>NC_088687.1:84530227-94530227 GCF_028017835.1 Emys orbicularis | reverse complement strand
ATATAACCCTTTTGCTGATTTTTAAAGTGTTACATAAACAGGACAGGTGAAATATTATCATGTAAAGCAACCATAAACACATGAAAAGACCTAGGTTTACAATTTATGATTAAAACTCTACTATCTACACAATATACATAGACATAAAATGTAAAAACTTAAATATGTTAGAAACAGTAGCCAATCAGTTGTTTTAATTGTCATATTTGAATTCAGCACATCAAAATACATAATAAATAGCACATTTTATCTCTGAAGCAGACGACTTCTCAAAAATTGTAGACCAGTGTTATTTTTAGTACTAATATTTGTGCTCTAAAATGATAAAAGAAATAGTATTTTTCGATTCACCTCATACAAGTACTGTAGTTTAATCTCTTTATTGAAAAAGTGCAACTTATGAATGTAGGGTTTTTTTGGTTACATAACTACTCTCAAAAACAAAACAATGTAAAACTTGAATTCTAACCAAAGCTTTTTCCCCAGGCCTGGTTGTTCTTGTAGGACTCTTCCCTCTGCCTCCAGAGTCAAGCCTACCTCCCTTATATCATATCCAGGATGGGGTTAACAAGCCACACCTGCCACAGTGAGGAATCCGGAATCAATTAGCATTTTCCAGCAGGGTACCTTACACTTCCTAAGAGGTTGGGTCAATAGAGGATCAGTGCCGTCTATTACAAGGAAACAAGCCCTAACAGTTTTGTTTGTTTTTTTAAATGGTAAAAGCCACAGAATATTATGGAAAGGGGAAGGCTATTGAATTGCTTGTAATAAAGATTGTGAAGAGCTTGTACTGTGTGGAGACATTGTAACAAAAAAGACTGTACCAAGGAGCAGATACATGGCTACATCAAATCCATGTCCTCTCTGGGGGCCAGATCTTATTTAAACAGAGCTCCTATTGAAGTAGATGGTTAGTGAGAGAATTAAGCCTGGAAAAAGACAAGGTAATTGAGTTAAATTTACAAGGGAGGAATTGTTGTTAAAGGTTAATTCTTGAATGTAAGTGTGTATAAATAAGAGAGTGCTGCTACCTTAATTTCACAGGCATAATCATTGCTTACCTGACTTCATTGTGTATCAACAGCATTTAACGTTACAGTATTTAACTCCATAAAATATCTTGGGATTGTTTATGTGAAAGACTCTATACCAAGCAAAGTTGTATAGTTCTACTTACCTGAGTTATCTCAGGGAACTTGGGGGGGTGGAGGGGGAAGGTGTCACCTGTGTTACAGTTTGATCCAACTTATAATGATGGCTATGTCCCTTTGGCTATTATCAGAATGTTGAATATTAAATAGGCACAGGGCCTTCAGGAAAGCATGCCTCAGCCCAGAAGTTAGTGAGCCAAATTCACTCATAGTGTGACTACATTGATTTAATTGGATTCGGCCAAATCTGTATGAAATAATGCACCAGTTTATATACCAAATGTTGTGTTCAAATTTTAAAACTTTACACTGGGTTGAGATATAAATAAACTTGATCATCAACTTGTGCTTTAAAAGTTATGCTTCCTTTCCGCCTTTCTCAGCAAAGCTAGTATTAATTTGTATCTTAGACACAATAAATATAGCAATTAACTCCATTATGGCATGTTCCAAAGGACTTGCTGTACCATAGTTAACCATAAAAATATCCAAATTAAGTTCACATCCACTTATTATTTAAGCAATACAAAGCATGTCAGAAAGCTAGTTTTATACAGTTTCCATGGGGATTTTTCAAACAGCAATAACAAAGGCTTAGATTTGCTTTTACTTAGAACGATCTTTAAGTATGCTTATGGATTAGAACGTACTATTTGAACTGTAATTTGGCCCAAATGACCAAATAGCATAAAATAACTACATGTAAAATCTACAGGGTGGTGTTGTTCAAATATTTCAAAAGACCACCAAAATAGTTCTGAACATGTTGCTCAATATTTTTTTTCACAGTTAACACACACACTAGAAAGGAAAAATAGTTCTGCTAGTTTAATATCTCTTGTAATCTACAGGTGGCGCCACAATTTTTACTTTAGGCTACCTTCTGGAATGCATTTTGGCCTTCCCATTTCATAACAAAATTCAGAAGTTTATCATGAGGCATTTAAAGCTTCCTGACAATGAAGACTATACATTGGCAATCACCCAAGAGTCCCAGGGCAAGTTGAAATTATAAGCTTACCTACAGTGTTAAGGGGGGGGGGGGGGGAGGGGAAAACAAGGCATGCAATCATACTATTTGCTTATACTTAAGTCTGGCTAAAAAACTAATAAATTGCTTCTTGTTTGAGTTCGCTAGCAACCAACAACTTCAGGCAATAATGTTTCTGCAATTACAAACAAAG
The DNA here is from genome assembly GCF_028017835.1 of Emys orbicularis. NCBI lineage: Eukaryota > Metazoa > Chordata > Testudines > Emydidae > Emys > Emys orbicularis. The sequence goes on along the minus strand of NC_088687.1, from coordinate 94,527,889 downwards.
GGCCAACTTATACAGGCCACATGTTATGTATGACTTTGCAGGTTGAACTTTGAGGCCCCTGGACTACTTAATTCATCCAGGATAGCCATTTGTAGTACATTGCAGGACGAAGACCTTTCCACACACCCTTGTGGGGTATTTGAACAAATTCTCACCATGCTTGCTCTGCATGGCCTCCGAAGCACTCAAGCATGTGCATAACTTTTAAATGTGAGTAAACCCATTTGTGTCAAAGGAACTATCTAAAAGAGTTTAAAGTTATGCATATGCTTAAATGCTTTCCTGGATGAGGGCCTAAGTATTGATGGGGCTAGCGCACCATTAGCGAAGTTCATCTTTCTCTCCACTTACAACATGCTGTACTGACAAGGCTTGCTATCCCCAGTGAATCAAAAATTTGGGAGTATTTATTGCTGTGTAATCAGATTTTCACAGGTCTGATTTGTCATAGACTTAGGAGATTTTGGACTTGACCCTTTAAGATGCTAATTGTTCTTCACCTCTGCCTCAGCACCTTGCAAGATTGAGCCATTGGGCCCACATCCTCAAAGGTATTTAGGCGTCTAACTTCTATTGAAATTAATAGGAGTTAAAAGTGCCTAAATACCTATTGAGTATCTGGGCCTTAGTTGTCAAGAATTACCTCAGGTTTGCACCCTACGCACCAAAACCTTAACAAGTTTCTAAAATGGGACCAAAATGTTTAGTTGATCTTTAGTTGTGAATTACAAATGCTGCAGATGGAGTTTTTTCTACAGCTAGACTGCAAGAAAAACTACAAGCATCTACTGAGATTGACATTTATTTTTGTCTTTGGCCTGCTGGTGTAAAAGCCTGCTTCTGTGCTAGGCCCCTGCCTATTCCCACTCCTTTGGAGATTGCTCCTATACAAACCCTTTAATTGCACTCAGAACTGTGAGTTGGCACAGAAGGTTTTCTTTTGTTGTATAGTTACTTGTTTACTTTGGATGGCCGAGGTGAGGTTAGGGAGATTATAATACTAGTATTAAAAATATTTCTGGATGCCTTTCCTTGCTGGGAAAAACATAGCATCACCTTCTAACAGAACTCTGGGGAAAATCTGAATCCACCTTGGATGAGTGCATAAGGACAGCAATTCTGCTGCTGTGGAGAGAATACACAGAAAACTCTGCACTATTCTGTGCTGCAGAGAAGTGGTCTGTGACCGTTTGCTCCATGGCGCCACAAAGGAGGGACTAGAGATAGTAGTATACCAGGGAGGGACTAGTGGGCTCATGACTACAGAGATCCTTAATCAAAAACCTCCATATGGAGGACTGTAGAGCCATCTGTGTAGGGAGGATTCTTTCCCCCTTCTGAGCCTGTAAAGATCTCCTTTTCAAAGCTCATTTACTCAGACTTCACACAGAGGGCCAACGTTTGGCCCTGGACATTATGTGGGTGGTATGTAGGCCTTAAATCTGTTCAGAAGTGAAAGCCTGATTCTCTACTCCGTACACCCATTTTATGCTGGTGTGTTTCTGCTGATTGCATTGGACTTACACTTGTTTTATGCAAGTGCAACAGAATGGAGAAATTTTGCCAAATCAAGTGTGCAGCTAGCACCGGTGTGGAAATTCCCCATTCCCACCAGGCAAATTTCAAGCAGTAAAATATGGGGATTTCACTAAAACTTTCTTTAATTTTTTTTTTTAAAGGGCACGTTCTCACACAGGGAAAGTGATGAGTGTTTGATGATCACGATTGACTTCACTTTAGTTATCTGCTCCCTCCCTCTCCTCAGTAACCAGCTGGGGGTAAAATTTGTGCAAAGCCTGGGACTGAAAAAAGCCTAAGGGAATTCATGAGACACTTTACATGTGTGCGTGGAACCTTCATTTGAATGCTGCATCTTCGCTTTGAGCTGGCTTTATTGAAGGGCCACCCAGCATTCTGTGAATGTCGACACAATTATTTGTCTATTTTATCTATTCAGCTGCATTTCTAATGCTGCCACATTCATATCAAAGTGCCATATACAAAATTAAAAATTGCATCATATGCAATCCAAAATAGTCCTAAACTCTCCATTTCTTTCGTTGTACCTGCTCTCCTGAGATCAGCTTTGTTTAAGGGAACTGGAATGAAACACTGGACTGTAAATACATTGGTCTTAGTGGTAACCATCAGTCCATGAGCTTAAACCAATAAATGGTATATGTATTTTTAGCACAATCATCCATGGCTCAGAAGAGACTGTATTACCATAAGAAGGTCAACTGCTACTTCTAGGGGAATTCTGTGCTACTGTGCATGCACAGAATTCATGTCCCCCACAGATTTCTTTGCTTCCCTGCAGAAAAATGACTTTCTGATGAGAAAGCAAAGGGAAGATGCAAGAGCGGTGATCGTGCCCTCCCCAGCAGCGCAGGAGCATCATTTCGGGCACTTGGAGCAACCAGTGGAGAGGTAAATCATCGCAGGGGGTGGGGTGGGGCTAGGGATGTCCTGGCCTGTGGTTCCTACCCTGCATGGGGCTCAGCTGCTAGTCCTGGCTGCGCTGGGGGTGCAGGAGGATGGGACTTCCTCTTCCCCTGCAAGGAGTGACCGCGTCTGAATCAGACCCACCTCCAGAAACCTCCCCGGCTGCAAGAAGCTCGGTACTCCCCCTGCCCACTTCCTGACCCCATCTCTCCTCAGCCATGGAGGGAGGGGGTCCCTGAAAGGGGAGCTGATCCCCTGTCCAACCCCCGCCCGCACCCAGAATCCCCACCACCAGACCCCCTGCACTGGAATCCCCACCCCACTGAGTCTCACCCCCCCTGCATCCAGACCCCTCCTGCACCCAGACCCCCTACTGAGCCTCACCCCGTTGCACCTGGACCACCCTGCTGAGCCACAGCCCACCACACCCAGACACTTTCTCCTGAGCCACAACCACCTTGACCTGGACCCCCCCCTGCATAGTCCTATTGCCCCTACACCCAGATCCCCCCACAAGACCCTGTGTATCCAGATCCCCCCTGCACACAGACCCCCACTGAGCCGCCTGCACCCAGATTGCCTCACACCAAACCCTCTCACCCCATACCTGGAGCTCTCACACACTGAGCCCCTCCACACTTGGATCCTGCTGGGCTGAGCTTGCCTGGCGTGGAGTGGCAGGGCTCTTGCGCTGTGTCAGGGTCCTCACTGTTGAGGTTCTGGCTGGGGGGGGGGGGGGGGCAGAAAGTGCTGCAGGGTGATTTTCCACCTCCATGCAGCCAGTGGCCTGTGCTCCCCAATGCCATGCTGGAGCCTCCACATTTATTTATTGACAAATAAAATTTTGCAAAATTTTTAAAAAATTTTGTGCAGAATTTTTAATTGTTTGGCACAGAATTCTCTCAGAAGTAAACTGTAGAAACTCTGACATACAAATCATTGTTGGTTATTCAAGTACTTAATTTTAAAGCACAGAGGAACTCTCTTAATTAAACACAGAAACAAGAAGCTGCTGGATTGTTTATATAATACAATATGTACAGCCGATTACTGCAGCTAAATTTACCTTGACATTACACCAATGCATAATTGTAAATAGCAGAGGCAAGTTATAGTGACCTGGCCTTGTTCCCTTACTGTCTTCATAATTACATGGCAAAAGAGCCTTCTGGTTTGGTTTGCTTTGCTTTGCTGTATGTCTATGACCACTTCAAATAAACAATGCAAGAATCTCCAAGCTTAATTCTTATCCTTTTTGTTCTTATGAAGATTTTATTATTGGCAGGCATAGAGCTGTTGTTACTCAGTACATGAATGTTAAAAGGTGAACAGCCAAGCAAATACACATAGCATTTATTTTTGTCTTTTATTGGTTTTTTTCTTGCTTCAAAGAATTGGCTCGAATTTATTTTAAAATGTTCTGTTTGATTTTTTTATATTTGAAAGATCAGCTCTTCACATCTTCATTTTTGCTTGAGGACCTTTGCAATTTACTCCAACAGAGAATTTGACCCACTACTTCTGATTTATTCCATTATTAAACCTGAGGTGTTGCTCTGCTTTTTTCAGTGTAGAGTGTTGTGCTACCACAGTTTGTCCAAACAATGGACTTGATTCTCACTTACACTACTGCCCCTTTGCATTGCTAGAATGGTATAAAGGGAGTTTGCTCTTCATGAGAATCAGACCCAGTGGTTTTACTTTTGTGCCAGTTTTTGAGATGAGCATGTAGTACACTCAGTAGTTTGTAAGACCGGGCCATAAAACAGAACTCCACAAGTAAATACGGTAAAGTCTTTAAATAGAGGCGAACAAATGGAAATCATGTACGTTGTAAGTTATAGTCCTTATGATAATTTATTTTTAAGAAAAATCTTTGAGATAATTGCTACCAGGCAAACAACTTCAGTTACTAATAAGAGAAACATATGGAAATGTGTTGGCTCATTTAATAAAGCAGCAAAAGTTAGTGATCTCTGAAACAGGTGATCGTTTTAATTTACATTAAACTCTCAGCATGATAGAGATGGTTGGTTTTCTTCTGAGGACTCACACAGGTGACATTGAAATGTTAGCAGTTTTTCTGAATGTTTTGTTTTAATAATGCAACAAAATAATTACAGTTCCTCTGGTGTTCCCTGGCTCAGTTTAGATTTGCAAAGGAAACAGAGGTAAAATTGGATACACCTGTCCTTGGCTGGCTTCTGCTGCAGGCAGAAGAGATTATTTTTATATTCAAACAATTTTCACATGATATATCCAAGTACTGAACTTGCTGAATGATCATGTTGTGCCTGGAGGGCTGTAGAGAACAGAGTTCTTAAACTTTTGCAAACAAAACAAGGAAAATGTTTTTGTTTTTAAGTGACCTTGTCAGGGTTTTACAGTCCCATCACTGAACTACTTGAAAAATGACAAAATCTGACTGAAAGAGTCTTCTTGTTTCTATAGTAAATATCTAGGAGCAGATCTTAAGGTAGTGTAAACTGTCATCACTTCTCTGAAGTGAATGGAGCTATGACAGTTTACACCTGCTGAAGATCCGTTTCCTAGACACTAAATCTAATACAAAGCTTTTAAAAGCTTCTGAAGAACAAACTCTGCAGAGGAGGAATCCCAAGTAGCAGCCACAGTATGGCAGAACCTCGAAAAAACCTCCACTTCATCATTGAGGTCTATCACACTGTTATCAGTGTCATTAGAGTTACTCCTGAGGGCATTCTGCACCAAAAAATTAAGAATTCTGCACACAATATTTTAAAATTCTGCAAATTTTATTTGTCAAATTAATGTGGAGGCTCCACTATGTCATTGGGGAGCACAGGCCACTGGCTGCATAGAGGTGGGAGATCACTGTGCAATCCCCCCCCCAAACATGGACTCAGCAGTGAGGCAGCACCCAACCCTGACACAACACAAGAACCGGGCCTGCCCCAGAACAACCCAGGGCCCTGCCCCTCTGTGCCAGGTGCACCAGGTGTGGACAGGCAGGCTCAGCAAGGCAGGATCCTTGTGTGGAGGGGCTTAGTGTGGGGGGATCCAGGTGTGGGTTGAGATGGTTCTGTGTGGGGCAATCTGGGTGCGGGCAGCTCAGTGGGGGATCTGGGTGTGGGGAGAGATCCAGATGCACAGAGGCTTGTTGGAGGGTTCTGGGTGCAACAGTAATGGGACTCTGCAGGGGGATCCAGGTGACGGTGGTTGGGGCTCAGTGGTGGGTCCAGATGCTGTGGGAATGGGGCTCAGTAGGGTGGGGATACAGGTGCAGTTGGTTGGGGCTCGGTGGGGTGGGGATCTGGGTGCGAGTGGCTTGTCGGGATGGTCCAGGTGCAGAGGGAGTGGGGCTCATTGGGGGGTTCTGAGTGCGGGGGGGGTGAGGCTCAGCAGGAGGGTCTGGGTACAAGGGGGTCTGTATGCACTGGGGTTGGGTGGATGGGGGAGCAGCTCCCTGTACAGGGATCCCTCCCCCTGCAGCTGAGGAGTGATGGGTGTAGGAAGTGGGGGCTGGGGGGAGTTTGCAGAACTTCCTGCAGCTGGGGGAGAAATTTGCAAGTGGGTCTGACCTGGCCCTGGATGCCATGCAGGGGAAGAGGAAGTCCCGTCCTCCCCAGCCGGGACTAGTAGCTGAGCCCAGCGCAAGGGTAGGAGCCATCAGCTGGGTCTTCCCGAGTCCCACCCCCATCCCACAGTGATTTACCTCTCTGTCGGCTGCCCTGGGCATCCCAAACATACCGCTGGGGAGGGTCACATGACCGCTCTCGTGGCTTCCCTTTGCTTCCTTGTCAGAAAGTCATTTTTCTGCGGGGAATCAAAGAAATCTGTGGGGGACATAAATTCTGCACATGTGCAGTGGCACAGAATTCCCCCAGGAGTATAGAGTGCATGTGTGTATAATAAAAATCAGAAATGCAAATGATCTTTCTTCACACCATTCCTGAGCAGCTGTGTCTCCTGTTATTCCAGCATAGGGTATCTCTTGAAATCAGTTGTGTCATATTGTGCTCTGTTGCTTGTGTACTGTTGTCTGCTGTTAGTGTCAGATCAGATTTCAATATTTCTAAAGCTCGGACACCTGCATAAGATGCTCTTGGTAGTGAAATCATATTAAATACTTAAAAATGGAATTGACAATCTTAATCTCCAGTGGATAGACTATTGAAGAAACCTAATTTTTTACTGCCAGTATCAACTATGCTATTGTTTATAAGCCTTATGAATTTTAAAATGACGATTTGTTTTCTCCTTATACCTGGTGTGATTAAAACTTGCACAAGTTTCCACTGTGACAGTAAAGGGCCTAATCTTCTTCCCATTGAAGACAATGGCAATGGGATCAGTTTCAGACTGTTTTGGACAAAAGGGAGTACATATTTGTAGTAGTGAACTATAGCATTTAGTAAACAAAAAATCCCTACTGTAAACACAAAACAGTGCTAAAGAAAAAGTAAAATTGTTTATTGTTAAGTAGTACAATAATTTCAGTTCATCGTTCAAAAACCCTCTATACAACTTTTTGCTTTTATAGCAAATAGTTCAATGCACTTTACAGACACACCTGTCATGTAGGCAAATATTATAGTACACAGTTCTACTGTGGCACTGAGAGGTTAAGTGTCTTGCCCAAGGTCACACACTGATTTAGTGGCAAAGCCGAGACTCAAACCCAGGACTTCTGGTTCTTAGTGCCCTGCTCTAATCACTAGACAATTCTTCCTCTCCCACTTCTGCTTTATAAACACATAGAGTAAACACATAGAGTGGGACTTTCAAAAGTGTTCAGCATTGACCAGACTCTGCTCCTGTTGCAGTCAGTAAGGTGAGTGTTTAGCCTTTTTGAAAAGCCCATCCACACTGTCTACATGAAACAGTGAATCCACTTTGAAATATGTTTTACATTTTTTAAATGATTACAACACTAAATAGTTAACGATTAGAGCTCTTGATTCATATCTGAGTGTTATCTTCTAATGCACATCCTCAGTGCTCCTTCAATCAGCTGGCCAATTCTCTTGTGATTTTTCACTTTGCTGTTTATCTGACCTCATAATCTTGTAGAAATCATGATTGTTCCCAAAGAAAAGAAAAAATTTGCTTTAAATTCCATCTTCATTTTTCTCCGAAATTACTGCTCACTCCATTGTCTAACTCTTTTGACGAACATTATTTCTTCCAATGTTTCCACCAGACTCTAAAAACAAAAAAAACAATATCATAGCAAATTTTAGGACATCCTGTAGGTAAACACTCTGTCCTCAAACTTCACGTCTGCTGCACTTCATAGTTATTCAACATTCCTTATTCTGTATTTACTCAGACAGCTTTCACTATCTGATTTCAATGGAAGAGCTGTCTGAGTAAGGAGTTCAGAACAGGGCTTCTATAATGTTATCATCTTTGCTGAATCAACAGCATCTGGTTGGCTATGCCTTTGTGATAATCTAAGAAATCCTTAAAGTAGCACTGCAGTTGAAGTTACAATATACTACATACATACAGCAGTTACTGGTGACATAACAACGGCATAAAAAGGTATTGTGTATGGGGAAAGGGAGATAATTACAGAATTTTTTAAGGTTATAAACATGGATAAAGTTACAGAGGGTCCTGTGGCACCTTTAAGACTAACAGAAGTATTGGAGCATAAGCTTTCATGGGTGAATGCCCACTTCATCAGACGCAAGACTTGCGTCTGACGAAGTGGGCATTCACCCATGAAAGCTTATGCTCCAATACTTCTGTTAGTCTTAAAGGTGCCACAGGACCCTCTGTTGCTTTTTACAGATTCAGTCTAACACGGCTACCCCTCTGATACATGGATAAAGTTGTATCTTTAAGGACTATATGAAAGCGGTAACAGCAGAAGCAGAGAAGACAATCTGTGGCCAGTAAATATAATCTAGGAAACAGTGCATGCTGTAGTAAGGCCTTGATCCTGATCCTTGTGGGAGCAGGAGTCTGCCAGCATAAATCAGCTTGAAGGACCAGGGCCTAAGTCTGTGTGTCATACCTTGAAAATAAAGAGAGATTCAAGTCTTCTCCTTTTGTGGTGCTGTTTTCCCCCATAGCTAATATAGGTTTGGGTGATTTCCTTCCCGACCCCCCCAGAAGGAAATGTTTGGGGCTTGTCACAACTGCAAGGCTGCAGGCACTAACCAGGAAGAAAAAATAGCTCTGACTCGTTTGGGTTTTTTTTGGAAAAAAACATTAAAATTGCATTGAATTTGCAATTGCAAACAGATGTTTAAAAAATGGGTCAAACTTGGGGCATTGATAGGTTTTTACTAAAAGGGCAGCTAACTAGAAAATATTTCCAGACAAGATTTAGGTTGGAGTTAAACTGGCCAGTTTGTAAGAAGAACTTAAGTACTAAATTCATCCTTGGTGTAACCATAGCTATACGAATAGCACTGGAGAATAATTTGGCCCACTATTTTTTCTTAGTTGAACATGGTCATTTCCATGAAATAGTTATTGGGGAAACCAGAAAATCCTACATTAAGATTGGTTTTTTTAAAAGCCCAAAGGTTAGAAAATTTAAAAATTCAGACTTACAGTACCCGAGCAACCTCAATTCTTGATATCCTCCATTTGAATTATGCATAGACATCATGCTGTATCTCATATACATTGACATTCAGAGCTATAGCCTCCGTTATACTGTCCCATACTCTACATACTATACACCCAATACATATAAGCATTAAGGGTAAATGGCAATACAAAGAATTAAATCTAGAATAAAAATCTTGTGTAGAAAGTAGAACAGATTCCATTTTCTTGTAGATTAACTTCATGTTTTTTGATTCTCACTGACAATCGCTTCCTTGTAATTCATAAAGTGTGTGTAGCTATTATAACATCAAACACATATTGCATTCCTATAGCTGAGGTCAGAGAGGAGCCTTCCCTCCTTGCTGGAATTTTTTGCTGCTCAGCTGAACAGATGTATGATTCAGGTTCACTTTCCCTTTAAATGTTAAGTATGGCCACAACTAGAGGCAGGCCAGACTAGATAAACAGTGTCTTGTCTATTACAACATGACAACCCTCACATTCCTGTTCAATGCTAAGGATTTTCCACTTTGATTCAAATAAGTATCTGAGTGTGGAAATGAGCAATGTTTTAATTTCTTTGCAGATATCCCAGCGTTATAAACAATAATACATGCTCTAGAAAATCTGCAATGAACAACACGGACCACAAGGACACTTTCGAGCTAAATATTTGTGCTGAGATGAAATTTATTCTAAGCTCAGAGAGAACGTGACAGTAGGATTTGTCCTCAAACATGTATTTACCCCTTAATTTGACTCCTTGTCTGATTAGTGATGTATTTCTATTATAGTAGTGCCCAAGTGCCCCATTGTGCTATGCATTGTATAAACACATAGACATGATCCTTTCCCAAAGCTCTTACAAACTAGACTTGTTAATTGATTTTCTGTTACTAACCATAACCTGCAAATACTCACCCTTGGTTCTCACTGCACCAATTCTGGGTTTTAGTGTTTTCTTTTCCAGCTTCACTTCTTTTAGCCTCTCTTTTATACTGGTCTCACCAACTTTACCACCTGTTCTCTCTCCCCCTCTTTTTCATTCCCTTACTTCCCCACAGATCCGCATCCCACCTCCACCCCAGCCCTCCCTCCATCATCTCTCTCAACCTTCCCCAACATAGCCTTTCACCCTCCCTCCAGCCCTTGCCTTTCTTTACCAGCCTTGTCCCTCCCTTTCTCCTGATCCCTCTGGAATGTTTATCCCATTTCTAGCATCCAGGTCCTCCATCTCCTCTGTTCTCCATTGCTAGGGGCTCCCTGAAACCTGGCTCCCTTCTCTGGCACTGCCTTTGAGCTGTTCTCTCTCCTGGTGCCTCTCCTCACACACTCCTTGCCGTGGCTTCCACTCATGCCACTTCCAGACAGTCCTCATTTGTTCTTCTCTTTGGAACAATGTTTCATTACACATGGTTCTCCCCTTTCCCTCCATGTTGCTAACTACCGCCACCTAGCTGACATCTCCCCATTCTCTTCGATTCCTGGCTCTTTGTATCTCTTCACCAAGCTCTACCCTTCACATTGCAGTATGTACTGTACGTAATCAAAACTAGGCAGTAACAAGCCTAGAAGAGGACTCCCTTGAGTACATTGGTGCATCATAAATGTCATCAGAATCCCTCAATAAAATTATAGTCTCCTTAGGTACACTTGGCATGGTTCAAAGGTATTAGAGATGAAACAGGCCTGCTCCGGGTATTCAATCGAACCTTTACCACTCCAGGATTATATCCTACAATATATTTTCTATTACTTTGGCTAGCCTGGTTTTAAATGTCTAACATAATCACTCCCTTGAGTCTTCCACAAACTAACAGATCTCACTGACAGGAAAGAGTTCCCAATATTCAGTTTAGGTTGCACTATTATGGACTATTCATAATTAAGGTTGGTTTGTATGTTTGTAGTTGGCCTTACCTAATTACTACTTGATGTCATATTTTGCTTTTCTGTTGCTTCTCTTTGTAATTTGACTTCACTCCTCTCTATCTTATAAGCTTCTCAATCAGCACCATTTTCCAGGGTTTGAACAACAGTGGTCTCTGGAGAACCAGACGCTTTTGCTGTCTTGCTTAACAAAGCACTAGTTGAACAGCAATGGTATGTTTCCATTGCAAATGCCACTGTTTTTCCTCCACCCACATGATGAAAGAAGAGGGTAATTCTTCAAATCCCAACCACCACTAGTCGCCACCCGCATTTCCTTGAGGCACAGATCCATTAGCAATGGGAAAAAATGCTTCAATGACACGATCACTGGGGACCCCATACTAGACATTAAGGGAGACAACCAATAAATACAGTAAAAATTTTCAAATGAAATGAAATTGCAAAATGCACAGAGGGAAATAATTACTTTTTTATTCATGTTTTTAGACTGGACTGACATGGCCCCTCTTGCCACAACATCTGTTGTAGATTAAAGCTGAAGGATTTCTCTGAAATAATGCACTTACATAGTGTTCACAGCTGCAGAACTAACCAACTCTACTAATGTTTGGTCAGTCCAAAGACGTCTTGACTTAAGATATGTATTTTTGAATTAATATAGTAGAAATGGGGTTGAACTGAAACATGCCTCTCTCCTGGTCCCACCGGTTGATGATAATATCACTGCTAACAGCAGACCTTACCACTCTGCAGTGTCAGGAAGGAGGCTGATACGAGTCTGCCTGGCTGCCTGTAAAAGTGTCCTCTTACAATAAAACAGGAATGCATTGTACTTTAGCTTTTAAGCCTTTTGTTGCAGATTTTAATTTAACTACTCCTGGGTCCCATCAGGTTGGTTTGTGAAAGGGACACCTAGCATGGAAACTGGGATAAAGCTGCCTCCATGATAGCATAATCACCTTCCCCATCAAGTGCTGATATCTCAATAAATTACATTCTGGGCCTTTGCATAACACAGAAGTAAAACTATGGACTGGATCTATGAATGTTGTCATCAAGAAGTTTAATAGTTGTTAAAAGCATATGTACAGGGATACTGTGCACCATTCAGCAGTCACCGTTAAAAACATGTCTCACAAAAGACACAGCACAGTTACCATTTCCTGTTCTATGAGGTCTGAATAGTGGCTCCCTGTTGAAAAACTGAGGTATGTCAGATGCATCATGCAGTAACTGTTAGGAAATGTTGCCTTTATAATGCCTACTGCTCCAGGTCCAGTTCTGCTCCCATTGATTTCAATGACAAAACTGCAGGACTGAATCTCCTATGAGGAAAGGAAGTAGGGATCAAATAGGTGTATTTTTTCATATGACTAGGCAACTAGGTGCACTGCCGTAGGATTCAGATAGCTGACTCAAATAGACGCTTAAAGCCAAGTCTGAACCCAGCAGCAGTGCACTTTGTCCATCACTGACCTGAAAAAAAAAACACCATGACAACAGGGAGCCACTATTCACACATCATTTACATGGGCCTCGTTCTAATATTGGACTGTCTGCATTTCCCACCTTTGAGCCCATATGAGTTGGCAGCTTTCCTCAAATCATCCCCGGGTGAGAGGTTTCTGAAATACCTAATGCTGTGTTGCGCCAACAGCAGGATCTTCTACACCAGAGCACTCTAGTTTGAAAATCTCTGTCTTGCAGATTTTAATGTAACTACTATAGCTGGAACCTAGTAAATGAATTACCTGCTCAGCCCAGAAGTTTCTAACAAGTCCTCTTCTTTGGCTTATGAAGATTCTGCTACCTTTGTATGTAAAGAAAATGTGTTCATTTCCTATATCTGTTACTTTAGTTAGGCCAGTTTTCTGTTGCTTTTCATTGGAAGTTTACTTTTGCTATTTGTCTGGAAATCATTCACTGTACCTTGGTTTATGCTTTGGGCTGAAGCACAGGAAATGTCTGGACTCCAAAAAAAAAAAAAAAAAAAAGACTAAATATTTTACAGTTGTCTAGAAAGCTCCTGGCCAGTGCATTGTCTTTACATCAGTTATAAAACATCCTAATGCATCCATTGTAGTAAGAGAGCATGGTCCAGTTTATTTTTCTTAGAGAGAGAAAAAGGCCCATTCCTGTAAACACTTAAGCATGTGAGTAACGTTATGCGTGTGTGTAGTCCTACTGAAATTAACAGAATTGCTTGTGAGCAAAATTAAGCACATGCATAAGTGTTTGCAGGATCTGGGCCAGGGTTTGGAATGCACACATAATGTGGGGGGAACAGATAGCTGGTTAGTAAGGTAGAATCAATCTTGTGTCTGTGCTGACTGCTACGAAGCAAGCCTGTCCCCATACGATTTTTGAAAGATCCTTCCATCAGGCTCTGAGTCATGAATGAAAATGAATAATAGAATAAATTTAATGTAGGTATATGAATGACTTTTAAAGATTATTTAGATGCTTCAGGCAATATTTTGGATACCACTGAATGTTCATATGTATTTAATATGAAATTACTGTCTTTAAGATAGTATTTTGGCATTAACTAATTAATTTATGGCATGATCCTATTCCCAGTAAAGGCAAAGAAAAATACTCACTGACTTCAATGGGAGTAGAATTGGGCCATTATAGATAAACGTGTTAAAGTTATGCCAACCCATCATCAATATAGCCAATTCTCTGCATATTTGCATCCTCAGCATGTTCCTCCAGTGTGTGTTTCCACATTTCTTTCCTGTTAATTAAGGAGGAAAACAAAATGTGTACATTAGTGGATTCTCTCCACATGCCAAAGCAAAACACTAATTCTCACCATGGAAATTCATAGGCATTACCTATGAATGCTCTGTAATAACCAATTTTTTTTTCTCATTTTACATTGCTGTGTACCTGTGGTGATCTCGGACTTTGATTTGTTGTAGGATAAAATGGGTTTGAACATCATCTTGATTTTTCTCTCTCTGTTTCTTGGTGTTACTTGCTTCCTAATGAGAAAAATAACACCGCTTATTGCCCATCCTTTCACATTTACAACCATGAAGGTTAGTCATTCTAGTGTTCCAAAATTATTCTCAGATTAATCACTTACACTTTGGATAGGACTGTATTTATTTCTTATGCATTATCAACCTTTATTATAAAAATTCCACTAATTTTCCTTTTGCATATTTGATTTCTTCCTATGCTTGCTTTTCAATTTAATTTTTTTTAAATCTAAAATAGTTATTTGAACAGTTCTGTTATGCAGATGGGGTTTTGAATCTCCAAATTATAAAAAAGAGGGCATATAAAAATCAGATCTTGTTTTTTGGATAAAGTAATAAGATTTAATTTAAGAACCATTTCAGAAAAATGTATAAATTAGAATGAATAAGCATAGGGCTCTCAGTGGGGATGCAAGCAATTCTCAGCATCAGTAAGGTGATAAGCTCAACATATGGGGTAGGAGGGAGGGTGTGGGGAGGGAAGCAGAATCCAGATTACTCCCCAGGGATCAGTAGCATCAAAGACAGCACTGGAGGTAGCTAATTTAGTAATGATAGAGAGATGGGGAACAGCTTAACATGGAATTAATTATGAAAGAGAAAACCAGAACATGGCACCCGTGTTGCAACATTTAAACAGAGACTCATTCATTCCCAGCACACACCAATATAAGCACAAAAGCAGAGCACCTGGGGCTGGTGTTTACCTTAGTCTACCTACCCCACGGATAATTATACTTTTGCCTTGCAGACATACCGTTCTCAAAGTGTGCAGAGTTTCATACATGAAACACTCATTCACTCAGAGATGAATAAACAAAGAGAGAGAGAGAGAACTGACCCTTTTTTGCAATTCTGATGTGAAGGTCTTTGTGAGTGAATGAATCTGGGATGAGTGTTGGCCAGTGCTCAAGTTGGCAGTGCTCAGCAGAGTGGGCCCCATTTTATATTCTTCATGTAACATTATGTGTCCAAGAACCTGCTTTTACACAACTGTTTACTACCCTTGTGAACAACGCAGCAGCAGCTTTCTAGAACACATGGACTGTCTCTGACAAGCTGCCAAAGACGCATTTTTAAATGGCATAGGAAAAACAGAGCATGGTGGTCGCTGAAAGCAGAGTGAAAGAAATGTATGGGGGGGATTAAAGTTCTTCTCTAACAGTTCATCTATCCAGGTCTGCACAAAATCAAGGAGTGGGGTGAAAAATGCAGCTTTGTTTTCCTTTCCAGTGGTTGCTTCCCATTATCTGTTAATTCTCAAACGAGCATTTCCTACAGCTGGGACATTTCATTCTGTGCTTCATGGCTCAGTACAGGAAAGTACCAAAGGCAAATGATAGACTTTGATGAGCAGATGGAGGGCACTTCTACCATCAGATCACATAGAATATGACAGGGACAACAAGTCTGGCAAAGTCCTACACATGGTGTTAGGGAATGGATATCCAGGCATATGAAGACACCTGAGAACCAGGGTGTAGTAGAAAGTACAAAAACATACTCACTTTTTGGGGGGTATAGGATGGTAAAATTATGCCTAATTGTGGCAGCTACAAGTGGTCAGAATAATAATGTGACTCATAATATTAATTCAAGTCTCCCAAATTACCAGGAAGACAGGTATGTACAATACAGTGGTTTCTAAAAGCTAATCTTGTAACCTAGCAATCAGGCCCCATAAAGCTTCGTTGTAGGATGGAGTGAGAGCTGGAATGAAGGATTAAAAGAACAAA
Organism: Emys orbicularis; assembly: GCF_028017835.1. Taxonomy (NCBI): domain Eukaryota; kingdom Metazoa; phylum Chordata; order Testudines; family Emydidae; genus Emys; species Emys orbicularis. The sequence continues at coordinate 94,512,276 of NC_088687.1, read as the reverse complement.
CTGTGACCGAACTGAACACTGTCTAGTGCCTCTAGTCACTGCCTCAAGGATCTGGGGTCCATTAGGTAATATTAATTGAAAAGACAGTTCATGATAAGACTAAGATTGATGCCTGTGGCCACTTACCACAAAAACTTCATTCTTCAGAATAAAATAGCTTGATACACTATATCTGACTGTATCCTGAATTGTCAGTCATATACACCACTGTACAGTTTCAATAAAACATATATCCCTTACCCATCCCCCCCAGCCCAAAAAGTGCCGTTTAGGTAAAGCTTCTACAACTCTTTGAATAAGTAAAGTTATATGAGTGAATTCTAGATATCATCTAGAAATACCTAAGATATGGTACATACATTCTCTAGAAAAAGTGAACAGTGCTAATATTATATACATGCCATAACATAAAACACATGACATATTGTATTCTATGAAGTAAATTTACGTCTGATCTTTATTGCTTACTTCTGTGGCTCTGAAGATTATGTCAAAACCTAAAGTCCACGTTGGGCTCTTGTCAGTGAATGTCTCCTGACCCAGCTGCTTTGCCATCTCAAACGTTACCTGGAACACAATACTCTTAATTACTAGTCTCTAAATGACGTGTCTAATGAAAAGTCTTGCAGAAGCCACCATTGCTCCTCATCCTCCTCTTAAATTGCTCTGTGCATTCTTTGGATGAAGCTGAGGGTCTGGGCCACTTTCTTTTTTTTTTTTTTCATTTATAACAGCTTTATTTATAAAACAGTTTTACACACACACACAAAACCCCTTTTTAAAATACAACAAAAGACTCATTTAACTATCATTTTTTAAAACTTTCATGAAGAAGTCCCTAGCCCAGCTACCTATGAACACAAAATACAATGAAACCTGTCTTAAACAACTACTCAGACTAAAATGTGCTTAAAGGAGATGTCCTTCTATTAGATGTGAAACAGAATTGTACGCAGAAAAATTTGGGATACGCTGCGGTCAACTAAAACAGAAGAGTGCCTAATAACCATGATGACTTGTATAGGTTTCACTGTATAAGAAAGAAGGATGAGATTGGGATTAACATGTATATTTCTTTTTCTTAACCCCAAAACAGCTGGATTTTTATGTAATTTTAAATTTACAAAGATGTCTAATCTTGAAGTCTATACTCCAGCAAAATTCCTATGGATCTCAGTGGAACTATTTAGATACTTAAAGTTAACATGCACTCAAATGCTTAGCTGAATTGGGGCCTTAATTTTTGCTATTATATTTGCTAGTTTAGCTAATTTTTCTCAATGTACCCTTTAATCTAAAACATACTTTTTTAACAATACCAAGCAATAAAAACTTTAATGAAATTATTTGGAATATACCTCTTGTAGATCTTTTTTGAGAAATTTCTTTGTTTATACAGTATGTTACAAAATGCCTTTCAACTCTCGAAAATGTTCCTAGAAGTCTAAAATAAACCACTTGAAAGCTGTTTGACAGAATAGTGCTGAAAGGGGAGCAGAGGGTGAGGTGGAATGTCATTTATTCTAAAAATTTCCAGGCATAAAACAAAACAAAATTGTCAAGTTATGTGTGACGGGTCTAATCCCCAGACAGTATTAATCACCCAGCATGAATTAAACCGGTTACAAAGTGCTGCATGGTATGTGGATTGTTTTTCTTCTCATTCTGATCACCCATACTGACATTCTAGCTGGACTCTCTGCATGGCAGCCACCACTTTAAAGAGGGTGGGAAGTGTGTGCTTTCCCCTAGAAGGTCTCATTCTGGAACAGTGAAATAGTTTGGACTGTTGGTAGACTTAGGCAAGAACTGCCTACAAAACAGACACTTAGAAACAGAAAAATCAAGTAATGGTGTGGCAGGCTTAGACTCTTGGGAGCCTCTTTATGCCAGTCATCTATCCATATAAAGTGGAGTGTACAGACGTCCATGTCACCTGAATACAAAAAAATGGAATAGGTGCACACCAATCATAGCCCATCATCAGTATCGTTCTTAGAGCTGCTTGGAAATTTTCTGACATCAGAAAATGCCATTTTGTCCAAATTGAAATGTTTGTGGAAACACGGCTATTTCACATAAATTTCCTTTTGAAAAAAAAAATCAAAGCAAAGTGTTTTTAATAATGCTGAAACATTCTGGTTTGACATTTTTCGTATGGAACATTTTGATTTCTCATTTCAAAACAACTTTTAAAAACATTTTTTTAAATTTAAAAACGTTTTAAAATTATTTTCAAAAGTCAAAAGAGGAACAAAAAGTTTATATTATTATCAAAACAAAACATGCCAATTGACCAAAAACTAATTTTTAACATATTTTCATTTCACAGGAAATTTTTTTGTTTTTGTTCGAATTTGAAATGAGAACAAAATTTGAAATGTTGGAAATTCTGTGTTCTGACCAGCTCTAACCCTGCTAAAGATCTAGGTTGGTGGCTGATTTTGCATTCTGCCATTTCTGTGGGGATCCACAGTGACATAAGGACATAGTATAAGAAGAGAACAGGTGTTCTTTGAGGGCCTGTGTGAATTCCCACTGCTACGAGTTGCCCCCTAGCAATGTCTCCTGCAACTGTGAATGCACAGAGGCGATTCTCAAAGAACCAGCTGGCTGGTAAGTAACTTCTTCTGAATAGACAGAACTAAATTAACTCTTAAAAACATACTTTTGAGGGCTAAAAATTGCCCATTTTAATCTGAAGAATGGAAGAGAGTGATGCAGTATATTTACAGGTGAAGGGTGGGGATGGATGGCAGGAAGCAGGCAATCTAAGGACATGAAGTATCAGTGGAGAGCACCCTGATGGATGGTTAATCCATTATAATATGTCCGGAGATATGAAAGGTGTTGGGACAGCTGAAGGATCCTTGGCCAGAATTTAGGCTTTTAGGACACAAATCAATAGTTAGAAATAGCCTGGTTAGGCTATTGGTCTCTTGTTAGCAAGTGCCAGCTAGGCTTTTATGAAATTTGATCCTCAGTACAAAGTCCTACCTTTATAATGACTGCCTCAACTTTGCCATCCACAAAGCAGCATTCACAGCTTTTAGCAATCTCCTTCCTATGATTGAGTTGGTTAATAATTTAGTAATCTCTGATCAGATAATGGCTTTAGCAGGAAGTGTGGCTTCTGCATGTGTATGCAGAGGGCAGTCATTCTTCCCTTCCGACTCACTGTAGCTCTGACCTTGATTGAACTCTGAACTCAGAGAAATGTTCTGCTTCTGATTCCAGGTGAAGCTTTAATCTTTCTTTCTTATTTTAAAAAAAAACCATAATTGTTCAGTAGTTGTTACAAGAAAAAAAGCAAATATCAATGAATTTCTAATGCACTTATTTTAGTTTTTAATTGCAATGTCTCCTTATCTTGTCCACTGTTTTAAGAACAAATATAAAATAAGGGTTCAAGTAGTAAATGGGAAAAACAGGTATTATCATTTCCCAGCACAGCTAGAGCAAGATTTTGATTGGTCATAGGTCTGTTCCTGAGATGCTGTAGATGGAACTCCAACTGAAGTCACTGGGAGTTTTGCACACCGAAGCAACTTAGGATACTCCCCTTTTTCATTATTTTTGGAGGGTTTTTGATTTTCTTTCTCTGAGCCAAAATGGGCTAGATCCTCAGCTGCTGTTCATCAGTGCAGCTTTATTAACTTTGTTGGGCTCAGCTCTTCAGCTGATGTAAACTGGCATAGGTCAATTGGCTTCTTCGACCAGATTTTCTGCTGCTGGTGTAAATTGGCATAGCTCTACTCTAGTAGAGGCAAGGATCTGAATTTTAAAATGCCCTCTTATGTTGACATTGGATTGCACCATCACACCAATCCGAACATCTCAAACTGGGGGGTATTTTAAATCTGGGCTTGAATCAGAATTTTGTCCCTTGAGCCCATCTCTAAATTAAACACAATTCTCTGGAAGTGAATTACTTTCCCCATAGAGCCATTCCTCATTTAATTTCTGATTCTAACTCTTCGTTATTTATCAAAAAGGTTTGACCTGCAGACTTTCCAATGAAATTTCCATCTGTCTCTAATAAAGCACCAACTCCCTTCTGGGGCAGTATACATTTGGGGTTTTGAAACAGAAACTATTTGTCTTCTAGGTTAGTTAAAATAAGGTATCAGAACAACAGTGCTTCCTTGCTGCCAGGTCAAAACCGTTAAAACTTTCTTTCTAAACTCTGTGAAAAGGCAAAACTTATTATTCTTGCAAAACCACATTAAACTGAAAACAACAACAAAAGTATTGCTGACCTTGTTTAATAAAACCCAACACATTCCAGTGGAAAACATACCAAGAAGGATAGTCTGGATTAGAGGGAAGGAGCAAGGAGGGTAAATTAAAGACCTTTCATTTATACCACCTAGAGAAAGAATGTAAAGGGGTGGGTTTCAAGGAGGGTTTAATTGAAGTATATGAAAATGTTAAATGGTTTAAGATAAGATCAGCAAGGATAACTACTTTCAACACAGACAATATAATCGGGCTACACACAGAAGTTCAAAAGAAACAATTCAGAACAGACTTGGATGGGGAAGAATCCCAAGAACAGTGAAACTGTGGAACCCCTGCTGTACCAAGGATTTTAAGAGAAAAATACCAGTTGCTCAAAAAAACCCAACTGTCTGCTATCACATGGAAAAAAGTTAATTTCAATGGGAGCAGAGGCCAAAAGACAAATGGCTTTTTCTTAAAGAAAGAATTTAAAACACTGGGCGAAATTTATGCTATCAAGATACCTTGATAGTCATTTAAAACCAGCCACATTAATAATGAAACTTTGCAACACTAGGAAAGAAAAATACACAACCCTCAGTTTCTCCAACTTTAAATTACTTAGGCTATACTGGATGTTTCTTTTTAACATGTTACATAAAAGAGCTTTTATCGACTCAAATATGCTTTTAATTAACTTACATTGTGAATGCAACAGGGAGGTAAAAAAGAAAAAAACAGGATGACTAAAATTATTTCATCTTCAAAAGAATGTACAATTCCATTAACAACAACAACAGAAGTCAAAGAGAGAGGGGTTTCTACAAAGAAGGTCTCTCTCTCTCTCTCAAAAGATTAGTCCAGACAGTTGCGCTGTCATATACTCAGGCTTCTTTTTCAGGAGCACTGGAACTCAAATCCTTTCCCCCCTCTCTCTGACACAACGAAATAGCAATATCTACGTCCCCAACCTGCTCTGCTGGGAAACTCTCACCCAATCCTCAGATGTATTGGGTAGAGGAATCTATCTGAGCTTCATGCACACGGTTTAGCTGAGGGTCTTGCAAAGCCAAGTGCCAGTCCTTTGGCCCCAGATCCTCAAAGGTATTTAAGCACCTAATTCCCATTGATTTCAGTGGGGATTTAGTACTTAGATGCTTTTGAGGGTCTGGGACTTGGTTCCCATTTGAGTTGTTACATAGCATTTAAAAAACAAATGAACCCTACTACAGATGAGTGAGTGGCTGTAAAACCACAAAAATTGTTGTGTTGTGTCTCACAATAAATATTTCGTGATGATTCTGGAAGTGAGCAACAACCTGAGCAGTTAAAAGGATTTTACCATTTGACTGATTTATTGATTTTATAGATACGTAAATAATTCTGCCCTTACATTTGCCACTTACCTGATTTAGAGATATAGCTGATTGATTTTTCATTTGACAGACTTTAGCATCTAAGTGAGACCTTTATCAGCTGACTGACTGATCTTGAATCTGATTATTTCTTGCTGTGTAACTGATTCTGCCATATTAACTGATCCTCCTCCATATGACTGATCTGCCATTTATCTTGTATTGTGTTTAACCACTTTATACATTGATTATTGCCATTTGATCACTTTTGTCAATGAACTGATTTTGCCATCTATTCTTTAACCCTGCCATCTGCTGCCTTGATAGTCAGTGAAATTGTAGCACAAATTAGACAGTCTTTCTCTTCAACTGCTCCTATCATCAATTCCATATTCTAATCTTTCTGTTCTCATTCCAGAATACCAGCCTTAACAGTCATCTTTAACAGCCACCTAGCCTGTCCGTACATTGTGCTCTTGTCTCTGTATCCTCTCCTCTATCTTTACTTGCCCTATCCACCGCGTACCCCTCCAGTGTATCAAAAATGTTGCAGCTAATGTAATAATCTTCCTTACTCACTGCTTGTACCATGCTTGGAATCTAGACATTTCAAAGCTGGTGTGTAGGTTGCAAACAATCTCCCTGGTGATCTTGAATCACACGAGTCCTATCACTGGAAAAGAAGAGTTGTTGCAGGTCAGGTTTTAGGAGCATTGGTAGAACTATGTGAGGAAGGTTACATGGCGCCTGTCTGTACCATGTCTAGCTCTTTCTAGTGCCCCGGGTCCATTTATTTCATTAGCACTTAAAACCTCTTTTAAAGTATTTATAAATCTTTATTGGGTGTTTCCAAGAGACACACATTATATAATTGGTCTTAAAATAAATCTGCTACAATATGTTTATAAATGTTGACTTTAGCTTCTCTGGAAATTTCCTCTTGGCTGACAGGAGTTTATATTGAGGTAGAAATACAAAATAAAAGAAGAAGCCAGTTATGGGAGAAGTTCTATTTTGGCTTGAAATAAACTAAACACTGAGTGGTTTAATTAGGAAAGGATTGCTAACACGATGTTTTCCCTTTTGATTCAAACTGTAACCTAGGCAGAAACTTATTGATAAACATGTGCCTGATTGCTTGGTTTCCATTTTTTTTCATCTAGGTAGGCCAATGCCTCAAGATTCACATCTGGATCCTGAATCCCATACCACCCTGACCATAAAGCTTAGGGGGTTCAGATCAGGGAGTTAGCATAAACCTGTCTCTAATTTTTGGTCTGCAAGCCTAAAAATACACCCATTCCTAGAAAATTTTAAAACAGACAGTTTTACCCAATTCCTTTTTGCCTCTATACTGATATATATTTTGAATAATGTTCTGAAAAGTTGTTTGGTGCAGTGGTTGACAGATGGTCTCAGTTTAAATTACAATGACAGGGGCTCTCAATTCAGATAGCTAGCACCATCCACCACTTAAGCAGGTGGATGAGGTGGTGGGAAATAGGCAATGTCTGTAGTTGCTGGGCAACACACCTAAGCATGCTGGTATAGATACCAGCAGTAAACCCCACTGCTGTTTCATCTTGCCTCCCTTGAGAAAGGAGGAACCAGGGGAGATATAGTGAATCAGCTTGTGTCTGAGGCACAATGCCTCCCAGGGCTGCTCCTAAAGTGGTGCAATTTGTGCACCACCCTTGCTCAGGGCTGTGCCTAAAGTCAGTGTCTTTCCCAAAAGTAGTTGTAAACTGTTATTGCATAGCTTTTCCACATATAGGCTTCTCCTGCTGTGCCCAACCATGGCTGAGAGTTTCCTCATCTTCATTAACTTCTATCCCAACCTTAATGTTCTTTCACTGCCCCTTTTTTCATAGTACTGTAGATTTGTTCTTTGCTCTTGGTTAAACAGTTTCAGAAATTCAGTTGTGAAATTATGGGAATAATTTTTGTCTCTTTCTCAATCGCTTCAAATATTCAAACCTTGCCCTGAACAAGAGGATAATTTATATAGAGCACCAGGGGTGCATTGACTATTACACTCAGATAAAAAGACTACTCTGTGGAGTATGGTATATTCACTGTGAGTAAAGGAATCCTGTCCTGGCCCTAAAATGCTGGTAATAGGCATTTTATATAGATTAGAGAGTTAACATGCCCCTGATCCTACAAACTCTTATGGGCCAGATTCTGCCATGGTTGCAGTGATTCTGCAACTTTAATTTCAGTGGGACTAAGTCATGGGGCAAGGTACTATTCATACTCAACATGAGTAAGTGTGGCAGACTTAGCTCTGTGTGGTTAGACCTTATACCAGTAGTTCCATCAGCAATTGGGCTGCAGGAGTTAGATCAAGAGCACAACAACAAAAATTACAAAAGACCTTGTTGAGTAGGAAAAGGTAAAGAGGGTCGGGAACAGGGCTGGCTCCAGGGTTTTGGCCGCCCCAAGCAGCCAGAAAAAAAAAAAAAAAAAAGCAGAGATCGTGATCTGCAGCGACAATTCGGTGGAAGGTCCTTCGCTCCGAGCGGGAGTGAGGGACCGTCCGCCAAATTGCCGCCGAATCGCTAGACCTGCCGCCCCTCTCCGGAGTGGCCGCCCCAAGCACCTGCTTGCCAAGCTGGTGCCTGGAGCCGGCCCTGGTTGGGAAACACATCTGTATACACAGTGAGCGGTGAACTGGTCTTGCAGGGGGCGTAGAGCAGATCACTTGAGGAAATTAATATCACATTTTTTGTTGGTTACTTGGTATTTTTAAATGTTTTATTTAATATTGATTAAATAAATTTCAAATTCAGTATTTGGTGGGACTTGATTGGAAAGGTCTTATGGTGTTTTAAGGGAGAGTAGCCTGAACTTGAGATAAAGCAAGCAGGGACCAGTAAAGGAATTTGAACGGGCATGTGATATGGTCCTAGGTCAGGAGAGAGAGAGACTGTTATGGTAAAAGCATTTTGGATAAACTAGATGGCAACAAGATGAAAGAGATGATAATGACATATATAGGAAGATTATTCCTGAGTGGGGGCAGAATAGTAAAGTCAATAAAATCTGAGGTTAGTGGAACTCAGAGCCTCCCACAGAGATATCCAAAGATTTACTTTTGAAGAATGAGCAGAAATGAAATCCTGGGAAGCACTATAGCAACTGTCACCAGGGATACCATCACAAATCAGAAACATATTTATCCAGAAGAATTACATGCTTTGGAGTGGGATGACAAACTCAGAAACAGTATTTTAAAAGCCAAAACGTTATTACCTGGTAATACCTATGGTATTTGAATGCAATGCTTGTGCGTCAGAATGAAACAAAATTATTTTTAACAAGATACTGCATTAAGCTATTACTGTACATGCCATAAATGTTTCTGACAGAAAAACCAGGATACATATACAGAATTGCCAACAAACAGAGGCCGTGTCTGCACTATGGTTGCTACAACAGCATAGATGACGGTGCTGTGTATTTTCCTAGGACAGCAACATTTAGGATTGTATGAAAAAATATACTAATGATAAAATAAGAGGGTGCATGTACTGACATCATCTCAACTATCACTGCTAACAGCAATCTTCCTAATACAGCATTCAGACTTAAGCAAACTGAATAATTTTTATAACTATTTTTATTTATTCATTCATTCATTTTGCAGTGTCCTTCCTGGATTGTACAAAGACAGGTTTAATCCAAGTTCAGCTGCAATTTTAAACTTTTTTAAAAAATGAGACGTCCCTCTCAACAATATACACATTTATATTAGACTGTTTTATTTTATGTAAAATATAGTTATGACCTGAAAACCAACTTGGTAAGAGGAATAGTCTCATAATCAACATACTGTATCTTATGTATCAGAGGGGTAGCTGTGTTAGTCTGGATCTGTAAAAAGCAACAAAGAGTCCTGTGGCACCTTATAGACTAACAGATGTATTGGAGCATAAGCTTTCATGGGTGAATGCCCACTTTGTCAGACGCATCTGATGAAGTGGGTATTCACCCACGGAAGCTTATGCTCCAATACATACTGTATGTTGTTCCCTGTGTCTTTGCTGCTTACTTGATGGACAAAAATAAGTTCTTACTACTCCAGAGCCAGTACAGGTATTGGTCATGGCATAAATAGCAAATTTCATGGATGTGTTCATACCAAGCCGCCCTTACTTCTGCGCTGCCTTCAGAGCTGGACAGCCGGACAGTGGCAGCTGCTAGCCAGGCACCCAGTTCTGAAGGCAGCACAGAAGTAAGGGTGGCAATACCGCAACCCCCCTACAATAGGCTTGCAACCTCCTTTCGGGTTGTGATCCCCAGTTTGAGAAATGCTGTGTTCTTTTGTATACTTTTATGGCCGCACATTTGGTAGGGCTTTACCAATTCCTTACTCTAACCACTAGATGACATTGCCAATGTTTGTTAAACATTTAATCTTGGTTGAGACTTTCTATAGCAAGTTTCAACAAAAGCGGTTTAGTTTGTGTTCAGGTTATACACTTCTGATTTTAGGAGTTTATAATGAAAGTGCTGGCACAAAATATTATATCTTCTTATAGGCTTCCAACATAATTATTTCATTGCAGAGTTTAAAACTTCTCTTACCTATACTATTAAGACACGCTTTTATTTCCCTCACTCAATTTTCCTTGAAAAACTATTTGATTTTGCCTGCACTCAACTGAGATACAATGAGAATCTAAAAAGATATCCTTTAGTTTAATAGCTTTCATTCTATTATCAAGTCATCACTAGAATAAACAAGGAATTGTCTGCAGTCAGGTTTCATTTGCAAGAGACAAAAATGATCCAAGGTTGAGTTTGCACTTAAGAAAAAATAATCTTTTGACTTTTAAACTGTGCAAAATTTGACATGAAAATAATTGAGATAGAATAAATATAGAATCCAAAATATTTTCTAAAGAATTGCCTTTCTGACTATAATTGCATGTTAACCTGTGATTCTCTAATATTTTAAACCAAACCAGCATTTTGGTGAAGCCCACATTTTTGTTAGTGTCTTAAACTCAATGCTGCTCCCACTGAAATCAATTGAAATTTTGTCATTGGCTTCAGTGGGAGCAAGATCAGGTCCATAGTCTTGGTAATTTAATAAAATCACTAGAAATGATGTGGGCAGTGTAAAGATGCTCACTGTTTAACATGGTAATACTGTGAAATAGGGAGATCCAATGATTATATTACTGTATAATGTTTCTCTGTACAAAAGTTCACTCTTCTCTATAATATTTATGTGACTAGGATTTCTAAGCCTGTTAAAACTTTCTAAATAAAGAAATAGTTTAAAAATAAATAGTTCTGGAATATAGGAGTTCTGGGTTCTACTGCTGTCTGTCACTAACTCATTCTGTGACCCTGGGCAAGTCATTTATTCTGCCTGCTCCAGTTTCACCATCTATCAGATACTTACCTACCTCCCAGATCTGAGGTGGAATGAATTAATACATGGAATATTGATGTTCTTGTAAGAAGACATGCTAATGCAATGTACTTTTAGAGGTACCATCCCTGCCCCTCAATGTCTGAATCCAAGGATTACATCCAGCCCAACTGCCATGGAAGCCTGTTGCCTTAATCCCCTTCACTTGAGTTTAATGTGGGGTTCAGGATTTGGCCCTCACTGCTTTTCTTCTAGTTGCAGAACCTGCAACAGCTGCTGCTTTTGTTAAAAAGATAACTAATGAAAGTGACCCACCTAATGTGCTAGCGTGGAAAAACTTAGGTTTATACTGAATATACACAGTCAAAACTAAAGGTTTTGCTCCTTTGTATGTTTCTATAGAGGTGCATACAAAAGACCCTTGCAGAAGACCTTTTTAGTGGTTAGTTTATAGGCTTGTGATTTACTTGGTAATGTGAAAATAGTTATAAAACAACCAGGGGTTAAAGAATAGACATCAATTTCAGTTTAACTACTGTATTTGGCTTTCAGATACCACAGTAATGAAACCTGGAAATTTAAGAAACCGAGGAAAAAATACAGGCCAATAAAATAGAAGAGTCAGACTAAGAAGGAATTATTTGTGTATGCATTTATGGCAGTGGAAAATAAACATACTGTCTCAGAACAGAAAGAGAGCTTTGTATATTTTGTGAAAGTTGAATGCCGATTTCTACTAAACTCTCTTCAGCCCTCCCCATCCCCAGGACCAAAGGTGATCCCTTCAATAAGCAAATTCTTGACTAAAAGACAAGCTGCTTTGCTTACATAACATAGGTGAGAGCTAGGCACAAAATGATCCAAAAATACTGACCTCCAAAACCAACTGCTCCATGATGAGCTGAACTGCTCTTTCAAATGACATTTCCTCAAGTATCTTGACTCGTTTATCCTTTTCACACTCTGGTTGTCTGGAAGTTGTCATGGAATAAGCAGGCAGAAATGATAAAACGTTTACAACCTGCCAAAAGCCATGTTTTGCTGAGGTTCCAAAAATTCTGACTGCATTGTGTGTTTCAGTTTACTGCCGTATACCCAGTTATGAGCTCACATAGCCAGTTCCGGCACCACAATTGGATAAATTCTGCCCACATTTGCACCATTGAAGACAGTGGGGTTGTACTGTGGTTTTGGCCCAATGTCTGTTCACTTGTGTCAAATAAACATCACATGAGTGTAGGGGCCTAACTGACTAATGTAATTTTGGGGGTATTTGGATTTGAGGTTCTGGTTTGGGCCCCTCTTTAATCATCACGTGCTCATCAAGACTGCCAGATATATTTTATCTCTTGATTTTGTGAAATTCAGATTACAAAGCCAGGGCAAGCTGGCTCTTGGATGGGGGAAAGAAACACTGAAAACAACCTCTGAGGTGATGAAAATACATTAACAATGTGAATTAGGTTTTGACTTTGGTCTATCTCCCACTAAGGAAATATGTTGCATTGGATAGATAGGACTGCAGTTTTTCCTACAATTATTGTTCTCATTTTATTGATATTCAATTGTACAATCCAGAGGAAACCAAAACAGTGCGGGAAGCTACCATTAAAACACAATTGGACATACAATAGGCTTTGAAAGTAATCTGCTGAAATTTTGAAAGTGACAGTAGAATGCCGAGTATTACTTTGATTAGCTCTAAAGAATATTCTACAGTGCAAGGATACATGTCTTGAGGCACATGTATTATGTAGTCATCCATCAGATCTTCCACCATTTCACCAAGTAGTTCTTGAACCTTAGAGACAGGATATTTCTTATTTGTAAAATTGCTAACCACATTGTTAGAAAACATCGTTTTAATTCAGAGGCTCTTGTGTTATATGATTTAATTATTCTTCTAAATTTACCCATTATAACACCATTTTGTAGATAAACAAAAGCTGTCTTTTTCTAAGTTTGATCTAGAAGGCCAATAAGAGCCTTCAGTTAGATTCATTCTACAGTTTTGGCTTAAAGACACATGCAATAGCCTTACTAACGATTAGCTAAAGCCACAAAATTTGGATCTGGATATGAACTTTTCCAAAATTCAGGAGTGCTCAGATGAATATTTTGGTTCAGGGCCAACTCTAATTCTTAGTTTCTCAAATGGAATCAAAGGCTGTGTTTTCTAACAGTATGAAAAAAGTTATAAGAAATTCAAAGCACAAACCATTTTCATGTCTTGTAGCTGATAGGGCTCAGCAGCAACTGACAAGGACTCTCCAACGTAAGGCCTTAGCTTCTTCTCATCTTCTCTATAAAGCTCCTCTCTGTACAGTAACATATCATTGTTTAAGCTTATTTTGCATAATCAAAAAGGTTAAAAAAAAAAAAGTTCTTGCTACTCATGTAAAAAATATTGAAACAGAAAGTTTCAACAATTTAGAAACTTTTTTTAAATATTTCAAGTAGAGAGATTTTTCATGGAAAAGGATTGGTTTTGACTAGTTACGGTTTTGACAAACTGTTTTGTTTGAATAATTCCTGACCATCTTTAGTATTCTATGGCCTAATTGATATATTTCACTATCCATCTCTCTGAGACTTTAATTCTCTCATTGCCAGGTTAACTTCCTAATATTCAGCCTAAATTTTTCTTTGTAAATTTCATTCCATAGTTCCTCATTATAGAATCATAGAAGATTAGGGTTGGATTAGGGTTATACTGCCATATATCACATCTCTTTCCCTGATGGTATCATCTTTCACTTATTTACAATCTTACACACATTGTGACTTAGTGTATATTTTATGTGTTATAATATAAAGAATACAACTGAGATTTATCATTTTGAGAAATATGTGCATATCCTAAGCTACTAAATCAATTGTGACATGACTATGAGGTGAAATGGTAAAATTAAGATATGATGTGAAATCACAGATCCAGAGAGTCTGAAGGCAGATGCACAATATAGCAAACATCAGTTATTTCTCAAATGAAATGGAGCAAAGGCTTACAGCGAATATTTCTTCAAGAGGCAACATATAACAAAGAAATGGCCCCAAGCCTGGATCCTGTAGCCGCTTGACTTGGGGAACGGCTGTTTATTTCAATCCAAGGTCTATGCACAGAGATAGCAATTATGCACAGTATTGGGCCATAAATTTGGAACTTGAATTAATCAGAAACCCTCATAACAACTTTTAAGGAAGTTCTTAGTAAAGTAACGCTCTCCATGGAGATGTAGTCTTAGAAATACTGCATGTTTGCCCCAATTCTTATTTTACGTCAGTGGAGAAAATCAAGTAGAAAGCTACCTGAGGTTCTGGACTTTGGCCTCTAGTTCAGGCAAACACTCCATTGTAGAGTGGATTCGATTCTGTAGAGTACCTTTATTTTCCATGTCTTGAGGAGACACTTTGAAATCTAAAAGCACAACATAAATTAGTAGAAGGGGCTTAATCTTGTGCAGGATCCATTAACCATACACATTTTCCAGAAATTTCATAAACATGGACATCACAGACTATAAGATCTCTACAGCATTCTGTGTAAATAATAATAATAATAATAAAATAAAATTCAACCATGAGATTTACAAAAAATAATTTGAAGTCAATGTTTGTGAAAGGTGACAATTTAACAGCCCTTAAGGCTAATGTTCTTTACTCATAGAACAGGTACAGCACTATGCAGCTATCCAAATTTCCCTGTTGACAAATATGCTTCAGGCCTGCCCCAAAGGAACCATTTCTGCAATGCAAGAGGATCTCTCTCTAGGCTCTTCAGTCTTTGGCCTCTCTAATGAAGCAGCAAACAAGCCTGACAGTTAGTATCGCTTCTGGTAGGATTTCCTGAAGGGTATAAACTTGTCTACTGGGAAATTGGAGTGTGACTACCAAATTATTTCATCCAGACTATCACATAGCCATGAGATGATAGCAACATGTGGAAACTATTGACCAGCTCTTGATTTCAACTGGCAGTCTAGAGCTGAAAGCTCTCTAACCCATTACAAATCCCTGGAGCCATCCAGTCCCTACACAAACTAACAACTTGATTGCAATAACCTTTGACTAAATGTATAATCAGAGTGGGCCCAGCTGTGAGTCCTGCTGCATGCCCATGCAGGGGAATAAGGGTGATTACTGCAAATCTTTAGACAGGTTAACAAGTTTGCAGAGTACTGCCCCTGGTTTTGACTTGGTTCAGGAAGCCCAACAGATAAAGAACTGAGCATTGTATAAAGTGGGCAGCCTACTACAGAGGAGTGGTGACCTTCACTTGATGCAAGAACTGACACAAGATATTAACCACAAGGGCAAAACCCTGTTGGAAAGGTGTGAAGGACTTTGAAACCTACCAGGTTCTCCACGTGGAAGATGGGTGACACCAAGTGGGAAAGGCATGCATCTAAACTGTTTATTGTTTTCACGATATGTTTTCTCTGTAATGCTTTGTCCTAAATAAATGTACTATGCTTTGTCAAAGCTGGCTAGTGACTCATCTCCCTGTCATAGCTCTTAGGAGATAACAGTGTTGAAGTAACCCGCTGAAGTGATCACTATGAAGAAGAGAAGGAATTGCAACCTAAATCCCCAATCTGCAGGGAGAGGGATGCGAGTTCCCTCCCAGAGAAAGGTGGTGGCCGGAGGCCTAAGTAGGTGTGCTCTCAATGAGGCCAGGAAGAGGTCAGAGGTGTAGTTACTCTGGGACTGTGACAACCTGCATAAATGTTTGCAGGAGCAGGACCATAGGGAGCTCATATATTAGCACATCAAAATGCAATCAGAAAAAGTTTTGAACTTAGACAGAATATACAACAGAAGGAACCTATTAACTCAGAAATCTAGATCAGGGTAATCATATTTGGTATTAAAGGCTCTATATAAATGTAACGTAAGCAGAGTCTGAATGAGCTCTCCCCTGACATCTAGTGGTGAGCTGTGGAAGAAGACTTCAGAAGCTGATCTCATTTGCATGGACACACCCACTCTGCCTAGGTGCTCAGCATGATGGGATTGCTTGCCCAAATGATCATTTGTGGCTTGTGTTGGATCCCCAGTCTCCTTATTATTGGGGCAGGAGTAATAAAGGGTTGTTATCCTTGTTGTGTAAACCAATAGCAGCAGAACTGTACCTGGCATACCCCGATGGAGGAACTCACCCTCAACTGCATGGCACTCACTAGGCAGGGGACATGGGTTCCAAAACCCAATGAGTTGAGAAAGGGTAGGCCCTGTTTAATGGTCCCAGACACCATTTGAGCCTTTCTTTCTCCCTGGCATAATAAAAGAGCTAATTTAGATTTGATTGAGAGTATTGTTACATGTTGCAGGGCTGAAATCGCTGATACATATGTCTAAGTACTAGACCTACTTTGGGACAGTGTCTCTATTGCAAGAGACTGCCCAGTGTGCACCAGCAGTGAGGTTCTGCCTCCCACACTAACAGCTGAAATCACTGAGTGCTGTGTTAATTGGGGGGGGTCCTGAAGACATCTTGGTGAGCAGCCAGCAGGGTGGCTGGTGGAGAGGTGCAGCAAGGAGCCAGCAGGGAGGCTGGTGGAGAGGTCCAGAGCAGAGCCCCACGGATGCGTGACAATTGGCCGTTGGGGCGACAAGTGAATGCCCGAGCAGCAGAGTGTGTAAGGTGCCTCCTGACCCCCCCTCCACATAGGATGGGAGGTGAACTCTGCAGATGAACCTCTGAACTCTGGGGCTGCACTGGCCAACGACAGCAACTGTGAGTGGGGTACAGAGAAGGGATGGGCACGTTAATGGGACTTTTGGGTTGCTGGACTTAAGAACCTGAGGGGAAAAGGACACTGCCCAACTTACTTGGGGGTGGGTCTTTTTTGCTCATGGTTTGAGTTTATGAACCCTAGCTGCAGTGTTTTCCCAAATTAATGCTGAGTTACTTCCCTCCTTTTATTAAAAGTTTTTGCTACACTCAGAATCTGTGCTTGCAAGAGGGGAAGTATTGCCTCTTATAGGGTGGTGTGTAATTGTTCCAGGTCATTGGGTGGGGACTCAAGCCGGTTTTGTGTTGTATTGTTGAAAAGGAACCCCTAGATACTGAACCCGGCCCTTGTTGCTGCTGGCTCCACCTGGTTACAGTCATGTAAATTGAGTGATACCATACCATACCATGCCTAAAGGATTTCTTTTCTAATTGTAACTCCTGGAGCATTTTCTCCAAACACACTTTTTCTTCATTCAGCTTTCTGGAAAACCAAAACAGATGACATTTTCTTAAAAGGTTGCATTCTGATTCCTTCTTAGATTTTTGACTGAATACTTCCACTGTGTCAAATGGATTCAGTGTTGTTGGGTTGTTTTATTTTCCCCAGTTTCTAGACTGCTGTATAGTTTTACTTTGGTAGTATTTGTGACAAGACTACTATTAATCAAAAGCCATTGCTCCCACAATACAAAAATAGAAACATTCTGATGGAAGAGATTAAAATGAAAAAGTGCACACAATACACATACTGTCGGACTATGCTGTTAGTCTTCTAGCCCCTTCAGAGAATATTTCAAAGGGTAAAAACTAGATTAAGAGCAGCAAAACTTTGTCTTAAATGACTTCAGAGCTCCTCAATCAGGATGCCAGTCAGACTACACAAGTTTATTATGGGATCAAACTATTTTTTCTGATTAGCATGTGATCCATTTCTATACTTACTTGCTATGTGGGGAAAGTTTAAAATTTCTCTTTGGGCCTCCAAAAAGGTGCTTGCTTGCAAAAAGGGAAACTCAATTTCTTTTCATCCTTTCAAGAAAAGACTAGGCTAAATAGATAATATCTAGTGTATCAAAGTTACATAAGATGTCTGTAGAGATCATAGAGAATTAATCATGGGGATATCAATAATATAAAGTGTCATAAGTAACTTTACAGAAAGCTTGACAAAGCAGAAATGTTATTACTTGATCATTTTGACCGTTTGTTTTTTCTTTTCAAGCCGTTGAATACTTCTCCTGGCCAAGATGTTATCAATCATCCTCTGGCTAGGGAGTGAAACTGCTGCATTGGACTGGTTCCCTAAAGGGAAAATATATACTAAGTAACTTCAAGTTAGTAGTAGGCATGATGCTATTATATTCCTTGTGCACGCAAAACTCCTGTTGACTTTGCTGGGACTGTTTTATGCACAAACAATGCAGGATCTGGCCCCATTGATTTGTTCACACATTTATATGAAAAAGACAAAACAATTTATTCTGATCTTGCATTCTTAGGTGTAAACCAGGCGTAACTCTGTAGAGAAGTCAGTGGAGTTACACTGGTGTAAAATCAGCACAGATGAGATCATAATCAGATACTATAACTCTACAGAGAATAAGTGCAAAACTGAAGAACATAAAACAGAAGTTAGCACTTCTCATCCTCCAAACCCTTCCTAAAAATTAACCATTTGTTCCTCAGAACACCCCCATAAATTAGCTAATAGCTCTAATTTTACAGCTATGGAAAGTGAAATAGAAAGATTAAGTGAACTGTACAAAGCCTCAGAGGGAAAAGCTATGCAATATTGTAATGTATTATCTTGTCCTCGTTCAGCTGATTTTGTTGTTGTTACAATGGTTGCCGTTGAAATCTTGTCTACTGTGTAAGATAATATTATAGGCAATACTGTAAATAATATGGTAACATCTCATTATCTAAAGCAAAACCAGAATGCTTTTAAGGGTGACCACTGAAGATTGTTGTTTAAATTAAATTCTACAGACAACTTCTAAAAAGGGCATGAGCTAAGTAGAAAACATAATGGATCAGAAGTTACCACAAGAATAGCCCAGTGAGTTTATACCTGTACTTGTGGATACAGCAACGATTAACTGCCTAGGCTTGGGAAGAAATTTCCGTACATAATGGGGTTTCTTACCCATTCTCTCTGAAGCATGTGAGCTGACCACTGTAGGAAACAGTATGCTGGATTTGATGGACCAGTGGTCTGATCTGATAGGACAACTCCTCTGTTGGATTGCCTATTATTCCTCACTTTGGGCCTGATCCTTTCTCATTGACTTTGTTTGGAATCAAGATTAGACCATGGTGCTTAGAAACAAATTTCAGAATCCACTAACCTTCTAGCAAATGCTCAGAATATATTTGCCTCACTAAGTCCACTCCTGACAGTCCATAGTACTTTTTGATCTCTTTGTAAAGTTCTTTTCCTGTCAGGTAATGGTCAACTATCTTTGCAGGCTGTAAATCCCCATCACTGAAAGGTGTGTTGTATTTATGAAAAGAAGGTATCTGAAAAGAAAAAATATCAGTAATCTGAAAATCCCTATTTACTTTTCCCCTTGTATTACCAGACTTTTAGATTTCTCCTACCCACAGAAACAACCTGGAAGTCCCCAAATATTGGCTAATCACTTGGCCTAAGGTAATACTACCTTAACAATAATATCTTCCACTTGTATAATACTTTCCATTCTGAAGAATCCCTAAATAATTTATAAACTACCATATATACAACTGTAGATTAAAATAGAATGGGTACATAGAACTTATTCAGATTAATGACATTTCCGATAAATGAGGAACTTTTCAGTGGAAATGATTCATGGCTGGGGATGCAGCACATATTCAGATAGTAGTGCTTTTTGGATAAGATGTGTTTGGATAAACAAATGTATTACTACATATGTAATAAATAGTGTGCAGTGGAACGCTTGTTTCATCCTCCCTGTCACTGCAGAGTGAGGGATGGGTGTTAGCTCAGGAGAAGCAGAGCAACTAACCAAGCGTAATAGGGAAATGTATGCTCTTGGTGGATCTCTTCCCAATATAGTCACTACTAAATTAACACAGGAAGCCAAGCTTGTCTATTTCATTCTTCCACTTGCACATAGACCAGGTTCTCCTGCAGAAGTGAGGGATTGTGGGATGCTGCCTACTCTTGTGATACTTCAATTGGCCTTCCTCATCCAGGGCCATTCTGTAATTGCATCAGTGGAAGCTAATTGAGTGAGAATGCACATTAACTTTTCTAGCTAAATGCATGTATAATATTGCTGTCAAGTAAAACTGTCATCTTTTTTGTTTGCTGTCTTCTCTGGACCATGGTAATAAACACAAGAATACAGACATTGGTGGCACAGTTGACTGTAGTCTGTGCCACATAAAACAATCCTCTTAGCAGTCAAGATTCAATGGCAGAGAAAAGGGGGCAGAGGTGACTCAATAAAAACCCAAGTGGATAAGTAGTGAGGGGCAAAGGTGTGAGGGGCTTGGAACGTGATGACAAGAAGCTTCAACTTCAGGTGGTGGAGAAGGAGCTAGCGGAGGCATTCAAAGACTGGGGTGACATAATCAGGACAATGGGCAAGAAAGATCATAGCAGATGTTTTCTGTTGATGGCAGAATGCCCTGTCGGTGTCAAGGAGGCTGGAGAGGAGGAGGTTATAGATCAGGGTGGCCAACTTGAGCCTGAGAAGGAGCCGGAATTTACCAAAGTACATTGCCAAAGAGCCACAGTAATACATCAGCAACCCCCCATCATCTCCCCCACCCCACTCCCAACACCTCCCACTCACCAGCAGCCCCGCCGATCAGCGCCTCCCCCTCCTTCCCTGCACCTCCCAATCAGCTGTTTCGTGGCATGCAGGAGGCTCGGGGGGGGGGGGAGGGGGGAGCGAGGGCACGGCAGGCTCAAGCGTAAGGGCAGGGCCTATGGCAGAGCCAGGAGTTGAGCAGTGAGCACCCCCAGCACACTGGAAAGTTGGCGCCTGTAGCTCCAGCCCCGGAGTCGGTGCCTATACAAGGAGACGCATATTAACTTCTGAAGAACCGCATGTGGCTCTGGAGCCACAGGTTGGCCACTCTTGTTATAGACCATAATCAGAAGATGATGCTCCCCACCCATCCAGCCTGCACAGACTTTTTCTGCTTTCTCTAACCTTTCAGCCTCTACTCTCCAGGTCCTCCTAAAAATCACTTTTTCCTCAGACACTACAACCCCTCTTTTTTCTCTAGCTGCCTCAACATTGGTGAGGCCTCATCTGGAGTACTGTGTCCAGTTTTGGGCCCCACACTACAAGAAGGATGTGGAAAAATTTGAAAGAGTCCCGCGGAGGGCAACAAAAATGATTAGGGGTCTGGAGCACATGACTTATGAGGAGAGGCTGAGGGAACTGGGATTGTTTAGTATGCAGAAGAGAAGAATGAGGGGGGATTTGATAGCTGCTTTCAACTACCTGAGGGGGGGTTCCAAAGAGGATGGAGCTCAGCTGTTCTCAGTGGTGGCAGATGACAGAACAAGGAGCAATGGTCTCAAGTTGCAGTGGGGGAGGTCTAGGTTGGATATTAGTTAACACTATTTCACTAGGAGGGTGGTGAAGCACTGGAATGCGTTACCTAGGGAAGTGGTGGAGCCTCCTTCCTTGGAGGTTTTTAAGGCCCGGCATGACAAAGCCCTGGCTGGGATGATTTAGTTGGGAATTGGTCCTGCTTTGAGCAGGGGGTTGGACTAGATGACCTCCTGAGGTCCCTTCCAACCCTGATATTCTATGATTCTATGACCTTTTAAAGATTAACTTCAATCTAGTTGCCTCTGCACTGTATTCTGGTGTGTGCTTCTCTGTGTGCCTGGCCTCCTCCTATGCTTCAAAGATAGGATCCTGAAATGACCGGGGCAAGGTCTCCCCGGCTGAATAAGTAAATCTTTCCCCTTAAGAACAGGCAGCACCTTTGGCCCTCATGAGTGGAAACTCATGGAAAATGGCCCATGACTCATGGGACATCTGCTACAAAGACTGTTTGGGACTGGGCTATGGCCTCTGATGATAAAATACTGCAAATGTACAGTGATCTTCAGTGGAAACAACTAAACACTTTCAGGTTACTCTAGAGTAAAATACTGCAGGGCTGGGTGTAACGTATGTTATTACAGAGCTGGTTGAAGCCCTAAGCTTAGTGCTGCAATGTGGACATGTGGTTTTGTTCAGAGAGAACCTCCTTTATGTAACCAAATGAATTGCCAACCAGCACTTAAACACTTAAAAAAAAATCCTTGCTGTAAAGGATAGTTACTTTTAGGTTGTGCTTTGTCAACAAGGCCAGCTTCTGATAGACGGCTTGGACTCCAGCATGGTCTGGTGGTTGTGGTTGGTCTAACTCTCTGGCTGGGTCACTCATCTAGCAGGAATTAGAGCGGTTGCTATTAACGTCACTTTACAAGACCTCAGAATACTTTTGCAGATCTAAAAATAGAAAAAGAAACATCTAGAACTGAAAAATATAAAGAAGCCAAATAAATGAGATGGCCCAGCTCAATCTAAAATATCCATGTAGATGCCTGTGATGTGATTGGTTATTTCAGGGGATACAGAATTCTGAATTCAGGCTTCAGAAAGTAAGGGATTGTTAGTGTAAACTCCCCAGCTGACCTCAACTGCCATGGCAGATTCCAGGGAAGAGAGGCGGTTTCTTGGATAGCCAGGGATCAAGTCACATAGTGCTAAATAGAAACACAATCAACACCTTGAACTATATCCAGAAGTGAATAGGACACCAATGAAGCTGTTGAAGAACTGCTGAAATATGTCTCTCTTGGCTAACTGACAGGCAGCCACATTCTGCACTAGCTGTAGATATATTAAGACATGTTACTTTTAATACAAATGATATGGTTTCTATGGTTTTGATCAGCTTAAATGGTACATTAATTTAATTAATTACTTTGTAGGCTACTTTGAAGATGAAAAATGCTGCATAAAAGCCAAGTATAATCATTAACTCAACCAGTGATTTAATTAAGTGTAAGGTTCTGTATAAACTCTGAGTCTTGTGTTGCATTTTCAAAATGCAGGGCTAACTCCTAGTTTCAGTTTGAAATCTATTCCAGTCCTTACGATGTTACACATACTGTAACTTATAATTACATACGAGTTAGAACTCTTCGGACCTAAAGCTTCCTGTAGGTTTTGTAAGAAACCATGTGCTAATATCTACTCTCATTTACCCTGGTACAAATGTATAAGCTTGTATGGAGTTAGTCCAGGTTTACAGTGATGTAACTGAGAACAGAATTTGGTCCCGATCTGCAAATCCATTCTCTCCTGGTGACTGATTGCTAAAGCAAGTGATGTCTAGTTTGTAGAGCTGAGCTGATTTTCTATTTCATGGAAAGTAACACAATTTCAATGAAATGAAAACCAAAAATGTCAAAATTTCCCACAAAATGAAATTTTAAAAATTAAGGTCAGAATGTTTTGTTTTAATAACATGAAAATGTTTTCTAATTTCTACATTTTATATCATATTAATTCTATTATAAATTTTTTTAAAGGAAAGTAATTTCACAATGGAAAACAAAAATGTTACATTCCAAAAAGGTCAGAACAGAATATTTTGACCTTATCAGAACGCTCCATTCCATAATTTTCAAAACAAAATTTACTCAAAATTAACACAGTGTCACAAAATATTTCACTTTTGATTAATTAGCCTTTTCCAATAAAATATTTTTACATCAGAAAATTTCCAACCAGCTCTACTAGTTTGGATATTTACTCTTTAATAGTTGGATACTTTGCAATCTTTCCACACAAACTATCTCCTTCAACTGAAAGTAAATAGGCATCCGAAAAGTTCATAGTGGTTTATTTCATTATTTAGCTCAACATCTGATGACTAGGTTTTTCTCTAACAAGTATTTTGCATTACCACATCATAAAAGACTCCCCAAATGATAAAATCCCACCCTGTGTTGAAACAAGACCAAAACATATCAAAAGGAAGCAGTGATGATGTGGTATTGCCACCTGTGCAAACAGAAGTGTGAAATATACATTTTACCTTATTTTTAAGTTCCAAGCTTGAGAAGTCTGAAGAAAACTGGGGATGTTGTTAAAATAAAGGCAACTAACATACACTTTGTCAGGAAGGTAATAAGTGTCCCGCCTGACTGGGCAGTGTTTAGTTGTTATGTATAGTTGCTATGGGTGTGAAATGTAACTTTGTTTAGTTAGTGTCTTTGTGGTTCTACTGCCTGAGAATATTTATTATGATTTTTTTTTCAAATGCATGTAGATTTGCAAGGAAATGAGATGCTTACATTTGCCAACAGCCCATGGCAACATCATTTCAAATGTTTGGCCGGTCCTGATGTGTGATATTTTAAGTCAGATGTGTACATTTAACTGACAACACTAATACTTTCACCAGCATTTGTTATTTTGCTAAAAAATGCATTTTTTCAGCATTTTTTTAAATTTTGCTAATATGCATGAAATAGACACCGTAATCTAAAAGATTAATCTAGCTCACATCTGGGGGGGGTGGGGAACCCTCCAAAAAACAATTGGTTAAGCATCACATCATAACCAAGGGGTCAAATTCCCTCCTGGTGTAAGTGAGAGCAATTCTATTTATCTCAACAAAATTGTAACTACATACAACACCAGTGAACTTGGTCCCAGGTCATCTTGTGTGAATTGCTTGGCTAATTTATGATTTATACAACACATTTGGCTTGTTGAAAGTGTGTTTCTCTATATTGTTGAGATTGATTTCAGTCATCTTTCATCATTAAACTTCAAAATCTCCTTGGCTCACTCAGTTAAAAGTTTTCTTTCTAATAATCTAAAAAAGAAATCTGAGTCTGATTCCAGGTTTTTGTCTTCACAGGAATTCTGTGCCTTAGCTGTGCAGTGTTTCACTCTCCAGTCCTTTGATACTTTGATAATTCATAAATCTTGTTGCATCTTTGCTATAATTTTAACATACAGTCTTACAGCAATGTTTTAATTTGGTTCTCTAGGGGAGTAAAAAGAACCCGTGTAGACAAGGAAATTTGCCTGCCACTATAGAAGGTAAATAGTGTTTGCTAATGAATAGTTTCAAGGATACGAGCCGACTGAGAGAATCTTCCACTTCTCTGACATGATTTCAGACTTCATTAGCAATCACTTTCCCACTCTAGCAGTTGCAGGGACATGAAGGTATTTGGATTCTAGTTGCTCCCCTGATGAGATGGGTAGCTTCATTCTGCCTGGTTTTCATTCTGTTCAGTTTCAGCTGTTCTCAGCAGCAAATGTTCCTGTTGGCAAAGTCAGTCATGTGACTTGAACAGGTACTGCTGGGTGATGGAACTGTGTTTGTGTTCCACCAAAACGACCGAAGGGCTGCATACAAAAATTGTTCACTACAGACACTTCACAAGTAGTTAACCCAAGTGAAGTTATAGTCTCTCGCAAGGAGAGCCATTTAAAAGTCAACAGTACTGCTGAAGGAAATACTTTAAAAAAAAAAAAATCAGGTGCCTTCATATTCATAACAGTCCATAAACAATCTATATTGACATTTGAGAAGCATGTTACATCTTGAATAAAGTCCATCTACAGACCCAATTCTACACCTGTTGAATTCAATGCAAGCTTTGCCACTGTCTCAAATTGAAGCAGGATCAGGTCTCCTGTTTAAACATACATGCAAGAGTCCAAGCAAAACAAGCCAAGATAATCAACTTAGGGCGTTCTTTTTATTTACAAATGTAAATACAGTTAGCAAACAGAAAAAGCCTGTTTTCCTGTGTTACTACCTTGATATCAAACCGACATGTACATCACACCTCTGGGGATATTGCAGGTTTGTGACACATGTGAATAACTAGAGCGAACAGATATAATTCTGATGTAACATTAATGTTTTGTAACTCTAATTGTTACTCCCTGTGATGCTTCCCAAGGTTACCCTGAGTTGAGGGCTACACCTTGCTGCCACCTGCCCTTAGCGTGAGAAAGCTTTGTCTGTGTCTGCCATGCATCAGCTCCCCAACCCCACTGGCAACACAAGCGCTCCCCTCTAGGCCTTGCAGGCCCTGCTGTTACTCTGCAGGTTAACAATAGGCACCCATCAGCTCTCAAGCTCTCCAAGTGTCCCCCTGGGGTGTCCACCCTCTTGTCCACTGGAAACTCATAGTCCAGAGGAACAGGACAACCCAGCTTACTGGCTCCACCTCAGACCGCCACGCCGCGTAACTCACAGCACTTAGATTTGTTTATAGTGAATCAAATATAAGTTTATTTAACAAAGCAGAGAGATTCAAGTGACAGCAAGTAGAAATATTGGCAACAAATGGATATAAAAAAATCATAACACATTCTAGAGCCTGGATTTAATTAACACGATACTCTCATGTCTAGTAGGGTATTACTCACCCAGAATCCTTGCAGCACGCTACAGCTTCTTCTTTCATGACACATGCATGCTGTTAGCTAGTCTCCAAGGTGAAGGATTCAATGTGTGTCTTTGCACTCCATATACATGGGACCAATTCTTCATTTTTATTCATAAACAGGACACCACCTCCCCCCGCCACCCTTTGTTTCGGCCTGTAGATTTCCTCTCTTATAGATTTTGCAATCTCTCAATTTGCACCTGGCTCAGTGTGCAAATAGGCATACAGCATGAGGTGGACAATACACAAATGGCCAGACTGGGAGTTAGGTGTCAGTTACTGCCTGCCTGAAAGGAACATCTCTAAAGTATGTCACCTTCTGGTGACCTGCCTTAATTCCAAGACCTTAAGAGCATAATTTTCAAAATAGATACATAACTCCTTAAATATTATCCATATATAGATTTTGCAGTGATTATGACAATCAGTAGGCTACTTGCTCTCAGTAGAGACTTCACATGTCACCCTTCAGTGAACTATTATGCAGATATCCATCCCAGGGATCCCTGTAAAACCCTATGCGCCCCTGTACTTTTTGACATTTGACATCAAGAAGTCCCTGGGTCACATCCTCCTCCTAATAATACCTACCTCTTATATAGCACTTTTTATCAGTAGATCTCAAAGTGCTTTATTGAAAAGGCACAGAGAGGTAAAGTGACTTGCCCATGGTCACCCAGCAAAGAGCCAGAAATAGAACCTGCCTGTCCTGAGTCCCAGTCTAGTGCTCTATCGAGTAGGCCATGTTTGTGTTATGGATGCTCTATAGATGATATACCCATACACGAGGTCTCACCATACTATTTTTAAAGTGGATCTTGACTACATGGTAGTACTTTAATCCTTCATACTCCATTTATAAATTAGTCAATAAGAAAGCTATAGCGCATCAAAAGTATTGTAATAACTCATTATGGTTACTTTTCTTTTTAAAAGAAAGGAAAGCCCCAGAGGTAAATAACAGAGTTTCATCCCTGCTACTTTCTTGTCTTTGGCCAGTCTGGATCATTCCCAAATTAATACTTCCCTTTTGTGGAAAATATAATTAATAAAATAAAGACAATTATGAAACATAAAGAAGTGAAGCAAGATCAGTCTTTGAAGCAGCAGTGAATATTCTCATGAGGGAAATTATTTATTGTTGTGTATCTCCATTAAGGATTCATCTTGATTATAGAAACTAAACGTTCCACATCCTTGAAATAGTTAAAGAGAAAAAATATTTTTCAGAATTAAGTTTGAGATGCTGAATTTTATAATTAATCCTAACATATCACAAATATGTTCAATGCTCCAGAGTGTACAGTTTTCTACTGTACACTCTAAGTTTGGTATATTTCCATTGTTAACGTTTTTTAGTTTGTCTTTATAGTTTAACACATAGTAATGCTCATGTTCACCACGGAAGATTTGACTAGAGGTTTCCAACATTTTAAACTCATTTTCCTCATGCCCCACCTATGTGAATGATTTTGGGGTAGGGGGCAGCATACACATACCATTTTATAGCCTTCAGTCACCAATACCCTTGTCCTACCTCCCTTCTCTCTCTGTATACATACAGTGACTGAACTCTCAAGGACAGCTAACAAAGCAAGTTTGAGTTATGTAATTTCCATTGGTCAGTATTCTCTAATGAAAGCCACTAGAACTGAAAGAGTGACTCCATGAGAAAAATCACTTGGGGCTACAATATGCAGACCTCATACTGATGCACTATTGGCAGGGATGAAAGTAAAATTGAAAACTTACAGGTATGGGGGCTGACTCCGCCCCCCCAGAAGGGGTGGGGCCTCGGGCAGAAGGGGTGGGGCTGGGGGGGGTCAGCGTCCCCTAGCCAGCCCTTCCAGGCTGCCTGGCCCACACCGCCCGGGGCTCCAGCGGCGATTTAAAGGGCCCGGGGCTCCGGCCGCCACTGCCACTATCGCAGCAGAGGCCAGAGCCCCAGGCCCTTTTAAATCGCCGGCCCAGGGCAGCTGTTCCTTTTACTCCCCCCTGCCCCCATTGGCAACCTGGGGGGGGGGGGGGAAAGGGGTAGCAACGATAAAGCGCTTAAAGGGCTGCTGTGGCAGTGCTTTAGGGGCTGGTACCAGTGGCCACTTTTTATCGGTACGCCGTACCAGCCCATACCACCTTACTTTCACCCCTGACTATTGGGGAAGAGAAGCCGTCACCTATTACTAGGAGAATACTAGTAAGCTGTATGGTGTGTGAACACAAACCATATTTAGAGCAAACCATAACAAAGTAGTAGTGTTGACAGGGCACTGCACTTAGGAATTTTGAAAGTACTTCTAAATTCTTTATTGTAGCTGACAAGTTGTTCGTTGGAGGACTGCAGGTACCTTCCTAAAGAACTTGCTTCTACCTCTTGGGAGTCCCCTAATGGAATACATAGGATGCATTGCCTATTGGTTAGAGTATAAGTCTTATTCGGGGTAGAAGTTTGGGGTCAGAGCCCAGAGTTCCAGGCCTTGCCCCAGACTTGCTGAGTTACCATGGATAAATCACTTAGGCTACGTCTTCACTACGGGGGGGGGAGTCGATTTAAGATACGCAAATTCAGCTACGCGAATAGCGTAGCTGAATTCGACGTATCGCAGCCGACTTACCCCGCTGTAAGGACGGTGGCAAAATTGACCTCCGCGGCTTCCCGTCGACGGTGCTTACTCCCACCTCCGCTGGTGAAGTAAGAGCGTCGATTCGGGGATCGATTGTCGCGTCCCGACGAGACGCGATAATTCGATCCCCGAGAGGTCGATTTCTACCCGCCGATTCAGGCGGGTAGTGTAGACCTAGTCTTACTCTCTTTTTAACATTATTACATGTCCTGGAGCAGCCACCTCCAAGAATCCTTCATCTGAAAAGAAGTGTTAGGCTATTAAATTGACAACTGTGATTGGCCCACAGATGTTATTTTACACTGTGTGTGATCATCTAAGCCCTGATAGTCCAATGAAGTGGAATGATTAAAGAATTATAGTAACTAAGACTGTTAAAAAAAGGGAGTCAAGTTTGGTCTCATGTGTAAGCACTCAGGCAAAGCCAGCAAGCAAACCTCCTGGGGGAAAAGAATCACTAACTTGTAAGAAGACTCAAGATTAGCCCAGATGGCCATACCAGGCAGGTGAACGCCTTCTAATAGGTATTATCTGACCTTATATGCAAAAGGGATATGTTTATCTAACTGGTTCCTGTAGCCAAGTTCAAATAATTCCTTTGAAGTGCCACTTGTTAATAGGAAGGATATTAAAAGTCTGTTTGTCAAAGCTTTCTGAGCATCATTTAGATATTGACTGCTACCTTAGGGCTTGGCTACACTTGCGAGTTAGTGCGCATTAAAGCAGCCCCGGGCGCACTAGCTCACTTCCCGTTCACACTGGCAAGGCACGTAGAGCACTCTGACTCCGCAGCGAGAACACTCCTGGTACTCCACCTCGGCAAGAGGAATAACGTTTGCTGTGCCTTGGCTACAATGCCCGGGCATCAGTATGGACAAGGTGTTGCATTACTGCGCTCTGATCAGCCTCCGGAAATGTCCCATAATCCCCTTAAGTCAAGTGGCCACTCTTGTCATTGTTTGAATCACTGTAGGAATGCAGATATGCCCTTTGAAAGCTCCATTTCTGACAGCTGGCTGCTTATCTGCTCTGAGACAAAGCAATCATTAATATGGAATGCTGTGTGTGTGAGAGAGAGAGAGGCGGGGGAGAGGGGGAGGTCTGCTGCTGTCTGAACTTACAAGACAGCATGCTGACATGCTCTCAGCCTCCCCAAAACCCACTCTCTCCCCCCACATACACACAACACACTCCCTGTCATATTCCACCCCACCCCACCCCCCATTTGAAAAGCACGTTGCAGTCACTTGCATGCTGGGATAGCTGCTCATAATGCACCGCTCCCAATGCCGCTGCAAGTACCACAAATGTAGCCATGCCAGTGTGCTTGAAGCTGTCAGTGTGGACAGACTGCAGTGCTTTCCCTACTGCACTCTACGAAGGTTGGTTTAACTCAAAGCGCTCTACATCTGCAAGTGTCGCCATGCCCTTAAATTGTGAAGAAAAAACATCACAAGAAGAATTTACTTAAAGCTTTTGCAGTTGAGAAATAGCCTGGTTTTTTTACTGACCACAAAGAGGACTCTCTAAAATGACGACGAGGTTATTCTCAGCACTGGTATATACAATAAGTGCATGCCCATACAAGAAGAGCTTTCTTGACAAGCTTGGTAGGGGCATGTTACAATAACCCAGAGATGCCATAGGCACTGACCTAGAAGAAATGTAAGGTGATTACAAGACTTATCCTACCCAGTTATCTCTTCCCTTTATATGGGCACAGGGGTTGGGAAGGAGGGAGCAAAGGGACTTATTTTCCTCCCCTCCCCCCCAACATAAGGGCCAGGGATAATTGTAGCTCCTGAGCTTGAGTACATTAAAGATTGTGAAGTGCTTGGAAGTATGACTGACTGATAGGGGGAGTACAGGGACCAGTGTAATTGGAGGAGTGGACATGGCAGAGGGAAGAGGTAATCCTCCATTTGGGGAAAAGAAGGAAACGTTTCTGTAGCAGGTGTATTTTTATATGGTGGTCATTTGTACTCCCAGATGGACCAGTAAGCAGAAGAAGCTGTCAAATGTGTATGACAAATACAATTTTTTGTGTAGATGCTACCACCACATATGTGATTTCTATTGTATGTATTATTAATTTAAATTTTAGACATGAAATCAGTTTTTGATTGGCTAAGCAAACCATAGGAAGCCATATCTCAAAAACTCAAATCTCTTTGCAGTGTAGTTGTAGCTGTGTTCAGCCCAGGCGATTAGAGAGAGAAGTTGGGTGAGAAATATCTTTTATTGGACCAACTTCTACTGGTGAGCGAGACAAGCTTTTGAGCTACACAGCTGACCTAGGACACATCAACTCAAAGCAGCACCAGATCCTGCCAGAACAACAGATGCAAAACCTGCAGACGTATCTCCACTGCTACAATGATCACCATCCCCCACAACACACCTTTCAAGATCCATGGGTCCTACACATGCCTGTCACAACACATGGTGTACTCATCTGGTGCACTAAATGCCCCAATAACAACTATGTGGTTGAAACCAGACAATCACTATGCTCTCAAATGAACTCACACAGGAAAATGATAAAAGACCAAAAAAAACCTATCACCTGTGGGTGAACAGTTTTCACAAAGCGATCACTCTATATCTGACCTCTAAGTCCTCTTACTCAAAGGAAACCTGCACAACACTTTCAAAAGACAAGCCTAGGACCTAAAATTTGTTACTCTGCTAGTCACTAAGAATTATGGATTGAACAGAAACAGTGGATTTTGGTTTATTACTATAATTTGTAACCTACCGACTCCCTCTTTTTGTCTTGCGACTGCAGAGAAGTTAACAGGCCACTCTACCTTGAATGCTCCCTTACAATATGTGCTCAGTGCTTATGCTAAACAATCTTTTCCACTTTGCATTTTGCTGTGATGCTGGGAGTACCTTTCCCAGACCTGAAGAAGAGCTGTGTGTAGCTCAAAAGCTTGTCTTTCTGAGGCTATGTCTACACTACCGTGGTAAGTCAACCTACGCTAATGCAACTCCAGCTACATGAATAACATAGCTGGAGTCGACATACCTTAGGTCGAGTTACTGCGGGGTCTACACTGATTTTCTCCCATCGACTTACCTTACTCTTCTCATCAGGGGTAGAGTACAGGGGATGACTGGAGAGCAATCTGCAGTCGATTTGGCAGGTCTTTACTAGACCTGCTAAATCAACTGCCAGTGGATCGATCTCAGAGCATCGATCCCTGCCATAGTGTAGACTTGCCCTCCCCAAGAGAAGTTGGTCCAATAACAGATATTACCTCACCCACCGTGTCTCTTTGTATACAATATTCCATAGACAATTCTCTAGATAGGTTTTTGTGTGTGTTTGTTCTGAAAACTTTATTTTAGAGGCAAAGTGTTAAACTGATTGAAATTTCACAAGATTAACATTATTGCTTAAAGTGCATGAATCAATTAAAAAATCAAAGTACATAATTAAAACATAAGGCTAAGCAATATTAGCTATACAATTAAATAATTAGAGAAATACAGTAAATAGTACAGTTACTGAGAAATAGAAGACAAATAAATTAAAACAACACTGATAAAAGGTACTAGAGTAAAATAGGTATAAAGAAAGAATCCCCTAAAATTCTAATACACATTAAATTGTAAAAGAGAGAGTGCTCAAACTCCTTGGCCACAAAACAGAAAACAAGAGACAAAACATTAAGGACCTGTTGCCAAGTGGTGCCGAGTAGCTGGAAGTTGCAAGTAGTCAGCGCCGCTCAGGATCAGGCCCCCAGTGCACAATATCATAACACATATATGGGTGCAAATGTATATGAAATGTACTGTTTGAAGATAAAAGCCATGTGTAATAAAATGCTAGAATCCATTGTAACGTTGCATAAATTCCAGTTACATCTTTGTTCAAGTCTTAGGCTATGGCTACACTGCACCGGAGAATGGTCTATGAGGATACGAATTGTAAGAGCATAGCATTTTGATGCAATCAGCTGGTCCATGTGGACACTGCTGATGCAAACTAAAAGGTACCGAGTTTGCATAAACTTAGTCCTCTTTCAAACAGGACTACATTAATGCAAACTAGCCTTTTAGTTTGTGCCTACAGAGTCCACACAGGGCAGTTAGACTGTAACATTTTGGTGCACTCTGCAATTCACGCCCCAGTAGGCTGCACTGCAGCGCAGCGGCATAGACAAGCCCTTAATGTCTTTGTTAAATTCAGTGCATAGGAAACATCTGCTGCTTTTTAATTTTAACTGTTAAAGGAGTCAGACTTTAAAATGTTAGTCTATTGAACCACATCTGTACCCTATTGAAATTGGATGAGTATTGGGGTGGTTGTGCACATCTTATTTTCAACTAGATTTTCTGCTTTCATTGATCCTCCTTCTTCACTGATCCCTTCTTTTGTCCCCATCTACTATGTTCCAAAAATAGAAAATGTATAATATGCTGACAGCTTGTTCTGTGATACATAAAATTTGGGTCTGAACTTGTCCTCCAAGATAGCTAATTTACACAGTGCACGGTAACACTTCCTTGGGTTTAGCGGAATACCAACAGAGAGTAAAAATGTTCTTTTCTATAAATAAGAGCATGTAATAAAATGTGGAGATGAACAAGTAACAACGTTATACAGAAAATACATCTCATGCAATGGCACACAAAACAACTAATGAACTTAAATTATTCTTTGGACTAATCCAGTTAGCTCTATAAACTAAAAATCACATTATACAAGAGCACAGACAATCTACTGCAATTTTTTTCTAAAATTGCTGGCTAGAAAGGTTTTGATTGTCCCAGATTTTCTCCACTCTTTTCATGATGCACTGGAAGTGAAAAATATAAGTATATAAAATGTCTGAAAAATGTACCATGCATATATTAAAAATCCAGGTAAATAAATTTACATCATCCTGCAAGGCGCTGAGCACCCTGGCCTCAATCCAGCAAAGCACTTACAAATTAGCTTAACTTTAACCAAGTGTATAGCTTTATGGACTTCAACGGGGCAACTCACATTTTAAAGTTGAGCACATGATTAAGAGTTTTGCTGGCTTGGAGACAGGTTGGTGGATGGAGCCTTAACTGATGATTAGGACTGTATCACGATTACAATTTTTTTGATTGACAGACCAAACAAATACAGAATAATTTGGTGCTAAAATAAAGTTCATGCTGATATTACTTTGTAGTATTTCCATGATTTCTTCAAAGTTGAAATCTAGCCATTGATTTTCTACTCGTGTTACATCATTCCTGTAAATCTTTTCTTGAGTTAGCAAAACCCTCTTATTTAACAACCCTGCAGCACTTTCATATAACTCCTCTGGGTCCCCCTAATGTATCACAGAAATGTTGATGGACTTTTTTTTTTTTTTAACCCATAAAGTATCAAGGAACAAATTGTAATTATCTGAATTTATTATCCAATGTAAAGTCTTGTCTTGCAGCCTGGGAAAAACAAAAATTTGCATATGCTGAATCTTAGATGTTAGTGTTTAACTATTGCTGCAATACCCAAACCTTATTAACACAAAAACCATTTCCTAGAATCCGACACATTTTAAAATAATTTCTTTATGTACAATTGTTCTTTATACAAACATCAGTCCTGAACACAAGACATACATTGCTATTTCTTTTTGTTTTGTTGTAAAGTTTCACACACATCCTAAAAATGTATGGCAGCAAATTGCAAAGTACAGAATGTTTGTCTGACCTTGGTTAACTTTGATCTAAAAAGTGCATTTATTCACAACCAGAATACAGTCTCACTTGCCAGGCAAAAGATGGCCACATTTATTACATGGAAAGATGTGAATGTTCAGAAATATTCCATTAAAGAAGACAAGTGATTTTACTGAATTTAGGGCCTGATC
The DNA here is from genome assembly GCF_028017835.1 of Emys orbicularis. Classification (NCBI taxonomy): domain Eukaryota; kingdom Metazoa; phylum Chordata; order Testudines; family Emydidae; genus Emys; species Emys orbicularis. The sequence continues at coordinate 94,477,644 of NC_088687.1, read as the reverse complement.
CAGTTCCATTAAAGTCAATGGACTTCAGAGATCGTTGAAGCCTCTTATTAGGCCAGTCTAAAATTAAGAAACATCATAGTCCTCTATGGTAAAACTTCCATCCCACTGTGAGTAAAAGAAAAAAGTGCCCTTGTTTGGACTCAATCCTTCAACCTTTACTCATGTGAATGGTCCCATTAGAACACTTGGACTACTTGCATAAGAAGAGTTGTAGGATTAGATCCTGTGTCTGATCTGTTGGATCAATACACCAGCATAATAAATAATTCACAAATCTTTGAAGATGAAAAATCCAGTTTTGTTTTTCTTCCAAGGTAAAGTGCTATACTTCTTAGTATATGGCCACTGGTATAAAATGGCCACTTATAATTCCAAATAAATTTCAAACCATGTTATACCAGAGGCTAACATTGCATGCTCACTAAAATGTAACAAAAACAATTTCACTTTCACAGTAGATTGTAACACAAGTAAGTTTTTTTTCCCCACTCTCCCAAGAGAAACAGAGCTATCAGATTCAACACTGGTTTTAAACAATATTTGTTGAAATAAAAAGCTCAGCGACAAAACTACAGTTGAACTTCTAAAAAAGTACTGAAGGTGACACTTTCTAATAAATATACAAAGTTAAAAACACGTAACAGTAAATACTGTGAGATGATGATGCTTCTTTCTAGAATTCCCCCCCCCCTCTCTTTCTCTCCTCTCCCCCCTAATAGGGCCCAATCATGGTTTTATTGAAGATAATGGTAGTTTTACCAATTGTCTTCAGTGAGATCAGGATTCGATCCTTAAAGTCCATACACTAAATGGTGAAATATTATTGTCAAATCTACCAAGTTAGCTGTCAGACAGAAAATTACTCTCAACACACAATCAATCCCTTCTCATGCCCTATTGATACTTCCTCCTACCCTCCTTTCTTGCCAAGTATTTCCAGTATTACTTGTATAGCAATTTATTAGTTAGAACATGACCAGTGCCAACCAGGTTTGAAAAGTAAAACATGAACAGTCACATTATGCCTTTTGATATCTCTAGAACCATGTACTCTTGAACCTTTCTGATACCACAGTGATTGAGATGTTGACAAACAAGACTACTGATTGGGAGTATGGTCAATACATACTGCAGGTGTAAACTACGGACTATTACATAACAGGTGTTCTACATAGATAAGCAATGGGCCTTGTCCTAGGTGCCAAGTACCTACAGTTGCCACTGATGTCATTTGGAGCTGTGGGTGCTCAGCACATTGTGAGATTTAGCCCAATGATAGATATTGTATCAATAACATTACTTAACTAGACTGTGTAATACTAGCCCTGATGAAGGAGATGTTATGTATGCTCAGTATTGGAATATCTGTGAACTCAATAAGCACACACACGTTCTGTTATTCTTTTTGGCAGAAACATAAGATCATTCCTTAGAAAAGTACTTCATATGAGGAACCTCTCCCTCCACTTTTCCCCACAAAACCCTCAGTGCCTCTGTGGTTTTAGAATCAAAATGACCAGTTCAGCTTATCTGTGCTCTCTCATCAGGATAAACAGGAAGACTGGACACATTGTATCATTTTGCTCCAATGTCATTTAAATCTCTTTATGTGAATTGTAGTCTTGAAGTTACCCATTTAAAGTTTTTAATAACCCAAAGCTCAAAGGATTTGGGAAGAATATCTTTCTAGTGGTGGAGAGTAACATGTGACAAAATCCCCTATGCAACCACAATTGCAATGGTTATGAAATATATTTTTTCTACACTTAAAATGGATAACAATACATATTAGTACATATTTAAAGGAATGCTTCATAAAATGATATCCCAAAGCTATTTAGAAAGTTTAAACAATTTGCCCTAAATGTAATGCACACTTCCATAGAAAATACTATTCTAGCTCAGCTGGATTTAACAGATGACCCCAAATCCTATTATCTGTAAATGTTAGTCCATATAAATTTTACTAAGAGCTGACTGCAATTCATTCTGAGTCATACTAAAAAAAAAAAAAAAAAAAGTGCTGCATGTCAGAAATGAAGGGTTATAGTCAAGAACACATAAACCATTTAGTAGAAGATAAGATAGATCATTGTTCGACTATTCAGAATGTGCTCTGTGTAAAAGTCAGTTGACAGTGCTGATCAGTTTTCTCCACTTGCAGCATTTCACAGTTCTCCAAGTCACTCTCTTGACTGATAGAATAAAATATAACCAGATTCTGAATTTTTTGATATATCAGAGGTCAGACCATAGAATTCTTCAATAGCTTGAGCATCTATTTTCTGCAAAAATGAACAGAGTTGTTTAAAATGTTTGCTAAAAAACAAAACAAAAAAAACTAAGCTTGGATTAAATGAATGCAAAAACATGTATGTAGTTATTTGCCTCAGGGTAATGACTAGCAAGTTTTGTTAGTGATTCAAGAAGTGAATGGGCAGTTTAATAGTTTAGGAGCCAAATCCTGCTTGCTTCGCTCATTGAGATCAATGGGACTACTACTCAGAGTAATCCAAGCAGGATTTGCCATAGGTAAATGGAGAGAATCTTTTCTCTGTTACATAATAGCAAACAGGTAAATTGTGATTTAAGGTTTCTACAAATGTAATGGTAGATTGGTGCTGAAGTAGTGATACTGCATTTAACTTTTGCCTTCCCCCAGAGGTCCTCTACTTTCCTCCTTTTATTTTCCTCATCACTGCGTCTTTTGGGACAGATTCTGCTACCCTTATATTTAAGTAGTACAGTACCACGCTTTCTCCTTCCAAACAATGGGCCTGATTCTGATCTCGCACCAGTTTTACTCTATTATAACTGCAATGAATTTGCTCCTGACTTACACTAGAGTGAGATCAGAACCAGCCTCTAGTCTTGGCAACATACTGCAGCGATTTTTAGTGTCTGCTTGAGACACTACTGCACTATGAGCAGACTGCATCTGCACCAACTGTAGGCCAGATTCTGCTCTGATTTATAGAGGCTGTGCTGAAAGGTGAACTATCAGACTGGAGGGAGGTTACTAATGGAGTTGTGAGGCACTGTTAACACAGAGGAGGATCAAAATATTGTACAGGAGGATCTGGATGACCCTGAAGACTGGAATAACAAATGGGATAAAATTCAATAGTACAAAGAGCAAAGTCATACAATTAGGGTCTAATAATAAGAATTTCTGCTACAAACCAGGGGTTCATCAGTTGGAAGTGACAGAGGATGAGAGAGAACTGGGTGTGCAGGTCAATCATTGGATAACTATTAGCCACCAATGTGATGCAGCTGTGAAAAAGGGCAAATATGATTCTAGGATGCATCAGGGGAGGCATTTCTAATAGAGATAGAGAAGTATTAATGACAGGTTTCAAAGTAGCAGCCGTGTTAGTCTGTATCCGCAAAAAGAACAGGAGTACTTGTGGCACCTTAGAGACTAACAATTTGTTAGTCTCTAAGGTGCCACAAGTACTCCTGTTCTTTTTGCAGAAGTATTAATGCCATTGTACAAGGCACTGGTCAGACCTCATTTGGAATACTGTGCACAGGTCTGGTAAGCCATGTTCAAGAAAGATTAATTCAAACTGGAACAGGTGCAGAGAAGAGCTATTAGGATGATAGGGGACTGAAGGGCCTAGCTTATGAGAGGAGACAAAGAGCTTGGCTTGTTTATCTTTTCTTAAATTGAGGGGAAAGGGAAGGGGGAAATCAAGTCACCATCAAAAGCTGATGGTCTCTGAATGGTATGCCACACCAAATGGACATAGGAACTTACACACCAATAATCTTTTCATGATCGTCCGCATACTGACCTCTACAATGTCATCATCAAACAAAAGCCAAAATCCATGACTTTTCACAATGGTAATATAATGCCCACGATTAGGTCCACTAGAAAAAAAAGTAATTAAAAAGTATCAGAGATATAAATGGGCTGGTTTTGATAAGTCATATGTTAAATGGATATTATATTTCCACTGAAGCCCCTTGTAAGCCAGCTTGCAGTGTTAAGTAGACATGTGCATTCTTCTTTCTCCTATACTGGGTTATCTAAAATGAGTTGGTCAACTGAAAATTGAATGCCCTCTCATTATCTGCATTATGGTAGTTTATAAATCTAGCTAAAAAGTAATTGACTATTAGTTGGTGGCAGACATAAACTATGACAAATATTTTCAAAATTGCTCAATGGAATTTAAATAGGAAGAAAACAGGCTGATATTAAACGTGGAAATGCAATTATGTATCTTCTTCTGGGTGGGGAGAACAATTAGTTCACATTCCTTTTGAGCTTTAAGAATTCTTCCAGTTTTTTCCACGCTTGACAATCCATCATATCCAAGAACTCCTATTATAGCTACGATTCTTCATTCTAACCAATCATTACCAGTCCTTAAAATCAGCCAGCTGAAGCAATCACCATTTAGTAAGAAAAGAAAATACAACCACTGCCTCCTGCTAGAGTCTGAATATGCTGTCTCCACATATTTTCAGCCCAACAGAAGTAAGACACAGAGGGCCAGATTCTAATCTTTGTTACACTGGTATATAAACAGAGTAACTCAGTTTAAATTACTTGGATTTACACCATCTTCATTTACAAAAATCTGACTGAGATATAGGTATTTCAAATGGCAATGCAGGATATTCCTGCTGTGATTCTGGGCTGGCCTATAATTATATATATTTTTTGTCCTAAGTATTTTAGAATAACCCAATTTTAGGTAACCTAAAGTTGGTCTCAACTATGTAAACAACTTGGCACAGGCAGACCCTGGCTTTCATATGCTATCCCATTGACTTCAATGTGACTTTGCACAGTAGTAAAGGTCTGTTTGTTCAAATTTGTTGCAAGATCAGGCCCAGAGTCAGCATTCTAGATATACATGTATTGGCAGATAGCTGAATTGGACAGTTTGATTGATCCTTTTCCATGTCTCATTTCTGTAGTCCTATGACACCTGTTTCAAGTAGAGCTGGTCAGGAAACGGAATTTGACATCCATGAACAATTTGAGGTTTTTGGAAATTGTTTGGTCTTAAATTAGGGCAAAAAGTAAAAATGTTGAAATTTTTTTGCAGAATTGAAATTCTGTTAAATCTTGTTTTGGAAACAATGAAATGTTCCCAGGAACCTTTTTGGTGTTTCCCAAACAAGTATACTTCCTGGCTCCCGGGGGCCCCACCTCTACAATAGTTTGTAAACTCTTCACCAGGCAGACTGGCTACTGAGGAGCCTGGGAAAAAAGCTCCAAAGACAAAAGAACCCAAAATGCATTTTTAAAATCGTATGATTTTTAAACCAATCTCAATATATTTTGAGGCCTGACACATGATTTTTGAATGTTTGGAATTGGCAATACTACTGATCTAATAATAGGTTGGGTACACCTGAATGCACTTTACCTGCCACAGTGAACGACAACAGCCACCAAGTCATACATGCGATCCAAGTTGACTGCATCGCTGGATGTGTTGAAGAGACGTAGCTCCAGAGGAAATACCACACGGTAAGAGAGTTTGGTGTACCTGTGTAACTGCTCCATGTACTTGAATCTCTTGAGGTGCAATGCAAGGATCATTGGCAGCTTTTTTACTCTCATCCTGTGAAATCATTAATAAGGGTGTGTATTATGAAGCACTGCTCAGTTCAGTGTTATTCTTTCCTTGCAATCCTATGCCTGCACATTATAAATGCACTTTGTAAATAGAGGTATTCCATCAGCAGTAACTGGAGACCTAAGAGATGTATGTAGCAGCTGTGGCTCCACCTCTTGGTGTCAAGGTCCATGTGGAGTGTACATGTGTTGGAGAGGCTTGCAGCCACTAGAGGCCAAGAAGCTGCAAACAAGTTCAGGAGGGGGTTCACTGCAGCCACAAAGGTATCACAGGCAGGAGACTGGGAACGTTGTACAAACACAGAAGTTGGAGGACTGGACCGTAGTTTAATGTATCAGTAACAGAGTGAGTGACGCTACACTTCAGCAGTGATTTAAATTTCTACTAATGATATATCTACACTATGATTAAAAAAAACCATGCCCCAAAGTCTCAGACCCTGCCCCCTTGTGGGATTTCAGAGCCCAGGCTCCAGCCCAAGCCCAAATGGCTACATTGCAATTTTATAGCCCTATGAGCCCAAGTCAGCTGACCTGGGCCAGCTGTGTCCATGCCACAGGTCTTTTATCGCAGGGTAGACATACCTTAAGAGCTCAGTTTACCTGAACAGGGATTGAACTGCACTGTTCTTTACCCACCTTTTCTGTGCCTCTTGTTTACTGCAGCAAGTTTCACAGTAGTACTTCTGTTCACTACATAATGTTTCTGTGTTGCTGAAGTCTCTGTAAATAAATATAATTATCAGTTCTTAATGTTCCTTGAAACTTCCCCCAATATCACACTTGGACTGATGAACTGAAAAGCCAATAAGACACAATGGGTGAAACACTGGCCCCACTGAAATCAACAGGAGTTTCATCCAATTTCTAAAACATGCTATTTACATCACAGCTTATACTTATAAAGGCCCTGACCCAGCAAAGCACTTAAATACCTGAAAAAATAACAGGAGTACTTGTGGCACCTTAGAGACTAACAAATTTATTAGAGCATAAGCTTTCGTGGGCTACAACCCACTTCTTCGGATGCATATTTTTGCGGATACAGACTAACACGGCTGCTCCTCTGAAACCTTAAATACCTGAGTAGTCCCATTGACTTCAGTGTGACTACTGGTGCTTAAACTTGAGCATGTGTTGAAGTGCTTTGCTGGGGGAATGTTAAGAATTACTTTTCTTTGTGAGTACTAAGAGTTTTGTGCTGCTACTTGCTTCACTCTGGCAATTACTTCACCAGGCAAGACTTTTCAACGGTATTAAATTCAACATGCATGCTTCCATCCCATGCATATAACTCCCACTGAAGTTCATGCAAGATGTGTGTGCATAAGGTACTCCTGAGGGAATTCTCTGCCAAAAAAAGTAAAAATTCTGCACACAAATTTTATTTGTCAATAAATAAATGTGGAGGCTACAGCATGGCAACGGGGAGCACAGGCCAGTGGCTGTGCAAGGTGGGAGATCACCCTCTGCCTCTCCCCCCACCCTGGAACATGGACAAGGACCCTGAGACAGCGCAAGGGCTGGACTGTCCCAGAAACACCCCAGGGCACTGCCCCTCTGCATCAGGCGCACCAGGTGTGGGCAGGCAGGATCTAAGTGTGGAGGGGCTTAATGTGTGGGGGGATCCAGGTGTGGGCTGAAAAGGTTCTGTGTGGGGCAATCTGGGTGTGGGCAGCTCAGTGGGGGGTCCGAGTGTGGGGGCATCTAGATGCACAGGAGTTTGTTGTGGGGGTTCCAGGTTGCTGGGGGGTCCAGGTGAAGGTGGTTCAGCAGGGCGAGGGGATGGGTGTGGGGGGATGGGGCTTGGTGGGGGGCATCTGGGAAAGTGGGGCTGTGAGGTGGGGGTCCAGGTGTGGGGGGTCTCATCGGGGTGGGGGCTCAAGTGCAGGGAGCTCGGTGGATGGTAGTCTGGGTGTGGGGGTCCAGATGTAGGAGGGTGGGGCTCAGTGGGAAGGTCTGGGTGCAGGAAGGTTCCAATGCAGGTGGTCAGTGGGGGGTGGATGGGGGAGCAACTCCCCATACAGTGACCCCTTCCTCTGCGGAGGAGAGATGGGGGCAGGAAGTGGGTAGGCAGAGCTTCCTGCAGCCGGGGGAGGTTTCTAGGGGTGGGTTTGACCCAGCCAGGCTGCTCCTTGCAGGGTAAGAGGAAGTCCTGTCCTCCCACACTCCCAACCCAGCTGGGACTAGTAACTGAGCCTGGTGCAGGGTAGGAGCCACCAGCCAGGGCATCCCCAGCCCCCCCCCCCCTTTGGTGATTTACCTCTCTGCTGACTACTCTGGGTGCCCAAAACGATGCACCCACACTGCTGGGGAGGGATATGTGACCGCTCTTGTGGCTTTCCTTTGCTTCCCCATCAGAAAGTCATTTTTCTTCAGGGAAGCAAATAAATCTACAGGGGACATGAATTCTGCATGTGCACAGTGGTGCAGAATTCCCCCAGGAGTAAAGAGCTTCAGGACTGGGTAAGGTATTCCCAACAGCTGCTGCACTCAAGACACTCCTAATTCTCCCCCGTGTCACTGATCCAAAAAAAGACTTTGAATTCTGTTTGTGTGGTTTTAATTGGGAGCAGAGGGGAATTTTTAGATACTTACACACACCCCACCCCAAACTATTTCTGGATTAGCCCATCTGGATTATTAAAAAAAAAAAAAAAAAAGCCCCTATAGGTCTCTCTGCAAGATTTACCCAATGGTCAGAAAGGTGCCTTCTAAAATAGAAAGTGTGTTGGTGTTATTTAGTCATGTAACCAATATTAAATAATATCTTTTAATAGGATAAAAAAAATATAACAAAGAGACTGGAGTTGAAAGTTGGGATCAAATGGACTGAGTCAACTGGCCTTTATAACTTGGAATGGAAATAAAAATAATTGATACATAATTCATTTTGTTCTTAGATGAATTCCTCTCCTGCTCTTTGCCAGACCTCATACTCAGGAGAGAAAGATTATGCTGGAGGTATGTATTTTTTGGAGCACTTAAACACATAAAGACCTTTTCATCTGACCAAAGACAGAAATAACTAGAAAAGTTTCATCTATACTGGTGAAGAAATACATTTTATTGAAATACTGAACAATTCTTATTTATTTGTTCCTCTTTTCAACATTACAGTATTTACATCATGAAGATGCAGCAAAAGCAATTATTGTCATAGAAAACAGGCAGTGAAATTTAGTAATATAATTTGATGTTCCCAGCTGAAAAAGGCTGCAGAGGCATTTGTCCATTTTATCATGAGTGATACAGAATAATGATGCAGCTATGGAAGGCCCGTGTTCTAGCTTTACAAATGTTTAATTAAAAGAGAGTTTCTCTTTCTTCCAAGGAGGGAGTTGTGCTCCTTCTAAAAGGCCATCACAAAGGATGACAATTGTGGATTCTCTGCCTTGTGTGTTTTGTAGGTAACAATCTGTAGCCACCTTCTCAAAAAAGATTTGGAGTATTTTCATCCTATTATGTTCCTGCAATGGAGGATGGAAAGGCTACTTAAAGCATGTGGCTGTTATACTGTACGCTGCCAAGGTTTTAGTTATGTCCGTACTGTAAACTACTGTATGTGTATGGGAGGTTGTCCAGCCAGGCTACTAAACTTCCTAGCTTCTGTTCTAGCTGAAAGACATATGATACTGGCAAAGTGTAGGAGGAAAGGAATGGATTGCACAGATTCAAATCACAGTATTAGGAAGGCTCTCCGTTCCAGACTGTACCCTTTATTGAAGAACTATGTAGCCTTGAAGAAGAGGGGTCCTTTTAAACAATACATTTCTTATGAGTTTAACAACCAAGAGGTTAGATAAAATATTAAGCTCTGTTTAGAATATCTAGTATAACTTATTTGTACAATTTGTTTTTTACATATGGTTGATTGTGATACAATTTTCTGTTTAAATCTAACAGGCAGGCACTCAGAAGTATAGTTTAGTGTACTTTCACATACAGGTATTAGATAGTTTTCTAGAACAACAGTTCCTAACAAGTTTTCCAGATTTTGGCTGCAAAAGTCAGTGCTGCCTGCCTCCTATTTACAGTCTTTGTATACCCTTCTATTTGGAGAATCCTAAGTGCCATTGGAATTTGAAAGCATACAGCTGAAAGAGAGATGATTAATAGTGGCACATTTGGGCCCAAACCAGTGACTAAGGTCAGGAGCCTAAAGTATCAGTGACAAAAGACTGAAGTACCAATACCAGTGTGATTACTCGTGGTCAAGAACACTGTTCTAAAAGAATAGAAAAAAAGACATCCTGTTTTCCAAGGCAAAGTCCTTTATGGTCACAAACTAGCTCCACTGATACAGACATACTATGTTGGTGAGCATCAGTACAAAACCCTAAAATAAACTGGCCTGAAACTGAAAAGTAGAATTCTCCTGAATCCAGAGTTTTGAAATGAAATGGTAGTTACTGAGCAAAACCCTGACATACAGCATAAGTAACATTCCAAAATGCAATAATAATCCCCCATCTCCAGTACTCTGTGGAATGGTTCACTTGCATCTGATTCAAGAAGCTGTTTATATCCTAGTTGCTGCTCTTTCTGTGTGTTTTTAGGTGTAGTGTGCTATGTAAGGAGGTCTCTCTGAGACTCTGAAGCTTCATTTAAAATGTATTTTTAAAAACTTCTAAGTAACTTTGGACCTTGAAAGACTATTTTGGCCTTCTGATATTATTTAATTAAAATAACATATTGTTTTGAACATAGATACCTATCTACCGTAGTCGGTGCCAGGACTCATGATAGTTTAAATCCATCCAGTGCAGTCAGTCCATGTGAACCTGGAAACGGTATTTTTTTAAAAATCTTTCAGGGATAATGGTTAAAAAGTTGTCAGTTTCTGCTGCACTGCAGCTTCCCTACACAATTGGAACTTGCAATAAAAGTCAAGAGTCCTCTCCCGCTATAATGTTAGGGTTACAAGCAGAGTAGCAGATTGCAATTTACAAAGCAGAAAATTAGATTTTTAAAATCCCTTGTTTCTAAGGTCTCTGGGCCCAATTCAGCAAACCATATGCTTAACTTTTAGTATGTATATAAGTCCTAATCAGCAAAGCACTTGAGCATGGGCTTAAACTTAAACACATACTTAAATCCCACTGAAGCAAACTCATATTCAGCAACAACTCTTCCAGGTGAACCAGATGATCAATTTCTTACCCCAATAGGGAACCGTATTCTCTCTCTCACTCACACACACACACACACACACACACACACACACACGAACAAAATGAATTTAAAGTAAATTTCTTATTAAAGGTTCCATTGCATCATGAACATCCAAATTATTCCCTTTTTCTTTTGCTCAGCAAAACCTCAGTTAACACTGCACAGTTTGTCTTGCATCTCATCACACAGGGATGTTCCTAGAACCTTTACTTTCAATCTTTACTGGACTGAGAGAATCAGAAAGAAAACATGATTTAGGAGAGTGGGGTAGAAATGTTTCTCAAACAGATGCATTTATGAATCTTCCATTCATTTACCTCAGACAGTGCGTAATGGATGTGTTCTGCTCCACGTCAACAGAAAGGTCAAGAAAATCCTCATCTTTGCTACTAACCTGTAGCAAAAAATACATATGTAAAAGATAAACACACGTCTAAATGCACCTGAAACCCATATACAAATTTTGCACTTGAAACAATTACTACAAATACAAATTGTACAAAATAACTAATTTTAATATTTTCTAGACAGATTTCTGGCTTTGTATAAATAGGTTCCCGTGTCAGTCAGCAAGTCCATTAATCAACCTTTCACACCATTTCAGTTCTGTTTCTGGCACTTATCCCAACTCACTGACCATCTATCTCTAGTCCTTAAAATGGCCTGGCTTTTCACCACCATATTTTTGGAGCAGCCAAATTTTAGTTCATTTGTGGTTTTCAGATGCTTGTGAGAGAAGCAGGAGAGTGAAAAATAACTGATGTAAATATAAAGAATAAGGGTATGTCTACACGACAAACCTAAGGCCTTGGCTACACTTGCAAGTTACAGCGCTGTAAAGCCTCCCCCAGCGCTGTAACTCACTCCCCGTCCACACTGGCAGGGCACTTACAGCGCTGTATCTCCCTGGGTACACCGCTGCAGGTACTCCACATCTCCGAGAGGAATAACGGCTGCAGCGGAGTGGCTACGACTCACGGGTGTGAGTGTAAACGCTTGCAGCGCTGTACTAATCACCTTGTCAAGTGGCCAATCCTCTCCATTGTTGTGACCAGCTGCAGGAATGCGGAAGTGCCAGTTTCAAAGCTCGTACCACAGAGAAAAGCAAACAGTTTGCAGCTTGCTTTGAGTGAGTAAATGAATGAGCAGGGGGCCGGGAGTTTGGAACTTGCAAAATAGAGAGCTGACATGCTCCAAAAAGCGCACTCTCTCCCCCCACACTCCCTGTCACAATCCACACCCCCCCCCCCGTTTTGAAAAGCACGTTGCAGCCACATGAATGCTGGGATAGCTGCCCATAATGCACCGCTCCCAACACAGCTGCAAATGTTGCAAGTGTGGCCACACCACTGCGCTGGCAGCTGTCAGTGTGGACAGACTGCAGCGCTTTTCCCTACTCAGCTGTACGAAGACAGGTTTACCTCACAGCACTGTACAGCTGCAAGTGTAGCCAAGGCCTAAGTCGACCTATATTAGTAATTACTGTGGTGGTGCATGTCTACACTACCCTCCTTGGGTCAGTGGTATGCATGCTCACCAGGCGCGCTTTCACCAACCTAAGAGGGGCAGTGTCGGGAGCTGAAAGACCAGCCCCACAGGCTCCCACTGGGCTCCCATCCTGCCCCCCATTCCCTGCACAGAGCATGGGGGAAGCTGCCCAGGACTTCTCGCCACGCCCCCCCCCCCATTCCCCACTGGGAGCTGAGGGAAGCCACCTGGGGTTTTCCTGCCGTGAAACTGACAAGCCCATGTAAGGGACACAGTGTCTACGCAGACATTGTGTTGCTCTAACTACACTGACATAAGCCTTATGCCTCTTGTGGAGGTGGAGTTATGATGTCGGTGTAGTAGGGCACTTACATTGGTGAGAGCAAGGTTGTAGTGTAGACACTGACATAATTAGGTCGACATAAGCTGCCTTACGTCGACCTAATTGTGTAGTGTAGACCAGCCCGAGGTTTTTCACCTCTTTCCCCTTGAGATGCGCCTATAATTTATACACATTGTTCTATGGTGAATTTTAAAACAATATGAAAATAGTTTTGCCAGTTTTAAATTTTTTAAGTGCACATTGTACCAGAGTTTACTTGCATCTTTTACATATAATATACCGCATTATATGCACACAGCTAAAGATCTACATAATTATATTCACCCCTGTGGACAGGACTGCAATGAAAGTGCAGTGGTTGGTATAAATCAAGAATGGGCATGCATGGAGAAATATCATATTCGCCAAAATGGATACCATTTGGTTTTGTGTTCTTTCATCTTCAGGGACAATCAGGGAGGTAAGCATAGCACTTTTGTACCAAATTTTTTATCTTTAGCCTTGCATCTAGATCTGGTTGGAATAAATGCAATAGAATAGTTTTCCCTCAGAGAATGCAGTTCTGTAGAAAGTGAAATGCTTTGCAAAATCATGTCCATTTCATCAAAATTTTATTTCAGACAAAAAAAGGAGAGGGAGGGAGTTCTAATAATATTGAAATGTCCCATTTAATTTCAATATTTTTAATTAAAAATTTCAATTTTTCCTTTAAAACAACTTTGTTTTGAATTTTTTAAATTTTGCATTATACCATACAGTGAAATTAAAATTGAAATGAAATTAATCCTGTAATTGCTCTAACATTTTTGATCAAGCTCAAACAATTTTCCCCCTGTAATTTTCTTTCACGCTTAATTTTACATGTTCAGGTTTCATTCCAGCCAAATGAAAACAAAAATTGAAATCTCACAATGCTCTGCAAAATGGAATTTCTGTTCTCTGCCCTGCTCTACTCATGTCCCTTATAGGCCACCTTAAAGGATTTCAGTCAATTACAGGATTCAAATTTGGGGAAATTGTTGGAGTGGGAGGTGTTTAGGGCCATGGTTTTAGTTTAGCCTATTTTAGAATTGCCAGCTGAGAAATCTGAATTGAGATCCCAGACTTCTCCAAAATTCAGGAATGTTCAGGCCTTAGGTTTTAATTGGGACCCATCGCTAATTAACACAGAATATGTCTTAGAAGAGTCTTGAGAATGACAGACATGAATAAATCTTCTTAGGATCTAAGTTTATTGCAATAAGAAAAAGACCCCCCGGCCTTTGATTTATCCCAGATCAGCAACCACAGAGGTTCTTCTGTATGTAAACACATATCCCATGTTTAAGATTGAAAATATGCTCTTTTCAACTGGTCTCCAATATTCATGCTTTAGCCTCTTATTTCATTATAAGTACAAGAGGTTTAGGCTGGTGGCTGAGGGAAATCTTCAAAATCCAGAAATGCAGCCATGTATTAGGCAGCTCTGAAAGAAACTGAGTTTGAAGCAAGGTTGCCACATGAACTGATTTTGGCCAACTTCATGAAAATCAAATCCTGTTTATTTAAAAAAAAAAAAAAGTAGTGCACACTGATTAAATACTCTAAACTGTTAGTAACTCCATGTGTGTCTGCATCTCCTTAGAATACCTTGAGATGGGACTGAGAAGCAAAGTTCAAATCTAGATCTGGATCCAAACTTCTCCAAAGTTGGAGAGGGTTGGAGCCTGTATTCTGCTGTGGAGCCATATCACAGAGTTGGATCTGAGCTCGGATTCAGATCCACAAAATTCAAGGGGTTCTGGAATCAATGTTCTGGTTTGGGCCCATCTTTAAAGTAACCACCAACCCAGCTGACATGGTGAAACCAGTTGATGCCAGCCCTGAACCCATAGGAAACTGTTTTGGGATGAATTTTGATATTCTCAAAGATGTGGGTAGCCATAAAATATGTCCAAATAAAACTAACAGCAACTCTTCAAACAAAAATCCTCTCTGTGACATAACTCCATGCAAAATGACAGGAAACCACAGGACTTTTCAACAATTGCCTGTAGTATAAACACAGAGCTAGAATTCAAAAGACAGAGGAACAAAATTTCAGAGAACATTTTGTCTCTGCTGCTGGAACTAAGAACAAACTAAATTCTGTCTGGCTTATCAAATTTTAAAAATGCACATAGATACTCAGTCTTTTGGCTTGATTCTGTTACCACTGAAGTCACTGGGAATTTTGCCATTGGTTTCAATGGGTGCAGTTTCAAACCATCAGAGAGACTGGGGGGAGGAACCTGTTGATCTGGAAGTAGAGTGATGTATACTGTACTAAAATTAACTGGAAGAGTGGATTAAATTTGCATTCATAAGTAAGAATAAGACTGCCTGTATCTGAATAACTCTTTGTAGATTGTATACTTGTACCACATCTTTTAATCCATTCTATTGCTTTCCAGAAAGTATGAGACAATAAATAAATAAAAAATTACATAATACAAACTAGAAAAGTGTATGAATATATTTTTCCTGCAGTCATAGGAAGCTATAAGATCAACCTTCCTATAACAACAACAGGAATCTTCCGAAGTTAATTTTTCCACCAAACCTTGAACCAACTGCAGGGCTGACAACAGGGATGAGGGTAAGGGGGACAATTGTACCAGGATCCCAAGCTTCAAAACATCTGTAACATTTGTGTAAATAAAATGAAATGGGAGGGGCTGGGACCCCAGTGAACATGATGTTCCAGGGCCCCAAATTTCTCTCAATGGCCTGACCCACTGTAAGATTTTACAAATAAGGTATTTAGTAGTTCTGCTCAGCTAGCTAGGGCAAAATCCTGGCTTCAGTGGGAATTTCCCTGAGTAAACACTGAATATACATTTAGGATTTCATCTCAAAAGTTTAAATTGTCAATTTAAAAACCAGCCTTTGGTATTTTTTTAACCTACTATTGTTTGTTACAAGGGTTATTATAACTGAAATACATTAGACAAAACACTGCTTTTCAATTTTTCCCATTGTTTTTTCACTTTGGGCAAGATTCTGATATTGTTACTCTGCAAGTAGTCTTATTTAGGTCAAGGAGACTTTTTGTGGAGTACAATGCTACTCTACATGAGCAGGGGCAACTGAATCTGGTCCTCTATGCATTTGACAGCACTTTATATCAATTTCAACTGTTCTCCCAGAATAGCCAGTTTCCCTGTTGTTTGCATGGGTCTTTCACACAGCAACAAGGGAGAGAAAAACGTTTTTTAAATAGGAAAGTGTGATTGAAAAACAACAAAAATTGGCAGGGAACTCTCTCAGGTATACTAGGTGGAACTACTCGTACTCATTTTTCAAAATGAATAGTTTTCAAGTTGACATTCTTTTAAAATACTGAAAAAGAACCTGATAATGTACAGTGTGTTGTTAGCAAATACTTTGAATGTTAATGACATTCTTAGGGATGAATTAGCACAATTTGATCTTAACTTTGCCACTTGTGAGTTATGTAGTTATCCCTAACTCATGGAATAATGAGGCAAATTCGTTGTCCACAGTTGCAGCAGCATCTATATATACTTAACTGTTTATAAATATGATGGCTTGAATGAAAAGGGTATATCAGATTAGTTAATGAGGTGTCTAACCATATATTATAACTGCAAAGTTTGGGACAGGTTAGTCAAGTTATGTTTACAAAAATGTATTTTTGGAAAATAATATACTCACTTCAAGAAGTGAAGTTATACAGGAATATCCACATTTCTCAGGTGGCAGAATAGATTCACATATTTATACATATCTATTAGTGTATAAAAATATCAACCACCCCAATGCTTACGGTTTCACAGTTCAAACATCTAGTTTCGTTAGTCAGTGTTCCCTGAAAAATCTCATGCACCCAGGTGAGTTCTTGTTTATTGTTCTCTTCAGCTTCATTCATGTTGCCATTTTTTAGTTTCCCATTTTGCTTTTCCTGCTTCTTCTCTTCCTGCAGGATGTCTGCAATGGTATTTAGCAAGTAATTTAAAAATTCATGTGCATCTTGCTGCATGTAGTTGTCAAAGAGATCTGCAAAGGAGAGAAGAAGAATTGTCTCTTTCTAAAGTTCCTTTGCTCCATGCAGGAAAGGATATATCTAAATTCAGGTTTTGCTCCCAAATACAATTACAAGCCCCAATTCAGGAACATACTTTAAAACCTGCCTAATTTAAGCTTGTGAGTAATCCCACTGACTATGTGCACTATGTTAAGAATGTGCTTAATTGGGGCAATAAAAAACATGGGTGAGGATCGAGGGTGGGAGAGTCTGACACAAAAAGTTGTGGGTTTTTTTTCAAAGGGATATTGTTTTCCCACAGTAATTTGGTAAGTGCATTGCTCCTGAAAACATTTCCTGAATTTTTGTTTCTGTCAATAAAGCTCAATAAATAATGGGCCAGATGGTGCGTACACATGCACAGTCACAAACCAGAAGGAAACGCATGGGAGGCATCTCTGTGGTGATGTCATATGAGATGCTCCCATTTCAGAATTTCCTTTGAATTTTTCCATCAGCAGCTTGGTTTGCCCCTATCCCGCTCTCTGTCAAAGAAGCAGGAACTTCTGTTCCCCAAATACATGTATTTTTATCTCCTACAACCCCCTCCAGCCAAGATACATGTGAATCCCTTCCCAGGGGGTTCCATCAGAGGCACAGGGCTATCTGTATGTAGACCCTTTGCATTGTCTCTTGGGCCACACCCACTGATATGGCTCCCATGCAGAATGAAACTGTGTTACCAAGACTGCCTCCTCCTCTGATGCCCTTAGAGGGGAATCTCCCCAGATGGAGTGGGCACCATTGCTCCTGTGAAGTCACTATTTCTGGGACTGGGAGGAGCAGCAGATGTAGCTCACTGCATGCATGCACATACTGAACCCCAGGATGTTTTGGGCTAATGGATCTGTACTATCCACAAAGCTACTGGTCACACCTCATTCACTCTTCCAGCTGCCCAAACTATCCATCTCCATGGTACTGTATAGAAAGCCACTGCAGAGCACTCCTCTGCAATGTGCAGAGCCCCTCATCCAGCCCCAATTGCCTGCTGCTGGCTTTCTACAGCCTGCCCCTCCATGCAGTGGGAATATCAATAGAGCAGCTGTGCACCCATGGAAGATTTGGCCCTTAACTGCAAATCCTAGTATAGTTATTGCCAACTACAACACAAACACACACACACACACACACACATGTATACACTAAATAATTAATATTTAGGAAACAAAGCATTAAAAGCTTATTACAAATCTAACCTGATTGTTTGATTAATTTGACCACACTGTTCAATGTTTTTACTTTCCTAGGCATTACATGAGTCTCTGAAAGGAATCAGAGTTTGCACTCACCATTCTCCTTTCGTAACCTTGAAATGAACTTCTTTGGTGGAATCACTCCAACTTTTTTCTTCTGAGTAGCAATACTGTGGAAAAGGTCTGCCAGGCATGTCAAGAGGTTTTCCTTCTTTTTCTGTTGGGCCTTGTATGCCAACACATTCTCCCGAAATGGCCGGCAAAAATACAATGCCTGCAGCACAGAGTTACAGTAGCAGGTGTTCCCAAACTGCAAATGTAAAAGCAAAAATGCCCTGAATCACTGTGCAAGGTAATATAAACAAATCACTTCATCCAGCCTCTGCAATCTGCATCCCCAGTAGAATACCCCATCAATTACCACACAGCTGTTGACTGAATATAGGTTCAGTGCCATTTACTGATTGTCACACAGCAAAAAAAAAAAGTATAAATATTAAAATTTCTTAACTGACTAGGACTAAAAATAAAAGCTCCAAATGTAGGGCATTATTTAAAAGGTATTCACTGCAATGAGAGTATCTTTGATAAGAGTTCCTATAAACGAATATGCTCTGGAATGGCCCACTCCTGTTCCCACTGAAATCAATGGTAGAACTCCCAGTGACTGCAATAGGAGCAGAACTTAAATTGGTTTCATTCGAGACATGAAAAACACCCTTTAGACTGGATGCTTTCGCTCATCTGCTCTCCATAAGGTGAATAACGCTTTTTGACAGATACATCTAAGCATATGCCAAATTTTAACCATGTAAATACTCCATTCCCATTGACTTCATGCATCCTGATTTAAAAAGGTAAATATCAAAGTGGGGTTTTTATAGCTAGAAAAAGATATTATTTAATTTTACTTGGGGTCGGGGAAAGAAGTGGTTTATAAAATGTTAAAACTACTCAGATTTCACTAAGCTGTTCTCCTCAAATGGTAGATGTCCTAAAATGTTTGACTTAGCTGCAACCAACTTTCAACATATTACCTAAAATTTCCCCTGGAACACTAAGAGCACCCTCCCAAATTCTAGCCTTAAATCAGTGCTACACTGGAGGTCATTGAAATTAAAGCAGCATCAAACCATAAAAGAGTCTATATGGTTCTCATTACAACTGCTCAATATAAAATAGTATACGGTTCACCTTACAGAAATGGTACTTACATTGACCAACCCAAAGTAGTGTTCATTGATTGGAAACTGCTCTGGACCAATGTCTTTTTCCAGAGCAGAGGCATTGGTGCCCTAAAAGGGGGGGGAAAAAGCCAATTATTCTCCATTTCAGATTCCAAAATAAAGTTATGAATAATCATCAGATGGAAACCATTTCCCCTTTCTTGGGAAAAATTAATCAAGCTAAAGCTGGCCTTAGGAATGGACAACCTGGGAGCTGCTTAGGCCAATAAAGATATTTGCATTTCTAGATAATTGCCTGGCTGGCCTGATCCTGTAGTCTCAAGTAATGGTTGATTTAAGGTGAGCAGGACACTCTATTGATAGCCTCCCCACCATACCTTCCCTGCATGAAGGAGTTCATGTGGTTTGGGGAGAGGCAGAGGAAACAGTGTTCATTAGTTGTATTCCAACTGAGATAAGTAAATGAAAAGCAGAGTACAGGATCCTTCCTTTCTGAGACAGGGAGTTGGAACTGACAACCACATAGTTCCCTCTACCATTATCTATTGATAATTCTATCATCCAAAAGCCCAGTCTGTTTCCCTGCTGTATATAACATGCCAATATTTTAAGGCTAGGAGGAACCACTATGACCGCCTCTTCTACCTGCATAGCACAGGCCATGGAATTTCACCAAGTGAATCCGCATCAAGCCCATAACTACAGCATATCTTTAAGAAAGACATCCAGTCTTGACATCCAGACTTCAAGTGATGGAGAATCCACCCCATCCCTAGGCAACCTGCTGCAACACATCATAACCCTCACTGTTTAAAAATTGCACCTTATTTCTAGTCTGAATTTGTCTAGTTTCAGCTTCCAGCCATTAGATCTCATTGTGTCTTTTTCTGCTAGATTAAGCAGCCCTTTATTAGATACAGTCCTCTAATATCAGGCACTTAAAGATTCTGATCAGTCACTTCTCAACCTTCTCATAGTTAAACTAGTCTCTCTATAAGGCAGCTTTTTAAATTAAGATTGTAGTTCTTTTCTGAACCGTTTCTAATTTGTCACCATCTTTTTTGAAAGTGTGGACACCAGAACTGGACACAGTTATTCCAGCAGTGATCTTATTAATGCCATATGCAATGGTAATGCCATCTCCCTTTTTCTATTCGATATTCCCAGGTTTATAAATCCAAGGATTATGTTAGGTCTCTTAACCACCGCATGGCATTTGGAGCTCATGTTCAACTAGTTATCCACCATGGTTCCCAAGTTACTTTCAGAGTCACTGCTTTGCAAAGTACAGTCCCTGATTCTGTAAGGGTGACATACATGGATCTATTTTGCCTGGGATCAGTGTCAGGCTAATCAGCCTATATTTACCCGGGTCATTCCTTTTACCCTTTTTAAATGCTGGCACAACATTAGCGTTTTTCCAGGCCTCTGGAACTTCCCCAGGGTTCCAAGATTTGTTCAATATAAATATTACTGCCTCAGAGAGCTCTTCAGCCAATATCTTTAAAGATGCTGGTTATAGGTTTCAGTGATTTTTTTAATGTTACTTTTTTTTCTAAGTCTGATTTAAATTTTCTTACTACTCCCATCATCAGCCAATTCCTTGTCATGCTGGATTATCATCTCCTGTCATTCACTGAAAGAAGCTGTTTCTTTTCAGATGAATCAGCTGTCTTAAAATTGACACAGATGCTGTTGGTGACCCTGAAACCTTCCAAATAAAATGACTTGCTTGAAGTTAGTAGCTTCCAATACAGTTTCAAATATCTTGCATTTCATATCCCTTTTTCAGACCCTTCCACCCCCCGCACCGTTCATCTTAACTCCCGGGGGGCAAGTACATGTTTGAGTATGTAAATATTTCCCAAATGTGCCACCTGTAAACCAAGTACTTCACTTCATTTTTGTCAAGCCACAATAGGGCTCAGTTCTCCAGTTCGTTCTAGCAGAGCTCAGATGTAGAGGGTGTGTGGGTGGAGGAACAGGGAGCCAATTGTGGTTCCTTGATTGTCAGCCACCTTGTCCCAGCAGAAGTTAGAGCAATAGGGGGTCTACTCCAACTTCTGCCACTAGCATGCAGTCACATTACACCAGTAGAGGACCAAGAGAAGTGGCCCCCTTTTGTCCACCCCCCATTCCAGACATGCTTTTGTATTCCCCCTATACTGGGGAGTGTTAAGAGAAGCTGGCACAGGAAATATCAAAATGAATGAAGTAGCTGCAGCGTATTCACTGTTGAGACAGGCTCATCAGAAACTCACATTTAACCACACACACACACACACACACAAAAGAAGCATCCATATGAAATTGTTATTGGCTGCATCTCAAGGCAGATGAAAATATGACATGCTGCATACATTACAAACTCCATGTGAGGATTAATGTATTTGCTGGGAATGACAGCCTCCATTTCTGAGCTACTACTCACCAAAGACACACTGATTCAGCAAAGCACAAAACAGCTGTTGCTGAGAGGGAGGAAAAGGTATTAATCTAAGATATACAAAAGGCTAGTAGGAAAGTAAACTGCCATCATTGTTGGTCTTAAAACTTTGCCTGATTTAAAAAAAAAACTTCTCATGAGTAAATACAGAAGTGTAATGTTGTTTCTTTCGGAACTAAACTGTCTTTGGGTTGATAAGTTACTCAGATCAAAGCACAGGTATAAGGACTTAGAAAAAAATGGCAGTTTAAGTTCAGCTAATTGTCCAATAGACTTTCTTTTGTTATGTGACTAGCATTCAAATCACCCCTGGACATGGACAGTTCTGGGCATTTTTTTAGCTTTGTAGGAAGTTTCTTGACCTATTAAAAAAAAAAAATCTAAAGGCCTTAGGAAATAATGACCTGTAACATCCCTCTTTTTTGTAACCCACTGTGTAAAGACGGTGGGTGTGTCATTACACCTGCGGAGGGCCAATGCTATGCTTATAAATTACTCGTGCAGTGACCACTTGTGAATTCTCAAAGACCTGACTCCATGGTTTCTTATTTGAGAGAATGCCAAAAGGCTTGGACAGATCTTTTCTATTATTTAAAATATCTCCTAAACATTGTGAGAAACTGCAAGAATCAGGATTTAATAGATGAACCACCACTGAAAACCAAAGAAGTCCATAATGTGCACTATCCATCTGTGTATCGTGCAATCTGTATTTAAAACTCTGGACTCTAATTGCTTTTCAATATGGGGAGTGATGCGAATGTCAACTCTTTGCACTGAAGTTGCTGAAGCACACTTCACAGAAACAACATAGGCTTAGTAATAGCTTGTCACTCATCACGGAGCTCCCCCTTCTATTTCAAAAGTAGGCCTTGGACATGGCAATTATACACTATACTCTATATCATCTTTGGAGAAAATAAAACAGGGAGGGCCAAATTCAGTGGTTGGGTAAGCTGACACAACATCCACTGATTTCAGGGAGAGTTGTGTCAGCTTACATCAAGGGTGAATTCAGCTTGGTAGCTATTACTTTAAGGTGTCGGAGAAGGTACCATCAAAATTACATGGAGAGATTGGAGGCTGTAAACTGCTGAAAAGTCTAGAGAGCTGATTTTTAACAGCAGATGCATTTCCCACACAGAGGAAGAAAGATCTAAACAGTATACATTTTTTTTAAAAGCACTGACTTTACATTGTAAATGTTTAGTACAGGAAGGCTCCCCAATAAGCAATGGAGCTCAGAGAAGAAGGGAAAAGTTTTGACATATCCCACCTAGGCCATGTCTACACTAGGAACATGTATCATGTTACAAGCATTTAACCAATGTTTTAACTAACATGATGTTAAACATGATTTCACCCCAGTGTAGAAATAGACAAGTCATGTTTAAAAAAACATGTTAGTCATTGTGCTTAACCTACCCTAGAGTTATCCATGACCAATTAATAAGTTTTTAAAACATTACTGTCCTGGTTACATAGGGTTGCCAACTTTAGTTGGACAAATTCATGGAGATTTCTTTAATTAAAGATTTATCTTTAATTCTTGGAGACTCCAGGAAAATCCGGGAGGGTTGGCAACCCTATGGTTATAATCAAAGCAAAAGCATATTTATTAATATACTAATTAAAAAGCCTAATACATTTTCCCATTGTAAACATGATCCTATGCTGTATCTCCACCAGGAATTTTGGCAAAGTTTTCCTAACATTGCTAATGCTAATTCAGTTCCATCAGAAGTAGCAATGGTGGGAGTCCTAATTATAGACAAGGGTCCTGCACTGAGGAGACCCTACAGAGACAGACACTGGACTTGGATTTTAGGGTGTTAATTCCCAGACAGGATTCAGAGGCAACAGATTTGGTGAGCAGAGCCTATTTAGGCTCAACAGCTTAAAAGAAGAGTATGTTACAAAAGGAAATGCTAAAGGGGGTTGTGGTGACCAGAACTCAGGCCGTGGAGCGCTTGGGAAACAGAGGAAGTACGCTTATAGTTTGTAGTCTGGGTGAAATCCTGGCCCCACTGAAGTCAATGGGAGTTTTGCCATTGACTTCACTAGAGTCAGGAGTTCACCTTTAGCATTTTGAAATGTACTGCTCATAAACCAGCATGGAAGGAACACAGCTAGAGACTTTTGCCAAGTTTGTGTCAGTTTGGTATAAACCAAGACTTCTGCAATAGAACCATAGCCAATGACTGTGCTTTTGGTTCAAACCTGAGCTTCTGATAATCTTTTCTCTTGTTTTGTCCCTGGCCCTATTGCACTTGAATTTGCTGATCATCATCTCAACTCAAATGGCTGATGATGATTTTTGCACTGGAGGGCCACGTGAAACAAGAAAGAATAGCAGATTAACTAAATTATGATTGTTCATTCTCAAAATTATTGTGGAAATAATGAAGCAAAGACCAATATTTAGTTTATTGCATACATAAACCAACAGCCCCAAAAAACCCAAAGCGATTATCATGATTAAATCAGATTAGACTGTAAACTCTGCAAGGCAAGGAGAGAATCTTCTTATTTGTTTGCAAATACCTAGCATAGTTTTGTTAACTGTAAAGTTATTTAGTTGTAATTACTTTGCCTCCTATTTTGATTATGAGTCTTCTCATTCTACTCCTTATTTTATAGACTACCATGGAACACTATCCAAGTATGGCAAATTTTTGATATGTACTCTTTGGGTACCTTTATCAGCTACCTCCAAGGCACAAAATACAGCCTTCTGGACAATGTAGTCTAGGTGATTACTGTACATATGTGCAAGAGGCCAATTAGTTGAGAATCTCAAGAACAAGACTAAAAACTGAATTCTGCTCATGGAAGTATGTGCAGAGCTCCCACTGACTTAAATGGCAAAGAACAGCTGTCTACAGAGATACTGTAAGATTTGTGTTATGTCTGGTCTGATTTCTTCATGAATCATTTAAAATAGAGTAATACCAGTCATGACAGAAAAATGATATAAAGAATCTGATATTAAAAATATGGGCAAAAATATAACAAAATATTTGTTTTTGAAAAATATAAACTAATGTATCTTGGGTAAAATAATTAAAACCCAGATATTTTTGGGAGATAAAAAATGGAAACCGGTGAATCTGAAAGAAACTAGGGACAACAGAGGATGCAAATTAGATATGATATTGCAGTGTGATAAAGTTAAGCACATGCATGTTTGCTGTAAGTACATGAATAGTTCTACCGAAGTCAATCCAGAGGGAAAATTAGAAGTTTTTTTAATGTTAACTTCAGGGAGCCCAACAAATAGATATTCTTCTGAGAAAATAATACATTACAACTGTAAACTCAATATTAATGACCATGGAGAAATAAAAGAAAAGACGAGAAATAGTAATAGGGTTGCTACTGCAAGAGAAATGAAAAGTAAAAGAAAATGATCATGAAAGACACAGATGAAAGTGAACTGTGAAAACAAACATTTAACAAATAAATATATAAGGAGCAAGAGATTCATGAAAAGAAACTGCCACTGAGAGGAACTAAGGGTCAGAAGTGGCTGGGAACTAAACAACACTTTTTTGTCTTAGTGTTCACTAGGGAAAGTGAGCAAAACATGCTAGAAGTCAAGAATTTCCCTGGGGAAGAACATGAAAGCTTAAAACAAATGAAGGGTGACACTAGAACTGGTAAAAGAGAAATTAGAATAAAACTAGAAATGGCTGCAGGGTCAGGCAGCCCTCATCCCAGAATTTTGAAAACGGTAGCCTATAAAAGGGGAGGAGAAAGAAAGAAAGAAAGAGATGTAGACCTTTCTTTCTGTGCGTAGCTAGCCAGCCTTGCCAGCTAATGGCAGTGCAATGTAATAGGGAGAAGAAAGAGCGATTATGTGTAAAATCAGAGCTCAGCTACCAGAGTCAACTTGCGCAGAAAGGGAGTGCAGACAAGAGAGAGTGCACCTTACACCCCACTCAAGCTATTCCTCCTAACAGACACACAAAGTAGCACTGACAAGAGTTAGACCTCATCTACACTCAGGAACAACCCACTTTCACCAATCAGTGACCAGCAATCGGTATAGCGGTAGCAGTGCCGACAAGGGCAGGCTGGAGTATAACTGTTTGAAAAACAGAATTCCCATCCCACGGGAAATTCCAAGAGTTCCAGATTTTATTTCATCCCAAAATGGAATGGAAAGTTGAAATTCAGAAATTTTCATTGAACAAAAACATTTCAAAAAATTTCATTTCAACTTCAGAGAAATGTTTCATTTTGATAAGATCCAAAGGTTTTGTTTTGACTTTCATTTTGACTTTTATTATATATTATAAAATATAAGATAAAGTCAAAATTATCAAATTGAAATGAAACATTCTGATAATTTCCCATATAATATTTTGATGAAATCAACACATTGAAACAAAAGTTTTTATTTAATCAAATTGGCATTTTCTGATGGGAAAACACTCCAACAGAAAATTTTCAACCAGCTCTACAACTGAGCTATTTGGGTTTTGCCCCTGCTGGGAGAATGAAAAGAGATGAGCCAAACATATTTTAAATGGGTGCAAGGAAGGAATAAGTGAACTACAGATCTATAAGGTGGGAGAGCTGCAGAGGGAGCTTGATCCCAATTGGTCACAGGCAGCTGAAGCGTCTCCTGAGCAGCTGCCACTGCCTGGGCTCCCCCAGCTCTGGTTCCAAGAGGAGGCTGCTTCCCAATGTCTCCTTCCCCATCCTTGATGCCTCTCCCCCCCAATCACTGCTTCCTGCTGCTCTGAGATCAGAGGAGAGTCTCCTTCTCCACTGCTGACTGCCACTGCTGAGCCTGCAGCATCAGCACCCTAGGGGATAGGTAGCAAGCAAGCTCAGAGAGGAAAGCCAACTTCCCCAAAACTGGGTGGAGAAAGAAGAGGAGTGTAAGTGTCCATAAGGAGAAGGCAAGAAATTCACAAAAGACAGGGCAGGGAGGGAAGGTGGTCATAGTGGGAATGCACATGCACAGAAAGGTAAGTTAATGGACAGACTGACTGACAAGGTAATTCAGCCCTTGTCACCCAATGAGTTTGACACCCCTATTTTAAACTAACTGATCAGGGACAACATGGAACTACTGCAGAGGAAAAGTATGGACAGTCTTAGCATATGCGCAATGTGCCTCAGGTGGCACATGACTAAGGATTCATCACCAAATTTGTTCCACTGGTTGGATCATTAGCGTCCCCAGCCTGGGCTGGGTACTGACAAGGAGTGTGACATGAACGCTGATCCATGTCCCCCAGTATGGATAGTGAAAATTATTAACATGGACTTATACAAGGTCTCTTATTTTTTTCCTCACCAGCATCCTTCAAAAACTTACCAATTTTTTTCCTTTCAGTATCTCCAAACTACATCTCTACCTAAAATGAAGGGGCTGGAGAGGGAAAAGTAAGTTTTTAAAATAAAGTTGTGTCAAGATTGAGGCCAAAGTTTCTAAATGTGGTTGCCTAAAATTAGGCACCTACTATATGTGGTTTGATTTCTCATAGATGATGAACAGATGCAGCTCTTACTGAAGTCAATACATATTTCAATTAATTAAAATTTTTAAAGTAATAATTGCAGATTGTGTTTAAAGGTGTGTGTGTGTGTGAGAGAGAGAGAGAGAGACCAGAAAACTGGGCATGAAAGAAAAGATGCTTAATTATTTGTACTCTCATTTACAGAGATGGAATTCAGAATAGTGGCAGTAGAAGTATATGAGGAGTTTTTCTATCTCGGAATCAGAATTCATGACAGAGTAAAGCGGACTATATTATTTACAATCCAGAAAAGAATATAGCTGATAGTGAAAAGAAGTTAATCAACCTTAAAAGTATATCATCCTGCTTTTTTCTAATGTTATAATAAGTGCCATAAAAATGCATGTATTATAATAGTTGCAGCAGCAAAACAACTAACCAAAAATAATGTAATTTCTTTTGGCTGATCAAAGATCATCAGAAGAAATAAGTCATATGTATAAAAATTATGCACACTTGAGACCACATTTCTAAAGACTGGAATCTAAATTGTGCCTGCAACTATATTTTCACACCTAAATATTTACAGTGCTTCATTAATCTACCCATAAATAATTTCAGATGGCTAGTTTATTGCCTAGACAGTGACAGACTGCCCAAAGTTTTTCTTGTTAGAAGAAATTTCCAAAATTAAAATGATCATATAATTTGTTTTATAATCATTTTAACCACTATTAAGTATGATGTCAATTTAAAACTCATGGTGCTAACTTCTGCACCTCAAGTATACTTGTGTTGCATAGAGCAGAATCTGTCTCAGAACCTGTGTTTATAGAAATAACTAGAATGTACATCGTTTCCAGCATCTAACATTTTTCAAATTTGTCTCTGTAGCTAAGATCCTGATATTGCTAACTCCCATCATTCAAACAATCCTGAGACTTTTAAAAATAATAAAATGTTGAGTTCTTTTTTTATCTGACTTCTGGGTTTTGAGCTTTTCATGTTTTCAAGCTTTTCTCCACAACCACAAGGGCTAGAAGCTTAGTTTTTTAATGAAAACTGAGATTCTCACGCGTTCACATAACTCCTGGAGCTGGCCTGGGACTTTAAGAAAAACACCAGTTATTGTGAGACTTGATAAAATCTTGAGTTGGAAAAACTAAAGCCATGCTTATATAGAGTAGAGAACCAAATTAACTTGAAGGGGTTTTTTGTACTGTAACTTGTTATTGAACTCATATGTATACATTGTATAGGATTACCAAACAAACATGTCAGAGTCTACTGTAACTACAATGTATGTGATGTCAGTGATACGTTGTATAACAAGAGATCCTCACAAGTTGTGTCATGTTATCACCGTGCATTAAACTGACACATATCATCTTTCAATGGAGATCGAGTGATTTCAAACGCTATTGAAAAATGTTGGGAAGGGGATATAAAACCTGCTTTTAGCAGGACAACACAAAGGTGTATTTCTCTTGTTCAGAGCACAACAGAGCTTGTCAGGTCACTCTATACAAAAATAAATAAATATATACATTTAATAAATGATTAGATGTAGTTCTTACACAAGACAGTAACATTCTCTACACTGCAGTCTGAGCTTAACTCAAGAGTCCTAGGCTGAATCAGAAGGCCATCAACAGAGAAACACACTGCAGTGGATTTCAGTAACAGTCTAAAAATTACAACATGCTTATTCACCTTTGGACCAAACATTCTATGCTGTAGTCACACTGGCTGCCTTCAAGGAGCTTTACAGAAGAGGATTACAATGCAAGTTTAATATGGGTACAATATGAGTAAATACAGGTACTAAAAATAAAAGTCCCTAATTTTACCGGGACTCCCTTCAGCTGGGGTAACATTAAGGCATGGACATTCCCTAGAACCGAGTTTTTCAAATATATCATACCATTCTTCCTCAAGCAATATAGCTAATAAACACTTTTATATCACCTAACATGATTAGAGCATTGTACACATATTTGACTAACAACTTCTCACAGCATCTGTCAGGCATGTAAGAAGAGAGAGTTGGACTCCCCTACAATACAACTGAGCTGAGCAGGTGGATCCCACCAGTCACACAAGAGTCCCATTCACTTCACTGGAGCCCCACATGAATGCAGGGGTATACCTGTGCAGAACAAGTTGCAAAATCAGGGTGTTAGACCTCACCTACCAGTGATGACCATTTTTTTTCCTAATTGTGGGGACAGGACAAAGAGAAAGGACATGGCCTTTATTGGTCTGTTTTGGAAATTGTGGGTTTATTTGTTTAACATGTGGACAGGGATATCTGCTAAATTCTTTCACTGGGTCACTTCTGCTCAGTTACTGTTGCCAACTCTTTTGCTTTGGGCTCAGTAAATGAGGATTCATCTGTCTATTGAATATGCAGTACTAGATTTTGATTTTTTTCAAACAAGTTAAAACATTTTCCTTCACACACTTGTTTCCCTACACCTGTTTTGGCCTTCCTGGAAGAGGACAACGCCTCGCCATAACTAGGAGACCAGACTTACAATTTGACATACTATACCTTCAGGCAGCCAACTAAATCATAACAAGCATTCTTCCTGCGACTCTGACTAACCCAGTTAGATCAGGCCAATTTCACCCTGTTAATTCTCACTGTATTCATTTAATCTAGAGATGAGCACATACAAATTTCCAAACAAAAAATCCTTGTTCAATAGAGGACTACAATCCAAAACCTATAATCCATCATTACATGACAAATATTTATAGCAGTGTAGGTGAGCAAACACCAACTAAGCAAGGGTTTTTATGTAATCATTCCGTGCAGTCCATGCACACACCTTCAAATGGAAGGGGAACTTGAAGGATAAAAGGAAAAGAACAGAGTGAGCTTTTAAAATTCATTTCAACTAGGAAATGAACTCCAAATATATTTCTCCTTTAACTGGTTAATTCTTAGGCCAAAGAAGAATTGAGCCATTTGGTGTCAAGCACTGAGACATGGTCTGGGATTAATAGTTCTGGCTGGAATTTATAATAACCTATTTCTAGGGTCGACTTAAATCAATCTTCATTCACCCTTCTCCAATCCCACTCTTAGTGCCTTTTTCTCTCCTTTGGATTTAATGCATTTTGTTCTTGTCTTCCCCCCATTTTATTTGTGTCAGTCTCTCTCCTCCCTACTTCTTGCTTCTCTTGTCCCTCCTTTTCGGAAGCCTTTTATGATCCACTTGCCTCCCCCTGCAACAGGCCACGCATTGCAGCAGCCCTCCCATATGGGGTTGACATAGCTTCCTCCGGAGTCCATTGATAGAGCTCCTTTGTTCAGCTGAAAGTTGTCGTTAGAGAAACAAAGCATTGTTGCTACCCCAATATCATGAAGGGAGCAAGAAACCAAACTTGGTCCTGAACATGAGGCTTCACTAGACCATCCCCTTCTTCT
This sequence comes from Emys orbicularis, assembly GCF_028017835.1. Taxonomy (NCBI): domain Eukaryota; kingdom Metazoa; phylum Chordata; order Testudines; family Emydidae; genus Emys; species Emys orbicularis. Next base: position 94,447,228 of record NC_088687.1, on the reverse strand, counting down.
GTTCTTGTGTCCCTTTCCTGTGGTAAGGCTAGGTCTACACTACCCGCCTGAATCGGCGGGTAGAAATCGATCTCTCGGGGATCGAATTATCGCGTCTCGTGGGGACGCGACAATCGATCCCCGAATCGACGCTCTTACTCCACCAGCGGAGGTAGGAGTAAGCGCCGTCGACTGGGAGCCGCGGAGGTCGATTTTGCCGCCGTCCTCACAGCGGGGTAAGTCGGCTCCGATACGTCTAATTCAGCTACGCTATTCGCGTAGCTGAATTTGCGTATCTTAAATCGACCCCCCCTGTAGTGAAGACCTGCCCTAAGAGTCTAATTCTCCTCTTTAGTCCTACATTCGTAAGATGTTACTTGTGCAGCTGCCTACTGATAGTGACAAGAGCGGCAATAGCAAAGTAAAACTGATGCAAGCCTAGTTGGTTTTGCTCTGTGGTTCTCCTGGACCTTGGGGAAAGCACAAATACATCCCTCTAAAATAACTGGGGTAGGTGGTGGCGGGGGGGAAACATAGGATTCTTAAGACATCATGTCAATGTTAAACTCTTGTAGCCCTCTAACAATCTCCAGCTTTATTTCATGCGGTGCTGTAGCATGCAATCTAGGCGTGATCGCACCCACCATTCATCAAACACTGAAAACTGAAGCCTGCCTATAGGGTAAGGTAAGTAACTCCAGGTTTTCTCCCCAAATACTGTATTGTTTCCTATATATTTCTTTGCAGTATACTTGCCTCCTATTCCACAGGGTTAAAAAAATAAGAACAATGAAAACTTTAGGAAACCACATTGGGGAGGGGAGGCAAGAACTCAGATTATTTTACCCTAGGGATTCTCAACCTTTTTTCATAATGTGACACCTAAATTCAATCCTCCTGTAATGCACCTCAGAACAGATGTTTCAAAGGTGGCAACGAGGACCTTGGAACAAGTGGGGAGGAGGGGCATTCCTAGCATCCGAGAATGAGTGGTTGCAAGTGACTTATCAAACCGACTTCAGCATAAAACTGGAGACATTGAATGGGAGCAGACTCACAACCCTCACCCCCTTGGACAACTGCTTGTGACCCCCAAGGGAATCATGAGTCACAGGCTGAGAACCACTGCCTTACCCTATAGGCAGGCTCCATTCTCCAGTGCTGATGAATGGTGGGTGTGACATCACCTGCAAAGGGCATGCTGGGGCACCACATGGAAGGAAGCTGGCAACTGCATGTAACTGTTCTTGCAGAACCTGAAAACAAGGGGGGAAAACATAAACTACAACAACAAAGGGTGTTGAAATGTGTTCTTACCCTATTTATTTTGGGCATTTATAACCTACCCCATAAATTGCTTTCTTTTGCAGCAGGTCCATTAAAACCTTTGAGCCCTTAAACTATAACCAAACAAATCTTAAAAATCCAAAGGCAATGTGGTCTAATAAGCAAACCCCAAAGTCTGTAGAGTCAAAATGAAAACCATATTCAAATGTGTAAAGAAATCTTCCTGTCATATCTTATTGGGGCTGAAAACAGCAAGACCCAACACAAACTGAAATGAAACATTAATGTTTTAAATTTATTTTTCTAAACTTTTAGACTATCCTTGGGGAGGGGGGGGGTTAAGTGTTTCAAAAATATAATAGAAACATCTTGGGCTAAAGCCAGTTCTCATTTACTGTATATCCCTTACAATACCCATCAGCACAGATTCTGATCCTGTGGCCATTTTCTAAAAATGGGTGCCTAAGGCTAGGCTCCTAAGTCCACAGTTATAAGCCTAAATAAGTGGCTTGATTTTCAAAACAGATGAGCACCAACTGCTCCTACTGACTTCAGTAGGAGTCTTTGGGTGCTCAGTGGCTTTTAAAATCAGGCCACTTATTTTGGAGCCTCAGTATGGATTTAGGAACCTACTTTTAGGAATCCAATTTTAGAAAGATTGGCTCAAGTGTTTAATTGGGGCCACAAACTGCAAACTTGTCAGCCTGCTTAAGTGTCACGTACAAAGGATGAGACCCTCCACTGTTCTGAACTCCTTCCCATACCTAGATGCAGCGGGGTTGCTGGACAGCTGAGCTCTGAACTCTCCCTTCTTGGGGAGACCGAATGAATGTCTACATTCAATGCAAGGAGTCAGTAGAAGCTCTTCAAGCCATCGACTGCCCTGTTTTGAATTAAATCTCCTGCTTATCTTTACATGGCCTTCACCCACTTCCAGATCTCACCAGCCTCCAGCGAGGGGACTAGACAGGAATAGCCATAACTTTACTCCCCGGTGCACCTGGAAAGGAGTCTCCTCCCCTCCCCTTCCCTCCACCCATTCTGATGTTGCACCATTGGGGGTGGTTGAGTTGTGTCCCCCGCCCCTGAAGCCAGCCTGCAGGTCAGCAAGTACTTACCATATTACAGATGGAGGCGATGTTTCTGACAGTCATTAGTCTAAAGGTTGCAGTGATCCCACACCGCCATCTTTATAAGGTAAAAACAGACATGCTCATGGTTGGGAGATCGCGGGGAGGGGAGGAGGGTCCGAGGTTATGCTGGGGGGCTGGGAGAAAAGTCGGCGGAGGGGGGGTAAACAGCCACTAAATCCCCCTCTGCAGCAGGAGGCAACTAGCAGAAAGCGTCTCGACTCCTCCCGCTCCTGCCTCAAAGCCCAAGAGCCGCCGGCGGGCGGGCGGCGGCTGCTCCTCGGAAGGGCTGACCAGCAGATTTAACAGCGCTCACTGGCAGCTGCGGCAGCATCCCTCCCTCCCCTCTCCCGCCTCTCTCCGCTCGCTCCCCCTTTACTGCATGGGAGATCAGCCGCGCCGCTGTGCCAGCCAGGGCCGTGTTAATCTCCCCCTTCCTCCGCCTTCCCTGGCGGCCGCTGTTGCTGCTCTTCGCTCCATTGCAGCGCAGCACCCGGGGATCAACTTTGACAGCGCCGGAGAAGGGCAGGTCAGCGCTGGTAATTGGCGTGCACCGGCACCAACCGGCAGCGCTTGTCCCGCGGAGGCTGCTGGTGCCGCAGCCAATGCGGTGCATGGGAGAAGGCGATCGCTCCCCGCTCCCTTCTCGGCTACCCCCGCCGGTTGTGTGCCGGGGGTCAGGTGGGGCTTCCGGGCGTTCTGCACGCCACAGGCTGAAGGGGACCTGAGCCCAGATCCATAGGTGCTGGAACTAGGGGTGCTGCAGCACCCCCTGCTTGAAGGGGTTTCCATCCATACAGGATTTACAGTTTGGTTCAATGACTCACAGCAACCCCACTATACAAACTGTTCCAGCGCCCCTGCCCAGATCCTAGTTCTGACAAATGCAAAACAAAACTCCCCCTGGATTCAAAGGGACCAAAAGATCTGGCCGGGAGCCCCATGAAAGGGAAGAGCGCCCCAGTCTCCATTTGTATCTATGATGTAACAACATAAAAGCACAAGGCAGATCTGCTGAGGGGCGTTAGTTGGGGAAAGATCGTTTGTTTTTAGATTTATTTGCTGCTTCAGTTGAGTTGTCTGTGATGTGTGCTAAGAGAAATAAAAATGTTATTAAAGCTAATATTAAAAAAAATATATGTAATACATAGGTTGGGAAAAGAGTGTCTGTACATCTGGGTATAGTGCTTAGATTATCTACAAATATAAAGTTAGTTTTTAAAAGTCATAGGATACATAGAGTACATAATCAGCAATAATGCAACTTTAGGTGAATATATTTAACAATACAGTGTAGATATTAGAATCTGAATACTCTGGTACATCACTCATGAAAAGTTGTACAGAGATTTGGTTGTGGAAAGCAAAATATATCAATGAGTGGAGATTGTCCCTCAGTAATTGAGAATTAGGTTGGCTGTCTATTTAGAAAATACAATCCAAGCCTATTTAGCTGACCTATACAGTCCACAGATATTTGTGTGAAAGACATTAACATGTACTGATGTTTTGAAGGATTAGGGGGGAAATGTACAGATTGCAATATATAGATATATAATGATAATTATTAGGGCTATCAATCGCAGTGAACTCATGCCATTAACGCAAAAATATTAATCGCAGTTTTAATCGCACTGCTAAACAATAGAATACCAGTTGAAATGTATTACATATTTTTGGATGTTTTCTACATTTTTAAATATATTGATTTCAATTGCAACACAGAATGCAAAGTGTACAGTGCTCACTTTATATTATTATTTTTATTGCAAATATTTGCACTGTAAGAATTATAAACAAAAGAAATAGTATTTTTCAATTCACCTCATACAATACCGTAATGCAATCTCTTTATCATGAAAGTGCAATATACAAATGTAGATTTTTTTTGTTACATAACTGCACTCAAAAACAAAACAATGTAAAACTTTAGAGCTTACAAGTCCACTCAGTCCTCCCTCTTGGTCAGCCAATCGCTAAGCCAAACAAGTTTGTTTACATTTATGGGAGATAATGCTGCTGACTTCTTATTTACAATGTCACCTAAAAGTGAGAACAGGCATTCACAGGGCACTTTCGTAGCCAGCATTGCAAGGTATTTACATGCCAGATATGCTAAACATCCGTATGCCCCTTCATGCTTCGGCCACCATTCCAGAGGACATGCTTCCATGCTGATGATGCTCATTGAAAAAATAATGCATTAATTAAATTTGTGACTGAACTCCTTGGGGGGAGAATAGTATGTCTTCTGTTCTGTTTTACCCGCATTCTGCCATATATTTCATGTTATAGCAGTCTCGGATGATGACCCAGCACAGGTAGTTCGTTTTAAGAACACTTTAATTGCAGATTTCACAAAACGCAAAGAAGGTGCCAGTGTGAGATTTCTAAAGATAGCTACAGCACTCGACACAAGGTTTACGAATCTGAAGTGCCTTCCATAATCTGAGAGGGATGAGGTGTGGCGCATGCTTTCAGAAGTTTTAAAAGAGCAACACTCCAATGTGGAAACTACAGAACCTGAACCACCAAAAAAGAAAATCAACCTCTCTGCTGGTGGCATCTGACTCAGATGATGAAAGTGAACATGTGTCGGTCTGCACTGCTTTGGATCATTATCGAGCAGAGCCCCTCATTAGCATGGATGTATATCCTCTAGAATGGTGGTTGAAGCATGAAGGGACATATGAATCTTTAACGCATCTGGCATATAAATATCTTGCAATGCAGGCTACAACAATGCATGTGAACACCCGTTCTCAGTTTCAGGTGACATTGTAAACAAAGCGGGCAGCATTATCTCCTGCAAATGTAAACAAACTTGTTTGAGTGACTGACTGAACAAGAAGTAGGACTGAGTAGACTTGTAAGCTCTAATGTTTTACATTGTTTTATTTTTGAATGTAGGTTTTTTTGTACATAATTCTATATACAATGCACAGTCAACCTGTGGAACTCCTTGCCAGAGGATGTTGTGAAGGCCAAGCCCATAATAGGGTTCAAAAAAGAACTAGATAAATTCATGGAGGATAGGTCCATCAATGGCTATTAGCCAGGATGGGCAGGAATGGTGTCCCTAGCCTCTGTTTCCCAGAAGCTGGGAATGAGCAACAGGGGATGGATCACTTAATGATTACCTGTTCTGTTCATTCCCTCTGAGGCACCTGGCACTGGCCACTGTTGGAAGAATAAGTTCAACTTTCATGATAAAGAGATTGTATTACAGTAATTGTATGAGGTGAATTGAAAAATACCATTACTTTTGTTTTTTATAGCACAAATATTTGTAATGAAAAATAAATATAAAATGAGCACTGTACACTTTGTGTTCTGTGCTGTAACTGAAATCAATATATTTGAAAATGTAGAAAACATCCAAAATATTTAAATAAATGGTATTCTATTATTGTTTAACAGTGCAATTAATCGTGATTAATTTTTTTAATCGTGCGATTTATCGCGATCGATTTTTTAAATCTCTTGAAAGCCCTAATAATTATACATTCATTATACTATTTTTATAACATTTACTTTTACAAATTTTAACATTTGGTGAGCATGTATGTATACACACATTCATATATATATATGAGTACTAATATACAGACTCACATGCTTTATAGCACCTTCTATCCAAGGATCTCAGATCACTTTACAAGCATCAATAAATTAAGGCTCACAACACGCTGTGAGGGAAATTAGCACTGGTATAACTAAATTACTTGCCTAAGTCCACACATTAAGTCTGTAGGAGAAGCAAGAATGGAATTCAGTTATACAGACTCCACATCTTGGGCTTTAACTCTGATAGTCCTTCCTCTCCATTTTTTAAATTAACACACATTGTATAAACTATCACCAGAAACTTATTGCCAACTTATTGTTCCTCCTCTTTCTCGAGGGAGTGGTTCAAATGAAGAAAGAGAACTTTAAAAAAGAAACCATACACTGCAAACATCACTGTGCAGATGTGAGGACATGTTTTTTCCTATGACCTCATCCTCAATGATAAATAAATAAAAATCAGGAAGTTAAATATGGCAAATTTGCACTTGGGTGCCTTTTCGACCACAGCTTGATACTGGAGTATCGCACCTTCAATCTGTAGAGGTCTAAACCCTGCAGACCTTGCTTAGGCAAAACACCCTGAAGTCAAAAGGAGTTTTTCCAGATCTTGCTTTGCAAGCAAAGCAAGATCAGACCTTAGATCATTACAGTACAGACCTGTTTATGCGCGACCCATTTACGTGTGAATCCATTTAATGCACGGTAGTGCCATGCCTCCCAGTGCTACCTATTTAACACGCAAGACTCGTTAACACATGGTACAGGAACTTGCTATGTAGCGCTACAGATTTGCTCACTAACTCACTGACATAGAAATCGACAGGAAGTGCAGATCGGAAACGTGTTGTACATCTTTACCGCCGATGGGGGGGAAGGGGGAGAAGGGGGCAGCAACATTAAAGCACTGCCGTGGCAAAGGACCCTGCAGCGCTTTAAGGTCCCTGCCTCTTCCCCCTCCCCCAGCCACCGACGGGCGGGGGGGGGGGCAAAGGGAGCAGCTGCCCCAGGGCCAGCAATTTAAAAGGGCCCGGGGCTCTGGACGCCGCTACCGCAGCAGCGGCATCCAGAGCCCCGGGCACTTTAAATCACGGGAACCCCGGGCAGCACGGACCAGGTGGCCTGGAAGGGCTGGCTGGGGGATGCTGACCCCTAGCCCCACCCGTTCTGGCCAAGGCCCCGCCCCTTCCGGGGGCCAGAGCCGCCTCCACCCCATAAGTGTCCTGAGTTACTTTCACCCCTGTGTACTAATAATAATGTTTTTATTAGATTACACATTTGAATTTATATTCTTGCAAAGCGCCATTAACAGATAGGCCTGCAGTATTTGGGATGTTGTGAATACATATGTAATCCTAGATAATTATGAATGTATATATAGATATCTTAGGATATTTCAGCATGGCCCTCTTAACCCGCAGTCCGTTAACCCGCGGTCGTCATGGCTTGACTCCCGACATCTGCGCGTAAATGGGTCTGTACTGTAATTAAAATCTGACACCAGTCAATAGTGACTGAAAGATGAAATCTTGCCATCAGAATGCCGTTAGGTGGCCTAAGTAAAATAAGTTGTTGGCCTTAGTCTAGTTCCTAGTGGACAGGGCCCACATTACAAATGTCACCATCAAAACTGGCACAAATTGGCAGTCTTAGCCCAGGCCAAGGATTGAGTTATTGTGGAGACAGAACTACCTTTCATCCGTGAGCGTGAGGAAACCTGCACTTCTAATGTCCACTCTGTGGATAAAGGGCCAAGGTTTTCAGGCCACCTCCTTCCACAAGCACTAAATTAACCTTATAAAAGAACGTCCCATAAAGAAACACTGAAACAAACTCATCTTAAGTGTAATTCCATTGACTTCCATGGAGTTACACTACTGATGAATTTGGCCCCATGTCTTGAAGTCCATTAAACTTTGAGGGCTGGATTCTCAGTTGCACCAGGCTCTGCTTGGCACAGCTAAGGGGAAGTGGAGGGGAAGCAGAGGTAGCATTCTACACCCCACACCTCAATCCTAGGGCAGTTGAGGCCTGAGTTAGCCTCCAACTCACATTAGAGCAGCCAGTGGGAAGTTCTAATACAGGGGTAGGCAACCTATGGCACGTGTGCCGAAGGCAGCATGCAAGCTGATTTTCAGTGGCACTCACACTGCCCGGGTCCTGGCCACCAGTCCAGGGGGCTCTGCATTTTAATTTAATTTTAAATGAAGCTTCTTAAACATTTTAAAAACCTTATTTACTTGACATACAACAATAGTTTAGTTATATATTATAGACTTATAGAAAGAGACCTTCTAAAAATGTTAAAATGTATTACTGGCACGCAAAACCTTAAATTAGAGTGAATAAATGAAGACTTGGCACACCACTTCTGAAAGGGGTCATTTCAGCAGCCCAGGATCATTTGCATGCTCTATGCTTTGGCCATGCCTTCCTCCCCCAACCCCCTCTGCCCCCAAGCTGACTGAGGTACTTAGATAGTCAGGCTTGAAAGCAGGGTGAGTCAAAGAATAATTAGCCCATCCGCTCAGAAGGATCAAGAGACACAGGAAGGGAGTTCTGAGTGAGAGGAACAGGGCTAGCTAGTCTCAAGTCCTGATGTGTGGGCCAAAAGCACATAGGCTATTCTAAATACACTGTTGTGTGGGGACTGTAATGGTGTTGGTGGAGGGAACTCAAATAAGTGGTACTGTGAATGCACAATCAGTGGAGTCTGTGCAATTTCTGTGGGGCAAGATGACAGGAGCAAAGGAGCACCCTATTACACACACCCATGCAAATAAAGTGCTGATTGCCAGAAACATCTTTAAGAACAGAAACTACTAGATACTGTGCAATTACAGTCATATTGAGCTTAGTTTACTCTTATTTTCTACTTTAAAAAAACAAAGCAAAACCTGAAAAACAGCATTGCACAACTCTTGATTTAGCTTTTAACATTCAAAAGAAAAATCCAAAGCCTGCCTCATGTTTCTCCCATCCCAATCAGAAGTGTTCAGCTGAGGGGTGCTTTTCAGGAACAGGAATTAAGATGGAAATTAATATGAAACATTTCAAAATAAAAGATATTATATTGAGATAGGGCCAGTTTTATCCAAAGGTAAAGCAAGAAACATGAAAGAAGTCAACCTTTAAAACTTTATATAACAGAAATAATGGGGTGAGGGACTAGAAGGCTTGAATGAAATATGAAAAGATAATCTAAAAATGATTTATAGGACTGTAGATGGTACCAGAGAAAAAATCATGGGGTGGCAGGACTGTGAAAGGAATTAGTGAAATGTTTATCATTTACTAAGAAGTGATACCACAAAATGGAAGTCCTCATTATATCTGTAAATTCCTCTCAAACCAAGGCTTCCAATCAAATTCCCCTTTCCAATCTACAAGGCATATTTTTATCTGCAGTGCAGATCTCTATTGGATATTCTATAATCATTCTGTGCACCAAACTTGCAGTGACATCAAAGGGAGTCCTATGGACAAGATATAAGCAGACAAATTAAATAGCAACATGTGGAATATGATTCAGAGAGAATTGTGATTTAGTTGACTATCTCAAAAATTTTAAACAGACATTTCAGCCCACACTCATTTCAGAGTGTAGGGTATTTATTTATTTATTTGTGGATTTAAGAAAATAAGAGAATAATGCAGATGCTCTTGCTCCACTTTAGCTGCAGGGTATCATTGACTTTATTGCTTTTCAGCTAGAGATAATTTTAAACAAGAAAAAAAGCAAGACAATATAGCAGTTAGAATGGTCTTTTTCTGGCAGATCTAGAAAAAATTATTCTTGTGGCTTTTTAATGATAAAAAAGTGATGTGGAAAGCAGCCAAAACTAGTTCCTTAACAGTATAGGAACAGTACAAATAAAGAACAGTGAACAATTGTTTCCGCTGTATTAAAAATCAAAGTACAAACTGCTCTATCTCTTCATAATGAACAACTAACTGTGTTTCCTTTCTGTAGTAAAACAAAGAACTATTTATAACCCAATAGTGCTTATATAATTTATGAACCTCTGCATTTCCTTTAGATCAATCTTGGTCATTTGATTACAAAACTACTAACAAAAATGCTACTTGAAGCCTCTTTTCTGTATAAAAGTAAATGCCAATAGCAAATATCCCACTGGGCTAACAATGCTTTGGACTTATGTAACACTTTCCAGATGACATTTGGAAGGTGTGTTTTACAAACATTACATTAATCTCACAACACCCATGTGTAGCAAATATTAGTCTATTTTACAACGAGGGAAAGTGTGGAACAGAGAGATTATGACTTGTCCAAGAGCACACAGGAAAGTCTGTGATGATGGCAGGAAAAGAACCCAGATTTCATCCTGTGCTACAGTCACAAGACTAACTTTATCCTCTAGAACAGTGGTTTTCAACCTTTGGAAATCTCAGACATAGTCCCAGGGGTCTGCAGACCACAGGTTGAAAACCACTGTTCCATGGTAACGACAACCTTTTGTGGACCCCTTGGACATAGTCTGCAGACCCCCCCAGTGGTCCGTGGACCACAAGTTGAAAACCACTCCTCTAGAAGAAGTAGAATCTTCCACAGAAGGATTTGTTTTTATTTTTATTACAACAAAACATGGTTCAGAAATGGGTCAGCTGGCCTGGCTAAAAATGTGTGCTAAACAAGAAGCAAAATTAGCCCCTTTCAAATCCTAAAGGATTTGTTTTTCAAGCTGTTAAAAGAGCATTTCATTGGGAGTTAGCAGCCAAAATGATGTACAATATTTACAAATTTAAGAGTAAGAGAAAGTGGACGTTGACTCAGTACACTAACAATACTGAATGTGTGTTTGGATTTTTTAAAGTTTTCAGGTTTCATATCTTGTATGGCACATCAATGTAATTTCAGTTAAAATAGGGTATTTTGCGGGGAGGGGAAATACGTATACTAACTGAAGTACCAGAAGGACTAAGAATACATACATAAGATGAATTCTTTGGAATACAAAGGTTATTTATATTGGAGGCTGACTTTTTTTGCTCGGTGAGATTTTTCCAAAATCCACCTATTATTTTACCACTAATGTTCACAAAATTTGTGCCAGAGTTGGGTGTGGCTCCTACCACTCAGAGCATCAGTTGAGGGAAGGGGGAGAGGCACACTTCAGCAACACAAGCCATTCACTTATTTCCTCAAAACTAGATTTTTGTCTTGAAATAGAGAAGTATCTAATAGTCTCTTACTAGTCCAAATTAAAACAATCAAAATGAAAACTTATATGTTATATAAATACTGGACCAAATCCTTTACTGTCCCTTATTCAGGGCTGTATTATGCCATCAGTTTTTAAGTACATTTCATCATTAATTTCAATGGGAAAGACTACTTAAAAATCATTGGTATAATATAGCTCATACTACTCAGTTCTGAGTCCTCCTGAAGTCAGTGGGAATTTGAGTAAAGGCTAATATAAAAACAGAGGAACTGTCCTCACCCGTGACAAAACAAAGAGAAAAGGCATAGCAAATAGAAAAATATATGATGTTTCCAAAAGATTGTTTTGGGGAGTTTAGTCCCACCATGGAGCAGACCGGGAATCCAGTGGAAGATAGGGTCAACTTTATGACAGTCCCTAATCTCAACTGCCTTTCTGAAAAGAGAATAGATACAAAGGGTGGTTATCTGCTAGTGTCTCTCCAGCTACTGCTACAAAAAATTAGCAAGTCTTACCACCATCTCTAAGTTATAGCTGAATATGATGCACAGAGAATTAAACTCTACTGTTAGAAATATTGGCCCAAATTCATCGCTGAATATGGCCACCTTGGTTAACTGGTGCCATAAAAATTACACTGGCTGGTAGTTAGGAAATATTGACAGCCTTTTGAAATAACTGTTCTTTTTATTCTTTCCCGTTGAGACTGATATTTCAGTAAGAAAACAAAACAAAGCTGAAGCACCTTAGTTTTTTGTAGTTAAAATATAACAAGATTTTTAAAAAATGAAAGATTACAAAATGAAATAGATGCATATATATTAACGTCAAATATAACCAGGCCTGGCTAAATCAATAAAGTGGGTTTATATTTTTATGGCAGTAGCAGTTTTTGGGTTTATTCTGTTTTGAACAGCCTTTACAATCAGTTTGATGCAATACCCTAGGGGTGTGATTATCTCATAATATACCTACTCCTGCTTCTACCTTTCTGCTTAATTACATTTCATAAAGCTTTGTTCCTTATGTAAATTAGTAATTTTGTACAAAACATAACAACAAGGCAGCTTTCGCATATGGAACTACAGCTTCATCTGTTTACATAATATTTATCTTTAGTGGTCCTCTACTCAGTTAAAAATATTCCCTGGCTTCTTCCAGGTGGAAGCTTGCATACTGTTGCAAAAACAGTCTCTTCACCAGGTAGTTTATTCAGCAAGAAAAAGCACTGGTGAATTTTACAAGTTTGTTTCTTAGATATGCAAAATGTGCTTTATAAGTGCTAATTATTAGGCATTTTGCACAAAAAGATGAGCCAAATCCTTCAAAGTCCAAAATATGCAATTTACCAAACAAGAAAAGAACAAAATAACATAAAATTAAAGTTTGTAACAAAACTGCAAAATGCTGTTTGTCTCTGGAAAAGACATACTAATGTTGTTTGCCCTCTTCTCCTCCTCCAGAGTTTTTTTTTTAAACTCTAATCTACATGTGCTAATTATAGGGAATATAAATTCTGGAAACAAAATTAAGAGGATATATTGACAGTATGTGGGCTGTAAATGGAACCTGATCTATTTTCAGCACGATTTTAAAATAACCCTGTAGTTGCATGCAAATTGTGATATGAATTCATGAAATATTTTTATTACAGTAGCATCTAAGGGTTCAAATCAAAATCAGGGTCCCATTGTGCTAGATACTGTACAAACATATGTAATAGACTAGGTTCCTACAACTGAATGTTCCAGTCCTACAAATTATTCCATGTGGGTAAATCCCTGCAGTCATCTATCTGGGCATAAGGTTTGCTCACATGGTGCACCTGCCAAGACTAGGCCTAATTTGAAAAAAGATGCAACAAATGACCATGACAAAGTAAGGAAGTGGAGAGATAATGAAAATAATATCAAATAGTGACATAGTTCTTGCACAACTTGGTGGTTCCAACTCACCTGAAAGACTTTTTTTTAAATACATAAAAGTCTGCAGCACTTTCTAGTCATCATTTCATGTCAGCAATTAGGACATATATGGGTAACTTTCTAATCTATCTAGGTTTTTATACCATCACTGTAATATCTGAGTGCCTTCCAGTACTGCATTAAGCTACATGACTGCAAATCTCTCACATTGTTTGTTCTCTTATCCTCTCCCCAGAGGGAGAAGCGTGTGGAGTAGAGTGTCATCTTTTTTTTTTTTTAATACACCTGTTTCTATGTGTTTATATTAGAGGTCAAAGAAATGTGCTTTGCACATGGAGCAGAAAGTGATGCAGTTTATGATAGTCCTTAATTCCCAGGGAAGAAGGTTGTTTCCCACAGAAAAGCTTTACTCTTATTACTAAGGTTAAGATTTTGTCATAGTTATTTTTAGTAAAAGTCATGGACAGGTCACGGGCAATAAACAAAAATTCATGGAAGCCCACAACCTGTCCATGACTTTTACTAAAAATAACAGGGGAGGGACTGCCGCCCGGGGGACGGGACTGAAGCCCGAGCCCTGCAGGGGGGATAGGACTGACAGCCCGAGCCCCACCACCCGCAGGGGACTCCAGCCCCCGCTGCAGCCACTAACAGCTCCAGCCCTGCTATTGCGATGGGGGCCGAAGCCAAAGAAGTCATGGAGGTTCGTTAGTTATGGAATCCCTGACCTCTGTGCCTAAATCATATCCTTACTTATTACCGTTCTTTTGTGCCAGAGGAACAAAGTTTTCAACCGTCTTCATCTCAGAGCTTTAAATAACCTTTGAGGCATCCTGGGCCCAGGCCACAGAGTGCTTTGAAGATAAGGACTGAGACCTTAAAGTTGATTCAAAATTCTATGGGAAGCCTATGTAGAGAGCGGAGGACAGGTGTGATATGCTCATGGTAGCCTGTGTTGCTGAAGAGATGTGCTGCAGCATTTTGTGCTAGTCGTAGTTGTGCAAGTTTGAGTTTTCTAAGTGCTAAAGGTTTCATGCTCACATCTATTGCATTATGGTAGTCCAGCTGAGAAGAGACAGCATGAATAACTGAGGCCAGATCCTTGTCCGCCAGGATGAGATGGAGTCTCCTAGCTAACTGGAGATGGTAGAAAGTGTTACTTGTGGCTGTTGCAACGTGAGAGCTCAGCTTCAGCAAATCCACGAATATACCTGACCATGGACTAAACTGAGCAATTGTGGATGTGAAAACTTCAATCACAAGAGACTGCACAATGGCTGCAGACTCCTCAAAATACTTTCCTCTGATGACCAACATCACTTCCTTCAGTACTATTCAGCTGGATTCAAATCAAGGTGAAAGTCACTGTGCTCCACTAGGAGAGGAAGGCTCCTCCAGTAGTTAGGGCACTAGCCTGGGCCTTAAGTTGGGAGACAGGGTTCAATTCTCTGCTCTCCCATATGCTCCCCGAGTGACTTTGCATGAGTCACTTAAACCCAGATCTTAAAAGGTATTTAGATACCAAAATGCCTCAGTGGATCTGGGCCAGAGATCCCCATGTGGAGTGAGTGAGAGTGTGTGTTTAGGAGAAGAGGTAATGGTAATTACCCCTTCCTACCCACACGGGTGATCTGAGGATAAATACATTGGGAGCCTCCTGCAGCAATGGGAAATCATACATAAGCTGAGGGGCGAGTGGCGGCAGCTGTGACCACGGCGGGTCTGAGTTACACAGCGGCTACCCCCGGGCTGTTTGCTGCAATCTCTCTCGGCAGGGAACAGGGCAGTCCTGTTTCCCCGCCCCTGGCGATCCCCCTACGCCGGCTCCTGGCCCGTTGTTTGTGTCACGCCATTGATGATCTGGCGCGTCCCAGGCCGAGGCCCGGCTACAGCCAGCCCCGGGCAGCATCAGCGAACGGCCTAGCCCAGCCCGTCACTCGGCGGTTAGTGCCCGGGAGGGCAGCGCCCCGGCCCCTAGGCGAGAGGCTAGGAAACGCCCCCCCATCCCAGCCCCGCACCCGCAGCAGCCTGGGCAGCGACGGGCGGGGAGGGGGAACAACACTCGGCAGCTCCCCATCACCCCGCTGGTTGGCTTAGGTCACGTGCCTCCTCCCCACCAATAGTTGCGCACTCGCGGACATGGAGTCGCCCCGCGCCACTGACTGTTCCCCTAAAGGTTGCCCCGCCCCCAACGCGCGGAGAGACTAGAGCGAGGACTAGCGTGCGAGAGTGCGTGTGCGAGATCTCGCGGTAACTGCCCGCCGGTATTTAAGCTCCCAGGAGGCCAGGGCTCGGTCTCTGTTCTCTCTTCCCTCCCTGGTGGGTGAGGTGGTTCCTCGGTCCTGCCTCCCTGGCTGCGGCGGGCCGCGTGGGCAGCAGGGACTGTGCGGCCTGACTCCTCCATGGGGAGCTGGGCCCACGCAGGGTGTGGGGCGGCGGGGGTCGCTGCGCCGGCGGCTCTCGCGCCTCTCCCGCTGTGCCCTTCTGCTGCGCCCCGGATCGCCGGTAGATGCGGGAGCCGGGTGAGGCTGGCCCCGCGGGTGGCCGCTCCGGGAGCATGTCCGACGTGGCGGCAGAAATCAGGAGCTTTGTGCAGGTAGAGACGGGTCCGCTCGCGTGAGGGGCTGACGGGTGACACGGCCGTTACCTAGAGGGCTCCGCTCCGGGCTGGCCGGTGCGGCCTGTACCTGCGCGCGCCTCTGATCGCTCACTGGGGGGGGGTTAACGGCCCGGCTTGGCAGCGCAGGTCCGCTGTCTTCTCTTCGTCAGCACTGGCGATATTAACGTAACAAACAAAATCTTCATAACCTGATCTAGCCCCGCACTTGGCTCCTTGAACTATTCATTTAACACGTTGCGGAGCTAACGGCTTTGGCAAAGTATTTGGCATTTTTAATGAAGTCTAGTCCTGTCTCTTTTGATACATAAATTACTCAACGTGCGTTAAATTACTATGTTGTAAATACTCGAAAATCATGGGGAGGGGGAAGCAACTTGCACAATTAATGTTTATTTAGCAAATGGCATTTTTCTCCATGTGGACAATGAAAATTGAGTAACCCGTTTCATTTACTGGTTCTTGTCCATTTGCCCAAAGGCTGTGTCTTAAACATCACACTGCAGAGAAATTCTTAGGCACAGCTCGCTATTGGAACTTCTTTAAAAGTTGGAAACATTTCTACTAGATTTTTTTTTTTTTACTAGTTTAAAATCGTGTCACGTTTAATAGTGTTGATTCTTGTGTGTAACTATTGCCATGTGCTTTAATCTTTACACTATGCATCCGAAGAAGTGGGTTGTAGCCCACGAAAGCTTATGCTCTAATAAATTTGTTAGTCTCTAAGGTGCCACAAGTACTCCTGTTATTTTTGCGGATACAGACTAACACGGCTGCTACTCTGAAACCAATCTTTACACTGCTTGAGTACCTCATGTATACTGTTACAATATGTATCTAAGATTCCAGTGAAAAGTTACTATGCTTTTTAAAGGTGAACTTTCACTTTTTAGATATTAAATAGCCATATTAAGTGAGATGAATACAAAATTATCTTTGCTTATTAGTATTTTTTAATAATCTATTGCAGAAACATGGGTTTTTATATTTAGATATATATATTTTTAACTTACTAGGGCCGACCATGGATTAAATGGCTACCAGTTTAGGAAAGCAAATATTTATTTCCCTAAACTTGAACCATTGGCTTTTTTGCTTTAGAATCTGACTTGATTATTAATAGTCGGATTGTATACAAGGGATTTTATAGAATAAAACCCCAAATTATGGCCCTTTCATCTCACTAATTTAAGTGATCTTATGTTGCTTGTCTATTGAAAATGTTGAATTTTAAGTATTTTTTTTTAAACATCGCATAGTAACATGTCCTTTAAAATATTGTGCAGATAAATGGTCACACCTGACTGAAATGCCCATGAAGACACCTCTTAGGAATGAAGTGCCTCTGCTGGAAAGTAAGCAATTCTAATTGAATGAAAGTTAGTAGTTTGCCTTGATTCCAACTTTATGGTAGTTGGATGATAAATTAGAGGAATTTTTTATGAATTACCTACAAATCACTAAATTACAGTGAGTTTGAGAATAATAAAATGTTAAAGGAATTTTGTGATCAGTAATATTTCCCCTTTTTTGCTTTGCCCTCTTAAGGCAGACTGTGCTTTAAGTGGCCAACACAGAGGGGTATAGTAATTCTCTCTCAAACCCAGAGGTGAGATTAAAACTCTTCTCTGGATCCTGTCGGGAGGAACAAACTCATGAGGAAATCAATTTAATGTGTCCCAAATTTATTCAAAAAGGGAATTGTATCTGTTTTCTTCAGGTTCATTGACTTGAACCATTGGTGCTAGCATCAGATTACCATGCTTAGTTTTACTTTATGGTGTTAGGGAATTACTTGTGATCACATGAAGCTTTTCCTGGTTTGAGTCCTCAAGAACGTATTTATAATTATCAGATGCCTAGATGTACTTCATAGAACTTGCAAGACACTTTGACATGAATCTCCTTGAAGAGTGACAAATTCCCAGGTATGTAATATAAATAGGAGCATCAGACTGAGGTGGGTGGGTACATATTTTTCACCAGTTGAAGTAAATTCTAAATTTGTTTATCTAGCCGACCTTCCAAGGCACTTCCATGGAAACTTAACTGTGTCAAGAGAATAAACACTTCAGTGTAAGGTTGTCTGGGAGTCCTCTGCATAATAACTTTCTTCTGCAATGAATGTTTACTAGTAATAGCTGATAGTGGAATTATAGCTCTGAAGTGAATTAGTGACGCATGACTACTCAATTCAATTTATTGGCATAAAATAAGCTATAAACTTGATAGCTTGACTTTCATTCTTGGCTCTCTGGCTGTCATCTACATTACAAGTTTTGCTGATTTAGCTCAACTTTAACATACCTTTTATAGTTTAAATCCTAGTGTGGACACTCTAAAATTGAAACCTGGCTTACAGTGATTTAGCTGACCAACTTTAATTGGAAATGGCTGAGGAAAGCTTGAGGCATATTGGAGGCATGACAAATATATTGCATTTATGAATTATTTTGCTGGTGATGAAACTCTTCTTTTTTTTTAACAGGGGGAAAAAATGAACAAAACATAAGATTCAAACTTGCAGCTCCTGCTTTGATGAAAGTGTAGTAGTGATTACTGATTTCATCCATGGTCATTTAATTGTTTTCTGTAATGTATCATGTCTCAAAACAGTAAGATAAGTAATGGCTAGGACAGCACAACAATTGGTAGCTTCAGTTTGCATGGTTAAAGTTTTGACCCAGCTCATGTTTCAGTTCTGAAATGGAATAAAACTAGTGTCATTCATCTTTGAATTTACTTTGAATAACATATTTGGGGAATGTTTTTATACTATATTCAACTAATAAAGAATTTTGTAGTACAATGTACCTAGCCATTTTTTGCATGCAAATGCAGCAGAGGATTTGAAGCATGAAGAGGAGGAAGTGGATGAAGCTGAAACATTAGGAGATACAATTCCTATCCCTACATGTCATTGCTAGATGACACAGACCTTCTGAGGCATGAGTACTTCTGCTTATGCCTTGCATATCTGGGTCACAATCCAGTCAATAGGCTGCTTACACACTGAGACAAAAAGGTCACTTGTGGTCTACAGATTGAAGCAGGAGTCATTTATCAGGTGGGGCAGACTCCACCAATTAATGACTTGGGAGATCCCATGTAGTCAACATATAAAACAATTTACAAAAAAGCATAATTTACCATAAGACAATAAAATTACACGTGGTTTCAGGGTAGAAAGACACACAAATGTCAGTTGCCTTCTGTGCAGTCAGTTTTCTAAAACTGAAGCCACCGTAATGTTTTCATAAGAGTGGTTTCGTACAGACTTGTACATAGTTAGATTACAGAAATAATTGAAGTCAAAAATAGAGAAATATTTGTGTAGTACTGTCCTTACTTATTCTAATCACCAGCTGAAGACCTTCCTTCAATCCAGCTGTTCTTTGTAGTGGCAGGCAATAGAACAGTGTGTTACAAGCCTACTCTGTCACTGTATGAAGAAGTGGGTGGAGCATGTGATTGTATTCTGCCTTCCTTAATCTCAAAACTCTTCTAAGGTCCTTGCAATTATACTACCCGATCTAGGTAATTCAGTGGACAATGATGCATTTGCAATTTAAGGCCCCAAGAATGTGGAGTGGGATATTGGAAACTCTTAATCTTAAGCAAAAAAGTGGCCAACAGCAGGTCTAGCTCCTAGGTGCAGGCCCTGTGTATCTCTTTCCTCCCCAGCTCCCATTGGCCAGTTCCCAGCCAGTAAGAGCCAGTGCTCAGGGTGTGGGCAGTGCACTGAGCCCTGTGGGCCCCCTACCTAGGAGCCAGACCTGCTGCTGCCCACTTTCACACAGCAAGCCTCTCAGTAGAACAACCCTCCCCCCTTATAAATTAAAAACATTTTTTATATTTAACACTACTATAAATGCTGGATGCAAAGCAGGCGTTGGGAGTGGAGGCCAAGAGCTTGTGACCCCCTATGTAATGACCTTGTGCCCCCCTGAGGTGTCACCATCCCCAGTTTGAGAACCCATGCTATAGAGCAAACACATCATTTAGATATGCAGTCTTGACTTAAAGGAATGGGGAATCCACCATATCCCTAGATAAATTGTTTCAATGACTAATTACCCCAGCTTATAAAAATTCATCTCAGATTTGTTGTGTGCAGTACCATTTTGGAGGATTTGGCTAGATTATATACTTTTTTTTCTATTGGGCATGTGTTCCACTTTAACTTCTTATATGGTATTTGTTTGAGAAGAGGCTGTGCACCTGATGAATAAACTGTTAAAGATGGGATAGTGCATTTTCTTTTCAAGTCTACATTACATCCTAGGTTATATGCAAAAAGAAAAGATGAAATTATCTTGAATAGTACATAAAATCCTTTTTCATGTGGGGAAAAAAAGGACAATTAGTAGATGGAGACCACACTAGAAAAAGATCTAAACTGTTGAAAGCAGTGGAGTAGAATCACCAAACCATAACACTTGAGAATTAAGACCTAAATGCTCAAAAAATAAGTTTAATTTTTAAGTTTGTGGGCCCAAAATCCAGACCTCTTCCCTACAGCATTGCTGGGAGCTTTTTGGAGCAAGTCTTCAGTATGTTAGCTAGTGCTGTCATATTGTGCTATAGATTAGCTTTGCTGGCTATAATGAACTAAAAAGGGAGCTCTAGAAGATCTTGTAATGTTGGGTTTTACCAGCTTGGATTAGTGCCTTATAGCATAAGGTCCAATAATCATGCAAGTAGTTGGAGTTGGACTTTGGAAAAAATGCCTTTAAATGTTAAACTCTAAGATACTAACTCAATAACTGAATGTATATAGATTTAAAATGCAAGTATTTTAAAACATATATTCCTCTCCCTTTATTTACCTACCAAGACCAGAGTCTTCACCTTTTACAAATGTTTATTCTTTTACTGTGATGAAAGCATTTTCCCCCCCAGTTATCTGCCTCCTTTGAACCTTTTTTGCTCTGCTATAGGACTTTATTGCTACTGCACTAATGTACAAATTTCTATACACTAATGGAATACTTATAACCGGTGTTTCTCAGTAAGCTCCACTCTACTGCTAGCTAACTCTTAACTTTTCTGTAATTACTAATGTCAGATGCAGATGATGTGGCATGAGAAGGGTGTGCAGAGGAATAGTAATATTGCAGATTAAAGGCAAACCTTTGTTTCAGAGCATATTCCTTCTAGAGGGGATTGTAAGGATAAGAGTAGACGAATATTCCTTTCTAACCCAGAGAACTATTGTTCAGAGAATGTAGTCACCTACAACCTTGTTTATTGTTCCAAAATATTAAGTGCAAATGCAGTATTGACTATCTATTCTTGGAACTAATGCACATGTAAGTTAAATGAACCCCCCCCCTCTTTCCTCTGCACTCTGCTTGTCTCCTGTTTTGAATCTGGTTGGTGATTGCAAATTTAGGTTAGCACTGACTGACTGCTCAAGCATCAGCTCCTGCTTTGAGTGGAATTGACTAAACATACAAGATTGCTGTGAAATTTATTTAGCAGGTGTTTCTCCAAGTCCAGTTTTAGGAGCTAATTGTCAATCAAATAGACATTGAGAAAATGATAGTTTAACATCCATTAATTTTTGTGTGTGCTGGCAGCCCACTAATGAATGAAAGCCACTGTGTCATCTGGCCCACTTTCTTTAAATCAGTGGTTGTTACCACCAGTTTGAGAATCACTGATCAAAAACAAAAAGGGTAGATTAAGGAATTGCATTTCTTTAGCCTCATTAACAATGCTCTTAATCTTTAAAAAAGAACTTTTTAAAGGAGGTACCCTAAATGGTAGTTCATCCATGCCAGAGGTTTTTGCTTAATCTGGCAGTATACTTGATATTGCCTTTTGATCAACAAGAAAAATACAAAACTTTTGAGCAACTTATTCATCAGACTAATCAATCAGCCAACCATTTAGTTCTGAGCTCTGACAAATACTGTATTGACAACTCAGTTCCATAACAGGGCTCAACCTGCTGTTTTTATTAGAGATGGCCAGAGCTGAGACACTCAGATACAAACTTCCTGAAGTGTGAGCTGACTTAGGTATGGTGTCCTGGTTCAAGTCTCATTAGTGTTGATTTTTAATGACTGTATGAAAGTAATAAAATATTTTAAATAATATATTCAGTCAGTTTAGTTTTAAACTTTTATAACATACTGAGAAGGATGGTCCAGTTCCTCCTACAGATGTATGAATGTTGCATGAATGTGAATTGTCTTTTTTAGACCTGTAATATACAAAATTGTAGGCATGCTTCCAAAAGGAAAGTATACCCCTACATACCGCATGTTGTGGCATTTCTGTGATTTAGTCATTACAATAATACTTAAATTAGTCCACCAGTTAGTTTTCTTCACATTGGATACTTTTTGAATTCTGGATAATGGATATAATAGGGAACTAGTTCCACAATATTTCAAATTATTCCACACATCTCAGTCCAGACTCTGCTTCTTGGCTTCTCTTTCGCACTAAGGAAAAAGATACAAAGCCATGAGGCTTATGATTGTTGTTGACACTATGATCATTTGGGTATCTCAGTATCAGCATATAAACCCTCTTCAAAGCCAATGTTTTGGGGTGTTGTTGGCATCTTGATGTCAAGTGCCTATATTGACTGACTTTTGCTCCTGACCCTGATGTCAAGTTATTCTGGATGTTTTCAAAATCTGATGCCTGCACACTAGATGCTTTGGCATTGGGTGTGTCAGCAGTGAGCTTTTCTATGTTATTGCCGTGGCATCGGATATGTGAGCCTCAGGCATTGAGTAGTTGGGTCCAAGTGTTGACTACTACCCATGTCATCTCTACCATTAAGATAAGCACTGGCCATGGATTGAGCCCCATTAGAAGTGTCTCTTTTTGTACCTCTTCTTAGTCCTATTCTTCCTTGGGCCTGAGTAGAGGAACCTCTTGTGTTTCTGCATTCTATTGGTAAAATTTTCTAAAGTGCCTAACTCCTGTTGACTTTCAGTGAGGCGTAGGCTTCTAAGTCACTTCTGAAAATTTAGCCTATACCTGAGTCCTGCAGTCTTTATTAAAGTAAAATTCCTCAGACTTTAGGTCTGGGGACTACTTATTAATCACTTAAAGCAGGGAGCCTTGCAGGGAATGCTTGAAGAATGCGTGGTTACTTACCATAGTAACTCTTGTTCTTTGAGATGATAGGGAGAATCAATGCAACCAACCTGCCATGCTTCCCCACTATTCTATAATCTTTCAAGAGATGCTTGAGTTTGTAGAAGGAACAGAGTGGTGTTTGGGCTGTAAAGACATAAGCAGTTGCGCAAGAGTTGTACACTTGTCTGGCCTGTACCATGGCAATGCCCGTAGAACCACCGTTTCTGTGGTAGGAAAATGTCCCTTTTGCATATATATTAGATAAAAAATATATATAATGGTTTGTTCTACATCTTTTTACATTTCATTTCAGAAGCAGCTAACAGTTGATGCTTTAACAAGTCAGTCCTTCACTTTTCTTTGTATAGACAAGCAAAGGCTAGAGGCTGAGTGACATTACCTGAAATGTACTGCCATGAAGGTTTTTCTGTTTAAAAGTCTTTGAAGTAAAGATCAGAAATTGTCTCACACACATATGCTTCTAATGTTTTCAACTGGTATTGCTCTGATACAACATATATAAACACTGAACATAAAAAGTATGATTGTTTTCAGCATTATCTAATTAAATGAGAAATCTGGAGAATGAACAGAATGATTTGCTACTTCCAGATTAATTATGCGTCTATAAATGTATTGTAAAACTCACCACAACGTTAATTGGCTGTAACTCATGGCATTGATCCTAATAAATACCAACAATTTTAACCTGTTCAAAATGCAGCTCATAAAGAACTTGCCCTGCTGTACCTATTGAAAAGCCGCGAGGCGGGTGAGTGCAAGCCCACCTTGCCTTGCTATAGTTGAAGGTAACATAACTATTGAAAATGCAATTTAATGGAAACCGTTACTTCAGGATTTGAGTATCTTCATTTAAGTGAAATTAACTATAGTTATATATTCCAGCCAAAAGTCTATGTTAAGAATGAGAGTACATATTAATAATTTAAGAGTAATTGACATTCTTGGCAATGAAAGTCTGCAGATCCATTACAATGGGTTTAACACCTGCTTGCAGTTCCTTAGAGGCAGAACCAGACTTGTAAATCAATGCAGACTGGGACTAGCCACACCCCTGAAGACCTTATCAGTTCAGCCTGCCTCCAGCAGCTGCAGGCAGGCCTAATTCACCCTCCTGCTCAGAGCATCACCAAAAGGAGATCTTATTCCTAAATTTCAGCTCATTGGATTCCAAGTTTGGGGTTGTGCAGCAAGTTTATTGGAAACACCTCTTCAGCTACTAAAGTTGCAGGCTGTAGTAGTTTCTAGCACAGCATGTCTAGGCAAACCTCTCTGACATCGGCCAGGAAATCAGAGGAATAGAGAAGTAATCAGGAAAGGCCCTAGAAACACCCAGGCTACCTTCAGCCTGCCGATTACTTACCAAATTATCTAACCCACACAAGCCACCATGCTCACCCACCATGCTACCCACCTTCCACCTCAACTGTTCACCCTACAAGCCACCACATCCCATTGACTGCCAGCTAGACTACCTAGGGTGACCAGACAGCAAATGTGAAAAATCAGGATGGGGTGGAGGGTAATAGGAGCCTATATAAGAAAAAGACCCAAAAATCGGGATTGTCCCTATAAAATCGGGACATGTGGTCACCCTAAGACTACCTGGACTCTGCTCACCCTGTAAACCACGATGCCCTTCTGACTGAGCTATCCACTTCACAAGCCCACCGTGCCCTGCTGAGGGAGCCATCCAGCCTCCACACACTGCAAGCCACTACACCCCACAGTTGGCCATGGAGAGAGGAGAGTGAGAGCAGCCCAGATCTGGAGAAACAAGCAGATGGTAAGGGACCTCTTGGTCCACCATTTACTTCCATAATAGAGGTGGGGGAACTGGATAGAGGTATGGGTCAGCGCTTATGTAATCTGCCTTGCTTTCTGTGGGATTCAGTGAGACAAAATGGCTGCCCAGTGTTAAGGCTTCCCCTGCCCATCGCTCTACCAAGGCCTCTGGGAGCATCTCTAAAATTCAAAGAGCCAGCTAGGGTTCATCTCAAAGACTGAATGCTCTCAAGTGTTACATTTTACTCGACAAGAAAAGCGAGGTCCTAGACTTAACTTGATGGCATTTGTCTGTAGGCCTCTGGATGCATATCTCCCACCTAGCTGCACCCAGGTCTAAATAATGCTTATTTCTCAATATAAGGGTAGCTAGCATGTTTCTAGCAGTTTCTTCTCCAATGAGTGTGTATGTGTTTGTGTGTGTGTGTGTGTGTATATATATATATATATATAATGTGTGTGTATGTGCATAAAAACACTTAAGTATGTCGCAAAAACACTGTTGGAACCTGATTTGTAAGTGTGCTGGGTGGGAACTCAAGCCATGTTACAAGCATGTTTGGCTATAACTGTGTTTGAAAACTGTTTCAAACATGGTTACAAGCCCCAGCATGGACAGGTTCTAAAACACCTGGACACCTTCTCTTGCTTGGTGATTTCTCTGATCTGTGTTTGCAAACCTACAACCCTCCTGGATGCTTCCCAACTCACAGTGGATTCTCACCCAAACACCCCATCCTGCAGTACCATGCCTACTGGTGGCCTTGCCACCCAGTGTTGGTGTATGCTCCACCCCATCCAGTGGCCTGGGTGACTCTAGGTGCATGCTTCCCAGCACCTGGTGGCCTTATGGACCTGTGGCTGCAGACACTTCACCCTCCGATCCTCCCCAACCAGTTATGGCAGGTGCCCCTCCTGTATAGTGGCCTCTGTTTCCACAAGAGAAGAATGTTTCACCCCCTCTCATCTTCCCATCCTGCAGTGGAAGGAATCTCACCTACCTGTTGGCCTCTGTGTCCTAGTTGTTTCTCTGCTTAACCCTTTGTAACCTATGATCCAATGTCTTCATGGATTCTGGGTGGTAGGCAGCCTTTGCTGGGGCTTTGCTGATAATGAGTGTACCTCAGTAGTTCAGGGGCTTCTCCCTGTCCAGAGGAATCTTCCATTCCTGTCAGTGCCAGCTACAGGCTGTGCTGCCCCTGAAACTGCTAACTGAGGGATGGGGAGAATAAGGAGGTAGCCAGCCAGCAACTCTCATGCCTCTAAGATTCTCTGGTGCAGGGTGAGCTCCTCGCAGTTCTCTGCAATCCCAAATCTATACCAGGACAGGAAGGGCTGGAACATCTTCCCTCTGGTGACATGAGAGGTATGGCTCTTAAAGATGAGAGCCCCTTGATGCCATCAAATCCACCTTCAGCTCTGTGTTCAGAGAGCTCATTCCAATGAGCACTATGGAATGGGAAGTTGCAGAAGTAATCATTTCCTTGTCCCAGCTCACAACTGTGACTCTGTATTGAAAGGATGGCATAGAGAATTGACACCCTCTGCTGGCCTTTACTTGGCTGCATGATCATGACTTCTGGAACAGGGGCTGAGTGCTTTGTCTTCTCTTGCCATCTCTGTCTCAAGAGTTCTCCTGTCCTCAACCAGACATCTCTGGGATAAGTGGCTCTTGTAAGATTCAAATACCCCATTGTGGCTCTGAGCTTCATCATGGAAATGGATTTGGGGAGCTTTCCTTCCTCTCTCTATGCACTGCGTGTATACCCTTCCCCACATTGGGAAGTGACAGATGAATGCTGTGCATATATTCAGTCAGCACTAAGCAGAGAGATCAGAACATAGGAATTGTGATACTGGATCTCAGTGAGCTGCTTTTTCAAGAACAGAGTTCCCCTTCACTCAGCTGCCAGTGCCTTCGCCCTCTGGAGCAGGGGCCAGGGAAGAAGGTAGCTTGGTTTGTTTGCTTGTAAGGCTGATGGACCTTTTTTCCTCCTTCTTTCTTCTGAGTGACCCAGCATGGGCTCCAGGGTCCTTCCCAGGTGGGTATGGAGCCTAGGGCAGCTTGAGGTTAGCATCACTGCCATGACACAAGTCAAATTCCCTTGGCATTTTGCTGATGAAGACATCCCAGGAACCACTAGCCCCAGAAGGTCATGTGACACATGTATGTAGAATTCTTGGTGGTTTGTCCGTGCTACAAGCTCCTTAGCTGGCTACAGGATTGAGGTGGCAATGTGGCAAAGAAATGACTGGTGGAGATGATGATAATCATTCACCCTAGCAAATCATGGTGCTTTAGAAAAATGTCTGCTCTAAAGTCACAGGGATCAGTGGATAGGGTGGATAGACCATTGGAAATGGCACCACCATCATTTCCCTGCTATGTTTTACCAGGAATGCTAACTAAAGGAATTGCACCCATAATGAGACATATTGGTAACTTTGTGTAATCATCTTCCCTTCGGTTGGGTTGCCAGAGTGATACATCAGCTTGTTTTCAGACCCAGTACTTCATAGTATGCCAGGTATACCATGACTCAGGTTAAAGGTACTTCAGCTAGTAGGCCCCAATAAGCACTTGAACTGCCTCCAGAGATCACACTCCAGTCCCAGGCCCCTCAGAATCCTTGACTCACTCCTCATCAGCCATCCTTCCAATTGCCCTGGAACAGTCCTCCCTTTAACTGACCTATGAATGCGCAGCATTATTAGAATCTCATGGTTACCACTTAGCCTCAGAAATACCAAACCACTCATTTATTACCAGACAAAAAGCTATGGTCAGCTGGAATTAAGGCTGAGAGTATGTATCAGTAACTTAGGGTAGAAAACACTCTGCGGATGTTGTAATTATCCCCAAAGCAAGCATTATAAAATGAGGACATTTAGAGTTAAGGTTAAAAGTGTGACTGTCTTTCAAGAAGGCTTAATTCATGTACTCTTTTATTTTTGGGGAGTCATCAGATGATGCTGTTGCAGATGGTCTTGCTGCTACTAGCATTTATGTGAATGTATAGGCATTAGATCTTGGGTAATTGCTTATTGTTACCTGGGGTGCAGTTCTTTTAAGAAGCGGAGTTTATTCCCTGTAAAGCTTGTTTCCTGCTTGGATTTCTCTTTCTAAATAACTTTCTTAGGCCTAGAGCTTCTGCCTGCAGGTTATGCCCACACAAACAGGCAAAGCATAACATTTCATGGCCAAATTGAAAATCAAAGTGATCACTGATGAGAACACACTGTACGGAGTATTTAAGATTGGTTTTGCACAGTGAAATGTATGGAAAGGCTGAAGCAAGGTATATAGCCACTTTCAAAATACCGTGTGTGTTTAGTGTCATTAGAGAAAAAATAAAGAATGGTCCTTGAATCAAACCCTTTAACTGTAAGTAAAAAGCAGGCAGACCTTTTTAAAGTTAAGAATAATGAAAGCAGCTCAGTTACAAGATGATGTCCTGAAGAAACTCTAAGAAAGTTCTGAGGAAGAGAAGGAAAAAAAAAATCTTACCTGATAATGCACAGTCACTGTAGTGGGAGATGCTGCTATTACAGTATTAGTTCTGTAGTTCTACACATTTCTGAAGCTGGAAAACTCCAACTTATTTAATTCAAATATTTTTGGCATGAACTGATAAAAGATGTTCATAGGATTGTGTGAATGATGCCAAAGAATGAAACCAGAAAGCAACAAAGCAGCGACTTCACATAGTTTACAAGAATAGTTGCTCCTGACTTCAAAATAAAGGACTTCACTGACTACTGCAAACAGAACGTTTGATTCCCCCCCCCCCCCCTAAAAAAATTACCTGGAAATGGGAATACACAATCCACAGTAGCTAGTAAATTCCCATGTTTTTGCAACTGACTATAGCCCACAATTTATAGGCAGTTAGTTGGAGAGAGGTATTGTCTGTGATAATCCAAATTGCACCGTCTAGTCCACCCACAAGCTAATCATACAATGTGAATTATAACATCAAATTCGTCTTAAGAACTGATGTGGATAATCAAAATTTATCCAGGACTAATTTAAAGTTATGCTTTCAAATAACAAAACCATGTATTACATCTTAGAATGTGGACTAGTCTCTGAATCTTCTTTATTTTTCTTACTACAAGTGTTTCACGTATAAAAAAACAAATTAAACATACAAAATCACATGTCTTCTTTACACTACTGAGCCCCAGTTTCACCAGTGTGTGTTTACAGTAGATGGTAAATTCAGTAACTGCAAGAGATACAGGTGATCATCCCCTTTCCAGGAGTGGGTTAAAGTACAGAAATGGAGAATCATGCTTTGTTTACAGCCACAATCCAACAAAGAAATATATTAAAAAATACAATCTATATGCATCAGTTTGTGCATATATATTCCTCTTTGAACTTCTTTAAGGCATTACATCTTTTTATTCACATAGTATTGACCCTGCCAGCAGGTAGGGGATCTTGGGGGACAACTACTGCACTGGTGGGGTGCAAAATAAACTTTATTAAGAAAATGCAAAAACAGGGAAAATTCAATAGTGAGGGGTATGGGGTTTGTTAAGGTAGACAATTGGGGAGGGGTTTCTTTTAGTAAATAGGATAGGGGGTTTCAATAGTGGGGTACAATACAGTTGGGTACAATACAGTTGGTAACCAATTAACACTGAAGTATAAATGTAACAGGTAGCTAAGTTTCTATGTAAAGAGTGTGTCACAGCAGCATATAACCAACTAACAGTTATGGGTAAAATGTGTTAAATAACCAACAACTCTAGGTAAAAATATGTCACAGTGGTGTAAATGTAAAATGTGAGGTGTGTTAGAAAGGAAAAGGGTAACCAATGGGGGTTTATGCTAGACTTTAGTAATACAATTGAGGTTTGGCAGCAGTAGGAGCGGGGTGAGCACGTGGGGGAAGGGATTAAAAGAGAGAGAGAGAGAGAGAAAGGCAGTGGTAGAGGAATGAGGTTGGGGGATGGGGGAAGAGGAGCACGTGGTGGAGCAGAGACCAAAGGCAGAGGCGCTGTGGAGGGAGATTTAAACTCAGGGAGACACAGAGAGCAGACAGGCTGCAAGTTTAAACAGCAGAGAGACTGCAACGAGTGACTGGGGAGCTCGGGGGGAGACACGGCCAAGCTCGGGGGGGGGTAGCGGGAAGACAGACTTAACCACAATTATACAGAACACAGCAAAATCTTATCTATGATCTAACTTAACCAAGACTACACAAATTAGCAAGCAACAGAACACAATGCAACAATTTTTTAAACCTAACTTACAGAGCACAATACAAACAATTCTTTAAACCTAACTTAACCACAGCTATGCAAAATGAAATTACAACTTATCTGGACTAAGAACCTGATTCTAATAGGTGCACCTTACACTCCCTGCCACTTCTTTGATCGGGAGGGGGAGCAGTTCCAGAGGGCAGAGTGGTGTGTGCCCAGGGTACAACCTGGAGGGGGGGGGGGTTAACTAGTGGTGGCCGCAGCAGTGGGGTGGCTGCAAGCCGGCAGCCCAGGATACAGTCCAGGAAGGCACAGCCTAGCAGCGGCACAGGCTTATTTCTAGCAGCAAAGGCGCTGCGGAGCCAGAAACAGATTACAGATACAGACCAAGGAGTTAGCTTGAGTCTGTCTGCTGGGGAAACAAGGCCAGCAGCTAGGACAGGAGGAGTTTGCAAGAGGGAGTTCTTACCATTCCCCAGGACAGCAGCAAGCACAGAGACAGGAACGGCAGTAGCATCGGAGGATGGAGAGAGGACTCGATTCGCTTACAATAATCAGGAGATCTCCAGGCACAAATTCGTTGTTCGTGGGAGGGGAGTTTAAAAACGGGGGTACGCTCAAAAACAAACGAGAGCGGGGAGAGGGCCCCCCAAAGACCCCTAGCTGATCAGACCAGGTGGCAAAGCAAGGACCTTCTCCGAGGTCTGATCAGAAAATGTCCGGCTTTAAAGGCAAACTCAGGTAGTTTCCCACCAGTACTTTTGATTGGCTCCTTTTGATACAGGGGAGGAGAGAAGGCAGGGAAAGGCTGCAGGTAAGCATAGGCATGCCTGGGCATGTTCTGAGCCACAGGTATGACTCATATGCTTAATTAGTTGGCCACTTCAGGTCTTGCATTTCTGGGCAGCGCCCCCCACACCGAGCCTGGGTCTGAACAAAGGAACCAAACAAAGAAGCAAGAAGCCCCCTCCCTAGGCAGAGCAATGGCTCCAGTTAGTCTGTACAAGCCATTCCTATGAATAGGGCTGTGACTTTAATTAGCACAATGGCCGGGAGGGGCGGCCACACAGGACAAACAGAAAGGAGAGGGGGGAAAAGGAATGCAGCAGGGGGACAGCTGTAACAGACAAGTATGTCAAAGGGCTAGTAACCTCACAGTTACATCAGCTCATAAATGTATTTTTCAGGCTCTCCTGTAATTTGAGGTATGACTGAATGAACATCTCAATTATTAGCCCATAAGTCCTTTCCTAAATTCATTTGGTCTTTTTGATCATGGATTTCCCTCCCCCCACCCCCAATTGTTTACAGTCAGCTACTCCCAGGAAATACATTTTGATCATTTAAAGTTATTACTCTCAATTTTCCAGGCAGCAGCCAAGATAGCACAACCGCTGCGTCTTACATAAGCCATTTTCACCTAATTCATTAATTTTTTTATCTGTTCTTGGGAAGGAAGAACAATGTCTTTGAATTTTCAGTAAGATTATTTTTCTGGCTGACTGTGTTGTGTCCTTGTCTCACTACTCAGAAACAGTTGAGATCACAGGTCCTGATCCCCCACTCCTCACTCAGCTACAACTCCTTTTGAACATGATGGGGATTTTACCACAATTAAGAATGCAGGAACAGACTTTTTTTCCCCTCTTGCATCAGTTTCCCTGAAGTAACTTGAACTGGATCTGTAATGAGCTCTGCAGGAGTGGAGCCCTGCTGATTTGCAGGATTGGGTCCTGAGCAGTGTTCCTTCTAATTTTTTATGTCCAGATGGGAATGAATTTTGTTATGTGCATCAATATGGAGGTGATGTGTGGTGGGGGTGGGGCGGAGGGGTTCAAAGTGTGGGAGGGGTCTCAGGGCTGGGGCAGAGGGTTGGGGTGCAGGGGGATGAGGGCTCTGGCTGGAGGTGTGGCCTCTGGGGTGGGGTCAGGAATGAGGGGTTATAGGTGCGGGAGGGGGCTCAGGGCTGGGGCAGAGGGTTGGGGTGTGGAGGGTGAGGGCTCCAGCTGAGGATGAAGGGTCTATGATGGGGCTGGGGATGAGGGGTTTGGGGTGCAGGTTGCCCTGGGGAAAGAGGACTCCCCCAGCCCTCTCTCGCCGCCGCAGCTCGGGGCCGGAGGAGAGCGGCTTTCTCTGGCTGTGGCAGCTCCGACTGGGCTGAGCCGGGCCGGGGAAGGGGTGCCTCTCTCCAGCCACAACAGCTTCCAGTGGGGCCCAACCAGGGGAGGGGTACCTCTTCCCCCTTGCGCGGCCCTTGATAGCCTGCTGCTCCCACTGGCTTCTATGGTGCAGGATCAGGGCTGAAGATCCAAAGCAATGACAGAAACATTTCCATAACCAAAATGGCCTTTGGATTCTCCTTCCTTTCCAGGTTTCTCATTAGGCTTTCAAAATATTGGCATATTGTTGATTCTCAAACATTTCAATATGCCTTTCCATTGCTAACAGATGTTTAACCATTGTAGTTTGTACACGATCCAGTATATACAATTTATATATATAATCTCCCTCTCCCCCAACTTTTGCATTTTACTCATCCCCTTATATGGTAAGCTCTTAGGGGCAGGGACCAATCTTCTCTGTTTGAACAGCACTAGGACTTCTGGTTGAGACCTTTGGGTTCTAGTATAGTAAAAATACTAAATAAATAATTACAAATTTGCCAGTAGTTCCCCATTAATAATCAAACTGCCCTTTACTTCTCTCACTTCTGCTGCATTTTCCTCTGCTGTTGTGTCTGGTTGTAATAGTTCCATATTGGGAGCATGTCTGACAAGCCCTCAGTTTCTCTTTGAGAGACTCTATGCTCCCAAGGCTCCCTCTGTGCTTTTACTTTTAGAGCTCTGTACGTACCACAGAACATTTTGATTAAAAAACTAGACCAGGGGTCGGCAACGTTTGGCACGCGGCTCGCCAGGGTAAGCACCCTAGCGGGCCGGGCCTGTTTATTTACCTGCTGACGCGGCAGGTTCGGCTGATCGCGGTCCCCACTGGCTGCGGTTCGCCGTCCCGGGCCAATGGGGGCGGCGGGAAGCCGCGGCCAGCACATCCCTCGCCCGTGCCACTTCTCGCTGCCCCCATTGGCCCGGGACGGCGAACCGCAGCCAGTGGGGACCGCGATCGGCCGAACCTGCCGCATCAGCAGGTAAATAAACAGGCCCGGCCCGCTAGGGTGCTTACCCTGGCGAGCCGCGTGCCAAACGTTGCCGACCCCTGAACTAGACTGATATAAAATGAACATGGCACACATTAAATGGATTAAAAACTGGCTAACTGATAAGTCTCAAAATGTAACTATACATGGAGTATCATCATTGAGCAGGTCTGTTTCCAATGTGGTCCTGCAGGGATGGGTTCTTGGCCCTATGCTGTTTCACATTTTTAACAATGACCTGGAGGCTGGAAGAAAACATAAAATCTTCACTGATAAACTTTACAGGTGACACAAAAATTGGCGAACTGATAAACAATGAAGAGGACAGGTCACTGATTCAGAGCAATGTAGATCGCTTGGTAAATTGGGTGCAAACAATATGCATTTTAATATGGTTAAATGTAAATGGATACATCTAGGAACAAAGAATGTAGGCCACATTTACAGGATGTGGAACTCTATCCTGGAAAGCAGTGATTCTGAAAAAGAGTTGGGGGTCATAGTGGATAATCAGCTGAACATGCGCTCCCAGTGTGATGCTCAAAAGACCTAATGCAGTCCTGGAGCCATTAACAGGGGACTCTCCAATGGGAGTAGAGAGGTTATTTTACCTCTGTATTTGGCACTGGTGCAACTGCTGCTGGAATTCTGTGTCCAGTTCAGGTATCCACAATTCAAAAAGGATGGAGAGGGTTCAGAGAAGAGCCACAAGAATGATTAACAGATTAGAAAACATGCCTTATAGTGACAGACATAACGAGCTCAAACTATTTAGCCTAACAAAGAAAAGGTTAAGGGGTGCTTGTTTACAGTCTATAAGAATCTACAAGAGGAACAAATATTTAATAATGGTATCTTCAGTCTAACAGAGAAAGGTATAACACCATCCAATGGCTGGAAGTTGAAGCTACACAAATTCAGACTGGAAATAGTGTATATTATTAACAGTGAGAGTAATTAACCATTGTAATAATTTACCAAGGATCGTGGTGGAGTATCAATCACTGGCAATTTTTATATTAAAATTGGATGTTTTTCTAAAAGATATGCACTAGGAATTATTTTGGGGGAAGCTCTATGGCCTCTCTTATACAGGAGGTCAGACTAGATGACCACAATAATGATCTGGCCTTAGAATCTATGAATCCATGAAATCATGGTAAGGTCCTCCTGACCGTGAAGTCTGATTTCTGTGCTAACATTCCTGAGACTGTATCAGTTTTATTTTTATTTTGGAATTGTGACTAGATTAACTAAAAAAAAAAAAAAAAAAGATACTTGTTTTTTTGGGTTTTTTTTAGTACAACAGCATCCCTTCTGGCCAGGCGGAGGGTTGCACCTGAGTTCACTCAGTTTGGCAGGGCAGTCAACTCGAGAACTCCGGCCATATCCTGAGCTCCTTCCTACCACCCTGGTTTCTGTAGGCTCCTCAGCCTGTCGGGCTGGTCATCCCATCTTAGGGTGCTGTCTTTAAGCAGCTTTTCAGCAACTTGCTGGCAGAAGTTCCCTTCTTCAGCCTGCTGGCTCCTTTGGCAGCTGCTCTACCCCTCTGTTTCCCTGCTTTTTTATCCTCTGAGCTGCTGTGAGACTGCCAATCAGCACTGGCCGCCAGGACCTGCATTAATCCCTGGGTTGCTGGTATCTACACCCCAGGACCACATGACTAAGCCATATGCCACTTTTAAAAGAGAAAGGCACAAGCCCTTACAAGAGTTCCATGTTTTTTTTCGCTGCCATCTTGGGTCGGAGGCGCGAGGGCCTGCTGGGAGCAGGACTTCAGGACGACACCATGTCTGGGAGACTATGGTCCAAAACCATTTTTGCTGGCTATAAGCGTGGCCTCCGAAACCAGAGGGAGCACACTGCCTTTCTGAAAATTGACGGAGTTTATGCCCGTGATGATACTGAATTCTACGATGTATACATAGGCACAAGAGATGTGCCTATGTATACAGAGCTAAAAACAACACCTTGGCTCCTGGTGGGAAGCCCAACAGAACACGAAAGATCTGGGGGAAAGTAATGCATACCCATGGAAACAGTGGCATGGTTCGTGCCAAGTTCCGGTCCAACCTTCCTGCTAAGGCCATTGGACACAGAATTAGAGTGATGCTGTATCCATCTAGGATCTAAATTTTTACTAAAAATAAAATTCAGAAATTGTTAAAAAAAAAAAAAAGTTCCATGAACTGATGTCACCTGTGGCAATATATCACAAAGGGATTGTCACTATAGCACGGTCTTACTGTTTCTGAAGAGTTCAACACTCAGTGCAAATTGATGCTCATTTTCAATTCCCTCTTCTTAGTGATCTGCCTCTGATGCTGACAACAACGCTGGCTATTTTTCCCAGGACTCCTCAGAGTGGCCACATTGAATCTTAACAAATATTTCTTGAGTGGGTGTTGAAAGTAGAAATGCAATATGACAATGAAATGGAGATGACCACGATTTCAGAAATAGGATTGTGCCGTTAGGCTCCTAAATCTATATTTGTAATAAATGGTCAGATTGTGGCCCATCCTGCACACCTGCCCTAAAGAGTAAGGGGCATAAGGCACCTCTTTACGCTGTTGCATGGGTTATCCATACCATGCATAGTCTCTGTGAGCTGTTACATCCCTACATGTGGGAGGGAGCAGGCAGGAGAGGAAGAGGAATGGGTGGAGCCCAGCTGTGGCAGTGCATCAGGGACGTATGCTGTGTCACCTAGGGCTGGTGCAGGGTTCATTCTCCCCTCTCACATCCTGGGCTGAAGGGGGGATTAGGGCTGTGTATGTGTTGGGGGAAGATTAGCTTCCTGGGCTGCCATGGCAAAGCCAAAAATGAGCCCTAAGTGACTTGAATTTCAAAAGTGCTGAACACTCAGTAGCAGGGAGATACAACAACTGCGCTGTAGTGGAGACTTCAATCCTAAACAGCACCACAATTATTTTTAGTGGCTAAAGTTGTCTAGAATGCAATATGTGCAAATGTGTCTCCTTATCATCCTGCCACTAAGAAGAAGTAGATTTTATCGTGATGAGCAATTCAATTTATTATTGTTGTTACATGAACACCACTGTGCAACTGTCGTGGCTACCAAGAGAGGAATGTACCTGTTTATTTCTAGATGCACTGTGTTCCATTTATATAGGACATCTTAAGTATGCACTTCTCTGAGGATGATAATAAGCTGCTTCTTACCCAGAGAGTTTTTATAACTGGTTTATTATGATTTGAAGCAACATCAAAGAAGTCTCATCGGATTCAAGGAATGTAAAATCGTGGATTTCAAGACTTAATGAACTGGAACATAAAAGCTTTTTATCCTCTGAAAAATATATTTAGTATATCTAATCCACCATATTCATTATATTGCCGTTGCCATCCCTAAATAAACTGTAACACTTAAATCACAGGCTCCAAGATTTTCCTAACATTAATATATTTCTGCTGTTGTGATGACTTAACAAAAATAAGAATTAAGTTGTACATCCCTGAAGAACATTCAGCAGTTCACTTGAAAGACATTTGTGCCATAATTTATGGCAGCAAAAAGTGCCAGGTATTTAAAGAACTTTGTGCCAGGGGGGGTCTTATCATAGGGTTAAGAGATTGGTTATGAAGCTTATGCCAAGCCATTGGATATGAATTCCAGATGTGCCTCATCTATGACCTTGTTCTTAGAGGATGGCCTAATTTAAAAGACACTGTGTAAAACAGCATATTTTGTACTATTACAAGCAAATCTAAGAGTGTTATTCAGTTTACATAACTGGAACTGAATGTTGCTGTGCTGGAATGTTTGGAAAGGCCTAAGTAGTTGTGTCATGCCCCTTTTTTCACCATTGTTGGCTGAAAAGGAGGATGAAAAGTAGTGGGATGGGAAGGGAAGAAAAGGGGGAATAAGTGGCAAAAAAAAAAAGCTTGTGAAAATCAATGATTTTTGCTCTTAAATATTGGAATAATAATGAATAAAAAGGGTACAAGAAGGACGCAAAAATGTTGTACTGATTAGTTTACCAACCAAGAAAAATAAATAGCATAATATTGATTGCTTTAACTTACTATAACATCAGTTTTAAAAGGGGAATATTTTCTTTGGAAAATTAAACTTTTAGAATAACACCTGAATTTTTAGTATTTAAAATCTTTTGTTGAGAAGTACACAAGCCAAAGTACACATAGCAGTGGGGATATTTTGGAATCTAGGGAGATCCCTTGGTGGCCATAAAGCTGAAAGTGAGCTAGAGAATCCAAACCCAACATTAAAAGAAATCTAGGATTAATAGTAGATTAGCTCAGAGTTTGCAATGTGATATGGCAGGAAATAAGAACAACAAAACTCACACCCCACTCATTTTTTGCTGTATGCATGCATATGCAAGAAGAAGAGAGGTGATGGCACTTCACGCTAGCCCTGGTAAGGCTGCATGTAACTGTGTTAAAGTTTAGGGACCTCAGCACTGAAAGACACAGATTAATTGGAAGGAATACAGAGAAGAACAATGGCAGTGATAAAAAGTACTTGAGGGGTTGATTCATGAAAAAAGAGTAAGAGAATTCTATGTTCCCCCCAAAGTCATCATTTACCCAAGTTATGTAACTAGCTATAAATACTTGAAGGGAATAACCACCATGAAGGGAGGAGAATTGTTTCAATTGGCACAATGGTAATAAGATGATATAAAGGAAAGGAAAATTTAGGCTCAATAGCTCTTCATAGCCATTGGACTGTGGAATAGTTTTCTAAGGGACATAGTAGAAGCTTTGTCAAGACTAGACAGAGTACTACCATTATTAGTCTAGATAGAGTACTAGAAAACCCACAAAGGAAAGGACTTAATGGCCCAAATTCAGACCTGATCTAAGCAGATGCAGTTTCGGTGAAGTTAATGGAGTTGCAGCTGCTTAGATTAGGTTTAAACTTGGCCCAAGTAGTCATGTCCATATCTAATTTCTATACCTAACTCAGGGTTGTGAACATCAGGGCACCTAAACAGGCTGGGTACTGCAACGCTCTGCACTGCAGTGCCTGAGTCCCTTTGTGAATCTAGCTCCTAGGACACAAATGGGAGATTGACCTCTGCTCTTTCCTTATGAAATGTGCTTCCTAGAATCCTATTTTGTATGCTCTATCATCTGGGTTTGGACTCTTCCTCCCTCACATCCTTACCTGTTCTGTCTGGGCCTTGCTGCATGCTGACACCCCCACTTTACTATGGTCTAGTTCCTCTTGGTGAGCATTGCTGCTACTAGAGACTTCTATGGGGAGGACTCCTAATGCCTCCCCCACTTAGGCATCTGATTTTAACTTAAAAACATATCTGGGGGATCTAGTACCACCTCTGATTAAATATAAATTTTGCTCTTGCGTCTGTTGTCATCAGGGCTGAGTTTCACCTCTTTTGCCTTTGTTTATAGCCCATAACTGCAAGAGCTTGGTGACTGAGGTACTTGGTCAGCATGCTAAATAGTCACTAATAACAATCTTATCAGCCCCATTTTAGAACCAGTCAATATTTCCCCTACAGTTTTGTGGTTAATTAGACCATCCCTTTTATTATATGTTGCTGCCCTCTGTGGAGGAGGCTGCCTGAATACACGGGTGCTGTTTTCCACTCTCTGTGTCCTGCAAACCCTTAAAATAACCCAGGGAAAGAAGTTACATCTTCATTCTTAGAGTCCCTTTTAAAAAGAGGCCACAAGGTCTCTATGCCTGAACCTTTCACTGCCTGAATTCAAGGGTCTACCCTGAGCCAACTTGAGAACTGTTTTTTCCCATCCATAACACATATCACTAATGGATGGAAAAAAACAGTCTGCTTTCCTTCCTGCTGTGGCATGAGGACAGGGACCTCAACACCATCACACTGTAACACTTATGATTATTTTTCAGTTGACATGTTGAAGTATTGAACAATGAAAGTAAGAACTGACTGCTGCAGGGTGCCAATAAATCAGACACCCAAGTCGACCTGTTTTCAAAATTTCTGATGACTTTCCAAGTATAATTCTTACTGGTTCAGTAAAGTTCAAATTAGGATTCTATTTTAAAGTGATGTCTACTTATATTTGGACTAGAGTGCTTATAGACTCCTCTATAAGAGAAATCTCATTTGAACATTAAGGTGAAGGATACAGCAGAGGTCAAGCTCCCATTTGTGTTCTTGGGGCTACCTTCACAAAGGGGACGTAGGCCCTGCAATGGGGAGTGTCACAGCACCCAACCTTTTTAGGGGCCCTGATGTTTAGAAACCTGAGTTAGGCACCCAGGTTTCCTATGCAATTCTTGGGAAGAGTTAGTCGCCTAAGAATGGGATTCACAAAAGCCAACCTGCTGAGTGGGGAGCGGCCTAAACTACCCAGCAGGAAATGCTGAGGAGATAGGTGTGGTCTAAGGCCAGCCCCTCAAAGGTAGTTAGGTGCCTCTCTCTGCCCTGGACTTAGGTGCCTACTATCTCCACTTGAGATTCACAGCCATGAACCCTCTCCTGGAGTAGGGCACCTAAGCTGTTTGCAGTAAACGCTGGAGGAGGCAGTGGTGGTGCCCCTCCCACTCTTATACCTTTAGCCCAATGGTTATGGCACTCACCCAGGATGTGGGAGACACACATTCAGTTCCCCCTTCTACCTGATGTAGAGAAGAGATTTGAGCTTACATCTTTTGCCTCTCAAGCGAGTGTCCTGACCCCTAGGCTATGGGATATTCTAGTGTGGGGCGCCCTCCCTCTCTCCTGTTGAAGCTGTGCCACTTGGAATAAACAAACATGCACTGAGCCAGAGAGAGACTCCAGTGGTTAGGTCACTTCCCTGGGACACAGGATGCCCAGGTTTCAGTCCCTGCTACACAGGGCTGAAGATCATAAGGGGTGGAAGGCAGCACCGCTTCCTTCTGCGCCATTTTGTGTGGATTCACATGTGCTGAGTACACTTGGTTACCGGGTCCCAAAGGCAAGAAGGGCAGGAGAATGCCTAATTTGTAAATCCTGCTGGAGCTTGAATATGAGCTAGATGCTGAGTTGCTGAGTGGCATCAGGACTTAAGTGGCTGCGCGCATGTTCAGCTACTGAAATTTAGGCACCTCAGGAACTTTAATGGTGGAAATTTAGGTGCCTGAGGTATTTAAGTGCCTATAGGGTTAGGCAGTAGTTGGGGGTTGTGAATCCCAGTGGAGCCTAAAATGTTGGACTTAAGCACCTAAGTCCCTTTGTGACTGTAGCTCTTGGTGATCTATTTTTCTGTTTGAGCAACTCTTCTGGTTGTTGTGTACAAATTAAATACTCCAAGGGCCCAATTCAACACACATTCCATTCCAGTGAAGCTTCTTAGACATCTTGTACTTTTTACATTTCTTTTTATTTAAATGTTCAGTTCTTGTGAATGATGTCAGGTTGTCAGTGCTGGTGTTCGAAGCCTTCTGTTTGTCCATAGAACTAGAACAGTGTGACCCTTCTCCTACTGTTCCACAAGGGTATGTGCCTAAAAGGGGATGAAGATACGGAGCCAGTTTGTCTGAAGTGTGTCTATTCAAGCTGCTGACCAGTATGTCTACTGTGGTGATTTCTATTGCTATTAACCATACTACAGTAGTGCCATAGGGACTGATTCAAGGATAGAATCATAGAATCATAGAATATCAGGGTTGGAAGGGACCTCAGGAGGTCATCTAGTCCAACCCCCTGCTTAAAGCAGGACCAATTCCCAACTAAATCATCCCAGCCAGGGCTTTGTCAAGCCGGGCCTTAAAAACCTCCAAGGAAGGAGACTCCACCACCTCCCTAGGTAACGCATTCCAGTGCTTCACCACCCTCCTAGTGAAATAGTGTTTCCTAATATCCAACCTAGACCTCCCCCACTGCAACTTGAGACCATTGCTCCTTGTTCTGTCATCTGCCACCACTGAGAACAGCCAAGCTCCATCCTCTTTGGAACCCCCCTTCAGGTAGTTGAAAGCAGCTATCAAATCCCCCCTCATTCTTCTCTTCTGGAGACTAAACAATCCCAGTTCCCTCAGCCTCTCCTCATAAGTCATGTACTCCAGACCCCTAATCATTTTTGTTGCCCTCCGCTGGACTCATTCCAATTTTTCCACATCCTTCTTGTAGTGTGGGGCCCAAAACTGGACACAGTACTCCAGATGAGGCCTCACCAATGTCGAATAAAGGGGAACGATCACGTTCCTCGATCTGCTGGCAATGCCCCTACTTATACAGCACTAGGTAATGTACAAATACTTAGTAAAAAGACCAACCCAGTCCCAAAGAGCTAGGTTATTATAGAACACAACAGATGCATGAAACAAACAAATAGGATGGTGGAGGGAAACAGATGGAGGAAGAGGTAATGCAAAAATAAACACCTTCTAGCACAATGAGCATTAGTCCTGATGTGAACATCTACTGGAGACTAGACTGATCACCAAATTAATATCACTTAGGCTATCAGTCATCCACTGGTAACAACTTTTGGGCTCAAGCAACTGGAACTGGAAGACTTTGATTTATACTGTGTTTGTCATGATTAACTCTGATTCAGTCATCAAAATAATTTACTTGGTTATTGATGCTCCTGGCCTGCTGGAGAACTGCGCATGTGCCCAGAGACTGTCCCTTCACAGAAGAGGGCGCTCGCATGCTGTGCCCAATCTCTACTGCTAATAGTCAGCTGGAGGGGAAAAGATACACATTTGCTGTTAATGAAAGAAAATTAGCTTTGGGGGGTTGGGGCAATAATTAAGTATAAAAATACAACAGCATGACAGTGTAAATCAGATCTAACTTAGTTATAAAACATACCACTTTGATGCACAGTGTGATACGCTTAATATTAATTATAGCAATTACTAATGCGTTGTTATTGGTTCATGGTATGTGTTATGACTTTCCAAGAAGGATGAACCCTGCTCTGAGGATCTTACAGTCTAAAGCTCGATGGACAGACAGACAAGTAGACAGATGTTAAGGAGAGAGGAACAGCAGATGGCAATTTATGTACAAGTTAATATGATTCACTGAAAACAGTACAAGGGGGTCTTTAAGAGGGACTTAAATGTGGACATGATATATACCCCAAATTCAAGTGTCTGTCAGAAGTAGCAATGAGGTATGGTGGGAAAATAAAGTTAATTTTAAAATGATTAAGAT
Source organism: Emys orbicularis (assembly GCF_028017835.1). Classification (NCBI taxonomy): domain Eukaryota; kingdom Metazoa; phylum Chordata; order Testudines; family Emydidae; genus Emys; species Emys orbicularis. The sequence continues at coordinate 94,405,125 of NC_088687.1, read as the reverse complement.
TTTGATCTCTGCATCTGTAAAGTAAGCTTTTTACCTGCTACTTGGCCCTGCCTTTGGCTACAAAGGTTTGTTTGAAAGAAAGCCAGAGGGGGAAGGCACTATAGAAGTTGACTGCTAAGGGAGATGTTTTCAACGACTTCCCAGGAAGCATGCTGGACACCATGTTTTACTGAGGCTCTTGTATGCTTTTGGTCTCAGTGAGTGAAAATATATTATTATCCAGAATAGAGTTATGTAAGCAGGGGAATGGTCCCACTATTGTGAGGAACTTTCCTGGCTTCTGCACTATCCCGGTGAAATGGACTAGCGAAAGGATCTGAGTCCTCGCTCCCACTTCCTTTACCCAGGGGCCTCCCTGCCCTCGAGGACTCCCCTTGACTCTCCTGTCTGGCAGAGTCCTTGTAACCCCAACAAGGCTGGGCCCAGTATTCCTGGGGGGCTCAACCCCCAACCTTGCTGTGCTCACCCAGGACAGGGGCTAGGGTGTCCCCACTCTGGGGTACTCTGCACTAGATGCTTTCCTGACTCACTGATTATTACATACAATTTAAAGCAATACAGTTTATTTAATTAACAATTAGTTTAAAAAGGAATAAGGAAAAATGGGAAAGGTTGAAGGAAACACATCACCTGCTCTGTGGCAGGGAACGTCACAAACAGTGTCTCTGGAATGTCAGGGCAGTCCACAGTCTGTTCCTTGTAGGTCCCAGGCCTCCTTCTCAGGCTCTGGCCATGCTGCAGGGATGCTGTGGTTCGGACACTTGCTCTGGCGGTGGCCACATGCTCTCAGGCTCTAGGTGGCAGGACCCTTCTTCCCAGTGTCGCCCGTGCCCTGTCAGGGTTACGATCCCCCTCCAAGTCTGGCCTGCAGAGCCTCTTGGCTGAGGCGTCTCCCTGTGCTGGGCCCACTGCCCAGGGTCTCCCTCGCTCTCCCCAGCTGCTCACCGCACCCAGCTCCGGACTGCTCCAGCTCCACACTGCCTCAGCACGGCGGCTGCTGCTGCTCTACCTCCAGCTCCCTGGGCTGCTTCTCTGGCCTCTCTGGCTCTGGTTGCTACAGCTCTGCCCCCCGGACAGGTCGGCTCTGCAGGCTGCTTCTGTGACTCTGCTCCCAGCTCTGACCTGCTTCCTGGGCTGCTTGTCTGGCCCCTCTGGCTCTGGTTGCTGCAGCTCTCCTCCCAGGGCAGGTCTGCTCTCTCTGGGCTGTGCTCTGGCTTTGGGGCTGCAGCTCTGCTCCCAGCAACTTAGCTCGGGCCCCTGCTCTCTCCTTAGCTCAGCCCCACTCTGTCTGACCCAGGCAATTTCAGCTCACATGGATGGGACCCCCTAGCCTCCTGCCTCCTTGATTAGCCTGCCCACCCTGTCAATGAAGCTGACCTGGAGCGTTGGCCTCTCCCCATTGCCCCTGGGGACTGTCAGTCTCAGGGTCCTGATTTCTCATCCACCCTTCCCCTTTTGGTACTGGGAGCTAGCCAACCAAAACACCCCCACTGAATGTTAGTAAGGGGATAACAGTCCCCTTACATATAGGCAGGGCCAAACTCTGTTCAGCATCAGTTTGGGAATGAAGTGTTGCTGAGATCATTTGCCTAGTTTAGACAGGCAATTAGAGTACTAGATGTGCTTTACTGAAGGAATGGAAATGAGTAAACTCGAATCCAGTCCTACTCATTATCTGTCCCTATCAGGGCCCAGCTTCTTGGGCCTTCTTGCTACCATATGAGACCTTACAGGCACTCTGCTGAGTGCTGGTGCACATGTTCCCTCTGAGCAGGCCAATAACCTCATGCTGCCTGCCTGCTTTCTATCTCTCCTAAGCTATCAGCATGAGGCGTCTTCTCTGCTCTTGGCCTGACCTTACAATGTGATCTTTCTTCGGCCTTTTGTTCCCAGCCTGAGCTGTGCCAGCAGGTGGGGATGCCAGTCTCAATAGGCATGCAGGGGAGGAGAGAGTTAGAGGGTTGGATTGGGTTGAACGCTCTCCTTCCAAGAGTCCCAACATTGCCCCACCTCCCAAACAGAAATTCTTCCTATCACAACACCCATTGCCCACACCCAGCAACCCATCTGAAATAATGGGAAACTGGCTAAATCTCCTGGAGTTAAATGTCACCTGGGAAATCACGACTGTGCTAAGAATTAACAGGTGTTTTTCCAAACTAATCTTTGGCAGGTTTTGTGAGTAAATTTTAAATTTTGTTTTACTCTGTTGCTTTTGCATCTAATTATAAATCCTTTTCGCCATGGATTGTTCAGCAGTGGAATGTTCCTATTCAAGTCTCTTGGCAGGGCGAAGAGATGCAGTCTGAGTTGAAAATCATTTCTGTTCACCTTAGAAAATGCTTTTATTTATGCACTTTGGATCAGAAAATAGACTCTGTTGTGTGTATTTCTCAGCAATTGCTGTGTAAATTGGGCCACGATATGTGAGAAGAATGCTGCCCCATCATCGCTATAAGAGCAACATGTTCTGTTGTGCACCTGCACAATTCTTCTTGATACGCTTGGTCTTAATTCCTTTACCCTATCACACCTGAAGGAATGTGCATGTCAGCATGAAATCTTCAGTACAATGGTTCCACTGTAGCACTAGAATTAAGCTGTAACCAGTATATAAACAGGAAAAACTGCTTTGCCTTTTCTGTTTGTACAAAGCATAATCAATGCATGTTTAGGGTGAAATAATCCAATTTAGAGATGCACACAGGTTGAAAAGTCTGGATTTAGATTTTGAAATGTCAGGAATGTTCAGATCCTGGGGTTTGGTTCAGACTTTATAAAGACGGGGACCACTGGCAAAGTTTTGATACACATCTGGGTCCAGAATTTGAGAACCCTTTGCATTCATGGTTGTTTAGATTTGGGTTATAGTGGAGGCCAAATTCTAATAATTATTGTAGACGTTTTGTCTCCACAGTCCATAATACCACTAATCATTAGAGCTATTAAAGATATAAAGCAAACATTCTTCTGTGATTAAGACACAGCAATATTTTGCCTCTTCTATAAAAAGCTGTTTTAATTTTTCAACTCAGAGCCTTATTCTTTAAATTTTTCCTTGCCTCTTCATGCTGAGAAAATATCATATTGAATTTTAATACGACTCAGAGTGACAGGAAGCTTTCCCTGTGTTTCCATTTAGGAAACACTGAAGCCAGTATTCTAAAATCTTATCACCTTTGTTATGCACACTAAAAATAATTATTTATTATTATTTGTAATATACTAGCATCGACTTAGATCCCAGGGTGCTAGAGTCTGTACATACTTGCAGTCAGAGACAGTCTTCACCTTGAGAAGTTTAGAGTTTTAAATAGAACAGACATACAAAAGGTAGGAGCATTTTACAGGTGAGGAACTGAGGCACAAAGACCCTCAGTCTATAAAGGACTTGAGCACATGGGTAACTTTAAGCACTGGAGTAGGTCTGTTACATTAATGGGATTACTCACATGCTTAACTACCTTGCTGAACTGGGGCCAAGGAAATTAAGTGACATACTGAAGATCACACAGGAAATCCAAGTCAGAGCTGGAATTGAGCTCAGGTTTCCTGAGTGCCATGTTTTCTCTCTGCAGTCCTGTGAGTGGGCCTGCCCTTGCCCTAGTAGAAAGGATGCTAACAAGCTCCTTTGGGCTCAGCCAGCACTAACCAGATACACCTGCAAGGCTTGCTCTGCCTGGAGGGAGGAAGCTTAAAAGGGGAAAGCCCCTACAGGAAGTGATGGGCTAACTGGTTGGGCTTGGGACAGCTACTGGCTTGGCTGGCTGTAAGCTGGGGTGTGGAAGTTAGGGGCAGTTTGGGCTGGTGGCTGATTGGCTGAACGGAGCTGGAAATACAGGCTGAGAGGGACAGGCTAGAAGTTATGTTGGAAAATGAGGAAGAAGATGTAAGGAATGGCTTCAGATTAGGAAGAAGGAAAAAAAGAATAGAAGTATCTGTATCTGAAGAAGAGGGAGCAGGCGGGGATGAAAAAAGAGTAAGGAAAAGGAACAATGGCTTATAATTATCAAATCACTGGCTGAAGATGTAAAGATAAGCGATGTTAATCCCTCAAAAACAGCAGAATGGATTAGGTAAAGTATCAGAAATATATTAAGAGCTATAAAAATGCAGGGCAGAGATTTATTAGTAGAATATACACGTAAGGAACTGGTTGAGAAACTTCTTAAAACTACAATATAGGGAAAATAAAAGTAATTTGTCAGCTACCTAAATTCTTGACAGAAGCAAGAGGGGTAATGTATGGGGTTCCACTAGGCATGACGAGGGTGAAATGAAAAGGGGTATAAGTAAAGCTTAGTGCTGCTTGTTAAGCGACAGATTAGCAGGAGAGGGAGAGAGTAAAACCATCCACAGCCATCCAAATAACATTTAAAGATGTAACGCTACCCGATACGGTTACTATAGGATATCAACTCTTCTGGGTTAAACCATATATGCCGACCCCGTTGAGATGTTGTAAATGTCAAAGATTAGTGCATATGGCAGCTGTCTGTCAGGGGAAAATGAGGTGTGGTAAATGTGGAGGAGAAAACTAGTATGAGAACTGTATGGAAGGAATAGAACTAAACCGCAACAATTGTGGGGATAAGCACAGTGCAGCATACAGAGCGTGTGTGGCAGCAGAATGAGCTAGAGAGATACAGAAAATTAAAACTATCCTTAAAGTAGCCAATGCAGAAGCCACCAAAGGATATTCACAACAGGAAGTGGAGAAGGAGGGAAATGCCCGTGAGGGAAAAGAACTACTGGTACAACAACACTCAGCTCGGGGCAGGAAAGATAATATAGGGGATGTACTGTACAACATAGATGAAGACATACTGGTTGTAGGTAATTTATAGCATTTATGATAGAAGTGATTAATTGCAATTTACAGACTAGGAAGAAGACTGAAAGAATAAAAATTATAACAAAAGCAGTAGAATAGTATTTTTCACACAATGCACAGTCAGTCTGTGAAACTCTTTGTCAGAGGATGTTGTGAAGGCCATGACTATAACAGGGTTCAAAAAAGAACTAGATAAGTTCCTGGAGAATAGGTCCATCAATGGTTATTAGCCAGGATGGCTAGCCTCTTCCAGAATCTGGGAATGGGCGACAGGGGATGGATCACTTATGATTACCTGTTCTGTTCATTCCCTCTGGGGCACCTGGCACCGGCCACTGTTGGAAGACAGGATACTGGTCTAGATGGACCTTTGGTCTGACCCAGTATGGCCATTCTTATGGTCTTAAAAGTATTTGCACATAGGCAATCTTTCAACAGACCACATTCATGCAATTTTAAATGAAAGTAATAATGTAGTTTAAACAACATGGTTCTAGCTTGTTTTCCTGGAACGCACATAGTTTAACAAGACATGGTCCGGAATTACACAAAACTGTTTTTGAAATGGAAAACAAACCTGTTGTGATATGTGTACAAGAAACATGGTTAGCGAGAAAACTGGTGTTTAGACTTCCAGGATATGATGTAACCAGATGTGACAGAGAAATAACAAGCAGAGGAGGGGTCTGTATATTTATTAAGGAAGGTCTTAGTTACATTGTCATAGATGTACAAACTTAAGTTTTGAGTACAAAGCTGTTGAGATTCCTCTGCAGAATAATAGCACCTTTATACAAATCTATAATGTTTACAATCCATGCAAATAAAAATAGACCATCTAGAATTAGAAGAGTTAGTTAAGGGTGCCAAAGGCCCGTATATTATTTGTGGAGATCTTAACAGCCATGACGAAATATCGGGAAGCAGAAAAACTGATTATAATGGCAAATGCCTGGAACAGTTCATTGACAAGCACAACTTGGTATTGATCTGGTGGATGAAACCTTTTTGTATTTTGATCTGGGAATTGCAACAAGCAATACAGCAAGTAAATGCAGCTTGGAAAGCCTTTGACAAGGTCCCTCACCAAAGGCTCTTACGTAAATTAAGCTGTCATGGGATAAAAGGGAAGGTCCTTTCATGGATTGAGAACTGGTTAAAGGACAGGGAACAAAGGGTAGGAATTAATGGTAAATTCTCAGAACGGAGAGGGGTAACTAGTGGTGTTCCCCAAGGGTCAGTCCTAGGACCTATCCTATTCAACTTATTCATAAATGATCTGGAGAAAGGGGTAAACAGTGAGGTGGCAAAGTTTGCAGATGATACTAAACTACTCAAGATAGTTAAGACCAAAGCAGATTGTGAAGAACTTCAAAAAGATCTCACAAAACTAAGTGATTGGGCAACAAAATGGCAAATGAAATTTAATGTGGATAAATGTAAAGTAATGCACATTGGAAAAAATAACCCCAACTATACATACAACATGATGGGGGCTAATTTAGCTACAACGAGTCAGGAAAAAGATCTTGGCGTCATCGTGGATAGTTCTCTAAAGATGTCCACGCAGTGTGCAGAGGCGGTCAAAAAAGCAAACAGGATGTTAGGAATCATTAAAAAGGGGATAGAGAATAAGACTGAGAATATATTATTGCCCTTATATAAATCCATGGTTCGCCCACATCTCGAATACTGTGTACAGATGTGGTCTCCTCACCTCAAAAAAGATATTCTAGCACTAGAAAAGGTTCAGAAAAGAGCAACTAAAATGATTAAAGGTTTAGAGAGGGTCCCATATGAGGAAAGATTAAAGAGGCTAGGACTCTTCAGTTTGGAAAAGAGAAGACTAAGGGGGGACATGATAGAGGTATATAAAATCATGAGTGATGTTGAGAAAGTGGATAAGGAAAAGTTATTTACTTATTCCCATAATACAAGAACTAGGGGTCACCAAAAGAAATTAATAGGCAGCAGGTTTAAAACAAATAAAAGGAAGTTCTTCTTCACGCAGCGCACAGTCAACTTGTGGAACTCCTTACCTGAGGAGGTTGTGAAGGCTAGGACTATAACAATGTTTAAAAGGGGACTGGATAAATTCATGGTGGCTAAGTCCATAAATGGCTATTAGCCAGGATGGGTAAGAATGGTGTCCCTAGCCTCTGTTCGTCAGAGGATGGAGATGGATGGCAGGAGAGAGATCACTTGATCATTGCCTGTTAGGTTCACTCCCTCTGGGGCACCTGGCATTGGCCACTGTCGGTAGACAGATACTGGGCTAGATGGACCTTTGGTCTGACCCAGTACGGCCTTTCTTATGTTCTTATGTTCTTATGTTTGGAAATCTATAAAGAAGATGGAATGGAAAGTGATCACTTCCCTATGCTAATTACATATCAAGGCCTAGGTAACATTGAGAACACTTAAGAAATTCCTACCTGGAATCTTAGAAAAGCAAACTGGGGACTCTTTAAGAGTAAGTGTGCTGAGTAGCAAAGCACCAATTGTATAAGTGATAGTCTAGACGAATTTCATGATAATTTAATAAAGGGAATTGTAGCAGCAGCCATCCTAGCTATATGTACAACATTAAATTGCCACAAACTCAGAAATCCAGTTTATACCTGGTCTTATGGTGAATGATAAATTTGAAAGTTCTAATTTAGGAAAAGTGAACATTTTATCAAAAGAGTTCCAAAAAGTTAGTAGTGATAAAATTCAAAGGAAAGAGTTTTGTGAACAAAAACTAACACTTATTGAAAAAAATTGTGCGCTCTTACATGGCTGGGTAGAATATAAAGATGATGTACTGAATGAAAATTTCAGCATATAGGAACTCAAAAAAGCTATAGACAAAAGTAAAAATACAGCCCCAGGTAAAGATAGCATATGTAATGCAATGCTTAAGCACCTGCTGGAAGGGAGTTTATTGAAATTATGTAATAAGATATGGGGGAAAGGAATATTACTGGCAAAATGGAAGCAAGTGATGGTTATACTGATAGGAAAACCTGGCAAATTATGAACAAGACCTGATGCATATAGACCTATTGCTGTCCCACTGTGTGTGGGCAAAATTATGGAAAGAATGATAAATGAGAGATTAGTAGCATGGCTGGAAAAAAAATAAATTATAAACTGTGTACAAAGTGGCTTCAGGAAAGAAAGATGCACAGTTGATCATATGGTAAGATTAGAAATGCAAAAACCATGAGGAACAGAGTTTATGATAGCTGTCTTTTAGGACATTGAAAAAGTGTATGACATGCTATGGAGGGAAGGCTTGCTGTATAAACTGGTCACAATTGGAATAAGAGGAAGAATATTCCGGTTGATAAAAGACATCTTAAATTATAGAACCATACAAGTCAGAGTGGGGACGGCTTTGTCAAATATTTATAAACTTACTAATGGCACTCCACGGGGGAATGCTATCAGCCCAACTTCTTTAACATTACGATTAATGATCTCCCAGAGAGTACAAGAGCAGGAATAGGTATTACTGTATTTGCAGACGACTGTGCTGTTTGGGTCAAACACAGAAGACTTAAGATAGCTGTGGAGAGAACCAATGAGGCACTCGGGGATTTCAGAATGGGAAGATACTTGGGGATTTAAGTGCTCACCTGCTAAAACAAAGGGAACAATCTTCACAAAAAGGAAGATTGGGGAGAATGGAACTTATATCTCTATACAGAAAAAATACAGGTAGTTCAAAATTTTACATTCTGAGGAGTTATTTTCAGTAACAAACCAACTTGGAACGGTCAAGACTAAATGTAAAGATAGGATTAATCTGTTTAAAAGTTTTGCTGGTAACAAGTGGGATGCAGATAAGAACAAATTGTTGATGCTGTAGAGGGAATTAATAAAACCAGTTATACATTATGGATGCCACGCCTTTAATTCATCTTCTTAATTAACACTAAAAAAATTAGAGCTGATCCAAGCCCAAGCTCTGTAAATCACCTGTCTCGTGAGTATTTTGACTCCATTGTGTGTGCTGCGGGTAGCAACTGGAGAAATGCCTATACATGTCAGGATGAACTTGTTAGATTTAACCTTTTGGGCTAAGGTTAATGGAAATAGTGAAGATAAGAGTATTAACCGAATATATGAGGACTGTTGGGAATTAAATAGACAAGAAGTAACTGGGAGCCACAAACTCCTACATGCTAACAGGGTCAAAAGTTGGGTAAAAGACTTAGGTGAAAAGGCAGGTCTGGAAGAAATTAAAATCTTTAGTCATGGGAAATCAAACCATAGCTGGATGGCTGTCTCTCCAGCTGTGGATTTGGAATTATATGATAAAACAAAGAGACGAGCAGGATTGTCAAATATGATGTCTATGATTTGTGAGTTTATATATGGCAAATGGGATCAGCATTGCCAAATCTATACTGACAGCTCTAGAGATGACAACACAGGCCTTAAAAAATGAGGAGGTCGATATAAAGATCCTGCTGAATAAAGAGGACTTCAAAGGTTTGGTTAAGAGAGAATTTAAGAAGGAATGGCAAAAAACTATGGACCAAAGAGGACAAAGGTTCTATGAAATATGTCCTAAACATGAGGCTAATGGTATACTTAATAGCTATGCTAGAAGAAGTGACATAATTGTACTTAAAGTGCTAACAGGCCACTGTAATCTGAATGGTAATTTACATTTACTAAACAAGCACAAGGACGGGTTTTGCAACACGTGCAAAATCCAAGAAACAGTTGATCATCTGCTGTGATAAATGCAGGGAGAATTACACAGAAAGAAAGACTCTTTATGAAGAACTGAGACCACTCCAGTTGAAAGAATGTAGTCTTAAAGGATTGGTGAGAGCACCGGGAAAGAGGGGTAGCATTAAAAAGCATTACTTCACTTTTTTAAGGACACAGGACTGGCTGACAGGACATAGATATTTACTTATGCAAAAACTGCAGTAAGTAGCGGTCATAGCCTCACATGCTGAGACTGCTGTACCATGAAACGAGGAAGGAAGGAAAAGGGCTGTAACTCGGGGGAAGACTGCTGTGCCTGGGAGATCAGTGAAGAGCAAGATAGTCGCAGAGCACCCCTTAGACCAGTGGTTCTCAAACTAGGCCCGCCGCTTGCTCAGGGAAAGCCCCTGGTGCGCCAGGCCGGTTTGTTTACCTGCCGTGTCCGCAGGTTCAGCCGATCGCGATTCCCACTGGCTGCGGTTCGCCAATCCAGGCCAATGGGGGCTGCAGGAAGCGACGCGGGCAGAAGGACGTGCTGGCCACCCTTTCTCCAGCCCCCATTGGCCTGGAGCAGCGAACCGCGGCCAGTGGGAGCCATGATCGGCTGAACCTGCGGACACAGCAGGTAAACAAACTGGCCCGGCCCGCCAGGGGCTTTCCCTGAACAAGCGGCGGCCCTAGTTTGAGAACCACTGCCTTAGACTGCAGGTACAGGGTTACCTGGAGGGGGCTTAAAGACAGACCCTAGCCCTGATCAAGGACAATAAAACGTACAGATTAGCTGAGCCCTAAAGGGGTGACTGAAACACTGCCTAAGAGATTGAACACCTTTTTATTATTTTGATTCTCCCTGTCCCCTGGGAGGGACAGAGAAAATCTCTTCTTTTTTTTTGTTTGGAGAAAATCTTGTACATCACAAGCAGGGGAAGGACTCTGAGAGTTCCAGAGGAGAGAAGCAACCCCAAATCATGTTCTGGTAGGGACGCAAGGGGGCTTCCCCCACCACAGCCCTGCTTTGGGAATGCAACCCTATTCAGGGCAGCACTTCAGCCCAAGCTTTAAATGTCAGCATGTGCTACAGGTTGTTTTGACGAGGGATGGACTTAATTAGTAGGGGAAGCAAAAGTGGATGGGAACCTGGGCAGCAGTGACCATGAGATGGTTGAGTTCAGGATCCTGACACAAGGAAGAAAGGAGAACAGCAGAATACGGACCCTGGACTTCAGAAAAGCAGACTTTGACTCCCTCAGAGAACTGATGGGCAGGATCCCCTGGGAGAATAACATGAGGGGGAAAGAAGTCCAGGAAAGCTGGCTGTATTTTAAAGAATCCTTATTGAGGTTGCAGGAAAAAAACATCCCAATGTGTAGAAAGAATAGTAAATATGGCAGGCGACCAGCTTGGCTTAACAGTGAAATCCTTGCTGATCTTAAACGCAAAAAAGAAGCTTACAAGAAGTGCAAGATTGGACAAATGACCAGGGAGGAGTATAAAAATATTGCTCAGGCATGCAGGAGTGAAATCAGGAAGGCCAAATCACACTTGGAGTTGCAGCTAGCAAGAGATGTTAAGAGTAACAAGAAGGGTTTCTTCAGGTATGTTAGCAACAAGAAGAAAGTCAAGGAAAGTGTGGGCCCCTTACTGAATGAGGGAGGCAACCTAGTGACAGAGGATGTGGAAAAAGCTAATGTACTCAATGCTTTTTTTGCCTCTGTCTTCACAAACAAGGTCAGCTCCCAGACTGCTGCACTGTGCAGCACAGCATGGGGAGGAGGTGAAGAAGTGGTCGGGACTATTTAGAAAAACTTGACGAGCACAAGTCCATGGGGCCGGATGCACTGCATCCGAGGGTGCTAAAGGAGTTGGCGGATGTGATTGCAGAGCCATTGGCCATTAGCTTTGAAAACTCATGGCAATCGGGGGAGGCCCCGGATGACTGGAAAAAGGCTAATGTAGTGCCCATCTTTTTAAAAAAGGGAAGGAGGAGGATCTGGGGAACTACAGGCCAGTCAGCCTCACCTCAGTCCCTGGAAAAATCATGGAGCAGGTCCTCAAAGAATCAATTCTGAAGCACTTAGAGGAGAGGAAAGTGATCAGGAACAGTCAGCATGGATTCACCAAGGGCAAGTCATGCCTGACTAACCTAATTGCCTTCTATGAGGAGATAACTGGGTCTGTGGATGAGGGGAAAGCAGTGGATGTGTTATTCCTTGACTTTAGCAAAGCTTTTGATACGGTCTCCCACAGTATTCTTGCCAGCAAGTTAAAGAAGTATGGGCTGGATGAATGGACTATAAGGTGGATAGAAAGCTAGCTAGATCGTCGGGCTCAACGGGTAGTGATCAATGCCTCCATGTCTAGTTGGCAGCCGGTTTCAAGCGGAGTGCCCCAAGGGTCGGTCCTGGGGCCGGTTTTGTTCAATATCTTCATTAATGATCTGGAGGATGGCGTGGACTGCACTCTCAGCAAGTTTGCAGATGACACTAAACTGGGAGGAGTGGTAGATACGCTGGAGGGTAGGGATAGGATAGAGAGGGACCTAGACAAATTAGAGGATTGGGCCAAAAGAAACCTGATGAGGTTCAACAAGGACAAGTGCAGAGTCCTGCACTTAGGACAGAAGAATCCCATTCACTGTTACAGACTAGGGACCGAATGGCTAGGAAGCAGTTCTACAGAAAAGGACCTAGGGGTTACAGTGGATGAGAAGCTGGATATGAGTCAAGAGTGTGCCCTTGTTGCCAAGAAGGTTAACGGCATTTTGGGATGTACAAGTAGGGGCACTGCCAGCAGATCGAGGGACGTGATCATTCCCCTCTATTCGACACTGGTGAGGCCTCATCTGGAGTACTTTTTCCAGTTTTGGGCCCCACACTACAAGAAGGATGTGGAAAAATTGGAAAGAGTCCAGCGGAGGGCAACAAAAATGATTAGGGGGCTGGAGCACATGACTTATGAGGAGAGGCTGAGGGAACTGGGATTGTTTAGTCTGCAGAAGAGAAGAATGAGGGGGGATTTGATAGCTGCTTTCAACTACCTGAAAGGGGGTTCCAAAGAGGATGGATCTAGACGGTTCTCAGTGATACCTGATGACAGAACAAGGAGTAATGGTCTCAAGTTGCAGTGGGAGAGGTTTAGGTTGGATATTAGGAAAAACTTTTTCACTAGGAGGGTGGTGAAGCACTGGAATGGGTTACCTGGGGAGGTGGTGAAATCTCCTTCCTTAGAGGTTTTTAAGGTCAGGCTTGACAAAGCCGTGGCTGGGATGATTTAGTTGGGAATTGGTCCTGCTTTGAGCAGGGGGTTGGACTAGATGACCTCCTGAGGTCCCTTCCAACCCTGATATTCTATGATTCTATGAAACACATGCCTAAGTGTTTTCCTGAATCAGGGCCTCAGAACTGCTTTTGGTCCTTCATACATCTTAATAAGAGCAAATAAAAGTACAATTATTAGCATTTAGTGCAAATTCACTAAACCCAGTCCTGACCTTAAGTGCTTTCCTGAATAGAGATGCTTTCCTGAGTCAGGCTCAGAGCCATGCTGCCGCTGCTTGGTTCTCTGTTGGGTCTCCTTTCAACCACAGATTCCTCTGTAGCTGAGGATGCCACTGCTAGCAGAAGAGGTGAATCTATCCCTGCAAGGGTGGAGAGTTTTGTCACAGTCAGAGTGAAAAGAGAGTCTGAAAAAGGCTATCTAGTCTCTAATTTATCTAAGGCCTGGTCTACACTACGTGTTTAGGTCGACTTTAGCAGCGTTAAGTCGAATTAAGCCTGGACACGTTCACACGATGAAGCCCTTTCTTTCGACTTAAAGGGCCCTTTAAACTGGTTTCTTTACTCCACCTCCGACGAGGGGATTAGCGATAAAATCGGCCTTAGGGGGTCGGAATTGGGGTAGTGTGGACGGAATTCGACGTTATTGGCCTCCGGGAGCTATCCCACAGTGCTTCATTGTGACCGCTCTGGACAGCACTCTCAACTCAGATGCACTGGCCAGGTAGACAGGAAAAGCCCCGCGAACGTTTGAATTTCATTTCCTGTTTGCTCAGCGTGGAGAGCACAGGTGACCACGCAGAGCTCATCAGCACAGGTAACCGTGATGGAGTCCCAGGATCGCAAAAGAGCTCCAGCATGGAAAGAACGGGAGGTACGGGATCTGCTTGCCATATGGGGAGATGAATCAGTGCTAGCTGAACTCCGAAGCAGTAAACGAAATGGCAAAATATTAGAAAAGGTCTCCAAGGCCATGAAGGACAGAGGCCATAACAGGGACGCACAGCAGTGCCGCGTGAAAATTAAGGAGCTAAGGCAAGCCACAAAGCCAGAGAAGCAAACGGAAGGTCCGGGGCAGAGCCGCAAACATGCCGCTTCTACGCGGAGCTGCATGCCATTCTAGGGGGTGCAGCCACCACTACCCCAACCGTGTGCTATGACTCCCTCACTGGAGAAACACACAGGGAAGCGGGTTCGGGGTACGAGGAAGATGAGGATGGAGATAATGTAGATAGCTCACAGCAGCAAGGAAGCGGAGAAACCGGTTTCCCCAACAGCCAGGATATGTTTATCACCCTGGACCTGGAACCAGTAACCCCCGAACTCACCCAAGGCGTGCTCCCATCCCCTGAGGGCACACAGGGGACCTCTGGTGAGTGTACCTTTGTAAATATTACACATGGTTTAAAAGCAAGCGTGTTTAATGATTAATGATTAATTTGCCCTGGCAATCGCGGCCAGTACAGCTACTGGAAAAGTCTGTTAACTTGTATGGGGATGGAGCGGAAATCCTCCAGGGACATCTCCAGAAAACTCTCCTGGATGTACTCCCAAAGCCTTTGCAAAAGGTTTCTGGGGAGGGCTGCCTTATCCCGTCCGCCATGGTAGGACACTTTACCACGCCAGGCCAGTAGCACGTAGTCTGGAATCATTGCATAACAAAGCATGGCAGCGTATGGTCCCGGTGTTTGCTGGCATGCAGACAACATCCATTCCTTATCGCTCTTTGTTATCCTCAGGAGAGTGATATCATTCACGGTCACCTGGTTGAAATGGGGCGATTTTATTAAGGGGATATTCAGAGGTGCCCGTTCCTGCTCTGCTGAACAGAAATATTCCCCGCTGTTAGCCACGCGGTGGGGGGGAGGGGTGAAGTGATCATCCCAGAGAATTGGGTGTGGGGGGGAGGGGAGTTAGTTGCGTTTGTGCTGCATGTTTACCCTGAAACCGCAGCCCCTCCTTTTACATTGCAAACCCATTTTAAATGGCCAACCCAACGGGTGCTTGGTATGGGAAATGAGAGCGCTACTGTTTGAAACCATTCCCACATGTTAAGAAGGTTAAAAAAGCCAAAAGACTGTGTCTTACCATGGCTGCCTGCAAGCCGAAATCTGTGGCCTGGCACTGCGTGAGTGATCTCTCACACCAAACCGGCAGGCCCTCAATATAAGAGGAAAAATGCGACCTTGTAATGAAAGCACATGTGCTGTTTAATGTGAACAGCAAAATTTAACGTGAAAGAGTGTACCCATTGTTCTCTAAAATGTGTCTTTTTTAACCACCTCTCCCTTCTCCTCCACCAGCTGCAAATGTTTCTCCTTCATAGAGGCTAGTGAAGATTAGAAAGAGAAAACGGAGGACGCGGGATGACATGTTCACAGAGCTCCAGATGTCCTCCCACGCTGACAGAGCACAGCAGAATGCGTGGAGGCAGTCAATGACTGATTACAGAAAAGCACAATATGAACGAGAGGAGAGGTGGCATGCTAAATCGCGGGATGAACAGAGCAAGTTGCGGGCTGAAGATGATAGGTGGCGTCAGCTTGCAGACAGAAGGCAAGAGTCGATGCTCCGGCTGCTGGAGCATCAAACTGATATGCTCCAGCGTATGGTTGAGCTGCAGGAAAGGCAGCAGGAGCAGAGACCGCCACTACAGCCCCTGTGTAACCAACAGCCCTCCTCCCCAAGTTCCATAGCCTCCTCACCCAGACGCCCAAGAACACGGTGGGGGGGCCTCCGGCCACCCAGTCACTCCACCCCAGATGATTGCCCTAGCATCAGAAGGCTGGCCTTCAATAAGAGTTAAAGTTTTAAACTGCAGTGTGTCCTTTTCCTTCCCTCCTCCCCCACCCATCCCGGGCTACCTTTGCAATTATCCCCCTAGTTGTGTGATGAATTAATAAAGAATGCATGAATGTGAAGTAACAATGACTTTATTGCCTCTGCAAGCGGTGCTCGAAGGGGGGAGGGGAGGGTGGGGTGGTTGGCTTACAGGGAAGTAGAGTGAACCGGGTGGGGGGGGGCGGAGGGTTCATCAAGGAGAAACAAACAGAAGTTTCACACCGTAGCCTGGCCAGTCACAAAACTCGTTTTCAAAGCTTCTCTGATGCGCACCGCGCCCTGCTGTGCTCCTCTAACCGCCCTGGTGTCTGGCTGCGCGTAATCAGCGGCCAGGCGATTTGCCTCAACCTCCCACCCCGCCATAAATGTCTCCCCCTTACTCTCACAGATATTGTGGAGCGCACAGCAAGCAGCAATAACAATGGGGATATTCTTTTCGCTAAGGTCTGAGAGAGTCAGTAAGCTGCGCCAGCGCGCTTTTAAACGTCCAAATGCACATCCCACCACCATTCGGCACTTGCTCAGCCTATAGTTGAACAGGTCCTGACTCCTGTCCAGGCTGCCTGTGTACGGCTTCATGAGCCATGGCATTAAGGGGTAGGCTGGGTCCCCAAGGATCACGATAAGCATTTCAACATCCCCAACAGTTATTTTCTGGTCCGGGAAGAAAGTCCCTTCCTCCAGCTTTCGAAACAGAGCAGAGTGCCTGAAGACGCGAGCATCATGTACCTTTCCCGGCCATCCCACGTTGATGTTGGTGAAACATCCCTTGTGATCCACCAGGGCTTGCAGCAGCATTGAAAAGTACCCCTTGCGGTTTATGTACTCGGTGGCTTGGTGCTCCGGTGCCAAGATAGGGATATGGGTTCCGTCTATGGCCCCACCACAGTTTGGGAATCCCATTGCAGCAAAGCCATCCACTATGGCCTGCATGTTTCCCAGAGTCACTACCCTTGATATCACCAGGTCTTTCATTGCCCTGGCAACTTGGATCACAGCAGCCCGCACAGTAGATTTGCCCACTCCAAATTGATTCCCGACTGACCGGTAGCTGTCTGGCGTTGCAAGCTTCCACAGGGCTATTGCCACTCGCTTCTCAACTGTGAGGGCTGCTCTCATCCTGGTATTCTGGCGCTTCAGGGCAGGGGAAAGCAAGTCACAAAGTTCCATGAAAGTGCCCTTACGCATGCGAAAGTTTCGCAGCCACTGGGAATCGTCCCACACCTGCAGCACGATGCGGTCCCACCAGTCTGTGCTTGTTTCCCGGGCCCAGAATCGGCGTTCCACGGCATGAACCTGCCCCAGTAACACCATGATTTCCACATTGCTGGGGCCTGTGCCTTGTGAGAGGTCTATGTCCATGTCAATTTCCTCATCACTCTCATCGCCGCGCTGCAATCGCCTCCTCGGCTGGTCCTGGTTTAGCTTTGGCATGTTCTGGCTCTGCATATACTCCAGGACAATGCGCGTGGTGTTCATAGTGCTCATAATTGCCACGGTGATCTGAGCAGGCTCCATGATCCCAGTGCTAGCTATGGCATCTGGTCTGAAAAAAGGCGCGAAACTAGTATCTGACGGACCAGGGGAAGGAGGGAGGGAGGGAGGGAGGGGTGAGTGACGACATGGCGTACAGGTACAGGGAATTAAAATCAACAAAGGTGGCTGTGCATCAGGGAGAAACACAAACAACTGTCACACAGAATGGCCCCCCCCAAAGACTGAACTCAAAAGCCTGGGTTTAGCAGGCCGTTGATTTGACGGAGGGAGGGGGAAGCAAATGAATACAGAACAAATCTATTTTTTACATCTTAAGACGACGGTGCAGCATGACTGATAGCCCTCGGCATCTTCTGGGTGCTTGGCAGCAAATACTGGGCGCTTGGCAGTTAGTGTACTAAGACTGATAGCCACTGCAGTATGATGACGATGGATACCAGTCATAATATATTATCTACTGCCAAAAGGCAAGGGGCTGCTGCTGTGTAGCAATGCAGCCCCACGTCTGCCAGCCCCACGTCTGCCAGCACCCAGATCGCCCTCGGCCTCTTCTGGGTGCTTAGCAGAAAATACTGGGCGCTTGGCAGAAAATAGCATACTACGACTGATAGCCATCATTGTCAAGACAGTCCGATAGGACTGAGCATGTCTGCCCAGGTGCCCATGATTGACAGCCACTGCAGTACAATGACGACGGTTACCAGTCGTAATAAACCATCTACTGCCAAAAGGCAAAAGGCAAGGGCTGGTGCAATGCAGCCCTACGGCTGCCAGCCCCACGGCTGCCAGCACCCAGATCACCGATGAAGGCTACCAGTCATGCTGCACCGTCTACCGCCAAAAGGCAGTTAGCTGCTGCTGCTGTGTAGCAATGCAGTCCCACGTCTGCCGGCACCCAGATGACATATGGTGACAGTGAGCTGAGCTGAGCGGGCTCCATGCTTGCCGTGGTATGTTGTCTGCAGAGGTAACCCAGGTAAAAAGGCGCGAATCTATTGTCTGCCGTTGCTCTGACGGAGGGGGAGGGGCCTGACGACATGTACCCAGAACCCCCCGCGACACTGTTTTGCATCATTCGGGCATTGGGATCTCAACCCAAAATTCCAATGGGCGGCGGAGACTGCGGGAACTGTGGGATAGCTACCCATAGTGCAATGCTCCGGAAGTCGACGCTAGCCTCGGTACTGTGGACGCGGTCCGCCGAATAGAGCACTTAGAGCATTTTATGTGGGGGGACACACAATCGGCTGTTTTCTATAAAACCGGCTTCTATTAATTCGACCTAATTTCGTAGCGTAGACATACCCTCAGGTTCTTATAAGGCCCTTTATTACTATAGTATCTGAGCACCTCACAATTTTTAATGTATTTATCCTCACAACACCTCTGGGAGGCAGGGAGGTACTATTATTCCCATTGAGGCATAGAGAAACCAAAATGATTTGCCCAAAGTCAGGCAGAAAGCCTGTGACAAATCAGGGAATTGAACTTGCGTCTCCCAGGCTAATGTCATTAGACCATATTTCCTTTTAAAAGTAGGCAACAGCTAATACATTTTTAATCTTGTTTATCAGCATTTTCCTAAGGGGCTGTGTGGACTTCTGACATTTTATATTTTGACATGTCTTTGGTGTTTAAAATATGTATGTAAAAGGTTTTTCACAGTTAGAATTGAGTCCCTTGGCAGGGCTGGCTCTAGGTTTTTTGCCACCCCAAGCAAAAAAATTGTTGGCTGCCCCCCACCCCAGCCCTGGGCTCCCCCCCCCCCCACACCCCCTGCTGCCCCAGCGCTGGGCTCTCCCCCCCCACCCGCACCCCCTGCCACCCCAGTGCTGGACTTCCCCCCCACCAGTGCTGACTCCGCCTGCTCCCCCCTCACCTCCAGCCGGTCCGGCGCTGCCAGGGTTGGGGTAAGCAGCGGGGCTCCCGGGCCGCGCCTCAGCTCAGGGTCCCTCCAGCCAGGGCTCCCGCCTCCAGGACCGGCCGGGACCTGGGAGGGCAGAGCTGGGGAACCGCCCGGCAGGGAGCTGAGGAGCCGGGGCAGGGCAGCCCCAGAGGGAGCGGAGCCCCGGAGAGTGGGACGCGGCCCCACACGGCAGCGCCCCGGGCCCCACTATGGCCCTGCTGCTGCTGCTGCTTCTGGCCGCCCTGCCGCAGTCCCTGGGTGGCTCAGGCCACTTCACCCAGCCCCGGCTGTGGCGCTGGGGAGCGGCCACCCTGCGTCACCTGCAGGCGGCTCCGTGCACCCCACGGGGCGGCCCCCAGCCTGAGTGTCCCGTGCTCAGAGCCCGCCCGGCCATAAGGTGTGGGCGCTGCTCCCCGACGCGAACCGCAGCGGCCCCAGGGGCCCCCCATGCAGGACGCGCTGCTGCTGCCACGGCCGGCTCTAGGCTTTTGCCGCCCCAAGCGCAAAAAAAAAAAAAAAAAAAGGCTGGCTGGAATGCCGCCCCTGAAAATGTGCCGCCCCTGAAAATGTGCCGCCCCAACCACGTGCTTGGTTTGCTGGTGCCTGGAGCCAACCCTGTCCCTTGGACATTTTTAGTTTGTCTTGTTGGTAGTGCTGGAGTACAATTCAAGACTCTTTTATTAATGACTTGCTCTTCTGAGTGGCCATCTAGAATAACTCATCATTTGAATTGCAGGTATTTGCATGCTCCCTTTGTGAATGTCTCAGGTGCTCTTTATGGCAGACACTAAAAAAAGATTTAAATGCTTCTGTTTGTTCTTGTAGGAATCTGTGTACTGCCCAAATATCACTTTATAGTACTTGAGACAGTAGTAAGAAGGATACTTAGTACTTACATAATGTTTTATCTTTAAGAAAATCATAATTGATTTTTTTATTAGTCTTACAGTAGCATCCAGAAGCTCCAAACAGGATTAAGGCCCCATTCTATTAGGTGCTGCCTCATTCACTGAGCACTGTCCAAACTCTGCACTAAATGAGCCAAGGGTCCTGTGGACAAAATGATGTATGTTCATATAACTAGTGACTGTATCATAATGCACAAGGCCAGAGAAATAAAGTTGTAGGAGAACCTTAATTCTGGCATTTCTTAGCTATTGAGTGCTTGACTTTGCAACTTTAACAATGTTCTTTTAACAGATTTTTTTGAACCTAGAGAATTCCATTCCAAAAAAATCCGAAGAAAAAAAGTTCCATCATATGGCACTGTAACATCCCTCCCCTTCCCCTGTGGATCATCAGCAAAGTGTTTACAAGACCCTTTAGATCCACAGCACAGACCTCTACCACTTAAGCTAATGAAGCAACTCTATTAGCAGGTAGCAGTAGTAGGCTGTTATCCTTTGTTTGAACCACCTGTTAGAGAGGAGCACGACAGATATTTTGCTGTTGGGTTACATAACTATTTGCAGTTGAGTAGTGCTCATTCATATGTGTGTCTCAAAACAAAATGTCAGTGGATGTGCAGGAGTAGCCCCATTTTACAGATGCCATAGACAAGCACATGGATTTGGAGTATTCATTCTGAGAGGCTGGATATGCAGATAAGACTTGAGTCTGCCATCACAGGATATGTCTACACTGCAAAAAAAAAAAAACCCAGCTGGTCTGTTCCAGCTGACTCGGGTCTCAGGGCTCAGGCTGTAGGGCTGTTTAATTGCAGGGTAGGCTTTCAGGCTTGGGCTGAGGCCTGAGCTCTGGGACTCTTCCACCTCACTTCCCAAGCCCGGAAGTCTACACAGCAATTAAACAGCCCTGCAGCCCGAGCCCCCAAGACCAAGTCAGCTGGCATGGGCCAGCCGCGGGTATCCAATTGCAGTGTAGACATACCCTAAGAAACCTGGGTTCTCTCTTAGTTTTGCCAAAAATAGTCCATTGGCTCTGTGGGGAGGCTTGCACTGCTTTTGCCTATGGTCTATGGATAAAGAGAGCTCGTTTAGTTTCCAGGGCTGTCAATTTGTCACCTTTCACAAGCACTAAATTCCCTTAAAAAAATGCTATATAGTCAAATTGGTTTTAATTGACTTTCTTACCACTTGTACTACTCTCTATATAAAATTGTGTGTGTGTGTGTGTATGTATGTATGTATGTGTGGGAGGAAGGGCGGGTTCCCTGCTTCTCTTTTGGAAATAATACCCTTCTGTGTGTCAAAACCAAAAAACTTTCACAATACAAATTTATCTTTAAAATGATCTTTGAAAATAGTGGAAAAGGATGGCATATCTTTTGGGTTTTTAACAGAGAACAGGGCAGGGTTAGAAGAGTTGTGATTTAATTTGGGTCACCAGGAATTAGAAAACTGTCATTTAATAAGAACAAATGTACAATGTTTATATGTATTGTATTTATTTATAGTGGTATGTTGCAACATGGCTAAGTGTGTATTTCCTAGCCTAATTATTAAAGCTCATAATGGACTGCATCTCTCTCTCTCTTTTCCCCCCGAATGAATGCCAGTAATCCAGCAGCAACATTATGAAATTATTTAGCACACTTACTCAAAACAAAAACAGCAACATTTCCAGTTATTTCTATTCAGGCTTTTGCAAGATATGTTATCACCCCTTTTAAGTAACATGAGGCTCAAGAGATGAGAGGTGAAGCAAGACAATAGAACACATTGTTTTACAGAATGTTATTCCACCCATTATGCAACCACAACCAGCTGTCCCAGGCTACGTTTTTTTAAAGGGGCAGGATGAACTCTTGTTTGAAAGTGATTTTAAAGGAGTCCTGCTGTGAAATGCTCTCTAGGTCACAACCTTTGTGGCCTCAAAATGTATAACACTGAATTGGATCAATCCAGCCCCCACAAACTTCTTGTCCAATGTACACATCTCTATGGTTATGAGAGTTCAAAGTAGGGTGACCAGATGTCCCAATTTTATAGGGACAGTCCCGATTTTTAGGTCTTTTTTTTAATATAGGCTCCTATTGCCCCCCACCCCCTGTCCAGATTTTTCACACTTGCTGTCTGGTCACCCTAGTTCAAAGAGATATAAGTGACGGAGGAAATCACAGCAAAACTTGCGTTCATATGTGACCCGTAAGCCCTCCAGAAGATTCCAGCTCAAAATCAGTTTACAAGGGAGATTGGAAGAAATCTTGGGGTCATTTAAAAAAAGTGTGGGAGGGACTTCCTAGAATTACAGGTCCCCTGAAGAGTAGCCCATACCAGTCATTTTCTTTTCTTATGATGGGCTGGCTAAACTGTTTCTCACAGGCCAGATATTCTCCACTGTGCCCAGCTACACTGGTGAAATTCAGGAATAGCTCCACTGAAGCAAATAGAGTTAATTGGTGTAACACCCTGAGAGAAGAATTGGGCCCAATAAGCTTGTGGCATGAAGCTATACTAACTTTGGGCAGGTCTACACTATGGGGTTAAGTCGACCTAAGTTATGCAACTCCAGCTAGTTGAATAACGTAGCTGGAGTCAACGTAGCTTAGGTCGACTTATTGCGGTGTCTACACCATGCTGGGTCTACAGGAGAAACTCTCCTGTTGACTTATCTTATGCTTCTTGTTCTGGTGGAGTACCGGAGTCGACGGGAAAGTGTCTGCAGTTGATTTAGGGGGTCTTCACTAGACCTGCTAAATCGACCCCCAGTGGATTGATTGCCACAGCGTCGATCCATGGTAAGTGTAGACATACCCTTTGAATACTGAGGTATGGCATGTGTGACTGCTCAGATCCTGTGAAGCACGGTGTGCCATTTGTAGCCCTGGGGCTCCTAGCAGATTACTGACAGAGTTGTCAGTTGGACAAAGCTTGGGTGCACCTGTTTCATAAAAGGGATAAAATTTCAGAAATTTTCACTGGCTCTCATGCTCTAATCTCTGACTGCCTGAGAGATTATAAATGCTTAAAGGGAAACTGTTCGTTTGCACACCAGGAGGCCAATTCTCCATTGTTCTAGGTACCCTTGACATCACTTTAGCAACTTAAAGGTACTGTAAAGTACTGGATCTCCTAATCAGGAAATAGCCCTCACATAGGGGCTTCCCTGGATGGTGTAAAGCTGATACAACTGGCTGTATGCCCTCCCACCCAAAATACTCTGCTGTTGGAGCATGCTGGGGGCATGCCAAGGATGATGATATTATTTTTTGTATCACCATAGCACCAAGGAGCCCTAGTCATGAACCAGGACTCCATTATGCTAGATGCTGTACAAACACAGAACAAAAAGACAGTCAGGGCATAGCCAGAATGCTGCTGTGCTCTGGCTATTCTCAGCTGCAACAATGGCCACAGAAGGCCATTATAACTGAGCCTAAATAAGCTGTGCATATATTCATGCAAAACACTTCTGTAAAGCTCATGTTCCTAACTTGTTGCTTTGACCACATCAGTCCTCTTGTGTCCCTCACTGGCTTCTTCTTTTCTACATCATCAAAAAACAAGCAAAAAACCTCTCTCTCTTAACTTTTAGGGCACTTTGTGGTCTATTCCCACTCTACCAATCAAATCTTGTGTATTATGGTATTGTCAACACCCACCTGATCTGCCAGTCATGCCTGTCTTGAATGCCCATTTGTCAAACTTTCCAACAAGCACCTTTGTGGTTTTTTTCCCATACCACTCTCTATACTGGGAAAGAGCTCCCTGCAAACATCCAAAAAGCCACCTCATTTTTCCTCTTTCAAATTTCCCTCTGTCATGATGACTACAAAAATTTGGCAACTGGTGTGCAGTGACTACTGCTTCTTGTGCTGTTCTTAATTGTTTCATTGGTACCTTCTGCTTCCTCTGTCTGTTTATAGCTTTCTGTTGTCTTTTGTCTTAGGCTTAGATTGTAAATTCTTCAGGGAAGGGGCCATCTTTATATGTGTTGTGCTAAGTACTGTACAAACAGGACCCTGAGCCTTGACTAGGGCCTCTGCAATACAAATAATAATTTACATAAATTAGAGCAGCTCTAGGGCTCTGAGGCTGCTCTAATTTATGCCAGAGGTTGACCCTGGACTATGAGTAAATGGAAACTCACCTTTGCACACTTCTTTTCCTGCACAAACCTTAGCTTGGTTGGCACAGACATTTGGGACCCATAAATTGTAAACAAGCACATTCCTTTACCTGGGTTATTAATTACATTTTGGGTTATTAACCATAAAAATGTATAATTTAAAATTTACTAGTCACCGATCATGCTCTTTAGTTGTCACAGTTCTCTCAGTTTGGACAATGAACATTTAAAGGAGTCAGTTTCCATTTTATTTGTAGTCTGTTTCTCTTTCATGATCTTAGTGCTGCAATTTTGGGTCTTCAAACACTGCAGGGGAATATTTGTTTTAAAACAAATGCTTTTAAAATGTAATTTAAAACCAATCATGAAAACATTTCTATTGGGCTTAGGTTCTGAATCTTGGGCCAAAGTTAAGTTGATAAATTCCTTTAAAAGATCAAACTACAGCACATATCTCATACATTACGTACTGTTACCCAGGGACCTGATGATATGACACCCAATATATATCCACTTTCCTGTACCGTGAAGTTAAATAAACTTTTAAAAACAAATGCTCCATTAGCTCCTGACTATTAATCTTAGTGTATTAATGGAGGCTGTTTTAAGCCAGCTAGACTTTTTTTCCTATTCTATTAAAATATTTACATTGTAATAACTCAGTGAGGTTTTTTTTCTAAATGGAAAGCCCATAAGTGGGTGAAAGTATTTTAGAGCAGGGTGAGACTGAAGGGACATGACATGTTATTGAATTGAGGGCCCTAGAAGGTGAGGTCTGTGCAGTCATAAATTCCAGGAATGCGGATGTGACTCTCTCAATGTGTATATGAAGTTGACAGCATTTGACAGCTACCATCTGTGAACAATAACGTATAGAAAAGCAAGGCTGCATGATGCAGACTGGAATGTACCTATCAGACTCTAAGGACTATAACAATTTACTACTCATTATCAGTGACTATAGTCATGATTAGCTGCAGGGCTTGGAAAGAAACTTGGAAATTATGAGAACAAAGTCCCCCTTGTTAAAATAGAGTAATTAGTTTAATACATATGATGAGAAAATAGGCAGGAGACTTCCTTTTTTCCCCTTTTTATTAAGTGTTTACCATCCATGCCCTGCACAGAGCTCTAAAAAGCCTGCACACTGAAAATGGACAGAATGTTGTTTCATTCTGGATCCTAAGAACATGGCTTTTTTGCATTTTGGGACTTAGGGCTACCGATTCAACACTTTCCTGGCATCATGCATACCTTACAGCAGAAGATTGCAAAGAGGGACCATGGTGATAAATGCATTTGTGCCACATTAGCTGATCAATGTTATTTTCCTGCTTGTCCACGCTTTCCAATGTTTCCTGTGATCAGAACATTTTGGCGGTAATGCCTGTGTTGAGGAAGTTTCCGTAAGGACGCTCTCAATCTTACGGATGATGAAGGGATATTTCATATTTTCTCAGTTCCTTATATTATCAATATTTCTGTGTTCATCTGCCAGATTGCCATTTAAACTGATATTTATGGAGTGCTAGACACCATGGTGGTGAATGCAGCGTGAGCCCCACAGAAAACTCAGTTAACTTACAGTCAAGATTGCTCAAGTGCATTTCCCACCAACACAATCTCTAAGGACCAGGTCTCCGCTGGTATAAATTGGCACAGCTCCATTGAAGTTGATATAATTTTTACACTAGCTGAGAATTGGGCCCTAAAAATCAAGGAAATCACTAGCTAGGAAAACATTCAAGCCAACCACCAGCTATCTATCTTCACCCCTGAGATAATACATATGCCCACGCCCACCCTACACAGCATATTCCCTTCCTATACAAATGACCCCAACATGCAAACTATACACATCTAATCATCAATATCAGAATCAAGCTCACAATCTTAACTCCAACACAAAGTGCTCACATTTCTAGGAAAGACATTTGATTTTGAAAAATATCTATTTTGAACTACAAATTAAAAAATAGCAGGAAATCTTTTGAACAGAAAAGCTATAATAAATTCTGTTTTAATTTAAAAAAAAGTTAAAATTGGTTTACAGTGAATGTGTGAACAGACAAGAAAAAGTGTAGTATGATTCAGCTATTTCAGTGGTGGAGAGATAACATGTCAGACCCTGGCTACATTAGAGAAATCTGTGCTGGCATAACTTTTTCGACTGTGTAACACCAACAGACCCCGGTGGACCTCTGGAGCTAAATGCATGAGTCTCTACTGCATGAGTTAAAAGCCACGTGGCCCTTCGCTAAGCCTGTAGCAGACTCATTAATCTCTAAGTGGTCTCGGTGCCACTAGAGGGGACAGAACATCACACCAGGAGGTGTGTGGGTTACAGTTGTAAAGCCCTTAAAGTAGCCCAATGTAAAGTGAGGCTTACGCTGATGTGACTTAGGTAAATTACTGTAGTAAGCCACATTACTGTAAGCCTCTTTTTACACTGATGTAGCACAACCCCATTAGGGATTTGCACATTGATAGTTACCTTAGTACAAATTCCTTTTATGTAAACAGGGTTTTAGTAGTAGATAGGGCTGGCTGAAAAATTTCCACTGAAACTTGTTTTTGACTAAGGCTATGTCTCTATAGCCTATGTTGGCAAAACTTATGTCGCTCAGGGTTGTGAATATTCCACCCCCTGAGCAACATAAATTACACCAACAGAAGTGTTTGTGTGCAAAGCGCTATGTTAGTGGGAGAGCTTCTTCCGCTAACATAGCTTCTGCTGCTCATGGAGGTGTTTGTTTATGCTGACAGGAGAGCTCTCTCCATCAGCATAAAGCGTCTTCACCAGACGGGCTGCAGCTGTGCTGCTACAGCACTGTACGTATAGACATAATCTACATGACATTTTTGGTGACTGCTTTCCTCAGTTTTTTCACTGGAAAACCAAAACCACAGAAACCAGAAAAAATGGGCTTTGTTTTTTTCAATGGAAAGTTGAAATTTTCCACTGGGGGCAGAGGGGACCATTTTCTAACCAGCTCTGCTTAGTATTGTAAAAGACTCTTGGCTCTTAAAGAAAATGATGTGTCAGAGCTAAGGTTGTCCATTTGAGTTTGATGATATGGCTGGGAATGTGGTGGTGCAGTTTTGTGGTAGGGGGTATGTGAAGAGTGTTCTAACCTGTGAATTAGCTTTTATATATAAATGGACTTTTTAGGACAGGCCTGATAGTCCTCTGAACTGGCCCACTTCAAACAGTGAGAAGAGTGTGAGATTTCTCTTCCAGTCCTCCATATGTGCTTCTGAACTGGTCTATGAATGATAAGTCTCCATTCACTTGCAAGCCTTGATTTCTTTGCTGAGACTGTCTGTACGGATGCCAATTAGTGCAAACTTGTGGTGGCCACGTTCTCTCTCATCTTATACTTAGATGTAAGCTCTGTGGGGCAGGGACCATCTTTTTGTTCTGTGTTTGCACAGTATCAAGCGCAGTGGGGTTTTGGTCTGTGACTGGGGCTCCTAGTCATGACAGTAATGCAAATAATACATCATCATCATAAATAGGCTACTCAGCAGCTATCAGATAGTCACAACTTTTGGTCATTATTGACTTGGACCCGATTTGAACTAGGTGGCCATAGGTGAAAAGTTCCATTTACCATTACTATTCCTCGCTCCCATCCAGT
This sequence comes from Emys orbicularis, assembly GCF_028017835.1. NCBI lineage: Eukaryota > Metazoa > Chordata > Testudines > Emydidae > Emys > Emys orbicularis. The sequence continues at coordinate 94,377,390 of NC_088687.1, read as the reverse complement.
CTACTCTGTAATGGTTTTGATTTCCTGGTAGATGTCAATCATAAAGACTCAAACTGACACTAATCCTACAATATGTATTGATCAGGGATGTGGAAGGGTCTTTGCATCCCTACTTTGCAAATTGTCCTTGTCAGGTTCCATCCTTTTGGCAACACTGTTAAGATGCTTTCTGTATGCGAAGAGGGATGTTTACAACTGAGTGCTTGACATACTATTAGATCTTGAGAGAAATCAGTTCTGTCTATATCACGCCCTGAAATGTCTCTGCTCAGATTTCACTTCCTCAGAGGGAAGCTCAGTTAAGAAGTTAGCAAGTGATTTATTTCTAAACATTGTTTGAGCAATTCCCATATTTAGACGTAAACTTTTTCAAGCACATAGTGAAAAGAGGATCATTTTCACAGCACTCCACTCTAATTCAGGTAATATAATACATTCCCTCATAAATTTAAAGAAAATGGTGATGGGAACAAGATTGCCTGTAATTTTCTTCCCTCCATTTGATAGCTAGTTACGTGGTTACTTTGTTATTTTACCTCATTTTTTTTAGGTGAGAGCAGTTTTTGAGAGTCCAGGGTCACACATCACCGAAAATTCCTTCCCTCTGTGCCTTAAAATATTGGTATTACATCAACGTTTTCATTGTTTCTCACACACACTTTCTCATATACATGAAGATGTGTAAAGTTTTAATAAGTTCTAAGGCTTCCTATTCTTATCCTGCCCCTTAACTAATATATTGCCAATTGCCTTTCCTGCCCTCCCCACTCAAACCAATCTGGGTGATCTGACCTCATTCTCTAATTTTGCTTCTTGCATGGTTCAAAATCCATTAACTGTCAGGCAAGAATTCATCTTTTAAGTTCCTTGGCCTACCAGTTCTTCTGGGCATTGTAGCTGTCTGGGAGTGATTATCTGACTTATAAACACAGTGGAGAGTCTTTATCATACAACAGTGCTGTGACTTATCACTGATAATGGGCTTAATCTTGAGAAATGGTGAACTCCATGGGAACTGGGGCTGCTCCACACATCTGAGCATCCACAAAATCCATAACTAACCTGCCTATTTCTGTCATGAGTTTTTTGAGATATTCATTGACTTTTTTTCTAACGTGCTTGATTGCCTTTGATTAAGTAGAAAGTCCCAATAAAGTGCGTGAGATTTTCAAAAGCACTCAATATTGACCTAACTTTGCTCCCCTTGAGCTCAGTGGTAAAACTCCCATTGATCTTCTAGCTTCAGTGGCTTTGTTTCCCTTATGTCTTCTCACAGTAATAGGCAGTGGGTCTTGGAGTGTTTTTTCCCCCTGCTATTAAATAGCAGCCACCAACCGGTCCCGTGTCCCACAAAACTAAATGGAAAGTAATGTTCAGTTTTTGTATTAATGTTCCCCTCCACTAGATATAATTAATTGTCTTGGTTTATATGAGATTAATAAACTCTGGAGACTTCTCTAGGAGCCCAGAAGGTACATTCAAGAGTAGAATTTGACTCTTTGCTTTAGCAAGAACACTGATAATGAAAAAATGATCAGCCTTCAAAATAAGGGCTGCAACAGCATTAAAAGTCCAGCTCCTTAGTTTGGCAAGCTGACACCCACAATGACAAATCCAGGGTCAGGGACACATATTAAGCATGTTGCCCTGTCCCAATGCTCTCTGTTGGCTCCATTTTCGTCACTGAGAAGGGAATTGACCTTGACCTTAATCCTGTTCTCCAAGAATTTCAAAGGTCCATAGCATTGCCACTTTCAACCCCATGCTGGATCCTGAGAACGGAGCCAGTAGGGGAGAGAAAATGAATGGTGCAAAATGCATGTACATACCCATAACCTAATAAATTTGGTCCCCTGGATGGGTTATTGTTGGGTGGCCCTAGTTTGGAAGAGTGAAATTATAATATTTTAGAGCACAAAACTGATCTATAAAAGCCCTGTGTGTGTGTATATATATATTTGGCAGTATTCCTCTCCTCCATCCTGTAAGTTCCTTAGGTCAGGGACCATATCTTCTATGTGTTTGTATAGTACCCAGAACAGTAGGGCTCTGGTCCTGATTGGGGTGTCTGGACACCACCACTATACAAATAAATCATAATATTATAATGATAAAAGCTGACTCAGCCTTAAGTGTAGAATCATTGCTATAAAAAGAGAGAAGAGGCTGAATTCATCAACAGCATACAAGGCTGATATCTTTCAAGTTATGAATATAAATGCGTCATTGGCTTGTTTCTGTTCAGACTAGATTTCAGACTAGCATTTACGGAATTGTTATATTTAGAGAAAATCTTGTATTTTTCAGTAAGGCAGGATTCTGCTCATGCTATTACCCTCACAGCTGGGATGAGAGATTACAGTAATCAAACTCCTCTTCTCTTAAAGTTAGGAATTGGCAAGTGCCAATGGTTGTGATCTGGGTTTAGATTTAAAGGGGGAAAAAACAACTTCATAAAACACTGTGTACAGATGGATTTTTCTTTGCTCGATATTTAATATTTCACCTATCTCAAAATGGAAACTGCAACTTCAGTAAAAGATTGATAAGGTCTATTCTATATAAGTTCTTATCCTGCCCTCATCACTTCCCTCATCTGAGCACCTTCCAGCAGTGCATTAAGTGGCTTGACTAACATCCTTCACATGTGGTTTGTTATCTCTCTCATCCTCACTTCAGGATGAGGATGAGGAAAATTGAGCGAGTGGAGTAATGCTTTGTTTGGTAGGGTTTTGTTTGGGGGATTTTTGTTGTTTACATGTACAAGCTGCTTTGTTTTTATGTTAAAGAAGGCAAATCAAAGAGGTGCGCCTGGCACCTGGAATGTGATGAGATTTGTGACAGTCCTTAGAAAACTCTGTCTCCTGCACAGATGAACTTTACCCTTATGGAAGAAAGTTCCTGTAACAGGGCAGGTTGCCCCTTTAAGGGCCAGGGAGGCTGGAGAGCAGCCAGGACAAGTAGCAGTTCTGGAAAAGAGCTCAGTAGCCAGGTGCTGGGAATCATCTGATCCAGCTGGACAGTATCAAGTGATTGGGTCTGATGATTCCTAGCTAGGGGATATAAAAGAGAGCCCCAGCGCCATCGGGGAGCCTGGGACCAGGAGAGGGCTGGAAGTAGACTCTCCTGAGGCTGCAGCAGAAGACTGCAAGAGTCTCTTAGACTGGTGAAGGTCTGGACCATTAAGCTACCAGAGGCCAGAGGGCCCTACAGCCTCAATTGACAACAGGACGTTGCTTTTTGTTATTGTTTTACATTTCTCCCCTCCTTCCCCCTGGTGTGTATGCACAAGTGTATGCAAAGCCCTGAGGTAAGGTCTACAAACTGAACTGGGGGTGGCTGACTGCTTTCCCAGGCTGGTGGATAGGTCCACCAGCCTACAGTTCTGTTGTGCTCCCTCTATATCAGCCAACAAGCAGCCCAGGCATCTGCATTCCCACAGTTCACATTCACTCATCAAGAAGTAGTAGATACCCTCAAGAAATCTCAACCTTAGACTTGGGAATCTAGCCCAGGCCCTTGTTGGCTTGTGAAAGAGAGTCATGAACAACTGGAGCCACTCCTGACTGAAATAGCCCATGCCTCATTCAGGGAAGGAATCTTCCCTTCCTCCCTCAGGCACGTAATAGAGACCTGAGACTAAAGAAATCTACCCTGAATACGCTGGTTCTGTCTAACTATCACCCAGTATCCAACCTTCTGTTCCTGAGCAATCTCACAGAAAAGCTACCCAAAGGTTCATGCTGTCTGAGAAGCCTTTCCAATTGTGCATGATCTTTTCAGCAAATAGGATGATAGTTCTTCATAGTTATGGGTTCTGTTATGGGCTGCAGGCACTAAGGATTGATAAAGTGGCTTACTACCCTGGGTAGCTCCTTCAGATGGGGATTAGACAAACAAGGTGGGTGACATAATAAGGGATTGGCAGATTCAATGGAGGCTGATGGGAAGGTTCTCTTGGCCTGTAATACAGCCTCAATATAGGGCTTGGAGATGTTCTTTGTTTCCACCTATTGGCACTCAAGTTTCTGCCCCTATCGCTTCATCTGAAACAGGGTGTCAGACCATCAAAGAGATCTGTGTGTGTGTGATGGGGAGGAAGGGGGCATTTCGGGTAAGACTACATAGCCAATGTCAGCAAGCCTCTCACCCAGGTTGGCAGACTTGGGTTAGCAGGGCTTATGCTAGCACCCTAAAAATACCTGTGTAGACAGCACTTTGAAGTTGTGGCACCCTCCTCGCTAGGCTTCAGAGCCCAAGCTGCAATGTCCACACACCTATTTTTAGCGTGGTAGCATGAGCCCTGCTAACCCAAGTCTGTTGACTCAGGCTGGGAGGCTTGCAGCTGCAGGTTGTGTAGACGTACCCTTGGGGGCCAGTGTACTGTTGGTCAAGGCTAGTGTACGATGATAATTCAACAGATCCTTGGTTCCTTTTCCAGTGGCTGGAGTGCTGCTGTCTTTTAACATGCTTTGGAATTTGATGGTATATAAGAATTTTTTCATAATCCTATCAGGGTCATTGGGTTGTTGTTGTTGTTGTTGTTGTTGTCTGGGAGCTGGGCAAGCCTCAGTGAAGGGATGATCTGTCCAAACCATGGTTGTTTTGGGATGTCCTTGATATTGACATCTAATCTGAAGACCAGGTCCAGGGTGTCACTGGTTGTGTGGGGTGGCCCAGAGATGACCCAGGACTGGGAGAGTTCTAAGGAGGCAAGTGAGGACATGAATTATGGGGTTTTTGCATCTGTGGCCTTGTCAAAATGAATGTTGAAATCTCCCAGGAAGGTGTTTAGGGTATTTTATCACCACTGTCAGCAAGATATGGGTAAGCTCCTCCATTAACCCTTTAGTCTGTGGTGGTCTGCAAATTAGCATAAAATCTATGTTAGCTTTGGCTCTGGTTTTTTAGTGCTAGATAAGTGAATTTGCATGAGCTTATCTGATTTCACAGCTTCTGTCACTTGCCCCCAGTATCTTTGGCTGGAATTCTGGTTTGTAACGTCCTGTAGCAATGCTCCTCAGTGCATCATAATAAATATCCCTCTACCTCCTACAGCAACTCTGCACATGGAGTCTATTTTGCATTTCTCTGCGGTAATAGATGCTCCCTTCTGTTACAAAACACTGCATTACCTGTACATTGAGGAAAAATCTTTTCTTCGTGGAATAAGGTTCATTTTAAAAGGCCAGATAATGCCCACTGAAATCCGCATGTGGACGGGTCCTCCACACATATAAAGGAGACTTAGGTTTCTCTGTGGCACCATCCTCCCTCACCCCATAGAACCTGCAGAGGGATCTCCATGGAGTCCAAGGACTATGTGGGCAAAGGGGGTGAAGTTAGGAGGTGGGGGGGGAGGGGAAGGAGGCTGTCCGGGGGGTGCGGGGGGGGGGGTGGGAAGGGATTGCACATCTTCCCCACATACTCTGGCCCCAAAAAATCTGTCCAAAAAGTTACTGCAGCTATAGGCTGTATTCACTTTCCTGTGGATCCTCCTATCTCAGGGGGGAAATTGCAGCAAGAGAGTGGCTCCACTGGAGGATGGTGCTGTTGGGGACCAGAACCACTTCACGCTTGGTCCATGAAGATTGCCTTGTCCTCCCATGGATCCCCTGAGCTCCAGCAGATGTGAGCTGTGGCTTTTCCACAGGGGGCAAATCCTGCCTCCCCAGTGGGATAAGGCAGGAGGATCTCTGTAAGGAAATCATGGAATTTCCCTTGCAAAAAGCCCCCCTGAAACTTTTACCCCTGGACAGACTGATCTGATCCAAAGCATACACTGAAAACCACTTATTAACTTTTAAAAATCCACCATTTTAATCATAACAATACATTACACTTAATAGTGCAGTCTCCCACTTTGCAAAGATGGGTCAGGATTAGTATCCTCAGTTTGCACATGGAGAAACTGAGGCCCGAAGCAGTTAAGCTTGCTTTTGTTATAATTGATTATTGGAAATACTACAGGATTATGGAATAAAATAATATGAATGTTTTCATACTTCAGAGCAGCTGAAGAAGTCACAAAAAATGTTTTAAAGCTAAATGAACAAAAGATGGAGTGTTTGAAATGCACCTTTTGCTATGGCCACAATCCACATGTGCTTTTTAAAATCCAACTGCAAAATTATACGAGGGAAAAAAGGAGCCTCTGGAACAGTGAATAATGTGTTTCTGATTTTCCTGAGACAAGGAAATCCCCTGGTTGTTCCAAATGCTTTATTTCTAATGTTATGTTCTTGTTTAGTGAGCTTCCTCTAGGAAGAGCTGACTGAATATTGGATATTCAAGCCTCACAAAAAGACCAGCGTCTAGCAAAGACACTAATGGTGTATATAAAGTATGTTCCAGGGTACTGAAACTGATCCCAGCATTCATATGGTTCTTGTATTATTGGTCCTGATTGGAATTCCTTTCATTGTCTCACTAATCCCATTGTGGTTTTCTTGAAAAACAAATATATGTCATGGGGGAAAAAAACCCTGTACGCTAGAACTTAGTGATACAGCACATGCTGTTTCTATTTGCTTACATAAAGGATCTTGTATATCTTTACCTGCAATTTGTCTTGTCTTTTTACATATTCTGAAATACTTCAGAAGTCACAGGAGCTTGCATTAGTTCTGCCTCCAAAGGACGCCAGTTAAGTCTGCTCTTTCTTCCCAAAGGATTGCAAGGCAGGACAAGTCAGCTGAATTGGCAGGCAAACAAAAGCTATTTGGAAACGATAAGGAACACAACTGCTACACAGCTTAAAAGCCCCTTTTGGAATGCACACTGTGATTCACTACATGTCCCTTACAATTTCACAACAGCTCTCTTCTTTTGAGAGCAAAATCTAATGCCAAAGCCAAAAATAAATGTTACAGTATGTGGAGTGTAATATTATAACAGATTAATTTTCTAAAAATGAAGTGTTGGGCCTTCAAGTCCTGTGAAGAAATTTAATTTGTACTATATTTTATATTAAATCTTGACACCCTCTGATACAAAGCAGCATGGTAGCATCTCTATGCAGGAGACACCAGCCCTGCACCCCTGCTATTCCAATTTTCCAGCACAACCCCATATCCCAGCAACAGCCACACTTAAATCCAGCCCTAGTATACACAAACCATTTGAAGTTTCTTGCAGTAATCACAATTCCGTAATCCTGTGTGTCACGAAACCAGGAGTGGCTTTTGTGTCCCAAGGGGGAAAAGGTTGAGAACCACTGGGCTAGTGGACTAAAACATAGTGCCGGGAACTAGGCATTCTTGAGTTCAGATCCAGATTCTACCACTGACTTGCTGTGTAGCCTTTAGCAGGTCATTTAACCTCCCTGTGGGCCTGATCCAAAGCCCATTGAAGTTAGTGAGAAGATTCCTAATTAGAGATGGTTGGGGAATTTTTTGATGAAATAGTTTTTCATTGGAAAATGCCTCTTCATCAAAACTGAAACTTTTTGCAGGAATATATCAGTTTTGACTAAATCCTGAGTTGGGAAGGATTTCTCAGGTCCAGTACAGAATTTCAGTCAAAAGCAAAGAGAGACCAAGCCCTCCTAGAATAGCCAATAGCCCAGTGGTTAGGGTACTCATCTGGAAGGGCAGAGACCTTGGTTCCAGTCCCAGGTGTGTATCTAGGGGCTTAAACCAAGGTCTCCCACCTTACAGATGAGTGTCCAATTACTCGGCTATTGGCTGTTCTGGGGGGAGGGGTGTTCTCTCTGTTTGTTTCATGGGAAAAAAGTTAAAAGGTCTTGGTTTCACCCTGACGCAGCTGTGAAAATTTTAGTGGTACAGGAAAACCATTTCCTGCCCAGCTCTACTTCTAATGAGTTCAGTGGACTTTGGATTAGGTCCTTTGCTGAGATAATAATCATTGTATCTTGAAATAATACAATGTGAAAATTATACTTATGTACGTCAATGATGTCACAACAATTAATTGGTAGTGCTTTGAGGATGTAATGCCTGGAGCAAACATTAAGTATTATTATTTTCCTGGTACAATATTAATCTATGTAAGAAACCTACAGATTATAAAATGCAAACAACTGTAGATTGGAACTGTCTTTTTCGGGACTCCTTATTTTTATGTATGCTATATAATTCGAACACCTCATTGTGGTCTTTCCCCCTCCCCTGTCAAATTGTTACAGCAAGTGGATCATTCTTCCATTTGTCAAACATTGGGAAGAGTAGGAAGCTACATCTACACACTATAATGCTATTGTCCTCTCACTGTGACTGCACACTTTGGCAATGTGGCATTTGGTGTGGGTACATAACAGGAAGCTGCATGCACCAACATAGTTGAAGATGACTCTTGGGAATTCATGGGAGAGATTGTGTAACCAAAGTGGAAGTGTTGTGGCACACAGGTCAGCAGACTGCAGACTCAATAATTAGACAGAGACAGCTACGGTGGTTTGCCCATGTCATCAGGCTACCCACTGGCAGAAGCACAAGGTATGTGGAGGGAGGAGGTGGTGTGGAGGACAAAGATTGACCTATCGTAGGATGATCGACAAGGATGCTGCCATCCTGGAGACAATGTATGATGGAATCAAACATCTTGCTTTGGACAGAAAGCAGTAGGGAAAAATGGGTTTCCTCATGCGCTACTAGGCACAGGAGATTCTAAGTCTAAGCCCATGCTGGTCCTGGTTTGTTTTTATTGAAGAATTTTCTTTCCATTCCCCAAATTAGATTTGTTGCCTTCCTCTTTCCCAGTGTTTGAAAAGCTTATCCTTGGAAGTATTTTCGAGCACTTTTTCAAATACAGTGGGGCTACAAGCCCCAAAACAAACCAAGGCTTGCATCATCTTGATGTATTTTTGAGTTTGTATTTGATTTAAAACTATAAAACATGATAGATAAAATATCTTGCTTAATTTTTAAACTTCTTGCTAACTATAGGACAGTCTGTTCCTGTGTAAGGAAAGTTCATAAGTGAAGACATCAGAACTTTGCTGAATATTTGCCAGGTGCTCTTGTTAAAACTCCACGGTTGCTTAATATAACTCACAACAAATCTTTCCATTTGGCCAGTCAGATGATATGCTAACCAAGGAACAAAGGACAATGATTATAAACAATTCAAATGCTAATTTAGAGAATACTACATAGGAATTAAAACCAATCATACCATTTTATAATCATGCCCAATACTTTTGTGAGTACTTTCATGCTAGACCCTGATTTTGCAGAAGTTTTTATTTTAGGGCTATAATTTTAACCTTATAATCTTCCACGAACAGAGGGAAGCAGGTAGCTGCATTGCCCCATGAGCAGGCCAGGGAATCAAGTGTAACTTGGACCCTTTTCTGGGTGTATCATACACCACAAGAGACTGTATGTCTTTTATGTATTTGGTGCCATTTGTTATTTTGAAACCACTGAGATAGCCAGGAGCGGCGCCAGGGTTTTTGGCGCCCTAGGCGGGGGTCCTTCCATGCTCCCGGTCGTCGTCGTCAATTCTGCGGCGGGGGGGTCCTTCCACGCTCCCGGTCTTCGGGGCACTTCGGCGGCGGGTCCCGGAGTGAGTGAAGGACCCGCCACAGAATTGCCGCCGAAGACCCGGAGTGCGGAAGGACCCCCCACCGCCGAATTGCCGCCAAGGGCGGCAAAATGCCGCGCCCCCCAAATCCTGGTGCCCTAGGCGACCGCCTAGGTCGCCTAAATGGAAGTGCCGGCCCTGGAGATAGCACTTACTGTTCAAATATAAGTTGAAAAAGCATTCTAGCAACTTTTTAATGTTTTATTCATGACTGCGTGCAATATTAATGCAAAATATTTTTACTTCTCATTTAGAAAGCCAATTATCAGTTTATGATGTTTAAGCTATTTTAGAAATAGCTTCCTTGGAGTGAGATTGTATGTGACTTTAAACAGTGAGCCAGCTGCTGTCTAGGTTCTCTAGCTGAGTAGTGTGGAATGGACAACATCTCATTCCATTGATCATCCAATTATTTTAATGCAAAATCTGTTCTCATTTGCTCTTAAAATCATTCAACAAGGCTACTGAGAATATCTGAACTGATCATTTCAGATAGCTAGAGGAGTCCCCAGCTGGTGGCTCTTTAGCTAGCTAGCAAACAGAAAACAGGACATAGTAAAGGGATGGTTATATTTGTTCAATTTCAACACTGTCTACTTTGCAAGTATTGTAACCTAAGAGTTGTAGTTGGAATTGCTCTTATAACTGACTTATTGTAAGAATTCCTGCTATAGAATCTCATCAAGCTTTTATTTTATAGTGCACTTAATATGTCCTTGATTTTCAGTAGTTAATACGATTTTAAATGGTTTAAAATCATAGCAGGCTCAAACTTGAGATACAAGTCAGTCTGGATCAGAATTACCGTATTTTTAATGAAAAATATATAAATTCATTTTAAATGTACAAGTGTCATATACTATACATTTCTCAAGCTATACAGATAACTTTTTTGCCCAGCTTCAAACCAAAGTAGGAAATAAATCCATAATGAAAGACTAATGATCAGGGTCTGATCATACATCATTGAAATCAATGGAATTTTGTTACAGACTTCAATCGGCGCAGGATCAAGCTCATAAAGATATATATGCTATATTGAAATATCAGTACATAATGTATTTTACTACATAATACTTTAATGTAATAATGATAGTACTTTGCACTTCTGTTGACCTTTCATCTTGAACTCAAAGCCCTTTATATTTCAAGATTACATTTAATTAAGATCACAACTCTACTGTAAAGTATGCATCCCCATTTTACAGAGGACTAAAAGGAGACACAGAAGTTAAGTTATTTGCCCAAGGACAAATAGTGAGTTAGTAACAAAGTCATTATTAGAATGTAGGAGTTCTGACTCCCACAGCCACGTTACAATCTGCTCTAACCATTCCAATGTACACAATAATTGCGGTGGCAGAGCATTCAATGTAGTAATTTGCTTTCATGGATCAGTAGATGCTGAAATGAAGCTGTGACATTTGCTAACTTCATCATTCTGATTGTACTTCAGGGCATTGAATATTTTTATTACACAGCAAGGTGAATGAAGCTAATCAATCAAACCCCAAACAATTTAAAACAAAAATATTTTAATTCTCTCATCCAGGTTTGAAAGTTCTATATTGTTGGTTTCTCTAGCAATGTTACCTTGGGGGTAGGATGAATAACTTGTTCATGGGTAGGGGCAACAAGCGAATGGTTGTCTGAAAGAGTGGCCTGCACAGAAAATATGTAATCTGATTGGAAACACAAAGCTTATACAAGTTTTAGTCTTGATTGTTGGGAATGATATTTGACTTTCTGGGTTATGATTGGCTAAAATATTCCACCCGGCAGATAATCAAGCAATAGTAAACAGATGTTCACTTCAACCTGAAGGTAAATATTACATGAGACAAAGTCTTTTGATGATCATTGAAACGTGAAGTCAGTACATTAATAGTGTTTATATATTCTGAATATTTTAATATGTCTATAAATCTCTACAAGATATTAAGTGTAAGCATTTTTTGGTTTTTGTTTTGTTTTTGTTTTAAACTAACATTCTAAAGAGATAATGAAGTCAAAAGGAAAGGAAAAAATCTTTATCTCTGAGCCAATCAGAAAGCAGAAATGTACTTATACACCTTCTTGGCTCAACAGTGAATAATAGTTTTTACTGAATTCAGTTACAGCTAATGACAGTGAAGTCACTTACATGTGGAATTTGAATGGTAAATGTTGGTCTGTTGTTGACCTCTGAAAAAGTAAACAGAAATTTCCTGACTTGCCACATGATTTTTCAGCCATTCACAAGCCAGGATTTGTTTCCTGTAAACTGTTGGTTAACTACAAAGTTTTTTTTTTTCTTATTATGTAACAGCCTTTGTTGCTATGCAGTATATTAAGCAAAAAATGGGAATTGAGGTTGTAAAGTAAAATTGAGGTATTTACTTAAAGAGAGTTCTGCAGAGCAACTGAGGTTACTCCTATGGGTCAGTGAATAGGGTGCTGGTCTGGTGGGCTATTCTTGCCTCTGCTAATGATCTGCTTTGAGACCTGTGATAAGTCACTTCACTACTCTGTGCTTCAGTTTCCTCCTTGCAAATAGGGGTAATGATACTTACTTTCTTTGGCATAGTTCATTGACATATATGGATGAAAAGTGTGATGTAGGAGTTGAGTGCTAACAAACCATGGAACTGAATAATAAACTAGGATAAATGTTAGAGTGACCAGGTGGGTGAGGACATATCTTTTATTGGATCAACTTCTCCTGGTGAGAGAGGCAAACTTTCAAGCTTACATAGAGCTCTTCTTCGGGTCTAGGGAATTTAATCAGTGTGTCACAGTTAACTACAAGGTGGAACAGATTGTTTAGCATAAGTAGTTTATATATTTTATGAGACCATTCAAGGTGAAGTGGCCCATTAACACCCCTCCAGTCATAGGGAGGAGGGGCAGGAAGTAACTGGGGGAAAGGGGGAGAGTTATTCTGTACTGTCCTTTGCTCAGCTCCCTCAAGGGGGTGTAACTTAAATGAATAATTGTTTGAGAGTAGGTTGAAAAGGGAAGAATTTTTAATGGGAGCTGCCTATGTTGAAAAGAGGTAATGTGAATGGACACAACGGGCCTTACTTGGATTGCATTCTCACCAGTTTTACAGCGGTGTAAATTTAGTGATTTTGGGAGAGTCAGTCCTAATTTACATTGGTGTAAGTGAGACCAGAATCAAACACAGTTAACGTACTTAGGGGTTTCCGTGTCATTTGTGAAAATACTATTTGGGTTTTTGGACTGTGAATGGCTGGAATTTCTTTTTTGTATAACTCTTAGGCTATGTCTACACTTCAGACCTTAGTGGCACAGTTGTACCGCTGCAGCTGTGCCACTGTACGGTCTCCTGTGTAGCTGCTCTATGCCGGTGGGAGAGAGCTCTCCTGCTGGCATAATTAAACCACCCCAACAAGTGGCAGTAGCCTTTGCTTTGATCCCTCCAATGAATCCTCTCCTAGGAATATGGGAAAAGGGGAACACTTGTTTTCAAAGATGCTGAGTATTTGGGGGAGGAGAAAGACAAGAAGAAGAGAACTACATGGAAAACAAATGGTTAAGTCTTCTTGTTGTCCTTTTTTCTTTGCCCTATTTACTATGTGCTGGCAATGGAGCAGATGGGAAGATGTCCACAAATTGGGTGTCCATCTGATAAGGTTATACTCTGCTTCCTAAAAGAGATAAAGACCATCTTAAAAAAGAAAATGACTAATCTCTTTAAATGTGGAGTTGTGTCTGTGTTGGTCCCAGGATATTAGAGAGACAAGGAGGTTAGGTAATATTTTTTATTGGAACAACTTCTGTTGGAGAAAGGGGACAAGCTTTTGAGCTTACAGAGTTAGGATCGCACTCACCTTGTCTCTCTCATCTCTGTAAATGTTACTAAGGTGGTTATATTTTATTTGAATGCCTACATCTTTAAAAATCTGGAAATTAATATACTGGTGCTATCATGGGGCAAAAAAGTGTGAGTTCTGAACAAGAAAATGAAGATAATAATGTTCATGAAAGTGGTATAACCAGTTAAAACTGGTTCTAGCAAACAACTGAAGTTATACATTGAGACACTTAAGTCCCAAGTGGGATTCAATAGCTTTACATTCCAGATGAAATATTAATGGCTCTTATACAATATTCTCAGCAGAGGTGCCCTAGCATACCAACCTTTGTGTTTTTTGGTACTTGGAATTTGTAATTTGTCCAGGAGCTGCATTCTTCTAAGTGTTACTTCTATTTTTTGGACCGACTCCATGCTTTATACAGAAAAAGAGTGCTCTTTTCAGACCATATGAGACTATTTGAGTCATGTCTCTATACTATAGCACTGAATTACCCTTCTCTGTTATGGTACACTTCATCATAATCACAGAAGGATTTATGGAATACCAACATTTTTAACAGAGTCCAGTCTCAAGCTTCCTGTGTTTAATTCCTGTTCATGTTTAACCATCTTCACAGTATGTTGTTCAAAAGTGGCTTGTTTTAGTGTTCTGGATGCTGCAGTAGCTCCAATTTCTCATTTTTGCCAATAAAACTGAATAGTGGGATGTTTTTGTCAACTTTTGGCTGCATATCTGTAGTCAACTGCCTGAATAATAATTGTATGAATACTAATGACTATCTTTGATGAATAGAAACTATTTGAGGCTGTTATACAACCTTGTAGGCAGCAGTGCTGGCTCATTTACATACCGTAAACCGCATCCCTCACAAATTATAACAATGAGGCTCTTGCCTTAGATGAAAGGGGATGAAGAGAGTTACTGAAGGAAAATGGTTCATATTCACATAAAGCACAGCCACATTTATCCACCTCATTTAACCCTATCTGGAATGTAGTTATGTCTCCCTAGTGGGAATCGCTTACCCAGTTACTCTCCGGGTTGGCTTAACTCCTGTTTATTTGGCTGTTTTTGATTATCCTTGAAATGCTTTGTGATCTGATTTCTGGAAGCAAAATAAGTGGGCATTTTTCCAGCCATTAATTAAAACCAATTAGTGGTAATTTTACTAATATTTATTTTTGATACAGGGTGAGATTTTCAAAGGTTCCTACAGAGGTGAGGGTAGGTATCCAGGTCCCATTGAAACTGAATGGGAATCGGGCGCCTAATTCCTGATTCGCTTTCAAAAGTCTGGCTCACAGAGCCATTGATGTACCTGTTGCTTTACAACCAAAGGACATGGCCCTGCCCTAAAGAGCTCACAATCCATGAGCTCAACTCTGCAAACCCTTCCTCACACGTGTAGTCTTTTCTCACATCAGTGGGCCTTCCATATGTGAGTGGGCAGCAGCTGATTCCTTCTGGAGCGCTACACCCAGGTTTGTGTTTTCCATCACTGTACCTGCTGGGCCTGGGAATACTGGAATTGGTGAAGTTATGGGGTCAAGATTTCTAAATGTTTTGGTTTGAGCTGTTTAATGCCAGCCTCTTCCCCACTGTTAACAAATCAGCCCCTTCCTACAATACTCACAGAAATGAACAATAGAATGTACTTATTTCTAAGAAAAATCTGCTTACTGCTCACTAGTAAGTTTTGCTTGAGGGTTAGAGTCTGGGTTTATTTAGAAGAGTCTGTCATCAGCTTCCTTCTCAAACAAGCATTCCGTGCTCTGAGAATTACATGTACTGTGAAAACACAAACAAATGCAATAAAATGAGAGAGCACATGGACTGTTCTGGATGGGAAAGAAAAAACCTTCCGTTTCACTTCTTGGCCCAGAATTTGCATGTTACATAAGGAGGAAAAGGGAAGGGGCAATGGGCAGGGGGATGGGACCCAAAAGTATAAGAGAAGATAAAATCTGATTAAAATGCAGACTAATAAAACTGCAGAACATTAGTCAGTCTTCCTTGTGGAAAGAGAAAAATGTCTGTGATTACGCTGCTATAGAAACCAAGTAGGGTATGTGGGTGGGTGAGGGTGTGAGTATGTTTCTCTCCTCCCACCTCCCTCTTTCTTGGAATGAAGATCTTATCTTACTCAATAAGCTTTGTGCTTTGTTGCCCAGATGATCGTTCCCAGTACAAAGAAAAGTTGTTTTCCTATTTATTTAATTTCTCTTAAAATCTCTGCTCTCTCCCTCTTTTGTTCTGTTATTGACAACGATGCATTTCTGTTCCAGAAGAGCAGTTAAACTAGTCTCCATGGTTTAGCTGTCTTCCCCAGTGGTTGGAAGATGGGTACTCTGCCATAACTGTACACATGGTCAAGGATGCTTTGGAAAGTAAACACTGACCTGGAAGGAACACACATTGTCTGTGTTTCTGAACACTCTGCCCACACAGCTTTCTTTGCTTTATGTTAGATGTTAAATGCCACACGCATTAGAAAAAAAGAAAGACAGAATCTGAGTTATAAAATTAAACTCTGCCTCATTGTCTGCATTGCCAATAAATTATCTTCTTTATGAAGCTGCAGAGAATTGCGCATGAACTGTTTCTCTCTGAATAACAGCACAAAATTGTATTTAAAAGACCCTAAAATGGGAAGCGTTCATAGGAACATAGGAGTTGCCACACTGGATTAGACCCAAAGTCCATCTAGTCCAGTGTCTTGGCTCTGACGGTAGCCAGTACCAGATGCTGCAGAGGAAGGTGAAAGAAACCTCACATTAGACTGGTTAATAGCTGGGATAATCTGCCTCCCTAATACTTGGGTTAAACCTTGAAGCATGAGGTTTCATAGCTCTTCCAAAAATCATATTAGCATTAACTGTTATAAAACTGGTATCCTTGTTATCCATTGAAATGTCTGATCCCTTTCCAGTCTGCCGAAGTATTTGGCCTCAGTGACTGTCTGTGGCAACAAGTTCCAGAGTTGAATCATGTTCTGTGAAAAAGTATTTCCTTTCACCAGGTTTGAATTTTCTACCGTTCAGTTTCATTGACTGTCCCGTGGAGCCAGGGAGAACTGCAGCTCCTGATCTGCCTTCTCTAGATCAATCATTATTGTGACTTTTGTCACATCCAGTGGCGTTGGAGCAATTTGTATAGTGGGGAAGCTGAGCGCCATTGACTAAAATCATAACCCCCGTATAGGATGGAAACCACTTCAAGCCAGTGGTGCTGCTGCATCCCCAGCACCCCGTTCCAGAACCCTCTGGTCACCTCCTTTTTTAATCATCCCCTTCCTAAAGGTAAACAATCCCAAGCTCTTGCGGGGGGAGGGGGGTGTCTTTCACTTTCACTTCTTAGGAGTTTTCCCAGTCCCTTCTCAGTCTCTGACCCCTTCTCCAAACCCTCTCTGAGTCTGCAATACCCTTTTTGAGAAGGGGTCACCAGTACTGCACATCTTCTTCTAGATGAGATAATGCACTGGTTTATATAATGGCATTATATTATTCTCCATTCCATTCCTGATGCATCCTAACATTCTATTTCCCTTTTTTGACCACCGCTGCATACAGTAGAGGTCTCAAGTTAGCTGTCCACAATGATGTCCAGGTTCCTTTTCGGAGATGATACAGTACTAGAGATATCCCTTTTCGGAGATGATACAGAATCCTGTAAGATGCATCAGATAGTAGAGGAGTGACAGATTGCTTAATTTCCCCCCCCCCCCAAATGTACAACCCCTGAGTCTGCTCTTGCACCAGTTGGAGTCAGTGGGACCAGGATTTTCAAGGTTGGCTAGGTGCGTAAATATGCAGGTTTGCACCTAACCACATGTGTAAGGGGAACTGATGTAGTCATGGAATTTTCGAAAAGGCAGCAAAGCAAAGTCTGTTGACTGCAGTGGGAGTTGGCTCAGGCCCTAAGGAGGAGAAAGTGTACATTCCTGGGGGGGCAGTGGGTGTGGGCTGAGGTTAAGTGCCCTATAGCAGTGGTTCTCAACCAGGGGTATGTGTACCCCTGAGGATACTCAGAGGTCTTCCAGAAGGTACTCAGTTAATCTGGATCAGTGTTTCTCAACCTGGGGGTTGCAGCCCTGGGGGGCAAGGGGTGTCACAGGACAGGTTCAGGAGGGTTGCAAGTGCAGGACCAGCAGTAGGGGATGGCAAGCAGGGCAGCTGCTCAGGGCCCCACGCCACTGGGGGCTGCGCAAACCTAAGGTACATGCTTCAGCCCTAGGTGGTGGGGCTCGGGCTACAGACAAGGCTCACAAGTGAAAAACAGGCTCAAATATTGCACCCAAATGTATATTTATATTCCAATTGATTTATTTTATAATTCTATGGTAACAATGAGAAAGTCAGCAATTTTTCAGTAAGTTTGCTGGACACTTTTGCATTTTTATGTCCGATTTTGTAAGTTTTTAAGTGAGGTGAAACTTGGGGATACACAAGTCAGCTCAGACTCTGGAAAGGGAGACCGTAGTCTGGAAAGCTTGAGAGTACAGTGGCAGGAACAAGCACCTGCCCTAGTAGAGACCTTGGTTCAATTCCTTCCTGAGATGGGATTTGAACAGTGACAACACTGAGGCTTTCATGTTGAAAATGTTCCACTTTAATTATCCGTTATTTGGGCCAAAGCAAAATTCCAGTGTGGGAAGCCACGTATAGGGTTAGGGTATGCATCTGGGATGTTAGCTACTCTGGTTCAATTCCCCTGGCTGCCAGCTGGGGCAAAAGGATTTGAACGGGGAGTGCTTTCTGCTTGCCTGTTGAAGCTGTTCCACTTTAACTATTGGGCCAAAGCAAAAGTTAAGTACAAGAGGCCTTCTCTAGTACAGGGGCTCAGGTAAACACCTGTAATGTGGAAGCCCTTGGTTCAAGTCTTCTCTGGGCCTGGTATGGGGAGGCATGAGACATCTATGACAGGGTCGCTATATATTCCATTGACACAGAGCTGGGATAATGGCCTGCTGGGACCATGAGCAGTTGGGTGTAAAGGCTCCCTAAGACCACTTTTACACCAGGGATCAGCCTCCTCTCTAGGCAGCCCAACAAGAAGAGGAGATGCATAAAACTGGTTTAAAGCCACTTTTACAACCCTGCTCTCTGGAATGGTGCAAAGTGCATCTTGGACACAGCCCATGACATAAGCCCCCCAGTTCTATAAACCTCAGCTCCCATTTATCCTCCTGCCTCATTTTTTTTCTTTCCTCCTTCTTGTCACTCCTTCATCAAATCCTCTGCGGCCCTACCTCCCAACTGGCTCCTATTCCAGTTATAGTTATTTTGTGGGAGTTGCTTTCTTATCATGAACCTCCAGCAGAAACATACTGTAACTAGCTCAGTATTTAACACAGCAGCAGCCAATGACATTAACAAACAAAAAATGTCTGAGGGAAATTGTGCACTTTGCTGGCTTTTTCTGCCCTCCCCTATGTGAAATCAGTTGTATAGTCTTAGTCCAGTGCCCAGTGGACTGATGGTCTGTATCACAAAGCCAGCTAGCATTGCCACATGTGTTGTTGGTAGTCTCCGCTGACAGGCCAAGAATTGAATGGGCACGGGAGAGCACTGCTTTCTCACCTGTAGAGGTACTTCCTTCAGTTCTGGTGAGGTAGATTGGCTTCATTGTGAGGAAGCTTGTGCTGTGCTCCTGCTGCTTGTCATACTCTACTCAGAGGGGCTGGAGCACCCACGGGGGAAAAGTGGTGGCATAGCAACTGACTGCATGACCGTTAACACCCTTACTTTCAAGTTATGGTGATGGTTTATACATGGATATGGATAAGAAGACTAGGCTGAGTTACATTAATGATAAATTATTCTTGGAAAAGATATTAAACCTCTTGCTTCAGGAACTAAGCCAGTCTGTAAGTATTAGAAATCATCGGGATGAGTCCTAATGGTGGGGGAAGATCACCCTTGATCTGCCTAATGTGGCAGGGTCTTGCCCTTTCTGCTGCACCATCTGGTATAGACAACTGCTGGAGCAGGGTACTGGACTAGCTGGACCATGGGTCTGCTGCTGTGTGGCAATTCCTAGGTCTGTTACAGGAGGGGACTTGGAAGCTGTTTGGGGCTCCATCCTTAGAACTATTCAGCCACCTAAGCGGGGTTTAATATTTCAGGGGTGAATCTGGCTGGATTTGGTTCTCCTTTGTTTACTTCTTTACCCTGACTTGTTGTGACTCAAGCGGACTCGCCCACTAACGCAGTAATCCCGCACTGGGACCAGCCCAGGCCAGGACTTCGTTGTTGCCTTACTCCCCCCGCACGCTCCGGCCCGTGTCTATTTCAGCAGAATCCCCGAGCCTTCGACGCTTCTGCTTCTCCGACCCGTTTGCTGCTGCCCCAGCCCGAGCCCGGCAGAGCTCGGAGCGCGGCGGCCAGGGGGGAGCCAGCTGGCGGCGCGGGGCGGGCGGCTCTCGGGAGCTGTGAGTGGCCGCCGGAGGAGGAGGGGCGGGGTTTGTAGGAGGGGAGAGAAAAGAGCCGGGACAGCGCCGGCAGCTCAGAAAGCAGAGGGACAGAGAGAGACGCGCCGGGCAGCTCCTAGCGCGGACACATCAGGTCCTGCCGCCCCCACGCCCCGCTGTGCCGCCAGCAGCGGCGATCCCCCGGCATCCTCCCTCCGAGCCGCTGCAGCGCCCGCTCCCCGACGCCTGCTGCTCTGCTCCCGGGGCAGCTGCGATGCGCCTTGTCCAGAACATGTGCACCATCGCCGAGTACCCCCAGGCCGGCAGCGCCAGCGGAGACGGCTGCAGCGGGGGTTCCTCCGGCCGCCCCCGCCTCATCAAGATCGCGGTGGTGGGAGCCAGCGGCGTGGGCAAAACCGGTGAGTGCTGC
Source organism: Emys orbicularis (assembly GCF_028017835.1). NCBI lineage: Eukaryota > Metazoa > Chordata > Testudines > Emydidae > Emys > Emys orbicularis. The sequence continues at coordinate 94,357,184 of NC_088687.1, read as the reverse complement.
CCGCCCGGCGCGCCTCGATCGCTTGGGGGAGCTCCGCGTGGCGAGAGGCCAGGCGCCGGGCTCCCTGCTGCCAGCGTAGCCAGAGACCCTGCCTCGCCTGCCACACTCCCCTTTCACCCTCCCTCCCGCAAACTGGGGTGCTGCAGTCACTGACCCTCTTCGAGCCCCTGGGCTGCGGGAGGGGGCTTTGTGCGCACGCATCCCAGGAGGAGAGGTTGTAACCGGCTTTTCTTGTGTTCATTGCAGCCCTGGTGGTGCGATTCCTCACAAAACGCTTCATCGGAGACTACGAGAGAAACGCAGGTAAGGGGGAAGTGGCTGGGCGGCTTGAGTCTAGGGCACAGCCTCGTGCTGCGCGGTGCTACATTGATAAAGGATAAATACCCCCTTGCACTCTCCCCCGAGCACGTCGGGAGGTAGATTCCACTTAGAAAATGTAATTTGTGCCTTAAACACTGAAAATCTAATAACCCTGCTCCCAATAATCACCGACCTCTGCCTGGTTAACTAACGTTCAGGGGCCATTCACCAGTTTATCAGGGAAGCAAACAGTATTCTTGTACTGTAGTATGCTGAATTCTGGCTAAAAGCAGACAAGGAGCATCTATTCCTGCTATTGTGATGGGGATCGAGGCCTTACACAAAGAGTGTTTGATCTGAAATTTGACTTGTTAAACCCCTAAGGCACTCCACTTTAGCTTGTTGTTCAGAGTTGTGGTCCCAGATGAGTGATGTTGGGGGAAACCCAGCCTCATTCCTTGCCCCTTTCAGGGGTGCTGAAAGGGGGGTTGCTGCCCCCACCCCTGCCCTGGCTTGAAGTGGTTTCCATCATATACAGGGTTTACAGTTTTGTTCAATAGTTCTCAGCACCCCCACTATTAACAACTGTTCCAACACCACTGAACCTGTTCTCATTTTTTCTTTTGAATTTAAAAATAGTTAATGATCCAGGGAAGACAGACAAGCAAACAAGCTTAGCCAAACTAGATAAGAGGTACGAGTGTTGGACAGAATCATTTAAAAAAAAATAGAGTGTAGATCAAGGTAATAAGATTAGAAATCAGCTATACTATAGAAATAAGGCAATAAATATATCCAAGAAAGGAGTGTTTCTAGTGACATTACAAACCAATCAAGACATTGCTGTTGTTGTAGGGACACATGCCTTTAAACATCTCAAGACCATATAGACTCTAAATGCATCCAATCCAAAAACACTTTAAAGAGAAAATATTTGCTCAAGTGCAGAACCCCTAATTGTCAAAGCAACTGATGTCCTATAATAAAAGTTGGTTTGCCTTTGTCGATAATTAAAATTGTCCAGTTCTCTTGAAAGGTGTAATCAGCTCCAAGTCTTTTATAAAATTAAAAAACTGAAAATTTGTAAGCAAGTCAATGCAAAACTAACCCCTATGGGTTCTGATAACCACAAACCACTACAACCTTCCCTCTGTCATTATGTTACAGTTATCAGTCTCTTACCGCAGTTGCTTACAGTGTATAAATTGAGTGGTTAGTGATAAAACGCTTCTATTGGCCTGGGCTCTTAAGTGCTGCCATTCATGTCCCCCCTCCAGGCAATTTTTGGGTCTGTTCATATAGCTGTGAGCGTATTTGTAACAAAATGTTGTTGTTGTTAGGTAACCTTTATAGCAGACAGATCCAAATAGATGGAGAGATGCTTGCTATTCAAGTGCAAGATACACCAGGCATTCAGGTGAGCCACATATCCATACATCTCTTAAAATAGTAAAATAAGCTTTAATCTTTATATCTTTTGCCAGATGAGCTGTTCAACCACTTATCAATTGTTCTGGAAAATGGTTCACTATCCATTTTAGTATCAAGTGTTTTGAATGGCAGAACTGGTAACCTTGTTTATAAACAGTGAAAGCTCTATGTACTGTATGTATATAGTGCAGTGACAGTAAAAGTAAACAACCCACTATTTCAGTTAATCTTTTGTACTCTTGGAGAGACAAGCAGTCTTGTACGGGAAGGCTGATTTATCCAATACAGATTTACATTCTAATGTGTTAGGAACATTTTATTTTTGTGCCAACAAGAAATGCATTGGAAAAAACTTGGAAGGAAAAATGTCATTACTACAGCCTGATAAACTCTAAAGTTTCACAAACGTGCACAATAGAAACTAAAAACCATAGTATTGTGGCTGTATTCATTAAGATTTGTTATGACTTAATCTTGTATTATGGAAAGTTTGAGTGTGTAGACAAGAGTAATGCTGGATTTTGCCTTTTTGCACTGGGCAACTCTCCAGGTGTAAATGCTTCCAGCTCATATCTTTGCTTCCCTAGACTTACTGTCTAGCCAGTTAATTTCCCATTCTGTGGAACTACAAAGCTTTTCTCTGCATGCAGAACTACTCAGGTCAATTTTCCACTGGAGTGTGGCAAACTCCAGTGTTATTTATTCCAGATTTCTGCAGCTGGATCAACATACTTTATGAAGGTGCACACACACACACACACACACACACACACACACACACACACACACACACACACACACACACACACACACACACACACACACACACACACACACACACACACACACACACACACACACAAAAAAGCTTAATTTACAATACAAAATACAAATCTATCAAAATATAAAATGCATTTAGAATTACAGGCTTTAAATGAAAGTCAGGTTACTTTAATTTTTTTCTGTCATAACCATCTAATTTAAAACAATTCTTCTTTCTCAGATCCATGAACACAATCTGGACTGTAATGAACAGTTGAACAGATGCATTCGATGGGCGGATGCTGTTGTGATTGTTTTCTCCATCACAGATTATAAGAGCTATGAACTACTTAGTCACCTTCACCAGCAAGTTCGACAGTTACACCCAGGAAACAGAGTTCCTGTTGTCATTGTAGCAAACAAAGCTGATCTCCTACATATTAAAGAGGTGGAGCCACAGAATGGACTTCAACTGGCGAACATGCTAGGTTGTACTTTTTATGAAGTGTCTGTCAGTGAGAACTACAATGATGTCTTCAATGCCTTCCATGTCCTGTGTAAAGAAGTTAGTAAACAACAAATAACTAGCACCCCTGAGAAGAGAAGAACCTCTCTTATCCCAAGGCCAAAGTCGCCAAACATGCAGGATCTAAAGAGAAGGTTTAAGCAAGCTTTGTCTGCTAAAGTTAGGACTGTCACTTCTGTCTGAAAGCAAAGCTAAGTGGGGGTTTTATCTTCTCAACCTCTTGTCATAAAGTTCCAACTTTGGAATGTTAAACACTGGCACTATGGAGTCCAAGGCCGTGTGACAGAAGGATGGTTCAGAGGTTCTTTTGAACTGCTGTAGAAATAAACCATTGCTTAAAGGAGAAACAAGCATGAGGCTTGAATAAACTCCTTAAGTGATTCTAGCAAGTGAATGGTAGAACATCTTCATTTTAAAACCAAACTTTTAGTAATTGGAAAAAAAAAAAAAAACAACCCACAAAACTTCAGTCTTGCTTTCCTAGGATGGGACACAGTTGGCTTGATGTACAACCACATCATTTACGAAGTTTGGTGACCAAAAAAAATGCCCCAAACTGCAGCTTACTTATTGGAAATAACCATTTGAGTCTTACAGTTGTATGCTTGTTTTTGGTATTGGATGAAGGACAGCATGTATGTATTTTTATTGCTCAGTAGAGCTTGATTTTACCCATGTATTCTAAAGCACAAATGAGCTTATTTTGAAAAGTCAGTGTAAAATGAGTGGCTGTGGCTGGGTTTCATGATTGTAAAAACAATGCTACACTATTTTTACTTGCTACATTTTTACTGAGGGTTTGACCAGAATTTTTGTACACAAAAATATTGTGCACAGGGTCTAAGTGTATTTTATCATTACAAATAACTTGTTTTTTTTTTACTGTCTGAAAAATATTGTCAAGATTAATTTTAAAATGTTACACTACTGCTACTTTTCAGATGCAAGTCCTGAGTTGGAATGATGATCCCTGGTAACTGCTCAGTGCAAAATCTTTTCCATTTCCCCCCAGCCCCATTGTGTGTAGTAAGCATGGAAGGAACTCACTTTGTCAATTCAGTATTGTATGATATACACTGTTGGCTCTAGGCAGTGAAGCTGGTTGGATTTTTCTTAGCTGAGCCCTTTCTCTCCGAGTTTAGTGGAATATTCATCTTTAACCACACCTAGCAGCCGTATGCATTTTTACATTGAGCCAATGGAGTTTGAGAATATAGGCTAAAGGCCTTATACAAATGCACTTTAAAAAGCCACTTGTGCTTTTGCTTAAACTGTAACTTATTTATTTTGTGTACAATAACTCCTTATGTGGAACAGACTTTTCACTCCTGCAGTCTGTTTCAGCATTAAATTTTTTTGAACTACACATTTTCTCCTGTAGTGTTTTTTGTTTTAAACAGAACTGGAAACAACCTGTGAACCTTGGGGACAAAGCATTGCTTTACAAGTATCTAATTTTCTCACAATTTCCTGTATGGTATATACTAACCACTCTTTAAAAATCAATAGGTAGAAATATGAATTAAATCCTCCTCTTTTGCATAGTTTTATGTATTCAAGTCTTACAGGCACAAGCACTTTAGGTATTGTGGAAAGTACTCAGAACCTTTTATGTACCATATATTGTCCTTTGATGCAATTATGCAGAAAACAAGGCCTTTTAGACTAGGGTTCAGGATCCATCCCTCCGTCTTCTGGCATAAAAATCCTAATAATGGGGCTGTGGGGGTGAGGCTTGATGTTACTTAGATACGAACTTATTCGTGAGCTAAACACCAGCCTCTGCCACTTTCAACTCTTCTGTTAGAAACTGGCAGTATTAGCACAACCTACACTACAATTTTGCTTAGCGATAAATACGATGCCTTGAAGAATGAAAGTGAGGTTGATTAGTGGGTAAAGTAAATTGGCACAAACCTCTGACTTCATTCCATTCACAGAGAGAACTAGACAGCTGAGACATACTGATTGGAACAAATGGCACCTAGGCCCCAACTTTATCACACAATAATAATAATCATGGGGAAACACAGACTCATTCTTGAGAAAAGAGGTGGCTATGACTTATCTAACCACAGACCACCCCGTAGACCCAGCCAGCTGGCTTAGACAATAAGCCAACAACCATTCTGCCTTCCTAAAAAGGACTAGTTTTCCTAGGCCAACCCCTAAGAGCTTCTAGCACTGGGTTTCATTGTCCTGAAACATCAAAATTCTCTTCTTCTCTATCACCCAAGTAGGAGACAGTAACCATTTACCCCAAATTAATTTCCAATTGCTTACAAAAATGTCACCTGCAAGACTAGCCTGCCCCAAGATGCTACTAGTCATTGCTTGGTGGTCACCTGGACAAAGTGTTTCCTTCTGGTTGGAAGATTGGCTGCAGGCAAAGTCAAAAGCCAACCCCTGGGAGTCAGGCTCCCAACTCCACTCCTGATCTAGGGCATCCCCACCTAATGCCAAGCTTAGCTAGAATATCTTCCATTCATCACTTGCAATAGGGCAGTTGCTTCACCACCACACCTGCTGCAGTAATGTGCAATTATACCAGCCTGACCAGAAGGCTCATAGACTAGATTAAGTTACAGTCTCATTTGAGCTTTAATGCAGATGTGTCAACTAACTCATTGTCACCCAAGTGCCTAATGTCCACATCAGACTGGCCAAAGTGCCACATACAAGCCAAAACCAGGGCAGGTGACAGAGAGTTGCAAGCATCCCACCTTTCCCCTGGAGCAGGTTCCTGGCATGGTGCTGGTATGGCAAAAGGGGGGTGGGGGTTGGAAAAGGATGAGCGCTGCAGGAGAACATGATACATTACGAACCAGTTGTCTAACCAGACCACTGCTTTCTTATTTTTGAAGACCCTCTCCCCCCCACCCATTTCACCACAACTACTAAGATAGGGAAGCCTTCCAAAATCTGGTATAATATCCTTTGACCTCCCCACTTCTCTGGCCAGCATCCTACACCTCCAAACGCAAAATTCAATCCTCTACCGCAGCGGAGAATGGCCGTGTCCCATACTATGTAGATGAGGTTTGCCTGATGAAGCAGTGGCATCTGCTGAGCTGTTCCTGCTTGTAGATGACTGGAGGGAACTCAAAGGCCCTTGAATCTTGTTGTGTATGTGTGGCTGGAGGAAGACAAGAAGGAGTCCACCAAGGGATAAGCAACAGACACCTGGATATCTCCTTGGCCTCTACAGAAAATTTGGGTGCTAGCCATGATCTCACTTTGGGACAGCAAGCATCCTCCTGCCAGTTCACAGCATGCAGTGCCCATGCTGACCCCCACGTAGGGGCCAGTTCCCTGCCTTAGCTCTCTATGTCACCCTCCCTCAAAACTTCTGTTGCTAATACAACCAAAAACCACACTCACCCTGCCCCACTCTCCTCCCCCAAACTAGGGGACACAGCCCCCACCCTCCTTTCCAAAACACATCCCCAAAGGCCCAAGGTCTGCCTTGTTGTCCTTGAACAGCAGCCAATCATCTTTGTCTCCTTTCAGCCTCTGACTGCTCTCACTGTTGCTGAAGTACAATGCTCTAGCCTGCTGTTGCATTCCACCATGGCAAACTGGCTATGAAAGTTCCCCCAAGGTGGGCATAGAAGATTAGGCATCCCCCCTATACAGGGATCTGTGGAACCACAAGAGCTGTGGGAACCTCCAACACCAAAGTCTATTTAGGCCCCAACCCTCACTGGTTTGCCCTGCCCAATAACTCATGCAGCATGTCCTCAGATTACCAAGTCAGGGGTCTGAGAGTGTTCAGCTAAGGGGGGTGGGGAGAGGAAGGAGACAGAAACTGTCACGGCTGCAACAGCTTCTTAGGACTGGTGACCACTTCCCTGTGCCAGGAGCTCCTGTCTAGAATCCCTTGGGGCGGCTGAAAGACAGGGGAAGGGTGATACGATGTGGAGGAATTGACGGCCACACAGCAGAATGGACACATAACCAAGTTCACCTTTCTGGTTATGCTGCATGTGTGTGTGTATGGGGTGGGGTGGGGGAAGAGCAACAGAATGTATCTAATAAATGAGGGGTTGGTGTGTATGAAAAAGCCAGGAAGATGAGCAGATTCTGTAATCTTTGCTTTATTGTTAAGTAATTTCCAAAACATCTATATTCTGATAATGTAAACAGTGCAGATGAAGAAGAAATGATGTAACCACAGAGACAGGCTGTTTGCTGTCATTTTTCTAACTTGCTCAGTCAAAAAGACTTCATAAGCTTTTAGCATTACATGTGGTTTGATGTTACTTTCCCATCAAGTACAGTGGAACGTAACGTTCTATATTCATCGTCTAAATCTGTTTTCATAAAGGCAACTTTGTCCATGCTTCAGTCTAACCTTTATAATCAGGCTTTTGTTCCCTTCTGGCTACCGAAGTGCACCATTAAAACAAAATGAAGAGTTTTCAGAAAAAAGGTTACATTTAACAGAACTTAAACTAGCTAGTGAGCAAAGGTTAAAGAACTAGTTTCTATTTAACCTAGTCTCTGGGCATAATAAAGAATGCTAAAATAGGGGAACTTCGCTGTATATAGAAAGACGGCCTAAAAATGTGCCCCTAAAATGTAACAGTAAATGATCTCCCAGCATAGAATGTAGTCTTAGCATCCCTGGGATGAACAAACTGAGACAATACGCTGCATCTTTGTGGCACCATTATTTTATGCTGCATTTTTATTAACCTCAGTGCTGAATACAGTTGGAATCCTCAACCACTTATGTTTTTCTCCTCCAAAGATTAAAGCAAAATTAAAAAAAGAAAAGTTACATAACTCAGACAGCTTGTCTTGTTAAAGGCTGTTGCCTAATCATAAATTAAAATCAAAAGCTCTTCCTACCCTTGTTATTCAGAAATACAACTTTAAACGAGCGTTCTACTTTTGGAACCCTAATGTTTTTGCAAATGGGAATATGTTATTTATTTGATGTGCCTGAGAGAAGCATTCCTCTAGGATTAATAAAGTGAAACATCTAATCATCTCAGCCCACGTGTTTTCCTGTGCAAAATCATGCAGAGGAGAATGTCATCAAAGAAAGTGACTTTTCTCATGAGACTATGACTGAGGCAAACAAGAGAGGAAACCAGGGACCTGTGAGAAAGCCAGTACATGGCTCACTAGTTTGATTATGGTGGGATTCTCCATCCATGTTTCCCTCCACCTCTACCCTATCAGCAGTAAAGCCATCAGTGGACTTGTAGCTATTCTACTACTGACAACTCAGTTCACTGCTGTGCTTCATAGCCTCTCCCTGGGGTTAGGGCCACAGACTGCGCAGAAGGAGTTAAACACGTAACTAAGGCACATGTGTTTTGCAGGGGAACAAAACAGGCCAGGGCTAGGTTTTGCTACCTTTACTCCCACTTTACACTACAAGGAATCCCATTTTGGGACTACTTCCAGTGGAAAGTACTACTCCATGAAGGTAAGGTGGCAGAATCTAGCCCTTTGCAGCTGTTCCAGAATTACCCCCTTTCTGGGGAATTACTACAGGCAGCCATCTTCTCTGGGCAATGCGGTGGGGAGGGCCCATGTTAGCAATATCATTCAGCAGGGAGGAGCCGAGTGTCAGCCTGACGTCACTGAACAAATGAATGATTTTTAAGTGCTCCCACAATCCATTCAAGTCCCCTTGCAGCCAGCTATCAAATCACTCGACTCAGTTTTCAATTACAACCACAATTAGTTTTTAGACAAATTCATTTTTGGAAGAATATCGGAAAGGATGACAGGCAAGAGGGTGGTATTTCCAGTGAAGGCAAATCACTTATCTTCTCCGCAGATCTGCACTCTTCAGATGCCTATGTCTGGTTGTAGATGGTCTGTTGCAAACAACAACTCAGGAATGTTAAGTGGTGTCAGGAGCATTGAGGAGAGCACAATTACCTGAAGACAGAAATAAAAAAATGCAATTCAGGAGACTAATCTTGTCTGCAATCAGAACAAGGTCTCTAAACGTGTACTGTTCATTTACAGAACAGCAGAGGAATCATTGATGTCTTATGCTCACTGTGAGGTGGCAATACAGCTTGTCCAATGCTACCACCTGCTCAGCTAATAATTATAGCTGAACCCACCAGTGGGAGAACAGTGATTACTATCCCACTCCTAATGCATTTGTAGTGTGACTCATTCACCCCACACAGTTCCACTACTAGGGTAGCACAGTGATTTGTTATGACTCCCACTGTGTTACTTGTGAAAAATGAGTCGCTCAACCAGCAGTTTCCCTTGCCACAGCACTGAATTTTGTCAACAAGTGACTCAAAATTGCAGCTGTTTCTTCTTTGTTTACGCTGAGGTGAAAATTACAGAAAGCATTGTCTACCTGCTGTGGCTAGTCAATGAAATACAGTCAACTGTCAGAAACTTGCCACTTGAGACCAGGAGCCTGGTGTTCCAGCCAGCAGGATCACGGTTCAAGCACGGACACAGTTTGGATTATCTTTGTTACTCTTTTCATAAGGAGAAAATATGTCCCTAGTGAAAGGCAGCATCACCCATTACTAGAGCTGGTCAAAACAGGGCTTTGGAGCTGTGCTCCAGCTCCGCTCCAGCTCCAGGCAAAAACCTGCAGCTCCACTGCTCTGGAGCTGCTCCGCGCTCCAGCTCCGGGCTCCGCTCCAAAGCCCTGGTTTTGATCAAATCTTTTTTCCATTGAAAAATACTGTTTTGTCAAAACCAAAAGTGTTCTGCAGAAACGCCTTGGTTCTGACACAATATTCACTGGGAAGGTTTCTCAGGTCAAGGAGGGAATTTCTAGTCAGGGACAGAGGTGTGGGCAACCCAGATTGAAGCCTGTTTTCTGCCTGATTCAGAGCAGGGACTTCAACCTGAGTCCTCCCAAATCTCAGACAAACACCCGAACCACCAAGCTTTAGAGTCAGCCTCTCTCTCTCTCTGGCTCAATGAATATTTAATTCTTTACACAGATCAATGCCAACATCCAGCATTGGAACACTTCAAAAACTAATATTTTTCACAGAGCAGAATTGTTGTTTTCATCCTTTAAGCAGCAGGCCATCATAGATGGATTTTTGTACACAATATATATTTATATATATTTTTTCTCCCCTGGGTCCCTAACTAGATTTTATTAGCTACTAAATTCTCAGTCCTGCAGATCTAATGGAGTGTCGGGCTTTCCTACCATTAGAGCCAACTACTGAGTATAACAAGCACTACTCACAGCAGTGTTTGTAAGATCAGGCCCACAGATTAAGAACAGGACAAACTGGAGGAGCATTGTATCAGACTTAAAAATGAATTTGCTTTCTCAATGTAAGATTAAGGGTATCTAATTTAGAAAAATCCAAAATGAGGAGGCATAAATTATGGCAACTGTAATTTAAATGCCAACAACATTGAGTGTGCATGTACCTATTTTCTTTTAGTAATTGATCAAATTGTGCACACTCTTCATCTGAGGTAAAAATCAACATGCATGAATATGTTTTTATCTGAATATTCAAACATTGCAGGTGATTTAAAAAAAAAAGATATTAAATACCAAATACCCCAGATCTCAGTAGTACTACACTTAAGCCTCCCCTGTTCCACATTATTTTCTTTTCTTTCATCCTCTCTTTAAATAATGAAAAGAATCTGGAGTTAAATTACTACACTTTCTTTTGTGCTAACAACCTCGTGTGCTTTCCCACACAAACTACAGCAAAATGACACAGATTATCTCTTCTATTTCCCATTGCTTAAGACCATCTCTGTAATTTGCTGGTGACAAAGACTGCACTTTCCTATTTATGTTGTGGAGGAATCAGAGTACAGTACAGTCTGTGCACTCCTCTTCCTATGTACTCAGCTTAATTCTAAGAAATATGAGGTGACATATTACTAATGTTTTTTGTCTATGAATCTACAGGCCAAACCACCACCACTCACAGATAAAAGCAATTTCATCTTCATAGTATTATCACTAAACTAGCAGGGTAGATGTGCAATTGATAAAATGAGTCCACACAAACAAATGAGTGATGATTGTAACTTATTCTGATGTTAAGACACAGTCTTGCTGTCTCCCATCCATGCACATGGATATCAATAGTGGTTTCAGATGTGGATGGAGGAGAGCATATGGCCCTCTGTTTCTATGGAAAGCAGATGATCCAATCTTTTGTACAATTGCCCATAAATGTCCAAGCAAGTCTCTTTCGGAGGATAAATTTCCTTTGCAGATCCTCACCCATCTTAACATTTGTGTCCTTGTCTGTGACACTTTAATTGAGGGCTACATTTTGTCATGACAGCCACCATAAAGTGGCCAGAGGGTCACTCCATGATCCACTACACTGTAATGAGTAGCACCAGGGTAAACAAAGAGAAGGTGAGGAGAAGGTTTGTGTAAAAAATGAAGAAATTGTGAAACTAATCATCCCACAATACAAACATCCCATGAGATGGTAGCTGGTAATCTTGGATATCACCAGATATCTGGCTCGCAAGGAGGCACAGGAGGCTGAATGCACATGCTGTGAAGTTTCAGACTACAGGGCTCAGACAATATGATGCAAGCAGCAATACTAATGACAATGCAGTACAACACTGGGTGTAATCCCCTGGGCAAAACTTCCTTTGACTTCAGTGGGGCCAGGATTTCACCCAATATTTCAGAGCAGCTAAAGAACACAAACCAGTCACACCCAAATGATAATCATGGTTGCCAGGGGTGATAATTGCACTTCATAAATAACCATGCTCTTCTATAGCATTTAATGTACGGCATGTTTGAGACCTCACAGAAATAATCTGGGCCAGCAGAAGTAAATCATTGGAACTGAATCTGTATAAACTGGGCATGTCTTTATATTTCTGTTCTCATCTGTGTCATTGTTGCATCAGCATACAGTGGGAATACAGTAAACAAGGTGCAGGACACATGGATTGTCACATGTCAACATGCTCTGCTGTAGAGCAGATCTCTGGAGTCTGTGGGCATGTGAACACGAACCAATATTGGTACGTGTTCAAACATTGGTGGGTAGTTAGTGATGTGACACAGGGAAGGGATTAAAACATCCACTTTTTCCTCTTTCCTCCTCTTTAGTTTCTTATTTTTTTAAAAAGTCATTCTCCTCTCTTGTTAGTTCAGTTGTTTCTGCCTCTTCCCAAGTTAGATGCCTCTAGGGGTACCAATTCATTACACCTATGAGGTGGTATTTGCGAAGAAGCAGTAGGCAGAGCTATTCAGCTTCATCTGAAAACAAATGATGCCTGAAACACACTGTTCTCTTTTGTGTCTCACAATGAGAAGAGATGAACCAAATGTCCCCTATCCAGACTAAAATATATATTTGCTTATGTGGATAAAAACATATGTTTCCAATCTCCAGACTTAATTCTCATTTGCCTAAACTCCAAACAACTGCTGAGGCAATTGGTGAGGAAACCGATCTGCTGACAGGTTGTCTGTTGTTGTTTTATAAATTTCTTTACTTTCACATCCACAGTGCAACTCCAGTTTAAAAGAAGTGCCAATAATTAGTGCAAATGTCAGTGTTTTGTTTAAGTGCAACGGAACAGGGAGGCCAATGTTTTCATCTTGCCCTGATGTCTGAAACTGATCGCCTGAACATCACAAAAACAGCTCTGTTAAACACTGGCTTGTGGTAGATGAATGCCTGGCTCTTTGAAAAGAGAATAATCCCAAACAGGTGGCGCATATTCACAGCTGAACTCTAGAAATCCAGGTAAATCCAACTAACTCAGACACTTTTATATGCGAGACTCGAACAACCAATTCTTTTCTTCCATTTACCCCCCTCAGGACTCTCCCCTAAAGCCCTTTAGCCCCTAATGTAACAATTTCATACAAAGGCAAGGGGCAGTAAAAGCTGCATCAACTCTAAATTCTTTGGGACTCTGCCTCAAAGGGTGACCTGCCACCAGGGTCAACCAAAGCAAAGCAGCACCAGATTCCATGTCACCACTGTCAAACCTCAATCCCTTTTAGAAAGTTAGCCAAAAGAATTCCTGCATAGTTTTACACCATCTCCCTCATTAACTTCGTGCTTATCTTTCAAGCTATATTAAAACATTTAGAGTCTGGATTAACTTGTCCATCAGTACATCACAATTCAGTCCCTGTTCTGGATAGCAAAGAATTTGACTCACTGTGTTAAGGAGATAAGTGAGAAGCTAATTGGAGAGAAACATGTTATCAGATGAAAAAGTGCTCTTGGAAAGGGCATTTTATCTTATAAAAATATTGAGTTCTCAACTCAAAGATGCTGTTAAAGTGCAGAAAACATGCTATCAATCAGAGGCTGCTCTGCCTTGGTTGGCTCCATTTTGCTACAGACTTTTCATTAGTTAGAGCTGTATTCGCAGGAATTAAAACAAGAGAGTTTACATTCAGCCTTTGGAACAAGACATGTTTAATGACACAGGCAGCTGGTTATGAAGTGTTTCTTTGCATCTCTCTTGCAGCTATAAAGATCACCTTCTGTGCCTGCTCCACCCAGGAGAAATCCAGCTGCTCCCATACACCTTCCTCCAAATTAACAATTATCAATATCTTAGACCCTGCCAGAAGTAACCCCTGCCCTCCCCACTCCACTGGAATGACAGTGAATGCAGCCAGGAGCTGCTGCCAGAGAATGAACGGGGCAGGGACCAGTCAGATGGACTTTTTGTCCCCGCTCCCAAGAAACCCCACCACACAGAGCTACCCCCCCCTCTCAGAGGCAGACAGTGTGCCCAGGAGCAGCAGACCTTCAGATGCTTGCCAATAATATTCCCTTCCCCTTAACTGACTGAGCCCAAAGTTATTTTGGAGGTTGGGCAGGGTCAATGAATGGCACCTTAGTGCCAGGGGCATGTGGACAGAAGAGAGGGGATGGGACAGGGGAGGAGGTTGGTTTGGAGAGACAAACCTGGAGGGAATGTAAGTACTATTTGACAGGTTGCCTGTGTGGTTGTTTATAGACTTTGTCTGTCTTGTTTATTCAGCTGTAAACTCTTTAAGATGGGCGTCTTTTACTCTGAGGTAGAGGATGGCAGCCAGGTTGTCAACTTGAGCATAGCACACTGAACTGCAGGTGGGAGGGGGGACATTTTAACCTAGGAGGTTGGAGCAAACTCTTACAGAAAACGTCCAGGGATCTGAGGTCCATACAAGCAGCTAGGATCTTGATTTTTAAGGTCTCATCCTGACTCTCACTCAGTAACAGAAAATAAATAATTTATCCAGTACAGAAGGATGAAAGGCTAAGACAGCCCTGCAAGAATTCAACCCTGTTGCTGTAGGGAGTCACAGTAACTCAGACCTGACTGTGAGAAGGTGGCCCTGCTTGGGGCACCCTCCCGCGGCAGGTCATGGCATGACAAGTGTGTCTGCCTCAGTTTTCCATGAGAATGCACCCAGATTAAGGCATGTTGTCTCTCTCAGCAACAAACTCAAACCCCTTTATTCACATAAAGTGCCACAGTCCCCTCGTCGTAGAGACAGTTGTTCTCAAAACCTCAAAGTAAAACAAGGTTACAATACAGCAGCTCTTCAATCCCTGGGTCACCGCTCCCAGGTCACCCACCAGAGAGTCATTAACCACTCTGCCCCAGTCCGTTTAGCCCATTACAGGGCGCCCCATCCAGGTCTTCTACCCGATAGTTCCTAGACCCGCTTCTCTACCACGAGTTTTCTCCTGTAGCCCTAAGTCAGGTCTCCCACGACAGAATTCTGCTCAGTGTTCCATTCAGCCAGGCGTCCCTGCCTGACAGTCCTACCTCTGCTCAGGGCATGTCCCTCCAGGACCAACCCCTTGTTCTGGGATCAGCTTCCTGCAGCCTCCCAGGCTCACTGTTAGAGGACTTCCCACAGTGTTCCATTCAGCCAGACTCTGCCTATGAGTCCTGCCTAGGGTGACCAGATGTCCCGATTTTATAGCGATAGGCCTGATATTCGGGGGTTTTTCTTATATAGGTGCCTATTACCCCCCACACTCTGTCCCGATTTTTCATACTTGCTGTCTGGGCACCCTAGTCCTGCCCCTGCTCCTGGGATCCACACTCCAGGATCAACGCTCTCCTTTTGGGCTTACTTTCCCCTAACCTTCCCTTCTTCCTAGGGGCTTCTGCACAAGTTCTCCTCTAACTCATCAGGGGTTCCCCAGCTTTGGCCAGTCCTCACCAACACCCTTTTGCTCTACCTCATGGCTCTCTGTAACAGCTCGCTGCTGCTGCCGCCGCTACCAGGAACTCTCCTTTCCTCCTCAGGCAGCTCTCATCTGCTCTTCTCTGCCTGTCTCAGACAGCTCTGCCTCACTAAGTCTCTCTCCCATAGGGCCCAGGTGCCCTCTTTTAAGCCCAGTTAGGAGGCAGCAGAGCAGTCACAGGTGCACTGGCCTTTTCCCTTTTAAAGGACCAGCATCACCCTGTGACATTGACACGTAAGCCTCTAACACCATCCCCTTTCCACCTCAGAGGCCCCTAATCCGAGCCATTTCCTTTCTGTCTGAGGAGGACTGAACATTTTGGACAGTCATTACTGTTCCGCTTAATGGCATCGCTGCTTGCAGTTCAATTTACGTATGCAGATTCCCAAGCAAATGCTCACTCACAGAAAACTGCATGTGCAAATTCTGAGGTCCTATGGAATGATCTGGGCCTCACTGAATCTACTGCACACAACAAACTTTAAATAACTTGCATCTGAAAGCTGCTTGCCTGCAGATGTTTCACAACAGAGACCTGACACCATTATTAGCCTTATTTATATGTTATGGTACATGTTCAATATCAGGGCAGTATTCAGCACTATAAAAAGCATTTTCTTTGTTACTCTTAATTTGTCCTGGCTCAGACAGAAATCACAGTACTTAAGGTTTCGTACCTGGATACCGGGTTTGTGTGCTGATATTAGGTCCCTCACCATTCTGACCTCAGAGACTGTCACTCCACCAACCATATAGAAGATCAGGAGAGGATGATCACTGGGGTGAGGACGACTCACCTATAAAACAATAGAAAGCATTATTTACATTGCTTCAATTTATTCTGAAACACAAGTACTCTTGACTACAAAGCCGCATGGGGCATACGATCAATAACATAATGCAATGGCTATTTATGACTGGTCAAGACAGAGTATTGAAAGATTAAGAGGAAACTCAGAAATTATTTTTTAAAATGCTGGTTTCTATGGAAGTTGGATAGAAAATTAAAGAGATTCTGGCAGGTTAAAAATCACTGGAATGATATTCAGGTGTGGCATATTCACAGGTCCCACTGAGGTCAAAGGGAGTTGTGCTCAGCAGACCTGAGAATCAGGCCAATGTTTTTCAATGAATTAAATGTGTTTACATATATTACCATATACAGGAAAAGCGTTGTTATCCAGCATATTGGGGGAATGAGGGTTCTGGTTAGTCAAAAATTCGAGTTAACTAAAGAGTTATACTTATCAATGGAGAGAGGGAGTTTGGGTGTGGGAGGGGGCTCAGGGCTGGGGCTTGGGGTGCGGGAGGGGGTGTGGGCTCTGGGAGGGAGTTTGGGTGTGGGAGGGGACTCGGGGCAGGGGGTTGGGACATGGGAGGGGTTTTGGGGTGCCAGATCTGGGAGACGCTCACCTCGGGCAGCTCCCCACAAGCGGCAACATGTCCTTGCTGCTCCTAGGCAGAGGCGCGGCCAGGCGGCTCCGCGCATTGCCTCTGTCCGCAGGCGCTGCCCCCACAACTCCCATTGGCTGCGGTTCTAGGCCAATGGGAGCTGCAGAGCCAGTGGTCGGGGTGGGGTGGGGGCAGCGCACAGAGCCCCCATGGCCTTTCCTCCGCCTAGGAGCAGCAGGGACATGTCACCACTTGCGGGGAGCTGCCTGAGGTGAGCACTGCCTGGATCAGAAATCAGAGATATCAGAAATGCCATTTTATAGAGCTTTCTGGTTGGCAAACATAAGAACGGCCATACTGGGTCAGACCAAAGATCCATCTAGCCCAGTATCCTGTCTTCCGACAGTGGCCAATGCCAGGTGCCCCAGAGGGAATGAACAGGTAATCATCTAGTGATTCATTTCCTGTCACTCATTCCCAGCTTCTCACAAACAGAGGCTAGGGACACCATCCCTGCCCATCCTGGCTAATAGCCATTGATGGACCTATCGTCCATGAATTTATGTACTTCTTTTTTGAACTCTGTTATAGTCTTGGCCTTCACAACATCCTCTGGAAAAGAGTTCCAGAGGCTGACTGTGTGTTGTGTGAAGAAATACTTCCTTTTGTTTGTTTTAAACCTGCTGCCTATTAATTTCATTTGGTGACCCCTAGTTCTTGTGTTATGAGAAGGAGTAAATAACACTTCCTTATTTACTTTCTCCACACCAGTCATGATTTTATAGACCTCGATCATATCCCCCCTTCGTCGTCTCTTTTCCAAGCTGAAAAGTCTCAGTTTTATTAATCTCTCCTCCTACAGAAGCCATTCCATACCTCTAATAATTTCTGTTGCCCTTTTCTGAACCTTTTCTAATAACCAATATAAAGTGCCAGATAACACAGCTTTTACTGTTTTGTGAAATCTGAATTACAAACGTCTAACGTACTTTGTAGACTAACTACTCTTTGCAATTCATCCAACGTAACTAGATTAGTCAGGTCTACTTTAATTTCAAATCAGTCTCTAGACAGTTTCATGTTGGTGCTCTCCTGCAGTAGAACAATGCTGCAATGTTTGGGTTGCAACCTCTGTATGGGATGTTTAAGACCAAATAAAATACTGTTTTCATTTTAAAAAATAAATAAATAAAACAATGCAAATATTCATCGTCATTTTCATTGTTTTCATTTAACAAATTCTACTGGCTCAATTAACTTGCTTATTTTGCTGTTTTCTAGAGTTATGTATTGATAGGACAGTTCCACTGATATTGTCCTGGGTCAGACTCAGCAGATCCTTTGGACATGATGCCAGTGGAACCATCACAATCCCTCTTGTTATAACACCACGTCCCTATGCATGAGGCTCAAAACGTTTGGTTCTGAGGACTGAGAACAGCTTAATTTGTTCTTTTCGTTATTGTTTTTGCCAGCATCATTCTATAAAATGAAAGTAGCAATCTATGTTTCGGTGGAGCATGGTTCCATTTCCTTTTACCACCCACGGCATCTCTCTTTGATCCTGGTGGCTCCAGCTCCCTGGAGTACAGCTCCTCCTCTGTTCTTTATTGTGCCTATCCTATATTTAGTCCTTGGGCAGTTTCTTGGCCAGCAGTCCAGTTCATGATTTCCCTTCTGGAGCTGACTGGCAGTCTTCGGAAGAGGAGGTTCCCTCTGTGGCTTTTCCCTTTGAAACCAGCAGGAGGTTTCCAAGCTCTCCAAGCAAACTGCCTTTGATAAAGCAGTGGTCTCGATCAAGTGCTGCTACCAGGTGCAGAGCTCTTGGGCTGGCTCTTCAGGAGTTTAAAATTAGGGCAGATAATTTACATACAGCCAGTGCCTGAACACTGTGTGTATGTATGTTGTTTGCTCTCCTAGCCTTCCCTCATTCATCTTTATTCTGCTGGCAGCAGGGACAAGTATGGTTATCACATAGTCCTGCATACCCCCAATTCAAGAACTGCATGCAGCTCCTTTCCAATGAAATCCACAAACCACCATTAAGTCAATATAACTCATTTTTAACCTGTACACAGGCTTTCCCTAATTTCCCAATGCTGAACAATGGCTGCATAAAATGTATTGTTATCTTAATTAAAATACCAAATCCATTCTTATTACAAATACTGTGAGGAGTTCAAGTAAGGTCTAAACAGTCCAGTAAAAAGTAGGCCAGATAGGATTATAAAATAGCTTAGGTGCTGGAGTATTACAGGGAGTTTACAGCAAACTGCATGGGCAACTGCCACAACACTGAAGAACAAACTGTTCACAAAGATGGTAAAACATGAATGTTGGCCAAAGCGCTTGTGCTAGGGTACTCCTATGCAGTATAAGAACTATTAGCTTTAAGATGTCAGTCCAAAGGCTAGCTGTGAACAAACTGTACATGGCTGCTTCCCAATTCCTAGTGTTATTTTAGTTGCCACACAGAACAAAGGTGGTGATCAAAGAGTTAGATTTGAAGAATTTAAAATTTAGATATTCACATCAGAATGTCCTCCTTAAGAACTTTATCAAGGGACTAAGAAACTCATTGTAAACATGTACGTATAAATCTAGAAACTTATTATAAGGTTACCTAACGTAACCTTTCATGGATATAGAAAGGGAGAAAATATTTGACAAATCATTTCCATCCGTCAAAATAAGCCTCTATCCAAACACATGGTTCATATATAAAATGTATTATTTTTCAGAAAACTGAAATTCAAACCACAAATTCCAGAAATGCATATTAAAAAATACCAACTATTAGGCATGCAAGCTCTAAATTAAATTAAAGTTGCCATGAAAAGGGTTTGGAACCTGTAATTTTATTATGCTATGCACAAGTGTTTTGGAGGAGGACAATACTTTGGGTACAAAATATTTGGCTTGTTAAGAATGTGGGTTTCTGCCAACATATTTCCATTTGATAATACAACCACCCAAGGCTCTCTCTTTTGAAGAGGCTAGCTCCATGTGGCTAAACACAACTCAACTCTGTGTTACAGAAGAAGAATAAAAATGAACTGTAACAAAAAGCAACACACATTCTGTCATGCTTCTACAAACTATGCCTAGTTAAAATTGGAGGTTTTTTTCCTTTCCGAAAATAGCACACACTTTTCACCAGTTTGTTTCACAAGGTTTTCAAGTCCTCAAAATCTCATTTTTAATATGAATTGTCAGTGATCCCAAAATGTTTTGCAAATCACCTATAGAAATTCACTTCAAAACATCTTGATTTAGAAATTTTGCCCCAGTCTAAAAATCATTAGAAATTACCATGGCAACCATCTTTGGTAATTTAGATTGGTGGAGAGAAGACAGGAGAAGACAAGGTAATGCACAGAAAGTCTCCTCTCAGAGGCACATGCAGAGATGCGTATTTAGTGAGATGGTGACAGAAGTGGCAAGGGACACATGCACTTTGGCTCCACCTCCAGAAGTAGCACAGGAATACATACCAGGCCCAGGTCTTGCAAATATCATGGACAAGACGTATAACTTTACACCACAAGTTTGGGCAGATAAAGTATGAGAAGTGAGATTGACACTGCAAGCATGATGGTTATGGTTGCTGGCATTATTGATATAGCATGGCAGCAGAGAAGCCAGCCTATGTGCCACCAGGATTCTATAGTGTACCCAATACTCCTAAGACTAGTATACTATAACTATGAGGAGAATAAAATAAACATGAAAATCCCAGCATTAATGTAACCAAATCACAGGTAAAGATGCAGGGTGAATCAGCTTCACTGAAGCCAGACTACATATACAAGCATATTGTAAAACTACATCAACATAGCCAAGCTATCAAATAAATCTAGTGAAGGAGGAATCTTGGAGTTTGGATACTTATCTGAACCTAGCTGCTCATGAGGACCTTTGTCCCTACAATTGCCAGTCCTGGAATTTTCTCCTAGGGACTTTAGTGGTTGGAGTGCTTTCCCTTTGGTGTGTTTTGGGGATCATCAGGAAGGGTCAATGCCCCTTGACAACACTGTATGGACCACATGAAATGGGGAGGCAAAGCAGGTTCCCAACTCCAGCAGGGAGTGGCTCAGTTGACAGGTTTGTTTTTACTAATTTAGAGGTCACAAAAATGCAGCCATTTCCTCTAAGAAAAATCAGTCAAAATAACTCTTCTAACCCAGAAGGGTCAGAGCTCAGGCAACCAGGAAACTAGACCTAATATATCACTTCTGTGACCAATCACAACCAACCATCCCAGATCAAAATTGGAAAAAGTAAAATGGAAATGTGTCATAATCACTTTAAAATTAAAAAAAAAAATTGCATTGAATTTTGTCAAAAAATTTAAGACTAAGTAAAATCGCTTGTTATCAACTTTGCAAAACATCCATCTAACAGATGATTTTCCATTAAATGAATTTTAATTATAAACATTTTACCCAGCTCTCTATATAAGCATTTCTAATAATTTATTCTTTTTTTTTCTTCACTGGGCTATACAGTATTCGTCATCAGATACTCAACCAGTGTGAATCAGTGCAGCTCCATTGACTCCAATGAATTTCTGATGAGGATCTGGCCCAGTACCTTGGCTTGCACTGATAGTTATGCATCAGCTAGCATGGTGGAAGAGTTAATTTGGGATCTGGATATCTGAATAGCTGAGCCTCTGGTCAGGAAAAACAGAAGGCTGAGAGTTATCATGCATACCCATTTTCTATTGATATAAAACATATGGGGCAGGCCCACTAAGAGATATTCTGGGATATGTGTAAGCCAAGAGCCATTTTATTGTGTCCAATGATATGGTTCTTCATACAGAATGAGCAAAACTGAAGTGCCATTAAGAACTGATTAAAGTGAAGTTATTGACCCTGATTACATATCTATCCATAAACAGCAGCTACTATACCAAACAACATTCCAAGGTAAGAAAATATCATTAATAAATGAAATAGTTTTACACAACACACCATTACTATTCAAATGAGAACAGACCTCATGCTCTGGCAGGATACAAAGTTCTTTGAATCAACTGCTGAAAAAAAAGCAACTCTCAGAGGCAATAATTTAACACCAAGAAATATAAATGCAGAAAAGGTGGCTGTAGCGGTATAGGCCTCTGCTGCACTCTGCCGCAAAACAAACCTGTTATTCTGTCGATCTAATAGTCTTGGGATGCAAGGCTTTTCTTTCAGTGCAGCACAGAGGTAAGTTTTAGAGCTAAATCAAAAAAACTCACTCAGGCATCTGTGCAAAGGGGCAAATCCCTGCCCTTCTTTGTGGTGTGGAGGTACCTCCTGTAGCCGAACTGGTACGGTTCTGCTGGGTGTGTGGGAGATGAGATTTGTGAGCCCAATTCCAAAGGGGATCCCCATGTGCAGCTGTCCACAGAGGGGGCAGAGATGGGCGGGAGGATCCATCACAGCACAGATCCCCCAGACATTCCCCCCGACCATTCAGACAGGGGGCCTCTAACACCATGGAGGCTACTCCAGCCACTGTCCTTTGGTCTAGGAGAAGTCCTTCTCCCTCCTTTTCCCAAAAAGATGCTCAACACCCAGCTGAGTAACTGGGCTGGACACTAGGGATAGGACCTCCCCTTGAAAGCTGTGACTCATGAGATGGAGGGAGGGAAAATATTTTTGAATATCCCTAATAGGAAAAAAAGATGCACGAGGAGCTCAATTCTGTAGCCTTCTGGGCAGAACATGAGCAGAGGTGGACAGTGATGTGGGATTGTCAATGCAATGGAGAGAAAAACCCACCCTGAATGGCTAAAAGGGAAAAGCTCCTCTGTAGGAAGTTGTGGAGTGGTTTGGTGGTTAAGAGAATGTAAAGAACTGAGCTTTTTCCATCTCACACTCCCTCATACCTGTCTTTAACCACCTCACTGGGGCCACACAACCCATCGGAGTAACCCACTTGCAAAGCTCTCCGGGAAGATATTCCCAAGTTCCAGGCCTTGGGAGTACAAGTTAGAATAAAGACAGCACCCATTTATTAGGGGAATCTCTCCTGCCCATGAATGAAGTAGGGACGTAGCTGAGCACTCTTGTATAAAGCAATTGATATAAATGAAATGTGTCCTCTTTAAATCACCATTTGGTTTGGAGTACCACTAGAGAAGGAGGAATCTTGGACACAAAGGAGCCCTTCCCTATCTCCTTGGCTGAGCTCCAGAACAGACATGTCAGCCAGAGACACAACTATTGGGTGAGTGGCATCTTTAATCTTCTCTGATTGAACAAATATTCAGCCAGGCAAGGGGATACACTGAGCATGGTAATATGTAGTTGGGTCCTTCCCTGGCTGACTACTGTTGAGTCATCCAGCATGCTCGGCATGTCCCCAGATGTTATGTTCCTAATGAACGCAATTGAGAAAGTAAGGTCACACATTCCTCTATGGAAAGTAACTGTCCTAGGCAGATGTGAACTGAATGAAGAACTAGTCCCTTTGAGCGTGGCTGTAGAGTCCAGGAGGGTGGTGTATTCTACTGGACATGGGCTAGGAGAGGCTGCTTTTGGCTGGACTCTTAACACATAACTCACCAAATGTAACTTTAATGATCAAACTCCACTTGTTTAATTTGTTTGAGTTGTCACACATTTAAGGGACAACAAATTTCAGGCTGCTTGTGAAATAATCACAGAACGTGATAATCATGCAAAAAGGGGGAAATCTGTGAAACATCTCCTATGTGATGAATACAGATCACTGGCTGGCTCAGAATCTCTCACATTGTAATGCAGCACCCAGCCACAGGTCTAAACAACATGCAGAGGAGAAAATGTGAAGGAAGCGAAGACAGTTTTGTGTCCATGAAATATTCATACCTGCACATCTGTTATGCATTTATATTTGCTTTATATTACTAGCAGATTTACAGGCATTTAAGGTGATAAGTGTATGTTGCTGAAAGACCATAAAAAGAAAACTTAAAAGCCTAGAATGACTCAAAGACAAGAGAAAACAGTGACATAGATTATGAAGGCTTTAAAAGTTGTCTTTCTCACAGACAAGGGGAGAGTTTTTTTTGGGGGGGGAGAGTATGGAGGGGGAGGGAAGAGAGAAAATTAACGAATGTATGTTTGTTTGGGTGTGTCCATTTGTCTGTTTAATTGTCCACTCGATACTACTTTTGCTACCCCAAATACACCTGCTTTTTGGAGGCTCACTCTTGCAAATGGCAAGCATTTCTTGCAAGGCTGTTGCTACCAAACTCATATATTATGTGATGGAATATATTCTCGGGGGTTCTGAGTCTCTCATTGCAAGGTCTGAGCAACTCCCATTACTCACAACCTGCAGCAGAAGAATAAGGCCACAGTTTTGTTATATTTACACTGAGGTCCCAAAAGGCAGCACTTTTTACGTTCCCCAGAAATGCTCCACTTTTACTTTTGTATATCGATACATTTTTGTTCATCCCACTTAACAGATCAACACATTTCCAATATCCCTGAAATTGGAGGGGTTTGAACAAAGGATCTCTCTCTGATCTGGAAACACAAATCAGAACAGTCTTATACTTAGATGGAAGAGGAGGGTACCCAAACCTTGATCTGAATTCCACTAATTGGGCTTCCCCAAAAGGAAGGGGCAAAACAGCGGGTGAGGGGTGGAGAAGAAAAAGAAAAGCAGAGGAGACAGAAACAGAAGAAAGGAGATAAACATGAGAGAAGACAGAGAAAAGTGGTAAGATCTTCTTTTCACATATCCTTGCCCCTTTCTTCTTTTTCCACACTTTGTGAAAGTGTCTCCCTCCCTCCCCCCCCCCCCCCCCCCGTTTGACAAGAGTGCAATCAGGAGACTGGAGAGTTAGCCTGGTAATTATATTGACCAATTATACGCTGATAGGTAATTTAATTTCTTCATCATTTTAAGAACCATGACACAGTCAAGTAAATTTTAGAAAAACATAATTTTAACAAAATCCAATCTAACTAACATGTATAGAAGTATTTCCTTACTCATCATAGCTGGTTCCCATATCTGGGTGCACATAAAAAGTGCTCTCCTTTATAATTCACTTGCTTCATTCAGTGATGTCTCAGTAAAGTGTCTGTGACATCATAATTTATCATGGAAGAAAGTGTGATATCATAAATGCTGAACTGTAACAGAACTCGGTGAGTCTTGCAGGGGAGCATATTGATTACACTGTCTTATTTGCCTGTAAAATGCCAGGCATATCTTGGTGTTGTGTAACTAACAATAATATCTTGGAGTCAAAGCAACTGCTTGCCCTACTGACATGGGTGATTCCGGCATGAAGAGAGCTTTGTTGATACAGTGCATTTTGAAAGACTAACTGGTGGCTGGGTACTGATTCTTAAAACGTTGAGGAGACAGATGAAAAATGTCCAGAGCAACCAACAGAAGAGACCCTTGGCAGAACAACAGAGAATGATTCATGACAACTACTGAAAGAATGAACACATGTATGATTACAAATCTCTTTTAGTATCTCACATTTTCCAGGGGAAAAAAAAACATATTTCAGGAGATGTCAACTTACAGCTCAGTCACTGGCTATGCCCATAACTCCCTCCCTTTTCTGCCGTTTCTCAAGGATTTCATCTACTCTTTTCCCTCCCCAACCCCATTAGTTAGTGCCCCCTCAACAAGTTACATCTTGCCTTAAGCAATCCATGGGAATTCACCATTATGTCAGTATGGAGCAATGGGGCTCTGCGCAGGCTTCAGGGTTTGCCTGCACAGGTCCAGCTGCAGGAGTGTGGCCTGAGATTGTCCACTCTCTGGAGAAGAGACCGATTTTGGTATATGACTGTACAGCACCTAGCACAATGGGACCTCGACTTAGATGGCATATAGGTGCTAGTGTAATAACAACAATTGGGTAGACCTAGCAACTGGTCAATGTTGAAAATGGCTCTATCTGAATGTTATACTTTCTGGAGACCACACATATGTTTTTAGAAAAACTAATTTATGTTCAAAAAGAATGAGGAGTACTTGTGGCACCTTAGAGACTAATAAATTTATTATGCTCAAATAAATTTGTTAGTCTCTAAGGTGCCACAAGTACTCCTCGTTCTTTTTGCTGATACAGACTAACATGGTTACCACTCTGAAACCTGTAATTTATGTTCCTGCCTCAAAAATAAAAAAAATAAACAAGCAAATAAAATCAAATAAATGCAGGTGTGAATTACAGGGAAATCTCCAGTAAATAAAACCAGTCATTTCAAACATCATGTGTGCACCAGCTCGTTTATACACTTTGATAGTGGAATGTCTGTTCTCTTTCTTTCTTTCTTTCTTTCTTTCTTTCTTTCTTGGAGTTACAGCATGGATTGTTTTTCAGAAATCACACAGGTGTGGAAAGATCTTCCAGAGGCAAAGAACTGTGGGTCAGTTTTAGGTCTTCCAACCCTGACAGTGTATCTTTATACTAGGGCTGTTGATTAATCACAGTTAACTCACATGTTTAACTAAAAAAAATTAATCGCGATTAAAAAAATTAATCGTGATTAATCGCACTGTTAAACAATAGAATACTAATTGAAATTTATTAAATATTTTTGGATGTTCTTCTACATTTTCAAATATATTGATTTCTATTACAATACAGAATACAAAGTGTACAGTGCTCACTTTATATTATTTTTATTACAAATATTTGCACTGTAAAAATGATAAATAAAAGAAATAGTATTTTTCAATTCCCCTCATACAAGTACTGTAGTGCAATCTCTTTATCGTGAAAGTGAAACTTACAAATGTAGATTTTTTTTGTTTCATAACTGCACTCAAAACCAAAACATTTTAAAACTTTAGAGCCTACAAGTCTGCTCAGTCCTACTTCTTGTTCAGCCAATCACTAAGACAAACAAGTTTGTTTACATTTACGGGAGATAATGTTGCCTGCTTCTTATTTACAATGTCACCTGAAAGTGAGAACAGGCATTTGCATGGCACTTTTGTAGCCGGCGTTGCAAGGTATTTATGTGCCAGATATGCTAAACATTCGTATGCCCCTTCATGCTTCGGCCACCATTCCAGAGCACATGCTTCCATGCTGATGATGCTTGTTAAAAAAATAATGTGTTAATTAGATTTGTGACTGAACTCCTTGGGGAGAATTGTATGTCTCCCACATCCTGTTTTACCCACATTCTTCCATATATTTCATGTTATAGGAGTTTCGGATGATGACCCATCACATGTTCATTTTAAGAACACTTTCACTTCAGATTTGACAAAACACAAAGAAGGTACCAATGTGAGATTTCTAAAAATAGCTACAGCACTCGACCCAAGGTTTAAGAATGTGAAGTGCCGTCCAAAGTCTGAGAGGGACGAGGTGTGGAACATGCTTTCAGAAGTCTTAAAAGAGCAACACTCCCATGCGGAAACTACAGAACCTGAACCACCAAAAAAGAAAATCAACCCTCTGGCATCTGACTCAGATGATGAAAATGAACATGCGTCGATCCGCCCTGCTTTGGATCGTTATCGAGCAGAACCCATCATCAGCATGGATGCATGTCCTATGGAATGGTGGTTGAAGAGGAAGAGACATACGAAGCATTAGCGCATCTGGCATGTAAATATCTTGCAACACCGGCTACAACAGTGCTATGTGAACGCCTGTTCTCAGTTTCAGGTGACATTGTAAACAAGAAGCGGGGAGCATTATCTCCTGAAAATTGTAACCAAACTTGTTTGTCTGAGCCTTTGGCTGAAGTAGGACTGAGTGGACTTGTAGGCTCTAAAGTTTTATATTGTATTATTTTTGAATGCAGTTATTTTTTTGTACATAATTCTCCATTTGTAAGTTCAACTTTCGTGATAAAGAGATTGCACCACAGTACTTGTATGAGGTGAATTGAAAAATACTATTTCTTTTGTTTTTTACAGTGCAAATATTTGTAATAAAAAATAAATATAAAGAGAGCATTGTACACTTTGTATTCTATGTTGTTGTTGAAATCAATATATTTGAAAATGTAGAAAACATCAAAAAATATTTAAATAAATGGTATTCTATTATTTTTTAACAGCGCAATTAATGGCGCTATTAATCGAGATTAATTTTTTTAATTGCGTGATTAATTGTGATTAATTTTTTTAATAGCTTGACAGCCCTATTTTATACATAGTGACATTAGTATCAGGGATCTGAGTACAATGGAAGCTGCTGGGTGCTAAGCGCTTTTGAAAATCTGGCCACTTCATTTAGGCACCTAAATAGGCAGCTGGCTCTTTTGTAAATGTAGATACAATTGTGGGATAGAGATATGAAAATCAGGCAAAAAAATAAAGGCATGTTACACTTTGTGGCTGATAATAATTTACTGTAAACTAACACAACAAGAATCCTCTTATACAGGCTTGGTCTACACTAACCCCCCAAATCGAACTAAGGTATGCAACTTCAGCTACGTGAATAACGTAGCTGAAGTTCGAAGTACCTTAGTTCGATCTTACCTCGGTCCACACGCGGCAGGCAGGCTCCCCCGTCGACTCCGCGGTACTCCTCTCGCCGAGCAGGAGTACCGCAGTCGACGGCGAGCACTTCCGGGTTCGACTTATCGCGTCCAGACAAGTTCGATTGCCAGCCGCCGAACTAGCGGCTGGGTATAGACGTACCCACACTGATAGCAAGTACAAAGCATTTTTGGCAGAGCTTGTGAGGTCTTACACTCAACTCTGACATTTCTATTTGTTTGTCTGTATTTAAAACAATACCTTTTGAATGCCACATCCAACCAATTCCAAAATTTCAGGGAATGTTCTAGGCAGAGCCGAACCTCTTGATTTTGGGGAACATTGGAAAACTGAATGACGGGAAAATGGAAACACACGTAGCCCTGGCATTTGGTTAGCAGAACCACAGATTAACTGCTTCTGCAACTGTGTATAGATCAAACAGCTGGTTGATGGAACCCATTAATACCTTCCAGCATAATAATACCCATGCTCATCCTCCTGTCACAGATCTGGTTAGGCACCCCCTGGCAGCTGCCCATCAGATGGCTGAGAGGGGAATCCAAGCCTCTAGATCACTGGGTGGTTTAAGACTCCTGGAGCCTGAATGGGCAGTCTCTGGGCAGCAGCGTAGCCAGGTTCTAAGAGCAGGGGGAGTGAACACAGAAAAAAAGGCGCCACCCGCTGCGAAACAGCAAAGAAAAAAAAAGGGAAAAAAAAGAAAAACCCAAGTCTTGCCGAAGAACCCGCCGCGCCGAATTACCCACCGCCGAATTGCCACCGAAGACCCGGAGCGACTGAAGCACCCTGCTCCCCCCCAGCTACGCTACTGTCTCTGGGGTCCCTAGGCACACTGTTGGATTGCAGACCCTGTGTCTAACACTCCCTCCTGACAGTTGGAACCCCTTGTCCAGCTGCCTAGCTCCTGGGCTCAATGCTGACCCTTCAGCTTCCCCTATTGCTTAAACACACCCTCTCCCAGGACTACTCCGAAAGTGTGAGCCTTCTGGTTTACCATTTAACTCTCTCAGGAGGCACATGGCAGTAGCGAAGCATGTAACACACACACACACACACAGGCACTTTGCACAAACTCTAATACCACCGCTCTCTTGTACTTAATCATAAACGCCTAAGAGAAAGAACAGATCATATAGAACACAACTTCCCTAACCGCAATACCCCTCACTAGCGCCCCCTTCCTTTGGGAGTCCTATACAACAAACAGGGAAAGATTAAGAATGAGCTCTCAAAACTGGATACTCTCATAAGAAACCAACCTTCCACACAAACTTCCTCATGGATAGACTTTACAAAAACTAGACAAGCCATTTACAAGACAAACTTTGCCTCTCTACAAAGGAAAAAGGACACTAAACTATCTAAACTGCTACATGCCACAAGGAGCCACAACAGTAGTTCCCTTAACCCACCCAGCAATATTGTTAACCTTTCCAGCTATACTCTTAGCCCAGCAGAAGAGTCTGTCCTATCTCGGGGCCTCTCCTTTTGTCCCTCCAGACCCACGAACATGATACAGTTCTGCGGTGACCTAGAATCCTACTTTTGACGTCTCCGACTCAAAGAATATTTCCAACATACCTCTGAACAGCATACTAACCCACAGAATCCCCCCTACCAGCACTACAAACAAAAGGATTCTGCGTGGACTCCTCCGGACGGTCGAAACAACAGACTGGATTTCTACATAGATTGCTTCCGTCAACGTGCAAAGGCTGAAATTGTGGATAAGCAACATCACTTGCCCCATAACCTCAGCCATGCTGAACACAACGCCATCTACAGCCTCAGAAACAACCCTGACATCATTATCAAAAAGGCTGACAAAGGAGGTGCTGTCGTCATCATGAATAAATTGGAATATGACCAAGAGGCTGCTAGACAGCTCTCTAACACCACATTCTACAGGCCATTATCCTCTGATCCCACTGAGGATTACCTAAAGAAACTACACCATCTGCTAAAAAAACTTCCTGACAAAGCACAGGAACAAATCTGTACAGACACATGCCTAGAACCCCGACCAGGGACATTCTATTTGCTACCCAAGATCCATAAACCTGGAAATCCTGGACGCCCCATCATCTCAGGCATTGGCACCCTAACATCAGGCTTGTCTGGTTATGTGGACTCTCTCCTCAGACCCTACGCTACCAGCACTCCTAGCTATCTTCGAGATACTACTGACTTCCTGAGGAAACTAGAATCCATCGGTGATCTTCCAGAAAACACCATCCTGGCCACTATGGACGTAGAAGCCCTCTACACCAATATTCCACACAAAGATGGACTTCAAGCTATCCGGAACAGTATCCCAGATAATGTCACAGCTAACCTGGTGGCTGAACTCTGTGACTTTGTCCTCACCCACAACTATTTCACATTTGGGGACAATATATACCTTCAAGTCAGCGGCACTGCTATGGGTACCCGCATGGCCCCACAGTATGCCAACATTTTTATGGCTGACTTAGAACAACGCTTCCTTAGCTCTCGTCCCCTAACGCCCCTACTCTACTTGCGCTACATTGATGACATCTTCATCATCTGGACCCATGGAAAAGAAGCCCTTGAGGAATTCCACCATGATTTCAATAATTTCCATCCCACCATCAACCTCAGCCTAGATCAATCCACACAAGCGGTCCATTTCCTGGACACTACTGTGCTAATAAGCGATGGTCACATAAATACCACCCTGTACCGGAAACCTACTGACCGCTACACTTACCTACATGCCTCCAGCTTCCATCCAGGACACACCACACGATCCATTGTCTAAGATATAACCGCATTTGCTCCAATCCCTCAGATAGAGACAAGCACCTACAAGATCTCTATCAAGCATTCTTAAAACTACAATACCCACCTGCTGAAGTGAAAAAACAGATTGACAGAGCCAGACGAGTACCCAGAAGTCACCTCCTACAAGACAGGGCCAACAAAGAAAATAACAGAACACCACTAGCTGTCACCTTCAGCCCCCAACTAAAACCTCTCCAGCGCATCATCAGAGATCTACAACCTATCCTGAAAGATGATCCTTTACTCTCACAGATCTTGGGAGACAGACCTGTCCTCGCTTACAGACAACCCCCCAACCTAAAGCAAATACTCACCAGCAACCACACATCACTGAACAAAAACAAAAACACTGACCCAGGAACCTATCCTTGTAACAAAGCCCGATGCCAACTCTGTCCACATATCTATTCAAGTGACACCATCATAGGGCCTAATCACATCAGCCATACCATCAGGGGCTCGTTCACCTGCACATCTACCAATGTGATATATGCCATCATGTGCCAGCAATGCCCCTCTGCCATGTACATTGGCCAAATTCTTCTCTACGTAAAAGAATTAATGGACACAAATCTGACATCAGGAATCATAATACTCAAAAACCAGTGGGAGAACACTTTAACCTGTCTGGCCATTCTTTGACAGACCTGAGGGTGGCTATCTTAAAACAGAAAAACTTCAAAAACAGACTCCAAAGAGAGACTGCTGAGCTGGAATTGATATGCAAACTAGACACAATCAACTCAGGGCTAAATAGGGATTGGGAATGGCTGAGCCATTACAAACATTGAATCTATCTCCCCTTGTAAGTATTCTCACACTTGCTTCTTATCAACTGTCTGTACTGGGCTATCTTTATTATCACTTCAAAAGTTTTTTTTCTCTTACTTAATTGGCCTCTCAGACTTGGTAAGACAACTCCCACCTGTTCATGCTCTCTGTATGTGTGTATATATATCTCCTCAATATATGTTTCACTCTATATGCATCCGAAGAAGTGGGTTGTAGCCCACGAAAGCTTATGCTCTAATAAATTTGTTAGTCTCTAAGGTGCCACAAGTACTCCTGTTATTTTTGCGGATACAGACTAACACGGCTGCTACTCTGAAACTTGGAGACTATCTGCGTTTAGGAGAGTAGGCAGGGTCCCCTGCCTCACCCAGGCTTCTGCAGGTTGGGTTACCCCTCCCTCATCTTGAGCTGGAGAAACATGGCCCTCAGAAGTGCAGCTCTTGCCCCTTTTATAACTTTTTGCCCCCTTTGTCAGGTGACATCCTCCTCAGCTTCCCTGACTGATCACAGCCTCCTGCCTTTGTTGCCAAGATGACCTCTCCCTGGCTAAATAGTTCTCTGGGTTGGGAGCCAATCTATTGTTTACAGTTATTCCATTTTGATAGGAGAGCACTTAAAGTCAATGGTCCTCTCTTGTTATTCTTTTGCCACCAGCCTTTTGAATTTCAGCCCAACATGGAAGCAACAGACAACGGAGAAGGCAAAAGGCTGCACCTTCAAAATGAAGTTGTTACAGCTTGGTCAAGATACATACAGAAAGTTCATAATTCAGGAGCTGCTTTTCTGACATAGTTTTTAAAAACTGAAATAAATACACATGTGTAATAATATAAATAGACACACATTTATATCTCTCCATATAGATATATACACCTATGTTCACACATATGTATATGTATTACTGGAATAATTAGGTCTTCATTTTCTTGAGCATTAATCTCATCCAGTTATTACAATGATGAAGGCAAATACAGTTGCGTACCACTTCCTGGGCAGCTAGTGGAAGTGATACACAACCATATATAATAGCAATGGCTGAGATGTTGAACTATGGACAGATGCAGATTTTATATATGAACTTGGGATGGTTGCTTTACCTTCATGAACATGCTGAATCCAGTTTTCAGGAGATCAGTGAGGCCTGCAGATAGGTGCTCAATATCAACAGGGTCAGGTCGATCAGAACTGAATATCTCCTCTACCACCTGCTTCAGTAATGGCTTGTAAGTGGCCTGCAAAAGTAGAACATGTGCTGAAAATAAAATTGCCTGTACTTGTGGCTAGTTGCTTTTCTTAGCGTTTCATTTCCATTAAAGGAAACAAAAGCTTTTGTCACAGAATGGAAATTGATTGGACACATTTACAAGGTTGAAGCAACAACTGTATTTGCAACACTACATAGCAATGATATGCACAGGATTCTCATCTAACTGAAAATGCAATATTTACCCAGGTGCTGTGTGTACTCCATGTGTAAAGGGAGGCAAGGAAAAAAGTGTGAAGATTCTTGTGGGAGAAGAGGTCAACAGTCGAGGCTGTTGTTATTAGCAGAGTAGAGCATATGGGCTTAGGCTTCTCTCCAACCCAAAGCTCCTCTAGGGTCATACAGAGAGGGCAGCGAACTGTCACCATACCTGTAAGTTATCTCGAATCCAGAAGGCATAATTTCAAGGAGACATGTGGCTTTGTTGAACACTTAAACAGAAATGAGTACTATGATTTGTTTATTTTAAGAGAATTTAGTGTGTTTGAAACAGGTTGTCCTGGTAGCTAGAGAAGGTCATATCACGTAAAGTGTGAAATAATAATTCAGCCCCTACTCCTAGACCAGGAAGAGCTATTGGAGGAATGATCATGCACCTCTAGCTCTCCCTCCTGGCAGAGCCAGCCACTCCTGCCTCCTAGCTACATAGGAGAACGGGGACAGATTAAGACAATCTGGGGCCCTAGGTTCATAATAACATAATGACATGCAGCCTCCTGTGGTTCTGTCCTCCCAACCCAACCCTCCATTTGGAGTGATGGTGGCAGGGCCGGGGCCCCTTTCCCCTGCAGGTGTTGCAGTAGGAGCCCCCATCCCTTTGGATGCAGCAGGGGTGTCAGCACGGGTCACTTGTCCCACACAGAGTCAGGGGGCAGTAGAGGGAACCCACGTACTTCCCCTGGCAGTCTGTTACTTAGGTGGGCATGTTTGCCACACACAAAGGCCTGCTCGACATCTAAATCTTAGATCAACCTAGCTATGTTGCTCATGTGAAATTCACACCCATGAGAGACATAGTTAAGCTGACCTAAGCCCCAGTGTGGACATTGCTAGGTTGTGGAAAAATTCTTCCATTGACCTAGCTACTGCCTCTCAGAGAGGTAGATTTATTACATTGACAGGACAACCTCTTCCATCACTGTAGTAAGTGTCTACACTACAGCGGCACTGCTGCAGTGTTTCTAGTGTAGACTTACCCAGAGTCTTCTGTTTGTGTGGTGTTGGCAGAACCGCCTGGAGTTAGTGAGTCTTGGAGTGAACACTCTGCTGAGATCTTAGAGCTGTTCACATCCCTCAGAGCTATTATTTCAGGCTGTCTGCAAACTCACTGGTTTTCTTCACAAACATGATGGCAAAAAACTTAGTTTTGTTTTTCTAAATGAAAGCTGAGATTCTGATGTAGTTTCCCATGTGGGGAAAAGAAGGGAAAGACCCCTTCATCTCTGTTGTCTTCAGGATGTGGCCAGCTGGTTCCCTTCCCAGAACTTCAGGGTTAGTGGAGTGGCATGTCCTCACTGAAAGCTGGTCTGTGCTGCCTGTCCCTGCCCCCTGCAGCACATGGAAGCACTCCTCTTGCTCCTGCTAAGCTACACCTTTAACTCATATGGTCTAGGACACACAAGGTGACATTGGCCCAATGGGAAACCTTGTCTGTTGGCCGAGTTTCTAGCACACTCTGGGATGGTCTGAACTTCCGAGTGTTAAGGGGTCAGTACAGGTGGAGTATTTAAAGATGTAAATCATTTCCTGTTCCCCCGAAGATACTCATTGAAATTTAGGGTGCAGTGAGCCTATTAGTCATCCCTTGAAAAAGACAGAAAGAGGAAGGGGTCTGCCAGCTGCCTTTGAAGACCCAGGAAAAGTCCAGCAAACTACCCCTGATGATCTAAGATCAGAGGGACCCTCCTCTAGAAGGAAGAGAAGTGATCTTCAGCAGAGGTGGTGGGGGAAGCGCTCAGACTCAGAGCTGATATTTAGAGGTCTCAGTATGAGAGTATCAGAGCCCTCTGAATATGAATATCATCCAAACATTAAAACACAAATGCCACCCACACTCTGTAAACATGCCCTCAATCATTTTGAGACATTGGGTCTGATTTTCCTTACACCAACATAGATGAGAGGAGTGGTATTTTTTGTGACATGGACAGCTGTCAATTAGTGAATGGACTGAAACCACAAATTCTTTTCATAGTACACCAAATAGCTATCAGGTGATAACTTTCAGTGTCTATCAACCTGGGCTGAATTTGAACTGGTGATCTAGAGATGAAAGCGTCTATATTCCATTACCAATGAGCCATTCCAGTGTAAAACTCTATGTAATATCCACTTAAAGCCACATATGAGCAATAGAAATGCATTAAAAATGAAACATTTGGAGCAGAGATCAAAACCAAAGTTAACCAGAAACCTATTATATGAAATAGAGGATAGATATCATCTGAATGCCATCATAGATGAATACTTACAGCTAAGATTTTCAAAAGTGACTAATGAGTTTGGGAAGAGCTGGTAAAAATATTTTTGAAACTTCTTTCCATCCAAAAATGCCATTTTGTGAAAACCAAAATGTTTCATGGAGCATATCAGCTTACAGGAAAATTTCCCTGTGAAGGTTTCTCAGGTTCAGGATGGCACTACTAAAGAGATCCACCCCTGAATTGCTAATGGAGAGGAGAGAGAACCTGGAATGTGGGATACACAGGTTCAAGATCCCACTCTGCCTGATTTAGAGCAGGGACTTGAACCTAGGTCTCCCACTTCCCAGATGAGGACCCTAGCTACCAAGACACCGGCTATTCCTGGGACAGGTTTCCTTTCTTTCCCTTATGTTGTTTTGTTAAAAATTTCAAAAGGTCACATTTTTGTTCCACACTGAAACAAAAACAAATGTCAAAACCTCAACATTTTTTTGCAAAACAGAATTCTTGTTTTCTAGCCAGCCCTAATTTTGGGTGCCTGGATACCCATGCTCTGAAAATCAGGGCCCTTCGAGTGTCTCAGGCTGGCCACCCAAAAAATGAGAGCCATGAAATCACTAGTCATTTTTTAAAATCTTGGCCACAATAATTACAATGCTTTTCAAAAAATAATGTAATCTCTTTCAATTCCTACATTAGACTGACAATAACAAAGAACTTATATCCTAATGCCTGCATTAAGATCCTGTCTGGAGATTTGACACTGCTAACATTTTTGTATAAAACTGTGTTTAAACACAGTTCTTGCTAGGAAGTTGCTAACAAGTGGACCTGTCCCATATAGACAGACCAGGTTACCAAAAATTGTGTATGTAACCAGGATGAGAAATGACAGGAACAGAGCAGCAATTACAAAAGCAGGCAGAGCAGAAACGTTAGTTGCGGAATCCTGTGACACATGTAACCATGAGGATGACTGATTGGTTAACTTTACATAAACATTCATTAGCTTGTTTAATACAGGACATTTGTGGTGATAAGAAAAGTCCTCTTTAAAGTTTCCTAGTAACTCAGTTAGCATCAGTATATTTTGGGATATGAACTCAATCAGAATAACTGCCCCAAAACATATAAATGCTGATAAAATGTCTATGAAATATCAAGAACCCTGCATAGGTGCTAACACAGTTTCAAATCTCAGTATAGACATGGCCCCTGGCAGGATGGGCTGAAGACTGGGGACTTTATCTGTACATAATAGAGGTTAAACTAGGGTTTTTAAGGCTAGGCTCCTGGCCCAAGGAGCCATAGGCTGGGCTCTGTTTGGTGGCTTAATCAAACCTGAGGCGGTAAACAATAGTCTTATCCAGAGAAGAGCATAATGCTCAAGTAACCACTCAACTCCTCCCACCAGTTCATGTTTTTGTTCCACCTGGAAATGCAGTGCCTCCTGATTCCCTGCAGTGGGTGTCTCCTCTCCAACTGACAGGCACTGGGAGCAACATATACAGAAGTGTGCACCCCTATTACATCACTCCTTGGTGGTAACTCTGAAAAATCCCTCTACTCAGAAAACCCACAGCGCTCTAACTCATAAAATGGTAACTTTTGTTCTTTTCCATTTAAAAGGAGAGGGACCCTGGGTCCCTCCAGCTCTCTCTCTTTGTAGCAGCTGTAGCATGGCAGTAAACCGACTAAACACGGGGGGAGAGGCCTTGGGATCCATCCACAGATGCTTGACAGAAAAGGAGAGCTTATTTGTATATGTCCCAGCCACCCCACAGATCCTGACCACAGTGAATCTGCATCTCTCTTCCTAATCTCCTTCTGCATGATCAGCTAGCGCAGTACAGAGCTAGGTTGGGCAGCTGTAAGGAATTAATGGATCCTTTACCTCCATAAAAGGTGTTCCAGGACTTGGCCCTAAATGAGTAGAAGTGGGTTAAAACCAAAGAACATACTGATGCTAACTACATTTCTAGGAAACTTTCAGAAGTACTTTTTTTTATCATGCTGAGTATTCTGCACAGAGCTACCTAATGAATATTTTGATTATATTCGCTATATCAGCCATCATTCTGGTCATAAGTGCCAGAAGATGTCAGGATTAGGTTTTCTGTTTTGACAGCCATTGGAATTGCAGCTTGATCCCTGTCACTCTTTCACCTGCCTCTCCTACAGTTCTTCCACTGCACAGCCTCTTCAGCAATGTTGTGTAATAGCCAAAGCTCCATTGCTACACAGCATTGTTTGACTTACCACTAGAGTAATTTTATCCATTTGTTGGTCTGCAGTACACTGAAGTTTCAAAGGAATCTTTCTGGCTAAAGACTAGGGACAAGCTTAATGGTCTTTTAAAATCTTAAATTACTACATGTGCTTTCCATGTGGCAAATGTCCATTTCCAACTGAAGAAGTTATGTAATTTAGGGGGGTGGGGGGGGAAACTAGCTTTGGTCAGGTTGACCTGTGCTAAAAGAAAATCACACTACTTTCACTAAACAGAAACTGTATTATCAGGCAATTTTTACAGCAATTGTGGAAATCTGAGAAAAAATACTTTGAAACACAGTCCCACGTAGGTACCTAGACATAATTTCAATATACAGTAGTGGATTCTGGCCCTGTGTAGTCTTGATCTAGCCCTGCCACTCATATGAAATGTATACAATATCACTACATCATTGTTAACCAAATCTTGAAGTCCTTACTCAGGCAAATTCCCACTGAAATCCAATGAAGTCAAGGGGAGTTTGCTTGAGTCGGGACTGACTAAGGACTTCAGGAGGCTGCTGCTGATTAGGTCAGTTCTAAAACCTATTTCCAAAAACATTCTGTGGGGTTGCAGAATATGTTTTGTATTCATACACAAGTAAATTAGTCACATCTGTGAAACTGTAATTTTGACTATATACTAGAACAATATAACACAGATGGAAAAAGGATTATCTACTTACCTGACAGGTATTGCTTCCTGGGACATACACAGAATTAAACTGTTTCATGTGCATTCGAGCTCTTGTAAGATCCCTGAGGGACTTAAAGATATTGTCCACTGCAACCGTAGCCTTCTGAAATGTCAGTTGAAGAGATGATTCACAGCCTGAAGCAATACAGAAACACATGGCCGTGTGAACAAAGGTCTTTCCATTTTTTGATAATGAGCAGTGGGAAAAGGATGATGAGGAAGAAATTTTAAATTAGTTTAATATTTTTAGACTTTAGAAATCAACATGTATATAAAACATGCTCCCAGCATAGAACAGCTCGGTAAAGCAGTCACAAATCCTAGAGAGTAAACAAAGCCAACAATGGATGAGTTACATATGCATCTTGGATTATGAAACAATTTAACATCAATACCATAAATTCTGTTTGCTACAGTAGGCAGAAAAGGTAGTTATGTCACTAGATCTTTAAGGGATAGAACCTTGTTAAAGGGTGCACCTTCATTTTTCAGTCTGCTCATTGTGACACAATCGTGCAAGGAAGTTTACTCACAACATAGTACCTGACCCTTTGCCTGCAGTCCAGTGACCAAGAAGCCATTTCTTAGCTGTGTAGAACTAACTGGATGACTTAGTGACAAGTATTCTGAATTGCCAAGGAAGATGCAGTATTATCCAAAAGGAGATATGTTCCTCACTAATTCATAATTACTATAATTTTTTTTAATTTATTTGCTTAAAGCAGCTCAACCTAAGATGTGAACATTAATTTTCATTGAGGCCTTACTTTTTAACCCAATTCTCTCCACCAGGTGGAGGCACAAAGGAGTGGATGGTCAAATGATTTCCCCAAGCCATATCCAGTTGTAAGCCCAGGACTTAGTAAGGAAGGATTCTAGTCCTTGGCTCTAATCACCACACCATCTGACCCATATCGCAAAAAAGAATGGAAACAGCGCTTCCTAAACTTAAATGGCTCAAGTTAGAGAATTACTGGACAATTCATTGTTTATATTGAGATGCTTGTTGTTCCTGCCAACTGTCTGCACAACTCTCTCCCTGCCTAGTTTTCTGCTCTCATTTCTTCATCATTCTCCCCACTGCCTCTAATAGTAAAGGATACAGAGAGTGTAAGACAAACCCCCACTCTCATCCTCACAAATAATTTACCACTGGGGACTCAGGGTGCATTCTATTTTGCTGGTTTACATTCCGATTCTGCAATATGATCCAAATGGGCAGGCCCTTACATCTGCCTGCAATCCCACTGGCATAAGTGGGGCTCCCTCTAGGCACGAAGGACTGCCTACATGCATCAATATGCAGGGATTGTGTCTTGCATCCTTGGGATGGTGTCTTGTAACAATGCTTAATCAATACTAAAGACTTTGGTTTTCCATGAATGGAATAATGGCCAAATGTTTCTATGCAGCAAAGACAGATAACAAGAAAAGCAAAACTGTGTAGATTTAAAGAGATGCCTAACATTAAGGCCTTTGGAATCATCACCTGTCAAACCACCAATGACACACAAATCTCTGTATTCTGCACAGCAAACATTAAGAACTTTATAGTGCTGAAAATATTCTTACAAGATTATTATTTGGTATTGGGACTGAAGGAACAGGTTCTTTATTTGTCCAAATACTAGGTGAAAAAGAATCTGGGTCAGATCCACAGCTGATATATCAGGGCAACACTCCATTGGATTTTCATTTGTGCTACAGCTGAGGATCTGGCTTTCTAACTATTCGTAGCCATTGTGTGGTTTAGTAATGCACTGAGACTGGGAGCCAGAAACTCCTGCATTCTAACCCCAACACTGACACTCACTCAGATGTCCTTGGGCAAGTCACTTGAAATCTAGTCAATTTTTAAAAAGTGAGTGAAAAGCTGTTTCAGGTACTGTGTTTGTTCAAGTCCCCCTGCAAACTATTGTGATTCTACAATAATAATTTCCTGTTTTAAAAACATGCTTCTCTCTCTCTTGTTGTGTAAACAATCTGCACAGCCACGGAAACTAATTTAGGCCCTAATCTTTCCATTGACAAGTGCACCTGCTTCCTACCAATGACAGGCCGGGGGCCCCAATCCTTCAG
The DNA here is from genome assembly GCF_028017835.1 of Emys orbicularis. Classification (NCBI taxonomy): domain Eukaryota; kingdom Metazoa; phylum Chordata; order Testudines; family Emydidae; genus Emys; species Emys orbicularis. The sequence continues at coordinate 94,316,773 of NC_088687.1, read as the reverse complement.
ACAGTTATATATGTCCACATCTTTACTCACATGAACAGTCCCATAGACATCAGTCTACTCCTGTGGGTAAAGTTAAGCATGTGTGTGTTTCTAGGAATGGAGCCTAACTGATTCTATAGTGAAACTACCAAATACACAAATTTGTGCTACTGAATGCACACAGTAAATAAACTGGGGGGAAAAAGTTTTTTCTCTAATATCTGTCAGCTGTAGTAAGTTTTAATATTATTTCTAACAATAGTAGCTAAAAAAATTCAGATAGATTTTAAATTGACAATGTCCTTTTAATCTCTGTCTTGTTTTCCCAGTGAGTAAAATGAGGGTCCTAATACTTCAGTGGGGTACTCAAAATGTATCTCCCTTGATGGGGGTGGTCCCCCTCTCTCCGCTATATTAAATTCCATAAGAGCCAAGCTTTCTCCTGTTATGTAAACACTAGAAGGAAGCTTTTTCTGACTAGCACAAGTTATTTTTCCTTTGTATAAAGTGCTTTCTTCAACCCTTTATGAAAAGAAAGTCATCGCTTTTGGCCAAAACACATCTGGAATGTTTTCTTTTGCTAGTGAACCTCAGCACTCTTTGTTAAGCAAGGTCAGGTAAAGCAAAACCACATGAAGCAAAGTTCGTTGCTTTTGCTTTGGACATTTTCCTTTTTTTTTTTTTTTTTTTTTAAAGATTTTATTTTTTGTCATTTCAAAGTCCATTGTCGTGTTCTTATAGTTATTTTTCTCATTAGCAGAGACTGCTCTGTATATAATTTCTTCCTTCTTCCATTGACAGCTTTTTTACTTCAAAAACGTCTTCAGATCAGAATTTTTAAACTTTCCACCCTCCACTTCTTCTGAAATGTAATGACCAGTCACTGAGGCCCATTGCCTTGCATTCTGTGCAGTCATTTATGCCTGTGCAAAGTGGGCATGAAATGCTACCACAAGTGTCTGTGAGTGGAGAGTTCTTATTTGGCAGCATATTACAGCTCCACTGCATGTGTGTGAATGACTGTACTGGGGGAAAGGCAGTGAGAATCAGGCCCTGTATGTATATGGTGCCACAGGATAGGGACTCCATATAGATACACTAAGACAGTCGCAAACACTAGCAATGGTCATTTTGTGTTCTTTTGCTTTTATTGAATCTTCTGTTTTCATATTTCTTAGCCACAGTTCTCTTTGTTTATTTATTTATTTTGATTTGAGCCTGGCAATTGTTTGGTTGTTGTTCTCTCTGCATTTGGCACATAATCACAGCATGTCTTGTTTTGCTTTCTTTGTTGAGATCAACCTGTTGTTAATGCATTTCTTGATTAACTGCATGCCCTTTAATTACTTGACTAACTACCCATCTTATTTATAAACATTGATTTTTCGTGTACCCATTATTTTTACAGTTTATGTTAACAGAGTCAGATTTTAAGGCCATTAGATCACTTAGTTTGATGTCCAGTATAACACAGACCCTATAATTTCATCTAGTTACTTGTGTATTGAGCCAAATAATGTTTTTTTGGGGTTTTTTTTTTGACTAATGCATGCTTTCCAGGAAGGTATCTAGTCTTAATTTAAAGACTTCAAGAGATGGAGAATCCAGCACTTCCATTGATAGTTTGTTCCAATAGTTAATCATCCTCACTGTTAAAAATGTATGCCATATTTCTAATTTGATATTTGTCTAGCTTTAACTTCTACCCATTGTAAAGATGGAATTTTAAAAGGACCTTATTTTATGAAATATTTATTTTAATTTGTTTCGTATAAATTTCTGTGCACTTTCTAGGATTCACTGGCTTTAAAATTAAAAAGGAAGCATTAATTTTTATATTGCACTTCTGATTCCAGGAAAGGAAATAAGGAATCCTTCTGTTCAGCCTAGAAACAGATTCCAAAAATTCAGCCAAGAATCTTCAAGACAATTTACAGTGACCTAATACGTGTGCAATCTGAGACACCAAGAAAACCTTATATTATGAAAATACTTTACATAAGAAACATTTACATTGTGGAGTTCAAAAAGAGAAACTTGCTAATAAAAAATATTCTGCTCAGGGTTTCATTAAGTCAGGTTGATTACAAGTATTTAGTGAGTACTTCGATTTCAAGCAATCATTTTCTTCCTCTGACTTTTCCCATTTTAGAGCTATATTCTTTCACATTTAGAAATCCATGGCATACTGCACAGCTGGGTATAGATTACAAACCACTGTAAACTCCCCTGGGATGGAATATAGTCAATTCTAACAATTATTCTAATTGGATTAAAATGACTTTAAGGCACACAGTTATGAAAACCATCTCTCTGACATTCTTTCAACTGTTACAATAATTGTTTTTCAGATTCCACCATTTCAACCTTTAGAGTCCTGCAGACTCCACATTACCATCCCTCGCGTTCAATGTATCAGCATCAGAAGCTTCTGCTATAAACTAGATCCACAGGCATCCAAAGCTCTAGGATAAATTTTTCATTAGCATGTTGGATTGTCGAAGTGCACCATGCACATTAGAGAGAGATGGAGAACTAATGTGCAAATTGATATATGAAGTGATTAGAGAGGGTTGTAGCCTCATCTCATAGCTCTCTGAAGTGGGACGAAATGGACAGTTGGCACCACTGAAGAAATAGGGCTGAAGTAAAGGCCTGTGGGTCCTGGGAAGACAACAGTGATGAAAAGCGTGCCTTGGAAAGGAGGGGTACTGGGAGAGGTGCCTGTTTTCTGCTTTCATACCCAGAAGTAGAAGTTGGCATTTCCCAGGTTTTGGATCCAGTTTGGAGTCTGAGAACGCTTGGATCCAGAGTTCCAGTTCAGGGCCATCTCCAGTCTCTTTCCTTCAGCTATCCTCAATGGTATATATTCCTTCTGTGCCATCAGGAAAAAACTCCATTCACATGATAATAAATCAGACAACTCCAGTCAAGTTGGACTTTTTTCAGATAGTTCTCTTTGGAATCAGAGTTTGGCTTTGTCCTTGTTAGTGGTTTGGGCACATTGGCACCAGCAGGCCATAGTCTTCTAGATAAAAAATGCTCACACCACCATATTATGGAGTAACAGGAAGTGCTGCAGGGATAAGAGGGGGTACAGACCTGTGCTGGACAATGAAGGTGCATGTACTCTTGATCTACAGTAAGGATTTGGTATTTTGTTCCACTGTTCTGGAGCAGAGCCTACAGAAAAAAACATTTGTCTGTCATGCCTTTCTCAGTTGCCCACACAGTGCGGGAAGGAGAGAGCTCCTTTTAAGCCCCTCCTCCCCCGTCCATCAGAAAAGTGGCTGTTTTGGGACTCTGTTGATCCAGAAAGCTCAAATACCTGGGGAAATCAAGTCCCCCTTTTTTCTATTTGGCAGCATGACAGTTATATTCTTCTCCTTTTAAATGTATTTTTAGTTTTTCAATCCCTTATACTAGGCATTAATAAAAAATCCCAGGTTCTTTGAAACTTGTTATGTATTCGCTGTACTATAATATGTCTGTAAAATGAGAGCAACTTTGCCCTGATCTGTTGCCAAAAATCAGGAAAACAAAGGCAGTTGTGTTGAACAAATGACATGCTCCTACAAATCGTGCCCTATTCACACCTTTCATGTCAGTGGGAGTTGTGTATGCGTATGGAGAGAAGAACAGAACCTTTATACTCTAGCTTTTTGATGTTATCAAGAAATATGTTCCTTTTTACAATAATGCAGAAGTGGAATATATTAGCTGAAGTATAGCTCATGTGTTAATTAAAATAACCTTAGCTGTTACTGATTTTTCACTATAAAAGGAAGGTAAAATAGCATATCAATCTTGTTACATGTGGAGGAAGGAGTTTAAAGGATTGTCTACTATGGTAAATTTTTGGATATTGCCTTATTATTGGCAAATATAAAATAACCCCACTTGTGAAAATGGGAAAATCCCTATTAATGGCTTATGGGATTGGAGATCTTCAAGAAGTAGCATTCGTGTAAAAATTCTAATATTGTACAGGAAGAAGACATTCAGACTTTGTGCTAATCTGAGCCTGCTCAACTTCCACTGACTTTAACAAGAGTTGAGGGGGTTCAGAACCACACAGTCTTCATTCAGCAACTAACAGGATTCAGCCACTGGTTGGCCCTTGTGTTGGCCTACTTTAGATTTTCCCTAGATTGCCTTCTGAGTCATATCATGGCTTTTCTTTCGTGAATAGCAGAACTATGAGAACTAGAACCAGTGGATTTCCACACGAAGTTTAGAACAAGAGAAAAATGGAGATGTTCTTTTCTTTAACCTACAGTAATTATAGAAACCAAACTGTAATATGTTTGTTATTTGACAGATTTCTAAAACTGAAAAAATCAATAAAAACCTACTTTAAAGGAAGACCCAAGATAGATCTGTACTGTGAACCTATCAGCTTTGTCGGTGAGTGTTTAAGTATGTCACTGCTTTATTTTCCTCTACAGGAATACACTCCCAACTGAGACTTTAGAGAAGACTCATTGTACATCAGAAAATCACCTTCACACATTGTTACTATACTTTGTGTCTGTTAGTATATAGTACAGGCATTATAAGTAAGCTTTTGTTTCTTCTAAAATAATACACAATCATTGCCATTTAGCATGACGCTGATGTTCTTTCTGAGAGATGCCCTTAATAAAGATAATGCTGTTTTCAAGGCTGCAAACTCAGGGAAAGATCAAACACTCTTTTAAAGCTCATGAGTTCACTGAGGTTCACAGTGTAGGGCCATTGTTCAGAACAACTGAGGCATAGTGCAGCCATCATCAGAATTGTGACAAGTGAACGTATAGAGTACCTGCAAAAAACAACCAACAAACCCCCCTGAAAACTGTGCGACTGGGTTGGTGGGAAAGTTAAGTTGTTCTAAGAGCACAAGCAAAATGATGCATTGAAATAAAAGTCATCACTCAGAACAACAACAAATCCCAGCACCAGGATCTCATTATGAATGTTGCTTTTTTGTACATGTGCAAAGTTGGCTCACTTGGACTGTTATGCATCAGCAAGAGCCAAAGAAAGAATAGAGGGCCAAGACACTGATCACAGCACCATTTCTTAAACTAATGAAAATCTCACATTTGTTCTTTTATTTTGTATTAGAGGAATATTATGCCTCTCATTTTCTAGCAGATTAATATAAAAACACATACACACACACCTCCACTCCCATATGTTTCATAATAGTTTATTAGAACGTGAAAGCTATTAAGAAAAACATAGGGAATGTGTATCTCAATATCCATATTACATGTATGCAGGTCTTTATACCTATCAGCTAGGAGAAAAGAGGCATAATAATCAGAACTAAAGTGGTATTTATGGGATATCACCTTCAGCCCTGATGGATCCCAGCATGCTATACAATCATAATTATACATAAGAATTAATTCACTCCTCGCTGGGGTCAAACCCATAAGCTGTTTAACACTGTACAATGACACTGCAGGACAGTTTAGAAGAGGGCAGGGAGTGAAGAATACCACTATATCCCAGTTGAAATTATAGGAGAAATGTAGAATCAGAATTTAATTACACAAATTAGAACTTAGTGAATTAAGTGCTTGGAAAGGGATCAGCTTGACAGCCTGGGAGAATGAAATCATCCATTTTATCTACAGAGCACATATTAGACAATGCAAGTGTAAGCTTTTCCACACTGCTCACCAACAGACTTCAGCCCTGCCTCTAGGGATGAATGTTGTTCATTCTCAAAGCTCATTCAGCCCTCGGCTTCTCTGCTGAAACTGTCCACAAAGGTGCCATTTAGTGCCAGCTGTGGAAGTAATTTTTGTGCTCTTGACAGCTTTCCCCAAGGAACTAAACTGAGGCCCACTAACTTATTGCACATAGGCCACTGAACAGCCATAAGATGGAAAAGACTGAGTCACTGTCAAGATGAGCTGGACTCAGACTGTTACGACAGCAGCCAAGAGTGGCTAGAAGGAAAAGAAAACCAACAAAGTGGGGAAAAAGAGGAAGATTTTGCAAAATAGGATTTAGCTTTCAAGTGTGAACTTTAAATTCCCTCTTCCCCCACAGCTATTTAGTAAATTAGAATCAGATCTATGAGAACACATAGATCAATGCTGCCTCAATATCTAATAATGAGAACTGGGGGTGAAATCCTGATCCTACTGAAGTCAATGGAGTTTTGCCATTGACTTCAATGGAGGATTTCACTCTGTCTAACTCCAAATGAGGGTGCCCTGACAAAACTGATTACAATACCTGTTGTAATTAGTATTTGAGCATGAATAATGAAAAGAAATCTAATGAGTTAAAAATCACTAATAATTTGCTCCTATGTAATATTTTTCATCTTAGAAACCATTTTATAAACATGAACTGATCACAACACCGCTTTGCAGGATGGCCAAAGTGAGGCAGAAACTACCCGAGGGCACTGAAGGGCTCAGCATCACAGTCAGAATTATAGCTCAGGAGTTCCTGGCTCTGAATCCTGTGTTCAGGCCATTCCTTTCTCAAGTATATAGATGACATTTAAATAATAACTAATAACACACTGTGAATGTTAGAAAACAGACAGATACTGTAAACAGAGTGGATAAGGAAAGGAAAGGAAACCAGGGTACAATGGAGAAAAAATGTCAGAAAAGAGAGAGAAACTGAGAATACCAATAGATTTGATGTAGAAATGAAAGAGGAGAAACAGTACTTCTTTCTGCTCTGGATTACAAATGAATATTTGATATAAACATGTTTGGAAACTGAAGTCTGTATACAGGCTTATTTATAAAACTCCAGTTGAATTACAACTTTAGAAGAAATCAAATGGGATCACTTGAAAAGCCGCAGAATGGAGATGGTCAACTCTACACTTCTATAAATGTCAGTTTCCAGGCTGACTAGCATATAGAGAATGAAAACAAAGCAGCGTGCAGAAACACTTTGGAGCAGTCAACAGTATCAAGGAATTCAAATTAAGGCATGAATGTGGTTTCTGTGACTAGAGGAGGGAGCATGAGGCAGACTTGAAACCTTGCCAAAACAAACACTGCAACTTTTTGGACTAGCAGTGTGAGCAGCAAAGATGCAATATGTGGTTTATTTTTATCACAACAAACACCTCCCATTTGAGACTTGGTCAAAGATTTTTTAAAAATGGGTAACTAAAACATCTAAGTCTGTATTTAGGCACCTAAATAAGTAGTCTAATTTTCAGAAGTGCTGGGCACTGAGGGGCTCTCTTTGGCTCCCACTGAACAACACAACAACATGCATATGAGTAGTCCCATTTACTTCAATGGAATTACTTGCATGCTTAAAGATATGCATGTGCCTAAGCACTTTGCTGATTTGGGATCTTTAAATTCAGTGGGAACTGTTGGGTGCTCAGCACTTTTGAAAATATGGCCATTTATTTAGGTACTTAAATATGGTTTTAGGAACCTGACTTTCGGGTCTCATTTTTAAAAATCTTGATCTTAGCGTTTATTTCTAACACTATATCTTATTACAGCAAAGTTTCACCCCCTTCCCAATTCACTGTATTTTAGTCTAACATACCATGTAAAATTAACTTTTATGTAGTATTGACAAATTCCATACTAGAGGCTCTTATGTTACATGAGATTAAACCTATCAATTTAATGAACAATTACAGAAAAGACTACAGTACGTATTAGAATAAATTACATAAACTAATTGCAGGAGGAATTAAGTTATGCTCAAATGGTCTTTCTAAAAGAAAATTATTGCAATAGTTCATTAGGGAACAACTGAGTTGTTTCCTCAAGTAGTCTATATCTTAATTTAAAAGGCACACACTTTTAGAATATAAATAAAAGCAGCTATGGTAAATGCTTTATGTATCTAAATAAAGTTTCTTATTAAGGTTCTTGAAGGATATCAGTAAAATTCCTCATACTACAAAAGATTATAAACCCCAATGACAACGTCACAATGCAGATCCTGGACAATTGGTTGTTCTCAGCCTACTGCAGTATAAAAACATACTAATTTTGTTGAAAGCTTTGGCCTTTTTGCAGCCCAGTGCATGTATGATATTGTTAGGCTAATCTTTCTTCATCAAGGACCCTACACTGTGGGTGAACCTGTCAGTGATAGTCAGTATTGATGGTATATTTCTGAGGTTCTCTCTGAGATTTGTTGCCTCTGACCTACATACAATAAGGTGGCAATATCTAGAATATTGTAGGGGCAAAATTATGCCTGGGGAGGGGGAAGAGGTGTACCATCCAATTAGCAACAGTGGAGGCAGTATGCCTCCTGGGCATTGGCTGGAATGTACAAGACAGGAATACTTGATATACCTGTACAACAAGTGTAATTATTCTCCTCTGGGACAGCTCTACTGGCACAGAGGGGGCACAGCCACAATTCTGCTTTTGCCCCTCCAACTATATCCTCCCTGGGGGTATTAGCACAAAGCCTTGCATTCCACAGACCATCCAAATGCCACAATATCCAGTTCTAGAAATTATTATTATTATTACAGTATATCACATGACATCTGTTGAAGAAAACCTTGTGTTAAGGGAAAGAAGTGTTTCTTAGTAACTATGTTAAAAAAAGATCTTAATAAGGAAGACCTGTCATAGGCCTACCCAGTCTTTGTATTAAAAAATCAGAACAGTAGGAAAGATGCTTGAACAGATTTTTTCATTCTGAAAAACTTATGTATGACAGAGCCCCATCCACTTCACCTCAAAAACAATTAAAGAAACATGTCAAGATTTTCAAGAGAGAGAGGCTAGTGATTTTAGGTGCTTTACACAGAACACCTTAAAGGGGCCTGACTTTCAGAAAGTGCTGAGCAACTACCTCTAAAAATCAGGACCCCTTTATGTCAACTTAAAATTCATTTATCTTAAACAAACTAACTTCCTTATCTATGTTAATAACAACACCTCAGATCTCTAACACTAACAAAAATTGTTAATCTAATTTATTATTCATGTTTATTTTTTGCATCTTTTTCAGTGTGGGCAATGAAAATTAATGCTGTCAATTACACTTGTGTTCATAGTCAGTTTTGATTTTACATTGTGCTGCAAGGTTTGGGTTGCAAGCACAACAGGGGTATATTTATTTTTTAAAACAACAGTTCCACTTGGATTTTTAAAAAATACATTAAATTACAGGCCTTAAACTCTGTAAAAACTCTGCTGTTGTGATGGTTGTGTACAAATACCTAAGAGAGGCAAGCCTTCTATCCAAATCTAAATTCTGAGCCAGATTTGATCTGACAGCATCCTTTAATAGTAGAGCTATACACAATAATATAAATGTATGAAAAAGATGAGATCACATTGCCATTTTCTCACAATAAAAATAAATAATTATAATCTATTTATAAAATAATGAGATAAAACATTCTCAACATGAAGGCAAAAATAATATTTTAATGCAGTGCACAACTACCTATTCAAAAAAGCCTCTATCCAACATTCTATCCAATAAGTGAAAAGCCATTTGCAAACTGACAAGGATAATAGGCACTAGGCTCCATTTAATGGGATTTACTTAATGGTAGATAATAATTGTAATTTTGAACGTTTTATTTCCCCTCATTCAGATTAATGGAATTACAACAGATGCCTGAAATACCTTTTTGTCTCCAGTCCATAGCAATGCTGAGAATGCTTTTCTTGGTTTTTTGTTTTAGTTTTTTTTAAAGAATAAATGGTATTTTATGTGTATTCTAAAATTAAAATTTTATCGGCATATAGAAACCGTGTAAAAGAGCTCAACATTCTCCAAACACTAGAAGGCCATTCTACAGGAGAGCTAGCACTGAAAAGGCTACAAAACTTCAATGACAGTATTGTATTCTCCTGTGTTGGATGGAAGTGAACACTTTGTAACATGTTTACAAACCTGATCGCATCAAGAGGTTGGACTGTCAAATAAATAAAAACATCACAAATTACAATATTAAAATGGTTTGAATTCAGTGCATGAAAAATCTGTTAAGTAACATGTCATCCTTGTTATGTTTTAAGTGCTATTCTTAGTACCATACTTCTAAGCAGGGATAAAATGAAAGAATGAATGCCAAGTTTGCTATGATTAAAACAGAACAAAAAATATGCCTGACATTAATAAACACTAAACCTTTCAAAGTGACACTAAAACAGTTATTCTAGTGACATTAAAATTTTATAGTTCAATATTGTTCTCAAAGGAAAAACTACTGTTTACTCTGCATGTGCTGATTTCTGAGGCCCCAATCCAGGAAAACATCCCTTTTCAGGAAGGGTGTTTAAGCATGCATTTAAGTCCCACTGAAAGCCAACCATAATAGCTTTAACTTTTCAGTAGCATTCTTAACTATACAAGAAATAAAATCTTTGCTATTCCAATGTTGTTGCTGTCAAGTACTGTACAGCAGTACTTTTATGAACAAAAGGAGACCCATACTAGTGATCATGACCAAAAGATACTCCCCTATTTTAAGTAACCAGTTTAGCATAATGTTTCCTACAGACATTGGTTCAAATTTTAGCTAAGGATTCCTCTCCTAGATTGTTTGCTGGTTCCCTTATGACACATGGTGCTGATATCTTTTTATTCATAGTATAGTCAACCTGCGGAACTCACTGACACAGGAGGCAGACTATTCATATACTGTGGCTGAATTTCCCAAAGGCTTAATAATTTTATGACCACTGAGTGGAAGAAGAGTCTTGTTGATAAGGCAGTAGCTTAGAACTCAGAAGCCACAGATTCAACTCTCAGCTCTATCACAGATTCCTTGTATGAACTTGAGCAAGTCAGGCAGGCCCTCACTGGGCAATGAGATATGTGCAGGCAGACTCTGCACTTGCGTCCTGTTGACTTCAAGTATAGCTTTAAGCCAGCACCATGGGGGTGCAGGAACCAGCCAGCATGCATCAATCTCATTATAGCATTGGGGACTTAATCTCTCTGTCCCTCAGTTGCCTAATGTGGGGATACTAATGCTTCCTTCTTCCCACACTTTGCTGTCTTATCAGTTTGGACTGTAAGCTCTTGTGGGCAGGAGCTGTCTCTCATTATGTGTTAGTAACACAGTGAGGCTCTGATCTCGGATAGTGCCATTAGATGCTCTGAAATCCAAGTAAATAACAACAATACCACCTTTTGGAAAGGCTAGTGGTTTGTCCGCATGGCCCTGCAGTTCAGATTTTGGGGGTGTGAACTGCAACATGCAGTGGCGTGCTGAACTGTAACTCCCCAGTGTCGACCCTGTGGACGCAAATTAAAAGGTACTTAGTTTGTGTTAGTGTAGTCCTGTTTGAAATAAGACTATGTTTACACAAACTAAGTACCTTTTAGTTCGCATCAGCAGCATCCACATAGGGCAGTTAGAGCGCACACTAATAGGCATTGCAATTCACACCCCTGTATTTCAAATTGCGGGGCTGTGTGGACAAAGCCCAAGAGAATGACAGGATAAGAGAATGAGAAGGATAATGAAATATCATGCTATCACGGATAAACTGATTGCTAGAAGAAGTCAAGTCGGAAATTCCTTCCTCATGACATATTGCACTGTGCAATGCTCAGTGCCATACAGGAGGTGGAGGAAGGGTTTGTTTTTTTCTGAAAGATCAGATATCGGCCAATGGACTAGATGGGCAGATCTTCTTATATTATTTCCTGCTAAGCTTCCATCAGAAGCCTCATCAGAATTTTCAAGTGCTACATTTTATTTATATATAAATATAGATATATACACAAACAAAAATGTTGGAAAAGTTGCTGAAAGTATTACAGTAGCCAAGTCAAAGAAAAGAGATACATTGCACCTAATTTCCTGCAAATTAAAATCACCCTAAATGAAACAGAGTAACTCTTGGGGGGAAATATTGGAAGCTTTATGGTAGGGGACTGCATTGTGTAAAATGAAGACTATATCTAAGGCAGCCCACAGTATGGAAATAACAGGAGTACTTGTGGCACCTTAGAGACTAACAAATTTATTAGAGCATAAGCTTTCGTGGGCTACAACCCACTTCTTCGGATGCATATAGAGTGGACAGGTTTCAGAGTAGCAGCCGTGTTAGTCTGTATCCGCAAAAATAACAGGAGTACTTGTGGCACCTTAGAGACTAACAAATTTATTAGAGCATAAGCTTTCGTGGGCTACAACCCACTTCTTCGGATGCATATAGAGTGGACAGGTTTCAGAGTAGCAGCCGTGTTAGTCTGTATATGCATCCGAAGAAGTGGGTTGTAGCCCACGAAAGCTTATGCTCTAATAAATTTGTTAGTCTCTAAGGTGCCACAAGTACTCCTGTTATTTTTGCGGATACAGACTAACACGGCTGCTACTCTGAAACCTGTCAGTATGGAAATAAATTCAATAGCCACAATTTTCACACTAAAGACTTTAACTGTAGCTTAATTGTCATCTACTACAAAATAAGTCAAGTCAATATGACACATGCCAAAGTGTACTGTAGCTATGTTGGATCAAGAACTTGAGTACTACAAATCTTCGAATCTACATCATGACAACTGTCGGCCCTCAGTTGCACCCACTAGCTTCAATGATGCTGCATGAGTATAACTGAGGGCAGAATTTGGTGTACAGCATCTCATGAATTCTGAATGCAGATCAGGAACAACAGTAGTATACAGCTTTCTTGAGCCTTTGCATTCTATGCTTTTTGCTATTATATTTCATACTGAAGAAGAGTGATTCTCAAATTGTTTTTCATTCAAACTAAGAAAAACAAAATTTTCTTCTTTATAACTTGAAGAGTTACAACATTGTCACACAGCAGAAAAAGTGCTGGCTAAAGCAAACATAGCATACATTTTTAACGTACTAGTGACATCAAGTTTCTATTATTAGACTAAATGTACTTTATCTTCTGCATACAACACATCGGAGACAGAATTCTGTCTCTAGAGAGGCAACATATTGATCTGACCTGATTAAATGCAATGCCTGTGGTTCGTCATGCCTTTCTATGCACAGTACACAGAGGAAACCAGTCATCATTTTTACAACTAACTGCTTGCCTAAAAAGCAAAATACTGTACCTATGGATTCCGGATGTGTGAGTCACTTTTTAAAGCTATGAATCATGAAAATTAGCTTCCAGTGTGGAGGAAGGCTGAAATGTCATTCAAGGAGAGTTTAATATTAAAGAGCTTTGTGACAAGATAAAATGGTAGATGACATTTGCCAAGTGCATGCGTGATTATGTGAGTTGGAGTAAACACTGCACCTTGATCAGATTACAAAAACATTTTTTGCAGGGGTGTTTACTCTCGTTTACATACATCATGAATCTCATGAAAATATCCATTTGAGAAACTTATTACACTTTGACAGAGAAATACAAAAGAAGAGGTCTTGTGAACCTCTCTGTTGACCCTTTGTCTATACCTTTATACTCTTAGATCACTTTCAGTGCAGATAGTTCATTTGAATTTATCACTCTGGAATAACTGGATTTTTCCCTCACATAATATTAAAAGCGTCACATAATAACCTATTCTTCCTTTTTTGGGGAATTCTTCAGATCAGTAGCCAGAAAAGTATCTCATAAAAATTGCATTTATGGAAACATTTTGTTATATATAAAATAATTGTTATTATAAAAGACTTGGATAACTCTGAGACAGCTATCGGACACAAATTAATCTTTCTGTATTAATGAACTCTATTCATAACTATAGCTTTGCATAGTACTTTACAGAAATTGAAATGATACATGGTCCCTGTCCTCAAAGAGCTAACAATCTACAAACAAATAGGAAATGAAAACAAATGGAATGGAAGTGAGGGACCATAGTTAAAACAAATAAATCATGTGTGAATCTAAGCTCTGTGTTAATTAATCTAAGTTCTGTGTTAATTCTAAATGGAGAGTAAGGCAGAGATAGCATAAGAGTGGAGAGCAATGGTAAAAAGCAAGAAGAAAGAAGAAGGTTTTGAGGAGAGATCTGGAGGACTGGAAGATGGGTCACATGGTCTTCTTCAGTCTCAAAACATTACTGTGCTATGTTACATGTTAACCTAAGAGAGTGCTATAGCCATTCTAGCTGTGTGCTCATCCATTTCTAAAGTCTGTATCCTTTGGTTATATACACAATAGCTAACACAATAGCCTGTATATCCATAGCAATTGTTTTTCCACACACACAAAATTATGATCCTTTGGCCTATATTAAAGAACAAAGACAAGCACAGAAGTGTTTTGGGACTTTCCTGCAAGTTTGTGGAGAAGTCATTATAGTACAGATTACACATCATTTTTCCATAGCATTTTTTCAGTTGATGAAGAAAATGAAACTTCAGTAAGTGCTGTAGACACGTATGCAGGAGAAGAAAGTGGCCAAAAGTTTTAATGGTCATAAAAGAATTAATGGAATAAGTACAAAAAACATAAAAGGTGTCAGTAAAGGCCCCAATTCACCAAGGTACTTCATCACTTGCAGTTAAAATACGTGAATAGTCAATGCGAATTAAAGTTAGGCCCATGCTTAAGTATCTTGATGAATCAGAGCCAAAAAACAGAGTATAATGTCAGAAGTAATAGTGCTGATTCTATTTCCCTAATGTCTGAGATGGCTGTGAAACCATTTTATAATATTTTATTGTCTCTTGTGGGTCTTATGAATTAATATTTTCTGGATAAAATAATCAAATATATCTACAGAATAATGTACACCTCAGTGGAACTACTCTTTTTCGAATATGCTCAAGTAGAATAAAAATATAGAAAATGTGCATGATTTCCAGTCACAATAATCATTTACTGTAAAATGTTAATATTTCCAGGAAAAAGTAATAATGAAAACCACTCAATGTTGTAGTCACATTTTAACACCTGTTTGTTTGTTCTGCCAGAGAGAGTAATGAATAAAAATGATTTACGTTTCAAGTATATTACAGTAGTAAAAGTACAATTTTTTTTCATCAAATTGTGCTTGCATAATTCCAAAAGGCTATGTGCAGTTTCAATGCTAAAATGGATTTTCTCTGATTATGTGTGAAAAAGATAACAATAACAGAGCCTAAAGTGCTGGCTATGGTCTTTTAAGGCCAAATTTTCCCCTGACTTAGACATGTACAATCCTATTGCCTTCAATGGGACAGCAAGAGTGAAACTCAGAGGAAAAACTCGGTCCTAGACTGTAAGGTCTTTGGGGCAGGGACTATTATTTACAATATATGTTTGTACAGAGCCTAGCATAAAATAAATTAACAATAATAATAATAGCAATAATAAATCTTAATGAGCAGATTCCAAAAATCATTGATGGACCCAGGGCCGGCCCTAGACCAAATGGCGCCCCAGATGAGGAGCGTCTTCAGCACTTCTCCCCATTTGTTAAACTTTTGACTGCCTTAATTTTTATTGCATTTGTAGCCCATTTCACGACTATGATTCACAATTTGCATGCATGATTTAGCCCTATCATATAAGACACTAGGATCTGTAAATCTGTATTTATTCATGCCATATATAAGCACATAAAATTTGTTTCCTCTAAGGTTATAGAAACTTTTTAATTTTAAGAATAACTGAAATGTATTAACATCAAGAAATTGAACTGTGCATCAACATCGGGGTGGACCAGTATTTAAGTAGGTGACAGCTTTAGAATGTTAACCCTAGTCCTTTAGTTCAGTGGCTCTCAACATTTCCAGACTACTGTACCCCTTTCAGGAGTCTGATTTGTCTTGTGTACCCCCAAATTTCACCTCACTTAAAACTATTTGCTTACAAAATCAGACATAAAAATACAACAGTGTCATAGCACACTATTACTGAAACATTGCTTACTTTCTCATTTTTACACTATAATTATAAAATAATCAATTGGAATATAAATATTGTACTTACTTATAGAGCAGTGTAAACAAGTCATTGTATGAAATTTTAATTTGTACTGACTTCACTAGTGCTTTTTATATAGCTTATTGTAAAACTAGGCAAATATTTAGATGAGTTGGTGCACCCTCTGGAAGACCTCTGCGTATCCCTGGTTGAGAAGCACTGCTTTAGTTCAAAAAGTCACTTTTCTAACCTTTGCCTTTGTAAACTGAAGCACAGCATCAAAGAGATCCAAAGACTGGCCAATGGCATTTTCAAGCAATAAACTAGCAAGCCATGTAGGTCTCTCGTTGGCCATCATCATTCAAAGATATGTTTTAATGAGCCTGAGCTTCAAAAAGCTGCACTCACCACTCGCAACTGTGACCGGCAGTGTGAGCAGAATCCTCAAAGCTATCCACCCATTAGGAAAAGCGTCCTTCAGCTCTGCATCATGAATGAATTGGAGAACCTGGAGTGGAGAGTGCTTCCCGGGTTGCAAAATGTGACGGATGTTGTCCAATCTGACATAGAGATCTTTATCACTGACGTCTGAACATTCCCCATATGTCAGCGTCCGGTGAAGGTCTGTACAATTATTCAAGAGTGTTTTTCTGTATTCCAGCAGCTTACTAAGGTCATACAACTCCCCCCCACCCCAGCTCTTTTCATGGTGCTTGATTTTCCAAACTGTTCTTCAATGCACACTTGAGCACCGTCAACAAGCGAGCAAAAAAACCCTCCCTCTTGAATGTTTCTTCCGAGCTTCCCATCTCTGCTGTCGTAACCCAAGTGTCTCTTCTTCCGATGAATATGAGTTTCCTTGCAGACAGGCTCAACTCCTAAGTTTTCTGCCATTTCTTTGGCAGCAATGATGGCATCTTCAAATCTGTTGTCTCTGTGGGCCCCAACTAAATCAAGGCATCTTCTCATCAAGGTAGTAGGGGTTGCGATGTCCATCGACTGAGTTTGTAATGCCTTGCTTACAATGTTTACTTGGAACAGGATATCATACCAAACCACAACTGAGACCGGAAATTAGAAGTTAGTAATCTGGTTTGCCAGGCTTTGTGCCTTGTGTCAGATTCCAGCCTCGGCTTTACTTGACTGAGCCAGTTCCATCAGGGTGTCATAAACCTCAGTCACTTGGTACCTCAATGGCCTTACGCTGTCAATGTGGCTCTCCCAGCGAGTATCACTTAGCAGCTTCATGGTCAGATTTGTAATACTGTCCATGAAGATCTTCCACCTGATAGTTGTTGCTGAAAACAGGACATATATCCTTTGAAGTACTCTGAAGACAGATACTGAATCTAAAGAAGATAACGCTGCATCTGACACAATCAGGTTGAGGGAATGGCAGCCACAAGGCACAAAGAAAGCTCTTGAATTTAGCGCAAGGATCCTTGCCTGGACGCCACTGTTTCTTCCCTTCATGTCCATGCCATTGTCGTAGCCTTGGCCGCAGCAGTGCTGAAGCTTAATTTTATTCTCATTCAAAACTTTTATAAACAGTTCTGTTAGGCCTTTTCTAGTAGAGTCGTTCACAGACCGGAAACAGATAAAGTGTTCCTTTACTTGGATACAGCCATACTCATTGTTAACAAATCTTACTGTAAATGACATCTTTTCACTGTGTCTAATGTCGGGAGACATGTCCATTATTACAATGCAGTCCTTTGCTTTGCCAAGCCGCATCAATATGTTATCAAGCACCTTCCTTGCCATAAGGTCAGTCAGTTTGTTTTGAATTGTTTTGCTGCAGTAATGGTCCATAGCTTCCTTACAAACTACTCGACGTAGGTGCTCATGCAGGACATCGTTGTATTTCCCAAGGAGCTTTACCAAACTGAGGAAATTACAGTTATGTTCAGCGAACAACTTATCCGATGAGCCCTGGAAAGCCAAATTATTCTTTGCAAGCAAAAAAGTAATTGAGATCAGATGCTTGAGCATGCTCCTCCAATGCTGGTTTTCTACATTAATAAGTTGCTGGTTTTCTGCACCTATGCATTTATTCAGCTTGCGCCTGGATTCGACCTCCGTCCATCTGGAGTAGGCCGTAAAATGGCCAGATGACTTTTCATGTTGCTTCAGAGCATCAACTAAATTATGCCAGTAATTGTACCCAGAAAGTGCAAGCAACGATTTGGCATTATCATCAAATATTTTGCAACAAAAACAGAACACTTTGTCAGTTGATTTCAAGTAAACTAGCCAATGCCAATCCAAGTTTCTCACCATTCTCGAGCACTCTTTTGCAGTGTGATTTTGAGAAGTCTCGTTTCTGCTCATTTACTGGAAACATTATATACTCAATTTTGTCCGGCCTGTTCAAAATTGTACGATCAATATCGGCAGAGTTTAGGATCGCCAGCCATAAAGCAGGATCTGATATATTGATGTGTGGTGTGCAATTTTTTCCTTCCATCAGAAGCCTGATCAGAATTTTCAAGTGCTACATTTTATTTATATATAAATATAGATATATACACAAACAAAAATGTTGGAAAAGTTGCTGAAAGTATTACAGTAGCCAAGTCAAAGAAAAGAGATACATTGACATTCTGAATAGTAAAAAAAAAAACTTCCACTTTTACAGCTAGAGGATAAAAGCTTCAAAGAGATACTTTCAAGGCTGAGGGCCCAAAACTTTAATCCCAGATCTTCAGTTAGATGACTCACCAACAACCCCCACAAGCTGCTGAGTGTATTTGTAAACCCACACAAATATGCAATTCTAGCATACATCCAAAACTTCCTCCCTGGGATTTAAAAGAAATGGTGGGAGTAGAGGATACCTGGAGTTAGTAGGATTGCACTGAGATGGTTTCAGTTGTACCCCTCAGACCATTCTGAGAGAGCTGTCATGGAGACCTTCTCCTTTGCATTGAGAGCCTTTACTTGCAGAATCCTCACAGGGATCCAGATTCTCCGTCAGTAAAGATTAAAGCATGAGCAATGTCCATATAACAACTAGCTCTACATTTCCCTTAGCTCAAGTGCAAACAGCACCATTTCTCAGGTCTCCAAGGGCTTGGCTGAGATCAGTAAATAGATGAAGAGCAGCTGGCTGAAGATGAAATTTGAAATAAGAGAGGTGATCCTGATGATGACAGGGAAGCACTTTGAAGAGCTCCATACCTCATTACAGATTGTTGAATGGCCCCACAGGGTTTCACTTGGACCTCTTACTGATTCCGGATACCCAAATAGCCACAACTACAGAAAACTCTACTTTCCATTTATATCTGGAAAGAAGACTGCACCACCTTTCCCTATTCGATTCAGTTTTGTACACCGGAATCCAAACATCTGTGACCTTCAGGCATGATTATTGTAAATCTCTGTACCTAGTATGAAACCGCCAACTTCAAACAAGTCTGTATTGGTCCATAATGCAGTTGCTTGGAAATCTCAGGCTACCAAGAGAATATCATTCCAGTGTTCTCTCTCTTCAACGGCTCCTTGATGAATACTGGGTCACATTTAAGGTCTTGGTATTGGTCCTCATCTTCAACATTCTCCATGGATTGCCCCAAGTAATCTGAGGGACAACAGCTAGGATCTCTCACAACAGCTATGTTCCCCTGAAACAACGGAAGAGTCAGCCTCAAGAGTGAGACTTGTGTGTGCAGGAGACAGTGCTCTCTCAGCAACAGGCCCATGCTTCCAAAACCATGAATCTCAGCAACTTCAGAATAAAAAGTAAATTCTATTTCTTCATCCCATAATAACATCACCAAAATTACAGACCGAGATAATTAAAAGCACAAGGCAATACGCAGGAGGCATTCCTCCACAAACTTTTTTGCTTGACACACCTCTCACCATCGAGACTGCAAGTCTCTTTAAAAAGAACAGGAGTACTTGTGGCACCTTAGAGACTAACAAATGTATTTGAGCATAAGCTTTTGTGGGCTACAGCCCACTTCATCAGATGCATATGGGAAGATACATATATACATCAGATGCATCAGATGCAGTGGGAAGATACATATATACACAGAGAACATGAAACAATGGGTGTTACCATACACACTATAACGAGAGTGATCAGTTAAGGTGAGCTATTATCAGTAGGAGAAAAAAAGAACTGTTTGTAGTGGTAATGAAAATGGCCCATTTCCAGCAATTGACAAGAAGATATGAGGAACTGTAAGGGGGGGGAGGAATAAGCATGGGGAAATAGTTTTACTTTGTGTAATGGCCCATCCACTCCCAGTCTTTGTTCAAGCCTAATTTAATGGTGTCCAATTTGCAAATTAATTCCAATTCAGCAGTCTCTCGTTGGAGTCTGGTTTTGAAGTTTTGTTGTTGTAATATTGCAACTTTTAGGTCTGTAATCGAGTGGCCAGGGAGATTGAAGTGTTCTCCAACTGGTTTGTGAATGTTATAATTCTTGACATCTGATTTGTGTCCATTTATTCTTTTACGCAGAGAGTGTCCGGTTTGGCCAATGTACATGGCAGAGGGGCATTGCTGGCACAAGATGGAATATATCACATTGGTAGATGTGCAGGTGAACGAGCCTCTGATAGTGTGGCTGATGTGATTAGGTCCTATGATGGTGTCCCCTGAATAGATATGTGGACAAAGTTGGCAACAGGCTTTGTTGCAAGGATAGGTTCCTGGGTTAGTGTTTTTGTTGTTTAGTGTGTGGTTGCTGGTGTGAGTATTTGCTTCAGGTTTGGGGGCTGTCTGTAAGCAAGAACTGGCCTGTCTCCCAAGATTTGTGAGAGTGATGGATCATCCTTCAGGATAGGTTGTAGATCTTTGATGATGCGCTGGAGAGGTTTTAGTTGGGGGCTGAAGGTGATGGCTAGTGGTGTTCTGTTACTTTCTTTGTTGGGCCTGTCCTGTAGTAGGTGACTTCTGGGTGCTCTTCTGGCTCTGTCAATCTGTTTCTTCACTTCAGCAGGTGGGTATTGTAGTTGTAAGAATGCTTGATAGAGATCTTGTAGGTGTTTGTCTCTGTCTGAGGGGTTGGAGCAAATGCGATTGTATCGTAGAGCTTGGCTGTAGACAATGGATCGAGTGGTGTGGTCTGGATGAAAGCTGGAGGGATGTAGGTAAGTATAGCGGTCAGTAGGTTTCCGGTATAGGGTGGTGTTTATGTATGTGGCCATCGTTTATTAGTACTGTAGTGTCCAGGAAGTGGATCTCTTGTGTGGACTGGTCCAGGCTGAGGTTGATGGTGGGGTGGAAATTGTTGAAATCATGATTTTAATTCCTCAAGGGCTTCTTTTCCATGGGTCGAGATGATGAAGATGTTATCAATGTAGCGCAAGTAGAGTAGGGGTGTTAGGGGATGAGAGCTGAGGAAGCGTTGTTCTAAGTCAGTCATAAAAATGTTGGCATATTGTGGGACCATGCGGGTACCCATAGCAGTGCTGCTGATTTGAAGGTTCACATTGTCCCCAAATGTGAAATAGTTATGGGTGAGGACAAAGTTAAAAAGTTCAGCCACCAGGTTTGCCGTGACATTATCGGGGATACTGTTCCTGATGGCTTGTAGTCCATCTTTGTGTGGAATGTTGGTGTAGAGGGCTTATACATCCATAGTGGCTAGGATGGCGTTTTCAGGAAGATCACTAATGGATTGTAGTTTCCTCAGGAAGTCAGTGGTGTCTCGAAGATAGCTAGGAGTGCTGGTAGCGTAGGACCTGAGGAGGGAGTCTACATAGCCAGACAATCCTGCTGTCAGGGTGCCAATGCCTGAGATGATGGGGCGTCCAGGATTTCCAGGTTTATGGATCTTGGGTAGTAGATAGAATACCCCTGCTCGGGGTTCTAGGGGTGTGTCTGTGCAGATTTGCTCTTGTGCTTTTTCAGGGAGTTTCTTGAGTAGATGGTGTAGTTTCTTTTGGTATTCCTCAGTGGGATCAGAGGGTAATGGCTTGTAGAATGTGGTGTTGGAGAGCTGCCTAGCAGCCTCTTGTTCATATTCCGACCTATTCAAGATGACAACAGCACCTCCTTTGTCAGCCTTTTTGATTATGGTGTCAGAGTTGTTTCTGAGGCTGTGGATGGCACTGTGTTCTGCACGGCTGAGGTTATGGGGCAAGTGATGCTGTTTTTCCACAATTTCAGCCCGTGCACATCGGCGGAAGCACTCTATGTAGAAGTCCAGTCTGTTGTTTCGACCTTCGGGAGGAGTCCACCCAGAATCCTTCTTTTTGTAGTGTTGGTAGGAAGGTTTCTGTGGGTTAGTATGTTGTTCAGAGGTGTTTTGGAAATATTCCTTGAGTCGGAGACATCGAAAATAGGATTCTAGGTCACCACAGAACTGTATCTTGTTCATGGGGGTGGAGGGGCAGAAGGAGAGGCCCCGAGATAGGACAGATTCTTCTGCTGGGCTAAGAGTATAGTTGGATAGATTAACAATATTGCTGGGTGGGTTAAAGGAACCACTGTTGTGGCCCCTTGTGGCATGTAGTCGTTTAGATAGTTTAGTGTCCTTTTTCTTTTGTAGAGAAGCAAAGTGTGTGTTGTAAATGGCTTGTCTAGTTTTTGTAAAGTCCAGCCACGAGGAAGTTTGTTTGGAAGGTTGGTTTTTTATGAGAGTATCCAGTTTCGAGAGCTCATTCGCAATCTTTCCCTGTTTGCTGTATAGGATGTTGATCATGTGGCTCCGCAGTTTCTTTGAGAGTGTGTGGCACAATCTGTCAGCATAGTCTGTGTGCTACGTAGATTGTAATGGATTTTTTACTTTCAGTCCTTTTGGTATGATGTCCATCTGTTTGCATTTGGAAAGGAAGATGATGTCTGTCTGTATCTGTGCGAGTTTTTTCATGAAGTTGGTGGATTTCCACTCCATACGGCTAAATTCAGTGCCTTGCATAATGACAGGTTTCAGAGTAGCAGCCGTGTTAGTCTGTATCCGCAAAAGAAGTACTCCTGTTCTTTTTGCGGATACAGACTAACACAGCTGCTACTCTGAAACAAGTCTCTTTAGTTATTGGGGGTGAACAAACTGATTCATTACATGATAGACTAATAGGCTCTAAGCCAGGGGAGGGCAAACTATGGCCCCCGGGCCAGATCCGGCCCATCAGGGCTTTCAATCCAGCTCACGGGATTGCCAGACCTGTGGCGCAGCGGGGCTAAGGGGCCGGCACCACATCCCTGCAGCCCCTGGCGCAGGGCCAGGGCAGGCAGGGAGCCTGCCCTAGCCACACTGTGTGCCGCTGCCAGCCCGGTGCCACTCGAGGTAAGCGGTGCCGGGCCAGAGCCCGCACCCTGAACCCCTGCCCTGAGCCCCCTAGCCCCCTGCCACACCCCTCCTGCACCCCAATCTCCCAGCCCTGAACCCCCTCCTACACCCCACACCCCTCCTGCACCCCAACCCCCTGCCCTGAGCCCCTTCCTGCACACCGCACCACCTCCCACACTCCCTCCCACACCGCAACCTCCTGCCCCAGCCCTACATTCATGGCCCTGCATACAATTTCCCCACCCAGATGTGGCCCTCGGGCCAAAAAGTTTGCCCACCCCTGCTCTAAGCCTTAGTGTCCTACATAGTTCTCAGCAAAACGATGATATGGAATATCAAATCACTATTTAACTTTTTCTCTATCCCTATGCACCCACATGCACACCCATATCTCTTTCTCTGTCCTTTCTTTCCATCTGTCCTTTTCTCTTCTCCAGTAGTAGCAATGACCAAGAAACAGCACAAATGTCATGAGCAGAAGCAGGCGTGGCACCAGGGTTTTTGGCGCCCTAAGCGGGGGTCCTTCCACGCTCCGGGTCGTCGTCGGCAATTCTGCGGCGGGGGGGGGGGGTCCTTCCGCGCTCCCGGTCTTCAGGGCACTTCGGCGGCGGGTCATGGAGTGAGTGAAGGACCCACCGCAGAATTGCCGCCGAAGACCCGGAGCGCGGAAGGACCCCCCGCCGCCGAATTGCCGCCCCCCCCAAATCCTGGCGCCCTAGGTGACCGCCTAGGTCGCCTAAATGGAAGCGCTGGCCCTGAGCAGAAGCACTTCACACATGGAGCTGGCTGCAGAGCTGTACAATTCTAGTCAGTTTTCCGACTCAGCCAGCTGCAGATGCAAATGACTTCTGCACTTGCATGCCACTATACTGAATGGATGACAATGACAAACTGATAATGACAAATTCAGTCTGAAAATAAGACATATATTTTTAACAGTGAGAGTAATTAACCATTGGGGCAACTTACGAAGGGCTGTGGTAGGTTCTCCATCACCGGCAATTTTAAAATCAAGATTGGATGTTTTGCTAAAAGATATGCTCTATTTCAAACAGGAATTATTTTTGGGAAGTTTAATGGCCTTTATTATACAGGAGGTCAAATTAGCTGACCATAATGGTCCCTTCTGACCTTGGAATCTATGAATACTCATTGGCAGCTACAAGTTGTCCTCTAGAAGTCTGCCAACCAAGATGTGCCTAGGCAGGTGGGAGACTACCAGTTGGGCTGTGTGGCTGTGGTGCTTATGCTTACTAGATTTCCTGTGTATAGAGAGCTTTGGGGGAAACAATGACACTGCACCATGCATTCTCTCTGCCCGCCTCTTCTGATCTTGCCAGCTGACAAAATATGGACATTAACAAGAATGTTACTCATTCCAGCTGGAAGTAGATTTCTTGTCATTTTCAGTACCCTATCTGCCTGCTCACACACATGGAGCAAGCCAGGTGAGCTGACAGATAGCATGACTTGCATACGCATGCCACAACAAACCCAGTTGTAGTAACCAGATGTGCAACTGGGCAAATTTTTGAAATAAATACACCTGGACTGTCTTTTTTAGACACTAAGGTAGGGATGCAAAATCTACAAATGAATTTATGATCAGTTTTAAAATACATGCTGCAAGGCAAACAAAAACAATTCTGCTTTCTTCTGGATGACCCCAAGGGTGGTGGGGGTGGGGTGGGGTGGGGGGTTAGGTGTAAAAGCATAGGACAACACAGGAATCCCCTGAATAAATAAACCTCATTGCATCTCCTAAATGGATTATCAAAAAGGGAGAGAGATGTTAAGATTTCAGAACAGTCAAGAGGGGACATTAAGTCAATGGACAAAGCCTCTCTCAACCCTTTATTGCTATTGCCTCAGCCAGGTTCCTCAACAAAGCAGCAGCTAATAGATGATCTACCAGTTGCACCTGCTTCTTTGGGTCATGGTCACAGCCTCTGTCAATGTTACAGCGCCCTCCTCTGCCCGTGCACACTGAATAGATCTGTCGGTTTTACTAACTCAGATGTGAAATGTGGTTTATTAACTCCATGTTTTTCAATGTAATTGGGTAGTCTTATCTTCATGTGGGGGAACCCTGCGCTTTTAGTAAGTAGTTATTTTATTTTTAGATATTGTCAAATTAAAGTTTATAGTTAAACAAATAAAAGGAGCAGAACGATCATATTACATTATTTCTTGGAATGATATATAAGGGCAGGTTCTACTTTCATTTATATGCATGCACCGCCATTGACGTCAGTTGGGCTGAACGGTTATAGCTGAAAGCAGAGCATGACTCTAACTTTGTAGATTACTTAGAAGAGATTCTAAGACAACTAAAGGAAATTAAAAATACATTTTCATGTTGTCTATTTTCAGTTCAAAGCAAAGGAAAATGAAATGCGAGGGGAGAGAGCAGCAGACCTGTGCCTCCTATCACAGGGGTGGGCAAACTACGGCCCAGGGGCTGCATCCATCCCTCCATACTTTTTAATCTGGCCCTTGAGCACTAGCCGAGGAGCGGTGTCCGGGGCTTGCCCCACTCCAGCGCTCCAGCCGGGGAGCGGGGTCCCGGAAGCAGCGGCTTGTCCCCCCTCCAGCTCCTATGTGTAGGGGCAACCAGGGGGCTCCGCACGCTGCCCCCGCCCCAAGCACTGCCCCTGAAGCTCCCATTGGCTGGGAACCGCAGCCAATGGGAGCTGCAGGGGCAACGCCTGCGAACAGGGCAGCACGCAGAGCCGCCTGGCTGCACCTCCGCTGCTTGAGGTAAGCGCTGCCCAGAGCCTGCACCCGTGACCCCCTCCCGCGCCCCAACTCCCTACCCCAGCCCTGATCCCCCTCTCACCCTCCGAACCCCTCGGTCCCAGCCCAGAGCACCCTCCTCCCGCACTCTGAACTCCTCATTTCTGGCCCCACCCCAGAGCCCACACCCCCAGCTGGAGCCCTCACCCCCCCCCCTGCACCCCAACTCCCAATTTTGTGAGCATTCATGGCCCGCCATGCAATTTCCATTCCCAGATGTGGCCCTCGGGCCAAAAAGTTTGCCCACCCCTGCTCTATCAGAACAAGAGGCAATTGACAGCTTGGAGAAGAATAGGTCATGGAAGAGGGTCTCATACTCACTCAGGGAGAAATTTACCCCCATGCATAAGGCCAGTTCAAAGCCTTCGTGCCATGTAAGTCCCACTTAAGCCTTCAACAGCAGGCTGAGGTGGGACATAAGTGCTGCATGCGTTTTGCACTGGCCCTCTGCACAGGGCACAACACAACAGATAGTAAAGACATAGAGGTACAGCCCAGAATCTCACCCTAAGAGTTGCAGCGCAGGACTCACAGCCCAATGGGCAGGGGAATAGGTGGCTTTGAGTCACCTTTGCACCCTGCAGATCCAGGGATGTTCAGGTGGCTAGAGAGGCTAAGACAGTCTTGGGGGCTTGTTTGTGTTACAGCAGCCTCGATGAACTTCCCTGTGGGTGCTAGTGCTGTCAGGAATCTCCACAACACTGTGCAATGGAGCGTCCCACTGATGTCCCCCACCTGTTGCCAGCACACACCCCAGTGCTATGGCTTGCAAGGGGGTCCTTGAAAGGCAGCCTTACAGCTGTATCCACAGTGCCTGTGCTGGAGGAATTCTCCCTCAGCTGGAACCAGGACATTTAGGGCCCCTTTACACCACTACAGCCTTTTCACTCAGCATAAAGGGGCCAGGCAAAGGACAAGGATCTCACCCATGGGGCCTGATCCGAAGCCCATTCTATGGGACTTTTTCCACTGACTTCACTTGGATCAGGCCCACGAGGTTTATATTTTTGTCCCTAATTTGCACAATGTAGTAAAACAGCAGCTGATGCTAACCAAATTAAGGCAAGATGATACAATAAAGCTTGTGTCATTTTGATGATACGGCATCATGTCACAAGTCAGCACCCTCTCCGCACTACCTCAGGCTTAATTAGATTAATATCTACAGCATGCTCTTTTTTATTTTTTTTTGTGGTCAAGAGCAGAGCTGCACATTGGCTTATTTTAATTACATCAGAACCAATCTTATGAATGAGCAGCTATACCAAACAATTTTCCCACCAGGGAACTAATACAATATAATCACATAATGAAAGTGATGTCGATGAAGAAGAGATGTCCCTTCACATTCTGATGCCTTCAAAGCATTGGAAATCACTCTGCAGTGGTTTGAAGGATAAGACAACAGCAATGCAGTGCCACCATACTAAAATTTATGCACTCTACCTGCTGTAATTTGAGCTTTTCAATTTTATGAACTCCTCAATCCCCAATTAGTTTGTAAATTAGGGATTCTACTGTACTGGTAATTTTGGATACCCAGGTGCAAGAGGGTCTATGGATTAGCTGGCAAAACATAGCTCTGTTGTACTGAAAAAAAAATCTATAAATTAGGAAAAGCGTATGCAAGTAAAAGTGAGACAAGTATTTCCCTTTTAAACGTCAGCTATGATTAGAAAAGTCACTAGGACAAATAGCACCTTCTGCTCCCTGGGTATATTGAAAATCAGAGCAACTTGCTTTATGGACACAAATAAACTGTAAAAAGCAACAGAGGGTCCTGTGGCACCTTTAAGACTAACAGAAGTATTGGGAGCATAAGCTTTCGTGGGTAAGAACCTCACTTCTTCAGATGCAAACTGTGCTATTTCTTACTCATGCCACCATTGCAGAAGCAACACAGATAAAGGGAACTGCGCAGGATTCTGTTCTGCCTTGTGGATCATTTACAAAAAACGTAACCAATCTTTATGGAATCTTTATTATCTGTAATATTTTATTTTATTTACCCTTATACATAGCCCCTCTAGCAGCAATACCTACATACTGAACTGAGCACAAAACTCGTTAGGGGCCACCCCCTCATAAAAATTTGCCTGGCCTAAGGCTTCCAGAGAGAAGCAACCAGAATAAAAACAAAATGAAATAATGTTCAGCCAAAAGCCTGATGGAACAAAGAAGCCTCACAACATGATCTGAAGCTCTGATGTGCAAGCCAAGAAGGACACAGCTTGACTTTCAGATCTCCAGGGGTGTTTGGAGGGCTAGCAGCTAGAAAAAACGTATCTGCTGTTTTAAGCTGAGCAAATTTGATATGAATCATAGAGGCAATACACGTGGAACCCCCCAGAGTTATCTGCGTGTCACTTTTCTGAGCATAACCACCTGAATTCAGTTAAAGATCCTTGAGCTCTTGAAAATAATTTTTATATCTCAGTTACTGAAAAACAAAAAGTTTATTTAAGGACAAATAACTTGAGCTATCTCAATCTATATAAACATTGCCATAAGTCCTAATGCAGCATTTTGATTATTAGAAGGAGTAGAAACATTCTGGCAGCATTTGTTAAAGTCCAGTTCAAACTAGCTGTAGGCTGCTTCTGGCCAGTTTTGTCCAGTGCATTTTTCTATCTTGACAAATGATTCCATGGACAGCCGTGGGATGGGCAATCTGGAAGTTTTACAATTCTTTAGTGACAAAGCGCTGAATGTTGGAAACTGGTCTCTAATAGAAATGATAATATTTTCCCCATGAAAAGTTATTTCAAGTCTCTTTCCTTCTCTCAGGATATAAAAATAATCACTTGGGTAACTTGCCTGGCCATTGGAAAAGACTGGGAGTAACAGTAAAGATATCAGAGAGCACAGATAGATAGCTGGTTTACTTTTTTAAGACGCTGAACTACTTCAGGGATAAAGAAGCATTAAAAAAGTCCCCAATGAAGCAATGTAATGAAAAAGTCTAGGCTGAAAGGAAAACATAAGGCTTAAAACCTATCATGTATTCTATTTCTAGTAGACAAAGGGAAACAAGAAGTTTCCTTGTCTGAATATGTGGCAAATATGTGATGCTGTTTGACGTGCAATATATTCTCACAGAGAAGGGTTTTCATCAGATAGTCCCATACAGCATGGAAAAGCAAATGCATCAGTTCAGAGCATTCAAAAAAATGACTGAAGAGGAAAAAATAAATCAAGCTGGTCTGATACATTGGCAGTAATACATCCTGACCAAAGGATAATTAATGTGAGGGTCAAGACTTGAATGCCATACTTCACTGCTGACCCAGCAAGCTAGGAATACTGTGGAGCAGAAACTGGGACTGGGTAGGCAAGAAGAATGGGACTGAAGAAAAGACAGGACTGGCACAGGAACAAGTTTGAGGGGGATGGGGCAGAAGTGGTTAAGTTTAGGGAGGAATGGACAGAAAAGTGTATGACCATTAGATCACACAGAGCTTGGAATAGAACCCAATATTCCTGAGTTTCACCATTTCTCTGCTGACAGCAGATATCTGTGAAAACCACTGGGAAAGTGTATGTCTTGTCCCCCCTAATGCTGGTCCATATAGAGAATGACAACCTACTAGTGCTATCAGTTTCTCTGTTAGTTCAAGAGGCAGAGATATGTGGATCTAAAGCTTCCAACCCCGCTGATGAACCATGTGGGTGTCAATATAGTGCCACATGATGGAACTTCTGTTCTTTTGGTTTGTTTTTTTAAGAATCTTGCACTGAAAGAGGCAGGGGCACTGTGGAAAATTTTTATGTGATCATGTAATTAAAGACTTTGTCATAATGCAAACACACAAGGAGGCCGAATTAAGGTTGCACAGGCAACCTTAATTCTGTCATTTCCTATCTTTTGAACACTTAAATGTACAAATGTAACAATGTTTTTTACCCTAGCTTTTACATGATGTATATAAAATGAAACACTAACACATGCTCTGATGTGTCTTGGCTTTTGGATATTGTTCATCCAATGCCATATTCTGGTTGGGGTTTTTTGTTAATGTCGCATCCTAGGTTTAAATCCTCCAGCAAGCACCTCTGATCTAATCATGGGATTGACTCATTAAAACACTAATCTCAGTATGCGTAGGCTATTAAGAAAACAAGCCGTGTGAAGAGATAAAGTCCATATAGAAATTGAGTAGCAGAAAAGTACTACTTTTTTCAATATGTAGGGAGATTTATTAAAATATAGAGGAATTTTTAAAAAATAAACTCATCAACAAGTTTATGCTGGTGTCAATGAACAATCCATGCTTACAACTAAACCAGCTTGCTGTTCACCTTATTAAACCTTTTCCTCACCAGGTTAGCATCACAAAATTTAACATCTTGTTTTTATAGAAGACTCAAGCAAACTCTTCATACTTGAAATGTCTAAATGGCTCCAATCAAACTCTTTGCATTTACAAGGAATGCAAACAAAATGACATGACCTTAGCAGAAAATTGGCTTGACTGTTTCACAAACAAAGGACAATAAACATATGGAAAGAATTACAGAACAGGGGGTCAGTGGAGCCGAGAGAATGAACTAGTTCACAAGAGAAATAGATGTGTTTAAAAATAAAAGACAATTATAGAAGAAGGAAGAAAAAATGGTAAGAGTAGCAAAATGAGACATGCACGAAGAATGCACCTTTTCCTGCGGGCACATATTTTTATGCTCTTGCCAGGGTTTTAAGGACAGTCACTGCAAGAATGTATATCATATTATAGAAAGCAGGGTTTTAAGGACAGTCACTGCAAGAATGTATATCATATTATAGAAAGCAATCATTTATATGACATGTGTAAAGACAGTGATTTTGTCAGGGCTCATTGTTATGAAAAATCACAGCCCCAGCAGAGTGTAAAGGGAAAAAATCATAGAAGCATTCTAAAAATGTTGAAGTCACAGACAGACAAAACACACACAGTTACTCATTTAGTTGTAAAATACCCCCCATTGGTTTGTAGCAGTCTAAGGGCCTGATTCTGCCAACACTTGCTACCAGGCGTAGCGCTAGTACCGTGACTAGTCTCATAGAAGTCAGTCCAGTGTGAGTAGAGCAGCCTGTCACTGGTCTAACTTGTATTATCTAAGATGACTCCCTATGGAGCTGGGTGGCAGGCCAGAACAGCCAGAGGGCACTGCACTTCAGCCTCCTCCAGCATGCCCTTGTGTCAAGTTTCAGGAAGGGCCAGGGGCCAACATAGGGCTGGTCTGCCAGCACTATGTCACTGGGAAATCCCTCCCATATTGGGGGATATTCCCTGGCAGGCATTCCTGCTTGTTTTGTTGCCTACAGCACTGAGGTGCAGAGACCCTAGGAAGCCCATAATCGGGGCACTGTTTGAGTTCTAAACAATCCAAACTGGATGGAGGGCCTGAACCTGCAAGGTATGGTGAGCCTTCAACTCCTACTGAACTCAATGCAATATTTTAGCAGATAGTCTGTCATGCCAATGCAATGGAAATATACTTACCAAAGAGACAAAACACATTAAATGCTATAAAACAGACTAAGAGGGCCGAGAAGGGAATAGTTATTGGATATTGTGAATTTATTTCCTCACTGGCTAGTATTAATTTGTATTAGCTTGTAATCTTTAATTACTATCATAATATTATTTTTATATCTTTATGAGAAAAATTCCACACAAAGTTGACACCAATTTTTTTAAAAGTGACATGTTGGATATGTTTCTGTACCAAGAGATTTAGCAGTAAACCTGGGCAGTGGTTTTAAGAATCCAAAGGTTCCGGGATTGCTAAAGCCAAAGCTTTCATCCAAGTTATTTAGAGTCAAAGAACTGAATGTATCTACTAAGGGTATGTCTACACTACGGGATTAATCCAAATTTATATAATTCGAATTTAGGAAACCGATTTTATAAATTCGAATGTATTTGGCCACACTAGGCACCATTAATTCGGTGGTGTGCGTCCAAGCTACTGTAGTAGCATCGATTTCCAGAGCGTTGCATTGTGGGTAGCCAATAACATTGAATTGCCAATAACATCGAATTGCGGCCACACTAACCTTAATTCAGATTAACAATACCGATTTTGACGCTACTCCTCTCGTCGAGGAGGAGTACAGAAATCGAATTAAAGGGCTCTTTAATTCGAATTAAATGGCTTCGTTGTGTGGACGGGTCAAGCGTTAATTCGAATTAAAGCAGCTAAATCCGAATTAAAGTCGTAGTGTAGACCAGGCCTAAGAAGCACAGACTTAAATATGGATCAGGAGTAGTTTTGTCTGCAGAGAGTAGGGGAAAACAAAGTGTCTTGATTGATGGGGAATAGATGCTTGAGGGGAACTGGTAAATGACACAGCACCTGTCAGTTTTGAGTGCTGCTCTGAATATGGTCCTGCTCATTAGTGACCAAAAGTCACTCCTACCTGACAGTTGTATGATGCCCTATGTGAAATGAGTTGCTGATTTCTGTTCAGCTCTTGGTGCACTGATGTCCTCATCACAAAAAAAACCATCATAATCAGTATGCTCAGAAGCATATACAAAAGCCAAAGACTGAAGGGGCACAGAGCCTAAACTGGTTCCTACAGACACATTGGTGGGGCAGTGCGGTAAAGTTTGCACTGCATATTGTGCATCCATTTTGTGATATGTAGAGTTTTAGTCTGTTGTCAACTTGCCGCTTTCATAAGCGTCAACGTTACCTAAAGCAACAGGAAGACCATTTGAGAACAGCATTTATTTGCTACAATACAAATGTCAGCGTTGAAAATAGTGAGGCAGTCATTTAGCATGGAATTTTCAAAAGCTCTAATTATTGGCCTAACTCTGCTTCCATTGAAGTCAATGAGAGTTTATTCAGACAAATAACTCAGAAGTAAAACTCAAAGGCCCACAAATATGTCCCGAGGCAAGGCTCTTACCTCAGAGCCTGGGTGAGTGAAAGTGTTCCTTCAGGATCCTTTTTTATAAAATTAATTCTTAGGGGGTGACCCACCCTGGGGTTCAGCTTGCAGCTGTCTTGCTCAGAGCTGACTTCCCTGTAGCCTTCCCAGAGTCAGCCCTCTCAAACAACAGCTTCATCTCTCTCATAAAGAACCAGCTGCTTGAGCTTCCCTCCCCACACCAGGTATCTCTGGTTGGTTCATTTAGCACAGTGCCTCTCAACCTTTCCAGACTACTGTACCCCTTTCAGGAGTCTGATTTGTCTTGTGTACCCCCATGTTTCACCTCACTTGAAAACTACTTGCTTACAAAATCAGACATAAAAATACAAAAGTGTCACAGCACACTATTATTGAAAAATTGCTTACTTTCTCATTGCTTACTTTGTTACCATATAATTATAAAATAAATCAATTGGAATATAAATATTGTACTTACATTTCAGTGTATGGTATATAGAGCAGTACAAACAAGTCATTGTCTGTATGAAATTTTAGTTTGTGCTGACTTTGCTAGTGCTTTTTATGTAGCCTGTTGTAAAACTAGGCAAATATCTAGATGAGTTGATGTACCCCCTGGAAGACCTCAGTGTATCCCCAGGGGTATGTGTACCCCTGGTTGAGAACCATTGAGGTCATGTCTGCTCCAGGCTTTAAGTCTCCTGCAGGCAGCTCCCTCACTCCCTGTGCTCTCTCACATACCATATCTAAACAGATAGGTTGTTTCATGGATCTCCTCCCCTGTTGTACACATATCCCCTCTGGTAATTGCAACAATTGCTTACCTGGTAAAGTACTATTAGGCAAAAATGTAATTTATTTTTTAGATAACTTTTAATGATACATCGCAGTTACAAGCAAGGAAGAGGCACCTGCACCACGTGGCCAGCCAGCTTTCCAGAGACCACCAGCATGGGCTCCAAGGACCACCAGTTTGAGAACAGAGGCCCTAGTATAGCGTCTCAAAGTACCTCTTTGATGAAATCCCATTATGTAATTTAATGTAGTAATGTATGTCAGTAAATCACAACAGCTATACTTATGCCTCCGACATCACCAATGTATCTGGGAGATTGCTAGGTTAATTATCATAACAGATAATTGCCCCACAGCAAGCAAGAAAGATATTTAGCACACGGTGCAAAACAAACAGTGCTTTCAAGCAAAATAACAATAAAAACCACAATGCCCCAATAAAAGAATAGGGTTTTTTTTAAGGAATTCAACTGGCCTGGAAAGAAGTCTATGCAATTATTAAACACTGACTTATATTTAGTAGGGTACATACTCCTGTATGTGAGCATACCTTACCTCAGTGTCCTTTTGTGGGGTCTGATGTTTCCATGCATGGCCTTAGGGAAAAGAGGTGAACTAATGAGAACCAGGCTTTATAACTACACCTGGGTGGCAAGGCAACTTGCTTTGGCTATTATAGTGAGTACCATAAATTACTAATTGTGGTTCAGCAAGAAGTTTTGGAAAAATGCAGAACAGACAGGAGATTCAGGAAGCATGAGAGTTTCAGTAATTAACACAAACCCCTTCCCCCACCCCCACCCAAACCCAAACCCAATGGTGCACATGGAGAGATATTTTGCAGAAAGGTCCCAAGTCAGGAGGGAAGTGCATAACTTTAAGTTAACAGGATTTAACCACATGCTTAAAGTTAAGCACAAATTTAACTGCTTTCCTGAATCAGGATCTCAGTGTGGTGCTCTATATAACTAAGGGGGAAAGGCACATCCCATTTCTCCCTTCCTCCATCAAAGGCCATATCTATAGCACAATAAATCCAGACAGTAAATTTATGCAGGCTGAGGCCAAGAACAAAATTGAAATATCGCTTTTAATGTTTCCTAAATATGTATCATCTTTGTATCATATAATCAGATCTTATTTCTAATACTTATTTTATTTTAAAAACCACCATCACTAGATGTTGGAATACTAGGTCACACAATTCTGACAAATTCTGATCTACAGGTGTACACAAGTTATACAACTGCTCAAGAACACCAGAACCAAATGAATTAAAATACACGTTCAGTGTGAGATGGCACCTTCTGTCTAGTCTATGCTGTTACTTAGTTAAACCTGCATTGACTCACTTAAAATAAATTCTAAAAGTATTCTTGGGAAAATAACCTGTATAACAAATGTGCACTAGGGATAACCCTGGGTAAGTTTTTCAAAAGAGTCTATGTTTCTTAGGAGACTGAGTCTCGTTTTCAAAAACAATTTAGGTGCTTGGAAGTCTAAGGGCTTGTCTTCACTACTGGGCTGCAGCAGCGCCAATGTAGCGTGTCTGGTGAAGATGTGCTATGTTGATAGGAGAGCGCTCTCCCATTGATGTACTTACTCCACCTCTGTGAGATGCGGAAGCTATATTGGTGGGAGAGCGTCTTCCACCGACATAGCACAGCTCAGACACCGCTTTAAGTCTATGTAACTTACGTTGCTTATGGGGGTGTTTTTTTCACACCCCTGAGCAACATAAGTTACATCGACTTAAGCGGCAGTGTAGACAAGCCTGAATGTCAATGAGACCTTGGGTTTCTGGTTTATTTGCCTTCCTCTGCAGCATGCATTGTGGTTTGCCTGCTAGGATCCTCTGGTCATGTCTCATCTAATCAATTCCCTGCTTCTGAAGGGATCTCATGCATTGGGGGCACCTTGGTCTCTGCTATTCTCTGCCTGTGACACATAATATTTAGTCTACTGATGACTGAAATGCTTTAGTATAACTGTAGTCATTGGATTCAACAACGGCATGTTGGGGTTAAATTTAATGGCCTGTGATATACAGGAGGTTAGACTAGATGATCTAATGGTCCCATCTGTCCTTAAACTCCATGAAACTATACCTACATCACACTGAAAATGTAACTAAGGATCCTAAGACATGAAAATGTTGCCCTCAGAACTAAGAGTACGTCCACACTGCATTAAAAAACCCATGGCACCGAGTCTCAGAGCTGACTCAGGCTCTCAGGGCTAAAAATAGCAGTGTAGATGTTCAGGCTCGGGCTAGAACCCAGGCTCTAAGACTCATCCCCCTTGTGGGGTCTGAGAGCCTCGGCTCCAGCCCATACCTGAACATCTATACTGCAGTTTTTATAGCCCCACAGCCTGAGCCCCACTAGCGTTAGTCAGCTGACCTGAGCCAGCTGCTGCTGTTCCAAAGGGCTTTTATTGTAGTGTCAACATACCCTAAGATCCAGATTCTGATACCCTTACTCACACTCAGTTGTTCTATGCTCTGCAAGTAGACCCACTGATTTTAATGGGATTACTTGTGAAATAAGGTGCTACTTAAAATGAGTAACAATCTGTCTCTACTACTATACATCTTCCAAAACACCCTCAGACTCAGAAATGCTTTAAAACTTTTTAACTATTATACAGTATCCAGTAGCCAACATCAGCATCAAGATAGATAAGGTGCAGACAGGAAGGTGGCATGCATAACAAAAAAGCTATTACAAAGCAGAAAAGGGCACCAGAGGACACACTAAAGTGCTGGTGTAGGAGACATATGATTATAAAAAACAAAAGTAAATGTAATAGGCAGCAAATAACCGTAAGACTGAAATGAACCCTGTAATTGTTTGAAAATGGCCTGAAAATAACCAGGTACTGCTAGGTACATAAAGCAAAAATTGATCAAAAGGAAATGCTCTAGGGTTAGCGGGGGTAGGGAAGGGAGGAAAATAGAGATGCTACTAGCAGGATGAGCCTGGAAATCAACAAATGGATCCAATTCACTTTATGCCAGGACGCACACACATGACAAAGAAGGCTTCTGTCAGAGGTATTGTTAATGGGATATTGTTCACACTCTGGACAAGACATACAATTTTTTCAGTGAATTCATAGGTCCTCTTCCAAGAACACTGGTGGAAGGGAACCAGATCAGGTGGACGTGTCCAGAGTTACAAACCAGGAGTAGCTGCTACTTTGTGGCATGTGTTCCTCTGACCCTGAGACCATGCAGTCCCTTTCTGCCTCATCTCTGTGGCGTATGAGCTCCACAGATCAGTAGGGTTATGCCTGAGTTGACAGGCAGAGGGGCTGAGAAGTAGCTACACTCCACACTATACTGGCTATCCGATGGATACACCGCTAGCTATCCCATGGATCTTTGCATGGGATTTAATGCTGCTCCAGGAAGCTTTAACTCCAGCAGAAGTTCCTCCACTGCTTGTGCTGTGCAGATGCATGGGTAGCAAATGACAGTATAACTTATAAGGGTATATATACACTTGTTCTAAACCCAGGTCTGTGGTGTTTCCAGGCCTGTGCTTGAGCATCCACACTACATTGTAAACCTGGGCTTACAGTTGCTGGACCACGTCTCACAGCTGTGCTAACACATCCATGCTGCACTTCTGATGCGGGTCTGTGGCTTGAGCTGAGTCCACACTGCAAAATGTCAGGGCTTGGACCCAAGCCACAGCAAGACTTGGGCTCTGACTCAGGCCCTGTGGCACAGAAGCCCATTTGCAATTCACTGCTCTGTGTCAGCAACTCCTGTCAGGCCTGACACACTCACTCCACCTCACACATGGGTGTCCTGATATTTATTTAAAAGGTGACATGTATCATTTGAAATCTAACAATACACTGTTCATTAATGTCACTGGGAAATGTTTGTGTAACAACTCAGTAAGTGAAATTATGGATATTCACTGGTATTATGGCCTGGAGATTGTAAATGGACAAAGGTGACAAAACAGGTTCCTTCTACATAAAGGGGAAAGAAAATACACTGGCAGATGCCCTGTCCAGGAAAGAGGGCTCTGATCTGCTCTCTCTGGGACAGCCAGTGGCTAACCCTGCTGCAGCTTTGTAAGGGGGGAGGTATGACCCGAAGAGCATCCCAGTGCCAGAGGGCAAGGAGCTCACTGGTATCAGATAATGAGTTTCAGCTGGCCTGGCCAATTCAGTGTACCCCAGCTCACTATGGTTATACAGTAAACTGTATCTAAAATGTGACATGTAATACGTCACTGGAAAACTAATAACTCACTGATCATTAATATTCTTGCATGATGTATGCCCAGGCTATGAGGGATAGCTCAGTGGTTTGAGTATTGGCCTGCTAAACCCACGGTTGTGAGTTCAATCCTTGAGGGGGCCACTTAGGGATCTGGGGAAAAATCAGTACTTGGTCCTGCTAGGGAAGGCAGGGGGCTGGACTCGATGACCTTTCAAGGTCCCTTCCAGTTCTAGGAGATAGGATATCTCCATTAATTAAATTTATTTATTTATTTAATTTAAAGAGTTAATGAATATATGCTGGAACTATGACTAAAATGTGTTTAAACCAAGCATGTCAGGGGGAGTTGATAAACAGGTCTGCCCTAGATAAAAGAATGTGTTTGCTTCTCTAACCAGCTGGGACATCAGGCAGAGACAATGAATGTCCATTTACATATTAGGTAAACAAAGCTATCAAGCTTATAAGTGTGGGAGAAGACAGCCTGGCATCTACACCCAGCAAGGAAGAGGAGCATGGACTGGGTTTTAATTTTCAAATAATATATTGCAAAGGTTTACTAGTCTATAAAGCCAGGGAGGCTGAAGCTCAAGTGATAAGCAACCGAATCAACTGATTATATACAATATTTCTGTACTATAAAAGTGTATTGAGCGAGGTCTTTTATCAAAGCTTATGACATTGGTGATTAATATAATTGTGACTTGTATGTATTAATATTACATAAGGAATTATGGATACTCATTAATACTTTGCTTTACAGTTTATGGCAAACTGAATGGAGAAGCAGGTCTCTTCTAGACAGCTGTTTACTTGTCTCCAGTGAAATTAAGCAAGGTGTGATCAGAAACAATGGAAGGCCTATTTACATAGGAAGCCCACAAGACAGAGGAAAAAAGCATTAGGTCATCCTGCCTCTTGAAACAAAGTCATACAGTTCTGAAAGATATAAGCAAAGACAGAAGCCACCTTTGGCATTCAACACTAGACAGACACAAGGGAACAGAACTCTTGCAAGCTGAGAAAGATGGGTCCTTCAACCAAGGCAGGGGGAGGTGAAGTCTCTGGAACTGAATATAGGCAAGAAACCTGCTTATGCAAAGATCTTTCACCTAAGAAGACAAGGGAAGCCAGCACCTTGTATTCTGTGCAAGATCCTGACTGAGGAAAGTCAGCCATTACTGGGAAGAAGGAAGACTGGTGAGAGAAATCATCTTGAACGAAGTCTGTACCTTGCTAGATTAAGTTTTAGACTTTTAGATGCGTGTTTTCACTTTTATTTGCTTGCAACCATCTCTACTTTTATTTCTTTTACTTGGCATCACCTAACCTATGTCCTATTGCTAATAAAGTTGTTTTATTTTTACTATAAACAAGCTCAGTGCTGTTTCAAAGGAAGGGTTTATTTACCCCAGTTAAGTGAATAAGATGTGCTGTATTTTTTCTCTTTAAAGCAGCAACAAAACTTATTATTTCTCAGAACTGTCTAGGTGAGGGCTGGACACTTCAGGGCACACGGTTCTGGGGAGATTCAGGACTGACCAGCTGGTTGTAACCAAGGCTGGTGGAAGCCAGAGTGGGGCTGTAGACAGGCTGCTGGGGTGAGAGCTGCTGAACCAGAACTGTCTAACACACAGATGCTCAGGGTGTAACCTGCCTGCTTGAAGGCTGATGGTGAGCGTCCCAAGCCGGGAGCTATAGCAGCAAAGCATTGTAAGGAGGCATCCAGGGTTCCAGGGCAAGTGGCAACACAGCCCCGGCCCTTACTGGTCTGGTTTGCCCCCTCAGAATGTAATAATCCTATAGCAGAGTCCTAGGATCCAGGTCCTGAGCACTTGCTGACCCAAGTCAGACTGATTTGTGTGTGGACACAAGTGGCGCTTGGGTTCAAACCTGAGTCAGAACCGGGGCTTAGTGTGCAGTATTGACATACTCTCTGGGATCAGTGTTACCACTGAAGGCCCCACTGCTCCTGATCATCTCAGATGGTCAGGCCTTCATTGGAAAGGCTCCAGAAGCCAGGGGTTAAGAAGCTCCATTCTTTACATTTATCTGGGCTCTGCAAATTTGGAGGCTAAACACCTCAGCGCTCTCCACATCCCAAACCCTACTTCCCTGAGGGATGTTCTAGGAGGACACTCTGAAGAGATTTTTGCAAAGATTCTTCTGTCCTTCTCCACCAAACACACACACAGGTTTTTCCAGAGGAGAGTTCATGGCCCAGTGATGTTTCAAAATATAGCTGGCTTTCTGAAATCTAGAAACATGTCATTGTTAAAATCAGAAATCCCTGTGTGTTTCTCATTAATTGACTTCTGCCAGTCCTTCACATTTAAAATGTCCAAAGACCTGAGTTCTGAGCTGAGGGGTGAAAACATTATCTAATATCAAGTGTGTGTATACAACACGAACACAATAATAACAACCAGATTGCAGAGCAATCTTACCCATGTACAGGGACTGAGGTGAAACAATGATAATTATTTCAAAACTATGCCAA
This sequence comes from Emys orbicularis, assembly GCF_028017835.1. Taxonomy (NCBI): domain Eukaryota; kingdom Metazoa; phylum Chordata; order Testudines; family Emydidae; genus Emys; species Emys orbicularis. The sequence goes on along the minus strand of NC_088687.1, from coordinate 94,276,549 downwards.
CAGAACTTTCCATTTTAGAAGCCATTTCTATAAATGTTTTTCTCCAAGAAATACACATAATTTTATACTTGAATATTGGAGATGTTAGCTGAACTAAGTGGTTTAATTTCCTTCCCTAATCTTTACCCACATTGTGCCATTTGGGTATTAAATCTTGCAACTACAGACAGCCCCTGAGATTTCACACCATATGGGGGAGGGGGAGGAGGGAAGAGCGGGAGAAGATGAACAAATAACTCTTTGTGCTCTTAGGTTTACTGTCATTTTGCTGTCCCTTGACTGAAGGCTCCTGTGACACAGAGGTCTGTTATAAAACTACCCCTAATAACAACCTGCAGATTTGCTTACTCATTTTCCTTGTGGCGGTGAGGTTTAACTCATGTTTCAAGGAAGAAAATGAGTTTCTGCTCTTCTTTTAGCTATTGGATCCTTGAAGATCAAGAAGCTTGAGGGTGGGTGCTTCTGGTATGCTGTCCAGTTCTACTGATTACTGGTCACCATGTCTCCTGCAGGAACTGAGATTCCACACTCCACCTACTGTGGCTGCTGCCACAATCCCACTGAAAATGGGTGACCTGGTCTTGGACTGTTTTGATCATGTCTGACATGATTTTGAGGGGAAGAATCTAGAGGAACTTCCTTGCTTACACCCCAGCCACCTCCATTTGTGTGGTGCTGAAACACTGGAGAGTCAACATGGAAGGGCTTCCATTGACTGGGAGGTGAGACGTAGCATGCAGCAGAGGCAGAATTCCCTTCCTCTGCAGGCACAGTGTCTCCTACATGCCCTGACAAGAACACGGGCTTTAAGAACATGGGCTTTTAATTACGATGGGAAGTCACACAAAAATCCTGGATCATCATCTATGGGATCCCCCAACGGCATGTGATTATGGAACCATTACAACACCATTGTAATTCAGGGGAACCACATTAAAAGGTTCAACTATCTCCCAGTGCCTGAGGTCAAAGCTGGGCAGTACCCATTTCAGGTACAGTGCTATGATTCCAGCCACATTTAACTTTGCCTATGAAGGGATGTTCAGACTAATCTGACCATAGAGCTACATAGCAGCTGGTATATTTACACAGCCCCAACGTTTACTGGACGCAGACATATATCTTCACGCAAGAACACATTTTTGCCTTGTTATCCCTTTGTGGTATTATACTATACTGTTACTCTGGATAGATATGCTAAGTAATTCAATTATTCTAAATTTAAACAGAAGTTACTACCACATTTTTTGCATTCCCAAAGTCAACATAACTCTATTAGTTAAAATAAATAAAACAAAGATATCAATATAAGTAATGGCATTCTTGACTTTTAGCCCATTAAACAATTTTGGATTTAAATTACAGAATTTCTATAAAGCAGAGACCTCTATTTAATGATACAAAATGGAGTTTTAAAAGCTTCTATCGCTTTTCTGATGGAAACAAAACATAGTTCCATAAGTGCCTGTATTTTATCTCTAAGTATCTTTTTTTAAAGATTTGTATCCAGTTTTGGTATTCAAAACAATTCTGCCCTCTGCTGTTCAATTCTAAACTTGCTACAGTTAGGCCAAAAATTAGCTGGAAAGTGAAATCTCTTCCTATCTAACTATGTGAAAAAGAGGCATTTAAAATGTGCTTTTAAACTGTGCTCAGATCTGGTTTAATTTAAGTATGTCTACAACACAGACATGAAAACATATTCTGGAATATTAAAGTACATACTATAAAGTTGTGCTACCCATGTAAGAAGAGTGATTAGAAACTCCTTGAAAACCTAATAAATATTATGTATTCCCTATATTTAGATAATATTTTCAGTCTGAATTTCCCACCCTTTCCTCCTCTCTATTTTAAGGCTCTCTCCACTGCATTTGGTGCTATTAATGTTGACTGCACAAGGGATAGTTTAGAGCCTTAGTATAAACACTGCCATTAGGATTCCTCAATAACTAACTTTACTCCAGGATAACTTTACTATGGGATAATTAGCAATCCCTCTGCAAAATTCTACTGGAGACAAGGCACTGTCATTTTACTATGAGGTAAACATGGTGAGGTTAACCAAGCGCAGGGATAGTTTTGATGTTACTTAGCTACCTGGTGATTAGTTATCCCACTGTAAAAGCCCCCACCTTTTCTGCAGTGAAGACTTAGCCTTAGGGTACATCTACATTGCACGCATCTTTTGGCAGTGAGTAGAGTACATACCTGCACAGTCCCCCTGGCATGGATATAAATAGCAGTATAGCTGGTGAGGTACAGCTTAGGCAAGTAGAGTAAAGATATTCCTGAAGGGTGTGGGTAAATATGTGAGCACATACACTATACTTCCTCTATCTGCCCAAGCCATGCCTCTCTGTCTAACTGCTACTATCAGCAGTGTAGTGTCCTGCTGCCAGAGCCTCTCTCCTCTAGGAAAAGACTCCCTCAGCAGGGAAAGGCTCCAGCTTGGAGGAAAGGCTCTGCAAGCTCCCCACCACTGCCGCCCTTCCCCGCTGCAGGAAAAGACTCTGGTGGAAGGGGAAGGCTCCATCAGCTACCCATTTCTGGAGCATTTCCCCTCCAGGGGAAAGGCTCTGGCAGGGGGAGAGGAAGTGGGGAAAGACTGTCAGCTACCCACTGTTGGAGATCTTCCCCCATCACAAGGAAAATCTCTGGCAACTCCCCCCTGCTGGAACCGTTCCCTGGCCACAGGGAAAGGGCCTGGCAATATGAAGAGGGTCTGGTAGCAGGGAGGCAGCCTTTCCGCAATGCCTCCTCCATGGCAGAGCCTTTCCTTGCTGCGGTGAAAGGCTCCGGCACTGGGGAGCTGCTGCTGCCTCTCTGCCAGAGCCTTTCACTGACACAAGTAGCTACACACCACCGTGTGGACACAGCCTGCTTTACACTGTGGTGTGTAGCTCCACGTACACTACATACTGTTGCCAGTGGTGTGCAGTGCAGATGTAACCTTAGGTTCAGTATGCTCCACGTCTCTTTTAAAACTGGGAATCCAGTTAACATGATTTAAAGTGTGGTTCACTTTGAAAAGGGACAATATAAAAATTGGTTCTTCTTACTCTGTCAATCTGCTCCATGTATGGATTCAGTTTTATCTGTTCACTTCAGTGACAAAAAGTATGTTTTTACTACTGGCAGCCCTCCAGATCCAACATACCTCTGGCAGAGTAAACTGAGTTCTTACATGACTAGCAACAGAATTGTTCCCTAAGTTCCAACTGCACAGCCATCTCTGCAAACCCCTGCCTTTAAATTCTGTCCTCTGTTATGCAAGTAAAAAAAAAAAAAAAAATTAATGGAGATATCCCATCTCCTAGAACTGGAAGGGACCTTGAAAGATCATTGAGTCCAGCCCCCTGCCTTCACTAGCAGGACCAAGTACAGATTTTGCCCCAGATCCCTAAGTGGCCCCCTCAAGGATTGAACTCACAACCCTGGGTTTAGCAGGCCAATGCTCAAACCACTGAGCTATCCGTCCCCCCCCCCAAGTGCAACCCTATTATCATCAGTGGATGGCACAGGTGAAATTCAGGCATAATTTGGGAACAATAGGTTTGTACAGAGGTAAATGAAGGCAGCAGTGGATCTGAAGTATCTTTATAGTCAGTCATCAGTGAAGATACACAACCCAGACAGAACTAAGCTTGATTCTCTGATCCCAAGCCAAATTTACAGGGCAGAGAGAAAATAAGACATCTTTTACTTGCATGCTAAATAAGTAAATATGCACTTTTATCATACTTCAAAGAAAGATATTACTTCTTAAAGATCTTTTATGAGTTTAAAGAGACTGCATCTGTAACACAAATTCCCATGAGAATAGGAAAGGAGGCGGAATGGAAAAAAAGATACGGACTTGTTAAAATGACGACTGTCATTAATTCTGTTTTAGGCAGCCTTCATTTTATAATTGTATGATGTATCTCCTCTAGGATAGCCATTCAGGGAAACATCTGGCTTTAGACTGTTATTATGACTTCACCCACAACTCTACAGGGAGAAAAACGATTGTGTCTAGGGTGTACTATTTATATTGTTATTAAGAAATCAAGGACTGCAAAACTGCTAGTGTATCATACAGCCTTCAATGCTTTTTTATAATGAGAACAGTGACCTCTGCTGTTTTGTGCAAGATATACTATTTAGAAAAGTAATAACCACAACTTAGAGGCTGTCTCCCTTTCTCGGTAAAAAAGAAGCATAATTTTACACAAATGCACTTTCTATAAAAAAGAAAAAAGGAAATAAAAGAATGCTTGTTACAAATATTTATATGTTGTTTAGGAAGGAAATCTGGCAATTTTGTTGTGCTTTGATCCTAGTGAGGTGATTCTGGTATAGGCTGCATGACGTGATGATCTGAGAGAACCCTAATAAAACAAAGATGCACTTACTCCTTCCCGTCATATAGTGATTTTTTTTTAACTTGGATTGCAACCCCGCCACATCTCACAGCAGAGGAAGAACTGGTCCTTAATTTAAATCCACTCTGGAAATCATAAACAGCTTGTTGACAGAGGTCACAGCCACAGGGGAGTTCACAGTTGATTAGTTCTTCTCCACAGAGCTTTTGCAGCCAATAGGACTCACACTATGGCAGAGAAGCGCCAAACTAATCGGAAACAATTTGAGATGACTGCTAATTGTTGTGTCTGCCAAGTTCCTAAATAAATGGGAAACTAATATAACCATGGATTCTGTAGCAGCTTTCAGTGATTTTGGTGTATCTGATACATACAGATTTTAGACACTATCACTGATTTGCCATCATATTGTATCATATAAAACTGGGATTCACAACTACTAATTCAATACAAAAATGTCACTTAGGAAACACGAAAATGATCCACTTCAGTAGTAAAGGGCTTAATCTGCAGCAAGAGAGATTTAGGTTAGATAGTATGAAAAACTTTCTAACTATAAGGGTAGTTAAGCACTGGACTAAGTTTCCATGGGAGGCCGTGGAATCCCCATCATTGGAGGTTTTTAAGAACAGGCTGGACAAATACCTGTCAGGATGGTCTAGGTTTACTTGCTCCTACCTCAGCGCAGGGGGCTGGACTTGATGGTCTGTCTATGTCCCTTCCAACCCTACATTTCTATGAGTCTCCTAGATTTAGGCTGCAACAGTTGGAGTTTAAATTTCATCATCTCTTGATTTGACTTTTGTAAATTAAATTAAATACAGACCAAATTTTGGGCCCTGACTAAGGCCATAAGGTAGTACCATAATAATAATAATAAAATAATAATAATAAATATAAATAAAAGCATGGAATGAGACATAATAATTGCAAACGTATTGTAATTAGTTTGAGTCATACAATCACTGATAAACCATTGCAGCTCTGACCCCAGGTAGCAGCAAGTGCCTCCTGGTGGAGGGCAGATTGAGCTGCATTAACCACCCAGTTTTCCTGCAGGACTCCCTTTCAAAGGATGGAGGGAGATTTCAGGGGTGTGATGGAGCAGATGCTAATGGTCATATCAGGGAATGTCACTTTGCTGCGTAGCAATTCTGAGCCTGAGCTCTGATTATTATTATTTGTCTGGTGTGATTCACACTAGTTCTAGAAAATATTCTAGGCAAGTATTTTGAATTAGGGGGAAAAAAATAATTTACATGAGGATGAACGTAGTGCCTGCAATTGTATTAGAGAATGGGAGATTTCAGATTGCCATTTCTTTTATCTTCTCTTCTCCCCCCTCCACTTACTTTTTCTTCTCCCTATTTTTATTGATTTTCTTTTTCCTCTACAGTTCCTTCATTTTCACTGGGTTTGTTTGATTTCGCTGTATTTGTCCACTGTAATGTTGCTGTTATTGTTATACTTATACGCTTTTGTGCAACTCTCAAAAAACAACATAAATAAACTAAATGATAAAATGCAAGGCATTAGGAACAAACATTACATCTTTTATTAAATGACTATTAAGTTACATAAAAGATGCTAAGGGAGTTAAATATTCCACCTCCCCCTGTTCTGTCAGCCTGCTTACTATCTCCTCAACTGCATCAGACAACTCCTCTGCCAAAACTTATTCATGCTTTCAGTCATCTCACCCTGACTGCTGCCATTTCTTCCTTTCCAGTCTCCTTAAATCCGAGTTCTCTAAACTTCATCCTATTCAGAACGACCTGACTCTTCTTTTTAACCATATCCCAAAGCAGGAAAAGCTTACCTCATTGTTGAATCTCAGTTGGTTTCCTATGCACTAACAGCAAACAGTATGGCCAATGCCTTTTGAGTAGCTCAAAAAAATCAGGACTGCTTAATACCCATCAGTTGACCAAAACCATCAGTTTGTATAAAAATAGATAAATACAATTCAGGATTATTTATGAATATTTTGGCAACATGCTTTTAAAAAGAATTAGAATGCAAACAGCAATATCTCCCTTGATTTGTTGTGCTTTCTCTTTCCTTTGTACCATCTTTTACTCCTCTCCAGTGTACCTTGCAGTAGCTTTTCCTCAATGCTGGTCAGTAATCTGCTATGACTTATGTTTTCCATAACGTTAAACAATTGTTCCCTCTTTCCTTATCTCTCCCTCAATCTCTTTCCTCCCTCCCTCTTTTCCTCGAGCCCCACCCTTTTTTTGCATTTTGTTTTCTTCCTCCTGCCCCAATATTTTCTTCAATGTTTCCCTCGCTAGTCTTCCTCTGTGTCCTCATGTCTTCATTTTCATCCTTACTCCCCATCTCACCTAATCTCTCCCCCCCTTTCTTTTATTCTCTATTTCTCAGCCTCTCTCTCCTTTTCCTGCCCCCATTTCCTCATTGCTGATCCAACAATTTAGCATTCAGTAAAGTACTACAGGAAAGTCCTTGGACATGTCACAAGTACAGTAGTTAAATGCAGCAGCAGCATTTAAGATAGTCATTATAATCTTTTAAATCAGAGTGCTGGACAGGGGACAAAATGTGAGAGACTTCCTGGAAAATCCAGGTTGCTCTGTGGTTCATGGATGTGCAGTTTTCATATCAACTGACCTTAAAGAAACAAATGTTCACAACTCAAATACACAGACACATATGTATGAAATGCAGGGGAAATATTAACATACGAAATGACCTGTTATTGTATAAAAAATTTAAGCCTCCTTATTTAATTTTATACAACCTGATGCTTTAAAATTTTATGCTGGCAATTTGATTTAAAAATGCAGTTCAGTTCAAAAGAGTTGTGCCATGACTGGTGTTAATAGAGAGGTGCTGGTGAGCTGTAGACTCACTCGACATACATTATAACAGTGAACATTATTTTATTTAAATATTATTTGCGCTAACTTCTTTACAACTAAATATTTATTTACAAAATTTATAGAAAACTGACCAAGACCCCGATCTGGCTAATTTGGGTGGACTCGGTACCAGTTGACTTCATAGAGGGTCTATGTGGCTCCTGGGTCCACCCATGAGATTAAATTACCAAAATTGGGGACCAATTTAAGACACACTGTATGTGGGTGGTACTCCTCCAGAAGTGAATGATGTGGCACCCACTTGCACCCGATCTGAATTTTGTCGAGCCTTCTGAACACATCAAACTCTGAATGCAAGGAAAATGGGGTTCTACTTTATGGTGGCTCTTTATTTTAATGTTCCACTTCAACGTAGCTGCAGCAGGCAGTAACAGCTACAGTTAAGGCTGCCTGCTTCCATTCTAAAGGCCCTTTTCCAGTTGCCCATAACTGTTAAATGTTAACTGTTAGGCCTGAAATGTTCCACAATTAATTTCTTCTCAAAAGGTCAATGTTTTTGGAATACAGGACAAAAAATAGTTCAGCCACTTCTGAGAACACAGACTGTGGGAACAAAAATACATTTTTGCTATTCTACATTTTTTTGCAATCGTTTTTTGAATAGCTCCAGCACCAAGGTGGTAGTAGCTAGAAAGTTTAAACCTGGGCCTTAGGTCGGCTATATACTTTACCATGGCCTGGTCAAAATCCATTTTAAAATTGAATTTTTAAAATGTACATTATGAAATTTTAACAGTCTAGAGTTATTTAATAAAATAATATTAATAACTTGAACATCTATAGCAATTTCCATCCAAGTATTTCAGAGTGCATTAAAACATTAATTAGGGAATTTAACCTCACAGCTCTCACAAGAGGCTATTATTTATGTTATACAGATTGGGTAAACCGAGGCAAAGAGGGTTTAAGTGACTTGTACGATGAGTCAACAGCAGCACTGAGAAAAGAACCCAGATCTCTTGGCTGTCAGACCCTTACTTTAACCACAAGAACAGGCTGTCCCTGACATGACATTAGATCAGGGTTAGGCAACCTATGGCACGTGTGCCGAAGGCGGCACACGAGCTTATTTTCAGTGGCACTCACACTGCCCGGGTCCTGGCCACCAGTCCGGGGGGCTCTGCATTTTAATTTAAATTTAAATGAAGCTTCTTAAACATTTTAAAAACCTTATTTACTTTACATATAACAATAGTTTAATTATATATTATAGACTTATAGAAAGAGACCTTCTAAAAACGTTAAAATGTATTGCTGGCACGCAAAACCTTAAATTAGAGTGAATAAATGAAGACTCGGCACATCACTTCTGGAAGGTTGCTGACCCCTGCATTAGATGTACCCAATTTGCTAATTTCAGTCTCATTTCATTCTGGCTTTTTTCTGTTTTCACTCCGAACATGACACATCACTGAGGTCACTCATATTTAACACTAGCAGCCTTATTTTAATTCCTTAATTATAGAGTTTTAAGGGGGAAAAGAGTATGTTTCAGGTTTGTTTTAACACCAAACATATTCCCCCACAGGGGAGGGAGCAGTGTGAAATGTAGTCTCTACTAGCGTGGACAGTGCAACATGCACCTTTCACCCTGCATCAGCCAATGGACTGGAGAAAATAAAAAACTTTTGCTAGAACTTCCTACCATGATTCACTTCCATTCACGGTCAATAAGTATTAGAAACATTTTATTACATTTGTTCTCTCAAGTTGTCCTGATATACATAACTGCACCATGGTTTTTACATACCAGCACGGCATGTTTCATGCTCATTTTCAGGGAACTTTTTAGCCATCCAAAAGGAAAAAAATAGCACAAAAAGACAGACTCTGATTAATTGAGGCCAGCTCAGCAAGAGGAGATCTATGAATTATTACATTTCTGACCCTCACAGCAATGCAGATTCTGGGCTTGCCAAGAACAAATTAGGCTGTCTGCATTTGTTACTCATCCCCAGGAAAAAATCCTTCCTTGTAGATGGAAGAAACAAGATGCTGTGCCAATGCTAGAGAACAACAAAAACTAAAGCTAAAGATTCCCTTTCCAAAGTCTCATTTGGAGAGTTTCATGATTTTTCAGACAGATGATATGACCCAAATATTTTAAAAAATAAACACGAATTAAAAACCTGCATAAACAAGACATTAATTTTCCTCTGAGAAGGCTAGGCTTTGAATTTCCATAGCTTTGTGTCAAACAGATGCCCCCTGGTGGTCCCTCAGTGCCATCGTGTGAGAAGAGCTCCCACCTGCCCTGCATCTGGGACCTTTTGGGTTCTGAAGGAAGGTAGCAGTCCAAATATGACTCCCAAACACTCTGCTATCTTCCCAATATCACTTCCATTTCCACGTACAACTGGCTGTCCCTCCGTGTAGGAATACGGTACAATAGGACACAGACTCTGGGATGCTTCCCTTCTTTCCAAAAGCATCACAAAGCTTGGCACATTAATAGTTGACACAGATGCAAAGAGGAAGCCCAAACAATTTTCTCTGAAGCTTACACTGAAAGGTCTTCTAGAAGATTGAAATAAACTGGTCAAACTCCCCTTTCTCCTGAAGGCTACCTTCTTAACAGAACACAGTTCGTGTGGCACCAGCAATGGTAGCCTAATTTTTCAAAAGTGAGTATCAAAAATTGGGCACTTAAATCCATATTATAACCCTGGAGTGAGTGATCTGATTTTCACAGGCAATGAGCACCCACAGCTCCCAATGAAAATCAAAGGGCTTGTCTTCACCATACAGTTACCTTGAGTTATAACTCAAGTGCTACCGCTAATGCGAGTTCCATCCACACAAAAACCCCTTACCTCCAATGTGGTGGTGCTTTTCACTTGAGTTGGCTGCCCTGTGGAATCTCCATAATTGGAGATTTTTAAGAGTAGGTTAGACAAACACCTGTCAGGGTGGTCCTGCCATCAGTGCAGGGGACTGGACTAGATGACCTCTCGAAGTCCCCTCCAGTCCTACGATTCTATGATTCAGTTCAGGATAACTGGCTCTCCTTTTGCTTCTAAAATAGTTCATAAGATGAATCAGAATAAGGCCTATATAATGGCTATCAATACAAGAAAACCCAGATGAGGATAAGAAAAAGGAGTAAATAATTGCATAAGAATTACAGAGAGAACAGGAGAAAACTCAACTGAAAAAGCTTGAGAGGCAGGTAAACCACATTTTTGTGAATTTGTCTTATTCTGTGTCCCCTTAACAGAGAGCAAACCAGTATTTACTAGACTCTAAAAATTGAGTCAGATGATATAACAGCTTTGAAGGGAGCATGGTAGGTTGTTCGCTCCTGTAACATTTCTATTCTATTTTAAAATAAACATGAAACTCAATATTAATCTTTCAGGTGGCCTCAAAAATCGCTTAGGCATTATTTAGCATAATGAAAAATTATTCAGAGTAAGGGCTTATTCCTGCCTGTGATAAAAAGGATGAATCTTTCCTAAACCTTCCATTTTTTATGTTGAAACAAGCAGTCACTGACTAGAAACCCTTCATTTAATTATTGGTTTCTCTGCATTCGCTCTGTATACAGACAAGTAGTGTTAAGGGCTTGAGTTTGCTTAAGACAGGTATGGAGTGTTGCACGTAGAGTATTGGCAACCCCAACCATTCAAAAGTCATGAGTCAGGCTCCAGAAAACATGAGTGGCTTAAAAATTATGGGATTTATAAAGAGTTGTTTCTGCTCAATGAGGAGGACTACACTCAGTGTTGAACTTCACTTGCACCCAGGCCTAGCCTCCACTCACACGTGCGCTGGAGCACAACTACCTTGCACTCCCCACTGTGCGCTCTGCAAGGCTTCGTGGCATCGTGCCCTCAGTGTACTTTTTGTACTTGCAAGAAAAGAAACGTTCAAGACTTTTACAGTAAGTAAGATGATCTCTTTCCTCTGCGAGTGGTAAACCTGCAGCTATTCAATTGCACTCCATAAATATGAACCATATGACCACCAGTAAGGAAAAGCATAGCTGTTGTAGGCTACAGCTTAGGATCACCAAGCACCAGACCTTTTAAATCCTTGCACTGTGACAGCTTAGCCTGTGAACCTCAGACCTGTTCACCAGGTGGGACATTGCCATAACAGATATTAACTCTCCCCTTTAACCCCACCAAAAAAGTGTTTTGCCAGTGTCTCACTTGACATGGATTAACAGATGCTAATTTCTCTCTCTTTTCTCCCTTCATTCCAGGCCCTGGCATGCTTGCCACCATCTCTCTTTTTTTCCTTTTGGATTTTCTCTCCCACTCTCTCTATTTTCTACTTTATTTATCTTTATGTTTTGCTTTTACTATTTTTGCTCTTCCTTGGTTTTTGCTCTCTCCCTGCTGTCAGCTCCCCCTCTGTAGGGAGGCATTTCTGCAGAACCTCTCTGTTCCATTCCAAAGACTGCCAGCCATGCTGAATAAGAAACACTAGGGACAAGACTGCAGCCAGGAAGCTCATTTCACCAGCGGCTTCATCCAAATTAGAACCAAGAGCACCCAATGGTGGCTCTGTGGAACTGAACTGCAAGTGTCCTTTCAGCTCAGCTGAACGCCAAGGGAGCACAAAAGAGAAACGTGGGCTGTCTGGCTTCTGTCTGACCCATACATGTGCAGTGCGCCCCCAGACAGCGACAGCGCCCCCAGACAGTTTCTTTACTCTGCCCATATTCTCCCTGCCTCTTGACATGAAGCTATGGTTCCCTAAGGGGGCCCTGCCCCCAATTTGGGAAATACTGCTTTACAAGGTCAAAATTCATATCTTGTTCATTAGTTAATTTACAGTTGTCGGAAGGGGACAACACATTACTGTCAGGAGCAGAGTTCACACCATCTGTTGTTCCTATTATTTGCCTAAAGATCCCAATCAAGTTTTGCAGACCCATTGTGCTATATAGACCAGGGGTCGGCAGCCTTTCAGAAGTGGTGTGCCACGTCTTCATTTATTCACTCTGATTTAAGGTTCCGCGTGCCAGTAACACATTTTAACATTTCTATAAGTCTATAATATATAACTAAACTATTGTGTATGTAAAGTAAACAAGGTTTTTAAAATGTTTAAGAAGCTTCATTTAAAATTAAATTAAAATGCAGAGCCCCCCGGACCGGTGGCCAGGACCCGGGCAGTGTGAGTGCCACTGAAAATCAGCTCGTGTGCCGCCTTCGGTACACGTGCCATAGGTTGCCTACCCCTGATATAGACACATAGGATGAAATGCCCCTACCCCAAAGAGTTCACTTATGTTTCTTCATGAACGCTTCATCCCTACAAAGTAAGGAATCTATAACCAGTTCTCCTTCCCAGGAGCGGCGCCAGGGTTTTTGCCGCCCTAGGCGGCAGCGCTCCTCCACAGTAATCGGAGGCAGCTCCTCCTCTGAAGCTGTGTTCTTGGCGGAGGGGGTCCTTCTGCTCCGGGTCTTCGGGGCACTTCGGCGGCGGTCCCGGAGCAAGTGAAGGACCCGCCGTCAAATTTCCGCCGAAGACCCGGAGCGGAAGAAGCCCCTCGCCGCCGAAATTCTGCAGAGGGCGACGAAATGCCACCCCCCACATCCTGCCGCCCTAGGCGACCGCCTAGGGTCGCCTAGTGGAAGCGCCGGCCCTGCTCCTTCCTGATTTGCCTGGTTGCCTGCCTTTCACACTATTGTATGCAGTGTTGCTGTAGCCATGTCGGTCCCAGGATATTAGAGAGACAAGGTGGCTGAGGTAATATATTTACTCGACCAACTTCTATTGGTGAAAGAGAAACTTTTGAGCTAAGAATGTAGCTCAAAAGCTTGTCTCTCTCACCAACAGAAGTTGGTCCAGTAAAAGATATTACCTCACCCACCTTATCTTTCACACTGTCTTTTCATACACTTGTGTCCATTAGATAAGGGATCTGATCTTGTTCCTACTGAAATCAATGGGAGTTTTGCCATTCACTTCAGTGGTAGCTGGATCAGGGCAAAAATGTATCCCCCTTAAGACATTTCCAAACAATACTTCTTTAATAAGGTGACAAGCCTGAGGGGTCTTAATTTATCTTCTAGCCCTCTTCTGTCTATCTCCAGAGTCTATGGATTGTATAGTGTGGGCAGGAAGTGTGTGAACAGAAGGCCCTTAATCATAAAAAGTACTCTTCTTCACTAGTATATTTTTTCTCAAAGGGAGTTTGTTACTAATTCCTTTGGGAATAAAAATGGAAAAATTAAAGAAGGTAACATAAGTTAGGAAAAGATAATTCTCTAGTATATTAGAATTAGAAGTACCATTAGTCTAGCTTCAGAGGGAAAAACTCACTAGGATACTGGCACTATGTTAATTTGTTTATTATACTGGATCGGAATGTGATATAAGATAGATGGGTAAATCTAGCAATATTTTTCAAATCTTTAAGAAGTTTCTCATCAGAAGAAAGTAAACAAGAGGAAGGGGGATCCTATTTATTTTAGTAAATACATAGTTCAACAAGTCAAAAATAATCACGATTGATTCTTAAGTATTATCCTGGACTTCCAAATGAATACTTTGGTTTCCTTTTAATTAGAGAATTGGATAGTTATAGTGTTCTATAAAGAGAAGCCATACTTAGACATTTAGTTTTTAGCCACAGAATGAAATTCAGCAACAACGCACATGCTCAGGACTTGCATATGGCACTTGGTAAATGATGAAATGACTATAGGAGACTATGAGTCTGACTCAGAACTCCAAAACAAGACAGTGTTCAATCTCCCTCTTGTAAATAAAGCCCTTGTGATTGAAAGTTTGGCATGAAAGAAAATATACTTATAAAAACATAAAGTGAAAAGCAACTCAACTTATATAATACTAACTGACATGCATTATCCTAAATAGCACACTTCTCAGATTCCCATGTAATATAGGTCAGTTACATTAATCTTCCACACAAGTTAGAGAGGACTGCCATTCTGACTTTACAAAATTCATATACATCTTAGGCAACTTGACAATTACACTGGGGGGTGACAGCCTTAGAAATGGTTAAACACAAAAACAACAGGAAGTAGTGCTGAGCAGGAAGTGCAACTTAAATATATTATTTTTTTCATGAAACAGGTAAATAAATGAATAAATACAATATGCAAGATGCACATAATGTTAGAGCAGCCTCTGGAAGAATTAAAATGGCTCTAATGTAACGAAAACTACAGCATATGTTTCTCAGCCTTCTCCTACTAGATATTTCTCAAGATGGTTTACAAGGCAATTAAATAAACAACAATGATGTCTTTGAGTCCCAATGGCTTCTTTAAGTAGTTTTGCTCGTGATGTTATTGGACTACCATAACATAGTAAAGTTTGCAGGAAAAATGCTAAAACATTTTACTAACTGAATAGTGAAATAGCATGCAAACCTTACTAAATATAAGTGTTACTGACACTCTAGGGATGCTAGTGGTTCCTGACATTTCATAACACATTCCAATAAAATAAGAGATGCAGTTGCAATACCCAAACAGGCAAAACACAATTGCATGTTCAAAACAGAGAAACAGAGGGATGTACTACCATATGGGGATCAGAGTTTGCAATTTAACTTTGGCCGCTTGGGAAAATTTCAGGAACAACAATGGTGGGCTCCAGCGTTGGAGAGCAACTGTGGGAGAAAATAATATTTTCAAAACAAACGTGTTTAGGGGTTGTACAATATAGCAGCCATGAGTTGAATTCTGGGCATTTTTGTTCAACATTTACATTGCTACCCTATAAAAACAAACATCTTTTAAATAATAGCAAATGACACTGCATTTGTCAACAGGGTTTTAATAGAGACTTTTCTTCTGGTTAAAATTCACTCAAGCACAGAAGGACTAAGGTCCACTGCCTTAACTAAGGGTTGCCGTGAGACTGCACAAGTAGGAGAATGACCATATGCACACTGCAGATGGGAATTCCACACCAGAGTAATATAGGACAGCATAGGAAAGGCTGTTTGAGATGGACTGGGGGAGAACCCATTATGGACCTTATGCTGGAATAGTGACTCTGGAGGGCTATGTTGCAGCCTCATGGCCAGCATACAACCTGTCGGGGTGGATTTATTCCCACAATCCCCATGGCATACTCTGGACACAGCCAGAGTCATCAGAGTAGGTGCATGTATAATCAGAGTAGTGCATGTATGTTTTTCATCCAGTGGGTCCCGTGATGTAGTGAATTGGCCACAAGACAGCAAGAAATCCATTCCTGAGCTCTAATCCCAGCTGTGTTGTGCTATTAATTCGCTGTGTGTGGCCTTAGGCAAGTCAATTAACCTCTCTGTCAACGTCTCCATCTGTAAAATGAAGATAGTATTTGTCTGCCTCACAGAGGTGTTATGAGCATAAAGTACCTAATGTTTGTACTACACCTTGAAGATGAAAATATTACAGGCCTAACTCTCTTTACACCAACACTCCTTTATACTACCCAGAACAGTGTAAAGAGGCCTTAGTGTAAATGAGAGTCAGATCCTATGTGTTAAGCATTAATATTAGAGAGGTGTTTACCAAACATAATCTTTTACTCCTTTGTGGAAAGGGTTAGGAATAATGTGGTGGGTTTTTTATTATTATCGATACCACATTCACTTATTGCTCCATATATAGGGCCCTGCAAATCTGCGAATATCTGCTTTATATCTGTGGATATCCGTGGACCATGTTTGTGGATCGGATGCAGATACAAATTTTATATCCGCGCAGGGTTCTATCCATATACATTAGGAGCAACAGAAAGATGTTGGAAAATTTAAGTCCTCTACTTCATTACCTAGGTTGGATATTAGGAAAAACTATTTCACTAGGAGAGTGGTGAAGCACTGGAATGGGTTACCTGGGGAGGTGGTGGAATCTTCATCCTTTGAGGTTTTTAAGGCCCGGCTTGACAAAGCCCTGGCTGGGATGATTTAGTTGGGGTTGGTCCTGCTTTGAGCAGGGGGTTGGACTAGATGACCTCCTGAGGTCTCTTCCAACCCTAATCTTCTATGATTCTGGAAAGATAATGGAGCAAATAATTAAGCAATCAATTTGCAAACACTTAGAAGATAATGAAAAACTTGAAAAATTTCCTAACTGTCAGGGTAGCCTGGAATAAATTGCCTACGGAGGTTGAGGAATCTCCACCATTGGAGATTTTTAAGAGTAGGTTATCCAAACACCTATCAGGGATGGTCTTGATAATACTTAGTCCTGCCAAAGAGGACCCAGGGAATTACAGACCAACCAGCCTATTTTCAATACCTGTAAAGATACTGGAACAAATAAACAGTAAATTTGTAAGTACCTAGAGGATAACAGAATTGCAAAGAACAGCCAGCATGGATTTGTCAAGAACAAATCATGCCAAACCAACCTATTTTCCCTCTCTGACCAGGTTATTGGCCTAGTGGATGTAGGGAAACTGTAGACATGCTATATCTTGATTTTAATAAGGCTTTTGCCCAAGTCCCCTCTCATAAACAAACTTGGGAAATGTGGTTTAGAGGAAGTTACTGTATTGCATAACTGGTTGTATTCAAAGAGTAGTTATTAATAGTTCACTGTCAAACTGGCAGGGCATATCTAGTGAGGTCCCACAAAGGTCAGTCCTGGGTCTGGTACCATTCAATATTTTTATTAATGACTTGGATAATGGAGTGCAAAGTATGCTTATAAAATTTGCAGATGACATCAAGCTGGGAGGGGTTGCTAGCACTTTGGGGGACAGGATGAGAATTCAAAATGACCTTGATACATTGGAAGAGAGTTCCGAGGAGAGCAACAAAAAATGATCAAAGGTTTAGAAAACCTGACCTATGAGGAAAGGTTTAAAAAACTGGGCATGTTTAATCTTGAGAAAAGACGATGGAAGGGGGATCCGATAACAATCTTCAAATATGTTAAGGACTATTAGAAAGAGGATGGTGATCAGTTGTTCTCCATGTCCACTGATGGTAAGAAAAGAAATAATGGACTTGTAGCAAGCACAATTCAGGTTAGATATTAGGAAAAACTTTCTAATTATAAGGGTTGTTAAGATCTGGAATAGGCTTCCACGGGAGTTTGTGGAATCCCATCACTAGATGCTTTTAAGAGCAGGTTGGACAAACACCTGCCAGGGATGGTCTAGGTTTATTTGGTCCTGCCTCAATGCAGTGGGCTGGACTTGATGACTTCTTGAGATCCCTTCCAGCCCTACATTTCTATGATTCTATGACTGTAACCAGTCTGATACACTTTCTTAGACAGTTTGTAACAGTAGAAGGAAAGGGAAAAGATACACATAGGTAGGTTCTGAGGTTGAAGTCATACAGAAGAGTAAATAGTTACATTTGAAGAAAAAGAAATGGTGCTGGGAGATCTAGCTGTTGATATGACACCATGCCCATTACATATACTATTGTTAGGGGAAGTAGTAAAAGCTGATGCTGTTTCACTAAATATAAAGGCTAGTTTTAAATGTTTAAACACGATCAGACCCTCTGGCAACGAAACAGGAATGATTTTTAACTTGTGCATATTTCATTACAATACATAACTATTCTACGTGCTTGTATAAGCCATGTGCCAATTACATACTACCATTCCACTCTCCCCTGTTTTAAACTGAGTACACCATATACCCAGGTTTGTTGACAGCAAAATCCCAGCATGATTACAGTACTACTTTAATTAATCAAGCCTTAAAACATTATTAAAGCAGATGAGAATAAATACTGTAATAAGTCCACCAAGAGATCTGTCTATTCAGACAGCAGAGTTACATGTGTCATGGATGAATTTCTCTGAACAGTCCGTTATATCTAACCACAAGAACGAGGTTAGAACATCCTTAAAAGACCATTTTTTGGGAAAACTATCATCTATCTCTAGACAATGTTTAATAGGCAAATATATTAAGTTAACTCAAGCATAGCTGCTGGAATTAGGGGTGCTGGAAGTGCTGCTGCACCCCCTGGCTTGAAGTGGTTTCCATTATATACAGGGTTTACCATTTACCTCAGCACCCCCATTACACAAATTTTTCTAGCCAGGGCCGGCTCCAGGCACCAGCGCATCAAGCAGGTGCTTGGGGTGGCCAACGGAAAGGGGCGGCACATCCGGCTCTTCAGTGGCAGGTCCCTCCCTCCCTCTTGGAGGGAAGGACCTGCCGACGAAGTGCCGACGATCATGGCTTTTTTCCCCCCCTCCCCCTGCTGCTTGGGGCGGCAAAAACGCTGGAGCCAGCCATGGTTCCAGGACCTCTGAACTCAGGTCTTTACATTCCTGTTCTAGTGAAGTCAATATTTTATCCTTTTGGTTCTATGTCTAATAACTGCATTTCAGATATCAAAGCAATACACATAAATACCTTCAGGAAAACAAAACGAGCATGTGTTGACGAAAACACCCATGCAGTAATTCAACAGCAACACATTTTACTACAGCACCAGAAGTCTGACCGAATTTTTAACGTTTTGAAATAATTTGTGACTCTTTGCATTTCATTTCTCCCAAGATAGAGGAAAGGGGAGGAGAGATGGGCTATAATTTTACATGTTTGCTGTTTTGACAATTAGAACAATTCAGTTTCTATTACCAGAGCAGTATTGTTATGGGCCTTGCTTGTAATAAAACCTTCATACTAAATCTCTGTGCACTTTATGAATTTCACTACATCTTTACATAAAAAATTCTCAGGTTCCTTTAATAATACCAGAAAATAGTTCCAGCTTTCTGCAGCTGCAGAAGTTTGCCCTCCCTAGAGATCTGCGATGGTGCAACTCATGCTTCCAATCAAAACAGTGACATAGTGGACATGATTTACAGTCTAGAGGGGTTAGATTGGGGAACAGTACACTACTGAGCAAATATTAAATAACTATAGAGAATTTTTAAAGCATAGTCCTTTCTATCTTCACAACAAAAACAAGCCAAAAACAATTTCCTGCCCAAAAGCTAAGGGAAATGGTATTTAAGGTTTCTTTTCCTCTGTTGTTAAGGTTTCAACCAGCAACTTTCACCCATAACTGAGACTGGCTCCTTAAACAACTTTAGCCTTATAATTTTTAATAGAAACCATCTGCACTTTTACACCAAAGGCAATGCAATACTTAGATTGTAACAAGGAACAATATTTATAAGGTCAGCATCAGACTAAAACTGTCTCTCAGGTAGATCTGGCAGAGTTTTCCTGACTGAATTCCTGGGGATTAACTAATGAAGGGAGCAATCAGAAAAGTGAAAGATTTATTTTGAAAGCATCAATTTGGTACGAAGATGACATTTCAATTTCTGCATGCAAGCAGAATATCTTTGTAGGCTATTCTTTTCTGTCAGTACTAAAAGCATCAACTCTTTTGTGATTCCTTTCTGTTGTTTGCATTAGATTTGCCTAAAGAAGGGCACATTTTGAAACTATGTACAAAGTCTTCATAAGTTTGATTGTCTAGCACTAAAAAAAGTTTAGAATGGTTTAGACTACAAGTACGTATTCAAGAATGACAATGTGTGAATAGTCTAATTTACTGTAATATTGCTTTCAGCTCTCAGTATCTGGTAAAGTTTTAGCATCTTAATTTTGATAAGTGTACCAACCTACTTGGTTTTTTGAATAGCTATCTAGCTACATACATTTGCATTTTGTGAAAGTGAACTCAGTTGTCTTTAACAAAATATATATGTACACAAAAAGGTCATACATTGTGTATTTTAACATTGGCTTTATGGACTTCTGCCACTTTCATCTGACTGGAGAAGTGGAAAAATTGCAGCAGCTAAAGGTCAATGTTACAAAACCTTCTCACGCATTCATGCATGGCAATTTAAAAAAAATTGAAATGCTGTTAGCTACGAGAAAACCACAATGATGCTGTAGTGATTCACCACTTGACAGAGATTTCAAGCCACAAATACAAACTGTACATGAAGTCTTTATGAATTGCAGAGTCTAACTATCAAGGGATATGTCTATCAGTGAAATATTAGCAATTGTCACTATTCCTCATTATAAAATTGCAAAGAAATATCCGGTGAAGAAAGAAGCAATATTGAAACTGTTAGTTGCAATTCTAAGTCTAAATATATGGTTAGAATCTAGTATTATCACATGTGTTACATATTAAGTAGAAAGCCTGGGGCTATTTGTCTGGTCTACATTTAATCTGAAGTTCCTTTTATTCTTTTTTCTAAGAAACTAATTTTTAAAAAGATTTTCAGAGTTTCGACCTATTTTTCTAACTCTCATGAAGCAGAATCCAATTTCTCCTGTAGAATTATTTAATTTTGTTTAGATTTTAGTTTTCAGAGATGAAGCAGTCCTTTCCCAGCATAGATCATGAGTCTATTTCAGTTATACAGTTAAAACACATCTGCATTTATGGAGTTAATTGTCATCTTATTAATTTTACTCAGACTTTTTTTTTTTTTTTTAGAGAAACCTAATGAAAACCATGTTTATGTGCTCAAAGGCACAGAGGAAATTCATTACTCTGAGGAATAACACACTCCATAAGTTAAATGAAAGTAATCTTATTTATGACAGGAAGAGGCCTTCACTAGACTGAACTCCACCACACTTGGACTGATACTAGCAGTCTGAAAGAAGCTGCAAGTTCAGGAACCAGTTTCAAATGGAAGCCTCATCACAGCAATAAACACATTTGCAGTTTAGTTTTGAAAACATTCAAAATCCTTAGAAGAGGACATATCCCGCTGTTATAGCCACTAAGCAAATTTACCAAAATGTGCACATCAGCTGAACACAATAATGAAATGGTAAGAATGTAATCATTCCTCCCCCCACTTTAACATAAGCTGCTCTGTGTTCCACAAGCTCCTTATGTCAATATTCACAATGACACATACCTGTGTTGACAGCCAAACTTCCTCATTATCAGTTGGTCATTAGTACTCAATTTAGTAGCATTGCTAGAATACCCAACTTTCACTACTGCATTGTATACCCTCTTTGGAGTTAACTCATTTTACAATTTTATTTATTTTTAGGTGGGGGGAAGGGACTTGAACCTGTGATTGACTCTGTATGGGTGGACA
Source organism: Emys orbicularis (assembly GCF_028017835.1). NCBI lineage: Eukaryota > Metazoa > Chordata > Testudines > Emydidae > Emys > Emys orbicularis. The sequence continues at coordinate 94,255,282 of NC_088687.1, read as the reverse complement.
ATCAGTCTGTGTCCCAGCTGTGAACAACACGTTGCAGGACTGGCGCCTTAATTTGTAAAATAAAACTGATTTTTAAAGTCTCAGGAGGCACATACCCTACTCTGCACAACTTTTAAACAGAAGAGCAAAAAGTCTCCCTCAAACAACATTACGCATTGCCCCATCTACTCAGCGCCACATTCATAAGCCTAAAAATGAGGTGTGTCTGGCATCTGTTTGCATTTATGTATGTTTTGCCTTAATTTTAGATTTAAAACAAATTTTATTGGGAAGAAGAAAAAAAAAAAAGGAGAGTGTGCCTGAAGAGCTATTTCTACAACAACTTCTGAGGAATAAGATACAGTCTGTCTTCCAGAACAAAACAGGAAATGAGATGCTCAGCACCTCTGAAAAATCAGATGCTATGCATGAGCTTTAAAATGCATATTAAATATACTTCAAAACAGTAATTTTATTAATATGAAGTTGTAATGTTTGAGAGCCCTCTTGGTGCATCTCGATGTGCTTGCCACTGCTTGGCCTTTTAGCCATTTTGGCCTGGTCCACACTACCCCCCCCACTTCGGACTAAGGTACGCAAATTCAGCTACGTTAATAACGTAGCTGAATTCGAAGTACGTTAGTCCGAACTTACCGCGGGTCCAGACGCTGCAGGCAGGCTCCCCCGTCGATGCCGCGTACTCCTCTCGCCGAGCTGGAGTACCAGCGTCGATGGCGAGCACTTCCGGGATCGATCCGGGATCGATTTATCGCGTCTAGACAAGACGCGATAAATCGATCCCAGAACATCGATTGCCTGCCGTCGGACCCGGAGGTAAGTGTAGACGTACCCTTTGTCTAAGAGAAAGAAAGAAAGGGAAAACAACATTTATACTAAGCAGATTTCATTTAGCAGTAAGACATTTTGTCCACAAGGCGGCACTATGTGCTCATAAATAAAAGATGTGCTGACACGTTTTATGAGTTTATTGTCAGTTTTTGCATTCTTGCTGACTTCTGCTAAGGGCTCACCAAAAGAAGTGCGGGCTTATCTAACATCATGAAGGACAGCTGCCTTTGTTGATATGCAGACGTTTGGCCAGTTCAAGTTTAGATGTTTGAGATAATTCCTTATACGAAGCTAAAAAGCTTAATTGTTGCTGTTGTGGACGACCTCCCCTCAAAGAGGCACTAGAGCAAACTTGAAAAATGAGAACATTTAGGTAGAGAAATGTATTTGGCTATACCTTTTCTATATTCTCTTTGCAAATATATCATGTGAGTATTTGAATAGACACTTTCTTCCCTTGTAATCCCAGTTCTCCTTCTGCTTGATCCCACAGAAAGACTATAATCCTTTGTTTGCAACATCACAGCTGGTTGTCATGGAAATAAATGTGATGTCACAGACTTACCATTATAACCAGTACAGGACCAAATATTAATAGAATAGATTGGTTGTTTTAAAAATAGCTTGTTAACTACAAAACATATCAGAGACACATATTTTGAAAAGGTATTGAAAATTACTAGAACAGACAAAAAAGAAACGGAGTTTTAAGTTTGAATGCTGGGAAGAATTTTCAGATCTTTCTTTAAATCTTATGTATTTTATTTTTACTGAAACCTTCTCAGTCTTTTTCATCTAGACTTAAATTTGTTGCTGGGGGAAGTGAGATTGAAAATCTCCTTCCCACTAGACCAATGATTTATTTACTAACAGAGATGAGCAAGTGGTTCTAAGCAGAAGATGTGAACAGTGGCAGTGATATTTTCCTTGGGCCATAAATAAGCATTGACGGGAAAGAGCAGCAACCTTACAAATATGGATATGAAGAGGTGGTCCCATCATCTCTGACATTTGCCCATCACAAGTTGCTGGAAGCTGCATGGCATGGTCTAAAATTCCCATGTGAGACAGGGCAAATGGATGGCATGGAGCAACAGCACATATGGAGACAGCAGAGTTTTGCAAGATCTGCATCTGGGGATGATGGTGTGGTGAACTGGGAAATGCAGTGCCAGCAAATGTACCTAGGCTACTAAAGGACAGGAGAAACTGCTGTCATAACCTCATGAGCAGCATGATAGATAGCATCAGACACCCATTGAGATAGTGGAACTGCCAGACAAGCTTCAGACAGCCAAAAGATGTTCTGCAGAGAGATCTGCAGAGAGCTGCACTCCCCCTTCCAGATTGAAAGCCCTCCGCCACCCCAATGCTCTCATACAGCTCCAGTTTCACCCTGCTCGCGTTAAATGACTTCCATTGGCTCAGACACAGAGGGAGGGGTGGCTCTGCTTCCTTCCTTCCATGATTTTCAAACCTATTTGAATACTACTGTCAGATTTAAATCCACTCTGTGCTGTGCAGCAAATGTGAGCACAGGCCCCTCTGTTCAGAATTGATAAAGAAATGGAGATTATACAGAATATTTTTCCAAATGTCTGCTTTGGAGGTTTTTAAATCAGCATTTTCCAGTACTTTCTGCTTTGTAAGAGTCAGTCTTGCTCTCTCTCTCACTCTCACATACTTTAATGCTAGGCACCTAAGATAAAATGCTGTAAAGGAAGACATTTCTAGGGAAAAAACGTGAATGCTAAAATAATCTCTAGCTTCTTGTAGTGAGGAGTGGCCTCCCTCTGACCCAGAGGGGGAGGGGCCCCTCACAGAGCCCTGGTGGGCGGAGCCAGGTTGTCCTCACCCCGCCCACCGGAAGTCAGTGGGCGGAACAGGAAGTACAAAAGGCGGGTGTGCAAGCTCAGTTGGGCTACAGCTGCTGAAGGAGCCAGATGCCTCCTCCCGAACTGGGAAACTGCCACGGATCCCTGCGGCGCTGAGGACTGGCCAACACTGCTGGAGCCACACACTGACCAAGCCAAGGAGGAGTTGCTGGGACTGCTGCTGAACTTCTATCTGGACGATGCAGAGGCCCCCGTACAGACCCAGGTACACCCTGAGGGGGAGAGAGGAAGTAGCCCAGGGGAACTAGACACTGTCTGGTTGAGAGATGGCCTGTGACCAGGTCAGCGTGTTGTGGGAGGATCCCTGCTGACCCAGTGGCAGACCCTCTGCCACTGCTAGGGCCCTGGGCTGGGATGCGCTGGAGTTGGGCGGGCCCGCATCCTCCCTGGTGGAAGTACTCCCCCTCGGTAGGCCAGAGGGCCTGCATCCGCCTACAGTCTGCCAAGTGAGGACAGTAGGCTCTACTCCTCCCTGAGCCCCCTAGACTGTGTTCTACACTGGCCTAAGCCCGGAGGACTTGTTGCCCCGCTCTGACTAAGGGTCTGGGCTCTGAACTATTTGTTTGCTGCTTGGCCCTGAGTGCAGGCCCGAGACCCAGACTCTGTACCGCCCAGCCCTAAATGCTCGGCTTACAAACTGTTTATTTGCCGCTTGCCCCCGAGTACAGGTCCAAGCCACTGACCCTTCACTGCCCTGTATGCGGGCTAGAGACCCTGATTGCCGATCACTCTACTCCAGGGGTGGGCAAACTTTTTGGGCTGAGGGCCACATCTGGGTGGGGAAATTGTATGCAGGGCTGGGGCAGGGGGTTGGGGTGCGGGAGGGAGTGTGGGGTGTGGGAGGGGGTGCGGTGTGCAGGAAGGGGCTCAGGGCAAGGGATTGGGGCAGAGGAGGGGTGTATGAGGGGGCTCAGGGAAAGGTTGGGGTGCAGGAGGGGTGTGGAGTGCAGGAGGGGGCTGAGGGCAGGGGTGCAGGAGGGGTGTGGGGTGCAGGAGGGGGCTCAGGGCAGGGAGTTGGGGTGCAAGGTGTAGGCAGGGGGCTTAGGGCAGGGAGTTTGGGGCATGGGGTGCAGGAGGGGTTTGGGCTCCAGTGCGCTTACCTAAAGTGGCTCCGGGGTGGCAGCGGCATGCACCGGGGCTAGGGCAGGCTCCCTGCACGCCTGCCCTGTCCCCGGCCCCACACTGCTCCAGGAAGCGCTGCAGCCCCTGCAGGACGGCGGGGCAGAAGGCTCCGCGTGCGTTGCCCTTGCCGCACCTCCAGATACCTCCCCCGAAGCTCCCATTGGCTGTGGTTCCCTGTTCCCAGCCAATGGGAGCTGTGGGGAGCGGTGACTGGCGGCAAGGGCAATGCACAGAGCCCTCTGCCCCCCCCCCCCCGCCCGGGAGCCGCAGGGACGTGGAGCTGGCCGCTTCTGAGAGCTGTGCGGGGCCCACGGCGCCACGTGGGGCAATCCCGCGGCCAGATCCAAAGCCCTGACGGGTCGGATCCAGCCCGTGGGCCTTAGTTTGCCCACCCCTACTGTACCCGGACTGCTCACCAGAGCTACAGGCCGAGAGTGACTCAGCTGATTCCCCAACCGTGAGCAACGCCCCACAACATAGTGAGGCGGAGTGGCCTCCCACTGACCCAGAGGGGGAGGGGCCACCGCTAACCCACTACATTCCTATATAGCACACTTCATCCATAGATCTCAAAAGTACCCTAAAAAGAAGGGTCAGTGTCATTATCCCCATTTTACAGATGGGAAAACTGAGTCATGGCATGGGGAAATCACTTGCTCAGTGTCCTGTAGCAGGCCAATTGGTAGAGCCAGGATTTGAACCCAGGTCTCCTGAGTCCCCATCCAGTGGCTACGAGATCATAAATTTAGGACCTACACCTAGCACTATTGTAACCTGTTCAATATCCAAACATGAAAGTGGACAATGGTCCCAAATGAACACAAGAAGCTAGCCGCAGGGAGATATCACCTACCCACTGTATTCTATCACTAAGGATATGTTTTGCAGCAGTTAGTCAAAAACATGTCTAAGACATTCTTTTGCTAAAATAATCTAGACTAACTTCAGGACCCAGGAGGGTCTATTTTAAAATAATGATGAATCATCCCCATAAAATCTGACCATTTATATTCATGTAATATTACACAGATACAGCCAAGTAGCAGCTTAGGCCAAAATGTAGGTCTTGTAATAAACTGAATAATAAATGTATATTACAAAATCTAATCTTAGCATATCACATAAAATTACTACAAACATCTGTTTGTAGTAATTTTAAGTGTTCACTTGGAACAGGGGTGGCCAAGCTGAGCCTGAGAAGGAGCCAGAATTTACCAGTGTACATTGCCAAAGAGCCACAGTAATATGTCAGCAGCCCCACAGCAGCTCCCCCCACCTGCTCCCAGTGTCTCCCACCCACCAGCAGCCCCACCAATCAGCGCCTCCCCGTCCCTCCCTGCACCTCCCAATCAATTGTTTTGTGGCGTGCAGGAGGCTCTGGTGGGGGAGGAGTGAGGGCATGGCAGGCTCAGTGGAGGGGTGGGAAGGGATGGAGTGGGAGCAGGGCCTGTGGCAGAGCCAGGGGTTGAGCAGTGAGCACCCCCCGGCACATTGGAAAGTTGGTGCCTGTAGTTCCATCCCCAGAGTTGGTGCCTATACAAGGAGCCACATGTTAACTTCTGAAGAGCCACGTGTGGCTCTGGAGCCACAGGTTGGCCACCCCTGACCTGGAACATTTGTACCTCAAACACTACAGCAATATGGGTAGTCAAAGAGTGAAACGGAATATTAAAAAACAAGTCTAGTTTTGCTTCTTGGGCTCCAATCCTGCTATTGGATTTGCATGGACAAACTCCTATACAGATCCAACTGTGGACTGGGGCCCTAGACTGTAAAAACGTTGGGGCAGGAACCTGTCAGGATCCTGACATAGGCAGTTAGGATCAAAGGTCAGAGCAGGGTCAACCCTGAGGCTGAGAATAGGGAAGAGTTTGTAGTCAAGTTCCAGGTCAGGGTGGATTCCAAGGATCAGAGTCCGAGTCGGGTTTCAGGGTCTGGTTCAGCAGATAAGGTCAAAATCAAGCCGAGGTCAAAGCCAGGAGTTCAAGAGCAGAGTTGGTCCTGGTCACAGGTGCCAGCTTATTCCTTTCCGCAGGGCTCGACCACCCACAGAGTCGGCGCCTATGGTCCTGGTAGCTACAGAAGATCCACACTGTTGCCTGGACACTTCCTGGAACACACATGGGGTTTATATAGGGCACGAGCCAATCAGGAGCCATGAGGCTACTGCATGTCAGCCCCCTTGAGGCAGGACTTCCCGTGGTCTGTGTCTGCAGTGGGTTGCGGGTAGTGTCGCGTGAGCTGTCTCCTGCAGCTGCTGGGTGGCACCATGCCAGCTCTGCAGGCCCAGGTTCAGGAGCTGTGGGGATTTACAGAACCGCATCTACCGTGACAGCCCTAATCCTGCAGAAAGTTCCATTTCGGCAGACCCTCATGCCTACATGGAGTCCCAGCGAAGTCAATGGGGCTCCATAAGGTTCAGTGACTTGCAGGATCTAGGTTTCAGTTTGTAGAGCACATTGGGCCCCTGGTCCCAATCAGGGCCTCTGGGTGCTACCTTAATATTAAATAAGAAATGTCTAAGCGCAGTGAAATGTGTGAAAGGTAAATCAGATTTTCAAATGTGTCCAGTTTTAGTAGAGTTCACTCTTACCGGTAACACAGGGAAGGATGTAGACTTTTTTTCAATCTATTGGGCTGGATTTTTGGCTCCCCATTTGCAGGGGAACTATCTGCCAGCAAAAACAGCTGAGGCAGCTCCACCACATCCTGCACTGGCTATCCCCTTCCTCTGGTGAATGGGGAAGAAGAAGTCATGTCAGGGGTGTCTGTGGGTAGGATGGGGCTTAAGCTCCACTCAGCTGCAGTCAAGAATCTGGCCCACTCACTTTTTTCTTAAACATCCCTTTCAATGTTCCTTCTAACTGCAAATTACAAATGCTTCAGAGGTTTCTGTCTCTGACTTCTACAGCCACACAGAGCTCTCATAAGGCGATACCAGCCTGAGTCATTGACACCTTCTTGGGTAGCAATCAAATTGTTCAGACACCAGTAAAGACTTAATCCTGTCTGTGGCCAACAATTTGCATTCACAGTATTTTCCTTATAGCTAGACAGGCATTTCCTGAAAACAGATCTCTGTACTATCTATGCTTAAGATCATATATAAACTTCTCAAAGAATATCCTGGAAATATAAATATAACAAAACCGATGCCAGCCTGACCCTACTCATTAATACATGAGCATGTACGGATAGCATATGTTCATACAGAACTTGTAGACTATATGTGTACAATCAAATTAATCTTTGGACTGATGGCATTTGGAACGTAATTTACTGCAACGTATATACTGTGCTCTGCTCAGTGCTGTTACTACTACAGAAATACTATCCTATAAAATAAAGTAGGCTGATAAGAGTAGAATGTTTCAACTTCTACTAAATCTAGTTCAAAATTCTTGGATACTCAACAGAAATGTGATTAAATTCTGTTGTGTAGCTGTAATTATTTGTGTTTACATTGCAAATATGAACAATTATTTCAGTCTTTTGCTAAGAAATGGCTCAGAATAACTTGGGCGGATAGAGGGGAAGGAGAGAGGAACTTGGTACCTTTTCCCAGTCATTGATTTAATTTAGATTAATGAAGTAGATCTTTGGTGGCTGAGCCATAGCATCACTGCCCAGGTCTCTGCAGCTGGTTTCAAACCCCTGCTAATTATTACTTGAATGGGATGTGCAGTTCAAAGGTTAAAAGTTCAGTCTCAGAAGCCTCCCTATAATTTGTATTGTCCTGCCAACCAAATAGGAGTGTCACCCCACTGTTTGGTGAGTTAAGATGAGGTATTCTAGTCACACAAGACAAGCATGGGCCATTGTCCATCTGAACCCAATCTTCAATGCCAGGAAATAGCATGCAATCTCCCTTCAATACATGGTCACCTCTAACATGTCTAATACGAGGCTGTCACCAATTATTTCGAACCAGACCTCTCATTTTTTAGTAGGACTGGTTTCTAGGTGCTGTGCCCACATGTTAAAATGTGAAGTCAACACAAAGGGTATATATTAGTCTCATTTTTCCAGAAGTACTTATTTTAATTACACTATAAAGGCCTTCAACAGATATGCCTGAAACAAAACATTTTCTAAAAAATGTTCAAGTGGCCTTGGGTGGCTGTAAGAAACAATCATTCATAACACCTGCAAAGTTAGGGCCAGGTTTCCTAGTGCTGGAGCAGGGAGGTGTAAATTCTACCTCTCTGCACCAGCAAAGGCCCCTAAGCGTTACTATTGCTGCTGCCTCCCTCAAGGATTCTGTCAGTTTCAAATTAGTTCTGTTTAGTTTGCAGCTGAGACAGAACTTTACTGGGGCACAGGTAAAAGTGCACTAGACATACTGGGTCAAATCCTGGGGTGATGTAACTTACACACCAGTAAACTGATATAACTTAAATGCAGAAGGGAATGGAAGGGTGGGCTTCTAGCTTGAAAACCACCCAACATAGAGTAATATTAAATAGAAGGAGGCTATTTCATCTTACAGCTTCTGATCTCCTCCTAATGCTAGCTTTCCCTGCTCCAACCCCAGTTCAACTTCACCCTTTTGTTCCCGTGGCGTTATGCCCACTTACAGACACACTAAGTGTGTCTGTAACTTACACTAGTCTTTACATAACCTCAGGATTTAGACCAATGTGTCTAGTGTTCTTTTATTGCTTCCTATGTTAGGACATTACATTTTTAAAAAGTCTGCCACACTTACAATATTGCCACAATGAGGAGATATTCAGATATTTCTCTGAAAAAATTCACGGTCAAATTCTGCTCTTAGTTACACTTCAACTAGGGTTGCCAGGTATCCAGTTTTCGACCGGAACGCACAGTTGAAAAGGGACCCTGGCGGCTCTAGTCAGCACTACTGACCGAGCCGTTAAAAGTCCGGTTAGTGTGGGACTGGCAGGCTCCCTACCCGGCTCCGTGCGGCTCCCCAGAAGTGGCGACATGTCCCTCAACTCCTTGATAGAGGGATGGCCAGGGAGGCTCCATGTGCTGCCCCCACCCCGAGCGCCAGCTCCGCAGTTCTCACTGGCCAGGAACTGTGGCCTAGGAGCTGAGGGACATGTCGCCGCTTGCAGGGAGCCGCCCGAGGTGAGTGCCGCCCGGAGCCCACACCCTCTCCCTCACTCTATCCCCACACCACCTCCTGCACCCTTGCCCCAGCCTGAGCCCCCTTCCACACCCAAACTCCCTCCCAGAGCCTGCACACCCTCCTGAGACCCCGCCTCAGCCCTCTCCTACACCCAAACTCCCTACCAGAGCCCACACCCTGAATCCCCTCCTGCACTCCAACCCTCTGCCCCAGCTCAGAACCCCCTCTCACACTCTGAACCCCTCGGCCCCAGCCTGGAGCTCCCTCCTGCACCCCAAACTCCTCATTCCTGGCCCCACCCCATAGCTTGAACCCCCAGCCGGAGCCCTCACCCCCCACACACACCCCAACCCCCTTACCCAGCCCAGATTCCCCCTCCCGCACCCTGAAGCCCTCATTTCTGGCCCCAGCCCAGAGCCCGTACCCCCTCCCATACTCCAACCCCCGGCCTCAGCCCAGCGCCCCCTCCCACACTTTGAACCCCTTGGCCCCAGCGCGGACCCCCCTCCCATACCCCAACCCTCTCATCCCTGGCCCCACTACAGAGCCCACACCACCAGCCGATGCCCTCACCCCCTCCTGCACTCCAATCCCCTGCCCCAGCCCGGTGAAAATAAGCAAGTGAGTGAGGGTGGGGGAGAGCGAGCGACAGAGGGAGGGGGATGGAGTGAGAAGGGGCAGGACAGGGGACCTTGGGAAAGGGGCTGGGCAAGGGAGTTCGGTTTTGTGCACTTAGAATGTTGGCAACTGTAACTTCCACTGATTTCAGTGAGATTGCATAAGGGTAATTGAGAGCAGATTGTGACCCTCAGAATGTAAGTACAGGACTCTCAAAGGAAGGGGGGACAACTGTACCAAGGCCCCCAAAACAAGTGTAACATCTCTGTAAATAAAGTGAAATAGGAGGGATGGGGGCCCAGGGAACATGATGTACCAGGACGTCAAACTTCCCTCAACAGGGCTGTGTATGTAACAAAACATGTGCATTACTGTACTAACTTCATGTGCATTCATGGATATTTTATGCTTGTGTTCCTAAGGATAATATACTTCCCCTGTGCTTCACGAGTTAATATTTATCTCTTGACCAATAAATCTTAATTGCCACTTCTACAAAAGTGAAAGGCCTGCTTACTCTTTATAATAAGTTAGAATTACTGCAAAACAATGGTGGGAGTTTGCAGTATTTCCCATTCATTCAAATACAGAGTAGCACTTCCTTTAACAAACTATATCAGCTGACAGAAAAACAAATGTTTCTGGACTCTTCAGTATTTTTATTTTCGGGGAAGCAGTGTGGCTTAATGGATTTGGACTTCCCAGAACTAGGTTCTAGTCCTGGCTCTGCTATGGCCTGCTGGGTGACTTTGGGCAAATCACTTCACCGCCCCTGCCTCAGTTTTCCCATCTGCAAAATGGGGATAATGATACCTCCTTTGTAAAGTGCTTTGAGATCTACTGATGAAAACTGCTATGTAAGATCTAGATACTTTTAAAAATATATTGATTTTTACAATTACTGCACAAACAGAGTTTGCATATTTTTTGCAAAATAAACTGCAGTTTTCCTGTAGCAAATTTTAAAGTCAGGCTAAGCATGTGGTGCTACATATTTAACTTGTTTCAATTATTTAAAAAATAATGCCATATTGTGCCATGAATGTTTTGTTTCAACATACCCAAGTACAGTATAGCATTTAACTTTAAAATATTTAAAACAAAGGGTAAATAATACTTTGTACTTCTTTCAAATCATATTTTAGTCCTTTGCGTGGAGTAAAATATGTTGGAGTAAAAAGTAGGGGATTTTTTTTTCAAAACAATGCATCATTGCTTGAATGTAGTGAAAAGAATGTGATTTTTAACCTAAGCATTTGGCGCAGTTTCAGAAACACACAGCATGCACACACACACACGTAAGTTCAGTGCAAACTTGTGAGGGTAAATCTACAATGATTTGTTTTGAGGAAGACAGCTGTGTTATAAAGCTTAAAAGAATGCAAACGGACTCAAATATCATAGCTAAATTCATGCTCACGCACTGTATGGCACAACTCAGAACACATGCACAATTGATGTTTCTCGTTTTGATGAAAATGAACATAAAACATTTTTGTAGTATAATATCTTGCTCCTTCAGTAAAAGAAGAAATCTCTTTCAATAGACTCCTTATTACTTCAAAACTGTAATCTCTCTCCTTTTACATAAATCAGCACAATCTTGTTTTGCTAAATAAACATTGCCAGCAGATGAAATGGATAGCCTGTTCTTTTGCAAGGCCTCCAGTCTTGGCACTGTGAACAATTAGATAGGAACCAAGTGACACCTTTTGGATAATGGTGCCAAGTCAGCAGATGGAACACATTACAGAACTGGGACAATTCTGTTTAAACAATTGAATGCCAGGATCCCAGAATACAAAATAAAGAGAGGTTAAAGGACAATGCATTAGAAAACATGAATGCTAATGCCACTAGAGATGCTGTTGAGTTTTTCATTTCAAAGCAATTTTGGTGGCTGTTGGAAACCCTCCTCACACTTAACTCTTTTGATACAAATATGAAAAGTGTTGTCTGCTGATCATTCCAAAGAATGTTGGGAGTCTGAGTGGATTGCAGAAAAAGATAATGATGGACTAACGTGCTTCACAAAGAAAGTGAAGCAGAAAAGACTAACTTTAAATGATAATATTTAATCACTGGGTGCACTGCAGTGAGCATTTCCAACTCCTATGGATTTCAGTGGCAAATGAGGATGCTCAGAGGCAAGATCAGATCCCACAGGAGGGGTTAGATTTATTTCACTTTTTGTTGAGGCGCCTCAGACATTAAAAGATGGCCTCTCTCTGCTTTAACATCCCAATCAGTCCAATAGGGATAGTTAAGCTTTCCAAATATCCTATTTCTCTGATTTGATTTAATTTAATCTCTCATCTTCTCTTTCCGGTAACTGATCTGAATGGGAGTAGTACCTAACATCCAGCCAAGTTGCAATGCTCCATAATTTAGGCAGGAAAGGATGGAATGGTGTGTTTCCCCCTAAGAATAATGTAGTCAGAGCCACTTTCCTACCAAAGCTAGTTAAAATCTCCTGACTAGTGCTGGACAACATTTTCTGGCTGAAACTGTTTTCTGTGAGAAATGCAGATATGGTGACACTGAAATGTCTTGCGAGCTCATGCGAGCTATTTCATCAAATAGTACTGGTAAAAAGAAAAACCTAAAACAATTTCAGAAAAAAAGTGTCTCATTTCAACATTTTGTAAACAAAACATTTTGATTTTTTTGGTTCAAAATAATTTGGTTCAAAATTATCTTTAATTTTATTAAAACAATAAAGAGAAATGCTATGTTTGACCCCAAACAATTTTTTTTGACTTTTCAATTCACTGAAAATCTAAAATAAAAATATGAAACAAATATTTTTGGTTTGACCTGAAATGAATTTTTTTTTTTTTTTCAGAATTGCCAGAAAACCAAAACGTCATCATTGGCACAGCTCTAGTCCTGAAATTGTACAGGAAAGTGCAAGTTTGAAGGTCCCCAGAGTGAAGCCATACTGCTGCTGGGTCCTAACCTGGCAGATTTCAATTAGTCTTCAATAACAATAATTTAGATTCTAACTGCTGTAACGATTAGTAATACAACTTCTTATTGAGTTGAAATTAGTCATTTAAAAAAAGGTGTTGTTCCAAACATTATAAAGAGCTTAACAATCGGAAGTTTTTAGATGACAAGTTAATGTTTGAAATGTTCTCAAAGCAATTTAAAACTACTCTAAAGCTGGTTTGAAACAAACTCCTCCATCAGGCAGTGGGAATGAAAGCAGAGTCCCTGAAAATGCTCCAGCTGGTTCAGAATGCAGCAGTCTGCCTGATCCAGCATTCTGCTCTTCATCTGTGTTTCATGTGTTGGGCCTGGGCTATCTTCAAGACTTGCTTCTCCCTATGAGCTCAGGCATTACCATGAAAATGGTGGAACTGCACTCACCAGGAGCTAAAGAACTGGCTGTTCCTAGGGTGAAGCTCACATTGCAGGCTACAGGGCATTCTCAGTAGCTACACAATGGCTGTAGGACTCTTAGGCCTGGTCTACACTGGGGGGTGGGGATCGATCTAAGATACGTCGACTTCAGCTACGAGAATAGCGCAGCTGAAGTCGACGTATCTTAGATCGACTTAGAATCACTTACTTCGCGTCCTCGCGGCGCGGGATCGACGGCCGCCACTCCCCCGTCGACTTTGCTTCCGCCTTTCGCCAAGCTGGAGTTCAGCAGTTGACGGGAGAGCGATTGGGGATTGATTTATTGCGTCTACACTACACGCGATAAATCGATCCCCAATAGATCAATCGCTACCCGCCGATCTGGCAGGTAGTGTAGACGTACCCTAAGGGTGATAATCACCAGAGATCCTCCCCCAGTCAGGATGAAATGCAAAACCCATCTTTTCAACCTAGATATCTTCCCAAATCAAAACTAAGTCACCATAAGGAATATAAATCTTACTTGCTGAAATCCTAATACTTGAAACATGATTTGTTGCTTGTTTACTTTATAAAATTCCTATCAGGCAATCAGATATAACAGTATAAATGCTCACAGAGATAGACATACATTGCTGGCTACTTTGTACATGTAAAAAAAACCAAGCGGAGCAATGGAAATCTTCTGTTTTCAGGGCTTGCCAGAAATAAACCAATCCTAATGGCAATATTCCCAAATCCCCATGAATCCCACAGATTTTCAGTTTACTGGACATTTCTGGTGCTGCTGTAATGAACCTAAGTTTTGAAGTTAGACATTTCAACAACAACAAAAAAACACGTATCCTCATTCTTATTAACCAAATATTTAGATGAGTTGATGTACCCCCTGGAAGACCTCTGCGTACCCCTGGTTGAGAACCACTGACCTAGGTATTTCCCTAGTTTTACAACAGGCTACATAAAACGCATTAGTGAAGTCAGTACAAACTAAAATTTCATACAATGACTTGTTTATACTGCTCTATATACTGAAATGCAAGTACAATATTTACATTCCAATTGATTTATTTTATAATTATATGGCAGAAATGAGTAAGTAAGCAATTTTTCAATAGTGTGCTATGATACTGTTGTATTTTTATGTCTGATTTTGTAAGCAAATATTTTAAGGGAGGTATGCATGACAAATCAGACTCCTGAAAGGGGTACAGTAGTCTGGAAAAGTTGAGAGCCACTGCTCTAAGCAACACAAGTGACTAAAAATGAGAAGCTATCAGTCCAGCAGATACTGTGTAGCAATATGGAACATATTAAAGGGCCTAAAATAATGACTGAAATTATTAATTGGAGATAACGTTGCCAGCCTGTTACGCTCTATTAGAAACACCCAGTCCTAATCACTGGTGTTGATCCTGTTGGGGAATATTAAATATGTTCCACTGATTCAGTGTTGCAGGTGCCTCAATACCCTACCCATATATAAGGGAGGCAGGAGGAGTTCTCATGAGAGAGAGGATATAATGTGTGGACTGAGAAATCCTGAGGGAGGAATTCTAAGAACATCCAGTCCTGAGAAGAAGATCTGAGCTAAGCTTTATGATAGCTTGTTGTTAATGTAGGTATCAGTAAAACCAAATCTAGGAAAGGGGTGAGTTTGGACTCTACATATTATGTGGACTGTGTTTGAGAGCAGTTTGGGAATGGCACCAGTTCACACATGGTGAAATTTTTTAAGACCATTCTGCAAAGGAGGTATCAGAAGGGCAAGTGGTGGAGATCCGAGGCAGCATCAGCAGCAGATCTTGAAGGAAGGAACCACAGCTCGACAAGAACAGCAGACACAGCTACCGGAGCAGATGTTCCCGAGCTTGTTAGTCCAGGGATACCATCTAGACTAGTAGTAAGAGAGTGTCTAAGGGTATGCTTACACCACACACTACTCTTCGTTTGTGGTGTAGACGTACCCTAAGCAGGGACTAGATGATGACCCTGAGTCTTTCCTTGTCACCTTTCAGTGGACAGCCATGGCCACTTAGTGGGAAGAAAAGCCTTGGGCCATTTATTTATCATCTTTTCATTAACAGTAGAGGCCCAAGCAGCACATTGGGCTGTGGGTAGGGACACTGCCACCAATCACAAGGCCATCAAAGCTGCCATTTTGGACTAGTTGGGAATCTCAAGAGAAAAGTACTGGCAGCAGTTATAGAAGTGTCCATTCCCCCTTAGGCCTATGATTGAACATTTCTGCCCATAGGCTGACTGAATGGATGACTCTCTGGCTCAAGCCTGAATCTCAGACAGTGAGAGAATGGAGCTATTTAGTTATCCTAGACCCGTTTCTAGACAGTCTGACTAAGAGGGCAGACATGGTACATCAGTACCAGCTGTCTATGCCAGCAGAAGTTGTGTGACACACAGAAGGCTACATGCACAATGAGATGCCAAAGGGACTGCAATGTCTGGGCAGTAGCTATGGCCATGAAGGACTGAGAAACCAGCAAAGGGATTCAGGGACTCCAACAGGAGCCAAAAAGGACATTCACCCAATCTTTGAGCTGCAAACAGAATCTCCTATTGCTGAGTTTAAAAAGTCAAACCCCAGGGAGGAAAAGTTTGGCTCTCCCTGGTGTGTGGACTATGTTTGAGAGCAGATTGGGATGGCACCTGGTCACACAGATATCAGGGTGCGAGTGGAAAACCTGGATGGAAGAAAGGCAATAAAATGATATCAACAGCTCTTGTTTTTGTCATTTATATCACAAGGCCTGGTCTTCTGCAGCTATGAAATGTGATGATTACTCGGATGCTTAGCTAATAGCACCCTAGGGACCAATCCTGCTTCCAAAAAGGTAAGAGGGGAAAAAATGGGAACAGGAGCAGGTGCCTAGTTTATCATATACTACAAGTAGTTTAAATTATTTGAAGTGGATGAACGGTAGTTTTCTCTCCAACTTCGGTTTGTTTTTTGTTTGATCATTGCAAGGGAATTTTCATGAAAGTTATTGTGTAAAATAGTCATTTGCCAATGGGGGGAATTTTTCATTTCCCCTCTTAAAAGACCATTAAAAAAACGGCCTCTTTACTCTGTGGACTTATTTTACTTTTTTTTTTTTTTTAGACTTACATAATTCACACTTCCCTCTGGCTGCATTGTGACACAAAGTAACCAACAGTTGTCTTTGATTTATAGTATATTTTAGACTTTGGAAATGGAGGTATTTACAATCTTGAATACTATACATTCTAAACAATGATTACGCAGCCACTATTGTTTTATATTGGCATGTTTGTAACAAGCTGGGAGCTAAATTCCCTGGTGGAGGGGATGATCTAACTGTGAAGCAAAATTAAATTAGGGTAAGAAGTGCTGGGAATGTTTGCTTGTGTCTGTGTCAAGAACTGTTGCAATCAGATCTCACATTTCATGGATATGGTTGATGCCAGATCAGTTTACACAGGGGATGTCAAAGACACCTAATAAAATAGTATTTTCAAATGAAAGTCTTTTATTTGATTGCTCTGAAGAGTTTTTGTAGAGTTCTTATAGGAGAGACTTTCTGGAAAATATGAACCCACATAATCTCTTATTTTAAAATAAACCTATAGCTATACTCTGAAAATATTTTACTTCTTCATGGAAAAATATGCACTACCTGCCTTTTACTGCACTCATCACATCCCACGCTGTTCATGAGGATCTTCCAGATATTATATTCAAAGATTTTTTTAAAAAAATATCTGTACTGTAAGAGTACCTGAAAGAAAAATGTTGGGATGTTCATCTATTCTGTACATCTGCAGTAAATTTAATGGCCAAGATAGTTGGCTTCTAAGTCCTTATTTAGGCACCTAAATAAACAGTAGATATTTATGGGTGCTTGAAACTTTTGGAAATTAGGTTACTCAGTTCTAATATTTCTCCTACATTTTAAAAGAGAGACTTCCCTCTCCAACCCCAACTGTGTATTAAAAATCGCTGTCCCTGCTTGAGAACTGTTGTGCTATTTTTTATTTTTTATTTTTGTCAAAGACAAAGGTAACAGACAAGTTATAAACCTGGGGAAAGAAAGCAGATTTACAGTAGGAATAAGAGTTAATGTTACCCTTCAAAGAAATCCAAACATGTTAAGGCACAAAATGCACAGTTAAGGCACTCCAACAATCTTAATTCTGCCCTGCATGATGTCATGTGATAACTATGTAGTTAAGAGTTAAGGTATTTAATGTTTGTGATCCCAGATTAGTTTAAACTCTTTTGTAAAGATTTTTTTGTCCCCTCCTCCCTCACCTCTCACTGTGTCACTACCAGGCAGAGTTAAGGTTGTCTAAGTGCCTCAGCAGTGCATCTTACCTTAATAGGTCTGGACTTCTTTAAAGCATAAACTTAATTCTGAATTTCTTGAGTTTATAATGCTTGATTTTGAGATTATTACACTATTCCTGTAATATTTCTTCTTCTTAAATTACTGATATGAACACTCAACCTCAAGTGCATTTTACCATAGTTTTAGCCTGGGAATTCCCTTATTCTTTAAAATTATTAAGTTCACACACAAACACTAAACAAGATAGGTATTAATAATCTTAAATCATTTGTTTAAAATTAACTGTTAAGGGCAGATTCAGTGGTACATCAAAGCACCATAAAGTAGCCAGAGTGCACTGGCCACTTCAACTATGTTTTTAGTTGCTTGGTAGCACCAGTACAGGCGAACCTGGCCCTTAATTTGCAGACAATTTATTGGTTTCAAGGACTATGTTAGTGAGATTGGTACTAAAGTGATGGGGGAGGTAGGGAGAGCCCAGTCCCTAGGTCCCAGTGTCTCAGTGATTAAAGGGATCCCCTGTGCTCCTGACTCAGTTCCCCCAGCAGTGTTGCTTTGAGCGCCTGGGCAGGGCACTAAACCCTATGTAGTCTTCTGTCTTGACTCCCCTCCCCCAGCACCAAGTGCACAGAATATGGGGAGAAGGGAAAGGAGAAGGGGGGGGGCAGAAAGGAGAGATGCAGCGGTAGGTGTTTCTGTTGTGTTTGCACCTTTTCATGCACTTCATTTGTTTTGGAAATGTTCTTTTGTAACTGGTATTTGGGTGTTGTAATGACAGCTGATCTGCTTGGCAATGGGTTACTGCTATACTGTTTTAACACATTTACAAATAAAGTTTTTTATGTCCTTGAGAAAGTTTATTGCTATCGCTGCATCTCATCATGCAATCAGTATTTGAAATAATAAAGCTAAACAGATGATCAGGAACAGTTAGGAATTAGTAAACAAACACTATTCCTCTATACCGGGATGGACAAATTTTTTTGCCCAAGGGACAGATCTGGGTGGTGAAATTGTATGCAGGCCCATGAATGTAGGGCTGGGGCAGGGGGTTGGGGTGCAGGAAGGAGTGTGGGGTGTGCAGGAGGAGTGCGGGGTGTGGCAGGGGCTCAGGGCAGGGGGTTGGGTTGTGGGGTGCAGGAGGGGGCTCAGGGCAGGGGGTTCGGGTGCAGGGTGCAGAAGGGGTTCGGGGTGCAGGCTCTGGCCTGGTGCCGCTTACCTTAAGCGGCTCCGGGGTGGCAGCAGCACGCAGCGGGGCTAAGGCAGGCTCCCTGCCTGCCCTGGCCCCACACCACTCCCGGAAGTTGCCAGCATGTCTGGCAGTGGCTCCTGGGGGTGGGGTGGGGTGGGGCAGGCGGCTCTGCCACACGCTGCCCTCACCAGCGGGTACCACCCCCGAAGCTCCCATTGGCCGTGGAGCCCTCTGCCCCTCCTCCCCAGGGGCCGCTTTAGCCCTGTTGCGCCAGGAGCTGGCAATCCCGCAGGCCGGACTGAAAGCCCTGACGGGACGGATCCATCCCGCGGGCCGTAGTTTGCCCTCCCCTGCTCTATACAGTCAGGTACAGCAATCCGTTCTTCAATCACTTCCTTACGTGAATCCATACTCAAAGACTAATAGACTTTAAGGTCAGAAGGGTCCATCATGATTATCTAGTCTGACCTCCTGCACATTGCAGGCCACAGAATCTCACCCACCCACTCCCTAACCTCTGGCTGAGTTACTGAAGTCCTGAAATCATGGTTTAAAGATTTCAAGTTAGAGAGAATCAACCATTTACACCTTAAACCTGCAAGTGACCCATGCCCTATGCTGCAGAGGAAGGCGAACCCCTCCGAGGGTCTCTTCAGATCTGACCGGGGGGAAATTCCTTCCCAACCCCAAATATGGTGATAAGTTAGAATCTGAGCATGCGGACAAGACCCACCAGGCAGATACCTGGGAAAGAAATCTCAGTAGTAACTCAGATCCCTCCCCATCTAGGGACCCGTCTCCATTAGGTATTTTTGTTACTAGCAGTTGCTGAGGGGCCACAGGCCATTGTAGGCAACCCGTCATATCATCCCCTCCATAAACTTATCAAGCTCAGTCTTGAAGCCAGTTAGGTTTCTTGCCTCCGCTGCTTCCCTTGGAATGCTGTTTCAGAACTTCACTCCTCTGATGGTTAGAAACCTTTGCCTAATTTTGAGCCTAAACGTGCTGATGGCCAATTTAGTTCCTTGTTGTTCGGCAGGCTGTATTGGCTGGCCGTTCAAACCTCCTGTAACATGCAGGGTGGGCAGTAAAGTTTTCCCACAGTGCACCCTGGGCAAAGGGCTAAAGCAATCACATTTCAGGAGGGTGCTAGGGAATCTGAGATATGGTTGGTTTGACTCGGGTCTGTGTGCTGCAGTGTGGATGCCAGAGCCCCAGATTTGAGCCCAGGTTAGACAATTCTTAACCTAGGATTCAGAATCAATGTAGATGTTCAAGCACTGGGTTCTCTAACACAGGCCAGCTGACTAAAGTCCCACTAACCCTAGTTTTACATTGCAGTGTAGATGTACCCATGACGGTCCAACAGCTAAGGAAATGCACCTTTCTTGGATAAGACCTTAAGAGAGCAGGAGTATGGAACCACCAAGACTGACCAGCTATTCTATCACAGGATAATGTTAAGAAGTACTTTTAAAAATAACAAGCTCCTCATCTGGCACTTCTTTAAAGACATTACGAAGATTTTTCTCTTCTTTCAATACTATAGACAGCAGAAGCCATGTGGACAATTTCACCATATAGTAGTTCATAACAAAGAATTTAACTGAAGGTAATTTGGAAAAAATAATTGCTACATTGTTAGAAAATGTCCAGTGATTTACATTTGCATTGCTCAAGCTTTATAGCTTCCAAGGTTCATTGCTCATAATCATGTATGCATTTAATAACTCAATTTGTGTAACTCCTAAGAGTGTTTCAGTCTACATGACCTACAATTATACTGCTGCTGTACGTACGTGTCTGCCAGCATTGTCATCATAAACCCTGCTTTTCAGGGGTTTATAATGTGATTGTAACAGTTCACTTGGGGCTAATGACTGGCATACAACACAGCCTAGGAATGAACACACCAGGTGAAATCTTAGTCCTGTTGAATTCAATAGAAGTTTTGCCAATGACTTCAAATCAGGTCAGGACTTCACCTACGGTTTTCAGGTATTCTGAAAAAAACTAACTGTACATTTTTGTTGTTTTAAAGGTTATGAGGATAAAAATAGTTCATTGATTTTAAATCTCGTTTTGAACTTGCATAACTCAAAACTGTCTTGATTTAAGAAAAAAGAAAGCTGTGCTATCATTAGTCTCTGCTATGATGGACTATGTACATTGGAGTAAAAAAGATATTGAGCTTTACTGATGAGCTAATCAGCACATGCAGAACATTTTCTAATGTTTCCTAAGGAGTTTAACATGTGAATTCAGAGCAACACATGGACACCAGCTGTGCTGAAACAAAAATACAATTCACAGTTTAGAAGGACATGTTAAATGAAGCCTCTGAGGCAGGAAAGTTTAAAAGTTCATGAGATTTTTATACAGCATCCTGACAAACACATTGTCAGAGCTGCTAAGATTCCATGATGGATACCAAATATCAGAAATTTTATGTGTGTGGAAAGAGAGGTAGAGGAGACCTTGGATTGGGTCAGGAGCAACATAAAACTGTAGTCCAGGCTTTGAGAAAGAAAGATGAAGAAAGAAGCCAGAGAACTAATTGTATTACAAAGGAGAGATATGCTCTGTAAAACTGTCTGGTTGGCTAGGTAGGAGGGTGTGAGATATATGGGAAGCAGAGAAGGGAGACAGGACCTTATAAAGGCTCAGATTTATTTAGATAAGTGAACTAAATTTTTGGAGGCACTTACCTGAGTCAAGCCACAAAAGCTGTTGGGGTTTATATATCACTACATAAAATGGGGGCCTGTCCATACTACATTTGAAACTGTGTTATTGAAAACTATATTTGAAAACATTTGGAGTCATGGCTTCTATGACAAATCTGGACAGGGTTTTTGTCCCTAGCTAAATAGTGTGATATCGTCCCCTGCTTGGTAGTCTATGGAATGGTTTGGTAACATGATCATTACAGGGCTCTCAGAAAGAAAGAATCTTTGTCAGTACTCATCAAGGAATTTGCATTGGAAGACTACTATGAACAACTGTGTTAAAACATTCTTTTTAGCTGTTTTACCAGTAATGTGGAGAAGGTCACTGAAACTCAATATTTCAGATTCAGATACATGGATTTACTTTTCAGCATTCATCTAAGCCAATATATGACACTAGTCTTACAAATTACTTTACCCAGCCAGTAATACTGCCAAATCAGTGCTGAGTGTAAAACAACTCAAGCTGGTGTTGAAAAACAGAACAAAAGGACTGCCAACCAAGAGAACCTAGGAATGAAGGGAATGTATTTTCTATAATTTAAGGAAAGGACACTCCAACACAATCCAGAACTACATTCAGAATGAAGCTGAGTCAGGACACATTAGATGTGGCTCTCTAGATAAGAGAGTTTGATCTCCAGATGTGCCAGGGCAGCGCTCGGTAGATAGGTAGCTTGATGCCACCTTTCTGCCCCCCTTCATCCTGGGCCAAGTAAGGACAGTCGTAGGTACACTTTAATGTGTGCCGGTGGATAGTAGCTAGCAGAGACCTGCTCTGTTGCCAGAATTGCTGGAGCAGTTTGTGCTCTGGCCATTCCCCTTTCCTGCCCTGGAATACCCCTGTGCTAGAGAGGGAGATTGTGGAGGCTGCCTATGCCATCCATACACCTGAGGATTTCCTTATGATGGGAATTCTTGGCTGCTGTCTTAACATGGCTTTAAACAACAATTTAATACTTACATTTCACCATTTCCTTCCCCCCTCCTTTCATTTTTTAAGTATGAACAACACACAGCCAGATTTTTTTTTGGTTTGAAGCCCGATAGCCATACTGAAGTCAATTCTAAGCCAAGGCTACGCCAAGATCTTAATCAGGAACTCAAAAAGAGCTGACCACACTATCAATTCTAGAGAAGATGTATTGCTGTCCAATTTATAGGGGGGAAACCCTCTCCATAATTACAAATGTATGTTCACCATCAAACACTACTTCTACCTCCAGAGCCCTTTTTCTAACATGTCACGTCTTGGAAGGAGACCTATGATTTTGCATTACAGGAACGTCCTGTTCAAAGAATTTATGGTCACTTCTCCATTGAAGAGTCTTCCTAACAAGCTGTGCCCCTCAGTATCTTTCCATTCACTGGGATGTGTCCTTGCATGTCCCAAGGAATCCCACTGATGTATACCT
Organism: Emys orbicularis; assembly: GCF_028017835.1. Taxonomy (NCBI): domain Eukaryota; kingdom Metazoa; phylum Chordata; order Testudines; family Emydidae; genus Emys; species Emys orbicularis. The sequence goes on along the minus strand of NC_088687.1, from coordinate 94,232,694 downwards.
TTGGGGTGCCATGAAGAACGTCACAAAGACTATTCTAAAACAAATCTATAATGGAACATCTGCGTAAAAGAAGAATACCACACTTTGGAGAGGAGCATCATACACACCGGAAAAAACAGCTTGAAAGGACATCCTTTGACCCCATTCTCGAAGAATATCAATTATTCTGGGGACACTTGAAAAACATTTTATCATTAGAACTCCATTCTCAACATTCCTATCAATATATAAACAAACATTCTCCCCTCCGTGAATAGTTGCAAACTTAATATTTCAAGGGTTAATTTTTATAATATCGTGAAGTGAAACATGCTGAACATCCTTTTTTCCTCGCAGACTTTCAGTAAGATTTTAAATGTCCATATGCTTCCATAAAGGATTTTGTTTACATTTCCAACTCTGGAAGGTTCATACACTGCATTTCTTATTGCAACATTGCAAAATTCTACTTGCCCACTCAGCTGAAACAAGTGATTTTTAATCTATTTGTGAAATATCATTGATTTTATCATCATAATCATTGTGATGGTAGGTAAAGACAACTAGAGTTTGTGAGTAAGCTGCTAAATTTTCATGACAATACGTTGCTTTGTCTTTATCAGGTCTGAGAGATCCACAAAAATATTTTAACAAGCAACAGGGTCTGTATGCTGCACATACCGTCTATGCATCATTGTGCAAATTAGGCTCTGTGTATTCAAATGCCTAACGGTTGAGTGAGTTTGAGACTCAGCGTTCAAATCACTGCTATTAACTAGTAGAAAAACAAAGTTTCCTAGTAGTCACTCAATTCAAACATATACTACAATTCTTAATTAAAGATTGGATTACTTTCTTGCTGTACAGTTCTTCAAAATCCATTTCCAGCTATGTATTATCATCATTGCCAGCAGACCAGAGTCTTTCTTATGGCTTAAGTCCTTTTAAAAATACTAAGTTACAGAAAATAACTTATGCAGAATATTTCACAGCCTTGATTTATTAAAAAATGTGCACGAGGAGATTCTCTCGTCTCATATGTACAAACAGCACTGTTCCTCCTCAAGAAGGAATACTGTCCAGAGGTAAAATGGAATGTCCAAATACCTGTGTCATCTGGAGACTGGGGCCTGTTGCTGCAATGACAGAGTTATGGCTTGTCTAGAATGAGTATCTATTTGATGGAAGGTTGACTCAGACGGAAGTCTTCTCTCATGGGTGCATAGGCATTGATGAGACTTTAAAAGGACCTTTTTACTGGATATGCTTCTGCGAGCTAAGCTCAACTTTATTGCCACCAAGGGAGAAAGCATGTCAAAGCGTGCTGGAAAAAGCTAATGTACATCAGGCAAACAAACCTTATCAGAATAGGTGACAGAGTCAGGAAAGCACTGACCATAGGGCTAATGGACACAGGATGCTGTTGTCAGACAAACTAAGATTATATAGTTGAAGATCCCAAGTGATTCACTAGGGGCGCAGTATAAACCGCATGTAAATAATGTAAGTCTCCAGGGGCTGTTCAATACTTTTGTTCCCTGCATTTCTGTGTGTTTCACGAATAAATCATCATGCATTTGGGAAATGTGTCTGGCCTCCTCATTTCCCTAACTCCAAAACATTTCCACTGCCATATTACCATATGATGAAAAAAAGCACCATCTGCCACCTTTGGATGCAGCCTGATCCTTTACCACTTATTCCTTACAATGCGCACTCCCTACTTGCATCAAATTTGCTCCCCCCTCCCAATTAAAATTCTTTCTTTCTTCCTTCAAAGTGCAGAAAAAGGCCACCATGCTGAAATGCCACACACTAATCTTAGTACCAGTTCAGCAAGCAAGTCATTAAACTTTCCTTCTTGCAGTTACACAATTTCAGGGTGTCAGATTTGAATCCAAAGAAAACCCACAATGACTTTTCCCCTATATTTGCCAACTAACTTCTTGCTAATTCATTTCTTTTTTAGAAGAATGGGAACAAGCATTATTTAGCTTTCCTTTAACTGAGAGGAACATTTTAGTATTATTGCACCACATTTGCTCTCAGCTGTAGATTTTTCTGGCTCTCAGATGTACAGATTTTTACAACCACAACTGGCAGAAGTGTAATTCCCTCTAAAACTGGGTGGATTCCAGAATCCAATACACCCTTTTTGTGGTGAAAAAACTGCTGCTGTGTCTGGTCAATGCAAGCAAGAAACGAGCTTACAGCCCTCTGTCATCTCTGGAAGATACGTACTGCAGTGATTTCAAAAAAGTCTTATTTAAACTAGTTTTCTTGTGGATTTGTTTTGGGGGAAGGGGAGGGATCTCAAATAATGATGGCCCCAACATTTAGATGCCAAAGACACAGAGTTATTTATCTTATTTTTTATTAATGCCAAAGAAGTGGTTCACAGGTCACAATATGGAGTCAAAATTATATTTAGTTACTGGCAAATATCTGCGAAATAATGTCAAGCTTTTCTTCGTGCGTGCAGAAGGAGTACCATTATTATTCTATTTATAAAGTATAGCACCATTTATGTAAGAGGGCTGTACCAAACAAACCATATATCCCCTCCCCCAAAGAGCTATCAGCCTTAGGAGCACAAGCTGGAACAGTACAAAGTAATACAGAATGACGTAATAATAAAAAGAGTCATTTTAACAGGACTGCACTGTGGAATGCGGGGATGGGTTATATGAAGCAAGAGAGTGATGGAGTTTGCATATATTAATGGAGTGGCTGTTTCAAGCATAAGGACAGCATGACAGGAGGCACAAAATTGAGAGTGTAAAAGAGACAAATGTATCTAAATTTTACTTTGAGCAAACAGTGTGAAGAATACTCCCTATCAATAATAGCATCCGATTCTTTTTGACTGGGACACAACTAGTGCATACCTGCACATCTGAGCTTGCCAGATAACAGTACCAGACATTTTGGTAGCCTTCGTTTTGTTAAGTTCAGGAGCTAGATAAAGCTACAGATACGTGCTTGGAACTCAGAACACAGGAACTGCCCTACTGAATTAGACACGTAAACTGGAATTTTCAGAGGCGCCTGAAGGAGTTAAGCACTGGACACTCCTATAAGCGCCTCTGAAAATCCCAGCATAGTCCAGTGACTGGTCTCCTTATTCAGTATCAGATGCATTAAAGGAAGGTACAAGAAACACCTGGATGGATGATTATGAAATAACCTGCCCATAAGGGAAGTTTCTTCCTGACTTCAGACAGTTTGAGTTTGCCTTATTCCCTGAAACATGACACTTTGTTAGCTACATTAATACAATTAAACTAATGCACTGATCAATATATAAATCAAGAAGTAAAAACACTATTTATTTTACATACCGCTCTCATACTCTTTAATGTAGCTCATTAGCATTTACTGGTGTTCTCTCCCTAGCAGGGCCGGCACTTTTCAAGGGGCGGGACTTCGGTTCTATATATATATATTTTTTTTGGCTTTTTTTTTTTTTTTTTTTGCTTGGGGCAGCAAAAAACCTGGAGCCGGTCCTGCTCCCTAGCAAGTATTAGAAGAGACAGAATTTCAGGTCATTCCTTTATTTTATGGGTGGAAAAGAATAGCACTTTCAAGAAGCCACAGACTGCAGCTGGGATTTTGAGTCAGAGAGATGGCCAAACTGCACTAAATTGGAAAGGAATACTGTCATACACAGGGAAACCTATCAGATCCAGATGTGCTCCCAGTGAACTTGGGTGGTAAAAATCTGCTTAAAATTTGTTGAAGCTATAATCTGAGTTAGGGTCGTGTAGTCTAATAATTTTCACAGGGTGTTCTGGGCCTGGCCTGACATGTCTAGATGAACAAGGAAATATAACATAGGAGGTTTTCCCACCTGGACAGTGTCCAGTTGCCCAAGGCTGAAAAGAACATTTTAAACTCATATTCGTAAAATGATTAAAGGATTAGATTAAACTATGCTGTGGCTGTGTGTGCCTGAGATAGGAGAGGAGAAGAGTAAGACTAAGTAAGGAGCCTGTGAAAGAGGGCAAAGCACAATCCAATGGTTGGAAAATTGGATTGGGAATCAGAAGATTTGGTTGCTATTCCTGGCTCTGCAATTCATCACAACCTCTCAGTCATTGTGTCCCTATCTGTAAAATGGGGATGTATGGCTGCTCTCTGAGGACCCCTCACCATTCCTGGTTTATGGGGCATGCTGGCAGCAGGGCTGGAAGGGGCAGGGCCACATCACATAGTGCTGCAGAGATTGCGGGCAGCATAGTAGCTCATAGTGCAGTCCCACAAGGCTATTGTAACTTACTGTAACAAGGCCCCAGGCTTGTCTAAATTATGCCGGGAGGCCCCTGCTATCCCATCAGCCCAGGAGAAGGAGGGTACCACAGCAGCTTGAAACCACATTAGCACCTGCAAGTTTTGTACTGCACCTCACTATTGATGCAGAGAACTTTGGCCTGGAAAACATGGTCCTGATTTCCTAACATACGTGAAAGGGGTTTGCTGTCAGACCCAGAAGCACAGAAATCAGAGATGGAAAAATCTTACAAAATCAGCTAGTCCATCTTCACTGGCAATAAATATAGCTGTGGAGAGCAGGGAGGCATGTGTGTCTAATCGTCAAGGGGCAGGACTAAGGAAGGTGAGGTGATAGATTAATGGACACCTGGGCCTTACAAAATGACCAAGTGAGATCAGTCTGGAGTTGGAACCACAGGAAACAGGCAGGCTCCTTTGGAAGACCATGAGCCAAACTCTGCAAGGAAATGGGGTACGTACTACTTCAGGGTAACCAGCCTGGGGACCCAGGGTTCTATTTCAGAGCTGGTAAGGACACAAGACACACAGCCCAGAAAGGGGCTGGGAACAGGGTCCAGACGATGGACTAAAGAAAATCCCAACAACAGAGGGACCTTTTATTGGTTGGGACTTTTTAGTGTGACCCTTGGTACCCCAGAAGGGATTATGTTTGTTATGATTTGACAATCTCCAGCATAGATTGGTGTCTGGGAAGCTGAGCAGATCAACCTTGAAACTGATAGGGCGTGCCAGCTGCGCCAAGGGACAGCCACACCCCTATGACAAGTGGGTACTAGAAATGGGATCACTCCGATCTAGGAGGGATTATGGGGCAGAGAGGTACAGATGCTTCCTTTGGCTGGGAAATCTCCACCTTCCCAAGCTGGTGTATGTAGGGACAGGGTGGGTCTGATGAACCCCTGCTAGCAAAACGGAAAGGAGTGGAAGACATTCTCAATGTGCTGGTGGCACAAGAAAAGCAGACACAGGGAATCCTCCTGAAGTTGTTGGAGGGCCAACAAAAGCATCACTGGCATGGTGTGGTCCAGCACAGGCCAGGGAGAAATGCCCAGGTATGCTTTAGGTGCAGTAAGATGGAGCACATAAGGAGGATCTGCTCCTTGAAGAGGAGAGAGGGCAAGTCCCTTGAGATGGAACGTTTCTCATCTGGGAAGCCAGGATACATTAAAAGTCTCAGTCCCATTAAGAGCTTGAACTTTGTGGAAAAGAACTGTAACACAGGGACAGTTAGGGGCCCCAAGAATTGAGATCAGATGCTGAGTCTTGGAACCCAATTGAGGCAGATGGAGGCAGAGAGGAACCACCTTAAAGAACAGTTGACCTGAGAGACGGAAGGGTCTGGAGAACCAGATTTCTGCCCTTCACTGGCAGATGGGGCTTTGGACAAAAAGTTCAGAGGTGTGAATAGAAAAAAACTGTTCTGATAAAAGACTGAGCACAGAGGCAGTAGAAAGGGCAGACTCTGAAGCTGTGGCAGAGATAGGAACCTATGCAGTACTGGAGGGCACACCTGTGAAAGGCCCAATTTCTGTAGCAGACGGATGCCAGGGGGAGTTGCAGGAGGCATTCCTGGAAAGGGACCAGCTAAAAAAGGACCTAGAGGAGACATGTGCTGCACATGAGAGGCCTGTGGCACAGACCAGGAAGAAAGAATGGGAAGTGGTTCAGGCCAGGTTGGACAATGAGCACTGGAGACAACAGCAGGTGCTACAAAGTCATGCCCCTATGACACTAATGTAGATAGAATGTCTGAAACCTCTCTTTTAAAGGGAGATGTATTGCAGATTGGACATTTAAAATCTCCAAAATGAAAAACTGAAAAAAAAAAAAAAATCATTCAACCCACAATGATTTTTCAGTTTTCCATTATGTTTTGGGGTGTTTTTTTACCTTTAAGAAAAAATTAAACAAATCTAGCTAAATTTCTAATCAAAACATTGTTTTGAAATGAAAAGTACTGTTCGTTCACCCCAGAACTGCATTTTTCAGCAAATTTACTACTTGACTGAAAACTTTTGCCCAGCTCTACATAAGTACCTAGAAAAGTAGACAGAGATAATGGGCCAGATTCTTAAAAGGTGTAAATAAAGATAGCTGCTTCGAAGTCAATAGAACTACACTGATTTACACCAGCTGGGAATCTGCTCACTGTTCTCAGACTAAGAGGTCTATCTACTGGTGAAGCCAAGAGTACTAAGACACACAGATTCCATGGTCCTTGCTTCCTATAAGAATTTAGGTAGATGCAATTTATTTGAAAGATCATCAACACTATCTATTACTTTTGTAGCATCACTGGTATCCATTATGGGCCTGACCCAAAGTCCATTGAAGTCAATGGAAAGAAACTCACTGAGATCAATAGACTTCGGGGCAGGCCTCAAGTTAGAGATGGTTTAATGGTTATATATTTCTACCATATAGTTAAAGCTGCAGTCTCTATTTCCAAGGTTTGTGTTTACTAGTTTGATTAAATTGGGGAGCAGAATAAGGTAGGAGTATGTCACTTTTAATGCCATATGGCCCAGCTTTCTGCATTACCAATGTATGTTATACAACTAAACACACACATAGTTGCACCCTGAAGGGAACAAGCATTTCCAATACCTGTAAGAACCAACAGCCTGGCAGTGAAGAAACCACACAAGAAAAGTACAGATCAGTAAATATCTGCATTATCCACAGAATGAGAGCTAGTCAGGTTTACATGGTCCTTGTAAGAAATGTATGGTACTTATAGGAGCCAAAACAGATAGAAACAATGATTAACTTTAGATATTCTGGTGGGTGGAAGTGTATCCTGTTTATTTTTGGTAAGGCTAGGGAGCTATGTATTTTCTGTAGCTGCCAAGAGTTCTGTTTATTAAAGCCTACCTATCTGTTTGGACTGTCTTTAAACAGATTGCAATGATAAATGATAATGACTGCTGTGTGGAAAACTGACCACCATCAGAAGAACCACCACCTTCTTGCAAGCTCTTTCTGCGGTCCATTTTCAGACCTGGTACTTAACTAAAGGGAACAACTAATGGCAAGTAGAATGTAAAACATTACTGTCTATCGTCTTCTAAACCTGGCACATTCACCAAATTCTTTTGCCAGGTTTTGACAAAACACACTTTCCAAAATCAACATTTTCAGGGTGTTCTCCTACTCTTAAAAATAGCTGACTTTCTAGCATGCAAATCCAAAAGGAAAAAATTTAAACCTAACAGGACTATGAAAACAACAATGTAAAATGTGTAGGACACAATAAAGCCTTGTGCTCTCACTGTTCCTCTGCATTCAGACATAACCAGTGGACTTAGATTAAATCAATTTAGTGACCTCAGGCAAGATTAAATCAATTAAGTGACCTCAGGCAAGTCCCAAAGGGAATTCAGTCTACATATCACCAGCAGTCTGGCTTTTGCACTATTTAAAACATCTGGACCTCATCTTCTCTCAGAAGCTAAACATGTAATCTGAATTACCTGCCACTCATAGAGAAGACAGTTCCTCCAAACCAAGGATGAACTTATTATTAGGTCTACGTACAGAAGCTTGTAATACATAAATTTTCATCAGATGATAATAGGTTGGTTGACAAATTTCAGTTCTAAGTGCAGCTTATCTCTAAATATTTACCAACTTAACAAGACACGGTCAACTTAAAAAAACCCCAGACACTTCTGTCTGAAATGTTTTACCTATTCTCACAAATGACGCAGTCTCTATAACTGTAAGATAAGAAAAAAAATATTTTCTCTGCTTTTTCAACTTGATGGATTTTATAGCACTTTGTGCATAGTCAGCTTCACTGCTTCCCCTGTATAGTCAGTTTCCTCTGTTAATTGTGTGGGTCTTTCACACAGCAACCTGGGAGAAAAAAATATTTTGAAAATAGGAAACATAACTGTAAAATTCAAAGAAATTGGCAGGGGATTTGAAGAAGTACGATGTAGTACTTTCACCAATTTTTTTACAATGAACTAGGTAATTGATTGACAGCATCACTTTAAATGTAAAATAAGGAACAAATTCTATACGTTATTTTGAATACGGGGAGAGGTCACATGCAAGGAGTAATTTGTAGGGCCAGGGTCTAATTTACAAAAAGAACCTTATTTTCAGAAATTAATTCATTATCATGTTGTTAAATGATTACAGGTTTCTTGATTTTCTACATCCCCCCATAATCTTCATAGAGCTCATTCTACATGCACCGATGCTAAAAAGGCTGGTGTACCTTTTAATAATAGTTGATTACTGTAGCAAAGGATACTGTAATTTTAGTCACGCAGGCATTCATCCTTAAGTCCTTTATATTCTCCTTCTCCACTGTCACAGGAAGGGGACCACTTCATTTTACTGCTAAATTCAAAAGTAAGATAGAGGGGTTTGGAAACAAGGCAAAAGGGAGAAAAAAGAAAAATCAGAAATGAAGAGGTGGAAGGAGTTGGGGAAGACAAAAAGTGAGAAATTAACAGAAACATGGAGGGAAGGTCAGAAGGAAAACGTCATAATCAATAAAGGGCAAAGAAGTAGAAAAGAAGAAATATGGAAGTGCAAAAAGTGAAGCAGAAAATGTAGGTGCACGTCTCGGAGTGACTAGCCCCTTTAAGAGGAATGAGGGCCAAGTCTGCCTGTGAATGCTGTCTAAAGGTCCACTTGGGGGCAACTGACTGGCCAGATGCCAACTTAAAGGTTAATTGGTAAACAAGTACCTGGACCTCATGAAAAAATTATCTGAGCTTAGGATAGATACTCTGAGACTAAAGGTGATTTTAGAGCAAAGACTCTCACAGAGAGAAGGTATGCTCCTAGGGACAGGGAGCTCTCAGGAGAGTTTGATCAGGAGAGCTCACTGAGCCTAGAAGGAGATCCCTAAAAGGAGAGCTACAGTTGGTAGGCCACAAGAAAGGAGCCAGCGAAGGGATCTCCCAACAGTGGCAGGAAACCCGGTCTGTCAGGAACTACGAGGCTCTCCTTGAAAAGAGCTACAGCTGGGAATTCTTCCCAGATAGCAGCAAGAGACTGGACTCCAGGAAAGGGACCTGAGTTGAGAGAATCCTGCTAATAGAGGGCCTGGACAGAGGTTAGCAGTGGCCTCCAGACAGATCAAATAAGAATGACTCTGTCTCCCTGCTAAAATGCTGGGATGAAGGTTTTGCTTATGCTACATGTTGACTTTTTCTGTTACTAAATGAGAACCGCCAAATGGGGTGCTCTTTAGTATCTGAAGGTCTTCCTGGATTAATTTATATCCTGGGTGAGGGGAAATCAAGGTAGGTCTCACCCATGGCGCCATACCTGACCCCAAGGGGGTATTCCAGGATGGCCAGCATTATAACAATGGACCTCTAGAAATGGAGCAACATGTGAATACAACTAAAGAACAGCAAAGGGGCTAGGCCAAATTCATCACTGCTCAATCCAGCTGAATTGCCTCAAATTTTTTGCCATAAATTGCAAATAATCACAGATTAAGATGCATGATGTCTTGTGCACTTCTAGCTCAAAAGAAAATAATCTCTAGGGTGGCATAGTAATATGCTGATCTGGAAAGAGCCACAAAATGCTCATGGCTTTAACATGTACTGTATATCATGGAGGAAGACTAGGCTACCTAACTTGGGTCTGAATTGTGCATCCTCTTTTATGTGGACCCACTGCAACTACATAGAGGCCCACTGACTTCAATGTTAATGGGTTCTGCTGTGGTGGAACAGCTTGCAGAATCAGTGTCTAAAGTGTAACTCAAGACATTGAGACTAGGATAGAAAAAGACAATCTGAAATTGTTCAAGTTGTAGCAGTGAAAGATTAGTGGGAGTGCACACATGTACCTGTACAAAATAGGATTAATTTGCCTTAATATTTTTTTGCTTCCTCCCCCTCCCAAAGAAAAGTGGAAATAGCAAGCTTATAATTTTAGCAAAAATATCATTTTAAACTGTTCCATTTAGTCTGTGTTTTACTGAAGTCCTGGTAATGTGAAGGACCTTTACTGCACTTCTTAACAAAAAAACAAAAAGTTTACTTGTGCCTTTGCATAATACAAAATAAAAGTTTGTACCATCTGAGACTCCTTTGATGTTCTAACAACAAAGGTATACCAGAATACGTTTTATATTAAATATCACATATTTCTACATATAGTGCTCTACTGTGTAGTGAGAATTCCAAGGGATTTATTCCACAGCTACTGTACAGTACCTAGGGGAGAAAGGAATATTGATGGAAGTTCAATAAGTAACCTTTCAAAAATCTATGCTAACTACGATAAATAAACAGGTTGAGAGGTTCAGGTGGTCAGATGTAATATCACCTAACAATTTTAAATGGACAAAGAATTAGTTTCTTATAGAACACCCTAAGGTATCTAAAAATATTTACTGTAGTTTTCCCAGCTGCCATCAGGCCTATTTTCTCCTGTCTAGACAACAGCTGATTTCAAAATTTCACTCCGTTTCTGCATTAGACCTAACACACTAAAGCAGGGCTGCTTCCAATTCACTGCGGACTAAACTGTGAAGACCTTACTCAGACAACATTAACAATGACACCTATTGAAAGTTTTGCTTGACCAAGAAATAAATTAGGGGGAGAAAAAGAAAGACGGGGGGGGGGGGAGGAAATGGATTATGCCTATAACCTATTCTCTTTGACTTTCCCCTTAGCCTCTGCACTGTGCCAGTGATGCCTTCCTCAATGCCTCTTATGTGTCTTTCGCTCACAAACACCTCCAGACTTTCTTTCATGCTTCCCTTTATGCCTGGAATGCCCTTCCAAAATCTATTTGCCAAGCCTCCACCCTCATCTCATTCAAGTCACTCCTAAAAGATCCATTTTGGCAGCATTTACTTATATGAGTGGCTTTTACACTTAATTTTTTTTAACCAACAAGACTTTGGGTTGCATGAAGTGACTAAACATGTTAGCATATACCCATAACCTGTGACTCCCTCTCTCCTCTGCCCCCTTCCTGTTATTTATTTTTAGCACAAAATTACTTCCTTTTACTTTTCCACATTTGTTGCTAGAAAAAACTGAGTAACACACATGTCTGAGCTAATAATTAGCACATGCAAACAGGACTATGAATGATTTATGGAACTATTATGCTTTCTATTTGTGGGTGGGTCTGATTCAATGACCACTATGCATACATGCCTCTTGTTGAAATCTGTGGAAGTTATGTGCGTAGAGCAGGTACAGAACTGAGTCTAACAAAACATGCACACATATTCATAGACTAATAAAGAAAATGCTATTGTTCTCCACTCTGTTATTTAGAAACTGAAAATACTGGTATTGTAATGTTCAAAGCCACAAAATGCTCTTTATTTTGTTTTCGTGCATCAAAACTTTCTAGATCAATATACACTATTTAGTGCAACCTTGAGGAACACAAAGACATGAGGGGGAATGGACATCATGTTTAGACAAGGAAGGGAATTGTCAGCGTAATAAATGCTTGATGGCATGACTCTGCTGTCGATCAAAAGGAATTTCTTATAATTGAAGCTCGGATAATAAACATTGGATTGTATATCTTGAACGGTGCCCCAAAAGGAAGTGGAAGCCAGTGTAGAACAGGTGCACTCTGACTCAGCTCTGACCATTAAGCGGACAGTCATGCTCTGCCCTAGATGATACTTCCATCTGGGCTTCACGGGTAGCCCCATGTACAGCATGTTGCAGCAATCCAATCTGGAGATCAAAAAGCATTTGATAACCCATCACAGAGGAATGGTTGCAACTTAATACCTAACCACAGATGAAATAAGGCTCTTCTAGCCACAGTTACGAACAGAAAAATCAAGGAGCAGCTGGGATCCAGGAGGTCCCCCAGACTGCAAGCCTCATTGACAGAGTGGGCATATACCACCTCTGCCATATCTTCTAGATATACTACCCGTCTATACATTTTAATATTTTCTAATTTAATACAGCCTCTTCTGGTAGGAGACAATCTTTCTAGACTTTCCAGGCTATGAGTTCTTTTAACATACGCTCGTAAGACTGTGCATGATACCCATTAAATTTCTGTGTTTATCTTTCATAAATCTATGAGGTCCAAGGTGCAGTGTTTTATTCTAATCATTAAGTCTGCCATTTGGAGCAATATAGAATCTTGTACTACATGGGATTTTCACATTGCTTACAGAATTTCACATAACAAGACTCATAGGTTGTATCCCTCTTTTCTTCTCCAAATTACTCAAATTCTAGTTATGTCACAGAACTTCTGCTGTGGCAAGAAGAAAATGCACCTTCAACATTTCCTTGGTGGGGAAAAAGCTGCTTGACATTAAAAAAATTGATTTAAATAAACTATGAGAAGAGCGAAGTTAAGGTAAATGAATACTTCTTTCCCATTTGTAGCAGTGACGGGGGAAACAGGAGGGAATAACCCTCTCCACTCCTTAGGGCTTCTAAAAATGGAGATGGTAAAGAGATAATTCACTGGATCAGGGTGGCTGTGCAGTAGTTCTCATCAAGAGAGAGTAGAAGGAGTGGAAACACTGGGTTTCACGAAAGAGAACTTACACCCAGCTATGGTAATTTACATGGCACCTACGCATACATTTATCAACTAACTACATTTCACAGAATAAGGTCCTGAATGGAGTTTGAATTCATGTAACGTGGAGAAAGATATAAAAAGACAGCACATACAAGCTTTAGTCTGAGAAACAGAGAGACCACAAAAGAAGCTACACAATACCACCATTATAATAGAGAGTAGATCATACTGGAAAGAAAAATTGTATGTGCTTTGTAAATCTCCTATATTATAGAGTAAAACATTCCTAATAGTTAGAATCACTCTTCTTTACTACCATATCATATCTTCTATATTACAATGGCCCATTCATTAAACCACATTACAATATTTTCCCAGCTCATGCACTGTCCTCTCCCAAAGTCTAATCTCTTGGTCTGTTTCAGATTATTTTTGCCCCTTTCCAGCATGAACTGCAAAATATTCTACCTCCTTTATACTGCTATTCTCTTCATCAGATTCTGAATAATTTTATCTTCTTATAATTTATATAAAAACATTATTTGTTTTTGTTCCTGTACAACCTTTGCCTCAATAAAGATCACTCTGGTTATTTTTTGTAAGATTCTGCTATATTCCCTTTATTTTGAATGTTTTTCGTACTAAGAGACCCATTAAAATACAGATAATAATATAAATGAGTAAGACTGACAAATTCAGATGTTCACACAACTTGATTCACTAAACTCGTGAGTAAGAACAACATATGTTTTTCATTTGCTTTCATGCTACTGTATTTATTTAGCTACTCTTGTAAGGGAAAATTCAAAGTAAAAGAGACTGTATGGCAAGACCAGGAAGCAAATCAAGAGAACTGGATTTTTATCTGAAAATGTTTCCTTTAACATGAGTAGCTTTAATACCACCATTTCTTCATAAAAGAAAAACCACCACACATCAAAGCACTGACCAGGACTAACTCTTAAGTCTTGAAGTTCTTTAAGTTCAAGCATTAAAACAATGGCATAAAAACAACACTTTCATTTTCATTAAAAAAAACCCAAAACCTATGGTGCGGTTCTGACCCACTACTTCTGTGTTTTTAGTTTACAGCAAAACTAACTTCAGGTGAAATTAAGTGATGAATCTTTGGGGTGAAATCATGTTAATTGAACCAATGTGCCCTAGTTATTTGTTACAGTTCAAGCAATTTAATAACTTGAGGATGTTGCCTATCAGTCAGTCATTCTGGTAAGAACCGACAATAGATTTTTTCCCTCCTCATGGCAATTAGGGTTGCCAACCTTCCAGGATTGTCCTGGAGTCATAATGTCATGTGATGAAACCTCCAGGACTTCGTCCAACCAAAGTTGGTAACCCTAATGGCAATTCTATGATACATTTTCATATTCTGATACAAAATAAAACAGCTATAGTACTAAACTTTTCCCATAAGTGATACATTAAATGTATTTAACAGGGACAGAAGATCATGAACATAAATATAAATGTGCTGTTGCCATAACTTAAAAATATGTATGTTTACAGTTTTGATTGTATGATGGATTTTTGCTCATACATATGAACCTGCATAAATATATTTATTTATTTTGATTTAAACATGCATCCATTTAAAGCTCTGGGCACATGTGCAAAACATTAATACAAATTCCATACAACACACATACCATTCCAGTGTCTAAAACTAAAATCCCTCCCTACATCCCCCTGTCCAATATTCAGACTCTCTCACCACACCCTCACCTCCACTCAACCCTTCACCATTGCCAACCCCTGGAAAAGGCCTGGGAAAACAGCTAAGTTTTGTAGAGTGACCGGAAGGTCACTAAATATGTGCTCTTGCAGAGAAACAGGGTAAGATGGGGAGGGAAGATTGTTCCTGAGTACAGTGCCCTGCTCCCAGGCACTTCTACTTTAAACAAGGGAGCTGTCAATTCAAGTGGCTTGATAAGAGTTGAAGAGAGAGACAGCCAATATCCAAACCATTTTGAGTTGATAGGCCAAAAATAACACCTGAAACTTCTGTCAGAGAGCAGCTGGCTATGAAGGCAAATAGTAAAGCACTGGTGTCATATGCTACTTATGGGAAATATCACTTAACAGGCACGCAGTTGCATTTTGTACTAGCTGAAATTAATGAATTATTTCAAGGTGTACCCACCTGTGGAGCACACTGCTGTAACCTAACCTCATGGTGACCAAGGCATGTTATATCTAAGTTGTCTTATAATTAGAATGCAAGTTCTGTGTAGCAGGGGGTTGTCATTTTTTTAAGTGTCAGTGCATTGCCTAGCATAATAGGGCAGTGACGAGAGCGGGCTGGGAAGTTTTTGATGACACATTTTTTGTTGGGAAATGATTTGACAAAATCATAACTTTTGGGGGGGAACCTTATCAATTTTGTCTAAACCTTCAGTTGGATGGTTTCTGAGGCCCAGGACAGAATTTTGGGTTGAAACCGGGGGGGGGGGGGGGGGGGGGAGGGGGGAAGAAGAGAGAGAGAGAGAGAGAGAGAGAGAGAGTGCAGATGCTCAGAATAGCCTGGTGATTAGGGCACTCACCTAGGATGTGGGATGCCCAGCTTCAAGGCCTTCAAACCAGGGATTTGAATTTGGGTATCCCACACGCCAGATGAGTGTCCCAACCATCAGGCTATTGGCTATTCAGGGGTGGGGTCTTTCTCTGTTGCTGGACTTCACCATAAATTCCATCCTGATTCTGAGAAACTTACCTGATGAAAGTTTTGTCAAAATCAATAGAAGGGTGCTCTACCTGATTCAAAGCAAAGACTTGAACCTGGGTCTTCCACACTCCAGGCAAGTACTCTACCCCACTGGGCTATTGGAATATTCAGGCCGGGGGGGGAGGGGGAGAAGAGTACATACATACATACATACATACATACATACATATATATGTATATATGTGTATATATATGTAGATATATATATCTTCTCCCCCCCATGAAAGATTTAGAAAGTTCTTGCTTTTGTTTTGCAGACACAGAAAACGTGCTCAAACCTTGAAATTTTTCACTGAACAGAATTCTTGTTTTCCAGCCAACAGTGACCTCTAGGTGCTCCCACAATAGAAATAATAATAATAATAATAATATTGGATAACTGTGATGAGATGCACATCTACTTTTTCTGTGCCAATGTGAGATATCCTAGGGCTGTGATGTGGATTTTGGTTTCTTATTCTGATTATTCTGTTTAATAACCCATTGATCACAAGTAGCAGAATGCAAAAGTAAAATGTCTAGTTTTGTGCAATGCATAAACATTAGAAAGGGCAAATTCCCATTCTACTGTAGGAAATATCTTCAAGAGCATCCTGCTCCATGGTTAACAGAATTACTACAGGGTTTAGCTCGTAAGCATTGCCCATGGCTCTATGATCAAGTATATCTCACACCATTTTTTTAAAATTTTCACTTTATTTTCCAAGATTTAAAATGAGATTTCACAGACAGAGGGAAAGCCACTGTTTACTCTTGCTGTCAGAAAGGGTAAGTAGAGTAAATTAGGTTGAATAGAACAGGATATTTGGACATTTTAAATAAACCTAGAATATGCACAAAAATGGTCAAAATTCTACATAAATCTTATCTTGAGTTTACATGGATATTATAATACAATCCGCTTAAAAACTTCCATAAAAAGTGTTAACTCAAGTCAAAATTAACTGGTTAAAAGCCACTTTTTCTCCTGAAACACAGACTGATACTAGTATTCTCTCAGTAGTTGCAAGCATCTGAGTGCAAATTATATCCCATCCACCTTCTTTTTAGAGGGCTGGGAAAATCTAATTGGTAAACACTGAACTTCTATTTTAATCTTTATGCAAGATACTATCGTTGGCAAAGCTGAAGAAAAGAAAACTCTTCTTATAGCCCCGTTTAACTTCAGACGGATGTGCATGGTACAAAGCCAGTGAAGTGATAAATAGGTTCTGGCAGCACATTCTTCCTACCTTGAGTAGTATTACAGTTTATCATTGGTGTTGGCCATTCAGTACAGGAAACAGGGGAAGTAGTGTGGTGTTGTCTCAGTGTAAATTCACAGATACTTCATAGAATTCTTTGGCAAATACTCAGTATGGACTAAAAAAGCATAAAAAGTGGCTTTATTTAAGGAGAAGATTCATCTGAAAGGATCTGCTAGGGAACTCGGAGAAGGGGAAGCCCAGGCTTGGGTTAAAATAGCTAGTTTATTCACTTCTTCACAGGGCACAATAGCTTTACTGATTCACTCCACAAGTCATTTGCTAATTTTGCACCTTGGCAATGGTTAGACACACATATAAATTAACATCAATTACCACTCTTAACACAAAGTAGGATCAAATGGCTGCTTTTCAAACCAAATCATAGATAAAATATTTTCACAAATGTTCTATAACAGCTATTTATAGCACCTTCTCTGATAATGCGGGAGTCTAAGGGCCCTGTTCTCCCTCACTCTCAGTAATTACTCCTGCAAGCTATGTTATTGGATGCAATGGAACAATTTACATAAGTTCTACTCAGCCCTCGGTGATTTGCAAAGCTCTTTCTTGCTAATGAAATCTACAATTCATAAAATCTCTTTTTAAATTAATCCTATACCAGATTTCAAAACTCTCAGCTATCAACAAAATACAAACTTTTAGCAAATTCTTTTGCAAATAATTCTAGAAGTAGAAGTAGAGTCCACTCAACACACTCTCCCTAAATCCTGAGTTATTCTCCTTTACCAAAGGGTTTTAGACGACATCATTAATTTGAGAAGTTAGAAAAAAATGGTTTGAAACTAACATTATGGGCCAAATTCACCCCGATGTAACTCTACTGAAATTAATGTGTGTTTAACACTTGTCATTTGATTTAAGAATAAAAAGGTGCCAAATTCCTTGACACTTTATTTATATTTAATCCAAACAACAGCATGAGCATTTACATCTGCAGGATTCTTTGTGGGAAGAATAGATTATATACACTACAGTATAATGAATATCACATGTAAGGAATATATAAAGCTGCAAAATATTAAAAATGCACAAAGTTCTTTGTGATGCAGAATTTATGAGTTGGCTATTACAAATTACAAATGTCTTACATTCAGTATACATTCTGTGCTGCAAAATATGATTAACGAAGTAGAAGCACAGGAAAATTTTTTTAATGTTTCTGACATTAAAAAAGAATAACAAATTTTAATTCCTATTAAAATTAAGGAAGAAAAATGTAAACATCGAGCCCAATTTCATTAACATGTACAGGTTTATATAATATATTGTATAATACTGATGTAAAAAATCATTCATTTGACTTATGTACTTTATTCCTCTCTGTAATAGCCTTGCTGAATTTGGGACAGTGTTTTGAAGTGTATTGTTATAAATAAAGTTAAGACCCCATAAAGGGGTGGTATTTAGACAGCCAAAAAGAAGGCCATGACAGGGAAAGGTCTGGGAACCTCAGATACATAGGAATGAAGGAGAATTGTGTCTGCACTTTCAATTTGGGGCATAGTTCCAATTCTTTCCCAGTGTAATAATTCACAGCTCTAGGGCCCTTTTAGAGCCTCTGCTGCTTCTGGATATGCAGATTGTAACTGCTCTAACATGCAAACTTTACCATAGCTATCCATTCTATCATAACCTGTAGGCCGGTTTACTGAATGAACTTTTGGGGCAGTCCAGAAGCTTCATGTGGGCAGAGCACAGCAGCCTGCTTTCTGAATGGGGTAGGTCAAGGTAAGCCCATAACTAAAGCTGGCTAGAAAACAGCAGTACTGTTTCACAAAGCATTTTGTTTTTGTTTCAATGCATAATGAAAACAAGATGTTTCGAAAGTTTCACAAAACGGAGGGGGAGAATGAAGTCAACAGAAGAGAAGCCACTGATTATGCTTACTCTCAGAAAGGGTACGTAGAGTAAATTGGGTTGAATAGAATAGGATATTTGGACATTTTACAAAATGTAGAGTATGTATGACCCTCTTTCTGGTCAATCCTGGGTTACAGAGAGTCAGAGCATGGGCAGCGGGTATCATAGGCTGGGCCTCCCCAAACAACCAGGTGCGGCCCCACCCACGCTCCGCCCCCAGCCCCCCTCCTGCTTCCCGTTCTGCACGGCTCCAGTCCCCCTGTGCAGTGGCCCCAGCTCGGGCTGGGGCCGCACCACCTGCCATCCCAGAGCTCTGGGGCTGGGGAGGCTGGGGCCGCGCTGCCCACCCTCCCAGCGCTTGGGGCATGGCTGTGGTGGTGGGGCTCTGGGCTCCTGCGGGGATGGTGGTGCAGAAGGGGCAGGGCCTCAGGTGGACAGGGTAGGGCTGGGGCTAGCCTCCCCCAGCTGGCAATTCACATGCCGCCCATGAGTCAGAGTATCTCGCTCATGGGCGAGATACTTAATAAACAAATAATAAATAATAAATAAATAAATAAATAAATATTTATAATAAATATAATATATAAATATTAAAAAAAAGAATGATGTAAAATTAATAAACCACACATTAAATGGATTAAAAACTGGCTAACTGATAAGTCTCAAATTATAACTGTAAATGGGGAATCATCAACGAGTGTTTCCAGTGGATCCTGCAACAATCAGTTCTTGGTCCTATGCTATTTAATGTCGTTATCAATGACCTGGAAGAAAACATAAAATCATCACTGATAAAGTTTGCAGATGACATAAAAATTGGGGCAGTGGTAAATAATGTAGGGGACAGGTCACTGATACAGAGTGATCTAGATTGCCTGGTAAACTGGGCACAAGAAACCATATGCATTTTAATATGGAATAAAGAATGTAGGCCATATTTACAGAATGGAGGACTCTACCTTGGGAAGCAGTCACTCTGAAAAAGATTTGGGGGTCATGGTGGATATCAGCTGAACATGAGTGCCCATTGTGATGTTGTGGTGAAAAGAGCTAGTGTGATTCTGAGATGCATAAACAGGGGAATCTTGAGTAGTAGTAGAGAAGTTATTTTACCTCTGTATTTGGCACTGATGTGTTTGCTGCTGGAACACTCTGCCTAGTTCTGGTGCCTACAATTCAAGAAGGATGTTGATAAATTGGAGAGGGCTCATAGAAGAGCCACAAGAACGATTAAAGGATTAGAAAACATGCCTTACAGCGATAGTAGCTCGATCTATTTAGTTTAACAAAGAGAAGATTAAGGGGTTACAGTTAAGATTACAGTCTGTAAGTACCTATACAGGGAACAAATATTTGATAATCAGCTTTTCAATTTAGCACACAAAAGAATAACACAATCCAATGACTGGGCGTTGAAGCTAGACAACTTCAGACTGGAAGTTAGACTACATCTTTAATGGTGAGAGTAATTAATCACTGGAACAATTTCCCAGGTGTAATGGTAGATTCTACATCACAGACAATGTTTAAATCAAGATTGGATGTTTTTCTAAAAGACTTGCTCTAGGCATTATTTTGGAGAAGTTCTGTGGCCTGTGGTGGTGAGAAGGTGAGATTAGATGAGCATAATGGTTCCTTCTGGCCTTAGAATCTATGAATCTTTGAACCACCCTCTTTTTTACAACCCTTTACATATTTGAAGACTGTTATGTCCCCCTATAGCCTATATATCTATAGCAATATATCTATATCCAAAAGAGGGCTCATCATGAACTGTAAATCCTCGAAAAGAACAGGAGTACTTGTGGCACCTTAGAGACTAACAAATTTATTTGAGCTACAGCCCACTTCATTAGATGCATAGAATGGAACATATAGTAAGAAGATATATATACATACAGAGAACATGAAAAGATGGAAGTTGCCATACCAACTCTAAGAGGCTAATTAATTAAGATGAGCTATTATCAGCAGGAGAAAAAAAACTTTTGTTGTGATAATCAAGATGGCCCGTTTCTGACTGTTTACAAAAAGGTTTGAGGATACTTAACATGGGGAAATAGATTCCATTTGTGTAATGACCCAGCCACTCCCAGTCTCTATTCAAGCCCAAATTAACACGGCTGCTACTCTGAAACCTGTAAATCCTCTGGCAGAACAAAGGAGCATCCTGAAATCCCTATCCACAAAGCGTTGCTCTTATTCCTGTTGACCACTGCTCTGGTTGTAGCTGAGTAATTGTTTAAGGTGTCAAAAATACATCCTTATCTTCTGTACTGCCCACCAGCACTGTGACATCCTCTGCATGAGCAAATATTTTCACTGACACAGTGAAATTCTTCTCCCCACAATCCATACTTTTAAGATCTGAAATCCTCCATTACCATATTCTGTCCACAACTAAGGGTCCAGGGGGAAAAAAATACAACAATGGACTAAAGGGACAAGAGAAGGTTACTCACCTTGTGAGGTAACTGGAGGTTTTTCGAGATGGTTGTCCCTGTGGATGCTCCACTTTAGGTGTCTTGGCGCCCTGCGCTTCTAGTTGGAGACTTGTGGTAGCAGTGCCCTGGTTGGCTGCGCACGCACAACTGTCTTGCGCCGCTCCGAGCGGCTACCCCATGCGTGCAGCCAACCGCCACCCAGTTCCTGCTCTACCCCAGAGGATCAAGCCGAAACTCTGAAGCAGAGGGGAGGAGGGTGGGTAGAGTGGTGTGAGTGGCGTGAACTGCCTCCTTGTATGGCAGTGCTTTTAGCAGGCAGTCATCCAGATAGGGGAACCTGGTCTACTGCCCCATACACTCAGCCTTGCAACCTCAAAATATACCAGAGAAGGCTGCCCTACCTTTTGTCCTAAAGTCCTTGGCAAATTTAGGTGAATCCAGCTCTCTCTTTCGATACGGAACCATTTCCTTCTTAACTTCTTTTAAGACCTTCATATGTCCATGCATTCCCTAGCTTTCAATTGACTATGAAGATCTCTCAAGTGACTTTGCAATCAGTTATATAGAGATGCCCTGAAAAGGAACATAGAGAGGCCACCAGGCTCTACTTGCACAGTTCCCACCATTCTATCTGGGATGCAAAAAGGTCCTGAAATGTTTCTTGTTCCATATATATGCATTCACCTTTTGTAATTTCAACTGTATTATCAAGTAAACAAGTATTCAGTTTACAATAACTCTGGTCAAAAGTCTATGTCCTGTTCTCCCCAACTTCAATTTAGACCAAGCAGCGGTTAGAGAACTCTACAGGTTGCTCTCCAGATTGTCCAATCATTGTCCAACCACTGACCCAACAGCCCTCTGAAAAATGTGAAATCTCCCTCTCTTCTTAAACAAGGGAACCCCAAAACATCCTTTAACCCTGCAGCATCACATACTGCTTGTAAGTTTCATCAACTTGCAACCCTTCTGCTTGTTTTGCTCTGTTGGTCACTGCAGCTAAAGCCAGGGATAGGCAACCTATGGCACGTGTGCCGAAGACGGCACGCAAGCTGATTTTCAGTGGCACTCACACTGCCCAGGTCCTGGCCACCTGTCCAGGGGCTCTGCATTTTAATTTAATTTTAAATGAAGCTTCTTAAACATTTTAAAAACCTTATTTACTTTACATACAACAATAGTTTAGTTATATATTATAGACTTATAGAAAGAGACCTTCTAAAAACATTAAAATGTATTACTGGCACGCAAAACCTTAAATTAGAGTGGATAAATGAAGACTCGGCACACCACTTCTGAAAGGTTGCCGACCCCTGAGCTAAACAATTAAAATCTCCTTTAAAAAAACCACAGTTGTTGAGCCATCAAGAAAGCAACAACCTCTTTAAAAAGATTTTTCCTCAGCTTCTGACATGGTGGGCTGTAGATAATGACACAATACCTTACATCCAAACAGAAATCAATTCATAAACCCCTTCCTGTCTGCAGTTCTACTACCCTCTGAACCAATATTGCATAAGTATTAAATAGTACCGCTACTTCATCATAGGTATCAGGCCCAGGGGACCAAAAAGATATATGTTCCTCCTCCAATCTCACTGAGCTCCCAAAATGTTACACCTAGATGCCCACTAGATCTAATTCATGCCCTTTCAAAAACTCAAAGATCATCTGCCTCTATTGCACACTCAGAATGGAGAGCATGTTTCAAGTTGCTATTTTTAGTACCATTTTAAAAAAGGCTCAGGTCTGAATGATCACAAGTAGTTGTGATCCTCACCTACTTGACTGCCATGTTGATGCTACTAATTCCTCCAATTTACTCCCCCCCCCCTTCTTTCCTTTTGCCACTTTTTTCTTGTTGACTGGTTCATTACTCTCAACTGGGGGAGCTCCCCAAGTCCCCAGATCCTGATCCCAGCTCTGAGTTCTTTCTGAAGTTGCGCAAGCCTGGTACTGCCACAATCCCCATTCCCCAACAGATGTGCTTCTCATGCACCCAAAGTCTCCTCTTTACTCTCCCTCGCCTAAGGCAGTACCTAATACAGAAAATCCATTACCCGTTTGAACTGTGAACATGCTGTGTGGTTTAGACAACGGGGGCTGCCCGCAGTTAATATAACCCCAGCATTCTCCTGAGATCCTGTCTTTCCCATTCCAATTTCATCAAACACTCCTGTTCCTAAAGTTGGGCACATTAAAACCTGCTCCCCAACTAGAAAGTATGCCATATCTGTAGCATCCTGTCTCTCAATGGTTCTCATTTACTTTCGCTGACCCCTTCCAAATCCTGTATCAGGAAAGGACAAAAATCAGTCCTCCCCCCTCCCCCCCAAACGTAGAGAGTCCATGACACTCAAAACAGGGCCTTCATCACTTCTTGTAGGGATGCTCAGAACCCTCTTATCCCCTGGCTCAGAGAAGGAGAAACGTTTGTATGAATGGGAATAAAATCTTTCCCTATTGTGTTATGCCTCTGGGCACTGTTTATATACACGTCCAGACTTCTCCCATACACATTGCAGCTAATGAAATCCCTATCATCCTCATTCTTCTGGGCATGAGATCCACAGTGCACACATTTCCTCACCCCACAACCAGCACTCAGTAGAACCATGGGTAAAACAAGAATGTGGCTACCTGGGATACCCACAGTAACTCCAGTCAAAACCTGTCCATCCATCCTGAATCCTTCCCTGCCTCCCCCACCACAGTTCCCAGGCAAGCCTCCCCATGCAAGATACCTTTGACCTGGGAGCAGAAACCCCCCAGATACCATAGGAACAAGGCTCATAATATCAGCTACTAATCCTCTGATAGCACCACAGGATCTACTAGCCTGTGCAAAGTAATTTCGGCATCAGACTCCAAACAAACAGTTGATAATTTCCCCACCATTACATCCACAGGACTCACTGGAGGAACAGTACCTCCTCCAGGTCTACCACCTCAGGCTGCAGCCATCTTGGCAGGAAGAGGAAATGAAAACTCTCTCTCATTTTGACAAAATGGCATTTTTTTATAGAAAAGTCTTTTTCATAAACATTTCAATGAGCTCTACCTGTAAGATTTGCATTGCATGTGCCGCACTGGCTATCTATTCAGTTCCACTTACAAATCAAGGTGTTATTCTCAATTTAAAATTCTACATGGTCTAGGATCCTGTTATATAAAAGATCACCTCATTCTCTATATCCGACCACATTCGCTGAGGTCCTCTAGGCTGTCAGTGCCCGGAATTCAGTTTCCCCAGGTCAGCAGAAGGGGATTCTTAGCTGCAGACCCTCCATTTCTGAACGGATTCCTCCACGACTGTCTGGCAGCGCTTTGCTTAGGCAAGACTCAGATCAGGATGCAAGGCTTTTTTGTTAGGCCAGGCCTGTGGCTGAACAATATTTTATTTTCTATTCTTTTTGTTATGTTTTCCTCTGGTACATTGGATCTCCTAGGTGTGTTTTACTGAAGAGTAAGGCAGTACGTTTGGAGCTCTGAATGTTTTTAATAATTACTGTTTGCTGCCTTGGTACTTTTGTTTTAGACAGCATGAAAGGTATCAGATAAATAAATTAAATGAACAACAAAATGAATTGAATGAGATAGATTCAAAACTGTAATAAAATATGCACATAAAAATGCCACAGGAAAGGGAGTAAAATAAGAAAATAAAAGATTTTGAATATATTTTTGAATTAGGAAAATGCCTCCAGCTACCAGAAGAATACCGTAATAATTTGTAAAAATGGCAGCACATTGCTCAATGCTATTAAAGTCAGACAGCAGATTAGCAGTGAGATAACAATATATATGAATTACTGGTAACTCAGCATACATAGCAGCACTCTGTAGGGTGAGAGAGAAAAGAGCAATGCTTTTGATAAATCTTCTAACATGCAATGATTCACAAATTTCAAAATGATGATACGATTCCAGCCTCCCTCAAACAGTGGAAAAAATACACAAATCCTGTCTTGGCTACAATAGCATCTATGCATATTTCAGCTGATTCTTTTGACTCCCAGATTTCAACAGTGGTTAACATGAGAAAGAAGCAGAGTCATCCTTATCACATTTAATTGGTCCAAAAGATGCACATGTTCGAAGAGAACAAGGAGTGCTTTCACTGGCCTCAGGACTGGAACTTTTACTATTGGCAGACAAAGAAAATATTTCATTAGCATACAAACCAAGGCAGCTCCTGTAACATGAAATAAAATCATGCAGGAGTATTGCATTGAAATGTTATATAGTGTGGGTGAAATCCTGGCCCCACTAAAGTCAATGGGAGTTTTGCCATTGACTTCAATGCTGCCAGGATTTCACCCTGCATTTCTCTCTCTCTCTATTTTTGCAATAGCTTTTTAAAAAAACCTTTTGAATCTTTATTAGTGAAGTTAGCCAACAGGGTCACTGGCTGATCAACGTACGTTCCCCCTTTTTTTCTAATACTTCAGCAATTTGTTTCAGTAACACCTCTGCATGTGACAGTTATTAGAGCACAAATCTATGTTGGATACTTGCTAGCTCATCAGGTCCAGCAGTGGACTACTTGAGTCAGCTTGACAAATGGCCAGAGTTCAGAGTCTTTCCATTAATAATGACTTCGTCTTGTCAGTTGTTTTGGCCTCCACTGTACAGTAATATGTTTCCAGAGCAGATGGAGCAGCTCGTCTGCCATTCTCTGTCTTTAGAACTTCCTGTTCAGTGGTATGGTTCTCATCAACATTGATTCTGCAGAGAACACCTACTTTATAAGACTGATTTTTTTTTAGCCAGAAGGAAAATGCCTGAATATTTTTGTAGGTTAAAAGACTTAAAAACAAATAAAAAAAAATAAAAAAAATATTCAGAGTTCTGAATTAAAGTTTTAACTACGATATTAGTTTTAACTGACAACAGTTAGGCCTTATAAAAGCAGTTTTTATCAGGTCTGTATTTCATCATACATCATTAAAAAACTATATGTTTTTGCTGTACAATTGCCTTTTTATGATTTTCAACTCTTCCTCATATAAATGTATTTTCAACCACATACATCTACAAATCCTACAGTCAAAGACATTCAGATATGTATTGGTTCCTTCTGCCTTTTAATTTCTGGGCCCAGTTTTCAAAGCAGACTCTAACATTGCTCCTGTAATATTTATGAATACATCAATATGCAATCACAAAACACTACATTTATTGATGTATGTACATTTGCCTGTGCAGTTGTCCAGCCTGCATGCACAAATGCTCATAACTCTGTCGATGAATTTTAGAGGCCTTCTTAGAAATTTGCTTCTTTGCATCCATGTGTCCCTGAATGTGAGAGATCTGGGGAACAGATTATAACAGGAATTCCTGTGAAGTTGTTCCTTAAAGTAGAATGCAAAGTTTTGCATTTACAATTTTTGTTGCTTATGGAAATTTAAAATTACATGCACATAGTCAAGCCCTGCAAGGACAGAATTAACTTGAAAAAAAGAAAATTACAAAGATATACTTATTTCTAAAAACTTACAAACTTGGGGCTCCATGCTTGTCTCTGCTCCACAGTGCAGAAGGGAGCAGCAGACTGGAAATAAGGGCCCAAAGAAGTCTATGCCCACAAAAGGGGGAGAGTAATGTCGACATGGCAGACTACCCCTCTTCCTGCACACGTACAGAAGCCCATTTGACAGTATATGCTCCATGGGATTTCAAGGCGCGTGCCAACGGGACAGGAGACAAAGGAACTAGAAAGCATCCTCTTGGAATCCCTGCTGGCGAGGGCATTTTGGGGAGAAGTAGGTAATGGGTCTCCTACACTGAGCGACAGGCCAAGCAGAACTGTGGAAGATGCCAGTATACAGTGTGCAGGCCCAGGGATCTAACAGGATTATGCTACAGAACCTCCGGACCACTGAATTTGGAGACTGTGCTCCTGTTCTGAGCCACAGAGCGATGAGTGCAGGATAAATGCATAGATAGGCAGGGCGTCAAACTCTTCCCTCTTCAGAGAAGAATCTGGCTGGAACAATACAAGTGTGAACTCAAAGAGTTGTTCATTCACTTTCTCCCCCTCCCTCCCCCCCGCTATAGCCCTGGCCGCCCCCTTCTCTCTCTCTCCCGCCCGCTCCCTCCCCCTCCCCCCCCAGCCGGTCCCCCTGCACCCGTGCTCCGGCCACGCCGCAGGTTTTTTTTTTGCTTTGGTTTTTTGCTTTGCCATTCTGGCCGCCCCGTTTTTTTTTTGCTTGGGGCAGCCAAAAAGCCAGAGCCGGCCCTGCTTCCAGTTGCTGGGGAAGGAGCATTAGCAGCTGGCTGAAGCCACGTATTCCCAGCAAATAATGATGCTATGAACCACCTAAATAAGACATTTTGCCTTGTAGTCTTACAGGTAAATTGAAGGAGAGGGAAATCTCTATGGTTTGATAGTGAACCTGGAGAAGGCCCTTCCTGACTTCTGACTGTTTCATTTTGCAACCTTAGCATTCTTGTAATAATTATTTTAATAAATATTTGCAAAAAATATGTTACAAACTTGAAGCACCACTCCATCTTGATTTGAAAAAAAAACACCCTATTTCACTTGTAGGGTTCTAAGGGGTTGCAATAGGGGTGTGCAAAATGTTTACAACAGAACCTGAAATAGTGTGAAACTTGTCTGATTGATAAGTGTGCTAATGTTCATAAACTCACACCAATTAGTGGATTTGCATGAAAATTTAGATGAGCCTGAACTAGAACTTCATTACTGTGTGTCTCCTCTCAAATATCAAGAGGATTCAGAGTGAAAATCACTTTTAGACTGAGATTAAGCAAGGAAAATTTCAATCCAAAAGGAGAGCTTTTGAGTAAGTTCTATGTATCTGAAAACAGTGCTTCATAATGGAACAGCCAGTACGACCTAATTAGGTAAAATTAAGTTTGTATAGTACAGAAGTAATTCTATATTTAAAATTAAGGCCAGTATGTTCGACATATATCTCCTACATTTAGCCAATTGGCTTCGTAATTTCAGTTTGAGAAAGAGAGAAAAATTTTCCTCTCCAGTTTTTTCAATTACTACCTTGCTATCTACAGTGAACTGCAAGGCACAGAGCACAATGAACTTTTAAAATGCAGTTTAAGTTTCTAAAAATTATATTTTTGGCCCAAATAATAGAAATCTGTGTGGAAAACCCAATCTTGTTTGGCAAACAGGAGAAACTTCCCATGCATATTGCCCAAAAGGATATGAAAATATGGCTAAATAGTTTCCCAGTGGAAGTTGCATGACCTGAGGTAGGGTAAATTTATAAAGCATTGATACTTTGATAGATTTATTTGCTTCAGGTCCATAACGGAAAATGGCTTTCTGAAACCATTTACACTGACAGTTTGCAATCTGCAGTCCATCACAGAGGCAGAGGATATATCTGCACTGGCAGACAAACTCTTTGACTTCAAATCTATAAGTTTCTGAAAAATGAAGATGTTCAAACATATCAAAATATCTTTGAGATTTCTGGTGTTAAAGAGGGACATTTATTTCCTTGCACCTTTCAGGAAAGCTCTATTTGGTATTTAATACCCCCAGTGAGGAAAGAGTGCTGACTTTCTCACTTTCCAGGGCTAGGTACTGGAATTACCATGAACTCTAAAGTAAGGGGCAGTGCACTGTTGCAATGCCCCAGGAGCACACTGGGGTCTAAGCTGTGACTAGTGTCACAGTTCAGTCCTTGCTTTCCCCTTCCTCTAGGGGGAAAGTGAGGCAGGCCAGGTGAGTGTAGCCTACTCCACCTCACTCCATGCCATCTCAGCTGCACTGATCAGTGCCTGGGGAGAGGGAGTTTGGGGCCACACACTGCCCACCTGTGCAGGAGGGAGAGCAGCAGCTCACAGAGGCTGCTGCACAGGTCACAGGCAGCTCATGGTCAATCTCCTTAGAATTTAAGATAGCCATAGGGCATGTTTGCAAATTCTCTACAGGATCTCAAAACACATGTGTATCTCCAGCACTGACCCAGAGGATATTTTTTTTCCACACTTGCTTATGACACTGATATGCCCACTGTAAATTGCAGCATTATGTTATACATTTATACTAAGGAGCATCTATCCTTGTAAGTTGGCAATTTCATGCCCCAAGAGTTCTAACAATGAAATTCCTTAGTTTGCCACATATCTGGAAATCTCTCTTTATGCTGTGAAAGCACAACATATTCCCCTTAGTTGTTCTGTTCTCATGCGGAGACATTCTTGTGGCAATCAGCGAGAAAACACGAGGAGAACCAAGTCATTCCAGACATTGCTTCTGCCCATCTATCAGAAAAATAGCCTCTAAACAGAAGCAATATTTCTTTGGAACATTTATTTAGCTAGGATGCTTCAGAACATAATCAACTTTTGTGGCCTAGCATTTCTCATTGCCCAAACTGAAACTAGGTCAGAGTGGGCTGGAAAGCAGGCACTTATTTAACAGAGTCTAAAACCACAAGACATAGGAGGACCCCAATGGTCCTTACTCTTTCCCTTGAGGCAAAGGGAATGGAACTGTCATTGAACGTTCAGAAAACAGGAAAGGGATGTGGGAAGCTCTCATTTAACTGTCTGAAACTATTTTTGATTCTGTCGGTAGATATATCAATGTCAAGTTTTCAAACCGCTACATGAACTTACATTAGGCATATCTAGGCAATGATCTTTTAATGCAAACATTTCTCCTGAGAATATTAAAGTTGGCCTTGTGTCAAGCAAGAGACCTGGGAAAGCCTTTTCCCCTCCTTGATGAATGAGTTAGCTATGTTTGTAACTGAAGGAAATACCTACGGCAATATTCTTTCATGTCCATTGATTAAATGCTATCTGTTACTGAACTAATTGGAAAGCTTTGATACATAATGTATGCAGAACTATGATCTGCTTAACCTCCTATGAAACAGAAATTATACCCTCCACTAAATCTGCACTTGAAATAATATTTCAAACTGCTATTTATCTTAAAGCAGGGAGTGGACAGAGCCTATTTATATAATAATGGTCTGTCCAGATGGAGATTTCTGGATTTAAAATTTCTTCTGATATTTTGTGGTACAGATATTTGCCATCACCAGAAATTCACAATCATGTATTCTCACCTTTTTACTAGCCCAAAGGGAAAATGCATTTTTGTGTTTAATTTCTCAGTGTTTTTGTATTGGAGCAATCCCTCCTTTTGGAATTTTATAATCCATGATATACTTCCCCCCTCCTGTTTTTGGAGCTTTTATGTACATGCAGTGCTGTCACTTTGTAAGTGTGGATGTATGGTTTCCCAAATCTTGTCACATTAATTTGTAGCCTCCAACATGGGATCCCTCCTTTTGAAGCAACATGTTGTTATGGCCACTTTCAAAACTTGATTTGGTACTACAAAATCATATTTTTCCAATGACCAGTTCAGTTTTGTAAAAGAAAACCAATCAGAAAATGCTTTAAAAAAACATCCACAAGGAGATGGCAAGAGGGATTTCATAGCTCTTCTGGAGTCCTAAAGCTGATGCGCTTGGAATTCTAACACTTTTCAACTAGCAGAAATCTTCAATACCGGGGGCACTTGAGAATTCATTAGGAGTGTGTACGTTTGTATGGATAATCTGCTCAGTGGAAAAAACAAATACATCTATCATAAGATTTATTCATGCTACTCCTCTCATTTATTACATAAAACACATTTTATTGTGCTTATTGTAATTATGTCTTATCAGTTTACAATGATGCAAGCTTACAAACACACTCACAAATGGTTTGCTGGCCAACCTTTTTTGTCCCATGTGCTTGCAAATTTCAAATAATTCTTTATCTGTGTCTTCCCCCTCCCCGCAATGCATTCATGGTATCGTTCTAAAAAACAAGCAACCAGCAGAATAATAATCAAACTTAAAATAATAAACCAACCCTGTACATCATAAACCAACCCTGTACATACAACAACATATGAAGAAACTACTGTATGAGAAATAGTTTGACATTAAGTATTTTTTATTTATTATTTTATCTGAAAATCATACAGGAGAACAAGTCATTCTTTGTCTAATGGATTGTCACAAATGGTACCTGAATACTCCTTTAAGATGCATGTAATAAAACACATGAAACCACGCCTCTTAAGCTATAGTCTCTGCTGACAATTTCTGCATCTAGATAGGGTGACTAGTGCTACAGAAAAAAGACCAATCGACTAAGCATTTATTACCAAAGGCCTACCAAATTTCTAATGTACATAATCTATTTTAGGTACTTATATGGTCCTCTGACTGTAGTAGGTGAGCACGTCTCAATCTTTAATGTACTCATCCTCAAAACATCTCTGTGAGGTAGGGAAATACCACTATCCACATTTTAAAGATGGGGAAATGAGGCACAGAAAGGCCCTGGTCGGATCCACAATGGGTTTTAGGCATTGTCATGTTGAATGTTGCCACATCTAACTTTTAGGTGCCTAGAAAATCACTGGACTCTACAAACCCTGAGTTAGGCACCCATGCTCCATAAACAATACATGGAGAGAGACAGGCACCTGAAAATGAGATTCACAAAAGCCAGCACAACAGTTGAGGGACACCTAAGCTAGCCAAAGGTGTAAGACAATGAGAGGGGCGTGTTCTAAGCCCCACCCCTCTTACAGATTTAGACGCCTAAGTCTGGGCTACAGGGAAATGTTTATTTCTGCTTGCAATCCACAGCAGGGAATCCACTGCTGGAGTCAGGTGACTTAGCTGTTTCTTGAGAGAATGGTTTAGGTGCCTGCCTAACTCCACACAAAAACAGCTGAGGGGGCCAGCACTGGCATGGGGAAGAGGAGGAGGAAGAGGCAGCCTCCCTTATAACTCAGTGTTTGGGTAAACTCACCCGGGATGTGGGAGAGACTGATTCAATTCCCTCCTCTGCCTGATGAGAAGAAAGAATTTGAATAGGGATCTCCCACCTCTCAGGAGAATGCCCTAATGACCGAACTCGAGATTCATTCTCACTCTTTCCAACCCACTTAATATTTTATTATTAAATACAAAGTGGAATGCTTTCAACAAGAGAGCTGGAGAGCCAGTTTACCAGTTAGGGCTCTAATCACCTCTGACATCAAAGACTGTGATTTTCAAAAGCTGCCTAAATGGATGTTCTTGTTCAGAATTCACTTTGAAAGTGAATTAAGCTAAACTGAATTAAGGTCACTTTAATTCTGAATAAGAGTGTCCACACAGGGGTTTAGTGTAGTTTAATCTGCTTTAAAAACTAATTCAGATTAACTTTCCGGAGTGTCTGCATGTAGACAAACCCTAAGAAAGTTAGCTGCCTGACTCCCACTGAAGTTAAATGGGAGCCGGGCACCTAATTCCTTCAGAGTCTCTTGAAAATCTAGCCCATGTCCTTAGTTCCAAAAAGACAAGCTAAATTTTTCCAATAAGAACTCTTAAAATAAAGAATCAAATGTATATTAGTATAACTCTTCAAAATATACTATTACAATAAATGTATTTTTAAACCACACCGGTTTTCTACAAAACCATGTTTGCTTTTTCAAACACCATGTACAGATACCTCCTTTCTCTGACTGGCTTGTTGTGTAACAGAAATCACACATAAATAAGTCAAGTCTGAACAGACATGTCTTTGAAGAAACTGTCCTCAAAATAGATCTACTTAGCAGATACCAAAGAATCAATAGTACTCTGGATGGTAAAAATAAACAGAAAGGAACCCACATTTCTGGAAACTGATATAAACTAGCAGACTGCTATTAAGAAAGAAGAAAGAAAGTTATCTTCTTAAGTTAAAGTCATTAAAAGAGAAACTAGAAGATAGCTGTCGATAACAAACGTAATATGAGTTCTGTTGCAACAAAGCTCATTCCATTCAATTAGATATACAAGGAAGAATCTCTTGCAGGGCAACGGAGCTTATATTATTCCCACTTTACAGTGTGCCTGAAATACAGCCCTGAGCGGTTCTGGTTTCCAAACAGAAGTTTTATTTCACTTTGGCCCTTTCATCCTGAATGTAGAATTTTTAGAGAGACAAGGTGAGGGAAGTAATATCTTCTATTGGACCAACTTCTGGTGGTGAGGAGGACAAGCTTCTCTCTCACCACCAGAAGTTGGTTCAATAAAACAGTGGTTCTCAACCACGGGTACGCGTACACATGGGGATACGCAGAGGTCTTCCAGGGGGTACATCAACTCATCTAGATATTTGCCTAGTTTTACAACAGGCTATATAAAAGCACCAGCGAAGTCAGTACAAACTAAAATTTCATATAGACAATGGCTTGTTTATACTGCTCTATATACTATACATGGAATATAAATACTGTACTTACATTTCAAATGGATTTATTTTATAATTATATGACAGAAATGAGAAAGTAAGCAATTTTTCAGTAATAGTGTGCTGGGATATTTTTGTATTTTTATGTCTGATTTTGTAAGCAAGTAATTTTTAAAGTGAGGTGGAACTTGGGGGAACTCAAGACAAAACAAATTCCTGAAAGGGGTACAGTAGTCTGGCAAGGTTGAGAGCCACTGCAATAACCCATCTTGTCTCTCTAATATCCTAGGACTGAAACAGCTACAACAACACTGTATGCAGAATTTTTAGCATGCCATTTATTATTTCTTTACAGTGCCTGCAAGTATGCTCAGTTTTAGGCTGTGCAAAGTGGTTCTGCTATGGCAAGGGTTTACAGGAAATTGTAAGTGGACAAGAGAGAGTTAAAACTATCATTCTTTCAGATAGGTCTGATGGATTTCTGGAAAGAGTAAAGTAGTACAGGGCCCATCTTATTTAAAGCAAGGGTTTGGACTAGCCAATATAAGAGATTGCAAACCTATTTTTTATTAATAGAACATTGGAAAATATATATTTACCTACAACCAAGGATAATACTCAATATGGGCCTGAACGGGGGTCCATGGTCAGAATTCACTGTTGGATGAATACCATAGGTTTAGTCTTTTGGCTAATAACATCGGGAATCTTTATTCTCTCTATCGCTCATCCCTCCTAGGAGAGAGAAAGTGCCTCTAACGTCTACATCACTCCCTCCTGTCTGCTGGTAAATTTTGGAGAAGCTTCACTCCCAATTCCTCCCCCATCATGAGTGCTGGGGGTCTGTATAGCTCCACTCTCTTTCCCCCTTTTTCAAGACTGAGTGTGGGGGAAAGAGAATCTCCATCCCTTATCTCACGTTCCTGGAACGGCTGAGAGAAAGGAAAGCTTCATACTGTCCATATCACATCTCTGCATGAAAGATAGAAATTAAAATGTTCTTATGTTCTTATGTTAAAATACCTTTGTGGTGAGCAAATAATTTCATTATTACATAGTGAGTGACATTTTTAACTCTTGGCTGTGGTTCTAGTTTTGAACAGTTTTCAGGATTAAAAAGAACAGGGTTTGTTTATTTGTTTCAGCAAAGTAAACATCTAAAGGAAATAATACTTGTCTTTTTTACAGAGCTTTCCATCCATTGATCTCAAAGTGCTTCCCAAAGGGGGAACATTATCTCCATTTTACAGATGGCAAAACAGACACAGAGAGGTGAAGTGATTTGCTCAAGGTCACACAGCAGGTCAATGGCAGACCCAAGCATAAAACCAAGGTCTTTTGACTGCCAGTCTTGGTCCCTATTCACTGGACCATGTTCAGAGTGGAACTGAAAACAAAAATGTCTCCAGAGAACATCCTATGAAATTTTAAATTAATTTTGAAGAGGCGTATTTATAAAAATGAATCTAAATGAAAGTTAATTATAACATACTGTTCTGTAAAATATCAGTGCACTTTAACTTTTGACATCTGAAAATTACAACACCTTAAATCTTGAATAAGTACCTCAGCGAGGAGATTTGTAAACACTGCTAAGGTGACCTGTGACACAAAACAGAACTGAGGATTACTACAACAGAGGTATCCTTTGAAGTGTCTAATTGTGATATATTGCATTTTATTTCCAGTTTATCACTATCACATCATCACTACTAATAGATCATATCTCACCCATATCCAATTACTCTTACTTACAATTTTCAGCTCTTTGAATGATGCTTTTGGTTTTCACTTTGTCTTTAAAAATGGGAGAGGCTGAACAGCTAATATGTACAAGCTTTATATACACTGCAACCTTGGGTATTTGGGCACCAGTCTTTCAGAATTTCCTCAGGCAAAAGCCTGAGAAAGGAGTTCAACTTTATTTCATGCCTTTATGCCAAACAGATTCTAGCTCTGGTAGAGTGTACGGGCAGGGCCGGCTCCAGGCACCAGCCCACCAAGCTGGTGCTTGGGGCGGCACCTGGAGGGGGGCGGCGCAGTGCTCCGGCCCGAGAGTGGGGCCGCGACTGGGCTCGCCGCCCTCCCCCCGGCGCTGCCTCTGGCCGCCGGGGAGAGCGGAGCCCCGGCCGGGCTCGCCGCCCTCCCCCCGGCGCAGCCTCTGGCCGCCGCGGAGAGCGGAGCCCCGGCCGGGCTCGCTGCCCTCCCCCCCGGCGCAGCCTCTGGCCGCCGCGGAGAGCGGATCCCCGGCGGGGCTCTCCGCCCTCCCCCCGGCGCTCTGGCCGCCGCGGAGAGCGGAGCCCCAGCGGGGCTCTCCGCCCTCCCCCTGGCACAGCCTCTGGCCGCCGCGGAGAGCGGAGCCCCGGCGGGGCTCTCCGCCCTCCCCCCGGCGCTCTGGCCGCTGGGGAGAGCGGAGCCCCGGCGGGGCTCGCCGCCCTCCCCCCGGCGCTCTGGCCGCCGGGGCTCCGCTCTCCCCGGCGGGAGGCTTTTTTGCCTGCGGTGGCAAAAAAGCCAGAGCCGGCCCTGTGTACGGGAAACATGCTTATACCTTCTTGGTATATCCTAAAAAACTAAAATTCTGGTCTGACATCAGAAAATTGATGAAAAAGTTATTTCAGTGATATATGCCATAAGAACCCATATTAAATGTGTAGCATATTAATTTCACAGAGCATCTCCATACCAAGGATAAATAAGAACATTTGACCAGGTCTCTCTGTGCAATTCATATTTTATATTTCGTCTCCTTTTTCCTTTCTATACAATTGTGAATAGGCCTGGTTTCTTTACATGGACTCCTATTCAACCCCATTCCTTCAATCATTTTCACTCCTTCTCTAGATCTTTTCTATTTCCATTGTGTTTTCTTTGAGACAATGTGACCAACACTGAATTCAGTATTCTAGGTAAGCACATTACATCAGTTTATAAAAAGGTACTATAATAGTTCTCTCATGATTGTCTATCCTCTTCTTAATATAACCTAACATTTCTTTAACTGCTGATGTGCAAGCACAGAACAGATATTTTCAATGGACAGTCCACATTGTCTTCTAGTTGTTCCTCCTGAGAGGTTACAGATCATTTTTAAACTTACCAGTGTATATGAGAAATTTTAAGTGCTCTTTCCCATGCATATTACTTTGCACTTGTTTAAAGTGAAGTTCACCAGTTATTTTGTCATCCAGTGTTCAAGTTGTATTAAATTCCTCTAGAGGTCATCACAATCCTCC
This sequence comes from Emys orbicularis, assembly GCF_028017835.1. Lineage (NCBI taxonomy): Eukaryota > Metazoa > Chordata > Testudines > Emydidae > Emys > Emys orbicularis. Next base: position 94,196,120 of record NC_088687.1, on the reverse strand, counting down.
CTCATCTTGGGCAACATAAATAATAATCATTACATTTGGACCCCGACTATTCATTCCCTGCTCTAGGATGTTAAGATGACCCAGTACTGATTCCTGGGGCACCTATTCCGAAGCTTTTTCCACAATAAGGAGCAATTTATTTATACTTCTGGCTTTATCTCTCAACCCCAGTTTTTAATCCATGACAAAACTTTACATCTCATGGATACAAAGTTTCCTTAACAACCTTTTACCGGGGACTTTAAAAAGACTTTGTCAAAAGACTACATTAGATTCAATTGTGCCCAGGCCTATATGCCCATTTCTTCCCCAACTTGCGGGAACAAGCACATCCCCGCGGGGTAGCAGGACTCTGTCTCTGCTAGCACCTCTAGTAGAGCTAGCTCCCCAAAAAGTGACATGGAGAAGCGGAGCTGTCTAGGCATAGATGTGGAGTGCATGCTGCATGTGTTGGAAGGGTATCAGAGTTGTTGTTATACCACAGGCTCCCTTGGGGGCTTTCAACTGCAGCACAGTTTCTCTGCACCCCTCCAACATGAGGCCAGGCTTAAAGGCCACAATGCAGCAGCTCACAACATTCAACACTTTTTTCTTTTCTTCTACACTATTCAACCTTTCAAAAATTATAATAAAGCTTGAGAAGATGCTCAACCCTTATGAAAGCTGTGCTGGCTGGCCCCTATCAGATTATATTCACGTAGACAAGTGTTTTTATTTCTGTCTTCAATACTTGCCTATATTGTTCTTCCTGGTAGTAAAGTAACATTTATAATTCCATCCATATTTTGAAGCTGGGTGTGTGACATTGGCCACACTCCATTTCTGTGCTGTAGTAGCTGTTTTTAATGATAAGTTACATAGTATTGTTAGTAACTCTACTTCATTCTTAAGTCCTGTCAGAAATCTTGGATGTACGCCATCCATTCCTGGTGATTTACTGCAATTGCATTTCTCCAGCTGATTTATCAACTCTTTTATGGATACCACTGTCTCACCTTCACTACCTGTAAAGAGCAACCTCAAGCGAGACACAGCACTGCTTGTGAACATAACACAAAACCTCAGTGCCTCAGAATGACAGATCAAAAATAAAACAGAGAAATCCTGATGTTAGTTAAAATACTCACAAGAGAAACTCCCAGCATAGACACTGCTTCACAGAAGCAGCAATGCCATTTTATAACATTTCATAAAATACACTCCATGGATGCCTTTGAAATTACAGACAGTACTTCAGCTGTGAATAACTACTGTTGGTCACAATAACTTGTGACAATATGGCAAGGGCTCAGCCTGGCAGACCAACACCACAGCACAGTCAATAGAGAAGGATCCACGTCTGGAACCTCAACTCCTGAGGCTGAAATATGAAGTACATTGTATCATGCCACATCGGTGCATTTTGTAGATACCGGCCAAATTCCTAGTACAGTAAGGAATGTCTATTTGTGTACCATAGCTGACTAGTCATCCTATGCTGTATTTCTGAGAGTAAATATTGTACAGTATAGTGTGTCACATTACAAAATACAACACAATTTGTTTTTAGACTAGAAACACTGCATAAAAAGTAACACGAGATTTTATTGTAAAGGTACACTAGAGAGACACCACTCAAGAAAGCTGCATAGTGGCACTCATGCAGGCAGGAAGGGAAAATGATGTAGGAAGGTGGAGAAGATTAAAGTGAAATAAAGCAGAGAGTGAAATGGTACAATCAAGAGCTTTTGCAGACCAATTGCACTGAGAGGAGAATGGGAAAATGTGGAGGTGGAGAAGGGAAAAGGAATGGGATTTAGTGTTAATCATTTCATATAACTGACCATTTATAAGGAAATTAAAAGAAGGTAAAATGTACAGGGTCGTGAGGACAGGAACTGGGTAACTGAAGCCCCCAAAATCAGCGCTCCCCTACTGATTTCCCCTGCCACAGGGAGGGCAGCCTGATACGTTGTTCCACCAATGGGTTTAATGACTTGGGAGAGGACAGACAGAAAGAGAAGTGTCCACATGCACCTAGCCCGTTTATTTTAAAAATGGAAAAACCATGAGATCTGCTACCCTTGTTTATAAAGTGCTAGTCATCTGTTATTAAAGCTTATGGGCCAGATTCTCACTTGGCATAAATGAGTATAACTTCTTAGGTATGTTCTGAATGTGGCCCCAAAAGTCAGCAAGTTTTTCACTGTTTACCATTACAGTGATGTTGGAAAGAGCTTTTTCCCACTGAATGATATTACATACTGAAATGTTTTCTATGTAATTCATAGACTTTAAGGGCAGAAAGGATCATTATGGTTATCTAGTCTGTCCTCCTGCACAGCACAGGCCACAGAACCTCACCCACCCACTCCTGTAGTAGGCCCATAACCACTGGCTGAGTTATGGAAGTCCTCAACTCTTGATTTAAAGACTCCAAGTTAAAGAGAATCCACCATTTAATCTAGTTCAAACCAGCAAGGGACCTGTGCCCCACTCTACAGAAGAGGTAAAAACTCTCCAGGGTTTCTGTCAATCTGACCTGGAGGAAAATACCTTCCTGACCCCAAATATGGTGTTACAAAATGTTAAAGAATATTAGGCCAGAACTTCGCATTAATTTATTCATAAATATCGAAGGCTCTAATTTTCAAACAGACCTCTATAGTGGCACTTACAAACTGTATATGTGCACATATTCGGCTGGGCAAACTGGGCAGTTCTGTGTCTGATGACCATATTTGTACAAACACATGAGAGTATGTGCTGTAAGTCTGCATGCATAATTTCAGAGGTCACTTGAAATTGGCCCATACTTGGCCCATACTGTTTGAAACCATGTAAATGCCTGTAATCAACAAAATTTTAAAAAATAAATAAAAACAAACTGTTCCAGGAGGAATCACTTAGAGAAACGTGCCATCTACTTCTTCCATGTTCCTCAAGTGGGAAAAAGAAAAGAATAAACTTCACACTTAAAGAATTCAAATAGATCATGTGGAGGAAATGGTGAGAGAGATGAATGCTCAAGAAAATGCTCTCCTTCCCTTCTTCCTTCCATGCAAAAATTCAGATAATAATTACTTCCAGGCCCATGACACCCACTTCGGTGGAAAGACTATTATTAAAAAGTACCATCTTCTTTGATAAACTGGGTTGATAAGCAAACCTGGTATTTATATTTTATGCATCTTCTTCACTTTAATCACCAGTCATGAGCCTTACATTCCACACAGTATAGACACAAAGGAGCAAAGAACATACCTTGCAGATTACCTTTTTTCTTTGAAAAGTCAAAGCTTTACATTTTCTTGAAGATCATGGTGCATATATTGAGCCTAGTTCTATTACAATAAGCAGTCAGAAATTTGATTTACATTTTTCTGCTGATGTTTACGGAAAATTTCATAGCAGCAATTTCTACTGATACTGTGATTATATGTGACTATTTTCCACACAATGGACTTGGACTACACATTGTATTGAAGTGCCCTCAATTTTAAATGATTTTTGCTTGTAACAAGTGTATCACATTCAGCTTTCTGAGGAATAGTTCCGTTGTCTAAACCAACGGTTCCCAAACTGAGCTGTGGCACAAAGGTGGGCCACGACATAGTCTCAGGTGGTCCATCAGTGCAACTGCATTCTCCATTCAAACTGTTTGGTTTCAAAGATCTTGAAGCATTTCTTTGAGTGCATATTGCTAGGGATTTCTATCATTAAAATTGTTTACATTAAAATTAAAAGGAAACATGTACAGTACATTGTTAATTTACAGTGTTGCAGTTTATATGTATGTATAATTAAAATTAATAATTTTCCTCAAGAAGTGTTAATAGTGGGCCACAATGCCTATTGCAGCTGCACAGATAAGCCTCTGAGGAAAAAAGTTTGGGAGCCTCTGGTCTAAACCATGACACTGATTAAAAAACTGGATTTTCAAAGTGCCCAGCATTGGCCTAACTCTCCTCCCATACCGAGGGTGATGGTATATGCTGAGCGCTTTTGAACATTTAACCCTAAAAGACTAATCTCACACACATCACCTATCAAGTTGTGATTTAACATAGATGTCATTGTCATTGCACTGTACAATGTATAGCTAAAGGAGTTCATCTAAACAATACATTGGCAAACACTCCACATCAATCACACCCACAGTTTCATACTCTTATACCTGCTGTGATTTATTGTGTTTGGTGTACTCCAAAGGACAACTGATGCAATAGAGGTGGGAGTCTTTGTACCCTCGAAAGCAAGATATTTCAACCGCATGCTGTATCTTTGGGGGAACACTGTACAAGGTTATGAATGGTATATATATCACTGAGGGGCAGGGACTGTATGCATCTCCGGGGTGGAAGATTGCTTTTAGCTCCTCCGGGAACCAAACACAGTGGGGGATGATTAAGATGAATCACTCAGGCTGTAAACAGCTCCAGAGAGGTAGCACCCCCTGGAAAGGCTTGTATAAACTGGTTCAAACTGGGTTTTCCAGAGACCAATAGACAAAGAAGGGGCTTTTGGTATAAAAAGGCTAGGTTTAAACTGACTCAGGGCCTTTTTTCTGATCCAGCAAATGGACAGAACTTTCTATCCAAGAGGAGGCTCCAACTCTTGAGGAAGCAGTGGAAAGACTTTGGCCTACTAGGGCCCCATAACACTGATGGGCGACCTCTGATAAGCCTTCAGCATGCATATACGGACTTTTATTGGTTTTATGTGCTTTCCCTGTAAGGTATTAAGAATAAATGGGATTGCTTAGAAGGAGCCATGTGGTAACATGCAACTGCTGGCTATACACTGCTCAGGGCCCTTGGAGAGAAAGTGGCCATTAGGCAGAGTGGCTTGCTGGGGATTATCACAGTATAAGGCAGGGAGCTGTGCAGCCTTAAAAATCCCTAGTAAGAAGGGAGTGTGTCACGGGTCCCTGTCCAAAGACAGGTGACGGCTGGAGGTCTGAGATCAGATTGGGGACTCCCAGAGTGGACCACGAGGGGGGGGGGGGGGGTTGGAGGTGGGGGTGGAGGGGAGTAGGTAGAAATACAGGCGCAGTTACCCTGAAACTGTGACAGTATACACCAAAGGAGAACTGATGTAATAGAGGAGGGAGTCTCTGTACACTTAAAAGCAAGAACAACTAGTTCTATCCCTCAACAGCGTCTCTGTTTTTATTAATTGAAACTCAAACATAAGAACTGAAGAACTGCAAAATTTTGATGTAGAAATAACAAGCTATGCCCTATTTGTCAAGGAAATAGTTTTAGCATATTATAAAAACAAAACTGGAAAAATAGATACACACAGCTGGAGTAACAATTTCTAGTTTCCTACTCCTGTTTCAAATTTTTCTTTTGATAATTCAACAAAACAGCTCATATTTCACCAATTAATAATGTTAAATGAGCAGCCCGTGCGACTCCCAGCTGAATGGCTAAAATGCAGCACCAAACAAATGGAAAAACACTACCATATTCATACAACACAAATGAGCAGGTTTTTTTGGTTAGTTGATTGGTTGGCTGGGGTTTATATATTATCACGCTTTCAAACTTTCTGGTAAAGATCTTTCCATTCTTATTTGTGTCATCTTTCTGTTCAGACTCTTCATAGTTTCTCATAAACTCTTCATAATTTCTCAGTGTTTTTCATTCTCTAGAAATACTTTCTTTAGTGATGCTTACAAAAAGGCAAGAACAGTCCCATCAAATTGTAATATAACAGATAAAATATTGCCATTTGAAACTTTTCTCGTAAGACAATCTGAAAGTTGCTTGTTCCTGTCACTCATTGTTATTAATTGATGTTATGTTGAATACATTCATTCACTAAGTATTTACCACATTAATCTTCTTAATAAAAGATTATTAAAGAACTATTGCATTATTTTAAACAACTTATCTTTTCTCCTTTCTTCTCGCTATAGATGTTCCTTGGAGTAACACGGGTGATTTATTAACTTTCAGCCTACTCGTCTTTCTTTTGTAAGTATATTTCTTTTGGACACTTGCTTTAGGTTTTTAGCTTTTTCATTAATGAATGTGTTTCAAATACACACATAGTCCAAATATTATTTTTTCAATATAGTTCAACAAAAGCCCTTAAAATAATTTTTATTTCAAGAATGAGCCATTGTTTACCTGAAATAAACACTGAAACCCTAAATGCAGAATATTTGTTACTTCATTGCTAATGGTGGCTGGGAACATAGAATTAGATTCAGAATCTTTTACTAGTTATAATTAGTCAGATCACTTTCCATATGTTCGCAGAGTTTAGATGTTGTTTGTTTATATACATCATACAGGGTTATATTCTTTTCTCAGGTAGACTGCAGTGGAAGCTGTGTGCGCACTTCTGGCTATAGTTTGGCCCATTTTGTAAGTTGGAGAGCGGCAATACAAACATTTAAAGCATGATAAGTTAAGATTGGACAGCAACTGGAGTCCAAGCCAATCAACAATGGAAGGCTAGGCTAAGCTTCAATCTGATAACTCCAAGCTTGCTCCAGCTGAATTCAGAATCTACACCAAAGGGAAATTAGGTCTGGATGTAACACATTTCACCATCTGGAAGAGAAGGTCAAGCACGATTGACAGAAGAAAGAGGCCTCCATCAAGACAAATCCAGAGACTGGAATCCCAGAAAACTGGTGAGGTCACAGAAGCATTACTGTATGAAAATCTCCAGACATGGCTTGTAAGGCACCTATGACAGCACAGGAAAGGAAGAATCTTTTTTCCCAATGGAATTGAAAGGTGTCTGAAAGAGGCCTCAGACCTATGCCTTTCTGGGCACAAAAGTGTGGATACTTGATACTGGCCTGGGAAAAGAAGTTATTCTCTGGATAACTCTGCTTGCTGAACAGGCAGCAGAGATGTGTGCTTATCAGTATTACTCAAAGGCTATATAGTGTATTAAGGGTCATGTGGCTAAATCCATGCACAAGCTGTTCAAAATTAATCTATGTTAACTTTGAACAGAAACACAATCTAATTATAATTTGCAAAATCTGCTATTGAAAATGTACCTCTAACTTACAAAACACTGCTAAGCTATGAAAACTAAAAATGAAGGTATACAAAACTAAAGTAACATTTCCTAATGCATGCCCTGACACACCAGAATCACTATATACAGATAGCATGATAGATAAGTGTGTGAGGGGGGAGGGGAGTGGATCTGCACAAAACAAGGAGTCTATGTGATCTTTACCCCCTTTTTTCTCACTTTAAAAGAATTCCACGTTAGTCAACCACATCAATGTATTGTTTTTCATTATATAAACATGCCTAATCAGTTATGACTGGCTGCTGCTGCCACTGATCATCAGACAAGCATTTCCAAAACAATGTTACTGTCATGAAAAAGGAAACAAATTTTTAAAACAAGACTCATACATCTGCTTATAAATAAGGCATGTTGCTTTCTAAAATTATGAAGTGTATAAACACTGCACTCTGTTATTCACATGAAACTGTTATGTAATAAAACTGCCTCTGTCTAACTGTGCAACACTGTCCATCACAATGAGTACCGAAAGCAAATCCAAGAAAGAAATCCTGCACTGTGGACTGTGAACTTTTACATCTTGACAGACACCAGCCCGCATGTCCATAAACCAGAGTAAAAGGGTTAAAGCAAGACATATCTTGACCTGAACTTTAACTACCAGAGGTGACACTTATGCAACAGTTAAAACTAAACAGAACAAATAGGGAAGGAGGGAATGCAGGAGCCACCTAGTCCATGTTGAACTAAAATACAAGACAATTTAGTATCTCTCTCAAAAGATACTCCATAGACATTTCCTGCTCTGCAGTCTTGGGTATGGAGTAGGGAAGAGAGCGTACATGAAGATGTCTACAGAACAGTATTTGCTTAAACCCAAATAAGAGTAGTTTATTTGATCATTTGTAATAGATTAGGAAATGGATAGTAACATTTTAAATTATACTAAAAAACAACAGCAACACCATGTAGTATATACAGAACACCATATGCCATATTAAAGTGTTAATTTATTGCATTTTTAGAACAGTGTTTAAGTAAAGGCAGTAAAATATCAGAGCTGTACCATCAAGTTTCAGAGATCAGCTGAGGTATTAGTCTGCTAGCTTATGCTCATAGGTCTGAATAGGTTTATAGGCCATATCACAATGGCCAAATTTGATCTCAGCCTTTTTTTTTAAATAAAGAAGCACCTCATCAAATGTGTATTTGTATACGGATGTAATCGAAACTGGCCCTTAATTATGAGGGACAGAATCCATCTTGGCCAACACTGGGAACTAAACTGGAGTCCTCCAGAGCTAAAAGTGTGAGTGGCTACAGCCTGACCTAAAGAGCCAGAGGCTTTGTCATAAGGGTCTATAGCAGACTCACACCTTCTGTGGATAGAGCACAGAGGGGAGGAACACATAACACTCGCTGCATCTGCCAAACTACACTTATTTAAGTCCTAAATTATTAATAAAAATAAAAACATATGACATTATTGATAAGCAAAATATATACCAGCTTTAAGAAATGCTCTTTTGTGTCATTTTCAGGTTCTTAAATTTTCACTACACACACTATTAGACTTTAAAGGCACCAATGGGCTTATGCAATGAAAATGGTTATGATCAATAATTCAGGACATTTATTTGGCTTTGCACATAACCCAGTGATTATGGACCCTTGTGACTCTTTTTTACATATGTACCCAGCAATATACTGTATCCACAGTAAAATCTGTACAGACTGCTACCTTGCTGTAACTGTCCTAAATTCAAAAACTGCCCTAAATTCAAAGGATCAAATTAATCCCTGGTATAACTCCACTGAAGGCATTGGAATAACACTCGGGTAAATTTGACCCAGTAATTATAAATGTCCAGTTCTGTCCAGTAATTATTCCTGTTTGCCTGAGATGATGCATTGTTTTCTACACTTGTGCATTTCCACTGAGAACAACATGAAACAATCAAGAACACAGCGTGCAATTGTTCAGAACAACCATCTATAAGCACATACTGGTAGCACTGCTTTCTGGCTCCTAAAAATATATTAAATTTAAAAGAATGGTAAAAGAATAAGAAGATATTTGCTGAATAGTATAGTACCTTGAAATTCTTGAAAGATGATAACTGACACTAAACAAAGAGGCGAACTTCTACAATCATATGCAAATATCCTAAAATTTGTTTCGATGTGCAAAAGAGAAACAAAAACAAGTGCCAGATTTATTTTATATGGATGGTGACCACTAAGAAAACATTTTAAATCGTATTATCTAACATCTCCCTGTTTTTGTTTTGCTAGGCTGGGTGTGCACTGCAAACTAGCATGAATTTACTCATATTTTAAAAATTAGTAAGTTATATCCTACCAAAACTTGGAACCTTTGCAAGGAAGTGACTCGTATGGAAAAGGAGAAAAAAAATAAGATTTAACTTCACCACATATATTTTCACAAGTATCTTTTAGAAAATGTCACCTAATTTTAAAAAGGAGCTTTAGTTTCCATTCCACAGCTTACTTAAACAGGAATACTTGATGTCAGAATGTCCTCTATATGGTATTGCATCTGCATGCTGAAAAATAATATAAATGGTTAATGAATATTGCACCATATCAGTTTCCTGTTCCAGTTGGCTGCCTTGTTATGTTGGCAGCAATTCAGGGGCCTGCAGAGCTGCAGGCATATGTCTCATGTTAAAAAGTCTCATGTTATAAACACTTCAATGAAAATTACCATCCAGTTTGGAGCCAACTCTGACCAGGTGCTGAAGAGAAAATAAATAGGTAACATATGAAAGCAGAATCAAAGTTGGACTTCTATGGGGATTATGTTCTATGCTACATTTAAAACGTCAGTTTGAAATCTGAACTAAAATATTCCTGCCCTGGACAAAGAAGTCTAATTCTTTTACTGTTGATACTGACCAGTTTTTCAAGTGAGTCTTTTGTTATGAGACAACCAACAAAATGTTTGTAAACAAATACTGTATTATTTATTTCTCAACACTAATTTAGAGTTAGGCTGAACAAAAATACAGATAAAATTGCCTCCCTGGTGGTCCCCTACAAAAATTCTCCAGGTATCCTGATTAGACAGGAGCAGAGGTTAATTCTGAGGAACTCTCCCATTCTGAAGCCAGAGAAATCTGAATTGGACATTCCACACCTCTCATTTTCAAGAGCAGAGTGTTATTTCCTGATTATCATGTATAACTAGGTTCTAGGGATTCTACCACAGCTGACATAGGGTTTGACCCTGCACCATCCAAGTCAAAAGGAATTTTTCCATCAAGCCCTTAAAAAGACCATAGCGAAAGTTATTCGGATCTTAGAAGTCTGTGTGTTCCTGCAGAAAAGGCAGGAGACTGGGAGTCAGGAGTCCTGCATTTTGTTCCTGGCTAAGACACTGACTGAAGCAAGTCACTTCACTGCCTCAGTTTCCCCATCTGTAACAGTGGGTATAACACCTAGTTACAATACACTGTGAGGTGCAAATTAAAACTTGTCAATTGTTTTGAGATACTTGGGGCAGTATGAACTCCCAGTTGCTGCACGGCCATGAGAAGCTGGACTGGAACACCCAGTCACTGAAAATGGCAGGAAGCTAATTTGCATGAGCTCTTCACCTCTCATGTAGCACCATAACTTGGCCATGAAGCAGCTTTGTTTTACGTCAGATTCACCATCTTCTGCGGTTACTTGATCACAAATATTTTCAGCTGGATTTTGTCCAAAATATGTCAGGTAAATGATTGAAAGGTAACAGAAGATCATTTTTATGTTTAGTTTTATATGCATACATTGCAAGGCAGAGAAAGGAGCATTTTAAGTTTTGGTAATATCAGCTGGTGCTGCAGGAGAAAAACAGCATCCTGAACAGGGGTCTTGGCACCTGAAAAGCATTTCAATGCACCTTTGAACAAAGCGATCTGGTTTTATTTGGTCCTGCTGTAACGATTTCAGCACTGTGGCACTGTAGCGAGATCAGCAAAGGCTGTATTTTGATATAAACTATAAAAAGAGAAATCATGGCAATAAACTCTGTTATCTCTATAGGACATAAGTAGAGTCTACACTGACCAAGAACGAATCTCTTAGCTACTGAAAAAAAATTGTTATAATCTATGAAGGGCTTCTGTTTACAATTTGATTGTGGCCAGTCTGTCACTAACCAACATCTTCTTCTATTTTAATAAAATCATTATGACATTCAGAGACATCACGGCTCCATGACAATGACATCTTTCCATTCAAATCACATCAGGGTGGTCTACACAGATCCTGCCCAATGGAGTCTTCAGTGATTTGCTATCATCACAGAGGAACATTTATAGCAAGAGGCTTGCGCAATAGAGTAGATTCCTGCAATAATACTGCCTGCAACTGAGCATGTCTGGAGCATAACCCAATGGAACGATATCTTCTTAGCGATATAAACTGATGTGCAGTCGTCTTGCTTACATCAGACAGGAAAGTAATCTTTTACTTTAACAACAGGGATTGGAGAAAGCTAATCTGTATTTGAGAGAGCAGTGCTCCTGGAAATTCAAAATGTTTTGCTGTTTGATGCTTTGAGGCATTACCCCACCCCCTGTAACCATGCTATGAACTTTTAAAATAAACAGTTTAGTTTATAAATCTTAGCTCTGGCCTGGAACAGATCTGTATCTAATAACCCCATCTATAGGCAGACGCCCACACATGCCTGAAATCAAGGAGCAATCCTCAATACCAGGCTCTTGCACCCTGGCCACTCCAAATTGCCCTGACAATAGTCTAATGGGTTATTTTTATATTCACTTTTCCAAGCAGACAATATGAATGGGGCAGTCAAGCCCCCAGGAGTAGACAGACAAAGTGGAAGCATTTGGGGAGGGACTGAAGGCAGAAGACCTAGTTAAGACATTCCATGAGATGCAAATGCACAGTCTAAGGATCATAACTTTGAATTTCCTGATTTATGTGTGTTTACAATCTTAAATACTTAATACTTCAACCGGCATTTGTTCTAGTGTCCCAAATTTCTTCCTATGTAATGTGAAAACTTAAAAAATATACTTCACCTCTAACCAGATTCAATGCCAAATGGTTTAGCCTTTCATGACGCTCACTTAGTAATGCATTGAAATAAAAGTTTCATCCACTAGAGCAGTGCTGGTTTTCCATGTCTCATAACTAAGGATATGTTTTAGTCATGGGTATTTTTAGTAAAAGTCATGGACAGGTCACAGGCAGAAAACAAAAATTCACGGCTTGTGACCTGTCCATGTCTTTTACTATATACCCCTGATTAAAACTTGGGGGGTGGGGCACGGCTCAGGAGGGCGGCCCAGGGACGCCATGGGTGCTGGGGGGGATGGCGCAGGGGCCACCGTGGGTGCTGGGGAAGGGGTGTCGCGGCCCAGGGGGCCGCCATGGGTGCTCGGGAGGCAGTCGCGGCCCAAGAGCATCGCAGGTGCTCGAGGTGGGGGGTTGCGGCCGGGGGGGGCACCACGGGTGCTGGGGCAGGCTCCATACCCGGTTCCTGGGAAGCGGGGACCCCAGCTCCTAGCTCAACATGCTGCTTCTGCTCTGCCCCAAGCCCTGGTTCTGCAGCTCCCATTGGCTGGGAACTGCGGCCAATGGGAGCTGCGGGGGCAGTGCCTGCAGGCGGAGGCAGCACGTGGAGCTAGGAGCTGAGGGAGGGGAGTTGCTGTCACCCTTCTGGGGAGCCCCCCCCCCCCCCCCGGTAAGCACCGCCCCGCACCCCAACCCTGAGCCTCCCCACACACCCAAACTCCTGCTTCTGGGGGACGGAGGGGCCCGAGACTGCCCCAGCAGCGGCCTGTACACCTGACCCAGGGACTGCTCGAGCTGCTCAGGCTGCCCCCGGGCCAGGCGCACCAGCTGCTGCAGAAGTCACGGAAAGTCACAGAATCTGTGACTTCCGTGACAAACACGAAGCCTTATTCCTAACACAAGTTGAGGGAACATTCAATGAAATTGAAAGGTAGCAAATTCAAAACTAATAAAAGGAAATGCCGTCTTACACAACACATAATCAGGCACTGGAGCTCATTGCTACAAGTTGGTGGTAAGGCCAAGAATTCAGCAAGATTCAAAGAGGCCTTGGATGGTTATATGGCTAAAAAGAATAAAATAGCTAATAGTAAAAAGCTAATGGGTTCAGGGTTTATGACCATTTCTGATTGTTAGGGGTTAGGATGATGCCTTCCTAGGGCAGATTATCCTATACCTGTCTACTTTGGGGTTTCTTCTACCTTCCTCCAACACTTCTGGTTAGAGACAAGGATACTGGACTAAAGGGACCATGAGTATGATACAGTGTGGTAAGTACCATGTTGCATGACACACAAGACAGCAAAACAGAAACTAGTCCTGCAATCCACAACAGAAGGGTCACAGAAAGACACAATGGGAAGTTTTTCGGTGCTGTGGGATAGAGCTGCTGATGTGACTGTTGGAGGAAGATGCAGTAGGTGCCCTTGGTAACCCAACAACAGGTCGTATCCCATAAGTTTAGAATTACTACACTAGTGTATCTCAGTTGGCTTGCCCTTCAGTCCAACAGACCTTACAGCCTTTTGGTCTTCCGAGCACACCATAAAGTCACATCTGTTCTCCAAGACTTTCCCTTCCAGGATTGCACTGTGAAGTGGGGGATGGAAGAGTTGTTTGTGGAAACTGAAAGACGTATTTTGGAATTGTTTTGTGGGCATATTGGTATTTTTTGCACACTTTTATTGTGTACACTCTGGATGGGTGCTAAAAAACCTAAACAAGCAAACAAATAAATTAATAAATAAAATAGTGTATTTTATATCCCATTTGTCTACATCTGCCAAAGAAAATCCATTTGTTGAAAAGCATCATTTTCCATTATAGCTTAAATCACTGTTTTGGTCTAATCATTTCCCCCCGGATTTCCAAGATTTCTGTAGGAAACAGTGATGAATAACTTATGTCTGTTGTAAATTACACCCCTGAAAAATCTTGGAATTGTAACATTCCGTTTTATTATTCAAGGTATTAAAATAGTCCACCATCACACATACTATTGAACAGCTACATTAAAACAAGCTATAATTGTATCACATTTTAAAATGGATATCATGTACCAAGCATATCAGATTTGCCATTTGATTTAGGTAGGCAATTATCCCATTATGTTTTTAGTTTAATTAATGATTTCAGCATGTTTTGAGCTTCACTGACATAGGATGTTATACAAATACAAAATATTATTACCTTGCATTTTTACATGAAAAATGTTGTGTTCATGCAAGGTTAAGGGTAGAAAATTAAGCACTCAGAAGTAAGGAAATTCCAAATGTTGAAGTTTCTCCCACAATGTAAACTTAGGCAAGTGGTGCATCCTAATATATTTTACAGTATGCATTAATAACTCAGGCTCATCCACATTAAGGAAATTCACTGCAATGTACCAACGTGGATACAGTTACACCCATGCAAATCTCTATTGTAAACATGCTTCACAACTGCAAAGAAAGGCTTATACCAATGCACTTTAATTTGGTAACATATTATTCCTGGAGGAATTCTGTGCCAAAAAAATAAAAATTATGTCCACAATTATTATAAAATTCTGCAAAATTCTGCATATTATATTTGCCAAAATAACACTATATAATCATTCCAATTTCAATTATTTTGGTAATTTATTTCAAAATACCTGTCAGCTACTATGTCTGTAACAATACAGATGCCAAAAAAAAAAATCCCCCAGGAGTAAAGAGTTAAACAAACCCCTATGACAACTCAGTTCCTGTTTCTCTGCCCCCTCCCCCCAAGAACCCAGTTGCGGGGTGCCCCCCAGTCCAGACACTCACACCTCCTACCCCTCAGGGCCCAGCTGCGCCCCCCCCAGCCTAGACACTCACACCCACAACCCCCCAGAGCCCAGCTGCAGCCCCCCAGCCCATAAATTTGGACCCCCTCTTCCCCCAGACCCCAGTGGCAGGGTGCCTCCCAGCCCAGACACCCACACTCCTTACCTCCCCCCCAAGAGCCAAGCCACAGGGTGCCCCCCATCCCAGACACCTGCATCCTCTACCCCCCAGAGCCCAGCTGCAGAGCACCCAGACACTCTCATCCCTCCTCCCTCAGAGCCCAGCCACAGGGTTCCCCCCAGCCCAGACACCTGCATCTGCTACCCTCCAGAGCCCAGCTGCGGGCCACGCCCCAATCCAGACACTCACATGCACCCTGTACCTTCCCAGAGCCCAGGGATGCAGAGGGAGAAACAGTCTGATGTTGGGTCCCAGGCATGTACAGAATTTCCTGCACACCACCTCCTTCCTTCAGGGCATGCCAGGAACTGCAGCTCCCCGGAACCCTCCAGCTCTCTACCCCTCCTCCCAGTAATGTCTTCTATTTGCAAGCTGGGCTCTGTCAGGTCCAGTGGACCCCAGTGGCAGCCAGAAACTCTGCAGCCCATTTCTGGGGGGGAGGGAGGAAAATCTGTGCAGAACATTAGTTTCTGTGCAAATTGTGCAGTGGCACAGAATTCCCCCAGGAGTATCATACTAAAAGAAAGCACTGGTACAGTGCAATGCATCTGTTAGGGGTTTACTACATCAGTGCAGTTATACCAGTACAAATTTCAGCCTCACAATATATAATAAATGTGCATTTACACTTTAAAAGGAAAACAGGAATAGAAAATAGAATGACAAGAGTTATTGTTGTGAGAGAATTCCTGACTTCTGATTACTTGACCTTGCAATCTAAATAAAGAACATCAACAAAATTCTTTAACACTAGGTTTTGGTATTTAATGTCCCTGGTGCTTTGAAGGACAGGGAGAAGACAGAGAAAGGAAAAGTGTGGACCTCTTCAGCTTGCAGATCTTACAAGATCTGCAAGTGAAGGGGTGTGCCAAGGAGGGTGCACTTGGGGTATCGGCTAAGGTTCAGAATCACAATTAAGGTCTAGGTTTTGATTTCAGCCTCATCCAAACTAGAACCAGAAAATAAGCTTGGTAAAGGTTTGTACCTGGGGCGTACAGCACAATGCCCCTGAAATTCAAAGGATTCTGATTAATAAGAACACAGGAATGGCCATATTAGGTCAGATCAATGGTCCATCTAACCCAGAATCCTGTTTTCTGACAGTAGCCAGTCCAGATGCTTCAAAGGGAATGAACAGAACAGGGCAATTATTGAGTGATCCAACTCTGGTCATCCAGTCCCAGCAGTCAGAAGTTTAGGGACAGCCAGAGCATGGGGTTGCATTCCTGACCATCTTGGCTAATAGCCATTGATGCACCTACCCTCCACGAACTTATTATTTTTTGAATCCAGTTACACTTTTGGCCTTCACAACATCCCATAGCAACGAGTTCCACAGGTTGACTGTGTGTTGTGTCAAGAAGTACCGGTACTTCCTTTTGTTCTTTTAAATCTGCTGCCTATTAATTTCATTGGGTGACTCCTTGTTCTTGTGTTATATGAAGGGGTAAATAACACTTCCTCATTCACTTTCTCCACACCAGTCATGTTTTTACAGACCTCTGCCATATACCCCTTAGTCATCTCTTTTGTAAGCTGCACAGTTCCAGTCTTTTTAATCTCTTCTCACGTCGAAGTTGTTCCATACCCTTAATCGTTTTTGTTGCTCTTCTCTGTACCTTTTCCAATTCTAATATCTCTTTTCTGAGATGGGGAGTCCAGAACTGCATGCAATATTCAAGGTGTGGGTGTACCAAGGATTTATATAGGGCATTATCATATTTTCTGTCTTATTATCTATCCTTTCCTAATGGTTCCTAACATTCCGCTAGATTTTTTTGACTGCAGTTGTATATTGAACAGATGCTTGCAGAAAACTATCCACAATGAATCCAAGATCTCTTTCTTGAGTGGTGACAGCTAATTTAGACCCCATCATTTTGTATAAATAGTTGGGATTATGTTTTCCAATGTGCATTACTTTGCACTTATCAACACTGAATATCATCTGCCATTTTGTTGCCCAGTCACCCAGTTTAGTGAGGTCCCTTAGTAACTCTTCGCAGTCAACTTTAGACTTAATTATTTTGAGTAATTTTGTATCATCTGCAAGTTTTGCCACCTTATTGTTCACCCCCTTTTCTAGATCATTTATGAATATGTTGAATAGCACTGGTGCCAGGACAGATCATTGGAGGCCCCACTATTTATCTTTAGTCCTACCATTTGTTTCTGATCTTTTAACCAGTTACTGACCCATGAGAGGACCTTCCATCTTATCTCATGACTCCTCACTTTGCTTAAGAGCCTTTGGTGTGGGACCCTGTCAAAAGCCTTCTGAAAGTCCAAGTACACAATATCAACTGGATCACCCTCGCTGATTGCCTCAAAGAATTCTAATAGATTGGTGAGGTATGATTTCCCTTTACAAAAGCTGTGTTGACTCTTCCCCAACATATCATGCTAATTTATGTGTCTGATAATTCTGTTCTTTACTAGTTTCAAACAATTTTCCTGGTACTGAAGTCAGGCTAACTGATCTGTAATTGCCAGCATCAGCTTTGGAGCCTTTTTTAAACATTGGCATTACATTAGCTATCCTCCAGTAATCTGGTACAGATGCGGATTTATGCAATATATAACAAACCTTAGCCTTCATATAGTGGTTTTCATCTGTAGCTCCCAAAGTGATTCACAAAAGATTGGTATCCATTCATTTTACACACTGGAAGCTGAGACACAAAGAAAGTAAGTGACTCGCCCAAGGTTACACAAAGAGTCTGTAGCAGTCAGGAAGAGCACACAAGTCTTGACCACTAGTGCTATGTTCTGTTCACTGGAACATGCTGCCTCTCTTCTAGTTCATAGTTTTGGCCCTGTTTTACTTATAGGTAAGGCTAAGATTTTGTCAAGGTTATTTTTAGTAAAAAAGTCACAGCCAGGTCACAGGCAATAAACAAAAATTCACGGAAGCCGTGACCTGTCTATGACTTTTGCTGCTGCGGGTCCATGGTTTCCCCTGCCACCGTGGTGGCTGGGAGCTGTAGGGTTCCCCCTCTTCCCGCAGCAGCTGAAAGCTACAGGGGGGCGGCTGGGAGCTACAGGGTGACCATATTTCCCAAAGAGAAAATGGGACACCCCCAGCTGCTCACCCAAGGTGTCCCTCTCCTCTCCCCCCCCCCCCCCCCCCCCGCTCAAGGGAGCTGAATTAAGCTTGCACAGGCAACCTAAATACTGGCATTCCCTAACTTTCAAGGGCTTGACTTAGCAAACTCAATAACATTATTTTAACACAGGCTTTTGGTATGAAATTTCCGAGGGTTGATTGTAACAAGCCTGTGATCATGTTTCATCAGCAGGCTCTGAACCCTGAACCTTCAGCACTGCTACTACTTGAGCTTCAGGACTAACTTTGGTAGCTGGCAGCAGCAGAAGACTTATCTCAGAAGGTGGATGGACTGTGGAGACAGGACCAAGGGGCGGTTGGGGGAAATGTGGTCTGGTTGTATCTCCCCACTTTGGGAGTCATAGGAACTCTGGCCCCTTCTGGTACCCCCAAGAGGGATAAATGTCGCAATGTGCTGGGTCCATGTGTGTGTATGCGTAAGGCACATGCAACCTTAATTTTGGCTTTTCCTGACTTGAATATTTAACTATGCAATTTTAATGTTCTCCCAACAATTTATTTTTATGGAATTCTCAAATAAGAGATAAAAAGTGTGTTTCCCTTTGTTCTACTAATGAAAACAAATTCATTAAAGCTGGTCGGAGTTTAATTAAGTTTTGCAGCCATTCAAAAGCAAAACATACTTTTTAATTTAAAAAAAAAAATCATGAGATATTATAATTGGAATATTCCAGATCCTCAGTTGGTATAAACCAGCTCAGCTACACTGACTTCAAGGACAGATGCCAATTTACACAGCTAAGAATCTAGACCCAATATTCTCTTTCACAAGCTCTTTCTATGTCTGTAGGCCAATTTTTGTTCTTTTTAGTTAGTCCAATAAAATGTCACCAACAGCTTGTTGTTTGTTTGTTTTTCTTTGTGATTGGGCCAGCAGAACTGACACTTCTAAATAAAGTGCAAACCACAGAATTGCAACAGGTCAAAAAACATGCTAGCAAGCAAACTATACATTATATAGTAAATCACAGACAGACAGACACACACAGACACACACAGAATGACCAGCATTTCATCCATATTTCTTCAGGTAACTAAGGAACTGCAGGAGCATAATATAACTAATATGTGTACTAAGAAACAGTTCAGCCACCTCTTTAAAAATAGCCTTTTACACTCACAATTTGTCTCCTAATGATGTGTTTGTAATGTTTCATACATATCAGCAGGTTGCATGGGCAACTGGCCTTCGTGATCCACAATTAACTTGACTGTGAATGAAACCCTTTATCTGAAACAAAAGTCTTTATAACACATCAGCATGAACTTTTCAAAACTTTTGGTAAACAGCTAAAACCCTCCAAATGAGTCAAGGTATATTATGCAGACAGAGAGCTCAGTTTTCAAATGTGCCTAAATTATGAGATCCAGCTCCATACTGGTACAAAAATATTTAGATGATTAGGAGCACATCTCAAACTCCACTGTTCAAAGATTATGTCTGCAATGTGAAAACAAAGAATTGCTTTTTCAAAATACAACCTATTTGTACTTGGACTTTCATTTATAATTTTTTATTTGCTTGTTCCCTTGAACAGCCTGACATTTGCTTCTACTTAGCAAACCTACAAACACACACAACACTGGAAAAAAGTAAGGAAATCTATGTATAAAATATGGAAATATAGTTAGAATTTAACGTTACTTGGTGAATACTGTGAAGAGCTTACTCCAGTCCAATGAGCTATGTAATCCAGTCTCTATTTGTACTAGCAACTTTGATGGACTGTGAGACTGTAGAGGGCAATAAACGAAGTTTCTGTGCAAATCAGAAAGCAGTTTCCCTGCTGATTCTTCATGAAATTAAATGTTAAATAATTCAGCATCTCCCCATTTTCTTTCTTTGTTAGTCACAATTAAAGAAAATTATAAAACAGTGATTCGAAACATGGATCAACAGAAGAAAAACTTAAACATGAAGATGGAGTTCTGCACAGCAGGGTTCGGTCTGCACAATATCCAACAGTGAATACCACTGAGGTCATTTGGAAACATTATATTAGCACAAGACAAGCCGCATGCACTGAAAAAACTGTCATAGAAATGGAATGCAAGAAATATAGAACACACTCTTTCGCTCTCTCTCTCTCTCTCACCCCCCACCCCCAGAAACTAAAGGGCAAAATGGGCAAACTACAAGCAGTATGCCACTAATAGTAATATCGCTAATCCAAGTCCCACTGAAATCAACGGAAAGGCTCTAACCATCTTCACTGGGCTTTGGAGCAGCGTGTAAGTGCATGATACTTGTGTAACTACATTAAGGTGGAACACGCACCTCCCATTCCAGCACTCACAAAAATAATCTTAAGAGCTTCTATACATGTGGAAATGTACTGGTATAATTATACTGCTATAGTTATAGCAATATAAATCCCCGTGTGGACACGCTTATTCCAGAATAAGAGTGTCATTTTATGATTAATTTATACTGTTCCCAGAGTGACATAAACATGGAGAGTTACACTGATATAACTACAGTGGTAAAATTATGCCAGAAACTTAGACTGTTAGTACTTTGGGGCACGGACTGGCCTTTTGTTCTGTGTGTCACCTAGCACAATGGTCTATGACTGAGGCTCCTAAGCACTAATGCAGTACAAATAATAATTATACCTTCGAACAGGCAAATGAACCCATGGTAGATGGGCAACACAGCCCCCCTTCCATTCTGAAATACTCCTCTTCTGCTACAGTTCTAGTGTTTACAATCTTTTTTTAACAATTTTTAAGTCTGTGGCAAGGATAACTGCAAGTTATTACTTGGCTATTCTACAGAAGGCACTAATAAGTTATAGTGTTTGCCAAAAAGGTCTCACTATGCTTATTATTTCAGTAAAAAATTCAATGTTAGTTTTAGACACAATTTTTTTTTATGACAGACTGGGCAGTTCCTAGCATTCACAACCCTGTGGTTCGCTGAACATGTTTCCAGGATTAATTTTGACTTTCCAAGGTCAACTTTACACTGATCAATGTAAGAAAATTGGGGAAAAGATTACTTTATGAAAACATACAAACTTAACTACTCTTTAACAAAAAGAACAAATTACAAAACTTTCACCAGACTCAGCATTATTCAGGATAACCTGTCAGCATTTGGCTTTTGTGCACATCAGTGATGGAATAATCTACAGGAAATCCTCATGCTTACTCTCATACCCTAACCACCACAGACAAGTCACGCTATTTCTATGCTTTCTTTAGGTACAAATTTCATACCTACTGTTTTTTCATTGCACTGAAATATAAACTCACCTGTTATTTTTTGCAGTAAGGAAGATAGTTCTGGTTCATCACAAAAAGTCTGGACTAGTGCCTTTTTCACCTCTCCTTCAGCTTTATCCAGCTCTTTTCCAGCTTTGATTTCCCCAACCACAGAGTAAATATACACCAGCAAGACAAGGAAGTCTTCAGAGGTATAGTCATTAGCTGTCCTCTCATTATGAGACTTGATCATAGGCAATAACTGGTTCAAAACACTGGGTATCTCTGACTCACCAATATTCTGAAAACAGAGAAGAAAAGATCTTGGTTTCCATAATATAAACAGGTCATTTTTGTCACCATCAGACAGATGCTGCTGCCTATGTGTGGGAACAGCTCTACTGAGTTCTTCTGCAAGGCTGCTCAACTGTTCTCAGATTCTTCTGAAGACCACTTCTTCCACCAAAAAACAAACCAAGTAATGTATTTAAAACAAATGCAAGCGCTGTCTCCTCCATTATGCCATGAACTAACCTTTATGGAGCAACTGCATAATCTCATTGATGTTGCCCCTCTCCTTCTGTTATTCCCTTCACTGCATCAAATTTGTAAGCTCCTTGGGGCAAGGATTGTGTCCTCTCACCTGGACTGTGAGAAGCCTAGCACACTCTTGGGAGTACTTGCAGAGTAACACACTCCTCAGCATAAGTAATGGTGATGGACTCGGGCCCTAGAAGTTTTTCTGTCTGTGTTACCCTATCTGAATATTTTCCAATTTTTCAATTAGAGTTTCTTTCAGAAACAATTAGCTTTTATTAAGGTTGCAAAGTCAAGTACTCAAAAGTTAGGAAATGCCATAATTAAAGTTGCCTGTGATGCTTTAATCTGACTCCCTGTTGCATATGTGTTAGGATAGTCTTCCTCCCCATTCCCCAGAGCATGTTCAGTCACTCTGTGAGGATAGTGCATGTGCTATCTGGTCAGCACTATGACCTGGGAGGGGTTGGAGCATACTCAGTAAGGACAAACTCTTCAGAGACTTCAGCTTCTAATACTGAAGAAGTCTCTGTGCGCAAACTACAATTTTTCAAAGACTTATAACTTGGACAAGTCTGAAGCTAGATCTGCCTGACTCTGTTCAGGCATAGCGGTGTACCTGGAAAGAATCTAGCCCATGGTGGTTTTTAATTATTAGCTTAGCTTTAATTCTGTATAATTCACTGTGTTTTTGGAAAGCAGTATGTTTTTGGTGACACAAATTATTTCACATGTATGTATACATTGATGTTATTATTTCAGATCACTATTGATCCTAAAATGGAAGATGATACAACTGAAGAAAAACAGTTGTAAAGAGCTGCATGGAGGAAGCCATCTGCAGTGAACAACAAGTTTTTATTGGTCCCATAAACACCAATAAAAAAACAGGCACAAATTCTCAAACAGAATAAGTTCTTTTTTGCACGCACCCTGTTTAAGTGTACATGTCCTCTAAAACGGATGTGTTGCTTGGGAACATACAAAATAGAGCATACTCACCTCCTAGTTGAGAGCACACACAGGAACCTGAAATAAGTATGTGCAAAATTGCACACAAACTTGATTGAAATTTTGGCCCGGACTTTTAAAGGTATTTAGGCATTGTGGTGTTCAGCATTGCAACAGCTAACTAACGAACCTATGTCTCATGTTCAAATGTGATTTAGGCACTTAGGAGCCTAAATCCCATTGACTGTCAATGACTAAATGCATTTAAAAACCTGAGCCTTTCCACTTATATTTACATAATATTTACTAAAGAAAGGGTATAAATTAAACTTAACAGCAACACGTCTTCAAAGAAAAAGGAAAGAAATAATAACTTAAGCTGCTACAATCAACTGTTAAGTTAAAAACATGCATTTGGATTTTTGGATTATGATCTATTTTGAAATGTTTTTTCTTATCTCTTGGGAAATGGTGTTACAGTGGATTTCAAATTTAAATGCCAAATTTAAAAGGCTATTTTGTGTAAACAGGCCAGTTGGACTGTAACCTCCATGAAATAAGGGTCAAACCACCTCTTTTCCAACCAGAATAACACAGGGAGATGGGAAATTTGTCTCAAACAAAACCCTTAGCAGTTTGTCATTATCTAACCACCTCTAATGATTAAGGAGCTCTCTCTATGCCTCGTTACAATCAATCAATTATGCTGATTGAACAGCTCCTAAAACACAAGTTTTAAAAATGCAACTGCACATGACCCAAATTTCCTGCTGGCAATGTTGGCTTCAGGTTAGCCCTGTTTGTCTATCATCAAGGGAGCCAATAAAAACAGGTCAATCCTAAACTTTCCAAAGCCTCCATAAAGAACGTTCACAATGTTCAAGTCGGCACCAACGTAGAATCAGACTCTACCACCCTCTCCTCAATTGCACTGTTTGGACGTCTTAAGCCTATGATTGAACATTCTTCAGACTCCAGAGAGAGTTAGTGATAGATTTTTTTCCCTTTCCCCTCACCCCTTCCTTTCTCTTTCTTTCTTTTTTTTAAACTTGAGCTGAGCAATAATTTACTATCCCTAAAGGCAAATGAACTGATGTCAGTTTGCTGACTTCTGCTAAGGGTCTGTTTTTGGTAGATTGGAGAATACAGGAGAAAGTAAAAATATAATTTTCAGTTTCAAAAGAGGGTACATGATATTGTGCTTCAAAAATTACATTTAAAACTGACAAAGAATCTACAGCATTGAAAAGGGAGTATAATAAATAATAAAAAGAAAATATTTTGCCCTTCTGTAGAACCTTCAACCAAGAACAATAATTGTAAATATGAATTAAGCCTATGTAAATCTTGTCCAGTAGGCATCATTACACACCTTTTCTAGTTTGGGAAGCTGAAGTTCAGAGGGGTTCAGTGACTTACAGAAAAGTTTGTAGAAGCTCAAGTCTCCATTCATTTATTGTCGTCCCACAACACCACAAAAGCTGGTGGCAATTTATGTATTGTCCCCACTGTGAGATTTCAGCAGAAATTGTTACATAAGATCTTTGCAACATGTACAAAATACATAAGATCACAGAAGCTAGAGCAGGAAAACATTAGTCCACCCAATCCCATCTCTTACAAATCCATACCATTAGATGGCATGTGTATGTTTTACCTCTTTAATACAGGTTTGCTTGGGTCAATGACAGAGGTGGACAGGAAATGTTAGTGAGTGCCGGGAGGACCAGAATCTGAGACAGCTTTTCCTGTTTCCTCTTTGGAAGGAACAGAAATTGTCAAGAAGTGAACCTTTTCCCCCAAATTAAGACATTCAAAAATATTTTATAATACGTAGTATGCTCCAAACGCAAAAGTACGGTATATATTTCTCTCCTGATATGAGCTCTGAAGTACCATGCTGTTGAGTGCAGTATACCAGATGAGCATCTGATATGTTCAGTTTCCCAATGTTGCAGTACATGATTTATAACGTCTCACCCAATTTTCAGTTGGCTTTTGCAAAAAGTTTTAGATGGGAAATTTAAGATGCAGTTGTGTAATAGAACCCATTGTCAACAATACCATCTACATATTCACGTTTCAAAATGGCATAGTTAATATTTTTTTAATTCTAATTTTGAATAATGTTTAATTTATTATCTCTTTGTAGCGAATGTCAAACAGACTTTGACAGTAAAAACTGATATGAATAGCTTTTGTCTGTGTCCCATGTATGTAGAATGGATTTTCTCAGAACCACTCAATGATAAAGCTGTCATAAGCAAACCAAATTTGTGTTAGTCTGTGGTATGCAACTCTTCTGCTGCTGCTTGTTCTCTTTTTGCTTATTCTCAGAATAGGTAGCGTTACAATCCATCCTTCCCTCCCCCCCCCCTCCCCCCAAAACAAAACAAAACACACACTGAAAAGAGGACTGCATTATCATCCTACCATGACCCTGAAGGCCACATTTTCTATGCATGAAAAGGAACACCTTGCCTCCACTTATTTTTAATGTGTCAGCGCAGTTCATGGAGACTGCTATTTCAGCATGCAATTCTCCAATCTCCATCTTCATCCAAGCATTTAGATCAAATGAAGACAGAGCTGAGCATGTATTCCAAGGGCTTCACCCTTATATTAAAAATGATGGCTGCATTGCAGAACTCCATGGACATGCACATACACAGAGTCCCACAGACCCCAAAGAGGGGGCAGATCTCTGCAGCTGACTGACAATGTGTCACTGAGGTCCTTAGAGGGAGCCACATGGGTTTGGGGTGGAATGGCATTGCCCTCCTTGGAGAACATCCAGACCCCTTCATCCACAAGGAACAACTTCTTTTCATTCCTCTTTTACCATGCCTATGGCAGTTCCATGGGAGCTCCTGCAGTGGTAACCTCAATAAGAATAGAGACCCAGTCAGGGTAAGAAGGAACTCACTCTCTTCAGCTGCTCAGCAGGTCATGACCCCAGATCTATTCAACACCGGGAGATTTGGCCTATTAGAATGTAGCTCCCCCGTGTGAGAGTAATGGGCCTGTGTGCCTCCTACTCTCATTAAACCAGGTCAGGATTTAGCCCTTATAGAGTGACTGCAATGAGTTACGTCTAGTGTGACTTAACATACTAACAAAAGATTCAAAATAAGATCTTATCAAGTAAATTATGCTTCTCAAGATAAGACAAGAAGTCACTGCAGTTTATTATTTATGTAGCATTCTATAAATAAAAGTATCTTCTTTGTATCTTTCGATTTTAAATGCTTGGAGAAGGACATGGGGGGGGAGCGAAAGAGAAAAGGGAAAGCAAAAACATTACACACACACACACACACACACACACACACACACAGAATCCTTAAAAATATAGCTCTCCCCCATATGGTGACTCTTAACCTGACAAGATCCAAATGTGAAAGAGACAATTATTCACACAGGGCATTCAAAATAAGGATGGATTCTTCTCTTTAGTTGAAATATATTTGGCTTCTGCCTCTCTGATATAAATAATTTACAGCAAAATATTACCAAGCTTGAGTGGAATGGAGTTAAATTTGGGTCTAATCAGAAGGCTATCCTCATAGCGAGGGGATTTGAGAGGTATGCACTCACTCCCACCTCTAACACAAAACTTTTTTTTTTTTTTCAGAAACCCTTCAATTATGCCATAATCTGCGGGATCTTTCCCAAATGCAATTTAACTGTTTAATCTGAGAAGATATTAAGGACATCCTGACCATGCCCTCACTTCTCATAATGTCTGAGATTGAATGCAAGAAATCAGGCAGGGTCCCAAGTACTGAACAAGGAACCTAACACAGAGGCAAGACAATTAACTTCCCTGTCTCAACCCCAGATTTTCACAAGGGTTGGATTGACAGGCTCCAGCTTTGTGGACAGAATGGAGAAAAACCCAATCCCAGCAGTTGTGGAGATAAAAAGGAAGCAGAAGAGGCATCCAGCAAGCTTGCAGTGGCTTGAGGGCAGAGGGGTGGTAGGTGCTGCTGAAGAAGGCCCCTTCCAGGTAGAAAGACACAAATAACTAAGAGTGAAGGCAGAGATGGCTCTGTATTCTGCTATGGGGATGATTGGAGTTGTGCCTGATCAGCTTGCTGCTCTTGGGGCCAGTAAAGACAGAATGCTGCTCCCGGTGAAGGGCAAAGGTTCTAGCATGATCCTCAGGCTTAGCCTGACTCCTCTGTCTTTACTCTTATTGCCCTCTCCCCTTTGAGGCTGCTCCTTAAGTTGTCAACCCTGCCTTCCTCCTAAAGCTGGGTGCTTACTGGCCATTTCATCCCTTTAAACGCTGGCATTCGGGAGCTATACCCTCAAAACTTCTGAGATTCAGATTTCCCCACTCTCATCATTTCCTCTACGGTGAAACTTTGCTGGAGGCTGCCTATTCCAGCATAGTTTAGGGCAGGGGTCCCCAACGTGGTGCCCGTGGGTGCCATGGCGCCCACCAGGACATCCATGTGCACCCGCCTGCTGGCCGTCGGACAAGCAGCCGCTGAAATGCCGCCAAGAAGTGGCAACGTCAAGAAGCGCTACCGCCAAAATGCCGCCGAATTTTGGCGGCGACACCTCTTGATGACGCTGCTTCACGATGGCATTTTGGCGGCTGCTTGTCCGGCGGCCATGGTCCTCGGCGGCTAGTCGTCCGGTGCCCGCCCCATGGAAAAGGTTGGGGATCACTGGTTTAGGGCCTTGCCTGTCAAAGTATGCTGGTCCCTATCTCTCTCCTGTTATCTCTTCCCAATCTCACACCGATTGGAGGTTTAATTAAAGAAGAGGAAATGTTGATTGGGGCACAAAGAAAATGTTGACACACTGTAAAAATGAGGTTTTAGCACTGAGCCAGTAACTCCTGAGATCTATTCCCAGCTGTGCCACTAAATCACAGTACTATATGAAATTGAGCAAGTCAATAAACCAGTTTGGGCAGAATTTTCAGAAGGGGCCAGCAGCTCCCAACGAGCACTTCTGAAAATCCAGCCACTTCTTTAGTTGCCTAAATGGGAGCTGAGAAGATTTAAAAATCTGGCCCCATATGCTTCAGATTCCACATAAAACAAGATGCTTGCCTACAATACCTTACAAGAGTGATGTGATGATGAAAATGCTTTACAGACTTAACTAGTGGAAGATGAAAAGCTCCTTGTAATTTATAGAGCTAGTTGGAAAATGATACTTGAAATTTTCTGTGGAAATTCAAATGCTGAAATATTTTGGCCAAACTGCAAAGAATTTCAATTAAGAAATGCTGCTACAGTGCGTTGTTGTGCTTACAGTTCAGGAGCCTCATGCACCCATTCTCCTCTATAGGCTAGGCTCCTTGTATGGACTACTCCTATTATAGACCACGGTCACACTTCATGGTGAGAGGAGGCAGTTGCATCATGCGAGCCTGCAGCCATGGTGCATCATGCAACACACAGTCTGGCTGGGGAGCCCCAGCCCACAGAGGAAAATGGGGAGATGAGGCAACTGAATTACAGCTCCCGTGAGGCACTGCAGCAGCATAGTCAAATCCAAATAGTTTGTTTCCAGCTGAAATATTTCAGTTTTCAAGTGTTTAGTTTCTCTTAAAAAAATTATGTGGAAAGCAAAAACTTTTAGGAAAAAAAAGTCAAAGACCCAATTTTCTGCCAAAAAACTGTTTTGGTGGAAAATTTTCAGCCAGCCCTACAAGGCACAACACTCAGAATCTAATTTAAACAACAAAAGAGTTTTAAAAAATTCAGCTTTATTAATAAACTCTGCTCTTAACCTGCCCTGCCCTGTCTAAGTTTGCCACCTGACATAACTAGTGATAAATGAGTGAAATTCTATTGACTTCTATGGAGCTACACCTATTTACACCAACCAAAGATCTGGGCTAGGGTAGCTATTTAAGGCCCGATACAGAAAAAAAATACAGAAAAGAATACCGGATCTTTTATGTTGTTGGTGTTTACTGCATAACAGAGTGACCTATCAAAGGGAAATTATAACTCATTGCACTAAGCTAAAAGCATTAAACTTATAAACTTCTGGCCAGTGGTTTTCTCGACTGTGTGTCTTCTACAATTCCAAGCACACTGTTGACACATAAATAATAGTTAACACACAATAATAATGAAAGCGTTTGAAACAAGCTGCTCAAGCCACAACATTTTGTAACAAAAGGATGGAACAGTATTTTAAGTTATTAAGGACAGATCTAGCCGATCTTCATGCCCTGAAAAAGATTATTTTCAGATTTGGTTATGCTGCATAACCAATTATGGAAGTATATTTCATTACTTTTTTACCTAATTTCCAGAGGCCATACCAAACCCTTTTTGAACAGTATAATTAATACTGCCCTTTACTTCCTTTCTCTCCCACCTCGCTCTCCCTGCCTCTCCAGAACTCCCCAATTGCTTAAGTGGCAATTTCCTGCTTTCATTAAACTCACATCATCTTTAATCATTTCTTGTTTCTCTTTAGTTATATGCCTGTCAGATTCAGTTGTTAATTGTTATACCATACCTGCAAGGCTTAAACATGTGTTCTAATAAAAAATTAAATACCCTTAGTTGTCCAACACAAAGGCTCATAATACATTTACAAATAACTAATCTGCTAGTGGACACAGTACAAAAATCAATCCATCTCAGGGAGTTATGCTGTCTGGCAATGTATTATTGTATCACAATGTCCAGTTTCTCTTGGTCTCTCTTTGGAAACAATATAAGTTTACAGCTGTGTTAAGATATTTTAATGAGTTCATGGGGGCCCAATAGCAACAGGATGCTAAAAAAAAGGAGATATAAAATAAGTCTGGATTTTATTAGGCAAATCTCTGCTAGCATAAGAACAATTTTACTTAAAACCCTGAGGGTATGTCTCCACTGCAATAAAACACCCGCGGCTGGCCCGTGTCAGCTGACTTGGGCTCGTGGGGATCGGGCTGCGAAGCTATAAAATTGCAGTGGAGACATCTCAGAGAGGGCTGGGGCCTGGGCTCTGGGATCCCATGAGGGGAGAGGGTCCCAGAGCCCAGGCTCCAGTCCGAACTTGGATGTCTACACTGCAACTTTATAGCCCCACAAGCCCAAGTCGGCTGACAGAGGCTGAAGCATAGACATACCCTGAATGCCCAACAGAAGAGAATCATCGACCAGGAAACAATTAATGTGGGCTTCAGTCCAACCCTGCTAGGTCAAAAGCCTTTAGCCATGATGACTTTCCATATGGCATGCTTAGAATAACCATGAATCAGCAAGGTGAGCAAATCTGTCAGAAATATGGGAGGAAGCAACATGTAAACTACCAGCTGCAAGGGGGCTACAGACTTACGTGATGGGAATATGAGAGCAACAGTGAACTGCAGCCAAGGAACATTAGGCTAAGATAATGGGTGCTTAGATACTACAGTATAGGCCCATTACTAGACAGAGATGGTAAAAGAGAAAGAAGAGTTACATAAATATTTCTGTTTTGTATTTGGAAAAAAACAGGATGATGTACTTGTATCACAAGAGGACAATTAATTACTTTCCAGTCCATTAGTAACTGAGGAGGAGGGTAGACAACATCTACTAGGGATAATAATTTTTTTAATCATCACCCCCAGGTAACTTGCACCCAAGAGTCCTAAAACATTTGACTGAGAAGCATCTCTGGCCCACAAAGTTAATTTTTAATACATCTTGGAATACCGGGGAAACTCCAGATGACTGAAGAATGCTAATGTTGTGCCATTATCAAAAAGGTTAAGTGGGGTGACCCGGATAACTATAGGCCAGTAAGCCTGACATCAATCCTGGGCAAAATAATGGAAAAAGCTGATACAGTATTCAACTGATAAAGAATTAATGGAGTATAGTTAATGGCAGTCTACATGGTTTTATGGAAATAGGTCTTGTTTAACAAACCTGATTTCATTCTTTGATGAGATTACACTTTCACTTGATAAAAGGTAATTATGTAGATGAAACATTCTTAGGGGTATAAGGTGCATAAGGTGTTTGACTTAGTACCTCATGGCATTCTGATTAAAAAAATAGCACTATACAATATCAATAGAGCACATATTAAATGGATTAAGAGCTGGCTAACTGACCGATCGCAAAAAGTAGGTGTCAGTGGGGAATTATAATTGAATGGGATCAGTCCAACACTAGGCCCAATGCTATTTAACATTTTCATAGATGATCCTGAATTAAATATAAGAGTATAAGAATGGCCATACTGGGTCAGACCAATGGTCCATCTAGCCCAGTATTCTGTCTCCCGACAGTAGCCAATGCCAGATGCTTCAAAGGGAATGAACAGAACAGGGCAATCATCAAGTGTTGTCCAGTCCCAGCATCTAGCAGTCAGAGGCTTAGGGACACCCAGAGCAGGGGGTTGTGTCCTTAACCATCTTGGCTAATAGCCATTGATGGTCCTATCCTCCATGAACTTATCAAATTCTATTTTGAATCCAGTTATAGTTTTGTCCTTCACATCCCCTGGCAACAAGTTCTGCAGATTGACTGTGCATTGTGTCAAGAAGTACTTCCTTTTGTTTGCTTTAAACCTGCTGTCTATCAGTTTCATCAGGTGACCCGGGCTGGGGTAGGGGGAGGTTCTTGTGTTAAGTGAAGGGGTAAATAACACTTCCGTATTCACTTTCTCCACACCATTCATGATTTTTTTTGACCTCTATCATACTCCCCCCCTTGGTTGTCTCTTTTGTAAGATGAACAGTCTCAGTCTTTTTAATCTCTTCTCAGAACTGCATGCAGTATTCAAGGTGTGGGTGTACCACAGATTTATATAGTGGTATTATCATATTTTCTGTCTTATTATCTATCCCTTTCCTAATAGTTCCTAACATTTTGACTGCCACTGTACAGTGAGCAGATGGTTTCAGAAAACTATCTACAATGACTCCAAGAACTCTTTTTGGAGTTATAACAGCTAATTTAGACCCCATCATTTGGTATGTATAGTTGGGATTATGTTTTCCAAGGTGCATTACTTTGCACTTATCAACACTGAATGTCATCTGCCATTTTGTTGTCCAGTCACCAAGTTTACTGAGAGATCCTGTAGTAACTCATTGCAGCCAGCTTTAGACTTAACTATCTTGAGTAATTTTGTATCATCTGCAAACTTTGCCATCTCACTGTTTACCCTTTTTTCAATATTATTTATGACTATGTTGAACAACACAAGCATCAGTACAGATCCCTGGGGGCAACGCTATTTACCTCTCTCCATTCTGATAACTTACAATTTATTCCTATCCTTTGTTTCCTGTTTTAACCAGATACTGATCTATGAGAGGACCTACTCTCTTACTCCATGACTGCTTAGTTTACTTAAGAGCCTTTGGTGAGAGACCATGTCAAAGGCTTTCTGAAAGTCAAAGTGCAATATATCCACTAGATCCCCCTTGTCTACATGCTTGTTGACGCCCTCAAAGAATTCTCACAGATTAGTGAGGCATGATTTCCCTTTACAAAAGCGTGTAGTCTCTTCCTCAACAAAATGTGTTCATCTATGTGTCTGATAATTCTGTTCTTTACTACAGTTTCAACCAATTGACATTCAACTAATTATCATTGCTGATAAAATTTGCGGATGACAAAAAGATTGGCAGAGTTTCATGAAGATGATAATCATGAAGCTAGGATTGCATGGTAAACAGCCATTTTAAACAAAATGTGTTTTAATACAGCCAAGTGAAAAGTTATCTATCAAGGAACAAGGAACGCAGGCTGTGTTTAAAGAATGAGGGACTATATTTTGGAAAGAGTTCATGATTCTAAGAAATGGTAATGGGGAAAACAGCACAATAAATATAATGGATTTCAAGAAGGCAGACTTTAGCAAACTCAGGGAGTTGGTAGCTAGATCCCATGGGAAGCCAGTCTAAGGGGAAAACCAGTTCAAGTGAGTTGGCAGTTTTTCAGAGAGACAGTATTAAGGTCACAAGAGCAAACTATCCCATTGAGTAGGAAAGATAGGAAGTATGGCAAGAGACCACCCTGGCTTAACCAGGAGATCTTCAATGACCTGAAACTCAAAAAAGAGTCCTACAAAAAGTGGAAATTACAAAGGATGAATATAAACAAATAAGATAAGTATGAATAAGACAAAATTAGAAAGGCCAAGGCACAAAATGAGATTCAACTAGTTAGAGACATAAAGGATAACAAGAAAACATTCTACAAATACATTAGAAGCAAAAGGAAGATGAAGAACAAGGTAGGCCTGTTACTCAATGAGGGGGAAAAACAATAACAGAAAAAGTAGAAATGGAAGAAATGCTAAATAACATTTTTTGTTTCAGTTTTCACCAAAAAGTTTAGCAGTGATTGGACATCTAACATAGTGACTGTCAGTGAAAATAAGGTAGGATCAGAGGTTCAATTAAGGAAAGAACAAGTTAAAAATGACTTAGACAAGTGAGATGTCTTCAAGTCACCAGGGCCTGATGAAATACATCCTAGAACACTCAGGGAGCTGACTGAGCAGATATCTGCATCATTAGTGATTATCCTCAATAAGTCATGGAAGACGGGAGAGATCCAGAGGACTGGAAAAGGGCAAATATAGTGCCAATCTATAAAAAGAGAAATAAGTACAACCCAGGGAATTACAGACCAGTCAGCTTAACTTCAGTGCCCGGAAAGATAATGAAGCAAATAATTAAGCAATTTGTGAACACCTAGAAAATAATAAGATAAGAAGTAACAGTCAGCATGGATTTGTCAAACCAACCTAATACCTTTCTTGACATGGTAACAAGCCTTGTGGATGGGGGAAGCAAAAGATGTGGTATATCTTGACTTTAGTAAGGCTTTTGATACTGTCTCGCATGACCTTCTCATAAATAAACTAGGGAAATACAACCTAGATGGAGCTACTGTAAGGTGGGTGTGTAATTGGTTAGAAAACCATTCCCAGAGAGTAGTTATCAGTGGTTCACAGTCAAGCTGGAAGGGCATATCGAGTGGTGTCTGCATGGATCAGTTTTGGGTCCGGTTCTGTTCAATATCTTCATCAATGATTTAGAAGTAATGGGCTTAATTTGCAGTGAGTGAGGTTTAGGTTGGACATAGGAAAAACTTCCTAACTGTCAGGGTGGTTAAGGAAGGTCAGGAATGGTCTAGATAATACTTAGTCCTTCCTTGAGTGTAGGGGACTGGACTAGATGAACTCTCAAGGTCCCTTCCAGTCCTACGATTCTATGATGATTCTGTGATTTACAGATCAGACTAGAAAGCAACAAAGAGTCCTGTGGCACCTTATAGACTAACAGATGTATTGGAGCATAAGCTTTCGTGGGTGAATACCCACTTCGTCAGACGAAACTTGCCACAGGACTCTTTGTTGCTTTTTACAGATCCAGACTAACACAGCTACCCCTCTGATACAGATCAGACTAGATGATCTTATGATCTCAATTGGCCTTAAACTCTACAAATCTGTGAAACTACAACAGTAAAGACCTTAGAAATATTTATTAAATATATAAATAAGAAAAAAAATATAGCACTGCAAGTTCACAAGCAGGATTTTAATAAAACTTTTGTGAGTTTGCATCACTGACCCTGAATTTTTGCATACATGTATTTTAATTTAGGATAGATCTTGAATCCACTACTGTTTCCCCAGTTTAAGGTGGATTGTGCTTTTTGTTTTTGTTTTTAATTCTCCTTTAATATATAAGATGGGACTATGTTTTGGGCAACTTGCCATTTGGAGTTAAATCTTCCCCAAGCAAACTCATGTAGTGATGTAGGCTTCTCTCTTGTGAACTCAGCTTATGTTTTCCCATTTCTATCATATGGGAAGATACTGTAAGAGGCTTATACAATTCAGCATACAGTAATGTCAGGTTACCGTTGGTTAAGGACAGAAACAAGAAAAGAGAGCATAACCTCACTAATACATGCAATACAACACTAAGCAGGAGAAGCACCTGGTGAATAAAACTGTAAACTCTTTGGCACAGTGCTTAATAGCAGTGGGGGGAAAAACAAAACAAAAATTGTGGACTGCACAGGGGAAATCACTTAGGAACTGCACAAAGGACCAGGGAGGCCACTTTTGAAATATTGGAAATGACTCTTAGGGCTGTCATGCATTAATAAATTATAAGGGAGACTGTTCATAAATACAAATGGCCTCACCTTATGGCCCTACATTGTATTTCTTCCTCCTGCCACCCTGTGTTGTCTCCCTCTGTCTCCCCCCTCCTTCCTTTCTCAGCCATCTCCACTGCATTGTCTCTCACCAATATTCCCTGTCTACAGTCTCTCTCCTCTGCACCTGTCCAACCTCTGGCTTTTGGGGGATTTCTCAAACTCTCAGGAATACGTCCAGACTTTTGGCAGTGTGGCAGTCATTAGTGTCATAGCCACAGGACCCACAAACAGGAAAATGATGCTGATTAGAATAGAGAGGAATGGAAAAATGTATCTTCTCCAGGCAGGCTGCAGATAAAATAGGTCTTGAGCCCTTTGGGTCTTTGAGTTTATTAAAGCAGGTTACCTATTTGTGCAGGCTGCTGAGAGGAGAAGGGTTTGGTGAGGGTTAGATCTGGGGAGGGAAGGGGAGATTGTTAGTGAGGGATAATTTCTTTGGGCTGTCGGAAGGTAAGCTGCTGTTTAATAGCTAATTGTCCTGTACAGGAAAATATGCTTGGACCATAATGAAGCTCAGGATACTGTTTTGATCACCATCATACCAAAAAACAGGGTGCCTTGTTTAATTTGCTGTTATTATTTTGGTCCCAATTTCTCAAACTAAAAAAAAGGCACCATTCTTCCTTTTCCTTTGCGATACCCAACTGCTGTGTTTTGCTTGCCTGCTGTGTTTTACTTACCTATGTTTTGCTTATCAGACTTTTTAACAAATATACCCAAGACTAATATTTCCACCACTGAACATTTAATGTTGCTAGATATTATATATTTCCATAAACACCAGTGACTAGCCAATTCCCATCAGAGAAATGTGTAAAGTAGCATTCCATCTAAGGCAGGGCCTAATACACACTTCAAAATAAACATCAGCAGTTTTCCAGGCACGACCGAACACGTTCGCATTATGCCATAAATGCCCATTTTTCACTCACCCATACCCCTTTTCAGTTCTACCACCTGAAACTTGGCAGCCATACAGGTATATCGGGATCAGAACACATTTGGGAAATATGGAGGAATCTCAAATTATACTAGTTAAGGTACAAGCCAAAATGGTCCTCCCTTAAATTACTACTCAAAGATACAACTGTGCAGAATCTGACAGTATAATTTGGCCCTTCAAGTAGGTTGCTGTCTGTAGACAATAGTATTAGCACTGCTCATTGCAAGTTCAAGCTATAAATTTTGTAAATGGTACACAGATATCCTGAGGAATATGTAGAAAGGTTTGTCTTATCGCTCTTACCATCCCCCTTCTGAAAAATACCCCAAGGAATTCAGTACAAAACCAACAAGAAAAATGCACCACCAGAAACTGTAAGAATGAACCATTACATATGGGAACTGAAATTCACAGAACTCAGGAAATTCACAGATCTATTTCCTGTACCATCACAGTCTCTGCACCTTTCAAAGTAAGCATTTTTATGATAGGGGCTTTCATTAGATGATCACAGAACACTACCCAGTGGGATAGATGTGTCCACATTTTACAAGTACTGGCTAATATTAACCAACTTTGAAATATTTTAAATACTTGCAGAAACTGTTACGTCTACACAGTGTATCTTCTAAAATATAAAGAAAGAATACACTGTATTTGTGTGTGCAGGAAAGTATTCTAGTTCTCCCCACAGTCCCTGCTCAAACCACAGAAAGGACCAAGAATGGCAATACAAAGACATGTTGAAGCCTCCCCGTGCAAGAGGGGGAGGATTCCAGAGACCGGGATCCAGCCCAAATGTCTACTTCACAATTAAACAGCCCTGTAGCCCAAGCCTCATGAGCCTGAGTCAACTGACACGGGCCAGCCACAGGTGTTTAATTGCAGTGTAGACAAACACTAAAATTACCAATCCACAGTGTAGTGCCAAGCCAGTTAATTAACAAAGTAAATGTTATCATAGAGGAATACTGACATCGATAGCCTCTGTACAAGATCCACTATGCTTTAAACAGAACTTTGGCTTTCGGTGTGATTATGTATATATCAGTCGTCAGTAATTTAAGAGCACCTAGTTCATATTTTATCAACAGGATCCTTCATCTGTGGGACATGTTTTATTGGTGGATGCCCAGTCCAGTATGATTTTCATCAGGGAGCATATTTTCCTTCTCTTTTCCCCAGGCTAGGAAAGATACCACCACCTATAGTATGTGTCCATATCAGATTTCATCCTGTACTTTGTATCAAGTTAAAGACCCAAATTCCCTGCCACTAAAATAAGATCAGTTTAGTAATCTTTTTGGGAGCGTGAGGGAATCTAGAGTGGTACTTCAAATGTGCCAGTATTATTCTTTTTTCATATTAAAGTAGGAAAATGACAAGAACAATAGGCTACGGAGTTATGAATATAAACAAATGTAGGTATTTAAAGAATAATTATTGTTTTACAAGGTGGTGCTTATGTTACAGGCAGGGGTTAAATCTCCTGAGACCATCCATTTTTTTCACTTCTCACTTCTCATGGTGACAGCCAAGGATTGCTAATTATTCTCTCTTTTCCTTAGCAAAGATTAATTTGTTCAAATACACATTCTGTTTAATTGTTTAACAAAGCAGAAATCCTCACCTCCATATATTTTAATATGTGGCTGCAGGATAAAAATGATAATAAAAATTAGTTAGCCTACATTTGGTTAAGAAAATAACAATTTCTCCTTATACTTTGTGGCCAAGAGAGAAAAGACCCCAATCAGCAAGTAAATGAAAGCCATGAGAATAGTAAGTTGTGTTTCTTGTAGTATGGAAGAATGAATGGTTCCAAAAGTAAAAGTAAAAAGAGCTGCAGTAACAAGACAAAGGGAAATTGTCTCAAAAGAAACAAACCCAAACTTTCTCACTATTCTGCTGTGTAAGCCAAGATGGGGGGCAGAGAGAAGGCGTTGAAGGAAGGAAAGTAGCAAGGAGAAACTGCTTCAAACTAGACAATGGCATAGAGAGCACACGTATCAAGTTTGCAGATGATACCAAGCTAGGAGGGGTTACAAGTGCTTTGGAGGATAGGATTAAAATTCAAAATACTCTGGAAAAACTGGACAAATGGTCTGAAGTAAATAGGATGAAATTCAATAAGGACAAATGCAAAGTACTCCACTTAGGAAGGAACAAATCAGTTCCAAAATAGAACTACCTAGGAAGGAGTACTGCAGAAAGGGATCTGGGGGTCATAGTGGAGCACAAGTATTGGAGTATTGTGTCCCGTTCTGGGCCACATTTCAGGAAAGATATTGACAAATTGGAGAAAGTCCAGAGAAGAGCAACAAAAATGATTAAAGGTCTAGAAAACATAACCTATGAGGGAAGATTGAAAAAAATGGGTTTTTTTAGTCTGGAGAAGAGAAGACTGGAGGGTGGGGGACATAATAACAATTTTCAACTACATAAAAGGTTATTACAAGGAGGAGGGAGAAAAAATTGTTCTCCTTAACCTCTAAGACTAGGACAAGAAGCAATGGGTTTAAATTGCAGTGAGGGTGGTTTAGGTTGGACATTAGGAAAAACTTCCTAACCGTCAGGCTGGTTAAGCACTGAAATAAATTGCAGGGAACTGGACTAGATGGCATATCGAGGTCCCTTCCAGTCCTATGATTCTAAAGCTAGAAAATTAGCTGAAGTCAGTTATTGCCAGTGACATTACTTTTTGTTAAAGAGTATAAAAAGTAAACTCTTAAGGGGTTCATT
This sequence comes from Emys orbicularis, assembly GCF_028017835.1. Lineage (NCBI taxonomy): Eukaryota > Metazoa > Chordata > Testudines > Emydidae > Emys > Emys orbicularis. The sequence continues at coordinate 94,157,444 of NC_088687.1, read as the reverse complement.
GCTAATACCTGCCTGACCACGTTGGAGCCGACCAATATGAGTCTAAGCATTCTCTGTTTAGCCTATTTGTAAGTATACTGACCACATGCTTATAAATATTGTTACTGCATTGGATTTAGTAACTGCTAAGTGCTAGGCTGTTAGACATGTTTAGAGCAACTGCATAAAATACCATTTGGCTTTTGGATTTAATAAAGGATTATGGATAAATTAGTGTTTGGTGGTTTCCCATATCAATATTAATAATTTCAAATATTATTACTAATTTCAACAGTGGAAATACCTGTGGTGAAAAGATTGCAACTCATGTGTGGGGTAATACATGCAATCATGTTTACCAAGTAGCATTTGTGGCATGCCAGACAATAAGTTGAAGGTATGTCACATGTCTGCCTTTCAATCGTGACACACCACAAATAATTTAACATGGTACAGCACTTGTGTCATGTCTTCATCCAAAAGACAGGTGTCTAATACTTTAATTTCACTGACAGGTCTGCTAAAATGTGTCAAAGTCTTTGACTTCCATTTCAGTGCAGTTGTGTTCTCTCAGATGTGAGACCTGATTTTTTAGCCTGGTTGAGCTACATTGGATGGCAGCAAAGGTGGATTTGCTGATCCTGAGCTGGCTCCTGGCTCCACTTAGAGCAGCCTCAGGGCCTCTCTAAATTGTGTCAACAGCCCTTTCAAGCAAAGGGGATGACACAGATAAAATTATGCTGGTTCTATGCCTCCTAGGAATTCCCTCACACTCAGTTGACTACTTAAGCCAGCATTATGGCCCCTTATGGTGTCAGATTTGTGCAAATTGTCCCTAAGCCACATGGTTTATGCATTCAGACTTTTAAGAATAATCAAACATTTGTGAACACACATGTACAGTGTACTCCATATTAAAAAGTCAACTTTTATCCTCCGTTTCCACATGCTGAACTCTGAGATGCCAGAGTATTTCTTCCGTATTTTTGGTGAGAAAGTGAGGAAGGACGGTGCAGTGGTTTAGGGTGCTAGCCTGGGTCACAGGAGACCTCGATGTGATTCCCTGCTGTGCTGCAAACTTAATGACCTACAGCAACTCACTTAATCTCTCTATGCCTCAGTTCCCCATCTATGAAATAGGAACACTACTGCTTTCTTAGCTCCTAGGAGTGTTGTGAGGATAAATGCACTAAGGATTGTGAGGCGTCCAGATATATGGCAATGAGGGCCAGATGAATATGTTCTGTAACTAGTGCAGTAATTTCCATCTCAGACACCACAGAATTGTAGCTGTGAATTGTAACTGTGCATAAGGGCACAGCTACACTAGAGAGTTTACAATGGTGGAGCTGCACCGCAGTAAACTCTCTAAGGGTATGTCTACACTACGGGATTAATCCGAATTTATATAATTCGAATTTAGGAAACCGATTTTATAAATTCGAGTGTATTCGGCCACACTAGGCACCATTAATTCGGTGATGTGCGTCCAAGCTACAGTAGTAGCATCGATTTCCAGAGCGTTGCATTGTGGGTAGCTTTCCCATAGCTATCCCATAGTTCCCGCAGTCTCCACCCCCCTTGGAATTCTGGGTTGAGACCCCAGTGCATGATGGGGCAAAAAACATTGTCGCAGGTGGTTCTGGGTACAGCCTCCCCCTCCCTCTCTGAAAGCAACGGCAGACAACCATTTTGCGCCTTTTTTCCTGAGTGAACTCTGCAGACTCCATTCCGCAGCAAGCATGGATCCCGCTGTGCTCCAGAACGCAGTCATGAACATTGTAAACACCTCACGTGTTCTCGTGGAGTTTATGCTTACCCAGGACCAGAAAAAAGAGGCGAGGAGGAGGCGGCGGCGACTGCAGCGCAGCGACAAGCGTGATGAGGACATGGACATGGACCGTGAATTCTCTCAGACCGCGGGCCCCGGTGCTTTGGAGATTATGATGTTAATGGGCCAGGTTATAGGCTTGGAACGCCGATTCTGGGCCCGGGAAACAATCACAGACTGGTGGGACCGCATAGTGCTGCAGGTGTGGGACGATTCCCAGTGGCTGAGAAACTTTCGCATGCGTAAGGGCACTTTCATGGAACTTTGTGACTTGCTTTCCCCTGCCCTGAAGCGCCAGAATACCAAGATGAGAGCAGCCCTCACAGTTGAGAAGCGAGTGGCGATAGCCCTGTGGAAGCTTGCAACGCCAGACAGCTACCGGTCAGTCGGGAATCAATTTGGAGTGGGCAAATCTACTGTGGGGGCTGCTGTGATGCAAGTAGCCAAAGCAATCACGGAGGTGCTGCTACGAAAGGTAGTGACTCTGGGAAATGTGCAGGTCATAGTGGATGGCTTTGCTGCAATGGGATTCCCTAACTGTGGTGGGGCGATAGATGGAACCCATATTCCTATCTTGGCACCGGAGCACCAGGGTACCCAGTACATAAACCGCAAGGGGTACTTTTCAATGGTGCTGCAAGCACTTGTGGATCACAAGGGACGTTTCACCAACATCCATGTGGGCTGGCCGGGAAGGGTTCATGACGCTCGCGTCTTCAGGAACACCAATCTGTTTAAACGGCTGCAGCAAGGGACTTACTTTCCGGACCAGAAAATAACCGTTGGGGATGTTGAAATGCCAATTGTTATTCTTGGGGACCCAGCCTACCCCTTAATGCCATGGCTCATGAAGCCATACACAGGCAGCCTGGACAGGAGTCAGGAGTTGTTCAACTACAGGCTGAGCAAGTGCAGTATGGTGGTAGAATGTGCATTTGGCCGTTTAAAAGGTCGCTGGCGATCCTTACTGACTCGCTCAGACCTCAGCCAAACCAATATCCCCATTGTTATTACTGCTTGGTGTGTGCTTCACAATCTCTGTGAGAGCAAGGGGGAGACCTTTATGGCAGGGTGGGAGGCTGAGGCAAATCGCCTGGCTGCTGATTACTCGCAGCCAGACACCAGGGCGATTAGAAGAGCACACCAGGAAGCGCTGCGCATTAGGGAAGCTTTGAAAACCAGTTTCATGACTGGCCAGGCTACAGTGTGAAATTTCTGTTTGTTTATCCTTCCTGAAAACCCGCCCCCTTTATTGACTCATTCTCTGTAAGGAACCCACCCTCCCCCTTCCCCCAGCTTGCTTTCAAAGGAAATAAAGTCACCATTGTTTAAAAATCATTTATTCTTTATTAACTGATTATAAAAAGAGGGAGAGAACCTGAGTGGGGTTTGGGAGGAGGATCAGCGGGGAGGAAAAGCCCACTAAAAAAAGGTTTAAAAAATGGCAGCCTTTTGCTTGGGCTGTCTACTGGGGTGGAATGGGAGGGTGTACGGAGCCTCCCCCCCCCCCCCCCCGTGTTCTTACACGTCTGGGTGAGGAGGCTATGGAACATGGTGAGGAGGTAGGGGGGTTATACAGGGGCTGTAGCGGCACTCTGTTCTCCAGCAGCCGTTCCTGAAGCTCCACCAGACGCCGGAGCATGTCTGTTTGCTCACGCAGCAGCCCCAGTGTTGCATCCTGCCTCATCTTATCTTCCTGACGCCACCTCTCATCTCGAGCGTCTCTCCTCTCCTCACGTTGGTCCCTTCTGTCCTCACGTTGGTCCCTCCTGTCCTCACGGTCACTGGCTTCTTTCCTATACTTGCAAACCGTCTCCTTCCACTCATTCAGATGAGCTCTTTCACTCCTGGTGGATTGCATGATTTCTGCAAACATCTCTTCTCTCGTCTTTTTTTTACGACGCCTTATCTGGGATAGCCTTCGGGAAGGAGGAGGGAGGCTTGAAACATCTGCAGCTGCTGGAGGGAGTGAAAAAAGGAGAGAATTTTTTTAAAAGATACATTTTTCAGAACAATGCTTATACTCTTTCACGGTGACAAATACTATTCACATTACATAGCACATGTGATTTCTGTGCAAGGTCGCATTTTGCCTCTTAATATTGAGTGCCTGTGGCTTTGCTGCTAGAGATCACAGACGCAGGTCCGGGCAACAGAATTCAGCTTGCATGCTGCCATGGTAAGCCACTGTCTTTAGGCTTCTGCGCCCTGCTTTCCCACATACCAAGCAAAGCCCGTTGTGCTGCAGTTTTCCTGTTAGCTTGTTTTCTGCTGCTGAACGTTAACACCCCCCCACCATCCAATTGTCTGGGATGAGTGCTTTCTCCCTCCCCCCACCGCGTGGCTGGTATCAGGGAAGATCCCTGAAGGAACCAAACTAACACCCCCCCCCCAACCCGCCATGAATTCTCTGGGATGAGTGCTTTCTCCCTCCCCCCACCAAGTGGCTGGTATCAGGGAAGATCCCTGCTAGCAAAACGCGAAAAGCTCTGGGCCAATCCCCCCCCCCCCCTTTGCACTTGGCTAAATGCAGGGAAGGATTTCTTTTCAGCCACAGGCAAACAGCCCAGTAGGAACGGCCACCTCTGTCCCCTTAATTAAATTCCCTTATTTCAACCAGGTTACCCTAAGCGATATCACTCTCCTGAGGATTACACAGCAAGATAAAGAACGGATGTTGCTTGAATGCCAGCAAACACCGGGACCATACTCTGCCAGGCTCTGTCAGGCAATGATACCAGATTACTTGCTACTAGCATGGCGTGGTCAAGTGTCCTACCATGGAGGACGGAATAAGGCTGCACTGCCCAGAAACCTTGTGGCAAGGCTTTTGGAGTACCTCCAGGAGAGCTTCATGGAGATGTCCCTGGAGGATTTCCGCTCCATCCCCAGACATGTTAACAGACTTTTCCAGTAGCTGTACTGGCTGCGAATGCATCCCAAGTGCTCAGGGCAAATTAATCATTAAAAATGCTTGCTTTTAAACCATGTTTTATATTTTAAAAGGTAAACTCACCTGAGGTCCCTTCCATGGGGTCATGGTCTTGGGTACTGGCTTCGGAGGCTTGGGAGGGTACTTCAGTCAGGGTGAGAAAAAGATCCTGGCTGTTGGGGAGAACGGAGAACTGGGTGCTCTCTGCCAGCTCGTCCTCCTCCTCCTCCTCTTCCCCTTCCACGGAATCATCAGGTGTACCTGATGAGATTATCTCCATCTCGGAATCCACAGTCAGAGGTGGGGTAGTGGTGGCGGCCCCCCCTAGAAATGCATTTAGCTCGGCGTAGAAGCGGCATGTCCGCGGCTCTGACCCGGAGCGACCGTTTGCCTCCTTTGCTTTTTGATAGGCTTGTCTGAGTTCCTTGACTTTCACGCGGCACTGATCTGAGTCCCTATTGTGGCCTCTCTCCATCATGCCCTTGGAAATTTTTTCAAAAGTTTTGGCATTTCGTCTTTTCGAACGCAGTTCTGCTAGCACTGAATCCTCTCCCCATATAGAGATCAAATCCAGTACCTCCTGTACGGTCCATGCTGGTGCTCTTTTTCGATTATCAGCCTGCATGGTTACCTGTGCTGATGAGCTCTCTGTGGTCACCTGTGCTCTCCACGCTGTGCAAACAGGAAATGAAATTCAAATGTTCCCGGGGCTTTTCCTGTCCACCTGGCCAGTGCATGCGAGTTCAGATTGCTGTCCAGAGCGGTCACAATGGTGCACTGTGGGATAGCTCCTGGAGGCCAATAACATCGAATTGCGGCCACACTAACCTTAATTCGGATTAACAATACCGATTTTGACGCTACTCCTCTCGTCGAGGAGGAGTACAGAAATCGAATTAAAGGGCTCTTTAATTCGAATTAAATGGCTTCGTTGTGTGAACGGGTCAAGCGTTAATTCGAATTAAGGCAGCTAAATCCGAATTAAAGTCGTAGTATATACCAGGCCTAAGACAGCTGCTCTAAGCCGACGGGAGAGAGCTCTCCCATTGGCTTAACTACTCCAGCCCCCGCGAGTGGCAGTAGCTATGTCGGCGGAAGAAGCTCTCCCACCGATATAGCGCTGTCCACACCGGCACTTATGTCGGTGTAATTTGTGTCACTCACGGAGGTGATTTATTCACATCCCTGAATGACATAAATTATGCCGACATAAGCTATACTGTAACATTGCCTAAATATTTACTTCTGCTTGGCAATCATTAGTAAGCTCCCAGCTCACCCCATACTAGTGACAGTTTCTGACCCCTGAACAGGCCATTTTAACTCATTCTAAGATCAGAAGAATCAGATTTTAGTGCCATGCCAGGATACAACAAAAACTTTTGGGTAAACCATACTCCCTGTGGAGATCAATTACCATCAATAAGGAAGAGGCAAGAAACACTATGTGATATCCGTGAGAATCCAGTGGATCTCAGTTATATGTTACAACACACAATATACTTTGAGGCATTTATCTGAAATGTGCTTAGCACCCATATTCGGGAAAGCAAGTTAGTAATATTCATGTGCTTCGAGGAACCATAGTTTATTAACATTGAAACAAAATATAAAAAAAACCTTTATTAAAACCAGGACCCAGACAACATGTTCAACAAATATATTAAATAAACGAAATAAAATGACCTAATAGCCACTAGACATTACTAAAGAGGACTGCATATTAACTGTTAATATTAAATAAACAAGAAAAATAAATTAAATTCTGCTACATTGATGTATTATTGTATGCTTCTAAAAATAAACTTTCAAACCAACATCAGCATATAATATTAGTTAGTGACTTGAAAATGTCTTATCAGAGTAGCTACTCTAGTCTTAAATTGTGATCTTCACGTCCTAGCCTGCTTTTATAGTTTTATTGGAGCAAAATTTCCAGAACTAGCTATCAGGCTCTGATCCAGGTTCTTCTACTGGTCACAACAACAGGATTTCCACAACAGTGTTTAAAAATATCAATATGTAAAAGCAAAGAAATTATATAAATTTGGTCATAGTTATTTTTCTTTTAAAAAAATGTACACTGAATTTTTACAGTAATCTCTACAGAAAAGCGATTAGCTAAACTTGTCTCAGAACAAAAAGTTTTTCCGCTTCTCTGCATGTTTTCCCTCACCTTGATCAATGCCAATATTTTCAGCATCCAAATAAATCACTGGCTGGTGGTCTGATTGTTCCACACAAAGATGTACTTTAATTAGTCAGAGCATTGAAAAAAATATATTGTACAAATATTGGAGAATCTTCAAACACAAGGTCTATTTTATTCACAATGAAAAAGCTCTTAAAGAGATTTCGATAAAGATTTGCCTGCTGCTCTCAGCCCACATTTGTAATGTTTATATAAGTGGGGGATATAAATCTTTTTCCAGTGAACCCCACAGTTTTTAAACCAGACTGCTTGTTATAAACTGCCTGTTTCCGTTGTGCCTGCCTAAGCAAGCAATGCACAGCCTGCTCTGGATAGACTGGAACTAATTTAATGTGCTCCAGGTTTAATCCCCAATCCTCCCAGCTTTTACGGGTAGATTTGACACAGAGGATTACTGCTGACTTTAACAATGATTCATTTGGTAAGTGGGTTTTGATTTGTTTTTCCACATCAGAAAACATGCAACAGAATTGCCACCAACTTCACTTTAATAAAACAATGCTGATTCAAAGAAAAGAAAAAGAAAAAATACGTAAGGAATTAAACTTTCACATGAAAATCACTCCCACATAGTAATCAGGATTATGAGTTTTTCCAAGTGAATTCCTAGTTTTCTTTGTGCTAATGAGAGTTGATTGCAGACTGCTACATTTGGTTTGGAAGGAAGGTAACATTTTGTTACATGGATGCACTATAGACTATACCATAGGACTCATGCTTATTATTAAAAACAATCAAAGCAGCACAGGAGAGAGACAAAAGTATCATTCTTTTTCCAGCCCAAAATTATATTCTGTATTGTTTCCCCAAATAATACTGTTCAGTTTCAGACTTAAAAAAAAAAAATAATCAAGAAGGATGATGCCACAGTATCTTACCCTATCTTTATGAATTAAAACAAACAAACAAACAAACATACATTAATCATATACTGCAACTTTAAGTACCCCATGTAATGGTTACAATCATTGCTAGCTAATATTAACTTCTTACAATCATACTTTGCATGTGTATGTTTTATTGTGCACAGACAATACTGCAGGAAGTGAGATCTCCCAAAACACAGCAATACAGTAGGTGGCAGTATTGCACTATACTTGTTGACACAAAAACAAACTGCCATCTGAAATGATGTAATAGCCTTTGACATAAAATTTCAGCCATGTCATAGTAATTACCCACACATAAAATTGCTGGTGAATTACCAGTATGAACTTATTTTGTTCTTTTTAATTTATAGAAAGAAAATGTCAATTAACTCTTTAAAACTCAACACAGAAAAGCAGACATGTTTTACAAAATTGGAACAAAAATTATAATTTTCATTTTCACATTACATATGGCTGAATGATGAAAGCACAGCTGATAGATAATATTCAGAAATCATCTTCTAAAATGAAGAATTTCCCAGTGCTTTACACAACAATTCAGATGTTTCTTATTACAAATATAATTCCTCTTAAAAAAAACACCCAGCATACTTCATATCTGAAAAGGTGACCTGAATACACTGAGTGGTGTTTTCAAATATTAAGGATAGGCAAATATTTGTGACAAGTGCAGCAATTTTCTTCTATTTAGCTGAACTTTTCTTTGTCTTAGAAGACCTTGGCAGGAGTGTTCAGAAAGGAAACTGAAACTGCTTGTATTATATGCACTGCCTTCAATAGCTTTCATTTCCTTTGCGTAAGCCAAATAAAATTCTTTGCCAGGTCTTGACACTAGAATCAGTCCACTGAGGAGTCTTTATAATGGACAAAAAGTATATGTTACACTGGGAACAGTCATTCTTAGTCTTCTTCATTTCTGTAGCTGATCATCTGGCTGATGGAATCTTTTTGTCACATCTGATGCCCTGAAGGTCACTGAAGAAGCAGGAAGGAGAATAACTGATAATTTAACTATTAAAGTAACAATCTTATCTTCACAAACTTTTGGTACATGTGAACAGGCTGAAAGGACACAGGGGAATAGATAAATAACAACAGAAGGAATGACGGATTTCATACGTTTCTTTGGGCTATTAGCTGATCTTAATTTTTAGCTATTTACGTAGGGAATGATCGTGACCAAATTACTACTGTACATTACTATGAAACACAAAAATCGACATTTTACTTTCACACTCTGCAACAGCTGATTTTATGGATGTTAGAATGCGGGCCAAGGACCTCTTATTTGTCTGCTATATGACCATGACATATGATTTTAAAAAGTTTTATGACAGACCTGATTAAATTCATCCTGAGATTCTTCCACTGTAGGTGTCTTCAGTCTTGCTTTATTTGTTGCTAGTGATGTGTAAACGGTGAGAATGAATCCATGTAAGAGGATGCCCGAAAGGCATCTACTTGATGGTAGGGCATAAAAGATTATTATCTTCTCTATTGGAAGGATTACATTTTCTATGAGGCCCTTCTGAAAATCATCTTGTTTCATTAACCTCTGAGGTCAAAACTCTAAATCAGAAAAAGAGAGGCGAGTCCTGACCTCAAAATGCAGGAAGCAATGATCAGATCATGACAAGAGCAAAACTTCCAGGCTTCCAACCCCAATTGAAACACCAGAGCAAGAGCATGGCTTACCGACATGAGCTGAATTTACCCTAACCCTCCTGAGAAGAATCCATGTCTATGACGATGGCCATTAAATCCTGAGCAGAATCAGAAGTAGCAACACCTATTTGGATACTGAAGCCACACAGCACAATCTATCTTGGTGACTCCAAAGACATAGCAGTTACAAATGTCATCAGTTCATGCAGTGACTTTGGGAGACAATTGGGATGCCAAAACTAGCTCTATGTAACTCCATCTTGGGACTTAAATGTCAGGTGGATATGCTGCATTCAATCAATCATATGTAACAACACAGCACCACCACTTTCTCAACCATCCCTTTTGGTTTATGTTGCAGTGAGTTCCTGGGCTGAATAAACTGAGCCAAACTGAACCCTTCAGTATCATTCAACCAATTATTCATGATACATGCACAGTGTATATTAAGGACTCACCCTTAATTACCAGTAAGTCATGAATTTTACTAGCCATCAATCTGGATTACAAAAAACAAATCTCAGTGCCCCGTCCTCTTGAAAAGTCATTAGAAGACAGACCAGTGGCAATAGAATTGAAACTAGACATTTCAGCTGAGTTCTACACTTCACCCTTATCTGTTTGGTCACCTGCTGCCCACTATCATACAAAGCAAAGGACCCAAAACATCACAGCTAACCCTCTTGCCCTGCCAGGCCTCCCTATCCCCAACACATGGCAGGATCATTTTATCCTCCTGAAGACCATAAGGTGTCCCTCCAAGTGCTGCAACTGTCACACCTAGCACCTGAATAATGACTTTGAGTTGTTTGTCACACCCCAAATTATCTATAACCTCTCCAAAAAGCCTCTGAAAACCCTCATAATCTACACATCCCCCAAATCAGGATCTCAAATGCCCATATCAACTACTCTTACCTACCCCAATCCTCCCGTCTTTCCTTTCTCCATATGCTTCTCCATACATTCCTATGTCCCAAGATCTCTCAGCTCTTTTGATTCCTCTCCCCACCACATTGACCATGTCCTGAAATAGACTAATCCACAAAGTTTTGTGGGGCTCTCACTCTCCCGGGTGAGAGGAGAGCATTTCTAATGCCAGCCCAACCTTTCCGACTCCACGGATAAGATGTGAACATGATCATATCTAGGGGAACAAATATCACTCCCTTCCTATCCCAAGGGATCTCTCAACCCTTTGTGATTCTCACCTTACATTGGTTTGTATTTTTAAACCCAACCCTGCTCTCCAGACACTAGAGAAGTGTACAGGTTTAAATGGAGAAGGGAAATACAATGTTTCCTTGCCTTATCCTAAACTGCTTTGAACAGTGAGCCTTCCAAAAAACACTCATTCATAATCAAACTCTCATCCCCTTAAGAACTTTCACCATGAAGTAAAGGTTGCCTCATCCCAGCCTCTCCCACTGAAGCTGAATTTATGAACACAGAAGTATAGTACAGAAACACAACCATTTATATCCTTACAAAAATCAGCACGACCAATCTTCCATTTCAACCCCTAATACCCATTGCAACTCACAAACTATGTGTGATGCTGAGCCAGAAAGGGTTAAGCAACTAGCAGGATAAATGACCCAAATTCTACCTTTAAAGACATATTAGGAAAGTATGTAAGTGGTAATTAGGGCTGTTCCTTACAAGTAGCTAGCAAAGCAATGTAGCAATGTTAGATACACTAGAGCTTTGAAATGCAAACCTGTATTGTTAGAGAATTAGAAAAAACAGTAATTGTATTTGTCTGTATTTATCTATATCTTATTAGAGGTTAACAATGTAACCAGACGATTCCTATCACTATATTCTATTAATTCAGAGATCAAAAGGGGATATTAACATTTAAATGAAACTTGGGTGTAATAATACCATTGTCTATATGTCTCTTAAAAGTTTGTGGTAAACTGTCTATGAACTGCTTAAGGAATAATTACCTTATGTTAATCCATGTAGTTAATTACCAGTGATGTTTAGGAAATAGAAGGCTACTTCAAAAGCCTATTGTTCACCCAAGGACTGCATGCTGCCCAGGAACTGTATAAAGGGCTCTTGAGACCTGATCCTTTTTATCTCAAATCTGCTTATGCTTCATTCTGGGGGTGCATGAGCTGCAAGATTGAGGTCTCCAAATTCATTTAGATCACCCTGGGATTGGACATTGGACTAAACCTATGGGCTAATTCTAAGAAATCTTTGCAACTCCAAAGCTCACCATCTCTACCATGAAACTGATCTCAGAACTGTATTCATGTCTGTATGTATAATGATCTTTTAACCAATACTCTCTCTTTTCTTCTTTTAATAAACTTTACTTTAGTTAATAAGAATTGGCTGTAAGCATGTATTTGGGTAAGATCTAAAATATTCATTGACCTAGTGGGTATTGTGTCCTATCCTTTGGGATTGGTAGAACTTTATATGTGATGAACACAATTTTCAATAATCTTCATCATATTTAACTTGGCTGTCTGGGTGGAAGCCCAAGGCTGGGTTGCTTTAAGGGAACTGTGTTTTTAGCTTCTGGGTAACCAGTAAAGTCTTGTAGAAGCTGTTTTGTTGTTGGCTGGGTAAATCTAAGTATTGAAATATCCACCAGTTTGGGGGATTGTCTGCCCCATTCTTTGCAGTTTTCTCTAATTAAGCAACCTCAGCGTGGCTCCCCCCTGGGATCCCAGTCACACCACCTCTACTCCCAGCTTGTGGGATCACTTTAAAGGGACCATCGCCTTTGCAGCTAACAGACCCTGGAGGGCGGGGGGGGGGGGGGATAGGGGGCAAGAAATAAATCTAGGAAGCTCAGCTCCCACTTCCAGTCCAGGCTCTGTTTTTAGAAGTAAATATTTAGTGCTTATGAAAGCCAAACTGGCATAACTGTGAAACATGCAGGAGTATTAGGGGTTAGACAGAAGATACTTCAAACTCTCTTCCTATTCAATCCTTGGCCTCTGCCAATTTGGCACCAATTAGACCTCTAAGAAATGGACTAATATCTGCAATTCACAGACCACAGCACAGTTGGGATATGATAATGACTTTCAAGCAACAACAATCTGGGTGGAATTCAAAGCAGTCACCTAGAAGTGAAATGCTTCATGGTTGTTAGCTGCGCTGCATGTCTTTTTGGAATATTTAAAGTTTTAACACCTCTGGTCTTTTTGGTTAGAGTTCTGTGAGCAAACCAAATTTCTGACTGCTACTTGTTGACCCATTATAACCTCTGTTTTCCAGACAATGGCCAGCGGTTAGCACAACTCTTTACTCAAGATATGCAGCTTTGTCTTTTACAATGGTCTACATAAAGATGAAAATAGATTGGTAAGGTTTGCCAGCTCTTCAGCTGATTTTTCAGTGTCAAGCTTTCTACTTGTAGACGGAACTCTTGAGTTCAATGCTAGTTCCATTACATGGCATCTAACTTCCCAAGAACCTATCTTCTAAATATAAAGTCATCAGCTAATGGACAATGAATCCCCATGATACAAATTAAATTATAGAAATTAGAATTTCTAGTCAATTTCAATTACTCCCTAAAGTACATATTTTGTGCATGGGCTAGCCAGGTTTTTAAAAAACTTGAGAAATGGAAGTTAGGAGTCTATTCCACAGTCTAATAGATCTCTGTTTTAGAATGGTTTTCCTGGTATATAGCCTAAATAATATGTTTTTCACAATCTAGGCAAGTTTGCTACATTGTTCAGCTGATGACCCTGTAAGTTTTAAGATTGTGAATACCAAAGATGTTTGGTGTTTAAATACAAAGGCTGTACAACTAAACAAAGTTTTGGAACAAAGGCTAAAACAATTAGCTTCTCAACAAAACTTGCCAACATCTGGTTCCTGAAAAACTAAAAGCATGCTTTAGGAGAGATGAGGAAGAGTAAAGGAACAAATCTATCACTAGTGAACAGCTCTTAGAGGTACTGGAGTGGAGGTGGAAAGAGAAAATTAGAAAGGTTATTTAAGAAGAAGATATATGTACTGTACTTTCAATTTTTGTTGAAAGTTGATTTTTACTGTGATAACTTAAGCTAAATTCAAGTTTATTTTTCTTATTCAGTTTATGATCACATTTAGTCATGTAGGATGATTAAGGAAGTTTTAGAATCTGGGTATTTGTTAGTTCCATGTTTACTCATGTTTAGCCCTATTTTGCTGGTTTTAGTTTTATCCTTCCCCTCTCTCTTTACATCATGACACTGAAGCCACAGCTTTATTTTGCAGAAGTATAAAACTTTGTTTGAAATTGATGCTGGTGTCACTGTGAATCATCCAGTAGAGGGCACTGAGTAAACACAATGGAAGTCACCATACATATAAAGAGTGTGTACTTCACTTCTGAAATGTACCCAACCCCTCCCCCACACAAATGTAGACTTAGGCTCAGGTTTTGCAACTGGCATGATCATTTTTCCATGCAGTAAAATTACTTTATTTAATCACTTGTTTCAAGAAAAGCACTTTGGCCTTTGCCAGTAAGGTATAAAGAGCCTGAGTTTAAATGTGCATACATTTCTGGTACATGTTAACTGTGTCCGGCTGAAATAGGTCAGATTCACATACAATTAGGAAAAACAGGAAAAAGGGAAACCAAAGTAATTAAATTTTCATGTTTATTAATATCAAAGCATTTGAATTGGCATTAAGTTTTAAACTGCAACACACAGTATCCTAAGAGGGGATGATAACTGGAAAGGGGAATGGGCTTGTTAGCGAAAAACAGACCTTTTCACTATACAGAAATGTTTGCTTGAATGTCCCAAGTTTGGCTCCTTATAAGCCACAGAGAGGTTTTGTGCATGAACTCTTCAACCTGAGAGTTTTAGCAGAAAAGCTCCTTTACAAAGCCTAATTAAAAGCAGGTTTATGTCAGGGCCCTCCCTCACTCTGGTTTTTATTTTGGCCTTCTCTCCGTGTCAAAAGTCAAGTCTCAAAAGAGAAATGAAGTTCATTATTAAGTCAGGAGCATTTTTTCTCCTTCTTCATTCTAAGCCCAACTAAACATGTTTTAGGTTTTGGTTTGGCATTGTGCACCTCCAAATGAGATTTTATTTTATATGCACCTACGGGTGAAATGTAAGAAGATACTGATCACAAGTCTGAACTTTGCCCTACATAATAAATAATCTGCGAAAAGTACAGTGCAATCCCACTTACATGCAATGGATTTGATATTGGGAACCAAATATTCTCAACAGATGGTGCTCACTCTGGAAATATTTTACAGCCATAAGAAGTTCACAATAAATTCAATGTCATCATCATGCAATATGGTAAATGTTTATGTAACCACATTATAAAAATGCATGGAATTGTACCACACAGATATGGAACAGAACCTTTCAGTTTGGAAAACTTTCTTCATTTATAACTCCATGTAGCACTAATGTTGATAGTTTAACATACTGATTACTAAGTGTTCCTATTTTTCTAGGTTAATAGTTGCATCTCATTTAGTTTCCTTACCCATCTCTCTTTTTTAATATTTCATACTGTGCTAGCATTTTTAATGGAATACTCCCATCAGAATTCATTTAGAATCAGTAATACAGTAATTACAACAAACAAAACAAAACTGAAATGAAGGGAAAAAAGCATACAGATTGCTATAAACATAGCAGGATTTTTTCCCTCCATTCTAAACCTCTTAACTCATGCCTAACTTACTAGACGTGGCCAGAAGGACCGCATCTCCAATGCTGCCTGAAATACCAGTCTAGTCATTACAATCCATTGTGATTTCAATGGAACATCAAAGAAGCATTATCATACACAGATGCAAGAAAGGCGGACCAATAGTGAAGCAGCTAATCTCTTGAATTTATTACAGTTATCCTTGGCGGTATTATAATTGTGCAATAGCTGCTTTAGTCTTCAGTGTGCTCTGCTTCCAGCCAACAGAAGATGCAGATTAAAAAGCATTATATTTGTAGTACTCATTTCCAAGCACAAAATGTGGTGGAGCTTTTCAGAAGGCCCCTGAATGTTCACCAGATGTGAAGCACATATGGCACTTGGACTCAAGAGAATAATGCGACAATGTAGTTTAATCTAATCAATTCAATATGTAATAGTAATTGCACAAAGATGACATGCAAGTGTTTTAAAAACAACAAAAAATATGTAAATTGTTTTATAGTTCTTCAGGCCAGAAAAATAGGTCAACTGGTCATACATAAGTTTGTGTTTCCACCCTTCTTATAGAATCCATCCGCATGAAATATATTACTCCCTCTGTGAGATAGCTATTTAAGATGATGTACCTCTTTTATAAAATATTGAATTCCTTCCTCATTATATACAGCAAAACCTGTATTAAAGAAAGCCATCATCTGCCCCAACAACTTTCATGCACGTGGAACCCTTTCTCGCTGCACATACTGATAACACTGAAGAAAAGGCAAGGCAACTTTAGTACTCACAAAGGATGCTTGACTAACAAATCTGGAGATTATAGTTCTCCTTTGATTTACTGAACAAGTACAGCTTGGGAAGTAGTAGTACAAGCTTTCCCACACGGCTCCATCTATGTGTCCCAACCAGGAAGTGAAAAGGTAGTTCAGTTTCCATGACCAATCTGTCCTTAGCATCTCTGCCAAAATTGCCAGCAGAACACAAGTAGCTTTTGTTATGTGGACAGCTGTCCAGCAGGAAACCCCCAATTTCGCACAGGACACCAAACCATCTTTGGGTAGTAATATTTGTGGTCCAAATTTGATACCCTGTGTGGACTGAATTTGCATGGAGTTCAAGAGGACTTTTGTCAGAACAACAGCTACAAAGCTGGTTGAAATCTGAACCTATGGCCCAGAAGCCAAAGGTTCAGTATCCCATTATTAATTTTCTCAGCTACCCAATCCCCAAAAATGCATGGCAGCTCTCTGGGGTATAAATTCACAGATGATGTGTATATTAAACCCTCTGCCAATTAAATCTAGACAGGTACACCATCAATACAATGGTAAATCTCTGCTCCTGAAATAAGCAAAAGGGGAAACAAAAATAATATGGTATCAACTTCCTTACCTACTTCAATCACTGATGTTCACTTCAATATTTAGCAACTTTTCCCACCCCTTAGGCTGTTGCTGCCATAGATGTAGTGAAAAGTAATGGATACCCTTTCAGGATTAGCAGCATCCTGAAGGAGCAATTCCAGCAGGGAAAGCCGCTTGCTTGCATCGCCTCCAGACCTGGACAGTATGGCCGAGCAGACGGCTATATTCTGGAAGGCAAGGAACTAGAATTCTACCTGAGGAAGATCAAGGCCAGGAAAGGCAAGTGAATGTATGATACACAACCACAAGACCAAATAAAAACCCCAGAGTCTTGTTATAAAAAAAAGTGTGAACCAATGAGTTGCTCTTAAAAAATCTGTTCTTTTCCTGTGGAAAACCAGAAACTCACACCCTTCAAATCCATAAACAAGACAGGCTCTTAATAAGACAAGCTGAAACAAGGTAGAATATTAGTAAGAGAATGGGAAAAGGCAATATGCTATTTACTACCATCATTTACCGAAATTTTACTCCCATAGAATAAATCAAACATCAACTAGACACTTCTGGTGCATCGTAGTGTTTTATGAACTAACTCATCTATCTATTGTCACTACAACCAGATATTTTAACCATTCAGAAAATGACTTATCATTAGTAGTCTAAGTTAGAAATGGATATAAACTAACTCTAAAGAAGCAAGATTATTACAGGAGTAATCAACCAGCTACCCTTTCTCAAAAGCAGTTTGCGTAAGAGCCATGAGGAGATACTAAACTTTTGTCAACTCCATTGCGCTCCAATCTGTGAGTATGAGGGTATATATGCCAGTCAACTATCTTCATGATTTAACAGATACAGCTATACAAATGAACTACTGTCAGACTTCATTAGAATATATGAGTTTTACATCTCAGAGAGTCACTATATTTCCAGAGCCGACCTGGCTAATCAGAATCTTCAGAACACTCATGGAAGCACACTGTACTAGTTCTAAAGGTACTAATGCACAAAATAAACTAAGGACAGTTCCTTTAGAGGTAACTTGCACAGAGGCAATCACCACAGTGAGAGAAAGTCAGGCAGACCCACAAAGAGGAAATTTGATTTTTTTTCTCTTTCACATTTGTTTCATTTTGTAATTGACCAAAACATTCTTACTAAAGAACTGCATTAAAAGGTAATAGGCCAAATTCAAAAGCAGCTACAATGGCCCAATAAAGTTAGGTGGAGAAAATATCAGGATGGTAGCATCAGCCTAAATACTGGAAGTCATATCCAGGTCTAGTCTAAGTCTTCCCCTTTGTGCCCTCTGGGGCTGTTATCAAGTAGCTTAGATCAGCCCTTACATTGTTCTAAGTTGCACTGGGACCACACTGGCCCCCAGTCAGCCTTAGACACAGAGCCACCATTGTCCCCTCTAGAGTGTGCTTAATGTAGTTCTCATGCATCTCAGGAGTAAGCCAGGCGCAGGAGGACTGCAGAGTCTCCTTTGCACAGCTCAGGAAAGTTCAGAGAGAAAGTCTGAATGCCTTATAGTGTTTGACTCACTATAACAAAGGAAGGAAGCTGCAAGGACAGGAGATTCAAGAAAGAAAGAAAGAAAGAAAGAAAGAAAGAAAGAAAGAAAGAAAGAAAGAAAGAAAGAAAGAAAGAAAGAAAGAAAGAAAGAGAAACCTCTCTCCATTTCCCCAGGAAGTTCAGAAATTTTCTACTTGGGCAGATCTAGGAATCAATCCATAACACTGCATGTTGTTTGGCTTGTTTTATGTATTAGTTATGTGTATGTGTATATGTGTATATATATCAATTATTCGTGTACTAGCAAGAGATACATTTGTGCCTGGCCACCATTGTTTTCAGATTATTTAAATCCTCATATGTTACTCCTCTCTGAGATAGAGGGTTTTCTTTTGTTTAAGCAGTGAAGCCTCTGGTAATTTGTCATGGGGAACAGAAAGTAGAAGCCTGGCTCCCCCAGAGATAGGACCCTGGCCAGCCAAATTTATTTTGAAACACTACTTGCCCTGTCTACACTAACTGTATTAAGCCCTGTTTAAAATCATGTTAGCTAAAATGCATTAAAACAAGACCTCTTTTCCTAGTCTAGAGATGCCAAATTGAGGAATCCAACTTGACTGAATTTGCCCTCCAGAGACACACCACACAAGCATAAGGGATGGATCTTTGGGAGGACTGTTTCAATGTCCACAAAGAACAGTACTGCAAAGAATGGAAATCTGGAATAGTAGGACTAAAACCCAGTCACACTCTCTTTATGCTACCTTTGCTTTCTGTGGACTTTTTTTTTGTTTTTTTTCTTTTTCAGAGAACTCGTTCCACAGAAAGTGTAGACCGGAGCACAGTCATAAGCTGCCTTTCCAGTCCTTTTTAGGTATGTCTTCGCTAGGAAAATAGGTGTGTTCTTAACCTGAGGTAACTAAAACACGGTAAATTCTAGTGAAGACAAGGCAGTCTGTTTTCACACAAGTTAGCAGGTCAAGGTAAACCCAAGGCTCTCCCACAGCAGGCTGAGTTAAAACTATGGGAGAGTCTAGGGTTTATCTTGATTTGCTAACTTGTGTGAAAATTACAAACTGTCTTGTCTTCTCTAGGATTTTACCTCCAGTTAATTCAATACTGTGAAAACAAACTCAAAATGAAAATTAGAACGGGTGTCTTCCTTTGGGCATTCTGTTACCAGGAGGCAAAAGGAACAACCGGGAATACTTTATAGTTGTGTTTGTTTTTATGGGACCACAAAGGCCACATCTAAAGACACCATTTCTTTTCCATATTATACATTTACAAGATGTAGCCGGCCAGGGGTTTGGAATCCATCACTTTGTTAGCTCTGAAATATGTCCAATTCCTTTTTTTGTACATTTGGTGAGCCAAAAAACCTGGGTGGTGCATTGGACTCATTTTTCCTGTTTTCTGAAAAGTTTCTGCATTTTTGATCACTCACTACAACTTGTGGAATTCGTTAATTTTATACTAAGGAAAACTGTACTGAAGTTATTTAATAAAATTTACAATAATCTGTTTAAGAACGTAGGGGTTTTGGACCAGATTCTCCCACCTTTACTCCCATTGAGTAATACATTATTCATTAAATAGAGCCATCAGTGGGATTTACTCACAGAGTAAGAGACTAGTGACACTGAGTAAAGGTGGCAGAATCTGTGTCTTTGTGAGTAAATTAATCTCTATAAAAATTCTAAACAAATTAATTTATATACTTAGAAAACAAATGTTTTTAAAAGGTACATGGCAATTAGCTACCTGTATCACTAATGTTCCCATATTCCTTACCTCTGTACTTCACACAATCACAGTACTTGGCATTTGATCCCTATTAGTGAAATAGTTAATAGGAAGTTAACAGTTAATAATACATCTGGGGGCGTAGGGGAAACAGAGTAAGAGTGACATGTGATTGACAGGAGTATATAGACCTGTAACTCTCAATAGACATTCCCATGAAGCTGATGAATGTCTCCAACAAATCTCAAATGACTAATGTGCTTATAAAACTGAATCTTATATGGTACTACTAGAAAGCAAGCCATACCAATTGCAATATGATTTTCTTATGTTATTCAAGGGAATATTGACAAGAAAAATCTGTTAAATGCTTATTCTTCTTATAAAATAATGTATGTGTTCTTAACAGTTAGCTCCCCTAACAATCATTTATTTAATAAGACTAATATTTTAGAACACGTGTTTTGTTTTGGTACACAGGAAATCATTTAACAGCTCCAATTCACTTAGTACAGCCAGGGTACTTTTCATTTTCTAGGGAGGACTACAAACAAGCTGCTGCTCCATGGGCATAAAAGGACTTCCTAACATCTCATTATGATTGTTCCAATGGTGCATAATGAAAGATATTTTCAGCCTTTGTCAAGTAGTTTTAGAAATCCTTAAAACCGTTTTCTTTAACCCTTTTATCAACAGAAACAGCTGCACCTATGTTTGCACTAAATATGGAGGAGTTATAATTCCTACTCCTATTTTTTTTTCTTTCTTCGAGTTCAAAAACCTAGCAAGAGAGAAAAACAAATTCTTCTAAAGTTGGGAAATTAATTCATACCTAATAACATTTTACCTATGGCTTAGATTTTCAAAAGTGACTAGTCATTTTGGGTGCCTCAATTTCTGGGTGTCCAACTTGAAATCCCTTGAATCAATGAATTTTTGATTTTCAAAAAGTGCTGAATATGAGCTCTGGTGTGCAAAGCTGGGCACCCAAAAATAAAGGCATTCGAAGTATGTAGTGACTTCTGAAAATGTAGGCCCTTATTTTATTATCTCTATTACAGAAGCACTTAAGTAGTCACAATTAACTCGGGGCCCTGTTTTGCTGGATGCTGTATAAACACATAGGAAGAGAGAATTCTTGACCCAAAGAGCTTACAGTCTAAATTAACATAAGATACAACCAACAGGTGTGTGTAATAAACAAGCGGCGGAAATCTGTGACAGGAGATGAGAGAGTGACAGGATTGTGTGGGGCTGTACATTGGCTACTTGCATAAACTGCCAAGTTTTTAAAAAATCCAGTTATAAAAAGAATAGATATTAATGATACCAATAACATTGGAAATGCAATGGCAGAATGCAAAATGGTTTAAATAGGTCTAACAAAACTATGCAAAATTCACAATACACTTCTACCCTGATATAACGCGGTCGTGGGGAGCCAAAAATCCCCACCACGTTACAGGTGAAACGCCGTTATATCGGGGTAGCAGCGGCAGGGCTCCAGCGGTGATTTAAAGGGCCTGGGGCTCCCCGCAGCAGCCGGAGCCCCGGACCCTTTAAATCGCCGCTGGAGCCCTGCTGCTACCGCACTATATGCGAACCCGTGTTATATCGGGTCGCGCGATAGCAGGGTAGAGGTGTATAAACCAATGTAAGAGTTATAGATATTAGAAGCTGAGGTAAAAACTTATAGTAAATGGCAAGGAACTTTAAGTATGTGATTGTTGTAAGGACTATTTTCTTTTCAGAAGCTATTGCCAAATTAAATTTGACAAACTTGTGTCTTTTTTTATCTCTAATACTAAACTGAGTCAGTATCAGTGCACATTATTTCTTAACCTGATTGCCCCAGTCTGCAGTTTAGCCAGCAACATGCCAAACTCCAGAAAAGGACCTTTATAATCAATATGACAGAATGTAATATTCCTGCACAGCAGATTGATTCCATATGAAGTTTCATGGTTGAAAAATTATTGATCTAATGGCTACTCTCCTCTTCTTAAAATCAAGGTCAAATCTTACATAGCTGAGATATTAAAACTACAAAGTGGATTTTTCTGAAGTGTTTTTTAGAATGGAGATATTACTAATTAAGCTACATTTGATAAAACTTCACGGTGATTACAAGTATAGAAGACATAGTGGGTCAGTGACCCAAATAACAGAAATCTAGACTGCAATGTTTAACCAGTATGTAAGTATTGACAATCAGGTACTTGTCAATTACAAGAATCTGGGATATTGAATTCTTTTAATCTTAGGAAATATATTTTATACTGGGCTTTTATAAATCCAAAGGTCAAGTGCAATACAAGGTTATGGTTTTTTTTCCTTTAGCGGCGACACAATATTTTTAAAGATACGTATTGGCAAACATTGCAGGCTATCATAAAGGCAACTTGTCACACTGAACTGTATTATATTATTATAAACTCATTACACTGATTCTATAGAATAATAATGAAAGGCAAATAAATTTAATCCATCCTCAATGAATATGAGTCCTAAAAACTACTTCATTCACTAACAGAGGAAGCAGACTGTGTGTTATTCTTTTCTCATGTGTTAGCAGCAGCTTTGTATCCATAACTCACTAATGAGCAGTGCAATGGGCCCTTAAGGATGTCAAGAATTCTGCACCCTAAATAGCGCTCCTGAACACTGTGCTCAGGCTTCGGATTCGTATTCAGAGTGAATGCTGTCACCCATGTGAATGATGAATACCACTTCCTTCAGGATGTACTGTAATAGAGGTATGTAGGTCCCAATCTTATAGTAAACTTCACGCAGGTGGAGTCCTATGTCCATGCAGCACAACAGGCAGAATCATGCCTTTAGTTTGCAAATTCCTTGGTACAGGGACAGTGTTTTCATGCGTATGTGTGCGTGTGCTGCCTACACAAATAAATAATAACCATAATGTCACCTGTTTAAGTACTGAGCCAGCCAGATCCTGTTTCATATGACAAGATGGGACAGAATCACAGCACCTGGTGGAATCACTGCATACCCATACTTCAAAGTTATTACCTTTAATGTTAACTTATATTTGTTATTGAAAAATAAGAACAGCCCTACTGGGTTAGACCAAATGTCCATGTAGCCCAGTATCCTGTGTTCTGACAGTGGCCAATGCCAGGTGCTTCAGAGGGAATCAACAGAACAGACAATCATTAAGTGATCTATTCCCTGTCGTCCACTCCCAACTTCTGGCAAAATGGAGGCTAGGTACACAGAGTATGGTGTACAATGCATTTAAACACTAGCTGTAATGTAAAATGTTCATCTGTATTATAGTTTTTTCCACTCCTTTTTCCTTAGCTTGCACTATGGCATTCACAGGAGAGAGAATGATGTCATTTTATTAACCTCATAACTTTCCTTTAGGAGAGGAATAAAAACACTGGAATGACCAGCTGGCATTAAGGTTTTTTTTCTCTTTTTCAAATATATAGGCATAAAATTTTATTTTTTCAAGAAGTTTAGCAGAACAAAAAGCCCACTATTCTGCCTTTCAAAACATTTTGTGAGATAAAGAACAAAATAAATAAAACAAAGGTTAAAACAACTAATTATGTTGTGGACTCTGAGACCATGAAAATATTGTACTCTGCCAATATTTATCTGTTTAGGTACTTCTCTAGCTCCCATCACCACAGTATTTGACTTACTCACATCACCAGGAGACACTAAAACCTAACACTCTACTAAAATAACCTAATTCCTGAGCTGGCCTGGAAGTTTAACAGCCTCATAATGCAGTGTCAGATATACAGAATAAGAGTTCTGGTTGCAGTCTTGGTCTGCTATTCCTAGTCCTCAGAGGCTGGAGGTACCTTGCCTCTCTCTGAAGCCCCACTCTTGTCAACTAAATAACTGGCATTGATAGATTTCGAAGAAAAGGGAGCTCCACGCTCCCTGATGTCACTTCCAGCAGTGAATGGTAGGTGGGGTAGAGGCCAACAGCTCTGGTACCCAGGAATCTATTATTAATTGTTATTGAATTATGGTGGACTCACAATGTGCCATGTAATGTCCACACACAGCAAGACACAATCCCAGCCCAAAGAGTTTGCAGCCTAAGTCAGGTGGTAGACAAAAGCTGGGGGAGTTTTAGTTGGTCATGGATCCTAAGGTTAGCCAAATAACAGTCATATTTTAAGTGTAGACAAACCCTTAGATTACATGACTTACACAGTAGTACACAACAAAACCACTGACAGAATTTAGATCAGACCACAGGAGTAATGGCCCCCTAGTCCAGGGTTGAGTCTACTAATCCATGTTGACTTTCCAAGTGCTTTGCAAAACAACGTTACTGCACTTTTAACTATTTTGTTCCCCATTTTACAATAGAATAAAGCATATAGCAAGGCCCAGTATTATGTAGTGATTTTTAGACAAAAGGACTGGGTTAAGGGAACTTCCTTTCCTTGTTTTGGGCAGATTAGCTCTAAATGTAATATTGTTTTAGTTTAACAGTTTTATTATGTTGAATTTTACACTTCTTACCATGAGTTTATCCCAAAGCTATTATAACAGAGAAGAACAACCTCCTACTAAAGAGGGATCTCCCTTTAAAAAAACAAAAAAATTGTGAAAACAGCTGTTTGCTTTCAGCATCTATGGTCTGCCATGTTTGAAAAAAAATTCAGTAATCTCCTGCTAATAAAATGTTTCCTTCTGAAGAGTAACACAAAAATATCAGTGATATATTGTAGAAATAAGCAGCTTTGCTTTTCCAATTAAAATTATTTTCCAAGCATTATATTTCTAAACATCATAGATAACAATCTGTCTTTTCCACTGTATGAGTCCAAATATGGGGATACAATCATAGGTGAGATAGATGGCAATTTAAATCCACTTCATTTACTAGATATATCTACATAATAAAATCTGCACTGGATACTTTTGGCTCAGGAGAAAGTGTGAAGAACAACTATATGTCATACAGTGTCGGTAGATTAAATGCATTTAACCTGCTGTCAGACAGAAATTACGTCAGTAGGAGTAAAACTATTTTTATGACTCAACAAAATGTATTTGTCAAGCCAATCTATATTAATTTGTGTTCAAATTACATCTGCCCTTTTCTAAACTTTGTTCTAAATACATCAGTAAAATGTTAAATGCTACTAAGGCTGTATTTTTTGCAGGAAAAAATAGATATTTTAAGCCACCTAAATGTATTTATCCACCTATGATATTTTAGAACAAGTTTCTGCAACCCTTCCTCATTGTGAATAATCCTTCCCTTAGAACAGTCTCATTGAAACAGATGGGACTACTCATGGAATAAAGTGCTAGTCACTGTGAATAAGGGTGGCAGATTCCGGCCACTAATACATACTTTAGAATCTTCTGGGCTAGATTGTGCCAGATGAACACAGCCCATAGTAAGGGGTAGTGTTTTGCTCTGCTGCCCCAGGGGCATACCACAGAAAAAATTAATAGAATCAAAGAAATGTAGAGCTAAAAAGGACATTGAGAAGTCAACAAGTCCAGCCTCCTACACTGAGGCAGGACCAAGTAAATCCTAGACCATCCCTGACAGATGGTTGTTCAACCTATTCTTAAAATCTTGCAATGAGGGTGACCAAATGTCCCAATTTTATAGGGACAGTCCCGATTTTTGGGTCTTTTTCTTATATAGGCTCCTATTACCCCCACCCCCGTCCCGATTTTTCACACTTCCTGTCTGGTCACCCTAAATGATGTAGATTCCACAACCTCTCTTGGAAGCCTGTTCCAGAGTTTAACTACCCTTATAATTAGAAAGTTTGTCCTAATTTCTAACCTAAATGCCCCTTGCTGCAAATTAAGCCCATTACTCTTGTCCTGCCGTCAGTGGACATGGAGAACAACTGATCACCAACCTCTTTAAAACAGCCCTTAACATATTTGAAGACTGTTATCAGGTCCCCACTCAGTCTTCTTTTCTCAAGACCTACCATACCCAGCTTTGTTAACTTTTCCTCATAGGTCAGGTTTTCTAAACCTTTTATCATTTTTGTGACTCTCCTCTGGACTCTCTCCAATTTATTTACATCTTTCCTAAAGTGAAGCACCTGGAATTGGACACAGTACTCCAACTGAGGTGTCAACAGGGCCGAGCAGACTGGGACAATTACACCCCAGAACAATATTAGCCTTTTAAGCAACTACATCGCATTATTGACTCATATTCAATTTGTGATCTACCATAGCTCCCCCCACACACATACCCTTTTCAGCAGTAGTGCCACCTAGCCTGTTATTCCCATTTTGTAGCTGTGCATTTGAGGGATAGCTCAGTGGTTTGAGCATGGGCCTGCTAAACCCAGGGTTGTGAGTTCAATCCTTGAGGGGGCCACTTAGGGATCTGGGGCAAAATCAGTACTTGGTCCTGCTAGTGAAGGCAGGGGGCTGGACTCGATGACCTTTCAGGGTCCCTTCCAGCTCTATGAGATAGGTATATCTCCATATTAGCTGCCTGTCCATTTTGCACTTGTCTTTATTGATTTTCATCTTGTTGATTTCAGATCAATTCTCCAATTTGTCAAAGTCACGTTGAATTCTAATCCTGTCCTCCCAGGTGCTTGCAACCCCTCATCTGAAAATTTTATAAGCATACTCTCCACTCTGTTATCCAAGACATTAATTGTGTGCTCACTCTGCCGTGCCTCAGACAGTGATAATTTGCAGAGGGCCTATATGAGTTAAGCCACCCACTTTACACTACCTGCACCTAACTCCCTTAGACTCTTTTGAAAACTCCTGCTGTATCCAAGCTAAGCAGGATACAGTCTGTTCACTATACCATCTACTCTTAAAGTTCAGTGGTAGCATAGATAGAAATATAAATTACATATTGGTTAGAGTGTCACTTCCAACAGGAAGTTGTAAGAAGTTGTCAGTGACAGTATGAATGTGTGAGGGAACAAATTAATATCACGTTCTCCTAATGGTGGCTTTCCCTATTAAATCTCACCCACTCAATATGTAAATTACACAAGCTTACACTCACATAAAGGTATATAACTTACCACTTTAAGTCATCTCTGAATTTGACTATGTCTTGGCTCCAGAAGCCCATTATTTATCATTATTATTTTAAAGCTTAATAGTGATCCTAACCAGTGACATAAATCTATGCTGTCATCTTGCAATTTAGTATGCAAATGTTCCAATCAATGTTCAAATTATTTTATGTACCTTCATCTGTAATATTTAATTTTGTGTCTAAAATTATTATTAGAATTAAAAACTACAAAAATATTAACTGTGTAGTTTCCCATTCTTTAAATAGCTTGAAATGTATGAAAAACATAAGTTCAGGAGGTAGCTTTTTAATAATATCATATAGCCCAAACAAATTATTGGGCAAAAATATTTAAAACTAACTATGTAAAAGTTACATTGTTTACTTAGTATAAAGTTAAGTAAGCTTATATAATATTGTACCTGCAAAAGTAGCCTTTCAAAGGCTAAGAAGCTGTCCCATTTGGCATTCTGGGTGTGTTTTAAAGCCTGGATTGTGGCCAGCACAAGCTGTAGAAGTCCACAGTGGTTCCGGAGAGCTTTGGAATTGTTTTTGAAAAGCTTAATGTATGAACTGAGCTGTTCTGGGGTGACTCTACCTGTTAAAAGAAAAACAGAGCATATTACCAACATTTCACGACAGTGAATAATCATAAATAGCTGAACAAACATTTTTAATGACGATGGATTATATTTATGCGGTGCTTTTCATTCAGAAAATAAGCTTCACAGCTATGGGCCTGTTCCTGGTTCCATTGCAATCAACGGGAGTTTTGCCCTGCGTGTTAACACTAGCAAGTTTGGACTGCATAGTTCTTTTCTACAGGAGTCACTTCATCCATGACTGAAGTGCAGTCATTTTAGATAAGGCACTTGCTGATATTTAACAACATACCGCAATGCCAAAGAGCAATTTAAGACACAAAGTGAAAAGTAACTTCTCTCATTCAAACATATGGGGAAATTTAAGTAAGCTACCAAAATCACTCCAATACCTCTCCCAGACACTGGGCTAACACTTCTACTCTTGGGAAAATTACGGTGGGAATTTTAATGAGCACATGCAGAGGGCTCCTTAGTCTTACACCTTGTCCATAACACTGCACCGTCCAGCAGCACAGTGTCCCATGGCACCTGGCTAGGACAACATTTGGTTCAGTATTGATTCAGAGGAAGAGTACAACTTACTAAATCACCCATATCATTTCCTGAAACACATCACAGAAGAGAAACCTCCAAGGGATCTGACCTTTCTCAGCTTATGTGAGTTGAGGAGATCACTGAACAAGACAGTATGATTTCACCCATTGTTCATATATACATGCATTGTACCCAGTACACAATCGTCTCCTTAATGTAAGAGAAGAGTGGGGAGTTCGATAAGATCTGACCTACTCTAAGAGCATTACTCCTTGCTGATAACAGGTATCATCAATGTGCACAGCTGAATCATTCTGAACATGGGTCAACAGCAACGCATAGACCAGGATACACCATGCTTGTACCATTTCATGGCATATTATTAGCAATGAGTAATTTTCCTAGTTCAGACCAGGCCTAAGAGTGGTTTGGAAGATCAAATTGGGAGAAAACTTGGTATAGTATTGGTATTATAGTAATAGTTAGATAGGGCTCCACACCCTGGATCATGGTAGTCAGCTGAAATGAAAGTAAGGCTTTTCTGTTATTAAGTATTATTTATGTTACCTTGATTTTTTTTTTTTATAATTTATAATTTTCCTTAAGGAAAGGACCCTGGTGATGGCAACTGTATCTTTGTTTTCCTGTTTGGCCACTTCACCAGTTTACAGGGCCCCTCATCTCTTTTCTTCTCTCTAAGGCCTTGTTTACACTGCACAGTTTTGTCGGCAAAACAGTGGAGACAAAACAGTGGAGGCATACACACTACAATGTTACTTTTGTTGGCAAAACTCTCCTGTTTTTCTGACCAAAAAACCCCACCTCGACGAGAGGCAAAATCTTTCAGCAACAAAGTTAAAGCGACAAAGAGTCAATGTAGACGCTGCCATTTGTTATGTCGCCATCACTGGCTTCCCCCAGTATCCCACAATGCCCGCCGTGACCACTCTGCTCATTATTTTGAACTTGGCTGCCCTGCATTCCAGCTACACAGGCACATGCCCCTCCCCTTTCAAAGCTTCGGGAAGTTCAGACAGCTGACCATACGGCAGCAACCAGCAAATCATTAACGTGGAATCCTGCTCTCTCCAGCACTAGGAACACAGTGGCAGGTAGGCAGAGACTGCGTGTGTGGGTGTGTGCTTCCATCTGCTGTCTGAATTTAAAGAGTCAGCATGCCGACACACTCCTCCTCCCCCAACACACACTCTGTCTCACACACACACACACACACACACACACACACACTCCCTGTCACACACTCCCCCCCCCCCCCATACACACTCATCCCCCACATTTCAGTTGAAAAGCACCTGGCAATATAGTAGGAGGCCTATGGAACGATAGGATTAAGAAACCTGCATCATGTGATGCTGAACCTGTCCCATGAGGCATTGCAACCCCTTCCCAAAGCTCCCTGTGTCCAGTTGCACAGCAGGATAGCTACCCACAGTGCACTGCTCTCTGTGTCGATGTAAGAGCTGCTAATGTGGATGCATTCTGCCAATACAAGGAGCATAGTGTAGACAGTGGTTTAATTAAAGCGGTTGCTGTATGTCAGCATAACTTTTGTTGACAAAACTCTGTAGTGCAGACAAGGCTAAGATTTCTTCACAAAGATACAATCTTGAAAGGACTTCCTTTTACTCCCGGTGATTCTAAAGAGCAAGCACTGGAGATACAGTTCTCCAAATGTATCTTTAAAATATGGAAAGGCATTAAAACAAAAAAATACAAACTCTTTATAGGAAACTTAACTCAAAACATCAAGGCAAAAAGTCAGCAAATTAACACATTACTCATGCTGACAAGGCTTTAGTGGGACGAAGAGCTGACAAAAGACTTCTACAGTTAGTTCACATAGCCTAAAACAGCAACCTCAGCCATATGTGTTTTTAGACTAAACACTGGAACTTTTAGTTGTGTTTTATTTCTTTTAAAGCTTTGTCAGGCAGATTTAGATGGTGATTGGAAAATGTCACCCCATGATGCTTTGCAACATACCTTTGATAAAGAATACATTTTTACCTTTAGCAGACATGATATATAGTAGCTCATTCAAAATCTGATAACTTGCTACAATTAAGAAAACATGAAGCTGCAAGTCCTCCTCTCCTCCCACACAATATAGTCAAATATGGGGCTCATCAAGACCTCTGATTTCAAGTTAGAAAACATAATTTAATCTCATTCTATTATTTATACTATTCTTTATACAAATTAATCCAGATGCATTATTGGGTCTGTTCCTTTGCAATCCATTCAGCATTTTTAATGTATACTATCTCTGTTAGCTCTAGAATAGTAAAAAGGGAAAGTTCCACAGCACATGAAATCGTAGGGTGAAATCTTGGCCCCATTAAGCCAATGGCAAGAGTTCCATTGAATTCAATGGAGCCGGGATTTCACCTGTAATATTTACAATTTCCATACATTTTTCTCTATATCTGCCTAAAGTGTGTGTACCCCCCTCTGACGACCCCCCCCCCCGCTTCCCTTTCTGCTCCTTTTTGTCCATACTCAGCTCCAGAACACTGGACCTACGCAGAACTTCGCTGCTTTTTGAAGGGGTTCTGTATGGACACAGGCGTCTGACCACAAGGAACAAATTGCAGGATCAGGGCCTATATTAGGCTAGCAAAGTAGCTGCCTAATTCTAAAGTCCTCCTATATAACGGAGGTAGAGTCCATACTGTCTTTCTAAGGGATACAAATAAGTTAAGAATATCCTTTCTTGCACAAAAGTTAAAAACTAAGTAGAGATTAGGAAGTAAACTTTGACAAGGGACACAGGAGGAGGCAACCATTTATTTATGTTTGTAAAACAAACAAGCACTCATCTCAGACTCTGGCCGCCGCTACATTAAGATATTTATTATGAAAATTAATAGACCGGATTAAATCCCACTCCAGCAATAAATATACAAACATGCCCTAGTAAACATGGTAATAAATGAAAACGTCTCTGCAGAAGGCAAAATAACAAAGATAATACCTCCAAACCTCAGCCCACCCACTTCCCAAATGCCTGGGAAGAAAAAAAGGGATTTTGCAATATGTCTGAAATGTTAACAGATCCGAGCTCTGGCAGAATGAGGGGAGTGAATTCCAGTCTGAGGACCCCTCTCAAAGAACATCTTAACAGCAATTTTGTTGTTTGGAGTGAAGGAGAATCAGCTCAAGAGCCTCTGCTGATCTCAGCTTTGGCTATATGTCCAAAGAAAATAATCTATTTCCCACAAAACTGGGCCCCAAAACTTTTAGGACCATGCAGGCTAAAACCAACATTTGAATTCCACCTGGAAATTACTGAGCATCAAATGAAGATCCCAAAACTACAAGTTATACAAGCCTCGTAGCCAAACAATAACTTCTGTTGAAATAATTTATTTTTTCCTTTATCAGAGTTGTGTTCAAATAACTTTATAACAGCTTTGAAAACAACAAATGCAAGAATACACATTAAAGATAAAAATATTAAATGCACAAATAATGACCTATATTAGCTTTAGGTGGAGTGAAAAGGGGAAGTGATTTGTCTTCCAGGAATAAACCCTTGTAGAATTTTTTTAAAAGCATAATATTAAACATATTTGGGCAAAAACTCTTAGGCTGTACAAATAAAGTAATGACAATATTGGAGGCTTGGTCTAAAGTTTATGGTGAAGAAAGACTAGTGGAAGAATAGCAGATGATTCAGGGAACTCATAATGAAACAGAAAGACTTTCACTTCAAAGTTAATGGTTTGAATCCAGTTTAGCTTAACAACAATGAAAGTTGTAACTTCTTAGCTGTTCTGTGAATAGTCTGTGTGAAGTTAGTTCATGTATTCTAGAAATATCTACCAGGTCTCTACAGAGGTACCTCGGCTTATCAGCCTTCCATCAATTAAACAAAATATAGCAAACCCTTCTGCTCACTTAAAAAAACCCTCCTATTCTATATTACTGCTTAAAGATCGATCAAAAACTTGACCAAAAATACCCAAGTCGTTCTTATATTGCCCTCAAACTCTGGCTCTTCTACAGCCATGGAGGGAGTAGGCTCCGAGAAGTACACTCTGAAGTCCATAAGAATACTTTCCTGCTGAGGAAAATCTCTCTCTTCCCCCATAACAACAGTGCTCCATCGGTTACAGGAACACAGGAAGGGAGACAATCCCTCAGATAACACGTTCCCATACCAAATGGAGGATTAGAACTAGAACCCCACGTTCCCTCACAAGTTAGCAGGAATCCAGTACAGAAAATGGAGCACTGATGTTCTGTGCTCAGAACGCCTTATTCAATCTGCACTGACTGACAATTCTGAATCCTTTTCAGGGGTCGCCCTTAAACTGCAATGCAGCAATTTAGCCTTAAAGTTACAAACACATGGCCCAGTGGCAAGGTCCCCATGGAAAAGGCAGAGTCACAAGTTTTGTCCCATCAAAAGAAGCACTGTACACCACAACTGTCATCCAAAATGTCTAGACACAGCAATGGGCCCAAACAGGTGTGTGGACAGCCAAAGGGTGATTGTAGTGTGAAGCTGCAGGAAGTCTCCTGCAGTGGTCCCTGAGGAAGAGAACTGTGGCTAGGTAGAAAGATACTGCTGGAAGTTTTGTTTTCCTTCTATGAGAAGGCAAAAAAGGCAGAGCAGACGTTGTATCTTCTTTAACGGCTTACAGAACAGTTACACATGGTACCTCAAGGAGGAGGGGCTGTTCCCATTTTAAGACTAGGGTGGATGATCTTTTTGAGCTTATTTTGAACTTTATGTAAATAAAACTAAAACCTAAGAAAGGCTGTTATTAGACTTGTGAAAGCTTTTTTTTCTCAAGGAACCAAGGGGGGAAATGAAGCAGGCTGCTGCAGAGCCACCCCTGGCCATGAGGAGGCATTCAGAAGGAGGCTGTCCTGTTACATGTACATAAATAAAATTATATACTTTCCTCCGCATGTGCTTTTTAATCATGGTTTTAGAAGAAACTGAAGTGGAGAAGCCAGAGTTGCAAAATTTAAAGTGAAATTAAGTACTACCTATGTCTATAAAATGACTGGAAATCTACAACATTGCTTGGCTGGGCCATCTCCTAGCTTGTTTTGAGTGAAGGGGTGGAGCTTGGTTGTGGGCAGAGCCTGGAAAAGTACCAACACATCTTATTCCTGCGCTGATCCCTGGAACTCAGAGGTGGGTACAAGCCCCTGAGATACCCAGGCAGCAGCAGAAAGGCCAGGTGCCACGAAAGGGGTTCCAAAGAGGATGGATCTAGACTATTCTCAGTGGTACCAGATGACAGAACAAGGAGTAATGGTCTCAAGTTGCAGTGGGGGAGGTTTAGGTTGGATATTAGGAAAAACTTTTTCACTAGGAGGGTGGTGAAGCACTGGAATGGGTTACCTAGGGAGGTGGTGGAATCTCCTTCCTTAGAGGTTTTTAAGGTCAGGTTTGACAAAGCCCTGGCTGGGATGATTTAGTTGGGGATTGGTCCTGCTTTGAGGTGACCTCCTGAGGTTCCTTCCAACCCTGATATTCTATGATTCTATGACCTCTAGGGAAATGAGCTGACTGAAAAAATATATGCACAGAGGATTTCAGTTGGCTTTTTAAAATGTACACATCCTCATTTAGCATTAAGTCATGTGTTTTCAGACATTCTTGAGTGCTTCATCGTGTTCTTGGCAAGTTGTTCCAAAGACAAGCATGTCATCATAATAGGTCAGTATATTAGTCACAGGACTGATTATCTGTCTGATAATGCTTTGGACAACTTCTATAGCTGAGTATACTTAAAGGATCACCTTGGGCATGGTGCAATCCAATATGAGTGGAAATCATGATGATATGGATTAGGGCAGGGGTCGGCAACCTACGGCACATGTGCCAAAGGTGGCACGCGAGCCGATTTTTGATGGCACGCGGCGGCGGGCTGAGCCGCTCAGTCCGCCGCCCCTCTGGGGTTCCGGCTGCTGGCCCCTTGCCAGCCGGGGTCCGCGCCGCTGGCCCCACTCAGCGCCCGCTGCTGGCCTGGGTGAAGGAACCCCAGGCTGGCAGCGGGCTGAGACCCCGGCTGGCAGGAGCCGGCGGCCGGAACCCCAGAGCGGGGCCGGGCTGAGCAGTTCAGTCGCTGCTCTGGGGTTCTGGCTGCTGGCCCCTTGCCAGCCGGGGTCCCCGCCGCAGCCCCACTCCCCTTGCGTCCGGTTGGCGTTCCAGCGCAGGCCCCCTGCCAGCCAGGGTCCAGGCCTCCGGCCCTGCTCAGCCCTACCAGCCGCCAGCTCCACTCACCTCAGCTGCCGATCTGGGGTTCCAGCCGCTGACCTGCTGCCAGCCGGTTAACAACGGATCACTCAGAAGCCTGTGTGCAGCTTAAAGTATCCAAATACCTCCCAGACATTGGAAAACTCAGCAAGGAAAAGCAAGGGCAAGGATCACAGTAAACTGATAAGATCTGCATTTTAATTTAATTTTAAATAAAGCTTCTGAAACATTTTGAAAACCTTGTTTACTTTACATATAACAGTAGTTTGGTTATATAATATATAGACTTATAGAGAGACCTTCTAAAAAACGTTAAAATGTATTACTGCCACATGAAGCCTTAAATTAGAGTGTATAAATGAAGACTCAGCACACCACTTCTGAAAGGTTGCCGACCCCTGGATTAGGGGTATAGTTTGTGTTACTATAACACTTTTTTAAGTGGGGTCTTGATTCCAATTCCATTAAAAATGTAGGTTTCAGAGTAGCAGCCGTGTTAGTCTGTATCCGCAAAAATAACAGGAGTACTTGTGGCACCTTAGAGACTAACAAATTTATTAGAGCATAAGCTTTCGTGGGCTACAACCCACTTCTTCGGATGCATATAGAGTGAACCATATATTGAGGAGATATATATATGTGTATATATATAAAAAATGCATATAGAGTGAACCATATATTGAGGAGATATATATATGTGTATATATATCTCCTCAATATATGGTTCACTCTATATGCATCCGAAGAAGTGGGTTGTAGCCCATGAAAGCTTATGCTCTAATAAATTTGTTAGTCTCTAAGGTGCCACAAGTACTCCTGTTCTTTTTATTAAAAATGTAGTGTGCAGGTCCATCCAGATTCAGTGTCATACGATGGTCCACTTTAAAATCTTACATTCGGAGAATGCATGACCACACAAATGTGGACTGCATCTTTGTTTTGTGCTTTGAAGACATCTACAGCTTTAGAACCCCACAGGGTAGATCTTTTTAATAATGTCTTGCTTTTGTATTTTTCTTGTTCCTTTCAGATAGTTCTCTCATTCTCTTCTGTGTTCTGGGATACAGGTGTGGCTGTCTTACCTTTGTATAAATAAATCTGGAAGTCCTTTATTTCCCCCCCCCCAAGTTATGAAACATGGTGAGGTACTTTACTAGGAGACTTAATACCAACATCCATAGTGTTTTGGTCAACAAAGGTATTTGCCACCTTTTTTATTATGCATAAGGAACAACCTGACAGTGGTATCAGTATTTCCACACAGGAAATCATTTGGTGATGTAGAGTATAGGTTTTGCAGTTGATCCTTCCTTTGTCACTTATTTTGAACAAGCGCAGCATGGGGCACAACTCTCAGCAGAACATGTTAAATCTTTGTCTTTGAAACTAGTCTGGTTTTGTTCTGCAGATAAAGATGATGCATTTCCTAAATCAGATTTACAGTTGACCCACATTAGTGACTCCATGCTTGTGTCTATTAATTGCATATTTGTTTTGGGGCATCAGCCCTTTCATCTTGGTAGGCTGTTAACACAAAGGCAGCTTCTTCTTCTTCAGACCTTAAGTCAGTCCCTACATAGTGAATTTTTCTGAAACTGCATTTTCTCTGTGTCTCCTATGTGAAAATCAAAAGTTTGAAAATGTGTGATGACATGACTGTCAGTTGGCTTCTTGCTGTGACATACTGACCCAAGGTGCTCTTTCTCTGCTAGGCACTGTACATTGCAGACCAGCAGACACAGCCATTTACCCAGAAGGCTTAAAATCAAAATAGATAATGAATAGATAAAAAGTAGTGGATGGGATGGAACGTATCAAAAGCAGATGTCAGAGGAGCGATGGTGAGATTGCATCTGCATTTTGTTTGTTTTTTTTGTTGTGTTGTTTTTAAACAGGTGTTATTTACAAATAGTTCTTGAAAACAGGGCTAGCGTTTGTAGCCCCTCAGAAAAACATTTCTTTCCACAAATGCCATAGGTTCACTCATGTGTAGGGTCCTACCAAATTCACGGCCATGAAAAACGCATCACAGACCGTGAAATCTGGTCTTTTGTGTACTTTTACCTTCTACAACACCAATTTCACGGGGGAGACCAGAATTTCTCAAACTGGGGGTCCTGACCGAAAAGGAAGTTGCAGGGGGGGAGTCACAAGGTTATTTTTTGGGGGGTTGTGGTACAGCCATCCTTACTTCTGTGCAGCTGCCTTCAGAGCTGGGTGGCCGGAGAGTGGCGGCTGCTGACTGAGGGACCAGCTCTGCAGGCAGCAGCACAGAAGTAAAGGTGGCACTACCATACCATGCCATCCTTACTTCTGCTGGCAGCGGCTCTACCTTCAGAGCTGGGCTCCCAGCTGCCCAGCTGCCACTCTCCAGCTGCCCAGCTCTGAAGGCAATGCAACTGCCTGCGGCAGCGCCGAAGTAAGGGTAGCAGTACCACAGCCCCCCCTACAATAATCTTGCAACCCCCCACAAAACCTTTTTGGGTCAGGACCCCTACAATTACAACACTGTAATTTACTATTTTAAAAATCCTATGACTGTGAAATTGACCAAAATGGACTGTGAATTTGGTAGGACCCTAACTCATGTGGGATAGTCCCCTTTGTGAACATATGGTTAAGCACAATTATGGCAATATTGTCTGACTTCTGACTAGCAGGTGTCTTCCTTTTGCTGCATACATACACTTAATAAACATCGGCAAGTAGAACAGGCCGCCATTTCTTGGGCACATAAGGCAAATATTTCCAGTCCTCTATCATGTTGCAAGAGTGCCATAGGAGCCATTTCTGTTTCTTCAAGCATGTATTGATAGTCACCTACATACAGGTCACACTATTATTTATTGTACAACTCATCTAGAGCATGGAATCTAGCCAAACCAAATGTGCACAGCTCTCATAGGGTTAACATCTATCTATTGTAGTGCTTTGTAAATCTAAAGACATAGTTTCTGTTTCATAAGTCACATTTTGGTGCACAATTTTTAGTGAATCTTTTCTACATTGAGTACGTTTGATTGCTCTGTATCTTCTTGCAGGTTATTTATCTCATGTAGCTTTAGTACTATGCTTTTAAGATCAGTATACTATTCTCTCCCCTATCATTGGTGTTGTCAATGGCTATGTAGCATTCATTTTCATGCCACTGATGCCACAATTCAGCTGCCTCCATTTACGTGGAGGTATTTGTTTCAGTGAGTTGTCCTTTTTTGCTGTACAATGAGATTTTTCTTCTGGTGAGAAAATGTAAAATAAAAATAATTACTACAAAGATGTAACGGACTTTTCTTGATCCAATGAATAAAAAAAGCATCCATGTGTACTTGTAATGATATTGTGTCACTTTCAGCGGAGACCAAAAAGTGGCAAAGCCCCATTTCCTTTTCGTAGGGCACAGTGATGCCCCCAGTGTTGTCAGTTGGCTTTGATGCATCTCTAGGTAGAGTACAGTTTATTTCTATATAACAGGAACACTGACTTAGCTTTATGCCTACTATTGGTTAGTGGATAATCAGTAAAAAACTGATGGAGGTATTTTTGGATACATCTTGCCTGTCTTTTATCTCAAGATACATGCCTAAAAGGGCCTCAACATGTTATATGACAACCTGGGGGTCAGAAGTCTCTTGCAGATATTGTGATGTATTACCCTCTCCTAAACATTAGAAAGTGTCATCCTAATTATAATGGGTTGAAACTATGTATTTCTGATAATCCAGAACCAAAACTTTCATTATTTTTAAGTAAGCAGTCTAAGATGCTATTTTTGTCAATTTCTCATACCACAAAATCATGATCCGCCCCTTTTTAAAGCCAATCCAAGTTTCAAAGGAATTACATGAAAATAATTACAATACGTGAAAGACAATGCAAGTTTAGTTTAAACCCTTGGACTTCCTGAAGCTAAAATATGATGGATATGCATCAGTGCATTAATGTCTACCATAACTGATCATAGGAAAACAGGCCACAAACTATGTAAAGTAAGAGCAAATTAATAAAGAGCTAATACAATTTTATTTTATTAACCAACAGACCTCTGGCCTTGAAGTCTATGAGTCTCTGATGAAGTTGATATTCATTATTTGCAATTTTACAATAACATAATAAAATTGGATTTAATTGTAGCATTCTTACAAGATCAACACACTTCTGTTTTCTTTTAAACTTTTAGAATTACCTTTAAGCTGTAATAACAACCAGACATATAAAGAGACCTGCCCATGAATTCAAATTAAGTGTTTTGAGTTTTCTGTCTATAACAAAAATTGAGATTAAATATATAAGAGCTTTATCCAAAAACTCCAGACTCACAAAGAGGCTATTGTCAGCAAACTCCCTTGTTAAAAGGAATAACAGTAAGGTTAGCCAAATAGTACTGTTTCCATGTGCCAACTATAATTTAATCAAAGATAACATACTACCAGTATATTGCTGTTTCACATCACTGCACTGGATTCCAATAATGTCTCACTTCCATCTGCTAACGGTTTTACAGCAATAAAGTGCAAAGTAAGTGAGCTATGAGGCACAAGTATGATATGCCTTACAATTTTATTAGGGCTTGAACTGTTTGTTACCCGTCTTACACCACTGAGATTATAGATGCTCTAAGGTTATTCACTGAGTAAAGATAGGACTAAAATAGTTTATTTGAAACTCTGAAATACAGTTTAGCCTTCGAGCTCTGCAAAAGACATGAAGCAGCACAATACATTTTATAGGCTATAGTATGCACTTCTTGTAATACAAGCACAGAACTGGAATTTTATTGTAAACTGAATTTTTATATCTTATTTTCTTATAAATTATAATGGACCTTAATATCTCCTCCTCCAAGGTAAATGAACATAGTTAAGCAACTATTAAACATACTTAGAAAATAAATCATTATTCAGCTGTTACATAAGATGAAGAAAAAAGACAACCCCAATGTTTACCTACTACAGTAATATCATCCTAAAATATCAGGGGACAAATTCTGCTCTCACCTATGCTTCTTCAACTACATTTAGCCTATGAAGGTTTATAAAGCTTTTAATGTTCAAGATACATACTTTTCTGAACAGGCTGAATTCATTCACTCTTTGGTTCATCACCACCTCTTCTAAAATGTTCCTGCTAACCAGCACTGGTTAACATAATTCCATTCAATTATGAATAAATTTTCCCTTTATCCATTTCAGCCTCCCTGCTAAATAGGGAACATTTCCTTTAACAGCCTCTTCTCTGTAGTTAATATTTTTTTTAAATTGCTGAGAACATTTCCAGAACTATTTCCACCACCTCCCATCTGACCTAGATCTGTTGCCCCGTTAACAAAACACAGAGGCTGTGATGTTCCCCAGGGATACCCAGGGTTGTGAGGCACCTCACCACCACCTGCCCTTAGCATGAAGGGGGTCTTGTCTGTGCCTGCTGTGAATCAGGTCCCTGAAACCATCAACCTCTGACAGCACAAGCACTGCCTTTGAGGCCTCCCTTTCTCTGTAGTAGCAATGGTTTCGCACCAACCTCTGAGTTCTCGGAGAGCTCCCTGAAGTGTCCAGCCCCTTATCCACTGAACAGTTACAGAATTACCAGGCCTGCTGTCCCCAAAGGAACAGTGCACACCAGCTTGTAAGATTCAACTCAGGACCAGCACTCTGCTTAACACCACAGGCCTTAGATACATTTTATAGTGAAAACAAGAATAAGTTTACTATCAAAGAAGAGATATTCAGGTGATAGTGAGTGAAAATATTGGAAACTAATGGCTACACATAAAACAAAATCATAACACATTTTCTAGAAACTAAACTCAACTAATCAGTTAACCTACTGCTAAAGAAGTTTCTCACCCAAAGTTCTCTAAAGCATTTCCAGCCAAGCCTGGTGGAGACCCCACTTTCATGAAGCAAATTTGCTGTCCATTTGCTTCTGAGGTGAGCAATACCAGCGTATCTTTACCCCCAATCATAGAGCAAATCTTTGAAGTGTTCTCCTCTCCCACTGTTTCTCTCTTCGTTTTAGTTTCTTTCTGAAGTTCTTACAATCTTTCATTTGCATTCAGTACAGAGTGGTGAATGAGACTATACTCAATTTACATGTAAACAGGTCGATGGCTAGACATCTCTTCTCTGACACAAAACTTTTTTTTCAGCTTTGCTGGTGACTAGTACCTAGACACAGACTTTAAGAACATATTTTCAGTATATACACATATAACTCTTTACACAACATCTGTACGTGCATGTTGCAATGATACCGATGACAACTGTGACACCGGTTTTTATCTGAGACCTCATATTACATTCTTTGGTGAATCAGAATGTGCATGCCAGACTCAGGAGATTCCTGTAACCCCTATGCAACCACTCTGTGCCCCTTGCCAGGTAGCACTAAGAGGTTTCTGGGTCACAGTGGCTTGGTCCACCATGCTCTGAGAACAGTTCAGGTGAAAGTTAAATATTTCAAGGCACTTTTCAGATAGGGTATGTAATAACACAGGTTGTCTGATCAATATTAACTGCCTCAGTAGACTAGACTTTAATGTCCAAGGCTGTACATCAGCTATGATAGACTTCAGCAGGAATTTTGAATGAGGAAGGTCTGCTGTGTATGGACCAAAATTGGTACCCTACCTGCAAAAAGCTTCCAATATTTGGGGTTGCTGTTTTTTCCTGGTCTGAAAAAGAACAAAACCTAGTGAATGACCAATTAAAGAACCCCCCTAAAAATCCCTTAATTTAGTAAATCTATCAACTTTTAAGTCCTCCCATTCAGATTTGCTTTCTTAATATCAAGACAATTACCAAGTTTCAACCAAACCAATTACAATGTGCTAAAGCCTTGATTGAGGGAGAGCTAGCTAGTCAAAATTTGAATTCAACTCTCCTTTCTTTTGTAACTGCCACAACTTTCCACCATTTTTGATGCAGAGAACTAAGAGACAATCTCCTTCACAAACAGCTTTGGAGTAGAAATTTGAATCTTCATATTTAAATGCCAGTAGACAAGGAAGGATCTTAGAATCATGTTCCAATAATAGCCATGTTTCAGCCTCTTCTTCTTGTTCTGGGCTCAACCTATGAACTTTGTAGAAGGAAGAAGCCATGTTGGCTAAGTAATAGAAGTGTAAAAATGTGTGCTGTGTTCTGATCGAAGTCCTTATTATCAGAGCAAATTTTAAGACAGTTTTCCAATGCAACTTTTTGAATCAAATCAACAAAGCAACCAACCAAGCAACCGACTGACCATGAGGCTGATGGTATCTGCATGCAACATTTTGAACTTCCACAATGTGCTTTAAGATTGCATTAGGCATTACTTTTTTCTCATGACATTTAAAGAGTGTGCCCAACCTCTACCCATACTGAAGTTATTTAGACTAAAAACTCTTCAGGGCTACTATTTTTTTGTGTTTGTAGAGTGCCTATCACAATGGGCCCCCAATTTTTGGTTGGCACCTAGGCAACACCATAATAAACATTAACAATAAATAATAAAGATACTTGCACCTGAGAAATCCTCTCATCTTTTTTGTTTATTTTCACTGTTTGAGAAAATGGCAAGTTCCTTACTGTTATATTTTTCTCTGCATTACTGAATAGCACCTTCTACATCTTGGACACAATATTCTGTAGAATCAACACATCAACAAATTAATGGTGTTAAATTAATGCTGTTTCTCAGCAGAACTAAAATTCATTTGCAAATTTAACACCATTAATCTGGGCTTGAATAGGGACTGGGAGCGGCTGGCTCATTACAGAAGCAGCTTTTCCTCTCCTGGAACTGACACCTCCTCATCTATTATTGGGAGTGGACTACATCCACCCTGATTGAATTGGCCCTGTCAACACTGGTTCTCCACTTGCGAAGTAACTCCCTGCTCTCCATGTGTCAGTATATAATGCCTGCATCTGTAACTTTCACTCTATGCATCTGAAGAAGTGAGGTTTTTACCCACAAAAGCTTATGCCCAAATAAATCTGTTAGTCTCTAAGGTGCCACCAGACTCCTTGTTATCATTTAGCTAGTTATAGAGGTATAAAAGAAAGAATCTGTGTAAGGGCCTTCACTCACTGTGACAGTCTGAGGCCCTGTTCTTAAGCTAAGGCCTTTGGCTAAGCAGTGGGAACAGCCATAAGCTGGGAAGCATATGGTCACATCCTCACCAGCGGCGGCTCCAGGCACCAGCGCTCCAAGCGCGTGCCTGGAGCGGCAAGCCGCGGGGGGCGCCCTGCCAGTCCCTGCGAGGGCGGCCATCAGGCAGCCTTCGGCGGCATGCCTGCAGGAGGTCCGCCGGTCCCGCGGCTTCGGCGGCAATTCGGCGGCGGGTACGCCGAAGCCGCGGGACCGGCGGACTTCCCCCAGGCGTGCTGCCGAAGGCTGCCTGCCTGCCGTGCTAGGGGCGGCAGAAAAGCTAGAGCCGCCCCTGATCCTCACAGTCCAAACTATTCACATTGACATAAGGCAACCTGGGGCTGTTCGGAAGGTGATCCGATCCATCACCTCCATAGAAAGGGAAGAGCCTAGAAGATGTAAAAGGCAATTTAGTTTGATAGTTTTCTGTTTGGTAAGAACTCACTTATCAATAGACACAGCTGGGAAACCCTTATGTCTTTATAGATGCAGTTGTAAAATCCTCACTTCTGTATTGTTTTGTCATTATAGTTCCCACTTTGCTATGGTTTATTTGCATAGTCTCTGTCTGGTTCTGTAATTGTTTCTGTCTGCTGTACAATTAATTTTGCTGGGTGTAAACTAATTAAGGTGGTGGGATATAATTGGTTAGCTAATCATGTTACAATATGTTAGGATTGGTTAGGTAAATTTCAGTAAAATGATTGGTTAAGATATAGCTGAGAATATTACTATATAAATTAGGGGCAAACAGGAAGTAAGTTGGGATTCGAAAATAAGGAAAAAGTAACTTGGATTTAAGCTTGCTGGAAGTTCACCCTAATAAACATCAAATTGTTTGCACCTTTGGACTTCAGGTATTGTTGCTCTCTGTTCATGCGAGAAGGACCAGGGAAGTGGGTGGTGGTGAAGGAATAAGCCCTCTAACACCACCTTTTAAAAAGAAATTGATAGTAGGGCTTTTCTTGTCACAATAATTTTTAATAAATCCTCAATTAAAATAATACATTTCAAGCAATTGAAAGATCCAGTATAAATTCCTGAAATCAGTTTTCTTTGACAGAGTATCATGCACTGATTCTGAAAAGACCAATAATTTCCTTTTATACACATATGCGAAAATTAGATCTTAGTTCTTATGCTCCTCTAGAGGACACTGGCAACTTATCAAGCCAACTATCAACATGCAATAAGAAGTCACTGGAATACATACCAAAACAGGGCACACATACCAAGGGAAACCTTTACAAAAACAAATACTTCTTTGTTTTTAAAACTAATAAAATAGAGTCCAACCCACCAGTGAGAAAGAAGGGCAGCCTCACTAAACTGCTAGGAAGGGGCCAGTGGGATAGGAAGGGCACAGTGGATCTGGGAAGCTAGGCTCTGTAGATTCTTGTTGGGCTGCACGCATTAGTACATTTGACTTTTGTTTAACACAAACAAGTAAACAAACTAAAGCAGATGCTGCTTTAGTGTAAGCATGGCTGTGGGACCTGCACAGATAAGTCTGTGAAATTACAAACAAAAAATGGGGGCATTTTAAGTAGGAAAAAAATGGTATTTCAGGGAAAGAAAGACCAAGATTAGTGTTTTAAGCTCCAAGTGAGTCTCACAAATTGTACACTTTGAGCCAGTGCGTGTAACCTTAATGCAAAAGAACAGATTAAAAAAATACTTGATCATTTTGCTTCCTATACTTTTGACTTTCAATTCTCTACAAATCTTTAAAGTAAGCACTTCAACTTTAAACTGACCTTTACTGAAGAAATGAGCTGTGCTTTGCCTTATACATATGAGCTACTCTGGAGAACCGTACATTTACAGGTATATGAACGTATGTCTAAGAAAGTGTGTGTGACCATACATATTTGACTATACAAGAAAACCATTAATGAAGAAATATATAGGAAGTCTTATGTTCAAAGGCTACCAGAAGAAAAATATATATATAAAAAAAAAAAAGGTCAACTGAAAAATATAGAAGATTTGTGTGGAAAGGCCTTTAGAGGAAGACATAGACAAAATCTACCAGCGATTGGGGAAATGAATTATTAAGGCTGAGGCACTCTAAATTCTATTTCCATATGTATCTTGGGTCAGGGAAGGAAGCACTATTTATATTTATATAATCACTTCAAATGGCAGGAGATTATGACTACGATTCCATGTATGTACTGACATTCTCAAAGAACATAGTATCTTTCGTAAATCTCTTCCAAAAGGGACTTTTGCAAAGGGATCCTTTTGGAGATTTCTTGCCCGAGTCCACTTCAATGGTTTTTAACACAGAAGGGAACAATTTGACCCTAAATATAGTTGTGTCCCTGCCATCTTAAGGGAAACAAGGAAAGGCGTTAGCGACAGCCTGTGTACCAGCCACATACATGGAGAAGGCTGCCATAATCACTCTAGAACAGTGCCAAAGAAGGTACTGTTGTGGGCCGAATTAGCACAAGGCCACACAGGCTAAATATAAATGCTGATGCTAAGAAATACAACAGACAAGTAGCAGTGTATTTATGAACAGTTATATATTGCGTGCAAAGC
Source organism: Emys orbicularis (assembly GCF_028017835.1). Classification (NCBI taxonomy): domain Eukaryota; kingdom Metazoa; phylum Chordata; order Testudines; family Emydidae; genus Emys; species Emys orbicularis. The sequence continues at coordinate 94,112,568 of NC_088687.1, read as the reverse complement.
TAAGTCAACACTGTTAAGGTTTAGATTTTAGGCAGAAGGGAGCCAAGCAACCAGAATTCCCCTTCACAAGAATAATTTGCAATAGGGTTGTAATGCTATCATACAGTAATCAGATAATTTTTGTGAAAAGTATTATAGATATTCCTGAAGTTTATTTGATCCCTCCACTTGATAGTATTGAGTCTTTAATACTTTTGGACTGATGCTGTCTCTAGAAATAGCACATCAATAAATGTATTGTTATTTATAATATCATGCAAGTGCTTTTTTTTAAAATGACTGCTTCCTATTCTATATCTACTTCAGATTTCAGAGGCTGCATTACCCCAGCATACAGAAAAGTTGTTGGTATTCTCTCTATAAACAGCATTCCAGATCAATTTTCCATAGGAAAAAAATCCTCCGGGCTAATGCCCATCCCTAACCTTCTCTAAATTACCTTACAGGCTATTCTTTCTTGTTCCCTAGGGCCAGGCCAAATCTCCAGGCACATCCCACTCCTACCCAAAGTTTGGAATTTCAGTTCAAACTTTACTCAGGGAGTTACCACACTACTCTAGGGAGTTACAGTGTTCTTACCCCACCATCTTTTACAAAGCCTGATGCTGGGCTAAGTAGTTAGTTTAGGTCTCTCCTGGGATCTTTAAAAATTTAAAGACGAAGACTTTCAAGTTGCATTTTGTATACTTTAATAGGAAGAAACCGAGAAGGCTTTCTTCCCATTAATGAGGATTAAAGTAACAGCAGAGAGCACTTTGTTTCTGTTACCATACTGGTGTTTCAACTTTGATCATTCACAATGTCAATAAGGGAACATAATAAAGGGATTCAGACTCAACCTATATTTACCATCCTCTGTTAAAACTGCCAAACAAGTCTGTTTTTGAGACAACTGAAAGATATTTGTAGTAAAGTTTCTATTACTGCCAAGTAATATGTTAATAGCACAGCTTTCAACAACAGAATCAGGGACTGTCACATTCAGAGGATCACTAAGAGATACACAAGATTAGCAATGGAGTCAGAGAGGAAGTCAGGACTGGACAAGCAGCAGCACTTCTACTAAAGTTGAAAAAGCAGCAACATTTCTCCTCTGGTTTAAGTGGTTCCCTAACTCCAGAATGGAACTCATAAAATCCAGCTGCACCTAAGTTATTGATCATGAATAATACCCTCAGAGTCTGTTAAAAACAATTTGATTTTAATTAAGCAAAAGCAAGTCGCATCAGACATCCATTCCTAACTGACTTCATTCTCCTTGGATATCACAAAGGTCTTTAAATAATTGTACCTCCAAAATGGTCTCAGCAAAAGGTTTGTTGAAAACAGACTACCTTTTAACTGTTTAATTTAACTGAATGATTTTCTATAAAAGCTACAATGTGTCTATTGCACCAAAATATAGAAACAATGGCTAAGTCATCTACACACTGGCAAATCAGAATTGCACTGAACAAATATTTATCTTCTCTTGGTATTTAAGGTTATTTCTACTCTAGAGCACCTACAGTGGTGCAGCTCCACTGATGCAGCTGTGCCGCTGAAGCACTTCTAGTGAAGATGCTCTAAGCTGACAGGAGAGAGCTCTCTCATCGGCTTAATAACTCCTGCCTCCGCAAGAGGCGGTAGCTATGTCCCCGCGGACATAGCGCTGTTCACATCAGCGCTTAGATCAGTATGACTTACGTTGCTCAGGGGCATGGATTACACACACCCCGGAGCGAAGTAAGTTATACCAAAGTAATTTGTAGCGTAGACATAGCCTAACAGTACTCATCTACTACTATACACATACAGTTGTTTGAGAGGCAGGATGGAGCTATTTCATTTTCATTTACTATTTTAAATAATAAAGTATCATAGTATTCCAAGTATCTTGATATAAATGGTTCTCAAATATTTATGGAACTCTAACAAAAACAGACCAACCAACCAAAACGAAAAGTCCAGAGTTGCACCTGGACTTTACAGACTAGCTGGGGCTGCTCTGGGAAATACATCCAATCAAAAGGAAAGAGCAACTCCCACAATCCTCTGATCTATTGCCACAACAATAATCTCGACCCCATGGCTTTGGTTCCACCCTTTGAAACACTCTCAATATTGAGTGTATTGCAATAAATAGTACTCACAATGAACAAGTAATTCACAACAAGAAATACAAATGGTAAAAAAATATTACTGAACATCACAGCAAATTAAATCTTCAAAAACCAAATAACTATTTTTGCATATGTATTGTAAAATAATTTAAGATTAAATTTTAGTATTAAATGGCAAAGCATTGTTGTGTAAGTTCGAAAACTTGTCTCTCTCACCAACAGAAGTTGGCCCAATATTAGATATTACCTCACCCATCTTCTCTCTCTAAAACCATGATAAATAATCCAAATATAGCATAAAGATTCAAAAATAATACAATGGTCCCAATGTAAAATAGTACCTAGAATTTAGTCTGCCTCCTTCAAGTCTCATCTCAGATCTGAGTCTTAGGAATTCAAATATGCTCTTAATTGAGACGCAAAGTCATGTGGATAAAAGGAAATCCCTTTTCCCTAATCTAGCAGTTCCTAAAAAACACATTTGGCTCCCCTATGGAGAAGGGAGGCCAACTCATACTTTTGGCCTCTAGTAGGCCTTTGAGTTTAGTCTAGTTTTTTGTCTAGTTCTGTGAGATGGTTCCCCAGGCCCTCAAGTTTTCCTTTAACAAAATTATCTGAAGTTCATCCAGATGCTACTTTGAAGCATCAGTATGTTTGATAAACATTTCTGAAGTGTTTTCTAGCAAGTCAGCTGGACAGGAATCTCACACTGAGATTGTAAAATTATGGCATCACATCTGTGTCTTTGACCATGTTGCTGTTACTAGCAGCTTAAAGAGGCCAATTTTCCTTTTGACGTCTTTGGGGGAGGAAAACTCATCTGAAAATGGTACACACTCCACAGAACTCTTATCCTCACCTGGAAACCACAGCACAAGCTGACTGAAGAATTCAGAGGGGAAAACAGCACACTCTCAGCAAAATTCCTCCTTAATAGACATCAGAGAGATCTTGCCACCTTGGAATTGTATTTATTTCTGAGCTCCCAGAAAATTCTGCCAGTGCTGCTCTCCCCATCCTGCTGCACTTTCCTTGACATCCAGGCCTCTCACAACAGCCTCCAGCTGTTCCAGAAGCTCTCTCATCAAATCTGATGATAGTTGTGCCAGCAATAATGTTACACAGCCAAAAAGAACCTTAGAGCAACACTCCACACCTTTCCTACTCAGCTCAGCATTATGTCCTCAAAGTTGTTTCCCACCACTTCTCTAAAGCATTAGTCCCTACAGACTAAAATCCTGTTAAAATGGATGAGTTCAGAGGGGAGATTTAACCTACCCCTCCACTCCTTTCAACTAACAAACCACTGTAATTCACTCAGCGGAAGCCTGGGGGCAGTTTGTACAGGTGAGTCATAATTCCCTACAATTAGGGATTTGTAAAGGAACCATAGTCAAGCCCTTAATAAGAAGGCACCAGCCATTTTGCTCAGTCCAGTCTTGAGAGTTCAGAAGGTAAAAGTCACCACGAATTTTTAAATGAAAGCTTACAGGGACAGTAATGAGTCTCCTGCAGCTGGTGAACATTTTGCTGAAATATGATGTCATTTGGGACACCGGCAGCACAGGGGCCCTATGTCTGCAACTGAAAAGTCGTTTCCAAAGTTCTCCAATACTTAGAGTCACAGAGTTTAAGGCCAGAAGGGACCACCAGATCATCTAGTCTGACCTCCTGTATGTAACCAGACACCACCACCACCCAGCACTTGCTCAATAAACCAAACAACTGAAATTAGACCAAAGTATTACGGCCCACAGATTAGACTATTGTGTGCCACAGACAGAGAATAGCAGAAACTGAGGCCTACCAATGCCCAAGGCGCCCCAATGTCAGGGAATTGGTAAGTAGTAAGTGTTCAACACAGAAAGGTTAGCAAGAAGAGGTTTACCTGACAGCTAATAGGAAGATATTTAGTGGTTAATAAGGCATGAATACAATTCCATATTTATTTATGAATGGTGATTTGTATATAGCCTTCAAATGGTGCTGCTGCTTCCTGGGATTCTTCTAACCAATCTTCATCTTTACCATTCATTGAGTGTGTTAATGCTTAAAATGTTATTTGGGTTTAAATATTAAAATGAAACTCGAAGTTGCATACTAGTGAAGGCTGACCACGGAAACAGATCCCAGCACTAGTGAGGTTCAAAGACAGTGCCCAAGTGGTGAGATCAGACTTCTGTCTTACTCACAACCCCCTCTTGGCTGCTGGAAGGGCAAGGAGCACCTGTTCCCTCTCTATCTCTCCTGGCAGCTTTGCAGAATTCTCTCCCTCTGTTCATCCTTGCAGCTTGAAGAGTGGAGGGAATGGAGCTGTCAGCAGATGTAAGGAGAACAGTTACAATGACAACTTTTCTTCTTCCACAGCTGGTTTCATAAGCTCTCGCACTCTCCTCCCACCCCAGGGTGGGAGAGCTGATGCATTTTTCAACAGCCCGCAGAGGTGCTGAGCACTCTGCAGGATACACAGGTATCACACTGAATAAGCTGTGCTCCTATGACAGGTGCTCTGCTCCCATTACATCAGACCAATCAAAGAAAGGAAAAAGCTGGTCCTTAGTATTTGCCTGTCTGGGAAAAATATGCACCACACAAACACGCACCCGCACTGAGGAAGGCAGGAGAGTGATTTGATTTATTGCCGTGAGTGGTTAAGGATATTTTAGTACACTGAAAGAAGCAGAAGTTTTTTTACTTTCTCTACACATATTACAGGAGGATAGAATATGGTTTATAATCTCTGAGACAGGACCCCCATGCTGCCAGTGTCAAACATGATGCAGTTTTTCAGCCAGCTGCCCACAACAGGAGGTCTCAGAAATACCAACTGGAATTTAAAGTTTTGCTTCCAAATGCATTTCACTTCTTATGTCAAGCATAAAACAGTTTTTACCTTGTGATAGCTGACTTTAGTAAAAGTGTTAGAGATTTTCTTCATGTTGGAAAATGATGCCTTTGATATTTGATATGAGGAAGGGCCTAAAAGTCCTCAAAACATCCTCTCTAAATATTGGAGAGACCGAGGTGTTACTCCTAAGCAGCAGAAGACAGTGCACTATCCACTGAAATATACCAATATCTGCAGAGCCCAAACTATGACAGTGCAAAGTTAACCTTGGCAGAGGGTATAGAGACTCAAAGCACCTCCATCTTCTCTCCAGCCTCACTGCTCCATATCTCAATCATATTGGAAGCAGGTGGCCTTTCGACTAAATAAAGGCATCTGGCAGAAAAGAGGTACCTAGAATTGTTTTGTCCCAGGCAAAGGAAGCAACTGATAGGCAACATGCTACTTAATTTCTCGCTGCCTTAAGGGGCTTTAAGTGTTCTGTAGCATGATAGATTTGGCACTGCACACTCAAAAGACACAGTACAGTTTTAAAGTTTCATTCAACAGTCATGCATCATTGAACAATTTAGTTACTGACATTAGGAGCAGCTCCCTGCATTTATTAGCCAATGAGAAGCTATGGTTTCTAGAAAAACCAGACACACACACACACACACTTCTGCCCTAATTTTTAGCTTTTGCTTCTTATTTCTCCCTTTTTCCATTTGCAAGACTGTCCCAAAGCTTTTCTTTGTTGCTCTTCTAGTTATGAGTTGATGAATCCACAGTTTAAAAAACAAATGAGAGACATGTACAAATAGTAGTAATTTATATCTGTGCTTCAAACAGTATTTCAAGCACAAATAGCATTTCACGCACCTCCACTGCCAAAACAAAAAACAAAACCCCAAACAATAAAAGCAAATACACCTCTACCCCGATATAACGCTGTCCTCGGGAGCCAAAAAATCTTACTGCATTATAGGTGAAACCGTGTTATATCGAACGTGCTTTGATCTGCCGGAGTGAGCAGCCCCGCCCCCCGGAGTGCTGCTTTAACACGTTATATCCGAATTCATGTTATATCGGGCCGCGTTATATCGGGGTAGAGGTGTACTATGGACGCAACAGAAATCACTTTTAACACCAAACCTTAAGGAGGAAAAGTTGTTGTGACACTACTTTGACCTAAATCCAGCAAATGCTTCTCCTTGCCAGTATTCTCACTGAAGTTTCTGCTCATGTGAGTAAAAGTCTACAGCACTGGACCCTTAATTTGAAACCATGGGAATGGAGAAGGGAGCACAGGATGGAGGCAGGGTTATTGGTTTATTAGCAATATAAAGCAGCAAAGATGGCTAATGGATCATGAAGTCTCAAAAGTGAGAGAAACCATTTTTAAAAGCAAAAATAAAATCTGTTATAAAAATTAATACTTTCTATCACACCAAAATGAACAAGTCATCCTGGGGGATGCTCTCACACACATCATTTGAGGTTATTTAAGCAAATATTCCCAATTTACTGTACCCTTTTTCTTCTAGGTAGATTTGTGACAACAGCCCTACCACACTTGCCAGCTTCCCACTCTTTCAAAACATCCCAGACTGCAGTGTACTGTTGGTATCACCAACACTGACAGAACAGTAACTCTGTTTAAGGGGTAAAGCAAGTCCGTTTTTATTCCCTATTCAGTGTTTTCTATTCTTGATTTACATACAACAGAGTAAAAAAAAATACAAATTTTGCTTTTTAAAAACAAACACTGAACACTGGGGAAAAAATTCTACATATTTTCCTTGTAAACAGGTTTGCTGCTTCATTTGCAGCTACTTGTGTTAACAGCACTGTGCATGCCAGGATGTCTTGGAGCAGGAAATCTGGCTGGAGCAGAGCTGTGTCATGGCCCTGAAAAAGGTACATTAGAAAAAAAAAATACATCAATGGTTTATTATGGCTCATCCAACAACTTCTATTGAAAAAGATCTGTTTTTTCCATCTCTGATTAGCACACTGATCAAAATACATTAAGTTCACTGAAGAGCAAAGCACACATTTTAAAACTAAAAAGTTGTTCAGGAATGTTTTAACTTCTAGTCAGCTCAAAAGAAAAAAAAATCACATCCATCCTTAGACACTGTCCAGTATAAACATTTTGGAAAATATGAATATAAACAATGAAGTGATCAGACATTTGAAAAAAAGTGTCACTGCTAGGTACACACAACAGGAGAGTCCTATATAACTGAAACACCCAGCAACAGCATGGAGCCATGCAAAGACACAGGTCTAATACTTTATAGTCTCACTGTCTAATGTATTGAGACACCCTGAGATATTTCATTCATTCCGTGCTTTCCCTCCAGTCTCAGGGAAGATTTTGGGACTGTCATAGCTCTTCACCTCCTTGATCTAGGATCTGATAATATCTTCTCTCATCCTCTGCACTGGAGCTGTTCCCCCCAACTCCCCACCTAGGTTCCAACCCCTTCCCACCTAGGCAGGCTGGAGATAGGGTGGAGATTCCAGTGCCCTTCCTCCCCTTCACTCCCTCTCCCCACCCCCTTCCCACAGAGAGGTCAGACGGCTATCAATGGTGCTTCTCCTACATAGCTTCAGGATCTTTAAGGAAGTCCTCAAGACATGAAGGTTTTCTTTAACATCCCTAAAATATGTCCATGTGTTCAGAATGAATGGGGTGTGTGTAAAGAATCTCTAGTTGCTCCTCAACCTCTCCAAGAACTGGAAAAGGACTTTGTCAGTCTCCTCCATTTGCTGTCTTCACCTGTTCTATTTTTCCCTAATCTCATTTTCTTTTCTTTAGAACAAAAACAAACAAGAAACAAACACAACTAAGTATGTTAGTAAAATGTTAAGGCTGTAATTTAAACATAAATTACACATGAAATGAAAAAGTTAATATTTGCATATTAACATTGCCTCTCAACATAAATGTAGTATTTCTGATTACTAGTCTATTAATCTATACTTTAAGTAGATCAGGTGCATAAAGAATATATAATAGGTAAGATGAGTGAGTTAATACTATCACAAGAATCTTCCTTTATTTTTGTATTTCATGACTTGTTTAAATATGTAAGCCTACCATTAACTTCTTGCATTTCAATGTATTTTTGTTTTGTTTTGTTTTTGTCCAATTAGAATAACGTATTCAAAAAGCTGTAAAACCTTTATGTCCCACAGCTAGCATATTTCTAAAGACTCTAACTCTAAAAACGTATTAAATATTGTTTTCAGCTTTTTGTGAGGTGGCCTTGCTTCACAAAAAAACTCAGTTAAAAAGAAAAGAGAGAGAGAGAGAGATCAGCACAGATTCCAACAGTTCCGCTACTAGCTAGACTGTCTGCTTGTCGAGAACAGAAGCTCAGCAGACTACTCTCTGTAAACATGCCCCAAACTGTCATACTTCATAGTACAAAGGCAAGAAGTAACACTAAGCACTTGCATCAGTGTATTTATCATCCTCCACGTAACTCTACCACTTTATAGGCTTTTGAACCTTTAAAAAAAATAAAAAAAAAAAGTTTGTTTTTTTACTACCAAGCTCCAAAAACACAACTGCATCATGCTTAAGCACAGATTGTTCTCATGCAGCCTCAAAGTTCACCAGAGGCCAACTGACTATGATGGGATAAGAATTTAGAGAATAATGTAAATGCTTTAAATCAGTGGTCTCCAAACTGTGGGACATGTCCCCCTGGGGGCGGGTGTGGAGAAACGTCTGGGAGGACGGAGCGGGTCGCAGGCCAGCCCGCGCAGGGGGGCAGAGAAGGAGCACCACCCAGCCCTGCTCTGCACGCAACTCCGCTCTGGCCCCACCCCCAGCTCCAGTCCCTGGCCACAGCTGCAGCCCCAGCTCCACTCCCGGCCCTAGGCCGCCAGGCCCTGGTTCCCAGGCCACAGCTCCCAGCCCCCAGGCTGCCGGTTCCACTCCCGGCCCAGGGGGGGCATGGACACATGCCATTACTGTTAAGGCGGGGCACGAGAGGAAAAGTTTGGGCACCACTGCTTTAAATGCTTGGGACTGAAGGGAGTATGGATGCTGAAATATTCCACATTATAGCCACCTGGTGAAGGGTATATTATAATGCTTACCCATGCTCATCTTAATGGGCAAGTTTTCTCTGCTTGCAGCCTCCACTAGGTGTCTCCTAACTTCCATCACAGCTTCCTTTTGTCTGAGATTCATTAAGGACTCCCAGAGTGCTTTGGCAGCTGGATCACTGTAAAAAAAACAAGAGAGTTACACTAAACATCTGTTGCATAATGAAATAAGTTTAAGGCAACATTTACATTTTAAAATGTGTGTTCATACGCAGTAACTTCTATGAGGTGGACAGTATACAGACTAAAGATTAACTTTTAAAAATGGTTACTGTGATTCTATATTAAAAGCTCATATTGGCTTGTTACAAACTTGCATTACAAGTCACACATCCACATTTTCACAGATATTAACATAAGCTAAAATAAACAAGACAGCCCAGATGTAACCACTATTGTTCACTTCGGAAATATCAACAATGCTCTGAGGTTTTTCAAATACTGCAACTGAAGTACAGATAGGCTCCAACTCCAAAGTTTGGGTCTGGATCTTGGTGCAAACATTCTTAAAATTTGGGAGCTGGTGTGCTGATTTGATACAATGGGCACCGTATCTCGGGGCTTTGTTTATTGTCCTCATACTTACATATAAGAAATGAACAATATGCAATAAAGCTTAACGGTCCTTATGTTTTTGGTATCTACAGAACGTTAAAATTATTTACAGTTAGCTTTTAATAAAAGACACTTAGTATTTTATTTGGCTCATCTGCATTCATTTCCTCATCAGTATTCTCTCTCACCCCAGATACTGTATTTTATATAATGAATGGCTCCAGTGTTTTCTCTGGAACAAACTTGCCTTAAGCTAAGTCCGCGCACATTTGATTCACTGGGTTGATTTTTTTGCTTGTTTTTTTTTTTTTTTTTTTTTAAACTTCCTTCTGTTTTCTCTCAGGAGATTTTTTCCTCCTAAATTTCCTCTAGAGACCCTTACCACAAGTTTACCGTACGCCAGAAATAATAGTTTTGTTTTATGAAATACTCATAATTGAGTTGATACCTGTGTTGTGCTCTCTCCACTGATACGGTCTGGTTATGTTAAGTCCAGCATATCATCCTCCAGTGCAGGTGAGAGTGCTTTCCAAGCCCCTATATTAGTAGCCCAAGAACCCCATAACCTCTATCTGGATTTGGCAGGGGGCATGTGGAGAAGTGGAGGATGGGAAGGAAATTAAACACCTCCCTCAGCTAACCAGGGTGGTGGGGAGGGAGTGTATATTTTATGTGTGTGTGAATGAGAGAGCAAGCATTTTATCCCATTAACGTGCTCTGAGAAAGACAATCCAAGCTAAATAGCAGAGAAAGATTGGAGTAAATTGGGGAATAGTCTCCCCAGGGAAATGGCAGGAGACCCATCACTTGAGACATTTAAAAATTAGCCTTGATAAAGCACTAAAAAAATATCCTGTACAGCACGATCCTGCATCAGCAGAGGAACTGACTAGATGACCTAAAGAGTCTCTTCATTTCTAATTTCTAGGACACTTATTACATCTCTCTCAGGCCAATGAGGCCTGGGGGGACAGCTCCTTCCAGAGACCACCCAGCCCACTTGTGATGCAGCCACAAGCAATATAAGTCACTCCACTCGCAAGGGTGGTCTGAGTGCACTGTCATGATGGCCAGCCCAGCACCAGACTTTGATCTCTTGTAACACAAAATGGAGTACTTTTTGATACAAGGACTAGAATTCAAGACAAAGCAGAGGTTCCAAGAGTAACTGTATGCTTCAATGCAGCTTCCTTGAATTAATGACTGCTGTGTTACTTTACAGTTATGATTATTGGATTGTTTGGGTTTAGTGCTTAAATCCCTTTCTAGTTCTCATCATCATACGAAAATGTAACTAACTGACCCTATTCAGACCACTCATATAGGGCATGTCTACACTATCATTTTAAACTGTGTCTGAGGGTTAGGTTACTACAGTGGTAGGCAACCTATGGCACAGGTGCCGAAGGCAGCACGCAAGCTGATTTTCAGTGGCACTCACACTGCCCAGGTCCTGGCCACCGGTCCAGGGGCTCTGCATTTTAATTTAATTTTAAATGAAGCTTCTTAAACATTTTAAAAACCTTATTTACTTTACATACAACAATAGTTTAGTTATATATTATAGACTTATAGAAAGAGACCTTCTAAAAACGTTAAAATGTATTACTGGCACATGAAACCTTAAATTAGAGTGAATAAATGAAGACTCGGCACACCACTTCTGAAAGGTTGCTGACCCCTGGGTTACTACATAGTTATCCCTTGTTCTAGTTACAACACTTGTACACTCTGCAGCATACATGGGATCCTAACCAACTTCCCAAACCATGGTAAAGCCTTGGACATGATTTGCTCAAGACTTTGTCTGGAACTTAGCTGTATCCCCATCACACTATCAAATGAAACCATGCTGTAACTGGGTCCCCGACACATAGCATGATGGGAATCTTCTGCAGCGATCATTTACAATGGTGCTTGGAGGGTGAGGGGGAAGGAGTAGCCCTGGTTGGCTCTCATCTCTCTCTCTCCCCTCCTCTGAATGTTTTCTCACTGTCCCCCACCCCACTCCCTGCCACTGCTTTTTCTCATTTCTGTTTCTCCCTTATGCCTCAGTTATCTATGGGCCCATCTAGAGTGTACATCATCAGATGGTTTTACACAATTTTTATTCTGAACATTCTTTCCTCTCTGCTGATTGACTATTTGCTCCAATAATCCCCATCCTCACAGTCTCTTCACTGGAGCACCCTCTCCCATGCTCTTCCATTCTTTGTCCCCCATCCTCTTACCTCCCTTTCTTTGTTTTTATTCCTTTAGCTAATCCCTGTCAGACTGTCTATTATGAACCCCAAGTTTGCAAATATCATGAAACTGGCTCAGAATATCAGGAAATTGCCTTAAGATCATGGATTTTTTAAAGAAAATAATACATTTTGACTGTCTTTTTGGCCTTCTGGTTTTTGAGACTTCAGAGTTTACATTTTCCTGCTTTTCTCCACAACCATGAGGCTAAAAACTTTCATTTAAAAAAGAAAAAAAAAGTAAGCTGAGATTTTTCACACACATGCCTCCAGGAGCTGGGGCTTTAAGAAAAGCACTACATATAGCAGTGCTCCTGACAAAATTGTGAGACTTGGCAAAACAGCTGTCTTTCCTTCTCTCCCACCCCTGGACCTAAAGTATATTATATTTAAACATAAATAATCAAATTTAGAAAACCCACCAATATATATATATATATATATATATATATATATATATATATATATATATATATATTAAAACAGCAAAACATGGAACTACTATGTTCTACTTGTACGTTATATGCTTTTCCCTCACCCTCTGTCTACCTTCATAGGCAGTGTGGTCTAGTTGATAGAACACAGGATTAGAACTCAGGAATCCTGGGTTCTATTCAGGGACCAGCACCAACATGTTGCGCGATGGACACTTGACAAAATTACCGGACTTAGTGACTGACATTGGCGGAGGGGGCTCCAGGCTGAGGCAAGGGTTGGTGTGTGGGAAGGGATGTACGGGCTCTGGGCTGGGGGTGTGGGTTCTGGGGTGGGGTCAGAAATGAGGGGTTCAGGGAGGAGGCTCCGGGCTGGAGCAGGAGGTTGGGGGGGGGGTGAGGGCTCCAGCTGGGGTGGTGGGGATGAGGGGTTTGGGGGGCAGGAGGCTGCTCCAGGCTGGGATCAAGGGGTTCAGAGGGCAGCAGGGGGAGCAAGGCTGAAGTTGAGGGCATGGGAGGGGGTCAGGGGTGCATGCTCCGGGCGGCGCTTACCTCAAGCAGCTCCCAGAAGAAGCAGCATGTCCCCCCTATAGGGAGGCACAGCCAGGTGACTCTGCATGCTGCCCCATTTCCCACAACTCCCATTGGCCACGGTTCCCGGCCAATGGGTTGATAGCTGTGGAGTCAGAGCTCGGGGAAGGGGGACGGAGGCAGCGTGCCTGCAGAGCCGCCTGGCCGCGTCTCTGCCAGCAACAGCAGGGATGGTGAGCGCCCCCACGGACCTCAACATTTTTACCATGGACACTTGTGTTCGTGTACGGACACGTTGCCGATCCCTGGGTCTATTCCCAGCTCAGGCACTATCCTGTTATATGACCTTGGGCCAGTCACATCCCCTCTCTGTGTCTCAATTTCCTCATTTGAAAAATGGGGATAATTATAATGACCTCCTTTTGTAAAGCGCTTTGAGATCTACTGCTGAAAAGTGCTGTATAAGAGCTAGATCAGGGGTCAGCAACCTTTCAGAAGTGGTGTGCCGAGTCTTCATTTATTCACTCTGATTTAAGGTTTCACGTGCCATTAATACATTTTAACGTTTTTAGAAGGTCTCTTTCTCTAAGTCTATAATATATATCTAAACTATTGTTGTATGTAAAGTAAATAAGGTTTTTAAAATGTTTTAAGAAGCTTCATTTAAAATTAAATTAAAATGCAGAGCCCCCCAGACCGGTGGCCAAGACCCGACAGTGTGAGTTCCACTGAAAATCGGCTCACGTGCCATAGGTTGCCTACTCCAAGCTAGATATTATTACTTAGATAATAACAGATTTTTTTAAAAACAAAAAACCACACCCAGACTTACAGCTGAGCCAGACTGATGTACTAAAACAAAGCTCTATCTTTTTCAGCTATTTCTCATAGCTTTTGACCCAGTGGGTTTTCTTTACTCTTGCTGGCTTAAGTTGCGGGACTGAGGGTTGTTTTAATGTGCTAAAACAGCAAAAAAAGACAAGTGTGGTGAAGTCTTAGAGCTGACTGGGGCCTGCCATATTCCCATGTGCCTGGAGCTTTGCACAAATTACAATGAGTATTTCCAGACAAAATTCTGGTTACTTGAGAAGGAAAAAGAGCAAGAAGGGTAAATAACAGTAGAGATACCACAGATATTATTTTTCTTTCTGCAGATGTACCAAGAAACAAATAACCAAGCTCTAAGGTCTCTGTATACAAATATTTTAAAATACAAAAAATGAAATAAGAATCCATAATGCAAATACTTGATTGCTCAAGGCCAACGCTCTCAAAAATAATCCACTTAACAATTCAGAATGCCTCATCAATAATACTCCATAACCTGCAATCACCAATTCCTCACGTCACCCCTTCCTGAAAAGCCTGAGTAAGCAGATAAGCCGTGCAGCATGCCCTGATAGTGAACAAACATGGACACTATGGGTATAAGCCTGGATCTGAGCCCAGGCTCAAGCCAAACCTCACTTATGACCGCACTACAAATGTGCTAACCTAGGGCTCACACCCAGGGTCCCAGGACCCTGCAGGGCTGGAGAGTTCAAGCCCATGATAAGCTGGGACCAAAGGTCCCAGGCTCTATTGCTTTCCTGTATGCAAGCAGCCCCAGCTTGACTTGGGTCCTGAAAGTCCTCCAAATGCATCCCAGAATGCCTGGCAGCAAAGGCGCAGAGCTGCAGGCAGCCAGCCCAGTGTCCGAGTACCATTACTGCCTGGCCGAGCATGCTATCCCTTCCCGCTCCAGCTCCTCCTCACTGCTGTGCGGAGTTTGCCCCAAGCAGGGAACAGAGCTGACAGGTGGAAGGAGGCTTCCAGATGTCAGGATGTTGGGGGGGGAGGGTCATCCCTCCCCTGGGTGTGCTGAGCCGGGAGCCCTGCCACTCCCCCTCCCTGCAGGGTGGTGCTTGGTTCCCACTCTGCTCTCTGACCCTTACGCTTGGGACCCGCCTGCTTTCCATAGGGCTGCGTGAACTGTCAGGCCGGTGAGTGGGAGCCAGCCCCAAAACTTCCCTGCAGCCTCCTGCATCAGCTGCCCTGGTACCTCACTGCAGGGAAGTTTTAGAGCTGGCTCCCACTCACTGTCCTCACAGTGCACACAGCCCAAAGAGGTTGGGACCAAGCGGCTGCCCTGCAGGAAAGGAGGCAGCAGAGCTCCTAGCTCAATACAGCTGTGGAAGGGATGACTCCCAACACCCCAGCCGCTCCCCATCCCTACAGAGCAGCTGCTTGGTTCCTCTCCACTCTCTGTCCCTTGCTCCTGGGCCCCCCCTGATGTTGGGGGATGGGAGGCACTTTGCATGGCACTTTGGGATATGTTTACTTTGAGTTGGGTCTGTGCACTGCAGTGTGGACACCAGAGCCCTAGGTTTGAGCACACGTTAGAAAATTTTTAACCTAGGGTTAAAATGCATGGTAGACACTCAAGCCCAGAGTTCCCTGACACAGGTCAGCTGACTCAAGTCCCACTAACGCTGGACTTACACGGCAGAGCATGTTGAAACAGTCAAACCTCAAAGAGATATCATCAGTGATCTCAAAATGTGTGAAACGAAAAGCAAGACCAGGAAGGCAGAGTCTTTTCCATTCCAGTTCTCTGGGCTGGCCAACCCAATCTCCTGGTTTCAACCAATACCTCTCAATGTTTTGGATAGCCAATAGGATAATTCAGTTTACATATCTAGAGATGCTAAATAAAAGAAATCCAAGTATTTGCAGTAGGCCCTATATTTCCCTATAGAGAGAGAATACTGCGAATACTGGGGTAAATTAATTTAGTTATTTACGGTAAAATTTGCAAATTTCTAAGGGTGAGCAGTGTATTCTTTCTCCCCCACTTAAAGAAAGATTAAAATATTACCTGATATCCAAACAGGGAACAAAACAAACAACAGCATCCAATAGTAAAAACTTTGAGGGACAGGGGCGAAACTGAGCAGATTTGAGAGATTTTGGCCCAGATCCACAAAGGTATTTAGGTTCCTTACTTCCAGTGAAATCAATAGAAGTTAGGAGCCTAATAAACTCTCAGGATCTGGGCCTTTGTAATTAGAAAATTTTAAGGACCAAAAAAAAAAAAAAGCAACTGTAATGTTTGCTACTGAAAACTGGAGTATGCTGTACTGCTTTCCTGATGAACAGTTATGTGCTGTGCTTTATGGCTGAAAAACTAATGAAGCAGTTAACCAGGAAACCTAGCAGAGGCATATGTGCACAGAGCAAAAATGTACCAGTTTTTAAAAATTATATGACCAGCCAAAGAATTTTCTCTCTCTCAAAACACTATCCCTTCAGCCATACATAAAACTATAAGGGGCATTGCCCCTCGGGCAACTTTGCATAAAATGAAAGACTACATTTTTACAGTGTTCTCTTACAACTGTAAAATCCATAGATATACCAGCAAACTGGCATCGTCCTGGGAAAGTGGACTCCACCTAGAATGCATAGCTTTACCAATCTGTGTCAAAAGGCTCCTCAAGATTTTAAACTAGACTTTTATAGATTAAGGATGTTCTATCAGTGAATAGCCTGGCACCAAGAGTAAATCCTGTCTTTCACCAGTGCTTCTTCAATCTGGATAAAGCATTTAAAATAGTTATGGCATGCAATAAATGTCAACTGGAGTTTGCTAGAAACTAACAGGAAATGCTAATCATAAGATAAAATGTGAGTCTGTTTTCATTTATAAGAAGGTTGTTGAGTAGTGAATCATGGGAATGACTCAATGAAGTGCAAAGTAGAAAAATGGTGTGAGTGGAGGGAGAAAAAAACAAAACATATCCCATGGGTCATCAATACCTGATCTTTCAGAATGAAACTGCTAATATGTATTATTTATTCATGGCATGAGACCAATTTACTCACATATATTTTAGTAGGTCACATCACTTCTTGTTACCGTGACCTAGTGTTAGGACAAACTAGTTATTAAAATAATTTAAACAGAGAACAACTCTGAGTCTCAATAGCCAAAACCGTTGAAAAATAGCCTGTTTTTGCATTGTGCATCATATTGCAGCAAGTGCTAGCGGCTGATTGATTTAAAGAGTAACACAAAAATGTTGAGATGTACTCTTCTGCAGTTCCTCCCCCCCCTCCCGCAACCATCTATTGCAGCTCTAGGGAATGGTTTCAATTTTAAAAAATATTAGCTCCATAATTTGTCCAGTGAGTAAACATGTAATGAGTACAATAGTAAACAGATTAGAACAACATGAAGAAGGGTCTTTCTTTGCTGCCCGTCCTCTTTATAACTCGGACAAAGTTACTACTTTGTGTTTTAGAATCCCAAACTAAATGAAAAACAGAAATAGGATCACCTTATTTGCCACTATTATTCAAAGCAAAGAATGGAAGAGAAAGTCCCTCTCAGTTCACTGTCTTCCTATTCCCTCCCACAGTGCTCTTCCCCTCCTCCTTTTTCATCTTTGGTTCCTGTACTCTCACCCCAGGTAGTTTATTCTGATCACACAGACACTGATTTTACACTTCTGTAACTACTGACTTAAATTAAGTTCTCTCCCCCAGCTCCTCTTTCCCTATTTCCTGCCATCTTCTGCTGCTTTACATATCTGCATATATTACACTGGTCTACAATTTTTGAGAAGTCGTCTGCTTCAGAGATAAAATGTGCTATTTATTATGTATTTTGATGTGCTGAATTCAAATATGACAATTAAAACAACTGATTGGCTACTGTTTCTAAGATATTTAAGTTTTTACATTTTATGTCTATGTATATTGTGTAGATAGTAGAGTTTTAATCATAAATTGTAAACCCAGGTCTTTTCATGTGTTTATGGTTGCTTTACATGATAATATTTCACCAGTCCTGTTTATGTAACACTTTAAAAATCAGCAAAAGGGTTATATAAATAAAATTTATTATGAAACAAAAGGCAAAAAACTATTATGTACATAGTTTAGTCCTATTCAGTGTCTACTCAGCGCTTCTTGGCTTGTCTCTTGTATTCATTAAATGGAGCATCTCTTGTCACTGTCCAGCAATAGTCTGCAAGCATTGATGGGCGCCATTTGCTCTGATAGCATTTCTCCATTGTTGCAATGTCCTGGTGAAATCGCTCGCCGTGCTCGTCGCTCACTGCTCTGCAGTTTGGTGGAAAAAAATCTAGATGAGAGTGCAAAAAATGTACCTTTAGTGACATGTTGCAACCAAGGCTTTTGTATGCCTTGAGGAGGTTTTCCACCAACAACCTGTAGTTGTCTGCCTTGTTGTTTCCGAGAAAATTTATTGCCACTAACTGGAAGGCTTTCCAGGCCGTCTTTTCCTTGCCACGCAGGGCCTGGTCAAATGCATCATCTCGAAGAAGTTCACGAATCTGAGGACCAAAAAAGACACCTTCCTTTATCTTAGCTTCACTTAACCTTGGAAATTTTCCACGGAGGTACTTGAAAGCTGCTTGTGTTTTGTCAATGGCCTTGACAAAGTTCTTCATCAGACCCAGCTTGATGTGTAAGGGTGGTAACAAAATCTTCCTTGATTCAACAAGTGGTGGATGCTGAACACTTTTCCTCCCAGGCTCCAATGACTGTCGGAGTGGCCAATCTATCTTGATGTAGTGGGAATCTCTTGCACGACTATCCCATTCGCAGAGAAAACAGCAGTACTTTGTGTATCCAGTCTGGAGACCAAGCAAGAGAGCAACAACCTTCAAATCGCCACAAAGCTGCCACTGATGTTGGTCATAGTTTATGCACCTCAAAAGTTTTCATGTTGTCATAGGTTTCCTTCATATGGACTGCATGACCAACTGGAATTGATGGCAAAACATTGCCATTATGCAGTAAAACAGCTTTAAGACTCGTCTTCAATGAATCAATGAACAGTCTCCACTCATCTGGATCGTGAACGATGTTGAGGGCTGCCATCACACCATCGATGTTGTTGCAGGCTACAAGATCACCTTCCATGAAGAAGAATGGGACAAGATCCTTTTGACGGTCACGGAACATGGAAACCCTAACATCACCTGCCAGGAGATTCCACTGCTGTAGTCTGGAGCCCAACAGCTCTGCCTTACTCTTGGGTAGTTCCAAATCCCTGACAAGGTCATTCAGTTCACCTTGTGTTATGAGGTGTAGTTCAGAGGAGGAGGATGGGAGAAAATGTGGGTCCTGTGACATTGATGGTTCGGGACCAGAAGTTTCATCCTCTTCCTCGTCTGACTCAAGTGAGAATGATTCTGGTGCATCAGGAGCCGGCAGTCCTTCTCGGTGGGGTACTGGGCGTATAGCTGATGGAATGTTTGGATAATGCACAGTCCACTTTTTCTTCTTTGACACACCTTTCCCAACTGGAGACACCATGCAGAAGTAACAATTGCTGGTATGATCTGTTGGCTCTCTCCAAATCATTGGCACAGCAAAAGGCATAGATTTCCTTTTCCTGTTCAACCACTGGCGAAGATTTGTTGCACAAGTGTTGCAGCATATGTGTGGGGCCCACCTCTTGTCCTGATCTCCAATTTTGCAGCCAAAAGAAAGGTGATAGGCTTTCTTAACCATAGTGGTTATACTGCGCTTTTGTGATGCAAAAGTCACTTCACCACAAACATAGCAGAAGTTATCTGCACTGTTCACACAAGTACGAGGCATCTCTGCTTACTTTGGCTAAACAGAAATGTGTCCCTTTGCAAAATCAAACACTGACAAATAAGAGAGCACGACACTGTATGATTTCTAGAGCTGATATAGGGCAATTTGTTCAGCAGAGTGATGTAAGCTTCGTTATGATTGCATCATCCATGACTTCTAGGAATAACATGATGCAATTCATATCATGTATGACGCAATACCAGCTTCAGATTTCATCATTCATTGTTTTGCCTAAAAAGCAAGTACTGTCCAAACCCAGTCATAGATTTATTCATAGATCCAGTCAAAGATGTATTTTAGTCATTTCTGGTTTAAATTGAGATCCCTTCCCTTTATAACTCACTTATCCTCCGCCATTCCCAAGTCAAGGGTCGTATATATTGACCCAATAGCATATCTTGAAAACTAGAGCCAATCAACAATTTTAAGCATCATTTTCGTTCTCAGTGACCCAGAATTAGTAAAGTTTGACTACATTTATTTCAGAAGCATTTTGGCTGTAGAGCAGTGTTATCAGAGGCATTTTGTGAACCACAATATTCACAATGCACTTACCTGTGGCTACAATGGATTTTACCTTTAATTTTTTATTACAAAAGCAAAACAAAATATAACCATGAAGTTTTAATACTGTATTCTTAAAATTAACACAATTCTTTACACTCATAGAACCTTACATTCAAGGAACCCTAAATCACTTTAAAAATATTAACTTTCACAACAACCCTTAAGGATTACAACACATATTTTAAGCAGAGGAAAATGGGAGGCACAGAAGTTAAGCAACTTGCCCAAGGCCAGGAAGAGAGCCTGACAAAAGCAAGGAATAGAACTCAGGGTTGAAATCTTGGCCCCCTCTGACATCTATCAGTGTTTTGTCAGGGATTTCACCACAGATATTTTTAAGACTTGTCTCTTATTTTTACCATGTGGTCTCGCTACCTAATAAACCAGTACAACCACCAGCTATCGCTGATGTGCTACAATTCCACATTTGTGCTTTTTAAAAAGTTGTACACACAACAAGTATGTAACATCACATTAATCATTAAGGTTAAGAAAGATAGCCATATATAACAAGACTTCTCAGTAAGAGCAATGCCATTTGATCCTTGTAGAATAAGATTTTTTTTTACTGACACCCAAGTTACTTCAGATTCCTCTTTCTTTCGTAAAGGGCTTCATACATTTCACAGAAATGAGAAGTGGAAAACATCATTCTGTATTCTACATTTTTGATTACCTATCCAGCGTAATTTTACATGTAAACAAGTTTTGTTTAAATCAGAAAACTCTTGGATGTGACACTGTATCCATGAAAACAGGGTGGTTTGTAACAGAAGTTAAGCTGCAATTTTTATACTTCAGGCCAGAGGATGCTATTGTTATCCTCTAAGTTGAGGGCTCCTCACGTTTGAAGTAGCAACATGAACTCAGAAGCTGGTATGTAATTAGACAAGGAAACAGGGGGCACATACAGAAGGTATTGTACTGAAACATACTCTCCTTCATCCTGATTACCCCTGCTTAGAAAGGATTGGCCTGCATGTCAATTTACATATTTTACATATTTTTTTTTAAATTCCTCTCCTCTTTGAAAGAGCATTTCCCCCTGTTCTTAGATTATGAAGGGCCAGACAGGACCATTGTGATCATCTAGTGACTCTGGTTTGCTCTCCGGCAGAACATAGACATAAGGCTTCCCTAAATTAATTCCTGTTTGGACTACAGTATATCTTATAGAAAAACATCCACTCTTGACTTAAAAATTTGCATTGATGGCAAATCCATCACAATCCTGGGTAAATTGTTTCAATGGTTCATTACCCCCATTGTTTCACCTTACTTTTAGCCTAAATTTGACTAGCATCCTCTTCTAGCCATTGAATCTTATATGTTTGTAAACTAGATTGAAGAGCCCTCTATTACCAAATTTCTGTCCTCCATGCAGATACTTACAGATTGTGATCAAGTCACTCCTAAAGATTCTTTTTGACAAACTAAATAGATTGAGCTCCTTGAGTCTATCACTATAAGGCCTATGTGACAGAGTACTGAGAGCCAGGAACTGACCGAGCCCTCTGATCACTTCAGCATTAATTAGTACCCCCAGATCGGATTGGGGTCTGATGAACTACACAGCTAATTATCCGTTACCTGAGAGGGTAGTTAAAAAGCACTGGAAGAAAGTGTGGGGGCAAGAGGGGAGGTTGTAGAGGCCAGAGGAAGTAAGATCTCAGGGTGGTGAGATCTCTTTCTTTCCCTTCCTGGAGAAAGGGTGGACCAAAGAAAACTGCAGACAGAGTTGATGCACGGGATAATGATTGTGGTTTGGTGGAGGTAATATAAATAAAACTCAAAGAACTGTTAAACAGAAAGTAGAGCCTGCCCTGTTACAGCATGTTTTCCAATCCTTTAATCATCCTTGTGGCTCTTCGCTCAACCCTCTCCAAATTATCAACATCCTTCAAGTGTGGACACCAGGACTGGACACAATATTCCAGCAGCAGTTGCCCTAGTGTCTAACACAGCGGTAATGTAATCTTCCTACTCCTTCTGAATGTTCCACTGTTTATACACCATAACACCTACATCCTTTCCAGAATCAGTACTTCCCAGGATAGATTCCCCTATCCTATAAGTATGTCCTACGTTCTTTATTCCTAGATGTATGACTTTTCATTTGGCTGTAGTGAAACACATAGTTTGCTTGCACCCAGCTTACCAAGCAATCCCGAGCGCTCTGTATCAGTGACCTGTCCTCATCTTTATTTACCAGCCCTCCTATCTTTGTGTCAGCTGCAAACTCTGGCAGTGATGATTTTGTTTTCTTCCAGGTCATTAATAAAATGTTAAATAGCATACAGCTAAGAACCAACCCCTGTGCTATCCCACTATAAACACACCTGCTCAGTGATGAAACCCCATTTACAATTGCATTTTGAGACCTATCATTTAGCCAGTTTTTAAATCCATTGAATGTGTGCCATGTTTATTTTGTATACTTCTAGTTTCTTAATCAAAATGTTGTGTGGTACCAAGTCAAGTGCCTAACAGAAGACCAAGTATATTACATTACATCAACACCATGATCTTTATCAACCAAACTTCTCATCAAAAATAGTTATCAAGTTAGTTTGACAGGATCTATTCTCCATAAACCCAGGATGACTGGTATTAATTATATTAACCTCCTTTAATCCTTTATTAATCCATTCTTTATCAGCAGTTTCGTCAATTTTGCCCAGTATCGACATTAAGCTGACAGGCCTATAATTACCCAGATCAACCCATTTACCCTTTTTAAGTGTTGGCACAACATTAGCTTTCTTCCAGTCCTCTGGAACCTCCTCACTGTTCCAGGACGTATTGGAAAACCAGCAGTAACAGTCCAACCAGCTCCTTGGAGAGCTCTTTTAAAACTAAATTAGGAGACAGTACCTGTGACCCTTGCTTCCCCATCGGAGCTCTTGTTACTGAAGTTGAAGAAGGGGAAGTTTTTACTTTTTTTTTTTTCCTGTTTAAATTGCTTGTTATGCACAGGAGCAAGGAGAAGTGGAGAAGAGGATATGTGGAGTAGTACAAGTGAAACATGGTGGGGAGGAATGGCAAGCAGGTGGCACTCATGTCTGCTCCTGGCATCCTGAAGGCAACAGATGGAGTATAGAGGTTTGCACAAGTGAGAAAACATCTGAACCGTTGGGAGTCAGTAACTGTACAGCATTCCTGCCCTGATTAGCTCACACAATTGCATTTCAATAAACTGAATGTAACCATTTACCACATTTTTAATCATTTCTTTTATATTTAAAAATGGAAGGACCATTAGACATATTATACAGATTCTCTGGTTTCCAAGTCAGCAGAACTTGACGTCTATGAAGGTCAGGTAATTGTGTATATTTTTGCAAAAAGAAAAAAAAGTCAGTATGGATTAAATTAGAGCTTCATTAATTCTTCATTGCTGCCCAAGACCGAGTGATTGCTGAGAAAATGAGCAGGTAGCCAGAGTATCTTTCACAGAAACAATGCATTAACTCCCAAGTTTATTTTAAAAAGGAGGAAGCAACTTCCACATTAATTGCTAAGCAGTTCAAAAAATAATAATGTGATTGTTAGATTTTTCTTGCTGTAACTATCTGCTATTATCAACAATGTGTCATTTGAACCCTGATGAACTCTGATAAGCCCAAGACTGTAACAGGAGCTATACAGTTTGACTACAAGCCCTGATCAAGGGCCAGTACACTGAGAGTCACAATCTCCCTCCTAGTTCCCTTGCTGCTTCAGGGAGCAGTAACTGTGATGAATCTAAATCTGGTGTAGTATATATTCCACTTAAACTGGCTAGCGCATATGCAAGGTTCTGATCCTCCCAAGTGCATGATGTGGGAACATATCAACTCTGCAGAACCCACTTGCCTTATCATGCAGACAGCCATAATGCTGGTGGTTGGCACAGGAGTGTAATGGGGGGCCTGAGTCACTGCATTATCCAGGTCACAATTTGGCCCTGACTTAGCTGCACTCTTTTATTTCATTTTTATGAAAGTGACAATGTGGCTCTTATATATATATATATATATATATATATATATATATATATATATATATATATATATATATATATATATATATATATATATATATATATATATATATATATTAAATGTTTTGTTCTTATTTTTAGTTTCTTTAGGAGAAATCACTGCCATGCACTCAGTTAAATAAATTCTAGTTAACTGTACTGTATCTAGCAAAGTGTACAATTTGTCCTTTCGGTGCATATACAGTAATGCCAGGGATTTATTTTTGAAAAACAAAATCTAAAAACATTAACACTTTTCCCCGACAAGTGATTTAGATTTTGTTTTTCAAAAATAAATCCCTGGCATTACTGTATATGCACCGAGAGGACAAATTGTACACTTTGCTAGATACAGTACAGTTAACTAGAATTTATTTAACTGAGTGCATGGCAGTGATTTCTCCTAAAGAAACTAAAAATAAGAACAAAACATTTAATTCCCGAACTAACAATGGCTAATCCAGGGTTTGTAATACTAATGGGGCTATTTCTAAAATAATCAAAGACAACTTTTTAAAACCACTAAAATGGCTCATGTTAGTTGGCTGAACTTTTAACATGAGGGAAAAGTCCACTCATGCTGATTCACCTTGTCAATTACAGGAAGAGTTAATAGCTAGAGGCTCACTTGAGCTATTAACTACAACATGTAACACTTTTATTAACAACATCTGTCTCACAATCATAGAATTACAGTATAGGACTTTATCTTCATTTGGATTTACTGTGTTTAAACGCCCTCAATGCATGGATTTTTCTAAAATCACCACATGCAAATGGGATATGTGAAGAAAAAATCAGATACATTAAAGAATATATACGTTTTCTTGAATAAATTAAGCTTATTTTCCAGTCATGCCAAACCCTCAAGCCACTTGGTTGGTGTAATCTGCTCTAGACTCAACTGTGCCTGTGTATTTTGGCACAGTCTCAAAACTTTGAGGTTATTGTTTGATTTATGTGCCAAAAGTCCACAGATAAAGAACTAGTAACAGGCTGATAGCTTCAGCCTTTACATGGGCTGTATGAACAGACTTGCCCCTCACCCACTTTCTGCATTTACTCAAGGAAGACTGTGTCACATCAAGATCAAGTTATCCAATTAGCCTATTGTTAGCATAACTTGATTGATAAGTCTATCAATTCATTGAAAGTCACTGAAAGTGCTCTTGCCTCTGTTAAAAACATACATAACTTTTCTGTGTCTGAACCATGTGAAACATTTTTCTTAAATGTGCATTTTTTTACAGAGTGAAAAGCAATGTTTAAGCAATAATCACATGGTAGAAGATTGAAGGTAAGAGTCAGCAGAAGAAATCACAAATTTGTTTTTAATCAAAATAAAATAGGAGCACATCAGAAAACCAGCAATAGATTTTGTATGAAAAAATTAAATGGTTTAACATAAGCAAAGCATGAATGTGGGTATTAGCAGTGAAAGAGCCCTCTAGTCCCATTTTTTAAAATGAAAATGTATCTGAAAGTAGAAGCCTTTTATAAGATGACTTTGATTACAGTGGAAAGTCCGATAGTTCTGAATCTTCAGCCAATGTGTTATAGAATAAAATTAAAGAAAAAGAAAATTCAGGCTGAATATCCAGAAAGTTTCCTAAAAATGAGGTCTATTAGACTGTGCAATGTCTCTTAATAGAAATGGTGGAAGCATCTTTTGCTTGAGTCTTTTAAAACTAGACTGGGAAATACTTTAGTGAATGCACAGTAAAGGATCATTCTTGAATTGGCAGGGAGTGAATTAATGCAGATGACCTCATAGATCTTTTCCAACATTGGCTTCTATGAGATACGGAAGAGACTTATTAGATAATTAGGAATTGCCAAAGTCAGTTGCCTTTCACTGTTGGGCAAATGGTCTTTGTGAAGTTCTAATTTCTAGAATGTTTTGATATCCTTTTATATTAAAGGCATTATATAAATGTAACATTATTTGATTTGGTTATATTCATTATATATCAAATGAGAATATCATTTGAAAATTAAACTAACATGCTGGCTCTATTGGTTAGTGTAGTTTAATTCCCGTTTAAATATCCATAGTAGCAAAGAGAGCTTATACTGAGAAAAATGCAATAAATCTTATTTCCAGGAAGATAACTAACAGATCTGTAATAAGCTGACTCACACCAGTTTATCAGTTTGATGAAGGACTTTAAGGAGGACCTTGCATTTTAGCTCCTCTTCCTTCAGCAGCAGTGTGGCCAAAAAAGAAGAAATACGCCTCAATTTCTTTAAGAGAATAAGTTTTTTGGTACAAATGGATTAACTGGTTTAGACATACATTTCCAGGGGCATGGTGTGGTGGAGACAGTGGCTTTTCAATTGGAAACAGCTGTGAATAACCCAAGGCTGTAACATTTCTGGAGTTCTTCCAAATTCTAGTGGTGACCAGGGTTTGGAGGTTTGAGATCAACTAATACGAATATTGTTTTATTCAGTTAATTGATGATGGAAGAAGGGTTGGTTTTTGGAGGGGGTGGGGGGGAGAGACAATCTGTCAGCTAAAGTGTGTTATGAAGTTTGCAAGGTATTTTGTGCTACAATATTTTTCAAAACACCACACTCTTAAAGCAAACAGGAAAAATCACTCAGAAGACCCACTACTTCCTCTCACCAATGGTGCCAGTTCTATTCAAGATATACACTCATTCTCACCCAATTAAGAAAAGAAACTTAAGGCAGTAGTTATGTGCAAGGAGTAAATAGTATCTATACATTTTTTTTAAACACAAAAAAACAGCTACAAATTTCCCCAAACAAAATCTTATATATTTATTACCAGCCTGAGGTTCACAAGCTTCATTATTAGTAAATATTATTCCAAGTATTCTTTAACAAGACAGAAAGCTAATATTGTAGCTTTCTGCTCCAGAAAGCATTGGAAAAACAAACCAAGAATCTGAATTCTTAAAGATCCAGTACAGATCATTTACTTTAAAAATGTATTCATAGCATTTAGCAGATAACACACTGCAAATAGGTCTGCACTGCGACTCTCCCCAAACAAAATGGAGTATTTACAAGTGTATGCTGGTTAAGAATAAACAAGCAAAATTTTCAAGCTGACCTGTAGTAGTAATTTGCTGTAAGAATCTTGTTCTTCATATACCAAGAGAGTATATGAATACAGGTAACCAGACAAACTTTCATCATTTGACTAGAGAATAGCATCTTTCCTCTTGGCTGGTCTGCTTGCATTACCTTTAGCTGCATATTCAGAGAACCTATACACACTGGGAAGTGCCAGCCACCATCAGAGAATTTGAAGTTTAAAGTAATTTATACCACATTTTTAAATTGTTTTATTACATCATGTTTTGAAGAAGTTAATTTTGTAACAAACTACCATACACCACTTAATGGTGAAAATGTACATGTATGGAGAAGCATGTACATTAAAACATACAATGTACTTAATCTTAAAAGAATTAGGCATGATAAAGGGGAAATTATTTTCTTAGGAGTTAAGAAAAAATATTTAGTTTCATAAGATGTACTTAAAGATAACTGCACTGAGGGTGAAATCCTGGCCCCACTGAAGTCAATGGAAGTTTTGCCAATGACTTCTACGGAGCCAGGATTTCATCTTGAGTCTTTTAAAGAGGGAAGTTATTTACCTTTGTAACTGGAGTTCTTTGAGATGTGTGGTCCCTATGTATATTCCAGTGTGGGGTACGCATGCATGCGCTTGAGACTGGAAAATTGTTGCAAGCAGTGTCAGTTGGTCCGTGCCTTGCCCCTGCTCTCCTTGTACTCTACACAGAGGGTAAAAGGGCGTGGGGGACCGACGGCTTCTTCAGTTCCTTCTCTACTGCAAATCTAGCCAAGATCCAAAACAGAGGGGAAGGAGGACGGGTAGTGGAACACAGATAGCGTACATACATCTTAAAGAACTCCAGTTACAAAGGTAAGTAACTTCCCTTTTTTCTTTGAGTGCTGGTTCCAATGTCTATCTATTCCACTCTGGGTGACTGACAAGCAATACTCAGAGAGGAGGAGGGTGCAAGGATGCAGATAGTATAGCCACTTGTAAAACCACTGCCCCAAAGGATGCATCTGCAGGGAGTCTTGAACTAAGGCTTAACGTCTCAAGAATGTGTGGCTGGAACTCCAAGTAGCTGCCCTGGAAATATCAAGCAGGGTTAGCTCTTGAAGCAAGACCACTGAAGCCATGTCTGCCCTTAGAGAGTGAGCCCTCCCCCCATGTCAGGGAGGAAGCTGTGTCAACTGATAACAGTATAGGATACAGCCAGAGATCCACTTAAAGATCCTCTAAGATGTGATAGTCTGACCTCAGCCTTGTTCTGCCACAGCAATGAAAAACCTAGGCAACATTCGGATCGGTTTTGTTCTTTGCAGATAGAACGTCAATGCTCATCACATGTCGAGGAAATGAAGTCTCCTCTCTTCACTAGAGGTACGGGGCTCTGGAAAAAATACAGGTAAGTGACTTGACTGGTTTATGTGAAATTCCGAAACTATTTTAGGCATGAATTTCAAGTGTAGGCAAAGCGAGACTTTGCCCTTATGGAATATTGCGTCCACCTACTTGTCTGGCTGAGGTGATAGTAATGAGGAAGGCATTCTTCACTGACAAGAGGGACATGGAACATGTAGCTCGTGGTTCAAAGGGTGACTTAGTGAGTGCTGAAAGCACTAAGCTAAGGTTCGCAATGGGGGGTTGGTTTCTTTACTGGCAGAAAAGTTCTGATCAGACCTTTTAAGAAGCAGGCTGTTACTGGGTAAGTAAAGATCGAGTGACTGTCTGATAGTGGGTGACAGATGCTGATTGCCGCTAGGTGAACCTTTACAGAACTAAGGGAAAGACCTGTCCTCTTGAGAGGAAGAAAACAATCTAAAATAGTTGGAATATCCACTGTTTTGGAGATACGTAATTTTGCAGGGCCCAGAGAAATGTTTCCATTTGACTAGGTAACATTTTCTGGTGAAGACCTTTCTGTTATTATTGAGAATGGTTTGCACCGCTTCAGAACAAGAACTTTCTAGGTGTGATTTCCATCCAAATACAAAGCCGTGAGATGAAGCACATCCAGGTTTGGATCCCTGACTCAGGCACTCTCCTGGGTCAAGAGACCCATGAAAGATGGAATGCTGATAGATGGACAGGATGACATTTGTAAGAAATTTGGAAACCAGAACTGTCTGGGCCATTTGGGGGCAGACTTGTGCCCTGTCCAGTTGAATCTTCCACAGAACCTAAGGTAGTAGCAGAATGGGAGTGAAGGCACAGCTGAAGTGATCTGTCCAATGTAGTAGGAGAACATCACCTCTGCAATGTTTTCCTTGAGCTTCCCTGAAGCAATATATGTTGCTTTGCCTGGGAGGTAAACACATCCCAAGTGGGGGTTCCCCACTGAGTGAAAATGTTGTTCTCTACTGAATTGTGTAACCCCCACTTGCAATCAATGGCTAAATGCCTGCTGTCTGCTAATGTACTCTGGGTTCCTGAAAGGTACACTGCCAATAGTATGATATGGTTTTTGATACACCAGTTCCCTAATGCAAGCAACTTCTATACACAGGGGAATGGATCTTGCTTCTCCCTGCTTATTTATGTAGAATACAGTTGTTATGCTGTCTGACGTTATCAATACATGGTAAGACAGAATGATTGGTAGAAATGTACTGCCCAGAGGTCCAGAAGCTTTTATGTGCATTCTGGTCTCTTGGTGCATCCAAGTGCCCTGCACCATGTGACCATCCATGCACGCTCCCCAGCATAGCAGGGAGACTCCTGTAATTATTGTCTTGTCAGGTGTGGGGAACAAAACAGGAACACACACACACTTGTCCGGGATCTTTCCACCAAGTTAGTGAGTCCCTAACTGTGGCGGGAATTGTCACTATGGTGCTCATGCTGTGCCTGTTTGGTATTTACAATGTTTGGCGCCAAGCCTGCAAGCAATGGATGTGGAGTCTGGTGAACAGCATAATGTAACTGCAGGATACCATGTGCCCCAAGAGAGAAAGACAAAATCAAACCTATGTTTGAGGGTTGTGCGTAACCTGGTCCATCATGTTGCTCGTGGCGTGAAATCTGTCAATCACCCTGACTGAGTCTAGAGTTGCTCCTATAAAATCTATAGTCTGTGCTGGAGTCAAGGTAGACCAGTAGTCCCCAAACTTTTTATGTCACACCCCACCCTTCACCCGTAATGTAATCTGTCTGCACCCGCCTGGGAGTCGGGGCCAAGAGTGGGGTCAGGGGCCAAGGCTGGAGCTGTGGCTGCAGCTGGGAGCAGAGCCAGAGCTGGGAGTGGGGCCGGGAGACAGGCTGCGGTCAGGGGCTGAGGTCAGGGTCAGGTGCGAGAGCCACGACTGGGAGCTGCAGCCGGGAGCCATGCTGCAGTTCGAGGCCTGGGCCCCGCCACTCCTCCCTGAACATTCCCCCTCTAGTGGGGCATGCCACAGTTTGGGGACCATTGAGGTAGACTTTTCCATGTTCAAACAGGGTATGTCTACACTGCAATTAAATGGCCGTTGCTGGCCTGTGTCAACTGAATCAGGCTTGCGAGGACTCGGGTTAAGGGGCCATTTTATTACAGAGTAGACGTTCGGCTTGGGCTAGAGCCAGGCTCTAGGATCTTGTGAAGTGGGAGGGTTCCAGAGCTCTGACTGCAGTCCAAGCCTGAGTCAGCTGAGGGTTTTAATTGCAGCGTAGACATACCCACAGACTCCTAGGGATGATACAAGATGAAACAACAACAGTGCAAGGGCTTCTAAGCATGTCCTGCCCATGAGAAGCCAGCCGTCTAAATACAGGAAGATGGTGAAGCTGCTCCATATGAATTCTGCTGCTACTATTAGAAACACTTTGGTGAAGAACCTGGCTGCAGTTGCTAAGCCAAATGGATGCACCCTGTATTGACCGTGGTTGGGATCCACCATAAATCTGAGGAATTTTCTGTGGGTAGGGTGAATGTCCATGTGAAAGTATGTATCTTTCATATTGAGAGATGTGAACCATATGCTCTTTTCCAGGGATTGTATTATATCAATGACAGTGTAACCATACAGAATTTTAATTTATGGGGGGAAAAAGTTGAATTGTCACAGGTGAAGAATAAGCCTCCACCCTCACTTCTTCTTCGGAACTAGGAAACATTTTGTATAGAACCCTTTTCCTTGATGTTGAAGAGGCAATCACTCTATCGCTCCCCATTGGAGGACAGATTCCACCTCCTGGAGAAGGATCTTCTTGTGAGAATGGTCCTGGAAGTGGGATGTGGAAGGGGTTTTTTGAGGGAATAGGGAGAGGAACTTGATGGAATAACCAGAATGGATTATATCCAACACCAACTTGCCCAATGTTATTGCAATCCAGTTGTGAGAAAAGAGTAGACAGCCACGAAAGGATATGGGATGATTGGGTGGAAACAGCATCAACAGTGGTTCACAACTCCCGAATGCTGATGGCATTGCCACCAACCTCAATGCAGTGTCAGCTGCATCAGCTGCAGACTGCAATGAAGTTCTAGCCACCAACATGCCTTCATTGATAAGGGCCTGAAATTGAGCCCTGTCCTGCTGAGGTAGCTTGTTCTTAACTTTTTGGAATTTTGAGTAGTTTAGAAAATTGTATTTAGTCAACAGCATTAGATAGTTCAACATTCTAAAGTGAAGGCTAGTATATGTGAACACCTTTGTAAACACCTTTGTTGGTATTGGCAGATCCAGCACATATTCTTCCTCTTCTGTTGGGTCAGGAGGAAGCTCTGGTGGCTCTCTTGGAGGGCAGAGATTGTATGACTCCCTATTAGATCACACAGAACCTGGCTCTGACTGAAGCCTGTTAGCTTTTCCATGAGGTGCTTTTTCAGAAGGAATTCCTGTGCCTGTCGAGTCCAGCTAGGGAACGAGCGACAGATACTGCACCTGCTGGAGATATGCACTTCCCCAAAGCAGTATAAGCAGCACTGACTGAGAAGATGCAAGGGCAGGAGACATGGTTTTTGAAGCCCGATGTTCCGGGTATAATCTAATTCCCATATCATGAACCAGAGGGGTTCCCCAGGGTGAAAAATCTAACTAACCACTAACTATACACTAAAACTATTAATACTGTAATTAAAGATAAAATTTTGAAATATTTACAGGTGTGAAGGCTGAAGAGAAAGGAGATGACCTGGACACTGGAGGTTCCAACGCAGGCTGTGTGGCAGTAAGACAGAACAGGAGCAGTGGATGGTCCGCCCCTCCCCTTATGCCCTCAGTGCAGAGCCTGAGGAGAGCAGGTGTGCAGGCACAGACTAACGGACACTGCTTGCAAGAATTTTCCAGTATGAGGCGCATGGAGCACAGGCGTACTCCACAGCATAATACACATTGGACCAGCTTGAAGAAGTAGTGTATGCCTAACACTAAAGCACTCTTCCCACTCCCCCCCGCATATATTATTGTACTCATTTATTTATTTTGTGTAATGTTTAAAATGGCTTAAATACAGACCCAGTTAAAATGGTTTCTATCACAGTTTGGCCAGAAAGTATGAATGGAGTCAAAAAGTTTTAAAACTATGCTCTAGATTAGTTAGGACAACCACCTTCTAAATAGCCATAGAAAGTGTTTTAGGTAGAACTGCCTTCAAATACCTTTCCTAGATACAGTAAAATATATAGTGAAGAGGGGGGCCTTAGATAAGTTAGTTATACTGGCATGTTTAGTCACTCATCTCAAAGGTGATTGATGGAATTAACTTTCTGTATTTTCCCCAAATCATCTCTACAGTTAGAGGAAGATCACACAGACTGCTGAATATCATTGGAGGGAGAGTGGGGAAGATCACACACTCCATGGGTGGGGCCAGTGACTTTTTTAAAAGTAAAAGGCAAATATTGTCTCAATTTGTCAAGGATCCTCTCCAGAAGACTTAGGTCCACCTTGTTATAAGCAGAGTGGCCAGAGTCCACTCATACTAGCTGAGGAGATACATTTTCCACAGAGGTACTCTCAAAACATTTAAGTAATGCCAAGAATACATAAAACCACAATTGTGTTTCAGCCAGATAAGGACTATGCAAAGAGTTATGGTGTTGTTTTAATGTTACTTTGAGATAACATTAAGTTAAAAGATTGTTCTGTTTTGTGTAAAATATTGTGTTCCAATAAAACTGACCACTACACTCCAAAAAAATGTATTCCCTGTCATTTATGGAGCGTGGGAGAACTTGAAAACAAACAGAATTCAAAAAGGTTCTTCCAAGCACAGCAGAGTGAGAAATCCTGAAATGCCCTAGAAACATCTCTTAACCCAAACCCCACTGCAGAACACCAATATTTTACAATTCTTGCTTTACAGGTAACCATTAATGAAGTAACTTGACTCCATTTGACGTATTTTTGTCCAGAGAGTGAACTGGAATGTAATAAAGTAAAAACTGAAGTTTTAATTACGCAAAAAGATTGGCTATGATTCTATGCATATCAGAGATGACCCCAGAGGGGAAAAAAAAATATCACACAGCATGGTAAGGTTTACCAAGTTCTTAGAAAACTGATTGTATCTCAAATCTATATTACAGATAGATGCACGTATGAGGTAGAATGTGTGCGCCATCTCGTCTGCTGTGGTCAACCAACATTCTAAGCAAGTTCATAATTTGCCAAACCACCAACAAAACCAGTATCTGAAGTTTTAATCAATCATTTCCTGCAACCCAGCATCTTGTAAATTTGCAAGGACAAGCATCTTAACCACAGTCCTACTTAATGCTGATCTAGAAGAATGTGCTCAGACATACAAACACACATGAAGTTCCTAGGCTTTAGAATGTCAAAATTTAAGATATATTTTAGTCTCTGTGACATGGAACAACTTTACATATTAATCGCTGTATGTGCAAGATATAACCCAGCTGTCTAGGGAATAACAACATATTTCAACTCAGCTCACTGTATCCTCCAACTTCAATAGTAACGGTGTGAGACTCAATGTAGTTGGTCTGTGCTAACCCACAACAAGAAAAACAACCAAGAATCCTAGAAAAATAATCTTGGGAACCATATTATACATTCTAAGAGTAGTCAAAAATAGCTCAGTGGTTTGAGCATTGGCCTGCTAAACCCAGGGTTGTGAGCTCAATCCTTGAGGGGGCCATTTAGGAATCTGGGGCAAAAATCTGTCTGGGGATTGGTCCTGCTTTGAGCAGGGGGTTGGACTAGATGACCTCCTGAGGTCCCTTCCAACCCTGATATTCTATGATTCTATGAAAAATGCACATTACTCCTAAAAAGAAAGGGCTGGCACAAAGTAAAACCTAGAATTTGGTCATAAATCTGTGATTATAAACCTGTTTATTTGGACAGATAAATAAAGCATTTATATTCAGGCAAAACACTTCATTGTTCAAATCTAACCCACAAACATTAAAAAAAAAAGTAAAAATGCATAACACACACTGGCTGTTTGAAACATTTCTTAAAGAGTATCCAAACTTATTTGTATGCAACTTCTTCTTTTTTTAAAAGAGAGGCGTGGTCAAGTTTCAGCAATCCCTTAAATAAAAGATACTCTATGAGTATATAGCATTTCACTATGTTAAACAAAAATGAAATTGCACAGTTCAATGACATCATATATCATACAGTAGTTTAGTGAACTATGAGCTCTCGCCGCCTTTCTGTTCTGTTTAGTTTAGCTGTTCCCAAGGCCATTAATATTCACTTGAACCTGTAAACTTCAAGGTCAAACGAAGGTGAAATGTAAGCAAACCATATGATATGAAGCACTTAACATGTGAGCCATTTTGGCAGTATTTGTATTTTTATATTCTTCCCTTTCAGGAATGTCAAGAGACAAAAGGAAGAAGACAGCATACAGTAACTGAAGCAGAATTTGTAATTCAGAGGATTTGGAGTGTGTTACTGGCATCTTTTAGAAAGGCACATTTTAAGACAGATGACAGTAGCTCCCTAAAGAAATTAGACTATTCAATGTGGTGCTATATCAGAGCAAATGGGTCGAGTTCTTAAGGAATTTACCAACAGAACTATATTTTATAGGAAGAAATATAGAAACAACAGTGAAAATATGTATAATGGGGCAGGAATGTTCTTATTTTTTGCATGCAAAACACCATACTTAGCTGTAGCACTATATAAGTAACAACAATGAAGCTGATCTGTCAAGCAAACAACATTGACCAACGTACTACCAATTAGCAGTAGTTCATTACTAACAGTAATTAATGCAATCTTCTAGCTGAAAAGAAAATAAATTGCCATGCTTAAAGAATAATCTGGACTGAGTGTCACAAGAACCTTCTTGTTTACTATAGGCTGCGTACATATTTTTAAATGATTGCAAAGGAGATTGTAAGCTCTCTAGGACAGGGACGATCTCTTATTATACATTTGTACATGCCTAATACAACAGGACTCCCATCTCAGTTGGGGCCTCAAGGTGACAGTATAATATAAACAAAGTTCAGTATAAAAAAAAGTATAAATTACAAGGAAACATCATACTTTAACTCTATTTTTAACCTCAGGATCCTAGGAACATTTAATATTAGGGCTTTTAGGACCTTGTGATATTCAGTGGAGACAGGGAGAGGGAAGGGCTTTGTTTGTTTACATATCAGGGTGTCTTTTCTTCATCTGCAGTCAAGAGGTAAGTCTTCATTGTGTAGCAAGAAACAACAACAATAATGAAGGCTAGAAATAAGGAATGAACTTCACTTGAGACTGAAATGCTTTCCACATCTGAGCCTCAGGCTGAAAACTCTTCAGAGAAGACTGACAGATACTGTTAGTTCGCATTTTTTGGAATTTCGGTAGAAACCAGTCATTAAGATGCTTTTTGTATAAAATACCACTTGGAGGATACAACTCATCTTTGACACTACACAGAGTTATTTAAATATGAACGTCAAAGGAAGAGGATTTTAGGGGTTTTTTTATTTGCACCCTTTATGGATGTAAAAAAATGGCTTTGGAGATTTTAAAAATAAATTGTTTTTAATCTTAGATACACACCTCCGGCTCCCTACTTATCCATTCTTCTCTATTATCTTGTCTGTTCCCCACATTTTCACTGCTTTACTAATATTGCTAACCTTGACTTATCTGTTTCTTCCACAACAATCTTTGCATCTTCTTATGTGCTGCCTTGTGCATGGAACACCCTTCCTGAACTGAACCATAAAGCCACTACCGTCTCATCCTTCTTATCCTCCAAATTCTTCCTCAAGACTCACTTCTATGATAACTAAAAGAAATTGACTAACTAATAACCAGTGGATTGAAGGGCACTCAGGTACAGGTAATGTTTATTTGTTCTAATAACGTATATAAAAGTTCTGTTCATGCCTGCTTGTCTTCTTATATGGTAAACTGACCAGGGGCAGGGACTAATGGCTAGTCTACACTGCGGGGGGGGATCGATCCAAGATACGCAACTTCAGCTACGCGAATAGCGTAGCTGAAGTCGAAGTATCTTGGATCGAATTACCTGGGGTCCACACGGCGCGGGATCGACGGCCGCGGCTCCCCCGTCGACTGCGCTACCGCCACTCGCTCTGGTGGAGTTCCGGAGTCGACGGTGAGCGCGTTCGGGGATCGATATATCGCGTCTTAACGAGACGCGATATATCGATCCCGGATAAATCGATTGCTACCCGCCGAAACGGCGGGTAGTGAAGACGTACCCTAAGTCTTCCTGTGTGAGGGGAAGGTGCCTTCCACATTATGAGCAGTAAAGTCAGACTAATCATTTTTAAAATTGACTTTCCTGTTCCTACTGGAGGACTGAAGTGCAAAGTGAGAAACGTTCTCACCTCTCAACTGAATCTTCAGCAAAGGAAGCTTTTCTCTCAAGTGTTAGGCATCTGAATTAAATTGCAAAAATGGATAGAAAAAAAGCTTAAAAATCTGACTAAGGGCTTGTCTACACTTACATTTTATAGCGCTCTAACTTGCTGGCTCAGGGGTGTGAAAAATCACCCCCTTGAGCACAGCAAGTCTGAGTGCTTTAAAGCGCTAGTCTAGACAGGCTCTGAGCACTGGGAGCCACACTCCCAGCGCTCGGAGCTAATCCCCTCGTGGAGGTAGATTACCACACTCGCACTTCAAAGCGGGAGCGTTCCCGTGGCAGCGCTTTCAAGTTTTCAGTGTAGACATACCCTAAAAATTCCTTCTTTTCTCAGATGTCAGTCTCGTGATGTCATAAAATCCATTAGTTCTCTAGACCATGGAATTCTCCCTCAAAAAGAGGAAATGTAGACAGGATATTTCTAATGTTTAAAAACAAACTGTAAAAATCCTGAGGCCTACATTATTCCGTAGAGAGTATACAGCTATTGCTGTCCCTCCCCTTATCCCTCCCCCCCCCCCCCCGCCCTTTGCAATATCTTTCAGGACTATATGGTATTATGTTTATTTATCACTGTGGAACAGCGACTGTATGCAACTCCAGGAGGGAGGGTTATCACTGCTCCTCCAGAAACCAAAAACAGTAGGGGGTGGTTAAGGTGAACCACCTTAGGTGTAAAACACCTCCAGAGAGGTAGGGAGATGCTTGTATATATTGGTTCAAACTGGGTTTTCCAGAGACCAACAAAATAGAAAGGGCTTTTTATTTTTATTTTTAAAGATTGGGTTTAAACTGACTCAGGGCCTTCTTTCTGATCCAGCAAATGGGTAAGGCATTCTGTCCAAGGAAGGCCCCAGCCGTTTAGGAAGGGTTAGACTGACTATGACCTACTAGCCCCACTGTTTATTGTTTTTACTATGTTTTCTTTGTAGTGCTTGCTTAAAAAGAGCTGTGTGGTAACTTGTAACTGCTGGCAATACACTCTGTTCATAGCCCTCGGAGAGAAATCAAAGCACAGGCACTGGCCATTAGGCAGTCACTGGCTTGCTGGGGATATCACGGTGTAAGGCAGGGAGCTGTGCAGCCTTAAAACCCTGAGTCAGAAGGGAGTGGGACAAGGTTCCCTGCCCAGAGACAGGCAATGGCTGGAGACCTGAGAGGAGACTCCTCTCCTGGAATGGACCACGGAGAATGGATACCCTGAAACTGCGACAGCCTACTTTATTCACTATGGAGCAGAAAAAATACAAGGGTACAAATCATCATAATTGTTTAAGCACTGCAGTTCACCTTTAAATGAGTTAACAAAAATGAAAAAATTGCCACACCAAACCAGTAGTCCAGTTCTTTGTTCTCAACAGTGGACTATACCAGATACTTAAGGGGGAAATGCAAGAAAGCCCGCACTGGATGATTATGGAATATCCTGCCCATACCTGATTTTTTTTCCCTATGTCATATTGGCCATTAGTGTATACTGCAACAGTAGTCATAACAGATTCCCCTTCCTCCTACTCTGAGGAGCAAGTGAGCAGCTTTTTTCTACAACAGTTGGACTGGAGGCTACAATTTGACAAACATTAAGAAATCTAGTCCAAATGTGACTGAGCATGGTGAAGTCCACATGCAAGAGAAATGGGAACATTTTCTAGATAAGCAGAACATAACAGCCACTCTTGCCCACTATAACAATATGGGCCTTAATACTGAGAGAGCATGCCGGCATAACTCCAAAATGCCACTCCTGTTTCTCTAGTTATGGCCAAACTCCTTAAAAAAACAGCATGCATGAACTACCTCAGCAAAACCCCTTACTCACAAGCATTGCTTCAGACCTGTCCGAATTTCTACTAGTTGCCTCGCATCCCAATGAAATTATTCTGTAAACATTTTATTCATACAAGCTGCGAGATAATTTTATAGAGAATACCAGACTGAGTTATAATTGTAGGAGTCTAGTTAACTGAAAGCTAACAAGTCAGATATTTTGCACAATATAAGACATATTAAAACTCTTGCCAAGTAACTCTTCACGAAGTGCATATTAAAGAGTCATTTGTCAGGGGATTTGAATTTAGTTTTTGGACAAAGCAAATGAATTATGCTAAAAATAAATTTTGATCCTTACAACATATGTATTACTTGGGAATTCTACATGTAACATAATAATGATTTAAAATAACCTTTGGTCTATTTTAACACTGTCACAGAAGGTTATTTTAATAAAAACAATTCCAATGAAAGAGCAGTTAATAATGAGGTGCTGACAACTGAATCTACATTCAGGGATTATATTCAGAGTGCCAAGTCCATTTTTACAGATGTGCTAGCTAGTTATCCAATAGATGTCCTAGATACATGTAAAACTAATATTTTGGATCACTTTTTGCAGAAGAAGCAGATAATATGACTGAAAATGTTCATCAAACACTAAAATAGCATTTTCTTCTATTTGTATAAAACAAGAAATGGAAATTCTGATCCCATGGAATGCCAGGAATCCCCTTGCCTCTGAATGTTTTCTATTTGCAAGGCCACCTTTTGGTACATGATCCTCTGACCTCTCTCTAGTTCTCTGGCCTTAAATGCAGTTACCGAAGCAAGCTCCCAGCTAAGAATTCATTCCACTGTAGGCTGTGAAGCTGCTCTGCGTGTTTAAATGCAAGGGGATGTTTTTTTCAATCACAGAAGGCGAAATCATCCTTTAACTAAATGACACAGCAACCACAAACTTTATATGAATTTTTAATGTTACTGATCTGTTAAAACACTTTTTCTGCCAATCCAACTATTCTAGTAATAGAGACTTAGAGCCCCCAAAATTAAATAAATAGATGAATTAATCTAAGTCAGGCTCTACATTACAAAGTTCTACTATTTTAAATTTGTTAAGCAACAGTGTAGCACCCCACTGACTTCAATGGAGCTATGCCGATTTACACCAGTTGAGGATCTGGTCCTCTAGGCATAGAACGTTTGGTATTTATTTTCTTTCCTTCCTTACTTCAAAGTTGTATATGTCATTACCGCAGTACAAACTAGGACTGCAAAGCAAATCATGGTCTTACTTTTGCAGACCTCATGCAAGCCTAATCTGGCTGATTGTACCCATCCAAACTGAACTGAGACCCACTCTAATAAAGCCTAAAGCACTAACTTCAGATTCTCTTTTGTATAACTGTTTCCATACTCAGAGTGATCTGCCAAGAAGACAGAGGGAACCATTCCTACATTGCACAAGTTCATCCACTATTCTGGAGATCCTATCACAAAGGACCAGATGTATAATGCCTACCACAGAGTGACTAGAAGACAGAATTTTGACCTACACCAAAATATCTGGATTTTATTTGGGTTTATGTAGGTCTTCAACA
Organism: Emys orbicularis; assembly: GCF_028017835.1. Classification (NCBI taxonomy): domain Eukaryota; kingdom Metazoa; phylum Chordata; order Testudines; family Emydidae; genus Emys; species Emys orbicularis. Next base: position 94,072,324 of record NC_088687.1, on the reverse strand, counting down.
ATCTATGTTGGAGGAGATATTTCCTATTTGAGCAATTGTCTTCTGGTGCCACCACCATGCATATGTGCTTGCACGCATGTACAGACAAATAAGAAAAGAGAAGGGCTTACACACAAAGAAGATGACTGAGGGATGTTGCCGCTTCACCTCATATTCACCATCTCCTTGCTATGATTAAAGCATAGCTCCTTTTAATCAGCATTTTTGTATTTTCTAGCCTCTAAGAAGTTTTTGAAGCCAGGACATGGCCCCATGTCAGTAATATGACCTGCAAATTTCACTGTCAAGTTTCATTTCCTTCTTCTCAATTGTATATCTACAGCTTGGACTAAAAGTTGAACTATCAACATTTTATATTCCATTGCTGTTTCTAGTAATTAAAAATGGTTTAACACTTATTTTGTTTAAATAAATACATTAGGGGAACAACTTAAATAAGGCCTGAAATATCCACTCTCCCACAGTGAATTGGAATCTTTCCTGGTTGAGTACCAAACTTCTCCAGAACCTAGACTTTATAAAAAAAAAAAAAAAAGAAAGAAAGAAATTAGTAAACATCTCCAATGGTCAGGGATGGGACACTGGATGGGCAGGGATCTGAGCTACTACAAAGAATTCTTTCCCAGGTGTCTGGCTGGTGGGTCTCCCCATTTTGCTCAGAGTCTAACTGATCATCCTGTTTGGGTTGAAGAAGGCATTTTCCCCCAGGTCAAATTGGCAGACATTGCACGGTGGGGGAGGGAGGGAGAGAGAGGAAGGTTCGCCTTCCTCCGCAGAGTGGAGCAGGGGTCACTTGCTGATTTGAACTAGAGCAAATGGTGAAGGCTTTGTAACTTGGAATCTTTAAATCAAGATTTGAGGACTTCAGTAACCCCACCTATTACAGGAGTGGGTGGATAAGGTTCTGTGGCCGGCCATGTGCAGAAAGTCAGACCAGATTATCATGATGGTCTCATCTGGCCTTAAAGTAAGACTAAAATTCTATTCTTCATGGATCCAATCAAAACCTTCCAAACATGAAATGAGTACAAACCAATGCAATGCTGTCTTCCAAAATCTGAAGACAGACAGGCCTTGTACTTCTGCTGCTGCTCAGAGCTTTGCAAGCTTTGTTAATTTTCACTGCTGTTACTGGGATCTGGCAGAGCAGCTATGAAATTGACAAGAATCATGTCAATGTCACTCTGGTATACCTTGGGAAAGCAACCAGCACCACCAGTAGAGCAGGTACTGGAGCTACTGACTGGGAACTAGAACCCATCAGAGGCTGAGGGACAGTTAGTTAAAGAAAGGTCCACAGACATCATCATTCTCACAGATCTGGGATGCGAATGCGGTGAAAGAGAGAGGGAAAAGGTTTCTTTTCCCTGGCCAGCAGCCAGAGGGGATGGGAGTTTCAAACTGAACAGAAATCTACTAGCCAGAGGCTACAAAAGATGGTATCCCTGAGAAATGTCAAGGGACAGCTTCCAGGTAGGAAACCCACAATGCAGCCCAGTCCTAGAGGGTGGGAATGGGGAAAATGACCTGACTTGTCACTGGACAGAGGGACCCGTCATTTTATAAAACAGAGGATTAAATTAGGTGCCTAGTAAAAAGGTCATGGGGTATGGAGAAGGCAGGAAAAGAGAGAGAGCAATTATTAAGTATTTTATAGTACCAACTAGTATGCTAAGCACTTCACAGGACACAAGTACCTGCCCCTTACAAGGGTCTTACAAATTAGAAATGAGAAGTAGGGAGAAATGATTGATTTCAGGGAAAACAGTGGAGGGACAGAAAATACAAAGGAAGAGACAGAAGAAAAAATGTGGGGAGTAAAGAAGGTAAAAGAATGTAGGGAAAAAGAAAAATATGAGGCACACTGAAAACATCACTGATATATTACAGGAACATAAAAAGAAAAAAAGTGTGACGCTACAGAGAGAAAAAAGACCTAACAAAAACATGAGAGATGTAGTAAGCTATGTATTAGACAGAAAGGGGATTGCCAATGCCTTGGAATTAAATAATTTTTTTAAATGTAGGAGTTGTGGCAGTGCCGTATTTTGCAGCCTGGCTAGTAGGCTTAGTTTTCAAACCACTAAGTGCCAGATAAATGTTTCACGCCTTGAACTTAAATTTTAGCCTGTATAATTTGCAACAGCAGACACTGAAGCTTGACTTTGTATAAAAAAGCCTTGAGAGACTCTTAACCATACTTCAAAAAACTGCAACAAAACAAGTTGCCAGCTATGAGGCAGACCCTTGGTTTTCCTTCCCAAACATTGCTCCTTCATCAAAATAAGAAGCTTTCATGTGTTCTTCCCATTAGTTTATTATATATCATCTTTTACTCTTTTGAGAGAAAGCAGGTTTATTCTACTGTATGGGCTTCTGAATCACGCTTCCACTCATACACGGGCTGTTCTTGTACCCAGCAGAAGAGCCAAGGAATAATTCCACAGTATGTAATAAGGCTTATAGGTACACTTGCATTTTGGAATTTTCGGTTCCGATTCGGCGGGTAGTCTGGACGTACCCACTGTCTGATAGTACTGGCTACCTTCGAAATTAGAGGAGAAAGGCGTAAATCACTCTGTCCAAGAAAAAGAAATCACCAACCTCTGGGCTTCAGCAGCAGGAACAAAATCTCATTTCCTTTCTATTGCAAATATTCCTTTCACTTACAAATAGGTTCATTTGAAGAAAGAACCATCTCTCAATAATCTGATTGATTTGGTTTCCATTCTTCTGATTCCAGCTCACATCAGCTATGACAGTCAGTTTGTCTGTTGCTTTTATTTTGAACATACATGGCTTTGATGGACAGACCCTGTTGTGCTAGACACAGTAGGAGAGCTCATTTCATGACTCAGGCTTTTGATTTTGCTCCCCATTGGAGGTTCAAATACATCACTATGATTTTTCCTGTCACTTTCCATGGGGGGAAATTTCTGGAGCAAATTAAATATTGCATTCTTTACCACCTGCAACTCCAGGAAATTAGTGTTACGTTGGGATTCCCAGAATAACAGTTTGTCCTGAACCATAGAGGAGCCCATCTGTGCCCCCCACCCCGATAACCTGGTGTCAATTGTTATTCTGATTGCGGGTGAATTAGTCAGAGGCTTGCCCTTCATAAGTTTTGAAGTGAAAAGATAACACAAAGGATAGCTACACTGATAGAGGAAGGGTCAGAAAATAACTTGTTTCTGGAAGTTCCAATGATTGATGAGAAAATTCTCCAAAGACAAAGATATGGCCTTGGGCAATGCGATTATCATGCTGATCATCAGAAGACGTTAGTGAGTTGACACTTGTAGAGTGCTGAGAAATACTCTGAGATGTTGAAACTTGCTGAACCTTTCTACAAGCAAAGGAACCGGAAGCTGAAAAGTACCAGCAGAAAACGGAAGTGACCCCCTTCAATTAGAAAGCACAGGTAGTCCTGGTGATGAGGGCAAAGAAGGACTACAGTTAGACATCATTAAGATCTATGGAACGAACAAAGTCCTGAAGAGGTCAACTTTGCCACACTGTCTGAAATTTCCATTTTTGGGGACCTGAGGAGGAGATTAGGAAGGCAAGATCTTCAAATCAAAAAGATTATTTAGATAATGACTGTATTAAGGTTTCAGGCCTGTATGGGACCCTGGACTAGAAGTCTGTTCAATATCTGTGTGGAGCAAACAGATGATGGGAGATTACAAAGGGTTGTGAGACAGGGATGGGCATTGGTTCTAGGGCCCTCCTAGGGTTCTAGGCACTATGGGATACATAAAATTTATAAATGAAAGCCAGCCACTCTAATAGCTGGGGAATGAGGGACCATCCTTCAGGCATTTTTGTTTCCTCAGACTGACCAGATACTTTCTCCTAGAAGACTTCTGACTTCTGATAATTGGAGAGGCAGGAGAAGTTGACAGAGAAATCCTAAAAAAACAAATCCTGTCTCTGGAAAAGAACCCCAAATGGTCCACAGAGTCATCTTGCTGCAGGCAGAAGGGCAGGAGGGAGCATGGAGTTGCAGGAACATACATCTGAAAGGGAAAGCACCTTTGATTTTAAGTATTGGATCTGATGCAACTTCTGCTACTGCTGGGAAGAATGCAGAAAATTCCCTTAGCTCTTTCTATCAATCCTTCAATAAACACCCACATGCACTTACCAGAACTGTTTTTTGGCTAATATAGGGAGGGAGGCTAAAAAGGCCATTATCATGTCTGGAATCAGGGTAGTCCTGAAGGCAGGACACAGGTTTCCAAACGTGAGTGCAGTACCTCAAACCTTCCAGCAGGGGGAACTGTCAAAAAACTGAAAAAGAGTCTCAAGAGGAATCTCCACCTCCCAATGCATGTGACACAGGCAGAAAATCCAAGCAGCACTGGACTGATGAAATGCAAGTCTGTACAATGGATAAAAGAGAAAAGCTCAATATAGAGAGGGATACAAGAATACATATACACATATATTTTACATTTAAAGGAACCTCACCCTCCATCATTCTGGGATATTTTCCTAGTCCTTCAACAATAATATTCAATTAAGCACAATCTGGATTTTATTATACTAACATCTAAGGCAGTGCTTCTGAAAGTCGGGCCGCCACTTGTTCAGGGAAAGCCCCTGGCGGTCCGGGCCGGTTTGTTTACCTGCCGCATCCGCAGGTTCGGCCGATCGCGGCTCCCACTGGCCGCGGTTCGTTGCTCCAGGCCAATGGGGGCTGCGGGAAGGACGGCCAGCACATCCCTCGGCCCGCGCCACTTCCTGCAGCCCCCATTGGCCTGGAGCAGTGAACTGCGGCCAGTGGGAGCCGCGATCGGCCGAACCTGCGGACGCAGCAGGTAAACAAACCGTCCCGAACCACCAGGGGCTTTTCCTGAACAAGCGGCGGCCCGACTTTGAGAAGCACTGATCTAAGGAAACCAGATATCATCAGCTTGCTATGGAGGTAATTTAGTTACTCTAATTATGAAATACAAATTTTCATTCAAAAACACAACCGTTCTGATTTACCTTCTGAAAACCAAAGTTTTCTCTCGCATGGTCAAAAAAGAAAAAAAAATTACAAAAAGAAACCATTATCCAATATGACTGTTAAAGTTCAGTGTGTCATATTTATTCAGCATTAAAGAAAAACAGTGCTTCATATTTTTTAAACTATGTTCAAGAACATATGTCAAAAGGACAAAGCATGTATGTACAATAGCTGAAACAATGCCCTGCCACTGGAAATAAGCTTTCTCTCCACCCCCCGTTTCGTTTTTCCAATACTGGTAGAAATTTTTTTTGCTTTTAATGGTTTTGCTGGTTGCTCTTTTTCTTCACCATGCAAGAACAATTAAGCCTATCTTCATTAATTTGCATTATGTATGATTGTTGGATGCTTACATCTAAGTATCACAGTAGCTCTAATATAGTCTTTTTCATCCTTCCAGCATCAATAAGTCGTCGAATGCATTAAAAAACAGCACACAACTAAGATTTGCAGATGATGCAAAAATAAACATAGAAAATGAAAAAATAAACATAGGCAAAGAGTTTCAATAACTTACTGTTAATTATGTCCTTTAGTACTATTATTTATTAAACCCCAGTTGAGATCAGGGACCCTTTTTGCTATGCACTGGACAATCACATAGACAGTCCCTGTCCCAGGAAACAAGCACAAAGAGATGAAGTGACTTGCCCAAGTACACATAACAAGTTGATGACACAACTGGAATTAGTACCCAGGTCACCTCTCGCCCAGACCAGTATCCTATTAACAAGGACTATCATCATTAGTGTGCTCAAAGCTTTTAACAAGACACTTAAAAACCACCAGCACCAATACTGACCATAAGCCATCTAGGATATTTTGGAGCCACATGCTGCCCCAGATCTGCACTCAAACTGCCTCTGAGGTTATGAGGAGTTCCATATGTATGCTGCATGACTCTTATTACCACATCATCTGCAAGAATGTAAATATAATGGAAGAGTTGGATTTTTTTAGGATTTTTTTTCTTCCTAGTTTAAATTGTAACAAGTCAAGTATTTTCTGAAATGTGAAGATTTACAATTACAGTAAGATCAGCGTACATATCCAAACAAAAATGCTAACTGTTTAAGACCAAATGAACATGCACGTGTACACCCACACACCATCCAAAGATAATATGTACCTAAAGTTAAACAGGTGCATTACTGTTTTTAGGACTGAGGAAGAAACATGCTTTCAGCTTCAGCATATTCTTTGAGTATGAGGCACTGACTTTAAAAAAAAAAAAAAAAAAAAAAAACTACCAAAGTTTCTCAATGGATGATTAAGTTTCCACTGCCAATGTTTTATATGGGGGAAAAATAATAGAAAGTTTTGTAGTGTATCGTATTTTAAACATCTGGTCTGCACTTCAAGGTTTACTGAATCGCACACCAATGAACAAGATCACCACATTTTCAGCTTGTTATTTTTACCAATGCAAACCCAGATGATTTAATGACTCTAATTGCTTTGTCAAAAATGTCTAGACACCTTAGCTACTATTACCTATTGAATTGCTCTAGGCACAGCAGTCCAAATGTTAAATGTATTAGAGTATGTTTTTGCATTTTCATGGACAAAATGTTTACAGTAAGTAGCTAATGGCCCATTTCATGTTTTATAAAAACTGTTTATCTTCTGCATAAATGTCTGGCCCTTTACTGAGTTGTATTTTATCACAAAGCTGGTCCAAAATGTATACATAGGAGATATTTACAAGCTCCCAAGTGTTTTGGAGGGATGAGAAAAACAAGCCGTATTCAGGAAGTCACTTATATATGTATAACCAACATGATTATAATTTGTCTAATTTGATACTGAAAACACATGATATAAGATATGGTTTAATAATAAAAGGTGCCATTTAAATTTCTCACATTTCAGCACCATGTTAGTCAGTATTCTTTGTTCTTACTCATCATGGCCCAGTGGTTAGGACATTAGCCTAGGACTTGCGAGACCTGGGTGCAAGTCCCTGCTTTCCCACACACTCTGTGTGACCACTGAGCCTCTCTGTGCTTCATAATACAGCTCAGGATGTTGTGAGAATAAATAAATGTAAAACTCTGAGGTGATCAGATACTACGGTAATGGGGGGGCCACAAATAGACTGCCACTTTTTTTTATTGAGATAAATAACCAAATTCTGCCCTCAAGTGGACAAATGGTTCAAGTCAACAGAATCACAGATACTCACCCAAAGAGGACATAAAGCATCCCTCAAAGAACTGCCATGGTCTTTAATGAGAAAAGTAATTGAAATGATTTGAATACAAACTTGACTCCAAAAGTATTCTACAACTCATCTAAATGCTAAGACCAAGGTGCCATCAATATCAGCCTTTCATTTTTAAAAGTGTCTACAACTGTTTCCATCATACCATTATTTTGCTCGTATTATACATTCTTTGTTTGAAAGAGCAAGGTTTTTCTACTTAAAAAAATATGGAGAAGCATATAGTACTGATCCAACATGGATGTCTTTAGCTCTCATTCCATAAATTGTTTCATTCTTTAAATCATAAGAGTCTTGGGCTCTTTTCAAAATATTTCTTGATTAGCAGCCATTCATGCTGGAACAGCAACGTGTCCATATTTATATTAATGCAACATTTGTTCCTCCAACTTTTTTTTGTACTACTAACACTATTAAAATTGAAAATTCTAAAAAAGCAATTCTTGAACTTTTTTCCTCATCAAGAGATCACCTTCAAAGTATAACAACTTAAGCAGCATATGGCATTTAAATTTTCATTTAAATCTTTAAAGAAGCCCATTATTTCCTTAGGTTTAAGAAAAGAACCCTGCTTTATTTCACCACACCAGCCATAAATTATTCATTAATTCTGTTTGCTAACCCCGTAACTGAGCCCAGATGTTTCTGTTGGAGAAACATTCCTTTAAAACGTTAAAGACAGCAAGCTGTGTGGATAGAGCCGACATTTCTCCTCCTCCTCCCCCACCACAATATATTGAATATTAACTCAGGGGGGGGGCGGAAACATTTTTAATTATTTGAAAATATTCTGAATATAGAAGTCAGCATTTGTGAAATGCCATTGAATTTGGCACAACTGTTCCCAAGCCATTGTGTAAAGAGCCACTCTGTCCACTGTTGTGCCACATTAAATTACTAGTCCTTTCCCTGACAGAGGTTCTGCTACCTTCACTCCGTACAGTAACTGGAAAATTTACAAGCAGAGAAATACTTGTTGCCATGCATAAACTGTACTTTATATCTGTATGCTAACATTTTTAATTACAACTAGCATTTTTGAGCTTGCTACCATTGGCAGCAGCCATTTTGTTGAAGCGAGAGATCACTCACAGCAGCATCAGTATGGGAGCTCATTGTTAGGGATTATAAATCAATTTAAGTATTGCAGAAGAATTTAGGCATTTCACACTGGTCAATATTTGTAATATGACCATTAAAACAGACTTGTGTTGAAGAAGAATGGAAACTAGTTTACAATAGTTAGACTTCCATTCTGATAATGTCACAGATTCTGCTACTTTCAGCATAATGGAAATGCCAACAGTAATTGAAAACTGTTTTCAAACATTTCATAGTTTCTAGAAATGATTAAATAAACTGGGCCTGAATGATCCAGAATAGCATTCTGATTTGGAGATGTAAACTTTTTCAGGCCATGTAGTACTTCTCCAGTTGTGAGTGATGTGGAGATATAAACGTGGCTGTACAAATAACACAAGCACTTCCAGCAAACCACAGAACAGTGTAAAAGGTGCTAATAGCCACCCTAGAATCTGCTTTAAAATAACTCAGCAGAGTGGAGCAGTTTCCTAGGGCTTGTCTACACTGGCAACATTAAAGCACTGCTGTGGCAGCTCTTTAACGTGGCTTGTGTAGTTGCAACAGAGCACTGGGAGAGAGCTCTCCCAGCGCTCTAAAAACCCACCTCCACGAGGGGCGTAGCTTCCAGCACTGGGAGCACAGCTCCCAGCACCGGTGCACTGCCTACACTGGCGCTTTACAGCGCTGAAACTTGTTGAGCTCAGGGGGGGTATTTTTTCACACCCCTGAGCAAGAAAGTTGCAGCGCTATAAAGTGCCAGTGTAGACCAGCCCCTAGAGTCTGAGGAGACCACATTCTTAAAGCAAAGCTCAAAAGACCAATTAGCACCTTCAAAAATGGTTGAAGATCCAACAAATGGTTTATTTTTGCTAACCCAGTCATCAGAGCAGTAAAGGTAAAGTCCACCTAGCTGAGCAAATGTATGCCTTTCCATCCCCTGAAGAACAGACTGAAGAAACATACAGCTGTGCATTGCTTCAGAAGCTGGACCCAGCAGCACCTAGCTAGTCTGGGATGGGAGTGGGGAGAGGGTAATGGGCACAGAGGACCCCTATAAAATAAAGGTTATAGGATGAAGCGTAGGAAATCCTAATTAGCTCCCTCTTTCAGTGAGGTGTTTGAAGCCAGGGATATGGTGATAGGCTGCAAGTCACCTGGTTCTCAGATAGAACACCAGCAAGCAGCTCAGTTAGGAAGAGCTCTACAGGAGCAGGAAGGAGACAGAACCTGGAAGGAGGCTCTCCACCCCAGCTAGCTGGAACACCTAGCTAGAGATACTCACTATGTGGGAGCAGAAGTCTTGTGAGGTAGATGCCTTAGGAAGGGCCAGGTAGCAGGACACGGCTTATCTGTTCTGATTTATTTTGGACTGTTTTAGTTTTAAAAAATAAACCTGAAGAACTGAAATTCTGCCTCTATCAGGAGCTTACTTCACCCTCCGCTGTACATGTGTATGTATGGATTATTATTTCAGAATCTATTTCAATAGCACTAAAACCATAATCTTCCATTTTTCTGGACATACGGTTATTGTTCTCTTCTCCTGTATCACACAAAAAAGTCTGTTATTTAAAAAGAAAAGAAAAAAAGCAGTTTTACTTTGGTTGTGCCAAGCAGCCAGGTGCTATAATATTGCAAGTTTCATCTTTAGTCTGCAGTGTAGTGAGTTCCACCATATTAACCATCACATCGTTTGTGTGGCCAGGAAGTCGAGGAAGCACAGAGAATATCTTCTCTGCTAGGCTGTCACCATGATGACCAACTGCTCCTGGGAAAAGATAAGGAAATAAGGAGTCAGATACAAACATGGGAAAAAACAGAGTATTAAGAACAAAACCCCATTAGATTACTGGGTAGAGGAGACTGTTAGTCTTGTTTTAAAAGATAACACACACATTTTTAAAGTTACTTTGCTATAAGAGCCTGGGGGTATCCAATGTTAAATTAGAAAGAACAATACTTTTTTGAAGAACTTATTTTAAAAAGTACGATTTAAATGGACTTTTATGATTTTAGAGATGTTTGAGATTTTTTCAAACAAGAATCTAATTCCTTATCTAAGGAGAAAAGTGGACAAGAAGGCTTCCAGTGGCGATTTAAGTAACAAAAACAAACAAAAAAGCCCAAAACACGCACCACACTTTTCTTACCTAAATGAACAGTGGTAAACTAAAACTTCTCCTCTTATACAGGCCATATGCCTCCTCCAGGGGTGTGGCTTTGCATACCTCCTAATGTGGGCCTGTGTCTTTCTGGCATAATGTGGCTCTGAATGTCTTTTCTTGGGTTATTTCTGACCAGTTATATTAGCTTGCATTTGTCCAGAATTAATCTCATTTTATTATTCCCTGGCCAGATTCCTAATTTTTATTTTATTTTATTTTTTTTGCTCCCTTTATATTATTTGTGTTCTTTCTGGTGTTCGTAGCATCTCTCAATTTAGTACCATCTGTATATTAGTACATATTTGGAGGGAAAATGTAAGATTTCATATAGAAAGGGCAAGGACCCTGTCTCCTTGGACATCTTATACAAACTATGATTTATAGCTCAATGTTGTAATCACCCCCTTATTCTGACAGATAGTTGCCATTCCAAGAGAAGCCACTTCACAGTTAAATTATTACAGTTAGTAGTAGGGATTGACAGCAGCTGAAAATATTTCAGACAGGATCAAACACAGTACTGTCTGACAAGGTATAGGCTGTGTTCAGATATAGTTTGTGAAGAATCTGGCACTTATTAATTAATCAAACTGCTATATTTAGAGCTTTATGGTGGCAATGGGGGTGCTGCAGTTAGTTACAAAGTGCTATAACAGTTTCTGAGAGGTCAGCAAAATATGATGGAATAATTTGAATGTTCTTTTAATGCTTAAAAGAAAGCAGCACCCAGTTAGCTTAGTGCACGGATTTGAAAATTCCCATGCTTGGCAGCAAACTTAAATAACAGCTCAAACCTTTCCCATCATCCAACATACTGTATATATTTGATCTACACTGCTAGCTCACAATGCCACATAAACAAATAAGGAAAGTGGCTGGCTCTTTATATATGAGAGACTACAGCTGTTAAGGACATTATTTTGAAACACAATGCACAGTTCATCTTACATAGGTAATCCTAGATTTTAAGGACAGAAGGGATCATTAAATCAGTTATTCTGATCGACTGTACATCACAAGCCATTAAATTTCACCCAGGTACCACTGCATTGAGCCCAATAATTTGTGTTTGTCATGGAAAGGCTTTGCTGGACAAAGATGTGTTTGTTTTTAAAAGGTAGGTTTTAAGGGAGGTGATTTGTTGCACAAGGAAGACGGCAACCATTCCAAGTATAGGGCAAGCCATGAAAAAATGGAGCAAAGTTACCTTGCAGAAAAGTGGCATCATTATGGTGGAAATCTCATGTCAGACTATACATTAGCTTTCTTTTCTGCTTATAACAAGACCCTATCTTCTTGGTTCTACCTCCTTTCTCTTGGAGATCCATGTATATTAGGCATGAGTAATGCTAAGTTTTAGTCACTGGTATTTTTAGTAAAAGTCATGGACAGGTCACGGGCAGTAAACAAAAATTCACACCCTGTGACCTGTCCATAACTTTTACTATACAGGCAGCCCTCAACTTTACGACATTTGACTTAAGACAAACGGCACTTACGATGTTTCTGAATTGATCCCTGATTCAACTTACGACCATTGGTTTCGACTTTACGATGGTCAGTCCCGCAATGGACTGTATTGCAGTTCTGAGTTACAACGTTTCGACTTATGACAAAATTTTCAGGAACCAATTGTGTCGTAAGTCTGAGGACTGCCTGTATACTCCTGACTAAAAGTTGGGGGAGGGGTGGCTCTGGAAGGGGGGGCCCGGGGGCGCCGCAGGTGCTGGGTGGCCTGGGGGTGCTGCAAGTACTCGGGGCGGGGGAGGCCCAGGGGGGCAGCATGGGTACTTGGGGGGGCGCCACGGGTACTCGGGGGGGGGGGGGGAGAGGGAGTGTTCCCTACCCGACTCCTGGGAAGTGGCGACCTCCAGCTCCTAGCTCCACGTGCTGCTTCGGCTCCATCCCAAGCCCCAGTTCTGCAACTCCCATTGGATGGGAACCACGGACAATGGGAGCTGTGGGGGCAGTTCCTGCCGGGAGGAAGCAGCACATGGAGCTAGGAGCTGAGGGAGGGGAGTTCCTGTTGCCCTTTCGGGGAGCCTGCCCCCCAGGTAAGCACCACCCCACACCCCAATCCCCAGCCCTGAGCCCCCGCACACCCAAACTCCTGCTGCTGAAGGGCGGCGGGGGCCTGAGATTGCCCCAACAGCAGCTGGTGCAACTGGCCCAGTGGCTGCTCGAGCTACGCAGGTGGCTCCCGAGCCAACTGCACGGGCCGCTGCAGAAGTCACGGAGGTCACGGAATCCGTGACTTCTGTGACCTCCGTGACAAACACCAAGCCTCAGGCATGAGCAGTGTGTTCTCAATTCAAACATACAAGTGAGGAGCAGGCCTCAAATTTATTAGAGATGAGACCAGGATGTAAGCTCAACATTAAATAGTAACTAATTTGGAATAAAAATCATTCATAATCACATAATATTAATACATACGCTTTTCCTATCTTAACTGCTAGTTAACAAGGGGAAGAGTTTTGAAGGGGTGGAAGGAAAAGGAACTCTGAAAGCCACTTTAGGCTGCCATCACTGTGTGTTACTTGGCTTTGAGACTCTCCTCTTGATTCCAACCACCATGCCCCTCTCACCCTCTCCAATCCCCCTCAGCATAGTTAGTAGGGCAACTATCCTATGTGATACCATCTTCCTCAGCTTGTTCAAAGTTGACTATGAGTAAATCTGATTTTGGATGACACTTTGGGCAAGATACCTGACCTTGCTTGTTACGAAGACCTGGCTTAATGCACCACCAATCCTCTGCTAATCAGTTAGTCCCCACAGACTAGTTAATCCAGCTCACAACAGAAAACATCCAATGATCCAAAACAGCGGTCCTGTCCTTCTCTCAGATCAGATGCAAGAGATGCCCCACACCAGAAGAATTCCTTTGAATGGCCTTTGGTTCATTTTGATTAATGCAAGATCAGTGGTCAATAAAATTACAACAGGTCATGACTTGATTCAAGGCTCCAACTTTGCACAGATTTCTGAGATCTGATCATCAGATTTGTTTTGGGTGCTGGGATAGTTTAATCCAACCTGCTTGTGTTCAGTGGCTGATCTTACGTTCTTGTCACTGTGAGAATTCTTATTTTGTAGATACATTTTGTTCAGATGGAGACAGAGATGTCTGCTTCTGTGGAGATAGGGAAATATATTTAGGGGACAAATGCCAGTTCTTCTGTTTTTGTGTCAGCCACTGTTGCTACCTGAAGTACTGGAGGTGGCGGGAGAACTTTGTTCGACAACTTCTGACTGTGACCTACGCTGTACCTGGCTCGTGGAAAAACAGTGAAGAATCATCATTGACAGAGATTGTTTCTGGAGCAGCAGCCACATACTTTACGTACTTTTTTTTTTCCCTTTTTAAAACAGAAGCCACTAATCTTCTATCTCTCAAGAAAGCATTGGCAATCACTTGACTTTGACAATATGGCCAACTATAGCTCTATACTAATCAATCAATTTTTTTTTTTTTTAAGCTTATTGAAAAGGTGGTGACAAAACAACTCTTGGTACCTTGCCTCAAATCTCCTTGATGCTTGGTAGGCAGGGTGTTAAACTGGCACACACACAGCTGTTTGCATTGATAATTGATTTTCTCCTGCCAACAGATGCACATCAAGTACCATGCCAATATTGTTTAATATGTCTATTGCCTTTGATTATGAGATGTTGCTGAGTTGCAATGGGGACCATGGTTAGAGTGTGTGGAGCTGCTCTTGCATAACTTTGTTCTTTTCTCTTCTTGGCCAGTCTCAAAATGTGGTAATAAGCAATTGCTCCTTTTTTCTTTCTGAGTGTGCTCTCATGCAGTTCTTTCAGATGGTAAAAATATAGATGAAGTATTCTGATACCTGCTGTCTTTTTAGTTATCCATCAGAGCTTGAAAAATTCAATGGCAAGTAGGAAACTTTCCCCTAGGGAGTAGGGGACTTAAACTATCGATATCTGTAGAATCTAAACTTTTATTAAAGAATATTAAGTTTAGCACATGGTTAAGCATATGGCCTACTCAATGTGAACCAGTGAACTGCGAGCAGATTTCCCAAACATCAGCATGACATTAATATCACTCAGGTCAGTTTCACAGTTGCTGTTCAGCACCCTGTGAACAGAGCTTTGAAACTGACCATAGTCAAGCAAGGATACAGTTAGAAGGATAGAGAATTGTACTGAAAATATTATATCATAATGTACATCTATGGTGTATCCTCACCTTGGATGCTGAATTAAGTTTTGGTATAACAGAAATAAGATGTATAGAGAAGACTAATGAAAGTTATTGATAGCATAGAAAGAGCTCCATAAATGGAGAGATTTGAAAGATCAGCGTTATGTAGTTTAGCGATGAATAAAAGGGTAGACTTCAGAAGTTTACAACATAATAAATGGCATAGAGAAGGTAAATTATGTGCTTCTATGTATGCTTCAGAATACAAGAATAAGGGGACAAACAATTAAATTAATAGGTAAATGTCAAACATATAAAAGAAAATCCTTTTTAAAGATCCCATCAAATTAACTTGTGAAACTCACTGTCACGAGGTACTGTACTGAGCCAAAGATCTTAGCAGGACTAAAAAAATTAAACATTTATAATTATGATACTTAGGATATAAGGGTCAGATTTTCAAAAGTGCCTGAATGATTTTAGGAACATGAGTCCCACTGAAGTCAAATAAGGACTTGTTCTCCTAAGCTCATAAGCCAAGCACAAACTGCCTGGAAATACGAAGAAACATCGCCTCAAAGACATGTTATCGTAAAAATATCCATTAAGGGGGTGGGTTGTATATACCTTCCACCAAAGCCTCTAGTACTGGCGGCTACTGTCAGAAACATGATTCTGAATGTTGATCAGATCCAATATGGCAGCTTATCCTCTGCTGCTTCTTGGGAAAGTTCTGGGATCCACTGAAGCTATTTATGGGGAAGGAAAATTCTCATCAGCAGCCAGGCTGCTGTGAGGTGAATGGGTTCTTCTCTTTTCCTAGGTTTCTTCCCCCCAACCCTCGTTTTCCTTTCCATCCCCCAAGGGGTGAGGGCTCTGTCCCTCTCCATAACAATCCCAAAACCATGAGATAAAATGGAGTGGGGGAGAAAAAGAGAAACATCCTTTCCCTTCCATCATTGGTGGGAAGCATTCAAACTTATCAGACACACAACCTGCCAGATCCTGATACAAAAGATAGAAGTTTAGCCTTCTCACACGTCATTGTCCCTGGAGCTTGCTGGTGACTCCCCTACTCAAGTCTTTCATTTCTGCCTATCAATATCATTTTTTCCAACATCTAGCTAGGAAATGTCTTGTAAATTTTTCAAGCCCTGAGCATTTTATTCTTGTTCTGATTTTTCCCATACAGGTTCTTATACTACCCTCATCACTGTAATATTTAAGCACCCTCCAGGAGTGCATTAAGTGACATGCCTAACATACAGCATGTATGGTTCATTATTTCATCTTCTCCCCAAGCTGAGAGTTGTGTTTAGTTTTGCTATTGTATTTGCTAAAATAGCTTCTATCAGGACAACTGACATATAAAACCTGAAAACTAAAAGTTAAATAAGATACAACTCAGGTTTAATCTCTCAGTATACAAAAACTGTTTGCCCTTATGTGGCATTTTAAATCCAAAGATTTCAAAGTACTTTACAAACCATGATGAAATAAACTTCACAGCAAATTTCCCCCTCCCTTCCTCACCCCTCTCCCAGGATTGAGAACCTGAGGCACAAAGACTACACAGACTCTCTCTAGGTCACAGGGTCAGTGGCAGAACCTAGAACTTATGACTCAGTCTCGTGCTTTAAACACCAACCCACATCTCCTATTTTCACCACTCTCAATGGGCCACTAAAGCCACATTTGTACGTGAGCACTTATCTGCACAGGCACTTCGAAATCCAGTGATCACCATAATAATGTAAATGAAGCGTGGCTCACAATTGTGATATTGATATTAAGCTTCTTACCTGTCAGATCCAGTGTCCTGTCTATGAAGATGACAGAGGCTCGGTTTTGTGCTGTCTTCCTCCTGTTTTTGGCCTGTGAGTAGTTCGCCAAATCCCCTGCGATAATCTTGCTCAGAGTCCCAATTGCAAAGCACTCCTCTCTCACATTTAAACACTCAAACAAGGAGTTCAAGCCAGACACCAGGGTTCTGATCTGAAGCTGCAGCTCAGGAGGCAGAGAGGAGAAGTCCAGGTCGTTCAAGCTGCCAAACTTTTTCTTCTCAGGCCTGGAGGAGTTGATGCGAGCCAGGTCCTGGGGCGTCATGGGAAAGAGCGAGGCAAAGGCCGGGGTTACGAAGAGATGAGGCGAGATGGGCGCCAGTAGCAGGGGGGCATGCCGCACCTCGGCGGTGTAGTTCATGTTGCCCATCCACTGGCAGAGTTTCTCCTCGAACTGCTCGAAGACCGCCTGGCTGCCCCCCTCCGGCTCGGCGCCGCCGGGCGCCCCGTGGGCCAGCAGGTGCACGGCGTGGCTAACGGCGGTGAACACCACGCAGTACTGGAAGCGGCTGAGGCTGACGATGTCGCGAATGATGTCCACCGCCCGGCCCTTCAGCAGGCTGCTCACCACGAACACCGCCTTGGGCTGCTCCGCCGCGCCCGCCTCGAAGCTGGAGAACTCCTTGACATTGAGGGCGCCGGCCTCCAGCAGCCTGCCCGCGCCGCCGCCCGCCCAGTGCAGGCTCTCCGCGCACGCCGCGTCCACGAACACCACGGCCCGCTTGGCCTTGGCCAACACCTGCTCCCAGGCCTGGCGGCAGGCGGCGAGCGCGGCGGCGGCGGGGCAGCCGGACATACTGGGGCGAGGGTCGCGCGCGGCGGAGGGCAGCCCAGTCCCCGCGGCGCGAGCCAGGCCCAGGAAGAGCCGCGGCGGGACAGGTACTGCCGGGGTGGCTGTGACAGGCACAACAGAGCACACGTGCCCGGGGGGGAGGGGACGGCCGCAGGAATGTGACGCACCGAACTGGCGAAGGGCGCTGATTGGCTGCTTGAAGGCGGGGGGCGGGCGATGCGATGCGCCAGTTCCGGTGTCGTGGCTCTGTCCCGAGCTTGTCTGTGTGGCGGCGGCTGCGAAGCGGGTACGGGAGGAAGCAGAGGTGGGTGTGATGCGGGGCGGAGCCGCCGCAGTGACTTTGCTTAGAGCCTGGAGCAGCTCAAGGGGCCCCTACTTAGGGTGACCAGAGGTCCCGATTTTATAGGGACAGTCCCGATTTTGGGGTCTTTTTCTTATATAGGCTCCTATTACCCCCCACCCCCGTCCCGATTTTTCACACTTGCTGTTTGGTCACCCTACGCCCTATTTTGTTTTTTATTATGTGTGGTGTGTGTGGAGTCCCCCCAAATATTAATGTTTATGGGTCCCAATGGGGTAGTACTGCCTCTGCCCACGTTTTCGATCCTCTGTAGCGTTCACATTTTCAAGCGTTTCTGTGCAACGCTAAGGGGTAGAGAGTTTTTTAAAAACATGACATGCACGTGTAATCACAGGACTCCAAGACCTTCCACTTTGTAACTTGGACTACCTTAACCATGCCAACATAACCCTGTAGCCTAGCCAAGGTCAACAGCTTCAATGTATGTCTACACTGGAGCTGAAAGGTGCAATTTGCAGCTCCAGTAGATGTACTGGCAGTAGCTATAATTGAGTTAATATGCTAAACAGAAGTGTAGCCTTAGCAGTGCTGCCTGAGTACTTGTGGTGGCTAGCGACTCACAGCTACACTTCTGTTTTTAGTGCACTAGTTTAATAAGGGCTAGCACAGGTATGTTTACTCAAACTGGAAATTACACCTTCCAGCTCCAGTGCAGGCATACCCTAAAAAATAGTGTAAGACTTGTAATAAAAGGCAGAATAAGATATAATGGTGTGCAGGGGCTTCAGCTAGATGGTCAAGTTAGTTCATTCTTGTCTAAGCATCTGAGTCCCCCTGTTCTTCCCCTTCTTTCATGGGTCATGGGCACAGTGTGCCCTTGTTGCTAAGAAGGCTAACGGCATATTGGGCTGCATTAGTAAGAGCATTGCCAGCAGATCGAGGGAAGTGATTATTCCCGTCTATTCGGCACTGGTGAGGCCACATCTGGAGTATTGCATCCAGTTTTGGGGCCCCAGTACAGAAAGGATGTGGACAAATGGGAGAGAGTCCAGTGGAGGGCAACAAAAATGATTAGGGGGTTGGGGCACATGACTTATGAGGAGAGGCTGAGGGAACTGGGCTTATTTAGTCAGCAGAAGAGAAGAATTGAGGGGGGATTTGATATCAGCCTTCAACTACCTGAAGGAGGGTTCCAAAGAGAATGGAGCTAGGCTGTTTTCAGTGGTGGCAGATGACAGAACAAGGAGCAATGGTCTCAAGTTGCAGTGGGGAAGGTCTAGGTTAGATATTAGGAAAAACTTTTTCATTAGGAGGGTGGTGAAGCACTGAAATGGGTTACCTAGGGAGGTGGTGGAATCTCTATTCTTCAAGGTTCTTAAGGCCTGGCTTGACAAAGTCCTGGCTGGGATGATTTAGTTGGACTAGATGACCTCCTGAGGTCTCTTCCAACCCTAATCTTTTATGATTCTATGGGGAGAATAGGATTACATGCATTGCCCTCTACATGCTCATAATACTTGCAGCTCTGGTGGAACACGTTTGGTTGCTGTGTGTGTTGTGTTTTGAAGTTTAGGTTTGATAGCTGATTGTCCTGCAGTTAGGTGAGTTAGAAGGGCTCTTTGAAGGGCTCTAGCAGGGAACTCTGAAATGTGAGCAGTAGAGTTTTTGTTTTAATAGGCCAGTGATTAGAGGAGACTGAGTGAGAGAGTTTGAGTCATCCATTCCAACTATGTGTGGGGCCCAGACTTTAAAAAGCATGCAGATGCCCAGTTGCTGGTAAGATGAAAGCAGCTGAAAGACTCAGCCCTGGTCTACACCTAAAACTGAGGTTGATATAGCTGTGTCACTCATGGGGATAAAAAATTCACAACCCTGAGAGATGTGGTTAAATCAACCTAAGCCCCACTGTAGACAGTGCTAAATCAATGGAAGAATTCTTCCATTGACATAGCTACTGCCTCTCGAGGGGTGGGGTTTACTGTATCAACAGAAGGGATTTTTCTGTCCATGCAGTTAATCCATCTTTCCAAGAGGTGGTACCTAGGTCCACGGAAGAATTCTGTCAACTGGGCTGCATCTACACCAGGGATTAGGGTGACCTAACTACTGTGCTCAGGACATGAAATTTTTGACAGCCCTGAGCAATCAATGTAGCCAGTTCGATATAATTTTTAAGTATAGGTCAGGCCTTAGGGCAGTGGTCCCCAAAGTTTTCAGGGTCATGCCCCTGTTTATCTCTGTCCGCACCCTTCCCCCAAACTGGGGCCAGGAGTGGGGTCACGGCACTGGGAGGCGAGGGAGAGGGACATGGACGGGGTAAGGGGGCCAAGACTGGGGCGACAGCAGGGGGCAGGGCCAGGAGCAGAGCCCCGGCCAAGGCCCGGAGGTGGGGCCCTGGGTGCAAGGCCGAGAGCGGAGCGTGGGGCTGGCAGCCAGGGCTGAGAGCAGAGCCCTGGGCGCGGGGCCGACAGCCGCAGGGCCGGGAGCAGAGCCCTGGGGCCGGCAGCCAGGTCCAGGAGTGGAGCTGTGTGGTGCTCCCTCCATGCCCCCTCCCGAACAGTCCTCCATGTCCCTCTAGGGGGGTGCACCCCAAAGTTTGGGGTCCTCTGCCTTAGGGAGCTAGCCAATGGAGTTCGCCAGTGGAGGAAGGCAGAGACACAGGATTTTGAATTTCCTTAATTTGCAGGTACCCTACAAGGAAGACCTGACAATGGGAGGGAAATGACACTGCTAACTATACCTGTGGGGCCTCCTGTCAGACAGGCATCCTGACCCTGGAGACTTCCACCCTGGTCTTGACTTGCTGGTAATGTGCCCTTCATGTCCCTGTCAATGAAAATCAGGCAGGGGGAACCACCTTCCGTGAGAGGTGTCTGTTGGTGGAGTCCCTCAGGAAGCTGGTAACAGAGCAGCAGGAGGATAAGGACTTAATCGACAGTATGCACGTGGAAACACCTGGGACGGAGGATGCTAGCTGACTACATGACTACAGTGGTACCAGAGGAGGAAGGTGAACCAGCTGTTCTAGAGGAAGGAGACTGGCTGGCCACCTGGGACAGTAGACAATGCTCCACACCCCACCCAGGACCCCTGTCCTTCTCAGTCAGGAACCAGTATCATGTACTGGCAAGAGTAGTAGACCACAATGGCTGAGGAACAGACCACAATGGTGAGGAGGAGGAGCCACCTGCCCCCAGGTCTGGGAGCTGAGTCAGGATAGGAGAAAGTCAGGGTCAGGCTGGCACCAGGTGACAGACAGCAGGCAAGTAACAGAGACAGGGACGAATCAGGGTCAGAAGCAATACAGAGACACACACAAATTCCCCCAGGAGTAGAGAGTTAAAGAAACCCCTTTGATAACCCAGTTCCTGTTTCTCTGCTGCCTTCCCCTCCCCCAGAGCCCAGCCGTGGGCCAGACATGCACAACCTCTCCCCCCCACAGAGCCCACCTGCGGACCTCCCCCCCAGCCAATACACCCGAACCCCCTCTTCCCCAGAGTCTAACCGCAGGGCCCCCCCAACCAACATCCCGTCCCCCCGAGAGCCCACCCCCTCCCCCGAGCCCAAGGATCCAGAGGGAGATACAGCATGATGCTTGGTCCTAGGCTTGCACAGAGTTTTCTGCATGCCACCGTCTCCTTCCCTCAGGGCATGCTGGGAACTGCAGCTGCCAGGAACTCTCTAGCTCCCTGTCCCTCCCCACAGAAGTGTCTTCTGTGTGAAAGGTGCCAAGTCCAGGGGCCCTTAGTGGCGGCTAGCAGCCCATTTCTGGAGAGGAAAGGAAATTCTGCATGCACAACATTAATTTCTGCAAAATTCTGCATTGCGCAGTGGCGCAAAACTCCCCCAGGAGAAATATACCAGCATGAGCCAGTCAGTGGGCTCTGGGGGTTGCCACGCAGGTCCTGTTGGGTGGTACTTCCTACAGTGTCTAGCTTCACAGGCTCCTCTAGTGGAAACCTGGGTATCCACAATGGTGGATGTGATGGTGCTATAGAAGCATTGGCGGCCTAGAATCCCCCTGCTCTAGGTTCTTGTCCCCAGGTTCTTACAGGTGTATGAACAAGAGTGTTGTATATAAGACATGAGAGGTAATTGTCCGGTTCTATTTGACCTCAGCTGGGGTATTGTGTCCAGTTCTGTGTGCCACACTTTAAGGAAAGATGTGGACAAATTGGAGAGAGTCCAGAGAAGAGCAACAAAAACAATAAAAGATTTAGAAATGTGGGCCTATGAGGAAAGGTTAAAATGCCTGTGCATGTTTAGTCTTGAGAAGAAGACTGAGTGGGGACCTGATAACAGTCTTCAAATATGTTAAGGGCTATATAAAGAAGACGGTGTTCAATTGTTCTCCGTGTCTGCTGAATGGCGGACAAGCAGTAATGAGCTTAAGCTGCAGCAAGGGAGGTTTAGGTTGGCTATTAGGAAAGACATTGTAACTACAGGAAAAGCTATGTTATCTGGCACTTTACAAACCAGAAAGCTCTACAAACCGGAGGAATGGGCATGGGGGATCCATGAGCTGCCCCTGCCCCGTCCCGAGTGCTGGCTCTGCAGCTCCCATTGGCCAGGGACTGCGGCCAAGGGGAGCTGCGGGCCTGCGCCTTTGGGCGGAGGCAGCACGTAGAGCCACCTAGCCATGCCTCTCTGGACATGTCACCGCTTGTGGGGAGCCGACCAAGGTGAGGGCTGCCCAGATCTGGCACCCCAAAATCCCTCCCGCACTCCTGCCCTAAGCCCCTTCCTGAAGCCAAGCTACCTCCCAAAGCCCACGCCCTGCACCCCCTCCCACGCCCCAGCCCTAAGCTCCTTCCCACACCCTTCCTCTTAGTTAACCAGAATTTTTGACTTACCGGCACCCCCCATTTCCCCAACATGCCAGATAACAACGCTTTTACTGTATAAGAGTAGTTAAATTCTGGAATAGGCATCCAAGGGAGGCTGTGGAAGCCGCATCATTGTAGGTCAGGGATCGGCAACCTTTGGCATGCAGCCCGCCAGGGAAAGCCGCTGGCAGGCCGGGCCGGTTTGTTTACCTGCAGCATCCGCAGGTTCGGCTGATCACAGCTCCCACTGGCCGCAGTTCGCCGTCTCAGGCCAATGGGGGCTGCGGGAAGCAGCGTGGGCCAAGGAATGTGCTGGCCACCCTTCCCGCAGCCCCCATTGGCCTGGGATGGTGAACCATGGCCAGTGGGAGCTGCCATCGGCCGAACCTGCGGACACTGCAGGTAAACAAACTGGCCCAGCCCACCAGCGGCTTTCCCTGACGGGTTGCGTGCCAAAGGTTGCCAATCCCCATTGTAGGTTTTTAAGAACAGGTTGGGCCAATACCTGTCAGGGATGGTCTAGGTTTACTTGGTCCTGCCACAGCACAGGGGGCTGGACTTGATGAGCTCTTGGGATTCCTTCCAGCCCCATATTTCTATTATTCTATTATTAAAGATAATGACATAATCAAATCTCATGAGTTAGGGCTTTAGCTGGCCACCTGCAGGGGTCAGGAAGGATTTTTGCCCCGGATGCACAATTGGCCAGTTGTATTTTTCAGGGGTAGGGAGGTTGCCTTGATCTAAAGATTGGCCGCAGCTAGAGACAGGACCCTGGACCAGGTGGACTGGGGCTTTGAAGTGGTACAGAGGATCCTCTTTTGATGTGTGTTGCTCCCATGCTCAGGATTATAGAGATCACCAGATTTAGGATTGAGAGGGAATTTTCTCCCAGGTCAGACTGGCAGGAACCTTCTGGGTTTTCATTTCCCCTGCAGCATGGGGTGTGGTTCATCTGCTGGGATCATCTGGGCATATCTCACCTAAACAATTTCCAGCTATTGCAGGGGTCTGGGGCGTTGTTGGCATGTTGGTCTCTCGTTTTCTCTCTATGACACTCAGTTTAGTCTCCTGAAGAACGAAATGCTTTGATCTAACTTAAAACTTTGAGCTTAAAATAGGGTTAGCTAAGTGAAAAATAGTGGCCTGTGGTATGTAAGTGATCAGACTAGATTTGATGGTCCATTCTGGCCTTGAACTCTATGAAATGGAACATCACAAGCACTGGCAACAGTGTATACAGTTGTCAGAGAGAGATCTGGTGCTGCCTCGCTTTAGTGGCCCCTGTCTCTATTGCCAGACAAATGTTAGTGTGAAATAGTGAATCCAGAGACATCTGTCACAGCCACAGTCAGGTACCCACCCTTCGTCATTGTAACACAAAGGTCATGTCTCTGATATCACACAGCTGCTAAACTGCTGACCTGCCTGAAATAGTGTCAGTGACGATGAGACACTCTGGTTTGTTATTTTCTTCAGGTTGTAGGACTAGGAGCAATTTGCTTTACCTACAGTACTCTTGCTCAGGTTCTCAACTGAGAGCACACACTTCACAAAGTTCATGCCAGACAATGTCTGCAGCTGGGAGTGCCCAAAAGAACATTCTACACCCCTCAAACTGCTAGTCTTTTTTCTTGTTGCTTGTCTAGTTAAAGTCAATTTTCCTCCTAGCAAAAGATTAACAGTGCCAAAAGATTCCATGTTAGACTAGTGTTTAATACATTGACTAGTGATCTGGAAAAGAGGTTGAGCAGTAAGATGGCAACATTTGCAGATTACAAAATTATTTAGGTTAGTCAAGACTAACTTTTTTTTACAATCTTCTCCAGAGGTAGATTAAGAAGTTTATTTATTCTTTATTCAAGAATATTTTTCTTAATACAAAAACAATGGGATGTTCAAAAATATGACAAATTTAAAAATTGATAAAAGGAAAAAATATACAAACACAATTAACCAAGAACTCATTGCTAAAAGACATTGTGGCCAAGAGCGTAGCAAGATTCAAAAAATGATTTGCCATTTGATGGATAACAATATCTAGAGTTATAATAGTAAGGATTAAAAACAAGGTAGCCAAGAGTTTTGGAAGAGATATAAACCTTCCTGCTTCATAGTATAAACAACTTCTAATTTATGAAGTTAGGAAGAAACTTTCTCTGTAGGAAAGTTATTCCATAATTGTCTTTTGCAAAATTTCTTGAATAGACAGGATTCTGAACTAGATAAATCACTTGTTCTGATCCAGTATAGCAATTTCTATGTTCCTAAAGGCTTGAGATGCCATAGGAACTAAGCATGCATGGTCTGGGTCATAAATAAATAATATAAGGAATTGCCTAAAAAACAGCAATAGAAATTATAAAAGGGCTCAGCCCAAGGGAGATTCTGAGTCAAGGCATGCATCCGACGAAGTGGGCATTCACCCACGAAAGCTTATGCTCCAATACATCTGTTAGTCTTAAAGGTGCCACAGGACTCTCTGTTGCTTTTTTCAGAAGCAATGTGCAAGATATTGTCAGGCAACTGGAACAAAGTAGATCTAGCTTAGTTGTCAGAACCTAATGGTCAGAGCAGGCATCAGGAACCAAGGACTAGCGTCAGAGTGGGAATCAGTAGTTGGAAGATGGAGCCAAGGGTCAAACCAGAGGGCAGGAACTGGATACCAGAGCCAAGGGTCAAGCTGCAGTCAGAAACCAGAGCCACAAATCAAGCCAGAGGTCAGGAACTGGAGTAAGCAGGTAACAGGCAAAGGGGGGGCGGGGCTTAAGGCAGGGGCAGCAGGACAGAGGCAAAGCGGGATGCAAGGAAGGAGCAGCAGGAACAAGGTGAGACAGGAGCATTCACAATGGTGGGTACGAGCATTAAGCAGCCAGCAAGTTTCTGCTGCTGGCTTAAGAGCAATGAGATGGTTTGGCCAATCAGGCAACCTGCTGCAGGCCAGTTGTACTGATGAGGCTGCCTGGAGTTTAACTCTGCTGCAGGCCCTGATTTTTGACCATAACTCCCTGGGCGCTGTCTAGGGGCCTCGAGCCTGGTTTCTCAGGGTAAGTGTGATGAAAGGTGCACAGGAGATCCGGGGCATGGATGTGTTCTGTAGGTTTCCTTGAATGTTAGTCTGGGCCATACCCATTCCACTCAATTAGATATTGTAGTTTTCCTCAGATCCCACGAAAGTCTAGGAGTTGCCAAACTGCATATTCTTCATGACCCCTAATGGTTATAGGTGAAGGAGGGGGAGTAGTACAGAGTTGGAAGGGATTCTTAACTAATGGTTTTAGAAGATAGAGATGAAAGGGTAAATCTTGAGGGAATCTGGTAGCTGTAACGTGACTGTAACAGGCTTAATCTATTTTGTGATCTGGAAAGGCCCCAGGTATTTATGTCCCAGATTCGCGGAGAGGCGGACAACCATACCTTATCCCCACCCCAAACCCAGGTGTTAGCTGGGAGGACCGGTTGGCATATTGTTTGAAAGTTGCCTTTGCAACTTTTAACTGCCTCTGGAATTCTTGGTACACTGCTGGATGTGGGCCATTAGTTCGATAACTGCAAACCTTGACAATTTGGAGGGGATCTCTAGATCAGGGGATCTCTAGATCAGAGGTTCTCAAACTTGGGGGAGGGGCATGAGAAGTTTTAGGGGGGGGAAACATACTGTGCACATTTTACCCACAGCAATGAATAACTAGCAAAGCTGATTTCTCCAGACATATCCGGTCCTCAGATGGTGCTGTGCATTTGACTCTAGATGGTTCTGTGCATTTTGATGGATTTCTGTGAAGCTTGCATAGCATTATACAAAGTTGTTGCCATCTGTACATTAACCGGTTTGTTACAACTTGGTGTGCACATTTAACTGTAAGCATCTACCACAATTGCAGTTTGGCTTTTGCTCTTATTCCAATTGATTGTTGGCTCTGTTTGAATCGATGCCTTGCTGTTTTTAATATTTAGTGAGAGCTGCATGTTGATTTTTTTTAATCAGTATATGTACTTGTGTGGCGGGGTGGGGCGTAAAATAAAATAGTCACAAAGAAGGGGGGCATGATCAAATAAGTTTGAGAACCACTGCTCTAGATGAGTGTGATAGTTAGCAAAGAAAGGAGTCTGTTTGGTGGGGAAGTTTGTAGCATTGTTGTAAGCAAACTCTGTGTGAGGGATCAGAGTCAGCCAGTCATCTTGATGATAGTTTAGAAAGCAACATAGTTACTGATCAAGGACCTGGTTGACCCACTGTGATAGAATACACTCCTGTATTCACACCCTGCACACTAATGTAATAATCTTTGTACAGGGCATGTCTTGTAAGATATCATTT
This sequence comes from Emys orbicularis, assembly GCF_028017835.1. Lineage (NCBI taxonomy): Eukaryota > Metazoa > Chordata > Testudines > Emydidae > Emys > Emys orbicularis. The sequence continues at coordinate 94,045,576 of NC_088687.1, read as the reverse complement.
GAAAATTCATAATTTGCTGGTCAGTATCATCCTGATAAAATGTGTGGCAACATTGTAATGTGAAGTTAAAAGATTTCCCTGTATGATGTTATTAATACATATTCCAAAGCCCTGCCCAAACAGAAGTCTGCAAACAGGTCTGTCCTAAACAAAGGAATATGTGCTTTGCCTTAATTTGCATTTAAGCAGTAAACAGAGTCAGCAAACAGGAAGGGGGGAAAAAAACTTCAAACAGGTGGGGGGAAAACAGCAGGGAATATCCTTCCACATAGACTCTTTGCCTCCTGGTTCTCAGCTGGAAATGTTTTTCAGGAGGGGGACTGAAACAATAAAAAGGAGGGGAAAACACCTCCAGGCACACACACCCTCCATGCCCATCACATTCTCTACACCTAAGAAGAAAAAGGAAAGAACCGTTGAACTCTGGGGTGGGTCCTGACCTGAAAAGTGTGGTCAGTAATCCTGCTGGAAGCATGTGGTGAGACTTCGCTTGAATCTAATATAGTTTGTTAGACACTAATAAGCATTTTATCTTTATTTTCTTGTAATTGTTTCTGACTTTTATGCTTCATTGCACTCACTTAAAATCTATCTCTTTGTAGTTAATAAACTTGTTTTATTGTTTCATTTAATCCAGCGTGTTTAAGTTAAAGTGTCTGGGAAACTTCATTTATCATGATAAACTAGTGTATATTATTCCCTTAAAGGCAGAGGTGAAAGTAAGCTGGTCCGGTCCGGTGTACCGGCCCGGCCCAGCTTCCCCAGGCCAGCGATTTAAAGGGCCCTTTAAATCACCGCTGGAGTCCCCAGCTGCCGCCGCTGCCCCTGGTGCTCCAGCAGCGGGGCTCGGGCGGTGATTTAAAGGGCCCGGGGCGGTAGCGGCAGTCGGAGCTCCAGGCCCTTTAAATCACCGCCCGAGCCCTGCTGCAGGAGCCTTGGGGTAGCGGCAGCGGGGCTCCGGGAGTGATTTAAAGGGCCAGGGGCTCCCAGCTGCCACTACCGCAGCGGAGCCCTGGGCCCTTTAAATCTCCGCCTGAGCCCTGGGGTACCGGCAGTAGCCGGGAGCCCCTGGCCCTTTAAATCACTGCCGGAGACCTGGGCCGCCACCGTTACCCCGGGGGCTCCAGCAGTGGGGCTTGGGCAGAGATTTAAAGGGCTCGGGCTCCGGCTGCTGCAGGGAGCCCCGGGCCCTTTAAATTGCTGCCCGAGCCCCGCTGCCGGAGCCCTGGATTAGCGGCAGCGGGGCTCCGGGGGTGATTAAAAGGGCCTGGGGCTCCCAGCTACTGCAGCCGGAGCCCCGGGCCCTTTAAATCTTGATGTAAAGGGCCCAGGGATTTAAAGGCCCCGCCTCTTCCAGTTGAGGCCCCGCTCCCTGCTCAGGACTCCGGTGTACCAGTAAGTCCTTTAAGTTACTTTCACCACTGCTTAAAGGAATAATGGACTTAATATATTTGGACTGTCCAGGAGAGGGCTTGGCAGTACAAAACATCTATTTCTGAGGGAAAGTCCAGGACTGGGAGTGTGTTGGAGTCACCCTGCAGTATAACCACACCCTGGTGGGAACCAGGGCGTGACTGGCAAGCTGCAGTTACTCAAACACATCTGAGAGTGACCTGCATGCTAGTGGCTGGTTGTGAGCAGTCTAGGTTGGAGGCTACAACAGCAAGGCATTGCAAGGCATCTCGGGTTACAGGACAGGGGTGGCACAGCACCCCACTAGTCTGGATTATACCCCCATATGTCACACCCACTCTGCCTGGCTATTGGTGCTTGCGTGATAGGCCGTTGAGGTAGGGCATTCATACTCAGCATAGAAATTCTCACCAGAAGCAGAAAATAAACAGAGATCCTTGATCAGCTATGCCTGTAGGCAAGTCATGGAGACGAAAGATGTTGTTCGGAAACAGGTGGGCTTGGTGCTTGTGCTTCCAGGGACCATAAAAAACAGATTCCCTTCCACAGCAAAGCTCTGAGAGGACTGGCCAAACCAGAGAATTCTGGGATAAACAGTCTATAAAAGTTACTGAAATCCAAAAAGCATTGGATTCCATGAACATCCTTTTGTGCCACCCAATCCATGATGGCCGTTTATCTTGCGAGGATCCATTATCAGTCCCTTGGCAAGATAACATATCCAACAAATTCAAGGATGTCCCAGTCAAATTTGTATTTCTCTGGCTTGGCATATAGATAATTTGTAGTCTTTGAAGAACGTTATGCATGTGCTTGTCATGAAGAGCTAGGTCATCTGAGAAAATCAGAACATCATCAAAGTAGATAATGACAAAGTGGTTCAGCATATCTCTGAATGTATAGTTCATAAAGCATTAAAAAATTTGCTGGAGCATTTCATAGGTCAAATGGCATGACTAGATATTCACAGTGGCCATATCGAGTATGAAAAGTGGTCTTCCACTCATCTCCCTCATACATGTGCATCAGATTATAGGCCCCGCGCAAATCTAACTTTGTGAAAATACGAGCCATGCTTAGCTAATCTGAATTCATTGATAAGGGGAAGCAGGGAGCAGTTTCAAACAGTCACCTTGTTCAGTGCTCAATAGTCAATACATGTCTGACAAAAAAGATCAGCATGCTCTTCGGGGATGTGGACATCCGGATGAAACCCTTCTGAAGGTTCTCCTGCAAGTATATGTGGAGAGCCTGCAGTTTGGGTTTGGAGAGGACATATATCCAAACAAATGAGATCTCAGCTTCGGGCTGGAGATCAATCAGGCAATTGTAAGTCTGATCGCAGGGGCATGATGTCTACCTTCCCCTGGTGAAAAACATTGGTGAAGTCATGGTATTTGTGGGGGATCTTGGCCACAGTAGGCAGAACTGAAGGGGGCACTGAGGCTCCTGGCAGTCTTGCTCCCTGAGGGTTGGGGTCTTCTAGAAGGCAGATTAGCCGGCAATACTGGGATCTGAAGTGTAGGATCACCATCCACCAATGAATGTGGATGTTAGGCCAAGTCATACCTAGAATGACTGAAGCATCAGGGGCCCAAATTAATCTGAGTTGGAGGGTTTCCTGATGTCCCCAGACAATGAGAACCATTACTGGCAAGGTCGGGTAGGTTATTGGTCCCGAAGAGAAAAAAGACCCATCAATAGTCTTGACCAGATCTGAAGAGTTCTTGCATATGTTGGGAACCGCGTGGGTCTTAGCAAAATTCAAGTCCATAAAGTTAACCTGAGCCCCTTGAGTTGACTAGGGCAGTGTTTTTCAACCTTTTTTTGGGCAAAGGCACACTTGTTTCATGAAAAAAATCACGAGGCACACCACCATTAGAAAATGTTAAAAAATTTAACTCTGTGCCTATATTGACTATATATAAAGTAATTCTCTTGAATAGGAATCAAATAAACACAAAGAAAGTATTTTATAATTACTTTATTATGAAATAGTAAGTAAACAGAAATATGAAAAATTATAAAATACTTTATTCAGTGCGCAACCTGGGCCTGTTTGGCTGAACACAAAGCTGATATTCTGGCTGGAATCGAAGAAAGACACACACGTAGCTCTTCGTCAACAGCTCTCAGTCTCTCTCTGTATTTAGTTTTTATAGCAATCATGCTTGAAAAGCTCATCTCACACAGATGTAGTGGAAAATGGGAGCAATGTCAAAATAGCTTTGTTTGCCAGAAGGGGGAACTCCTTGGCAGTATCCAACCAAAAACTGTCCAAAGGTAGATCAGCAAATCTTAGCTTGAAACCACGATTTTGTCTCAGTTCAGTTAGTTCCTCCTGCTCCTGTAAAGTCATGTCCTTTCCACCAACTGATGCTGAGCTATAAGGGTCCCTAACCCAGTCAAGGCATTCAGTGGAGACTGAAGAGAAATAAAATGACAACTTCTCCTCGAGAGTTTTTAAATGTTTAACTATTATCTCACACAGTGCAGCAGTGTGAACACCTTGCCATTGCTTGGTGAGTGTGAACATTTCAAGATTGCCACTTTCCACGTGTTGATGCCAGAGTTGCACCTTTGAACGGAATCCATTTATTTTATCTGTACTTGTAAGCAGGTTTTCATTTCGGCCTTGCATTCGTGTGTTCAGTTCATTCAGATGATGAAATATATCTGCCAGGTATGCCAGCCTTGCACACCACTCATCACTTGCAAGCAGCTTTGCGTAATCTGACCTCTCATTTGTCAGAAATACTTTAAGTTCCTCCCGCAGCTCATACACACGAACCAAGACCTTGCCACGCGACAACCACCGGACCTCCGTATGAAACAGCAAGGTTTTATGCTTCGCTCCCATCTCCTCACACAAAGCTGCAAATATGCGACTTTTCACGGGTCGTGACTTTACAAAGTTTACCATGCGCACAACATCATCCAACACATGAACTAGGTCTGCTGGTAAAGTCTTGGCTACGAGGGCCTCACGGTGTAAAAAACAATGCGTAACAATCACATCTGGATTTCTTTCCTTCACTCTGCTTACAAAGCCTTTGGTGCGCCCGACCATGGCTGCAGCTCCATCGGTGCAGACACTTGTGCAGTTTTCCCACTTAAGTCCTCCTTGTTCAAGGTATTCTGATGTGACCCGAAAAATTTCTTCTCCTGTTGTTTTTTCTGGCAATGCCTTGCAAAAAAAGAAGTTTTCTCTAATTGCATCACCATCAACAAAACGCACATTGGCCAAGAGTTGAGCATGTCCACTGATATCAGTAGACTCGTCAAGTTGCAATGCAAATTTCTCACTGATACGGATCTTTTCCAAAACCACACTTTCGATGTCTGCAGACATGTCATTAATACGTCTGGAAATTGTGTTGTCTGAGAGAGGGACTTTGGCTATTTCCTTAGCTGCTTCAGGTCCGAGCATCTCCTCTACAATAGCTTTGCAGGCGGGAAGTATTAATGTCTCTGCCACAGTGTGCGACTTTTTTGACTTGGCTATAAGTTCAGCAACTTGATAGCTAGCTTTAAGAGCTCTTTCATTTACCTTTGTGGTTTTTCTCATGAAAGTTGCCTGTTTCTCCGTGTTTTCACGCAGGCGAACAAAATAGTCCGCATTCTTGTTTTGAAGCGAAGGGTGTTTCGTTTGGAGATGGCGTTTAAGTTTGCTTGGGACCATAGCACTGTTAGCTAGCTTTTCACCACACACCACGCACAGTGGAGTTGGTTTGTTTGCATCTCCGGTGAAAGTAAATCCAAATGAAATATAGCTTTCGCTATATTGCCTTGTGCCAGAGAATTTGCTTGAGCTAACCATCTTTGCTTTCTTTTGATCCCCACTCATACTTGGGCTCTCATCTGGCTCCAAATTTTGTTCAGAGTCCAGTTCTTTCCTTTTCAAAAACTTGTCCATCACTGCAGTATCTCACTGTCACTCAGTACTTACTGCGCTTGTCTCCTCCAGATAGCCGCTGTCCGTCACACTCAGCACTCTTCTGCGCATGTCTCCATCCAGATCCATCAGTCAGCGCTCTTCTGCTCATGTTTCCTCCAAATCCAGATCCATTGGCGCTCTTCTGCTCATCGGCGATCTACTGCGATGTCTCCTCCTGTCCTCCTCCTGTTAGTGTAACAGTGACACCGGAGCTATTTATAGTCCTTAACATCAGTGGTGGGATTCAAAAATTTTAGTAACCAGTTCCGACATTCAAGCATGGTTTAATATTTTTTTCCCACGGCACACCAGGCAACATCTCGCGGCACACTAGTGTGCCGCGGAACAGTGGTTGAAAAACACTGGACTAGGGCCTCTACATGAATCTTATCACTTACCAGAAGTTGAATCAATAGAGGTATTCGGAGTTGCACAGGGAACTGACTTGGGGGTACTGCTGTGCCAACTATGGCCCAGGGGTGCTGGGAACTACTGGAGTGGGGAGAAGACCAGCTCTGCCCTTGGGGCTGAGGAGCTGGCATTTCCTGGTCCCAGTTCCACCTGAGTCTTTGTTGGACACATCAAGGCAAGATGGCCAGGTTACCCACAATACAGTCACAAACTTAACACCAAATGTAGGTGTTTCTTTGAGTCAGAGAATCAAACTGGTTGGTTTGCAACTGCTCAGATGCCAGGGAAGACCCGTTCGGATGGGATGTTGTGGACAGGATGGCTGGCAACCTCCAGAGAATCCAGGTATGCTTGCAGTGCTGCTCCATGAGGAGTTATTTGATTCTGATGTACAAGTTGATCAGCTCATTCAAACTGGGCAGAGGCTCACCCATGTGAGCTCGTCCTTTATAACCTCGTTAGCCCCAGGCAGAAATAGTGGTGCTCTGCCATCTCATTCCACCCAGTGTCAGAAGCCAAACAATGAAATTCAGTGGTGTATTTGGTGAAGTGCCAGCATCCCTGCCATAAGGTTTGAAGGATTGTCTTGGTCGCCTGTGCACTGTTGGGGACATCAAAGATAATGCATATGGCTTGAAAGAATTTGCCTAATTGTTACAAGAGGGGGCTGGAATGTTCCAGGAGGAGGGAAGCTCAGGCCAAAGCTTCCCCAATCAACAAGCTTAAGATGAGCCCCCTCCCCCCCCCCCCATTGGCCTGGTCTGGAGAGAATGATCTACGGTATAGTAAGAACAGGAGCCAATGTTGGTTCAAGAACCCCTGAAACTTGTCCTGATCACCATCAAATTCATCAGGCAGTGGAATCTTCAGCACTGGGAGGGGTGGGGGCAGAGTTGGGAGAAGCCAGCAGAACAACCTGTGGCTGCAGAGCCGCATTCTGTGATTGCAGAATGGTTAATTGTACCTGCAGATTCTGGACAGTGGCCACCAGTCCTGATGGGACCTCGCTTCGAAGACCCCTGTCCTTAATTTTTTGAGGCTGCTCAATCTGTCAGGCAACTGGGATGAGGGCAATCTAGCCTAGTGATAAGAGCAGGTGCCAGGCCTAGTGGTTGGAACAGGCATTGAGAAGCATGAACTAGAATCAAAACCAGAGTCAGTAGTCGAAGCTGAAGTCAAAGGTAAAACCAGAGGAACTAGAGCAAGCAGGTGGCAGGCAAGGAGGGTGTCACAGTCTGGGGTGCAATCCAGATCAGTGAGGGGTTGTGTCACCATTAGCTCTGTAATCTTGGGTGCCTCACAATGCTTTGCTGTTGTAGCTGCCAAGCTTGGCCACTCACAACCACCCTATGAGCATGCAGGTCACACCCTGATTGTCTGTGTGCTAGACAGCCCTGGTTCAGCAGATCTGACCCCTGCGGTCTGTGTACAGCCCCACAACACTACTCTGGCTTCTATCAGCCTTAGTTACTACTAGCAGGATGATCCCAACACACTCCCAGTCCCAAATTTTCCCAAAACTATGTGCTCTGCACTGTCCAGCCCTCTCCTAGTCAGTTGAGAGAAATAATATGGTTTGTTTGCTCCTTTAACGACACAAAAACGCATCACAGCACATTAACTTAACTGGGAGTGAATACACCCTTTCTTTTAAACACAGAACTGAGTTGATTTATGGTAAAATAAAACAAATTTATTAACAATAGGACATAGGTTAAGTGATGGTAAGTAACAGGAATAAAGTTAGAAAGGGTTACAAGCAAATAAAAGTGAAAACATGCATCTAAAAGTCTAAAACTTAATCTAGCAAGATACAGGCTTTGTTCAAGGTAGTTCCTCTTACCAGTCATTCTTTTTCCTAGCCATGGCTGACTTTCCCTCATAGAGAACCTTCCACAAAAGTACAAGGTGCAGACTTCATCTAAGAAGACAAGGGAAAGATCTTTACTTAAGCAGGTTTCTCACCTATATTCAGTTCCAGAGACTTCAACCTCCCTTTGGTTGAAGGACCCATCTTTCTCAGCTTGCAAGAGCTCTGGCCTCTTGTTTGTTTAGTGCAGGGGTCGGCAACCTGCGGCTCCAGAGCCGCATGTGGCTCTTTGGCTGCCCGCTTGTTTTTTGAGGAAGTGTGAGGTATTCTCAAAAGTAATGGAAATGGTCATGCAGATTGTTAACAAAATAATGGCAAGCGCTCTCAATCATCGGCAGTTTTACAAGATTCTTCAAGACGTTAACAGCCAATATTCTGATCTTCTCATGTATAACAAGGTAAGATGGCTTTCCAGAGGTGCAGTCCTGGTGAGGTTTGCATCATGTCTTGAGGAAATTAGGGTGTTCCTACAAGGAAAGGGCCTTAAATATGCGGCGCTAACAGATCCTCACTGGCTGCAGAAATTCAGTTTCTTGGTGGATTTAACTTCTCATTTAAATGTGTTGAATCGGAAGCTACAGGGAAAAGGAAATACTGCAATTTTGCTTTTGGAAGAAGTTCTTTCATTTAAACAAAAGCTGTCTTTGTTTGTAAGGGACATTGAGACGGGCGTGTTAGTGCATTTCCCAATACTGAAGCAATACAAACAAACAAATGACTGTGACATTGACATTAGATTTCTTGCAGAAACAGGCATCAGAATGCAAGCTGCATTTGCTGTCCAATTTCAAAAGTGCAGAAGGGAAAAGGCCACTTTGTCATTTCTGTTGAAACTGCTTGAAGCTGACACTTCTGCATTGAACTTTTCAGCATTTGCGGGAATCCATCGAGCGCAATTTGAACTTGAATTAGCGGACTTGCAAGACAAGGATTTATGAATTCAAAATTGAAAGATCTTGTCACTGAACTTAAAAATCTGGAAAGGCAGAAATCCACCATGGGGCTACAACACAAGTGGTCTGAAATGGACGATCTTAAGCGGCAAGACCAGATTATATTCGATGTTTGGAATTGTCTACCGGATACGTACAGTCACCTGAAGAAATACACATTTGGACTTCTCTCAATCTTCGGTTCAATGTACTTCTGTGAACAAGTGTTTTCCAACATGAATTTCATCAAAAACAAACTCTGCACTTGTCCTTGTTGAACCTCATCAGGTTTCTTTTGGCCCAATCCTCTAATTTGTCTAGGTCCCTCTGTATCCTGTCCCTACCCTCCACCGTATCTACCACTCCTCCCAGTTTAGTGTCATCTGCAAACTTGCTGAGAGTGCAGTCCACGCCATCCTCCAGATCATTAATGAAGATATTGAACAAAACTGGCCCCAGGACCGACCCTTGGGGCACTCCACTTGAAACCGGCTGCCAACTAGACATGGAGCCGTTGATCACTACCCGTTGAGCCCGACGATCTAGCCAGCTTTCTATCCACCTTATAGTCCATTCATACAGCCCATACTTCTTTAACTTGCTGGCAAGAATACTGTGGGACACTGTATCAAAAGCTTTGCTAAAGTCAAGGAATAACACATCCACTGCTTTCCCCTCATCCACAGAGCCAGTTATCTCCTCATAGAAGGCAATTAGGTTAGTCAGGCATGACTTGCCCTTGGTGAATCCATGCTGACTGTTCCTGATCACTTTTCTCTCCTCTTAGTGCTTCAGAATTGATTCCTTGAGGACCTGCTCCATGATTTTTCCAGGGACTCAGGTGAGGCTGACTGGCCTGTAGTTCCCTGGATCCTCCGTCTTCCCTTTTTTAAAGATGGGCACTACATTAGCCTTTTTCCAGTCATCCGGGACCTCCCCCGATCGCCATGAGTTTTCAAAGATAATGGCCAATGGCTCTGCAATCACATCCGCCAACTCCTTTAGCACCCTCGGATGCAGCGCATCTGGCCCCATGGACTTGTGCTCGTCCAGTTTTTCTAAATAGTCCCGAACTACTTCTTTCTCCACAGAGGGCTGGTCACCTTCTCCCCATACTGTGCCGCCCAGTGCAGCAGTCTGGGAGCTGACCTTGTTTGTGAAGACAGAGGCAAAAAAATCATTGAGTACATTAGCTTTTTCCACATCCTCTGTCACTAGGTTGCCTCCCTCATTCAGTAAGGGGCCCACACTTTCCTTGGCTACTCACCATTTTGGGGGTCTTGTGGCTCATGTGTGCTTGCCTGGGGTCAGCCAGTTAGTGACAGGTGTGTGAGTACTGGCTGTGTTTTAAAGCACTGAATTAGTGTTATCTGTGTTGCAAACAATACTGCTTCTGTAAAATGTTGCATTTAAATTTCACAGAGATGATCTTGGGAGCCCAGCCTCCTCCTTTGTTATCGGTGGCAGAACGGCTGCACAGAATTAGAAAGCGGCCAAGAAGAACTAAGAAGGACTTTCTCCATGAGGTTATGATGCGCTCCGCTGCCAAGAAACAGGAATTGAAGGAGTGGCAGGACAGCGAGAAGAGGGACCGAAAGGAGAACGCAGCACACCAGAAAAAAGCCACGGAGCGGATCTTAGATGTTATGGAGTGCTAAGTGGACATGCTCCAGGTGATACTAGCTTTTCAAACCGAGCAGCTCCGCACCCACCCTCCCCTGCAGCCGCTGTCACAAATCTCTTTCCCATGCACCCCACACACACCGCCAACACACTGTTATCAACCTCCTGTCTCCACTCTCTACCCGCAGCATTCCAATCCTCCCTGCTCACAGTCCAGCACTGTGGACTCCCACTACCCACTGCACTCAACATCCATCCCTCTGCAGTTTGGCCCTGCTGAAGTACAGCACCCTCTGCATTGTACTCCAAAGGAAAGGTTGGGCATGATCCCTGGGCATACACAAATCTGTAGCCATCTTGGGACCCCTTCCCCTCTGGAGACCTTCCCTTCCCCCCTCCCTCTCCCTGCTGATGAATTTTTTCATTTAACTCTCTCCTCCAGTTGTTGTCTTTTAATAAAATAATTCGGTTGGTTTGAAAGCAATCTTTATTCTACTAAGTGAAAGCAAAATGAGCACTGCAAAGCAACATACAGTTATGTTAAGCCCCCTTCTTGCATCATGTGAACCAATCACCTCCTAGAATTACAAACACTGCAATCCCGAGCATAGCAACAAAGATAGTGGCTTTCAGCTTCAAATTGCTGCCTGAAGGTATTCCTGATCCTTATGACCCCACGCTGTGCCCCTCTAATAACCCTGGTCTCTGGCTGTTCAAACTCAGCCTCCAGGTGCTGAGCCTCTGCAGTCCAGCCCTTAGTGAAGCTTTCACCCTTCCCTTCACAAATATTACGGAGCGTACAGCATGCGGCTATAAGTATAGGAATATTGTCATCGGCAAGGTCCAGCTTCCCATACAGGCATCGCCAGCGGGCTTTTAAATGGCCAAATGCACACTCAACAGACATTCTACACTTGCTCAGCCTGTTGTTGAACCGCTCCTTGCTGCTGTCAAGTTGCCCTGTGTATGCTTCTTAAACCACGGCATTAAGGGGTAGGCGGGGTCTCCCAGGATCACAATGGGCATTTTGACTTCCCCTACGGTGATCTTCTGGTCCAGGAAGAAAGTCCCTGTTTGCAATTCAAATACATTTGTTAGTCTCTAAGGTGCCACAAGTACTCCTGTTCTTTTTATGAATAAGCCAGTGTTCCAAAAGATGCGTGCGTTATGCACCTTTCCGGACCAGCCTGTGTTAATGTCTGTGAAACCCCCACGGTGATCCAGAAGTGCATGGAGAATCATTGAGAAATACTCCTTGTGATTAATGTACTTGGTGGCTAGGTGGTCTGATGCCAGAATTGGAATGTGCATGCCATCTCTAACCCATCTGCAGTTAGGGAAGCCCATTTGTGCAAAGCCATCCACAATGGCACGCACATTGCCCAGAGTCACAGTCTTGCGGAGAAGGATGCGATTAATGGCCCTGCACACTTCCATCAACACGACTCCAACGGTCGACTTTCCCATTCCGAACTGGTTTGCTACTGATCGGTAGTAGTCTGGAGTAGCCAGCTTCCACAATGCAATTGCCACATGCTTCTCCAGCGACAGGGCAGCTCTCATTCTCACATCCTTGTGCTGCAGGGATGGGGCGAGCTCATCACACACTCAAAGCCATGAGTGTGGCTTTCCTCATGCGAAAGTTCTGCAGCCACTGCTCATCATCCCAGATGTGCATCACAATGTGATCCCACCACTCAGTGCTTGTTTCACGAGTCCAAAAGCGGCGTTCCACTGTGGTCAGCACCTCGGTGAATACCACAAGCAATCTCATGTCATAGCTACTATGTGTGGCGAGATCAATATAGCACTCCTCTTGACTTTGTAGGTTAAGGAATAACTCCGCTGCCACTCGTGATGTGTTGGTCAGAGCGAGCAGCATACTGGTCAGCAGTTCGGGATCCATTCCTGCTGCCCGAAAGAGGCATGGCGCGCAGTACACAAACTGTTGAAAGATTGCGCCAAATGCGGACGGAAGCACAGGGATTGCTGGAATGTGAAGCAATGCATCACGGGGCATTGGGATAGGACCCAGGATGCCCAAAGACCCACCTTCAACAAATCTTAGTGGCGAAATAGAAAGAGGTGCTCTGTAGGATAGCTACCCAGAGTGCACCGTTCCGAATACCGCCGCAAGTGTGAACATGCTATTGTGCAGGCAGCTGTCAGTGTGAACACACAACCATAGGCGCCGACTCAGGGGGAAAATTGGTCAGTGCTCTGCACCCACCAGCAGCTCCCCGCCCAGCTCACCTCCGCCTCTGCTCTGCCTCCACTCTACCTCCTCCCCTGAGCACGCCATGTGCCCGCTTTTTCCCCCTAGCTCCCAGCGCTTCCACCGCGAAACAGCTGTTTCGCGTGGCTGGGAGGGATGGGGGAGGAGGGGAAACGCGGAGCGCTTGGGGAAGAGGCAGGGCCGGGGCGGGGATTTGGGGAAGGGGCGGGGGGGGCACGAGCACCCTCCGGCGCCGGGAAAGTTGGTGCCTATGCACACAACAGCGGTTTCCCTTCTGCGCTCTGTAACTGCCAGCGCTGCAACTTCGCCAGTGTAGTCATGCCCTCAGATGCTGAAGAGACAAAGTGTAAGTAATAGGTGACATATTTTAGCTTGCATATTCTAACACCCTCCTGTTAATTGCTTTTTCTGCTATGCTTCTCTCAACCCCTTGACCTTGAATTAAACAATCCTAGGGTACGTCTACACTACCCGCCGGATCGGCGGGTAGTGATCGATCTATCGGGGATCGATTTATCGCATCTAGTGTAGACGCAATAAAATCGATCCCTGGTCGCTCTGCCGTCGACTCCGGAACTCCACCGCGGTGAGAGGCAAAAGCGGAGTCGACGGGGGAGCGGCAGCGGTCGACTCGCCGCCGTCCTCACGGCCAGGTAAATCAACCTAAGATACGCTGACTTCAGCTACGCTATTCGTGTACCTGAAGTTGTGTATCTCAGGTCGACCCCCCACCCCCACCCCAGTGTAGACCTAGCCCTAGACTCTCTTAGGCTCAGGACTTGCCTACAAGGAACACAGCTGCATGCCAGGGTGCAAATCTACAGAGCACTAGCTTGTTGCATAGTAATGTCCCATATGGACACTGATATAGTGAGTTGAAAGTATGTCAAATGACTAATGATGGAATTTTTCATGTACTGTACCAGTTTCCGCATTGGATGTTACTGAACAGCAAGCTAATTTGATGTAGATTTACATCCTGGCTTGCCGTGCAGTAACATCACATGTAGATAATCCCTCAACTGATTAATTCAGAGATGGGGCCAACCCTTCCTCACAATATTCAGTGGGAGCAAGATCGGGCCCACGATAAGGGTCATTTATTAAATCTTGATTAGTTGGTGAGTCTCAGAGGGCAAAATAAGTTGAAAATTAGCTCTGACTTTGGATTTGAAGCCTGCCTCCTCTTGTCCTGCTGTGAAAGCAAAATTTTCCCCTATCCTGTGGATACCTTTCCACTTGCCAATACTTATAGGATCCCGATTGGAAAACCAGACTGAACCTGCTACAGCATCCAGAGTATCATCTAATCATAATTGATTAAAGTTACTTCATTTAGTTTTTTATAGTCCACACAGAATCTGGTGCTGCCATCTTCTTCTTTAGCCAGAACTATGGGTGAGGTCCAAGAACTGATTGAAGGCTCATGGAGATCAGCTTGCATTTTCCTCACTAGCATCTGCTACATTTTCTGGTGGGCTGCTGCAAGGAAAGATTCAAGTTCTGTGGCAAATTCCACAGCCTCTCAGAGTATTCTTGACCTCCTTTCACTGATCTTGATCTGCAAGTCCAGTTGATCATCTATAAATTGGTCCATTGCTAATATATCCTGGAAGTTCTCACTGGTATCTAGTTATGCCAGGAACACAAATCTCCTCAGGGCTTCTACCAGTTCAGGTGGATTCGCTTCTTTCCATCTCCTTGCCCTCAGCTGCACCTTGTGCAGCTTTTATTGATAGATGACTCCAAACTGCATATCAACGCCTAGTACCAAATCTGGATGATTGGTGATTTTCTTGGGGTAAGTTCTGAAGAACCATCAGAGCTGCTCCATTCAAGTTGGCTGATAGAAACCCCCTTCTCTGTTCATCTGGGGTATGTTAAATTGAGCCAAATAAGCCTCCCAAGAAAGTAATCCTTCAAAGAAAGTTGGCTTTTGTATTACTTGAGTTGCAACAATCAGATCTCTCCCCTCTGAGCCTCTGTTATAAAGGGGGGTAGAAAAGTGTTGCAAATGTCCTGTTTTATCCAAGTGCTTTGGCTTGCCCAATTCCTCAACCAAATGGATTACTTCCACTCTGGGCAGTGACATTTTGATTTACTTCTGAAGCTGATTTTTTTTTAAGCTCCTTAAGTCTTTACAGCAGCTCATCTCTGATAGGAAGTGTGACGGGTTGGATCACAGAAACCCCCTTGGGAGCTGCCACCCGATGTGCAAAGACTACCCCTGCTTCTGTTTTCCCTGCCAGCTCAGGACTCCAGCACCCTGTCTTGCTGAGCCAGACACTCCTGTCTGGCTCCAACACAGACCCAGGGTCTGAATCACTTGTCCCAAAGCTGCAAGTTTACCTGAAAACAGCTCACAGGAGTGTGCTTGTCTTTAGCACTCAGATGCCCAACTCCCAATGGGGTCTAAACCCAAATAAATCCGCTCTACCCTGCATAAAGCTTATGCAGAGTAAACTCATAAATTGTTCGCCCTCTATAACACTGATAGAGAGATATGCACAGTTGTTTGCTCCCCCAGGTATTAATACATACTCTGAGTAAATTACTAAATAAAAAGTGATTTTATTAAATACAGACAGTAGGATTTAAATGGTTCCAAGTAGTAACAGACAGAACAAAGTAAATCACCAAGCAAAATAAAATAAAATGCACAAATCTATGCCTAATCAAACTGAATACAGATAATCTCACCCTCAGAGATGCTTCAGTAAGTTTTTCTCAGACTGGACACCTTCCAGGCCTGGGCACAATTCTTTCCCTTGGTACAGCTCTTGTTCCAGCTCAGGTGATAGCTAGGGGATTCTTCATGATGGCTTCTCTCTCCCTCTGTTCTCTTCCACCCCTTTATATATCTTTTGCATAAGGCGGGAACCCTTTGTCCCTCTGGGTTTCCACCCCCCCCACACTGGAAAAGCACCAGGTTAAAGATGGATTCCAGTTCAGGTGACATGATCACATGTCACTGCAAGACTTCATTACTCACTTGCCTGCACACACACATACAGGAAGACTCACAGGTAAACACAGCCATCTGCAGACAATGGGAGTCATCAAGATTCCAAACCATCATTAATGGCCCACACTTTACATAATTACAATAGGCCCTCAGAGTTATATTTTATATTTCTAGTTTTAGATACAAGAGTGGTACATTTATACAAATCGGATGATCACACTCAGTAGATTATAAGCTTTGTAATGATACCTTACAAGAGACCTTTTGCATGAAGCATATCCCAGTTACGTTATATTCACTTTTTACCATATTTTTCTAAAACTATCCCAGTTACATTATATTCACTTATTATCAAGTTTTTATAAAACCATATAGACTGCACAACGTCACAGGAAGTTCCAAATTAGACAAAGTTTTCCTGTTCTCTTCTATTTCCTGGAAAGGCTTGTCCATGATAATCAAGTTGCTGGTTCCCTCATCAATCCATCCTGCCATTCCAGGTTGGGAGTTTTGTAGTTGGGTTTCCAAATCTGTCCAGACAAAGATTTGTATCTCCAACGACAGGTCTCTCAGTCCTTTCTGGGAAACCTCTAGATGTTTCTTTAAGTTTTTTTTCCAAGGTCTTCAGCTCCTGTTTTAAATTATTTTGAGAGGTCTCCGATTCGTGTTGTAAACCTTGTTTTAATTCTGTTTTGGGCATCTTCGTATTCTGCGAGCACCTCCATTATGGCTCAACAAGAATGCCAGCTCACAATTTCTCTCCTTGGAAATGCTATCCTACCACTAACAGTGTTGCTCCTTGGTTCAGGTAGTTAGCCAATATTTGATGTCTTGTCGTGTTTTTGTTAGGAGGAGAAATTAATGTTATGTGTCATGTATTTCTTTGATGAAATCCTATTTACAAAGAACATACAGACTGTCCTATTTCCCAGAACACAATAGGAACAAACTACAGGCAGTTTCTTTGCTCACAATTTCTAAGCCTGCCTTTCCTGTGCCTGAAGGGGATCTGACTCTGCTCCCTCAGGACTGTGTTCATGACTGCTTCTCAGCTTTTCTGATGGCTTTCACAGGGACACACCATTTGCAGCCACTCAATGCTCCAGTCCCTGTGTTTCCAATCAGTCCCCAAGGAAAATCCTCAGCCTGCATGGCTTAGTTGTTTATCAGCTTTGCATGTGCCCTAATGCCTTGGGGGGTGGCTTCCATTGTCTCCAGCATTCTTATTCCATAAAGGAGCCTAATTACTACTTCTGTTTAGTCTGAATGGAAGGTGGCTAGCATGACCATAAGTTTTAAAGGGGCTGTGGTTGCCTATAGATCAATTACACTGTTTGATGGCAGCCATAACCACAATACCTTGCTCTTATATCTCAAAACAGATGATTATTCCTTCACACCGTCCAACTTAATATTGCACAATAAATTATTGAAAGGCAAGTAGTTCAAAAATTATTCCACATGTTGCTTAATTACAAGAAATAAATATTTAGTATTTGTAAAGTGGTTGAAAATCAGTCCTACAGAAACCATCAAAAATAACTCTGTCCACAGGCAACTTTAAAAAAAAAATCTCAAAAATATCTATCACTTTATTTGAAAAAAGCTACAAATTACCATATTTCACCTAATGACATTCAGTTCTCAGACCTGATGATAAACACTCCTGATCTTCTGTGGGGATGAATGGCAGGGGAATGTTCTTTTAATTCCAGCTCTGATGTGTCTCCCTTCTATTCCCACTCTGATCCATCTTTTTTTTCATTCTCAGCTCTGATTTGTATCTGTGTTTACTTCAGCTCTGATCTATTATTTTAACCTACTAGCTGTGGTGTAAAACTTTACAGTGCAGAACAATATGAAAGATAAAATTAGTCTGGAAAACTATTTGATGTGAACAATCAATGCCAAAAAGGATTGGTGATGGTTGATCACCAGGCCGCTGGGCCTGTACCCATGCAGAATTAATTCCTTGTCAAATTGAATTATCTTGAAGGCTAGAAATCTAGGTTTTTCTTTGACATATCACAAATGCTGAAAATGTTTGTTTTTGTTGCCTTCTGCTTTTCCAGTGTTGTTTTTATTTGTCAATGTTTTAACTTCCTTTGTTTTCACACTTATGCAGAGTCAAAGCAACAAAAGTTCTGTCAAGAAATCATGAGGGTTTTTTAAAAAAAAAAAAATACACCACAGAGTGCAATTATTTCTCTTTATAAGCCAGTTTGAAAGAGAAACTACTAGCCAGTGCACAAAATCAGATTAATCAGTGTAAGTCCATTAATGAGGAAATTTATATTGGTAGTTATTTGTAGTCTATTTTAATTATTACTTGTGCAAATACTTAAGCATTCCAGAAATTAAAATAATCAGTATTGATTTGAAGACTCACTGTAAACTGGAAATCTTGTAAGTTCTAAAAAATGATGTAAAAGTAGTTTCATGTTCTGCACCTGACCTTTGAGTCCTATCCATTTTTGTGGGTTTAGTATCAGATTTTTTTAATTCAATTTCTTATTTTCTCATCTGTGTGAAAGTCCAAACAAACAAGTAAAACTGACTGACTCTACAGGGGAAATAGTGTAACTGGCATAGACTAAGGGCCCAATCCTGCAAGCACTCTTCTCAGGTGGACCATTGTATCTACACATGGAGTGCCTGGTATGACCAAGGTCAAAGTACTGTCAAATATACAAAGTAAACAAATGGGGAGGAGGGGGGAAAACGAGAAATACTGTACTGACCCTTGATAAAAGATACAAGTTCCTTAAAGTGTATATAAACTTGTTGTATAGGAAACCCAGGTCTGAAAACTTTCCAAATCAAACCACCTTTCTCACTCCATTTATGAATGCATAGTAAATTAGAATTGACTTGTAGCAATGAAAATGACCTGACTTCACTGCATAGTTAAATAACACTGGTCTACAATTTTTGAGAAGTCGTCTGCTTCAGAGATAAAATGTGCTATTTTATTATGTATTTTGATGTGCTGAATTCAAATATGACAATTAAAACAACTGATTGGCTACTGTTTCTAAGATATTTAAGTTTTTACATTTTATGTCTATGTATATTGTGTAGATAGTAGAGTTTTAATCATAAATTGTAAACCTAGGTCTTTTCATGTGTTTATGGTTGCTTTACATGATAATATTTCACCTGTCCTGTTTATGTAACACTTTAAAAATCAGCAAAAGGGTTATATAAATAAAATTTATTATGAAACAAAAGGCAAAAAACTATTATGTACATAGTTTAGTCCTATTCAGTGTCTACTCGGCGCTTCTTGGCTTGTCTCTTGTATTCATTAAATGAAGCATATTTTGTCACTGTCCAGCAATAGTCTGCAAGCATTGATGGGCTCCATTTGCCCTGATAGCGTTTCTCCATTGTTGCAATGTCCTGGTGAAATCGCTCGCCGTGCTCGTCGCTCACTGCTCCACAGTTCAGTGGGAAAAAATCTAGATGAGAGTGCAAAAAATGTATCTTTAGTGACATGTTGCAACCAAGGCTTTTGTATGCCTTGAGGAGGTTTTCCACCAACGACCTGTAGTTGTCTGCCTTGTTGTTTCCGAGAAAATTTATTGCCACTAACTGGAAGGCTTTCCATGCCGTCTTTTCCCTGCCACGCAGTGCATGGTCAAATGCATCATCTCGAAGAAGTTCACGAATCTGAGGACCAACAAAGACACCTTCCTTTATCTTAGCTTCACTTAACCTTGGAAATTTTCCACGGAGGTACTTGAAAGCTGCTTGTGTTTTGTCAATGGCTTTGACAAAGTTCTTCATCAGACCCAGCTTGATGTGTAAGGGTGGTAACAAAATCTTCCTTGATTCAACAAGTGGTGGATGCTGAACACTTTTCCTCCCAGGCTCCAATGACTGTCGGAGTGGCCAATCTATCTTGATGTAGTGGGAATCTCTTGCACGACTATCCCATTCGCAGAGAAAACAGCAGTACTTTGTGTATCCAGTCTGCAGACCAAGCAAGAGAGCAACAACCTTCAAATCGCCACAAAGCTGCCACTGATGTTGGTCATAGTTTATGCACCTCAAAAGTTGTTTCATGTTGTCATAGGTTTCCTTCATATGGACTGCATGACCAACTGGAATTGATGGCAAAACATTGCCATTCTGCAGTAAAACAGCTTTAAGACTTGTCTTCGATGAATCAATGAACAGTCTCCACTCATCTGGATCGTGAACGATGTTGAGGGCTGCCATCACACCATCGATGTTGTTGCAGGCTACAAGATCACCTTCCATGAAGAAGAATGGGACAAGATCCTTTTGACGGTCACGGAACATGGAAACCCTAACATCACCTGCCAGGAGATTCCACTGCTGTAGTGTGGAGCCAACAGCTCTGCCTTACTCTTGGGTAATTCCAAATCCCTGACAAGGTCATTCAGTTCACCTTGTGTTATGAGGTGTGGTTCAGAGGAGGAGGATGGGAGAAAATGTGGGTCCTGTGACATTGATGGTTCAGGACCAGAAGTTTCATCCTTTTCCTCTTCTGACTCAAGTGAGAATGATTCTGGTGCATCAGGAACCGGCAGTCCTTCTCCATGGGGTACTGGGCGTATAGCTGATGGAATGTTTGGATAATGCACAGTCCACTTTTTCTTCTTTGACACACCTTTCCCAACTGGAGGCACCATGCAGAAGTAACAATTGCTGGTATGATCTGTTGGCTGTCTCCAAATCATTGGCACTGCAAAAGGCATAGATTTCCTTTTCCTGTTCAACCACTGGCGAAGATTTGTTGCACAAGTGTTGCAGCATATGTGTGGGGCCCACCTCTTGTCCTGATCTCCAATTTTGCAGCCAAAAGAAAGGTGATAGGCTTTCTTAACCATAGTGGTTATACTGCACTTTTGTGATGCAAAAGTCACTTCACCACAAACATAGCAGAAGTTATCTGCACTGTTCACACAAGTACGAGGCATCTCTGCTCACTTTGGCTAAACAGAAATGTGTCCCTTTGCAAAATCAAACACTGACAAATAAGAGAGCACGACACTGTACGATTTCTAGAGCTGATATAGGGCAATTTGTTCAGCAGAGTGATGTAAGCTTCGTTATGATTGCATCATCCATGACTTCTAGGAATAACATGATGCAATTCATATCATGTCTGACGCAATACCAGCTTCAGATTGCATCATTCATTGTTTTGCCTAAAAAGCAAGTACTGTCCAAACCCAGTCATAGATTTATTCATAGATCCAGTCAAAGATGTATTTTAGTCATTTCTGGTTTAAATTGAGATCCCTTCCCTTTATAACTCACGTATCCTCCGCCATTCCCAAGTCAAGGGTCGTATATACTGACCCAATAGCATATCTTGAAAACTAGAGCCAATCAACAATTTTAAGCATCATTTTTGTTCTCAGTGACCCAGAATTAGTAAAGTTTGACTACATTTATTTCAGAAGCATTTTGGCTGTAGAGCAGTGTAACAAAAGTAATGTTCCATTCATGCTCATCACACTCTTTTCAAACATTTAACATTTATTTCAGAAGGAAATTTCTTAATTCAAAACTACATCTATGCCAAGTACAAAGCTGTAAAACAAGGTTGTCCATGCAGATGATTCAAAGAATGAGCTCCCTGCCACAAAGTGGAGCTTTTAAGATTTGCATAGGCTTCTGTTTTGATTTTCAGAGGGTGGATGATGGCATGAGAGCTTCTCTTTCAGTGTTTGCAGTGGGATGAGAAAAACCCTCACACCTGGGCTGAAGTGGACCCAGGGAGGTGGGACAAATTTGTTTCCACACCTCCCTCTTCTTACATTTTATCATTAAACTTTTCCTTAGTTGGCGGGGGGCTGAAACCACATTAAAGATGGCCACCATTTGCTGCATATAAAAGGGAGGCTTTCTGTAACAAAGATGGCAGCCATTGCCTATTGTTTTTGAAAAGGGCCTGAAGCAAGGCTGCCTTTAAGGAAAATGGTCTCACTCCCCATGCTGAATGGACAGGAGGAGGGCATGGCAACGTAAGGAGCAGTAGTGATTCCTAAAGGGAATGGGGGAGGGAGGGGATGTGATGTGACAGAAAAGGAGATGTGGATGCTGGCCCGATGAAGGGAAAGGGAGGGGAAATATGGGAAAAGAGCAGGTGAAATACAGAGACTGCAGGAGCAAGGGGAAGATCAGGGAGGGGAGGAGGGCAGGATCCTGGCTGCAGTGTGGAGGGATGCAGGATAATGCTACCTCAGTGTGTAGCAAGGAACAGAATGTCAGCCCCTCCACCCTAACGATAAGGGAGGCTAAGTCCTTCTCCCTGTGCCAGTAGCCTGGGAAAGGCCTCCATTAATGTGGGCCTGTTCAGGACTGGATTCATCAAGCTGCAATGAGCAGCATGCTCCAGCTGGGGAAGGGTTCACTCCCCTAGAGACTCCCCTCCCCCTCCGACTTCCCCGTGATTCGGTTTAATCTTTTTATTTTGGGGCTGGGTCTCACTGAGGATTTCTGTAACCCTTGCGGCTGGCAAGTGTGTATTTCCCCCTTCCCTGGCTGCAAAGAGAAGCCCCAGTTTCTGTGGCACCAGTTAGCAGGCAAAGGCCCCGATGCGATGGTTGTGGGCCTAAGGCAGACCGGCCCCTTAGAGGGGGTTCTCTCCCCAGGGCCAGGCCACCTTATTCCTTCCCGCAGTATGCCCTGCCGGGGGAGGGGGCAGGCCCCGTTTCCCCGCCCCAACCCCCGTTGTCCTGCCCCCGGCGGGGGCCGGCCCGGCGTCCTAGTGCTTCGGGGGTGGCAGGGCCCAGCCCTTTCCTGTGTGTGTGTGTCAGTCACTCGGCGGGGGGAGGGGAAGCGTTGAGCGAGCGAGCGAGCGACGGCTCCTCGGCGGGGGAGGGGCGGGCGCTGCACACACCGGCCTCCGCGGCTCGGAGCTCCTCGGCTGCCGCTGGAAGCGTCTGTGGGGCTGCGCGGGGAGCCGGCGCGGCGGGTGCCTGTGTCCGCGCTCGGCAGGGGCCGGCGCGTCCTGGGGGAGGCGGCCATGTCGACCGGCGAGGTGGAGCGGCTGGCGGCGGACCTGAGCGGGACCGGCGGGGATGAGGAGGAGGAGTGGCTCTATGGCGGTACGGACCTTCCTAGGCCCCGGCCTGGCCCGGCCGCCTCAGGCTCCCTCCCTGGCGCCGCGGGACGGGGAGAGGCCGGAAGGGAAGCGCTAGGCCCCAGCGTGCGCAGCACCCACTCTCCCATCGCCTAGGCCGGCTCCCTGGGCCAGGCCGGGCCTGCTGCCTCCGACCCCGCGTGCCCATCTTCCGCAGGAGCCGCTCCGCGGGCCTGCTGGTGCGGGAACCACCTGCTGATGTGGCCGGGCTGGGCATGGCGCACCCCGGGTCTCCTAAATAGCAGTGTGATGACTACAGTGATCCCCCGCCCCGCGGCACTGGGCCCTCCGCCCCATTTCTGCCTGCCCCCCGCCTACTGCCTGGCCGCCTGAGGGTCTTCAGTGCCCCGCCACCCCGCCCCGGGCCTGAAGCAGCTGCTTGTTGTGTGCTCCACAAATGCGTCCCCCCCCCTTAAAAAAGTCCATGATTCTCTCTGGTCTTGTAACTTCGCCATCACCATCATATTTAGGCACTTCCTATATCTACACTCCTTTGAAATACCCAAGATTTAAAATGTGTATTTCCAAGTGTATTTTCCTATCCTGTATAGTGACTGTACCGTTGGCTCTAGAAGAGCTAAGAGGGAAAGGCTGTTTGGACACTGGATTCATATAATGCTTCAGTCTATCTATAACCTGTACCAAATCCACTCGTTTTGGAAAAGAGGGTTAGAATATAGTGACTGATCAGAATGTATGTGTGCTAAGAGGGGTTTCGTTGTCTGAGAGGTAGTAGTTGCTCAGGTACTTTGAGGAAATTCTGAGGTGTGATTGGTATGGGAGTATTGAATACATATTCAGGGGCTGTTCCTGCAGCCTTCATTCACCTGAATAGTTCCACCAAAGCCTTATTTTCTGTCATGCCTTTCATATACATTGTCTTAAAATTCTTTGAATTCTCAACACCAATAAACTATCTTAGGCACTCCTTATTGTAGATTAAAATTTCACATACATAACTCACATTTCATTATAACGATAACAGTAAATAAGTGACCTAAAAATGAAAACAAGTTTGAAATACTGTAATCTCTCCCTCTCTCTCTCTTTTTTTTGGTTTGAAACTTGTAACGCTTGACTTCCTTGACTTCCTACACTGCCACTGGGAGTGAGCGTCCCAGCCTGGGTAGACAGACTCTCACTAGTGGGGCTTCAGCTAGCATGCTAAAAATAGCAGTGTGGACATTGTGGTATGGACTCGGAGCTCAGGCTGTCGAACCTAAGGGGTTATGTTGGTTTGAGAGCCTGAGCTCCAGCCCAAGCCACAACATCAACACTGCTGTTTTTAGCATGCTACCTTTAGCCTTGCAAGCGTGAGTCTGTTTTCCCTGACTGGGAGGCTTGCTTCCAGCTGCAGTGTAGACATACCCATTTACCCTAACCACGTTAATGCTGCCTGCAAACTAAAATCCTAATATCGCAAAGGGTCTGTTTGTGGAGCTCTGTTGGGTTAAATGGGGTGCTGTGTTGGCTCACATGTCTGACCACACAGATCCAACTCAGGATTGTAGGGTCCACTGTTTTATTTAGTGGTACAGAATTAGAGCTTGCAAGATACTCTGCTATTTTTGACAACATGGTTTCTAATACATAATTCTTAAATAATGTTTTTTTCTTTTGACAGATGAAAATGAACCAGAGAGACCAGAGGAACAAAAAGCTAGGTGGGTGTCTTGACAGTTGTGAATCTGCTAATGTAGTTGTGCAAAAAGTGTAATCAGAACAAATCATTTCACACCTGTTTCTTGCAAAGTGATAGCCACAGGTAAGTCATTGGAAGTTGGGCACCTAAATTGGTGCCTTTGAATATCTCCTTCATATCATATATGTGATCTGCCAGTCCAACTAACTCTTTAAATGATTTAACCTAGAATTTGGGCTGTTCAGTCTTAAATATGAAAGTCCACTTTTAGTTGTTTAAGTTCAGGGTTATCAATATCACTGTAGAAAGGACTAACAGATTTCTTTAACATAGCTTTTGTTACATTGGGAGCCTACTACTGTAGAATGAGGGACATCCTTCCCCCACACATACTTAAATGGATTATTGTAGGAGGTATAGGGATATATGATGTAATTTAGTACTTGCTATGAACGTGTAACATATAACATTTCAGCATAGAAGCTACAGTGAAATAAGAATATTTTGCTCTGTTTTCCAGGGGGTTACTGCTCTCTTTTGAGGGCAGGTGACACAATAGATATTGGGCAAATAAAGGCATTCGGAACAATAAATATGACATTAAAAATATCAACATGGAACCATTCACTTTTGCTAGTTCTTGTTTTTTATTCATTTGACTTGATTAGTGTGTTCCTAAAGTCAGATTCTAGGGCTGAAATATATACTGAATGTTCTTAGGGATTGTCTTGTTGGGGGATGTACATATTAGATTTCAGTTAAACCCTTTTAAATGGTGCCTGAGAAGTGGCATTGTCAAGAATGACTGAGATTCCTGACCAGTAAGTGTTTTCTAGGTATCCCTTGACCAGGCTACTTAGTGCCTTGATGGTAAGGACTGAAATCTTCTACTTGATATGATTTTCTGTAGTGAGCAGAGGGCAGGTGTGAGATGCTCATAGTATCTTGTGTTAGTGAGGAGATGTGCTGCTGCATTCTAATTTCCTCAGCAGCTGTCAGGCCCACGTAGATTGTATTGTTGCAGTTCAGGCAGGAAATGACAAAGGCATGAATTACCAAAGCCAGGTCGTTATTCACAAGGATAGGACATGACTTCTGGCCAGGGAGAGATGGTAGAACATATTACTGCAAGGTGCTGCTATGTGAAAGTTTAGCTTCAGCAAGGAATCCAGGAAAGCTTCCTAAATTGCACAGTGCCTACAAACTCTTCTTGGCATTTTATTCTACCTACCAGTATAACCTAAGTCTTACAGTGGTTTAACGTCAACCAGCTTTTCTTCATCCAAGAGCATATCTCAGCCAAGCATTGGGTTAACTTGGTGACAGAGATCATCCAGAGGTCCCTACACCTGCAGTTGTGCCCAGTGTCCTCTGCAACTGCAGGGTTTGGAGACAGATCCTGCCAAGATATAACTCGGGAAGGCTACATCTTCATTTCTGGGCTGCAACTACACTGAAGACTTTGGCCCAGGTATTTAGGTGTTGCTGTGCTCAGCGTTGCAGCGATCCCAACCGTCTGGTTTTAGACTCCTAAGTGCCTAAATCCCTTTTGGGGAAAAGAGATTTAGGCTCCTAAATCAGTTGGGTGTTGTGACACTGAGCTCAGCAATGCCCAAATACCTTTACAAATCTGGGCCTTTTAGCAGTTTTCCCATCATTAGTCTAGCGCAATGCAGTTCTGCTGATGGAAGCACTAAAGTACATTCGAGGTCTGGCATTTTTACAGTGTAATCTAGACATGCTGTTTTAGTGTTTTTTTTTTTTTTTATTATAATCTATAGCTAGGCGTGACAATTTTCTTTTTATAATTTCAGCAGATAATATTGTTTAAATTGATAAAAATGGAAAAATGCTAAAAAAAAGGTGCACAGTTGCAGGAAATTTTGGGGGTCAGACAATTATTGAATGAAAGAAGATGTTGAGATTCAAAATGTTAAAGCTTTATAAACCATTAAAACACAACTTTTCAGCATCACATGTCATAATATATAAATAAATATCCTTAAATCAACAAATTATACCTGTTTTTACTATTCATTCATAGTGAATTTGTAACAAGTCTAAATCACTGGATGTTGACTCTACTCTGCCTATCTGTACATTTTGGTTATCATCTGTGGGTGGGTGTGTGTGTGTGTGTGTGTGTGTGTAAATCCACATGTACCAATTAAAAAATCTAATCCTTCCAAGCCTGCTTATACACCTCTACCTCGATATAACGCTGTCCTCGGGAGCCAAAAAATCTTACCACGTTATAGGTGAAACCGCGTTATATGGAACTTGCTTTGCTCCACCGGAGTGCGCAGCCCCGCCCCCCCGGAGCACTGCTTTACCACGTTGTATCCGAATTCGTGTTATATCGGGTAGCATTATATCGAGGTAGCGGTGTAGTCACCCACAGTAACTAGCTCAGAGCAGGGTTAGATGACAGTGTTAAAAAGGCCTACACCAATATATTCTACCTTTTCCATCTTTGCTAACACTGATGCCGGGGCTGCACTGGTGTTTAACCAATGGTGGAATAATTGCTAACAATTTTCAGTGTCATCAAGGCCACAATGTGGAGTAGCTGTAGCAAGTACTTTATTCCCTGCTGGAAACAACTATTGCAAGACTGGCCTTTTTTTTTTTTTCTGAATTCTCTGGAGCAACTGCATCAAGACTGGATTTTTTTTACCCCTCCCCCCAGAGGGCAATGGTGGGGTAGAGATGATCCCTTTAAAATTCAATGCTTTACATCTGTCTATTATATAATGACTTCTGTATTCAACAGTGGATTCAGTTCTAATGGAGCGAAGCTTTATTATAAGAAGAATGAAAGTCCACTAAAATGCACTCAAGCAATTTTGCATACTCCCTTCATATGGAAGTAGAATCATTATATATGATCAATTATGATCATGTTCCACTGT
Organism: Emys orbicularis; assembly: GCF_028017835.1. NCBI lineage: Eukaryota > Metazoa > Chordata > Testudines > Emydidae > Emys > Emys orbicularis. The sequence continues at coordinate 94,018,512 of NC_088687.1, read as the reverse complement.
ATCTACTTCTTGTAAATATTTGAATCCAGTTTTGCTGTCCACGGGGTCATATTTGTGGACAGGAGTCAATGAAAATTGAAACAAATTTCTTATAATGAAATAATTCCTTTTGTTTCAATCTATTTTCTAATACTACTTTCATATTAGTGAGTCTTCTGATATTGATGGTGAATATTACACTATCTTGTTGTCTTCTGATTTTCTAGTATCTTCTGTAGATAATCTCCAGATTCTTCTTCCCCATAGTGTTTCATTGCTATGCCCATGAACTTTTCTTCTTTTCTAGGTTTTCAGACCCTTGGGGCTAGATTCACAAAGGGCTTAGGTACCAAAGTCTAACGTTTACGTGCCACTGGCATTCACTAAACTGCTGCTCAGCTGCTGCCTAATCACCTTTGAAGGGTATCAGAGTAGCAGCCGTGTTAGTCTGTATCCGCAAAAATAACAGGAGTACTTGTGGCACCTTAATTTGTTAGTCTCTAAGGTGCCTAAGTACTCCTGTTATTTTTGAAGGGTAGTATTTAGGCCTCACCCTCTCATCATTTCGTACTGGTTAGCTTAGGCAGCTCTCCACCAAGCATGCTGACTTCTGTGAATCCCTTTTTTGTGGCACCTAACTCTCCCTATGCATTGTATGGGGAGCTAACTCGGGCTTGTGAATTCCACTAGGTGGCAGGGGGCTTAAGTCCCCCTTGTGAATCTAGCCTTCAGTGTAGTAGTTTGATTTCCTAATCTTGCTGCCACCAGCTCCATTTCTACAACTTTTGTCAAAATTGGTATCGTGCTAGTTTGCTTAGTTAGGTGTGCTGTAAAAGTGCTTTGTCACATTTGAGTACAACTGGTGATGAAAAGAAATACTGAAAGAACACAGAGCCATGAGAAAGTTAATAATGTACCTGCATTCTCCGAGATTCACTGTAATTGAGCATGTCTAATGAAAAATATTTTCATGTTTATTGAACCAGCCTCTGTGGCAAATAAACTTTTTAAATTGTATTTGCCATAGTAATAAAATGTGCTGGACTAGTTCTTTGATGTATTGGTTAATTTTTAAGGCTTTGTAGTGATCTCATAATTAAAGTCACACTGGAAAATCTGTTTTCTTTTTAGAATATTGGCTATGTGGCAGTTAAAATGATCAGCTGTTAAATGAGTTGGTTCCTGCCGTTTTTAAGTCAATAGTACCACACCTGACCACAGAACAAATGGTCCTGATTGACAATAATTGGCATCACTATTGGCAGTGTATTGAATGGATACTAAGCTACCTCCTAACCCCTAAATTGGCCTATTTCAGGTTGGGACAGAGTGGGGAAGGTTGTACTACTACTGATGCTTTAGTCTCCATTCTTGTAATTCCAGCATAATTCAAAAACATGAAATTCAATGATTGTTTTTGAACTTGACAATAGCCAGTGTGTCATCCTAGTAAACAGTGATGTGAAACACCTAGGTTTGAATCCCAGAACCAGCCCTGGTAACGAGCCGGTGCAACTTGAAGCATTGGGAGTGTTGCCAATTGAAATTAGTATTGAATTTGTTTTTTTGTCTGATTGCCCATCCAGAAAGAAGCTGGGACTACAGATCCCATCTAGGGGCTTGAGGACATAATTTTAAGTACCAATATTCTCCTTTTCAGTTAAGGAGCATTGGTCATTGTGGTTCTTGTATGTTGTTTTGTTTGTTAAGCAACGTAAACAAGGATATCAACACAGTGTTAGAAATTAAGTTTAGTAGTCAGTTTTTGCTATCTCAGAAGCAACAAAACACTGGCTATTGAGTTAACTTGTTTTTATAAATTTCAGAGTGCCACAATGACTTAAAAAACAAACAGTATTTTCAAAACTGGTGGACATTACAAATCAGGTTACAACAAATTTAAAGGCTAATCAAATGTTGTATCTAAAATATCTTATACTATTGTGCCAGATAAAAAGAGAGAGAGAAACCTTGATAGAGATTTTTTTTGAAGCATTCTTGGATGTTTAGGCACATGTCTTTCATCATTTTAATGGAAGACGTGTCTAAACAACCTAGTCATTGTAAAATATGAGTCCTCATTTTTGCATGCTAAGGACCAAATCCTGCTCCCAATATACTCAATGAAAAAGCTCCTTTATGACTTCAATAGGTGCAGGATCCAAACATGGTGAAAAATTGAAAATACAGTACTCTGAAAATATCTAGTTCGCATAATTTGTCACCTGATAACTTAATGTCAACTTTACACTATCTCTTAGAATATTTTTGCTTAGCAGTCATGTAAAAGACTGCTGGGACATTGGCTATACTTCAAAATACTGTATCAGTGCTTTTTCACTGTAACATGTAGGTACACATAGTAACTAGCTTGCATTTCTGTTTTTAAGTGCTCCACCACCTTCTGCAAATGAAGAGGAAGCTGCTGAAAATGGTGTAGTGAAAACGGTAATTTTAAATTTATATTAGACATATTCGTTGGTATGCTTTACTTTCAAATGGGGCAATGATAATTTCAGTGACTAAAGAACTTCGCTAAAGTAACTGACTTTACACGTTAGTTTGTAAGTTCTGTCACTTTATTTGACTAATTTTCAATTCATTTTTTATGCGCAGTACTTGCCAGAAATTTCTTAACACCCAAAACAGTACTTATTGTGTGACCTTGTGCATGTCTCATGGGTTAACCTCTCACTAAGAATTACCTTTAAAATGGGTCTAACAATGATAGGTCTAACAGGGATGTTGAAGCTTATCTAATGTTTGGAAAGTGTTTTGTGGTTGTCCGGTTAAAAGTACTGTGTACATGCTAATTACTATTAGTTTTTTTGGTGGGATAATTCTGATTTTGTAAATGAACAGTAGTTTTAATATTTTGGATACATGGAGACAACTAATTAGTACAATGTTTTAAATGTGTATGCATGTTAATATTAATTTCTAATACCGTCTGCCCCTTCCCCCTTTTGCATCTCCAGGCAGTTAACTTATATGCTACACGGAAGAACTGTATATTAAGACATTTTAATAAAATTAGGGTTATCAAGGGAAAAGGGGGAATAGGAAGGGTATACATATAGGGTCAACAGCAGTCTGAAAAAGCATGCCTTAATGTTATAAATTCTTGAGTAACAGAAAAAAAATCAAATAACTTATTCAAGGACTATTATTGGTATACATTGACTAAGTTATTTGATGAGTAGTATTCACCCAGCTATAGAGAAAAGAAATTGTTTATGTAAATTATTTAATGAAAATTTGTGATGTTTGTGGTGATTGCTGAATTTCATGTACCTGAACATTGTTTTTACCAGCATTTGTATATATTAGTATTTGATTTGCTGTGAATGTATATTTAAAGATGCAGAGAACTTGGTCTCTTGTATTTTTATGTTCTTTCTGTGTTGAGCAGATGATAGTAGAGCTGAACTGTTATGGACTAGGTAGATAAACTGCGGTCTTGAGTAGCCAAAGCCAGTTTTTCTTTACTTTGCAAAATGTTACATTTCACAAATAGTATATTGACATTCAAGATACTTAAGTCTTATCACCCCTTTGCATCCAGATATCATCAATGTTAACATAGACTAAATGGATCAGTTCAGTTTTCCTGGTAGGACCCTGTTGTGCTAAGCAGTAAATGCCAGCTGTAAGCCAAAAAGTATAAATTAATGTGTTAATGTTAATTTGTTTTTCTATCAAAGTTCTCTGGAATGGATGCTTAAGTCTATGATATTTTAGGTAAATATCTGATTGTACCTTTTGTCTGTTTTTGTTGAAGAAGGTGACAGAGGCTGAGGATGACAGTGACAGTGACAGCGATGATGATGAGGATGACGTTCATGTCACCATAGGAGATATTAAAACAGGAGCTCCACAGTATGGGTAAGTTATTTTCAGTACCTGAATATTAAGTGTTTGACTCAGACCTTTCAGCAAGTATAATGCTTGAAATAGATGACAACTAATTTGTTCTGTGTGCTTCTATTTAGCCTTTTCATCTGATTAACCAATTAAAATTTAATTATCAAATTGATCTGAAAACAGAAAACTGTAAAATAAAATTTCTGCAAGGAAGAACCAGCAGATGGGTTACATTTTCACTTTCAGTTTCTGAAAAACCCAGGGTGGATTTGATTTAAAAACTGGGTCTCTTTTATGGCCTGCTGCCATTATAGGTTTTCCCTAGTTAGAGAATGGTATGGTAGATCTCAAATCAATGAAGGCTACACTCAGAAATACCTCAAGACTTCTGGAATATGCTGCTCACCCTCCCGTCTCACATTTATCTCCAGACTTCTTCTCCTTGTCCAGATCTATTCCACCCCCAACAATCTTCTATTCATTGAACTTTTTGAAACTTTGCACTTTTAGAGAGAGGTAAGGGATTGTCTCTGTGTACACAAATTTGCAGAGGGACAATAGGGTTGAGGTCTGTTATTTCTCACCTCTATTTATTTATTTATTTATTTAAAACCATTTTTGCTATTAACAAGCATGTTATCTCTGGAGACACAAATCCACAGTTTGAGAACTGCAAAACTAAGCATCTCTGATGGTATCTTCTAGACCGGGGTGGGCAAACTACAGCCCGGGGGCTGCATCCGGCCCTTCAGGCATTTTTAATCTGGCCTTCGAGCTCCAGCTGGGGAGCAGGATCCGGGGCTTGCCTTGCTCCACGCCTGCCAGGGCTCCACGCGGCTCCTGGAAGCAGTGGCATGTCCCCCCTCCACGCTATGCATAGGGGCAGCCAGGGGGCTCCACACACTGCCCCCGCAGCTCCCATTGGCCAGCAACTGTGGCCAATGGGAGCTGCAGGGGCAGCGCCTGCAGAAGGGGCAGCGCGCAGAGCCGCCTGGCTGTGCTTCCGCATAGGAGCTGGAGGGAGGACATACCGCTGCTTCCGGGAGCTGCTTGAGGTAAGTGCCGCCTGGAGCTTGCACCCCTGACCACCTCCTGCGCCCCAACTCCCTGCCCGAACTCTGATACCCCTCCCGCCCTCCGAACCCCTTGGTCCCAGTCCGGAGCACCCTCTTGCACCCCAAACCCCTCATCCCCAGCCCCACTCCAGAACCTGCACCCCCAGCCAAAGCCCTCACTCCCTTCCGCGCCCCAACCCCCAATTTCGTGACCATTTATGGCCCACCATACAATTTCCATACCCAGATGTGGCTGTTGGCCCAAAAAGTTTGCCCACCCCTGTTCTAGACTGAGCACTGAGTCCCATTGGGTAGATAGAAAGATTAACCTAAATAATCTATACAGAAGCTCCTGGAACCCCATAAGATTGGGGTTGAACTATTGGAACTCATTTACAAAACTTTTCTTAAACATTACATGAATATATTGTCTCATACTATAGCATTAGAATTTATCATTATGGAATAGGGATTAGATATCTTTGAGTTATAATGTATCTTAATTAAAACTATCTTTAGATAGTTGTTTTCCTCAAAAAGCATTTTATCAAAAAAATCAGATTTAAATTTAAAAAATCGGATTTTATTTATTTATTTATTTTATTTTAAAAATCATTGATTTTTATCCAACCTGGAAAAACAGTTGCATTGCAAAAACATATGGCTGAGACTTACAGTTTTAATTAAGTGGCAGTATAACCGAATTAGAATTTTAGGTTAATATTTATGATATATTTGCAAACTGGAAAGTATTATGCACAAAGAGAACATTAAACATGTTTGTTCTCAGTCCAGTTTCTAGTGGATGAGATGCATATTAAAACACCATCATAGCTGGCATTTTTATGATGTTCATAGAGGATTTAGTGGACTTCAGGATTGAACTGGCAGTCCTTAAAGATGGCCACCCAAAGTTAGGGCTCAGGCACATGGTTGGGCTGTGTAGAAAAACTTGCATTATCACTGTCCTGTATTTTTCCCCCTGTGAATAGAGGACTTCATTTTCATTTTCTACTACCCCAACAACTTTAAAGTGAACTAAGTTCACTTAAAATTATGGAATACAATTTTCCAAGTGAATTATGTATTTAAAAGGATTCTGAAGGAAAAGCACCATTAAAGAATAGAAAGTCTGCTTTAGGGTTGCTGTTCATGTGTAGAATAAAATTCTGTTAATCTAATGCCTGTGATAATACTGAGCCAAATTCTACTTGCCTTTCTCACATGTGTAGTCCAGTTGACTATTTACAGGAATAGAGCTAGTAGGGTTTAATGCTGAATGTGCTGCAGTAGTACATTTTCTAGACATAATTTACTGGGTTATGTACACTATCTTAACAGTCTTATGTACACAGTCTTAACTTTAAAATTATGTTGTATATTCTTCAGTTTTGCAAAGTGTTCAATATTCCAGAGCTTTAAGTATTTCATACCTTAAAATAACAAAATTTGCAAAACTGGGCAATATTAAAAAATGCCAACTCTGTCATCAATATTTGTGATTGATTGTCATTTCAACAGCATACTGCATGCTCTGGAGCTGGTCACCCTTGGATAAGGAGAACCTGGGGGAAAAAAAAAAAAGATAGGGAGGAAGGTTAGGATTACATTTTTAATGGGCAGAGTGCCCCTCTTACCCTGAGTACATAGGTTTATTAGCATATTATACTAAAGCTTATTAAACTGAGTACAAGGAATAAATAAAATGACCATTTTTTCTAAAAAGCCCTTCCAGAACAAGGTTATACAATGAATTTGTCACCCACTCCTGCTTTTATGCATGGGAAAAAGATTTTAAAATTAATTTAGTTTTAGTTTAAATAAACTTTCGTACAGTAAGTTATTTTACAAGCTTAAATTGTCTCCATGTATAATATTTAGTTTTGGCCATTGGTAAGAAACTATAAAATTTTCTCAGCAAAGTCATATACTGATCTAGCATGTCATACCAGAAGAAAAGTGCCATTTGTCAGTCTTGCATTATTGCAATGGAAATTTCTTTTATTTAGGAAGAGAACTGGAATGAGAAAGATGTTGCAGGGTAGTTAAACAGGAAATTGTACCCTTCCTTTTACTTACCAAGATTATCTGGAAGATTCTCTTCACCTTGAAGGCTTTAAAACCATGATTTGAGGACTTCAATGGCTCAGACACAGGTTTAATACAGGAGTGGGTGGGTGAGATTCTTTAGCCTGTGTTATGCAGGAGGTCAGACAAGATGATCATAATGGTCCCTTCTGACCTTAAAGTCTATGATTCTAATAAAAGTTCCCTCACTATGTTTAGGGGCAAATACTACCTGTGGGGATGAGCCACTTGCACACATCCTGGGGTAGAATTTGTTCCTTGGTGTCCAGAGTTACAACACCAGTACTGGGCCTTTTCAAGTGACAGCACTCTATTACTAGAGTAGTGTAGTGTCTTGTTTATAGTTAATGCATGTTTATATATGCACTGGAAGCTCAAAATCTGTTATCTGTGAAGAAAGTTCTATTGGCCTAATTTTTGTTCTCTGTTAGTGTAAAAGTATGAGATATTTGTTTCATTTACTGAGGAGTATTTGAGATGGTACAAAATAGCATTTTCAGCAAAAGCCACAAGGGTATGTACTTATTCAAACTACAGTAACCTTTCAGTCAGTTTTGATAAATGCTTGCTCTTCCTGCTTCAGTACAGATTAAATGATAATACTGAAACAACAGAGACTCTTTATCTAAAGTATTCTCCAGTCCTAGTCCCCTGGCATCCTCTGTATCCCTAAGTGAGCCCTTTTTTTTTTTCTTTTTTTTTTCTTTTTCTTTTTTTGGTCCTGTCCATTCTTGAGGCTATGTCATGGTCACTATGCTTTCAGCACCCAGAGTGTGATTGAGATTTCAGTGCCATTTATTAATTGGAGAAATTGCTATTGAGTGTTGGAGCGATGCATTCTCTTGCTCCTAGACTGATCTCTCTACTTCTGTGTTGTTAGTTTGGAGAGCTAGAGATTCAGACTGACAATCAAGTCTAGGTCCTCTTCTTGTTTCTGAATATAGCTAACCATTTTTATCAGTTTTCTCTACCTAATTCAGTTTTGTTAATTTGTTGAAGCTATGGAACAGCTCCTGTGAATCTCAACATCAAGACAGGAGGTCGAGTTTATGGATCATCTGGTAAAAAAAAATGTTTACACATTTATATTAATAGAAAATGTAACAAATGTATTAATCTGTAGTAGTAGCACATACTCTGTTTTTATAACAATTTTTGCATAAAGTTTCTGCACAGTGTTAGTGAATTAGACAAATATAAAATCTTTAACATTTTAGCCCATTAGCTTTTAGTGCAGAGGCCCCCAAACTGAGGGGTGTGCCCCCTAAGGGAACACGGAGGAACATTTGGAGGGGTGGGGCCCGGGCCAGCTCCCATGGGGAGCGGGGAGGGAGCACCACCCAGACCCTCTCCGTTCCTAGCTCTGCTCCAGCCCTGCCCACAGCCCTGGCCCCACCCTTAGCCTCAGCCCCTGGGGGGGAAGTGGAGTGGATGGGGGTAAGAGGGGGCACAACCCTGAAAAGTTTTGGGACCAATGCTGTATTTAGATCCACTGATATGTTCAGAATTAGGGCCGTAAAAATTGTATAGTTGCATTATGTATAATTTAATCCTAACATTTAAGGTAATACAAATAATTTAAAATAATATAGTATATTATCAATTGTACAGCAGAAGTCCCTGGAGAAACTTTGCCTTTGTATTTACCATCTATACCATAAGGCACTTAAAGGGTAACACTTGGTTAGCCTCTGTTGCTGATTTCTACTATTGCACTCTCTCAGCTCTCTCGTAAAAATTCTGTTTGCATTCCAGCAGTGATGAATGAGCTATAACTACTTAGATAATATGAGTTAACAAGATGCATAACAGGTGTCATGACTTGGACCATTGTCTTCCCTTGCTATATGTCTAATTTAGATGGTATACTGCTTGGAGAACAATTTTTTTTTTAACTGTCTGTAAAGTACCATGTATATCTATGGCACTACAAAATAATTACGATCGATCTGCACAAATTAGTGAGTCAAATTACATGGCAGAAATATATATATATATAATTTAAGATCCAATATACACTTGCATTTTGTTATAAAATACTACTAATATGTAAAGCTTTGGATGATATCTTCTTGAATGTGATGTCCTAAGTGCAGTGGAAAAGGTGTGGTGCCACTTCAAGGTGAGGGCAGGGCACAGAGAAGCCATAATTGGAGACTGCTCTGTGAGTGCATGCATAGAACACAGGTCAGATTGCAGTAGAAGGGTTTCAGCATGTGGCTGTTCAGATGGTCTGTACCCTGACCTTTTGGTTTTGGGGCAGGGGTTGCCTGAGAGGAGGATTTGTGTTTCACAGGGACTTTTTTCATGTCATACACTTAAGTTTATTGGAAACAAGAAATAACTGTGATGCATCTAAAACCAGTCCTCAAAACAGCAATTATGTTAATTGAAATTTCAGATAAAACAAACACATGTATAAAACTACTGTTTTATGAGCATGTACAGTAGTTAGTCTACAGAAATTAATTGCAGACCATGTAGTTGCTATTAATTCACTATAGGTAAGTTGGAAGGATAAAATGTGTTTAAGATAGTAAAGAAAATTATTTCATTTAGATTACAAGCTCTTTGGGGTAAGGATGCTTTCTTCTTACTTGTCTGTAAAATGCCTAGCACTCTAGTGCTGAATAACTTGTCAAAAATAAAATTTTAATTTTAGAAAAGTCACATGAAAAGTGTTGCATTTATTAACTTATCTCTGTAAAAGGGATTTTATGATTTTTGTTATTTTTCTTTATAGGTGCAAAAGTCAAAGGAGTGGATCTTGATGCACCAGGAAGTATTAATGGTGTTCCACTGCTGGAAGTCGATTTAGATTCTTTTGAGGATAAACCTTGGCGAAAACCAGGTAATATTTCTGCGTGACATTCTTATTGCATAATAATGTACACATCAGTTGAAATACAGGTATATTTAATAGATTACTTTCGATAGTTTTTACCCATAGCAGATTAATTTAGTGGTAACGCCCTACAAATGGAAGTAATATACACAATTGTACTAATGTTTAATTGTACAATTAATGAGCTAAATCAACCAGTCCTACTTGAAAAACCTGTAAAGGGAGACGAGTTACTTTGATGAGACTGTATTAACCTACATGGAGTTCCAGGGTATCCACTGCAAACACCTGTCAACGGGTGGGGAGGGGAGGGGAGGTGAGAAGGGGGCATAGCATATGCCAGCTAAATTCATGGACATCCTGAGAGATCCATGACTGGAAAATCCAAAGTTCTCTGGGGTTGTTGCCATTGGCTCCATGCCTGCATGTGCTACCAGAGATAAAGCAGAAAGTAATGTTACTAGCAGAAAAAGCTACATAGAATGGTTGCCCCTTGGCTCTAGCCACTCTCTGATCTATTTTATTCATGCAGGGGGCATCCACAGACTTTGAGGAGAAGGCTGACTCTTAGGGTCTCTGCATGTGTTCATTGTTTTCTGCTTACCCCTCTCCCCATACATATGGTAGAGCCAGATTTGTCCAGTATTTGCATTCTTTTCATCCCTCTGAACCGCTCATTGGAGTATTTTGTAAATTGCTTTAAAGATGGAAATGATGTCTTTACAAAGACGTAAGAGGCATATTACTTTTTGATTATTATTTGAAGCCTGATCTCTGCAAAAGTGGAATGTATAGCATTACCAGAACAGACATCAAATATATTGAACTGTAGAAGGTTACATATTATTTGGTGTAAGAAATTTATAATTCTTAACATTGGGACTTTTCCCTGATTTCTGCTTCTTTCTGTTGCTATAAACAAAGCAGAAATAGAAAAGGAAAGATGAGTTATAATGCTTAATTCTTAGAATTTGTGCTTTTCTGTTTGAAGGTGCTGATCTTTCAGATTATTTCAATTATGGGTTTAATGAAGATACCTGGAAAGCTTACTGTGAAAAACAAAAGAGGATACGAATGGGACTTGAAATTTTACCAGTTACCTCAACTACAAATAAAATTATGGTAATTAATAAAATTTTTGTGGTATTCCATAATATGTAAACACTTCCCTCCCATAAAGCTGTTATGGTGCTGTGTCACTGTTTGTGTGTTAGAAACCTCTTCTGTCTGGTACAATATCATTGTTAATAAGTTCATACCTTATCTTTCCTTTCCCGCCACCCAGAATCTTTCTCTATTGTTTCATTGTGCGGATAGTGGCACTGCTAGGCTGTGACCATGTGTTAGTCGTGATGTAGCCCATCAATTCAAAGTTGTGTGGTATCTTAATGGGCAATGTGTTATTTAACTTAGGCCGAAGACAATTCTATGGAAGTAACACCAGGTGCAGAGGTTCAAGATGGCAGATACAATCTTTTTAAGGTGAATTTTAGTAAACTTTCCTTGGTTGCTCTCATTTTTGTTGAGTATTGCTTCCCATACCACTCCCAAGTGATAGAGGCAAGATTGAAGTGGACATAGCTATTTTTCTAAGCTCTCATCTTACATCAGTGACTTTCAGTGTATCTCACAAACTTGCTGAATTAAAAAAAAATTATTTGTTTTGTCATCACTGCTGCAAGCATGTGAGTTAATGGCCTAGTGCACTAACAACTGCTAAGTGAAACTATACTTGCTTTATGTGGTGGTTTTATTTTTTTAGTTATAGTGCATTTGTTTATGCAGGTTAAAGAATTCCTGCAGAGGTTCTGGAGAGGCTTTGGAGATTATGGCATGATATTTTACTCCACAGCCTTGTAGTTATTTTACTTTGTTTTGTACCCTTCATCCTTGATGAGTCCGAAATGTGAAGATGTCTTTTCTTTTAAGTTCTTCTCTTGTCTGATGTGAGTTAGATGTACTCTGCTTTATTTTCCATCTGATATTTGTCTAAATGAGGACAAACTGCAATAAGAAAATATCAGTATTTTAACAGAAAAACAGCCTAGCTACCTGTTTATCTTCAGTAGACTGGCATGAAGCATTGACTTCAGTTTTCTTTTTTTTCAAGTCACTCTTTAATAATTCAATTTATATTAAAACTGCTTTTAATATAAATAAGTCTGTAGATTCAGTTGAAATACTAAAGTCATTTTATTTTGGTTGTTGAGTTATAATGTGTGGTAAGTATTTCATTCTTGAACTTCATTAAAACCAGTTCAGAACAGATCATTGCTGTTTCTCTATTCCATGCTATAGTAACAGAAACAGCAACTGTAGTCAGGGTAGGTTTTTTTTGTTTTGGGGCGCCATTTCTCACTCCTACACTGCTGTATTGTCCACTGGTTTTCTTCTCTATCTCAGTGAGGATATTCTTTACAGTAGCTTCTGTAGCTTTTCTTTCCTCCATGTTCATCATGGCAGAGTTCAGGAAATGCAAGGAGTGTGGTCTCCCATTGCAGCTAACCATTACAAGGTCAGACTCTCTTCTGGACCTGCTGCTTGCCCTGGTAGGGGGAGATTTAAGTGGTCTGACTCAGAGGCTGCCTCACTTGAGTCTGGGGATTGCCGTTTGAAGCACTAATAGAAAGAGAGCCTGGGGGCAAGAGCTAGTGATCTGTCACTGTTTAGGTAAGTATTTTCATTATCTAAACACAACAGATTGTTTGCCATGCGTGTCTTTCAATTTACGTGCCTTTTCTGGGAAAGAGGAGGATATGTACATATCTCCTATAGATGTTTGAAGACAAAGACACTTTTTCTTTGAAGAATATAACTTCTGTCTGGGTTAGTACAGAATCTGTCATTTAATATTAATCTTGTTAATTTCCCCATAATGGAACCACGAATGAATTACTTAAGATCAATAGCTTTTATTTGAATACAGTTTGTTCATAACCACTCCAGACTTCATATTTGAGCTTCGATTACAATTAGAATGTGACAAAACAATTTTGTAAATGTATGGTTTTAGTTATTGAAATAGCATTCTATGGCTGATCATTTGAAGAGTCTAAAACATAAAAGGGCATATATTTGGTTATGATGAGAAAATAGAGTAAGCTGAACAGGGTAATGATTATCATTTTGTTAACATTTTTAATTCTCCATTGAAACTATAAAAGCCATATTATTTGCCTTCATATTGTAGGTTTAGACTAGCCCTGAAGTAATTAACAAAATTAAATCTTGCAGTATTTTCACATTTTTCAGAATCGATGGGCCAGTAGAAATCTTTAGGGATTTTATCCTTCATCTGAAGAGTCTGTAATAATTAGTTATTAATTCAGTTTTTCTAGCTATTATGCTTTTTTATTTCTGGTTAAAAGGAAGGTCGGTGAGCTACAGCAACATATTCTGGCTGAAAACTTGAACAATTATGCCACTCTTTTGCATGTTTGATTAGAAATTTTCTAATGTTAAAGTATTTGTTTAAAATCCAGTGTGACCATGGCAACAAAATGTTGAATACAAAATTACTTTACTATACGGAAATAGCTCCACAATGATTTCTCTTTAAGCTGATATCCTGTGAGGTTAAAGAATCCAAGATTGTCTATTGTCACTACTAATTACTTAAGCGCTGAAAATCTCTGAGGTTTTGTACATAAATGTGTAAAGGAAGACATAATCCTTGCGTTAGACAATTTACCTTCTAAGGTTGAACTACTGTGCCTGTGTGGAGCTCTGTTTAAGGCATTGGGGCTGTGCAAAGGCTCTGCAGTCCATTGTCATGTGAAAAGTTACAAGATCAGAGCCTATATGGAAGTATACCATGATTTAGTTAAATTCCCATATAATATTTTGAGATATTGGTATCTAAACAATCATCCAATAAATGTTGTTAATAAATGGAAATCGTTTTACAGATGTTAAGGACTGGAAAGTTGTATGTGTATTGTTTAAAAAACCATAGGAAAGACTTTTTGTTGTTATATTTCTCATTCTGCATTTAAAATTTTGGTTCTTGATCTACTTATTGGCTAATGCATATCTTATACAGTATACTTAGAAAAGTCTTAGGTTTTTTTCTGGCTCCTAATTCCACTTTTGCTACTGCTTTTCCAAAGAGAGTCTCTGAAGAGGTGGCATGTGTGTTGCCAGCACCAGTTAGCATGTCCATTCCACTACTGAGTCGCTGCTGCTTGTGTTTCTTTCATAGTGCTCACATATTTCCCTAACAAAATCTTTAGGATATTTTGCTTATATACTGTGCCACTGTCAGCTGAAAAATCGGTGGGGAAAAATAGGTATTATAGGTATTTGCATCAGAAGTACTTAATAAGAGAGAAATCCTACAAAATCTTTACAAATGTTTCTACATTTCTAATATTTCTTACTAAACTGTAAATGCCAGTAGCTGCATGGTTAAAGTACATGAATTGAATATTCTTGGTATGACTTTCAAGAGTGAAGTAATTAATTAGGCTGTAGTTACTGTCTCATTACATGGAGAATGTTTTCACCGTGTTTTGCAGTTTGTTTTTGATGTGAAGACTTTACATTCCATTGGTTTTCTTGATGAGTATCTTTGAAAATAACTTTGATATTTTAAATCTAAATGTTATTTTACAAAATAAGAGTCTGCAGGAAGACTAATTTAACCCAGATTTTATTGTCCTTGGTCATATGCCTTAAAAAAGTTATAAATTTTATGTTAATTGATAAATGTGAAGCTCTTTAGTTTCCTTTTTTAATGTCAAAAACAATTTCTTGCAAGTAACACTTCCTTGTAAAATGTGGGATTTTATTAACTGTGCAAGAATAATAGTTTTAATATTATTGAAGTTGTGAATCATGTGGTCTGTCTTTCCAGTGTGTATTGTTGTATCGAGTGATGGTACTGTTAAATTTCTGAGGCTGAGCTAATGAGGAAAACATTATTTTGAAGGTACAGCAGGGCAGAACTGGAAATATGGAGAAGGAGTTGGCAGTGCAATTGACCAAAGCTGAGTTTACATCTCCTCCCCCACTATTCAAATCAGGAATCCCGACAAACAGGTCAGTTGGACAGTCATAATTTCATAACTTGTTGTAAAGTTTTTTCTTTTTAAAGGTTTTGATCTGTTGTAAAAATAAATTTTTTTTTGACTAGTTAAAAATATGCAAGGAAGCATGATCTTACTCAGTTTGTGCATGCAATGCGACTCCTGTGATGTTCCTAAAAGAAATGGTAGGATGACAGACCAGGAAAAAGTGATAGGACCCAACAGGACAACAATGAAAATCCCAATGTTGGTATCTCATATAGTATTTTCTACATAGTTAATTTGGCTCCCAAAGTAGCCACCAAAATGTCTCTTGTTTACACTGCAGTAGTGGCACTAACACACACATTTTTTCGAATAAACAAAATTTAGAGTTGGAAAGCTAGAATAAAAACAACTCGGGGCTCCTGGCATCTAGTCCCCTCCCTGCAAGGTATCTCTTGCTTTCTTGCACTTGGTTGACACTTAGCATACTTTTCTTAAAAGTGGACGAAATAACTTCATTACTGTAGTATTGTTCCACACCTCCCTGGCTTTAATATGTACTACTTGTGTCCTTCTCCCTTCAACTCTAAGCTTTACTGTGTTTGTGATTATGAACTTGGCTGTCTTTGGAGTTCATGACTCTACTTTGTTCTAGTTATCAAATGGTCCTGAAGAGCAATTCTGCTGGCAACTCAAAAAACCTGAAGGCATTTTATCATAGTATCGTAGACGTTACAGATGATGGCAGTGGAAATGTATTGAATCATCCAGTCCCACTCTTCCCCAATTCAAGGTTTTTTGCTATTCATTTTTTAGTACTATGTCAGGAGTAATTTTAAATATCCCAAAGAAGGGGGCTTCTGTCACATTTTTGAAAGGCTGTTTAACAGGCAAATACATCTCTCTGTAAAGAAATCCTTGCTTGATATTCAGCCAAAATGTTCCCCTCCAGTTGCTCCGAGTTATACTCCATTGTACTAAACTAAATAGTTCTTCGCTGTGCTTGGGGCTTACACTGTTGAGATGTTGGTAGGTTATTTTCAAGTCCCTCCACCAACCTTTAAAAGTTATACTGTTTCTTGGATAAATAAACTTTCCTCGTTTATATATCCTTCCAGCCCCCTGACAATTTTTATTTCTCTTATCTGAATTACCTGTAGCTTGTGTCTATTGATAATGAGATTCCCAGACTGAACACAGTATTCTAGGTGTGATTGCTTTAGAACTGTGCAGAGTACCATTGTTGTTCCATGATATGATACCTTGTGTAACGCAGCCCATTATTGCATTGGTATTTTAAATACTTTAGATAGTGTTAATGAATTGCTACTAAATTAGACTTTTTAAAATATATATCCATTCAGCTTAAAATATGTGGGAAATGTTGGTAGTGTAGATATGGATTGCATATTCTATGGATGTATATTATATGAGTGTGCAGTTTTAGTTTAAGCACTGAATGTGTGTGTATTGAGATTGAATTTGTTACTTTGTAAGGAAAATCCCTGTGACATGCTGCAGATGGAATTAAAATTTCATGCCATGCCTCTTCCCTTTCCTAGTGTTCCCCTGCCTACTTTCATTTCCCCTCACATCCCTTATCTTTGAGTCTCAGCTTGCAGCTACCATATTCTGATTTTCCAGTGGTACTAACATCAGTAAACATTGTTTATTAATTAGAGGAGTTATTCTTGAGCAATTGGAGGTGCACTCCTTTTCTTAAAGAGCCAAGTTTACTCCCCAACTTTTGATATCTTTGGGAGTAGAGATTGGAAATCAAACCTGATTCCCTTGCATGGCAACAGAGAGCACAAATCAGCATGCCAGCATTTATATTTCTATCCATCCTTCCCCATCAGTACATGTTTAGAATAGGTGTGTATATTGTGTGTCTGTATTATATATAAACTTTGTTTAAATCATTGTAATTGCATGTCCTTATAATGGCAAAGCTGACTTTTTTTAGTATTTGATGTCTGCTATTTTAGGATACACTGAGTTATAAGTTGCCATGCCAAAAACAATGTTTCTTATAAGTGGTCAGATGAGACTTTGAAAGAAAAATATTTATAAATTATTATAAACAGCTTAGTTTTGGATCATTTGCAATGCATGCTTCTACTTAAAACATTTTTGGTAGAATACAGTAACAGCGGTACAAAGCTCATCACCACCACCACCCTCCCTGCACCCTGTTTGTGTGTGAGGGAAGGTTATTCTGACTTTTTTTTATTGCAAATTAGTGGGTTAATGAAAAAACTTGGAAAAACTATTTTAGATGTTCTTATCCCTTAAAATAAGAGAATTTTAACTAGGTACAGATTATTTCAGGTGGTAGGATTGCACTGCAATCCCAGTCTGATGTCACTTGTTAAAAATTCCCAGTGTAGTATGAGGCGCCAGCAGTAGTGTTGTTTGTAAATTTGCTAGTAAAGCTTCTTGTCTCACATAAGAACTCCTGCTAGCTTTTAACAGTAGATGATATGCTGGGTGGTGGGAGTGGAAGAATGACAGTGGAAATAGAGTAGGGAAGAGAAGAGGAGCCCAAAGAACAGAAAAGGTAGAGACACAAGAAAAGAAAGACCTAGAAAATTTATCTCACCAGAAACAGCACCTCTTCTCAGTCACAGACAAGCACTGCTTCCAGAAAAGCCAGTTCAGGCATCGGGAAGTGGCAGGAGCGATATGGGAGGGCCGAATCACCTGAATTAAGGTAAGAAAAACAAAAAAAATTAGGGCACAATCCTTATTTAACATTTTAATCCCTCCCTTCCCCCTCCGTCTCCCCATTTTTATTTTTTTATTTTTATTTTTTTGTGTGTCATTGGTGGGACATTGTCCCCCTTAGACAGATTTTTGGAAATCTACCTAGTCAGGGCTGCCATGTGGTTTCCTGGATATACTCTTGTGCCTAGATATTGCAGCACATATTTCCCCTTATTTGGGAGTCTGAAAACAGATGGTGGTCTGACCACATAATACATGTGTGTGAAGCAAAAATTGAAAAGCATTTCATTTTAAAAATATTTTTTCTCTAGTGTTTGAATTTAGAGCCTATTAATTGCTTCCATTCAATGGCTTATCAGCTAGAAAACCCTACTACCCAAATAGCTTTTCCTCTAGTATGTAAATCAATAATAGTGGTCAGCCAGCAGCATGGAAACTGTTGTTCAAATGATACAAACAGAACTATCACTGGCTACTAAAAAGCTAAGAAGCAATTTTAGCCAGGTGGTAATAGGTTTTGTTTGGTGGGGGTGGCGGGAGGGGGGAAATCATGAATGTACATCATATGAATACTCCAGTATAATGGAAGACTTCCATTTGATTGAATATCTTTAGTGATATCTCATCTATTTATAGCTCACTTACTAGGTTTATTTAGAAACTGCAGTATAAATATAATCATGTAGAAGGTTAAAGATTATTGAATAATAACAATATGTACTTCTGAAAGAACTAGAACATTATGGAAGTCATCTAATAGATGTCTAAATAACACAGTATTTAGTTAGAAATTTTAGCAGCTTGACAGAGACAGATAATTACAGGATGAGTCTTGTTCTGTCACTGGGCTAACTGTACCTCTGTCTGTTCTTTGGAGTGTTTGTGAGAGCACCACCTAGAGGTGTCAGGCCTTTGGCCTTTACCATTTCTGGGGTGGAATTCCATAGTTTGCCCACTGTCACACCAGGATCCCTTGGGTATCAACCTAACTAATGCGGCAGGTCCTACTGGGGTATAGATTCATAGATTCTAGGACTGGAAGGGACCTCGAGAGGTCATCGAGTCCAGTCCCCTGCCCGCATGGCAGGACCAAATACTGTCTAGACCATCCCTGATAGACATTTATCTAACCTACTCTTAAATATCTCCAGAGATGGAGATTCCACAACCTCCCTAGGCAATTTATTCCAGTGTTTAACCACCCTGACAGTTAGGAACTTTTTCCTAATGTCCAACCTAGACCTCCCTTGCTGCAGTTTAAGCCCATTGCTTCTTGTTCTATCCTCAGAGGCTAAGGTGAACAAGTTTTCTCCCTCCTCCTTATGACACCCTTTTAGATACCTGAAAACTGCTATCATGTCCCCTCTCAGTCTTCTCTTTTCCAAACTAAACAAACCCAATTCTTTCAGCCTTCCTTCATAGGTCATGTTCTCAAGACCTTTAATCATTCTTGTTGCTCTTCTCTGGACCCTTTCCAATTTCTCCACATCTTTTTTGAAATGCGGTGCCCAGAACTGGACACAATACTCCAGCTGAGGCCTAACCAGAGCAGATTAGAGCGGAAGAATGACTTCTCGTGTCTTGCTCACAACACACCTGTTAATACATCCCAGAATCATGTTTGCTTTTTTTGCAACAGCATCACACTGTTGACTCATATTTAGCTTGTGGTCCACTATAACCCCTAGATCCCTTTCTGCCGTACTCCTTCCTAGACAGTCTCTTCCCATTCTGTATGTGTGAAACTGATTTTTTCTTCCTAAGTGGAGCACTTTGCATTTGTCTTTGTTAAACTTCATCCTGTTTAACTCAGACCATTTCTCCAATTTGTCCAGATCATTTTGAATTATGACCCTGTCCTCCAAAGCAGTTGCAATCCCTCCCAGTTTGGTATCATCCGCAAACTTAATAAGCGTACTTTCTATGCCAATATCTAAGTCGTTAATGAAGATATTGAACAGAGCCGGTCCCAAAACAGACCCCTGCGGAACCCCACTCGTTATGCCTTTCCAGCAGGATTGGGAACCATTAATAACAACTCTCTGAGTATGGTTATCCAGCCAGTTATGCACCCACCTGCAAGGTTTCTCTTTAGGAGCCTGTGACAGCGTACGCTTGCAATGAGATGGAATCAGCTTCTTCAAAACAAAACATGATTTCTTTTGCCCAAAGGGTACACAGTACTTAGATCAGTAGATATAAGAGGCCTTACATATATATTCCCTTGCCTAAACTTAATCTCTCTATCCACAGCTCAGGTGGGTCTGGCTTATTTCCCCATCTCTGAGTTGGGAAAACCAGCCTACACTGCTTGTAGCCTTTTCCCTTTGTCTCTGAATGCATCCCCCCGTCAGCTTATTTTTCCCCCCACTGACAGCACCCAAGACCAGCTCACCCCAAAAATGTCTTCAATTTCTGCCAGCAGCACTTTTTTAACTGGTCACAGTCTTTTGATCTCAGTGATAGCAAGTGAAAAGTTCTAGCCTGGATGGAGCCAGCTAGGTAACTGCTCCTTCAGTTGATAGCCCAGCCATTGTGCGCTTAGCTGCTTTGAAGGCGTGTACCTAAAGCTAAATTATATCTGTTATTGTTTTACCTTTAATGCTCAGTTCTGTAGCAGCCCCTTGTAACAAGGTGCACCCTGGGCCCCTCTGGTTTTGAACCCTGTTGCCCTCTTCAGTCAGGAACGCATCAGCTCGACGCAACACCAGTGTTCTTTATTTACAGTTGTTTTACCACCACCACTTTCCACCTATGCATAGGTTTCGCAGACAACTTTGCCAAGTGCAGGCCTGGCCAGCAATAGACCAAGGCTCCCAACTCCCTCTGTGCCTGGCCTTTCTCTTCCGCCGAACCTTTATAGCCCTGGCTAATGAGGCTGGCAGGTGCTGCCCGTTACCAGGCAGACACCGGGCTAGCCAGCCAGCCCCAATCCATTCCCCTTGATTGGGGCTGGAGTGGCAGGGGCTGATTAAGTGCTTCTCACTCAGCACCCTATCATACCCTTTTACAGCTCTCTGCATTGGGTCAGGCACCAATATAAAATTGAATAGGGAAACTATGATGTTTTACACATCATATTAATTAAAAAAACACCTGCACTACTTACAGCAAATATAAAGCAATGAAGGGAACCTCTTTGAACATATTGATAGCTAGATTGTCGACAGATTGAACATTTATGAAGTATATTTCAGACTAGCTTAACAGCCAGCTCACAGAAGCTTTAGGTCTTTGTAGACTATTCTGTTCTCACAGGTCATAGTGGAACATTTATAAAAATGGTATGTTTCAAACAGTCTAGGTATGAACTTGAACAGTGAAGTGTGACATTTCTTGCATCTAGATTGTAAGGGATATAGCACATTTTTAGTAATATATAGTGTAACTAACTCTCCATTACTTTTTTGGTAGTATTCTTATGTTGTTTATCCCTTGTCTGCTCTGTTAATTTTATTATTTTATGTTTCTAATGGATATTTCCACTAGGGGGAAAATGACTTGTCACCTTGACAGTCATGTTCTGCATGGTTCAGAGAAAAAGCACTGTAAGTGCCATAGAACATTGATCTATGCTTGTTCATAATTAAATAGGTAAATACCTCAAATTCCCTGAATTAGCATTGCAAGATTAAAGGGTGAAATATCAACTAGATTTGAAGTATGTCTGTTCAATAAATGTTGTACAGAATTGAACCTGGATTACTTTTACATTTGTTTGCTTACTTGTGCCCAACAATTAACAGCAAGTAAAACTGTCTCAACAAATCCCTGGTCCTTGTAAGGAGATACAGGGTAACAAAATGTACTTATGGAGGTAGGATAAGAAGAAACAAAGAAAAGCATTATTTTATTAGTTAATGGTTTCTAAAGCACTATGAAGATGAAGAGCAAAATATAAATGTACAGTTGGTATTGAGTAGCCTAGTCAATAATTGGTATCTTTCAGATTTTATTAGTTTATACATTTGGAAAAACTTGAGTTTCTGTTAAAACAAATTTCATTGTTCATAGTCTCATTTCTGGCGAAGGTATGAAGCGGTTTACAGCAGCTTGAAATTTCTTAAGAGTTGCATTTCTATTTTTTCTTAAAACCTAAACAAGTTCAGCATGCCATATAAGAGAGTCACTCTTTGAACTAGATTTCCTTGGAGAATAGGGATAGTGTAATTTGAATGGTTTATAAATAACCATTCTCTGCTTAGAATGGAACCATTCACTGTTTATTGCTGGAACATCATTCTTTTTCAAGTTTCAGAGTGTTAGCCGTGTTAGTCTGTATCAGCAAAAAGAACGAGGAGTACTTGTGGCACCTTAGAGACTAACAAATTTATTTGAGCATAAGCTTTCTTGGGCTAAAACCCACTTCATCGGATGCATGCAGTGGAAAATACAGTCGGAAGATATATATACACAGAGAACATGAAAAAATGGGTGTTGCCATACCAACTATAATGGGAGTAATCAATTAAGGTGGGCTATTATCAGCAGGAGGGAAAAAAACTTTTATAGTGATCACAGAATATCAGGGTTGGAAGGGACCTCAGGAGGTCATCTAGTCCAACCCCCTGCTCAAAGCAGGACCAATTCCCAACTAAATCATCCCAGCCAGGGCTTTGTCAAGCCAGGCCTTAAAAACCTCCAAGGAAGGAGACTCCACCACCTCCCTAGGTAACGCATTCCAGTGCTTCACCACCCTCCTAGTGAAATAGTGTTTACTAATATCCAACCTAGACCTCCCCCACTGCAACTTGAGACCATTACTCCTTGTTCTGTCATCTGCCACCATTGAGAACAGCCGAGTTCCATCCTCTTTGGAACCCCCCTTCAGATAGTTGAAGGCTGCTATCAAATCCCCCCCTCATTCTTCTCTTCTGGAGACTAAACAATCCCAGTTCCCTCAGCCTCTCCTCATAAGTCATGCGCTCCAGACCCCTAATCATTTTTGTTGCCCTCCGCTGGACTCTTTCCAATTTTTCCATATCCTTCTTGTAGTGTGGGGCCCAAAACTGGACACAGTACTCCAGATGAGGCCTCACCAATGTCAAATAAAGGGGAACGATCACGTCCCTCGATCTGCTGGCAATGCCCCTACTTATACAGCCCAAAATGCCGTTAGCCTTCTTGGCAACAAGAGCACACTGTTGACTCATATGCAGCTTCTCGTCCACTGTGACCCCTAGGTCCTTTTCTGCAGAACTGCTACCTAGCCACTCGGTCCCTAGTCTGTAGCAGTGCATAGGATTCTTCCGTCCTAGGTGCAGGACTCTGCACTTGTCCTTGTTGAACCTCATCAGGTTTCTTTTGGCCCAATCCTCTAATTTGTCTAGGTCCCTCTGTATCCGATCCCTACCCTCTAGTGTATCTACCACGCCTCCTAGTTTAGTGTCATCGGCAAACTTGCTGAGAGTGCAGTCCACACCATCCTCCAGATCATTAATAAAGATATTAAACAAAACCGGCCCCAGGACCGACCCTTGGGGCACTCCACTTGAAACTGGCTGCCAACTAGACATGGAGCCACTGATCACTACCCGTTGAGCCCGACGATCTAGCTAGCTTTCTATCCACCTTACAGTCCATTCATCCAGCCCATACTTCTTTAACTTGGCAGCAAGAATACTGTGGGAGACCGTATCAAAAGCTTTGCTAAAGTCAAGGAATAACACGTCTGCTGCTTTCCCCTCATCCACAGAGCCAGTTATCTCATCATAGAAGGCAATTAGGTTAGTCAGGCATGACTTACCCTTGGTGAATCCATGCTGACTGTTCCTGATCACTTTCCTCTCCTCTAAGTGTTTCATAATTGATTCCTTGAGGACCTGCTCCATGATTTTTCCAGGGACTGAGGTGAGGCTGACTGGCCTGTAGTTCCCCGGATCCTCCTTCTTCCCTTTTTTAAAGATGGGCACTACATTAGCCTTTTTCCAGTCATCCGGGACCTCCCCCGATCGCCATGAGTTTTCAAAAATAATGGCTAATGGCTCTGCAATCTCATCCGCCAACTCCTTTAGCACCCTCGGATGCAGCGCATCCGGCCCCATGGACTTGTGCACGTCCAGTTTTTCTAAATAGTCCCGAACCACTTCTTTCTCCACAGAGGGCTGGTCACCTTCTCCCCATATTGTGCTGCCCAGTGCAGCAGTCTGGGAGCTGACCTTGTTTGTGAAGACAGAGGCAAAAAAATCATTGAGTACATTAGCTTTTTCCACATCCTCGGTCACTAGGTTGCCTCCCTCATTCAGTAAGGGGCCCACACTTTCCTTGACTTTCTTCTTGTTGCTAACATACCTGAAGAAACCCTTCTTGTTACTCTTAACATCTCTTGCTAGCTGCAACTCCAAGTGTGATTTGGCCTTCCTGATTTCACTCCTGCATGCCTGAGCAATATTTTTATACTCCTCCCTGGTCATTTGTCCAGTCTTCCACTTCTTGTAAGCTTCTTTTTTGCGTTTAAGATCAGCAAGGATTTCACTGTTTAGCCAAGCTGGTCGCCTGCCATATTTACTATTCTTTCTACACATCGGGATGGTTTGTTCCTGCAACCGCAATAAGGATTCTTTAAAATACAGCCAGCTCTCCTGGACCCCTTTGCCCTTCATGTTATTCTCCCAGGGGATCCTGCCCATCTGTTCCCTGAGGGAGTCAAAGTCTGCTTTTCTGAAGTCCAGGGTCCGTATTCTGCTGCTCTCCTTTCTTCCTTGTGTCAGGATCCTGAACTCGACCATCTCATGGTCACTGCCTCCCAAGTTCCCATCCACTTTTGCTTCCCCTACTAATTCTTCCCTGTTTGTGAGCAGCAGGTCAAGAAAAGCTCTGCCCCTAGTTGGTTCCTCCAGCACTTGCACCAGGAAATTGTCCCCTACACTTTCCAAAAACTTCCTGGATTGTCTGTGCACCGCTGTATTGCTCTCCCAGCAGATATCAGGGTGATTAAAGTCTCCCATGAGAACCAGGGCCTGCGATTCTGCTAGTTGCCAGAAGAGAGCCTCGTCCACCTCATCCCCCTGGTCTGGTGGTCTATAGCAGACTCCGACCACGACATCACCCTTGTTGCTCACACTTCTCAACTTTATCCAGAGACACTCAGGTTTTTCTGCAGTTTCATACCGGAGCTCTGAGCAGTCATACTCCTCTCTTACATACAACGCAACTCCCCCACCTTTTCTGCCCTGCCTGTCCTTTCTGAACAGTTTATATCCATCCATGATAGTACTCCAGTAATGTGAGTTATCCCACCAAGTCTCTGTTATTCCAATCGCATCATAGTTCCCTGACTGTGCCAGGACTTCCAGTTCTCCCTGCTTGTTTCCCAGGCTTCTTGCATTTGTGTATAGGCACTTAAGATAACTCATCGATCGTCCCTCTTTCTCAGTACGAGACAGGAGTCCTCCCCTCTTGCGCTCTCCTGCTTGTGCTTCCTCCCAGGATCCCATTTCCCCACTTACCTCAGGGCTTTGGTCTCCTTCCCCCGGTGAACCTAGTTTAAAGCCCTCCTCACTAGGTTAGCCAGCCTGCTGGCAAAGATGCTCTTCCCTCTCTTCGTTAGGTGGAGCCCGTCCCTGCCCAGCACTCCTCCTTCTTGGAACACCATCCCATGGTCGAAGAATCCAAAGCCTTCTCTCCGACACCACCTGCGTAGCCATTCGTTGACTTCCACGATTCGACGGTGATAATCAGGATGGCCCATTTCCAACAGTTGACAAGAAGATGTGAAGTAACAGGGGAAAAAATTAGCATGGGGAAATAGTTTTTACTTTGTGTAATGACCCATCCACTCCCAGTCTTCATTCAAACCTAATTTAATGGTGTCCAGTTTGCAAATTAATTCCAATTCTGCAATTTCTCATTGGAGTCTGTTTTTTTGTTGGAGTATTGCAACTTTGAGGTCTGTAATTGAGTGACCAGGGAGGTTGAAGTGTTCTCCGACTGGTTTTTGAATGTTATAATTCTTGACGTCTGATTTGTGTCCATTTACTCTTTTGCTTAGAGACTGTCCGGTTTGGCCAATGTACATGGCAGAGGGACATTCCTGGCGCATGATGGTATATATCACATTGGTAGATGTGCAGGTGAATGAGCCTCTGATAGTGTGGCTGATGTGATTAGGTCCTATGATGGTGTCCCCTGAATAGATATTTGGACAGAGTTGGCAACAGGTTTTGTTGCAAGGATAGGTTCTTGGGTTAGTGTTTTTGTTGTGTGGTGTGTGGTTGCTGGTGAGTATTTGCTTTAGGTTGGGGGGCTGTCTGTAAGCGAGGACTGGCCTGTCAAGTGAGGGATCATCCTTCAGGATAGGTTGTAGATCCTTGATGGAGAGGTTTTAGTTGGGGGCTGAAGGTGACTGTCCATGTAGATAATACTTCTGGTGTGCATGTGCCCCATGTCTGCAAGACTAGATTCTTTCTGGCACGCAGGGTCCTTTGGGGCAGTGCCTGCACCCTACGTGCCTTTGGGGCATAAAGGGTGGAGCAAGCAAAATTGTCCTTCAATTTCTTCTTACTGCCCATGGCAGCAAGATGGAACCCTTTTAGCGTACACTTACATCTTGGTCTCATTAGGCTAGTTAGTTTAGTTTTATTTATGCCCATTGGCAAAAAAACCAAACCAAACTCTTTCCTAGTAGATTAGGACATATCCCCAGTACTGGAACTCAAGACACTATGACTGAATTAAAGTCTCCAGGTTTTAAAATTTGTCCTTCTTTGTGAGGTTGCTCTCCTGCTCAGTGATGGGCTCTCTCTAGGTGCCTCTTGTGCCTTGGCAAGGGGCATGTCTCTGAGAAGCTTAATCTGGTGCTCCTTCTCCAAGAGGACACAGAAAGCAAGCGAGGCCTGCCTCGGGCTCTTTCTGCTGGAGTGCTCAATGAAGAGCTTCTTCAAAGTCTGAGAAAAGGAACCCTTGAAGCCTGAACTTTCAGCTAGTGCTCCTGTGAGCAGTGGCTCTGCTGTGAGCTCCTGGGCTCATTTTTCAATTGAAGAGCTTGAACTCTTTGACTACTGAGTATTGAAGAGCAGTCAAGACCTCCTCTATCCAGTCATCAGAAAGGGATAGGAAGGAGCCATCACTGCAAGGACAAATGTAGGCATAGGTCATCTTCTCTGGTGCTTAGTAAAATGAGGCAAAAGGCCCATCATGCCTCTGTATTGGCTCTTGCCCTTCAGTAGAAAAGAGTTCACAGGCTAGATCCAAGTATGATGGATCCAAGTATGTTGGCTGGTCACTAAGAATCTGTGGTACCATCTTGAAACCAAGGTTCATACTCCTCCCAGTACTATTGACTTGGTACCAATGTCAGCACAGTACACTTGGTACTGATAACCTCGATGCCCATGACTCTGATGTTGACCTCCATGGTGCAGATGTTTCTAGCCCAGATTGTCAGTACCAAATGATCTCACGGTGACCCCATAACTGGAGTCACCCTTGCTGGACTCATCTGTGGTTAGAGGTGCTTCTGCCTTGGTACCAACTACAGATACCAGCACAATACTGATGAGCTCTCCTGTTCAGATTGTGGATGGGATTTGAGTGTGCCCTAGGACACTAGACAGAGTAGCTCCCTCTTTGGGAAAAAATATATTCATCCAGGCTTGTAACAGAGGGCACCTAGAGCGCAAGCATGGCTCCAACAGACATTGCTGGCCAAAAATAATCCACTCTTGCATGCATGGGGAATATGCTCACCCAGAGTAGAATCCACGTAGATAACATATCTCAAAGAATCCCAGTTACTATAAGGTAAGTAACTTAGGAGAGAACTTTTTCACTGTTTGTTTTTCAGGAAGTAGACAACAAATACAGAGTATGTTTTAAAAAGGAAGGATTTTGAACTGTTCAATTTGTATTAAAGAATTCTGTCAAGTAACACTTCTTGTAGCTTCCAATATATTATTGTAACTCCTCACTTAAAGTCATCCCGGTTAATGTTGTTTTGTTGTTACCTTGCTGATCAGTTAGGGAACATGCTTGTTTAAAGTTGTGCCATGCTCCCTTCTAACGTCATCGTTTGGCAGCTGCCTACTTTGTCCACTGCTTGCAGGAAGAGCAGCCCGTTGCAGCTAGCTGGTGGGGGCTTGTAACCAGGGTGGACCGGCAGCCCCCCTATCAGCTCCCCACTCCCCTAAGTTCTCTGTGCTGCAGCCACCCAGCAGGCTATCAATTGCCGGCAGTTCAGCTGTCCCTCCCCCCACTGCCATGTGCTGCTCCTGCCCTCTGCCTTGGAGCTGCTCCCAGAGACTCCTGCTTGCTGTGCGGGGCGGGGAGGGGGGCTAATATCAGGGTGTCCCCCTCCCCCCTGCTCCTGCACCCTGCTTACCCCTTCTCCATATAGAGCAGGGAGGGGACACAGATGGAGAGAAACCGAGAGAGCTTGGGGCAGCATCTGCTGTCTCAACTTCCTGATCCACTTAAAAAGACTGCACTTAAGAGTGGGTCAGCTTACTTAAAGGGGCAGTGTGCATCTCTCTCTCTCCCCCACACACAAGGTGTGTGTCTGTCTTTGTCTGCTATGCTGTCTCCCCTCCCACGTGTTCGTGCTGCCTTGTGTGAGAGGCTACATTAACAACAATGTGTTAACCCTTGAGGGCTCAGCCAAGTGCTAGTTCATCATTTAGCAGCAAGGCATTCCCTGAGAAATATCCTTCCCTCTTCCACCCCCTAACTTCACCACCTCAACCAAGTTTCACAATCATCATAGCTGTGAAGAGTATTAAATTGTTTGTTTAAAACATATACTGTGTGTATATCTGTATAATATATAGTTTTTTGTCTGGTGAAAAAAATTTCCCTGGAACCTAACCCCTCCTATTTACATTAATTCTTATGGGGAAATTGGATTCGCTTAACATCGTTTCGCTTAAAAGTTGCATTTTTCAGGAACATAACTACAACGTTAAGCGAGGAGTTACTGTAGTTACATGTGTACCTCTCTCCTACACAAAACAGACAAAGTTTACTGAATGGAGAAGGGGAGAAGAAAGTGAACAATCTGAGATAAGGAAAACAAGGTCCATGAGTCTGAGATAAGGAAAACAAGGTCCATGAGCCTTCATATCCCTCTTCCAGTATCTGGAAATCTACACTATGTTGTTTGGACAGTGGTTGTATGTGTAAAGTATGTGATCTGGAGATCCACTCTTGGTTCATTTATTTTTGTCAGAATGCTATCCCAGAACCACCCTATGCATTGACGTTCCTAGAATGTGGTGATAATTGCCAGCGCTCGCCTTGCCAGATATTCAACGTCAGCTGCTATCTCATGGACCTGTCTTGTGCTTTCACTAGGGGGTCTTGTATAACACGTAAAGATTTTAATTGCGTGAGTTTCAGCATAGTCTCTGAACGCAGACTGACTTCTAACTGGGCCAGTCTGCTTACAAACTCTGCCTCCCAAATTTGCTTTTAGCGTGTAGGTGACTTAATTGTAAAATCTAGGAGCATGCTTTAAATAATCAAAACCTATTTAACTCTGATTTTTTTGAGCTGATTATCCAGTTTTTCATTCTTTGGATTTAAGGGTTGGTAATCCAAGACCTTTCATCAGATTATGTATTTTAATTGTAAATACTGGTAGATATTACTCTCCCTCTCCCCTCCACTTCCTTTCTTCCTTATATGCACATATACACACACAACACAAATAGACCTCTATTTTTGTCTAAGCACTATATATACACTATGCTTTTTATTCATATAGCATTCACCAGTTGTATTTTGCCTTCACCTCCTTTTAGAAACACTGGTGTGATATATTGTTTGGGTTTTTGGCTTAGAAAATCAGCAAATAACTTCTGTGTATGAGGTATAGTTTCTGTGTTGCCTGCAATTTCAGACCCAAATAGCTAGGTCCTCCATTCTTTTCTTTTCACCCTACCTTCAACCCACTTGTTCCCAAAATGTTTCAATCTCTTGTATCTGTATTGACTAATGTCACTAAAAACATTCATATTCTGTTGATATGTTTTATTATGTAGTCTGGCAGCTTTATGACATAATTTTGCAGTTTACTGTATGTAAGTAATGCTTGGTTTTCACCTATGGTGATATGTTCTCATCCATTTGATTTAATGAATTTGTGTAAGACTGATAAGCTTAGCTTTATGGTAGATAGATGAATGTCTGCTTTCCTCATGGACGCATATAGTTTCTTCAGTTTCAATCTTTGCTTTTTCTGCCATATAAAACTAAAAAAAAAATACTTTTAGTTCCAAAAGTTAATTTTCCGGCTGGTTAGTAGTAGTAGCTTTGGGCCAAAGTAGTTGTGAATTGTGAAGCTGAGTAGACCTAAAGAGACTTTTATAAGAGACAGTCTATAAGTAGCTATGTTGGGAGCGGAAATTTGATGGTAGAGGGCTCTTCAATCTGGCAGACAAAGGTATCTAGCAGACAAAGTGGCTGGAAGTTGAAGCTTGACAAATTCATGCTTGAAATAAGATGCACATTTCTAACAATGAGGGCAGTTAGTTGTTGGAACAACTTACTAAGTTTTGTGGTGGATTCTCCATCACTGGCAATTTTAAAATCAATATTGGATGTTTTTCTAAGAGATATGCTGTAGTTCAAACAGGAATTAATTAAAGGAAGTCCTGTGGCCTGTTATGCAGAAGGGCAGAGTCAGTTATCACAATGCTCCCTTCAGGCCTTAGAATCTATGACTCTGTCTCCAAAAGTCCTCTGTCTAATAGTGTTGATTTTTGAATTATTCCTGTTTTTCTCTCAATATGCTCTAAAGCTCTGTTTAATGTCACTCTTAAATAATTCATGCTTTTTGTGACCCCATATAAATTGCTAGTTCTTAAAAACAGAAGGATGGCAGAATGTAAAAGGTAGAAGAATTTCCATTTGAACCCAGTTGGCTTTACATCCTGATATTATTCTAAGTACTGCAGTGTTCTGTTACTTGTCTGGTTTACTAGTAGCTGGGTCTTTAACTAGTAATAGAGAATTGTCTGTATATAGTATAGACTTGCATTCAGTCTCCATGATTTGATACCTTGTGACACACTTTCTTTCCTTACTGCTGTCATTAAAGATTCTAATACTAAAGAGAATAAACCAGAGAAAAGAGGCAGCCTTGTCTACTCCCTGTTTCCAATTCACAAAATACATGCAAAAAAATTAGGTTGGAGTAAAATAAGAGCAACATATTGAAAGACAAAATGTTAAAATTCTCAAACTGTTTCACAGCTGTATCACTTCATAAAAGGAGAGAGCGAGACTAGGACCCTTGCCACAGTGGGGGTGAGAAGAAAAATGGGAACTCAGACTCTTTGGACTCCTGCTTCTAAAATGAAAAATATGTGTCAACATCTCTAAGGGACTGGAATTGCTATATTCTGTTTAGTCTGTGTTTGCCTCTTTTAAATGTATTTTTAGAAGACCTTGTCTTTCTTCTACCTCAGAACCTAGTATCCCTTAGTTTTAGAAGTCCTCTCCAAAATGCAGACCTTTGGGAATTATTTGAAGCTCAGTGAAAATGAGTAGTCCAGGTTTCGTGAAGGAAACCTCTCCATTATCAGAGCAGTATATCTTATGAGAACATTTTAAAACATCTCCGATTTGAAAGCATGTAGTGAAACACATCTGAGGAAAGAGTACAGAGGTAGGGGAGTATTAGTATGATGCTGAAAGTAGATTAGTTAACTTCATGAGACAGTGAAGAAAAGTCTCTTTGCTAGCATAACTTGTATGTTTTATTAATAACTTGCACTTATATGGTGAGTTTCATATGAGGATTTCAAAGAGCATAATAAACACTGAATCTCTCAAAGCATTGTTAAGTAGTTAGGGGATATATGTACGACATTTAAACTGCGCTTGAAGTGGTGACATGTGGAAACTGTTTACTGGCACAGAGCAATAGTATATGACAGCTTAGAACTGGAAGGGACTGGATTAGCCAAGTGAAATTTCAGGAGGAGTTGGGTAGGCAGGGTGCAGTTATTAGAGCTAGAATTTGCTTAAGGTACCAAGATTAATACCTTCTGCTCTAACACAAATACCACAGATTCTTTAACAACCATGTCTCTTTTTTTCTATTATATTGTGTTAAAAAAAAATCTTAAATGAATGGTTTTTCAAACATAGCTACTGTACATGACCTTTGTGTTGATATTTAAGGTACTTGGAAAATTTGTCAATCAGTGGAATTCCGAAATGTATTGTCTCATCTCTATCTCAAATCTCTATGTGATTGTGATCCATTCCTCTATGACAAAAAGGATGATGGTTGAGGTGGTGAGAGATCTTCAGTAATATAAAGTGACAAAAAAATGCAGAAAATCTCTGAGTGGATGTAGAGTAAAACTTGGGTCAAGACCCTCTGGTGGTTCATGAGTAAGGCTTTGTGTTTGTCACAGAGGTCACGGATTATGTGCCTTTCCGTGATTTCTGCAGTGGCCTATGCCGCTGGCTCAGGAGCCATCTGAGCAGCTTGGCCAGCCCCTGGGCCAGTTGCACCAGCTGCTGCTGGGGCAGTCTTGGGTCCCCATCCCCCAGCAGCAGGAGTTCGGGGGGGGGGGTCAGGCCTGGGGATTGGGGTATGGGGCAGTGCTTACCTGGGGGGGGCCCTACCTGGAATGGCGACAGGAACTCAGCTCCTAGCTCCACGTGCTGCCTCCGCCCGCAGGCACCGCCCACGCAGCTCCCATTGGCTGTGGTTCCCAGCCAATGGGAGCTGCAGAACCAGAGCTTGGGTCAGAGTGGAAGCAGCAGGTGGAGCTAGCAGCTGGAGGTCGCCACTTCCCAGTTGCCGGGTAGGGAACCTGCCCCAGTCCCGCCAACCCCCAGCCCCTGCGGCGCCCCCTGGGCTGCGACCCCCACCCCCCACCGAGTACCCATGGTACCCCCAGGGCTGCCCCCACCAAGTTTTAGTTAGGGGTATATAATAAAAGTGATGGACAGGTCACGGGCCATGAATTTTTGTTTACTGCTCGGGACCTGTCCGTGACTTTTACTAAAAATACCCGTGACTAAAACGTAGCCTTATTCATGAGGAGGTGACCACTAGGTTGCACCTCTCAGGTTGAAGTGGGTGGAAACAGCAAAATCCCTTGGACACTAGGCCCAACAGGAACAAATGAAGTTGATGGTAGCAGAAACTCTGCTCCCTTCTACTACTCTTTCTATTGAAACTGCCATTCCACTCCACACCTTTGCCTTCATTTCAGCTCTGGGGGCAGCATCACTTCAAGAAACTGTGTAATTGGTTCCACAGCTGCTTATTAGTGCTGTTGGACCTGACTGTTGTGGAGACAGGAAAGGGAGAAGTACTTACACCAGTCCCCCCACCTACCTGCACTCAAAACCAGTTATGGGTTTATATTCTGAATCAGTCCTTATTTGTCATTTGGGCAATAAACTACAGATGGATTTTGGATCCTGGGTGAAAAAAGGTTGAGACGCACTGGGGGTCAGTGGCTGCCAAAAACAAAAATTAAAACAAAGTCTGTCGAGAGGCTTGAGTTCAGCTTTATCCTACTATTAATTTCTTTGTTAGTAAAGGCAAACCCAGGAAGGAGTTAAGTGTTTGCCTCTACTTTGTTTTTAGAGCAGTTAGGCAGCTCCTTGCATATTACATTTCTACATTTTGGGAAACAGGTACCAAAGGATAAGTGGCCTGGTCTAAGTGGCTTCTGAGTTTCAGGCAGACCTATCAACCCAAGAACAGAATCCAGGTCTCTTGGCTTCTAGTACCCTATTCCATTTGACGTTACCCACTAAATGGTATGTTGCTATGTCTAGATGTTGCAGAAGCCCAAGGATAATGGGTGATTTCATGTAATATGTGCTGCAATATCTACAGTATGCACAGTATGCTAACCGTTTTTATCAGTGCCTTATTATTTACCTTGTCATTCTCTCCATCTTCCATGGACCATTACAGGTATAGTTTCTGCAGCCTCAAGTCTAAATTTCCTGTGTTTTGATAGTTTCCTGTAACACTTTTTTTTTAATTGCATTTGCTAATTTTTATAGAATTTCTCTGAGAATACGCTTTTCTTGTTACATGTTACCAGTACTCTTTAATTCCAATGTTGCCGATCTTTTTCTTTTAACATAGGCAGAAACATATGGCTGTTTACTGTAGGGAAGTGTGGGAGTGGAATGTGGAAACATTCACCCTTTATTCTTGAGACGGCTGTACTGCTCCTTTCCTTAATTCTAAAGAAACAAGAAAGCTGACGTTATATGATTCAATAAATGAAACATGTTTTTAGGATCTAGCATTCTGCAGAAACCTTATGTGACTTGTAAATAGCTTTTGTACAGAGGAAGGAGCTTATGGACTTTAATTGATTCATATATTATTTGCCTTTGCTGTTTAATTTGCTTGTTCTAAGCTTTGTAAAAGTCCTTTAGTACTTTTTGATTATTCCGTTTTGTCCTGTGTTGCAGGAGATTGTCCGGTACAATAGATGTGATTGGACAGACCATCACTATCAGCAGAGTGGAAGGAAGGCGGCGTGCCAATGAAAATAGCAACATACAGGTTTTGTATTGCAGATTTTCACATGTTGTGTCACTGACCAAAGAGGGGCTTTTTTTTCTTTCACCTTATCGTCTGAATAAATAATTCTAAACTGCATGGATGAATGATGATAATATGAATAACCAAGGAAAAGGAACAAATATCATTTAAAATTAATGTGTTGTATTTAACTCCAAGAAACTTTTTTCTCTGTGAAATCCAAATTGATGATGATGATCAAAAGAAAACATTTTAATGTACTTTTTAGTAATTGCTGACTTACACCCCAGGCAGCTACATTGACTTAATCGTGCCTGTATGGGGGTGGTGGTGTGTGTGCGCGCGCGTGTCTCTGTAAACACACACATATATTATAAATATAAATGTCAATGTTATCGCCAGGGTGGTTGTTATATTGAAAATAGTCATCTGCCATGCATGCCTGCCCCCCAAATGACACTGATGTTAAAAAGAAGTGAGGAGAGTTTTCTTAATATGCAGTTTAAGAAATAAAAATCTGACTTAAGGCATAAATGGCTTGTAATGAAGGGAGACATTTTAATGAATTTCTGTGTCACTGTTCCACTAGCTCACACTACGTAATAAGAAATTTTAGTGTTTGTGGTCCCAAATTAAATTAAATTTGATTTTTGAAGGTAATCAGGGTTTTTATTCTAATTTTTCCCTCCATGGCATCACTATATGGCAGAATTAAAGTTTTTGGGTGCTCTAGCTGTATTCCTATGCTTTCGCATATTCAGGTTAAATTTAAAAGAAATCCTAAGTCTGAATTACCTGAATGTAATAATTACAATTTTCTTGTAATATTTTTTACACTTAAATTATTAATATGTAGCCTCAACCCGAACTCCAGCTTCATGTAGTTTTTTTTAATCTAGGAATTCAAAATGTTCTTTGTTTTTAATATTTAGTTTGGTTCATAAAAAGCTTTTTTTTTTTTTTTTTTTTTTAATGTATATTCCTTACATATCTATTTAAGAAGATATTTTGTATGAATGGAAAGAACTAGAAAGAGAAGAAAATTATATTTTCCAACCTGTCTCTACATAACAATTGTAACTGTAGATTTCATATCTTACAGGTTCTTTCAGAAAGATCCAGTGCTGATGTAGACAGTTTTACCAAGCCACCTCCATTTTTCCCTCCGGGAGCTCCACCTACCCACCTTCCACCACCTCCTTTCCTCCCACCCCCTCCAACTGTCAGTACCGCTCCTCCTCTGATTCCCCCACCAGGTAAATACAGTATGTTTTATAGAATGATTGAAACAGGAATGTGATGTTTGAAATGATTTTTTTTTAAATGCGTTAGATCCTAAATTACTTGTATTTGAAATCCTAAAAGAGATTTTTCAGAACGTTCCTGCTCCCTCCCTTCCCCCATTCAGAATTAAACTGGGAAGGCTAAGACTGAAATCTGTTTTTACATCCTCAGTACTTATAAACTACAGACCTGGATACTATAGAAATAGCTAAAACAGGGAGATTATCAAATTTTGAGTCTTCCATCCTTGAAAGTGCCCTTTTAAGTCAGACGCTTTTGTTCTGAATATTTTGCTATTGTTAATATTGCAGAGGTATGTTTTAAAGAGGAGCTATGGATGGCAAAAGAACTAGAGGGGATAATACTAAAAGTTCAGTGGGGCCAGGTGAGGAAGTTCTTGAGCAGAGGAGCAGCTGAGTGGGAGCTTATTAAGATGGGGAAAGTATACTACTCATGGGGAGAGAGACTGATTCAACGTGGAGCCAGAGAAGCGCACACTTTTTTTTTCTTAGCTTCCCCATTGCACTTTACCTTCTCCACTGCCGAGCAGTTTTCTTTCCCTTCTGTGGCCTTGCAGAGATCCCACTCAGCCACTCCTTTGCTTAATTGTTTCCCCTGCTGTCTGGTGCTCTTCTAGAATCCTCCCTTCTAATCTTCTCTGCACATGAACTGGATGGGGATAACTGAGGTAGAGGCAGCACCCTTCCTTTCTGCAGTGTTTTTTTGGCTTTTCCATGGTCTGGGTCCTTCTCTTGGAAGAGGATGCCAGTGCAGCTGCTGCTGGCGACCTTTAGGATTGTCAGCTCCTGATCCCTGGAAAACAGAATCCTTCTCAATGGCCTGCATCTAGGGAATGGTGCAACCTAGGGGAGATAGAGGAGAAAAAGTTAAAAATAAAATCCTTCCCCTGCCGTGTGTGTGTGTGTGTGTGAGTGTGTGAAATTATAGGTAAAAATAAAATGTAGAAATATGAATTTGATGAGAGAATGCTACTGCTCTGGAGCCTTTGTGAAAGTTATGTTATTGTTAAAAACAGAGCTAATCAAACTTTCAACTTTAAAGTGACCTTTTCATTAAATTAATGTGTACAACTCATTGGAAGGAGTTTGAAAATAATTATCTTCTTTATAATGGTGGAAAGGATCAGAGTTACATACTATAAAAGTTAGGCTGATCTCCCTTTTTTCCCTCCTAAGTGAGATGATGATATGTAGGTGTACTGTAATGTTTTTATAAAACTTTTCACATGTCGAGAATAGGCATTTAATGAAATATACACACGTGTTGCAGATCTGTCAAGCAGGTTTGGCTTTAGTCTTATGTTTTACAGACAGGTTTATGACATGCACTTGTTCAAAAAGTCTCCTTCAACATCCTTCCGTGCTTCGAGTAATTTGAAAATAACCATTAAGAGCTGTGGCTTTGGCTCCTCCAGTCCCGTGCTTTAATTGTGCTGCTGCCAGCTCTTTATCTTCAAAGCTTTTACTAAAATAGAATCTGCCATCCCTCCTAGGTTCAGTGGGGAAAAAATCCACTGTTGTTACCTAATATTAACTGGGACTACTTGCCAGAAAATTTAAGTACTCCAAATATAAAACATCCTCCAGAAGCCCCTTTGAAAAAGGATCCTGCTTTGAAGTTCTGTCTCTTGTACTGTATTCACTTACTCTCTTGTGATGCAAATGCCTTTTGAGGAAAAAGTACTAATATTGTTCAGAAAGCTGAACCTGGAAAACTATGAAATACTCCTAGAAAAGTCACTCTAATTGGCTGTGGTAAAAGGTATGGTTTTTTAATTTGCTAGCATAATGGAAATCTGGGAGGAAATATATTTAGGTGCTGTTGTGATAGTTTTAAAGCTTATTACCTTTTTCTTTTTAATATTGCATTTTAAAAAGATGCCATTTATACATTTATGATGTTACAAAAGTATTTTTACATTGTTATATTCTCATTCAAGCATGCCACATAATGTTAAGGGTATTACTGAATCTTAGTGACAGCACATTGTGGCCCTGCTCCCCTTTAGTGGAAGCTGTAACATTTTGTGAAGATTTTACACACTTGGACTGAGTGGGGTGGTTAAAGGCAGGGTCCCAAAAAAGTGCTGGAAGTACATTAGGTCATCTCTTCAGACTAGCCTTCAGGTTAAGTCGAGCACTGCAAGGAATGAATCCGTGCTTCAATGCTATCCTCTCTCAAAAGAAATCATTGGCTAACCATTTTGTCCTAAGAGTATCTTTTTAAGCATTGTGTTCATCAGAGATAAGGGACTAGAGTGTCCCTTGTGCTAATTACCTGATTCTCCTGATATTATGTTACACATTTTTGACATTGGAAGGTATGGAAGGTTAAGGTAGGAGATAACTTTCTGTCTAGATCAGGGGTTCTCAAACTTCATCGCACCGCGACCCCGTTGTGATAACAAAAATTACTACACGACCCCAGGATGGGGGACTGAAGCTTGAGCCCGCCTGAGTCCCGCCACTCCGGGTTGGAGGGCCAAAGCCCGAGCCCCACCACCCTGGGCAGCGGGGAGGGGAGAGGGCAAAGCTGAAGCCTCTGTGGGCTTCAACCCTGAGCCTGGGGCCTATAACTCAAGCCCTGATGCCCAGGGCTGCTGAAGCCCTCAGGCCACAGCCCTGGGCGGTGGGGCTCGTGCTTCAGTTTTGGCCCCGGGCCCCAGCAAACCCCATTAAAACAGTGTTGTGATACGCTTTCAGGTCCCGACCCACAGTTTGAGAACTGCTGGTCTAGATCTTTTCACTTGGTGTCTGCTGTCTTGAAATAAAGAAAAACTGCTATGCTAACACCAAATAGATTCCAGTCCATTATTTAAAGGGACATAACAAATACAGGTCGGTCTCATCTTACGCTGGGGTTACGTTCCGCAGTCAGCGCGTAAAGCGAAAACCACGTATAGTCAAAATGACCCTTGAAAATCCCTTAAATCACCCATAAAGTACAATTTTGTGTATACAACCCTGTACAGTACTATGTATTGTATACAGCAATGTACAGTACAGTATATAATAGACTACATATGCAAAATATAATTTTAAAGTATTTTTAATAACATAAGAGAGACAGAAGAATGAAAGAATAAAAAATGAAAACAGTACAGTACTGTAAACCTGAACAGTCACCAGTCATCCTGGATATTCTTGCTAGTCTTGTACTGTACACACTCCAATGATTAGTCTTCCTCTTCCCCTGACAACACTATTATTGAGTCGTCAGGGCTTGATGTCGATCCAGGAGACGACGGGCCAGGCTTGGGCGACAGAGAGCGAGTCGTAGACGAAGTGGTTGGCTCTGCAAAAAGAACAGGACTACTTGTGGCACCTTAGAGACTAACACATTTATTAGAGCATAAGCTTTCGTGGGCTACAGCCCACTTCTTATGCATCCGAAGAAGTGGGCTGTAGCCCACAAAAGCTTATGCTCTAATAAATTTGTTAGTCTCTAAGGTGCCACAAGTAGTCCTGTTCTTTTTGCGGATACAGACTAACACGGCTGCTACTCTGAAACCTGTCATGGTTGGCTCTGGTTCAGCTCGAGAAGTTGATTGTGTAGGCTCTGCTGCTGCTGGTTGTTTTTTCTTTAAAAACATGGTGACTGGCAACTGTCGCTGTTGTCTCTTGTCTCCTCAAACATTTCTTGGTACAGTCTCAAATCATCCATAATACTACGTGTGATTTTGAGGCTTCGTTCCATAGAAGGATCATATTCAGAAATTAAATCATTCAAGTGTTTCGCTGCTTGGAACACTTCAGAAAATTTATGAAGATTCCAAGTTGCTGGCTCTTCCTGTTCGTGGTCATCTTCATCTTCTGTAGACGATTTTATCAGTTCCTCTAACTCTTCATTAGTCAATGTTTCTCTATGGCCCTCAATTAATTCCTCAATTTCTTCCTCGAGGATGTCGACGAAGCCGTCACCACCCACTTGCCTGACCACCTGAACAATGAGTTGCACTTCTTTGTCAATGGTCTGGAAACCCTTAAAATCATTCACGCCGTCTTCCCATAGGTTTTGCCAACATGCATTGACTGTTTCAGGCTTGATTGCATCTATTGCCTGTTTAATATAAGTGATGCAATCATCAATGTTGAAGGACTTCCAACACTCCATCACATTAACATTGGGATCAGCATCCATTGCGGTAAGGATCCGTGAGAATGTAAGCCTCGTGTACGTGGCCTTGAAACAGCTAATGACGCCTTGGTCGAGAGGATGGAGGTGGTATTGGGGGTGAGAAAGACGACTTCAACGTCGTTATGCGCAAACCGGAGTGCCGCAGGGTGGCCAGGAGCATTGTCTACAGTCAGCAACACTTTAAAGTCAAGTCCTTTCTCTTCAAGGTACTGCTTGACCTCCAGAATGGAACACTTGTGGAACCAATCCAGAAATAATGCTGCCATCACCCAAGCCTTTTTATTTGATTGCCGGAACACAGGCAGGAGATTTTTGGTCTTGCCTTTTAGGGCACGGGGATTTGCAGCCCTGTAGAGCAAGCCCGGCTTTATTAAATGCCCAGCCGCATTGCCACAAAGCAACACAGTCACACGGTCTTTAGCTGCTTTGAAGCCAGGGGCTTGTCTTTCTGATTTCGAAATGTAAGTGCGGGTGGGCATTTTTTTCCAGAAGAGCCCAGTCTCGTCAGCATTAAAAACTTGTTCTGGAAGATAGCCCCTTTCCTCTATGATTTTCTTTAATTGTTTGGGGTAGGCTTTTGCTGCCTCCTCATTGGCAGATGCAGCTTCACCAGTAGTCTGCACGTTTTTGAGGTTGAAGCGGTTCCTAAAACTGTTACGCCAACCTTGGCTGGCTTTGAATTCCTTCTTATCAGAAGGCTGTCCCTCTTCGGCAGGAGGTTTGAACAGCACGTAGATGCTAAGAGCCTTTTCTCGCAACATGTTGCCATTGATAGGCACATGTTTACGGTTCATGTCTTCCAGCCATAAGTTTAATGCCTTTTCAGTCTTCACTAAAGTCTTATCACGCACTTGGCTCGTCATCTTAGCAGTTACTGGAGCACTTGATGCCACGGCTTGACGAATTTCTCTCTCGAATCTGGATGGCACGGATGCTAGATTCGTTGCGGCCGTATTTACGCGCCACGTTCGCGATGGACATACCGTCTCTCAGTAAGTCCAACACAGCCAGTTTTTCCTCCAGCGTTGGAACAGATCGCTGTTTCTTCGGTTGAGCACCAGATGAAGTAGGTGCCTTGCGTTTAGGGGCCATGTTATACAGTACGAAGAATACTGTATCTTTAAACAGTACAGGCACAGTAGAATCTCAGCGCGGCAAGGTGCTTACAGTATGAGAGGCACAGGGGCACTGAGTACTGTAGTGGGAACAGCAGTATTGTAGTGGGAACAGCAGATTCGCTTCTCCCATCTCACACTCACTCCGGGACAGACGCACTATTTAAACTGTGTGGTTTTTTTTTTGTTTTTTTTTTTGCCAACCCTCCAGGGTTATTATAGGGGAGAACCTTATCACAGGCCTAAAGACATGCTGTTGCTGTCAAGTCCCCCCCAAAAAATATTTTAGTGGAAACAGCAGATTCGTGTTTCATCCTGGTGGAATCGCCCGCACTTCCCCCCCCCCCCCCCCGACTGCGTAAAGCTGGAATCGCGCATGTTAAACGCGCGTAAGATGCGACAGACCTGTAATCCTTTCCTAGTGTTAAAGGCTTGAGGTAGAAGAATCTGAAATTTGATGATTTAATATAAAGATCTGTTAGTGAGCCTAACTTACTTTTTGTTAACTTTTCCAACTTTGGAAATCAATTTCAGTATTGAGACATTTACTATTAGTAATATTGGTCTCTAGATATAAAAATTAGCACTACTAGGTCGAATTTTGATCTTTGTACACGTCTCTGTTGAGTACATATCTTAAAATGAAAGTCTTAGTTTTACCTGGGCTCAAGTATAGTGCTTTATATTTATGTATTTTTTCTTGAGATTGTTCAAATTGTTGCAACAGGACTCATTTTGTAGAAGGTGTTCACTGATGATTTTCATAGTTAAATAAAATGTTGTAGCATTACCTATAGTGGAGAAAAACTTAATTTATCCTGAAACTTGACAAATTAGACTGTTTTAGTACAGTAATGGAAAATTACATGCAAAAAAGCCAACATTCATGCAGTGTTAAGTTTGAAATATCAGTCATTTAAGTTGGAATTCTAAAAGTATTGCTGGAGTAACATCTCTAAGATCTTGCATTTTTGGTATATGTAATGGTGTATGTTGATAAAGTGCAACATGTTAACAATTCTCCAAGAAAAGAGGAATAGAAAATACTCCATGTTTTCAACTTAACTAAGTTAATATTGCCCACTTGCCCTTCATGTGAAGTATTTTCTGACTCTTTTGGTGTTTGATCTTTCAACCATCACATTAATGCCAGCTAGCTTTTTTTCTATCAGATTTCCTAGATTATTAATAAGGGTGGGTGTAGAAAACGCCACGGCCAGAAGGTAGAACAGACAGCAGTTTACAAGATCTACTAATGCAACTAGTAGATCTTGACAGCTTTTATCTCTGGAATTAATGGATTCCTAAAATTACCAGGGTCCTGTTATCCCCTTAGTCCAGATGTGAAGGAGTTGCTTGAGTTCAGAAGTTCTGTTACCTCTAGCTCCAAAGCCACCAGGTTTTGGATCTTTCCATCTCCTGCTTCCCATTTCAGGTGGAAAATTAGCTTTTAAGTTTGTTGTTCAAAACCAAGAAATTATATTTTACAACATAAACAATGTAATTGCCTTAGAACTAAGGTTGTTGAAATGCATTACATGTCAATTCAGGCATTAAAAAGCAAGCACATCGCCAGTTAATATAAGTCTTATCCAGTACTCTATCTCAGCTTGTATATTAAACACCCTGCAATCATGCATAAGTCATTGGGAAATTTGGTAAGACAGTACAGGCTGCAGTGCCAGCAGAATGTGGCTGACACAGCTATACTTCCGTTTTATGCCATAATATGCTCAGATTCCACTGCTCCACAATATATTCACTTTTGGGGGGTTAGTGTGGACCAGGCCTAATACTATACATCTATAGGTAAGTCATGAGAGAGTCTAAGAATGGACCCTGTGGTTGGGTCTGAGCTTTGTTAGGTGAGCATATTAAAGTAGTCCTCACAGAGCTGGTGAAAGCACCTTTCCAACCACTCTTTCTGAATAACGAGGGAAAGATTTGAGTCTTGTCTGGCTCCACAGATGCTGGCTTTCCTAGTGGAAGCACTGTTGTCCATAATGACCCTTATGTTGCTGTTAAGTCTGCCACATTGCCCGTGTGACCTATTTCGGATTCTCATTAGTGCCATTAATGTGAATGCCCTTTTAGAGTACATTGTGGCCCATTAATATTACTTGGGGTTTTTAGCTTTTGATTTTCATGGCTCTTGTGCTTTTACATCTTCAATGTTAATGCTGTGTGGGGTTTTTATTTTGAGTTTTGCCCACATACAAAGGAGAAGGAAGGGACAAACTTGCTAGTGATTTTATATCAAAATAAATACTCAAATATATTTGGTTATTTGAATAATTTCTTGGTGCAGTTACTGAAATATGTCTAAATGGAATATGCTTGCTTCAAATTACCCCTGATTTCTTTAGATTTTTATATTTTAAAAATGTCCTTTATGATGATCTAGAAGATATACATATCTGGAGTCTTGTGAAAAATAAATGATTAGCAGATGCTTTCATATTGGAGCTGAATGTTTCAAGCTGATATGATTTGATAATTCAAGGAACTCTCTGTAAATATTAACAAATTGTCACTATTCAAACAGAAAATGTTATGTTATTTGTAGTTATAATTTTAGACAGGAAATATTGCTTTAAACACCTTGTTTTACCTGAAAAAGCTCATTAATACAATCTGCACAGATCCTCAGGCAAAAGTTTTCAAATTTGGATGCCTAAAAGTAAGACACTTAAATCTATATTTAGACATCTAAGGAAAGTATCTTTACTTTGAGATGTGGTGAGCATCCATAATTCCAATTTAAATCAGTGAAAAGATTTGCATTGAAATGAATTAGTGTGATATGTGCTCTCATTTAGGTGTTGAACTTTAGGCTCCCAAGTTTGAAAATTTTGGTCTTAGTACATTAGCCTCTGATTCTGCAAAAACTTGTCTTTTAAAACTCAGTGGGACTACTCTTGTGCATAAAGTTATGAATGTTCATAAGTGTTTGCAGGATTGGGCACTAAGATGCAGGATTGGTCAGTCTTTTCATTGACTTCAGTGGGCTTTGGATCAGAGCCTAAAGTAGGTACATGTACTTGGTGAAGTATTGTGATATATATTCTATTAAACCCAATTGCACCTGAGGCTAGTTTAGAGTTTGAAGGGGGTTTAAATTATGTAATTCAGATTTGCTCCCAAAAGTTCCTTTTTTGACACATTAAAAACCAAACTAACAAAACGACAACACAACAACAACAAAACAGCTTTTTTTATTTGCTTTCTGGTTTTTGAATGTTTTGGGTGTGCTTGGGTCACATTTTCAAGGTATTATTTGCAACTTTGAAATCTTGAAACTTACTGGGGTTTTTGTTGTAGTTGTGTTAATTGAAAACAATTCTCAGGAGCTGAAGTTTTAAATAAAACCCCAAATATCATGAGACTCGAGATAAAATGACAAGTTGATAACACTGAGACAGCCATGATTC
Organism: Emys orbicularis; assembly: GCF_028017835.1. NCBI lineage: Eukaryota > Metazoa > Chordata > Testudines > Emydidae > Emys > Emys orbicularis. The sequence goes on along the minus strand of NC_088687.1, from coordinate 93,974,483 downwards.
TTACTCTAAGGACAGGGAAATTAGATACTTTTGTTCTTTATTTTGATGACATAATTTTAATTAGCTCTGCTGATAATGAACACAAATTATTGCTAAAATTGACTTAGTATGCATCATATATTTTTATTTCTTAGGTATACCAATAACTGTGCCACCACCAGGTAATTTATTTACATATTTTCTGAAGCATTGTTAAGAAATGTGAAACTTAAATTTGAATGTGCAACACGCAGTTGCCTACATCTGCTTGTTCATATCAAGATAAAAGTTCATAAACATAAAACTATATGTGTAGACATAGGCCTGGTTGATTTTATGCAAGGTAGAGATGGAACAGTTTTAATGTTTATGGGGCCAACGTGCCACTTCCCTAAGAACTACACTCCCCTCTTCCCCCCCCCCCGAGAAGAAGCTCATTAAAATTATTCAGAGACTTGTTGCTGGAGCAAAGCATTCTTGATAACTTCTCAAGAGTTGCAGCACAATAGAAAATACTTAAAGTAAATGTTTTAAGACTGATGGCAGATGAAATTAAGACACTGAAAATATATACATATTTAGGACTTGACCCTGCTTTTTGTTAAGTAGTTGTGTATTGTGTGGACGGTAATTCTTTGCTTCAGCTCTGCTTCTCTGAAATTAGTATCCCATTATATACCTAACCCAATTTTTTATGTTTTCCAATTAAATATTTCAGGTTTTCCTCCCCCACCTGGAGGTCCACCACCTTCTCTTATACCAACAATAGAAAGGTAAATTTTATTTATCATTTTTTAATTTTCATCCCTTTCAACATGGGGCTTTTTTTTAAAAAAAAAAATCCTTACAGTAAGCATAATAACTTTTATGTTCCTTATATAGAAAAAAATTCTGCTTTTATCATCATTTTCTATCTTGGGTTTTCCCTGGAGTTACTGTCGTCTAAAATTTCAGAAGGCTTTAATACAGATAACATTGTTTGTGTGTAAAGTATTTTGCTATCTGTCATCCTGTAGATCTATCCCATTATATTGATGTAAGATTTAAGAATAGAGCAGCTCTCTCATTAGTTAGGGTGCTGATTATTCAGAGATTCTCAGATTATTAAATGGATTATCTAACTTAATCTTACTGTGTTTCTCTGGAACAGCATATATATTACACACACAAAAAGTTAAGGTTGCAAAGTCAAGCACTCAAAGTCTAGGAAATGCTGGAAATCAGGTTGTCTATGCAACTGTTGACACTGATCGCCATAGTATCAGAGTGCTTCACAACATCCCCATAAGGTAAGATAAATAAATTAAATTAATGGAGATATCCTATCTCCTAGAACTGGAAGGAACCTTGAAAGGTCATTGAGTCCAGCCCCCTGCCTTCACTAGCAGGACCAAGTACTGATTTTTCCCCAGATCCCTAAGTGGCCCCCTCAAGGATTGAACTCACAACCCTAGGTTTATAGCAGGCCAATGCTCAAACCACTGAGCTATCCCTCCCCCCCAAGATGTAAAATTATCCCCATGTTGTAGATGAGGATCTGAGAGAGAGAGATATTAAGGCCAAATTGTCATGTCCACAAATATTGGGAATCTAACTTGAAATGTCTAGGGCCTGATTTTTTTTAAACACTTAACATTTTTTAGCACTTGTTATTCAAAGCTCAGGCCCCATTGACTCCAGTTGCAGTTGTGAGTATTTATCACTACTGCAAATCAGGCCCAAAATGTCTCAAGCTGGGTCCCTAGATAATGAAATGCGCACAGTGGCCACTTGTGAAAAGTTGGTTTAAATTACTTTCCTAGCATCACATAGGAATTTTGTGGGAGAGGAAGGGATAGAATCCATTTCTCCAGGGAGGCATTTCAAATGTCTAAACCACAAGACCATCCTTTCTCTTCCTGTTGTCCCCAACCTTATTTACGGTACACCTTCCTGCTTTGCAACAAATCAGGTCCTGCCTGCAATATCCTAAATCACAACACACTAATTCAGATGTGGTCTACACTTAAAAGATAGGTCAGCATAGCCAGGTGCGCAGGGGTATGAAAAATTCAAACCCCTGTACTGCGTAGTTAAGCCTACCTAACTCCCAATGTAGATGCAGCAAGGTTATTGGAAGAATTCTTCTGTTGACCTAACCACCACCACTCGGGGAGTTGGATTACCTATATTGATGGAAAAACCCCTTCCATTGCTGTAGGAAGTATCTGCACTATGGTGCTACAGTCACCTAGCTGCAGCTTTGCAGCTGGAGTGCTCGTAGTGTTAAGATGGTCCTGAACATCTTGTATGCTGAAGAAGTGAGAGTCCTGTGGAAAAAATAGTATGCAATCATGTGATTAAAAACTATGGGCCAGATTTTTAAATATATCTAGGCAAGATGCAGGAATGAACCTAGTGGGATTCTCAAAAGTGCATAGGCACCTAACTCCTATTGATTTCATAATGCATATGCTCAAGGGAGCCAAATTAAAGTTGCACAGACAACCTCAACTCTGGCATTTCCTACTTTTGAGTGCTTGCCTTTGCAACCTTAACATTCTTGTAATATAATTGTTTTTGTATGTAGTATTTTAAATGGAAAAAAAACCCCACAGAAATATATAAAACCATATTAATCTTCACATAGGTCAGCAGCACTATCAGAGCCTTTAGATTCATAGGACAGACCTCTACCATTTGAATTTATGGGGTAACTGGTAATATCAGTAGGCTGTTATCTACTGTCAGCCTCTAACAAACCTCTAGTGAGCATGTGCAAAACGAGATTTTCAGTGGCTTATAATTTGGCCAAATTTGGGTGGAATTTCACAGAGACAGTAAAAGGCACATTTTTGACATCAGAGCAGCCCCTTTGCCAGATTTCAAGTCCCTGCTCCACAGTATGGAGGTGATAAAGCTTCTCAGTGAAACAGCTGAAAGAATTTTTTTTAACATAGGTCATGCACAACCCAAAGATTTACATTCCCACCAACCGGAATGTTAAAATTTGCAGAAGGAAATAAAATATATATATGAAGTACTTTTCTTAAGATTTTGCAAGTAAAGAAGACATAGCAATACAGAGAACCGTTCAAAAGGTCTGAAGTATATGCTAGCTTGACTTTGTTTCTTTGGGTCATTGTATTTTTTATGGATATTTTTATTTATTATGAGAATAAATTATATAGGTTCCTCAGTATAGTACAGTTTTGCAAAATTCTTTATCTAGTTTATATTAAAACCTTGCATTCCAGCTCTGACAAATACCCTAAAATGTTGAGACATTGCATAAGGCTTTCATTATTCTATTTTTAAAACCATACTGATCCAAAAGCCTTTTTATACTGTGAGGCTGTCTTCAAGAACAAAAGTAGCACTTAAGTAAATGTGTTAAATAAGGTGTAGTTGATTAATTCAAGCTATCTAGGAAGTGATAAAACTTATCAAAGGTTATAGAAAATTGAATTTAAGCCCTATGTGCACATCATCCTTTTCAACCTCTATATTTTACCTATTTAAGTTGGCTACCATTGAAAGAAGTAGCTCTAGAAAATATGAAGTTGATTTAGAAGAATATTTATAGAACAATCCATTTGAAGCCCACCTGCTTTTATATGCATATGTGTTCGAAAAAATTGGATTCACTTCCATACCTATTTATTTAACAGGAAGGATATTAGGAAGCTTTCATTCACAAATTTGCTTGTTGCCAAGCAATTGGGCATGGAGTATGATTTCTCTGCCAATATTTGTAACTCTTTTTTGGAATACAAGTAACATATTGAAATAGAAAATCCAGTGAGGACAAGACAGAATAGTTTATATATAATATAAAACATATTCAGACATTTTTGGGAACAAATGTTTAAAAAAATTAGGAATGTTAAGGGAGAATATGAATCCTCCTTGCTACATCAGTATTAAAATATTTATATATTAGACATCTGTGTTTGTTCAGTGCAATTGATAATTAAATTGTTTTTTATAGTAGGAAGGCTTACGATGGAGGGCATATTATTTAAATATAATCCCCTTTAAAATATACTCTTTTAGTCACATACTTCTAAGAATTGTGAAGAATAAAATCAGGTACTATATGTGTGTGTGTATATATCTATATCTAGATATAGATATAGATCCATTCAGGTGTGGGCAGGAACCTGACTTGTATATTTACCTTTCAACAGTGGACATTCCTCTGGCTATGACAGCCGCTCTGCTCGTGCATTTCCGTGTGAGTATGGTTATCAGCTTTGAGGATTTTATTTAAGCTTTGTTAAAAATTGTTTAAAATAGCTATAGCTACGTTGTTTCAGTTTAAATGTAAACAAGAATCTATCTATTAGTCAAAATAAGATGGTGCAAAAGATCAAAATGAGTATTATCATGACTGAATTCCTAGCACCTCATATTAGCAGCTACTGGTAAATACCTGCTTACCTATTCATTCATTTTTCTGTCCTCTAAATTGAAATTTTTGTGATGGGGGCATTCTTTCAATGCGAATGTGTTTGTTTTTTAAAAACCATGCAAACACCAATAGAATTCAGTGTGTATCACTAGCAGGTGGACAGACATCATTTTCTCTTCATGTACCTTCAAAACTGTACCCAACAAAATCTGTAACAGTGGTTGGAAAGATGCAAACTTGTTTTGTTAAGGTATTTTTCCTGCAAATGCTATAAACTTGTTGCAGATGGCAATGGAAGGCGAGTAGTTCAGTATTTTCTTGGTATATGTGTGCGCTGTGGGGCACTGGATAATCTAGTACACTCCGTGTGTGTGTGTGTGTGTGTGTGTGTGCGCGTGCCCCCTTTCTAGAGCAAGATTTCATTTCCTATTTAAAAAAAAAAGTAAGGTGAATTGATTTAAATCACAGATTGTAATCATGATTTAAATCAGCAATCAGGAATCCTTGATTTAAATCATGTGTTTTAATTGTGTTTTGCATTTGTACTTACGTTCTTTTCCTAAAGAAAGATTGATTCTCATTGGTTGGTAACCATTAAAACATGTTGACTTGAAACTCAGTACAGTCTTTATTCTAAGTTTGATACTCTTTTTTTTGCTAACCAGGAGAATACACTATATCTCTACACATTTACTTAAGCAGTTTATATAACTTAATTTACATTTATTCAGATTCTTAATTTTTACATGTTAGAAAATTGTGAATAATGCATTTCTTATTTACTAGATAAGGATTCATTTTTTACTTGTGATTTGTGTCAAGTTCTGTTTGGATGGTAATTCAAAATCAATTAAAAATGCACAACAGCACCACCTTTTTTATTAAATAAAACTACTGTAAGTGCTGGAAACGTAAGAAAAAAATTATCAAATGTATCAAAACACATTTTGCTTTTAAAGCTAACTGATTTATTAAAGAAAGGAAGTATTGTCTGTAGTTAGTTAATTAAGCCGATTGTTTCTGCATCACCAAATCCATCAAGGCTTTAGAACTAGTAGATCTCAGCCTCTCACACTTAGTTTTTATTCATAGATTGAAAGAGGAAAGCTGTCCTTTTTAAACTCCCAATTAGTTTAATAACTTCGAAGAGTAATTTAACTGTGTTAGTTGAGTAAACTGAAATGACAGATTTTTTTCTATAACTGCAAAACAGAGGCAATTGCTGTCAAAAGCTGGTCTAGTACTTCGGCAGACTCTGGTTCTAGGTGCTTAGCAGTGACGTCCACCAGTTCAGTGGTCTGCCTTTCTTTAAAACTTGGCAACAAACGTATTGCTTAATATTATTTTTTTGTATTTAATGTAAATTACTTAATAGCTTATTGAAGTTATTATAATAAGGTTAGGCCTCCTCAACATCGGTTGTCAATTTGAAATGTAAATTTAAGTAGGTTTATTTAAAAAATAAAACTGTATTTAATTTAAATTAAGAAGACATTTAATGTAATTAATTTTACAATTAATGTAAATCTTATTAATGTTACACAAATAACCTTAACTCTGTCATTCCTAACTTCTGAGTGCTTGAGTTTGCAAACATTTTTCAATGTATTTTTTGTAGTTTTTTTTAAACTTCCTAGCTTTTTAAAAAAGCAAACTGAAAAACCAACAGTTCCATCCTGTGTAATCATATTAATACCCAAATGATTTATCTTCAGGATTAGAAACTTGAGATGCACAGCATCTGCCACTTGAGCTAAGAGTAAATGATAACAGTAGTAGGTTGTCGTGCTCTGTGGGCCAGCCACTAGAGTGAGATAAGGTGCACATTTTGCTGGTCACCATCTCTGCTCTCTACTTCTCATTCCAGTCCCCACATTCCCACTCTGTCTTTTCCATGACTGTCTCTTCTTTTTCTCCCCCATTCCAGTTCTCCCTGCTCTCAATTACTGTGCTCAGTGCCACAGGGCCCTCTGGGTGCTGGAAGCAGCAATTTCAGAGAAAGTGCTGCTCAGACCCTGCAGCCCTGGTACAGAGTATGCTTAGTACAGACTGTGTCTTCCTGCCAAACTCCTAACAAATCTCTACTGAGCATTTTTAGAGGCTCATAACTTGGTCAAATTAGGGTGGATTTTCATAGGAATGGCAAAAGACATATCCCTGACCTCAGGGCAATCTCCCTACCTTAAGTTTAAGTCCTTTCTCCAAAGCATCTTCTTAATGCTTCCTAGAGCCTGGAGTGTCTTAGTGAAACAGTTGGAAGAATTTTTGAATATGGGCAAAACACCCTATTTGTCTTTAACTTTGTTCTCAGAAATAGATGAACCATGCTTCTGGAAATTTCCCCAAAAAAATTCAGACTAAGGCGCACACACAGCATGGAAAAATTGAACCCAAATATTAAAGTTTTGCAAAGTTATAAGCAAATCGAAAAGGGTCTTACCATGGAAAGTGCTGAACATTAATTATAGATGTTACTAACTACACTGCTTATAAAGAAAAAAAACCATCCACCCACTATAGTTTGCTCTTTTGCTCTTGGCTGGAGCTGTTCTCTCAGTTGAAGTCTTTATTTCACATTGGGAAATGTTTTGGTTACAAGGGTAAGCTATTTCAAGCCACCTTTATTGCTGTTCTAGATAGTGGCAGAACCAGCTCAGCATTTTCTACTTTAAAAGGCTGTGATTGGCCTGCAGGGTTGATATTAATGTCATACTGAGATTAACTCAAAAAAAAAAAAAAAAGCTCACACAGAGATGATCATCCTTGCAATGAATATTTTCCTGTCTCCTGGGCAAAGTAAAAGCAGGAGCAGTGCATATATGTGGTTGTGAAGACCAAGCAGCAAGTGAGAAAAAAAATGGAAAGTTGAAGGGACATTTAGTTGTGAATGGGCATACCAGAATTTTATTTTCAGGTAACTGATCACAGATGTTGGTCAAATTGACGCCTGTAGTAGAAGACAGATGTGATCTGATTAATGCATATATGCGAGTATTTATTTTTTTAAACTGTCTTTTCTACGTTAAATAATATAGTATCTGGATTTTTTTCCCATTCTCTTCTCTTATTCTCTCTAACATGATCCATTGTGGTGAATCTCTCTCCAGTGAAGACAAGCTGGAAATGGCTCCCTCCTGAAACCTATGGCTGTTGCTTATTAAGTCAGTTGGAAAAGTTAACTAGAGAGGAACATGTGATGCTTCCTCTCCTTTTTTTGCCCCCTCTGAGCGCATAGCTGACTCAGGTGCCAGTAACAAGTTTGAAACCCTAACTTTTGAGCATCACTTTTTATTTCAGAGAGTAGGAACGTATTGGCTCCTTAAAACATGCAAATCCAGTACATGATTTTTCCAGCCTCACAACTTCATTCCTAAAAAGCAAAAAATTTTACCATTATCAAAATACAATACAAGTTTTAAGTGGATGACTTCTCTCTATTTCTGTCTGTCAGAATTGCTGTAACTTGAGAGAAAATGAGGGGCTTAGTTCTTGATCCCATTTACTAAAGGCTCTCAAGTTTAAGTATTAATTTATAATGTATTAAGTCAGTTTCCTCCCATACATTTTAATTCTTCTAGGTTTAGTTCCTGGTTTTCAGTGTACATAAAAAATGTCTAAAATGTGCCATCGGTTTTCACTGGGGATATCTACAGTATTGGAAAAAATAAGCTACTTTTTTTAATGAATATATTTGTCTTGGATACAGTACATATTTCATAACAAACTCTCTTGGTAATAGATGTCTTTCAATCATTCTTTGAAGCTCAGTAGACTTGGACTTTGTCAGACAAACAGTGGGGGCGAAAGACCTCTCTGGCTTTAAGATTAAGCTTGATAAGTTTATGGAGGGGATGGTTTGATGGGATAACGTGATTTTAGTCAATAGGTCAATAACGTGCCATCGCTGGTAATTAGTATCAATGGTCAATGTGGGTCTGGCTGGAGAATCTTGCCCGCATGCTCGGGGTTCTGCTGATCGCCATATTTGGGGTCGGGAAGGAATTTTCCTCCAGGGTAGATTGGCAGAGGCCCTGGAGGTTTTTCGCCTTCCTCCGCAGCATGGGGCAGGGGTCGCTTGCTGGAGGATTCTCTGCGACTTGAAGTCTTTAAATCATGATTTGGGGACTTCAACAGCTGAGTCAAGGGAGAGAATTATTCCAGGAGTGGGTGGGTCAGCTTTTGTGGCCTGCATCATGCGGGAGGTCAGACTAGATGATCATAATGGTCCCTTCTGACCTTAAAGTCTATGAGTCTAAATGTGGAGAGTGAGTTTCTGCCACATAGACCTCCTGTTACCTACCTGCAGATGTTCATGTGTAGGGACTGTTAGCAAGAGGTTCCCACCTGATCTCAGTTGTTGCAGTAGTGTATAAGGAGAGATTAATGTGGACCAAAACCATGTGGAGCTTTATCGACTATATCTTGCATTTGTACTCGGGTGCAATTCGGAAGTTTGCAGTTTTCAGAGAACAGAATGTTCACTTTGGGTGACATAAAGTAGGATGCTGCTATATGCTGTATTGGCCCTAGCTTCCCAAAAGGGTATTGAAATAATCTAATCTGCGGATCACAACTCAGAAATGACTGCCACTGTACACAACTGTGGAGAAGTGGTTGCAAACATCTTAGCAGACTCAGATGGGAGAAATATCACTTTTGTCTACAGATGCTGCCTCAGAAAACAAGAGTAATTGGGAATCCAAAAATACTCCCAAATTGTGGGCCTGCTTTGAAACAGGTGGTTGAGCCCCTTTAATAACAGGAGCCAAGTGCCAGTTTTGCCAAACCCATCAGTTCCTTACCCAGCCTACTAGGACCAAGAATCTTCTCAGTTTTGTCTGGATTGAGCCTCAGACTGCTCATTTCTATTCATATTCTAATTTCTGGAAAAGTAGACACTGGACCATCTGTTTTTGGAAAAAAGCATCAGGCTGTGTTACCTGCATACTGATGATTTCAGCCCAAATGTCTTGCTGTCTTCTGTTCAACGGTCTATGAGCCCACTAGAGAAGGGATAACAAATTTTGTGGAACCCTACACAAAAGAGCTCTCAGAAGAGTGATTGTCCAACATCACCCTCTGAAATCTGGTTGAAAGGAGGGTTGGCTTTCTCCCTGTCTCCCCAATCAGTAGCAAGACCAAAAACAAACAAACAAATCCAACTATGGTTAGTGATATCAAAGTCTAACAGATATAAAAGAATCACTTTAGTAGTTCAGAGTGGCATCTGTGCATTCCCAGTATTGGTATAAGGCACCCTAATACCTCAGGACCAATGGAGGATCTCAGAAAGAGTCTAGGACTAAAACACTGATTCAGTAAGCTTCTGTAAGAAGTTCTGTCGTCATGACTCTGGGAGACTTTCTACTAAAAAGGTCTCCAAAGGCACAAGTAGTGAGTTGCTAATCCTCATTTGGTGCTGTAACCTGATACAAGACAACCCCTTTCTAATCAAGACTTTGCAAGTGGGCCTTCCAAGGAAGGACTGGTGATCTTGAGAGGCTGCACAATGCAGAAAAGATTTCCAGTAAAGATTCTACCATCAGATCCAGCCAGAGTTTGGGCGAAGGTCTGGACTAGTTGTCTCATTCATCTGAATAAGGGTGCTCAACTGAAATCATCCGGCAGAAGAAAAAATCCCAAGAGACAATCTTTGAGGATGCTGTTGGAGGGACATTGGATGATTGGAACTGTCAGTAATGCTGAACTCCAGTTACTTTCCCAAAGGGCAGAGGGACAGAATTGAAGGAAACCAGACAGAACCATGTGTTGAGGAAGGAAAGAAAGAGAGAGAGAGAAAGAAAGAAAGGCCTAGAGAAAACAAAAAACTCAGCTGAATACAGACGTCTTCAGCATTAATTTAGGCAAAAAATATTAATGCACTCAGTTACTAATGATAGAGAAAAGGCCTTAATGTTGCCACGCATGCACAGTGACCCACAAGAAAGGAAACATATTGTAAAGATACTTTCGAAAACATGACATTTTTTTAACATGAGCAGTATGTTAAATATAAAAATATCACCCTTTTGAGAAAAATAATATATTTTCAGTATATCCCTACATATTTTCAATCATTTATAGACATATAGTTTGTAAAATGTTTTATGGAACATATGTTAATTGATATAATCAATGTCATATTTACATATTTTCTTTTTGATTACCTAGTAGTTTAAACATATTAAGCATATATTAGGGATGTATAAATGCTATTCTTTTATATGGTATATATTTGACAAAATAGGAGTCTTGCTGTTTTCTACGCCCAAATTAGCACTTTTTTCATACTCTGCAAGTCAACAGACTTCTCTTGCCATGATTCCTGCTGCTTTGGCTTTTTTGATTGATTTGAAGGGTGATTCTGTCTTAAATTATCAACTAAATATCTATTTTTACTCCTTAAGACCGTTTTTGAATGCATGACCTACTATAATCAACTTTATTAATGTTGCTTGAACATACTAGATTTTTTAGACTGAATTTTATGAAGGAGATTATAAAGGAAGATGTTTAAAGGTGACCTTCAAAGAGCAAAAAATTGACTTGTCTGTTTTTTTTGCTTCATAATGTATAGAAAATGCTTGCTAGCTCTCTTTTATAAATGAATGTTATAAGGGCTTTTTATTTTTGATTTTGTTTTCCTGCTGATGTTTTATCTTAGAATGTCAGGAATGTTGTCTAGCCTTCTCAGGCTTTGCTAGAAGTCTGAGACATGGATTGTGAGCTCTCTTAGTTCTTAACTGAAAGGACCAGAGTTGTTTGAATCCTTAAGAAATGCATCTTTTCTCTTGAAAGTTGCAGTAGTATTAGTATTAACAAAAAAACAAAATTTTAAACAGTTTAAAATCACTTAATTTCTCTGTCATAATGCTATCAGTTCTCCAATTGTCCATAGGGTCTTCAAGGAAAAATGAGGTAGACGTGATCAGAATTTCTAATCTGGTGCCCCTGGTCTTCCCTCTAACTGTGGGTTTTGAGGTGATGTTTACTCATAGGTCTGTGAGTACTGATACTCTTCCCAGTCTAATGTTCTCTCTCCATTTAAAATGGAATTACAAATTTAGTATAAGTATTGCAAAAAAGTTCTAAAAACAGCTCTTTCTACAACACAAATAAGATCAGCTAATGTTTTGCTGTTGTACATGACACAGTATAGTCTTACTTGTATGAAACTGTTCTCCAAAGCAGCGTTAGTCTCCAGCTGTATTGAATAAATTGAAAATTTCCCGTACCTGAAATAACCTTATTTGCTACTCCTCTCTCCCAATCTAGAAATGATCAGTAGCATTGCTTCATTGTGAAGCTTAGTACAAATCAATCAAGAAGAAACACAATAGTTAGATTTGTTCCTAGTAGAAGACACAAAATACTAAGCTTGATTATGTTTGAAAGCAATTCTATTTTTTAACTTCTTGCATGTTGAGAACTCTTATAGATGAAATCCGAATAGCTGCAATCCGAGCTATATAAAGCCAGAGCACTGGGTCACGTTGGATCACTGAGATGCAAATGACATACTTTGCTTATGTCAGATGAATTTTTTGGTGTATTTGGCAGAATATGGAAATCACTGTAGTTATTGCATAGGAGGGAGCAGACAGAATCAGCATGGATGTAGATTCCATAATAAGTAAAAATCATTACCATTTCTGTTTTGCAACTTACATTTAATGTAAACAATAGAATTTAGTAAATATAATTTCATATTTTTAATTAGAACAGTCTCTCTCATCCAGTGTATTCAAGCCCTGGAGACCATCCATATCTTGTTGAAATCATGGCAAGTTAAGGAAATTAGCAGTCTTTAAAGTCCAGCTGTTTGGTTTTTTTGTGTTTTGCTATTTCTGGTTGCTTTCCTTACATAGAATAATTTCAGTTTTGGCAGCATAATAAACAAAACACTGTTGTTCTAGGATTTTTTTAACTCCTCGTTTTCCCTATATTCCTAAACTCAAACATCAGCTAATGTTTGTTCAGCATTTTGTAGATGTAAAGCACTGTATTGCTGCTGCTGCTGTTATGCATTATATGGGTTGTCACTGGAAATAGTATTTTAATGCTGAAGTTCCTCCTCCCTCTCCCTATCTTCCCCCTCTCAAAGGATCTTTTGTATTAGTTCATGGAGCCTTTGGCGAACCAGTACTTGCACTCTGCTGCAGGCACATTCACAGGCATCTTAGACAAAGAAGACTGAACATGACTCTTGTCAGAACCCATTAGTGCTGCCTCTTCGTGCACTTCCGTAACACTTTATATTTTTGAAAGCTCTGTACAGTTGTTAACTTGCCCTCATAACAACACATGAGTTAGATAAGTATTATTCTATTTTACAGATGGAGAAACGTGGTAACTCACTGCAGTTAAACTGATTTATCTAAAGCCACACAGTGAGTTGGTCGCAAAGCAGATAAGAGCACTCAGGAATTCTTAACTTTGAGACCCTAAGTCCACTAGAGAGTGCTGTGTCTCAGTAAAATAAAGCAGTCACTGTTGGGTAGAATGAGGCACTCCAATTGCCCCATTGAGCATTATCTTTGGGCTACTAAGCCAGGTCTCTAGTCATTTTGGTGTCTTCCTGACATCAGAACATTCTGGAGAGTCTTTCTATCCCACTGCTGATTACAGAAAATTCTTGAGTGCGAGAGGATGTTTTCTTATCAGAAAGTCTGGTTTAAAATTTTTCTCCTCTAAACAAGTATATTCTGTTTTACAAAAAGTCTTAAACTGAAGTACGTGTTTCATTTTCTTAAAATGTAATATGTTTTAATAATAACTGGTTCTTGATGAACGTTTATTAGAATGGTATATTTGTATAAGATAAACAAAATAATTATTTCCTTTAGCTGGTTATAATAGCTTCCCCAAGGCTAATTTACAGAAGAGACTTCCACATTTACTATTATGTTCATTGGAAATGCTTTGAAAAATATATAGTGTAGAATATGAACTCGAGAGAAAATATGGAATGTAACTGTCAAAAATTGTACATTTAGTTGCAACTATTTTTATTTTGTGTACCTTTTTACTTCCGTAATGTTTTTCTTTAAAATAATTAAACTGACCAAAGTAGGAAACACTTTTTCCTCCCCCTTTTTTAATTATACTTTCAGAGCCACATCATTTAAAAGGATCTATGTTCGAGCTGTTTTTATTTCCTGTTTGTTTGTTTTGCAAAAGTAAAACTAAGCTAATCACACAAAAAATCGGATCCTTCTTAGGAAGTGTTTGTGTAACTGTTTTGTTTGTAGTGATCTAGAATTCAGACATTCTGCATGATATATATCTGAAGAAATTAAATGTACGCTGGTAACCATATATCCTCGGAATTAAAATGCAACAGAAGAGGGTCTGAGATCTTGGATTGCCATCATAGTAAAATACTGTACCTAGTTTCAAGTAATATGTAGACTTGTGAAGGAAAAAATGTGCATGTACAAAACTCTCTCTCATTTCAAGAGTGAATCATATTATATTTTACCAGCTTTTGTTCTTGCTAATACCAGCATTTTTTTCTTTAGTCACCTTTCCGCACCTTGCAGGTTCTGCGCCTTCGTGGCCTAGTCTTGTGGACACCAGCAAACAGTGGGATTATTATGCACGAAGAGAGAAAGATAGGGAACGAGAGAGAGAGAGAGACCGAGAGAGGGATCGTGATCGTGATCGTGATAGGGAACGAGAACGTACCAGAGAGAGAGACAGGGAACGTGATCACAGCCCAACTCCAAGTGTTTTCAACAGGTTAGTAATAAAATAGTTAACTATAATACTGTGTTTAAGTGTTGTGTCCATATTAGGTAGTGTGCTTCAACACTTAAAACCCTTGGTGTGCAGCTGTATGTTTTCAAGGGACGAGAGGGTGTGAGTCTCCGTCTCCCTTTGTTTTCTGTTGGAAACTAGCAACAATTTCCAAATGTAAAACAGAAGTGTAAAAATATACTTTATGTACTAACTACTTATAGGGCTGCAGGCATTAAGAATGTGATTTAAGCTTTGTGTATGAGGGAGAGAAGCAGCTCTTTGACCTCATTAATTCCAAAAACAACTGTGGAATCTGTGGGTTCTCTATTATTTTACAATTGGAATTTCTGCTTCTTTTCTAAGAGCAATGTCCACATACGGTTGACTCTGATTTGAAACGGTAGTATTACTGCCTGCTAAAAATGGGTTGATTTGTTTGGTGGGTTTTGAGAGTAGTTGGGAATGAATAATGTTCTGTCCAAGCTATTTATTTGTGAACTGCAGGCTTCACTAAAAGGTCAAGAACTTTTTGTTTTCAGACAGATAACTCCTTTATTGACATTTCAACTCTTTAATAATTTTTATTTTTTAAGTGATTAAACTTAGACACTACTGCTATCTTTGATATGTCTTTGTGCACAAGAACAGAGCATTTAATGTTGAATTGGATGTGACCCAAATAAATTGAGGGCTATAGACTTACAAACTTAGTATAAACTTTGCTCAGGCAGTTTTTCATGCTTTTCTAATGGTCGCAAAATATTGTGGGATTAGTCCCTTGACTCTTCAGTTAATTGTTTTGATCGGTTTCATGTTTACAGGATATACACATTAGCCATTAAATTGATTTTGGGACTGTCACCTTAATTGTTTTATGTTGCTGAACCTGAGCAGAACACTAGGAATTAGTATTACCTTAGTTAAGAGAAATGGATTTTTTTAAAATCATCTTTATCAATCATTACAGGCATAAGAGAATTGTTAAAGACCTAAATTAGGTGCAAGAAAACTTAGTTTTTATTTTGTGCAGACACTGACATTGTGGTGTTGTGGTCCTGTACTGTGTCTGTGTTTTGTGTTACAAATTACTGGGTCAGTGTTTAAGAACTTAAGTCCAATTTAAACATCTGTTTCTCAGGCAGCTTGATTGAAGGCCAGAAAGAAGGCTGGTCATTCAAGGGTGCTTGAAATGAACCTTAATGACTTCCAGGCCCAGTGAAGTCTCTGTGTTGCTGCCAGAGATATCAGTAAAGGAGGGGGAAGAGGAGGCCTGAGCCTTTTTTTTTTTTTTTTAAATGTGACTAAATTATCCACCATCTGCAGCAAAGCTGCTGCCACATTGCTATAAGGAACCAAGAGGCCCTTAACGAGTAAAAAGTAGATTTGGGAGTAACAGAGAAGGTGGGAGAAGATTTAAAAGGACAGATAATTCACATACGGTAATGTTGTTTTTTAAGCTTATTTACAGTTTCATTCACTTTTCAAAAATAAAAACACCTGTGAGGAGGAAGAAGGGAACGAGAACTTCACACATCACAAAGATGCATTAAATGTCAGGGAAAGAATACTTACCATTGGTGTCTTTTTTCCTCTCTGTTTAAAACTACCAGAAACAATACTTCTATGAGATTTAAAATAGGCATCATGTTTTGTGCAGGGAAAACTAAAATGAGGCTATATAGCCCTGCAAATGAAAAATCTGTGTTCTATTGCATTTCTTACCAGTGTAAGATAACCGGAGTGCATGTTACTGAAATGTGCAAGTTAATGTGGTTTTAAAATGATCCCACAACCATCTTGCCACCTTCTTCCCATACTACACCTCTCTGTATATGAAAATTCAAATGATGCCTTCTTTCTTGGATTATAATCTCTTCAAGGCAAAGACCACATCTTCCTTTGTTCTGAGGTACAATTTTAAAGTTAGTTATCACTAACAATGTAAAGTGCAAGTACTTGATTGACTTCCTCCCTGTATTGGAACTCATTCTTAGCATTCATTCTTAGCAGGGTATCTTATAAAGAATGAATTCTATTGTTTAAATCAATTTGAAGGGTTTTAGCAAAATTTATGATAAAACTTTCAAATATGGATGCCTTAAATTAGGTACCTAAATAGAAGTGGGATTTTCAGGTATGCTGAGCATCCTCAACTGTCACTGAAGTGAACAGCAGTTGTAGGTTCTCAGAACCTCTAAAATTATGCCCATTTCTGATTTGATGTCTAAATATGGATTCAGATGTTGACCTTTAAGCACCCATGTTTGAAAATTGTGGGCATAAAATGTGTGTGTGTAGTGGGGTGTACACTAACGTTTACTGTGTGTGTGTTCAAATATTGTGTGTACGCACATGCAGTGTTATCACCTAGATGATAAAATAGTGGAATCACGATAATTTTTTTATTACAAAGTTCTGTGTATTGTCATACACGTTTGCCCTCTGTACACTAATCCATCTCTCATTGGGAATATTTCTGACAATCAGAATGTGAGCAGCTTCAAATACCCATAGTTTATTACTTTAAGCTACCTACCAGGCAGAGAAATGTTGGTTCCTTTTGTCCGAAGTCATGGAATCTCTGCTCCTGCTCTGAAGACCCACTGATCCATTGCCCAAGGCCGGCTGTATTTGTTCAGTCCTGCACCAGTGACTGGTTTTAAGGTCCAATATTACACAACTCTGCAGGGCAAAAAAAATCAGCTTTAAATTATTGAAAAGGGGAATGTGAGACATGTTTACCTATCAGTTGGTAATTTTTGAGATACAGCAGAATAAAGATACGAGGGAGTAATAAGAAAATATAAGCCCTGCCTCTCTAAAGGTGCACAGTGAGCTAGATTCAATTTGACATGTATAGCCAGAGAAAATGGTTATACATACCAGGATCCAGTCACCTTTACACTTTAGGATGACTACGGTGCAAGCAAGGTAAAAAAGCATTTACAATTTTAGGTTGTGTGAGAGCAAATTGAATAACTCCAGAGATGGACAGGAATGATGATAGTAGGCAGATATAGGTAACAATAGCTATTGTACAGAGAATAAACTATTCCACTTCTCCTCATCTCTCCACTCCCAGTGGCACACCTAATCAACCATTTCATTGTTGAATTGCTGATGTAATCCAGTGCTGTGTGCCTGATGGGATGATGGATTGTCATAGTTTTAATGACAAAAAGGGAAACCATTACAAAGGACTTGAATCTTGCGGAGGAGGGAAGGTAGTACATACCTAGTTGGTTGAGTCTCAGACATGTGGCCTGCTTAGAGGGCTAGAAAGAAACTGGTACAGATAAGAGTGCGTTCTAGAAATCTAGGATATTGCTTTTTTCACTGTAACAACATGGATTGTATTTATCTGGAATTAGCTTTTACAGAGTTTTACAAAATATGCTAAGCATTCAGGTTTTTTTAATCTAATTGTATTGCGCTGTTTAAATTTTTTTTTTTTTTTTTTTTGTTACCTATAGCCAAGGTGGCTTTAGACTGAAAATGTCATGCAGACCATCTTGAAGAGGTAGAATAATTTCAACCTCCTAAGAAGAGATAGGATCCAGATAAGCTTCCTTTCGCTATCGCACTTGGATTTCTCTGTCAAAAAGGGCACTGATTAAATATTAAATTCTTTGTTGAGTGGTGTCTCTAGGGGTGCTTCACTTTGTGCGTGCTGGTGTAACTGTGCCTGGGATTGGAGATCTTCGGTAGCAGTGCCTATTGGGCTCATCTCCGTCATGTGCTCATCCCCGTCACACATTGTGAGCGGTGTCTATATACCACTGTGCGACCCAACATCGGTCAGTTCCTTCTCAACTGTCCTTGGTCTGGGACAGAGCCTCTAGCAGAGCCCTTCATCACTCGTAGTGCCTTTAGATGTTTTAGGTTTCCGTTTAAGATAGTTGTTAGCAGTTTTTCTCCCTCTTTTATTCTCCCTCTCTGTTATTTCCTAGTAGAGATTCCAGAGCCCTTCCCAATCGGGAAGTTCTCCCCTCACAGGACTGTGCCCGGATCCCCTGAGGTGCTTCTCTTGCTGTGAGGCCATTCCCTTGAGTGATGGGCACTCCCAGTGCATTTTGGGCCTGGGAGAGAGGTACATATATTAGCAGTTGCTCCCACTGCCTTAACTTAAAGGCACAGGCCAAAAAAGACTGTGACCCCAACTCAAGTTAATTATGATGAAGAACACATTATGGTCTGCCTCAGACCCTTGTCCTGAGACCTCTTTTCTGCAGCACTGACCCCACTCGGCATCATCAACTGCTGACCCCGACTCCTCGCGCGCTGTGAAGGGAGTCTGCTCTCTCCTGTCCAGAAGACAAAATGTGCATTCCGGGCACTCTCCAAGGAGCCACCCCAAAAAAGACCATCCCAGTGAGATCTGTGGCTGCCATGTCTTCTTCACTGAGATGTAGCTGTTCTGACCATCTGAGTACCTCCAGTACCGAGACTAGTGGCAGGCCCAAAGACCCTAAGAGGGCAGGACCACATGAGAGGATTCCACCATGTGAGACCGACAAGGGTAATGATAGACTACTCCACTGCACAACCTTCCATCATACCCCACAGCATGGTGCATCGTAAATCCCATATACATCCCCGATAACGGGAGTGCACAACTGAACCAGGTCCTTGGTATGGGCACCCATGGATGCCACCTAACATGCCTATTCCCCCACAATGGCCATATTGGGACTCATGGGGGTGTATAGTCAATCCTTTCCTCAGCCATCCTCTCTCAGGAGGGCCTTAAATATCCGCTTTCCATCTTCCTTGGTATCCAGGCCCCTGGAGCCAGAGCTAGAATTTCTGAAGAAGCAAGAAGTGGAATTAGAGGAAGAAGGCAGACCACTGGCCAACATCTTGTTCTCTCCATATGAGGCAATCCTGCCACAGCCTCCCACTACGGATGACTTTAGCCGCTTCCAAGAACTCTTTCAACACAGACAAGTGTAGTGGACATTCTACAGATCCCACTAGAGGAAGTCTGTGAGCAACAACATAAGTTGTTAGATATCTTACAGACCTTCACATCGGCAAGAATCGCGCTTCCTGTCAACGAAGCCATATTAGACCTAGTTAAGGTAATCTGGCAGACCCCTGCATCCATACCACCAGTCTGCAAGTGGGTGGACAAAAAATATGTCCTTGCAAAAAAGAGAGAGGGTTTTTATTTTCCCACCCTATTCCTAATTCCCTCATACTTAATGTAGTGAACGAGAGAGGGATATAACATCATTCTTGGAAAAACCCCTACAATAAAGAATTGAAGAGGCTAGACCTCTTCAGCCGCAAGGCCTACTCATCCACCACACTCCAGTTCAGGATTGCTACTTCCAAGGCGCTTCTATAAATTATAACCATTTGAACTACTCTAAGTTCACTGATTTCCTGCAACATATCCTAGACAACAAGAAGGAGCGATTTCAGGCACTCATAACTAAAAGACAGCTGTTGGGACAAACTGCTACCGGCCTCTCTGGATGCACCTGACACTGCAGCCCAATCCATAGCCACAGCTATAGTCATGAGACACGCCTCGTGGCTACATCTATGGGGGTTCCCCAAAGAAGTACAGACCACAGTGGAGGATATCCTGTTTGGGGGTCCCAAACTTTTCACTGAGAATATTGACGAGTCCCTTCATTCCCTGAAGAATTTGAGGGCAACACTATGCTCCCTCAGCATTTATACACCAAAACAAAGACAAGGTAGATGTCAAACTATTGCTAGTTCTCGTCCTCCACTTTTTGGCCCCTAACAATACTACAACCCACAACGTAGATGCCAGAGACCCCCTCCTAAACATAAGCAGGGACCAGCTCAGTCAACTGCTCCTCATCCTTCCTCCTCCAAGCATCAGTTTTGAAAGTTAGGTCGAGGCCCTGAGAGCTCTCCCCCTGAATCAAATGCAGCAGCTGTCCACGTTATCTCACCAGTTTGGCAGCCATTTGACCCTGTTCATAGAATCATAGAATATCAGGGTTGGAAGGGACCTCAGGAGGTCATCTAGTCCAACCCCCTGCTCAAAGCAGGACCAATCCCCAGGCAGATTTTTGCCCCTGATCCCTAAATGGCCCCACTCAAGGATTGAACTCCTCCCCCCAAATATATGGAGATATACGTATCTCATAGAGCTGGAAGGGACCCCAAAAGGTCATCGAGTCCAGCCCCCTGCTTTCACTAGCAGGACCAAGTACTGATTTTGCCTCAGATCCCCAAGTGGCTCCCTCAAGGATTGAGCTCACAACCCTGGGTTTAGCAGGCCAGTGCTCAAACCACTGAGCTATCCCTCCTCATGGCAGACAATCACCTCCAACCAGTGGGTGTTGGAAATTATACACAAGGGATACTCCATTCCATTCCTCTCCCTCCCATACACCCATCCCCCTTTCCGTCCCTCTTCAGGGACCTTTCTCACAACCATATGGGAGGAAATAAGCCACCTTCTGCAACTGGGAGCCATAGAACCAGTCCTGTTCCATCACAGAGGGAAAGGCTTTTATTCCAACTACTTCATAATAAAAAAGAACAACAGCGGATGGAGACCTATCCTCAATTTGAAGTACCTCAACAAGTTAACAAATTGCAGTGCTTCAAGATAGTTGCGTTAGTAATTGATAATCCCAGCTTTGCAACATGGGGACTGGCTCTCAGCCCTTGATCTCCAAAATGTATATTTCCTCATCTCTATACACCCTTTAGACAGACGGTTTCTCAGATTTGCCCTACGGTTGGACCATTATCAATACAAGGTACTATCCTTTGGCCTTTCTGCAGTTCCCAGAATTTTTTCCCAAGGTCTTAGCAACTGTGCCAATACCTCCACAAACGAGGACTCATGATATTTCCTTATCTCAACAACTGCCTAATAAAGGCCCCCTTTCAACATGATGCACTCCAGGCCATAGGAGAGACAATGAACCTCCAGTCTAGGCCTTGAAATAAACACGCAAAAATTAGTACTGATAATAGGACAACTGGAATTTATCCGAGCACAGTTGGACACAATAGAGGTCAAAGCCTTCCTTCCAACTCGCAGATTCGACACAATTGTCAGTCTAATTTCCAAGGTGCAAACCAGTCCACAGATCTCTGCCTGAACTCGCAGGCAATTACTCGGTAATATGGCAGCAAATACATTCATTGTCAAACATGCCAGATTGCCTATGCACTGCCTCTAGGCCAGGCTTCGAACAGTCTACTACCACACAGACAGAACCTGAACAAATCGCTATCGGTACCACTCAAGATCAAACTCTCATTAGAAGAATGGTGGACACAGCCCCAGAATGTCTGAGGGGGGGGAATCCCCCTTTTCCAACTTCCTCTGTCATTGCTCCTGATGACAGAGGCTCCCTTCTTGGTTGGGGTTCACATTTACAGAACCACACAATACAGGACAAATGGTCCCCTTTAGAATCTATGCTCCACATCAATCTTCTAGAGCTACATGCCGTCTGCAGTGCATGCAATGCATGCCTCCACTTTCTTCCATTAATCAAGAACACAAGCATTAGAGTATTGACAGACAATGTCTCCTGCATGTTTTACATCAATAGGTTAAGGGGGATCCAGGTCTCAGTCCCTATGCACTGAAGCCCATAAGGTTGTGGAACAGGTGTATCCGAGACAGTATCCATATCTCTGCCATGTACCTACCTGGCCACCAGAACACCACAGCAGAGTCGCCAAGCAAAAAGTCCTCACAAGATCACAAGTGGGAGATACACCCGCCAACTCTACAGACTATTTTCAACCAATGGGGGTTTCCGAGCATAGACCTGTTTGCCATACCCGTCAATGCCAAATGCTCACATTTCTGCCTGAGCGCGGGCCTTGGCCACCAATCCCTCAGAGACACCTGCCTTATTACATGGAACACACCTGTTCTATACTCCTTTCCACCCTTTCCCCCTTCTTTTCAGAGTATTGTACAAGATACAAGTAGAACAGGGTAGAGTCATTCTGATAGCTCCGAACTGGCCCCTGCAAATATGGTACCCATATCTCCTGTGCATGGTGGTCTGTCCTCCTATAACCCTTCACCCGGAGCCACATCTCCTCTCTCAGCATGCAGGCACAATTCTCCACCCCAACCTGGAAATTCTTCATCTGAAGGCCTGATTCCTTCATGGTTTCAGCTCCTGAGATGACCTGCTTTATGGACATACAAGAAATCCTTTAAAATAGTAGATGTGCAACCACTCGCTAGACTTGCCTACAAAAATGGAAAAGATTCCAGCCCTAGTGTGACACTAAGCATACTCCAGCGCTTCATGCTCCCCTGCCACTCATTCTGGACTACATTCTCAAACTCAAGAAATCAGGACTCTATTTGAATTCTATTTGCATACACCTGGCTGCCATCACCACCTTCCACTGCATAGTAGAATGACAGGTTTCAGAGTAGCAGCCGTGTTAGTCTGTATCCGCAAAAAGAACAGGAGTACTTGTGGCACCTTAGAGACTAACAAATTTATTAGAGCATAAGCTTTCGTGGGCTATAACCCACTTCTTCGGATGCATATAGAGTGAAACATATATTGAGGAGATATATATATACACACATACAGAGAGCATGAATAGGTGGGAGTTGTCTTACCAACTCTGAGAGGCCAATTAAGTAAGAGAAAAAAAACTTTTGAAGTGAT
The DNA here is from genome assembly GCF_028017835.1 of Emys orbicularis. Classification (NCBI taxonomy): domain Eukaryota; kingdom Metazoa; phylum Chordata; order Testudines; family Emydidae; genus Emys; species Emys orbicularis. The sequence continues at coordinate 93,951,719 of NC_088687.1, read as the reverse complement.
AATCAAGATAGCTCAGTACAGACATTTTGATAAGAAGCAAGTGTGAAAATACTTACAAGGGGAGATAGATTCAATGTTTGTAATGGCTCAGCCATTCCCAGTCTTTATTTAATCCTGAGTTGATTGTGTCTAGTTTGCATATCAATTCCAGCTCAGCAGTCTCTCTTTGGAGTCTGTTTTTGAAGTTTTTCTGTTTTAAGATAGCCACCCGCAGGTCTGTCATAGAATGGCCAGACAGGTTAAAGTGTTCTTCCACTGGTTTTTGAGTATTATGATTCCTGATGTCAGATTTGTGTCCATTAATTCTTTTGCGTAGAGACTGTCCGGTTTGGCCAATGTACATGGCAGAGGGGCATTGCTGGCACATGATGGCATATATCACATTGGTAGATGTGCAGGTGAACGAGCCCCTGATGGTATGGCTGATGTGATTAGGCCCTATGATGATGTCACTTGAATAGATATGTGGACAGAGTTGGCATCGGGCTTTGTTACAAGGATAGGTTCCTGGGTCAGTGTTTTTGTTTTTGTTCAGTGATGTGTGGTTGCTGGTGAGTATTTGCTTTAGGTTGGGGGGTTGTCTGTAAGCGAGGACAGGTCTGTCTCCCAAGATCTGTGAGAGTAAAGGATCATCTTTCAGGATAGGTTGTAGATCTCTGATGATGCGCTGGAGAGGTTTTAGTTGGGGGCTGAAGGTGACAGCTAGTGGTGTTCTGTTATTTTCTTTGTTGGCCCTGTCTTGTAGGAGGTGACTTCTGGGTACTCGTCTGGCTCTGTCAATCTGTTTTTTCACTTCAGCAGGTGGGTATTGTAGTTTTAAGAATGCTTGATAGAGATCTTGTAGGTGCTTGTCTCTATCTGAGGGATTGGAGCAAATGCGGTTATATCTTAGAGCTTGGCTGTAGACAATGGATCGTGTGGTGTGTCCTGGATGGAAGCTGGAGGCATGTAGGTAAGTGTAGCGGTCAGTAGGTTTCCGGTATAGGGTGGTATTTATGTGACCATCGCTTATTAGCACAGTAGTGTCCAGGAAATGGACCGCTTGTGTGGATTGATCTAGGCTGAGGTTGATGGTGGGATGGAAATTATTGAAATCATGGTGGAATTCCTCAAGGGCTTCTTTTCCATGGGTCCAGATGATGAAGATGTCATCAATGTAGCGCAAGTAGAGTAGGGGCGTTAGGGGACGAGAGCTAAGGAAGCGTTGTTCTAAGTCAGTCTAACTTCAAAAACAGACTCCAACGAGAGACTGCCGAGCTGGAATTGATATGCAAACTAGACACAATCAACTCAGGATTAAATAAAGACTGGGAATGGCTGAGCCATTACAAACACTGAATCTATCTCCCCTTGTAAGTATTTTCACACTTGCTTCTTATCAAAATGTCTGTACTGAGCTATCTTGATTATCACTTCAAAAGTTTTTTTCTCTTACTTAATTTGGCCTCTCAGACAACTCCCACCTGTTCATGCTCTCTGTATGTGTATATATATATCTCCTCAATATATGTTTCACTCTACATGCATCCGAAGAAGTGGGTTGTAGCCCACAAAAGCTTATGCTCTAATAAATTTGTTAGTCTCTAAGGTGCCACAAGTACTCCTGTTCTTTTTGCATAGTAGAAGACCATTGTGTTTTTACCCATCCTATGACCAAACGATTTCTAAGGGCCTCCAAAATATCCTGAGGTTCGAGATCCAACCCCGTCTTGGACCTTAGCTTAGTCCTACGCTGCTTCACCAACTCCCCATTTGAACTGATGGCCTCCTGTTCCTATATCCACCTGCCCATGCAAATGCCTTTCTCATAGCAATCACATCTGCTCAATAAGTGGGTGAAACAGGTGCCCTCATGGTGCTCACCCCGTATACAGTCTTCTACAAGAATACAGTCACATTACGACCCAACCTGAAATTCTTACCCAAAGTCTTATCGTCCTTTCACTTGAACCAATCGCTCCACCTTCCATCATTCTTCCCCAAGCTATATAAAAACAAACATGAGGCAATGCTACACACTCTGGAAGTAAGTGAGCGGTAGCCTTGTACCTCAAATGACCTAAATCATTCAGACAATCACTGCGCTTATTCCTTTCTACAGCTGAAAGGTCAAAAGGATCTGCAATATCAAAGCAAAGATTTTCAAAATGGATATCTCAATGCATTCACCATTGCTATCAACAAGATAATCTACAAACTTCAGCGGGAACTCAAACATATTCTACCCGATCGCTGTCCACCTCAATAGCCTTCCTGAATAACGTGCCCTGAATAACGGACATTTGTGGGGCTACCACCTGGGCTTCCTCGTACATATTCATACAACATTATGTGATTACCCATGACTCAACATCCGATACGTTACTTGGACACATCGTCCTATCCTCACTCTTCAATACTGCTCCGAAGCCTCAACCTTCCAACACTGCTAAAGTGAAGCACCTATAGGGACACCACTCGAAGAAGACAGGGTTACTCACCTTGTGCAGTAACTGAGTTTCTTCGAGATGTTTGTCCCTGTGAGTGCTCCATTACCTGCCCTCCTCCCCTCTGCTTCGAAGTTCAAACATGGACTCGGCAGTGGTGAAGAAACAGGGTGGTTGGGTTGCACCATGCTATATAGACGCTGCTCACGGCACGTCACAGGGAGGAGCGCAGATGCGGACCAACGGACACTGCTACCAAAGAAATCCAATCCCAGGCACAGGGGTGCAGAGGATGCCAGCACCCCTAAAGTGGAGCACCCATAGGGTCACATCTCGAGAAACCTCAGTTACTGCACAAAGTAGCTAACCCTCTCATCCTCTCCCTCAGGGATGTGGTCCTACAAGCACATAGGAAGTGCCTAATGACTACAGATGGAAACCAGGTGTAAAGTGACAGGGGAATTCCTAGTTTGCCAGTGGGGCACACAGGTCTTATTCCACCTGAAAGGTCCCAACATGCTGGACCATTCAAATTGTGATTTTTGTTTTGCATGTAGAAAAGCTGGTTTTGGTCATGTTTAGAATTTTTCATAGTTCTTGCTGAATCCTTTGTCATATGCATTTGGTGGTAAGATCTCAAACTGTTAAATAAGAGGGATAAAAAAATAGTGTCAACTTTGAAACCTCTATAGAATATTTTTAAATAATTTTCTATAGCTCTCTGTGGCAAATACAGAATATGAAAAAGGTGTGATGAAAAAGGTTTTGGCCTTCATTTTTTAAACTTGAAAGCATAGCAGGCATTTGACTACCTATGTTAAACTCAGCAGAGGTAACATTCCATATTCCAAAGTTAACTTTTTACATTAGACATTAATCAGCAATTTTTTGATCTTGGGAACTAGATCTCAGGTAGGGGGAAATCCACTAAATTATTTTTTTCTCTCTGGCTTTGTTTTTTGCTACAAAGTGGCAAAAATGTTAAGCTCCTTGAACTGTGCTGAACATTCTTATTTCAAGGGTGTCTTCGTTCAGGGAATTGTTGTCCAATTATTTAAAATTTGGTACTTAATTTCTCTCTCTTTTCAGACCTGGCTTACCCATTTTAATGCCAATTTGACATTTTTGTGATTTTTAGACATGGGGTGAAATTTCAGTTTATAATTAATAATATTTGAAGCACACAGAAGTATAATTTGTATTCAACAAGTATATTCATAAAACCCCACCTATGCATATGAGTGCTCACATAAACTTCCTTTTTCTCAACCTACGATATGTTATCAATTTCAATTTTTTTTATTATAAGACATTTAAAACATTTTACTCTTTTTGATAGAAGGGATATATACTTTAAAATTGATCATTTAAGTGAAGGACTGAAGCAGTATCTAGAGCTAGACAGATGTTATGTAAGCTTTCCATAAGCTCTATCAGTGCTTCTCAATTCTGACCTGAAACAACCTTTTTATTCCAGAGCCGAGCCTCTCATAACTAGACTGACTAGTCATGTTTAGTTTTTGTGACATGGGCTAAATTTATTCAGGATTAGGACACACTTCCACTTTAGGCCAAATCAGGATTGGAATCCTGAACTAGAAAAGTAATGTGAACTATCCACCAAGTCTTTCTTAATTCTTAAGAAATAATTGCTAATTAGTTGTTAATGTTAAATAATTAGCGTTTCTAATGCTGTATACACTGCATAGGTTGGGAAATGTCTGAAGTGCTGTACCACACGGATGTGTGCCCCACTGCAGCTCCACTCCACAAGAGCCTAATGTCCTCTTTGAGTTTATTCAGCCCTGTCTCCTGTATAGTATTGTTAACCTGTGCTGCCCTCTCTCAGTATGACATGTTTTGGAAACTGGGGGTTGATATTTGCAGAATTTTCGGCTTAAATTCATATGACGTTTGATGTGGGAGAGTTTGATTGATCAGCATTTTTTTTCCCTTCAGCAAAATGGCTGTGATGTGAGGAAATATGTAGTGGAATGAAAGTTTGATTATGCACATTTTCCCTTCACAGCATCTCACAGTAGAGGGGAAATTGAGGGGTAAACTCACAAATTTCAAATCTGTTATACTGTTGGGATTCTGTTGTATACTACAATTGGGAGTCAGCAAAGTTTCTTTTTCTAGCGAAACTACTTCACCTTATTCTGGTGTTGGGCACCTAAGAGGAGTGAGAGAGTGTTGTGGATTCAACACAATAAGCACCTTGTGTGTTTCATGTAGCTTATTAAGTATTACCCCATACTCCTCAAACTGGTCATGGAACCGTCTGATTTAAGCCTTAATTAGTTCCCTATCTATTTCTTGTTTTTTATATAGGTATGTTGTAATTGTAGGTTTTACTTTGAGCCATAGTGTGAATGTGCATATGCTTTTGAATAAATGTATATTTCTTTTAGATTTAAAGTAGTGTCTCCCACAACATAAGACCATGCTTTATATCAATTTGTATACTCCCTCATCTTTGGTTGTAACTACAGTTAAGTTTTTATAATGCAAAACATTTGGAAGAGCATTGTTAGTCAACTCAATTGTATTACTTAGCAATGAATCATTACTATGAGTTAACCAATGGTAGCTATTGTTGTCCCATATTTTGACAGAGGAAATATTTTAACATATTGTGGAGAAACAGATGACATTCCTTGGCTTCCTTTATCATTTGTCCATTTGTTAAAGTGCTGTGTAATATTTTGGGAATTAGTATTCTGTAACTTCCAAGGAAATACTTCAAATTTTTACCCAAGATTTAACTGCCAATAACAGTCCCTAATTTTACTGCTCCACAGCAGTAAAATCATGTAAAGCAATCTATAGAGACCCATAGTGAGACTTGGCAGTACTCGTTCAGGTGTTGATTTCCTTCCCCTTTTCCTCCCTCTCCCCCATAAGTCCATGCCTAGGCCTGGAGTAATCAGAGATGCAGTGGTCCTATTAGGGAAATGGCCACTGGAGCCATATTGTGGCAAATCAGTCTTCTCTCATCCAAATTCTCACTTCATTGAGATGTGGGGAATCTCTGTGAAGCTGGGTTCTAATCCGTGTAGAAGGCACATTCCCTGCACAGGCTCCGCAAATCCTTCCTCATTAGTGGAGCCACATGGATTCTTCTGCACATAGGGTCCCCAGTACCTTGAAGGAAAAGACAGTAATATTTTGCTAGTAAATGTTTGCTTAGACTGAAGATGTGGCGCTTTAGTTTTTGCTTTAACTTAATGGCTTCTAAGTTCTAATTCCTTTTAGCTAGTTTCTGACTCAAAAAGTTTGATCACATCAGTCTGTAGTTTTCTTTCAGGATCTTAATTTGCAAAGATCTCCCCTTTATTTTCTGAGCTATGGAAACTAAGAATTCATATGACATGTTGCTATTCAATCAATTTATCTTTATTGAACAACACAGGTGTCAAATTGCACCTATGACACTGCATCTGTTTTTTAACCAAGTAATAAATAATACCCAGCTCTTACATAGAGCTTTTTCATAAGCAGTTCTCAAAGCAAGGAGACGGCAGATTGGATTATTGGCAGCGGGTGCATAAGAAGATAATGTTAAAATCTATTGTGTTTTCTGTTGGACTAAACTCAAATAGGTATCACTATCAACTTCTTATTTCATGGAACACTTCACTGACTTTCTCTGTGTGTGTGTGTGTGTGTGTGTGTGTGTGTGTGTGTGTGTGTGTGTGTGTGTGTGTGTGTGTGTTAGTAGGACAGGAACATGTTGCAGTACCCACTTTAACTAAGATGTTATGAAGCCTTACCAAAGCTACAATATTTTACAAAATCTCTTACAGTGCATTGAGGCCTCCTATATACCTAGTTTCTTCCTTCATGGCTGTTACTGCATGTCATCACTAAGACTTACTGAAGATTTCACTGAACATGCTCAAATGCTTTTTAACACCTCAGAAGTGCTGATAAGAAATAGCCAGTATGTTCTTTCAAAAACTTCATTTATAAAGTGTGAGCTCAAAACTGTATAACTATAACATGCCATCCAGATGAGGATTAAGTATAATAAATGTTCACTACCTGTGATTTTCATACAAAGTTTGTTATTGCATAATAAACTGTGCATAGATTTAATAAGATGCTGCTAACTTCTCCTTTTCCTCCACCCCAGTACACCCTTATGTCAAAATATCAAGACTTCAAATCTAAAGTTACAACAGTCCTTATATTCTACCCCTTAGGTTAAACAACTTTAACATCTTTTTAACATACGTTGTAGATGGTATTTATGAATCCTGACCAATACGTTAAGTCTGGTTTGTCATTTGTTGTGTAAATGTTAGAATGTGTGGGTTTTTTCCCCCAGGCTGCTTTAACATTTCACTGGCATGTGAAAGATTTTTCTTTTCTTCTCATCAGTGATGAAGAACGATATAGGTACAGAGAATATGCAGAAAGAGGCTATGAGCGTCACAGAACAAGCAGAGAGAAAGAGGAACGACACCGAGAAAGGAGACATAGAGAAAAAGAAGAGACTAGACACAAATCATCTCGAAGGTTTGATCTTTAATAGTATATGAAAAAGACTTGATCTGTAGAAAAATGACAGTTGGAGTATCATGAAAAGGTTGCAAAGATCCCGATATGCTGCCTGCAGCAAATCTGCTATGTAAAAGATGTGTAGCTGACAAGAGATGTTGATCCAAGGTTACTGTGTAATGTCTCTACCAGCTTCAGCTGGGGCAGTGTGTAAAATCCTTTGTCTGGACCCTACTGGTATACTTCATATAAGGCGAATGAGTGGGGGGTGGGGGTAACAAAAACATTACAAGAATCACAGTAGGGACTTACTTAAGCTGTAAGAAAAAAGCCTTGTAGTTAGAATATGAGAGAAAGGTAGAGGGGAGAGGATTTTTTAATGAATCTGTAAACTCCGGGGTTGTACCGTATGACTGGAGAATTGCTAACATAGTTTCTATTTTTAAGAAGGGGTGGGGGGAGAGTGATCCGGGTAACTACAGGCCTGTTAGTTTGACATCTGTAGTATGCAAGGTCTTGGAAAAATTTTTGAAGGAGAAAGTAGTTAACGACATTGAAGTCAATGGTAATTGGGACAAAATACAACATGGTTTTACAAAAGATAGATCATGCCAAACCAACCTGATCTCCTCCTTTGAGAAGGTAACAGATTTTTTAGATAAAGGAAACGCAGTGGATGTAATTTACCTCGATTTCAGTTAGGCATTTGATATGGTTCCACACTTTTTTTTTTTTTTTTTTTTTTTTTTTTTTAAACCAGGAATGGGGAATTATTAGTTACATTGGAAAAGATGGGGATTGATATGAAAACTGAAAGATGGATAAGGAACTGGTTAAAGGGGAGACTACAATGGGTCATACTGAAAGGTGAACTGTCAGGCTGGAGGGAGGTTACTAGTGGAGTTCCTCAGGGATCGGTTTTGGGACCAATCTTATTTAATCTTTTTATTACTGACGTTGGCACAAAAAGTGGCAGTGTACTAATAAAGTTTGCAGATGACACAAAGCTGAGAGGTATTGCCAATACAGAGAAGGACCAGGATATCATACGGGAAGATCTGGATGACCTTGTAAACTGGAGTAATAGTAATAGGATGAAATTTAATAGTGAAAAGTGCAAGGTCGTGCATTTAGGGATTAATAACAAGAATTTTTGTTATAAACTGGGGACTCATCAGTTGGAAGTAACAGAGGAGGAGAAGGACCTCGGAGTATTGGTTGATCACAGGATGACTATGAGCCACCAATGTGATATGGCTGTGAAAAAAGCTAATGCGGTCTTGGGATGCATCAGGTGAGGTACTTCCAGTAGAGATAAGGAGGTGTTAGTACCGTTATACAAGGCACTGGTGAGACCTCATCTGGAATACTGTGTGCAGTTCTGGTCTCCCATGTTTAGAAAGATGAATTCAAACTGGAACAGGTACAGAGAAGGGCTACTAGGATGATCCGAGGAATGGAAAACCTGTCTTACGAAAGGAGACTCAAGGAGCTTGTCTTGTTTATCCTAACCAAAAGAGGGCTGAGGGGAGATCTGATTGCTCTCTATAAATATATCAGAGGGATTATTTAAACTCAGTACTAATGTGGATACACGAACAAATGGATATAAACTGGCCATCAGGAAGTTTAGACTTGAAATTAGACGAAGGTTTCTAACCATCAGAGGAGTGAAGTTCTGAAACAGCCTTCCAAGGGAACAGTGGGGGCAAAAGACATATCTGGCTTCAAGACGAAGCTTGATAAGTTTATTGAGGGGAAGGTATGATGGGATGGCCTAATTTTGGCAATTAATTGATCTTTGACTATTAGCGGTAAATATGCTCAATTGCCTGTGATGGGAAGTTAGATGGAGTGGGATCTGAGTCACTACAGAGAATTCTTTCCTGGGTGTCTGGCTGGTGAGTCTTGCCCACATGCGCAGGGTTTAGCTGATCGCCATATTTGGGGTCAGGAAGGAATTTTCCTCCAGGGCAGATTGGCAGAGGCCTGAGGTGTTTTTTGCCTTCCTCTGCAGTGTGGGGCATGGGTCATTTGCTGGAGGATTCTCTGCACCTTGAAGTCTTTAAACCACAATTTGAGGACTTCAATAGCTCATACATAGGTTAGGGGTTTATTACAGGAGTGGGTGGGTGAGATTCTGTGGCCTGTGTTGTGCAGGAGGTCAGACTAGACGATCATAATGGTCCCTTCTGACAAAGTCTATGACTCTATGATTTGTCATTCCTGTTTTTTTTTTAAAAAATAGCGTGGATGCATATAAACCATTTATTAAAAATGAAGCTTGATTGTGATGCACATTTATGTTCTGATGATCACTTCCTATTCGTCTTTGTCCACATTTTCCAGTACTGCACATGACATTAAAACTGCAGGTGTCAGTTTTCTTATAAGGAAGCAAGAGGCAGATTTCTCATACATTATGTTTGAGGGCCTATTTAATAGCAGAGTATGCATCTGTCTGAGCATTTTCCTCTCTTTGTCTTAGTAACAGCAGGCGTCGTCATGACAGTGAAGAAGGGGACAGCCACAGGAGGCACAAACACAAAAAATCCAAAAGAAGCAAAGAAGGAAAAGAAGCTAGTGGTGAACCTGCCCCTGAACAGGAAAACACTGAAGCTGCTCCAGTGGAATAGGCATGTGTGATATTTGCTTACTTGCATATATTAGTGCCAGAAATAGATTACTATAAATCTTATTTTTCTGGGTATTAAAGAAATTTGCTCTTAATCTTGTTCTGTTAGTACAAAATATAAGGTTAATTTGTTTTTTGAAAATAAAAGAGTGAATTTTTCATGTTAAGTTAAGATTCATGGATTGACTTTGTCTTATTTTTAAGATACTATAAGAAAAAGTGCAGCGGTGGCTTCTGAGGTCTAGAGGGTGGTGCTGTTGCAGTACTGTACAGGAAACCTACCCCCAAAATACTGAACTCAGTCTCTTGTTGCCTAAGCCAGTAGGAGCTGTGGAAGTTTATTCTTCTCCTGGGTTGAGGTTGGTTTGCATTCATGTTACCGCATACTAATACCTACCAATACATCTGTAACCATGCTCATGGATCTCTGAATTTTATATAATGAACTCAAAGGGCAAAGCTAAACAGGTCATCCTTTTGTGTGCCATAGGAGAAGAGCGAGAGGCATTTGAGAAACTTTTGCTGGAAGGTATGGCAAAAACATAAAATATGCACATTATTTTTCATGTGATTGGAGAGTATGACCATTATTTATATTACATATAAAGTGTTAAAGGTTTTAACACAACTTTCAAATGTATGAGTGAGTGCAGGAGGATGATTTAAGTAGCTCATAGAATTGGAGGTTAGATAATTACTTTTGGTTTCTATTAACTGGTTATCCATCAATTCTGCTGCTCTGACCTATGTAAAATGAAGTTGGTCTTAGCATATTTGAGAGACAGCTGTCCACATCACAGTAAAAATTAATGGCCTGATCCTTTCCCCCTTTAAAGTTAATGGGAAAGAGCACCTGACTTCAGAATATTGATAATTTCCATAGAGACACCTATAATTGTTTAAGCAAAGAAAATAAACTACCATCTCACTTTTGGACATAATCCCTCCAGAAAATGTTTGAGTCTAGCAAAACTTACACTGCCACTATCCAAGTGGATAATTAGTAGTCAATCTGACAATACTTAAACACTATTTTATCCATGAATTTTAAAAAATTAAGTATGAAGTCCTAATCTTGCTGGGTTATCTGCAGTTAATCAGAAACTTTGGGAAGAATTATAGTTACTGTTTTCTTGAAGAAAAGAACATGTCTGTACAATAGTTACATTTATTTTTAATAAGAAATAAAATCTCATTCACAGTATTACATCCTACCAGACAAAATATTTGAAAGTCTTGAAAATATCAGCATCATACTGACCTTGAAAAGGAACATTATTTGATCAAAGTGCTTTTTACATGTTGGGTAGAAACAGTCAACTGATTTAAGCATTACAAAAACATTTCAAGTTTATCATTTCAAGAGACTGCCAGGTATTTTTCCGAGCTACATATCCATAACTTTTTTTATAAATTGAAAATGGTAGTGAACAGAATTGCTGCTTCTTCTTAATGGACTTTATTATAATGAGTCCAATATAAAAATACAAACTTAAACACATGAGAATTGTACCCTGATCTATAATTTCAGTAGCTTTGCTTTTTTCTAAAGTGCACGTTACTCTGACAGGTGCCATGTTTTCTCAAGACCGTCTTGACATGCAAAATTACATTTCACAAACTTTTTTTTTATTATTATTATTATTTACAAATATACAGTTGACCGGAAAACTGATGTCCATAGTAAATAGCTTGTTTTCTGTGTCAAATGATTTGTCATTTTTCCATGAATACTTGTTTTATAAAAAAGTGCCAGGCCAGGACATAAGAGTGAGAGTAATTTTTCCTTTCAGTTCTTTGAGCATTCTTGCCAAACAGGCATGCATCATTCCTGATGTATTCCTGCCATTGACAGCAAGGAGGATATCACCGCATCTGGAAAATTAAAAATGTAGATAAGATTTTAGTTAAAACACTTAAAACTAAGAAGAGATCCAGATCTCAGTCAACTTTCTTGCCAATTGAGCTGCTTTGGCTGGCTCTATAACGTTGTGTCACCACTTTGCCAGAAGGATGGCAACTACTAAGCGGGCAAAAGAGTGGGGGTGAAAAAGTTGAGGCTTCTGAAGGTAAGCTGTTGAAAAAATCCTTGTGTTCTTACTCTACCATGTATTTGTTTCTTTCCTGGCATTCCTTTACAAATCAGATATAGATGGAGGAAAATATGAAATCAGAGCTCTTCTTTCAGATCTCTGTGTGCCAGGTAAAATTAACTGGTTATTGGACAATAAAACACTGTGTAAGAATTTACAGGTCACCTATATTTTATCTCACACACCTAGTATTGGATTTAAATTACATTTTTAGTTGTCAATGTAGAAGTGTATGTATAATTAAAATAACTGTTACTATGTAAATAACATACACTACTTCACAGATGTCTTTTATTATATGTAGATGTTGATAGTTATACACTTGATAATATTTTGCCAGAAAAGCAAGTTGTTAAAGCACAGGATTCTATTTCGGGTTCTATTCCCAGCTTTGTCAAAAAGGGCCCAATTTTATACTTAACTGGTTTCAATGGAAGTTTTCATTGGATTGGTATGAAATTGAGCCCTCTTTTTACCTTCAGCAGGTCACTTGGTCTCTCTGGACCACAGTCTCCTTATTTTAAGACTTAACTCTATGAATATTATAAAGTCCTTTTGAGTTCTTTGGATGAAGAGTACTATTTAAATATTAGTTTCATTAGTTTACCTAATTCTTCCATCATTGTATGCTGGTGTGCCTCCAACGATGGATTTGATAAAGAATGGTTTGTTCCCACTGTGTTCTTCATAACCGCCTACGATGCTGAAGCCAAGACTTCCTGCTGTATTTCTTCGTAATACAATTTCTTTGCAGCTGTACAAATACCTGAAACAAATCAGTCTAATTAATGACTTAGGATTAAGTTAAGTTTATTTGTTGATGCATCTGCCTTTCTAGGAACTGGTAGCATGTTTGGGGACTGCTAAAAGGCATCAAAGTTCCATTGAAGAAAATATTTCAACTGAGATTGGACTTCATTTAAATCATAACTTAAAAACAACACTGATGCTGTCTGCAGATGTCAAGTGCCTTGTTACCTGCCTCTTATCAGCTATTCCATCAGTAATAAGTGTCATGCTTTTAAGACACGCTTTAAAAAAAAAAATACCCCAAAACTCTCAGGATAAGGATGGATATGAATTCTGGTGTAATACAAAGCTGAGTAATTCAGATAGCCATTTAAAAAAATAACAGAGATCACACAAGGAAAAATATCACCTTAGGGAAGGGATTATACCTTTGCTGTTAGTGAGCAAAGGGTGAGAATTGTGCAGAGAAGAGCATTCTACTTTCATAACCCTAGTGGTGGAGTAATTATGCTGTTATTGAGAAGGTGGCTTGTTATAGGTACAAGATTAATTCAGTGGGTTTTTTTTATAAGAATGAATGATTAAAAAAACCCTCTCTGTCTTTTGGTTTGGCTTTTTTATAATCCGTTGGTTATATTACCTGAAAACATAATGTATTGCCCAACTATACATAACTGATACTGGCTTGAAGGGGGGGGAAAGGGGGGGATGTTAGATTAATTAAGCTTGTATTTTGTGGTATGTTGTAATCAATCTTAATCTTGCATTAGTTTAAATGCCTGTTTGTTAGTTATTTTAGTGTTTATTATGAAACTAACCTTCCAAAATATTTCAGTGCATCAGTCAGATATTTTCTGAAAACTAGAAAAGACTATTGCCATCTTCATTAGAGATATAGTAATGCAAAATTTTGCCAGGGATACTGATAAGCCTTTACCATCTAGCCTAAAGCTGGCAGAAGGAGCTGAAATGCATTTGGTGTTATAACAGACTAGTTAACTTTCTGCACATATTCTAAGCCAATCCATTACAGCTGAATTTACTCTGTAGTGAAAGACATTTTAAAATTCTCACTGAGAGCTGACTCTTCTGCTGAAAAAGGCAAAATTGTACCTTTAAAGATAAAGTATATATATTTTTTAAAGATTGTCATATTTTTCTTGTAAAATAATATGTTTGCTAAGTTTCACAGCAGGATTTTACAGTATTACTAGATTAGTCCCCTAGGATCTACAAATATTCACCTGCTGCCAGGATGTTAGGTATAGTGTTTGCACAACAGATCACTGGCTGCTAATGGAAAAAGCAGGTGACTCTTGGTTATTCCCCAGAAGGCAGGCTCTATTACTTTCCCAGCTGTGAGGTTTTGAGCATGCAGAATCACTTTAAAGAAAATGGAGAGGAAAAAAAAAACTACCACCTTAAGCTCACAGGATTTGGTAACAAGGTCACGACCAAGTGTTGCCAGGATTTAGTCATCATTAATATTAATTCAGCCTGATATGCAGAATGGGTAACAACCTTGCTGTATTTGGACATTACTTATTGCCTTAAGGAGGAAGTTTCTTGACCGCTTGAATAAGGGCAATTTTACAGTAAATACTGCTGTCCATTTTTTTAAAAAAGGGAGTTTGTTCTTGTGTCCTTAACCAGCTAGGCCAAGTATAATTACAAGGAAAGAAGGTGTCTTAGTACATTGTGTAGGTCTTTCAGTTAAATTACCACCATTAGACTATAGAGTTTACCTTCTACTTGTAATCTAACTGTTTGATTTAGGTAACAGAGCTATGACATGCTGTCAATATGATTGATCTAGTGTGCATTTAATCTGAACCAATTGTGTTTGTGTAAAGGTGTCTAATTGATGGTTAATTATGACTGTTGGAGTCCTATTAATAACAAATTCAAGTTCCAGATGGCAAAGTGATTTGGGTTTCTGTTGTCCATTACTCTTAGCATTCCAGAGCCAGCCTCTTCTTTCTCAAGTCTAGGTTGTTCTTTACTCTTCCTCCATGGCTGTGAATAACTTTATTAGCTGAACTGCCTTGTGTAGGCATTCAATCTTCTAATGTTCGCACCAAACAGCAGCACTCTGTTTCTTGCAAATCTAACTCCTATATAGATACCTTTTGAAATATCCTTGTTCTAAAAAGTAGAGCAAGGCAGAGAAACAACCCCATCATCTAAAATATTATTTAAAATCAAGTTAATTTTGGAGGAGATTAGGGCAATATTTGGCTCTGATGAATGCAAACAAGGGCTCATTAGCCAACAGTATTTATTTCTCCTAGGTTCAGATGAAAGTGTAGTGGCCTGGCACTATTGTAGAATCGATCATTTGGGAGCAGAAGCCAGCTCCAAGAGGAGCTATATTCTGAATGTTCCTTACTGAATAGGGACAAATAACCTGCTTGTTATTCCTCCCCCTCTCCCCCCCCAACTCTACTAGGCATATAGTGTACGCTGTGATTATTCATAGGTTTCCCTATATCTTACTAGCAACTAAAATTATGTTCAACACCTTGTTGAGTCCTTGGGCATACCGTGATGGCCAGGCTCCCCCACTGGAGCGAGGGGGTAGATGTCTTACCACAGCCTACAGGAGATGATGGACTGACTGGGGTAATGCATGATTCACACCCCCCTTTATGTCAACACTTTAAGAATATCTGATCTTCAGCCAAACAGTGAGCTTTGTGAGCCAGGGACTGTCCCTGCCTGAAAGTGCACAGAATATCATGAGTGCTACTACAAGCAGCAGACATCAAGTGCTTTTCAGGAGCCAGAGAACATCGGAGAGAATCCTAGAGTTGGCACAACATGAGTACTAGAGTCCCATAATAATCATGAACCTTGAAGATGACACTGCCAGAATGGACAGCAACTTGAGCTCTACTAGGAAACTAGTGCTATTTGGCAGCCCCTCTAGACTAGCCAGATAGCAGTGGTGTGTCTAGCTCAGAAAAGGTGAATACCCTCAACGGAATAGGTTTAACTGCTTTGGTTGTTCACTGGCCCTGAAACACTTGCTGTTAAATGCCTAGCTTTGGGTATTGATGGCTGAAGTGGCACATCTTGTCTTTGATAGCTGTGAAAGGTGACATCTGCAGGCCAGATTGGAGAAAAAAACTTTGCACTTACTGTTGCAATAGCTTGGCACTGGGGCAATAGAAATTGCCCAGTGTTAAAGAAAAAGACATTTTGTATTTTTACTTCTTGAATTAATTTCCACTTTAATTTCTTGGTTGGCTAGCCAGAAATACAAGGAGTTCAGACTAAAAATCTTCAAATTTGGGTGCCAAAAGTTAAGCACCTAAATACACCAGTAGGTGAATTTGTATTCGCACAAACTCTTACTGTCAGTGTTTTACTAAAGCAATGAAAAAAATGTAAGTTACAGCCATGCACACTATCTAGATGCTAATACATTGAAACAACAGCTCAGGGCATGAAAGCTGCACAGAAACAAGGAAATAAGTAAGGCTCTAATGGAGTTGTCTGGATATTTCAGCACATAAGGAATAAAAAGCCTCCTGCTCTGCATAGCTGGGAGAGAGAGGGTTACAAATGGAGAGTTTGAGAACAAGAAAGGGATAGTGGTACATTTTGTAGTAATAAAAATGGAGTTAAATAGCACCACATCTGTACTTATTGCTGTGGAGCAGCTTGAGGGTTCTTGGTATACAAGGAAAAACTTTAATCTATGGATTATTGACCTAGTTAGACCACAATGGTTTCTTTGGAGCTGCTGCAGTATAGGGGATAATGTCTACTTTGGACCATACTAATTTACAGATTACCACTCTATAGCAGCTAGTGATTGGTAATTTTTTTAAGTTTAGGAGGGTTTTCTCTGCATACAAACACACTCATCATGTGAGTGACACAAAGTATCCCCATGGCAGTTCAGAAGCTAACAATGCTGTCAGACCCTTGTTTATAACACTGTTACAAATACAGTTGCCCATCTTAATGTTATGTACTCAGCAAACTAGTCCAGCACTTGGTACGAAGCTTTCACAGATGCATTAAGAGACTAAAACACAATTTAACTGTGTTCTCTTTAAGTCTTAGATTCAAATAGTAAAATGTGTAATGCCCTGCTCCTGGCTGCTTCATCTTTGTCTCTGCAACAATGAATATTGAAAGATTTTTTTTAAAGTGTTTCACATTCATACTTCAGAATGACAACCCGTGTCAGCAGACAAAACTGATTTCCCTGTCACTGATTTCATCTGTTTTCCCCTTGTTATAATGGATCAAAGTTACAGAACAACTTAGTCCAAACTTTCAATATAATGTATCTGTAAAACTGGCATTTGCTTGTGTACTTAATGGGGTTTAGAGGTATGTTTTGAAAGTTCTGCTTACAGCAAGACCATTAAAATGGGGGAGTGCTTGTCCAATTTCACGTCTCATACCCAGTTCTGCCACTGATTCTGTGATACACCTTGAATAACTCAATCTCTCTGCTTCACTTCACAGCTGAGTAGACTACTATTCACAGTACATCTGTGAAGTATTTGTAAGTTATGGTAGGCTGATCTATAATGTATTTTTAAAAGTAGTGTTGGGGGGAATGCGAGGATAAAGAGAAGGAAGGAGGGCAAAATTAGCAAGGGTAGAAAAATTACTGTAGCACTGGGGAAGTGTAACTTTGCTCTAGCTGCTGTGTAGTGTTCTCTTTATCACCTTGAACAATAAATGACCTGTATTCCTCAACAGCCAACTGAGTAGAAAAAACAAATGTTAAGAAATAACTATGCTAGATAGGGATGATGATTAGTCTTTACTTCAATAGATCTGACTACCAGCAAACATACCTGCCACTCACATGTGGTCCCTAGGACCTCGCTCAGACAATTGTTAGAAGCACACAGTTTTATAACCACCACATAGTGTATCGTACTACAGAGTGAACAGAGGCAGTAGTTATTTATACACTAACAAGTCATCTAAAAATGACTCACCGAAGACCAGTTTTAAAATATCTTTGGAAATGAAATTTGTGGCCATTTCCTGTGAGCTCAGCAAGTGCTTACATATTTAAAGAATTTAGAAAGGCAGTGATTTCTGGTGCTTAGAGCCAGGCCCTGACAAGTCAGATTTGGCTTCTATTGCTGACTTGCTATGGGAGCTTGAGCAAACTGCCTAATCCTCAGTGTTTATTTCCTCATCTGTACCAACCTTTGTAATGTGCATATGACCCATGGAAGAGAGGTGAGCTATATTAGGGGAATGTATTGCTCATTTACAGTATTGGTATCAGCGCAGAAGTATGCCTGGAGAAACATTAATCTTAAATCATATAGCTACACTCACAGAAATTAAGGGGAAACAAAACCAGTACTCCAGGTTGTTGCTGAGGCCGGTGATTCTTCCTTCTCTCTCTTGCCCCATGTCTCCGTATCATGTTCTATATTTCCCCCCTACCATTTTCTCTCCTTTCTGTGTCCCCTTCCCATCTCCCTTATTCTGCCTGCTCTTCCTTCTCTGGTTTCCTATCCTGCAGGACCAGGCCTGCTTGTTCTTTGCATTCCTCTTTCTTAGGGGCATTGTCTCCTGCTGTTGAACTTTAATTATAGTATCTAAACGTTCCACACTCTAATACACCAAGACTTCCTCCCATTGCACCACACTTGTATATTAATCTAGATTGCTTAACACTGACTAAGCAGAATTGTATTTGAATTGAATCATCTTTTCCCAAGACAAGCTTGGGCTGTGTAGCAAAGCTGTTGAAAATACCCTTGAAATCTAGTGGGGAGTGGCTCTTGCCAACAACATCCTGGAAGCCTAGTGAAAGGTTAAATTCTCAGACTGGGGGGAAGAGTTAATGTGTATTAATGATACATGTCCTGGTGACAGAGCTTGAAGGACTTCCAGATGTGTAGTGTGGACACCAGAGAGTCAATGAGAACAGAAGGGTAACCAGTATTTGCACTAGATAAGATTGAAATGTCTGATAACATGTATTGTTAAGTGAATAAGTCCAAATCTGTTGCTTGGGGCCTGCCAAACAAGCCAGTACTAATAGGGGTGAAATACACCTCTGTTACTGTCAATTCTAATAATCTTTATTCCCCCTATTTAATTTAAATTTAAGAAGACCAGCGCACCAGTTCAGCATACTAATTCCCCTACACTTCAGCCACACTGTGGCCCTTTTCTGTGAGTTGAGTTGCAGCTGGGGATATGATTACAATGAATTTCCTGTTTTCAGACCTGCTGCCATGGTGGGTAATTTTCCTTCAGTTAAAAGGTTGGGCGTTGTACATGTGCATTTTCTGGAGCAGGGAGCCTAATAAACTCAGCTGCTGTTCAAAAGGGTAAAATTCCCTTCCAGCCCAGAAAGCCAAAGATATCGGACTGCTTGATCTTAATGTGCTTTTGTTTATTACTACTCTGCATCTCTGACAGTAACTTTATCTTGACTGCAGGACAGAGTGACCACAGTCCTCCTTCAGTGGTTACAGCAGGTGCGGTGAGCGGACTGAGGGAAAGCTTCCTCAAGGTGGACTTAGCTGTATTTTCCTCAGTGATAGGCAATGCATTGCCTTTATATTGAACCACTAAGAGTAAAGTTTAAATTTCTGTTGGCTTAGGAGGGAGAACTGTAAATTGTAGAGAGGGGAGCTCTCAATCCCTGTGGTGCAGTAAGGTTAGCTATGCAGTGAGGCAGAGGGTGTGTTCTAGGGGTGATACTGGCATCTGACTGGTTCACCAGAACCATGGTGAAGGGTAAATTAAAATCCACCTTCAGTTGCTGATAAACACACTAGTTTCTACCTAAAAGTAAAGAAGGGAAAAATCTATTGGCCTAGGCTATTTCCCCCTCCCTCCCCCCGAATGAAGAGATGTACCTGACCCCTAAAGATGGCACAGATTTGCTTTTCATACTTTGTGCCCTCCACCCACATACAAGGAAGGGCCTGCAAAATGGCCTAACATGGAATAGTAAGGAACAGAATCTAGCTAGAGTATAAATACCCAAAAAAAGCAAAACCATGAAGCTGTGTACAAAAAACCTGAGTAACCCAACTGGTTTCACCCTTGTTCTCCATGCAGCGGAGCCACCTGATATTGCCCTTTTAAAAGAAAAAAGGATATTCTGAACAGCCATTGGGTTCAGGTTAATAGGTAAAGCATATATAAACTGTCGCGTCAAATTCTGCAGTCCTAGAAATCAATGAGAGTTAAATTCCATTTAAGAATTGGAATTTCAGCATTAACTCAGTGTAATCCCTGATGCAGGGCAAGTCTTCATTAAAAGCTCAGGTTCAAACAACATTGCAAGATGCAGATTTATGCGTGCTGAAGATGTTAAAATGCCCTGTGTATGTAAGACAATTAAACTACACACTATGTGGCTTATTTTTACTAAAACTACAAAACAGCTGCTTCCTGTATCTTACAAATGAACTTTTCGCAGGCAGGTGGTGGAGTCAGGGGAGGCGATTCTGAGAAATGCACCAACTGTGTGCACTTTTTAACATCTGGGCAAAGTCAAACAGTTCAGCTGTATTTAACTAACACAGGATCTGTGAAGCTTGAGTGCTGCAGGGGTAGTTTTGGACTTTGCAGGGTGGTCCAGAGGGCTCAGATCCCAGATATAAGTTCTATGAGCTCCTACATCCACTCAGACTTTTCCTTAACACATTTTCAACTATAGGACTGTTCAGGATATTTCTTTCCTCCCTTAAAAGCAGCCCTATGTGTCTACTTTCCATATATGTATATACAATTACTAAAGGGAGGTATTTAAAATAAAGGTTTTTGACAGAGCCTGGATTTAATTAAGATGTCAGTGTAATGAATCAGGCCAAAAAACAAGAGCCATCCAAGAAACATAAATCTTTCCTCCCACTCCCCTTCAACACAAGGATGTAATTTTTGGACTTACCGTGGCAGCTGAAGCCACATAACCCAGGAAGGTGACCATTCACTGTTATCAGATGTGTTCTGAGTGGTGTCAGGGAGTGATACATGGCTCATGTCCTCCAGGGCCTCACATTCTTTCATTTCCAAGGCTTTGAGCACTACAGACGAGGTGGTGTTTTTCAACAGGGCTACTGCCTCGCTACGGCTGACACCAGTCAGGTCAATTCCATTCACATTCAGCAAAATGTCACCTGAAGGACAATAAACAGAACCATTGTAAAAGGAGAAAATGGTTTTAAGGCTTTAATTAATTTTTCCTTTTAAACAAAATGCATTTCAGGAATAGGCCAGGGCTGGGAACTTGTTGCCTGTCAAAAGTGGTTGTTAATATTTTCATATGAAATAAACGTGAGGCATAAAATAGACCTTGAGAGTGGGATGAGGGGCTGAACTCAAACATGCATCAGCGCAGCCAGAATGGGCAAAGGTAGTGTTTTTGGTCATACTACTCTTCAACCCTGGATCAGAGGGCAGCCAAGGGCCCTGAGGTAACAGAGAGCAGACTAAGGGCTGTTGAATAACATAACCCGCTCACTGGCCGACATTAAACAACGTTTGGCATACACAGCTTTGTACCATGGCAAACACCGTTACAAATCCTTTTAACTTTTTCTTAAAGATACAAAAAAGAAGGAAACACAGTTTATTAAGTAAGGTTTTCATTTTAACAATATCCCTTTCCCTTTAGCTGGCAAGAGTTTTTAGATGGAAAACCCCCTTGTTTGAGAGTCTTTTAGATAGGATAAAGGATGGGGAAGAGAGAAGAATTTAGTTGAGATGGGCTGGAGTTGTCATCGTTGTTAAAGTCTGATCCCATTTCCTAGAAGACAAAACACACACAAGAGGGAAGAGAAAAGAACAGCGAAGATAGAAAATGCAGCTTCTATCTCTGATATTGATTTCACTTGCAACCTCACTGCAGAAAAACACAGGCATGGCACATGGTCTTATCAGCCACTCTCGAGAGCTGGCAAACTCATGTCAGCATCAGGCTGTGTAGAACATTGCTTTTGCTGTCTCTCTTTGGTCACAGGCTTACAGTACTGTTGCAAAATATACAGTCTTGAGTGGCTAAGCCCGACTCTTATCAGACACAAGGAAAAAGGAGAGAGAGAGAGGAAAGAAGAAAAATAAGGTAGGGAAAGAAGAGGACATGGAGGGACGGGGGGAGGGAAGGAAGTTTCATATCTTAGGTGGAGGTTGGATTTCAGCTGGTAGAGGTGGAAATGTCATCTGGTTCTCTCTTCCTTTGGCCCTGTCTGCTCAGGATTAGGATGAAGGAGGTTTGGCATCCCAGGAGATGGGGGGGGTTGCAATCATGATGGTGAAGCTCACTCCAGCCAATTTCCCCTCCTCCCTTCCCCCCCAAAAAAAGTTTCTCTAAGGTCTCCAAAAGGCAGTGATGGGCAAAATAGCCCATCTCATTGTTATTTTATCTACCAGTTAGGCCTAGTTTCTGACACATCAATTTTTGGTTCACACTTCTCTTGTTTACCAAGCATGATCTTATCCCAGTCCTTGAGTTGTATCAGCAGCCCTTTTCGTTTGGAAAAATTCAGACTTGCTTTTGCACCTTTTCCTATCAACATTTGTTGTTACAGGTTGTTGTGATATCTTATGAACTTTTTACTGTTGAGGGTAATTTACGATAAATTTGTAGGCTCAGTTATCACAACAGGGCTACTCTAAACAGGACGGGTGTATAGATGATCCATTGAGATTGTTATGCTGGGTGAGGTTCTCCAGTGAACAGAGAGCTCTGAAGATGTACTCCCCACCCCTGGCACACCACCTACAACAGGTGAGGGGCTGGATAGGAGTGCCACAGAGGTGTGTTTATGCACCAGATGAGGAGTCCCTTACATGGAGGCAATCAACAGCTAACCACGTAGGGCAGCTTTAAGGCCTCTCTACACTGATGCAGCAGTAAAAATGGGACAAAGTGGGGCTGAAGAGCATGGGACTTGAATTCTAAAATTTAAATCCCCTCGGGGATGTTGATTCCCCCCATGATTAGTCACCAGCTTTCTGCCTCAATTTCTCTAGGGGAAATTTTGAATGCATGAAAATAGGCTTTTAGAGGATTAACTTGAGTTTTGCAGTCTGTGTTGTACTGAGCTGAACTTGCATTATTATTTCCTCTTGTGGCAAGCTGATAATAAGGGTAGAGGCACAGACAACTGCACATGGCACTGTGATAATTAAGGTCTGTAAAGTGCACTTCAAATACTTTTGTATGTGCCATTGTTTTACATTCAGGTGTTTGTTTTCAAACTGAATATAAAATCTGGAAGAGAAAGGGTTGTTTATTTTATTCCTCCACTGATGCTATTATTTGTCCTAAACGGAGAACAGTAAATTTAGCAGGTTTTCTGTAAACTTTGTACCAATGTATTATTAATGTTTATTTAAATATGCCTCTGGCTGCCTCATACAATACAACAAATGACATACAGCGGTTTTAGAAATAAGAATGACCCCATAATTACCAGAGTGAACACACACAAAAAGAGGGGGAATCTATTAGTGTCACACCACTCTTGAAGAAGCAGTAATTCACAATACCAAGCGCCCCCTTTCAACTTGGAACAAGCTCCAAGCTAAAAGCTTCCTGTGGTGCCTCCAGTCCATTTTGTCTTATATGTGCCTGCCTCTTAGGCCGGGTCTGCTCCTAAAACGTAGGTTGACTTGCAGCGGCGGCTCTAGGCACCAGCGCTCCAAGCACGTGCCTGGGGCAGCAAGCCACGGGGGGCGGTCTGCTGGTCCCTGCGAGGGCGGCAGTCAGGCAGCCTTTGGCGGCATGCCTGCGGGAGGTCCGCCGGTCCCGCAGCTTCGGCGGTGGGTACGCCGAAGCTGCGGGACTGGCGGACCTCCCGCAGGCATGCCGCCGAAGCTGCTGGACCGGGGACCTCCTGCAGGCACGCCACCAAAGACAGCCTGCCTGCCGTGCTTGGGGCGGCAAAAAAGCTAGAGCCGCCCCTGTTGACTTAGCTACACCATTTCATGCCCTGAGAAGAGGTGAAAGTGGGCCGGTATGGCGTACTGGTAAGAAGTGGCTGCCAGTACTTTAACGTCGCTCCCCCTCCCCTATTGGCAGCCCTGCCGGTAGGCTCCCTACTGGCAGAGCCGCCGACGGGGTGGATAGGGGGGCAAAAGGGGCAGCTGCCCCAGGGCCCGGCAATTTAAAAGGGGCCGGGGCTCCTGGCCACCGCGGCAGTGGCTAGAGCCCTGGGCCCTTTAAATCGCCGGCGGAGCCCCGGGCACTGCGGATGGGCTGGCCGGGGGAGGCTGACCCCCAGCCCCGACCCTTCCACCCAAGGCTCCACCCCTTCTGGGGGACAGGAGCCAGGCCCCCATACCGGTAAGTCTTTTATGTTACTTTCACCCCTGCCCCTGAGCAACATACTTAAGTCGACGTAACCCCCACGCTAGATGCAGCAAGGTTGACAAAAGAATTCTTCCATCTTGGAGAGGTGGATTAACTACATCGGAAAACCCTTTCCGTTGATGTAGGAAGTATCTACACTACTGTAGTTGTAGCGCAGACATACCCTTAGACCAGGGATCAGCAACCTTTCAGAAGTGGTGTGCCGAGTCTTCATTTATTCACTCTAATTTAAGGTTTCACGTGCCAGTAATACATTTTAACGTTTTTAGAAGGTCTCTTTCTATAAGTCTATAATATATAACTAAACTATTGTTGTATGTAAAGTAAATAAGGTTTTAAAAATGTTTAAGAAGCTTCATTTAAAATTAAATTAAAATGCAGAGGCCCTGGACCGGTGGCCAGGACCTGGGCAGTGTGAGTGCCACTGAAAATCAGCTTGCGTGCTGCCTTCGGCACACGTGCCATAGGTTGCCTACCCCTGCCTTAGACCATATACTCCTTGTGGCATGGACTATATGTACAGGCACCCTGATCAGCGCTAAGCATCTGATCAGCATTTAATTGTAGGTGACAGAAATACTGATGCCTATAGTTAAGGTTGCCCAACATTTTCCATTATAAGATCGTGTTTACAGCGGTTTATAACTTTGCCAAACTTTAAGCATTTGGGCTGAAATTTTCCGCCTCAGGCTGAATGTTTTTGCAAAATTTAAGCCAAGATGATTCAGCCACATCTCAGAATGAAGCTGTGGAACAGATGTTTTAATGCATAAAATATGTATAAAATTCTTACATCCATTTTGTGGAGAAGCTCTAGTAGCTCCATGCATTGGAACAAGAATACCTAAAATTCTGTCCGTATGATGCATCCTGTAGCCCAGGGCTTCAGGGGCTGAGCATGACTTTGTTGCCAGGAACAGAGCAGGGAGACTCTCTACTGTGCTCTCAGCGTTCCTCCTGTTGGCACACAGGCAGCAAAGAATAAAAAGAGGAAGCAGCCAGATTGAAATGAAGAGGGGTTAAGGGGAGCAGGATTTGGAGCTGTTTGGAGGAGGGGGGAGGGTACTAGAAGGAGGGGCTGAAGCGGGATGAAGTCTGGGACTGGGACAAGGACAGGGACAGGTTGGAGGGGTCTGAGGGAAAGGGTCTGTAACCACTACCGCACATTCCCCTCCGAACCTGGAATAGAACCCATAGTCTCAACATTTCTCTGCTGTCAGATCCACTGGCAAAATGTGTCTCTCATCTCCCTTTAGTGGTTGGCCCACATAGAGGATGAAAACCTACACCTGCAATGGCTGGTGCTCTGGGAATAAATCAAGGTTGTACAGTGAAGGAGGCTGTTATGTGTAAATCCCTGCCTCACTTGTTGCAGAAAATGGAAAGTGTGTAGTAAATGAGGCAGGGCTGGGTATTGCAGGGACAAAAAGTCCTGGGTTCATGCTTTGGGTACTTAAATACTGCCCTGGAGAACCTGATTCTCTCTTACTCTCCCACAGAGTTCCAGTCTCATCTAAGGCACGTCACTTAAACCAAAGTTCAGTGGTGGTCATTAATTGTGTGTTCCTCATTTTCTGGGTACCCAACTTGATTCCCTGGAGTCTGATTTGCAGAAAAGCTGAGCACTCACAGCTGCAACTAATCAATGGGAACTGTGCTTTGAACATAGGATATGCTATATAATGCTACATAACCTGAAAAGATCAGGTCCTAGGCATCTCTAATTGGGCACTTAATATTAGTGGACAATTTTGACATTAATACTATTGCGAAGAGCACCACTGAAAAGCCCTTGAGGAATTGAATAATTCTGCCTTCAGAGAAGTATCAGAGGGGTAGCTGTGTTAGTCTGGATCTGTAAAAAGTGACAAAGAGTCCTGTGGCACCTTATAGACTAACAAATGCATCTGATGAAGTGGGTATTCACCCATGAAAGCTTATGCTCCAATACGTCTGTTAGTCTATAAGGTACCACAGAACTCTTTGTTGCCTTCAGAGAAGGGTTTGAATAGTGTGCAGTAAATAAGGCTTAGGACCACACATTGAAAAATGAGGATAAAACAAAATATTGAAAAGCTGCCTATTAAGTGAGCACCGTCCATCCTGTGCACTGAATGAGGCAGGGGTCCTGTGGAAAAATAGTATGTGACCATGTAATTGAAGACTGTATTATAATACATATGCAGACAAGGGGGCCAAATAAAGTGTGCACGAGCAACCTGAATTTTGTCCTAACTTTGCATGCTTGACTTTACAGCCTTAACATTCTTTTCATTTTTTTTTGTATGTAATAAATAATATAGGCCCATTCACCCTCTCATGGTAAAACCCATAGGAATTGATACTGAAAAGAAAATCTCTGCAAAGATCCCTTTGCTAAGGTCCCACCACATCATCTGATTGGGGGAGAGATTCTGCCCCTTCACAGAAAAGACTGTGGGGAATGGAGGCTCAGTAGAAGAGGCTATTCTATACACCCTCAGGCTGTATTTTTTTTTTAACAATTTCAGCAGGTCTTTGGGGGTGATGGGATGATTTACATTACATTACCACTCACCCCCACACTGACCACTGCCTCGGTGCATACACAGGACCACATAGAGAGTGACCACAGGCTCTGAGAGGAGAGTGGGGGACAGCACTGCAGATGTAGCTAGGAGAACCAAGGGCTCCACAGGAGGAGGGTCCCTCCAGCCATAGGTCTCAGAGGCATAATCTCAGCTAAGGAGTTTGCCTTGTTTTAAAAACTCTTTCAGGCTAGTTTCTTTCTCATTTCTGAGAGATATCTAAGTGTCTACAGAAACATACAGAGTGTGGCACCCCTTTGTGATCTTTCAGTTCGTCAAAAGGGAGCTTTCCATTCAAGCAGGCCTCCAAACCCCATTAGCTTTACCTGTTTTCATTCTGCCATCTCTGCTGATGACTCCTCCAGGTTCAACACTTATCACGTAGATGGGCAAATCCCATTCCCTGTGAGATGCTCCACCTGCCACAGTCATTCCCAGTGACTCTGTGTGA
Organism: Emys orbicularis; assembly: GCF_028017835.1. Lineage (NCBI taxonomy): Eukaryota > Metazoa > Chordata > Testudines > Emydidae > Emys > Emys orbicularis. The sequence continues at coordinate 93,924,962 of NC_088687.1, read as the reverse complement.
TCTTTCCGGACAGACACCACCTTCTCATGACAGGTGACAGCATGAAGGGTGTTCTGTGGAGGCCAAATAGCAAGGATAAATGAAGTGTTCACATACAGCCTTCTGATAGCTTCTTCACTTGGAATAATCAAACTGGAATTAATATGCAGTTGTATGATGACTACTCAGAGGATTTCAAAGCATTTTACAACCCCTGAGATCACAACACTTGTGTGGACAGTAAATATGACTATCCTACTGCTTGCGATTCCGCAGGGTCACAGCTATGACCAAAGCACTCCAAACTTGGATGAGTAAAGTCGGTCACTAAATCTGTATTTGGGATCCAATACTGCTCCCATTAAAGTCAGTGGTGGTTTTGTCATTTACCTTAATGGGAGCAGAATCAGGGTGCCTGGACACACAAATAAAGTGGCCTGAGTTTTCAGTTAGAAAGCAACCAGAGATTATACACTAGTAAAAATTTTGGGTGTTCAGCACCTCTGAAAATCAGACCACTTATTTAGGTGCCTCAATTTAGATTCGGGTGCTTAACTTTAGGCATCCAAATTTGAAAACTTTTTCATACATATTTAACAAAGAAGAAACAATATATGTACTATAAGGAACAAACCTATAGGGGATGGACTACATGACATCATAGTTCTTTTCCATCTCTAATTTCTATGACTCTATGAAAATCTCCAGGAGAAACTGGCTAGAAGGATGTGTATTTAATTAGGGAGAACAACAAAGGACTTTTATAGAATAAGTGTCAAGGGCTTCTGTGGTGATTCATTTATTGCTGATTTTTAAAAGGTTGCTTCTGTGTGATGGCCATATCCAAACTATGAGGCGATTCATCTTTTTTCTCCCAATAAGAAAAGCTAACCACTTTGTTAGGCAAGGGTGCTCAGTTTGTTTATACTTTGTGAATAAGGGTCAGACAAATCAACACACATCATCAGATACTGAAGGATCATAAGGTAACATAGGTTCTAAAATGTAATACTGTCAGGGAAAGCCTTTCTAGTATTCAGATAGAGTTCCCTCCTCCGCATGTGACCTGAATGTGTGAGTGTTTCAAAGCACCCCATTCCTTACCAAATAATTTATAAAATGGACATGGATTTTTCTCCAAAAAAATCTGGATTTAAACCTTACTGAATAACTTTAACTGCCCTAAATAATTGATATGCTATGTTCCTACAATTACTTTCTGAACATTCCAGCCTCTAGAGCAGAACTGGCACACTACTTTCAAGTTTCAGTATAGAAATATAATACATGTGCTGCAGGGCTAGCTGCTCTATGACATGTTACAAAAGATCTCATCATTCATGAGTGTGACATCACATCTGTGATACGCAAAAAGATGGATCAGTCTCATTCAGGGCTGTGATAATCCCATCCCTGAAATCTCAGATTCGACCACGAAATCCTATTTCAAGTTCTGACTAAATAGCATAGAGAGAACAACAATCAAATGTATGGCTCTTCTGGCAATGGCTAGAGTAAACTTCAAGGAAAGACAGAAATGGGAAAGTAGGAAAAGGGAACAATTGCATTGGGAAATCTGCCGATGAATGATTAGTGGGCTTGAGTATGTATATATTTACAGCATTTTATTTTTAAAGGCACATTTAGAATGAGGAGACTATAATTCCATCTCAAGAGTTCTGCGATTAAACAAACAAGCTGCATTTATCAGCTGCGCATCCAGCAAAGGACTTCTAGACACTTCAGAAAATAAGCAGAAAATATCAAAATGCTAATATTCCATAACACTTCAGATAATAAAGTCACTAAACTCCATCTAAAGAGGTTCCTTCTTATGTCGTAGGGATAGGAATTGCAAAGGTAGCACTGTTATGGATGCTGCATACCCCTGGCCTGAGATGGAACACAGAGAGTCAGAACCTCTGTAAGACGACTTGCTATTGTGGTTTGAGAGCAACTGAACACTTCCAAAGGATCTACAGCACAGCTGTGTGAAATCATCCAAATTTTTTTCACAAGGATTTTCACAAAAAATGTTCATTATTCTATTTCAGGTAGTTTCATTCCTGCAAAATATTGTCTTTTTTCAAAATTAATATTTTACATGAAATGTGTAAAATTGTTGTGACTCAACCCTTTGCTCAAAAATAAACCTAATTTTGCTTTGGTTTACCCATTTGCATGCAAAAAATTGCCCCTTTCCCCTTGAGAATGGGTTGATTTAACTGAGAATAGCCCTTTTCGGGGTGGAGGGTGGGGAGAGTAGTGCTTATTTTTCACAAAAGGGCAGTTTTTGATTTTGTAACAACAGCTCAAAATTATATCCTCTGATTCAGAGCATGCTTGTTAGCTATTCTATGCCCATTCTGTCTCAGACATCAAGAATGTTACTGATAAAAGTAGGCTGTTTATGCCATATTTCTGAGGAAACAGTGCAGACACTATCAGCATTTAAGAGTTATGTTCAGAAACAAATTGTCAAATGTTACTTTTCAATGAAAAATGATTGAAGAACTGCTTTTCTGTGTGCGCGCGCACACACACACAAGCCAACAATCAGCTTCCCTTTGAAGATTCCTTGCAGCATCTTATTTTTTAAAATGATCATAGATAGATGGGAATTGTGAATTCTCAAACGAGGGGAAGATAGTGATAAAAGGAAATTAAAGGCTTTTTAATAAACACATGGACCGCACTCTTGGAGGTATTGCTGATAATGAGTAAACCAGTTAAAAGGCAATGTTTATTAATGAGTGCATTTCAATACATTCTCTTCTAAACAACTACCCTTCTCCATCGTTTTGAAATGACCTTGAAGGCCGTGATGGGGAAAACATACAGCTTGTGTCCCCCCCCCCCTTTTTTTTTTTATGTTTACTGTAAAATAAATATTTACAGCAAATTATCACAACCTCAAAGTCATGACCCGTGTCTCACAGGCAACGGACACAGCTGCAGCTGCTTGGAAAATATATATTACCTACAGGCTAACCCACTCACACAGCTACAGGACATTATGTGCCTGAGCAGCAAGGGCAGTGGGCTCAGTCTTTAAGGACTGGACAACAACTTGTTATAAACAATCGGAGTAGAAGAAATAGTTACAATTAAAACCAAGTGCTATTTTAGTGTCTAGTACTGCATCTGCATTGAAGTCAATGGCAAAACTCCCAATGACTTCAAAGGAGCAGAATCTGGCTCTATTTCTATATTACAAATCCTGTTTAACAGATCCCTCTGTAGTACAGGAGAGTGTTTCTGACATCTTTTCTATTCAAGTCCAGGCAGCAGCAGCAACTTGGGCTTTACATTGCCTTGTTCCTCAGACATGGGAGGATAGCTTACTAAGAACCTGCCCATGACCAATCATACACCACACTGTATGCAAAATACATTCCCAATACACACCAAAGAGGATGTATTCAATACAGATTGTGTTGCTACTTCATCACTGATCTGCTGGCTGTCCTTCTGTTTACCATTGGCATTTGCTTGAAAGAAAGCCTCTTTTCTCCTCTTTCCAGATGGAGGCAGGATGTCATGAGGGCAGTGACTTGGCCAAAAGGGATTCCTGAGTCATTATACAATAACAAATAATACTGGAGTCTGGAGTTTATTCTTGGCACTGAATACGCTGGAGACTTGAAGGCAAAATACAGCACACATTTATATCCTTGTTATATAGTTAACCCGGACAGAACTGGCTCTCTCAGAGAGTTAAAAGAGGGGACCAGCGATGTTAACAAAAATCCATCTCTCCCAAGGATGAATTATCCCCCCCCATAAACTTCAAATTAATAACACCGGGTTATATTAATTAGCAATTTCTCTATTAGCCACATTTAATTTAACAATCCCCACTGACGAAGCCAAGTGTAAGATTCACCAAGCCACACATCCAAAGGAAATTGCTTTGACTTGAAAGCATGGCCAGGAAGATGTCCATTAGATCTAAGCAAGAGCACATACTGTATTACCAGATTCTGGGCTGGCACGCTTAATCCCTGCACTATGGTCTGTTTTTAAAAAATATTTAAGCCCGCATGGCCTGCAAAGCCTAATTTTAAAGAGAGTGAATTATGAAAGAGTATGGTGAAAAAAATACAGGGTATGTACTGAGAACTATCTGGTAAATACAGAGACAAATCCAGACCAATACTCACATGTGCCTGACAAAAGGCAAACAACACTACAACAGCGAGTTAAAGACAGAGTGCACCACAGCAAAACTCTACGGCGCCTCCACATAATCAATCCCACAGGCTGTGTGAGCTCCTTCAGAGTTGTTCAGTCTATTGAATCATAGGTGCCACATTGGAAAAGCAAAAACTAGATTCTAGCTAACCAGCAGGAGTGCAGCACAGCATCAGTGTTGTGGGGAAAGGGAAACAGAACCACCTCCCTCCTCGTGCACCCTTTCAGAAAGAATGGGGCTGTTTGCATACCCCTTAGCTAAATGGTGCCAGGGGCATGTGTATGACTGAGGGTACATCTACATGGTGGGTGATGTGCACTACAGGGGAGTGATTTCTAAAGAGCACTACCATATTGCGCAATAATTGGTCCATGTAGACCCAGCTGGTGCACCCTAGATTCACAGATTTCAAGGCCAGAGGGGAACATTGTGATCATCTAGTCTGCCCTCCTGGATAGTACAGGCCATAGACCTTCCCCAAAATAATTCCTAGAGCAGATCTGCTAGAAAAACATCCAATCTTGATTTAAAAATTCTCAGTGATGGAGAATCCACCACAACCCTTGGTAAATTATTCCTTGGTCAGTTACACTCACTGTCAAAAATTTACTCCTTAATTCCAGTCTGAAGTTGTCTAGCTTCAACTTCCAGCTTTGTACCTTTCCAGTGTTGTACCTTTCCCTGCTAGACTGAGGAGCCTATTGCTAAATAATTGTTTCCCATGTAGATACTTACAGATTGTAATCAAGTCACCCCTTAACCTTCTCTTTGTTAAGCTAAATAGATTGAGCTCTGAGTCTTTCACTATAAGGGATGTTTTCTAATCCTTTGATCATTCTTGCGGCTCTTCTCTGCACCCTCCAATTTACCAACATTCTTCCTGAGTTGTGGGCACCAGAGTGGAACATGGTATTCCAGTAGCAAACACACCAGTCCCAAATACAGAGGTAAATAACCTCTCTACTCGAGATTCCCCTGTTTTATGCATCCCAGGTTTGCATTAGGTCTTTTGGCCACAGCGTTGCACTGGGAGCTCATGTTCAGCTGAGTATCCACCAGGATCCCCAAATCTTTTTCAGAGTTACTGCTTCCCAGGATAGAGACCCCATCCTGTAAGCATGGCCTCCATTCTTTGTTCCTAGATGTATACATTTACATGTAGCCATATTAAAATGCATATTCTTTGCTTGCACCCAAGCTTACCTAGCTATCTAGAACAGGGGTCGGCAACCTTTCAGAAGTGGTGTGCCGAGTCTTCATTTATTCTCTCTAATTTAAGGTTTCACGTGCCAGTAATACATTTTAACGTTTTTAGAAGGTCTCTTTCTATAAGTCTATAATATATAACTAAACTATTCTTGTATGTAAAGTAAATAAGGTTTTTAAAATGTTTAAGAAGCTTCATTTAAAATTAAATTAAAATGCAGAGCCCCCCGGACCAGTGGCCAGGACCCGGGCAGTGTGAGTGCCACTGAAAATGAGCTCGCGTGCCGCCTTTAGCACACGTGCCATAGGTTGCCTACCCCTGATCTAGAAGATTTGGTCTGAATCAGTGACCTATCCTCTTGATTATTTAACACTGCCCCAATTTGTGTGTGTCATCTGAAAACTTTACCAGTGATGATTTTATGTTTTTTCCAGGTCATTGATAAAAGCTTCCTAGTGCACTGTAATGTAATGCTGTTTCAGTACTATTTTGAAGTACACTAGGGAACCTTTAGTGCACACCAGCAGGGTCTGCAGGGATCAATTAATGTGCACCATGTTAATGTGCTTTGGAAATCACACTCTTGTAGTGCACATTACCCCATCGTGTAGACAAGCTCTAAGTCACCCGAGTGCCATGCTGCAGTAACGCCAGAGGCATCTCTATCCCAGCCACATCCCTTCAGTGCGGCTATGATTCTCAAAGCCGGATCTGAGCTCCACATCTAAATATCCTTGGAGCTGGTTGCTGAAGAGTTGAACTGTGCAGATGGATAACCTGTTTTTCAAGCAAAACACCTATGGTCGTTCACACTCATTAGCTCAGAAATACCACAGGCACCTAGTAAACCAACATCTGAAATTAAATCAGATGAGACTTGAAGGTCTACAGGCTCAGGAGCTCCTTCTGCGGGGGCATGGAGGGGATGTGTGAAAGGAAAAGGCAGCTATGCAGCCTGCTCTCTCCAATCTCGATTTAACCACCCCAGAGCTCAGCTGTCTTGGGGTGAAAAGGCCACAGAAGGGAGGAGTCAGGGATTAGGTGCTCCAGATAGCATGTTCCTCCTCCTACACAGCCAAAAAACTGTAAAAAAAGACATTTGTCAAGAGAGAGAGATTTGTTTCTGAGCAAATCTCCGTCTTCGCTGTGCCCTCCACTGGAGGGGTCACAAAGTGCTGCCACTGGCCAGAAGCAACACAGCCACAAAACCAGCTGTGCCGTCACTGATGGGGCAGGAGACAGAGAGGCACAGAGACATACTCCAGACACCTGTTGGGGGATTCCCTTATCTCCATATCCTATGCAACAAAATAAGGCCCCACCAGCTCCACGTAGGGTACTGCAATGCAAACACAACTCCCTAAATCTCACAAGTCAATGCAGTTCCCCAAATCAACTTGTAACTAATCAAGAATTCCTTTCTTGCACCTCTTTATACATGAAGAGAAGAAAGAGGGCCAAAGTTGCGTATGGAATAGAATTAATGTACTGAATTCCCCTGTACCATACCCATAGACCAGTAACACAAATATATTAGATATAGCAGACGCTCAGGCAGTCACTGGAAATCATGTGATAGCGACATGAGTTGATTGCTATCCCACTCAGAGATCACGAAAGCATTATTTCATTGGAAAGTAACGACTTGCAGATGCAGTATCAGCTAGGATAGTCTTGTGACAGGATGGCAGCAGCCTTGTTTCATCTCTGCTGTTCTGGATAGCAGACATGGGCCTGTTCTTACAGCACGAGGGAGGAGTTATGTCTGTGAATGGCATGCGAGGGTTCAGGTAAGATGGAATATGCTGCAGGAAGTACCATTTCTTAAGGGTCTGAATGAGCATAATTGATAAAAGGAGGAAAACAACAAAGGGATGTTTATAAACATTTTTAAAATGTGGGCCTGTTCCTTTCTCCCCACTGGCAGCTGCATTCGGGAGCTGACAGCTGGCAGTGCAGTCTAAGGCATGTGGTCCTTTAAGGTCACAGTTGCCTGCATATCAGTCAGGATTGATTTTAAATGAGCCCTGCTGCTTTTTAAAGCCCCTAGTGACACGGTCCTGCCTATATTCAGAACTCTCTCTTTGCTGGATAGCCGTGCTGTGGCACTGATCTCCTTTTAGGGATTCCACCCTTGTGTGGTGTATGTAGCTAGGACTCTGCTTTCTGTGTACTGGATTCCAGGTGAAGGGTATGCTGAATGACGCACACACTGCTGTCATCTTTGTGGAAACTGTATGCTTGTTCTTTGTCATTTTCCTTAATCTAACAATACCGAGTCCTTATATAGGGCTTTTCTTCCATAGATCTCAAAGCACTTTACAAAGGAGGTCAGAATCAGTATCATCATCCCCGGTTTCATAGATTCCTAGATTCTAAAGCCAGAAGAGACCGTTGTGATCATCTAGTCTGACCTCTTGTATAGCACAGACCATAGAACTTCCCCAAAATCATTTCTATGCCAGATCTTTTAGAAAAACATCCAATCTTGATTTTAAAATTATCTGTGATAGAGACTCTACCACAACCCTTGGTAAATTGTTCCAATGGTTAAGTACACACACTGTTAAACATTTACACCTTATTTCCAGTCTGACTTTGTCTAGTTTAATCTTCCAGCCATTGGATGGTGTCGTACCTTTACCTGCTAGACTGAAGAGCCCATTATTAAATATTTGTTCCCCACATACATCCTTATAGACCGTGATCAAGTCACCCCTTAACCTTCTCTTTGTTAAGCTAAATAGATTGAGCTCTTTAGTCTACCACTATAAAGGCAAAATTTCTAATAGTTTATTCATTTTTGTGGCTCTTCTCTGAACCCTCTCCAATCAACATCCTTCTGGAATTGTGGACACCAGAACTGAACACAGTATTCCAGCAGTGGTTGCACCAGTACCAATTATAGAGGTAAAATAATCTCTCTACTCCTACTCGAGATTCCCTTTCTTATGCACCCCGGGATCACATTAGATCTTTTGCTCACAGTGTTGCATTGGCAGCTCATGTTCAGCTGATTATCATTCATGACCCCTCAGTCTTTTTCAGAGTCACTGCTTCCCATGATAGAGTCCCCCATCCTGTAAGTATGCCTTACAGTCTTTGTTCCCAGATGTATATATTTATATTTACTGTATTAAAATGCATATTGTTTGCTTGCACCCAGTTTACTAAAAGGTGAATGATCGAGTAACAGTCACAGTAATCAACACCCAAGTGTGGGAATATCACACCCAGTCTATGCAAGCTTCTTCCCTTCATGCTTTGTTCCAGATGGAGTAAGTGCAGATAAGCCTCTTATTTTTGTTAGAATACATTACATTTTGCTGGCTCAGGCTGGGAGGCAGGCTTGTGTACAGTATAGTGTGTGTGTATAAAACTTTTGTCTCATTATTATCCTTCAGCTTCCTCTCTCCCAATCCTTCCAAACTGAGTCAAGACAGAAGCACTTCCTAGTGTATAAATAAAGATGATCTCTGTTTTTACATTTATACCGCAGAATAAGATGTGCTTCTCCTGGTGATAGGGTCTGGAGACAACAAAACCTTCTGTTTCCCACAGAAAGAACAGTAAATGTAAGATAGATCCAGGCCTCACCTTGTTAGGATAGTTTCTTTCCGATGGGCAAGGCTGAGGACTGCCGTTGTAATTCCACCCAGCCTCCTGCAAGATGTCAGGGGTCTGCTGTCTGGTCTGCCGTGACACAATAAAGTGAACCCGCTTCTCACTGGCCTACATGACGAGACACAGATGTAAATCCTGCTGTTATGCAGCTACAAAGCCAATCTTTTCAGCTCTAGAAATTCACAAAGTCCAGGTCTTAGTTAAGCTTGCTGTTATTTTCATTTTCTTTTGAGATGATATTTTGGTTGCAGATTTTGGTTAATTGAAGGGCAATTCTTTTCTGTGCCTCTACCCTTATTATCAGCTTGCCACAAGAGGAAATAATAATGCAAGTTCAGCTCAGTACAACACAGACTGCAAAACTCAAGTTAATCCTCTAAAAGCCTATTTTCATGCATTCAAAATTTCCCCTGAATTAACAATCCTCTCGCATGACAGTGCTGCTCAGTTCTTGTTTTTAGACATTTATTCTATTCACCTGTGTACATTAGCACAGCTAACTAGTGTCTCATGGTTACATCACATGTGTAAAAGTAGGTCTACTACTGTTTGATGGAAACAGTGGAAGCAATGCCGCTTATCTCAGAATGATGGAAATGCTCACATTGAGGGGGGCTAGTGGCAGAATTTTGCATGCTGCTAACATGATAAAAGTAGTTTTACTTAGAGAAGGGGCTATGCTACTATTTTAAACAATAAAATCTTAACAGACTAGTGTAACGGACGAAACACAGGACTGGGAGCCAGGCACTCCAAAATTCAAATCCTGGCACTGCTACTTGCTCAGGTAGACCTCAGAAAGTCATGAAACTTTTTGGTCTGTCTACTTTTTCCATCTGTAAAATGGGGATCATAAAGACTGTCCCCCACAGAGGTGGTGTGAGGATTCATTGATTTGTACATTGCTTTGAAGTTGCAAGATGCTATACTAGTTTAATTCTTATAACTACAAAGTCTCAGTGCAGTTGGATCAGTACTTGAGAGGCCAGTCCTACCTCCAGGAGTAGACAGCCAAATTCTGCTCTCAGTTACATTGACTCCACTGAAGTTGACAGTGTTGTACTGGCATAACTGAGAATAGAATTTAGTTGAGTAAATCCAATACGTGGTACTTTCCTAACATAAAAACAAACTGATACAAGAAAGAGAAATATATTGGTAGCTTCAGTGGTTTAGAGACATGCTACTATATGGGAAAATCCAAAGTTAATTTTCAAATCTGTAATCTCTTGCTCTTCAGGCTGATGTGGCTGGAAAGGTTGCAGATAAAAAAAGATGAGTTGGCAGTGCTTAATTTGTGCCAGGGCTCAGCCCCAGCACCTCTAGCCCCGGCACTTCCGGGCTCGCCACGTCAGTTATGAATGTAAAAAATTGCTTGAGCCCCAGCACCTCTTTCATTACAAATTAAACACTGGTTCTTGGGGACAAGGAGAGCCACTAATGGCCTCCTGAGGGAGTCTTGTCCACTTGGGTTCAGGCTATTACTGTAATGTAGAGCCTCCCTGCAAGAGTTTAAAGGGGAGAAAACACCAGAGCTTCAGAATCCTAAGGTGTTGGCTCCAGAGAGAGAGAAGTGTGGAAAAGCATTTAAAAGAAGATGTAAACCAAACCTGGAATTCAACCCTACTCTCACCAAAAGTCAACTCTCTCAGTGACTTCAGTGGGAGCTAGATTTGGTCCCTGAGTTTTGTATTCTACAGTTAAACTTTTCCTCACTAGAGTCTGGTTCAAAGTTCTTTGCTGTGATTTCAAAAAATGTTTTGATGGGTTTTAAACTAATAATAAAACTAATCAATATTTCCAGTCTGAATTCCTCATACTGGGCTAGTTACTACTTCAAATGAAGTCAAAACAAGTTAGAAACATGCATTTCCCTGTAAGCTATGGTATATTAACATCTGAAATCTGAATCCACATGATACCTGAGACTGGAATCTTGGGTATTGGTAGAAAAGAAACACAGTAATCCCTAATCTGATGTTTAAAACCTAGAAGCACAACACAAGACTAAATGACCCAATGGTGTAAAACCCTTTAACATGCAATTCTACTGTAAAAGAAACACTTTACAACTTCAGTTTAAAACTGATCTCTCCCTACGTGGCTTGTCTCAAAATTGATTATTTACAAGGCGGCTGTAAATTTGAGTAATTCCTTGTAGAATGACTAACAAAAGTTCAACACGAGCGTCTGTTGCAAATGTCCCATTTGTCTCTAGGTCAGTCCAGTTGGGTCATTTCTCATAAATTCAGAGAATATTACTAAGTTATCGAAACCATATCAGCTTCCAAATCTACATTCTTCCATGTAAAAACCCATAAAAATGTTTGCTGATTATTAATTGAATATGAATTGAATATGAATTGTTGTTTCAATTGGTCTCTCTCTCCTTTGCTAGTGGTTTTGCCCCAATTCCCCCATAGCTATTCATGACCAGACAAGAAGTAAATATACATACATCTTACTTTTAGGTTTGTTTCAGTACTGAACACAAACTGTAGCTTAAAGAGCCTACAAAGGTCAGATCCTCTGCCAAGACCAAAATGGTCAGTGCGTCTTAAAACTCCCCTTTACCCTAGCCTCATTCTGGAACTGCTTTGTGCAGGCTATTCCCCTGCACTGTGCTAGAGGAGCCGGAGGGCTCCTCTAATTATACTGCTCTGCAATAGTCACCATTATTATTGTTATATGGCATCACCTGGATGCCTCAGTTGAGATGGGGCTACATTGGGGCACTGCCAACCCACAGTAAGAGACATCCTCATCCCAAAGAATTTTTACAGGCTAAACAGACAAAGGCCAAACACACCATGGGCAGTTCAATGCAGCTCAGAGGATTCTATCTTTTCGTCTTTCCCTCCAGCTACATTAGCAGCAGAGTGAGTAAGTGGTGCCCAAACCTCAGCTTTGGTTCTGGGCCACTGGCAGATCCCCTCCGGTCCAGTGAAACTGGCTTTAGCGCCAAATTACATGTTGGGTCAATGCAGAGTAGACACACTGCACTGGAGGAACTAGCCCAAAAATCTTGACAAAAAGGTAGGAGAATAATCCACCAGATCACCTGCCTCTATGGGTAAAGTTGATTTCTTCATAATGAAGCAGTGAGTTTTTTAAATGAGCTATTGTACTCATTTAAAAAACTCTTCTTGCTTTGGCTTGACACTCACTCCTTCATAACAGAAAAATTGTATTATATGGCAATATCTAGTGTGAAAAAATACACAAAGGAAGAGAAAGGAGATAAACAATGTGTTGCTGTTACTATGTTTCCTGAACCGGCACTGACATATATACAGGCTGAGGCCTGATTCTCTACTCCCTTGCACAATTTGTTCTTATTTGAACCTGTGCAAAGTGCGTATAGAATGTTGCCACCCTGATTTGGTAGCTCTTTACCCTTAATTTGCACTCCCTTTGCACAGGTGTAGATGACTGCACAAGCCCCAGGAACTTTGGAGAATCAGCTCCTGGGAGTGTGGCTGACGGGAACGTTTAGCCACTGGATAAAGATTTGCCTTTAAAGTGAATAGCCTATCCAGTGAGACGTTGGTATGGAAAAAAGTGATTGGATGGCAGATGTAAAAATCAACATGATTTCACTGTTTTTCATCTGAGAGTTTGGGGAGCATAATTCCATGACTTTGCTGCATCATTCTGGGGTCCCTCCTTATAATTTAGGTCTGAAGTGTGATATCTGACCCATCCTCACCATAGGTAATTGGGCAAATGTGAAAAGTCCAAAATCCAAATTTTGTGATTTATGCACATCCCTAATGACCACCTTTACATTTTCTTCATTTTAGCTTTTGTGACTGAGTTTATAACAGCCAGACACCTAATCTACTAATTAACAAGTACTTAATACGTGCTAATATCTAACTGCTAGGGCTGATGAGTCAGACCTCTCTCAGTTATACATCATTTAGGAACCAAATCTAATCATGCTCTACAGAAACCTGATTTTCTCTCAGCTTTATTCAGTGCAATAAGTCAGGAAAGAGAAGCTACAGGACAAGATAATAAAAGGATAATCACCACCACCTCTTAAGACATACAGTTCTTTACAAATGTTAATTAAGGTTATTTATATTTTAAAACTGATCCCATATTTTGAACTTCCTGTACTATTATTTTTTGGTTCCTCGTCTAACAAGAGTGTCCCGCATTTGGGTCTTGGCAGGTGGAGTGTTGTTGAGAAAGAAGAGGGGGAAGTACTGTGCTGTGTAAAAAGCAGATGCAAAACATTTGTGGCTTCTATATAATCGTTCTCCTCTGAAATAATGTGGAAACAAGCAAGGAGATTTATAAAAAACATGACAAAAAGGACACACAGTCTGGGAATTCTGTGCTAGGCAAATGTGATTCATGGAGCTCACATCGGTGCAATGTAATCCTGGCCTGTTTGGAAACATGAGTCAAAGTCTTTGATGGGCATGCTGTTAAAATCCCCAGAGGCTGGTGTGCGTTTCAAGTATTTATATAAATAACATTCATTCTGTAGAACTAGTAAGAGCTTTAGTTGTGTTTTTAAACATTTGTGTGAATGGTCTCATTTCTTCCATCTCTTCCCAAAACTGAGGGTGTGTTTTCTGCATGTGAAGCATTGTTGCATTGTTTTTTAAGCATAAGGAAATGTTCCAAGAATACCAATTTTCATGAGGACTTCATTTCATACGTTGCTCTCCCCAGAGAGCATCCCCCTTTCTATTAGTAATCTACACAAGAAAAACCAGAACAACACTCAGTTAGGATTCCAGCAAGTGACAGTATGCAAAATGGTGTACATAGAATCACAGAATATTAGGGGTGGAAGGGACCTCAGGAGGTCATCTAGTCCAACCCCCTGCTCAAAGCAGGACCAATTCCCAACTAAATCATCCCAGCCAGGGCTTTGTCAAGCCTGACCTTAAAAACCTGTAAGGAAGGAGATTCCACCACCTCCCTAGGTAACCCATTCCAGTGCTTCACCACCCTCCTAGTGAAAAAGTTTTTCCTAATATCCAACCTAAACCTCCCCAACTGCAACTTGAGACCATTACTCCTTGTTCTGTCATCAGGTACCACTGAGAACAGTCTAGATCCATCCTCTTTGGAACCCCCTTTCAGGTAGTTGAAAGCAGCTATCAAATCCCCCCTCATTCTTCTCTTCTGCAGACTAAACAATCCCAGTTCCCTCAGCCTCTCCTCATAAGTCATGTGCTCCAGCCCCCTAATCATTTTTGTTGCCCTCCGCTGGACTCTTTCCAATTTTTCCACATCCTTCTTGTAGTGTGGGGCCCAAAACTGGACACAGTAATCCAGATGAGGCCTCACCAATGTCGAATAGAGGGGAATGATCACGTCCCTCGATTTGCTGGCAATGCCCCTACTTATACAGCCCAAAATGCCGTTAGCCTTCTTGGCAACAAGGGCACACTGTTGACTCATATCCAGCTTCTCGTCCACTGTAACCCCTAGGTCCTTTTCTGCAGAACTGCTTCCTAGCCATTCAGTCCCTAGTCTGTAACAGTGAATGGGATTCTTCCGTCCTAAGTGCAGGACTCTGCACTTGTCCTTGTTGAACCTCATCAGGTTTCTTTTGGCCCAATCCTCTAATTTGTCTAGGTCCCTCTGTATCCTGTCTCTACCCTCCAGCGTATCTACCACTCCTCCCAGTTTACTGTCATCTGCAAACTTGCTGAGAGTGCAGTCCACGCCATCCTCCAGCCAGAACGTACTCTATCTGGATTAGGCTAACTAAGGAATTTACCCATTGAAACACAGCTGAGTAAATTAACATGTTCCACCTCTGCTACAGACTTTCAATACACATTGATCACTGGAGCCCATGAATCTATTGTAAAACTAAGCCTGTTACACACAGTACACTGAGCTGAAGTCTCTTCTCGCTCAAGTCCATGTTACTTCACTGGAGTCAGTAGGCTTATGCAAAGGACAGAGGGGAGAATCTGGCCTGATCTGTTGTCTTTGCATTACTACATGCAAAATGGTTCCATACACATGTATGCTACACCCCACCAAACCAGACAAGTAGAATAAGCACAATGACTTTGTCATAAATGCAAGGCTTAGCAGTAAATTACTCTTGGTTGTTTTGCTAGTAGCACTGCGCCATTTTAAAGAGAAAATTGTAAAGATTAGGTCTTAAAGAAAGACTAATCCAAATGGCTGTGTGTGGGGGTGGAGGATGTGGAAAGAAATCAAGTTTGTAGTGGGGAGCAAAGTTAAGTGTTCTGTGGGCAACTTAAGTGTATTTGGTTTTGTAATTTTGGTAGGGATGCTTAGTACCTTGGATAGATGCCCCTTTTAATTCTTTGTATATATGTAAACAAACAATAGACCTAATCTATACAAATCTTCCCCAAAGTGCCTGGCTCTCCAGATGCAGGGTGTAGGTATGGCCCACCTCTGGTATAGAATCATAGAATCACAGAAGATTGGGGTTGGAAGAGACTTCAGGAGATCATCTAGTCCAACCCCCTGCTCAAAGCAGGACCAACCCGAACTAAATCTTCCTAGCCACTGTTACTGTAAATGGTATCCGCAGAAACCACTGAGATTGGAAGATAATACATATGTTACCAATGTTTTCTCTTCTTGGCACAGAGCAGGGCAATAGAACTCCTAATATCCTTTGACAAAGGGTATATATTCTAATGCTTCCATCACCCCTTACCATGCCGCCTGTCCCAAGAGTGGTAGTACTGAGCACATCAGGAAGTCTGGCATCCAACAAGTTAAAAATTCTATTGCTGACAAGCAGAATATACAAAGAGATTAAATCTAGTTTAAAATAATAACTAGGCCTCTTGAATAGTCTTGTACATATAGAAGATGTCTGCTATTTTTATGGAGTTCTTGGCCAGTATGGGCAAAATTCTGTTCTCATTTTCACCCATGTACTTTCCCTGAAGGCAATGGGGTTGCATGGGTTTAAGTGACAGCAGAATCTGGCCCCTGGCATCCACCCTACCACTTGATATGGCTCATCGTGTGGCATAGCATTGGATGGGGGAATTATGTTTTTTTTGTCTAGTTAAAGGAGTTTAGAAACTGGGGTCAAGTCGTCATGACAAACCTGTATCAGCTGGGCTGCATTTTCCGGACTGCCGTACCGAAGATCATGGCCATTAATAGCTAACACCCGGTCGTTTTCTCGAAGCTGTCCATCACGGGCAGCCACACCTCCTTCCAGCAAGTTGAAAATAAATACCCCGGATTCATCTGCCTTGCGGACCAGCTTTATTCCCAGCTGCTCATCTGGGTTGCCTTTGTTTAGAACCACATGAAAACTGTCATCCCTGTTGTAGTGAGCATCAAGAGGAAGTCTGTTATTTCGGCATCGGTACCTCTGCTCTCTGAGGACAGTGAGTCGGAGCACCTGACAAGGCTGCTTCAGAACTGACAGGGCGTAGTTGTGAGGAACATTGATGATGTCCATGCCGTTCACCTGGAAGAGAGAACCATAAATCAGCAATGTAAAGAAGCATCTAATCTGAACTGGCACTGCAGACAGCTGATCTATTTACACAGATGTCTCCATGTTCACTGACGTGCAGTATTTGAAACGGTGTCACACAAGAGGCCAAGTTTTTATTATATAATATCCTCCCCCCAAGGACAGGACGCAGCGTACAGACACTTACTGTCTTTTTCCTCTCTCACTGATTGTCTCCAGACATAACTGTTATTTTTCAGTTTATTATTGCCCCTCCTCAGGCCCCAATCTCCTTTTGTGTATCTTCATTTTATTCCACTAGTTTCTGATTTCAAACCCAGCTACCCTTCCTCCCACTCCCACTCCTTTTCTGCAGTGTCCTTGTTCATTATCTCACAACCACTGTGGTTACAGTAGACAGTCTGTATCCCCAATTTCCGACCTCACTAAAGAACTTCTAATTAAAATGGGGGAGAGGGGGAAGAAGCCCTGAGTAGTTTTAATTCACTGTGGTCCAGAATCTCAGCTTGAAGCTATGCTGATTTACATCAGCTGAGGAACTGGCCCTTCATGTTTCCCTCCATTTCCTGGGTCAGAAGAGTTCACGTTTCTTTCAAATGGCTTCAGACAAAGAACTTTAAATCAATCGGGCAATTTTTGTTCTGTAAAACTGACTGGTTACTGCACTTTATCCTTACTAAATGAAAAACATTTGCAGGGTTTTAATTTGCTGGAGGAAAAACCAAACTAGACAACAGCCTCTATGTAGCTTTACATTATAATAGCAGAGCCATTTAGCATTTAAAAATGTTTCCGTACTGCAACAAAAAAGATCTCCAGCAGGGGTAAAACAACTCAGCTTGGCTTGGTTTTCTAAACTGCTTCTGTGGCCACTAAATGTAGGCTCTGCTAACCTGTTATCTTGAACTCTCAGCAATGCTGAAACTCTACAAGGACAAAAGAAAAACAGACTTAGGCTATGTCTACATTTAAACCATTACAGCAACACAGCTGCGTTGCTATAGCGCTTCAGTGTGGACACTCACTACAGCAAGAGGAGGGGTTCTCCTGTCGCAGTAATTAATCCACCTCCCCAAGAGGTGGTAGCTAGGTTGACAGAAGAATTCTTCCATTGATCTAGCGCTGTCTAGGGAGTCAGGTTGGCTTAACTACTGGCTTTTCACACCCCAGAGCAATGTAACTGCATCATCCTAACTTTTTAATGTAGACCTGGCCTTAAAAATTCAGTAACTCTGGATAGGCTTCTCCTCCAGTTACCTACAAGTATTATGTAGAGGAGAATTTAACTAGGACAAGGAATAAATAGACCAAGGGCACAATCCTGCATTATTGACTACAATTGATTCTGATCTTGCTCTCATTGAAGTTGATGGCAAAACTCCTTTATGGGAAAAGGATCAGGCCCCAAGTGGGCAATCAAATCTTAATATCTAATGTCATGATGCCGTGAGGTGCTGAGTACCTCCCCAGCAGGACGCTGAGTGTCCTCAGCTATCACTGATGTCAAAGGCAGTTGAGAAAGCTCAGCAACATTCAGGTGGTGCTCTGCATCTCAAAAGATCAGGCCCTGTTACATTACTAGAAAAGAAAACTTAATAAGAGAATTCAGCACAGTGTTCAGTCCCATATACCATCATGTGCCAGCAATGCCCCTCTGCCATGTACATTGGCCAAACCAAACAGTCTCTACGCAAAAGAATAAATGGACACAAATCTGATATCAGGAATCATAACATTCAAAAACCAGTAGGAGAACACTTCAATCTCTCTAGTCACTCAGCAACAGACCTAAAAGTGGCAATTCTTCAACAAAAAAACTTCAAAAACAGACTCCAACGTGAAGCTGCAGAACTGGAATTAAATTTGCAAACTGGATACCATCAAATTAGGCCGGAATAAAGACTGGGAGTGGTTGGGTCATTACAAAACCTAAACTTAAATTTCCCCAATACGAATTTCTCCCTACTGTTACTCACATCTTCTTGTCAATTGTCTGTAATGGGCCACTCTCTTACCACTTCAAAAGTTATTTTTCCTCCCTTGGTATCCTGCTGTTAATTGATTTATCTCGTTAGACTGACCTCACACTTGGTAAAGCAACCCCCATCCTTTCATGTATTTATACCTGCTCCTGTATTTTTCACTCCATGCATCTGATGAAGTGGGTTGTAGTCCACGAAAGCTGATGCCCAAATAAATTTGTTAGTCTCTAAGGTGCCACAGGGACTCCTTGTTGTTTTTACTAGATATGCTGTACACCAAAGGTCATAAAACAGGGGGACTGTGAAAGGAGGCACCAAGCTGGCTGTCAAAAGTTATAGATCTGAGGGAATCCTGTCATATAAATATACAGGGACTCCATCAACTACACACCCTCAAGGCAATGAAAGAAGGGAACTAGTATTGTCTTTGTTAAGTACTATTGTGCTATTGCTGTTCTCTTTTAAGAATTGAAATACTATAGATTTTAGTAGCCATGCAGGCCTCAGAAGCTTACAGGCACAGTGTGAGAAATGGTACTTGCAGCAGAAGCCACAGTTGAAATATACAAAAAACAGATTATTTTAAAGTAGTTGGCCTCATATTTTGCCCATCCATCATCCATTTCTATGGAAACAGGAATGGAAGTAGCAGCTGACAGCCAACGTCACGTAGTTATTCAAGCTTTCTTACAGATTTCAGCTGCTGCCGCCGACTGAGCTGTTTACCAAACAGCACCTACAGAATTAGGGACTCATCCTGCCAGGTGTTGAGAGTCTCTCAGTGCCGATGAGAACTGAAGGCACTAACCACCCATTGGACTGGGCCTGTAGGAGTTTCAGGGCCAAATTCTCTGCTGGTAGAACTCTATTAAAGTTGCATCAACTGAGAATTTAGCTCTCAATTTATTAACAACACTTCCTTTAAAAACACAAACCCACAAGCTCTAATATTAGAACAGTCTTTGCAATGCCCTTAAACTGAATAAAAGATTTTTAAAGAAATCAACATTTCTTTTATTCAAATATACAAACATTCCTAAACCTTCCCTTTCCCCTGCCAGTTTAGAAAAACACCTGTGCATTTCTAATGGTGCCGTTAAACCAGATGCCAGAGAGTGACGGGTAAATTTAAAGGTTTGGAGCTTTGGTTAAGTGTCATTCTGCTTATCAGAAGCGTATCTTGGCCCTCATTCTCCTAACCCTGCAGCTCGTGTAGTCATTAGTGCAAAGGAGGTGTAAAACACTGTCAAGCCAGAATGGTAGCATTTCATACACCCTTTGTGCTAATGTAAATCAGTAAACAAGGAGCAGGGCAATGGAGAATTAGGTCCCTTTCATCCACAAGTGGATCTCGAAATGTCACTAGAGCAGACTGAACTGTACTTCCTGATTCTGTCTGGGTCAGAAATGGCACAGGAATACTCTCTCTTACTGCATTTTGGGAAAATGAGCAAACCAATCAGTAATCTTCAGAAAAAGGTTTGGTTGAAGTTTTGAGCAAAAGTTAGAGTCAGTTCTTATTTGTGCAATGCAGTTCATCCATCCTTATTCACTGAGGCCCCAATTCGGGAAAGCATGCCCACTCAGGACAGCACTCAAATACATGCCTATATGACAGAAGGAACCATATCAAGTACCAGAGCCTGCAGTTTAATGACACATCTTGTCATGCATTATGCTTTCTGTATACACAAACAGGTAAGTCTTACCTCCCTTTCTTACATCCCTATTGCAGTATGTATTTACATTGACTTGTTCTTTGTTAAGATGTTAACCCTTCACCTGGCATTTCCACAGTACTGTACCTTTAGTATCATGTCTCCTGGCAGTAATCTTCCATCTCTGGCAATCACCCCATCTCGATAGATATGTTGTATAATGATGTGGACCAAAGGTGTCTCACTGCCTCCAACAACTCTAACAGCAAGACTTTCTTTGGGATCAGTACGATTGATCTTAATACTGGTAATTTCTCCATCTGGAATCAGGTGATATAATCTGGGGAAGACTGAAATGCACATAAAAAGTTATTTATCTGAAATAATAATTATGCTTTATTAAAAACAACACCATAATTTCAGGTCTGCAGCAGATCCAACCAGGTTTTAGCAGTCGATATGGTTTATGTTAAAGGGGAGGAGAGGATGCCCTGGTTTTTTCAGGGATTGTTGTAATTAGTAAATTCAAGGTTTAATGTTTTCTGCAATCAGTTCTTCTCTGCATCTTCTACCTTGATGGACTGCGTCTTCCCCACTCATAAGTACGATTCTACAGAACACTGCTTGGACCTTCAGAGTGATCCAGGCCGGTGAAATGTATTTAAAGGAAAATTGCAGTGATTTGTTCTAGTATCCTAGGAGAACTAAATAGGTACTTTACCTCTCCAATACCCTCCCTACTCAGGCAGTTCTTTACTGGCCCCAGGAATGTCTTAGAGGGACATGTGTAACTACCAGACAAACCAAGAGCCTGAAGGGGCCGCAGCCTGACCTATTAGCCCAGAACTCTCATCTGAGTTGTCATAGACTTTCATGTGTGTGTCTGTCTGTCTGGGACCGACCTGAACATTGCCTATTATTGATTTAGTAGCCCAGGGTTTCAGCACCAGAACAGAAAGTTCCAAGGGACGTTTGGCTCACAAAACGTGAGGAAATATTTCCTCACATCTTCACGTCTAGAAAGTTTCCTAATATCCAAATTAAAGGGAGGAGGAGATCTTCTGTGTAACCTAAGAGAAGTGACGTTTCCTCTATAGGACCCTTCCTACTTCACTATATGGAGCTCAAGCAAACTCATTGGAATAGGAATCCCTTGCTCCTCCTAACTTAAGTGTGCAAAATGTCCATATTAAAGCAGCATGCACTTGGACAGAGAGCAGACAGAGATCCCTAAGGATCTGAGGTAGACAAGGCTCCATCCAAACTTCAAGGGTTTTCCAAACTCATGGGCCCAGCTACATGAGAAAAAATGACTCATTGCGGACAAATCAGTCATATACAATACACAAGGGTTTAGTTTAAATTCTAATTGGGAAATGCAGACTTAAATGTGTCTCAGCATGGAGCCAATTTAGTGGAAAGGGACGATAAATCTGGAGTCATCAATAGGGGATGTGCTATCTCCCCAATGTTGTCTACGGCCTGGTTAAACATTACTACAGACCCTTAGTTTCAGACAAATACAGCCAGGCAGCTGGGTGTCCTGGTTATTACTACATGGTGTTATCTCCCATCTATAGAAAAGTAATATGGCATTATTCCCAATACAGACCCCAATTCAGCCAGGAATTTAAGAACGTGCTGAACTTTAAGCATATATATAGCCCCACACAAATCTTGCTCACGTTCTTAAAGTCTGGCATGTGCTTTAGTACCTTTCTGTAGCAGCACTATACCATATAGAGACAAACTAGCTTTGATTTTAGTAAAAGGAAATTTATTTGAAGGGAACAATGACCTTATTTCCCCTCGATGCTGGAATATTTTCCACCTGACTTAAGAAGCCCTCCTGCCGCCCCTCCCCGCCCCTGGTGGCACAAAACCATGATGTTTCCTTAGCTGTATTATGTGGAGCTCTGCTGTACTTGAGGATCTGAGCATAGGTGTATTATCTTTTAAACTATAATTTACTGTAGAAGTATGTTCCTTTCCCAAATGGCACATTTGTCTGTACAATGTTACTGTAATTTTCTTCCCTTTTATGAGTATTAAAACTTTTAGTTCAAATTCATTCCTGTCTAAATCCAAATCTAAAATCAATGGAGTTACACTAAGGAAGTATTTGGTTCAATATTATTTTACACATGCCTTAGTATTTTTAATGTATTCATCTGTCCCAAACCATCTATTACAGAAGTAAAGGCCCCACACATGAGAGAAGGCATTTTGAATTTTTGGCACAAGGGATCTTTTGATTGTAAGAGTGAGCTCACACGAATAACCCACTGGTAGAGAAATAATGTATCATCATTCTTTTCAAAGAACCATAATTACCTATTTTTAAAATCAAAGGGCAGAGGTTGCCATTAAAAAGCCAACACTTAACTAGAGTTGCAGCAGAACAGTATCAGAGAGCACAGTATTTCCGAGTCTAAGTTTGTTGAAGAGCAAATAGATTGAGAGAGAGAGAAGCTGAAAAAGAATAGTAGCATTGTGTTGCATCCCTTACCACTCCTTTGACTGTAAAATCTTCAGGACAGGAAACTCTCCTCCATCATGTCTGTAAAGAGCACCTACCAGCAGCACAGACTTGGTCTTTGTTGTTTACATACAGTAGATACAGTTTATTACTGATCTAGGTAATTATACAGCCTCATCACTGCAGTATCTGAGTGCCTGTTTCTCTTACACCCTCCTTTTAGTTGTTTCTGCTACAATACCAGCCCCTTTCTGTTTTGCACATGCACTAAGTGCCAGATAGGTGGAAGTCATGTTACTTTGCCATTTACCCCTATTTTTTTGGACCAGGTTTTACTCAGTTTGTAACTTATCCAACCATTTTAAGTCACCACTGAATTTGGTCCCAAATATCTTTAATAAAGGATCCACACTTTCAGGGCCTGATTCTCATTTCAGCTAAGTGGGTGTATAGCTGATAGAAAGGTGTAAAAGGGCTATTGTGTAAATGAGAATCAGAACCCCAATATTTTTCATTGTACCTAATCACCTATAAAACATCTTGTCAGT
Source organism: Emys orbicularis (assembly GCF_028017835.1). Classification (NCBI taxonomy): domain Eukaryota; kingdom Metazoa; phylum Chordata; order Testudines; family Emydidae; genus Emys; species Emys orbicularis. The sequence continues at coordinate 93,901,831 of NC_088687.1, read as the reverse complement.
CTGTCCTAGGCATTTTTCATGTCCCCATCACTGTATTAGCTAGGTGCCAATGGAATCCTTGTAGTTTGATCAATGCAACTGATCAAAAAACTGCTTGAATTTCACATTCCATGGCGACTTGTTACGGCTTCTAACAAATTGTACCATTTGATTTTAATCAGACTCTGTCTCTACAACTTATTCTCAGAACCTTTTCTAGTGAATTATACTGATCAATCTCTTGATCACTTAAACACTGTGGGCCTGATACACTACTATGTTATTCCAGTTTTACACCAGTCTTGCTGTAGATTTCAGCTGAGTTGTACTAGCATAAAAGTGGAGTACAGGAACAACTGTTGTATAGTTTTGGCTCTTTGCTTCATGTATAGACGATTCTTTTAACTAGTTTGTAACCTATTGAGTCTTGCAGTGGCATGTTCCTGTCCTTCACTACAAACTTTTACAGCATCTTAGTTGCAGATACGCCAAGAAGAATTTTAATATCTAATTTGCTTTTACTCTAATCAAATGTGTAATCTACAAAGAAATCTCTCCGAGAATTTTCTCTTTTCTTGCCAGTCGCCCATTATACAGGTTTTCCTCTTATACTCAACTGTGTGCATTTGATGTCTGTAAAGAACATCCTGTAAAATACAGAATGTTCTTTAGAAAAAGTAGACACTTCTGCCCATAATCCAGGTGAAATAACTGGATTAATCTCTTTATTTCTGCTGATGGTTTCTTTAATGCTCTCCTGGATGTGTCTATATTCACAATATCCCTTTCTACTTTGAGCCTGGTTTTCAGTTGTATGTTTGTCTAAACTGTACCAGATTAAAAACTAGCTGCTAACCAGATTAGACCCCCTTTTAAGCAGAACAAATCTATTATCCACTCATTTCATTGTCCATATGAATTATGAAAATGGTTGATTAAAATATACTTTACCTATTTAAAATAGTAATATACAAGAAAAAACCTGAATGGCCTTTTAATTTACTAATATATTTATTTCACTCAAAAGAGTTAGGCCTGGATCCAGCTACTGCTTGCGTATGGGTGGATGCCTGTGCCTGAACAGAGCCCCACTGACCAGGCTTTGCACAGGTGCAAGTCATGCGTCACACACAGCTAGTGGCAGGGTCAGAGCCTTAATCTGTGTTTCCCCCATTTATTCCAATCTTCATTGTATTCTTAATTAATTAGTTATCCCCCATCCTCTTTCAGCAGGTTTTCCAGAGCAGGAAAACCATTAAGTATTTCATACCTTTCTTTCCCCATTTACACTTCCAGTCTTTACATATCGTTGAACGGCAGAATCTAGAAAGAAGTAAACTTTCTGTCTTGTTTTTGGTGACTCTGCTTGCAGATTTTTCTCCATACTCTTGTATATTTCTCATCGGGAGTGGTATGGAGCACTCTGAATCTGTCAATAATAATAAAAGGTCATCTGTATTCAGAAATATCCGATGTACTACTTCCTCAAGCTATACTCCTTTGATAGCAGCATGTAATATATTATTGACATTACAGTTTTAAATAAGACAGGAGAGAATGGCCATTCCTGTTTAAGACAGTACCTCTGTTCGCTTGAAAAGATGTAAGACTCTGAGTGCTCATTAGTACTTTAGCTACAGGATTTTTATATAAGACTTTATGTGCCCCAAATTTATGTTACTTAATGTAAACATAAATTCAATGCTCAAATTTAGCAAACTCATATGCATCTACTGATCATGCTGCTAGTGAAATATCCTGTTCCTTAACATCCTTAGCTTAATATCCTGCTCCTTAACTTCCTTAACAGGAAATATCCTGCTCCTTAACTTCCTTAACTTCATCAGGTGTGATGAGTGCTGGATAATGTCTGCTATTAGGTTTTAACCCATGTTGACCAGACTGAATTATTAACACAATTTGCACCCCATGCTGCAAATCTATATTCATGCTAGTAGGCCTGATTCACGAGTAGCTCACTGAAGTCAATAGGTTTATTTGCATGACTAAGGACTACTCACCTAAATAAGGCTATGCAAGTGCAGGCTATCATTTCCTTTATCCTCGTTTCCAGAATTTAAGCAATATAATCAATGTTATAATCAATTGTTAGCAAATACGCAGATCTATAATTCTCACACACAAGTTTGACCCAGTTTGGTTTCTGTGTTACATTAGAGTTATTTGAGCCTTGCATATTGTCCTTTGCAACCTGCTTTAATATTTGATTTTCCTAACGATTTTCAGTCACTTCGGAGACAGGAATGATCTATCTATCTATCTACTTTTAATTCTCCAGTGAAGTAATCTATACTTTGGGATTTTACCTTTTTTTAACATCTTATTGCTTCTGTGGTTTCTCCAGTGGTATATCAATTCTCTCAAAGAAGGTTTTGTAGGACTGATGATATGATTGTTTAAGATCTTATAGTATCTCAGTAAAATTGCACTTGTTTTATTTGGTCAGTAATCACATTTCCCTTTATAGTCAATTCTTGCCTTGCACAGGCAGGCTACAACAGGAATTTATCTTAAATGGTGGAAATCCTGCAGGATTACTCTTTTTCTAGGTATTTATGCCTTGTGCATCACCATGGAATCAGAGTGCTTAAGATCCATCCTTTCTGAGATCTCCACCATCTGTTTTCTGAGATTTTGGCAAAAACAGAACCAGAAATTCCAATCTGCTGTGGTGGATTTTAATTTGAAAAACCACTGAAAGCGGGTTAGACTCCACATTCTAGGTTTGGGCCACCTCTAGAATAAACTTGATTTTTTTGGTGTTCTTTCTTTGCTCTGTATAAACCATTTTCCTTTCTTTATACAAATCTCACAGGCATGATGCTGAAAAGGGGATTCTAGTTCCCTAAAGTCTTAACTTTTTCTCATCTTTTCAGTATCTCCATTTCAGTATCTCAAGGACTCTCACCTTGCTCAGGATCAATTCCTGCCTCTTGCACCAAAGCCAATTAGCCAGGCTTAGTACAGGGAGTGTACCGCTACAGGCTTCTCAGCAGCCATTATTGCAACCCTGAGACGGCAATAGCTCTTTATAGGGTGAGGAGTAGAGGCTGATGGATCTCCATAAGCACAAGATCCACAACCCCTATTCCACTCGTACCCCAGCCTGCCCAGCAACTCACTTGTATTGATCCCCTATAAAATTATTAAAAACTCCACAGTGTACAAGGAGGCAGACATCCTGGCAATGTCCACACCAGCTCTACTGCCCTCTCCAGCTGAGAAGGAAAGGGTAGATGTGTCCCTCACTGCAGGGTGCCACCTGCAACATTGCAGTCCCTAGGAGGCAGCCAAGCCTCATGAGACATATGGGAATGAGAAAAATTCAGATAAATCAGCTATTTTAAAGTTATTTTAAGATAAAGCCCATTAAAAAAAATTCAATTAATTTGTTTAAATTAACCAATTTAATATTTACATACAAACAGCTTTAAAGTTGTCGGAGTTTCATTGGTTTCCAATGAGTCCTGAATCTTTTTTGGGCCTAACTTTGCCTCTTGAGATTGTCAAGATGACAGCTTCTTGCTTGACCGCTCACTATTCACTCACCTTCCTTTTATTCTTATGCTTTTTATAGAACACTGCAGTTTCCCTGTAAATTCCCCCCCCCCCTCACTGGGATAGCCTCATAAGACCTTTAAAGAGCCAACAAGCAGACCACACACTCTTACTCCAAGATACACCTGCTGCCTGGATGCGTTTGCTCTATGTTTGTACAGCGCCTACCACAATGGAGTCCTGGCTCCTAGGGGCTACCACATTACTACTAATAAAATGATTATAATACAACAGTTACAAAAATGATGCAGTGTGGAACACATTCCATCTAAAATAGCAGGAAATGTCATTCAGCAATCACAATCTCCATTTATTTTACAGCTTCCTAAAATAACTAATGAATGTTACTGAAAACCATCAGCATGAGTACCTGTTACAGTTCCCACAGTTAGTGTTAGCCCTAGGTGGTTTAAAATTAATACTGTAGACTGGTTTGAATAAGGAGTATATATGTCTCTGTTGGACAGAAATGAACACAGACAGGGTGGTGCCAAACTAGGAGTATATTGACACACGTGGAGTACACCATAGTTGTACTGACTTGCTCATGGTACTTGATCATTTAAGTCGGCTGTTGAGGTAACTCACAGTGACAGACCTAGTCATAAGAAATTACATCTTAAATGCAACACAGTTGGAGAGGCTACTTCAAAACCTCAACACCTTCTTTCACTTCTCAAAATGTAAAACCATGTATTTTCAGGCTCTCTTAGCATTTCAGGGATGAAGTAGGAATTATTTTTAAACCTTATATGCTATGAGTTAGACCATTCTCATTTAAACTCCATCAATTTGGATGCCATATTGTAAAGAATTTTAAAAATCCAGTTTACTTCTCAGTATTTATGCTCTTTGTTTTTTTAGCATTTCAGGCCGAGGCAGAGAGCAAGTCTAAAATTTTTTAGACTAAATGGTTGGGGTTTGACAAAGTTATCAGCAACTGAAAACAGGGGCTTACCATGGAAAGTGTCGGGCAATCTTAGCTTTAGGTGGCACTACCAGCTCCATTTATAATTGATCATTAAACTCCTAAGAGAGCCTCTAGGATGCTATAATATAATCATATTAAAGAGACAATCAGCATTGTTTAATATTTATCCAATGCCTCCGTGTCCATGGTGAGTGAAAGAACTGTGTGAGGGCAAGCTAAACGGAGTCAAGACTGTTTCACTGTGGATCTTTCCACCTTAATGAAAAGCACGATGAAGAGGAGTATAGACCATCACTAAGGCTAAGATTTTGCCATAGATATTTTAGTAAAAGTCATGGACAGGTCATGGGCAATAAAGAAAAATTCGCGGAAGCCATGACCTGTCCATGACTTTTACTAAAAATATCCATGATAAAATGGGAAGGGACTAGGCAGCTATGGGTGGCTAGGAGCTCTGGGGCCCCCACCACCCATGGGGGCTCAGAGCTCGAGGGTTCCCCTGGCCCCCCGTGGCGGCTGGGGGCTCTGGGGATCCCCCTGCCCCCGCGTCTGGGAGTCCCCCTGCCCCCACCACCGGGGAACTGCGGGGGTCCCCCTGCCTGGGGAGCTATGGGTGTCCCCGTCATGGTGGCTGGGGAGCTGCGGGATACTGCCCCTGCCTGCAGTGGCTGGGGAGCTGCAGGGGTACCCCTGCTGCCCATGATGGCTGGGAGCTTGGGGGCCCGCTGCCTCAGGTGGTGGGGGTACCTCACAGTGGGGCTGGAGTCATGGAGGCCTTTGGAAGTCACAGATTCCATGACCTCTGTGACAAAATCGTAGCCTTAATCATCACCTGAGGCACACAAAAGCTAGCCTACCAGTTTCACATTATCAGCGCAGTGCCACAGTGAGGATATCAGACTCATCATATAAGGAAGAGTATACAAGACAACATGGGCTATGGCAAGGAGGTTATTCTAAATGCTGTTCATGCTGTGCAGCTGCAGGAAGCGCAAGCATCACAAATGAGGTTCTTACTTGCCCCTTATCCATGGAGCTCTTGTGCCTGAGGTACAGACAAACACAAAACAGAGCCCCCTCAGCCAGGCCAGGGGAGGGAGTTCTGAGAGACCAGCAGATCAGCCACAACAGACGTTAACTCAAGCTCAGTTGGGCTTTGGTCAAACGGATGGCAGCTCCTCGCAGAAAGGCTCACCTTTAATTAGTAATATAGCATTTTCCAAAACTTTTACTGCAACCTGATTTCTGCTATTCAGATGGCATGGGCATAAAAACCATGAACAATTTGGGCCTGATTCTGCACTCACGCTGAGATAAATCAGGGGTCTCTCTGCTGATGTTAATGGAGTTACATTGGTGGAAACAAAGGGAGAGTCAGACTCTCTCTCTCCCTGGGAAAATTGGGTAATTTGGCCACAACTGGCCAGATGGAAATCCCATCAACAGGGGAGATGTATGTGACAATGTAAAGCTGGCAGAGCCAGCTCTGGCACCTGCGCCAAACCTCCCAACCACCTTGGCACAAGGGGCATGTGGCAGGAGACAGAGGGCATGTCAGAGGCAGGAAGGAAAGGGGAGAGGGCAAGGCAGAAGGCAGCTCTGCTACATCAATTCACAACTGGTATATGGTCCCTTGGGAACCAGAGGAAGCTGTCATAAATTAAAGGAGCCCCTAAACTGTTCTAACTTGGGCTGAGGCCAGGGCTGGGGCATCTCAAGACTCAAGGAGCCATAACTGTCTCCTTGATAGCCCCAGTCTCTTCTGCCCTGAGAACTGCTCAGCACAGGAGAATATCTGGCTTTTGAATCCCATTTTGATTAAACATTGAGTGACACAGGACATATGTCTAGAAATAAATTGAAGTGAAGTTGACAGCTAGAGAAAAAAAATTAAAATAATAATGGCAGCTAAACCATCCGAACTGCTGCTGACCTCTGTGAAAGCATAAGGTACAAAATATAATGTTGGTAAAACCAGCCAGATCTTGAGTCCTGCCAGGATTCAATTCATCACAATATTTACCAGTCAGGATGATCCTGGAAGGGTACAGGCAATGCCTGGAAGCCAATGGGCCACTAAGAGAAAGGTATGCCCTCCAACACAGCACCACACTCTCCAAGAGGTAAAATCTCCCCAAAAGGAATAAGAGACTCAGCAAAGCAGGATGAATCTGCAGCAGGCTGAAAATGCAGCCTGGAGAGAGCTATGACCTGTTTGGCTATCAGACTCCAGCCATCTCCCAAGTGTGTCCCAGTGACAGCACAATTAACAAGAGTCAGACTGTAGACTATGGAGAACAACTGAAGGAGCCCCCGCACCCACACAGAATTGGAGTGTTCTGCTGCCTGTCATGATGATTACAATTGTTTCAGAAAGAACTGTATTCAGTTTCTCCTCCAGCAAGAGGAGAGAGACGAGCAAGAACCTTTGAGTCTCTGCTATACAAAGCACCTGTTGTAATGAACTGTCAAGGATCAAAATCACAGATTCATATTAAGGGCGTATTTGAATTCTAACAAATTATTTGTTTACATGCTTGTTTCCAAGATGTAATAGGGCATTTAAAGACAGATTCCCAGAACTGTAATCACACAACTGCATACATTTTTTGAATTTGAGTTCATACAGTTCTAGTAATGTCCATGCAAATAGCCCTTTAGACATATGATTGGACATTTGAACGCATAATTACTGTGATCACTATGATGGTAACTATATCTGCAAATTGAATAGTCAAATACACACATGGCTTTTCACATGCAATAGCACATGCAGAGTTTTGCAAACCTAGGCTTTTTAAAGTTTGCTTGCAATCTTTAACTTTAAATTTCAGTGAAACTACTTGGTTCAGTGAAGTTATTAGTGATGCCATCGGGTCAAAGATCAGAACCATAATACCTTTAGAGAAAGGTTTATGCATTTAGAGTTACCTGGTTGTCATTTAAGTCCAACTTTTAAGTCACTTTATAAATATAATGTCTCAGTATGTGGAAAGTACTGAAAAATACCTGAAAATACAGAAACCAAATGGAACTTTCCACATGGAACAAGCAGATAAACTGTGAGAGATGTTGGCGTGGCTCTCTGTTGCTGTACACCTTGTGTACTCATTTACTCCTGTGCAAAGGGGTGTAAAATGCTACTGTTCTGACTTGGCAGCATTTTACACTTGCCGTATTCAGGTGCAAATGACTGCAGTGCAATGGGGAACTGGACCCTTTGTCTTCCTAAAACATTGACCTAAGCAAGATGCAAATGGATATCTGATTTGGGGATAAGAGATTCTATGTCATGTTCCCATCGTTAAAGTTTAGAGCAAAGAAATAATGAGCTTGATTTAGGCAATCATCACTCCAAAAATATTGTCACTTCCCCTCCATCCTGATGGCTGCTGTGTTGGCATATGGTGCAGAGCAATTAGTTAACGTTTATGTAGTGCTGTGAGCATATCAAGTGCTAAGTATTATTTTCCACCCCTCCCTGTCACTGAGCGATAGCATATAGTAACTTGTCTCTATTTCCTTATGACAGAGCACAATGCTCTTGCAGCGTCACCTGTCTGGCCATCTTAGCACACTTCTGCCACCAAATATCAAACGTAAGTGCTGGAACACTGATGATGATATTTTATCTTTGTATAATACTTTCCACCTACAGACTTCCAAACGCTTAAAAACATCAATGAAGCCTTACAACCCCCTGTGAGATGTATAGTAGGTATTATCCAAATTTTATAGAGGGGGAAACTGAGACATACACTGGATAAGTGGCTTGTCCAAAATCAAAGAGTGAATCAGGGGCAGAGCCAATAACAGAATTCAGATATCCTGACTTCCAACCCCATGTTTTAAACACTAGGCCACCCTTGTCTCTGTAGCATGTGTTCTGTTGCCAGAAAAGCCCCAATCAGATTCCACATATCTCTAAGTTCTCCCTCTCCTTGCTTGGCTGGTACATTTAAAAAAAATAAAACAATGAAGTATTTTAAAAACACAAACTAATCCATGACTAGGGCTCCCAGGCACTACAGTCACACAATACATAAATAATAAGAGAAGTACTGTAAGACCTGGGTGTTAAATCGTCATGTGAATGGGGCTCCCACCCCGTCATGGTATATAGAAAAATACACAGGCTGAACAAAGTGTTACCTTCGTCTGCGGCAAGACAGTTTTCAACACACTCCCTTTCCTGGTCAGCCTGGTTGGATACAGCACTGCCACTTTTCGTCCTTCGAAGGACACTCAAAGCTCGATTTATTTTTTTAAAAGATCTGCTTCTTATAGTGGAACGTTCGAAGGGCCGACCTGCAACAGACAGAGAAAAATAAATAGAATGCAGCAGCTTTGGGTTGCACAACCAACAGAACCACGCCATTTCTGTAACCGCAGCTATGCACAGGGAAGGCAGAGGTCGTGGTGGCAGTGACACCAGGGCTGCTGTAGCTTCTCCCTCCCCCCTCCTTGCTGCATATGGCTTCCCTTACGTTGTATCTGGCCCCAAATGGAGTTTCAGGCCTGAGAATTCATTAACCTTAATTTGAAGGATTGCTATCCTGTGCTGCCCCACACCCCAGGATCTTTAACTCTATCTGTTTAGCCAGCCATAAACGTAGCATTGATTTCCAGGGATAGTGGCCTGTGAACAGCACTATTCAAAGCCAAAGCCATTCCATGGATTGGCTAGTGGAAAATGCCTGTAAGGTGAAGGGCTAGTGCCACAACAAATGAGCTGAGTGTGTTCCACCAGCCCGCAGGAGAGAAATTGGAGGCTATTGCTAAGTCTGCTATGGAAGCAGCATATGGCACTGCTGCAAAGTCATCATGGTGGCCCCTCCAACCCCCCACCCCAACAGTGCTTAATATTTTAATGGCTAAAATTAGAAGTGTCAGGAATGCTAGCCATACAGCATTCCATCCTCCTGATCAGGAATAATAATTAGGGAGGTGAGAAACCAAAAGGGGTCCCAGTTCTAAAGCAGGCTAAAGAACTTTTTTTAAAAGGTTTTTAAAATTGAGCAAAAATAATGATATGAAGAAGGAGAGGAAAAAAGAGCAAAAGGGACTTGCAAGACAGTACAAATGTATAATAATTGAAATACAGACTCTTCTGATTTCTACAGGGCCATAGGTATGCATGGCACTTCTTACTCTGTATCTTTCAGTACGATATGTGTACTGTGCATCACCATCTAATGGTACAAAACTCCCCAAAATCAGGTTTAACCCCCCCGCCCCTGGCCCAACCAAAACAGCAGGGTTCAGTTCTATGATGAAGGTCTTTGATTCTGGTGCTCTCTCCCCACCTTTCCATCTGCCCACCCACTGCATGCTCTCAAGACCAAAGCATTGGTCATGGATTCCAAATTCAACTCAGTTTAAATTTTTCCTTTGTAGCCTTGCATCCATCCTCCCAAGACAAACTCCTTTTGGCTCCCATGCCCCCACAAATACTAGTTCTACCTGTACTATACTCTTCTTTTTACTGGCTATACTTCTTGATGGCTGCCTTTGGTTATACTGCATTTTTCCAATATGCTACACTCACTGGGGCTTGGCAGGGCAGGGTAGGGGAGGAAGAAATAGGGAAAGATTTTTTGGTGTGGTTAGTTCATTACTGTGGTTCGTTTTAGCAATGCCAGCTCCTCTGAGCTTCATCATCTTGGAATCTTGGCAAACACTCCCCCATTTCCCTGGGAAAAATTTATACCCATAAAACATTGGTTCATTTCAAGATCTTGCTGAATGCATTTTTCACCTTAAATATATTGGTTTATCGGGAGCACACCTTAACAAGACAAATACAAAACGGTTATTACAGAAAACAAAGAGGTTTCTCTGCTCTGACATTTTTAAAGCTTTTGGCAAAGTTAATTTCAGAGACAGGCCCCCTAGCCTCAGAGATCATCCTACTTAGTTCTTACTTCTGTTTCGGTTGCTTCTACTGGGGTCCCCAGAACTGCTCCCTGACTGGTTGTCTTCTGAGGAAGGGCTGAAGGATGGATTAACTAGGCCTGGCTCATCTGTCATTAAGGCAATCGCTGCAGCTGCGGAGAGCTCTGGGCCAAGAGCTGCTACGGTTAAAGTGGCACTACAGTCTGGAGAGTCATCTTGTGAACGTCTCTTTCGTTCCTTGGTAAGGCCATAATGGGATGCTCCTTTACATCTAAGGCAAAGCAAAGGAAAAGGATATGTTAGTAAAAGTTGCATTTAAAACATTACCTGCTTACGACGAGTGTCTGACACTGACAAATGATTAACAGTACCAAGGGTAACGATTGCAATTAAATCTTTTTCTTGACCTATGAAATACAGACACCAAACAATGTGGGAAAATGCCAGCCCTGTCGAGGTTTCACAGAATTAAAAGAAATTGAATAGATGCCACTGAATAATTAGCTAAATTATTATTTTACTTGAGAAATCTACTTCAATAGACAATTAGATAGATACAGCCTGTTGGTAGCTGTAGTTTTACTGAGCATAAACGGGAGACACAGGCATAGCAGGTGATTGATCAAATCAAAGACCGGAATCTATAATCTGTCCTTTGTGTGCAATTAATGAAAGAGACCAGTGTGAGGCTTGAAAGCTTGTTTGTGTCAGCTTATGTTTGTGAAAGAAAAAAGCCACATACACAGTGCCTTTGTGAGCTCCTCACCATGACAAATATTCTCTGTCAGAGGAGCTGTCACTCTTTTTAGAGTAGCAGCACCTCTCTGTCCGCAGAAGATATCTCTTCCTCCCCTTTTTCCTTTTAAACCTCTTCCTTGACAGCACCTACTTCAAATCTGGGCTAACAGTATCGATGAGCCAGAACTTCAGATATAAATGCCCCTGAATATGGGTGTATTCAACAATGGAACATCAGATCCAGACCCAGCTAGCTTGAACCCACTTCAGAGTAACACACACACAGTTTGACCTCTTTAGATCAAAAAATTAAACTATTTTAAACTGTGTCTACACTGGTGTTTATGTGGGGTTCTCAGTTGAGTTAAGTGACTCCATTGGGCTAACAATTGTAAAAAGCACCTTTTCCTCCCAGTCTAGACAAGGCCCAAGAGACAGTAGGCAGTGGCCAGCCACCATCATCATAAGAGCCCAGGAGAGGATGGAGGTCAGAGTCCCACCCGGAATATAGCAATGGTGAGTGAGGGCCCAGGAGAGAGTGACGATAGCTGTTCAATAGATATAGCTGTTGTTTGGGGTTAGATGCTCAATCCAAATTCAGATCCAGCCTGTTCTCACAAATAAAAATCCAAACCCTGAATCCTAACCTTGACAGCAACCAAATCCATGTCAGCCCATTACTAGTTAACAGACTTTTTTTTTTTTTAAGAATAAATCAAGGGTAGCTAAAGATGTGGCATTGTAGTAGATAAAAATACACATCTTTCAATTTTAAATATACTTATTTTCAGAGCCTATTGTCTGTGTGTGATTGATCCTGTATGACAGACCCGGGACCACACATACACAGTTGCTTTCAAAACTCCTAGGACTGCATGAAGAAAGAAGGGTTCTGTGCTCCTAATGATTCCATATTTAATCAGAGTCACACACTAACCACAAAACCATGGGGGCTCAAGGGAACAACGCCTAACACTTTTCTCCAGCGTCATTTCTACCCCACCACTGCAGCCATCACAAACATGTTCATTGTAATGAATTCTGCCTTTTAATCATTGCCTAATGAGCTTGCCCTACTTACTGTTACTATTATATCTTCCTCATGGCTAAGGTTAACTGATGACTTTCATATAAATGCCCTCTAGGATGCAATCACAGAAATAGCTGCAGAAGCCCTTAGGGACACAAAGCCTTTCGTAATATGTCGTGCACACATAGAGGAATGCATAATACATACAGTACATGATGCTGGTGGAGTATGCATCAGGGAAACTGTAATACATGGAACAGAGGCCCATGAAATAGAAATGACTTATGGAGATATTTTTGGGCATGTAGGAGAGGTGTAGATGGGAGGCAGACAAGTTACAGAACTTGGTGTGTTCATTTCAGAACCGTATTTTAATTCCGCTTACTGTTAATTACAGCAGTGGTGTTTTTAAGAGAGGGAGAATTAAAAATGGTTCCTGTAATATTAAATCATGTTTTATCCCAGTTGTCGTGACACTGGTTCTGACATCAATTCCCTCTAGGGAAGAGAGCTGCCTCAGCTTACTCATCTTTTAAATACTCATGAGAGCTGATCGACAAAGGATAACTTTTTTGGTGACTAGTTATTTGAATTGACAAGCAGTTTTCCTTTTGACTATATTTATGACCCGTTAGTGTTTGCTTGCTGTGAACAGTCAAGTGGTCAAGCTGTCCTAACACAAATACTCTGGAGAAGCAAGTCTTGAAGCTTGAATATGCACCAAAAATGTATCTCCAGCGAGCTGTATATTTGATTGTAATATTATAAATTCATTTGATGCTGGCTTGTGACATAAGTCATCCAATTGGGGAACAGAAACAATACCACATGCCTTAGTATCTAACCACCTTGTGTACATTTCAGAGTTTGGCTCTTACCACCTGTGGCAGAGGCCAGTTTCAGAGCTTTCTCTCAAACAGAAGGAGAAGGGGTAGAAGAAAAACTCTCCTCGGGGACAGTGGCCTGGCTAAGTATTTTAAAGAGCCAGCAAAAAGTAAATGTGTCCCCTGAAGGCCCTCAGATCTTGGGGGCTGCTTATTCCAAAATAAGGCTCACAACAAAACCAGCAAAATAAAAAGTACCTAAGTTTGTAAGGACTCCCCTCAGGGAGCGGAGAGCTTTCCTCACTGCTGCAGCCCCTTCTAGCAGACTGGCCTTTTCCTATGTGCTCTGGAAACTGGGTGCAGCTATCCCATCTTATGCTCTAAAGGTCCTCAGAGAAGTCCTCTAAATCCTTGCTTCCCACCACCCAGACAGACATTGCCTTCTTTAGTTAGGGGGAACTGTGAGTGGAGAACCAGGGCCCCCCTTTTGGGTCCTGAAAGGTCTGTATCACAAGTACAGATGGCTGGAAAATGGAAATTCTTTCCTGCAAAAAAAAAAAAAAAAAAAAAAAAAAAAAAAAAGTCACGTACTGAGTGCATCCTTGTCTCTCTGGCCCTAGAATAGGGGGCAGCCTGAGAACCAGGGAGGCAGCAACCCAGAGCACTCAGCCTCGGCTGCTCTCCTGGAAAGCTTCTGTTCATTTAGTTTTCAGCCAAACAGAAATTTAGAAGAGCATTCCAGGCAGAAGCCAGGGAGCCATCATGTCAATATTCCCAATGGATTTTTTTTCCCCCCCAAAATGAAAGTTTTCCTGTGGAAATTTTTGGTTTTGTAGAAAAGGCATTTTTTGTCAGAAAATCGTTGCAGTTAAAAATTCCCAACCAACTTTACTCACAACAACAAACCAGTCACAAGTTATTTGTGCAGGAAATAAAACATATGAGGAGAATTTGGAATAACCAATTTCAAAATGTTGCAGTTGCCCACTGAACATTCCACAATCAAACAAACAAAATGTTTGTTCTGAATTATTTGCCCATCTCTGATTACTATCTTCCTACATCGTGGATATGTTACAAGGATTCAGGATTTAATAGCAGAGGCTGCTATGTAAGTATTTATTATTACTACAGAAGGTATTTGTAACATGCTGCTGGGGATACCCAAAGCTGTAAGGCACTGTTACCCCTCTGCCTCAGCTAGAGTGAATTTTATTGGAGAGTAGACTATGCATCAGATCCCTGCTATCCCATCTGTCTTCCTCACCAGTCCACTCCACCAGGCTCTCCCTACCCCAACCTGGCCTAGCAGGAAACAATCAGTGGACTCAGGGCTGGATTTACATCTTATGTGCCCCTAGGCACAGCATTTTCAGTGTCCCCCCTTCCTACAGTTGACCTTCATGTTTTCCGTAAAAAATGAAATGAAAAGAAATATAAACTCAACCTCCCCGGGAAGCCATGAGACCCTTTGCCACGCACGGCACTCCCAGCCCGGTGCTCAGCCCACCTGCCCCAGGTGAGGCACAAGGGGGGGGACTGTACCTCTCCCCATGGAGAGTGGTCCCTGGGTGTCTTCTGTCCCTCCCACAGCCTGGCATGGCAGCCATGCTCTGGCTCTGCCTGTCCAAGTGAATGGGGTGCTGGCCATGCCCTTCCCTCTCCCTCCCCAGCACAGGGCAGAGGCGGCGGGGGGCCGAGATTGGGAAGGGCTGGGACATTCCCAGCACCTTCAGCAGCCGTCCCGCCTGCCCGTGGCTCACAGTTCCTCCAGGCGGGCTGACTCAGACACTCACCCTGCTCCAGCCCTACAGGCTGGGCAGCCACCAACCCGTGCCAGGAGCCCAGCCACCCGCAGGGGAGCTGTATGTATAACTTTTTAACTTTTAACCCACTTTTAACTTTTAGGTGCCCCTAGAATGTGTGCCTACTGTGCCTAATTGGAAATCCAGCCCTGTGTACTCCAGCCCCTGAGCTTCTCAGAGATGTTTCTCTGCAGTGCACAGCACCTATCACTCTACATTCACCGAAGATATTAAGTTCACTGCTCTTTTAAAGAGTAAGTACACTACAGCTCATTAACTTAACTGGGATAAACACACCCTCCCCTTCAAACACAGCCCTGAATTGGTTTATAGTAAAAAATAAAACAAGTTTGTTAACAAATGGACATAGTTAAGTGATACTAAGTAAAAGAGATAAAGGTAGACACTGTTACAAGTAAATTAAAGTGAAAACAAGCATCTAAAAGACTAAACAATCTATCAAGATACAATCTTTGTTCAAGATGGTTTCTCCAATCCCCAGTATTCTTTCCAACTTTCCATCACAGAGATCAAATTGCTAAGGTGAAGGAAAATGAAGGAGTCTCTCTCTGTTCCTTATATCCCCAAAGGGATGTTTTTGTCTTTCTTATAAGTCAGGAACACCTCCTGGGGATTCAGTCTCCTGCCTCTCTCGAGTTCAGGCTCAGGATAACACTGGCCAGTTTAGCTCGATTATTTTGTTCACTGCTAAAATGTAAATTGAGGTAAACCCACAATCCTTTGTCTAGGACAGACCTGTTTATCACCTTTACCTAGGGTAGGCTGTTTGGTAACATCCTACAGGGGACATTTATAACTTCATACATAATGTTAACCAATGCATTTGACAATGATATTAATAATCAGTGTGCTATTAGTTTTCAAATGATACCTCAGAAGGCATATTTTATACCAACATTATTGCAGTAGCGTGTAGGGTGTGAACACAGGAGTGCATAGGTCACAATATTGTTAGGGACTTTAAATTTTAAACCAATGTCAGGTAGTTGATGATGTAAGAGATTCACAGCAGAGAGCACACCACTTAGCAACAAGACAGACCAGACTAACCCTAAACTAGAAATTGGAGTATTTTTACCATGCGACCAAGGTTCATTTAATTACACACCTAGGCCCCAGTCCTGCAAATGGATCTGCAGGGGCAGACCCTTACACTTGCATGAAGCCCCACTGGAGAAAATGAGACCCTGCACAGGCACATAGGCACACCAACATGGAACCAATTGTTGAATCAGTGCCAAAGAACTTTCTTTTACTTAAACTATACCACACGTTCTCTGGCCATCCCAAATCACTGATGTTTATTCTGTTACACAGACAGACAGTTAACAGGGTCCAGCCAACCGGTTTGTTTCAGAGAACAATTTCTCCTAACGTACAGATGGATGGCGAGGTTTAAGATGTGGCAGACTGGCACTGTGTTCTAAGGTGAAAGACATCTTCTTCTAATTCTACCAGTAGAAGTTAAAAGACAGCCAAAGCTCTTTAAGTGTGAACACCAAATCTGTACCCTAAATAACTGTGGCAGGCATAAATCAGCAAGACTCCAGCAATCTCACTTCAGATTAACATACTATCCCTAGAAGAAGAAAAACCTCAAACTTGCAATAAAATCTGCAGTGGCACCTCTTCACTTTCAAACATCCCTGTTTCACTTAAGATGACAGTGCTGAGATAACAGAAAATAGAACTAAGCAAATATGTTTCTCTAGCCATGAATGGAGGCGACTGCTTAAGTGGAATCATATTTGTATGGTTTAAGCTTTCTTTTCTTTCCATATGACCATGTCTGGCTCTCCAAACAAAGAGAGAGCCATGAAATAGCTACATGCCAGTACTAATTTTCTCTCTTGTTGTGACTAATACTCAGCGCCTTGATTTATGGATGAAAAAGAGGGATGGAAAGGAAAGTAGGATCCCTGATTATCATGGGCAAGTCACAAAGTGACTAGAACACGGACTGGTGACCAAGGTGAATTGCAGATTTGTGCTCTCCCTCAGTTGTTCTGGACAGCAATACTTTTGTGCTGCGACAGGATATAGAAACGTTGGGCTGGTCTTCATTACTGGGGTAAGTCAACCTAAGTTACGCTACTCCAGCTATGTGAATAACGTAGCTGGAGTTGACATAGCTTAGGTCGACTTACCCTGGTGTCTTTACTGCGTTGCGTTGACCGGAAACGCTCTCCGCTTGACTTCCCTTACTCTTCTTGGGGAGCTGGAGTACTGGCGTTGACCAGAGAGCGCTATGCTATCGATTTAGCGGGTCTTCACTAGACCTGCTAAATCAGTGGTTCTCAAACTTTTGTACTGGTGACTCCTTTCACATAGCAAGCCTCTGACCGCGACCCCCTTTATAAATTAAAAAGGCTTTTTTATATATTTAACACCATTATAAATGCTGGAGGCAAAGTGGGGTTTGGGGTGGAGGCTGACAGCTCACGACCCCCCATGTAATAGCCTCGTGATCCCGAGGGGTCCCAACCCCCAGTTTGAGAACCCCTGTGTTAAATCAACTCCTGCTGCAATCGATTGCAGCAGCCTCAATCTCCCTGAGTGAAGACCAGCCCATTGTGAAGGCCACAAAAAAAGAGATAATGCAAATTGTCCTTTTACAAAAATGTGCATAGTTGAATCAGCGCTGTTAAATAAGCGTCAGAAGTAGAACACAGGAATTTCAAAAACTAGCTTCTTATACTTGCAGCCTCTTTTATAAAGAAGCTCCAGAAGCCAGGAGTTAGGACTTCCCCTTCACTGAAGTGCTAGCTTAGGGCTAGATTGTGCCCTTTAGCTACAGCCCATAGAAAGGGGAGTGCAAATCTGCACCATCCCAGGGAAGCTTTAGAAGATGTGCCTCCCACCCCTCCCTGGCCGTGCTGGCTGGAGCACCCATGGGGAAAAAAATAGCGGGTGCTCAGCACTACCAACCACAGCTGTTCGGTGCTGCCACCGATTGGCTGATCGATGGCTTGGGGGAGGCGGAGAACAGCGAGTGGTGGGTGGGTGGGAGCCTCGGGGAGGGGGAAGAGCAGAGGTGGGAAGAGGCGGAGTGAGGGTGGGGATTCGGTGGAGAGAGTGGAGTGGGCGGGAAGAGGTGGAGTGAGGGTGGGGATTCGGTGGAGAGAGTGGAGTGGGCGGGAAGAGGTGGAGCGAGGGTGGGGACTCGGGGGAGGGAGTGGAGCAGGGGCAGGGCCATGAGGCGGAGCAGGGCTTGAGCACCCCTGGGGAAGACTAAAAGTCAGCGCCTGTGCCTGGGCATGTGGAGCCATGGCTCTGGCCTGTGTTTTGCTGGAGGTCAAACTAAACCATCATAATGGGGCCCTTCTGCGAATACTCCCTTGGTTGTTCCCAGGAGTGAGGGAGCATTGCAGTAGCAGTCCCCTGTGCGTCAACAAGCACCAGGGCTGCAGTTCTGGTCAGCCCTTACACAGACAGCTCAATGTAGGATGATGGTAGAAGCTCCTTACTCCCTCTCCCTCGCTGCCTGGGAGGAGAGGGGAGCGGGGAGCAGTCTAGTCTTTGGTAACAGTAAATCCTAAGGACAGTTCTACACTTAAAACGCTGCAGTGGCGCAGCTGAAGTGCTTCAGTGGAGACGCTTCTACTCCAACAGGAGAGCTTCTCCCATCAGGGTAGTTAATCCACCTCCGTGAGAGGTGGTAGCTCTGTCAACGGGAGAAGCCCTCCCGTTGACCTAGTGCTGTGTACACTGAGGGGTAGGGCGGTATAACTGTGTGGCTCGGGGATGGGAATTTTTACACCCCTGAGCGGCGTTGTTATACCGGTATAAGTTTAAAGCGTAGACCTGGCCTAGTCACCAGAACCAGGAGTTTCAAAGGGCGGCAGTAGCAGCTGAAATTTGGTCCTACATTTTGTAAAAAAACAACTTTGACCAAATGAACTTTGACCAACAAACTCAATGCCAATAAAAACGTTGCCACATTTTGAATATTCCAGTGAAAATGGTAGTTTTTAAACAAATATTTCCATTGTAACGTCTGAAACCCAAACACTGCAGCAGGGACGGTCTGAAGGTGAAGCTGATTTCAGGGATTTCCATTGGCAAAAAGTAAACAAAGAGCATAAACAGTGACAAGTACATGGGATCGTCACAATTCTTTCACTTTTAAATAATCTCAAGTGTTATCAGTAACATGGACAGAGAATAGTGTTTGTTTATAGCACATATTTAAATGGCCTGTGTCCTTTCTAATCTATGTCACTTTTTGGGTTAAGTTTGCTTTCCCTAATCCACTCCTGACTTTAATAAAAGCATGTGGGGTGACTAGAATGCTGACTAAAGTGAGAGACTAAGAAAAATTGCTTGAGCCTGATATAAAATAGACAGGGAGCATAGAGGTTTCCTCTGCTCAGCTCTAACAACCCACCTCTCCTCTGACCTACAACAACCCCAGTTATGTCAGTGCAGGCAATAGTTTGTTTCAGCAGAGCAGCACTGAGCATGTTGTCAGGGTGCAACTAATAATAAATAAGAGTAAGTAAGCGCAAGACACACTTATTGTTGCCCAATGGAAGAGAACACTGCACCAAGGGCCATAACCAGCGACCAGCATCTAAACTGTGACTAACGTATACAGCTGTGCTTCTTCAGCTAGACTCCACGGAGGGTGTAGTTTCTGAGAGGCATTTGTGGTGTTACGGGTGTAAATCAGGCTAAGGGAAGACCTAATATAAATCAAGATGGGCAGTGCCAAATGTCTATCCCATCAATTAGCATAGCCTACCTGCAGGACTAGTCCTTAGTGAACCAGTCCTGTGGAAAGGTAACAAGGAGTCCGGTGGCACCTTAAAGACTAACAGATTTATTTGGGCATAAGCTTTCGTGGGTAAAACCCACTTCTTCAGATGCATGGAGTGAAAATTACAGATGCAGGCATTATTATACTGACTGACAGAGGATGAGGGCCAGATGCAAGGACACATGAAAAATCAAGCAGCATCAGCCCTCTCTTCTGAGCTCTCTCAACCTGAGTTTGATCAGGTGTCCTGGTAGAGTCAGGCTGTGCTTCCCTACCTTGTCTTAAAAAGTAGCTGTTTATGTATTGCATATAATCCTGTTTGGCATTACCAACACACGACTACTGGTTTTTCTTCCTGAATAATGATGTGTACACAGTGTAGCCTTGAAGCACATGTTGATGATTCAGAAAAATCAATTCAGCTGCCTGGTACTAGAACAAACTAATGGGCAGATTTGAAGGGTTGGCAGATTCTATTTGCTCTGCTGGTAGCACTATAGCATTTGCTTGTCAAAGAGAAATCAGGTCATAATCAAGGTCCTAAGCAATAACCATCCAATTATCTGAATGCTGTGAAAGTGGAGAAACCCAACAAAAGGTGCAGCAACCACTGCAGCAACTATTTGTATTTGCTACACCTCCAGTGATCAGAGAGACTTAAAGCACTGGCATTAGCAATGTGTCACAAGTGCATGTAAATCACATCCTCAAGGAACTTATGTCCTTAGAGCATCTAGCTCCCTAATATAACCCTTTATATCACTTTCATACCACCAATGAGCATGGCACAATATACCCAAAAGCTACATAGAGATCAGGTTAAACTGCTAAACTTTCCAGTCCTCCAGAAGCAGCATGGTCTGGTGGACCGAGTGTGGCATGGGAACACATGAACTCATCTAAACCCAGCTTGGCCACTGATGCGCTGGGTGGCCTTGGACAGCTACTGTAACTTCTTAGCCTCTCTGTATCCCATCTGTAAAATAGGGATAACAATGCTTAACTACTGTTGAAAGGATTATTTAGTTAATGCACTTGGTATATGAAAAATGCTACATACATCCTTAGTATCTTGTTCATCATCTTGAACCTACCTCCTTGTCATTCTTTTATAGAGGATTGTGTCAGGTTGACAGTATTCCTTGGGGCCACTACAGTCGTGGGCTATAAGTAGGAAGCTGCTGTCTATAAGTTAGCTTCCATAAGTCTTTGTAGAGAAGCATTCTTCGCTGGCAAAACTTAAACCTCCATGGCCAAAATTTCCACACTAGTTGTCTAAATGTTAGGCTCACACATAAAACCACATTTAGGCACTTAAACAGAAGCGGCCTGATTTTCAAAACTACTGAGCACTTCAATAAGCTTTCTTGATGCTCAGCACTTTTATTTAAGGGGGGGGTCTAAATATGGATTGAGCAACCAAAAATGCAGACACCTAAGTTTTAAAATTGTGACCTAGGTCTCCTTTATCATTTAGCTTGTCAGGATTTTTCCATTTTGTATGGAAAAAGCCCATGTTTCATATCAATTAAGTGCAAAACTGTCCCAACTATTATTTCTCATCTACATTATAGGAGTATTGATAAATGGATGTAAACAAGAGGACTTTTAAGGACAACTGCTCAACTATTGTTGACTGACAGTTGGAAGGGACCTCTTAAATCAGCAGTCTAGATGAGTGACTTTATTCTATACTTTATCCCATAAATCTAGTTGTCCTCAGTTTCAGCATCTCTATCAAGATTGCGATAACTATATATTACAATTCTACTTTAGACAAACTGCTCCCCCATCCAGTTGTCAGAAATATTTTCTAATTTCCATCTTACATGTGTTCTTTATTGCCAATCAGTGATCCTTGCTTTACTACAAGTATACAATGAATTTAGTGTTTTGATTCTGTTGCGTTACTACTCTATAAATATTACATAGGTTCTGATCCCTCTTAAATGTTATTTCTTTAAGATTAAGCCCTCTAATCTTTTCTCAGAAGACATAGTCGGAGTCCCTTCATCACTGTAGATAGGGTTCTCTGAATCTTTTCTATAGTCTCTCAAAGACATCCTCCCCTGGCCCTCCCCAGATAAAATGGGAAGGGATGGGATGGGGAGAGTGTGGGTGTCCCGGGCTAGGGGTGGGGTCATGTGGTGGGTGGTCACAGGGGTTACTGCCCTGACTTCCAGCTTCTCCCCCCCCAAAAAATTTCCCCACCAGTTGCTGTCCCGGCCCGTCAGGGTAAGCAGCTGGCACGTCGGCACACTTTGTTTACTTAGGTTTACCTCCGTGCCTGCGGACGCTCGAGGTAAACAAACCATCTCGGCCCACCAGCAGCTTATCCTGATGGCCCAGGAGCCAAAATTTGCTGACCCCTGAATTATAGGGTCGGCTTATGAATTTCCATTTTTACTTATCCATCTTTGGAGGGGGAGGAAGGCGGGTCAGCTTATAAACAAACCAGCTTATGATCGAGTATATATGGTACAGTGAAACCTTATCAATACAGCCTAACATTGTTTTACATCTTCTCTTATCCTACAAAGATCCATCCCAATGTAGAATGGCCCTTTTCAAAATGCCCTTACGTTGTGCAGCCCATGAAACAAAATATATCCAAGTATTATATCATATTATATCATCAGATATTAACTTATATGCAGGAACCTATACCCACATATATGCAACTTATATGTAAATAAAAAATAATGTACTAAGCACATGAAAAGTTTGTGTCCTTTCTACAAGGGTGAACTCATTTATAGTTGGTTATCCCACAAACTTCTCAGTTAATGGTTGTATCTTAAATAATGCCACCTATTTTTTAAACAGACTATGAATCATTCTGTAGTATTCTCAAGGAAACAGGGATTCTTAGGTTTCAATTAAATGAGTTTACTAAATAAACTATTACATCAAGAATATAATGGAGAAAGCTAGATTTAGCTCAAGAGTCCCCTAACTGTGTGTCTCCAAGTCTCTCTCTAGCATAATTCCTCTTGGCTCTGCACTCCTGCTAGATACATACGGTGTCCACAATGTGACTTTCTGCCCCATATTCTTCCCTTTAACCTGGACTGTTTTGCAATAAAGCCTAGCTCACTCTGGCCCAAAAAGGACTTCCACTCTGTAAGTCATAGTTCTGCTTGTGCATTCCCCTTGTGTAATACCTAGAGAGAAAGGACAAAAGGACCTACGCTGTGGTTTCAAAAAAGGCCAATTAATAACAAGGGGAAAAGTGTTTGCCATTCCTATCACACACATTTGTTATTAAGCATACAAACGGAGAAAGAGTTCAGCCCACTGCTTCCCTAAATTCCAAAGACTAGATATGGAAATATGGTCAATACTGGTCAAAGATTGAAATTCTACACTTAAAATTAACAAAAATTCATAAGTTATTCATGTTATGAGACTCTTTACCATAGTTAAACAGTTTTCTTAAAACGAAACATGGTATTTTATCACCAGAACGGTTTTTTTTATTATAAAACATTCTTAAATGGAAGTGGCCAAAGGCCTCAATCACAAATGGGATTGTTGTGCACTGTACAAACATAGATAAAAGAGAATCATTGTCCTAGAGGGTTCCCTCCCCCTCCCCCCCACTCTAGTTCCCTGTCATCTCATCTCTTCTCTCTGCCTTTTTTTTTTTTTCTGTGATGATTTTGAGGCTACAATTGTACATGCCTATCTTTAGGCCTGTCGTCTGAGTTAAAAGGAAACAAAATTTGATTGCAGTGGTATCATCAATCTGTAAGGGGAGTTTTAAATTGCTAGCTACAGCTTAGTTCAGTGGTTCTCAAACTTTTATACTGGTGACCCCTTTCATAGCAAGCCTCTGAGTGCAGCCCTCCCCCCCTTATAAATTAAAAACACTTTTTTATATATTTAACACCATTATAAATGCTGGAGGCAAAGTGGAGTTTGAGGTGGAAGCTGACATCTCGCGACCCTCTCATGTAATAACCTCGTGACTCCCTGAGGGGTCTCGACTCCCAGTTTAAGAACCCCTGGCTTAGTTGGATATGTCAGAATTTAGGCGGGAAATATCAGCTTCTCTTATGGATTAGTACAGCAGAGCTGCTTTATTTATCTTTTCTAACAGAGCTAAGGTTATAATTCAATTTGTGGATTCACCTTCTGTTCTCCCCCCCCAAATCATTAATACTGTGAGACACAGCACGGTATCAATGACCGTTTCTTGTTGCACATTTCAGGCTTCTGCTTCAGGTCTACAGCGATAGGCTTTACTTCCCTCAGACACACTGATGTCACTCTTAAACGTAGTGCTTGTAGTACGGGTGTAGAGCAGGAGCAACAAAAATGAGGAAGCAAGCTAAGGTGGAAGACTAGAAGCCAGCCCAATAATCATATGCACTAAGAACACTAGATATTGATATTATTCATCACAGGAAAATCATTGGCTGCAAGTATATAATCGTGATGATCTTGTAACACCAAAAACTGGGAGCTACTATTTCTATAAACTTTTGCAGTGAGGAATTAATGGCTTTAAGATTAACTTAACAATATTAAACACACTCACATTCAATCTATTCAAGCTTACTGCCACAGGTAAGGAAGAGGGAGATCCTGAGAGAGATTTGATATTACTTTTTTACTTTTGGGAGGAGCACAGATACTAAACATGCTGAGTGTCATATATGCATGTAGTTAGGCAGAGAGATGGATATTCAGAGTAAGACAGAAAAATAAGGTACTCAGGGCTCAAACCTTTGGGGTGCAGAGAGCTTTTAACTCCTATGGATGGTCAATAGGATTTGAGGGTCCTCAGCAACTCATATATTCAGGCTTTAAGCTGTATTACCCCACCAATCCTAAACATATGCTAATGGGCCTGACCCAGAGAAGTGCCGAGAATCCTCAACTTCTGTGGACCCCAGTCGTGGTGCAACTTTGTATTATTACTTGGCAGGATTGGGCCATTTTCTACAAGACACATTTTAGAAATGAAATAAAAACTAGGGTTTTTCTGACGAATAATTCATTTCAAGAGGAAGACCTGAAAACATTAATTAAATAAAATCTGCCCCCAAAAGATTGGATGATGGAAAGCCTATGTTGCTCATTAAACATCAGTGGTCCCAGAGTGCCAAAACATTCTCATCTCCGTCAATGATTAAATATAGAAGATATGTACTGTAGATTAACTATGTGTACATCTCTACAAGGAGTTAACCTGGCATTTGGACAGTTCCACATGCTTAAATATTCCCCATTAATAGCTGTCAACTTCACATCTGGTTTCTGAATCCTTCCAGGAGCCTCCAGAGAACAAGCACTGGTATTAAGCAGGCAATCCTGCCTATCAGGTTTGTCTTATAATAATAAAATGATAAACACAATCCTTTCAATAGCAAATGAGCACCACACTTAGTGAGACTGCAGATAATTCAAAATTGTGATGGTTTCAGATTTTAACTGAGGGGTCCATGTTTTCTTTGCAAAAGAGCCTAATCAAAATCAGAACTTTTATACAATGGCTCTACTTTTTTATACTGGCCGAATCAAGTTGTTTGGTGCAAAAACAACAAGTGAAGACAGAGTGAAATTTCCAAAGTACTGCAATTATGTGCCTCATAACTCATACAATCGGCTATAGTGACACTGTGTTCTTCAGACGACATGGAGGGGTTCATCCTGAACTAGATGTTAAAACGCAGCCACAAATCTGTTAATTCCTTGATGTATTTTTCATGTTTGTTGTTCAGTATTTTGATCATTTGATTATATTTAAACAAGAATAACTAGTTACCCAGAAATCTCAAGAATATCTCAGCATGATCTTCCCCTCCTACCGTACTTCGAAAGTAAGAAAACTGCATAACAGAGAAAACAATATTGGCACTAGCAGTACTAATACAACTCAAACCTGACAAATAATAAATTAGGGGGAGGATTTTTTTTTTAATGAGTTGTGGGTTTATCTGTGTTTTGATTATAAAATCAAAGCCTTTAAATGATAACAGCAAAATAGAGACAATGGATTTCAGGAAGGCAGATTTTGGTAAGCTCAGAGAGCTGATAGGTAAGGTCCCATGGGAATCAAGACTGAGGGGAAAAACAACTGAGGAGAGTTGGCAGTTTTTCAAAGGGACACTATTAAGGGCCCAAAAGCAAGCTATTCCGCTGGTTAGGAAAGATAGAAAATGTGGCAAAAGACCACCTTGGCTTAACCACGAGATCTTGCATGATCTAAAAAATAAAAAGGAGTCATATAAAAAATGGAAACTAGGACAGATTACAAAGGATGAATATAGGCAAACACCACAGGAATGCAGGGGCAAGATTAGAAAGGCAAAGGCACAAAATGAGCTCAAACTAGCTACGGGAATAAAGGGAAACAAGAAGACTTTTTATCAATACATTAGAAGCAAGAGGAAGACCAAAGACAGGGTAGGCCCACTGCTTAGTGAAGAGGGAGAAACAGTAACAGGAAACTTGGAAATGGCAGAGATGCTTAATGACTTCTTTGTTTCGGTCTTCACCGAGAAGTCTGAAGGAATGCCTAACATAGTGAATGCTAATGGGAAGGGGGTAGGTTTAGCAGATAAAATAAAAAAAGAACAAGTTAAAAATCACTTAGAAAAGTTAGATGCCTGCAAGTCACCAGGGCCTGATGAAACGCATCCTAGAATACTCAAGGAGCTAATAGAGGAGGTATCTGAGCCTCTAGCTATTATCTTTGGAAAATCATGGGAGACGGAAGAGATTCCAGAAAACTGGAAAAGGGCAAATATAGTGCCCATCTATAAGAAGGGAAATAAAAACAACCCAGGAAACTACAGACCAGTTAGTTTAACTTCTGTGCCAGGGAAGATAATGGAGCAAGTAATTAAGGAAATCATCTGCAGGGGGTAAGGTGATAGGGAACAGCCAGCATGGATTTGTAAAGAACAAATCATGTCAAACCAATCTGATAGCTTTCTTTGATAGGATAACGAGCCTTGTGGATACGGGTGAAGCTGTGGATGTGGTATACCTAGACTTTAGTAAGGCATTTGATACGGTCTCGCATGATATTCTTATCGATAAACTAGGCAAATACAATTTAGATGGGGCTACTATAAGGTGGGTGCATAACTGGCTGGATAACCGTACTCAGAGAGTTGTTATTAATGGTTCCCAATCCTGCTGGAAAGGCATAACGAGTGGGGTACCGCAGGGGTCTGTTTTGGGACCGGCTCTGTTCAATATCTTCATCAATGACTTAGATATTGGCATAGAAAGTACGCTTATTAAGTTTGCGGATGATACCAAACTGGGAGGGATTGCAACTGCTTTGGAGGACAGGGTCATAATTCAAAATGATCTGGACAAATTGGAGAAATGGTCTGAGTTAAACAGGATGAAGTTTAACAAAGACAAATGCAAAGTGCTCCACTTAGGAAGAAAAAATCAGTTTTACACATACAGAATGGGAAGAGACTGTCTAGGAAGGAGTACGGCAGAAAGGGATCTAGGGGTTATAGTGGACCACAAGCTAAATATGAGTCAACAGTGTGATGCTGTTGCAAAAAAAGCAAACATGATTCTGGGATGTATTAACAGGTGTGTTGTGAGCAAGACACGAGAAGTCATTCTTCCGCTCTACTCTGCTCTGGTTAGGCCTCAGCTGGAGTACTGTGTCCAGTTCTGGGCACCGCATTTCAAAAAAGATGTGGAGAAATTGGAAAGGGTCCAGAGAAGAGCAACAAGAATGATTAAAGGTCTTGAGAACATGACTTATGAAGGAAGGCTGAAAGAATTGGGTTTGTTTAGTTTGGAAAAGAGAAGACTGAGAGGGGACATGATAGCAGTTTTCAGGTATTTAAAAGGGTGTCATAAGGAGGAGGGAGAAAACTTGTTCACCTTAGCCTCTAAGGATAGAACAAGAAGTAATGGGTTTAAACTGCAGCAAGGGAGGTCTAGGTTGAACATTAGGAAAAAGTTCCTAACTGTCAGGGTGGTTAAACACTGGAATAAATTGCCTAGGGAGGTTGTGGAATCTCCGTCTCTGGAGATATTTAAGAGTAGGTTAGATAAATGTCTATCAGGGATGGTCTAGACAGTATTTGGTCCTGCCATGCGGGCAGGGGACTGGACTCGATGACCTCTTGAGGTCCCTTCCAGTCCTAGAATCTATGAATCTATGAATCTATAACAAAACACACATCTCACATTAAAGAACGTTAGTGGGTGGCGACATATTTTTCCTTCCCCTGTGTTGGCGTTTAGTTTTGTGAGAGAGGTTATTGTCTGTGGTGTGGGGCAGGATGGAAATGGAGCACTTGTAAATAGTTTTATTTCAACCTTTTTTGTGTCGGCGGATTAATATTTTGTATCTTATAACATTAATTCTGTACATGCTTTACATAAAATTTCCTTGGCGATAGCGAAGTAAAATACCCACCAAGTAACAGACTAAACACATCAACTTAGCTGAGATCAAAATGTCTGGTTTTAAGCTATTGTTGACATAAAACAAGAATATAAATGTCCAGATTTGAAATATAAAACAGTTTAAAAGCATCACATCCAATTTCAGGGAGCTTCCAATCAGGATCTTATTTTTACTAACCTGCTGCCTGAAGTAGTTGGAGATTTTTGACAGCAGCCCCAGGCATATTATGACAAACAATGAACACTGTCTTCACACCATGTTCCATCAAATAAAAAGGTGTAAATAGCAGCCCAGAAGTCTGGATTTAGTGACACTTGCCTCTGACCTTAATAACCCTTAGATCCCCCAAGGCCTCTTTTAGGTCAGGCTACGTATTCAGATTTCCACTCTGGCATGTCTTGGTAGAGACTAAAAATTCTGAAAGAGGGTCTGCTTCATGCCAGCAAAGGTCAGAAAATGGCCTCTGATAAAATGGTGGTAAAAATGAAGAGTAACTCAGGTGCCCATATAAGAGTTGCGCATGTGTGGATAGGAGTGGGTGGGGAAAGGAGCATCACAGGATGTTAAAAATACATCTTTGTTACTTTAAAAAGAAATTCTCCTGACCTGTTGACTTCATGATCTGACCTTTAACAAGGAGCAAAAACAGTTTAAAATGTAAGTGAATCAGAATATCTTGCACAAAACCCTGAACCAGCAGGGGCTCCTTGTAGGGGGGAATGGAACATTTCCTGGCTTACTACACAGCTTTAGTTTCATTGCTTTCAACATAAATGAGTATTGACACTGGACTAAAAAGTAGATTAAGTCACATTACTGAATAAACTTCTCATTACACTGGAGGTTCTGTGGACCTAACAGATCCAGCAGCAGACCTTGCTCATCTAACTGTAGTAAAGCCCCATGCGGGTATCAGGTCCTAACAACTGCCCAGGGCTCTTGCTATGATTATCACTGGAAGAGGATTTGGTTAAGTGCGATATTGTGAGCTGCTGATTTTCAGAATTAGAACTTTCCTTTATTCTCATGCCTATTGGGTAGGCAAAATCTCCTTTGGTGATGGTTTAATGGGATTAAAAACATCCCCTGGAATATGCTAAAATAATAACAACAACAACGAAGAAATAGTCTGGCATTTTGGTGAGGTATTCTGGTAATCCATTAAAATGCACACAGGACAAAACCAAATATAAAGTTTGAGAAGTCCTTGTTCAGTCATAGTACAAATATCACAGGTATATTGATTATAGTCCACTGAAAGCTTACATGGTAAGTAACACTGATTACTCCGTAAAAATTACAAAATGCATTCTCCTTTTAAATTTCTAATTTTTTCATAACAACAGAATTGTTGATAATACAAAGTATTTACTTACCTAAGAAGTGAGAGCATAATCCTGTCAAACAGCCATTGACTTTAATGTGATTAGGATCAGGCCATAAGGGAGGGCATGAGATATGGGAGAGAAGGGAATATCAGAGTAGAGATGGTATAGCTCATAAGTTATGCTTTTTATCTATAGAACAAAGCACTTTAGAAAGAATGGTAAGTATATGTATCCCTCTTTTATAGATGGGGAAACTGAGGCATGTGACAATGAAATGACTTTCCCAGAGTTGCAGAGAAAAGCAGTGACAGAGCTGGGAATAAAATACAGGTCTCCTGATTTCTAGTCCAGTGCCCAACACACTGTACCATGCTAGTAAAGTTTAATCAAAGAAAATTCCTTCACTATTGAAATTAAAAAGTCATGGAAACATATCTATTGAAGTTAAGATTCATAACATTTGTTTGTGACACATTTAAAATTTGGGCCTAAATTGCCCAGATGGTTTCCCTTTACATTCCTAATCTTGCTGACAATGCATGTTTTCTTTCATGCTTCCTAGAATGAAAGTTACAGTTAAACTGTAAATTAAGTAATGGATAAAAAATGGTTACTGATTCTTTAGAACTGTCTTTTGTACAGCACCTAGCACAATGGGGCCCAGTTTCTGATATGGAGCTCTTGGTGCTAATGTTATATAAATGTTATATAGCAATAATTTTTAAAAAAAATCTCTAACACTATGTCAATTACACTTTGATCAAAGTTACTCCTGGAAACCACTCTACACCTCCATACACTGAGGATTTTCTGAGGAATATATATTACACACACACACACACACACACACACACACACACACACACACACACACACCCCTTTCCTTTAGTCACTTCAAGTCTGTCAGACAATTGGCCCCTTTACGTATGATTATAAATAAAAAAACAAAAAACAACAAAAAAAAAAACTTTTTCACTACAGTCTTTTTTTAAATTACACCCATTTAGCTAACAAAGATTCCAAGGTACGCGACTGACACCATACCAGCTCAGTACAAATTGTATTAGCCCATTTACTCTCCCTCCAATTAAAATACAGTGTATAGAAAAGAAAAATAGAAAGAGGGAAATGTTTTTAAATATTTTTTTAACACAATATAGCATTATGTCCAAATGGGGAGTCCAGTTTTCAGTATCTAAATTTGGGTGCTTTGTTCCAAATCTGGAAACTCAAACATGCAACTAAAATGGGCAGCTGAGCACCAAAATATCCAGTGGCAGAATTGAGTACCCAAACTTAGGGATCAGTGCTTCAATATTAGACTCTGGGTGTACACTGATCCCTCACAGTCACACTACCTAGCAATTCACATCCTGCTTTACCTTGTTGCTGCTATAAAATGGATCTGGATTATTTTTTTAAAAAGCAGTGAGACACTTTTGAAATTATTTCAAATTGTGTATTGTTTGACAGGTTCTGACATCGTGGTGACTCAATCAGTCTATCAGCCTGCGGCCATACCACATCAGGCTGTGATTTCGTTAGCATCACAAGTTAAACTGGTTTGAGTCTAGTTAGCAGCGATGGCAGACCCTCAAGGAAAACCAAGGTGATATAGGAAATGATGCTGGTTCAGTACTGACTCAGAAAGGAGAGCAATTACACTCCACCTCCCTAAAATTGTGATGACCCTACACCTTCAGAAGTGAATAAGCAGCTCAGAAAATAAATTCTAGCAGCACATTCACTGCATGGCTCACCTCCTACTAAAATTTACACAGTAGAGGAACTAGCCACATCATGTAAGCACAAGGTGACCCAAGGCCATTGGCTGCAGCAACATTTCAGAGCTCCAGTGGGACATCGACACTTGCGCCAGCAGACTGCAACACACGGTGGGTATTGGATGTGCTGACAGACTGAATCCAGACATATTTAAAATAAATCTTGCTTGCTTTCTGTAAATATTACTGGAACAGCCTGTCAATGCAGATGGCTAATCCACCCAAACTGACCAGCTTTTCAATATGTAATACTCTTACAACTACAACAGGAAATTTTCTTCAGTTCCAAAAAAACCCATTCCTGAAACAAATACGGTGGATAAAAAGTTTTTAACCATGGGGAACAGACTAAACAAATTCACGGATGCGTTCAAATATTTATATTAATGACTTGGTCATTGGATTCTTTCTTTGTGGTTGTTTGCAGTGCCCTGTATGTTTGGTCCTTGGTTTATCTAGTTTAATCTGACTGTACCTTTTGTCGTTTAGGCAGTATTAAATTGCTAGAGGAAGGAGTTCTCTTCCTGGAAGGCAGAGAGACGATTCTCAGCAGTCATCACTTTTTGTTTACTAGGGCGGATATATGGGGGAGGAGGAGGAAAAGGGAAGAAATACCTAACATCTTAACGGCTGTAAACATAACAAGGGACTCACAGCAAACTATTTTCTGCTTTTTTTTAATAAAAAAAAACACAAGCTTAATGGGGATGTTACAACATCATGCACCAAGGACAGCTGTGGACTTAGATCTTTGCATTACAGTAGATCTTTCAAAAAGTAACTCGAATAGTTCTACCAAAGTTACCACTCCAGTTTACAGTTTTCAGTACATGGTACTATTTACTAAGGGCTTGTCTTCAGGGGTAAATTGACCAGAATAGCTATTATGGAATAATTTTCATTGTTGTTTGCAGTGTTGTTGTAGCCATGTTGGTCCCAGGATAGTAGAGTGAAAAGGTAGATGAAGTAATATCTTATATTGGACCAACTTTTGTTGGTGAAAGAGACCCACTATTGAGCTACACAGACCTGAAGAAGAGCTCTGTGTAGCTCAAAAACATGTCTCTTTCATCAACAGAAGTTGGTCCAATAAAAGATACTCCCTCACCCACCTTGTCTCTCTATTACAGAATAAGGTATTCTACAACAACTATTCCAGAATAGCTCCCCATGTGGACACACTTGCTCTGGAAATAAGAGTGTGTCTTCCTTTAGTTTAGCTTAATCACAGTCGATTAAATTAAACCAGAAAAAGGCACTGTTTTTCCAGACTAGCTATAAGCATTTTAAATTCACACTCTACCTTATTCCAGAATAACTTCCCTGTGCAGACAAGCCCTGAGCAAATCGCCCCTCACAAGACCCTGGGCACTGACAAGGAACTGGGGAAATCCTCGGGGGAAAGATGGGGTGGAGTTTTATCTAGGCCCTTCCATAGCTACTGTTCCAGGTTCTACCGCCACATGTCCCCACAATAGGGTAAGGCAGGGTAAGACCATAGCATCTACAAAAAGGTGGGTCACTCTGTCCTCCCTACCTGCCCTTACATACAGCCATGCAAGGAGCCACTGGTGAGTAGGTTCCACATACAGAGGCACCCCACCAAGGTACAGTCTCCCCAAATTCTGCTCCCCCAATTTATGCACTGGAAGTGCACTGACTTTGATGCAAGAGGATCTAGTGTTCCAGATGAAGGGTAGGATTTGCTCCTTTGAATGCAGAACCTACTATTGCTTGCGTGCATCTCATAGTTGCAATATCTGCCCCGATATCTCCGTTGTGCAAGAATCAGAATGTCTTTTCCAATACCTGCTTTTAAATGTCAGACTTGTTCCAATTCCATCACATAGGAGAGACCCTGAAAGCAGTGATCTCAAACCAGAAACTCTTTAAATTTGATTTAAAGAAAAGATTAATATAATGTAAGTTACTTCTACTCGCAAGTCAATAAAAGTATTTATCTCCTTACTCTGGCCTACCCAGGGTCCTGTATACCTGAGTATGGATTGGATGTGAATAACACAATACAGTGAATCAGCAGGTCATTCTGATATTGGGGGCAATTTGGGGTTATTCTCTTTTTTTCCTTTGCAATCTTCTCTCAGTTGATTAATCTTGAGAAATATCACTAACATAGGTGCTTTGCCTGATCTGGAAAAAAATAAATCTTAAATTAGAAGACACTTTTCTTGGTCAACATCCTGTACGAAAGAACTTACTTAATCATCCTGTACAAAAAGGTAAATCCAGTCACCATGGTAGCTATGATTCAATGTGAATGAGCAGGTGATCTCGTCTTCCATTGAGAGCAAGGCACTGGGATTCAGGGAAGAGGGGCTCTGTTTCTCACTCTGTCACTGGCTTGCTGTGTGACTATGGGAAGGTCACTTGGGCTCAAATTTTCAGAAGTAGCCTCTAAGGTTCTGATCCTTCAAACACTTAAATACCTGCTTAAGTGCATTTACACAAGTAGCCCCGTTGAAATTAATGGCACTATTAGTGTATGTGACATTAAATCCATTCGTAAGTGGTTAAAGGATCAGAGATTAATATCAGATGCCTTATATGCGGGGTTGCACTTATGGAACAGAGCCAGAATTTGGCCCAGGTGAGGCAGTTTGGTCCTGTGAATAGATTACATGAGACTCAGCAGACCCAGATTATATTGCTGGCTCTGCCACTAACCTGCTGTGTTACTTTGGGAAAGTCATTTTACCTACCTGTGGCTGTCTCTCCGCAGGCCGCCTGTTTTATCTATTACGACTGAAAGTCCTTTGGGGCATGGACTGTTTCTTACTATGTGTTTGTACAGAGAGTCTTGCACTGATCTCAGTGGGGCTTCTATGTACTACTGTAGTACAAATACTAATAGTGAGGGGAAAACCCTCCTAGACCCCTAACTGTACAGAGAGCATTGTCATGCTATTTCAGCACTTCTATCAGGAAGAACAGAGGGCAGTGAAAATATAATCCATGCCTTTTAGAATTTGTAATTAGCTTAAGGCTTTGGTTGATTTATTTTATTTGAAAGCTAGCTGAGCTGGGGACCTGACACGTTGTCTGGATCTACATCCAAATGTTGCCAAAAGTTCAAGGGTGCTTGAATCTGAGGTTCCACTTCAGGATCATTGCTCATCTCAAGTATTAATGAAGTGTCATTGGTTTGAAAGGTCTGCTAAAAACTAAAAAGAACAATTTTTATCCAATATGAATATTTTAAAAGACCTGGAAATAGCGTTCTTTGTGAAGAATGCCAGAGGAGAGGAGGATGAGAACAACAAGAGCTTCACTGGCACAAGGGACCCTGGATGGAACAGCTGTTCTTTTTTGGAAGCATTAAAAGAAAAAAAAAGTGTGATGGGAGGTCATTAGCAGACACCACAATAGATGTTTCCAAGTTGATGTTTTATATACTGAGATTCTTTTCTTTAAAATGCATCTCAAGAAGGTCTGGGTATGACAAACTTTATGTGTAATGAAGGGAGTTTTAAAAACAAGTTTGATTCCATGGGTGAGTCATAACCATTCATCATCAAATCTCTTAGGACCAGGTTTGCCTTCATGATCAGCACAACCCTGGGTCTCAGCAACCATTATAGTCCCTTAGACACACTGGCAACTAGCACAGGCAGGAGCAGTCGGATCTAACCCACTGTCAAACTTCCTTAACTTGCAGTGTGTACACGTGGGGAGATAATCCCATTAAAAAAAAAAAAAAAAAGCGCAGCCTAGGAGCTAGCATTTTAGCACCTCTTGCACCATTGTGCTGAGTACTTCTTGGCTGAAGTTTAGGATCTGCATTGGGAAGTCTCATTTTTTGCCACTCAGTCAGCTGTGCTACTTTATCAGGAATATCAAATTTAAAAGGGACTTTTCTTAAGTTGTAACAAACAATTGTCAGAAGTCAGAAAGATATGGTGTGTGTTTCTAACAGGGAAAGATAAATATCAACAGAAACATGCAAGAATTCACAGCTACTTAGGAACTGCTTTAATTCCTGCCATCCTCACTAGGGAAAGGAAAAGCTCATGGAGTTTGAGGTCTGTGAAGCTCACAAACGGCTATTTTTTGGGTACACAGGATTTGCAGAAACAGCAGTTCATGAAATTTTATTTATGTAATTTAAACTCATTCATTCCTGCACCTTCGAGGGTGATTCGGTTTTTACAAGTTAATGTTGTTCAAGCTAAAAGGGAGATAGAGGCACCATGCTCTAAAATAAAGCTTGCATTCCCCCTTTAAAGAGGGTGTGTGCGTATGTTCATATATGTACAACTATCCACACGCACAAAGCCTGTATCTCCTCTCATTTACTCTGGTGTAAATCGAGAGTCATCTCACCAAAATCAATGGAGTAACACCAGTACAAAACTAGTGTAAGTGAGAGAAGAATCAAGCCCACTGATGCACCTTTCTTCCGCTCCCTGCTCCATTTTTCAGACTCTGTGTTTGAGTTTCACTCTACCCACTCCCTGCTCCATTCTCACACTTTTTTCGCTATATTTCTCTCCCCACATACACACATTCGTTTTAAAAAACAGTCTCTTCTAAGGGAAACACAAACTCAAAAGCATCAGAGCCACACTTCTGAACTCACAAATTTCAAGTTCTCCCATCCTCAACTGTCACAGCTAAACGAATTATTATCAAGGGCCAAATTCTCCCCTCACTCGTCACTCCTGATTTTAGCCAATGTAACTGCACTGAGTAAAATGGAATTATTCCAGATTTACACCAGTGTCAGTGAGAGCAGAATTTGGCCTTTTATTTTAAAAAGAGTCCTATTATTTGTCCAGGGTCCTTGTATCTCTCTCCTCCATCATATGGCCGACGTGCAGTGTACTCTTTTGGGGCATTCCCTGTTAACCATCAGTCATACTACCACCAGTTGTGGGCAGTTTGGAAACCCTTCATTAACTGTCTTGTAAGAGAGGACAAGGAGATTGAATGTGATGAGGTATGAGACAGGGACAGGATGCAAAGGAGAGCTTCAAGAGGAGCAGAAATTTAGTTGAAGCAAGGACAAGAGGAAGAAGATTTTGGCAGAAGCATTTTAGATAGACAGGATAAGGAGTGAAAGCCAGACCGACAGTGATTAAAGTCATCAAAGCAAGATATGACTGTGGAGTGGACAAGGGGTGGGGAGATTACAAGACATATCCGAGGATACTAAAGGGAAGTTTTTCCTCTCGGTTTATTTCACGTGTGCATGTTCTCTCTAACTCAAAATATCTGTAAGGTATAAGCTGCTACCTACCTATACCAGGTTTAGGTAAAGTTACCTACCTAAGAGTGGGATTGAGAGGATTAGTTAATGTTTATAACACACTTTGAAGAGGTAGAGACCTAAGTAAAGTGCTAAATATTATTTAACCCTATTGTCCTTAGACAGCATGCATACAAATCAGGCTCTATCAGTAAAGCAGAAATCTTTGGTCTGTTGACTACCAGCTATCCTGGTGCTTGAAAGGCACCATATGGCCGACGTGCAGTGTACTCTTTTGGGGCATTCCCTGTTAACCATCAGTCATACTACCACCAGTTGTGGGCAGTTTGGAAACCCTTCATTAACTGTCTTGTAAGAGAGGACAAGGAGATTGAATGTGATGAGGTATGAGACAGGGACAGGATGCAAAGGAGAGCTTCAAGAGGAGCAGAAATAGAATCATGCTAGGATTTTTTTTTAATTGTTTGTATTTATTGGGAATTTGAAATAACTGAGGTGACATCAAGTACAGAACAAAATTTGCATAACCATTAGTTGACTTTAACAACAAGCAAAGAGACTATCACAAATCTTTAAAAAGCATTTTTTTAATAGCTGCTAGGACAAGCACTCCATAATACTGTTGCAAAATGAGCACAAGGGATGAAACGCAGTGTTAGCTGACAGACAGGACATTGTCTGGGGGAGGGGAGGAGGCGGGGGAAGCTTTCCAAAAGTGTCTAGTATGGATTATGGTTCATCATCTGTACAAAAAAGTCATTTGGTTTAAACCTCCCTTTACAAACTTCCTTTCTTCATTCAGGTCACATTACTATTAGTCAGACTTAAAGTCTGAAAAAGCCAGATCCATGAGGCTTTACATTTATTTGCTCTGTCAGCGCTACGTATTAAATGCATGTTTAGTTGGGCGCTATATATCTTATTAAATGTTCTGTCCTGTTTAGCTCTGTTCTCATCTGATTTATTCTGAATTCAAAGACTATGACTGTAAGTGCCTTCAAACCTACAGATGCTTAGACCACTGGGGACACAGCACAAAAATGTGAAATGCAGCAACCATTACTGTCCGATCTCATTATGCTCATGACTTGGAAGAATAAAATAAGAATGCACTGGAATTAAATCTCTTCTACAGGGAGAAATTGGAAGCAGAAAATCTCCCTTAGAAACTATGTGCGCTCAAAGCCCCTGGAAATGATCAAGTAAAATGTACATATAGTCTACATCAAATGGGGGACTGCAGACAATTAAAACACAGCACCAAAGGAAATACATATGGATTCCTAGGGACAGATCTTTGGCTCATGACAATGCAAGTAGCTGAAAAACCAGCAGAACAGAGGGTCACCAGGTGGTGTAGAGCTGGCATAGCCATCTCCTATAACCCTTCATGAAGAGGGCATGGCCAGAAAGCTGTTGTGTACCGGCAATCCTGGGGCACCCAGAATGGCCCCTCCTAATTTGAATCAGCTACACATATTAATACAATCACCCCCCATGTATTTATGCAAACAATTAAATGTAAAGTGGATTGCACGTCCAATTTCCCTCCCTCGCCAAATGGATTCCAATGATAAAATAACCACAGTAGTGCCAATAGCAAGATAATTAAAACTGCACTCATGCCATCCATGGGGAAGATAATTGTACTCTCTCTCTTTTTCATGCACTCTAGTAGTGCAATCTTAATGGTTGTTGTTGTAACTATTAATTGGATATTAGTATACCAGTGAGATACTTGCCAAGAGTTTAAACCAACATTACTGGTGATCCCTTCTTGGGTGTTGGCCAATGCAAGTCACAACTACCTCTTGAGATTCCTGTTTCACAGAACGCTACTGCAGAACCAGTTCTGTGAACTGTTGCATTACAACACATGCTGTACACAGTATGTGTGCTTTTCTGCATGTAATTTAACTCATCGCTACGAGCTCTGGCATCTATTAAGAATATTAAGTGGAACAATCTTACTTCTTACTCATAACTTTCAGCCCAAACATTCACCACCACCTAATAGGAGCACAGTGTACTCATTGCCATCAATGGGCCACCTGTGAATTACAGAAGTTACAAATGAAAAAG
Organism: Emys orbicularis; assembly: GCF_028017835.1. Taxonomy (NCBI): domain Eukaryota; kingdom Metazoa; phylum Chordata; order Testudines; family Emydidae; genus Emys; species Emys orbicularis. The sequence goes on along the minus strand of NC_088687.1, from coordinate 93,863,448 downwards.
ACCTATTGGATCATCCGGGCCATCTCCCTTCCATACAGGATTGTTCAATATGGTACAGTTTGTAGCATTTCGTATAGCCTAGTTTAAAAAGTCCCAAGCGAGGAAGCCTCCACCACTCCCCTTGGGACATTAAGTGGTTAAAATAATGTGAAGCGATGGAAACAGCTATAAGCATGGTTGAGAGAGCTCTTTTTGTTCAGAGTATCACCAGGTTGAATCACCACCAGGTTTTGCAGTCTGTCACCATCCAATTTTTGAGTTCCTAGCCGTTTTGACTTCACAAATTACACTCATGTGCTGTACAGCTACAGTAAGACGTCTCTATGCCATGCCAAGCCAAGAATCCTAGACCACTGTGATATCACCACTCTTGCGCTACAGCTAGTTTACAATCAATAAAATTGTTGCTTGCATGAGGGAGACTGCACAGATGGTGGATTACTTGGCCCACCTGCCACACTCATGCAATAGGATGGCCTTTCAGATACTTGTATACAGTAAGTCAGAAGACATACTGGGAAGTGGACCAAGGCAGGGTGGGAACAGGATAGTGCATGGATCCACCGGCCATTGCACCCGATGGACAAAGACTACTTACTTACAGGGGGGAGAGATAGCTCAGTGGTTTGCGCATTGGCTTGCTAAACCCAGGCTTGTGAGTTCAATCCTTGAGGGGGCCATTTAGGGATCTGGGGCAAAAATCTGTCTTGGGATTGTCCTGCTTTGAGCAGGGGGTTGGACTAGATGACCTCTTGAGGTCCCTTCCAACCCTGATATTCTATGATTCTACTCTGACTGGGAATGCTACTTCTGTGTTCTGACAGCAGTGGCAGTCATGCAGCAACACTACTGCTTCTCTAGAACCTGGGGGGGAAAAGGACTGATTTCCTCCTCTCCCACAGACCTCCCTCATGTCAAACCCAGTGGCTTGGGCTTGGCACAGGAAGGAGAGAACATATGCCTCCTGGCTACAGTGGTTAAAGGCAATACTCTGCCTGATGATAGCTAAAGTGCCTAACTGCCTACAATCTTGGGGAAGGCAGGACATAATGTCAGTGAGGTTTAAGGTATTATAAAAATAATCCAAAAACCCAACTCTATGCAACATAGAGAAAGATAAATATTTGGATAACAAGTCCCTTAAATCTAACTTAGCTACAGTGGGTTCCATACACTTTGTCATAGGATGATCGGTTATAACAGATGAGTTTATGGTATCTTAATGATGCTCCTTCTGTATAGTAGTACTTTTTAATCCCAAACCATTCCAGCAGGATGTTCCAGAATGTGTTTTATTCTACATTTTGCATCAGTTGTCAAAACAGTCAGCGAGTCAGACAGTACATTCTCTCTGCGTAGTCGCAGAGTAGGGGGCTGGACTAGATTACCTACTGAGGTCCTTTCCAGCCCTACATGTCTATGAAAAGCAAATTCTATGATAAGCCAAATTCATCCTTGATATAACTCCACCGAGGTGCAAGGACGAATTTGGCTCAGTGATTCAAAAAACTGATTTCATATTCTTTGATCTATCATCTAGAACAAAATGCAGCTACAGGACTCAAATCCTTTTGTGATTAAAATACATGAATCACCATATTACACCTTCTTTACTAATACGTAGGCTTGGAATGATTAGATTTTTATCAGTAAGTGTCAATTTCACCATACACATACAAACTGTCAAACAAATATTTCCATCGATAATCGAAATTTACAGATAGGTAAAGTAAGAAAAATGCTGTTTGGACCCTTATTAGAGTTTGATTTAAGGATATTTACTTTGTATATTGTTGGGACGTTGGCTGCCTCATAATTTCTCTTAACTGTGAGCATTTAAATTGATCAAAATCTAAAATACTTTAAAATAAACAGCAATATTATCCATCCAAATTATTAAAAAAAATTGAATTCTGGCAAGCCTAGTGATACAGAATATTTCCACCATAGCACTGATTCAGCAGAAGGGGCCAAATTATGCCTCATTTACAAAAATGAATCCCTAATGAACCCCAAACATACTTTCTACTTTATTATCTTGATGTTGCTACTTATGATGGTATAAAGTCTCTGCCTCTGTATCTGGTGCTGTTGGTGTCTTTGCACATACAGTCAGCCTGTAGCTCAAGGGGAACAGTTTGGATACTCAGTCACACGTCAAGATGCCGAAAATCAATTCTAAACCCTGAAAGATAGAACTACTCACAGAGAAGGTCACTAAACACAACCAGCTGCTCTGCTGCGCTACAAGCCTGAAGGCAGATTCTACAAAAAGGTCATGGGTGTCCCAACACACACACACACACACACACACACACACCCCTCCCCACTCTGTTTCACTACGGTAAGAGGGACATACCTGTAGGGGACCATAAATATTTATTGAGTAGGATTTACCTTATATTGAGCACATAAATATGGGGGACAGAATGTTGATCCCTGGTGTTGCAGGATAGCAGAATTCTGCCCAATTCATCAGAGAAAGATCTCGAGATTGAAATATCATCCTTGTCATGCTGCCAAGGTCAGTGATAAACTGGGTTAATTGTAGTAAAGCAAGGCTGCACAAGTTAGGCCTGCCTATGTACCGTACCAATGCAAATTAGCGCAAGGAAAGCTAGGGTAATGAACAGGGCCAATTTTAGGGGTTGGCGAGTCGGGCCACTCAGCTTTTTCATTTTTTTTCTGGGCAGCCCTCATTATGAATCAGTTTCTCTTGCTTGGCAATACCCAGCCTGCACCTTTCCCCCTTCATTTTCTGACCCATTTCAATGCTCAATCTCTTTCTCCAGTCCCCTCCCATCATCTCCTGAGCAGGTCACCTGTTGGGAACTAGCCTCTGAGAGGCGGAACCTAGGTTTCGTTTGTGCACAGCTTATATAAGAGGGGCGTGCAATGCAGTCTTTTCTGGCAACTTACACAAAAATCCAACATAACTGAGGTATAACTAATTCATGAAAAGAGAGCTTTGTGCCAACTGCAATTATGGCATTACCTTTTCAGCTTGGTGTGGTTTAACTTCAGCAACTAGCGCAGGTTTTACTTTTGGCTTTAGAAGTATTTACCCTAATTGATGTTGTCTGGGAGGGGGCTTCCCAGGGAGTAAGAGCCAATTAGTGTACCTGTGACTGATTGAGTGCCTCCTAGGGTGACCAGATGTCCTGAATTTATAGGAACAGTCCTGATTTTGGGGGCTTTTTCTTATATAAGCACCTATTACCCCCACCCCCTGTCCTGATTTTTCACACTTGCTATCTGGTCACCCTAGTGCCTCCTGGCCTGGGTGGGGAGAGGCTGAGGGCGAGCTAGGTAAGGATCATTAGGTATCTGGGCCTTATAAGGAAGCTGAGGGAACTCAATAGTGGAGAGACTAGACTCTCCTGGGAAGAGAAACCCACAGAGAGTAGCTCAACCTACGAGGGGCGAGTTCAGCAGAGAAAGAAGAAACTGGGAGGATCTAGGGGGAAGGCAGAGGCCTGAGAACCAAAGGGAGGTTGTATTAAGCACAGGTTGCAGGGAAGCTGCACAAGAGGGCTTGGGGTAGGAAGCAGCTCAGGGAACAGAAGCACACCTGAAGCAGCAGACCTAGCTGTTTAATACAGGGTCCCTGGACTGGAACCCAGAGTAGAGGATGGGCCAGGGTTCCTCTACCAGCCCTGGAGAAGAGGTGTGCAAGCCCAATGTAAGGAATATTGAGCCCAGGGTGGGGCTGAAGACTTATCCCAAAGGGCAGGCCATGGAATCTGCCAATAGTGGGGGGCTGAAGGCTCTTATGTTGGGACATTTTGTGAATTTTCATATTGGACCTTCTTGTTACCCTGGAAGGGAACGGATCTTTATGTGACTTGGCCAGAGGGCAGAGATACGGAACACCTGGTGAGAGGCAGCCTGCAGGAGGTGCCAGAGACAAGGGGCCCTTGCAGCATCAAACCTGACACAAGGGGGCGCTACAGGTGTTGAGTATACTACTTTACATAACCTAACATCAGCCTTTCCTGAAACTGTCAAGAGAAAATATACACAGCATCATTGCAGATCAGGTTCTGCCTCCAGATGGTAGTCTGCAGCTACCAATGAGGTAAAAGGGAGTTTCACACAGGCACCAGATGGTAGAATGTGGTTTGATCATTTTCTTCTAAACTATTCCAGATACAACAGCCTGCCTCCTATGCAAAATTCCCTGGTAGAGATCTACAGGAATCTATAAAGGATAAGTAGTGTTGTCCATAGTGTAACCTCACCGAAGTTAACAGCAATATACCCTAGAAATAAATGTAACCCAATACATTGTTTTTTTTTAAATGGCCCTTACCTGTGTTACTAACAATATTTAGCCATTATATAGCACTCTATATTTTCAAAGCATTGTATAGTCACATGTTTAAAAGGACATAGAGGGATATAGATGCAGCAAGTGGCACCGGCAATATGAGCCAGTGTTGGACTGTCAGGGGAGGGCCTGAAGAGCAGCCTAATGACTGGGTGGCATCACGCCACCCATCAACAGAGAGCACTCCCTTCCTGGTAGGACGACTGCCATTGGTCAGTCACTGGGACTGGCTTGCTGCTGCCTATAAAAGGCAGTGTCAAATGGATGCCACTCCTTTCTGCTCTGCCTCCTACCCTGCAGCATTGTCTGTAACAATGTGTCTTGGTGAGTTAGTGGCGCAGCACTGCTGACCCCACATGTTCAAAAATCGTGAGTTAGCCCCTGTGCCTCCAAACCATGAGATTGGCTTAAAAATCATTAAAAAAAATAAATCGGGATTCTTTTCATTTTCCTTATGCTTTTTGAGCCTTCATGGTGCTCTGCGGTCACATTCTCAAACTTTTTCCTGTAACCATGAAGAATAGAAATTTACTTTTAAAAAAGAAAAAAAAAAGTGAGAGATTCTCCCATAATCAATTTAGTCCAGAAGCTGGGCTTTAAGTCAAGCATCAAATATCACTAAAGTTGGCAACACAGAGTTTGGGGTCTGCTCGCTCAACCTCACAAATATTATATCTTTTCTCTTGATAAGGCAACTATACAACAAGACATGTTGTTAGAAGCTGGATCCACATATGCACGGTCTGACTTTCTGAGGACTTTCTAAGGTGATTGGAACTCAGGTGTCTAAGCCAGGTACAATTTAAGAGAGCACAGCTTGTGTCCTAAATGGCAGTTTTCTCACAGCACAATGTTATGATTGTTGTGATTTCCCACTGATGCAGCATGGATGGGTCTGCCAGATTGTTTAGGCCTTGCATAGGTTAGATGCTCAGTAGTATTAGTACCACTGCATGGGGAAGAGGAGGATGCAATAATAGAACTGCATGGCTGCACCAGTTCTGACCCATTGCTCTGATATGTTAAGCTTTTTAAGGCCAATTAAATAAAGTTACAGCATTTTGAATATTTTGGATCAGATTTTGCCACCTTTATTTGGGCTGGTGAGCATTTTATTCCATGCAAGTAGCATCAGTGGTTTCAATGGGCCTCCTTGTGTGAATAAATGCTTACCAATGTGTGTGAGGGTTGCACAGTCCGGCCTCTTCTTTGTACTTTTGCATCTGCCCTTGCTGGTCTCCACCCTCAGCAGGAGAGAGCTGCTGATGAGAGGAAAGGAGCAAGTCCAAGAAAAAAGAAAAGCAATTGAAGAATGGCATTGGTAGAGATGGAAGGGTAAATCACAAGGGAGGAGTGGGTAAATCAAGTTAAGGAGACAGAACAGATACTAAGCAGAGACCGGGACTGGAAAGACACACCGCGGTGAATGAAAGGGAGAGTGAGAGTAGGGCCAGACACCAGGTAGGGGTCATCACCCTCAAGCTGGGGGAAGTGACAACAGCTGCTGGAAACTGTAAGAGATCCCAGGAGTTTGGTGGAACAATAACTAATGGGAAGATGTGCTGCTCTAGTAAAGGGGTTGGGGAGAAATAAAAAGGGAGGCTGAAAATTTCCAGCCCCTGTTACTCAACCATCCTGCAGTAGCTGCACATACTAAGTGTAGGGCTTAGAGCCAGAAGATAATATCCAGATCAGGGGAGGCCCAAAGAAGATATCAGAGACAGGAAGTCTACAGGACCAAACAGACTGAAGAGCTTTTTTACCAAAGTCACCGACTTTCCAGCACAGCCCCTTTTGCAAGGCTGTAGGGTACATCTGAGGCTAACAAACACAGTCCAAAAACTTAGCTATTTCCTCTTTATTGCTCCTCAGTTTTGTTTTTCTTGTGATCCATCCAATTCTAGTACACTGGAAATAGGGTTATTTGAATTTGTTTTGGGTTACTAATTCAATTTAAAGGTTCTCGTGGTTTTTGCTCAAGAATGATTTTCTTGTGAACCTGTGCCTGCATTACATTTCTGTTCCTTAAAAAAACAAAAATCTTAATTCTGGGACAAATTTTCCTCAACCAGGCCATTTGTGTGTCCACAGTCAGTGGCATTCACAATTTTTTGATGCACTAGCACCCATGTGCGAATGGGATTTGTGTTGGCTCCATCCTGTAAAGCACATGTGCGCTTATATTTAAGCATGTGAGTAGTTCCAACTCAATGGGGATACTCACGTTCTTCAAGTTAAGTGCTGTGCTGAATAGGGGCCAGAGTACTCTGCATCTTGCAGAACGAAGCCCCAAAGCGCCAATCCTACAAATACTTACACTGAAAATGTACAATGCAGAAATTAACCAGTGCAATAGTTAGGCCTCGAGCCTGCAAACCTTTAGGATCAAGAGTAAGTTCACTCATGTTGGGGTTACTCATAGGTGCAAAGTTGCCCACATGTGTAAAGTTTTGTAGGATCAGAGCCTATCCATTGCATTGGCAAGTTGTGCATGCACAAATACAAGATCTTTATTGAAAATGTGAAAATCAAATGTGCAATGATTTTTAACGATCATCTCTCACTATGCAAGGAAGTCCTCCTTCTCCTAGTAGTTTGATCCAAACTGTGCTTACAATACATGAAATGTATCCAAGGAAACTAGAAGACAGCTGTGTTTGTTTTTTAATTTGATGAAAGAGAAAGTTTTGGAGGACTAATTTTAATGGAGACCCCATAAAGCTCAGAGTGTTGTTTTAAATGTTAAGAAAATAGTTATCCTAAAAAAATGAAATGGGAAACCCAATCCAGTTAATTTGGTGAGGTTATTCTTGACTTTCTAATGCAAAGGCAAAAAGGAATGTAAATTAACTTTCAGCACTACACAAAAAACAGGTAAAAAACCATGATTTCAGCTATAAAACTGAAGTTTTAAGATTTAAAGAATATTTGGGTTCAAATTAAATGGTGCTCTGAAGTTGGTCAATTAATGGCATTGGCTAAAATCAGGTGCTGTGTAAACTTTACCACACAGCACTCAATCCTAACAACTGTTATTCCAGTCTTGGATCTCTACTGAACACACAGACTGCCAAACCAGCTGAACTAAATGGTCAAGTTAGGCTAAAACCAACCAACAAATTCTTTGCATGGCTGAAAGCAGTTCCTCAGAGGTAAAAGTTGAGTAATTCCCACCAACTGGACCAGCATCCTTCCCCTTGTCATTTTATTTCTAGCAGGTTTAGTTAGGGCCAGATTTTTTGATGCCTTTACATTGACTCCACAAGTAGTTTATGACTTTTACTTAAGGAATGCTCTTGTAAAATGGCTTCATGTTAATACATGATTTACATTGATGTCCACATGTTTTGTTTCCAAATTAATAAGAAATCCATCCTCATTTAGGGGGACCAGATGTCTCGATTTTATAGGGACAGTCCTGATTTTTGGGTCTTTTTCTTATATAGGCTCCTGTCATAACTATAAAGGGAAGGGTAACAGCTCTCCTGTGTACAGTACTATAAAATCCCTCCTGGCCAGAGACTCCAAAATCCTTTTACCTGTAAAGGGTTAAGAAGCTCGGGTAACCTGGCTGACACCTGACCCAAAGGACCAATAAGGGGACAAGATACTTTCAAATCTTGGGGGGGGGGGGGGGGGAGGCTTTTGTTTGTGCTCTTTGTTTAAGGGGTTGTTCGCTCTTGGGACTGAGAGGGACCAGACATCAATCCAGGTTCTCCCCATCTTTCTAAACAAGTCTCTCATATTTCAAACTTGTAAGTAAAAAGCCAGGCAAGGCGTCTTAGTATTACTTTGTTTTCTCAACTTGTAAATGTACCTTTTACTAGAGTGTTTATCTTTGTTTGCTGTACTTTGAACCTAAGACTAGAGGGGGGTCCTCTGAGCTCTTTAAGTTTGATTACCCTGTAAAGTTATTTTCCATACTGATTTTACAGAGATGATTTTTACCTTTTTCTTTAATTAAAAGCCTTCTTTTTAAGAACCTGATTGATTTTTCCTTGTTTTTAGATCCAAGGGAGTTGGATCTGTATTCACCAGGGAATTGGTAAAAGGTTTCTCAAAGCTTCCCAGGGAAGGGAATTAGCTTGTGGGAATGGTGGCAGCGGACCAGATCTAAGCTGGTAGTTAAGCTTAGAAGTCCTCATGCAGGCCCCCACACTTGTACCCTAAAGTTCAAAGTGGGGATACAGCCTTGACAGCTCCTATTAGCCCCCACCCCCGTCCCGATTTTTCACACTTGCTGTCTGGTCACCCTGTCCCCATTCATAAGAACTTCTTGGACCCATTTATTTTTAAACAGTGCTACTATGTTTTATCTAAGTGCAAAAAAGTTATCAATTAAGTTGCTTTGCCAGGAAGTAGAGGAGAGGGAGTGGATCCGCAAAACAATGCAGCTTGCCTGGGTCTCCTATGGCTCCCCCTGCATGGATGTCAGGGGTTGTGTGGGCTTGTGTGTCTGAACACCTTACCCACACTGCTGGGATGAACAAGCTCCCCTCCTCTGAACAACGGAAAGGAGACTTGGCAAGGGAAACTTCATGGCTTGCCCTTCTAGCACTATTCCAAGGGCTTCTTTGCAGGATGGAGCAATCTGATCTAATAATAAATCCCAATAATACTGAACATCTGTCAAATATTCTGGAAGAAAATGAGAGCAATATGTATTATGTGTCCTAAGGGGAGGGGACATCCTCCCTGGGGAAGTGGTTTCAGTGGTGGTGACTTTAACAGGAGATTGACATTTGCTCACTGAGAATACCTGTAACTACCAAATATTATTTTTTTCCTAATTTGAACAAACTGCAAAAAAGTAGAGAGCTAAAAATGACAACATCCCACACTCTACCTCAGGGAAATCCCAGAGAGGATGCTTCTCCGGGGTATCAGGGACCCCCCCCCCCCCTCCCCAACACCTGCACCATTATCTTCCCACCTACATGGTCCCAGATGAAGGGCCCCAAGCCCCTTTGATACTTCTCTCACCTCCCTCAACTATCCCAGAAAGGAGAGCTCTGAGGCTCCTCTGCTCTGTGCTCTACAATAGCCTTCTCCCCATCTTTGCTCCTCCTCTACTCTGCTGAAAGAGGACAGCCAATCCCACTCCCTAGCTCAAGAACATGTCTCTCTAGAGGCCAGAAGAGACTCAGGCCTGTATCATGATCCCCACCCCCAAAAGATCATCCATTCTGCTGTTGTGTAGAACAAAACCTGGCATTCCTACCTTCAATGCCCCTTTCCTGGCTTTCTTGAAGTTTAGTACCTAGTAAATTATGGTAGTACAGAGTGATATAGAAAAGAAGAGACAGGGAGGAAGAGGGAGTCTCCTGTCAGCTTCATTCCCTAGCTCTTGTCTAATGTGGACATTCACAAGACCTTCATCTAGCCTCACACCAATAGCCAGGGCCGGCTCCAGGCACCAGCAAAACAAGCAGGTGCTTGGGGCGGCATTCTGGCGCCAGCCATCATAGGTGCCGACTCCGGGGCATGGGGAAAAAGTGCCCTCGCCGCCCCAGCTCACCTCCGCCTCCTCCCCTGAGCACGCCGCCGCCGCTCCGCTTCTCCACCCTCCCTCCCAGGCTTGCCACGCGTGAAACAGCTGTTTCGCGCAGCAAGACTGGGAGAGAGGAGAAGCCAAGCGGTGGGGCACTCGGGGGAGGCGGCGGAGGTGAGCTGGAGCGGGGAGTGGTTCCTCTACCCCCCCGTTACTTCCTGCGCCCCCCCACCCTAGCTCACCTCCGCTCCGCCTGCTCCCCTGAACGTGCCGCCACTCCGCTTCTCCCCCCTCCCTCCTAGGCTTGCCACATGCGAAACCGCTATTTCGCGCAGCAAGGCTGGGAGGGAGGAGAAGCCGAGCGGCAGGCGCTTGGGGGAGGCAGTGGTGGTGGAGCGGAGGTGAGCTGGAGCGGGGAGCGGTTCCTCTACCCCCCCCATTACTTCCTGCCCCCCCCACCCTAGCTCACCTCTGCTCCGCCTGCTCCCCTGAACGCGCTGCTGCTCCGCTTCTCTGCCCTCCCTCACCTGAGAGGGAGGGGGGAGAAGCGGAGCGGCGGCACGCCCGGGGGAGCAGGCGGAGCGGAGGTGAGCTAGGGCGGGAGGTCACGGGGGGCCCGCAGGAAGCAATGGGAGGGAGAAATGCGGCACGCCGCGGGAGGAGGCGGGGCTGGGGATTTGGGGAAGGGGTTCGGAAGGGGTGGAGTTGGGGTGGGGCCGGGGGCAGAGGGGCATGAAAAAGAAAGGGGAGGCGCCCAAAATTTTTTTTGCTTGGGGCGGCAAAAATCCTAGAGCCGGCCCTGCCAATAGCAATGCATGCTCAGAGTGCACCAATTTCTTCCCTTGGCAGCCACTCCTGTCCCATCCTGCCCCCTCAGATGATGCCTTTTTGGTGCATGCCAATAAAGTGAGTTCTGACCAAGTTCAATACTTACATTGGCCTGCAGCCAAAAGTGTAGGTGGTGGTAAATAATATTTCCACTTATTGCAATCTAATTTCCAGTGACACCCACAAGTTGATCTGTTGCATGCAGTGATGGACTAACTTTTTCTGTTGCCTGTGTCAGGGATTAAAAATGTTGCCTGCCCACTAAAGGGCAGGGGGTTAAAAACTTGCCCACACAGCCTGTAGACTGTCTAGGGTACGGATACTGAATTTGTCAAACAGACAAATCTTTAAGAATACAGAAACACACACTGGACAATGTGTCCAAGTAACCCTAAAAGCAACCAGCAGGCTTAAAAAATTCATGCAATCTGATTAAACAGGACTGAAAACAGCATTTCGCTCTTTCAACTACTGCTGTTACAGTGGGCCTCGAATCCAACCCATATGTTAACAGAGTACGTCACAGACTGTGCAGTATCCATCAGTAGCCAACACAGAAAAACAAAGAGGAAAAATTATAGCAGCCAATTCTAAAACTAGCACAAACTGCCCGATGTCCTTTTGAATTATGTCAAAGAGAGAAGATACCGACCAATGCTCCTTATGTTAAAGAAATAGTCTCCACTCACACAATCCATACCCTATCCTCAGTGATTTAAACTACTCTTTTGTGGCTGGGTTGTGTTTCAGTCCAGTTCCCAGGGGAATAGATGAGCATCTCCCATTACTCATAACTGGAGTTGCACGTCCAATTCCAGAGCCACTGGGCAAAGAACGTGTGTCTCTACAAGAACAGCTAAATAGGGTGACTAACATTTTTGTGGGCTGGAAGGTTAATGTAAATTGGAGATGAATAACTACTGTATATAGTAGCCCTTTATCCCTGTAAAGCCAACAAACCAGAATTCCCCAAGGAAAAGCAACAGGGGTGTGTGTGTGTGTGTGTGTGTGTGTGTAGCTACGTGTACACAAGCTCCGATTAATCTCATCAGTTTGCTTTCCTGGAAACTGGATGCCCCAGATGCCATTGTTTCCATTATAAATGTTCATCTGCTCTAGTTTCTGTAGCTTGCTTTGCTTAAGTGATTTATTTTTTTAAATGAACATTCTTAGCACAACCCTGATTTTAATTTAGCGTTTTGGCTATGGTCGTCTAAGCCACATTCTTTTTAATATTTAAAAAAAGACTGTATGGCATATAGAAATCCTGAGTAGCACCATAAAGAATTACTGAATTATTAATTGCTGTCATGCACATCAAACAAGAATTTCAAAAGGGGACTTTTTGTTATCTCAAACGCTATGAGTTTGGTATGAGAGCAGAGACAACACAACCACAAACACATCCTGTGAATTAAAACTGTTCTTATCAACTCCCCTTCAAAGGGTAGTTACCATATAATTCTTTAGCAAAATAAGCCACTTCATTCATTCATCTCAAGCAACATGTTGAAATTAATAAAACCTATTTTACTTCAGACCATATTTGCTAATATTCTTATAATGCATTTCTATATTTATCTGCATTTAAACAGAACCTATTACCATTGCATCTAAGCTTTAATTAAACTAGCATCATTTATTGACCACGCATGAAGTGACAGAGTATTTATTGTAAGTTTTGGCAAGGTCAGTTATGTTTTTAACACACCAGATGATGTAAATGTGGATCATTACATTTAAAATAGGCAATATTATAGAGAAAACAACATTCTGCTATAGGCAAAAACCACAAACATGGGGGATTTCTTTCCTCTCATAAGTGAATTATGTATGGGAAAGCGTTCTCAGCGATGGGGTGTTTTACCAAAGGTGTGCAGATTTACACAGAGAACACATACGCACACAGAGTGATTTACAAAGGGTTTGTATCTGTGATCCCATGCTCTACTCTCATCTTCTGTTTGAGTCTATTTATGGACAGAAAAGGAGACGCAAAGGGGCAAAAAAAACCAAAAACAAAAACAACAATCAGAAACACCAGCCCAGAAAAGCAAAGTTGACAAGGAGACAGAAAGACTGCTTCATTCAGCTTGTCTCAGCTGCTTCCATATTTCAAAAGTGGAAAGCACTAGAGAAGTATTGCTATTATTAGTCCTTCCAATCAGATGCAGGCTGTGTGTGGCATTGTTTTAAGCCCTTGGCAAGATGCTTTGTAGTTTACACACACACACACACACACACACACACACACACACACACACACACACACACACACACACACACACACGTATTGCATACCGAAAATTTCTCCATTAAAAAGACAATACATAGACACACACAGAGACCACCACAACAACAGCACGACTGTGAGTACTCACAGCTCTGAGTACAGGAAGTGCAGATTGCCCACATTGTCTATGTAGTTTGCAGGACTTAGCCAAGGTAGGACCAGTAACAGAAGAGCCTTCATTTTCAGCGTAGGGCTGGCACTGCTGCTAGGTTTCCTCCTTCCCACTTTTTCTCTGCCTGCTGATGGGACACAGAACTTCAAGCTTGTCAGCCAAACCCTTTCTAAATGAGCCTTTCCATTTCAACGCAATTGGTAGCACATTATGAATCAAATTTAAATCCCTGAAACGAAGCTATGCTGAAAAATCATTGACCTGTAAGAGGATTACTTGATCGGATTCTCAGATGGGTAGATGTGCGGGTTTAGGGACAGCACAGCATGGTTGGCGAGATAGTGACTTATGCTGCAGAGCAGGCTGATGCACAGGAAAGAGACCTGCCTCCTGCAGTATTCAGAGTGGTTCTTCAGAAGCAGCTGGTACATTTACATCACTGGCCAGAAGCAGATGGGTTATGAGCTAAACTGCATCAGAGAAGGGTGTAGTAGTCTCAGCATGGCAAATGAACCTCCCTCCCCCCCACAGCTCCAAAGCAAGCAATGTAGGATGACCACACCTTTTTAAAGTAAAATACCACAAAGGAGCTTAACTGATTGAACTGGAATCAATAACCAATCTAAATTCTCAATATTCAGCTAGATGTTTTTGTGCAAAGGTAATTTAAATATGAACCCAGGACACATCTTCTCTGTCTTTTTTAAATAATACAAATAACTAATTTTAAATGCGAACGTTTTTAATGCATGTTTGTGCCGATTCCAGTTATAAGCAATTAAAGTTCTCTTATTAAGCACAAGCATAAATACGCAAGAAACTCACCTTGTCCTATCAATTATCTCATCTGTGAAAAGGAGGGAGCTTTCATTTTCTCTCCGAGGAAAAGATCAGGCCAGAAACAGATTTATAAAAGAATCTGTCAATAGCTGGCTACACTGATGACTCTAATAGAATCCACTTTGATTTATTCACTGAGAACAACAGTCACATTTAGCGGAGATTTCAGTCTGGGTTTGAGTTGCTCCCTCCACAAGCATCAGACTACTTTATTAGCAGAATCATACACCTTCTCCCTCCCATATTGATTTGCCAGTGCTAAACAGAACACTGTCATTTCAATCTGCGTTGTGCCTAGACGAGACAGATTCCTTGCTTGAAGCACACGCAGCCCTTCTTGTCTCCTGTACTATTATGGACTGGAATTCAGACTGCAGTGGGGTTTCTGCACCTCACTGGGCTAAAGTAGTCACAAGCAACAAAGAGTGGTAGTGATAATTACCAAATGGTTGCATCAAAACAATTAATACGCTTTATCTACAAATATAGGGTTTGAAAGTCCCCTAGGTAGGTCATTCTGGTGTAGGGGCAAGGAAACTCAGCCAGCTGGTACTCATGAAGTTTCCTCTTAACTCTTACTTTGGGGAGGGGTGTGCTTGTGTGGGTTGCCTCATGACCTCATGGAAAGTGCAGTGGGTTTGTCCCTCAAAAACTGTAGATCACCCAAGTGCCATCCACAAAGAGGCCCTGCTCTCTCTGAATTTCTTCTTACCTTTTATCTAGCCCCTGGCTCTATTGTAATTCAGCCCATAGAACCATCCTTAGGGAGGAGAGTGGGTTCCACATGCAGAGGGGGAACCAGTTCAATGACTTGTTCAGCATTAAGTTGTACTGGGTTGGCCCACAGGTTTCAGGGGTCAGGGAAAGATAGCACTAGATTGGCCAATACTGTCTCCCCACAGGCCCACTCTCTCCAGATCTGCTGAGCTGGAACCTTGGGGAGCACCTGTAGAATTTGTCTGCTTGGTCAGGCAGGGCAGGAGAAAGGAAGTAGGCACATGCTGTTGAGCCAGTTCTTCTCTTTTCTGATGGATCCAGGTCAGGTGGGCCAGAGGCTTATGTTCTATGAAGAAGCTGAGAGCGCCACTGACATTTGGTAATTATCATTGCAATAATATTTGCTAGTACTTTATAATGTCAAATTACCATGCACAACACACGTCTCCTGCAAGCTGGGTAGTATCATTATCCCCATTTTACAAATGGGGAAACTGAGATAAATAGAAAAATTAAGTAACTTGTCCCACACCACACTGTGTGTCAGTATCAGAGTGGATATTACGAATCATGAAATCCTAAATTCTGGCCCTATACTTACTCCACAGAATATAGATCATTCTGCCTCTATGTAAAAACTGTTCATTAAAATTAAAAAATAAATAATGACTAGGAAACACCATGTTTTAATTAGCGAATGGAAAATGAAAACTGTATCTACCCTCTACCTCTTAGGTCTCTGACCCACTATGACATGTTAGTAGATGCTTTTTCGGGCATCTGTAGTGACCAAGTTACTGGGCGTGTGTTTGGTCTTTGCTAGGTTTATTGACAGGGCTCCTCTGCAGAGAAGCCTACAATAGTTATACAATCAGCAGTTCTACTGAGATCTAGTTGAAGGGTATCCAAAATACATACACAAATTGTATGAATTGTGGAGAAGAGAGAGGCTGATGGAACTAGAGTCTTCCAACTAACAGAGTCTTGAATCAAATACACTTAGGCTTTGTCTTCACTACCCGCCGATCCGGCGGGTAGCAATCGGTTTATCGGGGATCGGCTTACCGCGTCTAGTGAAGACGTGGTAAAATCGATCCCTGATCGCTCTGCCGTCGACTCCGGAAATCCACCTCGGCAGGAGGCGGCAGCGGAGTCGGCGGCAGCGGTTGACTTTCCCGCGTCCTCACCGCTAGGTAAGCCGACCTAAAATACGCAACTTCAGCTACGGTATTCACGTAGCTGAAGTTGCGTATCTTAGGTCGGACCCCCGCTGCAGTGTAGACCTAGCCTTAGTGTAGAGGAGCAGCAAAGTTGCACAATAGTATTATACAGCCAGAGTACTATGGTTAGTTCACTGCTATCACTATTAATATTTTTTTCATGCCTCAGATAAGAGTATTGGCCAAAGGTTAAAACTTTAAGTGACATTGCTAACCCATCCCCCTTGAAAGAGAGAAAGCTAAAAACAACATAGAACACACCACAGCTGATCAAAAAAACAATCAGAAACAGGAAATTAAAAAAAGGAGGTGATTAAATCATGAGTTTTCAGATACCATCACAGTGAGCAATGAAATCTAATTTCAGAAGTACATATGACCAATATGTAGCCACAAATTATGGTTGCATAAACACCAAGGAACAAGCACATGCATGTTGGGGGCCCACATTTTAAAATGTCTTTCAGTTTTGACAATACAAAGTTGGTCAGATCCATGGGTGGTGTAGAGCAGGATAGCATCATTGAAGGTCCCAGGTAAAGGGCTCAAAAGCACCTACATAATTTAGGAGCTTAAGTATCATTTTCAAAAGTGACTTAGGAGCCTAAGTGCCACTGACTTTCAATGGGATTTAGGCTTCTAAGTGTTTAAGTCATTTCTGAAATTGGGCCTGAAGTGCTTTTGAACATCTTACTTGATAAGTTCTTCTCAGTTTCATATATAGGTAACTTTTAAAGAAAGAGAAGGCAATTTATACCCCCCTTATAGAAACTACAAAATATTTAAGATATCCCTTCTCCCAAAAACTCAAAGATCATTTTGGATTATTAAATACACACTTTTACTGTACAACTTGATCAGCCCCAGGATACTGCCCAAAAGAACTTAGTGTATTTGAGTTTGTTTGTTGTAGTGAGGAGAATAAGAATATACTCAAATGAATGGGCAAATTTAGTCCTAACTTAACTCCTTTGAATACAATGAGCTTCTATCATGGCTGAATTTGAGAAATCTGTGTTTAAATTAACTGTCCATTATAAGCAGCATGTGTTGGACTCCTTTCAGGTTACTGATGCTTTCAGTCCCTTTAGACAAACAAACAAGCAAGCAAAAAAAGAAAGTTGGGGGTGGGACTTACCCAGTTTGGAAATGCTGTTCAAGGTCACAACGTTGCAAAACCTCTGAGCAGTGTTCTGTGAAAGGGCAGCTAACCATTAGCTTATCCAGGAGTTTATTTACTAGTATGTTGGACTTTCTGCAAGACTGTAGAATCAAAATTTTGCGATCCACAGGGCAGAAGTCTTTTTCCACTAGGAAGTTTGTAAGGCAGACTGTGCAGTAGGTGTGACCACAAGGAGTGTCCAGTGGCTGGATCAAAGCTTGCAGGCAGATGTGGCATATTAGATCATCATCCACTTCTTCTGTGTAGCTGTACAGGTGGTTCTCTTCTGGTAAATGTCGTTGGCCACAGGTGATACATAAGGGTTGAGGGCTCTCCTCCACTTCTTCTGACAAATCTTTTTGACTCATGATAAGATCTGATGTGATGCAAAACAGAGCAAATAAAAACTGCTCTCTATTTGGAAGAATATCAACAAGTTCTGCGAGATAGCAAACCTGTAGGAAAAAGCCAAAGAATTACATTTTGGGGTGGCTGTTTTTAAACATCATTTATGATTTATCTGAATGTGCTGTGCCTTGTAAGAAAATGCTTTAGTGATTTTTACAGAAAGAATGCACAATTAGGGCAGGAAAATAAGAAAATGAGTTAACCCTATAACTTATGTTTTTTTCCTTGCTGTTCTTTACCATCCCCTCTCCAAAAAAGGTATTCCTGCGGGGTGGGGGGGTTAAATAGGGAGGAGAGGGGAGAAGGTTGCAAGAACTTAAGGCTTAAAAACATTAAAAAAAAACCCCATAAAATCAGAGTCTGAGCACTTTAACTTCTCTAAGGTACCTGAGTTTAAAGCAGGCAAGTCAGCTGATTATTTTTTCCCTACAGGAAAACTTGGCAGTGACAAAGCAGCACCACGTGAAGGCAGAGCAGCGTGACACTGCATGTAGAAATATCATTAAGAATAAGGGTTACCTCCCCTGCCCAGTCCAACACAGAATGGGAAGCCATTTGTAAAATAGATGTAAAGGAAAATAGTTAGGTTCTGAATTAGCACTGCGCTCATATCATATGCTGCACTTTTCTGCACTAATAAACTTTTATGACCCTTCTTCTAAACACTGCCTCAGCTATAGAAGAAAAGAACAATAGACATAAAACATTATAATTCAAACAACTAGTGAGTAAGACTATCTCCTTATAGAGATCTGAAGGATGGATCTTTGGGGCAGAAAATATTTGTAGGGATTAAATTATGATCTGCCTTCACTGGATTTACATGTGTGTACTTCCACTGCCTTCAGAAGAATTACTTCTGATCTACATCAGCATGAGATGAGAATAGGTCCTTTGTATTTTTATTTAATAACCGTCAGTCTCAGTCCAGTTTCTAGTGGAAACATGTCATCACCAAATCTGGACACCCTATTGGCAGTCCCAGAGGCAACAGGGATTGAACATGAAGAATTAACTACCCTCCAACCCCTAGAGATGAAGCCTCTAAATCATGGTTGTGGTCAGACTAGATGACCATATTGGTCCCTTCTGACCTTAAAGTCTATGAGTCTATGAGTCTACTAGAGTGGTTTGAGGAAGGGCTGCATACTGCTGCCGCTGCCCAGGCTACACCTGTTCTGTGAATAAACCAGACAATTTCAGTCTTCAGGGCTGTCAGTCCAGCCTCTTTCACAAACTATACATTTACTTTTACAAAACTGCAAAACAGGATAGCTCAGTGGTTTGACCATTGGCCTGCTAAACCCAGGGTTGTGAGTTCAATCCTTGAGGGGGCCACTTAGGGATCTGGGGCAAAATCAATATTTGGGCCTGCTAGTGAAGGCAGGGGGCTGGACTCAATGACTTTTCAGGGTCCCTTCCAGTTCTATGAGATAGGTATTTCTCCATATATTATATTATATATTGGTCCAAAGGGAAGTATAACACTATATACTACAGAGCAATGCACATATAAATATCTTACAGCCAAGCACCATCAGGGGTCTTGCTTATTGACCAAACCCAACAAACATGAAACTCAATTTTTTACTTCTCCAATTATATGAAGATTTTATAGACATTCTCTCTCTACACAAGAGTACATTTTACTTACCATAAATGCTGCACTAGCTAGCTGCTGCAGGACTGATTATGAACAAACATAAATGTAACTTTTAATTTTGTGTTTTCATTTTTAAACTCCTCTATCCCACCTTCAATCATCCCTCCAAAAGAGTCAAAGCTGTTTTGGGTTCCATATTCTGAGGTATCACATCACAGAGCATGGAGGTAACAGTCTAAGACTCCGGTGAAACTTCCCCATGGCCTACTGCATATAGGCCCCAATTCAAAACAACCCTTGGGCATGCTCTTAAGTCCCACTGAAATCAATGCACTTAAGCACATGCTTAAGTGCTGTGCTGAATAGGGGCCTTAATTCTGAACACTGCGTTACCAAAAAGTTTAGACATATTTGAAGGAATTTGGGATCTGGAGGGATTGACTATGAGGAAAGATTTAAAGAACCGAATGCATGAAGTTTACCTAAGCAACATTCAAGGGTCAAGGGAGTGTGGAGAGGAAGATTTTCAAACTTGGGTGCCTAAAGTTCAGCGCGCAAATTCATATTCAGGCCCCTTAATAAATAGGCTCTATTTTCAGAAATGCTGACTTTCTCCGTTTCAGAATAACTGCACCTGTATGTTCCACCACTCTGTGGTCCACCCCAGGAGTGCCCAGTCAGGCCTCAGGTCTCCAGCCATCACCTGTCTCTGGGCAGGGACCCTTGTCCCATTCTCTTGTGATGGGGTTTTTTAAGGCTCCCTGCCTTACACTGTGACTTTCCCAGCACTCTTTTTTGAAAGGCACACAGCAAGTTAAGGGTTAGAGCAAGGAACAGTATTCAGCACTCCAGACTCCCAATTTATTACTCTAATCCCTAGAACATGCTCTCTTTCGCTCCCATGCAAAAGGGTTATCCAGTTCATATTAGGTTCAGCTGGAAATGGTGTGATATTTCTAAGTGACTGAGATTATT
Source organism: Emys orbicularis (assembly GCF_028017835.1). Lineage (NCBI taxonomy): Eukaryota > Metazoa > Chordata > Testudines > Emydidae > Emys > Emys orbicularis. Next base: position 93,843,469 of record NC_088687.1, on the reverse strand, counting down.
TTCATAGTGACAACAGAGAGAGAGACATTGCTTCCCTAAGGCCACATCCTGGTGTAGTAAGAAAGATCAACAAGACCCACTGCAAACAAGTCTAGTTGACACAGCCCTCTAAAGCAGCAATGTGTTAAGATACACTGGCAGACTCCTGTGGTAGAGACTGTAGGCAGTGGTATACCATGGAAATTACATGGCCTGTGTCAAATTTAGGGGAAATGCTACTGGCTGTATTTCTTTAGCCTACCCTTTGTAAGCAGATTCAGTACACAGTATTGTGCTGACTGGAATGACTTGATCTCTTGCTATATTAGACAATGATATGGATACCACGGAAATGGTTAAAACAAAGAGAGAAAATCTGTCCTAATTTACACCCCACACATCCCTAGATTTCACTGGGCCCATCATATGCATTTTCCATGGTTATGCAGTACACTTTTCCTTCATCTGGTTTACAATTATTAATAAGTGCGTGGCTGTTAGTGAATGGCGAAAGTATATATAAGTGCAAGTACTTGCTACTGTGCAAAAAAACAGAACACTGAGTTAAACTTGTATGGCTTAACTGTGATCACCTTATATCCACAAGCAGGCCTGTTAAATCATTGGGTCTGCTCATGTGATAAAACAATCACAATCTGGCCTTTAATAAGAGATTATATTATCACCTATTTTGTATTTCAGGTATGGAAAACATTTGTCTAAAAGACTCCAGGAGAGGGAGGAATTAGTCTGTGATGTTTACAATAGTTTGTATTTATAGTACTGTGTTGTCATAATAACCTCCATAATTCACTTCATGTCTTTTTTACTGGCATGATGTTAAGCTAGTGTCACTGATTTTCTCTTTAAATATTTGTGAAAATTAACCAAAAAGTTTAAATGAAAAATGTTATTCTAAATTACTCTGAAACAATAATTGGGTGATTTTTCATTAATTGCAATGAATAAACAATACATGATTAAGAAGCACTGATGACGCTTCACAACCATGCTAAAAGACAGCAGGCTTCGTTCTGATCTCATTTGTGAGATTATAATCAGGCCCAAGATTTCTTCCTCAAGGACTTTACAGATCTTCCAGCACTGAAGATAATGAGGGTGCAGTCCTGGCCCCACTGAAGTCAATAGGGAAATTCCTGTTGACTTCAATGGGCTAGGATTTCCCCCCTGGGAATTCTGCCATTGTCTTCAACATGGGAGCAGGCCTGGGCCCCTAATGGCCTGATCATATAAAACATTATTCTCATAACTAGTTAACGGGACTAGTTGCATGAGAGAGTATTTTCAGGACTAAGCTTGTAGAGGGCACATCTATATTCCAGCTGGGAGAAAGCCATCCAGCCCAGGTACACAGATTTGCGCTAGCAGGGCTCCAGCTAGCATGCTAAATATAGCTGTGTAGATGTTGCAGCTCATGGATTGTCCTTTAGTGTGTCTGTACAGCACCTAGCATAACAGAGCCTGAACTTTGCTGAGATAAATAATAAACAACATAGAAAAATCATGCGTAAATAAACAGGAACAACATATCAGACACACTGAGGTGATACTCAGGAAAATGATATAAACAGCAGATGAAGATAGGACAGTATCATCCAGGAGATTTACGCTAGAAGGCTTTGCAGAAAAAGGGATTCTTTTTTCTTATTCTGTTTTTAAAGTTTTATACAACTTTATACCACACTAGTATTTAAAGTTGAAAGAGCCACGCTAACTGAGAATGGTTCTAAAATGCTGAATGAAAACATCAGCTTGCTGACTTTAGTCATTGCAGATAGTCTTAATACTGAGCTGTTTTTTTAGATTGCACTGAAATGGAAATTTCCTTTATTTTTTGTAGTTGCTGTTGGGTATTTTATATGTTTGTTCTATTAAATGAAGGAGAAAAGGTGGGCAATAATTGCTAGTTGAGTTTGTAAATTCCATCATTCAGATTCAGTTGGTTTCATGACTCTTGAACCCAACTGCCCTTGACTAAACAAGTACAACCAACACTAGGGGAATGTGGATCTTTGTCCCTACCTAGTGGCTGGTCCCCATAAGAGGGTGCAAGTTTATTACAGCTGCCAGCTAATGCAGAGTTACTCATTTAGCTCAAATTGTAGTGACTCATGCATTTTGCCCTGTAGTTCCAGGATTCAAACCCCACTGTCAGTCCAAAGAGGGTCAAGTTAATAAAGTACAGAGGAAAACATACCTCTTAACTGTTATTTTGTATCTTATGTTTAAAAACCCCACAACTAAGAATTTCACACTTGGTGGACATGTGGTTGAATAACTGTCTGACACTAGTTACATTGATTCTAATATTGCTCTAATTATGCAACATTCATTATGAAACGAAGCAGTTTCCTGTGAGGGGCCATCCTAATTCAGCATTTCACAGTAATGTATCCTGTAATGCTCCTTTGCATTTAAACAACACCTTTCATATTGACATACTTTGCATATTCGGCCACCCAACCTCAGTACCTCAGGCATGGATAGAAGCAGCCAACTGGCATTTGGGATACTGTACAACCGTGATAGAAAACCATCAGACATTGACCCCTGCTCTTACAATATGCACCACATACTCTTTAATATCCACAAAGAGCAGAGGGGTGCTTTCATTTTTAAGCTCTTGATTGGAAAATTCACACAGTAAATTGCATAGAATTCAATTTATCTACCTATAGACTGAAGGGCTGAGTCAACCCTCCCTAGATCTGAACCTTTGCTCCCAGGGCAACAAAATATTTCAACCCTGATTTTTAGATCAATACAATATTCTCTCATTCAGATCTTTAAAGCACAATTCCTACTATGCATACTAGGGCTGGTCAGCAAAATTCCAACACATTTTTGTTATAAGTTTTGCCCATTCATCAAAATCAAAACATTTAGTAGAGATTTTTCAATTTCGACAAAGTTCTGACGTGACCCTGGTAGGAATCCAATGAAACCCTAACTGCCGGGATATATCAGAAACCTGCCTGGTTTTCTGGCAGCGTGCCTGCCAGGCTCCTTGGCTGTCTGCCTGTTGGATTGCCTCGGAGGTAGGGATCCCAGGTCTTCCAGGGTCCATGGCTCAAGGGCACTCAATCAGACAGACTGCTCTAAAGCCAGAGCTCCATTCCTTTTCTTGGAGAAGTTTGAAATTTTGGTTTTTGTTCCACATCAGGAATCAAACACGAATATCAATAAACATGGATCTCCACAGTGCTCCCAGTGATCAAAGCCACTTTAGACTGAGCAAAAACACCCTAATAGCATAGTACTGCAAGTTACTACATGCAAGTTTTTAAGCTTCAGATCAAACTATGAAACCTGACAAAATCCACACTGCGCCTGCAAGTAACTTAAATAGCACCGAACCAATTTCCTTAAAACATGGCTTATTCTGTGGATCTCATTGAAATGTACAAAACAAACAAAGTTGGAGAAATTGGTTTGTTGAGTTTTGTACACAAAATTTCTGATCAGAACATACGGAAACATTCTCTCTCTCATGCATGCACACACCCTTCTCAAAATGCCTGAACTGATTTTACTGACATTTTCACAAATATAAAATTAAACTTCTGAGACCCTGGATGGAAAATTTCAGCCCCAAAATAAATTATTTAAGAATATTAGGAGCAACTGAACAAGATATGTGGGGTGAAGGAGGGGAAAAGGAGGAAAGGGGGGTACAGAACGAAGAGAAATATGAGAAAATAAAAGTTGCAGTTCATCTTTTACTATAGCTGTTACTCAAACTATGATGAATATAAATATAAATGGACTTACCTTGACAATATGTAGTACTTCTGATGAGATTTAGTTTTGTTGCTTGTACAATTTAAATGGTTAATAATTTGAAAATATTCCACACCTGGTATAAGAAATAATTCAAAGTTCCTATTTCTTATACAGTTCAATAAAATCAATGTTTGACAGACAGAACCATGAGTAAACCACAAGTTAAGATTACAAGTACGAGGACGAGTTGTGGCAAAATCAACAGACAGAGGCTAACTGCTTCACAAATGCATGCTCTATCTATACAGAGGAAGTCCATCATATGGATCAAGCCAGATCATGTGAGCAATCATGATTAGCTCCTGAACTGCTTCCTAAACATGTGCTCCATCTAATTGCATAATAAATGCCATCAACATTCATGCACTAAATTGCACTGTGTAATGGTATTAATAGTTATGTAATATAAATTGCGTTACTCTGTAGTTTGGTTGATAGCTCTAAAATACTTTTACCAAACAGGTAACCTCTTTAGTAACATGACCGTATTTAAAGCCATCTGACCAAATGATGATTTTCTTTATTTGGTAGAATTGCTGGTTTGACAGTGTCACTTGATGCCCTTACCCAACTCCCACTGATTTAGACCCATGGTTACTTGGGTGTGACAGAATACAGATGGCTACAGAACCCCTGCATACACTGTGTGGTAACAAGAACCCATTCTGTATTTTAGCAGCTATAGAATAGCTTGGAATAAACTGCATTTGTTTTATTCCTCTGGATTTCTCACATGCACTCAGCTCATTAATTTAACTCCACCAGGAGTGCTTTATTCCAGCATTTTTATACCCAGGACATCAACGCTAAAAGCAAATTTTATTTCCTCCCCCTCCCCCATCTATGGCAGCCTGAAACAGGTAAATGCCCATATTTCCCAGGGAGTTAGTTACCCATCAGGGTAGAATGTGTTCCCCAGCCACTACCCTGGTTTCCAGCTGACCAGGGATCAGGAAGGAAATCTGCCTCTCTCTATATTCCAAAGTCCTGTTCCCTATCCTCCTTTAAAGAAACAGGCTGGCTCTCGCCTGCACACTGGGGAGCAGATCCTCAAGCTGCTCCTCAGCTCTTTTCATCTAGCTGCAAAGAGAAGCTCTGCTGTTCTCCCTAGCTCTGTCTTCCCAAATAGGGAAATAGGCCATAGGTGCCGACTTCTTGGGTGCTCCAGGGCTGGGGCACCCACGGAAAAAAATTAGCGGGTGCTTAGCACCCACTGGTAGCCAGCTCCCCCCTCCCATCCAGAGCCTCCTGTAGACCGGCAGCCCCATGGATCAACTGCTCCCCCCTCCCTCCCAGCGCCTCCCAGCTGCTGCAATCAGCTTTCCTCAGCATACAGGAGGCACTGGGAGGGAGGGGGAGGAGTGCGGATACGGAACACTTGGGGGAGGGGGCGGAAAGAGGCAGGGGCTTAGGGGAAAGGGTGGAGTGGGAGTCGGGCTGGGGGCAGAGCGGGGATTGAGCACCCTTCGGCAAAGGAAAAAGTCGGTGTCTATGAAATGGGCCCACAGGATACTCCCAGGCTGCCTTCAGTGGCTAAATAGGGGGGAAAGTAAGAGACTGGGTGGGGGAATGAAGTGAAAAAGGCAGATGGCGAGGCAGCTGGGAGAGGACAGGAAAAGTATAGCTAGAATGGTATTGGAAGGAGTTACCAGCAGGTTCTTAACCTCACTTTGACTTAGAAAATGTTCTGCTTGTTCTAACTAAACTATTTTGCATCCCACAGCCTTCACTGCAGAGGATGTGAGAGAAATTCCCACACCTGAGCCATTCTTTTTAGGTGACAAATCTGAGGAACTGTCCCAGATTGAGGTGTCATTAGAGGAGGTTTTGGAACAAATTGATAAATTTAACAGTAATAAGTCACCAGAACCAGATGGTATTCACCCAAGAGCTCTGAAGGAACTCAGAAATGAAACTGCAGAACTCCTAACTGCGGTATGTAACCTATCACTTAAATCAGCCTCTGTACCAGATGACTGGAGGATATCTAATGTAATGCTGATTTTTAAAAAAGGTTACAGAGGCAATTGCAGGCCAGTAAGCCTAACTTCAGTACCAGGCAAACTGGTTGAAACAATAGTAAAGAAAAGAATTATCAGACACACAGATGAACACAATATATTGGGGAAGAGTCAACATGGCTTTTGTAAAGGAAATCATGCCTCATCAAACTATAGGAATTCTTTGGGTGGGGGGTCAAACAAACATGGATAAGGATGATCCAGTGGATATAATGTACTTGGACTTTCAGAAAGCCTTTGACAAGGTCCATCACCAAAGGCACTTAAGCAAAGCAGGCAGTCATAGGATAAGGGAAGGTCATTTCATGGATCAGTAACTGATTAAAAGATAGGAAACAAAGGGTAGGAATAAATGGCCAGTTTTCAGTGTTCAGAGCTAGGTCCCCCTAGAATCTGTACTGGGCCCAGTATTGTTCAACATATTCATAAATGATCTGGAAAAAGAGGTTGCACAAAACTGGGTGACCGGGCAACAAAATGGCAGATGAAATTCAGTGTTGATATTGGAAAATACAAGTATGACTACAAAATGATGAGGTCTAAATTAACTGTTACCACTCAAGAAAGATCTCGGAGTCATTGTGGATAGTTCTCTGAAAACATCTGCTCAATGTGTAGCAGAAGTCAAAAAAGCTATGTTAGGAACCATTAAGGGATAGATAATAAGACAGAAAATATCAGGCCACCATCTAAATCCATACCCACACCTTGAATATTGCGTGCTGTTCTGGTCACCCCATCTCAAAAAAGATATATTGGAATTGGAAAAGGTTCAGAAAAGAGCAACAAAAATGTTTAGGGGTATGGAGCAACTTCCGTATGAGGCAAGATTAATAAGACTGGGACTTTTCATCTTGGAAAAGAGATAACTAAGGGGCAATACGATAGAGGTCTATAAAATCATGACTGGTGTGGAGAAAGTAAATAAGGAAGTGTTATTTACTCCTTCTCATAACACAAGAACCAGGGGTCACCCAATTAAATTAATAGGCAGCAGGTTTAAAACAAACATATGGAGGTAGTTCTTCATACAATGCACAGCCAACCTGTGGAATCTGTTGCCAAGGGATTGGAAGGCCAAAAGTATAATTGAGTTAAAAAAGAATTAGCTAATTTCATGGAGGATAGATCCCACAATGGCTATTAGCCAAGATGCTCAGGGATGCAACTGCATGTTCTGGGTGTTTCTAAATCTCTGACTGCCAGAAGCTGGGAGTGGACGACAGGGGATGGATCACTCGATAAATTGCCCTGTTCTGTTTATTCCCTCTGAAGTTTCTGGCACTGGCCATTGTCAGAAGACAGGATATTGGGCTAGATGGACCGTTGGTTTAACCCAGTATGGCCGTTCTTATATTCTAAAAATCAGGTAGCCATAGTTAGGCAACAGAGTAACTCAGCCAAGCAGACTATCCAATTTATGGAATACCAAAAACTAATAAAGCTGAAACAGGCAAACTAAATAACCCTCTAAAAATGTCTAAGTAGCTTTATTCTAAAATGTGGCATAAATATATTTTGTGCTTGTGCAGTATATTTGTGTTGGCACTGGTTTAGAATGACCTGCCTGACTCACTCATGGCTTTGTGAATTGGGGGTAATGCCACCAACTTAATCATCCCAATAATAACTTTATACCACTCTGCTAACTGTACACTCTATATAGAGAAAATACTACAGATGACTCAATACCACTACAATAGATATAGTTTATAGATAAACATATCCATCACACAGATCTAAAATGGGATGAAATATCTACCCATATTAATATTTTTCATGGATTGTGGTCCCTCTTTATAGAAACTAATAAATGTTAAAACCTTTGAATAATTGAGGGTTTTAGTAAGTTCAGCTGGCAAGCCTAGGGGAAGCTGGTGGGTGGACAGCTTCACTCTGCTTTGGTCCTCATTTGACTGGCTGTAGGGAAGCCAGCTGGCTTCCTGCTGACTGTGCTCCAGATTCCTGGAACCAGACTGCTGTGAAAACTGCAGCAACACCCAGGACATATAACTAACCTTCTGTTAATAGAGTTTCAGTTAGCGGGGTCCAGGTAGCCAGGGTTTACTGTATGTTTACATGCCATACAAACCACTAACCCTAATAACAATGGACACTAACAATGGAACATTCCCTCAATCGCTGTGTATCCTGTATACATACTGTATACTGTGTTCCCATACCCTACTTACCATAGCTATATACTAGAAAGCTACAATAGTTTAAAAAGAAAGGGAAATGTATGGAAATTTGAAAGTCTTAATCTTAATACAGATTTACCAATAGTCTTAATCTCTCTTTACATTCCTCTCTCAGGCCTCCAACTGGGTTAGCAGAGTGTATTGTCGGTATTAGATTTACCCCCTGGACTGAGCCTATACAACCAGCACCCAAGGGCATGCTGCACTCATTCCTGGTCTTAGAGGAAACTATTCCAATCCATTCTCCCTGTACAGCTTTGTTGAACATCCTCATCTGGCTCTCGCACCTTCTGTCAGGTTCTGCAGTAGTGAGTCCTTGGACTGGCTCTCTCTCTGCCAGCTCCAGAGGAGAGGGGAGCTCTGATCAGAGGTGCTACTAAAGTAGAACTGGAGGTGTGGGGAGCTCCTCATGCTGCATTAAGGAGTGGTGTTTCTAGAAACAAAAATACACCCTAGGACTGCAGGATGATTGCTCCCAGGATGTAGAACGAGGAGGGGGAGGAAGGAAAGAAAGTGAGAAGAAGGGTTCCAGCAAGAGTGTTAAACGGGAGGAAGGTACCGTGAAAGGGAAGAAGGGTGAGTGGGCACAGGGCGAGCTAGGTTTGAGAGGTGAGCACTCACATTCTCCCCACACCCCCTCAGTCCCAGGTCTTCTGTTGGTTACTTGAAAGCTTAATGCTGTCAACTGATGTTTTTTCTGGTTTCACACGTTAAATTTGCTCTCATAATTTTCTTGAGACTGCTATTTCAACAAGGGATAACCTTTGAAGTGACTGGAGAGGCTCTACTCTCATTTTCAAAAATGACACAGGCACGTAGGAGCCCTGAAGTGCATTGAAAGATAGTGGTACACAGGCTCTGAGGTGCCCACTTCCCTTCTGAAAAGGGGACTTAGCTCTAGGGCTAAACATTCACAAACGCCAGCTATTATTACGTTTGTTGGCAACAAATAGGATGTTTAACAGTACCATGACATGTCCATCAGATAATAGTAGTAGCTTAACTATAAAACACAGTATACGTAATTGGTAGCTGCATTAATACTGTAGCAGTGAGTATGCTGCATTAATACTGTAGCAGTGAGTATGCTGTAGACTTACATAACTCCTTTCCTCTATAGAGCTTAAAATGCTTTACATAGTATTTAATCCATTCTCACAACACCCCATGTGACCTTGGGTTTTTAAATGCCCATTTCATAGATTGATCAGGTGAGCTGCAGAGAGGTTAACTGAATTCCAGCATCCCACAATGAATTCTTAGCAGTCAGGGATAGAACCCAGGAGTCCTGATTCCCAATCCATGCACACTAGACCACACATTGTGTTATAACTGTAGAAACATTGTTGCATCCTGGATCTGGGAAAAAGCACACATTGTTTACTTTCAGGGCCTGATCCTCAGCTGGTATAGATTGGTGACCGCAATGGAACTACACTGATTCACACCAGCTAAGACTCTGACCCTCATTGTTGACTTGCCTGAGCAGAGAAAACATTCTGGATGAAATCCCGACCCCACTGACATCAATGGCAGAACTCCGAATGAATTCAATGGAACCAAGATTTCACTGTCTGTACCTCAACACTACTTGAGAGCTCCAGTTCTGATTCTGCTAATCAGGATAGTATTCTGTTCCCAATTCAAATACAGGGATTGGCTCTCCAGCATACTGCAGTTAGTTGCTTAACACTAGAAGGCGTTAGTATTGAATAAGGAGAGAATGATTTTACTCATGCAACTCAACTCAAGGTGGAGACAAGTTTTCAGAGGTTAGGGTGAGGGCTGGTTGGTTGAATTCATTAGCAGGCAGCTGGTCTTATAGGTGATTGTTTCTGCTTGATAGCATTCCTGCAAGGAAAGAATTTATGGGGAGGTGAAGCTAAAAAAATTGCCTTTAGGTGCATCTAACTTAAAGGTAGTTATTGTTAGTGATGGGCAAACGTATTCAGATATGATACGAACACCAGTCATCTTTCATCCATTCTTAAAACCTCAACTGAAATTTGCAAGATTCTGAAATGTTTGGGTAGAAGTTCTGCACTTCTTATTTCCAGCTGGAGGAAATCAAAACTTCCCCAGAGATGACCCCATCTCCCAATCTCCCTCCAGAGAGAGATCAGGGATGTCTGGTCATTCCCCCAATCCTATCCATCTTCCTTCCCCACAAGACAGGCTCTCCTCCTCCCAACAGGTCCAAGTGCTCAGACACCACCGTGAGGAGTGCAGCATACATGCCTAGATAGAGTTCTCTTCTCCACATGAACCATTTCCTGTGAGTGTGGCACAGAAAGGCCGGGTGGTTTTCTGCTTAAACCTTTTGTTACTTCAAGGAGGAACTGGCCTGTCTATTTCCCAACCCCACACCTGGATTTTCAGAGGAGAGATGGATGGTTCACTTCCCACCAGCAAATAATCCTCATGGGGGAACTGTACAGAAGCAATAGCCTGCCCTCAACTCTGTTTTAATTCAGTGAGACTCAGGAATATTCCCCTGAGTCCTGATGTGGCTGCTGCTGCTCCTGGCAGTGTGTAGCAGGGTGGTCACCCTGCTTCTGCCTGGAGGGGTAAAAGCAGCCTTGGAGAGGGCCGAGGCTGAGAGAAAAACCTAGGCTGATTGGGGAAGTAGCCTCAGCTGGGGCCACGCCTCAATTAGGCCACAGCTGGCCCTATAAAGGGGCTGCTAGGCTGGCGCTAAGTCAGTCTCTCTTAAGATGTTGAGAGGGATGGGCCTAGCTGTTGGGAGCTAAGCAGGGTATGTAGACTGGAGCAGGGCTGGGGAAAGGCCAGAGGAGCTGGGAAGCTCCGGCCTGGAAAACCCCCAGGCTGCAGGCCTTGCTAAAGGCCGGAAAAGGTACTGGGGTTGCAGAGGGCAGCCCAAGGGTAGGCAGAGGCAGCAGGTCCAAACCCTCCTTGCTGATAAGTGGCAATTATACTGCAGTCTGCCCCAGTGAGTGGGGGCTAGACAGTGACTGGCAGTAGCCAAAGACTGAGGTGAGGATAGGGGATTGGGGGTTCCCGAGGGAGGGGAGACCCAGCAAGACTATGGGGTACTGCAGGGGGCAGAACCCCAAGAGAAGGGGCACTGGGGTCCGGGAGGGACACCAGGGCCAGCGGCAAGCGAGACACCGACCTGCAGAGGGCGCTTCTGGAGGCCAGCGAGCTAATTCCCTGGACGACCAGCAGGAGGTGCCACAGGGTGAGTCGGCACCCCATTACACAGTCCATTAGCATTCTGGGACTGAGATACCCCAGGGAGCACTGGGTCAAATCCTAAGTCTGTCAGGAGGAAGGATGGGGTGAAACAGGAGGGTGAAGTAGGCCAGTGGGCAGCCCCCTGAATGTGCTGGGGGATCAGGCCCTCCAAAAAAAGTCAATACAAGGGTGGGAGTAGGCCTTTAGATGGTCTGAGGAGCCATGGCTTAAGAAGTTTTAATGAACCTCTAGATATTTTTCTAAAAACTGAACCTTACTGCTAGGCTGAATGTTAATTATTGTGTCAAAAGTAAGATGTCATTTAAAATAAGGGAATAAATGGTGAGACAAAAGTGTGGCCTAGTGGCCCAAATAACATGGCTTGAGTTCTGATACTGCCTCTAATCCCTACAGGCCTTGGATACACAACCCACCCTTTCTTGTTCAGTTTATCTCATCTGTAAATCACAGTAACAGTGCACATTGCCTATTTTGCCTATAAGAGCACTAAGCATCATAGTGGAAGTAGAAGCAATTGCTATGGTTAAGTTTTGCATAAAGTGTTTCCCTTCTAAACCTCTATATTCAGCAGGCTACTGACTAAAGGCTCTGTCCTGAAAATACTTATGCACATAAACTTTGCTCAGGGCCAGATTCTGCCACATTTACTCATGTTGAGGAGCACTTTATTCTGTGAATAGTGCCACTCAGTCAGATACTACTCACTGGACTTGATTCACCACTGCTTTCCACCTGTTTCATGCAAGTGTAACTCCATTAAATCACCCTTTGAAGTACAGTACTAATTAACATTCATGCTTTATTAGCCCACTATTAATGCATTCGGAACATTCTTCTCAAAATGAAGAGGCTTAATAGAGTTCTATTTTATCAGCCAGGACATGCTGGTAATTTATGGCTAAAGAAGATTGTGAATACTGTGGCTGAATTAATGTCTTCTTCCAGGAACTGGTTTTGTGGGTGTGGAGACCAATTTGGTGCAACTTAATCTGGTGGGAGGAGACCAATTAGTGTGAATTCATAACATGCCACAAGATCAGGTGAAAGTGGCTGCATGGATCAAAGTTTTTTATTTGAATTTTTTATTTTTATTTTTCCTCCTATGAAGCTTAGCCATTTGCAGTAACCTCAGACCCGTCCTGCCCAATAAGGCCTCTCAGAGTCTATATCTCGATATCCTTCTAAGCAGCTGTAGAGCAATTAGATGACCTCATTGCAATGGAACTACAAGAAACAGGGATGTGGTACAAATTTCCTAGCATTAAATTCTATTTGCAAAATACTGCTGTAGTCCTGAAGCCGAGCAGTACATTTTTGGTGTTATGAATGTCTGCACTCAAAAAATCAGCCTTAAAGGTGAACTCCAAAGAAAAAGCAGCACTTACCTGTATTTTATAATAGTAGTATTTAAATAGTACTCATAGGCTTTGGTGTTCACATCACTGAAGCAAATGGGTTAGGGAAGGGATGAGATCCCACCTTTCACTGTGTTTTGGGCCAAACCATTCCCTGTCAGAGACAAATCTGTAGGAGGCAACCATAGGTACCGGAAAACTGCAGTGGGTTCATTTCATGAAGTTTCCTGCCAAGCAGCATCCAGTGTGTATTCAGACATAGGGATTTAGGGAATGCAGAGTCTGGTTCAGCCAAACCTGCGCACACCCATTTGTTGTTGGCAGTATTCTCCTGGCAAGTTACATTCTTGCATCAGGTTGAGAACAAGACACCAGCAACGGTGAGGTCATGTCCAACATGAAAAAGAAGGTATGCTTTTACAGAAGGGTTATAGAGCCAAGGTCGAAGGAAGTAGAGCATAAGGTCAACAAGGCTGGAAGACAGGTTTCTTAAATCCTTCAAAATTGTAAGTCCTCCCATACTGACTCTTGCTGAAGGAAGCGTGCAGGATGAAAGTCCATTCTATGTGCCACCATGGCTACATCATAGCCATGTAAGTGCAGTTGCTGCTCTGAGATTTATTTAAAGTGAAAGTTTCCATTTGCACATTTGATATCCGCACGTCGCATATTTTATTCTGATTTCGGGTGATTTTTTTTTAAAGCCAAACAAGTGCAAAAAATCAAAACGTGTGTTTTCTTAAGTTTAATAGAAAAAGATGTACAGTTTTGCATGCCCTGATTTCTTTGGGTGAAATTTCAGTGAAGCAATTATTTCTGCATTTCAATCATGGGAAAATATTGAATTTCTGCATGTCTTCAGTGTATAGCCATTTTCACTAGAAAAAACTGACTTTATTTACACTATAAAAAAGTCTGTTCTACTGAAGTCAATGAACCTGTGCATGGGCACAGTGGTCTGCTCAGGCAGATCAGTCTGCAGGACTGGGGCCATATTAAAATAGGTCACGTTTTGGAGTGGTCAGTCCGGATAGTATCCCTTTAACAGACAATTTGGATAGCTCTCTCACTTCGAGAATCCCCTTATTGTTTGCTTTCCTGCTTGAAAAAGAGTTGCTTGATTTATTGGATATTTTTTACATGCAACACAGTAACTGAATGTTCTACAATGAAATGAAGCTTATCAATCATCTAATCCTATGTGCACGCTTTATTGGCATTTTGCACAAAAATGTTATCCTGGGGGAGATACTGGACACTCTTCAGAATTCTCACATAGGATATTTTAATTTTTTCCTCTGATAAATAAGCATGATATTGAGTTAGGGACCTCCCTTTTTCCAACTCAGTGCTACAATAAAGCACTGCAGCAGTTAACGCCCAAACACACAGGCAAAGAACAATCCTCTAAATAGCACTAATGTTAGTGGAACCGAGAACAAGACGGGTCCCAAGCGAGTAAAAGGAATTGACAGCAGCGGCAGAAATATTTTCAGGTGGCAAGAGAAGGCTAACAGACAGCTTGTTTCAATTTATATTTTTGGAAAATATACGCTCTTAGTATTTGGGTGGAAGAGTATAGGATAGTAAATTACTAACAGATTACTTCCTTAAGAAGAATTTTCTAATTTCATCTCAGGAAAGAAGTGGATTAGAGTATTTACTGTAGAACTCCTCAAAGAAAGCATCTTTTCAAATGCCTTATATAACCCAATGGTGAATCCTAGCATTCCATTTATAGATTAGTGCTTTTGTTGTTCTAACAATAGCAGATAACATAAAGTGCTGTTTTTATTTCACTGGAACAACTGCCTTGCTATTGGTATTGTACTGCAGAAATCTGACTGAGCAAATACAAATAGATCCTAGGGCAAAACCAGGCCCTCAATTTTTACATAGGATTCCACAATGCAGTTCGGTGTAAATAAATAAATAAAAATCAATCACCTGATGTAGCTCCCCAGTGAGAACTTTTAAGGTCAGTCTTGCTCTTTTTATTGCTGGCTGAACAATTTGTTACCAATTTGCTTGCCAATAAAAGAAAAGCGTGAATTACCACAACTGTGTTCTGTATATTCTATTTATGATATTTCTGAGCTAGGTATACAAGACCTCAATTCAGCAGTCCATCCTCCCAGCCCAGCAAAACACTTAAGTACCTGCTTAACTTCAGCACCTGATAAAATCCCTTTGACTACATGTGCATAAGTGTTTTGCAGGGATGGGATGGACTTAAGTACATACTTAAACATTTTGCTGAAATTTGGGCCTTAGCATCTATGTGCCAATACAGGGTCCAGTCCTGTGAACTTTTGCACAAGCTTAATTTTACATAGGTCAGATAACCCATAGAAGTTAATGGCACTATTAACATATGCATAAATTATTCATAAATGTAACTGTCTAAAGGATCAAGGTCATAGTCTGCAGGTATATTATTAAAAAATTTAGTTGCTTTAAGTTGAAATGTGACTGCAAGATTAAGCTAGTGAAAGACAATATGTGCCAAAAGCAAATTAACACAAATTGAATTAAATAGTTTCTCTTTTCAAATGTAGTTCAACATTCTGATCTGAAGGGGTATCATTTTGATTTTAACATACTTTACCACAGATGAAAGTTTACTTAGAAAAATACAAATATAAAATAAAACAAAACTAGCAAACAGATTTAGTAGATGAAAGTTGCCACTATCCTTATCAGCTAGATTAGTATTTTAAAAGCAGTTAGGAAGAAATACTGTTACACTGCAAAAAAGTTACAAGTCTTCTCTTCTGGAGTATGAAAATGATCAGTGTATTAGGTTATGGAGAGACTGAACCCTACGTATATGAAGTAGTAAAAATTCACTGCTGCGGCCATGTTAGAGTGTCACTTCATAATTATAAAAGCTGAGATACTAATCAACCCTTAAATAGTCTTTTCCTCTAAAAAAGTACAGTGTTTTGTTCACATGATCAGTTCCTTTCACATTTGTTTTTTAGACAAATGTATGGCCAACTGAAGAATAAAAGTCAGAACAAAATGGTTTAAACTCACCTTTCTGTCTTACTTTGTCTTTGATTCATATACAGAATTGTATGCCGCTGCTAGATTCCTGCAGGTGTAAATTAATGAACTTTGGCAGATGTCTGCCGAACAACAGTGTTTTACCTTTCAGTCTGATCTCTGTAGGAAGAAAACTCTTATTGGTTGTACCACACAAGGAAATGCATGACATCACAAAAGGTAGAAAAGACAAGCTTCACTGCATACTCCTAAGTGATTTAAAGCTTCAGCAAACCACACCCTACTGGTTACTTAGCACAGAGGAAAGTAGGCTGCACACACCTGCATGTTCAGACTTCTCAGGTAACAAAAATCATTTGCCGTTTTTACTTTTATTTTTAACATACACATAAATTCCATTTGCTTTTATGCTTTTCCTTAGTATGTCTTTTCTCTTGCAGCTTATCAACATTTAGTACAGGTTTAAAGAACTGGATGAAAACCTGAGGACTGGTTCAAGACAAAGATTTGGGGTTGTTTTCCCCTGAAGGAGGAAGAGGCAGCTAGAAAAGACTGAATAACCCTAATCTGCTTTAGAACTTTTGAAATTTAAGCTTCATTTGTTTCTTAAGAAGATGGACTTTGAACACAGATCTAGGTCTCTAACCACAGACTCTGGCTTCAAGGATCCTAGGTTCTATTCCTAGTTCTGCCATTGACTTGCTGGGACCGCAAGCAAATCCCTTAAATATCACTTATCCCTTTTTTGCTTCTTTATGGTGCATAAATGAGGCCTGAGCAATTTTTTCTGATTGACTTTATTTTTAAAGCAGTCAAAATATCAGGTTTGGTTTTCCTTGCTTATGCTAAAGGATCTCTGGGAGGAATCAGAGAATGTTTATTGTAAGATCTAACACCTTCATTGAAAAGACAAAGGTGCTGAATTTTAAAAAAAGATTCCTTTATCCATAATGTTAGTTAGTCATTGGAATTGTATAGGTGTATAAGAAACAATTAAAACCAGACTTTTAAAAACAGTTTAACTAGAAATTACTTTCCCCCTCAATTGTTCAACTTTCACTTTCTTGGCTCTTGAGATGTCACCATTTCACTAATTTTCCAATAATCACAGAGTTTCAGGCCTAGAATATTTTTAATATGAAAAAGAAGCAGGGAAAAAGAAGCCTTGTTAAAAAAAGAGAGACCTTTCAAGCCTTTTTTATATAACATACAGCAGCAAAAAAGACCACAGCTTATTCTACTCCCTCCTCTGCCCCATCCCTCCGTCTTGCAGGTCTCCTTTATCCTAACTGTCTCAGTTTATCTATCTATATTTACCTGTTTCACTGTTTTTTAATCCTTCTAGTGTTTTTTCAATAGCTACAGATGAAAAGTACTATGGAAGTGCTAAATATTATTTAGAACACTCTTTTTGTAAAGCAAAAACACAATTAAAATGTATATATTCCTTTTTGTAAGTCCATCACAGCACCTTCCCTAAAATATGATAGTTGTAAGTTATTTTTGTATATTAAAGTTTAAAAAAAATCTCTTTACTTTTAAATTCATACTTCAAACTAAAAAAAAATGTTATCTACTCAGAACATAGCATATTCGGTCAGATGCTACCTACCAATTATAGCCTGCAAGTAGAGTGGTTTAAATAGCTCAGTTTAGAGCCATGCAAAAAGAAAATAATCCAAAACCCACATTTATTTAAAAAAAGTCAATTTCTTATGAGTCAGCAGCTGAAGAATCAGTACTAGAATGACTAGCCTTTTAAAAATTAAGGTCATACTCCGTAATCTTGATTTCAGGTTTGACTATTTTAGAACAGGCAAGCTAAACATTACAAAAATCTTACCTTTTATAGACAAGAATAAAAAAAAGAAAGTACCAGGCCATAAACATCTAAGAGATAAAAAGCCATACAGGTATACAGTATTGCAATAAAGTGACTGAGCATGAATGTTTACAACAAAGGCATCTTTTTTGTCTGAAAGAATATTTTCATTGGAGGAAAACTAATCTAGTGATTACATGAATCACTAAAAATACAGTGCTTTCAGTTACCATAATGATAAATTTTCCACTAAGAAAGGAAGCATTATTCAATTCAAACATTATTTTCAAAGAAAGGAAGGCCAGTTCTGAAGATGCACTTATTAGAAAACACCGATTCTGCAGCAATCCTATTTCATGTTAAAAACAAAAGAAAAAATTCAGCAGTCACTAATGCAGATGTATGTGGCTAATGGATCTTTGCTTATATCCTTTGATTCATGCTATAAGTTGTTTTGTTTATCCTTCAAAATATACTAAAAACTGAATTGCAGTGAATCAATATAAAACTTAAACTAAATCATTACTAATGAAATGTCATCATTATATACAATGAAGTTTTAAAATAGTATTTAAGCTACACATGCTTAACTGTGAGCAAGTGCTTAAGTCCATCCATATTCAGCAATGGGACTTAAATGCATGCTTTGATTTCCATGAGAATTAAGCACATCCTTAAGTGCTTTGTAGAATCAGGGTCATAGGGATGGTGAAGTGTCTCTTTATGTGAGGTCCTATGTTAAATCTGCCTCTTATCTACCCAGGTTGAGTACACTAGATGCTTCTTTGAACTAATGCCTGGTGCTGCACAATTAACAGACCCATTCAGCTGGTTCTTTTGAATGGTTTGAGGCAGTTTTAGATTTTCTTCAGCAAAACCATAAAATAAAAAGTGGGAATATTTTCCAGTTGGGATTCATTCTACCCCACTAGAATGAGAACAAAGACTGGAAGGTCTAAAGCTGGAGATGCACCAGTTAATGAAATTGTACCTCATGATTTAGAAGTTTACTTGTGGTAAGCAAAACCAAAAAAAAAAAGTTTCATTACAGTTTGTGGTCTTTAATTATAACACATTGTACAGTTTGCCACAATTTACTGAACACCACAACAAATACTGGTATATCCCATCTGATTTTAATGAGAGGCCTTTCTAATTGAAGGCATTTTATCCTTCCAAACTGCTGAAAATATTTACATCAGGACAGCATAGTGTACATTCTGTCATACTGGGCTTATTCAGTTATTCATTTTCTTCAGTTAAGTTACTTCAGCTTCTAGTGTATTCATTGGCACATGCTGTGGGCTCAGTATAATACAAATGAGTAGATTAGTAGAGTCAAATGACTGAAAATTGTAATAATCAAAATGTTAGATGTAATAATCAAAATGTTAAAGGTGCCATCTGTGTGGAGCTCTGATAAGAGTATTAGTCTTTTTTTATAAACATACTGTCCATGCAGCCTCAACTGAAGTTTCTCCCAAAGGGTGAAGTTGCCCTTCCTCACACATACCAGAACTTTCTGCAGGGAAATCTATGGAGGCTATGGCCAGAATTGACACCAGTCTGTGGTCATCTGTGCAGCTTGCTGATGGTCTCTATTACAGCCCATTTAAGTCCTTCCAACAGAGGATCTGTGGCCAGTAGACATCTAACTTTGGAGCCAGTGGCTACACCAATCCCAATAAAACCCTGCATGCTGGGCTATGTGGAGATGGCATGGAGCCAAGCTGTGCAATATGCAGAAGATGCAGAGTCCCTTGAATAATCACTTCTGCAGTCCCCTTCTCTGCTCTTCTGCGATGTTGGATGCCATCTGCAAGTCCAACCCTCGGGATGAATTTTCCTGAGTACCAAAATTTGCCTTCATTTACACACCGAAGGCCGCATTAAGGCAGGGATACTAAAGGCCTGCAGTTAGGGCCCCAGTTCCTGGAGTCATGTGATTACATCAGAATTTAAACGTTCATTAAAAACTAAAAAGCATTGAAAATGTGACCCAAGTGTAACCCACGCAGAGACATCTGTCTGGGTCTGAAGACAGGCTGGAACAATAACTCAGAGGGGGTGAACTTCCCCATTCCTCTCAATAGGTTAACACACTGCTGAGTGAGGAGCCTGCATCACCCCAGCAGAGGACTCTGTGAGGGATGGAAGGGAAAGAGTGCAGCAGGCCTGGTCTATCCACCCACCTGTGCAGACATACCGTGGCTGCTGCTGAAATGAGTGCTGTGGGGGACCCAGCTGCCATCCCTGCCATGCCAGGGGTGAGAGCACTTCTGCTGCTCCTGAAGGGAAGAGACCCCTGCTATTGCTGCTGCTCCTGTGGGAAAGAAGTGAGGCCCCATGTTGCTGTCCCAGCCAGCCACTCCAAGTAGTGCTGGGCTGCTGGGGCAGAGCCTCTGCGAAATGCTGTCTCATGATGTGCCTAGATCTCCAGATTACCTTAATCTGGCTCTGGTTATACCCATATTCAGCCCTAAAGAAACCAGTGGGCCAGATTCAGATCTGGGCATAAGTGGTTTCAATGGAGTTGCTTCCACTCATGCCAGGTCTGAATTTGACCCATTGAGTTTGGAAGGGCAAAGTTAGGGGAAATGGCCCCTAACCATTCAATTTAGTAATTGCTTTAGGTTTAAAGCCATTGTCTTTGTTTCTGTTGTCCCCCACCCATCCCATTCCCTTTGGGGAATGAACATTTAAAATCAGATTACAAAACCTGGAAATATAGTCTTCTGGTGGATTGTACCACATTGGAAAGGGAGTTTACTATGGACTCTCGCATAACCACTGAGCACTGTGTACCGGTCTGCTAGGAGACAGGCCTATGGACTCTATTTTAACCACTAGTCAAGTGATGTTAGAGTGAAAACACCTTACACTGGGAAGCTGTATGAAGGGCCCTCACAATTGGCACTATACGGTATGTCTACACAGCAATTGAACACCCAGAGCTGGCCGGGGACAGCTGACTTGGGCTCATGGGGCTGTGGCTGTAAAATTGCTGTGTAGATGTTAAGATGACCAGGTGTCCAGTTCTCGACTGGAACACCCGGTCGAAAAGGGACCCTGCCGGCTCCAGTTAGTACCACTGACTAGACCGTTAAAAGTCTGGTCGGCGGTGCTGCAGTGCTAAGGCAGGCTAGTCCCTACCTATACTGGCTAGCTTCGTGCTGTGCCCCAGAAGTGGCCAGCAGGTTCAGCTCCTAGGCCGGGGGGGGAGGGGGAGTGGGGGCATGGGGTTCCACACACTGTCCCCGCACCGAGCACCGGCTCCGCATTCCTGGCCCATGGGAACAGTGCCTGTGGGTGGGAACGGTGCGTGGAGCCCCATGGCCCCCCTGCCTAGGAGCCGGACCTACTTAGGTACGGGAAGTAAGGGTGCAGGGGGTACTTCCTGCACCTATGCCCTGCTCCCAGCCCCCCAACAACATCTCACCTCACCTGAGGGGGGCTCGGGTCCTGGCTGCTGGCCCCAGGGCCCCACGCTGGTTCCACCCCCACTCCCAGGCCTCTGCTGCTGGCCCTGTGCCTGGCCCCATGGCCGGGGCTCCCAGCTGCCGGCCCCTGCCCGGGGCTCTGCTCCTGGCCGCATGCCCTCCCCCAGCTGTGGCCTCGGACCCCTTACCTCTGTCCAGGTCCCCCCCTCCTGGAGACACAGCCCTGCTCCCAACCTCGGGAGGGGGGGGGGAAGATAGGAGTAAGGGGGCTGACTTTCAGCTCCCCCACTACTAAAAATGTTCCAGCACCACTGGGTGCCAGGACAGGCAGACAGTCTGCCTTAGCCCCCCCGCTGCACCGCTGATGGGGAGCCACCCAAGGTAAGCCCATGCCCCAACCCTGAGCTCCAACCCCCTACCCCAGCCCTGAGGCCCCCCCCAAGCCCCTCATCCCTGGCCCCATCCTAGAGCCAGCCCCCCCAGCCCAGAGCCCTCTCTCCCTCCCCTATCCCAATCCCCTGCCTCAACCCACAGCCCCCTCCCACACTCCGAATCCCTCGACCCACCCCCCAGCCTGGAGCCCCCTCCTGCACTCCAAGCCCCTCATCCCCAGCTCTACCCCAGAGCCCGTACCCCCTCCAACACCCCAACCCCCTGCCTCAACCCGCAGCCCCCTCCCTCTGCCCCAGGCCCTGCCCCCATTCCACCCCTTCTCCCAACCCCCCTCCCCAACTCTTTCCAGCTTCTCCCTCCTCCCCCGAGCAATGCAAGGAGCTGGCAGGGTGGGCTGGGGCCAGGTCGCTCACTGCTGCTG
The DNA here is from genome assembly GCF_028017835.1 of Emys orbicularis. Lineage (NCBI taxonomy): Eukaryota > Metazoa > Chordata > Testudines > Emydidae > Emys > Emys orbicularis. The sequence continues at coordinate 93,821,808 of NC_088687.1, read as the reverse complement.
GCGCCAGGCTCCCCGCTAACCCCCCAGGCTGCCCTGGACTCTATGTATCAAAGTGCGGGGCCCCCCAAAGTGCAGGGCCCGGGGCAGTTGCCCCGGTCTGTCCTATGGACAGGACGGCTCTGCCAACTGATGATCAGTTGGCAAGAACAAACAGGACAAATACCCAGTTTTGCCCAAAAAGTTGGGATGTCTGGGGCAGGGCTTAAAAAGGGGACTGTCGCAGCCAAAACGGGACATATGGTCACCCTATGTTCAGTGGGCACCTAATAAAATTACAAATTCTCTTTGGCTCCTATGAGGAAATGATATTACAAATAACATGTTCTATATGTTATCTCTCAGGAGAAAAGTTAAGTTAAAGGATTAATCTCGGCTTTCAGCACATTCATTAGTTAAATTGAAAAGCTTGTTACATAACCAATCCTATGACAATTATATCTATCTCCTCAAAGTTCAGAGTGGATTTCTAACCAAAATGAAGGGAATGCATCCATGGAGATGAAAGTGCTTTGATGCACTAGAAATCTCCCATGCATTGCAGCAATTTTCAAATTAACTTTTTCCCCCTACAATAATACTTTGCACTTACATAACACCTCCCAAAGATCTCAAAGCACTTCAACATTAATGAATTTTGCTTTACAGTTTCCCAGCGAGGTAAGGAAACAAATACTGTTCCCATCTTACAGATGGGGAAGTTGAGGCACTGAGGTGAAGTGACTTGCTCACAATTATATAGGTAGTCTGTGGCAGAAGTAAGATCTAGATAGAGCTCGTGATGGTCACTCCTAAGCTTTAACCAAGAAGCCATCTTCTTCCTATTGATTATATGTAAAAAGGCAGAATTATTTAACTTGGGTAAAGATCCCATAGTTTAGCAGATGCCACAGTAGCTCAGTTGGGAGAACGTTTGACTGAAAATCTAAAGGGTCCCAGGCACTGGTACGCCTCTTCGCTTCATTTACAGGCAGGGCTGCCCAGGGGGGGGGCAAGTGGGGCAATTTGCCCAGGCCCGAAATTGCTTTGCCCCAGGCCCCCTGAATCCTTTGGGCGGCCCTTTTTACAGGTCAGACTGGATGATCACAGTGGTCCCTCTGTCTTTATAATTATAAATAACACTTGTCTACTACAACATTGTGACAAGTTGCAGGTCTTGTCTGTACCACCTCTGAATGATAGATGATTTTATGAAATTGTATCATGAAGTTACTGTGTCATGGAAAGCCTACATGTATGTGGATCCACTCTGAGTTAGCAGCAGGGCTGTGTCGTGTTTTTGCCAGGCCAAAGACAATGGTGAGTCATCAGCACTCAATGGCTGATCATATTCAAAGTAAATAGCTTGGGACAATGGGTTTGCTGTAGCTGGGAGAAGACACTCCCTCCTCTTGTCTGAAGGGGGGGTGGGCTGGAAGTAATGGAAAATTACCAGGAGGAGAAGAAAAGAAGGAGGTGATCCCCATTTTGCACCAGATTAAGATGAAGGAGGCTGTTGCAGGGACAGAGAGGAAAGGAGGTAGAGGACTGACTGCCTGCATGCTTGATGGCACACAGATAATCATAGAATCATAGACTATCAGGGTTGGAAGGGACCTCAGGAGGTCATCTAGTCCAACCCCCTGCTCAAAGCAGGACCAATTCCCAGACAGAGATTTGCCCCAGATCCCTAAATGGCCCCCTCAAGGATTGAACTCACAACCCTGGGTTTAGCAGGCCAATGCCCAAGGACTCCCAATGGAAGGGTGAGCTAGCGAGGGACATTGCATTTATGCTGTCGTATTGTTTTGTATGATCTATTGCTCTCCTGTGCTTTACATGATTAAGAATAAAAGAGCATAAAGATGTTAGACTGGGCAATGTGTGAGTGTGCTGACTGCTTCACAACAAAGAGTTAGGGCAGGTCTATATTTAAAATGCTGCAGCTGCACCACTGTAGTGCTTCATTGAAGTCATTACCTCTGTTGATGGAGGAGTTCTTCCATTGACATAGGTACTCCACCTCCGTGAGAGGCGGTAGCTCTGTTGACATAGTTCTGTCTACACTAGAGGTTAGGTTGGTTTAACTGCATCACTCAGGGGTGGAGATCTGGGGGAGAGATGTGTTTGAATATTGGGGAGTCTGAAGGATCAGCATTGTGCCCAGAGGGGCTAGGACAGCAGGTCCCAACATCTGAGGGTGAGGGAGTGTGCCAGACAGAAGATCTGCACCATGACAGCATGCCTAGGAACCCTGAGACTGGGGCAATGGCTGGACTTGGTTCAGGTTCCAGGGGCTTGAAACACCCTGGGAATCTAGAGTACAGGGGCTTGGATTCTCCTCCCAGAAGTCCTAGTGGGAGGCCAGTAAAGGATGCTAGCTAGGATCTGTCACAACCATTTGTTCAAATTATCACATACAGACATGCACCAGATACACAAGCTATCCTCAGATTAACTTTTACATTGTTTTATTTTTAGAACCAATTTCATAGATTCATAGGCCAGAAGGAAACATCCAATCATCTAGTCTGACCTCCTATGTATCATAGGCCATTCAATTTTACTCGGTTGTGCCTCTACTGAGCCCAATAACTGGTATTTGACTAAAACGTATCTTCCAAAAATGCACCCAAAGACAGAGAATTCACCACTTCCCTAGGTAGTTTATTCCAATGGTTAATCACCCTCACGGTTAAAAAAATGTGCCTCATCTGAATTTGTCGGGTTTCTGCTTCTAATCGTTGGTTTTTGTAATGCCTTATTGTGGTAGACTAAAGAGCCCCTTATTACCTGGTATTTGCTCCATGTAAAGGTACTTACACACTGTAATAGAATCTCCTCCCAATCTTCTTTTAAACTAAATGGACTGAACTCAGTCTCTCACTGTAAAGCATTTTCTCCACTCTCAAATCATGTGTGTGGCTCTTTTCTGCACCTTCTCCAATTTTTCAACACTCTTTTTAAAGCGTGGACACTAGCACGAGATACAGTATTCTTGTACTGGGCTTACCAATGCCATATACAGTGGTACGCTCTCTTCCCTACTCCTGCTTACTACTTCCCTGTTTATACATTCATGGAACGAGTTAGCCCTTTTTGCCACAGAAATCACACTGGAACTCATGTTCAGTTGCTTGATCACTAAGACCCCTAAATCCCTTTCAGCATCATTGCTTTCCAGGGTACAGATACAGTCCCCATTCTATGGGTATGGCCTGCATTCCTTGGGCTAGGTATTTACAAGGGGGACTTTGGCACCAAACTGCCACTTTAGGTACCCAAATCCAACATTTTGATGTCACTGGCATTCACAAAACCATCCCTCAGCAGCTCCCTACATTCCCTAGGCACCTACTGGTTCACTCCCTTAGGTGTCTAAATTTGGCTAGCAGGCATGTGCAAAGCCACCTAAGTCCTGACAGCACTGAGCAGCTCAGCACCTAACTCATGGGTAAGCCCTGGTGGGATTCACAAACTAGGTGTTCCTCTACCTTTCTTGCCTGTGGTGCCCAATCTGATGGACATTCTCAGAGATCACTGAAGTGCACACCTACCGGACTGGGTCTCACACAAAACACTGCTGCTGTCACTCTGTAGCCCAGTGGTCAGCGCACTCACCCAGGATGTGTGATACCCAGGTTCAAATCCCCACCCTGCTCTGAATCAGGAGGGACCTGAACTTGAGTCTCCCACTTCCCAGCTGAGTGCCCTAACCCCTAGGCTATGGGGCATTCTGGGGGTGGGTGGGTCTCTCTCTTTCCATCTCTCCTGTTTAAGCTGTTGCACTTTGTATGAAATACTGAAATATTCATTGGAGCAAGGACAGGAACCCGGGTCTCCCAAGTGAGTGCTCTCACTGCAGGGCTGTAGAGTCACTCGCACTCTCACTCTGGCCCAATGAATATAATCAGTGTTTTTAACATTCCAGTCATGGGAAGGGTCCCACCAGATTTCCACAATGCCAATTGTATCCAGTTTCTTCTCAGAAATAAGAATTTCCAATTCCTCTTCCTTGTTCCCTGGCTCCTAGCAGTGGTATTTAAGCAACTGAAAAAATTCTTCTCTTCACATTCCTTGCCACATCTATTCAATTTGTTCCTGCCCTGGTGTGCTTGAGTTTGTATCACATATGCCTCCTTAGCAACGCCCCCTGCGTTGTTAGTTTAATGCCCTCACGGAGGCTAAAGCTTTTCTCCAAACTCACAGTCATGCAAAACGAAAATTTCTGCCCTCTGCTACAATCCCATTAACTTCAGTAGTATTGCATGTGTTGTAAGTCCACAGAGAATTTAGCCCTATATTGTTTTTGGCGCAAACAACAAACACTGAGGATATTTTTGTTGACATGTGGGATGCTGACACAAACTGGATGGAATATTTTATTTGCACTACAGCTTAAATAATGGCATTCAGCGTTCTTCTTTTACATAGGAACATTCTGTTTTTGCAGGTGGCTTTGTACATTAATTCAACAAGTAAAATTGTAAATGTCAGTGTAACAATTCTATTTACGTCATGCAGTCAGGCTTAATGACACAGCTTCAAAGAACCACTGTCTACAGACTTCTAATATAAAGCCACAGTATTCAGCTCCACACCTAGCCAAAAAATATTGTTGAAATGTCTCTGAAGAGACACAATTACATTTCACACAACAAGAAGAAATGGACTGCTATTATGTGAGACAACAACCTCTTGTACTCATCTGTGACAGTATCTGTTACCTATAGGTAACATACCACATATAATACCACCAAGTCTTCTGAAGCCCATCCCTGGAGCAGAGATGGCAGCCATCTCAGTGCGCATGACTATTACACAGGTATCATTGACACCACTGTGCTACCCACCTCTCTAAGACGACAAGGCAGTTTTCTCTAGGAATTGTCTAATATGGAGAGTTAGTGCCTAGCAACCCAGGGTGTAAAGCTACAGCGCACTAGCCTGCCGCTCACTCCTTGGCCATGTGGACCCTACTGGTGCACATTAGAAGTTCCCTAGTTGCGGCATGGTAGTGGAGAGAGAGACCAAAAGAGTGAAATCCAACAAGGTTTCTTATTAAGACAACAATATTGTAGCTCCAGAAGCACTTGCAGCAGCCCCTGACCCAGCTGTGACACGCACCCACTTATATTTTCTGCTTCTGTTGTTTTTTCTTAAATCAAAGACTACTACTCCCAGCATACAATACTGGATACAGCAACACTATTGCTTTGATGGACTCCCATTTCAAACATAAAAGCATCCAGCAGCATTTGCCCCAGCTGTGGCCAAGGTCTGTAGTGTGTTAAGCCCACATACACAAATGAGGAGTTTTCAAAGGTGCAAACTCAAGTTAGGATTTTGTGGTCCAGAACTGGCAAAATAAATCCTCAACACTTCAAAGAGATGTGTCAGTGTAGAGTGTTACACCCTAATGGCATCCCGATTAAGCCAATGGGACTTCATGCAAGTGCAAGGGTCTGCACTGATGCATTTGTTTGCAGGATCAAGGCTGTGGACAGATGTGAAGCTCAAGCAGAGAGTGTGGGTAGGAAAGTTATTAGCGGCAGGCTAGGAATGTTGTACAAGTCAGCTTGTAGAAACTCAAAGGAAAAATGCTCACTCGGGGCCTTATTCTACAGTTTTCACTGAGGCAACATTTCCACCAATTTCAATTGAGATTGTCAGCATTTTGGGAGACTCTCTTTGCTATGTGCTCTGTACTTACTGCACCTAGCTGATTTGAGGCTCTAAGCAAAGATATAATAATAATGGGAACTTGACTTGAGTAAGTAGTAAGGCAGGGAGGGGGAGTTCACTGAAAGATTCTGCAACCTAAGCTCATTTACAGTATGTCACTTACCTATTTCAAACCGTGCTTGAAAGCAGCGTGCCATGCAACAGCTGAACTGGTCTCTTTTTGACCACACACACTGTGGTGTCCTTTTCCTGGGAAGAAGAGTCTTCCCTTTTCCCCACTTCAGTCGTAGTTTAAACATGGAAAAAAACAAACATAGCTACCTATGGATATAAGATAGGTAGGGGCAGGAAGGAGGAACAATAACCCGAGATACCTATTGACCTTTCATTAAACATCATCCTCTTAGAAGCATCATTTCCTTCTAAATAGATAGAATGTTTCCAATACACACAGATTTTGTTCAGTTGTCAAGTCCATTTCAGGTAGGATGCTTGGCCACTGAAGCAGTCAACGTTGCTAGCCTAGCTACCTCAGAAAACCTAGGGGGTACATAACTTTTGTTTTGCTAAGTGAATTCAAGTAACACATAGCTAGGCAGAGCACCATTTCTATGCAAATTAAAAGTTTGCTCTGGCTGTTCATTTGTGCATGAGGAGTACAGTGTATACGGGAAAAACTAAAAGCCTGAAGATATATATACAAAAACGGCTCTTCTTTTAACAATATCCATTGCAAGTTAGAAAACCGTATTAGGTGAACCTATAAATACTTCTCAGTTTGTTTCAGATAAACCCCCAAAGCTCAGATGAATAAGTGCTAAAAGACCTACTTCCAAACCCAAAGGTAAAAAGAAAAAAGCCCTTGGTTTGCTGACCTACACTGCATAGTACAAGGCCTATCTGTTTGGTAATGCTTTTGCCTGAGGACTTGTGCCTCTTTTTGTTTCTTTATGCTGTCTAGCAAAGGCCTAATTTTTTTTTTTTTTGTTTAAATCTTTTCCTTTACAAATTCAGGCCTTGTCTATTGTAGAAAACTATGAGTGGAAAGCTAGTTGAAAGACACCAACACAAAACCTAAAAGAGGGAAACACCCCTGCTCAGCAAGATGTCTCCTCAGCAAATGGATGCCAAGCATCTTTCTCCATCCTGTGATATACTGAATCAGTTTTTTGTGTTTATTGGCAGACAGGTGATCCCCTGTCTGTTACAATGTTCCTTTTTACCTCCAACGGTTTCTGATGCTTACAGTTTGTCTTCAATGATTTTCCATTGGCTTTTCTGTGGTTGTTGCAATGGCGGACAGTTGAGCAATACATTATGTAATTGGCTAGCCAGGAAGGGGTGACACTCTCAACTTCTTGAATGGGCCATCACTGAGCCCATTCACTTTTACGACAAACCCATAAGGGCATAATTTTCTATACAGTTACATTATTCCTTAAATATTTCTCATACACACATCTTGCAATGATTGTGAGCATCAGTAAATTACAAGCTTTCAGTAGAGACCTCACATGCTACCCTTCATGGATAAATACCAGAAGTGATGTATTAGGTGCAGTGAGTTTGTCAGGTCTGAGGCAGGAGGAGTTTGTAAAGAAGAGTGAACACTTTGTCTGCAGGCATTAATGGTCCTCTGTGCAGATTATTTAACTTAATCCATTTACAAATGAATTTGTGACGATCAGCCCAAAATTCTTCCCCTTCAGGCAACATAAGAACGGCCATACTGGGTCAGACCAAGGGTCCATCTAGCCCAGTATCCTGTCTTCCAACAGTGGCCAATGCCAGGTGCCCCAGAGGGAATGAACAGAACAGATAATCATCAAGTGATTCATCCCCTGTTGCCCATTCCCAGCTTCTTGCAAACAGAGGCTAGGGACACCATCCCCATTAGAGCTCAGCTCACCATGAACAAGCTCTAACACATCAAAAAGGCTTTAAGTAAATTAGACTTAATGACAATTAAAAAAATTAAAAAACATTCAGATCTTTGTTTGAGGTCTTCTGTGCTTGATGAATTCTGCTGATGAATTGTGCTAATTCTGATATAATTTAATGCGTGGGCTTAGATCAGTGACATATGTGCACCTAAAGAATGTGATAGGAGCATGTTATAAATACATTACAAATGGTAAAAGGCAGGCACTTAAGCCACGTATGTGACATGTAAATTTCTTTACACAGCTCTGCCAATGAACCTCAGTCCTGGCCTGCAACACACAATTTTGCTCTCGTAGTCTTAGGCTTCTCTGGAGCAGAGAAAGAAATATCTTGAGTTTTGCAATACCCACAAAGAGAAACTAGTACTAAGACTCCCAAACTAGTTTTTATACATAACCCAAGACAGGAGATGAACTGAGGTCTCCAGAAGTTTAAGGATGATGCATTAATCTTACACCTACACTTCCCCTGCTAACTAACTCATGTGTTTGTGATCAGAGCACAACTCTTCCTGTGTATTTAAAGAACATACCTTATTTTTAACTATCAAAGGTTTCAGCAGTAGCAATCATTTAACTGACTATAGAAATGTGTTCTACTGCTGACAGAATAACTTTACATTAATGTATTACAAGGGAAATTGCCATTTACATTCAGACATTGTGTCATATTCACAATGCTCCTGATAATATAAAAGCTCTGTTTGCTTTTCATTTGGGGACATGGATCAGAAAATACTGACAATTTTCAATGCTTGCCTTGAATTTCAATGCCGCCTCCTTGTAATAGCTAACAGTGAACTACTGTTGGAATACACTAGGTCCCTCACACCACACAAAATATGTTGACTTGTCAAGTTTGTGGAGACTGAAAACTCCCTCCCCTCCCAAAAAGTTTAGCAATGGACCATTATCTTTGATTTTGACATCTGAAGAGAGGATCCAAACACCAGGAAGGAAGTTTTCAGAATCTGTATAAAAATACTCTATAAAAGACCTTCCCAAAGGGAATATTAAAACAGGATACAGTAAAGGAAAACGGGAAGGATTTGAAGGGGAGAGGCTCACACTGTAAATGAAAAATACTTCTGAGAAAAAAGAAAAAACACATCAAACACAGCAGAACTACTTTTGCCTAATGAAAAATGTATCATTACATTTTTGTTATGATGTTAACTGTTATGATGTTAAATGTTAACTACTTAAAATCGACTTTGAGCACATTGGTGGAATTCTTAAGTATAGTTAATTTGTACCTTCCTAGTACAAGAAATGTGGCGGTATACTTATAATCAGTGTTGGGCTATTCCCTCTAGGCCACCAACATATTGGTGGAAATGGATCGGTTATATCCTGTGTACTAGAATTCAGAAATCTTTGAAGGGATTCCCTCCCATACCCTGAACACTTCTTGAAGAACTAGAAGGGAAAAAAAAGTAATGTTACCCAATAAACTGCAGACGAGAAGTCCAGGTGTGGAACTGCTCAATTATATCTGGTCCCGACAAAAATAATCACAAGTTATTGCCCTTTGTGATAGTGATTTGCATAATATGTATCAATATTCCATAGCACAATATGATCTAATGCAGGGATCTCAAACTCAAATCACCACAAGGGCCACATGAGGACTAGTACTTTGGCCCGAGGGCCGTATCACTGAAACCTTTTCATACAAAGATACAAAAGCCCCCCGCTCTGCCCCCAGCCCCGCCCCCACTCCACCCCTTCCATGAGGCCCTGCCCCTGCCCTGCCTCTTCCCATCCCTTCCCTGCCCCAACTCCGCCTCCTCCCTGCCCCTATTCCAATCCCTTCCTCAAATCCCCGCCCTGGTCCCGCCTCTTCTTCGCCTCCTCCCCTGAGCGCGCCGCATCCTCGCTCCTCCCCACTCCTTCCTGGAAAGTCCTAAGTGCTGCCAAACAGCTGTTTGGCGGTGGGAAGCTCTGGGAGCTAGGCAGAGGAGCGGGGACACGGCCTGCTCAGGGGGGCTGGGGGTGAGGGGAGCTTGGCTGCCGATGGAGTCGGCGCCCATGGCGGGCTGCAGGAAATAACTCCGCGGGCTGCATGTGGCCCGCGGGCTGCATGTTTGAGACCCCTGATCTAATGCAATAGCAAAAGTAACATGGAATATAAAAGTTTAGATTTTGAATTTGTCTAATTCCAAAATCCCAGCATTTATTTAAGCACAGACAATCTGTTCAGTGCTGTACAAGACACAAAAAGCCTATGCATCCAAGAGTTAACAAGCTAAGAAACAAAATAGAAAAGATAGGATTGTACAAGGAAACACAGAGAAACTTTGTGTTATACAAACTTTTGTTTGTCTTTGTTTGTTCACATCTTGAAAGTATCATGGAAGAAGTGAGTTGTAGGGAAGGACTTGAATATGGAGAGACCGATGGCTTGGCAAAGGGGAATAGTGAAACTCCTTATAATTATGGAATGTAGCAGATCACTTTAAATCAAGCTTTTACAGTTACTGGCAAGATCTCAGAAGACAGGATTAGAAATAGAGCTATGCCAAAGGTCCACGGCAGAACTTCCCTAGTTTGTAACTGGCACTCAATTATTGAACCAGTAGGTTTTTGTCTGAACTTTTTTTCAGGCTCAAAAATGTTGTGACAAAATTGGAATTGACATTTGTTGATCTACATGGAGAAATGCAGATTTGTTGAGGCTCAGGTCTTGTTGGTTTGAACTGAGTTTACGGTGAATGGTTAGATGCAGTAAATTATATGGTAGGTATTAGAGATATGATTAGCAGTAATCATGTGATCTGAAGGGGACAACCACAATGCAAATCGTGGGTATGCCTTCACAGAGTGGGGCTAAGTCCCACTGAACTCTAAGTCTGAGATACAAAAGCAGTAACACTACACAGTCCTAATGAGAAGCTCTCTGTTAGCTGTGTAAATGCTAAACAGCCTGAATGTAACAAAAGATACATCCAGGAAAAGAAACACTGGGAGGACAACATTAAATTTTCCAGCTGTGGAGCAAATTCAGTTGAGTCTTTTCTTTTAATGAAAGGTCCAGAAAAGGCTATGTAAGTCTCACAAGGTAAAATTCACATCCTTCCTAATTACTTTTATATTTCTGAAGCAAGAAAGCAGACCATATAGGATGTACAAACTTTATGAACTAATTGTTTTGCAGAATCAATATGTAGTGGGTGGGATCAAACCTGGGACCTCTGGAGGTAAATACATGAGCCTCTACTTATGAGCTATGAGCTAAAATACATATGAGCTAAAAGCCATATGACACTTAGGCCAGGTCTACACTACCGCGGTAGTTCGACAGCTGGCAATCGAACTTCCGGGTTCGATTTATCGCGTCTGGTCTGGACGCGATAAATCGATCCCGGAAGCGCTCGCCGTCGACTGCGGTACTCCAGCTTGGCGAGAGGAGTACCGCGGAGTCGACGGGGAGCCTGCCTGCCGCGTGTGGACCGCGTCTGAAACGCGGTAAGTTCGAACTAAGGTATGTCGACTTCAGCTACGTTATTCACGTAGCTAAGTTGCGTACCTTAGTTCGAATTTGGGGGTTAGTGTAGACCAGGCCTTAGATATTAATGAATCGTCTCCACTTGTAGCTAAGTGGTCTCAGTGCCACTAGGGGACAGAACATCACACCCAGGAGGTGTGTGGGTTACATAAGCATATAGCTTCCTATTAAGACGTCCATGCAATAAACATAAGACTATTAATTTTTCCTTTAAGTTGCATTTCTCCTACAACATGCTGCAATTCCTTGCTAGATCATCAGGTGGCATGTGACAGATGAGAGGGTAGACAAGAGAAAACTGCTCTAGTTAGAGTTAAGTAGAGAACTCAAGGACAATAAAGTTATGGTGTTTATTATAGTTAATCCACTGCCATCTGTCTTCATTTTGACAACCCACTAGATCACACACAACATTCTTCCACAAAATCCCTGACAAACTACACAGAAATAGTGTCAAAGGGAGCATGGTTCCCCTCCAAGGGCTTGAAAATGAAACCTCTCATAAAAAGAAGAGCTATTCCCTCAAGTGGCATTTCTGCAAAGGCTATTCAGTGCTACAGATGTCTCTACTGCGGCAGACTAGTTTGTATAGCGCAGTGCCATTTGTCATATTTATGAAGACAGGAGGTGGATGGGGAAACAGAAATAGGAGAGGTTGCAAAGAGTGGTCTTGGTCCTTAAGAGATAAAATGCATGAAAGGGGCTATTGATTCTGCTTGTTTGTTCAGTCTTTAAGTGACTGATGGAGGGCCAGAACCATCCATCTTTCCCAGCAGAAACCGAATGGGCATCCCCTTAGGGGACAAGTAGAAATGCAAGCAGAAGACTGAACCTTTAAAATAGCCTGGAATGAAGAGAGAGTTTTGCAAGTCAACCAGTCAAAAAACTTGCTTTTCATATTCTTCCAAAACACTGTCTTGTAGAAGAAGCCATCTTCTGCAACCTTTTGGATTTCTCTTCTGTGCTAAGGTGGTCTGTGGCAGCCTGCTAAGAAAGCTCACAAGTCATAAGTTATCTTTATACCCAGATGCCAATTTTTAGAACCAGGTTACAGGATTCAGAATAAAATAAACTAATTTATTTTCTTCACTGAAGATGGGAGGGATGGTTAAAATGCTAAAATAATACCTGCCTCAGCCTGTGCTGCTTGGTATTTACTAACACTATCTGCAGGTAATTACATGCCTACAGTGGTATCCTAAAAAACAAATCAGGTGTTTTGATACCTGAACCTAATTCTTTACCTACAGAGACTATTGGTCCATTCAAGTAGTTTCATGCACTCTATAGTTCCTTGTCTACATGTGTTTATTGGTTTCCACATACAGGAGGAGACATTTTGAAAGAAAAAAAGCTTTGAACTTGGTTGTCCCCTCAGAACACAGCTGACATGCAAAGGGTGCATGCTACCAGAGAAGGGAGGGGGAGAGCCTTGGTATGTGCACTGCCCAGGGCAAGATTCTATCAGAAGGTCTACAGCACTGGACTGTCCTGTGCCTGCTGCTGTACCTCTCAGCTTGAGCAACAGCCATCCCCTCTGTCTGCCAACTAGCACTAGTTGTTGACAGCAGCATAACACTAGCTGTCCATGTCTCCCTCAGAATAGCTCATGTACAGACACATTAGAAAGGCTTGCTTCCTAGGGCACTCCTATACACAGTGGAATGTTCCTGCCCTGCTGCTTATTTGCATAGATTGGTGGGGGTCAGAGGGAGTATGAGGAAGAGGCTTCCCCCTCTCCCCCACCTTCCCAATTTTGCCTCCTGCAATGATTTAGATTAAATCTCAGGAAAAACTTCCTAACTATAAGAACAGTAGGACAATGGAACAGACTGCCTTGGGAGGTTGTGGAAGCTCCTTCTCTGGAGGTTTTCAAAAGGAGGCTGGATAGCCATCTGTCTTGGATGGTTTGGACATGGTTTTGCATCTTGGCAGGGGGATAGACTAGATGACCCTTGTGGTCCCTTCTAACGCTATGCTTCTATGAACACGCAACTTCTCCTGTTGAAAGTGCCAAATATTTTTAATTGTGACACATGACAGTGTAAAGTAGAGATTCTACATTCACGAGGCCTGAAAGGAGTAACCAGCACATATATGTCACTGAATAGCTGCTATAGTGGTTGTGACGCTCCCCAGGAGTTCCCAGGGTTGTGAGGCACCTCACCACCATCTGCCCTTAGTGTGAAAGGGTCTCGTCTGCGCCTGCTGTGGATCAGCTCCCTGAAACCACCAGCTTCTGGCAGCACAAGCACTGCCTTCCAGGCTTCAACAGGCCTGACTCTCTGTGTGCAGGTAGTGATAGGCACACACCAACCTCTGCGTTCTCAGAGCATTCCCTGCAGCGTCCAGCCCCTTAATCACTGAACGGTCACAGAGTTACCAGGTCTCCTGTTCCCAAAGCTTGTAAGAGTCAACTCAGGACCAGCACTTTGTTTAACCCCACAGCACTTAGCTATGTTTACAGGGAAAACAAGAATTATCATCAAAGAATAAAGATTCAAGTAATAGTGAGTAAGAATATTGGAAACATATGGTTACATGTAAAGCAAAATCGTAACATGCTTTCTAGAGACTAAACTTGTCAACTGAACTCTTTTGTCTAAAGAAGGTTATCTCACCCAACGTTCTCTCCAGCATTTTCAACCAAGCCTGGTTGAGACCCCTTTTTCATGAAGCAAAAGCACTGTCCTTTTCTCCTTCAGTGAAGGGTGCTTGGGTGTCCTCTTTGTCCCCTCAGCTATACTCAAGCAAACCTATGATAGGCATCTCAAGATAAGTTCTTTCCCCGCACTGTGTTTCTCTTCTTGTTAGTTTGTTTCTGAAGTTCTTTCTTATAATCCTTCATTTGCATTCAGTTCAGACTGCTCATAGGGGACACATTGTGAATGACACAATATTCAATTAACATGTGAACAGATAGAGGGATGGACATTTCGCGTCTGAGAAACCTGTTTTTCACATTTGCTGGTGACTAATACCTTGATACAGTCTTTAAGAACGTATTTTCAGTTATGTATACATAACTTCTTACATAGTATTTGTACATACATTTCAAAATGGTATAGATGACCAGTGTGACACTGGCTTTCATTTGCCCTCACATGACATTATTTGGGTAACCAAAATGTACATCCCAGAATCAGGAAATACCTGTAACCCCCACTGGATCCAGTGGCGCTGGAACATGGGGAGCCAAGGGGCCATGGCCCTTCCACTTTTTGAAAATAGACAGGCCTGGCCTGTCCACTTTTCGCCATGGTGGACCCTGCCCCCTTCCCCTCCTCTTCTCCTGGGGGCCACACCCCCCAGCCAGGCCAGCAACTGGTGGAGCCTGGCTGGGGAGCCTGGCTGGGGAGCCTGGGCAGTTGTAGGAGCCACATGTACCCTCCACCTTCCTACGGTGCAGGGGGCCCGAAAGCAGCCCCCGTCCCATGTCCCCACCCCACAGGATCTCTGCCCGGCTCAGGGTAGGTGGAGGTAGAAGGTCCACGCTAGCTCCCCACACCTGCTCGGCAGGGGGGTGGGGCCTCGGAACCACAGCCCAGCCATAGTAAGAGCCACACAGGTAGCTGTGGGGAGCCACAGCAAGGACCCTCCACCTGCTTGTGGTGTGGGGGACCCAAGAGCATCCCCCCGCTCATGTCCCCACCCCCTGGACCCTCCACCCAGGGCAGGTGGTGGGTCCTTGCTGTGGCCCCCCCCCCCCCCAGCTGCTGCTGCAGCTCTTACCATGGCCGGGCTGCGGCTCTGAGGCCTCGCCCCCCAGCCAGAGGACAGCTGGGGTAAGAGCCACGCGGGCAGCTGGGGAGGAGCCTGGGTCCTTCCACCTGCCCTGGCTGAGAGATCTAGGGGGCAGGGACACAGGCAGGGGGCTGCTTTTGCCCCACCCACCACCGCAGGCGAGGGGGGGGGCAGGTGCCCCAGTCCCACTCTGGTTTCCAGCTTGGACGGGGCATCCGGAGGAAGAGGAGGGGTGGGGGTGGGGCCTCAGGAAGAGGCAGGGCCTTGGGGGGAAGAGGAGGGGCGGGGCTATGGGGGACAGGGGTCCCTGGCCCCCCCACTTTTGGGAAGGCTCTGCCACCTCTGTCTAGACCCCCTTGCCAGTTGGCATTAAGAGGTTCTAGGGTCACAGTGGCTTTATAACAAAAGTTATAGAAATACAAGTCTAACCACTTTTACATAGAAAAACCTTTCTTCATTGCACGTTAGTAAAGCTACCGGGTGTGCCAGAAAGGAAGAATAGGACATTCTGTAAAATCATAAGCTATAAACAACTGAAAAACATTGACAATGGGGAATTGAGACAGAGAACAACGAGAAACTAAGACACTACGTTTTTTTTCCTGGACATATTAAAACTTAAGTATGATCTATGGTAGCAATAGAGTGAATTGCACTATTATAAACAAAATCCATCTGGCTTGTAGAAGGAGTAGGTTTTTAAAAGTAGGAAGTGGGGGATATAAAAGCCAAATGGCGTTCTTATGGTTAGTGTCTGATTTTCCACAAATTTAAGCTAAGTGATTCCCTGATTTTGCTTGTTAAGTAACTAGATGTTTTGGGAAGCCATGTATATTTCAGATTGGATTTACATTTATGATCATTTGACATTGGTGCTGGAACTAAGAGTTCTGGGGGTGCTGCTGCATGCCCTAACTTGAAGTGGTTTCCATCAGATACAGGGTTTACAGTTTGGTTCAATGTCCCTCAGCATCTCCACTATACAAATTGTTCCAGCACCCCTGTCATTTGATGTTGTATGCTACTGTCTCCAGTCACAATTCCTTCCCCTTAACATCCTTCAAATGTTGGCTGATATTGTGGCATCTTTACTCCAGATGAAAAGTTAAGTAGACAGCTCCTCTTTAGAGTCAATGACTAATTGCTACAAGGCTAGTTGGGCCAGTACTTCAGATCTTTCCTGACACTACTCTTCCCCACCTTAATTTCTTGTCACGCACACCTATAAGTTATATTCCTGTGTTAACCTTAGGCTTCCGTTTGGCAGGACAAACCACTGTTAATACATTACAGGCTGCAGCTTTCTGGTTGGGTTCCAGATAGCATTGAAAAGTAACCTTCAGCCCTTGAAAACAAAACAAAACAAAATAGGTGGTTTGGGGATGGCATTTTCTGTGTGCCTGAGAAATAAATATCAATTTGTTCATTTCTCATTTAGGGCCTCATCCAACTCCCACTAAAGTTAATGAAAGTCTTCTTATGAACTTTAATAGGATTTAGATTGGATTCTTAAGAGGCTCTAAATTTGACCTCCATAAAATCTCCAGAATCTAGTGAGGAACCTGGATGCCAAATAAAAATGATTTTTATTTTTTAAAAACCACAGTCTTCCAGAAGTCCATCCCTGAGAAGTTAAACAAACCTCCTCTCTTCCAACTCCAGTAGCAACTCATCTTGGGGAAACTTCCCCAAAACCATATTTTAGGCTGATGTGATCATGCTGCTAAGTCTGCAGCAGCAGCTGCTAACTAATAAGCCTTCTTCCCAGCTAGGAAGCTGAGGTGGAGAAAAGGAGGTGAAACATCCCATTCCCTGGCATTCCTTTGCATGCTTGGGATGGGAGGAGGGCAGCTCGCTCTCATTGTTTCAGGGGTTTGATAGCTGCAGGCTTCTTCATAGACTCTGACGAGGCAAATGAGGCTGAATATGACAAACTGTAGGAACTTAGTCTGAACGTAAAAAGGAAGCCAGAACATATGTTCTCTATCTTCAGGTCACTGTATTATGACATCTTTGTTTTTCTTTCTTTCATCTTTATTGGAAGTTCTCAACAATTAGTTCTTTATGCCACTGTTATTACCGCAGGCCTGTTGGCAGTTTGTCAAGAAAGAGCCAAAGCACTAATTTGAATTACTAAAATAACATGCTCTTTAGAACTCTCTGCCTTCAAGTACAACTAGTTCTAGCTCTTACCCTCCTCTGTGGTTGGACTGTACTTTCTCCTGCTGAGTCAGATCTTCTCTGGGCAAACTGGGCCTATAGATATTTTTCACTTTACTTCAGTGGATGCACATCATCAGTCTGTAGAATTTCTGACTCCCAAGGACATAGAAGATGTGGAAGACAAAGTCTAAAATCTGCGTATTCTACCTTCATTATTTTTGTTCCTGGTCTACAAACACGTTGATGTAACTATAGAAAGTCTGAATGAAGAGAGATGTTTTGTTTTACAGATGATCCCTTTGCTTTCTTATTAATGATTTATTGAGTGATGTATTTAGTTCTTTTTACAGATAGGCATGGTTCTTGGAGATCTGTGTTGAGGAGAGGTGATTTATAACCATTAAGTTGTCTCAATGGAGCCATATGAAACACATGAAGTAAAATAGGAAAAACTGAAAGATTGAGATTTTTCTCTTTCACCATCTGCTGCACTATATATATGCATGCTTATGTGATTTTTTTGAATGCCTATAATCTCTATGTTTAGAGTGGTTTAAAGTTCTGTTTTATTTTAAAATAGAAAAGTAAAACCTCTTCACACTCCATTTGCTGGCCAGCTGGAATGACAATGCCTGTTCCTGCTTATTTAAGAGAATTCAGAGCATAAGGGGATAGACATCACACAGTTGATATTCTCCAAGTAAAAGATGTAAATGGGAAACAAGGGAAAGACAGCTTTAAATGGCTTCCTTAAAAGCATACAGAGGAGTTATGAATGAGAACTGATCTCAGTCTGATTTCACAAGTCTCCTCTCCAAAGCCAAAATTACTCATTCACTGGCAGTAAGCATCTCTAGATAGTATCCAGCAAAAGCAAGTTCTATGACTTTAGAGTGTCATTCTCACCATGGGTGGGAAGTTCCAGTAGGGCCAGAGATTCAAAAACCAAGCTGAAATGCCATTATAATGTAATTATACGATATAATCACAACAGTCATGGAAAAGGAAAGCGCATAGCAGCAGAAAATAGACTGATTTAATTGGAACAACATTTGAGAAAGTATCTCGTCTAGTTTAAAAAAAATATTCTGGTTCTTATTTTTGTGTGGAGGATCCTGTTCTTTTATTTAAATGGTACATTTGAGATTTTGTATCTATTTTTATGCAGTATGAGATTCATTTTACGCTCTACACTTACTTCAGTTTCCTTGGGTCATAAACTTTATACTTCTTTCATAATGAAATAATGGATAAGTTTGTTGAAAACTAAATATTTCTGCCTTTTTCATTATTATCTGCACATTCTTGCAAAACAGTCCCTGAGAAAGTGTGTCAGTGTCCATAAAAAAATGCTTTCTTTGCTCTAATGCTAGCTAATGGAGTTAAAATCCTGTCTTTCTGCCTGTTTTAGGGTTTTCTATAGTATCCATCCACTGTAGTACCCAAGCACTTCCCAGCTACCTTAACATCTGCATGGCAATGTCTCTAATGGACTTCATGGAGTCATTTGCTCTTCTGTTTTCACTGGTCATAGGAAATTGTGTTTGGGGTAGATACACCAGCTTTTTTTTTTTTTTTTTTTAATATCCCAGTTATGGCGTTGGAGAGTCTTGCAGTATGCACTAAACTTTTAGACTACTCTAATCTCTTCTGGAGGTTTTTCCCACAACTCTATTCCCGCAACTCTATTTCCACAACTCTATTAACCCCACATTTTGCTCGGGGGTTTATAAACTGCATCGTTTCAGAGAAAGAACAGCTGTGTTCGTGGGTTCTGGATGTGAATATGGTCACGGATGCAGCTAGGTCGTCCCCCTCCCCCCCCCATGATGAAAATCAGGACCAGGGTCTTGGACTGGCAGTGGAAGCAGAGTGGGATCCAGTCAAGGGACTGGAGCACAGAAGTGATGTGCTCCCAGCCAGTACATCCTGTTGAGAAGGAGGGCTGTAACATTCTGCACAACCTAGGGTCTTCTGCCTTGCCTCCACCTTGAGACACAGACACAGCAAATTGTGGTAATCCAGTGGGGAAATGATGAATACGCCAGATCTTCATTTGTGAGGTAGGGGAAAAGTTTCCTAGGAAGCTGAAAATGGAAACATTTTTCAGCACAGATGGTACCTGTTTATCTAGGATAAGTGAAGAGTGAAATAGGACTCTGAAGATCATACTTTGAAAAACCTGAGTACATACCTGTACTAGAAGGGGAGGTCAATGTTTCAGTCAGTTATTTCCCTCTTCCTACAAGCATTTCTTTGGTCTTGTCCAGGTTTACATGCAGCCAGCTGTTCTTTCAGGTGCTGACTTCCTGTAGGCATTGGGACATCACTGTGATGGGACTGATTGCATCGGTGGAATATTAGATATATGGGTGGAGATTACAGGCATTCTGTTCATTGGGGAGCCCATGTTGTCTCACAAGCTTTTAATAGATTCATCTACACATTGAAGAGGAAGTGGGACAAATTAGATCCCTCTGGGACACCAGAAGTGAGAGCTCTTGTGGAAGAGGCGCAAGTTGCCCTTCACAACCTGAGAGTAATGATCAAAGCCACTGTATTGCTGCACCATCTACTGTAGCTATGTCATTAAGCAGATCAGCCACACCTTATGGTCAACTGTTTTAAATGCTGGAGAAAGATTGAGGAGGATGAGTGCTGCGATAACAGCTTCTATTAGTCTCCATGAGGAGCTCATTTTTTAGTGCTACTAGGGCTCTTTTCATACCGTACCCTGTCTAAAGCCCTTACACGCATTCTAATCAACCAATGCCACTTTGAACTATTAAATAATTGGCAATACAGAAGTACTGATTGATTGCGACAATTACTTATTATGTTAAGAAAAATCAGTTAATAAAGCTTTTAAATTTAGCTAACCAAAGGAAACATGGGGAATTAAAATCTCATATTAAGTTTTATTTTTTCCCCAAAAAACCTTTGATTAGTTTAAAAGACTCCTTTTTTGAATGCATATTACTATCAAGCTCAGAAAAGTACCAATCTTCAGCAAAATATTTTGGCTAGATAAAGATAGTTTGCCCTTTGAAAACAAGTCACCGAGTTCCAAAGCAAAGTACTGATGGAACTTGTTCCATAATCTTAGAAAAACTCAGATGTTATGCAAAGAAGAAAAGATTTGAACTAGTGATAATAGTAACAGACCAAAGGAAAATGTCTAAGGGCAGTCCAAATCGTGGGGGAAAAAAGAAATTACTTCAGAGGGGAAATAATCTGGAGAACATTTCTCTCTAATTTCTGCAAGAAAAATGCTAACTTTCTGCTACTTGACAAGTGTATTAATTAAAAAACCCAGCATATATTTCTGAGATTAGATAACAGGCTAGAAGCAGTTGGGAAACATGCATATAATATTTTGACTTGGGTCCTCTGAATTGGTGCCAAAAGCTGGGTGCATTTCAACCCCTCCCCCCCCCACCAGTTCTCAGAGTCAAAAGTAGTCACAGATGCACCTTTATAATCGCATTTCAATTACTGAAGGTGGGTGTTTGGGTTTGGCATACTTGTTTATCATGTCAGCTTTTAAAAATCTGTCCAGCTTGGCTTTTACGTTAACACCCTATTAAGAAAAATGGGGAAGTTTACACCCTGGTGGTAGTATCATTTCAGGCTGACTGGATATAGTATATTGCACAAGGAAGCAGTGCACTGATTTACCTATTGAAGGAGCTACAATTTGGCTTCTAAGTTAACACCCAAAGGGGAAGTCATAATTCTGGAGGACATGAAATTGTATCATCATTCCAATTGACATAGAATCATAGAAATGTAGGACTGTAAGGGACCTCAACAGGTCATCTAGTCCAGTCCCCTGCACTGAGGCAGGACTAAGTATTATCTAGCCCATCCCTGACAGCTTTGTCAAACTGTTCTAAACCCCTCCCCCCCACCCAATAATCGAGATTCCACAACACCCACTCCCTCAGGTAATTTGTTCCAGTGCTTAACTACCCTTCCAGTTAAGACGATTTTCTTAACGTCTAACCTAAACCTCCCTTGCTGCAATTTAGAGCCACTACTTCTTGTCCTGTCCTCAGTGAATAAGAACAATGTATCACCCTCCTCTTTATAACAACCTTTTACATACTTGAAGACTGTTATGTACCCCCCCAGTCTTCTCTTTGCCAACTAAACAAACCCAGTTTTTTCAATAGTTCCTCTTAGGTCATGATTTCTAGACCTTTAATCATTTTTGTTGCTCTCCTCTGAACGGTCTCCAATTTGATCACATCTTTCCATGAGTGTGGTGCCCAGAACTGGACACACTACTCCAGTTAAGGCTCCTGCTAATACATCACAGAATGATTTTCACTTTTTTTACAACAGTATTACATTGTTGACTCATATTTAGTTTGTGATCCTCTATAAACCCCAGATCCTTTTCTGCAGAACTCCTTCCTAGGCAGTCATTTCCCATTTGGTATTTGTGCAGTATTCCTTCCTAAATGTAGTACTTCCCACTTGTCCTTACTGAATTTCACCCTATTTATTTCGGACCATTTTATCAAGATCACTTTGAATTGTCCTCCACACTGCTTGCAATGCCTCCCAGGTTGGTATTGTCCACAAACTTTGTAAGTATACTCTCTATGCCATTATCCAATTCATTTATGAAGATATTGACTAGAACTAGACCCAGGACAGATCTCTGTGGGACCCACTTAATATGCCTTTCCAGCTTGACTGTGAACCACTTAACTACTCGGAGTATGGTTTTCCAACCAGTTGTGCACTCTCCCTTACAGTAGTAGGTTCGTCTAGGTCAGGGATAGTCAATAGGTGGACCACACGCCAAATCCAGACCGCCAGACACTTTTGAATGGCCCCAAATCTTTTTATTTATTTATCTTTTTATATTAATTATATTATATTATTATTATTTTCTCTGGAGTCTAGACTTTTACTATACCTTGACCAAGAAATTTGGACCTTGAAAAAAAATAACTGGCTACCCCTTGTCTAGGCTATATTTCACTCGTTTGTTTATAAGAAAATCATGCGAGACAGTAACAAAAGCCTTAAAGTCGAGATATAGCACATGTACTGCTCTCCCCCATCCACGAGCTTTGTTACCCTGTTGGTTTGACATGATTTGTTCTTGACAAATCCATGTTGACTGTAACTTATCAGCTTATTTTCTTCTAGGTGCTTACAAAGTGATTGTTTGATTATTTGCTCCATTATCTTTCTGGGTACCAAAGTTAAGCTGACTGGTTCATAATTCCCTGTCCTTATTCCCATTTTTATAGACCGGTACTATGTTTGCCCTTTTTGGGTCCTCTGGGATCTCTCCTGTCCTCCATGAATTCTCAAAGAAAATCGTGTATGGCTCAGAGATCTCTTCAGTCAGTTCCTTAAGTATTCTAGGACATATTTCATCAGGAACTGCTGACTTGAAGACCTATGAACTGGCTAAGTAATTCTTAATTTGTTCTTTCCCTATTTTAGCCTCATATCCTACCCCATATTTACACTGATGTTCTCTATGTTAGTCATCCAATCACTGATAATCTTTTTGGTCTGTTCATTTTGAGAAATGGCCTATGGATCAACTATGACCAATAGTGTTTATGGTTTACAGTAAAAAAAATTAATTACAACATAAAGCAGTAGTCATCTCCAGTAGGTTGTCACTTGAAGTAGCAGCAATGGGGGCAAGAAATCCATCCACCTGCTTTAAAGACAGGGAGTTGTGCAGGGTTTCTAGAGGGCAGGTGGAAGGCACCATGGAATATAGTTCAAAACCTGAAGTTCCAGACTCAGGGTATGTCTCCTCTGCAATTAAAAACCCACAGCTGGCCTGTGCCAGCTGACTCAGGCTCGCGGGGCTCTGGCTAAGGAGCTGTTTAATTGCGGTGTAGACATTTGGGCTTGTGCTGAAGCCTGGACTCTAGGATCCTGTGAGGTAGGAGGGTCCCAGAGCTTGGGCTGCAGCCTGAACATCTACACTGCAATTAATCAGCCCCTTAGCCCGAGCCACATGAGCCCAAGTCAGCTGGCATGGGCCAGTCACGGGTGTCTAGTTGTAGCGTAGACACATCCCCAGTGACCCCAAACTGCCTGTCCAAAGAAACATGCTTTAACACTGTGTTTAAACATAGCTTGCAGTAAAACTGGTTCTAACACATGCTGGCAGGTCAAATGGACACAGCGCCGGCTCCAGGCACCAGCTTAACAAGCAGGTGCTTGGGGCGGCCAAGGGAGAGGGATGGCACCTGCGGCAATTCGGGGGCGGCAGGTCCCTCACTCCCTCTAGGAGCGAAGGACCTGCCGCTGAACTGCCGCCACCGATCGCGGCTTTTTTTTTTCTCTCCAATTGCCGCCGCCGATCGCGATTGCGGCTTTTTTTTTTTTTGCTTGGGGCGGCAGAAATGCTGGAGCTGGCCCTGAATGGACACAAGTTGTGTTACTCCTGTTCCTAACCCATTTCAGTGTCATTACCCATGTTTGGCCTTTGTCCACAAAAGTCAGCCAAATTGTGTTAGAAACAGATTTGCAGTGCCTGCATTTGAACAATGTTTCACATGGCTTAGAAATGCTGCCCTTTGGTTAGTGAAAATATGACCACTGAGTTAATGCAGCATAGATTTACCTAATGAAATTGTCAATGATTAGTTTTGAAGTTGACACCCCATTAAGAAGATTGCAGAAATAGACACTTCTAGTGGTGGCTACATAACCCATATACATTTCCAGCATACTTTCTCGGTTGTGAGCTAAAGTAGCATTGTTTCAGTCTGCCTAGCTACAGCAGACTTTGAGGCAGCATTGTATTGGCACATTTAGGGAAAGTTCTCTTCACAATCAGTGGGCTAAATGAGACCTAATTACTTTTATAATCAGTAGCTTCCAATTCAGAGGTACCCATGCTCGAGGCACCCTTGGCACCTTTACCAAAAAATAACTCAAAATGGTGTCTGATAAGCAGGGCAATTTGCTTGAATACCTCCCAGAGAAGGAGTGTGTGTCTGGGTGTGGAAACAGTACGATCATGCTGTCCTGGCACACAGACAGATGGCATCAAGACAGTTTTGGGAGGAGCGCTGGCTACACCTTTCTGAAGGTGAAGTAAGTCTTCCAGCTCATCGCATTTCCCCCAGTTCCTATGAGGTACTGTGCCTTAGACAGGCACGTCTCCTACCCACTTACATTCTACAAGCTTCCTCTCCCTAGCATACATAATTTAGCCCTGACTGCTCTTCCACAGGGTTGCCTGAATCTATTTTGTACCTCTGCATCTTAGAAAGTGGTAACAAATGCTTCTTGGTATAAAAGGAAGTCAGCTGCAGTAATAAGAACTGTACTCTGCTATGCTAGGAAATCTCCTATAAGGAGGACATTGTTCAGACAGCCAGGAAGTGGAACTACACAGTAGAAATAAATCCAGACAAGGCAAGCATTTTAAGAAGGTAATAGTCTGTGCATGGAAAAGACTGAGATCACCTGTGAGGAGTCTAGAATCAGAATGCATATGAGGCAGCAGGGACCATATCTTATTCTAAGTTTGTAAAGCAAGGTGAAAATTTATGACCCTACATTATGAATAATGAGACCCTACTCTATTTGCGCTACATTGATTACATCTTCATCATCTGGACCCATGGGAAGGAGGCCCTTGAGGAATTCCACCAAGATTTCAACAATTTCCACCCCACCATGAACCTCAGCCTGGACCAGTCCACACAAGAGGTCCACTTCCTAGACACTAGAGCGCTAATAAGCGATGGTCAAATAACCACCACCCTATACCGGAAACCTGCTGACCGCTATACTTACCTACACACCTCCAGCTTTCATCCAGACCACATCACACGATCCATTGTCTACAGCCAAGCTCTAAGATACAACCGCATTTGCTCCGATCAAAGAGACAAACACCTACAGGATCTCTATCAAGCATTCTTAAAACTACAATACCCACCTGGTGAAGTGAAGAAACAGATTGAGAGAGCCGGAAGGGTACCCAGAAGTCACCTACTATAAAGACCGGCCCAAAAAAGAAAGTAACAGAACGCCACTAGCCGTCACCTACAGCCCCCAACTAAAACCTCTCCAGTGCATCATCAAGGATCTACAACCTATCCTGAAGGATGATCCCTTACTCTCACAGACCCTGGGGGACAGGCCAATCCTCGTTTACAGACAGCCCCCCAACCTGAAGCAAATACTCACCAGCAACTACACACCATACAACAAAAACACCAACCCAGGAACCAAACCCTGCAACAAACCCCCGTGCCAACTCTGTCCACATATCTATTCAAGGGACACCATTATAGGACCTAACCACATCAGCCACACCATCAGGGGCTCATTCACCTGCACATCTACCAATGTGATATATGCCATCATGTGCCAGCAATACCCCTCTGCCATGTACATTGTCCAAACCGGACAGTCTCTACGCAAAAGAATAAATGGACACAAATCTGACATCAGGAATCATAACATTCAAAAACCAGTAGGAGAACACTTCAGTCTCCCTGGTCACTCAATAACAGACCTAAAAATGGCAATTCTTCAACAAAAAAAACTTCAGAACCAGACTCCAATATGAAACTGCAGAACTGGAATTAAATTGCAAACTAGACACCATCAGATTAGGCCTGAATAAAGACTGGGAGTGGTTGGGTCATTACAAAACCTAAACCTAATTTCCCCAATACTAATTTCCCCCTACTGTTACTCACACCTTCTTCTCAACTGTCTGAAATGGGCCACTCTCATTACCACTTCAAAAGTTATTTTTCCTCCCTTGGTATCCTGCTGTTAATTGAATTGTCTCGTTAGACTGACCTCACACTTGGTAAGGCAACTCACATCTTCTCATGTATTTATACCTGCTCCTGTATTTTCCACTCCATGCATCTGATGACGTGGGTTCTAGCCCACGAAAGCTTATGCCCAAATAAATTTGTTAGTTTCTAAGGTGCCACAAGGACTCCTTGTTGTTTTTGCTGCTACAGACTAACACGGCTACCACTTTGAAACCTGGATGTTGGACAGTAATTCTCAACAGAGAAACCTCACTTTACCAACATGAATAAAAACAATTAACTAAAATGGTATAAGAGGCAATCGTCCATACTGACATCAGACTATGTTGTGCACATTTGGAATTGGATAGGAGGCATCTGTCAAGGCTAATTCCCCACTCTGGCACTTCGAGTGCAGAAGGTGGGGGCCCGCAAGGATTCTAAAAATTAATACACTGGCCACTCCAGGCTTGTATTAAACTTCCAAGGTTACAGCTTTTCTCCGATCTTGGATTGGTAGATGCTGCCACCACCCAAGTACAGAACCCCTTTGAGAGCTCAGGAAGGCACACTTGGGAATTCCTTCCTGTGGGGTACCCTCAAGCCCTTTTCACGGCCCCACCTTCCCCGGGGAAGAGCTGAGAAAGAAAAAGAAAAAAAAAAAGGAAATTAGCTCTTGCCACCAGCTAATTAAACATGTGCACAAACCTCTTAAGACACAAAAATCGAATTCTGTTCTTAAAAAAGGTAAATTTTATTAATAAAAAAAAAGAGAAAAAATACATCTGGGAACTCAGGCTATTGCTAGATTTTAAAAGAACAACTACAAGAATTAAGCATCAAGAATAGCTTTCTTGAGGTCCAGCTTAAAGGTTACAAGCAAAACAAAAGCACTTGGGGTTACCACAAGCCATAAAGAAATAAAAGGGATAAACCTAATTGCATCTTCCTAAACATTTCCTGATCTATTTACATATCTGGGGTTTTAAATGAGTAGTTTCTAGGTATGATACTGATTATTTTTTCATACCTGGCCCAAACTTCTTACAGCATAGCTGCTGCCCTAACCGCCTCTTCCTGGGAGAACAACAACACAGACAGACCAAAGGGGAGTCTTTTCTCAATTTTAAGAAGTTCTAGCCTTCCCATTGGCTCTTTTGGCCAGGTTCCCTCTCACTTCCTTTTACCTATGCATAGTAGTGAGACTTTTTAACCCTTTACAGGTAGAGCAATTAGAGAACAGCTACTAAGAGGGATTTTATAGCTACTGGCTGGCTAGGTGTCTATAAAAGGGAGCTCCCCCCCCATCATTTATCACAGCGTCTCTTCAACTGGCAGGCTGCTTACATGTATGCAATATATTAACCATGGTCTTGATATGCATTGTTTAGAATATTATAGCTTTTTGCTAGACTTTGTTGTGGGCATGGCATAAACTTGTTCTCCTGTGGCTGAGTTTTCCCAACACAGAATGGTTTAATGGTTCTCTGGTGTCAATGCAACTTACTGGTGGTCGCAAAAGAGGGAGTTCTTGTGTAGACAAGGAGCCAGTTGCCGCTGGTATTTCTACCACTGTCTCATGTAGATTTCCTGTGACCAGTGTTAGTCCATATGGCAATCACACAAGAGAGCCAGTAGATGACAGAGGTCTTCCAAGGCAGAGAGGCTGGTTGAAGAGGAGAATAAAGCCTGGTTGACACTTAAAACTTTGGTTGACATAACTACAGTGCTCAGAGGTGTGAAAAATCCAAACTCCTCAGCACCACAGCTATGCCAGCCTAACTCCCAGTGTAGAGTGCAGCTAGGCTGATGGA
This sequence comes from Emys orbicularis, assembly GCF_028017835.1. NCBI lineage: Eukaryota > Metazoa > Chordata > Testudines > Emydidae > Emys > Emys orbicularis. The sequence goes on along the minus strand of NC_088687.1, from coordinate 93,794,198 downwards.
AGAATGCTTCCATCAACCTAGCTACTGCTGCTCGAGGAGCTGGAGTCCTACAGTGACAGAAAAACCCTTTCCATCACCGTAGTCTGCCTCTCTGCTATGGGATTACAGCAGCATCACTACGGCACCACAGCTATGCTGTGGTAATGCCCATAATGCAGACATGGCTTAAATTGGCAGGAGGCAGAGCAAATAAAAGGCTTGGGGTGAGTGAGGAAAAGTGAAAGGCCTCAGAAGGGACATGACCCTCTCCTACACGATTCCTCCTCTACATTTCCATTCCTAACGAGACCTGCAGCTCACATACTGTGCACACTGAGCTAACAATCATCTGCTACTCACCTTAGAGAAGCCACTGATCCTTCTCCAGGTCATGACGGCACAACCCCCTATCTGTCTTTTATCCATATCCAGTAAAGACACAACACCTTCCTTTCCTTCCATCTTCCATTTCACTATCATCCAGAGAACTGGGTTGATTTCATTCACCCCTTTAAATGGAGACTAGGAAACACAATTGTATTGACAGTACTGCATCCATCTTCCCAACACAGGAGACCCTGACACTGAGAAATGTTCATTTGTAGAAATGATGTGAAAAGTTTCTGAAACAGCTGTGATGTTCCTCATCTACAGTTGCCACCATTAGGTGGGAAGGGACACTAGGTGCTATGATATGGGGTCAGGGCCAGTGGGTCTGGAACTGTGTGGATCCATCAAGGGAGAGCAAAAAGCTTTAGAGGCTATATGGAGAAACAGATATTTGGCCTGATTGCCCCTTGTGTTGCCATTTACACTGCACACAGCATGCCAAGTAGGTGTACAAACCTACCATTTTGATCTGGTTGAATTTTAAATCCACTTTATACTCAATGGACCAATTCTCTATTCTCCCAAGATGCACGGGATAAGAGGGTAGGGGTAAAGGTGGCTTTAATCCACCTTTGCATCCTGTATCCTTTCGCCTTCCCTAAGGCCTACCTGGCTGTGGCAAAAATCAGCGCACCCAGAGGGGTGCTTTAATTATGCTCAGCTGCAACAGCCCCAAGAGGCCATTCTGCTGCTGAGAATAGCTGGAGGGCAGCATAGTGTGCTTTGGTTAGATCCCCTCCCCATCTCCTACACTGAGGGGGATGCCAGAGCTGGCATAAAGCTATTCCAGTAGCTCTACTCAGCCTGGAGAATCTCCTCACACTGGGTGTATTTCCTGGGGCCATTTCCATTGGCTTTCTAGTTTCTTTATGCTGTCAGAGAAATTTAAAGGAGCCAGACTGCAACTGAGAATCTGGCCCATTCGTAGAAATGCAAATGACTACACAAGGTGCAGGGCAGTGCATAATCAGGCGCAGAGAAAGGTTAATGATTTGGTTAAGGCCACAAAGTGAATGACTGACATAGCTAGGATTATAACTCAGGGGATCCCCGTGCTCAGTCCACTATACCATGCTGACTCTTTGCAGGTAAAGATCAAAAGATTCAGAAATAATTGCTTCCTGTTTTGTTCTTTCTTCACCGAGATGCGCAATGTCATCTGGGTGCCTCACATTCAGTTTAAAATTCAACAAAGATGACTACATGAGTCACCCAAATGGATGACTCAGGAAAATTAAATACAGATCATGCCTCACTGTGATAATTAAAAGGGCAGAGTAAACAGGAGAGCCTCACACCAGGCCTTGCTGATTGCTCTACAGACTGTCAGAAGAAGCAAGTTCCACAAGAACAGGCTCTCTCTGTGGAATGTCCTGCTGCTAGCCTGGGGGGGAAGGGGGAATCAAATCAAGAAACAGGCAGCAAGAATGAGTTAACAGCCATGGAAGGGGAGGAGACACTTGAACAGAAGGAACCCCCCCCCCAGGTAGAAGCATGCTGTGGGCTCATTTATCTCCTATAAAAATGCATTTCTGTTCTCTTACATTGTAATAGTTATTGCCTATGGCAGGGATTACAGATGTGCCTGATTGCTGAGCAGGGTGTCGGCCAGGACAGCTCTCTGAATCCTCCCCAGCTCTTGTGCCCCTTGTGGAGCTGGTTGGCACAATCTGGGTCAGCATCTGAACCATGCTGCTTTGGGGATTTCTTGTTTTTAGAGTAACCTTTGGACCTAAAACGTTATAGAGCTAAGACAAAACGATCATTGCTGGTCTACCTGACTATTGGAGCTGATCCTACAAATCTGCAAGAGCTGCCTGTAGAACCCCGGTCTATCAATAATTCAGTACACTAAGGCTCTCCTATTTCTTCTAATATCTCCAGTGGGACAGGTTTTTGTCTTAATTATAGAAGTGTAAATCAGGAGTAATTTCAATGAAGACAATAATCGGTTGTGAGATCAGAATGAGGCCCACTGCCTCATTTCAGGCTACATTCAACGTATTCATGATTTCCCAGCAAAGTTGCAATTAGAGTTAGTACTGTTTGGATAAAATTTCAAGATTACTTGGAAGTCAACTGCTAAAGTCATTAGAGCTTTCCAGAATAATGACACTTTCCTTAGTATCCTATCAAGGCCTGCCAACAATATGAGCCCTGAGGAGTCTCCCATGTTTGCTCTTTACTGCCCCAATCCTCAAGGCTCTTATGTCATGTCATAATGATTGTCTCCCCAGTTGAGCACAGAGGGCTGCGTTGTCCTCCAGAGTCTATCAGTGTTGTTCCTGAAATAACCCCACAGCTGCAGAGTGGCATGTAATCACCATAAACATGACAGGCAGTGACCTCCAAGATGTGGAGCTCATTGCAGGACATAGTTTATTCCCTCATGCTGCCTCATTTCTCCTCTTGCTCCTGCACCTCCACTTCCTTTACTTCTATCACACTTTCTCTCTAATGCTCTCTCTGCCCCTCTCCCAAGAGCTTTCCTCCTCTTCCCCCTTCACCAGTGGCTGCTCATGAAGCTCGCTTTCCCATTCCCTAGAGCAGCAGAGTTCTGATCACAGGGAGTGGAGCAGATCCAGCAGCCTGCTCTCACATTGCAGGACATACCAACAATATGTCCAGGAAACCAGTTGAAAAGGGGACATGCTTCCAAAAGCAAGACAATTGAGATCCTGGGGCTGTTTGTGCTGCTTGTCTTGCATTTCTGGTCCAGGAATGAAGGGCTCCTGTACGTCAGTGCAATTTCCTACTGCTAGATCTAACATATCAGATATTTCCAAAACTATCTTAACACACGTGTCATTGAGACATTTTCTTCTTTTAGAAGGGGTTATTTCTCTCACTCTCCAACCACTGACATGCTTTTGATGCAAAAATAGATCCTTAATTGACTTTAATCTTGCAAAAAAACCAGAATGATGTGCATGCCATAATATTGTGAAATGTGTTTTCTCTTTATTTTATGGAGTTATAAAAATGCTGACAGCTGTATGAAATTTACTCTGGAGAGGAGATGTTAATTTAAAGTGAAATACAATGGAAAGTGTTTGATAGCAGTTGCATTTAATTTATTCTTGAGCTTTCCTGGAATGATGGGTCATTGACTTGAATGGCAACCTCCAAACTTCTTAAAGTAAAATCAAACCATTTGCTTTTAAATTCTTATCCAACTCTGGTTGCGACTAGAGTTAAGACACTGATCACATCAGCCACACCATCAGGGGCTCGTTCACCTGCACATCTACCAATGTGATATATGCCATCATGTGCCAGCAATGTCCCTCTGCCATGTACATTGGCCAAACTGGACAGTCTCTACGCAAAAGAGTAAATGGACACAAATCAGACGTCAAGAATTATAACATTCAAAAACCAGTCGGAGAACACTTCAACCTCCCTGGTCACTCTATTACAGACCTCAAAGTTGCAATACTCCAACAAAAAAAACTTCAAAAATAGACTCCAATGTGAAACTGCTGAATTGGAATTAATTTGCAAACTGGACACCATTAAATTAGACTTGAATAAAGACTGGGAGTGGATGGGTCATTACACAAAGTAAAACTATTTCCCCATGCTAATTTTCCCCCTACTGTTACTCATACCTTCTTGTCAACTATTGGAAATGGGCCATCCTGATTATCACTACAAAAGTGTTTTTTCTTCTGCTGATAATAGCCCACCTTAATTGAATTGTCTCGTTATAGTCTGTATCCGCAAAGAAAACAGGAGTACTTGTGGCACCTTAGAGACTAACAAATTTATTTGAGCATAAGCTTTCGTGGGCTACAGCCCACTTCATCGGATGCATGTAGTGGAAAATACAGTAGGAAGATATATCTATATCTATATCTATAGATATACATATACATACATACACACACACACACACACACACACAGAACATGAAACAATGGGTGTTACCATACACACTATAAGGAGAGTGATCAGTTAAGGTGATCTATTATCAGCAGGAGAGAAAAAACTGTTTTTAGTGGTAATGAAAATGGCCCATTTCCAGCAATTGACAAGGAGATGTGAGGAACTGTAGGGGGGGGGGAAATAAGCATGGGGAAATAGTTTTAGTAGTAACTGAGTGCTTCACAGTCTTGAATGTACTTATCTTCACAATACCCGTGTGCGATAGGGAAATGCTATGAGTAGCAGAGCCACAGAGAGACTAGATGATTTGATTGGAGTCTCACATGAGGGATCAAACCTTGGTCTCTCAAGTCCTGGGCTAGCACTCTAAACACTGGACTCACCATCCTTCCTCTCTCGGATGAACAAATTTCACAATTTCTAATAACGAAATACTAACCATCTCAAGTATAATGCTACATGTGTTCTCTGATTTCAAGGTATTAAAACAGCACTGATAAATAATTCCACTTTAATTCAAACTTCATGTCTCCCTACACCTTCAATTATTTTTTTTTTAAGAGTGGTAAAATGTTATGGAAAATGTGGTGAAAGAAAATTGTTTAAAATTATGTGAAACCACACCTTTAACTTAGGGGACACACACACACACTTACTTATACTACCACTAGAGTTTGGAAATACATGATGGAATAATAATTCTGACACTCCAAGAGGATAGGCAACCCAGGCCATTGTTAATCAGACCCTCCATTTGGTATTTGAAAAGATTGATAGTTTTTAACATGCAACCATGTGGCAGTGAGAAAAATGTAAGAACCCCAACATCCTGCTTTTAACAAATAATATATCCTTTATGGGGAAAAAATGTGAAAATTGCCTGAAGCTGACATTGGTTGTGTTCACATCAAGGATAGCTAACGACTATCCTAATAATGTTTGCTTTGTTTCATAATATGGTTTTGTTTGTCTTGCTGCTGTTCTTTCATTTTCTATGTTAAATGAAAGGTGAGTTAATCTCTCCTAGCAACCAGGAGCAGCAACAGGGGAGTTTTGCAAGCAAGTTCTCCAGGTGAAGGAAGAGCAACTGCATGACCATTGGGATGATGTTGTTTGTGTGTTGTTGTGTGCTTGTTTGCTGTGTGCCTGCTTGATTGAAGTTTATAGTGTGGTCTGTTTGGGCAGCTGTGTGCTGAGCCTAGTGGCCAGCTAGGCAAGGCTGAGAGCTTCCTAACAAGGCTCTGGCCTGTCATCCTTTGATCCCTATTCCTTTTAGGATCCCTTGACAAGAGGGATGTGGCTAATTCAGGGAGAACAAGGGTTTAAAAAGCCAGCTTGTAAGTGACTAGAGGAGCTAGCAAATAGGAGAGTTTTGTGAGGAAGTTTAGAGAGGGAGTGTGAGAGCTAGATACACCTAACAAACATTCTCTAAACTTAGGCCAACTGCCCCCCCCATCCTCTCCCCAAAACCAAAAAAGAACAAAACCAAACCCCTCAGCAAGAGTAAAAACAACACAGGCAGAAGTCCAGCAGCACAGTGTGGGCCATCCCATTTATTGCACTGGATTCAGTTTGTCTGATTACCTGCCTTTTGGGCAGGTGATATATGTGCACATTCAGTGCAAGCAACTCACGGTCCTCAGTGACCGAGTACAGGTTCTTGAGATTAAAGTGGCTGAACTGGAGGAGCTAAGGGAGACAGAGAGGTACATAGACGAGACTTTCCGGGACACAGTACAGCAGTCCCACCCCCAGTCCAACAGCCTCTGTGCTGTTGAGGAGGATGAAATTCTCAGGGAAGGAGAACACCAGGCTGTAGCAGAAGGTTGTAATCCCTTTCTTCCAGATGATGTGATGGTATCCTCTCATCCTGAGACTACCCCTTCGGGGAAGGGGACCCCTGTTATTAGGAAGAGACAGATAACAGTAGTGGCGGATTTGATTGTTAGAATTATAAATAGTGGGTCTGTCATGACCGGGAGAAACACAGGGTGAATTGCCTGCCAGGCATGGACCTCTGGAAACATCTAGATAGACTTATGTGCAGTGGTCGTGATACATGTAGGTACCAATGACCTAAGAAAAGGTAGCAGAGGGGTCCTGGAGGCCAAATTTAGGCTGCTAGGTAAGAGATTAAAGACCAGGACCTCCATGGTAGCATTCTCTGAAATGCTTCCAGTTCCATGCGCAGGGTCAGTTAGGCACAACTGCAGAGTCTCAGTTGGTGCATAAGATGATGATTTTTGAGACGGGATTTAGGTTTATCAGGAACTGAGGAATCTTTTGGGAAAGGAGGAAGATACATGTCACCGCAGGACAGGATGTGGAGATAAAATGTTGAGTCACCAGAATGACTGCTTCTTGGAGAAGCTAGTCCTGGAAAGCACACAGGGAGAGGTAATTCTTGATTTAGTCATAAGTGGTGCACAGGAATGGTCCAAGAGGTATATATATCGGAACTTCTCAGTAATAGCGACCATAATGTAATTAAATGTAAACATCCTTGTAGCGGGGAAAATATCAAAGAAACCCACCACAGTAGCATTTAACTTCAAAAATGGGAACTACACAAAAATGAAGTTATTAGAAATTAAAAGGAACAGTCAACAAGAGTGAAATGCCTGCAAGCTACATGGAAACTTTTTAAAAACAGCATAATGGAGCCTCAAGCTAGATGTACAATCCAAATAAAAAATACAGCAACAGGACCCCCCAAAATGCCACCAGGGCTAAAAGAGGCAGTTAGAGACAAAAAAAATCCTTTAAAACTGGAAGTCAAATCCTAGTGAGGAATACTGCGTGCTGTTGTGGTAGACCCATCTAAAAAAAAAATTATGTATTAAATTGGAAAAAGTACAGAGAAGGGAAAAAAAAATCTTAGATGCATGGAACAGCTTCCATGTGAGGAGAGATTAAAAAGACTGGAACTGTTCAGCTTGGAAAAGAGACAACTGAAGGGAGATATGATCGAGGTCATATTGGAAGTTAAATCCTACTGAAGAAAATAGAAAGGAGCACACACTCTAGCAATTCAAGTGTAAAAATATAATTAGGCAGGTCAAAAAAGAATTTGAAGACCAACTAGCCAAAGACTAAAAAAGTAACAGCAAATTTTTTAATTTTTTTTTAAATACATGAGAAACAGGAAGTCTGCTAAAGAACCAGTGACACCACTGGATTAATATCTCCTCCTCCTCCTCCGAGTAAATTTTATATAACTCAACATTTTTATAACTCCATAAAATAAAGAGTAAACATATTTTACAATTCACTGGATGATCGAGGTGCTAAAGGAGCACTCAAGGAAGATAAGGCCATTGTGGAGAAACTAAATGAATTCTTTGCATCAGTCTTCACTGCAGAGGATCTGAGGGAGATTCCCACACCTGAGTCATTCTTTTTAGGTGACAAATCTGAGGAACTGTCTAGATTGAGGTGTCATTGGAGGGGGTTTGGGGATAAATTAAACTGTAAGTCACCAGGACCAGATGAGTTCAGAAGGAACTCAAATATGAAATTGCAGAACTACTAACTGTGGTATGTAACCTATCATTTAAATCATCTTCTGTACCAAATGACTGGAGGATAGCTAATGTGATGCCAATTTTTTAAAAAGGCTCCAGTGGCGATTCCAGCAATTACAGGCTGGTAAACCTAACTTCAGTACTGGGCAAACTGGCTGAAACCAAAGTAAAGAACAGAATTATCAGACACATAGAGGAACATGATTTGTTGGGGAAGAGTCAACATGGCTTTTGTAAAGAGAAATCATGCCTCACCAATCTATTAGAATTCTTTGAGGGTGTCACCAAGCACATGGACAAGGGTGATCCAGTGGAAATAAGTTACTTAGATTTTCAGAAAGCCTTTGACAAGGTCCCTCACCAAAGGCTCTTAAGCAAAGTAAACAGTCATGGGATAAGAGGGAAGGTTCTCTCATGGATCAGTAACTAGTTAAAAGATAGGAAACAAAGGGTAGGAATAAATGGCCAGTTTTCAAAATGGAGAGAGGTAAATAGTGGTGTCCCCCAAGGGTCTGTAATGGGACCAGTGCTGTTCAACATATTCACTTTTTCGAGATCATTTATGAGGTGGCAAAATATGCAGACGATACTAAATTACTCATGATAATTAAGTCCAAAGCAGACTGTGAAGAGTTACAAAGGGATCTCACAAAACTGAGCGACTGGGCAACAAAATTTCATTTATCAACATTGAATTTCATCTGCCAAGTAATGTACATTGGAAAACATAATCCCAACTATACATATTAAATGATGGGGTCTACATTAGCTGTTACCACTCAAGAAAGGGATCTTGGAGTCATTGTGGATAGTTTTCTGAAAACATCCACTCAATGTGCAGTGTCATCAAGAAAGCTAACAAAATGTTAGGAACCATTAGGGAAGGGATAGATAATAAGACAGAAAATATTATAATACAGTTTGTCTATATAAATCCACGGTATGCCCACATCTTGAATACTGCATGCAGATCTGGTAGCCTCATCTCAAAAAAGATGAATTGTAATTGGAAAGGTACAGAGAAGGGCAACAAAAATGATTAGGGATATGGAACAGCTTCCATATGAGGAGAGATAAATAAGACTGACTTTTCAGCTTGGAAAAGAGATGACTAAGGGGAGATATGATAGAGGTCTATAAAATCTTGACTGGTGTGGAGAAAATGAGTAAAAAAATGTTATTTACTCCTTCACATAAGAACTAGGGCTCAACCAATTAAATTAATATCACAGGTTTAAAACAAACAAAAGGAAGTATTTCTTCACACAACACTATCAACCTGTGGAACTCTTTGCCAGGGGATGTTGTGGAGGCCAAAATTATAACAGGGTTCAAAAAAGAACTAGGTACGTTCATGGAGTATTGGTCCATCAATGGCTATTAGCCATGAGGGGCAGGGATGCAACACCATGCTCTGAGTGTCCCTAGACTCTGTTTGCCAGGAGTGGACTACAGGGGATGGATCACTTGATGATTGCCTGTTCTGTTCATTCCCTCTGAAGCACCTGGCATTGGCTACTGTCAGAAGACCGGATACTGGGCTAGATGGACCACTGGTCTGATCTAGTATGGCCTTTATGTTCTTACGGTCTATAAAATCATGAATGGTGTGGAGAAAGTGAATAAGGAAGTCTTGTTTACCCCCTCACATAACACAAAAGAACCTGGAGTCACCTAATGAAATTAATAGGCAGCAGGTTTAAACAAACTTTTCACAAATTTCTTCACAAAATGCTCAGTCAACCTGTGGAACACATTGCCAGGGGATGTTGTGTAGGCTAAAAGTATAACTGGGTTCAAAAAAAGAAAGCATTAGATACTTTCACCAATGTCTATTAGCCAAGATGGTAAGGGACACAACCCCATGCTTTAAGGGTTCCTAAGGCTCTGACTGCCAGAAGTTGGGATTGGATGACAGGGGTTGGATCACTTTGTAATTTCCCTCTGAAGCTTCTCCTACTGGCCACTGTTGGAAGACATTATACTGGGCTAGACACTAGTTTGACCCAGTGTGGCCATTCTTCCACCCACTCCACCCCACTCCTGCCATAGTATGTAATATTTTAGCTTAGAAGTAACAGATCTACGCTAAAGAATCAGGGATAATTCAACTGATGCAAACCACCAAATTCTCTCTTAGACACAAGTTTTGGTTCAATTCTCCCGCTATTTTACCACTTCTGAGTCACATTCCAGTGATGGAGAAGTGGGTGCTTGCATGTGTGCCAACATGACCAAAATCCAACTGCTAAATTGTATAAATAACATTTATATTCCTTGTGCAGATCAGAATCTCTGCTGCCAGAAATGAGACCTTTTTTTAAAATGAGAAAAATCTGAATTTTACTTATGCTCCTTCTCCCCCGACTTAAAAAGGGCCCCAGAAAACCTGCAGTCTAGACAGTTATGCACATAACCATGATTTATTATTTGTATTAACAGTAGCACCCTATTGTGCAAGGCACAGGGATGGGAACAGGAAATATTATCATCCTATATTTCAAGATGGGGAACTGACACACAGAGATTAAGTGATTTGCCCAAAGTCAAACTGGAAATCTGTAGCAGATACAGGATTTGAAGCCTGATCTTCTGATCCCTTATCCAGTGACTCAACCATTGTGGCAACAAGATCCTTCTGGCATCTGAGCACCATTTTCTATTCCTGATTACTATGTACAATGTATCCAATAACAGGTCTGTTTAACAGTGTATTGACCTATGTATGTCTGCTGAGTGTTGACTGAGTAAATGAACAGGACTCCCTTTTTGGTACTGTACACTATGGATTACATTCCCTCCATGGTGGTGAGCAGGGTATGTAGGAACAGAGATGGAACAGAATGCTCATCTTTTAAAAAGATAGGACAACTACTGTAAGTTACTACTGTATTGTGTTTGACTATGTAGCTTAACTGCACTCATCCTCTCACACAAAGATGCTTTCATATGGTTGATTTATACTCACTATTAAAAAAAAAACCAGCAATGAACATTCTTTTTAAAAAATTCAGGAAATAATATTTATTATTTTTGCTTCTTGACCTAGCATCAAAAGCACAAATGCAAAGCACAATTTGATATTTGGAATCTGCAATCTGAGTATTTAAAAGTTTAAACGAATAAAACTGCATTGTTCTCACCTCTGCAGGAAGCTTATGCAGATGGTCCAAAAGAGGCTACTTCCTGCTCATATTCAGTAATCTCTTTCACAAACAAGCAAAGGAAATAACAGTGTGATAGTCAACCAGTGAAAACGGGAACAATACTAAACTCTTCCATGAAGCAAAAGGATTATTCTAAAGCCTCAACTGGTAAATAAAGAACTTGTTTAATGAGTAAAGTAAATATTCTCCATAATAGCTTGGGTATTACTCCAAAGCAGCCTGTCAATTAATGCTACTGCAGATCTGACAGCCCTGCTCTATAGCACCTTTGTTAAGAGAAAACCTCAGGGTTTACATGCAAATTAGAATTGCTGGTCACCGCTTATGACTGAGCCCTGACTGTAATTATTTGCAAAACAAAACAGCAACATTTACCCTTCCTTTGTACATAGGTGGTTCCTTGGACATTAGAAAGTGTTTAAATTGAATTAATTGACTACTAGTGGTATCAGTTCAATGACATTTACAACATGACTGGTGAACTTCCAGCATATGTAATGAATGGGACTGATTAGCGTTTCAATGGTTAGATGAGCATCAGATGCCATTACTGACAGAGCTAACCATTGTAGCCTTCCACAACCTTTCTAAAAGGTCTTCTTCAGGGAGAAGGAGACCTTTCTGACTGAGCAGAATTGTGTGTAGGTATCCGCTTTAAAATATTCAAGTTAGTCACTTTTTATTTAGGGCTTGAACTGTTAAATGAAATGTCAGTGTGGGGTGGGGTGAGAATTGAAATTTACCTTTGTAATAATAATTTTGGGGATAACATTTTATTGATTGTTAAACTGAAATATGAAATTACTAAAACTCAGAGCTGAGACAAGAGTTAATTTTTTTCAGTTATACATTGACATTTGAAGAGAATTTTGATCAGGCATGATCATGACCCATTTTATATCTTTCCTTTTTGTGAAGATCTAAATGTTCAAGGTTACTATTACAAATATTGGTTAATGGCAAACTTATCTCAGATGCTCGAAAATTTATCAAAATGGATTTTGATTGCAAGCATCATTGTCAAATTCATGATTCACAATTAACATTAACCAATGCAGGATGCATTGCAAATTGCAAGATTAACAATCAAATATATAATTCAATGACTGGGTTAGTTACCTAAGGCAGCGGTTCTCAGCCCAGGGCACCCTGGGTGCCCACGAGCAGGTTTCAGGGGGTCCGCCAAGCAGGGCCAGTGTTAGACTTCCTGGGGCCCAGGGCAGAAAGCTGAAGTCCACTGCATGGAGTTTTTATAGCATGTTTGGGGGGGGGGGGGGAGGGGCTCAGAAAGAAAAGGGTTGAGAACCCCTGACCTAAGTCATATGGTATTGTTTCTGTTCCTTGATTAGATGATTTATGTAACTAACCAACACAGTGTACCTTCCAAATTACACAGCTGTTTGTCGTAATCTGCAGACCAACAATTATTTGCTGAAGAAAGATTAATGAATAAAAATTGAGAATTTCAGTCTGTTTACCAACAATTCACAAAGAGAGAAAAAAAGAAAACATCTTGAATATACTGAATTATTCATCTAGCTCTAATAATAAATCAGAGTAATAAATCACAAACTATGCAAGTGTTTGTGGATGGCAGATTTTAAACTTATACAAGCAAGTACTATATTTTATATAGGATGAGATGTTGCTTAAGACCAAACCCCCCTGCCAGAGTTCTGGCACAGATGCAATTAAATGAACTAGACAAGAATCTGACAACTTTTGCAGTCAGAATTACACTTCTTAGGCCTAGTCTACACTCAAAATTTTTGCTGACATAGTTAAAGTAAACCTAGATCATCCCTGATGGATGTTCATCTAACCTGTTCTTAAAAACCTCCAATGACGGGGATGATGAGTATATTCATCCAGTTAGGGAATAGAAACAATATCATGTGACTTGTGGCCCATCACAACCAACTAACGAGCTTGAATTTCAGATATGGTGTGTGTAACATTCACAAACTGTTCATGATCAATCACAGAGAGGGGGAAAAGCTCAGAGAGAAACAAAAATTCCATTAAGACATTCCTTATGCAGGAAAAGAAGATAAATTGAGAAAATTAGCTGTTGCTAGTTATTCACTAAAATCTACTAAGTATGATTATCACCAGTGGAACAAAACAGCTAAATTACTTCTGAAGGCCAGAGAGGTTTCAGGGATCAGAATCAGAAGCTATTTGTTCCTGGATCCCAAACCTGTGCTCAGACTCTCCGAGAATGGTCTATTATTGTACGTGGACTCCTAATTTTTCATAGACTTATTAGTTAAAGTGAAGAAAGTGCTATTCTGTTAGCACATATATTGAGCAGTTCTCTGGGTGATTTACGCCAACATGTATTATACTCTCCATGAGAAGTGACACTTTTGCTGTAAAACCCATAGGATTAATTGCAAGTAAAAAGAATGATCTTCCCTGAAAATCCTCTTACATAGGCTTTATTTTAAAATATTTCATTTTGGTTACCTATTTAAATGATTTTTTTTTAAATCAAAATTCTCTGCTGATCTGGAAGAGCTCAGCGTAAGAAAAGAAAAAATCATCCATTTCAACTCCGTGCATCGATTACAAATAGATTCCTGTTAGCTTTTAAACCAGTTCCTTATTTGGACTGATTTTTAAAAGTGAGCTATTGAAATGTATAAAAGAAATCAATACAACTTAAAAATATCACCAAAAACATGGAAAGTCCTAGATGAGACTTAAGTATTACTATTTATTATAGAATATGCTGGTTTAAACATATACGTAGCATATATGTATCTGTGAATTAATCATCTTATCTCCAGATGGGGTAAATGAAACAGAGAAAGACTCGTGGTCATTTAAGTCATGGTACAGTTGAGAATAGAGCCCTGGTCATTTGACTATTATCCTCGTGCTCAATCCACTGGATCTCTGCTACCCTTCTTAACAACTGGTGAATTTGGGGAAAACACAAGGATAGCTTTCAGACACCTCCTCAACCCCAAACCCTTAGCAATGAAAGGCTGTAGTCAGGTCAGCTCAATGCTGGAGGGATCACTGAACTGAACAACAGAGTTGCAGCAAGTGGAGCAGCGACCAGACCAGTCAGACCTGTGTTGCTATCCATGTTGGCAGAGCTTTGGAATGTCAGAGAGAACAGATACTATGTGGCCCGCTGCTTTAAGACAGCTTGGCAGCTCGGAATGAAAACTGGCCTCCATTTTTAGCCCGGTCTCCCCCAGCCTCACTATGTAGGTGGGAGAAGGAATGAGGGGGAAGCCAAACTTTGATGGAAAAACAGATGAAAAAAAAAATATCACATTAGTCTGCAAGTCAAGAACAGGAAAAAACAACAGATCCACACACATACTGCAGCAACCATATCCCTGTAATGTGGGGTTAGATGTTCTCCAGTGCCTTCTAGAGAGGTTACATTAAAAAAAAAAAAAACAAAAAAAAAACACAAACCTGTCTTGGAACGAGTTCATAGCCTGGCAGAGCTTAGGGGCTTTTCTGTTGAGTGTGGGGTTCTTGTGTTTGCACTTTGCACTGAGTGTAACAGAAGCTAGGCTGCTTCACCTTTTTGACCATATGTGTATGGATCTTTGATGTCCCAGGAGAACCCAGTTACTCCCACAGATCTTAAACAAGACACTTTTTGCTTTCGTTACAAAATTGCACAAATCAGAAATGACTTGTTCTGCAGTCATACTTAGTACTTACGCTATACATAGACCCTCTAGCACATGTTCCTCTTGCAGTAAGGAGCAAAAAGACTTGGTTGGACAGTAGGACATTTAAGCACCAATCTGTGGAGTGTTGCTTCTGACCATAAATTATTTAAATTAAGATGTACAAAATTCCCCAGCCATGTAGTAGAATAATCATAGCATAGGAACATATGGACATTTTTTTTTTTGCCTCATACTGTCTAAGGGCTCGATACCGCCCTCACTCCAGAGCTCCCAATGATGTCAATGGGAGCCATGTGCCGAGACCAAAGGTCTTACCTGGCTGAGTGCCAACAGCCCCACTTCACGGTTTGCTTACCTTGTTTTGAAGAACTACTTATAGCTTGTGTTTTTCTCTTCTTCTCCAATGAAGGGCAAGAGAGAGGAGGAACCTAACTTTGGGGTCCTGTAAGGTAGCCAAATCCTTTCAATGGCAGGGGCTTGAATGGGGCTTCCATTAGGACCTGCCCGTTCAGCTCCTTAGTCAGTCATAAAGGTTGCTGTTGAGGGAAACCAAGATGATCCCTCCCTCTCTCTCTGGGGACTCCAGGCCATATTTTAAAATGTATTTAGGCACCTAAAATTGCCTTGGCACCTTAGGCTTTTGAAACCCTTCTCCCCATCCCCATTCCCCTGGTGCCTATCCGCATCTGAATGTCTTTAACAATTTGGTCTTCAGTGTCAGTTCACGGAGCAAGACAACGGGAATTGGAATCAAGCCAGTCTCCCCACAGGGCAATGCAGAGTGCTACCACTTGGCCTCTAGGGTGGCCCTTCATTTATTTTTGGATATCATTTTGTTAACATAGCTGGTTGGTATAAACTTAAAAATTAGCGTTTACTAGTGAAGAGTTTTTACAAGTTGGCAGTCTCCTTTTTGTGGGTTCTAAGATCCTGCTACTGTCAGCACACTTTGGTTTTGGTTAAACAGAGCGGCTACAATAGTCAGTCATATGGGCTTTCCCACCTCAATAGAAAGGCATAAGTGTATCCTTTAGTAGTGGTGAGAGAGAAAATTCAGCTGACCGAGCACCATTGTACCATGCAGGTCATTCAAGAATCTCTGGTGCTTGGACCATGTATGAACAATCTCTTCTACACCCAGTGAGAATACCTGCAGCCAGAGAGACTCTAGGAGCTGTGCAGATATACTTCTGGGGGCCAAAACAGCAGAAGGGGGAAGGGAGGAGGAAGACTGGTGCTGGACACATAAAAACTCCAAAAGGCACAAAAAGAAAAGTCAGCAAACCACTTTATAACCTGTGTTTTACTGCACATGAAGGCTTAAGTTAAGATTAAATTGCATATGAAGTCTATAAGCAGATGTTTAGCTTAGTTTATAAATAAAACTCAGCCACACAGGCAAATTATAGTCAGAGAGAGAGAACTCTATACTGTGTTAGAATAATAGAATCATAGAAGATTAGGGTTGGAGGAGACCTCAGGAGGTCATCTAGTCCAAACCCCTGCTCAAAGCAGGGCCAACCCCAACTAAATCATCCCAGCCAGGGCTTTGTCAACCTGGGCCTTAAAAACCTCTAAGGATGGAGATTCCACCACCTCCCTAGGTAACCCAATCCAGTGCTTCACCACCCTCCTAATGAAATAGTTTTTCCTAATATCCAACCTAGACCACCCCCACTGCAACTTGAATCCATTGCTCCTTTTTCTGTCATCTGCCACCACTGAGAACAGCTGAGCTCCATCCTCTTTAGAACCTCCACTTCAGGTAGTTGAAGTCTGCTATCAAATCCCCCCTCACTCTTCTCTTCTGCAGACTAAATAAGCGCAGTTCCTCAGCCTCTCCTCATAAGTCATGTGCCCCAGCCCCCTAATCATTTTTGTTGCCCTCCGCTGGACTCTCTCCAATTTGTCCACATCCTTTCTGTACTGGGGGCCCCAAAACTGGACGCAATACTTCAGATGTGGCCTCACCAGTGCCGAATAGAGGGGGATAATCACTTATTATCACTTACAACTATAATGTAATTTAATGCAACATCCTTGTAGGGGTAAAATACCAAAGAAACTCGCCACAGCAGCATTTAACTTGAAAAGGGGGAACTCCACAAAAGTGAGGAAGCTAGTTAAACAGAAATTAAAAAGGAACCATCATAAGAGTGAAATGCCTGCAAGCTGCATGGAAACTTTAAAAAAAAAATCACTAGAAGCTCAAACTATATGCGTAACCCAAACAACAACAACAAAAGCAAGAGGACCAAAAAACCACCACCATGGCTAAACAATAGAGTAGAAGAGGTGGCTAGAGGCAAAAAGGCATCCTTTAAAAATTGGAAGTCAAATCCTAATGAGGAAAATAAAAAGGAGCATAAACTTTGGCAAGTCAAGTGTAAAAGTATAATAAGAGAGGTCAAAAACAATTTGAAGAGCATCTAGCAAAAGACTAAAAAAATTGCTATTAATTTTTGTAAGTACATCAGAAGCACGAATGCTTCCAAACAATCCGTGGAGCCACTGTATAATCAAAGTGCTAAAGAAGTATTCAAGGAAGACCAAGCCATTGCGGAGAAGCAAAATGAATTCTTTGCATCAGTCTTCATTACAGAGAATGTGAGGGAGATTCCCACAGCTGAGTTATTCTTTTTAGGTGACAAATCTGAGGAACTATTCCAGATGGAGGTGTCAATAGAGGTGGTTAAGGAACAAATTGATAAATTAAACAGTAATAAGTCACCAGGACCAGATGGTATTCAGTGATGAATACTGAAGGAACTCAGATATAAAACTGCAGAACTCCTCACTATGGTATGTAATCTATCGCTTAAATCATCCTCTGTATCAGCTGAATGGAGGACACCTAATGTAACACTGATATTTTAAAAATACTCCAGAGGTGATCCCAGCAATTACAGGCCACTCAGCCTAACATCAGTACCAGGTAAATTGGTTGAAAGTACAGTAAAGTACAGAATCAGATATATAGATAATCACAATACATTGGGGAAGTATCAACATAGCTTTTGTAAAGGGAAATCATGCCTCACCAATCTATTAGAATTCTTTGAGAGGGTCAACAAATGTGGAGAAGGGTGATCCAGTGGATATAGTGTATTTCAACTTTCAGAAAGTTTTTGACAACATCCCACATTGAAGGCTTTTAAGCAAAATAAGCAGACACGGAATAAGAGGGGAGATCTTCTCATTGATAAGTAACTGGTTAAAAGATAGGAAACAAAGGGTAGGAATAAATGGTTGGTTTTCACAATTGGGGAGGTAAATAATGGGGTTCCCTAAGGATGTGTGCTGGTACTTGTGTTGTTCAACATATGGATAAATGAAACAGTGAAATGGCAAAATTTGCAGATGGTACAAAATTATTCAAGATCATTACGTCCAAAGCTGACTGTGAAGAGTTACAAAGGGATCTCTCAAAACTGGGTGACTGAGCAACAAAATGGCAAATGAAATTCAATGTTGGTAAGTGCAAAGTAATGCACATTGGAAAACATAATCCCAACTATACACACAAAATGATGGGGTCTAAATGATCTGTTACCACTCAAAAAGAGATCTTGGAATCTTCGTGGACAGTTCTCTGAAAACGTCAGCTCAACTTCCAGCAGCATTCAAAACAGTTAACAGAATATTAGAAACTATTAGGAAAACTGAACAGAAAATATAATGCTACTATATAAATCCATGGTATGCCCACCTCTTGAATACTGTGAAGTGTTCTGGTCATCTCATCTCAATAAAGATGTTAGAATTGGAAAAAAGTACAGAGAAGGGCAGGAAAAATGATTAGAGATATGGAACAGCTTCCATCTGAGGAGAGATTAAAAAGACTGGGATTGCACATCGTAGAAAAGAGACTACTAAGGGTTGATATGACAGAGGTTTATAAAATCATGAATGATGTGGGGAAAGTGAACAAGGAAGTGTAATTTACCACTTCATATAACACAACAACTAGGAGTCACCCAATGAAATTAATAGACAGCAGATTTAAAACAAACATGAAGAAGTACTTCTTCATACAATGCACAGTCAACATGTGGAACTCATTGCCAGGGGATGTTATGAAGGTCAAAACTATAACTGGGTTCAAAAAAAGAATTGGACCTATCCTCCATGAATTTATCTATCATTGGCTATTAGCCAAGATGATCAGGGATGCAAGCCCCTGCTCTTCATGTTCCTAAACCTCTGACTGCCAGAAGCTGGGACTGGATGATAGGTGATGGATTACTTTGAAGCATCTGATATCAGGCATTGTTGGAAGACAGAATACTTGGCTAGATGGACCCCTGGTCTGACCCAGCACAGCCATTCTTATGTTCTCATGGATGCTCTGCCTTTTTCTTGAAATTGGAGCAAAAGCCTGGGCAAGACAAGTTCTTCACTGACTCTGGTTGCTAGGAGCAGGTGGGCCTAAAAGACGGCTCAGCTGGATGTGTTGGCAGGCTGAGACAACCTTCTGTAAATTGCAGCAGGATGGACTGTCAAGTTTTCTCACAGTGCATCATGAGCAAAGGGCTAGACTGGCTAAAGCTGGGGAAAGAACTAGAAAGCCTGGGATAAGATGGCTTTACTTGGGCTTGCATAGTGCAGTGTAGACGCGTAAGTGTGGGTAACAGCGACCCATGTTCAGAAATGCTAAACTTACTGTCAATATTCAGTGCGGATGCTCAAGCCCAGAGACCCTGAGCTTACACTGCCGTACATACATACCCTTAAACATAAAGGACACTATATTTATTTGATACACATCAGTGCAGTTCCAATTAATCCAATGACACCATGCCGGTTTACATCAGCTGAGTTTCTGGGTCCTTTATGTTAAATGGCATAGCCGAGGATCCAGTCCCAAGGTTAGTGATACAACTTTAGTGATTTACAAGGCAAAAGCAAACAAACCACATTGGAGCTTAAAGATTAAATCCTCTTTCCACACAACTGATCCAATTTAATTCTTATTTCCCATGCAGACATTTAGAAGAGAACTGCAGAATACAGCATGACTTGAGAAATCCTTTATTAGAATTAAAAGCTATTAACGTCTAGGATAATATTCAAAATCTCTTCTGTAATTTCCTCTCTCTCTCTTTTTTTCTCTAAACATGGGAACAGTTAACCATTCAGGAAGGACTATTTGTGAATCTGGAAACTTGAAGAATTCCCTTATTTGAATCAATCCACATTATAAGCAAGTTTTTTAAAATTATTATATTAAAGGATAAACATAATATAGTGTGGAAAAATATGAAACAGATTTTTTTCCCTTTCAATCAGTTGAGGACTTAAATAGCTCTTAAAAAGACTTCATGCAGCAACCAGACTGGTAGCATTGCACTGAACTAGCAAACAAGGGAAGATGCCTTCCTTATGGCTGGAATCTTTCTAAAATATTTCTCTAATACTGTTTCACATTGTATGTAACCAATAATAAGTAAAGAAAAACTAGCAATAAGAGATGAAAATTCTTTACTCCCTCTATAGATTTACTGTGTTGGCTATATGGTGATCACAAGAAATAAGTACTGTGGTGTACCTGACACCTTGAATGAGATTAATCAGAAGTTTCTTCTACCCCATGAATCACTGATCAGTCAATAAGGTTTTGTTCTATTGATGCAATACCTCTGTCTTGTGTTTCATGGGGCGACTGTTGTCTACTGTTCTGTGGGGAGTGGAGGTCTTTCTGAAGCTAAAAGGTGATTCCATCTTGAATATCCAAATTTAAATACGTTTCTTAGCTTTTAATATGGCTCAGATAATTTTTTTTTCTAATTTGTTTCTGGACCTTACTACCTTTCCCCAAACACAAGTACCTTTTAGGAGAGAGACAGTTGCTCTAGCTTTCATAATCTACTCTTCCTTTCATATCACTTCCATACTCTGCCCTTCTTATGGTAAGTTTAAAATGCGGAATGCTTCCATCCCCCAGTAAAGGAAGAATAACCAACTCTAGTCTCAGAGCTAAAAGTAAGCATATAGACAGGTTTCAGAGTAGCAGCCATGTTAGTCTGTATCTGCAAAAAGAACAGGAGTACTTATGGCACCTTAGAGACTAACAAATGTATATGTTCCATTCTATGCATCCGAAGAAGTGGGCTGTAGCCCACGAAAGCAAATTTGTTAGTCTCTAAGGTGCCACAAGTACTCCTGTTCAGTAAGCATATACTGAGTATGCACTTGCTGAGTATGCACTTGCAGCTGCTCTACTCAACTTTCTTAAAAAATAATTACTTTTTCCCCCAAGATCCAGCCCATCTCCTGCTCCATCTACTTATAATTTGTTTGATTCAAGCACAGTATTAACGGCTGGAACAAGGACTCAGAGAGAAGAGCAGCCCTGCAGTGGTCTAGGAGGCTACCATGCTGCTCTTATATGCCAACGTCTATCTGCTTTATGAATGAGTGAGGGTTTAGGCAGGTTTTTATAGTTTTTTGGATGCTTAAGTAATTGGTAGTTTGTCCTGAAAGAGACAGCTACCTGTATTAGGGGCCAATACAAAGAAATAACTACTTGTCTTCTCCTATAGATAAGGCTGAAAGCTTGTCCCGACTGAGGGGTCACCCTCAGCTGAAAGGAACTTGTTAAGCCAGGGCTCCAATGATGGATCTCTGTGAAAGTAAGAGGGGTGGGGACAGGTGTCCCAGCCAGGAGATGTGAACTCTCCCTAAGGATCCCCGATCTAGTTTAACCCGTTCCTCCCCACTGTTCAAAGATAGAACTAAAGAGGCTTCATTAGGAGCCTTTTTGTTATGTTAAAGTGGTCAAATGAGAGCTGAAATCACTTGTGGTGGGTCAGTGTTTCTGCCCAGCCTGAAAAGAGCTGAAAATCACTAAGGCTACGTCTTCACTACAGGGGGGGGTCGATTTAAGATACGCAAATTCAGCTACGCGAATAGCGTAGCTGAATTCGACATATCGCAGCCGACTTACCCCGCTGTAAGGACGGTGGCAAAATCGACCTCCGCGGCTTCCCGTCGACGGCGCTTACTCCCACCTCTGCTGGTGGAGTAAGAGCGTCGATTCGAGGATCGATTGTTGCGTCCCAACGAGACGCGATAATTCGATCCCCGAGAGGTCGATTTCTACCCGCCAATTCAGGCGGGTAGTGTAGACCTAGCCTAAGAGACTGATGTGCAGAGGTCACAGCAGAGAGGCAAGTGGCAGCAGACGGTGACTGATGGTCGGCCGGCGAACGAGCGCCTGGCCAGGCAACGAGCGGCTGGTGGGGCAGCCAGGTGGAAAGGAACTGCGGCTGACGGGATGGCCGGTCAGAGCAAGTGCTCAGATGACAAAGCAAGCAAAGTGACTTCTTCCCTGGGTGGGAGGTGAATTCACATAGATGCACCTCTGAACCCTGGGTCCTCACTGACCAAGGACAACCACTGTAAGGAAATTTCAGTTCGCCATGTTGGTTTCCTTGAGTTGTACTTCACCCTCCATATTGTATTCCCTCTTCTTGTTCCCCCTTGTCTATAATCTGCCTAGCAACAGCACTTTGGCAGGAAGTATTGGTGCCTTTTGTACATTTGGGCAGGAAAGGATGAAGTGACCTAGAGAATCCTGCCTGGCAACTAAAGATGATAAAAGATTACAGCGCCTTGTGACAGCTGCTGTCCATCATAGAGGCAGCCCAGTGCCAAGATCTATTCCCAGCTGAGACAACGTGGCAAGTTGAGAAGGAAGATAGCTTACCTGATCCTGTCCTAAGTATCCCGGTGTTCATGTTCGTGGTTCCTGTCCTTTGATGTCCTGTGGTCCTGGTGGTGTCCTTAGTTCCAGTGTGTCCAGGGTCCTGTGTAAACAACAAGAAGAATGGTGATGTGTTAACCCCTTTAATTTGTCTTACCCACTCCCGGTGGTGTATGGTTTTGGGTTCTTGGCTTAAAGCTTGTTTGTATTGTTAACATCCAAGTGGTTTTCCTGTTTCCTTATTGGGTATAGTTGTTGGTGGTTCTTTAATAAACTGTTTTTGTTTTGTACCTGATCCTGCCTCTTTGGTTCTTGGGAATAAATCATTAACTGAGGATAGATGCGGAAGGGGGATGGGCTTGCAGTGTGGGAGTTTGGGCTTAATTAGGGTTTCCAGTTCCCTTAGTAGTTACCACCACTGAGAGTGGGGTATGGTGAGGGAGTAGACAGGGGCACAGAAAAGGAACTGTTGGTTGTAGAACTCAAGAACATGAGGCAGAAGACACTGCCCCACGCACTCTGGTGTGGGTGTCCTGCTCATAGTATCCTTTCAGTCCCAAGCAGGATTCATAATCATAAAACTAAGGTCACTCTGCAAGGAACATCCAAGATGGGCAAAACCACGGTGAGACTTGTGGGCTGCTAATAAGCTTTTCGGGTCAGAGCTCTGAACCAAAGCTGCACGGCCAGGAGACACCCAGGGTTACAAGGCAGATGTTGACTGAACCCCTTACTGGCCTGAGTGACCCCAAACTGTGACAGTATTACTATCCTGAGAACACACACTTCAGTACAGATGGACAAATTCTGATAATATTACAAGTGGGCAGATGATGATATGTCTGGCATGGGGCAGGAGATAATGGGAAAAACCCACAAGGGTCTTGATTTGACTATATGCTTCGGACTAGAATATCTTGTGAAACTGTAGTCATTAAGAGAAGATTTTGAGCTGAAATGTTTAAAAGTGTGTTTTGGAATTATTCTGTGTATGTTGCTGATCTTGGAACAGATCAGTTTGAGAATTACACTTCACTTTTAAAGCTGCCATCTGATAATTAAAACAATACACTTCTAAACATTCATTTTGGATGATGCTGTCAGCACAATTGATGGATAGGATTTATTTAGTGAATAAAGATAGGACATTTTCCTAATAATTAACGTGCACTGATTTGAATGTCTAAACAGTTTTCTTTACTAGCATGATTAAATGGACCTAAAAAAAACCCCAAAAAACAAAAATCAAAAGGTTGCTGCCCAGTTTACTGAATCACTTCCAGATTTCTGACTGATACTGTAAACGCCATGCTGATGTTCCATGGAAGGTTTACTGTTTGGTTCATTTAAACTCAGCCAATGCTCTTTATAACAGCCTGTGAAGAAAAGAAACCATTCATGCCCTAGTTAAAAGGCATCAAGGAACATGCCAGATTTTTATCAGAAAATTCTTTTAAAATTGCATGCTGAATTACAAAAAGAAAATGTAGTCTTTAGGAGAGTTTAAAGTAAATACAATCTATACTCTCTCCAAGGGGATTTTCTTATCCAAACAACGCTAGTCCACTTCAGTTGTCTAAACTTATGTTTGATTAGAATATTTTCATAATAATAGAAGCACTTAATCACACTGAAAAGGCAAACAAAATACACTGGTACATGCTTTTACAATATAAAACTGATATTTAAGGTAAAGTATATCTAGACCACAGAGCCTTGTATCCTCTCACACAATACTTCCAAGAAATACAATAGTGAACATCTGGTGACATTGTCTTGTTAGGGTCTCAGATAAACAATCTTCAGTGATCCCAAAATGGGGGAAATGTAACACTGCATTGGAGAAATTGAACAACTGCCTTCTATTTTATATAGATTCTTATACTGCCCTCATTACCATAGTATGTAAGCAGCTTCCTGTAGTGCATTAGTGATGTGGACCGACATCTGTCACATGTGGTTTATTTTTTCCTCTCGTCCTTTTCCCAGAGGGAGAATTGTGTGTGCTTGGTATGGTTTGTTGGGGGGTTTTTTGTTTTGATTTTTTTTAAATACGTATGTTGTTCTGTTTCCCCATTAGAGGAGGCAGTTGAAAATTGCGCGCCTTGCACTTACAGAGCAGAAGGTGGTGAGGTTTGTGGTAGTCCTTCATTCCTGTGGAATTTCATTCCACAGTCTTAAACTGGCCCCTGAGAAAGCTCAGTCTCAGACAAGATTTATTCTTATGGTAAAGAGCTCTACTGGGCCAGTGGAATGTAGCGGTCATACCAGGCAGTCATACAGAGTGATCTGGATAGCTTGATAAACTAGACCCAATAAACAAAATACAGTATATTTAAATACCACCAAATGCAATGATATCCATCTAGGAACAAGGAAAGCAGGCTTGAACTACAGAATAGGGAACTTATCCTGGAAAGCAGTGACTCTGAAAAGGATTTAGGGGCCACAGTGGACAAGCAATAGAACATGATGATGAGTTCCCAGTGCTATGCGGTGGCAAAAAAGGCTAATGAGATCCCTGGATGTATGAACAGGAGAGTAGCAATAGGGAGGTGATTTTACCTCTGTATATGGGATTGGTGAGATTGTTACTGGAATATTGCATAGAGTTCTGGTGTCCACATTCTAAAGAGGGTGTTTCTAAATTAGAGAGTGTGAAGAAAAGAGCTACAAAAACTATTTGAGGGATGGAGAAAATGCCTTATCCTGCGAGACTTAAAGAGATCAGTTTGTTGAGTATACCAAAAAGAAAATTGAGAGGTGACTTGGTTATAATGTACAAGTACTTTTTCAGGGATACAACACTGGGTACTAACGGGCTCTTTAATCTAGTGGAGAAAGGCATAATAGGAACCAGTGGCTGGAAGCTGAGGCCAGACAAATTCAAATGAGAAATAAGGCACACATTTTTAATCATGCAGGTCAGGTGATTAACCATAGGAATGAACTACTAAGAGAAAGTGGTGGATCTCCTAATGTTCTCAGATCAAGACTGGATGTCTTTCTGGAAGATATGCTTTAGCCAAACACAAGTTATTGGGCTCAATACAGGGATAACTGAGTGAAATTTAATAGCCTGTCGTATACAGGTGGTCAGACTACATGATCTACTAGTCCCTTCTGGCCTTAAACTCTATGAATCATCTACCATCTCTGTTCCATGCTGGTAGAAAGCATTAATTGCAGATGCTGCTATGTGAGAGATCACCACCACCCAGGAATCCAGGAGCACTCCTAAAGTATAGACTGAACTGACCGACTAAGGGTGTGTACCTTCAAGCAAAGGAGACTGCATCATGGCTGCAAACTCTTCAAAGTGTTTACTTCTGTCTCAACAGCATAACCACTGCCTTACTTGGGTTCAGTGTCAATCATCTGTTCTTCATACAACAATCTATGGCGAATCAATCTAAGTAGTCATGCAAAGTATTTAGACTGACATTTAAGAGGATAGTTATTCCTAGTAAAATAATACATGGCACATCTTTAGCACTTTACAAGTAACTAAGCTGCACAACACTCTTGTAACATAGGTAAGGGATATATGGTAGTGACTTCACCCACAAACGAAATAAAGCCACCTCTGTGGTGGAACATATCAGCTGTTCAGCCATGCATAACAGCACTACACTGCAGTTTAGTGAATGAAGTGAAGAATATGATCATAGCCACTCGATATTGTAGGAGGAATTTAGGTAGGCAGAATGTAATAACTACCTGAGCTGGAATTATTAGGATACAGGGGTTAACACCCAATACTCTTCTTAGAAGTATTTTGAAGACTGCATGGGTTCAAGACCTCAGTTTTATATCTCATCAGCCAGACAGCAGCTCTAGCAGCACAGTGTCCCATCAAATGGTGCAGGGTACAGTTTCAGTACTGACTCAGAAGGAAGAATGCCAGCTTTGGAATCACTGTCACCTCCTCATGCGGTACCTGTGTTCTCTGTGAAGTTCTCCAATGCAAGCCTGATCTTGCTTCGCTTGTGGATGTTTACTGGGGTTACAGCACGTGGCATTAGAGTTGCAACTAGAACACTTTCCTTTAGATTTGCATTCACTTCTCCTATTGAATGCTATGGGCCTGATTCGGTCACTCATTCCTCATGCTATGCAGTCCCTTATGTGCAATCCCACTGAAATCCATGCAATTATTTGCCAAGAAAGGTACTGCCGAACATAAGTAAGGGTGGTGGAACCTCCCCCCATCTCCCTCTCATGATAAGAATGACTGTAGTTAAGTTTGTTTGCACTGTTGTTATAGCCTTGTTGGTCCCAGGATATTAGAGGGAGAAGGTGGGTGAGGTAATATCTTCTATTGGGCCAACTTCTGTTGGTGACATAGACAAGCTTTCATGCTAACACAGAGCTGTTAAGAGAACCCATTATTCTCTTAAGAGCTCTGTGTAAGCTCAAAAGCTTCTCTCTGTCACCAACAGAAGTTGGCCCAATAAAAAAATATTACCTCACACACCTTGACTCTGTGATTATGTTTGTCCGGCAGGAAATGATAACTGCAAAAGCAGGGTGAGAAAAGTTGAGCTGTTCGCAATGCTAACAATTTGGATTCCCAAATTGGACTTCTGAGGATTAGGCAGAACTCAGTTACATTTTTAAACAGTTACTGTAAGTGTAAATGTTATTTCATCTCCCCCCTTGTACTCTATCCTCCTGGCCAGCCACCAGGCAACCACACCCACGCTTTTACTTTGTTACAACTGCAAGTATGGGATCAAGAGGGTCTATACTCTGTAATACAAAACCCATTATTCAAATAATACATTTTCAAATAAATTGCCATTCCTATGCATTCCCATGTAGTGGAGGAGGAGCTGCTGCTGAGCCTGACGAGCTGAATGTGAGTCCTCTGTTTACATTAGAGAAGAAATTGCACCAGATTTGTGCACTGTGACCCTCCCCCACCTTTATTAGACACACATTCGGGGAGTTGCTACAGTTCTTTGACACTAACCAGAAATAAGAGTTATCTGGATTACATTTCATTGTACAAATGAAAAAAAAAATCAAAGTGCTTGTACAGTACTCAGAGGGCCAGGCAAACAAATTAACACCAAGCCAGAGGTAACAGAGAATGCAAGATTTCCTTATTTTCATAAGTGTGTACTGTGACAGATATGGCAATTTCCTGCAATATCTTTGGGAGATCTTGCCATATTAAGTTTGCATATCATTGTGGGCCATGTAATTCTATGAGGAAAGGTGACCATAGCTCTCCTGGAACTAAGAATTGTAGGGGGGTGATTAGGCAAATTCACTCAGATTGTAACACCTCCTGAGAGGTACTCGCAGAGGCTCACGTATATTGGCTCAAACTGGATTCTCCAGAGGCCAAAAGCCAAAGATAGGACTTTCGGACAAATAGCCTTAGTTTAAATGGACTCAGCCTTCCTTCTGATTCAGCAAATGGACCAGAACCCTCTGTCCAAGGAGGACACCAATCCTTCCTGAGAAGAGATTGAAGGACTTTGGCCTATGGCGGCTCCATAAGTCTGATGGATGACCTCTGGTAAGATTTTAGCATGTATATAGGAACTTTTATTGTTTTAAATGTTTTTCTCTGTAAGGCTTTCACCTTAAGAATAAATGTGCTTGCTTAGAAAGGGCAGTGTGGTAACTAGTACCTATTGGCAATTATGTTGTTCACAGCCTTTGAAGAGGAAGCAAAGCACAGACGCTGGCCTGTTTCAGCAGTCTGGCTTGCTGGCAGTATCATTATAGGAAGGGAACTGTGCAGCCTGAAAAATCCCTGATTAGCAGAGAGAGAGAGAGAGAGAGAGACACACACACACACACACACACACAGACATGGGTCTCTGCCCAAGAGAGGTGATAGCTGAAGACCTGGGACCTAGAGCAGGTGCCCTCAAGGTACCATGGACTGGGAATACAGGTACAGTTGCTTTGAAGTGTGACAATACACCACCTGCATCTACTGTGTTTCTTTTGTGATTCACTGGGCGAAATCCTGGCCACATTCAAATCAATGTCAGTGCTCCCATTTACTTTAAAGGAGCCAGGATTTCACCTACTGTATTTAGAGCTTGATCTTGTGCGGTACCGAGTGCCTCCTTAGAGTTAATGAACATCCTCACCTTCAGTGAGGATGGTTTAAAGCTGGTATAAATGAGTCTTGAATCCTGGTTCATGGCCTTAGTTCTGGTGTCACTGATTATAAACATGTAATATTCCCTTTACATACAAGGAAAAGCTCAAAACATTTTCATTCACAAGAATATTCTTTCCACTAATTTCTAACCCACTTTGCAGATAAGTTTTTAGATAGTGATTTCTATGAAAGTTCTTGCTCGAACAGGCCAGAACCTGAGCACCTTCTCCCAAAACAAGTCTTAGAGCCAAGTTCTCTGCTAGTGTAATTCCACTGAAGTCAACAGAATTGTGCCAGCAGAGAACTTGGACCTTTATATTTATGCCTTTGTCTGTATTTCTGCAAGATATGGGATATGCATGGGGACGACAAACTTGTACTTTATTATTATTCGAACCAGGCCTAAAAGGTTCCTTTTATCTTTAAATAAAACAAACACAGAAATATGTTGTTATTAAGCACAATATTATTTCATGCCTGTTGTGATCTTCACAAAGATACATAAAGATTAGTTAGTTTTTATGTGATAAATTAAAGATACTGGCTAAGTTTTACCTTGACATCAGATCCAGTAAAACATTGTCCTGAAATTATCAGAGCCACATTTTTTTTAAATAGTATAAAGAATTTTTAAAGGATTTTCTATAGTTACATTAGAAATTATTTTAAAATAATGTACTTTTCCCCTCCTGCCTTTAAGGCATTTTGATGGTTTTCAACTACTATCCAGCTGCTCTTCTAATTATTGACCTGAATCTTGACTGAAAGCCAAGTCTAAACACAAGTAAGCATTATTTCTATATTTATAAATTAGATGGGTTTCTGTTTGTACACAATTCTGTGATGATGGATATAAAACCCACCTGAATGGAAGAGATCCCAATTTAAATTCAGTTAACTTCTTTATCATGTACAAAGAATAAATTAGTTGTGCAAACAGAAGTTTCACATTTTTTCTAAAGATGCCACATTCTTCTCATTTTATGGCTATATGGCCTCTACTTTATGGTAACTTATTCACCTGCACATCTACCAATGTGATATATGCCATCATGTGCCAGCAATGCCCCTCTGCCATGTACATTGGCCAAACCAGACAGTCTCTATGCAAAAGAATAAATGGACACAAATCTGACATCAGGAATCATAACATTCAAAAATCAGTAGGAGAACACTTCAACCTTTCTGGCCATTCAGTAACAGATTTAAAGGTGGCAATTTTGCCACAGAAAAGCTTCAAAAACAGACTCCAGCGAGAAACTGCTGAACTTGAATTGATATGCAAAGTAGATACTATCAATTTAGGCTTAAATAGAGACTGGGAATGGCTGAGCCATTACACACATTGAATCTATTTCCCCCATGTTAAGTATCCTCACAGCTTCTTGTCAAACTGTCTTAAATAGGCTATCTTGATTATCACTACAAAAGTTTTTTTTCCCTCCTGCTGACAACAGTTCATCTTAATTAATTAGCCTCTTAGAGTTGGTTGGGCAACTCCCACCTTTTCATGTTCTCTGTATGTATATATATCTCCTCACTATATGTTCCATTCTATGCGTCCGATGAAGTGGGCTGTAGCCCACGAAAGCTTATGCTCAAATAAATTTGTTAGTCTCTAAGGTGCCACAAGTACTCCTGTTCTTTTAACTTATGGTAGATTTTTAAAATGGTATTATGTATCCAGTCATTTTATACTACCTTAACCTCACACTAACGTGAAAAAGAAATGCTTTAAATATATTAGAATTGGCAATTTCTGGAAGTAATCAGAGTTGCCGAGTCCTAACTATAATATCAAAGAGAGCCTGACACAATATGGTGACTTACACGGGGCCTACTTGAGTGAACTAGGTGCGTAGGATTTGGCCCATCGTATCACCAAAATGGGTGAAAAAAGTTTGCTTTCCTGGCTGAAATAGAAACACTATTTTTCTAACCAGTCATGTTTCTGGTACTCTCTACATTAGTCAAACATTTATAGAAGGACCTTAATACTATTTAGAAAAAAATTAAATAAAAAAAGTAAGTAATCTCAAAAACAACAACAAAACAAACACAAACACAAACAACAACAAACAGAATATTGCAGAACTTTTATTAGAAGGTGAAATTAGGATTGGAGAAATAGGAACATAAGAACGGCATACTGGGTCAGACCAATAGTCCATCTGGCCCAATATCCTATCTTCTGACAGTGACCAGTGCCAGATGCTTTAGAGGTAATGAACAGAGAAGGGCAAATATTGAGTGACCCATCCCCCATTTTCCAGTCTCAGCTTCTGGCAATCAGAGGCTTAGGGACACCCAGAACAGGAGTTGCCTCTCTGACCATCTTGGCTAATAACCTCTGATGGACCTATCCTCCATGAATTCTAATATCTAATTCTTTTTTTAATCCAATTACACTTTTGGCCTTCACAACATCCCCTGGCATTGAATTCCAAGGACTGTGCATTGTTTATTTTAAATCTGCTGCCTATTAATTTCAATTAGTTGACCCCTGGGTCTTGTGTTACGTGAAGGGATAAATAACACTTCCTCATTCACTTTCTCCACACCATTCATTATTTTATATGCTGCCATCATATCCCCTCTTAGTCATCGCTTTTCTAAACTGAAAAGTCCAGTCTTTTAAATCTCTTCTAATATGGAAGCTGTTCCATACCCCTCATTTTTGTTGCCCTTCTTAGTACTTTTTCCAATTCTAATCTACCTTTGAGATGGGGTGATGTAGGGTGACCAGACGTCCCGATAAAATCCCGACCGATATTTCCCTCCGTCAGCAGCACTCAGCTTTTTTTTTTGCTCTCCGCCGGCGGATCCCCCCCTCCCCCATGTGTCCCGATATTTTCTTCCTCTCATCTGGTCACCCTAGGGTGATGAGACTTTCAGGGAGTATTCAAGGGGTGAGCATAGCATGGATTTATATAGTGGCATTTTGATATTTTATGTCTTATTTTCTATCCTTTTCCTAATGGCTTCTAACAGTTAGCTTTTTTGACTGCCACTACACACTGAGCAGATGTTTTCAGAGAACTATTCATGATGACCCCCCAAGATCTCTTTCTTGAATGGTAACAGCTAATTTAGACCCCATCATTTTGTATGTACCGTTATGATTATTTTTTCAAAATGTACATTATTTTACACTTATCAACATTGAATTTCATCTGGTATTTTCTTGCCCAGTCACCCATTTTTGTTAGATCCCATTGTAAGTCTTTGTTGACAGCTTTGGACTTAACTAACTTGGGTAATTTTGTACCATCTGCAAACTTTGACACTTCACTGTTTACCCCTTTTTCCAGATCATTTATGAATATGTTGAATAGCACTGGTCCCCATAAAGAACCTTGGGGGACCCTACTATGTACCTCTCCATTCTGAAAACTGACTATTTATTCCTACCCTTTGTTTCCTATCTTTTAACAAGTTACTGATCCAGGAGAGGACCTTCCCTCTTATCCCAGGACTCCTTACTTCGCTTTAGAGCCTTTGGAGCGGGACCCTGTCAAAGGGTTTCTGAAAGTCCAAGTATGCTATCTACTGGATCATGCTTGTCCACATGTTTCTTGACACTTTCAAAGAATTCTAATAGATTGGTGAGACATGATTTCCCTTTACAAAAGCCATGTTGACTTTTCCACAATATATTGTGTTTATCTGCGCATCTGATAATTCTGTTTTTTACTATAGTTTAAACCAATTTGTTTTACACTGAAGTTAGGCTTACTGGCCTGTAATTGCCACATTGACCTCTAGAGTCTTAAAAAAACAAACAAAAAAAAACCAATCGGTGTTACATTACACTGGTCTACAATTTTTGAGAAGTCGTCTGCTTCAAAGATAAAATGTGCTATTTATTATGTATTTTGATGTGCTGAATTCAAATATGACAATTAAAACAACTGATTGGCTACTGTTTCTAAACTCTATTTAAGTTTTTACATTTTATGTCTATGTATATTGTGTAGATAGTAGAGTTTTAATCATAAATTGTAAACCTAGGTCTTTTCATGTGTTTATGGTTGCTTTACATGATAATATTTCACCAGTCCTGTTTAGGTAACACTTTAAAAATCAGCAAAAGGATTATATAAATAAAATTTATTATGAAACAAAAGGCAAAAAACTATTATGTACATAGTTTAGTCCTATTCAGTGTCTACTCGGCGCTTCTTGGCTTGTCTCTTGTATTCATTAAAAAGAGCATCTCTTGTCACTGTCCAGCAATAGTCTGCAAGCATTGATGGGCTCAATTTGCCCTGATAGTGTTTCTCCATTGTTGCAATGTCCTGGTGAAATCGCTCGCCGTGCTCGTCGCTCACTGCTCCGCAATTCGGTGGAAAAAAATCTAGATGAGAGTGCAAAAAAATGTATCTTTAGTGACATGTTGCAACCAAGGCTTTTGTATGCCTTGAGGAGGTTTTCCACCAACAACCTGTAGTTGTCTGCCTTCTTGTTTCCGAGAAAATTTATTGCCACTAACTGGAAGGCTTTCCATGCCGGCTTTTCCTTGCCACGCAGTGCATGGTCAAATGCATCATCTCAAAGAAGTTCACGAATCTGAGGACCAAAAAAGACACCTTCCTTTATCTTAGCTTCACTTAACCTTGGAAATTTTCCACGGAGGTACTTGAAAGCTGCTTGTGTTTTGTCAATGGCCTTGACAAAGTTCTTCATCAGACCCAGCTTGATGTGTAAGGGTGGTAACAAAATCTTCCTTGATTCAACAAGTGGTGGATGCTGAACACTTTTCCTCCCAGGCTCCAATGACTGTCGGAGTGGCCAATCTTTCTTGGTGTAGTGGGAATCTCTTGCACGACTATCCCATTCGCAGAGAAAACAGCAGTACTTTGTGTATCCAGTCTGCAGACCAAGCAAGAGAGCAACAACCTTCAAATCGCCACAAAGCTGCCACTGATGTTGGTCATAGTTTATGCACCTCAAAAGTTGTTTCATGTTGTCATAGGTTTCCTTCATATGGACTGCATGACCAACTGGAATTGATGGCAAAACATTGCCATTATGCAGTAAAACAGCTTTAAGACTCGTCTTCAATGAATCAATGAACAGTCTCCACTCATCTGGATCGTGAATGATGTTGAGGGCTGCCATCACACCATCGATGTTGTTGCAGGCTACAAGATCACCTTCCATGAAGAAGAATGGGACAAGATCCTTTTGACGGTCACGGAACATGGAAACCCTAACATCACCTGCCAGGAGATTCCACTGCTGTAGTCTGGAGCCCAACAGCTCTGCCTTACTCTTGGGTAGTTCCAAATCCCTGACAAGGTCATTCAGTTCACCTTGTGTTATGAGGTGTGGTTCAGAGGAGGAGGATGGGAGAAAATGTGGGTCCTGTGACATTGATGGTTCAGGACCAGAAGTTTCATCCTCTTCCTCTTCCTCGTCTGACTCAAGTGAGAATGATTCTGGTGCATCAGGAACCGGCAGTCCTTCTCCGTGGGGTACTGTGCGTATAGCCGATGGAATGTTTGGATAATGCACAGTCCACTTTTTCTTCTTTGACACACCTTTCCCAACTGGAGGCACCATGCAGAAGTAACAATTGCTGGTATGATCTGTTGGCTCTCTCCAAATCATTGGCACTGCAAAAGGCATAGATTTCCTTTTCCTGTTCAACCACTGGCGAAGATTTGTTGCACAAGTGTTGCAGCATATGTGTGGGGCCCACCTCTTGTCCTGATCTCCAATTTTGCAGCCAAAATAAAGGTGATAGGCTTTCTTAACCATAGTGGTTATACTGCGCTTTTGTGATGCAAAAGTCACTTCACCACAAACATAGCAGAAGTTATCTGCACTGTTCACACAAGTACGAGGCATCTCTGCTCACTTTGGCTAAACAGAAATGTGTCGCTTTGCAAAATCAAACACTGACAAATAAGAGAGCACAACACTGTATGATTTCTAGAGCTGATATAGGGCAATTTGTTCAGCAGAGTGATGTAAGCTTCGTTATGACTGCATCATCCATGACTTCTAGGAATAACATGATGCAATTCATATCATGTATGACGCAATACCAGCTTCAGATTGCATCATTCATTGTTTTGCCTAAAAAGCAAGTACTGTCCAAACCCAGTCATAGATTTATTCATAGATCCAGTCAAAGATGTATTTTAGTCATTTCTGGTTTAAATTGAGATCCCTTCCCTTTATAACTCACTTATCCTCCGCCATTCCCAAGTCAAGGGTTGTATATACTGACCCAATAGCATATCTTGAAAACTAGAGCCAATCAACAATTTTAAGCATCATTTTCGTTCTCAGTGACCCAGAATTAGTAAAGTTTGACTACATTTATTTCAGAAGCATTTTGGCTGTAGAGCAGTGTTATCTATCCTCCATTCATCTGATACAGAGGCTGATTTAAGCGATAGGTTACATGCCACATTTAGCAGTTCTGCAATTGCATATGAATTCCTTCAGAACTCTTCAGTGCATACTGTCTGGTCCTGGTGACATTACTGTTTAATTTATCAGTTTGTTCCAATACCTCCTCTAATGACACCTCAATCTGGGACATCTCCTCAGATCTGTCACCTAAAAAGAATGGCTAAGGTGTGGGCATCTCCCTCTCATCCTCTGCAGCGAAGACCGATTCAAAGAATCGGCTAGCATCTCCGCAACGGCCTTGACTTCTTTGAGTGCTTCTTTAGCACCTCAATCATCCAGTGGCCCCACTGATTGTTTGGAAGGTTTCCTGCTTCTGATGTACTTAATAAAAATTTTCTGTTTGTTTTTGTATCTTTTGTTAATTGCTCTTCAACTTTGATCAATGTTAGTAAAACTGCTCTTTGACCAATGTTATACACCAGGGGTCAGCAATCTTTCAGAAGTGGTGAGCCAAGTCTTCATTTATTCACTCTAATTTAAGGTCTCGCGTGCCAGTAATACATTTTAACGTTTTTAGAAGGTCTCTTTCTATAAGTCTAGAATATATAACTAAACTATTGTTGTATGTAAAGTAAATAAGGTTTCAAAATGTTTAAGAAGCTTCATTTAAAATTAAATTAAAACGCAGAGCCCCCTGGATGGGTGGCCAGCACCCGGGCAGTGTGAGTGCCACTGAAAATCAGCTCACGTGCTGCCTTCGGCACATGTGCCATAGGTTGCCTACCCCTGTTATACACGTTCTGATTAGCCCTTTCTAAGGCTATGTCTACTCTACAGCAGCACAGCTAAGATGCTGCAGTGGCTGCTGTAGCACTGTAGTGTAGATGCTTCCTAAATCAACATTCTGTTTTTCTCTTGATGTAGTGTAATCCACCTTTGAGGGGACTCCTTTGATCAACCTAGTTACACTGGGAGTTAGGTCAACCTAACTACGGTGCTCTGGATGCAAAATTTTTCAGACAGTGAGTGACATAGCTCGGTCAACCTAAGTTACAGGTGTAGACCAGGCCTTATAGTAGTTTCCTCTGGGCCTGATCCAACTGAACTGAAGTCAGTGGAAAGACTGCATTGGTTTCTAAGGGAGTTAAATCAGGACCTTAGTCAATAGTCAGGAGGTAGAATTCTATGCTTTTTCAGCCCTAAGTGTAATAATATAGTTATCATAAATGAAAATTGAGGGATTTCCCAGTACCAACACTCAGCAGTATTTCAGTGCCTTAAAATATTGACTTTTTAAAAAAAATGTAGCTTAATGTTACTATATCCTTCTAGAAATTGCCCAAAATGTTTGGAAGATTTTAACATGACAGACTATAATTTAGTTATCTATAGTTTGTTTTCTCCTTTATGCATGGAAACACTTTTCTTTACATGTCAATAAAGTCATTACTAAGGACAAAGGTATGTAGCAGTTATTTGGCTACCCTGGCATTCTCCTCCTAATTTTAATGTTTATGACCCCTTTGCATGGAATGCTCTCCTTAAACTTGTCTGAACAGCCAATTCCCTCTCAACAGTCATCTCTCTCATTTCTACTGTGTCACTAATGAGAAATGAGCTAGAAAATAGAAAAACTGATTAAACAGAGCCATCACTTGCCTTTGGCTTGATCCAAAACCTACTGCAGTAAATGACAAGTTGTCTATTGTCTCCAGCGGGCTCTGGGTAATGAATAACCATGTCATTATCATATCTGCCCTTGTTCTCCTCCTCCGCCCTGCCTTCCCTATTTCTCAGCTGTGCCCTTCATTTGTTTTCCATGTTGTAAGCCCCGCAGGACAAAGCTACATCTGTACTTGTTTCTGGGAAGGACCTACCATACTTTGGGTTGCTCAAATATAAAAATCATATCAAAAAACGTAAGGGACCATTTTATTATCCTTCAGAGAAAAAAATGCTGGCAGACAGACGTGCTGCAGAAAGGGAAAAGAAAAGTATTTGTTACCCTCGGTTCCTTTTCCGTCATCATTTGGTCTCCCAGCCACAGATCTGAACATGCTGTCTCATCACAATAAAGGGCACACTGATAATGGTTGTTCCTAAAATACCACAGCTGTGTACTCTTGGCATTACTAACACACTACTACACAAGATGGGCAATGATTATTGCCAAAGAGCATCTCAATATTTGTTGCTAATAAGTAAGTGACATGTGATGTCTTTTTAATTAGTGTGTAGAATATGCATCCATTTGGCTCTGTATTATTCTATTTTTGTGCATTAACTTCTACTACTTATGCCAGTTTCCTGTTTGTAACATTTCTTTTCAGGGTGGGGGGAGGAAGAGATAGGGCGAGGAGAAGACAGATGTTTCTGATTTTCCCTTCTCTGGACTACACTGCAGAGATGTAAGATGGAATTTGACACTGAGTACTATCTGAAGCAAAGTTACTATACGTCCTAATCACAAAACAACTACATGCAGTACATTCTTTCCTGAAGGCATTTGTTGTGATCAAATGAATCAAGTGTGTCTTGCAATCTATTAATCCTGTCCAAAATACAAAGAACTTTTGGTGATTTCTGTTAAGAATCTGAACTTGATATATAAAACATGCTTTTTGATTAATAGAGACGCAGGAGATTTAATTGTACTTCAGAGAAACTAAGATTATGCAGCTTTTGAGTAGTTAAATATTTCTCTGCACAGAATCATCACAGAAACAAGTAACATAAATACTGAAGATGCTCTTTTTTATTCTGGAAAACATTTATCAGTAAATATATTAGTTAGGAATAAGAATGATAAGAAAGAAAAGGGTCTATCCCTTATCTCATTCCAATCTGCGACAGGGCCCAATTTGATACTTACTATGAAATACTTTCTCCAGTTGTGTAATAGCCCACCTCCGGTCATGCATAGGAGGCAGTGTGCACAGAGGAGCACAGGTAGGCTATGTGGCCCAGTGGATAACATACTGACTTGGCAATAAGGAGGAGATCTGAGAAGAGTTATTTCCAACTCTGCCAATGATCTACTGTATTATTTGGCCAAGTTACCGCTTTCCTTTGTGTCTGAATTTCCCCATTTATAAAATAGGGATATAGATACTTATCTTCCTTTAGCAGAACCAACTTACACCAGCTGAGAATCTAGCCCACGTTCATCATCATTACACAAATGACCAATCATACGGATCAAAGCATATAGCTCCACTTCTATTAAGGAACAGTTCTTTATGTATTTACCTCCTGTATCCTCTCTGTCCTGTTTCTTTCTCTGCTCCATTTCCGAGGACTAATTTTCACCCATGTTCCATAGGGTTCCTCAAAGTGAGCCGGACTTCAGAAAATGCAGAAATTGTTACAAAACTTTCAGGAGCCACACGGGCATAGCAGGAGAAGGAAGATGGATTTTAACTCAGTAGGCTCAGGGTTAATTTTAATTTACATCTTTGTCAATTAAATGATTAAGTAAACTATATATGTAGTGTTCAGGATTTCAGCTGTCTAGCAGGGTGACTGGATAACATCTGGCATTGACCAGCAGGATGCCTGCATTCTTATCCCAATATGTCAATCTTACAGAAGATTTTTCTGGTTTGCCCTTCAGAGATAACCTAGCAATTCAGGACCCTAGGGCAACACCCCATGGATTTTCAGAAAACACATGGCACTTTTGTGACCTAAACCTTATGAGAGGTCAATAGTCTCAGATGTCTTCAGTGGTCACTAGGAACACCTAATGAAAAACTTCGTCTACTGTGTCAATAACTAGAGATGCTTCTCATAAATTGGGTTTTATCCTAAATCAAGAGTCCCCCTTCTGGCCCATTCAGTCCGTGAATGAAAAACAATTATTACCAGACCAAACTGTAAAGAAATGCAATTGTGACACTGTCAAACACAAGGCCATACTACCTCTAAGGCACTTTATTGGGCGCAAGAGATCTGGGTTCAATCCCCAGCCGTATCCCAGACTTCCTGAGTGACCTTGGGCATGTCATTTAATCTTCCTATCTCTCAATCACCCATCTGTAAAATAGGGGAAAGAATACTTACTCCCACCCATACTTTGTCTTTTCTATAGAGGGGTAATTTTTTGGAGGCAGGGATGATTTCTTAATATTTGTATACATAACACCTAGCACAATGGGCCCCAATCTCTGCTGAAGTTTCTCGATGCTACTAGCAATATACATGTTACAATCTGTACAGTCACATGACAACACATGTATTCTATTCAGAACACACAAGCTTGTAGGAACATAGATTACCCAGTGGATTCTGTGCTCCAACCCAACATGACACAGTACTGATTCATGCTTTGTTTTGGAACATTATCTGATGGTGGGGTATGTGAAATGCACATTACTTGAATGCAGTATTGTCTGTGCAACATGTGCATCTCCATGAGATCAGCTAATCAGCCCTTCAGATTTCTCAGTCCATGGAGCTATTAGTTATATAATACCACGAATGCTAACGTTAATACTTGGCATTAACATCATGCTTTTTATTTTTAAAGCACTTTATAAACATTAATCCTCACAAAAGCCTTGTGATATAGGTATGCATCATCTATTATTATAGCCATTAGTATTAATTCATTCGATGTATTTTCTACTTACTGCTCTATACCACAAATGTGTAATAAAACTGGGCTCTTTGCCTACACTCAAAAGTCAGCTGCAATACATCAGTTTCCTCTTTACCGCAGACCAGTACTTTGTTCATTCCACACATTCTAAAGACATTACATGATGTGCATTCATATCTGACAGTCATTCAGATTCTAAGTTTGTTCTGTCTCCCTCATTTGTGCTTGGGAGGAATGTGATCCTAATGTGCTCAATATCTTATTGCTCATTCTCTCCCCACCAGGGCTCAGACTAATATATGAATGCCAGTGTACCAAACCAGTACTTTTACTGCCATCTACACTAGCACTTCTACCCTCAGCATGTTGCATCCTGTGCTCTTATCCTGCTGCAGTGATAAAGGAGACCGGATTACATGCAGCCCATCTCTGAACCACTACAGAGTCTCCAAGCTTTTGCCCAGCAAGCCTATCAATAAGATAAAACATTGCTCCAAACAGGAGAATGGCAGCTGCATGGTTTAGAGCTCTGAAGCGTGGAAAAAAAAAAAAAACTGTTTACTGCTGGTGAGCTGACCTCTGTGGTGAGTTCCCTATAGATCCAGTACTCTTAAAAACCCTGAAACAAGATCATCATTAAGCAACATCCTCTTAGCCAGTTTACTGAGATGTGGCCTCATACAGTAGGTACACTGTCCCCAACTTACATGTAGGACAGAGCTCATGTGAGGATTTAGTAGTTGTGTTCCACCATCAGCTCCACTATGTACTTTACAGTCCAAGGTATCTAGATATCCTAGGTACTTGTCTTGCTCCCATTACTGTAGTATCTGAGCACCCCACTATCTTTAATGTGTTTATCCTCACAATACCCATCTGAGGTGGGAAAGTGCTAGTATCCTATTGTACACATGGGAAACTGAGGCACGGAAAGACCAAGGCCCAGATCCATAAAGGGACTTAGCTCAGTGTTGCAACACCTAACTTTTAGGCACCTAAAAAAAAAAAAAAATCACAGGAACAACCATATGATGCACAAAGCCTGAGTTAGATGCCTAGACTCCCTATACAATGAATGAGGAGAACTAAGCCCTAATAATGCAATCCACAAAAGCCAGCAATGCTAGATGGGGAGCCGCCTCAGCTAGCCTATGGAACATCCAATGAGAGAGATGTGTCCTAAGCCCTGGCTCTCTCAAGGAGTTAGGCACCTATGTCTGGACTGCAAGGGGACAAAATAGCAATCCACAGCCAGGAACTCCTCTCCTGGAGTCAGAAGGCTTAGGTACTTAAGTTGTTTCTTGTGAGAATGAGTTAGGTACCAACCTCACGCCGCACAAAATGGCTGAAGGAGGAAGTGGTTAGACCACTTGCCCTATACGTGGGAGACCCAGGGGGGAGAAAGGATTTGAATGGGGGTGGGAGGGTCTCCCATAGTTCTCAGGAGAGTGCTCTAATCACTGGGCTATGGGATAGTCTGAGATGGGGATTCCCTCAATCTTTCCTGCTGAAGCTGTTCCTCTGTGGATAAACAGTGAAATCCAGGGAGAATAACTCTGTAGCCTGCTGGTTAGGATTTGAATCGGTGGGTGCCTTTTCTCCCCCTCAGGCAGAAAATCTCCCACAGTGCAGGTGAGTCCTCTAACCACTGAGCTAAAAGTTGGACATCGGTGCCTTCTTCTCTGGCCAGATTTTGAATGGTGCCTGCTCTGGTAAGTGGCCACTGAGCATGCCTACCAGTTCAAGCCCCACCTGTGAGTTAGGCAGATGAACACCTATCTTCCCCCAAGTCAGGGATCACTCTCAAGCTTAGGCAGGCAATAGGTGTCCGGGTGTGCCTGTGCAGTGTACGTGCCCAGAGGCAGCGAGTTTAGGTGTCTACTCTGGGGTTAAGTGGCAACTAAGCGGGAGTTTGGTGGATCACAGTGGTACCTACAACTGAGATTTCAAAGCCTAAGTACCTTTGTAGATCTGGGCCCAAAAGACTTGGCCAAGGTCACACAGGCAGTCTATGGCAGAGCAGGAAACTGAACCAGGGTCTCCCAAGTCTGGGGCTAGTACTTAAACCACTGGGCCAGCCGTCCTCTCTACATTGGCTCTTCACTTATTTCACCCTTGGGCCGAGGGGGTTCTGCCATTAAACCACTACTCAGTTATCTAAATCTGTAATGTTAAAAACACTCCCAGTAGAGTTAAAAGGCAAGACTATCATTGACTTCAGTGGAAGTACGGATCAGATCTTTCCATAATACAAATCCAGCTTCAGAGTGTTCGTATATGTCATCACATCCATGCTCACATCTTTCAGGGGCAACATTTGTACTGAAAACAACATGACATGCTGAGACCAGTGACAGAGTGGTTGTGTTCATGCAATGAGATGTCGGACTGATATCCACTTGCATACTAGCACATACTTCTCATGTGTTCATATATGTGACTGACTTCAGATAGTGACTGATGTCATGTACATGTCTGACAAATATTCTTTTAATGGATACAGTCATCACACTGCTGTGGCATACCACGTCATGCCTTAAGCATTCTTTGTTGCCTAGCTGCAAAAGGCACAGCAGGTACACTACTTTGCTCTATGACAGCATATAATTGAGCCTATGAGCAGCCTAACAGGTCTAATGTGAATCATATTAATACCTGCCTGGTGAGAACTCTCCTTAATTATGGTGATTGCATAATACCTGTAAGGGCAGAACACTGTATACCCTTGGGTAAATGGTGTTTGATGCTATGCTTAGTGTGAGATGAAAGCTATGTGGAATACAATCTGTTGGGTGCATATCATACTTTCTCATTTAGCTCCACTCTGCACCTCTTGTGTCTGTGTGCGGTACATCACATAGGCAAGGTTAGTACAGCACATAAAATGCATTATCTTTGATTATGTGATCACAAAAATTAGAAATGAAAATGATCTCTTAGCTTACCCAGTCCACTCGTCTGCTAATGCAGGACCATTCCCTGATGTATTTTTTCCAGGATAGATCTAGTTTTACATGTGAGTGGCATTGAGGACTTTCACCACTTCTCTTGGGAGGACTATTCCCCATTTCACTGAGCCTACATTATATTTGACTGTTAGGACACTGTCTCTCTCATCAGATCACTCCTGGGCAACACCCCAAATAATAAATTCTTTGTGCTAAGTTAATGATTGTTATGTCCCCTCCCCACTTAGAAAGCCTGGCTACGCAAAACTAACTTTTATCCTTTTTTCAAAAATAAAAGCGGTGTGTAG
Source organism: Emys orbicularis (assembly GCF_028017835.1). Lineage (NCBI taxonomy): Eukaryota > Metazoa > Chordata > Testudines > Emydidae > Emys > Emys orbicularis. The sequence continues at coordinate 93,751,528 of NC_088687.1, read as the reverse complement.
CTGACTCTTAACTGGCTAGTATGCTATGGCAGAATTCTCCCTCCCCCCCCCCCCACTCAACACAGTGACCGGATTCTTGAGATCATTGATCCTTCCGAATATCTAGGGCTTCGTGTACCAATGTGGTCCCTTATACAGCAGTGGAGTTGCATGCAAAATGTATCCATAGGAAAGAGGAAAAAAAATTGGAGAATGAGAGATTTTTCTGTTTTTGTCCCTGACATTGTCACATTTTAATGGTGTCTGAGATCTTTGCAGCATTTCACTGGCACTGAAGGGATCATTAATCATAGAATATCAGGGTTGGAAGGGACCCCCAGAGGTCATCTAGTCCAACCCCCTGCTCCAAGCAGGACCAATCCCCAGACAGATTTTTGTCCCAGATCCCTAACTGGCCCCCTCAAGGATTGAACTCACAACCCTAGATTTAGCAGGCCAATGCTCAAACCACTGAGTTGTCCCTCCTCCTCCCCCCCCATAAGAGCAAGCCTCATGCATATTGCATTCAACAAAATTCACATTATCAGTACTTATTTATTATCTATTAAGCACCAACAGTGGACTCACAAGAAGATGATCCAAAATTCTCCTGCTGGTGGGATATTCAGAACACCATGTATTTGAAGTGGGTGTTCAAATGAAGATTTTCCCTTCTCGGGCTCTTCAAAATCTGACTTATGCATTTTTAAATCCTGAGATGGATGTTGTGCACTTTTGACCTGCTGCTTGTGAACCTTGGGAGTGCTTAGCTATTCAAAATGGATGAGTAAGTAACAGCAGCATGATGCAGTTGTAGAACAATGAGGTGTAGGTGATTTGTCAGTTTCAATGATAAGTGCAAATAAGAACAGAAGATTAACAGCATTAATGAAGAGAGGAATGGGTCTGAAGTCGGGAATAAATGAGCTTTTATTAGTACAGATTGCTACAATGAGCTGGGCACGGGATCCAATACAGAACTGGAAGAGGTTTCCAGACAAGTAGTCTAACTGTAAATAAATAACAGATCCCTACAAGTCTGCACATTGTAGCCAACATTCTTCCTGAGTTCTGTTTCCTCAAAACAGGAAAGATGCCCAAGTAAAAAATGAGCCTTCTCTATCATATGCAGTATTAATTAGGATACTAGAAATCTTTAAATGAAGTCTGTTTGGCTAACGACTCATTTAATTTAAAATCTTTGTACAGTGCTCTGGAGACTTATCAGTTAAATGACGTGAGATCATGATCAATGTATTGTAGTGCAACCAACAGTTCTCCAAAATGACTACCTGTAAACACTGCTGGTGGTAAAACTGTCAAAGTTTCCAGAGGTGTTTACCACACGGCTTATTCAGCAGCCAGTACCCTTTTTGCAGATCACCCGTTTTTGTCATTAGTACACAGTCCAGATCAGCAAAGAATTTTTCAGCTACTTTTCTTTGTTTGATCCCATAGCTAATTTACGTGTAGACAGAGCATATCAGTTTACAAATAAGACTGAGTCAGATTCTGGTTTCACACATAGGGTTACATTGATGTAAGACTACTAAGTGATATCAATGTCATTTGAATTACTCACTGATGTTAGTGGAGTTACTACAGCAGTGTAAATCAGATGCGAGATCAGAATCAGACCCACTGGCTCTGGGTAAAAGGATGCAAATATACTAGCTCAAATTCATCCCCTCACATAAATGGATTTACACAAGGGATGAATTTGCCCATAGACTAAAACGTCAAGATATTTGTTTCACTTATCTTTAGAGATATGGATGTTTGTAGGCCATATGGTGTAAAAAGGTAATTCTAGATTTATAGCTTTTGCATAATATTCATGCTCTTTGATTCTCACTCTTTCCAAAAAAGAAAGAACATGCCTTTATGATTGGTTTTTATAAATTTAAATGAAAACAGGTTTTAAAATTTAACCATTTCTCTTCATTTTCGTTCAGAAACCCAATTACAGTACTGTACCTGGCCATGATATTAAGTGAACGTGACTACACAAAGTTAACAGAAAATTAAACAAACTGAAAACTCACGTCTACTTTCACTGTCTGTGATGAGCAAACTGTATAAACACCATAAACATTGTTAAAACTAAAACAATTAAAAAAAAAATCTAATAGACAATCTGAATTATTAGTAACACGAGCAAGGGTATTAAAAATATAGAATTGATTACCCTCTAAATGTTAGAGATATAGTCATCTTGAAACATTTACATAACTTAATTCACATATAATTTTACTCATATGGGTAACCCAAATTACTCCAGCCCTGCTGGGGGGACTGGCCAGAGTGGGGAAGAGGGTGACAGCACGGCCGTGAGAGCTGGCTGGAGTGGGGGAACTAGGGGCCTGGCTGGCTTTACAGCCCAACCTACATAAGCAATGAAGCATGCAACCCTCTAGTAAGCTACTGCTCATGAGAGAGTTCTACTCACTGATATCTAGAACATTCCCTGAAAATTTGGTATTTATCAGATGAAGTTTTCAAAAGTTATGTTACATACAAAGAGAAATTCCATTGTGTAAAGGGTTTTGCTTTGCTCAGCTTGACTGTACTCACATGGGTAACCCAAATTATTCATCTGCATCCTGGATCAGGGCTTAACTAGTTTATGTTTTACCACCCAGTATGGCCTTGTCAGAGTTATCAAAATATTTCTCCACAGTACATTCCAGCTTCTTTAAAACAAACAAACAAACAAACAAACAAACAAACAAACAAACAAACAAACAATTCAACAGGGTGTGTTTCTTTTTGTTCTTTTTTTGGCTCATTTTAATAGCCTGTTCCAAAAACACCATAAAATTAAAGAGAAGAAAGGTAGGGGAATGCTGCATGGTTTTGATCAGATTGATCTTAATCCACTCCCTAGCCAAGGAAGACTTGACCTCAAGATAACCTTCAAACTCATAAATTAAAGGGGGAAAAAAACAAAGATTAGTCAAAATTTAGAAAAAGCAGGCATATAAAGGTCACAGGATCCTGAACAAATTAGATCCCCTCAAGCTGATCTTTTAAAACCAAGGAATGTAACTGGCCATTTTAAGCTAATTTGCCTCATTCCATTCAGGATATATTCCACTGCCTGAGGAGGGCTCTTGGCTACCAGAATTTAAACTGCAAACTGGTTTTTAAAATAACCATTAACCATACTTACTGAATTAAAAAAAAAGTTTGATCAGAAAGGAGTAGTGGCTGAGAAAGACTTGCAAACGGTCTAGGCTGGATTACACGGATTACAAATGGTAATACTGCAAATACTATTTGGGAGAAACTAACAGGAGCAGAGGAAGTTTCGGAGAAGAAGTTTGAGGACAGATGAACAGGATAAGGCAGTTGTCTGATGATTTGGAAAGTCTCTAAGAAGAAATCCATGAATCAGGCAGGACATCTACTCCAGGCTGGCACTAAACAACATTAAAGGTGTCTAGATTAAATACTGCTCAGTGGTTCAATAGAGCTGGTAGAAAAGTCCCTCCCGCCGCCCCTCATGAAAAATTTCTAGTTTTTGGCAAAACCAAAAATCAAACCAAAAGACTGAAATATTTCAATTCTGACATGCTTCATGGGAGTTGTAGTTTGAGTGCCTCCCGATTGCCTCTATAGGCTGGGCCCCTCTTGTCAGATTACGCCTCCCATGATGCACTCCAACCTCTCCTCTTCATAAGGAGAGGCAATGCATCATGGCAGTCATATAGCCATGGTGCATCTGGTGAGAGGATGTCTGGTTTGGGAGCCTGGCCTACAGAGGAAAAGGGGGAGTATGAGGCACCAAAACTCCAATTCCCATGAGGCTTTGCAGCAGCATTTCAGAATCTAAATACTTTGGTTTTCAGCAGACATGTTTTGGCCAAAATATTTCTGTTTTCAGTTGAAAAACAAAAGTTGGATTTTGGGAATTGAATTTTAATGAAAAACTGAAATTTTCTGTGAAAAGCAAACACTTGTTAAAAAATTTATTTAGTCAAAAAACCAAAACCACACTTGTGATGGTCGGTGCCCCCCATAAGGCTTTATGGAAATATGCTTATGTGTGTGTATATAACATAACATAACTGGAATGTGTTTTATGTTACATATGCCATGTAACATCTCTCTGTAAAGGTTATGATCTACTTAATCTATTAATCCTATTTGTATGCATGTATCATTTTTGTATTCAATGTTATGAATATTGGCTGCATACTTGTTTGATTCTAAGTAGGCTGTAGTGAAGCAGTTGGTCAGCTTCCTGAGAAAAGACTATTCTCAGTAAGTGCCCAGTCAAGAAACACTTAAGCCAACAATGAACTTGGAGACACCAATCCACATCTGGGCTTTCCCAGGAATGTGGCTTGGCTGGTAAGGAACTCAGTCATGCATGGACATGTGACTTGCCCAGGTAACTCCAAAACTCCATTTTGTAGCTGGACTTTGCATAGGAAAGAGGAGGGGGTCTCCACCCACAAGAGAAAGTCTATTTAAGCCCATGGGAGACCCCCTCCATTTTGTCTTCAGCTGGCTAAAGAGAGTGCCTCTCCACCCACAAAGATACCTGAAAGAAACTGGAACAAAGGACAGTGACTGCAAGGGGTGTGAGTGATTGCTGAACCCAGACTAAAAGGAGATTAGTCTGTAAAAGGAAGCATTCTGGAACTGGTGAGGATCTGATCTGTATTCAGTTTCTTACTGTATTAGACATAGACTTGCATGTGATATTTTATTTTACTTTGTAGTTTACTTTGTTCTGTCTATTACTACTTGGAACCACTTAAATCCTACTTTCTGTATTTAATAAAATCGCTTTTTACTTATTAATTAACCCAGAGTATGTATTAATACCTGGGGGGGGGGGCAAACAGCTGTGCATACCTCTCTATCAGTGTTATAGAGGGCAAACAATTTATGAGTTTACCCTGTATAAGCTTTATACAGGGTAAAACAGATTTATTTGGGTTTTAGACCCCACTGGGAGTTGGGCATCTGAGTGTTAAAGACAAGAACACTTCTGTAAGCTGCTTTCAGTTAAGTCTGCAGCTTTGGGGCAAGTAATTCAGACCCTGGGTCTGTGTTGGAGCAGACAGGCGTGTCTGGCTCAGCAAGACAGGGTGCTGGGGTCCTGAGCTGGCAGGAAAAGCAGGAGCAGAGGTAGTCTTGGCACATCAGGTGGCAGCTCCCAAGGAGGGTTCTGTGATCTAATCCATCACAACACTTTTGATGGAAAATATTTCCAGAGCAAAGCAAACCTCAGGGATGAAGAAACAAACACGGCCAATTGCAGATCAGCCTCTACTTATCTACTCTTGTAGGCATCAGTACAAAATACAGCTATGTTTATGTCATAATGAAAGAGGGTAATTCCCACCTAAGAGAAGCTTCCTCACCTAAAACCTCAGCAAATAGATTGGAAATTGATATCATTACCCTGAGCCTTCAGTTTGTTGGGAGAGGTTAAATTACCAACACTCACCTCTCTTCTTCAAAGTTGCCCCTGGGGCCATCTTTTCTAATATTGAGATTTAAAGATTCTGTTTACATTTAATAAAAAGCACATTACAATATTAATTTAGATACAAAGTGGTAGAGCAGCTGCTAGTCATCACTCATTGTTGCAAGAACTTGCAAGACATCTAGAACTTTCAATTAAACATTTTTTTAAAGCCAATGATGTCCCTTTGCATATTATCCAGGATCCCATTTGACCTAAATGGAAATTGTAAATACAGAATGCTATTTAAAAGATGAAAGCATGAAGTCTCACACTGCTGCTTTGATCAGGAGCCTTGAATAAAAAAAAAGAAAAGAAAAATCCATTGTCTTTTTATACTTGTAGAAGTTTTAACTGAAGCCTTGATATGTATTAAAACTAAAGAACTAGATAAATTCATGGTGGATAGGTCCATCAATGGCTATTAGCCAGGATGGGCAGGAATGGTGTCCCTAACCTCTGTTTGCCAGAAGCAGGGAATGAGCAACAGGGGATGGATCAGTTGATGATTATCTGTTCTGTTCATTTCCTCTGGGGCACCTGGCACTGGCAACTGTCAGAAGACAGGATACTGGGCTAGATGTACCCTTGGTCTGACCCAGTAGGACAACTCTTATGTTGGGCTGTCATGAGATTAAAAAAATGAAGCGCGATTAATCGCACTGTTAAACAATAATAGAATACCTTTTATTTAAAATTTTTTGCATGTTTTCTACATTTTCAAATATATTGATTTCAATTACAACACAGAATACAAAGTGTATAGTGCTCACTTGATATTTATTTTTGATTACAAGTATTTGCACTGTAAAAAAACAAAAGAAATAGTATTTTTTAATTCACCTAATACAAGTACTGTAGTGCAATCTCTTTATCATGAAAGCTGAACTTACAAATGTAGACTTGCATACAAAAAAACCTGCATTCAAAAATAAAACAACGTAAAATTTTAGAGCCTGCAAGTCCACTCAGTCTTCTTGTTCAGCCAATCACTCAGACAAGCAAGTTTGTTTACATTTGCAGGAGATAATGCTGCCTACTTCTTGTTTACGTCATGTGAAAGTGACAACAGGCATTCTCATGACACTGTTGTAGTTGGCGTCGCAAGATATTTATATGCCAGGTGTGCTAAAGATTCATATGTCCCTTCATGCTTCAACCACCATTTCAGGGGACGTGTCCATGCTCATGATGGGTTCTGCTTGATAACAATCCAAAGCAGTGTGAACCGACTCATGTTCACTTTCATTATCTGAGTCAGATGCCACCAGCAGAAGGTTGATTTTCTTTTTTGGTGGTTCGGGTTCTGTAGTTTCCACATTGGAATGATGCTCTTCTAAGACTTCTGAAAGCATGCTCCACATCTTGTCCCTCTCAGAGGCACTTCAGATTCTTAAACCTTGGGTCAAGTGCTCTATCGGTCTTTAGAAATCTCACATTGGTACCTTCTTTGCGTTTTGTCAAATCTGCAGTTAAAGTGTTCTTAAAATGAACAACATGTGCTGGGTCATCATCTGAGACTGCCATACTGTGAATATATGGCATAATATGGGGAAAACAGCAGGGGACATACAATTCTCCCCCAAGGAGTTCAGTCATAAATTTAATTATCACATTTTTTTAAGAAGTGTCATCAGCATGGAAGCATGTCTTCTGGAATGGTGGCCGAAGCATGAAGGGGCATATGAATGTTTAGCATATCTGGCTGTAAATACCTTGCAATGCCAGCTACAAAATTGCCATGCGAACGTCTGTTGTCACTTTCAGGTGACATTTTAAATAAGAAGTGGGCAGCATTATCTCCTTAAATGTAACAAACTTGTTTGTCTTAGCGATTGGCTGAACAGGAAGTAGGACTGAGTGGACTAGTAGGCTCTAAAATTTTACATTTTTTTCTTTTTGAGTGCAGTTATGTAACAAAAAAAAAATCTACATTTGTAAGTTGCACTTTCACGACAAAGATTGCACTACAGTACTTGTATGAGGTGAGTTGAAAAATACTATTTCTTTTGTTTATCATTTTTGCAGTGCAAATATTTGTAATAAAAATAATATGCACTTTGATTTCAATTACAACACAATACTATATATATGAAAATGTAGAAAAACATCAAAAATATTTAATAAATTTCAATTGGTATTCTATTGTTTAACAGTGCGATTAGAAATGCAATTAATCATGATTAATTTTTTAATTGCAATTTTTTTTAGTTAATCGCATGAGTTAACTGCGATTAATCAACAGCCCTAATTAAAATCTACAGAGAATATTTTTAGTAGAATTCCAGTTTAATCAAACAATCCTTCTGAAACATTCATATATTGAATGTACATAGACAATCAATCTCAATCCTTTCCATTCAGTAGATCAGAGGTTTTCAAATTGTAGGGCACACTGCAAAGAAACGTTTGGAGGGGTGGGGGAAGCAGTGGGGCTTGGGAAGGGAGCACCTCCTCCACCTCTGGACTCACCTCTTTTTGTCTGAGATCCACAGTCAAAAGTTGTAACTCAAAGGGGGTGGGGGGACAGCTCAAAAAGTTTGAAAACCGCTGTATTTGATGCTGGAAACACTGTACCCTGTCATCCCTGGGTAGTATACACAAAATCAGGGAGACAGTCACAACATGTGGAAGTTTTTAATTTTTCAAGTTTTGAAGGAGATGGACAGGTTTGTACTTCCACAAAATTCTGCTTTCAAAAAAGCACATATTTAATTTTACTACTTCTGTATTTTTAATTTTAAAAAATACATGCACACGAAAACAAAGAACTACTTCCAACCACAGTCTTTAGTCACTAGAAAGCGATGCATAATGCAGGTTAAAAGGAAAAATGCTGGAAACACTACCCTGACGTCACCTGACTAAGACATATTTAACATTGCCAAGTGGCTAAATCTATAACAGGGTTATAAGCACTCTACTTTTACCCATGGATCCAATGTAATATCTTAAACCTCTCAAATCTATAAAGCAATCTGAAAAGTTCAGTGGACATAAAAGTTGATTTTCATTCAGATTTTTATATCCTTTCTAAAAGTAGGACAGCTGTATTTATTCAAAAACAGTGAGGGACAGATTGTGACTCAGTCTTACATGGCTATAAGGCGAAGTGACACCACCTTGTCTCCTGCCTTGCATGGACTCCCTGTACCTTGGCAGTGGGTAGGGCAAAGCAGGAGCTATGTGTCTAATACTTCCCTTACCTTCTCCACAGGTGGGCAAGGAGCGGATGGGGGAGCCAGGAATGGTTGGAGCACAAGCTCTGCCCCTCCAATGTTCTAGCAAGTGCAACTGAGCATGTGTGTTGGGTGGGGAGGGGATCTGCTATTGGTCAGGGGAAGCAGCAGATTACCTCCTCCCCTGGGAGAAACTGGAGAGCAGATGAAGAATAGTGACTCTCCACGTACACAATTCCTTCCTCCTGGGGCAGTACAACTCCATGCATCCCCTTACACAGGGCTGTACCAAAAGCCATAGTCCACTTTTTTTTTTATTAAAGATTATTCATTCAGATTTTTGCTACACTAAATACAAGAATTCCTAGTTGCCCTTGAAAGTCTATTAATATCCAATAGACTTTCAATAAAATAGGTTTCAACAATTTAAATTAAATAAATTATAAAAATCCTGGCAGCAACATAAACAAAAACGTAATAACCCCTTCCCCTGAAAGACCACCATCTGTCCCACTCCTCATCCATGCCTTTCTCCTATCTCCTTACAGGTCAAAGAGAAAAGATGGGCTTTGCAACATGCAAATCTTGGGCTGCAACAGCCCAAGGCGAGAAATGAATTACAAAGACATGGGAGCCTAGCAGAGATAATGTCTTGCCAGCAGCCTTCTCTCTTTATACAGTATCAATGGGGCTCCAGCTCTGATGTCTCCACTAAGCACAACTATGGCAGTATTACATGAGGCAAGAGGAGATTTCCACCAGCAGCTCTCTAGCCATCTCTCTCTCACTTTATTGTCAGAGATCACCTGTAAACCATCTTGCCCTTAATGAACATCGCATGTATCTAGCTTGGTGGAGGCCTGGGAATATAAACAACATTGGGGTTCTTGTAACACAACAAAAATCCCGCAGGAATCTCCGTACAGGATCATGCTCCCTGCTTCCCGGGGCCAGCCAGTTCTTCTGCCCAGTGCGTCAGAAGGGTGTAGCCCTGACTGCACCTCTTCTCCTTCCCCTTTTTGGCTCTCGCATCCCAAGGGGATTTAGGACATGAGCAATTCCCGTATGGGGACTGGAACTCTGCCTGGCCTGGGCCTTACAGGCTGCATATGGGAGGGGAAAAGTCTTGTTCCTTCCTTTCCAGCTGCACACTCATGCAAGAACCATGCAGAATCTGACCCTTAGTGCTTCTTTATTGGGTCTTGCGCTAGGTGATCCCTATTCAACCATGCATCTAGTACACACTCCAAATACATTTTAATTTAACATGTAAGCAGCAGACTAAACTGAGACTTTTCTTTTTTGAAAAGCCACTATGGTTCTTTTCTATAATCTGTGCAGAAAGAAGTGTTTATAAATAGGTTCTGCAAATGTATTTATATTACAGCTCAAAACATTTTAGCACCAATATCTCTTGACAGAGGTGGTAAATTGGATTGGATATTAATCTGACTGGAAATAAAAGCTAAAATTACTTTTCTAAAAACAGCGGGTAACAGTAATATGCGGAAATGAATAAAAGATCAGATCAGAACCATGAAACTACATACTATGTAAACCACTGTGCATTAAAACAGATTCAGAACTATGGACTAAAAGCAATGGCATATTTCAGCCATGTAAGACCAGATCTGGGGCAAAGCTACCAGAATCTTTAGTAGGATCTCATGGTTTCTGGGTAGTAGGAAATGATAAAGTTAAAAAGAATAAATAAAACCCACTAAATGTCTTGAACTTGATGTGTTTATAAGACAGTTGATCACATAGGCCAGAGCGATGTCGACAGTTTGTCCTAGGTGAAGGCTTGATTAAATTAGTTCAGACAGATCTTTATCACACATGAGCTTAAAGCTGTACTTTAGCCATAAAAGCAGAGAACAGATGCAATGTGGAAATTAGCCAAATTAAAAATGGAAATGAATATTTGTTTAGAAAATCTGCTGCTAATGACTTTGTTGGTGGAAAACTATATTTATAGAAAAGAATCCTTCATTATACTAGTAACATCCACATTAGGTAACTGGTTCCTAACAAGCCCATTTGTCCAGAAGTACAGAAAACAGAAATCCACAACACCTGGAGAACTTGTGGCACACATCTTGTGAAAAAAAAGATCTAAGAAAATCACCCATAAAACATCAATGCACTGGGAAACAGAGATTGCAGCCTCTGAAGTGGATTCTCATATAATCCGTTCAGAATAATGACAATTTTTAGCTGAATCTCTAGAGGAAGCAGTGTTCACCAGACTGCCTTTCAATAGGGGATTCAGGATATCATCAGTTGGAAGAGAATTACTCTGAGATTCTATCCAGATGAGATATTTATCAGAAAAATGAACGTTCTTGCTGGAAAAAAACAAAATAAAACCAGACATTCAAATACTTAATCAAATCATGTGCTGGTTCCAAATCTCACAACATTTCTTATCCATCCCCTCTTCAAACTTCACCTTCCCTCCTTTCTCTTGCAGGAACCTACAGACTTAATTTTCACTCACTGTGGATGGAGGCAATACTACTGGTGATAGTACCCGAAGGAGATAAGTTAGATAAGATGACAGCTGATGAAAGAAACCTTACAAACACATAGCCTAACCCTGATTCCAGTTAGAGAACTTTGATCTGAAAATAAAGTACCCAAGCCTAAATCTGATGGCTTTGTGATTAGTAAGGGAGGACAATAAATTACTTGTTGGAAAAGAACCAAAACTATGACTCAAGAGAGTGAGGGAGATTAATTGAAATTATTCTTTAAATGAAGAAAGGCATAACTGAGCCAAAAGAAGAAGAATTTAAAGGTACAAATACAGTGTAGAAACTACTGAAACTGACACCTGAAATGGACAAACATGAACAAAAATTAGTTATCCCTCCTCTGCACTACAACACACACTGGATGAGCTAGACACTATATGTGTAATGAGACTCCGGTCTCTCACCATAATAAGTGACACACAGGAATGCTGACAAGAAAACGGAATTATTTTATTTGCTGGCAGAAACACAAGACTGGATCAGGGCTTTGAAGCCAAACACCACTGTTACAAGACAGGTCAATAGCTACTGTGTCCAGTCATTACTGTTACACTCACTGATTTGACCCTAATCGAGTTTCACTAAAGTACCATAGATCATATCTAACAGGCAACAATTGCCAAGACATTGAATCCCTATTTAGATTCAGCCAGCTTGAAGCTAGATGCCAGCCATCTACCAGAGTTCCACATATGACATATCTACCAGAGTTCCACATATTTCAGAAACTATGGCTGTAAAAACAGAACGCCTAATTTTTCCTTGCCTGGAACGGTAACCCTGAGTAACAGCAAAAACATTCTGAGAGACACTAAAGCAAAGTATAGTAACCTGTATTTGATAACTACACAGTAAGAATGTGCATGCAAAAATCAAAGTTTCTAACATAAAATTTCAGTAGGCTTGAAACATTCAAAAATACTGTAAGAGAACTAGTAGTATTAGCTATTTCCTAGTGCCCTATAAAAGAGACTTTTCTTGCATCTTAAAATCCTTTCAGATAGTTGTCTAGCTATGGTATAAATAACAGGAGTACTTGTGGCACCTTAGAGACTAACAAATTTATTAGAGCATAAGCTTTCGTGGGCTACAACCCACGGATGCATCCGAAGAAGTGGGTTGTAGCCCACGAAAGCTTATGCTCTAATAAATTTGTTAGTCTCTAAGGTGCCACAAGTACTCCTGTTATTTTTGCGGATACAGACTAACACGGCTGCTACTCTGAAACCTAGCTATGGTATGGCCTTTTAGCGACTGATTTCCCCTAGATATGCATTTAGATACCACAGCAATAGGTGCCTTAGATAGAACATCTGGGTGTCTGTTGTAATAATTATCAGCTACTCCTTTAATTCAAGCGATAAGAGTGTGTGCTGCAGATCTAAGAGTGCTGGGTTCAAACACCAATGATGATTCACACTAGGATCAATATGATTACATGATGGAAAATTCTAATTTTTCCATTTTCTAAGAAGCGGTGTACAAAAACTACATTAAAAGAATGTTAAGGTTGCAAAAATCAAGCACTCAAAATCAGGGAAGACCAGAATTAGTGTTACCCATTGCAATCTTAATTTGGCCCCTTTGTGCATATGCCTCATGATATAGTCCTATTACATGATCACATACTATTTCTACGGAATACCCCCTTCATTCAGTGCACAGGAAGGGCAGCAAATGCGACAGGGTTGTAACAGCAGCAGTGTTCTCTGTGGTAATGCACTGGGACCAAGAGAGCTGGATTCTATTTCTGACACAGATTTCCAATGCAATGTAGGACAAGACTTTAATAGTCATAGTATACACGCACAAAAGGGTCAAATTTAAGGCTGCACGGACAACCTTGATTCCGGTATTTCCTAAATTTTGAGTGCTTGGCTAACATTCTTTTAATAGGCTGTTTGTATGTATGCATAATTATAGGATAATCCAGGATGTGTTTCTCAGTCAATGGGCTGGTCATCAGTGTAGCCTGAAGAGGACCAAGCAGAAGCCTGTTTCTAACACTTATTGGGGATTTATGGCACACAGCGCATTTCAAGAGGTAACAAAAATATTTCAACTCTTGGCTTCAATTTCTCCAGTGCATTCAGTAGTTTCCATTGACCTTGGAGAAGGTTTCAAAAACAAGAGGCCTCAGTGACCAGCACTGCTTAGGAAGGATGCTTTATACTTGAGACCACTTCAAAGGTTCACCCAAAGCTATTTGTGAAAGATGATGAGTAAGAGAGAACTTTTATTCTTCACTAGAACAACAATGGCTTATTTTCTACCTCTCTTCCTCCTACTCTTTATGGATAATTTTGTGCCATTTAGGCCCAGCCCATAGTTCAGATGGTATAGAACCACACTGTCCTTGTGGAAACACTGGGAGCCATTCTGCCTGAGAGACTATGGGGGGCTACAATTCTTCCCAGCCCCTATGCAGGAGTGATGAAGGCTCCTTACATCTGCTCTCACTATAGTGCATATGTAAGTGGGGGGTGGGTGGGCAGGAAGGAGAATATGCAGAATATTTTTGACAGCAATGTATTACACTCCCTTTTTTCCAGCACCTCAGCTTAACTCTTTGCGGAAGCACAGGCCAGAGTTCTGCCTTTGCAGGACTCTTCAGGAAGCAGCACACAGTTAAAATCAGGGTTATTGTATGTAAAACCCTAATAAACGTTAATCTTCCCAGTCAATTCCAAAGAGGGAGCAACATACACTTTCTTCGTAAAACAAATGTTTAATGAACACAAAACACATTGTCAATAGTATAAAATATTGTAAATTGTGCCTGGAAAATGATGAATATCTTTTAAATAAAAGCTCTCAGATAGTAAATTTACTAGTGTTCTTATACAAACTTGCCCTTTTGTTTCTGTTACAGACATTCAAATATAAGGTTTCAACATAAAGTTCTATACTTCAGCACATACATCAACATACATTCCCCTCTGATCTTCTCTCAGAGATGATTTCTGAGTCTTTATACTGTCAGCATACTATGGAGAGGGTGACACCTGGACTCTTCAGAGCTTGAGAAATGGCAGCATCCCCACCCTTTCAAAACACTTCAGAATGTCAGCAAACACATTGTCTGGGCATCTCCACAGTTAGCTGAGTGGTCCTCTCAGCTACTGATGAAACAGACATCTGTAATCTGTATCCAGATTAGTACACGGATTGGGACCCAGCCTTCACAGCAAACACAATGCTTGGTCCTGCATCAATCGGCCACTGAGTGCACAGAGCTGTTTTTAACGCCTTTATTTATATCCTCCCATACTGCCTTGTTCTTGGATTAGCTCAGCTCTCAGAGGATGATATGAAGACCTACCAGTTGGGGTTCCCCCACAATGAAAACTTTCTACACAGCCTCAGAACAGGTACTGGCAATATCTGGTGGCTTCTGTGTCTTTCTGAGTTACTCCGCCCTGCTGTCTGCAGATGTGCAAAGACACAGACACATGTCTCCTCCCCACTGCTTCTCTTCCCTCTTCTGGAGGGACAAAGTCAAATGCTGCATATAAAGAAGGTGGGATACAAAATCATTTAAGGGCAAACGCAATCTGGCACTATCGAGCAAATTTTATGGAATTCTCTTTTCAGTAGTGGGATATTGGCACTGCATGAGTACTTGCGACACCTGGTGGCTAATTTCTGGAAGTGCTTAGGAAAATAAAGGAAGAGGAAGTAGAACTAGTGGAGAAAATACAAAAGGAGTCTAAATGGCACTCAGTAAGGAATCTGGTTACCAGAGGTAACAAGTGGAAGACACTAAGAAGTGGAAATTCAAACAAACATGTTTCACTGAAAGCAAATTGAATAGATCTTGCTACCCTATGAAGGAATAAAAAAACACCACTAGTTGAATTTCAAGCCTTGTATCTCAAGGTCCTATTTTTTTCCTCCTCTTTTAACAAATTTTCACCACTTTTCCTTCTTGCTCGAAGGCTGCTAACCAGCCATTTTGGGCCAATTTCCTTACAAACTGGTTTCAGATCAGTTGCAGATGGTTGTTTTCATGCCAGTGGTATTGGCATTAAGTTATTTGGTCAAACCAGAAGATTTATTTGTTCTGGTGGAAGGAAGACTGCCCAGTCTGCTCTGCCACGCAGTATGAAAGTTCACAGCACTTGTCACCATGAATACATTTTAAAATTAAAATGGCATTTCTCAGCATTTGGGTGAGGTGAGGGCAGCCATCTTGCCAAACAAAAATCAATGTGATTGGCCATAGCAACAATATGAGAATTCAGTGGGGGAGAGTGTAAAATAGTCTTCCCTTCCTGCTTTAATAATGGTTTAACCATCATAAAAAGAACTCAAAATATTTTTGATTAAAAAATTCTAATTTAAACATTGACTTTTTTCTTCAGGCTCCTCAACCCATTATTGAGGCAGGTTAGACTTCATTTTCTCTTCTCTTGGGTTCTGACATAATTACATAATTTTTGACTAGAAAGTCATACCCAGGAAATGGCTCAGAAATTCTTATTTTATTTAAAAATACTTGTTCATCCTTGAAGATATCTGTTTCCGTACATGGTTCCTGCCTGTGCTTTCATGAAGCTCAGAATTGCACTACATCCCACACAAGTAAGCTCACTGATGCTCTTGATAGGAAAAAGGCCACACTTGTTTGCCTAATCAACCCACTCAAACCACCGTGGGTTTGAGATTAAATCCTAATTCAAATATTAGAAGCATCATGCCCCAATTCAGAGAAACTGTTTAAACAAAGAAAAATTCTAATGAAAAAAATAGATGCAATATGCTCACCTATATATTCTTTAGTTCTACTCTTAAGACATAGCACACACTTCCCTTTAGCTTGAAAGCCATTTCTTAAATTGAATAATCCATGAAAAAAACATGGGTTTAAATTACAGGAAAAGGCGTTGCAAACTCTAACGAGTGTTGCAAATCCAGAAACAGTTCACATCATCTGGAAAGCCTCCAGTTCCACCATATTCACCCATCCCTAATTTCTCTCTCTTCCTGTCATCTTCTCTCCTCCCTTTTTGGGACTGTCAAGTCTCTCATTACACATTCATCACTGGACGGATAACTACTATTTTTTTTTGAGTTAACATATGGCAAGAAGCTAAAATCATTCCTGCATGTCTTTGAAAATTTTACCTACTTCTAAAACGTCATTGATGGACTCATCCCCTTGTGGTTGTATATCATCTTAGTCTATATTTCTCATCTTAGGTTTATGGACCCTAGTACATACTGTCCTTTTGCTATTCAATAGCAGCATACAGTTAACTAATTGACAGATCCAATAATGGCCAGGTGATAGTGTAAGGAATCACACACACGATGGTTGATCAGCACATAGCTGATTTGATCATATGCTGAATTCAATACATCTTTCTATTCAGTTTTAGGATACTACAGGGTCAGGTTGGCTCCCGCGATAGGCTGTTAAAATGGGTTTGTACAATTTGATGTATTAAGGTAACATTTTTGCTGATGGGACTTTCTTCCTCATCTTAATTACACTGGTTTGGTTCATGCTGCTGTAGTTAAAAGATAAGGCTGTACCCAAAGGCGCAATCTAAGCACCGGGAGGCACTGGGACTCAGATATAGCCATCTCAGGCACAGTTCCCCCGATTCTCTTTTGCTCTGAACTGCTGAGAGAGAGCAATAATATGTTGCTCGCTGGCCACCACTGGCCAGTGCATTGCGGGAGAGGCGGCAACACTCAGCCTATTCTTTGCATCTCCCTGCTCACGTGCTATAGGGAAGGTGCAACTTCTACATCTTGGACCCAAGGTCCAAATAGCTTGCCCAAGGGGTAAAAGGACGAGTCCTGACTCCCTCCTACTCACTTACATGGGTATGTAGTCCCAGTCATAATCTAGTCCTAAAACTCCCTAATGAACCCTGTTTTATAGGTTGATGGTAAAGTTTCTGCCAACCTGAAACTTGCATACAAATACATTACCAAAATGTAAAACAAACTATTTGCCTATTCTTGTTTATTTTCTGAGGATAGGGAAAGCAGGTTTTACTGAGCAGACTAAGATAATTTCATGTTTTTAAAAAAATATTTCAGTTAAAACATTTGTAATTTATACATTGTTTTGTTTTCAGTTTGATTAGTTTCACTTCCTTCAAATGCCTTTACTAGCACAGTGCTGCTGTGGGTTTGGGTTTGCAGCATTGCAGGACAAAGCGGGTTCATTTTCCTATCCATGTTAATGTAATCCAAAATTAATATCCTAAAGGGTGAAAGTTAAGGTAGATTTTTTAATATTGTTAAAATCGAAAGAATTTTTTTAAATGTTGTGCCAATACTTAAAAAAGGTAAATGGGACCACCCAGGTAATTATAAGCCTATCAGTCTGACATTGATCCCAGGCAACATAACGGAGCTGCTGATCTGGGACTCAGTTAATAAAGAACTAAAGGAGAGTAATATAATTAAGGACAATCAACCTGGGTTCATAGCAAACAGATCCTGTTTAACTTGATTTTTTTTTAAATGAGATTACAAGTTTGGTTGATAAAGGTAATGGTTTTGATGTAATATTCTTAAGACTTCTGTAAGGCATTTGACTTGGTACCACAAGACATTTGGATTAAAAATCTAGACCTACAAAATTAACATGTCCCACATTAATTGGATTAAAAACTATAGGTCTCAAAATGTAATTGTGAATGAGATTCATCATCGAGCAGGTATAATTTTAGTGGTGTCCCACAGGGAGCTGTTCTTGGCCCTGTGCTATTTAACATTTTTATCAATGACCCAGAAGAAAATATAAAGTTATCACTGACAAAGATTGCAGAAGAACACAAAGATTAGGGGAGTGATAAATAATGAAGAGGACAAGTCACAGATGGATAGGGTGACCAGATGTCCCGATTTTATAGGGACAGTCCCAATTTTTGGGGCTTTTTCTTATATAGGTACCTATTACCTCCCACCCCAGTCCCAATTTTTTATACTTGCTATCTGCTCACCCTACAGATACAGAGCAATCTGGATTGCTTGGAAAGAAGGGTGCAAGCAAACAATATGCCTTTTAATATGGCTAAATGTAAATATATACATCTAGGAACAAAGAATGTAAGCCATACTTACAGGATAAGGGGGCTGTGTTCTGGGAACCAGTGACAAAGATTTAGGGTTTGTGGTGGATAATCAGCTGAACACGAGCCTTCAGTTTGACACTATAGTCAAAAAGGCTGAGGTGTTCCTTAGACGCATGAAGAGGGAAATCTTGAGTAGAAGTAGAGGTTATATTTTACCCTCTGTATTTGGTCCTGGTCTGACCACTGCTGGAATAGCGTGTCCAGTTCAGGTGCCCATGATTCCAGAAGGATGTTGATAAATTAGAGAAAGTTTAGAGAGAGACATGAGAGTGATTAAAGGATTAGAAAACATGCCTTATAGTGATAAACTAAGTAGATCGAGCTGTTTGAGTCTAACAAAGAGAAGGTTAAGAAATGATCTGATCCCAGTCTATAAGCATCTTCAGGGGGAGCAAATATTTGATAATGGGCTCTTCAATCTATCAGAGAAAGTTATCACAATCCAACCGACGGAAGGTGAAGCTAGACAAATTCAGACTGGAAATAAGGTGAGGGTAATTAACCATTGAAACTAACTACAAGGGTTGAGGTGGAGTGTCCAAAACTAGCAATTTTAAAATCAAGATTAGATTCCTCTCCTCCCATCCCCCAGATATACTCCAAAAGGAATCATTTTGGGGAAGCTCTGTGGAGCCCGTGTTTTACAGGAGGTCAGACTGGATTATCGCAATGGTCTCCTTCTGGTCTTGGATGAAACTATTTTAAAATATTTTTTTTTATCTTGACAGCATCCCATTAAACTATCTGGTAGCCATGATCACAAGTGGAGTACTGAAGGCTGCTGTACAAAGTAATTTTTAACTTTCCAACTAACTTAAAGTTTTGTATGGACTCTCATCACTGCAGTAACTGGGTACTGATACTTTATAAGGAAAGTAGCAGCAGTTCAAGAGGCACAGTGAATGTTTCCATTGCTGGTAGACTAAGTCCAACATTTTCAAACTTGGCTGCCTAAAGTTAGACATCCAAATTGAGGTAACTGCATAAGGAACCTGAATTTTAGAGGCAATGAATATCTGTACCTTCCATTAACTTCGGTACTCCCACTAAGTGTAGTGTAGATACTCACAATCCCTCTGAAAATCAGGCCATTTTTATTTAACTAACTGTAGGCACCCAAGTTTAAACATGGTGGCCTGTATACTAAAAGTCTGGGTATATGTTCCCAATAGAAAGTATTATTTCTCCATTACTCTTACCCAGAACTTTTTTCCTTTCCCCTCCTCACACACCAGTGGCTGAGAATGGTTTAAACAAGATATTATTATGCAACAAAATACGTAGCAGCACTTTGGGAAGTTTGACAAACTGGAATACATGTTTAGCTTTCCTGCCTCAGAGACAACTCAGAAGAGAGAAGGATCTGGCAGGCTTCCTGGAGCAGGGCTATAGCTGGTTCTGCTTTATATTCAGTAGGATTTATAGACATTTTGTGAGCATTTACTTTACAGAGAAACAGCTACAGAACAAATCACTTTTTAATTCTTGTACTGTAATTAAACACCTCTGAAAGTTAAGCAGAGCTTCTGTGCATGAAAGAGTAGACTGGAAAGAAATTATTAATGTATTTATATGGACAGGACTATTCACAGCATATAAATACATGCATGTTTAGCAGATTTGCTAGCTATGTAGAACTGAATCTCATGCTTCATTGTTTCCTCTTCTCTCTCTCTCTCTCTCTCTCTCTCTCTCTCTCTCATGTCAGCTCATCATATCTCATAAGGAAAACCAGACCTTTCATCTTCTCTCCTCTCTGTATAAGGATTAATTCACTGGACACATGGCACTTAGGAAGAATTCCTTCTTAAAAAAAAAAAAAAAAAAAAAAAAAAAAAAAAAGGTAGGTGCACAGATCTTGGGGAAGGTATTGGGATTTCCAGAGCAGACCTGAGTAGACTGGAAATTACTTTGAACCAGTCTGGATCACCTTTGGAGTTAACAACATCAATCTCTCTGATTTTTATATCTGATCACAATAGAAATCTGCTAGCTAGGTTTATGGTGTAATGTGATTGGATTAGTTCCTCCAAAAGAAATTTTCCTCAGAGTTTACCATGTTCTTTGTTATCTTCCTCACAGCCGCCTTCTTACATCTCCCTCCCTGGAGCTCTATCATATTTTGCTCACCCACAGATTCCTCTGCTCTGCCCCCTTCTCCCTCACTTCCCTAAATCTCACTCATCCCCAACTTCCTGCTCCTTCTCTTCACTGCTGGTGACATTTCCCTTAATCCAGGCCCCACCTTCATCCCTACCCTTCCTTCCTGATAAGTGCCTCACCCTCCACCAGCCTTCTGCCTCTGATGCTGATAACCTCATTTCCATCCTCTATTCCTCCCGTTTGTTCAAGAAGTTCACAAATACATGGAAACAGGGACACAGTTAAGGTTATTGAAATGTATAAGGCAAGTTTGCACATGTCAGTAATATCAGTTGAATGTATGAACTATAAGGCTAATACAATATTTATGTAAATTACCTTGACAGTTTTTTAGTGCTTAGGGTTTTGTAATGGTGATACTGTAAGCCAGGATTTTAAAACATAGTAGCCTAAAGTTACACTCCCAAATCCATACTTAGGCACCTGCCTGATTTTCAAATGTGCTGAGAACATAAGAATGGCCATACTGGGTTCAACCAATGGTCCATCTTCCGATAGCAGCTGGTGCCAGATGCTTCAGAGGAAGCGAACAGAACAGGGCAATTTATCAAGTGATCCATCCCCATCATCCAGTCCCAGCTTCTGGCAGTCAGAGACTGATGGACAGCTAGAGCACAGGACTGCATTCCTGATCATCTTGGCTAATAGACATTGATGGATCTATCCACCTGTGACGGGTTGGATCACAGAAACCCCCTTGGGAGCTGCCACCTGATGTGCCAAGACTACCCCTGCTTCTGTTTTCCCTGCCAGCTCAGGACTCCAGCACCCTGTCTTGCTGAATTAGACACTCCAGTCCACTTCAGCACAGACCCAGGGTCTGAATCACTTGTCCCAAAGCTGCAAGTTTACCTGAAAACAGCTCATAGAAGTGTGCTTGTCTTTAGCACTCAGATGCCCAACTCCCAATGGGGTCTAAACCCAGATAAATCCGTTTTACCCTGCATAAAGCTTATGCAGGGCAAACTCATAAATTGTTCGCCCTCTATAACACTGATAGAGAGATATGCACAGTTGTTTGCTCCCCCAGGTATTAATACATACTCTGAGTAAATTACTAAATAAAAAGTGATTTTATTAAATACAGACAGTAGGATTTAAGTGGTTCAAAGTAGTAACAGACAGAACAAAGTAAGTCACAAGCAAAATAAAATAAAATGCGCAAATCTATGCCTAATCAAACTGAATACAGATAATCTCACCCTCAGAGATGCTTCAGTAAGCTTTTTCTCAGACTGGACACCTTCCAGGCCTGGGCACAATTCTTTCCCCTGGTACAGCTCTTGTTCCAGCTCAGGTGATAGCTAGGGGATTCTTCATGATGGCTTCTCCCCCTCCTCTGTTCTCTTCCACCCCTTTATATATCTTTTGCATAAGGCGGGAACCCTTTGTCCCTCTGGGTTTTCACCCCCCCCCTCACTGGAAAAGCACCAGGTTAAAGATGGATTCCAGTTCAGGTGACATGATCACGTCACTGCAAGACTTCATTACTCACTTGCCAGCACACACGTATACAGGAAGACTCACAGGTAAACACAGTCATCTGCGGATAATGGTTCTGTTAATGGGAGTCATCAAGATTCCAGACCATCATTAATGGTCCACACTTTACATAATTACAATAGGCCCTCAGAGTTATGTTTTATATTTCTAGTTTTAGATACAAGAGCGGTACATTTATACAAATCGGATGATCACACTCAATAGATTATAAGCTTTGTAATGATACCTTACAAGAGACCTTTTGCATGAAGCATATCCCAGTACGTTATATTCACTTTTTACCATATTTTTCTAAAACTATCCCAGTTACATTATATTCACTTATTATCATGTTTTTATAAAACCATATAGACTGCACAACGTCACACCACCCCATTAACTTTTTTTAATCCAGTTATACTTCTGGCCTTTACAACATCCCTGGGCAATGAGTTCCACAGGTTGACTGTGCAGCATGTGAAGTAGTGCCTCCTTAGGTTTGTTTTAAACCTGCTGCCTATTGCTTTCATTGGGTGACTCCTGATTCTTGTGTTATGTGAAGGTGTAAACCACATTTCCCTATTCACTTACTCCATTCCATGCATGATTTTATAGACCTCTATCATATCCCCCTTTAGTCATCTCTTTTCCAAGCTGAACAGTTCCAGTCTTTTTAATCTTTCCTCATATTGAAGCTATTTCATAGCCCTAATCATTTTTGTTGCCCTTCTCTATACTTTTTCCAATTCTAATACATCTTTTTTTTCCAGATGAGGCAACCAGAACCGCATGCAGTATTCAAGGTATGTGCATAGTATGCATTTATATAATGGCATTATATTGTCTGTCTTATTTTCTATCCCTTTCCTAATGGTTCCTAACATTCTGATAGCTTTTTTAACTGCTGCTGCACGTTGAGCAGATGTTTTCAAAGAACTATCCACAAAGACTCCAAGGTCTTTTTCTTGAGTGGTAACAGCTAATTCAGACCCCATCATTTATTATGTACAGTTAGGATTATTTTTTCCACTATACATTAATCAATACTGAAGTTCATCTGCCATTTTCTTGCCCAGTCTCCCAGTTTTATGAGATCCCTTTGTAACTCTTTGCAGTCTGCTTTGGACTTAACTATCTTGAGTAATTTAGTATCATCTGCAAACTTCGTCACCTCACTGTTTACCTTTTTTCCAAATCATTTATGAATATGTTTAACAGCACTGGTCCCAGTACAGACCCTTGGAGGACCACATTATTTACCTCTCGCCACTGTGAAAACTGATTATTTATTCCTACCCTGTGTTTCCTATCTTTTAATCAGTTACTGATCCATGAGAGGACCTTTCCTCTTATCCCGGGACTCCTTACTTTGCTTAAGAGCCTTTAGTGATGGACCTTGTCAAAGGCTTTCTAAAAGTCCCAGTACACTATATCCACTGGATCATCCTTGTCCACATGTTTGTAAACTCCCTCAAAGAATTTTAATATATTGGTGAGTCATGATTTCACTTTACAAAAGCCACATGGACTCTTCTCCAACATAGTATTCATCTATATGTCGGGCACCAAATTCACAGCTGTGAAAAACATGTCACAGACTGAAATCTGGTCTGCTCTGTGAAATCTGGTCTTTTTTGTGTACTTTAACTCTATACTATAGGGTAAAAGTATGCAGCATTTCTCAAATTGGGGGTCCCGACCCAAAAGGGGGTTGCAAGGCTATTGTAGGGGGGGGTCACAGTATTGCCACCCTTACTTCTGTGCTGCTGGCAGCGGTGGTGCCGCCTTCAGAACTGGGCACCTGACCAGCAGCCGCTGCTCTCTGGACACCCAGCTTGAAGACAGTGCGGAAGAAGGGTCACAATACCGTGACTCCCCCTAAAATAGATTTGTGACCCCCTTTTTGTCCAGGACCCCCAGTTGAAGAAATGCTAAGTCAAGGGCTTTACATGTTTATATTTTGCCATTTTAAAATACATATTCGCGTTTTGTTACAACAAACCGTGTAATTTAAGTTTTAAATATCTGAAACTGTGAAATTCAGTATTTTTAAATGTTATGATGTGAAATTTATAAAGATGAACCGTGAATTTGGTAGGGCCCTATCTATAGGTCTGACTATTCTGTTCTTTACTATAGTTTCAACCAATTTCCCTTGTTCTGAAGTTAGGCTTACTGGCTGTAATTGTCATTTGGTACAGAGGCTGATTTAAGCCACATACCACAGTTGGGAGTTCTGCAATTTCATATTTGAGTTCCTTCAAATCTCTTGGGTGAATACCATCTGGTCCTGGTGACTTATTACTGTTTAATTTATGAATTTATTCCAAAAACGTCTCTATTGACATCTCAGTCTGGGACTGAAAAGAATGGCTCAGGTGTGGGAACCTCCCTCTGTAGCGAAGACGAATGCAAATAATTCGTTTAGTTTTTCTGCAACGGCTTGGTCTTCCTCAAATTCTTCTTTAGCACCTCGATTGTCCACTGGCCCTACTGATTGTTTGGCAGCATTCCTGCTTCTGATGTACCTTACAAATTTTTGTTACTAGTTTGTGTCTTTTGCTAGATGCTTTTCAAATTCTTTTTTGCTCTCTCATTATACTTTTACACTTAACTTGCCAGAGTTTATGCTCCTTTCTATTTTCCTTGCTAGGATTTGACTTCCAATTTTTAAAAGATGCCTTTTTGCCTCTAACCGCCCCTTCTCTGTTTAGTTATAGTTGGGCTTTGTTTGGTCCTCAATTTGTGTGTGTGTGTGTGTGTGTGTGTGTGTGTGTGTGTGATTGTTTTAAAACACACTTAGGATATACAGTTAATTTAAGCCTCTATTATGGTGTTTTTAAAAAGTTTCCATGCAGCTTGCAGCTATTTTACTCTTGTAACTGTTCCTTTTAAATTTCTGTTTAACTAGCCTCCTCTTTTTTGTGTAGTTCCCCTTTTTGAAGTGAAATGCTACTGTGGTGAGTTTCTTTGGTATTCTCTTCATCCCCCCCAGTATGTTACATTTAATTACATTATGGTCGCTATTACCAAGTGGTTCAGCTATATTCACCTGTTGGACCAAATCCTGAGCACCCAACAGAGTCAGCGTTTAAGGCCAGAAAGGACCTCTAGCACTCTAAACCACACATGCATTAGGCATAGTGCATACTCCTGGCAGCAGTGAGGAGCAGCAATGCTGGCCTCCCCACTGGCCACTCAGGTTTGGCCCTGCCGGCCCTCCATCACAACAAGGGCTGGCGGGGCCAAAACTGAGTGAGTAGCGTTGTGACCTAATGCATGGGGTCACACTGCTGCTCAGGTTTGGCCTCAGAGAGGCTATAGGGCGAAACCGGAGTTACAGGGGTCACATCACTCACTCGGTTTTGGATCCACAGCTCCATCGTGATGGAGGGGCCACTGGACTAATCCTGAGTGGGCAGTGTGGCAGCCCGTGCTGCTCCTCCTTGCTGCTTCATGAGGCCAGATCCCGGATCTCACGCTCTGGGGCCTCACCCTGTTTTCAGCAGCCCATGTCATCTCTCAGGGATAGGGAGTGACTCTGCACTTGGGTAAGCTGTGCTGGAAAGCAGGGGCTGAGCATGGCATGGACTCTGCAGGGGAGGCAATGAGGCCAGCAGCTGCAGCAGGGATGGCTCCATAAGGATTGCCGGTACAGACCATAGGAAAAATTTCTGATGGCTCCCCTGGAAGGGACCAACAGATCATCTAGTCTGGCCTCTGGTATATCACAGACAACCAACACATTAGACCTGCACACTAAACCCAATGACCAAAATTAAACCCAAGTATTACAGCGCTCAGGAGACTAACTGTTGTGTGCCACCAGCAGAGAATAGGAAGGACCAAGATGCACTGGTACCCGACAACACTCATAGGCGTGCGCAGCCAATTTCATTAGGGTGTGCACCCAGGGAGCCCCGCCCTAGTCCCGCCGCCATCCGCTCCCTCCTACTTCCCGCCCCCTCCTGGGACCCCTGCCCCTAATTGCCCCCCCAGGACTCCATCCCCTATTTATGTACAGGCGTGACTACCTGCCCTTTTCTGGTTATTATACGCGGCCAGTCCGCATCCACATCCAGTAATTAAAAAAAAAAAAAAACTAATAATTTAAATTGGAATTTCATCCATTAATAAGTATTTATTATATAATTAAAACCATTCTATTGAAGGACAAATATTAAATAACACTAAATAAATTAATGTTCAAAACAATATTAAAAATTTGAAAATTTAGAGCATGGAAACCAAAATAGCTAAAATTTAGTTTTGGCAAGATACACGGAATGGAAACTCCGGGATCTTTACCTGTCACTGAATATAGCCATCATACCAATAGTGGAATATAAAACAAGTCTACATATACTCTCCTTAAAATTTTTACTTCTGTCCATTCCCAATAATTGTAACAAATCATTATTACCTTCACTCCACTTGCCACGCGCCCCAAGCACAAAACCAAAGAAGTGAATATTTTTACCTCCCGTTAAGTTTTTAATTTCTTCCTCTAACTCAAGATAATAAGCCACCTTCTCACTGTGGGCTTGTTCCAAACTTCCGGCATTATCCTCCCATCGCACTGTAACATCAACCACCACTGCTGTATCTCCTTTTATAAATATAATATCCGGCTTTCTTAACTCACCCTTACTATTTCTCAAATGGGGCTCTATCATTGCCTTCCACCCTAATTTACCAACCTTATCTACAACTGCAGACACTACTCTATTATGCCTTTTTATCCTAGCATTCTTAGTCTTATAACATTGTCCTGAGATATGGGGAACAGTCTCCCACACTTTACCGCACCATCTACAAAGAGCATTCACACCTCCTCTTCCTCTTGCTAATGTCTCCCTAGTATGATAAATATTTGCCCTAAGCTGCAATGCTGCGATATACGCTGACGATTTAACTTTACTAGAGTTTCTAAAAATCGAATTACTAATTAAATCATTTTTAAAATATTTTATCCCTATTCCCTGACATCTCAGTTCCGACCATCTTAAAAATTCCTCTTCCCTCCATTTCTTGGGATGAGATGTTACTGCACTAAATGACAATATTTTATCCACAAGATTTTCTCCTGCATATAGATAAGATAGGTCCATCCAATCATCTCTCGAGACAATATGTCTCCTCCATTTACGAATTAACATATTTGGGATTTGCACACTAAACTTAGTGAGAGCTAAACCACCATCCCTACCTCTAGAATAAAATATCCCATCTGTGGTACACTGAGGTAAATGTAAAATCTCTCTAACTATTTTTCTAACTAACACATCAAGATCGTTTAAAAGATTAAAAGGGGGTTCTATTAAAAGAAGATTATAAAATAGCTTTGGTAAAATATATGTCTGTAAAATTAATATTTTTTGGGCCGGTTTTAATGGGGCCTTAATTAAATTCTCACTCCAATCTTTCAATTTTTCTTTAAGTACCGGTCCCCCTACACCTATCCAGGGATCTATTCTAGCTCCTAAATATTTTTCAAAATCCCCTGGTTGAACATATTCAATCTCCTCTGACCCTATCTGCCAATTATCTTTAGGATTAACTACATAGGTTTTATGCTTAGTTAAAATATGAAAGCCTTTCGTTTTCTTCACATTAACAGAGAGATTAGTATTTTTACAAAACTCCTCTAAGATACCCAAATTTTTAATCATTCCTTTATATGAGCTGCTTAAAATTGCCACATCATCGGCAAAAGCCAATGACGTGACACCATTGCCCTTAACATAAAAACCACTTCCTTCTACTTCTAATCTAGTTAAAAGGGGATCCATAGCAATATTAAAGAAAATTGGGGACAACGGGTCACCCTGCTTGACCCCCCTCCTAATTAAAATAGACTCAGTAACTTCATCACCCACCCATACCCTAGTTGTGCAATTATCATAAAGGTCCCTAATAATATCTATAAAATGTTCATCTATACCAAATCTTCTCAACCCGGCTATTATATGTCCGTGTCCCACAGAATCAAAAGCTTTAGCCAGATCTACGAACACTATTGCAATTTCATTCCCATTTCGTTTAGCCCCTTTAATCAAATTATCTAATATAGCAATATTTTCCTCACACCCAGGGGCGGATATAAACCCTTTTTGTCTACTACATATCTTAACTGTTTCCACCAGTCTTTTTGCTAATATTTTGGTATAGATTCTAATCCAAACTGACCCAATTGTCAATGGTCTCCAAGATGTTAACTTCTTCATTTCCTCC
This sequence comes from Emys orbicularis, assembly GCF_028017835.1. Classification (NCBI taxonomy): domain Eukaryota; kingdom Metazoa; phylum Chordata; order Testudines; family Emydidae; genus Emys; species Emys orbicularis. The sequence continues at coordinate 93,723,375 of NC_088687.1, read as the reverse complement.
TCATCTTGTGTCTTTGGTATTAAAATCGTTCTATTTTTCTTAAATTCATCTGGTACCTGTCTATTTAGAAACCATATATTAAAAATTTTTGTAAGTATTAAGGAGTCTAAATTAAAAATATCCCACAAATTGCTCACTTTTACTTTATCTGGGCCAGGAGCACTATCTTTTCTTATTTCTCTTAAAGCTATTCTAATCTCATCCACAGAGATCGGACTCATTAATATATCATTATCCGCATTCTCTGTGGATGATGGCCACCCTATCATATTACCATGTCCAATTGTTCCCAAAATATTCACATAGTATTCCTCAATTTCTTTCATAGGGATAGCACACTTAGCCTTATCTGGCTCTCCCATTATAATGCGAGTCAATCTTCTTCTATCCTTATCAAATAACTGTTGATAGAATTTATACTTAGCTTTCTTTGTAGCATATCTCCTAATTGCATTAAATTGCTTCCTTCTCCCCTCCTTTCTCATCTTCCCTTTTCCTTTATTCCTCAACTCTATTTGACTTTCATTTCTAGGGTCCTTTCCCTCTACTAATGAATAACATAATTTTTCCAACATTGCCCATCCGAGAGCTTTTGTTAAATCCTCCTTTAATAATCCTTCAATTTCCCCTAAACTATTTATTATTTCTCTTCCCTCCCTACTTTGTTTTCCCCGTTTACATATTTTCTCCACTAAATCCACTTCTGGATGTCCTTTTAGTGGGAAAATCCTCTCTCTTGGGGGCGGAATTTCTAATATATTTACTCTAATGTCCTCTACCTCAGTCACTTCCTCCCTATCTCCTGTTACCACTAACTTCTTCTTTGCTAATTCTCGTCTTTTATCTGATATTTGTTTATTCGTTTTGGTCCTCATCTCGCTCTCAATACATTTATTTATATTCCTTTTCCCAATATATTTCCTTTCCAACTGTATAAGCTGCGCAACCTCATCTTTGGTCCATATACGAGATCTAGTCGATCCCTCTTTGATCTTACTTTTAGCAGCCATATCTTCTTTTCTTTGCTCATTCCTCACAGCAGGGTGTCTATGTCTACAGTGTTGGCTCAATCCAGATCTAGTATGAAAACCAAGCCCACAGACCGAGCACGTATGGCTCTTCATTGGGGTATCCGCCTTCTTGGGTATGCACTTGGGGTAGTGGCAAGCTATATTATGATATTGAGAAGATTTTCCACATTTACTACATACAACTCGTATGGCTTTACTTTTATGAACCACATTAATGTGTTTGGCCCATTTACCAAATGTTGGTAATATCTGGGGACATATTGGACAATTAAAACTATCAACGGGATACTCTAAATAAAAAACCCCATCCTTCCACGAACTACTTTCTAATATATTTATATTACTACCTGTACTGTTAAGATCCTTATTACGATCCCTATTAAAATCAGTACTTGGTCTAAAACTATTTAATAAACTAGACCCATTAACTAAATGAGCATTAAGATATCCCGATTCGCTAACATATGGATCATCAAATGTACTTAAATACTTAAAATCTGGATTAAAACTTTCCATAGTTAAATCATTAAAAGTGTCCCTTGTAAAAACCATCGGTAAGATAGATAAAATCTCCTCACCATGATCATCACAAACAGTCTCCTCTACCTCCTCTCCATGCTCCACTGGGAGGACTTGATTCTCACTCTCATGCTCATGAGACTTCATTATAGTCCACACCATTTTATCCATTGGTCCAGCGACCCTAATCACACCCCTAATATATTTAACACTGTCAGCCGGGGCATCAAAGCCAACAGCGGGGGCGTTATTAACCCGGTCCAGCGCCAATCCGGTATAAAAATATAAATTACTTTTTTCCATAGCTAAAAGATTTACCCTTCTCAGGGGGAAACTAACCCTTTCCAGGGGGAAACTAACCCGTACCTGGGGGAAACTTACCCTTTCCAGGGGGAAACTAACCCGTGCCTGGGGGAGACTACCCTTACCAGGGGGAATCTAACCCTTACCAGGGGGAGTCAACCCGTACCTGGGGGAGGCTACCCTTACCAGGGGGGCATCCATGTGGCACCATATGGGGCTGCCCAACCCCGTCCCACACCCCACTGAATGTGGGATGTGGGTTCGTCCTCCGCAATCCGCCTGGCTATCCAAGCCAGTTACCGACTCTCACCACGAGGAGGTAGCGGTTGGACTTGCAATCCAGAGGCTTTCCTCAAAGAGGGGTCCCAAACAGCATAATGTCGAGCTCTAACGGGCGTGTGAGAAAAGGCTCAGATCTTGGTAGGGGTTGCCCCTATTGACCGGGCTCACGCCCACCCCCACCTCACCGATAACCCATTCTCTCACTACCCTCAGGCAATGTTTCCGTCCAAGCCCGACAGCTGAGAGGGTCCAGAGACGCATGGAGAGCCATTAAGAGAGCCAATACCTAAGCCTCCCTACTCCTTGTCCCCTGACTGCCCCCCTAGGACTCTACCCTCTACCTGTCCCCTGACTGCCCCAATCCTTATCCACACCCCTGCCCTCAGACAGACCCCCCCAGGACTCCCACGCCTATCCAACTGCTCCCCACCCCCTGACAGGACCCCCAGAACTCCCGACCCATACAACCCCCCCGCTCCCTGCCTCTCCCAACCCCTCTCCACATCCCTGCCTTCTGACAGCCCCCTCAAGAACTCCTGACTCATCCAACCCCCCCCCAGCTCCTTGTCCCCGACCACCCCCTCCAGAGACCCCCCCCACTAACTGCCCCCCCAGGACCCTCCTTGCTCCCTGTCCCCTGACTGCCCTGACCCCTAACCACCCGCCGAGAGACCCCAGGACTCCCATGCCCCATCCAATCCCCCCTGCCCCTAACCACGCCCCCCAGGATCCCACCCCCTATCCAACCCACCCTGTCCCCTGACTGCCCCCACCCCTTATCCAACCCCCCTGGCCCTGGACCCCTTACCATGAGATGAGGCTCCTAGCCTCCCCGCAGAGCCAAACACTGCCCTGCGGGAGCGCGCAGCCCCGGCCCCCAGAGCGCGGCGGCATGGGAATGGGGGAGCGTGTCTGACTCCCCGTGCAGCCCCGGCCCCCAGAGCGCTGCACGCGGCGGCATGGCTTCAGGGGAGCGGGGAGCATGTCTGCCTCACTGCGGAGCCAAACGCTGCCCCGCGGGAGTGTGCAGCCCTGGCCCCCAGAGCGCTGCGCGCGCGGCAACATGGCTCCAGGCGAGCGGGGAAGGCGGGGGAGGGGCCAGCGGCTTGCTGCATTTGGCCGGGCGCTCCGGCCCAGGAGCGCGGACCCCGCGGCTTGCCGTGCCGGGGAGTGGAGCCATTTGCCCACCCCTGCATTAGGGTATGCCTGGGCACACCCGGCACACCCCGTGCGCACGCCTATGACGACACTGCAAAGCCAGGAAACATTTTAGCCGAGTTCTATCTAGATAATCCTGGCAAGTGACCTGGGCCCCATCCTGCAGAAGAATGCAAAAAACCCCAGGTCACTGCCAACCTGACCAGGTGGAAGATTCCTTCCCAACCCCACATATGGCAATCATTTACACCTGGAGCATGTGAGCAAGAACCAGCCAGCCAAACACCCGAGAAAGAGTATTGCCTGTACCACCCCAGAGCACTGGTCATCCCGTCCAGTGTCTCATTTCCAGCCGTGGCCATCCCTGATACTTCAGAAGGAGACAAAACCAAAAACCCAAGCAGAATACATTGGGGGGTGGGGTGGGGGAGTAGAAAGAATATCCCTCCCCAACTCAGGTGACCAGCTGAAGTACTGAAACAAACATAAGACAAGCTGGAATGGACTCCCAAGGCTGCTGAGCTCTGCCCCCCTCCATCACAAGCAACCCTATAATCCCACTCAAATTTGTCCAGTTCTCTCTTAAAACTAATTGTTTACCACCACAACTCCTGGTAGGAGACTGTTCCAGTCAGAACCTCACATATCAATCACATTAATTATTTTAGCCACCTTAACTTTAAATTAGCAAAGCTTGTGTGCAGAATTACCTTTTTCTTTTTTAATAAATAAGAATATAAAGGAACCCACAAAGCGTAAGTCAAGTTGGCACAGCAAACTATGTGCTTGGCAAATAATGTTTTCTGCTATGTCAGGCTAGTAGTAGTTTGCCTAGAAAACTTTATGCACCAGGCACATAATTTTTGTTGTGTGGCATTAGGCTCTTCACTCCTATGCATCTCCTAGGGTGAGCACTGGATTTGAGGAGATCCACAGCAACAAGGTTCCCCTCTTGTACACCAATGTGTTGCTAGGAAAAGTGCCTGCCCTGTGGAGTTGAGAACCTAGGTGAAATTCTGGACCCACTGAAGTCAATGGCAAAACTCCCACTTCAGTGGGGCCAGGATTTCACCTCCTGATTCTAAGGAACTTGGAGCTTTGTTGGGCGCAGGGCCGGCTCCAGGCACCAGGCAACCAAGCACATGCTTGGGGCGGCGCCTGGTAAGGGGCAGCCAATCTTGGGGTGGCGGGGGGCAGCGCGGCGCGGCATTCTGCTGGGGGGGGGCGCTCCGGCGGCGCAGCGCTCGGTGGGGGGGCGGCGCGGGGCGCGGCGCTCAGGGGGGGTTCCGGCGGCGCTCGGCGGGGGGGGGGGATCCGGCGACGCGGCGCTGGGGGAGGGGGGGTTCTGGCGGCGCGGCGCTCGGCGGGGGGGCAGCGGGGGGCGCGGCGCTGGGGGGGGGGTTCCGGCGGCGCGGGCGGCGCTTTTTTTTTGCTGCTTGGGGCAGCAAAAAAGTTAGAGCCGGCCCTGGTTGGGCGGGCGCCTTCTTCTGGAACTCTTCTTGAGAGCTGCCCCAGACTGGAAAAAGAGCCTATGTATGATAATCTACACGTCAATGCTTTGTCATTTTCTACATCAGCTTCCATTCTGGCTAATATTTTCTATGTCAGTGTCTGTGACAGAGACATTAATAAAGAATAGTTCTAATAACTTAAATATACACACACAGTTGAAAAAACTACCTGATGGGTTAAATTTGTTTAGACCTGCAATCTCTCTGCTGGAAGCTTGAGTTGTTGAAACCAAGTCATTTGTAAGTGAGAGGGATCCCCAAATACATTACAGACCTGCGCTAAACTTTAAAAATCTGACTTCACAAAACCTTGTCTGCCTGTATAACTCTACTGAGGTCAGAGTTATGCTAGCAGAGAATCTGGCCCTCAATCTCTACCCTAGGAATAAGCAGAAGAATAAGTGGTGTACTTTTGATAGTGATCAAAATTAATGTGTGTGTCTAACAATGGGATTTAAACCTTATTTTCACTGACAAAAATTGAACTATGGAGTTGGTACTAACGTATTCTTAATAGAACTAGGGGTGAAATCCTGGCATCATTAAAGTCCCTTTAGGAATTTTGCCTTTTACCCTGGGTGCATTGAGCTATGTAGTTTAATAGAACAACCTAGCAAAATTCCTTTTGGAACCTGGCCAGCAAAAACAGAAACTCGCTATAGATTTTGTTATGAAATTGTATACATGTCACACTGTAGACAACACAACATCTGACAAGTAAAATCATGACATTTCATTCTAAAAAACTAACCTATTTCATATACATTTCAGCCAGAATAAGTCTCCACTATACTGTAGAAATACTAGATTTTTAAATGTTATATAAATACAGCTTGTTATCAGAGCAAAACACAAAAGTAAATATGGGTTCATATTTCTATATATTGTAAGCTAGACCACATTGATTATGTGTAGACTGAGGACACAATTTATTCATTTGTCCTGAGTTGCTGTGATTTGCTGGTCGAGCGTTGGCTTTGTTTCATACAGTAGGGCGTTTTGAAAACAGATCTTAGACTGGGTCACCTGCATAGCATCAGGTGGACAGAAACTATAAGAATTCATAAATCACAGTACTGCTCAGAGTCATCAAGGACGTGCAAATACATTTCACAGTGAAGGTCAAGCTCTTCTAATGAGTAACAAAAAATGAAGAAGGACATTTTGGAGAAAGGTTTTAGGAAGTAGTAAATATCTTTAAAGGGAGACAAGGTTATCTAGGATTTATAGGTTTTACAAATATTTATGCAAGGTGCTAAAAAGCAGCATCTCTCTTGCTTTAAACTATTTGGACAAGTAGGCTTATGGCTTTCCTCTATATGTAAATAGTCCAGCAGCATTCTAAACAGATTAATAGTAGCATCAGTATAAGTCAAATATTTATGTAAGCTACGTGAATTGAAAAGGTATTTTAAGGAGAACATTTTAGCCACAAATTTGTAAAGGCTACGGTGCTGTAATATCCTGCAGGGGAACATCCTACCTTGACTAGATCATTTTGTTTGGAATGAAAAGGCAGTATGAACTATCTATTTCCTGTTGCCTAAGAAAGAGGTTCTCTCTCTTTTAAGAGCTCAGTCTTAGATGTCCACACAGTGCCAGACACTGTCACATATAAGTGCCTGCAAGGAAGGTTTGCAGAGAGCAATTTAGGTTAATTTATCATGCAGTACATTGGAAACAGTCACTGAATGAACATGTTACTGTTTTACTGTATTTTTATTCTTCAATTCTGATTAAGTAACTTTTGCTCAAATTCTCCCTTCTGCTAATTAGAGGAAAGGAGACCAAAATCATGGTTAAAGCCAGAGAAAAAGAGGTCAAAGGAATAGGGTCCAGAAGGTTACTGTTGCCGTGTCATAGTTTTCCAGCCCTTTCCTTCCACCACTTGGGAACACGGCCCCACAGTTGCTCCATCACAGTACGTTCCTCTCTCGAGGCAAGCAGTGTAAGGCAAACAGTTGGCATGACAAATTACTACTATTATAATACCAGGATGGTGCAGTCATGATTCAATATCAGTTTGTTATTGATATTGTTGGGGTAGCCTCTGAGACCTATGTTGGGATGGCTTCCAAGACCTTATCCACTCACGTCCCAAGAACTCAGCTTGACTCCAAACTCATCACTGAGGTTTCTTTACTGGCATACAATCAAACTACACAGAGCTAACCAGACTCACATGAAGGCAGTGGTATGGGCATACCACACATCCAAAATACAAAGTCATTAATCATCTTATATACACACATTCTAAAATAGACTGCTGCACGTGCCTTTTATTCCATATTGCATCACACACACACTGTGATTGGTTCATTAGTTTCTGGGATCCAGTCTCCATACAGATCAAGAGCTATTCAGGCACCAGACATGTGCAGCAGACAGCATTGCTTACTTCCCTACTATCTCTTCTCTTCCAACTACACAGTTACTGTGGATTCATGCTTTGTTCATTGCTTCATGTTCTTAGCCAGAATAGACCTACAGATAAGAAGGAACAATGTGAAGTAGACAATTTAGCCTATGAATTCCGTTACAGAGACACCTACATTTTATGAAGGTTTAGGGAAATTCAAACCTTTCATAAAATTGGAGGAAAATAGAATACCCTCCTCACTGAGACACTCTCACACACATTGAATTAAACAGAGGTTCAGAAATTCAGTTTGGAAAAACTGGGCTTGAGGGTTTTCTTGTATACTGTATCTATGATGAGTGAACTTAGAGGTTTGAAGACCATTACATGTGAAAGAATTCCCCAAAAGTCCTGATTCTGCCCTAATTTTAGCCAAATTTTCTGATTGCTTTGTACAAGCAAGAATTTATCTTAAACACTGAACACCTACTGAATCTTAGGGCTAGCATATTTTGTAGCTGAAAATACATTAACTTTACATAGTGAGTTTTCAACATTTTTAGATTTCTGTTTCTGACCACATTCCCTGCGGAAATGAAGTCTTTCACAACAGATACTGGAGAGGAGCAGCCAAGATATTTAGTAGGCACAGCTGTATTGCCTCAAGTGCAGGACAAATAGCTTTCTTTGAATAAAAGTAGTGCCAAGAATCTTCCTTTATGCTAGTTATTATACTGTCTCCTATCATTGTGGAAGCTGAATAGCAGCAGTACACATTTACCCCTTTTGATATTTCAGTTCAGTGGTTCCAGACCCACTAACACTTTTTCCTCAGAAAGTTTGTTGGCCAATTTACAGGAATGGCCAATGCTGCAGAAAATATGCTAGTTGGAAATAGTCCCAAACTAAAACCTAGTCTCTAAAACAAGCCCAAACTTTGCAGAAGTTCAGGATTTGATCCAAATTACGCATCTGGCCAACATCTTTATGACAACTCAGTCTAAACCACTAGAATTAAACATCCACAAATCTTGAAAGGGTTTGGTCCAGATCTGAACTTGGTTAGTGTGGTACCAGGAGACAGGGCACCATTTTGCTGGAACTGCAGGAGTGCAATTAGGAAAAGATCGTTGCAGCGTAGAAACATCAGTTTCTCTGCTTACTGTTTCAGTTAAATGCTGCCTGCAATCTTCTTTCTTCTAGGTCTGCATTTTCAACTGGGAGCTGCCACTCCTGGAAACACGCCACTCAGTGAGAAGCCAGTGCGTGTGGCTTATTCACTGCAAGGCTAGCAGCTTCTCTACCCATCTATGCTTTTGTGCCATACTTACCACAACAGTATTTTCTTTTAAATCATCATCGGTCAATAAGAAAGAAAGAAAGAAAGAAAGAAAGAAAGAAAGAAAGAAAGAAAGAAAGAAAGAAAGAAAGAAAGAAAGAAAGAAAGAAAGAAAGAAAGAAAGAAAGAAAGAAAGAAAGAAAGAAAGAAAGAAAGAAAGAAAGAAAGAAAGAAAGAAAGAAAGAAAGAAAGAAAGAAAGAAAGAAAGAAAGAAAGAAAGAAGGCAGATCCTGGATGAGGTCTAGACTTTCCCTTATTCTGTTCACTTGCCCCTAATCCCAAAATTTGGATGAGTGGGACCCCTAAGCATGGCAGCACGGATTCATTTAGAGGCAATCAAAGTGTTTCAGGATATGAAATAGAGATTCCTCAAACAGCTATATATGTCGGGATGGCATCCTCCAACATGTCTTTTTAAATGGTGTACACTGCAATTGCTACTTTCTGATCACGAATACCCTCAATCACAGAGTTGTTAGAATTCCATTCAGTTTGTATACCCTGAATGGTCTTTGGCACTGGGTATTGTTTGACTTTGCTGGATAAGGACAAGAGTCTCATGAACATATATTCAACTATTAAAGCTAGTGCAACTGCCGCTCTTGTGTACTGAACCTAATATGGTCACTTCCTGCAGTTAAGAAAGCTGACAGTTGAAGCAGATGCGAGTGAACCCCAACTTTTTCTGTTCCCTTGCTATCACACTCTGGAATGAAGAAGCCTTTTGCAAGACCCACTGAGGTGATCCAGAGATAAACCAAGAATTCCACCTGGTTTTAAATGTTCTCAGCTACGCACATTTGCAGGAAATGTGCACCTTGGAACACAGCTATTGTTATAGTCTGTGTTCCTGCTGGAGTTTCTGCTTAGCGAGGGGTAATGATGGCAGTGCTGATGCCAAGCACAGAAACTGCTATGCTCTCTCAAATGCAACAAGGTTGGAAGATAAAGATTGATCATCATCTGTAGGCCTATCTCCCACAGAGTGATTGTACAGATCTGATTACAATTGTGCAAAATTCAGAAGTTTAAGCAAGCTGTTGTTTCAGTTTGCATAAGTACCCACCATACAAGTGCCATGTTCAACAAACCCAATAACTCAAAGCAAAAAAAGCAAAAACAAAAACCCCCACACACCAAAAGCCACCACACACAGTCAAACTTCCAAGTTTCACACAGTTATTGATTGAAACCATAAATCCTGACCCTGTATTTGAGGAATAAAGGGCATTCATATGAAACTCTACTCAGGCTTTCCAATTTGGGCTGAGTTTCAGGCATGTTGTAAAGGGTTCGCAAACAACAACAATGTTGAATGTATCCTGCAGAGATCTCCCATGGATGTAGAAAGCACTGAGCAAAGTGGATATTGTTTGCATGGAGACAAGCGGGACTCAGGCAGAATATATGCTGGCAGAACAGCAAGAGGAAATTTTTCATTACAGCTTCTGCTACACAGGCCTTGCTATTTGGAGATTCACACAGATACTCCCATGCTGAATTTTTCTAGTACTCTCACAGACCGTTCCAAAAATTAGTTCCTCTGCTGAGAGTGGTACTGACCAATTATTTTGCTGTGCCTTTTGCCTTCTTGGTGGCCAGTTTCTTCTCTAAGGGCAGGTCTACACTAACCGCCTGAATCGGCGGGTAGAAATCGATCTCTTGGGGATCGAATTATCGCGTCTCGTCGGGACGCAACAATCGATCCCCGAATCGACGCTTCTACTCCACCAGCGGAGGTGGGAGTAATCGCCGTCGACGGGGGAGTCGCGGAGGTTGATTTGCCGCCGTCCTCACGGCGGGGTAAGTCGGCTCCAATACGTCGAATTCAGCTACGCGAATGTGTATCTTAAATCGACACCCCCCCCCCCTGTAGTGAGGACTTAGGCTAAGTATCAAAACTTACTGGATTAACAGGCCTCCAGGTCTATTAATGACTGGTCACACTGCTCATGCAAAATGAATCAAAGGCAGTACACAAGATTTGATAGACCATTGGTCGGATCTGCAGTGGGATATCCTATATTCTTAAGTAGAGAGAGTCTCGAGAAGAGGCATGTAGATTTTTGAAAAAAGTAATTGGTTAACCAAAGTTAGATCAAATTCAGAAAAGGCCTCATTTTGGTTCAGTTTGAAGAAATGGGAGAAAGTACAAGTCAATTCTGAGCTTGGCCAATCAAGAGCCCTCAAATCCACTACCGAATATACTGAATGTATTTCAATAATATGTTATACTGATGGGTTGATTTAAACAATTACACAGTGCAGGCAGTGAGATTAACAAAGATGTCCCTTATAAAAAGTCATTGAGAGGAGAAGAGACCAGCAGACTTTTTTGGGAGGAGGGGCAGCATCAGACCCTCAATTTAAAAAAAAAAAAAAAAAAAAAAGGAATGAAAAGTTAATTACATACAGAAATTATGACACCATCTTCAAAACAGAGAAGAGGGGGGTGCTTTTTGGAGGATTACTACATCTAACCTTCTTTGTTTTTCTAGCATAAATGAATACTTTTGTAGATCAGGATTTTTGTTTTAAAAATCCACTATTTATGTAGGTAGGAAAACAAATATGTATTGATCATTATTACACATCAGTTTATAAAATAAACAAATATTTGGTTCCATTAAAAAGTTGGCAGCACTCTGCTATTTTTTTAATCTTGCAAATGAATAGCACTGCCTATAATAAATAAAGCTGATTAAAAACCAGTTACCAACATTGGTAACTTTTATATATATATTTACAAGTATGTAGTTTCAGCTGGAATGGTCATAATGTACCATAAAAGGATTTTTTAAGTACTCTTTCCACATGAAAGAAAAAAAATACATATTTGAAAAACAAAACAAAATCTAACAAAGAATTTGAGCTTGAAACAAAATAGTCATAGATGTTACAGGAAAACCAAGCAAATGAATGCCAAAGTTTTCCTGTCAAACCCAGCCAACATTAATAGAACACAATCTAGGGAAACGTCAAAGGAACATTCAGAGCCCTGCTATGATTATCCGAGTCTGTTGCCGCACACTCAGAGTTCAATTTTCAGTGTAGTGTGACTTAATGTGTCAAAAAAATGGATACTCATGTCTGCACTTAGACACGTAAGTGCTGATTTAAGTATCCTATTAAAGTGCCCACATTAGATGTTCTAGTCAATAGGTTGGATGTGTTGGCTGAAGGGTAACAAATTATTATCCTCAAATTCAGAAAGACGTGAATGTGTATTAGCCTCTAGGAGTTTACACTTTAACATGAACTGAAAGTACAGTAAAGGGGAGCTTTGCTATACTTTATTCAGCAGCCTCTAACCGCTCAGTGGATTCAAGGACAAAACATGAATTGTGTTCCATTGCATCCAACTGTGATGGGACAATCATATCAACCCCCTTTAATGGAGCTTAATATGGAGATCTGGGGAAGAGGGTAAGCACTAAAAAGCTGGCCTCCTCCATTGTCCTGCCACTGCAGCCACAGAAATACAAAGTCTCAACACTCTCAAGTTAGGGAAACTGTTCACCAACATTTTGGGTCCCCTCTAAGTTCAGAGTCTCAAGATAGACCAGTAGTTCCCATGAGCTAGGAGATGACATTTTGGACTCATGAGCAGGAGTGCCTGGGAGTACAGCGGTCAGTCTCTCTCAGACCACATGGCAGCAGAAATGCAGAACTTCAGTCTCCCAGGGGGAAAGTGCAACTATCAACTTACATTTTTTTCCCTCCTCTCCCCCAACTTTATTTTCTCTTTTTGGGTGTGGAAAACCCCCAGTTTCCTCATGGCTGTTGGAGAGTAAAAGGGCACATTGTGTTATTGGTTTGATGGACAAATCTGACTGACTGAAGCCAAAAGGAAGGTGGCGCCAAGGTAGGGGGACCATAAAACTGGTGTCCAGGGCTGAGGCAAATCAGGACTTGGGTTAGGCCAGGTAAGGACCAGAGCTTGCAATAATACTTAGCTTTAGTTTTTATTAATCTTATTCATTAAATGTGGTAATATTTAATTTAACTAAGAACTGCGAATACTAAAACTGGAACTCGTGTGGTGATTCCATTTATATTTTTATGGCCCTTTAAGTAGAAAGCACTAACTTGTATGTAAAAAAGGATCCTGTCTAGCTTCTATCCTTCCTCCCCCACACTGAGCCAGCATGCTTCTACTACTCACAGTTCCCGCAGCCATACTACAGCTGTTGAGAAAGCTTTATCCCCCTCCCCCCCCCCCCCCACACACACACGTCGCCCCCTCTGAGTCCAGGTTAACTGTTTCATGGTTCCTGAGGAACAAAGCTGTTCCAATGGGATCATGGAGAAAGCACCATCCTGGGTGGTAGGTTGGGCCAATTCCTTTTAGCGCTTTAATACTGAGACCAATGTGACCTGATACTATGGGGAGCCAGTGTAATAAGCAGAGATCTATGGTGATGTGTTCTCAACCACCAGGATTGCTGGAGGCCAAATGCTGCATTCTGAACAAGTTGAAGCTTATTTATGGCTTGAGGGCTCATTCCTCAGTATCATGAGTTGCTATAATCTAGCCTGAAGGTCTCAGCAATATGGACCGCAGTGGCCAAGTCAGCATCTGACTGATAGAAAGCTGCACTCCATCCTAGCCAGCCACAGATGAGAGAATGTGTTTTTGGTAACAATAGCTATAAAGTATCCAGCAACAGTGAGGAGTTGTGACCCTCAGAACACCCCAATGCCACATAGCAAGGGGCTCCCTCATATGTAAAAAAAAGTCAGTCTGAGCTGGCCTGACCAGCTCAAAACACTTCATGCACTATTGTCATGATTTTCATTTGAAAGGTGTCTTTGAAATATATAATTTGAAAACTAAGAACACTCTGGTCATTAATAGCACTGTGAAATGAATGTAACAATGCTGTATGTGAGATTATGCATACTCTCGGATATGATTTGGGATCTGTAAACAGACCAAGGAGGCAAAACAGGGTGATTTTTCCCAGAAAAAGGAGAAAGGCAAACACCTCTTTTGCTCAATTGCAGATTGAGCCAGGTGTGACAAGAGTCAGGGACAATGGACTACTCATTTGCATCAGAGATTTCCGGAATATAATTTGCATGGTAAATCACAGGATACAGCAAAACTAGCTTGGTGTTAGCTCCTTGGTGGACACAGAAACCTGAGCCCACAGGAGGGCTTCCTGTCTTTGAAGACAAAAGATACAGCCTGGGGATAAAAAAGGAACTGCTGGAAGACTTTGGGGCATCCATCGCTTGAGAAAAACAAAGACGACAGCACTCTGTACCTATAAACAATGGGTCCTCCCGCTACAACAGGCTAGAGAATGCGGACAACTTGGTGTGAGTAAGAAACTATGTCAGGCAAAGCTCTCTTATTAGAAATAAGTTTGATACACCAGCAAGTGTGTTGTTTTTCATTTGTTTGTAGCCCTTCTATACCTCTTTCATCCTTGCTTGAAATCACTTACTGGTAAGTCTACGTTCTTATTTAATAAGCTTGTTTAGTTTCACTACAAACCATCTCAGAGCTGTGTATTAGAGTGGAGTGCATCATGCCAGCTGAGCTAACAAGCTGTTGTGTGTACTGGCTCTCAGGAGACAGCGAACCTGGTGTTACTTCTGTGAGTGTCCAGTAAGAGGGACTGGACCACTGCAAGGGAGACTCAGGAATGGAAGGGTTGTTGGGGATCACTCTGCAAGAAGTAACTGGGCTGGCAGAAGGCAGGTGAGACTATTGTGCTGTGATCATACTGCTAGTGTCAGGGCTCTGAGCCAAAGCTGCACAGCCTATAGGCACCCAAGGTTTCAAGGCAAGTAGTGACAGAACCCCTTACTGGTCTGGACAGAACCCCTCAAAGCTTCACAGGAGTCCTGAAGGGCTCTAGTGCCTATTACAAGTATACTTCACCAACAGTCAGTGCAGGACTTTGATTTTAGTGTTTTGATGAGCAAGTCAGGTTGTAGGAGTTGTAAAGGATTTCTTACAGTACATTAGTGCATGTACAAGCCTACAGTGAGCAGTCATTTACAGGATGCATCTGATTTAAACATAGGAAACACTTATTTTCATCTTGTCTGATGAGACTACAATTCTGCTAGGTGCATTGAGAAATGCCTTCTTCACTTGTGTTTTTCTCCCTTTATTAGCACTGGACATCCCTGACAAATATTCTCTGATGGTGTGGATGACAAATGCAAATGTCATATATATTCTAAAACATTCCCTAGCAAGTGACACACCAAAGCATTGACAAAATGTCTTTGTTTACAGTGTCATTTCTTCACCTTCTGTCAGGTCCAATGTACACTTCCTTGTCTTGCAGTAGCTTTGATCTTCACTAGCAGATAGCAATTAATGTCCCTTAACTTCACAGAAGAAACTGGAGAGCCCTGCATGTAGCACAGCTGAAACCATGGCCCATATATTGCATCACTCAAACTGAGTAATTCAGTACAGGTGAGCTGAAGAGGTATGCCATGTGCAAAAAGGGCAAGATTCACCCATACAAGAAATACCCTATTTTTAGAAACAACAATGCAAGACGTAAAAGCTAAGTTAATAATTCATAAAGAATTAGTTGTCAATTTTCTCCTTTTCGGTTAGAGAAACATTTGCAATAGGTTGGTGAAATTCTTTAAATTATTCATTATTTAAAATGGTTTGCTTATTTCTTCAGGCAATTCACTACTCTATATGATTAGCTTGTGAACAATTTGTTGTGAATATTCTCGGGTCGAGATTTGCAGGATATTGGTTAGCTATATATGTTACATGGTATTGTGTCAGTGCCCTGAGTGATTTATTTAACTAGCCAATACAGTGCTAATTTGAATGTCAAATATTACAAGCAATACAATTCAAATAGTGCTTTTTGGCAAATATTTGAACTTTCAAGCTTCAAATTTGCTATTTTGGGAGTATATATAAAGGGGATCATAAATTGTATATGTAAAATGCAGGAAGTGAATGTAAACAAGCAATTGTGCACACAACTGCATATTCTGCACATATAGAACAGAACCACAGTTGTACAATAATAATGCTTTGCACTCATTTTAATAGCATTTTTTATCGAGAGACCTCAAAGTGCTTTTATAAAGGTGGGCATCATTATTCCTATTTAACAGATAAGGAAACTAAGGTGAAAAAGGTTCAAGGGACTTGCCAAAGCTGGATAGCAGCTCAGTGGCAATCAAACCTAGAACTCAAGTCAAATTGCAGTGCTGTCTCTTCTGCAACATTCTGCATTCTCCCCACACCCTTTACCCCTGTTTGATTGTGCTGTTAGGCAAGGAAAGACTCAAATTGCATGATTCCAGGAGGGAGGCATTTTGCCTCAGACACACACTTCTCTCCAGGGCAGAGAAATAGTATTTGTTGCTGGATTATACCAGTAGCAAATAAATTACTCCCCACACATGGGCTCAGCTGTGCTGGCCAATGCAATGTAAAGGAGGGGAGGGGTGGAGCAAAGCCAGTGCTCTGCCCATTCCCAACCCACTTGATCCAGGGAGGGAGTAGGAAGTGCCCAGCATCCTGTCAGTCCTGCACAGCTGGACCCAAAGTGTCAGTATCCCTCAGTGTGGGGGTTGAGGGGACGAGCGGGAGGGTAAGATCCCTTACTCTCTCCTTATAACCCTGCATGGATATGCAGTTCAAGTCACTGACTGGCCTTATGATCTAATCATGCCAACGTTAGAGAATGAGGCTGTCATAACTATAAAGGGAAGGGTAACAGCTCTCCTGTGTACAGTACTATAAAATCCCTCCTGGTCAGAGACTCCAAAATCCTTTTACCTGTAAAGGGTTAAGAAGCTCGGGTAACCTGGCTGACACCTGACCCAAAGGACCAATAAGGGGACAAGATACTTTCAAATCTTGGGGGGGGGAAGGCTTTTGTTTGTGCTCTTTGTTTTGGGGTTTGTTCGCTCTTGGCACTGAGAGGGACCAGACATCAATCCAGGCTCTCCAAATCTTTCTGAATAAGTCTCTCATATTTCAAACTTGTAAGTAAACAGCCAGGTAAGGCGTGTTAGTTTATCTTTGTTTTCTCAACTTGTAAATGTACCTTTTACTAGAGTGTTTATCTCTGTTTGCTGTACTTTGAACCTAAGGCTAGAGGGGGGTCCTCTGAGCTCTTTAAGTTTGATTACCCTGTAAAGTTATTTTCTATCCTGATTTTACAGAGATGATTTTTACTTTTTTCTTTAATTAAAAGCCTTCTTTTTAAGAACCTGATTGATTTTTCCTTGTTTTTAGATCCAAGGGGGTTGGATCTTGATCCACCAGGAGTTGGTGGGAGGAAGGAGGGGGGGTGGTTAATTTCTCCTTGTTTTAAGATCCAAGGGGTTTGGATCTGTATTCACCAGGGAATTGGTGAAGAGTTTCTCAAGGCTTCCCAAGGTAGGGAATTAGCTTTGGGAATGGTGGCAGCGGACCAGATCTAAGCTGGTAGTTAAGCTTAGAAGTTTTCATGCAGGCCCCCACATTTGTACCCTAAAGTTCAGAGTGGGGAAGCAGCCTTGACAGATGCCATTTTATTTTTCCTTTTGCTAGATTACTGGAGTTCCTCCTGTCCTCCCATGTCACTTTGTTCCCTTGAAGACTTGAGCAGGAACTTGTGTCTGCGTGAAGTATAGTAGCAAGAAGGTTTTACTGCAAGACCTCATGGGCGGGCCGTGTGCATAGCTGTGTTACGGAGGCCGACTCCTTCAAGGCCACAAAAGTGTATTTCATGAAAAACAACAACATATTTGTTCCTGGCACAAGTAGCAGCAGCAAACACTGAGCATTTCTTTAACTAACTAGAGCACATCAGCATGGAGGCTACTCTCTGTCACTTGAATGATATCACCTCACAGCCAACATTAAAGGTTAAACTCAGCATCTTTTGACTACTGAAACAACAAGGAGATTTTGCTCGTAACTGGAGCAAGAGTTCATGGGCAGCCTAATGTAGCTTGAGATGATAAAATAATAATGGTATAGTAATGCCTCAGGTGGAGAGAGATTTATGCCTACCCCAGGCATTGCTACTTTTCACTTCCTAGAAAAGTGGGTGTGACAGTATACTGCTTCATTACATTTTCAGCAGGAAGTCCGGCAGATGGTGGTGGGGAATGTTTGATCCTGCAAGGTGCTGAGTAACTCCTGAAGGTGGAGAGCAATCAGTGGAAACCCCTCAAGGACAGGAGGAGGGGGGACGGAGGGATAGCTCAGTGGTTTGAGCATTAGCCTGCTATACCCAGGGTTGTGAGTTCAATCCTTGAGGGGGCCACTTAGGGATCTGGGGCAAAATCAGTACTTGGTCCTGCTAGTGAAGGCAGGGGGCTGGACTTGATGACCTTGCAAGGTCCCTTCCACTTCTATGAGATAGGTATATCTCCATATATTATCTCTGATGCAGTATTCCCCTTTATGAATACCTCTATTGGAATCATAGAATCATAGAATATCAGGGTTGGAAGGGACCTCAGGAGGCTCAAAGCAGGACCAATTCCCAACTAAATTATCCCAACCAGGGCTTTGTCAAGCCAGGCCTTAAAAACCTCCAAAGAAGGAGACTCCACCCCTCCCTAGGTAACACATTCCAGTGCTTCACCACCCTCCTAGTGAAAAAGTTTTTCCTAATATCCAACCTAGACCTCCCCCACTGCAACTTGAGACTTGAGACCATTGCTCCTGGTTCTGTCATCTGCCACCACTGAGAACAGCCGAGCTCCATCCTCTTTGGAACCCCCACTCAGGTAGTTGAAAGTTGAAAGTTGATAGGTAGCTATCAAATCCCCCCTCATTCTTCTCTTCTGGAGACTAAACAATCCCAGTTCCCTCAGCCTCTCCTCATAAGTCATGTGCTCCAGACCCCTAATCATTTTTGTTGCCCTCCTCTGGACTCTTTCCAATTTTTCCACATCCTTCTTGTAGTGTGGGGCCCAAAACTGGACACAGTATTCCAGATGAGGCCTCACCAATGTCGAATAAAGGGGAACGATCACGTTCCTCGATCTGCTGGCAATGCCCCTACTTATACAGCCCAAAATGCCGTTAGCCTTCTTGGCAACAAGAGCACACTGTTGACTCATATCCAGCTTCTCGTCCACTGTAACCCCTAGGTCCTTTTCTGCAGAACTGCTACCCAGCCATTCGGTCCCTAGTCTGTAGCAGTGCATGAGATTCTTCCGTCCTAAGTGCAGGACTCTGCACTTGTCCTTGTTGAACCTCATCAGGTTTTTTTTGGCCCAATCCTCTAATTTGTCTAGGTCCCTCTGTATCCGATCCCTACCCTCTAGTGTATCTACCACGCCTCCCAGTTTAGTGTCATCTGCAAACTTGCTGAGAGTGCAGTCCACACCATCCTCCAGATCATTAATAAAGATATTTAACAAAACCGGCCCCAGAACCGACCCTTGGGGCACTCCGCTTGAAACCAGCTGCCAACTAGACATGGAGCCATTGATCACTACCCATTGAGCCCGACGATCTAGCCAGCTTTTTATCCACCTTACAGTCCATTCGTCCAGCCCATACTTCTTTAACTTGGCAGCAAGAATACTGTGGGAGACCGTATCAAAAGCTTTGCTAAAGTCAAGGAATAACACGTCTGCTGCTTTCCCCTAATCCACAGAGCCAGTTATCTCATCATAGAAGGCAATTAGGTTAGTCAGGCATGACTTACCCTTGGTGAATCCATGCTGACTGTTCCTGATCACTTTCCTCTCCTCTAAGTGTTTCATAATTGATTCCTTGAGGACCTGCTCCATGATTTTTCCAGGGACTGAGGTGAGGCTGACTGGCCTGTAGTTCCCCGGATCCTCCTTCTTCCCTTTTTTAAAGATGGGCACTACATTAGCCTTTTTCCAGTTATCCGGGACCTCCCCCGATCGCCATGAGTTTTCAAAAATAATGGCTAACGGCTCTGCAATCTCATCCACCAACTCCTTTAGCACCCTCGGATGCAGCGCATCCGGCCCCATGGACTTTTGCACGTCCAGTTTTTCTAAATAGTCCCGAACGTCCAGTTTTTCTAAATAGTCCCGAACCACTTCTTTCTCCACAGAGGGCTGGTCACCTTCTCCCCATACTGCGCTGCTCAGTGCAGTAGTCTGGGAGCTGACCTTGTTCGTGAAGACAGAGGCAAAAAAATCATCGAGTACATTAGCTTTTTCCACATCCTCGGTCACTAGGTTGCCTCCCTCATTCAGTAAGGGGCCCACACTTTCCTTGACTTTCTTCTTGTTGCTAACATACCTGAAGAAACCCTTCTTGTTACTCTTAATATCTCTTGCTAGCTGCAACTCCAAGTGTGATTTGGCCTTCCTGATTTCACTCCTGCATGCCTGACCAATATTTTTATACTCCTCCCTGGTCATTTGTCCAATCTTCCACTTCTTGTAAGCTTCTTTTTTGCATTTAAGGTCAGCAAGGATTTCACTGTTTAGCCAAGCTGGTCGCCTGCCATATTTACTATTCTTTCTACACATCGGGATGGTTTGTTCCTGCAACCGCAATAAGGATTCTTTACAATACAGCCAGCTCTCCTGGACCCCTTTGCCCTTCATGTTATTCTCCCAGGGGATCCTGCCTATCTGTTCCCTGAGGGAGTCAAAGTCTGCTTTTCTGAAGTCCAGGGTCTGTATTCTGCTGCTCTCCTTTCTTCCTTGTGTCAGGATCCTGAACTCGACCATCTCATGGTCACTGCCTCCCAGGTTCCCATCCACTTTTGCTTCCCCTACTAATTCTTCCCTGTTTGTGAGCAGCAGGTCAAGAAAAGCTCTGCCCCTAGTTGGTTCCTCCAGCACTTGCACCAGGAAATTGTCCCCTACACTTTCCAAAAACTTCCTGGATTGTCTGTGCACTGCTGTATTGCTCTCCCAGCAGATATCAGGGTGATTAAAGTCTCCCATGAGAACCAGGGCCTGCGATCTAGCAACCTCTGCTAGTTGCCAGAAGAAAGCCTCGTCCACCTCATCCCCCTGGTCTGGTGGTCTATAGCAGACTCCGACCACGACATCACCCTTGTTGCTCACACTTCTCAACTTTATCCAGAGACTCTCAGGTTTTTCTGCGGTTTCATACCGGAGCTCTGAGCAGTCACACTCCTCTCTTACATACAACGCAACTCCCCCACCTTTTCTGCCCTGCCTGTCCTTCCTGAACAGTTTATATCCATCCATGACAGTACTCCAGTCATGTGAGTTATCCCACCAAGTCTCTGTTATTCCAATCGCATCATAATTCCCTGACTGTGCCAGGACTTCCAGTTCTCCCTGCTTGTTTCCCAGGCTTCTTGCATTTGTGTATAGGCACTTAAGATAACTCATCGATCGTCCCTCTTTCTCAGTATGAGGCAGGAGTCCTCCCCTCTTGCTCTCTCCTGCTTGTGCTTCCTCCCAGGATCCCATTTCCCCACTTACCTCAGGGCTTTGGTCTCCTTCCCCCGGTGAACCTAGATTGGATTTCACTCCAATCTCAAATTACTGGTTTATTAAATTTAATTAAAAAAAAAAAATCAATAAAACCTCACTTCTTGAAAGATAGGACAAATCCTGTCAAAAGCTACAGATTCTTCCAAAGTCATTTTAAGTTGCTCTTAAATCAGTGAAATAATTCAGATGATGGTTTCCATTCACTCTCTCCTACTCCCAGGGATGGAAAATGCAGATGGTATTTTGCAATGGTGATATGTCTCACAAACATTTAACAGGAGACTCTGTGGTGCCTTCAGATCAGTCTGTAAGCCATAGAGTGCAGCAATAAAGTGAAACCTAATGAGACCTGCCTTGTGACATGGCTTCTTGGCTGAAGAGACCTCGCCACCAAAATCCCCAGCCACATTGGTCCCGGTCCTTGGGCCTGGACAAGTTCCCCTTAGCAGAGGACGCAAAGGGCATGATAAAAGTTGGCTATAAACCATGTTTACTCCCCCCCCCCCAATCCCTGGGGAAGCTGGGGGCTACTCTGGCCACTGACATTGGGAATCCAGGGGCAGCATTGAGTCAGCTACATTAGCTCTACACCACTTGGAAATTTTCCCAATGGGGAAAATCAGCTCAGCTGCCCAATTAGGTGAAGTTTATAGTTTGGTTGTGCCAGTACAGAGGCACAAAGACCTGTATGGTAGGCCTGGATCTGACCCACCAAGTATAGTTCTGCTCTCTTTGTAAGATGACCAAATCTATTAAGTAACCAATTTTTGTTGGTCTCAATAGGTCACATAACAGGGTACATTGTGATAAGTTAATTTTTTTCTTATACTGTGCTAATGTTAAGTATCCAAAGTAACTGATGTACTATTATGTTGGAGAAACCTACCAACATACTGTTGTGCTGGAATCTTCAAATGGAGACCTACGCCTTCAGACAGGATACCTGTAGCATAGCTATTTTAAGGAGAATTTTACTGCAAAATAGTAGTTTTAGTTGCATTTCTTCAGTGGGATTAAAAGTATTATCTTGATGTGCCACTACAGCTACCCTCAAACATATGCAATGCAATAGGATCACAGGGTCCACTCACCATGAGTAGCACCTCCTGCTGGCCATCCTAGGGATTAGTTCTGCCAGCTTGCATTCTCCCTCTGGTGTTGGTTTCTCCCATCTTGTCTCACTCTGCTGCCCCGCTCATATTGGGTCTGCAGCTTCCTCTCTGTGGCTTGACTCTCTGAGCCACGACACTAAAGTTCTCCACTTCTGAGAAATTCAAAGTCTTTCCAGACCCACTGGCTGGTGCCTCTAACCCCCTTGCCACTTCCCAGTGGCTGGTAGGGGAACACAGGCCCACCCTCTACATTGGGTTCCAGCCCAAGCAGCCAGACTCCCTGCACAGTCCTAACTCTTGCTGTTGTTTCCCTGGGCTTCTTCCTACATATCTGGCTTCTCCTTTCTCTCTGGGTTTGCCAGCCTCCAACTCCCTCCACTCAGGGAGTGACTGCAGCCTACTTCCCTGCAGCAACCACAATCACCCTCTCTGCAGCAACTACCTGTTCTTGCACAGGTGAGGCTGTTCTTAATTAGCTGCCTCCATTCTAAATCTCCCCTGCTTGCAGACTAATTAGCAGATTGGGCCCACCCGGCCTAATTCAGCTCTTGCGGGGCTAGTGTTGGTAGTCCAGCCCATCACCAACAGGCAGAGTAGATTTAAGAGCACCTGATGCATTAGCTGCAGCAACTCAAAAATCTGAAGTTTGGCAACACTGTTAAATGTATGAACTAAGAATAGAAGTCTTTCAGTCCACAAATATTATACACACCTCTCAAATACAAATATGCCAGTAACAAGCAATGATGTATAAAAAAAGGTAGTAAATTACCTCTGCAAAGATATATTTCAAGTAGCAAAAACTCTGAAAACTTAAAAGGGACACAGATTAACCTGAAAAATCAATATGTAAAAAATGAGTTGAGTATTTCAGGTAGTATATCCGCTTCTAAGTTCCCTGCCAAGTTCTGTGGTTGTGCAATCACATCTTCATATTTTTTTAAAAAGAAACTCTCTCCTCTGTTGCTGTGTGAAAGACAGACACACATGAGTAAGGGAAACTTACTAACAGAGTGACTATTTGGGAAAACAGTAATATTGCCTATACACACAGGGTGAAATCCTGGGCCACCTGAAAAATTCAAAGCTCCCATTAACTTCAGTGGAACCAGCATTTCAATCAGAGTGTTTTCAAATGCACAAAATAAACAACCCTTTTTTTTTTTTTAAGTGTAAAAAATGTTTTTCTTTGATCTCCTTCAATTATAGAAATCCCAGGCCAAATCCTGGGCCATGTTCAGTGCTGAAAATAAGTACTCTCTCTGCTTATTACAAAATTCAGAATTAGTATGTGAGGATCTCAATGCACCTTACAAATGTGGGGTTTACCCCCATTTTACAGATGATGGGGCTAAGGACAGAGAGGGGAGCTCCACTGATTTTCAGAAGCCCAGGGAAACAACAGGCTCTCTCCTTAACCCCCATCATCTGAATTGACCAAGGGCTGGTCCACACTAAGCCCCCAGTTCGAACTAAGATACGCAACTTCAGCTACGTGAATAACATAGCTGAAGTCGAAGTACCTTAGTTTGAACTTAAAGGTACTTACCGCGGGTCCACACGCAGCAGGCAGGCTCCCCCGTCGACTCCGCCTACTCCTCTCGCGGAGCAGGATTACCGGCGTCGACGGCGAGCACTTCCGGGATCGATTTATCACGTCTAGACAAGATGCGATAAATCGATCCCAGAAGATCGATTGCTTGCTGCCGAACCAGCCGGTAAGTATAGACGTACCCCAAGAGTTAACAGAAACTCAATGGCAGAGTTGGGAAGAGAACTCAGATTTCCAATTTCCTGCTCTGATAATTAAACCAGGCTACAATCTTGATTCTTTAAAATGCCATCTGCCCTGCAGGAAAGGGGTGCCTTTTTCACAGGAACTCACTGATTTTCAGAAGTTTCCCCTGCAGAGCAGGTGAAATTTTAAAGGCCCAGGACTGTACCCTGTAGTACTTTGGCAGCTAAGTATTTTCTTCCTGTTCAGGAGGGCTGTTGGCAGGTTTAGCAAACCTGCAGCCTGTTATGTCTTTAATCTTGGGCTTCTTGCCATAACTCTTTCAGGAGCTGAATGTATGTTCCTGTTTAATAATATTTGTCTTTTTCCATTTGGAATGGAGAAGATTTGTTGTCCTGTAAGGAAGCAAAAGTGCTTTGGCTCATTGGATTGGTCTTTTGATACAGACAAGGAAAAGAGTGTTATTGTAACTCTGACAGACAGAAACAAGGCTTCAACACACGCAAGAGACATACAATTCCTGGGTCACACACAGGATCCATTTACAAAAAGGCCATGGATCAATAATTCTTCATTGCCTGGAGAATGCACCCTCAAGCACAGACTGTGGTTTCTTTTTGCAATAAATCTTTGGGCACTGCACTGTATGGAAGAATAAACAGATTTTAAAATATTAAGGGCTCATGTATGCTTTGTAGGCACAGCCCATAGTAAGGAGTGGTGCAAAACCATTCCACTCAATCCTGCCACAGAGAGTTCCCAGTGCACAGATTCCGTCTCTCCACTTCAGCACTCCATTCAAGGGATGCAGCTTCCTTCCTTCACCATGCCTATTCAGTTCCATGGACTGGTCTGGGGGTGGGAAGTACTGAGGGGAGAAATCCCTATGCTCACTGATATTGTGCATGTCCCTTACTCCATCTGCAAGGGGGAAGGAGGGGAGCTCCATGTGTCCCCTCCCCCTCCCCAGTATTGCCAGCCCCCAGCATTCAAAGACCATGAGTCAGACCTCTAAAATCATGACATTTTAAAAAATAATACACTGAGTTCTTTTTATTTGCCTTCTGATTTTGACTCTTTAGGGGTCAGATTTTCAAGCTTTTTTCCACAACCATGAAAGGCCAGAACTTGCACTGGAAAAAAATAATAATAAAAGGATGAGAGTTTCACATGAGTCCAGGAGCTGGAGCTTTAAGGAACACACTGAATATCACAAGACCCGTGATAAAATTGCAAGAGTTGGCAATACCCCACTTCACAACCCCTGAAGAGCGAGGCAGGCTTTGTCCCTAAACCACTGAAGTCAAACACAGCCAGCAGGAAGGACCTGAACAGATTTTAGGATAAAACACAAATGCGCACACATCCACACAAATTTTTAAGCCATAATTAGAAGGCAACAACTGATCCTTCTTTTTCAGTAATTAAGGTTACCAGATATTAAAACAAGTTGATCAACAGTGTATGAAATGAAACACAGCTTCAGAACCTTTTTTCCTTTTGGACTTCCTGATTCAGGAGAGTCATGCTACATTGTGGACAGCCAAAGAAAGAAGTGTCATAGTAGCGTTGGAACATTTGCATGATCTATTCTAGCAGACTAGTTATAGAGAACAGCAAGGGTAAACAAAATACAGGCTAGAATGACCATAAATGAATTAGAGGTGACATTTCAGCTCTGAGGCTTTCCCCGAGCATCCAGTCACACTGTGCCAGTCATGTCACCTTATGTTATTTGACATGTCACACAATGTGACTGATACAGCCGGAGAGAACACACACAATATTAATGCAACTGTGCTTCCAGAAAATGAGAAAGATCAGTTTCCCCCTGCCCATGCTTAGTATGTTAAGGTATAAGGGGGGAAATGTTTTGTCTATATTATGTCCTGCTACCTAAAGAAGAGCTATTTAGTTGTTTACTATCCAAGCCATTAACACTACAGGTTAGGTATTTGCTTCCATATTTGAAGCAAAACAATAGGAACTGCTCTTTCATGCAAGTGATACACAATAGCCACTAAACGAAACATTCTGTTGACTGAATTGCAAAATGATTGGACAAAATGAATAGAGTAGACATGCTATATCTAGCCTTTAGTAAAGTGTTGGTTACCATGGCTCATGAAATATTGCTTGAAAAATTGACTAATATCTGTCTAGCCTTCAAACCAGAAAAATATTTTCATTTTGGCCCGAAAAAGAGACGTTTTAAATCTAGGAGGCATCACAAGTAACAGCTTGGGACCTAAAAAATTAGAGGCTATGTGCAGGGGTGAGCAGACGTCATACATTACTGGGCCCTCAGAACTCAGACGAATATATACACACACAAAATTACTCACTGTAACCACTATCAAAGTGAATGCAGTGCCATTACTCTCATAAGCTTAAGACATCACTATAATAACACACTATATCAGAGTTCATCTTAACACTTACTTGTGGTTTATTGATCAATATCCCTTTTTTCATTAATAATTATAAAAAAAATACTTTGTGATAGTAATAAAAACCTGTGAAAATGCTACCCCCACTAAATATTACAACAGCACATACAGTTGTACAGATATGAGTTGGCTACAGGCCATTTTACTTTGTTGAGCATTGCTTTAGGAAATATAAATGCTCTTTTAGTTCACCGTGTATATGTATGATAGCATCACCTACCAGCCCTGCCTTAGTATTAAGGTTGCCCAGCACTTCCAATTATAAGACCCTGTTTTCAGTTTCTTGTATATTTGCCAAATTTTCAACTGTTCACACTGAAATTCTCCATGCTGAGTGTCTGCCTCAGGCTGAATTTTTTGGATGATATCAGCCAAAATGGCTAAGTGGTTTCCCAGAAAATGGCTAGGGGACAATACACTGTGTTGCCCATGTTAAAAAATTCTGGCAAACTTTTGAGAAACTCTAGCACCCCAATATTTTGGCGAAGGGACTTGAAATTTGGCAGGGGATGGCCTCTGCATTTTCCCATGAAAATCTATCCAAGTTAGCAAAAAGAACAGGAGTACTTGTGGCACCTTAGAGACTAACAAATTTATTAGAGCATAAGCTTTCGTGGGCTACAACCCACTTCTTCGGATGCACATAAAAGTGGGTTGTAGCCCACGAAAGCTTATGCTCTAATAAATTTGTTAGTCTCTAAGGTGCCACAAGTACTCCTGTTCTTTTTGCGGACACAGACTAACACGGCTGCTACTCTGAAACCTATCCAAGTTAGAAGCTTTTGAAAAATTGCAGTTTGCACATGCTCAGTGGAGACTCGCTGGAGCTTTGCAGCTAGATTCCCCAAGTATTTCATCTGCACTCAGCATCCTTCCGCCCAGGGCTGAATGGGACTTGAGGTACAACTGCATCTTTTGACTGGTCATCAGAGCAAGGATACGGGCTCTCCTGTGCTCTCAACACACTCCCAGCTGGGCTCAGGCAGTATGAAGGAGTAAGCTGCTTAATTCAAATGCAAAGAACAAGAGGTGGCAGACCTGCGGATGGTGGGGGCAGTAGACTGGGACAAGGAGCCAGAGGTAGGACTGGAGGCTGGCTTGGGGGATGAGGGTGTTACTGAAATGTTGGGTTTGCCTAGATGAGAGCCAATAACAGCCAGACAGGGATAAGGAAGAGATTGCTTTATTTTGCAGAAGAAAGGAGAGCTTTGCATCTTGGTACAAAGACTTTAACTTATACAAAAATTAAAGATTTTTGTATACACACTTAGACACAGGCTTTGGTTGTGTTAACATTTGATTGGTGGTTACCAGACCCTGCACTTTTGCTATTTGGTTAGTGAAACCCGGTTTGGGACCAGTTTTAACTACCTTAAGGCAGAGAAGGGAAGACAGTTTAAAAGTTTAGGCTGCTGTGTACGTGAGGAGCCTGTTTTTTTTAAATGGCCGCTGGCGGTTAAGGGGTTTTTTTTGGCCGACTGTTACAAGGGGAAACTGGGACTAGGAAACAATGGAGTGGGGGGAAGGGGTGGGAGACAGACCTGACAAGGAGCCTCAGTGCAAGGGGAGAACTGGGATTGGCTGGGCAAAAAGATTGGGACAAGGAGCCTATTGGGCCACTGAGATTGTACAGGAACCCTGGGGTGGGAGACTAGGAGCCAGTGGGGATGTGCAATGTGCGCTGAGGGGTGACTCAAAGAAAGGGGGAAAGAGACGGATCAGACAAGGAGCTGAGAGAAGGGAATCTGGGACTGCCTCAACAAAGACTGGGGGGCAAGGAGCCTGGGGGAGTGGGAATGGCTGGGACGAGGAGACAAAAAGAAGAGACTAGGACTGGCTGGGCAAGGAAGTTGGGACTGTCTAGGAGAGGAGAATGGGACTGGGAGGATGAGCTGCAGGTGAGGAAAATACAGAATTGGGACAGGTTGGAGAGGATGGGGCAGAAGTGGTCACGGTGTGGGTGGGGAGAGTGGGCAGAAGAATCTGTGCCCACTACAGCACACTCCCCTCCCAAGTCTGGAATGGAACCCAACATGCCTCAGTCTTACCATTCCTCTGCCCTTAGCAGATATCTGTGAAACCCACTGGGCAAGTGTCACATACCACTCTAGTGCTGGTCCACGGAGCAGGACAACCTACTGTTGGTATCAGTTAGTCTGTTAGCTCAAGTAGCAAAAGGTCTGTGTGATGGATTTAATTATTTCAACCCCTTGATAAGGCACATGGATATCAATATGATGCCACATGAAGAAATTTCTGTTTTTTTCCGTTTGCTTTGTTAAAAAGCCATAGGAAATTATATACAAAAACGATGTCCAAGAGATGTACTCCCCCATATTGGTGACAGGGTAGGGCCAGTCTCCTGTCAGACATAAATCTGAGAATGCACAACTCCTGCCTTTCTGCATGAACATTGTCAATAGCCTCAATTTTGTGTTGTATGAAAGATTTGAAAACTGTTATACAGTGACAACAATCAACTAGGAAACAGTTCCAGGGTGAAATACAGGTCTTCAGAGGCACGCTAACAACACAAAGCCTAATTCTTAGTCTGTGAAAGACCACACAAAAACTTCAAATACTGATCAGTGATGTAATACACTTTAAGGAATTGCCAGGTTTGAAAAAATTGCTTATATTAGATTATCTCTTTAGAAGGCAAAATATATACAATCAAATTTGGCAACAGCTTACTAATGTGTTTGTTGGTTAAATATACAAGAGAAAAAAGAATATTTGTATTGTTCCTTGGTCCTTTGAATCATTTCCGGTTTCATAGGTTAAGGAAAACTAATCTGAAGAAATACCCAAAGATTTCATTACTTCCTTATATAGTAACAGGGGCTAAGAGTCAATTATTATTTCATGTAATAGTTTGTCTGGCTTGTTATACCTTGTGTATTATCAGTTCTCTTTGTGTTGTCCATATTTTGCAACCAACTTGTGATACAATATTCCATGCACCATATGTATGCAATAGTTAATTTAAATTCTGATCCTCCAATATGCTGAATACCCTCAACTCACCCTCTCAAGTCACTGGATTGAGGGCATTTAGCACTTGGCAGAAGGAGACCCTTACTTCTGCCATGTTTGAAACTTCCAGGTTTTCATATTGACAAAGGGTAAAACTTTCAAAAGTGCCCAGGGGCTGAATCCACAAAGGGGACTGGGATCAGCATTGTAACACCAACTTTAGGCGCCCTGCTGCCAGATGGAATCCACAGCCCTGGGTAAGACACAAAGGCTCCCTATCCAATGCCTGGGGAGAATTAGACATCTGAGAATGGGATCCACAAAAGCCAACAAGCTGAGGAGGGAGCTGCCTAAAGTTGCCAATAGGAGATGCTGAGGAGAGGAGTGTGACCTAAACCCTGACCCTCAAAGGGACTTTGCATTGTAAACATATCCTATAAAAAACCTGCGGCTGGCCCATGACAGCAGAGTTGGGCTCACAGGGCTCAGGCTAAGGGGCTGTTTAACTGCAGTGTAGACATGTGGGCTCTGGCTGGAGGGAGCCCAAGCTCTGGGACCCTCCCACCTTGCAGAGTCCTACAGGCTGGGTTCAGGCCGGAGCCCAAACATATACACCTCAATTAAACAGACCCTCAGCCCAAGGCCTGTGAGCCTGAGTCAGCTGGTACAGGCCAGCCGTGTGCATCTAATTGCAGTGTAGACATACCCTCAGGTGCTAAGTCTGGGTTGAAGGAAGATGCCTAGCTCCCTTTGGGATGGATAGCCATGAACCCTCTCCTGGAGTTGGGCTCCCAAGCTCTCACATAGGAGGAAGAGGAAGTAACCCCCATAACCATTAGCCCAATTGTCAGTACTCACCCAAGATGTTGGGGATCCAGGTTCAAATCCCTCCCTCTGCCTGATTTGGAGTAAGGATCAACATTTTCCACTTTTCAGGATCATGCCCTAATCACTGGGCAATGGGGTATATCTAGCTTATTCTTTCCTGTTGAAACTCTTCCACTTTGTATAAATAATTAGTTATTGGAACAAAGACTTGAACTTAGGGCATCCACCACTGAAGTGTGAGACCAGATCCCTGGGCTAGAGAGTCATTTTTCACTCAGTCTCGGTGACCCAGTGGCTATTGATTTCTACCCAGTGGAACAGCTTCAACAGTAGAGCACCACTTAGATGCTTTTAAATTTTTTACCCAAAGTCTCAAAATTGTTTAAGTCTTATGATTAGGGCAAGTGGTTTATCACAGCAAGCTACATAATGAGTCATGGTCTGGTCATGGAGAGAAAATATAAAAAAATCATGAATTTTCAATAAAAGTCTCACAGGTCACATTGTTTTAATCAAAATTTCCTTTGTTGTGCAACAAACATTTAACTAACAGTTTTAAAATATTTTAAACAGCTCCGACTGGTGCTGCCAGGGCAGCCCCACTGCCGCAGCAGTACAGAAAGCCAAAAATCAAGAAGAAAGTGGGACAGTACTGACGCTGCCTCCTCCAGTAAAAATGTGTCTTAAGTTAGTTATAAAAGCTCAGTGATTCCCCCAGTGCGCTCC
Organism: Emys orbicularis; assembly: GCF_028017835.1. Lineage (NCBI taxonomy): Eukaryota > Metazoa > Chordata > Testudines > Emydidae > Emys > Emys orbicularis. Next base: position 93,692,635 of record NC_088687.1, on the reverse strand, counting down.
AACGATTAGTAGTAGTGGACGAAGATGAAATCACATTACAGCACTAGTCCTAATTATGAAAGCCTTGGCTCTCCCTCAGCCTCCCAGAATGCCCCCGGGCAACTCTCAAGGTTCTTTGTGAAGCTCGTCCAGCTGTCTACTACTGCATCTACTTGCTCACACAATGAAGCCCCAAAACTCAGATATTTTTTAAAGTTAACATGTAATTTGCATTATCCATGACTCCCATAAAAAGGCAGCCTTACTGTCACACTGCACTGAGCAAAGGAACAATGTGTCTACATTAGAGATGTGCCCGAACCAACATCAAGACTTAAATACCCCTGAGTTTTGGGAAAATTCAGATGAGATCAGAACTTCATGGTCCTGAACATGGCTAACGTATGGGTATGTTTGGTGCCAATACCTGAAATGAACTTTGTGGCTCAGTACCATATCTTGCACTTACCAGCAGCAAACCTCAAAGTGCTTCACAAAAGGAGGTAAGTATCATTATCCCCATATTACATATGGGTAAGGCCCTACTTAATTGGCGATACTGTGGAAATTGCAGATCCCGCAATATTTGGTTTCTACCACAATTTTGATTTTAATTAGCTTATTTTACACAGTCCACATTTTTTCACACATTTTGAGGTTTGCAACACACACTCCCCTCCCCCCCCCCAGCCATTAGTACAGTAGAACCCTATTTATCCAAACTGACCACAGCTGGGGCTCGGGCTGTCAGCCCTGTGCACGATGGGGCTCAGGCTATCAGCTCCACACACAAATTAGTATAATATAGTTGCAGCACAATGTCTGGTTATCAAAAAAATTAGCAGGTACAATATAATACTTGAGTGTTTATATTGTTCCAGCAAATTTTTCTTAAATAGGTCTTTTGGCTTTTCCAAATTACTGCAATTAATAAAAGGTCTATTATTACTTTTCCATGTCTTGTTTGTAACTCAGCTACAAGTATTTGACAATCATCCTGCGATTCAAGTTGGGCCTTACCTATGAGGATTCTGAGGCACAGAAAGGAGATAACCCAGCTGGCCAGTGGCAGGACTAGGAAGAGAAGCTACTACTTCAGAGTCATGGTCCAGTGCTTTATCCACGAGACCACACTGCCTCCTTGTCAATGCCATCTCTAGGCTGTTAATGCTCTGTTTCTTTAACCTGAATACTCTGACACAGCCAGTGAAGTGGGTGCTCACAGGAAGGTTGTAAGTGACTGTAGAAAATTCCAGTTTCCTAAGCATTTTTAGTGGACCACTTGTGAGTTTCTTGCCACTTTTCAATAGATAATCAGGGCATTACCCTCTTTTAAGAACACTTGTACTTATAGCTACATAAAATGGCATTAAATCATGGCATTATATAGCCACATCCTCTATACCTGAAAGGCCTTTCTTCCTAAGTGCATTTGCAGTGCCAGGTTGTCATGACATATGGTACATCTTCGGACCAAACCGACCAGGCACAGCCACATTTTCTGGAAGCAAGCTGTGCACTCTGGAGTATGCCAGAGATCAGTTTGCATAGAAACTCAGGGCAAACATTTTCAAGGTTAGATGGCTAAAGTTAGATTCCTAAATTCATATTTAGATACCTACATTAGGTATTTAGATACCTACATTAGAATTTAGAAACCCTACACATTTAGGAACTAACTTTTTAAAAAAATTCCAGCCTAAGTCTTCTACAAAGCTATCTATTACTATGTGTTGCTTCTCTGTAAATCTTAAAATATTTTTCTTAATAAGTTAAACTCTTATTTGGAATTAGCTATAAATGTTATGAAATCCTTCACAGTTAATAAATACTATGGAGATGAGAACTCTGGAAATACAGAAGATAAATTTAATTGATTAGATATGTCAGGGGAAATCCTGGCTCCATTGAAGTCAATGGGAATTTTGCCATTAATTTCGGGGGAGTAAAGAAATCAGGATTACACCCACAAATAAGCAAGCAGATAAATCACGAGAAGCCTGATTTCCCTCTACCCTCCCCCCCCCGCCCATTGCCAAGTGCTGAAAGTATCAGATACCTTATACCAGTTCTCAATAGAAAAAAATAAATTGTGTATTTGTTGAAAGCAATCTCTCAGTAAATGGAATAATTGTCTTAGGAGTTATTCATAGACCTGTCATGGGGTGCACTACTCACTGCTGGAGAACCTCCTTCTGGCCACTTCTGGGGATTAGCTCTGCCAGGCTGGTGCCCCTTCCTGCGATTGCACTCCACCACTCTCTCGGTCTTGCTCTCTTGGGATTCAACTTGCTCCTGCTTCATGGCTTGGCCTTCTGGCCAGGTCACTGTGGTTTTCCCCTTCTGGGGAAATCACATGCATCTGAAGTCTTTCCGGACTGACTGTCCCAGGCAGTCTTCTCTTTCACTGTCCCCGTAACAGTGCTACTTCTCCATCGACTGGTAGGGAAACCCAGGCCCACCCTCTACACAGGGTTCCAGCCCAGGGACCCTCCAACTACCAGTCAAGGTCTGCACAATCCTAAACCTTACTGCTGTATCCCTAGGCTATTTCCTACCTTCCCTTCTCACCTGACAGTGAATTATGGTATATAGTATCAAATTTAAGCTACTTGTCCCTCCCTTGTGAAGATTCCTGTTGCCTCTTGTGCCCTCTGCTCTGTTGGTGCCCCCAACCTCCTTCCCATTTGTCCTCTCTGTGCCTTCTTTTATGCAGCCCTGAGTGCATGGTTCTACCTCACTAGGCTCATCCACTACAGCCAGACTGCTTATAGTGAATCTTGTTGCTTACAGCCAGAGCTGGTCACCTCTAGTTAAGGTTCCCTACTACTTCTAATTCTAAGACCTTATTTTCAGGTGCCTATAACTTTGTCAAACTTTAACTGATCGAGCTGAATTTTTCCATGCCCAATATCGGCCTCGGACAATGTTTCTGGAAAGTTTCAACAAAAATGGTTCAGCCCTTTATGAAAATAAGATTATGGGGAAATGTTTTGACCATGTTAAAAAATTCTTACAACTTTTTGGTTATTCATAGATTCACAAGGTAGGTCCATACTGGAAAACAAAATAAAACACATCAGCTAGTCTCAGAACCTGGGTCAACTGACTGGGCTCATGGGTCTCACATTATGGGTCTAAAAATAGCAGCATAGACGTTCCCGCTCAGACTGGAGCCCGGGGTCTGAGACCCACCCCTATTGCCAGAGGTTTCAAAGCCCAGGCTCCAGCCCAAATGAGAATGCCTTCATTGCTATTTTTAGTCCTGCAGCATGAGCCTGTGTCAGTTAACCCAGGCTGAGACTTGCTGCTGCAGGGTTCGCTAATAGGCTGCAAATTCTCTGAAGAGTCCGTCTGCGGTGAGGATGTTCCATGCTGCAGATGAAGGGGTTGAGCAACACTTCCCCTGCAATGGCTGCTCCCAGTTGCTGTGGTGTTGGGCAGAGGAGCTGAGAGCATGTTGACTGTCTCCCTAGTGCTCTCAATGCTCCCCCTGCTCCCGAGGCAGCATGGAGGAAGAAAGAAGATTCAGACCTGGGGGGGTGAGGGGGTGAAAAAGGAGGAATGGAGTGGTAGAGGAAGCAAATTGGGATGAAGAGACTGGGAGTCTGGGGGACCTGGGAGCTGGTTGGGGTGGCAGTGAAACTGAGATCAGAGCCAGGGAGACTGGGTCTGGCTGGGCAAGGAGACTATGAGGAGGCTGGAGCAGAGACTCTGGGATATTACTGAAGCAAATGGCTTAGTACTTTAAAATAAAACAAGATTACAGATGTTTCTATGAAGTAAGTTGGTGTAGCTGAGAATACACATACTGAAAAGTATGAATGACAGCAGAATATTTATCAAGCAAAGGAGAGCTATAGGAGTAGCAATGACTGGTTCTTCCCCCCTTTGCTGGCCTGAGCTGTTGGGCCCACTCTCCCTCCTCCCAGTACCCTAAGAGGAGGAGAAAAGCAGCAGACACCCATCCTTGCTTGCCTTGCATTGTTGGTGGGGAAGGGGACATGGTAAGGATCCTGGCTCTGTTCTCTCTCGCTAGATTTAGGGAGATGAAGATTACTCTGCTGACCAGTCCCGTTCCCTTTCCTGAATACTGGTAAAGAACAGGGCTTGATCCAACTTCTTGGCGGGGTGAGCACCTCCTCTCCTGACTTCAAGGGGTGGGGAACAGAAAATCCAACAAACTTCTCCACTCATTGAACTCTTGGGTCCCTCTGCTGTTTGCCTGTAGAGAAACTGGAGTACAAGGGCATCAGATGATAATGGAGCGCAAGGCCATTTGGCTGTCCCCAACCAGAAGATAGGCCTATGTAAATGCTGGAGTGGGAGACACTGAAACCTTTATAGTTTAGTTAGTTGGATGACATTTGGATCCTAGACCATGAATATCAGCCTGTTTGCCCATCACTACTATCAACACTTCCCCCCTCGTTATCATCAATGCAAGTTTCAGGTCACAAACTGAGCATGGGCTTGGGTAAAGAAAAACCATCACTCCTGTTGAAATATTACAGTTATGTGCTTTGCTCCTTCCTCTGAAGCATCTGCTACTCGCAGAAAGTGCATACCAGACTAGATAGGCCATTGGTCTGTTCGAAACTAGATCACTAGCAATTCTTATGTACTTACATTACGTTCTCCTATTACTGTCAGAAATAAACAATCTTACAGGGAGAGGAAGAACAAGGGGTTTCCAATAAATAGACCCTGGCAAAGATTTATATACACCCATACGTGCTGTATCCACTTATCTCTGTGTGTGGTTTTTATTTCATCTCAGGGGTTCCTTCCAACATGCCGTTATAGCACCAGCAAATAAGTGTAGGCAGACATCTAGCAACATTGACAAGGAACATGGCACTACTCCAAGTACAATGACACCAACCAGGCCTAATGTCATAGCCATCATCTCTCTAAACAAAAACAACTGGATAGAACTCCCTGCAGATCCCAGAAATGCTGCCTGTTAATCTGCTCAGGGCATCACTGCTGAGCAACATAAAACCCTCCCCCTCTCCTAGAGCATTTTTCCTCTGCAGCAATACCAACCTGGTCTTCTAATCCACATATAAAAAGATTCCAGAGGCTGTATTTTATTCTTGGATGCACAGAAGTGGTTCCCATTGATTGCTGTGGCATGTTTCTGTTCATGTCCTCTTCATTTCCAAGGAGCAATGAGAAAGCCTCTGAGAGTAACCTCTGAAGGGTGATTATAGAATATCAGGGTTGGAAGGGACCTCAGGAGGTCATCTAGTCCAACCCCCTGCTCAAAGCAGGACCAATCCCCAACTAAATCATCCCAGCCAGGGCTCTGTCAAGCTTTACCTTAAAAACCTCGGAGATTCCACCACCTCCCTAGGTAACCCATTCCAGTGATTGAAGGATTCGTTTGACAGACTTTTACAGTAAGAGAAATATAAAGACCTGGCATTAAATACTTACTTTGCCTCCTGAGAGCCACCTATAAACACACATGGGCAAAGCTTTCCACAAGGTATTATACAACTTTTCTGGTACTGTAGAAGGCTGCCTGGACTGGATCCTTCTATCTCACTTCAGTGGCTATGACTGGACTCTGCCAGCACACACTGTATTTACTCAGGGTCTCTCCTTATCCCCTCTTCCTTGGTTACTTTGAACCCCTCCCAACTCTCCTTCGTTGCTTGCAGCAGTTCAGGTTCCTTTGGATTTTTTAGTGCTACTTCATTTTTGGCCACTTTGCTTTCACAGCTCCTATTCTTCTGTCTCTTCATGCTTCACTAGCTCCACAATGTGCCCCTTGGCTATTGCTGTGTTCTCTCATCAGTTGCCTTCACGATTCAGTTATGATTGATTATTTACCATGTATCAGACACTGTACAATTATTATTAATTATTATTATTAAGCACTAACCATGTGTTCAGTTCTATACAAAACAGGGCAGGGTTCTGTAGAGTTTTCCCCAACACAATCTACAAGCTAATATTAAAAGGTTTTGGAAAGGTGTGTAGTAATAATTACCTAAAATATCTGAGAGTGGTATCGATGATGAACAGTGGTTTGGAAAGATGATGATAAATATTATAACAGAAATCCAGGTATCAATTTAGATAAGTCATCTTTAAATCACTTATATGATCACTATTTGTTGGTCCACTAAATGGTGAACTTCAAATGATACAACAGCAAAATCTCCATACTGGAAGGATTTAATATCAAGCTAAAGTTTAATATAAAAGAAAGTTTCACCTATACAACCTGAATTGGCTTTTAAACTGGTTTTGTTAAATTGGTGTACCAGACTCTGTGGACACTCTTATTTTAATATCAGAATAGTTTATTATAGTTTAGTTAAACCTGTTCCTAATCGCCATAAATTAAACCAAAATAAGACACTCAAATTAAAATCAGAGTGTTCACACAGAGGTTTGCACTAGTTTAACTATATTGATTTAAATTCACATCTTAGGTTATACCTGTTCAACTTTCCATGCAGACAAATCTAAATTTATCTAAATCTCCCTTGTTAGAAGTGTAACTTCAGAATGTAAATATTCTTTATTGCCTGTGGAAAGCATCACAATGATAGTTTATAACCTAATCCTGAAAAGTCCTACTGATCAGCCGGAGTGAAGGACAAATATATCAGCACAAGTGATTTTGAGAAGAAAGATTAGAGCCAAACAAATCACGCTCCAAAGTGATGTGGGAAACTGAACTCCATGCATTATTATTCAGACAATATTCAGGCAAGTAAAATATTGACTTTCGACAGTTTACAAAAAACAATATAGCTTGTGTCCTAGGGCAGCTGTTTAATCTGCAATTGATACCGGAGTATGACATCAGATATAATTATGTTTCCCATATAAATCCCAGAAAGTTTCCCCCCCACAAAATAGATATTAACCACCTAACTGCGATGGTCCTTCCCTCAGATTTCCAAACTCAACAGCATCAACAACATAATTCTGTATAGGTATTAATTACTTGTATTCAAGTAGCACTCACAAAGGTGATAGGCACTGTCTACTCAAATACTGAGCAACATTGTGCACAACCAATTATAATCTCAGACATTCAATAAATGAAGGGTGGAGGAGAGGAATGCAATTAATATATGTACAATCTTTATTTACACTGACATATTCTTATGTAATGTGGAGGAAGCTTGCTGGCCAATGACACCCATGTATTGTGTTTACTGTTCATTTTGATGCGACTTCATGGTGCTTTGCGGTAGGAGAGCAAGAAGTGTTTTTAATTTACTTTAATTTTAGCCACGCTTCCTCTAAATTTAAGCCAGGTAGAGGTTAACTACCTCTACTAGAGGAAAACACTGAATGTATTGGGCCAGATTCTGGTCCCTTGCTGATCTGTACAGAACACAGGTCGGGTGCCTGTGTAAGGTCCCCTTTCCACTTTCCGTGATCCTGTTGCAGGTTTGTCCTACTGCTTTGGAGTTGAGCAGTATGGAGGCTGCTCTAGTTTACATGAACAAGTGTCTCTAAAGGTCTGAAAATGTAACAGGAATTGGTAGTACCTAGGGACATCCAAGCTCCTTTCCTCTGACCATGCCACCTTTTTCCTGCTAGGATGACAGCAGGAGTTGGGGATTTTGGGTTTCTAAACCAGGTCTACAGCCTTTATACTGAGATGATCCTTCCTGGTCTGGCTATTGAGTTTTAGGGCCAGGTTATGCCAGCTGTGCTATGCATAGTGGCCACATCACACCAAAGACTCTGGCTACACATGTTGGACTGACACAAATTAAGATATTTTGTGGATAAAATAAAAGTAACGATTAACAAGCTGGGCATCCTGTGCCATTACCAAGATTCATTCTTGCAATTACTAATCCTACTAATGCTGCTTCAGAAACAAAAATGGGTAAAAAGCTCTGTCTAGCAGGCAAACTGGTAATTACTGGGGTTTGCAGAAACTAGTGACACCATCTTCATTTATACTTATAAATTCTATGGGACATTGTTGACATGGAAAAAACAGGAGTTTCTTGTAATATAGACATCTATTTTGTATTATGCTTCCGTCGATCCCAGAAATCTGCAAAAGAATACACTTCCCCTCATTTAAGGCCTAGGAATGAAATGGTGAAGAGCTTATATATTAGAATTATAGTTTGAATTCTAAATGTATAGCTAATAATGGGAACAGGCATTTCTTGCTAGAATATAAAAGCAACAAATCTTGCTTTAGGGTTTTGCTTGCATGTTCTTTGGGGATTTTCCTCGCATAACAGTATAGTGCTTTGTTATATGAAGAAAGTGAGGAGAATCAAACCCCATTGTTTTGAGGAAAGAAATGGGATATTAGCAATAGCATATGAATGTGTATGATGGAAAATACATGTTCTTCTTTGGCTATATTATTGACTTCTTATAATGGTTTTCTATTCTCAGCAACAAACACTTCACTTTTCTGTTGCGAGTTCTTCAATATAAAGCAAAAACAACAATTCATTAAAATGAATATTTGAGTAGATATATGTGCAAAAAGAACAGACTGATGTTTTCCATACGACCTCTTGAAAAAAAAAAAATCTTGTGTCTACTGAACCAAATTATTCTCTTGATATTTTCATTTAAACAAAACATTTTGGATAGTTTGGATTGAAGCCCATTGGATTTGTTCTGCTTCATATGCTTTCATTTTCTCTTCCTTTTCTTGTACTCCTCATTCTTTTGGAGTGTCAGGGGCTGCAATTTGTTTCAGTGCAGCCAAAAATGTGGTTTTGCTTTGTATACTTAGCACTGGTTTCTATGTAAGATACACACTGGGCAGATCCCAAGTAAAGGTCTCTTCCAGCAGAAGGTCAGACATTTGGTGCCTTTTCCATATGTTCTGAACAGTGTTGCTAGCTGTTCTGTGTGTTGAAAAGGAGCTTTGAGAAAGATGCATTGAGTCCTGGTTGCACATCTGGAAATGTTGATGGGCAGTTGAGATTTTAAGACATTGTGTTCATTCTCCTCCACAGCAAAGACTCAACATACCTTGAAGGCAAAAAGCAGCAATTTCCAAATGCTCATGACATTCCAGTGGAATTTTGAAATTTAAAAAAAAAAAAAAAAAAGAGAGAGAGAGAATGGATTTTTTTTTTTTTAAAAAGTACCCGTCAGTCCCCAGCATGGTACTGCCACTGTCTAAGCTTTCACACTCCTATCACAATATGACACAAATTTGCTTTTTGCATTGATTAAAAATTGTCAATGTGAACTATACCTTGCAGCTACATATGCAAAAAACCAACCAACCAAACAAACAAAAAAACAGAGAAGCAAACAACACATGAAGCAAGAAGAAAGCTGCATGCTTCTTTATGAACGTATAGGCAAATAGATAAAGTGGAGTAAATATAAATAGTCGATACACCATTAAAACTTTCTAATTATAAGGACAGTTAAGCACTGGAATAGACTTCCAAGGGAGGTTGTGGAATCCTCATCATTGGAGGCGTTTAAGAACAGGTTAGACAAACACCTGCCAGGGATGGTCTAAGTGTCCTGCCTCAGCACAGGGGACTGAACTAGATGAAGTTTCGAGGTCCCTTCCAACCCTAAATTTCTATGATTAACTAAAATCAGGAAAATGTAGTGCTTTTTAAGGATGGAAATATCGGAGTTGACCAGATCCCTTTATTCACAGGAGAATAGATTTTCTGTCCATAGCTCCTACAAAGTCTTTTCATTTTAAGAAAATGTACATTTATCCACTCGTCTGGAATAAAGAGAAAGGACATATGGTGAGCATTTTTCTAGTTCATCAGTCAAATCTATCCAATGTAAATACTGTCCAAAAGAGCAAGGTTATTTTGATTTTTAATATGAATCTATGTTAAATAGCTACATTCTCAACTCTGGAAAAATCATCTGTGAGGAGCTTCTAATTTTAAGATTGGCCTCCATTCTCTGACCTGCATTTTAAGAACTAACTAGTAATTCTGTGTGCTTCAGTGGTTTGGGTTTTCCCACTTGAAATGCCTGAAAGAGACCTGATTTTCAGAAAGCACCAAAGAAGCACCCCTTTGGAAATCAAGCTCCTTTAAAGTTATCTCAGATTGGGCACCTAGAAATCGAGGCACCAAAAAGAGAATTGCTCTTTAAAAATCTTGGTCCAAGACTGCCCAGTATGCAACTAAATCTTCACAAAATATTCTTTATGCCAGTGATCCTGGCATAGTTCCCCAGGACTAAAGAACCAAATGAGCTAAGGAAAACAGTGGGGGCCTTTTAATTTGACTTGGACACCCAAGTGGTTTTCTTGACAAAACTGCATCTTGAGCTGTATCTTACTTGCAGCTACTCTGTCTGTTTTCTTGTGGTCAAAGGACTTTGCAGCCAACATAAAGTGAAAGCTTTACAGGAACTTATATCCCTACATTTGGATGAACGCATTGTAACAGTATAGCCTTTTGGAGTGCCTTGAATGTAATGCCAAGGGAATTACATGTTTGTTTTAGGTCTCATACTCTCCTTTATCTTGCTGCTTCAATTTGTATCCATTAATAGGCACTGCGTTATAAAGTCAACTCCCATTACTTATATGATATCTGGAGTTATTGGCCCTAATCCTGAAGTTCTGAGGTCAATGGAAGTTTTATCAGAGCAAGGCCTGCAGGACTGGGCTGATTGTTGGTGAGATACCACATCATGGGGCAATTTTTCAGAAAGTGGCCAGTTTCTAGATGTAATTTATTTTCACCTGAAATTCATCTGCAGACACAAATCCTAGTAGTTGCAGCTTTACCTAACTTGCTGCAGATGTAAATTAAATAGAGCCAAATTCTGACACCCTTACTCACACTGAGTAGCACCTTAATGCTACACACAATCCCATTGATTTCAATGGAATACTTCTGGAGTCCGGTGCTACTTAGTGCAAATAAGGGGGTCAGAATCTGACCCATTAATTAAAGAGGTGACTACTCTGGTTTGTGCACATAGTTTATTATGTGGATTCAAGTTTTGTAAGGTGCAATATGTTCTGGCAATGGGGGCGGCGAGAAGCGGCGCGGGCGAGGGATGTGCTGGCCGCAGCTTCCTGACGCCCCCATTGGCCCGGGACAGTGAACCGCGGCCAGCGGGGGCTGCCACCAGCCGAACCTGCCACGTCAGCAGGTAAATAAACTGGCCCGGCCCGCCAGGGTGCTTACCCTGGCGAGCCGCGTGCCAAACGTTGCCAACCCCTGATCTAGGTTTATGGAGTTAAAAAAAATCTTAGCACTATGTAAATTATAATTTTGTAGTGAATACCTTAAGGAAGCCCTTATAGTAGGAACATCAGGTAGGTATTTTTCCAGCATGCTGTACCAAGAAATCTTATTTACTTACTATCTCAAACCTCCATTGAAAACTTTTAAATGGATAATCACGGATTACATTGTTGCTGTCTTTTCAGGACCAGATTGTGAACCTGATCTGGTGAGCAGTTTCTCTCACATCAAAGCTCAAAGTGCAAGGGGCCATTCACCAATAGGAGAAAGGGCTCATAATCTGGTCCTTATATTCACTACAGTTAGGTTATGTTAACTATTCTGTGTTTTGGTATACAGATAATGCCACATATGTTGATCTATATATATTCCTTTAACATGACTACTTTAGGTATGTTTTTTAACTTTTTGTGGTTCTAAGACCAAGGCTTATTTTTTCTGGTGATTAAAATCAATAGCCTGTAAAGGATTAAAATACTTGAATAGGCTTAACTAGAACCATGTTTAATCCACTGGGCTTTCAATATGCACTGGGTTCCAAGAGGCAGGACGAGTTCAGCAACCAAGAGATCCCAGTCCAAGCATGCTGAGGGGCTCTTTCCCAGGTATAACATAACTGGGACGTCTCCTGTTAGTTTCTCCGTGACTACATTATCCAGTGCCTGGCACTATGTGAGAGTCTGGGTTGAATTAAAACTAATCCGTTTCCAATGCCTGTTCAGATTCTTCCATTAGATTTCCTAAAGGTCAAGTGCCTCTAGATTAAGGTCAATTTAGTTGCTTGCCACCCTCATACAGAAGCTCCCAACGACACCACGCAAGAAGAAAAAAGTCAAGTGTTCAGGTAAATCCTTGAGAGTTTGACAGATTTTCAAATTAGTCTTCAGGAATTTCCTTATTATGAAGGACCCGAACATTTCACTCATCTGATGTGGGTCTTACTTGCTCCATCACATCAACACCAACACTCAAATGTAAATAGATAGGAAATCCTCAATGAGGAACAGATGATTCATATCAATCACACTGAAGTAAGCATGTAATATGCTTGATTAGAGTATGCACAAACGGCATCTGTGCTGACTCAGTGCTTGCTAACACATTATGTTGAGGGATTGTTCCTTCAGTTTTACTTGGCACATCTCCCATTGACAACAATGGCGGTTTCACTTGAGTAATGACTGCAGGATCAGGCCCTCACTGGTAAAACTAATTTGAAGCAATTAAAAACAAAACAAGGACTTTATTTTTTTTAGCCCCCAAATGACAGAAAATTGAGAATTAAGGTGGACACCATCATCAACTGCAGTTTATGATGATGAAAGCACCGGGGGGTTGTGGTCAGAGCTCTCTACCTTTCATACTATACACTAAAGTACAACTATTATTAGTATGTCCATTGTGCCCCCACCTAGATAGGGGCTCCCTTGGCACTGTACAAGGAGATAGCAAGAGACAATCCCTGCTCCAAAGAACCCGTAAACTAAACAGACAAGACATCATCAACACGTCCATTTTATAAATGGGGAACGGAGACATGGAGAGATTAAATGACTTGCATAAAACTGTCAACTCTTCCTGTGTATTTGTACAGCACCTAGTACAATGGGCCCAATAACAGTTACAGCCTCTAGGCCCTACAGTAAAACAAATAAGGTCACACAGAATGTCAGTGTGCTCCTAAGCCCGCACTCATGGGACAAACTTTCCTCAATACACTCTGTGTATATGCTTAGGGAATCCAATGTATTAGATAAATGTTATCAAAGTTAATGTCAGGTCCTAATCCCAATTCAAACTGGATCAGGATCAGGTCCTAAGCATGGCAAATATTCCTGTGCCACTATTGCTTTTTTATTTGGTACAGCGTGGTTAAGAACTAGGGAAGCAAATCTGAAATCGTATACCTCTACCCTGATATAATGTGACCCGATATAACACAAATTCGGATATAACGCGGTAAAGCAGCATTCCGGGCGGGGGGGGGGCTGCGCGCTCCGGCGGATCAAAGCAAGTTCGATATAACGCAGTTTCACCTATAACGCGGTAAGATTTTTTGGCTCCCGAGGACAGCGTTATATTGGGGTAGAGGTGTACTCAATACATTTCAAATAAACAAAAAAAGCACAAAAGACACCACATTTCTTGATCCTGCTAGGACAATAGCTGTGTTGATTCACTTCGCTATATTTGGGCTTAGTGTTGTTCCCATTGAAGTCAATGGGAGTTTCATCAACCTGAATGGCAGCAGGATTATGCCCATTCTGTATTTGTACTTTTCAGAAGAAATCCATTATGACTCATACAGAATATTATGCCTGGAGAATTCTTGCTGTTCTGTTTTTCAGTTTGACAGCATCATATATCCATTTAAGTTTTATTTTAGCTTTTCCTTAGACGCCCCATCCAAAGCCCATGGGCATGTGCTAAATTGAGCATGACAAAGCAGCAATACCTTGTAACAAAGATGAATCAGTGTATTTGTCAAGCTTGACTATTAACCACAGTACCTTTTCCAGCTGGAATAGAAACTTATAAAGACCCTTTCAGGGCAACAAATTAGTTTGTCAATGGATCTAAATAGTCATTAATGAAAATGCTTCATAGATGAATTACTGAAAAATTATTCTTGGGGCTAGTTATGAGAGTTCTGGCACTCTCAAGCCAGGACATATTGGTTAGTCAATCTGCATGCTTTGAAAGTAGATTGACTGTTTAGCCATTTTAGAAAACGGGCTGAAGAGACAGCAAACATATCTGCTGCATGTTATTCTTGAAGTCTGACACTTGAAATGCTACATACAATGCAATGACGGTCAGACACTATACTCTATTCCACTGCAGGAATCATGTAAGTTAATATGTAGACGTCTGACATAAGAAAGGCCGTACCGGGTCAGACCAAAGGTCCATCTAGCCCAGTATCCTGTCTACCGACAGTGGCCAATGCCAGGTGCCCCAGAGGGAGTGAACCTCACAGGCAATGATCAAGTGATCTCTCTCCTGCCATCCATCTCCACCCTCTGACAGACAGAGGCTAGGGACACCATTCCTTACCCGTCCTGGCTAATAGCCATTAATGGACTTAACCACCATGAATTTATCCAGTTCTCTTTTAAACTCTGTTATCGTCCTAGCCTTCACAGCCTCCTCAGGTAAGGAGTTCCGCGCTGCGTGAAGAAGAACTTCCTTTTATTTGTTTTAAACCTGCTGCCTATTAATTTCATTTGATGACCCCTAGTTCTTGTATTATGGGAATAAGTAAATAACTTTTCATTATCCACTTTCTCCACATCACTCATGATTTTATATACCTCTATCATATCCCCCCTTAGTCTCCTCTTTTCCAAGCTAAAGAGTCCTAGCCTCTTTAATCTCTCCTCATATGGGACCCGTTCCAAACCCTTAATCATTTTAGTTGCCCTTTTCTGAACCTTTTCTAGTGCCAGTATAGCTTTTTTGAGATGAGGAGACCACATCTGTACACAGTATTCGAGATGAGGGCGTACCATCGATTTATATAAGGGCAATAATATATTCTCAGTCTTAGTCTCTATCCTCTTTTTAATGATTCCTAACATCCTGTTTGCTTTTTTGACCGCCTCTGCACACTGCTTGGACATTTTCAGAGAACTATCCACGATGACTCCAAGATCTTTTTCCTGACTTGTTGTAGCTAAATTAGCCCCCCATCGTATTGTATGTATAGTTGGGGTTATTTTTTCCAATGTGCTTTACTTTACATTTATCCACATTAAATTTCATTTGCCATTTTGTTGCCCAATCACTTAGTTTTGTGAGATCTTTTTGAAGTTCTTCACAGTCTGCTTTGGTCTTAACTATCTTTAGCAGTTTAGTATCATCTGCAAACTTTGCCACCTCACTGTTTACCCCTTTCTCCAGATCATTTATGAATAAGTTGAATAGGATCGGTCCGAGGACTGACCCTTGGGGAACCCACTAGTTACCCCTCTCCATTCTGAGAATTTACCATTAATTCCTACCCTTTGTTCCCTGTCTTTTAACCAGTTCTCAATCCATGAAAGGACCTTCCCTTTTATCCCATGGCAGCTTAATTTACATAAGAGCCTTTGGTGAGGGACCTTGTCAAAGGCTTTCTGGAAATCTAAGTACACTGTGTCCACTGGATCCCCCTTGTCCACATGTTTGTTGACCCCTTCAAAGAATTCTAATAGATTAGTAAGACACAATTTCCCTTTACAGAAACCATGTTGATTATTGCTCAACAGTTTATGTTTTTCTTTGTGTCGGACAATTTTATTAACTATTGTTTCGACTAATTTGCCCGGTACAGACGTTAGACTTACCAGTCTGTAATTGCCGGGATCACCTCTAGAGCCCTTTTTAAATATTAGCTAATGTAACGCCAACTTCCAGTCATTGGGTACAGAAGCCGATTTAAAGGACAGGTTACAAACCTTAGTTAACAGTTCCGCAACTTCACATTTGAATTCTTTCAGAACTCTTGGGTGAATGCCATCTTGTCCCGGTGACTTGTTAATGTTAAGTTTATCAATTAATTCCAAAACCTCCTCTCATGACACTTCAATCCGTGACAGTTCCTCAGATTTGTCACCTCCAAAAGCCAGCTCAGGTTTGGGAATCTCCCTAACATCCTCAGCCGTGAAGACTGAAGCAAAGAATCCATTTAGTTTCTCCGCAATGACTTTATCGTCTTTAAGCGCTCCTTTTGTATCTCGATCATCAAGGGGCCCCACTGGTTGTTTAGCAGGCTTCCTGCTTGTGATGTACTTAAAAAACATTTTGTTATTACCTTTGGAGTTTTTGGCTAGCCGTTCTTCAAACTCCTCTTTGGCTTTTCTTATTACATTCTTGCACATAATTTGGCTGTGTTTATGCTCCTTTCTATTTGCCTCACTAAGTACCTACATGAGGAACAAATATTTGATAATGGGCTCTTCAATCTAGCAGAGAAAGATATAACGTGATCCAATGGCTGGAAGCTGAAGCTAGACAAATTCAGACTGGAAATAAGATATATATTTTTAACAGTGAGGTTCATTAACTACTTGAACAATTTACCAAGGGTCGTGGTGGAGTCTCCCTCGCTGACAATTTTCAAATCAAGACTGGAAGTATTTCTAAAAGACCTGCTCTAGGAATTATTTTGGGGGAGTTCTATGGTTTGTGTTATATAAGGAGGTCAGACAAGATGATCACAATGGTCCCTTCTGGCCTTGGAATCTCTGACGCTATAAACTATGTCAAATACAGGATATGCTACATAGACGATATTATTTGATATGCTATTTAAATGGATGCTCCAGGAAAACTGACAAAGTGACTTGCTCAAACCAGACTTCTGGCAGGAGATATGTTTTTGGACCAAAACTGTGGCCCATCATTGCACACCCATGCAGAAGAGCAAGGTGGCATAAGGCACCCTTGCTGATAGCAGAACGAGGGCAGGAGAGTGGGGGGAAGCAGCCTCTGCAAAGCTGCCCCTCCTCCTCCAATACAGATGGGTGGAGGCTTGGCTAGGGTTACCATTTGTCCAGATTCTACCGGACATGTCCGGCTTTTTTGAGTTAAAAATAGCGTCCGGGGGGAATTTGTAAATGTCCGGATTTCCCCCCCATGCGGAGCACGCGCGGCTGACAGGGCAGCCGGCCAGATCGTGCCACTCGCACGGGGCTCTAGAGCCCCTCCTCCACTTCCCCCTCCTCTCCCCTGCAACTTGAGATCACTCCCCACCTCTCTCTCCCCCTTCCCCCCCCCCCCCCCCGCATTCGCAGATCGCCGGCCGGCTGTTCGTCTTGGGCCTCCGGCAGTCTGGAGCTCCTCCCCCTGCTCCTGCTCCCCCTCCCCACAGCACTCTGTTCTGAGCGGCACGGTAAGGGGGCCAGGGGGTCAGAGAAGGGGCAGGGAGGTTCTGGAGGGGGCAGTCAAGAGACAGGGAGCAGGGTTGGATGGGTCGGGAGTTCAGGGGGGCTGTTAGGGGGTTGGGGAGTGGTTGGATGGGGCGTGGGAGTCCCTGGTGTCTGTCTGGGGGTGGGGGGGTGGGTAAGGGTTGGGGCAGTCAGAGGACAGGTAGGGTCCTAGGGGGGCAGTTAGGATGGTGGGGGGAAGGTCTCAGGAGGGAGCAGTCAGGGGACAAGGAGTGGGGGGGAGGGTTGGGGGTTCTGAGGGGGGCAGGAAGTGGGAGGGAGTGGAAGGGGCAGGGGCGGGGCTAGGGCGGGGCTCCTCCCATCCTCTTTTTTGGATTGTTGAAATATGGTAACCCTAGGCTTGGCACCAACCTGCCCTTAAGGCACCAGGAAGCACAGCTGCCCAGCACACCGGGGGACATACTCTGAGCTATGTGCAGGGCTGGCATAGAGTGCATTTCCTCTCCCGTCTCCCCCATAAGATCAGGAGGGGCACTAAGAAGCAGATGTGACAGTCACAAATGGCTCAGAAAGCCACATTTAGCCCTTTGCTGACACCCTGTAAAATTCAGAAGTACAATAAAAGAGCTTGTGAATGACCTTTTTGTTCTCTATGAGCCAAATCCTAGTTCTGGGTTTGCATGACAGTAAGGAATATGGTAGCCTCATATGGCCATGTGAAACTACTGTATACCAAGCCAGCTGGTTCTGAAGATAGCACATGTTTCAGCTATGATAGGCAAGAAGTAGCTTGTTGGGAACAGGGAGCTAATTAGTGTGACCTCACCTCGACCTTTACCAGTCCTATGGTGACACCTACCTCTCTCTCTCTCCCTCTCCCTCCCTGAGAAGGCAGAATCCTTGCAGCCTTTGAGTTCTAATAAGCCCCACGTAGCTCCAGCAAGAGTGGAGTGAGGGAGCAGACCACACTGTGAGCCTTCTGTGTGCGCAAACTAGCTGCCAAAAACTCCACTTTTCCCCTCACAATTTTTACATTCCAATTACTCATTGTCTATACAAAAATCTGAAGCATATTGAACACTTAAAAGGTTGGGGCATTGTACATTACAATTAGCTGGGGATACTGCATGAGTGCTCATGGGGTCGGATGGAGGGGAGGACTGATGGACAGCCTACTTTGTTTTGAGGTTCCTGCAACATAATTTCAGCTTCACATGCTGCTTAGGATACAGGGTCCTGACCACAGAACACTTAGCTGAATTTTTCAGGACTGTTATCTTTTAACAGGAGGATGGTCTGGGAAAGATTTAAAATGAAGATGAAGAAACTTGCTCTAGGAGGCTGTGAATTCCAACCCGCGTATATACTGAATACAGTATTTCATTGCAGATCATGACTCATTAGCCACATTACCCTCCTTTACGTAGATGGTTTCATGAAAGATTAGGAAGAGAGTGGGGTGGGAAGCACACACACAAAAACTGATTTCTCAGTGCGCTCTTTTGCTTTTTTCAGTCTTTTCACTTTTGGTTCTATGCACAGTATTTCACTTTAATTTAATGCACACTACACAAAAAGGTTTTAAAACTGAAGCTGGGCAAAAATTGCCATATTTTTCTGCAAAATGTTCAATTGAATCATCAAAAGTTCTCTTGGACTGTATTCCCACCTGTTGTCTTTGCTTCCTGCGAGTACTCTAAAGAAAGAGATTGAATATGCATCGAGAGGGAATTTCAAATTGTAGCGTTAACCAACACTCCATTTAGAATTTTGCACTCAAATATGCAATTTGAAACATGTGTTGCTGGTTATTTAAGAAGTCATCCACTCAGGAAAAAGAAATACAATGCAATTTATTGAACAAACCAAACCAATGCAGCAAAAATTTCAAATGTTAATTTACAAATGGTCTGTAGCCAATACATTATTTAAGAAATTTGCAAAGAAATTTTAAATAAAGAATAAATCTGAGGATTTTACAATTGGTTCATGAACAATTTTCAAGCAGAAAAAGGAGGTAAAATTAAATCAAATTGCTAATTACAAATTATTTACCCAACTCTAGATAGGATCTTGTGCCTGGTCTAGAACCCATCCAGCTACATTCTTCTACCGCACGCATTACTGCAGTGTCTGAATACCTTTCAAATTATTAAAAGTGAGTACATATAGGGCATGGTATATTTCTCTCCCTTTTCATTGTGTGTGGACTTTGATTTAACTGTGTATTTGTTTGATGTTTTATGGTGTTGTTTTTGCTGTTGATGCTGCTAGGTTTTGTGTGTTATTCCGGAGGGTTACTGAGTTAAAGCTGGTCAAAGTGGTGAGTTTTAGGTTTCATTCTGAAAGTACTGAGGTTCGTGGCTATTCCACATTGTTCCATTGTTGTGGACCTATTGTTAAGAAATCTCTGGGTCTTGAACACACAAAGTCTCACTCTTGAGGTTAACACTAACACTCCCATAGTTCTAGAGGACCATAACGGTTCCAGAAAGTCATGATCACATAGGATGAGGTGTTGTTTTAGATAGCTGATTGGGACAATCTCTTTGAGGGCTCAGAAGAGGAACAAAGCTTTGAATTTTACTCTGTACTCTACATTAAGCCAGTGAAAGAGTGGGACCTCAGCATAATATGCTCTTGGAAGTCTGTGTTGCAAGTAAGCAAGCTACTGTATTTTGAACCAACTGGAGGAGCTTTTTAAAGTCAATAGTTTCATTCCTGTGAACATTCCATTACAATAATCAAGTCTGCAAGTCATGAGTACATGGATAACCATGATTATGTCTAAATCCAATAAGTAGCATTACTCTCATTCTTCTCTGGATTCAGCTTCATCCAGATGCTCTTCATCCAGATACTATTTTGACCAGGATCCTCAAGAGCTGGGAAATCATGCATCTTGTTGATATCTTAGTCATGTTCACATCCCCTGTGAAGGTGATATAGAGCTGGGGGTATCATCTGCACATTTCTGACATTTCTGTCCACATTGTATCAACATTTCTCCTTGTGGCTTCATATTCATTAGCTATCCAGTGGTACAGGGGAAAGGATGGATCCCTGTGGCAATTGTTCTGGAGGCCAAGGAGCAGATTCCCATCCATGCTCCTCTGAAAGGAATGATTGAAGCTATTTCAGCACTAGCCCACTAACCTCATGATTCACTAGAACAATGGAATAAGTGAGTTCATGCGCACGTGGCAGCTTTCTCCAAGGAGGCTTTCAGAAAATTCTACTATCCCTCAGTAAACTCAGCCAGCAGACTATACTGAACTGATGATGGGGAGGAAGTCTTTTCATATATAAGCGTCGTGGTGCTGAATACTATGGAAATGCCCATAAACACACATTAGAATAAACTCACATCAGGACATGCATTCATACTGTACTGAGGAACATGCACTTCTTCAGTGCTTGGTGCATCTGGCCTTAAGATTCATGCCTCTCAGTGTACTTGATGCAAGCATCCATCTGTTCCTTGACCATGTGCCTTGTTATGCTGTTCCTTTGCTAGATCATGCATAAAAGTGGAATGAAGTATTACCTACTTCAGCCGTATGGTTTCACCATTCAGGCCAGTGAAGTAAGTGACCTTGTAGCTCTCTCGCATTGTTTCCTTAGTGGAGAGTGTTCGTGCCAATATGTTAACCATACTCAACCATTCTTCATTTCTGATTTCTCTCGTCTAAGCAGATAAGAATGACCTAGGGCCTCTTAGTGTGTTTTACATCAAAGGCTGATGAAGAGTTCTGACAGCCTGGATGTCAGTGTTGTAAATAAGCCATTAATCACACTGCCATTCCATGGAACAAACTTTTCCCAGAGGGTATGAACTTTCTTCAGGTCACTAATATAAACCATATCTGCTCTAATCCAGTGGGGCAGTCGTTATGTCAGTGCTCTCAAGGTGGGCTAGCTCCATGTCAGGCTGATACTCCATTACTTTCATTTTAATGCATAGGTCATTGTTACGGTTCCATTGGATTATAAATGGTCAATTAACAGATAAGTAGCTGCAATGAATTAAATAAATGAAGGCATAGCTCAGTGGAATTTCCACCAAGGGATAGCTGGTTCAGTGTCCTGTTAAAACTCTTGCCTCAGCATCACATATTGAATAAAGATCCAAGATAGGGCTATAGGAAAAACAAGAGCTTAAATGATTTGGCGGTTGACAAAAATAATGTGGTTGCAGCAGAGGCTTCATAGCCTAAAGTAGAACGCAGTGACTATAAAAAACAATGTATCTAATATTAAAATAGAAATTGGTTTTAAAATAAACCCCAGTCATCCACCCTGCCATCAATATTCTTTATATCATTACACAGTAAAAGGCTATAATATACTCTTACACATAACCATCAGCAGACAGAAATGATCATATGTACTGTACAATAAAATATTAATATGATTCAGGGGCATGGCTAAAAACAAAGGTTAGTCCCATCTACATTTCAAGGCCAAAATGTTTCAACCATGTTGAAATCTAGTCTCCTAACTTGCTTGGGGGGGGTGGGGGGCGGGTTGTTTTTGCAGTGTAGAGGGCCTCATTCTGCTACCAGTTAAAATATATGACTGCTCAATAATCTGCTGCACCCAATGGAAACTAGGCATAGGAAATATGGGAGAACTGCAATCCTGGAAGCTGTAGGGCCCTGGTTTGAGTCCAGGCATAGTTTAGAGCGGCCCTGAATTGCTAGGTCTCAAGACTGTTCTTAACTCTGCTTTGGCTACAGTGGCCCCTAAGGGGACATTCACCGGCAGGGGACTGCTGAACACTGCATGCTTTGGCCATCCAACCCATAGTGTATTGGTGTGGGGTGTAAGAGGAGTGGCACAGGGCTGGCTAAAAATAGCTTTTGTCACCAGGAAATCCCCAGCTTGCTGTTTAAGATCAAGCCCGTTGCTTATGTACTCTGTATAAATAGCTACATTTTGAAGCTATGTTTACAACAACAACAACAAATCAAAATCTGTGTTCAAGCCACAGTGAAAGAGGAGAGTGGCGAAGGTTGGCTTAAACAATTCTGAGTAACCCATTTCTCTACCTTTCTGGGAACTGCTGGGCACACTAAAAGGGTCCCCACCACCGCAGGGACCTTAATCAATTTAACGGACTGTGCCTATTTTACAAATAAAATATCATCATCTCACAATCCAACTTCTTTAACTACATTAAAGTCACATGCTTTTGCTAACTCAAGTGGGCACTGAACTAAATGTGGATAAACACTGATTGACTAGCTACTGTTTGAGCACAAGCTCTTTACCTAGAACATCATCTCACCCGCCTATACAGAGTTGGGTGCCAGGCCTCACAAACCTGAGAACCCATCTACACTACAAATATAATGAATAAGCTACTAAAACCTCAGGGGATCCTGTTGTCCCTTTCCTGGTTAAAATGAGGTTAAAACACTTGGACTGCTTTGAACACCTCCCCACAAAAGCTTTGATCCACCAGCAGTCACTTCAAATATATATTTTAAACAACTGGATACGCTACTGTAGAGGCCGGAGTCTCTTGTCTGACAAAACCACCAAGACCAGAAAATGTTATTTCAGTTTTGCCATATAGCTCCCTGCAAAGAAAAAGTGTTTAACAATATACCAGTAAATAATTAGAGATTCTCTCCGTTAAATCAACAAAAATTTTAGTGTGCAAAATGTTACCATTTAAAAAGTTTCTATCACAGTCATGGGGAGTGGGGGGAAATGTACATCTATGTCATCTAAAGCCCCATCTTCACTACAACCGTAACTGGGTCATGGGACCCCATTCCAACAGTGTTTACAATTGGATTCATGAGCTGGGGCTCCCCGGGGAGGAGATAACTAGGAGGCAAATATAGTTTAAGACAACAAGAGCTGTGCTAACCTTTTCTAAGTTGTAAGTCATGGTTTCAGACATTGCTGTTTCATACAGCATATATTTCACTTTGCAATCACAACAATTTTATTTAAAATGCTCTAGTTTCAAGGGTTTATGTTCCAAGCATAGAAAGGTGTTCTGAGCTGGAACTTGACCCACAGGCCTCAACTCCACCTGGGAAGCAATTCTTCTATTTTTAACATTTTAGAAACATCACTTCTGACCTTTTAAAATAATGAGTGTAAACAGCAGCTGGTTTAAGATGCTGGGCTAAGTCTGTTTATATAAAAAGTCTGATTAAAAAAAAATTGTTTTGGAAGCGATTAGTCCAGAATATAGTGAAAGATTTTTATATTCTGGAAACAAATTTAATCTAATCAAGAAGTGAGATTTTAGAACTGAATTTATAATTAAACAAAGCTGACAATTTTTAACACATGGAGTTAATGCCATACATGGCAGCCAGGACCACTGAGAGTATCAGAGCTCCACTCTGTCAGGTCCATATATTTTGGTATAAGGAAGGATTTGACTGATGGACAGACATGAGCTGGGCAAATGAGGATACTCGTCAGATTTCACAAGAAGAACAGAGTTGGACAGACCTTAGTCCTGTCTTTGAACCAAAGTGAGACTTAATGAGGTTTAAAGGGAGGTGGGACACCCAAGGTCACAGACCAGCTAAAATAAAGAGATCTCAGAGGTGGGTCTGAAGAGGTGACTCTGTAGCAGAGACTATTCACATACCATCTCAGCCAGACCCTTGGCTTTCTCCTTCTCCAAGCCCCTCCCCAGAGGCTTCCAGCACAATTCTGTTTCTGTTACTCCCTGTCTATGCTGTCAGTCTCTTTCTTCTTCCTTAACACTTCATAGGCCTCCAAAAAACCCCACCTCCCTGCACCCTGTCACCACCTTTCCAGAAAAGATTTCAATTCACCTCCTTATGCCCCCTTCCCTTTCAAGGCATATCCCAGAGCCCCGCCTACACGCACATACTTGTACGGGGCTACTACAGAATTCAGTGTAAACCCTGCAAGAGCCTCTAAAAGCAAAAACTGGCCCCTTTTTATATTGCAGTGTGTCAGAGGTAATAATGTTATTCATCATTCCACCCCGCATATAGAAACTTAACTAGCTTTACATAGATTCTATCCTTAAAATCCATTTTCCTTGTGTAATGCGGATGCTTCCTTGGTGGGTCATCGGCAGCAGGGATCAAATCTGGGACCTCTTGAGCTCATGTACAGGCCTCAACTGCCTGAGCTCTATTAACCAAGGCTGTAGCAGGCTCGTCAATTTCTAGCTGGCCTAGCCACTACTAGAGAGGGATAGAGTTCCACACAGATCAGACATGGGTTACACTTTTACCCACACAACTGTGCATTTATTTTAAAATCTCATTTCATTATTTTTTTTTAAAAGTATGCATCAGGTGCATTTATTTCTGGAACTTCTTTTCCTGTTGGACATTGCATTATTGTAACACATCAAGGAAAAGTCTAGTGGGAATCAAGAATCCTGCAGATTGACAAGAGGAGCAAGTTTTATTAAAAGCAAACTGTAAACTTTTGTACTTTAAAGAAACAATTTGATTTAGCAGGTCAAACACAAGGTGTCAGCAGACAAGTTGGAAGGCCTTTGGGACTTCTTAGTGGCCTCAAAAGTTATTTTTTGTTTTATTATTTGATTTCTTTGAGGTGCTCATACCAAATATGTTGACATAGCTTCTAATTTTTCCCCAGGCTGATTGTGCAAGTTTAGTACATTACGAATAGCCAGTGTTCTCAGTGATTTAGCAGAAACCTCAATAACCTTTTAGAAAAGGTGACCTTAGAAATAACCTTTAATTTATTGTCTGTGGATAGATCATAAAAATGTATTTGGTGCCAAATCCTGCAGCAAGTTGATGCACATTTTTTTTATTTAATCAAGATAAAATGTGTGGTATTTAATAAAAATATTCTTGTCCTTCAAGAAAATAAGCTTTTTCAATAGAGAGAGCTCAGAACCAGAACTTCGGATCAGCATATTCATTAATTTTGGGTAGGGGAAAATGGTAATTATTTATATAGATTTATACAAGACATAAAAGACTCCAGGCACCATTACCATATATGAAAAATACAACCAATCCACTCCAACAAAAATAAATGTACAAAACACAAGCCCAGAAAAGAAAGAAAACCCACTCCATCCACAAATCACAGCTCTCGAGGCACAAATCTGTGCCCTCAGCACATCCCTTCCTTCTCAAAACCTAGGAAAAAGAGGTGGGCTTTGATGCAAGCCCTGAAGATTAACAGATCTGAGTTATTTCAGACCAAGCATGTATGGAGTACATCCAAATCTAGATTTTGCAATCTGCCTCTGTCTTTAAGATAGAGCATTTCCTTAACCTGAGCCTTCTATGCAAGCTCCATTTCAAATGATACAGATATATCTTATTAAATGAAAGCCTCATTTTTGTCCAAACGAAATAAAGATGCTAGTCCTCACTGAAGGCATCTATAAATCCACTCCCGGTTTCCCCTTTCAAACTACAGCCATGTTTTGCACTAGCTGTGTTTTGAAGAATTTGGTTAGTTTTTTTTTTTTTTTTTTTTAAAGATGAGAAAAGTGCATTTTTTCCCCATCCTGGGTGAAGTGAAAATCAGATGAAGTGATTTTGAGGAGAATTTAACTCTAAAAATTAAATGCCCTCTCTTTTCTTGGTTTAAGCAGACTTTTCACATTAGTGGTGACCTTTCCAAGGAAGTCTCACACCTTCAGGAAGAACCCAAGCATAGAAAATTTTAGCCAAAAAAGAGTATGTTTCAACACGACAGGAATATATCCTATAAATGAAACTTAAGTAGAGAGGGTGCTAGCAGCCACCTGCTAGAACTTCTTCTGCTCTTGACAATTACATAGAAACAGCATATTTTTAGCTTTTCCATACTCATTCATTAGTATTAAAAAAAACTGCAAGTGACTTTTATAATAGCTGCCCACTTATATTTAATGTTAAACTAATACCACAATATTTGGCAGTGTTTTCACAATATTTCTGAAGAGCTCTGTATAGCTCAAAAGCTTGTACCTTCCACCAACAGAAGTTGGTTTAGTAAAAGATATTACCTCACCTGCCTTGTCTCTCTAATATTTCACATTGTTTAGAGGAATTACTGCTGCAGAGAGAGAGAGGTTATTTCATTAATCTTCATCCACTTTTGGAAAAATTATTACATTTCAGACTTCTATTTAAATTTTGTTCTTAAATGTTAAAACCAAAAAAATAAATTATTACCTCCCCCAGCAGTGGTGAAAATGTTCTCTGTGGGTCAGATGCAGGCCATAAAATTCCATAATTTGGCCTATAGATGCTCATCTGTAATTAAAAGATGCAACAAATGGAGACTACCGATCCCAGCATGCATTGCAACTAGGCTGCTGAGATGAAGGTGGGGTACGTAATGCTGTGACCTATTACTTCCTTGGGCCACATGTCTGTATTTAAGATGTGAATGCCTGTAATCCATTCATTTTATTCAGGTTAGATTTGCTCCCTGGGGCTCCTGGCCAATGTAATCTTCAAAGGGGGCACTATGACCTTATGTATGTGAAATAATTTCAAGAGATGTAATGC
The DNA here is from genome assembly GCF_028017835.1 of Emys orbicularis. Lineage (NCBI taxonomy): Eukaryota > Metazoa > Chordata > Testudines > Emydidae > Emys > Emys orbicularis. The sequence continues at coordinate 93,666,076 of NC_088687.1, read as the reverse complement.
ACTCTCTCTCTCTCCAAAATAACAGTGTACTGTAGAAATCTTAATGAGTGTAAAAAAGTATTGTTTACTTTATTTGCACTGCAGTGGTATTATTGTTTTAATTCCATGTTGCACTGAGGATAAAAACCTGCTGTAAGTCTTCAGAACAAAGTTCAGCTGCATCAGATCATACAAATCAGCTCTAATGTGCTTTCTGTTAAAAGCATTACTGCTTATTATTTATTTGTTAAAAGTCAACTGCATCTCAGGGTGGTACAAGGCACAAAATACAAATTCCATGCCCCTAGGAGATTGCAATCTGAACAGGAGAGAGTATACATATGCTTTTGTGCAATAGATTTATACACACAGACGTGAAGCCTGAGATAACCAAAGTCTAAACTAATAATATAATCCTTCAGGCTGGATGTTTTGGTACACAACATACATGTGTAATAGAAAACTACTAGACATAACCACAGTTTATACTTTAAAATGAAACATGACTTTTATTGCATTAATACTGCCTTACCTCAAAACTGCCTTCTAGGGATAATAAAAATATCACAACTTTTGAAGATATGGGATGGGATTTTCAAAAGCACCAAAGTGGTTTAGGACCATAAATGCCACTAGGTCAAGGGGTCTTGTGCTTCTAATTCACTTCGGTGCTTTTGACAATCCTACCCATGGTTGTCGTCATGATAGAAGAAATGCTTCCTTTTTAACATAAAGCACTGTATGCATTGATGTAGACTACAATGTTCAGAGACATGTTAAGGGAGTTTGGTGCACAACTTCCACTGAATTTCACATAGAAAACAGATGCAAATATTTCAATACAAAAGTGTGCCAAGCACAAAATGCACTACACAGTGTAAAATGCAGCATCATAGTACTATTTTTGTTCTCCCAGATATGACTAAGTTTGTTTTGATTTTAAGCAGCGGTATTTTGCTTTCTAGATTTGGGGGGGGGGGGGACTGGGAGGGGGGTCCTGGCACAATATGATCAGCACTAGCTCTGTTCCCATTTCTGAGTAATTAATTAGCTGCACCCACTGTCTCATATGTTTATAGTTTCCTACCCTATACGGAGTGAAAAATGGATATACAAAGCCATAGGCTTGACCTAAACTGACCTAACATTTGATTGCCTACATCCCAGTTCATGGGTGAGAGCCTGCGTTGACTTCCATGGTCCTCAGCACAGCTTGTAATTGATTTCCATCTGACCTGCAGGGTTTAATTTTGTTCACCAAGGAGCTCCTAGATCATCTTTGTTATCTGGTAAGATCAGTGCCCCATATGCACACATAGGTCCACAGGGGATCTCAGACAGCTGTAGCTTTAGTTAGGGACCACCAAGAGCCATCTTAGAGGCTGTCCATTTTGAAAGCAGAGTCTTTGCTTTCATTCTCTACCAGAGGAGGCACAATAAAGTTTTCAAAGGATTTCCTGTATCAGAGGGGTAGCCGTGTTAGTCTGAATCTGTAAAAAGCAACAGAGGGTCCTGTGGCACCTTTAAGACTAACAGAAGTATTGGGAGCATAAGTTTTCGTGGGTAAGAACCTCACTTCTTCAGATGCATCTTACCCACAAAAATTTATGCTCCCAATACTTCTGTTAGTCTTAAAGGTGCCACAGGACCAGGGCCGGCTCTGGCTTTTTTGCCGCCCCAGGCAAAAAAGCCTCCGGCCGCCCCCCCCCCCCCCCGCGGGGGGGGAGGGGGGCAGAGCCCGGGGGGGGCGGCGAGCCCCGGTGGGGGCTCCGCTCTCCCGCCGGGGGGAGGGCGGCCGGAGCCCCGGGGCGAGGGTGGCGAGCCCCGGCGGGGGCTCCGCTCTCTCCCCGGCGGCCAGGGGCAGGGCGCCGGGGGGGGGAGGGGGGAGGGCGGCGAGCCCCGGCGGGGGCTCCGCTCTCCCCCCGGCGGCCGGGGGCAGGGCGCCGGGGGGAGGGCGCCGGAGGGGAGGGCGGCCGGAGCCCTGGGAGGAGGGCGGCGAGCCCCGGCGGGGGCTCGGCTCTCCCGCGGCGGCCAGAGCGCCGGGGGCAGGGCGGCGAGCCCCGGCGGGGGCAGGGCGGCGAGCCCCGGCGGGGGCTCGGCTCTCCCCCCGGCGGCCAGAGCGGCGAGAGGGCGGCGAGCCCCGGCGGGGGCTCGGCTCTCCCCCCGGCGGCCAGAGCGGCGAGAGGGCGGCGAGCCCCGGCGGGGGCTCGGCTCTCCCCCCGGCGGCCAGAGCGGCGAGAGGGCGGCGAGCCCCGGCGGGGGCTCGGCTCTCCCCCCGGCGGCCAGAGCGCAGGGCGGCGAGCCCCGGTGGGGGCAGGGCGGCGAGCCCCGGCGGGGGCTGGGCGGCGAGCCCCGGCGGGGGCTCGGCTCTCCCCCCGGCGGCCAGAGCGGCGAGAGGGCGGCGAGCCCCGGCGGGGGCTCGGCTCTCCCCCCGGCGGCCAGAGCGGCGAGAGGGCGGCGAGCCCCGGCTGGGGCTAGGCTCTCCCCCCGGCGGCCAGAGCGCAGGGCGGCGAGCCCCGGTGGGGGCAGGGCGGCGAGCCCCGGCGGGGGCTCGGCTCTCCCCCCGGCGGCCAGAGCGGCGAGAGGGCGGCGAGCCCCAGCGGGGGCTCGGCTCTCCCCCCCGGCGGCCCGAGCGCCGCGCCGCCCCCCTCCAGGTGCCGCCCCAAGCACCAGCTTGGTTGCCTGGTGCCTGGAGCCGGCCCTGCACAGGACCCTCTGTTGCTTTTTAAAGGATTTCCTGAAACTCTGAGCTTTATTTTGGAATCAAAGTTTAATGTCAAGCTGCTCGTTTTTTTTTTTTTTTTTTTTTTTTTTTTTAGAAATAAACTTAATTCTACTTAACAGGAAATATGTCTTTAGCCTTTTGTTTGACAAGTATTTATAAAAACTACTTCTCTTCTATTTTCAAAACAGAATGTAGCATGACAGTAGAGCAGACTTCAGAGTGGAATTTTCAATGTATATAATTAAATAGTGCCACAAATATAATAAAAGCTGGCATATAAAACACCTAATTTAGTAAGGAATCTAGAATAACTGACATCTTAGTAAGTCACATTGTGGGTTTCCTTCTATGTTTTGGGAATCTATTCTCTCAATGCATACTTTGGAATTCATTCTTACTAATGGCTGTTGTGTCCATTGTCAACAGTAAATTATATTGAAGTGAGATGGTTTCAGCCAATCAGAACAAAGAAGTGGTTTATGCTTACTGACTCACAAATATATGCTCATTTCTGTAACTATACACCATGCAAGTCTCTACACTCTTCTGATGACAGCAATGAATCACTCACCCTAATGACTTGCGCAACAAACGTGGCCCATCTCCGCTTTAGCTTCATCCTGCCAACAGAAGAAGAAACACTGCTGTTTCTAAACAACAATTTCAAGACCAGTTGTATTCCCCCTCACAAAAATGTAGTTATTAAACAGTTCAGAGCATCACGACCATCTACTTGAGAGTGCTTCCTGTTAGCTGATTAATAATTACACAGTAACCTCAGTATCTCATCCTCTGGCCTCTGCTTTTGTTTGGCCTGGAAATTGGTTTGTTCCCCTATAAACAGGAAGCATACTCAATTATCTAAATAAACTCTAGTGTATATAATTCACTACTAGGTTAATGAGTAGGAAGATGGCCAATAGTAGAAAGTATTACATGCAAGAGAACAGATTTTATGAGAGCCAAAACATGTTGGTATTATTATGATCTTTAGTAATGTCTGAAACTAGTTTAAGGGAAAAAACACCTGCCAAAATGAAAAACTAGATTTAGATTTTTCTTGCAAATACACACGGAGACTTAGCCCTCACATAGCTCCACTGAAGATAGTAGAGGGATCATCATTCAATACATTTGCAATTAAGTGTTGTGCCACCTCTTGTTCTCTCAACAGCCAGTTTTACACAATAATGCTGCTGAAAAATTCCTGTCAAATTGTCAACCTTTTGTCCCTCTTCCAAAACTCCCTGGAGTCTCTAGTTTTTAGTTTTAGGTTTGGTTACCAACACTGAAATTGTTCAAATAAGCAATGTTATTTTAGTTCTCAAAATGAGTTTTATTTTATCCAGACGTTGATGATCATACCTCTATCTTCATTTAGAGCAACATTCTGTAGAGTACCTAGCCTTTAAGTCATTTTTACTTCAATTCACCACTCTCTTTTTTTAAATGACTGTTTGACATAAAACACTAGTTGGCTTCAACATTGTGGCTTCCCTGTCTTTGGCAAACTGTCCACTCACTTATTCCATTATCTTCTAATGGAACTTCTGGAACCACTTAAAGTCCATTAAGATACTACCAGCTTCAAGTAAAAATGATACTTGAGTGAATTAATGCAGTTGGGAAGACTGAAGAATGTCTATTTCATAAGACAGTAAGTACATCATAATCTAGAAGCTACACCCTTCAAACAAGGCTGTTTTTAAGATTATCCACAAGAAAGTGTTGATGTTAAAATCTAGGTAAAATTTACAAAGCATAGATTTAAATTTTTCCCCCCCTGTGTTAGCTTGTTTTACAAAGCAAAAAAGTTACTTTCATGAGTAAGATGCATTTATTGGATAAGGTTAGTTACCACACACATTAATTTTATATATTTCTAATACAGTGTATGTATATATATATACACACACACACACACACACACACACACACAGTAATATAGTATACATAAGGACCAGGTGCTAGCTTAAACCAGAATAGCTCAATGAAGGAAATGGAGCTATGCCTTTTTAGACCAGATGAGCCCAGGGTTTCTTGGATTTATATTTAAACCAATACAAACTAATAAAAGTACCCTAAAGCCACTGTTTGGTGTTGAACTTCTTGAAAATAAGCCCTGAACATATTTTTTCTGTTTGTTACTCAACTTGTCTTTGAGTTACGTCTCCAAATGTGTTGCTGAGAAGTTAAATAATTCATCTAGAGCAGATGTAGGCAACCTATGGCACACGTGCCAAAGGCGGCACGCGAGCTGATTTTCAGTGGCACTCACACTGCCCGGGTCCTGGCCACCAGTCTGGGGGGCTCTGCATTTTAATTTAATTTTAAATTAAACTTCTTAAACATTTTTAAAACCTTATTTACTTTACATACAACAATAGTTTAGTTACATATTATAGACATAGAAAAAGACCTTCTAAAAACGTTAAAATGTATGACTGGCACGCGAAACCTTAAATTAGAGTGAATGAATGAAGACTCGGCACACCACTTCTGAAAGGTTGCCAACTCCTGATCTAGAGAGAGGGAGATGGATTCCGGTGTGGAGAAAAAATGTTCTTTAGATTGTAAATTGTAGTTAGGAAGAAAATTTGGACAAAAATGCTTTGGAAAATACAATTTGGAAGTGAGCCATCGTTTGCCAAAAATAAACCCCAAACTAGCCAAAATTCATCACTTTGGCAAAGCAGCTCCATCTGCTGAGCACCAAGGCAGAGTAGGTGTGTCCATGCAAATACGGTCTGCTCTTGAAGTCTCTCCCTCTCCCCCAGTTTGTCATTAGATGTCAGGGCAGAACTCATCCAGACCCTTCTTACAGGTCTTAACACATTACCTTCTGGGGAAGACATTTAGCTTAGTTACACAGACCATCAACCACTCTCATACATTAAGAAAATAAAATTAAGAACGTACCATTAACCCTCTGGTACCTGGTGTTGCAGCTGTGCAATTATACAGTACACCACAAATTTGGAACAGGACATATAGATGCTGATTTCCTATCACTCCATGAAGTAGAATTTGAAGTACAACCTTCTTCCTATTGTGTGGGACAGAGTGTAAGAAACTGAGTCCTGATGAGAGAGGATTTGAACCAGAATAGGAGTAAACCTTCTATCTAGTTATAACTAACTACAGATGGTTCTTGTTACCATAGATCTGAGTATCATTTTACTGTATGGAGAGAGAATCCCAAAACCACTATGAGGAATGAGTAGGAGCGAATGTGGTATTTGTTTTCTTCTTGTGACAAATCACATCTTTGAATTTTCAGGTTTTTTCCTCTTTTTCTACGTAGCTAAAACAACAACTGCAATCCTATGATAGCTGAACTGCAGACATTGCAAATACAAATCCGGAAAGACTTAGGGATAGGCTAGGTAAGGCCCAATTGAGTCTACCCAGAACATCTATGAAAATAAAGGTTTCCACCTCTGCATCAATGTAAATCATGAGCAACTCTACTGAAATGAGGCAAGTTACACTAGTACAAAACCTGTGTGAGAAGAGAATTGGACCTATTTGTTACTGCTGTATATAGGTCTGAACAGACATCTAGTGCTGTGTTCACGCGCAGCCCATGGGTGCACTGACATTTTCAAAGCCACCACTCAGCTGCCATCTAATCCTGTAGGCACCTACGTGTCTGCTTGTCAGCAAGTCCTGACTCTGCCCCCAGCTGGCGAGCTGCTTAGAGCACTTGCCGAAGCCCCCGAAATGGGATTCTCAAACTATGTGGGGCCATATCTATCTTGGCAGTGGAACCAGATACTGACGCATGCTCACAGCACACCTAACTCCTGTCATCTGACAGCCCCGGTGTCAGTAGGGCCAGAGGCAGGCCACAGATATGTATGGGTGCTCTGTTGCCACTCTGCCTAACACAGCCAGGAGCACCAAGATATGGAGGGTGAGCATGAGAAAGGTATCAAGCAGGAGAGAAATGGCTTCAGCTGCTAGGTCATGGGTTACCCTCAGGGTATATCTACACAGCCCACAGCAGTGAATCTCCCAGCCAAGGTTGACAGACTTGGATTTGCAGATCTCCGGCTGCTGCACTAAAAATAGTTGTGTAGATGCTGCAGCTTGGGCTCTGAAGCCTAGGGATGGGGGTGGGATTCAGAGCCCGAGCCACAATATCTACATGGCTATTTTTAGCACAGAAGCACAAGTCTGTTGACCCAGACTCGGAGGCTCATTGCAGGAGGCTGTGTCGACATACCCGGTGTGACTTACCTGACTTAGGTGCCTAAATCCAGGAGAGGATTCTCAAAGGAGGATGCAGAGCATAGGGAGGCGCCCATATCTGTCCTATCAGCCAGGTGCACCTGGTCAGCCACTTGGGTCCTAAGTCCCTCTCCTCTTCCTACCTATCTCTTTGGCATTTCACTCCTGGCTAGTTTAGGCAACTCTCCACTGAGCTGTCTGGCTTCTGAAAATCCCTTCCTTAGGCACTTAACTCTCCCCAAGCACTGGCTGGGGATCTGGGACCCTATCTTGGTGCTGAAATTTCCACTGGGCACCAGGCTATCTAGGGCTTAGGCGTTGCAATGCTGAGCAAAGCAATGCCTAAGTACCTTCAGCTCTTTCCCTATCAGGATTCAGTACCCTATAGTCCCCCAAATTTCTTTTCCCTCAGTTTCTCATTGCTCCTACCCTTTTTTTGCTGCAGCTGCCTGGGGACCTGCCAGTGGTATAGAGCCATTGTAGCAGTTCCTATGCCATCTCCCCATCCTATCATCTGTTTACAGACATCACTTCATGTCAGTGATAGAACTGCTCCTCTTGAGGCCGTGAGTAGCAGGACAAGTTAGAGCAGCCCTGGGGTGGCATGAAGAGTAGTAAGAGACGTAGGCAGGAGTGGTGTTGTGGATGACCTCGAAGATCTGCATGAGGAACTACTACATAGATTCATAGATTCTAGGACAGGAAGGGACCTCGAGAGGTCATCGAGTCCAGTCCCCTGCCCTCATGGCAGGACCAAATACTGTCTAGACCATCCCTGATAGACATTTATCTAACCTACTCTTAAATATCTCCAGAGATGGAGATTCCACAACCTCCCTAGGCAATTTATTCCAGTGTTTAACCACCCTGACAGTTAGGAACTTTTTCCTAATGTCCAACCTAGACCTCCCTTGCTGCAGTTTAAGCCCATTGCTTCTTGTTCTATCCTTAGAGGCTAAGGTGAACAAGTTTTCTCCCTCCTCCTTACGACACCCTTTTAGATATCTGAAAACTGCTATCATGTCCCCTCTCAGTCTTCTCTTTTCCAAACTAAACAAACCCGATTCTTTCAGCCTTCCTTCATAGGTCATGTTCTCAAGACTTTTAATCATTCTTATTGCTCTTCTCTGGACCCTCTCCAATTTCTCCACATCTTTCTTGAAATGCGGTGCCCAGAACTGGACACAATACTCCAGCTGAGGCCTAACCAGCGCAGAGTAGAGCGGAAGAATGACTTCTCGTGTCTTGCTCACAACACACCTGTTAATACATCCCAGAATCATGTTTGCTTTTTTTGCAACAGCATCACACTGTTGACTCATATTTAGCTTGTGGTCCACTATAGCCCTTAGATCCCTGATATGGAAGTTGAGAGGAAGCCACTGGAGGAATCCAAAGTGAAGAGATGTATAACTTGGTCAGAATGAGGTGTCAGGAAAAAAATTTCAGCACCAGCCTTTTGAGTGGACTGGATCATGAATGTGGTGACTATGGTTAATGCCAACCATCTTGACAGGAAACCCCAAATGCACTGTGTGACGGGTTGGATCACAGAAACCCCCTTGGGAGCTGCCACCCAATGTGCAAAGACTACCCCTGCTTCTGTTTTCCCTGCCAGCTCAGGATTCCAGCACCCTGTTTTGCTGAGCCAGACACTCCAGTCTGCTCTAACAAAGACTCAGGGTCTGAATCACTAGTCCCAAAGCTGCAAGTTTACCAGAAACCAGCTCACAGGAGTGTGCTTGTCTTTAGCACTCAGATGCCCAACTCCCAATGGGGTCTAAACCCAGATAAATCCGTTTTACCCTGCATAAAGTTTATGCAGGGCAAACTCATAAATTGTTCGCCCTCTATAACACTGATAGAGAGATATGCACAGTTGTTTGCTCCCCCAGGTATTAATACATACTCTGAGTAAATTACTAAATAAAAAGTGATTTTATTAAATACAGACAGTAGGATTTAAGTGGTTCAAAGTAGTAACAGACAGAACAAAGTAAGTCACAAGCAAAATAAAATAAAATGCGCAAATCTATGCCTAATCAAACTAAATACAGATAATCTCACCCTCAGAGATGCTTCAGTAAGTTTTTCTCAGACTGGACACCTTCCAGGCCTGGGCACAATTCTTTCCCCTGGTACAGCTTTTGTTCCAGCTTAGGTGTTATCTAGGGGATTCTCCATGATGGCTCCTCCCTCTCTCTCAGTTCTCTTCCACCCCTTTATATATCTTTTGCATAAGGCGGGAACCCTTTGTTCCTCTGGGTTTCCACCCCCTCCCCTCACTGGAAAAGCACCAGGTTAAAGATGGATTCCAGTTCAGGTGACATGATCACATGTCACTGCAAGACTTCATTACTCACTTGCCAGCACACACATATACAGGGAGACTCACAGGTAAACAGCCATCTGCAGACAATGGGAGTCATCAAGATTCCAAACCATCATTAATGGCCCACACTTTACATAATTACAATAGGCCCTCACAGTTACATTTTATATTTCTAGTTTTAGATACAAGAGTGGTACATTTCTACAAATAGGATGATCACACTCAGTAGCTTATGAGCTTTGTAATGATACCTTACAAGAGACCTTTTGCACAAAGCATATCCCATTTGCATTATAGTCACTTATTATCAAATTTTTTATAAAACTATCCCAGTTACATTATATTCACTTATTATCATGTTTTTATAAAACCATGTAGACTGCACAACGTCACACCCTCCTCCTGAACTTACTGCCAGAGACTTGGACACTGACCATGGCGGAGGCAGTATACCTAAAATTCGTTTTTGGGCTCCCCTATGGGGCAGACACTCCTGTGTCCCCCAAAAGGGAAAGAGACCCTGATCCAGCTGTAGGCTCACAGCTACCAGCTATGAGTGACCTTTTGCTGGCCAGCAAAATCCCCCCCCTTTCACTCAGGTTGGGTTTGCTTCCAGCTAGAGTCCTTGGGGTTTGTTCCCACCGCAGCAGTCACCAGGACCCCAACTTCCAGCTCCAGGATACATGTCTCTGTGCACCTCTTCCACTCCATTACAGCCAGGTCATGCTTCTGGGTCTTAATTGCTTTGTCTCTTAAGTCCAGGTTGGTGGGCAGCCTTTTCTTTTTCCAGGTCAGCCTTTTCCCAGGCAAATTGTATATCAATTTCCATTTGTCTTTCCTTGAGACCATCACTTGACGAGCTGGGATACTACAGAGAACACCCTCCTGCCAGAACAGGCACCCCTCCCCTCCTGTCTTGCTAGGTTAGACACTCCAGTCAGCTTCAGCACAGACAGAGGTTGGGCCACACCCATCTGCAGTTCACTGAAACTGAGATGTACTCAGCTCAGGGGCTTCTTAGTTAACAGAGACATTCCCAGCGCCCATTGTTCAGTCTTTCTGGGCAATTTGCAACTTGTGTAGTTTTAGCTTCTTTTGATCTTCATTCTTACTTATTTTGCTTCCTTTTCTGTCCCTAATTCCCTTTCCCGAAATAAGCAAACAGAAAATAACAAACCAGTAACCACTTTGTCTGTTCTCCAGCCACCACACTTAAAACTCACTTAAAATCACTACCAGTATCTCAAAGCAATCAGCTGTGCACAGATCCTGCTCGACTACGCCACTGTGACGGGTTGGATCACAGAAACCCCCTTGGGAGCTGCCACCCAATGTGCAAAGACTACCCCTGCTTCTGTTTTCCCTGCCAGCTCAGGATTCCAGCACCCTGTTTTGCTGAGCCAGACACTCCAGTCTGCTCTAACAAAGACTCAGGGTCTGAATCACTAGTCCCAAAGCTGCAAGTTTACCAGAAACCAGCTCACAGGAGTGTGCTTGTCTTTAGCACTCAGATGCCCAACTCCCAATGGGGTCTAAACCCAGATAAATCCGTTTTACCCTGTATAAAGTTTATGCAGGGCAAACTCATAAATTGTTCGCCCTCTATAACACTGATAGAGAGATATGCACAGTTGTTTGCTCCCCCAGGTATTAATACATACTCTGAGTAAATTACTAAATAAAAAGTGATTTTATTAAATACAGACAGTAGGATTTAAGTGGTTCAAAGTAGTAACAGACAGAACAAAGTAAGTCACAAGCAAAATAAAATAAAATGCGCAAATCTATGCCTAATCAAACTAAATACAGATAATCTCACCCTCAGAGATGCTTCAGTAAGTTTTTCTCAGACTGGACACCTTCCAGGCCTGGGCACAATTCTTTCCCCTGGTACAGCTTTTGTTCCAGCTTAGGTGTTATCTAGGGGATTCTCCATGATGGCTCCTCCCTCTCTCTCAGTTCTCTTCCACCCCTTTATATATCTTTTGCATAAGGCGGGAACCCTTTGTTCCTCTGGGTTTCCACCCCCTCCCCTCACTGGAAAAGCACCAGGTTAAAGATGGATTCCAGTTCAGGTGACATGATCACATGTCACTGCAAGACTTCATTACTCACTTGCCAGCACACACATATACAGGGAGACTCACAGGTAAACAGCCATCTGCAGACAATGGGAGTCATCAAGATTCCAAACCATCATTAATGGCCCACACTTTACATAATTACAATAGGCCCTCACAGTTACATTTTATATTTCTAGTTTTAGATACAAGAGTGGTACATTTCTACAAATAGGATGATCACACTCAGTAGCTTATGAGCTTTGTAATGATACCTTACAAGAGACCTTTTGCACAAAGCATATCCCATTTGCATTATAGTCACTTATTATCAAATTTTTTATAAAACTATCCCAGTTACATTATATTCACTTATTATCATGTTTTTATAAAACCATGTAGACTGCACAACGTCACACACTGAATTAAGTACATCTCTAACATTATCCTGCATAGATAGCTTTGGACAATTTGAAACAAAGCTTAAACAAACAAGAACTAGGCAGGCTACAGTCAGTGCTTTTAAATTATTTCAGATTGTAATGGGGCATTGCTGGGCCCTCCTCACTTCTGCCCCTGCCGCGCCCACAGACCAGCCAGACACCTCTGCACTGGTACTAATCACCTATGCTCTTTATTTACAGTATCCATTCCCATCACATTCAAACTACAAACAGCTTCAATATTACAGCCTCAGGGACTGCTAGCTCCTGCAGCCAGCAGAGACGAGCTCCCATTCACTCTAATTCTCTAGCTCCCCGCTCCCCCCACACTTCTTTCCTGCCAGCCTGGCTAACGAGGCCGCAGCTGTTCCCCATTTGCCTATCAGGCCTGGGCTTACTCAGCCAGCTCCAATTCCCCTTTCTTGATTGGAGCTGTCGCAGGCTCACTGACAGCAATTCCGGGCCCCAGGGTAGAACAGTCAATGGGCCCCCATGCACGCACAAGCCGTGGCCATGCGGACATGGTCCACTTGACACGTGGGTGGTGCTGCCCCTGCGCTGGCTGGTGCCCAGCGACCTGCCAGCTGCGCTGCTGGGTGAGCTCTTCCGGCATGGCCAGGGCTCCCACATGCCTGCCCGGTATAGTTGCCAACTGTCTAATTACGCAAACTCAAAGACCCTTGCCCTGCCCCTGCCCTGAGGCCACATCCCTGTCCTGCCCCTTCTGAGGCCCCTGCCCGTGCTAACTCCATCCCCACTCCCTCTGTCGCTCGCTCTCCCACACCCTCGTTCACTTTCACCAGGCTGGGGCAGGGGGTTGGGGTGCGTGAGGGGGGTACAGCATCTATGAGGGAGTTCGGGTGCGGGACAGGGTGAGGGGATGGGCTCTAGGGGGAGTTTGGGTGCAGGAGGGGCTGCTGGATGTGGGCTCTGGAAGGGAGTTTGGGTGCGGGAGGGGGTGCGGGCTCTAGGCTAGGGCAGGGGTTGGGGTGCAGGAGTCGGCGCTTACCTCAGGCAGCTCCCAAAAGCAACCAGCACACCCCTCTGGCAGCGGCTCCTAGACAGGGGGCCCAGGGGGTCTCCGTTTGCCCTTGCCCGCAGGCACTGCCTCTGCAGCTCCCATTGGCTGCATTTCCCAGCCAATGGGAGCTACAGAGTCAGCGCTCAGAGTGGGGGCAGTGTGTGGAGACCCCCTGCCCCTCCCCCGGGGCTGTAGGGCCATTCTGGCCACTTCCAGGAGTGGCGTGGAGTGAGGGCGAGCCGGAAGCCTGCCTTAGCTCTGCTGTGTTGCCGGCAGCAGCGGCCAGGGGCCCCCGTTGCCCCCACCCACCCGTTGGCAGGCCTGCGTACAGCCCTTCCTGCAAGTGCTAAGCAAGGAGAATTGTTGTTGAAAGTGAATGGAAAATTGGTAATAAGAAAAATACTTCTTTTTCCTAGTAATGTCAAAGTTATGAATTAGTGAAGAGAAAGGAGACTTCTGGGGGAGGGCTGGTGAAGAGGCTAGACAAATAACAGAGTACACTAATGCTGAAGAAAACTAGTAGCAAAAGGAATGAAAGCAGTGAACCTGGTAATGAGAAACTCCCAGATGGTTGATTGCCAGTTAGAAATGTTGGAAAACCAAATGTGCACCAGAAATATTAGTGTTAGGAACCCCTTCAGGAAAAGGATATACAGACCCAGTTGAATTGATGGAAAATTTATTACAGAGACCTTGTAACTAAATACTAAAAACGTTCTCTGTTGACAGGGCCAGAGTTCCCTGAGTCAATGAGAAGACTTCACAATGACTCTAGCAAGGTAATAATATGGTTGTCTCTTTTGCAGACATCCGGGACAACAGTAGTGCTTACTGCAGCCAGGAAGACAGGAAACACGCTCTACTAGAATTCAGAACTGTTATTTCTCCAAATTTGAGACTAACTATGCAAAATGGCCAGCAAAACTTGGCAGAATTTAAGAGAGCATTCATGAGCAAAGAAACGGATGCCAAAATACAATACCCCACTATACTGCAGGTGGGTTATAGAAGCAAAACATATCTTGTAAGACAAAGAATCTTTCACAAAATTACTAGACAAACTCAGAGCTTAATTCAGCATTCATACCAAGCACAGAACACCTTCTGGGACTACTGGCAGATTTGTGCAAGGCTCTATTTCCGTGTATAAAATAATGCTCAGAAGAGACAAATAGACTTTCCACTGAGATGAAATATTTGGAGTACTGATTTTTGCTGAAGCCCAAAGTCTGTGTTTAAATCTTATTGCTTAATTGGCTAGAGTAAGGCCAGAGGTCAGTCTCTGATCACTGATAGTTGTATTCCTACATAGGTTCTTTTTCTTATAGCTGTACAATCCCTTCTGAGTTTGGCTTGAAAGAGTTTGACTTTTTAAAAATATGTCTTTATATATAGTTGGACAGCAACTGTTCACAATGAGCTGCAGGTCCCAAACCTTGGAAGTATTCATAGACAGAATGGTACTGGTATTCCCATGGTCAAATCTCTTTGCAAACTCACAGGTAAGATTCAGTTTCACACATCTTCACACAGAGTTCAGAGAGATGTCATGATAGATAGAAAGACTGGTCCAGTGATCAGGGCACTAATCTAGGACTTGGGAGATGCGGGTTCAAGTCCTTGCTCCACAGCAGACTTCCTGTGAGACTTTGGGCAAATCACTTGGTCTTATTGTGCCTCAGTTACTCATCTGTAAAATGGGGATATTACTACTTCCTCTTGGGACACTAAAGACTGTGAGGCATTCAGCTACTACTGTACTGCCATGTGATATGACCTTTCCAAATGAACTCAGTTTGGAATGCACTTGTGAAAACCAGTCTCAAAGTATTCAAAGGTATCCTGATCAAGCACAATTTTACATAAGGAACATTATGCTTTAATGCTCTTTTAACTGTAATTAGGAAGAAAAAGAAATATAGGGCAGAATTTTTAAGTGAGTTGTGCAGAACTATAGATACACATTTGCATATTACTAACTTATTTGTTATTTATTAAATTTGGATATTTGGTATTTGTGAACAAATGTAGCCAATTAGACACCTAACTGGCTAAGTGCATGTGCAAATGCCTGATTTACATACACTGATCAACTAATAAGTCAGAAGCACACAAATGTATGACCACAACCGCACCTAACCTTTCAAAATCTGACCCATGATGTTATTGTTAATATCAGCATTCTGGAAGTAATTTATCTACAGTGGAAGTTTACTTTTTCCTAAAACCAAGGGTCAGGTGGAGGGAAGAGTGGTGGACTGCTCAGGCTCCACCCACAGAATCAAGCTGTTCACAATACCACTGTAACGGAACATGAGTGTTTAAAATTATAAACAGAGAAACAACTTAGAATGTTGATGTTTAGTTAGGCTGCAGTGTTACCACACCATTCAGGTGATGGTGGTGGTTCCTACATCTCAGGATTATTCTTTCAGGCTACCTGTCAACAGTCAGTTGGAAATAACACTGTATCCATTCATACTCTGAAGCTTGTTTCACAAATCAGAGTGAGAAACATCTGTCAGTTTGAAAATGAAAGCTGAAGTTTTTCAGAAACTGCAGGGTCCACACGAGAAGTGAGGTATAAAAGTGACCAGTCCCATTCCAGATCAACCATTGTCTAAGGCCGAGATGAGCGGATAAGATACTCCAGCAGTAAGAATTACCAGCTCTATTGTAGGTCACTATACTTTTGTTGTAAATCTTTTAGATCCTTAAAAACTAGGGCTGTCAAGCGATTAACAAAAAAAAAACACCTCTATTAATCACACTGTTAAACAGTAATAAAATACCAATTATTTAAATATTTTTGAATGTTTTCTACATTTTCAAATATATTGGATTTCAATTACAACACAGAATACAAAGTGTACAGTGTTCACTTTATACTTATTTTTGATTACAAGTATTTGCACTGTAAAAAACAAAAGAAATAGTATTTCTTCAATTCACCTAATACAAGTACTGTAGTGCAATCTCTTTGTTGTGAAATTACAATTTACGAATGTAGGTGTTTTTGTTACATAACCGCACTCAAAAACAAAAACAATGTAAGACTTTAGAGCCTATAAGTCCACTCAGTCCTACTTCTTGTTCAGCCAATCGCTCAGACAAACAAGTTTGTTTACATTTACAGGAGATAATGCTGCCTGCTTCTTGTTTACAATGTCACCTGAAAAGTGAGAACAGGCGTTTGCATGGCGTTGTTGTAGCCGGCGTAGCAAGATATTTACGTGCCAGATGCACTAATGATTCATATGTCCCTTCATGCTTCAACCACCATTCCAGAGGACGTGTCCATGCAAATGGCAGGTTCAGCTTGATAATAATCCAAAGCAGTGCGCACAGATGCATGTTCATTTTTATCATCTGAGTCAGATGACACCAACAAAAGGTTGATTTTCTTTTTTGGTAGTTTGGGTTCTGTAGTTTCAGCATTGGAGTATTGCTCATTTAAGACTTCTGAAAGCATGCTCCACATCCTGTCCCTCTCATATTTTGGAAGGCACTTCAGGTTCTTAAACCTTGGGTCGAGTGCTGTAGCTATCTTTAGAAATCTCACATTGGTACCTGTGATGTTGCACTCTATATGATTTTGTGAAAGTATGCTGATGAGTGTGAATATAATGTAACTAAAATATGCTTCACGCAAAAGGTCTCTTGTAAGGTTTCATTACAAAGCTTATAATCTACTGAGTGTGGTCATGCTATTTGTATAAATGTATCACTCTTGTATCTGAAACTAGAAATATGAAATATAACTCTGAGGTCCTATTGTAATTATGCAAAGTGTGGGCCATTAATGGTGGTTTCGAATCTTGATGGCTCCCATCAACCAGGACAATTGACTGTGGATGGCTTTGTTTGCAGGCAGGCCTTCCTGAGAGTCAGGCTGGGAGGAATGAAGGCTTGGGGTCTCAAAGGACATGTGACCATGTCACCTGGTACTGAAATCCATCTTAAACTTGGGGCTTTTCCATTTAGAAGGGGGGTGGGGACCCAGAGAGACAAAAGATTCCTGCCTTGTGCCAGTGCCATATAAGGGGGTGGAACAGAACAAAGAGGGCTGCAGTCATAAGAAATCCCCTAGCTACCACCTGAGCTGGAACAAGGGTTGTACCAGGGGAAAAGATTGTGCCCAGACTAGGAAGGCATCCAGTCTGTGAAAGAAACATCTCTGAGTGTAAGATTTTATCTGTATTCAGTTTTATTACTGTATTAGGCTTAGATTTGCATGTTTTGTTTTATTTTACTTGGTAATTCACTTTGTTCTGTCTGTTACTACTTGAAACCACTTAAATCCTACTTTCCATATTTAATAAAAATCGCTTTTTACTTATTAATTAACCCAGAGTATCTATTAATACCTGGGGGGGGGGGGGGAGAAAACAGCTGTGCATCTCTCTCTATCAGTGTTATAGAGGGCGAACAATTTATGAGTTTACCTGGGTTTGGACCCCATTGGGAGCTGGGCATCTGAGTGTTAAAGACAGGAACGCTTCTTAAGCTGCTTTCAATTAAGCCTACAGCTGTTAGGGGACATGGTTCAGACCTGGGTCTGGGTTTGCAGAAGGCTAGCGGGTCTGGCTCAAACCAGGCAGGGCACTGAAGTCCCAAGCTGCCAGGGCAGGAAAGCCGGGGCAGTAGTAGTCTTGGCACATCAGTTGGCAGCTGTGATCCAACCAGTCACAGTACCTTCTTAGCGTTTTGTGAAATCTGCAGTGAAAGTGTTCTTAAAATGAACAACATGTGCTGGGTCATCATCCGAGACTGCTATAACATGAAATATATGGCAGAATGCATGTAAAACAGAGCAGGGAACATACAATTCTTCCCCAAGGAGTTCTGTCACAAATTTAATTAACGCATTTTTTTTTTTTTTAAAACAAGTGTCATCAGCATGGAAATATGTCCTCTGGAATGGTGCCTGAAGCATGAAGGGGCATACGAATTTTTAGCATATCTGGCACGTAAATACCTTGCAATGCCGGCTACAAGAGTGCCATGCAAATGCCTGTTCTCACTTTCTGGTGACATTGTTTTTGAGTGCAGTTATGTAACCATAAATAAATAAATAAAATCTATATTTGTAAATTGCACTTTCACGACAAAGACTGCACTACAGAAACTAGCATGAGGCAAATTAAAAAATAATATTTGTTTTGTTTATCATTTATCATTTTTACAATTAAATTACAAAAAATAATATACACTTTGTATTCTGTTTTGTAATTGAAATCAATATATATGAAAATGCAGAAAAACATCCAAAATATTTAATACATTTCAATTGGTATTCTATTGTTTAACAGTGCGATTAAAACTGTAATTAATCGCGATTAATATTTTTAATGGCGATTAATTTTTGAGTAAATTGTGTGAGTTAACTGCGATTAATCGACAGCCCTACTAAAATCAATTTTCAATGTACTGTTTCATTCTGAGCAGGACATCTATAAAGATAAAATTGACTTCTTGGGGAGAAAGGTATGTACATCAAAGCTATTATGGCAGCATAGGACCATATTACAAAATGTATATAGATTTGAAGACTTTCCTCTAGATGAACAAACTATTAATAATGCAGCAGCCTGTCAATTAGAATTACTAAGAGATACATCACAAACAGGTCAATGTGTCCAGATACCTGAAACATGTCAAATTCCATTACTAATGTTTTAGAATCAAACCTTCTCTGATTGCTATTTGCAGTCCACTTCATACTGGTCAGTTTCCTTTTGGGTAAAAACTTTCTTGCAGTTACTTATTGCATAGGGCTGATTTACAACCAAGCATGAATAAAGCACACAATACACACTGAAAGCAGTAAGGTGATTGACAAAAGCTATGGTTTAGATTACAACATAATTGAAGGTCTCAGGTACACACAGACTTGCTGTCTCTCAGTTCCCAAATCCTTGATCTTCTCCCTTGATTTCTAGTTTATATGCAAAAAATTGATATTACATCACCTGCTATACAAACTGATACATGGAACAGTGCAAAAGCAGCGTTAATTTATACTACTATTCTCGCCTAAATCTTAACTAGGTTATTCTTTCAGGAAGCACAAATCTTTGTGTGTATGTTGCTCCTGCTGCGGAGGGCCTGCATAGCAGCCTTTGCAGATTTGGGGCAAAATCAGAAGGAAGAATGACTTCTGCATCATCCCTCCCTCTCTCCACCCATGACTTGGAAATTTACCAGGATACAGGGCAGAGGTCAGACAGGGAGAATAACTGGGGTGCAAGGTCAGACTACAGGGCTGATGGTGGGAGACTGTTTGCTGAGGCCCGGATTGGGGAGGAGATGTGGTATGTTACAAGTTGAGGGTGTAATCAGAAAAATGTATATAAGGGGCAGAGATGAACAAACATCAGTTCTCAAGAGAAGAAGAGAGTTTTCTTTCTTCTGTAAAATCCAGAGCCCACTTCTTTGTCAAGTAAACAAACAGACTAAAATTAAAGCAAAGCTACATTTGCCACATACAAACAAACTGAATTAGATATATGTTGAAAGTGACCTCCAATCAGCATTCCAAGCCAAGTACTTTCCCCCACAGAAATCAAGAGGAGTTAGTTGCTCCTTGTCATAGTTTCCCTACTACTTAGGAAGCCTTGCTTCCATGCAGCACACAGTGACAGAAGGTTAATGACAATGTGAAGAAAGCAAGCCACAGCTGTCATTTCTGATGCAAGTCAAGATGATTACAAAGTAATAATCTGTAGTTCTTCAATGGTGAAGAAGGTGCAATTAGAGCTAATTTGCCTCTCACCTCACTCTCAGAATCTATACACGGTCACATGGAGGCTCTGGATTAGGAAGAGGCAACTTTCCACATACACCTAAAACCCCCAAATCATCATGATTGGTAGGCCAAACAATGGACTGGGAATGTTTCCTATCCGTGCCAATCAGTAAAAAGTATCAAAAGACCCTTAATAAATGCAGCAAAAGGAATTAAGGTTGTCAAAGCTCTTTAATTGGTAAGACAACGCTAATGATGAGAAAACTCCACAGGGATGCTCAACTGTGCTCAAGATGGGATTCTTTCAAAGTTAAGTCAACATGGCAGAGAAAAAGAATCCATATAGCCCTAGGGGTTGAGGCCGTTACAGGCCAGTTCACTCACTACTGGGAATCTCCTGTCAGTGCAGTTTTGGCAATGTGACACTCCTTTATTTCTCTGTAGCCAGGCAGTCTCCTTTAGTCCTCAGCTCCACTGACAGTACACCTACAGCAACATTTCCCAAAGTGTGTGTGTGTGGCAGGGACACAGGAGCAGCCAGGGAGCATGGGGAGGCAAAGAAGATGTATAAATTAAGATAGGCAGATCTTTAACAATGCATGGGAAGGCTGAAGAAGGGCATGATTCGATTCATTTTCCTGAAAGGGGGACTCAGCTTTCAAAAAAAGTTTGGAACTTGCTGACCCAAAGTATCCTGAGGTATGTTGGAATGTAGTCTCACTTCACATTTGTCTTATTTTTAAACATTTCTGGATGGCATCATTATCGCTGAGAAACACTAGTTGCATTTTTCAGAGTAGCAGCCGTGTTAGTCTGTATCCGCAAAAATAACAGGAGTACTTGTGGCACCTTAGAGACTAACAAATTTATTAGAGCATAAGCTTTCGTGGGCTACAACCCACTTCTTCGGATGCATATAGAGTGAAACAGATATTGAGGAGATATATATACACACACATACAGAGAGCATGAACAGGTGGGAGTTGTCTTACCAAGTCTGAGAGGCCAATTAAGTAAGAGAAAAAAACTTTTGAAGTGATAATCAAGATAGCCCAGTACAGACAGTTTGATAAGAAGCAAGTGTGAGAATACTTACAAGGGGAGATCGATTCAATGTTTGTAATGGCTCAGCCATTCCCAATCCCTATTTAGCCCTGAGTTGATTGTGTCTAGTTTGCATATCAATTCCAGCTCAGCAGTCTCTCGTTGGAGTCTGTTTTTGAAGTTTTTCTGTTTTAAGATAGCCACCCGCAGGTCTGTCAAAGAATGGCCAGACAGGTTAAAGTGTTCTCCCACTGGTTTTTGAGTATTATTTTGAGTATTAACTAGTTGCATTGTTGCTCATTCTGAACAGTAGTACAATTCCTTATTGGTACAGGCTAAGGTATCTGAATCTTGGCACGTGAAGAGCCAGATTGTTCTCCTTATCCCTTGTTTCAGCACCATGCAGGGACAACAGTAACAAAGTTTGTGGGGGCAAAAGGTTTCGGCTAATGGAAACTGAGCCATCAGGATCCCCAGATTGAGTAGCTGCAGCAGTCCTGCCACTATTTCCCAGCCAGTCCCGCTCATTCCCTACTGATGCCTGCTGTCTCCCTCTGTGTGAGGTATAAAATGTACATTGCTGACACCAAATAAGTGCTATAGTGTGAGCTCAGCCAGCAATCAGCAGGAAGCTTATCTGCTAAAGTTTGAAGGTGTAAAGTGGCTTGTTTGACAGAATGACTAGAATGCCAGCAAACAAATAGCTGCAATAAAAACAAAGCATATATCATACCTATTATAAAAGTGTTCATAAAGAATACATCCCTATTGCAACAGAATGGTAATGGTGCTTGTCAAGGCTGCTTCCCCACTCTGAACTTTAGGGTACAAATGTGGGGGCCTGCATGAAAACTTCTAAGCTTAACTACCAGCTTAGATCTGGTCCGCTGCCACCATCCCAAAGCTAATTCCCTTCCCTGGGTAGCCTTGAGAGACATTCACCAATTCCCTGGTGAATACAGATCCAAACCCCTTGGATCTAAAAACAAGGAAAAATCAATCAGGTTCTTAAAAAGAAGGCTTTTAATTAAAGAAAAAGGTAAAAATCATCTCTGTAAAATCAGTATGGAAAATAACTTTACAGGGTAATCAAACTTAAAGAGCTCAGAGGACCTCCCTCTAGCCTCAGGTTCAAAGTATAGCAAACAAAGATAACCACTCTAGTAAAAGGTACATTTACAAGTTGAGAAAACAAAGTAAAAACTAAGACGCCTTGCCTGGCTGTTTACTTACAAGTTTGAAATATGAGAGACTTGTTTAGAAAGATGGGGAGAACCTGGATTGATGTCTGGTCCCTCTCAGTCCCAAGAGCGAACAACCCCCAAACAAAGAGCACAAACAAAAGCCTTCCCCCCCCCCAAGATTTGAAAGTATCTTGTCCCCTTATTGGTCCTTTGGGTCAGGTGTCAGCCAGGTTACCCGAGCTTCTTAACCCTTTACAGGTAAAAGGATTTTGGAGTCTCTGGCCAGGAGGGATTTTATAGTACTGTACACAGGAGAGCTGTTACCCTTCCCTTTATAGTTATGACAGTGCTTATAGATTTAACGCTCCCCCCCACACACACCCTACTGCCAAGATAAAAATATATATCATTAAAATCACCTATTAGCAATCAGAGGGGTAAATTTTCAAGAGCCTCTTTGACGACTCTACTTGTGTGTGCACAAAGTTGTGCTCATGCTTGCATGTGCCTGCACTTCCTTGCTGGTGCAAACACTAATGCTTATAATCAGGCATGTGCTGGACTATTAAAAGCATACGCTCAATGGCTGCTCCTGCAAAGCATGCAATTTTATGCACATACAGAATCTAAAGATTTACCTCATGATATACAGTTTTTTGTTTCAATAAATCAAACTCTATGCTGAGCATAAGATGTGACCTATGTCTCTTTTCTCCTTTCTTCTGATGCTACAGGCCTCCCTCAGTGTATCATCTGTGGAATAAACTCAGTTCCACTTTTTCCAGGAAAGGACTTTGTTTCTTCAGCTATTTTATTGTCCATTTTCTCACAGGCCGTTTCTTCCACTTGGGCAGGTTTCTCTCCCACCCCCCCCTCCCCAATTGCCACTCTCAGACTACACCTGCCCCTCTCTGTATGTTCTGGAACTAAGATCAGGCTCATGCATGTTTATCAGCTTGCTTTTAGTAGCCTAGCAAAGCCTCACTTTACAAAGTCACTCCAGAAAATGGATGCATTGAAGTGCAGAGCCTCTGAACCTTGATGTGATAAAGCATATTATATTTTCAGTGCTCCCAGAAGCATATGTCAGAGAGGGCTAATTTATGTCAAAGCAATTGATCTAGCTGTGGCTCTGCTCTTACATATCAGACATCACATAGTGTTGACATGTGACTCTTGACATTACAAAACTATCTAAATTATAATACTAGAGTCATGAAATGTCACAGAAGAAAAAAAAAATCTTATTCCACAAAATGAGTGCATTTTATGAATGTGGCAGTTTTGCAACAGTATAAGAAGGGTATTTTTAATATAATCCCTGAGCTATTCTGGCCCAATAGCAGAGTCTTTTCCCCAAGAGTAGTAAGATAGTATTACAATTTCAAAGACAGATTTAATGCTCTGTTTGTAAGTAATCATTGCACAGCTATGAATACACATTTTAAGTTGCACAATTAAATAAGTAAATAATGTAACATCAATATTCACAGATCCATTATTTAAATACACCTTGTGAATCAAGCAAATGGATGCCTTTAAGACAGACAGTCAGGGCAGTCACTCAAGATTGGGCACAATTCTGCCCTAATGCTATAGTACTATTCTAATTCTATACACAGGCTATTTCTCATATAACTATTACCCCAGTTTTACCAACTTTCCATGTAACCCACCAGACCAATAGTTCTTTGCCTTTCATACAGTGTTACTATGGTCACAAATGACTATACTGTACGTCAAACCAAGAACATGTGTTTGGGTTAGGAAGAGAACGGGAAAAAGTGGAAACAGATTCGGAGACTTGAGCATCTTCAAAGATGAAAGCATCATAAGAACGGCCATACTGGGTCAGACCGAAGGTCCATCTAGCCCAGTATCCTGTCTTCTGACAGTGGCCAATGCCAGGTGCCCCAGAGGAAATGAACACAAACAGGTAGTCATCAAGTGATCCATCCCCTGTTGCCCATTCCCAGCTTCTGGCAGGATTATATTTTCCATTAGTACATTCAAATATTTCGTAAGTGCTGTCATTGCCTTGTGCTAAGAAGGCACAACACAGCTCTTAAAGAGCTCATACACAGATCTGTATCGCTTTACACAACTCTAAAAATAAGATAATACCTTGGAATGCATGATCTTAGAAGGAACGGGTGGGAAAATAAATCCTGAGCAGTGGATGAGCATACTGGGCCAGATCCTGGGCCATGCACTTCACGGGGCTCACAGCACAAAGAGGAGAAAAGATGGCTTTAAACCCCGGGGCTGTTTAGGCACCAATGCAGTCTCCAGTGTTAAGTGGGGCAGCCTGAGGACTTGCTGTCAATAGACTTTAAAGGGTTATTCCAGTAGCAGCAATGCTGCAATTACACTCCCCTTCCCATGGCCACACCTATACTCTGGAAACTGGGGTGAGTGGGATGGGGGGAAACAGTGTAGGAGCTGCTAGGATGGCTCTACGCTACTGAAGGACTCCCCTGCACAAGGGAATCCTTCGAACTGCAGATATGCCAGGTTGATCTGCACAAAGTGGTGGTAAACAGGCCCAAAATAGGTGCAGTGCAGCAAAGAATCTGAGCCATTGCAGTCTATATCAGCCTCTGTGAGTAAGATAACTAACACTGGGCAGAGCCAACTTCTTAACCTGCCAGGCTGGCAATGGGAAGGAAGGCAACATAGCTCGCTGTTAGTGTACAGTTTAAACATTCTTTTACAGAGCTTAAAGAACTGTGTGAATTCCCCATTTTCCCTCACAGCCACATAAAATGATCACCCCATGGTTGACTTCATGACTTTTTCTTTGGAAAAAGTGATTTGATCAGCAATAAGATAATCGTTGCCAAACAGTAGATGATGGGATTGTAAAAAAAACACCTGAGCTTGTCAGAGTCCTGTCTTCACACAGCTTCAACAGTTGCTTTCATGGCTGGAGCTGCATGGATGGTGAATTATATGTACCATTTTTGCCAGTGCAGACACAGCCCAGGAGACAAGTCATCTTAAAATACATTTTCAACCATGTATCCAAGAGTTCCCTGAAATATACAGAGCTCTCTGCTCCTCAATTCCATTGGACAGCTGTGGAATGGCAACTACTGCAGAACCTAGGTTTATACCTGGAACTAACGTGACATTGTTGTGGAAATGCTTGAGGAAATTAAGGTTGCTTTCAGTCTGGGGATGAAAATGGGGTTGGTTGTAGCAGGAAGCAGAGGAGCAAGACAAATCAAGTGTTGGTTTATTGGCTTGCACGCTTTATTGTGCCATCATTTCTAAGCTTCAGATGTCAGCAGCAGGTGACTTGCTTGCTGACTGATTACTAAGGACAGTGTACCACAGTGCAATGCTGTAGAAAGTTAAAAATGGCCCTTACCTCCACAACATTATATGAAACCAACAGGAAAGCATTGGAGAATTGTGACCAGTGTGTTTCAGGCAGACAAGCACAGGATGAAACAAGAAACTATAGTGGCTCAGAAGAAGATTCTAAACATTTCAGAGGTTGTTTTTTGTAAGTGAAATGAAGGATGGAGGTGATGACAAACAGAGTTAAGACAGACCTATCAACATTCCTTGTAAAGCATATGGCCCAGTAACTTATTGTTCACTGACTGATCTTCCTGTGTGCCATTGCCCATTATTGTACCAGCATTCTGACTGGCTTTTCATCAGAGACCACTGAGTCTGCCTAATATGTAATGTGTTTTACAATATGGATTATAGCCTTCTAAATCTTGGACTGGCTTTCCTCAGATTTCACAACCATCATATCATGGATTGTTTTCAGTCTGGCTCGCCCCTAGTACAAAACCCAACAGCTTTGACCACAGTCCCCCCTGTTTCTTTAATTTAAATTTCTGTTTAAATTGTTTAAAGATGAAAGACAAACAATCTGAACCCAACGCCATAATCGTTACATGTGTAACCCCTTGGAAACTTTAAATGCTGAAAACAGAGACTGGTGAGGCATTGAGGAAAATACATGAGCCAGGTCCTGACAGGATTTGCGAGTCACACCTTATGTAACCATTTTCTCACTTTTCTGTCTGCTGACATGTTCGAAGACAGACTAGAAAATCTGGTTTGTCAGATAGAGTGACTTGCTGTTAGTTGTTCAGAGAGGTGTCCAGTGAGTTAGGATGTTAAATTTTGCTGTGTGTAAGGCGGTTTTACAGGGACACTACAACTTTGTACTTTTCATTTGCATCTATAGCAGTTCATGGATATTGCAATGAATAAAGAAATATTCAGAACTCAGGAGTATAAGTATTCAGCCAGCTAAGAATCAGTAGTTAAGTCTGGCAGATTCTGTATTTCTGTGGGAAGGTCAGCTAAACAAGTGTCCTTTTAAAAAAAATAGGTATCTGTTTTAGTTTTATTAATTTTGACTTGATTTATCGGCAGGACACAAGAGTGTTAAACCTGGTACAAAACAGTAGTCTGCCGTCCAGCAGGGCAGACCCAAATGTGCTAGGTGTCAGTTTCAAGATAAATACGGTAATTTGTGGAAGTAAAATTGAGCTTCCTGGATGAACCCCCCCGGGACGCTGCATTTGGGAGACTGTTAGCAGCCATGTGGCAGCCATGCCCTGCTGGGACTGCTGGTGATTGAAATGTGTTCGAACAATGGCCAAGGGAGGATGGCAGGGGATGAAAGGAGGAGACAGAAATCTTCAATCAAAAAGCTTGTGTCTTACCTAACTACCCCGGTGTCTGTGACAATTTGCAGCAGCGCGGACTATCACCACGGGAAGAGAAAACGTCCCATTTCAATTGAAGTCTCTGGTGATCCTTATAGGGGCTAACGCAGTTAACTACTTGACTGTTTTCTCTCGTTTATTGCTTAGTATGCAGCACATCTATGGCCCATATTTAAGAGTAGACAGTTTTAAGATTTTAGAAGTAAAGATCAAATTAAGCATCTGGGAACCCACAGAAGTGGGATGACTATTAAGAAGTTTCAAAACTCCACTCGTTTTCATTTTAAGATTAGAGTAGCTTTCCTTTTTAATGTGACTAGAGAGATCTAACAGTGTCTGTGTTTTGCTAACTCTGTTTACTGACATATAAGAAAGTGAGTTCCTAGTTATAAGGTGTATAGTTGGCCACTGGGTACAAGAATACATTTATTAATGGAAGAGCTTTTAGTTCTGTCCCAGCTTCCATAACGGGAATTTTAAAAAAAGGCAATAGAATTTACCATATAATTTTTAAACAGCCAATGTAGATACCTTTCCAGAAGCGATGATTATACATTGAAGCTGATAAATGAAGCGCGTGTACACACACACACACACACACACACACACACACACACCCCTACCCGAACCATCTGGTCTTATTATCTAGTTAATGGGGGATTTGAAATTGCTGGAAATGTTATGCATTTAAATAAGTGAGGTTTGAGATTTTACCTTAAGATTTAAGCTAAATATTGTTGCCTGAGAAACACTTAACGAAAACAACCAAACACAAACTTGGGAGACGGTTCTGTTTTCCTTCTTTAATTAATCCCAATCTCAGACCTCAAAGACCTTTCTGCCAACTATTTTAAGGAAACATCATTTATCTTGAGTACTAGATACCCAGTTAATTGTCTTCACAATTATCCAACTCTTTCGCAAGGTCTATACCCTCACCACTGATAAGATTTAACAATCTGAGATCTGGCTGAAATCTGCCAATGCCATCACAAGTGTAACCGCATACTCAAGAGAGGGAAATCAGAGAAAACCCTACAGGGAACACTAGGACAGCACCATGTGGATTTTTAAAGACATTTTAGTGGTAAATTGACCCTCATTCTTTGACATATGACAGTGATACATGCCAACATAACACTGCTTATCAACATCTGTGTACAGCAGGACTGAAGTTACCAGGCTGCACTATTATGATTGCTTTATCTCGTTATATTAGACAGGCAATCAACAAAATCACTTGTCTTGTGTGACTTCTGAACAAAACCAGAAATACCTTTTTCTGCAAAGCTTTAGTAGGCTTTATGCTATTAAGTGGCAGTATAACATTCCATATTCAAAAATTAATGGGATTGTTTGTTTACATTTGAAAGCAGTAACTTCAAATGATGTTCTCAAAACAATAAAAAACCCAAGTAAAATAATGAAACTGGTGATACAATTATTCAGAACATCAAAAATCTAGAATGAAAATATTTCACAAGATAAAAATACCTACGAAACATTTACAGTTTAGATGTATCATTAAATACCCTCTGAGTGCAGGCATTTTGCTATTAAATGCATACTTCCAACTGGAAAACTAAGCAAGGAACTGTAGTAACTTGATTTTACAAGATGTGTCACAAACCAAGTGGAGCCTTTTTGCTGTCTCTCATTACATTTCTGTCCAGAGAATCATATCATGATGTGTGCAGATTGTTAAAGTACTTAGAAAAAAGTAATGTATTACCAATTATTAGTTACTAGATCTAGACAGTAATTAACCACTGAAATATCAGAAATATCCAAAACACAAAACCTGGTAGTATGGGGGACTTTAAATACCCAGACATCCGTTGGAAAAGTAATACAGGAAAATACAAACTTTCCAGTAAGCTCTTGGAATATATTGGGGACAACTTTTTGTTTCAGAAAGTGGAAGTGGTAACCAGGTGGGTAGCCATTTTAGACTTGATTCTGATCAACACAGAGGAATTGGTAATGAATTGGTAGGTGGAAGGCAATTTGGGTAAAAGTGATCATGAAGTGATAGATTGCAAGCTTCTAAGGAAAGGAAGGAGTGAGAGCAGCAGAACAAAGACAATGGACTTAAAAAATGCAGGCTTTAAACTCAGAACTGGCAATGTAAGGTTGCATGGGAAAAAAAATCTAAAAGAAAAAGGAGTTCAGGCAGTTTCTCAAGGAAATATTAAAAGCATAAATTGCAAGCTATCCCAATGCAAAGGAAAGATAGGAAGAATACTAAGAGGCCAATATGCCTCCATCAGTAGCTCTTCAATAACCTGGAAATCAAAAAGGATTTGATTTTTTGTGTGTGTGGAAAAAGGTTTCCACAAAAGTGGAAACATGGACAAATTGCTAAGGAGGAGTACAGAAGAATAGCACAAGCATGTAGGAACAAAATCAGAAAGGCTAAGGCACAAAATGAGTTACACCAGGAAAGGGACATAAAAGGCAATAAGAAGAGGCTCTTTAAATTCATTAGGAGCAAGAGAAAGTCAAAGGAAAGTGTAGGTCCTCTACTTAGTGGGGAAGGAGAGCTAATAACAGATGACATCAAGAAGACTGAGGTATTTAATGCCTATTTTGCGTCAGTCTTCACTAAAGAAAGGTTGATGATAAACAGATGCTCAATACAATATTAACAACAAGGGGGAAGATATGCACGCCAAAACAGGGAAATAACAGATTGAAGAATACTTAGATTAGATGTATTCAAGTCAGCAGGGCATGATGAAAGTCATCCTAGGATACTTAAAGAACTAGCTGAAGCAATCTCAAAACCATTAGCAGTTATCTTTGAGAACGCTGGGAGGACAGGTGAGGTCCCAGAAGACTGGAGAAAGGCAAACATGGTACCTATTTTTTTAAAAATGGAACAAAGAGGACCCAGGGAATTATAGATACCTTGAAAGACACTACAACAAATTATGAAATAATCAATTTGCCAGCACCCAGAGGATAATAGGGTGATAAATAGCTAGATTGGATTTGTCAAAAAACAACTCATGCCAATCCAACCTAATTTCCTTCTTTGACAGGGTCACTGGCCTAGTGGGTGGGGAGCGGGGGGAGGAAGCAGTAGATGTGATACATCTTGATTTTAGTAAGGCTTTTGACAAATCACCCACAAGGTTCTCATAAGCAAACTAGGGAAATGTGGTCTAGATGAATTACTATAAGGCGGGAGCACAACTGGTTGAAAGGCCGTACTCAATGGTTCACTGTCAAACTGGGAGGGTGTATCTAGTGGGGTCCCACAGGATTCAGTCTTGAGTCTGGTGTTATTCAATAATTTTCATTAATGACTTAGATAATGGAATAGAGAGTATGCTTATAAAATTTGCAAACCCTCCCAGCTGGTATCCTCTGCAAGCATTGTGGAGTACAGGATTAGAATTCAAAAAGAAGTTGACAAATCAAAGAATTGGTTGAATTTCAATCAAGACAAGTGAAAGTATTCATTTACAAAGAAAAAAAAATCAAAGACATAATTATAAAATAGGGACTAACTGGCTAGGTGGTAGTACTGCTGAAAACAATCTGGGGGTTATGGTAGATCTCCAATTTAATGAGAGTCAGCAATGTGATGCAGTAGTGAAAAAGGCTAATATCATCCTGGGGTGTACTAACAGGGGTGTCATATGTAAGACAAGAGAGGTAATTGTCCCACTCTGCTCAACACTTGTGAAGCCTCAGTTGGAGTATTGTGTCCAATTCTGGGCACCACACTTTAGGAAAGATGTGGACAAACAGGACCGAGTCTAAAGAAGTGCAATAAAAAAAAAAAAAAAAATCAAAGATTTAGAAAATCTGACCTACGAGGAAAGGCTAAAAAAACTGGGCATGTTTAGTCTTGAGAAAAGGGTGGGGGGAGAGGGGCGAGAATCTGATAGTCTTCAAATATGTTAAGGGCTGTTATTAAAGAGGACTGATCAATTGTTCTTCATGTCCACTGAAGTTAGGACAAGTAGTAATGGGCTTAATCTGCAGCAAGGGAGATTTAGATTAGATATTGGGGGGGGGGAGACTTTCTAACTATATGGGTAGTTAAACTCTGGAATAGACTTCCAAGGGAGGTTGTTGAATCCCCATCACTGGAAGTTTTTAAAAACAGTTTGGACAAACATCTGTCAGGGATGGTCTACATTTACCTGGTCCTGCCACAATGCAGGGGACCAGACTTGATAGCTTCTTAAGGTCCCATCCATCCCTACATTTCTATGATTCTATGAAAACATATAGGTCTCAATTCATCCTCAGTAAAACTTCTTGACATCTATGGAGTTACACCAGGAAGACATTTAGCCCAGTTTGCCTTTGGAAAGTGAAGATTAGTAAGCTTTTCATTTTTATGATATGAGAGAGAGAGAGAGAGAGAGAGTGTGTCTCTCTCTCTTTCAGGTAACCAAAATTGATTATATGTTTTCCTTAATAGTTTATTGCTATCATTAAAGAATAGGTTTCAGAATCAATATTTTAGTGCTTTAACAAAAAATAGTTGCCTTGTCTTCAAATTGATGCATAATATTAATGCTCATAAAACTATATTAGGGTTTCAGACATTTAAATCAAACGGAGACAAAGCAGAACACTATAAATTTCAATCTGATGCAACTGAATGTCAATTTTGTTCTATTTTTTAACCCAAATACTCTTATGGTTGGGACAAGCAGCAGAATAACATATAATGGACAAAAGAGGGCGCTGTTTTGCTACATCTTATCTCACAGAAGGCAGCTTTGTTTCCACTACAGTGCAGTTGCAGTTCAGAGCTGCTTCCAGCATTTCATAATACAGGAAATAGCGAGTATGTAGACTGTAGAAGATTAGATATTGAGCTCTGCTGTTACCAAAAAAACCAAAAAAATCCAAGAGGACGTTTATAAAAAAAAAAAAAAAAAAAAAAAAAAATCTAAAAAAATCCTTCCCTTTTCGTACTAATACAGTTGAAGATTTTCCTCTCTTCCACTAATTATACACATTAAAAATTCTTCACCTTTTTATAGTTTTCTGTTCATTATCAGAAGAAAAGAAATACTTAGGGCAACATTCTTTCCCAATTGTGTGTAAAGGGAACTCATCTACTGGAAGTAATTCGTGTACAGCTGAGTGCAACATCTGGCCATAAGTAACTATGTAGTCATTATCCCATCTTTACTCAGGCCAGAGGATATATTGCCTGAATAAAGGTCTAGGTAAGAACTGCACAATTTGGTCCCCTATATCTACACTTTTAACAACCCAATTACATAGGAAGCACAGGCTTTATATGCCATATGGGGAGCTACTTGTGTTTACTTATACCTAAAACAGACCACATACACATTGCATGGGTGTAACCGGCCTAAGTAGTATGTTCCTATTCATGGATATGCTGCAGTACAGCCACAGCAAAAAGACACATGCAACATTTCCACAAGAGTGCTGTTGTGAGGTGGGATTACAGCAGAAATTGGGGGCAGACAGAGAACACACAGTACGTGGCATGCTACACCCTTGTAAAGCCATGTTTTTCCTGACAGACTATCCTGGCATAGTAACAGAGAGTTAGAGGGCCACAACACCACAGCTGGCAGTTGGATTTGCCCGACAGAGGGAAGCCCAGGAACGGTGACTTTCCAGGTTTTTCAAATCTGGTGAAAAAATAAATCAAAACAAATGAACAGCCAATGAATAAGTTCTTCTTGTGACAAATAAATGGTGCGAGTTAGAAAATGAATGAGCAGACATCTGAAAGGATGGATGTGGAGCAAGCCAGTGAAAGTGCAGTTGATGACACACTAGATTTTCCACATGTTGACATCTGTGCACACAAGATGCATTATCACCATAGGGCCCAGTCCTGCACCATTGCCACAAAGGAATTTTTGCCTTTGATTGCAGTGTGTGCAAGACTGGAGTTATAAAGAGTCAGATTTGAGGCCCCAATTCAATAACGCAGTTAAGCGCCTTCTTAAATCCACTCTTATTCCACAAAGCACTTAACTGTAAAAACTTAATGTTGAGCACATGCTTAAGCACATGTTTAGATGCTTGGTTTACAGGGATGGATTGCTAATTTGGGGCCTGACAGAGAACATGAATTTTGAAAGCAGCAGGAAAAACACTTCATGCAGAATATAGCAGCTGCCCCTCCCCCCCAACAGCCTTCTCCTACTCTCCTCAAAAACTACCACACATGGAGAAAGTAAGACTCTGAAGCAGCATTTTTGCCTGGACTACATATCTCTAGAGACCGATCTGTAGGTAATTTTATTTGTATTCATTTGCTCTTTTATTTGTGTTCTTTAAAATGTGCCAATGAGCTCTCCGTGCAGAGTTTAGTTAAAAAAAAAAAAAAAAAAAACCACAACACCCCACATCCTATAAAAATAAACCAATACAAAAGTTTTGATGCTATATTCTATCTACTTTAGGGACATATACAACCTCCCCCCATCACCACTGAAGTTAAGTGCCTCATAGTCTTTAACGTATTTATCCTCACAACAATCCTGTGAGGTAGGGAAGTAGCATAGTCCCATTTTACAGATAGGGAAACTGAAGCACAAAAGGGGTTAAATGACTTGCCCAAGTTCACAAGAAAGTATGTGGCACTGCAGGGACTTTAATGCAAGTCCTAGGCTAGTGCCCTAATCACAGGACTATCCCTTCCTCTCTATTTTACGGTAGACAAAATAGTCAGATCTTTATTTGATTCAAAATCTTGCTCTTTTCATGCTACAAAAGTGGATTAGTAACAATAATCTAATCAGATATTCCTCTGACCCTGTAAATATTAACTTCCCTGCAGCCTCTGACTGCAACTTGGCAGCTCAGTTTTTAAGCTGTGAAAAGTCAGAGTAAGGCTATCCCAGAACAACATATGGATGCTTATATTATTCCCTTCTACTAGAGTCTGATCTTCAGTCATTGCTCAGGCAGAACTCTTATCGAGGGGCTGGGACAGGGTGAGGGGAATATTTATTTTTGTGTCATCAGGCCAATCAGGCTAATGACCCATTGCAATTAGGGTCATTATTTTCCTTTGGGGGGGGGGAGATAGAGGAGAGGTATATGGGCATGAAGGAGAGGGATTAAAATGGGGGCAAAAGGGAAAGAGAAAGATACACATTTTCAAATATTGAAGGTTTAGGGGAAATGTAATTAGTTTTCACTCAACTAATATATCACTTATCCCAGTCTTTATAATGTTCCAGGTTTTCTCCCTGACGGGGCGTCACGTTTTCCTTGTTGGACTATTGAAAGAGGAGGAGAGACAAGGTGGGTGAGGTAATATCTTTTATTGGACCAACTTCTGTTGGTGAAAGAGACAAGCTTTTGAGCTTACACAGAGCTCTTCTTTAGGTCACTTTCTCTATATGCATTCCTTTAGTGAAAGAACCGGTGTTATTTTGACACATCAGCATGTGGAAACACCCAAACACACGGGCAAAGAAAAAGCCAACAAAAGAGCAAGTTGAAAAACAGAAAAAAATAAATAAATAAAAAAATCATCCAAAGCCTGGGGAAGACCATGTCAGCAAGGAGGGAGGGGGGGAAACCAACATGGATAGAAAGGATATGTACCTCATCACCAGTATTCCCAAAGAGAATCTTTGCTGTTCCTATTTGAGGTCAGGACACATACAAAAACAAACCTACATATGTAACAGATTACTACAAACACAAGGGACGGGTGTGGATCATAGCAATCAAAAGCCAAAGATATATGATGCCTCAGGCTAACATAGAACAACAACAATACTTAGCACACACGTCGAACCTCTCACATGAGGAAATTACTATAATTTTGATCATTTCTTAAGGGCTGACAGTGCACTCAGAGTTGTACAAAACAAATAAATCAAGTTCCTTCCTCCTCAGAGACGACAATCCAAAAACAGCTTTACAAAACCAAAGGCCAGGTCTACACTACACACTTCCTTCGGTATGACTATGTCGCTCAGGGGTGTAGTTATATCAACCTAACCTACCCACCCCCCACGTAGACAGCGTTACGGTGGCAAGAGAGCTTCTCCCACCGACATAATTCCACCTCTTAGAGAGGCAGTAGCTAAGCCGACAGGAGAGCTCTTTCCCCATTGATTTAGAGCGTCTTCAACCAGAAGCATCACTGCATTACTCGTGCTGATGCAAGTTTGTAGTGTAGACCTGCCCTAAGTCTCACTATTTTTTTGTGAGGTCCCTAAACAGTATTCCCTTCTATAAAACGATCAAAGGCAAAGGCACCAATACATTAATTTTTCCAAGGTACTACAACATGCTAGCACCTGAGATGGGACACAA
Source organism: Emys orbicularis (assembly GCF_028017835.1). Classification (NCBI taxonomy): domain Eukaryota; kingdom Metazoa; phylum Chordata; order Testudines; family Emydidae; genus Emys; species Emys orbicularis. The sequence goes on along the minus strand of NC_088687.1, from coordinate 93,631,312 downwards.
GGCTCTAAGCTCCATGCTCTAACTACCAGAAAATGCTACTAATTTAGAAAAACTGAATGACAGTCTGCCCTATCTGTTTAACCCCACTGAATTTAGTAGTGTTTGAGGATTTAAGTGAGGGCAGAATTTGGCTGTGGGAATCTGTGTTTTTTGAGTTAGTGAACTACAATGCTTGAGGTATCGTAGATTTAAAAATCAAAAACCACCACCAAAACCGGCATCTGGAAGGCCCTTATTTAAGGGGTTTTAGACATGTTATTTCTAACTTTGTGTTCCCATTACTGTTACCTCATCTTCCCTCCCCCAGTCCCACCCACACCATTGTCTGCTACACCCACCTCTTGTACCTCATTTTAATCTAGATTTACTCTTCATGGCAGGGACTATCTTTTACTATGAGCTAAGATGTGATTTTTAAGCCATACTCTTCCTGAGGCAGCGCATCACCTTCAGGGTATCAGAAAGAGACTGCCTGTGAGGTTCAGTCTCACTCTTTACCAGGGCTGCTCTTTGCATGTGGGGGAGCCAATCTGTGCCATCATCCATGAGGAAAGTGCCAATTGCTCCCCCTTGCGCATCATCCCAGCTCCACAAACTGGTGCAGAGTGGGACAGGATCATGATCTTGCCTCCTCTGCATCCAGTTCTTAGTATCCTACTCCCCAGAGTGCAGGAACTGCTATCATGAGGGCCCCCCCATGCAGCCAGGCAAGGGAATGCAGGAGTGGCGGTGGAGGAGGAAAGATTTTTTCTTGCCTTTTCACAGCTGCACATGGCCACAAGTAATCTGAACCTATATGTTTCTACAGGGCCCAACAAAATGGGACCCTAATGCTGACTGGGGCCTCTGAGTGCAATTGCAAATAAAAAAAACAACCACCACGTATTTGAAAGGGTTGATCTGCCTGAAGTGTAGAGAGTGAACCATGTGTGGCAAGCCGCAGAGTGAAACAGATCATAAGACCTCTTCTTCCTACCTGTCCTGTCCCTCTCTCCAAAATCAGCTACAAATAGAGGCATTGACTATTGTCAGTGATGTCCCTCATAGTCAGGTCTCGGACGCTGGGAGGCATCACTCTTCCATGTAGTACTGGATGAAACCCAAAGCAAAAATTATGAGATCCATATGAGACAAGCAGATGTTTCTCTGCATTGTTTATGGGGAACAGCAAACCTTTGGGGAGACATTCAATTACTAGTGTTTAGAACTGGGGACAGCCTTTGAGGAAGCCAAGCTATAGGACAAAGTAGCAGCTGCTATGTCATATGCAGGGACAGATAGGAAAGCCTCACAATGAAAGGGGAGTAAATGGTCTGTAAATGGGGCAGTCGGAATTGCTTTGTGCACCATAATTTCAGTGAATGAAGCAATCTAGAATACATTTTGTCTAGTGTATAAAAGCCCCTGCATTTTTATAAAAGTCCAGAGACATTTTCAGAATGGTACATGGGAATATAGAGGAAAAAAGATTCTGCTGATCTATATTAAGGTATAATAGGAGGCAAGAAACTTCTGAAGAGAGATGAGTCCTGCACCTGTTAAATCCTCACAGGTAACTCATTGACTTCTCCCTCACCAGCTACTGACTTTGCTTCCCTGCTCCATGAGTGAGCAGTCTCTTCCCAATATCTTAATTTCCTCTACTCTGATTCTTTCTTGGATCCTTTGCAATGCATCTTTCATCCTCTCCACCCTTCCTGCAACCATACTGACCAAAAGTTACCAATTATTCTCTCTCCTCCTCCTCCTCCTCCTCTCTGCCACCTTTGACACTATCAGTCTCTTCCTCTTCTTTCAGGCTTTTTCCTTGGGCTTATTGATTCAGTGCTCTCCCTATCTCTCTCCAACTGCTCCTTCAGCATATCCTTGAGAGACGGCTCCTCCCACTCCCTACCCTGATGGCATCCCTCAGAGTTCGATCTTGGTCCCCCCTTGTTTCCCTTCCAAATTGTATCCCAAGGTGACCAGACCTACTTTTATGGTTTCAGCCAGTGGCGTTGGAACAGTTTTTATAGTCAGGATGCTGAAAACCATTGAACAAAACTGTAAACCCTGTATATAATAAAGCCACTTCAAGCTAAGGGCGGGGGGGGGGGGGGGAAGAGGAGGCAGCTGCACCTCTTTCAGGTACTCTGTGCCTAAAAACTTCCAAATCTGTCACTTCACTTTAACTTTCCTCCTCTGTCCAGTACTCCAGCTGTCTAATAGGTCTTCCTGGAAGTTCAGCACAATGAAAACTCATCATTCTCCCCCAAACTTTCCCTCTATCACACTGTTCTATTTGTCAACCATGCTTGCAACCCATGGTGTCACATTCTCTCCTCCTTCTCCCATTCCAAGTTGTTACCAGATCCTATCAATTCTTTCTCTACAATCTTTCTAAAGTTCATCCTTTATCTCATCTTGCTTCTTCACCCACCACCTCTAGTCTATGCAAAATGCCCATTTTACCATAGCATTGATGTAGGGGATGGAAAACTAGGCTTTGCTATATGTCCAGTTATATTAGCACATCTTTAAAAGTTGGTGTTATTTTTTCTGACTGTACCACCAATTCTCTGTTTCACCATGGTCAAATCACTTTGACCCAAATTTTCAAAAGTGGTCTCTGATTTGGGGTGTTTCAATTTTTGACACCAACATGGGACATTTTACAGCCACTTAAAGGTAGCCTTAAATCAAAGGCCACTCTTGGAAGTGTGGATCCTAAAAATCTTTGTGATGGGAGATTAAGGTTCATAGTCATAAAAATCTTCATTTTGTGTACTTGTAGAAAATATCTGCCAGTAAGACTGCTGTAAATCTAGCCTGCCTAAGGACATGCTATCCCCATTAATCCTTTTGAATAAAGTCTAGGACTCTTAAACTACCATATATATCATGATAAATGCATCACATAGCCTTCGTTTGGTAAAATTATAGCCTGTGACTATAAATTTGTAGGTGTGGCTCATTCATGAATTTAGGGGCTTCCCATTCTCTAAAATGTAGCCTTTTATTTTTAAAATAATGAAAGTCTTTAACTCTCATTTGCCAAGATAGCCTTGAAAGGGTAACCAATGCACTGTTTTCCTGACTCTGCAGAGAGTAGTGTGAACATCAGTAGTATGAACTTCATCTTGCCAGGTCATTAAAAGGGACTGATTTTTTTAAATCAGTTTTCTGATGAGTACCCTTTAAACAGTACCTCTGGAAATGGTATAAAAATATCCTTTAATGTTTTTGTAAATTTTTCTTAGGACCCAGGGCAACAGTCACAGGGGCCACAGATTTAAGGACAAGGGTCCAGTGGGCAAATGACCTGTGGAGACAGTGGGCTTCAGCATATGGTTTAGAAAGAGGCAAGCTGGTGTTGCTGGAAGGTCAGCAAGGAATTGGGGAGAGTGAAAACAATAGCAGTTGGAGATGGAGGCAGCTTACTGCAGATTAAAAGCTTCCAGCACATCTTCTCAGGGACTCCATCTCCTGTCCTCCATAGTCCAATATCCTAATGTTATGATTTCCATCAAGAGAGAGCAAACCTGAACTTTGAGTCTAAATGAGTTGCATCTGAGATTAAGGAAAAACAGAAAGAACATAACTAAAGTCTACACGAGAGAGAGCAGATCCAAAGTGCGTCCCCCTTACCTTGTGCCAGCAAACACCCTGAACTGCCTCAGAACAGCACCCACAGCGGTCAAGAAAACAGAAAACATACACCTCCTTAATAGTCAAATCCTGGCTCAGGAATCCACCACATATCTGGGGTTCCCTCCCCTCAGGATCCTCTCCCAGCATATGCCTACTTTTCTCCCTTGTCCTTCCTGCATGAGACTCTCTCCTTCAGACTCTTCCCCCTTTGCCCCCCGCAACACATCCATGGTTCCCTCAACCCTTGCCCCAAGAAGTTAATGATCTGCCCACTCTCCTCTCAAGAGCCCCCTTTCCTTCCAATCAGGAGCTCCCCTCAATACATCCTTGGTCCCCTCAGGAGCACTCACTTCACCCTCCCACTTTTCCCCATCTAGGCTTTCCCAATGGGTGGAGGAGGGTGTGTGTTGTAGTGCCAGGCTCCTGCCTTGCTCCCCAGAGGCATGCTTCAATGGGGTGGGTGAAATGTGAGAGCTCTATACTGAGATGAGGGCAAGCTAGCAATTGCAGATCCTGTTTTGCTGCCTTGCCCCACGTGGCAAGTGTACGACCTGCCACTAGGTAGGGGGAAGAGCTTTATAGCATGCTGCAGAATGAGCTGCTTTCTTGCCTACTCCACTTTGCAAGATCAGAAGGTTGCAGAACTAAATGCTGCAACCCTTTGTTAGTATTAGCAGCAGAGAGATGGTAATGCCTGTTGCCGAGGCTGGCAGGAGGCAGTCCAGAGAAGTAGTCAAGTGTGTGGGTGGTCAGGTAGCCAGCATGTCAATCCATGTCAGAGGCAGTCTGAGGCAATGGCTGGAGTTCTCGCACGGTCAGTAGCCTAGAGGGGGTCTCAACATGTATTAACATCCCAAAGGGCTTAGTTTGGGGAACTTTGGTATGGCTGCAGGTGTTCCAGGACTTGACTCAGGCCATCAGAATAAATTGACATACCATGTGAGTGCTCTTGCCTGGATGAAGTGTCCAGCCCAAAGGGACATCCTGGCAAAAGTGAAGGACCTCCAAATGGGCATGTTCCTCAGGGACACAGATGCACCCATGAAAGAAGAGTCCATCCTTTTGTGTGAATTTACCAGGTCATTTGGTAGGGTGGAACATATTGTCGTGAACAAATCAGATCGCAATGAGCCTCCAGGATGCAGGGAGGCTCTTCTTTGGGTCCCTTAGGATCATTAGCATATTCCACTTTGCAGGACTGAGCATCTACCTTACCGTTGTGGGAGCCAGGGCAGTAGGTGATAGCAACAAACAACCACCACCACCACCACCACCACAAAAAAAAAAAAAAAAAAAAAAAAATCCAAACCTAGAAAAGAAGAGAGCCCAGCATAGCTGTCGTTGGGCTAGGTCTTTAGCAGAATGCAGGTATTCTAGATTTTTGTGATCAGTTAAAACCTGAACTAGGTATCTGCCTTCTTCTAGATAATGCCTCCTGGTTCTGAAAGTCACTTTGATGGCTAGTAGCTCCTTGTCAGAAATTTCATAATTGTGCTCGGCAGGAAACAGTTCCCACAGGGAAGAACCTCTTGGTCAACACTGTTTCTGGGATAGGACTGCCTCAATAGTGATGTTGGAAACATTAGTTTCCAGGATAAACAGCTGACTTGGGTCAGGAAGTGTGAGGATGGGAGTGGAGGTGAATGCAACCTTCAGATGATCAAAGGCATCCAAGTGATCAGGGCCGGCTCCAGGCACCAGCTTAACAAGCAGGTGCTTGGGGCGGCACCTGCGGCAATTCGGGGGTGGCAGGTCCCTCACTCCCTCTAGGAGCGAAGGACCTGCCGCTTAACTGCCGCCGCCGATAGTGGCTTTTTGTTTTGTTTTGTTTTGCTTGGGGCGGCAGAAATGCTGGAACCGGCCCTGCAAGTGATGGTGGATTTTTGCAGCAGAGAGGCTACAGGGGCCAGGTATCAGGAATAGTCCCATATAAAGCCTCTATAGAATGAAGTGCTGAATTTCTTGAATGCTTCATGGTGTTGCCCAATCACAAACCACTTCCACCTTCTGGGGATCCATGCAGACTCTCTCAGTGGACAGAATGTACCCTAAAAATTCCACAGGGGGTTGATTGAAGATGCATTTCTCCAGCTTAGCATAGCGCCTATGCTGGTGGAGTCTTTCTAGGATTTTGTGCACATGCTGTTGGGTGTAGACTGGTCTTCAAAGTTAGGATGTCATCTAATTAGGTGACCACATAGTAGTATCATAAGACATCATTAGTTAGATGGTCACAGACATGTTAGTAAGTCCAAAAGACATCACCAGATATTTGAAGTGGCCACCCTGAGTGCGAAATGCATTTTCCATTCATTACCTGACCAGATTCTGATTAAGTTGTACACCCCTTTTCAGGTGTACCCTTTATCTTGGTGAATATTGGGACTGTTCTGTCCCGACCCAGGAGGTCTGGGATCAGTGGCAGTGGATATCGTTTCCACATTGTGATTGTATTTAGAGCACAGTAGTCCACGAAGTCTTAGGGAGCCATCTTTCTTTTTCACAACAGGACAGGGGCCCTGGCTGGTGATGTGGAATCCCAGATGAAACCTGTCTCCAGATTCTTGTGGATGTAGACATTAAGGGTGGCTAATTTGGGTTCTGACGTGGCATATAGTTGGCTGAATGGAATCTTGGCCCCAGGCTGCAAGTTGATCAGACAGTCATATTCTCAGTGAGGGGGTAGTGTGTCTGCATTTTGTTTTTTGAATAGACCTGAAAATTCTTGGTATTTTGCAGGCAGTATGATGGCTAATCCTAGTAGCAAGGAGGCCTACTCTGTTGTCCAAATGTCTCTCGCTGTTTCTGAAGCCTGACCAAAGCATCTGACCCAAGGTCCTGGAGGCTCGAACGTGGAAGTCAGGAGGCAGTTGCCCTGTAAAACTTAGGCTGTATGGCTAGGCCAAGTACTTGAGCAAAAGTAGTGTCCATGAAGATATTGCTGGCCCCAGAGTCAGAGACCTCTGGGGGTGGGAGTACCTGTCCAGAATCCTGGATCTGAAGTTGTAACTGGAGTTATAGGTGCAAGGACATTTTTGATGTGGATTGCTGGAGGGGAGCTTGGAGTTTTCCAGATGTTGTGCAGCCTTACCGAGGCTGGGCATAGTCATTTCCTGGAACCACATGATTTAGAGATTTAGCAGGACAGGCGGACACCCTGTGGCCGGTACTACCACAGTAGAAACACAATACTCTCACCATCGGCATTCCCATTTGGTCCGTGCCTCATCCACCTATGTGGGCTCAGGTGGGTGGGCCTTTGCCAGAGTTGTGGGTGGTGCTTGGATGCAAGGTGGAATCGTTTTCCTTTTGAGTTGCCACTCACTAAGTCAGGTATCGATTTGGAGTAACAGCTCAATAAATGCGTCCAGATTCCTGGGGGGCTCCAGGTGGGCACACTCATCTTTTATTTCCTTGCTGAGACCAAGACAGCCCAGCTATACCAATTCTATCTCATTCCAAGCCAGGCATCAGAAGCAGGCTGCATACATTGCAACTGACCTCGAAGGCTGGTGGAGTATCTCTAGGGTCACCTCCACAGTGCAAGCTAGGTGTGGGCCATCAAAGATTGTGACAAAGACCCTCAGGAAGGTGTCCCAGCTGGCCAATATGGGGTGATCCTGCTCTAGCAGAGGGGACCCCTAGTCCGGAGCCTCACCTGTTAGAAGGCTGATGACCAGTCCAACCTTCACCAGTTCCATCTGGTAGGAGTTGGGCTGTAGTAGGAACAGACACAGCAATGGTTCACAAAATCTGCTATGGGTCCAGTTGTAATGCCCTGGGAAAGGTACCGCAGGTTCAGGTCCTGAAGGCAACATGGGCCATGGGGCTGTGGGAGACATTTCTGCTTGCAGTTCTGTGGTCTGTTCTCATAGGGTGCCGTTTTTTGCCCAAAGCCAATCCGTTGTGGCCTGCAAGGGTTGAGTTTCTGTCTGTAGGCAAGCAATCTGCTCCTGGAGGCTCAGCGTCCCATGGAGCACCTGTGGTGCTGTACTTGTGGGTTCTATGCCCTTTTCGGGTCGGATGAGCCCAGGGCCGTCCTTAACCATATGCAAAGTACGCAGGTGTGTAGGGCACCAGGAAACTTGGGGCACCAAATTTCCTGGTGCCCTGTGCAGCTGCGTACTGCTCCAGCCCCTGCCATCCCTCTTCCCACCCTTGCTCCGCCCCAGCCCCGCCCCAGGCCTGCACTCACCGGCGGTGGGAAGTGCAGGGACCCGGCCCTAGCCACGCTGCCGGTGAGTGCTGGGGGGGTGGTTTCCCCCGCCCCCCAAGCCAGCCCCCCCCGTGGAGGCCTGCCCCCCCACATCCCCATGGGGGGGGGCTGCATAGGGCCCTAGAATAGCTAGGGATGGCCCTGGACAAGCCTAAGAGGAGACTGAAGCGGTCTGAACAAACTGTAATGCCCAGCAGCCAACACAGGCTAGGGGCAGTCCAGAGCCATAGTCAAGCATGCACTGGTGCTTGGGTGGCCAGCAAGTCAATTGGTATTAGAGGCAGTCTGGAGCAATGGTCAGAGGGGTCAGTAGCCAGAAGATCCAATCCAATGGGCCAGGTCAGTGGGTTGGGGAGGCGAGGCGGCAAGGCAGTCTCGGCAGCAATCAGTGGTTTGTTGCTCAGACAGCTTCCTCTTCCTGTTGAGGTTCAGGTACACGAGAGGGCTGCCTGTCCATCCAATCAGGGCCTGTGGTATGGCTGCTGTGGGTCCTTAGTACTAAGGCTGTTGGTCAGAGGTGGCCATTCAGTGTGCTGCTGTGGCACAGCAGCCAAGGATACTTTCTAAGAACTGCTGGGCCTGGCTTCAATACTGTGGTCTGACAGAAACCCAGCAGGTATGTGTTGACCTTGTCACCTCTTAGAAGTGAGCAGCAACAGAGCTCTGTGCACATTCCTCCTTGGACTTATGTGTGTGGCTTGTGGGATCTACTGAGTATTGAAGTATTATGGGTAGAATTCACCACGTACTAGGTGTTCTATGCTACTTAAATCCCAGTGTCTTATAGTGCGTGGATGCTGCTGGGGAACAGCCTTCCAGGGGGCATCTGTCTCCCCTCGGTGCTAGCCCTGCATAGGCTGCCATTGAAGATGTATTTGAAGAGGGCTCTGCAAGAAGCCTTAGGATCTGGTATTATGCTATGTAGCTGCTGCAGGCCTGCCTTGGATTTCACCCTCCCACAACTGGAGTACTTCACCCATGTACTACCAGATTACTCAGGCTCTAAATGGAGTAAGTGATTTTCACCCTTTGCATCTTGAATATACAATTTTGTCAAGCACCAGTAATAACTAAATTTAGTAGGGGGATAAATATTTCTGAATGTCCATCCTTCTTGCCCAAGAATGATATCTGATATTAATCCATAAAATTAAAATGGAGGCTAAATAAAATAGAAACCAAAATGCATATCCTGCTGTAATCCTACAAAGATATTGAAAACATTTTGTAGACAAAAAACCACCTCATAGATTTCTGTTATCCCTTGGGTAACTATACCAGGTAAGGCACATTCATATATGAATGACACTATATTCTTGTATGGGGCAAAAAGCTTCTGAAGAAAATAACAGACGCCTCATCATTTTCTAGCATAGGTCATTGCTTTGCAAATATTTTATTAATTTACTTTATATAGCTAAGGAGATGCCAGCCAACAGATGAGATTTAGCTCACTCCTGTTTTCTGTAGAAGGGTTAATTTATATGGATAATACTGTCCTAGCACTTAAGAAAAGCTTTTAGATTATGTTTGTACTTGAATCAAAGCTAAGCATAATGCTCACAAAACAGCAGAATTTTCACAGGCTCTTTCTAGACTAAAATTACTAAATTTTACAAGTTACCTGTGATATTTTGGGAGGCGTTTTAAATCATATGACCTGCTGCCTATAAAATTATATCATAAAGTGTGTATCCTACAAGTTAGGCCCTCACTGAGCAATGTACGTAAGAAAGTGCCTAACTTTAAGCACACAAATGGTCTCTGAACCATGGCCTTACAATCTAGAAACATGTAGCACTTGAGTTATGAAATACAGTAGTTTGCTCCAGAAAATATGGGCTATGGGGATTGAGAGTGTTATTAGTGCTGGGCATGTCGCCTGTTATCAATCATTTATATATTATTAATATATGTGTGTGTGTGTGTGTGTATTATCATGGGGCTAGGGGCCCCAGCCAGGCACCAGGACTCTATTGTGCTAGGCTCTGTACAGACACATTCCTGTATTTTGCACATTTTTGTAAACCTGTGTGGAAGAATTTTTGATTTGTTTGATCAGATACTTTGGGCTAGCCTACAGTAGGGAAGGGGGGGAGGGGGGTTGCACTGGTGTAGCTACGCTGCCAGTGTACATTTTTAGTGTAGAGGTGCTGCAGCGGTGTACAAAATGACTAGCACTGGTCCAGTTCATTTCAGTTCCAAATCAATTGGTATAATTACACTAGTGTAAAAATCCCCAGATTATAGACAAACCCTGGATTGGGGAGTCCATGGTCCCTAAGCAGACAGATCCTACTTGAACACTGAGATGAACAGATTGACCCAGGGGGTTTCAAAATGGAGATTTGGATACACTCCAGAAGCTTGAAACTGATTGGTTTTTTTTCCTTTTTGGATGCCATCAAGCCAGGGATGTTTAGGAATGTGCTAATATTTCCCAGAAGAGATTGGCCAGGTTTACCTCCAATGACTAATGAAACTCTCATACTCCGTTCCTTCCTGCTGTTTAATAACATTTTCAAAAGAGCCCTTTATGAAGATGAATAGTATTGTAATGCTGCAGCTGAGGAACTGGCACTCTGTCAAAGAAAACACAGGCCTGTTTACTATGCGTGGCACTGTATTTTTCTTTATACTTCACAATAGCTTATTAAATGAAAATGAATTTCTAATCCCCATTAGGGACTGGATATTATTAATTTTTCTTCAGAACCGTTTGTTAAGTCACAAAACATTACTGAAGTCAGATTACATGATAGCAGCAATATATACATGCTGCTCTGGATATGGTTGTGTCAGAATTTATTTGATAAATCCTGAATTTCAGGGGTTTATAATATAACCATAACAAATTGCTTTGTTTGGAAATAAATTTCACTCTTGATCCCTTTTCTCCCATATCAGTTTCATCAAGGATTTCTAGTGTACAGACATATAGCACAAGGATGGCAACTGGACTGATTTCATGGTCTTAAAGTAGAGATAGGCACAAACTAAAACATTCAGATCCAGATCTGAACTTCTCCAAAGTCTGTGTGGTGATCAGATCCAGGGTTATACAACAAGATACAACCTCTGAAATTCCTAGAATGACTCATTGGTCTTCCCTGGTAAATACTGGTTTAGCCATATTTGCTCCAATCTATTTCACACAGCTCTAATATCAAACCTCAACCCTTGCTTGCAAGAGTTTGGTGACTGTAGAATGGGGAATCACCAAACCTCCCCAGCTCCACAGATGGCTTTAGCTTTGAGCTATGTAAGCAGCCCTACAAGAGAACCCTGAACTCTTGGGATCTCTATTATGTCAGCAACTCCTTTCAGCTCACAACTATTCCCTCCTATTCTGCTGGGATCTCTCCCACATGGAAAGCTGAACTTGGAGGCTCAACTATCTACTACCCCTCCTAGATAAGCAACTCAATGCATGCCCCCTAGCAGCTGCTGATACCTAGCTCCCAATGAAAAGCAACTTGAAACCCTGCCTAATTGCCACTCTCCACACAAAAAACAGAGTCTCAAAGTCAAGCTAGAGTTCTGAATTTGCTATAGGTTGAGACTTCTTTTTGCATCTACACACAATGTGCTTTCAGAAGCTGCAGCAAGAAAAACTTGCTAAGTCATGCTCGGGTTAGCTTACCCTGTGTCTGTGGAATTTTTTAGCTAGTCTTCCTAACGGCTTGTCTACACGGGGACACTCAGGAAAGTTAACACCATCTCTACACTACGGGGACTATAACGGCATAGCTACAGTAGCCACAGTTGTAGCCATGCCAGCAAAACCCCGTAGCACAGAGGCAGCCTACAGCGACAGAAGCAGGGCCGGCTCCAGGCACCAGCTTAACGAGCAGGTGCTTGGGGCGGCCAAGGGAGAGGGGCGGCACCTGCGGCAATTCGGGGGCGGCAGGTCGCTCACTCCCTCTAGGAGCGAAGGACCTGCTGCTGAACTGCCGCCGCCGATCGCGGCTCCCCCCCCCCCCCCCATTGCCGCTGCCGATCACGGCTTTTTTTTTTTTTTTTTTTGCTTGGGGCGGCAGAAATGCTGGAGCCATCCCTGGACGGAAGGCATTTTCCCATCGCTGTAGGAACACCACCTCTTGGAGTGAGGTCAGCTAGGTCAATGGAAGCAGTCTTCCATCAACCTAGCTGCATCTATACCAGGGGTTAGGTCAGCATAGCTATGACACTCGGGATTTTTTTTTGCACCCATGAGCACTGTAGCCTTGTCTACATATGTTTTAAGTGTAGACCAGACTTCAAAGTGTGAGGGGAATTAAAGTTACAATGAACTAAGGCCACTTCATTTCTGAATGAGTGCATCTACCTGGGGTTTAAATGTGTTTTAACTTTACACCTTTAGTTACTTCATCTTAACTTTCCTGAACATCCCCATGTACACACACCCTAAATATCCCTGTAGATGTGTCCTAACTCCAACTTTGTTCTGCAACTGGCAATCCCAAGACCCAGGGTGTTACCTGGAGAGCTCTCCCTCAGTGTGCCCTGCCCAAAGCATTGCTTAGGGCAATGCAGGCTAAATTTAAAAAAAAACCAAAAACAAACAAACAAACAACCAGTGCTGTATTGGAATTTACATCCCAACAAACTGCTTTACCACACACCTTCTGTCCTTCTTTTCTACCAGATTGCTCAGCCATGCTTGTGACAGACTGGTGGATTTATTAGCCACTTGGGATAAGGCTAATGTGCAAACCTTGATCCCGATCGGAGAGGACTGTTCAATTCAGGCTGAGCTGAGCTCTGTTGTCCAAAAATCTGTAAATCTACAAGTGGGTATTGGACAAATTAACTGATTCTGGAATAACGAGAAGTGCCAAGCAGTGCTAGGAGAAGATAAGTCACTAAAAGCTTAGTACAATGGAGTCTGTGGCAATAAATTTGGCTTTATATATTTGCCAGATCCTCCTTTCCATTGTACTACATGGGTTACTGAAGTCTCCCTGAGGGCAGCTCTGCTTCCACCAACTGGCTTTCCATGCTTCAACCTCAATACCTGCCCCTTCTTCCAACAAACAACTCCCAAAATGTAGATAAGAAGGGGCCTTAAGGCTGGTTAGAGGGGAAGGGAAAACTTGACTGGGAGAGAGTTGCTGGGTGTGAACTCACACTTCCAAGCAAACTCTCAGGGGCTGGTTTGAGACAGTGTTAAAACCATTCAGCAAGCTGAAACATTCAGCAGCATCATGCTTGACTTGCGTTGCAACACCCTAGATTTTAAATGAAATAACCAGAGTGAATTCCCATCCATAAATACTGTATATTGAATTATGTCCTTTAATGAAAAAAAAAGTATTGCTTTCCTTTCTTCCAGCTAAAGTTTGCAACCCCTCAAAACCTATTGTCATCACAGTCGCCATCTGCCCAGCTGATAAGGAATGATTGGGAGCCCTATCAGGGTTGTTCCTTGTTTGTCCAGAGGTGGGTGGTGTCAGTAATACTATTTAGTGCTTACTGGTACATTGCACTTTTCAACCATACATCTCCAAGAATTTTAGAAATGGTAAGCAAGCAAGCAAGCAGCAAAATCTCCATTTTACAGAGAAGGAAATTGAGGCATATAGAGGTTAAGACCCATGTTATCAAAAGCGTGTCCACTAATTCTGGGTGCCCCAAATTGTTGTGTGCCCATCTCCACTTACCTGAGACTTGATTTTTCTGAGAGGCTGAGCCCCATGCCGTTCCCATTGATTTCCTCTTGTGTTATGGGTTTCAGCATCTCTGAAAATTTGGCCATCAGAATTGCAAGTTGGGCACACAAACTGAAGCAAACTTTTGAGAAACTGGGTCTAAGTGACTTTTTCAAGTTCATACTTGAGTCAGAAATAGAATTTATGGTGAATATTGGCCTCATTGAAGTCAATGGGGGGGGGGGGGGGGAATGTATCAGTGACTTCAGTGGAATCAGGATTTCTACCCAGGTCTACTACCCAGTGCCCTATCCTCTAGACAGTGCTGCAAATGGCGATAATTGTTGAGACTAATGTCAAACTGTAAGATTCTTTCATCTCCTACAACTTGGGGCTGAGCAGGTTTTTCTTTGGTCAGAAAGGTTTATAGTATTAAGTACAGCCCACTGTACTTTAGTAGAAAGATTAAGCTTCTTCCCTGGCCTACATTTAGCAGTACACAATAGGCCATATCCTCAAGTGGTGCAAACTGGCTTTGCTCCATTGGCTTCAATGGAGCTATACCAATTTATACCAGATGAAGACTTGCCTTATTACTGCTAATAAGGTGATTATATGTATTGGTCCTAATCACATTCAGCAGTTTTTAGTCGAGCAGCTAAGTTTTCTCACTAAGAGCACTTCGTGTTTATTTTTTTTTTCCTTGGAGATCATTGCTCTCAACTTTAGACCTTCATAATCCTTGACAGAAGCTTTAACCACAAGTTTGCTTCTGTGCCGCAAAACATGCAAGCAACCAACAATTTCATGTAATCTCTAGAGATTACATTGTGGGCTTTTTGCCCACACTTAAAAAGTGACTCTGACATTAGGATTAAATCAGCTCCAGGGACTTCAGTAGCTGGCAAATCTTCAGTGCTTCCCCAGTCCACCAATTCACATCAGATCACAAACACATATGGCTTTATGCACTGTATGCTACTTGTTTGTTTGCCAGGGTGTCTTCTGGACTCTTTCCTAGGTGAGCAAAAGACAAGCTAATATAATTAATGCTGAGAAGCCTATTTGGGCCTGTTGATGTTACACCAAAAAAGGTTCTTTTTTAAAATCTTAGAGACTTGGAATAACTTAAACATTATTTCTGAACCTAGATTGCAACAACTATGTCGAACTGGTACTTCCTGTTTCTGAGTCACTGACAACTCAAAAGCAAATTGGCTTGAATGATTATGGTCTTACAGCACAAAATGGGGTATTAGTTATTAGCTGGTGTCTACAGACTACCAAATCATACTACAGAACAAGATGATCCAGCTCCTGAAGCACCTATCTATAATGTAGGGTGGAAAAAGCAGCATGACCATGGGAGACTTAAAGCCAAGTGATATATGCTGGAAGTTTCATGCTGCCAGTACTAAGGAGTCCCTGGAATTTCTGAAAATTATATATGACAAATTCCTAACTCAAAAATCTTGTTCCCAATATAGGGGATGATGGGTACATCCAGGCTACCCGCTGTATTGGGGGGGTAGCGATCGATTTATCGGGGATCGATATATCATGTCTTAACGAGACGCGATATATCGATCCCCGAACGCGCTCCCCCTCGACTCCGGAACTCCACCGGAGCGAGCGGCGGTAGCGGAGTCGACGGGGGAGCTGCGGCTGTCAATCCCACGCCGTGAGGACCCAAGGTAAATCGATCTAAGATACTTCGACTTCAGCTACGCTATTCACGTAGCTGAAGTTGCATGTCTTAGATCGACCCTCCCCCCGTGCAGACCAGCCCTTAGACTCATCTTAACAGATGGAAAGGAAGTTGTCACAGAACTAAAAACTAGTGGTAGCATAGGTACAAACAATCGTGACCTGATCACATTTGTTATATGCAAACAGAATGAAGTCCAAACTGTAATATATTTACACTTGATGCTTTAAAAAGACCGATTTCAAAAAACAAACCAAATTATGAGCTAAATCAGTTACAAGACACTAGGTGGCCAAAAAGCCACAATCCTTATCCTCTTCTGCCCTACCATTGTATGTGGAGGTAGACAGGCAGCTAAGCCGTTCTCACAAGAAATGGCTTAGGAGCCTAAGGCATTTGACTCCATGAGAGGGGTTCCCAGAGGTGGCTCACCTAAGTCCTTTTGTGGATCCAGGCCTAAATACTTACATGGGGAAGAGAGTTTTGATAACCGAGGGCCAGGACTGTCCCTAGCGGGGTGCAGAGCCCAGGACACATCAGCATAGGTGTGAGAACTAAGGGTGCAGGGTGGTGCTGCAGCACCCCCGGGGTCCCAGCTGCCGGCCCCATGCCTGGGGCTTCACTCCCAGCCTCAGCTGGGTGGAGGGGGTGGACAGGGGTAAGGGGGCTGGCTTTCAGCACATCCACTATTAAAAATGTTCCCACGCCACTGCAACTCAGCCCCCGCCAGCTTGGGGGCCTCGCTCTGCAGCAGCAGCTGGGCTGGGGGGGGGATGGATCGGGCCTGGTGCTGGGCCGTCTGCTGCTGCTGCTGGTGGTTGCTGGCACCTACCACGGGGCTATTGTTGGCCATAGAACCATGGCAGCTCAGGGCTGCGGCCAGAGTGTGTATGTGTGTGGGGGGGGGGGGGGGAAGACTTGCTGCACCAGGTCTTCCGGGACCGATCGCACCAGCCCCCCCAAAGCATGGGGCCCAGAGTGGTTGCCCCAATTTGCCCTACCTAAGGGACGGCTCTGCCGAACGCTCTTCAGTCTAGTAGACTGAGATATAAGCAGGGCTAGTGGCTGGAAGTTGAAACTAGATTTCAGACTAGAAATAAAGGGCACATTTTTAACAGTGAAGGTAACTTGTTGGAACAACTTGCCAAGGGTGGTGGTGGATTCTCCATCACTGGCAATTTTGAAATAAAGATTGGACGTTTTTCCTAAGAGATAAGTCCCTGTTTGAACTAGAGCATAATTCAGGAAAGTCTATGGCTTGTGTTATACAGGAGGTCAGATTTATAACAGTCCCTTAAGGCTTTATAATTTATTAACTGGTTTCCTAAAAATGTAGCAAAATCAATAAACAGAGATGGACTTGAACCAAACCCCTAGATTGAATAACCCAATATTGTTTAAGCTTTTTATTTTCACAGCTTTTCAACACAAAACCAAATAAGCCCCCCAGGGGAGTACAGAAGGATGTCAGTTTAATAATGTCATTTATTAAGAATTTAGGACTACCCCTCTGATATTAGGTCTACATTGCTTCTTTAAAGTATCCAATAAAATTTACATAACCAAAGGGCGTCACAGTCACCATTGGTCTTCATCATACAGCATCAGTCTTCAGAGGATGTTGTGGAGACATTTCCCAAACCTATTTTATTTGTAATTGTAATACAATACATAATAAATAATAAAAGCCTGTAGTATCAAAAGGTGAGTTTGGAAGAAATTGATAAAGAGCACAGTCTCAAACTGTTATCCATCCAAATGCTCGAAAGGAACTTGAAGCTGTAACTGAGTTGCATGCAGTCTTTAATTAAAGTCAGCTACTATACCGGAGGACTGGAGAGTATCAAAAGTTGTGCATCTCTGAAAAACTCATTAGGAGCAATTCTGGCAATTACAGACAAGCAAACCTTACTTCAGTACAAGGAAAATTTAAATTAAAATTAGAATTATAAAACATCTAGATGAACAAGCCAAATGTGGCTTTAAAAAAAAAAAAAATCACACCTCTCTAGTCTATTAGAGATTCTTAGACTGTCAGTAAATTATAGGATGAAATAAACTAGTTTATTTGATTTAAAAAGCCTTTGACAATGTCCCTCACAAAACGCTATTAAGGAAATCAAGTAATCATGGAATGAGAAGTAAAGTTCCTTCACAGTTTAGAAAATAAGAGGCAGAAAATAGTCAATTTTCAATGTGGCAAAATGTTAACAGCAGAATACCCCAAGCTTTTGTAGTGTTGTTTAATATGCTTACTAATGATCTGGAAAAGGGATGGTGGGGGAATACAGTCTGGTAGCAAAATATGCAGATAATGCAAAATTATTTAGGTAATGATGCCTGCAGTGTATCTCCTCACCAATACAGGAAACCAGGAGCATATCAAACCTGTCCTCCACACTCTGGGCTTCCTATTGAATATTGAGTCAAGTTCAAGGTCTCAATCATTATCTTCATGGTTCTTAATGGCCTTGGCCCAAGATATCTTAAAGGTTGCCTAGAGCTCTGGGATGAAGACAGGTGGTCAACAACTTTGCTTCTCTGACTTAATGGAACTCTCTACAATAAGGACGAAGTTCTGTCTCCTTTACAGATGAACTTTCTCATAGCCAGGTCTGAGACTGTGAAAGGAGTGCCCCAACTAAAGGGCCATCACAAACCTCACCATTATGTCCCACCCCAAATACAAGGTGCTCTTCTTCCTGCCCTCTCTAACAAACACAGAGAAACATGTTCATAGTAGGGCTGTCAAGCGATTAAAAAAAATTAACCATTAATTGCACTGTTAAATAATAGAATACCATTTAAATATTTTTGGATGTTTCCTACATTTTCAAATATATGGATTTCAATTACAACACAGAATACAAAGTGTACAGTGCTCACTTTATATTTATTTTTGATTTCAAGTATTTACACTGTAAAAAAAAATAGTATTTTTCAATTCACCTAATACAAGTGCTGTAATGAAATCTCTTTATCAAGAAAGTTGAGTTTATAAATGTAGAATTATGTACCAAAAAAAACCCTGTATTCAAAAACAAAACAATGTAAAACTTCAGAGCCTACAAGTCCACTCAGTCCTATTTCAGCCAATTGCTCAGACAAACAAGTTTATTTACATTTGCAGGAGATAATGCTGCCTACTTCTTGTTTAAAATGGCACCTGAAACTGAGAACAGGCTCTCGTGACACTGTTGTAGCCAGCATTACAAAATATTTATGTAGAAGATGCACTAAAGATTCATGTCCCTTCATGCTTCAACCATCATTGCAGTGGACATGTGTCCATGCTGATGACAGGTTCTGCTTGATAACAATCCAAAGCAGCACGGATGGATGCATGTTCATTTTCATTATCTGAGTCAGATGCCACCAACAGAAGGTTGATTCTCTTTTTTGGTGGTTCAGGTTCTGTATCGGAGGGTTGCTCTTTTAAGTTCTCTGACTTCTGAAAGCATGCTCCACAGCTCATCCCTCTCAGATTTTGGGAGGCACTTCAGGTTCTTTAACCTTGGGTCAAGTGCTGTAGCTATCTTTAGAAATCTCACATTGGTACCTTCTTTGCATTTGTCAAATCTGCAGTGAAAGTGTTCTTAAAATAAACAGCATGTGCTGGGTCATCATCCAAGACTGCTATAACATGAAATATGGCAGAATGCAGGTAAAACAGAGCAGGGTACATTGAACTCCTTGGTGGGAGAATTGTGTCACAGAATTTAATTAATGCATTACTTTAACGAGCGTCATCAGCATGGAAGTATGTCCTCTGGAATGGTGGCTGAAGCACGGAGGGGCATATGAATGTTTAGCATATCTGGCACGTAAATACCTTGCAACGCCAGTACAAAAGTGCCATGCAAATGGCAGTTCTTATTTCCAATGGCACCAGAAAATGAGAAGAGGGCAGCATTATCTCCTGTAAATGTAAACAAACTTGTTTGTCTTAGTGACTGGCTGAACAAGAAATAGGATTGAGTGGACTTGTAGGCTCTGAAGTTTTACATTGTTTTGTTTTTGATAGCAGTTATATAACAAATAAAAATCTACATTTGTAAGTTGCACTTTCACAACAAAGATTGCACTACAGTATTTGTATGAGGTGAATTAAAAAATACTATTTCTATTGTTTATCATTTTTACAGTGCAAATGTTTGTAATTTCAATTATAGCACAATTTCATATATATATATGAAAATGTAGAAAAACATGTAAAATATTTAATAAATTTCAATTGGTATTCCATTGTTTAACAGTGGAGTTGAAACTGTGATTATTTTTTTCTGTTAATTGCACGAGTTAACTGCGATTAATCAACAGCCCTAGTTCACAGAAAATCCAACAAAACCCCAAACACCCCTGTCCCATTCTGTGGTGCAATCCAGACCAATAAGGGGTTGTCATTGACTACCCTGTAATTCTGGGTGCCTTAAAAATTCTATTGCTGTGGCTCACTGCCTGGACACTGACAATCGGTAGATAAGCAGTCCTGAACCAGCAATTCTGATTCCAGCAGGCTGCTTGTTATGCCCCAGCCACACTGGTATACATCAGCTCTGGTTGCACCTGGCAAGATGACTCAACACAACCCAGTCCCAGATTTTCCCAAAACCATGCGCTCTGCAATGGCTAGCCCTTTCCTGGAGTATTCAGAGGAATAATAAGGTTTGTTTGCTCCCCTAAAGAGACAGCATACACAGCTCATCAGTTTAATTGGTGTTAGCAATCACTTCAAATTAAACATAGCACTGGGCTGGTTTAGATTTAAAGTAAAAATTTATTAACAAAAGGAGATAGGATTTAAGTGAATTCAAGTATAAAGGAACAGCCAAAAAAAATAAAATAATAATAATACTTTCAGTAGCTAAGACTTAAGACAACAAGCTACAGTTTTCGTTCGAGGTAGTTTCCTTACCAATCTACCTTCCAGCAAGATGGCTGAACGCACCTTTGGTCAGGATCTCCCACAGAGTCCAAAGTGCTCAGTTCCTTTGGCTTCTTACATGAAAGATCCCTTGGGGTTCTTTGCCCCTCTCTGTTATAGTCTAACGCAGGGGTAGACGACCTATGGCATGAGTGCCAAAGGCGGCATGTGAGCTGATTTTCAGTGGCACTCACATGGTCTGGGTCCTGGCCACCGGTCTGGAGGGATCTGCATTTTAATTTAATTTTAAATGAAGCTTCTTAAACATTTTAAAAACTTTATTTACTTTACATACAATAGTTTAGTTATATATTATAGACTTATAGAAAGAGACCGTCTACAAACGTTAAAATGTATTGACACGTGAAACCTTAAATTAGAGTGAATAAATGAAGACTCGGCACCCCATTTCTGAAAGGTTACCGACCCCTGGTCTAGCGAACCTTTGAAATGGATTCTTCTGAAGGTTACCTCCTCCCATCCCCCAAGAAAAGTTCATTCAAGTTGTGAGGAAGGAGACATGGAGTCTGCTGATGAAGGAAATTCCATGCTGGTTTCTTCCCCCACTGGTGTTTGCTAAAATGCAGATAGTTAGCAATCACATGGCAAGTGGCCATTTAACTGTGATGACACCTGGCTGGAGGCTTTGGCCTGTCCTTTGTCTAGAAGAAACCTATTTACCCACTTCCCAGACTTGTCTGGTAAACACCTTTGAATTCCACATTTTTAATATTTGTATGGTCTCTTGGGCATTTACCATATATACACCAGGCAAGAAAATTAATGATCAATGTGTTATTACTTTTCCAATGATACCTTACATGCCTTAAAAATAACAGGAGTACTTGTGGCACCTTAGAGACTAACAAATTTATTAGAGCATAAGCTTTCGTGGGCTACAACCCACTTCTTCGGATGCATCCGAAGAAGTGGGTTGTAGCCCACGAAAGCTTATGCTCTAATAAATTTGTTAGTCTCTAAGGTGCCACAAGTACTCCTGTTATTTTTGAGGATACAGACTAACACGGCTGCTACTCTGAAACCTGTCATTTTACATGCCTTATATCAGATACAGATTGCATTAATGCACTGGTGCACACTGAACTGGTCAGGCCAGCTGAAATTCACTACCAGATACCATGAACCCCTTGCCCTCTTGCACTGGGATGTTGTTAGGGTCACAACCCCGCACTGCAAACAACAACAACTGGAAGCACAATTCTACCCCTGGCAGGGGCGGCTCTATGTATTTTGCCGCCCCAAGCACGGCAGGCAGGCTACTTTTGGTGGCGCGCCTGTGGGCGGTCCACTGGTCATGTGGATTTGGTGGCATGCCTGCGGGAGGTCCACCGGTCCCACGCCTTCAGCGTACCCACCACCGAATTGCTGCCGAAGCCGTGGGACCGGCGGACCTCCTGCAGGCATGCCGCCGAAGGCCGCCTGCCTGCCACCCTCACAGCGACCAGCAGGCCGCCCCCCGCAGCTTGCCACCCCAGGCACACGCTTGCTGCGCTGGTGCCGCCCCTGACCCCTGGGGAGACGGTGAGAAAACAAAGGATGTGTGATGGATGCTAGTCACATTGCTTAATGCATTACCGGAAGGTGCTCAGATGCCACGGTGAGAAGTGTGGCATAAGAACCTATATAGATTAGAATCAAGACTAAAGAAGACTCCGAGGAACTGCTGAGGAACCTATGAAAACTAATGAATGGGCAACACAATGACTGATGAAAATCACTGTTGATAAATTGAATTATTCCTTCCAATGTGCATTAACTTCCAACTACTCATACACACTAGTTGTTTCTCCATTAGCTGTAATCTCCAACGAAAAAAATTCTGGTTGTCACTGTGGGTCACAAAATGCAGACTTCTGCTCAAGGTGCATCAGTGGTCCCCAAAAAAGTGTTAGGACATAAGGAATGGGGTAAAAAACCAATACTGAAAATATTGTAATACCATTAGAAAAATCAATGGTACGCCATCGCCTTTATTACAGTCTAAATTTCTCTTTTTAAAAAGAGCAGAAATAGGTATAGCCCAGAGACAAGCAACAAAATTGAGTGAGTGTAAATAAAAGGCTTCCATTTGGGGAAAGATCAAAAAGACTAGGACTGTTTGGTTTAAAGAGGAGAGGAATTAAAAAAAAAAAAAGGACATGAGATACACATAATACTGAGTGGTACAAAGGAGGTAATTTTGATGCTCCTATTTACCCTATTTCCTAATACAAGAACAAGGGGACAGCCAATAACACTGAAAGGCAATAAATTTGAAATATTAAAAAAAAAAAAAAAAAAAAACCCACCATATGATCCACCTATAGAACACATCATCATGAGATTAAAATCCTGTTAGAACCTTGGATTCTAAAGAGTACACATGTATAGGGAGACAATAAAACTTATCCTAAGGCGGGGGCGGACTGCAGGCCAAATCTGGGCCGCTAGACACAGATGCTGGAATAGGGGTGCTGCCGCACCTCTGGCTTGTAATGATTTCAATGATATACAGGGTTTATATAGTTTGGTTCAATGGCTCTCAGCATCCCCACTATGCAAATTGTTCCAGCACCTCTGCCACTAGATGCTTTTGAATTGACCGTGAAATCCATTTATATATTATTCATTAATATCATTTTTGTATTATTTTCTCTGGAGTCTGAACCTTGACTATACCTTGACCAATAAACTTGGTCCTTAAAAAATAATCGATTACCCCGTCCTACGGGATATAAACTCTTTTGTTTTAGGATGTAAGCCATCTACTAATTGATGATTACAAGGAAACTTCCTCTATGGACAGATTATTACAGAGTTATCGGTTCAAGTGAATTAAACATGTTTCCCTTCCTGACAGCTCTGCTAATTTTAGAAGTTGTTTTGTGACTGGAATTAGCCTAGTTCATATCTGTAAGAACAGAGAACAGATCATGGGACATCAAGTTTTGAAGACTTCAGTTATTCTGGACATTTCTTCATAATAAATGATAATACCACCTAGCATTTTCATCGCATTTTCTAGCTGGGGAGCTCAAAATATTAATTTACTCTCAGACACCCTGATAGCCTAATGCTATAGAGGGGAAAACTGAGGCACAAAGAGAAATTAAAGGTGAAAAGCATCCAGTGCTGAGGGCTCCACAAGGCCATAGGCCTCAAGGTTTAGTTCCAGGGCAAAGGCCAGAGGGGCTGATTCGATCAATAACTGGTGCAGGGGCTTAGCACTTCACAGGAGATGCCTAGAAGCAACCTCAGTTCCTGGGCACTCAGCACGTTTCCTCCCCATTGCCTTGCCCAATGTCACAAGAGAAGTTGTGACACAGGTGGGAACTTAGAATACTGATCACCTGACTCCCAGTCCGGTGTGTGAACCAGAAGACAACAAGATGAAGAATAGGATGCTCATCATCAGCCTGACCCTGCTCCCAGCTGAAGTTAATAGCAAAACTTCAACAGAAGCAGGGTTGGAGTCTACAGGTCTTATTACCTTAGTGACATGTTTCCAGTCAACTGGTTTGTCGCTTTAGAAGTTTTTAAGCTATTTAGCATGCGGTCTCTTCTTCAGGAGAGGATATTCAGTACTGTTATTCACATGCAATTGGAATGAATTTTAAAGAAGAAGAAAAAAAAAAAAAAAACTTAAAAGTTGCTTGAACCCTCTTAAAGGAAAACTGCAGGAAATAGTAGATTTGGGACTTAAAGGACATCATTTGCCTGCCTTATTATCTCCTTTTCAGTGGAGCTGACAGGACAGCTGCCTGTTATTACAGTGCACACCAGGAAATACTTAACTGCCAAACAGTAAAGAGCTAGTGAGGGATTAGCACACAAATAGAATTCATGCACCTGGTAGTCATGCAGCTAGATTTATCATTTTTGTAGGATGTGTTACTTACATCCTATTTACAAAAAAAAAAAAAAGCCTGCTTGTCATTGTAATTATGATAAGTATTAGTAACAGTTTTGAGGCTAGATTACATTAATTGCTAGTGGTTTTCATTTAATTGCAATAATCTTTTATTGGGTTTACATAACTCTGTAATAAATTTAATATTCTCAGTTCCATGTTTAAACTGTTCCTAAAAGTGTCAGATCAATACATTTTAATTGACCAGAAGGCTGCTGTTTGTCATTAGAGATATTATGTAACATTAGAGCGCCTATTCCAGGTGTAGCTCACTGTTAGTGAGCTTTATTTATCTTCATCACTATCTTAATATAAAGAGAGAAAGTGTCTAAATTCAAGCAGGTTGCTGGTGTGTGAAATGCATTAAATATACACAGATATAATATGATCATGTATTAAACATTACAACTTTCATTACAAAATACATTTTAAAACACATTTGAAACATTAAGCAGCATTAATTGAAAGTCAATAAGTTATCCAAAAATAAATAAATAAATAAATATCAGTGAGCACCAGATTGTCCCCTACCTGTTTTCCCTGTGTATAGGGAACATTATCTCTAGGAAGTCCCATGCCTGGAATTTCTACTGGGTTGTCCTCCCCCCATTGCAAGCTCCCTACTTCACAGGCCTTGCTTTTTCCTCATAGAAAGCTAGACCCTTAGCTACACAGGACTCAGACTTAAATAACTCACAATATGAATATCTGATTACATAAAGTGTCTGTTGTATTATTGTAGAGTGGAGCCAATAAGGGGAAAATGAGCTTATTATTTATTCCATTGTCTGTGATGAACTACTTTCTTTAAAAAGTTAAGGTATTGCACAACACATCAAATAGCAATATCATCATAAATAACTTCCTGGGATTCCAGATGAGTTAATAAATAATGACCCACAATTCAGGAGAAACTCATTTTGGTGATTTTCTTTGAGATACATGTTCTAACATCAAGCACTTAACTATGCCCAGAAAAGTGGATAAGAGTCAGTGGAAACACCAAAGCCTTTGATACAGAAACCTTGCAGATTTAAAGGATTAATAATCTGCACTGTTAAAAAATAGTAATGCTTTTTTAGGATAAACTTTTCAGCAAGTCATAGGCAGAAGAACAAAAGTATTAGTACATTTAACAAACTTCAAATTCACACTGAATTGCTTACAAGAGAGCTATCTGCTAGGAAACTAGAACAGAAGAAATACTATGACAAGAAAGCCAAAGATTTACCCCCCTGCAAGTGGGAAATGGTTAGATTTCAAAACAAAGTGGATAGCAACCTGCTAAGGGACTAGCTATACCCTCCACAAAAGATCACATATTATAATCACCCCTGAGGGCCTATCCTTCAGGAGTAACCCAAGAAATCTAAACAAAATCACAAAGGACATACCCTCTGTTTCTCAAGGACATCCTGAATACTATCAGTATTTCTCTGAAATAATATATGTTCATCTACTCACTGATAATGGAAAACACCAGAAGCAGAAAACACAGGCTCTGAGTGTCAGATCAACCTCTGCAGAAGCAACTGTTTTGAAAACAAACAGAGGTTCAAAAATTATAGTTATTGACTATCGGGCATAAGGACCTGCAGCTGCACCTGCCCAGTCATCGGGCAGCCAAAGAGCACAGCTGGGCCACAGCAGAACCACCTGATTGGCTAAAGCTGTCTGGTGGCTTGCTCTTTAGCCCAGCAGCTGCAGAGGATCAGTGGCTGTTCAATGTACATGCCTGTGAATTCTACCCACCTGTGTTTGTCTCATTCCAAGCCCTGTTCCTGCCTGGACCCTACCCTGCACCCACCCTTACTCTAGTCTAGACCCTGCCCTGCACGCAGCCCTGCTCCTGCCTTCCCTGACTCTGGGTAATCTGATTCTGACCCTTAACTCTGATTACTGCCTCTTTCTCAACACTTGGTGCTGGCATTGGTTGACATGTGTGTATATTTAAGTAATTTTTCTCCATTTGTTTGGTCTCATTCCCATGTCCTTCTTGGGAAGCCCTAACAGAAAAAGGGAATTTATAGAAACTCAAAACTTGTTTAAAAAACCCCTCAAGTCCTTTGGAGTCATATCTGACAGGGTGCCCATCAGCCTACTAACTGTCTACTGAATTTGCCCTTCTCTGCATCTAGTCTTATATTTATGTGATTTCTGTAGGTAATTACTCCAGTCTGCATAAGTCATTTGGTCTTCCTAATGTTCTGATGATAATGATGTGTTCTACTTCTCATTCCTTTTCTGACCTATTCACTGCTATGAATTGCCTGGGAGGAAAGGACCCCAGGGAAGAAAGATAAGGACATTGCATACATTCCACTAAGCCAAACTATGAGTCCTATGTTAAATAAGGGATATATGCAGAAAGGGGAGGTGGAGTTGAGGAAGAGCACATAGATTTTCTACTTCCATAACTACTTCTGGGGAATCTTCCTATGATTCCTGGCTTTTAGAGCTGCCCTCAGGGAGAATCTTCGGCTGAGAAGTGAGGCACAATTGCTACCTCTTGACTGCTCTTCCAATCTCCAGCAGTGGTTGGTCCGCATGAGACTGGGGTGGAAGTCTACAAGACATTCTAGAGAACAGGCCCAGTTTGGATGGTTGATGTGCAGATAGAACACTTTCTCTCTACTTTTTGTTTATCTTTTGTGCTGCTTTTGCTCTATATTAATTCAGATATTGAAACAGTAGAGACAAGATGGCACCTCAGACAGAGGTTCCCAGCTGCTGCTACTTCCAAAAGAGGCTGGAAGCAGCTGGGAGAAAATCCAGGTAAAGACAGACAAATGAAGAAACTGGCTACCACCTACCTGCACTTGTGCCAGGCCCACAGAACAGGAGAGGGATAAGAGCCATGTTTCTAATGTGTGTTTTCATTTTCTATGTATTTTCCTCAGCAAGAGGTTCTGAATTTTTCAGGAGTGGCTCAATGATGTACTGGGGAATTCCATTATGACACTAAGTAAATATTAACTTTAGATAGTGCTGCCAAGTTTTTAAAAAGCAAAACACAAAACCTTGGGTCCCTGCCCCAAAGAGCTTACAATCAAAATAAGACAAACCCTGAAAATGAAGATAATATCCCGAGGAAGCAATAGGGAAAGGAGTGACTTGGGTTAAAACAAAAAGACAGGAGTTCATTTATAATATAAGATAAGAGTTAAATATTTCTTTAGTTTAAAAAGAGTGAGCCACAGATAACACAGGAGTAGAGAACAAGGAGAAAGGAATGGCTTTGGAAGGAAGTTTGTGCACAAAGAGAAGGATGTCATTTCAGGGAACTGCAAAAAGGCAAGAGTGGAAAGAGACAATGTGAAAAGGCAGGAAGAACGAGGCAGACTGTGGAGCATAGGATTAGGAATAACAGGAGGAAAGATATAGGGAAGGCAAAGCCTTAAAAGTAAAAACCTGGAGCTTCAGTTTTATGCAGAAAGAACTATGGAGCTAGAGAAGAGACCAAAGCTGGTGTGCAGTATGGCAGCTGTATTCCTCCCATTCCTTATTTTTCTTACAGATTTAATTTTCTATATTGCTACTATGTCTATAAAAAGCCCCATTCTGGGCTTTCAAGGACTATGGTCTTTTAGAGGTGTGTTGCCATTTTGTGATCCGGGAAGATGGTCATTTCCTGCTTCATTCTCCTTTTGTGAATGGTGCGTGAAAAAAGCCCAGTTCTCTTTTGATGTTTCTAAAAATCAAGATTTTTCTGTACCCAAGTGAAGGAGGCATACTGACTCAGAGCCTGAGCCAAAGTCCACTACTGTCAATGGATGCCTTCACTGACGTCAATAAGCTACGCATCAGATATTAACACATCTCAATTCTTAACTTCTGATTTATATTCATTACAATCAACTCCCTGTTTCTTCCCTTTGCTTTATATATATATATATATATATATATATTACAGCTGCCTTCACTTCCTGTCTTAACTAGGCTGTTTTTTAAACCAACATAGCTTTATTCCTCAGTTGTGGCTTTTAGGGCATCTAATAAAGTGTTCTTAAACTATTCCAAATTATAATTATCATTCACATTTTTCTGATTAAATTTTTTCTCACAGCTGATCTGGCTCACAATTGTTTTCAGCTCTGTGAAATTGGCCCTATTAAAGCACCAAGTACCTATGCTACCATTAACTTTTAGTTCTGAGATCAGTTCCTCTTTATCTGTTAAGATAAGGTCTAATATAAAATTCCTCCATGTTCGCTGCAACATTTGTTGATTTAGGAAATTGTCATCTATTATGTTTAGAAATTCTAAGGACCTTTTAGTACTGACAGCATGAAATCTCCAGCATATGTCAGTCAAATTGCTGTCCCCCCATGACCATACAGCTTTTTTTCCTACACATTGTAGATACATGCATAAGGAAGTGGTCATTCTGTTCCATAGTATGATTTGGTGGTCTGTAACAGTTATCAACTAGTACCCCATCTTGTGCTTTATCTGTTAGGGTGTTGATCCATAAGCATTCAGTTTCTTTCAAGTTATCAGTGACTTGAAACAGGTAATGCCATTTCTGATGCAGAGTTCCACTCCCCACTCCCGTTTGGCCCACTTGTTCCTTTCTAAATAGGTTCTAATAATTAATGTTAACATTCCAATTGTGTGAATCATCCCACCAGGTTTCAGTAATACCAACTAGACTGAATTTATGCTCATAAATGAACAATTTCAGTTCCTATGTTTATTATGCAGGCTCCTAGCATTGGTGTCTAATTCTCATTTAGCAGTTGGTGGTGAATTTTTCTAAAGGAAAAAAACCACCCTTTTAGTTCTGGCAGATTGACTCATGCAGGTGGTAAACTGAGCTAGAGCATTCTTTCCTAAGGATTGTCTTTTTTGCATATGCTAACAGATAGGAGGAATCCTATTTAATGAACATTATTTTCTGTAGTATTACTACCCAGTTTGCATGTTTTGCCTTGCCTAGCAGTTGTCAAGAGTGAAACAAAGGACCATTAAACACACACTTTAAAGTAGTAATCCATGAGTCTTTGGATTGTCTATGGTATTTGAACAGCACCAATCAGAAGAGCATCTTGAGTACTGAACTATGCTGGAAGGATCTGATTCAGGTACATAGCATATCATAGTGAAATTGCCATATCCTTACACTAAGTTAAAGACATGAAGTGAATGGACTTTTGTATTTAACTGAACATGTATATAGAGGACAGTTGTCCAAATATTTGGTGTAAAAGTCACTTAACCATTGAAGGACTTTACTTTTCTCATCTCTCTAAACATCACACAAAAATGTTTGTCAAGAAAAAAGTGTAAATAAACTACAGCAGGTTAAAAAAATCATTAAATAAAGACCATATGATTTTTTAAATGATTGGGAACAGCAGCATGAGTTCCAAGGGAAGAAGGAGGAAAAGAAACCTTATCCAAGTCATGTTACTGACCCCTCCAATTCCAATTTTTCTTTTTTGCAGGACAGGGGAGGGTATCTGTCCAGATCACTTATTCCCTTCTGTACCTAACCATTAGTTCAGGAAGATCCCAATGTACACAACCAGCTGGAGCACCTTTGGAAAGACAGAGCTAGTGACTAACTTACCCAAGTGCATGCTTGCAGAGATAGCATAAGCATCCTGTCACAACTGCCAATAGTTTAGCATCTTATATCC
The DNA here is from genome assembly GCF_028017835.1 of Emys orbicularis. NCBI lineage: Eukaryota > Metazoa > Chordata > Testudines > Emydidae > Emys > Emys orbicularis. The sequence continues at coordinate 93,601,631 of NC_088687.1, read as the reverse complement.
TATACCTGCTACTCCACAGACAGACAAAAAAAACCCCATGAACGTATAGTACACTTGCTTATTTATGGATATAGAGAAAAACCTCATTCCTAATCCCAGACACGTGTATGCACTGAAGAATTATGGCAAGCTCTGTGGCATTTCTAATACTAGATAGTATAATTGCAGGTGCTCTTTTTACAAGCATTTAATTCTGTATTGAATATTAAGTAAACTACTTGTTTTAGCAACATACTGTGGTAGTACTGTATATTGCAAATAAAATTATTCCATTTAGGACCCTCTTCTTTGAGATATGGGAAAATTTAAGTAGGAGAATGCAGCCAACTTCACCTTCCTTCTTCTCCCTTCTAAGATGTACAGCACTATATTATATAATTAAAAGAGAAAAAAAACCTGTGGTCCCCTCCTAGCCTCAAACCTTTCTAAATAATTTTGTGGTAATTAATAATTTTAGCAGGAACCCATCTTCCATGGAGATAACTGGAGTCAACTGAATCCCTCTCAGTTTGAACCTGTGAGCTCAGCACCCTCAACTCCCAATGAAGCCATTGGGAGAAGGGGGGAAATTTAAATTCAAATGGATATGCTGTTTCCAAGAATGAGGCAAGGGGAAAATACATTGATTTTGCCCATATTAAAAAAAATTCTGGCAATCTGTTCTCTGAGCTCTAGTGCCCCTTGTTTTGGAGCAGGGATATGAAATTTGGCAGGAAGTGGCCTTTGTGTCAGATTGCCATCCCTGTGAAAATCCGCCAAAATCTGGCTGAGTTATAAGCCTTTGAAAAATTGCAGCTTGCACTCGAGACTTTTGCTACAGTGTTGCAGCTAAATTCCCTGAAGATTCCATCTGCATTGGGTATGCAGGACTTTCCCCCTACAATTGCAGTTCTGGGCTGCTGTGGGCCTGGCACCAGAACTAACAACAGGATGCCTGCGTCTCCTGTGTTCTGAATGTCCACTATTCTGGGCCCAGGCACCATGGAGAAAGCTGCCCAGTTTGAATGGGACAAGAGCTGCACTGGGAGGGGTGGAATAGTGGGAGTAGATTGGAACAAGGAGCCTTGTGGGGGAAGAGGGGAACTGAGTCCAGGAGTGTTGGGGAGAAACTAAGACTTGTTGGGCAAGGAGATTTGCTTGGATGAGTGGAATGAAGAGTCTGAGGAGTGGAGACTGGTACTGGCTAGGTAAGGAGAACAGGACTAGGACAAGAAGCCAGGGCTGGGGAAGAGACAGGACTGCTACAGGAACGGGTTTGAGGGGATGGGGCAGAAGTGGTCAAGCTTGGGGGAAATGGACAACATAATCTGTGTCCATCTGTCATTGTCAGGGCCGGCTCCAGGCACCAGCCCAGCAAGCAGGTGCTTGGGGGCGGCCCCTGGAAGGGGGCAGCACCTCCGGCTCTTCGGCGGCAGGTCCCTCAGTCTGTGTTGGAGGGAAGGACCTACCGCCGAATTGCCGCTGAAAAATGAAGCAGCAGCGTTAGAGTTCCCGATTGTGATCGTGGCTTTTTTTTTTTCCTTTTCTTTTCTTTTCTTTTCGCTTGGAGCAGCAAAAACTATAGAGCCGGCCCTGGTCATTGTGATGCCACTTGATGGAATTTCTGTTGTTACAGTTAGCGTTTGTGTATATAATTTTCAAGGGGGGGCATCCTTCGTTTGTTCTCACTCCCATCCCCAGTGTATTCAGTGGGATATAGTCTTTAATTACATGATCATATACTGTTTTTTCCACAGCCCCCCTCCTCATTCAGTGCACAGGATGGACAGTGCTCACTTATGGGGAGCTATTCAATGTTTTGTTTTCTCCTCATTGTTCAATATGTGACTCCATGTCTAATTTAGTGCACTGTATTCAGACCCTGCTCTGAAGACAGACATATTAATTTCCTCATGGGTTTTTCTGTGGTACTAATCTCTATATTATCTGAGTGCTTCACAAACATTAATGAATTTATCTTCACAATACCCCTGTGAGGTGAGTGAGTATTATCCCCATTTTACAGATGAGGTACTGAGGCACAGAGTTTAAGGTTAAAAAAATCCATTAATTTTGGGTGCCCCTGTTGAAACACCTAGGACCTGATTTTCTTCAAAGTACATAGCAATACATTCAAAGCACAGCTCCTGTTGACACAGTTACAGCTGTGAGTGCTCAGCACTTCTGGAAGTTAAACCCACAGGTCTCAAGTCAGGCACCCAGAAAATGAGGAACACAGTTAGTGACCACCTGTGCAAAGTTTGGTCCAAGTGTCATGCTTTGCATCACATACAAACTCTGGAAGAGGTAGAAATAGAATCTAGTTCTCCAGGGTGGCAATCAACCATCCTCACTCTTCCTGCAGTTCCGTGTCTCATTCAATAACACGTTCCATCTTCTGCAACAAATAAAGCAGGAGTCCTATAGACAAGTCTCCTTGACTACACAACCCTTATTCATCTCCAGAGAAAGCTCCATCCTGACCACTGAATGAAGCAGATGCACAAGGGGCTGAATTAAGGTTGCACAGGCAACCTTAATTTTGGCATTTCCTAACTTTTCAGTGCTTGACTTTGCAACGTTGATATTCTTTTAACATAGTTTCTGTTTGTATGTGTTTCTGTATAGAATTTACTGCCTAGTTAATAACAGTCCATATTATCCTTATGGTCCTGCTCAACCATATCCTACATACTTATTCTATAGTTCATCACTCCAACCATTTATATCACCACAACTAACATCTGCCTAGTCTTGGCAGTGCTTTTATATCCTGGGAAATTTCCCAAAATCTGGGAATTTGTGAGTAAAATGTTTTGAATGAAAATTCCCAATTTCCCAAGTTGAAACATTTTACTCACAAATTCCCAGGTTTGGGGAAATTTCACAGGATATAGAAGCACTGTAAAAAACTTTATCTGGGAATTTTTCACCAGATTTGGGAAATTGTTAGCGCTAGGTTGGGAAAAGTTGGCATCACGATATAGAAGCACTGCTTGGCAGGAGGAGAGATAATGCTAGGTAAAGGCATGCTGTTAAGAAAATATTAAGAATAACATTCAGGGTAGGAAATACAGTTCCAAGGGTCCTGAGAAGATTAAACCTGTGGGGACACTTCGTTAGACACCTGAAGAGATTCTCCTGCTTGAAAAAGCTTACAGAAGAAGGTACTGAATTTTGACACACTGGGTGGGAGCTGTCTCCTTATAGAAGCTTTGGACTTCCCAGAAAGCAATGACTTTGATCACACTTGAGGCACAATGAACATAGGGAAACGGGACTGAAAGTGACTGTAAAAGCTGGTGAAATAAATATTGTCTTTTTAAAAAGCTGCTGCCACGTTTCTGGCTTCCTTTATTCTTCACCATTTCTATGGTGGTCAGGTCCTCCTTGCTCACCCATGCTGAGTAGCTAAGACACTCATGCTTAGGAACAATTCTATAAGTGAACCTGCTAGCCTACTCATAATTAGCTCATTCTATACAACCATACCTGGGCTCTCTGCAGAGAAGCTGTGGGAGGAAGAAGACCAAAGGAACTGTTTCTACTTTCCCCTCATTCTCACACCAGAATGTCATGTGTCCACAGTTAACACGTATAAATGCGAGCAACGGAGCTTATAAGAAAGAAAATAAGTTAAGATGAAAGGAGTAGCCAACCAGCATGTTATGAATTCTTGTTTTCATGCCTTTCTTCCCATTCCATTAGGTCCCCTCTGGAAGTCACCTTGCCTGTATAGCACAACTAATTCTAAATTAACCACTAAACACCATTTGCATATATATGTAGACTCTTGTACAGCAGCTGGCAGACAACAGTGAAACCACTGAGAGCACACATCATTACAGCCCACCCAAGAGACTTTTATATCATAATTAGCTGGTTGTGTTGGCTTTTCCCTGTTACAGATGTGACAAGCATTCTCCCTTATATTTTCTAAATTGTTTCTGAACAACTTTGAATTACCCTGATTTTTTTTTACTACTGGTAAGTGTGTATTCAACATCTTTAATATTCCAGATATGTTGTCGTAAGTAGAATCAGTCTTTAGAGAGCCATCAAACATTGCAAGTGACAATGAGTGAGGGGTAAAGGATAAACAATTTTCTCAATATTAGATGGATGATGAAAAGTTGTCTTATGGCCAACAGATGGATGGAAGAAAACCTTTGCTTGCCCTGATGAGTCATTCTTTACGGTAGTAAATGGAACAGTAGTCACATTCTGACCTATATGTCCCTCATCCATAAGCATGTTTGGTTTTGCATCATTTGTAGTGTCAAGAAAATCAAGGAATGCTTTACCTCCATCCTCCCAGCAGGAAGCCAGAAGCTGAAGTAACTCCACTTTTTTCTGGAATGCATTAATTTCACAATAGGTAAGCAGGGAGTGAAGATGCTGAGTAGCCTCAGAAGAATGCAGTACTGCTCACTGCTGCATGGGATGTCTAGGTCTGATTGGGAAAATTCTGCACCTCTACTGAAAACTGACTGCACAAATTTTTGGATGTACACCACTGACTTTTGAGGGAGAGCATCTCTAGAGGCAGTTTCAAATATTTCATGGTAACAATGCAATACTTACAAGGAACAGAAAGCTGAAGGCCTAATGAATAGTTGCAGGTAGCTTTCTCATCCTTTACCCCAACAGAATATTCCTTTCTCCACAACTCAAGGTAGTAATATCTGCTTACTGGTATTTCATTGCTATGTGCTCCATAAATTCATGGCTGTGGATATTCTGTGGTTATAGCACATTCTGAAAAGTGAGAGCAAAGTGCATGTAAATCCAGAAGTTTTAGCTTGAAGTTGTATGTATAGGATTCACTAGAGCATACAATGCAGCATCATATTTTCATCTGGGGGGGAGGGATAGCTCAGTGGTTTGAGCATTGGCCTGCTAAACCCAGGGTTGTGAGTTCAATCTTTGAGAGGGCCACCTAGGGATCTGGGGCAAAATCAGCACTTGGTCCTGTTAGTGAAGGCAGGGGGCTAGACTTGATGACCTTTCAGGGTCCCTTCCAGTTCTATGAGATAGGTATATCTCCATATATTATGTTAATTTATGTATGCTCATAAAACTAAAATCCCCCCACCCAGATGACACTGCATATCATTCGAGTTATGTAAAGTGAAAAATGAGACTGTCTATTAAAAAAATAAGAGAAATTAATGTGGTACAGAAAGTTGCCTGAAGTAGTAGAATCATTCCCCACTCCCGTCCAATCTCCTGTGCACCAGCTTCCCAGCCGTATCTGAATGCAGTTCTGTTTGCACCATACCTGCTCTACCCAGCAACCTCCCCCCTCTCCTCCAGCCCTGACTTGCTTAAGGGGAGGTAGATCTGCCGGGAGCCTCCTCCTCCTCTGGGGAGCCAGGCAACCAGCCGAAGCTGCCTGCAGCCCCAGAGCCAGTGAGCGAGTAGGGATGGGGATGGGAGGGGCGGCAGTGCGGAGCCGAGAGCAAGCCGGTGGCCGCATGCAAAACCCGGCTCCGGACTCCAAGTCCGGAGCCCAGTGCTGGCTGTGCAGAAAGGCACCGCTTTTGGAAAATGTGCTGAGGGGAAGCGGCTGCTTCCCCTGCACCCCACTAGCTACGCTCCTGACTGTAGTGCAATCCCTTTGTCATGAAAGTACAACATACAAATGTAGATTGTTTTTGTTACATAACTGCACTCAAAAACAAAACAATGTAAAATTTTAGAGCCTGCAAGTCCACGAAGTCCTACTTCTTGTTCAGCCAATTGCTCAGACAAACAAGTTTGTTTACATTTGCAGGAGATAATGTTGCCCGCTTCTTGTTTACAGTGTCACCTGAAACTGTTGTAGCCAGCGTCGCAAGATATTTACGTGCCAGATGCGCTAAAGATTCATATGTCCCTTCATGCTTCAACCACCATTCCAGGGGACATGCGTCCATGCTGATGACGGGTTCTGCTTGATAACAATCCAAAGCAGTGTGGATTGTTCATTTTCATTATCTGAATCAAATGTCACCAGCAGAAGGTTGATTTTCTTTTTTGACAGTTTGGGTTCTGTAGTTTCCGCATCGGAGTGTTGCTCTTTTAAGACTTCTGAAAGCATGCTCCACCCCTTGTCCCTCTCAAATTTTGGAAGGTATTTCAGATTCTTTAACCTTGGGTCAAGTGCCGCTACTTTTAGAAATCTCACATTTATACCTTCTTTGTGTTTTATGAAATCTGCAGTGAAAGTGTTCTTAAAATGAACATGTGCTGGTTCATCATCCGAGACTGCTAGAACATGAAATATATGGCAGAATGCAGGTAAAACAGAGCAGGGGACATACAATTCTCCCCCAAGGAGTTCAGTCACAAATTTAATTAATGCATTACTTTTTTAATGAGCATCATCAGCATGGAAGCATGTCCTCTAGAATGGTGGCCAAAGCATGAAGGGGCATATGGATGTTTAGCATATCTGGCACGTACATACCTTGCAATGCTGGCTACAAAAGTGCCATGCAAATGACTGTTCTCACATTACGGTGCCATTGTAAATAAGAAGAGGGCAGCAATGTGACGCCAATTTTTAAAAAGGGCTCCAGCAGAGACCCCGGCAATTACAGGCCGGTAAGCCTGACTTCAGTACCGGGCAAACTGGTTGAAACTATAGTAAAGAACAAAATTGTCAGACTCACAGATGAACATAATTTGTTGGGGAATAGTCAACATGGTTTTTGTAAAGGGAAATCATGCCTCACCAATCTACTAGAATTCTTTGAGGGGGGTCAACAAACATGGACAAGGGAGATCCAGTGGATATAGTGTATTTAGATTTTCAGAAAGCCTTTGACAAGGTCCCTCACCAAAGGCTCCTAAGCAAAGTAAGCAGTCATGGGATAAGAAGGAAGGTTCTCTCATGGATTGGTAACTGGTTAAAAGATAGGAAACAAAGGGTATGAATAAATGGTCAGTTTTCAGAATGGAGAGATAAATAGTGGTGTCCCCCAGGGGTCTGTACTGGGACCAGTCCTATTCAACATATTCATAAATGATCTAGAAAAAGGAGTAAACAGTGAAGTGGCAAAATTTGCAGATCATACAAAACTACTCAAGATAGTTAAGTCCCAGGTAGACTGCAAAGAGATACAAAAGGATCTCTCAAAACTGGGTGACTGGGCAACAGAATGGCAGATGAAAGTCAATATTGATAAATGCAAAGTAATGCACAAAAACATAATCCCAAATATACATATAAAATGATGGGGTCTAAATTAGCTGTTGCCTCTCAAGAAAGAGATCTTGGCATCATTGTGGATAGTTGAGCATTGGCCTGCTAAACCCAGGGTTGTGAGTTCAATCCTTGAGGGGGCCATTTAGGGATCTGGGGCAAAAATCTGTCTGGGGATTGGTCCTGCTTTGAGCAGGAGGTTGGACTAGATGATCTCCTGAGGTCCCTTCCAACCCTGATATTCTATGATTCTCTGAAAACATCTACTCAATGTGCAGCAGCAGTGAAAAAAGCGAACAATGTTGGGAATCATTAAGAAAGGGATAGATAATAAGACAGAAAATATCATATAGACAGACTACAGCTGGATCTGAACACTGGGGAGGAATCTTGGATTGTTGGTAGAAGCCAGCTTGTTTTTGATACTTGAGAAGTATGTTGTTGGCATTGGAGAAGGGATGCATCTCTTCTTTTCCTCCCCCAATTGGACATGGGTGGAGATAATTTGGCATTTTTAGCAGCGCTTAAACTCAGTTTCTCAAATGATTGTCCACATGGATTATATTTTTGGCCAGTACCTGCAGCTCATGCTTGGACCACCCAAAAGTGTAAAAGGCTCAACCATCCCTCGGTTCCTTACCAATCTTAGCAGTGAGACAGAATCCCTGTATTGTCTGCCTGCTTCTTTGAGCACTGTGCTAGCATTAGTGTTAGTTAGTAGCATTGTTAATTAATTAGTAGCATTAGTCTTTTTGCCTGTTGGCACAAAACCCCCCAACATTTTTATTTAGATATTCAATTTATAGACTAGACCCTACCCTCTGTACAGGAGCTCTAGCAGTATGGCATAAGTGAAATCCCTGGGATTCAAACCTGACCCTTGTTTGACGCTTCAGTGCTGATTAATGACAGGCACTAAAGGTGCTTGTTTGTTTAGTAGAAGATGATTTTCCGGAGCAATGCTCCTTCTCTAAGTAGACTCAAAAATTGTTCCTATGGCAATATGCAAGCCTTGGTAGACATCAACAGGAAGAACAATATATAAACCTCAGTCATTGGTCAGTCCCTCGCTGTAAGAGTCCCAGTGAGCCAAGAGATTCCAGCCCAAGGTCCTTTGATATGTCAAACAAGAGTCCCCAGTTGTCTGCTAGCATTCTGGAAAGCAAGAGAGCAGAAGGAAGGAACACAGCTCCAGAGAGGATCTGAGGTATAGGTCACCCTCTCTGGTGCCTACCTGAGACACAAGAATAAGCAAGTGTCTGAGTTGTTTTGGGTTCAACAGTCAAAAGGCAACCAACGGTCTGACAAAGAGGCAATGTAGACCACTGTACACTGCTGTCCAGAAGAATCCAATCTTGGCTGCAGATGCACCAAGAGGAATCTATGTGGACAACATCTCTGGAAGACCCACAGTTATTGTAAGGTAAGTAACCATTCTTTCTCTGCCCCCTGTAACCTTTAAGAGCAACCATTTGCCCTGTTGCACCTCTCCAACAGTATCTGTTACTGCAATCGATAGTGATGGATTAGGACATTATCTATATATTTCTGCTAAAATGATCAGTAGTTTGAAATGACATTTAAATTGTCATAATTGTGTTTTAGAGTTAATACCCCCTTGAGAAGAATGTGGCAGTTGATGCCTCTCAAATATATTGTTTTGCTGCATGTCTGCAAACTGATGTGCAATACTGCAACATTTTATATTTAGAAGATTTTCTTCACAAATATGAGGCCTACAGACTTTTTAAAGGAAGGTTATATTCTGTATCCTAATTCTGTGGCATGACAATGATTGCATGGCAAAATTATGTAGTATTGTAGAAAACACAGGTTCTTGGGCCAGATTTTGCTCCCCTCCCAAGTACAGTGATTTAAATATAGTGTATTTTCATTTAAGTCAGTGGAGTGACTTTGATGTAACAGCAGAATTTAGCCCCCTCCCTTTAGTTTTCAATATGACCATCTCAGATGCAAGAAAGCATTTGTAAATTGAATAAATAACCCAAGGTAATTTTCACTGTTTTTTATTGTTTTGTTTTTTTGTTTTTAAGACAAAAATAAAATATTCAAAAACTATTATAGTGAAGTACTTATTTTTCAAATCCACAGTAGAACACAGTTTGAGGAAGTACACAAATCAGGAGATCAGTACATATTGTGTACAAAGCTACACTCAAACCTTTAGTTAGATGCAAACGAGTGGCCCTTTGCAAGCACATGGAGCCCCTTTGTAGTCAATGGGACTGTGCTGATGCGATGGATCCACATGGAGGATAAGGGGCTGTACTTTGGGCTCTACATGCAGTAACTCATGAAAAAACTACACACTGAAAACTGAGGGACAATGGTAGGTTATTACACTGTGTCATATTTCTTTGGTTGGAGTTCTTAAGGTTTAAATAAAACTTTGGGGCCAAGTATATCTATAGTGAAACTCCATTAACTTTATGGTATTAGAACTGGGATGAGTTTTGCCCTGATAAACTAAATTGCATTTAGCCCTGATACTTGTATGAGCTAGCTGTGTTCTTTGCTTCCAAGATTGGAATCTGACTCTTGAAAAAAATATTTATTATAGACATCTTTTCTTTAGTTCTTTAAAACAAGCAAAATTAGTTGTCTGTGAAAGGATGCAACAGTCCCTCTATTTTTCTAGTCATCTGATTTATAATAATCAGCAACAGTGAAAGCAGATATCCTCCACATGAATTCAAAAAGCATCTCTCTTGGCAATTGCTGATAAGACTGGAATCTGTAGTCTGCACTGGACAGAATTTGAATGATGAGCTGAACAGCAGAGTGTTTGTGTGCATGTATAGTAGGGAAAGTCAGGCATAAGTGTTGAGTTTTAAATGAGAATTGACATATAAACAGAGCCGAGATGCTGAAAAGCCAGCGTTACAAGGTTTAAAAAAAAAAAACAGACCAAACATTTGGTTAACCTTTTTGAAGTGGAAGTGTTCATCTCTGACTGTTTTCTGAATGATCTTAAATTTGGTTAATTGTTTTTAGATTTGAAAGCAATTGGCAGACAGTCAAAATTTGAATCTGATGATGTATAATTGGTTTGTTCACAGGAAGTTTGGAAAGGAAAATAAAGATCTAGCAGACAATAAAACAGTCATGATGAAGCTAAGGCTAAGCCATCATGTCAACACAGAAGAAAGCAAACAGTGTTACTGAATTGGTTGGAGCAAGCAACATTTGAAAGAAGATTTTCTGTTGGAGGAGACCTGGTAAGGTTAGAAGTTTATGCATTTGATAACCTTCAGCAAGTCACGGGCATGTCATTTATACCAGGACTGCCAATTCAGGGCTACATTGGCAATATGCCAAAGACCAATGACTGTACCTAATTTCCATAGATTGGAGCAGCCATTTTAATCCAGTGGCATGGCCATGTAAACTACAGTTCATAGAATGCAATGCTCCATGTTGACTCCAAGAGGCCAACATTTAGAACTCTGTCAGCTGCATTTATCCTGTGGACTTCACTTAGCTAGCCTGTGGTTCTGATGTAAATAAAATAATCCACCAAACTCTTCCTCCTCAGATACTTTGAAATTCTAATAGAATGTAATTTACACTAAATAAAATGTAAGGCAGGGGTCGGCAACCTTTCAGAAGTGGTGTGCCAAGTCTTCATTCATTCACTCTAATTTAAGGTTTCGCATGCCAGTAATACATTTTAACGTTTTTAGAAGATCTTTTTCTATAAGTCTATAATATATAACTAAACTATTGTTGTATGTAAAATAAATAAGGTTTTTTAAATGTTTAAGAAGCTTCATTTAAAATTAAATTAAAATGCAGAGCCCCCCCGGACCGGTGGCCGGTTTCCGGGCAGCGTGAGTGCCACTGAAAATCAGCTCATGTGCCGCCTTCGGCACGCGTGCCATAGGTTGTCTACCCCTAATGTAAGGTTTTGTATGTGTAAATCGATGTTATTTTACATAATTAGCTGAAATGTAACTCAGACCTGTATGCAAAAAACAACACAGTACCGTGTATGCGTGATGACAGTTGATAAAAGAGTTTCTGATGGAACAGTTTTCCTTTGGAGTTTTCAGTGAAATTTAAACATTTTATGGAAACATGTCAATTCCATCAAAAGTTTAGAGGGAAACCAGTCAAGCAGGCAAGCTAACTGGTGGACTGGCCAGGCTGCTTGCCTCATGGCCACACTCTCAAACTGATTTTTTAACAGTCCACCCACCAGCCAGCCATTGGGCTGGTAGGAACCCAATGTCACCTGCTGTCCAGCTAGCTCTTGGCTTCCCTGCTGGTGAGCTCCTGGGCTGCCTCAGCTTGCTGGCTGGTGGTGGGAGCTTGCTGGCTTGTTTGCTAGACAGTCAGCAAGCCAGCTAGCTAGCTCCTCAGTTGGTGGGTGGGTTGGTGGCCCCTGAAATGGATTGTTCTGTTTTGCCAGAAATACTGTGCTGTCAATGTTTCATGCTGATGTGGAACAAAATGAAACACCGACAACCTGTAAATTTCTTGCAAAACAGAAATCCCTTTAGTGGCCAGCTTTATAAGTAACAAAGGATGTCTGGAGAACTCTATTTTGTAGAAAAGGACAAGAAACATGGGACTCCTACTGTTTCAAGCCTTAGAGGAATTACCAGAGAGGGAGCTAGGTATGGTGTTGGAGTCCTCTAGATTTTTTGTTGTTGTCGTCCCTGGAGACTTAAATACCCACCTAGACAATTCTATCAACAACCTAGTATCCTGACCTGCATGGTAAACATTTGGTTTCTTCCAAGCTATCTCCAGATCTTGACAGGCAGCCAGACACATACAAGACTATCTTTAGCCAAGGGGTGGATACTGGGAACATAAAAACCATACTTCTCTCAGTCAGATGATCACCTCATCCAAGTGAAAATCATAGCTTTCCCACTATCTTTCTTGGGTGACAAACTGACTAGAATGGTTCCTTCTTAAAGTCTCTTGAGTCCAATGAACTTTGAAATTTTCAGAATCCAGCGAACCAAGAACTTAGAGGGAACCTATTTAACAGCATGACCAATGTATGGATGAACTGGTGGAGCAATATAACCATGTGGTAGCATCAACCATGATGCCATGGCCTCAAATTACCTCTTTCCCCAACAACTCCATAGCTGATCAGTGAACTTCAACAGATAAAATATGTGTTTTAAATCTATTCAACAACAGCACAAGGATTTTTCACTGAAATAGACTATTCTAAAGGAAGTGAAAAAGGCAGCGAGGCAACAAATCTTCCTACAGAGAGTAGACATAGAAGTGACTCTGAGTTGGGACAATGTGAGCACTGCTGCTACTCCACCTACTGATGAGAAGGCTCCCCAGTCAGGTACCAGCTCCTCCTGCTGCTTGTCTTGCCTAATGAGTTGTCTCTTTACCAGCCAGTGAAAAGGCAGGAGGAGGGGACTTCTCCTTCTGCTTTTAGAGAAAGAGGAGGGCAGTGTATCCCCTGAACCCCCTTCCCTTGTAACTAATGCCTGTCCATATTTGTTCATAGGAAATAAAGTTCCATTTCAGGACAGCTGGACATGGCAGTTGGGGAATGCTAAGGAAAATACGAAAGCCGAACCTATTGTTATCCCTTCTTTAAACTAAGTTAAAGGCTCCTGCTGCAGGACACCCCTTTTATTGCCTCATCAGGGCTTTGAGATAAAGCCTCAAGATGATATAAAGTATTCCACTGTATCTCACCCCAAACCTGAGAAGACTTCTGTTTGTCTTCAAAACACAGTAGATGAAACTGATACGAAAACACAGTGCAGTGAAAGATAGCTGTTAAAAATGCAGAAGGCTAGCGGATCAAGAAACTTACTACTTTATAGCAGGAACATGATACAGAACTAAGGGATGAGATTTTCTTAACACAGACTAAAAATGGTAAAGAAAACTGCTGCAAAACCTGAAAAATGCCTTTGTCATGAGCGGGCATAACCTTTGAAATTTCAGTTAAAAGGGAATATCCCATGAATCGAAGATGAGGATTTTCAGACTTTCTAGTTCCCTAAAGTCCTCTTTTGTTTTACATTGAGAGTAGTAGTGTCTCTTACCAGGGAAGCACAGGCAGGCAGTAGATTAGTACTTATTTAGATGGTAAATTCCAGCCTATTTGAATTGTATTAAGCATTCTCCTTACTTCTGTGGGATTTGTCATAAATCTTGAGTAAATATACTTAGCACAACCTCAAAGACTGAAGTTTTGATTTCTCAGAGGGCTCAAATCTTTAAGCCTTAAAACTTCTCTTGTTTAAGAGAGATAAAGCAAAGGAATCTACTTGTCAAAACAAATATAGCAAAAAACCTGACTACAATCCTAGACATTATCTCAATGGGAAGTGGCACTCATGCTAGGCTTTTTGGTAGTATTCTTTGCCCAGGAGTGAAATCTATTATAGGAATTAGTACAGCCTCTTAAAATGATAGCATCACTAAGAAGCAAATGAATCCTATTCTCTTTCCCTCTGTCACCCCCATCCATTCTTCCTCTTTTAAATAGTCTTCAAAGTTTTCTTCAAAGGTCTCCATCCTATCTTTGTTGCCATGGTCGCTCACAGAGCTGAATCAACATTTTCAAAAGTAGTGACTGCTCTAAATGCTTTGTTATTGGAGCTACTGAATCAGTTCTGTGCTGACTAGAGCAACAGAAGAGAAGTCTTTTTCAAATCAAGTTTACCCTGCACATTAAACTAATCTGAGGAGAAAAAAAAACAACCATGTGCTTGCCATTGGCAGGAGGCAAAATGTGGCAAGAATGATGATGACCCCATTGTCCTGGCTGCAACATTTGGAACAACACAAAGCAGGCTAAGTCGAAAAGATACAGCTCTTCTATGACATCTAAAGATGTTTTACTCCCTCTTTCTAGTCACACTGAAACTGAGAAAGACAACTGCCTCTCTGAAGGGAAGAGGAGTCAGGAAATATGAAGGCTTCTGGGAGTTTATAAAAAAATCAGACTTCCTCCCCCCACAATTGAGCAGGCTGAAATAAGGGTGACACATTTGGTCAGCAATGGTGGAAGGAGCTGGCTGGGTCAGTCCTAGACAATGGATGTAGGGAGAACTCTGGGGCAGCTTATTTATTTAAAAAAAGTAAGAGAGATGCACCTTCTGTCATTTTGCTTGAATGGAGCTTTGCATGTCCACTTCATTGTTTCCCTTCAAATCTCTTTTTACAACTCTCCTTCGTCCTCATACCTACAAAACCCATGACAATGGTTAGCCTGCTGGTGTGCTGAGACCACTACCTGTTACACTGACTAATACTGTCTCATTGTTCCTTGTACACCCCCATCTGCCTGTATCCATCTGTTGTTTCTTGCCTTCTAGGAGGTTGTAAACTCTTTGGGGCAGGGACTGTCTTTCTGTTCTGTTTGTACAGTGCCTAGCACAATGGGGTCCTGGTCCACAATCATGGCTCCTAGGTGCTATGGTAATACAAATAATAATAAATTAAGTATGTGTTTGTCTTTCTTCTGAGAGGAGATGGGGTAGAGAGGGATGGGATGTCTCTTCTATCTTCATTTGACTTTCTTTCCATGACTGTCTCCTTTCCCTATGTCTATTTTCCATATCTCCCATTCCTCCTCCAAATCTTTCCTTTTCTAGTTATTTGTCTCTGCCATTGCCCTCCCAGCAGCTCTTTCTTTTTATTCACCCTTCCCACATTATCTGTTTTCCCTTGCTAGTAATCTTCTGACTTCTGCTTAGGTTTACTCTCCCATGTTCTCACCAGTCTATGCCCCACTCCACCAATGGCTTCCCTATGCTCTGCTGGGCTGCTCCCATCACTTCTCTGTATTTTCTTCTCTTTTCTTAAGTTTCCATAAACTGTTTCTTTCTTACCATCCACTGTTGCTGGAGCCTCCATAGCCTTCTTGTCCTGTTTCTCCCTTTATTTCCATGCACGCTTCATCCACATCAATTCATCTAGCACCTTGCCCCTACAGCCCCATGGAGCCTGTTTCCCCACCAGTTTCCAATCAAGCCATTCTCTGTCCTCCAGGCCTTCCCTCCAGCCAACTGCGTTTCTGACCCTAACCTCCTACCTATTTAAACATTCTCTGTCCTCAGTCCTCCCCACAAAAAACTCTACTAATCCAATTCATCCCCTGTCCCTTAGTACCCAGTGCCCTTTTCCCAGCAAATGAATCCTGTGAGCCTCAGCTCCTTATGCGCTAATGCAGCCATTTCATTGTCCGCCATTCCCATCCCTTAGCTACAGTTGGGCCCATTCATTCTCTAATCCCCTGTCACGAGGTGCACCATTCACTGCTGGTCTGGCACTTCTTCCTGGTCACTCTGGGGATTATCTCTTGAGGTCAACTCCCCTTTCCATGCAGTCACTGTCTCTCACACAGGTCTGCAGCTACTCTTTCATCCCAGGAACCACAGTGTTCTCTTTGTGACAGCCCTCTGGCCAGGTGACTCAGTGTTCCTTCCTTCCAGGGTAACAAAGTCCCCTCTCCTTAGCAGTTCTAGGCAGTTTTACCTTCCACTGCCTTAGTGCCACTCCCTTAGTAGCTGCTAGGGGAACCCAGGCCCACTCTGTACTCCGGGTTCCAGTCCAGGGCCCCTCAGCTCAGCAGTTCTGGGCTTTCCTTCACTGCTCCTTCCCTGGACCACTTCTTGTCACACTTGGTTCCCCTTCTCTCTCTGGGTGTACCAACTCCAAACCCTCTTCCAAAGGAGTGACTGCTGCCTGCTTTCCTGCAGCCTTTCCCAGCAGCCCCTGTCTGATGTCACTACCTGGCTTTATACAGGTCCTGCCTTTTCCTACACAGCCTTTCCCAGCAGCCCCTGTCTGATGTCAACTACCTGGTTTTATACAGGCCCTGCCTGTTCCTACACACTGAACCTGCTTCTAATTAGTTCCCTGCTTCCTGGCTCTTGTTCCAGGTGCAGCCTGTGGAGTTAATAGGCCTGCCTGGCCACCTTAACCCCTTTCAGTCCTGTGTGGGGTTGTCACCCCATCACACCCCCACGAAAGGAAGAGCAGTGCTTTGTGAACCAAACCCCCCTTTACATTCACTCCACCAAGATCAGTTTGCCTCTGTTATCCTGCTCCTTTTTTGCTTCATTTGATCTCACCACAGGCAGAATCATCAAGAAGATTCCCTCTGTAGTCTTCTGCTGTCACCCAGGTCCTGGAAGTCATTTTATTTTTAATGAGCTGCCTAACACGAAGCCAACGCCTTTGTCATCTGTTTGTTTACGTGACTGCCAAATCAAAAACTAAATGTATACTGTATGTCCTCAGGCCTTTAAGCAAGAGGTGTCCACACACGAAGGAATGGAAGGCTGAGGGAAGGAGACACCACAATGGATTAGGCTGTTCTGTCACCTGGTGAGAGAGATATCCCAGGTGAAAGAGAACAGGTCTCTATCTCTTTCCTATAACATTTTTGACAAAGGGTTAGATCCTACCCTCCTTACCAAAGCAGACTCACTGAATGCACTGGGGCTACCCATGTGAGAAAGCCAAGCAGGATTTGGCCCAATATCGGATTTCACCAGTTCATCACAACTTAGAATGGGTGACAGTCTCTGCTCAGGAAGCAGTCCACGGATTGGAATAGCAGGGGTATTTCAGGTCAAAACTGAGGTGACTTAACAGTCAAGTTGTGAAGCTTACACAAAATATGGCTACATTATGTGTGGCTCTAACAAGCACTAATAGCCTGTCACTGAGCACCATGTTTAAACAATTTGAGCTAACAGCAAACACAGAAGGTGGGAGGAAAAAAGCCTGTGAGGGATGAGAAAGCACATATTATTTAGCATACCATGTGCTCAGATATTACAGTGATGAGGGTCACATACAGACCTGGATAGATAGAGGAGGATACTAACATGATCTTATTGTGAAATAATGTGAAACCAGGTGCCAGAGGCATAAATTTGTCTAATTTTAAAATCTACTCAGCCAGCAATTTTTAGAACTACATAGACAACCATCCTTGGTTTATACTTTGTCTGATGATTGTGTGACTTTCTTAAGAGAAAATGTTTTGGTTTAGTGGAGAGGAAGCAGAAAAAAGAATATGAAAGGAAAAATAACTTTTAGGAACAACAAAAAACAAAGTAAACCACATCCACATAAATAACATGGACTCCAGTATTGGAAAGTCAATATAAAAACATTCTAAAATAGAAAACTTTGAAACCATATTGCACTATTTAGTATGAAAATAATAGGCTTTAGAGTCTGTGCTAATAGAGAATGTATTTAATCTGATGCAGAGTTGGAGATGAAGCAATCCAGTCTACCATGGGAATGCTTAGCTCAGTGTCTGGTAGGTTGCCAACCATTTAAAATGTTTTTGTGTTGGTTTAATGATTGCTCCCATGAGCCTTGATGGTAAGGGTTGACATTAATTAAAATACTAAGTCATCAGAGCTTGTATTGTGGAGTGCCGGAGAACCGGAGTTGGATCCAATCCTGTTCAGGGTTTCTTTGGCCTTCCACATTTTTCTTTTAGATGCATTGTACATGCCAAGTATCCTCTGAGCTGAGGTGCAACAATGTAAACAGACGTTCTCTGCAGATATGAAGTAACTCTTCCACACATTCCCATTTAACTGATTAGAGGACATTCATTAAATCAGCTAAACATGCAACTGGGTTGCATTCTGAATGCTAAATATATAAACAAAAAAGAGGATTTAAAAAGATGTATGCTATATGCAATGGAGCGCAATACAGTAGGAGCTTTGGGTCTCATCCTGCTCTCACTGACGTAACGGACAAAACTCTCATTGTCTTCTCCAGGAGCAGGATTTACCTAGAGCATGTTGGAAAAGATACACCTTTAAAGTATGTGAAGGACTTACATACCATGCATTTGATACCCAGGCACAGACTTCTGAATGTTTATGGAAGGATTTAATTTGAGAGACTAATAAAGTTACACTCAAATAGTATAATATGCTGTGAATAAGGTCTAGTGGTAAAATAATGTTGGCAACATTTTTAATGAAAGATTTACCTTCTTGTCTTTAAGTACCCAATCATCAAAAGTAGTACTTACAACTTTAAAAAATTGCTAAGTGTGTTTATGTTACAAACTCAAGGTCCAACCCTATGAGGCATCACTCTTTCTACTATTAGCATTCCCATTGCGTTGCACTGGAGAAAGCAGTGGGCGAAGAGAGAGGTTGCAATGAGTCCAGCTGTCATTAAACCTTAGAATGAAATTATTTGCATAACATGGAACAACAAACTGAAAAACAAAACAAGTTGAATATGAGATATCAGTGAGAACAGTCTGAGCTCCAGCCACAAAAAGACTACTCAGGCATTCATAGTGCAAGTGATAAACAGCCCTATTTTATATGAGGATATAGAGTTCTCTAGTGCAGGGAGTCCAGATGCTTTTCGGTTCTTTTACCAGTTCTGTAATCTTGGGACTAGCCTCATTTACCCACTAGTGGGTAACATAGCTATAATAATGCTTACCTGTCTCCCAGAGATGGTGTGGAATAATTAAGATGTGTGTAAAGTACTGATATCCTCTAAAAGTACTAAGATATTGATAAACACTATTAAATGTCATGACAGGGCAATTCTTATTTAGGGAAGCAACACTTTTGAAAACTGGAATGCTATTTTAATTTGATTCATTAATCAGGTAGAAATTTGTGTGTCTCAAAAATATATATGGTGTATCTCTACATTAACCGGCAGGTGCACATGCTGCAGTGCAAACACCAAGAAATTTTCCTATATACGTGGATAATTTGGGAGAGAGATGAGTTAATCTTGATTGTGTAATTGGGCTTAGGTCTTTATTTTGTAACTTTCAGAAGTGAAACTGTGCGTGGGAGATTTGATAACTGCAGTAGAGAGCACTCAAGGCCAAGTGATGGCATTCCTGGATTCTGTGAACATTCATTGGGATTTTCAACATGTATGAACCCAAGATAATCTGTTTCCATATATTCTGTCAGATCCTGGTGTTCTTTATCTGTCGGTACACCACATATTTAAATATTTTGGCTGAGATCTGATTTTCCAGTAGATCCAATCTACAGGGGTTACAGGCAAATTATCTTCATCAGCTTTTTCTTGAAGGTTGCTGTAGCAGGGGGCTTGGGGTGCCGAGCAGCCTAGTGGTTGGAACGTTTGACTTTCAGCCCACTGCTTGGTTGAGGAGCCTCAGTCTTTAAGGCAGGGAGACAGGGGGACCCAGATCATCTCTCTCCACAGGCTTCAAGCCCCTAGCCCTGGGTGCATCGACCCTTGAACAGGGTGGGGGGGAGCAGCCTCCCAGAAAAGAGTCTAAATCTACTGCCCTGGGCTTCTTCCTACCACTGTCTCTTCAGTTCGGGGTGTGGCCCCTCTAGTCCAATTCGCTGGGTGTCTTGCTTCTCATAGTGCCCGCTCGTGGATCTTGCCATCACCTTGCCACGGTCCTAGGCTCCTTCAAGCAGAGCAACCATGAGTTGGTGAGGCCGAACCCCACAATGTCTCCGGGCTTCACTCACCAGTTCCTTGGGTGCAGGAGGCTCCTAGGTCTCCTCCTTGGCTAGGGAGACAATACTTACTCCCAGGTGGCTGCATTGGCTGGCAAGCTAGTGACCTTTCTCTTAGGTGTGGAGGCAGCTAGCTCTTGCCTCTTTGCCATTCAGCACTGAGCCAGGTATTCTCCTTTTCTTCCCCCCTCCAGACCTGGCATTGGCTGCAGGTATAATGGGGCTGGGCTAGCTGGGCCCTTTAACCCCTGCTGTGCTGGCGGGCAGTTTCTCTGTTTCATCACAGTTGCCATGCCCTTTCCCAAAGGGATTGAGTGCAGATTCTATGTATATTCTAGTGCAGGGGTGGCCAACCTGAGCCTGAGAAGGAGCGAGAATTTACCAATGTACATTGCCTAAGAGCCACAGAAATATGTCAGCAGCCCCCCATCAGCTTCCCTCTCCCCTCCCCCCCCACTCTCAGCACCTCCTGCCCACCGGCAGCCTCACCGATCAGCACCTCCCCCTCCCTCCCCGCACCTCCCGATCAGCTGTTTTGTGGCATGCAGGAGGCTCAGGGGTGGGGGGAAGGAGCGAGGGCACTGCAGGCTCAGGAGAGGGGTGGAGTGGGGGCAGAGCCTGTGGCAGAGCCAGGGGTTGAGCAGTGAGCATCCCCCGGCACACTGGAAAGTTGGCACCTGTAGCTCCAGCCCTGGAGTCGGTGCCTATACAAGGAGCCACATATTAACTTCTGAAGAGCCGTATGTGGCTCCATAGCCACAGGTTGGCCACCCCTATTCTAGTGGCTAGGCAGCTCTCAAGCACATGCAGGAAGAGTGACTAGTGGAGAAGAAGGTCCTACATATTATGGGGTTCTGGTGTAGCTTCCATTATATGTACCCAACTCTCTCTCCTGGCTGCAGGACTAGTAGGGGCTCTGTGACAGCATCTCAAGCAAGGAGCTACACAGCATAAGGACCATTCCTCTGTTTATTTATCTGTAAAATAGATATAGTACTCACCTCAAAGGGTAAGATAAAAGCTTAACTACTATTTGATGTTTAAAGCCTTTTATTATGGCTATTTGCACTAGCCCATAATAAGAATAATTCTTGGTCTATATTATAATGTATATTGTATAGCTGTAGACAGTATAAGCACAAGTTAAATATATAGCTAGTACTAAGTTCTTTTAACTGCCTTCTGGAATTTAAAAAGGAAGTTCCCTGTGTTCCCTTTTTTTAAAAGAAAAAAAAAGTTTTATTCACTGCTCTTTGACAGGTCTCAAAAATCCATGAGCCCTTTGGCAATCCCAAAACAAACTATGGACATGGAATAAGCAGTACATAAGCACTCTGGTGCACTACAAGTGCAAGCTTTAAAAGAAAGAGAATCCAATTGTTCTCTATTTCCTTTTTGGTGCAACATACCGACAAGTGAGGCACCTGTGATCTGTAAAACTGTATATGAAATGCACACAACTTATATTGGAAAAATTCATATTTGTTAAGACTACACTGTTTTTAAGCCTCTTAGCTGGGTTTAGTTCAAATTAAGCAACAATTATTGGATTTATAAAATAATTAGTAAGGTTAAAAACAGCAAAAAAGCTCGTCTAAATTATTTTGGGAAGGAATTGATCTAGTGACTAGAATGTGGACTAAGATTCAGGAGAGCTGGGGTCTCCTTCCTGGCTCTGCTACTGATGTCCTTGGTGCCCACAACTCACTTAACATCACTTGGCTTCAGCTAACCCAACAGTATATTGGGCATAACGGAGTTGAAGTGAGGCTTCATTCACATTTGTTGATGTTGTGAAGGCCAGGACTATAACAGGGTTCAAAAAAGAACTAGATACATTCATGGAGGATAGGTCCATCAATGGCTATTAGCCAGGATGGGCAGGGATGGTGTCCCTAGCCTCTGTTTGCCAGAAACTAGGAATGGATCACTTGATGATTACCTGTTCTGTTCATTCCCTCTGAAGCACTTGGCATGAGCCACTGTCAGAAGACAGGATGCTGGGCTAGATGGACCTTTGGTCTAACCTACTATGGCCGTTCTTATGTTATTAAGTGTTTTGACTTTCTTAAATGAAAGCGCAAAATATTGTTCAATTATTACTAATTGGGGGGAGGGGGGGATCTGTAAAGGAATTATCACAGTGCTACCGCTATACAGCCACGGCGATTTCCGTTTTTGAAACTGGGCTTTTTTCTTTGAATTGTGCAGAAAGGCATAAATAATTTTAAAAGCTTCCTGTGCTATAAGAGGTAGGGAAGAAGAAAAAGTGTTCTATTATACAGAATGCGGTAACATCTACTACTAAGCTTGGCTACTGGATTTCTTGCCTGCTCCCATTAATTCAGGAATTAAATGTGCTTGTTCCAAAAATGTTTTCACGTCAATAGTTGAAGATCTGATGCGTTAGTATCAAATCTTCAAAAGGAGGGGAAGTTTTATTTTTAATCTTTTCTATGGCCTTCTGGAAAGGTAGAATGCATGGAAATGGTATGGACTAGAGCTAAATTACCCTCTCTTTAACTATATACACTTCGACACCATCAGTGCCATGGCTATCATCTCCTTCATAAGGAAGTGAAAGGTAATGAAGTCACTCAGCCAGCACATTATTTACTGCTTTATTGCACTTATTATATCGATAACGAGACAGATTGATATTCCCGGTGAAAATGCTCACTTTTTCAGCTTGTAAGACATCTAACAATGTAAACAATTGTACATCTGAAAAAACGAGGACATTTTTCTAGCCTAGCATGAGCTGTTTGGCTGTAACTGCTCACAGGGTATTGACTCTGGTTCTCTGATCTGACTGTATCAACCACCTTTGGCCAGGAGGGTTAGCAAAAGCAAGCATGGCTCATTTTCTCGGAAAGCGGGGTTACATTTTGTATCCTTAACGTAAGAACATAAGAAAGGCCGTACTGGGTCAGACCAAAGGTCCATCTAGCCCAGTATCTGTCTACCGACAGTGGCCAATGCCAGGTGCCCCAGAGGGAGTGAACCTAACAGGCAATGATCAAGTGATCTCTCTCCTGCCATCCATCTCCATCCTCTGACGAACAGAGGCTAGGGACACCATTCTTACCCATCCTGGCTAATAGCCATTTATGGACTTAGCCACCATGAATTTATCCAGTCCCCTTTTAAACATTGTTATAGTCCTAGCCTTCACAACCTCCTCAGGTAAGGAGTTCCACAAGTTGACTGTGCGCTGCGTGAAGAAGAACTTCCTTTTATTTGTTTTAAACCTGCTGCCTATTAATTTCATTTGGTGACCCCTAGTTCTTGTATTATGGGAATAAGTAAATAACTTTTCCTTATCCACTTTCTCAACATCACTCTTGATTTTATATACCTCTATCATGTCCCCCCTTAGTCTTCTCTTTTCCAAACTGAAGAGTCCTAGCCTCTTTAATCTTTCCTCATACGGGACCCTCTCTAAACCCTTAATCATTTTAGTTGCTCTTTTCTGAACCTTTTCTAGTGCTAGAATATCTTTTTTGAGGTGAGGAGACCACATCTGTACACAGTATTCGAGATGTGGGCGTACCATGGATTTATATAAGGGCAATAATATATTCTCAGTCTTATTCTCTATCCCCTTTTTAATGATTCCTAACATCCTGTTTGCTTTTTTGACCGCCTCTGCACACTGCGTGGACATCTTTAGAGAACTATCCACGATGACGCCATGATCTTTTTCCTGACTCGTTGTAGCTAAATTAGCCCCCATCATGTTGTATGTATAGTTGGGGTTATTTTTTCCAATGTGCATTACTTTACATTTATCCACATTAAATTTCATTTGCCATTTTGCTGCCCAATCACTTAGTTTTGTGAGATCTTTTTGAAGTTCTTCACAATCTGCTTTGGTCTTAACTATCTTGAGTAGTTTAGTATCATCTGCAAACTTTGCCACCTCACTGTTTACCCCTTTCTCCAGATCATTTATGAATAAATTGAATAGGATTGGTCCTAGGACTGACCCTTGGGGAACACCACTAGTTACCCCTCTCCATTCTGAAAATTTACCATTAATTCCTACCCTTTGTTCCCTGTCCTTTAACCAGTTCTCAATCCATGAAAGGACCTTCCCTTTTATCCCATGACAGCTTAATTTATGTAAGAGCCTTTGGTGAGGGACCTTGTCAAAGGCTTTCTGGAAATCTAAGTACACTATGTCCACCGGATCCCCCTTGTCCACATGTTTGTTGACCCCTTCAAAGAACTCTAATAGATTAGTAAGACACGATTTCCCTTTACAGAAACCATGTTGACTATTGCTCAAGAGTTTATGTTTTTCTATGTGTCTGACAATTTTGTTCTTTACTATTGTTTCAACTAATTTGCCCGGTACCGACGTTAGACTTACCGGTCTGTAATTGCCGGGATCACCCCTAGAGCCCTTTTAAATATTGGCGTTACATTAGCTAACTTCCAGTCATTGGGTACCGAAGCCGATTTAAAGGACAGGTTACAAACCTGAGTTAATAGTTCCGCAACTTCACATTTGAGTTCTTTCAGAACTCTTGGGTGAATGCCATCTGGTCCCGGTGACTTGTTAATGTTGAGTTTATCAATTAATTCCAAAACCTCCTCTAGTGATACTTCAATCTGTGACAGTTCCTCAGATTTGTCACCTACAAAAGCCAGCTCAGGTTTGGGAATCTCCCTAACATCCTCAGCCGTGAAGACAGAAGCAAAGAATCCATTTAGTTTCTCTGCAATGACTTTATCATCTTTAAGCGCTCCTTTTGTATTTTCATCGTCAAGGGGCCCCACTGGTTGTTTAGCAGGCTTCCTGCTTCTGATGTACTTAAAAAACATTTTGTTATTACCTTTGGAGTTTTTGGCTAGCCGTTCTTCAAACTCCTCTTTGGCTTTTCTTATTACACTCTTGCACTTAAGTTGGCAGTGTTTGTGCTCCTTTCTATTT
This sequence comes from Emys orbicularis, assembly GCF_028017835.1. NCBI lineage: Eukaryota > Metazoa > Chordata > Testudines > Emydidae > Emys > Emys orbicularis. Next base: position 93,577,042 of record NC_088687.1, on the reverse strand, counting down.
GCCTCACTAGGATTTGACTTCCACTTTTTAAAGGAAGTCTTTTTATCTCTCACTGCTTCTTTTACATGGTTGTTAAGCCACGGTGGCTCTTTTTTAGTTCTTTTACTGTTTTTCTTAATTTGGGGTATACATTGAAGTTGAGCCTCTATTATGGTGTCTTTAAAAAGGGCCCACGCAACTTGCAGGGATTTCACTTTAGTCACTGTACCTTTTAACTTTTGTCTAACTAACCCCCTCATTTTTGTATAGTTCCCCCTTTTGAAATTAAAGGCCACAGTGTTGGGCAGTTGAGGTGTTCTTCCCACCACAGGGATGTTGAATGCTATTGTATTATGGTCACTATTTCCAAGCGGTCCCGCTATAGTTACCTCTTGGACCAGCTCCTGCGCTCCACTCAGGATTAAATCTAGAGTCGCCTCTCCCCTTGTGGGTTCCCATACCAGCTGCTCCATGAAGCAGTCATTTAAAGTATCAAGAAATTTTATCTCTGCATTTCGTCCTGAAGTGAAATGTTCCCAGTCAATATGGGGATAATTGAAATCCCCCACTATTATTGGGTTCTTAATTTTGATAGCCTCTCTAATTTCCCTTAGCATTTCATCATCACTATTACTGTCCTGGTCAGGTGGTCGATAATAATAATAATCCTTCATTTGAACCACCCCCCTCCCCCCCAAAAAAACAATAAACCAAAACCTAACTCGGAGCTTGAGCCCTGCGGTTTCCAAAGCAGAACAAACAGTTCGCCTGGTGAATGTTTACAAACGGAATTGGCTAATTAATTGCATTTTTGTACGAATTTCTTGGCAGGCGCAAGGGCAGTGAGCTACTTATTGCTGATAGCCCATAGTCCCAAAAAGACGAGCAAGCCAACTGTGTATATGACGGTCAAATATTTTTTAAGGGTCACATCGCTCCTCAGCTGTGCACATATAGGAAGGAGAAAAACAAACAAGTTGATGTGACGAGGGAAAAGGAAGGAAGTGAGCGCAAATGCCTGGAGACTTTACTAAACATCTATTTTCAGTCCTCTGGTTGCATCGGGTTAGAAACTGAGCTGACGGCTTCCTGACGACAAATCTCTAGTGCTTATCCGCCAATGCAGTGTTTACTGTGTTAGTTTTCACACGTGCCTGGTCCGCCTTTAGCAGTGCTGCCTGGCAGCGCCACCGCCCCAACCAACCTAAGCGCCACCAACTCCCGCTTCGCCCAGCAGCTCTTTTAAAAATAACGATAAAGCTGAAGGGGGGGGGGGGGGGAGGGAAGGGGGAAAGAACCACCCTCTGTTCCTGATCTGACCAGGTCCTACCTTTGCAGCAATCCCCTACACCTGCTCGATCCTGCTCGAAAAGGAACGAGTTGCGACCACCGTTTCTCTTCCAAACCCGACTCTCCTGGGGTTTTGATGGTTTGGTGCAAACGTTAAAGATCCCCCCGTTTGTCATGTGCAGATGAGCACTTGCCTTCAAATTGTTCAAGCCTCTGACAAAACTCCTCTTGGGAGGAATGGGAACCGGTGGGGCCCTTCCTCAGCTCCTGATTTTGCAGGAGTCAGTAGCTATTTCACACTGGTGCTGCTCTGTAGCACGGCTACTGCAGTATGAGCCCTAGCCAGACCGCCAAACACGACACCCCGGCAAGATTGTGTGTCTTTGGTTACTTTGCTCTATTGAGTCAGCTCACTGTTTGTTAGGCCCAGGACAGCGGGGTTTGGCTGGCCAGGGGGATCGGACACGAATCCATGTTTTCTAAAGGAAAGCACCGGCACACACCGGTGACCGCTCTCCCCGCTTGCCTCCTGCCCTGGTATTCACAACAGTGATCATACGGCCACAGCCAATCCTTCGCCCCCCACCCGAGAGCGAATTGACGCTGCCTAGCAGCGGGAGGGGGGCAGTTCGCTGGGCTCCAGAAGGTCCCCGCAGCCCTTAGCACGGAGGGGTCCGATGGGGAGGTCACACGCCAAGACAAACGCCCGAAGGCAGCGCTAAGGGTGTTTCCAGGAAAAGCCCGGGAAGCGCCGGGGGAGCAGAGCGGCCTGGCTATGGGACCCCTAGGGGAAGCTCCAGCGCTGAGCAGTGGCACAGCCCTAGAGCGAGCCTGCCCCGGCCGGCAGAGCAGCGCTTTGTGCGCAGTGAGGTAATCCCCGGAGAGCAGCGAGTGGGTGGTCTTTGCGGAGGGAGGCGCTCGCTCTTCTCCCTCTGCCTCTGGCCTGAGCCAGTTCCTGCAGCTGGGCCGAAGGCGGCCCGCAGACTGCACTCGGCACATTTCTTCATTTCTCACTTGAGTGCCCTTCTTTAGTTCCCTTTCAACTGCCCACTTTATATCGGCTTCATTACACCACCGCTCCATTTGTAATGTAAATCGCGAAACTCGGGGAAGTTTTTCTTTTGGCCTTGTCTACGGAAGAATACCGAGAGGTATTCAAAACGTATTAACACAAATCAATGGCACCAATAAAAGCAAAATCTCCTTAGCAACATAATCTTGATTGCAAAGGGAGAACTGAGAGCATTTAGCAGAACAGTGGCCCACATGGAATACGCATTTGTCTAGAAGAATGCAGCACAAAGCCTAAAAGAGAGATGCTGAAAAAATCCAAAATTAACTCACACTGAACAGTTACTCTTTTTTTCAAAAGTACACAATTGGCTACATTAAATCTATCGTGCGCTTTTCTGCTCAGCAACATTGTATCATACCGCTTTGCAAGCTGAAATTACAACACCCTGCATGCTTCAGAATAGTTCCAGGGCGTTTTTTAAAATATATCTAAAAAGAGGCTGTTAGGGATTTCCTAAGCAGAGTAACCGAAGAGGGTAAAATGTTTCATACATAAAGAAATAAGTTGGCTGATTAAATTCAATGCTCTCCTCAAAGCACTGGATAGAAGTAGAGATAATATTGCTTATTAAGGTTCAGTTTAAGGAACATTACTAGGTTTTGTAAGACAGTCTGGGAGATTTGCCTAATATGAAGTAATGAAACAATAATGATTCTTATGGGAGTAAGCTGGTGACTTTGTCAATTGGATGGAAATTATATATTAACGGTGTAAGTAAGTAATATATAAAACAAAGTTGAAACACAGCCTTAACCATGGTGTTATTTACTCCACCATAATGGTAATATATACCAAGTAATACCAATAGCACTCTGGTATGAAATACTTAAGAACTTCAACCACAGAGTTAAATAAAAGCTAGTTTGAAAAATTCAGTGTAAGCAAGACTATCCAGTTTGAATACTGCAGTTCTAGAGAGTTTATGAACAGTAAATCACTCAAAATTGATTTTTCATTCTCTCTAAATCAGATTTAAAGTATTAACTGATTTAAAACAGACCTGAAGAGGCGCTCTGTGTAAGAAGGAAAGCTTGTCTTTCACTGTCAGAAGTTGGTCCAATAAAAGCTCTTACCTCGCTCACCTTGTCTCTCAAGACTTAAAATAAGCTATTATGCCATAAAACAGCTTTCACATATTTTATAAAAGAAAATAAGCCTGAGTAGATAGCGTCACAATTATTTTATTAGTTTGTAATACATACAACTTAACTGCTTTAAAAAGGTTTTGTATTTGAATCCATTCCAATCCTGGGTCAGGCCAGAAAAAACTAACAGAAGGTTGATGCATTAAATAAAGTTGTAAAATTCAACAAGAGATTAACTTCAGTAATAGTAGCAGACGTGGTTAAATACTGTTAAATATGCATAATTACAATTGTGCAGTTTTAAAACTATCCTCTCCTCACTCATTTCCTTTCCCTCCCCTCCCCATTAACATAGTACTGGCCTTTAAGCTTTCAGTCACTCACCCTGGATTTAAAATATCTGAAGAGTAATGCTAATATAGTCAAGTCACAGCAATCCAATCCTTCTAATATTCTCAACTGTTTATTACCAGGATATCCTTAAGTGACATGATTACTTTTGAATTTAGCTATTTGGGAGACTGCTACTAAATCTTAATGTAAAGTACATTTATTGCTTTCGTTTTTTTTAACATAGACTGATGCAGTGTGGTTATTTTAACAAGTTTGTTTATTTGGCCAGTTTGACAGATTTCTTAGGTCATTTTTAGGATTACTGATTTATAATGTGTTTCACAGGATTTTACTAACCATATACAGCCAAAGGTAACTCTCTGGAACTTCACTTAATCAGCTGAGTTACAGAGAGATTAATTTAGCCCATACAATCTACAGTAAATTGTCTTTATTTTAGTTGAACCTAAGTCAGCATTTTCACTGCAAAATTTAGGTCTTTTAAGGAAACCGAATAAGTTACACATTTTAATGCTGAACTACTCAACTACTCGAATTTCCTTGAAACAATTTATTCTCTGAAAAAAACCTTCTATTTTAAAATATATACAAAGCATATTCTCATGGATTAGACAGTGTGTTGCAACCATAACATAAGAGATCATAAACTAACTTTTAAAGCTTGTTAAGAAAGTTCCTCCATACGCAGACCCACCTTAAAGTATTTTAGGATTACACTGCACCACCATATTTTGATTTATAAAAGGCTGCTAACGCATGGTCTATAAAATGGATTAACCACCCCATTTTTACAAAATAAAAATGATTGAAACAAAATTTTTAGATTACGACGAATCCTAATTTTTGACATTTGAGGCAAAGTAATTTTCAATATTTGTTACAGAGAGAAAAATAAACTGTAGGGACCATTAAAAATGTAATATCTGCCTCTTAAAGGTGAACATTTAACAGTTCCTTTTCAATAAAGACAACCAGCTACAAAATCTACTTAATTTACCTGAATTTAAGCTATCCTCACTGGATCCTAACTCTTGGGTTTTATATATGTTGTCACATGACAGAAGCTGTATGCACAAGTTAAGATTTTTCTTTGAAAACAATTAACCATGCATTACAGGCTCTAGCTTTGGAAAAGATTGGTGTGTAATTAAGGCTGCCCCGCTTTTATCCATGATTCCTTTTTGAGCTAGATATCTTAAGTTTTAAACTAAAGATACCCAGTTAACAGAAAGGTAGAAGATGGTTTATCTTTAAGGTGGAAGTGTTTCTCATAAGTAGCATAGCTGGAGAAATCTCTATCAATTAGGGCACAGCCAAAAAGGTTAATGAGGCACTTGCTGGAGACCCAAAATGTAGTGGGAATTAGAACACTGTCTACAAAAGCTCAGGAAAGGGATTCAATTAGCCTTGACATAACCTTCATCCTTCAATACCGTTTGATACAGAAAGAAACCCATTTTGAAGTACACTCAGAGTTCTGTTACCAAGCTCTATGTTCAGCCTTTTGCACCTTGCCTTCCTAACTAAAATTTATTACAATTACCTTGATTGCACCATTGCCTCATTGTAACTTTCACAAATGCTTGACTCCTGAGGGTAAATGGGAGAGTGTAACTTCATTTTCTCCAAGACAAGCTGATTTTAATGAAGCAATATCAAAGGAAATAAGCCTGGATGAACTTTTAAAAGAGCGTCTTCCAATTAAACAAAACAATCTAGGTTACAAAAAATCCATTTCATCCAGCTGTGATGTGGTGGGGATATACACTGACAAAATTAAATTTAATACACATAACTCAGAGGATTCTTTTTTAACAACCAGTCTCAAAACATACCAAATCACACCGACTCTCATTTTTCCAGGAGATTCCAGGGGCAAAGAATTATGCTATACCAGTGGACAATAACAAAGTCCAAAGTTAGACACGTGTTACTAACAAAGCTGAATATATTAATCTGGCGGCAAACTAGAGCACTGCATTAACTAAGGATATGACACACGAGTCACATCACACAGTAGCAAGAGCATTTGCTTCCACTGCACTTTTTTCCACTGGCACCCACTGATTAAGTCTCCCAGCAAAAAGAACATTTGCATTTATCAATACCAGAAAATCCTGGCTCACCCAGTTTGCACACATAACTGTTATAGAAAAGGGAAGCATATGGAAAGCATTTCAATGTGGAACTAGTCTTCTTTGGAAATATTCAGGTTCTGCATTTACAGCAAGGGAATTCATCTATCCTTATCTGGTGATCTAAAATGCTCATTGTGTTTAACATCCTCACACCACACAGTGAAGTGGGCTGCCTTGGCCACAGGCTGATTACATTTTAAATAGTCATGCATACTAAAGTCCAAGTAACCTTCTGGGAAGCAATTTGTAAAATAAGCCTTCATGGAGACAGGCCTATTCAGCCTATTAGCTCTGTTATCTTTCCTATTAATGCCTCAGGAATTACATTTTCATCTAAGTGTGGCCAACAAAATCATTATATAGTGTACATATAACAGGATGGGAAGGATGCTTTTGGGGAAAGAATCACAGAAATTGGAGCAAATTAGTAATGATGATGAATACAGATTTCTCTTCTGAAACACTGTCCTTTCAATAGCAAATTATCTATGCAAGAACTTGATTTTAGTCATGGATCCAAAGCCAGCCAGCTGAAGGCACCACCCATACTACTGGGCTGCTACAATAAATCCAAGACACCTTTTCAGACTAGGATGCATCCTTGCTTTATTTTAAGTATCCTTCACATTCAAAATGTTGACCTCAGATAAGGGAGAAGGCCCTTATCTACAAAAATGCAGTGCTTTGAAATGTAGACTAGAGCCACTAATATTTATTTATTTATTTATTTTGCTAAAGTCCTTCCCATCACTGTTTTTTCCTGCAGGCACAGGTTATCAGACTTAAGAGGTACATGTTCCATTTATGTATCTCTTTAAATTGTTCAGTATTAAGCTTTCTGGATCAGCAATCTGCAGGATTACCAACCTCACGTATTTAAAAATCATGAGTCACTCCCCCTCAAAGATAGATTTGTTTAAATGTCTCTTGATTTAAAAAAATAAATAAATTTGAGGTTCTTTTCCTTTTCCTTCTAGTTTCTGAGCCTTTAGGGTTCATATATTCAAACTTTTACCTGCAAACAGGAGGGCTAGAAATTTACTTTAAAAAAAAAAAAAAAAAAAGCTGAGATTCTAACCTAATCACCTGCCTCCAGGAGCTTGTGATAAAAATCATGAGTTAGCAACACTGAAATTGGTAACTATCTGGGGGAAAACAGTTTTTAACCCTTTCCTATGATATTTAGAACTCTACTACTGCAAGTCCTCAGAATCCACAGCATATGGTAATGAAAAGTTCTGTTATTCTGATGGGTGTAACGGACTCTTGGATTTACTTGTAAAATTTATTAAAAAGTACCCTTACCAAAGGGATTTTGAAATGCTTAATAGCTTTATGTAACTTTTATCTATAAAGATTCCCTCCTCTGATTAACAGCTCACTGCAAACTCTGCAAATCGCACTGGAAGCTTCAAACCTTAACCAATGGCCAACTGTTAAGGGTTCTTGCAGATATATTATACCATCAGGACTTCTCATGTAGGGCCTGATCCAAAGCCCTCTGGAGTGGGAACCTTTCCCCAATAACTACAGTGCATCTTTTGATGATGGAGACAACTGATTTTCTTTGCTTATACTATGGAAAGAAAGAGAAATCCTGGCCAAACCATTAAAGGCAACTGCATTTACAATCAACTATCTAAAATAACTTTCAAATGCAGTTACTGATGCCCTTAGCACCAGTTTTTCATGCTAAAGGTTAAATAGGCATAACTAGATACTGTGTTAATTAAAAAGAATACAAATGAGAAATCTTAAGTGTATATCCAGCCTTCACAGTTCAAGCAAAGATAACTAGTTCAAGGGAATCAGAAAGGTTACTTTCTTTTGTAGGATATTTTCAGGCTATCCTTTATCATTGTAAAGCAGTTAACACGCAGACTAGTCTAGTGTGTTAACTGCTTTTCAATTATAAAAGGGCAGCCTGAAAATATCCTGCAAAAGAAAGTAGCATTTTGATTCCCTTTTCTCCTTATCATTGTCTTGTGGCCTGCCCAAACTATAAATTGTTTAATTTTGGTAGTTGGACTCATAGGAAATGAAACTATTGCTAGAGACACGTAAACCTACTGCAGATTGGACAAAACATTAGAAATTATGTTAAAAAAATCCCTACTGGCCGCTACGGAGATTAACTTGATGACTTTTTAAGGTCTTTTCCATCTCCAATTTCTATTATTTTTGTTCAGGGGTTAAGGGTTTCGTGTAAAGAAGTTTTATAACTACTACTGGATGAATGGTCTACTTTGACAGGAGAAACCACAAAGATTTAAAAATCTTGGTCAGCCATAACTGCCTCAATGATCCCAAACTCCTGAGTCTCTCTGGAGGCCAACCCAAGTCAGCGACATTGAGTGTGATGAGAATTGCTTCTTAGGCCTGGTCCCCACTAAGCCCCCACTTCGGACTAAGGTACGCAAATTCAGCTACGTTAATAACGTAGCTGAATTCGAAGTACCTTAGTCCGAACTTACCGCGGGTCCAGACGCGGCAGGCAGGCTCCCCCGTCGATGCCGCGTACTCCTCTCGCCGAGCTGGAGTACCGGCGTCGACGGCGAGCACTTCCGGGATCAATCCGGGATCGATTTATCGCGTCTAAACCAGACGCGATAAATCGATCCCAGAACATCGATTGCCTGCCGCCGGACCCTCCGGTAAGTGTAGACTTACCCTTAGAGCATTTCATATATTTTGACTTGTCCTTCATATCAAGGAATTTCCAAAGTTTTTGATCTACAAAAGCTCTAATTTGGATTTCTACAACAGATATTCAAAGGGTGATACAGAAGTTTCAAAAATGAGCTGCAAAGTCTGATAAAATTAGACTGACATCCATTTGGTTAATACAAATTTGACACCTTGAGCAGTCATGGCTCTTGTGTTAACACAGGGTAGTACCACATATAAACTTTACAAGAGATATGCCTCAAGTGAAAATCTTTCAGCCACTCAGACACTTCTTCATTAATGAAATACCAATGGAGAACTGGAAGGGATAACAGATACTCAACAATACGTCTATGAAAGAGCTATTTTATACAGTCCATTGAGAACTTTGATAACAGTAAAGCATATCTGCAGCTCACACAAAAAACACAAGAGCTCCTTTCTTCAATAGATAAAAGCTGAGTAATGGAAGATCGCTAGTCTGGGGCATATATAGAGAACACAGATTAAGATAATTCAGAGAAAACCCTTGACCTTTCTAGACAGCTCCCAATATCAAACAATGAATACGACATTCGCTAGTGAAGATTTATAGAGAATAACTATTTTGAAGTATACAAAAATAGTTCATAACATCCAGGTACTTGTATATATTAATGAGAAATGAAACTTGTATTTAAAAGAGTAAAAAGAGAAAGGTATTCATGTAGTGATATCAACTTTTCATTCATACGAATATTATGCAGACTATATTTGTTTGTCATAGTAATTCACATTATTGCTTGCTACCACAGATGTATGAGGAACAGTTTCTTAGCATACATTAATGTTCATGTATGGTAATTCCAGACATAAAAAGAACAAACTAAAAAATAAGATTACTGAGTAGCTATTAAAAACAAACATATATGAAAATATGTACAACCAAGTGAGATAAGTAACAGAATGAAATAGAACTGGCCTGACCCAAGCATACATCACATATCCAGGTTTTTTTTAAATCATATTTGTGCAGAAAATAAACCTTGTAAACCTAAATGGGAAGAAATCAGGGTGCAATAAATATTTATCCAATACATTTCTTAAGTTCTCACTATTGTCCAGTGTACCCTGCTTTGACTAATTTTGTGATACATGGCATCCGTCTGCATTTGTGTCTGGAACTGTATTTTTCAAGATTTCTCTCAAACAACTGCCTGTGTGAGGTTATAAATGCATTTTAAAAAAAACCTAAAAAACCCGAAAAAGATTTTCTTGGGACAATAAATTTACTGAAACAAATATTTTTGCACCCTTGCGTACAAGATCTGGTAAACAATAAGAAGTAAAGAGTAAAGCTGTTACATGGCATTAACCTGAATTAAGATATATACATTATAAGTTGCAATACTAATGTATTTTTGTGATCCTGAGCTCTAGTAATCATTAGATGCATGCAAACCTTTCCATGATATTTCTAGTCTAAGTAAAATACTTTGAATTCTGGTTTATTAACCTTTAAGGTAGAATTTCTTCAGAACCAGCTGATAGATTTCTTCACAAAAGAGCACAGAGACTTCTAATGGTGCATTGACATTTGGGTTCCAAAATGGACAGTTTCAAACAAGCATAGCTTATTATCCCAGTAGAGGTGGCTGGCTGATATTCCCTTCGTTCCCCCACCCGCCGCAAAAAAAGGGAAAATAAAAATATACAACTAGAATGTCACAGGCAAAATCTGGAGAGGGTCATAGAAGTTACTTAGGTATACAGGTTAAAGATTAAAAGAACTTCCACAATTTACAGTCAACTCATTATGTGTATTATGGGTTAAAAAAAGTCTGCTCGCTTGTAGGCTATTTTCAGCTGTATATTTATGTTATGTATATATACACACACACACATAAAAGACTCTCTGAAAATCAAGATACATTAACAAACATAATAAGTACAAGTAATAACTTAAGTAGTACTTAACATTTGCATGAAATGACTTTTGCAAATTTTGACAAAATGCACTTAGAACATGCTGTTATTAAAAAACAAAAAGAACAAAAAACACCACAATAATTTGTAGAACCAATGCTATATCACCACCAGGAGAGCACCAAGCAAGGCACCATTGGAAAGACAACATACTTGGATAAGTCTCTATAAATAAAGCAAATGCTAATCTGGTCGAAAAATCGGTGTCTTTGGTAAAAATTCTATCAGAATGACCTGTATAAAAAGAAAAACAAATTTAATGAAACTTGGCATCAGTCTTATCCATTAACTGAAATTCATCACAGCAACCACTCACAAAATTTGTTTACAATTATCTAAAAATGTGGGGAGAGAGGAAGGAATGAACAATCAAGGGCCATGCTACCCTTTTTAGGTAAGGGACCACTAGGAAATGACACACACATCATGTGCCTATCTAAGGGCAGTAAACCTTAACAGCCAGAGTATCAGATGGGATAGAGAAACGTATGGCTCATAGGTCATGTTAAAATAAGCCACCAGCTAATTATTCATTGACAAACTCAGCTAACTGGCTCAATTTTTTTCTAACAAAATGTAAAGACATGAATGTTAAAAAGAGAAGATGACTACATGTAAGAATAACTTTATAACCAAACTATCAACAGTTGTTCTCAGTTCAGTTCAGTTTTGCAATCAATTGAAAATTAAAAAAAAATCTTTATAGTTTCAATGATTTTCCATAAAAAGTACTAATTACTATTCCACTAAACTTCTGTCTTACATATTTCAAGGCCATCTCCGTATCAAACAAATTCTCAGGTAGGTAAAAAGAAACTTGACTTATGTTTCAACATGAATATTCAGACCTAGATTCTAATGTGTGAGCCATTTTGCTATAGGAGGCCATCAATATAACATATCTGAATATAATCTATCCCTTAGTGTGTGTTGAAGGGCATCTTAAGAAAAACTACCCTTTCAAAACTTTCCTCCTCCATAAAATTGTCCATAAAATTACTGACACATCAGTAAGATTGGGACTCCTAACACTCTACTCTGTTCAACAAAGGAATGGAATTGAATTTTATTGGTTTCTAACTGTGCAATTCAAAGCACACTAGTAAAAGGAGGTAGCCTTTCTTCTAATCAATTAAAATTGCATTCCTAAACGTTTCTGAACTAATACGTTTCATCATCAAAAACCTATCATATAAAAAGCCTATTACCTGAAACAGACAAAAAGCTGACACTCGGTAGGTACATTTGGGTGTATAGGAGAAAACTGGCTGTTTAAAGGATAAATGCCTCATCTGTCTTTTATAAAAAGGTGTGTATGAGTGTGTGGGGGGAGAGGGAGGGGATGTTTAATCCACGGATTTGATCACTGAGGCCAAGATTTTCAAAGCCTTAAAGTTAGGCTTCTAAATATAAATGTAGGCACCTAAGTAAATAGTTTGATTTTCAAAAATGCTGAGCACCACTGCCCTCAATTGGGCTGCTGAGTGCTTTTGAAATTCAGGCCATGTTTCAAACTAGAATAAGCTGAAGAGGTGCAAGTCATTTTTTATACTGGTGGAGTGAAACAACTTGTACGCTCTTTAGCATCAAGACCAACAGATAAAACCTTCTTGTAGACAAGCCCTATTTAGATGCCTAAATATGGATATGGAAGCCTCACTTTTGGCATTCATTTGTTAAAGTCTTAGCTTAATTTTTTCCCCCAATTCTTTTTAAAGTTAACTTATAAATGGAAAATTCAAAACAGCTTTAATACGACCAGCATCTTAACTAGTTACAGATGAAAGAATAGAACACAAGTTCTGTGGAAAATCAATGTTGGATTAAAATAACTATATTAAATATTTCTACAGCTAACTTGTTAGAAGCTTTTAAAAATATTTCTCACTCTTAGATCTTGATCCTGCAAACACTTATGCACAAGCTTAACTTTACTCCTGTAAGTAGACCAATTGATTTAAAATCTTTAGTTAACAGAATGTCCACTATATAAAAAGTGACTATAATTTCATACAAGTTCACCTAATAAAAGGTGAACATTTGTTTAAACTCTAATAAGCCACCTTCCAAAATTAATAAAAAAAACCTGTAGCCTCTTTTGCTTAGTTTCAGTTTAGTCTGTAAAGGATTTGAGGTGACAATGCTAACTACTTCTGTAGAAAAACAGAAGCATTCAGTGATGAAAAAGCAGGACATCGTCATATAGGTCAGCTCAAAACAGCTTACTGAAATTTTCGTTTTATAGTGAAATATCATGCATCTCATCATAAATTAACATGTTTTATATAATGGATAATGATACAAAAATCTACTTATTCAGTTTAGTGAATAGAGCTATTCTGTGAAAAGAGACATTAAAAATCTTTTATGTTTCAGGCTAGAAATAGGATTTAGTGTGAAAATGGAAGAAAGGGGAATGCTAGCAGCGAAAAGATGATTTTAAGATAATTTCTAATTATTTAAACACTATTTTAACCAATCTTTTTATATGCTGTCTATGAAGGCTTTATTGTTTCAAAGAATAGACAAAATATCACATAACAAAAGACCATGCATATTTAAGAAGTGCTATCCTAAGTATTTCTCCCAGGTTAGTCTTTATTTTCAATAGTTAACCCCTTCCTGGCCCACTCGCTTCTCCTATTAAGGAAATCCTACATATTTCAATGATTTAATCAATTTAACAGACTCATCTCACCACACTCATTCTCCCTTGACTGCACTCAAAAGCTTTTGAAAACAGTAATAAAACAGAAAACAAATAAAAGAGCAAGAAAACAGCTAGGTGAGCAAACTGAAATCCCATACTGACTGACTGTAGAAGGCATGCAACTTTTCAGCGTATATATTTCTATAACTTGAGAACTTTTTAGGGAATAAAAACCAAACCGAAGTGTCTTTTGTAGCTTACTTATAAGACTGATTTTAAAAATATTTTAGTAACCCTATTAAAGATAAAGATACTTTCAAGACAGTTGAGATATGGGGCAGTTAATATCTATAAAGGCTAAAGGTTTCTTAAGCTCCAACAGCTTAGCTGAAAGGTCTTCTTCCATACTTTTAGACTTGATTAGCATCATATAAAACAGCCATATCTGACTTGCTGCGTAACCAAAGTTGTGGTTATTCTTTATACAGCATCTAAAATTTCACACTCCATCAACACACGTTCAAGCTATTTTATCTTGGCAATTAATTTATTATTTTTCAGAACACAGTGAAGCCTTGTTTTCAAGTCATTCATAACTTTATAAATCAGTCCTGCACATGAAACCATGCATCTGTGAACCGTAGAAAATCCTTGCACTCAGGCGATTAAGCTCCTGACACCTTTACTGATTAATAATCATGAAAAGAATAAGATCAGAAGCAAAATAAATGATCATTTAATAGAGAAACTCACAAAACAGCCCTTTAACTTACATATTCCATCATGTTATTCGTTTCACATTTCCTTTTGCTCAGTCTCCAATGCAAGCACAGCTAGACAAGGAGGAAAGAAAAAGAAGAAAAATGAGCTGTATTTTATTGCAGCACACAGACTAGCCCATTTGTCCACCTTTCATATTTTTCGTTCAACAAAAGCATCTGTTTCCATACTGTGCAATTCAGACTCCAACAGTACGAAGCTGCTCCCTGCGGCACTCACCTTGTGGTATAACCTATTGTTTTCCCATTCTAATAACTTCTCAATCGATCTTCGTGTCTGGAAGACAAATGAGAAAGAATTTTACTCTTGACTGGTTTTAGAAAAACTTTGTTTTGCAGCTGCTTTTGTGTGAAAAGAGGAGAGGTATAGGACAGTGACTGAGTACAGGGTGGTCTGCAATACTATCAAAACTTCTGTAGTATTAAACAGTAACTAGAGCAGAAATGACCCTTTTTAAAAAGTAAAAATTAACTATGGGACAATGTGAAAAAAGCATTACAACTTTTGAGCACAATGGTTCATACATATGTTTTAATTGCTTGGACTTAAAAATGTCTCCTAAGAGTACTCAACAGCAATTTTCAGACAATTTTTAAGTCTCAGTAAGAATGTGAATATACTGCTTCCAAAATGTCACTATTTGAACAGCTGAAAGATGCTATAAACTTTATTTTGTAATGCAAGAGGTCAAGTATAAATATCTAATATTCTATCTAACCAACACCTTAAAGAAAATCTTTTATATCTTTAGCTCTGAAAACTAGCCAGGAAAATCCAAATATAGAAAGTTAAGATGGTAACTTGCACAAATGCTAAGTGGTTAAAAAAAAAAAATCTATGATTTACACAAAAATGCAGTGCAATACCAATATTTCAGATTCTCAAAATGTGGATATCTGTGTTTTTACATTTGACATTTCATGCAAAGAATTCTGATATTTTGAAATCTAAACCTTGATAAATCTTTACAACTGAAATTTTGCATCTATGCAATTCTAATAACTTCTCACTCAATCTTCATGTATGCAAAATGTAATGAAAAACAGAGATCTTTTTGAAGTACAGCTTCACGCCTAGAGATATTTTGAGTATCTGAGTATAATAATTTAGTTATACTTACATTTTAGAAATGTACTCTGACATTTATGGTCATTTGACTGCCGCAATGTATACTGCTCAGCCCTTAATGGGATTTGCTAGCAAGTACGAATAAAAGAGGATAATTCATGATGCCAGGTGTTAAGATGAGACCAACAGAGCTGCAGGTGCAAAAGGACGCAGTACTGACAAGGATCAACTGCAACTTAGTGCAGCTGCAGCTTCCTTACAAAGCAATGGGGATGAAGTGGGAAGCATCTTGCTGTTATTATTGCAAAATAACAGAGGTAGTATAAACAAACACTAACAATCACAAACTAGAAATCTGTGTGTCAAGCAAGTATGAGCTGAATAAAATAAAAATTAAACAACTGTTTTCAAATGATTGGCTTGGCATTTCAAATGCAAAATGTTAATATTTATTTAAAGTCAGCTACTTGCTCCCTAGTTACCATACAATCTTTCAACATCAAACATGTTTAGGCCTGAGCTATGGTCATATGATTAAAAATAAATTAATTATAATCTATGAATAATCATTATTGGGTTGTGTTTCTACTACATTATATTTTAAAAGCAGACATTACAAGAAGAGGTGGCTTTGTCAGTGACTAAATTTATTTAATCAGTTTTTGGAATTCAGGGTTTCTTTTTGTTTATTATTAATTATTATTATTATAACTAGTACTATTTTTTAAGACAGTGTCCTTTAAGTATGATCAGCAGACCTAACTTGTTTCTTTGTAAAGATAGCCTTTTAGAGTCTGCTCTCCTTTTAAATGAAAATAGGGCAGCAGTTATGGTCACACTTTTGTTAATTTAGTTGCCAGTCAGCTCCAAATCAAAAGAAAATAAGGCTGCAGAGTGTAATTAACATTCAGTTCAGTCGTTTTGTCCCTTGTCTAGCCCCCAAGCTTTGTTAAAATTGCCATCTGAATGCTGAAGGCTGTAGGGAAATCGATTTGATTCTAATCGCACCATGAAAAGAACATGATCTAACTGCTTTCAGCCCTCCGTAAATCTGTACTAGGTCTTTAGCACAATGCAACTTCCAATTTAAAAAGCACTGAATGTCTCGTCAATGACTTTGTGAAGAAAAAAGAACAAGGAGCAGACATAAAAATTCCAATAGTTGTTTAAGCATTAAAGTTCATTTGCATCACAGCAAACCTGAAAAGGGCTGACCTCTCAAACCGCCTCTCAGGTCTATGAAGTTGTAGCCTTGACAAGCTCACATTGACAGAGCTCATTGACTCTGAAAGGCTACTCTATCAATGGTGAAAAATGGCAATAGGTTCTACTCTGAGCAGGCATCTGCCTGCCCACCCGCTGCTAAACCAATGGCAAAACTGATTCAAAACCTGAATCTACCTTGTAATCTTCCTTTCCCGGACCTTTTAATAATAGATTAAGATCACAATACAATTTAATTTTACTACTTGCCTGAAAAAGAGTGGAACAAACATTCAAGCTTTCCAAATTCCAATAAAATTGTACACATACACATGTGCGCATACACACACACATATAGATAGATAGTGTACTATACAAGGCATATAATACATACACACAAGAAACTGAGCATACAATATTAAAATCTTGCACACAGAATGGACCAAAAGTACTTTCCATAAAATATTTAAAAAATCCTTCATTACAGTAAAAATATCACCACAAATATTAAACCTGTTAGACTAGTGGCATAGGTTTAATCAATTTATTTAAAAACTGTAATCTATTGTCTCCAATTAGAACTACTCTAACTAATACACTTTTGACTATATAACATTTGATAACACTATATTATACAGTTGGTCTTGCTCACTTATGTAAAACTGCTACTATAGTACTTTATATCCCCCTGTATATATATGCCTTGTGAGATTTAAAATTCGTAAACCAACACTGAATTACAGCTATAAAAATGTGAATGAAAATTTAAATGTAAAACATTACTGCAAACTCCACAGCTCGGGGAAAAAGAAGTGAATTAAACAGCATCACACAATTGTCTATAGCAAGTCTTCTTTCCTACTTGACAGGTGAAAAAAAGCACTTGCACGTGCAGCTTAATTAATCACTACACTTGACATCTCAATGATTTACAGTGAGGAGCAGGTGAGGACATACAAAACCAGAAAGGAACCCTTGATTTGAGTGTAACATTTCCAGCATACTGGGATGACAAGCACATAGATCCTATCAATGGTGTACAGAAAACCCATACTGCAAATTATTTGTTAGTAGCAACAAAAGCACAAATTAAGTGGAAGAAGGCTTTAGTTATTAGGAAGATTTCATACTGTCCCCATTTAAAAAAAAAATTAAAATCAATATTGCAACAAAACTAAACTACCAATTCAAGTTGATTTTAATTTTTTTTTAAAAATTGTTAAAGGACAGACAGATGATGTGACAAATCAGAAGACCTTTACCCTCCATTAAAAAAAAAAAGTGGCATAACAAATTCATCTTCAAATAACTGGCTGGATGTAGAATTTAAGGAGACATTTCAGTAAAATGAAACCATAGCAGCTTAAATTCTTACATGCAGTTAGAGTTGACTCAGCTTCTAAAATGTGCATGTTTGATGGCCTCCTTTGAAAAATTATTCCGCCAACCACCAGGCAATCTAAAGCCAAAATAAACACTTTCAGCCTGATATTGCTCCCATTTAAGTCAATGGGAGTTTTGCCATTGTCTGCAAAGGGAGCAAAGTTGAGTCCTTTAGCTAAAATGCTATGTTGCGTTTCTTTAGTTATTTAATTTGTGTGGTTTTTCAGGTGCGATATGAGTGTGACAAGTCATTATCAGCCACCAATTAAGTGTTATCTATCAAAATTACGTAGACTGTAAGATCTTTCTGTTATATGAGGCGACAACCTGCTTCTTCCTGGGATTGTACCTTATTCAACACTGGTGTTTCTGGATCATCAGAATAGCCCTTTTACCCCTCTAATCTTCCTCTTGTCAGTGATTCTGGCTGCTTTTCATAACTCTATGTTACTGAAGATCTCTTCAAAACCCACCGATTGACTATGCCTCCAACTACTGGGTTTGAAAAACCACTAAACTTATTTAACCAGAGCAAACATAACATACATAACAGTTGGATTCAGTAATCCTTCAACTTCTTACTCCACTAGGGAAAGCAATCTTGTAAAACCTCCGCAGTGCTTCCCTTGCTGATTACAATCTAGATCCCCCTCTCCTGAGGAGCCAAACAATGATCCTTCAAATTCAAACCCCTTAAATTCCAAATGATCAGTATGGGTGGAGCTTCCATCCACGAGTCCAAGCCTCTGTGTCTCTGTGGAATAAAGACAGAAAGGAACACAACATACCCCATCCTACAATTTTGCTTAACACTTATCCTATAAACTCTCGTATCATTCAATTTCAAGTTAACCTACTCCCTTCTCCACACACATGTTTACAGCATCTAGCTGAATGTGGACCCAATTCCTGTTGGAGGCCTCTAGGTGTTACTGCAATGCAAATATTAAATTATAATAACCTGGCACCCATCATGTTATTTGAGTACCTCCCTATACTTTAAGGTGTGGATTCCTAAGGATTAGTCATATTACATTTTTGTAAATATTTAGAGGACTATATTGTTCATAAATGGTAACAGTGACAGTCCTGGAGAATGAAGCCCTCTATTCAACAAACAGAACAGGGACAAGGCCAGTAGTAATGCAGCTTTCTCACTCTACCCATTAATTTTGTTCACATTCCTCTGGGGTTGATAGGCAGGTTCATTTTTCATGTCCATTCGATCTTTGGCTTCTTTCCTGAAATTGCCAACAAGGGTGCTAACATATCCAAAAAGAATTGCATCAAGACCACCATTTATTTTACATAAGCCTTTACACAATCAAATGATAATGGTTTTTGCCTGATTCTGCAAAGACTTATGCGTGTGCTTGACTTCTTAGTTGGGACTTTGCAACACTGGGGCCTTACAGGAGTTGTACTAAATACCTAGACAGAAAGGCTCCTTATCTTATCTGTACCCTGACCTAGGCTCCTTTCGTCCTAAAAAGGAAATTTTACACACAACTTCTTGTTTATCTCCATACAAATATGTGTTAGCTTCCAGTTAAAGTTGCTCAGGTACACATCCTACCAACACAATGAAAGCCAAGGAAGTCACAAGTTAAATACATTTCACCCCCACTTTTCAACATACCTCACCATCCCAGATTACAAAAAAACCACATAGACCTCTCTCTTACAACCAAATGCTTACCTCAGTTCTTACCAAATTAGTTAGAGAAATGTGTTTAGGTTGAGATTGTGGGAACAGTTAAACATGTGGTTGTTATATCTGAACTATGGTATGGTGGTAATACAGTGAGAGAAGTAAAACAACTGAGGGATGATATCTGTGCAGGAAATTTGCGAGAAAGTAATGCAGTTAAGAGTTATGAAAAGAGAATTTTGTAATCATGTGAAAATATCATTGTAGAGAGTTAACTGTTAGCGTTTAGCATTATAGTATATCAACACAGTGTCATTCATTTGAATCTAGGGAGGTCTGTGTAGTTGTGGGGTGATATGGGTGGCATGATAGGTAAGTTGAACGCGCAACTGAAGTGTGCAGTTGGATTATGTACCTGTGATTTCCTTTGGTTTTATGGTTTGTGTTGAGAGGCTGTGCACCTGAGCAACCTTAACTGTAAGCTAAGCAAGTGTGTCTCTGGAGAAATCTTACAGATTTTCTAATATCTTTCCTATGCCGGACCCCCCCGTTCCATTTCTCCTACTGGCGTTGCACAGAGCTGACTCCTCCCATAATCTCCCACAGCCCTGTTCCTCAACACACTTCTGCCAATGAGTGTCACCATCAACCACAACCCTCATCTACCATCAAGATATATGTGAATACCTAAAAGCTGGATTGGTAAGGGCATAGGGCGCATTGGGCTTACTTGGGATGAAAGAAGTAGAATACAGAGGATTCTCCCATTCGTCAGAGTGTAGCCCCCCTCCACTCTGCTTATTCCACCACAGGTTCCCCGTTCAGCTCAAGCACCACTACTCCATGCACTCTTTACAAAACTGTGGTCTCCCTACAACTTCATATCCCTGCTCCACCAATCCAAACGTCCCAGGGGCTACAGCCTGGTGCCCTGGTAGGAGTGAGATGGGTTGTGTGGAGTTAGGGAGAAGAAGCAGGGATGCATATGGGACCATGGGACGTGGCTAGCATGGAAGGGAGCCTGCTGCCTACCAAGGCAGTTGTGCTGTCCCATGGAAGGTGCACTGGTGGGAGACATTTGGGATGTACATGCAAAGATGGGGACAAAAAAGCCATTTATGATCTTCCTCTCCCTAAGCAACATGAAAGGTTTTAATCCTCCGCAACTCTGGCCTGTTAGACCACAACTCCCCTCTGGTGAACCACAGTCACTGGGCCAGAGTGAGATTGAATGACTCTATAGCCTGGTGGCTAGGACACTGAGCTGGCAGGGTTCCAGTCCCTGCGCCAATGACTATTTAACAATTTCATACAAAGTGGAACAATTTCCACAGCAGAGATTAAGCGAGACCTACCAATGAATACCCTATAGTTGGGCACCCATCTGGGAGGGGGGAAATTTGGGTTCAAGTCCCTGCTCACAAGGGTGCCACACATCCCAGGTGAGTGCTATCATAAAGGAGGGGAACAGGGGCTGTACCACCACCACCGGTTTTGTCAATCTAGTCTTTTTTTTTTCTGTAAAGAAAATAAAGTTAAAAGTGCTCCCAAAACAAAACATTTAATTCATCCAGAAACAAATTGTTCCCAACTTTTTCAATTTGCCAAAAATGCTAAGAACTGTCATTTTCAGTTCAGGCCAAACTAATTTTACTCTTCCTGCCCAATTTTTCAGAACTGATAATAAACCAAAAAAACAAATCAGGTTATTTTCACAGCTCTAGCTACAGTGCCTCTAGGATGGGTCAAGTTTTTTTCTTTTCTGCTTTCACCAATATATTCTTTTTTGCTTCCTTGTCATTAGGGCCAAAAGAGGACATTTCCTTTCATGCCAGACTTATATCATTCAAACATAAATCATTCCAGTGGAATTTATTAGTCTTATGTTTTTACAATTTCTGCTTCTCTGTATTACCGTATATTTGCTCTCCTTTTCTTTTCTGTACTTTCAGATTGGTTAACTGCACTTTGCTGGGATTTTAGCCATCACCATAATTAGTGACTATAAACTACTAGGTCCACATCACTATTTAAACGTTTATTGATTTTATTTTTTTAAACTAATGTTAGAATCAATAAAACTTGTTTGGTTTATTTTTTTATGTACTACATATTGCAGTTTGTTTATATCTAAAACATTTCAAATATTGCCATGGTATGTAGACATATATATCCTTTATGGATTACTGTTAAAAGTGTTCAAAGGCATAATTCCAACATACAAATGCAATTAATTCAGAAAGATCAGTAAGTCGGCATTCAAAGTATTCACTATAACATTTTCAAAAAATGATTGCTCTTACATTTAAAAGGCATATCCTGCACCTAAATAGAATCATAAATATAAACTTTATTCAGAATACATAAATGATCTAATGTTCACATAAGTAGCATTCCTTATAGACTTTCTATTATGTTGAATTTTGAATCAACTTTAGAAGATTATTTTTGAAATATGAGAAAAAATGAACTTTAATACACAAAAAGTTATATATCACTGAATATCTTGCAATTTACTTCATATTCGTATAGATGTTCTCTCATGCCAAAAATAATATTTAACAAAAAAAAGGTTGCAAAATAAAAAGACAGTCCCTCAGCCATTTACTCCAAAACCTCACTCACTTTTCTACTTCCCAAAAAAGCCTGGTAAAAAACCGACAGGTCTTCGCAGAGTGCCCTGCAGTTTATCAAAACTGGGCTTTGATACTACAGAAGTGGAGTAGTGATTTCCTGAGCCAAGGACCCACTACTAAAAATGCCCTGCCAGCTTTACATTATTTTTAAAAGTCAGATAATTGTCAGTTCAAGTCACTGTTGATGGCAGCTACCATGAAATCAAAAGAACAGAGACTCAGTAAGACCCAAAAACATTTAGGGCTTTATAGGACATTAAAGAAAAATACAATATACAATTGAGAATATTGAAAAACCTAGAGATGCTTTAAGATAGTTGTAGACAGAACAAGCAGATAGTGATGAATCTATATTCTGATAAATATCAGCTGTATTGTAAGACAGTGAAAACCAGTAAAACCATACAAGTGTGTTTATCTGGCTGAGATAAAGCCGGAGAAATCCAAAACACTGTTTTCCAAGCTTCTTCCACTATTTTTACTGTTTTACCTCTGGGGAATTATGAAAAAACAGATCAAGATAAAATACCGAAACAAAGTCACTAGAAGTTGACATGAATCACATTAGTTTATCGATCATACATACTGGCATATTGCATCATTTTTCCAAATGATTCATGCAAATATCAATGCATCTCCAATTGTAAACTTTAGGTACATATGGACAATTGAAAATACACCTTCCTTCATTAACTTTTGACAAGTGAAATGTGTCAGTAATCTCCAGAAGGTGCCCACATAATATTTTAACATTCATGGAGAGAGACACAATAAGAACATAAGAATGGCCATACTGGGTCAGACCAATTGTCTATCTAGCCCAATATCCTGCTTTTCAACATTGGCCAGTGCTAGATGCTTCAGGGAGAATCAACAAAACAGAGCAATTATCAAATGATCCATCTCCTGTCGTCCAGTCCCAGCTTCTGGCAGTCAGAAGTTTAGGGACACCCAGAGCATGGGCTTGAGTCCCTGACCATCTTGGCTAATGGCCGTTGATGGACCTATCCTCCATGAACTTATCTAATTCTTTTTTGAACCCAGTTATACTTTTGACCTTCACAACATCCCCTGGCAATAAATTCCACAGGTTGACTGTGCATTGTGTGAAGTACTTCCTTTTATTTTAAACCTGCTGCCTATTAATTTCATTTGACGACCCCTGGTTTTTATGTTATGCGTAGGGCCCTACCAAATTCATGGTCCATTTTGGTCAATTTCACAGTCATAGGATTTAAAAAAAAAAAAAAAAATCTGAAATTTCATGATTTCAGGTATTTAAATCTGAAATTTCATGGTGTTGTAACTGTAGGGGTCCTGATCCAAAAGAGGGTTGTGGGGGGGTTGCGGTATCGCCACCCTTACTTCTGCGCTGCCTCCAGAGCTGGGCCCTTGGCCAGCAGCCACCATTCTCCGTCTGCCCAGCTCTGAAGGCAGCACAAAAGTAAGGGTGGTGTAGTATGGTATTGCCACCCTTATTTCTTTGCTGCTGCTGGTGGGGCACGTCCTTCAGAGCTGGGTGCCTGGGCAGCAGCCGCCACTCTCCAGCCCCCCAGCTCTGAAGGCAGTGCAGAAGTAAGGGTGGCAATACAATAACCTTGCAACACCGCCTCCCACAGCCCCCTTTTGGGGCCAGATCCCCAGTTTGAGAAATGCTGGTCTCCCTATTAAATCTGTATAGTATAATGTAACAGTATACAAAAGACCAGATTTCACAGTCCGTGATGCATTTTTCACGGCCATGAATTTGGTAGGGCCCTAGTTATGTGAAGGAATAAATACTTCCTTATTCACTTTCTCCACACCATTCCTGACTTTACAGACCTCTATCATAACCCCCATTTAGTCATCTCTTTTCTAAGCTGAACACTCCCATTCTTTTTAATTTCTCCTAATATGGATGCTGTTCCATACCCCTAATCATTTTTGTTGCCCTTCTCTGTACTTTTTCCAATTCTCATATATCTTTTTTGAGATGGGGTGACCAGAACTGCATGCAGTAAAAAGGTGGGGTGTACCATGTATTTATACAGTGGCATTATATTATTTTATTATCTATCCGTTTTGTAATGGTTCCTAACATTCTGTTAGTTTTTTTGACTGCCACAGTGAATAGATGTTTTCAGAGAACTGTCCACGAGGACTCGATCTCTTTCTTGAGTGGTAAAAAATGATTACTTACCTTTCCGTAACTGTTGTTCTTCGAGATACGTAGCACATACCATTCCACTGTAGGTGTATGTGTGCACCTTATGCACAGTGGTTGGAGATTTTTCCCTCAGCAGTACCAGTCAGGGCAGTGCAAGCACCCTCTGGTGCCTCACGCCACTGCACACACACCTACAGAGGAATGGACATGTGCAGTCACTTGACTCCATCATTTTGCATGCATAGTTGAGATTATGTTTTCCAATGTGCATTACTTTGCATTTATCAACACTGAATTTCATCGCCATTTTGTTGCCCAGTCGCCCAGTTTTGTGAGATCCCTTTGTGCTAGGTGCTGTACAAATACATAAGTAGAAAGTCCGTGCTCCAAAGAATTTACAATCTAACGCATCTTGATTACTACTACTATGATGAGCAGTTGAACTAGCAAGGCTAGTCTACAACCAGTCCCCAGCACAGAAGGGCTAGTGGAATCCAGTCCATACTCCCATTTTTAACATGTTTTAAGGTAAATTTAGTACTCCAGAATTCTGGGGGATTGAGAGCCCTGAAAATTGAAGTCCTCTGCAGGGTTTAATTCCTAAGTTTGTGTAAGTGGAAACATACGCCTCCAAAGACAAAATGTGAAAAGTAGTGAACACATTTTAGAAATAAAGGTCATATTTAACAAACAAACAAAAAGCTAACAAGCTTGCCTTCCAACAGGTGAATTAGCAAACCCCTATTGTTCCTGCTATTTCTTGGTAGTTGAACTGGCTTTTCTTAAAGCTGGATTTTTTTGTCGACTGACAAGAGAGGTGCTATCTCTGGCAAAGGATACATTTATCTTCTGTTTTTCCTCTGCTATCTTTTACTGTGCATCTTAGTGCCTTCCTTCTTACGACCACCTCCCTCTTGCAATGCTCCCGTCTTCTATCCCTTTCCCTCAAATTTTCCCTGCCAAACTTCCTCCAAATTTTAACAGCATTAATTGGTAACTATTTTAGCATCTAATGGACCAGTGGGACCACCCAAAACAACCAGCTAGGGTAATGAGCAGGATACCTCACTCTGAAGCCCATTTATTTTACTCCTTGTAGGGGGATTACACAATGAGAAATGGGTATACAAGTTCCGATGGACAAAGATGACCTGAATGGGTTGTGCTGCTCAGTTCTGACCAAACCCTCCCTCACTAATGTTTGGACACAGTCCACATCTACTAGGAGAACATCCCTCACACCTCACTGCATAGCTACATTACATACAAGCTAAAAGCTATTACCACAGCAAGATTACGTTTCCTCATACTCATGCTCCATCAATGCTCAGAATATATACGTATATGTGTCTCTGTTGATCACAAGTGAAACAGAAAAGGAGGGACTTGGTGGTTTTCTTCTAGAGTCTGGGGACAAGATACTGTGTTGAACCGCTAAAAGGTGCAACACTCATAACCTAGGGGAAAAGGGGGAACCTAAAGTGCACCTTCCAGATTCAGGGCTGCTCAGTGTGGCCCAGCACATCTTCATCTTGGAGGGCTGCCTAAGCTATAATAGTCTGTTACCAGACATCTATGGGAAGCGGCACTGCCCAGAATCTCTACACACTGTGGCTCCAGCCCCTCACGCCCCCAACATGCCCCACCCATCACCTTTCTTTCACGCAACTTACACCAGGGTTTGCAAGGCAGTTGTGGGAGGACAGCCTACGGTTGTCTTCCTCAATTCCTGAATTCTCCCCCAGCCAGATCTGGGATTAAGGATCTCAGTTTGGAGGAGCATCCTTGTCCTTTCCAGTTTCTCTCAGAGGCCCTAAGCCATTTTATTCTTCCCCATGACAGTCATTTGGACAAACAATGCAGCTCTCTCAGTTCTACATTGCGGCTGCGGTCTCTCTGATGGATCAGCCTCCAAGATGCTCTCTGTTTACTGCACAGCCTCTGCCAGTGTGAACACGTTGTTCTGCCACATCTGCACTCTTTCAGACAGACTTTGTAAGTAAAGATCCATCTATGTCCCTATTTTCTGGGTTTCAAGCCTGAGCTAATGAGTCACTTAGCTTGTCAGGTGTAAGACAGAGATACCTGGCTGAACCCTCTTCATGTAACCAGATATGTTTCTGGGTTATCTTCTGGTTCCAGTTTTGCTAAGAAAGAGACTGGATTTCCTGGCAGCATGAGTGGTGCATGTGGGCCAACCCCGGAACTGCAGTTGCCATGCCTGTGGGCGCTGCAACCCAGGTTTGCTGTCATTGTTTCTATTAAGTATCCATTTAACAAAGCTGCTCATTTTCCCTCCTTGTGCAAAGTGTTTTATCCTACGACTAACACCATCATTAAATGCATAGCTTCCATCCTGCTCTGAACAGAATATATTAGAGAGAGAGAGAGAGATACACACACCCCCAACTTATCCCCTTGGTACACCTTGCCTTTATTGGCAACTCAAACAACAACAAACACAACAAACAGAGGTGCAACTTTCCTCAAACTTGTTAGTTTCTAGGATTTCCCTGCAGGACTCCTTTTCCTCCCAAACCCTACTTCCCTCAGTCTCATATACTCCAACCTCTTATATCCTGATTGGAGATAAGATGCATCTGTCAGTATAACTCAGCTATAATTTTCTGCCTCTTTATGCAGGGCGGAAGCACTTCACATTAGGATAATTACAAGGAAACCTGCATCCTTATTCAGAATCTTAGAGCCTACCACCCTATTCCATGTTGCTAATGACTTCCTGCTGCAACAGCACACTAAGGTTGATCCAGTATGGAGAAGAAATGGGTCAGAGCAAGACTGCAGGGTCAGCATGCCATGCATCTGTTTATCCACAGAACAAGTTCAGCCTCAGTAGTAGCAGTGCAAGTTTCCCTTCCGTTGCACCACAGGCCTGACTGCAAAAGGACATTTTGGGCTGAGACGACAGATCAAGCACATTCAGTCCATGGCATCTCTACTGAGACTGCCATCCAAGTGGCTAATCACTGTCAACTGTAACAGTGTTTTGGGGCTTGGACATATGACCATCTTGAACTAGTCTAACAGAAAGGAGCCATGGGAGCTGGTGACAGTTTCAAGCCCTGACAAAAGCCAAAGGTTTGACCCTTTTCCCACTGAAGTCAACTGGAGTTTTCAATTGACCCCAACAGAAGCAGGATCAGCTCTAATGAAGGTTAATGTATCTTAATTTTATTTTGCATATAGTAAAACTGGTCCTAAGCAATCACTCAGGGGACTGACAAAAAGTCACTGCTTAACTAATAAAAGAGCAAAAATGGAGACACTTTGGGGAGGCTTCTTAAGACAGAAAGTTGCCTAATACAGAAAGTCTCTTCTTCAGGCTTCATTACATACACCAACATGTATTCTAAGAATACTGGTAAGAGAAGCTGTTTTAAAAATGCTTTTTACCTACCAATACATGTGGGTTTTAAGTGCTTTCATAGCTTCTGCAATATTTGAGGATATCACTAACATCTAATCCCAAGCAAGCTCCTTTAACTGTTTTAGGTTTTAGTGATGTCATCAACCATAGCACAGAAAAAAACAGAACCTCAGGACCCTGAACTATTTTAAAAGATAAGTGGAAGAACTAATTTAAAATTATTTTGGTTTTAATCTTAAATCACAAACAAAAAACAGGTGTACTATAATTTAAGAGCTCAGTCTTGATTTACCAACTGAGAGAAGTGACGTCTTACACTCAGCTCGAAGGCATTTTTCCATTTGTCTGTCTGTAATATTAAAACCTTTGCATGCTGTGGGTATTAGGGGACCCAGGTATGGAGGTCCAAAGGACCTGGGTGGGGGGGACAGAGCAACTGGCATGGGGGAGTAGAATGGGGGAAAAGGGACATGGGGGCTATGCAGAGTCCCTGGCATGGGAAAGGGGGTTTGCATGGAGTCCCTGAAATAGAAGGGGATGGGAGGGTGAGACACAGAGCGCTAGTTGGGAAGGAATACAAGGAGCCCCTGAGGTATGCAATGTACACAGCCTACAGAAGCAATGAAGTGTGGACCCCAGCACAAAGTCTAGATATTAACACACTAAAGTATTTTCGTCATTTAGAATCTGGAAAGAAGATCCAATATTCTGATCACAGATCACTTCATTTGACTTATATATTTAAAAAAGGTCTTTTGAAATGAGATTAAAAAATCTGTAATCATTAGGAGTGTAATCAGTTTGTCAGCATAATCAATAGCTCTTCAAAACTTAAAACTCATTTCAACCAATATCTCTAAATAACTGTCTAATATTCTGACAAGTACAAACAGGATATTATGGAAAAGCTGAAGTAACAGAAGTTCTTGTATTTATTTGTATTGTTGAAAGTTATTTTCTGACGTAAAATTGTTATTCATGTATGTATAAAAATTAGGGCCGTCAAGCAATTAAAAAAATTAATCGCGATTATCACGCTGTTAAACAACAATAGAATGCCATTTATTTTAAATATTTTTGGATGTTTACTACATTTTCAAATATTTTAATTTCAATTACAACACAGAATACAAAGTGTAAAGTGCTCACTTTATATTTATTTTTTATTACAAATAATTGCACTGTAAAAAACAAAAAAATTGTGTTTTTCAATTCACCTCATACAAGTACTGTAGTGCAATCTCTTTATCATGAAAGTTGAACTTACAAATGTAGAATTATGTACAAAAAAAACCTGCATTCAAAAATAAAACAATGTAAAACTTTAGAGCCTACAAGTCCACTCAGTCCTACTTCTTGGTCAGCCAATCACTCAGACAAACAAGGCTGGTTACAATTTGCAGGAGATAATGCTGCCTGCTTCTTGTTTACAATATCACCTGAAAGTGAGAACAGGCATTCTCATGGCACTGTTGTAGCTGGCGTTGCAAGATATTTACGTGCCAGATGCGCTAAAGATTCATATGTCCCTTCATGCTTCAACCACCATTCCAGAGGACATGCTTCCATGCTGATGATGGGTTCTGCTTGATAACGATCCAAAGCAGTGTGGACTGACGCATGTTCATTTTCATCATCAGAGTCGGATGCCACCAGTAGAAGGTTGATTTTCTTTTTTGGTGGTTCTGGTTCTGTAGTTTCCGCATGGGAGTGTTGCTCTTTTAAGACTTCTAAAAGCACACTACACACCTCGTCCCTCTCAGATTTTGGAAGGCACTTCAGATTTTTAAACCTTGGGTCGAGTACTGTAGCTATTTTTAGAAATCTCACATCGGTACCTTCTTTGCATTTTGTCAAATCTGCTGTGAAAGTGTTCTTAAAATGAACATGTGCTGAGTCATCATCCAAGACTGCTATAACATGAAATATATGCAGAATGCGGGTAAAACAGAGCTGGAGATATACAATTCTCCCCCCAAGGAGTACAGTCACAAATTTAATTGACCAATTATTTTTTAACGAGCATCATCAGCATGGAAGCATGTCCTCTGGAAGGGGTCATACGAATGTTTAGCATATCCAGCTACAAAAGTGCCATGCAAACATCTGTTCTCACTTTCAGGTGACATTGTAAATAAGAAGCTGGCAGCATTATCTCCCATCAATGTAAACAAACTTGTTTGTCTTAGTGATTGTCAGAATAAGAAGTAGGACTGAGTGGACTTGTAGGCTCTAAAGTGTTACACTGTTTTGTTTTTGAGTGCAGTTATGTAACCAAAAAAAATCTGCATTTGTAAGTTACACTTTCACAATAAAGAGATTGCACTTCAGTACTTGTATGAGGTGAATTGAAAAATACTATTTCTTTTGTTTATCATTTTACAGTGCATATATTTATAATCAAAAATAATAATATAAAAAGTGAGTACTGTGCACTCTGTATTCTGTGTTGTAATTGAAATCAATATTGAAAATGTAGAAAAACATCCAAAAATATTTAATAAATTTCAACTGGTATTCTATTGTTATAAGTGCGATGAATAGCGATTCTTTTTTTTAGTTAATCGCGTGAGTTAACTGCAATTGACAGCCCTAATAAAAATGTATACGTATAGCCGTGCTACCTGAAACATTCAAAATAGCATATACTTGCTTAAGTACACTAAACTGGTTCTGTACAGTTTCCACTGTAATATTAAGGACTGGTCACAACTTGCACTGAATAACTAAATAAGCTTAATTCACACCTTTTGGTATTTTGCTGCTGCATGGACCAGACCTAACGTACAGAGTTTTGAAAATGAACAAAAAACTAATACACAAATGAACCCAATCACAATTTCCAGATTTACAACAGATAATGCCAAATGAGAATATAGTCCAACTTACTCTTTTACTGAGGCAAATAACTGGCCACATACTACAACCTAATGTACAGCAGCAACAAAGGCAGCCACAAAGTAGCCATCGAACATTAACTGGAAGGTTCTTCTTAAGACAACTGTTAACTCTGCTGATGCTGGCTTTAAATTCCTCAGGTGCGACCTGTGAAGAAAGAAAAATAATCCAGTACTACTGCAATATACAGGTCTGTCGCATCTTACGCGCATTTAACATGCGCGATTTCAACTTTACGCAGTCGGCAAAAACAAAAAACAAAAACAAAAAAAAAGAGAAAAACAACAAACAGTTTTAATACCTGTAGCCCGCCATTGAACTCAATGGGGTTTTGGCTGTACGCGGTTTTCGCTTTACGCGCTAACCGCGGAACGGATCCCCGCATAAGATGAGACAGACCTGTAATTTAAATGATGAGTATTCCTGCAAAGCTCAACTATATGTAGAAACCCAAATAACCAAGCTTTTCTAGTAGCAAAATCTTGTTACCCAAATTCTAAGTTTTAGAGGCTATTATAGTAAATTTCTAATTGAGACTTATCCATAGATACTCACCTTTCCAGTTAAAGAAGAAGGGAATTCTGCTTCAAATTTGTTGCTCAGTCCAAATCTGGGGGGGAGGGGAAAAAAGGTAGATCATACCAGAAACACAATCATTCAATTAAGAAATTAATGAATACCTCATCACGAAGGTTCCTTTGCAAAAGCAAACAAACTTAAAAAAAAAAATCACATTTCCATCTGAAGGGTTAGGTGGGAGGGGGCAGTGGGGTGGGAAGAGGGGGTGGGGGAAGGGCTCCGGTGGCCTGAGAAAGAGGCGACTTTCCCCAGCTCCATGGCTGTGGCTGCCGAGGAGAGACGGCCCTCCTTCCCAGCCCTAGCTTGGGGGCTGCTGCGGCAGGGAAGAGAGGGCACACTGCATTAGAAAGATAAGACTACTGATATTAAAATACGAGTTGTGTGCTTTTATTTGTAGAACAAAAAAACATTAATTATTATTAAGGGGTTTTTTTATATAGTGCTTTTATCCAAAGCGCTTTACAATAGTTAGCTAACAGTACAAACAACATTTGGAAAGATCATTAAGTGGTCCGCCAAGATCCTCAGCAATTTTCAAGTGGTCCGCGAAAAAAAAAGTTTGAGAACCACTGCTTAATGTAATGTACTTTTGGCTATGTCTACATTAAAGAGCCTATATCAGCATAACCTTTCAGTGTAGACACAGCATACACCTACAGGAGCTTTTCTGCTGGTGTAGAAACACTACCTTCCTGAACCATATTAGTTATGCCGACAGAAGCACTCTTACATAGTCATCGACTCCGTGGGTGCTCCAGGGCTGGAGTACTCATGGAAAAAATAGTCGGTGCTCAGCACCCACCAGTCCCCTGCCGATCAGTTGTTCAGCAGGCCCCCCCCCCCAGCGCCTCCCACCTGACACCAATTAGCTGTTCAGTGGTGGGTGGGAGGCGGTGGGGGGGGGGAAGAGGAGGAGTGGGGGCAGAAAGAGGCAGGGCAGAGCGGAGCCTTGGGGAGGGGTGGGGCAGGGTTGGGAAGAGGAGGGCGGGGTGGAGCCTTGGGGGAGCGGCGGAGTGGGAGTGGGGCCTCAGGGCGGAGTGGGAGTGGAGCACCCCCAGGGAAAGCAGAAAGTCAGTGCCTGTGCACTCTTACGTCGGCACAGCTGCATCTACACTAGGGTTTTGTTGCCACAGCTATGTTATGTCAGGGGTGTGGGATTTTTCACACTCCTGACCGACAGATTTGCTGGTATAGGTTTTAAATGCAGACAAGGCCTTACTGTTTGTTGATGGTGCCAGCCCTTCCCCAAACCCTGCAAGAGGGTGATTACCAGTGGAAGTCATGGCAAAGCTGATGCTAAACAGGCTGTTGTATGCACTGAAGCTTTGTCTTCACTAGGAAAAAAGATATATTTTCATACCAAGTGGTAAAAACACCTTTTTTCCCTAGTGTGGATGCACCTTGAAAAGAAAGGAAGGGGAGCATGTTCAGGCTTTTTACATTCAGGCCCAGCCACATCACTGTTCTATGCATAAGCAAGGGAGCAAAACCAGAGTTAATTTTTCAAAGAATTATTTTAGGACATAATTAAAGGACACTATCAGAAACTTTTTTTTTACGTCAATTTGAAAGAAATTAAAGTTGACAGCGCCCATTTAACGGTCAACACTTAAATTTAAAACCCCCCACAAAATATGTAAAGTCAAGCTAAGTCCACAAATATTACAGCCAAAGCTGCATGAATCACATCAGTAATACATCTTATGAGCAACTATGCAATGGCAACAGAATTAGATTACACAGCAATACATAAATATGACAATTACATATTAATTCAATTTGTCCTACTGGGTATGCACTGCTGTGCTATATTTTAGGAAAATATATTGCATTGGTGTTTCTTAGAAAGCTCTGTCATTCTAGAAATGAAAAAAAAAAAAACCACATAGCTATAGTACATAAAGTTCAAGTTTGGCAACTTATTTCATGGGGGGGAAGCCCTGTGCCATATGGAGCCCTACAGATTTCATTTGGCTTTTTGAAGTGTTCACCCACATGGACAAGTTGCAGGACTGAGGCCTAAGAGTCTTCCCTCTTGACTTGTTTATTAATCCTCATTGAGTTCTACAAAGCCAACCAACTCCAAAGAAATCTGACTGGATAGTTTTTAAGTTATTAATGTTTAATGCTTGAGGTGAGGTGGTCTAACACTGTAAACTATTCTAGCTTTGAACAGATCTTAAGAACTAGATGAGAAAAGTTTCAACTTGCCAGCTTTAAACTACTAAACAGATTTCCTGTAAATTTGAGGCAAATCTGAAGACTGTACATACTGTAATCTTGTAGAAGAAATTCCAGAATATAATATACAAAACCTGACAAATCCACTCACCAATATCCTGTAGGAAACTTTACTTGGCAAATGGTGGCCTTTCCCAGAAGCCTGTGTAGAATTTAAGCTTTTATTTTTATAAAGTTACATTTCTAGCCCTTATAATTATGATAGCCTTCCAAACTACATAGTATTATTGAACTGAATCTACAGACAGCCTGAAACAGAGGTTAAATTGTCCAGGACACAAATATTGACCCCAAAGAAAAGCTTGAGCAGTTGGACTGTGTGCAGAAAAGTTCCCCTGAGGTTTGAGAGTAAGGAAAGGTGTTAAAGAAATCATTCCCCCGTGCAGGTCACTTTGTGACAGTACATCTGCTCAATGGCTGCTACTACACATGATTAACATCCCTACTAAGGCTTTGTCTTCACTACCCGCCGATCCGGCGGGTAGCAATCGGTTTCTCGGGGATCGACTTACCGCGTCTAGTGAAGCCGCGGTAAAATCGATCCCTGATCGCTCTGCCGTCGACTCCGGAAATCCACCTCGGCAAGAGGCGGCAGCGGAGTCGGCGGCAGCGGTCGACTTTCCCGCGTCCTCACCGCCAGGTAAGCCGACCTAAAATACGCAACTTCAGCTACGGTATTCACGTAGCTGAAGTTGCGTATCTTAGGTAGGACCCCCGCTGCAGTGTAGACCTAGCCTAAGTGGGCTGAAATGGCCAGAGGATTACAAAAATAATATGGAAAAAATAAATGTTACAAAGAGATACAGAATAGAACAAGGTGCTTAAAAATAGGTCTGTACCTTGATCTAGAAGTCTTACTATACATAACCCAACTGGAAATCCATAGTCAAAAACTCCTTTGGTCTGCTGTTCTGTAACTTAGGCTCTTGTTCTACAGTGGTATTGGTTGGGATCAGGGTGGATAAAAATCAATGATTTCTTTAAATTGGATTTTTTTTGATAAAATGCTTTTTGAGGAAAAAACCTATCTAAAGATAGTTTTAATTAAGATACATTATAGCTCAAAGATATCTCATTGTGGAATAGGGATTATAAATTCTAATTCTATAGTATGAGACAATATATTCATGTAATGTTTAAGGACAGTTTTGTAAATGAGTTTCAATAGTTCATGGATTATGGACTGTGGCGGGGTGGTGACCCACTCCACCCCTGATAGGGTTGGAACCAGCCCTGGGAGAGGGCTGGCAGGCTGTGAAAGAAAGACCTGGGCTGATTGGGGAAGCAGCCACAGCTGGGCCACGCCCCAGTCAGGGCCCAGCTGGCCCTATAAAGGCTGGGAGCCAGGAGCAAGGACACAGTCTCTCTTTGTGTTCAGAGAGAGAAGGGCCTGGCTGAAGGGAGCTAGAGACAGGGTACCTGAGCTGGAACGAGCTAATTCCCGGAAGTCACCAGCAGGAGGCGCCGCAGGGGTGAGTCCGCTCGTCTACAGGGACCCAATCTTATCGGGTTCCAGAGACTTCTGTATAGATTATTTAGGTTAATCTTTCTTTTGCCTGCCAGACGAAAAAGGTTGGGGACCACTGGTCTAGAAGATACCATCAGAGATGCTTAGTTTGCAGTTCTCAAACTGTGGATTTGTGTCTCCAGAGATAACACTGGTCTACAATTTTTGAGAAGTCGTCTGCTTCAGAGATAAAATGTGCTATTTATTATGTATTTTGATGTGCTGAATTCAAATATGACAATTAAAACAACTGATTGGCTACTGTTTCTAAGATATTTAAGTTTTTACATTTTATGTCTATGTATATTGTGTAGATAGTAGGTACTACCCCTCCCTGTCAGGGAGGGGTAGTACCTCTGATGGGGGAGCAGTCGTACTCCTAGGAGTAGCTCATCCACTTTGGTCCCCACTTGACACCCAGCTCTCACCTGTGGCTCCAAGTAGCTGTCAGCATGCGACAGCGGCCACACCCCGGAGACCGTCTCGACTGGAGGGCTAAACCAGGTGAGGGTAGCTGATGAGTATGAGACTCTCGGTGAGTCAGGGCCTGTCTACCCATTGCATGCGAAGGCTGGATCCGGCTGACTGAGGCAACCTAGTTCAACCTGGTTCAATGGTCAGGAAGGCGGTGACAGCAAGCGTTGTGGAACGCTTAAGAGCACGACAAGACACGTAGGCGTCCTGGTCATCCACTGCGCCCTGTCCTATCTCCAGCCGTCTCGACTTCTGTCCTGCCACTGGATACAGATAGGAACTGGGAAGAGAGAGTGAGGCTGACGTTGCGCAACTCTCCCTCACTTTAATCCAATTCACGCGCAAGTCTCGACATCATATCACATCATATCAAGTCCTGTGGCGATGGGTGAGCGACGAAGCAGCAGGTGTGGATACACTGGGAGTTGTAGCTGCGGACCTGCACACAGGCGGCTCAGACATAATGGTCGTTCCTCACTGACCGAAGCAGCAGTGGAGCTTGGCATCTTCTTGAGCGACTGAGCAGCCCTATTCAGGATTGCACTGCTCACCTCCGTAGAACGAGGAGGGGGCTAGAAAAGGTGCCCTAAACATTGCCTGCTTCACCTTACCCTGGCCAGCATACCGCAGCTGGCGGGGATCCCATAAAAGCGGTCTAACAAAAACAAAACTTAGAGTGACACCGATCACTATTGGCACATGGAATGTGCGCACGTTACTGGACAACATCACGGCAGACAGACCGGAGAGAAGAACAGCACTTGTCGCTAGAGAGCTCGCACGCTACAACATTGACATTGCAGCCCTTAGCGAAACTCGCCTTGCTAATGAAGGACAGCTGTCCGAGTCAGGTGGTGGCTATACATTCTTCTAGAGTGGCCGCAGCAGTGATGAGCGTCGCGAATCTGGAGTTGGCTTCGCCATCAAGAATCATCTTGTTCGGAAACTTGCCAGGTCCCCCGAGGGTATGAATGACCGGCTCATGACAATGCAGCTTCCGCTTCAAAAAGGAAAACAAGCTACTTTGATCAGCGCATATGCTCCTACAATGACCAACCCAGAGGATGTGAAGATTAAATTCTACGAAGAACTAGATACTCTGCTATCGTCAGTGCACCACACAGACAAGCTGATTCTGCTTCGCGATTTTAACGCAAGAGTCGAATGCGATGCCGCAGCCTGGGAAGGAGTCATCGGGAAAAATGGAGTGGGAAAGTGCAACAGCAATGGCCTGTTACTGCTGAAAACTTGTGCAGCACATGGCCTTCTGATCAGCAATACGGTCTTCCGCCTTCCTACCCGCAACAGGACTTCGTGGATGCATCCCCGTTCCAAGCAGTGGCATTTGATCGATTATGTCATCATCAGGAGAAGGGACAGACAAGATGTCAGGGTTACAAAAGCTATGTGTGGCGCTGACTGTTGGACGGATCATAGGCTCATAGTATCCAAAATGAAGCTCCGAATCATGCCGAAGAGACGACCACAAGGCTGTAAGGCTCTCAAAAGGATCAACGTGTCGAAGCTGAAGAACAGCCGCATCACTGAAAATCTAGCGGAAGACGTAGAGAATGAGCTTGCTGATCTTCGTATTGAGGAGGACGCTGAGAAAGACTGGGAGCGATTCCGCAACACTGTCCATACAGTTGCATCGAAGGTATTGGGGCCCTCCACATGCAGGCGGCAAGACTGGTTTGACGAAAATGATGCAGAAATCCAGGCTTTACTTGCTGAGAAGCACCGCCTGCATCATGCATATCAAAACGATCCATCCTCGGCGGCAAAGAAGACTGCCTTTATCAACGTTCGCAGAACAGTACAGAACCGATTGCGCAAAATGCGGGACTTGTGGCTGAGCGCCAAAGCAGATGAAATACAGGCATATGCGGACAGGAACGACTTTAAGCAGTTTTATGAAGCCCTTAACACACTCTATGGTCCACAGTCTTCTGGGAGCTTTCCCCTCCTGAACTCTGATGGTACTGTGCTGCTTACAGAGAAGACGCAGATTCTCCAGAGATGGGCTGAACACTTTGAAGCAATTCTCAATCGCCCCTCAGTCATCAATGATGAGGCCATTGACAAGATGCCCCAAGTTGCAGTCAATGACTCCATGGATGCTTCACCAGAAGAGGACGAAGTGAAGAAAGCTATCAATCAGCTGTCAAGTGGCAAAGCCCCAGGGTCAGATGCCATACCAGCAGAGGTGTACAAAGTCGGTGGACCCGTGCTGCTACGGAAACTCACTGAGCTGTTTCAGTCCTTCTGGGGGCAGGGAACCATTCCAGAGGAATTTAGAGACGCGTCCATCTTGCACCTCTATAAGAGGAAGGGCAATCGCCAGGTATGCGACAATCACCGTGGAATCTCGCTGCTTTCTACAGCGGGGAAAGTTCTTGCACAGATTCTGTTGAACCGATTGATTACTCACCTGGAGAAGGGCTTACTGCCAGAATCACAGTGTGGCTTCCACAAAGGTCGTGGGACTATTGACATGATCTTTGCTGTGCGTCAGCTACAGGAGAAATGTCAAGAGCAGAATCGTGAACTCTACACAACTTTTGTGGCCCTCACGAAAGCATTTGACTCTGTCAGTCGCCAGGGCCTGTGGAGGATCATGTCGAAATTTGGCTGTCCAGACAGATTTATACGAATGGTACGTCAATTTCATCACGGTATGATGGCTCGTGTCCTGGATGACGGTGAAACATCTGAGGCCTTCCCAGTCACCAACGGCGTCAAGCAAGGGTGTGTTTTAGCACCCACTTTGTTCAGCATGATATTCTCTGCCACTCTGACTGATGCCTTTCAACACTGCACTGAAGGAGTAGGCCTGAAGTATAGAACTGATGGGAAATTATTCAATCTGAGGCGACTGCGTGCCATCACCAAGGTGAAGGAAACTGTACTTCGAGACTTTCTCTTTGCCGATGATTGTGCTCTGAATGCTAGTACTGAGCCAGAAATGCAAGCCAGTATGGACAAGTTTTCAACTGCATGCAATAACTTCGGTCTCACTATTAACATCAAGAAGACTGAGGTCATGTACCAGCCAGCTCCCCACGCTCCGTACTCAGAACCGTCCATCACTGTAAATGGACAGAGACTTCAGACAGTGGACCACTTCACGTACCTGGGCAGTACTCTTTCCCGAGCAGTGTCAATCGATGATGAAGTAAACTGCAGAATTGCTAAAGCCAGCTCTGCATTTGGCCGATTGCGCTTCAATGTTTGGGAACGTCGAGGGATCAGCCTATCAACGAAGCTGAAGGTCTACCGAGCAGTGGTGCTTCCAACTCTGCTGTACGCCTGCGAGACGTGGACTGTCTATCGGAGTCATGCACGAAGGCTCAATCACTTCCACATTTCCTGTTTGCGAAAGCTTCTAAAAATCAGATGGCAGGACAAAGTGCCCCATACTGATGTCCTTACTAGAGCCAGTCTGCCGTCAGTTCACACATTGCTGATGAGAGCCCAGCCCAGGTGGGCCGGACATGTTGTGAGAATGTCAGATGAACGCATTCCTAAACAGCTCTTCTACAGAGAACTCACTCAGGGAAAGCGCTCCCATGGAGGACAAAAGAAGCGATTCAAGGACACGCTGAAGACCTCTTTGAAGTCCTTCAAGATCAACACCGCCACATGGGAAACCTTTGCACTGAACCGTTCAGCATGGCACAGCCTCATTCACACAGGCAGTAATACCTCTGAGGCGAGGCGTATTGCTGAGGCTGAAAAAAAGCGTGAGCTGCGCAAGTCCAGAGCTGCTCGTACATCATCGACAGTGCCATTACATGTTTGCCCGACGTTTTAACCTACTTTAAAACTGAGTTGAAGTGGAGCATATGTATCAGTAACTTAAGGTTAAATGCAACAAGGATATTGTATTTATCTACAAAACAAGCATTAAATACCCAGGAAATTCAGAATTAAAGTTAAAGTTAAAAGAAACCCAAACATATTAGGGTATGGAAATATGAAAATAAGGAACTTAAGTAGTCTTAATAGTACCCTGTAGTGATATGGTGGGGGAAACTATGAACCCCCACTTCTGCAACAACCTTAAGGTGTCTTTTTTAATAAATTCCAGTTAATCTGGGACCACAACATTAAACTGCATTAATTATTGCTGAATGGTTATTGCCTGGCATCATAGGGCAGAGTTAAGGTTGTTTGGGTGTATTCCCAAATATGTTATGGGATGGAAATATGCAATAGTTTGATGAATAAGTTACTCTCAGGAAAATGAGAAATACACCTCTACCCAGAAATAACGATGTCCTCGGGAGCCAAAAAATGTTACTGCGTTATAGGTGAAACCGCGTTATATCGAATTTGCTTTGATCTGCCGGAGTGCGCAGCCCCGCCGGAGCGCTGCTTTACCGTGTTATATCCGAATTCATGTTATATCGGGTCGCGTTATATCAGGGTAGAGGTGTATATAATTCCCCTTTTTTTTACTAACAGTCTATGAAGAAATATAATTTATTTATTAAAACAAGACACTGCTTGTTTTAATAAATACATGCCTTGTACAAGGCATGTATTCATTATCAGACAAACTCTCACCTTTTAGGTCCCAGTCTTGCCAAGAGAAGCATGCAGGTGACCCCTGAGACCAATGTAGAGACTCACAGAAAATAAATTAGGTTCTGCAATTCTCTTGGCAGGACTGGGGCCTTGGGGGAATAAGCCTACACTTCCAATACATCTTCAAATCACCAGGGCCTGATGAAATGCATCCTAGAATATTCAAGGAGCTGACTGAGGAGATATCTGAGCCATTAGCAATTATCTCTGAAAAGCCATGGAAGACGCGAGATATTCCAGAAGACTGGAAAAGGGCAAATATAGTGCCCATCTATAAAAAGGGAAATAAGGGCAACCCGGGGAATTACAGACCAGTCATCTTAACTTCTGTGCCCGAAAAGATAATGGAACAAATAATTAAGCAATTTGCAAACACCTAGAAGATAATAAGGTTCTGAACAACAGTCAGCATGGATTTGTCAAGAACAAATCAGGTCAAACCAACCTGAGAGCTTTCTTTGACAGGGTAACAAGCCTTGTAGATGGGGGGAAGCGGTAGATGTGGTATATCTTGACTTTAGTAAGGCTTTTGATACTGTCTCCCATGACCGTCTCATAAACAAAATAGGGAAATACAACCTAGATGGAGCTACTATAAAGTGGGTGCATAACTGGTTGGAAAATCGTTCCCAGAGAGTAGTTATCAGTGGTTCACAGTCATGCTGGAAGGGCATAACGAGTGGGGTCCCACAGGGATCAGTTCTGGGTCCAGTTCTGTTCAATATCTTCATCAATGATTTAGATAATGGCATAGAGAGTACACTTATAAAGTTGGCAGACGATACCAAGCTGGGAGGGGTGGCAAGTGCTTTGGAGGATAGGATTAAAATTCAAAATGATCTGGACAAACTGGAGAAATGGTCTGAAGTAAACAGAATGAAATTCAATAAGGACAAATGCAAAGTACTCCACTTAGGTCGGAACAATCAGTTGCACACATACAAAATGGGAAATGACTGCCTAGGTAGGAGTACTGCGGAAAGGGATCTGGGGGGTCATAGTGGATCACAAGCTAAATATGAGTCAACTGTATAACACTGTTGCAAAAAAAGCAAACATCATTCTGGGATATATTAGCAGGAGTATTGTAAGCAAGACACGAGAAGTAATTCTTCGGCTCTACTCCACATTGATTAGGCCTCAGCTGGAGTACTGTGTCCAGTTCTGGGCGTCACATTTCAGGAAAGATGTGGACAAATTGGAGAAAGTCCAGAGAAGAACAACAAAAATGATTAAAGGTCTAGAAAACATGACCGATGAGGGAAGATTGAAAAAATTGGGTTTGTTTAGTCTGGAGAAGAGAAGACAGAGGGGAAATGATAACAGTTTTAAAGTACATAAAAGGTTGTTACAAGGAGGAGGGAGAAAAATTGTTCTTCTTAACCTCTGAGGATAGGCCAAGAAGCAATGGGCTTAAACTGCAGCAAGGGCGGTTTAGGTTGGACATTAGGAAAAATTTCCTGTCAGAGTGGTTAAGCACTGGAATAAACTGCCTAGGGAGGTTGTGGAACCTCCATCACTGGGGATTTTTAAGAGCAGGTTGGACAAATATCTGTCAGGGATGGTTTAGATAATACTTAGTCCTGCCTTGAGTGCAGGGGACTGGACTAGATGACCTCTCAAGGTCCCTTCCAGTTCTATGATTCTATGAAATAGATAATGAAAATGTTTTGACTCTTGTCAACAGATGAAAACCAACCTCTCTTTTGGAAACACAAAAGTAAGTTTAAAAATCAAGCTTTTTTACTGATTTAAATCACATTTTTAATTAATACATCTGACCTTCTATACTTTGTTACTGATATATACATCAATTTCAAATACAATGTATAATAGGCAAATAATCTGAAATCCATTAATTGAAAGACAACCTGAAAACACATATTTTACAAAAAGTCAAACAATTTTATAACATATAAGCTTTGAGCTTTATAAATGCCTCAAATAATCAAAGAATAGGAACACTGAGCAAATTTGTCAATGAAAACATAACTTTTTCTCCTCTTTTTTCCAGGTACATAGTTTTCATACCCAACAGAGAACACCAGCTGTTAGTTGGTGAGACACTCTAGCATGCATATTTTGCTAGCAATGTCATCCCTATCACCCACTAAAAACTGGAGCTGACCTACAGATATAAAAGTAAGTACTTTAATAGTTGACTCCCTGATTTAAATCACTTTTTATGGTTTGTCAAGTTTAAAGATATTAGAACTTTAGAGAAACATGTAATATTTAAAAATGAGGGACGCTTAGTAGTAGGATGAAATAGTAGGAGTGTTACCAGCAGCGCACATACTATGGTACCATACCAAGTAAAATCTGCTGGTCTGAAAGTTGTAGACCTGAAATAAATGGTGGGGAGAAGTTTTTAAATAACAAGAGACTTTAACTTCTTACTCTATTTGGGCCATTCTGCATATAGTTCTAGTTTGTTTTAAAGGAGAACTCTGTTCAGAAAGCAAACTTGGAAAATGGTCTTTAGACATTAAACCAGGGATAGTCAATAGGTGGACCGCGGGCCAAATCTGGACCACCAGACACACCTGAATTGACGACAAAATCTTTTTATTGATTTAATACAAAAATAACAACAACATTTTCTCTGGAGTCTGGACCTTGACTATATTTTGACCAAGAAATTTGGACCTTGACAAAAACTAAATTGATTACCCCTGCATTAAGCTTTTTATTTGCACAGTATTCACCTGCATTCCCTTTGTTATTTTTAAAAATAGTTTTAACTAAGGATTCTCTCACGCATAACCCATTTTCTCCTCCTGGTGGATGATGGTCAAGTAATAATTCTGTCTTTGTGACATTAATCTGTAGTCATGAAAATGACTGATAATACAAATTCAACATTATGACTCCAATGCAAGATCAGAAAGGATAAGACAATAGACTATGAAGGAGGAAGCCTTTATTTAAATACAAACACAGTCAGCAACTGCTTTAAACTGCAGAATCAGTGAGAAGACCATAAATATTCCTTTTGCTTGCTAGATCTGTGATAACATTTTCCAGACCTCTAAAATGCATGTTTCTGTAAATCAAGGAAGAAGAATGCTTTGCATACAAGTTCTATAACAAAAATCTAAATGAAAAATAGCTTTTATATCTTATCCCAAATATGTTTGAAATGTATCTCTAGTGTCAAAGTCCTCATTTAAGGAAACACAATGATACAGAAGTAGGAATTACAAACGGGTTGCAATTTCATTAGAAGGAAAGAGGTGAAAGACTCCAATAGGAATTTTCAGTCTTCTCTGATGTCACGGAATTACATTAAATAGATGTAATTTAGGGTGAAGAGAGGGAAAATGGGCAGCTGAAGACATTCAGAGCATATTTAATACTGGGTGGGATATACAAACCAGATGAAGACCACTCAAAATAGGCACTCTTTTGGCCACCCAAAAGATCAAGTACACTCTACCCCAATATAACGCGACCCGATATAACACAAATTCGGATATAACGCGATAAAGCAGTGCTCCGGGGGGGGGGGGCTGCGCACTCTGGTGGAGCAAAGCAAGTTCGATATAACGCGGTTTCACCTATAACGCGGTAAGATTTTTTGGCTCCCGAGGACAGCGTTATATCGAGGTAGAGGTGTACTAGAGATTAGGAGATTTTTTTTTTATTAAAACAATTCACATGAATAGTTGGCAGGACTGGCAGCCCAGAGCCAAATTTCTTCTATGAGCCACAAGTGTGAAGGCTTTTCCATGCTTTCCCACCAATGTGCCTTGATCTTGGACCACAGGACCCACAATCAAGGAAGAGAAAAGAGAAGTGTCTTAATTTCCTTTAGTTCTTTGCCTTTTTAATAAGAACAATGAAAAGGTTGCCAACTAGTGAGCAATAACAGTTATGATTTTAATATAGTATATGATCAGCTGTCCACTAGAAATGGACTATTTCACATATGCTATTGGATGGTAACAAGTACAAACCAGAGCTGTATTCAAACTGACCTACAAACAAATCATTCCCTTCCTTTCAACATCTTCTCACCCCTAACATCTCTCCCAAAGAACACCTAGGCCTTATGTATGCTTTCTGATTTCTCACCAGCAAATCAATGTATTTCTGCATTGATACTTTCCCTGACATTAACAACATAGTAAAACAATATTAATGAAAAGTTAACCCCAATATCTTGAATAGCTTTGCATCACATCTGATAATAGGAGACAGGGCCTTTAACTTCTATGCTGCTGCCTCAAATCCAGCCCAGTTCAGTAGTGAATACAACATGAAGAAGCTTGTGCTTCCCCTATTCTATCTTTTGCAGATTTTTTTTTTTAAGTTTTCAAGAATATGCAGTACCATTCATAAGCACTAAGTGATTTGTTTT
This sequence comes from Emys orbicularis, assembly GCF_028017835.1. Lineage (NCBI taxonomy): Eukaryota > Metazoa > Chordata > Testudines > Emydidae > Emys > Emys orbicularis. Next base: position 93,532,929 of record NC_088687.1, on the reverse strand, counting down.
AAATAGAGTTCCTAATAGAATAGATCACAGAAAACAACCTAGCCTGTGAAATTATTGAAAACTTAAATACACTTTTATTTTAGTCACCACCAGATCCTCACTGATACCTGGCCAAAAAAAAAAAAAGGAAGCCACAGCAACAGTGGGTCGGTCACCCTCACCACATGCCAAAAAGCTAATGACATTGTTTTGCGTGTGCTTGTCAGACTGGTTGGCTGCTCTTACTGTATTTACTAAGACTTTTCAGACCACAAGAGAACGTTGTCGCTTGATAAAGGAGGAGACTGAGATCTCACAGTGACTAACAGCAGCATAAACAACTACAGGTCATGTACTTGTAAAAAAAATAGCAACCAAATGTCCCACTTCCTGACAGCTCATCATTGGATTTCATACTTTACATACCTCTGTTAATCACAACCCAGGTCAGCTTTGTTTCCTTAATGTCTCAATAAACGATCTGCCTGTGAAGGTTTCTAGCCAACAGTACTGAGGGCTTTACAACGTGACAAAATGCAAGATGCGACACAGGGGAAACGCCACAGGTGCCCCCACGGTTGGCTGCGAAGAGGCAGCAGGGAGGGAGGAGCTACACTCCCCCGACCTGGGCTGGAAGTTCAAAGCCAGACTCGCAGCCTGGCTCCTTGCAGCAGCGGAGCTTTCCGCCAGGCCCTTTCCAACCAGCTGGCAGACAGCAGGCACCGCCAATCGCATCACACCCCACGGGGCACCGCCAGGGCCGATCCAGCTCCCAGAGCAGGGGCTGGACGGGGCACAACTCTGCCCCCTCCCCCGTGGAGCCCAGGCTCGCCACATTCCCCCCGCGCCCCGGCCCCATCGCGTGCCCGCGGCCTACCGCCCTCCCTTCCCCCCGGCGCGGCCCTTACACGGTGACATGGCCAGAGCCGCGCACCACCACCGGGTCGGGCGAGTATTTCAGCAGCTGCTCCTCCAGCGCCCGCTCCTCGTCCTCCTCCTCCTCGTAGATCTCGTCGAAATCCGCCATAGCCGGGCCGCGCTGTGTGTCCGGATAAGGAGCGGGCAGGCGGCCGGGGTCCACCGGCGAGGCTGAGCCGGCGTCGTTGCCGCTCAGGGGCAGGAAGCGCCCTTCATTATCCGGGGAGGGGGAGAAACAACAACATCCGGGCCGGGCCGCGGCGCCAACGCTAGCGCCGCCCCAGCCGAGGGAACCACAGCAACAGCGCCGCCGCGGCCTCGCGAGAGCTTGCGGGTGCGGGCTGCTGCGCGCGGCCCTGGCTCTCTCGGGGGCTGGGGGCGGTGGCAGCGCGGGGAGTGGCTGGGTGGAGAGAGGGAAGAGCGGCGCAGGCGTGACTCCTGGCTGGGATAGTTCGGGGCCAAAGGTGTGTGGAGGGGGCTCTAGGGCTGGGAGGAGGCTGGGGCGGTAATTAGGGGAGATGGGCCAATGTTGCCTTTGCCCAGTGGTGGATTAACGCCCGGGCCCGGCCAATTTGGGGACCCCTCAGGAGCGTTGTCACTCTGGCCACGCCCCCTGCTGCTCCTTCCGCCTGCGGCCCCGCCCCCAGCCAGGTTGGAAGGTGATGGAGCCTGTGGTAGAGTGGGTAGGTTTGCGTCCCCCGTCCCCCCCCCGCATGGAGCTGGAACAAGCCCCTTCTCCCTTTCACTGCCACCCCCTGGAGCTGGCCTGAGCCACTCGCCCAAGCCCCCTTGTCCCCCACACAGGGCTGGACTGAGCCCCGCCTCTCACCCCTCCCCAACCCCTTTTTGGTAAGACTGGGCATTTGTATAATTTGCCCTTGCAAACTGGTGATCCGTTGGCAAGAGCAAATGAGACAAATGCCCAGTTTTGCCAAAACAGTTGGGACATCTAGAGCCAAAATGGAAGGTATGATTAACTCTCAGCCAGGGATCCCCAAACTTTTGGTTGTGTGTCCCCCTTACCTGGTCTGTGCCCTTTCCCCCCGGAAGCCAGGGGCTGCAGTGGAGCTGGGAGTGGGGTTGTGGCCGGGAGCGGGGCCAGAGGTGCGGCTGGAGTGTGGCCAGGAGCAAAACCATGGCTGGGGGTGGGGCTGGGGGCAGAGCAGGACTGGCTACTGCTCCCTCCCTAGCCCCTTTGTGGGGGTTGATTCGGGCCCTGCCACACACACCCGAACATTCCTCTCTGCCCCCCTAGGGGGCACACCCCACACTTTGGGGACCACTGCCGTTGGCTGTGGTAAGAGCCACCTAGGAAGCCTGGCCAACTGGGGAGCCAGGCCCTCCACCTGCCCTGGGTGAGGGACTGAGGAGCCCAAGAGCAGCCCGTGTCCCTGCCCCAGGGCAGGTGGAGGGTCCAGGGTCCCCTCTTAATCCACCTCTGGAGGTGAGTAACAGTGCCGAGGGAAGGTGGGAGGAATCCTGTCCACCCTGCTGTTGCCTGATTTCCCATCCCAAGCCCCTCGCTCCACAGACCGCTGCCCTGCTGTGCCCTGATTTGAGGAAGGTGCAGTTATGGGGTTCCCAATTGGGGGCAACAGTTGGAGGTTGACTCATGCCCCAAACCATGAAGGTTCATAGCTTTTTAGATATTCCCTCCACCAGGCTCTCAGAAACGTAAAGATTCTTGGCACTGCACCAAGATGAATAGGGTAAAAATGTCTCTCATCTCCAACATGGCCAGGTCCCCACATGATGCAGGAGAGTGGAGCATGCTTTGAAGATGCAACTGAGGATGTCATTACATCAATAAACCTAAGAAAATAAAAAATCCAAGAAAAACCCCCACCATCCCTTTCTTTCACTAATTATATCAGGAACATTTAACAGAAATGTGTCTTTTCAAACAATATTCCTGGCCCGGGGCCTGGCTCCAGCAATGTTTGAGGCCGGGTCTCTCCCTCGGCCCTGCCTTCCGCCCCCAGCACACACACCCATGCATACCCCGGGAGATTTAAAACAACCCAGGGCCCCCACCCACCACCGGCAGCACAGCGGAGCGGCTTCCTGCCTGCTCGCTCCACGTGGCTGCTGGCCCCTCCCTGCGGCCCCAGGGCAGGGTGGGTCTGTGTCTACGTGCGCTGCTCCCACCCCAAGCACTCCTGTGGCCAATAGGAAGCTGCGGGGGCAGTGCCTGGGGGTAGCAGTGCACGGAGGCCCCCCAGTCTGCCCTGCCTGGGAACCCCAGGTAAGCACTGCACCCCTCCACCCCCTCCCAGAGCCTGCACCCCCGCCCCTTTCCCACACCCCCTCCTGCCCCCAAACTCACTCCCTCTGCACCTCCTCCTGTCCCCAAACTCCCTCCCAGAGCCTGCACCCCCCACCCCTTGCCCCAGCTCAGAGCCTACACCCAAACTCCATCCCAGAGCCTGCACCCCTCACCCCCACCCCTTGCCCCAGCCCAGATCTTACACCCAAACTCCATCCCAGAGCCTGCACCCCTCACCTCCTCCTACACCCCCACCCTCTGCCCCAGTCCGGAGCCTTCACCCAGCACCCAAATTCCTTCCCAGAGCCTGCACCCCCACCCCCTTCCCACACACCCCCTCCTGCCCCCAAACTCCCTCCCAGAGCCTGCACTCCTCACCCCCTCCTGCACCCTCTGCCCCAGCCTGGAGCTTGCACCCCAGACCTCCTGCCCCACCCAAACTATCTCCCAGAGCCCAACCTCTCACCTGTTCTGCATCCAAACTCCATCCCAGAGCCTTACTCCCCAAACCCCCCGCCCCAGCCCAAGGCCTGTACCCCAGATCTCCTCCCCCCACCCAAACTCCTTCCCAGAGCCTTAGGCTGTTAGGTTCACCACATAATGGTAATTATTTGGGGATTTTGGTGCTAGTTGCTCAATTTGATCCATTTTTGGATCAAATTGGATCGCTAAATTGGGACAGAAGGGTAAAGGCAGTACCTCTTATCTGTCATTGACTACTTGTGAAGAATTCATTGATTTGGTGGGCCAGAAAGTTAAAACAAAATAGTTGCAGAACTTCAACAAGCCAAATATTTTTCAGTTATTGTGGATTCAACACAGTTGATGTTGCATGTTGATCAGCTCACTTTTGTATGCAGATTTGTCAAGTCAGAGGGACAAATTGTAGAATGATTCATTGGATTTGAGCCGCTAGAGACTTATACAGGTACAAGCCTTGCTGATTGTGTACTTGCAATGACAAACAGCTTGGGTTTGGACACACCTAATTGCCATGGACAAACATGACAATGTCAGCAATATGTTGGGATGATATAACGATCTGCAGGCATATCTAAATCGACTAAACCCTCTTATTGTCTACAATCCTTGTGCTGCTCATTCTTTAAATTTAGTGGGAGTCAACAGTATTAACAACCGTTGTTCAAATGTAGTTAATTTTTTCTGGTTTCTGCAGTCACTTTGTTTTCTGTTCAGCCTCTACATATCAATGGAAACAGGTTTTTCCATGATGATAGGAGCCACTCATTCTTGACAGTCAAAAGTCCTGACACATGATGGAGCAGTTGGACAGATTCTACAAGGGCCCTGTGTCAGAACTATAATACAATTCAGCATGCCCTAGAAAGCATGTCAAAAGATATGAACCAGTAACTTGACACCCAACTGGAAGCGGCTTCCCTTCAGAGAAAAATGGAACATTTGGAAACAGCCTTTATGGCACAATTTTGGGACATCATTCTTCAACGGTTTAAAATGACCAGCTTGCAGTTACAGAAAAGTGACATCAACCTGAATACAGCAGTTCACTTACTGCAATCACTACAATTATTTGTGGCTTCTCTACGAGATTAATTCAAGATTTTTGAAAATGCTGCTACAAACCCATGCAAGACTCTTTCACAGAATTATCAAACTGCTCTGAATTGTTACTGAAAACGAAAACAGTTAGCAGATGAATTAGGAGGACCTGAGGTTTTACTTGAGGAAAGTCAAAAGTTTCGCACTGAGACTTTTTACGTAGCTTATCTTCATCACCGACAGGATGCCTATAAGTTGCTGAATGACCACTTTGGAGTACTATTTGAAAACAACTTGCTGGACATTTCTGACATTCACAAGCATGCTGCTGAACTTGCTGCAGTTTACCCTGATGACTTGGAACAAAATTTTCCTGATGGACTCATACAATTCAAATTCTTTGTACAGGATGAGCCTGACAAATCTCCAGCCCATTTGCTGCAAGTTTTAAAGCAAAGCGGCCTTCAATCAACATTCCCTAATACGTACATTGCTCTCCGAATTTTCATGACCCTACCAGTTACAAATTGTGAAGGAGAACGTACGGTTTCCAAGCTGGCAAGGATAAAAGATGAACTGAGATCAACAGTGCATCAAAGGCATCTGAATGCCTTGTCTCTAATGGCAGTTGAGTCAGAACTGGCTCGACAAATGGACTTTGATGATATTATACATGATTTTTTTCCTTCCTCAAAACTCAGAAGCAAACAATCATTTAAAAGGAAAGACGTACATTCTTATGATATGTTTTGTATTTTTATTTTTGGGTACACAATGTGATAGATAGTATTATTAAAATGTAAGTGTAATGGGTACATTAAAGAGAGACATTTATAGTATATTACTTGTAGCACATTTTTTCCATTGCTATGTACTGATGTTACTGGGAATGATACGCAAAATCTGGCTGTAATTAGTTTCCTAAACTACTCTCAGTTCAGTAGATGGGATACAAGTCACAGAATCAAAATGACACCAACATGTAATCTCTTTAAAAGAAATGTGAAATTTTAAGGGCATGCATGGAGTCTTTGTATTAATGCATTTTGATACATTTGTGTTTTTAATGGGGTGGAGGGATCCCAGGTGTGTTGTGCCCAGGGCCCCAAATATCTTAATCTACCTCTGCCCGTGCCCTTTAGCTATCTATAGCAACCTTTGGACCATTTCATCACCCACATGGCAATGTTGATGAGAGGGCTTTTTTTAGGCACCATTTTTTCTTTTAAAGGTGAATTGCCCAGTTTGCACCCTTCTTTTTCTTCTTTATGAAGCAGGGCAGGGGTTTTCCTGTTTGTTTTTTACCTTAAAATATCAAGTTTTTTGCCTTCGCTGGTTTTGCTGGGTTTCTTGTTAGAGGAGCAGAGAAATGGAACTGGAGCTTTGTTAGCCCTCGTTCAGCACCCTTCTGCTTCAACTCTAAACAATGAGAACTTTCCTCCCAACTTTTTAATCAGGTTTTGGATTAAATAGTTGCCTTAAAAAAAGCAAACGAAATACAATTTGACAGAAAATCTCTTCCACGCTCAGTTATTTAGATTTCACTTTCTTGGTACTGGTGATGTCTTGGCCCCTGACTCAGCCTGGGTTGGAATGTGCTAAAATTACCCATTAAAGGAATAAACTCTGTGCCCTACCAGGGGAAGTAGAACATTCATCCTTGCATTTAAAAACCAGTCTGTTAAATAAAGATAGTTTGGCTCAAATGTTCAACATAGGCAGCTAAGCTGCACCTCTGAGCTCCAATCAACATTGGGTACTTGCACATGCCAGCTGCTTTTACTTTTGCATGTGCCAATGTCTTGCAGTCATAGTTTTGGGTTTTGGAAAATGTGTCTCATAATCATACTAGTTCTTCAATAATACATAGTGTCTTCCAGGAAGAACACTAGTGACAAGACTTGCATTTATAATGTGCTTAAAAAAGCCCCAAAACAATTAGAAGACCTTCCCCACTCCCCACAACATTTAGGACTCGATACATTTGTTGGTTTTTTGTTTTTAAAAAAAGCTTTTGGTTTTTCCTTTGCACCATTAACACTTGTCAAAACTGGAAGTTAATGTAAAGGGTGCAAAATTCTAGCAATATAATAAGGCTTTTAGTAACAGAATGTTGGCTGTTGTGCTGGTGTGGGATTTAGTGGGAACAGGATGACATTTTAGAAAGGGAGAATTATCTTTGGTTTGGACAGAGTAAACTAATAAACTATGAAGTGTGCAGAAACGTTTAGATCCTGTGCTTAGGTGATGAGTCTATAGCCTTCGTGTAATAGGCTGCCATGAATTGATTGAGAATATTGATTGCCAATTTGCTGCCTGTATCTCACAGAAATGGATTTCACCTACTATTTTCAACAGGCATTTATGATAGTCACTGATAGAAATGTTCTTTATGTGTTGGCTGCTGTCCAAAGGCTACACTGGGGTGTGACATAAGTTCCATTGTAAAACCCGATCATATTGTTGTTCTGGGGGTTGCATGAAACCTTGGTAAAGTGGTAGGTGTAACACAGCTGCCTTTCATTCAGGATAAATATAAAAAGTGATTAAGCTTCTTTACAGAATAGATAGCTTTGATAGTAGGAGGTATTGCTCAAAACACAGGCCACATGCAAGACCAGCTAGGAATCTAAGGCTTGGTCTACACTTATAAGTTAGGGTGACATAGGTATGTTGGTCAGGGGTGTGAAAAAACCCACCCCTGACTGACAGAGTTATGCCGAACTAACCCAGACTATAAATGCAGCTGTGTCAATGAAGAATGTTTGTCTATGTAGCTAACTTAATTTGGGGCGGTGGTGGTCTTCCACTGACAGAAAAAATGCTTTTCTTGCCGTAGGCTGCATCTGCACTAGTGGGTTATGGAGGCACCTTCCAACTTCTGGAGCAAATGAGGCAGGCAACCTCATTTCTGGCATTTCCTAACTTTTGAGTGCTTGACTTTACAAACTTAATAATGTTCTTTTAACATAGTTTTTGTGCAGTTTTTTTCAGTTTAAAAAAAAAAAACCTGAAAAAACAGAACTTCTGTCATGTGGCATCATGTTGACACCCATATGGTTCATCAGCTGATTTGTAACCTTTAGATCCACTGCACAGACCTCTGCCACTTGAACTAACAGAGCAAATCATAGCAGTAGTAAGTTGACATCCTCTGTGTAGACTAGTCCTAAAAGGGATTATGACACACACTTTGCCAGTGGGTTTCACAGATATTTGATAGCAGAGGAATGGTGAGACTCTGGGTTCTTGCTTTCCATTTCAGGCTCTGGAGGGCAACGTGTCCTAATGGGCAATGGTTCTTCTGCCCATTCCCCCCAGGCTTGTCCCCTTATGTCTTGTCCTCTCCATCCTGTCCTTTTCTTGTCTCTTTCCCCACCCGTGACTCCTTATCACAGTCTCATTCTTCTTGCCTACTCAGTCCTAGTCTCCACTTCTCATCCCAGTCTCCTTTCCAACCAATCCTAGTATCCATTTCTGAATCATGTTCAGTGAGAACTGAATCTTTGGAGATTTTCTATGCTAAACCCCAAGAATTCTCTACTGAACATGGGAACTATGATTTTTCAAAGGCTTACAACTTGGCAAAAATTGGATGAATTTTCATGGGGATGGCAAAAGGCACATCCCTGACACAAAGCGCCTGCCTCCCCACTATCAAATTTCAAGTCTCTGCTCCAAAGCACAGGGCTCTAGCACTTCTCAAAGGAAGGGTTGCCCAAAATAATTTAAATGTCAAAACAATCTATTTTCCCTTGCCTCATTCTTAGAAAAGCGTTAACCTTTTTGACAAACTTCAAAATAATTGTCAGTGGCAGACACTTGGCACCGAAAATTTTAGCCCAAACACAAAACTGGGCGAAGTTTTAGACAACTGAAAACAGTCTTCTAATTGGGAGTGTCGGGCAACCTTAATATAAAGTACTTATGTGACCCTATTAACATGGTATCTGAGCACCTCACAATCTTTTATGTAGTTCTTCTCACAACACCCCTGTGCATAAGGAATTGCTATTATCCCCATTTTACAAATGGTGAACTGGGGCACAGAGAGGCTAAGTGACTTGCCCAAGATATCTAATGGAGCAGGAAATTGAACCTGGATCTGCTGACTTCTATGCTAGCACCTTAACCACCTGACCATTTTTCCACTACCAGCCCTGCTTACAATGACTTTCAGTAGATTAAATGCGAGCAACTCAGACCTGTCACTCCCCTGGGAACACTATGAACAACTACAGTTTTGTATTAGCATCTTGTATTTATAAGGCATCTACTACATTGGTAATTAAGTACCAGTAGTTGGACTGGAAATCCTGTGTAAAGGTGCAGGGGCTATGGCAAAAATATACATGTGATAACTTAGGGTATTACTAGCATTTCCCTTTCCAACACCCAATGTATTTGTTTTCAGCATCTATCTTTGTATCTGGGGGTGAGTTGCTGCAGTAAGCTGTGTTCCCACCTACCAAGATCTTAACTACCAATAAGTGGTTACCTCCTTTCTTCTTCCTTCTTTTTTCCTCTCCCTGTTCCCTTCCCCCTGTTTTGCTGCTTTTCCTGTGCTCCTTTCCTTACTTCTATTGCCCTCTTTCTTCTTCTTTTGCTCCGTGGTTTCTTTCTTTTTCTTCTATTTCTGTGCCTTATTGCTTTCCCTTTCTTCTTCCATTTTTCTCCTTGCTTTCTGGCCTTATTCCTTCCCTTCCTTCATGTTTTCCGCCATATTCATCTTTAACTTCTTCCTCTTTACCTCCCCCTTGCCTCTTCTTTTTTTGCCTCACTCCTTCTCCCATACTTGTGAAGATCTTCCCCTTTCCTTTGTTTCTCCCTATCATTTTTCTTGCTAATTAGCAAGGATATGGGCTGCTAAAGAGAAATTGTTTAATTCAAGAAGGGCATGAAAGAACAAACAGCAGGTCCAGGAGTAAACCTGTACTTTAAACTCCTCCTACTGCCAAGCAGCAGAGCAAAGCTGTCAGCAACAACTTTTTTTTTCAGGCCTGACCCTGATTAGTTATGAGAAGTGGGGAGGGGGAGTTAAAAGAAAAAGTGAGTGGCAACTGGCAAGGAAAAGGGAACAGAGAAGGTAAAGAAAGCAAGGGAGAGGAAAAAGCTGGGGGGGGGAGGGGAGCAAGAGAGGGCTAAAGGGAACTTATATTCACACACATCATAGTCCAGTTCAGCTGATACAAATACAGAATTGTATAAAACCTCTCAGGCTTTCCACATCCAAGCTGTCACCAAATGCTCCTGGTTCTTCATCTGTAACTGCTACAGAATGCTGTCAAACCTCGTAATACTGCGAATTCGGATATAACGCCATCATAAGTTGGCTCCCCTTTAAGGCTGTAATACTGTTCGCATTTTGCCGGAATACTTTTTTTATGACATTTATAAATAAACCGTGTTCTTCCAGTCTTATAGGATAAAGTGACTCGTGGCCATTGCAGGCCCATTGCATTTAGTTCTCGGGTTGTACATGTGTATGGTGTTTGCTACAAACTTATTAATTTCCTATATTAATTATTAATTTCCTATATTTAAAAAAATATTTTACCGTTATGGATACGCCAGTACGCAAACGCAAGTCGTTTTCTGCCCAAGAGAAATTGTACGCCCTGGATCAACTAAAGAAGGGCAAACAACAAACTCAGCTTGCTAGAGATCTAGGAATTAGCGAGTCCACTCTGCGAGGGTGGAAAAAGAAGAAGAAAAGCTCCATAGCCTACCCTGCATTCTTGAAGAGGAAACTGGTTTACAGCATAAAAAGGTCAAGTTTGCTAATGACGAAAGCCTAGATTCAGCCTTGTACCAATGGTTTGTCCAGGCTCGCTCAGAAGTAGTTCCCATTTCTGGCCCTATTCTGAAAGCTCAAGCAGAGAAATTTGATCGCTTTATCAATGGAAATGAATCCAAATTTAAGGCGAGAACGGCTGGCTGGACAGATTCAAGAAAAGGCACACTATAAGACAAGTTCTTGTGTCTGGGGAAATACGCTCAGCTGATAAAGAGGCTGCCGATTCCTATCCAATTGAGCTTAAAAAGTTGCTGGAGGAAGGTTGCTACACAGCCGATCAAGTTTAGAACTGCGATGAGACTGATTTATGCTTTAAAATGTTACCCGATCGCACCCTCGCAACCAGGACTGATAATCACAAATGAGAAGGCTTTAAGCAGAGGAAGGACCGAGTCACTCTCTTGTTTTGCATCAACAAGTCTGGCAGCCACAAAGTCAGATCTCTGATGATCGGAAAAGCGAGGTCTCCCAGATGTTTTCATCATGTTAATATGAAGGCCTTCCCTTTGAATACACCAACAGCAAAAATGCATGGATGAATAGCTCCATATTTAAAGACTGGTTCCATAAAACTTTCGTGCCAGCCGTTTGGGCTCATTTGCAAAAACTCAAGCAGGAGGAAAAAGCTCTCCTCCTGCTGAATAATTGCCCTGCCCACCCCGCAGCAGAAAATCTTGTCAGTCGTGACAGCAAGATTAAAGTCTCTTATCTCCTGAAGAACACTATGTCAGAAATCCAGCCACTGGACCAAGGCATCATATCGGTATTTAAGTAAAACTATCGTCGCGAAATGATCAAGCGGATGGTAGCGGATAACAACTCCTCCGTCGACACATCACTGGCGTCACTCAACTTGAAAGAAGTCTGTCACCTCGGAAAGCCTGGGATGCTATCTCTGCACGTTGCATTGAACGATGCTGGATAAAGGGTCTTGGTCCAGCTTTTCTGTCATCTACACACGATGATGGTAACGACGACGAGCCTGAATTTACAAGATTCATTGAAGACAACGTACGTTTAGCCGAAGAAGCACTCAGAGAATATGAGCACAGTCATCATGATATCCTCAACTGGTTTTCAGCAGATGACATCTGCCCCATATATGAACACATCTCAGATGACGAAATTGTTGCAAATGTCAGCGGGAAGAATGAAACTGCACCACCAGAGCCTGAAACCAGTGGCGCTAATGACGACGACGATGATGATGGCACCTCAACTCCCCCACCAAAAGTGTCCGAGGCAGTAAAGCACCTAGAAGCCAGTTTGAGGCGGCTGGAAACTCAAGACGTGGACAGCGTCAAAATCCTCCAACTCAGAAGCATTCTTGACTTTGCTAGAAGCCAACAGTCCACGCAAATAAGCAGACCACACTAGATAAATTTCATCACTTCTTAAAAAAAGCTAAAATTATGGATTCATGCAACCAGATTGACTTTGCACTCTGCGCAATGATTAGTATAGTCGATTTCACATGTTTCTTTCATGTACATGTAATTAAATTACTACTTTTGTGTTTAAAACACGCTGGGATAACCATTGTTTTTTTTACAAGACTTAAACTGACCGGCTTGAAATCGTAAATTTTCGTAACCTCACTATAAAGCGACCCCGCATTTATCGCGATCGAATTTTTTGGACCCCAATTATCGTGTTATAGCGGGGTTTCACTGTACATCCTTTCCCCTGACATTTCTTCTGCTGAAACCCTGGCTTATGCCCTAGGCATCTCCAGCCTCCCTAATTCTTACACAGCTCCCCACAAGCCTATTCAAAGTGTCACTGATACTTATTTAAACTTCCTTGCCTTGATTACTTGCATTGGCTTTGGATAGCCTTCAACATAAAATATATGGCCCAGATCCTCAAAGATATTTTCAGGATGGAACTGAGAGATATCAAAAGGAAGAGAGAAAGAGGAATGATAGGAATAAGATGATGAAAGATGTGTAAAAACAAAAAATAACCCCCCCCCCAAAAAAATGAAATCACATCTCACTCCTGTACAGAAGCTAAGTGCGGGGGGATCATCATCATCATCATCATGTTCCTATTACGCCTCTGGCGTTTGGGCCAGTGACGAAGCTCCTCCACTCCTGTCTGTTTCTGGCAAGTCTTTCAATGGTTCCCCAGCTGTTCCCCAGGTTTTTCAGCTCTGCTTCCACAGCTCTTAGCCATGTTGCTTTGGGGCGGCCTCATTTTCGCTTGCCTTCAGGTGTCCATCTTATTCCTACTCTGGCGATGAAATCAGTTTCCATCCGAAGCACATGACCAATCCATCTCCAACGCCTCCTGGCAATGATGGTACTCAGATCCTCTTGGCTGCACTGTGTCAATAGATCTTGGTTTGAGATTGTTCTGGGCCAAAAGATAAGGACGATTTTTCTGAGGCAGGTTGTATGGAATGAAGACAGTTTGGACATGTCATACTTTCTCATTCCCCAGCATTCTGCACTATAAAGTAGTGTTGAAAGTACATAGCTCTGATAAATCTTGAGTTTGGGTTTGGTGTTGTATTTTGATGATTTCCAGACTGTATTTAAGTTCCTGAAGGTGTTCCTGGCTTTACTGATTTTGTTCCGGATGTCCTGGCTTGTTCCACCGTCCTGGCTGATGGTGCTGCCCAAGTATATGAATGTTTCTACATTGGTGAGAACATAATCCTCTATCTGTACTAGTGATAGTGAGGCAATATTAAAGGTCATGATATCTACCTTATCGCGGATGATTTTCTGTCCAATTTACTGGCTGAATGCGTTGAGTCGAGTTGTTTTTTCTTGTATATGGTGTTGGGTATGTGATAGGAAAGCGACATCATCTGCGAAGTTTAGGTCTTCAAGGAATGAGAAGAGTGTCCATTTAATGCCTCTTGGCTTGTCTTCTGTTGTACGCCACATTACCCTGTCATTGGCAATGTTGAAGAGGATTGCAGACATGACACACCCCTGACGTACTCCTGTTTAGACTTCCAAACTGAGCTCACTGTGATCAACACTGCATGTAAAGTTGAAATAAAAGCTTTTGATTACGTTGATTATACAGAAAGGAATTCCATATGCCTGCATAATGCGCCATAGGCTGGTCCTGTGAATGCTATCAAAAGCCTTCTCAAAGTCTGTGAAATGTATGTAGAGTTGCCGTTGCCATTCTAAGTACTGTTCTATTATGTTTCGTAGAGCGAAGATCTGGTCTGTGCATCCACGCCTTTTCTGAAAACCAGCTTGCTCTTTTCTGAGAATGCTATCAGCTGCCTCTGATATACGCTGGACTATGATCTTATATAGTACTTAGCTTGGCACAGATAAAAGTGTGATACCACACCAGTTATTACAGTCACTGAGAGTTCCTTTCTTTGGTATCTTCACTATAACCCCATTGGTCCACTCCTCTGGCACTTTTTCCCTTTCCCAAACTGCTGTAAATAGAGGGGCCAGGATAGATACTGCTAATTTAGGATTTACCTTGAACAATTCTGTATTTGAGTTATCCTTGCCAGGAGCTTTCCCATTTTTTAAGGATTTGATGGCTTGAATGATCTCTTCCTTAGTTGGGGTGCCTGTGGTGATATCAAGATCTTCTGCCTCCTGGATGTTTGCTTCCTCCTTAGGTGGCTTCCTGTTCAGCAATTTTTTGAAATGCTCTGTCCAGCGCATTTCTTGTTCTTTTTCAGTTGTTAGTAGGTGTCCTTGTTTGTTCCTGATGAGAGTGTTTGTTGGTGTCTGCCATTTACCACTGATAAGCCGCGTCATTTTGTAGATGGTTCCTTGTTCACTACGAGCAGCTGTATCCTCTGCTTGTGTTGCCAGATTATCAATATAATGCCGTTTGTCTGCTCTCACAAGGCGTTTGACCTCCCGGTGTGCCTTGCTATACTGCTCGTGGTATTAGTCCTTTAGCTTCTGGGATTTTGTGTCTAAAACTTTTTTCTTCAGGGCTCGTCTGGTTTCTATGGCGATCCATGTGCTGGGTGTAATCCACTCCTTCCTTCTCTTCTGCCTGTAGCCTAGACAGGCTTCACTGCTCTGTTTATAAATTGCTGTTACTTTGTCCCACTTCTTGTTGATCTCCTCATCTGCATTCCCCTCCTTCAAGGTCTGCAAGTGCTTGAAACCTGTTCTTTAACTGCAGAATGAAGGCTTTCTGTATTTCAAGGGACTTTAGCTTGTCAATATCATAACGTCTATGTCCCTTGTTTGGTGGACCCACACTTCTCAGTTTTAGCTTGATGGAGGCAGTCACAAGGTGGTGTTCTCTGCCAACATCTGCACCCCTTCTCACTTTCACATCTGTCAATGAGCATCATCATTTGCCATTGATCATGATATGGTCAATCTGGTTCTTATCTCTGCCATTTAGAGAACACCATGTCAGCTTGTGAATTTCATGATGTTCAAATAGGGTTCCGCCAATGACTGGGTCATTCATATTACCGAAATCAACAAGCCTTTCTCCGTTTTCATTCATGGTGCCACACCCATGTCTTCCCATTGCTCTGTCGTTGTTTTGTGTTGTCCTTACCGACCTTAGCATTCAGGTCTCCCATGACAATAGTTAGGTCATGGTGTGGTACTCTCTCTAACGCCGCCTGTAGTGTAAGGTAGAATTTGTCCTTTACTTCTTCATCACTGTCATTTGTTGGCGCATAACCCTGAATCAGGGTGATATTATGTTTCCCTTTCCGTCTGGCTCTCATAAGTCTGCTGCTGATGGATTTCCATTCAAGCAGGGAATGCTCCACTCCCTTCAAAAGGATGGCAACACCCTCATGGTGTTGTCCATCATCCCGTCCAGAAAACAGCAAAGTTTCTCCCGAGGCTGTTGTTAATCTTCCTGATCCCGTCCATCTGCTCTCGCCGACACCCAGGATGTGTAAGCTGTAGTGTCTCATCTCTGCTGAGACCTGAGCTAGCTTCCCTGCTTCATTCATTGTCCGTACGTTCCAAAAAACAAGTTTGTTTTTTGTCTTGGTGTTGAGCACTTCAGTTTTCATGCCAGTGGCTTCTTTTCAGCTTTCACTACTGGCAGTTATACAGGTCATTGACTCCTGAAGGCCATCACACACAATAATGGTCGATTTCTCCGTCACTGTTTCCATAACATATTTTGTTTTTTTACGGGACAGGGTTGTTAGCCCTCTGCCTAACCCCCAACCTGGAGGACCAGGGTGTCTGTTTTGTCTGGCCTCTCCCCCACAGACCAACCCGGCATGGTTGAACCTACCAGGAGCAAAAAGTCCCCACCAATACAGACTCTGGGGATCGTTAGAGCACGCAAGCTGTCCCGCCACAACAAGGCACAGACACTAGAGGACAGAAGTGTGGGGGATAGGAGCTAGAAAATCTACCAGAAGAAAAGTTTGTGTCACAGAGGCAGAGAAAGAAAAGACGGCTTCTGTTGCCTAGTCAAAATATAGCAAGTATCTGAGGGTATGTCTACACTACGGGATTAATCCGAATTTACAGAATTCGAATTTTGGAAACAGATTGTATAAAGTCGAATGTATGCGGCCACACTAAGCACATTAATTCGGCAGTGTGCGTCCATGTACCAGGGCTAGCATCGATTTCCGGAGCGTTGCACTGTGGGCAGTTATCCCATAGCTATCCCATAGTTCCCGCAGTCTCCCCCGCCCATTGGAATTCGGGGTTGAGATCCCAGTGCCTGATGGGGCAAAGAACATTGTCGCAGGTGGTTCTGGGTACAGCCTTACCCCTCCCTCCATGA
The DNA here is from genome assembly GCF_028017835.1 of Emys orbicularis. Classification (NCBI taxonomy): domain Eukaryota; kingdom Metazoa; phylum Chordata; order Testudines; family Emydidae; genus Emys; species Emys orbicularis. The sequence goes on along the minus strand of NC_088687.1, from coordinate 93,516,724 downwards.
AAGTAACGGCAGACAACCGTTTCTCGCCTTTTTCCTGGGTGAACACAGCAGACGCCATACCATGGCAAGCATGGAGCCCGCTCAGCTCAAGACAGCAGTCATGAACGTTGTAAACACCTCGTGCATTATCGTGCAGTGTATGCTGAACCAGGACCAGAAAAACGAGGCAAGGAGGAGGCGGCGACGGCAGCGCGGCGATGAGAGTGATATGGACATGGACACAGAATTCTCTCAAACCATGGGTCCCGGCGCTTTGGAGATCATGTTGTTGATGGGGCAGGTTTTATCCGTGGAACGCCAATTCTGGGCCCAGGAAACAAGCACCGACTGGTGGGACCGCATAGTGTTGCAAGTGTGGGACGATTCCCAGTGGTTGCGAAACTTTCGCATGCGTAAGGGCACTTTCATAGAACTTTGTGACTTGCTTTCCCCTGCCCTGAAGCGCCAGAATACCAGGATGACAGCAGCCCTCACAGTTGAGAAGCGAGTGGCGATAGCCCTGTGGAAGCTTGCAACGCCGGACAGCTACCGGTCAGTCGGGAATCAATTTGGAGTGGGCAGATCTACTGTGGGGGCTGCTGTCATGCAAGTAGCCAAAGCAATCATTGAGCTGCTGCTACGAAAGGTAGTGACTCTGGGAAATGTGCAGGCCATAGTGGATGGCTTTGCTGCAATGGGATTCCCTAACTGTGGTGGGGCGATAGATGGAACCCATATCCCTATCTTGGCACCGGAGCATCAGGGTACCCAGTACATAAACTGCAAGGGTTACTTTTCAATGGTGCTGCAAGCACTGGTGGATCACAGGGGACGTTTCACCAACATCAACGTGGGCTGGCCAGGAAGGGTTCATGATGCTCGTGTCTTCAGGAACACTACTCTGTTTAAACGGCTGCAGCAAGGGACTTACTTCCCGGACCAGAAAATAACCGTTGGGGATGTTGAAATGCCTATAGTTATCCTTGGGGACCCAGCCTACCCCTTAATGCCATGGCTCATGAAGCCATACACAGGCAGCCTGGACAGGAGTCAGGAGCTGTTCAACTACAGGCTGAGCAAGTGCAGAATGGTGGTGGAATGTGCATTTGGCCGTTTAAAATGTCGCTGGCACACTTTACTGACTCGCTCAGACCTCAGCCAAACCAATATCCCCATTGTTATTGCTGCTTGCTGTGTGCCCCACAATCTCTGTGAGAGTAAGGGGGAGATCTTTATGGCGGGGTGGGAAGCTGAGGCAAATCGCCTGGCTGCTGATTACGCGCAGCCAGACACCAGGGCGATTAGAAGAGCACACCAGGAAGCACGGCGCATCAGAGAAGCTTTGAAAACCAGTTTCGTGACTGGCCAGGCTACCGTGTGAAAGTTCTGTTTGTTTCTCCTTGATGAAAACCCACCCCCTTTATTGACTCATTCTCTGTAGGCAACCCACCCTCCCCCTTCGATCACAGCTTGCTTTCAAAGGAAATAAAGTCACTATCGTTTAAAAATCATGTATTCTTTATTAATTGATTATAAAAGGAGAGAGAGAACTGACAAGGTAGCCCGGGTGGGGTTTGGGAGGAGGATCGGAGGGAAGGAAAAGGCCACTAAAAAAAGGTTAAAATAATGACAGCCTTTTGCTTGGGCTGTCCACTGGGGTGGAATGGGAGGGTGCACGGAGCCTCCCCCCCCCCCCCGCGTTCTTACACGTCTGGGTGAAGAGGCTATGGAACATGTTGAGGGGGGTTATACAGGGGCTGTAGCGCCAGTCTGTGATTCTGCTGCCGTTCCTGAAGCTCCACCAGACGCCGGAGCATGTCTGTTTGCTCACGCAGCAGCCCCAGCGTTGCATCCTGCCTCCTTTGATCTTCCTGCCGCCACCTCTCATCTCTAGCGTCTCTCCTCTCCTCACGTTGGTCCCTTCTGTCCTCACGTTGGTCCCTCCTGTCCTCACGTTCACTGGCATCTTTCCTATACTTTGAAACCGTGTCCTTCCACTCATTCAGATGAGCTCTTTCATTGCGGGTGGATTCCATGATTTCCGCAAACATCTCGTCTCGCGTCCTCTTTTTACGACCCCTTATCTGAGATAGCCTTCGGGACGGAGGAGGGAGGCTTGAAAAATTTGCAGCTGCTGGAGGGAGGGAAAAAAGGAGAGAATTTTTTTAAAAGATACATTTTACAGAACAATGCTTATACTCTTTCACGGTGAACAACACTATTCACATTACATAGCACGTGATTTCTGTGCAAGGTCACATTTTGCCTCTTAATATTGAGTGCCTCTGGCTTTTCTGCTAGAGATCACAGACGCAGGTCCGGGCAACAGAATTCGGCTTGCATGCGGCCATGGTAAGCCATTGTCTTTCAGCTTCTGCGTCCTCCTTTCCCATACCAAGCAAAACCTGTTGAGTGCTGCGGTTTTCCTGTTAACCTTCAGCAGCAGAAAACAAACTAACCCCCCCCCCATCCAATTCTCTGGGATGATCGCTTTATCCCTCCCCCCACCGCTTGGCTGGTATCAGGGAAGATCCCTGCTAGCCACACGTGAAAAGCTTAGCGCCAAACCCCCCTCTCCCCCCCACGCGCTTGGCTTACTACGGGGAAGGATTTCTTTTCAGCCACAGGCAAACAGCCCAGTAGGAAGGGCCACCTCTGTCCCCTTAATTAAATTCCCGTATTTCAACCAGGTTACCATGAGCGATATCACTCTCCTGAGGATTACACAGCGAGATAAAGAACGGATGTTGCTTGAATGCCAGCAAACACCGGGACCATACGCTGCCAGGCTTTGTCATGCAATGATACCAGATTACTTGCTACTAGCATGGCGTGGTCAAGTGTCCTACCATGGAGGACGGAATAAGGCTGCACTGCCCAGAAACCTTCTGCAAAGGCTTTTGGAGTATCTCCAGGAGAGCTTCATGGAGATGTCCCTGGAGGATTTCCGCTCCATCCCCAGACACGTTAACAGACTTTTCCAGTAGCTGTACTGGCCGCGAATGCATCCCAAGTCCTCAGGGCAAATTAATCATTAAAAAACGCTTGCTTTTAAACCATGTCTTATATTTTAAAAAGGTAAACTCACCTGAGGTCCCTTCCATGGGGTCATGGTCTTGGGTACTGGCTTGGGAGGGTACTTCAGTCAGGCTGAGAAAAAGATCCTGGCTGTTGGGGAGAATGGAGTGCTGTGTGCTCTCCGCAAGCTCGTCTTCCTCCTCCTCCTCCTCCTCCTCTTCCCCGTCCGCAGAATCCTCAGGAGTGGCTGATGAGATTACCCCCGCCTCGGAATCCACGGTCAGAGGTGGGGTAGTGGTGGTGGCCCCCCCTAGAATTGCATGCAGCTTAGCGTAGAAGCGGCATGTCTGCGGCTCTGACCCGGAGCGACCGTTTGCCTCCTTTGTTTTCTGATAGGCTTGTCTGAGCTCCTTGACTTTCACGCGGCACTGCTCTGAGTCCCTATTGTGGCCTCTCTCCATCATGCCCTTGGAGATTTTTTCAAAAGTTTTGGCATTTCGTCTTTGCGAACGAAGTTCTGCTAGCACTGAATCCTCTCCCCATATAGCGATCAGATCCAGTACCTCCCGTACGGTCCATGCTGGTGCTCTTTTTCAATTATCGGCCTGATGAGCTCTCTGTGGTCACCTGTGCTCTCCTGTGCTGGGCAAACAGGAAATGAAATTCAAATGTTCGTGGGGCTTTTCCTGTCTACCTGGCCAGTGCATCCGAGTTCAGATTGCTGTCCAGAGCGGTCACAATGGTGCACTGTGGGATAGCTCCCAGAGGCCAATACCATCGAATTGCAGCCACACTAACCCTAATTCGAAATGACAATATCGATTTCGGCGCTACTCCGCTCGTCGGGGAGGAGTACAGAAATCGATTTTAAGAGCCCTTTATGTCGAAATAAATGGCTTCGTTGTGTGGACGGGTGCGGGGTTAATTCGATTTAACTCTGCTAAATTCAAATTAAACTCATAGTGTAGACCAGGCCTGAGTTAAGATAAGGAATGGAAGGGAGTTCACTAAGGGGGCAAGCTATAAAAGTCAACAAATCAGAAAAAAGAGGTGGACAAAGTATGTCTAGGGAGAAAGATAAACAGTGCCCACCCCCCAAGAAATGATAGTGATGTTGGAAGAGAGACTTTACTTACCTAGCTATCTGAATTGAAAAGTAGGATAGCAAAATTCAAGGCCTGCAATACGTCTCAAATGGTATCAACATCATTTTGTTTGAAAGTATAGAAGGAGAAAGTAGACACTACTTTAGATCAGATACAAATGAACATGAATTAACTGGTTGGGATCTTGGAAAGTGTAGGTAATAGCTGGGCATCAGTGCTCACAAAATGTCAGAGTGATAACACTAAGCATGGGGAAGGATGAAAGCAGCAGGAAAGAAGAATAGACTTGAAAAAGGCAGACTAATGAAAAATAGGAAAACTTAATGTGTAAGAAATTGGAGAAAGAAATTGATCATCAAAGGGGTCTGATGGTTTTCTTCTCAAGGTACCAACAAAAACAATCCAAAATAGGGAAAACAGGAAAAGGAGCTAAAGGTCAATGTAGTTTAATTATATAACATTAAACAAACAAAAAATCCAAACCATGAGCAGAAAAGTAAAAAGGGTTGAGTTTAAGGTATTAATAAAGACATGGAGGGGCACAGTCAAGAAAGGAAAAGTAGATACAATTCACTATTAGCCCAGTAAAAAGAATCCATGTCATGTAATCAGAGAATTGATGTAATTTCCCTGTCTAGGTTTGCTGATCTGTTTATGTTGATGCATCCTTTAGTTTGCAATCTCCTTATGAATCTACAGTTATGTGTATAAAAATGCTCTTTGTAAACAAAAAAGGGAAGAGATGCTCTCAACTGAGGCTTGATTTTGAACCATTGAAGTTTACAGGTGTTTTGTCACTCACTTTAATGGTGCGGAACTGGACCCTTACAGCAAAGAGATATGAGAGTAGATTCAATTTTCTTCATATTTTTCTCTGTCCTTTTTGCTCCAGTCAAGTCATTTATTCTGTTTTTCCTTTATAATATAAGAAGCTAGACCTTATATGTCACACTAATGAGGAGAGGGTTCAAAAGGTATTTATGTAGAGGTGTCGTCTCTTCTTGAAAGAGACTCTTTATAAGCCCCATGTAAAATACAGTAAAGAACAGATCCCTTACAAAGAAAAAAAGCAGATATCCTCCTTTTCAATGCCCTTAAAACAGGGGTAGGCAACCTATGGCATGCGTGCCGAAGGCGGCACGCGAGCTGATTTTCAGTGGCACTCACACTGCCCAGGTCCTGGCCACCGGTCCGGGGGGCTCTGCATTTTAATTCAATTTTAAATGAAGCTTCTTAAACATACAACAATAGTTTAGTTATATATTATAGACTTATAGAAAGAGACCTTCTAAAAATGTTAAAATATATTACTGGCACGCAAAACCTTAAATTAGAGAGTGAATAAATGAAGACTCAGCACACCACTTCTGAAAGGTTGCTGACCCCTGCCTTAAAATATAGTAAAGTATAGTGAAGAATAGATCCCTTGTAACTTCAGATCTGTGGACTGGTGCAGTTGGATGCTGCCGCTCTTAAGGACCACATGACACAACACATTGAGGGTAGAATCCCCTAATCCAGAAAGAATGTGTAATATGTCCGACTTAAAGAACTACTTGTGTTCCACGTTATATGCTGCCAAGATAAACTCTCAGATGCTTTTAAGCATTCCACTGATTTTTTTCCTGTTCTTAGTAGTAAGAATCACTGAAGTAGGGAATGTGTGTGGTCACTTATTTCATAAGAGAGAGCTATAATATGACAGAGTCCTTGCTTACTTTGTTTGTGATCACACCATATTATGCACACACACAAAAAGGCACCTATGAAATGTTAGGTGTTCTTGCAAAAATGTTCATCATCTTGACATGTTTTCATATATTTTTGTTCATGTTAGGTCTGCAAAGTATAAAATATATTTTTAAAAGCAAGCATGCGACAGTCCTAATGCAAGTTCAAGATTTGAAGAAGTCCTTTAAAAATGACAAATGTACAATGCCAAATCATTACCTCATGAAGCCTCCTGAAGATCATTTTTAAGAACAACATATTTTGGAATTGCTGAAAACAGTTGTCAATGGACACTTTGGGCCTGATTCTCACATCACTCTGGCAGTGTAAAGGGACCTTAAAGTGAGTGTAAATTTAATGTATAGACACATTTAAGTGGAACTTCAATATGATTAGCAAAAACCCCAGGGTGAAATCCTGGTGCAATTGAATTCTATGGCAAAACACCTCTTTACTTAATAGGGCCAGGTTTTCACCTCCATCCTTTATTTTCCCTCCTTGTTTTCACATCCTTTGATATCTCACTGGATAGTTCATATTTTTCTGGAAGACACCATTTTTGTCCTAGCAAATATGATTGAATCTCTAAAATGGTTACTCCCATCTCCCATAGATAGCAAGAAACTGGAATAAATATTAACTACTTAACCCCTATCACTGGACTGCAAATGGGCTCATTCTTAAAATTAATAATATAAGATTTTTTTAATATGAAGAAAATAAACTTTTTAATATCTTCTAAGAAGAAGGAAACAAAACTGGGTTGTCTGCTTTTATATGGCAAGAAACTTCAATGTAGAGTAAAACACTTTAGGAAAATTATATACTTGGATCCATCTTTCCTTGAAAATATAAAGTGTCAATGTTTTAATTCTTAATACAGCCTTTTTATAGACAAATGCATTGTACTATACCACCCACATCTGTCCAATCTGTTAAAAAACGAACTACATATTCCTTCAGGATTGAGAGCATAATTATTGCCCTGTCAGATTACTATGACAAATTACATTATAATTACTTTCCTATTAATTACTATGACAAGTTTTGATCTAGAGGGAATAGCAAAAGATGACTTTGTTCAAAATTGTCAAAATATGCACAGTTAAGATTTCCTCTGGACTTCCTTTTTGTTCATTAATATTTGAGTATACTAATGTATTTGTACCTATTATTTGCAAGCAGTCTTAAATCTCTAATAACTGTTTATGCCAGAGATGACAGTTCATTTTCTTCTGCGCATCTCTAAATTCAGAACTTTTCCCCTATGACTCTAAGGAAATTCATTTTCTTTCTGATCAAACAGAGTCTGATCCAGTGAGACATTAACAAGTTTATAGAATATTTGAACATTTAATAAGAAACCCTAGTGGTGTGTTATAAGGCAGCATCTCACAATGTAAAGCTTCATGAAGACTAATGCAAATGTAGAACTTACTGTGATACTGGTTATTGGAAACATAAAATCCCAGAATACCTCAGTAGGTGAGAGTATGTACTTCTTCAGATAGCATTCAGAAAATCTATGGAATTCCTCGCTACTGGAGGTCAGAACCAAAGGAACAAATTCTGCTCTCATTTATGCCAGTGTAAATCCAAAACTACTCTGAGCAGAATTTGGGTCAAACTTCATATGTGGATTTTAACAGGGTCTGAACAATATTATTTGTAATCACACCTGCTTAGAAAAGGGTTGCTGGTCTCATGCTTCAGGGTATCAGCTGATCCTCACAGGGACCTGGAGGAATTCCTTTCCACCACCACTTGCCCCCCATATAGTGTTGGCCAGTACTGGAGGCAGGATACCAAACTTGATAGACCATTGGTCTGATATAGTTTGAAAAATTCTGCATTCCTATCCTGGGAAGACGTTTAAAATAGTTTTTAATGCTATAATGAATGTGGAACCAGGACATATGATGGACTAGGTAGGACTAAGGAATGGTTAATGGGTTCCAGGAGATCTGACCAGGATTGATGCGGTAAGTAAGCTGTATTTTGACAAGAGGTGAAGTAACTTACTCCCTCCTCAGAGCAAGGGGAAAACAGGGAAGAATTGTATCTAAGACACAATTCCTTCCTGGGGCTTATTTTGTGGTGGCACATTTGAATGCCAATCTTTAATCTGGGCTGAATGTAATGGCTCAGTCTAGCCCATAACCTATATGCATCCTCATACTGATGAAACAAACTCTTTATCTATAGCATGTAATGTCTCCCAGTGTTAACACACACCCATAAAAGGCCTGTGCAGAATTAAGGGTGCTGCAACCCCGTTTTTTGTGGTGTTATTTTTTTTTAAATGTTTCTATTGGGAATCCAGAAAAATAGGTATATTCAGGGATGCATTTAGGATAATAAATATAAATCAACAAAAATATGTGCCTTCAAAACCACCTTCAGAAGGTGAGAGTATGGATGGAATCCGTTGTTCTAGGTGAAATCTTGGAAGGGGGAGAAAGGACTTCTGGAGAAAAATTCCATAAGTGGATGTGGTAGCAAGGAGAAGAGGTGCAGCTAGAAAAATATTGGGGGCCTATCTGAAATACTGGCAGTTCTGTCCAAAGCATCAGGCCTGAAGTGGCAGAGCTGTTTGGCTATTCTTTATTCCATCACTGCACGTAGCTATAATATTCTTCCATCAGTGTATAATTGGACCTCCTCACACCTGCTGAAGAGGCCACACATATAATTCATGGGTTTTGTATCCCACCACACCTTGGGATGACATAGGAGTAGATCTTTCTACCCAAGTTGTTTTCACTAAATGCAGAGATGAAGTGAGACAATAAGGCACATTCCAATTTGGGTTAATTTTCTCATTAAGAGGATAAAAACAGGTTTCAGGAAGCTCACCACTGTTTGTGGGAACACATCAGGAAACATGTACTAGAATCACCCTGGGAGCAGGAGAAAAACCTGGACTGTAGAAGTCCTTATCCACTAGAGGAACTCTGGCTGCTGGTAAAAGGTGACCAAGCTGCAAATGTTTCCTTGCCTTAAGAATTATTAAAGTATGTTTGTTTCTCCTGACTCAAAAGACTTGTTTGTAACCCTGAGAGGCCTTTCAGGAAGCAGACTTGTCTAGTGGTTAGTGCAGGGTACTGAGAGTCTTTGGTTCTAATCCTGAGCCTGTCACTGACTTTGCTGTATGATCTTGAAAAAATTACTTACATTCTGCTTCTGCTGTCTTTACAATGAGTGAAACCACAGCCTCCTTTAAGTCAGTGACAAAACTCTCATTGGCTTGAATGGGGCCAGGATTTCACTCAGTTAGTAGAATCTTAATATGCAAATATTTTTTCCATGCATGAATCTAGGAAGGATGATTTGGGCTATTGTGTATTTTGTAGCCCTGTGTGAAGAAACCAACCGCTGGCATGGAAGGGGTTAAAGAGAGCCTTTGGGCCCAGTTAGCCCTGACCTATTTTCCTGCAGCCAATACCAGGCCTGGAAGGGGAAGAAAAGGAGAGAATCTGGCTCATTTGGGGCTGACGGGTGAAGACCCAGGAGCTAGCTACTTCCCCATCTGAAGGGAAGGATTATGACCCTGCCAGCCAAAGCAGCCACCAGGAAATAAGCATCACCTCCCTGGCTAAAGAAGACTTGGGAGCACCTGGCCTAAGAGATAACTGGATGACTGAAGCACAGAGACCTCATGGAGTCTGGCCCGACCAAACTTATGGCTGCCCCACCTGGAGGAACCTAGTACCACAGTAGGATGCTGTCTAAGGTCCATGTGGGAGTGCTACCAAAGACAAACCAGCACAGTGACTTAGATTAGAGGGGCCCCACCCCAAACTGAAGGGCCAGTGATAGTGTCAAGGCTGAATCCCCACTCTGTCACTTCGAATGCAGGAAGTGGGGGGCCTGCAAGGATTTTAAAAATTAATACTGGCCACTCCATGCTTGTATTATACTCCCCAGGTTACAGCTTTTCTCTGACCTTGGCTTGGTTAATACTGCCACCACCCAAATGCAAAAAAAAACAACCTTTGAACCCAGGAAGGAGCACTTGGGAATTCCTCCCTGTGGGATACCCTCAAGCCCTTTCACCCCCCACCTCTGGGGAAGAGCAGAGAAAGAAAAGAAAGGAAATTAGCTGTGGCTACCAGCTAATCAAACAACATGTGCACAAACCTCCTAGGACACCAAAAATCCAATCCTGTTCTTTAAAAAAGGTAAATTTTATTACAAACAAAAAGGAAACAATTACAGCTGAAACTTAGGCTTTTTGCTAGATCTTAAAAGAAATAATTATAAATATTAAGCGCCCAAAATAGCTTTCTTGGGGTTTCAGCTTAAAGGTTACAAGCAAACGAAAGCATCTGGGGTTAGCACAGATGAGATCCACAAGCCAAAATAAGAAATAAACCTGATTGTGTCTAACTAAACATTCCCTGTCCAAATTATTTCTTCTAGGTATGGAAGATACTTTTTCATACCTAGTTCAAACCTTACACAGCATTTCTGCTTATAGCATTGTTGCTCCATGTCCCTGCAGCCCAGAGAACAACAGACAAAGGGAAAGTTTCTTTCCCCATTTTAAAAAGTTCTAGCCTTCCCATTGGCTCTTTTGGTCAGGTGCCCACTTTTTTTTCTCTTTACCTGGGGGACTTTTTAACCCTTTACAGGCAAAGCAAGTAGAGAACAGACACCAAGATGGATTTTACAGTTGGCTGGCTGGGTATCCATCAAAGGGAGCTACCCCTCACTTCATTTATCACAAGTAGGAAGTAACCTGGGGCAGTGGATGTAGACTCCCTGCTGGGAGGTCCCCTATTCAACGGTTGACTTGCACAGAGCTCTGGGCTGGAACCTGGTGGAGTGGGAGGGCTCAGGTCCCCCTACCCTACTGCCTTAAAGACTGGGGAATCTTAAGCAGGGAAGCCAGGAGCTGGAAGTTAAGAGTTCCAATCACTAGGCTGCCTGGACCTCAAAGCTCCCTGTTACACCCTGAAAGTATATAATTCTATAGAATGAACTGAATTGTTTTGTTTCCTTACCCTGAAACAGGCCATTTTTTAAACTAAACTTTAGAGACTCCAAATTCTCCTCTCAGTTGCATCAGTCTGAATAACTCCAGACTAACTATAACTTACCTTCATGTATCTGAGAGTATCATCTGACTTGTGACCCATGCAGGACCAGATAAATCCTGATAGGATTATGACTTACACATTGCAGTATTAATTTAATTATACACTATATCTATCTATATATATTTGTGCCTGAATATTTAGTCCTTTTTCTAAGCTATAGTATGTCAGAGATGGGCCTGAGCTGCAAGGCTGGGGTTATTTGATTCTGAAATTTCCTAAAGTTTGGGGAACTTCTTCAGTGCTCTTGTGTGTTCAGCTCTCTGGTTTTAGTCTGATCGATCTATAATGACACCAGTATTTTGGTTTTTATACAATTTATTATTGAAATACTCTCTGTTATGTCTTCTAGTAGTTCAGATTCTGATCTCTGGATTACTGCCCATTTTATTTTTTCCATTTGAATCTATTTTCTAACCAATAAAAATAGCATTCTGATCACTATACACAGTGTGTCTGGCCTTTCATTCTGTTCCCATTAGAGTTTAGTGTAGGGTTCAAAACTAACAGATTAAATAAACTTTGAACCAATATGCTTATATCCAGAACCTCAAAATACTTGAACATATTCAACTTAAACTTCTTAGCTTCTGTGTTTCTTCAAAGCACTTGGGATAGGAGTTTTTGTGAGAGTTTGGCAAATGTATAAATGAGTGATAGAACATAAAAAAAACCCTCCACTGTTACATCATTTTAATATCTTTAAATGTGTTTCATTTTTAAATAATAATATAATCTGTGCCTCATCACTGGTATCTGTGCCCCCATGTTTTGAACCAAGGGTACAAATATATCCATTTAAGGATGTACACTGTAGAAGGGTTTTCATTGATATGTACTAAGGGATCCTGTTCAGGATCCTCCAGGTTTGGAGACAGCTGCTTTAAATGTGACTGTCCTGTGAAAAAGGTGCCTATAGAAAGGACCTGGTGTGTTTCCATATTTCCCTGAGACATCCAGATTAACTCAAAATGAGATGGTGTTTTGTTTTTAAACTTTCAGAGGAAATTCAATGTGTGGTCTGAAACTCCAATGATTGGGGGGCCTTGGGCAAGTCATGTAACCTCTTTCTTTTAGTATCCTAATGGCCAATGTGAAATAAGTTAATAGTCTCAGTGCAGTCCTTAGCAGATAAGTGTCACTATCACAGAACACCACCAGATTTGCCATCCTTGTTGGTAGTCTCTGCAGAGAGGCTAAGGGTTAAATAGATAAGGAAAATGAACAGCCTCCTCAGTCTCTGAGATGGTTTTCCTTTACAGAGGAGATGCACAGGGCTAGGGCCCTCTTTCTGCCCATACTTTACATGCTCTATGGATAAATATGGTAGTGGACTTTAGCTCCAAGAATATTAGACCAACTTGTTTCCTGAAGTAATATATTCACTTAATAATCATTTACATCTAAGTCAGTTGATATTTCAAAGCAGTCTGAATATTAATATTGATTATTTTTTACTTACAGGGAGGCACTATCAACTCTTATTCAATTACCTAGCAATACAGTAGCTAATAAGTGAGCCACAATATGCAGGGAAAATCCAGCCACTCACTATATGAAAGAAAAAAATAGTATAGGTGGTTTATTTAAGTAAACTAACTATGCTAATTAAAGTAGGTTAAATGTAGCATCATGCAAAATTCCTACAATAATCTGGTTCATATACTTTAAATGACAGAGATGGCGCTCCCTGCTAATACCATGCATACTCAACTGGCTAGAAAAGCAACCCTTCTGCTGGCATCAGATTCAAAAGGCTGGGTTATGGCCCCAATCCAGCAAAGCTCTTAAGCACCTGCATAACTTTAAATGGATAAGTAGTTTCATTAACTTTAATGAGACTATTCCTATGCTTAAGTTCTGGATGTGCTTAAAAATTTTGGTGGATCAGAGCCTATATTACTAAAACGTATTTCAAAGTGTATTACTTTCTGTGCATATGTAAAAAGTGCAATATAAGTGCAAAGCATTTCTTTATTAGCAATGGGCATGTGTGAAAGCCTGCTGAAGTCAATTGTAGTTTTGCTACATTTGATTTCAATGAGCTTTGGATCAGGCCCAGAGATAGTGGTGGTTCTCAAAACAACAAAACAAAACAGCTAATTATACAGAAATAAATGTCCACACAGCCTTTTGCAGTGGTTTAACTGTATTAGTTTCAAGGCTGATTTCAACTATAGGATATATCTCCTCTCCAAGTGCTACAGCAGCATAGCTGCAGTGGCTGGCATGATGTTGCCTCATATGGAAGCATTTGAGGGACACGGAAAAGTGACATACAGAGAAGTACTAGGGAATGCTGCAGATTCTGAGGTGACCTACTCAATTTTCCTCCACTGTACATTGGCTTTGCCCTGACTCCTCCCACATTTCTTCTTTGGGTGGAGTTTATAGACCTTCCTATGGAACTGTTTTAGATTTGTACACTGATATGAGAGTGAACTGAATAAGGAGGTTTGTCCTTGCACATAGGATTTAGAGGCAGTTTTTAGAATAAGGGCCAGATTCACAAAGGTATTTAGGCTCCTAACTTCCATGGATTTCAGTGAAAGTTAGAAGCCTAAATATTTTTGTAGATCTGGGCCTCAGTTCTTACTCTTTTTAGTCCACAGGCCATGGGGGCTTAGGATCCCATGAATTTAAATGAAAATCTAACTAAATTAAGTAAGAAACTTGTAAAATTAATCATGAGAAACTGCACACCAAATAGTAAAATGGGGATTTTTGCTTAAAAAGTGATGGATGCATATTGACCTCCTGTTTCTTTGTGATAGCATTAAAGCAAAATTAATCTAAATTGCTGTCATAAAAGAGCCTCTTCATCTAATCCACCTGCACCTAACACTTACATCAGCTTCAGTGGAAATTTATGGTGTACAGAGAATACAGGATGTGGCCCTTGTGAAATTAATATTGTGAATGGCTTGTATTGAGGTTGTTTTCAACTTTTCACCCATATATGATTTAATTAGCCTAAAATACTTGCTTATGTTTATTCCAGCCAGATGCAAAGGCTTGCATAAAAGAATAAATCCATTTAGTGAAAAATGATCTTCCTCATTGAGGAGGCTATAATTTTTCCCATGTAAAACAAGTTTACCCTTCAAACAACACATTTTATCTGAATTCAAAATATTTATATATTTAGTTCTCTTCGGTGCTAATCAATTAGCAGCCAGCTTTCTCAAACCATATGTATCCCATCTCTCAGTAATATTTTAAAAACTCAAAGTGTTTAACCAAACAAATTAGCTACATTTTGTGGGTGCTATTAGCGAAAGTCAGATGGGGCCAAAGATATTGCAAACTTCACCAGTAGCCTCCGATCTCACTGGTCGAATCTAACCTCCCCAGGGAGAGGTGTTCAGTCTTCGTGCTGTATTATTAACCTCCCCGAGGCACTCTTTTAACACCTACTGTCCTACTCTGAGCCAAGTCACATTGCTGCTACGTGGTTTTGTTTCGCGAGTGGGGAGATTGTGTGGTCTGTAGTTTAGTGGAGTTGGCGTAGCCACCCCCAAACTCTTAAGGGTTTGCAAATCAGACTCTCAGTGCTACGTTGCAAATAAGGATTACACTTTGCCATTCAGATCCAACTATATTTTGCTAGGAGAGGGGAAGGGAATCTGTCCTGTGATTCCGAAAATTAAACAGGTGAGAGCAGGCTCTGCAGAAGGAGTTTGCTGTAAAACTGCCATTTTAAAACCCTGTTTTAACTGGTGCGACTTTCTAAAGGGAGCTCACGTCGAGAAATACTGGGGAGGGCAGCTCAGCGTTCACCACTTACAAATAGGCTTCAGTCAGACCAGTAATGACGGCACAAATAAACGCAGTATAGTGAAAACACAGGCAGGAGGGACATCTACGTAGGATTTGAGATCTCTCGCTTCTTAGGTGTTAAGTCGAAGCATAAGCTAAATCCATTTAGTCGGCGTGGTACTTGTCATTGCGCTGTGTATTACTAACAGAGAAAAGATACTTTAGCCAAAGCCTGATTCTTTTTAGACAAGTCCTTACCAGTAGTGGCTTCGTCAAGCGGCTAGCCTAACCCTTGCATTCTTTAGCTAAGCTTTATCTTCGGGGCAGGGACTGTCTCTCCCTGTGTTTGGAAAGCGCCTGGAATATTATAGGTGCGTATTTACTTAAAAGAACCTGAATAATAATGAATGCTTAAAGCAAGAGTCTGAATTCCTCCAAAGTACTCACTGGTGGATCGTTTTGTATTTCGCTTTTTCTTGAAGGCAAAAGTGCGGATAAAATTGGATTTAAAAGTAAAAGTCACCTTGTCAGTCTACTCTGCTCTTGATTCTCTGGGCGCTCTCTTTTGGAAACGCAGTAGAAGTTTGATTGCCCTTTGGGGGGGAAAAACCCGGGTTTGGTAGGTATTGAGCAAACAAACGACGTGGAAAATCATGTGACAAACTTGATCCCGCACAATCACGGTTTCACGAAATGAAACAGCTTGGTTTCCCCCGCTACAAGTTTTATTCTAGCAGCTAAAGGCTGCTAGAGTCTAAAAGCAGCGTCTAAGTTCTCCATGGGCAGTGGAAGGATGGGGAATCAGAAATGAAATTCCCCCTTTCATCCTAATACACATCTTTTCAATTTTTGTAATTGCCAGTCTCTGCCATAATGAGATCCTTTGAAATTCAAAAGACACGTTTTAATGTTACATCTTTATCTTTGGGGGAAACCTAGTTTTCCACCACTGCTACATATCCTGTTAACAATCAGAGCCCAAGACCCTGAAAAGAGACCTACTGCACAATTTCTGCTGAATGCACTTCTTAGTTCATATAATGCTAGGGCCTTTTGATGTGCTACAATGCGCGTTACGCCCAAAGATTGTCTCTTTGGACAGATCTACAACGCTTGGCTTAATGTTTGGAAGTTAAATGGACAACAAGGATGTTGAAACTCCCACGCTTTAGCCACTGCAGACACTTGCTACATTTTCCTGTTAGTTTCCATAAGTGAAACAGACATGGTGGAGTGAAGGAGGCTGGGGGGCGGGGAAGGAACATTTTTCTCTTTTATTTCCCCTTTTACTTTTTGTCAGCCTTAAAATAAGAGCTATTTGGGAAGAGTATAGGTAGCTTGTATCTTCAAGTCCCTGGCTATGTTGCTACTCCATGAAATCAAAATTTATGATTATTCAAATGTTGGGGACTGTGAAAAGAGAGGAAGAAAGAGAGAAAATTAATATTGCAGCTGTTCTTCTGATTAATGAGAGATAATTGCTCATGAAAAGTCACCCCTGTGGCATTTTGTTGTCTCCTGGATCTTTGTTCTTTTCCACTATTATTGAGGACTTTCTTGAAGACTAAGCGGTTCTTTTCAATTTTTGGTATTCAGAAAGTGTTGCTTGGTTACAGATAATGGAGAAATCTCGGGCTATATTGGGTAAGATGTGCCACAGACAGCAATATCACAATGCCACTTTCAGAAAAGGATGGATACAAGTTAACGATGCGCTTTCAATAAAACATTAATAGACTTGTTCACGCTTTTATAATGACCTCATTAATGGGAGCTGGGGGCAAGTCCTGTCTTCTGCTTATGTTCACGTAACAAAACCCAGCTTTGAGATCATTTGCAAACTAATATGAAACCAATGTTAGATTAGCAGATAAATGTGATTATAACGCACGAGTCATTATGTTCCATTTGGTTTGCAAGGGCTTCTTTTGCCATTAAAATGATCAAAACTGGTGTTTGTTCTTCCCACAGCACCCCATTCACTGAAGAGCAATTTGGTCACTGGCTGTTTGTAAACTGGCTATTCTGCAGTTTTATTTATATAGTTATGTCTGGATGCCGCCTTCCTTGCACAGCCAAATCCGCCAGTGAAATGAGTGGGGAAGTGTGCCATGGGGAACGAAAGCAAACTATTTCCCTAGCATGAATTTTTGGGGTGGGGGAGACTTCACTTTTGTTATTTAAGCCGCGAATCTCTTATAAATAAAGGTGTCAGAGGCATCTGGAGGAAAGGGGAAATGAGGGCAGCTAGTCCTACAAGTTGCAGTCTGGGGGGAGCAGAGCTGCTGTTCTTTTTGAACTGCTCTAATTTAAAAGGGGGGCAATTTCGTTACATTCTCATTTGTTACACTGTCTTGAACTAAAGGCAGACAAAGCTATACTCTGTCACCCCGAGCAGAATGAAGGGAATCAAAGGATTTTCCCTTAAAAGGACTAATTTTCTCCTTGAATTATGAAAGTAATGGCTAGGTAACAGCCTGTGCTCTGTACCCAACTGCTTAATACCTTCTAAATCCTTCCACGTGGCTCGACTAGTCGTGGCAATTAGAGCTCATTATAGGCTCATAAGAGCTCTCATTTTGGGGATTACTTAATGGACAATGAAATTTTATCGGACAGAATTATTGAAAAATAAAATTGTAACGAGGTCGATGTGATGTGGGCGCACGCCTTCCATCATTCCGCCTGGATTGGAATATCTTCGCCTTCGCCTCGCGGTTTTCTTCCTCTTCTTATCACTGCACTTGGTTTATTATAACAATTACAGATTAAAACCGTGATCTGATTCTTACTCTGTCGGACTTTTCTTAAATAAGGCCATTTCCCCCCAGATCCGCTCTATCTCAGCAGATACAGCTTGTCCCACTTCAGAGAGCGGGTTATTTCCTTCAGAGCAGCTTCTTGTAAACACAGATGACTCTAAACCTCTCTGCCCATTGCAGTAAAAGCTATATCACACAGGGAGATCTGGAAAGAATCACATAATTGGTCATTCTTATAATAATCATATGTGTGTACTACATACATATGGTGTAAAGTCCAAATGCCAAAGAACTTGCGAAGCATACGTGCTCTCTGTTTATCTCAGATAATGTATAACTGGTTTACTACCTTTTAGCTACCAAAGACATTATTAGGTCTACGTAGCCTGTGGATCGTATCTGTTAGCTTGTCTTTAATCAGTATCAGAGCAACAGACAGGATCAAAGAATCAAAAATTCCGGAAGGCAAGAGATAGCAATCGAGAGTGAAAAATTATTAAAGAGCCATTAATTAAAGGAAAATGCTCTGACGCAAAGCGCCATGTTAGTATGGTTAAAAACTATTGTGCCAAGGTTTTGAAGTAGTAAATGATTAGTTTGTAAAGGTGCTTTGCTAGCAATAGTTAAAGTTGAAGCTGGCCTGCCTTAAACTCTGCAACTCCCTAATTGTTGTCACAAGATGTTGGATTAGCACATTTCTGGAATAGCTGTCTGTTTACACTCCAGAGACCCACAGTCCAGTAAACACTTTCTAATTGAATTCTAATCACATTCAAATAGCTCAATAACCAGTCTCAGCTGCAATTCATAAAACTTTAATTGCCATCCATAAATCCTGAGCTCCCCGAGTGTGGAGTGTCCCTACAACTCAATTATACCTTGCTTGCCAGAATTTCACTGGATGTCTTCAAGAAGACGAATTGACAATCCCTCCTTTCACACTCCTTAGAGAGATATTGATTGTGAACTGAGATCTATTTCTACTTCTCGTCATGTGTTAGTGGCAGCACCCTCTGCACGACTGTAATGAAAATAAAGCCTGAGCTTCTCTCTGTTTGGTAATAGGGGAAGGGGCCTTTTAACTGAGGCTGAGCTACGCTGGTACGTTACATTTCTAAACTCAGCGGCGAGGAATACCCCTTTGATAGAAATGCAAACAGATGAGCAAGCTTTGAAAACCACTTATGCTTGACTTTAAGATAAATTTAAACCGTGGTCGCTGTTTGACTATGCCCATTGCCCAGGAATTTATAGGATCATTGTATCAGAGGGGTAGCCGTGTTAGTCTGAATCTGTAAAAAGCAACAGAGGGTCCTGTGGCACCTTTAAGACTAACAGAAGTATTGGGAACATAAGCTTTCGTGGGTAAGAACCTCACTTCTTCAGATGCAAGTGACTTGCATCTGAAGAAGTGAGGTTCTTACCCACGAAAGCTTATGCTCCCAATACTTCTGTTAGTCTTAAAGGTGCCACAGGACCCTCTGTTGCTTTTTAGGATCATTGTGTTTCTTTCCCCCCCCCCCCGCACTATGATATCCTTTCAACACAATTAGGATACAAATTTCTGTGCTAGCCTGGCTTATTGGGGCCAGAGTTTTCTGCTGTAAAACGCAATTGTCACTGCTGAGTACAAAGTCAAGTAGAATTTGATACAGTCATATTTAAGTGATGCTTCGGGTCAGCAATGCAATATTAGTTCTGTTAACTATAAGTCCCCTTGTAAACTCCAATAGAACAGGTAATTGGAAAATCGTGTAGTATGCTGCAAATACCTTGGCTCTTTAATGAAATCTGAAATGCTCAGGAGTCACCGACCATATTTCGCTGTTGATCCAATTTTACTTTGACTGACTGCTTCGGCAAACTTGGTGGAGATCAAAGAATCCCTCTGACATTTTCTCTTTTCATTAGGATTTTGAACTGAAGCTTTGAAATGATCATGGAAGTTAACTTGAAAGTCTTCCGTTTTGACAACGTCTTGGCTGAGAAGTGTCCAGATATTTTAAGGCTTTGTCTGTTGAACTAATTGCCGATTTGACAAGATTCACTCATAAAAAACAGCCCCTTACCCCTAGAGTAGCTCTGTCATGTACTTCACAGAAAATATAAGGGCGACTACACTCTTGGAAAAGCAAACGGGATTTGCTAGGTGTAACTCGACATAGTGAGAGAGACGATCACCCAGAAGTTATAACTACTTAGATGCTACATAGTAAATTAAAAGAAAATCAACCCGATCCTGCTTATTTCATCACGTGCCACTGGTTTCCCCCGACTCAGGAAATGGTGTATTATTAGTATAAACGATGTGACAGGAGAATCCCTTGAGGTTTATTTTTAAACCTAGTCAAAGACGTGCATTTGTTTACCGGGTAATGTGTTAGAAAGTGCAACGTGGGATGTGCCTGAATCACAAACAGGGCAGCTGCCCCATCCGTTGCTCCCCCGTTCCTATCGTTTATCTGGAGAGGAGGAGAACTGAAGTCATGGGGAAATTAACAAAACACACACACTTTGGAAAGTCTCTCCCCCCCGCCCCCCTTGTTTTGTTCTAGCTCGGGCAGCCTATCCCGAGGGTTTGGAGGAGAAGCCAAGAGGGTTTAGATCTGCATCTCTTTCAGGAATCACGTGTTAAATAGTTGATATAAAACCCCGGAGCAGGGGATCCAGGCGGGGGACTTGAAGACCAGCCCTCTCCAGGGACCCTTTTGTTCAACTCTCAGACATAAGCACCTTCTCGCTAGCCAAGTGCTTCAGTGGCAACTTCCCCGCCTTGGCAAAGGAGAAAGACCCGGGAGAGCCAGCCCCGGCCTGCGGCAGCCCTTCGAAATGTCCCGATCCTTCTATGTCGACTCTTTAATCATCAAAGACTCCTCGAGGCCAGCTCCTTCCCTGCCTGAGCACCCCCATGGACAGGATTTCCTCATCCCCCTCAGCATGCCTTCCCCCCTGGTCATGTCGGTGTCGGGCCCCGGCTGCCCGTCCCGCAAGAGCGGCACCTTCTGCGTGTGCCCGCTCTGTGTCACTTCGCACTTGCACTCGTCCCGGGGGGGCGGCAGCGGGGCCATCCCCCTGCTCAAGAGCCAGTTCCCTCCCGGCGGAGATGCCCAGTACTGCCCCAGGATGAGCCATGCCCAGCACCAGCAGCAGCAGAGCTCGGTACCAGCCGCCGCCGCCGCCGCCCTGGGCCACCCGGCGCATCACGCACCTGTCTGCACCGCCACCACCTACAGCGTTAGCGACCCCAGGAGATTCCATTGCCTCAGCATGGGTAGGAGTCACTGGCCCGGGGGTGTCATCCCACCTCGCTGGGGTGCACTTCACTCCGGAGCGGGCGGGCAAGGGGGTGAGCGGGGATTTTGGAGGGAGGGCGGATGCCCAAGCCCTACAGGTGGGAATAGACTAGAGAGGGATCGTTCATTCCCGGCGGGGATCGGGATGAACTCCAGGGGGAAAGAGCAGGTGTGTGTTGGCTTCCACTAGTGTTTGTCGAGCGGTTCTGATGTCGCAGGCAAAGAGGAGGCGGGTTTCCAGGGCTGGCGTTAGCGAGCAGGTAATGTGAGGCTCTCTGTCCACACACACCTAAAGAGACGCTCACCGAGGGGTTGCGTCTTGCTGCTCCTGTAATACATGAAATGAGCCGGGGGGGTGGGGGGTGGGAGGGGATACGTGTTTGGGAAAGGGCGATAGGGACAGATTAGTCTGAATGCTTTTCTCGCCATTTAGCCCTTGTGTCTCTCCCGTCCAGGAGGATCCGATACTAGCCACATTCCAAACGGCAAGAGGATGCGGACCGCTTTCACCAGCACGCAGCTTCTGGAGCTAGAGAGGGAGTTTTCTTCCAACATGTACCTGTCCCGCCTGAGGAGAATCGAGATCGCTACCTACCTGAACCTGTCCGAGAAGCAAGTGAAAATCTGGTTCCAGAATCGAAGGGTGAAACACAAGAAAGAAGGCAAGGGAACCCAGAGAAACACTCACGGGGGCTGCAAGTGCACTGGCAACCCGGGGCATTACCCCAGGTCAGAAGACGAAGAGTCTTTATCCCCATCATCTGCGAACGAGGACAAAGAGATCTCCCCTTTATAAAGTGCTAACAAACCCGCCGACTTCCTTCCCAAGCTGGGGCGCCTTCGATCCTCTGAACTAGCTGCTTCCACCCTAGGGTTGCAAGCCTGAGCTAAACGGGGAAGCATGAGTGACTGCAACTGCATACACCTGACCGAGCTGGGACCATGCTAAGGAACACACAGACAAAGGAAATAGTTCTTGATGGCTCTGTCCGCCAATAAGGTTTATTTTAATCGATTCACAGGTTAGATATTTTGAATGTACAGGCTTTAGGGTTGAGCGTTCAACTAAAACACTATTTATATAACACAAGGAGCAATGTTGCTCTTTTTAAAAAAAGTTAACGTGGTCCTGGATTTCCTATGGGCATGGCAGTTTTCCTCCCTTCCCTCCCCTCAATACAGTTTAAGAAAATCCCATTTCATGACTTTACTGAAAGTTCCGACGTCGAGAAGAATTTAGAGAATTCAAAGGAAAAATAGGTCTAACTGCATGAGAATCTTCTGTACAGAGTTAAAAAAATTACAATCGTTCGGAGGTTCGTTCGTATGTGAATAGTTTTATATAAGATTTATATTTATATTTATTTAAATGAGGTCAGGTCAGACAAGAATTTTAATTTTTTTTAAGTGCCAGCTTAGTTCAAACAATGATGGTGTAATTAATGGGGCAAACATGTTTTTTTAATCCTCTGTACACTAATTGAATTAGTATGTTTCAGAAATATATAAACCAATACAAATAAATGCCATCCGCTACTAACCTGAATAACTATGTTTCCTACAACACCGTGCTCTTGGTTTTAAACAAATAACCCTATTTCAGCATGAGAGAGGGCCAATGAAGCAAAGTTTCTAAGCATGGCACTATAAATAGCTTCTGGTTACTTTATAGCCGTGGACAATGGGAGTTCTTAGAGCTTCTGACAGCTTGTATTTGTCTGTTTTATACACATCATCCAGCATAGCGGCATTTCTTGAAGCTGGTTACTATTGGTTGGTGTTACTGAAAGTGCAGCTACAAAATCCCAGCCCCGTCAGCAAAGAAAATAGCTCGCCAAAGTAAAGACACACTCTCTGGGATTGCCTAGGGGAGTGTGGCGACCCCATTGAGGGCCCGATCCTGCAGGCACTGTAATCAGTGGCAGAACTGAACTTGAGCATGCCGATCCCCGTGGGCCTTTCAATAGGAGTGTGGGGCGCGCAAGGTACAGTACGCCAGGCTTTGCCCCTCGTTGGTTTAAGAAATCTTTGTGCCCGTGCAGGGCTGGGTGACTCGAATCGTTGGAGTTTAAAATCCTGAAGTTTGGCAGAAAGAACGAAGGAACGTTTAGGCCAGAAGTGCAAGCCCCGGTGTGACCAACAGTCCCCCCTGCGCAGCGGGAGACGCCTGCTGGCTTTGCCCGGGCCAGTCCCATTGAACTCAGGCCTCTGCTGGGCAAAGCGACTGGGAGTTGGCCCGCTAAGAATAAGCGCAGGCGATAGCAGCCACTGTCAGACTGGGCGCAGTGTGAAGTTCTGAGCTGCTTGCAAGGGCAGCTAGGTATGGTGCCTACGGGCCGATCCTGCCAGCCCTTACTCAGGTGAGTAATCCTGACCCACGCACAACTCTCTCCGAGTGAGACCTACTCAAGGGTTGGAGGATAGGGCCCTATAGTTTATTTATAGCCCATTTGCACAGCCTGACTGAAGAGAGTAAAGGCCGGAGGGCTGGTCCTGGGTGTTTTGCCACTGATTTCAATGGGATGAAGCGCCAAGTCACTCCTTGGCGAATATTCCTCATACCAGGATTGCCATCTATGGACCTACCTCTCTTTCCTGGGGCAGCTTTGGGATAAAGCCTCACCCAGAGACACCTACCGTTATTCGGTACTAGCACGTTGCCTAGGATTAGATGTGCCCATTTTACCTGCTGAATTCTTTTCTAACAACATTTTTTGCCCTTTGTTGCAATCTCTTGCTATCATTTCCCTCTCTTCCCAGAGGAGATTTTTAACCACAGCCTCCAGTTGATTGCAAAAACCATTAGAAAAATAGTTGTCTCCTGCACACTTTATTATTATTATTTTTTTTTGCATCCTTTCTCTTTAACAAAAAACCCTGGAGACTGGGCATAGATGTTGGTCTCTTCTTTCAAGTGCCTGCGCCACTTTTAATCACAAGATGGCTAATAAGGTTCCCTACTGTTTGCACAGCAAAAGTGAATAACCTAAACACACTGTACAGTACCAGTGAATGTCCTGGTGCATTAAAGCAAATGCAGTCCTGAACAATGACGTTCTGATAGCCTTCAAGCAAAGCACAAGTACAAATGGTGGTCCTCAGAAGATGCTCTCTGATAAAAAGGTAATTAGGAATAAACAAGTAACAGGTTGACTATGCCTATTTATTAATATTGTGCTTTATCATTTGTGTAGGGCCTGATTCTGCAAGGTGTTTAGCACTCCCAACTCCCACTGAGTCAACGCACTTGGCCCCTCCCCTCTCCCGTCCCCCATTTCCTCCATCAAGAATCAAGAGTAACTGCATTACAGTCAATGAGGTTACACTGGGGTGAAGCTGGTGTGAGGGGAGAATCAGATCAGCAATCTCAATAACTCGCAGGGTCAGGGGCATAGGGCCGGATTCACCACTGCCTCACACCAGTTTCATGCTGGTGTAATTCCACTGAAGTACTGAATCAGGCTCTCAATGCTGACAGCATGCACTGTATAATACACAAAGATTAGGACAGTCTGCCCCAAAGGGTTATAGAAATAACCACAGTTTACCAGAGAAAGGTGATATAACATGATCCAATGGCTGAAAGTTGAAGCTAGACAAATTCAGCCTCGGAATGAAGCATGCATTTTTAACAGTGAGAGCCACTGGAATGATTTACTAAGGGTGGTGTGGGATTCTTCACAACTGACCAGCTTCAAATCAAGATTGGATGTTTTCCTAAAAGCTCTGCTCTAGACATTACTTTGGGGAAAGTTCTATGGCCTGTGTTATACAGGAGGTCAGACTAGATGATCACAATGGTCCCTTCTGGCCTGGGAATCTGCGAATCTGCAGCATGCAGAGAGGAATATACTGGTAGTTGGAGACTATTGAGAGTATTTTGTTTGGCTGCTTTTGTTTATTCACCCATTCCATAGTTACAACAAACTCACTTCATATCCCATCAGAAATAGGTTTTGGGGTGGGATTGGAATGATCAGGGAGTTTCAATTTGGCAAACTGGGATTGGGAAATCACTCCACAGAGCCGCATGTAAAATGAATGGCTATGGGAAGCAAACTGAGCAGAGCATGTAGGGTGGCGTCACTGGCAGAGCAGGCTTGGGGAGAAGAAATATGGATTTTTCCCATAATGCTCTGATTGTAAAAAGATCTGATATGTTAGTTAACTGATCTTTCTGTTAAGCCAAAGCAAGAATAGTAGAGAGCTCTCAAGATAAGGGTCCTGGACAGGTATCAGTAGATCAGAAATACTGTGCCTATCTTATACTGGTACAGGAAGTGAGGGGTTCCAGCATCCTGGCGAGGAGGGAAGAGGACTTTGGAAGAGGGAGCCTGCTATGGAAGAGGTAGAGAACTACTGATATATATCAATGGTATATTAGAAATGTTTTCCAACTGCATTCCAGAGTATGCAATGAAACACAGGGGCACCTACTTTGTCTAACACATGTATATTAAATTAAATTAAATTAATGGAGATATCCCATCTCCTAGAACTGGAAGGGACCTTGAAAGGTCATCGAGTCCAGCCCCCTGCCTTCACTAGCAGGACCAATTTTGATTTTTGCCCCAGATCCCTAAGTGGCCCCCTCAAGGATTGAACTCACAACCCTGGGTTTAGTAGGCCAATGCTCAAACCACTGAGCTATCCCTCCCCCCAAAGGCATATTCAAAGATGATGAAATGCCTAGAGGAAATGTTACTTTCAGCTTGCACAGAACTGTAGTTGTCATAACATGCATGAAAGGAGAAAACCAAACCAAAATGAGTCTCATTATTATTCCCTAAAAATGATCACATTTCTTCAACTCTGGTACAGGCAAAGGTTTTAGCTTTGTGGGTCCCATTCTGATTCAGCTGAAGTGACTGGGAGTTTATTTTGCCTGCAAGATATGGCCCTTTTTGTGTGTAAATTCTTTGGGCTAGATCGTTCCCTTTTAAAGAGGAAACTCCTTGGAGGGAGGAAGTAATTCACCAGAGGCACCTTCAGGGAATATCCAGGTAATTGTCCCCTCAGACAGGAGGCATTTTGGGGGCGATGAGGGGCCAAAGGCATGGCTCTTCAACCCAGGGAATCCTAAGGATCCAATATGAGGTAGGGAAATGCAAGTCTTGTGGAGCTGATGCCTCCTCATGGTGAGCTGTCCCATCCCTTCTGTGTTGCCTTCCTGGCCAGCATGGAGTAGCAACTGAGAGGACCCAGCTGGGACGAATTCAAATTCAAGAAGCATTCATTTACACCACAACACCTCTGGGACTGACAGGGGAGGATACCAGAGAGAAGCTGGTCCCTTGTTTCACCCCACCTGCCTCTGGCCTGCTCCCAACATCCCACAGAGACTTTTCTTACACAGGTGTTTTCATGTAGTACTGGGGGGAGGAAGTGATGCCATAGATGTGGGACACCCCCCCCTTTCGCACCCACTAGGAGAGTTCCACCTAAGTCCACCAAGGTGCCTTCCACTCACATAAGAGGAGGAGTCAAGCAGGACCTTAATATCTTCAGACAGTGAAACCAAAGAGAATTGTGGCATTGTGCCATGTGTATTCTGCTTCGCAGAGCTGAAGTTTCACAGATGCTTTTTCTTTTACACGTAAACATATTTCCTTGGACAGAATTGACCTCTTTCAGTATAAATGAATGGGAAGAAGCGACTCAATGCCCTCCTCCTCTGGTATTTATCATCACAAGAGAAATATGTGAAGTGATGTCTTCTCTAGAGTTGTCCATCATTTCTTGGAAAGTGGCATTTGTTATAGTTAGACTTACTAGTCAATATTGTACAATGCTTTGAAGATGTAGCAGGCTATAATGGCTACATATTATTTATTATTGTTTTGTTATATTATATAACATAATATAATATATAGATATTTATATGGTTTCCATTACCATAGTATCCAAGGGCTTTATAAACATTGTGACAAACTCATGCTGGACAGCTCTAAGAGAGGGGTGGAAGACAGGTATATTAGAATGATAAAGGCCATTTTCCCTATAAGCTGAAAAGGGGTTACCTCAGGTCAGCTAGGGATACCTGAGTCTAATAAAGGGCTGCCAGTGCTAGCCCATTGGTGGCCCTAAGCAGAAATATTCCCCCTCCCCAATACTAAAACAGGCAAGTTCTTATAATAAAAAGCAAATAGGGGCCCCCCTTGAGCCACTTGGGGTCCTAAACAATTGCTTAGTCTGCTTATGCCTAGTGCTGGCTCTGTTGAGACCTTTAAAAACCCCTCCTCTGGTGAGAGAGGAAGCGGAGAGAGACAAGCTGCTGCAGGGCTAGTGGCAGGGGGGAGAGGGGCTCCTCCAAGGTACATGGCTTCTCTCCTCCCTACAGGGGAAGCTGACTGCCTGCCTGTTTGGGGGAAGGACTGGGGCCAATAACAAGGTGATACCCCTCTGCCCAGAGGGGGTAGGAAAAGGTATTCCCCTTTAGTTTGTGCTGTGAATTTGTTTCTTTTGTTTGGCAGAGGCACACTCCTTGGGCTGCCCTGAGGCTTACCTGGAAAATTTTGAGAAATAAATCCCAAGTGGGAAAATAAACACTGGCTGGAGTGGGGCTGATTTATTCCAGGCCCCCCACCACCAGAGGGGGAAGCGCTGAGCCTGGCAAGGTGGAGGAGGTGCCTTGGCACAACCCTAATTGTTTGTTTCCTTAGAATACCTCTGGGAAATTGGAACATTGTATTATCTCCATTTTATAGCCCAGGACCAGAGGCACAGGGAAGGGCTTGCCCCAGGTCACGCAGGACATTTGTGGCAGAGCTGTGAATTGAACCCAACTCTCCTGAGTCCCAATTCAGTGGATTAGCTACAAATGTACACAAACTATACACACAATTACATTTAACCCCCCTCCCCCCGCCGCATTAAAAGTACCTTAAGGTTGCAAAGTCAAGCACTCAAATGTTAGGAAAAGCCAGAATTAAGATTGTCTGTGCAGCCTTAATATATGGCCCCAGAGCATCTGTATCATGATACAGTCTTTAATTACATGATCACATACTATTTTTTCCATAGAATCCCAGCCTCATTCAGTGCACAGGATGGGTGGTGCTCACTGAATGGGTAGCTATTCAATATTTCTTTACGTCTTCATCAGTCAATGTGTGGTCCCAGGCCTTATTTACACACCCTCCAAACTCTGCCCTGAATAAAGAATTACTTTTCTCATGGGCTTTTCTTTGGTGCTCATCATCACACAGAGTGCTTCAAAAACATGAATGAATGTATCTTCACAACACCCCTGTGAGAATAGGGGGTATTTTTACAGACAGAGAGGCAAGACACAGAGAGAGATTAAGGCCCAAATTGTCAAAGGTGTCCACTAATTTTGGGTGCCCCATGTGAGACACAAAGGGCTTGATTTTTTAGA
This sequence comes from Emys orbicularis, assembly GCF_028017835.1. Lineage (NCBI taxonomy): Eukaryota > Metazoa > Chordata > Testudines > Emydidae > Emys > Emys orbicularis. The sequence continues at coordinate 93,488,599 of NC_088687.1, read as the reverse complement.
GTGATTTGCATTTTTAAGCACTTTACGTATTCAAAGCACAGTTCCTATTTCCTTCAATTGTATTTGTGCAGCTCAGCATTTTTGCAAAGCAGGCCACAGGTGTCTCATATTGGGCACTGAAAAAATAAGGAACAAATAGTTAGTGGCCAACTGTGAAAAATTTCATTTAGGTGACTTGCCCAATATTGCATCAAATCTGTGGCAGTGGCAGGAGCAGAATCCAGTTCTGCAGGGTAGTATTTTCAACTTTCTTAACCACAAGACCATTCCCTCCTCTTCCCTTTTGCCTCATTCACTACACACCTTCCAGCTTCTGTAACAAATGAAGCAAAAGTCCTACAGACAACAATCTCATTCCCTTACCTGCCCTGATTCATTCCCTGAGCACTGTCTGTTCTGCACACTGAATGAGGCAGGGGCCTGTGATCATGTCATTACAGACTATCATGATGCATATGCACAATGGGTGAGAATAAAGTTTGCACAAGCAACCATAATACTAACCTTTCCTAATTTTTGAGTGTTTGACTTTGCAATCTCAATTTTCTTTTAACATAGTTTTTTAAAATGTAATTTCCTGTTTCTAAAAATGCAATGGAAAAACAGAAACTCCATCCTGTGGAACCATAGTGAGCCCTATGACTATCATTAGCAAAGTTGCAACTTTTAGGTCTACAGCACAGACTTCTACCACTTTAACTGATGGAGTATCTATGGTAGCAGTAGTAAGCTATTATCATCTCTGTGGACAATCTCCTGGGGGCTGAGATGTATATATTGCTAAGGGTTTTGTAGGTATTTGCTAGACAGCAGAAGAATGATGGGATTCAGGACTCCTGAGATTTATTCTAGGTTTTAGAGTACAATGTGCTTTTTGTGATTACAGACTCTTCTGCCCTCTTCCTGCTCCTTCTAATGTCAAGCCTTCCTCTTCTGTCCTTTTCTCCCTTCTGTGCCTGTCCCCTGCCAGCATGCCCCTGCCACTTCCTCCATCACATCTCTGCTCTTTTCTGAATTTGAGTCTGGCTGCTTCTTCCTTCTCCTTCACACTGTCTTGGCGTTAACAGGAGGAGCATTGAGAGCACAGGAGATATAGCCCCAGCTGTCCATTCTGGTGCCTGGTATCACAGCCCCTCCATCAGCTGGGAGGAGCAATTGCAGGAAAAGCCCTGCTTAGCCTTATGCTGGTGTATACTCTGTGTAGATGGAACATTTGGAGAAATTAGCTGCCAAACTCTAACAAACATCTTGTGAGCATGTGCAAAGGACAATTTTCAGGGGCTTATAGCTCAGTTGAATTGAGGTGGATTTTCAGAGGGCGGGCCAAAAGCACATTACTCAGGGCAATCCTTCTGCCAAATTTCAAGTCCCTGCTCCAAAGCATGGAGGCACTCAGGCTTCTCTCAATGAAATAGTTGTAAGAATGTCTTAACATTGGCAAAGCAACTGATGTCCCCTAAATCCATTCTCAGAAAGAGCCAACCCATTTTTACTGAAACTTTCCAGAAAAAAAAAATCAGCCCGAGGCAGACAACCAGCATGAAACAGTTCAGCCTGAACAGCTGAAGTCTAGCAAAGTTATAAGCAACTTCAAACAACTTATAATGGCAAATGGTACATGGCATAGGTTTTGCTGCCAGTTCTGTTCATAATGATAATAGAGACACCTTTACACACAAGAATATCTGCCTCACATAGGGGTGATAGTAAAATAACGGGTGATGGTTTAAGCTTTTTCCCCCCCCCTTGAGAAGAGTCTACACCAGATACTTCTCAGCTGACTCCACCTGAGGGCAAGAAATATATACTGGACACAAGCAAATCTTCAACTATATGCAACTGCACAGACCATAATATCCAAATGATGAGAGATGCATCCAGTGGGTTATGGTTAAACACTCCTGAATCACATCAAAATGAAAGTAGATTTAATTTTGCTTCTGGAAAATCCTCTGTGTGTCCTTTTTCATCTATTTTGATCCCTCATTTTTGCACCTCACTACTGTTCCCCATATGTTAAGATATCACTGGAAATCCTCACCACACATACCAAAACCAAGAGAGAAACAGTCTCTCTCTGTAATACACACACACATGAACGACTGATAGCACCCAGTGTGGAATTATGCAGGAAATTCCTCCTCAATAATATGTTACAATGGGAACAATGGCACTATGGTCTTGGAGGACACAGCAGTATTTTCCAAGGCATTAGGTAAGATTGGAACATAGGTGTGGACTGTAGCACTTGTAAAGTTCCTGAAATTGAGATATAGATGGATGGAACCCTACAAAACTCCATTAAAAGTCACCAACTGTGAAGAATTGGTTATGGAGAGAAACAGGTTGCAGCACTAGAAGGAGAAAAATCGAGTACTGTGAATTAGCATCTCCTCTCTGAGAATAATATCTGCCATGGAAGTGGGGAGACCCCATGGCAGAAAGCTGAAACCCTTCCCCTGGAGAGCAATCCTAAACTGGGTGTGCATGGTGCCAGCCTTGCCTTGAAAGAATGTCACAACTGTGAGAAGCAACACAAGAAAACCCATCATGATAATGAAATACTGTTCACTTATTTAGGGTCTTGCATCTAAAGATCCCAAAGCACTCAAATGGCAAATCCATAGAAGATGGGGTACAGATTGCAGCACTTGAAAAGAATTTGTAAAGGCGGTGGCTTTGCACATGCCTTTAAAGAGGGGGAGAAATCCTTCCCAAACTGGTTATAGGCAGGGGGAGAAACTCAGAAATGACAACCTTCAACCTGCCAAGGTGGGTCACAGGATGGGACAAACACCCATAATGAGGGAAACAAAAAATTCACCAGAAGGCTTAAAAGGATGTAGAATCCATTTAATTTACACATCAACCATTCTCTATAATCTCAGTCTCATGAGTCAGGATCTGAGATATAGAGGATATGACATAACAGAGAGATAGTCCGCATGGTACAGGTATGGTAAAATAGGGTCTAAAATAAAAGACTTTGAGACCAAGGGCAGTTGAGTGTTAAGACTGAAACTATGGTCCCCCCAGATCACAGATCCTAGGTTGTGTTGCTGGGCTCTAGTCTCTTCCAACAGCAGAAGAGGAATAAGTGGCCTCCTACCCTGCAGGCCTTACTTAAATAAAACTCCTCTGGACTCAAATCTAGGTTCCACTGCAGCCCTTTAACAATATAAAACCAGGTGAATTGGCCACTTGGGAATTCCCCTAGTGTAGAGGGATTCCCCAGATGGTGAAGGGCTGCTGAAATGTCTGCATCTCCTTGCAGTCCCACCCAGCATAGAAGAGTGTTGGAGGCATGGCTGGAAGAGAGGGAGTGTAGTAGGAATATTTTTTTGGTTTTGGCTATTTTGGCTATCTGAACAGCTCCTGTGGCCCAGTGCAGCCTTCAGGCAGCTCTAGCTGCTGCTGGAACTCGATGATGAGTCACTGGCCAGCCCCATAATCCAGGATGCTAAAAAGGTACCATAAAGCTACCTTCCCCTCCCCACATCTGTTGCAATGGGGAAAAACTATGTAGGAAAGGTCATAATTCCCCGAAGTACAGTGAATCCTCAAAGTACAATCCCAACACTAGTCATATTGAGGAAAGCAAAACCAAGTTACTGAGTATATTACTGAGAAAGTACATTATTGAACCCAGGACTTTAGGTGCCTCACTTTCATTTACATTTGATATAAATAAAGAGAGAAAAAGTAAAGTTTAACAAGAATATCTAGGCATTCTTTAATATTCATGACTAAAGAAAGTGAGGGGAAGTAGGCTATTTAAAATGCATTTCTGTTCTGTTTTCTTTAAATATAATGATACCCTCTGCACTGAACTAAGTGAAAGCTATTATGTACTTTCTTCATGTTATCTTATTTTTAGGAGGAGAAACTCCAGCCATGTGTCTTAAGAGCATTCTACACATGAATACCTTAAATAGATCTTTAACAAATGGACACAGTCTCTTATGGCAAAAGGCTGTTTTTAACAAGCTCATGTGTACGCCCACTTTTTCTGGGTGAGAATGAACCAGGCTCACCCATAGCTGCACTAATAGCCAATGTAGTCCACCCACACTTTGCAGCTAAACCATCCTGATGAATTCCTGACTTTAAAGTGCAGGTGCATTGTTTGTATCTTGTCATTGTTTATGAATGAAATGTTCTTATGATTGTGAAATGACAAAAATGATAAATAAAATGTCCCAAGGGGTTATAAGAAAACCCCCTGTGTGTGTGTGTGTGTGTGTGTGTTGCTGATTACATAAAGAGCACTATGTGTCCTTGAAATACAAATACTGATTTCACACAGTATGTGATTCCTAACCCTTTCCTGTCATGTGTTCTATTTGAAACCCACACTATTTTGGTACATTCCAATTTTCAAACTAAGTTTATTATTCTTAGCCTCTGACCACTTTCTAGGGCTTAGAACTGGTCCCATGCTTCCTTCGGTGCCTCACACACATCAGACATTATCCAGGGGATTTCAACTATTGCAAGTGCATCAAACTAGATCGGAAGTGTATACTGTGTAATCTGGAAAGTAACTAGTTTCAAATTAATGAAGCACTGACAATTTCAATCTGTTTAAAGGCTGAGGTTGGCACTGCCCAAGCCTGAGCGTGGGGAGCTGGCCAGGCTTTGCTTTATATTGTCTGCTTTTCTGAAGAGTAGACAAAGATGGATAGAACGACATTGAAAAGCAGGGGGCGTATTTCAAACAGCCCAATAAAGAGGGTTGTCACGTTAAGACAAGAACCATAGTGCTTTGATGACTTTGTATTAGCCTCACCGTTTCAAAGAAGTGACTCTGCTCTCCTTACAGAACTCAAGGAAATTTAGTGGATGACACTTCAGTGAAGGCACTTTAGACAGTACCATGAGTCTATAACTCCAGGGGGGAAATCAACTTCTCTAGTACATTTAGGGGGAAAAGATACCAATTCAAAGTTTCTTTCCTTTCACAAAGAAATTCATTGGCAGGTTTCGTTTTTCCTCCCCGAATAAATAACATCCATAACATGGAGACATTCAGACTTTATAAAATCAACCTGGTAAAATAATTCAGTTACAGCCGTAAATACCAGAATGAGCTTGAGTTGCCTGTAGGTGGGCTGAAAACTCAAAACTGAGCATGTTCAAAGGTTCGTCCAAGGGCTCTTAAAATCCAGTAGAGAAATATCACCTCCCTTCAGGCTTATGTGGATTAATAAAAGGGCATTTAACAAGAGCTTGTATTTTTAAAATCTAATTTCAAATGCTTAGATCAAACCCGAAAGAGTCCGGGAAACCAGGGTGGAAAGCTGTAAGTGTTATTTATGCCCTATGACATTTCCCATGTTTTAAACACATGGAAGTTTGTCTGTTCCCTTTTGCTGTTGGGTTTCCTCTCTCCTCTGTATCTCCCTCGTGCCCCTTTGCTTGATGGAAGCATCTACATTCTGGCCCCTGCTGTCAGGGACATCTTTTCTGTGCTAGTGCAATAGGCTGGAGATGTCACGGCTTGTTTTAAAGTTGTGTGTGTGTGTGGTGGGGAAGAGGGAAGCTACATTCGCCGGGCAAAGCCGTTGACGGGTTAGATTTTTTTGCCAAAGACAAGTATTTTTTTAAGATGGGGACCCCCGACTGCTGCAGACCCACAGGCTTTGAAGGCACAGCTAAAGAGCTCCACTGCGGGTTTGAGAGAACCATTTAGTCACTGTTTCATTAGGCACTATTTGAACCTTGCAACATGTGGTAATTTCTGGGGCAAGCTGAAAAGGGGGGATTATGTAGGAGGGACACAAGGAAATTAGCTAACGGTTAATTTAACTCGTTTTCTGGTAGAATTTTCGATACATTCCTAATTGACTGAGGAGGCAGGTGAAGTCTCAGACCCATGCAGACTCATTCACGGTGGGAATAAATGGCTCTTTTTCAACTCACACTGCTCACAATATATCATCAGGGAAAAGACATGCAATGAATATGTTGATTTTTTTTATTAATGGAATTACACCCTGCCACGCAGGTGTGAGGGTAAAAACCTACACTGCAATGAAATCAGATTAACAATGAAATGAGAATTTTATTAGCTTTCTATGTCACATAGACCTGGATTTAAACTGTCAAAACAAGAAACAAGAAAAAAGATATTCTGAAGGCAGCAATGTCAATCAACTGGGAGAAGTAGGAGCGTGGTACCCAAATAATAATTAGCTGTAATTCCCGGTGAATATCTACACCACACAGTATATGCTATTTATATCATATAGAGATTGTATGATTAGCCTCTAATGGCAAATCGCTTTTGAGTCCAGGGTTTGTCAATTAACCCAGTGTCTCATCGCTTTGATTTGCTATAAAACAAGGAGATGCCAGAAGATTAATGTAATAAGCTTAATACGATTCCGTTTTATTATAACAAGAGATCACTCATATAGAAAATAAAACCCAGCTAGTCTCTGTGTTACCCAGGCCCAGGAAAGGAAAAGTGCTAAAGCCAAACTGTACCGTGTTTCCTACATCATCACTCTGGAGTATGCCCCAGGTGAAAGTGACATGACTCGTCACACAAGAAGCCGTGGCTAGTGTGTCAATGCAGAAGGAGAGGGCCAGGGAGACTTAGAGCTACTACCTGGGTCTGGCAGGCGAAGAGGTGATCTATGCAAATGAGTCCGTTTTAGCAAAGAAATAAATACTCCCAATTTTCCAATGGCCCTTTGTAACCTTCTATAGAAAACCGCGGCATTCTGCATGACAAAACACAATGAAGCTTGCTATTCAGGCGTTCTGCAGCTGGTAGCCCATTGGGAAAGTGGGAGGAAACGCGAATATATTAATCGTGGGCAAAAGTTTTTGTCCCCCTTTTTTGTTGTTAATGAGGAGGAGGGAGGCGAATCTCCGCGTTGGAGCGCTGCCACCTGAGCAGTGTTGCCTCTTCCCGCAGTAAAGCCGCCCCTGTCACGGACCGAGAGCCGCCGGGACGATCTCCGCGACCTTCCCGAGCTGGGAGGGGGCGGACGGGCCCTGGCCAGGGCGCAGGAGATCCGGGGGACACGCGTCCTGTCAATTTCCTCCTCCGCACATGTCCATGCCGGGGCTGGAGCCCAGATCATCACCCAGCGCGGCTCCGCAAGAACAACAGCGGCTCCGTATCCTGCCTACGCTCCTAGATGCCGGGACAATGATGGGTGGCGTTATTCAGCGCACGAGAGAGGGGCAGCCCGCACCGGAGAGCACATGCTTGGGCAGGGGATTTATGGTCCTTTTCCTTAAACCCGCAGTTTGTGTCTTCTGGGTGGGAATGAACCTCAACTCGGGGCTAGTCTGAGTTCTTCTTCCAAGTCACTGCAGAGAAAACGACCGCTGATGATTTCTGCAGGGCTTAGAGAGATACTGATCCCCTGACCCGAGAGCGCTCCAGCGGAAAGGCTCCTAAAGGGCCAGGGCGGCTCCAGCATTTCTGCCGCCCCAAGCAAAACAAAACAAAACAAAACAAAACAAACAAACAAACAAAAAAAAGCCGCGATGGGCTGCGGCAGTTCAGCGGCAGGTCCTTCGCTCCTAGAGGGAGTGAGAGACCTGCCACCGGGAATTGCCGCCGGTGCCGCCCCTCTCCCTTGGCCGCCCCAAGCACCTGGAGCCAGCCCTGTAAAGGGCTTTGCCAATTTAAACTGATACCCAAACTCCATCTGGGGCCTGATCCACAGCCCACAGCAAATCTAGTCCTGAAACGCAGCCGCCCCAGGTGAAAAGAGGGAACTGGTTCACAGCGCAGCAGTGTAGCAGAGAAAGTTAAGAAGACCTGGTTCCCAATTCAAATCCAGTGGGTATTGAGGCAGGCAGGTTTCTCTAGGTTATCTAACCAAGCAGTTGGTCTATAAAAGTTTTGTCCGTTTATGACAAATTGCCAACGTCTTTCTGTTTTAAAACATGGCACCCTGTTAATTATGTCAGCCTGGGAAGCTTGCATTATAGACAAAATTCAGACCTTTAAGGAAAATATGCTGCTAGTGGTGACTACTAGAAAAAAGAGTCAACATGCATTGACTTCTTCCCCCAACTCTGTCTGTGATGGTGTGTCCTCACCACACTTTCCCCGAAAGGGTTAAAGCAGGCCAGAGGGGCCAATTAGCCTGTTAGGTGGCAATCTGGTGGAGAATGCAGTCACACGCAGTTTAAGAGACTGTGATGGACTGCATAAGCTGGCCACCCCTGATACAAGAGGAGCATGGAGAGCCATAAAAGAAAAAGAGGAAAGGGGAAATAGAAGGCAGGAAGAGGAGAAAGCCCCCAAAGTCCACCCTGTGAAGAGAACAGGAAAGGGAGAAGTGTGTTTTGCCTGTGGTCAGCAGGGAATGCCTGTGTATGAGCTGTGAAGGGAAGGCTAGCTCAGGGGAAGGGGCTCGACAAGAGAAGGCCAAAGGGAGGCCTTCTGCCAGCAAAAGGCAGTGAGTTATTATTTTTATAGCTGTGAGGTTGGCCATAAAAAAAAGCACTGTCCTCTTAAGAAGTTGGGAGATAGTAAAGGGGAAGGCACGGACCACAGAAATATAGAAAAAAAGGAGGGGTATCTGGGGACCTCAAGAGGTCATCTAGTCCAGTTCCCTGTACTCATGGCAGGACAAAGTATTATCTAGGCCATCCCTGACTGGTGTTTGTCTAATCTGCTCTTAAAAATCTCCAATGATGGAGATTCCACAACTTCCCTAGGAAATTTATTCCATATCTTAACCACTCTGACAGTTAGGAAGTTTTTCCTAATGTCCAACCTAAACCTCCCTTGCTGCAATTTAAGCCCATTGCTTCTTGTCCTATCCTCAGAGGTTAAGAAGAACAATTCTTCTCCCTCCTCCTTCTGATAACCTTTTATGTACTTGAAAATGGTTATCATGTCCCCACTCAGTCTTCTCTTTTCCAGACTAAGCAAACCCAATTTTTTTCAATCTTCCCTCATAGGTCATGTTTTCTAGACCTTTAATCACTTTTGTTGTTCTTCTCTGGACTTTCTCCAATTTGTCCACATCTTTCCTGAAATGTGGCACCCACAACACAAGATCTATGGGTCCTAAGCATGCCTACCACAACATGTGGTGTATCTCATCCAGTACATTAAATGCCCCAAAAGAACGACATGGGTGAAACCAGACAATCACTATGCTCTTGAATGAACACACACAGGAAAATGATAAAAGACAAAAACACCCTATCACCGGTGGGTGAACACTTTTCAAAAGTGATCGCTCTATATCGAACCAACAGTCCTCATCCTCAAAGGAAACCTGCATAACACTTTCAAAAGACTAGCCTGGGAGCTTAAATTTATAACTTTGCTAGACACTAAAAATCATGGTCTCAATAAAGACACTGGCTTTATGGCTTATTACAACAGTCTGTAATGCACTAGAGCCCCCCACCCCCCGCTTGTTGTCCTACAGGGGTGTTCTCAGGTCATTTCACCTTGAATAGTCCCTTAGAATATGTGCTATCTACTTATGCTAACCTGTCTGTTGGATCTTGTATTTAACTGTGACATTTTGAGTATCTTTCTCAGACCTGAAGAAGAGCTCTGCATAGCTCAAAAGCTTTTCTCTCTCACCAATAGAAGTTAGTCCAATAAAAGATAGTACCTCACCCACCTGGTCTCTCTAACATGCATTGAGACTCATGAACAACAGAAAAACACTGGCCTTGAATTGTGACCAGATTTTCTGATAATAATTGGTCAATATCAGTTAGAAAGGTTCTGTGAGAAGGAAAATCGAAGAAGCCTCATGATGTCCCTGGTAGTTGTGGGCAGGACTATTTGAATCTGGGATGAAGGGGAAGAGTCCATGGACAACAAACTCTTAGTGACTTGTGATCCCTGGCCTGGGAGCTGAAGTCTGTGGAAGGTTTGGTAGCTGAGGGATAAAAAAGTGCTTGGTTACTGATAGTATAATGAACTCCTGTGTCTGGTCATTTCTTTAGGGCACCTGCTGGAGGAACCTGCAGTTATGCCCACTGAGAAGAGTGAAAAGGAAGACAAAGGAAGGGGGGGGCACAGCTTTTTAAATAACTAGTTCTGAAAAGATAGTGGGAATGAATCTTGGAGAGAACAGACTGCCTGGGCCTAGCTATGTGTCACCCTAGTAGGTCCTGGGCCTTTGGCTTGGTCCTGTTTCCTGAATGTTGCATGGAAACAGAAGATACTTCTCAGTAGTCTTCTTTATTCTCCCAGGGTTGCTCTAGCCATGATGTAGCTCCACCAGTGCTAAGGGTGGGAACACTAGTATTTCCTGGCCACTGGCATTTTTACCACTAAATAGTCTAGATCCACTTTAAGCAGGATTATATGTTGCAGTTAGAAAAATATCAGTGGCTGGTCAAAAATAGCACTTCCGTGGTTGCTGGCACCCATGCAGTTGCTGGCACGCATCTAAGCAGTTAATTGAATAATGAACCCCTGGGCCTGATAGGAAGCCATCAGGGCTCAGTTGCAAGGGGATGCTCATAGAGAGAAGGTCTCCTAAGAGAGAGAGGAGCTCCCAGGGACCATAGGCTCCAAGAGGAGGGACTTTATTTCAAGATTTAATTAAGTGGAACTCCAGCAGGGGATTTTTGTGTTATAGTCCATTGGACTGTATGGCGTTCTTAAAGGCTGCTGAGAGAGAGGAAGCTGAGACAGGGAGTGCCTGCAGCACTGCACTAGGCATTGCAGGGCAGGCATGCCCTGTGATGGCAATGGTTGGAGACTTCAGCCAGGACTGTGGCACAGAGACTATGAGCAGGGTGATGCAGTGCCAGAAGCTAAGGAACTGATGTACCATATGGGGGTATGTGGAATTTGTTCAGGAGATGGCCTAGGAATCTCAGCCTACAATGATGAAGAGGGACCATACAACCAGAGCTGGTTCTAGGGGAAGATGAACAGCGTGGTATCTCCCTGGGTGCCAGCTTGCAGATGAAGCAGGATCGTTGTGCCACATGGTGTTTTTTGTGCTCTGCTCTGATTGGCCAGCTGTTCTTGCTCTGGTAATGATTGGTTGGAGTTTTCTTGTTTTTGTTTTCTCTTGTCCATTGAAGGGGGATGTGGAAAACATTTTCTGCTTTGGCCAACAAAATAGCTAGCGTCACTCCTGCTTTCATCTATATAGTAAGAGGTAACTTTGGGGCACACAGATGCTTAGACTACTGTTTTCTTCCTGTTGACTTTGTGTTTAGTCCTTTCTATGCATCCACAGGGAAGCTCAAGCAATCTGCAGTTTTTTTCTAAGGGCACTTACTCAAGATATGTGAGGGAATTTGACATGAAATCCAAGAGGGATTTCAAAGGGAACAGCCCTGAAACTAAAATATTTCAAAGCTATCTCCTGGTCTCTTGACTCATCTCATAATTTAGATTATTCATAACCAGATTCCCCAGACTCTCTGACAAGACACAATTCTAAACAAATATGCCCCTCCCCCCATTCCCGTATATCTCAGATTTCTCACTGAATTTTATTCAAGTTTTAAATCTGTGGTGAGAACTTCTTGGAGGAACCTTGGAATTTTTCAGGCTGCCTCTCAAGATCAGAGAACAAACACTTTTGCGAGAGAAAAAAATTGATGTATATTTTGGATCCTTGACTTTCCAGTATTCAACCTTAAGATGTCACCTTCAGACTTCCTAAGAAGATCAGTACAGAATTAGTTTAACTGATTTGACTTTTGCCATTTTGGGGACTCACTGAGTAAGAAATAAGATCAGGGTGGTGCTCAGAATAGGGCTGCCAACTTTATATTTAAAAACTGGACACTCCAGCAGGAGTGCTGGAACCTCCCCTACCCCTCCTCTTCTCCCTGAGGCCCCACCCCTTCCCCGCCTATTCCCCCAAAGCCCCACCCCTGTCCCACCTCTTCCCTCAAGCCCCTGCCCCTGCCCGTCCTCTTCCCCTGAGGCCCTGCCCCAGTCCACTCCTCTTCCCCCTCCCACCCATCACTCACTGCTTTTCCTCTCCCACCCCCTGTCGCCTTGGTCAGGAGGGACTCGCCTGCGGAGCTGGGGCTGGGAGCTGCAGCTGCCCGATGCAGGTAGGAGGTGGCCCCGGCTGAGTAGGGGCTGGAGTGCGTGATGCCCAGCATCTCCCCGCCTCCCGCACTGGCAGTAACCGAACTTTGGGTGTCCGGTCAGTAGATCTGACTGAACATAGTTAAGTCCCGTTTTTGACCTGACTTTCCAGTTGAAAACCGGGCACCTGGCCACCCTAGCTCAGAGGCATTCCTCCCCCTACCACTTTCTTACAACTTTTCACTGTGAACAAAAGTAGGATCAATACTGGACACATGTCATGGAAGTTTAGGGTGACCAGATATCCTGATTTTATAGGGACAGTCCCGATTTTTGGGTCTTTTTCTTATCTAGGCTCCTATTACTCCCCACCCCCTGTCCTGATTTTTCACACTTGCTGCCTGATCACCCTATGGAAGTTTCTTTGATTTATTTGTTGGATTTGTGCAGTGCATATGCCCTCTGTCAAATACTCAGAACTCCCCACAAGTGAATGAAATTCTCTCCCCATGTTGTTGTACCGTAGCTTTAAAACAGGAAATCATGTGCCTCAGATGGCTTATGCCTGGCTTTATGCAAAGATATGAAATGTATGCAAATTTGCAATTCAGACTTTTTTTGCTAGAAGATATTGGCAGGCATGTAGGAGTGACAACCAGGAAGTGGCCAGGGACCCAGGGCTGGGCTGTGGCACTGATACAAGGAGTGAGTAGGCAAGAGATGAGCTGCTCAACTGGGAGTGTTTGGGGATGAGTAGTTTCATGGGAATAGCTTGTGTTTGAAGAAGAGACTTCCTCTCTTGAACTGGTGCCATCTAGTGGAGAGAGTAAATAACTTAAATTGGAAGTTAAATAAGAGAAAAAATGTTTTTTGCAGTTTTAAGGGTTAGGCCAGGGTAGCTGTGAGTGCTTGTTTCCATCCGTGTCTTGGTTCCAATCTGGGCCTCTTTAGGGGGTAGGGTGAAGGCAAAAGGTGAAGACTAAAGACAGAAAATGGTGGAGATCAAAACTTTTTCCTACAAAGTGTGTATTTTGATCCACTGACAATTTCACTATTCCAACCTGCCAAAGCTGTATCAAAGGGAGAGTGGGAATGCTCAACCAGTAAAAGAATGTATGTGGATTAAAAAACTTAATTCTTATTGTAACCAGAGCAGAAAATGGCACAACATGAATCCATTCTAGTGGCAATGATTGTAAATGAGAGTGGGAATGGCACAAAGGTAACCCATTTCAGCTTTAATAAAGTAATCTTGTGTGGTCTTCCTTGGATGTCCTAAACATGCTTGGCTCTTTATTTTGTGGAACATTATGGTTTCTTTGATAGAATGACTGCATGGTCATAGCTCTGGAATAGCACATTAGCAAAGACTTTAAAGAGTGTAATCTTGCACTTTAATTACAGGGATGCTGATCAGTAAATGTCTTTCAAATATACTATAGCATCATGTTTAGAGTGACTAAGAAGACACTTGCATTAGAGGCCCATTTTCAAGCACTCAGAACTCTGTTAAAGTAGAGATTTGTTTGTAATGTTTCATGCTTGTTCTCAGCTCAAAGATTGAGGGCAAATATTTCAAAGTGTGTGCCTGACTTGAGATTGTGCAGACACTGCTGGATTTGTCAGGGCTTGTGTTTGCGCAGCATAGTGGGGTTTGCTTGTACACAAAAGCGTGTGCACAGTTTAGCACACGCACTTCTGAAAATGTTGTTTAATTGTGTGCGAAAGTGCAGCAGGCTGGTACTGTCTGTCTGAAACACCTCCTGCTGCTATCTGTTTCCCGCTCTCCTGGGAAGGTACTGAGCTTTTTTGCTGACTCATGGGAGCAGCTGGCTTGTTACCCAGCCAGTTATAAGGGTGGTGGACTACCCCTCAGGAAAGAGAAAGCTAGGGCTTGGAACAGCAGATCCTGATAGAAGGAACCTTAGGAGCAGCCAAGCCTGAGGAGAAAATTTAGGCTGGAGTGAAGTCATAGATTCTGGGAGCCACGCAGAGCCATGGCACATGTGGAGTGGGGCAAGCCCCCGACCCCACTCCCCGGCTGGAGCACCAGAGTGGAGCAAGCCTCAGACCCCACTCCCCAGCAGGAGCTCGAGAGCCGGATTAAAACGTCTGAAGGGCCGGATGTGGCCCATGGGCCATAGTTTGCCCACCCTTGGTTTAGACTGTAACAGGACACACTCCATTCATCCAAAACCTTAAAAAAATGGAAATAAGTTAATGGGAAAGATAACATGCTTCAGTGCTCCATAAGGCTTTCACTTCCGTCCCCAGCAGACTCCCAAAGCAATACATACCCCAGCTTCAAACTTGCACTCTAACCCGAAACCTTACCAGTGACCTTGTGTGCTTTTGTAACAACAGATCAGCACATCTGACGGTCACACATTCTATAGGGCAGTTATTGTGCCTTAACACTGTTAAGCTTTTGCAGTAGAATGCATCACATATTAAAATCCATGTGTCTGTGTTTATTTTAAAGGATGGAACGCCAGTTATACTCACATCTCAGAACAGTGCTAAAATCAATGGTACAGTAGGGCCCATAATCACTACTTTATGCTAGCTTGACTGGGTTCTTCATTTAAGATTGTGTGTTCTGTGTTTAATTTATTCTCCATTTCCTAGAATAGCAGACAGTCTTGCTTCTCTCCATTTGAATCGATCAATATTGCTTGTAGAGCAATGTGATGGGGGTATTTCTACCCCGCCCTGGCCCTGCAAGGGTTAATTGTGCATTGCAGGTTGAGGAAGCCAGGTCCCTTCTCTACAGGGCATGTTCAGTCTGGAGGTAAGATCTAAAAGGAAGTGGCCCAGCTCAGTCTGGCCAGGCTGCTGAAGGGAGAGGATGCAGACTGCAGGCTCTCTCCAGGGAGCTGCTACAGGCCCCAAGCCCCAGATGGATACCAGGCAGCCTGACAAGCCCAGAGAGGAGGCTGAGCTGTCAGGAGCTAGTACTACACTGCCTGAGGACCCCAGAGACCTGTGGGAACTGTGGACCATCGCTGGTGAAGACAGGGTAGGAAGCAGCCTAGGGGCCTTAGACTTTGCTCCAGTGGGTGAACTGGGGAAACAGTCAGTGTGTTTCAGGTTTCCTACTGACTCAGTGGTGAGTAACCACACCACTGCCAGGGCCCTGGGCTGGGGCTCAGAGGAGCAGGGAGGGCCCAAGTACCCCTACCCTTGGTGCCACAAACCCTGAGTGGCACCCCACTTCTCCAACAGGCCAATAGGCCACACAATCCCACAAAGGGGTGCTTCTTTATTGACTCTGGTCATTAGGCCACGCTGCCCTGAGTGGAAGGGCCGCTTTATTGATTCCGGCCACTAGTCCGTACTACCACATTTCATAGTAGTACAGCCTCTGCCCTTTCTTTTGACAACACGTCACCTGACACCCTGTGACAGGGTGTACCTACCCCACCGCAAGCAATTATTGACTTGCTTGATTCTTATGTAGGGTAAGGAACAAGGACAAAGAATTACTATCTAGTACAGATTGCTGACCCAGGGCCCAATCTTGCAGATACTTACAACCGGACACAGTGCTTACTACCATGAGCTGTCCCGCTTGCTTCAGTAGGACTATTCGTGGTAGCAATCACTGCACTTGGCCTGCATTTCAGTCCCTAGTATTATTCAGGAGCTGAGAATCAGATCAGTTACATTATGAGGGGTTGTTAAAAGATTGAACTCCCTTGAATAATGAACATTTAAGTGCAAACAAACAGACTGCCCTCCCTTATCTCTCAGTAAGCTATCTGATGAGTTTAAAAGAAAGGACTATTTGCCTTTAGATAAATCAATGCCGTTTTAGGACCCAGCTTCCATTGAAACCAATGACAAAACTCTCATTGGTTTCAATGGGAGCAGGATTGGTTCCATAATATTGCCTAACTTAGAACTTTTAGAACACAAACCTTAGATTGTAATAACACAAAAATAGTGGCTCAGAGAGCGTGCTATGCTTGGACCTTTCTGTAATCTCTTGTGAGTGCACTTGTCCTGCTGCTAGGCCCTAAGCCACCCCTTCACTCAAGGGGGAATCCTGTGACACTGCCACTCCAAGACTGGGTCCCTAGGTTTTAGCACCCCTGTTTCATGCTGTGGCTCCTCCAGCAAGGACAATTTGCCTTGGTTCCCTGCAGGAGATTTCTCTCAAGAGCTTTGTAAGGAGAAAGTGTATGCAGTTCAGACTTCTCCAGAAGCAAAGTATTTGTCAACAGGAACACAGCAGCCAGAGATAAAATAACAAAGAAGGCCTATATGAATGAATCTTACATAACCTCTTAGCTTCTCCTTGCTTAGTTAAGCAGTCCTGTCCCTACTTCACTCAGGCAGCATTCAGCATCTGGGTTGAAAGAACACCTGAGGCTCCTACTCTGACCCCCTTACGGCCCCTCCCTGACAAATCCCCTCTGTCATTTGTCAGGGCTGCTTTTTAATAGAACCAAATCCCTTTGTTTCAGCTTTCCTGACTCAGGAATTCCCCCTCTCTTATCCCAAGCCAAGGGTGTCTGCCCAGTTAGGTTGGAAGCAGTACTTTATCTTCTTGTGAGTGACTGAGTCAATCCACATCACTGTCTCTCTTCCTGGTCTGCTGGGTGGAGACCTCCAGGTGGGAGTTAACCCTTTGAGTCCGTGTAGCCCACAGTACTGAAGTAGGTAGGTAAACCGAGTCACACATAATATTCATAAAAATAATGCCCAAATCTCCACACTATCAGAAGAACGTTTAGAACACAAATCCTAGATAACATAAACATCAGCAATCCATAGGAAAGTCTCTCTTCCCCCCCTGAATGTGACTTCAGCTTGGAGCTGGTTTTTCAGATATTGAAAATTCGTGGAAACAAGTGAATTGTAACAGTTGCTTATTATGTATTACCATAATTCTGTAATATTAGAGCACTAGATGTCAGACTTTGAGATTCAAGAATGTTATCAAGATCTTATTGTAAATCCTGACAAGATATACATTCTCTCTATATATTTTAGGGCCAAATCCTGCAGTCATTACTCAGTGCTTAGCCATACAAAATTCCCACTCTAGCCAATGAATAAGGTAGGCAGGATTGTACCTTTAGACTTAGTTTTTGGGGAAGGAATTTCATTGCTTAATGTACTTTTGGTTTTTTGTAAAGAGCTGTATATACTCCTGACACTTCATAATATTTAATATTTTATTTACATTTATAAATAAAAGCTTTCAATAATATGACAAAACATGGGCCCTCTATTCAGGAAAGCACTTAAGCACATATTTAACTTTAAGCATGTGCTTGAGTCACATTGAACTTAATGCTGAAAGCAGGGCCACCCAGAGGATTCAGGGGGCCTGGGGCAAAGCAATTCCGGGGGCCCCTTCCATAAAAAAAGTTGCAATACTATAGTAACATGTATTTGGAAATGTAAAAAATAACCAGTGAAATACATTCAAAAATTATTTTTTAATAATTTGAAAATACACAAAATACATTATTTAAAAATATTAAATGCTTTAATGGTATGTATACATTTGCAATTACATAATGGGCTGTCGCTGGGTGATGGTGATGGTTGGTGCCAATGGGCTGTCGCTGCCTGGGGGTGGCGCTACTGTTGCCCAGGGCTGGGTGGGGAGCTGGGCTGTGGGTCGGGGGGTGCCCAGCTCACAGGGGCTGGGCTCAGAGCTGGGGGTCAGGGCTGTGGGGGGGATGGGGTCGGGGGCGTGCCAGGCTCAGAGGGGTTGGGCTCGGAGCTGGGGGTCAGGGCTGTGGGGGGGTGGGGTCAGGGGGGTGTCCGGCTCAGAGGGGCTTACCATGCTGCTTACTCCCGCCTCCCCCCTCTCCTGGAGCCTCAGCGTGCCGCGTCCAGGAGCGGCCCTGGACAGCGCTGCAGCAGCATGGCTCCATGGGACCTGAGCTCCCGCTGCTCAGCCCAGAGCTCGGAGCCCCGCCCCCTTACCACGTGGCTTCGAGCGGGAGGAGCTCAGGCCATGCGGCTGCAGCGCTGTCCAGGGCCGCTCCTGGACGCGGCGCTTTGAGGCGCCGGGGAAGGCGGAAGCAGGGGGGGAGCCTCCGACATTCTTGTGGGGGCCCCTGCGGGGCCCGGGGCCTGGCGCAAATTGCCCCACTTGCCCCACCCTCTGGGCGGCCCTGGCTGAAAGCTCAGCACATGGTTATATACTTTCCTGCATTGTGGCCAATGGCGATTGAAGGCAAATGAGATCACTCCCTAGTGAAAAACGGAGACTGTTAATCCAACATTCGCAGACGTTGCAATCTAGTTGTGCAAGAGTTTCCTTTCTGAAGAGATGCCTGCCATTAATTGATTAGGGCCTGAACTTGACCCACTGAAGTCAATGGAAGGTTCACCATTGACTTCAATGGAAGCAGGACTGGGCCCTGAAAGATAAGTCAAATAAGAAATTCATTCCACTTGAGGCATAGTTGGACACAGCTCCCAACTGGAAATCCCTACAGATTGATTAATAGGGCTAACAATAACACTGTCAACTGTTCTAGCAAATCCATTACAGTATCTCTAATAAAAGGGCTCACTTGGAACACTATAAACAAGATGGCTTTTTGTATTACAAGCACGAGAAGTGTTTGATATAAGTGTCTGTTTTTTTCACAGAGAGCTTCAAGCTGAAATCTTTATGCAGCACAGTGATCATGTTTTTCAATGCATTTGAGAGTACAGTTGGGCACTCTGTGCATGTTAAAAGTAAAAAAAGGTGTCACTGCTGACAGGATGCATGTGATTCTTAACTAAACAGAAGCATGTGAATGCCTGAACATACTTACAACACTTTACAATGATCACTATTTGTTGGGTCTGTCTTTTCTCTTACGACAACCCCTATTCTTCTGGAGAGCCGCACAGTGTGGAACTGTGGGAAGTTCCGCACACTCTGTACCCTACACACAGTAGCTCTTTTGCCAGTTGACTCTCCATTTTAAAATTAAGAGCCACTTTAGTGTATCTAGCTCTAAGATGGCTCTGAGTGGGTCAGGCAGACTAACAATCCCCTTGCATATATGCCAGGTTTCACCAGTCGCTGCCCCCTTTTTACAGGGCGAGTATTAAAAGTAAAAAGCCCAGTGCTGAAGCCTTCTTAGGAGCAGTTCAGATTCCTGATCTGAATGTTAGAAATGGGGCCCATCTCTACTGAACAGTTTGGGGATATCAGATTTATATTCTTATTAGTCAACTTTAATTTTTAAAACTTTAATAAGGAAAGGGGGATGTGACGTTTCGCGGGGGTACTAAATGCTGTGAGGCACCTCTCTACCACCTGCTCTTAACGTGAGGAAGCTTCGTCTGTGACTGCCGTGGGTCAGCTCCCCAACCCCACCAGCCATGGGTAACACAAGCACTCCCCTCTAGGCCCACACAGGCCCTGATCTCTCTCTACAGGTTAGCAAAAGGCACCCTCCAGCCCCTGAGCCCTCCGAGCGTCGCCAGCCCCTGATCCCCTGGACAATCACAGTATTCACAGATCCACTGCTTCCAAAGATAAAACCCATCTTACCAGTTCCAGCTCAGATTACGACTCCACTTAACTCTCAGCACTTATATATTTGATTTCTCTCATATCTGTTTATTTAACAAAGAATAGAGATTCAAGTGACTGCAGGTAGAAGAATTAGAAACAAATGGTTACATCTGAAATAAAATCATAGCAGGCATTCTAGAGCCAAGGCTTAATTAACAAGATACTCTCATGTCTAATAAAATATTGCTTACCAGCACTTTGCAGCCAGACTGGCTGTGACACCTCTTTCATGAGGCACAATAAGATGTCAGCTTGCCTCCTCGGAGAAGGATCCTGGGTATCTCCTGGTACCCCTAGATATATCAGAACAATCCTTTATCCATATTCATAAACAGGACCTTGTCTCCTCTGCTGATTCCCCCCCCCCCCATGGTTTTTCTCGTCAATTTGGCAATCTCTGGATTCACATCAGCTTCAGTATGCAAACAGACCTCCATTGCGAGGTGGACAATGTATGTATGACCAGTCAGGGATATAGGTGTCAGTTATCTCCTGCCTGAAAGGAACCTGTCCGAGGTATGTCACCTCCTGGTGACCTGCCTCACCTCCAAGAGCTTAAGAACAAAACTTTCAATATAGATACATAACTCTTTAAACATTTTATGTACATATATTTCACAATAATTATGATGACCAATGGGCTCTTGGCTCTTGGCAGAGATCTTACATGCTGTGGTTAGATGTTTGGTTGCATGTGTTCCCTCTGTATGCCATCCCAGCTCTGCGCAGATAGCTAGCACCAAATGACCACAAGATCCGTTAAGGTCTGAAGGCACCCAGCCAGGTTTATTGTCGACGAAGCATGGTACTAGCATCCCGCAGACTCTACCGGACCACTAATACATGTATGACCATAACAATGGACCAGCTCAGTGAACGGCGGGATTTTCTGGTCCTCCCTAGGCCAGACAGAGACACTCCCTTTGAGGCTTCATTTTATACACCAAACAAACAAGTTACGTATTGACCCTCTGATGTGGTTAGTTATTGCCCTTTACCTTGTACATATTGATTTGATCAAAATATCTCTATTCATCATACTCTCATCCTGACCTTATCTTTAGAAGGGGTCAGTGTGTTCTTGTTATCTTTCTGGGGGTGTTTGTACCATACCTGACAGTGGGGTGTTCTGGAAGCACCCTTCTGGAATGTGTTTGTGTGAGTGTCCTGTGCCTAGCCTTTCTGAGGAATGTGTGTGGTTTCTGCATACCAGCCCTATT
Source organism: Emys orbicularis (assembly GCF_028017835.1). Lineage (NCBI taxonomy): Eukaryota > Metazoa > Chordata > Testudines > Emydidae > Emys > Emys orbicularis. The sequence goes on along the minus strand of NC_088687.1, from coordinate 93,467,826 downwards.
CCTGCCAGGTTCTGTGAGCTTGCAAGTGGGCAGAGCCTGACTTCTGCTAGCTTTGCTTCTTTGCTTTATATCAGCAAAGTTTGACCACTACTTTGGTTCAGGCTTCTGATACAAGGCCTTTTCTTTCAGGCTCTCTTCCTCCACCCTTCATTGAAATATTATGCAAATATCTGATGCAAGGGATCCCTGCAAAACCCTGTGCCCTCTGCCAGTTGGCACTAAGGTGTCACTGAGTCACAGGGTACATGAATAATGGTTCATTGGGTTTTCTAATATAAGAAGAACAATTAAAATAGATTTCTGTAATCCCTATTGACCATCTACTTAGACACTATTGGTGTATTTAATTTCTGGAGTAAATTTTGTTTTCTTACTAAAAGTAAGAAGGAAAAACCTGGAGGAATTTTCTCATACATCTTACAAGCTCTGCTGATGGAGCTTAGAAGTCCTTGAACTTCAGTGGAATCACTCTGTACAGCTTGTTTGACATAACAAGTGTTCACATATATTGATTTTAATGGGAGTTCTGTCTCGGGAACAGAATTAGGGCCTTATGTAGCTGCCTGCACACTTGAGACTCGATCATCCAAATGCTTCATGAATACAATCATTGACTTCAGTTTTGACCATGAGCAGGGGCTTTTGTTATAAGATCTGATAACTGGATCAAGATGAGGGGCTATAATTATCCTGAGTCTTGAAAGCTTTCCTCTTATCCGTCCCTCATTCCTTCCCTCCCCTGTGCTATAAGGTATAGAAGGGACTCTATATCTCACATGGTCATCAAAGCCTGTTTATTATAGGTAAGCACATTAACCCCAGCCCTTATTGGCACTGGCCTATCATCCCAGTGCGGGAGAGTCACCCAATACATCCATAGTGAGGGAGCGTGGTCCCTGCTTCCTTCGCAGTTCCATAAACCTCTCCCTTTGTGGGAAGCATTCGGCGGAAACTCTGAGGTGAACTTTGCAGAATCTCCTGAGCCCTGCCCTGAAACAGTCCTTCTGTGAGCCTTATTGGAGGAGGTTATGATAGGGCCCTTTGGGTCTTCCTTATATAGAGCCAAATCCTATTAAAGGGGCTTTATTCTGAGGAAATTGCTCTGAAGCAAAGTGCAGCTGAAGAAAGAACTCTTAAATAATTTCAACATAGGCATTATTACACTGGATCAGACCTCTGGCCCATCTAGTTCAGTATCCTGTACTCAACAGTGGCCAGTACTGATGCTCCAGAAGATGGTGGCAGAAACACCACAGTTGACAAGAATGTCCCTGTAGCAAAGCGGTGGGATACCCCACAGCCCCGCTGAGGGCTGAACCTCCTCTAACACCAACGTGGGCGGAGCCACCGGGTCCGGCGCCCGCCCCTCAGGCCCCTGCTTAAGGGCCTGAGCCCCTAACCGTGTGTTTGCTGTCCCACACTACCGCTGGACCAGGACTGACAGCGGACCAGAGCGAGGCGGTGGGATACCCCACAGCCCCGCTGAGGGCCGAACCTCGGCCGAGACTACTACAGTCCCCTATTAAAATTTCATCCTCTCTTTTATTAGAGATTGTTTTAAGTCCTGCAGCAATCTCACATAGCTAGCTTCTGGTTGCTTACTGTAAGGTACTAGCTGATGGGTGTTCAGTGGCTGCAGCCCACTGCCCTCCTGCACCATGGAGCTTGGTGCTTGTGCATTAACACTGTGCGTGAACCCTTTGGCCATGACCTCAATCCATGCACTTGTCCCATTTCTCCATATGACAATATATGGAGACCTTGTCCAGGTGTCCTATAGGGTGAGGAGTTCCCCTGCATGGGCTTTCCACTGCCTGGACAACTAATGCAGTCAGGTGCATCCCTGGCATTTGAGCCCTGTGCAGATGCTCCTTGGTGCTATGTGCAAACGGAGCAGCACTGCAGTGAGATTGCCAGGATGAATGAGAACTATAGAGGGTATGTCTACACAGCATTTTGGAGCCCACGGGAGCGAGCCTACTAGCCCAGGTCGACAGACCTAGCCTGCTAGTGAGGCTTGTGCTGGCTCTCTAAAACTAGCTGTGTAGACAGTGCTTTGAAGTTACAGCATGGGCTTCACCCACAACTTCAAAGTGCTGTCTGCAGAGCTATTTTTAGAGTGCTAGCGTGACCCTGCTAGCCCAAGTCGGTTTACCCAGGCTGGCAGGCTTGCTCCCATGGTTCCAAAATACTATGTAAGCATACCCTTAACAGGTGCGTGTTTGTAGGAAAAGTGGTGGTCCCATCCTTAAAGAGGTGTGATTTCTATTTTCTTACATTATTTATTCAGCTTTCGAGTTTACAAGCTACCAGAACAAGCAAATAGTGCTGGGATATTGGGTTATGGTATTTTGCTCATTTACATGAGCTTTTACCTAGAAGAACCTTCTCCAAGGCTAACAAATTTATTTCAGCATAAGCTTTCGTGGGCTACAACCCACTTCTTCGGATGCATATAGAGTGAACCATATATTGAGGAGATATATATACACACACATACAGAGAGCATGAACAGGTGGGAGTTGTCTTACCAACTCTGAGAGGCCAATTAGAGTTGGTAAGACAACTCCCACCTGTTCATGCTCTCTGTATGTGTGTGTATATATATCTCCTCAATATATGGTTCACTCTATATGCATCCGAAGAAGTGGGTTGTAGCCCACGAAAGCTTATGCTGAAATAAATTTGTTAGTCTCTAAGGTGCCACAAGTACTCCTGTTATTTTTGCGGATACAGACTAACACGGCTGCTACTCTGACACTTCTCCAAGGCTGAAGTGTTGCTGAAATTACACCGTGTGAAGAGCTAAAATGCACTTTTTAATAAAATTGTTCCATTATACTGACACTGACTTTGAGCTGACCATGACTTCCTCGGGGCTACTCATACAATTAAGAGCTGCAGGATTGGGCCCTGGATTGGAACTTTACTGGCATATTTTCCAAATCAAGAGGATTTCTTGGCATCCTTTGTATCCGCTTTACAAATGTTGCTATTTCCTGTAGCTCTGCTGCAGCACAGAAGAATTTGTGGATGTGTATCGCCTGCTAGATATCAGGGCTGAGTTGAGCAGAGAAGCTTTTTTATGATGAGTATGAAAAGCACACGCTTTTTTTAAATTGAAAGGAGACTATATTTTAAATGCCAAAAAATGGAAAATATACTACAGTTGACTATAAATGTGAACAGATGTTTACTTTAAGGAGGTTCTCAAGTGACTAGAAACCCTCTGGAGTCATTTATAATAAAGAACAGGTAAGTGTACACCTGCAACTTTCTCTCACTAGTGGGGCCTGTTTCTTCATTCAGTGACACTGATGTCACAGTGATGTTACTCCTCCTGATTTACACCATTATAAATATGATCTGAATCTCTTTCTAGCTTACTATATACATGTGTGATACTCCTTTTATTAAACTACTCAGTAAAATATCTGGCTGATGAGAGAAAAATGAATGTACTCCAATAGTATGATCAGCTTGGGTCACTGTCATTTAAAGTGTCAACATAAAATCCCCTGATTTTCTCCTATTGAAGTGAGTGGCAAAACTCTTACTGACTTCTGCGGTGCAAAATCTGACCTACCAAGAAAAGTAATATGGTTCCCATAGGACTTAGCATATTTTCAGATTTATTGGGTTCACTGCCTTACAACTTGATGTAAAAATATTTTTATAATGGGAGTATTTGATGGACAATATGAAATTTACATTGCCCTCGCTCCATTGACCATCTGTCTTACGTAGTTAGACTGTAATCTCTTTGGGGCAGGAACTCTCTTTCTTTCTATGTAGATGTACGCTGGCTATCACAATGGGATCCTGATCTTGGTTGGTGGCTCTGGGCACTGCTGTTCTTAATAAAGTAGCTGATTTTAAGGAAATTAAAAAAGCTGTGGGAAAAGGTCTGTTTAAAAATATATATCTATATAAAGGTACAGTATTAAAATACTATAGCATGTAACTTTTCATTTGGCTTCAATGCTGTTGTATGTATTCCATTCATTTCTTTTAGATAGTAAATCAAGTTGTTTTTGATTGCTCCTGGAGCTCCATAATGCCCCTTTGTTCTGAAGTGAAAGACTGCAGAAAAAGGATGAAAACCACAGGACTAGAATTGTGCAACATCTTTTTTGCTAGTTTATGGGACTCTCTTACACTGAGTTAGAGAAACAGCATTCCTGAAATCAAAGTTTAAAGAGAGGCTGCCAAGTTAATCATACTTGTGTCCATAAATATATGTACCTATTATAGTGACAAGCAACATCTCGTATACCAAAAGAAGTCAGCACATTTTTCTCTATTTGTTTTTAAAAAATCCACTTATTACTTTTAGTTGCCTCACTGATGTATAGACAGGTAAGTAATCAGTTTCTTCCTTGCTGGCTTTATAAAAATCAAACGTCTCCTAATATTTTTAAAAACAAAAAGCAGGACATACTATTTAAAGGGCGCACTATCAGACACCAGCTTTTTTTAAATTGATCTGTAAACAAAATCATTATAACTAGAAGGTGATTAAAAGTTATAATGAAGCAAATTCAATGCCATTATGTGACCTTTTTGGGAATTGGTCTATAGTAAAACATTGTACATTTAGAAATATTAGTAGCTTTTGAACACAAGTCCATCTGATGTGAGTATGAGCATGGAAACACATCTCTAATATGGCACCTCCAGGTCCTCTCATTGATTGGTAAGTGGTTAAGAGATAGGAAACAAAGCACAGGAATAAATGGTCAGTTCTCAGAATGGAGAGAGGTAAATAGTGGTGTCCCCCAGGGGTCTGTACTGGGATCAGTACTATTCAAGATATTCATAAATGATCTGGAAAAAGGGGTAAACAGTGAGGTGGCAAAATTTGCAGACGATACAAAACTACTCAACATAGTTAAGTCCCAAGCAGACTGCAAAGAGCTACAAAAGGATCTCTAAAAACTGGGTGACTAGGCAACAAAATGGCAGGTGAAATTCTATGTTGATAAATGCAAAGTAATGCATATTGGAAAATGTAATCCCAACAATACATGTAAAATAATGGGGGTCTAAATTTTCTATTACCACTCAAGAAAGAGATCTTGGAGTCATTGTGGATAGTTCTCTGAAAACATCCACTTAGTGTGTAGTGGCAATCAAAAAAGCAAACAGAATGTTGGGAATCATTAAGAAAGGGATAGATAATAAGACAGAAAATAACATATTGCCTCTATATACGCCCGCATCTTGAATACTGTGTGGAGATGTGGTCACCCCATTTGAAAAAAGATATATTGGAATTGGAAAAGGTTCAGAAAAGGGCAACAAAAATGATTAGGGGTTTGGAACAGCCTCTGTATGAGGAGAGATTAATAAGACTGGGACTTTTCAGCTTGGAAAAGAGAGGACTAAGGGGAGGATATGATAGAGGTCTATAAAATCATGACTGGTATGGAATAAATAAATAAGGAAGTGTTATTTACTCCTTCTCATAACAGAAGAACTAGGGGTCACCAAATGAAATTAATAGGCAGCAGGTTTAAACCAAACAAAAGGAAGTATTTCTTCACACAACGCACAGTCAACCTGTGGAACTCCTTGCCAGAGGATGTTGTGAAGGCCAAGACTATAATAGGGTTCAGAAAAGAACTAGATAAATACATGGAAGATAGGTCCATCAATGGCTATTATCCAGGATGGGCAGGGATGGTGTCCCTAGCCTCTGTTTGCCAGAAGCTGGGAATGGGTGATGGGATGGATCACTTGATGATTACTTGTTCTGTTCATTCCCTCTGGGGCACCTGGCATTGGCCACTGTTGGAAGACAGGATACTGGGCTAGATGGACCTTTGGTCCGACCCAGTATGGCTGTTCTTAAGTTCTTATGTACAATTAAGGACAAAATCATGTAAATATCTGGTAAAGTCATCTTCCCTTGTTGCTGTTGTATGTAAATTACATAATGTATTGAAAATACTATATAACTTTCCTGATATAGTACTCTTCAAACTTCCTAATTTTCTTTGAAAACACAACTTCCATCATCATCCTGGCAAATCCCAAAGGTATGTAGACTCCTTGAGTATCAGCACCACCTGGATTGATGTCTGACAAGTTGCTTAAGAAGGTCTGGCTGGATATTCAGTTTATGTCCATCAATGGCAACCTTTTTGCACCATCAAAGTTTTTGGTGCCCATGTGATCGCTGGCCATATGGCAGCATTCCATGGTACACACGCTTCAGAATTTGTTGGTCTTCTAGTCTAATAACAAGAGAGCTTCCCAAATCAAATCAGTGCTGATGTCAGGTGGGAAAACAGCTGGATCCTCTTGGCTTTGGGACAGCTCTCCTCCTCCCTGGGGGATTGGTGCGGTGGCAGTGTGCCCCGCTTCTGCCAGCCTCTGTTACCTTGCTGCACTGGGTGACTTTGTTGGACTGGCAGTGCCTCCCACTCTGCAGCACACAGCACAGCGGGGGTGGGCGGACAGCAGGAGCAGGCCACACAGCTATGGACACACAAAGCCATTGCTGCACCAACCCCATGGGCCCGGCGAGGTGAGCCGACCTCACGGATAGGAGTCTGGGTAGCTGCTGACTCAGGTTTGGGGTTGGGATGGAAAATGACTCCACCTGCTCAGGTCAGATCTGGGTTGGGCCTAAAACTTAGACCTGAGCAGACCTCTAGTGAGGTTGCAAGTGAAAGTCAACACCAGAGATAGAAGCTGCAGTTTTTCTCTTCACTGTGCTTTTCGCTTCCCTCTTGTGTGTGTTTGTCTTGTTTTGTCTTCTAGGAAATGGGATCAGACTTTAACAACAGCACCAGCCCATCTCAACTAACTTCTTCTCTTTTCCCCACAAAGGACAGTTATTATCAGAGATTGTCAAACGAAGGGCATTTTCCTTCTAAAGACACTCTCCAGCTAAAGGGAACAAGACCGGATACTGGGCTAGATGGACCTTTGGTCTGACCCAGTATGGCCGTTCTTATGTTGTTGTTAAATTGAAAGCCTTATTTAATACTTTACATTTCAAATGCTTTAACTGTTTTTTTCTTTTCTGTATCTTTTAATAAAAGGTTAAAAGGATTGTTAATGGTGTGTTTCCATGGGACTATGCAGGCTGAGATCTCTATATAGCAAACCCCGAGCCTTGTTTAAAACCGTTTCCTGTTGGATAGTGACAGGGTCATGTTAACACCCTTTATTCTTTGGGCCCATTACTCCATGTAAATTAGTACAACAGAGCTCAGGATGTAGCCATTTGTAGCCACAACTTAAAAGCAGAGTAGCACTAAGTAATAAACACAACCTAGGTATATAGTTATAAAAGGTGTGGGGAGAGAAGAAAAGGGGGGGGGGAAATGAGGGAAGGGGGAGAAGGTAAAACCAAAAATTGGAGGAAAAATGGGCTTTCATTGTTATGGGTTGGGCTTTTTTTTTTCTTTTCTTTTTTTTTTTTTTGTCAAAACAACAAATTTTTGGAAACAAATCCAAAACAAATGGAAAAACAGTTACCACTTTCTGAGCAGTTCTTATGTTTATGTTAACGCCAATTGTGAAGGCATTTTAGGGTTTGGTCTTACACCGTTCAGGTCAATGGGAGTTTGTCCATTGACTTGAGGTGGGAGCAGAATCAAGCCCTTAAAGAGTAACAAACTGTTCTATGCAATGTTTATAGATCTGAATTTGTGAGGCAAGGAAATGAGGAAAACTAACGTTTTTGTGAGCTGTGCATCTTTCTCAGCAGTTAGTGAATGTGCCGTTATTAGTTATCGCATTCACTGTGGCCAACTTCCACAGTGCAGAATGTGGAAAAAGTGCCCATTTTAAGTGTGTGTGTGTGTGTGTGTGTGTGTGTGTGTGTGTGTGTGTGTGTGTGTGTGTGTGTGCTAGAAAGACTGATACATTATTAATCCATGCTCCAGGTAGCATGACATATTTCTACATCTTGTTTAGTGGAAAGAATGTCTGTTTAATAATATACAGTGGTAAGTTTTTATCTAAATGCTTCTTAGGGTCCTGGTTGGTTCTTGTGTGGTTAGTTCTGTGACGGGTTGGATCACAGAAACCCCCTTGGGAGCTGCCACCCAATGTGCCAAGACTACCCCTGCTTCTGTTTTCCCTGCCAGCTCAGGACTCCAGCACCCCGTCTTGCTGAGCCAGACACTTCAGTCTGCTCTAACAAAGACTCAGGGTCTGAATCCCTTGTCCCAAAGCTGCAAGTTTACCCGAAACCAGCTCACAGGAGTGTGCTTGTCTTTAGCACTCAGATGCCCAACTCCCAATGGGGTCTAAACCCAGATAAATCCGTTTTACCCTGCATAAAGTTTATGCAGGACAAACTCATAAATTGTTCGCCCTCTATAACACTGATAGAGAGATATGCACAGTTGTTTGCTCCCCCTGGTATTAATACATACTCTGAGTAAATTACTAAATAAAAAGTGATTTTATTAAATACAGACAGTAGGATTTAAGTGGTTCAAAGTAGTAACAGACAGAACAAAGTAAGTCACAAGCAAAATAAAATAAAATGTGCAAATCTATGCCTAATCAAACTAAATACAGATAATCTCACCCTCAGAGATGCTTCAGTAAGTTTTTCTCAGACTGGACACCTTCCAGGCCTGGGCACAATTCTTTCCCCTGGTACAGCTTTTGTTCCAGCTTAGGTGTTATCTAGGGGATTCTCCATGATGGCTCCTCTCCCCCTCTGTTCTCTTCCACCCCTTTATATATCTTTTGCATAAGGCGGGAACCCTTTGTCTCTCTGGGTTTCCACCTCCTCCCCTCACTGGAAAAGCACCAGGTTAAAGATGGATTCCAGTTCAGGTGACATGATCACATGTCACTGCAAGACTTCATTACTCACTTGCCAGCACACACATATACAGGGAGACTCACAGGTAAACAGCCATCTGCAGACAATGGGAGTCATCAAGATTCCAAACCATCATTAATGGCCCACACTTTACATAATTACAATAGGCCCTCAGAGTTACATTTTATATTTCTAGTTTTAGATACAAGAGTGGTACATTTCTACAAATAGGATGATCACACTCAGTAGATTATGAGCTTTGTAATGATACCTTACAAGAGACCTTTTGCATGAAGCATATCCCAGTTACATTATACTCACTTATATTTTTATAAAACCATATAGACTGCACAACGTCACACCCTCCTCCTGAACTTACTGCCAGAGACTTGGACACTGACCATGGCGGAGGCAGTATACCTAAAATTCGTTTTTGGGCTCCCCTATGGGGCAGACACTCCTGTGTCCCCCAAAAGGGAAAGAGACCCTGATCCAGCTGTAGGCTCACAGCTACCAGCTATGAGAGACCTTTCGCTGGCCAGCAAAATCCCCCCCCTTTCACTCAGGTTGGGTTTGCTTCCAGCTAGAGTCCTTGGGGTTTGTTCCCACCGCAGCAGTCACCAGGACCCCAACTTCCAGCTCCAGGATACATGTCTCTGTGCACCTCTTCCACTCCATTACAGCCAGGTCATCCTTCTGGGTCTTACTTGCTTTGTCTCTTAAGTCCAGGCTGGTGGGCAGCCTTTTCTTTTTCCAGGTCAGCCTTTTTCCAGGCAAATTGTACATCAATTTCCATTTGTTTTCCCTTGAGACCATCACTTGATGAGCTGGGATACCACAGAGAACACCCTCCTGCCAGAACAGGCACCCCTCCCCTCCTGTCTTGCTAGGTTAGACACTCCAGTCAGCTTCAGCACAGACAGAGGTTGGGCCACACCCATCTGCAGTTCACTGAAACTGAGATGTACTCAGCTCAGGGGCTTCTTAGTTAACAGAGACATTTCCAGCGCCCATTGTTCAGTCTTTCTGGGCAATTTGCAACTTGTGTAGTTTTAGCTTCTTTTGATCTTCATTCTTACTTATTTTGCTTCCTTTTCTGTCCCTAATTTCCTTTCCCGAAATAAGCAAACAGAAAATAACAAACCAGTAACCACTTTGTCTGTTCTCCAGCCACCACACTTAAAACTCACTTAAAATCACTACCAGTATCTCAAAGCAATCAGCTGTGCACAGATCCTGCTCGACTACGCCACTGTGACGGGTTGGATCACAGAAACCCCCTTGGGAGCTGCCACCCAATGTGCAAAGACTACCCCTGCTTCTGTTTTCCCTGCCAGCTCAGGACTCCAGCACCCCGTCTTGCTGAGCCAGACACTTCAGTCTGCTCTAACAAAGACTCAGGGTCTGAATCCCTTGTCCCAAAGCTGCAAGTTTACCCGAAACCAGCTCACAGGAGTGTGCTTGTCTTTAGCACTCAGATGCCCAACTCCCAATGGGGTCTAAACCCAGATAAATCCGTTTTACCCTGCATAAAGTTTATGCAGGACAAACTCATAAATTGTTCGCCCTCTATAACACTGATAGAGAGATATGCACAGTTGTTTGCTCCCCCTGGTATTAATACATACTCTGAGTAAATTACTAAATAAAAAGTGATTTTATTAAATACAGACAGTAGGATTTAAGTGGTTCAAAGTAGTAACAGACAGAACAAAGTAAGTCACAAGCAAAATAAAATAAAATGCGCAAATCTATGCCTAATCAAACTAAATACAGATAATCTCACCCTCAGAGATGCTTCAGTAAGTTTTTCTCAGACTGGACACCTTCCAGGCCTGGGCACAATTCTTTCCCCTGGTACAGCTTTTGTTCCAGCTTAGGTGTTATCTAGGGGATTCTCCATGATGGCTCCTCTCCCCCTCTGTTCTCTTCCACCCCTTTATATATCTTTTGCATAAGGCGGGAACCCTTTGTCTCTCTGGGTTTCCACCTCCTCCCCTCACTGGAAAAGCACCAGGTTAAAGATGGATTCCAGTTCAGGTGACATGATCACATGTCACTGCAAGACTTCATTACTCACTTGCCAGCACACACATATACAGGGAGACTCACAGGTAAACAGCCATCTGCAGACAATGGGAGTCATCAAGATTCCAAACCATCATTAATGGCCCACACTTTACATAATTACAATAGGCCCTCAGAGTTACATTTTATATTTCTAGTTTTAGATACAAGAGTGGTACATTTCTACAAATAGGATGATCACACTCAGTAGATTATGAGCTTTGTAATGATACCTTACAAGAGACCTTTTGCATGAAGCATATCCCAGTTACATTATACTCACTTATATTTTTATAAAACCATATAGACTGCACAACGTCACAAGTTCCATTTTAATAATGTTTTTGTAAAGAAGAGTAGTTGCACATGCTACTGCTGCCCAATGTTAACTCTTTTTCAAGAAACGGATACTGTAATTACCATTAACTCTGAGTAATGCCATCTTTCCCCCTTTATTATGTTTCTTGTGAAACCTTTGCAGGCGCAATCACATTGGGCTGATTCTCAATCAATGTAAATCAGGAGTAACTCCATTGAAGACAATACAACGGGTTCTCCATTCAGCTACACTAGTTTTAAGCTGGTGTGATTCCACTGAAGTCAAAATGGTGTAAGGGAGTGGAGAGTCAGGCCCAAAGCAGTTACATCAGCATAAAATGATGTAAGGGCTAAGGATCCAAAACTCTCTGAAGACCCTCTGGAGTCTTTTTATCATCTTCCATGGGCATCAGGATCAGACCTTCTAGATTTAACAGTGGCCTGGAACTTGTGTAACTTTCTTTATCTGCCTTGTTCCTCTCCATGATAACAGCAAACCCAGCCTTTCCACCAGATCTTGTGTATAATCCTTTTATGAGACTGCTGTGTGAGGAGCTTCAGATGTTGCTAGCATGATGCATTCCATAGAATACAGCATATTTGCAGCAGTTACTTTACTAAAAGATAGGAAATAGCTAGATAATGTCAGACCAGTTTGAAATCCTAGGCAGATGGCTCAGTGGGAGGATATATCAGTACAGATCACCTCATGGAAAGTTCCACACACTATTCTGTTGGGGGCAGGAGGGGGTGATGGGTGAGGTTTGTACCCCTCTTCAAAAAAGAAGGCTGAGGTCTCACCCCCAAACTGGCAGGTCTCAGGGGAGCCTCAGGGCCATCTGTGTGTTGACCATGTCCTTCTGCACCAGCTCTGATTCTCAGCAGCCCTTCTTCCCTGGTTCCTTAGCAGTATGGTTCAATGGCAGCTGTGCTATTGGAGACTCTCCTGGCCATGGCTGCCTCTGGCATGCTAGTGGGAGTGCTCTGCCAGAAGGACCACACAACTTCAAGCTGTGTTATCTTTACTGACTGGAGTTGGAGGTTGTGTGCATTGTCCTTCCCCTAGTCAGTCCACTACTTCCTCCTACCCCAGTCCCTGTTTTCTCCTCTGTATAGACCCTGGGCCATGAAGCATCTTCTGTAAGGTCTAGAGCAGTGGTTCCCAAACTGGGGTTCGTGAACCCCTGGGGGTTTGCGAAAGGTTACAGGGGGTTCCCAGGAAAAAATTCCTTAATGGTGATAGAACTGTCCCTAGGGATCCCGGGCAGCACAGGGCTAGCAGCCTGGAGCCCTTGGACTTCCAAGAGCTAAGCAGATCAAAGCAAGCATCTCTATCACACTGAGGAGATTTAAACTTCAAGACTCCTTATAAGAAATGGAAAGGGAGGTGGATATCTTTTGCTGTTTTTAAAGTTAAATAGGCAGCTAGTATTGTTTTTAAAATTATTATGAAGAACAAGTTTAAGCTTTGTTGTAACATGCATTGTTTGCCTGGACTGTTCAAGACCTGAATGCTTGTGTAGAAGGAACTCTTTGAGTTGGCTTCTTAAATACCTTCATGCTGTTTCACATCTGATACTCCTTGATGAAACATAGGAGCCTTGTCTTATAACAGGCTTATTCAAAGTGATATAAGCTACGAAAATGAGATCTTGGAAGAGTTTTGCCATTTTCATAATGTAATAAAAATAGTGTAATGATAATAATAATAAATAGTGTGTAATAAGCATGTCATAAAAACAAATTTTATATTTCCAGATTCACTGCTTTTATCATTTATACTCAGGTAAAGGAGAAAATCCCTGGAAATATTCATTTTTAGGAGGGGGTTCGTGAGACTTGACAAGGGGTTCACAGGTTGTTAAAGTTTGGGAACCACTGGTCTAGAGAAAAGGAACAGGTAGTCACAGAGGTAGCTGAACCCCCACATACACATGAGAGGGTGACAGTCCATGCATAGCGTGTCTACTCCAGGCCACAATGTTTTATATTTATTGATGAGTATTCCTATAGCATGTCATATATATTTGATAGCCGTACAGGCCAGGATTTTCTTCAGTCCTGCCCTATAAATATTATAGCTGTGCACACTCAGAAGAATGAACAAATCTGTTACATAAAGCACCTTCCCACCCCACCCTCACTCCAGGCTGTGGAGCTACTTCATGGAGCCTATGTGTGTGCAGTGTCTGGAGTAGGCTCACAAGGCCCTTGTGGGGCAAGAAGGGAAGATGCAAGCAGAAAAGGATCACCAGCCCTGCTCCCTGTGCATTCCCATGTAGGGGGACCATGTGGAGACAATGTGGAGCCATTGTCCCACCAAACCCATGCAATGGAACCACACAGGTTTTCCTTGTTGAGGAGCTTCTGAACCTGTGGAGGCTGCTCCTGATTTTGGCCTGAATGCATAAGATCATTGTAAATATCTGTTTAAAACATGGTGATAAACATATCATGTCACGGGATCTGAAGAATCTGAGCTAATGGTCCTAGTTCTGAGAGATAGGAAACACTTTGAGATTTAAGATATATCCCAAAGAGCATCTCCTTGTTTTTACTATGAGATGAGGTTGTTGTGTTTCACTTCCTGGAATTTTGGGCTGTACTGTTTATGCTTTCCCTGTCTCCTTTTCCCCCTCACGAAATATATATAACATATACATTCTCAAATCAAAGCGTCCTACACAGTCTGGCTGAATGGGTCATGCTTCAAATGGAATCAGACAAAATTGGCTCTCTTTTTTTTGTACCTTTCCCAAACAAAATTCTCCCTCTTTCCCCAAAACAGCTGTTTCCTTTCCATTTATACTCCTAACACATGAGCCTAGAAAAGTGTGATGAGAACATTACTAACTATTCTCCAAACCCGACCTTTTGGACATGTTATGTGCTCAGACATTTGATAGCTCATGGTGCATAGTGTGTTATACCTCATGTTGTCCTTGCAGATTTTTCAGTCCCTGTTTTATTGCTGAAATGTCCTGCCAATTTTTAATAATCAAATGTAAAAAGATACCATATGTGATTACTGTAGCCTGGGAGAAAATGCTCTGACATTTAAGATCTGATTCTCTTCTCACTTAACTAACTCTTCCTGATGTAATTCCTTGGATTTCAACAGAATTATTCCTTATTTATACCAATGTAACTGAGAGAAGACTCAGGCCCTTGATGTATTTTTCTACACACAGTTGGCTACAAACATTAATTGATGCATTTCACTTTCGAAGTAAAATCCTGCTCTGTTTCTAATGAGTGTATCTTTCAGTTGTGTCTGTGTATGATATGGCTGGGACGTTGGGTAATATACTGAATAAGTCTAAATTTATACCTTTGCCTTTATTAATTTAAATAACAAAAAGAAAACTTTAATATCTGCCTATGCTTTCTCACTGTGCTTGGCTATTGCAACTGGCCCTAGTTCCCTCTGCTTGAGAGAGTCTCAAACCCATCTCATGCTCTTGGATTGCCTCTAACTGGACTCACCTGATTTAACCTTGGAGTGACTCAGCAAAAACACCTCTTTATCTGTATGCAGGGTTCAAGGTCCTGACATTATGGCAGCTCAACAGAAGATCCTTTCAACCCAATGCAAAGTCCTAGAATCTGCCACCCTATTAAATACCTCCCTCCCAGAGTAACACCCATGGATGCCATCCTTGTTTCTCTTCTGCATAACACTAGGGGATCCAGTGCCAAAAATTCCATGTTGCTACCAGAAAATCTGTTGTTGTTTTGCGTGGCATTTCCTTTTGTGGTCAGGAATAGGTTCCATGACCCCCTAAGTAACTTCTGGAGCTCAGAAGGGTACAAAAGTTCTCCCACTCCCTCCCCAACAGAATTATCCAGGGTAGTGAATGGGTTATCCCATGTGGAGAGGGACCATAAAACCACGACTCATATAGGATTACACCCAAGGAATACGTCCAGGAGTCCCTGGTTATGCTTTCTGCAGTAGCTTCATTCTGAGCAAGCCCTCATACACCATTGCTTAGGCACTAGATCCGGTCAAAAATTTTCACATGAAACTTTTTTTTGATTAAAATTGGCCTCTCTTTGAAACAACAAGCTTCCATGAAAAGCTTTTTTTTTTTCTTCAAAATTTTCTACTTTTTCATCAAAAGCAAAAAATTCATTTTTAAAACAATTTCCACTCTTCAGGTTTTTTGATTTCCCTCCCCCTTTCTCCCTCTCTCTTGCTTTCCACATTATTCCTTTTCACCACTGAATGCAATAGAAATTAAAATGTTTGTTTTAAACAAACAGCAAATTTAAAACAAACAAGTCAGAATATTGAACCCTGTGAACCAGAAACAACTTTGACATTTCAAAATTGTTTGTGAAATTGTTTTTCCATCTCTATTCTTGACCACCTCTGGACATACTCCAATGGCCAGATCCATTCCACCTTCTCAGATACACAAGCACAGAACATCCCTTGGGTTCCCTGTATCCCATGTCCTAAGCAAGACATCACATCTCCCTATAATCCATGCTCCATCAAGAGGCAGAATCTTTGCATGTGGCCCTGTTTACGACAGGCAAAACATATGGGGCTGCTAGTGGCTCTCCCCTAAAGTCTCTGTGAACTTTCTTGGGGTCCCCAGTCACTTCATACTTCTGCACAATGGTTCATCCATCTGTCTATTTGATTATTCTTCCATTCTAAATGGTAGCTAATGGTGGTCTCTTTGGAGAGTCAGCCTCAGTTTGGTTTGTTGCATAGCCGCTGCCAGTGTAGATGGCTGTTGCTACTTCATGAAGTCTGCGCCTTCCCAGGCATACTGCTCCATCATATCCATTAGTTTCCCCACTACCTGGATCTTGGGCTTGAGTCAAGCAGTTGGCCACTCCATCACATGTCAAGCATACACAAGAATAGGGCTTACCTGGAAAGAGTCAGTACTGCTCCACAGAGACTCTCAACTGCTCCAAAACAGCAGTTTTCGTGGTTTATAATCTGTAACTGCATCCTCATCCAGGCCCTAATACACCACTCGTGCCACTTCCATCAGAATAAGGGCCAACGATGTAGTCCAAGACTTTCTCCCACTGAGCAGCAGTACCTACCCATTTGAAAGCCATCAAATAAGTTGCTGGGTCATCTTCCGGTCTGTTCTTGGATAGGAATGGTGCCCTTGGATTAAATAGTCTGGAAAACAGCTGCTTCTAGGAATGCTGCTGCTGCTATTGTGCTCCAGCCTGGATCCGCTGCCTTTCCTGGAACTCTTCCTGCTGTTGCTGTTGGGCTGCAGCCTGGGCTTGCTGGTGCTCCTGCCCCAGCTGCTGTTTCTGCCGTTCTGTCCTCCAGTGCCGGATCGCTCCCATTTTCCTCAGTTGTGCAGAGGCTAGCTGATCCGGCTCCTGACATCACATGTAAACCAATGGCATTCTCACTCTGATGCAAAGAGAATAGATACATGGGTATAGTCCAGACTTACCCCCTTCCTAGGCTGTCAAAAAGTATAAATATAAACCTAAGTTTTCTCTTTGGCTGGTCCTAGTGCTTCCCTTGGCTGGTTCTAGTGCTTCCATATAATAGCTCTCTGTCTGCCCCCAGAATGACACTGCAACTCCAGGACTGGTGCTTCTCTAGCCTCGCAGAAACTTAACAAAGCTACCTCTGTATCTCTAGGCAGGGTTCAGGCTAACGCAACTGAAGAGCCCTGTTATGGTCCTGTTTTGTGCTGACATAATATACTCCCTGCCAAAAAAGCCCAGAGTCTCAGGGTATTTTTGAACCCACTAAGAGCTTGGAATCCTAGGTTGAAGCACTGGCTCTTGCCATCTTTTCACCTCTACGGGCAGCTCAGGGTTTTGATTTGTTCTTTTCCTTGCTGAAAGGAGACCTTTCCATAATCATTCATGTTTGCCACATCTGGGCCTGACTACTGCAGTATATCTTGGTGCTACCCCTGAAGACAACTCAGAAGCTCTAGAGAGTACAAACTGGTGAGCTCAGTAGAGTGGGTTACCATGAGCACATTATACCTATGCTCCATGTGCTTGACTGGTTTCCCATCTGCTTCTGGGTCCAAATCAAGCAGTTGGTTTAATTTCTGTATGCCAGCATGGCTTGGAACAACTCTTCCCATCTGGCTCTGGCCTTATGCAACTTTGTAATAACGAGCTAGTCTGAGATGCCGTTGCTGACAGTTCCAGATGTGCACTCTTGGAGGTTAGAGATAGGATATTCTTAGTGGAGGGCTCCTTTTGTTTGAGTGCTTCCAGCTGTGAAACACTCTCTCTCTGGTGGTCTGACAAAGCCCAAGTTTACTGACCTTCAGAACTGTGTCACCCACCGCAGCTAGCCCCTTTCCCTCCCATTTACATATTGGCTCCTTCCCACTACCATCTCCAACACCCTGATATTCCCCATATGCTACCTCTTGCTCAGGGACTTGTGGACCAGGGTGGGCAGCTGTGAGGGGTGAGGATGGCATAATGGGTGTCAGAGGAAGGGAAGAGAGCTCTGAAAAGAGCTGGACTAGCCCTAGCATCAGCATCCCTATTTGGTATCCAACAAGGAGTCTGGTGGCACCTTAAAGACTAACAGATTTATTTGGGCATAAGCTTTCATGGGTCTGAAGAAGTGGGTTTTTTATCGGACTCCTTGTTGTTTTTGTGGATACAGACTAACACGGCTACCCCCTGATATTTGGTATCCAGTGATTACAGCTACAGTACCCCTGAGACCTGACACATTTGCGAAAAGTGAGTTTGCCGCATCCCTCATGCAGAATAATCTACGTTGCGGAGAGAGACTTAAAAGGCATCCAGCGTCATCCGGCTTCTACTCTCTGTTTCAAAATAATTGATGGAGTGGTATGTACACAAGGTGACTGCCTCACCCAGTTTTTCTCCTGTGACCTTTATCTCTATTCAGATGCTAATAATGGTTTAAGCTAATGTTTGCCATTCAAGATCCTAAAGCAAAGCTGTGCAGTGGGCTGTAGACCATAACAGAGCAAGTTACTTTTAACTTTCCTCTTTCCTAAGTCAATATTGGGATAGGCTGCAATGAAAAAAAACCACCAACATACGGAAAAGAAGTTAGAACCAGGGCGTTCTTTAGAAGCACTCTGAACAAGCGACTGCACAGGGCAAAGGGCAATTAAGGGGCACTGACAGGTGCAAGTGTGCTGTGGGACCATTTGTCTCCCAGAAAAAGAAGTCACTCTGTTTCTTACATATTTGCAATGGGTTTGTCCATTGAAACTGTGTAACTACCTATATAGTTTAACCACACACAAGCAAAATTTCATGGCTCTGACTTCCAGTGTTTACACTGGTGACATTAATAACAAACGCAGGGCTGATCCTGAAGTTGGAACTCTAGGATCAGACTGCCAACCAATCCTATATGTTCAGCTACTGACATATTTTCTTTGGAGTAAAGCAATTCCCTAAATCTTTCCGTTTGTTAGGCTGACTGAATGCTACCTCCATTTTGAAACTCGTGATACTGGGCATCGTAAACTCATTTGGGGCACCAGCCCCATGAAGGCGAATTATGATTTTAATATAACACCTGCTATCAAATATGTCTATGTGCAGCTTCTAACAATTTTTCACATCTATATTATGAGCTTTAGTAACATCCTTTTTTTGGTATTTGAGGTAGTACAAACTTGGAACAGAACACTTAGCACCATGCACAGTCTTATATCCCAGTGCAAGTGTGTAAAACACTGTCAAATCAGAATGGCTCTATATTCAGCTTTGCTGAAAGAAATTGTGCTCGTTGTGTTTTTATACCTATTTCCAGTTTCTTTCCGTAAAAATGAATAGCAGCAAGAAAGCCCTGTATTTGTCTTTACTGAAAGACATTGGAAATGCCTCTTGAATACATAACGGGCCCAATTTCCAGTGTTTTTCATTTTCATTGATACCTATAGGGCTAAATGTATTACTTTTCTTGCATGAATATGCTAGCAGAATAAGAGGGGGGCTGGAGTCTTTTTTCTCACTCCCAAGACACCCACACAGGAAAACAGGAGGAGGGACCAATAGATAGACTTAGGCTGCTAACTACAGCAGTAGGTATGGGGCCTGTGCCCCACAGCTGCCACAGGCTGTGATCATACAACATGGGGTACCCCCTAGAACCTGCTTTGTGAATGTTGCCAACACGTTTTCTTTTTGGTACCAGAGCACTGCAGAACACTTTTCTCTCTGGTCCTTTGAGCCATTCTGCCTCCATTTGTCTGACCTCATTCCAGTTGGATGCTGTATAATACATTGTCCCCGTTTTAATTCTGAAAAGTTGACAGGTGCTGTATTCTGTTGCAGCTTCTCACTCAGACTGGTAATCTCCCCTCAAAGGGAACCAAGACACTACCTTTCTTTAGGTTTGTTTTTTACATTAGACATCCAGGTCTTGTCTACCCTGTTTTTCGTAGAAGACTATGGATAAGTTGTTAACTAGTGGGATTTTGATATCACAATAACAAGAGGGAAGCCTGAGCAATTGATGAGAAATCTCTTCCTCTCTCAGACTATAAGAAATCCCTTGGCAGTTTGTTTGGTTAAGCGTTATAACTCAAAGGTACAGCAAACAGCTGGGGTAAATGATTACTTTGTGAAAAGTTCAACTTTAACTGATCACTGAGAATACACCCATTTCAGTTCTCTGGTGCCACAAGGAGTTCTGCAGCAAAAAGAGGAATGAAGAGACTTAATAGTCCTGATGTTTCTGCTAAAAAAACAAACAAAATGTCTCTTCTCCTCCTGCCACTTAAACCCCCCCTAAAACAAATCTTTCAGGCCTCCTTTATAGATCATAAAGAACAACTAAGGGCACAAACCTAATCCTCCCCTTTCCTGCTGCAGCCCACCTTTAAGACACTCCTATTAACCTGGGGTGAAATCCTGGCCCCATTCTTGTCAACGGCAAATATCCTATTGACTTCAGCGGGACCAACACTTTAGCCCTGGAACCAGGGCTTAAATTCAGATGGAGCTATCTGAATTGTTGCTCCAGTAAATACTTTCAAACGTGCGGGAGCCCCTGCTCTCCTCCCTCCCCCTGTGGGGCTAAAGCCCCCAGTCCCGGCAATCCTCAAGCCCCGAGACACACACCGCTAGCTGAAGCCTGGAGCCCCAAATGGGGGTGAGGCATGGGGAGCTCTGGGAAATAATCTCTGAGAATTTAAATCCTGCCTGGAACACATCACTCAGCTACATAAATCAAGCCCAGAGACATCTTGGGGTTGCAAAAATTTATGATAAGCTGATTTTATATCAGTTATATAAGCTAAACAAATACATTGATATCAGATAGGGTGGCCATTAAAAGATATACTGCCATCCTGACGCATGGGGAGTTATGTAGGCAGGCCTACATTTTCAAAAGCTACTAGTGATTTAGGGTGCTTCCGTTTTTGAGCTCCAACTTCAGACACTGTAGAGGTGCTTGCTTTTCACAGTTACTGAGCAAATGCCCTCTGAAAATCAGGCTCTTTCCAAATGTGTCAAGCTGGGCACCCAAAATTACTAGCCACCTCTGATAATGTAGGCCAAATATTCTGGACTATTGTGACCTGCACATAACTTGTAGCTAGAAGAAGGAAATGTGCTGCTTTATCACATGACAACCCCCAGCCAATCATAATGTGACCTGTTCTTGTGCTAAAATAAAATTGCATCCTTGATATTCTTTTTAATGAATTTAGTTAAATAATTACTTCTACATTATTTAATCTTCCTGCAGAATGATATATTTATGTGCACACAGTTACTTGAAACATTCTCTGCTCTCAAGGGTTAACTTGGTTACTGGAACCAAACTGAACATTTAAAATGCTGCTACCATGGAGAATAAATGTCTTTAAAACCCTTATAGCATATGTTAAATAAAAGGGCTCCCAAATGATGTTCTGGTTTGAATTATTTGTCTTTGCAGTACATCTCTGGTTTTATTGCCAAAGAAAAGACATGTATGGCAGCCACATTCTTATCTGTTATACCAGTTTAAATCTGGAATATTTCCACCGAGCTAAATGAAGTTACACCAGATTTAAACAAGGGAACAGAATCTGGCCCAATTCATATAGTGCTTAGTTTTCAAAATATAATTTGGGTTAAAAACACTTCTTGCAGCAGCTGGATGTTCCTTTCAGGTTTCCTATCTAGGAACTGAGCTGGCAAGGCGTTGTCAGATCTCACAGTATCAAAGGCTGTAAAGGGGAATGGTACTGATAGTCAATAACTGCATAAACAACGTTGTCTGAATTTGGCAACATTGATTTGCTGTTGTAATCCATTAATTGTTGTAGACTGAAAACATTTCAAATAGAACAGACTGGGGACTTTTAAAAGAACAAAGCCTAAGAGAATTCTGTCCATAATTAAATATGGCAACTAAGGGGGATTGTCAGCTGGGGTGGATCAGTGTGGATCTACCCCAGTGGAGGATCTGGGCCTTAACCTCTGCTTCATTGGGCCACCTTCATCCCTGCTGCCACTTCCCTGGGGGAGCTATCAGCGGAATGTCATACATGCAGTGAATCTGACCGGCCTCAGATTAGCACTGCCGAGTATGTATACAATACTAAGAACAAAGGTAGGTTCCTTTCATGATCAGTTGCAGAAAGGACTGATAGACCAAACAGATCTGATTCTGTTCATCAATCATTTAGGAATGAACTGTCTTGGGGCATTATGAATATTTAACAGTTCATTCCAAAATGAATAATTTTTAGAGGCAAAAAAACAGTTCTAAAGTGTAGCAGGACATATGAATACCTTCAGACAACGGCTTTGCATTGGGTCGTCTCCCAGCAAAGCGCTCACATTCACACCTACATTATGTAGGCTGTTTGAAACCACCAGCATCCTTTGCAACAGTAAGCAGAAAATCTTCATAAAATAAAATTGGCTGCAAATGAGAAGAATTCATGATGGAGATTCCTAAGCAGGAGTCGTATTTGTCTTTGTTGTAGTGAATAGAGGCAGCAGTTGGTTTCAGCGAGACGGGGGCAATGCTATGTACAGAGGTAAAATTTGAATTGTCGATGCAGAATTTGACCAATGTCACTTTGGTCTGTTGCCAGGCGCCTTTAAAGAGGTTGAGTTCTCTGTTGGACTGGAGTGCCCTCTAGTGGTTTTAACTGTAGCCACCAGGAAATGTTTCACTGTTTCACAGATTACACATTTCTTCCAAGATTTACTCTTCTCTAACTGTCCCGCCCTATGAAGGCACGAGGGAGTTACTATGATTTTAAGAATAGTGCAGACACCTCCTCCAAATTGCTTGAAAGCGTCCCTTGCAACAACAAGCCCCAGCCCACATTGTGCAATACTACTGCCGCAGCAGTCTGCAGACTTTTTTTTCCAACCATCTAACAGATGTTCATACCGTGATATTTTGAAAGTCGCATAGCACGCAGATTAATAATCCTTTCGTTGACTAACAACACACCCCAGATCGTTAGGATTTAATGCTCATCCTCATGCCATCTGGAGGCTTTTATGTTCAATGTCCCCTCCCCTGCTTTTGAGGACATTCGTTGACTTTTTCATATCTGTGTCCTACCCTATCCATCTATCTGATCTACCAATGGTACATTTAACTCTACCAATTTCTAGCTCTGCCACAGCCTTCCTGGGCAAATCTCTCTGTGACTCAGTCCCCCAGGTATAAAATGGGAATAATATGCTTCTTTCCTCCCATCCTTTGCCTGCCTGGGCTAATTAGATTGTTAACTCTTCCCAGGCAGGGACTGTCTCTTGCTATGCGGGTGTAGATACACAAAGCCTACCGCAGTTGGTGCACCAATCCTGGGTGGGGCTTCTAAGTATTGTAATATAAATACTAATATGAGGATATGCGTTTGTCTGTCTCTTAAGAAGGCTGAGGAAAGCAATTTCATTTAGGAACTAATGGCAGAAAGTGGTGAAAAGTGGCACGGGGGACCTATGGAAATACTGACGGATCCCCTACTGCTCCAGCGAGCATATCAAAGAGTCAGTTTTTCCTTGCCTCTCTGGGCTGGCTGACCTCACCCCTAAACTGGGTTAGGGCTGCTTCAGGCCCAGAGCAGCCTGTTTATTCTGCCACAGTCAACACCCAGGGCAGGAGCCGAAGGAAAACAAAGCTTGTTTTCAGAGAATAAAGCTTTCAGCCTTTTTTGGGGAGGGTGCGGAGGGGGACATCCTTTAATGTTAAAAGCCAAATGCAACAATGAGTAAAACATCTCCACGTTGCTGCAGCAGCCTCAGTAGAAAAACTTTGGGCACAACTACCTTAGCCAACAATGTTATGAATAAAAATAAAGGTAGGAGGAGGGGGGGGGGGGGACTAACCGTTAACTTCTTTTGTCTGGCTCAGCTCCCCTGCAGTGTCACTGGATCCCTGCTATTCAAAGCCAAATTATGTTGAACAAACAGACTGAGTGGAACTGGTGTTGGGGAAGAAGAAAAAAATCACAGGGAGACTGTAAATGTGTGCACGTCAGCAGAGGGCCTGGCTAGCCTTGTCAGACTCAATCGAGGTGACGACTGGATTTCTTTTTCTCCTCTCTGCTTTTGTCTTCACAGCGGCCAGTGTAGTGTCTCTGGGAAGCTTGATTTACTTGCTCGGCTAGTTGTTTAGTCTGGCAGGGATAACAACCCTCTTGCTGTGCCCCCCCCCCCCCAATGTGGCGACAAGCGGAGGCGTTGAGAAGCCCCCTTCTCGGGGGTTTGGTGGGGCGCTTCTCCGAGTTCAACGGTTGAAACAAGATTTGTGCTTTGAAACTAAAGGTGACATCGCGGGGGTGGCAATACACCAACCCAACCCAAACGCGGTTGTTTCTCCTAGCCTTTCAAGCAGCCCTTTAAGAAATCGTCCTGAAGTGACTCGAATAACCTCTGGTGCTAAGTGGTTTAACGATTCCAGAGCAAAAGCTGGAGACGCGTGGAAATCAGGCTGCTTATGAAAACGTCCCTAGACGCGAGGGAATTTGGTTTCAGCGTTTCTCCCTTGTAGGGCTCATTTGGCCGGGGATCAAAAATGATTTCCCAAAAGCCATTTCCTGTGGCCGCTGATGCACATGCTGCTCACGGGTGCATTCGGATTTAAGGATCGGGCTGGAAAGTCATTTCTTTGATGTTTTCTACAGTAGGGAAGAAGTTCTCACCTTTCTGAATGCTACTTGGCCGCAGGTAACTGTGGTTACAGCTGGGAGTGCACCAGACGTGCCAACCTGAGTGTCGTGCTTAGCAAGGTTTGGCCAGGCTCTGTGCAGACAAGTCACAGATCCGATTTGGGGGATTCAGTTTAATGGATCCAGATATAACGGTCGTTTATTTAGGAGCCAGGTCAAAACAAGGGATTGATTAGTTCATTCCTTGTAGCTCGCCACCTTAGAGCGTATCGGGAAATAAGCAAAGTTAGCTGGAAAAGTACAAGAGATGCGTGTCCCTGACCTTAAAGAGTGTCAGCTTCAAGGAGATAGTCACAAAGGTAGGGCGGGCAAGAGGAGGGGTTTAGATGAAATCGGCCAGCACAGTGCTTCAAAGTCCATGCTGTAAATGCTTAAACATGGGTAAGGATAATTAAAACCAGACCTCCTCGAGCTGAGACAAAGGACTCCATCCCCGCTCCATCTGATCCCGACCCCATGTACAAATGAAGCCAGTTAAAAACAGTGCCCGATCCGATGCTGCCAGGTTTGGAGGGCGGCATGAAGGCACACACAAAAGCCAGGGAGCCCAGCGAGCTCTGTCCCGCTACAGTAGAGGACAGGGATCCAAATTAACAAACCATTAGCCTGCCTAATAGCTCAGCTAGTTAAACTCAACCCATCTCGCCCCTGGGCCAGAGGGACGCGCAGGAAAGGGTCATTATTTACAGCAAATTGTTTCTTCTCCTGGGGACCAATAGCGCTGCGGGGGCCAGAGAGGCAGCTTGAAGGCTCCCAGCGCAATAAACAGACCACATGAGCAGCTCTGGACAAGGAACCGCTGCTCGTTTCAACCTCACTCCCCGGCTACCCCCTTTTCCATGTGGATTCCTCCCCTCCGCTTTTGGACCCACCACGAGATCTGGGCTTTGAAGCACTGGCGAGCTGATCTGTGGATAAGAGCTACCATTGCCTTGCTGGCTGGGCCAGCGCTGCTGTGTATACACACGCTGAAGTATAGGTTTGAAGTGTAAACATGTACTTTGAGGCAACAGCCCTGTCAGCTGGGCTCCCAATGTTTTGTTTAAGACGCGAAGCTCCCATCTGTCTGCCACATAAACAGTCTGGGAAAGAAAGTCCCCCCGAGAGCACAATGCCCTCGGTTTCAGGCTGAACTGCCCTTGCCATTAAGTCGTTGGAAGCGTTTGTAACAGAAAGGGGGGCATTTGAACCACGTGGGGTAGGGCCAAAAGCCCCCCCCCCCCCATACCACCCCTTTCAGAAGGGGTTAACACCTATTTGCTCGATGCGCAGCGAAGGAAAGCAGCCGAACGCTTTCTCTTTGCCCTGCGAAATGAATCCGAATCCAGCTGCGCTTGGATGGAATTCGAAGTATAAGAAAATTTGTCACAGAAGCCGAACGGGGAAGGAATGTGAACGGCTTAAGCCGTGTTTGGGGGAGAGGGCTTGTTTAGGAGGACCGACGGTTTGTTTCAATACATCACCCTTAAACAGGCTGATTCTGGCAAAGCCAAGGGGAACCACAGTGCTGGGGGGGGGGGGAAGGGGAGGTTGAAAATATCCAGATGCTGAATTATATTTGAAACTGGTTTCTTAACCATCCAGGTTCCTTCTCTCCCTCCACTAACCTCAACCCCTCCCCCCAAGCTAGTGCTTCACGTCCATTCCTCACCGTTGCTTGCAAAAGTGGGCTACATGTGACACTGGAGTGCCACCTCATCAATGTTTTTGCACGCCCCGCACGGCTTAGTGGTCAGGACAGGATCCCTGCATTTCCCAAGCCTGTTCTCAGCACAATAAGTGGAGGAGCGGAGGGGGGTGGGCCAGGAGCACAGTGGGGTCTCTCTCTCTCTCTCTCTTTCTCTCTCCCCCAGCAAATGGCCCGGAGGCAGCCGGGATAGTAACAGGGGCAGAACGGAGCCCTCCAGCCAAGGGCACACATATGGTGTGCATCTCCACTGCTTTCTATCAGCCAGATACCTAGATAAGAAAAAAATAATAAACACCCAGCCTTGTAAATGGGAAGGTTTCTCGCCCTGTTCCTAAGCTGGGGACCACACATGGCCCCCTGCTTTGCTCTGTACAACAATCTTGTAGGATCTTAGAACAACAGAATGGAAAGGGCGTCTCGCTCTTCCCGGTGTAAGCCATGCAGGGCGAGTGACACAGAGGGGGCTGGAGTCAGCTCGCCTGGGTAATGAATGGGGTGACTTAGGGACTGAGATAAACGGCTGAAAATGTCGAACTTCAGGCACCGATCCCTGCAACAGGCCAGAAACAGAGTCAATACAAACTGGATTATTAGCTGTATTTCCTGCTTCGGAGGCGTGTACACGTTGGGTCCGATCCTAACCTCAGCTGGAGGCAAAGGGAGTTTGGCCACTGATTTCCGTGAGAGCAGGACAGGGCCTATGGCTTGTAACTAGCCACGTTGTATTTACCCTGAGGGAAGAGAGGCGCTAGATATATATTTCATGTTATAGATGGCTGATAGAGCCAGTAATTAAGACGCTAGGTCCCGAAATACCAGATTATCCTCCAAAGAACTGTACTGCTAAAGTGCCTTTACTTTTACTCTAAACCCTGTGGGATCCCACATGGAAGCAGTTAGCGAATGTTTGTTAATGATCATAACAAAAGCATTATTCAAATTAGACAGGTAATTACAACCAGAAGGAACATCCCTTTCTTTTCTTTCTCTCTGTTCTCTTTCTCTCTTTGCAAGAGTGGCTCTCCCTTCACATCTGGTCCGGACACTACAGCATCAGATGTCCCCTTTATCGTTTTAGGGATTTAATACCCAGGCGATATTCACGCAAATAAATCCCAACCGAAACAAAGCTACTTTGCAAAGCTACTAAAGAGTTCTTTGCGATCCTGGAGCCCGTTGTGATTGATGTGAGCCTTGTTTTAAAATTCCGAATCTCACTTTTATTTAAACCCTTGTAACCATGCAGGGTTGATCATTTTCGTTAGAGGCTTTGTTTTTCCTCTCTCCATCACCAGCTAAAAGAGCAAGGCCATTTGTAACCTTGTAGCTAAAATAATTCCAAGCTGCATATATTTTTTCCTTGCTTGCTGATCGATTGGAGCCTGGTATTTATTTACAAGCATTACGGTATCCTGTTAGCATTCCGAACAAGGGGCTGTTCATATATCTGCCTCCAATGATTTCCTGAAGGAACATGTGGAAGCAATAGTGAGGTTGTGCACTCACCCAAGCCGAAGATGCCTTGGTGGAGAACACGCAAAAGGCTGCAGGCACTGGGAGCACCAAACAACCCAGTGAGGGGGGACCCTGCAAACGCAGCCAGAGGGCTCTCAGCTTGAACAGGATTACACTCCCTGCCTTTCACAGCTCTCGCTGCCCAGTCCCTTCAGGGGATTTGCGCTTCAGAGACCAATTCTCCTTCGTTTGGGAGGGAGAAAACCACCAGAGTCTATTGCTTGACTTTGAGAACAAACTTCTTTTGTTTAGTAACGAACGAAGGACGAGCGCCTATAAAGGCAAGGCGGGAGAAAGGGAAAGCTGTGCAGAAAAAAAACGAGGACGCAATTTTAACATAAATTCCTCTAGGACACCCTCCCCGGCAGCACGCACCCCTGCCCACCCCAAGTTCTGCCCTGGAGAAGGGGATGTAAAACGCACCTCAGCTCCCATTCCTGGGGCTGCAGTGCCCCCTCGCACCCAACAGCTGAATAACTCCAGTGGCACGAAGCTGTGCTCGCTGTGCTTCGTTTGGTAGGAGCTAGCCAGAAAACGAAGAGCAGCCCCATCTGACTCCCACGATTACATCTCAGTCTCTCTCTCTCCACACACACTTATCTCCAGCAAATAGCAACAATCGAGCCCGACGAGATACGTGTATCTCCCGGCTGGGGATCAAAGCTCTGGCTGGAGACTATTCTAAACCGAGCCATTCAAACCCCAAAGGCTTCGACTGCAATGTCTGTCCAAGCTCCTTAATGCTCTGCGGTGGCTTTGGAAGTAGAGCAAGTCTAGGAAGAGAGGGCTAGAGCACATGGTCCTCCCGTGTGAAACAGCAGGGTTCGGACAGCGTTCTCTTTCGTTGTTCCTTTCATTCATAAATACCAGGAGCTCGCCTCTATCTGTGAGTGCCAGGCGCTTCACAGCCATCCATCCATCCTCCTTTCTACAGCAAGCCCCAGCTCAGTCGGGCATCAAAGACATCACTAAGCTACCAATTCATTTCCATCTCAGCTTCTTCATCCATGCCCTGACACTGGGAGAGGGACCCCAGCCTAAGCAGCCGCCCCACCTGCCCAGAGCGTGTGTGGAGGGAAGCTCATTCGTGCCATTGGGAACACGGTGGGTTTTCAGGAAACTTTTTCCCCCTGCAGTGCAAAACTCTCACATTCGCCCCCCATTCCCCGGCCATATGGCTCCACTTGCCGCCCCTCCTCTCCGCGGCTGGAGGTTGACTGGCCCCCCTGCCTGCGTAAGAGCCGCTGGAGGCTGGGCTTCAGGCGCGGACCGGACCAGGGCGGCTCTTATTCTGAAGGGGCGGGGGGGGGGGCTCATTTCCTGACAGCTATTTACTTAAAGCAAATGATTAGTTTTGGAAGGATGGACTCTAACATCGAATCAATTACAAGACGCGGTCTCTGAGAGCACTGCAGTCTGAACTGGAGGGAACGAGGGAGGAGGAGGAGGAGGAGGAGGAAAAGTCAGAGAGGACGTGGACATATTTTTGACTCTTTCTCTAGACTTTTCATTGCGGATTAACGTGTGAACGGGAAGGTAAGGGGGGGGGGGGAGTTCCACTTTTTATGCTTGTTCCAGGGGACGTTGCCGATCCGGATCCAAGGAATGAAAGGTTGCTGGGGATCAGCCCCTGTGTGGACTGGACAGCCAGGGCACGGGGGCGGCTCACCTCAGGGGATCCTCGCTGGGAACCCTAACTCTGGAAGTTTGCGCCTGAGACTCAAAGGGCGCTGGAGACTTTCGCTCCTCGGCGGGCAGCTCCCTCCTTGGGGGGCTCGCACGGAGAGTTGCTAGGGCTGGGAAGGTGGTTTGTCCCGGGAAGGTGACTCCAGTGAGAACGCTCTGAATGGAGGCAGCGCGCTTTGTTGGAGAGGGCTGTGGAGAGGGGCGATGGGGGGTTGGATGGAGACGGGGGGCGGGCGAGGTCGGGGCACTCGCTGGACCCCGAGAAAGGCAGCGAGGGCACTGGTCGAGGAGCGAAGGATGGACACGTATCACCGATCCCCTTCGGCTCCGGAGATGGATGGAACAGGAGCTCCAGTGGCCTGGGGGCAGGGGAGAGAGCAGTGATCGCCCGGGAGTGGCGGGGCCAGGGGCCCCGACAGTCTGGACTGGGGGGCGGCAGCCGGGGACCACCCTTCGGGGGACGCGGGGCCCCTGTCTGGAGGAGGCTGCCCCGCTGGCGGAAAGGCTGCGCTAATGACAAACACATTTGGGCTGGGGCGGAGGGGCCACCGCGCCGCATTCCTGCCGCCGGGCTGGGAGCAATTCCGCGCCCCCCTATCGCCAATCTGGAGTGAAGCCCTTTGTGTGAAGACAGGGATCGGCGGAGGAATCTCGTAACGGGAAGGGAAGCGGCGAGTTTGCCGAGGAGCTCGGATCAGCTCTCGGGGCAGCGTACGCAGGGAGCTGAGACGGCTTGGCGGAGGTAAGAGGAGGGTCTTTCTCGGACCCTCCCTTGGTCGCCGTGGTCCCAATCCCCCCTTGGCTTTTATCTAGCCCTCCTTCCCTCCCTCAGGTCCGATCTGCAGTCCCTCTCTTCCATTGTCCCTCCCTCGTCTTTTCCTGCCCCTCCCGAGCCCCCTCCCCTGGCGGGGGACTGTCTGTCTGCAGGGGCAAATCATCCCCCACCCCGATCCCTGCGCCCGGCGGTTTTTACACCTCGCTCTCCGTTCTCCCTGCAAGTGGGGAAGCTGAACTCTGAGCTCTGGGATGTTACCTGGCGGTGTCCCAGTTCACACACACCCAGCTGCACTCCTCGTGCGATGCCAGAGCCACAGAGCTGCCAGCATCCCCTAGCTGTCTGCCCCGTCCCTGGCAGCCCGCCGCAGCCCAGACGGACGAGCCCTTTGGGTTGTGCCCAGGGAGTGTAAGGGACCATCAGCCCTTGTGCGGTGTTTGTGAGGTGTTTGGTTGGATTTTGTCGGGCGCTGAGGTTGAAACTTGCTGACCCTGCCAGGCTGGAGTCCCCTGGAAAAGTCCCGAGAGGACTAGGAAATGGCTTCTTGGCTCTTTGCTGCATTGCTCAACATTTTTGGACTGGGACCCAGAAGCGAGTAGACACTCCTAAGAACAGGGCTGGACCGTGTTTTGGAGCAAGATGGATGGATCTAAGGAGGCAGCACCAGCCCTCAAGACTCAGCAACACGTCTGGGAACAGAGACTGGGGTAAATCCCAGAGGAGAGCGTGCTGCCTTTAGTTCCTGTGAGGTAATTACAATGACAAACATCGCATTAACTGCGCTGCTACCTGGATTACAGGGTTATTTTCTGTCCGGAGTTTTCAACCCCACCACATGCAAATTCTCCAATTGCTTTGGCGACGTCCCACCCAGATGTCCAATAATCCCTGCGAAGAGCGCCTTGCAAACAACTGCATCCCCGGGAGCAGATTTGGGAGTGACACGTCTGGCGTGCACATCTCTCTCTACGTGCCCATTCATCAGACGGGTGGTCCGCGGAATGCGGATTGCGCTCGCCCCACCGAGCGCGTCCAGCTGTAACTGCGTCGTGTGTCAGCCATGGAGCGTTCCCGGGTTGAGAAGGTTTGAGGTCAGGCAGAGAGAGAGAGAAACTCTTTCCCTCTATCCCTAGTGGACGCCTTTATCTGCGCAGGGGAGTCCTCAGCCTCGGATCTCCCAGAAGACCGGGCATCCTGCATAGACAGAATGAATCCCTAACCTCTTCAAGCCCCCAGGAAAAGCGGCTTTGGGGGACCCTGCAGACTCCCCACAGCCGCTGTGGAGATCTGCTGGCACATGGAATAGTGTGGCCTAGGATTCGTGTCTGAAGTGGGCCCCTAAGGCTTGGGGAGGGGATTGAAAAAGAAGTTCTGAACAAGCGGGACAGAGCAAGGAAATGTGGCGCTTGGAAAACATTTGACTCACCCCAGTGAAGACCGATTTTGTGGGGCTCTTCCCCACCTCTTGTTTCGTTTCTGTCTGGCTCGCCTAAGGGTTGTTGCTTCAGCTTGGCAAAGGTCTTGCTATTGTTTCCTATGAAAATAGCGAAGTGGCTGAAATTTGACGTCACGGCTGGCGTCTCTCATTGTTCTTGGGCTCTTTAGGTTAATCCTTTCTCGCTAACTCTCAGCTCCCTCGGCTTTTTCCAATATGGTAAACATTATAGATAAGTATTCCCTAAAATGTGTTGACTTTCTTCGCTTCGGGGTACCCTAGCATCATTTGGCCTTCACTATCTCGGAGTCAGTCAATAAGTGGCAAGCGTTGGCCAGACGTTTAAAAAACAGAACAGGGGGCTTGAAAGTGTGAATGTAAACATTCCCCGCCCCCCCCCAAACTAAACAAACTGATAACATCAAGGCAGTCTTTACAATGTCCAGTTGTTCTCTGGCAATGGAGACTGACTGGGCTTCCCGGTTGAGTCCTGTGTGTGTATGTGTGTGTGCATGCAAGCCATAATGCCAAAGTCCTGTAGACTTTAACAGAAAGGGGTCACACGGTTGGTTTTTTGAATGTAATCGAGAATTATATTCCCCGCCATAGGATTTTGGTTCAAATAAAGGACATCATTTTTTATTGAAATGTATAGGGGTTTTAGAGTAGTTTTCATAGCACCCTATTCAATTTCCATGGACTTTACTGGTTTAATCTCTATTAAATTCTCCAGGAATTTTCCATATGTGTGAGTGTGTGTACTTGGGTTTTGAACCCACACTGAAATTTTAACCTGACCTAGTGAGAGCGGAGTTGGGGAGAAGAATGGTTTGATGGATCTGACACAGTTTCCTCCAGGTTGAAATCTCAAACCTTGGTTTCTCGCAGAGGAGAATTGGTTGCGCCCCATAGGGAGAGAAGGAAATTAGTGGCCTCTTCATCTGAGTCAGGTCTGGGAGGAGGGGAAGGGAAGAATTACAGAGCTCCGTCCTTCAGCTGTGTGTGTGTATATATATATATATATTCTATAGGAATGTTGATTCTGCAGTTTTTTCCCTGCCAGCAATTAGTGCCATACGTTTCCGTGTGTGCATAAGGGAAACATCTCAGCCTCCTCCCATAAAGCTGGGGGCGGGATGTAGGTGGCGAGAACATACCTAACCGTTCACCATTTGTTAGCATCGACAGTTAAAAAAGGCAGCCAGAGAAACTTTCCCCCGCAAACAAAGCCTGCCTGGTTTAACAGAAGTGCTGAGGTTGCTTTCGGCGGCCCCAAAGCAGCGCTCTGGGGAGGGAGTGGGGGACGAGGCGTTAGCTAAACGGCTAGCGTCGGAGAGCAGGGCTGGTGCCTGTGTGGTGTGAGGTGGTGGATAGGCTGGATGATGCCAGACAATGTTTTCCCATGGGAAGAGGCAGGAGTAGATTATCCAATCTGGGGCAGGCTGGGCTCTGCAAAAGCCGTTTGCAGTGTTGTACTGCCCCCTAGCAGTCATTCTTATGGTTACCGCCTGAGCCCTACAATGTTTACGGCATATTGGCCAGATTCTAGACTGTGTCTGAGTAGTACCGTCCCCTTAGGTTAGTCCCACTGCTTGATTTCAGTGGGGTTACACTGCTGTAAAGAGAGAGCAACACACTGAGGAATCTGGCCTATGGTTCTTGACCGCAAGAATTTCCAATCTCAGAGGCCGATCCTGGCATGGGATCTACTAGTGCAGTTCCCTGCACCAACCCAGAATCCTCTTGAAGTCAATGTCACTCCAGCCAGACTCAGGGGCTGTGTCAGTGGATTCAGAGACAGGATCAGACAAAAACAATAGGACAGAAATCGAAGATTTTGAGGTTCACCTTCCATTTGGCTCAAGCAAAATTTGAACTATGGAGATCTGGCTTTTTTTAAAAAATGCCCTAGAATCAGGGAAGTATGATCTTCAAACAAGCATCTTCATTCTTAGCTTCTATTCAGTTTTTTTTTTTTTTTTTTTTTAGAAATGTCCCTGGCTAAGCAATGATTTGAATGAAGAGAAATATGTCCAAAAACTTGATAAAGTGTCAAGAAGCATGAAAGTATATGTAAAAAGTTCAAGGGAATTTCAGAATCCCCAAACACCAGGTTCCCCATGTCATCTTACTTTTAAATGATGGCTCTGTTTCTGCAATTACATCAGTGTGTGCGGGGAGGGGACGCACAGGACTCTGCCAGCGTGGCTCTGACTGTAGGATTGGGGCCATATTTGCTATTATTTGTCACCAGATGTGTAGGCTACAAAGAGATCTTCATACAGCAGGGTGGTTTATACAGATTTTGGTACCAAGGAAAGCAGGATGTAGTAAGGTGCATTTTCAACCTCATTTTCTTTGTATTTTGACTCTTGGTCAAAACTAGGGTTTGGATGCATATCATACTCTGATGGCCTTGAGCCAAAGAGGTTTGTTTCAGCTGTTTCAAAGAGCAGGGTTTTCCGAAGACTGCCTCACTGTGCCCCCCAAAAGTGCTAATAGCTTAAAATGCAAACAGACAGAACCTCCTGCCCCCACCCCCAGGCTTTCAAGTTAAACTTTCCTTTCCACTTTAAACTGTCTTCTCTTTTTTAAATTTTAGACCCTGATCCTGCAATTTGATCTGCAAGGGGAAAGCTTTATTTCTCTCTATGAAGTCAAAGGGGCTAAACATGGGGTTTGCCCCATTGATCAGACTGCAGGATTAGGGTCTTAGATTGTAAGCTCTTTGGGACAGATATTGCTGCCTGTGTGTCCTGTATAGTGCTGGACACACTGTAAGAACTTAATACAGAGTTAGAATTGGTATTTAATAACTGTTACTTTGCTGTGGTACAGGAGAGATATTCAGGCCACCCTGAATGTAAATATTTTGAAAGGAGCAGTGGAGCAACCCTCTCTTTAAGAAAAAATATTTAATTTTAAACTGCACTTTGCTAGTGTATTTTAAGTGGCAGACACAGAAGTGTTTTTGGTTTTGGTTTGCGTTGTCCTTTCCTCTTAGCATGCACGGAAATCTTCAGAACTTGCTATTGTTCACTCAGGGCCGGCTCCAGGCACCAGCTTACCAAGCGGGTGCTTGGGGCGGCCACTTCGGAGAGGGGCGGCAGGTCCAGCTGTTAGGCGGCAATTCGGCCGACGGTCCCTCACTCCTGCTCGGAGCAAGGACCTTCCGCCGAATTGCTGCCGCAGATCGCGATCGCGGCTTTTTTTTTTTTGGCTGCTTGGGGCGGCCAAAACCCTGGAACCGGCCCTGTGTTCACTGTACAGAGGGTCTTGCTTTTGGGGAGTCTTATAAGGAAAGGAGCCAATGACTAAGAAAAGTTACAGGGGGCAGTGTCCACATATTTACATCAACCTAGTAAAGCACACCATTTTCATCCAATGTTTTCCCTTTTCTTACCTTGATCCAGCCTTTCCTGGAAAAGCTCAGAGCTTCCCCAGAGAAGCCAGTTTTAGGGAGAACCTGCACTAAATGCATCAAAATCATTCCCAAATTAAGATAATCTCATCATTATGTTTCCAAAATCTGAAGAGATAATAGTATTTCGACCTGCTTCTGCAACAGTCTCCACTAGTACTGCAGGTGTGAGTAAACGTTGCAGGATCAAGTCTTTTTACCAAGACTATTGCTCATATGAAGTTAAAATAATTTCCATATAAAATGACAGTTTCAAGTTGATCCATGGAGACTTGGAGTCGTTCAAATTCCATCTACCACCTCTGAGACTGACGCTCCTTTCTGCCAAAGAAATGCAGTTTGGCTGCATTAGTGTGGATCAACACTGCCATCATGTGGCCAATTGGATTAAATGCAGGTGACTGGTACCAAATGGGAAATGAGGTTATTTTCTGTAATTTAACAATGGATATACAATTTTACTTTCCTGGTGAAGATCTTTGCCTAATTTATGACAGTATGAAAGATTAATATCATTCTTTCCTTCCCATAGTGCTGGTGCTTTCCCTCTAGCATGTGCAGAATGACTGACTGGGTCTCTCATTATTTTCTATATGGATTTTTCCATCAAGGTTCACAACGTTCTGGATACAAATTTTACCAAATTTTGTTTTGAATTACCCACCACAGTCAATGGAACTACTCATGGTGGTAAGCATTGTACTTGATAGCAACCGTTTGGCATACCAGGTCCTTATAAACAAAGATTTTGATTATATTCCTTTCATGATTTAGTATCATCTAAATAAGTAACTGAAATATTAACATTTAATGTAGATCACTTAAAAAAATCTAAATAAACACAATTACTGCTTTACTCTATACACTCTGCTTTATATATATTGGCAGACTAATTTGGAAATTTGAGCCAGATCTAACATTCTTTGCATGCCTCCCTATTCCCATTATAATCAGTGGGTGTCCTAGGGTGTACAAGGAATGAAGAATCACACCATAAGTATGCATACACTGCACATGTGCTTATGACCTTGGC
Organism: Emys orbicularis; assembly: GCF_028017835.1. Lineage (NCBI taxonomy): Eukaryota > Metazoa > Chordata > Testudines > Emydidae > Emys > Emys orbicularis. Next base: position 93,431,941 of record NC_088687.1, on the reverse strand, counting down.
CCAGATCCTCAGCTAGTGTAGCTCTATTGACTCAATTTACATCAGATAAGGATTAGGTTCGTGGGGTGTTCTGAACTGAACCTGGGGTGTTTACTGAAGCTGACTAAATGAAAATAGTTAAAATAAAGAGTATGGAGGGCTGGGATGGACTAACTCTTTCTCTTGCCTGGGATGAGACCATTTTTTCTGCCCACTTAGAGGCTGGAGCTAAATATACTTACTCCCACCAATAGTTTGCCTAAAGTATTGGCACTGAGTTAGGCAAACAGGCAAAGCAAGCATATGCAAGAACCCGTTGGCATGGCATTGTTCTTTAGATGCATGACAATGTGCAATTCCATTCAAACTGGAATCATGATGAAGAATCATATGTGTATCCCTATTCTCTCTTTCTCAGTTGCTGTAGGTTCCTCTGGACCTTGTCCCATAGGTTAATATGTCATTGATGGAAGGTATCAAAGGAATAAGATCTCAAAGAGCAACCAGTCTGTCAATGAACATTTAGTAAATCCCTACATTGCTGCATTGGATTCAGGCACTTAGCTCCCATTGGCTTGCATGGTAGCTAAGTTGTTTGACTATGTCACAGCATAGTGTCATCACCCATAGTTACACTGGGTATTATAGGCCTGATTCTCCATGTACTTATACTGCTTTTATACCAGCATCACTTGCTTCATTGACTTCAAGTGAAGTTACTCCAGATTTGCATCAGGGTAAGAGGAGAATCAGATCCACATTATTTCTTTATAGACTGCATTGTTTTCAATGAATAGTCCATAAAAGCAATATATTGTGGTAAGAGATCCTTCTATCTGTAAAGGCAAAAGGAAACCTGGCAGACAGTATGGGTAACACTGTCTTGGGGAACGTGAGCTGTTAGCAGTCAAATCAATAAGGCAGAGTATGGGAATTCTTTAAAGATGTACAGTGGGTTACTTTATCTAAAGAAATACAGGATATAAATGTGATAAAAGTGAGAAAAGAGGCTGAAACCAGAGGACTTCTTTGATGTCCCAGAGTCTGTTATCAGTGGGAGGCAGATACATAAACACATGGCCATTATTGTTAATTGCAAAATCAGGCTGAATGGCTTGTCTTTGCTGGAATGCTGTCTGTTGAATTTCTGAAGCTGTTGCATATGTTTCTTTAGCTGGTACACTTCTACCCCGATATAACGCGACCCGATATAACACGAATTCGGATATAACGCGGTAAAGTAGTGCTCCGGGGAGGGGGGAGGGGCGGGGCTGCGCACTCCGGTGGATCAAAGCAAGTTCAATATAACGCGGTTTCACCTATAATGCGGTAAGATTTTTTGGCTCCCGAGGACAGCGTTATATGGGGGTAGAGGTGTAGTTTGTAAATCTTTATGTTGCCACCACACTGCTCAAGTCCTTCACAATGTATGAAACACATTTTGGTTTGCAACACTGCTTTATATGTTTGTTCCACATGTGGCAAGAGGCAGGAAAGACCGTCTTCGCTGTTGAGGATATGAGAGAGATTCCCAAATCTGAGCCATTCTTTTTGGGTGACAGATCTGAGGAACTGTCCCAAACTGAGGTGTCATTAGAGGAGGTTTTGGAACAAATTGATAAACTAAACAGTAATAAGTCTCCAGGACCTGATGGTATTCACCCAAGAGTTCTGAAGGAACTCAAATGTGAAATTGCAGGACTACTAAGTGTCATCTGTAACCTATCATTTAAATCAGTTTCTGTACCAAATGACTGGAGGATTGCTAATGTGACGCCAAGTTTTAAAACAGACTCTAGAGGTGACCCTGGCAACTACAGGCCAGTAAGCCTCATTTCAGTACTGGGCAAATTGGTTGAAACTATCGTAAAGAACAAAATTGTCAGATACATAGATGAACATAATTTGTTGGGAAATAGTCAACATGGTTTTTGTAAAGGGAAATCATGCCTCACCAATCTACTAGAATTCTTTGAGGGGGTCAATAAGCATGCGGACAAAGGAGATCCTGTGGATATAGTGTAGATAGACAGTTATTTGTTGCAATTACCCCTTGGACACTGCCTGCTGTCTTATGGCAATTTGGTCTGTATAGCTTAGAAGGCCAGAAAACTCCAAATAATCCATTATTCTTCATGCTGCTTGGGAAAAGAGGTACGGTAGAAACACAACTGCAGTCTTGTGCTCCCTCTTGTGTTTTACTAGAGAGCTTCAGCGTGTGTTTTAAATAGAAGGTCTCTTGATCAAGGGAATTCGTATTAAATGAAACAAATGCATTTATTGAACAAGCTAAAGAGTAGATACAGTGGTAAAATAGAACTTTAGCAGATGATGGTACTTTGTAGTATAGAAAGTGGTTTTAAATATACTCTTTCTTTCAGAATTGCTACCATCCCATTTTGTAAGCGGTCCAAAGGCCAGATCTTGCCATCAGTTACACCGATGTAATTCCATTGCAACTTCACTCACTTCGGTGGAGTTACTCCATGCATAGAGCAATGTAATTATGGGCCCAGTTCTGCAAGGTGCTGTAGGGATTGTGGGCAGAAGGTGCTCAGCACGATTGGGCCACGAGTGCAGAATTTGGCCCCAAGTGTCCATATCCTTTCCCGGAGAGAGCTCTGTATGCAGTATGCAGTATGTACTCCTAAACTGGCGATGGAGTCAGAAGCACTGCAAATAGCTCATTGCCTTTATCAATCTGTTCACTAACTTTACTTTTTCCTGCTTTTCTATTTTTCTGTTTCAGTTGTCCGCAGTGATGGGTACTTCCCCAAAGACATTCCTGCTCCTGGGATGTCTCCTGACAGGTAACATTCCTAAATTCCCTGTGTCGCTTCATTCGTTCTCCTTTGTAAGTCTGGGCTTAAATCAATGCTCTACAGTCAATGTTTCAGATAGATTTGTTTTCAGTGTGATCAGTGATCATGAATTACAGCACAGATGATCAGTCAAGCGGCTGTAAATTCTTTTTTTCTGACATTAATTATAATAAAAGCTGCCGGGAACACAGTCCCAAGCCTGTAATTAAATCTACTGAAAATATTCATATTTTTATGGACAGTCCATCTTTTGTTACTGATTAAGGATCACAGCTTGGTGCCTGTGAGCAGCCCAATGAAATGGATATGATACAAGGGAGTTCCCTGGTGGAGGGGAATGGAATCCACTGTGAAGGTACTATTGCAGCCTCAGGGCTATAGTAACCTCTGCAGCTGCTTCTCCCTCTCCGGAGGGAAGAGGTTTGGCCAGTGGATCTGTGTCACTGCTGATGCACCAGCCATGGTTTCTTCAGCAGCACATGGGAGCAGAGGTCCATGATGTGCAGCAGAGTGCAGGCTGCCTGGGTGGGATCCTTGCATCCTCCTACTCTGTGCCACATAACTGCACTGGCGAGCAGGCCTTCCATATCAGCAGAAGGAAATGGGGGGGCAGGGCAGGCTTTGCCTCAAAGTGACAAATATAAAAAAGGCCAGCATTACTAGCTAATATAGGTAAAATACTTGCAATGGCTTGAGAAGCAGAACAGAGACCACGATGGGCCCAGTCCTTGGCTCCACTAAACCTGCTTTGTGCTGGTCCTCTGGCATACAAACCGTTTATCTACCTCCCTGATGATTTCTCGGGGGCCTCGGGGGCTGTGGTACTGGGTGGGATTCTCACTTAGGGTGGGGACTGAGCCAGCCTTTGGCCAGACAAAGTACAACTTGCCCAAACCTGAGAACCTGGCCTTGTAAATCCAGATTGCACGTTAAAAGCACTCCATTACAATATCCTGTTCAATGAGTTATGGTTATATTTGATTACTGGTCTTCCCTACATTTCAACTAGAGGTGGGCCTGAGCCACTTAGGGTATGTCTACACTGCAACTGCTCCCCCCTCAAGCCCCAAACTCACAGTAGTGAATCTCAGAGCTTGGGTCTACAGACTTGGGCTTGCAAGACTGACAGTATGGCACTAAATATAGCCACATAGACATTCTGGCTTGATCTGGAGCTTGGGCTTTGAGGTGGGCTTAAAAACCCGAGCTGGAATGTTTGCATGGCTATTTTTAGCACCATAGCGCAGTCCAAATTTGTAGAGCCAAGCTCTGAGACTTGCTGCCGCAGGTTTTTGGTTTTTTTTTGCAGTGGAGACATAACCAAAGTTTGGATACAGGCTACTTCTGTAGCCCATTGCAGAAATAGAGGTCAGCTGTAATATTCAGATACAGGTGTTGATCTAGCACGAAATGCTCCCAAAGTCTGGGGCTGTTTGGATCTGGGGTTTTGGTTGAGAGCCATCGTTAATTTCAACTCTTTGTCTTTCATTTCTCGATGCAAGTCGGACTGAACTGAAATGAACAGCATTTTGTCTGAGAGGTTCAAAGAGGAATTATTTTGCCCTCCATAGGGAAATGCTGTGACTGCTTTCAAAAGAGCACATTTACAGGGAGATTAGTGTGTCTGGTTTGTACATAAACATGGCTGTTTTATAGATAAATCACTCATCCTTTCTCACATCTATGTGGTGAATATGTTCTGCTTAGTAACTGGTTACTTATTCATTTCCTTTGACAGGACCATGGCTAACTTTCTGCCAGCTTCCATTGCCGACTGTTCTTCCGAATAGAGATGAAATGGTCGTGCAACTGAATGCCTCGTTTACTCTGAAATGCTCTGGAGACAGCGAAGTGACCTGGCAATACCCAATGGCTGAAGGAAGCCACAGAATAGACATTAGAAATGAAGAGAACAACAGTGGTCTCTTTGTGACTTTGCTGGAAGTGGGGAATGCCTCAGCTGCTCATACCGGATTATACACTTGTTACTACAATCATACTCAAGAGGAGGATGGGGAGGTGGAGGGGAAGGATATCTACATCTATGTGCCTGGTGAGTGGGTTAGGCTGTGTTACAGCAGAAAGGTTTGCCTGGGTTGCTGTGAAGGAATATCAAGGATCCTATTAAGCATTTAAATGGAGAGCAACCTCTTGATCTGGGCTGGCATGCTCCTCTTCACATTGATTTTGTTTGGTGTGAATTAGTTCTCATGAAAGGTAATGAATTGACAGTCTTGGAGGCTGAAGCTTTCTCTCCACAAAGCGCAGGAAAAAGGCAGTGCTCCCCCAGTGGATACCTTGACTCAGACATGGAGACCAGCTCTGTGGGTGCACACTGCACGTAGATGTCTCCATGCCCATTGGCTTCTTTGCTAAGGCTTCCAACCAGGGGAACACTAATGCCAACTATTTGGTGGTGGCTTGTGTAATGTGTTCTTTGGGACTGTACTGAGACCAACTAACTTCATGAATACCACTATATAGTCAATGAATGGCAATGGCTCTTGGTCTCTATTGACCTAAATTGGGTTTGAACTGATAGCTCAGAGGCTATATATTGCTACTTTCAAATATCTGAAGTGTGGAAATGTATTAATTGATAGAAAACATGAACTGCAGTGCAGGAGGATGCTCACATATTTACAGGGTGTAGGACTCAAAGGTGATTAGTAAGATGTAGATGTATTGGAACGCCTGTCACGAGAGAAGTGGAAACAAGAAATGGCAGTGAGTGCCAGTCTGGCAAAATAATGTGCTGTTTTCATGCATCATTTGCCACAATTTTCACAGCAAGACCTGCCTTTCCTGCCCCCAAACTTCCTCTCATGCACAGTGGAAAAATCTATTGGACCCAAAGAAATGACAATGGCAAAAACAATGAGGCAGTGTTGTCTAGTGGATAGAGCACATGACTGTGACCCAGGAGATCTGGGTTTCATTCCCGGCTCTGCCTCTTGCCCTCTGAGTGACCCTGGACAAGCCACGTCCCTTCTGTGTCTCAGTTTCCCCCATCTGTAAAATGGGATAATGATACTGACCTCCTTCATAAAGCACTTTGAATCTACCGAGTTAGGTATTATATTATTATTAATAAGAACACCACCCAACAGGGATCTCAGGGAACATCACCCCACCTAGTAATCTTCCCATTCCCTTTTAGAAGTGCCCACCTCGCCCCCTCCTCCCCCACACACTCTGGGGGGTAGGGATGTCACAGAATGTCCTTCTGTCTGCCAATTCTCTGAGGTTGGAGTCAAAAGTCTATTAAACCTATTTGTCATGGCTGTAATAGGAGTTATGACTGACTGTCACATGAATCCATGAGCGCCAACGTCTTTAAAAAGGAAGAGACTATAACATTTGACATCTGGGGATTTTGGTGTGGGACAGGGGAGGGTGAATGGGTGGATGGGGGAGCAAGTGGGTGGATGTGAAGATAAATGGCTTTACAAACTTTATTGAGAGCCTTTGTAAAGCATTATACAGGACTGCCTGGGGCTCTATTGGGAAACAGGGGATTAGAGACAGCACTGCAGGGACACAAAGTACCAGACTGGTAGACTGGCAGTGAGCATTCTGAGTGTTAGCCTGCAAGAGCAGTACAGGAAAACAAGGGAAAAGAAAAGAGGTTGCAAGTCACCGTGTAAAACTTTAACATGTTTGTGAAGGGGAAAAAAAGGATGCCTGGACTACAAAAAGATTATGTAAGGGGAAAGAGGCAGTATCAGAGATTTTGTGAAGTGCCCTAAAACTTTGAAGTCTGTTTTGCAATGGCATTTGGGTTTTCTATAGACCATAACATGCAATGTTAGCATGACTAAATGTTAAATTCAAAGCAATGTTTTTCTCACCACATGCTCTCAGAAGTCTTACTGACCAAACTTCTTAGGCCAGGATCCCTTTGCCAGTTCAATGGCTGCTTCTTGTGTCCCTTCTGGTGTAGTTAAGCAATGAACAGAGAGAGAGAGGAACTGAGGAGGGATTCCTTTGGGGTGTTTGTCTCTTTTTATAGTGTTAGTCCCCCTCCTGGAAAACATTTCCAGCTGAGATTCTGGAGACAAAAAATCTATGGAAAAGGATGTTCCCTGCTGTTTTTTCTTACCTGTTTGAGGTTTCTTTGTCTACCCTTCCTGCTTGATGACTTTGTTTATTGCTTAAATGCAAAGTAAGCAGAGCGCACATTCCTTTGTTTGAGACAGACAAGTTTGCCAACCTCAGTTTGGAACATGTGTTAAGATCACCATACAGTGGAATCTTATAACTTCACCTACAGTGTTGTCACACATATTTTATCAGGAGAATATTGACTAGCAATGAGTTTGCAGATGATACCTTGCAAGGCGTACTTTGTACAAAGATTCTTACAACAGTGGGTAGGGTGTGGACACAGGCGTACATTCTGTCACAGTCCCCTAGACCTGAGCCTACCAGATCTGCAAGGCATAGGCATCATGTAGTTTTTCCCCCTCACTAAAGAGCCAGCTGACACTGTTGCAAAAGTTAATCTTTTTTCACCTAATTTTAGAATTTTCAGGAAAATTTCTGTTTCCACCATGAACTTTTTTTGTTTTTTGTTTTGTGCAAAGCAATTCCTTTCCCTACAATAAATTATGAGGGCTGTGGGGGAAAGCAAATTTCTTTCTTAAAACCAGGATGCTTTATGACTGTTACATAAGGATGTAATAGCCATACAAGCAGGAAAAAAACCTAGGTGAAGCCTCTTTCTGTTTTTAATTACATTTGGAAAGCAAATGTACCAAGTTGGGTGGATGAGTTCTATAGTGCTGTGTTTGGATTGTTGTTACAAGGAGCCTGCCAGTGTGTTATACTCCCATTATTAAAATTGATGATGAACCTTGGCTCACAAGCTCTTAGGTTTGCAGCAGTTATTTGTGTGTTTAGAAGTGGCAGATTATGATCATTTTCAGAGCCGCTGTTTTAAAGTTGGGTATGTTTTGCAATTAGATTTTAAACCGAATTTGGATTGGATGGCTATTGGAACTGGGGTACATTGTGTTGGTTTTAAAAAATATTGGGGATTTGTTTGCTTTTTTATGGTTGTGTCTCATAATTCGAGAAACCACGTGGAACAACCATAGTTAATGACACCTAGGTACCATGGTGATGGACACATAGAAATACATAGAATCAGCTATGTAGATAGAAATATTTTAAAATAACAATCTAACTAATTTAGCTGAAAACCAATCCAATCAATGTCTTTGGTTTCTAATACTTTTTATTTTGGGGGGGGGGGAGGCAGAAGAGAAGGAGGGAGAGGAACATTAAAAAGTGGTTTTTATAAAATGAATGTTTCAGGAACTCTTACCGTTGATTACAGGGGCTCTAAGTTTACAGTTGAAAAGGAATTAGAATAAAAGAAGGAAATGATGGGTGACTGGAATGGGGAGACTGGGGTTCCCTCACCTTGGATTCCTCTCTACAATCACACACGCCTGTGGCAAGTTCAACATCATGTGCTTTATTTACAATGTGCTATACAAACACTTGTTCCCCATAACTTAAGGCTTTTACCTCCTCTCCAGACACAGAATGTGAGGGGGGGAGAGCTCTCACCTCCCTGATATCATGGACTTCTCTAGCCCTTTCATACTCTTCCTGTCTCTTTCTTCACTGTCCTCAGTTGATAAGCTGAATCACCTTGTTAACTGGTTAATCACCTGGCACTTAATCTATTGTCTCATCAATTTGCCCCATGTGGGGACTCTTACAAAGTGCACAGAGTGGTGAGTCAGCTTGTGTAGCTGCTCTCTGCAGACAGGAGAGCTTGTCCACACCGGTGCTTCCATCATGGGGGTGTTTTTTCACACCCCTGAGCAAATTAAGTTATACCAACAAAAGTGGTGGTGTAGATATGTCCTTGGGCTATTCATGCTCTATCACAGTGGTTTACACCAGTGAAAGCCAGGACATTTATTCTAAGCAGCCTAATCTCCTTTTTGTGTGTGTCAGTTAATGTAGATCCAAAATATAAATCAAGGCCCCTGAGCTGGAAAATGGGACTTCTACCCTGAAGGTTTTGCTAGAAATTGTTGTTAGTGGGGCTGCATAACAAAAGGCAGAGTTCAGCCCTTCATTTTTATTTTATCCCGCAGGAATGGGCAACAATTTTCACACCTAAACATTAGTGGTTTTCTGGCTTTTTGCCTTTTGCCTGTGAATAGCATTGTAGGAAAACTCCACTAGATCCACATCTAAAGGAAATAATAACACTTCTCTTTTTCCTGGAGGCCTTAAACTTCCCAGTCTGGTACATTTCTGTTACATAGGATCCTGACTACTAGTTGGACTACTGGGATGTCTTCTTACATGTCTCATCAGATGGCAAATGTCATTATGGTGAGAGTGTGTCGACTCTGTGTGTGACTTTAACATAGTTGTGGTTTTACATATGATAAAGGAAATTGCTGGAAAAGTAAAGAAACAAAATATATTCATTTCTATCAAGGTGCATAATTATCTGCTGATGTCTCCATTCTTGTACTATGGACACATTAAAAATGATATAATGTAAAAATACATATCTTTTTTACAGATCCAGATATACCCTTCGTTCCTCTACTACCAGAGGATCAATTCATCCTAGTAGAAGATGGTGATTCCACCATTATCCCTTGTCGTACAAGTGACCCTAATGCTCAAGTAGCTTTAGTTAACAGTGAAGCCAAGGTCGTATATGCCTATTATGACAGCAAACAAGGCTTCCTAGGAAATTTTCCTGCAGGCTCATACACATGCCAAACAACTGTTAAAGAAGTGGAGTTCAAGTCAGATCAGTTTTTCATCTACATTTTGAAAGGTACTCTTTTTCAGTTTTTAAAGGAGAGTAAAAATATTGAGCCTGATTCTCTTCTTGCTTATACCATAATTGCGTAAACGAAATTGGAATCTAGTCCTTGAAGTCCACCATTCATATACTGCACATGGTTTTTAAACTTGGTACACTCTCTTTCTTTTTCCCTCAGCTACTTCAGAGCTGCCAGTTGAGATTGAGGCCCTTAAAACTGTATATAAAACAGGCGAAACGATTGTTGTAACTTGTGTGGTCTTTGACAACGAGGTGGTTAATTTACAGTGGAATTATCCAGGGAAAGTGGTAAATATCTCGTTTTGTTTCTGCATAATTGTAGTTATCAGTTGGTGAGGAATATGGGGATGTGAAGGGGTCAGCTCTTCACTGTTAGAACGAGGACAGAGGAAGAGAGAAAACAGAACCATTTCTTTTATTTTCAGCTTATCACTATAGAAAATCAGTATCAGGTGTTAGAATTCTTGTTAGTAAGTATGCAAAGCATTCAAGGGAGATGAGGGGTGACTGGGAGCATAAGAAGTTATCAGGGAGTGGGATTCTAGCGTTGAAGGAATAAAATCTCTGTGAATTTGTGCTCTAGAAAGCCTGGTGGAACAAAAATGGAATGTTCTGGAAATGTGTCAAAATGCCTGCATACAACACTGGTGGTGAAGTGAATCTGACTCTAAAAATGACTCTCTTCAAGTCATAGTCTCAGACGGGCTGATTTTTCTCAGTTACATTGGTGCAAATGAGTAGTAACTCAGTTAAAGTCAGTGGAGTTACCCTAATGAAAACCTGTTGTGAGAGGAGAATCAGTCACAAATTCTCATAACGTGTGTTCTGAAGTGAAGGTTTCTCTTCAGTGAAATCCCATTTATAGTCAGTGCTCCACATAAAGTGCAGGTGTGCTGCTGTGTAAAAGGTCTGATAATTGTAGGTTATTGTAAAGTTGAAGAATAATTGTGACCTAGAAATGCAGCTTTCATTTAAAAAAATTTAAGAGCCTGAAAAAAAAAATTACTTCATATAGGAAGGTTTCATTTTATTTCAGTTTTACAATTCATAACTTCAGTCTCCTGCCAATCATTCTAGTTTCACACAATCCCCAACATATTTTTGGTTCCCATCCCTCAATATGTACGTGCTGTCTTCCCTTTGGAACATTTTTATTCTCAACTGAACACCCCCCCTCACCCCCTGCCCTTGCCAATGAATTATGCTCAGAATTAGTACACACTGAATGTAGAAACTAGGAAATGGGTATGATCTGTCAGGAAAAAGATATTAAGAATCCTCACCTTGTGGGAACTGATCAAAGAATATTCAGAACCAAAATCAACAGATCATCACCAGAGTCAAAGGATACACTCCTTTAGCTTGCTTTAGCACTAAAATGCTCTTTTAGGCTCTCCACCTAATTTTTAGATGATACTTTACTCCAAATGCACAACATATGCAGTTTTTAACCTACTCACCCTTTGGCAGTTGGCTCCAAAATTGTATATTCTTATGGGCACACCTGCTGCATCCATGTCTGAAAATTTGTCCTTAACTGATTAAGCCATTCCTTTTGAATATGGAATTTGGACCATATAGCAGTAACTCTTTCATTGCTCTCCTTCAAATGGAATCTTAATTCTTTTATAATGTATTTATTTCCTGCAGCTGGGTTGTTTAAATAAGATTTTTTTTCTCTCCAAAACACAGAAAGAAAAAGGTGTGATAAAAGTTGATGACATTAAAGTTCCCTCCCAGAAGCTGGTTTACACTTTGACCATTCCTGAGGCTTCAGTGAAAGATACCGGGGATTATGAATGTACGGCCCGACATGCAACCAAGGAGGTTAAAGAAAATAAGAGAGTAGTCATTACAGTTCATGGTACAGTCTAATTCTAGTGTCCAAAAATTGTTAGCATGCTGGCAAATACCATGTTTGAAATAAAGTGAGTAGCATTATTTATGTGAATCTGTATCATTTACAGATAAAGGATTCATTCATCTGGACCCCCAATTTAGCCCTTTGGAAGCTGTCAATTTACATGAGGTCAAAAATTTTGTAGTGGATGTGCAGGCGTACCCAGCTCCAAAAATGTTCTGGCTGAAGGACAATGTGACTCTGACTGAGAATCTTACAGAGATTGTTACCAGTTCAAACAAGATCAATGAGACAAGGTAAAGAAAGGTTTTGCCAAGGTGACAATCTGAATTTCTCTTCCAGAAACCTTGTGATTTCATTTTATCAAATCTATGACTAGAATTTGGTGAGAAAAATCAAGACATTATATACAACCTCATCTTTCTTGCCTTGCTATAGCCTTTCATCATCACCTCCTCTTTGACATCCTGTCCTCTGTGGACTTCCATGTCACTGTCCCCTCTTGATTCTCTTCCTGCCTTACTTACTGTTCTTTAAATGTCTCCTTTGGGGGCATTGCATTCCCACTCCTCCTCTTTATTGGAGTCTGTCAAGGCTCTTTCTTTTCACCCATCCTCTTCTCCTTTATACCCTATACTTGGGTAGCCTCACTCTCTTACATAATTTTAACTATCATCTCTCTGGTGGCAATTCTCAGATATACTTCTCCTATTATGGTTCATTCTCATATCTCTCACTGTGTCTCTGATAGCTCAGCTTGGATGGCTTGCAGTCAATTCAAGATTATCAAACCAAACCAAGCTCATATTTTTTCCTTCACACATTGTGCCCTTATTTCATTTTCCATTGCTGTTGACAATGTTATCATTTTTCTGTCACCTACAAACGTAACCCGGGCAGCATCTTTGATTCTTTCTTCCTCTTTCCCTCTGCATTCTACTGCTGCTTCCTACACAACATTCATAGATTCAAAAGCCAGAAAGGACCATTGTGTTCATTTCGTCTGACCTCCTGTATAACACAAGCCATAGAACTTCCCCAAAATAATTCCTAGAGCAGATCTTTTAGAAAAACATCCAATCTTAATTTAAAAATGGTCAGTAATGGCGAATCCACCATGACCCTTGGTAAATTGTCCCAGTGGTTAATTACTCTCATCGTTGAACATTTACACCTTATTTCCAGTCTGAATTTGTCTAGCTTTAACTTCCAACCATTGGATCATGTTATACGTTTCTCTGCTAGATTAAAGAGCCCGCTATTAAATATTTGTTCCACATGTAGATATTTATAGACTATCATAAAGTCACCCCTTAACTTTCCCTTTGTTAAGCTCAATAGATTGAACTCTTTGAGTCTATCACTATAAGGTGTGTTTTCTAATCTTTTAATCATTCTTGAAGCTTTTCTCTGAACCCTCTGCAATTTATCAATGTCCCTCTTGAATTGTTTGTACCAGAACTAGACACTTCATTCCAGCAGCAGCCAAATATATCAAAAAAAGTCCTCATTTTCCATCCTATGAGCTAATTCACTTGTCCAACTTGTGATCATCTGCCACCTTGACTACTGCAACCTTCTCCAATCTTATTACAGTCCTGTCTTCTGGATACTATCCTGGCCCCTCTCCAGTCTTTCCAAAATGCTACTCCCAAAATAATCTCTTGGTCATCATTTTGATCACATCAATGCCCTTGCTAAATCCCTGTTGGGTATAATAATGCTTGCTTGTTTCTCATACGAGAGAATTAATTAACATTTAAACAGCACTTTGACAGGAAGAGCACTATAGAAATGCAAAGTATCACTGCATTATAGTCACCATATACCTACATTAAATATATAGATTTTTTACTAAAAATTGCTTGATTTTTTAAATTATTTGGATTAATTTATTCTTATGTTTTGTAAAATCTCTTGTTTCTATAGGGTCCAAAGTATATTAAAACTGATTCGGGCCAAGGAAGAAGACAGTGGAGATTATACTTTGGTTGCTGAAAATGGAGAAGAGACTAAAAGCTATACTTTCTCATTGCTAATACAAGGTAAGCATATCAAGAACCCTATTGGACTGGGCAGAGGTAGCCGTAGACAGCAAAGACTTAAGTCCATTTAAACACCAGGTGTCCTGCTAACCTACAGATCTACTAGAATGAAAGGCCTGGAAGCCAGTAATGGTTGTGTTCTAGTCCTGACTGTGACTTCTTCAGTGGCCTTGTGCGAGTAGTTTTATCTCCCTGCCTATCCTGAGTTACTCCATCTGCAAAATGGAGAGGACATTTGTTAAGCTACTTCACAAGGGATTGCTTTGAAGACGAAGAGTGCTAAGTGTTATGATTTCAGCAGCAAATTAGTTTGGCTGCTTCCCTGCCATGTCACTTACTAGCACAATACTAGCTGATTGGCTGGAGCTGGATTGGTGTTTTCCAAGAGTAGTTCCTACTGGTATGTCAATTGTACTGACTGGTCACTCAAGTAAGACCCTTAGGAACAACAGTTCACCTTTTGCCACTCCACACTTATACAGTTTATCATCCTCTGCAGAAGAAGCACATTGTGGAAACAATATTTCTAGTATTGCCAGTCCCAAAAGTTCAAAATAATGAGTCAGATCCGCCAAAATCATGAGTTTACTTGTGGCTTTTTTGGTCTACCTTTTGATTTTTTAACTCGCCCTTCCATGCCAGTGTGTGTGTGACAGTTACAGTGTTGCCAACTCTCCCAAATTTATAAAGTGAGGTGACTTTGGTCCCCTCTGCAGGAGTTCTCACTGGCTGCCTGATGGTGTGGAGCTTCCAGCATCTCCCCAGACCCCAAAATTCTAACTAATTACATCAGCCCCATATCTGCCCATCCGTCAGCCCAGCAATTAATTACCTCCCAGCCACCACATCAGTTCTGCCCCTTACCCAGCTCCCACATCAATTCTGTCTCCCCCAACCCAACACTTGCAGTTTCCCAAGCCTCACCTGCTCCTTTTACAGCTCCAGAGGTTTTTTTACCCCACCCTCTTCCCCTGTCTAGGCTGGGTGTTGCATGGATGTCGAGGGGAAGGACCAGAGAGTAGCCTGACCCAATTTTCACAAGGAGGGAAGGGAGAAAGGAGCAGAGCCACACTGAGGTGCTGGGTGCTTTCTGCTCCCTCCTCCTGTGAAAATGGTATCTGCTGCTCCCTCTCTTCCCTCCCTACCTGAAAAGTCCTCTTGGCTCCTGAGGGGCCAAGCTCCGGCTGCTTCCTGCAGGCGCTCCCATGTTACAAATAAGTAATAGTAATAGGGATATTGCTAAATGGCTGAGTTCTGGGAGGTGGGTGGGAGGGGGGTCCTCTGGTTTTCTCTGTATTTTTCATCTTTACTCTTCCTGTGCTCTCAAATGAGGCTGAGTAGGGAAGGATAAGGCTTTCTCTGCATCCAGTCACAGACATCCAAATTGCCACCCAGCTGGTGTCTCTCAGGAGCAGTGTGAGGCTCTCATGCTCTCTCTGTGCCCCAGGACCAAGCACACCCCTTCCACAGCGCCCCCTTCTGTGACTGTGCTGTAGCCTGAGCCCCGTTCTCCCCCGCAGGATATAAGTAACTTTCATCAAAGTCAATCTGAGTTAGTCATATCCTTCAGGGGAAAATCAGACTCTGGAGAGCAAGCCAAGAGCTTAGAACCCAGACTTGGATTCCCTGAGGAGCAGAGCAATACGCTGTTGCTAGGCTGCTGGTCAGACAAATGACAGCAATTTTAAACGTCTGTCCTGTTCCATTTGTAATTCTAACCCAAATAAAGGGGGGGAAATTCTAACATGCTCTTTTCAATTCACTTCTAGTTTCAGCTTCAATTCTAAAACTGGTGGATCACCACGGCTCTGGAGGGGGACAGATGGTCCAATGCTTGGCAAAAGGGACGCCTTTCCCTGACGTGGAATGGCTGATTTGCAAGGACATTAAAAAGTAAGAAAAACAGATGTGCCTTTATCTTCATATGTGAACGTTTTTTCTTGACCAACATAATTTAAGCTTGTGACACACATTCCTTATCAGTCCTCTGGAAACTATGATTCTGGTTTGTCTTGCCAAAGTGACAAGTTGTTTATGCTTCATCAGCATATGGATGGGGTGGGGGTTAATATCATTCCTACTGATTTTGTCCTGTAGAACACATATGCTGTATCTATTTAACAGGTTTCTCTAAGATGTGGTACCTAATTAGTGATGAGTGAGCCTCAGGGAAGTTTAGATGAGCAAGTCAGATGCTTATCCACATATCTTTTGAGGCTTTCCTGCCATCTCCTGAGCAGACTAACCTATCCCATAACCCTTTCACACTCCCCCATCCACCTTCTTCCTGCAACTGAGCCCACCGCAGATAATAATATTTTTTACATTCAAAGTGCTTTAGAAATGTTAACTAATTAATCCCCTCACATTTGTTGATCTAGTTTCGGGGTCACCCCTTCTCCCCCTCCTCTGGAGACAATCGCACAGAGAGACAACAAGCCTGGTGGGGCTCAGCAGCCCTGGTAACCTCAGATACTTTCTGTTGTCGTTAGACCCACATTTCATGCCACTGTATGGGATTTCCCCCTCTCTTCTGTCCCAAAGAGATTTGTGGAGCACTGGGGCTTCAGAGGCCAGCCATGAATTCTGGGGTGTAATGAGAAAGCCCCAGAGCAATGCGAAGTTTGGACTAGGCAACAGTGAGCTGCCAGGCCTGCGGGGCTCCATTACTAGTGCTTCAAAGGTGGTAGTGCTGGTAGGGATCAGAAATTCATTGGCTCTAGGAGGAGGGGAGCCAGAGGATTGTTAGGAAGTGGGTACATACTTAAACATCTTTGGTCCTTAAAATAATTCTTGCCAGAGAAAGGGAGTAGGGAAAGGGTGCTTAGGGTGATCCTCATTTTGTTTACACTTGCTCATCCATCCATAAATCTGATGTCTATATTCATGGATATTCTATTTCTGCAGATGCAGTAATGATACCTCATGGATGCTTTTGACTAACAACATCTCAAATATACACATGGAGGCTCATCGGGTTGATAAGGACCAGGTGAAAAGCCAGGTGACCTTCCAAAAGGTAGAAGAAACCCTGGTAGTACGGTGCATGGCGAGGAACACTCTTGGTGCTGTTACTCGGGAACTGAAGCTTGTGGCTCCTAGTGAGTTAACTTTGTCACTCCTGAGAGATTTAAATAGCCATTTCAAACTCCCCCTCAAATAAACCCAATCAAATCTGGAAATTATTATGCAGTGTGAATGTCTAATAGGTAAAACACCAGCTCTTTGAAAGTAAATAATGATGAAAACAGATTTGGCAGCTCTTCCCCAGACATTTGAGCAAGAGCCATTCTCCAGGTCTTAATTCTGAATCCATCTTTCCCATATTATGTGGTTCCATGATCCATCTCTTCATTTTAGTTACTAATGGCCATGGAAGTCTCTTCCAGGCAACCACTGTTGTTCCTGAAATAGGAAGGCAGGGTTATTATAGGCAGTGAATGACTTAATGCCCCCTGCCTCTGGAGACTGCACTTTTCACATCTGCAGTGCACAAGAACTTTGATGGCAAAGGAGGTGGGAGTCTTACAGTCACCTACAAACTCGGGCCTCTGTCACATCCCTCTGCATTCAGAAGGCAAATCTAAACTGAGGCCTTTTCTTTTACTACAGCATTGCGATCAGAATTAACTGTGGCTGCAGCAGTCCTAGTGTTAGTAGTGATTGTGATTATTTCACTGATTGTCCTGGTCATCTTATGGAAACAGGTAACTTAAAATATGTAATTTCTATACTGAATTGAATTAGTGATCTGACCCATTCTTAAATCAGGCATGAGCCTGACAATTTATGTTTCATTTATTGTGTACGGCAGAAACCAAAGTATGAGATAAGATGGAGAGTAATTGAGTCTATCAGCCCTGATGGCCATGAGTACATTTATGTGGACCCAATGCAACTGCCCTATGACTCAAGATGGGAGTTTCCTAGAGATGGATTAGTACTTGGTAAGAACTTTGAGATCCTCTTCTTTTGTAGAGATAAGACATTGATTTAATGCATGTGGGGAATCAGAGCTCTTGACCTGCACTCATTGAGTGAGCTCTGTGAAGAGCCAAACTGTTGCAGATAAAGTCTGTTTATATAGAAAGAACTTTCTATATTGCTAAATGGAATGATCAGACCACGACAATTCTATGCTATCCAGTATTAATAAAATTCTTAACCTGGTATATAAACAAAACCAGAAGAGTCTTGCAAAACATCTAGAAATCAGAATGCCCCGGCAACTATATAAGTACCACTGCCCTGTACTGGACAGAAAGTCAGACATGCCCAAGTGTGCTTGATTATGTCACCCTCTAGTGTCTGGACCATAGACCATATAAACCCTAATACTACTAAAGTTAATGGAAATTCTCCTTTAGTGGCATTGGTAGGAGCTTTGGAATTGGGAACAGAAAGTCCAAGGACAACTGTGAATCTCTTTGGCCATGGTTGGCAATATAGCTGATAACCATTATGTTCTGTGCTGCTGCAGAATCTTTACAAAATTATTAACAAACAAACAAACAAACAAACAAACAAACAAACAAACAAACAAACAGATTTTTCATGGAAAATTATTCTGAATACAACAAAAATACATCTATCTACCTACCTATCTTAGCTCCTTGACTTTCCTCCGAAATCCTCTTCTTTCTCCTTTTTCTGTCACATCACCATCCTCCCTGACACCCAGGCTTGAAATCTGGGGCCATGTGTGACTTCTACCTCTCTTTCACCTTTCACATCCAAGCTTATTCCATAATATTTCTGAGATCCAAATTTTTCTCTTTCCAGACAGCAAAGCTCTCTCCTGTCTTGATTACTGTAACCTCTTTGTCTCTGGCCTTCCTTCTCTCCACATGGCTCCCCTCAAGACCCTACAAAACTGTCACTGTCTCTTTCAGTCTTTCCTTTAGCTATCCCTGCTTCACTGCCTCAAGTTCAAGCTCCTTGTCCTTGCCTTCAAGGGTCTGTGGAACTGTTCCTGCCTATTTATCTGCCTGTCTCTCTCCTCACACTACCCATTGACCACTCTTCTCTACCAGAGATGTCTGCCTTGAGCCCCATACTTTAGTGTCTCCTATATCCCTCTTCTACCCTGTTTCCACACTGCTTCACACATAGTGCCTTCCCCAAAAGGTTTGTCAGGCCATTAGCCTCTCCTTCCCTCCCTAAATTCCCGCCTTACGATTCACTTCTGCTGAGATGCCCACAAGAAGTGAGTCAGCAAGGACATTTTTATTTTATAAGACATTTATAGTTCTATGTGTAGAGACCCAATGTAATCTGGAAGTAGTTATGCAGTTTTATTAAAATATTTTAAAACTATAAATCCATGATGTCAAATGCCATTGTCACATAAACTTCTTTCTGTGAACACTGCTTTTCTTCTTTCCACCCCTGCTTTACTGTTTTGTTGTCTCTTTGTCATGTCTCATGTGGAATTCAATTATAAGCTCTTCAGGGCAAGGCTCTCATACCATTATAGATGACCTGTAAATACCCAGCACAATTCTGGGTAGCGTGATATAATAAATAATTGTCTGTCTGCCTGCCTGCCTGCCTCTTTCTCTCTCTCTCCTATCTATCTATAGCATCTTAAGCATTTCTAACATCCCCATTATGGAGGTATCTATGCACCAAATAATACACAAACAAGTGAAGAAAACCATGAAAGGTATTTTTTTATACACTTTACAAAACATGTTCTATTTCTATTTCCTGTTGTGTGAGTCAATATAATCAAAAGCAGTTCTTGCCAGAGAGAGGATTTCTGTTGATTCTCAAGTGAATGTATCACAAGGAATTTCTGATTCAGAAATAAATTCACTTAATTAAATTTGCTCTGCTAACTGCAGACCAAACCATGGTGGATACTTATGGGAATTATTTGACTACATCCCTGGCTTTAATTATGTGTATAAAACAATTATCGGAATTGGGTTGTTAACAGTCCACCACAGTAATTTTTGTCTCTCTTTGACTCATCAGCATCAGTTTACTTCAATGCATTCTTGTTTATGAGTAAATTCAGGAAGGTTAACTTTAGAAAATGGCACTGCTTGTTCTTACAGCAATCTGGATAGCACAAGTATTTTTCTTGACATGCTGAATATACATTCATCATATATATCTTTCTTATGAGGCAGTTTCATCATATGGGCCATATTCTGCCCTCATTTATGCCAGTGAACCCCATTGACTTTACTGGTATGATGGGATCTCCCCCCCCCACCCCCAAATGGAATTTCTGCTATTCAATCAGTTATATAGCAATGCAGTAAGTTACTGAAGATCGTAAAGGTTATCCAAAGCCTTTAGGAAAATTTGGGGATGTGGCTTAACTGGTGTTGTTCCTTTAATGTGTATACTTCCTCTTCTAGCGTGTAAGCCAGCCAGCATCCTTCTACCTGCTTTACAGGCTTGTGGTATCTGGAGTGCAATACCATGCTAGGTGACCATAGTCTGCTTTGGGTTACTGGAGTTCAGTTGACTGGAATTCAATAAATTGAGGTCACACTGACAATTTTGCTTTGTTCTTGTTCCCGCAATGTATTACTGTGACAGAGTGTGAGTAGCCCAAGCTGACTCACCACTCCGTGCTCTTTGGAAGCATTCCCACCTGGGGTAAATTGAGGAGGTAATAATTTAAATTCTCAGAGATTAACTCATTAGTTGGGTGATTCAGCTCATCAGCTGGAATTTACCCTTGAAAGAGAGAGGCAGGAAGAGCCCAAGGTAGAAGGCTGTGCCTTCAAGCCAAAGATGCCTAAGATTTCAGAGAGATGAGAGCTCTCCCTTGCCCTGTGCCTTGGTAGTAGATGAAGACTTGGGGAGAAGTTATGCTGTGGGGAACAAACATTTATAGAGCACATTGTAAATAAAGCACTGGGTGTTGAATTTGCCACTGGTGTGTGTGAGGACTGTTTGCAATAAAAATCCAAGGGGAGGGAACCCTGTCCTGTGAAAATAACATATAGTGATGTTGCTTAGATACTATAGACATGATGAGTTAGGACTACCTGAGAGAGAGAAATTATATTGCAATGATCTGATCAATGTGTTTGAACACCACTACCCTCTGCTGGATATAATCAGAACTGCCCTGCTCTGTGTCATAGGCCTTCCACTGCTAATAGCTAGCTGACATTCTTCTTTCCCTGAAGTGGTAGGGAATAGTGTTTTTGAGTACCAGGATTTGAGTTCTGTCCCTGCTGTTGCTGTGGATTTCTGCATGGCCATAGTGTGTGACATAGTGACACCCATGATCTCCTAGATGGCCACTGATTTGCCACAATAGTCTTATTAAAAATCCAGTGCTACTCTGACTGCTGAAACCAGACAGACACATTATTAATGGCTTTGCTCTCATTCCCAGACTACCAACAAGATTTAAAAATAGGGCTGTCAAGCGATTAAAAAAATTAATCGTGCTCTTAATAATAGAATGCCATTTATTTAAATATTTTTGGATGTTTTCCTACATTTTAAAATATATTAATTTCAATTACAACACAGAATACAAGTGCATAGTGCTCATTTTATATTTATTTTTGATTACAAATATTTGCACTCTAAAAAACAAAAGAAATAGTATTTTTCAATTCATCTAATGCAAGTACTGTAGGGCAATCTCTTTATCATGCAAGTTGAACTTACAAATGTAGAATTATGTACAAAAAAAAACTACACTCAAAATTAAAACAATGTAAAACTTTAGAGCCTACAAGTCCACTCAGTCCTACTTCTTGTTCAGCCAATCGCTCAGACAAACAAGTCTGCCTGATAATGCTGCCTGCTTCTTGTTTACAGTGTCACCTGAAAGAGAGAACAGGTGTTCATTGTTGTAGCTGGTATCACAAGATATTTATGTGCCAGATGCACTAAAGATTCATGTGACCCTTCATGCTTCAACCACCATTCCAGTGGACATGTGTCCATGCTGATGATGGGTTCTGCTCGATAACAATCCAAAGCAGTGCGGACTGACACATGTTCATTTTCATCATCTGAGTCAGATGCCACCAGCAGAAGGTTGATTTTTTTTTTTGTGATTCGGGTTCTGTAGTTTCTGCATTGGAGGCATTGCTCTTTTAAGACTTCTGAAAGCATGCGCCACACCTTGTCCCTCTCAGATTTTGGAAGGCACCTCAGATTCTTAAACCTTGGGTCAAGTGCTGTAGCTATTTTTAGAAATCTCACATTGGTACCTTCTTTGCGTTTTGTCAAATCTGCAGTGAAAGTGTTCTTGAAAAGAATAACATGTGCTGGGTCATCATCTGAGACTGCTAAAACATGAAATATATGGCAGAATGAGGGTAAAACAGAGCAGGAGACATACCATTCTCCCCCAAGGAGTTCAGTCACAAATTTCATTAATGCATGATGTTTTTTTTAACGAGTGTCATCAGCGTGGAAGTGTCCTCTGGAAAGGTGGTTGAAGCATGAAGGGGCATACGAATGTTTAGCATATCTGGCACGTAAATACCATGCAATGCCTGTTACAGAAGTGCCATGTGAACGTCTGTTCTCACTTTCAGGTGACATTGTAAAAAAGCGGGCAGCATTATCTCCCATAAATGTAAACAAACTTGTTTGTCTTAGTGATTGACTGAACAAGAAGTAGGACTGAGTGGACTTGTAGGCTCTAAAGTGTTACAGTGTTTTGTTTCTGAGTGCAGTTATGTAACAAAAAAATCTACATTTGTAAATTGCACTTTCATGATAAAGAGATTGCACTACAGTACTTGTATGAGGTGAATTGAAAAATGCAATTTCTTTTGTTCATCACTTTTACAGTGCAAATATTTTGAATAAGAAATAATATAAAGTGAGCACTGTACACTATATTCTGTGTTGTAATTGAAATCAATATATTTGAAAATGTAGAAAAATATCCAAAAATATTTAATAAATTTCAGTTGGTATTCTATTGCTTAAAGAGCGATTAAAACGGCAATTAATTGTGATTAATTTTTAATTGCAATTAATTTTAATCACGTGAGTTAACTGTGATTAATTGACAGCCCTATTTAAAAACCAACCTAATAACTCAATTATGTAGCTGCTTCATGCACAAAATTCCATTGAAATCAATGACCCTAAATAGCTCAAAAGACTGGATATGGCTTACAGAGTCTATCACTTATTAGGCACTATCACATACTAGCATCTCATGCCAGTGACTGTGTTACCATTTGGAGGTTAGATTTGAAATGAGTTAATTGTCACAATCCAGATTGAAGTGAATAGTCTCCATTTCACAGGTCTACGTCTGGAGCAGCTCTGCTGAGTTCAGTAACTTACCAGATTTATACTTGTGCCCCTGAGAGCAGAAATTGGCCTAGAATTGCCAAAAAATGGCCCCTCTCTTCAGCAATCTCACCAGAGAAGCGGAGGAGCAAATGGGGATGGAGGCTGAACTGAGGCATTTTCTCATCCGTGTATATGGCCCTCTCTTTCAGTATGAAGAAACTTGTTATCCCTGCTGTCTGTCCATGTAGAGAAATAGAAGAATTCACTCTCTAGGGCTGTTCCTCTGGCACCTTTATAGTAAAAATAAAAGAAAATGTATAGTCTAATGGGGGGCTGCCAGTCAATGTCTCTGTACCAATAGCATAAGGAGCTTTGCTCTGTGGCAGATGCAACATCCAGCTCTAAGCAGTTAATTCCCACTTGATATCAAAATGCAAGTGTAAAAGACATAGGGGGCAGGACTTAAAAAAATA
This sequence comes from Emys orbicularis, assembly GCF_028017835.1. NCBI lineage: Eukaryota > Metazoa > Chordata > Testudines > Emydidae > Emys > Emys orbicularis. Next base: position 93,408,689 of record NC_088687.1, on the reverse strand, counting down.
TGTGAAGAGGGGATGAAAAGGGGAAGTAATGAGTCCCTGACATTCAGGAAGTGCTCCCACCATTCTCCACAAACCCCCAGATTTAGCTGAGATGCCAATGAGGGGGAAGCACTTCTCATGCTCACTTTACGATACGATTGTGGGCGGAATTGGAGAGTGCAGCTGACAAGATGAAACCGCATCAGCAACATGTTTTAAGGGGCTGCATCCTGCCATGTGGTTCACAGATCTGCAATCTGAAAATGTTCCATGGCTAAATTACACACTCAAGATGGTGGAAATTTTGTAGGAAGATTCTCACATCCTCACTGGTAAGGGAACCTATTGGTGCACAAGAGGCGGAGAGAAAAAAATTCTCATATTGTTTTGTAACCAAGTTGTGAGAGACCTTAGGAAGGAATATAGTTAGGCCAGCACTGACCAGTTTTGAAAATCCCATCTTTCCTTTTCTATCTTGGTGATACATGCATTTTTTTGGCTGGAATTTTCATATAGGAGTTGGTCTATTAATTATAGATAGGCCATGTACTGTGTATTATGGTTAAGATAAACAGTAGCTTCTCCAGAAGCATCATCTCCAGAAGCGCAGGAGAGGGCAGGTGCAATATATGGTAGATATGTATAGATCGCATGAACATTAAAAGTTGCAATATTGTATTTCCTGACAAGAACGGAAACCGGATGACCTTTTATTTGTACTGGTAGTAAAAAAAACGTGCATCAGGAATGTGATCACATACTGACATCTGGAATTTATGAAATACATGGAATGTACTAATTTGGGTGTATTTTTTGCATATTGCATATTTCATTAAAAGTCTGCCTCAAGCCTTCATATCAGTTCCATACACAATTCTTCCCCATACTGAATCCACAACAGAAGACAGAATATGCTAATCAACAATTTTTGTCTGAACTGATCTGTGGGCAGAATAAAGTGGGTTAAACATGGGATGTGTTAATACAGCACTTGGAAACTGCCACAAAATCTATTCCTGCATATGAAACACATTTGTATATTAAACTTCAGAGGACTTTTCCCTCAGGTGTAATCAACATGTATTTTAACTTCTCTCAGATTGTTGCTAGTCCCTGCTTTTGTATTCTTAAACTGAGCTGGTACCACCATCAAATCTATCGTATTGTTAGTGTGGACATAAGGGTCTAAGGCACTCTGCTGGATTATCCTTTAGATTGATAGTTCTGTATGACATGGTATCTAATGACAGTAATGGCATCAAACTAGTGATGGAGAGTCAAATTCAGTCCTGGGGTAAGCAGGCACAACTCAACTGAAGTCAGTTACACCACAGCAGAATTTGGAACAGAGAATTTAGATTAGACATTAGGAAATCAGTGTTCTATAGTTAAAAGTGTTCAGACGAAGGATTAGGGTAGTGGACAACCCTGAATGAAACGGAGTTTCAGTGATGTCACCTCCTGCCCTACTAGCTGATTAATAATGTGCTTTTGTCCTCTTGTTTACTTGTCTTTCTTTAGGAATATTATTTAATTCAAGCAATTCTTTTTCATTTCTTGTCCTCTTCTGCTTAACTGATTTTTTTATTGGTGATAGGAGTAGACAGTAATAATAATAAATAGTTTTGGATGAACAAGTATGCTCATTCTGCATAAATAGGAACACATACCAGCAGCATTACATAAAGAGCAATGGCAGCAGAAACTGAGATAAGCTATCAGCAACTGTTCATTGAATAACAAACTCTATTGTCTGCAGGTCGAATCCTTGGTTCGGGCGCGTTTGGGAAAGTAGTTGAAGGAACTGCATATGGATTAAGTCGCTCTCAACCAGTGATGAAGGTAGCTGTGAAAATGCTGAAACGTAAGTGATCCTCATGGTGTCAGTGTCCAAGCCAGCTGGTTCAAGCTGATGCAGGATTATTAGCATTGTCTTAATTTCTCCCTACATATTAGAAGGTTATATCTTAATTGCATTGGTTTAGACATCATGATAACTCAGAAAGTTTGGAAAAGGATAAATAATCATAATCTTTTTGAACAGATTAAAATGATACCATGGCGCAACTAAGTAGAATCAGTCAGGTTCTCAGCTAGTGTAGATCACTTGAGTTCCACTGAAACTAAATCAGCTTATGCTAGCTGAGGAGCTGACCCAATGACTTTAAAAGAAATTTAAAATTAATGTCTACAGCATAAATGTGGTAATGGTCATCCTTCACACAGGAAAGAGCTACATTAGTGGTAAAAAGCTCAATAAACTTTTGGAATCGAATATCTCTGTTTTTGTAAGTATTTCTCATAGTGGTGCTCTGACATGAGCATAGTGGTCTGGTGGTTAGTACTTGCATATATAAATCTTACAAGCCAGATTGATTGGTGCAAGGTTGGAGGGACTGGACAAAAGGATTGTGGGGCCCTGATTTTAGGGCTGTCTGGCTGCCAATCTGAACCTGCATAAAATAGACTTGCCGCAGGACTGCCCTACTTTGTTCCAGCTGCCAAATGCCCCTAAGGGCTATTCCAGCCAGTGGGTGCGGTCAGGGAGTAGGGATGCTCAGTAGGGAGCTTCTAAAGAGGCTCTGTCAGTGCTTAATTTGTGCCAGGGCTTGCCAGGACTGAGCCCCAGCACCTCTAGGCTTGGTAGTCCATAGCCCCGGCACCTCTGGGCTTGGCAGTCCATAGCCCCGGCACCTCTGGGCTTGGTAGTCCATAGCCCTGGCACCTCTGGGCTTGCCATGTCAGTTATGAAAGTAAAAAAAACATTATTGAGCCCCAGCTCCTAATTGCTTGAGCCTGGCACCTCTTTCATTACAAATTAAGCACTGGTCTCTGTGCCACTTGGAGGTTTGCCCACCCATGGATGAATCCCCAAAGGGTCAGCTAACCTGGGATTATGACTGCTTTGTACCACAAAGAAGGGCAAATAGATTGGGCCCACTAGTGAACTGAGTCAAGTGAGTCTTTATTAGTGACTAGTAATTCTCATTAGACCTTCAGAAATGCTATCACCAGATAAAGTGCAAAGGCTTCCTTAAGAGGCCTCTGTGTAAATGTTTAAACCAACCAAGCAATATATCATATTCAATATTTGTATTAACTGAACGATATTAACATTTGCAAGAACAAGGATCATTGACCATTAACTGAACTATTTATTTTTCTGACAGCCACAGCTAGATCCAGTGAAAAACAGGCACTAATGTCTGAACTGAAGATAATGACACATCTTGGGCCTCATTTGAACATTGTGAATCTCTTAGGAGCTTGTACTAAATCAGGTAGGTTTGTCTAACACAAAATCAATATTTGCTAAGCAACTAAAATCGAGCCTGTAACCACCCCAAATTAGAGCGTTCCAAGCAACTAAAATTTAGTATTTAACATAGTCTATATGTTGAGCAAGTGCTTTTTAAAATAAATGTGAGTAAATGGATGCCTGATAAAACTGCCTATACATGCTAGTAGTTATACTCCCAGTTCAACATACTGGCATGCATAATCCTTAACACTAGGTCCCCTGTATATTTGGTTTTCCATTATCTTTTCAGTGATATATATATTTTTATCATCAAGGTATTATTTTGCCTTCTTTCATTAGGTCCAATTTACATCATTACTGAATACTGCTTTTATGGGGATTTGGTAAACTACCTGCATAAAAACAGGGATAATTTCCTGAGCCGACATCCAGAAAAGCCAAAGAAGGACTTGGACATTTTTGGGATGAACCCAGCTGATGAAAGCACAAGAAGGTGGGAAAGGACAAAAAGGATTATAGTTTGCCAATTAAGGGCATGATGTTACAATGAAAATCTTCATTTAGGCAAATAGCCCCATTGGCTTCACTATATGGGTTTTCTTGGCAGGACTGGGCCCTATGAAAATTGTCTGAATGAATGGTATACTTTGATCAACTGTAATATTTAAAATAAATGCCACAGGAAGTAATATTAGCTGAGTTCCTGCAACTCCCATTGAGTTCAGTGGGATGTGTGAGTGCTCAGCATTTGTGGAAATCAGGTAACTTATATTTAGACTCCTATATCCATATTCAGACACCTAATTTTGGCACTCAGCTTTGAAAATGTTGGGCATGGTTTTTATTTATTACCATGAGAAGTAATTTTTTGTACTTCTGTACATCAGAGTGACATGAACTACATCACAATGAATTATGACCCAGACGCAGAACCATGAAGATGCCATGTGAAATATGAATCAAATCACTGGGCAATATTGTCTTTGTTTATTATTTCAGTTATGTCATTTTATCCTTTGAAAACAATGGCGAATACATGGACATGAAACAAGCTGATACGACTCAGTATGTGCCAATGCTGGAACGGAAGGAGGGTTCTAAGTATTCGGATATCCAGAGATCAATGTATGATCGGCCTGCTTCATATAAGAAAAAATCTGTGTCAGGTAACTGCATTCATTGTTGTTAAAAACCATTCTTTCAGAAATGCATGTGTTACTTCTGCCCTCCAGTGGAAGGAATTAGAACTACTCCAATATCTGTGGCATGCCTCCTACAGCTTACCAGGGAGAAAGATTCTCCTTTAGCTCAAGTGATAGGCACCTATGCTTGTGGAGCAAGAAGAATGGAGTTTTATCTTTGCTGCTTCTGCTGTGAAGTTCTCAGCAGCCATGGTGTATAGCATGGTGACACTGAGGGCAGGTCTACATTACAGCCAGGATCAGGGCCGGCTCTGGCTTTTTTGCTGCCCCAGGCAAAAAAGCCTCCGGCCGCCCCCCCAGCGGGGGGGGGGGGCCAGAGCGCAGGGGGCAGGGCGGCGAGCCCCGGCCGGGGCTCGCTGCTCTCCCCCCGGCGGCTGGGGGGAGGGCGCCGGGGGGAGGGCGGCGAGCCCGGCCGTGGCCCCGCTCTCCCCGGCGGCCGGAGCGCCGCGCCGCCCCCCTCCAGGTGCCGCCCCAAGCACAAGCTTGGTGGGCTGGTGCCTGGAGCTGGCCCTGGCCAGGATCGACGCTCTGAGATCGATCCACCGGTGGTCGATTTAGCGGTTCTAGTGAAGACCCGCCATATCGACAGCAGTTCGCTCTCCAGTTGACCCCTGTACTCTACCCCTGACAAGAAGAGTAAGGGAAGTCGACGGGAGAGTTTCTGCTGTCAACGCCCCACGGTAACTCGACCTAAGATACATTCATAAAATATTAGGGTTGGAAGAGACCTCAGGAGGTCATCTAGTCCAACCCCCTGCTCAAGGCAGGACAAACACCAACTAAATCATCCCAGCCAGGGCTTTGTAAACCCGGTCCTTATTGACGTAGCTGGAGTTGCGTAGTGTAGGTCGACGTACCACGGTAGTGTAGACATAGCCTCAGAGTCTTAAGTGGCAAAGGTATTGTTACTTTTGTATGTTTTGCAAGATTCTGAGCAATGTGACAGTAATAATTAATAATAATTAATAATTTTTCTTTCTCTGTTTCCACTTTCATTGACCGACACTTATGAAAAGGAAAAAAATTCCAGATGCTTTTCTGGATTATGTAACGATGGTGATGAAGGGCAACGCATCCCATTCCTTTCCCCTTTTCTCAGAAACTCAAAGCATTGCTTCCAAAAGAGGCTTGCTCACTTCTGGCTCTAGGCCTGAGGTCCTGAATCATTTGCAGACCCAGAGTTAGTTGGCAGATGAGTGCACTGCTGCTTTGCTCAGGGCCACCAGGGGTAAATGAATAGCCCAGTCTGCTCTTTGCTGTCATTATTTTTTATTATTAAAAAAAGAATGATTGCCATAGAGTTCCTGATCCTCCAGTGACAGTACTGGACATGTCCTAATGCATACTTGCTGAGAAACATAACAGTGCTCAGCAAAACTGAAATGGTCAAAAATGTACAAAAGTTTTAATGGCGTTACCATCTCTAAACCAATGTCTTATTTCTAACCACATGTCGAATAGTAAGAACAACCCACATAATGTAGGTGGCCCTTTCTAACTTAGATTTCTACAATCCCCTGTAAAAAAAAAAGTCTATATACAGAAGACAAACAAAAACTATATTTAGTATTGGATATTTTTTTCTTTTTTTAAGGAATGCAGTCTGTATTAGTGACTGATGCAAACATGCAAAGGGATTATTTATTCTGAAAAGATGGTTTTGGGCCATGATCCTCTGCTAAAGTCATCACCTCGGAAGCATAGAAGGTAGAAAGAACTGGGCACTGGTTTCATGACCTGAATACACTTTTATAACACAAGCATATTTTACCTCCGCCTTTTTCAACAGAACCAGAAGTCAAAAACCTGCTTTCTGACGACAATTCTGACAGCCTCAGTTTGCTGGATTTACTAAGCTTCATGTACCAAGTTGCACGGGGGATGGAGTTCTTGGCTTCTAAAAATGTGAGTGCCATGAGGAACTAAACAGAAATGGCCTAGTCTTTTTTGGATTTAAAAACCACAACATGAAAGAATGTCCTTTTAGGGGTTTAAGCACCCTCTCCATTAACTAGAAACACAAGACAAAAGTGATTACAAAACCAAAGCAGCAGCATTTTTCTTCCCCTACACCATGTCAGCCACCAGTCAGAATATCAACTGCAAAGCAGAGCTTTCTCACACCACGCTGTCCCAGCTGACAAGACCCACCCCCTCCCACAACTGCCTTTCTTGAATGCTGGCTCAATAGGTGGTCCAATTTTAACTGTGCCTGCAAGGTCAACACATTTTGGGTTTTTTTCAGGGAGGGGATAGTGCATTCCAAAGGAAATGGGCCTTTGTGGGAATTGGTATCTCTTTAAATGACTTATGATCTCTCCATGCAGTGTGTGCACCGTGACTTGGCAGCTCGTAATGTCCTTCTGGCTCAAGGAAAAATTGTGAAGATCTGTGACTTTGGTCTGGCTAGGGACATCATGCATGATTCCAACTATGTCTCCAAAGGCAGCGTATGTACTTGCTTAATCTTTTTATTTCAGTATTTAATTGAGATGTCAGTATAATACTCTCGTTAAGGTTCTTCTGGTCAGTGTTTGGTTACACTAATGGACAGTTGGATGAAAACAAGAGAAACAATTGTTTTTTCAATTAATTCACATGACTTCACAAAGTCTGTTTGAAAGATGAAAAGTCCTTGGCCAGAACTAGTATTTTTCAGGGTGAGATTTTAACTGGCAAGTTTTGTGACTGGATGAATTACTAAGGGAATGTCATTGTGATGTAGCATAACATAGCAGTCAATGACACATTTGCATAAGCATATCACCAGTGTACCTCCCATATCATGTCCACAAATCAACTGAGTCACTTGCTAATAATTTAGCAATTCAGGTATTCCTGGATTCGTTATTTTGAGGAGTAAGTAGAAGCTTTGCTCATAATCCTGTAACCTCTTCATATTTCCTTGAATAAAAAAATATTACTAACTACTTTATCAAATGTGCATTTATTAAGGCAAACCTTCTTCCTACTGTCAAATGATACATCTGCTGTACTGAGCAGGATTTCTGTAATGATTTATATGTTTATTTTGTTGCAGACTTTTCTCCCAGTGAAATGGATGGCACCTGAAAGCATTTTTGACAATCTATACACAACATTAAGTGATGTCTGGTCTTATGGCATTCTGCTGTGGGAGATATTTTCTCTTGGTATGTACTATGAGCACTTCTTTACATGCAGTACTTAAGCTGGTTGAGTTCATGGTACATTAAAATAAGAACTGTAAATATTATTGTGACAACAAACTACAGGGGTGAATTGTGTAAGGTGCTATGCAGACATGAAGTAAAAAGAAAGTCCCTGTCCCAAAGAACTGACGATACTGGTTTATGACAAGGTGGGCAGGTTGAAGGCTGGTGCTGTTGATTGCTGCTGACTTTTGAGTTGGCTGCTAGTGAGCTGAAAGCCATCCTCGTCTCATTTACTTCCATTTACTGGACCAACGGAGAAGGGCAGACTGCATGCTGGGCTCTGGGAAACTTTCCTAGGCTGAGGGAGGCTCAAAGCAAACATGCTCTGGGCAGCAGGGCTGCTAGAGCTGGCTGTTTGCACTGGCAGTTCCAAGCAGCAGAAGCCATTAGGTGGGGCAGCGTAGCACAAAGCACAGCTGCCCCAGGCATTCCAGTGACTCCCTTCCGGTCTGGTAGGAAGAGACTGGATGAGGTGAGTCTGCCTGAGATTACAATGATGAGAGCAGACTATAACTGTGTAATCCCTATTAAACAGCCCCAGGCTCACCACATGACAATATCCCTTAAAATGAGCAGAGACTGTTAAGCTCTAGAATGGCTTGTCACATAAATACTTCTTAAAACAGCAACAGATGCACATCTATCAACTGTGTTTATACAGTCCCACCACCTTAGTACCTGAGCTTCTCACAATCTTTTAAAATTTCCCAGCACTGCTGTGAGGTAGGAATGTATTATAGCACCCATTTTGCAGATGGGCAACTGAGGCCCTGATCCTCAAATGTATTTAGGTGCCTAAATTCTTTTTAAATCAGTGGGAGTTAGGGCCCTAAATACCTTTGATCTGGGCCAGGGAGACTAATGCTATGTCTACACTGCACTGCAATGTACCAAAGTGCGGCACTGTAACCCCCCTACAGGAATGCTGCAGGTGCAAACTAAAAGGTTCCTAGGTTGCATTAATGTAATCCTGCAGCGGAGGGCCTAAGACACATAGTGGGGCAGTTCTGAGGATAGTGGTGTTCAAACACAATCAGATCATTGCAGTATAATTTCTCTCTCAGGTAGACCTAACTCATCCATATCTATAGTATCCAAGCACCATCACTATATGTGCTTACATTAATTATTAATACGAAATAGGAACTTTTTAGTTTGCACCTGCAGCATCCACACATGGGAGTTACAGTGCAGCACTTTGGTGTGCAGTGCTACTCACACCCCCATAGTCTGAACTGTGTGGCAGCGTAGAGAAGCCCTAAGAGACTTGCCGAAAGTCACCCAGAAAGTCTGTGGCAGAACAGGGAAGTGAACCTGGGCCACCCAACCCCAGGCTAGTACCTGGACCACTGCACTGTCTTTCTTTTCTCTCTTCTAGCATAATAAGCTTCACAAATATTGCAGATTGATTTTTCTGTAAGTAGGGCCTGTTACAATTGTTCCTAAAAGACATTTCATATAAAACTGTTGACCATATTAAGCTCTCTTTCTGCAGGACAGTAATGTGAGCTCTGGCATGTGTATTTATTTATTTGTATTACAGAAGCCCCTAGGAACCTCAGTCATGGGCCCCTTTGTGCTAGGTGCTGTACAAACACAGAACATTAAAGTCATGCTATGGTTCTATGGAAGAACAGGCTCCAAAGATGTACATTAGAACCTCAACAACTCACGCTAGTCCTGAGGAGAGCCATTGTGAATAACTGAATTTTGTAAAGGGGCAGATTCTGCCAGACTAACACACGTGGAGTGGTTTCTATTGAGTGCTGAGCTGTTGACTGGCCCATCGATTCCAATGGGACTCCACCTGGAGTAATGTGCTGTTCAATGTCAGTAAAAGTGGCAGAATATTGCCCAAAGTGAACAAATGAAATAAAAATAATCAAGGATAATGCATCATGAAACGTACTTTGTTCATTCATTTTGTCAACTGTAGTTTGGCTTTAATTCTGATAACATTTCATAATACAGCGTTACCCCTTTTGGGCCTGAGCGGTAAATCAATATTCAGGGCCAACACCCACTTGATATTGATAACTTCTAGCATAACAACACTAATCCAATTTTTTTCACAGGTAGAGCTTTCGTCCAACATATACATTTACAATAAAAAACATATAAAACATCCGCTGACAAGTAAAAGCCAATAAAAAAAATAGATATTGTACTAGTAAATATACTGTAGCATATGCTGTATAAATAACAAAACCTTCCCAGTATGTTAACATATGTTTTTACAGCACCTGGCAAAATGGAACTCTAATCTCAGTTGGGGCCTTGGGGCATTACAAGCAATCAATAATCACAGTAATAATGAAACCTCACTACAGTGTCCTGCTATTACATCTCTGTTGAGAGATGGAGAGACAGCAGAGATTATGGATTATTTTTTATTTAATTTTCAGATTTAGAGCATCAATCCCTAACTCCTGACATATCACAAGATTTAAAAAGAACAACATCCAGTACAGAAATCCAGTACATTGATTAAAGAGACTTAGAAAAGCCAGCTCAACTCCCCCCCGAAATCTAGCTCACACTCTTAGCGCTTTCCAAAATTTCAGATAGCATCTAATGCAGAAAATATTAACTAGACACATGAATTGAGCATCATCCTAAACCCCGACTCCAATCTCCATTTCCAGCTCATCCAGGGGCGGCTCCAGGCACCAGCGCACCAAGCGCGTGCCTGGGGCAGCAAGCCGCGGGGGGCAGCCTGCCGGTCGCTGCGAGGGCGGCAGTCAGGCTGCCTTTGGCGGCATGCCTGCGGGAGGTCCCCCGGTCCCGTGGTTTTGGCGGCAATTCGGCGGCGGGGACTCCGAAGGCACGGCCTGCAGACCTCCCGCAGGCATGCCGCCGAATCTGCATGCCCAGCGGACCACCCGCAGGCGCGTTGCCGAAAGCCGTGCTCGGGGTGACAAAAAACATAGAGCCGCCCCTGAGCTCATCAAATACCCAGCAGAAGAGATTTGTGGTTTAATGAGGGCCTGCTGGGTGTTTGGTTTTTCATATATTTAGTTGTGGTTTATTATAACATTGGAAGTATTCAAACAATGTAAAAGAGCCACTTTTGTTGCCTTTTACCATTAAGGTGGCACACCATACCCTGGCATGATGGTTGATTCTTCTTTCTACAACAAGATAAAAAGTGGCTACCGAATGGCAAAACCTGACCATGCTACCAGTGAAGTGTACGTATGCTCTTTTTTGTTTCTCCTCTACCAAAATCTACCTCCAGTTGATTTTGTTTTTGTCTCTCTGGCTGTTGATTTTCAACTTCCAGCTGATGAAACTGGTTTCTGTTTTATTTGCAGGTATGAGATTATGGTGAAATGTTGGAACAGCGAACCGGAGAAAAGACCTTCTTTTTACCATTTGAGTGAAATTGTGGAGAATCTGTTGCCTGGCGAATACAAGAAGGTTTGTTCTCTGGAATTTCCATTGCATTTTGTATCTGTTCCCAGAGGAGTTGTAACTCAGCTGCTCAGATCATCTGTGCAGTAAGCATGTCATTAAGCCATGTGAATGAAATGCTTCAGATATGCTGTTGCAGTGTATAAGAAACTATAAGGTTATAAAACTAAGGTTGCTGGTGGGAACCAATTTTTTTTTTTTTTTTAATCATAGAATATCAGGGTTGGAAGGGACCTCAGGAAGTCATCTAGTCCAACCCCCTGCTCAAAGCAGGACCAATCCCCAGACAGATATTTACCTCAGTACCCTAAATGGGCCCCTCAAGGATTGAGCTCACAACCCTGGGTTTAGCAGGCCAATGCTCAAACCCCTGAGCTATCCCCCCGTTGTACATAAGGGATAGCACTTTCCATTTCCTGTAGGCCCATTATCATCTTAATCCTTCTGTTAATCATAGAGCTGGTCCTACATATTTGCATAGGCTTTTTTCAGAAAATGTAAAAATCCTAAGAAAGGCACCAATTCCCCTGTGTGTATAATCTCCCCCAGCCTCCATCAACCCCTTCCCCCCAGCTTGAACCCTGATGCCCAGGCACTAATGACCCCTCTTCACACACACACACACACACACACACACACACACACACACACACACACACTCCTGCTTCCATGCACCCATCATTTATTAGTGGGTTCCCCCACATGTACATACTCCTGCTTCCCCCCCAGCCCTCACTCACTCTTGCCCCTCCATTCGCTTCTGCTGTTCACCCTCACTCCTGTGCCTCTGCTCCTCACTTCTTCTACCCATTCATTTTTCACTACTGGGCCTCTTGCCCCACAACATTCATCCCTTATTGCTGGGCCTCTACCACCCCATACATCATCCATGCTTCTCTGTATACCTCCCGGCCCCTCATTCCTGGGCCCCTGCAAACTCACGGATGGCTGAGTCCCTATTCTTCCTCTTCACAGACCTCTTCATTATTTCTGCCCCTCCTCAACACACACAAACGCCATCTTTGGCCCTATTTGCATACAACCACACTTCCTGGGCCTCACCCAATGGAGTGAGAGAGGAGAGGAATTCATCATCTCGCCTTCAGGAATATTCTCTCATTCCTTCCTTGGAGAAGGTGCCAGATCTGGTCAGTAGACTCAGGGGAAGGGTAGCTGCCAGGAGCCAGAGGAATTTACTCCTGCTCCCTGCCCAGGGGAGGGGAGGGAACCAATGGGGATCTTCATTGTCACTCCTCATTAGCTTAGAGGAAGGAGAGCAAGTGGAAGAGCTCTGCACACAGAAAATAGAAGGGAGAGAGATCATGCAGTGTCAGTACTCCCTGATCCCCACTGATCCCCAGCACTAATATTGGTAACCAGTCGCATGGCATACATGCACCACTGAATAATTAAACTAACAACTCCCTGTTTGGATCCAGAGTTGCATCTGAAAGATGCCATCACTTGCCTGCAGAGATGTTAGTGCACCAAGGTGTGCACATAGAGGTGTACAAGCACTATTTTAAAATGAAACCCACCCAACCATCTTTTAAATATTAGTACCTGTGTGTATTATCAGGCCAGAGGCACTTGTCCAAAGAAGCCTTGTAAAACACCTCGAATAAGCCTGCATAGCTCAGCTCAGAGCAATAGAGCCACACCAGCTCACATCAAGACAGAGTGCCTACTGGTTTGGTTTAGTTACGCAGCACAGCTAGTTGCAGCAGGTTGCTGAGGAGCGGACACCTTCTTGTACAGCATCAAAGACCATTTTAAAATTAATCTTTTCAGAGCTATGAAAGGATTCATCTGGACTTCCTGAAAAGCGACCACCCAGCGGTCACGCGCATGAGAGTGGACTGTGACAACACCTACATCGGTGTCACTTACAAGAATGAAGACAAGCTAAAGGACAGGGAGAGTGGATTTGATGAGCAGAGGTTGAGCGCTGACAGTGGCTACATCATCCCCCTGCCCGACATTGATCCCGTCTCCGAAGATGAACTTGGCAAAAGGAACAGGCACAGGTAGTTGCTGCTTACAGTACATTATGGGCCAGATTCTGCCATCCTCACTTACCCTTCTATAGCACCTTAGTCTGGTCCAGATTCTGATACTCTTACTCTTGAGTAGCACCTTATTAGAAAGCTAGCCCACTGACTTCAGTGGGGCTACTTGTAGAGTTAGGTACTATTCATTATGAGTCAGGGTATAGAGTGCAGCTCTGTGTGACTAGCCCCAGTGATTTCAATGGGGCAGTCCATGGAGCCCAGTACTCATTAAGGCCTGGGACCGCCTACACAAGAGACCTCCTCTTTTCTTGTACTGTACTGCCATAGAGAAGAAGGGGTCTGGCAGGATGTTACCCCTGAGGCCCCTCACCTTTGGAATTAACTTTCCAGCTTGCTCCAACGTAACAAAATTGACTGGCCTTTGTTTTTCCGAGAATGAGCGAGTTGGAACAGGGTTTGAGGTATGTGAGGGATTGATTTATTTTATTTCAGAACTGCTGGTTCTTGTAATGGGGTTAGGCTATTTCAGAGGGGTTTTTTGTGCTTTTTAATTGGTGACAGAGCCTTGGATGGGATTCTTATCAATGGATTCTTATCAATATAAATAGATACATAAATAAAATACCTAGTGTGAATGAGGGTAGCTGAATCTAGCACAATGTGGCTAGCGGTGTTTTCAGCTACATTCATTTTATACTCTGTTTATTATAAGTTAAGATCCTAGGAGACAAGTTTTTGTATCTTTAGACTATTATAAAGAGAAACTAGAATGAGGTCATTTTTAACCATGGGGCAGGAGTTTCCAGGCCTGATCTAAGCACCTACGGTCTCTGTTGTACCATCTTTTCCTTAAGCTTCTCATTCCCTCTCTTTCCCAGATTTTTCTAATTAGCCATTTGCCATAGCAGTATCCGATATTGGTTGGTGGGGTCTTCTTTCAAGTCTAATGTTTCACTCATGAATACTGTATGGATGAGTTGGCAGGAGGCATTCTCAGAAAAGTGTGGTCAACTTGCTCTCTTGAATTCCAAAATTATTCATTACCCTCTGGTGACTTCCTCATACCAGATGTCAATCACTCTAAGAAAAAGGTAGTTAGAGATCACCTAAGATAACCCAAGGTGCCAGAAGGTCGGTGCATAGATCCACTTCCATGTCAATGGATCAACTGTAGAAATTCAAATATCATGTTTATTTCACTATGTATTATAGCTCCTAGTTTCTTTGCCTCTTACAGTTCCCAGACATCTGAAGAAAGTGCCATTGAGACTGGTTCAAGCAGCTCTACCTTTATCAAGCGAGAGGATGAGACCATTGAGGACATTGACATGATGGATGACATTGGAATAGATTCCTCAGACCTGGTTGAAGACAGCTTCCTGTAATTCACATGGAATTAATGGACATCTTTGAGCTATGTCACAAGAGAAGCTCGCCATGTGATCTAAGGACTTTTTACTCTGTAGAGAAAACCACTTTATTTCAATGCAAAGGATGTAAGGAAAGTAGAGATTTGTTTCCAGCGCACAGAGGTCATCCTGAATATGAAAGAGTGAGACATGCTGAAGTCAGCTTTTCAGTGTTGCTTTTTGTAGTACTTCAGTAGCATCTCAGTGGTATTTGCAGTTTGAATAGGTGGAAGGACAAAGGCCATAAACAGACCAGTTTTGTGTTTCAAGGGCATTCATGACTCTGATGGATAGAATTTCCACTGCAGCAAAACGTCATCATTGTAATTATGTAAATAACTGTCTGCTCAAGGATCTTTTGAGGTGTGCATTGAATATATTCTGTGGACTTAGAAGAGATCACTCAAGATTTCTGTGTACTTTGCCACTTAATCTCAATATCAGCTGCTGCTGAACTATCATGTGAATGAAGTACATGCAAAAACCACTTTTGAAACTTAAAGGTACTGGAACTACATAACATTTTACTTTTTACAGTTAATGCAAATAAAAGGGAATAATAATAATTAATTAATTAAAAAGCCTTCTATAATAGGTGTTAGAAGCCTAGTGAGTCTTTATAGAAGATAGCTGTTTTCATAATACTACTAGTACTGTCAGTAACACTAACTGTATAGTTTATAACTCATTGTCCTTCAGCAAAAGCACAGTTTTTAAAAACTTTAAGTAGGTAAAGAGATTTAAGATTCAAAATGTTTATATGAAACAATTGTTGTATTTGACTGTATACAATATGATAATGGCTCTGGTGAGCTAAAACTAGTTTCACATGTAGAAAAGAACTTTGTGTCTTCTAAAACGTGAAGAGTTAGTTTTCCAGCATCGGATGAGTGGCTTTCCTAATAAGATGTTCTAAAAACAATTAATCACCCTTTGATTTACTGAGGTTTTTTAAATTTAAAGCTATTTTTAAACCTTTCATTAATTTACACATTGTTTCCCAAGTTACTGTAAAAGGGAAGTATGACTAATCAATAGCAACATCATTGTTAGTGTTTAAATAATATTTTGCGCATCTATTCAAAAGAGAGCTTATTTTGGGGTCAAATGTGAATAACTGATTTGATATTTGAACTGTTCTGGAAGCAAACAAGGTAGCCTTGTTTTTTAGCCTGAGACTCCAGATTAAATGTGCAGTCATCATTTTGCAACACATGTTATTATCTTAGTTTTCAGGTTTCAATAGACGCAGAGGAAGCTGGCTCTGTTATCTTTACCAACCCTAACTAAGACAAGTCATTGTTTTCAAGTGTGTTGGTTATTTTGGTCTGACTCCTTCACTTAGAAAAGAGGGAGTATAAAAATTTAATCCACTCTTGGTTCTGCAATACTTGTTTGTTGACATCATATGTATGTAGAATGTGCTGTGATTGCTGCTGTCACTATATGATGTGTTATTGATACGTGATGCTTTGGAAGTCTTACAGATGAAAATAAGATACATGCCAATTATGGGCCAAATCCTGTTTGGTGCTCAGCTTTTAAACTCAGTAGGAGTTGAGTGCACTGAGCACCTCACAGAAAGTGCTCAGTACCGGAGATGACACAATCAACACAAATGAGATCCAAACTCAAAGCTTGTGTGGGAATTTTTTTCCTATTACATGTGGAAATGGGACCACCAGTGAGTGACTAAACAGAACAAAGTGACTGGATTCTGAATAACAAATTAAAACTAAACTTGAAGGACCAGTTAAGCCCTCAGAAATGCTGTGCACTTCCTCTTGACTTTACTTATTACGGAGAGTTGTGGGTGAGCAGAGGAGAGCAAAATTTGGTCCCAAATGTAGTACTGCCATTATTACAGATAAATCAGTGTAGGTTTGAATTTCAGCATTTCACATAGCTAAGGCTACATGCCAAACTATGCATGCATGCAGTTATGGATGCAAATGAGGCATTTGCAAACAAAAGCCAGATAAATTCAAATTGGAAGTAAGGCACAAATTTTTACCAAGGAGAGGGTGATTAACCACTGGAAAAAACTACGAAGGGAAGTGATAGATTCTCAAGCTCTTGATGGCTTCAGATCAAGTCTGGATGTCTTTCTGGAAGATATGCTTGCAGTAAACTCAAACTATTCTTTAGTCAAACACAAGTGAGTGGGCTCAACACAGGGGTAACTGGATGAAATTTAAGAGCCTGGGGCATACCGGAAGTCAAACTAGATGACCTAATTTTCCCATCTAGCCTTAAACTCTTTGAATCTATGAAACACAAATGGCCTATTAGATAGCTGAAGGGTCATTTGCACTTCTTATTTTGTGCCAGGGCTGAGACCTGGCACCTCTGGGCTTGCTATGTCAGTTATGAAAGTTAAAAAACAATGCTTGAGCCCCGGTACCTAATTGCTGGAGCCCCAGCACCTCTTTCATTACAAATTAAGGACTGGCCAATTGAGACCACAAATTTGTGTGTACAGTCACATAACTTCCTGTTCAAATTAGGCAAGCATTTTTGTATATGACCCACGTTTCATCGTGTTTGAAAATCAGGCCGTGTAGGTTCAGTGATACCAAAAGATAGGTCACGTAACATTCTTATATTGTCTCCCTTCCTCTTGTTGGTTTTATGCTGAATCTCACAACACATCTTGGGACTGGACCTATGCTTTAAATCGGCACCAAAACATTTATTGGCTCTCTAGTCCCATTGCAATCTTAAGCCCCTCAGTCCTGCGATGAGTTGCATGTAGATGGAAGCCTGTTGTGCAGAACCCCATTGAAGAAAGCGGAGCTCAGTGCCGGTGAAGGGGTCTGTCCAACCACAGCTCATTGCAGGATTGGGGCCGGAGATACTCGCCTGGAAAAAATTATTTGGATTGTAGTATAATGGGGAGTTGTTTTGTTTTATGTTTTCAGCATTGCAGATTTTTTTTCTTTTATGGCTTAATTTTGAGAAGCCACCAGAAGAGAAATTCCCAGTTCCTTCTGTATAATGACAATCAAAACTTTCCTATGAAACACAATTTCTTATTTTGAATGGCCAATCAAATCCTTAAAATTTGGGCTGCAACTTGTACAAAATGGTCCTATTATATGATGAAGGACGTAAGATATGGTGATGTTATACATCAATATGTATATATGTATTTTTATATAGACTTCTAGGATACTGCCAAAACATTTATGACAAGCTGTATCACTGCCTTTCTTTATATTTTTTTAACTGTGATATAATCCACAGGCACGTTAACTGTTGCACTTTTGAATGTCCAAAAATTATATTTTAGAATAATAAAAAAAAAGTAAGTGTTTCCAAAGTGGTGGTGTTGTGAAGTGTTTGAAGAAGGGCTAACTGATATGCGTGACCGAAGGTACAACATGTATTACATATGCCCCTGTTCGTATTTTGTCTTAAATCCTGTAAATTAAGATCTCTATATTTCAATAAATTATATATAATTTAAGGCTATGTAGGGGTCTATACTCACTTATTTAAAAATGATCACTTGATAATGAATCAGACTTGCTCAGTTTGTCAATGACGTTTCCTTAATTGAGTTTTCTGCATGCCATGAAACAGCAGGGACAAAAAGTATTTTGAGCCCCACAGGTGAGTGTAGGGCAAGGGGCTTGAGTGTCACATGACATTTGAAGTACGCAGTGCTCCCCCTTTAAAATGTAGCAGGTGCTGTATTCCAGCACCTGCCTGCCAACTACAGAAGGCAGATAAAAAGGTGGAGGCCAAGCTGTTCTTCCAAGCTGGTAAAACATCTCCACCAAGCGGTGCTGTGGAGCACTGGCCAGTATGGTAGCTGCTCATCCAGTTTAGGTCCCAAGCGAATGCTAGATTGGGATCCTGGCCTGCTCATCTGTGAGTGTGCTGCTGAAGAAGGTAAGATGCTTCCTGTGCTCTCCTCTTCTCTCCACAAGGGCAGCTGCACAACACAGGAAAAGATTTTACCTCAAGTTTAAAAACCAACAAAAATATAGTACTGAAAACTGCAAGGTGGAGGTTTCCCACTAGCATTCTTGATGAATACGGGGGTTTAGATGATACTATGTTTAGAAGGCTGTATTGGCACTTTCTCTGACGATGACTAACTTTTTGAGCTTGTCTCAAGTTCAGTTTCATTGAGAACCAAACAAATGCCTCGCATGGGCCTATAGTCCCACACAACGTAACTTAGTACAACTGATATAATTGTGTGCGTTTCTTGAGAGGAATCTCCAGACTCCTGCATTACAGCTGTCAGATTTGCTCCTTCTTTCAGTAAAGTCTGTTGCAGTTTGCCATAGATTTCAATGTAAGCTAGCTAGGGCCCAGGTGTGGAAAAATATCAGTTACAGGAATTCAGACTAGCAACCTCCTGTTTGTTGCTTCTGCCCATATTAGATGAACTCTGAGTACCATATCAACTATCTATTGAATCAGATTCTCATAGAGCAAGAGAACACTTTATTTAGCTACAAACAGTGCATAGACATCCCCGAAAATGTTTCAGGCATCCCCTAGGGCCTAAATTGATGGTACAAGCAGCAGTGGGCCTCACTTACTTTGCTTTTGCCACAAGGGGGCTTGTCTTAAACAGAATGCTGCTTGGGCCCAACTGTGAAGAAGACGGGTTCACTATGTATTCATCCTGCAATTTATGTCTTTGCTGCTACCCCTCCCAGTTCTATTTTCACCTTTCTGGAAATTCAGCAAATACACATTAAAAACCAGAATTTTCTTCCCTCTTGAACTTCAGTAAAAGTTGGCTAGAACTGCACAGTAAGTCGGTTGGCAGAAAGGGATCTGCACCATAGCCTGAATACTTCCTTATGTGAGTTTCATGACTCACTTGAGTAAAGCTTTGCACGGTCAGGCTCTCAGTTTGTAGCAGAGATTTATGCTTTAAAGAGTATAAACTGATGCTTAATCAGAGTAAAATCATCTCAACTGCCAAAAAGAAATAAGTATAAGAGACTATTTGCTCTAGATTTAATAAGCACAGTACACACATCTGTTGCCACTAGCCTGTAAAATTAAAGCTTAAAATCAGACCACACTTCGCAGCATAAATCAACTTCAGACACTCATAAGCATTGTGATTTGATTGTTGTACCATAGACTTTTCCTTCAGTAATTATTAGGGCTGTCAAGCGATTAAAAAAATTAATCACGATTAATAGTGCTGTTAAACAATAATAGAATACCATTTATTTAAATATTTTTGGATGTTTTCTACATTTTCAAATATATTGATTTTAATTACAACACAGAACACAATGTACAGTGCTCAATTTATTTTTGATTACAAATATTTGCACTGTAAAAAAAAGAAATAGTATTTTTAAATTCCCCCATTACAAGTACTGTAGTTCAATCTCTTTTTCATGAAAGTTGAAATTACAAATGTAGAATTATGTACAAAAAACCCTGCATTCAGAAATAAAACAATGTAAAACTTTAGAGCCTACAGTTCACTCAGTCCTATTTCTTGTTCACCCAATCGCTCAGACAAACAAGTTTGTTTATATTTACAGGAGATAATGCTGCCTACTTCTTGTTTACAATGTCACCCGAAAGTGAGAACAGGCGTTCTCATGGTACTGTCATAGCCGGCATTGCACCATATTTACGTGCCAGATTCATATGCCCCATCATGTTTCAACCATCATTCCAGAGGAAATGCGTCCATGCTCGTTAGCGACTCAAAGCAGTGCGGACCAACGCATGTTCATTATCATTATCTGAGTCAGATGCCACCAGCAGAAGGTGGATTTTCTTTTTTGGTGGTTCAGGTTCTGCAGTTCCCACATTGGAGTGTTGCTCTTTTAAGACTTCTGAAAGCATGTGCCACACCTCGTCCCTCTCAGATTTTGGAAGACACTTCAGATTCTTAAACTTTGGGTCGAGTGCTGTAGCTATCTTTAGAAATCTCACATTGGTACCTTCTTTGCATTTTGTCAAATCTGCAGTGAAAGTGTTCTTAAAATGAACAACATGTGCTAGGTCATCATACGAGACTGCTATAACATGAACTATATGGCAGAATGCGGGTAAAACAGAGCAGGAGGCATACAATTCTCCCCCAAGGAGTTCAGTCACAAATTTAATTAATGCATTTTTTTAACGAGTGTCATCAGCATGGAAGCATGTCCTCTGGAATGGTGGTCGAAGAAATGAAGGGGCAGACAAATGTTTAGCATATCTGGCACGTAAATAACTTACAGTGCCGGCTACAAAGTGCCATGTGAACGCCTGTTCTCACTTTCAAGTGACATTGTAAATAAGAAGCGGGCAGCATTATTTCCCATAAATGTAAACAAACTTGTTTCTCTTAGCGATTGGCTGCACAAGAAGTAGGACTGAGTGGACTTGTAGGCTCTGAAGTTTTACACTGTTTTGTTTTTGAGTGCAGTTATGTAACAAAAGAAATCTACATTTGTAAGTTGCACTTTCACAATAAAGAGATTGTACTACTGTACTTGTATGAGGTGAATTGAAAACTACTATTTCTTTTGTTTATCATTTTTACAAAGCAAATATTTGTAATAAAAATAATAAAAATAAGCACAGTACACTTTGTATTCTGTGTTGTAATTGAAGTCAATATATTTGAAAATGTAAAAGAATGCAAAAATATTTAATACATTTCAATTGGGATTCTATTGTTTAACAGTGTGATTAAAACTGTGATTAATCATGATTAATTTTTTTGTTAATTGCAATTAAAAAAATCAATCACATGAGTTAACTGCGATTAATCGTGGTACTCTCTTCAGTTTGGTGTTTAAATACATAATGATAAATGTATCAGAGATATGAGATAATATTCCATGTTGTGGGATACAAGCTTGTTCCCTGCTCTGGTTAGTATGTGGTCATTGATATTTATTTATTAAAGCTCTAACCTGTTATGAGAAGTGCTACTTTACTATATCATTGACTTAATAATTCCCCTCTGCAGCATATGGGGGTGGGCTACGGCTAACTATAACCCAAATCCACCAAAATTTGGAGCCCCAAATACATCGTCTCCCAGTCATTCCCCATCAACAGACATTCCTTCCTTCTTTAGCTCAGCACCACTTTCTCCTTTTTGAGACTCTTGCTCCTAGCACACATAGATTCCCTGATTTTTCTTTCACCACCGTCTCTTTGACTTTCTTTTCACCTAGACAAACTTGAACTATCCAGCCCTGGCCACCCAGAGACTGTCCCCACTCGGGCTAGCCAGAACTCACCTCATCGCTCTCCTCTCTGTCCAGTAAGCGCCCAAAGAAATACCTTTAAATGTAGCTTTTCCAGCTGTCAGTCTTTTCTCTGCCTCACCACTGGTGTGGTGAGATCATCTTCGTGTTCAGTCTGCTGCAGGCCAATTCAAGCTCCATCATTCCTCCTCATGCCAACCTGAAAATGTGCTCAGAACAATTGCATAACAAAGACGCTGACGTGCAAGGACTGCCCTGGGCAGTCTGCCCAGCTGCAGCAACCTCACGTTCTGGTCACAACATGATGTGACCGCAACTCTTCAAAGCAAGATAAGCAGGAACTTGTGCATAGTGGCATTCCAGGTGCATGCAATCTACCTCTGAGGCCCTGCAGGAGGAGTACGCTCAACATCTTCTTTAAATACTTGAACATTCAAACTGTACCCAACAAAAGACAAGAGAAAACTCATACCTACGTGGATATTGTCTACTATACATGCACAAGTCAGACTTCTTTTATAGAAGTATACATTTGATTCATAACAAAAATCCATACAGAGCAGTATATTATTAAGGGTTCATTGGGCTTCTGAGGGGGATAAAGTTCTTTGGTCTTTGACTCATGCCTTCTAACACTGTGCAAAGCCCTCTATGCTCACTTTGAAATATAGGGTCAGAATCTACATAATTTGAGTGGAAATTCTGCCATTCATTTCTGCTGGTCATATTTTATCAGCTGACACAGGGTGAACTGGGTCTTTAAGGGGAGGTCAAGCCCACTTCTACCTGTGTCTGGTTTTCCTCCTAAATCATGGGACAGGGATTTTGGCCAGATTTTAAAAGGTATTTAGGTGCCTAATGATTCCAGAGGCAGTAAGGAACCTAGGGACTTTTGAAAATCCTACTAGGGGCTGATTTGCATCTTTCGGGCCTAAATAGTTCAAAAAAAGTTTGGCATTAGATGACTGAGAACTAGGTCTGCTGGGACATTGAGGCGACCTATTTTCAGTAAGGAAGAGAGATGGCAGGCACAGCAGTATGCTGGATGACTCTCCAGTGACTGGGGAATGCTACATGGTGGGTCCCTGCTGGGAGAGAAACCTGTGGAAGGACAGAAGCTTGCTGAAGAGACTTCTGAGTGACCAGCTTTGGTATGCTGTGGAGATGGAGCCAGGGAATGAACCCAACCAGCTGAGGCAGGGTTTGATGGAGCACTGCCTGAGAGAGATAGGAACCGAGCAGAAGTATGAGGTGCTTATGGGAACTGGGACAGGTTAGACCTGAGGTCAGGCTGCTCTTTTTTAGTATAGGATCTAAGGGCAAGGGTTCCCCTATCGTGCCACCTGGAGGTGGTAATGAAATTCCCTTGTGATCCAGGAGCAAGGACTTAGCCTAGGGAGCATTAAAGGAATTGTACATCTTGAGGAGGAAAAGGTCTACTGGCTCTGAGTTCAGCAACGGGTACTGTGGTCAGCCCCTGCTATATGGAAAGAAGGAACCCCCTGCAATCTGTTGAAGGACTTGATGGTCATATGTGCCATATGCAGTGGGTGATGGCACAGGAAGGCAAAAAGGTTTGTTACTATGTAGCTGGACTTTTATTTGCTCTGCTAGGGTGGGCCAGAAGTGGAACTGTGAGTGGAGGATGGAAGTTCTGTTTCGTGAATGATTTTGAGATTTTAAAATTTGACTTCATTCACACTTAAAACCAGACACTTAAAAATTCTGAAAAGTCCCAAATTTCTTTTTGGTTAATTCAAAACATATTAAAAAGCAACAGAGGGTCCTGTGGCACCTTTAAGACTAACAGAAGTATTGGGAGCATAAGCTTTCGTGGGTAAGAACCTCACTTCTTCAGATGCAAGAAGTGAAGTTCTTACCCACGAAAGCTTATGCTCCCAATACTTCTGTTAGTCTTAAAGGTGCCACAGGACCCTCTGTTGCTTTTTACAGATTCAGACTAACACGGCTACCCCTCTGATACTCAAAACATATTGTTCCACTAAAATCCAATATTTCATTTTGATTTCAGTTTTTAAAATGTTGTATGATATTATGCTATATAAAATATAATACACAAGAAAAACATTGATACAAAAATATCACTTCAAAAATGCAGAATTGAAACCATTTGTTCTGATAATGTCAAACAGGAGGCTTTTACATTGTTGGAACTTTTTTTGAACAAAATTCTGGCACAATCTGATTTTTCACAGCATTTTGATTTTTGACAGAACCACATATTCCGATGGAACATGGTACCAAAGTTTATCCCACCAGCTCTAGCCAGAGGACCAAAGCACTTAACTCGTCCAACCTGCCAGAGAGACTGAGGGAAGCTGAGACTTGGCACCCTGGTGACAGGATGGGTGAGATGACCCTTCTAATGGCCTTATGCTGGTGAAATTGTTTGCCTATGGAAGCTGTGTGCTGAGCTGCCCTAGCCAGACGCAACATCAACCCACTGCATCAGGGCAAAAATGAAAAAAGCTGCTTGGCTTGTGTATGCTTTTTGAACAATAAAGGCCCTTTGGGGAACTGGATGGCTCCTGGAGTTGGCAACTGGAAACAGAGCCCGGAAGCTGCAGTTATCCCTGATGTTGATGTACCTCCTGCCTCTGTGGGAGTCATTGGCTGCAGATTAATTGGCCCTATCTCAACTCCCACCCCCACCACATTATCTTATCTCTGTTCCCAACTCCTTCCACATGTGGATACAGCTGGCTGTCACAACTTACAGGGATCCAACCCCTGAATGGGCTCCACCAGAAATCCTTCTTCCCCATGTGGAGTTGGAAAATGGAGGGTTTCTTCAACAGAAATCTGGCTTTTTATTGGGGAGAAAACACCCACAAATTTGAAACCACAAAATATTGCCAAAAACTGAAACAAACACTTTTGGTTTTCTGACAAAAAAATTAAACATTTCAAGGAAAGTGAAAATTTTCATTTAGTTCAAAATATAATTTTCCACTCCCCCCCAACCAAAACCCCAAGTTTTAAAGGAAAATTGTTGTGATGGTATGTGTACTCCACACAGGCTCTAAAGGGGTTAATGTGTCTCTGCAAGGCCAATTATGCTACCTGAATGCACCTGGAGAGTGAGCTGGCCAGCTGGGCTTAATTAAAGATGAGTCCCAGGTGGGAGAGGAACTGGGTGATTAGTTTAAACACAAAGTGTGGACCAGAAGGGTGCTGCAAAGAATGAACTGTACAGTCCCTGTCTTAGTACTTGAGGGTGGAGCAGCCGGCAGGATAAAGGAGGAAGGCTAGTGGGAGAGTTGGCCCTGAAATCCTCTCAGGGGTGGGCAAGTCTGTCAGGAGTGACATAGAGCAGCCACAGGTGGTGAGCCCTGAGGGCAGGATGAGGCATTCCAGGGAGTGAGAACAAAGGGATAGTGACAGGTCTTGCTTGAAGAAGGTTGAATCTGGGTTAAGTTGTACCTTTGGGGTTTGAGATTTATTGGGGGATTTGGGAGAACCTTGGGAGCTCTAAGAAAAGTGTGAACCTAGAGAGGTAGTGTGGAGACAGCCTAGTAAAAGGCTATGGTGGAAAGAAGCCCAGAGAGGCAGCACAACGCTTGGTTTGACTAGACAGACCTTGCCTGCTTGCTACAGGATCCCTGGACTGGAACCCAGAGTAGAGAGCAGTAATGGGTTCCCCCATCCACTGCTGGAAAAAGGTAGTGTGTGAAGCCCCTTCCTGGCCTCCCCCCAGATATAAAGGGATAAGGACACTTGCAGCCCTGAGCCAAAAGGGTGTGAGGACCTTGGGGCCCAGAGTCAAGCCTGTTGTAAGGACATTGGAGTGTATATTTGTTGGACTCTGTTACCGCAATAGGGGTGGAACTAAAGTATGACCTGGCTGGAGAGCTGAGTCATTGGAAGAGAGACCACCACAGGACTGGAGTGACTGTTGCCAGGGGGTACTGGCATAGGGTGACCAGTAAGCAAATGTGAAAAATTGGGATGGGGGTGGGGGGGTAATAGGAGCCTATATAAGAAAGACCCAAAAATTGGGACTGTCCCTATAAAATCGGGACATCTGGTCACCCTATACTGGTAGGGAAAAGAGCTACTACACCATACCCAGCCTCAATGGGGCACTCCAGTGGTGAGTCCACTCTTCTACACTGCTCTACTTACAAACTCTCAATGTTCTAATAATTTCTTAAATTTATTATTAATTTTAGTCACTAGCACAAGTATATCATATTTGGTTCAGTAGTGTAACTTTACAAAAATCCCTCATCTTTAAGGCATTTCTTAATCCATGCTAAAAGAGAAGCTTCTCTCATTGGCCACAAGATGGAAGCATCACACAAAAATCAGTACGATCACACTATATTTTCCTCTGTTTTGTTTTGTTCACAGCACCACCTCAGACAGTGAATTCTTCTGAAGCAGCTGAGAGCCTTCACAAATTTTGGAGGTAAGTGACAAGAGATTGTCCTTCATGTCCAAATGCTTTGTTGGGAAGTATTTTGAATCTGTACATGGTATCCATGATTTTCCATACAACTCAAACTATGATGGGTACTCTTCTGAAAGAGATAACACAAATGACCAAATTCTGCTCTTAACCAAGAGGAAACTGGAGTAACTCCACCAAGGTCAATGGAGTCACTCAATATTTACACCAGAATCTGGTGCAACATTATTAATTTTTAGTTATTGCAATTCATGTTGAAATATCAAGCACTGATACTACACAGACTTTAGGTTAAGCACCCGAGTAGTCCCTCTGAAGTTAATGGAATTTAGAATTAAGCACTTAAGTCTCTCTGGGGCTTGGGGCCTAAAATCTCAAACTCAGCTGAGATTAGTTTCCATTGCATCTAAGAAAACTTGTAATATTTACCAACATTATTTTCCAATCATGTTAGTATTTTTCTAATATTAAAGGGCTGGAGTCAAATACTCTTGCTGCCTGGTGGTTCAGAATTTCATTTGCAAAACTTACTGCTGACACCTAACCTTATAATGTGCTGAACCAAAACCCTGGATCTGAACACCCCCAAGAACTGCCTTCAATGCTTTGAACAAGTTGGGATAATATTCTCAAACCTGTGAGTAGGGGTGTGACGGGTTCAGTCACAGAGACTCCCTTGGGACTGTTCTGAAACTAATGTTCTGAAACTACCTCTGAGCTCGTTTTCTCTGATGCCTTGGGACTCCAGAACCCAGTCTTGTTGATCCAGACACACTAGCCTGCTGCAACACAGACCCAGGGTCTGAACCATGCCCCTGAAGCTGCAGACTTAACTGAAAACAGCTCAGCAAGTACTCCTGTCTCCAGCACCCAGACACCCGGCTCCCAATGGGATCCAAACCCCAAATAAATCCATTTTACTCTGTATAAAGCTTATACAGGGTAAACTCATAAATTGTCCACCCTCTATAACACTGATAGAGAGAGATGCACAGCTGTTTGCTCCCCCAGGTATTAATCACTTACTCTGGGTGATTTAACAAAAGTGATTTTATTAAATATAAAAAGTAGGATTTAAGTGGTTTCAAGTAATAATGGACAGAACAAAGTAAGTTGCCAAGCAAAATAAAGCAAAAACATGCAAGTCTAAGCCTAATACATTAAGAAACTGATACAGGTAATATCTCAGAAATGTTCCAATAAGCTTCTTTCACAGACTAGGTTCCTTCCTAGTTTGGGCCCAATCCTTTCCCCTGGTACAATCCTTGTTAGTTCCAATTCAGGTGGTAATTAGGGGATTCTGATGACTGGCAGCCCCCTTTGTTCTGTTCCACCCCTTTTTATAGCTTTGGCACAAGGCGGGAATCTTTTATCTCTCTGGATCCCCACCCCTCCTTCTAAATGGAAAAAACCCAGGTTTAAGACTGATTCCAGTTCGGGTGACATGATCACATGTCACTATAAGATCTCCTTCATTACCTAGTAGCTGGAAGACATGTACATAGAAAGGCTTGCAGGAAAACAAACCCATTCACAGTTCATTGATTCTGAAACACCCTTAATGGCTTCCACTTAACATGTTTACATCAGTAATACAAGTTTATATCTTATTCTCCTAACTCCAGACATAGAAATAATACATGCAAACAAATAGGATGAACACACTCAGTAGATCATAAGCTTTGTAATGATACCTTACAAGAGACCTTTTGCATGAAGCATATTCCAGTTACATCATATTCACACTTATAAACATATTGCTATAAAACATGTGGAGTGCAACGTCACAAGGGGTCCCATCTCTAACTAATGCACTGTATGCCCCAATATCCCCTTTGTATTATTGCTATTGCCCTCTGCCTGTAGATATTTCATATAATACGGACCACTACCCCTTCCTACTTCTCCACATGGGCACCAATGATGCTGCCAAGAATGACCTTGAGCGGGTCACTGCAGACTATGTGGCTCTGGGAAGATGGATAAAGGAGTTTGAGGTGCAAGTTGTGTTCTTGTCCATCCTCCCTGTTGAAGGAAAAGGCCCAAGTAGGGACCGTTGAATTGTGGAGGTAAATGCGTAATTACTCAGGTGGTGTTGGAGAGCGGGCTTTGGATTCTTTGACCATCGGATGTTGTTGCAGGAAGAAGGATTGCTAGGAAGAGCTGGAATCCACCTCATGAAGAGAGGGAAGAGCATCTTTGCAGGCAAGCTTGCTAACCTAGTGAGGAAGGCTTTAAACTAGGTTCACCGGGGGATGGTGATCCAAGCCCGGAGGTAAATGGGGAAGTGAGATACTGGGAGGAAACACAAGGAGGAGGGTACAACAGGGGAGGCCTCCTGATTCATACTGAGAAAGTAGGGCAATCGGTTAGTTATCTTAGGTACCTGTATAACCCACACACTTTCTGGGTATGGTGCTCTGTCCCATCTAGTGGCACTGAGACCACTTAGAGATAAAATGATTCTGCTCTACAGCCTTAGCTAACAGCCAGTTGGCCTTTAGGTCATGCACTAAGCTCCAGAGGTCCCCAGTTCGATCCTGCCCGCCGACGACCGGGATCTGTCAGCATTACACCTCTACATGAACTCAATAAGCCTGGGAAACAAGCGGGAAGAATTAGAAGTCCTGGCACAGTCAAGGAGCTATGATGTGATTGGAACAACAGAGACTTGGTGGGGTAACTCACATGACTGGAGCACTGTCATGGATGGGTATAAACTGTTCAGGAAGGACAAGCGGGGAGAAAAGGTGGAGGAGTTGTACTGTATGTAAGGGAGCAGTATGATTGCTCAGAGCTCCAGTATGAAACTGGAGAAAAGCCTGTTGTGAGTCTTTGGGTTAAGTTTAGAGGTGAGAACAACAAGGGTGATGTCGTGGTGGGTGTCTGCTATAGACCACCAGACCAGGAGGATGAGGTAGACAAGGCTTTCTTTGGACAACTAACAGAAGTTTCCAGATCACAGGCCCTGGTTCTCATGGGGGACTTCAATCACCCTGATATCTGCTGGGAGAGCAATATAGCAGCACACAGACAATCCAGGAAGTTTTTGCAGAGTGTTGGGGACAACTTCCTGGTGCAAGTGCTGGAGGAACCAACTAGGGGCCATGCTCCTCTTGACCTGCTGCTCACAAACAGGGAAAAATTAGTAGGGGAAGTAGAAGTGGGTGGCAACCTAGGCAGCAGTGACCATGAGATGACTGAGTTCAGGATCCTCACAAAAGGAAGAAAGGAGAGTAGCAAAATAGGGACCCTGGACTTCAGAAAAGCAGACTTTGGCTCCCTTAGGGAACTGATGGGCAGGATCCCCTAATATGGGGGGGGGGGGGGCGAAGGAGTCCAGGAGAGCTGGCTGTATTTTAAAGAAGCCTTATTGAGGGCACAGGAACAAACCATTGTGAAGTGCAGAAAGAATAGCAAATATGGCAGGCGACCAGGTTGGCTTAACAGAGAAATCTTTGGTGAGCTTAAACACAAAAAGGAAGTTTACAAGAAGTGGAAACTTGGACAGATTCTTGCCAGCAAGTTGAGTATGGATTGAATGAATGGACTATAAGATGGATAGAAAGCTGGCTAGATCGTCAGGCTCAATGGCTAGTGATGAACAGCTCTGTCTAGTTGGCAGCTGGTATCAAGCGGAGTGCCCCAGGGGTCTGTCCTGGGACTGGTTTTGATCAACATCTTCATTAATGATCTGGATGATAGGATGGATTGCACCCTCAGCAAGTTCGCGGATGACACTAAACTGGGGGGAGCGGTAGATACTGGAGGGTGGGGATAGGGTGCAGAGTGACCTAGACAAATTGGAGGATTGGACTAAAATAAATCTGATGAGGTTCAACAAGGACAAGTGCAGAGTCCTGCACTTAGGACAGAAGAATACCATGCACTGCGACAGGATGGGGACCAACTGGCTAAGCGGCAGTTCTTGCAGAAAAGGACCTGGGGATTACAGTGGATGAGAAGCTGGATATGAGTCAACAGTTTGCCCTTGTTGCCAAGAAGGCTAACGACATATTGGGCTGCATTAGTAAGAGCATTGCCAGCAGATCGAGGGAAGTGATTATTCCCCTCTATTAGGCACTGGTGAGGCCACATCTGGATTATTGCGTCCAGTTTTGGGCCCCCCACTACAGAAAGAATGTGGACAAATTGGAGAGAGTCCAGCGGAGGGCAACGAAAATGATTAGGGGGCTGGGGCACATGACTTATGAGGAGAGGCTGAGGGAACTGGGCTTATTTAGTCTGCAGAAGAGAAGAGTAAGAGGGAATTTGATAGCAGCCTTCAACTACCTGATTTGGGGGGAGGGGTCCAAAGAGGATGGAGCTAGGCTGTTGGTGGTGGTGGCAGATGACAGAACAAGGTGCAAAGGGCTCAAGTTGCAGTGGGGGAGGTCATAGGCATGCGCACGGGGTGTGCCCCGGCACACCCTAATGCCCTGAGCTCCAGCTGGGAAGGCTGCTCCTCCCCCCCTCCCCTCCTCAGCTGTTTGCCGGGCAGGCTCAAATCAACTGCTTCCTGCCTCCCTGCTCCGGCAGGGGCCAAGTGAGTCACACACACACACACACACACACACACACACACACACACACACACACACAAAAAAAAAGCCTTAGGGTTAGGTGTGGGCGGGAGTGCGGGGCTATCAGCAGCAGCACAGCCAGCCCCTGCTTGCCTAGGGCTGCCCCGCACCTCTTGGGCTGGTGGCCATGGCGTCCACGTGTATGGCTGCTCCCTGCCAGCCAGGCTCCACTCCGGCCACAGCAGGCAGCAGGTGACCCAAGGGAGCCCAGCTAGGCTAGGGCTGGGTGCAGTGGGAGAAGCTCCAGATACCGGCAGGAGCCATGCGGGGGTGGGGGAAGAGAAGCCCCAGACGGGGCTGGAGCCACGTGGGGGGAGGGAGTGGGGGTGGAGGAGAAGCCCGGACCCCGGCAGGAGCTGCACTGGGGTGGAGGGGAGAGAAGCCAGGACCTTGGCAGGAGCTGCACTGGAGTGGGCGAGGGGGGGGCGGAGGAGCCACACTGAGGCAGGGAGGAGAAGCCCTGGACCCTGGCAGAAGATGTGGGGTTGAAGTCCCCGTCTTGGGAGCCCCAGCCACCCTAGTGGCAAAAGTTGCAGGGCTGAAGCCCTGACCCCACTCTGTGTGGAGCTGGCCTGAGCCCCTCTGTCTCCTATCCTACCTGTGGAGCTGGGGCTGCGTGCTTCTGCGGGGCAGTGTTTGGCTCCGCGGGGAGGCTAGGACCCTCATCTCATGGTAAGGGGTCCAGGGCCAGGGGGGTTGGATAAGGGGTGGGGGCAGTCAGGGGACAGGGAGCAGGGTGGGTTGGATAGGGGGTGGGATCCCGGGGGGGTGGTTAGGGGCAGGGGGTCTCTGGAGGGGGCAGTCAGGGAGCAGGGGGGGTTGGATGGGGCATGGGAGTCCCACGGTCTGTCAGGGGGCAGGGTGTGGATAGGGGTCAGGGCAGTCAGGGGACAGGGAGCAAGGAAGATCCTGGGGGGCAATTGGGGGGGGTCTTTGGAGGCAGTGGTCAGGGGACAAGGAGCTGGGGGGGTTGGATGAGTCAGGAGTTCTGGGGGGGCTGTCAGGAGGCAGGAGTTGGAGAGGGGTTAGGGGAGGCAGGGAGCAGAGGGGGTTTGGCATTGGCTTGCTAAACCCAGGGTTATGAGTTCAATCCTTGAAGGGGCCACTTAGGGATCTGGGGCAAAATCAGTACTTGGTCCTGCTAGTGAAGGCAGGGGGCTGGACTTGATGACCTTTCAAGGTCCCTTCCAGTTCTAGGAGATGGGATATCTCCATTTAAAAAAAAAAAAAAAAAAAGTATGGGTCAGGAGTTCGGGGGGGCCTGTCAGGGGGTGGGGAGTGGTTGGATAGGCCTGGGGGTCCGTCTAGGGGCAGGGATGTGGATAAGGGTTGGGGCAGTCAGGGGACAGGTAGGGGGTAGGGTCCTAGGGGGGCAGTCAGGGGACAAGGAGCAGGGAGGCTTAGATAGGGGGAGGGGTTCTGGGGGGCAGTTAAGGGCAGGGGTCCCAGGAGGTGGTAGTCAGGGGACAAGGAGCAGGGGGGGTTGGGGGTTCTGAGGGGGGCAGTCAGGGGGCGGGAAGTAGGAGGGAGTGGATGGGGGCAGGATGGGGGTGGGGCTCCCTGGGTGCACACCCTAATGAAATGGGCTGCGCATGCCTATGGGGGAGGTTTAGGTTGGATATTAGGAAAAACTATTTCACTAGGAGGGTGGCGAAGCACTGGAATAGGTTACCTAGGGAGGTGGCGGAACCTCCATCCTTAGAGGTTTTTAAGGCCCGGCTTGACAAAGCCCTGGCTCGGATGATAAGTTGGGGTTGGTCCTGCTTTGAGTAGGGGGTTGGACTAGATGACCTCCTGAGGTCCCATCCAACCTGTATCGTCTATGATTCTGTGTGGTTGCACCATGGGTTGACTGTGCATAACTGCTGCGCTGTTAGCAACAGCATGCTGTACCCTGCTCAGATGCTTGAGCACTGTAGAGGTACATTTATACTGCAATTAAAATCCCATGGCAACTGACTCAGGCTGTGGGGCTGTTCAATTGTGGAAGGTGCTTTTTGTGTGTGTAAACTCCCCTTCTCCCCCCACCCTCATGGGGTCCCAGAGCCCAGACTCAGCCTGAGTCCCAATGTCTATGCTGCAATTTTTACAGCCTCGCAAGCCTGAGTCAGCTGACACGGGTCAGCCCTAGGAGTTTAATTGCAGTGTGGACATACCCTAAGTGACCCACAAGTACTATTCCTAGATTTAGTTTATTTTCCACAAGATGAATGAAATCTCCAAGTATATATCTTTCAGTATAGACATACTAGTAACAGCCCTGCAGAAAAACTCACCACTAGCAAATATATAGATGTGTGTGTGGTATATATTTATAAATACTTTCTTGTTACTTTGCAAAAAAGCATGACTATTTTTTATTCTTTTTTATTTATTTATTTTACACACACAATGAATTTCAGTTTTAGGTTAAAGTCTGTTTTCACTGTAAAAATGGTGACACTTCAGATTCCAAGACCAGAAGGGACCATTGTGATTGTTTAGTTTGACTTCCTGTATAGCACAGGCCATAGGACTCCCCTCAATTAATTCCTATTAAAAGATGTGCTCTTCAAAACAAAACAAAACCCACCCCACCCACATTCTTGGCTCAGATCTGTAAATCGTGTAAATATCAGCTTTTGCAACTACTTAATGTGGAGCAAATATTGTTAATTCTACACACTAGTCATGCCCATTTCTCTCAATGTATGCTTAGAAGGACTTGGAGAGCCATCAGCCATTATTTCTAGGTTGATCAGCTGGGTGAGTGGGACAGCAGTTGGATTTCATCTAGTTTCAGTTAAACCAAAACAGATAAGAGAATTTACCAGCCTACAATATTCTGATGCTCTGCTGTGCACATTTCTCACTCAGCGCTAGTATGCATGATGCGATGACAGACTCTTTAAGTGACCATCAGTGCAAGTACTAGGGTTATAACCTGGAAGAAAAGAAGTGAATTCAATTTAAATATTCACTCTTCTCTCCATCTCCTGAGAGAATTCCATAAGTGCTTCTGAGCCATAGCTCTGCTTCTCCAATTGTCTTTCTATTCCCCATCTCAGATGATGTTTACTCTCCAAGAACCTATTTGAGCCTGAAAGCACAGCCTTGTGGGGGGGGCTAGTGTATAGCACCAACACCCCAGTCTGAGCGCCAGGGGATTTTTTTTTTTAAGGCCCCAAGGAACCATCATCATCTTTCAGTCTGACATCCTGCATAACAAAGGCCATAGACTTTCACCCAGTGGTTCCTATTGTAAGTCTATAACTTTTGCTTGAGCTAGAGCATATAGGCACAGAACGTTCTGTATCAGGTAACTAGAATGCCTTCTAGAACTTCCTGTCATGTAAAAGGAGCATACCCAATCCTGCACCCTTTTATGGGGTGTAGACTACTTTTGCTCTGTGATTCCTCCATCCCTGCTTCATGTGCCTGTGCAGAGGGAGGGTGGAGCTATGTCCTCTCTGCCTCTATCCCTTGGGGGAAGTGTTCCTTTTCCCACCCTCCCCCCGCCGTGGAGTATGGAGAGAGCAGCTGTTCCCGTGCTCTCCTGACTACAGAGAATGCAATTGTGCCTGGCTGTTGTTTGGCCCAGCAAAGGGAGGAGAAGACCATTCCCAACCACTGTCCAGCTATATCTGGGCCAGGCACAACTGGGTCCCAAAGTGGCCTTACAGCCATTGCCTCTGGCTGCAATCAGCAGTGAGGCGCACAATACAAAGAGCACTGTTTTGATTGTATTTCCACAACTTTCCACACCACAGCAAGGTTACTGTGCTAAGTAATTAATACTGCAACATCAGTAGTGCTCGTCTATTGGGACAGACTGGGGCCTGCTGGCTCTGGGTTTTGGTTTGTTTTTCTGCTTCTTACATTGTTCAGTAACGGAGTGAACTTATCTATGCTCCCCCTTCATGCTACTGTGCTGGCTCTTCATGGCTGAGAGGGGGGCTTTTATTCTTGACCTTTCCTTGTCTTCTGTGCTCCAGGCTCAGAAGACAATGCTCCATGCAAAACATCGTTGACTCAATGAACATTTTAATGTGTCCACCACTTACTCAAGGAAGTTCTTATGCTCAATGTATTTTCACAAGTGTGTTGTATTCTTAAGGCCAAATTTTTCATCTTTATAGAAAGCCCAAATAAGTAGGCTTTGTGTAGAACTTCTCTGTGGGGCTAAGAACTCGGGGGGGGGGGGGGGGAATCCACTCTATTAAGATATAGTAGCACTGAAACAATGCATCACACTTCCTCCTGTTCACAAGGAGTTTTGGTTGCTGGTTGCAGCGGTAAAGGAACTCCCTCCCACATCTGAAGCCAGCCTTTATGCTACCATGGATTGAGCCTCTGGAGCACACATCTGCAGTTTGCAGATGCAGACTCCCCTGCATGGACTCAGATGCCTGCTCCCCTTCCCCTTCACAGGAGATTCCTGCTGACTCGCTTCTTTTTGGACCACAGCATGGGGTAGGTAGGCACAACGTAGAGTATAGAGTGTGTGTTTTTTTTGCTCCCCCTTTTTCATGTAGGTGAATAAATGAGGAGCTGCACTTGCAGGGCCATTGGTGTGGGTTTTTTGGTGGTGTGTGTGGGTTTTTTTTTTTTTTTTTTTTTTTTTTTGGGAGTAACCTTCCTCTAACTTTCTGAGGCTCAGTAATTCCATTAATAGCCAACTCTTATGGAGAGAAGGGACAGTAGCAACAGTTGTAGGGTCCATAGCAACAGAACAAGAGTTTGGCTTCTTAAACTTTAATTCTGAGACAAGTATGGTGAGTCTCTTGTGTCCAGGGAGAAGACAAGATGAAACATTATGACCTTCTCATAAACAAACTAGGGAAATACAAGCTAGATGGAGCTATTATAAGGTGGGTGCATAACTGGTTGGAAAATTGTTCCCATAGAGTAGTTATCAGTTCGTCACAGTCATGCTGGAAGGGCATAATGTGTGGGGTCCTGCAGGGATCAGTTCTGGGTCTGGTTCTGTTCAATATCTTAATCAATGATTTAGGTAGTGGCATCGAGAGTACACTTATAAAGTTTGTGGACAATACCAAGCTGGGAGGGGTTGCAAGTGCTTTGGAGGACAGGATTAAAATCCAAAATTATCGAGACAAACTGGAGAAATGGTCTGAAGTAAATAGAATGAAATTCAATAAGGACAAATGCAAAGTACTACACTTAGGAAGGAACAATCATTGCACACATACCAAAAAAAAAAAAAAACTGCCTAGGAAGGAGTACTGCGGAAAGGGATCTGGGGGTCATAGTGGATCACAAGCTAAATATGAATCAACAGTGTAACACTGTTGCAAAAAAACCCAAACATCATTCTGGGATATATTAGCAGGAGTATTGTAAGCAAGACATGAGAAGTAATTCTTCTGCTCTACACCACGCTGATTAGGCCTCAACTGGAGTATTGTGTCCAGTTCTGGGCGCTACATTTCAAGAAAGATGTGGACAAATTGGAGAAAGTCCACAGAAGAGCAACAAAAATGATTAAAGTTCTAGAAAACATGATCTATGAGGGAAGATTGAAAAAATTGGGTTTGTTTAGTCTGGAGAAGAGAAGCCTGAGAGCGGACATAACAGTTTTCAAGTACATAAAAACAACAAGGAGCCTGGTGGCACTTTAAAGACTAACAGATTTATTTGGACATAAGCTTTCGTGGGTAAAAAACCTGCATCTGTGTCTCCATGCATCTGAAGAAGTGGGTTTTTTACCCACGAAAGCTTATGTCCAAATAAATCTGTTAGTCTTTAAAGTGCCACCAGACTCCTTGTTGTTTTTGTGGATACAGACTAACACCGCTACCCCTCTGATACAAAGTACATAAAAGGTTGTTACAAGGAGGCGGGAGGAAAATTGTTGTTCTTAACCTCTGAGGATAGGACAAGAAGCAATGGGCTTAAATTGCAGCAAGGGCGGTTTAGGCTGGACATTAGGTAAAAATTCCTAACTGTCAGAGTGGTTAAGCACTGGAATAAATTGCCTAAGGAGGTTGTGGAATCTCCATCATAGGGGATTTTTAAGAGCAGGTTAGACAAACACCTGTCAGGGATGGTCTAGATAATACTTAGTCCTGCCTTGAGTGCAGGGGACTGGACTAGATGACCTCTCGAGGCCCCTTCCAGTTCTATGATTAAGCCAGAGAGAAGCCTTCCAAATTGAATAATGCAAATAGGACTGGCAGAAAAAATTCTGCCAACTGCATCTGATGGGAAAACTGGGCTTTCAACAAAAGAATTTTTTTTTTAAAGTTTTTATTTTTTTTGGAAAAGTGCCTGCTTCCTCGAGGAACCTTTTGAGTTTTATTGTCCACCTCTCCCGCTGCTGTCCCCCTTTCCCCCCCCAATACAAACCTAAATAGTTTTAGACCAAAAAACTTTTGTATTCAAACTTCTGCTGAAAAATGGCTAAGTTCTCCATGGAAAACTTAGACAAACACTTTTCAATTTCAAAAATCTTAACAAGCTCTGAGTGAATCCTCTTTTGACACTCAAACATTGCATTGTTATGTTTCCTACTCACTCTAGCCAAGGGCTGGAGAATGTCTGAGGAGAAAACTTCATAACATGAACTATGTTCAGAATAAAAAATACACATTTGTATTGTGAGAAAGTTAGTTCAGGTTGTCTCTCTAATGGCAGTGGGGTATTTATTAATGTTGTAACAATTTGTGTTGGACATAGTGGCAGGTTCCAAGAAATTGTGACTGAGTCTGAAGATGCCTTTCTTCCTGTGCTACAGCACAAAAACAAACAGGAGAGAGGGGAAAATGTTCAGTAGGTGGGATCATGAAAGATCCCACATTATTCCTCCTATACCCTTGAACATTAGATTGCAGGGGGATTGTATGAGTGACAGCTGCAGGCGGACATCTGGGACACAATAAATCACAAGCGTTTAATACAGCATCATCTCTGCACATCGACACTACCATATGCTCATGAGGCTCTTTGAGTAAGATCCCAGGAATAACAAATGAATAACTTGCTGCCTTGCTACTAAGATGTAGGTCCTAAAGGCTGATAATATTTTACAGGAAAAAACAAAAGAGGAGCCTAATTGGGAAGATGGGAATTCAGAGCACATGCTCATTCATAATTTTATGGAGTTATAAGGGCTCAACGTTTTCCTCAAATATGTTTGAGTGAATGCAGGGCTTGTGAAAGGTTTTGAAATAGCAGCCCTGAAGAATGTTCTAGAAGTATCTGTGGGACTGGTACAACATGGTTCATCACACTGCCTTCCACTGCCCAGGTGTCCCAACCCTGACTTGCAGGGACTTACTCTAGGAGTGAGAGGGAAGTTCAGTCACCATACTAAACTTATTTCTTCTGTGGTGCCAGCAGAGATTGTTGGGTGCCATTAGTGAGTTCCATGACATGGACACCTGTCCATGAGAAATCGGGCTGGGATACAGATACTACTGTCTAGAAACTATAGTGGGTGCTCTAAAAATATCTGAGTAGTCACTGACTCACTTCACACACAGCCAAACAGCTGTCAGATGGTAAAGACTTTCCATTGCTATTGTTTTCATTAGCAACCTGGGCTGGATTTGAGCAGCTGACAAGCTATATGTCCTCTTATCAACCCCTACAGCCATCCAGTTCTCCATTTAGTTACTCTTTTATTTCAACATGCCACACGATTGCTAACATATTGACAAATTATGAATTCATGATATTTTCATACATTATTCAAACTGATGTGGTGAGATGAAAGTCGCCTAAAATACATGGGTTAGGATGATTTGCCCTTCTTCAGAACAACTGGACTCAAGTGAGAAGCAGAGAATATGTTTAAGTAGGGTTAACAATAACAACATAGGATTTTAGAGACTGCAATCCAATGAAATGCTTGGTTGGCCCAAGTCTGCATCTTCTGTTCTCTTTTAATTTCCATCTACCTTAAGTAGAGCTGGATGAATGATGCTATATACTTTTTGTGGAAAACTTTTGAATGACATGAAGAAAAACAGGTAGCGTTAACTTGTGGTGTGTGTGTGTGTGGTT
Source organism: Emys orbicularis (assembly GCF_028017835.1). NCBI lineage: Eukaryota > Metazoa > Chordata > Testudines > Emydidae > Emys > Emys orbicularis. The sequence goes on along the minus strand of NC_088687.1, from coordinate 93,369,993 downwards.
TTTTTTTTTTTAAATGTTTGGGTCTCTTCCCCCTTACAACTTTGCCTCACTCCCCAGGAAAAGTTAGGGTGAGGAAAAAGAGAGATTGGGGGGGTGTGAGGTGGGAGGGCAGGGAACCTGTAGCTTCTTTGGAATTAGAAAATTGAAGACTGGAAAATTGTGACCAAAATGAAAGTGTTAATTTTCAGTTCAAAAGCCATGGTGTGAAAATGTTTCAGCAATTAAATTTCAGAGTTTAAGTCAAGATGAAGTAAAAAATATGTATGACCAGATGTATTCCTTGTATGTGAATCTGCAATCTAACTGCAGAACTTACACTGACGTCAGTAGTAGTTCTGTACATGGAAAGACTATAGGATTGGACACAGGTAGGTAATATATCAACTCTCTTAGTAGTTTACTGCAAATGTACACTTATCCCAAATTCTTTAGGCTTTCACATGACTACATCAGAACACTTTATGTGCAGTCTAAAAATCTAAGTCTCTGATCTTGCAAAGACTTAAGCATTTGCATAACTTCACACATGTAAATGTCATTTAAGTAAATAGAAATGCGTGTGTGTGTAAATTTAAGTCCTTGCAGAACTGGGGCCTAAGTTATATAACTGTAGACTTAAAGAATCTTGCAAAAACATTAATGTCTAAGGCAGTGGTTCTCAAACTTTTGTACTGGTGACCCCTTTCACATAGCAAGCCTCTGAGTGTGACCGCCCCCCGCCCTTATAAATTAAAAACACTTTTAAATATATTTAATACTATTATAAATGCTGGAAGCAAAGCTGAGTTTGGGGTGGAGGCTGACAGCTCGCAACTCCCCATGTAATAACCTCACAACCCACAGTTTGAGAACCCCGATCTAAGTTAATTTTTTGAAAACATTGATATGACTATTTCAGAGAGTTCTGCCTTCTACTACATGCAGTGATGAACAGTAAGAGAGCTTACCTAGCTCTTTACCTGAGGAGACCTTGATTCAAGATAGGATAGATCACAAGTCCAATGGTCTTGTCCTGGTGGACATCTGTCTATTATTTCACTATGCAGTCTGGCACAGTTCTCATTCTCCACTTCATGCGCTCAGGGCTGGCATAGTGAAGATATTGCAGGTCAGAAGTCAGGTCCATTGGCAGACCTCCTACAGGAGGCAAGGGCTGTATCCACATACAGGCCCTATGACTTTGCACTGCCTCCAGGGTCTCTGGCCCTATAGGAACTAAAACCCTTTAGTTTAACATCCAGTAAGCTATAATCTTCTTAAATGACTGGCAGAAGGTTGGTCCCTTTAAACTGAAGTAGCCAGAAAGTGGCAGCTGATGACTGTATGTTCTTCCTAATTTTGTAAGTGCCTGTCATTAGGGGAGGCACAAAAAAGCAATGCAATCCTCCTTCCTTGTCCTTGCCCCTGCCCAAGGGCCATCTCTTCCCCCTTTTCTGTCTGTGGTCATGACTATGGAAAATTGGTTTGACTCACCCTTCCCTCCCTGCAGGTGCAATGACTCACTCTCCTAAATGCTGCTCTGAAGGACACAGCTGCTCTGAGTCCCAGTTTGCCCTCATGTTTTGTATGACTATCCAGGGGCATAATGTTGCTTTTAAAACAAAAACAACCCCCTGAAACTGTCTTGGTTTAAGGGACAGTCCCTTAGACTAGGGATATACATCAGGCAAAAACTGCTTATTATCTCTAAATCCTCCCAATCAATATACACCTGATGCAAGGCCAAAGCTTTTTCAAACCCAAAGCTGTGAGGCCCAGAGAAATTTAAAAGCACAAACAAATAACTTAATCTGGTGTCTTATGCCATCTCCAGATCTGAACATGTTCTCCAGGTGGCTATCCCATCCCTGGCTGATTAGTAGGGTCCATTTAGTGATGTGATCTAATATCTTAGCAAGTGAGTCTAACAACCCCCGACTCCTGCCTTCACTTGTGATAAATCACCTGTTTCAGGACCTGGTCCAAAACTCATTGAAGCCATTGGAAAGATTCCCATTGACTTAAATGGGCTTTGGAGCAGGCTCCTGGGGTGTGTGCACTTGTATAACATGCTTGCCCTGTGTGTGTGTGTCCCGCAAAGTGGATAGCCTATTTGGGTAATTATTATTGGGGATGATGGCCTTGTAGAGGGCAGAGGGGTTTCCTCCCTCAGAAAATATTTGACAGAACCTGCTATTTTCAGGAATGCCAACCCTAAGCATTCAAAAATCATGAGTCAGGACTGGTAAAAATACACTGTGGGTTTTATTTGCCTGCCAGTTTCTGAGCCTGTAGGGAGCACTCACTTCATGTTATCAAATTTTCTTCTGCAACCAGGAGCACTAGAAACTTTTTTTATCTGAAAACTGAGATGCTCATGCAATCTCTTGATTCCACAACCTGGAGCTTTAAGAAGAACACTGAATATTGCAAAGTCATGATCAAATCACAAGAGTTGAAAACACTGCATTTGGTGGAATCCATCCAGCCAATTCCAAATACAAAAAACCTAGTTCATCAGAAGCATGCTTTCTGTTCAGGGATATGTCGTCTCTGGCAGAGATTACTTAGCAATAGCCAGAGAAGGCTGTATGCCATCAGTGGCAAGAAAATTATCCCTTCACTTGTTCGCAAGGCTTTTAGCATGGGATCCCCAGGAGCCATTGCCGAACACATCATTGATAAAATGTTGCACTGTATGTCACCCAGGCAGTGGTGTGAACAAAACTGAATGGATTCAAGTACAGTGGATTACTTCTTCTAGGAGCCATTAGTGCTGCCTCCAGTTTTAAACTTTCTTGTCTATAAAAGCAATGTTTTAATCACAGTTTGTTTAACTTACACTTCTTAATCTTTTATTTTATGGGCCAAATTGTCAGGGGCTTCAAACCAGCTTCCAAACTTACACCCAGCTTTATGGAGTCAAGGTGGGTGAGGTATTATCTCTTATGACCAATTTCTGTTGGTGAGAGAGACAAGTTTTCAAGCTTACGCAGAGCTCTTCATGTCTGGGAAATGTATTTCCCAGAGCTTGTCTCTCTCACCAACAGAAGTTGGTCCAATAAGAGATATTACTTCATCCCTCCCACCCCCTGCATGCACCATTGCAGGTGTAACTTTACAATCCATCTTTGATAATTTGGTTTTATATTCCTTCTTTCATTTCCTCCCTCCTTTGGAAGGATAAGTGCTTCTCTCTTCTCCTCTAAGGTCTGTCCCTCTTAACTGCTGCCCCTGAAATCCATAGCAGGACTGTAGGAGCATCAATGTTCCAATTTAGCTTGTTGGAGTTCTTGTTCTATTTCTCTCCCTAGAAGCTCATCTACCTGAGTGAAAGCATACAGTGACATAATAAAGAGATCCTGCATGAAGTGATGAATAGCAGGGGAGTGTGAGAAAAGTCAGAGGAAATAACCCTGATGTCTTTCTAAAACACAAATCATCTTTTGTTTTAAATTCTCATACTTCTTAGGCTTTAGATATTCACTCTTCCCTGCTTGGAAGGAAAAGAGGATTAGGTGACTGAGGAGAGATGGGAGTTGTGGGAATACTGAAGGGAGAGCATGAAAAGAGAAGCACAGACCCATTCCAGAAAAGAGGTGGTGTCAGAAGAAGAGTAGATGAGAGATACCAAAAGCAACCTATCCCTACCCAAAATGGATCAAAAGTTTTTGACTAAGAAGCAGCTAGAGATAAAGAAATAACAGCAGTAGAGGCAAGGATAGATGTTGCAGCAGCAAAAATGAAACCAAGGGCCACTACTAGCTGATTTCCCCCTGTTCATATCGCTATACAGATTAAATTTAAAATGATATAAAGGCCCTGAAAATTAACTTAAAACATTAACTTGGTCTTCATTGCTACTGAGGAACTCGACGTCCTCTATGTACCCACCGAATAGGGCAGCAGAAGCTTCCCCACATTGTTTCACCAATGTAGCCTAGCCCTGTGCCAGAGGTACCACCTCATAGAGTTGGAGTCTCCACGTCCATTGAAAAGATGCTATCAGCTTGAAATCCACTTACTTTTAATTTGTTTTGTTCAAGAGTTTGGGGTCTAACCATCAGTTTCCTGTCTCTTTTTTAGTGCTGCTGTCTGTGCAGGCCCTTCAAACAGGGGAAACTGACTATCATGAAACAGTGGCATTGACAGTGTACAAAGGCCCTGATTCAGCAACGGGACTACTCATGAGCATAACATTAAGCATATGCTTGAGTACACTGCTGAATTAGTGCCAAAGCACCTGTCAACTGCCGAAGAAAATAAACGGAAAAGTGTCCTTTCTCTAATCTTTCAGTTAATAATAATAATAATAATAATTAATAATTAAAATTAATATAATACTTACATTTATTTTCTCTTCAGTGTTTTTAATAGACACCTGCAGCCCCCACACTCATGGTCAGGGCATCATTATGCTTTCTCATAGAAATAAGTAAGGAAAAAGACAGTCTCTTTCCCCAAATCTCTCAGGCTACGGCAGGTGTATTTCAGACAAATGTGATTTTTGAAGTTGACGGTGTTCTTTTAACTCCTCTTTCTCTCGTTGGAGGATGCCAAGTGTGGAAGTGACGTCTCAGATGTGGGCATCTCTTCTAGGATCTACACTGAAAATACCAGCTCATTTCATATGGCTCACCAAATACAGCCATTCGTTAGTAACCAGTGTCTAATCACTTTGAGTCTTATTCACAACTGCATTATTCTATTTTAAGGCCAGGTCAATGGGAGTTACATTCGCATAAATACTGCAGTGATGCAGTGGTGAATATGGCCCTATTTTGTATTCAAATGAGATTCTTACAGGTGAAAGGCTCCACATTTCATCACTAGTCCCTGGAGCTATCCAGTAGCTTACAAAAAGTTATTGAACTATTTCTGCAGAGACACTGCACAATAAAACTAATCTAAAGTAACATCAGAACTCCTACTAGTTCCATTAATTTATATGAGGAAAGTCATGTTTGGATAAAACCGAAATCTCAATATTCTGTTGGGCTATAAAAAGTAATTCTTCTAGGCCCAGGCAACAAGATTTTGGTTTTACCCATAATCCTTTGCAGACTAAGCATTGGCTGAAAGATATTCAGAAGTGAAAGTAAGCCAATATGGCATACCAGTAAGAAGGTGGCCACTGGTACACAGCCAACTGGACCAGAAGGGCCTCTGACAGGGGGGCAGCTGCCCCGGGGCCCGGTGATTTAAAAGGGCCCAGGGCTCCCGGCAGTGACTGGAGCCCCGGGCCCTTTAAATCAGTGCCAGAGCCCTGGGCGGTGCGGGCTGGGCAGTGCTGAAGGGCTGGCTGGGGGAATCTGTCCCCACCCCCACCCCTTCTGCCCAAGGCCCTGCCCCCTCCGGGGCCAGAGCCTCCCCCACCCTTTGCCCAGGACCCCAGTTGCCCTGCGTACCAGTAAGTTCTTTAAGTTACTTTCACCCCTGAACATATTTCACATGAGTATATAATGAAAGGCTTTTCATCAGTCTGAAGAGAGATATAAACACCTTCAGGAAGCTTGGAATATGTTAAAACTATTTTCATAGTTTCCTTGTTATGTGCTGTTTTGGCATTACATCCCATAATATATATTTGGTATGTAATTCATCAGTCCCATGATCTTTCATCAGAAATGTTGTCCCATCTCATCCTTTTTATAAGCAGGATATGAAAAGAGAGACTATGCTGGCGAGTAATTAAAGGTTCAACAGTCTTATTTTTCTTTTTTTCTGTATCCTAACTTTATTTATCTCAGTTTTGTCTCCCCCCTCCTACAACCCCAGCAAACACATGTTTGAGGGATTTCTTGATACCACATGATGACTACTGGAATAATGTGTCCAATCCTGGTGCCCACAGCCCAAGAAGGATGTTGATACATTGGAGAGGGTTCAGAGAAGAGCCATGAGAATGCATAAAGGATTAGAAAACATGCCTTATAGTGATAGACTCAAGAACCTCAATCTAGTTAGCTTAACAAAGGGAAGGTTAGGGACTTGATTACAGCCTATAAGAACCTACATGGGGAACAAATATTCAATAATGGGCTTTTCAATCTAGCAGAGAAATTTATAACACGTTCCAGTGTCTGGAAGGTGAAACTACACAAATTCAGACTGGAAATAAGGCATACATTTTTAACAATGAGTAATCAAGCATTGGAACAATTGACCCAGGGTCATGGTGGATTCTCCATCACTGATAATTTTTAAATCAAGATTGGATGTCTTCTTAAAAAATATGCTCTAGGAATTATTTTGGGGAAGTTGTATGGCCTGTGTTATATAGGTGGTCAGATTAGATGATCATAATGGTCCTTTCTTGGACTCTATGAATCTATGCTGCACAGCATGCTGAATAAGACTTTATGCAGTTTACTTTGAGCTTTTCATTGTAATCTAACTCAGTGACTTGAATACAGGTTTGGAGCCGATGGGCATGAAAACAGGTGGAATGTTCAGATCACTAACATAGGGCCTGTTGCAGCTCTGATTTAAGGCAACTGGGCTAAATCCTTGGAGGTGACCATCTGTTGGGACTGTCATTCTCACTGAAGTCAATGAGATTTGCAGGTGTACAGTAATAGAAGTTTAGCCATTGACTTCAATAGGCTGGTCTCCTGCTGCAATCTCAGGGCTTCCAAATCTGCCACTGACTTTGCGAAGGCCTTGTCTACACATCTTGACCTACTCTGAACAGGGTAAGATAACACAGTGGTAAAAACACCTCTAGCTCCCACCAGTCAAGCAGCACGGGTGCTAGTGCACCAGTGAGCGATTTAAAGATAAATGCTCATGTACACACAGCCTAGGGAAGTTGAGTGCCCTAGGAATATATGATTGGACCTTTAGCATCTCAGACTTGCATCTTACGCTTGACTTATCAGACTGAGGCATGTCATAGACATATAGTGTATATAGGGGATTTTGAGGCTCTGCCAAAATATCCAGAGAAATATGAGTCATGGTAGAATTAATGTAGCAGTTGATCCACTCATTCTAAATATTTATAAACCATGTCTGTGGTGGCAGGAGAATAAAAAGCAAATGACACTGGATTTCCAGTTTTACTTTCAATATGTATGCATAATATTCTAACAAACAGCATTTATAGAACTATGAAAAATTCATTACTACCATATATTCATATCATCACCAATATGTCTTAGAGTGATTAGGATGATAAATTCCTCAGACTGCATTTTCATCTAGTCTATTACTTTTCATAAAAAGTTCCACATGTGTCATTTAAAAGAGAAGTTGTTCTCAAGAGAATAATTGGCTTCAGATTTTTGTCACAAGTCACCAACTGTAATCATCTATCTCTTTAAAAGACCCTTCCCGTGGGTACTCATATCAGTTGAGCTCATCATGTTGAATACAACAAAGATCATAAATCATCCTAAAGATTAAATAAGACTGAAAACAGCACAGTAATGTGGACTGGAAAGTATTTCCAACAACAGAGAAAAAAGTCAGTTCAGACTTCCTGTAAGATTATGCAACTATATCTTAAATGGCCAGAAGTCTTATAATCAATATAAATTCAATCTCCTTCAAAGCTTCCTGTACTGCTTATCAGTTCTTCAAGTACTGCTAGTGCATATACCACAAGTACCAGAGATCACAAAGCACAAAATAGAGCTGGGAGCATCAGAGAGCCAAGGAGTGAGAATAAAGAGAGGGAAATTTTCAAAAGTCTTCCTTAGCTTTGCAGGACTTTATAAACACTTGACTATGTTGTTTGTAAAGTAACATGAAAGTGAACTCACAAGTAAACTGTCATGAACCAGAATGGATAAAAAGAATCACTGTGGAGACTTGCCTGTATTTTCAGATATTTGCTGGAGAGGTAACCAAAAGTCATACTTTATATAAAGGGTGCACTTAGTTTATAAAGGGTTTAGACAATTAAAAATGTTATGAGCATTTTACAAAGATGAGTGGTCTGTGGTACAAAAGCCTATAAGCACATCAACAGAAAGTGTTATAGATGGGTATTGACAACTTGGAGTCTACAGACACTGATTATCCATTTATTCACCATCTGTTAATAAGTTATTACCTATTTATAACTGCTCCCTTCATATAAAGTGAGACCAAATTCTATGAGTTTTCTCTATTCTATTCGCCTCTACATTTTAATACAAAATAAGACATAATTCTCAATATATTTATTAGCTTATTGAACCGAGTTGCCTTATTTGCTGCTACTAACATCTAGGAAACTCACTCAACAAAGCCCACTACAGGAATTAAATGTTTTTGCTGGCAGCACTCTAAATATCAAATTTGTCGTAGGCCAATAGCATCAGGAGTATTGTTCAACATTTTAAAAATCTCTAACTGGGTTCTGCATCAAATTTATATTTCTTAAGTTGGCTTCTGTTAAAGGTTTGACCTGTGAATCCTTACTCATGCTCAGCTCCCAGCAACTTCAGCCAGAGCTTTGCCTGAGTAAGCACTGCTGATTCAGACACTCGGAGCTCTCTTTCTCTCTTAATTCAGATCCAGAGACTGAGCCTGAACTGGTTTCAGGGATTCTGCCTTTCACTGTGGCTTGTAACTACATGTACTTTACATGCTGCCACAAGTGTAGATAAGGTCTAAGGAATAGTATCAAGTAGTTTAGGCAAAAAAGTCAGGCTTTTAAAAAAAACGTTTTACAAACTGTATTAATAATGTTTTCATTATTTTATATTATTTAGATCTCAACTCAAATATTGCAACCTTGTGCAGGTGCCAGAGAACCAGGAAGTAAAATTGACTATAAATAGAAATTGAAACCGACCAGTTCAGTTTCATTGTCCATGCTTTGTGACTTGTAAAAGGAAGCTGAGTACATTGTCACAAGTAGATCATATCAGTGGGATTCCATAATAATGGCAGCTCAGGTTGCCAGTTTTACAGAGCCCCATTTCAGAGTCAAAACACCATTTAAGGTAGCTCAGCAGAGGCTCCACATCCTGCACAGACCTGTTTACCATGCATTCTTCTTGTCCTTGTCCTCTGTGCTTCCTGGCTTTTCTTCCATGAGCACAGAATAAAAAAGAGGGATATGTTAGTCAAGGAGATGAGTGTGACGGGTTGGATCACAGAAACCCCCTTGGGAGCTGCCACCCAATGTGCAAAGACTACCCCTGCTTCTGTTTTCCCTGCCAGCTCAGGATTCCAGCACCCTGTCTTGCTGAGCCAGACATTCCAGTCTGCTCTAACAAAGACTCAGGGTCTGAATTACTAGTCCCAAAGCTGCAAGTTTACCCGAAACCAGCTCACAGGAGTGTGCTTGTCTTTAGCACTCAGATGCCCAACTCCTAATGGGGTCTAAACCCAGATAAATCCGTTTTACCCTGCATAAAGTTTATGCAGGGCAAACTCATAAATTGTTCGCCCTCTATAACACTGATAGAGAGATATGCACAGTTGTTTGCTCCCCCAGGTATTAATACATACTCTGAGTAAATTACTAAATAAAAAGTGATTTTATTAAATACAGACAGTAGGATTTAAGTGGTTCAAAGTAGTAACAGACAGAACAAAGTAAGTCACAAGCAAAATAAAATAAAATGCGCAAATCTATGCCTAATCAAACTAAATACAGATAATCTCACCCTCAGAGATGCTTCAGTAAGTTTTTCTCAGACTGGACACCTTCCAGGCCTGGGCACAATTTTTTCCCCTGGTACAGCTTTTGTTCCAGCTTAGGTGTTATCTAGGGGATTCTCCATGATGGCTCCTCTCTCCCTCTCAGTTCTCTTCCACCCCTTTATATATCTTTTGCATAAGGCGGGAACCCTTTGTTCCTCTGGGTTTCCACCCCCTCCCCTCACTGGAAAAGCACCAGGTTAAAGATGGATTCCAGTTCAGGTGACATGATCACATGTCACTGCAAGACTTCATTACTCACTTGCCAGCACACACATATACAGGGAGACTCACAGGTAAACAGCCATCTGCAGACAATGGGAGTCATCAAGATTCCAAACCCTCATTAATGGCCCACACTTTACATAATTACAATAGGCCCTCAGAGTTACATTTTATATTTCTAGTTTTAGATACAAGAGTGGTACATTTCTACAAATAGGATGATCACACTCAGTAGCTTATGAGCTTTGTAATGATACCTTACAAGAGACCTTTTGCACAAAGCATATCCCATTTGCATTATAGTCACTTATTATCAATTTTTTTATAAAACTATCCCAGTTACATTATATTCACTTATTATCATGTTTTTATAAAACCATGTCGACTGCACAACGTCACAATGAGTGTCTCTTGGTGGAAATTGACTTCTACGATATCCTGGCCTGTATATGTGGTAGAGGCGCAATCGTCTTAAATCAACTATCCTTACTTCCCCCAGAGTAGGAGTATGACCCCTTCTCAGTTTGCACCACAATAGCTAATGATACAACAGGGAGGAATGGTTCATACAACCTGGACACCCAGGGCCTGCTTTAAGATTTTGGAAGTAATTCTTGAGGGTGGAGGGAAGGAACCTATTTCCCTAGAACCTCAGCTTGGTCATCTGGGATTCAGTGGCAACTCTAGGATGATTTAACCTATGCAGCTCTTCTAGTCAGTGGTATCACTATTTCCTCCATATCAGTCATGTCCAGCTTTGGTGCCAATGGGTCGCAGCAAAGAATTAACTCTAACTGCTCTCCATTACTTGGAAAGTATGTTTCAGCTCTAACTCCTGGTTCAGGGATGGTGGCCGCTCCAAGCCCCCATAACTTCACAAATAGATTAGAAGGGTATTTCTCAATAGTTTGAAAAGTCAGCATGAGAAGTGAGGAAGACATTGAATGGGAACCTGCACAACTTGTTTTGCATAAGGTCCTTCATTACCTCAGGAGCCCCATTTACACACTCTTCCTTTCCCTTAACACAACTGGACTGCACAGGAGTCACTGGCATTGGGACTACAGAGCTTTTATTACTGGTGATGTGTGAGAAAGAAAGAATCCAACTTGACTCTCAGGTCACAGGTTGAGTTTACATAGCAGGAAGAAAAAAACCCTTTGTTTTACTTGAAATGGTATGAAAATCACTGAGAGAGAGAATGCATGAGGAACTCCATTTTTAGAGCAGAACTGGACTTTTAGAATTAACAGATAATATGCAATAGAGAACAAAATTTAGTTTTTCTTCATTGTGTTTCACTAGTGATATGAGCTGAAAAAATATGACTTATGTAGTTTCTAGGTAGAATTATTAAATATAAGAAATTATAAAGATTAAATCTATACCTCTTTTGAAAGATAAGCCAGGATATTTTTCTTCCTTTCACAACAATGGTTAAACTTGACGTTCACTTGCTTGGCTAAGAGAGTAATAGGATTAAAATAAAAAAATCTAAAAGATATAAACCAGATCATGTTATGTGAACTATACATCCTCTTCTGTCATTTTGGTAAGTTAAGGTCATGCACTGTAGACTCAAAACTAACAAATGCTGGTACTGTCATTCAGGTTAGCTATTTTTTATATAAACTAGTTCCACACATCTCATCAAATCCTTTAAGAGAGCAGATACATAGATCTTTACACATGTCTTCGGGCTACTAAAGTGTTTGATATAGTACAGTATTCCTGTTCATATAAATATTTGAAGTTGGAAAAACCTTCTGTTAAAGACAGTTTAAATGAACTGTTCCCACGGCAGAATAAATTTTTTTACATAAAAAAAATTGCATCACACCAATTATTGTATGCAGACTACAAAATGAACTATGGCTTGTGCATTGACACTTTAAACTGCTTGTTTCTCACAAATACTTAAGCAGGCAGCCAATATAGAATCTGAGCTAAAGCCCGCTGTCAGTTAGTCTTTCCATTGACTTTGGCGGGCATTGGATGAATTGAGGTGTAAAATTCTCAGCGGAGCAGTAATGTTCCAAGTTTCATATAAACTATTTTGCCATTCTCCTGCTCCTTCACACAATCTGTAATCCTGTTAAGGGTGTAAAACAGATACCTGCCACAATATCGAGGTACAAAGGGACCCTACCAACAACACCTACCTGTATGTCCAGTTGATGCGAAAGCTTTATTGTTATATTCCACTGCTTTATGACATACTGACACTCTGGTTTTGTCACACTGCTATTATGAAGCAGAGAAGACACTGTTACAGCGTGGGGAGAGCCCATCCTGCACTGAGTTACAAAAAAGAAATGGATAAATTCACTTCAAGTGATTGAATGGATCTGAACATTTTTATGAGAAAATAAGAATATTGCACAGATCCAAAACCAGCTCAAAGGTCTATAGCTAAGAAGCAAAGACACCCAGAATGTAAGAATCATCAGTCATACAGAAAAAGTTTTTTAGGTTACCTCAGCCTGACATATTCAAGGTTATAACTCAAGAAGTTTAAGGAGTGATAGAGAAAAAGACTGGGAAGGAAGAGAAAGCAAGAACTACATGCAGAAACATCAAGGGACTAATCTTGCTGCCAATGAGGTCAAAGCAAAGCTCCCACTGACTTCAAGGACTGGATTTCTTGCTACCTGCACCTTGTATAGTCACTTACACCAGAGAAAAGTGAATGCACAATGCGTGTAAAATACTACTCACAATGTGAATGTTTTCTATCTACTTTGCAATGGTACAAATGATTACGTAGTGTGCATGGCTATGGAGAATATGACACCACGTGTATAAATATATGCATCATGAAAAGAACAAAGATGACAAGAGGGAAGATCTGGAAGAACAGTGATAATCCTGGACAAAAAAAATACTGAAAAAAAAAACAAAAGGAAGGAAAACATTTCATTGACATTCTTTTGACAAATCAACAGACAGGGCAAATATGAATATACAGAAGATAGATATGACTATGTCTCTCAAGTGTTTATAGAAAGCCAAATAACATAGATAGGAGGCATAACACTAAACAAAACACAACAAACAAAACTAGACTTTATTCTTTTTTCCTAGGATTCACTTGCTTGTTCTTGGACTCCCCCCCCCCCCCATAGTCTCTGTCAAGGCTGCTTCCCCACTCTGAACTTTTGGGTACAAACGTGGGGGCCTGCATGAAACTTCTAAGCTTAACTACCAGCTTAGATCTGGTCCGCTGCCACCACTTCCAAAGTGCTAATTCCCTTCCCTGGGTAGCCTTGAGAGACTCTTCACCAATTCCCTGGTGAATACAGATCCAAACCCCTTGGATCTTAAAACAAGGATAAATTAACCATCCCCCTCCTTTCTCCCACCAACTCCTGGTGGATCAAGATCCAACCCCCTTGGATCTAAAAACAAGGAAAAATCAATCAGGTTCTTAAAAAGAAGGCTTTTAATTAAAGAAAAAGGTAAAAATCATCTCTGTAAAATCAGGATGGAAAATAACTTTACAGGGTAATCAAACTTAAAGAGCCCAGAGGAATCCCCTCTAGCCTTAGGTTCAAAGTTACAGCAAACAGAGATAAACACTATAGCAAAAAGGTACATTTACAAGTTGAGAAAACAAAGATAAAAACTAACACGCCTTGCCTGGCTGTTTACTTACAAGTTTGAAATATGAGAGACTTGTTCAGAAAGATTTGGAGAGCCTGGATTGATGTCTGGTCCCTCTCAGTCCCAAGAGCGAACAACCCCCAAAACAAAGAGCACAAACAAAAGCCTTCCCCCCACCAAGATTTGAAAGTATCTTGTCCCCTTATTGGTCCTTTGGGTCAGGTGTCAGCCAGGTTACCTGAGCTTCTTAACCCTTTACAGGTAAAAGGATTTTGGAGTCTCTGGCCAGGAGGGATTTTATAGTACTGTACACAGGAGGGCTGTTACCCTTCCCTTTATAGTTATGACAGTCTCCAATCTTCAGTCATAGTGTTCTATAGCTTAGAACCTAGCACTCATAATATCATACATCATCATGGCTATTAACAGAATCTATATACCTGGGTGCTGCTAGTTACCATGTTGCGGATAAGCACAGTTATCTTGGACAGCCACAAAGAGAGAGGAGGTGTCTGAGGTACTCTAGACCCAACATTGTACGGACTTTCTAAATCCAAGATTATTAAACCCAGAACACAAGCAGAGTCAGCAGAAATATTTCAAACGTTGATCATGAGCAGTTACTAGAGTTTTGCAGAAGGATGAAAAGTATGAGTCATTGAATATAACTTTGATTCCAACCGGGGTTGGTAGCAGGGCTGGCGCTTCCACTAGGCGACCCTAGGCTGTCGCCTAGGGCGGCAGGATTTGGGGGGTGGCATTTCGCCGCCCTCTGCGGAATTTCGGTGGCGAGGGGCTTCTTCTGCTCCGGGTCGTCGTCGGAAATTCGGCGGCGGGTCCTTCACTCGCTCTGGGACCCGCTGCCGAAGTGCCCCGAAGACCCGGAGTGGAAGGACCCCCGCTGCCGAGAACACAGCTTCAGAGGAGGAGCTGCCACCGATTACTGTGGAGGAGCGCTGCCGCCTAGGGCGGCAAAAACCCTGGCGCCGCTCCTGGTTGGTAGTGAAGTCAAGTCATTATCATATGATGGATATTTGGCAGCTTTGTTAAATGCATTTAGTTCCTAGTGGACAAAATCTACCATAAAAAATGGTAGTATTAACAGAGAGCCCAAAGACACTGAATACTCTCACCCTTACCCAAGTACTCCCTGTTGGTCAGGCTTCAGGCACTTTGGAACAAAGTGCTACACTTAGGGAAGAAAAAACAAATGCACAAATACAGAATGGGGGGAAACTGGCTTGGCAGCAGCACTGCTGAGAAGGATCTGGGAGTTGTGGTGAATCACAACCTCAACATGAATCAGCAATGCGATGCTGTTGCAAAAAAAAATGTGATTTTAGGTTGCATTAGCAGAGGCATAGTAAGCAAGTCATGGGAGGCAATAGTACCACTCTACTCAGCACTAGTTAGGCTTCAGCTGGAGTGTTGTGTCCAGTTTTGGTCACCAATGTATAAAAAGGATGTAGCAAAACCAGGGCCGGCTCTAGGATTTTTGCCGCCCCAAGCAAAAACAATTTTGGCCGCCCCCCCCCCCGTTTTTTTCTTACCCCACCCCCGGCCCCGCCTCAACTCTGCCCCTTCCCCAAATCCCCAGCCCTGCCTCCTCCCCCCAGGCTCTCAAGCCTAGGAGGGAGGGAGGGAGGGGGAGAAGCGGCACGCGCGCCGCGGCCACTCGGAGTCTCCCCCTCCCTCCCAGGCTCTCAAACCTGGGAGGGAGGGGGAGCAGCGGCACGTGAATCAGCTGTTTCGTGCACCGCGGCCGCTCGGGATCTCCCCCTCCCTCCCAGGTTTGAGAGCCATTAACTGAATCCATTAATCCTACTTGTATGCATGCATCATTTTTGTACTTGAAGTTAGGAATATTGGCTGTATGCTTGCTTGATTTTAACTAGCCTAGTAGAGCATTTGGTCAGCTTCTTGAGAAAAGTGCAAATTAAGTGCTCAGTCAAAAACCACTTAAGCCAACAATGAACTTGAAGATGCCAATCCACATCTGAGCCTTCCCAGGAATGTGGCTTGGCTGGTAAAAACTGAGTCATGAATAAATTAGATGTTTTGTTAGGATAATGCAAATATAACATAAGGACAATGCAAATTACACATAAAAGTTCTAGACTTCTAAAACAAATATAAAAATTTGTTAAAAATTTATTTAATTTAAATTGACTTTTGAAAAGTAAGCCATCATAGGATAAGAGGGAAGTTCTCTCATGGACTAGTAACTGGTTAAAAGAAGGGAAACAAAGGGTAGGAATAAATTATCAGTTTTCAAAATGGAGAGAGATAAATAGTGGTATCTCTGAGGGTTGTACTGGGACCATTACTGTTCAACATATTCATAAATGATCTGGAAAAATGGGTAAACGGTGAGGTGGCAAAATTTGCAGATGATCCAAAACTATTAAAGATAGTTAAGTCCAAAGCAGACTGCAAAGAGTTACAAAGGGATCTCACAAAACTGGGTGACTAGGCAACAAAATGGCAGATGAAATTCAATGTTGATAAATGCAAAGCAATGCACATTGGAAAACATAATCTCAACTATACATACAAAATGATGGGGTCTAAATTAGCTGTTAACACTCAAGAAAGAGATGTTGGAGTCATTGTAGATGGTTCTCTGAAAATATCCATTCAATGTGCAGCGGCAGTCCAAAAAGCAAACAGAATGTTGGGAGTCATTAAGAAAGGGATAGATAATAAGACAGAAAATATCATATTGCCTCTATATAAATCCATGGTACATGCACACCTTGAATACTGTGTGCAGATCTGGTCACCCCATCCCAAAAAAGATATATTGGAACTGGAAAAGGTACAGAGATGGGCAGCAAAAAAGATTAGGGGTATGAAACAGGAGAAGAGATTAAAATGACTGGATAGACTCTTTTCAGCTTAGAAAAGAGATGACTAAGGGGGGATATGATAGAGATCTATAAAATCTTGACTGGTGTGAAGAAAGTGGATAAGGAAATGTTTTTTAATCCTTCACATAACACAAGAACTAGCAGTCACCCAATGAAATTAATAGGCAGCAGGTTTTAAAAAAACAAAAGGAAGTACTTCCTCACACAACATAAAGTCAACCCGTGGAACTCCTTGCCAGAGGATGCTGTGAAAACCAAAACTATAACAGGATAAAAAAAGAACTAGATAAGTTCCTGGAGAATAGGTCCATCAGTGGCTATTAGCCAGGATGGGGAGGGATGCAACACCATGCTCTGAGTGTCCTAGCCTGTTTGCCAGAAGCTGGGAATAGGAGACAGGGGATGGATCACGTGATGATAACCAGGGCCGGCTCCAGGCACCAGCTTACCAAGCAGGTGCTTGGGGCGGCCACTTCGGAGAGGGGCGGCAGGTCCAGCTGTTCGGTGGCAATTCGGCGGACGGTCCCTCACTCCTGCTCAGAGCGAAGGACCTTCCACCGAATTGCCGCCGCAGATCGCGATCGCGGCTTTTTTTTTTTTTTTTGGCTGCTTGGGGCGGCCAAAACCCTGGAGCCGGCCCTGATGATAACCTGTTCTGTTCATTCCCTCTGAAGCACCTGGCCTTGACCACTGTCGGAAGACCATTGGTCTGACCCAGTATGGCCATTCTTATGTAAAAATTAATTATAATAATAAAAATGTTTAGTACAGAAACTCCCCAATATAATGACCTCTCAAGATAGCAACGATGTGAGAAAACAACCTTGGCAAATAATATATTTTAGAAATCTTGGACTACTAGGAAACATATTTTTAAAAGTTTCCATTCCCAGTCACAAATCTAGCATTCTGGAGCAAAGTCACTAAAATATAGTGCAACAAACAAATGTTTATTTAACGTGCCCCTCACTTTTCCCTCCACTGCACCCCACTTGGTCAGTGGAGACTCAGAGTTCAGAGGCGCTTTCACGTGAGTTCAACTCCCAGGTGGGGGGCAAGAAGGCACCTTGCTCATTCCTCCAGCTGCTCACCGTTCGTTCTGGCCACTGTTGTTCATTGTGCCACCGTTCACTCCATCACTCTGTTGCCAATGGCCTTGCACCATCACCTTCTGCTGCCATCTCCCACTGCGACCTGTGCGAGTTGGTCTCTTGAGGTTCCACCCAGCTCTCAGTGATTTCAGCTGATTTCTCAGTGAGGGAACCTCGCTGCTAGTGCAGGCTGGGCCATCTCTTCCACAGAAACACTGTCCCACAGCAGGTCTAAGCACTTAGACCTGATTATCAGTGATTTCAGCTCTAGTGGTCACTTAACAAAACAAAAGACTATCTATGGAGTCTAATCAGCTCTGTTTTTAAACAGTGGAGAGGGGCAGGTCAAATAGTACTTGTGACTCAGGCAGACCATCAAGCAAAACACCTGTCCCCACCCTCTCTCTTGATGCCCTCAATCAGCACAGGCTAAGTACAGTTCTACTGCCCTTTACTCATACAATAAGAATAACAACATTTCATTACCCCCACATTCAAGTGATTTGTAACCCAACCCCAGCCAAAATCTATCACTTGGGTGACATAACTCTGTTTGATGGATACCTAGGTAGATTAGGTGTGAATGTAAATACAATCTGGTCCTGAAGCCTTTCCCCCAAGCTCATCACTAGCTGTCAGGGAGAGCTCATTTAGACTTTGCTTACAAATCATAATTTGAAATTATTAGGTTGGCCATCATCACCCAAATGAATGCACTGACATTGTCATAAAAAACAACAGCTGTATAAGGAAGCTAATCTATGTTCATATTTTTCAAATCTATTATACCTTTTCAGATACATGTATTTTATCATACACTGTATATGCTTTTAAAGTGTGTATTAATGTTTCAATTTCAATTCAAATTTCCAAACAATCACTAAATTGGCAACACTGCATGTAACTAATTCACAAAATTCGGGGGTGAGGGGGGGTGTTGGGGAAATTCGGGGGGGGGGCCTAGGGAAATCGCTGTTTGTATCTTTTTAATTGTTTTGTCTCACCAATATAGTTGGAGACTTTATGTGTATTATCTTATTTACTTTTCAGCTTGTGGCTTAGTGGTTTAGGCGTGTATTTTAAGATCATTGCCCTTTACAGGAAAGGGGAAGCTGTGGAATGCAAAATATCGTTTAATAAAAATAAGAGTGCCTATCAAAACCCAAATGATTTACAGTGCATGTAAAAAGGCAGAGAACCTGCAAGACCTTTAAATTTGGAAATAATATTCAGAGAACTATCTCAGTGGGCTTTGTTTTTTCTACAGTGTGTCATTTAAAGTTCGATAGATACCTCAAGCAATGCTGATTTAAATGGGACATATTTTTTAATCACTTATTGTCTATACATTGTTTGAGGCACACATAAAAAGGTAAAGGGCTTGTCTATGCTTAAAATGCTGCAGCTGCGCCGCTGTATCGCTTCAGTGTAGATGCTGTATACGCCAATGGGAGGGCTTCTCCCGTCAGCAAAGGTAATCCACTTCCCCAGGAGGCGGTAGCTAGGTCGACAGAATTCTGACAACCTACCACTGGTGTATCCTGGGGGTTAGGTCAGTATAGCTACATCTCTCAGGGGTGTGGATTTTTCATACCCTTGGGAGACGTTCAGACGTAGCTCTACTGAAGTAAATTCCTAGTGTAGGCCAAACAAATGCAGCGTGGATCAAATTCTCCTGTCTCTCCACCACCACTAACCCAGGTAAACTGAGACTGTTCCTCTTATGTAGTTTCACTTGCTCAACCATCCAGTTATTGCCCCCCAGTAAAAGCCTGCAGGAATTAGCAGAGCTGGTCAAATACTATAAATCGTGATTTCTGAATATTTGCCATGGATAGACATGGTATAGTTTTCTGCATTATGATTAGAGCTCCTTGTCTGTCATGGAGGTCACAGAAGTCACAGATTCCATGATTTTCCATGACATCCATGACTTCTGCAGCAGCTAGTGTGGCTGACCCCAGGACCACCCAAGCAATTGGCCCCAAGGACCGCCCAAGCAGCGGCCAGTGCGGCTGGTCCCGGGGATTGCCTGAGCAGCTGTCCCGGAGGTGGCCAAAGCAGTGGTGAGGGAGGCTCAGCGGCCCCTGGCAGCTAGTGCTGCTGGCCCTGGGGCCCTCCCCCCAGAGCAGCGGCCCCTGGGGGACACCCCTGAGTAGCAGTGCCCCAGACTCTCCCCAGTAGTAGCCCCCTGGGGGCCCCCCAGAGCAGCAGCCCCCCAGCTAAGATTTAGTTGAGGGTATTTATAGTACAAGTCATGGACAGGTCACAGGCCGTGAATTTCTGTTCATTGCTCATGACCTGTCCATGATTTTTATTAAAAATACCCATGACTAAATCCTAACCTTAATTATGATCTGTAGGGGCTTGTTCTTCAGTCAGTGACCAAGTGTCTGTGAAACTATTCGCTTAACCTGAATGTTTCACAATTATTGGCTGTTTCAATTGTTTGAAAATTCACACTGGGACTGTGGTGTTTGCTATTCACTAGTTTCATATTTAAATTGTTTCAATCAGCAATTCAGGCCCCAGAAACAATATCGTATGACTTGGCTGTTCAGACAATAAGAGTTTTCGAAGGGAACACCTCTCGAAGGACCCAAAGCCTAGAAAGTATTTGCCCAAGCTATCCAGCAAATATTTACAAATAAAAATACAGTCAAATCAAATTAGGCTTTGTTTATAAACTATTCATTCATTTAAAGTGGGGCGCTTGTAACAAGTATTATTTGCACTGAAGAGTTCAGTCATCACTAGAGAGTGGATAGATTTGCCTGAATAAAGACTGCAGGATTGGACTAAGCCTTTTCAGGACCTATAACTGAAGCTATAATGACAGGTTTCAGAGTAGCAGCCGTGTTAGTCTGTATCCGCAAAAATAACAGGAGTACTTGTGGCACCTTAGAGACTAACAAATTTATTAGAGCATAAGCTTTCGTGGGCTACAACCCACTTCTTCGGATGCATATAGAGTATATGTTTCACTCTATATGCATCCGAAGAAGTGGGTTGTAGCCCACGAAAGCTTATGCTCTAATAAATTTGTTAGTCTCTAAGGTGCCACAAGTACTCCTGTTATTGAAGCTATAATATACATTTGACCACTTATAGTAATTGGGGTAAATTTGTTAAATAAAAGTTTGCATGTTGCTGATCTTCCCCCGGGCAATTTCAGTTATTTTCTACAACATTATTGGAGTGACACTGCTCTGACATAAGATAGCCAAAGTTACATTATCAGAGTGACTTTAAGCCAGTACACATAGAGGGGAAAAACAGTCTATGACTGTAGCTAGCTTTAAGAACTCCAAGGCACTGGCGTGCTTGCCAGGGTAGTGAAGGAGGAAATGTTGACTCTTGCGGAGACACCTGGGTGAAAGATTTAAAAAAAATCAACCCCCCCAAATTTGAGAAGCCCATGAAATCCAGGGTTACCTATGGAGAGTAACTATAGAACTCAAACTATCCTGATTTGCAGGGATGATGGTTTACATTCAGTCCCAGCCACAAATTTAAACAGCAATGTTTAAACTTACATAGTAGAAAAAGAGAATAATTGAAATGGTGTGGGCAGGGACATATTTATTTTATTTATGGTCACAATTTCCCTTCAGAGCAATTTCTCTAGTGCGCTTTGACGTACTCCTGTTTGGAACATTACCATGCAGTAGAAGGATCTACACAGCCAGGCAGCATATGGCATGCTAGCGTGCTATAGATCTTCACCCAGCTTGCTGCACAGTGTCACTGCATAGACAAGCCCAGTATTCACGGAAGTCAATAAGACCACTGGTAACAAGCACTGCACTCAGCAGGACAGGATCAGGCCCTAATCTTGCAAATGATTATCTGATGTGCTTGTGCCCATCTGCAGACCGAGCCACATTTTCATAAAGGTTCCTGTGGGATGTCAGTTTGAATAATTAGACTTTACATTTTATGTGCAAGCAAAAGAAGAGGCTTTTTTCAAAGGCAACCACAATGACAGTGATATCTTGCAGTAAGTTGTATGTTGCCATCAAAATAATCGAAATGTGTTTTCCATAAATTTGCAATGTCGTTTGGTCATTAAGTACCAGACCTTTGTTAAAAGGAAAGTGCAAAGGAAAACCCAAAAATTTGGTTTTGCCTTTTACTGCTCTGTTTTATGCAAATGATGGATAATCTCATTGACTTTCCTTTTTCTTTTTAAGTTTTTCTTACACTAGAAATGTCAGGTGAAGCTTGTCTTCTTCTCTCTCTCTCTCCTTACTTAAGGACCTCAGCAAAACCTTTGGAGGACCTGAATAGTGAGATCACATGAGAATGGGACCTGAGCTGTAATTCTCCCTCCCTGCACTATAGGGTTAGGATTCTGCCACCTCTCCAGAAAGAAAGGGCACGATGGGCTTGGTTTGGATCTCACGATGGTATTAATCAGGAGTGACTCCAGTGACATCAGTTGTCATAGACCATTGTAGAGCTGGTGAAGGTGATGGAGATCAAAATCAGATCCAATATTTCTGAACTAAAAGAACAAGCAGAAAGAGAGAGTTTTTTGTGGGATGGCAGACTATGGGCCTGTGCACGCTAGTGAAATTTGTACTGATGTAACTGTACTATAGAGGTACCACATGGGTGTAAAATGGGGCTAAATTTCAGGGTTGCTATATCAGTGTAGATATGCCAATGCAATGCTTGGTCTATACTGAGAAGTTACATCAGCATTGCTGTACCAGTCAGGGGTATGAACCATCCATGCAAAACCCGACTGCTGCAACTATGCTGACAAAACCCCCAGTGTAGACACAGCTATGTCACTGGGAATGTGCTTCTGTCGACATAGCTAACTTCATATGGGGAGGTGGTATTTCTACACCAACAGAAAAACTCCTTCTGGTGGTGCGCATAGCGATGCTAGTATAATCTCCATAGTACAGACATTACCTAAGACACTGTACAGGAATAAAGGGCTCTTCTGTTAAGTTATGCTAAGTTCAGGCATTGAAACCCTGCATTGTGATTCAGAATACTTATTGGGTCCAGTTACCTACAGAATATAAAGGAGCTAGGAATGTTTCTTTAGCTGGATGAAGTCTTGATTGGGAATTTTGTTCAGTCAAAAATCCAACTTTCCACCTGTAGCGGGGCAGTTGCCCCACTCCTGAAAAAGGCTAGGCTGATTGGGGAAGCAGCCACAGCTGGGGCCATGCCCCAATCAGGCCACAGCGGGCCCTATAAAAGGGCTGTGAGCCAGGAGCTAGGTCAGTCTCTCTCTAGCAGTGGAGAGAGAAGGACTTGGCTGCCGGGGAGAGAAGGGTACCTGAGGTAGAGTAGTGCTGGGGAAAGGCAAGAGGGGCTGGGGAGCTCCAGCCTGGCAACTCCCCAGGCTGCAGGCCTTGGTAAAGGCCTAAAGCAGGTACTAGGGTTGCAGAAGTGCAGCCCAGGATTAGGAAAGGCAGCAGGTCCAAACCCCCTTGCTGATGATGAGTGGCTTACAGACTGCAGTCTGCCCCAGTGAGTGGGGGCTAGATGGTGACTGGCAGTAGTCACTGAGGCGAGGGTGGGGATAGGGGGTTGGGGGTTCCCCTGGGAGGGGAGACCCAAAGTGTGGGTCACTGCCAGGGGGCAGCACCCCAAGGCAAAGAGGCACCAGGGTCTGGGAGGGACATGAGGGCCAGTGACAGGCGAGACACCGGCCTGCAGAGGGCACTCCAGGGTTGGAAGAGCTAATTCCCGAGACAACCAGCAGGACACGCGGTGCCAGTGAGTCATCGCCTCGCCACACCATCATAAACAAATTTCAACAGAAAACTTTCAACCAGCCCTGCTGTTTACCCACAAAGGATGAGTCCACAGATTCTTGTAATTCTAGCTATTGATTCATATTCTCTCTCTTAAAGGGAAATGTTTGTTACTTTATTCATGCAATTCAGTTGCAACAATATAAAAGTAGAATTATAATGCAAAATATAGGGTTTTTTCTTGCATCTGCTCATTTTTGTTTCCTGCTATAATTTAATGTCTGTTTACATAATATTTATGCATGAAATGCTATACCATTGAAAACTATTTGTAGAGAAGCATAGTTATTGATTTGCTACTCTTTTCTTCCACAGCAGTCTCTTCCGTTGAGTTAATGCAAATCAAATTACTTTCCTTGTGAAAACAATAGGTTTTTGAGTGTCTTTTTTATTACACTGTTTCATTCTGTAACAAGTGTAGCTTTACAGTATAAACGTATCATCCATCAACATTCTACTATTAACGCAAAGTTTAGCTTAGCTTCTAACCATCCTAATATTTGTCTACCGATGTTAACCATTCTTTAGTCAACTAATCCTGAATAGATTCACTGAGGCTTACTGTGATGTTCCTCTGGTGTTATCTGGACCGGTGATCTGCTAGGTCACTCCAATCCTCGACTCTGGGAGCCAGCCTTACCCTGCTCTGCTGTGAGAACCCCCACTCCCGGGTTGTTCCCACACAGCCTCTGGCATGTAAGCTGCTCCTTGGATTGTGTGACTGAATGACACTAGCCAATATCTCCAGTCCCAGACACAACCCTGGGAACCTCCGTCTTGCAGTGTCCAATTATGCCCACTGGACTGCAAGCTTATATGAGTTTGTCAATTTAACAAAGAAATTGATATGTACCAGGCTTGTTATCCCAAGGGTGAGTCTCTGACATGCTTCAAACCAAACACACTGCTTCAGGTAGAATAAACAAACACATTTATTAACTACAAAGATAGATTTTAAGTGATTATAAGTCAAAGCACAACAAGTCAGATTTGGTCAAATGAAATAAAAGCAAAATGCATTCTAAGCTGATCTTAACACTTTCAGTACCCTTACAAACTTAGATGCTTCTCACCACAGGCTGGCTGGTTGCCCTTCAGCCAAGCTCTTCCCCTTAGAGCAGCGCTTCAGTCACTTGGTGGTGATGTCTGTAGATGGAGGTGGAAGAGAGAGGAAGAGCAAGGCAAACATCTTTCCCTTTTATCATGTTCTTTCTTCCTTCTTGGCTTTGCCCCCTCCTCCCCTTCAGAGTCAGGTGAGCATTACCTCCTGGTAGTCCCAAACTGACCAAAGGAAGGGGGGTGACTCACATGAGAGTCCAACAGATCTGTTGTTGCTGCCTAGGCCAGTGTCCTTTGTTCCTGTGAGGCCGGGCTGGGTTTGTCCCAGATGAGGTATGAACCGCCTCTCTGCTCTTGGCGAGTTTTTGCCTGGGCTTGTTTTAAGCCATGAGGACACATATTCAGCCTCATAACTATATACATGAAATTATAACCTATAACATTACTGTAACAACAATTACTATAACATCACTATAACAACAATGCTTAGTGCATCATGAGCCTTCTGAAGATACATGACATGACAAACTTTGCATTGGCTACCACATAATCATATTACAAGTATGAACATGTGGGTGCTGGGAGTTCCCCTGAGGTATAGAATGTCACGCCCATCATCCATCAACATTCTACTATTAATGCAGAGTTTAGCTTAGCTTCTAACCATCCTAATATTTGTCTACCGATGTTAACCATTCTTTAGTCAACTAATCCTGAATAGGTTCACTGAGGCTTAAAGGCTTGATCCAATGCCACTGAAGTTGAGGTGAGACTTTCCATTGACTTTAGGGTCTTATTCAAATGTCACTGGATGATGTGAGACTTTGGGGAAAGATGTTGTTATTCCTGTTGTGATGTGCAATATGAGCTGAGTGAAACACTTTGTACATGCTCCTTCTAGCCATTGCTTTTCTTTTTGTGGTTTTATTTCATTATGTCTCAAATCTGTCAAACTTTGTTTTCAGAATATATCTTTCTCACTATTTATTGAATTACTGCCATCCCCAGTGGGTTTTCTTTATTCTGTCTCCAAAGTTTGCTTCATGCTAAATTATGGAATCATAAGGATTATGCCTTACAGATTCAATCAGTGCATGAGAAAAGAAAGCAGAAGAGGGAGTCTTGCAGACTGTGAAGAACAAAGCTTTTGTTTAGAGAGATTCTAGAATAGTATGCTTAGGGTATGTCTACACTACGGGATTACTCCGAATTTACAGAATTCGATTTTTGGCAACCGATTGTATAAAGTCGAGTGTATGTGGCCACACTAAGCACATTACTTCAGCGGTGTGCGTCCATGTACCAAGGCTAGCGTCGACTTCCAGAGCATTGCACTGTGGGTAGCTATCCCATAGCTATCCCATAGTTCCCGCAGTCTCCCCCGCCCATTGGAATTCTGGGTTGAGATCCCAATGCCCGATGGGGCCAAAAACATTGTCGCGGGTGGTTCTGGATACATCCTCCCCCTCCCTCCAGGAAAGCAACGGCAGACAACCGTTTCGCGCCTTTTTTCCTGGCTGAACTGTGCAGACGCCATACCACGGCAAGTATGGAGCCCGCTCAGCTCAAGACAGCAGTCATGAACATTGTAAACACCTCGCGCATTATCGTGCAGTTTATGCTGAACCAGAACCTGCAAAACCAGTCGAGGAGGAGGTGGCGACTGCAGAGCGGCGACGAGAGTGATGAGGACATGGACACAGAATTCTCTCAAACCGCGGGCCCCGGCGCTTTGGAGATCATGTTGTTAATGGGGCAGGTTCTAGCCGTGGAACGCTGATTCTGGGCCTGGGAAACAAGCACAGACTGGTGGGACCTCATAGTGTTGCAGGTGTGGGACGATTCCCAGTGGCTGCAAAACTTTCGCATGCGTAAGGGCACTATCATGGAACTTTGTGACTTGCTTTCCCCTGCCCTGAAGTGCCAGAATTCCAAAATGAGAGCAGCCCTTACAGTTGAGAAGCGAGTGGCGATAGCCCTGTGGAAGCCTGCAACGCCAGACAGCTACCGGTCAGTCAGGAATCAATTTGGAGTGGGCAAATCTACTGTGGGGGCTGCTGTGATGCAAGTAGCCAAAGTATCGCTGAGCCGCTGCTACCAAAGGTAGTGACTCTGGGAAATGTGCAGGTCATAGTGGATGGCTTTGCTGCAATGGGATTCCCTAACTGTGGTGGGGCGATAGATGGAACCCATATCCCTATCTTGGCACTGGAGCACCAGGGCAGCCAGTACACAAACCGCAAGGGGTACTTTTCAATGGTGCTGCAGGCACTGGTGGATCACAAGGGACGTTTCACCAACATCAACGTGGGATGGCCGGGAAGGGTTCATGACGCTCGCATCTTCAGGAACACTAATCTGTTTAAATGGCTGCAGCAAGGGATTTATTTCCCAGACCAGAAAATAACCGTTGGGGATGTTGAGATGCCTATCGTTATCCTTGGGGACCCAGCCTACCCCTTAATGCCATGGCTCATGAAGCCATACACAGGCAGCCTGGACAGTAGTCAGGAGCTGTTCAACTACAGGCTGAGCAAGTGCAGAATGGTGGTAGAATGTGCCTTTGGACGTTTAAAGGGTCGCTGGCGCACATTACTGACTCGCTCAGACCTCAGCCAAACCAATATTCCCATTGTTATTGCTGCTTGCTGTGTGCTCCACAATCTCTGTGACAGTAAGGGGGAGACGTTTATGGCGGGGTGGGAGGTTGAGGCAAATCGCCTGGCTGCTGATTACGCACAGTCAGACACCATGGCGATTATAAGAGCACACCAGGAAGCGCTGCACATCAGAGAAGCTTTGAAAACCAGTTTCATGACTGGCCAGGCTATGGTGTGAAAGTTCTGTTTGTTTCTCCTTGATGAAAACCCACCCCCTTGATTGACTCATTTCCTGTAAGCAAACCACCCTTCCCCCTTCGATCACAGCTTGCTTTCAAAGGAAATAAAGTGACTATCATTTAAAAATCATGTATTCTTTATTAATTGATTATAAACATAGGGAGAGAACTCCCAAACCCCACCTGGGCTACCTTGTCAGGATAGAAGGGAAGGAAAAGGCCACTTCAAAAGTTCAAAATAATGACAACCTTTTGCTTGGGCTGTCCACTTGGGTGGAGTGGGAGGGTGCACGGAGCTCTCCTTCCCCCCCCCCCCCGCGTTCTTGGGCGTCTGGGTGAGGAGGCTATGGAACATGGTGAGGGGGAGGGCGGTTATACAGGGGCTGTAGCGCCAGTCTGTGATCCTACTGCTGTTCCTGAAGCTCCACCAGACTTCGGAGCATGTCCATTTGATCACACAGCAGCCCCAGTGTTGCAGCCTGCCACCTCTCAGCTGCGGGAGGGAGGGAAAAAGGGGAGAGAAGTATTTTAAAAGATACATTTTACAGAACAATGCTTATACTCTTTCACAGTGAAAAACACTATTCACATTACATAGCACATGTGATTTCGGTACAAAGTCGCATTTTGCATCTTAATATTGAGTGCCTGCGGCTTTGGTGTTAGAGATCACAGACGCAGGTCCGGGCAACAGAATTCGGCTTGCATGCAGCCATGGTAAGCCATTGTCTTTCGGCTTCTGCAACCTTCCTAAAAGCAGCACCCTCCTTTCCCACATACCAAGCAAAGCCCGTTGAGTGCTGCGATTTTCCTGTTAACGTGCAGTAGCAGAAATCAAACTAAACCTCCCCCCCTGCATCCAGTTCTCTGGGATGATCGCTTTATCCCTCCCCCTACCCCGTGGCTGGTATCAGGGAAGATCCCTGCAGAAACCAAACTAACCGCCCCCCCCATCAAATTCTCTGGGATGATCGCTTTACCCTGGGAAGATCCCTGCTAGCCAAACGCGAAAAGCTCAGTGCCAATGCCCCCCCACTCCCGCTTGGCTAACTGCAGGGAAGGATTTATTTTCAGCCACAGGCAAACAGCCCAGTAGGAACGGCCACCTCTGTCCCCTTCATTAAATTCCCATATTTCAACAGTTTACCATGAACGATATCACTCTCCTGAGGATAACACAGCGAGATAAAGAACAGATGTTGCTTGAATGCCAGCAAACACCGGGACCATACGCTGCCAGGCTTTGTCATGCAATGATACCAGATTACTTGCTTCTAGCATGGCATGGTCAAGTGTCCTACCATGGAGGATGGAATAAGGCTGGACTGCCCAGAAACCTTCTGCAAAGGCTTTTGGAGTACCTCCAGGAGAGCTTCATGGAGATGTCCCTGGAGGATTTCTGCTTCATCCCCAGACACGTTAACAGACTTTTCCAGTAGCTGTACTGACTGTGAATGCATCCCAAGTCCTCAGGACAAAGTAATAATTAAAAAACTCTTGCTTTTAAACCATGTTTTATATTTACAAAGGTACATTCACCAGAGGTCCCTTCCATGGCCTCATTGTCTGGGATACTGCCTTAGGGTACGTCTACAGTTACCGGAGGGTCCGGTGGCAGGCAATCGATGTTTTGGGATCGATTTATCGCGTCTGGTTTAGACGCGATAAATCGATCCCGGATCGATCCCGGAAGTGCTCGCCGTCGACGCCGGTACTCCAGCTCGGCGAGAGGAGTACGCGGCATCGACGGGGGAGCCTGCCTGCCGCGTCTGGACCCGCGGTAAGTTCGGACTAAGGTACTTCGAATTCAGCTACGTTATTAACGTAGCTGAATTTGCGTACCTTAGTCCGTAGTGGGGGCTTAGTGGGGACCAGGCCTTAGGAGGGTTGGGAGGGTACTTCAGTCAGGCTGAGAAAAAGATCCTGGCTGTTGGGCAGAACGGAGTGCTGTGTGCTCTCCACAAGCTCGTTGTCCTCCTCCTCCTCCTCATCTTCCCCGTCCGCAGAATCCTCAGGCATGGCTGAGATTACCCCCTCCTCGGAATCCACGGTCAGAGGTGGGGTAGTGGTGGCGGCCCCCCCTAGAATTGCATGCAGCTCAGCGTAGAAGTGGCATGTCTGTGGCTTTGACCCGGACCTTCCGTTTGCTTTTTTGGTTTTCTAGGTAGGCTTGTCTGAGCTCCTTAACTTTTACGTGGCACTGTAGCGAGTCCCTATTGTGGCCTCTCTCCATCATGCCCTTGGAGATTTTTTCAAATGTTTTGGCATTTCGTCTTTTGGAACTTAGTTCTGCTAGCACGGAATCCTCTCCCCATATAGCGATCAGATCCAGTACCTCCCGTACGGTCCATGCTGGTGCTCTTTTTCGATTCTCGGACTGCATGGTTACCTGTGCTGATGAGCTCTGCGTGGTCACCTGTGCTCTCCACGCTGGGCAAATAGGAAATGAAATTCAAAAGTTCAGGGGCTTTTCCTGTCTACCTGGCCAGTGCCTCCGAGTTCAGATTGCTGTCCAGAGTGGTCACAATGGTACACTGTGGGATAGCTCCCGGAGGCCAATACCGTCGAATTTCGTCCACACTAACCCTAATTCGAACCGGCAGTGTCGATTTTGGCGCTACTCCCCTCGTCGGAGAGGAGTACAGAAATCGATTTTAAGAGCCTTTTATGTCGAAGTAAATGGCTTCGTTGTGTGGACGTGTGCAGGGTTAATTCGATTTAATGCTGCTAAATTCGACCTAAACTCATAGTGTAGACCAGGCCTTAGAATATGAAGATTTCTATATTGAGAAATAAGTGAAAAAGAAGTGAGTTAATTGACTCAATCAAAAAGAGGATGCTATATGTTTGCTCAGAGGTGTCATTTTAATGGGTTGTGCTATTTTTCAGAAGCAGGTCGGTTGAGGTGATAAATGGCATGTAGTGTACATTATCTCCACCTCCTCACCTCTGCCTAGTGCAGGGATTCTCAAACTGGGGGTCAGGACCCCTCCGGGGGGTCGCGAGCTGTCAGCCTCCACCCCAAACCCTGCTTTGCCTCCACCATTTATAATGGCGTTAAATATGTAAAAATGTGTTTTTAATTTATAAGGAGGGGTCGCATCCAGAGGCTTGCTATGAAAGGGGTCACCAGTACCAAAGTTTGAGAACCACTGGTCTAGTGCCTATCCCTACATCATGTTTGTCAGTGAAGAAATCACAGCAAATGCTCAGTCTAATGATAGTGTTGCCTACATGCCATTTGTCATTATACTGACATTCTGCTGTGACCTCTTCATTGGCAAACATGTCTCTAATGATAGCTTGATGTGATCATATGGGGGGCTTGTTTAAGAAAAGGTAAATAGAGGCCATATGATACTGTACAATACTTTGTTTAGTATTTCCAGTCAAATTACTTTCACTGCAGTGTGCTTTTAATGTTCTTGGCAGTTTTGATGAGAGATTTGTACCTGCACTTACTGCCTGTCTGATATGTACAAGGAAGTACTGTCAGTTGCACATGTCTAATTTAAGCCAGTTTTGTCCTTTGAAGCATTAGTAGTAGTCCTGTGGAACACTAAATTCATTGAAGTCCTGCAATGCACGTGGAATAATTGTAATACATTCATATGGTCTTGTTAACCACTTTAAATACCAGTAAATAAAATTTAAAACGAAAAGGAGGATCTCTTTTCCTCTAAGTCTCTGGAGAATTTCCAGGCATGCAAAGAGTGACTAATGGACATTTCAATATATAGCTTCTTTTTCAACAACAACAAAAATCAACAACAAAGCATACATAAATCTGCAGGGACTACAGGGACCAATTAGCACACAATACATTGGTTCACTTTAGAAATCACACCCCTGTAGTTTGTATTACTGATCCATGTAGACAAGCCCTTAGACACAAGTCAGGGAGCAGGGATGTCACCTATATAGACAAACTGCACTGGAAAAGGGGTGAGGTCAACATGAATGGAGTAACAATTTATGGTATGATCATAAAGCTCATATTACATCATTAATGCTATATTGGTAAAATATCTTTATGTATTAGTTTTAATTGCTGGAAGGATGGAATGACCTAAAGGAGAAAAGAAATTGAAAAGGTAGAAAAAACCCAGAGGGAAAAAGTGCTATCAAGGTAGGGTGACCAGACAGCAAATGTGAAAAATTGGGACGGAGGTGGGGAGTAATAGGAGCCTATATAAGAAAAAGACCCAAAAATCGGGACTGTCCCTATAAAATTGGGACATCTGGTCACCTTATATCAAGGTTACAAGGGATGTGGTAGCTTCAGAGATTGTGACAGGCAGTTTTTGATCAAGCCCCAAGCCTCTTTATCTGACTAGCTCTTATCAACAATAACCATATCAGTCTGAGCATTCTGATATCATGCAAAGACTTTACTGTGCAGAAAACACTTTCTGTTGCTCTTTCTTCTTTATATGTTTTTTAGCGAGAGACTGTAAACTACTCACCATCTTTTCATTTTAATGGCCACTGGAGTTAATACACTAATATACAGTGCTCTTTCATGGTTTTCTCCCTTATCAGGTTGCAAGTATCTTGCCAAGACCCTGTCACTTCCAGGTAACAGTAAAATGCATACTACACAAGAGAATTAATATGACTTTTTATTTATGATAATTGAGATCTCCTATCATGCTTTTAGTCTGGACTTTCTGTAGGAAGGGAATATTAGGCTTTGTCCACAAAGGGATTTGTCCACAAAACTGCTCTGTTAACTGAGCTCTAGCTCAGTTTAAACATGTGGCTACACAGTTCTGATCTCAGTGTGGATAGTGTTTTAGAAGAAATAAAATGGTCAAACCAGATTTCTGTGGCAACTCTTTTTTGAAAATGTTTGTGCTGAAATATCACTCTTATGACATATCAGGTCTTCATTGGCACCATGTCATAAGCATAAAAACTAGTAAAAATTTGCAGGCCTATCAGAACTTTACCTGACCGACTGAAACCTCTTGGGTCTTCACAACTGAGCTGTAAATTTTGAGTGTGTCTCTGGTGAGATTTCCAGTACTTCCTGCTACTAGATGGGCTGCAAATACCATGCTTACAATGTTCTTGCTGTATTTCCTTTTTTTCCACTCACATCTGTTACCAGGATGTACAGAGATGGATGGAAATTAGTGTGTGATTAGGGGGTGGGACTGTGTAACGGACCAGAAAATTTTTAGTTCATCTTCTTTAAAAAGGATTGTGGGAATTAACTAGTGGTCAATTACTTCAAAGATTTATTTCATCTAATATCAAGGCGAATATAATATCCTAACCAAACATCCCTTATATTGTAGATATTTAAAAATAGCATTCTACATGTTATTTTATGAATCAGAATCTATATCTTTTTCAATATGGAGAATAATCATCTTATCCAAGATACCTGGATAAAATTTAAAATCTTTAGAAAGCTGTTTAGGACATGCTTGTTAACTGCTCCGTTTCCATCAGGGCAGCATTGTCCTTCCAATGTTTCAAGATAATTTCTCTGTCTTCCAATCCTATCATCATAGCATTATCATTTGATACGTGTAAACAAAAGCTTTTTCCTTTGCAGTCAGCCATCAAAATAGTTTTCTCCCTCCCTTTCAAAATACTTTGTTACCCACGCATCTTTATTCATCAAGCTGCACATTATCAATGACAGTAACTTGCAGATGTGTGTTTTATGGAGTGTTTAGCTTTTACTCCTAAATGTCCTTTTGCTTTGCAACATGTGTCAACTGATTTGAATGAATTTCTCAGTCTCTTACTGTGCTCAGCCATTGAGAGTAAAGCTCTTCCTCTGTCTGTCTTTACTGATGCTTGTGTATTGAGCATTGTTACTGCAATTCTGTCTTACACAGATGGATCACTGGGAAATGGGTTAAACTATGCTGGACACCAAGAAAGTAGCTACACAGGGGCATCAAGCCAGGATTTTTTTTTTTTTTTAGTTTACTATCAACAAATGCAGCTGCAAAATCCCTTGCTCCACACTAAGATCAACTCCACTCCACTTCCTTCCTCTGTTCTCCTTTATCTAAGAAAGAGGCCTCATTTAATCTACAAACAATTTGGGAAATGTAAAGTAAAAGTGTAACAAAATCTCCTATAAAGCATGTGAAAATACTTTGTTCCATGTTGACGCATTCCCAAGTGTGAGGTTAGTGATTAGAGAACCTATATCAGAGCATCTTTCTCTGCTATCTCTGTGTAGTATTCAGTGGTCCAGAGAAGAGATGGGGGCAAGGTATAGACACCAAGTTAAACAGGAACAGTGATAGCTCCATGGATTTAATTTTCCTTCTCGTTTGGATACTTCCCATTTGTCACTTTTGTATCTCTGTGTAGGTCCATAACCTTTAGGGATGGTCTCTAGTGGCTCAGAATATCTAAAGGGAGAAATGGAGGGAGCAGACAGACCTTCTCAATGTCAAGTTTTAAGGTACAGATGAGGAGCTGCCATTTTCCCTCAATTTCCACAAGACCAAAGGCACTCTAAAAATGAGGCAGCTAGTTAAAAATCACCCTCTAAGTCAAAAGTAAGGAAATTAAAATCCTTAGACTCAGTATGGAGGCTACCTAGAGGATATGAGAACAGCATCACAAAGTCATGCATGGCCCTAAAGAAAACCAGAATCAGGAAAACAAGAAACTACAAAAAAAATGTGGCTAAATGGCAAAGTTCAAGATATTATTTGAGCCACACAGGTGTTTTTAAAAAACCATGGGAATCCATCCCTAGTGAAGCCAATAGAAAGGAGCATAAACCACAGCAGGTATTAACTGTAACAACTCATGAGAAAGACCTGAGTGTGTTCTATCTATGTACTTACATGGCCCTCATCATTGTAATATGTGCGTGCCTCGATGCAAACCTCTACTCAATGTACATCTGAAGTCAAACAAGCAAGGCATGTTGATATGCATAAGGAATAGATTATAACATACTGAAAATATTATATAAATCAATGGTACACCCTCATCTGGAATACTGTATTCAGGTCTGGTCACCCTATCCAAAAGAGACAATTACAGAAATAAAAAGGGGTCCATAGACAAATGCTGGACTAAATCAAAATCATGGAAAAATTTCCATATGAAGCAAGTTTAGTTTGAGAGGAGATAGAAAACATACAAAATAATGAAAGGGGCTCCTATTTACCCTCTAATAACATGAGAGCAAGAGTGAGCCAATGAAATTGAATGGCAACAAGTATAGAACTGATAAAAGGTCATACTTTTTTACACAATGCATAACTAACCTGTGGAACTCATTATCACAGGATGTCATTGAGCTCAAGAGCTTAATCATTGTCAAAAAAGGATTAAATAATTATACAGCTAATGTGAACATCCAAGTCACATTACATGGGATATAAGCTCTCATGCTTAGAGCATAAGCCACTCACTAATTGAGGGGTTAGAATGAAACAGATTGCTTTTGTAACTGTCCTGCATTGGATTTCTTGAACCTTCTCTGAAGTATCTGGTGGACCAGTGGGCTGAGCTGGTAAGGCAGTTATTTATGTATCATTTGCACTTAGCTATGAGTCCCTGCCAACTTGTGCCATTAATATGTCCTCTCGTTTTCCCTCTCCATTCAAACAAACCATTGATCTCTGTAACTAAAAATGCAATCAATAGCGAAAGAAGAACCTAAATTGTTTTGCTGTGGAGAGAGAAATGTTAACTTGAGAGATCCTACAGTATACAAGAATTTTCTTTGCCTTTTTAACCTCCTTCAGATATTAAATTTCCTGTAATTTGTCAGACCTGTTCATCTGAAACACCTTTCCCACTGAAAAAATCCCGATTTTTCTGAACATCCATCTCAAATTAGCATGTATCGTATTGCTATCCCACTTGGACCCTGGAAAGCAGGATCTCTTCCATTCTGCTGACGACTTAGGAGTTGGATCCACGTTGGACAAGAAATGGGGTAGGCAGGCAGGTTACCAAAGCATGCCACAGGCAGGCTGGAAAACTTCAGGGGCAGTTCAGGGAACTTTTGTTGTCCCCCTGGTTCCAGAACACAAGGGAGAGCTGTTCTGAAAACAATCATTCCAGATGATTACATGCATTAAGCTGTCAAAATACAAATGGATCACTATGCTTTTCCTTTAATTATTTCTTTATTTTTGTAACTGTAACCCCAGAGGTGACTCTAAGCCCCTGCTGTACCCTGGTCCAATGGCATCGCTAGGAATAGTTCCAACTGAGTTGGACAATACTGGGTTTTGGGGGTTACTTCCCAGGCAGGGTGTAGAGGCTGTTCACTGAGACACTACCAACTGGGAACTAATTTTGGTGTAGCAGAGCCTATTTCACCTAAACAGCTTTAATGGATGGTGTTTCCCCTACAGGACAGAGAGCCAAAAGGGCCATGCCAATCAAAATCCAGGGCAGGGCACTGTGAGGGAACCAGCTAAGTACAGGATAACAGAATCACAGAAGCATACTTTGTACTTCTCTATTCTTATAATTGTGAGCTTACCGCTTGTGATACTGGATGGAAGGAGCTGCAGTTGGAAACTTTGGCCAAATTCATGTAAATTTGAGCTAACTCCAAACCCCTACAATAGAACTCTACTCAGAGAGGGTGAGTTGTATTCAGACAGAGAGTTTGATGAACTCACTGAGCCCCCAACAAACTTGCTTTCTGATTCTTTGGCTCCTGTCCTGCTACAATTACAAACATAATGTGTCCGACTCAGCCTTGAATGTTTTGACTTTCATCTGTTTGTGTTTCAGCCATAGCATTTTTAAACAAACCGTCCCTTTGGGATTTGTAATTCTCAGTGGAATAAAAAACACTGGGGAGAAAGAAAAGATCTATACATCAACTATATTTAATAGAAACCACTAATTAAAGAGGAATAAATGGCACTTATCTGTTCATGTGGCTCAAAGTAAGTCTCAGTCTGGAGTCTTAAAAACTTCATTTAAAATTATATATAGATAGGTGCCTGCTTTTAAGGCGCTTTTCCCTTTCAAAACACTCACCTCTGGATTTGAAAAATCATTAAATTTGTATAACAATGAATACTTAATGCAGATCCCACTTCCCATATACAAACTTTTTAACGATAAAGAGCCTTTTCAGTGTGTCTAATCCTATTTACTATTCTGTGCTTTTCGACAAACACAGTACTCCAATTAAGAAGTCTTGGTCCTTTAGAAGTAAGGCTGGCTCATCAGCTCCCAAAGGAAGAAAAGAACTATTTATTTTAACCGTTAATCCCAAATACAAACTACACAATTAAGCAGTCTAGCCTAATTCTGATTCATGTTAAGTTAGGATGAAGCCAGTCTTGCTGTATAAGGCTATAGTTGCTAACAAAAAAAAGTAAATCTTATTAAGAGTCCCTCTGAACAACTTCCAAGTGATAGTATGTTGAATATATACCATGCCCAAATCCTTTCAGCATTCCTCATATAAACAGAACATGGGAAAGAAGCAAAATTAACCTCAATTAGCTGGCTCCATCTTGTGGGTGGGAAGCAAATTACTGTCAGAAAAATACAGAGTATACATTTTTTCACTGATTTCATCTGATTTTTGACTTTCCTCACATAGGTAAACAACTCTGCAAGCTAGCTTGTGAGCACTTCAGGGCAAGGGACAGTGGTCTGAATGCACAAAAGGAGTTAGGCACCTAAGTTCCAATTTTGGGACCACTGAGATGCACAAGGCATCCACTGCACCCTGTAGGTGCCTGAACTCACACGGTGGCTGTTTTTGCAATAAAAGTTCCCCCGGGGCCTATGTTTCTGCCTCTGAGCACGCCTCACTCTAGGCATCCAGGTGCCTAAATCTTGGCTAAGCCCCAGAGTGATTCACAAACCAGGGGAAGATAAGCATTCCTCCACCTATGTTGCATGGGGAGGAGGAGGAGAACAACTTCCCTCCTAACTTTTAGCCCAGTGGTTAGGGTACTCACCTGGGCTGTAGGAGACCTCCAGTTCAATTCCCCCTGAGGGGGGAAAAGGGATTTGAACCAGTCTCTACCATCTCTCAAGTGAGTCCTCTCACCATTGGGCTATGGAATATTCTGGTGTGGGGCTTTCTCAATCCTTCCTGTTGAAACTGTTGCACTCTGGATAAATAATTGGTCAATGGAGCTGGGGAACTGGATCCAGGGTCTTCAAAGTGAGTGCTCTAGCCACTAGACTACAGAGTCATTCTTGCGCTCTCTCTCTCTCTCGACATTTGGGCCAGAGGGAGAGACCACTAACCGCTGGGCTCAAAGTTATGATGGAAGTTCTCCTCCTCCTCCGTAACCACCCCCCTGCTTCTTGCTTTTGTGAATTGCAGTCTAAGGTGCCTACCTCTCCCCATGCATTGTACAGGAGCTCAGGTGCCTAACTCAGGCTTTGAGAATCACAGTGATTTTTCTAGGTGCCTAACAGTTAGGCATTGCAACACTCAGCATCACAACACCTAACTCCTTTTGTGCATTCAGGCCTGCATCTTTGGTTGTGTGTGGACAGTGCCTAGTGCACTGTGGGTTTAAAACTCATCACAAATATTATACCAACAGTTCCCCTACTAGGGAAAAGAGCCTCTGGAGACTACATCTCTAGACAAAAAACCAAACCAAAAAACCTTGCTAGCAGTCCAAAGCCTTGCTGAGAGTCCAAAGCAAGGCTTTATCATTGAAAGCAGAACCCCCCAAGAGCCCACAGGGGAACAAAGCCCTCTTATTATCCACCCCCATGAGGCACAACAATATCCCTTATAAAAGTGGACCCAGCTGCTCCGACTATTCCTTTAGCTCATAGGGGGACTTCTCTTCCACAATTACTAAAAAGGGGATGCTGTTGCAGTAGGTAACGTGTTTTATCTGCCAACTGTCCTTTTCTGACTCTAATACTTTAACTACAGAGCCCAAAGAAAAGATATTTTAAAAGAATATCACTGCACACACAATTCAATTCTCTAATGATTCTCTGATGATTTTACTACAGGCTGTAGTAGAACTACTGCAAACTACGGGACAGCCTCTTCAAGTTCATATAGTTTATCAAGTAGTAACTTGGTGCTCCTTTAATGTATGCGTTCCTATCTTCAGGAAATACTATAATCTAGCATTGTGATGAAATAGCATTGTCTGGCCTGGAGTGCAGAGATGTTTGCTGTTTGTTTATTGACTCATAATACAGTTCTTTGCTCAGCAACTGCAATGCCACACACTCTGCCTCAAGGTCTCTGATTTGCATAATAAGTCCATGATTATTGTGCAGTAACCCTGAAGTATGCAAATCCCTATACTCTTAAAGGCCGACAGCCATTGTTAGCCAATCAAAGAGAAGAGATTTGCATAATCACTGTACAGTTAAGATTTTTATGGCCATCCTTTCAGTTTGAATGTGTTATTTTAAATGTAAAGTGGCACAACTACATGCCACCCCGTCCTCCAGTCCATAGCCCACCTAGTCTACTGCTGTCCTTGCTATCTTTCCTACCTGCCACAGTCCCTCCGTTTGACACCTGGGAAACACCTACCTCAAGGCTGCTCTCCAAGGCTTGTCCATACATGGAGCCTGGGTGTCTGTCCTCCTTTCAGAGTAGCAGCTGTGTTAGTCTGTATCCGCAAAAAGAACAGGAGTCCTTGTGGCACCTTAGAGACTAACACATTTATTTGAGCATAAGCTTTCGTGGGCTACAGCCCACTTCATCAGATGCATAGAATGGAACATATAGTAAGAAGATATATGTACATACAGAGAACATGAAAAGGTGGAAGTTGCCATACCAACTCTAAGAGGCTAATTAATTAAGATGAGCTATTATCAGCAGGAGAAAAAAAAGCTTTTGTAGTGATAATCAAGATGGCCCATTTCAGACAGTGCACAAGAAGGTGTGAGGATACTTAACACGGGGAAATAGATTCAATTTGTGTAATGACCCAGCTACTCCCAGTCTCTATTCAAGCCCAAGTTAATGGTATCTCGTTTGCAAATGAATTCCAGTTCAGCAGTTTCTCATTGGAGTCTGTTTTTGAAACTTTTCTTTGCAAAATTGCCAGCTTTAAATCTGTTACTGAGTGACCAGAGAGGTTGAAGTGTTCTCCTAATGGTTATTGAATGTTACAATTCTTGATGTCTGATTTGTGTCCATTTATTCTTTTGCGTAGAGACTGTCTGGTTTGACCAATGTCCATGGCAGAGGGGCATTGCTGGCACATGATGGCATATATCACATTGGTAGATGTGCAGGTGAACGAGCCCCTGATGACGTGGCTGATGTGATTAGCTCCTATGATGGTGTCACTTGAATAGATATGTGGACAGAGTTGGCATCGGGCTTTGTTGCAAGGATAGGTTCCTGGCTTAGTGTTTTTGTTGTGTGGTGTGTGGTTGCTGGTGAGTATTTGCTTCAGGTTGGGGGACTGTCTGTAAGTGAGGACTGGTCTGTCTCCCAAGATCTGTGAGAGTGAGGGATCGACTTTCAGGATAGGCTGTAGATCTTTGATGATGAGCTGGAGAGGTTTTAGTTGGGGGCTGTATGTGATGGCCAGTGGTGTTCTGTTATTTTCTTTGTTGGGCCTGTCCTGTAGTAGATGACTTCTGGGTACTCTTCTGGCTCTGTCAATCTGTTTTTTCATTTCAGCAGGTGGGTATTGTAGTTTTAAGAATGCTTGATAGAGATCTTGTAGGTGTTAGTCTCTGTCTGAGGGATTGGAGCAAATGCGGTTATATCTTAGAGCTTGGCTGTAGACAATGGATTGTGTGGTGTATCCTGGATGGAAGCTGGAAGCATGTAGGTAAGTATAGCGGTCAGTAGGTTTCCAGTACAGGGTGGTGTTTATGTGACCATTGCTTATTAGCACAGTAGTGTCCAGGAAATGGACCGCTTGTGTGGATTGGTCTAGGCTGAGGTTGATGGTGGGATGGAAATTGTTGAAATCATGGTGGAATTCCTCAAGGGCTTCTTTTCCATTGGTCCATGGGTAGCACTACATTGATGACATCGTCATCATCTGGCCCCATGGAAAAGAAGCCCTTGAGCTTTAGCCCCCACAAAACCCTTATTAACTGTTTGTGTGGGGTTACTGCATAGCATCTTTGGCTCTCTTCCTGACTGCTTGTAACTTAATGACCCCTAATAGGCAAGTCATTAGCACCTTTGTCATAACAATATATTAGAGAGACCAGGTGGGTGAGGATATTTTATTGGACCAACTTCTGTTGGTGGCAGAGACAAGCTTTCGAGCTTACAAGCTACACAACTCTGTAAGCTTTTCTCATCCACCAATAGAAGTTGGTCTAGTAAAAGAGATTGCCTCACCCACCTGGTCTCTCTCATATGCTGGAACCAGCATGACTATAACAACACTGCAAATAACTGTATATTGCCCTTCCAATTCCGTTGCTTCCTTACACTGCAGCATAGCTAGGTAAACATTGTCTCTTCCTTTTCCCCTCAAATTTCCCCTTTTTATAACCTTGCTTTAATCAGCCCCTAATTAATCTCTTCCATGCTTAACTTGTACCGAGTATTGCAGGCTGTTTTGATGTATCTGCATAATTTCCCATCAGACTCCTCCATCCCGAATGCTAAAAGGCACTTCTTCTCAGCAAGGTGAGCAAAACAAAACATTTGGAGTTTCTAGACCAGACCATTTTGCACATTTCATGAGCCACTTTTATGCACCCCTCCCCCCCCATTAGAAAAACTTTCAAAATGGAATGTCAGTTAAAATCTTAAAATCCCCAAAACTTTAAAACTCCTCTTCTGATTTTTGCAAAACTTCCCAGATAGTTTTTACTCTGGTATGACATTTGTATGCAAGTTTTAGAAAGAGCTGTTTCCTTTGGGGAAAAACTTGCAGAGGTTGACCACTGGGATTATAATTAGGCTAGTTTCCAGTTTATCTACTGAGAGGCTATTGCCACTCATCTCCACGTCTATGGCCCAGTCTGCACCAACAAACATTTCCTAAGCATTTTATCTTTCTGTAGATATAAGCTTGCGTGTATTCCTTTATCTAGCTAGCTACTGGAGGTATCATGAGACTCATTGACTCATTGTCACTAGCTAAGTCACAAACCCATAATCAAAATGTATCTATAATAAAACATTTTGTGATCAACACTAGGAAAACCTTACAGAAGTCAGAAATTATAAAGAATTAAGTTTTCAGAGTATAAAATGTTTAGTAACAGATGGGGAAAGTCCCAAATACACTTGTTTGATGTTAACATGCTTATTTAACAGACATTAGATTCAGGATCAGTTTCATAGAGAGAGCTTAACACTGGTTTTCCACTTACAAGTTTTACCAAAGAGAGGGTTCTATAAATTGGTGAATGATTTACAAAAATGTAAACTAGTATGGATAAAATATGAATACACCTGAACCTTTGATCAAAACACAAGCAGAAGAAAATGTTGAGGTTCTAAAAAATGTACTTAACATTTCCCTCCAACGCAATTTTCTCAGTCCTGTACTTCCTGGTTTGGGCTAGGACTGGAATGGATACACTAAAAGGTAAGAGAAGTGGTTCATCTGGTATTTTTCTTAAGAGAAACCAGGAAGCACAGAAATGCAGATAAATAAATAAAGTCTGCACACACAAGATTTTCAGAAAGCAACAGAGGGTCCTGTGGCACATTTAAGACTAACAGAAGTATTGGGGAATGCCCCTCTGCTATGTACATTGGCCAAACTGGACAGTCACTACGCAAGAGGATAAATGGACACAAGTCAGATATCAGGAATGGCAATATACAAAAACCTGTAGGAGAACACTTCAACCTCCCTGGCCACACAATAGCAGATGTAAAGGTAGCCATCTTACAGCAAAAAAACTTCAGGACCAGACTCCAAAGAGAAACTGCTGAGCTCCAGTTCATTTGCAAATTTGACACCATCAGATCAGGATTAAACAAAGACTGTGAATGGCTAGCCAACTACAGAAGCAGTTTCTCCTCCCTTGGTGTTCACACCTCAACTGCTAGCAGAGCACCTCACCCTCCCTGATTGAACTAACCTCGTTATCTCCATACTGATTTATACCTGCCTCTGGAGATTTCCATTACTTGCATCTGAAGAAGTGAGGTTCTTACCCACGAAAGCTTATGCTCCCAATACTTCTGTTAGTCTTAAAGGTGCCACAGGACCCTCTGTTGCTTTTTACAGATTCAGACTAACACGGCTACCCCTCTGATACAAGATTTTCAGATTGATTTCTAATGTTCAAAGTTTCTGATCAGCATGGCTAAGTTTCAAGTAACCATTCCAAATAGTCTGAAAAGATTAGGTCCTGATTTAGTACCCATTGAAATTAAAAGAGTCTATCCATAGACTTTAATGTGCATTGGATTGGGCTCTATGTTGGGAACTTACTTCTGGAAAAACCTTTTATTGTCATCAATCAGCCCAAAGGTACATTAATTGCTGTTTTACAAAGGTTTTCCGAGATCTCCTTTTTTGCAGAGTGATCTGTTAAGAGTGTGTGTAGCATTAAAC
The DNA here is from genome assembly GCF_028017835.1 of Emys orbicularis. Classification (NCBI taxonomy): domain Eukaryota; kingdom Metazoa; phylum Chordata; order Testudines; family Emydidae; genus Emys; species Emys orbicularis. The sequence goes on along the minus strand of NC_088687.1, from coordinate 93,327,435 downwards.
TCTTACATAGATTGCAGCACTCTGATATGGATGATAAAGGTGGAATACTGTAATGGTTGTCTATTTGTTACTGTAATAGCAGTGGCACATGCTGCCACTTGGAGCAGTGTCTAGAGCAGCATTTCTCAAATGTGGCCACTGTGGCTGCATGCAGCCACCAGGGGCTTTATGTGAGGCCACAGCAGCCTCCTGGGCAGTGATGGGGTTGGGGGGGAAATCATTGGCCCCTCCCTCACCCTCTCTGTTGCTCCAGGATGTGCCGCCCTGCATTGCCTCTGGAGACAAAGGGGGCATGACCCATCTTGGGGGGAGAGGGTATGGGCAGCAGGGGACTTTGGGAGCCTGGCCGTGCGTGCGGCCCATGGCTCCGACCGCGGGGCAGCAGGTACTGACTCCCCCAGCTCCGGCCACACCACCAGGCCTCCAGCTGCGGGGCTTCAGCCTCCGGCCCCTGGTTCCAGCTGCGTGGCAGCAGGCAATGGTCCCGACTCCTGTCCCGGACTCCGGCCATGCAGTGGCGGGCACTGGCCCTAGGCCTCGACTCCCAGATGCACAGCAGCAGGTTCCAACCGTGGGGCTTCAGATGCCATTCCCCGGCTCTAGCCGTGGGGCTTCGGCCTCTGGCCCCAAGTTCTGGCCATGCAGTGGCGGGCGCTGGCCCAGGCGCTGACCCCCATCTCTGGCTGTGTGGCAGTGGGCTCTGACTGTGGGACTTCGGGCGCCGACCCCTGGCTCCAGCCGCACAGCGGCAGGTGCTGACCCCCAGCTCCAGCTGTATGGCAGCAGACACCATCCCACAGCTCTGGTCCCAGGCTCTGGCCATGCGGCGGCGGGAGCTGACCCCCGCTGCCGACCCCTAGTCCTGGCCATGCAGCATTGAGCGCTAGCTCCAGCCATGCAGTCCTGGGCTCCAGCACCCAGCTCTGGGCTCTGGCTGTTCGACAGCAGGCAGTGGCCTTGGGCGCTGATCCAGCAGGCTCCGATACCTGGTTCCGGCCATGCAGTTCCTGTCTCTGGCTCTAGGCTCTGGCCGCGGGCTCTGGGCCCTGGCCCTGGCCACACGGCAGCGGGGCTCATCACCACCCCCATTGCCCCTGGACTCTGCTGCCTTCCTGGCCCTGCATCCGCCCTCCCCCCACCATCGCCCTGCGCCCCCGCTGCCTCTCCTAGTCCCACAAATATAATTTTCACAGTATTATTTTTATTATTGAGTCCACAAAAAACCCCATCATATATAAATTACAATGACTTGGCTGTGTATCTGTGCATATTTAATGGTTTTTCCTAAAGTTAATGAAGTATTTTAGGAAAAAGTGTCAGTGCAGCCACCAGTGAGAGCCACCAAAAAATGTGTTGTGAGAACCCCTGGTCTAGAGACGGTGGAGTGTGACTTGGGGAGACTGAAAGCAAGTTGGAGGTGCCTGTTGATCAGCAATGGCTGGTCAGTGACTAATGTGGTGATCAGGGCCATCCCTAGGAGGGTGCAGGGCCCGGGACAACTCCCCCGTCCGGCCCAGGCCCCACCCCCATTCCACCCCTTCTCCCAAGCCCTGCCCCTTTCTGGCTTCCACCTCCTCCCCTGAGCAATGCCAGGAGCTGGCGGGGCAGAGCGGGGCAGGCTGGGGCTTTGTTTCTCATTGCTGCCGGTGCCAGGCCCCCTGCTAACCCCCCAAGCCACTCTGGACCCCACGTCCTGAAGCACGGGGCTCCCCAAAGCGCAGGACCCACCAAAGCGCGTGGCCCAGAGTTGTTGCCCTGGTCGGTCCTATGGACGGAATGGCGCTGGTGGTGATTATATCTGCCTGCTGAATTTTGCATGATATATGTGAAAGAAATGGGGGGGGGGGGGCAGCAGGACTTGCAATAACCAGTATGCAAGCACACAGGCAAGTTGTTGCAGTTAGCTGTTTATATTAGCACAAACTACAGTCAGTGTGCTGCCCAAATTAGGAATGTTCTGTGCACCTGTTTTCAGACTGATGGAAACTGGTGCTGAACCAGTGATGTTAATTTTTTTTTTAAAGAGATTTAAAGAGGAGAATTATTTATGTTAGTGGCGTGATCTCTGTTTTTACATGTTTGGGATTATGGGATTGTGTATTTTTTCTCATTATTAATTATTTCTATTAGTAATGGTGAGGAAGTTTTCTTTGTTTTCTGCCAAATTTGGAACATCTACAGCAGTGGTCACCAACCTGTGGCCCGCGGGCCGCCAGCAGATTACCTTGATGGGCTGCGTGCAACCCGCAGACGACAGGTTGCCCACCACTGATCTAGAGCTTGATTTTTTTCATTGCATGTAGCATTTTTATATCACTTTATATGTTCAAAGCCCAGATCTCATTGATGTCATTTGCAGTCAGGAGTGTCAACCTGTCCTGCAGTGGCTCAAGAGCATGAATACTAACCTCCGGGCAGACTGTAAAGAAGCAGGACACAGCCCCCAAATTGGCTATCTAAAGATTATTAAGTAGGAAAAGGAAATAAGCGAGTTATATACAAGGTTACACACACATTTTTCCAATGGGTCTCACATCTATTTGGTGACAGCAGAGGAATATTGGGATTTGGAAATTCTGGCTTCAGTTCCAGGTTCTGAAGAGCAGTACAATTTAGTGGTTAAAGACCCTTTTGCACCTGTACCCCTCCCCCAAGCCTGATCTCTTTTACACTTGTCCTGTCCAGCCTGTTCCTGTCCCACTCTTCACCCTCCAGCTGGCTCCTGTCCCAGTCTTCCTGCTGGCTCTCCCCCACATCCTGCTTGGTTCTTGTCTCAGTCTTCTTCCCACTCCTCATGGGTTCCTGTCTATCTCCTTCTCCCCTCCCCCAGTCCTCTGGATCCTGCCTGAGGGGTGGTCTAAACTGAAAACTTGTATTGGCAAAACTTTGTCTCTCAGGAGCATGAAAAAAACCACACCCCTGAGCGATGTAGTTGAGCTGGCCTAACTCCTGGTGTAGACAGAGCTAGGTCAATGGAAGAATTCTTCCGTCAACCTAACTACCACCTCTGGGGGAGGTGAATTAACTACAGCAATGGCAGAACCTTTCCCATCACTGTAGTGGGTGTCTACCCTGAAGCGCTACTGCAGTGCTGCAGCTGTGCCACTGTGGTGTTTTAAGTGTAGACATAGCCTCAGTCTCCCATTGGCACCTCCTCACCCCTCCACATTCCAGTCAGACTATTTCCCTTTCCATGTTACCTAGGCACTAGCAGGAGCCATGACAGCATGGTGGACATAGTTTCCTTGCTTTCAGACCTGATGTTTGGAACCACAGCCCAGTTGCCAGGAGAAGCAAGTGCAGGAGAAGTACTGCGCAGCCTCTACAGCTCAGTCTTTTCCAAAATATTTATCACTGTGCAGAGACCAAGCAAGGAACATTCCAACACTGTAAGTGACCATAGGCACCAACTTTTCCAGGTGCTGGTGGGTGCTCGCTGCCCCGCCCCCATCCAAACCCAAAGTCCCCGCCCCAACTCCACCCCCTCTCTCTCCCTATTGGTCCCCTTCCCCAAATCCCCACCTCGGCCCCACCTCTTCCCCGAGCGCGCCGCGTTCCCTCTCCTCCCCCTCCCTCCCAGCGCTTGCAGCCGCAAATCAGCTGTTTCGCGGTGGGAAGCGCTGGGGGGGCGGGAAGCAGAGCCGCGGCGTACTCAGGGGAGAATGTGGAGGTGGAGTGGAGGCAGAGGTGAGCTGGGGCAGGGGACGGGGCAGGGAGCTGCCGGTGGGTGCAGAGCACCCACCAATTTTTCCCTGTGGGTGCTCCAGCCCTGGAGCACCCACGGAGTTGGCACCTATGTAAGTGACTGTTCTGGAATGTTATGAGCATGTGAAAATAGGGATTATAATTAGGGCTGTGAATTAATCGTAGTGAAATAACGCAATAAACTCAAACAAATTAATCGCGATTAATCACAGTTTTAATTGCACTGTTAAACAATAGAATACCAATTGAAATTTATTAAATATTTTGGATGTTTTTCTACATTTTCATATATATTCTGTGTTGTAATTGAAATCAAAGTGTATTTTATTATAAATATTTGCACTGTAAAAATGATAAACAAAAGAAATAATATTTTTCAGTTCACCTCATACAAGTAATGTAGTGCAATCTCTTTGTCGTGAAAGTGCAACTTACAAATTTAGATTTTTTTTTGTTACATAACTGCACTCAAAAACAAAACAATGTAAAACTTCAGAGTCTACAAGTCCACTCAGTCCTACTTCTTGTTCAGCCAATTGCTAAGACAAACAAGTTTGTTTACATTTACAGGAGATAATGCTGCTCTCTTCTTGTTTACAATGTCATCAGCTCTTTTGTAGGTAGTTATGTGCCAGATATGCTAAACATTTGTATGCCCCTTCATGCTTCGGCCACCATTCCAGAGGACATGCTTCCATGCTGATGACGCTCATTAAAAAAATAATGTGTTAATTAAATTTGTGACTGAACTCCTTGGGGGAGAATTGTATGTCCCTGCTCTATTTTACACACATTCTGCCATATATTTCATGTTATAGCAGTCTTGGATGATGACCCAGCACTTGTTGTTCATTTTAAGAACAACGAGGAGTCCTTGTGGCACCTTAGAGACTAACAAATTTATTTGGGCATAAGCTTTCATGGGATATAACCCACTTCATCAGATGCATGGAGTGGAAAATACAGTAGGCAGGTATAAATATACAGCACATGAAAAGATGGGAGTTGCCTTACCAAGTAGGGAGTCAGTGCTAATGAGGCCAATTCAATTAAGGTGGATGTGGCCCATTCCCAACAGTTGACAAGGAGGGGTGAATATCAACAGAGGGAAAATTACTTTTTGTAGTGCTAACGAGGCTAATTCATTCAAAGTGGATGTGGCCCATTCCCAACAGTTGACAAGAACGCGTGAGTATCAACAGAGGGAAGATTATTTTTTGTAGTGACCCAGCCACTGCCAGTCTTTATTCAGGCCTAATTTGATGATGTCAAGTCTGCAAATTAATTCCAGTTCTGCAGTTTCTCGTTGAAGTCTGTTTTTGAAGTTTTTTTGTTGAAGAATGGCGACTTTTAAGTCTGTTATTGAGTGTTCAGGGAGGTTGAAGTGTTCTCCTACTGGTTATTGAATGTTACAATTCTTGATGTCTGATTTGTGTCCATTTATTCTTTTGCGTAGAGACTGTCTGGTTTGACCAATGTCCATGGCAGAAGGGCATTGCTGGCACATGATGGCATATATCACATTGGTAGATGTGCAGGTGAACGAGCCCTTGATGGTGTGGCTGATGTGGTTGGGTCCTAGGATGGTGTCCCTTGAATAGGTATGCGGACAGAGTTGGCAACTGGGTTTGTTGCAGGGGTTGGTTCCTGGGTTAGTGTTTCTGTTGTGTGGCGTGTAGTTGCTGGTGAGTATTTGCTTCAGGTTGGGGGGGCTGTCTGTAAGCGAGGACTTGCCTGTCTCCTAAGGTCTGTGAGAGTGAGGGTTCGTCCTTCAGGATAGGTTGTAGATCCTTGATGTTGCGCTGGAGAGATTTTAGATGGTGATGGCTAGTGGCATTCTGTTACTTTCTTTGTTGGGCCTGTCCTGTAGTAAATGACTTCTGGGTACCCTTCTGGCTCTATCAATCTGTTTCTTCACTTCCTCAGGTGGGTATTGTAGTTTTAAGAATGCCTGATAGAGATCCTGTAGGTGTTTGTCTCTGTCTGAGTGATTGGAGCAAATGCGGTGGTATCTGAGAGCTTGGCTGTAGACAATGGATTGTGTGATGTGGTCTGGATGAAAGCTGGAGGCATGTAGGTAAGTATAGCGGTCAGTAGGTTTCTGGTATAGGATGGTGTTTATGTGACCATTGCTTATTTGCATTGTAGTGTCCAGGAAGTGTATCTCTTGTGTGGACTGGTCCAGGCTGAGGTTGATGGTGGGATGGAAATTGTTGAAAACATGGTGGAATTCCCAGGGCCGGTGCAAGGAAGTTTCGCACCCTAGGCGAAACTTCCACCTTGCGCCCCCCCCCCCCCAGCCCTGCGGCAGCTCCCCACCCCCCCCCCCGCCCTGAGACGCCCCCACCCACGGCAGCTCCCTCCTGTCTACCCTGAGGTGCTCCCCCCATGGTAGCTCCCGCCCCCGGGGAGCCGTGCGGCAGCTCCCCACCCCAGCTCACCTCTGCTCCGCCTCCTCCCCGAGCATGCCGCCCCCGCTCTAATTCTCCTCCCCTCCCAGGCTTGCGGCGCCAAACAGCTGATTGGCACCGCAAGCCTGGGAGGCGGGAGAAGTGGAGCGGCCGCTGCGCTGGGAGAGGGAGTCTGAGCCGCACGTGTCAGCGTGCCACCGGCAGCCCAGCCCAGGAACGCTGTAAAAAAAAAATTGGGGCACTGCTTTTTGGTGCCCCCAAATCTTGGCACCCTAGGCAACCGCCTAGTTTGCCTTAATGGTAGCACCGGCCCTGGGAATTCCTCAAGGGCCTCCTTCCCAAGGGTTCAGATGATGATGTCATCAATGTAGCACAAGTAGAGTAGGGGCACTAGGGGACGAGAGCTGAGGAAGTATTGTTCTAAGTCAGCCATAAAAATGTTGGCATACTATGGGGCCATGCGGGTACCCATAGCAGTGCCGCTGACTAAGAACAGTTTCACTGCAGATTTGACAAAATGCAAAGAAGGTACCGATGTGAGATTTCTAAAGATAGCTACAGCACTTGACCCAAGGTTTAAGAATCTGAAGTGCCTTCCAAAATCTGAGAGGAATGAGGTGTGGAGCTGCTTGTAGAAGCAACACTCCCATGCAGAAACTACAGAACCAGAACCACCAAAAAAGAAAATCAACCTTCTGCTGGTGGTATCTGACTCAGATAATGAAAATTAATATGTGTCGGTCCGCACTGCTTTGGATTGTTATCAAGCAGAGCCCCTCATCAGCAGGGATGCATGTCCCCTGGAATGGTGGCTGAAGCATGAAGGGACATATGAATCTTTAGTGCATCTGGCACGTGAATATATTGCAATGCCGGCTACAACAGTGCCATGCAAATGTCTGTTCTCACTTTCAGGTGACATTGTAAACAAGACAGGGGCAGCATTATCTACTGCAAATGTAATCAAACTTGTTTGTCTGAGCAACTGGCTGAACAAGAAGTAGGACTGAGTGGACTTTCAGGCTCTAAAATTTTACATTGTTTTATTTTTGAATGCAGTTTTTTTTGTACATAATTCTACATTTGTAAGTTCAACTTTCATGATAAAGAGATTGCACTACAATACCTGTATTAGGTGAATTGAAAAATACTATTTCTTTTGTTTTTTTTACAGTGCAAGTACTTGTAATAAAAAATAAATATAAAGTGAGCAATGTACACTTTGTATTCTGTGTTGTAATTGAAATCAATATATTTGAAAATGTAGAAAACATCCAAAAATATTTAAATGGTATTCTATTATTGTTTAACAGTGCGATTAATCATGATTAATTTTTTTAATCGCTTGACAGCCCTAGTTATAATTAAGGTTAAGATTTTGTCACAGTTATTTTTAGTAAAAGTCACGGACTGCTCACAGGCAATAACCGAAAATTCACAGAAACCCATGATCTATCCCTGACTTTTTCTAAAAATAACTATGACAAAACAGGAAGGGAGGAGGATCCAGCATCCAAGGTCCATCCCTGCTGCGCATGGTGTCTGAGAGCATGGTGTCCCCCTGCTGTCATCGCCAGCTGGGAGCTGCCAGGTCCCCCCACAGCGCCTGTGGTGGCTCGGAGTCGTGGGGTCTCCCTGCCACCCACAGCGGCTAGGAGCTGCAAGGCCCCCCCCCGCATGTCAGCTGAGAGCTGCTGAGCCCCCACCAGCTGACACCTCCAGCCACGCTGCCCTAACGCTGCCCTGGGGCTAAAGCAGACAATGTCATGGATTCCGTGACTTCCATGACAAAATCTTAGCCTTAGTTAATAGAAAGTGGTTTTCAACTTTACTGCCGTTGTTACTAGGGCAGTTGCTACAATACTGCTTGTGTATATGTTAAAATAACAGTTTTATACAATATGTTAACAAGAGGATCCTATGTTAGGTTTTTTCTTTCTAACGTTGCATTACTGGCATTGGGGAAAATAACTCACTGTTTACTCTAAAGGCACATTTCCTGTGACAAATATTGCAATAATGCAGTGCTTAGATGCTTTACTATGTTCTTTTGGCCTAATACTAGGACTCCTTTGAATTCAAGTGCGGTTTCACTGACCCTGTACGTAATGATGTACTGGCATCTGTTAGGTAACTACTCTTCAGAGGCCATTGTGGAACTCAGCCTATCTTAACATCTTCAATGTCTTAATTCTTCTTTTAGCATATCCTTTGCTCAACTACTTTTAACATCTAATCCAAGTTACTACATAGATTTCTCATTCAGTTCCTGCTAGTCAAGGTTGTCATGGACTCACAGGTCGTGCCCACTCTTGGCCCCGTGTGGTCCGTGGGGGGGGGGGGGGGGGGCTTTCAGTGAGACAGCCCTTTTCCCGGGGGTCCACTCTCTCTCGGGGTTAAGCCCCTCCACCTCCTGGAGTTGCACATCTCTGAGCCTTAGCACACCTGTCTCTCGACGTGGGCCCCCTCGGAGAATCCACTCGCTCTGGAGCCCCGGGGACTCCACCCCCCGAAGGGGACGATGCAACCCTGTTCTCTAGACCGGAGTGACGCTCAGCCAGCGTAAAACAGGAGGGGTTATTGAGCGTTGAACACAGCACAGGAAACTCTCAGGGCCTCAGGCCTGGCCTTCCTCAGCACAGCACATCCAAGTCTCCCCAGCATCCCGGTGGGCTCTGCCTGCTCCCTCTCTCCAGCCCAGAGCCCCCCTGCTTCCCAGCTGGGCATCTGAGCTCCCCGGCCCCAAGCCCCGCCTCTGTCCATTGTCCTCTATCCAGGTAAACAGGGTCATAAACAGAGTCGCCTGGGCCTCCTCTCCTCTCTTCTCTCCCCTGGCCCCCTCTGTCTGGAACCGGCTGGTTAGGTCACCGGGGTCCTCTCTTCACAGCCCATTGTCCTCCCCCTGGCCAGAGCCAGCTGTGACTCCTGAGCTGGGCCTCCGGGTCACCAGGTCACCTGTCGCTGGGGTCTCCATTCTCCCCGCCAGTGGCTGGGGTCCCAAGCTCCCTCACCGGTCCTCTGTAACCACAAACTCCCTCGGCCATCATCTCGTTAAACCCGTAACACCTAGGGAAGCTGAGTCCCACCCTCTCTGCGTGCCAACCATAGGAAAACCAAGCGAATCCCCCATAGGAAACAAGGAAAACAAGAAACTCCCCCACGTCATCACAAAGGTGCACACAATTTTGTTTTAAGATTAGTCTGAAGAGAGAGAGAGAAGAAAATCCCTTCCTACCTCAAGCCCGTCTGACTGACCTTGTCACTCATATCCCAATTCCACATGCTTCTTCCATTTCTAAAAGGAGGACACAAAAATGAAATGTAAATATCTCATGACATTTTTGGACACACAAGCTGGAGATAGTGTAGACTCAGTGTTTCAGCCATGCCAGTATTTCCTCTCTCATTTAAAACAGATTGTAATAAATTTCTGTGAGTATTAATGGTAAATGATCTGGTAATTAGCCCTGGCTCCACCTACTCTCTCCCTTTCCATTTGCATCCAGCGATGGAGCATCTGGCTGGCGTGCAACCCCCATGCTCCTCCCAGCAGCCAGAACTAAGCTTCAGGTAGCCCTCTGAGGCAACTGTGTAAGGATGGCAGTGGTGCTGGTGAAATCCTTATTGTAAGCTGCTCCCATTAATGTCTGTTTATAATACCTTTCATCTGAGGATCACAAAGTGCTTTACTATCACCATGAAGTAGATATTATTATACTTTTTTTCCAGTTGGGTCAATTGTACAGAGAGGTTATATAACTTGTCCAAGGTTTTAGAGCAAGTTCGTAGCAGAGCTGGGAACAGAACCCAGACTTCTTCACTCCTACTTGTCCTGTTCTAAAGACTTTTTGTTCTCTGTAGCCCCGCACTTGGGGTAGTCACTTATAATAATAATCATAGAATCTCAGGGTTGGAAGGGACCTCAGGAGATCATCTAGCCCAACCCCCTGCTCAAAGCAGGACCAATCCCCAGACAGATTTTTGACCCAGATCCCTAAATGGCCCCCCTCAAGGATTGCAGGCCAATGCTCAAACCTCTGAGCTATCCCTCCCCCCAATGTCAATTATGTCGATGGAAAATGTGGGTAAAACACTACCACATCCTAATTGTATCATGTGATAACTGTTCTGCTCTGGTGTAAATGACTACATAAGGGGCTGGGCAATGGGGAATCTGTCCCAATATATCAAGAATGTGTATCTGGGGTGGGTTTTTTTCTTCCTTTCTGGAAAAAAAAGTGTTGCTGCTCTGAGGGGGAATGCATTGCTTTCTTTTCTGAAGTTCAGGCTTTGAAATGACAGGAAATATTTTAGCAATGAGTGAGAGCTTGAAGGAGAAATTAACCATTCTGAAACCACTTGAAAAGAGCTGATATTTTCTGCCTATGTGGTCCTCCAAGGCATTGAATCCCATTTTAAAATTAAACTATGTACTGTGGTTTCTATTTCTTCCTTTTTAACGGCTAACGCTCTTTGTAGTCTTATTAACAGCAAGGAAACATACTTTTCTTCACAGACCCACAGGTCTGTGTAGGAGGAGTCTGAGCTGATTACTGCTGTCTTATTTAAAGCCATCCTAATCTAATTAAATGCCTGTCAGATAAATACTGATTGCTTCCCTAGAGCCACCAATCTGGAACTATAATTCCATGTACAGTACAAAAAGTGTTTGATTTTTCTCTTCAAGGGTCCCCAAACAAAAATTCCAAACTTGTGGCATGATATTTTACCTTTCATGCCTCGGGACTTGATCCAATACCCATTGAAGTCAGTCAAAAAACTCCCACTGTTTCTGAGCAAGTCCTACCTTCTTATCAAAGTGCTTAGCAGTCTGCCACATCACTAGCCTAATGCACTGGGTACATAAAACACTGCAAAAACAGTGAAAAGAATGTTACTATTAACATACTTCTGCTTTTTTAATCCAAGGAGAGCCCTTGTAATAGAATAGTCAACACAGCAGATTCTAATTGCAGCTGGGTAAAATGTTTCAGCCAACATCTTTTTCACCAAAAAATGCAGATTCAAATTATTTTGGTCGATTTTTTTTTAAATGACTAAAATGAATCATTTCAACATTTTTGAAAAAAGGTTTTGATTTTTTTTTCAGGCTAGGTTCACAAAGACGTAGGCACCATTCACAAAACAGAGCAGTACTCTTATTCTCTATAGTCCAGTGGCTAAAGCATGAATATAGGTTTCCCACATCCTAGCTACAGGCCTGCTCCAGACTCCCTAACCACCATTCTATAGGGGATCTTGGGGGGTAGGTCTCTCTCAATCTCTCCTGTTGAAGCTGTTCCACTTTGTATATATAATTAAATTGTCACTGGAGCAGGGACTGGAATCTGAGGATCTCCACCTTTCCAGGTACATACCCTAACCACAGGCTATAGAGACATTTTTTCTTGCCCAGTGAATGAAAAGGAGTTCCTGTTTTAAAAAACAAAACAAACAATCAAAAAAAACCCTGGGAGAATAGGTCGAGGATTAAATAGGTCCGGGATTACACTAGAGTAAAGAAGGAAGTTCCTTCTCAGGAATTCAGACACAGATGGCAAATACCTACAAAACCTAAAGAAGCATGAGGATGAGATTTTCACAGCCCAGGGAGGCACAAGAGAGAGTAGGGTTTCCTAAGGACAAATTTTAGGGAGACTGCAAACTAAGGCCAGAGTGGGCAGGTATATCCTGCCAACTAATGCAGAGCAACAGTGGTTTCAGAGGCTAAACTGGATGCTTGTTTGATCCCATGTCTTCTCAGATGAGGGTGGAGCAAGGCAACCACCGAGCAGTGGGTAACATGCTCAGAACTTTCATAAAGGGGAGAGGAGAGACCAGGATGAATTGACTTTCCCTTGAGCAAATGACTAAAAAGTTTTGGTGTTTATTCTCCCCTCACTTCCACTGGCATAAAATGAGTGACTCCAATCAAGTCAATGGAGGTATTCTGGTGTAAAATAAGTTTGAGAAGAGAATTGGTTCTAGAGTTTTTTTGTTTTTTTTTATTTGCAAGTCCTACTCTATTTCAATAGCATTGTATAAAGTGTGTTGGGATCCATCAGAATAAAAGGTGCTGTGCAAATGTAAAACATATCTTCTTGTTGTTATTAGGATCCTGCTAATTTTATTCAGTGAAGTAATCCTTGTTCACAGTCATCAGCAAGTTGCGAGTTGCATAACCACAGAGAAGTAAATCAGAAATGTCTTTAAAGAAAAAGGCTAATTCTCAAAGAATTTCTAGCTGAAAACAGGCTTTACTCTCTTTATACTCATCTGAACTGACAGGTGTTTTCATTTATATTTTGCTCTTTCTAGGGACATCTAATTGAAACTAGGTGAAGGGAATGGAGGGTAAAGAAATAACTGCAAACAATGGGCAGAACATTTGAAGGAGAAATAAGAAACAATAATGAAGAGCAATAAAGAAAAATCCTCTGAGAACAATTCCAGTTTGTTCAATATTTTATTATTTTGCAATGAAATTAAAGAGACACTGTCAAGAGCAGACAGTTTCTTTTAAATGCATCTGAATATAAAACGTTCTCTGAGTCATTTGCTAACCTGACGTATTGTCATCTCTTTTGTTTTCAAAGGTCGGCTGATTTTTACAGCACAAATAGCCAACCATAATATGGTCTGCTCATCAGGCTTGTGTATCATTCTCCAAGATATGGATCCTAAGAGAACATATGAACTGTGTGTGTGTGTGTGCGTGTGCATCCACAGAGACACAGTACGCACATTGGGTGAAAGCCTGGCCCCACTGAAGTCAGTGACAAAACTCCCACTGACTTCAGTGAGGCCAAGTAGTTCAACCATGGAACAGGATGAATGAACACAGAGCATTCCTTCATGTACTAGACATGCCCCTGCCATTAATAGAGTCGCATGGTTTCTTTTCTTGCACATTTTACAAATGGGGAAGATTATCTGGATGGAGCAGGCAGAAATGAAGTGTGTGCTCTCAGATTGTTCATAAATGATCTTCATGTGAATAATAATAAAGTTCTGGGGATGGAGATGAAGGGTTATCAACATCAGTGAAAGTGACTGTATGTTCTTAGCAACAGCTATTCTGTTTACTCATTGACAATGAGGACCAAAATGTTGGGGTTTCCCCTGCTTTTTTGTTCCCTTTTTGAAGGGCAAACTCAAGCTACAACTGCAAGTTGTCTACTCTCATGGAACCTGAACATAGAGATTTTGGTGTGGCCAGTACCTGATGCTTTTGGCCGGACTGCCATAGATGGCATGAGAGAAAAGCCTACAGTATGCTTTCAGATACCATATTGTTACACCTTTTGACCTGAGTGGTTAGCCAATATTCGGGGTCTTCCAGGTTGTTTCTGTTAGGAGGAAAAATTGATGGTAGTCAGGTGTTTCTTTGATGCAATCCTATTTATTTATAAAGAATGTACACAAAGACCATGCGCATCACGTAATGGAGGCTAGGGAAGGCTAAGCGTCCCTGAACCTCCACTAATGCTTTACTCCACAGCCCGGGGCTGGGCCGTAGTGTGGCTCAGAGCTCCTCCGGGGGGCCAGGGCGTGGGGCTACTCAGGTGGGCAGGCTGGGGCTGGGATGGCTCGGGATGGCCAGTCGGGGCTCCTCCAGCTGTTGTGGGGGGCTTGGGGCTCCTCTGGCTCTGGCGGGCAAGGGAGGAGGTGGAATAGGGGCAGGGTCGCGGGCAGAATGGGTGGGGCAGGAGCTAGCATCCTCGAACAGGTGGGTTCATTGCGCCACCCATGATAAAGAACCATCTCCCCAAACAAGTCAAAATCAGACAGGAGGTAGTTTCCTTGCTCAATATCCCAACCCTCATTCGAGCCAGCACTTTGCCCAAAAGTATTTAGCTTTTAGCTTTATCTTAGGGTCACACAATAAGTGCTTCTCTGGTTGTGGTTTTTACTGCCTTCTCTGCCTGCTTCTGGGGTGTTTCTGGCTGCTTCTGTTCACACACGTGCCCACAGCTCTACCAGAACAATACCCAGCCCTATGCACAGGGCCGGTGCAACCACTAGGCGAACTAGGCGGCTGCCTAGGGCGCCTAGTGGTTGAGGGCACCCAAAAGCCTGCTCAGCTGAGGAGGTGGAGTGGAGGTGAGCTGGGGCGTGGGGTGGCGTGGGGAGGGCCTCCCGCAGTAACGGGGGGGGCACACAGGGGAACTGCTCCCTGCCCCAGATCACCTCCACTCTGCCTTCTCCGCTGAGCACACAGCCCCCGCTCTAATTCTCCTCCAATCGGCGCCGCATGGGAGGTGAGGAGAATTAGAGTGGTGCCGCCGTACTCAGAGGAGGAGGCGGAGCGGAAGTGAGCTGGGGCGGGCTCCCTGGGCGGGGTTAGCTTCCGCGGGGGGCGGGCTCCCCGGGCGGGGTTAGCTGCCACGGGGGGCCTCCCCGGGCGGGGTTGGCGGGGTTTGCTGCCGTGGAGTGGGGTTCCCCGGGCGGGTTGGCGGGGTTAGCTACCGTGGAGGGGGGCTCCCCGGGCGGGGTTAGCTGCAGAGGGGGGGTAGCTGCTGCGGGGGGGGGGGGCGGCGGGCTCCCTGGGTGGGGGGGGTGGCAGGCGGGGTTAGCTGCCGCGCGGGGGGGGAGGCTCCTCTGGTGGGTGGGCTGGTGGGCGTGGTTAGCTGCCGCGGGGGGGGGGCAGGGTTAGCTGGGTGGGGGGGTGGCGCAAGGTGGAAGTTTCGCCTAGGGCGCGAAACTTCCTTGCACCGGCCCTGCCTATGCATTTCCTTTCAGCCCCACTGGAACCCTTCTGCCCACATAGCTTAGCTCCTGACCAGCCTTGTATGTGGCCTGTGTTTTGGGCACTGACACCTATTGTTTCAGCTGCCACTCCAAAAGGCACTCCATTGCATCTTACATTTATCCTGAATGAAGGGCAGCTGTTACACTCACCAGCTTCAATGAGCTTTCCCCCAAACCCCCGCAGAACAGTATTACAAACGTAAAGCAGACTGGAGGGTGAACAAACTGGCAGTCCACATGCTCAAAATGCAGCCCCTTCACCAGGCAGTGTTTTATTCTGTTCCCGTGACATACATGGAACACCTGACGCTTGGAGCTATAAAGGAAATAGGGTTGAGTCAGGAGAAGCTCAATACCTTTCAGGATCAGGCCCTAATGTCTCAATTCTTTCAATTTCCTCCAATAGGAATTGGATTGGGCCTCCAGGAAGGGCCGAAGTCTTTGACTTCAAGGAAAAAGCTGCTCACTACATTCAAGGAAGAATGGGGATGGAGAGGCGAGGTTACTGGGACAGGTGAAGTCTAAACCTGGCCAATTAATACAATTGCCCCAAAGCCTGAGAATTGATTCTTTAAAATTTCAGACTTTGTTTTTATTATACAGGCAGGGGCTCCATGCTGCTCTTGTTTAAACCCTTTAGCATTGTGGCTGGACGTGCAAGTGCTAGATATTAAGTAGTTAAAGCATGTTTGAGAAGATTTCTTGTTATCACTTTTTGTTGCTGATACCACTGCTAATGTGTTCCTATATGACAAGAGGTTCTGGTTCTTATTTGTTAAGAAGACAGTTACCATACTTTGGATGATATCCAGACTTGCGTCTGGGAATGCTATTTCACAGAGAGTCTCAGAAAGCCCAATCCAATGGCCACTGACGTAAACAGAAAGACAGGCCTGGAGTGTAGAACTCCAAAACCAGCACCAGGATTTGCAGTGACTGGCACATTTGTTGGAGTCTGTGCAAAGAAGAGCCCAAGGATGGAAAGGGCAGGGCATGGGAGCTGGACTACCCTCCAGGTGAGAGCTGAGTCATTTTGGCAGAGAAGTTTGAGGAACCTGCAATATTCCTGTTCTGCAAATAGTCTCCTGTGCTATCTGTCCTGCACTTTTCATGGGCATTTACCATATTTAAAAAAAAAAAAAAAAAAGGGAGTACAGGATCCCTCTGTTTCTGTAGCATGGTCCCGGCCAGGGCCCCGATGTCCTCCAAACTGTTTTCTATCATCACCTAATTGATTTCTGTCATCAATCTTCCTTTTTCCCAGCCATGGGAAGACTTTTCCTCATTCAGGACCTTCTACAGAAGTCTAATATGCTGGCTTCCCTTGTCTTCCTCGATGAAAGATCTTTGCTTAAGCAGGTTTTTCACTTATATGAAATTTCCAGAGACTTCAATATCTGCCTCTTGGTTGAAGGATGGATAGGGGGAGGAATAGCTCAGTGGTTTGAGCATTAGCCTCCTAAATCTAGAGTTGTAAATTCAATCCTTGAGGGGCCATTTAGGGATCGGGGCAAAAATCTGTCTGGGGATTGGTCCTGCTTTGAGCAGGGGGATGGACTAGATGACTTCCTGAGGTCCCTTCCAACACTGATATTCTATGATTCTGTGATCTTTTTCAGCTTGCAAGAGCTCTGTTCCCTTGTGTGTGTCTAGTGATGGATGCCAAATATGGCTTCTGTCTTTGCTTGTACCTTACAAAGTTCAATGACCCTGTTTCAAGAGGCAGGATGTCCTCATGTTGTTTTTTCATTCCTAAGGTCTTCCCATCCCATTGTATGTGAATGGGGGCTTCCATTGTTTTGATTCCACCAGGCTTAATTTACATAGGAGACAGGTAAATAGCTGTGAAATTTCCTCCTGTCTGGGAGAGACCTGTTTCTCCCTTTGTTTGGACACAGGCTGTACAGCCTAGCAAAGAATATCCATAATTCCTTGTACAGTGTTAATACTGAACATACATTTTATGATGATATTAATCACCAGTGTGTCATAGGCTTTCCTGAAACACCTCACTCATTATACTTTTATAGTACAAAAAATATTGTATACAATCAGCTAATTCAATCACTTATCACTTGAGGTTCAGCCCCCTTGGCTTTATAGACCAGTAAACCTTTGCAATGTATTCTTGAAAAGTAAAACCCAGACCAAGCTTCTCTCTCCTGCTGAGGTGCAGATGTCCGGATATCCCCTCCCCCATTGTTAGCTTGATAGTTTTCTTTACCTTCTATGCTAATGGACCTTCATTGTCTCTGCCTGATGACCAAGCTGGTCAAAAAGGCAAATACACATTCCTTTGTCTTTGCTTGCCAAACACATTTTAAGAATATAATTCTAGCACATATTCATAACTCTTTGTTTGCACCCTGGGCATACATCATGCAAGAATATTAATGATCAGTGAGTTATTAGTTTTCCGGTGACGTATTACATGTCACCTTTTAGATACAGATTATAACCATAGTGAGCTGGGGTACGCTGAATTATCCAAGCCAGCTGAAACTCGTTACCTGATACCAGTAAGCTCCTTGCCCTCTGGCACGGGAATGCTCTTTGGGTCACACCTACCCCCTTACAAAGCTGCAGCAGGGTTAGCCACTGGCTGACCCAAAGGTAGCAGGTCAGAGCCCTCTTTCCTGGACAGGGCATCTGCCAGTGTATTTTGTTTCCCCTTTATATAGAAGGAACCTGCTTTGTCACCTTTGTCTGTTTACAGTCCCCAGGTCATAATACCAGAGAGTATCCATAATTTCATCTACCGAGTTCTTACAAACATTTCCCAATGACATTAATGAGCAGTATCTTCTTAGATTTCAAACAATATATTACATGTCACTTATTAAATAAATATCATGATACCCGGGTGTGACATGGAGTGAGTGTGTCGGGCCTGACAAGAGTTGCTGACACACAATAGCAAACCACAGATGCGCTTCTGCACAACAGTGTTGTCAGAGAACTATATTTTTGTTGCTGCAGCAGACAGATTATGCATTATTGTAACACATATCAGACTAACTCAGCACTTCACTAGGCTGAAAGTTACATGATCAAAATTTGTTGCAGCCTTGGAAATTAATAATTTCAACAGTGAAATCAATGGAATAGCTCCTACTAAAAGTAGTTTTGGAATAGATTCAGTGAATTCTCAGGTTGTTCTTTTTGTAAGAGCAAAACAGAGTACTCTCCCATAAAGCAAGAGAGAAGTAATTATGATCAGTGGCCTTTATTCATTCATTGCACTACAGTAATATTACTTAAGCACTGACTGCAGATCTGTATATAATAAGCCAAATTCATCTCTGAATGCAACTGTGTTGATTTTACTGTGGAGTTAATTTGTTCCAGTTTGTCCTTTCTATGGTCACGAGAAGTCTAAATAGTTCCCAGATGTAGTATATTTTGCCATTCCGTGACAATAATGTGTCCTTCAAGTTGTGAGGATGTTCATTCGAGGAGTTACAGAGTGAAGATAACAGCTATATGTGCTAGTTTGGTGTTATTTAATGAGTCATTGACATTAAAAACTGCCATAGTCTTACCTTGCATTGCAGTCAAAAAGTATATTGATTATAACCCACAGTAAGCTGGTTGTTTTGCTAGTAGGTCAGCTGTACAGTGGAGTTGTGCAATCACCATTTAGGCTCTGAAATTTCATTGACTAGATATATTATTTTTTTTAAAATCCTATAACACTAAGAGGCTAAAGGCCATTGTGCTATTTTACACCATTTTAGGCTAATGGAAGGGAAGGGATATGTCTGTTGTTTTAACAAAATAAGAATTCTCTAATTGGTTTGCTGATAAATCAGTTATTGAGGCAGAATAGATCACATTCATCAATGACTACTTTTTAAAAGTAAAACAAATATTTAGACATGGCCAGGATTTTTGAAGTTTCAGTCACAATAAAGTTTTCAACAATCTATTCACCAATGATGTTTTAATAATAACATTTAAATACTGATCTATCATTGTACAGTAACTCCTCATGGTCATTTTATTACTCTTTTTGTTGCAGTCTGAACTAAAGCATTAGTCATTTTGAGCTTTCCTCTGCTACACATGACTTAGGCCTTGGCTACAGTGGCGCTGTACAGCGCTGCAACTTGCTGCGCTCAGGGGTGTGAAAACGTCCCCCCCCCGAGCGCAGCGAGTGCAGCGCTGTAAAGCGCCAGTGTAATCAGCGCCTGCAGCGCTGCATGCTCGCTCGCAGCGCTGCAAGCTACTCCCTTTGGAGAGGTGGAGTACTTACAGCACTGTGAGAGAGCTCTCGCAGCGCTGGCAGCGCAACTACACAGCCGCGGCAGCGCTGTGAATTGCCAAGTGTAGCCAAGGCCTTAGGTGCATGAGCTATAACCAATATACTAACAACCATTTGCTTCTATTGTTTTGGTCACAAAGGAAACATTGCTTCTGTGGGATTGGAATTATCATATAGAGCAGGGGTAGGCAACCTATGGCAAGCATGCCAAAGGCGGCATGTGAGCTGATTTTCAGTGGCACTCACATTGCCTGGGTCCTGGCCACCGGTCCGGGGGCTCTGCATTTTAATCTAATTTTAAATGAAGCTTCTTAAACATTTTAAAAACCTTATTTACTTTACATACAACAATAGTTTAGTTATATATTATAGACTTATAGAAAGAGACCTTCTAAAAATGTAAAAATGTATTACTGGCATGCGAAACCGTAAATTAGAGTGAATAAATGAAGACTCGGCACACCACTTCTGAAAGGTTGTCGACCCCCGATATAGAGCTTTGTGCTGGCAGAATGTTGTTGGTGAATGGATACGTGCCTCATCTCAGCTGGGATCCTCATCCTTAAAGATTTCATTTTGGTTTCAGTAATTTTGTTTAGGATGAACAGGTCGTGATAAAATTCTGTGTTGCCTCCATAACACAGTCTATATTGGGAATATTATTGCCAAATATATTGCTTGGGCATCTGTCCTGCATAAACAATGGTGGCCTCACTATAGACCCGTTGATAAAAACCCTTGAGCCAGATTTTTAAAGGTTATTTAGGCAGCTAAAGATGCAGATAGGCACCCAGTGGGATTTTCAAAAGTGCCCAGACACCTATCTGCATTTTTAGATGTCTAAATACCTTTAAAAAGCTGGCCATTATATATTACAATGATGGATATCATAGAAAGTCCCAAGCTAAATAGAACTTTTCCCTCCTTTTTTTTATATTTGTATGCTCCAGAATTCTTGATGTGTGGTTATCACTATGTTACACATTGTAATACAATGGTCAATCAAGATACTTCATGGATACAAACTAGGCAAATGAATTTACATTCTTTAGGAAATAAATCTCTGATTAATTTCCACCTCCTTGTCTGTTGATTGCAAACCTCAAAAGAATATTATCATTGCTGGTTTTATAATCCTTCATTCTTCCAATACATATTAAAAGCACAATGGACATAACAGGGTTTAACATTGTATTTCCTCAGTAAAATTTACAGTAAAACTGTTGTAGCCTTCTTGGTCCCATGCTATTAGAGAGAAGATGGATGAGGTAATATCTTTTAATATCTTTCATTGGACTAACTTCTATTGGTGAAAGAGAAAGGTTTCAGAGTGGTGGCCCTGTTAGTCTGTATCAGCAAAAAGAATGAGGAGTACTTGTGGCATCTTAGAGACAAAGGAACTCAGAGTATCACAGCTAAATACAAGGTGGAACACATAAGGAGTTCACATTCAAGGCAAAATGGGCAGTTAACACCTCTACTATTATAGGACAATGGACGGCTAGTGACTTACAGATTTTTGTAGTGAGCCATAAATCCAGTGTCTTTAAGTCCATGAGGGCTTGACGACATGTACAGAGTTGTAGAGGCTGGTGCAGGCTTCCTTTGAGGATGAGGACTGAGAAGTCAGATATGGAGTGATAATTTTGTGAAGTGTTCACCCTTGGGTGATATGGTGCTTTTGTTTTTTATCATTTTTCTAAGTTCATTTGAGAGCGTAGTGACTGTCTTGTTCACCCACATAGTTGTTACTGGGTTATTTAGTGCACTGGATGAGATTCCATGGATCTTGAAAGGTGTGTTGTGGTGGGTATTGATCATTATAGCCTGGAGGTATGTCTACAGGATTTGCATTTGTTGCTCTGGCAGGGGCAGGTGGCATTTTGAGTTGGTATGTCCTGGTCTGTGGGGAGCTTGCTTCTGACGATGAGCTTAGAGATGTTGGCGGGTTGTTGGAAGGCCAGAAGACGGGGTTCAGGAAAGATATCTGACCTCTCAGTCCTCATCCTCAAAGGAAACCTGCACAATACCTTTAAAAGACAAGCCTGGAACTTAAACTCATAACTGAAACACAGAGGCACAACACTTAAATATCTATACAAATTTGTGCCCTAGTCCTAGTGCTACAGCTTCCAACCCTGTTACCTACCAAATAAGACTCCTTCCCTGATGTAATATCATCCTGACTGTCTGATGTAGTGGGACAGGCTGCAGAGTTCTGTGGTAGCATTTCTACTCCACTCCTAAATTGGACCCCTACATATATTGTGCCAGCTGTATAGTCTTATTGATGACATCAACTCATTGTCACATGCTTACTCCTTTACAAATTATTTGAGTGGCTAGCCATAATCTCATGACCATTCAGCATGTAAACTGTGGCTCTCAGAGCTAATAATTCTTTCGTGTGTTGGAAAGCTGAGCAGAATGCTTTGATATTCAGTGGCTCTATTCCGGTAGTTAAAATAAATCAAAGTAGGAGAGGGAGCTCGTTAGCTTTTGTGGCTATTGTCATGAGTCTCAACACTATGTGGTGAAACAACATTGCATCATCTTGTGCTGACAGGATGCAGAAAGAGAAAGAAAGTAGAGGCAAGAGAAGAAATGTATCCAAAAGAATTATATGCCCCCAAATAACCCGCCAACCAAAGAACAGCATATCAGTGACATCTTGGGTCCAGCCAGGCCCGCCGACAGAGGGGGGCAAAGGGGGCAATTGCACAGGGGCCAGGGTAATTTGAATGACCCCAGGATCCCCGGACCCTTTTTAATCACCCGGGTGGGCCACAGGGCTCCTAGGCGCATGCAGGGTGGTACCGGCGGCAGCAAAGGCAGCTGGGCGGGCATGTGGAAGCCCTGGCCATCAGGGCCGGCTTCAGCAAGTGCGGGGCCCGATTCCTGGGGCTGCACTTCCGATTACTGGCTGGGGGAGGGGGGGCCGCGGGGCTTGCTGCGCTCCGGCCGGAGCTCCGGCCAGGGTCGCGGGGCCGCGGGGCTTGCCATGCTCCGGCCAGCGGTCCGGCCGGGGTCGTGGGGCTGCCGCGGTCCGGCCGGGAGGGCGGGGCTGCTGCGCTCCAGCTGGAGGTCCGGCCGGGGTCGCAGGGCTGCGGGGCTGCCGCGCTCCGGCCGGTGCTCCGGCAGGGGTCGTGGAACTGCGGGGCTGCGGCGCTCCGGCCAGCACTCCGGCCGGGGTTGCGGGGCTGCGGGGCTGGCCGCGCTCCGCTGGAGCTCCAGCCGGGGTCGCGGGGCCACGCGGCCAGGGCCGGCTCCAGGCACCAGGCAACAAAGCACATGCTTGGGGCGGCACCTGGTAAGGGGCGGCCAATCTTGGGGTGGCGGGGGGCAGCGCGGCACGGTGCTCGGCGGGGGGTGTTTGGCAATGCTCCGCGCAGGCGGGGCTTCAGCAGTGCGGTGCTCCGCGGGGGGCGGAGGTGTTCGGCGGCGCAGCGCTCGGCGGGGGTTTCGGCGGCGCGGCGCTCCACGGGGGGGGTGTGTTGGGCAGCGCGGCGCTCGGCGGGGGGCGGGGGGTGTTCGGTAGTGTGGCGGGGGGCTGTTTGGCGGTGCGGCGCTCGGCAGGGGTTTCGGCAGCGCGGCGTTCTGCGGGGGGTGGAGGTGTTCGGCAGCGCGGTGCTCCGTGGGGGTGTTCGGCAGCGCTCCGCGCGGGGGGGTTCAGCAGCGTGGTGCTCGGCGGGGGGTGTTCGGCAGCGCGGCGCTCGGCGGGGGGGCTTTCGGCAGCGCGGCACTCAGTGGGGGGGTGTTTCGGCGGGGCAGGGCGGCGCTGGGGGTGTGTGTTACGGCGGGGCGGCGCTTTTTTTTGCTGCTTGGGGCGGCAAAAAAGTTAGAGCCGGCCCTGCACGGAGCTGCCGCACTCCAGCCAGAGCTCCAGCCAGGAGAGTTGGGCCGCGGGGCTTGCTGCGCTCCGGCCGCTGGCCGGCTCTCTGGCCAGGGGAGCGGGGCCCCCGAAGACGACCGCCGCCAGGGTGAGTGCGCGGGGCCCTCTTAGGCGCGGGGCCCGATTCCTGGGAATCGGGCAAATCGGCCTAAAGCCGGCCCTGCTGGCCATCACAGGCATCGAGTTTCTAATCTGCTGGGGGGTGCTCCCTTCCGGCTCTGCCCAGGCCCCGCCCCCATGCCACCCCTTCCCCAAGGCCCCACTCCCACCCCACCTCTTCCTCACCTCTTTTCACCCCAATCCCTTCCCTGCCCCTTCCCCACTCAGTTCCGCCCCCTCCCCCAAGCACGCTCCTCCCCCTTCCCACCCAGTGCCTCTAGGTGCCGCGAAACAGCTGGGAGGTGGGGGGAGGCACTCATCTGCGGGGCCCACCAGCAGGCAGGAGGGCTGCCAGTGGGTGCTCAGCACCCACCATTTTTTCCCGTGAGTGCTCCAGGCCCGGAGCACCCATGGAGTCGGCGTCTAGGCTGGCTGTGCTGGAAGAGCATGCCCAGCAGCACAGCCGGCAGCAGCTTGCTGGGCACCAACCAGTGCAGGCGCAGCCCTGCCCAAATGTCATGGGGACCGCGTCCGCGGCTAGTGCGTGGTCCAGCTCCGAACCCATGTGGTGACGCCACGCTGGGCGCAGCAGCATGGGGCCCGACTCCAGCCCGCCCTGCACGAATCAAACCTCAGCCATCCCTTTCTAGGGGCCCATTGACTTTTGTGCCCTGGGGCCCGTCAGTGCTGTCAGTGGGCCTGGGTCCAGCAAAGTCAATACTAGAAATACATGTGTGACGGGTTGGATCACAGAAACCCCCTTGGGAGCTGCCACCTAATGTGCAAAGACTACTCCTGCTTCTGTTTTCCCTGCCAGCTCAGGACTCCAGCACCCTGTTTTGCTGAGCCAGACACTCCAGTCTGCTCTAACAAAGACTCAGGGTCTGAATCACTTGTCCCAAAGCTGCAAGTTTACTCAAAAACAGCGTACAGTAGTGTGCTTGTCTTTAGCACTCAGATGCCCAACTCCCAATGGGGTCTAAACCCAGATAAATCCGTTTTACCCTGCATAAAGCTTATGCAAGGCAAACTCATAAATTGTTCGCCCTCTATAACACTGATAGAGAGATATGCACAGCTGTTTGCTCCCCCAGGTATTAATACATACTCTGAGTAAATTACTAAATAAAAAGTGATTTTATTAAATACAGACAGTAGGATTTAAGTGGTTCAAAGTAGTAACAGACAGAACAAAGTAAGTCACAAGCAAAATAAAATAAAATGCGCAAATCTATGCCTAATCAAACTAAATACAGATAAGTTCCTCACCAGTTCCAGAATGCTCCCTTTTACAGGCTAATCTCCCTTTAGCCTGGGTCCAGCAATCTCTCACAACCCCTGTAGTCTCTGTCTTTTGTTCCAGTTTCTTTCAAGTATCCTGGGGGGGGGGGTGGAGAGGCTCCTTCTTTAGCCAGCTGAAGACAAAATGGAGGGGTCTCCCCCAGGTATAAATAGGCTCTCTCTTGTGGGAGGAGACCCCCCTCCTCCCTCCTATGCAAAGTCCAGCTCCAAGATGGAGTTTTGGAGACACCTGGGCAAGTCACATGCCCCTGCATGACTCAGTCTTTACAGGCCGACGCCATTGTCCACATGGTATCTTGCATGTCTCCAGGAAGACTTCTTATGTGGATTGGAGCATTCCAAGATGCATTGTTCCCCAAGTGTTTCCTGATCAGGTACTTAACCTGGCGAATTCCTTCCTAAAGAAACTGACTACATGCCTCCCAAAGCTTACTTAGAAACCAAGCAAGCATACAGCCCATATTCTTAACCTCAAGTAGAAAATGATATATATATGTACAAATAGGATGAATAGATATAGTAGACCATAACCTTTACGGAGATATGTTACCTGGCACAGGCAGCACAAAACATATTCCAGTTATGTCATACATACATTTATAAGCACCCCCTCCCCATAAAGCCTTATGGGGTACACCGTCACAACATGGAAAATGGTTTTCCTGTCCTGGCTCTATTTGAAAGTTCCAAAAAAAAAAAAAAAATTCTGTCCCAAATTGGGATGAAAAGTCCATCTCAAATTTTCATGAACAAAAAAAGGGGAAAAAATTCAGTTTGAGTTAATTGAAACATTTCATTTAGAAAATTTCAAAATGTTTAAATTCAGCCTTTTCCTTTTCTTAGCCCTTTTTGGGGGGTCTAATTAGCTTAAATTTCTGAACCAAATGTTCCTTCAAACTGGCAAAACAACTTTTTATTTAAAAAATATCAAAATCAAACCTTTTGACAATTTTGAAACTTTATTTTTCAAAAAATTTTCTGGTTCGGAGATTTGTTGAAACCATTCCTGTTTTGTTTTTGTTTTGTTTTTGATTAACTGTCATATTTGACAACAACAACAAAAGTTTAATAATTTTCTGCCCAGCTCTATCCCAATGGTAAAATTCCCATTGACCTCAGCAGAGCCAGGATTTCACACTGTGCATGTGCATTGTGCAATGCTGAGAAGGAGTCTATCCGTAGTGGTTCCCACTCTAATTACTATTAATACCATCATGTACATCACCTGACTGAAAAGGAGAATCTAAGTTGATGTAAAAGTAAATGAAAATGGGAGCCTGGAGGGTTTCCAGAAAAATTTTGAAATATATTTGTTAGAGGATTTAATACATTTCTTTTTGATAGATTGATCATTATGAATAGTTTGCTGCATATACCTTGTAATCAATATTCACAATTCAAACTGTGTGTAGCTGTGAACTGTTTAGTTGTGAAATGGTATCTAAATTCTCTGACTGGAGGAGTGCAAATACTCATGAATGTGAATTTAAAATTATTTTCTGTAGATACTTTTAAATTTCAGTCACATGCACTTGTAATGATTATTTGTGGCAAATAAACTCAAACACCTGAATTGCTGTGAAAAGTGAACACAAAAGATAAAAGAACATTGGTTAAAGTAAATTTGCTTGTGTACAGATTAGAGACCCAGCACACCTTGGGCAAGTGAATACAAGACTGATTTTACTACTTTATTTCCTGTTTTCACACTCTTGCCTCCTTGTTCTATGTCCCCTAATGGCAGCTCTAAACATTCACAACTAACACCACAATTTGTAAGCTAGTCCAAATAGCGGCAGTATATTTTTTGTAGTTCATCCTGCTCCAATCCAGATTATTTCAACTGCTGTCAGTATAGTCACTCTGAATTTACTCTTTTGATACTTAGAACAAAAATTGTCCGTGTTTCAGTCCACAAAGTCTCCAGAAAATATTAATTATTTAAATATTAATATTTAAAAATGTCCATTTAGAAAATACTTTTAATCTTATCACATAGCAATTTCCCAGAAGCAGATATACCAACTTTGTGCCTTTACTATTGTTTTCCTTTCTGAATTTTCATTGCATATTTCTCAGGTAAGAAAAAATAGGTGACTGTAATATTAAAGCAATCTTCATTTTGAAAATCCTCAGGGACTTCCACAGGTCATTTATTTCTAGATTGTATCAAATTAATTAGGGGTGTGGATAGATGTAAAACAAATGCTAATGGGGAGGATAAATATTTCTGAAACGTGAATAACCAGTATTCATCTTGAGTTTAGTTCATTAAATCACATGGGAAGCACGTGCTTCATATCTGCCCTCCAGTTTTAAAAATATATAAATTTAAAGTCTGACCCCTCCCTTGCTTCAGGAAATGGAAGTAGAATCTCCCACATCCATTATTTTTATTGATTTCCTATTTAACTCTGAATGTAATTCACACATTTCTCTTCTTCTCTTCAATATTCTCCATAAATGTGCTCCATTGCAGTTGCGCTGCAGTGGTTAGGGGAAAAGCTTCTGTATTTCCTTTTTAATTTAGGTCATTTTCCAGAAAAGATATGTGCACATGCTTATCTTGGTTAATAGGGATACTTGAATGCTTAATTTTAAGTATGTGCATACATAACGGCAGGATCAGGCCTTACTTTTGGTGTGTTTTTTTAAAAATGTTGCACAACAAAAATATGCACAAAATTAAATAATGGAATGAAAAGTGAAATGGTTATGTAACTTCCACTAACAAAGAGAGGCACGAAGACATTTCTGCAGTATGATTTTCAAAGGTATGCTTATGTTCTTATGCTTGTTTGGCAGCTGGTGAATCAGAACTGTCTGTTTCTCTATTTTTGTGAAAGGAACAAGTTGACTACAGTATAGGGATCAATAATAACATCAGTCTAGACTATACAATTTACAGATAGATTTTATTACTTAACCCAAAATGCAGAGAAAAATATGCTTTAACTTTCAATGGGAGATGAAAGCCTAATTCTAGAGCTGGCTGGAATTTTTTTTCCCTGGTAGAAGATTTCAATGAAAATGAAATCTTTTTCATTTTCAACCAAAATTTTTAGCAGAAGTTTTTGACTTTTTGTTGAAAAACATGACCAAAAAACCACACACACAAAAACAACCAAATTTTTTCAGTCAAACACTAAACAATTTTTGCTGAAAACTTCCAACATCTGTGAAAAGCAGACACTTTCCGTCAAAAATTTTGCTTAATTGAAAACCCAGTTTTCCACTGACAAAAGGTTTAGACAGAACATTTTTTACCAGCCCTACCTAGCACCCTTAGGTACTTCAAAAATCCCACCCTTAAGACCTACTGCTGTTTATGAGGGCAGTAAGCAAGATTGTTGTACAAAATGCTGTATGGACTGGGATTCAGTGTTTATCCTCTAGTTTGTTGTTGCTCTCCTTTAAACATCTAATCCTTTTCTCCTTTATTTTTTTTCTCAGCAGATTATTTCAGGATTTGCAGGGGGGGTTGCCCCAGAAAATACAGGGTTTGTCTTCATACAGGATACATAACTTGACTGGAAACTCAGCTTATTCAGTTTCAATATGGATGGCAAAAACTCCTGCCTTTGGAAGTGCATGGTGGAATCAGCAGTCAAGAAAAGTCATAATTAGAACTGGTTGAAAATTTTCCACTAGTCCAGTTTTCCATTGGAAAATGCAGATTCAAAGGAAACCAGACAGCCCTTAGGCTGCGTTAGGGTTAGGCACCTAACTCCTGTTGAAAGCCAATAGGAGTTAGGCACTTAACTCACTTAAGCACTTCTGAAAATCCCACTAGGCACCTATCTGTGTCGTTAGGGCCTAAATACCTTTTGTAATTCTGCACATTACGGATCATTGAAAATGTTTTCCTAAATACCAGTGACAGAGTTTCTGCATTTTCAACAATGTTAACGAAAGCATTATGTATCTTTAAAAAGTAACTGTGGAATTGTGATACTGCCTACTGTAATAAAGCTCAGTATAAAGGCCGAGATGCTATTTTCACCAGATCTAAATTCTCTGTAAATCTACATAGCGTAAAATTTGCAAAAACACCTAAATGACTTGGGAGCCTAAGGCTAGTCTATGCTTAAAAGGGCCACCAGCCTAGCCATGTTTAACTAATCTGCTTTAAACTCTCACCTTTAGGTAACTTGGATTAACTTTCCTGAGTGGGTCTGGGTAGACAAGCTGTAAATCTCATCAAAAATTCCCATGGCCATGCTCCCCAACCCTTTGCCAACATCACTGACC
Source organism: Emys orbicularis (assembly GCF_028017835.1). Lineage (NCBI taxonomy): Eukaryota > Metazoa > Chordata > Testudines > Emydidae > Emys > Emys orbicularis. The sequence goes on along the minus strand of NC_088687.1, from coordinate 93,298,760 downwards.
TTTTGGACTGTATTGGTCCCCTGCATGTCTGTGGGTAGAGGAGAAGTTGCAACCGCTGTGCCACCACGACCTCTCCCTGGTAGACTTCCTGCAACTAAGGGCCCTGACTGCTCCAGGGGTGGATTTAAGCCTTAATAGGTCGGACAGACAGTAGCTTCCCATTTGGAACACAAGCTTTTAATCCAATTTAACAATCAGATTCAGTATCAAATGACAATTTTAATGTATTTACAGTTTTCAATTAGCTGGTGCAGATCACTGATTTGTAACGCACAAATATGATGTATTTCTTTTGGAACATAATACCACCGGCTGACCAGGCTTATCACTGTACTTACCTGTTACTGCCCTTCATTTATCTTTTGATGCAGTGTGACTATATTTGCACAACTTGAGCTACTAAGTAACACCTGAAGCCATCAGCATCCTGCTATCATCAATCTCTGCCTAATGTTTGCAAAATCTCTTTCATATGAACTAATCTCAGGAGAGCAACATGGAGACTATTGTTTCTTATATTTTACAAACGTATAAGTGTGAGTCTTGGGGCAACATTTTTTTTAAAAGTGCCAAATTTTTAAAGATATTTAGGTGCTGCTGTGCTCAGTGTTGCAACACCTAACTGATTAAGAAGCTTAAATCTCATTTTCAAAAAGGATTTAGGCAATTAGGAGTCTGAATTCCATTGACAGTCAAGCTCCTAAGTGTGGCACAAAACTGAGCACAACACCACCCAAATATCTCTCATAACTGAGGCCTCAATCATTTTGTAACCTAAGTCACACATTTTCATGAGATGCAGACTCCAAAGTGATAAAGGACTGGTCTGCACTGGAAACTTACATCGGCATAGCTACGTCTCGCAGGGGTGTGAAAAATCCACATCTATGCCAACCTAACTCTGGTGTAGACAGTGCAGGTTGATGGAAAATTCTTCCATCAATTTAGTTACTGCATCTCAAGGAGGTGGATTACTTACACCCATGGGAGAACCCCTGCCATCGGTATAGGTAGTGTCTACACGGAAGCACTACAGTGGCGCAGCTGCAGCTTTGCCCTGTGCTACTGTAGCAGTTTAAATGTGAACATACCCATGGGCATTTCATTTAAAAAAAATTTTTGGTCTAAATATCCCATTTCTTCACATTTTTGTATATTTTCTGTTAAAAGAATACTGTAATGTATCCCTGCTTATTTTAAATAAATGTTCCACTAAATATATGTGAATTTTTAAACAAATGTGCAATATTTTAATCTGAAAATGAATCTCAGTTAGATTCTCTGGCCAAGTGAGCCAGGTTTACACCTGCTTTGTGTTTCCAGAGTGGTGCAAAACAGTTTGAACTTACTGGTGAATCTGGCCCTGGCCTTCATGCTATATGAACAATTGAACTGATGTAGTAATAAACCTAGGACAAATCATTCTGGCCCTCATTGCTAAACACCAGCCCAGAACAAAAAACTATTTCTTTAGCATTTGCTGTCATGGGCTGGTTCAGAACAGGAGCATGTGCAGGAATTTAAATTTGACCACTTTTGAAGGGGCATGTTAAACACACATATTATACACATTAAACCAGTGGCTCTCAACCTTTCCAGACTACTGTACCCCTTTCAGGACTCTGATTTGTCTTGCGTACCCCAAGTCATAGGTGCCGGCTTCCTCCGGGCCTGTGGGTGTTCCACTCCCCGCTCCTGCCCCCACCTGGCCGCTTCCTCCAAGCCCCCACCCCTGTCCCACCTCTTCCCACTTCCGCTCTGCCCCAGGCTCTGCCCCTACCCCTTCCCCCAAGTCTCCACCTCATCCCACCTCTTCCTGCCCCCACCCCGCCTCTTCACGCCCAGTTCTGCCCCCTCCTCTGAGCGTGCCCTATCCCTGCACTTCCTGCATGCCACAAAACAGCTGATCTGCTGCAGGCGGGAGGCGCTGGGAGGGAGGGGGAGGAGTTGATCGGTGGGGCCGCCGGCAGACAGGAGGCACTGGAGAGGTGTGTGTGTGGGGGGAGTTGGCGCCTATGCCCCAAGTTTCACCTCAGTTAAAAACTATTTGCTTACAAAATTGGACATAAAAATACAAAAATGTCACAACACACTATTACTGAAAAATTGCTTACTTTATCATTTTTACCATATCATTATAAAATAAATCAATTGGAATATAAATATTGTACTTAGTATATAGAGCAGTATAAACAAGTCATTGTCTGTATGAAATTTTAGTTTGTGCTGACTTTGCTATGGCTTTTTATGTAGCCTGTTCTAATAGTAGGCAAATATCTAGATGAGTTGATGTACCCTCCTGGAAGACCTCTGCATACCCGCAAGCAGGGCTGGATTACCCAATAGGCAGTCTAAGCATGTGCTTAGGGCACTAGCAAAGCAGGGGGCACCAAAAAAAATGAGATTTTTTTTTTGGAAAAAAATTGATATTTGATCTTTCAAAAAAAGCATCGAAGTAGTCATCATGGGGAAAATCAAAACTTTGTTAGACTTCCTTACACTCCACTACACACTCTTCCCCCATTTTTCTGTTCTCTTTTTATTACTTATCCCCACCTAAACCAGGGGGGTGTCCTACTATATAATAATAATTAATGGAGATATCCCATCTCCTAGAACTGGAAGGGACCTTGAAAGGTCATCAAAAGTCCAGCCCCCTGCCTTCACTAGCAGGACCAAGTACTGATTTTGCCCCAGATCCCCAAGTGGCCGCCTCAAGGATTGAACTCACAACCCTGGGTTTAGCAGGCCAATGCTCAAACCACTGAGCTATCCCTCCCAATGCGAGGAAATCAGAGACTGTAACTGATCATCCTACTCTTGGTGGTAAAACAGACATTGTTCTAGAAGGTGTGGATGTGTCAGAGACTGAACCTGCTCATGCTGTAAATAATAGGAGAAAAGATCCTGGTATGTGGGTTGATTTCAGTACCGATGATGTAGCTTACTGGATAGATTGTGGACCAAATGACTGTCAACACCACACTGGGCCATTTGAGAAATCACGTCGGACTTTTACCAATGGCAAACAAACAAGATATTGTCCACAAAAAATATTTTTCAGCATGAAAGCGAATGGTGAGAAATACACTCGAGAATGGCTACTGTATTCACCTTCAACAAGGTCTGTGTACTATTTTGTTTGCAAACTTTTTGCATATAAACCTTCAACATCCCAGTTTGCTGCAGATGGATTTAGTGACTGGCAGACTACTGTTTTAATTGAACAACATGAAAATAGCACTACTCACAGAGATTCAATGTTGACATATTTAAATCAAAGACAGGGCTTTGGATTGACACAAAAATTGGAAGAACAAATTAAAGGACAAATTGCGTGAATACTGGCAACATGTCTTGCAGCGTGTTATAGCTGTTATTCAAACATTAGCTGAACGTGGTCTGCCTTTCCGGGGATCAAATGACACATTTGGATCATTGCAGAATGGAAATTTCTTGGGATTGTTGGAGCTTGTGGCTCTGTTTGACCCATTTTTAGCAGGCCATATCTCAAAATATGGGAATGCTGGCAAAGGTAACCCATCATACTTATCCAAGACAATATGTGATGAACTCATTGGTCTAATGAGTGACAAAGTTCATTCAGTTATCGTGGATGAAATAAGTATTGCTGGGTACTTCAGTTTATCTGTTGACTCTACACCTGATCTTTCACATATTGATCAATTGAGTATTGTACTAAGATATGTGTCTCCCACAGATGGAAAACCAGTTGAACGATTTATAACATTCCTCAATTTGAAAAGCCACACTGGTGAAGAAATGGCAAATCAAGTACTGCATTATCTGTGCCAAGTTTGCAAAATAGATTTCTCGAAGTGCAGAGGTCAATCTTATGACAACGCTGCCAACATGTCAGGGCGTTATCAAGGAATGTAGAAGAAGCTTTTAGAACAGAACAAATATGCCATATTCATACCATGTGCTGCACACTCTCTCAATCTTGTTGGCTGCAGTGCTGTTGATTGTTGTCCGGTGGCAGTAAGGTTTTTCTCAACAGTCCAGTTACTTTATACATTTTTCTCTGCCTCAACACACCGATGGGCAGTTCTTAAAACATATTTGGGCAATGATCGTGTGTTGAAATCTCTTTCTAATACTCGCTGGGAGGCACATGCAGTGGCAACAAGTGCAATTCTGAAGTCCTACTAAGATTGTGGATGCATTAGAAAGTATAGCTGAAGACCAATCACAAAAGGGAGAAACTATACGAGAGGCAGAAAACATTGCAAACAAGATGCAAGAACTAGAGTTTGTATTCTTGTTGACCATGTGGAATGAAATTTTACAACACTTTTACCAAACAAGTGAAGCTCTCCAAGAAAAAGAATTGGATTTGAAAACATGTGCAGACCTCTGTCAATCATTAGCAGACCACTTACACACTTTGAGAAATAATTTCGAAAGATTTGAAGACATATCAAAAGATATCTTGCCTGATAACTAACTACAAAGAAGCCCAGTCCTGCAAGTGAATCAGGAAAAAACAAGCAAATGATAGCAGTGCAACAGAAACAGCATTGAATCCTAGAGACAAATTTTGCGTATCTACTTACTACGCTATAATTGATACACTTGAAGCTCATATGAAGAGGAGAGGTGAAGTGTACAAAGAAGTATCAAGTAGATTTTCTTTTCTAAACAATATGGACTTATCTGATGAACAATATTCACAAGGTTCCCAAAAGCTAGTTGACTCATACCCTGTTGACTTGAACATGAATCTCTGTGGAGAAGTACGGCAGTTCCACTGTTATATGTGCGTAAAGTTTAATGAAACAGGAAAAATGAAATTCAGTCACATTGATCTTCATGACACAATATTGAAAGATGGAATAAAATGTGTATTATCCGTTATTGTAGAGATCGCACTACGTATTTTTCTAACATTGATGATTACTAACTGCTCTGCAGAATGCTCTTTTTCTCAGCTGAAAAGAATAAAAAACCCTCAGAAAACAACAATGTGTCAGGACAGACTTGATTCACTTTCCCTATTGTGTATGGAAGCGGACATGCTTTGTTGAGTCAGCTTCAATGAACTTATCCAGAATTTTGCAATCAGAAAATCTAGAAAGAAGCTATTTTAATTTCAGCATACATGTAAGTTTTGTGTCATTTCAAAAAATAAAATTTTATTTTACGGTATAGTATGGTTTTTATTTTGAATTACATATGAGGGGGCACCATAATCTTTTCAGTGCTTAGGGCCTCTAAAGGTCTTAATCTGGCCCGGGCCCCAAGGGTACATGTACTCCTGGTTGAGAACCACTGATCTAGTCTGACCTGTATAATATAGGCCATAGGACTTCTGTGAATTAATTCCTGTTTGAACTAGAGGATAACTTTTAGAAAAAACATCCAATCTGGATTTAAAAATTCCCAGAGATGGAGAATTCACCATAGCTACTGGAACTTACCAAGGGTTAATTACCCTCACTATTAGAAATTTGCACCTTATTTCTAGTCTAAATTTGTCTAGCTTCAACTTCTACCATTGCATCTTTGGCGATTTTATTGAAGAGCCCTCTATTAGATAATTTCTGCTATCTGAATAGGTACTTATAGATTGTGATCTAGTCACCCGTTAACCTTCTCTTCATTAAGATAAATAGATTGAGCTCCTTTGAGTCTATCACTGTAAGGCCTATTTTCCAGTCCTTTAATCATTCTCCTGGTTTTTCTTTGAACTGTCTCCAATTTATCAACATCCTTCTTGAATTGTGGACAGCGGAACTAGACATTGTATTCTGGTAGTGAAAACAACAAGGAGTACTTGTGGCACCTTAGAGACTAACAAATTTATTTGGGCATAAGCTTTCGTGGGATAAACCCACTTCATCAGATGCATGGAGTGGAAAATACAATAGGAAGATATATATACAGAGTACATGAAAAGATGGGGGTTGCCTTACCAATTCTAACGAGACAATTCAATTAAGGTGGGCTATTATCAGCAGGAGGAAAATCACTTTTGTAGTGGTAATCAGGGTGGCCCATTTCAAACAGTTGACAAGAAGGTGTGAGTAACAGTAGAAGGAAAAATTAGCATGGGGAAATAGTTTTTAGTTTGTGTAATGACCCATCCACTCCCAGTCTTTATTCAGGCCTAATTTGATGGTGTCCAGTTTGCAAATTAATTCCAGTTCTGCAGTTTCTCGTTGGAGTCTGTTTTTGAAGTTTTTTTGTTGAAGAATTGCCACTTTTAAGTCTGCAACTGAGTGTCCAGGGAGGTTGAAGTGTTCTCCGACTGGTTATGGAATGTTATAATTCTTGACGTCTGATTTGTGTCCATTTATTCTTTTGCATAGAGACTATCCGGTTTGGTCAATGTACATGGCAAAGGGGCATTGCTGGCACATGATGGCATATATCACATTGGTAGATGTGCAGGTGAACGAGCCCCGGATGGTGTGGCTGATGTGATTAGGTCCTATAATGGTGTCCCTTGAATAGCTATGTGGATAGAGTTGGGAACGGGGTTTGCTGCAAGGATAGGTTCCTGGGTTAGTGTTTTTGTTGTGTGTGTGTTGTTGCTGGTGAGTATTTGCTTCAGGTTGGGGGTCTGTCTGTAAGCGAGGACTGGCCTGTCTCCCAAGCTCTGTGAGAGTGAGGGATCGTCCTTCAGGATAGGTTGTAGATCCTTGATGATGCGCTGGACGGGTTTTAGTTGGGAGCTGAAGGTGACGGCTAGTGGCGTTCTGTAACCTCGCCATTGCTCCATACTGGGGATCGCCTGGCGCATGGAGGCATAGTCACCTGGAAAGATGTGCTGAGAGCACTCCACCCCTGGCTGAGCAAACAGGAAGGGGAATTTCAAAATTCCCAGAGAATTTAAAGGGTGGATCTGACGGTTGGTCACCTGAGGGCAGGAGAGTTCAAAGTCATGACCAGAGTGGCTAGAACAGGTATTGTGGGACACTTCTGGAGGCCGATCAGAGTGCATTAATAGACCAGGACGTCCACACTGGCGCTGCGGTGCTCCAGCGGGGGGTAGCAAGCTTTATGCTTCTCGTGGAGGTGGATTACCAGGGACGCTCCAGCCACGGAGCCTGGGCGCTCTACATGCCTTGCCAGTGTGGATACATCAGGAGTTAGGGTGCCCGGGGCTGCTTTAATGCACTCTAACTTGCAAGTGTAGCCAAGCCCTAAGTGTGGCCACAGTTTATACCAGCAAAACTGCACTTTTGCTGCCATAGTTTATTCCAGCTATGCTGGTCAGGGATCATACCGTACCATCATACCCCTGACCAACATAGCTATGCTGGCAAAAGTTGATAGTGTAGAACTGCCCTTATTCTGGAATAAGAGTGTCCACAGGGGAGTTATACTGATATAATTCTATCTGTATTGTTATGCCAGTTTATTTCTCTGTATAAATAAGTCTTCAGAGAGATGGGGGAGAATCAGAGTTGCACAACTTACTCTGAATAATGTTTTAATTTAGTACCAGGACGGGATGATATTTGAGAAAGTTCCGCTATTTCTCCCCCCACCCCATCCTCTCGTCAAGTGCCCAGTTGAGTTCAGAGGGAAGTGCAATCATAGTAACATCTGTGCAGTCTACTCTGAGCAGTGATTTACTTTGGCAACTCACTTGGGTGGACCTTGGAAGACCACAACCTTTTTTCCTGAGCTTGACTGCCTGTGGATGACACCTATAACATTTACTCTTTCAGGAACTAGTCCTGCAAAATACATGCTTAGATGCATGAGCAATTATACTATTGTTGAAGGCTGGACAGTGCTCCTTTTAGGTCTGTAATTGAGTGTCCAGGGAGGTTGAAGTGTTCTCTGTCTGGTTTTTGAATGTTATAATTCTTGACTTCTGATTTGTGTCCATTTATTGTTTTGCATAGAGACTGTCCGGTTTGGCCAATGTCCCTGGCAGAGGGGCATTGCTGGCACATGATGGCACATATCACATTGGTAGATGTGCAGGTGAATGAGCCCTGGATGGTGTGGCTGATGTGATTAGGTCCTATGATGGTGTCCCATGAATAGATATGTGGACAGAGTTGGCAACGGGCTTTGTTGCAAGGATAGGTTCCTGGGTTAGTGTTTTTGTTGTGTGGTTGCTGGTGAGTATTTGCTTCAGGTTGCGGGGCTGTCTGTAAGCGAGGACTGGCCTGTCTCCCAGAGTCTACAACCTATCCTGAAGGATGATCCCTCACTCTCACAGAGCTTGGGAGACAGAACACATTTCATTTAAGGCTCAAAAAGTTAAACTAAATGGGAGCTGGTTGGGAATTTTCTGTCAGAATGAATTTTCCAACAGAAAATGCACTTTTTGTGAAATAAAAATTTTCTATAGGAAAATTTCAATTTCCCCCCAAATTTCTGATTCTCTGCCTGGAAAATCACAATGATGGCTCACGGGTTGCCCTTGCCTGCCTGGTAGGCAAATCTCTTCCAAGTGGGCTGCCAAGACAGAGCACCCTGATTCTCTATCTTCCTGGCACTTAGCCTTCCTGCCTTTCCCTCAACTCCAGGGGCTGGACAGGCAGAGAGACCAGCTAATCAGCTTCCCCACCCTAGCTGTGGAGAGGCTGAGCACTCTCTCTGGCCCTAGAGATGGGAGAGAGGTGGAGAAGCTGAAAAGCTGGGTTCTCTGGCTGCTGGACCTGGGAGAACCGAATCCCCCGCCTCTCTGCCTCCATAGCAGCCAGGCTGGAAGGCTCTTATCAATTTCACTTTGTGCCCAGGTGGGCAGCTAGGAAACCAAAAATTTCCCCTGAAACAGTATTTCTTGAAAACTGGTCGCAAGAAAAAAATTGTGTTTGACTTTTTGTCCTGGTTTGGAACAATTTTTTCCCTCCAAAACCACAACTTTTTGTGGGAAGGGATTTCCATGTTCCAGCCAGCTCTATCTGAAATCCAGACGCAAAGATCTCTGACTTGCAATTAATGGGTCCTTGGCCTAGGCTCCTCTGGCACAGATGCAAAAAAAAAAAAAAAAAAAACGTTTTGAGTGGAGCTAGTTGGAAATTTTAAAATGTTTTTAAATTACAATGAAAAATTGAATAAACAGTCTCTTTCTTTTCTGTTTTTTCAACCAGCAGTAGATTTGAGGGAGGTGCCTTACTGTTTACAGTTCTCTCTGATACTCTTAGGCCTGGATATTCTTTCGATTCTCACCTCTGGAGATACTATCTTCTCCAACAGATGACCCATGCCATAATATTCCTCTCACTCTCTTTACTTCCCTCGCTTCAGTAAAAGTTTACACTACCTCTAGCAGTGTAAACTTTATCTAAGTTTTTTTCCAAATATCAAGCAAGAAGTTGTTAACTTGTTAATAAGGGCAGCTTAACATCTTAGGCATTATGTTGGACAGAACTCACTTTGTTAATGCCATAGATTGTGATGAGAAAAAATAATAGGGCTCAGGGGTATGGGGAAGTCATTTATGAATGTAGTACACTGTTGATGACATTCCATTTTCATATGGTCTCCTTCCATCCCCTTTGTACTGGGTGCTATGTATTGCTTAGAAAAATCTAGTTAATTTTAAGTTATAAATAAGACCTTTGATTTAAAAAATTACCAGCATGCAGGTCCTACCATATAATTCATCCTTTGAAACGAAACAACTAGAGCTGGTCGGGAATTTTTCAACTAATGTCTTTGATTCGTGGTAATCAATACCTTCTGCAGAAATGTATTGGTTTCTATGCAGCTTTTATTGGGAAGATTGTCAGGTCCAAGATAGGATTTCTGGTCAGCAAGAGTGAGAGACTGATTCCAGAATAGCCCAGTGGTCAGGGCACTCACATGGGATAAGCAAGAGCCAGTTTCAAGTCCCTGCTCTGCCTGAGTCAGAGTAATCTCTTCTGTTGGAACTAGTCCACACTGTATAAATGAATGAACATTCACTGCCTGTGAGAGAACAAGACACTGACTCTAGGCATTCATGTTGGATATGGGATAGAAGCAGAGCAAAGATTTGAACTGGGGTTTCCCACACACCAGGAGAGTGCTCTAACCAGCAGTCTATTAGCTATACTGGTGGGGATTGCTCTCTGTTTTTCATGAACATTTTTGAAAGGTCTTTTGAAATTTCAAAAGGTTCAATGCAGAACAAAATCAAATTTCAAATCCTCAATTTTTTGCAAAACAGAACTCTTGATTCTGGCCTGCTCTAAACGCAACATTAATAAAGTACCCTAGTGTCCATGCCATTTTTTTCATCTTATGTATGATTTTGATTTAAATCATATTGTATAGACTTCAATGGTATATGCTATTGATTATTGTTGCTATTATTAAGCACTGAAAGTAAATCCAGCACTGTACAAGACCCAAAAAAAACTTAGCCCAACATTTTCAAATCTAGAGCCTGAAATAAGGCACCAAAATCCATATTCAGGGATCTCAGTAGTGTAAGGGTGGCCTGCCTTCTCAGAGGTGCTGAGCATACATCTGACTTCCCCTTTAATGGGATTGTGAATGATCAGCACCACTGAAAATCAGTCCACTTTAATATGGATTTGTCTAATTATAGCCAAGTCCGAAAATGTTAGCCATGACCTCTGCCCTGAGAAACGTACAACCAAAAGGCGAATGTGATCTTTGGATGCATAAACAGGAGACTATTGAGTAGGAATGAGATGGTGGTATTACTTTTGTATGCAGTATTGGTGAGACCATTACTGGAATACTGTGTCCAGATCTGATGTCCAAACTTCAAAAAGAATGTTTAAAAAACTTGGCAAGGATTCAGATAAGAGTCACAAGAATGATTAGCGGACTGGAAAACATGCCTTGTGGTGAGAGATTTAAGGAGTTCCATCTAATTGTTTTATTGAAAAGAAAACTAAGAAGTGACTTGATCATGATCTGCAAATACCCACATAGGGAGAAGATTTCAGATGGTAGAGAATGGCTTAGTATAATACAGGCATCAGTAGATCCTGTTGCTGGAAACTGAATCTTGACAAATTTAATCTGAAATAAGGCATACATTTTTAACAGTCAGAGTACTAACCACTGGCATAATTTACCAAGGGATATGGTACATTCTCCATCATTCAATGTCTTTAAAACAAGATTGGATTTCTTTCTAAAATATATATTCTAACACAACCTGGAGTAATGGGCTTGACACAGGAATCACTGAGTGAAAATCTATGAATTGAAATTGTACAGAAGCTCAGACCAGATAATACCAGTATGTTCATTATGGACTAAAAATCTATGACTCTATGAAACCTAACAGTCAGATAAAGATCAGACAAAAAGTATGCTTGGAGCATAGCGGATGCAGATAACTTCAACTTGTTTTAATTGGCCTGGTGGTGGCATAACATTCAGATGGGTTAATTTTTGAGGACTTTGTCAAAGAAATTTTTTTTAGGAGGAATTTTCAAGGAAGGGTACTTCATGTATTAAGAAAAGGAGCTCAATCCCAGGGACAGAGGGACAGCATGGAAGAAAGCAGGAGGACAAGAATGAGAGGCGCAAGCAAATGGAGTGGTGAAACTGTGACAATGCCGATGGACCAAAGTGGTCCAACATACTGGGAGAAGGGCAGACATGCAGGTGAGTTTGTGCAGAGCCCTGACAGAGTGGGTGAGAATCCTAAATATGATTTTGGTAGCGGGGGAGGTGACATTGAAAGGATTCAACAACAGAAGTGGTATGATCTGAATGGCAGGTGAGGATGAATAACTGCATTCTGGATCTTTTTCTCAAGTGGACAGGCCCTAGACAGAGTAAGAACAGAGGAGATTAAATGGCATTCTAGTGTGAAATGTTTTTTTTAATTCGAACTTTAAAAAAATGGGAAGGTTGTTTTTAAACAAACTATAAAATAGTTATTCAAATTAGGTCTCTATTAGCTAAGACCAAGTCTACACGTACTGTGCTGCAGCTGTGCTGCTGCAACGCGTCTGCTCTATGCCGACGGGAGAGAGCTCTCCCATTGACATAAAAAAACCACCTCCATGAATGGCAGAAACTTTGTCGGCGGGAGAAGCTCTGTGCACACAAATGCTTATGTTGGTGTAACTTATGTCGCTCGGGGGGCAGGGGGATCACAACCCTGAGTAACATAAGTTATGCTGACATAGGCTGTAGTGTAGACATAGCCTAATTGCTTGGGGAGATGTAAGTGCAGATAAACGGAACCTCTTTCAATAAATCTCTTCAGCTTTGTCTAAGTCAGGGCAGGGGGTTGGGGTGCAGGAGGGGTACAGGGTGCAGAAGGGGGCTCAGGGCAGAGGGTTGGGGGCTCAGGGCAAGGGGTTGGGGTGCAGGAGGGGGTGTGGAGTGCGGAAGGGGGCTCAGGGCAGCGGGTTGGGGTGCAGGAAGGGTGTGGCAGGGGTCTCAAGGCAGGGGGTTGGGGTGCAAGATGCAGAAGAGGTTCGGGGTGTGGGCTCTAGCCCGGCACCACTTACCTCAAGCGGTTCCAGGGTGGCAGTGGCGCGCAGTGGGGTTAAGGCAGGCTCCCTGCCTGCCCTGGCCCCACGCTGCTCCTGGAAGTGGTCAGCATGTCTGGCAGTGGCTCCTGGGGGTAGGGTGGGGCACGTGGCTCTGCCGTGCACTGCCCTCACCTGCGGATACCACCCTCGAAGGTCCCATTGGCTGTGGTTCCCCATTCCTGGCCAATGGGAGCTGCGGGGGGTGGTGCCTGCAGGCGAGGGCAGTGCACGGAGCTCTCTGCCCCCCACCCCCACTCCCAGGGGCTGCAGGGACGTGGTGCCGGCCTCTTCCAGGAGCGGCGCAGGGCCAGGGCAGGCAGGGAGCCTGCCTTAGCTCCGCTGCACCACGGGGCTGCCAATCCCGCGGGCCAGATTGAAAGCCCTGATGGGCTGGATCCGGCCTGCAGGCTGTAGTTTGCCCTCCCCTGGTCTAAGCTGAGGAAAATTTACACATTACTGAAGAGGTATCAGCAATGGGAAGAGCTGAATCTGTGCTGAAAATGGCTTAGCTGCATGTGTAGACATAAAGTTATCCATTTTTTCAGCACAGATTCAGCACCACCCATCACTGACAGCTGTTGTCAGCAGTGAGTAAATTTCCAAGTGTAGAGAAAACTTTTGGAGGTTGTAAAACTAATCTATTTGAAGACAGTGAGTCACAGTGAGTTTCTGAGGTGCAGGAAATCTTATATATACTAGCCAAATTTACCATGTCAGGTAATGTTTGTTACCCAGCAATCAATTTAAATGCACCTCAAGACCATACACAAAAGTCCTTCAACTGATTACACTGGTCTACAATTTTTGAGAAGTCGTCTGCTTCAGAGAGAAAATGTGCTATTTATTATGTATTTTGATGTGCTGAATTCAAATATGACAATTAAAACAACGGATTGGCTACTGTTTCTAAGATATTTAAGTTTTTACATTTTATGTCTATGTATATTGTGTAGATAGTAGAGTTTTAATCATAAATTGTAAACCTAGGTCTTTTCATGTGTTTATGGTTGCTTTACATGATAATATTTCACCTGTCCTGTTTATATAACAGTTTAAAAATCAGCCAAAGGGTGTTATAAATAAAATTTATTATGAAACAAAAGGCAAAAAACTATTATGTACATAGTTTAGTCCTATTCAGTGTCTACTCGGCGCTTCTTGGCTTGTCTCTTGTATTCATTAAATGGAGCATCTCTTGTCACTGTCCAGCAATAGTCTGCAAGCATTGATGGGCTCCATTTGCCCTGATAGCGTTTCTCCATTGTTGCAATGTCCTGGTGAAATCGCTCGCCGTGCTCGTCGCTCACTGCTCCGCAGTTCGGTGGGAAAAAAATCTAGATGAGAGTGCAAAAAATGTATCTTTAGTGACATGTTGCAACCAAGACTTTTGTATGCCTTGAGGAGGTTTTCCACCAACAACCTGTAGTTGTCTGCGTTGTTGTTTCCGAGAAAATTTATTGCCACTAACTGGAAGGCTTTCCATACCGTCTTTTCCTTGCCACGCAGTGCATGGTCAAATGCATCATCTCGAAGAAGTTCACGAATCTGAGGACCAACAAAGACCAACCTTCCTTTATCTTAGCTTCATTTAACCTTGGAAATTTTCCACGGAGGTACTTGAAAGCTGCTTGTGTTTTGTCAATGGCCTTGACAAAGTTCTTCATCAGACCCAGCTTGATGTGTAAGGGTGGTAACAAAATCTTCCTTGATTCAACAAGTGGTGGATGCTGAACACTTTTCCTCCCAGGCTCCAATGACTGTCGGAGTGGCCACTCTTTCTTGATGTAGTGGGAATCTCTTGCACGACTATCCCATTCGCAGAGAAAACAGCAGTACTTTGTGTATCCAGTCTGCAGACCAAGCAAGAGAGCAACAACCTTCAAATCGCCACAAAGCTGCCACTGATGTTGGTCATAGTTTATGCACCTCAAAAGTTGTTTTATGTTGTCATAGGTTTCCTTCATATGGACTGCATGACCAACTGGAATTGTTGGCAAAACATTGCCGTTATGCAGTAAAACAGCTTTAAGACTCGTCTTCGATGAATCAATGAACAGTCTCCACTCATCTGGATCGTGAACGATGTTGAGGGCTGCCATCACACCATCGATGTTGTTGCAGGCTACAAGATCACCTTCCATGAAGAAGAATGGGACAAGATCCTTTTGACGGTCACGGAACATGGAAACCCTAACATCACCTGCCAGGAGATTCCACTGCTGTAGTCTGGAGTCCAACAGCTCTGCCTTACTCTTGGGTAGTTCCAAATCCCTGACAAGGTCATTCAGTTCACCTTGTGTTACGAGGTGTGGTTCAGAGGAGGAGGATGGGAGAAAATGTGGGTCCTGTGACATTGATGGTTCAGGACCAGAAGTTTCATCCTCTTCCTCTTCCTCGTCTGACTCAAGTGAGAATGATTCTGGTGCATCAGGAACCGGCAGTCCTTCTTCTCCGTGGGGTACAGGGCGTATAGCTGATGGAATGTTTGGATAATGCACAGCCACTTTTTCTTCTTTGACACACCTTTCCCAACTGGAGGCACCATGCAGAAGTAACAATTGCTGGTATGATCTGTTGGCTCTCTCCAAATCATTGGCACTGCAAAAGGCATAGATTTCCTTTTCCTGTTCAACCACTGGCGAAGCTTTGTTGCACAAGTGTTGCAGCATATGTGTGGGGCCCACCTCTTGTCCTGATCTCCAATTTTGCAGCCAAAATAAAGGTGATAGGCTTTCTTAACCATAGTGGTTATACTGCGCTTTTGTGATGCAAAAGTCACTTCACCACAAACATAGCAGAAGTTATCTGCACTGTTCACACAAGTACGAGGCATCTCTGCTCACTTTGGCTAAACAGAAATGTGTCCCTTTGCAAAATCAAACACTGACAAATAAGAGAGCACGACACTGTATGATTTCTAGGGCTGATATAGGGCAATTTGTTCAGCAGAGTGATGTAAGCTTCGTTATGATTGCATCATCCATGACTTCTAGGAATAACATGATGCAATTCATATCATGTATGACGCAATACCAGCTTCAGATTGCATCATTCATTGTTTTGCCTAAAAAGCAAGTACTGTCCAAACCCAGTCATAGATTTATTCATAGATCCAGTCAAAGGTGTATTTTAGTCATTTCTGGTTTAAATTGAGATCCCTTCCCTTTATAACTCACTTATCCTCCGCCATTCCCAAGTCAAGGGTCGTATATACTGACCCAATAGCATATCTTGAAAACTAGAGCCAATCAACAATTCTAAGCATCATTTTTGTTCTCAGTGACCCAGAATTAGTAAAGTTTGACTACATTTATTTCAGAAGCATTTTGGCTGTAGAGCAGTGTTATCTATGGTTTTAAGTAACATACAGAACAGGCTCTGTTTTTATAGGGTTAGAGAACAACAGAGCCTGAATCATTCTAAATTCTTCAACCACTAACTCTTATTCCAATCTCCCATAATCCCACATCTGAGCAAAACTGTGTTGATCCATAACTATTGCTCCAGTTTGGTAAGGCTCAAGGCCAGAATGCACATAAAACAAGCACTGACGTCAGGCTTTACAATGGTCTGACTGTCCAATGACAGCAATCTCATGATCTTAAATCTCCTACTGCATTCCACCCCCTACTTTTGCCAGAGTTACACAACTCTCCCATGCCTATGAAACTAGCTGCCAAGTAAACAATAGGCATCGCTGTTCCATGACACTTTCTGGGCTGGTGATAGTAGCAATGATGAATAGGCCTAGGAATTTTAGGACACTTACAGAAAACTCCTAGAAAACTTCACTAGATTGACCCAACCACACTGGAAACTATTCAACCCCCATTGTAAAAATGGTTGCTTTGGAAGTCACAGAATGCACTGGTACTACTATGATATTAAGAAATGTAGTGTGTGGACATGCTAGAATGGTTCTGTCAAAAATAGCATTACTTACAAGTCTTGCAAGGAACAGCAATACAACCAAGCATTTCATGCAGGTGTTTTGACAAGGGTTTTCTCACTCAGTGCATATACACCCAAAGTGCAGACCCAACCTTGAGGTTCTCTGCCTATTGCTAGGCCACTGCAGATGGTAGAACTGGCAGAATTTTTGCTGGTGGCTGAAGCTTTAACCCCCTCCTCCTCTAAATTTCCAAACAATACTGTTTGGTGAAGAGCTGGTGAATGTTTGAGAGCAGAGGTGGCTGAAAGTCCTCCAGGGAATCTCTTGATCTGAGGATCTATTGCATACAATAATGAAAAGTTAGAAACATTGTTCACTTGAAGAAAGTCTCCCTTTCAGCTCTTCTTTTTAGGCTGATTTTAGCACCGATTGTCTGCCTGATTAGTATGGGAGGAAATTAATGTCTATTTGTTTTCTCACCTCCCTTGAATAAACAAGAAGCAAGGAGATCACATGTGTTTGTGTCAGGCTAAAACCTCTTTACTGCAAGTTGTAAACACACCTATTGTTCTTTTGTTTAAAAATAACCTGTCCCTTACCATGCACTGGGCATGTCAATTTTGCGGATACAGACTGACACGGCTGCTGCTCTGAAACCAGGGCAACCTGTGCTGAGTTTGAAGTGTTGAGAATCAACACAATGGCTCATTTTGTTCAAATTACAGCACATGGATGGCTTAGTGCTTCAGACATTTAAAAGCCAGGCATTGTCCCTTTTAAACTTTATTTTAAAACAAAAATCCATCCCACTTTTGATCCATAATAAACTGGTTGCTTTACAGAATCATAGAATCTACAGATGGAGAAAACACCTTATAATAAAATAAAATAATGATTAATACTAATTTTATTTTAAAAGTATCTTTAATGTACTTCAGAGGTAATTGCTGGGTAGTAAGCAACTTTGAAAATTAGGTTCACTTATTTAGGTACCTAGATTGGGACAAAGAAGCCTAACGTTAGGCACCCATTATTTAACTTCTTGGCCCTAGTCTGTAACATTTTGTTATCAATTCATATTTAACATAAAATAATATTCAATTCACATAGAATAATTTAGCAGAATGAATGGGGTGGTGAGAAATGGGAATGACAACAGGTCAGAGTGAATGGAGTTAAATTGTGTTTCTATCATAAAACTGAAGGTGTTCCAAGTAACTGAATGATAGTGAATTTAGCTTTCCAGGGAGATCATGCAGAGATTAATTTAGCTGAGCTGGGATTCATCAGCATAGGGAACTATACTGTGTAGAAGTTATTAGATTGTTCATATAAAGTCTAAGTAAAGATTCCAAACTTTTTGGAAGCCTTCAGTTCTTGTGTCCATATAGGATTACAATTTGAGTTGAGAATTATCTGTTATGAATTATTTTTCACATGGGAGGGGAAAGGTATTTGGCTATGATCAAGTAAGTGTTGTAATGTGTAGATGAGTTATTAGAGAGACAAGGTGGGTGAGGTAATATCTTTTATTGGACCAACTTCTGTTGGTGAATAATACAAGCTTTCAAGCTACACAGAGCTCTTCTGGTCTGGTAAAGATACTCAGAGTGTCACAGTTAAATATAAGGGGAACAGATTGTTTAGCGTAAGTAGTTAACACATATCCTAAGGGACCATTCAAGGTGAAGAGCCTTGTTAATACTCCTGCAGTCATAAGACAAAAAAGGGGGGTGGGAGGGGGAGTGTGTTACAGATTGTTGTAATAAGCCATAAATCCAGTATCTTTATTAAGATCATGATTTTTAGTATCTAGCAAAGTTATGAATTTAAGCTTCCAGGCTCATCTTTTGAAGGTGTTGTGTAGGGTACCTTTGAAGTTGAGGACTGAGAAGTCAAATATGGAGTGATTGTATTGTGAAAAGTGTTCGCCATGGGGTGATATGGTGTTTTTGTCTTTTGTCATTTTTCGTGTGAGTTCATCTGAGAGTGTAGTGATTGTCTGTTTGATTTCACCCACATAGTTGTTACTGGGGCATTAAGTGCACGGGATGAGGTACACCATATATTATGACAGGAATGTGTAGGATAGGCAGTCATAAGAAAAAAGAATAATCTGACTGGACACCCCACAGTGGACAAACCCATACACTTGATTGTTACATTGATTGCTTCAGGGAAAAAATGATTATGAAATCCTTAACAAACATCACATCCACCACAATCTCTCTACTGCTGAGAGGACAGCTATATGGTCCCTGAAATCCAGTCACCAGTCAGTGATCAAACCAGTAGACAAAGGGGGCAACATTGTAATTCTCAACCATGATGACTATGTCCACAAGGTCAACCGACAACTTTCTGACAACACCTACTATAAAGAACTCAAAGAAGACCCCACACCAGGAATTTAAGGATATCGTTAAATCCTTCCCCAAACAACTCCAGGAGAACCTCTGCAATCCTCATCCCCTATGAACCCACCCCAGGGACCTTCTACATGCTTCCCAAGATATATGAACAAGGGAACCCAGGCAGGCCCATTATATCTGGCCTGCACTCTTACTAAAGGAATATTGGACTCAGAGAAACCATCCTCAAACCACTCACCACACAAACGACCAGTTCCTCCAGAACACAACCAACTTCCTCCAGAAACTCCGCAACATTAACAACTTCCTTCAGAACACCATCCTTGCCAACATAGGTGTCACCTGCCTATACCCCAACATCCCTCACAATGACAGAGTGGGTATCTGGCTCAGATATCTACAGGACAATGGACAACACTCAGATATCTACCCTAAACTAATCCCTTTCATCCTCACCCCTAACAATTTTACATTCAACAAGAAATACTTTGTCCAAACCATGGGAACAGCCACAGGTAGTAGGAGGGTCCCCGGTATGGCAACCTCTTCATGGGTCGCCTTGAGGAAGAATTTCTGAACAAATGCACCATGAAAGCAATGATATACCTGAGATACACCAATGATACTTTCATCCTGTGGACAGACAACCTAAATTCCCTACAGATTTCCACCACAAGTTCAACCACCACCACCCATCCATCCATCAAATTCTCTCTAGAACACTCCTGCACCAGCATTAACTTCCTGGGCACCATGATGAGCTTCAATAATAGAACCCTACAGTGAACTATATACTAGAAACCTACAGAACACCACAATAACCTTCACAGATCCAGTAACTGCCCCAAACACACCAAGAAATCTGTTATCTACCGCCAGGCCCTCAGATACCATGTAATATGCTCCAAGGAGAAAGTCTGGGACATGTATCTTAACACACTTAAGACTGTCAGGACCCCTCAACTCAAACCAGATAATCACCATGCTCTTGAATGAACTCACACAGAAAAATAAGACAAAAAGACCATATCACCTGTGGGTGAACTCTTTTCACAAAATGATCACTCTATATTTGACCTCTCCTCTCAGTCTTCATTGTCAAAGGAAACCTGCACAACACCTTCAAAACATGAGCCTGGAAGCTTAAATTCATAATTTTGCTAGACACTAAAAACATAGTCTTAACAAAGATACCAGATTTATGGTTTATTACAACAATCTGTCAGCCACTAACCCCTCATGTTTTGTCCAATGACTACAGGGGTGTTAACAGGCCACTTCTACTTCAATTGTCCTTAGAATAGTGTTAACTAATTATGCTAAATAATGTGTTACAACTTGTATTTAACTGTGACACTCTGAGTACCTTTCCCAGACTTGAAGAAGAGCTCTGTGTAGCTCGAAAGTTTCTCTCTTTCACCAACAGAAGTTGATCCAATAAAAGATATCACCTCTCCCACCTTGTCTCTTTAACATCCTGGGACCAACACAGCTACAACAACACTGCAAACAACATAGATTGGTTATGCTTAGTGCCTTCAGTTTTCAGTTTGCATGGCAATTTTTACATCCAAGCTAATTTGAATTAATTTTGAGAGTTAAGACTTCGTGAGGCACCATATCAAATGTTCTATTTAAATCTGTATTACATCTACTGCGTTCCCTTCAACCACTAATTTGGTGATTCTACCAAAGAAAATCTATATATATTTGGATTCTCAGCAGTGTATTATATGAATGAAACATTTGCAAGCATTTTATATTAGATATAAAATACACTGCTGAGCAGCCAAAGGTAATGAAATTGTGTTTCAAATGTGTAACTTAGAGGCAAAGGGTGACTTGAGGACATATAATATACAAATTAGATTTTGGATCCTGATATTAATCATATTTTTCTTGTCCTGCTTCATGCTTGTTATACTGCTATATTGTTTGTATTATTCAGTAAGCCACAGCCATAAACAAATATATCTGAAAATCTGTATTGTGAAGGTTCAGGAATTGCTTGAAGACATAACTGCTGCTGGAACAATTATTTGCATCAAGTTACAGCACATGGTGCCTGCTTTTAGGAAAGTGCTACTACTAATTGTTGCTAACTTGTCTATTTGAACTTTAGAGAAATTTCACTTATCCCCATCTCTTTCCCCTTTCCTCCACAAATACCTTCCTTTGATTAAAAACATTATTATTTTAATTCAGAAGAGTTCTGTGGGAACTGACATATAAGCATCCCTTGGAAAGCTTGGTGCACAAATAATATAGACCAGTGAAGTGTAGGCAAATTGATGTGCACTCAGAGCCAGTTTACAGCAGTGGGTAAAGATAATAAATTATAATATAGTTGATTCCCAATACGGTAGGCAATGTCTAAGGTTAGATAACTGTCACACTGAAGAGCTTCCATTGCCCGTTCTGATCCTGTACATTTTGAATTGGGAGTTCAGTGCCCAATTTAGTACACAAGACAAGGGAGGAATTCAATATCTAACCCAATTGTTTTCAGGTATTGGGAGTGTGTTGAACAAAATACTTATACATAGGCTTATCAGAGCTTTGGCTTTGAGTTTGATCCCTTGCTTCCCAGGTAGGGTTGCCAATTTGGTTGGACGTATTCCCAGTGGTTTCATCATATGACAAAATCTTTAATTAAAGATTAGTCTTTAATTCCTGGAGGCTCCAGGACAATCCTGGAGGCCTGGCAACCCTATTCCCAGGTCAGGAAAGACTGGGAGTCAGATCCTCAAAGGTACGTAGGTGCCTAACTCCCACACCTTTTAGGATTTGGGCCAGAATTCTCAGTGGAGGCTGCACTTTGTATCATTCTCTAGTGACTTACTTGGGTCGAAGTTTGGAAAAGGACTGACTGCCTCTGGAAGGAGCTCCATCTAGATCTCTTCCCTAGTTGGGAAAGTCTCCATAAAGTGTGGCCTTTGAGGGTGTGGAAGTAGAGTGAAAAATAAGGGGAGATCCTGGATGACCTATTCCTCCCAAATAATACCCATAACTGTTGATGATTTTCCCACTTCTATACCATTTTTATAAATGAGTTTCAAGTACTGTATTTTCTCACAAGTTCTCATCATATTTGGAAGATTAAACAATTCTATTTTCCTTTTATTTTTATAATATTTTTATCTCCCTGTGTTGGTGGGAAAAACCCAGACAAGCAACCAGGAAAACTGAATGATTAGAGAGCGATAAGAATAAAATAGTGCTGTCAAAGTATGCAAACTAGAAAAATACTGGGTAAAAAATAATGTTTTCTTTAATCTATTTAATTGGAGTAGACCTAGGCCTGCCCCATGTAGTCATGGGGATTCTGCCAAGGTGCAGGGGTTCTGCCTACCCAGATTCACTTGAAGGATTGGAGCCTTAGATATTACTTATGATTAATAAAAAATTGAGAAAGTTATTTTTAATTTGACAGTGTCTCTTTAACATGAGTGGGAATTACACCACATATGACTCAACAGAAGAATATACTAGTTAGACTATCATTTAAACCTAAAACTATTTAATATTTTTGGTTCATGTGGCATGATTAACACATTGCCACTTTAAAATGTGCACTGTTATTTATTAGTGTGCAACATAATCCTTAGCCCATTATCCATAAGATTTAAACACAATGTGTGCTCTTTATATTTGAGTTATTGCTTCTGTGACATTTATACTTACTTTCCTTCTTTTTTATGCTGATAAGTTAGAAATGCCCTCTAGCATTTTGAATTTTATGTTTCGGTGTTTGTTTCCATGGAATTATACATCTGGTAGCGCAGGGAAATATATTTATGTTTAGGCCTCTTAGCTTGTCTATTTGTCTTGCAGATATCAATCAAATCAAATCCTTTTGTTTTCCACTCAGCTAGCTTTACCACGTTAAACAAATTAAGATTCTACTTCTCTTAATTAATGTTATTATTGCTGCTGTTTCTAATCCCCTTGGTTTAATAGTCACCACTAGTGTTTGCTACTGTCTTCTTCCCAGAACAGGGCACAAAGTGTCTCTTCCAGAGACAGATCCTATGAAAGAATGCTCCTTGTTATTAATGAGTGCTCCAGACGCTTATGTGGCTGAAATCTTCATCTCAGAAAATGACTGTGTAGACCTAGATTTTCTCCACTCTGAGCCCTGGGGGTATCCAAATCTATTCACAAACTTATCCCTGTTCTTTCACTTCCTCAATGTGACAGAATCACATGAAATCTTGAAAGAGTTAGATCAGAAATAATTATGAAATCATTATTTATACTGGAATATAGAAGCCAGCTTCCCTGAAACCCGCTTCCCCCCAAAAGAAGAAAGAAACCAAAGATAGTAAACAGAAATTAAGACTATTCATCTTTACTCGATGAATAGAAAAAATGTCAAACAAAATAGGAATCGCCTATCTACTGAATGCCCTGCATTTACCAAGAGTTAAAATGATTGAAAAAGATATAAGTAACTCTTTTGAAGTAGCTTTTGAAGGTTTATATTGATGAGGGGGTAAGATATTTTGTCTTGGTTGGCCCAGTTAACTGATAAGTATGGCTATACAGTTTTTAGAGGCAAGCAAAGATATGTTTGCTTGGACTGCAGAATGTATTTATCCTCATCTTTGCCTCATCAAATTCAACTCAATACTCATAATTGGTTAAGCTTATAGCTTACAGGACATCCCCAGAAGGGGAATGGAAATCAGTTCAGTAAAGGAATGTGACAGGAGATGAGGCATGTGTATGGAAGGGAGGTTAGATGGGGAGAAGGGGTGGGGAAGAGGAGGGAGAAGGGTGAAGACAAGAAAAATCAAAATAAATGGAGGCATCACAGCTGTTAGGGCAATTGATTAGGCCAAACCAAGGGTGATATAAGGGTCTGAGATCAGATAAACTGGGTGAGAAAGTTGATGACATCACAGGGGAGGCTAGAGGCAGTGAGTGCCTCCCACTCTGCTAGGATCAGTGTAAGGACTATTCTGTGAGAAAAAGGACTGGTCAGTGCTCACACCAAGAAAGACTGGCTGCTCCTGGAGGTGGAGAGGCCCACAGGGATGATGGAGCCACTGGGTTCCAGAGTTCCCAGACAAATCAGTAGCAGTCCAATGAGAGTTAGGGAAGTATTGAAAGGCGCTGCAGCACTCTGTTGCCCTGCTGGTGTTGATACTGGGCTGGTATGAGGAGAGCTCCTGGACAGCAGTGACTTTTTAAAGGCCACCCCCAGAAGAGACCTGCTGCAGAAAGAGGATGGAGTAATGCAAGGGTGGCTGCATCTACCCCTGTGAAGGTTTGCAAATTATTCAGGCTTGATGGTATCAAAAACAGCTGATAGCTCTAAGGAACCAATATCGGTGTGGGCATCTGATCAGTATCCATCTCCAGACATCATAAATCAAAATTCTGAGTGTAGTCTCTATCCTGTAAATCCAAATTAAAGAGCTCCAAGTACTCCTGGAGCCCAACTCTGCAAAGTGCCTTTGGGATTTGCTGAGCTCCCTCACTTCGCTCTAATTTCACCATCTTGGATCAGGTGCCAGATGCTGTCATGGCACAGTCTTCCCTTTGGGTTATACATAACAATTTCCTTGATACCCACACAGTGGAGGAATTCACGCCCTAACATGTCTTTCCAAGCCCTTGGCATTATGTTGAACATAATACTTTTGCAGAGGATGAGCATTTTGATCTTGATATTTTTCCTCTGCACTCTCTTCTTTTTTTGAATCTGATTAAACTCTATGTAAAATGTGTGTTGAAAATTTAATCTCATTGATGTCAGGTATTTCAAAATTGTGGTTCTCATAGCAGCTATAATTTACTCGCCTTGCATATTTTGTATAAAATATATATTTAAAAGCCTCTGCATTATAACAACATACTTAGTGGTACTTATATGGAAGTAGGCCAAGCAGTAGTTACCCAGGGAAGTATAACTTTGAATTTCCCGACTTCTGTGTGGTTAAATTCTCAACCATAACTTTGTAGTAATGTGTGTTTTTGTTTGTTTGTTTGCCGTCTTGTGTCTTACAATTCTGCCTTATACTCACTCTAATGATATTCCCGTTTTAAGTAAAAATATCCACTGCTGTCTGGTTTGATTTAGCACAGAAATTAGACACCGTTCTTTTTAAAAAGTGCTTTTAATTGTAGTTAAAATAGACTGAAATGCCATAGAAACTGATGTCATAGTCCAAAAATACTAACTTTATTTTAACAAATTTATTTGGGCATAAGCTTTCATGGGTTCGGGTTCTAGCCCACGAAAGTTTATGCCCAAATAAATGTGTTAGTCTCTAAGGTGCCACAAGGACTCCTCGTTGTTTTTGCTGATACAGACTAACACGGCTACCACTCTGTAACTTTATTTTGAACATCTAAATCTTCTCTTGTACTGTAAATGTTTATAGGTTATCAGTAAAAATAAGAACAGTAAAACATTTTAGTGTAATTCATTAGCAGTAAGTTGATTAACAAGAAGTCACCCCATAAAAATGTTTCCTTTTATAACTGAAGTGTGTCTCACTATGTCTGTCTCATCTTCATTGAAACAAGAGAAAAACCCTGTTTACTGTTCACTAGGTACTGTTAGGAAAGTGAATTGCATAGTGCAAAAAGGACCAAGACTGACTAGCATGTGAATTCAAGTTGTCTGCAGTGCAGAAGGTGTAATGTGCATGGTGGTCTTTTCAGAAAACTTTTTAATTGAGAATGTGTTAATGAATATAGATAACTTGTTGAGGAAGGCTTGTGCAGTCCTTCCAGTCCAAACTCATTCGGCATAATTCTGTTACACTTATGCCTGTTTACATCACTTCAACAGCAAAAAGAGGGACTGAAAGTAGGAGTAACAGCCCTCTAGGAATATCCCCTGGGCATTTGTTTCAAGTTTGCAGAATGAAATTAGTTTCCAAATTGGAATTTTGTTTTCTAGAGCTAACACCCCATCTCTTGCAATGTAATATTTCCTGTGCCCCGCTCCTAGGATAGAAGGTGTATGGGGAAGTGTTGGGGGCATTGCTGGACTGCATTGTACTACAGCTATAGTTTGCTTACTAGAGACCTGGAGGAATTATGCCTTTGAAATATTTAATGTTTCCTGGGGAGAACATGATGGCAATAGTCCCTTGCTACATTTGCATGACAGGCCCATACTCCTTCCAAAGTAGCTATTTTGGAGAAACTACATCCACAAAAATAAATTCCCACTTGTGGTTATCAGTGCTTTGGTAGCCCTATATCCCCTGGAAGCCTTTGTACATATGGGCTAAGAAGAAAACTCCCTGTATCCCCTTTCCACTCTAGTATGCCTCCCAATGAGGAGGCACAACTTATCTTAGGCTATGTCTACATTAGCACTTTTGTTAGTATAACTTATGTTGTGTTAAAAAAACATCCCTGAGTGACATAAGTTACAGACAGAAGCGCCGGTGTGGACAGTGCTATGTCGGCGGGAGACAGTCTCCTGCTGACACAGGTACCACCACTCATTGGGGGTGGTTTAATTATTTCTCTTTCCTGTCAGCATACAGCGGCTACGACAGGCACCAGCTTCCTCCTTTCCCCAGAGGTGTTCAACCCCTGCCCCAGACCCCACCCCTACTCCACCCCTTCCTCCAAACCCCACCCCCACCCCACCTCTTCCTGCCCAGTTCAACCCCCTCCCCTGCGTGGGCCCCATTCCCGCTCCTCCCAAGACCGGCTCCAGGGTTTTTGCCGCCCCAAGCGGCAGGAAAAAAAAGAAGAAGCCGCGATCGCAATTGCGATTGGCAGCACTCCGGCGGCAGCTCCACCGCGCCGCTTTCTTCTTCAGCGGTAATTCGATGGCAGGTGCTTCCCTCCGAGAGGGACCCGCCTCCGAATTGCCGCCGAACAGCCCGACTTGCCGCTCCTTCCCCTTGGCCGCCCCAAGCACCTGCTTGCTGGACTGGTGCCTGGAGCCGGCCCTGGCTCCTCCTCCCATCAGCACCTCCTGCACGCTGAGGAACAGCTGATCGGGGCAGATGGGAGGCCCTGGGAGGGAGGGGGAGGAGTTGATCAGCGGGGCTACTGGTGGGTGGGAGGGCTGGGGGGAAGAGAGGAGCTGGCCACCGGTGGGTGTTAAGCACCTTCTAATTTTTTCTGTAGGTGCTCCAGCCTTGGAGCACCCCTGGAGTCTGTGCCTATGGTGCTACATAGGAGATCTTACACCAGCGCAACTGCATCGGTTCAGCTGTGCTGCTGTAAGGTCTCTAGTGTAGACATGGCCTTACTCTTTGGTCAAAGGAAATGACAAATTCTGACGTATGCCTGTAGAATATGTAAGCTCTGTAGACCACAGAATCTGGTTCAAGGATCTGAAAAGTTTCCCATACACACTGGATAGAGCTTGTTAAGTATGGGAAGCAAATAGATCTTGATAGAGCTACTTAGTCACTTACTGGTATGGAACACTCAATGTCTGCAGGCATTGCCTAGCAAGTTTGCAAAGTACACAGACACAGCCTGTATTTTACTAGATTACATGCCAGTCTCTTAGCACAAACTAAGCAAGGTAGTTGTAGTCAAGAGATGGGAGGCTACCTAAAAATACCCAATTGCTGGGGTTGTTGATTACAGTAGGGCTACATCTACACTGACAACTGCACATGTCAATTCCCATGGTTGTGCCATAACCTCCCTACTGGCCACATCTAAATCCCACATGCAAGTGTCTGAAGGTGAGTAAGCTAGCATGCTCGAGGGGGATAAGTAAGTACATGCCTTGGGCTGTGGTATGGTCCCAAACCTGTGCCAATGTGCAGTGTGGGGTAAAGGGCATGTACCAGGTCTCAATTTTCAATTGTCCTCCTTCCTGCCCTTTTCTGTCTGATCCTGGCACATTCTATAAAGGTCCTTATCCCTCCTTGTCACAGGTAGCAGCGAGCTGCGCTGACCATCTCAGAACAGCTTTCCACTGCACTTTTTTGATCAATACAGGTGAACATGGATTCTGCTCAGAGAACAGCCCCTTGGCCCACGGACCACTCCCTGATGCTGATTTGTGTGTGATCAGAGTACACCATCCTCCATGACTTCTCCTAGAGCAGCAGGAACTTACATGTGTACTAGGAAATTTCACAGAGGCTGGAGCGGATTCTGGCCCAGTGCTGGGAACACATCAAGCACAGGAGGGAAAAAGATTCCAACAGTCACTCCAGGGTGGCTCATTGTACATGCCCCTTCTATGATGAACAGGACCCAGCGCTGTAATAGGCTCCCAGTACAGATCCTGAAGTGGCTTATGAGTCATGACCCCCTCCTCATTCCTGCTGGCCTCATTGTCCAATGGGATCCTGATGAGGACTTGGGTGAGGAGGCAGCAGGGACCGTGGAGGATGCCGGTTCCAGGCACCAGCGGAGGAAGCACGTGCCTGGGGCGGCCCATGCCAAGGGGCGGCATTCCGTCCATTCTTGGGCCGCACAGTCCGAGCAGCTTTTTTTTTTGCTTCGGCAGTTTGGGCAGCAGTCCGAGCACCTTTTTTTTTTTTTTGCTTGGGGCGACAAAAATTGTAGAGCCGGCCCTGCCTGGAGGACAAGGAGCATGTGATCCTGCACCTCTACATGTAGGAGCCGATTGAGGAAGCTCCACCTGATGAGCTCATGGACTACCCTGAGCCATGGCAGGAACCAGAACCCAAGGCTGGTAAGTTACAACAGACCCCTGCCAATATCACCTCTCATTCTGGTGCTACATTCCTGATTTTAAGCCCAGCCCCCACTCTGCTTCAACCTTACATGAACCCCGAGTAAGACCTGGTTATAAATCAATGATTTTATTGATTTCTAATGAACCACTATTATGCATTTGACAGAAGCTATAAAACAGATGATTAATGAACAATCGTGACCCTGTATCTGTGCAATTCTCGGCCAGCATGCAGGCAGCGATGGCCCTAGGGTCCTGTGGACTGGGGGAAGGGAGTGTGTGGGTTTAGAAAGGTGCTGGTTAGGAATGGGACAGTTGTAGAAAACTTACAGTAGTTTGTTTAAAGTTAGTACCAGCTGTCTTTTGTCCCTTGGAAGATTACACAGTTGCAGTGCTTCTCCCTCTCCCCACAATTTTACCATCCCCATACAAAGCGGAGCTGGGGGAGGTTCAGGTGGTCAAAGGAAGGGGACACTTTGTTTTGTCTGAGGAAAAGCTAGTCCCACCAGTCCTTTCTCCCTTGGAAGATTACAAAGTTTTTACCCTCCCTGTCCCAGCTATCTGTCCTCTGCCTGCACCTAGCCATACTGCACACAATGGTGGAAACAGGTGGGAGAAGGAGCCGCTCTGGCAGTTGGATAAACAGTGTGGTGTTCCTTTGCTGCAGAGAGGCTAGGGTCTTGACAATCTGAAACTTCAGGGAACAAAATAAAGTTGTGGTGTGACTCCTTTCCCTGTCCATTTCACTATTGATAGGCAGGTACAGGGGCAGGATTTTCTGGTAATGCCAGAGGGTGGTGGGTAGGGTGGACAGTTTTTGAGGTTCGCATCTCCCTTTGCACGGAAACTCCATATGCTAGCTGAGAATAGAGTCAATAAGTCTTCAAATTGTCTCTGTCCTGCAAGCATATTTTAGCAAATTTCTGGCATAGTGGGTGTTGAGATTCAACAGCAGTGGAAATCTGCTTGGTCCTCCTTCATAGCTGACCAAAACCCTCCATTCAGCAATATGTAGAGGGGTGACCACTAGCAGAACCATCTCTCTGGCATAGATTACCAGATTTCCTCCAAAGGACTGGAAAGCCATCTCTCTTTTCCATTCTGGTACCTTGAAAACTGCTGTGGTCTCCAAATGTTGGCCTTTAAAAGAAGAAATCTGCAAACAGGTAATATAGCCCCTGGAAGGAACTGCCACCTTCCCATTGATACACTATGACAATTTTAATTAAAAGAAAACATTATTGTATATATCTTACGATTAGTCGCCTCTGCTTCTTCCCCATGGCTGCAAAAGTTTTCTGAGAACCAAAGCTAGACTAACAGTCACATTCCTGGAATGCTGAAAAGTAACAATATTGTGGCCTTCCACAGCAAAGATATGTTATGTAGGGGAATTTCTTGGTTACTTCCAAAGGGAAAAAAAACATAATGCCACTCTTGTCTTAGATTTGGAAGGACCTTCCACTGGTGAGAGGGAAAACATTCTGCCAGAAGGGCAGGAGTAGCACTTTAGAGACAGCAGAGGCAGACAGAGAAAGACCCTGGAGGAGCTGCTCATTGGCATGGACAGAGAGAACCAGGAGTAGTTTGAGCTCCTCAGGGCACAGGAGGATCGGGCATTCAGCAGGAAGAGACACTGATGAATTGGTTCATAGAGCAGGAGGCACACCATAGTGAACAGGAGCATTCCCTAATGGAGAGACTGCTAGAACAGATGGCCGAACAACTTCAGGGACTGCCTGCTGCCATGACCATTGCTCCTCTCTGTAAACAGCTGCCATTTCCTTCTCCTCTGGCTGCCGCTCAGGGTGCTGTTGAGGTGGAGCACCTCCCTCTCCCGCCAAGTGACCATGAGGAGTCTGCACGACTCCCAGGACCACACCCTCCACTGGCACCCAAAACCTCTTGCAGAGGGACCCCCTGTAGCACCCAGGAATGATGAGCTTGCAGGAGTCCCAGAAACCCACCATGTGCCAAGGATATGAGGGAGGGATGGTGAAAGTGCCCAATATATCTCAGAGAAAGCCACTCCTTGTCTAATCTGGGGCAGAGACATTGGGGCCCAGTCTTGCAATTGACTAAACGTGGGATCACCATGGGCATTTCACTGACATCAGTGCGGGGTGGTCCAGGAAGGTGCATGACACACGATCTTCAGGAACACCGGCCTGTACAGAAAGCTACAAGTGGGGACTTTCTTTCCAAATCAGAAGATTACAGTGGGGGATGTTGAAATGCCCATAGCGATCCTGGGAGACCCGGCGTACTACAGCCATTGCTTATGAAACCTTACATGGGACACCTGGACAACAGTAAGGAGCGGTTCAAGAACAGGCTGAGTAGGTGTCAGTTGACAGTTGAATGTGCCTTTGGCAGATTAAAGGTGCACTGGTGATGCCTTTATGGCAGGTTAGACCTTAATGAGGACAATACTCCCATGGTCATATCCGTGTGATGTACGTTGCATAATCTCTGTGAAGCAAAGGGTGAAAGGTTTGCTCAGGGGTGGAGTGTTGAGGCAGACTGTTTGGCTGCTGATTTTGAGCAGCGAGATACCAGGGCTATTAGAGGAGCCCAGAGGGGGGCAATTCGAATCAGGGAGGCTTTGAGGCAACACTTTGAAAATGAGAACCAGTAATATATATCTCTGTGATTGGTGCTTCAATGTTACATTACATGTAGTTTTCCTAGGAAGCAATGGTGACATTTGGGGCCTTACATTCCAGTAAGCAAATGATTAAAATGCCTGTGCATGTATTGGTAGTGCCTGCAATCTCAATTTGTAGGAAACAAATAAAGATGAGTTACCATTCAAAAACTTTGCTTTTATTGCACAAGAAACAGCACGCATAAACACACAAAGATGCTTGGTGTGACAGGAGGAACCAGGGAAGGGCAGACTTTCACAGCTGTATGTAGGTCCATCTATCATTGTGAAAGTTGCGCGAGGAGGTGGAGTGAAGGGGAAACCGAGAAGCCCTGGAAAGTGGAAACGAATGTGTGAGTGGAGTTTGGGGGGCGGACATGGAAAAGAGTTCTGAATGTGCTGCAGGGGAGGGCGGGCACGGATCTGCTCAATCTGCAGCATTATTAAGGACTTCAGCATCTGTGTTTACTCCTCCGTTACTTTAATGATCCACTCAGTTGCATCCTTAACAAACTCCTGATTCTCTTTTCTGTCCTGCCGTTCGGCTTCCTAGCACTCCTTGCGTTCCCTTTTCTCTGCATTGGGGCACTGCAGAACCTCCCGGAACATGTCTTTTTTGGTGTGTCTTGGGCACTTTCTTATCTGGTGAAGACGCTCAGCCAGTGTGTGGGGTGTTCCTGAAGGCCACATCTGCTGAAGCACAAGGGACAATGCACAGAAGCAGGATTGTTAAATTCACGCACAGCATTGAAACATTTCAGTTAAATACCCCTTTTGCAACATAACGATCACTTTCGCACTGACCCTTGGCAGGCACACATCTCTGCGAACACCCAAACCTGGTGAGTGTTGGGGTGGGTTGGGAGGGAGGCACTCCACATGGGAAAAGAGCACACACTCTGCAAGGGTCCTGGTGCAGCTGACTAGGGAAAAAATTCTAAAATTCTGCCAGACTTTTCCACAGGCGGGGGTCATTCTAGCAGATATCTCACTGCTAAGGGTAAGCTGGGAAACGAGTGTACATCTACTCCATGCTTGTGGCTTCCACCCTGCTCTCTATGCTGCTTGCCTATGTGCCTCTTTGCTGAATGGCGAAGGAAAGTTTCCTACAATGGGGGGAAGGAACAAAGCTGCTCTGCCATGGAACCTGCGGCAAAGGATTACCGAGTACCTCCAGGAAACTTTCCTGGACATCTCTCTGGAGAATTCCCGTGAGATCTCGGTGTGCATCAACATCCTGTTCCGCCGTACCAATTAGCTACACAGGGAAATGTCCAGCTCACAGAAACACAGCCAGCCTTCCACATGGGGGGAGGGATAGCTCAGTGGTTTGAGCATTGGCCTGCTAAACCCAGGGTTGTGAGTTCAATCCTTGAGGGGGCAACTTAGGGATCTGGGGCAAAATCAGTACTTGGTCCTGCTAGTGAAGGCAGGGGGCTGGACTCGATGACCTTTCAAGGTCCCTTCCAGTTCTAGGAGATAGGATATCTCCATTAATTTCTATACCCTGAACCCACATCTCCACACTTGACAAGCCACAGCCACTTACCAGGCATCTCCTCTCCTGCTTCTTGCTCACCAGAGAGCAACTGCTGAGGCTGGCTAGACACCTCTGGAATGGAGAGCAGTTCCTAGCTGCCTGCCCCATCGGGCAACCCCTCCGGGAGTTCCACACTGTTGTCTAACTCCACCTCTTCATCAATAACTTCATCCTCCAGGTTAGGTCCTCTTTCTGCCGCCTCCAGACCTGCCGAAGTATCCACAAGGCTCTTGGCGGTGGAGGTGGGGTTACCACCGAGGATAGCATCCAGCTCCTTATAGAACCTGCAGGTCTTAGATGAAGCAGTGGAGCGATGGTTAGCTTCCTTGCCTTATGGTATGCCTGCCTCAGCTCCTTTATCTTCACTCTGCATTGCAGCGTATGCCGATCATAGCCCTTTTCGCACAAGCCTTGAGAAATGTGCCCGTAGGTATCCCAATTCCTACTGCTCAAGTGCAGCTGTGACTGCACAGCCTCCTCTCCTCATATACTGATCAGATCCAACAGCTCTGCAGTGGTCTAAGTGGGAGAGCGTTTGCTTTGATAACCCGCCATGGTCACCTGGGAAGATGCTATGAGACCTCTCCATGCCGATCCAGCAGGAAATGGAATTTCAAAAATTCCCAGGGCTTCTAGGGGGGAGGGATGGATGGTTGTTTACCTGGCTGCAGGGTGGTGGAATTCAAATTGCTGACCAGAATGGTCACAATGGGCATTGTGGGACACCTCCTGAATGCCAATTAAAGTGATGAAATCAAGCGTGGTGTCTACACTGGCACTTTGTAAAGAAAAATTTAGAGGAAAAAGATGTATGTCTCTCTTCAGGGCAGTTGTATTTTGTTGCCAAAACTGGGCATTTTTCCTGACAAAAGTCGCATTGCGGTGTGTACACATTCGTTATTTTGTCGACAATTGGCAGTTTTTGTCGACAAAACTTAATAGTGTAGACAAGGCCTATGATTCCAGCTAAGATCATCCAGGCACACATTTGAAAGACAATGGGGAAAGCTGTTAGCTTTGAGGATCCTACTTTCTGTCTCCAGCAAATGGCAAACTTTCTTTTGCCAAGGCTGTGAGTTACTGGAGCAAAGGGCTATACATAGGTGCCGGGGGTGTGGCAGCTTGAAGTGATTTCCATTATATACTGGGTTACAGTTTGGTTCAATGGCTCTCCACACCCCCATTACACAAACTGTTTCAGCAGCCCTAGGGCTATAATCAGTTAAACATGAATTGATTTCTGTGAAAGGGATCAACTGCCAGCAGCTGATCGGGAAGTTGTTAGTGAGCTCTGACAGGGAGACAGGTTGCTACAGTGAGAGGTCCTGAGGACGAATCTGTAGGAAGTTAGAGTCACCTGGTAAGTCAGACGTATGTACAGTCTGGACTGTTTATTAGAACATTAGCATTTCAGAGAAAATACTTTGATTTAAGAAGGCTGTCTGGTCACTGGTTACTACTATCATTGCTCCCGGAGGGAACAGAATTGTAAGATCTGGATATAAATCAGATCTGCTGAAGTAATCATGGTTGATGCACAGGAACTACAACAAAGATGTAGTCTGAGAATAGGAGTCACATGATAGCTTGAGACCTAGGTCCTAGAGGAGATGTGCTCCCTGAGACCAAGAGGAGTCAGAGGTGTGGTTAACTCTGTAACCTGATCCCGGTTGTTTGACAGATAAGAGGAACTGACAAATCTCCATTAAATAAACAAAATGGGACTAGACAAACACTGATGGCTCTTTATTGGCACATCTTTAGCTTTACTAAGTACTAAATGACTAAATTAAAATGTATTAAGCAAACATAGGCTTTTAGCTTTTCAGCTCAGGAGGCTACAAGAAGGACGAGTATAGACAAGAAGCAAACGCTCTATTCCCTTACTCACTCTTTTGATGTACATCAGATCAATCAAGGATTTTATTATTTTTATTGCAGTTTATATGCCGATAGAAATATCCCCTTTATTAATGTACCAAAGTAAATAATTCCCCAAAAATGTAATTTAAGGAAAATATTGGAGGAGTTTACTCAGTCTCATGTGGCTCTAATCACCTCAGAAGGAAAAAACTTGACAACCTCTTTCTAATAACTTATTTAGATTTTTAGATATACCAAGCATTTGGTCTGGAAGAAATCCCAGAAGGATTTTTCATGACCTGTAACAGAACCTGTCACAGTATGTAAAGGCCTGACTTGGTTTCCAGCAAGCAAGGAGTTAATTCCTTGTTCAGACCTGATACAGAATGGAATGAAGTAGCAGAGCTGGAGTTTGAAGGCCCAATCAGACACTGAGTAAATGATATAAAAATACACCTATGAGAGGCAGAATGCTTTTGTGAAGGCAAAGTTCTATGCTCACCGGTCACAGGACTGAGTTGTAACTAAAATGGGTTGTTTCTGTATATTTTCTTGTTATGTTAACCCCTTTTGCTATACAGACCATCCTCAGGAGTGAAAAAACCTTGGGGAAGAATAACTTTTTTGCAAATCTTTTCAAACAAATTCAGTGCACTGGGTTACAGTACCTTTACTGACTGAAACTTATTACTATAGCCTTCCACAGGATTTCTGTGCTGACAGGTAGCAAAGGGGAAAAACACAGTACCCTGCAGTTTGTAAGGACTTATCTCTTTTCTTCATATAGATTGCTGACTATAAACTCACAAAGGTTTTATCAAGAAGTTTAGAACCTTTATTTTCTGCTTAAGCTTCTACTGATAGGACAATTTTTATAATAGGATACCATGGATGTGATAATGCAAGACATATCTTTAAGAATCGGATATAGTTTTTAAAGATCTAGTGAAGATTGTGTCTATGCTTTTGACATCTGATGCTGGAAAACTCTTTAAGGACTAAAATGGCAAGACTGATTTAAGATCATAGGGACAATGGGCTTTAATAAGCATTTTATAAATTAGATATAAAGGGCATCTGAGATACCCTCTTCCTCAGTAGCAGTGAATAGACTCGTACTGAAATTTTAAAAAGTTTGGCTCTTAAAATCACCCTCCCCTCCGAAATTAATTTTGAAGCTGACTCCTAGTGAGAAATGTGATTTTAAAGAATGCTATTTGATTTAAAAATGTATTCTCCTTTGCAGGCAAAGGCAGGATCTGCTCAGCAATAGAGACTAGCTGTCTAAAATGAAAACAGAGAAATTGAGACAGCCATTTTAAACATACAAGACAAGACTTTGGTCTAATGACTGACCATATGGGACAATGCTGTTAACCTTGGAAAAATCTGACAGTTTGGGGAAAAAAAAGAAAATGAATAACTTACTTTCAATAACTTTTCTGATTTTTACTGACACACTTGAAATTTAAAAAGTCCACATTGATTCTGGTTGCACTTTCCCTGTTAAAAGTTGTCCTATCTCCCTCTACATCCAGATGCACAATAAATAACGGGTTTTTGGGGGGGGAGAGGGGGGTTTACAGCTTTTTGACAGTTTTCTTTAACTCTCCCCAGGTGTGTCTTTTCTCTCTCAAGATGTCTAATAGTGTATAAAAGTTCTTTCTGCATACGAGTGCCTATTAGTAGGGCTTTATCTTGATTGTCTAGTGTCAACCGCTCTATGATACTTTTTTTTTGGGGGGGGGGGAGAAGCTGAGTGGAATTTCAGTGCTGTTAAACACTTATGCCTATGTTTATATATATATATTAGGCAGCATACATTTTTGTATTTTATAAAAATAATTATATATATGTATGTATATTTATATTCGTTTCTGTAAAGACTTTCCCCCCCTTTTTCACTGTGGCAGAGATATTTGATCCCATAGTATGACAGGTTCTTGCTTAAAGGAAAGTGATTTTGTTTAGCTGTAGCTCTTTTTATTAAGGAAGGAGCTCTCTCGCTAGGGCCCAATCCTGCCCAGCGCTCCCTGCAGGCTAACGCTGGTGTAGAGAAGTCCCACTAAGGCTACACGCAGGATTGACGCCGATCCTACCTATTAATATGCCCCATCCCCATCGCCCTCAGTTCACTATGAGTGCTGGAGCTTAAATCTATGACCAAACTGCTGGCTGGTCGCTTCTCCATGCGGCCCAGCTGTAGCGTCCCCGCCGCGTGCATTAGGCGGGCTCCCGGGATACTTTCCCCCCTTCTCTAGCGTATGAAGTCAATTCCCGTTAATTTTGGTGCCCCTCTCGCTGACACACGGCGCCATCCCCCCGCCCACCGCAGAGTTTCTGGCCCGCCTGGGCATCAGCTGAAAGGGAGGGAACGGCCCTGGAACCGGGTGAGACTCGGAGGCACTGAAGGCCCCCCAGCCAAGAAGCCCGAGAGAGCAGCGGGCAGGGCTTGCCTGAGCCGCCCGGGACTGGGATCCGGGAGGGGGGGGGCAGGGCAGAGGCGTGGCTGGAGGAGGAGCAGGTTGGGAACGGGGGTGGCTCTGCGCTCCCGGCTCCCTCCCTCCCGCACTAGTGAGGTGTCAGTGCGCGCGGGAGGCTGGTGGCAGTGCTGGGAGCGAGGAGCGCAGCGCAGGCAAGGCGCAACGGCAGCATGAAAGGCTCCTACCTGGCCTGGGAGCTGGCGGGCGCTGTGCTGCTGCTGAGCTTTCCAACAGGTGGGACTGTGCCGCGTGGTCTAGCCGCTGCTGGGGGGTCCGCGCTGCACAGCTCGCTTCGTGTGCAGGGGGAGACGGTGCGCTGCTCCCAGAAGCGAGTGAGGGGAGGGAAGGGGCAGCACTCATCCAGCTTCTCCCGCTGGTACTTGGGCCGGTGAGGGGCTAGCAAAGCTCTTGCACCTCAGCTTCCAGAGCAGCGCTGGGACAGGTAGGGCTGGTAGCAGTGCAGTGCCGGGGTGCGTGGAGGCGTTTGTGGAGAATTGCAAACACTTATTTCTGCTCCTCTGCCTAGGGTGCTTGAACAATTTGTGTAGTGGGGTGGGGTGGGGGGAGGTGGTACTGAGCGCCATTGACCATAAACCCAGCACCCCTAGTTCCAGCACCTATGCCTCTGCGGGGAAGGAAAGGCTGGTTTGCTTACCCTCACTCCATTGATAAAGATCGACTAGCTCGCCGCACCAGCTGTCTTTATTGTGAAAACTCTGGCGCTGTAACTAGGAGAAGCAGCGGCTCACGCAAAGGACAGGTTCCTCGCATTACTTAGAGGTCCCTCCTGCTACAGGGGGCTGGGTATTTGTTGCATTGCATTGACCACTGACCTGAGTTTCAGTTGCACGAACTTTGGCAAGTCCTT
Source organism: Emys orbicularis (assembly GCF_028017835.1). NCBI lineage: Eukaryota > Metazoa > Chordata > Testudines > Emydidae > Emys > Emys orbicularis. The sequence continues at coordinate 93,261,003 of NC_088687.1, read as the reverse complement.
GCATAGCTCGTCCTGCCAATGAATAGCTTGAGCGCGATTTTTGGAGACGCGTGAGCTCTCCTTGCCGCCCTCCAATGCCCAGTCTCGTTATGCTGCTGTAGTGCTTCCTGAAGTCAGGCTTGCATTGGTTTTGGAGGGGCAGCGTGGTAGCTTGATAGCTATTGCAGTGTCCGAATGGACTACTGTGAGGGAAGCAGAAACAATCACTGCTCCTGAGCAAATGGCAGCTGCATTTTTTGGTAATATTTCCTATTCAGGCGTGCGAATCAGGCTACACTACACGCGTCCTGGTATAGGTGCTTCCCACATCTAGGGAAGGGGTGTTAGTAGTTAATCCACCTTTTTGTTCTTCAGAGAACTATTATCTGTCCGTGGGGGAGGGGTCTTGCATCTGCCCGGGTTGGGTTGTTTTGGCAGTAAACCGTCTGGTAATCAGTACAAAATGTCCCTGTGGTCAGATGGCTGTTAAACAACAGAAATGGTAATGAGAAATACTTTCAAGAGCAGGAGTCCGGCTTTCAGCAGCAGAGGTGAAGGTGTAAGTGAAATGTAGTCTTCAGGGCTGTCGCTGGTTTCATTCATTTTACACAGATCATTTTGAGGGCACTGTTACATGGCTGAATTTAGTAAAGCATCTCCCAGTCAACGTATTTATGCATTTTGTCAGTCTTGTGAGAGAAACTTTTAATCACCTGTTCTTTCCAAGTAAGAATACCTGTCAAGCCCTCTTTTAAAGGAGGCTTTCTAGTTCTTGCACTGGCGTGTGGATTTTTAGGTAATTTCACTCATGCTGTGCCTAGTGAACTGGAGAACTGAGTTGATGGTACGGATGGGACAGCAACTATGCATGCTTGTCATGCCATTGTCATTCTAATTTATTGCCCTCTTTTGTTTGGACAGGTCACTCAGATTCAGGCACTTAGCAATTCCTATCACCTTTATGCCGAGTTTTACCTTACTCTGCAGGTAGTCCTACTGAAATAAATGGGGCAACTTGCAGTAGAAGTAAAGTATTCAACATGGAAAAGGTGGCAGAATCAGTCTCAACTAGCATATGTGTGAAACCTGAGCAGTTGCCATCATCCGGATTTAGATTGTATAGGTCAGGCAATGTCAAACTCAACTCAAGCTACCGATGACAATCTGTCAGTGCAGTAACTGTGATATATCAAGCTGACAAATTCAGGATTTCCCCATCAAAATATTTAATAAAAGATGCGTAGGGGAGAAACCATCAAATGTTCTCAATGGCCTAAAATCATCCCTTGGATAACACTAATGATTTAAAGGAGTTGCACCAGGGATGAATTCAGCTCACTGTTGGAATCAAAATTGGAAACCTGACAACTTAAAACAATTGATTCCTCCCTCCCTTATCTTATTGGAAGCTAAGGTCTGGAGGGAAGCATGAAAATGAAAGGTGGTTGAACTTGCTTTCTCAATTCTTGAAAGTGGGGTCTTGCAAATAACCCTCTCTGGCCCAATGGTTCTTTAATTTATCCACAGTGGAACAGCCAAGAGAGAGAGAAAGAGAGAGAGAGACTCTGTAGCCTGGTGGTTAGCACACTGGGAGCGGCCGTCTCCTTCCTCCATTTAATTTTGTAATTATTTAGCCACAGAGGAACAACTTCAACAGGATCTAGTGAGGGAGCCCCATATCAGAGTCTCCCATAGCTCAGTGGTTAGGGCACTCACTTGAAGTAGCAGATCCCTTCCCATGCGGAATGTGAACCAGGGGTCTCCCACATCCCAGGTGAGTACCCTAACCACTGGGCTAAAAGTTATTATGAGGGAGGTTGTCCTCCTCCTGCCCTTCTTCCCCCTTTCCCCCAGCTTCTTGCAAAAAATGGCATAGGTGTGCAACTGAGGGCTTGTATACACTTACAGCGCTGCAGCTGCACCGGTGCAGCTGAGCCACTTAGGGCTTGTCTATACTACCCACCGGATCGGCGGGCAGCGATCGATCCAGCGGGGTCGATTTATCGTGTCTAGACACGATAAATTAACCGCCAAGCGCTCTCCCGTCGACTCCAGTACTCCACCGGAGCGAGAGGCGCAAGTGGAGTCGACGGGAGAGCATCAGCAGTTGACTCACCACAGTGAAGACACCGCGGTCAGTAGATCTAAGTACGTCGACTTCCGTAGCTGAAGTTGTGTAACTTAGATTGATTCCCCCCCAGTGTAGACCAGGCCTTAGTGAAGCTTCTCCCATCGGCATAGGGGTGGTAGCTATGTTGACAGGAGAAGCCACACCCCTGAGCGACATAGTTATATTGACACAAATTTGTAGTGTAGACCAAGACTGAGAATCCCAAGTGGCTGGAGCAGCCCAGACAGGTGCCTGTCTCTGAGAAGGCTGGGCTTAGCATAAACCATTGGCTTGGTATCTCCCATTGGCTAGTTTAGGCAAGGCATCACCTGGCATGCTGGCTTTTGTGAATTGCATTCTAAGGTGCCTGTCTCTCCCCATTCATTGTATAGGGTGCATGGGTGCCAAACTCAGGCTTTGAGTCCCAATGATTTTCTAGGGACTTAAAAGTTAGGTGTGGTGAAGCTGAGCATGGCCTCGCCTAAGTTTCTAGCCCATATTTATTTACATTTATAAAATACCAGTTCAGTGCTCTAGTTCTGTACAGAAATTACATGGGTCAAAAGGGCCACAAAACCAACAACAAACAACCCCTCCCACAAGAGGTTACTCTCCAAACTTCTTGTAAGCATATACAAGCTTATTATATTTAACTTCCCCTGATGTCTACTAACCTCCAGATACCATTTCTGACCCCAGACCGTCTTCTGGTTGTCCCTGACCTTCAAGTCAGCCTTTCCTTTCCTCAGGAAAAGCCTGGGAAAACAGGTCAGCCTTGCAACATGTCCTGAAGGTCACCAAATCGAGGCTCTTGTGTCAAGGAGTAGAAGGTGCAGGGGAGGTTATTTCTTTCTCTTGATTACTTACTTGATTAGATTCAGGCACATTTTCTGGAATTATTTGCTTTGAATGGCACCTTAGATGAATTTACTAATATTGATGAGAAATGAATTGTGAATGAGAATTAATGAATTAGAATGGGATGAGAAGTGAATAGTATGTAAGACTCACTATAGTAAAAATGTTTGTCTTTGGGTAAGTGTCTGTTTATGTGTGTGTGTGTGGGGGGGCGTATGTGTGTGTCTGTGTTTTATATCACACTTAATTTCTTTGTCAGATAGTCAAGAGTTTCTCTCCTCCCCTGCCTCTCCCTCACTTTTGCAAAAAGAGAATGAGTTGGTACAAAACTAAACTTTAATATGGTTTCTCCTGTGAAATTAAGCCATTCATGTCTTCAGCCCCCTCACTTCACTGCTGGTATTTTGTGCTCTTTCCCTGTCCTTGTGTTTTCTGCATCTCAGTTTATTTCCATCTTCTCCCCTTTGACTTATTTTTTTTTTAGTTCATACACTCTTTTTGTGGGGTGTTCTTTTGGAATCTTCAGGCTCCCCCCCCAGGGGACTTGGACTCAACACTGCAACACCTTCTGTTTAGGTGCCCAGTAGAATTCACATCCCTGAGTTAGGCACCCTGTACAATGCATGACACAGAGTTAAGCATCTAAGAATGGAATCCACAAAAGTCAGCAAGCTTAACAGGGTACCACCTACACTAACCAATAGGAAATGCCAAGGAGAGAGGGGGTTCATAAGCCCTATCCTTCAGGTGCTTATGTCTTGGCAGGTGGGAAGTGCCTCCCTCTGCTCAGGATTCACAGCTATGAACCCTCTCCTGAAATTAGGCACCTAAACTTTCTCTTTAAAAATATTGAGGAGGTGGTGGCACCTTGCCTTATAACTTTTAGCCCTGTGGTTAGGGCAGTCACCCAGAATGTAGAAGACCTAGGCTCAATTCCCCCCTCTGCCTGCTGTAGAGTAGAGACTTGAACTTGCGTCTTCTGCCTCCCAAGAGAGTGCCCTAACCACAGAGCTGTGGAAAAGAGTGAGAATGAGTCTATAGCCCAGTGGTTATGGTAATCACCATGTGAGAGACCCAGGTTCCAGGCCTTCTGCGTCTGTGCATATTTAATTATTTATATGCAGCGGAACAGTTTCAACAGGAGAGAATAAGAGAGACCAGCCCCAGAATACTCTACAGCCCAGTAGTGAGGGCCCTCTCCTGGGAGGGGATGACTCCAATTCTAGTTCTTTCTCCATATCAGGTCGGGTGGGAAATTGAATCAGGTCTCCCACATCGTGGATGAGTGCCCTGACCACTGGGCTAAAAGTTATAAACAGGCCTGGAACTATCACCTCCTCCACTGTTTTGTGTGAGGCCTGATCATGTAAAACGGCTTCTGACAGTGTCCACAGGTTTTCCCCACAGATAAGGTGAGCAGGGCCAGCTTCAGGATCGCACTGAGGCTTAGGCATGAGTTAGGCATCCATCTGAGGTGACTGCACAGTGCACACTGTCACTGGCAGATTTTTGTAGGTGCTGAGGGGACTTTACCAGAGAAAATTTAGGCACCTAGGGACTTTAGATGCCTGCAGACGTGAGCAGGGTGTTTGAGAATCTACATTTTGGCACCTAAAGTGGCAGCTAGGTGCCAAAAATCCCTTTGTGGATCTAGCCCTTTTTTGTTATTCCTCCCACACTCCCTGGAAATCTTCTCATCCCATTCACTCTGCTGCTATGTTTTGGCATGGTTCCTTTCAGAGCCCATCAACACTCTTATTCAGACAACTAAACAATAATATAAAGTGTGCCCTCTCCTGGAAGGATGCGTGTCCGTCTCCATTATGTTCCAAACGCCTGCCAGCCCCGGGGGAGAGAGACTGAGCTTGCTAAAAATTCAGATGGACTGTTGCTAAGCTATTTGTTTGGCCCCTCAACCCATTTGATTCCCCAACCCTCCTTTTCTGTGTTTGTTTTACCTCCATCTCCCAGCAATTCTGTTTGCGTTTTCCTCCCTTCCTCACAGCAGTGAGTATAGGTATGCGTCTCCTGCACATATCGTTGCCTGAAGCGCTGCCAGGAGCAGAATGGAAATGTCAAGGATTGTGCAATACTGTACTTTTTTCCTGCCAGAGTCACTGGGAAACTGCTGTGATCACGTGCCTACATTTGATTCCTCTAGGATTTACTCATTGCTGTGTAACAGAAAATGTGCAGGGTTTGGGAAGAAGCAGGATTTATATTCTAATCTAATTTAAATACTATTGATACAAATTGGTGACATTTCTGTGTGCTATTTTTCTAACACAGTGCCACTATTATTGACATAAATTATTCCAACTCTTAACACAATTAGGCTATGGTGAATCTTCCCATACTTTTCATTTTACTTCAGTAACTTCTTATAAATTGTATTGTTTCAACAATATTTCCTGCTCATATGTAGATCAGAGGGGTTACCCCTTTACAAAGAGTGGTATAAGTATTACTCAGTTTTACAGATGGAGAAACTGAGGCAGAAAGGTTGTGACTTGACTTACGTTGAACAGTAAGCCTGGGCAAAGTCTGGAATAGACTTCTAGGAATGAAATCCTAGCCCCATCAAATGGAAGAATTTCAACCTAGCTCCAGTTCTCTTCTGTGGCCTAATGCTGCCTCTCTATTCTGTATATTCTATTGTTTAATTTAATACAATGTATAAATTTGTTGTAATTACTGTATAACTCTTTGTAGATTCAAAATATTTTAAATATTTTGTAACAAATCTATCATTCAGTTAGACTAAACATAAAATGCTATGTATTTATATTTTGAAGAAAAGTTTCTTTGCACCCTGAGTTTTCAGTAAATAATCTGAAAAAATCTTAAGGTAAGAAATCTGGGAAAAAACCAGAACTTCAAAGCATCAAAGAGGCTCAACAACATATTTATATACAATACATGACAGAAGGTCTATTATGATATTGGTCTGGTAAGGAGAGACAGTAGTTGCTCAAGGTTAAACCACTTTTGGGCTGTCCTGCACTCTTCACTGATGAAGGTAAATGCATGAGAGCTGAAGCCATTGCACATTATCTTTCTCAATGTATATATGCACACGTTATTTTACAGATGTTGTTTTTCTTTTTAGTGTAGTACAAACATCTTCCAGGATTTTGACTCACTTCCTCAAGTCTCTTTCAGCTGTTTAAAAAAGGACAAGAGGAAATGAGTTCTAATATCCTGAAAATAATTTTTACTTTAAGTAGTCTTCAGTGTGGCACAATTTTTCATTTTATGTATAGATCTTTGCCTTGTTTTTGCCCATTCTACCCGATTCCCCCACCTCCCAAAATTGTTGTTCTGTTCCTCAGTGTTCAGATTATTGTTCAGTTTATGGCAAAAGCTGAATTGCAGCTGAAGGTGAAAACCCAGTCTTCTATTTAAACCTTTCTCTCATTCCAAAGCTTTTGCTCATTATTTAAAATCAAACTCTGACGAGAATGCACAGAACTAGTTAGAAAACTGATTAAAACAACTCTTTTGCTTTGCTATTTTTACTGTTGGGGTATTTTGTTTTATTTATGAATTTTAAGAGACTGGAAGGGTGTTCAAAAGGGCACTTAGGCACCTAACTGCTATTAAAAGCCAATTCTGCAAACAGTCATGCATGTGTTTAACTTTACACATGAGTAGTCTCATTGGCTTGGGATCTGACACCGGAAACTGAAATGTATTGTTTGCTCACTGGCTAAGATTGCTGCAGTTTTTCATAAAAGGATAAAAGAATAGTGTAAACATTTGTATTTAAATTATTGGAGATATCCTATCTCCTAGAACTGGAAGGGACCTTGAAAGGTCATCGAGTCCAGCCCCCTGCCTTCACTAGCAGGACCAAGTACTGATTTTGCCTCAGATCCCTACATGGCCCCCTCAAGGATTGAACTCACAACCCTGGGTTTAGCAGGCCAATGCTCAAACCACTGAGCTATCCTTCCCCCCATAATTAATGGAGATATCCCGTCTCCTAGAACTGGAAAGGACCTTGAAAGGTCATCAAGTCCAGCCCCCTGCCTTCACTAGCAGGACCAAGTACTGATTTTTGCCCCAGATCCCCAAGTGGCCTCTCAAGGATTGAACTCACAACCCTGGGTTTAGCAGGCCAATGCTCAAACCACTGAATGTGACGTATTTTCAGGGTTACAATAATTAGAAGGTACAATAAATGTTAATCTCTTAGTGGATTTGTTCTTTGATATTTTGATAGATTACTCCAAAAAGTAGGTTACCCAATAAATGTTTTGTTTTTGATCTTTTCTAATGCAGATACACAATAAATAACTCTGTACTGCTCTTCACAAATCACCTGAGGGCAACTTAACTAAAATTAAGCACTATTTAATAACTTAATCAACCACACATTTCTGTAGTTTTGCATTTGAAAACATCAAGTGATTAGCATTTGAAATCTCAGCCAACAGCTGAGTACAGAATCATGAAATAGAACTACTAAATACTTGATACTGGGAAAACTTCAGTGGATAAATGGGATAACTGCAGTGATAGATATGAGTGGTGAAGGGAACATAGGTTGATGATGCACAAGCTTACGAAGATAAAGCTGACTTGTGTTTGTTTTTGAGAGCTTTGTAAGTGAAATTTGAGAATTTAGATTTGAATCAGATAGGCTGTTACTTTCCATATTAGTGCTTATTGGAAGCATGACAAATGAGTTACAATTGTTGGGCAGAGAGATGACAAAGGTGTTTTTTGACCAACATTTCCTTCTGTTTTCTGTCGGTAGTAGTCTCAACCTGGCAATGTTCCACATATGGTGAACTGGTGTATTCCTCATGGCATATAGTGGACTGTTAACAAGTGAACGGCCTGATACAAATGCTGAGTTGAAGAACCTGAGCTGGATGGCTTTAAAGAGGAACTTCAATAGTAATCTCCTGTCATTCAGAAAACTAAGGAGTTGTAAGGGAAAAAGCTCCAAATTAAGTGTAAAACACTCAGAAACAAATGTTGTTTTGCATATTGCCAACCTTAAACATTCAAAAATCATATCTACAACCCAAATCATGATATTCCCTTATAAATCACTTTTTTTTAAAATAATGCATTTTGAGTTTTCTATTTTTCTGGTTTCTGAGCTTCTAGGGTGCCATTAGTAATATTCTCAAGTTTTCCTCTGAAGGCTAGAAACTTGCAAATTTTCGTAATGAAAGCCAAAACTCACATTCACATGACTCCAGGAGGTGTGGCTGTTTTTTTTTAAAACCCAAATATCGCAAGACTCATAAATATTCGGAGAGTAGGCAACACTGCGTTTTGACTACTTGCAGTATGACTATTTGGCTTAAAGGGAGTTGGATAGGAAGGACAAAACTGTTGTTAAACCCAGGAAGCTGGCTAGCAAGACAACACAGATGTGGAATAGAAGCGTTCTTTTGATGGTTGGAAAAGCATAATTTTTTAACTTAGAAATGTCACATTAACTTCAGCAAAATTAATGTTTCTTCCCCATAGGGTGGTAGGCTTTTTTATTTTATTTATTTATTTATTTATTTGTAGCACAGACTCTCAAGGCTTCCTATTCCATAACACTTCTAATTTCCAGGTATTGTACAATGCATTGCTAATTTGTTCTTTAATTCTGATATCTTCACAGCTATGTTAATATTATATTGAAAGAGTGTGTTACAGTGCAGTAAAAAGAAGACAAATTGAGGGAATAAAAATAGCTGGACACTTTCAAGTGCCACCCATAAAGCACACTCCATCCATGCAAGATGCCAACATGGGATGCCACTTACACTGGACCAATTGTATTAATTCAAATTGCAATTGTGGCAGGAAGCCCTTCTTGTGCATATCCATGACGCTCTTCTGAAGTACTGGGAAACTTCAAGTTTCCCTCCTCCTAGACCAAAACCCATCCCTCCTGCTTGAAGACAAGGAGCACTGGCCTGAGCAAGAGGAATGACCCAGGTAGCCTGTAATCCAGAAGTAGAGTGCACTGCCACCACTTCAAAACCTTGCTTAACAGAGGACTGTGTGTGTAGTCGGGAGGCTCCTGCTACCAACCCAGTAGGGCTCTTGACTGAGATGGCAGATGTACACAAACGACACAGGATCCTTTGCTGGATGAGTGGGGCTACAGTCTTCCTCTTTCTGGGTTGGACTACAGCCTCCCTAAAGACAGAGCAGTGTGCCGGAGAAGAGGAGGGAGGTCTCAGTCTCCCTGAAGAGGAGCAACAGTGGGTCCTCTGGCCCCACCTTTACAGCAGACAGATCTCGTGGCCTCTTCTGCTACCACCATTCCAAGCAGGAGGTGGGGCCATGGTGGAGATGGCCTGTATGGGATGTCCGTAGGATCCCAGATTGTATGCAGAGCTGGACTAGGGAAGTGTAGTACACAATATATACACTGTGTAGACTACGAGCTCGAGGGGGCTTGCAGATGTGTGGTAAAATTGGGATTGAGCCATGAGCTAATGAAACAAACTGTTGGTTACAAAAAAAGCACAGCCTTTGACTACGTGACATTAAGCAAATATAGATGGTGACTCTCTCACAAAGAGATCTCTTCAAAGACTGTCTTTGCATTCGTGTTTGGCTACATTGCAGTCATTTGCTTTTTGAATACAAGGGCCAGATTTGGAAGTGTTTACACCAGTGTAAATCCATTATAACTCCTTTGAATAAATGAAGCTACACTGGAGTAAGTGGAGGTCAGAATCTGTTTCACTGCCTCTTTAATTTTGCCAAAGATGAAAATACCTCTAGCTAGATAGCACAAAGGTAGGTGTGTTTATAAGCGGATGGACAAGTAGATGCAAAAATAAACAAGCAATAAATACGGACTAATTAGATTCCTGCCATGTCTTGTGCAAAACATATCACCTGCTTCTATCACATGGCACTTTCTATGGGCAACTACCTACAATCAACTCTGCATAAGCAATTAAACTGTGCATAGAAAAATAAATCTCACTGTGTTAATATATTAGGAAAGTAAAGACAACCTTGCAGGCAATATATATAAATGACTTATTTGTAATATATGCTGACATCCGAGATAAAAGTTAAAATGTGAGGTTTAGTTGTTATATTTCCTTGTCAAAAGTAGACTAGGAAGAAATATGACAGATTGTCAGAAATGCATCTGACTCACTATCTGTATGACACTTCCAAAACCAAATTTTACACAGATTTTACAGAATTCTAGAACGACTACATGAAGCAGGTTTTGCTAACCATGGTATAAATTCCGGAGATGCTGCCAATCAGCAGCTAATCTGCCCTACATAGTGTTTCCTGGCCACAAATCATAAAAAATATATACTGGAGCAATATGTACAAAGGCATTTCTATAGACCTAAGTACAAAGAGATGCCCCTCTTAAAAATATGTATACACAAGTTGGTAGAAGAGTTTAGTCTTAGAGTGAACACCAAGAAATGGGTAGCGACATCCCAAATATTAGCAAAGCTTATGAATATTTAGAAAATGGAAATATATATAAAGAGTATTCAGAACTATATAAAAATTTTCAAACACAGATGCAATGAAGAAAATTTGTTTACATGGGCCATTAAATGCGGAAACAAACAAAAACTTGGTGTCATATAGATGCATTATATGCAAGTGTGATGTCTTTCATAATGTGGTAATGGAGCCATGTGAGTATCTTAGGCCTTGGCTACACTTGGCAATTCACAGCGCTGCCGCGGCAGCGCTGTGAAGCACAAGTGTAGTCGCGCCGCCAGCGCTGCAAGAGAGCTCTCGCAGTGCTGTATGTACTCCACCTCTCCGAGGGGAGTAGCTAGCAGTGCTGCGAGCGAGCGTGCAGCGCTGCAGGCGCTGATTATACTGGCGCTTTACAGCGCTGCACTCGCTGCGCTCGGGGGGGGGCATTTTCACACCCCTGAGCGCAGCAAGTTGCAGCGCTGTACAGCGCCAGTGTAGCCAAGGCCTAAGATAGGTCATGACTAAAACAACATTTTGTAATCAATATACACTAATGTCATGATTCTGTGGCTGGGTCTTTCTTGTGTCAATTTTTTCACTAAATGAAAACTGAACCTAAAAGCATAAAGCATATAATATATACTTATTCATTGCTGTAATTTTGTTGAAAAAATTAATACAAAATAAAATATGTAGCGATAGTAAAAAGCTTTGGTCCTCTAATGCAGTATTTAATGTGGTCCAATGTCAGAGTACCATAATTATACCGTTATTGGTATCCTTTTCCCCTTTGAAGGAGCTGCATAGATGACTACCAGTGCACCTTTAATGAAATTGCTACCATTTGATAAAGTTGCTGCCAGGGCTTGAAATAATAATCATTCACATTGCCAAAAGTCCTACGTTTCCTTCCTTAATTGAGCTTTTTCCAAATAACCATTGATTCCAATTGCAATCCGAGGGGAAAAAACTACATGCTCCAAGTTTTCTCACTTGCCTTTGTTGAAACTACCTTTTCACAAAAATCCAGAAAGCAACATTTCGAGCTTGTGTTCATTACAAGAAACATTCTTTTAAAATGGAAACTGAATGAAAAGATAATGTACTTTTTAAAGTAAATGTCACCAAAAAAGAGTGAGAGGAGATTGAAAATCCATTAAGCAAATTGACCAGCAAATGTTGTGATGAATGAAAAACAGAATTTGAATAAACTAATTTTGTCCATTAGCATGCTTTTCAATCCATTTTAATTGTTCTGTCTTAATTATTTTGTATTTTGTTTATTTAAATGTATAATGGCTGCAAAAATAACTATTGGAGCAATTAGTTGATTAGCAATTTAGAAAACTAGAGTAAAAAGAAAACAATACATTAGAAGGTAATGTCATTCTAGAGGACATGTAAAATATCAAATTTTACATGTGTTACTGCAAGCAAATATTTTATTTGGGTGAATGCATGTTTATATTCACCACAGATCTGTACTGTTGTACATTTTAGTAAGAATTAACCATTTAAATTGTTTTCAGTTCAGACATTCTTTCTAACCAGATTTAGTCCAGTTGTGCATCAGGATTAATTCTGTTTAACACAGCATCATTGAAAGATTGCTACCACAAAATCTCCATTCATTGTTGTATAAGACTACTGTGTGTACCTAGCAACAGAGGGTCCTGTGGCACCTTTAAGACTAACAGAAGTATTGGGAGCATAAGCTTTCGTGGGTAAGAACCTCACTTCTTCAGATGCAAGACCTCTGATACTTGTGTGTACCTAGAATGCTTTGTTGCTATTGTAATTATTGAGACTGCTCAGTGCTGGAGTATACCATACCCCAGTAGCATGCTAGGTGTACTGCAACTCAAGAGAAGCAATGCAGGTACTTCAGCAGCTAGGCATTGTAGGCAGTCTAATTGAGAGTTAAGACTCTTCAGGCCTGGGGTGCCCTCTCCAATCCAGTCTCTATACAAGCAAACCAGAACTTGCAGGTTTCCAGGCCAGGCTCATTTAATGTCTCTCACTGGGGACCCTACGCACTGGCTCCCTACCCAGTTGCTGCTGCTCCGCTCCCTCATAAGTCTTGCACAGACCTGCACTCAGCTGTAACGTCTGGCAGTCACAGCCTGTTCCCCCCCATGGAAGCTCTGCATGCAGTTACTGGGATTCTGCTCTGCATCCAGCTTCTCTGTAGTTTCTGGCTTGTTACGCAGCCACTGCTTTCCAACAGGGCCCAGCCACCTCATTGGAGCACTGGGTTGGAGTTTTTACCAGTAATACCTTAATTCTTGTCACCATCAGCGCCTTTCATTGTGTTCCTATTCAGTGTGTTAGGTTTAAAAGATAAGGAAGTTAATGTTAAAAGACAGAGATTGTTGAAGACTCTGGCTGTGTCTACACTGCCACTTTGAGTGCAAAAACTTTTGTCGCTTAGGGGTGTGAAAAAACACCCCCCTGAGCGACAAAAGTTTTAGTGCTGAAAAGCGCCAGTATAGACAACGCTTTATCACCGGGAGCCGCACTCCTGGCGATAAAACTACTACTGCTCGTTCGGGGTGGGGTTTTTTTATTGCCGGGAGAGCTCTCCCCCGGCGATAAAGTGTGTCTGCACTGCCCACGTCACAGCGCTGCCGTGGCCGTGCTGTAATGTGGGTAGTGTAGACATACTCCAAGACCAAGTTTCATAAACATCAGTACCCATGTTAATCTTATCCTGTTGTCCTTCCCTTAGTGACCATGAGCATTCAAGAATTCAAAACTTCAATACAACTATTAAAGAAGTAGCTCAGGAGCACCATTATTTGGAATAAGCATGATCAACATATATTAACTTTGTTGAATATGTTGGACAACAAATACTTCGTTCTGTAGAAAGATTACTCTGATTTGTGCAGCTCCTGCAACATGTGTTTGGTGACAGCAATGAAAAGGTTGAGTTTTCAACCTTGCCTTCTAAGGCTTGGTCTACACTAGCAACTTATGTTGGGGCTAGTCTACAGTGGCAAAGTTAAAGTGCTGTCGCGGCAGAGAATGTAGAAATGTAGGGCTGGAAGGGACCTGGAGAAGTCATCAAGTCCAGACCCCTGTGCTGAGACAGGACCAAGGAGACCATCAATGAGAGGTGTTCGTTCAACCTGTTCTTAAATACCTGCAATGATGGGGATTCCACATTCTCTCTTGGAATCCTATTCCAGTGCGTAACTATCCTTATATTAAGAAAGATTTTCCTAATATCTAACCCAGGTCTTCCTTGCTGCAGATTAAGCCCATTATTTCTTGTCTGGCTTTCAGTCCTCTTTATAACAGCCCTTTACATATTTGAAGAGTGTTATCAAGTTCCTCCTCAGTCTTTTTTTCTCAAGACTAAATATTCCTAGTTTTTTAAACCTTTCTTTATAGATCAGGTTTTCTAAACCTTTTATCATTTTTGTTGCTCTTCTTTGGAGTCTCTCCAATTTTTCCACATCTTTCTTAAAGTGTGGTGCACAGAATTGGCCTCATCCATGCCCAGTAGAGTAGGACAGTTACCTCCCATGTCTTGCATATAACACTATTGTTAATAAACCCAAGAATATTAGCCTTTTTCACAATTTAATCATGTTCAATTTGTGATCCACTATAACCCCAGATCCTTTTCAACAGTACTACTGCCTAGCCAGTTATTCCCCATTTTGTAGTTGTGCATTTGATTTTTCCTTCCATAGAGTAGTACTTTGAACTTTTCTTTATTGAATTTCATCTTGTCGATTTCAGACCAATTCGTCAAGGTTGTTTTGAATCCTAATACTGTCCTCCTATGTGCTTGCAATTCCTCCCAGCTTGGTGTTATCCGCAGATTTTATAAGCATACTCTCTCTACTTCATTATCCAAGTAATTAATGGAAATATTGAATAGTATCAGACCGAGGACTGACTCCTGTGAGTGTTCACTAGATACATCCTCAGTTTGACAGCAAATCTGTGATAATTACTCTTTGAGTACGGTCTTTCAATCAGTTGTGTACCCACCATATGGTAATTTCCCTAGTTTGCTTATGAAAATGTCATATGGGGCTGTGTCAAAAGCCTTACTAAAATCAAGATATATCATATCTACTACTTCCTCCCTATCCACTGGGCCAGTAACCCTTTAAAAGAAGGAAATTAGGTTGGTTTGGCATGATTTGTTCTTGACAAATCCATGTTGGCTATTGCTTATAAATCTTTTTTCCTTTTGGTGCTTACAAGTTGATTAATAATTTTATTCAGTATCTTTCCAGGTATTGAAGTTAGGCTGACTAGTCAGTAATTCCCTGGGTCATCTTTTTTCCCCATTTTTAAAGATAAATACTAATTTTCTCCAATACTCTGGGACCTCACCTGTCCTCCATGAGTTCGCAAAGATAATTGCTCACAGTTCCAAGATTCCTTCAGCTAGTTCCTTAGGATGAATTTCATCAGGCTTTGCCAATTTGAATACTTTGTTAATATTAATTGTGTTGAGTATCTGGTCACTTTTTGAGTGAAGATTAAAGCAAAATAGGCATTAAATATCTCAGCCTTCTTGATGTCATCAGTTATTAGCTCTCCTTCCCCGCTAAGTAAAGGACCTACACTTTCCTTCATATTTCTCCTGTTCCTAAAATATTTAAAGATCATCTTCTTGCATTTTATGTCTCTTGTTAGGTGTAACTCATTTTTTGCCTTAGCCTTCCTGATTTTGTCCATACATGCGTATGCTATTCTTTTGTACTCCTCCTTAGCAATTTGTCCATATTTCCATTTTTTGTAGGATTCCTTTTTTATTTTCAGGTAATTAAAGAGCTACTGATGGAGTCATATTGGCCTCTTACTATTCTTTCTTTCCTTCGCATTGGGATAGTTTGCAGTTATGTCTTTAATATTCTGTCTTTGAGAAACTGCCAGCTCTCCTGAGCTCCTTTATCCCTTCGATTTTCTTCCCATGGGAGCTTACCTACCAGCTCTCTGAGTTTGTTAAAGTCTGCTTTTTTGAACTCCATTGTCCATACCCTACCGTTCTCATTCCTTTCTTTCCTTAGAACAATGAAATCTACCATTTCATGATCATTTACCCCCAAATGGCGTTCCACCTTCAGATTTGCACCCAATTTTTCCCTCTTTATCAGAATGAAATTTAAGGGTATGCCTGCACTGCAAAAAAAAAAAAAAAAAAAAAAAAGAAAGGAAGACAAAAAGATGACCCATGGCAATGAGTTTCAGAGTCCAGGTCAACTGATGGGCTTCTGGGGATTATGCTATGGGACTATAATAGCAGAGAGGGGGGAGAGTCTCGGAGCCCAGGCTCTGGACCGAGCCCAAATGTCTGCATGGCTATTTTTAGCCCGATAGCACCATCCTGAGTCAGTTGACCTGGGCTCTGAGATTTGCTGCTAGGGTTTTGTTTTGTTTGTTTTTTTGCAGTATAGACATACCCTAAAATGGCTGCCTCCCTGGTTGCTTCCTCCATCTTCTGAAACAGGTAGTTCTTCAGAGTCCCCTTCAACACCCCCCCTTTCCCCGCAGAGGGATTCTTTTTTAAAGGCTCATTTAACTTTTAATTTCCAGCCCTTTCTTATCTTAATCACCCTGCCTCTGTTTGTAAACAAAACACTGACTCCCTGCCCCAGGGGCACAAGCTGGGAGCAGCACCTCTTCTCTGGAGAACTCACATTCCACAGTGGGGCTAGGACATGTGTCAAAACTCGGGGGTGGGGGAGCGGAGGGGAGGCAGAAGGCTCCCCCCATACCCCATCTAAATAGCATCCCTGCATCTCTTCCCAATCCTTCTTCTCGAAAACAGCATCCCATGGTCAAGGAAGTGAAAGCCCTTCCAATAACACCATCTGCACAATCAGGCATTCATCTCCGGAATAAATGTGTCCCTGCCTGGGCCCTTACCCTCAACTGGGAGGATGGACAAGAACACCACCTTAACCCCCAACTCCTTCACCCTTGCTCCCAGAGCCCTGTAGTCACTGCTGATCTACTCAGGGTCATACCTGGTAGTATCATTAGTACCCACTGGGATGAGCAGCATGGGGTAGTGGTCAGAGGTACAGATGAGCCTCAAGAACCTTTCTGTAATGGCTTGGATGTGGGCTTCAGGCAGGTAGCACACCTCCCAGGACTTTGTCAGGTCCGCAAATGGATGCCTCCATTCCCCTCAGAAGGGAGTCCTTGCCCACCAGCACTCTGTGCCTCTTCCTCTTGGTGCAGTGGCCGTTCAGTGTTTCAGTCTTGCGGCTGGTGGCTCCTCCTCTTCAGACATTGGGATCTGCCCCTCTCCGCCTGTTTCCGATATATTATACTGGTTCTTGACCATGATGGATGGGGAACCTGGGTGGGGGTGGAGCACTGTCTACTCCCCAAGTGGCCAGAAGCCAGTTTCCTCCTCGTAGAGCAGCTGGTTCTCCTTCCTCTTGTGCCGCTGTAGTTATCTGTAGTTAGCTAACATCCTCTGTGCATCCTGCTGATGAAATCCTTGTGCTCCCAGGTGATATTCAGACAAGCTACCTCCTTTTGCAGCTCTCTTGTCTGCTTCCTGAGGGACTCCACCAACAGACACCTCTCTCACTGAGGTGATCTCCTTGCCTTGCTTTTGTTGGCGGGGATGTGCAGGCCTCATTCCCAGAAAGTCAAGACCAGGGCCTGGGTAGAAGCCAGTATGCCCTGGCTGGTGGGGGGCCCCCTCAGGAGCAGGCAGAGGAAGAGTTAGTAGTGATGTTGGCAACATGCCATTTTCCTCCCAATGCGAGTTCTTCATTGTAGAGTATTTGCAAGTTAAGGGGGGGAGGGAGGGAACCAACATCCTACCTCCTTTTCTCCATCTGCTGGCAAACTCCTTTAGTCTCCCAACTTCCTTCGTCTCGCCAGCCACATGTCTTTTGAACTAAAAGATAACAATTGTAAGAAAATTAGAATGTTAGGAATCTGTATATTGAAGTGTGTATTTACATTTCAGTTAATGTCTTTCACATGATATTGGTTCTACTGTAAAGCTCAGCTAAGTTATATTCCTGATGGTGTTTTTGGCTGATCTATCCTTAATGTGTAAGTATCTTCTCATACAGATTTTCTAAGACTCACTTCTGAAAGTGTACCCTGGTCGCTTTTGTGCATGGCAGACCTGCTATAAACTCCCGATTCCATTAATATTTGATAATTGTATGGCAAGGGGGAAACTGAGGCACAGAAAGTTTAAGTGATTGGGCCCAGGTTGCACAGGAAGCCTATGTCAGAGCTAGGAGTAGAACCCAGATCTCCTGACTCCTAAGTCTTGTCTACACTACAGGGGGAGATCGATCTAAGTTACGCAACTTCAGCTACGTTATTCATGTTGCTGAAGTTGACGTACTTAGATCCACTTACTGCGAGGTCCACGCTACGCGATGTCGACTGGAGATGCTCTCCCATCGACTCCCCTCGCGCTTCTCATTCTGGTGACGTACAGGAGTCAATGTGAGAGCGATATGCGGTCGATTTAGTGGGTCTTCCCGCTAAATCGACCACCGATGCATCGATCACCGCGCATCGAACCCCCAGTAAGTGTAGACAAGGCCCTAGTCTCATTCTTCAACTGCAGTGCAATCTCTTTTATGTGCTTGGTAGCTTGGGGCAACACAAAGGTGCTTACGAACATGATGTAAATTTCCACCTGTCAGTGCCTTTCCCTATTACACAAGCACTAAAGCTCAAATGGCTTGAAGCTAACAAGAATCCAAGATTCCTCACTTAAGATTTTTCCACTGTTACACACTCCAGAAGCAAAGCTTTTTTGTTTTGTACAGCTCCTGATCTTTGTAGGATCCCTCCACTTTGACTTGTGATGGTTATTTCTCTCTCCATCAGTATTATCTAGAGCAGTATCATTCTCTAATTCCTTCAGCCCTATTTTCCAGCTCTCCCTTCCATTGCAGAAGTCGCTATTGCCATATACCCCATCCCCCAACTTTGTGGCTTACAAAGCTTTTTCCAGGGTACTTCAGTTCTTTTTTCCAATTGCTCACAGTTGATCCCAGCATTTTAATAATTAAACAAGCTTTGATAAACTAAGGCAATAGGGATGAGTGAAAGTGACTGTTTAGCTATGGAACACTAACTTCATGTATCTGTAGTTTGCTCCTGCATGTGCCCCAGCTCTGTTCAAAACCAATTGTAGGCATAGTCCTGTTTCTGATGTTAAAAAGGTGTATACAATCTGTTTGGGATTAGGGGGATCAGAAACTGTTGAAAAAAATCTTCAGGCTTCCATCACTTGATCACTCTTCCCAGAGACATACACACACACAGCCTTCATCCCACTTACTACCTATAAACCATACTACTTTAAGTTAATTAGTCTTCTTTTTTAAAGATCAGAGATATTTAGATGCGTAATACAAAGCATATCTTGTTGTCTTTCACTTTTGTAACCCTCATTCTCCAACTCCCCAACTCCCTTCCCTAGCAGACACACGTGCAATGCCTTTCCATTGATTTCAATGAGCTTTGGATCAGATCCTTAGTTTGATGACATCGCTCGGTACATTAAGTTTAATTTAGGTTGTTAAAAGTTTGGGGCAGGAGCCTATTATTCTATGTGGCTTAGAAATAATTGTTCTGCATTTTTTGTATCAATACCCCGAAATGTAGATTGTTACTGGAGCATTCATAAGTCATGGATTTTGCTTTCTAAATGCTATGGTGTGTTTGTTCCCACTGCTCCTTTCCTTCCCCCCAATCCCAGCACATGAAACTTACATTGCTACACTGGACATACAGGCTTTGCTGTAAACATTGGGACAGGTCCTGTGTCTCAGTACCTGCTGGAAGCTGAGTGTGTTCGGCAGCTTGGAAGATGGGGCCTACTGTAAACATAGTAGACTTTGAACTCCTAACTTGAAATATTATATGCATTCAGTGGGTCAAAGCAGACTAAGTTTGGCAGAGCCATGAACATGGAGTATGGCTGTGTAGCGATGTTGTCTGCCTCTTTGCTGGAAGTGGACATGATTATATTTTAGGATACTTCATACAGATTATGCTGTTTCTGTATGTATGGGTTGAAGATCTTCATATGGAATATTTCCGGTAATGTTAGGAAAAGGTTTATCTTTCTAGTTGAGCAGCGATAAATGCCTTTAATTAGCAGTGACAGAGAGATCTCAGTCCAGAAATCCAGCCTGCAAACAAAATAGTTAAAATCTGAAGGAGTTCTGACCTTCATTCTTTCCCTTATACTCTTTCATTGTCTTTGGATTTCTCAGCAACAGGAGCATTTATCTGACTTGATCTTAATCCATTTATATACCCTTAAGAGCCACTAAAGCTGAGAAATAAATGAATTAAGGCTGGAATATAATCGGGTCCAAACTAATTATAGAGTGTTTTGATTGAACTTGTGGCATTGTCCCTATTTGTAGGAAAATTCACCACATCAGAATAGTGTGTGTTTTTGAAAGAAAACCAATGGAAGTTGTATCGCCAACTGCAGTATATTTCTACCAGTATATGTGCCTATTGGTCATCAAGTCTGGCTGAATTTTTTTTAATGTATTTAATGTATGGACAGTTATCATGAGATAAACAGATGGTCATTGACCTGACTAAATACATATTCTTAAGGGTGTCAGGATAGGCATAGATTGCTGTCACAAGACCTCAGCATAATTTGCATAAATTGAATATGATATGTGTGGTTCAGACAGGACAACATTAGTAAGAGTTTGTCTTCATTCCCCATAGGAACTCCCATTTTCTAGATTAATTTTGAATTTCTTTAGGCTAAAACATGGGATATGCTAGCTCAGCAAAAAAACTATTTGGCTTATTTAAATACATTTTAGACAGGTAGGGCTTAATATGCTCTTGGTTGGTTTTTGGGTGGGAAAATGTTTTACATTTGGGGGATAATAGTTTGCATAGCAGTACTTTCTCAGAATCTTTTTTAAAGCTGCAATCAGGGTAGACCAGGGTATGTGCAGTGAAAGAGATGATACTTTTGTGACTTGAGGGGGCTAGCTCTACTGAAAGAAAACAGTTCCTCTAATGTTGCAACAGGAGGTGTAGGAATACCTGCATTATATTGAGTACTTCTGTAGGAGGTTACAAATTAGTATTTCATCAAAGAAAATAAATGTATTGTAAACTTTACACTGAAGCCATATATATTCATATAATTAATCCACTTACAGAATACACGTGGTTGCAGTTCCTATTGCAAAGCAGCTAAAACAATAATAAATATTGGGCAAAGAGAGTTTAGATCTTGACAACACACAATTAAAAATACAATCAGCGGTCATCTGTTGGCTCTTGAAACCAAATCATGGTAGAATCAAGTTTACAAATGTAGTTTCATGTTAAAATTGTTTGCTCTGTCCCCATTGACAAGCCAAATCATGACATAAACTGTTTTAGCTGGAACACTTTCCAGACTATTGTCACGGAGTCCCCGGGTGATGCTCTGGAACTGCTCCCCACAAAGCCAGTCAGGACTTTGGGGAGCCTCCTCTCCCATGGAGCAGACTATCTTCAGGGCAAGAAGCTCACACGGCTTCACCTCCCGGGTCTCTCCTGGGAGCATTTAGCATATGCCCCTCCGTGCGCTTCCCACAGCGAGTCTGCCCAGGCAGGATCCTGGGGAAGCCAGAGGGCCCTGCACGCATCCCCACTTCGCAGTTAGACGTGACTCTTAGCCAGCCAGTAAAACAGAGGTTTATTAGATGACAGGAACACGGTCTAAAACGGGGCTTGTCGGTCCAGCGAACGGGACCCCTCCGCCGGGTCCATTCTGGGGCCCAGCGAGCCCGACACCCCCATCTGCCCTCACTCCTAGTCCCCAGCCAACTCCAAACTGAAAACCCCCTCCAGCCCTCCTCCTCTGGGCTTTGTCTCTTTCCCGGGCCAGGAGGTCACTTGATCTCTTTGTTCACCTTTAGCTATTTCCTTGCAAGGGGGGAAGGGTCCTGGCCATTTGTTGCTAGGAGACAGAGGGTTGGTGATTTATGCACACTGGCCTTTATCCCACCACCTAGAGGCTTAAGAAATGCACTGGGGAAACTGAGGCACACACACAGTATTAGGGGAAACATTAAGAACAGTCCCACTTCGTCACAACCCAGTTTCCATCTGCAGTGGCTGTAAGCTCTGTGCATATGTGCCGCGGTCTTTAGTTATGAGCTGTCTACAGAAACTTGTAGAATTAATTAAGTGTAATACTTTGTATTTTTGAAGGCACAAAATCTAAAATTATTCTTAAACGATCAGGTAAATATTTTCATTTGTTAAAACATGACAAATAAATATAGCAATATATACGGCATTTTTGTCTCTCTGCCAGGTGGTACAATACCTTCTATTACTCCAGAAAAATCTTCCTTAGTTGTGAATAGCGGACAAGAAGTAAGACTGAGATGCAATGATGATGGTCCAGTGACTTGGGATTTTCAGAACTCAGACCCTTCAGGAAAGCCAAGACATTTCAGGAATAAGGAGTGGAACATAAAAAATGCATCAGCCAAAGATACAGGCAGATACATATGCAAAAACAAAGAGAGTTTGAACACCTCCATTTATGTTTTTGTTAAAGGTAAATTTGTATGTGTATTTTTTCCCCTCTTCCCTTCCAAAGCACATAATTGGAGTCAGGTATCTGGTGTGTCCCTTTGCGTATGAATACTCGGAAACTGTAGTAAAGCTGTTTACATTGTATTCCAAATTCATGAGGAATCCATGGCCAGAGATGAGACGCTAGATGGGTAGGTTCTCTGAGTTACTACAGTCTGTAAATCATGATTTGAGGACTGCAGTAACTCAGACGGAGTTATGGGTCTATTACAGGAGTGGATGGGTGAGGTTCTGTGGCCTGGCATGTGCAGGAGGTCGGACGATGGTCCTTTCTGGCCTTAAAGTCTATGACTGTAGTGTATCAGCACATTAAGAATCAAAATTATTTGTAATTGGATTGTCTGGTAAGATCAGGTAAAGAAAAGACTTAAGCCCAAATAAAAATAATAATTATTAATAATAAATAGTCCTAGCAGGAACTTAATATATTTAAAATAACACAACATATTTCAGCAATGTTCAGCAACACCAGGGGATGAGAAATGGTGTAACACATACAGGGAAAAGTTAGGAATTTACATTAGACTATGCTTGCTAGGGTCATTGTAGTCACAGAAAGTTTTTGGTAGCGTTTCCATATAAATCTTCATTGTTATGTGCAAAAACTTGGCTTCTGGAAGGAGAATTTGGATACCATTTTAAAAAATGAGCTAAAATCATTTGGGTGGATTGTTCCCTTATTGCTTCCTTAATTTTATTCTTTGTAGAATTTTAAAAATTATTATTCTTAACATCCACTAGTCTATAATCACTAAAGGTTTGACCCCACCCTCTGACTTACTGAGGCAGTTTGTTACAAATGTTAGTACCTAAACACTCCTTTGTAAAAGCCAGTGGGTAACAAAGAATCCTCTTGCATGCAGCCTCCGTTTTAGTGCAGGCAGCTCTGACTAACTCTTGTACACCTTTCTGTAGTGGGTACCTGCAGAAAGGTGTACAAGAGTGATACTTTTTCTTGAACTGCTATTGCCTTTTACCCTCCTCTGTCTTTTCCTCCGGTTTTCCTCCCTTCTGTGACCTGTTGGATTCTGACAGATGGCCTCATTGGCTCTCAGCCAACTTTGCCAACTTACGCCTCAAGGGGGGCTGGCTCAGCTGATTTCCAGGGCAACCCATTCTCTTGCCTGAGCCCATGTGGCTCAGGCTGCCTTCTTTTCCTGTTGGTGGGGTGGGTTTTTTTGTTTGTTCGTTTTTTGCGTGGCCTTTTCTGTTGCAACTAGTGTTTCTCTTTCTCCACCTCCAGCCAGTAGTCCCTGTGAGAGATGAGGGAAGTTGCTTAGTGACCTGCTAATCCTTCTGGAACTGCTCCACAAGGACAGAGGAGCCAGCACAGCCTGGCAGGGGATTTTCTCCAGATGGAACATTCTCAAAGGTAGTCTATGTGGTCCTGTGGCGTTTCTGAAGAAATGCAAAGCTATGAAGTCCTCAGAACAGCCATCCTGCTATCATGGATAAATTTCTTCCTCTTCTTCACTTCACAATGCCAGGACAAGGTCTAACCATCCAGGTGACCTGAGCAAAAAGCTAACCTAAAACTCTGGAACCCCTCTTCCCGTGAAATGCATGCAGACTTTCAGTGAGAACATACTATGTTGGGTTCCTTTAGACCTTATGACCTGTGTATGAACAGATGTATTCTTCATCCCACCCTCCCACCCACCCACCCACCCATTTACAATCTGCCTTCAAACCACATCAGCTGTCTGAGACCAAGAGCTCAGTGGTAGTGCTGGACTTTGCTACCTCTCTAGTTCCGTACCAGCTTTCTCCCTATCATCTTATCCATCCAGTAACCTGGAAGCCTTGGAGGCCATTCAGATGTTCTCTAGCACTGGGGACATTTCTCTTGTTTCTTCCTCAGAGCAAGTCATACTTTTGTTTCTCATGGATCATGACAAAGGAAGTCAGACATGCCAATACCAGTAGGTGACGGACACATTAGAGCTTTATCTATCACACAGATTTTCTTAAACCTCATGGTAGCCATCATAACCAACTTTGATGAGAAAGGCATTCATATTTCCCATTACAAGAATGACCTACTAGTGGGATACTCTTCACCTCAGAATGGCAGATAGCAAACTAGTGCTGTCAAATGAACATGGTTTTGCAATGAATTATAAGAGAAGCTTTCTGACCCTCACACAAGACTTGGTTAACCACTTTGTCAAATTCCTAACTCACTGGGACAAATAGGCTTCTGGAGGTAAAACAAATATTTTTTCAAGGCATGCCATGTTCCTGCAGTGTTGTGTGGCATGCCCTTCAAATCCTGGGCTTGATGATGTCCTACACAGACGTAAGGACAGTACAGAGCATTCAACTCTACATGAAACACTATCCGGCTTTCCTTTTACACAGTTAGGATGCATAGGAGAACAGGAACAATATGGTTATGTCTCCAAAAAATGTCCTCTGTTTGCTACAATGGTGGATATCGACATCACAATTTCACCATCAGGATCTCTATAACTGCTATGCCAGCCTTCAAAGGCAAAGAGTAATATAGACTAATCATCAGTCTTTCAGAGCTTGGGTCATTCATGACCCACACACTCTTTATTCCTTGATCAGAAATCATGCAGTGTTGATAGACAACAGGACAATGACCACCTATTTAAACATGTGATAGCAAGGAACTTACAACTTCATTGTCTAGATGAAGGCAATTATTAACCCCTTCCAAGTAAATAAAATGGAGGACAATCATCTCAGACACTTTTATATAAAAGGCAAGCTGGGTGAATACAATTATAAGCAACTCATTTTGTGTTGGAGGAGCAGGAGTACTGCCCAACATGTTGGTGGGGTGAGATGGGGGAGTGAGGAAAGTATATGTGTAATCCTTTCAGGTGTCTTCATTCCCTTAGACAAATTGATTTATGCCATCCCATCTTTCCTTCCCCATTTCCAGAATGATCTAGGAAGATTGTACAGGATCAAGCCTGGGTAATTCTGCTCACTTCCACCCTGGCTTTGACACCAATTCCAGCTGTCTGTGAACCAGCTGTTAGTTCACTTATCACACATCCAAGGACCTCTTTTTCCTAGGGAACCCTCCTGCACCTGAACCCATCCTGGATGAAGTTGACTAGGAGGAAACTAATTGCTTAAGCCTTTGCTAGCATGGATTATTCATGAGTTCATTCAGATTGTCTTCTGGTTTTGGAGGGATTCAGTGCTTCTGTGTATGCTACCATCTTATTTGGAACCCATTAAACTCTTGGTGCAGGACAGTAAGCCTAAAGTAAGGGTCTTGCCCTGAGCTGCTTTTGCGTTCATTTTTTTTTGGGGGGGGGGGGGGGGGTTCTGCCACTTGAAAAGAAGCACAGTTAATGCTATGTCTTCATATTGCAACTAGGCCAGTGGGCTCAATGTCACTTTATCCTTCCACAGAATGTTACGGATTAGATGTTCTTTCCTCAGCTGACTCCATCTCTCACTGCAAAGTTCTCTAGGCTACAGATCTTTAAAGTATACAGTATAAGTAAAACAAGCTTAAAATGTGCTATTTATTCTTGTTTTGGTTAAACAATATGCTATGCTCTTGTTTTCTTCTTTCTATCCTCATTGTGGGTCTCTATTTTCTGGTGCTAGTTCTTAAGTCCCTGTAGTGATTTCAGGATAGTGGATGTAAAAGTTACATGAAGACCAACTTAAATAAAAGGAGCAAAACTTGTTCTAATTCTACTCCTCCAATGTGAACTATAGCCCGGGGCAGTGGTATGGAAGATGGGGGCATAAATAAACTTTGACAGTCATTGTAAAATCTCTTAATTTTTTTATTTTCAATATTGTTGGAGAAATTATTAGTATTTTAAAATTAGCAGCTAGCATGGACTTCAGCTTTGGTTATAAAATACTTAATACATTAGATATTACTGTACTGTAGATTGACATGAAAAATTGTAAGCAGTCATACAGAATAATTACATCATAATTTTTCAATACTATGGATTAACCAGATGCTTATGTAAATACCCCAATATTTTCAGGGAGAGAGAACTTTGGTATTTCCTCTGGTAGCAATATGTGTTCATTTAGATTGTCTCTTTTAGAAGTGAAAATTATAATTGAGGTTGCAGTTCAACTTTCACTTGCTCATACATTTCTCAGAAATTCTCCTTCTGGGCACGAAACTCGATAAACCTGGTCTCAGCTCAGAGGTGATTTTTTTAATAGTCTGAGCAAAATCTATTCTGGCATTTTTTGAGTTAGATAAGAAGGAAATAATAATTGCCTCTCTTTAAAGATAAAAGAAAAAATAAGAATTTTTTCTTTCACAAAACTCTCAAGTGATGGAGTTTTAAAACTATTGCACCTTAGCATAGTGCACAGTCAGAAAATATGGAAGTTTTCTAAAATTCTATTAGCAACATTAACTTAGTAAACTTGAATTGACACAGTATTCAGAATATTAGTAAAATGTATAATTTAATGTATTCTTTGTGCAATCTGACAGAGTTTGGTTTTTTGGAACCTTAACTTGTACAATTCCTGACTTTTTAACATATTTGTCTTCTTTACAGATCCACATATCCTTTTCCTTACTGACTCTGACCCTTTCATCTATGTAAACGAGGACAGTGATGCTCTTGTGGTGTGTCCAGTGACAGATCCAGATGTTTCACATTTCACCTTGAAATTATGTGGTGGCAAACCATTCCCCGAGAATTTGACATTTATTTCCAATCCCCAGAAAGGAATCACTATCAAACATGTACAAAGATCATTTAAAGGGTGCTACCAATGCTCGGCAAAACAAAATGGAGTTGAGACAATTTCAGAATATAAATACCTGATTGTAAGGCCAGGTAAATGCACTTTTTTCCCCTCTGCATGCATATGGGCATTCATCTGAACAAAACAGATTGATGAACACTGCTGCGAATACTCTTCTAAGAAACACTAATGGATCTTGACCTTATCACTGTTTTTCATAGAATGATTTGATTTAATAATGCAAGTTTAGGATTACTAGATTTTTTTCATATAATAAAACAGAATACATTTTAAAATATAGTCATAAATAGGTGCCTGTTTGAGGTTTTGGTAGCTGGGTGGATAGGTTGCAGGGATTTCGGAGCTTGTTCCAGATCTGGAATTTGGTAGAGTGGTGTATGTGTGTTTGTGTTTGAAGGGACAAGAGAAGAGGTGTCACATAAAGGTTGACAGTGAGGATCTTAGAAAGGTTTGGCAAAATCCCTGCTGATTTTGGGTAGTTCTGTGGATTCTAAAAGAAATTTGGGGACCCAGGCTTTTCTGAGCCCTGCTCCAGTGCTGACACTCGTCTTCAATGCTGGCTTTCTAATTCATTTGCTTTGTTAAAACTTATAGTATTCAGTAGATTTGGACAGGTCTGTCCTGTTAAACCAGAAGACTAGGACACCTCATCACCTTACTGTTATCTGTATAATTGAAATTGGAAGAACTGATAATACTTTCTGTTTAACAAAATGTAGTAAGCTAACAAATACAGTTTCTCACAACTGAAGTAAGGTGTGTGTGTGTGTGAGAGAGAGAGAGAAGCTGTGTGGTAGGGGAAGGAGGGAATGGAACAATCTTATTTTCTTCATGGGTGAAAAAAGGTAGGTATAAAAATCTTGTCCTCTAATTTTGAATGGGACATCACTGGTAAAGCTGCCATTTGTTATTGTTTACCTCTTATCTGCCTCTTGAATTTTAAGCCCTTTTAGACAGATCTTTTATTTAACCTTCTAATGACATTGTATGTTAGCAAATTGTTGTAAATCAGTTTGGAGAGAAGGAAGTATAAGCCTAATTAATGAAAGCGCCTAAAATATATTAACGATTGAGGTGCACATCTTTTTAAGGTTTAAATAGCTTGCCCAAGTTCACTCTCCAAAGGTGTGGTAGAACCAGGAATAAAATCCAGAGCTCCTCATATCAGACTGCTGTTTTCACCACTTGTAGTCCAGAAGTGGAGAGTTCAATTCCACTGGCACAAGAGTCAAATAAGAAAAGTTCTATATAAGAGCTAGGTATTATATTAGCAATAAGGGGGAAGAAAAACAAACCAAAATCAGGAAAGAACAGGTGAAAGAATATTTAGATAAGTATTCAAGTTGGCAGGATCTGGTGAAATTCACCGTAGTGTTCTTAAAGAACTAGCTGAAGCAATCTTGGAATCGTTAGCGATTATCTTTTAGAGCTCATGTAGGATTGGTAAGGTCCCAGAGGACTGGAGAAGGTCAAACATACTACCTACCTTTCAAAAGGGGAACAAAAAGGACCCGGGAATTTTAGAGTTTGATAACTGGAAACATACTGGAACAGATTATTAAACAATCAGTTTATAAGCATCCAGAAGATAATAGAATTATATGGAATAGCCAACATGAATTTGCCAAGAACAAATCATGCCAAACCAAACCATTTTCCTTCTTTGATAGGATTATTGGCCTAGTGGATAGGGTGGAAGTAGTAGATGTGATATATCTTGGTTTTAGTAAAGCTTTTCACACAGTCCCACGTGAAAATTCTCATAAGCAAACTGGTGCAGAACT
The DNA here is from genome assembly GCF_028017835.1 of Emys orbicularis. Classification (NCBI taxonomy): domain Eukaryota; kingdom Metazoa; phylum Chordata; order Testudines; family Emydidae; genus Emys; species Emys orbicularis. The sequence continues at coordinate 93,232,491 of NC_088687.1, read as the reverse complement.
GACTGAAAGACCATACTCCCAAGAATAGTTATCAATGGTTCTCTGTCAAACTCTGGGGGATGTACCTAATCAGGTCCCTCAGTGGTCTGTCCTGGGTCTGCTACTATTCAGTATTTTCATTAATGACTTGGGTAATGAAGTGGAGAGTGTGCTTATAAACTTTTCAGATGACAACATGCGGGAAGGGGCTACAAGCACTTTGGAGGACAGGATTAGAACTCAGAATGACCTGACAAATCAGCGAATTGGTCTGAAATCATCAAGATGAAATTCAATAAAAACAAGTGCAAATTACTACACTAAGGAAGGAAAAATCAAACGCACAGCTGCAAAATGGGGAATAACTGGCTAGGTGATAGTACTACTGAAAACGATCTGGGGTTTATGGTGGATCTCAAATATGAGTCAAAAATGTGATGTAGTTGCAAAAAATATCATTCTGGGGTATATTAACAGGCGTATCATATGTAAGTCACAGAAGGCAATCGTCCCACTCTACTTGGCATTGTTGAGGCCTCAGTTGTATATTGTGTCCAGTTCTGGGTGCCACACTTTAAGAAAGATATGGACAAATTGGAGAGAGTCCAGAGTAGAGCAACAACAATGATCAAAGATTTAGAAAACCTGACCTATCAGGAAAGGTTTAAAAATGGCATATTTAGTCTTGAGAAAAGACCCCCTCCCTAATATTAAATATTATATTATATTATAAAGACTGAGCTGGGATCTGATAACAGTTTTCAAAATATGTTAAGGGCTGTTATAAAGAAGATGGTGATCAATTGTTCTCCGTGTCCTCTGAAGGTAGGTTAGATAACTGGAAAAATTTCTAACTATAAGGATAGTTAATCTTTGGAATAGGCTTGTAAAGTACACTATGGAACCCCTCACATTAGAGATATTTAAGAACAGGCTGGACAAACACCTGTCAGGGACAGTCTAGGTATACTTGGGTCTGCAGCTGCACAGAGGGTTGGATTAGATGACTTCTCATGGTCCCTTCCACCCCTATATTTCTATGATTCTATTATTATTATTATTTATTATACTATAGTACAAGAGACAATTTAGAGGAAGGATTGGGAGAAAATGTTGAAGCAACAAAAGAGAAAATTAAAGGAGGAAATTGAAAAGCTTTAGATATTACAGATAAATACATAGGTACTCAATCCTCAGATAGTGTAAATTGTCATTACTTGATTGAGTTCAGCACAACTACACCAACTTAAAACAGCTGTGTATCTAGCCTACTAAGTCAGTAACACATCACCAAAGCCATCTCATTTGGCAACCTTGTCAGTCTTGATGAAGACCTACATTCTCCCCTTTGTTATCATCCATCTCAGGCAGAGTTAAGGCCCATTGTCTGGGTGGTGTGGTAAAATCAAGCACTGTCATTCCCTATGCAGTTCCTGTCCTTTGGCTAAGTGGAGATCTTTCAGCTTTTAGGGCATTCAGTTAGACTTTTTTCAAGAGCACTAAATTCACTTAGACATTTTATATTTAAGAAATTGCATTTAATTTCAAGATGCAATTCCTTAGTGACCTAATTCTAACTGGTTTTAGTTGTAGACTTCAGCAGGTTCATCATTGTCATAGAATGAGTTACCTGATTGATAGTTAAATACTGTCCACATTTATCCATGTGACTTGCATTTATCCATGTGACTTGAGTAGATCTAAGTGTTTCCTAACTTTAAGTATAGGTTAAAAGGGGACAAAATCGAAATATACTTAGCATGAAAACACTACTCTAATATATTGCAGAGATTTGAATGCCTCTAAGAGGTCTGAATTTTGTTGGAAGGTTAATGACTTGTTGATTTTTATCTCTCTTGGAAGCTCTGAATGTAATGAAAAATAATGCACTTATAAATTGTTTTCCAGTTCACAAAGCCCTCCCTGTTATCACCTTATCCAAACCCAGCCAGCTTCTCAAAGAAGGGGAAGAATTTGAAGTTACATGCACAATAAGAGATGTAGATAGTTCGTTGAAAGCTAATTGGATTCCTCAAAATAACACGGTGAGATCATTTAAGTTTTAAAACACAGTCTAAAAAACAACAGGACCTTAGAAAGGCATTTATGTCAGTATTCTTTGAAAGTAAAACTTCTGCGAAGATATGTACATGTTTATCTCAAGTAAGTAACATTTGGCCCATTTCAGTTTACCTCCATTCCTTACTTAGGGCAGTACTGGGACTTGTCCTTACAACACCATGCATGCCAAAGAGGGGGCACCAGGCACACTCCTGCTTTTCTCTGTGGGCTACTTGCATCATTGATCACAGCCCGGGGGAAGAGCAACTTCCACATACCCAGTGTTTTCAAATCTGGGTGCCTGACGTTAGGCTCTTAAATCTGAAGATCAGCCTGCCTATATTGGCGTACCTAAATACAGAACTACTGAGAACCCACAAATTCCATTGATCTCAACGGGAGCGGCAAGATCTCAGCAGCATTGAAGAGTTTGGCCATAGTTTATAAAAGTACCTGCAGTTCCCAAACTGGTTGTTGTTGGTAATAAGACCTACTACTACTCCTGCAGCATACAATCCCACGTTAATTGGCAGGTCTTTTACTGTTAATGGTAGTGACTGGAATACATAATTTGCCGTTCATGTGTGTATAGAAAAATAGCTTCTGTGATATTGTAATGATAGATAAATCATACAACCTCAGGCAAATATGACCTGGATACTGACTCTCTTGGGTTCTCTATGCCATTCCTAACTAATCCATTGATGCTGGCAGAGTTTCTATCACTAAGTGCATATCTATTGGGAAATCCCAGCTCACAGCTTCAAGAGTTAAAGCCTAAATAACATGTAGGCAGTATGGTACTTGCAGATGGGGCTTTTGGTTCTTTGCCAAGGTTAACTATAAATCTTGCATTTGAGCACTTTTATTTTCTTGTTTGATTGCAGTAAGGTCAGGATCTTTTCTCGACCACATTTTTTCATGCTATATTGGTTTACATCTTTATGAAGAAAAATCCACAAGAAAAATATTTTTGACCAAATAAGTTTGACCTTTCAGTCTTGTTTAGTAAATATCAGGGGAAGCAATCATTTAAATATTGAATGTCAAATTAAATTTTGTATTGGAATGGCTAGAATACATAACATTAATGAGTTTAAATAGAGGCAGAATTGCATATTGGCCTGAATAGGTCAAAGTGAAAAATGTTCACTGCTTCCCTGATCACTAATAGTAGCTGTTGCTGCTTTTGAAAAATCAGTAGAAGATCTGTTCTAAACAACCACTTCCATATAAAACTTAACTTATAAAATATTAATGATAAAGAGGCCAAAAGTCATAACTGTGTTAAATGGATAAAACACCTGGAAATCTCTAACACCTCTCCAAATGAAAACATTTTCATTAGAACATCTGAAAAAATATTTCAACACTATGCTTTGATCTAATTTCAAATGACAAGTCATCCCAATTTAATAGTAGATTGCCACAAAAAACTAAAAGCACTTACTACCCAACCATATCATGAGATCCCACCTAAAATCTTTCTTCAGCTCCCAGACCATACCCCCTAGACACAACTTCCAACATATTAAGTGTTTGAGGGGGAAAAATGGCTTTCCAGTTTGCCCAGAAGGTTAATAAATCCAGATGCTTGCAGATCAAAGAGGGAAATGTATTCCAAAGCTGAGGACCCCTCACCGAGCAGCCTACTGGCAGCTCCCTGTCGTGTGTGTTGAGAGAGCTCCTTGCTGATCACCACTGCTGAACTCAGCTGTGATAGAAAGACCCAAGAGAGAAGTGGTGCCTCTTCTCAAGCTCTAGGAGGACTTGGCAGTTTAAAATTAGCACCTTAAACTCTACCTGGAACTTTGCTGAGAGCCAGAGCAACTCTTGGGGTAATGTTTTTTTACATGCTGTTTGATGCACCAGCCGTCAGCCTAACAGCCACATTCTGTGCTAGCTTCAACTTCCAAGCAACATCAAAGTGAAATTCAGTGCGGAGGTCTCATCTAGTCTCCACACAGAAGGACTAGAAACGTTATTTTTAATGTGAATGGAAGTTTGCTTTCTGCAGAACCTGAATCTTTCCTGGTGCTGGAAAATTACCTCCAGTGAACTGGCCTTGGCCCACTGACACAAACACCAATATTTGGGGAAATTTGGATTTGAACTTTGTGGTTTTGGCCCATTTCTAATGATCTGGTACTCTTCAGACATGTGAACAAACTAGATCCCCTGCCTGAGGACTATTAATAAAATCTAATTGCAAGGTGCCATGTGCCTGTAGCTCCCATTGAAACCATTTGGAGTTGAGGGTGCTCAGCATCCAATAAAATGGGGCTCTCATTTAGAGAGAGCTAGCCCAGTGAAACCCAACAGACTAAGGATGTAGGAGTGGGATTTGAGGAGGAGAGGCAATAAAGAACATGGGAAAGAGAATACAGCTTTGGGAAGAGCATTATTTTTCACAGAGAATTGATCATGTAGTTGTTTTGTATGGAGAGGTTCCAGTGACAGGTTTGTCACGAAGGCTTATTATTCCGGTTTAAAGTTATGAATATTAATGTAGTGAAGTTATAATTACTTCTATTTTTAATTCATCTAGGAAGGCTGCTGCATACACAGTATTTTAGATGTTAATTGTTTTTTTCCGACAGACTGTTAAAAGCAAAAGCAAGAATATCGGTGATTATGAATATGAAAGGAAATTAACATTGAGCATCCGTTCAGTGGGAGTTAATGATTCTGGAGCATTCACATGCCAAGCAAGAAACTCTTTTGGATCATCCAATGTCACAATAACCTTGAACGTACTAGGTAAATAATTCTTAAAGAAATACAACATTTCTAAGAGCTGGAAAGAGAAAATGCAAAGTAAACATCCTCTGCAATATGGAAGAGTAGAGCTTATTATTAAAAAGGTATTGCAGACTGGTGATATGTTGAAAAAGAAAGATTAAAGCTTTAGAGTGTATCACTTCTTTAATGACTGTAACCTACTCTTTGTCAATCAAATGTGATCTTGCATAGAAGAGCAACCTCAACAATATTTGCATCTCTCTGGTTTGTGTGCTCTTAACTGGTTTAATTTTAAAACTATTTCAGTCTTAATGAAGCACAAAACTTCCCTTTCTTCATCTACTCACCCATCTTTGTATGGAACCATCTTCTGGAATCTTACCTCCTGCTGTGGGTCTTGCCTCAGCCCATCTTGATAATGTGCAGAGTTATTACTAGTCCCACACAAATTTGTCTTACATTATTCCCATGCTCTGTAGTGCTGGCAGAGCAAATATAAAACAGGTCTTAAATACCCATATTCCATGTATAGGAAATTGATTTTCTGTTACATCCATTGGTGTGTTAATATGTTTTATGTAGGAGAAGCCACACTCTGAACTCTGTTCAAAAGAATAATTGGGAGAATTTTTATAAAATTACAAGTACAATTTATTTATTTATTTTCTGTACAGCATTATAGCATAAAATACATGGTCTTGATTCAAAGCCCACTGAAATCAGTAGAAAGACTCCCATCCGTTGACTTCAATGGGTTTTGGATCACACCCTTTAAGAGCAAGCAGATCTTCTTACTCTACCCCTTTTAGTAACAGGCTGTGCTGAGAAGACTATTTAGATCCCAAATGCCCTGTATTAATTTGTATGACAAGCCGTACTTTTAAAATATTAAAATCACAGTTAAGTGCTAATTTGCTAAACTGATAAAGGAGCATATTGATGTAGTTAGTAAGAGAATTTTGAATAATTCCAAGTTACTAGCTAAAAGATTTTCGGTTCCTCTGCTTCCGTGAATGTAGAAATTGGAAAAAAAATAATCTAGCTGTGAAACCTCAATATTTCTTGATGTAGTGGTTACTCTGTTGTCATCTTTTTTCCCCCCTTTTAAAACAGTTTTCTTTCACAAATACCATTGCAAAACTGTTTGCATGGTTCTCCCTAGTAACTCAAGGAAAGCAGAAATAAGATAAGTGTTTGAATCAGATTCTGAGCTGGTGTAAATCAGCACAGCTCCATTGGTTTTAATGCAGTTACACCTATTCACACCGGTTGAAGATCTGGCCTATAATTTTGATGTATGTTTTGCTCTATTGCTATACATGAAACTAAATTGTTATATAAAGTAAACTAATGAGTACTGAAGCAATGTTAAGTATTAAAGAAATAGAATCTTTTACAAAGAGCAGGGGTTGGGGAAATAAGAAAGTTTATTATAAGGGAAGGGAGACTGTTCAATACAGAGCCTATTATAAATACTCCAAATGCAAATGAGTTTGCTGAATTGGTTCACTCAGAATAGTTTTGTGAAATACGGGAGAAAAAAACAGTTGCTCTGTGCATACTTGCTTTATTAAATGCAATGAGCATAGCACTATAAAACATAAATATTTTTACAAGGAAAAAATACTTGTGTTATGCTTAATAAAAAAATAAAGTTCTTAATCAGTTAAAAGCTGGAATTTTTCATTTTCAAAACAATATTTTTTTGTTTCCTTGAGTTTCACCTACAATAAACTAAACAATCTGTCCTGGACTCTTTTACTGTTAATTGACAAAATAGGTTATTGCTTTTCTTTACTGTTCCAACTCCTAGGATCAAAGAAGTGAAATATAGGGGGGGAAAAACTGAGAGATCTTTGAGATTATGTCAGACACTAAATTAACACACCTTTTGACATTAACCAAAAGGCTTGGAAGAAATAATAGCTATGTTGATGAATCTACTGATATATATATTTTTGAAAACAGATTGATTTCTGTAAAATACAAGCAATTACTAAAATTCTGTTTTGGGTATTGGCAGTTTAATCATTGAATTTTATTTGAAATGTCTCAGATACAATCTTGAACTTAATAAGGTTCCAAGATGTATTGAATGAACAACAAATATATCCAGAGTTAATGCAAAACAAGAGTTTGCAATGGGATAAAAACCTCATGTTTCGGGGTTTAAACACATTTCTAACAGGAGGGAGCAGGTTGTATCATACCTGCTTGCTGTTGGGCTTCTTACATATTCCTCTGAAGCATTCTGACCACTATCAGAGACACGATACTGGACTAGATGGACCACAGGCTTGATCTGGTACAACAGCTCCTGTGTTCCTATTTTGAAATTTTCATGGCTCTGCACTTTCAGACTTCTGCTTTCACAGAGTCCCACTGACTTTATTATGGCTTTAGTACATGGGTCCAACCAGGCAGAGCAATTTGGAAGCGTGCGGGCCCCAAGTTCTAACTTTTGGTCTAAGTTAAATGATAGCTATTGTGGATCAGGAACAAGCAGTAAACCGCTTTCTGCCAAGTGATCTGAAACTGACAATGCACATATGAATAAATATGGAATTGAAAATTTGTCTTTTAAAGAGGGTAGTATTAAAGCTGATGAGCTTATTAACTAAAAGAAAATCATGTCAGTAAATATATTGCACAACATGATATTTTAGAAGATAAATTAATGGTGATAAATGGTATGTCCCAAATTGATAGTTTCACTTGTAATTAAGAATGATACGACAGTGAAACGTTAAGTACACGGTAGCAAAAACTCAAGGTATATTGTCACAAACAATCAATTTATCTTGCGTTTGTTGTCAACATTTCGTCTCCAGCAAACAGTCAAGGGCTTCAATTACGGAAACATTTAAGTACGTGAGTAAAATTTAAGCATGTACTCAATTTATCCAAGAGCATGGTCAGGATATTTCAATTTATTACCAGAAGATTAAATTACTTCTGCTAAAGCAACTGTAGGTTTGCCAACCATGGCTGCTGTAAGTTGTTTGGTTGTTGCTCTCTTTTGCAGCCAAGGCTTCATTCCCATATGTAGCTAGTGGACTTGGTTTTAGCAGGTGAGAGTTCAGAGTATACTTCCTAGATAAGGTTTCCTGTCTCACAGCTTGATGTTGGACCACTGACCTGGTATTAGTAAATAGTGTAATAGAATATTGAAGGATTGGGTAAAAATTGCCTTTAAAATTGATTTTTTTTATTTATTATGGCAATCAGATAAAGGATTTGTCAATGTGTCTACTACGAAGAATACAACAGTAGATGTGAATGCTGGGGAAAATCTAAATTTAATAGTTGAGTATGAGGCGTATCCAAGACCAGAAGAAGAAGTGTGGTTGTATATGAATGAAACATTACACAATTCATCTGATCACTATGTCAAATTCAAGACTGTGGGCAATAACAGGTAATATGAGTAATTATAAGCATGACTGATTTAATTTGAGACAGCTACTGGAATCTTCCAACAGAAGATGAGGGTGGGGAGATGCAAAAGAAATTATTCCCTTGCCCCCAATCCCAAAAGGACTGGGGAAAGAGAAATGCCAAAGAAATCCTCCTGTCACAGGGCAGGATGCTGGCTTATTATGCCATGAGGTGCTTGTTTTCAACTTTGTGGTATGGGAGAACCATTCTTGCTGCTCCTGGTGCTGTTTTACTGTGGATGATGGCATAGATGCTCATCTGTTTGTGCATAATCATGCCCTCTCTGTGGTCACTGTGTTGTGCCAGCTGAGTATATCTGCTAGCACACTCTTGTGGACCATGGCTGTATACCTTCTAAACCCTCATAGTGTGCATATTGCTGCTTATGCAAAACCTTTCGGGCTCTTTCCCCACTTTTTTCCCTGTATAGGCAAGGGGAAGATTTAGCCCTAAGAGAGCTTTAAATATAATAAAATGTGGGTTTCAGCATAAACTGTGACATAAACAGTCTGAATATTTACATTCAGAATATCTTTAAATTAACTTCATCACTAAGCAACTGGCCTTCCATGCACTTAGTGAGTAACAAATGTGGTAATGTTTAATTTCCCTGTCTTTGCAGATACAGGAGTGAACTTCACCTTACCCGATTAAAAGGAACAGAAGGAGGCATTTACACATTTTTTGTATCCAATTCTGATGCCAAGTCATCTCTAACATTTAATGTCTATGTGAACAGTAAGTAAAATGAACAGTCTGAAATCTTTTATTATCACAGACGTATTTTACCAAATTAAACGCATGTACAAGATGTCACAGTATGGTTCAGCATAGGAGACAATGTTTAATACAAAGTAAAGTCTGTAAAACTATATAAATATCAAGATATAAAAGAACAGAGTACTTATGCAGATACATTTTATGTCATTCCTGATCTTAAATTCTATGGAATACACCTCGCTAATGATCATAGGAGGTGAATTCTGGGAGTTAAGTGTTGAACAATTTAAAAATACTGATCTGGTGAGTTTATGTGCGGGGAAAAAATCTGTAGAACCTGGAAACTTGGCCTCAGAAAACAACTATGTCCCATACCCCACCGATAATTAAGGGTGGTGTATGATACTCTAGCCTCCATAGCCTAACAAAAAATGCAGATAAGAATCCAATTTAGCGTATTAATTGCATACATTTGTTTGAACTACATGCCAATGTTGAAATCTTGACAAGGGGATTGCACCCATTGACGTGCATGGTAGCATCTTGGCAGTCTCATTACATCTGCAAAATAATGTAGATGGTGTGTTTTCAAAAAGGCCGACATAACTTTAGAAGTGTGTATGTTGTCATTCCCAAGCAAAAGTTATATAAAAATTCCAGAGTGTTAGTTTAGATGCAAAACAGCATTCTTCAAGACAAAAGTGCAGGGTAGGAAATGAAACAATTAGTAAGCTCTGGCCTTCCTAATTAAGCCATCCTGTAAGAATTTCATGGTCTAAGCAAGCAAAAAATGGCACGTAGCAAGACCAAATTTAACAAAAATCAAAGCAATAGAGGATCACAAGCAAAATGGAGGAAGCTAAGGAAAACAGGAGAGGCACTGCAAGCTGAATGGCAAAAGGAATAACTTGGTAGTATTAACATGTTAAAAAATGTGAGAGCATTATCCATAATATAGAAATGTAAATTTACATCAAATCCTATCCTATTTATTTGTTTTAATTACAAAATATTGCTCTCTAGAGATGTATTACAGTTTTTAGTCAAGACTATTTCTTTAGGATACAATAATTGTATTAAATGTTCAGCACTAATTACTGAATTGCTCCCATGTGTTGCTGGGTGTTAACATTTGAGTTTTACACAGTATCACCATTCCCAATATCATAGCACATTACCAATTATGCCACTTGGGAACTAAAGGAATTGTGAGTTATGTACGTGGCCATCAGTTCTTGTGAACCTGATGGGATCTCTCCGATTTGGGATGTCATATCTGTCTGCCAGAAGTAGCCTGTCAGTTCTTCACAGCAAGTGCTCCAGGGTTCTGAGACTGAATGTAGGCACTCCAGGTTAACAAAGCAGTTCAGTAATAGGTAGCAGGTTAGGAACTATTTGGCTGAGTATTACTTAGTGGCTGCTGTCATGGTCACTTCTACAGCTGTGGCATCAGATAAAATAAATGCCTTCTAACTGAGTTTGTCTGGAGCTGCTTGTGTTTACAGCCACCAGTATTCAAGTCTCCTTCCTTTTTGTTTCAACAGTTAATGGGAGTTGAGGGTTTTTAGCCACCTCAAAGGAGGCACGCATCACCTCACAGGAAACGTTGCAACAGTGCATGGATTGCAAATTTTTTATTTGCTTAAAAAAAGTTTTTTTTGGAATTTTAAATAAATAAAATAAAATAATTTCTATTGGTCTTTCATATTTTACAAGCTTTCTGGTAAATTTGGCCTGCCAATGTTTTCTGACTGTTTTTTTTCCATGCATTTTAGCTTCTTTGTTCAGACATGTCTTTTTAAATTTTAGTTTTATTTTTAGAGAGTATATAAATTGTTCATTTCTTCTCAATATGAAAGACAAACAAAATAATTACATAAACCTATATTTAAAGTAGTTTGATTAATAAATAGATAATTAACTGTCATTCCAGTGCTTTATAATGCCTGAGGGCCAGATCCTGGTCTTGTTCTGTTTGCAGAACTCTCATTGAAGTCAATGAGAGTTGTGCTTAAATTGTCAGGATATAGCTTCTAATGTTTGTGTATCTGACTTTGGCAGCAGATACTAATTAAACATGAAAAAACTGGATTCATAATCAGGAGGAGAATATGTTTATTTTATTTAAAAAAAAGTTTCCATTTTGAATCATTTGTCAAAAGATATGAAAGCCCTGTGCAAAACTATCTGCACTGGATTAAAATAAGTTTGGCAGGAGGATACGTTAAGCTCAAGTAATACAGAATTGCTAAATAAAGGCTTTGGGTCACAGTAAGAACGACATAAATTAATTTAAGAAGGAGGGAGCTTTGAAATAAAGAGCCAAAGATAAAAATATAAATTGACAAACAGCATGCTGAAGGGAATAACAATTAAGAAATGATAGAAATCTTCAGACTAGCAACTAAAGTCCAGCTAACTTTTTCTAACTTAAATAAAGGTTTCATGACAATCAACAAAGTATTATATATGCAGTTCAGGATGATGCTACAGGTGGGAACTAATCAGGTTACCACCATGATGTTACAAATCACATGATGCTAGAGTCAACAGATTCCCAGATATCAGAAAGCCCTGCTGAAAATATAGGGAGTGTGTGGGAAGTCACCATGATATTTTAAAGAGACTAATTCAAATCCAGAAACTGGAGCTGTAGGAAGAAAATCCTCTTCCAGTTACTACAGTGATAGACAATGGCAATAGAAGTGTTACTTTTAGATATTTATTTTCCTCTGTTAATGATGAAGGAAAAAGAAATTGGTAATAAAAGTAATTAAATGAACAATGTTAATGGCTAGACCGTCGAGTTATAAATAGTAGTGGCATCTTTAGTTCCTCTTTACTATGTTTGGCATCAACATCAATAAGAGCTGAAAAACAGTTAATAAACTTAATGAAATTAGAGATTTAAAGCATTTAATGACTGATTATTGAAGGGAATATGCAAGTATGCAGAACAATTTAATGAAATATTAAATAATTAACATGTTATAGCCAAAGCAGTAAGCAACATATAATCATTAAAATCCTATCTGATTTTAAATTAAGGATAATTAGATATTGGAAGTCATAAAACTAACCATAATAAAATATTTCTCAGAATAGGATAACTTAATGAGAAACTCTGTGTCCACACTTGCCAAAGCTAGTCCACATTTGAGTCTATTTACTCTACATTCATTTGACAACTGATGAGGCTCCTTACTGCATTAAATAAGAGGAAGCTAGAGGGAACTGAATAGCAGTGGAAGAGGCTAGCCCAGAAAAAAACAAACTGCTTACAGAGTCTGGGACTGATAACTGGTTTTTAGGTCCAGTCATCTCTTCTCATGAGGATTCTCTGGAGGGGAGACCCAACTAACACCAGTGTGTTGTAAGCATGTAGCTAGATATTATTATTATTTTTATTATTTATTATTATACAGGGATCCTGGTTCTGATCTCACTTGTTATTCCATTATGTTAAATGGAGTTACTCTAGAGTCTTCTTTGAAGTGCTTGCTCATGTCCATTCCATTGTAGGTGTGTGTGCTTGCCACATGCACCAGTGCCAGAAGTTTTTTCCTCAGTGTATCCGTACGGGCCAGCTCTGGTGCCCTCTGGAGTGGCGCACGTATGCACCGGTATAAGGGGCGCCGGCGGCTCCCCCCTCCCTCAGTTCCTTCTTACCGCCAGTGATGGTGCTGGAACGTCTCCTTGCCTTAACAAGCTTATTTCTCTCAACTGTGCCTAGTTGCGAACTTTTTGCATATAGTTGTTAAAAACTTTGATAGCTGTATAGTTCCCTTAGTGTAGAGTTAGTAATAGTTTGTTAGTCCCGAACAGGACTTAACCTAGGGACGGGGCATGCCCCGGTCTCCGGGCTTCAAACCTTGTGACTGTTGCAAGAAACCCAAGCCAGTAAGTGATCCCCATAGAAGCTGTCTGAAGTGTTTAGGGGGAACCCACGTTAGCAACAAGTGTCACATTGGCAAGAGCTTCAGACCACGGACCAAAAAGGAGCACACCGCTGGCACCGGCCTCACACCAGCACTGATCTCCATCCCCAGTACTGGCTAAAAAGCAAAGAAAGTTCTCCTACGTCTCATAAAGGGAAGGAGAGAGCTGGAGGAGAGCTAAGACCCGCGCGGGACAGCTCTTCCCTTCCAGACGTTGACCAGGCTCCATTTCCCATTGAGCTGTTGAGCCCGCTTTCAGACCCGCCCACCACCCCGGGAAGTGGTAGAGGCATTCGGCACCTGGCGGTGTCATTCACGCCAGAGGCTTTTCAGGCCGCTAAGGACATACTGTCCCTGCCAGTGCCATCCACGGAAGTGCCCCGTTCGAGGGGTAAACCTGCCTTGGGACTCTTCCAACGGTCCCCATCAGTGCAGCACCGCTCCTCGCCGCAGGAGGTGCCCCATCAGCCCGCGCCTGAACAGCACCACCAGCCCCCCGGATGTGGGTTGGTTTGCCTGCCAGAGTTCCCAGCGTCGGTCCCCGGACTCTAGGCAGCATTCCTTGGGCTCTAGGTGTCGATCGCCAGCAAGCTGGTGCAGACCCGCAGAGGCACGACACCAGTCCCCAGATCCCCGGTGCTGGGAGCGCCTGAGCTGCTCTCCCAGCTCACGGCACTGTTCCGGAAGGTTGAGACGCCAGTCCCCGGAGACCCGTCACCAGTTGCTGGATTGCCAGTACAGTTCACCTCTGGCGCGTCAACGGTCTCCAACACGTCAGTCTTCTCGCTCCTATTCCCGCTCCTGATCTATGAGGCTAAGCATAAGGCATCGATCGCCAGGGTACCATTGCCGATCCACCAAACGCTGCCACTGGTCGCTGACGACACCAAGAGCCATCGCTTCCATACAGGTCCTCAATGGAGGTCTGCAGCCAGAGCCGACAGAATCAGGGTAGGCAGGCAGCCTCAGTACCGTCCTAGTCCTGCAGACAAGTCTCTTCTTCCTCGGGCTCGGACAGCGAGGATTAGACCCTGCCCGCAGGCCAGAGCTACCCATCAGGGGCATCGACATTCCTTGCTGGGCCACCAGTGGCAGCATGGCCCCAAAGCCAGTGGTCTGCCCCCTGGCAACTCTGGAACCACTGGGGATTTCCCCATTCATTGCAGGGGCATATGTCAGACTCAGAGACATCTGACAGACGATCGGCGACAGTCTCCCTCCCACCCCCTGACTCAGACGTGGAATCAGAGCAGGCTCCCCAGGGCCAGCCAGCCTCGGCCCAGGCTCCCATAGCAGAAGTGGCAGAATTGGCAGACCCGCCTGTACCTGCCCCCTCATCATCTTTGCCTTTTGAGGCGATAGTAGGACCCTCTCACTCGATTCCCCAGGACAATGCCAGGGCCCACCAGGAGTTCTTGAAGAGGGTCGCCTCAAACCTAGGGCTGGAAGCCGAGGAACTGGTGGAGCCCTCGGACTCTCTGGTCGATGTGCTGAGTGCAGCAGCCCCCTCCCAGGGTGGCATTGCCAGTGCACGAGGGAGTGGTGAAAATTACTAAGGCCCTGTGGCAGACACCCTCCTCACTGCCCCCCATCTCCAAGCAGGCAAAAAGAAAATACTACGTCTCCGCTAAAGTATGAGTATCTTTATACCCACCCTGCCCCAAGCTCATTGGTTGTGTCCGCAGCCAATGAGCGTGACAGATGGCTAGCCGGGATCAACGCCTAAGAACAAGGAGGCAAAGAGGCTCAATCTCTTTGGTAGAAAAATTTATTCTACGTCCAGCCTCCAGCTGATAGTGGCCAACCATCAGGCCTTGCTTGGCCGTTATGGTTTTAATATTTGGCAGTTCATGGCCAAGTTCTCAGATTCACTGCCAGAGGAACCCAGGAAAGAATTCCTGGCTATCCTCGATGAGAGCAGGGCAGTGGCCAGGGCAGCCCTCCAAGCGGCCTCAGATGCAGCAGACTCTGCGGCCCAGACCATGGCTTTGGCCATTTCAATGAGGCGGGCGTCCTGGTTGCAGTTGTCGGGCCTATTGACGGAGGTTCAACAATCCATCCAGGACCTACCATTCGATGGCCTGGCACTGTTTTCTGAGCAAATGGACAGTAAATTGCATGGCCTGAAAGACTTGAGGGCTACCTTGCGCTCCCTGGGCTGTACATGCCGGGGCCAGCAAGGAAGCGGTTTAAGCCGCAACAGCCCCACAGGTTCAGGAGCCAACCTCTGTCAGAGCCCTTCCACAATGAGGGCAAGAGCTGTAAGCGCCGGCAAGGCCATCAGCTGGCATTCTCTGCTCACTCAAGCTCCACCCGTAACCAACTGGGTAACAATCAGGCATTTTGAGGGTGCGCTCGGGGACGACCTTCCAGCCTGTGTCCTGGATCCTGCTCCCCTGTTATTTTCCAACCGCCTGTCCCCCTTCATCCCTGCCTGGGCCTCTATAACATCGGACCGGTGGGTCCTCAGCACAGTAGCAGGGGGATATACCCTCCAATTTATTTCTATCCCCTCCTCCCACCATCCTCCATGTCTCTCTTCAGGGACCCTTCTCATGAGCATCCGCTCGCTCAGGAGGTGCAGGGCCTTCTGCGGGTGGGAGTTGTGGAGGAAGTCCCTCTGCATTTGAGAGGGAAAGGGTTTTACTCCCACTATTTTTAAATCCCAAAAGCCAACGGGGGTCTATGCCCCGTCCTCGACCTACGGAGCCTCAACAAGTACCTCAAGAAGTTGAAGTTCCACATGTTCTCCTTGGCCTCCATCATTCCTTCCTGGGACTGGAACGCCACCCTTGATCTGAAGGACGCTTACTTTCACATATCGACATTCCACAGTCACAGATGGTTCCTACGTTTCGTAGTTGGGACCGCCCACTATCAATTCACAGTGCTCCTTTTTGGCCTAGCAACGACGCCAAGGGTGTTTATGAAATGCATGTTGGTGATGGCGGCCTACCTCAGACATCAGAGTATCCAGATTTACCTGTACCTCGACAACTGTCTCATCAAGAGCCGCTCTAGGGTCATGGTCCAGCGCAGCGTTGAGACGTTGTGAGCCACTTGTCAAGCTCTGGGCCTGCTGCTAAATGAACAAAAATCAACGTTAATCCCCGTCCAACAGATAGAGTTTATCGGAGCGGTTCTCAACTCTACCCGAGCCAGAGCATTTCTGCCAGAGGCCAGGTTCAAGGTAATGTCAGATCTGATTGCCAGCATCACCTCACATCTACACACCACAGCCCGGGTCTGTCTCAGACTATTGGGTCACATGAAAGCATGCACGTATGTTGTCTGCCATGCGAGACTCAGGCTGTGTCCCCTCCCGATGTGGGTGACATTGGTCTACTCCCCAGCCAGACATCACCTAGATAAAGTCATCACAGTCCCTCTGAGGGTACTTATCTCTCTGCAGTGGTGGTCCGACCCAATGTTGATGTTGTGCTGTTCAAGAGCCCGCGACCCATGGATGCATCCGACCTCGGATGGGGAGCACATCTCAGTACACTGAGGGTTATGGTCTCGAGAGGAGCTTGCGTTACATATAAACATCAGGGAACTCAGGGCCATCTCTCTGGCCTGTGGTGTCTTCCTTCCCCAACTGTCCTGTCGGGTGGTGCAGATATTGATGGATAACACGGCCTCCCATGTTCTATGTCAACAGGCAAGAAGGAGCACATTCATCGGCTCTTTGCCAGGAGACCCTCCGTCTGTGGGACTTCTACATTCAGCATGCAATCCACCCGGAAACCTCGCACCTCCCTGGCGTCCAGAACACGCTGGCAGATCGCCTCAGCAGGTCCATATTCTCTCATCATGAGTGGTTCCTCCACCCTGAGGTCGTCAGAGTGCTCTTCCAGAAGTGGGGAGTTCCCCGAGTGGACCTGTTTGCCACCAGACAGGACAGAAAGTGTGATCAGTTCTGCTCTCTCTAAGGCTTTGGCCCAGGCTCGCTTTCCAATGCCTTTCTCCTGTCATGGTCAGGGGACCTGATGTACGCCTTCCCGCCAATTCCCCTCATCAGCAAAACCCTCTCAAAAATCAAGAGGGATAAGGCATAGTCATTATGATCGCCCCACCATGGCCTTGCCAGCATTGGTTTGGCATGCTCATGGACTGGCTGTGCCAGCCCTGTGGCCACTTCCCAGTTGCCCGGACCTACTCTTGCAGGCTCTTGCCAGTACGCCATACCGGGGCTTGGGCGCGGGGCCCTCTTAGGCGCGGGGCCCAATTCAGGGGAATTGGTTGAATCGGCCTAAAGCCGGCCCTGACTACACCTACAATGGAATGGACATGAGCAAGCACTCAAAGAAGAAAAGATGGTTACCTTTTCATAACTGTTGTTCTTCAAGATGTGTTGCTCATGTCCATTCCATGACCCACCCTCTTTCCCCTCTGTCGGAGTTCTGGCAAGAAGGAACTCAGGGAGGTGGGAGCTGGTTGCGCCCCTCATACCGGTGCATACTCAAACCAATCCAGAGGGTGCCAGAGCTGGTCCCCTACAGATATCACTGGCAAGCACACACATCTACAATGGAATGGACATGAACAACACATCTCAAAGAACAGTAGTTACGAAAGGGTAACCGTCTTTTTATGCTCCTGTAACCAAAATCAGATTCAGGCCCAGCATCTCATAGTGTATAACTTTTAGGTACTGGCTTGCATGTTGTTGTACTTGGCTTTTACTGAACAGTGGACCTGCATATTTTTTATTTTTGTTTCCTTCACCCAAAGCCAGAAAGGTTTAGATTCAGGCTTCACCCAACATGATATTATTGAAATATCTAATGTTCAATTTCCTCTTAAATTCAGTTTGACTATTAATTTGTCCAGCTTTTTCTAGCAATAATCTGTGCTGGATGGTATATTGCCCAGTGTGTACAGTATGTATTTCTAAAGGGTCATGTTTGAGTTTGAAAGCAGTCATCAGTCAGTGAATATCAGATTTAGTTAAGTTAAAAAAATTCTGAATGTGACTGTCTTGGAATTGGGCCTTAAAAAAAAGTTAGATATCATCCATGAAATCCCCCATTGTCCAAGATGTGCATGATCACAATGTCCTACACTAAATGTTGCAAATAGAACCCAGCATATTGCAACAAGGTTAATTGTTTGATGCTTTGAATCAAACATTACATGCAAATTTAGAGGTGAAGGAGCTTTCAGTTCCTGAAACATGGCTCACTAGTAGATGAGGATACGATTGAGGATTTGAATGCATTTTATTGCATCAAGTTTAATTAGGAAGTAAAATGGACAATGAAATTCATATCCACAAACAAATTACAGTATATGGATCTCAGCTGGTGTAAATGTACATACTAGCTTCACTAAAGTCAATACAGCTTCATCAATTTACAGCACATGAGAATTCGGTCTTATGTGTCTATGAAAAATAATGCATTAAAAAGATCTTTTAATGGCATCTATGAATCACTCAATGTCCTTGGAGATTACAGCAGATTGAATCTTCCATTAGTGTCGTTTACAGTTATTTGAAAGGAAGCTAAGATACATATGGTGGTAAATGTGACTTCTGCGTTTATTAGAACTATCCAAATCCTCTATTAAATGAATCCTCACAGAGTGTTTTAGAAAAGTTGTCAAAACTCTGTTATTGTTATACTCTGTTATTGCCTGTTCTTCCAAAAGTTCTCAGAAACTGGATCACTATGTGGAAATTCTGCTTTATTGGTTAGTTCTCTTCTTGTGCTCAGATAACAATCTTTGAAATAAATACAGCAATGTTGTTATTTCTTGATATTCTAAAACAAAATATAGTGTCTTGAGGAAAGGAAGCAGCTCAATACAATGTTTTGTAAAGTAATGAATCAACTGTGACTTACTTTTTAGGAATCTAATGCATTCATCCAAATATTAGTTTTATTTCCTACATGTGCAATCTCTTAAAAACAATTTTTGCTCCTGTAAAAATCCAAGCCTGAACTACCAATGACAATGTATTTGTAAATATACACCTCTACCTTGATATAACACTGTCCTCGGGAGCCAAAAAATCTTACTGCGTTATAAGTGAAACCGCGTTATATTGAACTTGCTTTGATCCACTGGAGTGTGCAGCCCCCCCCCCCCCCCCCCCCCCGGAGCACTGCTTTACTGCATTATATCCGAATTCGTGTTATATCGGGTCACGTTATATCGGGGTAGAGGTGTACATCTATATTTTATTGTGCACTGCTCAAACTCATTTGGGCAGTGCCTTTGATATTTAATTTGCTGGGTAGCTTCTTACAACAATCTTGCTCTCTATCAACTATGATCTAGAGAATTTGCAGGGTGTTTTAAAAACACAGCAAATCCCAACTCTCTAGTCATTTCATTGTAGTACCTTTCCTGGATGTGTAATGGTGTTGTTTTACATAAAAGGCAGATGTAACAGAAGTGTGGTGTGATAGATACAGTACATTCACAATCATGAAAAAAAACGTGTTAATGCATGTTAGGGGGATCAGCCAGCAGAGAAGTTGGAACTTTATTAATTGTTCCAAAATATGGACTTTTTTTTTTTCTGGTAGGTTAAACTCTTGTCAGCTGTGATTGTGTCATTTTAAATTCTTGCACAGATCAAGTATTTTGCATTGGTTTACTTTTACCTTCTTTGGAAAATCTAGTCAAGTCTGTCAGAATAATAATATTAAATTGAATATATTTTCGTAGGTAGCCAATGTTAAAAATGATACTGTAGGAAAGATGTGGTCATATAGGCCCTGGTCCTGCAAACGCTCATGCACACACACAACTTTATGGAAGTGAGTAGTCCAATGGAAGTCAAATCCATAAATGCTGACACGATTAGGACCAGAATTAGTAATAAATCAGAATGCAAATTATTTATTCACCGAAAGCATGAGTATTCACTTATTTTATTGCAGCAAAACCAGAGATTCTCACTTCGGACAGACTTAGCAATGGCATGCTCCAGTGTGTGGCAGCTGGCTTCCCTGCCCCTACAATAGATTGGCGTTTTTGTCCAGGAACTGAGCAGAGGTGAGTAATTTCCAGAATGTACCTTAAAAGTGACCTGACACACCTGATTTAAAATTCAAGCAATAAGATGTTGAAAGAAGATAGTCAAATACCTGTTCAAATGTTGCATTATTTCTGTAAGCATAGTCTTGATTGTTTTAGGTTTGTGCTGTTTGTTTGGTGTTTTTTTGTTTTGTTTTGTTCCTTGAAGGGAGGATACTCAGTGTATTTTACTGAGTAGACATTAAAGGCCAAATTGAGTTCTGCGGTAAGCCAACTGACTACAAAGGCTTCACACCTTTTTACCTGGGAGTGAATTTGGCCCTATTTGCGTAACTTCACAGAATGACAATTACAGAAGAGTTTCTGTATATGGCTATTATCTTTTGGAGTTATCATGTAATAACACAATTTTCCAGGACACAGTATAATGACATTTCCATGTATACACAGTAGATCACATGTTAAATGTGTCTGGAGTTATTATGAAAATAAATTGCTAAATTACCAGGTCTCTAAGAAGATTGAGGTAGAATATTTGTGAAACACATTGTAAAATGCTCCTCACTTCTTCTATCAGAGACATAGTACTAACAAGTCACATATCTCATTGGAATCATTTTTCTTATGCCTAAAATAGTCTGGTTTTTTAGTCTTCTTAAGGAAAATCTGTATTGTTTTATAACTTGTTACTGGTAATATTGCTAAAATTAGCATGCTTGCTTTTATATAGTAAAGATGTCAAATTTTAACTTTACAATTGACTGGTCAAAAAAGAGTAAACATACTTTTTTGACCAATTCATAGGGTAGCTCTTAGAAAGAACAGCTTGTGAGGCAGTGCTGGGTATTTTGTTCTACATATGGTGCTGTACTAGGTTGGCCACGGATATATTTTTATCTTATTATAACACAATGTCTCTGAATAAGTTAACAGTGGGAGTTGAAACCAGGACCTAAGGATCTAATAGCCTGAGCTAAAGAGCCAGGTTCCATAGCTCAAAGGCTGCAGCAGATTCATAAACCTCTATCTGTGGAGTAGCCAGTAGAGTAGAACAGAGAGCCACATTGTGTAGGTATCGGTTAAGTTGTCATGGAGGATTTACATGTATAATTCTGCACACAGAGGAAAAAATATACTTCAGATCTGATAAGTAGAGTATAAAAAGCAAGTTCTTCAGCTCAATCCTTCAATGGAGCTGTGTCAATTCGCACCAGCTGAGGCTGTAAATATCGAACTTTATTCTTAGAAGAAAGTTGAAATAATGAAGAATTTACTCCAAGTATTTATCCATAAAGGGATAATTGTCAACAATGTTTCTCCCAGGTGTTTCGATTCACCAGCTATATCTCCTGTGGATGTGAAGATCTATTCTAGAAATTCATCCTTTCCATCATTTGGAAGGATAGTGGTTGAAAGTACCATTGATGCCAGCACATTCAAAAACAATGGCACTATATCATGTGAGGCTTCCAATGATGTTGCCAGAAGTACTGCTTTTTTCAACTTTGCTGTTAAAGGTAGTGGCCAAAATGACATATAGAAATGTATAAAATGTAATTAAGATGATGGGATGTTTTAGCTCTGTGCATCACAAATAATTACAATAAGACCCATATTTTAAATACATTGCCTGTGTATTTGAAGCTTCTTTGGTACAGTGGTACAGTAATATATTAAGCTGCATTTTCTATCATACTTCTTAAATGTTTGACTGTTATAACCTAGTAGATGTTTAAAACTGAAATCTGTTAGCTTCCATTTTCTTCCATCGTATCTGTTGTATGGTCTAGTGGCCAGAGCACCAGCCTGGGAGTCAGGAAAACTGTTTCTGCCACTGACCTGCTCAATAAAGTTCCCTCTCACACCTTTGTCTGTCCTGTTTATTTAAACTGTAATACAATGGGGCCCTGAGCTTGGTTGGAGCCTCTAGGTGCCACTATAATAAAAATAATTAACAACAACAACAGACTGCAAACACACTGGTTAGAGGGTGCTAGTGAGTTTTGGCCTCCATAGCAGCATAAAAGAAATTGCAGAAATGTAAAAGTTGAAATGCCAAAATACTTATCAGTTGCAACCTGTATGTTGTTCTTTGTTGTTGTTTTTTTGCAAAAACTAAGGTTTCTGTGGTGTTCTTTCTCTATACTATATGCCATATATAATATACAAACAAAAATGGATCAGATTTGAGGCATATTGATCTTTACAAGATCATGCTACTGTCCAATCTCTGCTTCCAAAGACTATGTTGTAAAGAGCATATTAATCATTGGATAAGCTAAAAAATTGGGACTTTGAGAAAAGTTCTGTTAACAAACTTTTTCTTTAACTAATTTGACATGAATCCTGTTTTTAAAGCTAAAAATAATTGGCGAGAGCTGTCTTAATGGGCTAGCGATAGAACTGTGTGCTACCATGCAGAAACCCTGAGTTTAATTGGTCTTGGTTTTATGCTTCCTAGTTTGATGGGACTGGGAGTGCTGAAGAAATGAACTAAACTGCACAGTTTCCAGGGTGAAGACATGTCTCAAGGTGCCATCAGGCAACATCTTCTTACAGTTCTGTCCATTCAGCCTTGGGGCGGGGGGAGGGGAAAAAGGGAAAATCATCTGGGCTCCAGCAGAAACAAAGAGAATATTCCCTGAGGAAGAAAAACAATTAGGGGGATAAAGATTTGACATTTAATGATCCTTTAAATGTTGGGTTTCTTGTTCAAATTTAAACAGAACTTTCTGTCTCTTTCTAGAACATATCAGTACCCACACCCTCTTCACTCCTTTACTGATAGGGTTTGGAGTAGCAGCAGGACTGATGTGCATCGTAGTAATGATTCTTGTGTACAAATATCTACAGGTAAAATCAGATGCACACATTCATCTTAGTTCTTCTTGTTGAAGTTTTAGCAGTAAAATGGCCTTTTTTTCTTTTTTCCCCCCTAGAAACCCAAATATGAAGTTCAGTGGAAAGTCGTTGAAGAAATAAATGGAAACAACTATGTTTATATAGACCCAACACAACTTCCTTATGATCAGAAATGGGAGTTTCCTAGAAACCGATTGAGTTTTGGTTAGTTTAGGTTTATTTAACTTCATCTCCAATGTGAAATTTCCAATCCCTGTAATATGAGACCTTGTCATGAAAACATAGCATTTGCTATCAATAGGATATTGCATAGTAAAGTATATAATAATGACAACTGCTACTTTTGCATGCAGTTTGAGGAAGAAGTTTCCTGTCTTAAACTACTTCCATTTTATTTGAGACGAATAAATAGGCTTAAATTGATCCAATAATCTACTACTGATTTTTTTTAATATAAAGCAAAAAGAACCACTGATAGGTAAAATTTTGTTACACCCATTAAAAGTTGTCTGGCAATTTTTAGGTAAAACTCTTGGTGCTGGAGCTTTTGGGAAAGTTGTGGAGGCTACTGCATATGGTCTGTTTAAATCTGATGCTGCAATGACAGTAGCAGTAAAAATGCTCAAACGTAAGTTTCTACTATGTACAATATTCTTTTTTCCAAACTTTCTATTGTATACTGAATTTGCTGAACGACATGTTTTTCATTCCAGCAAGTGCCCATTTAACAGAGAGAGAAGCCTTAATGTCTGAACTCAAAGTTTTGAGTTACCTTGGTAACCACATTAATATCGTGAATCTACTTGGAGCCTGCACTATTGGAGGTAAAGTTATGAGATTATTGGATTTTTGTAATTGCCTTATTGTAGAAGTAGAAACCTATTCCGTACAAATCTTGAATTGCTTAGTCATGATGAAATGTTTAACCTTTTCATGTAAGGCCTTTCTTCTAGACTTGAGACCATATTAAAAAATCCACACACAACCCCCCCCCCAAAACCAGGGTAATTCTGGCTAGAAATGAAGATTAGTTTTTTGCTGACATGACCAAGCATAGTCCATTTCTGGACTCCATCGGATTGGCACATAAAACCGCTTCCTCTTAAGAGTTCACAAAGTGGGCTGTCTATGTTTGTCATCCGCAACATCAGCTTCCAAATATGAGAACAGTTGTTAAAAGGGCATGATTAGTTTTGAGGGGGAAAAAACTGGGGGGAGGGAGTGGGGACCTGATAACAGCCTTTAAATATGTTAAGGTCTGCTATAAAGAGAATGGGGATCAATTGTTCTCTATGTCCACTGAAGGTAAAATAAAAAAAATAACGGGCTTAATGTGCACCGAGGGAGATTCAGGTTAGATATTAGCAAGAACTTTTTTTGACTATAAGGGTAGTTAAGTTCTAAAATCGGCTTCCAAGGGAGATTGTGGAGTCCCCATCATTGGAGGCTTTTAAGAACAAGTTGGACAAACAACCTGTCAAGGATGGTCTAGGTTTTCTTGGTCCAGCCACAGAGCAGGGGGCTGGATTTGATGACTTCCTGAGGTCCTTTTCAGCCCTACATGTCTATGATTCTATGGTTTTATGGGTTATTAGTGTCTGAACTGAGTTATTCATTACTATCTACTGTAGAACTGGTATGTTTATTATCTTGTACAGTCCTCAGGTAATCCATTTAAACGGCAACAAACATTATTGGAATATTAGGGTTATTAATTCTAAATACTTATCAGTCAAAAAATGAAAAATTTAAAGTTCTCAAAGGAAGTAACTTTGTTTACATTACACATCCTGGACATTTTGGTTTTATCTATTTAAGAACATAAACAGTAATGTTAACATGCACACAACAAAATCCAACAAATAATTGAAGCTTATATAGAGTGATTTCTTAACTTTGGGGCATTTAAATTTGTAACCTGCATGTTATGCTAACATAAATGTTTGCACTTTTTAATTTCTCCATTTTACTTTTCAAAAGAAAAAAATCTTGGAAAAATTCAGAGTTTTAGCTTTATGCAAAACATTCCACCCTTTCACCTTTGCATAATTCAAAAAAATGACTGAAGGGATTTGGTTCAAATGAGCCACAAAGCAAATTCTATGGCCTGAATCAATGCATGGACTATTTCAGACAGAAAAGAGAATTTTATAAAGTATAAACTTATGAAAATATAGGGTTTGTAATAATCCTGATGTAATCTTAACTATAGTATTTGCTCTTATGAAAGCCATAATTATTAAACTAAAGAAAAGCTCTGAGGAGGTATTGGTACAGAATGATCCTACAAATGAAATAATGGGCAGCATTATTACATATTCAAGTGCCGTCGTTGCAGTCATTCATTTAGAAAACATACATATGATCTATAAACATCTGTGCTGTAGGTGACTTAATTCTCCTTTTAAATTTCATTTTAATATTCTAAGATCTAGTGTAACTTAGTTTTCTGTCTCAGCAGACTGTTCTATGTGAATGATTTTTCCCATTATACTGCAGAGTATAACACCCTACATTATTTAAAAACATAGCTGAAAGAACTCGAAGCTCTACTGTCAACAGAAGTGAATCAAAAGGATTAATGTTTGAAGCCTTACTCTAATGTTTGGAACAAATAACTTCCTTCAGGAAGTGAGCAAAATCATACAGATGTGTCTGGCCAGAAACATTATCACATGAAGAGGGGGAAAAAAGACTTATTTGTTTAATTTTTATACAATGTGATACTATTGATGGGGAAAAATTAATTGGGAATGACATAGCTTTAATTGCACAATAGTAACTAGTCCATGAATGAGGAAACTGCTGCTGTAACTTCACTATGACTTTTCATGTCTAGACAATGCTGTGTAGTGTGACTTCAAATAGGACATTTTGTGTGTTTAGTTGAATAATATTTTTGTATAAGATTTTTGACTCTGAAAGCAAAGCTTATACCCGCCTTTTAAACTCCCTCTGCATCTGTAGGCCCCACTCTGGTCATCACGGAATATTGCTGCTATGGTGATCTTTTGAATTTTCTGAGAAGGAAACGCGATTCATTTATTTGCCCAAAGCGTGACGAATATGCAGAAACAGCAGTTTACGAGAACCTTCTGCATCAAAAAGAGCCTGCATGGTAAGAATAATCTGTCAATACATAAAGGCATAGCCAGAAAGTTCAGAGGGAGGGTAAATCAAAGCTGATCTAGTGAAAAGAAATCACAAGAGGGCTTTTGTGTAGTGTTTTCTAAAGATTGCATAAATTTATTTTAAAAAAAATCAATTTAAAAAGATGATTTGATTTTTACAAGTAAGTTGTTTGTGGCTTGTTTAAGATTATAGTTCAAATTATTTCATGCACTTCTACTTTTACTGATTCAATGGCTTTTCTATGATTGAGTCCAGTGCCATTCCTTCGATCAAAAATGTCCATCTTTATTTTTAGTTATCATTACTGCTAATGATTGGCAGCAATCAGTTTGCAACGTAAATGACGATACGGCCAATGTTGTTGTGTTATAGCACTCTGTTACCATGAGTTACTGCATTCGCAAATAGCTTTTTACAACAAAAATAATGCCTTTCAGTATTGCATTAAATTACACAAGATCTTGTGACAAAAGACCCTGTGCCACCATTTTGGAGTTAAGATTTCCCCAACCATTGTTCTTGCACTCTTTTTCCCCCTAGTGTTCATCCGCTTGTATATTATTAATTCAATTTAAGATACAGCCCATCTGTGCAAAGGTTCTTCTAATTCTCTCTTTTCTTTAAAGTACTGAAGACGTCATTTACCAAACCTTCACTTGTATAGCAATAAAGGACCCTCTCTATATTTCAGTCTGTACTGTGCAGCATTGAGCCCATTACTCTACTTTAGCAAACTGAAATTAAAAAGAATCCAATAGAGCTCTTAGTAGGAGCTAAAGCACTTTGCTACAGTAGGAAGTTATGTCCCTGTGGTGTTAAGGATGTATCTGCCACATCACCATTGTGCCGTAACACCTTCAAGAGAAGAATGGTCATGTTAGATCAGTACATGGACAGACAACACTGAAGAGACCACCTGTGTGTTTAAGGAAGTGGTTCTGGTGTTTCTATTTGAATCCCACCATGAGGTTATGACTCCTGCTGGAGGTGCCATCTTTCAAATATGATGTAAAGCTGAGAATCTCATTATTTGAGTTTCACATAGAACTTTTTTGTAAAAGGTTGGATGGGGACTGTAGACTGTAGAGTCTTTACCAATTTGAGTATTGCTGTGTGCTGTTGAATTGCAGCTGCATAACACCCCAGAGGGCTCTGCGCGTCAGTGGAGGGGTGAAGTGTTTAATTACCTCTCAGGTTTGTTGTGAGACCAAGCGTAATGTTTGCAAAGTGATTAGATATTCTTGGATAAAAGGTGCTGTATATGAGCAAGGTAAAGTGAATTTGTGTCCATATAGTTCAAAAAGATACTAAATGGAAAAATATTCATCATTGTAAATCCCTAGGTATATATTTATAAACTATGTAATTAGAGTCCATACATTTGAATATGCATAGGGATGGGAAAACCTGTATTTTTTAAAAAATCAAATTCCCTCTAACGTATCCTGATTTCTGCAACCAAACTTGAACCTTTTTGGAAATTCTGATGTTCAGTTAACTTTTCTCCCCAGTTTTATCTTCTGAATTTCAACTGAAACTTGAATTACCAAATATATTAATAGAAGCTGTCCTGAATAGAAGGAAACATTAGAATGACATCAGAAATATCTAGCCATTTCTTTTCCAGACTAAACCTTAACTATTAAGAATTATAAAGACCAATTTTTTGGGTGCTTATCTGAGCTAAACTCTAAACTTTGAGATCAGACCATTATTTATTCTATAATGCACATCCTTATAGCCTATTTTGTCAAATCTCATCACTCTGTACAGTATTTTTGTTTTCTTTTTAAAAATAATTAACACTCACAAACCTTATTTTTTTCCAGTGTTAATCGTTTGTAAAATTTTAGATTCAAATTTGTTCTTAATGTTTTTATGCTAAATTATCCACACAGTGATGTCATCAATGAATATATGGACATGAAACCAGGAGTCTCTTATGTTGTTCCACCAAAAGCAGATAAAAGAAGATCAGGGAGGACAGGTAAGTACTTATCCAGAAATCTAACCCACATCCTATAGTACAAAGAGGGCTTTCTGATTTCTTTTCAATTTTAAAATGATCTTTGCTGATGGATGTGTCTATTTAAAACCCTAATTCAATGTGACAAGGATTAAAAAAAAAAAAAGAATAAACTCAGTTAAAAAGGCTTCATGTGTCTCTATGTTGTGAAAACATTGAGATGATTATTCTACCATTTTGGTAATGGATGTTATTATTAAAAGCAAGAGGAAAATCAAGGACATGGTAGGCCTTTTACTCAATGCGGGAGGGGGGAGGGGAAATAACAGAAAATGTGGAAATGGCAGAAATGCTAAATGACTTTGTTTCAGTTTTCATCAAAAAGTTTAGTAGCAATTGGACATCTAACATAGTAAATGTCAATGAAAATGAGGTAGGATCAGCAGCTAAAATAGGGAAACAACAACTTAAAAATTACTTAAACAAGTTAGATGTCTTCAAGTCACCAGGGCCTGATGGAATATGTCCTAGAATACTCAAGGAGCTGACAGAGGAGATATCTAAGTTATTAGCGATTATCTTTGAAAAGTCATGGAAGACTAGAGAGATTCCAGAGGACTGGAAAAGGGCAAATGTAGTGCCAATTTATAAAAAGGGGAATAAGGACAACCTGGGGAGCTACAGACCAGTCAGCATAACCTCAGTACCTGGAAAGATAATGGAGCAAATAATTAAGCAATCAACTTGCAAATGCCTAGAAGAATAATAAGGTGATAAGTAACAGTCAGCATGGATTTGTCAAGGACTAACCATGTCAAACCAACCTAATAGTGTTCTTTGACAGGGTAACAAGCCTTGTGGATGGGCAGAAGCAGTAGATGTGGTATATCTTGACTTTAGTAAGGCTTTTGATGCTGTCTCGCATGACCTTCTTACAAACAAACTAGGGAAATACAACCTAGATGGAGCTACTATAAGGATGTGTGAATAACTGGTTGGAAAACCATTCCCAGAGAGTAGTTATCAGTGGTTCATAGTCAAGCTGGAAGGGCAAACCAAGTGGGTTTCCCACAGGGATCAGTTCTGGGTCTGATTCTGTTCAATATTTTCATCAATGATTTAGATAATGGCATAGAGAGTACACTTATAAAGTTTGTGGATGACACCAAGCTGGGAGGGGTTGCAAGTGCTTTGGAGGATAGGATTAAAATTCAAAATGATCTGGAAAAACTGGAGAAATGGTCTGACGTAAATAGGATGAAATTCAATAAGGACAAATGCAAAGTACTCCACTTGGGAAGGAACAATCAGTTGACACATACAAATGGGAAATGACTGCTTAGGAAGAAATACTGCAGAAAGGGTTTTGGCTATCATAGTGGATCACAAGCTAAATATGAATCAACAGTATAACACTGTTGCAAAAAAAAAAAAAACATCATTCTGGGGTGTATTAACAGGAGTGTTGTAAGTAAGACATGAGAAGTAATTCTTCCATTTTACTGCATGCTGATTAGACCTCAACTGGAGTCCAGTTGTGTCCAGTTCTGGGCACCACATTTCAGGAAAGATGTGGACAAATTGGAGAAAGTCCAGAGAAGAGCAAACAAACATGATTAAAGGTCTAGAAAACATGCCCTATGAGGGATGATTGAAAAAATTAGATTTGTTTAGTCAGGAGAAGAGAAGACTGAGGGGGGACATAATAGTTTTCAAGTACATAAAAGGTCATTACAAAGAGGAGGAAGACAAATTGTTCTCTTTAACCTCTGAGGATAGAACAAGGAGCAATGGGCGGTTTAGGTTGGACATTAGGAAAAACTTCCAAGCTGTCAGGGTAGTTAAGCACTGGAATAAATTGCCTAGGGAGATTGTGGACTCTCCCTCATTGGAGATTTTTTTATGAGCAAGTTTGACAAACACCTGTCAGGGATGGTCAGATAATACTTTGCACTCAAGGCAGGGCTCTGGACTATCAGACCTCTTGAGGTCCCTTCCAGTCCTATGATGCTATGTATTTTGGCAAAGCTCCAAGCACGGTGGGTCCCGTGCTTCCAGGTGGATTCAGTGGCCTCAGAAGCTCACTAAGGCCCTCAGTGTGACCTCCCTTTCTCAGTGTAGTGGCAAAGGTCACAGCTTATTGAGATACTTTCATCACAGGCCAGTATGGAAGGTAGAATACCCACAGTCTCTGTTGCTTCTTAGAGCTCAGTAGGTGCAGTTCGGCCTCCTGCCTGGACCAAGGTCTGCTTCCCCTCTCAAGGGAATCTCTGTAGAGCATGGGGGGGAAAGGGGGAACCCGGGCCCACCCTTTACTCTGGGTTCCAGCCCAGGGGCTCTAATGGTAGCAGCTGTTGGCGGCTTCCCTTTCACCACCAGAGCTGCTTTGAATCCCTGGGCTACTTCCCCCATTATCCCCTTTTCCTAGCTTCACCCTTACTTCAGGATTCAGCAACACTTCCTCTCCTCCAGTTCCTTTCACCTGGGCTTCCTTGAGGGAACTGGAAGGAGAGCTTTTAAGCAGTATGAGTAGGACCTTGATTAGTTCCAGCTGTCTCCATTAGCCTAACAGCCTTAACTGACCCTTTGCCGGTTAATTGGTGTCAGGTGCCTGCATTAGCCTAATGACCTTAACTGGTTTAATTGGCGTCAGGTGACTTGATTGTCCTGGAGGAGCCTTTGTTTGGCTATCCAGGGAACAGAGACCTACTCATCCTAAGGCTGATATACTCTTTTATACCTCATGGTCTAAGTCCATCACAGTATGGATTGAGTTTCCTTATTTATTCAGCACCACATTCTGATAAATATAAGCCAAATATGTTTCCAGGCAATCATACTTAGTCCATTTATAAAGTGTTTGCATTTGTGTTGCTTAGGATCATATATGGATCGAGATGTTACCATTGCCATATTAGAAGATGACGAATTGGCTCTGGACGTTGAAGTTCTACTGAGTTTTTCTTATCAGGTGGCAAAGGGCATGAGCTTCCTTGCCTCCAAAAATGTAAGTTGTGAATTTGAGTGACAGGTTTTCTTCACATATTGACATTTTAAAACATGACTATTTCACCTGTTCAGTAATCTTTTAAACAAACACTGCAAATTAACAGGGTTCTGCTGTACCGTGAAGACTTGACTAGTCTATTCCTTTGTGTAACTCTAGTCCTGCATTTTACCAGCCTAGAATTTTGCACTGAAAAGTGCTAGTCTGCTCAGAATGAATTTTCCCTGGACTTTACTCGCATAAAGAAAAACCTCTAGGCTACCTCTGGGAGTACAATGCTCAAAAGGCAGCAGAATTGTTGCATTTCCACTGCTGAGGGCACTGGGAATTGGAGAGCTCCTTCAGTGCATGGAACAGAGCACTGTTTTCAGGGACTTTTATAGTGTGGAAACTAGATAGAATTTGTGAATGAATCTGATCTTCAAAGAAGGAGATCCCTCCAAAAAGAGAGTCAAATCATGAATGTTTTAGAAGGCTTATTCTCTGTGACATCCGTGAACAGTTTACAAACTGAAGAGCATTAGAAGACAGCTGAAGAGAGGTCTATGCACAAAATGTATGTATGTTCAGAATTAAACCCTGGTCAATCTGATACTTTTGAACCATAGAACACCTTCTTAAACAAGTGGATCATTACAGGATGGGTATTTTCAAGGTTTTGGTTTAACATATGGGATACTTTTTGTTTCCTACTGAAGTATCTTTGTAATTTTTTTTAAAATGTTAAAATCAACATAGAGACCCACAAATTGTTTTCATTTGGACACACTCAGTTTGCTCTGTGCTTTCTAAAGGTTTCATAGGAAAAATTATGGAATATCAGAAATTTAGAACTATTAATAATGTCCCTACAATTTGGCAATTAATATGAAAAAAGTAACAAAATCTAGGGACATTATGTTGTACAGTATACTTTGAATCCACTGAAAAAACAAATATATGTAATTTTAAACCCCCTACCCCACAAACAACACTACATTAAGTGTGGGATATTCAAAAGTATAAATGTTGGCCTAATTCAGCTCCTGTTGAAGTCAGTGATGAAACTTCAGTAGAAGTGTAGAATGTTGAGTAGTATTTTTGAACATCCCACCCTAAAAGCACATTGCTTCACTTTGCAATCTGAATCAGCCTTAACTCCACCCCTTTGTGTGAACATGTTAGGATGTAACTTTTAATACTTTTCCATTGGACCCCTGCCTCGTTCAGTACGCAGGATGGACAATGCTGAGTAAAAAAAGTAGCTGTTCATTATTTTTTTTTATCCTCCTCATAGAGTGGCTCCCTGAACCATTCATTGTGCACCATCCCGAACCTTGCAATGAATAAGGAATATGTTTTCTTTCTTTATAGGCTTTTCTGCTACACTTATCACTGAGGTTGGGAAGTAGTAGTATACCAATTTTACAGTGCAGAGCTTTAGGCATGAGAGTGAGCCTGTGGAGAGGCAAGGATAAAATTCCGCTTTCTCCAGTCAGAGCACAGTGCTTTAACCACAAGACCATTCTTTCTGGGCCAGTGGACCATACCAATTCTGTAGGAATGAGGGAGGGATGCTTTGAACCCCAGACCATTACATCACTTTACTGCATTAATGGGGCTACTCACATGCTTGAAGTTACACACATCCTTAAACACTTTGCTGCACTGGGGTGTGAATAAGGCAGGAATCCCATGGGAAAAAATAGTACAGCAGCATGTAATTAAAGATAGTTTCATAATGCGTGCATCCAAGAGGGCAAGGTAAGGTTTCTCATGCAACCGTAAATTGTCAGTTCCTGACTTTTGATTGCTTCATTTTGCAATCTTAATGTTATTTTTAAGTAGCTTTTAGTATGAAATTTCCTACATATTTTTAAAAGAGAAAAATAAAGAAATTTCACTCTTTTCAGCTATTTGCTAGACAGCTGTGTACTGCTCAGTACATACAGTCAATGAGACCGGAACCTTTAATGCATTCCATGCATTCCTTTCTGTATTGTGTGGAAGAAGACAGAACTTTTAAGGAAGCAGGACTCTGCTTCTTCCAACTCTTAAATCCTTCTGCACACACCTGCGCATAGCATAGAGGAAGCGTCCTGCCTTCTTCCACATGACTGGTGGAGGTACATATGGAAAGAGGCATGACTCCTGCCAAACCCTTCCAGTTGCACCCTCCTATATCTCCATTACTTATGCACAGATATGCTTGTCACTGGAAGATAATTAGTTTTGTTATTTAACATAAGGCAGTGCCCATGCACAGAGTACATTATAAACAATATTTTAATTTGCCCAAATCCTGTCTGATTTTCACAGGACCAATGAAGGGCATATCTATGACCTAGTATATATAACATTTTCAAAAGTGCCTAAGACCAATTTTCAAAATTGACATAGGCACTTAGGAGCCTAAGTCTTAATGAAAGCCTGTCTCTTTTGAAAATGAGAATTAGGTTCCTAAGTAATATAAGTGCTTTTGAATTTTTGACCCTATATTTTTGCCTAATTTCTAGTTTCCATGACCTTCCCCTGGGTCATGAAAATTGTTTTTTAAAAAAACTATCATTTTTTTCCCTAGAAACAAATTGCATTTTTCCCACTCTGACTGTGTTAGAAAATAGCCCAATCATTTTTGATGAAACTTTCAGAAAAAAATTCTTTCTGGCTCAGAGCAAGCACACTGAACTTCAGCTGAAAGTGTAAAACTCTGAGAAAGTTATAAGGAACAGAAAATGATCCTTCCTAATGGAAATGCTTAGGCCACCTTAACTATAGGCAGCAGTATATGCACTGCCTCCTGTATGTTTCAGTAACATTATCGCGCTATAAAGCTTGATAGCCAAGTAAGCTTTTTAAACTCAAACACTTGGACTTTCAGTTTGCACTATATATTATGTTTAGTTAAATACATGTATATTCAAGAAAAAACACACACAGTCAGCAATTCTGCATCAGCAGTGAAAAGTAATGAAGATACTAACAAATATTTCCCCGTGTTTGTTTGTTTTATTACTTTAGTGCATTCATAGGGATCTGGCGGCAAGAAACATTCTTCTCACTCATGGTCGAATAACAAAAATTTGTGACTTTGGCCTTGCTAGAGATATAAAGAATGACTCAAATTATGTGGTCAAAGGAAATGTAAGTACTTGACTAGGAAGCATCCTAAATTATCTTAATTGCCAAAGAAATCTTTTTCTAAAATTTAGTTATTTTTAAATCCTTAAAATTAGTGGTGCTGTTTTTGTTTGGCTAATTATTAAAATAAGTATTTGTACAAAAATGTTCTAAAAATCAGGTTTTATGGTGTTTGCTTTGTTATAAATATGCAGATAACAGAAATTGTAGTCTAAATGTGAGATATTTATTAAGTAGGACAAAGTGGGAAGCAGAAATAGGCTTGATTTTCACTGGTTCCATATTCTGAGGTTAGCAATGAAACTGACTTTAATTTGTATATGTAACAGACATAATCTGACACTTGCAGTTGTAGATCCAATTTCTCTATCCCAGATACATATGGCCTGGAGTGAGATGTGACATTTTGGACCAAAAAAGAAAAGTCTGAATACTCCAATCCAGACTATTCCCAATTACACTAAGATCCCTTTTTGCCAAATCTTAAAGTGAATGCAAATTGCATTTATGCCCACTTTAAGTCCATTCTTAACTGCCAGAGCTGTTAATGGGTCCTTGATGAAAATCTGAAACATATGGGAATAAACTACAGGAGCGTGCTAAGAACTTTCTTTAACATGATTTGTCCAAAGAAAGTCTGGATCTCAAATGTTGTTGTCCATGGCTTTTCCATTATGTTTTATAGTCATACCAATATATATCTATTTATGTCACTTCAAATACATGTGACTTTCCCAGTGATCTCCAAAAACAACCATTTATATTTGTTCAGTTTATTAAAAAAAATTAGGACCTGTGTTCAACAAAATGAACCCCTCAAATTCTTCCTGACTGCTCCACAACCAGAAATCTACCACCATTCACTAGCTATAAATTCATTGCTCCTCACAAGGAAAAGCCCAGGAGAACAAGTGGGCCTGGCAGCGTAAGCTGAAGATACAAAAATTCAAGCTCTGGCAAGCTGACAAGGGTAGAGAATTCCACAGTCCCTCTCACTGAAATTGCCTGTTCCTCCTGAAGAAACCCCAATGGGTAATCGCTTAGGTGCCTTCGATACTCTCAACTGCTGTGATGTCCCACAGGGAGAGGCAGTCTCTGAGGTAACCAGAATGTGACCATTTAAGGCTTAAGTGAAGAAGACTGCATTTGTCAGATGGTTTTGGAGATCTGCCCCAGCCATGTGTGCTGTTCCCAAAATTCAGTATAGGGTACAGTTGAAGTCAGAGGAGGAATTCAGCAAAGCAGCCGGGCTGGGTTGGTAAAATATCTACTGAGTGCTGCTCAGTGACATTTACAAAGAAACTGAAGTGAGAGGCAAGGTTTAATTTTCAGCCTCGAGTCGGGATCTGCTTGATCACTCGTGCATCAAGGATTTTTAAGTGCAGGCCAGCAGCTTGTGAGGTGGGCAGTAACTAATTACATTTCACTTGTCTAGACTATGCTTTAGGTTGCCCTGAGCTGCTTGACAAAAGGATTTTTCTTAGTCTGAGAAGGTTAGAGAAGGATAGGCAGCAGCTGCTAGGGAAGAAGAGAAACTGGGGCTGCTGTGGGAGGGGCTCCTCTAATTGTGTCTGGCCTGATCTGAAACCCAGCTAAGGCTAGGAGCATTGATGCTCTGAACAATAGTGGCAGCCACTTCTGCTGCAAGTAGCTGCATGAGTATCTGGTTGTTCTAACTCAGCCAAAAATTATTCCAGTATCTAACTATTGCAGCTATATATTTCATTTAGTAAACCATCAGTAACTCAAATTGCTCATCTACTCCAACCACATGTTCTTATCGTCACCCATAGCTCTAGGCAGTTGATGGAAAGATATTAACCTTTCCTTTCCCTTCTCATTTTCTTCTCTTCCTCTTAAGTCCTTTCCCTACTTCCTGCTTCCCTTCCCTACAGGACATCAAGGCTCTTCTAGACAGAGTAGCTATAATATATTTTGGTATACATTGTTTCAACATTGAGTTAGAAGGAAAGGGCTGGGATTCTCCCATTGCAATACCAACATTCTGGGGACAGCGGAAAGGTCAAAGGAATGAGAAGGAAGAAAGGAAATGAATCAAGAGGTTTTAAACACTTTTTTAACCATTTCCTTTTTAGCAGTTTGCATTTTTGAGGGTGTGTGTGTGTGTGTATTAGAAGCTAAAGCAGCTACCTTGGTTGTCTGCTTGAAAAACTGGAGTGCATCAGAGCAGTGTAAGCATAATAGCCAATCCAAATAAAGAGATATGCATATTCAGAGTCTGATTATTTTAAACAACCATGCCATGTTCATACAAATCCTTGTATTCTGATTGGCTATCATCCATTTTAAATCAGATACAGGGAGTCACACACTATTTAGAAAAACAACTATATAACAGTTATGCAAATCAGACACTTAAACTAATCAGAGTGCAAGGAACGGTATAAATGTAGAAAGCCTGTACAGTGATGGATCAGTAACTGTATGGCATTGCTGCACTCTGACTTGCAGAGAGAATTCCACTTCAGTAATAATATATAAAAAGATAGGTAACCATTATATAAATGTACATTTGATATTATTAAATTTTCTAACCTGCTTGTCTAATTTTTGTTTTCACCTTCATCCCCAACCCCTGCAAAGGCTCGGCTTCCTGTAAAGTGGATGGCACCTGAAAGTATTTTCAACTGTGTTTATACTTTCGAGAGTGATGTCTGGTCTTATGGAATATTGCTTTGGGAACTGTTTTCTTTAGGTAAGACATTTACTGATTGAATGTGTACTTTGTATTTCACCTAGAGTTTATTTCTGATTTTAAAATGGCATTGATCAATTAAATGTTGTATCCACAGGAAGCAGCCCCTACCCTGGAATGCCTGTGGACTCTAAGTTTTATAAAATGATTAAGGAAGGATACAGAATGTTTAGTCCAGAATGCGCACCAGTTGAAATGTAAGAGACAAGCTATCACTACTAATCAGCCAATAATTTTTTAAACAAAGGAAGTAAAACTTCCAGATATGGACTAAATGTACCTTATAACATTGCCTTTTTTTTCCTTCAAATTTTCCACAGCTGAACTAGCTTTAATTGTATAACACCTGCATACTGTGATCCTTTTATGGTCTAATGGCTCTGTCATGAAAGATATTCTAAGTTACACAAATAAAGATAATACACAGAGCATACTAAACAGTTTCAGTTGATGTAAACTGGTTAAATTGCACCAACTTGTGCAATTCTTGTACTTGTGTTCTACTTCCTGATTGGAATAAGATGGTCCAAGCATCTTTTTTACTAGCCATTCCCAGTTTAGTATTATTTTCAAATTGTCAATATCAGACCCATTATCTTTAAATAGGTAGCTATCATGCTGTAGCAACTCCTTACGCAGAACTTCCATTACTGTCAAAGGGAGTTCTGCCCACAGAATCTCAGCAGTATTGGGTCCTTAGTATTCATAGCCAATTGGGCTAGTGCTACTATTTCTACTCTTATAAAATTTGTTTAAACAGTTTTACTTAGCTGTGTTTTGAAATTTGGGGATAAGTTGCTATTGTTACACTGTATAACTTCAATCTATTTTAGCCCATACAAATAATAATGGAGTTATAATACAGAAATTATTTCTTGCTGAAATTTCCAGTCAATAATATTTAATTTAATACATTTGCAGGTATGAGATAATGAAGAGTTGCTGGGATGCTGATCCTTTACAGAGACCAACATTTAAGCAAATTGTACAGCTAATTGAGCAGCAGCTTTCAGATAATGCAAACCATGTAAGTATGAGCTTCCATATGGATCTTCAATCTTTAATATTAAATTTCTCAAAAACCTGTGTGATTTAAATCAGACTCTAAAAAGAGAGCAAAAAGTTCAGTGGCCTTTTTATTTATGTACTTTTGCACTATAAATTTTGCCTGTTAGGATGATTTTCAGACTTACCCCTAGCTCTTCACTGTGCCATTCCCTCATAAATGGTATGCTCATACTAACTTTTGAAAACTGTGTGTCTGCATAAAATGAAATAAACACAAGTTAGAGTATGTTTTTGATGTTTTGCATGTTTTTGAAAATGTACGTGCTGTGGCACTATAGATGTTATAATAAAATATGGTCAGAGCTCTTGATTTCTTCATATCTTAAAACACAGACTAATCTATTTATATGGAATCTCATAATTGTGGATGTATCAGTCAGGAATGTACCTTTTCTTTTGTTTGAACAGCTAAGTGATACACTTTCTGGATTTGGCCTTTCTTTACTTTTTGATATGTCTGCTCTTTTATTTTATCAGTGAGACGTAGGCTCCTAAGTGCCTACGTCACTTTTGAAAATGAGATTTAGGCTCCTAAATCAATTAGGTGTTGCAGTGCTGAGTGAAGCAACACCTACAGAGCTTTAAAAATCTGGGCCCTGGTGCCTGTCACCTGGAATGTAAGTGTTGACAAACTAGCATCTTGCTGTCCTCAGTTCTCTTACTTAGAACTGTGTGGATGGATAAGTGGACAAAAGGGCTTAAAGAAGGAATTATGCCATTTCAGCGACACAGATCCTGCCCTGTGGGGAATGATTTACAGATCTGCACCTAAGGATCATCTGGCCATATATGGGGTTCGAACTTGCTTCTGGGTTAAAAATAAAGGTTCCTTGGAAATTCTAGGTGCCGTGCTTTGACACAAACATGAGTGGCTCCCTGATATGTTGAGAAATGAGGAAACTGAAAACTGCTGGGGTTCAGTTGCTTCCTTTAACATGTTTTTGGCAAACTACAAGGGTTACTGAAACAAAAGCAAAAATTCTGAGGAAAAGTATGAAATTATTGGAGGGATTTTCAAAGATTCAGATTAAAAGATTTCAAAGATTTCTGTTTAAAATTATCTTACAAAATCTCCTGTCTTTTTTTTTAATAACTGAGTTTCAAGTTCTGATCCATTTTAGAGAACAATTAAATCCAGGCACTCTTAAATTCTATTTCAGGATGTACTTTAATTTCCCAAGGAAACAAATTACCTGGATAGCTGTTATCAGGACACATTGTAAAACAGAGCAACTAATAGCAACGGTGTATTCTGCTTATATGAAGGAGGCATTCAGTGAAATATTGACAATAGTGTCTGTCTTCTCCAGGCTTACTCAAACTTTTCACCCCATCAAGGAAATGCTGCAGATCACTCAGTGAGGATTAATTCTGTGGGCAGCAGCGCATCATCTACTCAGCCCCTTCTGGTACGTGAAGATGCTTGAAAGAGGAGAGGGACATCTGGAAAACAGGCAGCCCAGATGGATTAGGCACTCTTATTCTGCAGGGGACGAGAGAGAGTAGACATTAATGATTTGTCTTACTTTACTCACTACCAAGGTAGTCTGAACATTGCTATAATACTGTCCTTTACCACGCACCATTACACGTAAACTTAGTCCATCCACCACAGCCATTGTTGCAGTGTTGACTGAAGCTGTATATACTTTGCTATATTGTATGTTTTTGCAGTAGGGAGTCATATAAACAAAAATCTAAATCTTAAACCTGGGTTTGGAGCTAGATGAATACAAACCAAACCAACTATTAAACAGTCCATCTCTAGATCTGTGCCTGGAAAGCTAATAGTCATTTTCTGATTGCTTGGTTGTTGGGGATTTTTTGCTACATTTCTGAAATAAATAAATAAATACATACACACATACAAATAGCTGCTTGCAAGTGGCCAAGTCTAAAACCCTACAAATGTCACAAGCAGGTGTTCTGAATTGGATGCCATGAGAAGAGGGTACCATGTGGACATGGAGAGGGGTGGGAGTGAACAGAATAACATCTCCCCCCCAACCCCCCCAAGCACCTCAGCCTGTGCATCCACTAGACCACTGAAGGACTCTGCAATTAGGGAGGGCTTTCCAGACACCTGGGGAAGGAGAGCATTGTGGAGCTTCTCTCCCCTTCCCTCATGTCTAAGGTTAAGATTCTGTCATGGGTATTTTTGGTAAAAGTCAGGAACAGGTCATGTGCAAATTCACAGAAGCCCATGACCTGTCCCTGACTTTTATTCAAAATAACTCTGACAAAATGGAGTGACAGGGGGATGAGAGCCCAAGCCCTGCTTCAGGTTGGGGAAAGGGGGGTCCAGCACCCACTGCTTCAGCTGACAGCTCTGGGGCCCCTTGGCGCCCACAGTGGCTCAGAGCTCCAGGGTCCTTCTGCCTCCCACAGTGACTCGGTGCTCCAGGGCCAGAGGCTTGGAGCTCTGGGTATTCCTGACACCAGCAGCTGCTGAGAGTTGCAGGGGCCCTCACCACCCACAGCAACTGAGAGCTGTGGTTTAGAGTTCCAGGGTCCCAGCTGGCTGACAGCTCCAGCCCTGCTCACCCCAGGGCTGAAGGGAAATGTCACGGAGGTCTCTGGAAGACACAGAATCCATTACTTCTATGACCGCCGTGACATAATCTTAGCCTTACTCGTGTTCCAGCCCATGTTTCACACAGTTTTCATTCCAAGCAAAGAGTGTGGTGTTGCAGGGTGGA
The DNA here is from genome assembly GCF_028017835.1 of Emys orbicularis. NCBI lineage: Eukaryota > Metazoa > Chordata > Testudines > Emydidae > Emys > Emys orbicularis. Next base: position 93,192,053 of record NC_088687.1, on the reverse strand, counting down.
AGGGGAGAAGTACATGCTTGGCTAATATTTGTATCTTAAAAATGGACAAAAAATGTGTAAGAGAGTAATCTCTTTCCATAGCTGTAGTAGTTTGATCTGGGTACAGAGGAGACGTTTATAGTAGGATCCACATACCTTAAGGACAGGCAGTTAATTTTTCACCTTATTTTAAAAAAAGAGCATAGTCAAAGAATTCTTTTTTCCAGAGGGCCCCTTGTGTTCATACACAAGTGTAAATTTCCCACAGATGAGCCCACGTACCGTAACTTGGAAAGGCTTTGTTCTCAGTCCCTTTCTAAACTTTCCAGCTGAATATTATATGATGGTAAAATTAATAAGAGGAAAAGATTAGTAATTGGGAAACATTGGATCTTAATGTAGCAGAACACAAAATATAGCTTCAGCCTTATTTTACAGATATGTACAGATTGTTGGGTTACAATATGTTTTTTTAAAAATACTAGCCCAGAGCCCAAGACTCTGCTTAAGTGTCTGAAACAACCATTTTTTCCAGCACAAATACTGCTAGTTCGTCTCTTCCTATATTCCTGTCAAATATAAATCAGCAAAAACATTGAAAGAAGCATGTAGGAGGCAGTACTACTTAAGTACCTATTTATTTACAATGCGCCTGCACTTAAGCACTCTGTTATTTATACTCAACATACCAGTCAGTCTCGTTGTTTTGAGTTTACATTTACTTTTTATGTATAACTAAATGCCCAAAACAAGATAGCTGTAAATGCACACACTGGTATTATAATTTTAATACCACACGTTTTCATACTTTATTTTATACAACCATGTATTTGGTATGTAGTTTTAGAAATTTGTTAACCAATCTTAAAATAGCCATTTGCACTGGACCTATCTATGCTGTTGCACCTTTCTAAAGTTAGCCAGTTGTTTGGGGGCACACTTATGCATATCATACTTGTTGTTGAGCATTATTGATTCAATGCTATGAAAATTCTTTTGTAGTGTGCTGGCTTTCAGAGCTATTGTAGACAGTCTAGTTGGTATAATTGTAGGTGTCTCGGTACTTTGCGGGCACTTAGCTGAAAGAATTTTTGGTCTCAAATATTCTTTAAATTTATATTTTTATAATTTGGGTTTTTTGAAACTTATTTTGCAGTGACTTGATGTTTTAAATGGTTTTACGCATTTTTTTTTGTAAATATGGAAATGTAGCAATAATGTCATTTTGACTAGTCTCAGTCCTTGAGTCACAAAAATATTTTTATATATATAGAGAGAGAGAGATGCAAAAACCATATGTATAAATAATGTATGTGTTTGAAAGTTTATGAAACACTTTTGGATATGTTGTCCAGTTGTAGAATTGCAGTTCTAAAGAGTTCAAATAAAAATGTAAATAAATATTCCTATGCTACTGATGTGTAATATCTTAAAATGTAATATTTCTTTTAGTTATAAATCTTAATAAAGTCTTGGGTGGATGCAAAACCACAGTATCTGGATCTGCAGAGGCGAAGTTTGGAATTCTGAAATATTTTTGAAAATGTGTACTATGACACTAACAATCTATTGATGCTTCTCTGGAGACCTCTATACGTATAAATAGATTAGATCAGCATGTGAAAAACTTTAAGAATCTGTGCACGCAGGGTTGTTTTGGTATCCATGAGTGGAAGTATTTTGCTGCTAAAGAATTGGTCCACAATACATATTTTATTGGTCAGAGTAATTTAAAGTAAGATAAAATGTCAAAATGTTGCAATAAGTTTAGAAGTATGCTGCTGTGAGTAGTACCATTTAAGCACATGCTTAGGCCCCAATTCAGCAAGGTATTTATGAGCTGAATGATCCCTTAAACCAAAGTGTTGAGGGACATGTGATATAGAAATAAGTTTTAATTTACTTCCATTTCCTATTTCAGTGAAATCATTATGATTCATCATTTTGTTACCTCACTGATCAGTGGTATTATTAATGTTACAGAATTATGCATAGTGGGCTGTCTGTTATAATGAGCCAGGAAGTGGAGAAAATATGTTTTGTGGGGTCCGGGATGGAAAACAAGTTGTAACTTGTAACTGTGATGCATGTTCAACATGGGTTAGTGCAGGCTGTCATGGTTCAGAATATGATTTTTTCACTGAAATCACAGATTCCGTGACTTTAACGATCTGCGTGACTTCTTCGGCTTCAGCCCTGGCCATAGGAGCCGGGGCTGGAACAGCGGCTCGGGCTGGGTCTGGGTCAGTCCCCAGAGTTGGGTCAGACCCCAACAGCTGGGGCTGGGTAAATCCTCGGGGCTGGGTCAGTCTCTGGAACTGTAGCAGCCCCGGTAGCTGGAGCAGCGGCCAGAGCTTGGTCAGTCCCCAGGGCTGGGTCAATCCCCAACGGTTGGAGCAGTATCTGGGGCCAGAGCAGCCCTGATGACGAGCAGCGGCTGGACCTGGAGCAGCGGCCAGAGCTGGGTCAGTCCCTGGGACTGGGTCAGTCCCCAGTGGCCAGAGCAGTAGTTGGGGCTGGGTCAACCACCAGGGCTGGGTCAGCAGCCAGGACTAGAGCAAGACCTTGTCAGCTGGAACAGTGGCCGGAGCTGAAGCAGCCCCCACAGCTGGAGCAGTGGCTGGGGGTGAGTTAGTCCTCTAGGCCGCTGGAGCAGCGGCTCGGACTGGAGCAGCTGCCAGCGGTCAGCCCTTGGCACCAGGGTTCGGACTGTTAGTCCCTTCCCGTGCGGGTATTTTTAGTAAAAGTCAGGGACAATTCATGGGCTTCTGTGAAATTTTGTTTATTGCCCGTGACCTGTCCCTGACTTTTTTACTAAAAATACCCATGATGAAATCTTAACCTTAGTCATGGTTATAGAACCAGCTGCAACTCTGTGACCCATCTGGTCTCTGAGTGCATCCCCACAGGTGCCAGGCCTCATACCTTTACTTCTCTGGGAGTGATCTTGAATCCAGCCAGGAGATAGAATATTGTTGGATTCAAGATGTAGAATTTGTAAAGCTAATAGTTCGGGCATTGCCTCTTAACACTTAAGTGGTTACCAAGGGGTGTCTGAGCCTGAGCCATTGCTTCCCTTCTGGGTTGTTTTTCCTACCAACCCTACTACTAAAGTAAACCAACCAATGTATGCAGTAAACATCTCAATAATCAGATCAATGTACAATATTTATAAATTATTACAGCGCAGCTCTAATTATGTTGCAGAGGTAATTCATGTATTTCTGGGCTTAATGTATCATTAATTTGTATTTTTGAAAAAGAGCCTAGACTATTGTGTCAAGGCTCTTTGTCCAATATAGAAAATCAGCCAGATTATGTTCATATTCTGGAGACTTCAGCATTTACCACCTCCCCTACTATCCACGATCACATGAACGAATTCCCTTCCCACTGGTGATTGAATAACTTTCCTGTGTCAGCTATAGCAATTGCTTACATGGAAAGTGATATTAGGAAAGTGTTTAATGTGGTTTTTATCTATCATTTAATGCAACTGGAAATAAGGAGGAAGAGTCACCACCATGTGACCAAACTTTGGGAATCTCACTTGTAACATTCATTTGGCTGGAAGCATGGAAAATACCAGTCTGCTATTGAACACTAGGACTGATCCTTCAGCCTTCTCCCCTGCCAATTAAAGAGAGAACAAAATGACTATAGCTTGCATGGAAGGTAACAAGAATGAAAGACCTTGAAAGTGTTGCAGTGTGTATGGAGGCACTGAGCAATATTCTCCATGTGCATCCATACCACCAGCCACATGACCTCCAACCCAATCACAGAAGGGAGAGACAATTTAGTACTGACCAGGGTGATAGTAAAGGCCGTGAACGCTCTTTAGTGGAAGGGTGGGGACTGATGAAGAACGAGTACCGATGACCAAGCGTAGCTGGAAATGACCTCTGAGTTTTATAGGGAGCTCTTGGTAGGAGGGGAAATATTCAAAATTCAGGGATAAAGGCAGTTCAGTTAGTCCAGGTGTCCTGAATACTAAAAATCAGCCAGCACTAGTATCCCTAAGAAACCACTGATGCAACCAACTAGCACCATTAACAGAGTACTATTTTATATTAATCAGACAAAACAAGACCAATCTGCTTGCAAGATCTATCAGCCAAGTGTAGATTTTAGGGCAAGAAAAGAAATCAATAAATTATGCTGGCCTTAAAAAGACACTGGTGAAGGGGAATAGGGCCTGTAATAGAGACAGAAGGCATGAAAGCTGAGGACTAGTAGCTAAGGGCAAGCTAAACAACTGGGAGGGAAAAACTGTCTCAGCACTGATGATTCCTACATTCTCTCAAATTTTCTAGTTATGGCCTCATTTTTCTCCCCACTATAAAATATGGGCCCTTAGTAAATTTAGACCTTTGCAGCTAATGGTCATGGAATGCTCCTGACCAAGACACCAGGTCATACATTACTAATCAGGAATGAATGTTCTTAATCGCGCTACAGAATATAACCTTGCCACAAGATCAAACAATGGTAATAGTGAAGTTATATGGAGCAGTTTTTCCCCCCCGACATTGTAGTTTTGCTATTTGATATGATGAAACTAGACTAGAGCAAAATTTTGCTCATCTTCCATTGAGAGTAGCAAATTTCCCCCTCCTTGGACAATGATATAGTTGTTAAATGAGCAAAAGCATCCACAGTTGTCTCAAGAAAGAAGTTAGGTGATTTGAAATCTATTAAATTTCTTAACTTTAAAAACTGGAAATAGTAGCACTGCTGTGAAAACCTACTCTGCAGCTCTACTGTGGTTTCGAGAAAATCTTTCAGTATATCAATGGTTGCAGTTGGCCCTCAGTTTCCTATCGTTCTTTAGAGACAAGTCCACAATTGTATAAAGCTTGTAACCAAAAGCTAAGTTGTCAGAAATACTTAGTGCAGATATCTTCCGAATTTCTTAAATTTTTTCATCAATAGAGCACTATTTTAATGGTAACTATTATCTGCCAGCCAAACGTTAGAGCTGATTTAATCAGTTAGCAGAGACTATCATCCAGTGACTGGATTTTCTGTCTCTGTCCTGATCTTGATCGAGGGCTCTCATGGTCTGTAGAGACAGCAGGATGAGCCAAACAGACCTGGTTGCTTGAATGTGCAATTATTTGAATATTAACAATAGCTGCAATAGTGTATGGGGTCTGTTAATTGATTAAATTCACCTTACTCTCACATTGCTAAGATGCAGATACAGTATGTAATTTCCTCTCTCTCTCTCTCTCTCTCTCTCTCTCTCTGTGTGTGTGTATAGTATATATATAGTAAAAGTCTTCGTAGCATGTAGACTACAACAACATTTAACCCAGATGCAGAAAGGAAACAAACAAACAAATAAAAACCCAAATGTTCCTAGTGATGTATCTATTTGAGACTTGGCAGCAGCAAGGAATGGCTGCACATGTATGGTCTTGTGAGCTGCACAACAAGCTGTCTCAGACGACCTGTCTAGGGTTGTTTATCAGAGGTGGCCACCTATTGAAGAAGAAGAATTGTAATTGGGGCGTATATTGGGGGTGATATTTTGGGATGGCCTCCTATGAAGGGAGGTTGCCTAGTAAGTTTGTTCTTTTGTACAGGTTTAACTGTATTAAAATACCTATCTTTATCCACTTGGAATACCACTCACAAACAGATTATCAGCCTTCATTTATTTGAATTGGTTATTCCAGAACTTCATGGCAGTGACACTAGCTAAGGCCAGATACTTTTACTTGTTAGGTGTCAGACCATCTTGAAAGCATATCGAACTTATCTGAAGGGGACACCCCTGTAATAATACACAAGTCAAAAAGATTTAAGAGCTATATACCCTTGCTCTGCAGCAGGGCTCTCCTATTGATCTGCAGCAGGGCTCTCCTATTGTGTTCAAAGAGAATTTCACGTTAAATTAACAGTAGGAGACGAACCCTCTTTCTAGCTTGTTCATTCCATTTGTGCTGCCCAAGTGTACACGGGGACTGGAAGCCAGATGCATCTCCCCAGCGGGGGATTCCTCTGGCTTAGGGGAGTCTGCATAGGCACCTCCTATATTACATCCTGCACCCGACACAGAAGTTTGTTGGGGCAAGAAGGGTTGTTGTGGAAGTGGTGACCAAAGTGAGCTGAGCTCTGTCCATTCCCAGCTGGTGGGCAGCCCCTTGGGACATCTAAAGGCAAAGTTAGACTACCGAAAACATGAATTACCAGATGTAAGTATAACTGTTTTGGGGTTTGGTTGGTTTTCTTCCCATAAAAGTACTATTAATAAATCAAATTCAGAGCAGAGCTAAAATTTGTCCTCAATTTTAGGTTTTTTTAATCAACTCTACTTTGTGCGCTTGTATCCCTGTTGTGTTCGCTTCCTGCAAATATTGTGGGGACTGAGCTTTGCTCATGAAAGTGCTCAGGAATGCTGAAACAGTCATCAACCAGTGGATTCTGAGTTGCCTAACTATGAAACAACTCTGTAAAGTTTCCATTTTACACTCAAATCGATGTGCTCTTTGAAATTCATGATGTTGTTAAAGCAACAGTCATGGAAGGGGACAAATACCCCACAGCACATGTAACAATGGAGACTCAGCGCCTGACCCATGCTCCTACACACACCCTCAGTGAAGTTGCTGGGGTGCCAAGTGAATGCAGGGGTCCTCCTATGCGACATCTGTTGGAGGATCAGGGCCCAGCTGCTCTCCACTAAAAGTGTTCTATAGATACTCTTTTTTTGACAATATAATTCTTTGGGCATGTGATTACTTCAGTGGGGTGGCATCCCACCCATTTTGCTAGGGAGGGAGTGTAGGCAAGGCTTTAGCCAGAGTGCTCAATTTCCTGGCTTGAATAAAGCAAAGTACAATCGTTTTTTTCAGTGTGAACTATAAAGCTTTTTCTAACATAAAATAAGTTGCATACAAAATAACTGCTGAAAGGACGGGGGGCGGGGGTATGGGTCAGCATTCATGTCGCACTCCCCCTCATTACCTGACCCCACCCAGGGAAGCAAATGATCCAACGAGTGGCTCAAATTTGGTGATGAATCCTGGCCATGTGGCACCCGAGGCACGTAGTGCATACGCTAAGAAGAACTGCTGAAGGGTCCATATCAGCAACAGAATCTATGTAGAGACCGAGGTGGACTTGTGAGCAAATAGCCAGGTTTAAGTACTATTCATATTCAGAGGTCCTAATATTCAGATGATAGCTGGACTCCAACTACTCAGCTCTTACTGTGAATGCAACTATCATTCAATCCTACTGTCAGTCTGGGACTCTCCTGAACTCCTTTTCCCCCCTTCCAACAAATTGCAGGAGGGACTAGGGCCTCATGTTCTTGTACACCCATTCTGCTGACCTTTTGTGGAGCCAACCAACTTCTCCCGCCTCCAGTTGTGGGGATGATATCCAGGCCTACTGTGTCTCCAGTGCATAAGAAAGATTTCAGAGCAGTGGGCTGCCTACAGCAACAGATTGTGGAGGCTCCGGTTCTTGTCACTGCTGCCTCTGCAGAGCCCGGGGGCCGGAAATTCCCCAGATGGCACTATTCATAGTAACTAGAAGAACCCTGGGACTTGCCAACTAGCATGAATTAATAGCTGCTTCTTCAACTTAGTTCCTTTTGTTATTCAAGTACATGAAAGTTTAGATGACAATTAAACTGCATTAATTACCTGATGGGCCATTCATAAATAATAGAGCTGAGCAAACAATTTCTTTGAATATTCAGTCATATTTTTAAATGAATGTACTTTTCCTTTGCTCGTGCCCCTTTTTTTGTGTTCTCTTAGCTGACGTGTGCATGTGAACAAATTCTACTGGAATGAGTGTTTATGGAAAGCAAATTTCAGACTTCTATGCGTTAGTGTTGGCAGAATTCACATTTTAAGTTTGCACATGTAGATTTTCATGCTGGAGATGCTTGCAGGCTCTGCCAGTTATGGAATAGAAACATCATGCGATCTAACACAGCTCATATTTTGAATATTCACAATCAAGCCATTCAGTAAAACAGTTAGAGTACTTCTATATGGGAGGGGGGGAAAACTAGCAGTGAGTCTCAGAGCCCAAGTCAGCTGACTCGGGCTTGCAGGATTCATACTATGGAGCTCAAAATAGCAGGGTAGACATTTGGGCTCAGGGGGACCCCAGGCTTTAAAACCTACCCCCTCAGTGTGAGCTATTTTTAGCCCCTTCTCGTGAGCTCCGCAAGCCTGAATCAGTTGACCCAGGCTCTGAGACTAGCTGGCACAGGATATTTTTGCATTGTAGACATACCCTTGCAAAGATGCTCATGGAATAAATATGAATAACAAATACATCTGTGGAGATACATGATCTAGTTGCAGAGAATCCAAAAGCAGAAAAAAGAGACTACAGTATACTCCCAAGAGTACAGATTTGAGCTGGATAATCGGGAGTTTGGATAATGCAGAGGTTCACAAAATAGGGTTTCCGATAAATGGGAGTATACTGTAATTTACTCAAATAAATTATTCACTGTGAATTATTCTCTCAGCTCAGATAAATGTGTTTTATTGTGTGACTATCAAAACCAACATATTTTGTGGTGATAGATCAGTTTCAACTAAGTTTTCATTTTGGGGGGAGAGGGAAAGCAACACAACAGGAGCTCAGACTCTATAGCCTGACAGTTTAGGTACTGGCTTAGAAGGTAGAAGTGTTGTGTTCAAATCTTTACTCAGAATGATCCCATATGAAAAACTTTGCTGACTGAGACTTGAACTGGGATCATCTTAGGCCTGGTCTACACTAGGCATTTATGTCGAATTTAGCACCGTTAAATCGAATTAACCCTGCACCCGTCCACACCACGAGGCTATTTAGTTCGACATAGAGGGCTCTTAAATTCGACTTCTGTACTCCTCCCCAACGAGGGGAGTAGCGCTAAATTCGACATGGCCATATCGAATTAGGCTTGGTGTGGATGGAAATCGATGCTAATAGCTCCGGGAGCTATCCCACAGTGCACCACTCTGTTGACACTCTGGACAGCAGTCCGAGCTCGGATGCTCTGACCAGCCACACAGGAAAAGGCCCGGGAAAATTTGAATTCCTTTTCCTGTCTGGGCAGTTTGAATCTCATTTCCTGTTTGGACAGCGTGGCGAGCTCAGCAGCACTGGCAACGATGCAGAGCTCTCCAGCAGAGATGGCCGTGCAATCCCAGAATAGAAAGAGGGCCCCAGCATGGACTGATCGGGAAGTCTTGGATCTCATTGCTGTGTGGGGCGATGAGTCCGTGCTTTCCGAGCTGCGCTCCAAAAGACGGAACGCAAAGATCTATGAGAAGATCTCGAAAGCCATGGCAGAGAGAGGATACAGCCGGGATGCAACGCAGTGCCGCATGAAAATCAAGGAGCTGAGACAAGGCTATCAGAAGACCAAACAGGCAAACGGACGCTCCGGATCCCAGCCCCACACATCCCGTTTCTATGAGGCACTGCATTCCATCCTTGGTGCGGCCGCCACCACTACCCCACCACTGACCGTGGACTCTGAGGATGGGATATTGTCCAGGGCCGGTTCCTCGGACATGTTAGCGGACGGGGAAGATGAGGAAGGAGATGAGGAGGACGAGGCAGTCGGCAGCGCTTACCAAGCTGATTTCCCCGACAGCCAGGAGCTCTTCATCACCCTTACAGAGATCCCCTACCAACCCTCCCCAGCATGTAACCCGGACACAGATTCAGGGGAAGGATCAAGCGGTAAGTGCTTTAAACATCTAAACCTTTATTTTGTACAAAACTAGAATATTAATACTAATAACAATCTATGATTCATGATTTCTTCCCCCTGGGCGCTTAAATAATCACTAACAAGTATTTGTAAAAAAATCAAACACTGTCCGGTTCTGCATGATTGTGCTGCCCAGGCTGCTCCACTCTTTTGTCGCTGCTACTGCAGCTAGATGAAAAGCCGGTCTATATGTCCGGGGATAGAGCAGTAGTCCTCCACAGACATTTCAACAAAGCTCTCCTGGAGGTAAAGGGATAGCCTGTTCATCAGGTTCCTTGGGAGAGCGGCTTTACTTGGTCCTCCAAAGTAAGAGACGTTCCCGCGCCAGGAGACAGGGAGGTACTCAGGAATCAGCGCCTTGCAGATCATGGCGGCATAGGGCCCCGTCTCTGCATGCTTTCTCGAAGCATCCTCCGGATCTCGTTGTCAGGGATCCTCATGAGGGTGATGTCGGTCATGACAACCTGCTTTGAATTAGGTAGGGGACTGTTAGTATTGGGACTGCTTGCAACAAGTTCCTTTACAGAACTGTGACCGCTGGTTTACAGCCACGTGGTGGGGGCAGGAGAGGGTCAGCATCCAGGGATCTTTCCCTGGCACATCCACGAGGGGGTGGGACAGGGCCACAGTTCTTGCTTGGCCGACTGATGGCAGCACAGACTGGCATTGCTTTCAATGTGAAAGGTGGCCAGTGGTACTCCTAAAGTTTTAATCTGCAACAAGTCTACGGCTTACCATCTTTGCCAGCTACAGAGAGTACCGTATCCTGCCCCAGTTCCCAGATCGGCAGTGCAAAACCCCAGGCACTGAAGGCGAGGTTCAAAAATTCGACCTTGTCCTCAGTGCGCATATGATAGGTGTGGTTCATGGTCTTGTTCACGGAGAAAGACTATGTTCTTGTGAATCAAGGTTCTTGATTCACAACTACATTTATCTTTTGGAGGAATTCACTGCCTTTTCCTCATTCCCACAGCCACATCTGCAACTGTCTCCCAACCCAGCCTGGAATCACACTCCCAGAGGCTAGCGCACATTAGGCGGAGGAAGAAGAAGACGCGAGAGGACATGTTCTCTGAACTTATGGGCTGCTCCCGAGCCCAGGCAGCACAGCATAACCAGTGGAGGGAGAATTTGTCCCAAATGCACCGGATACACATGGACCGTGAGGAGAGGTGGCGGCAGGAAGACCAGCAGGCGACTCAAACGCTGCTTGGACTTCTGAGGGAGCAAACGGACACGCTCCGGCGCCTTGTTGATGTTCTGCAGGAACGGAGGCAGGAGGACAGAGCCCCGCTGCAGTCTATCAGGAGCCGCACTCCCCCGCCACCAAGTCCCATACCCCCCTCGCCCAAAGTCCAAAGAAGGAGGGGCGGGAGAGTCCGTGACAACTCTCACTCCACCCCTGCAGACTGCTCAAGCACCAGAAGGCTGTCATTCCCCAAAATTTGAAAAGTCCTTTCCTGGCCGCCTCAAGCAAGCCCCCGTCCAAGTTTCACCCCCCAGTTTCATGTGTGGTTGTTAATAAAAAATACGTTTTTGTTCATTACTGTTTCAGTCATGCTGTTTTGAGGGAGAGTCTGTCTGCAGGGGGGGAAGGGGCTTGGTAATTGGACAGGACATTCACCTTTAGCAGGCTACAGAGGCGGGGCAGGTCCAGCAGCAGGGCACATACACAGTGCACTGACTAGTTACCCTGGTCAGTCTGGGAGGTGGTTTTCATGTTCTGTGCGTGGGGTGGGGTGGGGGTGTTGCTCTGTGACTTTGTGGCAGGGGAGGGCAGTTACAGATGTTATGCAGCGGTCCTTGTCCTGGATCACAGAGCCACGCAGCAGGGGATCTGTAACCCTCCTCCCCCTGCCATAAAGTCACACAGCCCCCACATACACGCAGTCCCGCTCAGGAGGGCTGGCAGGCTCCGTGGAAACAACCAATCCGCCACTGCGATTCCTGTCATTCCTGGAGTTTAGAAGGATCATTTGCATCAGTACACTACACCCGCTCCCCACCACAGTCTGCGTCCCAGGTTTAAAACATTCCCGCGAAAACAGTAATAAAGACAACGGTGTTCATTAACAAAATAAAACTAAATTTATTTTTTTGGAAGGGGGTGGGGGGGGTCTGTAACTGGAGAGGATAGTCATCCTTAACTGGTAGGGGGTTTAGTGGGATTAGTGGTGGTCCTGACCCACAGTTTGAGACCCACAGGTTATTGCTAGCGCCAGCAGCAATAACCAGGCAGTGATAACTGGTTCCCTGACAACCCCCTACCCGTTTTTTCCCCTGGGCCTAGTGTTGAATCATAGAATCATGGGACTGGAAAGGACCTTGAGAGGTCATCTAGTCCAGTCCCCTGCATTCATGGCAGGACTAAGTATTACATAGACCATAATATCTAATATCTAGTATTATCTGGTTCTGCAGAGAATCTAGCCCAATATGGTGCACATGGGCAGTACATGTTGCACAGGCTTTTCTCAACGCTCAAAGTGTGAAGCGAAGGAAGGCTCTGCTGCATACTGTATGGACATGCAGCCAGCTTAGCTGCAGATGGAATGGTGTACTAACAATTGTACATACAGGCCTGAATTTATCTGTGGTGGGTGTACTGGCCAGTCACAGCTCAGGGGTGAGTTATTCTTTGCAAACAGCACCCCACACCAAACTGGTCAGTAAAAAGAAAAGCCACTAACCCTGTATCTTCTGTGTGGACTTAGCTAGGAGAGCGGGAGTTAAACAAATAGGTTTGCTTGGCAGGTGGCTCTTGGTACCCCACAGTTTTTAATTGCTGCTCTGTAAGGCTGTTTCACAAGCCTATGATTCTGAGGTGTGTCTTATATTTTTATTTTTCTCTTGAGTTTAAATAATATAATAGCCCTGCAAGCAGGAACGATATTGTTGATAACTAAACTGCCCAGTGCCTTGCTCTAGCCGCAGGGAAGTCTGGGCTCTGAGGTTTTTTTTCCCGTATTGCAATTTCAGTAAGCATGTTTCTGCCGGGCAAATACACTGATGATATAGGCCACACATTTTCACAAAAGCCCTGTGATGTTGTCCTATATTGCTTTAAAAACAAATCTTCCTTTAATCATGTTATGAATTATTACAGCCATTGCGTAGGCTTCATATGCATATGATAGTCATGTGTACTGATCACAACCATGGCACTTTTCTTTTTAGAAAGAAAAGAGTAATCCAATTTACCTCCTCAAGACCAGACCACTGGCATCAGTTTCCCCCTAAGCAATACATGTGTGTCGAGCCATATGATAGTGGTTTGGACCTGTTCTTATCATCCATTCAAAGCAATGAGAGTTAAAAACACCACTTCCTGAAGGGATGGAGGGGGGACAAAGGAGGGAGCGTGAAAGAGAGCTATGTTTGTCAAGTTTACCCTGCACAAATGTTTTAAGACTAAATACACTACACCTGCTTTATTACACACCGTTTAGTCTGGGGTTAGGAAAAGAATGTGAGGGGCCCAATGAGAGTTGAGGGCACTCTGCGCCTTGCAGGACTGGGCCTTAGTGAGGTAATTATAAACTCTGAAGAAAAAGCTATTATATTAGTTCAAAAGAAAAGTTGAATTTCGAAACCCACATTTAACATCATATATCTTCATCATTCAAAGAGGCAAATACATTAAATGCCACATAAGAATGACCATACTGGGACAGACCAAAGGTCCATCTAGCCCAGTATCCTGTCTTCCGACAGTGGCCAATGCCAGGTGTATGAACAGAACAGGTAGGAATGAACAAAACAGGTAACCATCTAGTGATCCATCCCCTGTTGCCCATTCCCAGCTTCTGGCAAATAGAGGCTAGGGACACCATCCCTACCTATCCAGGCTAATAGCCATTGATGGACCTATCCTCCATGAACTTATCTAGTTCTTTTTTGAACCCTGTTATAATCTTGGCCTTCACAACATCCTCTAGCAAGGAGTTCCACAGGTTGAATGTGCGTTGTGTGAAAAAAATACTTTCTTTTGCTTGTTTTAAACCTGCTGCCTATCTGAGAAGCATATAAAATATTTCACCTCATGAACAGATGATATTCTCCAGACTGTGTGTGAACATGTGAGGGTAGTGCTAGTATAGCTTATGTGGAAAGTACGCACAGCATAACTAATCTTTGTTCTCTCAGCCACAAGATTCTTTTCACTGCAGCCGAATTCTGACTAGGGTGGAACCCTATTTTTTCATGACTCCCTTGGCATGCACCAATTCAACTATACCTGATTCCAGGAGAGAATCAGAAGCTATGTCTTGCCTTGCCTCCCTTCATTTTCTACAGTGTGTGTATAACAACGTAAAGGTCCACTACACATTTGAATTTTCCTAGTGTAACAGCAATGAAGATGTTACAGACTAGCATGGTCAGCACTTGTACTGAAGCAATGTGATCCTTGTGGTGAGATGGCAAGCTAGCTGTGTTTTATGGCACTCCAAATTATAGTCTCTGGGTATATATGTCTAATCACAGCAGCACCTTCAAATGTGATTAAAGCTGATCAGCAACATACTGCAAGGGGAAGAAAATGTTTCTGCTCCTTAGTTTAGTGGGAAGGAGAACAAAAGCTGCTTTCTCTATTCTCTATGCCTAAAAGTTTTATTTTTAGCAAAAAACAGCCTCAAGGGCTCACAATGGAATTCTCAGAAAATGGTCTAAAAACAACTGTCATTCATTGAAATATAGTAGGATGGCTTTTTCTCCAGATATATATGTGCTAGGGCTTCTGCTGTATACAGGTTTTTATACCATGCTCATCACTACAGTGCATGAGCACCCTCCAGTAGTGCATTAAGCAACATGACAACACATCCGTTATGTGTTGTTAGTTCTCTCATCCTTGTCCCCAGAGGGAGAAGCATATGGAGTGGAGTGGCCTGTTTTGGTAGGGTTTTATTTTTTTACTAAATCTACCTGTTGCTATGTATTTATATTGGAGAAGACAAGGTCACGGAAATGTGCCTTGCACTTGGAGTGAAAGGTGGTGAAGTCAGTGATGGTGGGAGTTCCATTGTGCCAGAGAAGTGAAGTTTTCAACCATGGTCTTTGTCCTGGAGCTTTAGACGATCTTTTTGATATCCTGGGCCCGGGTCATGGAATGCTTTGAAGTTAAGGACCGAGATCTTCGTGGCAGTCATTTCCCATTTTGTGTTTGTGCAATTGATTATTCTTTCCTAAGTGTAGTACTTTGCATTTGTCCTTATTGCATGTCATCCTATTTATTTCAGACCATGTCTGCTATTTGTCAAGATCATTTTGAATTCTAATCCTATCCTTCAAAGTGCTTTCAACCCCTCCCAGCTTGGTATCGTCCACAAATTTTATAAGAGTAATCTCTATGCTGTTCAAATCATTTATGAAGATATTGAATGGAACGGGACCCAGGACAGATCTCTGTGGGACCCCACTTGATATGCTCTTCCAGCTTGACTATGAACCACTGATTACTGTATGGGTACAGTTTTAAAAATAGTTGTGCACCCGTCTTATTGTAGGTTCATCTAAGCTATATTTCCCTAATTTGCTTAAGAGAAGGTCATGTGAGAGTATCAAAAGCCTTACTGTGATGGGTTGTTGTCATAACTATAAAGGGAAGGGTAACAGCTCTCCTGTGTACAGTACTATAAAATCCCTCCTGGCCAGAGACTCCAAAATCCTTTTACCTGTAAAGGGTTAAGAAGCTCAGGTAACCTGGCTGACACCTGACCCAAAGGACCAATAAGGGGACACGATACTTTCAAATCTTGGGGGGGGGGGGGGGAAGGCTTTTGTTTGTGCTCTTTGTTTTGGGGGTTGTTCGCTCTTGGGACTAAGAGGGACCAGACATCAATCCAGGCTCTCCAAATCTTTCTGAACAAGTCTCTCATATTTCAAACTTGTAAGTAAACAGCCAGGCAAGGCGTGTTAGTTTATCTTTGTTTTCTCAACTTGTAAATGTACCTTTTACTAGGGTGTTTACCTCTGTTTGCTGTAACTTTGAACCTAAGGCTAGAGGGGGGTCCTCTGGGCTCTTTAAGTTTGATTACCCTGTAAAGTTATTTTCCATCCTGATTTTACAGAGATGATTTTTACCTTTTTCTTTAATTAAAAGCCTTATTTTTAAGAACCTGATTGATTTTCCTTGTTTTTAGATCCAAGGGGGTTGGATCTTGATCCACCAGGGAATTGGTGAAGAGTCTCTCAAGGCTACCCAGGGAAGGGAATTAGCATCGAGAGTGGTGGCAGCGGACCAGATCTAAGCTGGTAGTTAAGCTTAGAAGTTTTCATGCAGGCCCCCACATCTGTACCCTAAAGTTCAGAGTGGGGAAGCAGCCTTGACAGTTGTTCACCCTGCACCAGCCCTGAAGGAGATAAGGTGGCTCAGAAGGGACCAATCAACCTTATAGGCCACACCTGGGGGAAGAGTCAGGCTTGATTGAGAAGCACTAATTGAAGATGAAGCCCAGCTGGGCAGGAGCAGGCTAG
Organism: Emys orbicularis; assembly: GCF_028017835.1. Lineage (NCBI taxonomy): Eukaryota > Metazoa > Chordata > Testudines > Emydidae > Emys > Emys orbicularis. The sequence continues at coordinate 93,175,852 of NC_088687.1, read as the reverse complement.
GCTTGTATAAAGCCAGGAAGTTGCCAGCAGAGAGGGACTGAAGGAAGAGAGACTACAGTTGTGTTCTGGGCATAGACAGGTGGATAGGAGGACACCTGTGGGGGGAGCAAAAGTCCAGGATCTTGTCCCTGAAAGAAGGGGTTTATTCAGAGGAGTGGTGGGGAAGACAGCCTGGGGAAAGCAAAGTAGAAAGAAGCTCAGAGAGACAACTGCAAAGGCTGAGACTGAGCAGACCTTGGCTGCTGATGATAGGGTCCCTGGGCTGGAAACTGGTGTAGTGGGTGGACCAAGGTTCCCCTACCCAGTCATGGTGCTGGGTAATCTACAAACATATTTAATAAATAATCATTAACAATTAAGCATTAAAAAGGTATTAATCTTCTCTAAAACTGCACCCAGATGGTAAAGTGGGTATTGCACTTTTGAGGACTATGCTCAGTATTAGCACATGCGCTCTCTCTCTCTCTCTGGCTCTGCTGCATCATGTTTTTACCACTCCTGACTCAGAAAGAGGGCATTATATTGTTACTGTAACTACAGACTGTATACGCACTCACGCACCCATCCACACAGGGATTTTAATGGGTTTACCATAGTGACTATAAGAGAAAAGGAAATAATTAAGAACCCCAAAATATATGTCTAGCCTTCTGTCTAGGTTCCGTGTGGCACCCGTCATCATAGTACCTGAATCCTTCCTGTAACAGTGTGATAACTGTGGGTAGATTGTGGTTACATTTTGGTTTTGCAAGCTGCCCAAAAATGCTAGGATGAGATTTGGTTTGTTAAAATTTTCAGCCCTCTTTAAGTGCACCAACTATTGCTATAACCACACCAGTTGCTGCAAACAGTTCTCATATGTCCCCACCAGTGCCTCCAGGTTCACACAGTCCTTGTGTATCCTCCTCTCTGAATCCACAGCTGCTCCAGCAGTGCTTGAGAAAAATGAAGAGCGGAGATAGGGCCAACTCTGCTGATGCCCTGAATGAAAATCCAGTAGCCACTGCTGCCCACCTCTGCACCTGGAGTCTGAAAACCCAAGAGGGGAGTGAGCCTGGAGCTCTATTGTGTCACTCATTAGACAGTGGAGGCTGGCTCCCATTCTGCTGCACCCATGCCAGCTAACAGAGACCCACTCCCCCATGCCAGCTGTTGATTCCACTTCAGGAATCAAAGGGGACTCATGCCCCAAGTAAGCAGCCCAAATTACTTATTTGCTACCACTGCCACCAGCATAGGCCATAAGCCACCCACCTGCTACCACTGCTGCTGTGAGGAACAGCTGCCACAGAGAGAGAGCTATTTAGAAGAGCCTCAGTGAGAATATAGTAGGGGAAAGCATTGGAGTCTAGAGGTAATGGACAAGAGGGTGCAAGTAGAAGGAGTGATGGATTTGGGAGGGCCACACTATGGAACTGCTGGGTTGTTTTTTGAGTGAAGAAATGGGGTGGAGAATGGGAATGATGGATATTTTTGGTTGGGAGGACAGAATTTCAAATTTCACCCTGGGAATGTTGCATATATTGCCAGCAGAGATGGAAAATTGTTGAGGGTGCACCTTCTTAATACTTTAGTAGTATATTACTGCACCTCCCAATTTAGTACCAACCCTGAGTATATATAAACTTCCAGATCACTAATAATTAAGTATGTTAAATAAACCTGTGCCTAATATTGAGGCCTGCCGCATTTCATTAGGGACCATCTTAGAATTCAGTACTTATTGTTACCCTTTGTTCATAGGCAGTTTTCAATCCATATGGCAATGATCATATCCAAGCCAATCCTAATTAATTCAAGAAGATTTTGTGTATCACTGTACAGAAACCTCTACCAATATCTAGCTATATTGCAGCTCCTGCATTCCCTTTGTTTTCAAACTCATGTTGCCTATTGCTCAAGGTTCAGTTCTTCTCTCCGTACTTAAAGATTTGTTTCTTTTTATATTTGTTCCATTAATTTACTAGGTACAGAAATTAGCCTTAACAGGAGGGTGGACAATAACAGTCCAGATCCTTTTTTTTTTAAGATTGCAGTCTCCATTGTAATTCTTTGACTTGTCCCTATTTCTCCATAGCTTTTCAGTAAGTCCCCAAATTTCATTAGCTAATTCTCTAAACCTTCTTTTTTCTCAATTATTTTTCTTTTTAAATGCAATCTCTGGTCAGATCCTGGGTGGATTTACCATTCAAGAAGCAGCTTGATGAAATTCATCAGCATTTGAGTAAAATAAATTGAGACGGGATATTGAATTGTGTGTGTGTGAGAGACCACAATTGAGGGAGAGTTGATTGAAGCAGGAGATGGATCATAGAATCATAGAATATCAGGATTGGAAGGGACCTCAGGAGGTCATCTAGTCCAACCCCTTGCTCAAAGCAGGACCAATCCCCAACTAAATCATCCCAGCCAGGGCTTTATCAAGCCAGGCCTTAAAAACCTCTAAAGAAGGAAATTCCACCACGTCCCTAGGTAACCCATTCCAGTGCTTCACCACCCTCCTAGTGAAAAAGTTTTTCCTAATATCCAACCTAAACCTCCACCACTGCAGCTTGAGACCATTACTCCTTGTTCTGTCATCTGCTACCACTGAGAACAGTCTAGATCCATCCTCTTTGGAACCCCCTTTCAGGTAGCTGAAAGCAGCTATCAAATCCCCTCTCATTCTTCTCTTCTGCAGACTAAACAATCCCAGTTCCCTCAGCCTCTCCTCATAAGTCATGTGCTCCAGCCCCTTAATCATTTTTGTTGCTCTCTGCTGGACTCTTTCCAATTTTTCCACATCCTTCTTGTAGTGTGGGGCCCAAAACTGGACACAGTAATCCAGATGAGGCCTCACCAATGTTGAATAGAGGGGAATGATCACGTCCCTCAATCTGCTGGCAATGCTCCTACTTATACAGCCCAAAATGCCGTTAGCCTTCTTGGCAACAAGGGCACACTGTTGACTCATATCCAGCTTCTCGTCCACTGTAACCCCTAGGTCCTTTTCTGCAGATCTGCTGTCTAGCCATTCGGTCCCTAGTCTGTAGCAGTGCATGGGATTCTCCCGTCTTAAGTGCAGGACTCTGTACTTGTCCTTGTTGAACCTCATCAGATTTCTTTTGGCCCAATCCTCTAATTTGTCTAGGTCCCTCTGTATCCTATCCCTACCCTCCAGCGTATCTACCACTCCTCCCAGTTTAGTGTCATCTGCAAACTTGCTGAGGGTGCAGCCCACGCCATCCTCCAGATCATTAATGAAGATATTAAACAAAACCAGCCCCAGGACCGACCTTTGGGGCACTCCGCTTGATACTGGCTGCCAACTAGACATGGATGTGCAAGTGCTGGAGAGGTAACTGGGATGTTGCTGGAGAGCTGACTGGGGCAGGAGCTAGGTAAAAGGAATTTCTCTCTTTGCCCTCCATCTTATATTTATAAATGTCCTTCTGTTGGCTTCAGCACCTTTGGCTGACATACAAGACTTCTCATTTTTATGCTCTTATCTTTACTCTGCAAGCCTTAGCTGACAATAATGTCTTGTCTATTTCCCTCCCCACCTTCTCCATTTTTAGCATAAGTTCCTTTTTACCCTCAGATTTTAAGCAGCCCCATGTTAACCAAATTAGCCACTTCTTGTTCCTTGCACTTTCCTTTACAGTGCAACTCTAGCTTGTTTTACTTTAATTATGATGAGTTTTTAGGATTATTCCCCTTTCTTCCACTCATACTGTGACACTTTGGGGTTCAACCCAGACCAGTAAGGCATTGTGTCACCACTTGCCCTGCCCTGCCACCCAGGATGTCTTCAATGCTATGCTGCTGTGGCTCATAGCCCTGACACCAACAGCCAGCCTACAAGCATGCAGGTCACGCCCTGACATCCACTGCCCAGCAGCGTGACCCCAACACACCCCCAGTCCCAAATTGTCCCTAAATTGTCTGCCAATGTGACAATCTGCTGAGGTTCCCAGAATTGTGAGTGACTGTACTACCCCTCTCAGTCTCAGCAAGGGAGAGCTTTGCTACTGCCAAGCTGCATGACAACCCCGGACACCCAGCTTGTCTACCTTGCCAGCAAACTCTTCAGGGCTCTGCCAGTCCAGCCCTTGGCTTGCAGGTACCAAACAGTGAATCCCAAGTTCCCCAGAGACCTCTCTCTGCAATGTCCATTCCACTCCTGGATCACTCTCAGGAGTTATTAAGTTTGTTGCTCCTTTAAAGAGAGAATACACTACAGCTCATTAATTTCACTGGGGTTTGACAAACACTTTTATTTCAATCACTGCACTGAATTGGTTTATATACAAGAAGTTTATTTAACAAAAGGACACAGGTTTAAGTGATGTCAAATATAAGGAATAAAGGGCTACAAGCAAACAGGTTGTAGCCAGGGACTTCAACCCCTTTGGCTGATAGCCCCAACACTCTGTAATTTCAAGAGCTCTGGACCCTTGAATCGCCCAAGTGATGGACAACTATGGGGTTCTCTCTCCTTTATTTTCATAGTCCAGTAAACCTTTGAAATGTATTCGTAGAAAAGTAAGCCCCGCCCAAACTTCTCTTGCCTGCTGAGGTGTAGGCACCATGCTATCTTCCCAAAGTTCATTAACCCTGCTACAAGAGGTAGGAAGGCTCCCTGACTGGGGGGAGGGAGGAGCAGGATGTGCAGTCTCCATCCCTCATCGAGATTAAGTATTCATCTTTCCTCACTTGCTCTCCTGATGGCTTTGTTTACCTTGCATATAAATGTGCTTTTCTTTGTCTTTGGTCACACCTTGCCTAATTTACATGAGAGACACATTCAAGCAGGTGGAACCACATTCCTTTGTCTGGAACAGGCATGGTTTAGGCACTGCTTGCCATAGGCGCTGACTCCGTGGGTACTCTGGGGCTGGAGTACCCACAGGGAAAAAATGGTGGGTGCTGAGCACCCACGGCAGCCCCCCATCAGCATCTCTCCCTCCTCCCAATGCCTCCTGCCCGCTGGTAGGCCCCACAGATCAGCGCCTCCCCCTCCATCCCCGTGCCTCCTGCCCGCTGCGATCAGCTGTTTTGCAGTGTGCAGGAGGCTGGGGGGAAGGGGGAGGAGCAAGGATGTGGTGCACTCGGGGGATGGAGCAGAACGGGGTGGGAAGAGGTGTGGTGGGGGTGTGGCATTGAGGGAAGGGGTGGAGTGGGGGCAGGGCCTGGGGCAGAGATGGGGGTCGAGCACAATGAAAAGTTGGCACCTGTGCTGCTTGCCAAAGTCATTTTATAGCTATATGCTGCAAATATGTTCTTAAAGTCCTTTGTGGGTTTACCATAGATACACCATGCAATGATTTTCAGAACCAGCGTGTTATCAGTTTGTATATGATACCTCACAAGACACTTTTTAAATACAGATTATGACAACAATATGTTAGGTGCAGTGAGTGTGTCAGGCCTGACAAGAGCTGCTGACACAGAGTAGTGAATCACCAATGGGCCTCTGTGTCACACATGCATTTTAATGCTTCATGTCATTGAAACATGCTCACTGAGGTTCTAAGGGTTTATATGAGCCATCAGCAAAGGAGAGAATTTCAGACAGCATTTTTTAATTCTCCCAAATGTGATTTCTTTGGGTCTAATCCTGGCTGCCCATGCAGATGATTTTTACAAAGGGGTACACATGTACTGCAAAAGCAACATTATTCTGTACCTATACTCTGACTGGTGGTTACCCCTCCCTACACTGGTTCAAATTAGTTCTGCTGGGGGAATGTATAACCTACACAAGCACCGACTCCATGGGTGCTCCAGCCCTGCAGCATCCACGGAAAAAAATTAGTGGGTGCTCAGCACCCACCGGCAGCCAGCTCCCCCTCCCCAATGCCTCCCGCTCACTGTGGTCAGCTGTTTCGCGGCATGCAGGAGGAACTGGGGAAGGAGGGGGAGGAGTAGGGAGGGGTCGTGCTCAGAGGAGGGGGCAGAACTAGACAGGAAGAGGCGGGGTGGGGGCAGGAAGAGGTGTGGCGGGGAAGCCAGCGCCTGTGGTAACCTGGGTTGGATGAAAAGGTCCCAGTGCCAGATCTTGAGCCATGTTCTTGCCTTGGAACATCTCTCAGCAGCTTATAGCAGGGAAGGCCTGTGGAACAGGCTCTTTGAGTCTTCTGGAGGAAATTAGAATTCAGATGGAAGTGCTAATTTGGGTCAGAATTTGGCCCTTGAAATACAATAACGATGATGATTTACATAATGTAAAAGAACACTGTAGTGGGATTTCCAATGCTGGCCTCTGTTGGCATTCAAGTCAATGGAAGCAGAGTCAGGCCAATACTGAGTGCTTTTGAAAAACCCACTCAAAGTGATTGGTCATCGAGCTGAGCAGATATGATAGTCCAGTGGGGTCTTTTTTCCCTCCTAGGTTTAGTTAGTGTATTTTCCCCCTTTAGTTTTATAATATGGGATTCAAGAGGTCAATTTTTATCTTGTTTTTTTGGTGATTGTATTTTTTTCCCGGAGCTGTGTTTGGACTGTGTCCTCCGTTTGGGATTTTTAATTGCAATTTCAACTTCTTTGTGGGCCATAATTTTTGTGAATGACCACCTGACCATATTTCTAATAGGTTTCCATTTGGGCAAACTCACAACCTAAATGTACAAATATTTTAAACATATACATAAAGTTGCTACAATGAGGACAAAGGTTAGAATCAAGTTAAAAGACTGTGTATGTGTGTGTGAGAGAGTTTGTCCACTTTGACATTGTGGATGTGTGATCCTAAGTGGAGTAAACTGCATTCTTCATGTATGGATTCTGTATGTTGATTTTCCCACTTGAAAATAAGAACATTTAGGCAATGATCTTTTTTTTTTTTTTAAGTAAAATTAGGTGTCGTGGAAGGTTAAAATGTAATTCTGGTTCAAGTTAGTGCTGTTTTCTGGACCACAACAAACAGATAAGCATCTGCTGCCCTGAAATCTAGACAAAATGCAGTCACCAGGCAAAAATCAAACATCTCTGAAAATGATTATTTTGGCTACATAATCTAGCAAGCAATTATTACATTGTCTCCCAATTATGGTCATACATTATTAATTGATTTTCAGATAAAAAGGTTTTAGTAAATGCAGACTTTTTGGCATGTATGATACTCAGACCCAAGTGTAAACCTAACTGAGCAGTTAGTTTGGGCACGATAACGAGCAAGGAAGGGAAGGGAAGAACGGGGGGATATGGACATTATATACGCAATTGTGAACATTAGACTGTCCTGTGCATATTAAGCTGAAGAGACACATTTTCTGTGGGAAGAAGACCTGGTGAATGCAAATAGTATGCCTGTGTTTACATACAGTCATCTGCAGTAAATGTACATATAACTCCTGTCATTGTGCCCACTAATGCAGATGTACATCAGTGTTCTTGAGCCTGCATCAGAGAAGTGTATGGCAGGAAGAGACTAGGGATAACATTTTCAAAAGCCTCTAAGTGATATAGAAGGTAAAGTCCCATTTTCAAAAGTGGCACCTCAGCTATATTTGAAAATGGGATGTCACCTCCTAAGTCACTTTGGCACTTCTGAAAATGATACCCTAAAACTAATCTAAGGACAACATTTTCCTCTCTCATTTGTACTTCATATTCTATATTCCACAAGCTGAACATCCACTAATGCCAACAAATGGTATAAAGATTCCCAGGGCAGCTCAGAAAGGAGGATCTTTCCCCATTCTGTTGTACCTTCTTTTCTGAAAGAAATGTCACAAAATATCCTATGGCATCAGCAGGAAATACTTTCTTTAAGGATAAATAGCCCAGAGTACAGTCTTTAACAAGGCTGACTTCAAGATGAGACTTTTTTTTTTCTTTTTCTTCACTAAGATAAATAGAGCTTAACTGGTGAAGGATCATCCAAAATTTGTAGAGCCAGAAAGTAAATCAGAAAGATCTTCCTACAGTGTGTGTGCGCCAAAGCATCAGCAGGAAAGTTAATAACAATTAGTAATAAAACTTACCATTTTATGGGACAGATTCAGCCTTGGCATAAGCAGGGGTAATCAATCCTAAATACACCTATGTGAAATAGGTAAGTGTTATTACCCAAATTTTACAGAATAGGCAGAAATAACACTTTCAAAGACCTACACTTACTGGTAAATTATCCACTATATGTCTTTTGCTGTTTCTACAAAAACAACAACAAAAATAAAGAAACCTCTCAAGCTCAGTTGGGTCCCAAATGATTGTGTTTATCAATTATACACAAATGTACAAGGCTACCTCCATATTGCTGTTCTGATGGCTTTCTTGTGGCTTCTAAAATGTAGAACACAGTAAGTGCCACTAGACTGCTCACACACTATTTAAGGGGATACTACCCTGTGCCTATATGCTTTCCCTACCTTTCTTCTTCAAAGTGTCCTCTGCATATTCCCACTTATGGGAGTTCAGTGACTGGTACAACAACCAGGTTGGTGGGCTGAGGAGTTTTAATTAAACAAGTATCACAGTATTTTACTTGCAAAGTGAGCATTAGATCAAAATGCCAAGTGAAGGGAATAGTGCTGTGCATGTATGTACAGAACTACAAAAAGCAGATCTACAGGAAACATTACAAAGGGATGCCATCAAAGCTGCCTTACCCTTAGCAGAATGAGGCATAAAATTCTGAGGTATTGCTACATGATTAACATGTAACAAATCCCAAAATGTGGCTTGATCCACTTAGACATTGTATGGAGATGGAATTTCCTCTGTGATGATCCCCAAAGGCTACAAAAAGTCTAGATTTCCTAAATGTTTTCTTCCAATGCAAATATTTTTTACTTCTGAGTATGGAGTCTAACTTCCACTGGCTCAGAATGAGGTCTGGGGAAGAATACCAGGAGACAATGATCTTATTCAGATGGAACTCAGGCACCACTTTTCGTGTAAACTTAGGAGGTTAGGGTGTTTTGTATTAAAAATAGTAAGTGATCATGTAATTACTGACTGTATAATAACACATACACACAAGGTCTGATTGGTCTGGCTTTACAAAATATCCCATTTGTTTTAAAATACTTGCGCTGAAATTCTCAGGAGTGGGTGCCTAAAGCTAAGTACTTAAATCCATATTTAGGCACCTAGATAAAAGTGGCCTCATTTTCAGAGGTTGGCTTGAATGGGAGTTGTGGCTGCTTAATATCTCTGAAAACAAAGCACTTGTTTTGGTGCCTAAGGACTACTCCTGCTGCATTGAAATCAATAGGAGTTTTCCCATTGAGTTCAGTGGGTGTGGGATCAGCCTTTATATATGGATTTAGTTGCTCAATTGTAGCCACTCAAGTTTGAAACTCAAGGCCTCTATCTTTTTAAAATGATTCAGCCAAATTTCAGTGGGTATCCTTAAATTGCAGGTACATCCATTCTGTATTTGGGAAAGGGTTATTGCGCTCTTTAATGTGAGGTTTGCATAGGGCAACAAGGGTTTTGTGTGAGTAAATCAAACTATGCGTGGCTGAAACATTATCTTTATGGAAAAGTCCTATAGCATTTAATGGGAATTAAAGCAATAGGGTTGTAGATAATTGTATTGGGATTCTATATTAATTACACTAAAAGCCTATAGAATGTAATAGGGAGTGATATTCTTGATATTGGATTTTAATCATCCTAGTTCCCATTCTTGCAAAGAATCATTCATGTGCTTAACTTTATGCCCTGTGAGCAGTCCCACTGCAGTCGAAGTGTAAAGTTAAGCACATGCATGTTTACATGATCAGTGCTGGGCTATAATCTTATATAAAGTTTTATAGTTTGGGTCAAAAAACCTACAACATAGACTGTCACTTGTTTGTTAAATTCCAGATTACTTGTCCAAAAAGGTGGCTCTGTGTGCGCATAATTTCATTTTATTTGATTATTTTTAATTACATCAAATGATAGAGCCTTTGGGATCCTAAGCTCTCCACTGTCAACTGAAACCAGCACTTAGCAGCCAATATTGCCTTTGAACTACCTACAGACGGGGATGTAGCTTCTCTTACAGGGAAAACACATGACAGTTTTGGTTTTCTATGTGTTTTTTTTTTTTTTTTTTTTAAATATAGCCTTTACGTTTACTTGCAGCTTGGCATCTGAAGAGCAGACATAGGCTAGCTGTAACTAGACTACTTTTATTTCTTAAAAACCACCAGATTCTCTCTACTGAGAGCAGCTTCTGGGAACACTTCAAAGACTTCAAAGGCAAATGGACTTTGCATAGTCTCTTGACTTTGAAGTCCAGTATACATGATACCAGTGGTTTAATGAATAAGAGTTTTGCTAAAAATAGCTACAGCATTTTTCTTCTGTGAGTGCTACATTTATTTCTCTAACAAACAAGATCTTAGAAAAAAGTAATAGGCGGGCATGCCAAGAGACATTTTATAGACCATCCTCAAAAGCATGTGTTCTGCTCTTTAAAACCTTGTGATCGCCTTCACATCTCTCTCTCTTTATAGATATGGATATATATTAAATATAACGCAGGATCAGGCTATACGCACATCTTAGGATCTAACACCATTCATATAAAGCACATTTTAAAAAATATTTATTTAAACTTTTTTAAAAAATGCTCTTGGCATGTGTGCATAATCTATTAAAATAAATCCAATCACTATGCATCTGAGCCAGTTTCCATGACTTAAAAACTCCCCTCGATTTGCTATAAAGCTAAGGTTTTCATTCCAGCTCCCTTGGTTCACTGAACTTTTTGCACCTCTTCCCTCTCAGGAAAAGCTTGGAAGAACAGGAGCATAGGAATGGCTAGAAAACAAGAATTCCATTTCATGAAAAATTGAGGTTTCAAGAGTTGTTTCTGCTCCAATGTGGAATGAACCCAAGACCTTCAGAAAAATTTCAGGAAGAAGTAAGACAGACACCCATCATAGTCCAATGGTTAGGGCATACGGGATGTTTAACCTGTTAAGAAGTATATAATGTTCCTGTTCTGTCCCCGCACCTGGCTTATAGTCAGTCTCTTTCCTGTTGGAGCTGTTTGAATTAGTATAGCTAATTAAATAGTCACTGGGCCAGAGAGAGACTGATTCTATAGCCCAGTGTTTCTGGAACTCATCGGGGATGTGGGAGATAAGGTTCAAGTCCCTGCTCCATCAGGAAGAGCGCTCTATCAGCTTTGATGAAACTTTCTCCAGGAAGGTTTGTCAGGTCCAGGATGGAATTTCTGGTCAAAATCAGAGAGAAAGAGGAACCACCACCACCCTTCCTGAATAACCAATGGCTCAGTAGTTAGGGCATGCACCTGGGAACCTAAGAGTTATTGGCTATTCTGGGCAGATATGTCTTTCATTTTGACCAGAAATTCCCTCCTAGTCCTGACAACCCTTTCCAATGACAGTTTTGCTGAGACAATACATTTCAGTGAAAAGTCTGTTTCAACAAACTGGCATTTTCTGACCAAAAAAAAAAATTGGCAGGAACTTACTGGCCAGATCTCCAAATATGTTTTACAACATGAATTGAAAGTCAAGAAATGCAGGCTCTGGTACATTAGTGTGGAGAGTATGTTCAGAGCTCACTGAAAAGGCTATCTGCTAACACCCTCCCATGAAAACCAGTGGGACAAAGTTCCTCAGCTGATCTCAACTGCTGTGCTATCACATGAGGCGAGAGACAGTCTCTGAAATGTCAAGGCTCCAAAAGCAGGGCCAGATTAACCTTTTGTGGGCCCGTCACCAAACATATTTGTGGGCCCCCATGGGGGCAATGGAGCATGGTGCAGGGGGGGCCAACCCCCGGAGCAAGGGACCGACCAGGGGTATGGCATGGCAGGGGTGGCCCCGCTCTGCCCAGCCCAGTGCAAGGACACTATTTACAAATCGGCAGTTGCCAGACGCACAGTGACCCGCCTGTCCCTGTGCTGCCAGCGTGCCTCTTCCCCTCATGGAGTGGGCCATGCTGCGCCACACATCCCACCCACCCAACACCGGAACGTGCCTCCCCTCCCCACATTCCCTATGGTCAGAGCCCCCTCAGACCTGCTATGCCCAGGGCTCCCCCCAGACCCTTACACAAATGCACAGCTCCCTGCACACCCTCACCCCTGTCCAGTGTCCCCCTGCCCACAGCCCCACCACAACCTCCCAGCACCCCACACAGAACCCCCACTCCCTAGTGCCCCAACACATAGATCTTCCCCGCTTCCTCACAGCCCAGCACCCCCCCAAGTTCCCCAGAGACCCACTCCCCCACTCCCTGCCTCTCAGCCACACTCATTGGCCCTGCTGGGAGGCGACTGTGTCTGCCGGGCTGAGCTGCTAGTGCAGCCAGGGCTGGTCCCGGGGTGGAGAATCCCCGGGAGTGGCATGATCAGCCAGGCCAGGGCCTGCCCCAGCCAGCCTCCCTCAGGACTCACTTGCCTGGAGGGGCCCAGCCACGCCCCTCACACTAGCCCCCATCAACTGGCTGAAACTGGCCAGGTTCTGCACCAGTCCCAGGTGGCTCAGCTCCAGGGAGAGAGGTGGGGCCACACAGATGGTGGGAAGCAGAGACTGCCCGGAGCCGGAGGTGCACTGGGGTCTGGCCAGGGGGCAGAGAGAATCATAGAAAATTAGAGTGGAAGAGGCCTCAGGAGGCCATCTAGTCCAATCCCCTGCTCAAAGCAGGACCAACCCCAACTAAATCATTCCAGCCAGGACTTTGTCAAGCCGGGCCTTAAAAACCTCTATGGATGGAGATTCCACCACTTCCCTAGGTAACCCATTCCAGTGCTTCACCACCCTCCTAGTGAAATAGTTTTTCCTAATATCCAATCTAGACCTCCCCCACTGCAACTTGAGACCATTGCTCCTTGTTCTGTCATCTGCCACTACTGAGAACAGCCTAGCTCCATCCTCTTTGGAACCCCCTTTCAGGTAGTTGAAGGCTGCTATCAAATCCCCCCTCACTCTTCTCTTCTGCAGACTAAACAATCCCAGTTCCCTCAGCCTCTCCTCATAAGTCATGTGCCCCAACCCCCAATCATTTTCATTGCCCTCCGCTAGACTCTCTCCAATTTGTCTACATCCTTTCTGTAGTTGGGGGACCAAAACTGGACACCATACTCCAGATGTGGCCTCACCAGTGTCGAATAGAGGGGAATAATCACTTCACTCAATCTGCTGGCAATGCTCCTACTTATACAGCCCAAAATGCCATTAGTCTTCTTGACAACAAGGGCACACTGTTGACTCATGTCCAGCTTCTCATCCACTGTAATCCCCGGGTCCTTTTCTGCAGAACTGCCGCTTAGCCAGTCGGTCCCCAGCCTGTTGGAAGTGCATAGGATTCTTCCATCCTAAGTGCAGGACTCTGCACTTGTCCTTGTTGACCCTCATCAGATTTCTTTTGGCCCAATCCTCCAATTTGTCTAGGTCACTCTGGAACCTATCCCTACCCTCCAGCGTATCTACCTCTCCTCCAAACTTAGTGTCATCTGCAAACTTGCTGAGAGTACATTCTATCCCATCATCCAGAGCACCCCTCCCCTGGCAGGGTCTCAGGGCACAGTGCAAGCAGAGCAGAGCAGACCGGGCCCCTTCTGAGCATGGGCCTGGCTCTATGGAGCCATTGGCGCCATTGTAAACCCGGCACTGCCCAAAAGGATTTATATTTTAAAACCTACACCTTAAATTACACTCAGAAACAAACTGGAAGCCAGTGCAAATCACACACCACAGGTGTAATGTGCTGTCTGCAAGAGACATCACCTAACGGAATGCATTCTGGCATTCTGTACCACTGGAACTTTCCAAGTGGTCTTCAGGTGCAGTCCCATGTAGAGTACATTGCAACAGTCCAACTGCAAGTTGACAACCTTCTGGCCAGTTGCAGATGGTATTGGCCACTGCTGCTCTCAGGATATCCAGCAGCAGGCAAGGATCCTACAGATCCCTATCATGTGAACCTGAGGTTGCTAGATTCCTTAAAGATAGCAGCTTTTCTCAACCTAATAACCATTTCAGTCAGACAGACAGCTTGTTGTCATCTGTATAGTGAATTACCACAGCTAATATCCCCTCATTCTCTCTCCTAATGGCCTCAAATATATCCCTGAACAGGAGGGAAAGCAAAATAAAACTGTGGGTTAGGCATACGAGATTGCCACTAGACAGTTAAGCAATCTCTCTATACTGCCCTCTTGGCCCTCTCAAAGATAAAAAGAATGGAGCAACTCCATCTATTCCTTCCTGGGTCCATGTCAGGAACACCTTGTGGTCAACAGTATCAAACACCCCTGATGCATTGATTTTCATCCATCTCCAGAAGGAGCCAGAATACAAACCATTCAGACATCACTCAAACCTACCTCAAAGCCACCAAAACTACTGATAGTGTGAGTATGGCAATATAATTTACAGCCATTACCTGTGTTATGGAGGCATCAGTTGCAGCTCCATAGTTAATGTTGAGATGAGTTTTGCACTTAAAGAAGAGATAACATCTAAAAACTGTGGACTGAGAGACATACAAATTAACTTTTCTCTTCTAATTTCTAGGGTATGTTCCAAAATACTTTGAAATAAGAATTCCCTGTCAAATAATTGAACAGCTAAAATATATCTGCTTAAAAGAATATGCTGGGGTTTATGATAGCATACTGCACTGTGTGTTTATGTAAGAGATAGAGGGAGGGAACCCATCTGGAGCCACCACACAGCTTCAGATTAGCACCTCTAGAATGTTGCAAAATGCAGATAGTTTATTATATTTTTGACTATGTAGAAAGGAAGCAAGAGGCCTTTGGAGGGAAAGCTGAGGGGTTTGCAGATCTTGTGAACTACAGATGCTCAGGAAATGGGGGCACTTGTGTGGGTTACTTATACGGAACTTCTGAACTAAGATCTTGCACCTCAAATATGAGTCCCAGTTCACTCATAACCATTAACTGGTATGACTGACCACGACTGTAACCCAGAAAAATTCCACAGCTTATCTAAGGTATGACCAGGCTTCCTTGCACCCTGTATGACATGTGGCAACCTGCATCTGTTTAATTGCATAACAAAGCAGTTACATAAGAGGATCTTAAGAAAGGATAAAATAATTAACAGTGAATAACTGCCACTGTATGCTTCATCCTAGGGCACATTTTGAGAAGTCTGATCCTTGTCTTCAGTTATGAGAGGAAAACTACAAGAGAGAATTAGTTCCCTTAAATGGTGCATGACAGGTTTAAATTCTCTGTAACGTTGTCATGAGCAAAAAAACCTACTCATTTGTCTGTGTTCAGCCTAACTGGTATCTGCCCCCCACATACACATAATATGGTGTGACTGACCTTCTGTGAGCTCGGCAAATATATGACTACTTATGTTGTAAATTCTTATCTTATTTTGTATTTTCATTTGTATTTTATGGTTCTGACACCCTGGATCCTCCAGTGCTTTGGCAAAATAATCACACAGCAGGAGCAGAATGATGCTAGGCCAGCAAACTGTGCAAGACTGCCATTCAGAGCAGCCCATGTCCTGCTGTCAAACTTATCTAATAGGTCAGTTCTGTCTGATTTGGTACCAAGTAAGAGAGAAGGAAGTTAGTAAAGATAATGGTATAATCGTGTCTTCTTTTGGAAGAAGGTCACTGGATCTTTTACCTTTCAAATAGGTTTAGACACCTGTAAGGATTCCATAGTGTAATACTGTCCATTCAAAAAAAGAACAGGAGTACTTGTGGCACCTTAGAGACTAACAAATTTGTTAGTCTCTAAGGTGCCACAAGTACTCCTGTTCTTTTTGCGGATACAGACTAACACGGCTGCTACTCTGAAACTGTCCATTCAAGTTAGGGTGGCCAAGAGAATTTCTCAGCCTAGGGCACCTTTCTGTGAGGAAGCTTATCTTATAGTGACAGCACATGACAGGAAAACCCAGGTTCTACTCTCAGCTGTCTAACTACAGGCATGACTGCTTGTAGGCAAGTTTCTTAACCTCTCTGTATCACAATTTCCCCACGTGTAAAATGAAGATAACACTATTCCCCTACCTCACTGAGCTGCTGTGTGGCTTAGTTCATGAACAGTTGTAGAGCAAATTGAAATTCTGGATTAAAAGGCACTATCGCAGTACAAATATCCCATATTCAGTCATCCATAAAACTCTATCATGCTTCCATACTATACTAGTTCACACTCTTAGATAAATAAAAATGCCAGCACACTTAACCATTCCATAACGTCATCATACTTCAAGACTTTCTCACACAAATGTGACAGTTGCAGCAGGGGCGGTGGAATTTTTGCTGACAACTTCCAGGTTGTTGGAATAAACAAGAACTTTTCCTAATGTGACCATATTCTTCCAAATCGTTGGAAATTGGTTTGCTTTTTAAAATTTCTTGAATACTTTTGGGACCTTTAAAGTTACACATGGCTCTGGGGACACCGAAGAGGAGAAGGTTGTAGTAATTAAGAAAGAAGATGATGAGAGCCTGGACAAGGGATTTGGGGCTTTTCAAGAGGAGCGGATGCAGACTGCGGGCAATGAGTAACCCAACAGCTGTGGATTTTAAGTTTTAAAAAATGGAAATCTCTTTTAATGCAAGTATAGAACTGAAAGGAAGGACCAATGTATAAATAATAAAAATATTTATGACAATAAGGGTTGATATCAGGATAGGCCAAACCAGTCTATGGAAAACACCTGGGAAAACACTAAGTAAGCTAAGGACCTCATCTATTGTGTTATGTATTAGGGTGCCAAGAACTTTGGAAAGGCATTTTTTTTTATTGTTATAAATCTAAATATATAAATCTAAAGCCCAACAAAGTCAAGAGAGACTTTCATTGACTGAGCCAAAACTCACTGAAGTCATCAGCCTATAGATTACTGCATCTGTTATCTTTTGGAAACACAGAAACAGAAGACTATAAGGGCCTAGGTTCAGCAATATCTGTACACTGCAGTTACAGGAAATCAATCTGTGCATGTGAGCAAGAAACACCATGGTGAAGTATCTGACCCACACAGAGATTTCTGTTACGGTGAAATTAAGGTTGTGAACACTTAGCTGTGGTTCAAGTGTATATTCCAAGAATGATAATTAAAAAAAATTAGAACTCCTGAAATTCATTGTTAAGGTTAAACTTACAAGATATCCAAAACCTTGAGCATATTGAAACTTATTGTTAAGGTTCAGCTAGGTCTCCACAGAACCTCCTAGGCATGAACCCTTTAATGAGGAGCATGAAAAGATTTTCTTCCTTAGTAGCGAGACAACATGAGTGAGATAATATCTTTTAGTGGACCATATTTTGTTGGTGACAAAGAGCAGCTTTTCAGCTTACACAGAGCTCTTCTTCAGGTCTGTGCTTCTTCCTTATGTAATTTGTCTAATCATGAAGTTGTAAAAGTCTTATGTGTACTATGATGATCATAAAGAAGGCCATAAAATAGCATAGCCACTATGCAATTAAAATTAAGGCATTCCATTTTCTGTGGTCACTGGTAAAATGAAATGGTTATGCATTAAAAAGATAGCATGAATTTCTGAGGGTATCAATGCAGGATCTGACATATGTCAAAATGACCAACAAATTACAGAATTGGTCTGAAATCAGCAAGATGAAATTCAATAAAGGCAAGTGGGAAAGTACTACACTTAGGAAGGAGAAATCAAATGCACATATACAAAATGGGGAATAACAGGCTAAGTGGTACTACTGATGAAAAGGATCTGGAAGTTATAAGTTGATCACAATTAATGAGTCAACAATGTGATGCAGTTGCAAAAAAGACTAATATCATTCTGAGGTGTATTACCAGGAATGTTGTATGTGAGAAATGGGAGTAATTGTCCTGCTCTACTCTGCACTGGTAAGGCCCCAGCTTAACTACTGTGTCCAGTTTTGGGTGCCACACTTTAGGAAAGATGTAGCTAAATTGAAGACTCCAGAGGAGAGCAACAAAAATGATCAGAGGTTTAGAAAACCTGACCCTCAGAAAAGAAGTCGGGGGGCGGGGAGGGCTGATAAGTCTTCAAATATGGTAAGGACTGTTATAGAGGATAGTGATCAATTGTTCTCCATGTCCACTGAAGATAGGACAAGAAGTAATGGGCTCAATCTGCAGCAAGGTTTAGGTTTAGGTTAGATATTAGAAAAAATTTCTATCAGTGTAAGTAAGTTCTAGAATAGACTTCCAAGGGAGGTTGTGAAATCTCCATCATTGGACATTTTTAAGAACAGGTTGGCCAAACGCCTGTCAGAAATGGTCAAGGTTTACTTGGGCCTTCCTCAGTGAAGGGGGCTGGACTTGATGTCTTCTTGAGGTCCCTTCTAGCCCTACATTTCTATGGCCAGGTCTACACTACCGCGGTAGTTCGACAGCTGGCAATCGAACTTCCGGGTTCGATTTATCGCGTCTGGTCTGGACGCGATAAATCGATCCCGGAAGCGCTCGCCGTCGACTGCGGTACTCCAGCTCGGCGAGAGGAGTACCGCTGAATCGACGGGGAGCCTGCCTGCCGCGTGTGGACCGCGTCTGAACCGCGGTAAGTTCGAACTAAGGTATGTCGACTTCAGCTACGTTATTCACGTAGCTGAAGTTGCGTACCTTAGTTCGAATTTGGGGGTTAGTGTAGACCAGGCCTATGAGTCTATAAGGTCATTAAGTGAATGTCCAGACTTTCAAAAGGTTGGGTTTCTTAAAAGTTTAACCTTAAAAGGACAGTATCCATTTGAATTGTTAATAATTGATTAATTTAAAACAGAGAACATAGAACATAACATAAGATCATAAGTTCTTATGTATGTAAACGTATTCAGATGGAAATGTAATTTTTCACATTGGTAGTGTCCCTTTTACTCTGAATCCCTTGGGTTTCTAAAACCTGGGAGTTGGTTTTTTAACTCTAACATTCCTGAATGATGAGATAAAGTCAAGCACTGATATATGCCTGTAAACATAACTTCACTGTAGAGGTTTTGTGTTCAGTTTCCTTAATGTTGAAAAGAATCCAATCACTGCTGCTGTTATTGATGAGAAGAGAAATAAGGGGGGGAAATTGACTGTGGGCCAGATCACCAGGCAGTGTAAATCAGCAGAACAATGGTGCTATGCCAATGTACACCAGCTGAGGCTATGGTTCTGTACATTTACTAGTTCTATGTGTTATACAAGTGAGGCAATCACACTTCTTACATTTGTAAGGAAAGTAGCAGCAGTCGGTGGAGAATTAGTCCCAGTAAAGAATTCATTGTGCTGATTTCCCTTTTTTCCAGATCCATTGAGGCAAATGGATGGGAAATCACAAGTGGTAATAAGACAGCATAGCTCTATGCACCAGCTGAGGAGCTGGCTCAAAACTGTAAAACATTTTAAAACACGGGACCAAATTCTAGCACTCATTTATTCCCCTCTCCCAAATGGGTGTATGTTAAGGGCTAAACTGTTGTTTTTTAAGCCTTCGGAAGCAAGGACTGTGGCTGTGCACCTTCCTATTAGGAGCTCCTAGAGGCACTATGCTTCAGACGGGTACGATGCCTTTTGGAGCCAGTTCCGGCAGTACCCTTTGAAAGTGCTCGCCTTATGCCCCTTTAAAGAATTCCAATGCCACCAGCAGCACTAGAATCCCCTGATCCTTGTGCTCAGAAAATACAAGGATGGGAATCATGCCTAGCACCTGTGTGGATGTGGAAGAAGAAAGACTACTTGAGCCCTCCAACCCATTTGCTCACCCATATACAACCAGGTACAATCTGTACCTGTGACTAGAAAAGCCATGTTAACATTGCACCCATGTTCTGGGTGCACAGTTTGAGCTCTGCAGGGTATTCCTGATCCTAGCAGGAACAATCCAGGTGGGATGGAGGTATGAGGGGGCCACAAAGAAGTCAGAGCATGTATGCCCTAAGGATTTGAACATGTAACTAGATCAATATATGTGCAGGTGTACAACCACACAGATCTGATTGCAGGATTGGGTCCCAAGTGTGTGAATGCTCCACCTTGGAGCTCCCTTCAGTGAATTCACTGATGAAACACGGGCTAATAATGTTAATAATGCACCCCATCAGACTTTTCTGAGCTGTAGCTGGCTAGGTAACAACAAAACCCAAAGGCCATCCACTTATGTACAGGCATGCTAAGCTCTGGACACTTTTTGGCCACTTAGGTCCTTTTATTTTGACAGTTTATTGCTTTTGATTTTGCAAGATGAACTCTCTTGCCAAGTATAGCACCTCCCATAACAAGATGGGCATCAAAGTGGAAATCACAGTGCACGGGTTCATGGTTGGACATGAACGAGGTTGTTTAATAAAAGGTATTAAGCAATGCAGTATGCTAGAGGTCTGTGTAATTCAAGTAAAATGGAGGGGGGGGGGGAGAGGGATGTACTTTGCTCAGATCTGTGTACTTTCTATCATAAATTTGCTTCTTTGTGTATTCTAGCCTTCTGGTTCCTTGTTTTCCCATAGGGCTCTTTATAATACTGGAATTGTAACTGCTCTGCATAACTTTGTTGTCTGACATTTTAGACTAAGTAACTTCTTATATTGCCTCCAATTGTAGTGAAGTGTTCTGGAGCAAGGTTATATTACTGCTCTCCCCCGGGGATTCTCAAGGCAATATGCATCAGTAAACAGCTGAATCAGCCTAGCTGGAGATCTCCCCAGGGTGGGGGACTCTCCAACTGAAGTAGCGCTGGCATAGTGGGTTCTGATGCCACTACCCCTGCCTTAGGGTGATAAGAGGGGGCACTACTGCACTCTGGCTATTCTCAACTGGCAGATAAATACTGTTACTGTAAGGTAGTATATGAAGGGACTGATCAGTTATTATTTGTCACCTACAATTATAACATTACCCCAGCTACTAACTTCTTAGTCCCCGGACACCAGCGTCTTCCAGGGAATGTTGCATGCAAATGCACAATGCATTAAGCTTTTATGGCAGGATCTTGGGACACACCAACAGCACCAAGAGGTTAATTAAACCAGAGTAAAGAAAATAACGAGGTTTTTCTAATGAATTATTCAGAATATCATTAAAAATCAAGCACACACGAGACACATGACACACACTAGAGGTCCTAGAAGTAAACACACCGCCATGGCTTAATGTTATAAACAATTAGATTTTAAAAATATGAGGTTTCTGTGTATTGCTAATATCTACTGTTAAACAGCATGACATGTTTGATGCCTCTATGCACAATTTTTCTAGTAAGCAGTATTTTTGGTAATGAAAATTATAGAGTGCCAAACATCCACTTCTTTGAGCACAGCACCAAAATCAAGAATTCCTCCTATTGTCACTGAACTGGCTTTATTTAGCTCAATTCCACATTTAGTCCAGTGTAAAATGCAACCACCTGTGTAAGTGAATGGAGAATTCTCATTTTACATCCAGTTTGCACAAGTGAAAATCACAACATAAGGTGCAAGGTAATGGAGAAACACCCTGCTAGAATTTTGTAATAGCACTTTTGTACTGGCAGGTGTTTATTTTAGTCTTATCCTGATTTTGGTTCATCTACCCCTGTTTTTGTAAGATTTCAATTAATATATTTTTATCTGTAAGATTTCCGAGTCAAATAGAATCATCTATTCAATAAAGAAATATAGAAGACTTGCCTTTTGTAAAATATATGGAGGTGTAACAATGAGCAATGTAGCAGTGAGTTTTCCTATGCAGAAAAGGTAGATAATGTTTTCACCCCTCAGCGCATAGAGAGCCAAGAAGTGAACCTATTCACTACACAACCATGTTCTGATGCCTTCAGTAAACAGCATATAAAATAAGAATGTGTACAAGAATGTTTTAGAAAACTGCTACAAGAGAATGAATGAAAATCTTATCTCCGTTGGGAGATTCCCTGCTCCAGCCACAGGTTACTAACATCAGAAACCCAGTGCACGTCAGGATATCCCATCAGCCACAGGAGGAAGACAGATCATAGGAAAGTTGCTTTGCAGTCCTGAAAAACAAAACAACTAACAAATCTATCTTGATACTTATATGGTCTCCTACCCCATTGCCATAGTATGTGAGCACTATGCGTATGTCTTCTGTTCACTATGGACCTGATTCATTGCACCTTGAGTGTATAATATGCTACCATTCTGATTTCCTGGTGTTCAGCTAGCACTTTGCACTCACTTTGCAAAATCCAACAAACCCCCACGTGGACAGGAACTTTCTGGGCCTGATTCTCAGGTACACTAAATCCCCTTTCCACTGCTCTGGTAATGGAAAGGGAAAATGGGTGTGAGTTACATTTATGTCCAATTTACTACCTCTTTATATGGTTAGAGGGATGTAAAGAGGCCTTCGAGTATGTAAGAATCTGGCCTTCAGTCCAGATTACTTTTATTTTAGACAAAGGGAAACATTTAACAAAGAAAGAACGAATGTCTCCATGGGAAAGTAGTGTGTATCTCTTGCTGCTTCAGATCCTCTGTCTTGAACTGCTTCAAGACACCGCCCTCCCACAGTAGACAGTCCCCATATATTTAAAGATATAGGGCAGATTTTAAAAAGGATCATGTCTCCTTAGTGTTACACAGCTCCATTCCTCATGGCCCTTCTCCTCCCTCACCCCCACATTTAACAATTCTTTAATCAGAAAGTTTATCAATACAAGCCACTGTATTGCATTGATTCACTATTTTAAATATGATTATTCCTTTGTGCTTAAAGTCTTTTCCTAATAGTTTTCATGGAGAAATGGATGCCATGCAGACAGGAAGTTTCTGTTCACCCAGTTAAATCTCAGTGAAACCTTTTGAAAATAAATACTACAGAACTGTAAGCTGAATTCTGCTGAGGAGGCTCTGATTCACACTTTGGGTTTGAAGCCAAACCACAGGTAGAATATGGACTGGACTGGAATCCTGTGAGCTGTTCTCTCAAGATTGCAGCTCTGAATGACAAATACTTTGCAAGATCAGTCAGTTTTATCAGGTTTTTGCTGTCTTGAATGATGGATTCTTGCAAGATCAGCCATTGTCACAAGATGCAGCCAAAATGGATCCAGAAAATAGGCACTTTCCAGTTCTCGATCTGACTTGTACAAAGAGCTACAGAGCAGGTTTGGATCCAGGAATTTGAACCTAAGCCTTTCAGTATTAGAAAGTGTGCGTCTATCAGCTTTGAGATTTTTGTTCTGGCCCTCTTCTACTTTAGAGTAAGGAATGATGAGAGATATCACTCTGGGTATGTCTACACCACATCTGGGGCTGAGCCTTCCAGCTTGGGTCCAAAGACTTGTGCTAGCATGATGCACAAAAATAGCTGTTTAGACATTACTTTGATGTTGCTGTGCGAGCTGGAGCCTGGGCTTTAAAGCTCACACCCCACCAGGCTTCAGAGCCTGAGCTGCAGCGTGTGCCACAATTTCTATACAGCTATTTTTAGCATGCTAATAATGCAATCCCCACTGTGGACCCGGGCTGGGAGGCTTGCTCCCAGATGTAGTGTAGACATACCCTCAGAGAACGAAATCCTGTACCCCATAATAATTCACTGCCCATAGGGAAAATTGCTTGGATGCTCCAATGAACATTTCATCCAGTCATTTGCCTTACATGGCATTCTTTTAATTTTGTGGCAACTTTAGTTTCTGATGAACTTTTCTGGTTTTATTAATCATGTACAAGCATGAACCTTGGGCTTGTCACCAAATAAAGACATCTTTACTGCTGATGTACTTGCTACTATGACAAATGCCGTAGTCAGGGAAATAATCACTAAGTGCCAAATCATCTTCATTTGAAGTACTGTTCGTCCCTAAGCACCAGATTTCATAGCATATGGCAGGCATACCAATTAACCGAAAGGCATGTCACATGTTAGGTGCTGTCACAGCACTAGATAGCATTCTGCAGTCAAATATCCAGCACATAACATGCCTGTGGTGAAACTGAGATGCATGCCACAAGTCACAACATGCAGCAATCCCCTTTCAACATTTTGTCTAACCAATTTAAATTCTATGGTGCGGCCTCACACTTGGCATTAGGAAATAAGTTATTCATTTGTCATGGTCCAGGACCCCGTTGGGCTAGGCACTGAACAAACACAGAACAAAGAGATGGTCCCTGCCTCAAATCGCTTACAATTAAAGTATAAAACAGGAGCCAACAGGTGGATACAGACAGATGGGGAAGTATAAGGAAACAATAAGAAAACGTTGGTCAGCATGATAGGCCATTGCGTGTGCTGTGACCCCTGTCTATCTGATCTCAAGATTTTTGTAGGCATTTCAGCAAAGGACAGTTTTGAGGAGGTACTTGAAGGAGGATAATGTGCTAGTTTTGTGGATGTTTACAGGGAGCACCTCCCCGGCATGAGGAGCAGACAGGGACAAAGCACAAAGTTGCTTGTTTGAAAATTTAACAAGTGGGTGATGGAGACTGGCAACATTAACTGATAATAGTGTTAATATTCACTATTAGCCGTATCAGGGCTTTTCTCTTCTGCAATGAGCCACTGGAAGGCAGTGGTACATATGCTTTGGCAGAATGGTCCATCCATCAGCTGGGATGCTCTCACTTACAGTCCCAGTTTTAAACGCTAGGTACTTGGGGAAGGGCATTCTCAGTGGGCCACTCAGCTCTGACAGTCACTTCTCTCATTGGGGTGAGTGAGCACAAGTTGGCTGAACTTCAGGGCGTGTTGAAGGCCCTCTCTGTTCATTCGGGCTCGTAATATCTTTTGTAGAAAATGTGTCCATAAATAAGCTCACCTGAGGTGCGCAGGAGAAAGCTAGCAGACATTCCTGTCTCCCTTGTTAGAATTCTGCTCCCATTGAGTTCCTTAAAGCTTTGTGGTTGTAAACACAAGATGGCTTATAGCACAGACAGTTAAATGCTGGAGCAGCTTCTACTTCATGCTAGCAAGAGGGGTTTTGAGTCCTTGCCCAGCCATTCTGCTGCAAGGGGAATTATTTCTGAAGTTAAGCCATCTATTTCTGAGTGTGTTGCATCTGGCTTTTTTTTTTTTTTTTAATGGAGATATCCCATCTCCTAGAACTGGAAGGGACCTTGAAAGGTCATCGAGTCCAGCCCCCTGCCTTCACTAGCAGGACCAAGTACTGATTTTGCCCCAGATCCCCAAGTGGCCCCCTCAAGGATTGAACTCACAACCCTGGGTTTAGCAGGCCAATGCTCAAACCACTGAGCTATCCCTCCCCCCGCTTCCTCATGCACCCTCATCCCTTATGTCATCTTCCCCATCACATTCACCTGCCTCAGCCACCGCTGCTGCCACCCTCCTGGGTGTTTGACCACTCTCCAAGGATGTCTGAAAATACCCCATTTTGACAGTGCTCATCCAAGTTTCATTAGTCTATATAAATTGCTAATGCACATAAGCTATTGTGCTTCTAGTGGGCACTTCACTTAGCCCGGGAATTCGTATGGGCATTTCTGAAAATACCACTATGCTCTGCCACTTGTGTGATCCTATTACCCCCCACTTTTGTTCACCTCAGTTTATGTGTGTGCCCCTGTTCTCAAGTGTTCATTGACCAGCAGTGAGCTTTGCAACACCTACTCATAGAAGGTAAGTCACAGAGCATTTCTAGATATGGGGAAACTGTTCTATTACTTTTATGACACGGTTGCTTACTTTCCCTGGTACTGTTCTTTTAAAGTTAGGCTTCTGGCAAGTGATCAAAATCCTTTTCCCTTTCTGTCTAAAACAGAAAATTAAAATGACAGGACATGCAGTCAATGCTGGCTTCAATGCTAAGCAGTCATTTGGGGGTGGGGGGGAAGGCATTTGCCAGGATGTGGCCCAGCATGGTTCATTACCAAAATCAATTTAAATACCTTTAAATATCATTAAAAACATATGCAATTGGAACCACCATGCTCCAAAGCTCCCCAGACAATGCAGGGACATACCATGTTCTATGCTGTACTGTAAGCACACCACTATCTCCTGTCCTCCAAGCTGGTCTCAGTCACATTATTTTTCCATTAAATCCCCGGTGAAATCATAAAAAGATTTGGGTCATTACACAAACTAAAAACGATTTCCCCATGCTAATTTTTCCCCTACTGTTACTCACACCTTCTTGTCAACTGTTTGAAATGGGCCATCCTGATTATCACTACAAAAGTTTTTTTTCTCCTGCTGATAATAGCCCACCTTAATTGATTAGTCTCGTTAGAGTTGGTATGGCAACCCCCATTTTTTCATGTTCTCTGTATATATATATATATATATATATCTTCCTACTGTATTTTCCACTGCATGCATCTGATGAAGTGGGTTTTAGCCCACAAAAGCTTATGCCCAAATACATTTGTTAGTCTCTAAGGCACCACAAGTACTCCTTGTTCTTTTTTCATAAAAAGAGAGATTTTTAAAATACAAAATACTATAATTTTATTTCAGCTGGTGCCTATTGGCAAGGCAAGGCTGTGATGTCTACATAAAACTCAGTGTTCTCAGATCACTAACTAGCAATGGGTGATAAGGGATGCTGAGGTGCGATCACCTCAGAGGAGGGACAGCCAAGGTTCAGTCTCTGAGAACAGGTTAATTCTTGCTCTTGTCTTTGCACAATCAGTTGGCAAGACAATCAATCAGATCAGGTAAAGCAAGGGGATTTCTGCCACCACTGTAACTTGCATGGTGGCTTCTAGGACCAAGAGTTGTAGTGCAAAGAAGACAGGTGAAGTATCGTACATACATTCCATGTGGCCTCTAGAACTTTCCAGAGCATTGCACTGGGATGTTGTTTCCCTGCTTGGGTCTCTGCCTGGAACAAGAGAGTGGAGCCTTCAGGATCTTTCCTGTTCTCACACCAGGCCTCCCTTCACCCCCCTCCTTCAGAGAAAGCCCAGAGGGTATATTTAGACAGCCAACAGGAGTGTTTTTTTAATCATATTCACTCAATCCTGTTAGCTTAGCGTGACTGAAAAGCCTCATTAAAATGCAGGCTAACATGTTTTAAGCCATGTTGATTGGCCATATTGCACCTACCCTGGACTACAATGCAGCCAGCTACCACGGCTTTGAATGTGTTAGCCTGCATCTTAATGGAGATTTTCAGTCATGATAAGCAGGGGTGGCTCTATGTTTTTTGCCACCCCAAGCATGGCAGTCAGGCGGCCTTCGGCGGCACGCCTGTGGGCGATCCACTGGTCCCGCGGATTCGGCGGCATGTCTGCGGGTGATCTGCCGGTCCCGCGCCTTCGGCGTACCCGCTGCCGAATTGCTGCCGAAGCCGCAGGACCAGTGGACCTCCCGCAGACATGCCGCCGAAGGCTGCCTGACTGCCACCCTCACAGCGACCGGCAGGGCGCCCCCCGCGGCTTGCCGCCCCAGGCACGCTCTTGCTGCGCTGGTGCCTGGAGCCACCCCTGATGATAAGTTAACGTGATCAAAGTAACATGATTCAAAAACACACCTGTTTTGCCCATCATGACCACAGCAGAGAGTTTATTTAATAGCACTTACCATACTAGCAGAAGCTGCTGGTCCAGTCTTGCTACAGCAGAGAAATTTCAAGGCTTGTCTGCATACACAATTTTCTCATGTTTGAACACTGTGGTGAAAAGTTGAGTTTAACTGAGAAGTTGGTGTAGACCAGGACAGGTTGTCCCAAAATCTGGAGATTTTACAAAAATATTCTAATGATATAATTCGCATATTTAATTAATATGGACACGGCCCATTTGTGTAAATTCTTCCCCCTTCAAAAGATTTCCTCCCTTTTCTCTAGCTAACCTTCCTTGAATTCCTTTCCTTGAGTTGCCCACTATTTCTTCCACTCTGGCTCTCCCTTTCTCCACTATCAGTTTATCCCCATCCTTGTGTGGAATAGTATATGTTCATATATATGAAAATGAGTGAAAACATTCAGTAATTAGGTACTGCAAGGCCAAAACCATACTCTCTCTTGGGCAACTGACACACACAACTTACTCTGTGAACTAATGGCTTGGGGATTTCAACTCATCTAATAATTCCAACTGAGAATCAGCGAAGTGGAGATGACAGCTAAACTCTACACTCTATGCTAGAATAGTTTGATGTTTCTGCTAAAATTATTAGCAATTAAGTACTTAATGTTGACATTCAAATGGTCATCATTAGCAATATCACAGTTCGTACTTCAGTGAGAGGAATGGGAAGCGTATGGTTCTCTTAGGCTATGTCTACACTTCAAGCTAGAGGTGTCATTCCCCTGCTCATATACACTCATGTTAGCTCTCTTCCAACTAGCATGTGTATAAATAGCAGTGTAGCTATGCTACAAGGGTAAGAGCAGCGGAGACATGTACTTTTCATGGCTAAACCCTGACAGAAGTTGACTGAAACATTTCATTTGACCTGAACCTTTTTTTTCTTTTTTTGGTTCAGCCATCAAACAGAGGAATTGGTTATTTGCACAGTTCTAGTCTACATGTAGTAAGATAGCAGTGCTTCTGCTTAATGTGTGGATGGGCCAGTGGTTAGGGAGCGAACCTTCCCATTGAGAGATGTGGGTTCAATTCTGTGCTCTGCTACAGACTTCCTATGTGACTGAGGTCTGGGCATGTAGGGGTTGCTTTGTTCAGCACTGTAAAGCCCAAGTCCCATTTCCCAAATGATTTAGGCTTGAAAGTCAATGGGAATCATTTCCTAAGGGCTAGATTTTTCAAGGATCGTAGGCCTCTAAACAGGCAGCTGGGTGCCCAAGCCCACCATGCAGGTGGCACTGACATTTTCAAAGTCCCAGCTTTGGCACCGCATAACCCCTAGATGCCTAAAATACCCCTGGGTGCCTACGTTTCCCCCAATCCACATTTTCAAAGCAGCCTAAGCCTTGCTGCGCCATGCCGCAGCTAAGAAGCAGCTTGGAGCCCTAGCTCAAGCTGAAGTCCCAGAGGCCCTGAAGCAGGACTTTTCCGATTAGATGGGGGAAAGCTTACCTGGCCAGTGGAGACTGATCTCAGAGGTGTGCTCTGAGCACACCTCTGTCAGACCCCGCAACTGGGGAGCTGGATGCAGCCCATGGATATGTGGCGGGCAGCACAGGACATGTACAAAAGACAACGAGGACACAGGGAATTATAGGGGGAGGGTGAGAGAGGTATAGAGTGTGAGCAGGTGCCAGAAAGAGGTAGCTGGTTTTGGCTGCTAGGACATGGCCTAGCCAAGCTGCTGTGCTGGCTTAAGTGTCCAACTCCAGGAGAGGGTTCAAGACTGAGGATCCCAAAAGGAGGGAGGTGCCAATCTCTGGCCCATCATCCATGGGCACCAAGTCAACTGCTTAGGTGTCTAAGCCCCTGTCCTCTCTTTGGCATTTCACTCCAGGCTAGCTTAGGTGGCTGCCTGCTCGGCTGCCTTCAGGCACTCAGTTAGCCCCTTAACTCTATAGGGAGCCTAGGCAGCACGGGGCTGCCTAATCCAGGGCTGAAAATTCTACCGAGGTGATGTGCTGCCTACAGGTTAGGTCCTATCCCCTCAGCCAAGCAACACAAAAATCCCTTTAAAAATCTGGCTCCTCAGTGCCTAAGTCACCTTTGAAAATGGGACATAGCCATCTCAATCGCACAGGCCTTGCAATGCTGAGCAGAGCAACACCTAAATACCTATAAAAACCCATGCCTCAGTTCCCCATCAGTAAAATGGGGCTAATACTTCCCTCCCTCACTTGGATGCTGTGAGGATAAACATAATAATGATTGTGAGGCACTCAGATACTATGGTGATGGGGGCCTTAGATAAATAGACTGTAAAGGATAAGAACTTTTTTAAACGAAATCTTAAATTCTTCAGAAACAGATGGGACAAGCTGAGAAGTGCCTGTGCTGCCTATTGCTGCCCGTTGTCTCAATTTCACCCCGTTATAGAATTTAAAAAGTTGAGATTTTATAAAGAGAATTCCTTGCTATATTTTTATCTGTGGTGCATGTTTTATGGTTTTGCCTGTGGAGCTCATTTAAATGAGACTAAAGCAAGTAAGTCTCAAATTGGACTGGTTTATGGTGGTTCAACAATTCGGATTTTGTTTTTCGAATAAGATTTTAGCCCTTCTGGCAGTAAAGCATGTCTTTAAAATGTGAAGAAACCCCAAAAGATGAGAACTCCTTTATTCATCTCAATGGCCAGCAACTCAGAAAACGAGTGATGCTAATTGAAATATCAACATTTTTAATATCTCACTGGGAATTAAAAGTATGTAAATCAGCAAGGGGCAAAGATATTATGACATTCTGCCCAATCTGCTGGGAGTGACATCTGATTTTGATGTCTCAGGTAGACAGTTTGTAGGCGATGCTTGGAAGACTACCACTAATTCTTATTTTTCCAATTCAATCTCTGGGTGCAAGTAAGTCAAGTAAGTCTTAGTCAGGCTTCATAATTGCATCCTGCTATTGATTTGATAGCTACCCTGAGGAACTTTTGTTTTAGCTTGGATATACTAAAACTAGCCATCTGGATATCTGGACTCAGATTCTCTGGTGCACTCTGACTGCATTGCACTGGTCCTGAGATGCAAAGCAGTTGTCAACCTGGCTGAAGTTCAAGATTTCTGTCCTACCATATATTTCTTAAGATCTAGTAAGGGGTGTCAGTTCTATACTGCTAATCTTGTATCTGTGTAGCAGCAATAAATTCCCAGTATCCAATTTCCAGGAGGGTCTCTGAAAAATTAGTGGCCAAACACTATTTATGGAATCTTTGAAATAAAATGTATGCAAATAAGACTAAACCCTGCTAAGAAACAGCTGCAAAAATGAAATCCTAGTGCTGTACATCATTACCCCTTTGGCCCAAGAAGTTAGCCAAAGTTTGAGACCTTGTCAGTTGTTTCCATTGTTTCTGGAGAAATTGATGACAGTCAGGTATTTCTTTTATACAATTCTGTTTGTTTATAAAGCATATACACAAAGTTCTGTTTTCCTGAATACAATAGGAATCCAACAGCAAAAGATACTTTCTCTGCTCACTGTACCAAGCCTCTTTCCAGCCAGCACTCTACCCAAAACTCCCTCTCTGTGTGAACATCTCTCTGTGTGAACAATGTGAGTCCCAGCTCGCATAGATGTACCCGTGCTAGCTCTGCTCGAGCTAGTGCAAATACGTCTACATGACCTGGGAGTCACACCTCCCAGCTCAAATGTAGATGTAGCCTTAGCTTTTTCTCAGGGTGAGACTACCAGTACTTCTGTCACTGTATCTGGTGGGAAGTGCTTAATTTGTGCTGTGGTTTGCCAGGACGGAGTAGGGTTGGCAGTTCATAACCATGGCTCATCTGGGCTTGCTGCATCAGTTATGAATGTAAAAAAATTTGAGCCCCGGCACCTCTTTCTTTACAAATTAAGCACTGCTGCTGCTTCGTTGCTGCCTTTTCCTTCAGCCTATCTGATCTTTCTGCTGTTTCTCTCACAGATACCCGGACAAACACAGTTCCACCAATCATCGCACTAGCCCCTGCGATGCCACATTTCTCCCCTTGGGTCACACAGTTCAACTGCAATTCAAGCCTTGCCATGTGTCTGGGTTTTGGGTTGGGCTCCTATTGTTTCAACACCTGGTTATATAAACGACCTTAATGACTTCATTACATTTATCCTGAAGGAAAGGCTGCTGTTACACCCACCAACCTCAACATGTTTTAACCCACCCCCTACCAGTATCTTTTAATCATTGACAACCAGAACAGTGACAAACCCAAGCTGAAGAAGGAGGGAATTTTATCTCTCAGTAATGCTGAAGAGACAGCATGTCATGAACTCTCTTCATTGGTTCTTCCATTTACTTAGTTTTTTCCATGTGAAATATTTCAGATCAATTATTATATCTCTCTCTTTAATTTTAGAAGAGTGGTACAAATTAAATTGAGGGTGGTGATATGGTAAACTTTTCAAAAGCATCTAAGTAACTTAAGAGCTACATGCCAATGAGACTTAGGAACCTATGACACTTAGACACTCTTGAAAATTTTACTCAGAGGAAAATAATAATAGAACCTATTCTTTTAACTATACAGTACAGACACCTTAGCATCTAGGGCAACACACATTTGAATTAGTAACTGTATGAATGTAATAATGTTAAGTGAGTGGTAGAAGGGTTCCCCCATTGCTCCTGGTTATCATGCAGACAAGTAAGAAAAAGATATTGAAAATTGAACATATAGGACCAGATTCTGCCCTCAGATGTGCTGGTGCAACCCCTTTGACTTCAGATAAAGTTTGTTCCCTAGAATACTATGTGGGAACTATGTGTAGGCAAAAATTCAGCCAATTCTTCTGGGCTAGGATGCAATCTAGGAGCCCAGTTCAATATTGCTCTACAGCCTGTTACACCTGCTAGACTGGCACACAGGGACTATCGGGTAGTTTAAGAAATCCCACCCTCCCCCGCCGCCCCCTTATGAATAGAACGGGTGCAGAGAGCAGGTATACCAGGTGTAGAGCTGCCTCTCCCAGTTCTGTGCTGCCTGTACAGAAGCAGGAAATATTCCAAAGGGGGAGGGGGTGTCTTATGCATGTTGGATGAGGAAGAGAGTAGGCCAAAGGCAGAAGCATGGCCACTGAAGCAGAGCTGTAATTTAGGGCAGCCTGCCTGTGCCAGGGGTCAAACTGGCCCTTACAGCCCCTGAAAAAGGGAGCTACGAGCTCTGTCACTGCATTGGTATCTGCACTCAGCCTATGGATCTGAG
The DNA here is from genome assembly GCF_028017835.1 of Emys orbicularis. NCBI lineage: Eukaryota > Metazoa > Chordata > Testudines > Emydidae > Emys > Emys orbicularis. The sequence goes on along the minus strand of NC_088687.1, from coordinate 93,143,263 downwards.
GAGTAACTATTAACTCTGCCTTTTAATCGCCACTTTTTCTAAAGTTTTCCAAACATATCTGCTCTTTAAAAAAATGCTATTATCCACTATTCCTTTCTAAAAGTGCCCAACCTTTCTCCTATTTCTGTTAACCTCCCCAACCACTGACCGCTGAATTTTGACACTACCCTGCTGTGCTTGTGTCAGAAAACCTCCTCGTTTTCAACGATACAGTCGCTTCTGGATGCCTCTTAGTGTGAGGCAGAAAAAAGTACGTTTACAGATCCTGGAAGGGAAGGGAAGGGAAGGGGTGTTCTCTTTGTCTTGGCATATAAACTTTATGCTTCCTGCTTGTCTGGCCTTGGAGAAATCCCCCAGGACTCTTGCTTTGGGTTAATAGCATGTTTTAGGAAGTAGGAGGATTCGTTTTCACAACTCTGACTCTCTAGCAAATCTAGCCTTTCAGGATATTCTATAGTATCTATACAGGAGCGGCGCCAGGGTTTTTGACGCCCTTGGCGGGGGTCCTTCCGCACTCCCGGTCGTCGTCATCAATTCTGCGACGGGGGGGTCCTTCCGCGCTCCTGGTCTTCGGGGCATTTCGGCAGCAGGTCCTGGAGCAAGTGAAGGACCCGCCGCAGAATTGCCGCCGAACACCCGGAGCGCAGAAGGATACCCCCGCCGCCGAATTGCTGCCGAGGGCGGCAAAATGCCACCCCCCCAAATCCTGGCACCCTAGGCAACCGCCTAGGATGCCTAAATGGAAGCGCCGGCCCTGTATCTATAACCCTAGGCCTCAGCTTTCCCCTTTAATACTATGTAGTTCTTTGAAATGATGTGCTGCTATTTGATTTATTGTCCTCTTCATCTTGATTATGCTTTTCTCTTGTGCTATTAAATTCATTTATGGGTCTGCATAAGGCTCTGCTCCTCCAGATGCCATATACCAAGAGGCACCATCTGCCATTCTTCACCCACAGTCACATCTGACTCTGGTGCCAGTAGGCTGCTGCAGAGAATAGATTCCTCAGCTACCAACTCCTGCTGTCTGTTTGCACTTCAGCTCTGCGTCCTGGCTTTCTAGACCCTGTAAGAGATCACAGGAGGCAACCGAGCCTAACAAAGAGCTGAGAATCAGGGTACCATGCACAGCCTGAAGGAGGTGAATAGGTACAAGGCAGCTGGAAGGATTTGGGGAGTTGTGGGTATGGGAAGATGAGATGACCCAGATGATGGCAACAGAACTAAATGCACCCAACAGATGTTACCTAACATAGTGCCTTTTATGTGGTACTGTCCTCCAGCATACCCCCATATGGCTCTACAGGTGCATGGCTCTAATCAAGACCCTCTCAGGTTTTCAACCAGTTACCCAAACTCAGTTGGTTCAAGACATATACCCCTTCATGGAGTCTGATTTATTAAGTCTTTACCAAATGTAACTCACTTTGGTTAATTGCCTCAGGTCACCCCCTCTCAGTCCATAAGAGAGTCCCGGCCAGCACTCTCAAAATAGGAGTTGCCAGCTCTACTCCTTGGAGCTGGGTTGTAAGTTAACCAGCTGTAGGGCCTTAGCCAGCCCCTTTTCCTCAGTTAGTCCTCAGGCTCAGATGTGTAGCAAGCCAGCCTTCTCCTTCTGGTCTCTAGGGAGGAAGCCAGCACTGATGCTAGTCCTCTTTCCCCCTGCTCATCTCCAGTTGGTTGGGTGACAGGGGAGCTTTGCCCTGCCCTCTCTGCAAGGCTCCTGGGACCAGGCCCTTGAAGACACCATGATGGGATTCTTCTCTATCAATATTCCCAAGTTCTTGTGTATATATTGGACCTTTCAAAATCTTAAAGAGCCATGTGACATGATAAGGTGGGCTGAATACTAGGCACCTCTACCCTGAAGGGGGCAGGGCAGGCTACCCCATCATAAGGCCATACAAAACCAGAGGCCAAATGGGTCTGAGGTAGCATCTCTTTGGAGGTCTTCGGTGCTGCTGATGGGCAATATTTCACTTCATCAAGAGGTCAATATTTTGATGAATGATATATCACTTTCATGCTGGGACTGAGTTTCCTGAATGGCAGTGTAGATCATTGCTCTTAGACCAAACCCCTTTGTTCAAATACTATAGAATTTAAATACTTAGTCATAAAAACTATTGTGCATATGTCCACGCAGCTATTTCACTGGTGAATGGATGGATTATGAGCATGCGTTGTTCCTATCATGTATTTTTCTCTGCGAATCATTAACTTTCTTTTAAGATTGCCCTTCAGAAAAATGTCAAACAAGCCCAAAAGCTTTCTAAGAATTAGTACGCTAATGAAGTCCCATAATGGACATCAAGAAGACAAATCACATCATACACGCCTGCGAAAGTGGGGAGGAGGGTGAAGGTGGCAAAGGATGGTACTGTGCCACTTGTCTCTGCTGATGAAAACCTTATTTCTAGCAATATTCCCATGTGCTGTATTGCTGAGTGCCATCTGGCAGCTAGTCTCTTTAGTTCAGCCACTTTGGTTTGCAGTTTCAGGCAATTACATCTCACTTGCATGTTTGAACATAAATGTAATTTTATACTCTAAGTGTATTGACTTCTATCAGTGGATTTCACTCACCAATGTGGAGAGGTGCCATTCCTGAGAGGATATGCATTTCAGCAGGCTCATATTAGACAAGATGTATTAGATTTCCAGCCTATCTCGTCTTTGGCACACAATATCCTACTTGATGCCCAGTGACAATCACTTACTTTAGGCTTAATCCAGCTCCCCCTGAAGTGCATGAAAAGATTCCCATTGGCTTCACATGAAAGTGTATTGGGCCCTTTGAATCATCAAAACTAGCATTGCACTGAGAGCAAAAAGAACATAGCAAAAAAGGGAAACCATAGGGGAAATATTACTCTGTTTAAACATCTGTATTTAGTAGAGTCCATTTCTAATATCAAACACAGGGTGGGTCTTGGGTAAGTAGTTTTGCCATTTGTCTCTTCATATCAGACATTAAATTAATCTCTGTACTCCTGCATTAAAGTCATGATAACAATATAGCCTAATACTTACATAAATAACTGTACCCAATCAGTGTGAACTCCACTATAAATAAGAGGGCTGCAATACTTTCCAGGAGAAAGATATAATAAGAAACCAGATTACATCTGAATATTCTGCCAATGATTCATCTGTCTACAAAACCTCTAAAATGTAATAGCAGACCTGGTAGCCAAAACGATACTTTTTTATTGGACTAACACGTAACTTGTAACATGCAAATTTCATTTGGATCAAAAAAAGGCTGTTTTTCTGGTGCTGACAGATTTTTTTTTAAGTCAATTTTTAAAGGTGAATGAGCTAATTATGAAAATGATGCTTTTAAAAATGTTTAGGCAAAGAAATATAACTTATTACACTGAGATAATGGATGAAAGGGTAGCAAATACAATGACTGAAGTTAAGCACATGACAAATTCCTTCATCATATACCAAACTAGAGAGCTATGTTGACAAAGATTCTTGCACAGAAAATAAAGCTTTTTTTAAACATGATAAAGTGGGCCAGATGTTAAACTATGCTCAATGCAATTTTAAGTCTTGGTTTACCCTCCCTCAAAAGTTTACCTAATAGCTTTCACTGTATGAACTGCCATCTTAATAGGAATATAAATAATTATCACCTTTTTCTCTCCCTAGTCCCATCTATATGGCTTAACCACGAGATCTTGCATGATCTAGAAAATAAAAAGGAGTCATATAAAAAATGGAAACTAGGACAGATTACAAAGGATGAATATAGGCAAACAGCACAGGAATGCAGGGGCAAGATTAGAAAGGCAAAGGCACAAAATGAGCTCAAACTAGCTACGGGAATAAAGGGAAACAAGAAGACTTTTTATCAATACATTAGAAGCAAGAGGAAGACCAAAGACAGGGTAGGCCCACTGCTTAGTGAAGAGGGAGATACAGTAACAGGAAACTTGGAAATGGCAGAGATGCTTAATGACTTCTTTGTTTCGGTCTTCACCAAGAAGTCTGAAGGAATGCCTAACATAGTGAATGCTAATGGGAAGGGGGTAGGTTTAGAAGATAAAATAAAAAAAGAACAAGTTAAAAATCACTTAGAAAAGTTAGATGCCTGCAAGTCACCAGGGCCTGATGAAATGCATCCTAGAATACTCAAGGAGCTAATAGAGGAGGTATCTGAGCCTCTAGCTATTATGTTTGGAAAATCATGGGAGACAGGAGAGATTCCAGAAGACTGGAAAAAGGCAAATATAGTGCCCATCTATAAAAAGGGAAATAAAAACGACCCAGGAAACTACAGACCAGTTAGTTTAACTTCTGTGCCAGGGAAGATAATGGAGCAAGTAATTAAGGAAATCATCTGCAAACACTTGGAAGGTGGTAAGGTGATAGGGAATAGCCAGCATGGATTTGTAAAGAACAAATCATGTCAAACCAATCTAATAGCTTTCTTTGATAGGATAACGAGACTTGTGGATAAGGGAGAAGCGGTGGATGTGGTATACCTAGACTTTAGTAAGGCATTTGATACGGTCTCGCATGATATTCTTATCGATAAACTAGGCAAATACAACTTAGATGGGGCTACTATAAGGTGGGTGCATAACTGGCTGGATAACCGTACTCAGAGAGTAATTATTAATGGTTCCCAATCCTGCTGGAAAGGTATAACGAGTGGGGTTCCGCAGAGGTCTGTTTTGGGACCGGCTCTGTTCAATATCTTCATCAATGACATAGATATTGGCATAGAAAGTACGCTTATTAAGTTTGCAGATGATACCAAACTGGGAGGGATTGCAACTGCTTTGGAGGATAGGGTCATAATTCAAAATGATCTGGACAAATTGGAGAAATGGTCTGAGGTAAACAGGATGAAGTTTAACAAAGACAAATGCAAAGTGCTCCACTTAGGAAGGAATAATCAGTTTCACACATACAGAATGGGAAGAGACTGTCTAGGAAGGAGTACGGCAGAAAGGGATCTAGGGATTATAGTGTACCACAAGCTAAATATGAATAAACAGTGTGATGCTGTTGCAAAAAAAGCTAACATGATTCTGGGATGCATTAACAAGTGTGTTGTGAGCAAGACACGAGAAGTCATTCTTCCGCTCTACTCTGCGCTGGTTAGGCCTCAGCTGGAGTATTGTGTCCAGTTCTGGGCACCGCATTTCAAGAAAGATGTGGAGAAATTGGAGAGGGTCCAGAGAAGAGCAATAAGAATGATTAAAGGTCTTGAGAACATGACCTATGAAGGAAGGCTGAAAGAATTGGGTTTGTTTAGTTTGGAAAAGAGAAGACTGAGAGGGGACATGATAGCAGTTTTCAGGTATCTAAAAGGGTGTCATAAGGAGGAGGGAGAAAACTTGTTCACCTTAGCCTCTAAGGATAGAACAAGAAGCAATGGGCTTAAACTGCAGCAAGGAAAGTTTAGATTGGACATTAGGAAAAAGTTCCTACTGTCAGGGTGGTTAAACACTGGAATAAACTGCCTAGGGAGGTTGTGGAATCTCCAACTCTGGAGATATTTAAGAGTAGGTTAGATAAATGTCTATCCGGGATGGTCTAGACAGTATTTGGTCCTGCCATGAGGGCAGGGGACTGGACTCGATGACCTCTTGAGGTCCCTTCCAGTCCTAGAATCTATGAATCTATGAATATAGGGTCAGCTGTTTGAGTCCTCCTTCTGCATTCCAGTGTGTCTTGGAACAGTTCTTCAGAAACTCTATAGCTAATCAGATCATTTTGTATGACATCCAGCCATCTAATTTTGGGTCTTCCAACCCTCGTCTTACCCTCCACTTCTAAGTTTAACACCCTGCTTCCTATATATTCTTCTGATCTTCTTTACATGTGCCCAAACCATCTAAGCCTGAACTCCCCCAACTTTTCTATAATTGGTACCACCTTCACACTTCCCCCTAATTCATTCATTCCGAACATGGTCCATCCTTGTCACTCCAAGTATCCATCTTAACATTTTCATTTCCACTGTATTCACGATCTGATCCTGTCTCTTTCTCAGTGCCCATTATACAGAACAATACGTTAACATCTTGTAGATCTTACTTTTCAACTTGGTAGGCATGCTGCTATCACAGATCACTCCACTCACTTCTTTCCATTTAGTCCACGTCTATCCTGTTCTGCTTATAAGTTTGTCATTCAGTTTATCATTTTCCTGTATTATCAAACCTAGGTACTTGAATTTCTGTACCTTTGGTAGTGGCTGGCCCTCCAAACTTACAATCTTGTCTTCCTGCAGGGTATCGTCAAATCCTCAGATCATACACTGTTTTATTCCTGCTGATTTTCATGCTATTTCTTTCAAATACGCACCTCCAGCTCCCTAACTCTTCCACTTTCTTTTTGCTCTCCCCTATGAGCACTACATCATCTGCAAAAAAGCATGCACCAGAGTGCCATTCTCTGATTTCTGCAAATGTATCGAGCACCAACATGAACAAAAAGGGGATTAGTAACAAGTCTTGATGTACTCCAACTCTTACTGGAAACAGTTCAGTTTCCGCACATGGCCTTCTGACTGTGGTAACAGCACTCTTGTACATGTCCTAGATGAGTCTGGTATAGTCTTCAGGTATCTGTTCTATTCTCATACACCACCAGATGACTTACCATAGGATATGATCATAAGCCTTCTCAAGATCGATGAATACTATGTGCAGGGTTTTCCTCTTTTCTCTATGTGTTTCCACAAGCAATCTTAATGCAAAGTTAACATCCATTAGCGACTTGCCTAGCATGTATCCAAGCTGATTGTCACTGACCTTTATTTCTCTTTTTAGTCATTTATAAATAACTTTCTCCTAAATCTTCATTGTGTGGGGCATGAGGTTAATGCCACGGTAGTTACCATAGTTTTTTATGTCTCCTTTTCTCTTAAATATTGGTACTAATGTGCTCTTTCCCCAGGCATCAGACATCTCCTCAATCCTCATGATGAAATTAAACAGTTGTGTCAATATGTTCATGCCCACTTGCCTCAGTCCCTTCCATGCTTCTGCTGGTATGCCATTGGGGCTGAGAACTTTCAAATTTTTCATGTTATTCAATGTTTTGCCCATTTCTTCCTCCATACTGGTGTCACCAGACCCTGGTCCCTGGTTTGGTTTTCTCAGATGGCCTGGTTCTCTTGGATTCTCTTCCTTCATCGACCTTTCAAAATAACTTCTCCACCATTCCTTAATCTGGTTCTCATTGATTAACATATTTCCACTTTCATCTTTTAATGACTGTGATATATATATATATATAAGAATTTAAAATGTAGGGATATTAAAGAAGGTACTAACAGTGATTCCCCCAAGTGACAGTGACCCCCTCATAATTTGTCCCTCACACTTTAAAATCCAACAGTTTCACCAAGTACAAAAATCTCTTGGGTCTTCTGTTAAAACTTGTAAGCTACTGTCTGTAGAAACCATTGATTATATCTAGCCTGTGAAAGATACTTTACTACTATGTGAAACTTACAAACAAGTTAACTGACTTTGTTCTTGAAGTAATTGATACAATGCAAACAAACACTATAAGCCGTTAAGTGACTTTCACTTCATTCAACAGCTCCTAGGACAGACCCCCACCCTCTGTGATTAAAGGGCCGGGAGTCTCAAATGAATTAGCACACACCCTGAAAGTGGTGGAGACAGTAAATTAAAATATGGTTAAGATATGGAATGTATGCTGATGAATGCTTGATATACATGAATGGTTAGGGAGGTGCCAGCCTAGAAAGGGAGTATCCATCGGCTGAAGAATGTGTCAAGTGGATGACCAGAAAACTCCCGGAGGGTAAACTGGGATCCACCCCATCACCTGGAAGGATGAGAAACACAAACTTTGGACAGTGTGGAGCCACCAGGAATGTGCCACTTTGGACAGGAATGTGCCATCTGCTGATTGAGTCAGCAACAGCAGGATGAAACAGCTCCCATAGACTAACATAGGAATTAATTCCTATAAGAATGGACTCTAAAGACTGATGACTTTGAGTCTCTGGTTCTGCTGCCAACCTCCAGGAGCAGCAGGTGCACCTGACACAGACTCGGCTCCATTCTCATGACCAAGATACCTGGCCAGTAACTTGGCATGAGCAACTTCTAGGCTGGTAACTATAACACCTATACAGAACTTGAATGAATGATTGTGTGAATGAACCTCTCTCTCTCTATATATATATATAGATATGTGTGTGTGTGTGTGTGTGTGTGTGTGTGTGTGTGTGTATAAGAAATAAGTAGTCAAACAACGTTGTTTACTTTTATCTTTTGCTTTATCAGTATATTTACAATAAATGTGGCATCTTTGCCTTATCCCTCTTAATAAGATCCTGCTGGTTTTTATTCTATTGGTATAACATTTTGGTGGAGAATAGCGAAAGGGGGATTATTGGTATTTGTGCCTCACTTATTGTAAACCAATCTGTGTGCACACAACCGGCTCTACAGAGCATGGTTCTATCCTTGGTTAACCAAAACCTGCTGGCCTCCGAAGAGGTAGCAGAAAACATAAAATTGTTAACAAAACCTGCTGGCCTCCGAAGAGGTAGCAGGGAACATAAAACTGTTAACAAAACCTGCTGGCCTCTGGAGAGGTAGCAGAAAAAGAGAAAAAAATCAAATCAGGGGCAGCAAGAGGGTCCCAGGGACCAGACAGTGCTGCTCGCTGAACAAATTTAAAAATGTTCAAGAAAAGGTGCATACACCCTCGGCCGTAGCATGACTGAGCATAAGGGGAGAACTTAGGGTTTCTCGCTCTGCCCCTGGGAGGGGTTTTTATTTTTGGTGTATGAACCCTCGGTGGTAGAAGGCCGAGCAATACAGAGGGAAGCTTAGCGTCTCTCCCTCTGGCCCAGAGTGGGTTAAAAACATAAGATACAGATCTTGTTCTGTTAAACCAAACTCTGAAGGATATAGGAGTTTGGGCAGTGTAGTGTGGTTTATGTTTGTTTGTTTTGTTTTGTTTTTTTGTAAGTAATATTGTGGTAATTTCACAATTTTGAAGAAAATGTTTTAGGAACGGGACCAGGAAGGGTGGGGGCTAGTTGGAAAGCCCACCCTCCTTGCTAAATTGGTAGTGGAACAAGGCTTGTGCCCATGGAAAGGAACTGTTTATTGGAAAAAGCAGGATCGGGCCTAGGCAAGCAACATGTAGAGAAACTGGAAAACAGGTTGGGTACAGAGAGTTAAAACAGCACTCTCAAATCTGACAGCAGCAGTAACATCAAGAGAAGAAACATTTGAGACCCCAGAAGGGGGCAGACCTTTGGGACCCCTCTGGAGATTGGGAAGGGGGATATTTGGGATATTTGGGTAAATTCCTCCTCCCAGGGCCAAAATGCCATTGAAACAGTTAACAACAGTGCCTGCTTCTGCCTCAGATCTCCAGGCCATGGCAAAATGGCTGGAGATTTTAAAACAGAAATTTTTTTCTAGATGGAGTGTTAACGCCCTTTTACTGAGAGAAAGGGAGGATTTACACTCACAAGAAATGCACCACTTAATTAGCATTTGTGCAGCCCCAAGTACCAAACACACTGTGGCAGAGACTAAGCAGGTTCTGCCATGGTGGAAGCACTGTGCTAATTTGTTTCCAAGCTTCTATCTTTCAGGCTCTGAACCAGAACATCAGGAGAGCTGGTACCAGCTGAAGAGTTATAAAATACCATGGTTATAGTGTCATGAAAAAGTCTGTGTTCAGTGTTCTGTGTTGCATGTTCTGTGTCTGTCTCTAGTGGTGTCCTGTGCTAGCATTGGGTCCAGAAAAAGAGGGGATACTACACTAGACAGGGCAAATGTCTTTTCCTCTCTCTACTTCCCCCATGTCCATCCAATTTATCAATCACCACTTGTGTCCAAAGGACTTTGGTCCCCAGTGCATCAGGTTTATTTTTGTTAGGTTCTCTAATAGTCATTTTGTTGTTAATTTTTGTTATTAATACATTTGTATTGTTAGTTACATTTGCTTGTATTGTTAATTCCACACTTTCCTCTATGCACTCTGGTTCTACTTCCCCAAGCCCTAAAGGGTAGTTCTTGGGCCCCCATAACCTGTAAAACCTTGGCCCATGATTGTAGGGCCCCATCTTTCAGGTCCCCAGAAACCTCTTGAGAACAACTGTTAAAAATAGGAAATTCTGCAACATTTTAGCAACTAAATGTTAGTTTAAGTCCAAATCAGCTTAACCTTGCATGACAACTGTGGTACTCCTACAAAATCTTATTTGTTGTGTGTGCTTAAGAAGGTCCTGACCTCAGTGACTTTTATTGTTTGATGGCTATTGCAGCATCAAACTTGGGCCTCATCTTGTTTGTCAATGTACCCAATTATTGTAATGGTAATGGTTTTATGATTGTTTGGTTTGTTTGCAAGAGATCACCTGTGCCCTACAATAACAACAACTGCTGTAATAATCATAAATAAAGGGGCAGAGTGTTGTAGGAGCAGCCCACCTGGTCAGCAGTTCTAAATATAATTTTTCATCCCATCATTGTCCTATTAGTAATCCTAACTGTTATGTTGGTTCTGCCTTAAAACAATTACATAAAGTGTGACCCATTCAATACCCCTGGATTGAAGGGTCAAAAGGGGGACAATGTAGGACTGTTGAATGAAATTGTTTTTAATTGTTTACTTTATTAATGTAACTTCATAAGTAAAGTTTTATGAATGAAACAATCTTCATTCATAAAACCAGTTACCCCAATAACTGGCTAATTAACAGTTAAGATGCTTGTTAAGAGCCATAGCTGTTCAGTCAGCTGCCTTTGTAAGTTTCACTATCAATCCAATTCCTGCTTAAATCACTGAGACTTGCACTGTTTCAGTATTGTAATTTCTGTTCACCATTTATTACACTTGCCTACAGTGTAACTTCTGTTCACTGTTTGCCATCCATTATACTTGTCTATATTGTAACTTCTGTTCACTGTTTGCCATATTGTAATTCAAACCCCATTTTAAAACGCTTACTCCATTTTGTAAGGGTTTGCTGCAACCTTCATTTTTGCAAACCCTGCTGTAATCTTATTAGTTTAGTTTAGATGTGTGAATGAGGTATGTATGGATAATGGAATCAACCTCCAGCCCCAGCCTGTCCTGATTAAATAGAGTTCAAACACCAAGGGCTGAAGATGCAGACAAGAGCCCTAACAAAGTAAGAAGAATCCACCCTAAAAAGAAAAGGTACAATAGAAGGAAGATCAAAGCCCGGTCCGAGGCTGAAAGTCATGTCTGCAATTGATGGGTGATCAATCACCAAACCCAGAGGCAGCGTGACACAGCAAGACCTATAGACTCTGGATTCAAACTAAAGCCTACAAAAAGGATGGATGAGATGGAAAACTTTGGAGGAGGGTAACATTCTGCTGCCAACATGGAAGGGCATCGGTGCATGCCCAACAGAGACCCAGCTCGTCCTTGTGCCCGGCTTTCCTGGCCAGTTAGCCACCACAAGCTATGAACCCAAGCTGCAAACTCAAGCCACAGACTCAAGCAGGACTGGTAACTATGCAGCAGCTGCAGAACATCTGATGGATGTGTGTGTGTATAGGTATTAGGTATAATGTGTGTGTATAAGGATTAAGATATTAGTTATTGGTCATAAATCAAATTGTTATCATAATAAATGTGGCATCTTTATCTTGTCCCCTTTAATAAGATCCTGCTAGTTTTTATTGGTATAACAAAAAGGCACATCAGCACAGGTTAGACAGCAAGGCGGGTCCTGTAGTTGGGTCCAGGCTAGCCACAGCAATTGTCAATGGGACTCTACAGGCCTAGGAAACCATAGGACATCTTAAATTCTTCCATGACCTCTTTTGCACAAGAAAGTGCTTTATATTTGGCTGTATTCATAATCCTCAGATTTAAAAATAGCTGAGTTCCTTCCTGACTGAGAAAGAAAGATATTAACCAGATTTACTGGCTGTCTCGCATGTTTTACATTCAGCTTTCTCTTGTCACGTTCCCACCAAGTAAATGCATGCATATATAGGGTGGCTGGGTGATTGCTTCCAGAGCAAATATGCTTTTTTATCCATGAATACACTTGTTCATATGTGAATATACACATTCATGTATGAATAAAACTCATTCATATAAATGAAAGGCTCTTCCTAAAGATCCATACAAACAAAACACAGTGACATGAAAGCCCACTGAAAAATGAATGAAATGGATACAAACATGCTCTGATTGAATCATGAATCATCTTGAGTGAACAGAGTGGAAAATAAATGTTTCCACCATTCACCCAACTATATTATCTACTTAATACTAAAACACCAATACACATGGTAGCATTACAGTTTGTAACAACAAATTCACTTCCTTTTTAGACCTAATTTAATGGTATTCTTGTGTTATATGGATAACAAAAAATTGGATATAAGCCATAATTTCCATGGCATGCAGGATGACACTACAACAGAAGTATATGATGTCTTGCTTTTGAGAACAATAGGTTCTGATCAATTGCTTCCAGTGTATGATGAAATATGGAGGACCACTGACACTGTGATCCAGACCCTCATGTCTGTGTTCAGTTCAGCATCCTAGTCATGTGGGCATATGGCAAAAGCAGGTTTATGGCCTGCACTCCCATGATCTCTAGGGCTACCAGAGGCCATTTGGGACCCTGGAATAAGGTGGAGTAGTCTCAGGGCTGCTCTAAATTATGCCAACTGATCTCTCCTAAGAGGCCAGCATGCTGTCCAGGATCACTAGAGGGCAGACCTGATCAATAATTTGGCCCCTTTCCCCAGCCATGCACCTATTCCAGCGGCACCAGGAGAGGCTGGTGTGGAGCCAGCATAGCCAGCTATGAGCCAGATGGGGAGCCCACACAGCAGGGGAATCACCAGCTGCCCAGTTAAGGCTGCTTTGAGGCCTCTATTAACTGGATGAACAGTACAAAGGGCCCAAAGTTAGAGCCAGGATCTGGGCTTGTGTGAATAAAAATCCATAGGCCTGATTCTAATCTCATGTATGCTGCTATAAATCAAGAGTAACTATTAAAATCAATGGGCCTGATTCTCCACTGCCTTGGCCCTTGTTCCGTCATTTACAGCAGAGCAAAGTGAATGTAAATTGCTCCCCTTCAGATCTGGTACCATTATTATTAACTGTATTGCGCTGGCAAGGCAGCGGAGAATTGGGCCCGATAGAATGACACCCACATAAAACTGGTGTAAAGAAGAGGAGAATTCAGCCCTGAATGCTGCCAAGAGATGTCACATCAGACCAACTCCTGGTGTCCTCACTCAGAGAACTTGTGTCAAGAGGCGTTTTATCTGAGATGGGATTATAGCATTTGTCCCATTGTTTGAGAGAAGGGGTAACAGGCTTCAGTGTTTCTTAAACTTGGTAAAAACCCACAAAGCGACTGTTTTTAGATTAAAGATTTCCAGATCCCTTCAGCTGGTGTAAATCACCAACGCTCTTTTGCTTTCAGTGGAACTATACTGATTTACCCCAGCTAAGGCTCTGCTTCAAGATTTCTTATTAAAAAAACGAGAATTGTTAGGGTCTGGAAGGAAGACTGGATCCACTATGAATAGTGTTCATTTATTTATAGCATTCTAGGAGCAAAAACGATTACTATGGCTTCAGTGCAATTTGGATTGGAAATAAGATTAGGGTTAACAGGCTCTTCATACTGACAACTGATCTCTATAAAAAGTGCTCTGAAATTAAATGATAATTTCATCACTATTTCATCTTACTTACTTAACCCAAATGGATTGTTAAAGCTAAGTAAAATGGAATCCAATGACCAACTGGCTTTGATATTTGTGAGTTGTCGAATGAATTTCTATATACTCGTGCTGTCTTAATTGTCATTGTGATCAAGGGTTAAAACATTGGAGGGAAATGTGCAACAAAATGCATCACTTTAATCCCTTTCTTCTGTAAGGATGAAGCAGCAGAAAAGGAAAAGTAGCAAGTGGGAAAATGTAAGATCCGGAATTTTTAAAATAAACTTGTCAGCCATTCCTGACATCTGTAGTGATAAACACTTTATAATAAACCGTGTGGGATTTTCGTAAGCCTCTATAACATAACAACGATGAGAAAAAAAATACTCAAAGGATTTTTCTGAATGTGTTTTCATTTCCAGGCTTTGTTATGTTAACTACATAAAATGAAGTAGTCATTCTTAGAGCAGTCCACTGATTAACCCTTTAGCAGGTCAAGCCTTTCAGTCCCCGTGAGTGAAACCAAACCCCAATTCTGAGGACTTAAGTGATGTCAGATGTTTACGGTCCTGAGTACCTAGGAGTGTATGGGTGAAATCCTGACTCCATGAAGGTTAATGGCAAAACTTCAGTGCATTGATGTAAGTGGAATCAGGATTTCACTCCATACTCCTCAGATCCTCAACACTAATTGTCCCAATACTCCAGGCTCCTAATATCACCAGATCTCCAATACTTCATACTTGTTATCCCCAATGTTCAACACTCCAAATATCCCCAATGCTTCCTGTATTCCCAGAATTCCTAATACTTCATCTGTCTACAACGCCAACGATCTGCCATGTTCAGCCTCATTACACTTCAGATATCCTCAGATACGGAACAGCTACAGAATACAGGTCACATCATATAAAAAAGAAGGAGCCCTGAGCAGGTTCTTCGACCACCATTTGTTTTCTCTCTTAATAACTGTGAAAGACTTGTAGACTCCGGCATGTTTCGAACCAAATAAATAAATAAATAAAATGAATGAATGAAACATTCAGAGGCCAGATGTTTTCAGACTAAGATGGGGAGTTCAGTTCACACAATTGTTCTGCCTTTTTGTTTTCCTGCATAGTTCTTTCCTGTGGAGGATAGGATATATTAGCTTGCTGCCAGAGATTGCTTAGATGCAGCTACTGGATCAGCATAGCACATCAGTGAAAGATGGCTAACAGTCTTCCTTTTCCTGTGCAGCTGGTGTTTGCAGAGAGGGATCATTTTTAAGCTGATTTATTTACCCAAGTCCTTTTTTTTTTTTTTAATCAGTGGACATCAGCATGCTAATTGTTACTCATAACTTTGGAACAATGAATAAACCTCATTGATACAACTATACCGTTAATAGAAAAACATCCTTGACTCGCAGGTGGAAATCTAAGGACTTTGTGCTCTGGAAGGTTGATATCACAGAGTTCCCACTAAAAATGTAGCCATGCCCCCAAATGTTCAATTATTAAAGAAACAACAAATCTTCATGTTGTTGTTTTAGCTTCAAGAAAGAAAATATTTATAGTTTCTATTTTTTTAAAGTAAATCCACACCTTAGGGGGAAAGGGGGAACTTGCTGTAAGTTATCACCACTTCTGCCCTTACAGTGTCCAGGGTGTTTAGTTTCAATATTTAAATGAAAAAGTTCTGCCACGCAAAGCTCTGTGGGCTAAACAACGTGTAGTCGGGGTTCGCTTGCAGAGAATTTGGTGAGGATAATATAAAATGTCATGATGTACAGTCACTTCTGTTTTCAGGAGGAATCACTTTGAAGATTGCACTTCCATACAGCAAATGTCAGTGCTTGGCCCCTGATAAACACTCTATTGTCTAGTGGACTAGTAGGGTGCATTAACGACCTTACAGCATGTGGACATCCTGACAATGGATATGTGATTGCACTCAGGTAGACATACCCCAGCTAGCTTTAATCTAGCTAATGTGTTGGCCCCAGCTGCAACGTAAACATAGTGGGTCAGGTGTAACAGCATACATAGACCGTATTGACTCAGTTCTTCCAGTTACTGGTATTTCCTCTGAACCTGGTATTTCCCATTAATTCAGTCCATTCCTGTTTCTTTCACATTGGTGGAGGGTGCCTCTTTGTGGCAGGACCTCATATAAAATATACAGAGCATATTAAGGCCCTTGCTGCTGTGATCCTGAAGTCCTTCTGAACATACACTGATAAATCTGTTAGGGAATTAGTGTGTTTTTGAACTATTTTCATGTACTTACAATGACACGATAAGCACATTTGATAAATAGAAAAACAAACTCAAAAGCAATCACTGTGCTTTTAAGAGCTGCAGAATTTGACCTTGCATGGTGATTGAACAAAGGGAGCCATCTATCATTATTTTCAACCTATATTCAAATTCACTAGCAGCACAAATGTACAGAGAATAGTGCATATTCATATTATAAGGATAACATTAGATCAACAGGTGAATAAAGATGCATGAGTCATTAAAAAGACATGTCATACAGTGATCTTTGCAGTTTTAAGCCCAGTTTGGGCACTGACTTGCTGTGACTTTGAGCAAATCATTTAGCCTCTCTGGATCTCAGCTTCTCTGTCTGTGAAATGGAGAAAACAAAATACCTGGTAGCACCTGGAAAGTTAAAAACATTGACATTCTGAGGAGAAAAACAGGGATATACTTTCCAACTCCATTGAAACATTTGATCAGCAAAACTTTTTAGGACAGAGACAGCAGAAAATGGTCCACATTATGCTATTAAATATGGACTATCCCTACTAATAGTCTTTCTGCTAACAGATAGTCTTTCATCTCTGAGGCCCTGGTCCAGCAAGTTACAACATGTGAGCAGACCTCTGCACCCAGACGGAGCCCTACCCACATTAAGCAGAAACCACATAGGCACAGGATACTGCCCATGTTCTGGAATCGAAAGCGCATTGCCTCATAATGTGGAGAAAAGATGAACGTTTATGAGTTTTTAATGCTGCTGGGTGGTCATTATTATTAATGATTATGATGTTACTGTGAGCTTAATCAAGTGTTAGAGCTTATCATAGGATGATTTTTAGGGATTCCATCTGAAGAGATAAAAATAAAAATAATAAGAATAATTAAATTGTCTTTTTAATAATAAATAGTCACCATTTTAGAGTTCTGTGAAAGCAAAAACTATCTGCAGCCCAGTAAGTGTGATGGTTTGGCAGTAATTTCCATTATTGCTTACCTGTTTTCCCCACTAGAGATTTACATTTTGACCTATGTACATTTTAGAACGGTTCTCTAGCCCTTTCCCTTTAGGAGTAGGTGTTATCCCTAAGAATGAGTCCTTAGCAGCATGGAATGCTATTAGTTATTCATCTGACATTAGCAATCTGTGAGATATTTCTTTGATTAACACTGCCTGGATTTATGCTTATACAGTGCTACCATCCATATGGCTGATTTTTCTTAATTAGGTCTCTTGATATTGTCTAGCCCAATGTCCAAAATATGCAAATATTGTCCTTCTGATTCCACTTGTTTCTTTTCTAAAATAGATCTTTGCAGAACTGAATAATTTTTTTAAATATAGTGCTTAATGTAGGTCCTACACATAAACAAATTCTCTCTGTGTGTATAGCTGAGCAGCTAGAGAAAGAATAGTCCAATGGTTAGGATACTAGCCTACAACTTGGGACACCTAGGTTCAATTTCCTTTTCTGTTTGACCTTGGGCAAAGCCCAAATCCTCAAAGGTATTTAGGTGCCGAACTCCTATTGAAATTTCAATGGGACTTGGACATGTAAATACCTTTGAAGATCTGGGCCTTAGTCTCTCTGCACCTAAATTCCCCATCTGTAAAATGGGAATGATGATACTTCCCTGCCCCACATGGGTGTTGTGAGGATAAATACATCAAAGATTATGATGTGCTTTGAGATCTACTGATGACAAAGTGCTGTATAAGAGCTAGGTATCATATATTATGACTGCACTATGCACATTGTACACAAATACAGCTCTGTTTATGTTTCAGTCCTGCAGTAAGGACAAAACTTATTTAGTTTGTTTGAATTATTCATTGCTAGGATATATTTAAAAAATGCAGTAGGGGAAATGAGAAGAATATTTACTGGTTCAATATATAATTTGTAAGGTATGTGAAATCTGGTGCACCAGTGACAAATTGCTTGATTGTCCTTTTTAAGCAGAGCTTGAATTTAACAAGGGAATTCCACTTTCTTTTGTGAGCAGAGGCCCTGTTGTCCAATCCATGATCCAGCTGACAGGTGGTTAACTTTGGTCAGGACTCTGGCAGACCACACCTTCAACACAGTTACAAATGATTGGGGTAATGAGGGTGGATTCCTGACAGGGCCATCAGGACCTAAGGGCTTACACCCAGGAGCCCTATAAAAATGGTTCATTGCTAAGCAGGAAAGAGCTGCAGTTAGTAGGGTGTAGGCTAATGTAAGCTGTTTTAGAGGAGCTAGGCTTAGTGACCCTGGTGATAAGCACTATGTAAGTGCTGGTAGGTAGGCAGATAGCTATGGTATCATCTCAATAGGTTATAAATGATTGACTTCTGTAGTTCAAGCAGGTCCTTTAGTTTTTGTTCTATTTAAACTCTGAGGGGATTTTGTTGTAGTTTATTAATTAGTGTAACTTGCATTCCTGACAGTAAATGGGGGAGAACTGCTCTTTCTGAAAGACTTTTGCTGTGGCACCTGTTGGCTGACTCAGGCAGCATAGACTTTACTGTTCTTTATATTGCAATCACACCTAGAGACCCTAGTCAGGGATTTGTGACTCGTTGCACTAGGTGCTGTAGACATGCAAAACAAAAACAAGGCCCAGCACCAGAGTGCTTACAATGCTAGGCTTCTAGCTCACCACATTTATTAAACAAATGGCTTTTTAAAAACAGATCTGGACTAGAAGAGATCCCCCTGCACACACCCACTCCCTGCCTTTAAGACTCCGTGATAGGAATAGTTGTGACAGTCCTTAATGATACTACTCGAGTATTTTTGTGCTGGAGTGCTGTAATGCCATTGAATTTCATGGGATGGTATTATGCAACTCTACAACTGGTAAAATGTTACAGTATAGTGGAAAATAGGGGCAGACTTGAAGGTTTAGCCACAGCTGTTTGCAGCAGGATATCCGTCGCACAGCTTCAGAAGAGTGGCAGTATTCTGTCCAGCCGCTAGTCCTTTATTAATTCAGAGAGATTCAAAGCTCTGATTAGATGTGTTTATTTAGGAACAATCATAGTGCTTCAATTCAGTGTAGTAAAAGAAATGAGCACCCACTAAATACGACTCAGTCATTAATACATATGTATTAGCTGCTGACATTGTTTGAAAGGCAAAAGACATAATTTTCATTACATTGGATCTTTTACTTATATGAACAGCAATCCACCATCATCTCCCCTCTGCTCCACACTCTCCCCAAAGCTCTAAGGCAAATACAAAAGGCAATATCCTCTATGGCTCAGAGGTTGTTCCCTTTTCAGGAAACAAGACTTGCCATTCAGCCAAACAGCATTGAATCACATCATATTACCTAATCAGACCTGCTCATGTCACATGGCCCTGATCTAAACTCCAGGTTGTAGACAAAAGGGAACAGTTGCATACCTAAGGAATAGATGATAGAAGAGTGGATTATTTTTGAAAACAAGCTCTACAGTCTCATTCCTTTCTGCAGAAGTGAAGGATACTGCGAATGATAAGTGTGCCTCTGTGGGGGAGGGAATGCTAACTGACTCATGGAGGGAACAGTGAGAGAGTCAATCATTAGATCTTCCAATTAGTAGTTCCATGATGACCTTGAATATGTCCAAACAGGCTTCCTTTACAAATTGGACTTGATTCCTGGGGAGCTTTGCCCTTTACTTCAACAGGTCCAGGATTTCAACCCTAGATAACAGCA
The DNA here is from genome assembly GCF_028017835.1 of Emys orbicularis. Taxonomy (NCBI): domain Eukaryota; kingdom Metazoa; phylum Chordata; order Testudines; family Emydidae; genus Emys; species Emys orbicularis. The sequence continues at coordinate 93,123,615 of NC_088687.1, read as the reverse complement.
TCACATATAAAGCATTTCACTTGGATTATTAGCGCTTTGTAGAGGTCTGAGTTGGGTGTTGGAGAGCATGAACCAAAGTGTTACTGCCATCTGAATAGCTCACTTATAGTTACCCAAACATGTTCTTGTTGGTATATCTCGTTGATATATCTGTTGTTTGCTTGTGAATAATATAAGCCTTTTAGTCATCATTTCAATTGACATTGGAGTATGTCAGATAAAAAATAGTTCTTTGTTTAAACACATAGTATTATTGAAGGGACATCAGAAATAAATTTGGCCAAGGATGCTGTCATAACCATAAAGGGAAGGGTAACAGCTCTCCTGTGTACAGTACTATAAAATCCCTCCTGGCCAGAGACTCCAAAATCCTTTTACCTGTAAAGGGTTAAGAAGCTCGGGTAACCTGGCTGACACCTGACCCAAAGGACCAATAAGGGGACAAGATACTTTCAAATCTTGGGGGGGGGGGAAGGCTTTTGTTTGTGCTCTTTGTTTAAGGGGTTGTTCGCTCTTGGGACTGAGAGGGACCAGACATCAATCCAGGTTCTCCCCATCTTTCTAAACAAGTCTCTCATATTTCAAACTTGTAAGTAAAAAGCCAGGCAAGGCGTCTTAGTTTTACTTTGTTTTCTCAACTTGTAAATGTACCTTTTACTAGAGTGTTTATCTTTGTTTGCTGTACTTTGAACCTGAGACTAGAGGGGGGTCCTCTGAGCTCTTTAAGTTTAATTACCCTGTAAAGTTATTTTCCATACTGATTTTACAGAGATGATTTTTACCTTTTTCTTTAATTAAAAGCCTTCTTTTTAAGAACCTGATTGATTTTTCCTTGTTTTTAGATCCAAGGGAGTTGGATCTGTATTCACCAGGAGTTGGTGAAAGGAAGGAGGGGGGAAGGGTCAATTTCTCCTTGTTTTAAGATCCAAGGGGTTTGGATCTGTATTCACCAGGGAATTGGTGAAAGGTTTCTCAAAGCTTCCCAGGGAAGGGAATTAGCTTGTGGGAAATGGTGGCAGATCTAAGATCTAAGCTGGTAGTTAAGCTTAGAAGTCTTCATGCAGGCCCCCACACTTGTACCCTAAAGTTCAAAGTGGGGATACAGCCTTGACAGATGCCTACCGGACTTCGAAAGTATAAACAACTCTAGCCTAAGTTTCAGGCCTGGTCTACACTACGAGTTTAGGTCAACTTTAGCAGCGTTAAATCGAATTAAGCCTGGACATGTCCACATGACAAAGCCCTTTTTTTCGACTTAAAGGACCCTTTAAACCGGTTTCTTTACTCCACCTCCGACGAGGGGATTAGCGCTAAAATCGGCCTTTGCGGGTCGGATTTGGGGTAGTGTGGACGGAATTCGACGTTATTGGCCTCCGGGAGCTATCCCACAGTGCTTCATTGTGACCGCTCTGGACAGCGCTCTCAACTCAGATGCACTGACCAGGTAGACAGGAAAAGCCCCGCGAACTTTTGAATTTCATTTCCTGTTTGCCCAGCGTGGAGAGCACAGGTGACCACGCAGAGCTCATCAGCACAGGTAACCATGATGGAGTTCCAGGATCGCAAAAGAGCTCCAGCATGGACCAAACAGGAAGTACGGGATCTGCTCGCCATATGGGGAGACGAATCAGTGCTAGCTGAACTCCGTAGCAGTAAACGAAATGGCAAAATATTAGAAAAAGTCTCAAAGGCCATGAAGGACAGAGGCCATAACAGGGACGCACAGCAGTGCCGCGTGAAAATTAAGGAGCTAAGGCAAGCCTACCACAAAGCCAGAGAGGCAAACGGAAGGTCCGGGGCAGAGCCGCAAACATGCCGCTTCTACGCGGAGCTGCATGTCATTCTAGGGGGTGCAGCCACCACTACCCCAACCGTGTGCTTTGACTCCATCAATGGAGAATCACGCAACAGGGAAGCGGGTTCGGGGTATGCGGAAGATGATGATGATGAAGACAATGAAGATAGCTCACAGCAAGGAAGCGGAGAAACCGGTTTCCCCAACAGCCAGGATATGTTTATCACCCTGGGCCTGGAACCAGTAACCCCCGAACTCACCCAAGGCGTGCTCCCAGACCCTGAGGGCACACAAGGGACCTCTGGTGAGTGTACCTTTGTAAATATTACACATGGTTTAAAAGCAAGCATGTTTAATGATTAATGATTAATTTGCCCTGGCAATCGCGGCCAGTACAGCTACTGGAAAAGTCTGTTAACTTATATGGGGATGGAGCGGAAATCCTCCAGGGACATCTCCAGAAAGCTCTCCTTCATGTACTCCCAAAGCCTTTGCAAAAGGTTTCTGGGGAGGGCTGCCTTATCCCGTCCTCCATGGTAGGACACTTTACCACGCCAGGCCAGTAGCACGTAGTCTGGAATCATTGCATAACAAAGCATGGCAGCGTATGGTCCCGGTGTTTGCTGGCATGCAGACAACATCCATTCCTTATCTCTCTTTGTTATCCTCAGGAGAGTGATATCATTCACGGTCACCTGGTTGAAAGGGGTGATTTTATTAAGGGGACATTCAGAGGTGCTCGTTCCTGCTCGGCTGAACAGAAATGTTCCCCGCTGTTAGCCACGTGGTGGGGGGGAGGGGTGAAGTGATCATCCCAGAGAATTGGGTGTGTGGGGGGGGGGGTAGTTGGGTTTGTGCTGCATGTTAACCCGGAAACCGCAGCCCCTCCTTTTACATTGCAAACCCATTTTAAATGGCCAACCCAACGGGTCCTTGGTATGGGAAATGAGGGCGCTGCTGTTTGAAACCATTCCCACATGTTATGAAGGTTAAAAAAGCCAAAAGACTGTGGCTTACCATGGCTGCCTGCAAGCCGAATTCTGTTGCCTGGCACTGCGTGAGTGACCTCTCACACCAAACCGGCAGGCCCTCAATATAAGAGGAAAAATGCGACCTTGTAACAAAAGCACATGTGCTGTGTAATGTGAACAGCAAAATTTAACGTGAAAGAGTGTACCCATTGTTCTCTAAAATTTGTCTTTTTTAACCACCTCTCCCTTCTCCTCCACCAGCTGCAAATGTTTCTCCTTCACAGAGGCTAGTGAAGATTAGAAGGAGAAAATGGCAGACTCGGGATGATATGTTCTCGGAGCTCCAGATGTCCTCCCACACTGACAGAGCACAGCAGAATGCGTGGAGGCAGTCAATGTCAGAGTGCAAAAAAGCACAATATGAACGAGAGGAGAGGTGATGGGCTGAATCTCAGGCTGAAGAGAGCAAGTGGCGGGCTGAAGAGGATAGATGGCATCAGCTTGCTGACAGAAGGCAAGAGTCGATGCTCCGGCTGCTGGAGCATCAAACTGAAATGCTCCAGCGTATGGTTGAGCTGCAGGAAAGGCAGCAGGAGCAGAGACCGCCACTACAGCCCCTGTGTAACCAACAGCCCTCCTCCCCAAGTTCCATAGCCTCCTCACCCAGATGCCGAAGAACACAGAGCGGGGGGGCCTCCGGCCACCCAGCCACTCCACCCCAGATGATTGCCCAAGCATCAGAAGGCTGGCCTTCAATAAGCGTTAAAGTTTTAAAGTGCAGTGTGTCCTTTTCCTTCTCTCCTCCCCCACCCCTCCCGGGCTACCTTGGCAGTTATCCCCCTAGTTGTGTGATGAATTAATAAAGAATGCATGAATGTGAAGTAACAATGACTTTATTGCCTCTGCAAGCGGTGCTCGAAGGGGGAAGGGGAGGGTGGTTAGCTTACAGGGAAGTAGAGTGAACCGAGGGGGGGTGGGAGGGTTCATCAAGGAGAAACAAACAGAAGTTTCACACCGTAGCCTGGCCAGTCACAAAACTCGTTTTCAAAGCTTCTCTGATGCGCACCGCACCCTGCTGTACTCTGCTAACTGCCCTGGTGTCTGGCTGCGCGTAATCAGCAGCCAGGCGATTTGCCTCAACCTCCCACCCCACCATAAATGTCTCCCCCTTACTCTCACAGATATTGTGGAGCACACAGCAAGCAGCAATAACAATTGGAATATTGGCTTCGCTGAGGTCTATCCGAGTCAGTAAACTGCACCAGCGCGCTTTTAAACGTCCAAATGCACATTCCACCACCATTCGGCACTTGCTCAGCCTATAGTTGAACAGGTCCTGACTCCTGTCCAGGCTGCCTGTGTACGGCTTCATCAGCCATGGCATTAAGGGGTATGCTGGGTCCCCAAGGATAACGATAGGCATTTCAACATCCCCAACGGTTATTTTCTGGTCCGGGAAGAAAGTCCCTTCCTCCAGCTTTTGGAACAGACCAGAGTTCCTGAAGACGCGAGCATCATGTACCTTTCCCGGCCAACCCACGTTGATGTTAGTGAAACGTCCCTTGTGATCCACCAGGGCTTGCAGCAGCATTGAAAAGTACCCCTTGTGGTTTATGTACTCGGTGGCTTGGTGCTCCGGTGACAAGATAGGGATTTGGGTTCCGTCTATCGCCCCACCACAGTTTGGGAATCCCATTGCAGCAAAGCCATCCACTATGACCTGCACGTTTCCCAGAGTCACTACCCTTGATATCAGCAGGTCTTTGATTGCGTTGGCTACTTGGATCACAGCAGCCCCCACAGTAGATTTGCCCACTCCAAATTGATTCCTGACTGACCGGTAGCTGTCTGGCGTTGCAAGCTTCCACAGGGCTATCGCCACTCGCTTCTCAACTGTGAGGGCTGCTCTCATCCTGGTATTCTGGCGCTTCAGGGCAGGGGAAAGCAAGTCACAACGTTCCATGAAAGTGCCCTTATGCATGCGAAAGTTTCGCAGCCACTGGGAATCGTCCCACACCTGCAACACGATGCGGTCCCACCAGTCTGTGCTTGTTTCCCGGGCCCAGAATCGGCGTTCCACGCCATGAACCTGCCCCAGTAACACCATGATTTGCACATTGCTGGGGCCTGTACTTTGTGAGAGGTCTAGGTCCATGTCAATTTTAAAATGTCAATTTTTGTTTTTTCTTATTTTCTTCTGCTTCTAGTCTGGCCAGTTCTAGTTTGCTAGCTGCTTCACTGGTAGTCATTCTTTTTCCTGCTTTCCTGTGCTGGGCCACACCCCTCTGCAGTTGACTGAAACTGGGATGTATTTAGCTCAGGCTCCTGCTGAGTGCTGCTGAGTTAACAGAGACTTTCTAACTAGCTACTTTCGAGGATGTAAAAAAGAAAAAAAACACAATTCAGAAAGATGGGGAGAACCTGGATTGATGTCTGGTCCTTCTCAGTCCCAAGAGCGAACAACCCCTTAAACAAAGGACACACACAAAAAAGCCTTTCCCCCCCCAAGATTTGAAAGTATCTTGTCCCCTTATTGGTCCTTGGGGTCAGGTGTCAGCCAGGTTACCCGAGCTTCTTAACCCTTTACAGGTAAAAGGATTTGGAGTCTCTGGCTAGGAGGGATTCCATAGCACTGTACACAGGAGAGCTGTCACCCTTCCCTTTATAGTTATGACACGCCCCCCAAATCACAGATAGTGTTGGACGTTCGGTTCCACACTGGCTGTGATTTCTTCCTGGAGCTTTAGGAGAAAACAGAGTTAATAAAACACATGTACCTTTAGACATACTACTGATTATATAAAAACTAACAATATGTTTTATTTCAAGAACAATTGTTAACCAGTTAACTTTGGGAAACTTTCCCGGGAGAGTGCATCAGCCACTTTGTTAGAAGCTCCCGAAATGTGTTGTATTTTAAAATCAAAATCTTGGAGAGCTAAACTCCACCGAAGAAGTTTTTTGTTATTTCCCTTGGCGGTATGAAGCCACTGTAGCGCAGCATGGTCTGTTTGTAGTTGGAACCGCCGTCCCCAAACATATGGGCGTAGCTTTTCCAGCGCGTACACAATGGCGTAGCATTCCTTTTCGCTGATTGACCAGTGGCTTTCCCTCTCAGACAGTTTCTTGCTGAGAAACACGACAGGATGGAATTCTTGATCCGGTCCTTCCTGCATTAAAACTGCTCCCACGCCTCGCTCGGACACATCTGTGGTTACTAGGAACGGTTTGTCAAAGTCTGGGGCCCTTAGCACAGGGTCAGACATGAGTGTTTCCTTAAGCTGGTTAAAGGCCTTTTGACACTTATCAGTCCACTGAACTGCATTTGGCTGTTTCTTTCTGGTTAGGTCTGTCAGCGGGGCGGCGATTTGGCTGTAGTGTGGTACAAATCGCCTATAATATCCGGCCAAGCCTAAGAAGGATTGGACCTGTTTTTTTGACTTTGGAACCGGCCACTTTTGGATAGCATCCACTTTGGCCTGTAGGGGATTTATAGTTCCTTGACCCACCTGGTGCCCCAGGTATGTCACTCTGTTTTGGCCTATTTGACACTTTTTAGCCTTAACAGTTAGTCCTGCCTGCCGGATGCGCTCGAAGACTTTTTTCAGGTGCTCCAGGTGTTCTGTCCATGAATCAGAAAAAATGGCCACATCATCGAGATAGGCAACGGCAGATTCTCCCAATCCCGCTAAGAGACCATCTACAAGTCTTTGGAAGGTGGCGGGTGCATTTCGCAACCCGAAAGGGAGTACATTGAATTCATACACCCCTGCCTGGGTGACGAAGGCGGACCTTTCCTTAGCGGGTTCATCTAAGGGTACTTGCCAGTACCCCTTGGTTAAGTCTAAAGTAGAGATGAATTGGGCATGTCCCAATTTTTCCAATAGCTCATCTGTGCGTGGCATTGGATAGTTGTCAGGACGAGTTACAGCATTTAGCTTACGGTAGTCCACGCAAAAGCGTATTTCCCCATCTGGTTTGGGAACTAGAACCACTGGAGATGCCCATGCACTGGTAGAGGGGCGGATTATACCCATCTGTAGCATGTCCTGGATCTCCCTTTGTATAGCCGCTTGGGCATGAGGTGACTCCCGGTAGGGTGGGGTTCTAATTGGGTGAGCATTACCTGTGTCAATGGAGTGGTATGCCCGTTCGGTCCGTCCTGGAGTGGCTGAGAAAATCGGTGCAAAGCTTGTGCACAGCTCCTTTATCTGCTGTCGCTGCAGACGTCCCAGGGTCGTGGAGAGGTTTACCTCTTCCACGCCACCATTCCTTTTTCCTTCATAGTACACACCTGCAGGCCACTCCGCGTCATCAGTTTCCTGGGCTGTAAACTGGCAAACGTTTAATTCTCTAGAATAAAAGGGCTTAAGAGAATTAACATGGTATACCTTAGGCTTTATGTTGGAGGTGGGGGAGGCTATGAGATAGTTAACAGCTCCTAGGCGCTCCTGGACCGTGAATGGTCCTTCCCACGACGCTTCCATTTTATGGGCCTGGAGCGCCTTTAAGACCATGACTTGGTCTCCTACTTTGAAGGACCGTTCTCTGGAATGTTTATCATACCAGGCCTTTTGCTCTTCCTGAGCATCCTTTAGGTTTTCTTTAGCAAGGGCTAAAGAGTGTCGGAGGGTGTTTTGTAGGTTGCTTACAAAGTCTAGAATGTTAGTTCTTGGAGAAGGCGTAAACCCCTCCCATTGCTGCTTCACCAACTGTAATGGCCCCTTAACCTCGCGGCCATACACAAGTTCAAATGGTGAAAACCCTAAACTGGGATGTGGTACAGCCCTGTAGGCAAAAAGCAACTGCTGCAACACTAGGTCCCAATCATTGGAGTGTTCATTTACGAATTTACGTATCATGGCCCCCAAAGTTCCATTAAACCTCTCCACCAGACCATTGGTTTGATGGTGATGAGGGGTGGCAACCAAGTGATTCACCCCATGAGCTTTCCACAGGTTTTTCATGTTCCCTGCCAGGAAATTAGTTCCCGAATCTGTAAGTATGTCGGAGGGCCACCCTACCCTGGCAAAAATGTCTGCTAATGCCTGGCACACACTTTTAGCCTTGGTGTTGCTTAAGGGTACAGCTTCCGGCCATCGGGTAGCAAAATCCATGAAAGTCAGTACGTACTGCTTTCCTCTGGGTGTCTTCTTTGGGAAAGGACCCAGAATATCCACAGCTACTCGCTGAAATGGGACCTCAATTATGGGTAGTGGCTGGAGAGGGGCTTTAACCTGGTCCTGGGGCTTTCCCACTCGTTGGCACACCTCACAAGACCGGACATAATTAGCAACGTCCTTGCCCATTCCCTCCCAGTGGAAGGACTTCCCCAACCGGTCTTTGGTTCTGTTCACCCCAGAATGGCCACTGGGATGATCATGGGCTAAGCTCAAGAGTTTTACCCGATACTTAGTGGGAACTACCAGCTGTCTTTGAGGATGCCAGTCTTCCTGGTGCCCACCAGAAAGAGTCTCCTTGTATAAAAGTCCTTTTTCTACAACAAACCGGGATCGGTTAGAAGAGCTGAGAGGCGGTGGGGTGCTCCGTGCCGCCGCCCAAGCTTTTTGAAGGCTGTCATTTGCTTCCTGCTCGGCCTGGAACTGTTCCCTTGATGCTGGAGACATCAGTTCCTCCTTGGACTGTGGACTGGGGCTTGGTCCCTCTGGAAGCGATGCAGGTGCTGGGGCTTTTTCCATTGACTGTGAACCGCTGTCCGCTGGTGCACTATGTGGTATTTCAGGCTCTGGCTGAGCCTCTTGGGTAGGGTTATCTGCTGCTTCCACCAGTTTAGGCTCGCTGGTGCCCTCGGGCATTGGAGTTGTAGACGGGGTTGCAAGCGCTGGACTCAGTGCTGGCAATGGTTCTGGTGCTGGTTGCGTTGCCAGTTCCGGTTCTGGGACTGGCTTTGGCTGGGTCTCTGGGATTGGATCCACTACGGCTGTTGCAGTCGTTGGCAGGGGATCCGGTTCCACCACCTGTGTTTGGGTCTCCGGTAACACAGACGGGGTCCTGGTGGACGGCTCAGGAACAGGGATGGGGGTGAAAGCTTGCTTAGCCTGGCTGCGGGTGACTATTCCCACCCTCTTGGCTAGCTTCACATGGTTGGCCAAGTCTTCCCCCAGTAGCATGGGAATGGGATAATTGTCATAGACTGCAAAAGTCCACATTCCTGACCAGCCCTTGTACTGGACATGCAACTTGGGTGTAGGCAAGGTTACAGACTGTGACACGAAGGGTTGAATTGTCACTGTAGCCTCCGGGTTGATGAGTTTGGGGTCCACTAGGGATTGGTGGATAGTTGACATTTGTGCCCCAGTGTCCCTCCAAGCGATAACCTTCTTTCCGCCCACTCTCAAGGTTTCCCTTCGCTCCGAGGGTATGAGAGAGGCATCTGGGTCTGGGTTCCTTTGGTGTGATTGGGGTGTAATGAACTGTAATCGGTTGGGGTTCTTGGGGCAGTGAGCCTTTATATGCCCCAGTTTATTACATTTAAAACATCGCCCTGCTAAGGTATCACCGGGGCGATGTTGGTTGCTGGAGACTGGTGTGGTGGGGTGAGAAGGCGTCTGGGGTTTCCCTTGGGATGTGGGTGGGGCCTTGGGTTGTCCCCGGTGATAAGGTTTTGTTTCGGCTTGCCCCTTCTGATATTCGCTCCAACTGCTACTAGCTTTTTTCTTTTCTGTCACCTCCACCCATTTGGCTCCAATCTCCCCCGCCTCGGTTACAGTTTTGGGCTTCCCATCTAGGATGTACCTTTCTATTTCCTCAGGAACACCCTCTAAAAACTGCTCCATTTGCAATAGGAAGGGCAACTCTTCCGTAGATTTAACATTTGCTCCTGATATCCAGGCATCCCAATTTTTCCCAATGTGGTAGGCATGTCGGGTAAATGACACATCAGGTTTCCACCTTAGGGCTCTGAACCGCCGACGGGCATGCTCAGGTGTTAGCCCCATTCTGATTCTGACCTTGTTTTTAAAAAGTTCCGAAGAAGTGGGTTGTAGCCCACGAAAGCTTATGCTCTAATAAATTTGTTAGTCTCTAAGGTGCCACAAGTACTCCTGTTATTTTTGTCAATTTCCTCATCACTCTCGTCGCCACGCTGCAATCACTGCAATCGCCTCCTCGCCTGGTTTTGCTTTGGCATGTTCTGGCTCTGCATATACTCCAGGACAATGCGTGTGGTGTTCATAGTGCTCATAATTGCCGCGGTGATCTGAGCGGGCTCCATGATCCCAGTGCTATGGCGTCTGGGCTGAAAAAAGGCGCGAAACTATTGTCTGACGGAGGGAGGAAGGGAGGGGCGAGTGGCGACATGGCTTACAGGGAATTAAAATCAACAAAGGTGGCTGTGCATCAGGGAGAAACACAAACAACTGTCACACAGAATGGCCCCCCCCAAAGATTGAACTCAAAACCCTGGGTTTAGCAGGCCGTTGATTTCACGGAGGGAGGGGGAAGCAAATGAATACAGAACAAATCTGGTCCATCTATTTTTTACATCTTAAGGTGGCAGCAGATGGTGCAGCATGACTGATAGCCCTCGGCATCTTCTGGGTGCTTGGCAGAAAATGCTGTACTACGACTGCTAGCCATCATCGTCAAGACGGTTCAATAGGCCAGGAGACAAAACATGTCTGCCCAGGTGCCTCTGATTGAACTCACTGAGGAATACGACGATGACGGCTACCAGTCATACTGCACCGTCTACTGCCAAAAGGCAATTAATTAGCTGCTCCTGTGTAGCAATGCAGCCCCACGTCTGCCAGCACCCAGATGACATATGGTGACGGTGAGCTGAGCTGAGCGGGCTCCATGCTTGCCATGGTATGTTGTCTGCACAGGTAACCCAGGTAAAAAAGCGCGAATCGATTGTCTGCCGTTGCTCTGACAGAGGGGGAGGGGCCTGACGACATGTACCCAGAACCCCCCGCGATACTGTTTTTGCATCATCAGGCATAGGGATCTCAACCCAGAATTCCAATGGGCGGCGGAATCTGCGGGAACTGAGTTATAGCTACCCACAGTGCAACGCTCTGGAAGTCGACGCTAGCCTCGGTACTGTGGACGCGGTCCGCCGAGTTAATGCACTTAGAGCATTTTATGTGGGGACACACACAATCGACTGTATAAAACCGATTTCTATAAAACCGGCTTCTATAAATTCGACCTAATTTCGTAGTGTAGACATACCCATAGACTATGCTACAGATGCTAGAATGGAAACTAGAGTTCTACAGCTTTACAAGCTTTGTGTCAAGATGGTTTATGTAACACCTGCAAATGAAAACCTCCCATCTGCAAATAAATGTAATTAGAACAACAACCAACCCGGGGACAGTAAGCACTAGATGCAAGACCTCCATACTCAGCCTAGGTTCTCCTGCAGTAGCACTCCACTTTCATTCTTCTGTTTTACCCTTTGGGGGGATGTGACGGGAGCCGATACCTGGTGAGGTAGAAAAGAAGTGAAGGCCAGACTTTGGCATCTGGGGGGAAATCTGATTCTCTTGTCTGCCTGCACTGAGGTTTGTTTACTGGATGAAAACTTTGATGATGATTGTAAAATGTTGAAAGTCGTACATTAAAAAAATTCTGCTGCTCAATGTCCATCCAACCTCATGTATTTACCCAGTTTTGCTGTTACTGTGGCCTAGCCTCACTCCACATAGTAGTCTGGTACAGTATGATAGGTTACATTGTTACATACTATAGCTTCCTTAATCCACCGCAATCATGTGAGGTTTTTCAGAGAACAGAAAGCATAAGATAAGGCGCAAAGGTGAGAATTAAAGGGAAGTGACCTAGAAGGAGAGGAAGTACCTGACAGATGGCAAAGCAGAGTGAAAAAACAAATTTGCTCAGTGTATTTTGAAGAGTCAGAAGGAGAGGGGTAGAGAAGAGGCCAAAGGCTGGAAAAGAACAGTGACTGAATGGGGAATGGTCAGGATGAAGTCAGGGAGGCAGAGTTTGTTGAAGAAGAATTTTGAAAACCCCAAAGGAAATTGATTAGAGCTGATCACCATTTGTCCAATATATTAAATTCAGCTGCAGAGAAAAGTTCCTGAGCTGAAAATTCTTATTCAAACAAAACACAGCCAAGCACCTAATTATGGTTCTTATACAAAGCCCATTGACTTCAATGAGCTTTTGGATCGAGCCCCTAATGCCCTCTTAAGACATGCAGCATATCTCGCCAACATCTGGATGTGCTTTGCTGATGTGTTGCTGTTTCATAGGAAAAAAAGAACTCATCTTTAGGAGGTGCAGTTTTAGGTATGCCCAGAGTCTAGTTAGAAAGAGTGGCTAACTAATCTGACACAATGTAATCAAACATGACATAACCAAGGGATTGGAGACCTGTATTGAACATCTCATACCCCTGACATAGGAACTAAACCATCTTCTAAGAAAAGAGAATATTCAGAAACCACATTAACTCCAAACTCATAACCAAAGGGAACAATGATTGGAGTGCATAAGATACATAAGATCCTTACCTTTGGGAATTATTATCCCCCATTTTATATTAAATAATCCCTACAAGCTTCTCTCTGCTTCTCATGTCCTAATGTCCTGCTTAAATGACCCCAAAGAAGGGACTGAGTCAGAATGAATATTTGCTAGAGCAGTGGTCTCCAAAGTGGGGTGCGCAAGCGGATCCTTGGGGGTGCGCGGCAGGAGGAGCGCTTTTTTTTTTTTTTTTTTTTGCTTTGGCAGTTCGGGTGAGAGTCCGAGTTTTTTTGTTTTGTTTTTTTTTGCTTTGGCGTGGCAGGGGGTGCCTGCTCAAAATTTTTTTACTGATGGGGTGCACGATCAAAAAAGTTTGGAGACCACTGTGCTAGAGAACTGAGCACAGTTGAGATGGTTATTGGGACAACCGTGTTAAAGGGGAGTCGTTTATGTATTTTGAGGTTAGAGAAGTAATAACACAAAGGAATTATTATCCAGTCAAATAAACACACCATTTCTGTTTTTCCTATTGCTGAATTGCATAGGATTCTGTTTAATCCCTGTTTCCAGATTTTGTGTTTAAAGCATACCCCTCAACTGTATTTCCTTTCAAGGGACAGCACTCATTTTAAATTCTTTCACCTGTGTCCCATGTAGATTTGGTGTCCCTTCATTTTTATTGTGAAAAGTATTACATCAGAATTAAAAAATCATAAAATGAAAGTTCTGGAAACAGTAATTTATGCTAAAGGAAGGAATCTCACAGCATTTTAAGTTTCCTGCATTGAACATATTTTGTAGGGTGACCAGATGTCCCGATTTTATAGGGACAGTCCCGATTTTGGGGTCTTTTTCTTATATAGGCTCCTATTACTCCTCACCCAGTCCCGATTTTTCACATTTGCTGTTTGGTCACCCTAATATTTTGTATCCTTCATTTTGGGTTTTTGTCATACATTGCAATCCACATTTGGGTCTTGGAAGGTTGAGAGGTATGCCCTAAAGCAAGGGTCGGCAACCTTTCAGAAGCGGTGTTCCAAGTCTTCATTTATTCACTCTGATTTAAGGTTTCACGTGCCAGTAATACATTTTAACGTTTTTAGAAGGTCTCTTTCTATAAGTCTATAATATATAACTAAACTATTGTTGTATGTAAAGTAAATAAGGTTTTTAAGATGTTTAAGAAGCTTCATGTAAAATTAAATTAAAATGCAGAGCCCCCCCGGACCGGTGGCCAGGACCCGGACAGTGTGAGTACCACTGAAAATCAGCTCATGTGCTGCCTTTGGCACACGTGCCATAGGTTGCCTACCCCTGCTCTAAAGAGACTAATGCACAGGATAGTCCTATTTGTATGGCAAAGGGAGCCCTCTAGTGGACATATATGCAAACCAGAATGCTTTAATGTTGTATAGGTATTTATCTGTTTTCAACTGGTCATCGTCATGATTCGGGAGTACCTTAAAAGCCATTACATAGCAGTGGGGGTTTTTAAGTACCTGGTATGTATTAAGCTAAGTCAAATATGTGATTTTTTTAAAAGGAATCTTTCACTCCAAGCAGCCCATCAATTAATACAAACATATACATCTACTTTTCTTTTGAAAGCTAAGATTCGCCAATGAGACTTAGAACAAAGAGAGCAGAGTTTTCAGTCTGTCTAGGGTAACTGAAGCGTGAGACAATAGCCTAATTACATAATTTATATGGTCATTACAAGGGAGTTCAGAAACCTAAATAGTGCCAAAGTCATAAATATTTCCAAAGGAAATGATCATGGGTGTGTACTGTACACAGACCTTTACCTTAAGGAAATATGTATTTATTAATACAAATCCTGTGCAATTCATAGAAAGCTGTGCAAATGCATATCCCTGGTCTCATCCTTACAGTAGGAATAAGTCAAGAGGCTGGAGAGCATTAGAAGCAAAGGGTTATTAGGAAAGAATGGGAGATTGGTTGAAGAGGTATGTTTTTGAGAAGACATTTGGAGGAGACAGGAAGCATTTGGTGAGCAAGTGGGGACTGTTGCAAGTATAGGAGCAGGATGGTAGAAGAAACAAATGAGAAAAAGTAGAAAGAGCAGCAAGGATTATGAAGAGTTGTAATTAAAAAATAAACCATTCAGCCTGAAAGTCTGAGCAGGCCTTTTGTCTATGGGAAAATGTAACCACGGCCATCTGCCATGCTGATGCACAATCTTGGGGTCCTGTCGGACTCATCATTGCTCCTAGACACCCATATAGCAGCAGCAGCAGAAGTGAAAAATGCTTTTGCTATCTGGCAGATACAGCTATCTGCCTAGATACTTATATGGCCCCTACTACTGTACCATCTGAGCACGTCCTAGTATCTGAGTGCCTCTTTTTCCTGGATGGTAACATGGCCACAATGATTCATGTCTTAACCACCTCTAGGTTGGGCTATTGGAAATTGCTCTACCTGCAGCTGAATGCAAAGGTCCTATTGGTGTTCCAGTTAGTTTAGCAGGAAGCTGTTCATTTTCTGAGTATGACAGACAGAGGGGAGCACATATTGCACTGTAGGTACAAAATCAGGTGCTTTGCCATTATAATGGAAGATAATGTAGTCAATTCCACTTGGTGGCAACAAAGAAAGCTTCCGGGTCCAAACCTAACCCTTCATTTTAGTTCCTATTAACTTTTTTCTTTTGTGGAAACTGTGTAGAAGTGTTGAAAATGCTTAAGTCTCATTCAAAGCCAATGTGATGAGGGCTCCCAAATGGCTACATGACTATTGAAAATGGGACTTAGGTGCCATTTTTAAAAAATGTTACCCAGTACCTGTCTGCTTTAACATTCCAGAGATGACCAGTTAGAAAAAATGTCTGAACCTATAACTGATGCACAAGATATCATGACACCAAGAACTCTCAGCAAGACTCTCACCCATTCTAACATCACTTCTGTTTCCTCATCTAATACAGTGTGCATGCACGTTGTTAACAGCAGATTGTTCTCAGCACACTGGGCTGAAAAGTGCGAGACACTCAGCCACTTGTAAAGTACCATTCTGCTTCTTTGGTTATTAGTGAACAACCGTTTGACATGCTACAAGATAATGATAATTTACAAAGGTTTTCTGTATTACACCTACGAATAGGCTAACATCTATTGAGTAAAAATAATAAAACAACTCAGATCCGCTCCCAAAACTTGAACCCGAGTGGAAGTGAACTTTTTGGGCATATGAGTTTCGTTTACTTTTTCTAACCCATTGGGTTTTGGTTTTTTTAACCTCATTCAACACTTTCCTGTGTTCCAGGAATGGAAGCAGAAGTTTCAAAATACCACACAGACCAAAAAAAAAGGTTCTTATATTTCTGGCTCAATTAGCAGGTAGTGCTGAAAATCTCATAAGGAAGCCTGTTCTGGCATGTTTCTCACCCTAGTTTTGTAAACACAGGAAGTTTGGAAAATATTATTAAGACTAATTAATAATGCTTAGTACTTACTGTATTTACTGTAGTGCTTTATATTCTGAAAGCACTGTGCAAAAAATTTAACTAATTCTCACAAAACCTCATGTAGGTAAATATTATATTACCTACCCCTCATACTACTGAGGAGACCACCCTTAGGATCATAGAGTGATCCCTATCTTTAACCCACTGGCCATCTTCATCCCAATTGCTTCTGCAGATCACCACAGTACCCTGGTAACCTAGCAACAGAAGAAGCAGGATGGAAGGCAACTTGACAGCAGAAAACATGATCAGATGCAGATAAGTTCCAACATAAAGATTTCCTAAAATCCTATGCAGCTGCCATGATTGAAACTAAGAATTATTTTTCTCCTCTGCTACTGCAGCTGCTAAATCCCATTCTGCACAATGTGTTGGACTTTGATTTGTTTTGTTACTCCAAACTGCCTCCACATCACTCAGCTCTGCTTGATGTGAGATGCTGTCAACATACCTAGCTGAGAAGATCACCATATCCAGAATCCCTGGACAGCAGCACCATACACTGAGACCAGCTCAAAATCACATCTCCACCATTTACAGACTTCAGCACTTCCGTAAAGCAAGGCATGCTAGAAGTGCAGGAAGGAATCTGAATCAGCACCTGTGATTCAGACTGTTGCTCATCATGGCTGGTGAAACATCCTTGGGAGCACCTAGCACCCTGGAGATAGATTGTCAGCACAACCTTTTCAGAAAAACCTACAGACTTATCTACCCCAAATCACACCTTAGTCTGGCCTATTTTCAAGAAAACTTTCTCTTGACCTGGAAAGTCCCATAGGCTACTGCCCAGTGTCCAACCTCCCATTCTTGAGCACAATAATCAAGAAACTAGCTAAGAGTTGCATCCAAACACATCTATCCACCACCAGCATGCTGGACCTCTCAGAGTCAGGCTTTAGACCACACCATGGGACAGAGAATGCTAGTGGCACTCATGGATAACCTCCTCCTATCCTTGCATAGGAGAGGCCATCTATATTCATACTCCTGGAACTGTCTTTAGCATCAATACTGGTGAGTATGACCTCCTACTGTCTTGTCTCAGAGATGTAGCAGGAGTCAGTGGGAAGTAGATGAAATTGCTCCAGTGCTTTCTTTCAGGTTGCTTCCAGAGAGTGGTGATGGACAACTGTTCCTTCATTCTTTGGAATCCGACAGGAGTCAATTCTCTCCCCCACCCTCTTTAACCTCTATGAAGCCATTGTGGGGAATGTCATACCTTTGTGACCTCAGGCTGGATTACTCCAACTCACTTTACCTAGGTAGGAGCTTCAACCTGTCCAGAATGCAGAATATTCTATGCTTTTGTTCTAGGGTTGGAATTTCACCCTTCTGCTACTAATAGCCACATTTGCTGTTTAACTGGCCCAATTTAAGCAACTGAATCAGCACTTTGTTTAGGGATGTAAATAAAGATTGAAGTGTCTGACTTGAGACATCCTTGTTCAACAGCTGAGCTGTGAAATGGCACAAGTTTGCCTTGGATCTAATAATAACAATCAGCACTATCTTACATGCAGTAAATTTTGGAGTTATGCATTTGTGAATTTAAGAATTAAATGTGTGTGTTGTTTGTATGTGTCTGTATGTTTTATATATATCGAGAGAGTAAGAGACAGAGTGTGTGTGTTACCCTTTTTAATCCAAGTGATTACCCAATATTCAGGGTCCTGTGGGTTGTTTCCATTAGGAGGAGAAATTGATCATGGAGTCAGGTGTATCTTTGATGAACTTTTGTTTATTTGCAAAGAATTTACGTAAAATTCTGTTTACCTGGATATAGTAGGATCAAATGACGAGAGGTCACAATTCCAAGTCTTCCTTTCCAGCTAGCATTCTCCCCAAATATCTCTCTCTATTGGCTTTTTCTCAATGTCACACTATAAATGCTTTTCTTGATATCTCCTGGCTTTTCTGCTGCTTCCTGCCTGCTTTTTGCCTGGTCTCACTGCTGGACCCACAGCCCCACACTGCTCCACCAATTAATCCCCTAGCCCCTACATTTGCATTCAGTCTAGTCCTTGGGATGTGGCTTCCAATGTTTCAGCTATCACTAAACAAAGGGGCATTTAATTGTTCCCATTGGGAGCCACCCAAACCCCAGCAGAACAAAAATATAAATACGTCTTTCAATTTTCAAAGAACTATACAAATAATAACAGAGTCCTCCTTTAATACTTAAATTCACAAATACAAAACAATCAGTTTTTGTAAATACTCTTAATGCGGAGGACTACCAGTTTCCCTTTTATGAGATGTGCTCCAAAATTTACTCTATATAGGATTATTCTGCACTCCTGAATCATAACTGTGACCTTATATGCCCCCAGATTCACAATACCAAACAAATGTAGATACTTCATTAACACACTGCTGCTTGAGGTGAGAAAGAAGAAACTAGCTTTCCTTCCATAAACTAGGAACAGTATGAATTACAGCTGGAATAATCCGTGTCTTTATGGGAGGTCAGTCAGTAGGTGTTGCTGCTACTACAAGAAGATGTCTAAGGGCAGAAAAAGAAACTGAAGAGAATAGAAGATAACTGGGAGAACAAACATGAAATTAGACAATCCTTCTAATTAGTTCATTTTTTAAGATAGACTGTGTCTTGAAATGTTAAAAGTTCTGAACAATAAGGAGAAAACAAGGGAAGAAAAAACAATTCACCCAAAAAAAATTAGTTCACCACTTCGGGAGAAATAACAAAAAGGCAAGGGCCTCACCATTCTTTTATTGATTTAAAAGACTGACACTATATTTAAGAAATTAGGAGAGCACTGAAATAAAGGATATACACACATCAGTCTGGAATTAGAGGTGATTTCACTTTCAGGCACTAGATGTTGCTATAATCCCAAAATTACATTTGCTTTGAAGTTAAGTGTGCTAACAATTTAATACAAACCTTTATGATATACTTTCAGTCAATCTTAATAAAAAGGGAAGATCAACATACTAACAACAGGCCAACTCTCCTAAATAAAGATATATAATTATTTGAACAGTATTTCTGGGTAGAATATGATTTGTAACAGCCTTTTTATAATACTTTTTAACAGGTTATTGTGCGTGTACATACACCTTACATATCTATATAAAAGAGAATTCATTTTAACAATGAATACACTTTTAATTATTATCATGCCACTTGTAAACCCTAATTTAAAGTGTGGCAAACCTTAGCCTTTATTTGTTGCATTGTATTTTTGTATATTTACTGGAGGTTATTTTCACAGGTTAATTCTTCAAGTAGGAGATTCTTTGCTCAAGGCAGCTGTCCAAGATTGCACAACTATTTAAAACAAATTCTCAAAGATAGTTTTGGTCTGAATTTAGGTATGTTCTCCTTTAAAATCGATGCAGATTATAGGAGCAGATTTTCTGACTCAACCTGCCCTCTTTTGCACCACTGAGGCTGTGCAAAGGGAATAGAAATCTCCTGAAAGTCTCCTGTTGGGGATTCCCTGGGAATGAATGAGTCCTCAGCAGGTGTATTGACACCAGAACTGGCTTCTGTGCCTTTCCCACCTGCAACCAGCCAATGCAGAGGCATATTAGCATGGGGAGAGGGGTGTGGCTGGAGTATATTGTGTTCTGTCAACCCACAACAAGGGTATAATACCTTGAAGACCAGAGCCAGCTGAAGTAAGTTAGAATAGCCCCAAGATGTTCTAAGGACTGGAGCAGAGAATTGGAGAGCAGTAACTGCCTTCTGGACATCTCCCCACTCTGCTGTGAAGCTGGGTGCAGGAGAGATTCTGGCCCATAATTCACAATAATGCTAAAGGTAAGGCCTGAAATCTGAATTTCAGAGTGTGCCAATTTGGGGAATCTGTTTGTACAACATAGGAATTCTTGCTGATATTATGAAGTTATTACTATGAAAATTGCTGGATCATTGAATGCATCCATGTGTATGTGGATTCCACCTGTACTGACAAGGGCTGTGTGGCATCATGACCCGATCAGGGACAATTGAGAGACTTTACCCTTAACAACTGTACTTTAACCAAACAATGAGTATGCTAAGGAAGTTGGCTGAAGCTAGTTTCTCCCATTTCCCTGCAGAGGGCTGGGGAAGTGGAGATAGTGGGAAATCATCAGAAAGAAAACAAAGAAACTAGGTGGTGGTGGGATATATAAACTCAGGAAAATCACTGAGATAGGTACAGGAATCTTAGGGCAGGAGAGAGGAAGGGCATGGACCAGCCAAGGTCAGAGAAGGGAAACTGCTATAAGGAGGCTTCATGACTGGCTTCATAGCTGTGCACCGCAGCAGAGGGACCCTGGATGGTTCTGGAGAAATCTGATCCCAGCCAAAAGAATGGTGTGGTGAGGAAATGGAAATATGTGTAAAGTTTATTATTTTTTATACATTTGTGCTTTTCTCATGTGATTAAGTAAAGAGCAATATGTGTTGCAATCCTGTGCAAAGTCTGTCTGTGTGTTATGTGTTAGACCTGCCACATACCTAGGGCCCTACCAAATTCATGGCCCATTTTGGTCAATTTCATGGCCATAGGATTTTAAAAATCATAAATTTCACGATTTCAGCTAGTTAAATCTGAAATGTCACAGTGTTGTAATTTGAGGGGTTCTGACCCAAAAAAGGAGTTGTGCTGGGGGTCACAAGGTTATTGTCGGGGGGGCGGTTGCGGTGCTGCTACCCTTACTTCTGTGCTGCTGCAGGCGATGATGCTGTCTTCAAAGCTGGGCAGCTGGAGAGCAGTGGCTCTCTGAAGGCAGAGCCGCTGCCAGCAGCTTGTCTGGCTTGGTTAGCCCTACCAAGAGTTAAAATACCTGCCAGCATAGCTCTCAGGGTCATTGGAACACACAAGCTATTCCACTGCATCAAGATGCAGTTTCCCAGGAAAGGAAAGAATATAAGATGACTGGAATAGAATTCAGGTTTTTTGAATATATTCAAGAATATTCAGCTGTCCAAATCTGTATACATAATATGACCCCATGGACAACAGTCATCCCAACTCACTGCCTTTATCTCAAAAATATATATTCACATCACTTTTTATATTATCCAACCAACTGTATTTACAGGTAACCCTGGATGTGAAGGCAGTAAAAGGGACAGCCAGTACAGTTCTTTAGTTTGTGTTGCAAAGTAACTTTCTTGTGCAGAAAAACATTTGTTGGAGGCAACATATTATTTGGGGCGAGGCGACCTCTTCATTTACTAATAAAAATGAGCTCAGTGTCTATTATGATTTGGTTTTAGCCATAGGCGCTGACTCCGTGGGTGCTCTGGGGCTGGAGCACCCACGGAGAAAAATTAGTGGGTGCTTAGCACCCACCTGCAGCCACGCTCCCCTCCCTCCCACTCGCCAGCAGCCCCCGCCGATCAACTCCTCCCCTTCCCTCCCAACTGTTCCGCAGCATGGAACAGGCGCTGGGGCGGGGGGGGGGGGGAAGAGGAGGAGTGAGGACAAGGCGCGCTAGGGGGAGACAGAAAGAGGTGGGGTGGAGATGAAGCAGGGGTTGAGCACCCCTAGGGAAATTAGAAGCCTGCACCTGTGGTTTTAGCTGAGAACGCAGAGAGAGAGAGATTATGTCTGACTGTAATCGTTTAGAGCACAGGACACTACAGTAATCTCTCTCACTTATATTACAAAATGAGAAACGGTTTAGAAAACATGACCTATGAAGAAAGGTTGAAAGAATTGGGAATGTTTAGTCTAGAGAAGAGATGGCTGCAGGGGAACATGATAACAGTCTTCAAATATGTGAAAGGTTGTTACAAAGAGGACAGTGATCAACTGTTCTTTATCTCCACTGAGGACAGGACAAAAAGTAATCAACTCAATTTGCAGCAAGGGAGATTTAGTTTGGATATTAGAAAAAACTTTCTAACTAGCAGGATAATGAAGCACTAGAACTGTTACCTAGGAACATTGTGGAATCCAAGTCCTTGGAGATTTTTAAGAACAGGTTAGACAAACACCTATCAGTGATACTTAATCCTGCCACAGCATGGGGCAATAGACTAGATGACCCATTGAGGTGCCTTCCAGCCCCACATTTCTATGATTACTGGAACCTTCTCCAGCCTCCTCAAGCCTCCTGCCTGCCAGTCTATCCAAAACACTGCTGCTAAAGTCATCTGCTGTTCTGCTGCTCCAATCGTGAGACCCTCTCCTTCAGACTTCGTTGGTTTCCCGTCTCTTATTGCAACAAATTAAAACTCTTGGTACTCATCTTTCCTAATATTGCATCTCTGTGTTGTGTTTGCGATCTTACACTTTACAATGATGGGGAAAGTAAAAACCTAGGTAGCTAGATGGATGCAAATGTTTGTTTTGTAAAAAAGCTCACTGCTCACAAAGTGCCTAACGCAAATATTTGCCAGTAGCAAGAATAATATTTTTGGCTTTTAAACATTTTTATTTACTGATTTATAAATTTATTTTTCATCATCATCAGTCATCAGTACTCAGGTCATCCGACTGGGAGATTACTGACTGAAGAAATATTTCAGTTAAAATCTGGGTGATTAGTGTTAAAAATTGTACCCAGGTAGAGTTACAACTCATCTGCCTGTTATAGCCTGTTCTAACCAGGTAGCAGAAGTTTAATTAAAAATAACTTTGATGTTGTGTATCGGAGTGAAACAAAGTCCTAATATAAAATGAAGGAGAAAAATGCAGTTAAAACAGGATCTTATGACCATACAAAGGGCAGTGAGGACTGTATTTAGTTACTACATGGAGGTAGCCAGAGGAGTAGTGCTGGGTACAAGTCCTCAGATTGACTCAACTGCATGCGTATTTATTTACCCCAAGAGCAGAAGGTGGGGGAAATAAGCCATAATGGCATTCTTATGAAGCTGGTGGAGGATCAGCTCTGAAACAAAAACAGGCGCTCCAGTTCTTTCAGACCCTCAAAAGTGTGCTGCAGTCCCCAGCATCACAAACACAGATAAAGCACCATGTTATGCATTCTCATTGAAACAAGAATGTATCTTAATCTCACCAGACATTTCTCCCTCTCCCCTTTGGCTGCTGCTGCTCTCATTTATCACTTCCATCTCCTGCTCTTACATCGCCGGAAGAATAATTCTTACTGTCACTTCCAGAACCACCAGTAGGTCTGCAAGGGGTGCTCTGTTACCAGATAGATTTAGGGCTTGTTACCTTCACTTTGTAGTTATTACATGACCCAAGCCACTGGAATTATCATTATTTATTTACAATAGTGCCCACTATGTGCTATGCACTTTCCAAACACTCCATCCTGCAAGCTTGCAATCTAAGGACAGACAAATGAATGGAAGCAAGAGAAAAGAGGAATGGGAACAACACTAGGCAGTTTATATATGATTTATATTCAAGTCATGTTGGTTTGTGTAAGCAGGATAGCAGGAGTGGAAAAAAGGGACTTAAACATAGACAGGCTAAGGGCCTTGCACTTGAGCTCAAGGAGGCCATGTGATTAGGAGCCAGGTATAAGAAGGCACAGAGTTGGGAGAAACTGACCAACAGTGGATATGACACAGTGTATTGATAGAGTGGAAGAAGGGAGAGGCAATGCAATGCAAAGCCTTCATCCACCATTTGTCTGCACTCTACAGCCATGGAGTGACCAGCATGGACCACCAGATCATCTAGTTATTTACTTATTCCCATAATACAAGAACTAGGGGTCACCAAATGAAATTAATGGGCAGCAGGTTTAAAACAAATACAAGGAAGTTCTTCTTCACACAGCGCACAGTCAACTTGTGGAACTCCTTACCTGAGGAGGTTGTGAAGGCTAGGACTATAACAGTCTTTAAAAGAGAACTGGATAAATTCATGGAGGTTAAGTCCATTAATGGCTATTAGCCACGATGGGTAAGGAATGGTGTCCCTAGACTCTGTTTGTCAGAGGGTGGAGATGGATGGCAGGAGAGAGATCACTTGATCATTACCTGTTAGGTTCACTCCCTCTGGGGCACCTGGCATTGGTCACTGTCGGTAGACAGGATACTGGGCTAGTTGGACCTTTGGTCTGACCCAATACGGCCATTCTTATGATCTTATGTTCTTAGTCTGACCTCCTGCACTTCACAGGCCACTAAACATCACTCTGCATTGAGTCCAATAACCTGGATTAGACTCAAGTATTACAGGTCTCCAGAGATTAACCTATTGTGTGCCACAGGCAGAGAATAGGAGGAACTGAGACACACCAATGCCTGGGGCCATAGGTGCCAACTTTCCCCAGCGCCGGAGGGTGCTTGCGCCCCCCCCGCCCCGCTCCCAGCCCTGCCCCAACTCCACCCTGTCCCCTCCCCTGCCCCGTCCCCATTCCAACCCCTTCCCCAAAGTCCCCGCCCCAACTCCGCCCCCTCCCTGCCCCTATTGGACCCCTTCCCCAAATCCCCACCCCGGCCCCGCCTCTTCCCCGAGCACACCACGTTCCCCTTCCTCCCGGCTCCCTCCCAACCGTGCGAAACAGCTGTTTCGTGGCGCAAGCACTGGGAGCTAGGGGGGGAAAGCGGGCATGCGGCGCACTCAGGGGAGGAGATGGAGCGGAGGCGAGCTGGGTGGGGGGGCAGGGAGCTGCCGGTGGGTGCTGAGCACCCACCAATTTTCCCCCGTAGGTGCTCCAGCCCCGGAGCACCCACGGAGTCAGCACCTATGCCTGGGGCCCTTGCAATGGCTGGGAACTGATTTTTAAGATATACCCAGATGAACCTAGAAAGTGTCTTGCTGCTGATAATAGAATGGTAAATGACCTCCAGCCCATCAGACCAGCAAGTGCCATAAGGGAAAAATAATGATTTCAAACACCCTTTAGCCTCTGTCTAAATATGATGGGCTAAATTTTGTACTGAATGCACTGACTGTTCATCTAGGTGTATAGATGACTGAACAATATTCCTCCAATAAACATGATTTTCCATGTCAATCTGTCAATATTTTAGTCAAAAATGATTTTTTTCGCATACTGATTATGACCAGTTGTCTTTCGGTCTGCCTATTTTGTACCAATGCTACTGATTTCTTCTCCCTGGATTTAGGACTTTACATTTATTAGTGCCAAATCTCCTCCTCCTCCTCTTCTAAACTTTATATGGTCTATTAGTCCTCCAGAGTGCCTGCCAACCTTCCCATTTTGATATTATCACAAATCTGATCATGAATTTACACCAAAGAAAGACAGGTGGCAGCTGTATACAGCCCAGAGAAAATACTGTTTTTTTCTTTGTCATTTTGCTGGTCAAAAAAGTCTTTGTGAAATTCTAAAAAGATCTGAGATTAGGCAACAGCTAGCAGAAGCATCACTGCCTGAACACTAATGGATATTTCAATGCTGTGACCTGGAAGTGCTCCACCAACCACCAGAGATCCATGGACAAAAATCTGAGTATTGATGTAATAATGTAATGTAATAATAAAAGCAGGATCAGACAAGAGCAGTAGAGGGAAGCAATAAGCACTACAGGTAAGACAGCATCAGATAGGGAAGGCAAAAGGCTCCAGGCACAGAAGACAATAGGAGTCTCCAAGACAGGTCCATGCAGTGGTGACTTATGCTGTGTCTACCAATCACCGGCACAAGCCTGGAGGCGTGAAGACCCTCTTTTCTCCTTTCAGAAAAGGGGTTAGGACCATAGGTGCTGGAACTGGGGGTGCTGCCGCAGCCCCTGGTTTGAAGTGGTTTCCATCATACAGGGTTTACAGTTTGCTTCATTTGGCTCTCAGCACCACCCACTATACAAATTGTTCCAGCAGCCCTGGTTAGGAGTGACGATCTCACTGCTTCCTGGCTGATCCTCTGCTGGAGTGTGATTTTTTTTTTTATGACATTTTTATATGGCCAAAAGCCCCACTGTGGATGCAGTTATACTAGCAAAACAAAACGTTTGCCAGCATAGCTTATTTCATTCAGGGAATAAGCTGTGTCTATACTAGGAGGGTTTGCCAGTATGGCTCTATCTATATAGCTACACCAGCAAACCTTAACTAATATAGACAGGCCTAAGTGTCTTGACCACGGAGAGTCTGTAATAGAGCAGGGAATTGAACCTCTCCCTAGTCTCAGTCTAGTGCCCTAAACACTGGCCCATCCTTTCTCTTGTTCGTCTGCATCACATCTAAAATGTGACAAAATTTTAAGATTTTCTTTTAAATAACTAACTTTCATGCAACTGTCAGAAAAGGAATGTCAGCAAACTCAACAAGTTATGTCAGATTTATCCTATTCCAAGAAGCTGGGTGAACTTTTGGACTTCATAGTGTTTCATATGATGTTTTCAAAGTGAATCACACATGCTTTGCCTTGTTTTTTTTCTCTGGCTGAGTCACCTATTATCCCAGCCAAATTTGGGCAGATATAACAGAAGTCACAATGAAATATTCTCCAAAAGAAAGTCAGTCTATTCTTATTTTAGATTACCTCTTGCACATCCCTAAAGATATAATGGATCAACATTATATCCATTAATGTCAATGTGCCAAATATTTGCAACTAAAGGGGCACATTTTGTCCTAGTTCACACTAACTGCATCCCATGAAACCCCAATCAATCCAGTGGGGTTAAAGGAGTGTGAGTCAGTACAGAATTTAACCCCATCGCTCACAATTTGTCTGCAAATATTATGCACCAAAGTTACTCAGTGGATATAATGTAGAAATAGATAAAGACTGAAAAGTTAGTGAGTCAGATTCTGGGCTCAGTTACATATATGCAACCAGGGCCACCCAGAGGGGGGGGCAAGTGGGGCAATTTGCCCCATGCCCCAGGCCCCACAGGGGCCCCGCGAGCCCTGGCCCGGCGGTGGTCCGGGTCTTCGGCCGGCATTTTGGTGGCGGGGGGCCCTTCAGTGCTGCTGAAGACGCGGAGTGACTGAAGGGCCCCCCGCTGCTGAAATGCCGCCGAAGACCCGGACCACCTCTGGGTGAGTACAAGCGCTGCAGCTCCTCTGCTTTGCCCCAGGCCCCCTGAATCCGCTGGGCGGCCCTGTATGCAACCCTGTTGAAACAAGTGGGATTTCACACATGGAATTCCACTCAGAATTTGGCTCATTACAGGACTTGAATGTGTGATGGCAAATGAGCCAAAATTTGTGTGAAACCGGAAAAGTCCAAAACATCAGATTAGGTTGTGGGGAAACACCTTATTTTTCATTTTGGAAAAACTAGCCACATGTTCGCAGACGGAATTTACCCAGCTCTTTATGTAACAATAAACTACTAATGCAGCAGCAGCCTCCTTTGGCAAAATGGCAACACTCTACTAAGAATTAAACTTGTTCTCAGTCAGTAGTGTGCAAATTCCTGAGGGGAGAATCCCTGGCCATTGCCGTCTGGGTTGGACTGTTGGTGGGGTGGAGGATGGGGAGGGGGTAAGAGAAGAAAGTGGGGTTAGGGTGATGTCAAGATACTGGAAAAAATGTTCCCTTCCAAACACATCCACAAGCTTTTACTGCATGCTCTGTGTGTTTATTTTTCAAAGAGTCATGTAATAAACATGTCCAAATCCCCGGAATGCACATTAGACGGCTGCACGTATAGTTTTAACAGTGCATTGTCTTTGGAAAGTTTTCAAAGTGTTTCTGTATATTTGCAGTATCTGTAGTTAGCACACTCAAAGCAAGAGTGATTCATTTCCTGCCCTGAGGCTGTTTATTGTTTTGGCTTTTTTCCTCTTTTTCGCACCCTGCTGGGTATGTAGTGGAAAAATCCCTGTTTGAGGCTAACAAAAGTGTGAAGGGTTTAAGGATTAACACATATTCCAGGAAATTTCTATCCTGTAGCACCTTATATTAAGGATTCTGTTGGCAGGCATTGGGCATGATCAAAAATGGATGCAGAAACCTCTGGTGAGTGCATACATCACTATAATTTTTAGGTCAGCGTGTCAGCCAATGACTTCAGTTACTAGTATCAAACAAAAGTTCATGCATAACTAAAGAGGGAAGCCTGGGCTATTGCTTAATAATAGTCACCTCAGTTTAGGGTAAGCAGTTGCTAGACATTTGTATTTGGTATTTTCTGGTGGGGGAAAAAGTTGTTGGAAATTCAAGATCTGTGGAGATGTTCAGGTTCAGATTTATGGGAGAGATATAGGGACCTAGATAAAATAGATCACTCTACTGGAAAATTCCTTAAATCTAGGTATTGAGTCATAAGAGTACAGGAGCTATATGTTTTACTGCTCGTGTCTGTACTCCATGAATATACACCCAGTACTCCCTAAACTCCCCAAATCCTATTCCAGCATGCACTGAGATCTGCCTAATTCCTGGGAAAGGATCTCTGGATGCAGTCTTTGGTCATTCCAATGTGCTGGCCAAGAATCTGGAAAGGATGTCCCCAACACATTATAAATACACATTCACCAGGGCAAATCCAGGATGTGTTTTTGCTGCTTTCTGTGTGAAAGGCTTATTTGTCATTGATTTTAGTGAGCACTGGTTGCAGGTTTCTTTCATTTCCGATTCAATAAGAACTAAAAATGGTCAAATGGATAATCTAACTGTTGATCTAAAGATGGCCTGACCTCCCTCCCTCTTGGAACACATATATTCTGCATACTCTATGCACAAAATCCCAAGCTTTGTAATAGCAGCTGGAAGTCACATAACAAAGGTGACATTTGTGAGCTTTACAGAATATCAGGTGTTATCCAATGCAATTGATGCAACCCAGAAACTTTCGTTTAAATAAATGACAAATGTTGATCTCTCTAATTGTCTACTGTGTCCAAGGGGGGAAAATATTGATTTAAACCTTTGAATCTCATGTGCACTGTGAAATCTTGAAGAAAAGAAAACAGGAAAGCATTTGCAATATTAAAAATAGATTGCTTCCTGGAAGTAACAACCCTGCTGACCTTGTTTTTTTCACATTAAAATGGCATATCTTACAAGAGTCACTGTCAGGCAGCTCCTGATCTCATGTTGAATTCCCACTGGAAAACAAGTTGGTTTTCTAACAAGTTTTTAATTTTAAACAGTTTGTTTATAAATTGTATGTCATGGATTCAAAAAATAATCTCCTATAGAGTCTGATCCAAAGATGGACTCCCAATGACTTCAGTGGACCATGGAGAGCAATCCAGGGCATAAAACTACAGACGCTCCCCGGGTTATGCAAGACCCAACTTAAGCAAATTGACACTTATGGAAAAAGTTCCATAAGCCAGAAATAGGATTTTCGAGTTGTGGAAAATTTTGCATAACATATGGGTATACGTTTCCGACTTACGCAAAATTCGAGTTACGCAAGGCTTTCTGGAATGGAACGATTGCGTAAGTTGGGGGGCGTCTGTAATATGTATCGTAACTGAGTTTAACATAGGATCTCCCATATATGGTGAATACCCTTCAAAATGCATACCATTTTGAAAGATTCTATCATTTCCAGGGGAAATCCCAATTATGTAGGCAAGAAATATTGCTGGAAATAGTAGATCTTTCAAAAGAGGAGCAGTTTTTAAGTGTGCCCACTGGATATTTACAAATATAACAAATATGTTCAAGGGATGCAATCAAACAGATAGCACTGACCTGAAGAGTTCTAGCTGATTTATAACACAAGATCCCACTTACTCAGCAATAGGGGCTCTCAGGAGCACCCCAGCCTAGTGCTCCTCTATCTTCATAGGCTTCCCATTCAATAAAGGGTCACATTCAAGTTTTCAGTCATCATCTTCAAAGCCCTTCACATTTTTCAAGGACCAGCCTCCTCATTCTGAGTGATCATGACCTCCCAGGACAGTTATGTTGCACTGAAACGATGGAAATGTCAATCTCAAGTGGTGTGTGGAGGAGACAGCTTTTTCGGCTGGCCCATAACTGTGGAACTCACTTCCAGAACACAGCAGGATTGACCTTGAACCTCAACATCTTCTGAACAAAGTGCACAAACAATTTCTTTGTCATAACCTCAGTAACACACTAGGATCACACATTTAAAAACAAACAAATAGAAATGAAAACTTGCTACAAAATGGAGGAAGAAGAAAGACAGACATGGACATCTTTTTGTGTTCACTGGAATGAATTTGTAAGGTATTCAGATACCCTGATATACATCAAATAAAAATCTGTGCATATGATAAAATGAAAAGTAAGAGTTCTTTGTCCTTTCTCCCATATTTCTCAGTTCCAAAACTTACAACACAAAGAGAAAAAACTAGAGATGGGAAAATTAGAGGAGGTTTTGATTTTCACTAATGTCTTTTGTTACCTTCCAAATGTAGAGATGGAAATGTGTTTTTCAAATTGATGGTGTCCCTTTCACATGTAATCTAGTCCTATTAATTATACATTAAATGCATGTGCTACCTACCATTATACAGATGTGTAAATGTTATTGGCTCTTCTATTTTTTTCTTACTTAGGAAGTTTTGAAATAATAATTTGAAAGGGGCACCACTACATTTGGGTTTTTTTTAAAGTCTTAATTTTTTGTTAATTTTAATCTTGCTACATGTCATTCTTCCTCTTTCACCCTCTGCTTAAATTCTTTATTGGGTTTTGTGGCATTGCTGGAGTAGGGTGTTCCTGTGATCAATCCACACTTTTGGATACTCTTGCTCCAGGTTCAGATTCAGAGTCTTAAGTGCCTGTGTGGAGACTGTGTGGATATAAGAAAGGAAACTGGACTTCATTTTTCATGTTGCTTTGCTGCAATACAGATTCTTCTGTTTAGTTTTGAAGATAATGATAACTACTAAGCACATACTGTAGTCCTTTCCAGCCAAAGACATCAAACGTTCTACAAGCATCACCAAATAGCCTATATACTGTGTGTGCAGGAATTATTTCATCCAATCAATGAAATGTGGCCTCCTCTGGAGTGAACCTGCACAATAACGCTTGCCCAAAGTTTAGGACAGGAAGTGAAGGAGAATCCAATTGAAATTTCAGAGGTAATTGTAGGTAGACAGAATGGAATTGGATGATTACTCATTTGGAAAGCAGCTAACAGGGCTAACACCCTGGGATGGGGTATACAAACTCCACCCTAGGCAACAAGGGTTAATGAGCTAAAATGGGCTTATGTGGCCCTGTCCCACCACAACTGTGAGAGATGTCAGAATTACAAGGATGAGCTTAAAAGGAAGAAACCCAGCTCAATTGATGGCAGACCAGGGAGGAGAACAGACCTTCAGTCTTCAACTACTGGGGAGGGTGGACGCCTGTTTCTTGACAGCTCCTCCATGAAGGATGCTGCCACCCCACCGCCTCACATCCAGCAGTCTGTCTCACTACAGCTTTAATGAGAGCTTTAGGCTTTTCCTCAAATTGTATTGCCTGCATCACAAACATCGCCTTGCCAATAAATCATTTTGCCAGTCAGTGGCTGAGCAGCAAAGATACATTTAGAACGTTTGCTTAGAAGTCCTAGAAGTGCTCCTCTCTGACCCCTAAATTTGCCCCTGTATTTTAGCCTTTTTGCTTCCTATCACCTCATCAAAGAACTAGAGAGTACTCTGAGGTAGATTATCAGTACTATCAGATTTTTAGGGTTAAACAGTAAAATTATGCACCAGTGATATTTAATCCGAATAAAAATATGCACTTATTTATTCTAAAATTAGCCTATAACAAAAGCGCCAAGCAAACTTACAAAATGAAAGCAAACAATTTAGAAAAATGAAACAATAGTCCAGTGCCAATAAAAGGCTCTCTCTTATCATTTGGACAACATCTGCTCCAGATCAACATACCTTCTTCTAAGCACCCTCCCTGAGCCCAGAATCTAATTTTGTTGGCTTTTGAAGCTACGTTAAATAAAAATACTGAAAACCCAGAAAAAAGTTTTTTGTATTTCTAAAAACACAGTCCAGGCAAAAGTGACTGTCTCCTGGACTTTCATTTTGTGCTTCCACTCTTCACTTTGCCACTCTGCTTTCAAAATCCTGGTTCTCCTTTTCCCAAAATCCTGGTTCTCCAAACCCAGACTTTTTACATTTTTGACCCCAGATTGGGGAAGTCCAATGAGGGCTGTAGCCTTTTCCATGCTTATTCATTCTCTAACTCGCTGCATTTATTCATCCCAGGAAATAGTCATGAATCCAATATTCATTTAGACCTTAAACCCACTCATTGAACCCCATGGAAACATTCCTATTGACTTCAATGAGCAGGGTGGCAAATGTGGTCTAGTGAACCGAGCACGGGGCTGTGACACACAATATTTGGTTTCCCTTCTCGGCTCAGTCATTGGCTCACTCTGTGATCTTGGCCAAGTTCTCTGTGCCTCACTTTCCAGTCTCACTTTGTACAGAATCCTGATATCTTCAGATGAAAAGTTCTACATAGTGTTTTTACTTAATTTTTTTTATCATTCCTTAAACCCTTGCCAAGTGTCTGTGTAGGCAAAAAGATTAAAAGCTAGGGGCTGCATTATAGTAGAAATATTTATATAGAAAATAATTACAATATACCACCCCACATTTCAGATTCCCTAGTATCATTTGTCACATATATCTTCATGTTTCAGTGGCAGCTTGAAATACACAATACTTACTGCCCTGTTGATTCCTGGAACTATAGACTAATACCCCATGAAATTAAGTGTTTATATGCACCTAAATTCTGTCCTCACAATTTGCTTTGGATAAACACTGGCAAAGTGGTTTATATACTAAGCTTGTTTTCCTACTGAAAGATGATCCTTAAAGTAACTTCAATCAACAGAAGTGCAACTTTAAAGACCAATGGTGATATTCTTTTTCGAAGGGGTCTGTCAACAAATCAAGTTAAGAAGCCACTCTTGAAAGTCAAGCTGAATTGTTGTAAAAGAATCATCGGCCTGTTGCTATTAAGTACAGGTTTTTGTGGGTTGAAGATATTTCCTCAGCAAAGGCATTCAGATCCTGAGATCAGGTCCAAGTCAGTTATTTTTCTTAAGCAGATAAATGTAGTAATTCATTATTTTAAAAGGTGGGGCTTAACTCCAGGACTGAGTGGGTTACTGGTAATAAAGTTCAAATGTTGGTGGCAAAATCAACTTGTCTTTGTGGGAACTTTACAACTGACAAAGACCTAAAAGTGGGTAGTGGTAATCTCTAGTTGTATCCTGTAGACATCGGGGCAATTAGAGACTTTTTTGTCACCCTAGGCAGATTCCAATCTCCATCCCCTTGCCTCCTGAAAACTCTCCTAGCTGGGCAGGAAGGAAGCAGAGGGCAATGAGGCCAGACCCACATGGCTGTGACATTTCCCATTTAATCCACAGCAAGAGCTGTCTAGCAACCTACTGTCTGACCAGGGAAGAACAGTAATGTCAAAAGAACACTGGTGATCAAACCCCAAACAGTGTCTGACCCCATACTGGATGGATCATACCCTCCTCTGATGGATACCAAAATAGTCTCTCTTTTCACACTTTGGAACACTTGTATAATTTGTCATGCCAACAAAGTTGCATTGCATTGAACTGAGAGGGATCCTCTTAAAAGGGCTGTCCCAGCTGGGGGCCCAAGCCATGTCAATGTGGCAGCTTCTAGCCCAGCTGCTACTGTTGGTATGAGGAGGTGCCATTTGATCGGCATCCTCTCTCTTCCCCATTCCCCTCCCTGGAATCTGTTCATGCTGGTGGAAAGGATGGTCAATCAGAAGCTGCATTGGTACAGTGGGTACCAGCCTAGCTGCTTCTATATTGGGTGGGCACAGGTAGGTGGCGCTTCCCCTGAAAATTAGCACTCCTGTCAGCTGCCTATGTAGCTTACTCCTAACACCAAGCTTGCCAAACACACACATAAGCATGAGTATTCTTCACTTTATTCAAGGGGTGATGGACACTGTTCTCCTAGACACCTGCCACCTGGCTTCTCCCCTAGGCACAGAGGCACTGACCCTGATCTTATTGATGCCAATAGTACTGGTGAGTACTCAGTGCCTCTTGAGATCACAACAGTTATCTCCTGCTTTATGAATGAAAGTGTTGGGATGATCAACCATGAGCGATGGGGGCAATTTAGCAGGTCCACAACTCCTGGAAAGAAAAGAGCAAATGGAATGTACTAAGTGCACATCTCAAAGCCTCTTCTGTGCCTGGAAAAGTAAAAGTTTTGTTGCCAAAACTGTTCCCTGAGAAGTAAATCAAAGACACAGCAACAGGATTTCTTTCACACATGGAGTCCACACCCACCACAACAGCACGTAGCTAAAAGCAATTCCTCTGGCAGCTCTCCATCACCCAGAGGAAGTATGTACAATAGTCTAGAAGAAATTATTAAGAAGCTAAGTGATACCCCACAGGCAATAGCATCTGGATACTAAGTTTTACTAATTAGTCTTGGGAGTAAAAGCACAATGGAGACCTGAATTGGAAAAAAGGGAAATAAAAACAGATGATCTGACGGGAGCAACTTAACAGGAGTAGAAAGAGAAAGAGAAACGGAAGCAGCAATCAGCGTTATCCAGCAGAATTGTCAAGGAAAGCAAGGTTTTGTCAGCTAAGATTGAACTGTTGGGAGTCCTCAGTGCATGCACAAAAGCTGAGATTGGTGGAACTACCAGTCGTGCACAGGAAGAAAGAGAGTTCATAGCTTTTCTTGAAGGATGGCTTCCTGGGGCTTTGACACTGGATGGGAATGAGGCTCATATTTCCCTGGAGAAACTTCACCAAATACCTAAGAGAAGCCAAAAGAGAATACAGATTCCAGCCAAACACTATCATATGTCTAACCTTGATCCTCTATGTTAGGAATAGTGGTTTTATTGGAGAAGAAAAGCATTTTGTACAAAGGAAATAAGAGATTGCTATTCCTGAAAGCCAGGCCCTGGAAACAGACCAAAAGCAGATCTATGGGTCCATTAAATACCAGTACAAATAATAAGCTCTTCTCCAAAAGAAAATGGAAGTGGCACAGCTTCCTTTATCAAAACTGAGAATCTGACAGTGGGGGAAATGGTAGTTTTTATTGATCACTGAACAGGCAAATGTGTTCTCCGATGAGTTCAGTGAGACATTCCCTTCAGCTGCAGGGTGGCTTGGAATTTGAAATTGAAACAGACTGCATATGAGGACAATCTAATTCAACCTCGAGCCTCCGAATTAATTAAGTTGATTGTGCGTGGCCACACCGTGCTCATTGTCTCGATGGAGAGCGTCCTCACTAGTAGTGCCTGCATCAATGCACAAAACAGTGCATCATGGGTAGCTATCCCAAAGTGCAACTTGCCGCAGCATGTTTTGGGAAGTTTGTGCAATGCCTCATGGGACCAAAACATTGTCGCAGGGGAGAATGGGAACATTGCGTCAGCATCCCATGATGCACTGTGCTCCTTTCCTCATACATCTGATGAAGCAGGTATTCACCCACGAAAGCTTATGCTCCAATATGTCTGTTAGTCTATAAGGTGCAACAGGACTCTTTGTTGCTTTTTCCCTCATAACAACGCCAAACAACCCAGTGGTTTTCATGCCTTAAAACCACCACGCGTACACCATAACCCCAGAAGCATGGAGCCTGCTCAGTTGTGCACTCTTGCTGTGAGCATCTCAAAAACCTCGCACCTTCTCCTGCAGTATTTCCAGAGCCGAAGTAGGGTCCTTTGTGCAGAACATACTGATGTCCTGCAAGCAGCCCTGTTGCAAGCCATTGAAAAAAACAATTCACAGTTGCTGCTGGCAGTCACAGAGCAGCTGCACTCTGTTAAGCACTGTTTCTGATCCTGTGAAACAAGCACTGAGTGGTGGGACT
The DNA here is from genome assembly GCF_028017835.1 of Emys orbicularis. NCBI lineage: Eukaryota > Metazoa > Chordata > Testudines > Emydidae > Emys > Emys orbicularis. The sequence goes on along the minus strand of NC_088687.1, from coordinate 93,088,234 downwards.
GCATCGTTTTGCAGGTATGGGATGACGAGCAGTGGCTGCAGAACTTTCGAATGCAGAAGGCCACCTTCCAGGAACTTTGTGCAGAGCTTTCCCCTGCTCTGCAGTTCAGCAACACAAAAATGAGAGCTGCTCTCACAGTGGAGAACCGAGTGGCGATTACTATTTGGAAGCTTACAACACCAGCCAGTTACCGGTCCATGGGGAATCAATTTGGAGTAGGTAAATCAACCATGGGAGCTGCTGTGTTCCAAGTGTAAAGGGCCATTAATCGACTTCTGCTATGAAGGGTAGTGAATCTGGGAAATGTGCAGGACATAGTGGATGGTTTTGCTCCAATGGGGTTCCCTAATTGTGGTGGGGCGATAGATGGCACGTATATCACCATCTTGGCAGCAGACCACCTTGCCAAAGAGTACATAAACTAAAAGGGATGCTTTTCAATGGTGTTGCAAGTGCTGGTGGATCACAGGGGGCATTTCACTGACATCAGTGTAGGATAGTCGGGAAAGGTTCATGACGCGCACATCTTTAGGAACTCAGGTCTGTTCAAAAAGCTGCAATCCGGGACTTTCTTTCCAGACCACAAAATGAACATTGATGATGCTGAGATGACCCAGCCTACCCCTTGCTCCCATGCTCCTGAAGCCATACACTGGCCGTCTGGACAGCAGTAAGTAACTGTTCAACTATAGGCTCAGCAAGTGCAGAATGGTGGTTGAATGTGCCTTTGGTCCTTTAAAAGGGCACTGGAGAAGTTTACTAACAAGGTTGGACCTTAGTGAAGAAAACATCCCCATGGTTATAGCTGCCTGCTGTGTGCTCCATAATATCTGTGAAAAAAGGAGGGAAATTTTCCGCAGGAGTGGGCAATTGAGACAGATCGCATGGCAGCCATTTTTGAGCAATAAGAAAAGCACAGCAAAGGGTGCTGTGTATCCGCAAGGCTTTGGAAAGCCGTTTCAATAATGAGTCACAGTAATGTGAGCTGCTTGTCTGCATTGTGCTTTCCCAAACCTTCACCTGGTTTGTATCACTGTCCCTGTAAAGCCACCCCCTGCCCAATCCCACTGCTTCTACTCAATAAAAAACATTTATTTCTTGAATCCATTTACTTTATTTAACAAACATAAGTAAAGAAGGAGAACAGAAAAAAAAGGTAACCTGGGGGAAAAGGGGTTGTAAAGTTGGAACGGGAGAAACATTTTCTGCCATGTAACATAACACCAACACTCCAGACCATCAAAGGTCTGTGAATGGGCGTCTTTTGTTCCTTGTACCCTCCCCCTGTGTTCAGTAAAAGGGATAATGGACTTTTCGCCCACGCCTCATGGAACGCTTGGGGGAAGGTGATTCTGCACCAGGCGATGCTGGCTGGCTGTCCACCAGGGTCTGCAGAGAGACTCTACCCTCCTGCTTCTGTTCCTGCAATTCAACCAGGTGCCTCAACATGTCTGCTTAGTACTTCATAATCCAAAGCATCTCATCCTGCACCACATGCTCTTGCTCACTGGAAGCTTTCCTGCTCTCCATGTCCATGTCTAACTTCTCGGACAGTGAAATCCTCCACGCTCTCAGCTCTGTGTCAGCTGTCCCAGAAGTGTTCATTATATCTGTGAACATGTCCTCCCATGTTCTCTTTCTCCTCCTTCTAATCAGCGAAAGTCTGCTTTCAGGTGTTGATGACATGCTGAAGGACACATTTCCAGCTGTCAGTCATGGGAAAAAATAAAGGAGGCATTGTACACGAATAAAATGTTTCCATAGCAAGGCCATTTTCATAAAAAATAAAAAAACCTTATTACAGTAGGTGCAAACCATAACATAATCAGAAACCATAACCATTCACTGTGCCATTTTGCTGCTCCAGCCATGGTGAGTAGTCCCCCCCCCCCCCCCCGCCCTCCCCCGGGTGATGGGTGACTGCACTTTTAATGAAGTTTATGGCAGGCTCATGTTGGGAGCAGAGGTAGCTAGTCGAACAATGGCCCTTTCCCATAGCACCACAGGAAGCTGTTTATGAACGTGACGGGGACGGGAACATTTTTCACTCCCAAATTGCAGAATCTATCATGTGGGGCCCCAGTGCTCTATCAGCCACTTGAAACCCCTTGTCGACCCATGCTGAGCACAGATAAGGCACATCAGCAGCCGCGTGATTTGGCGATCCGGAATGTGCGGGGGGGTGAGGTGGGTCTACATGCCCTTTTTTTTCTTGTAAGAGCACTTTTAATGAGAACTTCCCCCGTTTCCCCTAGGCAACCCTATGTGATAGCAGTCTCTGAGGATAACAGAGGCAGAAAGGAAGGAGAGGCTGCAAACGTCTGGGTATAGACTCGGGGTGACATTCCCCGGGTGTTATCTGGACCGGTGATCTGCTAGGTCACTCCAACCCTTGACTCTGGGAGCCAGCGTTACCCTGCTCTGCTGTGAGAACCTGCACTCCTGGGCTGTTCACGCACAGCCTCTGGCATGTAAGCTGCTCCTTGGATTGTGCAACCGAATGACACTAGCCGATACCTCCGGTCCCAGACACAATCCTAGGAACCTCCGTCTTGCAGTGTCCAGTTATGCCCGCTGGACGCCGCAAGCTTATATGAGTTCGTCAATTTAACAAAGAAATTGATATGTACCAGGCTTGCTATCTCAAGGGGAGTCTCTGACACATTTCAAACCAAACACACTGCTTCAGGTAGAATAAACAAACAGATTTATTAACTACAAAGATAGAGTTTAAGTGATTATAAGTCAAAGCAATAAGTCGGATTTGGTCAAATGAAATAAAAGCAAAACGCATCTTAACACTTTCAGTGCCCTTACAAACTTAGATGCTTCTCATCACAGGCTGTCTGGTTGCACTTCAGCCAGGCTCTCCCCTTTGATCAGTGCTTCAGTCGCTTGGTGGTGATGTCTGTAGATGGAGGTGGAAGAGAGAGAGAAAGAGTATGGCAAACATCTCTCCCTTTTATCATGTTCTTTCTTCCCTCTTGGCTTTGCCCCCCAACCTTTCAGAGTCAGGTGAGCATTACCTCATTGCAGTTCCAAACTGACCAAAGGAAGGGGGGTGACTCACTCTAGAGTCCAACAGGTCCGTTGTTGCTGTCTAGGCCAGTGTCCTTTGTTCCTGTGAGGCTGGGCTGGGTTTGTTCCATACATGCCCCGATGAGGTGTGAACTGCCCCTCTGTTCTTGGAGAGTTTTGCCTGGGCTTGTTTTAAGCCATGAGGACACATTTTCAGCCTCATAACTATATACATGAAATTACAACCTATAACATTACTATAACAACAATGCTCAGTGCATTATTAGCCTTCCGAAGACACCCGACATGACAAACTTTGCATTGGATACCACACAATCATATTATAAGGATGAAAGTGGGGGTGCCGGGTGTTCCCTCAAGGTACAGAACGTCACATCCGGTCCTTATGCTGCTATGCTGTGTACCGCAATGATACCAGCAGAATTAATTCAGGACTTGCGTGGGAAAGTGTCCTACCATGGTGGAAGAAACAAGACGGCCGTGCCCAGAAACCTTTTGCAAAGGATTGCAGAGAACTTCCATGAAAGTTTCCTGGAGATATCCATGGAGGCTTTGTGGGCTATCCCAGTCCACATAAACAGTCTTTTTCAGGGGCCAGCCTCTGCACAGCTGGAGCGGCCTCTTGTAAGCAGAAAACCACAGCACCTCGCTTTTTCTTCACAGTAAACATGCAATACCACCGAATGTGTGTGCCCACTGAAGTTTAACTGGACTTTCATTGTAATTGTATACTCACCAGAGGTGCCATCACAGTCAGTCGCCATGATGTCCTGCAACCCACAGGCCTCCAAGGTTAAAAATATTTCCTGGATTTCAGAGAGAATGGATCCACAGCTCGCCTGTCTCCCATTCTCCTCCTCTTCCTCATCCACCGTATCGTCCTCCCTGTTGTCCCTAGACTCACACACCTGTGAGATGTCCACATTGCTTGTGGGGGTGCTGGTAGGGTCACCCCCAAGAATCGCATGCAGCACGTTCTAGAACTGGCATGTGTGGGGGTCAGCACCAGAACAACTGTTCACTTCCCTTGCCTTCTGGTACGCTTGGCAAAGTTCTTTTATTTTCATACTGCATTGCTGTGCGTACCTCGTTTAGCCCTTCTCCCTCATTCCATGAGCGATCTTTGCATAGAAGTCAGCGTTTCTTCTGCTGGATTGGAGCTCTGCCTGCACAGATTTTTCTCCCCACACAGCAATGAGATCCATCACCTCCTGTGCAGACCAGGCTGGAGCGCGTTTGGGGCATGTAGTCTCCATGATCAGCTGTGCTCAAAATGGCATGCTCCCAATGCTGATCAAACAGGAAATGGGAAATCAAAAATTCCCGGGGCTTTAGCAGGGGAGGGGCTGTTTCCTGTGCACCTGGCTGCAGTGCAGCAGAGTTGAGAATGATCTCCAGAGTGGTAACAGATGAGCATTATGGGACACCACCTGGAGGCCAATTAAGTCGAATTACACAATGCTGTGTCTGCACTACCTCGCAGTTGACCAATGAAAATCGAAGAGGTGGATTACAGAAGTTGACATTAGATGCGACTTAAGGGACCCGGTAGTGTAGACACATAGATTAACAGGTCGACTTAAGGCAGCTTCCTTCGACCTAACTCTGTAGTGTAGACCAGGCCTAAGTCAGTGGGTAAGTAGAGTATGCCAAATTTTACACTAGGTGCATGTTAAATTATTGTGGTTAGAAGATAGGAAGCATGATTATGACTCCATTGAGTTTGCCAGAGAAGCCTCTCTGAAGGAATAGTGAAACTTCAAACTTTTGAAAGGTAGTCCCAGTTTCTAGATATCTGCCTGCCAAGTTGATCTTCCTATGTGGATGTAGTAACAGATACTTATGCATTGAGACCAGTGTCTCTGTCCCAGGGCCGTCCTTAGGATTTATGGGGCCCTAGGCAGTACTATTAAACTGGTGCCCCTGTGCCCGGCTTGCTGTTAGCAACACAAACATAAGCTTACAGTATTGGAAAACTTGCCATATGCACTTTATTAAAACAAGTTTAAACAAATTAAGATAAAATTAAGTATTATTATGATACAGAGAATAATTAATAATAAAAGGAATAAATAATAAGTCAAAAGAATCCTTGGAATCCCTATTAGGGCAGCATTCCAGCTGCTTTGCACTGCCTCAGACCTAGGATCCTGATTTCTCATTGGCTTGAACTTTGTCTAGTCATTTACACAAGTGCAAAATGGATGTGAAATATTATTCTGATTTGGTAGCATTTTCTATCCAAGTTGGACAGGTGCAAATAAACCACGTGTGGTGTTGGAGAATCAAACCAAAATCCTTCTCAATAGACAGCTTTTAGATTTCAGAGTACTCTGCTAGCAGCACAACTGCTTGATGAGCCACCCTTTTCCATCACAAGTGCTTATTCAGAAAAAAATATTCTTTGAGATATTTCTGTGTTGCACCCACACCTCTAAGCTCTGCCTGTTCATACGTCTGACCTTAAAATTGTCCAGTCCTTAAATTGTGCCTTATCTTTGTTAGCAGCACATTTTGGGCACTGCCAGAAATACATGATAAATCATTGCCTCTAAAGTTCCATCGAAAACTGACATTTTCACAGCTCTAGCAGGATCTGCTGCACAGATTCTTCACAAGGAAGTGTCCCTGGCCTTTTTAACTCATGTTAACCATGTATTTACTTTATGAAAGTTGGACAAAATATTGTGAAAACTTAAGACATTGGCTGCCCAACCTCTGGGCTGGCAAAAATTATACTGACTCACAGAAAAGCAAGAGAATCTTAGTACGACCTATGGTCACTCTATACACTAGTAAGGAGATAAGCATATTACAGTTGTTGGAGGGCTCTATTTAGCAGTAACAGGGTTATAGGAAAGCCTGTCAACATTTTTTGTTTCTCTGATGAAAACTGGCCCACTCCCTCCCCCAAACCAACCTTGTCACAAATAATTGGCAACAACTTAATTTTCTATTTTTGGCTAAGATAATGATTTTTTTTTTTTAAAATATTGAAATTAGATTCAGGATTGTTAGCAAGCAATATTTGGCAAACAAAGTTGTTAAATGACCATCTAACATGATTATGATAAAGGTATTTAAAATGTCACTAAGACTCTGGCAAAAAAGGGAAAACCGGTCCATTTTGAACCCTGCGCAAAACATACGGTTGAAAAACAAATGTAAAGAGAAAATAATCCATAATAAAAAAATAGCCCTGATTATAATAAGTTAAAAGAATCCTTGGAATCCCCATTAGGGCAGCGTTCCAGCTACTTTACACTGCACTCTGGGGAGGGATAGCTCAGTGGTTTGAGCATTGGTCTACTAAACTCAGGGTTGTGAGTTCAATCCTTGAGGGGGCCATTTAGGGAACTTGGGTAAAAAAACTGTCTGGGGATTGGTTCTGCTTTGAGCAGGGGGTTGGACTAGATGACCTCCTGAGGTCCCTTCCAACCCTGATATTCTATGATCTGATAATAATGTTATGGTCTATTGCTAACAACATCATGCTCAAAGCTTCATCAATGGCAACACTCACTGCTTTCATGCTTGGCTCACCTCCAGCCTGCTGGTCCAACAGCTGCAGTAGGTAGATAGGTAGGAAAACCGTGGGACCCCAAAATCTACCTCTTGGGGTGCAGAGGGGCAAGAGCAGCACTGAAACCCTCAGGTCATGCCACTGCCGTCGGCACCATGGTGAAGTGCCAAGTGCAGTATCTCGGGGACCCGTGGTGGCGCAGCAGCTCCTGCTCCGCATGGCTCCCCGCGGATCGGATCACTGCCAGCCACCGGGCAAGATGTGCTCCCCAGTTAGCTGCGCATTCCAGCCCCGTGCGGTCATTTGGGTAGAGGCGCTCAGACAGCCCAAGCACCTGGACCCCACCCAGCCCCGGGGGGACTGCGCTCAGTGCTGGGGACAGGGGCTTCAGGCATTGTTCAATGGGGGCTGGGCTCCACTTTGCATGGTGGGGAGAAGAACGCAAAGGAAAGATACTCTACCGCTGAGGAGCCAGTGACACCCGGCCTGCCTCACCTCACCTCATGGCAGCGGGGAGAGAGTCACATGGGTGAGTTCCACTGCTCCTTCCCAGAGACCCCAGCAGTACCCTCCCTCAGAATGGCTGGCACATTTGTCTCAATGACCCCTAAGGTAAGGAGACAGCGCAGCACACGTTCTTATCTGCTTGCTGTCCAGGTGATGGTGCCCCAAATTTTCTGGTGTGCTGCAGATGCCTAAGAATGGTCCTGCATTGCCCTTTTTTCCTCCAGTGGGACAGACCAAGTCCCGTTTGTGGTGCAATGGCTACTCATTTTAAAAAATATACTTTATTTTTCCCCAAAAAACATTCTCGTTTTCTCTCTCCTTTTTCTTCCAGGCACTTTTCAGATGCTACTTGTCTTCATCTAATTTTTCCTCCCTCTCTTTTATTCACTGTGCTCTCCCTCCCTCTTGCTAATGTATTATTTTTGTCTGTACATTAGGGAGCTCTCACCCATAACAAATGAATTGGCAATATATAATTTAAAATGAGCCTGGACAAAAAACTAGCTAACATACAACAGGGAACAATCGTGCATTGGCATGGAGATGGACTAGATGACCTATTAGATATTTTCTATGTAAAATTCTTTGATTCTATGTGATGTCTCTCCCTCAGAGCCCTAAGGAACTTAAGCTTCAGAAATTACTCAGATGCATCTCATGAATGTAGACTGGCTCTGGTGTGACCTTTTTACCATATGAGCACTATGATACCTCTTTAGAGCACTATCCACCTGGTCCTACTCTGGTTAAATGGAAAAACTCCCATTGAATTAGCATGATAGAATCTGGGGACTGGAAGGGATCTCGAGAGGTCATCTAGTCCAGTCTCCTGCACTCATGGCAGGATTAAGTATTATTTAGACCATCCCTGACAGGGGTTTGTCTAACCCTCTCTTAAAAATCTCCAATGATGGAGATTCCACAACCTCCCTAGGCACTTTATTCCAGTGCTTAACCACCCTGGCAGTTAGGAAGTTTTTCCTAATGTCCAACCTAAACTTCCCTTGCTGCAATTTAAGCCCATTGCTTCTTGTCCTATCCTCAGAGGTTATGAAGAATAATTTTTTCTCCCTCCTCCTTGTAACAACCCTTTATGTACTTGAAAACTGTCAGTTGTCTCTTTTCCAGACTAAACAAACCCAATTTTTTCAATCTTCTCTCATAGGTCATGTTTTCTAGACTTTTAATAATTTTTGTTGCTCTTCTCGGGACTTTCTCCAATTTGTCCACATCTTTCCTGAAATGTGGCGCCCAGAACTGGACACAATACTCCAGTTGAGGCCTAATCAGCACGGAGTAGAACAGAAGAATTACTTCTCATGTCTTGCTTACAACACACCTGCTAATACACCCAGAAGGATATTTGCTTTTTTTGCAACAGTATTACACTGTTGACGCATATTTAGCTTGTGGTCCACTATGACCCCCAGATCCCTTTCCGCAATACTCTTTCCTTTTCCATTCTGTATGGCAGTCATTTTCCATTTTGTATGTGTGCAACTAATTGTTCCTTTCTAAGTGGAGTTATTTGCATTTGTCCTTATTGAATTTCATCCTATTTACTTCAGACCATTTCTCCAGTTTGTCCAGAACATTTTGAATGATAATCTTATCCTCCAAACACTTGCAATCCCTCCCAGTTTGGTATTGTCTGCAAACTTTATAAGTATACTCTCTATGTCATTATCTAAATCATTGATGAAGATATTGAACAGAACCGGACCCAGAACTGGTCCCTGCAGGACCCCACTCATATGCCCTTCCAGCATGACTGTGAACCACTGGTAACTACTGTCTGGGAATGGTTTTCCAATGAGTTTTGCACCCACCTTATAGTAGCTCCATCTAGGTTGAATTTCTCTAATTTGTTTATGAGAAGATCATGCGAGACAGTATCAAAAGCTTTACTAAAGTCAAGATATACCATGTCTACTGCTTCCCCCCATCCCAAGGCTTGTTCTCCTGTCAAAGAAAGCTCTCAGGTTGGTTTGACTTGATTTGTTCTTGACAAATCCATGCTGACTGTTACTTATCACCTTATTATCTTCTAGATGTTTGCAAATTGATTGCTTAATTTTTTGCTCCATTATCTTTCCAGGGCAGAAGTTAATCTGAGTGGTCTGTAATTCCCCGGGTTGTCCTTATTTCCCTTTTTATTTGGCACTATATTTGGACTTTTCCAGTCTTCTGGAATCACTCCCATCTTCCATGACTTTTCAAACATAATTGCTAATGGCTCAGATATCTCCTCAGTCAGCTCCTTGAATATTCTAGGATGCATTTCATCAGGCCCTGGTGACTTTAAGACATCTAACTTGTCTAAGTAATTTTTAACTTGTTCTTTCCCTAGTTTAGCCTCTGATCCTACCTCATTTTCACTGGTTTTCACTATGTTGGACGTCCAATCCTCAGAGGTTAAACTGAAACAAAGAAGTCATTAAGCACCTCTCCCATTTCCACATTTTCAGTTATTGTTTTCCCCCCCTCATTGACTAACGGGCCTAGCCTGTCCTTGGTCTTCCTCTTGCTTCTAATGTATTTGTAGCATGCTTTCTTGTTACCCTTTATGTCCCTAGCTAGTTTGATCTAGTTTTGTGCCTTGGCCTTTCTACTTTTGTCCCTACATACTTGTCATTCGTTTATATTCATCCGTTGAGAGAGCAAGAGAAGGCCCTCTCTTTTCTCTCTCTCACTCCCTATTTACCATAATGGGAAGGAACCCACTTAATGGACTTAGATCGAAGGAGGTTATAGAAAGGTAACCAGTAGTAATAATGGGTGTAATAGTAGCAATCAGAAACCAATAAAACACGTCTGAAGCTGACCTCAATTAACACTGACATGCACACTCATTTTAGTTGTAATATCAGGTAACTGCTACAACGTAATTAAAGCACAGAGCTCTGTTTTCTAGGGACATCAGTGACAGTTTTGTTTTTAAAGCAAACACCCAGAGGCCACGGATCAGGATAGCAAGTTGAAATTTAGTCTCTTGAGAATCTCATGATCTAGAGCTTGAGCCTTGCAAATAAACATAGTGCTGTTGCAAAGAGGTTCATGCATCTTTTCTTATTTCAGATAATAAACAGGTGTAACTAGCAATCTGAAAAATCCTGCTTAGAATGGAGCATGTCCTTAGAGCTGGAATGACACCAATGAGATAATGTAGATAGTTACTGAGAAGCAGATTTAACCTCTACTTAGAAAGTTCAAAGTAATTTGTGGGGGAAAATGAAGGGCTTATATTAACCAGGCTTAAGAAGGATTCTGAAAAGGAAAAGGGGTTGGCTAGTTTCATGAGAACTGGTTTAGCAACTGTGTTATAGGTACTTGTGCAATCAAGAATAACCTATGTGCTGGGGGTAATTAATAAACAATTTGTATCAATCCACAGGCCCAAAAAAATATAACAATAATAAAAAGTACTTTAACGCAAAGCTATGGATTAGAATTGAAGTATAAAAAAGTTAGGAAATTCTCTACATAATGGCCCTTTAACTCACCAAACTTTCATTTGCCCTCCTGCATTTATGCATGACCACCCTAAATTTATTTATATGATCTACCACACATTTAAATCAAAACAGCTTGAATGCCTACACTAATTGTAACTATGGGAGCATAGCACAGGGAAAGAGGTGAGATATCTGGTAACCTAGACCCAAACTGTTTAGGACTTTAAGGTCATGTCTGCACTACAGCCGCTACAGCAGCACAGCTACAGTGCTGCATTTGTGTCACTGTAGAATTGTAGTGTAGACGCTTCCTTCATCAAAGGAAAGGTTTTTTACATTGATGTAGTTAATCCACCTCTCTGAGAGGTAGTAGCTACCAACCTAGCTTCAGCTATATTGGGACTTAAGTTGACCTAACCATGGCGCCCAGAGCATTAATTTTTTCATAGCCCTGGGGTAAGTAACTTGGTCACTCTAATTTTTAAGTCTAGACCAGGCCTAAATGTCAAAACATGGGCCTTGAACACTGCCCAGAATCTGAACGACAGCTATTACCATTCATTTAGCACTGGTGTGGTGGTCTGCTCGGTAGGTAGATTGCTGTATTCTGCACTAGCTTCAGTTTCTGAGAGGTCTAAAGATGTGGAACCATCTAGAGCACATTACAGTCTAACCTCAAGGTCACAAATACATGGATAATCAGAAATGTAGGGCTAGAAGGGACCTTGAGAAGTCATCAAATCCAGCCCACTGTACTGAGGTAGGACCAAGTAAACCTAGACCATCCCTGACAGGTGTTTGTCCAGCCTGTTCTCAAAAACCTCCAGTGATGGGGATTCCACAATTCCCTTGAAGCCTGTGCCAGAAGTTAACTACCCATATAGTTAGAAAGGTTTCCTAATATCTAACCTAAATCTCCCTTGCTGCAGATTAAGACCATTACTACTTGTCCTGTGTGCAGTGGACATGGACAATTGATCACTGTCCTCTTTATAACAGCCCTTAACATATTTGAAGACTGTTATCAGGTCTCCCCTTAGTCTTCTTTTATCAAAACTATACAAGCCCAGTGTTTTTAACCTTTCTTCGTAGATCTGGTTTTCTAAACCTTTTATCAGTTTTGTTGCTCTCCTCTGGACTATCCCAATTTGTCTACATCTTTCCTAAACCATGGTGCCCAGAATTAGGCACAGTATTCCAGCCGAGTACCAGTGCCAAGTAGAGCAGGACAGTTACCTCCTGTGTCTTACACACAATACTCTTGTTAATACACCCCAGAATAATATTAGCCTTTTTTCTCAACTGCATCAAATTGTTGACTAGTATTCAATATTTGATCCACTCTAATCCCCAGATCTTTTTCAGAAGTACTACCACCTAGCCAGTTATTCCCCATTTTGTAGTTGTGTATTTGATTTTTCCTTCCTAAGTGAAGTATTTTGCACTTATCTTTACTGAATTTCATCTTCCTGAATTTACACCAATTCACCAATTTGTCAAGGTTATTTTGATTTCATCTTGTTGAATTTAGACCAATTTGTCAAGGTTGTTTTGAATTCTAATCCTGTCCTCCAAAGTGCTTGCAACCCCTCTCAGATTGGTGTCATCCATAGATTTTATAAACTTACTCTCCACTCTGTTGTCCAAGTCAATGAAAATACTGAATAGTATTGGGTCCAGGACTGACCCCTCTGGGACCCCACTAGATATGCCCTCTCAGCGGATCCCTGAGAACTACTGTTTGAGTAAGGTCTTTCAACCAGTTGTAGATCCATTTTATAGTAATTTCATCTACATCACATTTCCCTAGTTTGCTTATGAGAATATCATGTGTCAACACCCTTATTAAAATCAAGATCTAGCACATCTACTTCTTCCCCCTATCCACTAGCCGAGTAACCCTGTCAGACATGAGGTTGGTCTGACATGATTTGTTCCTGACAAATCCATACTTGCTATTCCTTATAACCCTATATCTTCCAGGTGCTTACAAACTGATTGTTTAATAATTTGTTCCATTCTCTTCCCAGGTATCTAAGTTAGGCTGACTGATCTTAAATTCCTTGGGTCCTCTTTGTTCCTCTTCTTAAAGCTAGGTAATATGTTTGCTCTTCTTCAGTCCTCTGGGACCTCATCTCTCTTCCAGGAATTCTCAAAGCTTATTCTAACAGTGCTAAGATTGCTTCAGCTAGTTCCCTAAATACGCTAGGCTGAATTTAATCAGGGCCTGCCAACTTAATACATCTAACTTATTTAAATATTTTAACCTGTTGTTTCCCTATTTTGGCTTATATTCCTTCCCCCTTGCTGTTAATATTATATATTGAGTATCTGGTCACCATTAAGCTTTTTGGTGAAGATAGAAGCAAAACAGGCACTAAACACTTTAGCCTTCTTGAAGTCATCAGTCGTTAGCTCTCCTTCCCCACTAAGTAGAGGACCTACATTTTGCTTCATCTTTCTCTTGCTCCTAAAGTATTTAAAGAATCTCTTCTTACTGCCTTTTATGTCTCTTGCTAAGTGTAACTAATTTTGTGCCTCAGATTTTGTCTCTGCATGCTTGTTCTATTCTTCCACTTTTGTAGGGTTCCTTTGGGATTTTCAGGTCATTAAAGAGCTGCTGATGGAACCATATTAGCCTTTTACTATTCTTCCTGTCTTTCCTTTGCCTCGGGATGGTTTGCCATTGTGCCTTTAATATAATGGTAGCAAGGTTGTGCATTTAAAAATGGCAACAAGGTTGCATCCAAAAGAAATAGCAGCAATCATTTCACCAGGTAGATGGGGGGGGCGGGGGAAAGCACTTTTGTCCATGGCTGTCACCTGAGCCATCCAGTCTAACAGGACGTCTAAACTTCAAACTTGCTGATGGATTTACTGTTGATTTAAACCAGTGTGAGCTCAATGGAGTGACCAAATTTAGATTCTGACAGTAATCACTTGCTGGTTGGTCTTGGCTCTAATGATTGGGTATGGGATGCTATATGGAGTTTCACATAAATAGGTCCAAGGACATTCAGAGCTTTAGGTGGTAGCTAGTGCAAGGAAGTGGCTAAAAAACAATGTACTACTATTAACTACCCTACTAACAGCCTAGGTTGTATAAGTGATATTACTTCCCACCTTGTTCAGGATAAAATGGTCAAAATCACATGAGAATAATTTTTGATTATTAGGCATCAGCTAGTTAGGGGGCCAATATTCAAAAGATTCAGAAGTTAAAATTACAGGATGATGAGATTGCTCTTTGCTTTAGTTCTGTTTTTGTGGCTATTAGAATCAAGGATGTAATCATTTATTGCCACAGTGAAAGTCTGTTTATATGTCTCTTGGCATTATGCCCCATGTTCTTCATAGTAATATTATTATGATACGAGTATGGTGTAATTATGATGTATTTTGTGTAAGATAAGGCATGTGGGATATCATTGGAAGGGTTTTGATTTACTGAATATGATTATCCTACTTGTATGCAGGTATCATTTTGGTATCTGATATTAGGAATATTGTCTATGCATCTATTACAAATGTGTTTACACCTGGGGAATGCCCACTAGAAAGAATGCAGTCAGTCTAGATGGCTTGCATGGGAAGGGTCATTAGGGAGAACTATAGGTCTTAGAAGATGCTAATCTCCCACCAGGGAGCCTTCCTGGGAAGCCTTCCAGAGGCTGCTGCAAACAGCCTCTGAGTCATGGCTGCGGTGGCCATACAGGGACATGTGACCAAGTCACCTCGTATTGGATTCCATAATAATACTAGTGTTTTTCCACTGACTGGGCATGGGAATGAAACTGGGAGACAAAGGGTTCCCGCCATATGCAAAAGATACCTAAGGCAGGTGAGTGATATCATCGTGGTTCATTCTTCACTGACTCCCCGCCCGAGAAAGAAGACTGCTGGAAACACCTGAGAAACAAATAGACTGAACTAGGGGAGAAGGGCTGAACCCAGGCTAGAGGGTTGTCTAGCCTGTGAAAGGAATAACTGGAATTTTAAGTTGCAAGCAGTGCAGCTTGCCTTCAAGAATCTCTGAAATCTGCCTAAAACAACATTTAGGGTGAGAATTTGCTACACAATCCAATTTCTTTAGTATATTAAGCTTAAATTGCATGTTTGTTTTATTTTCTAGGTAATCTGCTTTGATCTGTTTGCTTTCCCTTATAATCACTTAAATCTATCCTTTATTGTTAATAAACCTGTTTTGTTTTGTCTAAGACCAGTGTGTGTGTGTGTGAAAATCATAACTTGGGGCAGAAAGCTGTGTATATTCCTCTCCACATTGAGGGAGGAGGTGAATTTCATGAGCTTATGCTGTACAGATCTGTGTGCAGCGCAATACAGTATAATTTTGGATTTACCCTCTAGATGGGGGTGTGCACTTGAGTACTGGGCAGTTCCTTAGCTGAGCCTTCCCATGCAGAGCTGATTTCAGCATGTGCGTGTTTCTGCAGCTGGGTATCCCTCTACCTATACGTGTGCTGGTAAAGTGCAGTCTGAAGCCTGGGAGAGGGCTTGGCAGGCTGCACTGTAGTACAGGATGTAAAGGGAACCCAGGCTGGTGAGTCAGGGAGCTCAGTGGTACCCCAGGTTCAGGTGGCACTCTGGGGACCCGTCACAGTCTCATTTTAATTCTAGCATCCTGTTTGCCAATCTTTTAGCACTGTTATGGCCAAGAAACTCCAGGTTGCTAGTACTAACAATCAATAAAAACAAAAGCAAACAAAACTACTCAAATATCTGCTTGATAAAAAATATGCTAATACCACAGGGAAGGTGACTGAATGAAGCCCAGGCAAAACTACCATTCAATTCAGTGGACTTTCAGGATTTGGCTCTTTGCTTCTATAAGTTTATTATCTATGGCTATTGAGTACTACTAAATGACTGTGAGGATTTCAACATTAAGAGTGATGAAACCAACAGACATTCCAAAATTAAACAGGAAGAAACCTGTATGTGCAAGACAACAAGATGCTGTGCATCCCGAAATAGACTTGGGAGGAGTAGTGTTGTAATTAAATTTCCGTGTGAACTTCTCATTTTTATAAATACCAGAAATCCTTTCCTCTTGGATTCCAAGTTTACCTTCCTCGTATGGCTTGTTGCTTCCTTTAGTTGGAAAAGGAGTGTAGAGAGAAGCCTGGGTAATTGTCTAATTTGCATTGTTGTTTTTTCCACAGAGAATGTCCCATGGGCTTCAAATACTGTGAGACCAGTGAAAGGTGATTTTTCTCTGTGGAGTTTGTGAGATCCGGCAGAGAAATCAAAGCAATGAGTGAAATCCTGGCTCCATTTAAGTCAACAGCAAAACTCCCATTGATTTAAATAGGGCCAGAATTTCATCCAATATCCAATACAAGACATTATTCCCTGCAGAGATAACATTTTTTAGATATTGCAAAAATCTGATGTACTGAACAGAAAACACAAAACTTTTCATTGGTCATAAGATTCAATGAAAATAATAAAATATAGAAGTATGAAATTATGTCAAGTTGCTTATTGAAATGCTGTTCACTTTATGCACAATACTTGCTGCTCCATGCATCCCCATGACTGCTTTCCATTCATTTGAGCTTATTTCACCTTGTTGCCTTGCGTTACATTTTCAAAAGTATGGCCGATGTTTGTCTAAAGACAGCACAATGAGCTTGCAATTCAATATGTAGCTATGACCACCGACCCATCTTTATTAATGAAGCTAACGATGATGATGCACAGTAAGGGAGAGTAGCATTGTCCAGACACATAAAAGACATGGTTCCAGCTTCAATGAGCTATCAGTCAAACAAACCGATCTAAAGTCTTTTGAAGTTAATTGAAGCCTTTCCATTGACTTTAATGGGCTTTGGATCAAGCTCTAGAGCTGTGTTCTACCCCTGCCCCCAGCGGGGGCCAAGGCTCCTGGGGGGGGAGGCTGCAGAGAGCGGTAAGGAGGCCGAGGCCGAGGCCGGTGCTGCAACTGGGGGCGAGTCTGGGGCCAGGAGCGGGACCGCGGCCGGGGGCTGAGGCTGGGGCCAGGACAGAGCTGTGGCCAGGCCACAGTCAGGGGCTGATATGGGGGGGTGAGGCCGGGCACGTAGCCAGGAGTCGGGGCCCCGACTGGGCGCAGGGCTGGAGCACAGTTGGGGGCAGAACAGTGCTGGGTGGCACTCCGTCCCCACCCCTTGTGGGGGCTGGCCCAGGCCCCACCATGCTCCCCCTGAATGGTCCACCGTGCCCCCACAGTTTGGGAACCACTGCCCTAGAGAATGATCCTGCTTCCACTAAAAAATTGAAATCTCCTTAGGGCAGGGACTTCGTCTTCTCTCAGTCTCTCTCTCATGGAGATTTTTATACATGTTCTTTTTATTATTATTTTCTTTAATCTAAAATTAAAATGTATGGAAAACATAATACTTGCGGCGGCAGTGAGCACTGATCAGAGCTGCTGAATGCAGGACAGGTGACTTCTATGGCCCACTGCCACATAGAGAGTGGCTGAGTCTCAGCAGGAGGCAGGCAGGAACTGTCTTCAGGCTCTGGGTTGCAGGGGGCAATAGAGGATTGTTGCTGGGAGGGGTGTTGGGATCATTCATTGCCCTCCAGACAGTTGCCCAGTTGTCTTAGAGCTGACTGAAAAATGGGGAAAATATAATTTGAAAATGGTGCCATTCTTCACTAAATATTTTACAAATTTCCAGCCAGCAGGGCATGCCATTTTTAATTGGAAACCATTTAGGAACGGTCATGGATTCATGGGGCCTAGTCTATGCTCTGGCCTTTAACCCGACTCTTGGGAGCACCTTGTTAGTGTGCTGGTCTTCAAGGATCCCACTGGTTCTGCAGGGGCAGACCCATAGCCTCCACGACTCCAAAACTGGACCTTTGGGCACCAACAATCCCCTTCTTGCTCTGTGGCTCCCTGTAGTGAGTCCAGCCGTGCCAGACTCCCACAGGAGACTTTTTCTACCCCTTCAGGCTACAGTGCTACCAATAAGTATCTGCAGTGACACCAGACAGCCTTTTCCAAAACAAGGTAACAATTTATTAGTCCCCTGGACTACAGAATCTGAAAGTTCTTGTGTTAGCATGAGAGAGGCAGAAGCTAGGTGGAAGTCAGGAATTTGCCATGGCCTGCTTCTCTGAGTCCCATCTCTGTTCTCTCTGTCCTCTTTATTTCACAATCCCCAGAGAGCTTCCCCCACCCCCATGTCTGTATACCCTGCTTTTCTTAACCCTGACTCTTGTTGTCCAGACACAGCCATGTTGTGGTCTCATGCTCAGCTGCCTCTTCAGCTAGGTGCTAATTTTCAGTCACTGGGGTTCCCATTGTTTCTGTAGGATCTTCCAGTCAAATGCGTTGATTCCAGGCCAGACAATCCTAGTGGCTGTATGTCTCAAATAACTAGCCTACTCACCGAGGTCCCATGGAGAAAATAAATTCTTTCCCCCCATGAGGTAGCAATGTCAAGGGGATAAGTACAAAGTCACACAGACAGTTCATAAAAAGATTACAGAAAATTCCCACATTCATCACATGAGTCACAGGTTTTGAGGCATATTTGAAATGAATGAGCTATCTGGGAGCCTTTGCATAGTGCATTGAAAATATACTTTATAAATGGTTTTAATAACACTAACAATAATAATTAGCAATTTATTTATATTGCAATAGCATCTAAGGGTGCCATCAGGATTGGGACCCCATTGTTCCAAGCACCATATAGTAAAAACACTTATTTAAAAGACAGTCTCTGCCCCAATGAGCTTACAGTCAAGGCTACAGTCTGTAGACAAAACAGACTGAAGGTGGAGATGGAGGAAGTGGAGGAAAAAGTTAATTGATTAATTAGTCATTTGATTAATGACAAATTTTAAACTGTTCAGACAACCCTCTTCCTATCATTTTTCCATTTTGATTGCCTACACTCTTCAAGCTGTGCCCAGGGTCAGAAGCAGAAAGTTGCAGAAACCTCATGAGATATTGGTTTTGCAAGATTTCTAGCCGAGATTTGTGCAGCCAATAGGATCCGTTAGTTCTGGTATGCATCCAAGGTTTTTTGTGCTCCCTGGGAAAACTTGCAAACCACTTGATATTTGCCCATCACCCAGGGATAACAGTTTTTAAATCGATTGGATGTCATTCCTGACAAGGGTCTATATCCTCTATTATTGAACTGATATTTGTGGATAGCTTCCTGAATTGGGTTCAGCATGGTACCAACAGGCAGAATGACCATGATAAATACAAGGAAGGCAATAAGCAGAAATAGTGCTCTAAATCAAAACAAAGAACTGACCTCTATTGAGTGCAATTTTATAAGGAGATCTGGTCAGCTCCTTCAACACTATTAAAAAAAACATGCAAGAGATCAGACAATGGCTACCTGCTGCCATATAACACTGTGGAAATCGACTACAAATGTGCACAGCGCATGGATTATAAAATCATGGGGTCAAATTCTGTCCACAAATATACACTCTTGCAGCTTCACTAAAGTTAACATATTTTGCATAGATGTCACTTAAAGTCACTGAGCCACATTCTGTTTTTATCTACAAGTGTCAAATCAACAAGTCCTTGTTCAGGATCAGATTCAGTGACTTGTTGATTTGCATGGAAGTTGAGGGTGCACAGATCTTGCAACTCACAGGATTGAGCTTTTAGCCTTGCTTATTTACTTATGGACTTTTCTAGGACCATCATATCTGAGCATCTTTCTAATATTAATATGGTCTGGAGATTTTTAAAGGTACAAAAGTGAATTAGGTGCTCAACTCCCATTGACTTTCAATGGGTGTTAGGCACCAACCAGCCCTTTTGAAAATGTCTCTTATAAAGCCCATGCCAGTGTAAAATTCTTAGTGGCATCAGTAAGTTTTCCCAGAGTAGACACTGCCTGGTTTTTCCTGATTTAGTATTTACTAAAGTCAACAGTTTGGAAATACAAATGCAGAATGGAAAATGAAAAAAATGCATGTTTATTTTTTCGCTTTAGCCATTTTACATGAAAGGAATTTTCTTATTTTTCTCTCAGTAAAAAAAAAAAAAAAGAGTAAACAGGTTTCCTTGTCTTGTTTGGCAAGCCAGTAGAAATTTGCAGGATATCTATATATAGCACTCTCCAATGTGTTCAGAATGTGTAGGAAATACCTCAGTTCCTGATACTGTAGAAGATTTCCTTTGTATCACTTGTCGTAAGCATGGTATAGCTAGTGATGTCCTTATTGCATACTTGAAATGTTAGGAATGCATTGTTCATTTGCAGCCAAAAGACTGAAAATCGAGGCCTAAATTCTCCCATCAGATCTCCTGGGTGACTGTCAAATAAGCACCTGAAGTACTGTACAAGCAGTCCAAATACTGTCTTGTATGCAGTATATTTGTGGTGCTGAAGAACTATTCACATCAGCGCATAATCGTGTTTTATGCAATATCTGCACCTTCTCCATGGTGGGGCACAGTGATCTCCAAAAATCTTTTGCCAAAATGGAGCAATTTTAGTAGATCTCACTATTAACTTTCACTATGCAGTTCAGGTGAAAGTTATTTCCACTTTTAGCACATGTTTTAAAATGCGGTCCTCTAGGCTTTTATCATTCTTCACATACGCTCTGAGACTCAGCTAGTAAAGAACTGCTTTGCTTAGACAATAATGTTCAAATTAACTTAGTGTTTTGCTTGTGTGAAGTATTAGCCAACTTCTCCCACCATTTTTCTTCATTAACACCATGCAGTATAATGAATAAATCAAGCCTGATATCCCTTCCTGCAGAGAACCCCCACTCTTGAGGTTTTCAATATCTACAAGGTATATCTTGGAGTTTACAAAAAATCCTTCCTTGGGTTGCAGAGTGGAAAGGGGGGAATGCCTTTCTAGCATGCAGCTTCCAAGCTTCTGCAGGAAAAGGCAATGGATGGCTTTCCTTCTGTGCAGCTGTACTGTCCACTACATTTACCCGCACAGACGTACTGTGCTGCCATAGCTTGAGTCCTCTTGCAGCTGAGTTGGCCTGCCAGTAGTAGTCACAGAGTTAATGCTGGTTCAAGCAACAGTGTTATCCATCTGGATTCACTCTCTGGCCCTACCCCTAAAACACTATAGAGGAAAGACTCCAACAGGGAGTCCAGCGGGAGAGGAGAGGAAGCCATGTATAGTGGCGAAGTCATGAGTGAGTTATGCAGGTCATTCCAAACAAGTGCCAGTCAAGTCTTTATACCATGTACACCTTGTGGGCCACATATGTTAAAACAACACTCTTAGGGCTTGTCTACACTACAACGTTAAATTGACTTAAATTACGTCAACGTACAGCCACCACTGTAATTAAACCACTGCTGCATGTCCACACTATGCTCCTTGTGTCAGCGGAGCGCATCCACAGAAGCAGCTCTTGCATCAACATAGAGAGCAGTGCACTGTGGGTAGCTATCCCACCATCCCATTGGCCGCAGGGTGTTTTGGAAAGGATTTGCAGTGGCTCATGTGGGCAAGTTCAGCATCGCATGATGCAGTTTTCTCAATCCCATTATTCCATGGGCATCCTACTACATTTTGTGCAGCTTTTCAACTGCCCTGGTAAACCTGCGTGTCAGCCATCTCTGTTAGAAAGCATGGATCCTGCACTGCTCTTCAGTACTGTGCTGTGTGTTATGAACTCAATGCTCTAGATCCTGCAGTACTTCAGGGTGAGGGAGGCCTGGAAGGAGCATTTTAGCAATGAGCCACATGAATGCGTGTTGCTGTAGTGTGCTGAGCCTGGCATTGTTTGTTGGCAGGATGCTATAAATCTTGTAATGATTGCTGTGCGTGCGCGACTCTAACAATGCACATGCACCTATTGCTATTGTCTGTGAATGTTAGCAGCAGCCACCATGTGATGGCGAATAATAAAGATAAATTATCTTTCTTTTAGTTTCTCTTTTCTTTTAAATTTATCTGAAAATTCAGTAGATTTTTATTCTAAGCCCATGCAAATATACCTATGTTTACCTTTGTATCTGCAGTTTATATCAACATGAAAAAGTGAATGCCAGTTGTATCTGTTTTTACCACTGGTGCAAGTAGAATTCATTTCTTATCGGTACGCTGCACCAGCTAAAGGGGAGTGGGGGTCACATGACCTCCCCACGTGACTCCACATGTGACCCCCGCCCCCAGCCTGGAGCCCCGCGCTCTCCCCCTCCCCTTCCCTTCCCTCCCTTGCCTTCTGGTATGCCTGCTGCAGCTTTTTGATTTTTGCATAACACTGCTGCATGTCCCTATTGTAGCCCTTCTCCTCTATGCCCCGAGTGATCTGGCCATAGGTGCCAAAGTTCCTGCAGCTGGAGCAGAGCTGTGACTGCACAGCCTCTTCTCCCCACAGGCCCAGGAGATCCACCACCTTCCATGTACGCCAGGCAGGAGCGTGGTTGCTGCGTGGAGCGGACATGGTCAGCTGGGCAGCAAACAAGAAGAGCAAGTTCAAAACTTCCCGGGGCTATATGAGGGAAGGGGCACATACCTGTGTACCTGGCGGCAGGGCAGTGGAGTTCAAAACGGTGACCAGAGCGGTAACGGTGAGCATTGTGGCACACCTCTTGGAGGTCACTTAGGTCAACACATGGACGGTGGGTGACTTCGGGGAGACTAGCCCCCGGCTCCACCCCTTCCGCCCACGCTCCCTCTGGGCCAGAGCGCCAAGCCTCCCTGTCCCTTCCCAGCCAGAGCAATGAGCGCCCCAACCTCGGCCAGAGGAGCCCTGGGCTAGCGAAAGCCCTGAGGCCTCCCCATCTGTCCAGAGGAGCCCCAAGCCAGCCACGGCCATGCCTCCCCTCCCCAGACTCCAAGTCACCTGGGAAAAGCCGCAGCATGATAGCGTTTCTTTCAAAAGAACCTGAGCTTTTGCTATGCCTCATGCAGGTTCCGGGGTGGCTGAGGAGGCAGTATGTGTTACTCAGCTTCCTGGGTTCATCAGTAATCTCTCTGGAGTCCAGGGAGATTATTGATGAACCCAGGAATCTGAATAGCACATACCAACTCCTCAGACGCCCCAGAACCTGCATGTGGTATAATAAAGGGAAAACTTCCCCTGAAACCTGCAACCAGGCATCCGGAGGCAGCGGCAAGCACCAGGGGAGGCTCTGCCTCCCCTGGCTTATTATACCCGCCGCCCATGAGTCAACATAAGCAACACGCTGTTTACACTGCCACTGTATCGACCTAACTATATCAACTTAAGCGCTACGTCTCTCGCTGAGCTGGAGTTATAAAGTTGATGTAGCAGGTGAGTTGCATTGGTGG
This sequence comes from Emys orbicularis, assembly GCF_028017835.1. NCBI lineage: Eukaryota > Metazoa > Chordata > Testudines > Emydidae > Emys > Emys orbicularis. The sequence goes on along the minus strand of NC_088687.1, from coordinate 93,065,441 downwards.
GAGGGGCCTTGTAGTGTAGATGCTGACCTTATTAGGTCAGCGTAAGCTGCCTTATGTGGACCTAACTCTGTAGTGTAAACCAGGCCTCAGAAATGTTTTAAGAGAGGGTTTCAAAAAATTTTATTGATACTATTTTGTATGTATCTCTGCCTGTAAAGCCAGGCTGCGTTAGCCTCATGAGTCCAACTATACTGGCCTTGAAGGAAGATACTGTATACAGTAGAAGTGCTATAATATCCTACAATAACTAATACCATTATTGCCCAGTGGTGGTCCCTCTGGATTTTGTTTACCTTCTACCGATGGGCTGTTTGCTTCAATTCCCTCTTCCCCTCACCCACCTCACAGCCTCTTAAATCTTTCCATGTGTCCTACTTGCTCCTCTTATTCTCCCTCCCTTCAGTATCCCCACTCCCTCCTTTTGTCTGTATGTTTAGCTAATCCTCTCCCAGCACAATCACACTCCCCCAAAACAAAAAGTTTAATGCAGAAACCAGAAACAACAAAAAATGGTGGACCTGAGATAACATTTGCAGAGCATCGCATTGTTCACTCTGCTTGTATGTTCTAGTTCTTCTCTACCCTCATCCCCTATCCTTAGTCCTGAAGAGCCTACCATCTAATAGATAAGACAGACGATCTCTTAACTTATGTCTGTACAATGCCTAGCACAACAGATATGGGTAAATGTGCAAAATGAATGCAATTCATCACATTATTCTGCGATTTATCATGTCATATACCTCAAATTATCACTGTGAAGTTGGGATGCAAGGTTAGGGCCAGATTTTACAATCCCTCTCAAAATCTGAGGGGTTTGGATGATGTCGCCATTTCATGATGAACAGTTCTGCATAAATCGACTTTTAAACTGGCCTCATCTAACAGACCCAGCCTAATGTATAGTCATCATGAAAATCTACATTATACAATATTGATTTCTCTAATATAATTATACTGAGGTGCAAATTGATAATAAAACTGAATTAGCCTCATAAACAAATAGCAGCATTAGTATGATAACGTGGTTTGAAATGTCTAGAGCAATTGTTTTTATAACATTACCAATCTGTACGTTTATAATTGTACTGCTTTATCTACACACTCCCTGCTGCTTTAGTACTTAGCTAAACTGTAATGCTAAATACTTGTTGCCAGATTAAGACCTTTATCAGAAAATATAAAGATGTCTTTGTGATTGTAATTGAAAACGACACATAAGTGCACCCAAAAAGTTCCTATTGTGAAGTTATCTCCTGAGGGCTGTGTTCATTAGTAATACCCAGAGTTTAAATAGATTTTGTTATACCCCTGAGTCTTAGCTTACTAAGTAACTGATAAGATAGGGTATGTTTTCACTCAGTTCTGCTGGTCTGCCCTAGTAAATGGTGCTGCTGTATTCCAGCAATGTAGTTTCGCATCTTATCCCGCCATGCAGCCAGGCAGGAGCCACCTCAAACTGTCAGGAAACATGGCTATTATGAACACATAGGGAGCAACCTCAGCTCAGGCCTGGAAATATTTCTTCAACCAGAAGCATCAGTGCTGAGGTGAAACCAGTGAGTCAGGTACAAAGGCCATGCTAACACTGACTAGTATTTGCAAACTTTGGGGGTATATCTGGATAGTGTGTTATTTTACCTATTCAAACAATGGCACAGTCCTTCTCCCATGAAGTCAATGGGAGTTTTGACACTGACATGAATGGAAACAGAATCAAATACATCCTGGCATGGTGGCCAAATGGAAGTGCTGACTAGACCTCAACCCCCATTGAAGTCAGCCGGCAGTGGGTACCTTTCCATCAACTTCAGTGGACTTTGGAGCAGGCTCTTAATTCTAAGCAGAGGAGTAAAGTAAGCCTTGTGTCAATCAACAGCAAAACCTGCTGGCCAGTCAGAAACATTAGTGCCAACCTGAAGTATATAATATTGCCAAGTGCACGTGATTCCAGCAACCTTAGGTATTTTTTTTAATTAGTCATATTTTTAATAGACACCTGATTAGACTGGAAGACAAAAAAAGAAGCAGGCACAGGTTTGACCTGGACTCCTTGTGGCCCATACAGACCCCAGATGCTTCAGCCTTTGGTAATGCCAAAAAACTGCATCACAGAGGGGAGTGCTGGATAGCGACTGGGGAATGGTGGGTTCAGACAATCTCCTGGTGCAGAACGGTAACAGCTGTATAACCTTTGTTTAACACTCTCATATTCTTTTGTTGTCTGGCTTCTGTCATCTCAAACCTATTCAAAGGCATAACAGGAATACACTCTCTAAAACAACTGCTCTGGCAATAACAAAATGCAACAAGGACTTTAACCTGCTATCCACCATATGCAAAACTCCCATTGACTTCAGTACAAATTTTGCATGACTAAGAACTGAAGGGATATAAACTCCCAAAAAATTCTAGGCTGTATCTAACAAAGAAATGAAATTTATACCAAACTATTACTAAGGGCAGTGAAGCAAGAATAAAACTATGCATTTCACTATGGTTTAACAGTCCATCAACTATCTTCATAGACAAGATTATTTCTCAGCGGCATGTCAAAAGGCATTACTGACTTAATATAGAAATTAGTGCATTTAAAATGGGTAGAGCTACGTAAAATTGTTGAAAACTTGCTCATGAAATGTCTCAAGAAAACTTTCACCATTTTGCTTTGGGTGTGCCCCTGCTGCTTATGTTTCATTTTAAAAAGAAAATTGAAAATAAGGTTATTTTTGCATCAAAAACGTGAAAATTTGAATTTCAATTATGAAAACATTTTTCATTCTTGAAATGTGGTCAATTTTCTGGTGAAATTGACTGACTTTTGAAGTTCATATCAAATTATTCAAAACTCATTTTGAGTCATTTCACCCAGGGTGAATTTTGCTTGTGACGTTTGTGATAACATGTATTTGAAAACCTAGATGTCAATTAGAAGCTTTGGGTGGCATCCTGGCCCTAGTGAAACCTATGAGAGTTTTGCCATTGACCTCAATAAAACCAGGATTTTACCCACTGAGTTTATTAAGTAGCTTAATTCACTAGCTCTTGATTGAAAATTACACAAGGAAGATAGAAAGCACTAATTCCATTCCATCCCAACATCATTCCTCAGCAGGATGTAATGGCACATATTCAGCCAATGGAACACAATTCAGAAGCACTATATCATCAAAAGAAATCATCAGTGGTTCATCAGTGATCCTGAGAGCAGGACACTATTGCCTAGCAACTTTTGAGAGCTGATGAGAGAGTTATATGCACCCCAAGTAGGAAGGAGTGTCAGTTAATTCTCCTTTTTGTTGTCTTGTCTTTCTCAGTGTAGTATGCCCCGAAGTTCTGATTCTCCAGTAAACATCCACATGGAGGTAACTTGCATCACGGCACAATTTGTTCCTAAGAAAATAAAACGAAAGGTGCACAGATTTCCAATTCATCTTGCACAGTGGTGGGGCAGCAGCTGAGTTTCAAAGCTCAATGAAAAATTCATGTTTTTAATTTTCCTCAAAACGTCCTCAGAGCTGGAGAGCACTATACAAACTAGGGAGCCAGCCATGTGAGATGTTGAGTAGCCTCAACTCCCACTGAACAGTAAAATTAGGCCCATAAAATCTAACCAAAATAGTTCACAGAAAGAAAAATTTAATAGCTTTATTCGTTCTAGTTTTAAAAAATCAAATGGCGCTGATACTTTTCTGTGATCACTGTTATGACACCAGAGCGTCTGTTTCACTTTAGACAGAGTGGCAGGTACATATGTTTGATTTTTCAAGCTTAGTAAAACTGCTACCAAAGCAAACCCCATCATTCATCATAATATGTCATCCTAACAAGATGCAAGTCTGAGATACTTCACGTTTTAACCCACCAGTGGCAATCAGTGAATAATTTATGGGCTACCAGAACACCTCTCATCATGAATCTGATATGCTTAACAGCTAATTACATCTGTGTAGGGATTATGGTTTACGTTGTAGTTTTATAGTAACAAAACCCAAGCTTCCTAAGATTCCATTAAACAGCTCCTTATCTCAGCTGTTGCGATGCTTATCAGCACCATATGTTAAGAACTCCTGCTATGTTTCCAGATGACCCCAGGGAAGCCTTCTAGGATTTAATTAGGCTGAAATGTCAGGAGGGCAGGAGTTGAGGACATAGCTCGTGACTTACAACACATCATTCAGCCAAGCAGAATTTAAACCCAGGTCTGAAATCCAAAGAAAAGGTCTTTATAATCTAGCTTTTATACCTAATAAATTTATCAGATAGTTTCGCAATTGTTAACTTTGTTTTCTCTGTTATTGCTATACACAATGTTGTGATGTAATATAGTGCATGTAGTCATCCTTTATATTAGTGATGGGTGAACCTCAAATGAATCATGGTTTGGGTTTCAGTCATAGGAAAATGCCAAAGTCCATCATCTTCTCTTCAGGTTATCCGCATTTTCTGAACACACTATACATAGAACCACTGACCTAAGAGCTGGAAATGACCTGTTAGGTTTGCCAGTCCATCCCCCTGCCATTGCAGGATTGTCCCAAGAGTACATTTCTAATGCTTTCTCCATACTCGTTTTAAATGACCCAAGTAATGGAGTTCTGCCACCTCCATAGGGAGACTTCCACAGCTTAATCCATCTGAATGCCAAAGCTTTGGGGCCTACATTTGCTGGTTTTGCTCAGCCAAAGCACCCATTGTAGCTTTTACACCACTGGGAGCTTTGTCTGAGTAAGTACTGTAGGATGATACCTCCAGGGACAAAACCCCATGCACCCGAAGAAGGTCCCAAATGCCGTGGAAATGTTATGTTTCTGAAGTATGGGAGGCAGACCAGTAGAGAGACTTCTGTGTGGTAGCATACAGTTGCACTCAGACAGGAGGAAGTGTGGGAAGTCTGACAGCACAGACGTGTACTGCACAAAGCCATTGGGATGTAAGCCCAAACTAAGGAGACAACAGGCCATGCCTGCCCCTTACGCCCCCAGCCCTGTGGTGGTGGGCACGGCCCTTGCTTTCAGGTCACATTGCTATTCCTCAGCTGCCTGGGTTTTTCTTCGGGAACAGAGCAGTTTTGCACAGGGTTTTCTTTGTGCCATAGTGTGCAGCTGCATAGGTGACAGGTAGGTCGCTGAAGTGTGACCGATCACTTGTGGGTGTGACTGTTTGGGAGCCTAGAAAGAAAACTAAGAATGTGTTTATCCTGCTTTATTACCGGTTTAGCCGTTATGAAGCATTCTGACAAATTCATTAATTAATTCTGAGAAATGAAGCTGCAAAGTTTTCCCATTGTTAGACTGGTTTTACAGCAGGATTAAGCCGGATTTAAGCCCCTGACAATAGCTTCCCACTGGAGCAGCAGCACCCAGGGAAAAACTATCACTTGCAGTACAGCTTCTTGCCTTTTTTGGGGGGGAGAGGGGTGGACAAGGAATAAATGACTATATGGTATTAGCTAAATCAGTGGCCTGCTCTTTCCAGTACCCAATCCCTGCAGGCCTCAACATGGTGCTGTACACTTCAGAAGAATGGAGCGGCGTGCATGATAGTCAGCCTTAGTTGGCCAACTGAGCTGCCCATCACTTCATGAAGTGTAGTTGCTTTTGAGGGAGGAAAAGTTCATAGGTAAAACTTATGCATGGATTGTGTTTCATAGAGATTGCCCCCAAAATTAGAAATCTTTTGACTAGAGCTGGACCCAGACCCTGTGTTTGAACATTCCTGACTTCTGGGAGCATTCAAAACCCAAACCTTGCAACTGGCCCTGTATTTACAATGGGGCTGAATCAAAACTCCATAATGGAAACACTCCTGAACTTCAGGAGTTCCAATTGCAGATCCAATTTTGAGGCTTCATCCCATGTCTCCTTTGGGGGCAGATGAGCATAGGGAGGGGGTTGTGTCTCTGGGGTATCATAGCTTTGCCAGGGCTGTTTGAGATGTGAGTCTCTTAAAAACATGTATTTTAGAATGTAAACCATCTGCCAAGGCAGATGTGACCTGACTGTGTCTAGCCAAGTATGCTGCATTCAGAATATAATAAAAAGCCCAGGTGTCTTTAAGGATGTAATTGCTATGGCTGCAGAAAAGAATTATGGAACTAAGTGCCAAATATGCGAACATATTTATAACAGCTTTTCTTGTTCCTGAAACTGAATATAGGTAAAAATAAAGAAAGAGGCTGATTTCCTGTCCTAAAGCAGGTGGGGGCTTGGGCCTGCATTTCTTAGACATTCATAAAATGATTTGGACCCATGGAACAATCTGATTGGCTGGCAAGGAGCTGTGTCATTACTGGTAAAAAGTCCTTAGCCAAAATATTTAAGTTGCCATTTTTAAAGGGTATTGATACATTTAATGCTCTATTTGTTATATGTGCACCTCAGATGCTGGAAGAGTACCACTGACACACCACTGTGGTTCATATATATTAGACCAGAACTGGGGATGGACCGAGATTGCAACATTTAGATCCAGATTTCAAAACTCCCCCTGCCTGGAGCATTTTAAATCTGGAGGAGATGGTGCTGCAGTGATGGTACACCCTCATTTCCCCTCGGGCATTAGGAGGTTAGTTTCTGCCGGGACTCCTCCATGCACAGATCAGCAACGTACATTCTAGGCACCTGTCAGATACAATGTTGTACGACTGGGTCTATAACACAACACTTGCTGTCTTCACCTGACTTTGTAAAAATTGTCATTCAGGAATGTGATGTTGATAGATGTACATTTATGTCAGAATATGGCACGGAACATAGTCAAAACAAAATGCTACATTATATAAATCCTACATTATATAAAAGTGAAATCCTACATTATATAAAAAATAACAAATATACATTACAACAATATAATTCAAAGGAAAGCCATCATAGGATTTAAGTGACAAACCACTTTGGCTCCATTGGCATGGTCTCAGGGAGGGATTATTTTCAACTGTATTTATCTATTATTCTCTCTGGTGTTGTTACTATTAACAAACATTTATAGAACACCAGAAATATGTATGGTGCTTTCCTGAGATTAAAAGGACGATGATCCTTGCCCCAAAGAGTTTGCAATCTAAGAGCCAGATTGCAATAGCCTTAGTCAGACTGAATGATACCTTAAACCACAAGCAGTCCCACTGAATTTAGTAAGATTTCTTGTGGTGTAAGGTTCTACTCTGCGTGCATAAAGGTATCAGGATCTGTTCTTAAATTAAGCAGTGATAGAACATGAAGAGAACAGACGAAGGAGCATGGATCTGAGAGACTAGTGTTAAAGCAAATAATGTGTCTTTTATGCGAAGGACTCCTATAGTTTTATATTTTTAAACAGATTTAAAATGGAACATAAGAACTGCCATTCTGGATCAGACCTGTGATCCATCAACTCCAGGATCCAGCAGTGGCCAGCACCAAATGCTTTGGAGGAAGGTATAAGAACCCACGGTAGGTAGAAGTGGGTTAATTTGCTCCCCTGAAGGATTCCTCCTAAACTCTACTAATTAGTGACGGTCTTAAAACCTGAAGCATGAGGCTTTCTATCCCCTACACTTTTTTCAGCATTAACCATTAAAACTCTGGATATTCCTGATATCCCTATAAATGTCCAATCTTTGAATCTTGCTAATGAGCAAGAGAGGAGGAGCAGATGGAACAGAAGAGGTGGTCAGCAGTGTAAAGGAAGGTTAAAAAAAGATTCTGAGGCTGGATTTGAAGGAAGAGCATGGAGATGGGGACAACATTCTAGACGTAGAAAGCAACATGGAAAAAACAGGAATACGACACCATGAGAGAAGGTGGGCTACATTAAAGAACATATCCGCTCCTCAGAGTAAAATTAGACCAACCATACAAGCTCTGCTTTGGTTTGAGTGGGCACAGCCCCCTCCACACCCAGTCCTTCCTCTGTGCCTGATTCTTCCATTTTGTGAGCACACAGGTAAAAGAAAATATGAGAACACTACTGACTCCATTTGTGGGAAAAATTTGTGGAAAGCTTCAAACACCTTGCATGAAAATGCAGTTTATTACAAACAGCATTTATATGGGACATTAATTTGTCTGCTTAGACTTCTATTTCTCCTCCCAACTGCAAGGAAACACTTTTTCAGAAGACTCAGTAGGTGCTAATATTCTGTTCCACTGACAATTCCATTGAACGCTATTGTTTTTCCAGCTATTAGCAAAGCCAATGTTTTACTATCAGCAGTATGCACTCAAACATTTATACACAATAGTGGTGTATAGATAAATGGCTAGACACATAGATAGTAGTAAAACACAAGTAAGCTTACTGTTTTTGTTTCCCCATGATTTGCTCTTCTGTAGTACAACTAACTAGCGGCATTCAGCTAGTGTGATGAGGGGCAGAGTATAAGAACACAAAGAGGAGAAAAGAGATCTACTCAAAGTCCCCTTGTCTTTTATGTTTTCCAATCCCTTTTAATAAAGTGAGATACTTCAGCTATTATAAAAAACTTTGTGACCCTTGTAACGCTACAAAACACTGATACAAAATGTGAATAGTACAATGTTCATTATATATATATATATAAAATATATATTTATATTTTAATATATTATATTTATTTCTACATAAACAGGCTATAAATATTATATGTGCCATATTTGCCTTATACTCGTGGTTCCCAGCATTTGACGTTATAGTACAAAAAAACCCTTAAAAAAAATAATACATAAAGAAACTCAGTAGAAATAGCTGTACATTTTAAAAATCTTGTACATATACAGTGTTATCATTACAGCTCTGGGCTACAAGAACACAGTTAAAAGCCTGTCCAGCAATTAATTAAGTTGAAAAATCACCACTCATAGAAATTTGAGCTGCCATGTAATAAGTCATTGATACTCAAGAGTTTATGGGTCAAATTCTCTACTGCTGTACATTGGAGCTGTGTCAGTTTATACCGGCACAGAATTTGGCCTTCTATGGGAGGAAAAAGAGTTTAAAAATAAGTTATAGATCCCTATGAGCCTTAGGTAACTTCTACTTTCATTTCTACCTGTTACAGGGCCTGATCCATTGTCTATTAAAGTCCATGAGAATTATTTGCATATACTTTAGGCAGCTGTTGGATCAGGCCCAAATTCACTGACTTCACTGGGAAACTCTTACCCAGAGAAATACAGCTCATCAGGTCTTACCAAGGCAAATGTGTTTTCTGTCACGGAGAGCTACCGTCAACCTTGTCTTTGTTTAATTCAGTCTATATTTAGTCAGAAACCTTCAATTAGACACAGAGCTTAAATCGGAAGGTTCTTTTTTTTTTTTGTAGAGATCTGAGTAAAAAATAATTCTGAAACAAGAAACCAGTACAGTGATATTTCCTTCCTGGAGCCCAGCCGCAAGAAGAAACAAAAGGCATGGCTGGAGCTTTATTTCATATAATTGGAAGCACAAAGTGCCCTGCTGAATGCTATTCCATTGCCTGTAGTCTTTACACTATTGGATAGACACTTAGTGTCAACATGTGTTTCATTTGGGTCTCAAAGTCCACAACCCGACTTTGTAATCAGAGAAACAAAATACATATGTTCACGGCAGTGACAGCGCTCTGCAACTTATCATGAGCTACCGATGTCTCTTGAACAAGCGTCTTGTGGCTCATCACTGCTCAATTTGCTACGTGATACTCGTGTCCTTCTTGTGAAAGCAGGTGTCCTGTGCATAAGCCCTGAATACAACCAGTCTAAGAAATACAGGAATGTTCCATATGATTTCCTGTTGTTTGTTTTGTTCTAAACAGTAGGTGAGCTCAGTGAAACACCAGTGTCATAGGTAAGTGTCTGTGTGCAGCACGTTTGAGGTGTGTCTTCTCTGATGCTCAATAGTTCTGTCTCTTCACTAGAGTAAACTGTGGTGTCCATGTCATCAGAATGATATCCTGACTGGTAGCCACTCGTCTGGTTTGAGGCTTCGGACATCACAGATTCGTTACTTTTACTGGGCACCAGCACGCTGCAAGAGAAATACAAACAACATTGAAATAACTTCTGAGAGTTTCCTGTGGAGGCCATCATTAGGCACATCAACTTGTACAAACGAATCTTCTCCAATACCAGCATGAAGCGGAGAAGAGTTGTAGTTAGCAAGGGTGGCTTGTACACCGATATAAAAGCTTTTTTAAACGTGCACCGGATTATAGGAGAGATGGTTTTCCCCTTCACTCCCCTATGACATGTAATATGCATCCTGTACAGGGAGCATTCTTATGGAAGTACAGGCTGACTGTGGGATTTAAACTGTGGCCTCTGAGAGTGAAGTGGAATGAAAGCTTGGAAATGTGGCAGTGCATTGCAGTGTGAGGTTGCAATTGTAATTACAGTGAACCTTTGATTGGAATGAAGTTGTCCTAGAAAAATAAGATCCTCAGAGGGGTTTTCAAAGGGGTAGGTGAGGCTTTAGCTGTGTGAATCCCATTGACTTTTAGGTGAGTCTCACAACTAAAATCCCGTACAATGCGCTGAAATTTACCCCTTATGTCCTTCCAGCCCATTGAAAATCATGGATCTGCTTTTAAATATAGAAACCCTTAAAACTGTTATGAACAGGCTAGAATCAGAACCACTCAAATGTGTGCCATTGGCCCAGTAGTCTCTAGTTGGTAGGGTAAAGGTGGAGCAAAATAGCACAAGTTCTCTCTGTGCTGCTGCTTGAAGTTCTGAATAGCTGTGGTGTACAGCACAGTGACAGCTACAAAGTCCTAGGAGATCTTGGACTTCTTACAAGACACAGACAGCCAGGCGTGCAGTGGGTTATTTTCTGTACTTTATATGGCACACTAAGGCCATTCAGAGAAGAGTCTATCTTTTGAGACAACTCATAGCCTAAGCATCTTCTGTAAACTGGATAGTCTTATTCCATCATATTTGCTGGCTGACCCTTACCTAAAGGGAACTGTCACTTGCTGAGCTCTGTCTTCCAGTGTCTTCAGCTCTTCAGATGCAAGAACCATCCCACTGTCTGTCTGATTGTCCTTTAAAGAGCCAAAGAGAGGCCGGAAATTGATCAGATGGAAACACACACAAAAATGGAAAAGCAGCACAAGGAATATGAAGGGATGTAACAAAAGACAGACTTACATCTTGAACAACTTTTACAGCAGGTACTAAGGGCACATCTTCAAATGTTTTCACACTCACAGGTCGGCTTTTTCGTTTACTACCTTGTCGGTACGGACTGTAAAGAGAAGAATGGATTTGTTTGCATGAGCCGTTTGGGTGAAAAAGACACAGATGATATCAGCCTCCTTTATCTTTCAACAACAAAGTTAATCATTTGTCAAAACATATTATGCAAACCTCAACTGAAAAGGGGAAACTGGCTAGAAAGTGGCATGTTTCTGACCTGCAGCTGCTAAAACCTTGATTCCCAGCCAAATCCTAAGAAACACCTTTTAAAAAACAACCATCTCCTTTTCTGAGTGATGCTTCAAGTTTCATTTCCTGCAAACTCCATGTAAAAATCTAAAAAACAGAGACACTTGGATCACAATCGTACGTCTCTTTCTTTGGACTGTACTTCTGAGACTCTTAGCTGGACCTGAGTCACCAACAGTAGACAATCTGTCTCCTGTTAAAATGTGGAAGTTGGGACTACATGTTCCACACCTTCCCCTTTCTTGAAGGCTCTTCTCCAAAAGAGGCCCTCCAAGCAAGAGGAGTTCAGTAACCCAGTGACAAAGAAAACAGCAGTGACCTATCACGGAGGCCACAGATGCCCAAATCAGCAGCAACCTCAGAGTTCCCTCTACATAAGTGTAATGAAATGTACTTTGTTTCCAAGCTAGTCTACCTAAAACTGATACAAGAGCTGCAGCAATACTGGCTGGGACCTAAGAAGGGACCACACCAACTTTACTTCTGGAAGAGGGGGAGTCAATGGGACAAAAGGCATCTCGGTATGCTACAGCGAGATCCTAGTCTGCTTTGTTGGCTGCAAAATGCTTCCAGCTCCAGGAACATAAAAATAAATCTATCCAAAGTCACGTTTCATATTCCCCACTCTGCGCCTTTTAGGGCAACGCTCCCACTGCTGTTTCATCAGAACAGATTAAAAAAATGTGGAAGCCCCTTTAAAACATATATTACCAATCTTGTTTTTTTTCCTTTTAGTCGTTACAGAATAACAGGAAGAGTGGGTTGGGAAAGCCATATAGGAAGTGTTACAAATGGAAAATGAGAGCAACGCTTTCAATGATATCAAATGTTTTCATCTTTTAAATGTAAATATTATCGACCATCACACTATTAAAACATGGTGTTTAGTTATATTACCTTGATTTCAACTGAAGTCTTAAGTGCACTGTTCCTATCTATTATTTTCCATAGCCCTATACAAAAGCAGCGGAGGGCCTTGATCCTGCACCAACAAAGTCAATGGGAGCTTTGTCATTGACTTTGGTGGATGCAGAATTAGTACCCCTGCAGTAATTAAACTGGGGCACAGTGGTCTGAAGGGGGCTTTCTGGTTCTTATATGAAATTCTTCTGTGGATTCTATCTCTGCTCTTGTCTCTTGCAACAAATCCCTCCAAGTCACCCCTGCTTCTTCTGAGGCAGCAGAAAGACACTGGCAACCATCCCTGGCATCCTGAACTCTTGAGGCTGCAGTAGGAACCACAGAGACGCCTAGGTGAGAAAATTCCTTCCTCCCCCACAACCTAGGCAGATAAGCCCTTCCCTAAGCCCATATGCACAAGATAGGTGCAGGTTCTGGAGTTTGGTCTTAAGTAAGCCTCCACTGTACACTGTTGGATAAGATTGCACGCTCTCTGCAACAGGAATCATCTCTTTGGTACATGTTTTTACAGTGCCTACCACAACAGAACCCTGATCCGTGACTCAGGCCCCTAGGTAATACCGAACACAAGTAATACATAATAAATAAGTATGATCAGTAACAGTGCCATTTAACTAAACTTCCATTAGCCATCAGTTCCTGACCCACCTAACAATGTGCTCATTTTCTGGGTAGAAATATCAGTGGGCTTGTGTAAAGATAGGCTTTTGTTAATGAATCCATCACTAGGTCTATCACCCTTACAACACCAGGGTGTGTTACAAGAATATGAACAGAACAGAAAAGAATGACTAGACATTTTCTAAAGGCTAGCTAACAATACTATCACAGCACTTTTGGACGAGAGACTGAACTCTTTAGAAGGTGGCGGGGCGAAATGTAGGTTATCACCAGTGTTTCAGAAGCTAAGAAACTAGTGTTTTGCAGATCCTCCTATAGAGACTCTATGGCTTTATTCTTATCCCTATGGACAAAGTTAAATATGGACCACGGTAGCTGAAATCTCTTCCTCTCATTTTTCCTCCCCCAACCTGAACACAACTGCCTAGAGGCCGCAATGGGATGTTCACCATATAAAATACCTAATTCCTGCTGTGTTGTCATAATGGAATTTAGGATCGCAGACTTCCTCTTCCGCCATACAGGAAACAGGTGAGGTTGGCAAAGAGAGTCCAGAATCCTCATCCATGTTCAGTGATACCGTTAGAGGAAGGACAATGTAATCTTTACCATCCTGTAGAATACAGTGAAAAAAGCCAGAGTAAAATATATATACACATTGTAAATAAGAATTCTTACAATAAAAATTAAAGCTATGGTGGGCTGCTTTATTTGACTATAAACCGTATATTATATTTGCTGGAGCATATATCAAAAGATTTGAACTTAAAGGGACAGTGTCAAAGAGTTTTAGACCAAAATGTAGACATTCTAATGGTTTTACATATCTGAGTAAGCAATCAAATGTTTACTTTTTAATTTTTTATTTCAGTTACAAATGTAAGCTTCCTATTGTGCTTTGGCTTTCTGCCCAGGCCCTAGCAAGTCTAACGCTGGCCATGCTTGGCAGAGCCCCTGAAACCTGCCCGCAGCCCCCCAGGGGGCCTTGGACCCCTGGTTGAGAACCACTGTTCTAGGGCATGAGAACTGGAAAGGGAAACCGACCATAAACTGAAAGGGAAACTGACCAATCTACATGAATTATCCAATCTGAGTGAAATGCAGAACGTGAACAATAAGCAGCAATAAAAAAAAAAAAAATATTTCAGTGTTAAATAGTCTAAAATGATATAAGTAACAATAAGGATTTTTTAAATGAATTTTATAGACAGTGTACCCGTCAGATAATAATATAGTCACAGATAATTTCTAGTTGCTGAATTTCTAGTTGCTGAAGTCTCCTCACTGATGTATGGTGGCAAATTATTTTGACGAGGAGTGTATAATTCATTAAAGTACAAAAGATAAACCAATTACATGCAGTGTGTTAAAAACAATTATAGTCTTTAAAGTAAATTGGCCTAGACGATTATAATATTTTCTTTCATGATTTCTCAGTTGAATTTATAAATAAATAAATATAAATATATATACATACACACGGCAAGTGGCAGGAAATCCACAGAAATGAGTGTCTGTCTATCTATTTTAGTTACTTATATGGTCCCATTATCACAGTATCTGAACACCTCACAGACTTTAATATATTTCTCCTCCCAACACCCCTGAGAGGCAGGGAAGTGCTACTACCCCCATTTTACAAATGGGGAACTGAGTCACAGAGAAACTAACTGACTTGCCTACAGTCCCACAGGAAGTCTGCGGCAGAGGAGGAAACTGAACTAGGTCTCCTGAATTCTAAACTAAAGCCCTTACCACTGGCATGTGTGTAGTTACCGAGCACCAAGTAGTCAGTGGGAAGTGGGACCTGAACCAATGAAGTGGCGTACAGAATACAGCTGGCTCCCCGGACTAACCCCAAAGCTATCCATATGGACAATCTGAGGGGGCAGTGGGAAGCCTTGCGGGGAGAGAGGGATAGATATGGACCAGGTTTTGTTATTATCACAAATCTCTGTGACCCTAGGCCATCCTATTCAGCCATCTGCTTCAACTCCCCAAGGTGATGTGGTATAACGATGGCCCAACAAGGCACCACTTCAGAATACTGTAGTATTGGCACAATATCTATATTTCACGTACCTGACGAACATTGGCTTGCAGTAAGTTTCCCAGGTGCTCCACTAATTCAGAAAAAGTAGGTCTTTGCTTAGGTTCTCCATGCCAGCAGTCCAGCATTGTCTGATATCTAGTGGGATAAAACCATGACAATATCAGGGCAATGAGGAGGGCACATTCTACCTATTCAGATGATTGCTATTACCATAAAGCATATTTGTAAGTTCCTACATTTCTGGTGTTGTATAGTCTGGTGCTCTCATCCTTGTTCCTTCTTTCAGTCTTCTACAAAACTCCTCATCAATTTTTACACCAGGATATGGCGAAGCTCCTAAAATGATAATGGATGCACCTTTTTTTAAGAAGACATTTAAAATTCTGGGCCTAATTTTCCACCAAATGATTTGTACATGAAATAACTGCTATTATATGAACAAGTCAGGCAATTAGAGAAGTTTGCATGCAAACTGGGTAATTGCACATGCAAAGTCAAAACTTGCAAAAATATTTCACTGTTTTTTCCACCCACTCTAGTGTTAAAATTAGAGGTTCAGTAGCAAATAAAAGTGACTTACCTAATGAAAATATCTCCCATAGCAGAATGCCAAAGGACCATACATCACTTTGAATGGTATACACTCTATCAAAAATGGTTTCTGGTGCCATCCATTTTAGGGGTAATCTGGCCTGAAAGCATTTTAAAAAAAATAATTAAACTTTAGTACGAGACAGGAAAAAGAGAACACTGTTTCCAAAAACAATGTGTTAAACTAGAATAGTTAGTATCACTTCGAATTAAAGGTCTCCAACATTTATTCTCCAAAACTTACATCTCCTTTCCTGACATAATCTGGGTCTTTGTAGATGTCTCGTGCCAAGCCAAAATCACAGATTTTGACCACGTTATTCTGTGATAAGAGGATATTACGAGCAGCCAGGTCCCTATGGATGCACTGCAAAGGGAAGAAAACAAGTTTATAGGTTGGCTGTTGTTGCAACTCTGCTCAGAAAGTTGATCTATTTCACATCTGTGCTGACCTCACTCTCAGAGGCTAGATATTTCTTAAATCCTATTAAGTAAAATAAATCCCAACGTCAACACAGTTACTGATTTTTAAGTGGCTTTTTTTATAATTGTAGCTGACCTGAACACAAAAGTCTTTCTGAGCCAAGTCCAAACACACATCTGTTTAACCAATAAGCAGCCATGGCCCTTGAGGTTAGCCAATTAATTATCCCAGGAAGCTGATGCAAAACACATTAGGATCTGATTACCACAGATTTACTTTGGTTATATTCAAATCCACGTTCCCCATCACATCTATGACACTTCACCCTTTTTAATATTCTTAGGTGAAAAATGTCATACGACAGGCCCAATGTTGAGATTATTCTCTGCTGGAAACAATTAAAGATGGAAAAGTATATCTCTCTATCTCTGCCTGTATGACAGCCGCCATCTTGGTCAATGCACCAGGGACTTCCAGAGCTAAACTCACGGGCCTCTCTAAAGCTTGACCTACAGGCTCTGGAGCTGGGGTCTGTAACCAATGCTTATGCTCTGTAGATCAGGCACAGAGGGGGACACGACACACACCCTGCCTGACCAGTAGGTTACACATGCAGGATTGTTCTTTGCAGTATATTTTTCAGGCCTTGACAAATGAACTTTTAAATGACTAAAACAAAGGGACTCTCCAATCTTTCCTTGGGAGACTATTCTACATTCTAACAGATACCACCTAATTTTGCCTTTGCATATTACCTAGTATTCCTTGTTTTTATGCCCTGTGCCACCACTAATAATTCCTCTTTCTTTCTGATGTTTACAGCCTTCAGAATATTTGCGAATGATTGGCTATTGTTTGGCCCAGTTATACAAAGTTAGGATCAAATCCTGATGGGGCATCTGCTCAGGGCTGAAATGCAGGGGAAATGTGGTGTTTCTTTTGTGTTAGCAGGTCAAGTGGAGATCCATCAAGGAGAGATTCACAGTGCCCACACACATGCATCTCTTAGGCCTTGTCTACACCCAGCCGCTAGTTCGGCGGCTGGGAATCGAAGTTCCGGGTTCAATTTATCGCGTCTGGTCTGGACGCGATAAATCGATCCCGGAAGCGCTCGCCCTCGACTGCGGTACTCCAGCTCGGCGAGAGGAGTACCGCGGAGTCGACGGGGAGCCTGCCTGCCGCGTGTGGACCGCGTCTGAACCGCGGTAAGTTCGAACTAAGGTATGTCGACTTCAGCTACGTTATTCACGTAGCTGAAGTTGCGTACCTTAGTTCGAAGTTGGGGGTTAGTGTAGACCAGGCCTTAGTCTACAATGTCTCTGTGCAGTATTATGAACAGGGGCTTCCATCCTTCCCACCGCCCTACAGAGCAATTTCTTCAGAGCAAAGCCTTTTTATTCCAACTTGGCTCCACTTATCAGGAATTGGTCCCTAGTTCCTTTTAACCTTTCCTCAAATGTCATTCCCTCCAGTCACTTTATCATTCTATTATGAATCAGTGAACAATGAACCTTATACAAATTGCTAACATTCATACCTATTAAAGCACCTCACATGGGCTGTTTAACTTTGTCATATTAATGGCTCCGATGTTTTTTGGAGCAATCAGAAAATGCTGTGCATGGTTGCCAGTCCAATGACAAACACATCACTTCCTTCTATAAACCTGTAGCATCATTTTCTACAATGGTTAATCATATGAAAAATGCCATTTCCCTGAAAAGATTCTTACTTTGCGTGAAGCCAAGAACTCCATCCCTCTGGCCACCTGGAAGCTATAACAGATAAGGTCCTCCATGCTCAGAGGGTTCTTGCAAAGGTCTTCAGAAGCTGCTGCAAGAAGCAAGATGACAACAGTCAAACATGTTCTCTATTTCAGATTTCACCTACAGATGTTTCTTATTTAAAATACATTGTCAAATCCCGTGACCTGTAGTCAGCACTTTACATTACTGTACGCAAGACCCATGTTCAAATCTCAGGCTTGATTATTTGTTTCCAGAGTTTACAAGAGCTGAGAGAGCTGCAAAAATCAGCTCATGTAGTTCCTAGCGAAAGGAAAGTCTTGCAGCTATCCCAGTGGATGAGCTAAGAGTGGAACTGAAGGGAGTTCTGATTCCACCCCCATTAGGGAAGAAAGCGCAAAGGTAAAAATATTTGTGGATCATAGAAAAATTGTTACTTGAAGAAGGGAGACATTTAATCTCACCCTCTACCAAACTGGAGGGGTAAGGTCCATAACCATACCTACTAATAGCCCAGTCCTTGCTCAGTCCTGACATCATTAGGATATTTGCTGAGTAAGAACTGCTATACTGGGTAGAATGATCTGATTATAACTCCAATCCCGCTCCTGTATAGTTAGGCTTGGAATGATTAGAACTTTATCAGTAAACATTGATTTTACCATACACACAAAACCCAACAAAACCATATTTCCATCAATAATAATAGAAATGGACAGCTAGGCAAAATAAGCAAATGCTGCCTGAGTACTTATTAGGGTTTGATTTAAGGATATTTACTTTGTATGTTTTGACAATTTTTGAATCTCAACGTCTGTGATTAAATTGTCTGAATCCCCTCAAGACTGTGCAAAACTTAAATAAAAATAGAAAAAAAGTTTTAAAAGAAACCCTGATTCCCTTGAAATTATACATCAAATAAAGTTGAATTCTTCCAAGCCTACATATAGTTGAACTGTGGCCTCCCTCCAGATGAGCCTGATCAAAGTGCTGAGCCCTAAGGCAGCCCCTCCCAATGACAAATGGCCCAAAACTAAGTAAGCACAAATCCTACCTTCTTCTTCCTCTACGTCACTAAGGGATCTCTCTTCCACAAAACCCGAGCTCGTCGAGCTCTGGCTGCTTGTGATGCTGTCTAAGCGTCGCTTCAAGTCCGCTGAGATTTCACTGATGTAGTTTTCTTTTCCCTGCCTAAATCTGGCATTTTTAGTCTAGAAAGGAAAAATAATCAGAGGTTTTCCAAGGCAGAAGTGATATTTCATAGTGTATAAGTCAGGGATGTCACTGAGCATCAGAGGGAGAGAGAAGACAGGGAGGAGGCAATTAACCTGCTCGTGGCCCTCTTCACGGGGGTGCAGCAGCCCTCCACCTTCATATGTCAGTCAGCAGCACTTATAAGCAGGTGCTACTACATTCTGTAGCTTATTGAACTAGCATGTTGTCAGGTGACTTCCCCTTCACTGTTACCGAATCCCTCCACTCTACCACTCATGCCATTATTCATTCCTTTGCCTCTTCTTCCACTGCAAAGTCCATCCTACCCCCACAAACCCACACATCTCATTTACCTGCTTCTGCTCTTATGCCACCAAATACCTCTGGAGATAGTCCTAAACCTGCGCCGCTTCCCGCAGCTCCCATTGTCCGGGAACGGCAAACCGCGGCCACTGGGAGCTGCGAGTAGCCGTTCCTGTGGATGCTCAGGTAAACAAAGCATCTCGCAGCCCGCCAGGGGCTTACCCTGAACAAGCTGCAAACCAAGTTTGGGAACCCATGTACTAAACCCACACAGACTCCTGCCAACACAAATCCAGTCTCACCTGTTTCACTTTTGCTATATTCTTGCCAAACAACACTGCTTTCCCATCCTCACGGATTCCCATCCCTATAATCCCCATTGCTTATCTGCAATGTTCAATGCCCTCTTAAAACCCATCCCCTTTCTTCATCCTCCTCTCTCCCTGCACCGTAACCAGACACAACAGATTCCTGTTGATACCATTTAACCCTCCTAACTCCCAAGACAGGGAGCAGTAGATTGCACTCACCAATATAAAATGGTAAAACTCTCCTTTCCCAGCCCCCAAAGATACAGGAAAAAAAACCCTCAGGAAAGTGATACTGTTAAAGGAGGCTCTGATGTAGGAAGAAAGACATATGACCTGCAAACTGCAAGGCACCTCTCCAGAGTTTCTAATCCCCTTAACATTGGCTCCCTCTGGGGGCTCTGGGTAAGTCTCCTAGCCCAAAATGTTCTATAAGGAGAACCTAAAGCCATATATATTCATGTCCCCCAGAAGTGGCCTGATTCTCAAAGGTGATGAACACCACCAACTTCTTCTGAAAAATCAGGCCACTGACATAAGGGCCCAAATTTAGACACTAGCCTTCATTTCTCTGGCTCCATTTCCCCATCCTTAAAGCAGGGATCTCAAAAAGGCGCAGTGAGGATTAGTTAGATCTTTGGAGAAAGCTTTGAAGATGAAAAGCGTGACATAAATTGGCTGGAGAAATTGATTTAAGAGGGAAGATTAAAAGCGCTGTATATGTATAGCCTGGCTAAACAATGAACAAGGGGGACATGATAGCAGTCTACAGAAGGGTATAAACACAAGCAGGGAGTGAAGTGATTTAAGGTGGTACAAGCTGGTTTGACTAAGAGTAAAGAGCTGAAATTAAGGGAAAAAATTGGGCTGATTATCAGGAAAAACTCCCTGTGAGATACAGCAGACTGTAGAATAGTCTGCCAAGAGAAATGGTAGATGCCTCCTCTTCGCACATTTAAAGCTTAGAATAAGAAACTAACTATATTGTATGGGCATGGGGATTGACTAAATGACCTGTAATGCCTTTTCTATATTGAATTTCTATGGTAAGTGTTAAAGATTATCATAATTAATATTAATACAAAGATACATCCCAAAGCTTTCCACTCAACGTAAAAAGAGTTTTAAAAATAAAGTTTCGTCACTCCTTAGCCTCTATTTTTAATTTTGACGATGACAGCAGACTGTACCTTGTATGGAACAAATTCACTTCTCTTGCTCCTTAAGTAAGTTGACAAGTTTCCAAACTTGCAGTATTCCACAATCACCATAAGTGGGCCTGCATAAAACATGAACCAATGAATTAGAAAGGCTATCTATTTCCCAGTTCAGCCCAGCTAAAAATATGTATTCTTTTAAAAATCATTCTACTATCTTTCCAAATAATTTTAAAGAGAATATCCACAATATAGACAGTAAAAATCTGTTCAAAGAAGGAAAGTGACACCTTTTCTGATTAGCATGTTGGATGGGGGGAAATAACATTTCAGGCCAATTTTTTCAAAAAGCAGAGACCTTATTTTGCATGTGAAAATGTGTATGAAATTGTGTGCTTATATTTATATGTGCAAGTGGCTATGACAACACATACAAATTGGCTCACTATGCATGCAAATATCCATCTACACTGATATTTGCATGCACAGTCATGCAATTAACCACCCAAATGCAGTAAACTACTTTCCTGTACACATAACTGTTCATGCATCTTTGTGCATGGAGCTGAGTCTCCATGTTTTAAAATATTTGGTCCTTAAAACCCAATTTGCAAACACAGGTACACTGATGAGCTGCCCAAATGTTGTATGCCGATGCTCAAATTGGGTTACTTGGACATTTGACATTTGGAAATGCTGATCTAAAGTCCAAGTATTGGATGTGGGCTTCTTATTATGGCCTCTACAATTAATAATTGGCCCCTATATCTACCTTTAGAAAGATTTATGGAATTCTTCTTCTTCCCAGTACTGTACTATAGTTATGGAACTGCATGAAGGAAATTCTTAGCCTAACTGTTAATATTAAACTCACAACTGAATCAACTTCTTTGGCAAGTTATTACAAAGTTACTTGTTCTAAATATCTTCCAAACTAGTGAACGATGCTGGGCTTGTTAGACCAAAACTGTTGCAATTACAAGTAAAATAGATTTAATCATCCAAATTTGGATCCAGACTCATAATCACCTTTTATCCCAGAGCTGAGGAGAGTGTTACAATTTGTGGTTTTGCTTTAGCCCATTAGAGACATAGAGGCTACCTGTGGCATTTGGATATAGATTCTGATTCCAAACCCCACAAATGTGTTTTCTTTCAGAATTCTGTTTCAGGCCTATTTCTAATTATAAACTATGTTTACTCCTCCTTTGGACAACTACATAGCATTTGAGGTTTTCATGTGAGGAATATGAATGGTCCACACCAGAAAGAAAAATAATATTGTACCTGCACTTAGCATGCCTTTTATCCAAGGATTATTACCCCATTTTACAGATGGGGGAGCTGAACTGAGGTACAAAAGATAAAGTGACTTCCTCAAGGTGACACAGCACATCAGTGACAGAGCTGACAGATTGGACTCCAGCCTTCCCATCCCCTATTGTAACCACTGGATCATGCTGACTCTTCTAATAAACAGCCCTGGAATAACTATAATGGAAAATCAAAGTCTTGCTAATGATGAAACTCAATTCTCCACTAATTGGAAATGGTCTTACTGAATTTGTGGTAGTGCCTCCAATCACTGAAAAGACATTCTATACCCGGAGAGCAACAAGGACTCTCAATCAGTCACTCACCTCCTGGTTTTGTGCAGGCACCAAGTAAATTGACAACATTTAGATGATGACCAATATGAATGAGAATCTTGAGCTCTGACATAAGTGCCCGGTGTTCACTATGTGTAGCACCCTCTGTAAAGATAAAAATTATATAACTGATCAGCATAACAGAAATAAAAGTTTTTCCCTTTGCTAACCACATCAATTAGTATTGGCATATTGAGTAAATGTTTTTGTAGGTTAACCTAGGCTAGGGTTCTCACATGAGGGACAAAACATACATTCCTCCTAACTATGCTCCGGCACTGGTGAGCTGTAGAGTTACAGAGTTGGTTTTGCTTTATTTTGAAACAGTTCCCGAATGCTGCCAAAAGGTAAAATGTCAGACTGGAGAGACAATCAGTGTATTACTGCCTGGAATCTTCTTTGCTCTATGCAACATTTTAAGCAGAGTCTGTTGAGTTTTCAGTTACCAGAGATATAACCATTACCCCATGTGGTGTCTGAATGCCAGGGGCTACCACTTGTCCTGTGGCACTAGATTGGCCTGTGAAAGGGAAGACGCGGGACAGGGGTTGGGGGCTGCATAGCCTCTCACCCAATCAATGAGAACAGCCACAGGATGATTTGTCAGCATTCTGAACATGCAGAGGAGGCAGCAGCAGCCAATATCTGAGGGGGAGGGGCAGAAGGCAGCATTCGGCAGATTTGGTAAACGCCAGGAACTTATGTAGGTGGTTGGGGTCTTCTCTTATTTTGCTTGGGGACCCATCTCATTAATGTTATGTCCTTTTACCAGGAGACTTGACAGCATGGCAAATAAACAATGAGCTTTATTGGCAGTACATGTATTGTGTGACTACTCATGCAGCACTGACAAAACTCCCAAAGTCCTTTCCCATTATTCACTGGTCTCAGTGTGAAACCTGGGACAGATTCTCTGGGTGCAGAGAACCTTGTTCAATTGTTCCAGGGTCCTGGGAAGGAGGAATGATTCTGGGATCTCAGCTTTGTATTTAATGTCAAAACATCCACATCACTGACAATAATATTGAAGAGCGCTTTAAAATCAGCCAAGGAGTAAGCTAGCTGAATCGTTTCTCCCCCCCAGATAACGTCTAAGTCATCGTTTAGGATTTGACAGAAAGCTCACATTGCAGGTACAGTATGTAGGTAAACACTGCAGAAATCAACACTTGTGTAGGATTACTTGTAGGAGCAAATTTAACCTCTGCATCTGGGTAGATCTATAAAGTGATGGTAAAGAAGCTCTAATGAGCAACCTCCTTATAGTTAGACATAAGTTACATTATTCTCACAGCAATTGTTAACTAAACCCTTCTAGGACATCAGTACAGAAATTCTGATTGTTCAACATGCTTTGTTGGCTTCTGGATACAAGACTGGCAATACAAATACATTATGTCTTTTCAGGAGGCTTTTAGTCTTCATTTTTACCTTTCAGCATTTTTACTGCAACAGTTTTGCAGGTAGCAGTTTTGTCAATTCCAAATGCATCTGCTTCTATGACTTGACCAAATGCTCCACGCCCAAGGGGTTTACCTGGTATGAGAAGATTAATAGATTTAGACTTATTGTCAAAGCAATGGACAAAAGGTAGGACAATCATTAACTAAATCAACCCCCATGTTGGGAATGATGGTTTGGCACACACTGGGGGTGGGCCTATGTAGGTGTGAAAGTGGGGTCAGGAAACACAATAACTAGACTAAGCTAGCTTTTCCTGCAGGGTGGGGTTAGGAGAGGCCATGATCCAGCCATCTCCTGCACTGGCCCAAAGGACTGAGCCATCACAGAGGGAACACCCACTGCATCCTATCAGAGTGTGATGTAGTTCCAGGGGCAATTCTATGTGTGCCAGTCAGAATTCCACCACAGGCTCCCTGGGCAGTGTATTCTTTCCTCACCCCCATCCAAAATAGTGAAAGCACACCTAGCTTTAGCCGGTCTCTAGGAAACTCCCACTTGCTGGCATCATAGGGGAGACGTTCACACTGCTCATCCATAGGAACTTCATCAGGATCCATGATGATTGACAAGTAGCCAGTCTTTAGTTCCCCTCCACTGGCCTGGAAAACAATATCAGTTCTAGTCACATAAATGGTACGTGTTGGCTGGAATGAGGCAGTCACATGTACTAACTTCTCCCTCCTCAGGGTTTTAAAATTTCACAGAAATTCAAGTCTGTAGTTTCCTCCAACTACATCATTATGAATGTGAACACGGATCCTTGCACTTTTAATAATCAAAAGCAGTTCAAGCATTTTTTCCTCCGAATGCCTGGTCAATTAAAACCAAATTTCTGCGCCCTCAATTCCAGGCAGGAATGTTATGGTATTGAGAGGAAAAATGTGCCTGTTGGTTTAAGAACAATGGAAAGAAACAACACAAAAGAGCCATAGTCAGTTTTCATTTGTCATGCAAGACCAATGCTGGTGGGACAGTAGAAGAATGGTTTCGTTACCCGTTTAACGGTCCGGAGAATGATTACAAGAAGCAACCAGAAGAACATGGCAATCACTGCAGTCCCAACCAGGATAATGAGCTCCAGGTTCATTTTCTCTTCGGCGCCTGGGGAGAAACAAATGAATATCTCATTGACAGCTGAAAGCTTATTGGTTTAGGTCATCAGTTAAAGGACTGCATAGAGTTCCTTGTTCCGAAGGTTCATTTTAAAAGTGTCCCATGTAGCAAGCCAACTAAGGCAATGCTTGATTCTTATAGGTAGGAATATTGGGCCAAGTTCCATACGAATTACACACTGTGAAACCCCACTCAAGACAATGAGGAATGAAATTTTGCAGGAGATAGGTCAGCACAGGATTTGATCCATTGTTTTCTCAGAAGCTTTCTGATTCCTACAAATTAGTGCACAATGAAATGGCAGCAAGGATTAGTCAGACTCTTATGGCCAAATTTTGCCCTTAGTTACACACCTTGTTTTGGTGAGGCTGAATGTGCATAATCGAGGGAAGAATTTGGCCCTTTGCAATTAAGAAATAAAAGGTGAAATCTTATATTTTAAAGGAAATTGCTATTTTTGAAAACACAAAATCTAGATGAATGTTGAGCACCCAGAAATGAATAACTTTTTCTCATGCAAAGAAAAAAGTGATCACGCTATGTAGGAAATAAGATGTTGCAAGAATGATCCCCTGTATTATGAAACAACATTTCTAACATTTCTTTAACTTCTTAAACTGGGATATTTGATAACAAGCATCAAAGGAATTCCTTTCTGTCCCACCCCCATTTCTCAAAGTATGTTCCTGTACATTTCAGCCCTGGCGTCACATAGGTTCTCCCACACAATAGCACACTGGGTTTTTCCATTATATGGCCCATGATGCCTTGACAGCAGTGAAATAATTTAACTGTCAGCATTGTTAAGTATCCTCATTAATACCCACTGAGGTGTGCTAGGCTCTCTGCAGACTCAGATGCAGGTATTATCGCCTTGATTTGCACTCACTCTACGTTTTCAGGTTTTTCTCTACCACCATAATGGTCAGCTGTGATTTCATAATGAAAGCTGTGATTCTGGAGACCAAGATATCAGCCTCAAAAACCAAAATCACTGGGTTGCCAGCTTGGTGTGACCTCACCCATTTCGAGCTTGATTAGGAGCCTTATCAATAAATGAATCTGATCCACTTTGGCATAAGGAAACTTTCAGCAAAGGCACTGCTAGTACATTTTCTAAACTGTGACCAAGACATGATGCATAGGCTTCCTTTTTAGCAGTTATCATTTCAAGCACAAATAAATAAGAGAAGCAAATCTGTACTGACCTTCTACTGCAAAAAAAGTTACTGCTTTTTTGCATCCGAGGACATTGCAAGCAAGGCAGGTGTAGAGACCTCCATCTTCTTTCCTTATCCTGCGTATGGTTAGAGTTTTGTTCCCATCTTTCACAACAATACCTGAAAAAAGGAATTGTTCTTAATTCTGCTATTTGCATGGGCTCTGGTTGTTGTTAAGAATTCAATGGTTGCAATTATTTTAGCTATACTTTTGCATACACAACCCTCACAGTGTATAAAATACACAGGGCCACATTCTGCCCCCACTCCGCACTTGAACTCTGCAGTGAAATCAATAGGGAGCCCTGCGTAAAACAAATGACAAGTGAAACAAGTCATACTGAAGGAGCAGTTCCTCACCTGAGTCTTCAACAAGGGTTTCATTGTTTTTAAACCATGTGATGTGTGGAGGAGGAATTCCATTTGCTGGGCATGATACTTCTATGGTTTCACCAATGTTTGCTGTTTGATTCTCCAGGCTCTCTATCAATGTGGGGGCCACAGGCTCTGTTTGCATGAAAATAAAGTTATTGAGAGTTTCCAAGTATAATCATTTTTGTGATGCCTTAGCACTCGCTGCCACTTTTCAAGTTTGAGTCACTAACGTAGTCCCATGGCCTTACTGCAATAGCACCAATCATGGTGTTCCTGGAGAGCTCATATTTAATCTTCCACGATACACGAGACAAGGACAATAGCTAAGAAAATATTATAAGGAGAAGTCCTTTGTCTTTTACATGAGTCTGGTTTTATGATTTAGAGACCCCCAGGCTGATGGAGAAGAGGGAACTGGCCAGGAATTGCCTCCCCTCATGTCTCCATTTCCAACCCCACTACAAGAAAGGTGATATTGATAGTGCTTGAGGCTCTGATTCAGGAAAGCATCTGTATTCAGGACTGCCCATAAGCATGTGCTAAAGTACTTTCCTGAATCAGGGCCTAAGTTGCCACGCCAGGATTGCAAGACCTCTATGCAAGATCACTTGTGTTTGCATCCAAAGCCAGTCACAGGCATTGTTTGTGCTGAAATGCTGCCCTGCTTTTATAACAATTTTAAAGCATGACCACAGTTTCAAACCCAAAGGTTCAGTCAAACGTTAAGTCACAAGTATAAAGAGATCATAGATGTGGAGCTATCAATTTGTGCCACTGTTTGTGCCCATCAATAAAGAGACTTCATTTGCTTGCACAGCACAATTCCCTGCTTTTCCACACCAGGCCTATTAACCCTTCCATTTCTGTTCCATAATAATGGAATACTAAGTGTGACTGGCCAGTTCATCAGCACAGCAGATACATTCTGCCTGGACTTGACCTCATGCACTTGTCACGTTAAAGGCAGTCTCATTATTAGCAACTGCTTAAATCCCTTCTACAAGTGAGCACACCTTTAAATTGGTAACGCGCTAGGTCCTACAGCACTTGAGGATTCCTGCGACTGCAGTATCTTTGTTTCCAGCTATACACAGTCTGTGCATATAACCATCTACTTTGGTATATGTAAGTGGGTTCATACCTTGAACAGTGAGGTGCTTGACAAGACAGTGTTGAGTTTTAGTCTTTTTGTCCTGGGCTATGCAAACGTAATCCCCTCGATCTCGAAGAGAAATGTTACGGAGGATGAGCTCTAAGGTAACATTTTCACCATTGCTATTGGAAACTGTGGCATTCAGCTTCAGAAGATCATCCGGGTTCTTGCACACAGGCATTGGCAACCCCCCAAGGGGCCTCTGTGAGGTGCGAGGACTCAGTTTATACCAGGTAAGGTTTTCAAAGGTGAATTTGTCCGCAGTGCACTGCAAGGACATGTTATCCTTTTCAGTGGGTTGGTTTCTAGGTTGAAGGTTAATTTCAAGACCCCCTGCAAATTAAAAATAGCTCATTAAATAGTGCATTCGTTATATTAATAAAGTTCTTTCCTTTTATATTGATTAGAAAAAGCCATTTTGAAAATCAGGATTCACAGACTTATTGGGTTTGACTCTCCAGTGTTTTGCACCTTGTTTTACACTCACTTTGCCCAGGCATAAATGACTTCACAAGGCACTGGAGAATCAGGCCCATCATTCACATTAACAACAACAACAACAAAATCACACACAAGCAAAGTCCAAGGAAGATCTATGTAATTAATAGAATTGTCCTATGCAACCTTGCACTATCCTCAGCATTAACTATCAATTTTTGTGACGGGATTAAAAATATCATTTAGACCAAGATTTTCAAAAATGAATGCCTAAAGCTAGGTTCCTAAATCCATATTTAGGCACATAAATATGTGATCTGATTTTCCAGTGTCCTGAGACGCTAGAAGCTCTCACTGAAGTCACCCAGTTTTGAAAATCTGGATCTTAGTTTTTATAGAATCATAGACCTGGAAGGGACCTCGAGAGGTCATCTAGTCCAGTCCCCTGCACTCAAGGCAGGACTAAGCATTATCTAGACCATTCCTGACAGGTGTTTGTTCAACCTGCTCTTAAAAATCCCCAATGATGGAGATTCCACAACCTCCCTAGGCAATTTATTCCAGTGCTTAACCACTCTGACAGTTAGGAAGTTTTTCCTAATGTCCAATCTAAACCTCCCTTGCTGCAATTTAAGCCCATTGCTTCTTGACCTATCCTCAGAGGTTAAGAAGAACAATTTTTCTCCCTCCTCCTTTTAACAACCTTTTATGTACTTGAAAACTGTTATCATGTCTCCTCTCAGTCTTCTCTTCTCCAGACTAAAAAAACCCAGTTTTTTTCAATCTTCCCTCATAGGTCATGTTTTCTAGACCTTTAATCATTTTTGTTGCTCTTCTCTGGACTTTCTCCAATTTGTCCACATTTTTCCTGAAATGTGATGCCCAGAACTGGACACAATACTCCAGTTGAGGCCTAATCAGCGCGGAGTAGAGCAGAAGAATTACTTCTTGTGTCTTGCTTACAATACTCCTGCTAATACATCCCAGAATGATGTTCGCTTTTTTTGCAATACTGTTACACTGTTGACTCATATTTAGCTTGTGATCCACTATGACCCCCAGATACCTTTCCGCAGTACTCCTTCCTAGGCAGTCATTTTTCATTTTGTATGTGTGCAACTGTTCATGGATTCTGTTCATTTCATAACACTATTTAATTTTTCTCGTTTATAGGTCTTTATAGCTGTAAATGCCTAACCAACCAAAGATCCTGATTTAGATCTCACTTTATACCAGTGTTCACACTACTGTAACTCCATTGACTTTAATGGAACTGCTCATATACTTACAGTTATTTGCAGTGTTGTTGTAGCCATGTTGGTCCCAGGATATTAGAGAGATGAGTTGTGTGAGGTAATATATTTTATGGGATCAACTTCTGTTGGTGAAAGAGACACGCTTTTGAGCTCTGTGTAAGCGCAAAAGCTTGTCTCTCTCTCACCAACAGAAGTTGAGCCAACAAAAGATATTACCTCACCCACCTTGTCATGCTTAAAGTTAGAAATTTGTTTCAATGCTGAATAAGGACCATATTTAGTAGGCATAACAGAGACGGGTCATCATGAGGGTTTGAATCAGCCAAATGATGTGTTGAAGCAGAGGGAATGAGATTAATTTAACGCTGCTATGCAATCAACAAGCTATACTTACTGGTAACATGAAAGGAGATAACCCTCTCACCCACTCCAGCTTTGTTAGTAGCCACACATCTGTATAAAGCTGACACGTTTGCTGCTTGAATCACAAGGGTGCTTACAGTCTACAAGAGAACAAACCAAGCAATTTCATACCACATTAGTGCCAAAGGGCTTAAATGAGTCAAACCATAAAAGAGCTGGGTGCATTGCCATGTAGCTATCCACACAACTGTAAATTCCTGCACAATACAAATCAGTGGTGTTTCTGGTACCCAGGTCATCCTGGAGGTTGATGTGATATTAAAGTTTTTCCTAATGTCCAACCTAAACCTCCCTTGCTGCAATTTAAGCCCATTGCTTCTTGTCCTATCCTCAGAGATTAAGAAGAAATTTTTTCCCCCTCCCTCCTTTTAACAGCCATCTATATGTAGATTTCTATATATGTATTTTTAAATTGTGTTATACTAAAATTAGCAATAGGTTCCCACATTTTTTCTGCTCATTAATCTCCAGGCCTTTCTCTATTACAGTT
This sequence comes from Emys orbicularis, assembly GCF_028017835.1. NCBI lineage: Eukaryota > Metazoa > Chordata > Testudines > Emydidae > Emys > Emys orbicularis. The sequence goes on along the minus strand of NC_088687.1, from coordinate 93,035,135 downwards.
AAACACAGTTGATATAATGTTCACAAATACATGAAATGCTGAACAGAACTCTCAAAAACTGGTCATTCCTAACTAAGACAAACGAACATTAGCTCACCTTCATTTTCCCAGCAATAGCAACAAACTGATTTTTAATTCTTTCAATCCGATTTCCGCCCTTTCTGTCCGTGATGTCTTTCCATTTCTTACATGCATAAGGATTGATTCCCAAACCAACTTGACTGAGAAATAGACAGAGAGATACATTTTAGGTAAGGAAAATCTCGACCTTCAAGAGACCATTTTTGTTCAGTTTAGAAAAAATATCAAAGATGGAACAATGGCCATATTATAAAACTGGGAAATGTTCCTGAAAACTTTTCTATGTAATTGTACATACAACCTTCCAAGACCTTTGTCCTTTATAAAACTAGGAATTCCCAGGCCTAGAGGTAAATAGCCTAATTAATCTGCGTAAGCCAGCCCAATAAGGATACTTGGAGGGAAGAAGCTATTTTGGGAACAAACCTCCAGTCATAAATTGACAATTCAAGTTAATTTCATTCAAAAGAAGACAGAGAGACATAGAAATCACTGGACTCCTTAAAAGAATTTCTTTAGGACAGTGGCTCTTGTGTAGGAAGTGACCAGGCACCAAAAGAAGCTAGTGGAAGTCATTTTATAAACAGGAAAGCAGAATGCTTTTTTTTTTTTTTTTTTTTTTTAAAAAGGAAGTCTGGCCTTGTGCTAGGCCCAGATAAGAGAAGCTGCATGTATCTTGGTCAGAAGCTCTCTCTATCATTGGCTACCATCAATCAGTGCAGTTCCTTTGAGATACGCTTTTACATAGATAACAAGCAGCATCGTATTCAGCAGCTGATGGGTGTAAAAAAAAAAACCCACAAAGAGCTGCAAGTCTCATAAACAGCAAATTTTCCTTGTGTTTTTGTACTTGCTGCTGCCCAACAAGGTTTGACTGATGGGGCCCACAGACGTGTTTGGAATCCAACAAGGCAAGATGCCAGCCAAAAAAGCATCAAACACAAGAAACAACAGTGGTAGAGTTTCATCCATGGTTAGCCCTGGCCTGGGGAATTCACTCTGTGCAACAGCCCACCAGATCCCAAGTCTCGCAGTCTCCGTGTAATGCTACCTACATCTAGCTCATTTTGACTATGTTTGACAACCTGAGGGCAGTTTGGGCCTACTTGCTGTAATAAGTAAAAGCTTGACTTAAATGGAAGCAAAATGGGAACTTTGTCTGCAAACACTGTCCAGCAGCAACAGTTACTGAGCGTGGTTCTGTGGCTGACACCTCATTTAGTCATTTACACCTGACAAAAATCAGGGTACAAAATGCCCCTCATTCTCCAGTCTGGCTGAGCTGCATCAGTGCAAGGAAAGGTGGCTTTATACCACGTCTGTGGCTCGCCAATCCCAGAGATGACCCTAGCAGAAATTAGCAACTCTAAGGCTGCTCTCTAACCAATGCCCAGCTGCCAATGGCCCAGAGGGGTTGTTTCAGTGCAGTGGGAGAGGGGGAGATCATCGAAGCACTGAAATGGCTCCAGCCATTCCCTCTTTCCCTTGATCACACCACCTGTGCAGGGCTGCAAGAGGGGTGGTATAAAGCCACTAAACTGTTTCGACACTACCCAGGGAGTCCCCTTACATTGAGGAATCTCCAAGTTAAATTGGATTTATAACCCTTTTGCACTATCAAAGTGCTACCCAGGGGGTTGGCTGCTTAGTGTTTGATTTGGTGCATTTTTATATTTTTGTAAAGCGCCTACAGCACTTTAAAAAAATCTCTGAATAGTTACAGAAATAAAGTGGTGCAGATTAACTGGCAAATCATGTTGTACTTACTTAGGGCGGAATGTACACTGTTCCTCTAACTGCCAGTACCACTGGATATTGACTGGGGCCGGAATGGCATAGACTGTGCAGGTTAGGACTTGAGTAGTTGCATACTTGTAGGAATCAACAGGAGCCAACAAAGCATTCTCCCCAATCTGAGGTGGAACTGTAGGAAAAACCTGCATGTTACATGCACAGACCATCATAAAGGAGCGACATTCTTTGCCTTGTGCCATTGTCTCTTGCTAACAAGAACACAGTTTGTTCTGAAATGTACAAAGTCTCTTTCACGGGGGTTTCTCTCTCACCGTGACTCCCATACGCCTTCCAGGGTCTGAGCCTGTGTGATTCTGAGAGCCTCCCGCATGGTGCTGAGTGTCCACAACTCCCACTGACCTCAGCAGGGAGCAAAAGAATCAAGGAAGAAGTGCGCCGACTTCACAGAGTAGCTTCAATACAAGCCAAACGTTCAGCAATCCTTCCGTTGCTTACTTACAGCTACCCCTTACAAATTACCCTTCAGACAGCCCTTTCCTTCCATCACTGTCCCCAGCCAAGGAATTTATATTACTTCCAGCATTAGGTGACTGGCCTCCATTTCCCACTGTGCCCCCACCTAAACCGCACTGTACTTAGCAGAGCTGCTCTTTTGAAGACCTACTATTTTGGAAGCATCTAGACAAGTATGTTTCCTGAGGAGCAGTGTGGAGGAGGGGTGCCGGAGAGAGGGGAATGGTGGGGGGTAGTGGGGGGGGAGGAAGGGGAGGCCAAAACAGAGCTGACAGTGGCAGGAAGGATGGACAAGGCAGATGACGATGGCGGGGAAGACTCGTGATACAAAAGCAGCAGGAGAGAGCACAAAGGACAGGAAAAGAGCAAGACACAGAGGCAAAGAAATAATACACAGAAAATAAAAAACAAAAATCCTTTTATCCAACAACAAGGAAAACCTGAAACCTCGTGAGTTGTAAAATACAGCATGAGGATCCAGCTGGAGACAGATTCAGTGGATGGTTGAAGCAATGTCCAGGCAAGGTTTGAGATGGGACTTCTTTCCTGCAGTCCCCTGACTTGGTGGTTTTGAATCACCTCCTTATTTTTTTTTTTTGCCAAATTTAAATCTGGATAGTACACAGATCAAGGGGAGCACAGGGCTCTAAGAGACAGGACTCCTACCAGCTCTTTCTGTCAAGGAAGGGTTAGTACTCTATACACACACATATACAACCAAAGAGGAAAAGGCACTGTTTATATCTCACTTACCATTCACAGCCAGGTTAAATGTGTGTCTCTGTTGCTCCTTGTTAATGGGGTTTGTAAGTACAATGGTGTAATTCCCAGCATCCCTTTCACTTGCCTCAGTAATTGTTAACGTGTAACCAAGTTTAATGGTATGATTTGTGCTGATGGCTTTTCCATTTTTATACCTAAAGAAAATACATGGTAACTTAAATACTGAAGAAGTGAGGTTCTTACCCACGAAAGCTTATGCTCCCAATACTTCTGTTAGTCTTAAAGGTGCCACAGGACCCTCTGTTGCTTAAATACTTTAGAGAGTCAGCTTGACATATAATACCACAATCTGTTTTAAAGGCATCACATTCTGACTCTTACCATTTTGCTTCTGGCGGAGGATAGCCTGTAAATCTCACAGGGATTTTGACTTGGTCTCCTACCCTTGTCTCCACCACAGACCCCATTCTGTCCAAACGGATAAAAGGTTTTTCTGCAAGAAATTAATTGATGGGCTTGAAACAAAACATTGCCTTTCCATATTGCCAGAAATGTAAACTGTCTCCAATTTGGTTGTATGTAATTGGAGATGAAAGGCAGCAGATGTAAATGACAAAGTGGTCCATGTACCAGCACAGGCACTTGCAGTATTACAATCCATGAGGTAAATCCTCAGCCCAGGGCCCAGCATAACTACTGGGGTTGAGCACTAGGGAGATCCATTAGGAAAAGGGGAAGAGGGAATCCTCCACAGGCTTCAGAGGGGTTCTGAGGCAGTGAAGCAATGGAGCACTCCTGTGTGGGAAGGACAGGACAAGACAACATACATAGCAGTGGATCCTCCAGCCCCAACCTGCCTCTGGCCCATGTCACATCCCTAGGGATGCTCTGTGCCACACAGGGGTATGCAGCCCCTCTCCCCCGGCCATGCCTTTTCCTTCACCCCTTGCACAGAAAAGTGGACTAATTCAGCTACCAGGGGACTCTCGACAGCAATAGAGGCAAGAGTCTGCTCTCAGCTCCACACAGCAACTCTCAGTCCCAATGCTCTGTCCTCCCTAGCCGCTGTTGCCGTGTAACAAAACAAGCAATGCAAACCAAGTGCTGTAAAGTATGTGTTGGTAACACAATATCGCATTTAAACCTCTCCAAGGTTTCCACTTACACAGTCAGACAAAAAGGGCTCAATTTTTCCATTTCAGCACATAACAGTACTCAAAACTTCACGTGATACAATTACATAATTGAGCAGAGATTGAAGCTATCTATCTGAAGTTCTGCAACCCAAAAAATCCCACAACTCTGAAAGGATTTACACTACTTTTCTGCAACCACAGAAAGCAAAATTGTAATCAGCCCAACAGCATGATTGGCCTTTTGGCTAAGATCAAATAGAGTATCCGTTTAATATCTGATACAGCTGTGACAGAGAAGGGGGAACTGTTTCTGGTCCTGGCAGAAGAATGGACTATGATCAGTGTGAACTGAAAAAATCAAAATGCTGATGCTGAAAATCAGACTTAGTCACAACTTCAAGTCAGCCTTAGTGCTCCTGTGTAAGACATACAGTACATCCATAACTAGCAGTGCTGCTGCACTAGTTAATATTGGATCAAATCCTGCAATTCTTTCTCACTCATTCAAAAAAATCAGCTTTTTGTAGCCAATGGAGTTTTGCCTGATTGAGGACTGAGGAAGGATAGGATTTGGCCAGAGTCATTTCCTCTGAGTCATTTCCTTATGACCAAAAGTAAAGCTGAATCCAATTTTCAGAATGCAAAAAGCCGCGGGCTGGATTCTGCCACCCTTATTCATGCAAGTAACACCTTTCTCTGCAGGTAGCCACAATGGAATCAATGGAACTACCTGGGGAGTCAGGTACTATTCAGTAGGAGGAAGAGTGGCAGAATTTGACCCGAAATATACAGTTTCAACTTTACAGTACCACATAGGGAGAGATTAAATAGAGGGACCGCCAGCCATTCTGAGTTTTAGTATCACTTTTTCTAGACTACGTAACAGCTTTCAGTGATAATCACATACAAGGTCCTAAGAGAAAACCCTTTAACATTAAAATAGAAAAACCTTGAGCTATAACAATGCTACTAAAAACAACTAGAAGCAATGGAAACACTGTGGCTGACAGTTCAGAACAGAAGGCTTATACGACAAACGTTTTGATTGACATACTGTGCAGCTAATTGCTTTCAACTTATGCATTTTCCATCCCAACAATCCCCACCTATAAATATCCAGAATTAAATCAGAGAATTCCATACCATGGACAATGACATATGTGCTGTTTTTCTTTGTCATAAGGCCACTGAATGCTGTGCAGTTGTATCGGCCTCTATCATTTAAGGTCACATGGTCTATGGTAAGAGTGCTTACGAACTTCTTCGGCTCATTCCCTGATGATGTTTTTAAGTCTCTGACTGTAGCACGTTTTCCCTGTAACAGAGTAAAAGCTCTGAGAAGCAGTTCATTCCAACTCTTCCCCCGATCCTCCACACCGGTGGCGGATTAGCCACTGGGCCAATGGGGAACGTGCCCAGGGGCCCCGGACAATTGGGGGCCCCCAGAAAAATGGACACCCCTACACCCTGACCCACTCCACCCAGAACTCCTTCCAGGGAGCAGAGAAGCCCTCACACTCCAACCCCACTCCCCGGCAGTAGCGCTGGGCAGGCAGAGCGGGGCAAGTCCCCATGCCCCAACCCTGCTCCCCAGCAGGAGCGGTGGGGGGGTGAGGGAGGAACTGCAGGTGGAAGGGGTGGGGAGGGTCCCCCACTTGCTCAGGCCCAGGTCCTCACAAAACCGTAATCCAGGCTATATATTATATAGGCTGGTGATTCCTTCTCTTCATATATCATCAACTGGTTTGTTAATATTTACAGAGGAGCGGGTAAGTGGTTAACCCAAACTTTAATTGTATCTGTGGAAGCTAAAATAACCATGGGAGCTAAAACACAGGAGCATCCTTTTGTATTTCTAGCAAGAGGTTGCTTCTTTCAGGGCTCTAGGGCATGGTATTAGGAAATGATTGTTTTACCTTAACAGAAGGGTAGTCCCATTTGAAATCAATTCCAACATTTGGCTCCGTCCTCACAGTACAATTTAGAACTAATTTCTCCCCTGCTGCCAGCTCTATTTGGTGATGAGGGTTCATAGTTAAGTCATAAATTCTGTATCCTGGAAGAAGCAAAAGGAACAGAGTTTGAAAAAACATTCTGCTAAATGACGTAAGGATGCCGCTTTCCCAATGGCATTTACTCTCTCCCTTAGGAGTTACACCCACACAGCAGAAATCCCAGAAGCTTGAGTGCAGTGGGGAGATGGGCATACACCCAATTTCAAAAAGTGGAGATGAAAAGGGTAAGGGTGCCCAAAAGTTGTACTGACACACAATGGGTCTCGGGCAAGTACAGTCTACTTTCAGATTTTAGCACATGCAGAGTGAGTGGGCTACTGTGAGGCCATTTTCCAGAAGCTCCCTCATGGTCAGACACAGTAAGATAAAAGAAGCTGACATGGTGAGACATCAGTTCTTCTAAGCTGGAGTCAGAGAGAGATGTTTGGAACAGATCCTGGGAGCTGCTAAGCATCCTCAACTCTTATGGAAGGGTTTCTTGGCCCCTTGCAATGTTAGAGAGCACTCAGAGGAGAATCTCAATGGTGAACCACAAAATTCACAATAGCATGGAAACAAACCCCACTCCCCAAATATTATGATAGACCAAAAGTGGGCATCAGGTGATGTGCTTGGAACTTTACCACCACCAACAATTTGGCATTAGCAAAACTGTGCAAGGCATAAAACCTGTAATAAAAAATGTGAAATATGACAAAACATATCCAAAAATCCCAAATGACTCAAAACCAGGCAGAGGATGATGAATTGTGGGGAAACTGCTGCCCCTAAAGGGAGATGGGGTGGTGAGATACTCCCTATTTTTCTCTTCCTCTCTTTAGGAATCTCCGAGTCTAGATGAGAATGTGCTGATCCTACCTCACCAAGCCTCAGTGTCACAATGAGGCTCGGGAGGTGGGGGATTGGCCTCTTCCAGCCCTGGAGGTGGGAGTGTGCTCAACAGTCCAGGAGGAGGTCATTGCAGTTTCAGCATGGGTGGGGGCCTAAGAGGAGTCCTCATGTTGCCCTGGAGGAGCAGGTAACTTCAATGTGTCAGAGCCATATTCATCCAGTTAGGCCCAGGACATTAGCGTGCAGGGAAACAAGAATGTCTTGGGGTCAGGCCAGGTTTTGCATTTCTAGTGTGACATGCTCCCCTGTTTCTCCTCACAGCAAGCTAGAACCCTGTCTTCTTTCCTGAGCTGCTAGTGATACTTTGGGGTGCCTGTTCTCAAGGTCCTTCACTCTATGCTGACATTCATTACAAAAGAGCGGAAGTTTAGGAAAAATAAAACCCTGCATGATTGAAAAAAGCAGCATCAAGGAAGAGCAGGTAAAATCCCAAGCACAGATGCCGGCGATTCACCCGAAACAGAACACAATAATATTTTCCCTTTAAATTCAGGTGTTGTTTTTTTTCCCCAAAGCAATACATATTAAAACATGCATTTTATGTTAATTGTATTTTCAGTATTCCTGATCTACAGTCCAATCAAATGTAACTGGTCAATATGTTGCATCAAGCAAAATAGCACTGCCTAAAACAATGACCCTGGAGAGTAATCTTTGACTTACCTACAACCACAACTATGTACATCACAGACTGGTAACTTTCATCATCTATTTTAGCTTCGCAGAAGACCATGCCCGCATAGCTGATCAGGTTACTGGGAATAGTGAAGCCTTTTTTATTATCCCATGAGATTGATTTACCATCAGGAACAAATAACTTTTCTGGATACCTCTGTTAAAAGATCAATAAAACATTCAGTATAATTCCAAAACTAAATAAATTCATATTGTAAGTCTAATATTTACTACAACATTATGGATCCAGACTTGGCATCCTGACTCAGGCCACATTCTCATTGCAGTCAACAGATCTTTACACAAGAAGTATCATTTGTTAGTATAGTTATAGCATTCCCATTCTGTTCGTAAGTTTCATAATGTCCAAAGATGAGAAGCTCTTTTTAAGATATCTATTTTAATCCACCGTATTTATGTAAATTGACATTTAGCTAATTCTAGAGATAAGTACTGAAATATTTGACTTTTTTCTTACCGCATAAAGTGATACATTGAGATTTGATATGGATCCAAGACATGGAATCAGCACTGTTTTGTTCCCAGTAATGTATATAACATGAAGTTGGTCACTAACTGAAGTCACAAATGGAGATCTGTAATCTAAAAGAATATTTGATTTGCATTTGTTATAATCTCTTCGTTTGAAAGGACACAACATGCTATTTTTTCCCTCTTATTTTTCTTTCCTTTCCTGTCTTTGTAGTCCTTTTCTATTTGGCAAACATTTGTATTTTCTTGTATGTGAATGGAGATGAAATTGACATCACTATTAAGTTTAACTCCTCCTCTTTTTACAGTACCATCATGCCCAAATACACATTAATGGTGTCAACATAATTCTGGGTGCCTGACCCTGAAGTCTTTACTCAGTCAAAACTCCAATTTAAGTCAATGTGACTTCTGCCTGTGTAAGAACTGTAGGAATGGATCCCAATATTAGTTATAAGTAGCTAAGTGCTTCATAACCCCTAAAATAATGGCTATTCTTTTTTAAATTCTCAACAATAAATAAGTGGCTTTATAAACAAACCTATATATTATCGACCAACTTTTCAAAATTCTGACCATAAATTGTAGTAACAAACCTGTGCATGCAGGCGTGCACAGATAATTGATGCTAGATAATCAACAGTGAAAATAGTCAGGGGCTTAGTCTAATGCCGTTCTGTGTGTGCAGCTATCTAAATTGCATGCATAACTGAAGGCTTTGCAGTTGCATCCACATGCATTTTATATGGGTGCAACTGAAAGCATGAGTTTTGAAAACTTAGTTCTTGAAATCTATCTGGATTTCCCCATCAGAGTTCAACAGCTGTAAGATAGACCAAATTTCAGACTTGATCTGAACATTGTCCCGTTGGATAATACAAATGCGAGTGCTATATACAAATACCCTATAATCCTTGCATGTGTGAAACTCCTACTGAAGTCTACAGTAGTTCTGCATGCAAACAGATCAGATCCCAGTATTGATGTGTGGGCTACGGTCTGGAGAAGTAAATTAGGCTAACAGATTTTATTAATTATGGGAACAGGGACTTTTCTATTTATGGTAACTAGCATATTGACATGTAGTTATTCCACACAAAAATTTGCATACAGAATGTCAATTTCACAAGGCCAAGAATTCCAATATCAGGAAATTGGTCCCAATTTTAATTGTAAAGTCAGCCTGGTCAGCAGGACAGGAGGAAGGGCTGCAGGCACGTAAACATTTGGAAGCTGAAAGACAGGAGGCCAAGCTCAGCATGAAGTAATCTTTTATGTGATGCAAATGCCTCACTTACAACTTAAGGTGATCATTTGTACCATCCATGAAAAATATCTCCAAAAGCTGCCACTGAGAAGAAAAGCTGTGATCAAAGATCTCACAGTTTACTATCAAAAAATGTTCCTACCATCACAGCTAAAATATATGCTAAGTTTCTGCTGTTGCATTGTTCTGTTTATTATTCCACCCACACAAATTTATATGGCGTAGGCAAATGTATCTCTGTGATACGATCTGCATAGAACTAATAAGGATAATGTAAAATACAAACTGAGAAAAAGTTGTTTTTTGAGAGTCAAATACATTTGGCTGGCTTTTTGTATATATTTTTGCGCACACATTGTGTTTCCACATTTTGGCTGGAAATGGACGTATTGAAAAACCATGCGATGCCATTCTGCTATGTAAACTTTGTAGCTTGATCAAATGGGAAATGCTAGAAGTCTCATGAAAGAAGCCTGATCTCCCCCACTTCCTTGACTGTTATGATGAGAGTTCCCTCTCCTGTTTCAATCTACTTTAACCACTTATCGGCACTTTAAGGGACAGTTTCTGCAGTTATTTACTACACAGAATGGCCATAAACTTCAGTTGGAGTTCAATGAAAGGAGAAACTGCAGGATCTGGCACCTATAGAATGGATGTATATTTATATTCTTGTTTTCCTTAAAACCTGGAGGACAAGTGGACTGGTAACTGCTTTCTTCTTAAGCTGACAGTCTCCAGCTTACAACTGTTGATCTTGAGGCATATGCTTTGCCAAATAGGTTTTTCTGTGGGTAATCCAATGAACATTACTTCAGAACAAAGCTTTTTGAAATGCCTGTTACACCATTGTTTCTTTTTAATCTTATTGATAGGTAGGAATCACGTAAGAATCTTGTAAAAATAACAGGAGTACTTGTGGCACCTTAGAGACTAACAAATTTATTAGAGCATAAGCTTTCGTGGGCTACAACCCACTTCTTCGGATGTAACCACCTACCTTGAACATAGACATAAATGCTTGTAGTTGCCTGGGTGTCTCTGTAAAAGCACTTGTAGTCCCCAGTGTCATTCCCTATTACTTTTGTAAGAGTGAGCATCTTACAATAGGGGCCGTCCCTGCAGTCCGTCACTGCAACATGTTTCTCAGAACTGCTCTGATTGTTAGGCAACAGCCACTCCAAAGCTCTTTGACCACTAGCAAAACAAAGGAGGGAGCTGTATTAGGGCAAATGGGGCTTGCTATTATCATGCCAGGAAAACTCAGTCCTACTCATTCTTGAATGGTCCATTTTAACTTCAGGACAAATAGCTATTAGACAAACTTAATTATTTAACATTAAGAAACATGCTAAATCCGATAAATGAGTGTGAGATGCTCAATTCCACACAGCTACAAGAAAGTTTCTTCATTTGAATATTAAGAGGTGATGAATCTAAGCCATACAAGGACTCAAAAAAGGGGGTAAACGAGGTGACAAGGGCTCTGCTTAACCCCTAGCAAACTCCACTATGTTCCAGAGTACTCTCCCCAATCCCTGCTGCTTGCACCCCATCTTTCCCACACAGGGGAGTGGCTAGGGCTACCCAGGGACTACGGCTGCTACTCTGAAACTTAACACACCTGACACACTAAACTCTTGAGAACATCCCCTGATTAGCCAATAGCTTTCATTTTGTTTTTTAATCCCCTCATGATGTAACCCTCTAATACTCAGCCCAAGGCCTGCAGTGGAGAAGGAGATGGGGGGGGACAAGGAAAGAGGGAGTAGAAGGAAGGGTCCACCTCTATATCAAAATTAAATTAATAAATCATTCTCATCATCATAACGCAGGCCAAAGTTGCCCTTACCTGCAAGTAATATTTAGAGTATCATTTGCAGTTATTGTAAGGATATCTTTTTGGATGCTAAGACTTGGTTGATCCGGAGAAATGAACAAGCCTGCAAAAATAAAATCAACAAATTAATGGGCCAAAAACATATCAGATTCAATTAGAAAAGCACTGTATGAATGTATATGTAGCATGTTTTAAGTTGACCTATTTGCTTAATGTGTTAAACTGTTCTACTGCTTTCCACACATCCCAGTAGAAGTTCAAGAGCTCTGTCATAACAGGAAGAATGGGCAGATGGTCATGAGCTAGCAGAATAGCTCTGCAATTCATAAAGCTCGGGTGGAGTTCCTGTTGTTTTGCATTACCAACTTCAAGGTCTAACAAGAGGATATGGGACATTGAAATAAAGTGAACCTTCATCTGATGATCTCACTCCCTTGGGAAAGGTCTTATAATAAATTGAATAATAAATTTGCCAAGGCTGCTGATTAACAAATTCTGCTAAGAGTTATTTTACATAGTGCATCATAAACTCAAGGTCATCTGACCCAGTCTTGTTTTCCTTTATCATATTTTCTAATGTGTTTCCTTCGTTGCCTGAAACCCTAAGAAAACCTGTTCCTATCAAACTTTACTTGGGTGATTGGTTCCATTGCATTCAGTGAGAATACTCATATCAGTTAAAGCTTGCAAGATCATTTCCAATATTTGTTCTGACGTAACTGTTCAGTAAGGCAGTCTGCGCAATCTTTCAAAGAACACAAAGAGATGTTTTCGGCATTTATTACTATACTCACTCCCTTTGGGAGTTCTGTGTCAGTAAAGGATGAGTACAGAGATCTGAGTAAGTTCTGAAACATTACCTTGGCCAGACAACGCGGAGCACTTGTACAACAGAAGAATTGATGCAAATACGGATGTACAAGGAGTCAGTGAGTGAACTTACACAAGAAAATGAACAGCGATGGTACTAGCATACCGGGACACATCTCATTAATCTTTTAACTGTCTGGAAGAAACAGACTAGTCTTCATAACTAAATGTAGCTAATACAGTAATTGTAAAGTCTGAGGATGTGATACTGAGTCTGATTCTCCATTGTGTTACACCAGTTTTATGCCAGTGTAAGTGCAATATCTTTAGTGAAGTTACATTGGTGTAATGTAGTAAAGAATTAGGCCTGTTACGTTTGCCAGCCATCACAACAGCTATGAATAGTGCAATCTCTCAGTACTAAAATTAAACAAATGTTTCTATACCTAGCAGACAAGCCCATCTAACAAGAGGAACATGTTTTAAAATGCAAGAATTATTTCTTCATTATGAACAGGAATTTCTTCTACAGCCTTCTTTTCAATGCTTCTGATACCATTCAAGTCCATGATTATAAAGCAGCAAGATGCCAGGTATGGGAAGGACCCAAGTGAGTTATATTGAGAGACAGATCTGATGAATGGTAATAGAGTTGGTATCAATGACAGTAAAGTCATCCTAGAGCTAGGGGCTTCAATATTTTTTCAGGATTTCATTATATTTTTATCAAACCCTTCCTAAGGAGATTCTTTATTGACAGTAGGTTTCAGATAATTGATTTCTGTTGCACTTTACTCTAGAAAGCCACCACTAATGTAAAAACTTTAATTAGGATGGAAAATCAAATCAAAATCAAGATATGCATCTTACTCCCTATCATAGGCATTGCAAATCATGATTTATCTAATCTAACTATCAAGTAAACAGGATTAAATCTTCCTGGACCAAATCCTGCTCCCATCTGCATGCCTATAGCTCCCATGCCTTCAACGAGACTAGTGTACAGATAAATAAGAGCAGAATATGGTCTGTACTAAAATTGAGATTATTTTTTCCTCATTAAGTGTTGCTTAGTTAGACCTAAAAACCAAGCTAAAGATAAGCTCTGTTTAGTCAAGGATGTGTTCAGTCTCAATCAAACTGTGACCAACCTCTGTCTAGATTATTTTCTTCAAGGTGTAACATTATGCTATTAAATACAATTGCTCGTATGCATCTCTCTAAAGAGACTATTCCAAAAGCAAATGCATTGATAACTTACGTATGCAATTTAAAAACCCATGATGTACTAACACTAGGGTCAATAAAATAGCATTATTTATTGGATAAACATCCAAGTGTCTGACATTAAATTAATATCCATATTATAATAGTCAAAATGTTTATTTTTGCTCCAAACACAGGCATTATTTTAATTAATGTAAAAAGTCATCCCTATATATTTAAGATGCAATTTCTGCTAAGGTATTAACCTCAGTATGATTGTTTTCACTTGGCTTATTCTCAGTTTCTGAAACCTCCACTGATAGGACAGAGAATAGAACTAATCTATCATGCTGAATTTAAACGATTTTGAACCACTTATTCCCCATCCAGTGGTATAATGAACAGGGGATGTTTCCAGCAACTGGAATTAGTCTTGTTGAGGCTGTAAAGGCAGGGGTTGGTTGCGTTGTGTCTTGCACATCATATTGTTAACTCTCCGCAGATAGAAGGAAACTCCTTTTTTTCTCTCCTGTTTCTTTCCTTTCATTAAGATTTGCTTTGGGCATGGGAAAGTTTGGCAGAACTGTCCCTCGCTTCCTGTGTTTTCTAGAAAAGATTCAGGGGTGAAATTATGGCTCCAACGCCCGACATGCTAATCAGACTTCGTGGTCTCTCCAAATTCTCCTTGTAAAGCCATAGCCTGTGCACCTGCCTACTCTCCCGTGCGCGGAGTGACCAGTCAGGATGTCCTGCCCTTTGCAGCACCTGAACTGTGATAAGGAACAGCCTTCCTCTGGAGACCTCAGGGGAAGGAGGAGGGCATGGCCAAGGCTAACACCTTTAACAACAAAAATAGCTCTGGGGCAGATCCTCAACTGGAGCTGTAAATGGTGATAGCTTCCTTGACTTCCCTATCACAATTCACCCCAGCTGAGGATCGTCCCCAGGTCACCAGCAAACACAATCCATGGACACAGGGTGAAATCCTTGCCTTACTGAAGTCAAGAGCAAAACTCCCATTGACTTCAATAGGGGCATGATTTCGCCGTGGGTTTATTCTCCCCTGCCCCCGCCGCTATGTCCGGAGTATGGCTCCTCCGAGCCTGCTCGCTTTGGGGGCAGGAACAAACCTCCCATCGTATCCCAGGGGGCTCCGGGAATGGCCCTCGCCCTGCCCCCATCAGAGTAGCTGCCCCGAGGCTCAGGTATTTCCAGTCGCGGCTGCTCGGCCTCGTGTCCCAACATCTGCGCTCCACTGGCCCCTCGCCCCAGGGGGAGGTGCCCCGAGCCGCTACGCGAGCTCCCCGCGCGCACCGGCTGCTCCAGCCCAGCGCCCCTTACCTGGAGCCGGTCGGGTCCCCAGCCACAGCAGCAGCGCCAGCACCACCCTGCGCTCCATCGCAGCTCTGGGACCGGGGGTCCCCACGCCCGGACACGGGCTCCGGCTGCTGCCCGGGCTGCAAGCGGGTGCCTTCTCCGCCAAGCGGCGGGCGTGCGGTAATCCTGGCCCCGCAGGCAGGGCTGCTACTGGGGCGAGCTCTGCTGCGCCCGGGGTGCGGGAACGATCACTCCGTGCGACCTGGGGGCCTTGCCAAGCATCGCAGCCACCCGCCCGCAGCGCATCTACTTTGTGCAGGGGGAGGAGTCAGACTCCTGCGGACCCGCCCCTCCCTTCCCCTGGCTCCGCCCCCCCAGGGGACCTGGGGGGCACGTGTCCGCTCAGTCCCATGTAGTCCATTCTGCTGGTGACAAGCCCAAGGCAGCACCCCAGTCCTGCCCTTCGCTCACAGCTTGTAACACTCAACTGACCTCACCTCCGACTCTCACCTCCTCTGCCTTCAAACTGGGGGTGGTGCATTGGTCTCTTAAAGCACTTGGCTGATCCTGCAGATTCTTTAAATCAAAAACTTCACAAAGGAGCTCCAGCACATTTAGCTGGTGGCCCCTATATATATATAGTTAGATATATGTGTATTTTTATGGTTCAGGTGTCCCGCTATTCACTACTGACTGTATATGGCAGTATATATGTTCTTAGATCTGGTATAATTTCAGTATTTCCTCAATGTGTCTAGTACATCCCTGATGTTTTAATTAATTGTACCAGGATTGTGATATTTCCAGCCAGATTAAACTATTCTCCATTCCCACTAATGACCAAATCAAGTTCTTTTTACTCAGACAGCAATACCATTGACACTAATGGGATGGTTATCTTTAATAAGCCTTGCAGGTTTTTGGTCCACTCCTGACTATGGATATAGTGATATTCAGGTGGTGAAAAGCATCTCCAAGCTGTTAAAATATGTTTCTCTGCATAAATAAAATATAAAATGGGTGTGATAGCAAAAGCATTTTTTAGAGATTATTGATACACTTGCATTAAAGTAAATGTTGGCAATTCTTTTACAAAAGGTCCTCTTTTGGGGAAATAAATGCATGTTTATGAAATTTTTTAGCCATATACCTTTTGCATTAGTCTACTTACCAACAAATCTGCATGTGATACTCAGAGCAAATGAATTAGTGAATGAGCCAGAAATTCTAGCTGTTTTACTGTATTTTACTGTTTTTGGAGATCAATACAATTTCCATTGAGATTGCTCCCCTGCAGCTCACTGAAAGACAGAGTGAGAGCAGCTAAATTTCTATATTGATTTCTGCACACAGATCCAATGAAACACATTACAAGTAAAAGAAGAAACACATAAATCAAAAAGAGTGAAGTGAGCAACACTCGAACAAAATGTACTGTTGTTATTCTCCTGACAGCACTTTATTATGTTAGGCAAGGAAATCTGCAGCCTTTTTTTAAGACATCTTCATTATCCCATAGATGGGGTTAGAGGCACTTCTAAGTGATTGTGAGATCTCTGGGTGTGACTGCTAAATATCAGGCCACTGCTGTGGTTGGTTGTCAAATGTATATTTATATATTAGTGATGAATACCTCGAGGGAACCATAGATATCTGTCTAATGAAGACTCAACTGTGGTGACTTTGGGCTAGATTGTGACTTGTACTGCACACCTACACAGAAGACAACAACAAAAACCAACCCTTAACTCCTGGCTGGGCTAACATGGACGTTGAGGCCAGGCATACAGGAGTAAAAAGGCACATTCTCAGTCAGAGAAGACGGATGGGGAAGGGAACAGCCATGACTTCTGCTGAGCTGCACAGCTGAACCCGCGTAAGGAGTGGGGGACATAATTTGCTACAGACCAGTGACAATTCCTACCAATCTCTCCCTGGAGCAAACAGAAGCAAAAAATTGTGCCTTAATGACTCCCATGTCTACACCTGGGATGCTGCAACTCACACACCACCCCTTGCTCAGAGCTGCCCCGTCAGGTGCAATCTAGCCTTTAAAGATTTGAATTCTGATACAAGTCACATGCAGAAGTTCATATTTATCAGAAATAATATTTTCTGCATAAATAATAGAGCAATGATACAGGGGTGATTCTTAAGTGCTTAAGTGACTTAGGAGCACATGTCTCATTGGCTTTCAATTCCATTTAAATTCTCAAGGAAACTGTAAATAGATCAGCCATGGCATATTGCTAATTGAGCTTCATCCAAATGACAATTCTGAAAGTGAAAATTAATTTTATTAGAACTAACCAATGCTGTAAGTAAATATTGCATTTTCTTTCTTGTTTCTGGTTTCAGAGTGGTAGCCGTGTTAGTCTGTATCAGCAAAAAGAATGAGGAGTACTTGTGTCACTTGATTACAGACCTCACAGTCGCAATACTCCAACAAAAAAACTTCAAAAACAGACTCCAACGAGAAACTGCAGAATTGGAATTAATTTGCAAACTTGACACTATTAAATTAGGCTTGAATAAAGACTGGGAGTGGCTGGGTCATTACACAAAGTAAAACCTATTTCCCCATGCTAATTTTTTCCCCTACTGTTACTCACACCTTCTTGTTAACTGTTGGAAATGGGCCATCCTGATTATCACTACAAAGGTTTTTTTTCTCCTGCTGATAATAGCCCACCTTAACTGATTACCCTCGTTATAGTTAATATGGCAACACCCATTTTTTCATGTCCTCTGTGTATATATATCTTCCTACTGTATTTTCCACTGCATGCATCCGATGAAGTGAGTTTTAGCCCATGAAAGCTTATGCTCAAATAAATTTGTTAGTCTCTAAGGTACCACAAGTACTCCTCGTTCTTTTTTCTTGTTTCTGTTACTGAAGTGACACCTAAAATAAGATTGGCTAAGATTATGGGAGATGATAATCCATAAAAAGTGTTTGCCCTAAAAACAGCTTAGCCAGTTAACAAAGCAAGTCAAAATAAAGGGAGAAAATGAGAATCACTAGCATGAAAATATTACAAGGTCCAATAATTGTATTTCATTGTAATCACTTGTTACTCACTTTACTGCTCCTATATGCAAGCAAATACATTAGAACAAGCTTCCTAAAATATTGTTTGTACAAAATATAGCGCTACACTGAATTATTTAATTCAATGAGATGATGTGCAGTTATAATTGTTTGTGACTGTCAGTCTATGCAGAATATGATTTTTGAATCATAATACTTGGTATTATGTCAAGGTTGTGGGTTTAGGTTTGTTTGTTTGTTTGTTTGTTTGTTTGTTTGTTTTTTGAATGATTTTGGTGCCTGAGAATGGTAGGGACCAAATTACCACTGTTTCGGCCTAGGCGTGTCTGAGAAAGCATTCTTGCAAGCCGCCCTACACTGCCATGCCCAAGCATCTCAACTCTGCCCTACAATACATTCATTATTCCAGTACTGGCATCTCTTAAGCAAAGACTGCAGATTGTGCAGTGCTTTTGTAAAGTGCACAAATGGGGACCGGGAGGAGACTAAAAAAGTCGCTCTAGACCATGGGCCAGATCCTGCCATCCTTACATAGACTAGTATCTTACTCCTTAAATAGACCCATTGAATTCTCACTGTAAGTAATGGTTTGGCTTTTGGTTTCTCAAGGTAAAAGGCTAGAGGAATAATCCTCTGGTCTACCCCAAATGTATTTAACAGAGGCCCAACCTTGCAGTCCTTACTCAGGCAATTGAGCAACAATCAATGATGTTGATATAACTTGTTAAACAGAATTATTCAATAGGAACTGACAAATCATCATATTATTTATTATTATTGCTACAGTGCCAAGGATGTTCATAGCACTAAAAGGTAAATAAGCAAAACTCCCTACTATGGAGTTTAGAGTACAAGGCCCCAATTGTGCAAATACTTATGTAACTCATGTGAGTAACTCATGTGAGTAGTCCCATTCGATAGGGCTATTTATATGTATAAATGTTTGCAGGATTCGGCCCTTAGTAAGACTGTCATTTTTCTTGTATTGTTTTTTACTCAATGGACCACAGGCATTGGTTTGGCGAAAAGGTACAGAAAAAGGCAACAAAAATTAATAGGGGTATGGAATAGGTTCCATATGAGGAGAGATTAATAAAACTGGGACTTTTCAGCTTAGAAAAGAGTCGACTAAGGGGTGATATGATCGAGGTCTATAAAATCATGATGGGTGTGGAGAAAGTGAATAAGTGTTATTTACTCCTTCTCATAACACAAGAACTAGGGGTCATGAAATAGGCAGAAGGTTTAAAACAAACAGAAGGAAGTATTTCTTCACACAACGCACAGTCACCCTGTGGAACTCCTTGGCAGAGGATGTTGTGAAGGCCAAGACTATAACAGGGTTCAAAAAAGAACTAGATAAGTTCATAGAAAATAGGTCCCTCAATGGCTATTAGCCAGGAAGGGAAGGGATGTAAATTCATGCTCTGAAGTGGCCCAAGCTTCTGTTTGCCAGGAGCTGGGAGTGGGCGACAGGGGATGGATCACTTGATGATTACCTGTTCTGTTCATTCCCTCTGGGGCACCTGGCATTGGAAGACAGGATACTGGACTAGATGGACTATTGGTCTGGTCCAGTATGGCCGCTCTTATGTTCTTATGAGTGTGTGTGTAGTGACAATTCAAAATAATGTAAGACGTGTAATTTTTTCACACAGAGCAGATTGTATCAATTTTGCTGTTTCAGATATTTCCTGCTAGCTAGCTTTTCTTATTTTAAACTTTTCTTTAGTTTAACATGTCTTTATTTGGTGGGCTATCACTGTTAAATTATTGCTGCTGCTTTGTGCCCAAATACACCAAATCTCTAGAGTGCCAGTAGCATGCCAGGTGTACCACGACTCAGAGGCAAGCACTGTAGGGGTTTCAGGAGCAAGGCCTTGTACGCACTAGCCCTGGTGGGTCCCAAAAACCACTCAGCCACACGGCTAAGGGAAAGGGTATTTTACTTGGGCTGGAAGGAAAGGGTAAGCTTGCAAATACTGTAGGCACAGAGCCTAGGCTTAAAAAGTTACAATTCTAAGTGAGCAATAATGTTAAGTGTTTGGGCCCTGGAGGCAGTTCAGTCAAGAGTCAGGGCTCTTCAGACCTAGCCCCTGGGGTGCTCTCTCCAGTCCAGTTTCTATTCAAAGCAAATAGGATTTTGTGGGTTTCCAGGGCAGGTTCAGTTAGTGTCGCTCATTGGGCCCCTCTGCACTGACTCCCTGCCCAGCCACTGCTGCTCCCCCACAAGTCCCACATAGACCTGTAATGTCTGGCAGCCACAGCCTGTTCCACACATGGTTCTGCATATGATTCCGGTCTCCACCTTCTCACCAGCTCCTTCTTGCTGGACAAGGTTGAGAGGCAACTGGAGACAGAGTATATGTTTGTAAAACAAAAAAAGCCAAGCAACTCAAGACACGGCCGATCATCACCTTGGGCACTTTGCTTGTGTGTCGTTCCCCTTTCCCTTAGCCTTTGTCTGTCTGGCTCTCTTTTTAGATTGCAAAATCTTTGTGGGGGCAGCAACTGTGCCTTCCTTTATGTCTGTACAGTGTTTAGCGCACTGTGGCCGTCACCAGAAACAAATAATAACAAGAAGCCAATGATAAGAATGTAGAAGCCAGTGAAGTATCAGGAGGTAGCTGTGTTAGTCTGTATCCACAAAAACAGCGGGGAGTCTGGTGGCACCTTAAAGAGTAACAGATTTATTTGGGCATAAACTTTCGTGGGTAAAAAACCCACTGCTTCAGATGCAAGTGAAGGGATCCAAGCAGGGTAGTGATGTGGGCTGAATAGCAGGAGAGAAAGGTGACTTTTGCCACAGCTTTTTGGATGTTCTGGAAGGGAACAAATTAAGGAGGTATTATCTACCCCTTCACATAACACAAGGACTAGGGGGTTACTTAATGAAATTAATAGGCAGTAAGTTTAATACAAACATAAGGAAATACTTCTTCACATAGCACAGTCAACCTGTAGAACTCGTTTCCAGGGGATGTTCTGAAGGCCAAAAGTATAACGGGGTTCAAAAACGAATTATAAATTCATGGAGGATAGGTCCCTCATCGGCTATTAGCCAACATGGTCAGGGATGCAACCCCATGCTCTGGGTGTCCATAAACCTCTGACTGACAGAAGCTGTGACTGGATGACAGGGGAGGGATCACTCAATAAATTTCCCTGTTCATTCCCTCTGAAGCATCTGGCACCGGCCACTGTCAGAAGACAGGACACTAGGCTACATGGGCCTTTGGTCTGACCCAGTAGGGCCATTCTTATGTTCTTATGAGAAATGAGGCGGAAGTTGCAGTAGTCGTGGCCAAGGATGACCAAGGCCTGGATATGGTCTTAGCAGGAAGAATGGAGATGAAAAGAATAATTTTACAGATGTTGTAAAGGCAGAACTGAGATCTGACAGCAGCCTGACATATGAGGAAGAGAAGGGAGGGGGGAATTAAAATGAAATTAAAACAACATACAGAATCAAATCCCAAATCTAAATTTGCATAGATTTGGTTTATATGGCCAGGACACATTTTGGATTCACTTGCATAAAATTATACTGTGCATATTGCTCTAACCCCTAATGAAGCCACTCAAGTGATGCAAAGGGAATAGGATTTCCCCCAGTTGGGGAATATCATTTCAATATGAGAAGAGTCCTAGCGATCATAGAGCCAGCATAGACAACTCCTAAAGCCCTCTCCCTGCATTCCCGGCTGTGCTCAACTGGTGGACAGTCCCTTGGGGACTCAACACTTGGCCTAGTCCAGAGCAGCCTGCCATGGCTTTGTCTCAGGCAAAACTGCTAGAGAATCCGGGGCTATAACTGGCTCCCTGAGTGCCCTCCCCACTGCTACACTAATGGATCTTGGACACAGCAGAGGATCTGGCCCTTCATGTGAGAGCTCATAACTGAGGGATCCTATAGATGCAGATTGCCTGATTCCTGATTCGCCTTCCCTTGAGCAGAGGAGCTAGAATGCCCTTTAGAGAATGGCACAGATGAGATCTGAGCTTTAAACTCATTGTCCACACCTTGACAGGAAGCACCAGAGGCTCCCAACAAATTACCTCTGTTTTGTTTTTATTCCCAGAAGAATCATCCTGTTTCCCTGCAGTAGTTTATCTAATAAAACTACTTTTCTCTCCCTCAGCCTCTGAACTAGGAAAATCCTGTTTTCTGAAATCAATCAATGGGCAAGATCTGTATAAAGTGAGGGGAGGGAGGCTGAACGTCTCCCCTTAGCTAAACGGGGGCCAACACGCTTTTGTTTATACATCTGCTACTTTGGTGGCCAAAAGCTCATTAAATACAAGACCCAAAAAACAGCGAAGCCTCTTGGAAAGGGATTGGGCAAGAGGCTGGCAGCTTCCAGTCTCTCCCCCTTCCCTCTCCTCTCTGACTCAGTCACGACTCCTCTCCCCAGAGCTGCCATCAGCACCTCCCAGGCAGCCAGGACCCTGGCTTTAGGAGCCTAGCCAGGACAACTAGCAACAGCAGGGCAGACAGGCAGACTTTTGTTTCCTTAATTATTCCAAACAACATCCTGGGGGAGATATGGGCTGGCGCTGAGGTTCGTAGTCTTTGCTGCTTTAGCCCAGGAGCTTTATAAATGGTCTCTGTGTATATCTTCCCAAATGGCCACTTCAATCCAGCAGCACCTTGCTCAGCAGGGAATGTAAGGTTAAAACACTGTAGCACAAACACAGACTGCGCATGAACACAAGTATGGCTAAAGCACTGGGGCCCAGATCCTCAGAGGTATTTAGACACCTAAAGCCCATTAATTTCACCTTTGAGGATCTGGGCCTATTTATTTTCAAATTAGGGTGCCAAAGGTTAGGCACCTAAATGCACATTTTACCTAATTAAAACTGGTCTGATTTTCAGAAGTACTAAGCATCAAAAATTCCCATTGACTTGACTGGGATGTGTGAGTGCTCAACATCTCTGCCAATCAGGTCACTTTCATTTAGTTGACAAGTATGGATTTAGGCGCTTCTAACGTTAGGCAACCAAATTTGAAAAGTTTGGCTTCTGGTCTTGAGCTGTTAAGCCCATTCCCTTCATGTCCTAAACACTTGCCTAGAGGCTGTGAGCCCTGGTAGTACATTTAGCCTTAGGTTTTTCAAGGCCCTGTGCCAAGCAACACATGCAGAGCTCCAACCAGTGTCCTTCCCTCCTGGACTGTTGCTCCCGTCCCATTCTTCCCCCATCCACCACTGCAGTTTTAACAACAGGCCCTTCATCCAGCCAGATCCTGCAGTATGTGTCTGCAATCCCTTTCAGGCTGTGGCAACAACAACAAAAAAAAGCCCTCACTTGTTTATCTAGTTCTACTTGATGATGCTGTGACCTCCGGTCATCTCCTTCCTGTTTGGAACAGGAAGTCAAGAGGTGGAGCTGAAGCACAACTTTCAGGGCAGTAAACAAAGGGAAGGCAATTCAGTCTCTGTTGTGGCTCACTGGAACTGGAGTCAGACAGCAAGGTGGATGAGGAATCTGGGATAGCATTTGTGGCTTCTGTGTCCTATACATATGTATGGTGCCCCTAGCATAGTAGGATGCCATGTGACTGCCTACAGCCCATAGGCCTAAGGCCTCCAGAGACTTGAAATGTGTTAAGCGCCCTGTTAGTACTACACTTCAAAATGATATAAAATGTCATTTGCAAACAGCACAACTCTGTTCTGTCAGCAAATATCTCAGCCTGTTGATTGGTTGTGAGTAGCACTTGTATTCTTTGCAGTCGACCTTTGCCACCAGGGGAAAATATTCTATTTACATAACTCTTTGGGAAATGTTCAAACAATTTTCTTTACAATGATTTCTACAGCCAAGTAATCAGTGGTGCTAGGAGACCCTGATAGAACTCCTGTCCAGTCTTCCTCAATCACCAGGGTTATATGACATGACCCTGAAATGTGTAGAGCAAGAAGAAGTTGGGTAACATTAAGGTCCAGTAATACCAATCATTCTCTTAAAGACTGAACCCCCTGAATTTTCTTGGATACTAGACCTGATCTGACTGAATGTCACAGGTCATTCCAATGGTGAATATTGTTGGCATCCTTTCGTCTGCGAGAGATGGTGGGAATTGCAGCCTATGATGTAGGTGGTTCGCAATGTCTCATGTGACTGAATAGTCCAATCCGAGATTTGCATGATCTTTGGCAGTTATTGCAAATGTATATACATACATTTGGTTGTATGTATATACATACAGCTCCTTGGTTGGGAGCTGAAGGCTTGCTACAAGTGTAATGTACTCCAAAGCCATTTACATTGCTAGCACTGTAAGTATGATGGACCTCTTTTAACTTACAAACCTCAAATCCACTGAGAAGCAATACATTTCAAGGAGTTAAAAATTTCCTAAATGCATGATTTATGGCTATTGATCTGCCGAGCAAGAAGTCAACTCCTGCTGGCTAATGAAAGCCTTTACTGAAAAACAAGAAGCCTTTTTCTTAATAAATGTACAAGTTTATCTTAAATAATGGTTTATTTGCCTGTTAATTTCTTTCCTCTTCCTTCACCCCTCACTTAACCAGGTGGTGACCACTTTTTCTTCCTAAAGAAAGGATTGTCCCACTAGAGACAGGTTCTGCTTCTGTCCAAACCCCATTCAGGGTGGTAAATGGATGAGGTTTGGAAAAGAACAGAGCTGGATTTCAGGAAGGATGGATTATCTAATTAGCTTATCAGATTGAAGAGACAGTCCTTGATTTACTGTGGTGTGTGGAGTCATTTTTCAGTCCATTAAAGCGGACTCACTGAGCTCTTGCAATCAGAAGCCAAACTAGAAAGAAATACTGAGTTTTCTACACATTTTTTCTTTTGTAAGTCAATTAGTCAATCAATTTATAACAACCTTTTTATACATGTGACCATTCTCCATCCCCTAGCCAAGCAGGAACATCATTGCTAATAACATATTACCCCTTCACTGCTTCCTGCTATTGCCAGAGTTGAATTATCTCCTCTGGACACTCAGTAACTGACACAAGATAGTGGTACTGCCAGGGTTGCAGATTCAGCAGGAAAGGAAGTGACAGTACAGTTACTGAATTCCCCACTGGGCTTGTGTAGCTTGTGAGGCCATTCAAAGGTTAAAAATATGTTCCATTTTGTTTATTGGAGAGGGATGTAGGTCTAAGAGCAAGCAGTACAAGAGATTCATAGATTCGTAAATTTTTAAGACCAGAAGGGCCCATTAGATCATCTAGTCTGATCTCCTGTACAACATAAGCCATAGACAGCATGGGGATCCATCCGGGGAATTACATTTGGAACACCAGCGATAACCTTTTGACTAGAAACTCTGTAAAAAAATGGGAGGGAGGATTGGAGGGGATGGTATATTTACTAGTGGCTTGATCCTGCCTTCAGATATACACATCACCAAGAAATTGAATAATCTGTATATTTGATGGGCTAACAGTCTTCACTGGAATCCTAGGGTCCTCCAAAATGATAACCATGCAATCTTAACATTGTGTTAAAATAGTTTTTTGAAAGACCATTTCCTCTCCTCTCCGCACCGCCTCTCCCCCTCTTCCCCCCCCCCCCCCCCATGCACACAAATGCATAGTTTTTGGAGGCACAGGAATATTTCTTGTACCACACCAAAACTCCCCGGAAACGTGCCCACTATGAACTATGCTATTGATATTACAGATACACATGTCAAAAAGCGTCCACTTCACAGTAGCCTGGTGCAGTGTTTGCAAGAAACGCATCAGCCTCCCCATGATCTCAGTGGGAGAATAGATAAGATAACCCCTCCCTGTTGGGCTGGGAGGGGCCAGTCAGAAGAATGGATGGTTCTTCCTACCCAGAGTCAGCAGAGACTGACTAGGAACCCAGCAGGCCAAGGAAGCAACTCCCCTGTCACAGGAGAGAGGGCCAAAGGGTTTCCTGGAAATTCACTGCAGAGCCTAGGAATGCACCTGCTGCCACCTTTCAATTCCATCATGTATTTCAAATTTTCCAGACTCTGAAGTCCCCGGGCATTCTGGGTGCAAAATCCAACAGACTGGGAAAACTGATATCCAGGAGGCTACCTGATCCAGTATTGCCAGATTAACCATTGGGGTACTGTTTTTCTGCAGTAATTGTGCTTCAGTGATGCTATTTTCAGTTCACATTTGCAAGTAGCTTGTGGAGGGGGGGACAGGTGAAATAATGATTTCATATCCATATCT
The DNA here is from genome assembly GCF_028017835.1 of Emys orbicularis. Classification (NCBI taxonomy): domain Eukaryota; kingdom Metazoa; phylum Chordata; order Testudines; family Emydidae; genus Emys; species Emys orbicularis. The sequence goes on along the minus strand of NC_088687.1, from coordinate 93,009,166 downwards.
GAAGGGAAGACCAAGGCATACTGAATATGGAAACATGCAGTGTGTTAACTACATAGGTGCAAAAGTGGATGGGAACACCAAACAAGTGGGCTTAAATGGGTAGAAAAGAAACGCTCCTACAGCCATAGCCACATAAAAGTAAACAATGGAAGCCAAGATGTGTGAAGAAGCATCTTGCTTTCAGATTGTAGGATTCTTATTTACTTTAACACTCTCTCTGCTCACCAAACAGAGTAAATGGAATGTGTGCCATACACCCTTCAGGTTTGCCATCCTTTCTGATTTCCTTCATTTGTTCCCAAAATAATAGACAAAAAGCTTTCACTGGATATTCTGCATAAACCTAAAGTTTGCATCTTTATTGCAGGAAGTATTATGCCAGCCCTGAGGCACTGGCATCACAGGCCTCCTTACACTTTGAAATCTGTTGACTCTTATGGGCCAAAAAGACACCTGAACCGTTCAAGGAAAGAAGACACTGAGTCCATGGTCATTGTACCTGCCAACAAGCCATACGGTATTGCAGGAAGACTGATTTTGAGGGGAGAGGAGTCAAAGCGTAGTAACAAGACACCGCACTTGCTAAGTATTATGTCTGTTGATGACCACAACATATTTTTTATCCAGAAAATATAACTGCAAAAAGTATGGTTTAAAAAAGTAATATTCTGTGCCAGCGACAGAGTCCTGTGGCACCTTATTGGAGCATAAGCTTTCGTATTCACCCACGAAAGCTTATGCTCCAATACGTCTGTTAGTCTATAAGGTGCCACAGGACTCTTTGTCACTTTTTACAGATCCAGACTAACATGGCTACCCCCCTGATTCTGTGCCAGGGCTTTGGAGCTGTGCTCCGGCTCCGCTCCAGCTCCAGGCAAAAACCTGCAGCTCCACTGCTCCAGAGCTGCTCCGCGCTTCAGCTCCGAGTTCCACTCCAAAGCCCTGTTCTGTACTCCAGTTCTAGGATTCATAATATCTGCTCATGCAGAGCCTAGATACTATGGTGATTGGCATTCTACAAACAATGAATAGAAGGACAGACAAATGGACTCATGGGTGGACGGACTTCTTCACTTAGGGAGTAAGAATTGCTCTCTTCATAGATTCATAGCTTCCAAGGCCAGAAAGGACCATTATGATCATCTAAAGCGCTAATAAGATTCTTCTTTTTCAGGTAAATCTGTGAAAATATTTTGACTGAAGCGGTGCAAAAATATTTCAAGCAACTCAAAGCATGGATGTCAAAATATGTTTGGGGGATAAAATGCCTACTGATATGCAATGATAACATACAGTTATAAAAGGAAACAAGTGAGCAAATATAGGTCTAGGGTTTCTAACTGGCAGCTGACAACTACTGATTAAAAACAAGTATGTTGATGAAAAGGCTTTGCATTCCATTTCCTTTCCTTAATCCATTTTGGACCTGTTTGAGCACAGATTCCTTGAATCAGTCCCAGACAGCCAGATGAACACCACATTCTTTCTTTGGAATATATAGATAAGTCTGGGAGGTTTACCACTCTCTGAGGATGCAGTCAGTGAAAGTCACTTTCTGTAGCCTCTAGCCTTCCCCTTGGCTCTGCATGTCATCAGGAAAAGTGAGTCTGGGCTCACTACTTTCTCTTCCGCCCCTTTAACTCCACATGTTTCCTGACCCTTGGCTCTTCTGCTGGGCGGGTTGCCACCTGCACACCAGCTCTGTTAACACAATGACATCCTGTACCTTCCATATGTCCAGAATTCATTATTTTCATTAAACTATCCTGTATGATAGTTACATGGCACAGGCATGCTTGATGTTGTACCATCTTTGTAATGTAAGAACAAAACCAGATTATTGTTGTGCTTCCCCCTTTTTTCTAGCAGTGGAAGTAAATGAATTGTCATGTCTAAAACACCTTGCATTACACTATCCAACTCACTGTTCTTTTAAAATATAGTTATAACTAGAAATAAGCTAATTGAAAAGCAAAATCTACCTACCAATGTCTAATGGGAAGGCTAGAAACAGTGGCATAGCAAAATGCAATGTAATGATCATAGTACTTATGGAATGATGTCTGAGCACTGCTCTCCAACTAGCATTTTCAGTTTTTCATTTCATTTCCTGCTGCAGTGCTTCTAAGGGAGATATTGCTGAGAAGGATACAGGGATTGATGGTGGTGCCCTCTATGTATACTGTGTGGGCAGCAAGATACCTACCCTAACAATGGACAACACACCTGTCTTCAGACATCTGGGAAGGAGATCAGCTCTAGTTTGCACAACTGTTTATTCTCATTTGCAGATGCAAAAAGGAAGCTTTTGGAATAACTGGCTCATCCATTGCTGTTTACTGATATTGAGTCCAACCCTGAGGCCCTTATCCTCATATGAAGACCCACCGATTGTGACTGGAACTACTCACACACTAGTGGTGTTGGGAACTGTTCCCTGGCTGTTTACAAGTTTTGGGGTATTAATATTAACATTTTAGTGTGTTTTCATTGAGGAAAAAAAAAGATGGCAGAGAGAACTTTGTTTTTCCTTTACCTCTGCATTCCCAGCCTGATCTGTTGGATGTAGACAGATTTCCTGCTTCTAGGCAGATGCAATATTACCAACCCCAAATGTTCAAAAATCATGAGTCAGGCTCATCAAAAATCATGAAATTGGCCTTAAAATCATGTGATTATATAAAAATAATAGATTTGGTGTTCTTTTTATTTGCCTTCTGCTTTTTGACCCTTTAGGGTGCCCAGGGGATCACATTTTGAAGCTTTCTCCACAGCCACAAGGGCTATAAACTTACTTTTTCTTTAAGAATGAAGGCTGCAGTCATCACATATCCACTTGATTCCAGGAGCTGGGGCTCTAAGGAAAATAATAATTATCATGAGACTCATGACAAAATCATGAGAGTTGGCAACACTGCAGATGAGTTGTGTTGCTTCTTTAAGGGTAGGTCTACACTTACCCGTTAGTTCGGCGGCAAGCAAATCGAACTTCTGGGTTCGACTTATCGCGTCTTGTCTGGACGCGATAAGTCGAACCCGGAAGTGCTCGCCGTCGACTGCGGTACTCCAGCTCGGCGAGAGGAGTACGCGAAGTCGACGGGGGAGCCTGCCTGCCGCGTCTGGACTGAGGTAAGTTCGAACTAAGGTACTTCGAACTTCAGCTACGTTATTCACGTAGCTGAAGTTGCGTACCTTAGTTCGAATTTGGGGGTTAGTGTAGACCTGCCCAAAGACACTCGTGTTATGCTGGTAGAACAGAAGAGAGCAGCTGCAGCTGAGGAGGATGGTGGTAGCTGTGGTCAAAGATGATGGCTGCACCATGGTTCTCTTAGGGTATGTCTACACTACGAAATTAGGTTGAATTAATAGAAGCCGGTTTTATAGAAATCGGTTGTATACAGCCGATTGTGTGTGTCCCCACATAAAATGCTCTAAGTGCTCTAGTCGGCGGACTGCGTCCACAGTACCGAGGCTAGCGTCGACTTCCGGAGCATTGCACTATGGGTAGCTATCCCAGAGTTCCCGCAGTCTCCGCCGCCCATTGGAATTCTGGGTTGAGATCCCAATGCCCGAATGATGCAAAACAGTGTCGCGGGGGGTTCTGGGTACATGTCGTCAGGCCCCTCCCCCTCCATCAGAGCAACGGCAGACAATAGATTCGCGCCTTTTTACCTGGGTTACCTGTGCAGACAACATACCACGGCAAGCATGGAGCCCGCTCAGCTCAGCTCACCGTCACCATATGTCATCTGGGTGCTGGCAGACGTGGGACTGCATTGCTACACAGCAGCAGCAGCTAACAGCCTTTTGATGGTAGACGGTGCAGCATGACTGGTAGCCTTCATCGGCGATCTGGGTGCTGGCAGCCGTGGGGCTGGCAGCCATAGGGCTGCATTGCACCAGCCCTTGCCTTTTGCCTTTTGGCAGTAGATGGTTTATTATGACTGGTAACCGTCATCGTCGTACAGCAGTGGCTGGAACTCCGTATGTCCCCCATCCCCCCAGTCATATTCTGCTGCCTTCACAATGACGATGATGGCTATTAGTCGTAGTATGCCATTTTCTGCCAAGCGCCCAACGCACATTAGCAGAGTCTTCCCTGAGCAGCAGATCGTGCCATAGGCCTGAAGGCCATCGTCATCATACAGGAAAAATGTGGCTATAACTGCCAAGCGCCCAGTATTTGCTGCCAAGCACCCAGAAGATGCCGAGTGCTATCAGTCATGCTGCACCGTCGTCTTAAGATGTAAAAAATAGATTTGTTCTGTATTCATTTGCTTCCCCCTCCCTCCATCAAATCAACGGCCTGCTAAACCCAGGCTTTTGAGTTCAATCTTTGGGGGGGGCCATTCTGTGTGACAGTTGTTTGTGTTTCTCCCTGATGCACAGCCACCTTTGTTGATTTTAATTCCCTGTACCTGTACGCCATGTCGTCACTCGCCCCTCCCTCCCTCCTTCCCCTGGTCCGTCAGATACTAGTTTCGCGCCTTTTTTCAGACCAGACGCCATAGCTAGCACTGGGATCATGGAGCCCGCTCAGATCACTGCGGCAATTATGAGCACTATGAACAGCACGCGCATTGTCCTGGAGTATATGCAGAGCCAGGACATGCCAAAGCAAAACCAGGACCAGCCGAGGAGGCGATTGCAGCGCGGCCACGAGAGTGATGAGGAAATTGACATGGACATAGACCTCTCACAAGGCACAGGCCCCAGCAATGTGGAAATCATGGTGTTCCTGGGGCAGGTTCATGCCGTGGAACGCCGATTCTTGGCCCGGGAAACAAGCACAGACTGGTGGGACCGCATCGTGCTGCAGGTGTGGGACGATTCCCAGTGGCTGCGAAACTTTCGCATGCGTAAGGGCACTTTCATGGAACTTTGTGACTTGCTTTCCCCTGCCCTGAAGCGCCAGAATACCAGGATGAGAGCAGCCCTCACAGTTGAGAAGCGAGTGGCGATAGCCCTGTGGAAGCTTGCAACGCCAGACAGCTACCGGTCAGTCGGGAATCAATTTGGAGTGGGCAAATCTACTGTGGGGGCTGCTGTGATCCAAGTTGCCAGGGCAATGAAAGACCTGGTGATATCAAGGGTAGTGACTCTGGGAAACGTGCAGGCCATAGTGGATGGCTTTGCTGCAATGGGATTCCCAAACTGTGGTGGGGCGATAGACGAAACCCATATCCCTATCTTGTCACCGGAGCACCAAGCCACCGAGTACATAAACCGCAAGGGGTACTTTTCAATGCTGCTGCAAGCCCTGGTGGATCACAAGGGACGTTTCACCAACATCAACGTGGGATGGCCGGGAAAGGTACATGATGCTCGCGTCTTCAGGCACTCTGCTCTGTTTCGAAAGCTGGAGGAAGGGACTTTCTTCCTGGACCAGAAAATAACCGTTGGGGATGTTGAAATGCCTATCGTGATCCTTGGGGACCCAGCCTACCCCTTAATGCCATGGCTCATGAAGCCGTACACAGGCAGCCTGGACAGGAGTCAGGACCTGTTCAACTACAGGCTGAGCAAGTGCCGAATGGTGGTGGAATGTGCATTTGGACGTTTAAAAGCACGCTGGCGCAGCTTACTGACTTGCTCAGACCTTAGCGAAAAGAATATCCCCATTGTTATTGCTGCTTGCTGTGTGCTCCACAATATCTGTGAGAGTAAGGGGGAGACATTTATGGCGGGGTGGGAGGTTGAGGCAAATCGCCTGGCCACTGATTACGCGCAGCCAGACACCAGGGCGGTTAGAGGAGCACCGCAGGGCGGTGCGCATCAGAGAAGCTTTGAAAACGAGTTTTGTGACTGGCCAGGCTACGGTGTGAAACTTCTGTTTGTTTCTCCTTGATGAACCCTCCGCCCCCGCCCCCCCCCGGTTAACTCTACTTCCCTGTAAACCAACCACCCCACCCTCCCCTACCCTCCCCCCTTCGAGCACCACTTGCAGAGGCAATAAAGTCATTGTTACTTCACATTCATGCATTCTTTATTAATTCATCACACAACTAGGGGGATAATTGCAAAGGTAGCCCGGGATGGGTGGGGGAGGAGGGAAGGAAAAGGACACACTGCAGTTTAAAACTTTAACTCTTATTGAAGGCCAGCCTTCTGATGCTAGGGCAATCATCTGGGGTGGAGTGACTGGGTGGCCGGAGTCCCCCCCCACCGTGTTCTTGGGCGTCTGGGTGAGGAGGCTATGGAACTTGGGGAGGAGGGCTGTTGGTTACACAGGGGCTGTAGCGGCGGTCTCTGCTCCTGCTGCCTTTCCTGCAGCTCAACCATACGCTGGAGCATATCAGTTTGATGCTCCAGCAGCTGGAGCATCGACTCTTGCCTTCTGTGTGCAAGCTGACGCCACCTATCATCTTCAGCCCGCAACTTGCTCTGTTCATCCCGCGATTCAGCACGCCACCTCTCCTCTCGTTCATATTGTGCTTTTCTGAAATCAGTCATTGACTGCCTCCACGCATTCTGCTGTGCTCTGTCAGTGTGGGAGGACATCTGTAGTTCTGTAAACATGTCATCACGCGTCCTACGCTTTCTCTTTCTAATCTTCACTAGCCTCTGTGAAGGAGAAACATTTGCAGCTGGTGGAGGAGAAGGGAGAGGTGGTTAAAAAAGACACATTTTAGAGAACAATGGGTACACTCTTTCACGTTAAATTTTGCTGTTCACATTACACAGCACATGTGCTTTCGTTACAAGGTCACATTTTTCCTCTTATATTGAGGGCCTGCAGGTTTGGTGTGAGAGATCACTCACGCAGTGCCAGGCCACAGATTTCAGCTTGCAGGCAGCCATGGTAAGACATAGTCTTTTGGCTTTTTTAACCTTCTTAACATGTGGGAATGGTTTCAAACAGTAGTGCTCTCATTTCCCATACCAAGCACCCGTTGGGTTGGCCATTTAAAATGGGTTTGCAATGTAAAAGGAGGGGCTGCGGTTTCAGTGTTAACATGCAGCACAAACACAACTAACTCCCCTCCCCCACACACCCAATTCTCTGGGATGATCACTTCACCCCTCCCCCCCACCGCGTGGCTAACAGCGGGGAATATTTCTGTTCAGCAGAGCAGGAACGGGCACCTCTGAATGTCCCTTCCCCTTAATAAAATTGCCCCATTTCAACCAGGTGACCGTGAATGATATCACTCTCCTGAGGATAACAAAGAGCGATAAGGAATGGATGTTTTCTGCATGCCAGCAAACACCGGGACCATACGCTGCCATGCTTTGTTATGCAATGATTCCAGACTACGTGCTACTGGCCTGGCGTGGTAAAGTGTCCTACCATGGCGGACGGGATAAGGCAGCCCTCCCCAGAAACCTTTTGCAAAGGCTTTGGGAGTACATGAAGGAGAGCTTTCTGGAGATGTCCCTGGAGGATTTCCGGTCCATCCCCATACACGTTAACAGACTTTTCCAGTAGCTGTACTGGCCGCGATTGCCAGGGCAAATTAATCATTAATCATTAAACACGCTTGCTTTTAAACCATGTGTAATATTCACAAAGGTACACTCACCAGAGGTCCCCTGTGTGCCCTCAGGGTCTTCGGTGAGTTCGGGGGTTACTGGTTCCAGGTCCAGGGTGACAAACATATCCTGGCTGTTGGGGAAACCGGTTTCTCCGCTTCCTTGCGGCTGTGAGCTATCTACATTTTCTCCATCCTCCTCTTCCGAACCCTCTTCCCTGTGTGTTTCTCCAGTGAGGGAGTCATAGCACACGGTTGGGGTAGTGGTGGCTGCACCCCCTAGAATGGCATGCAGCTCCGCGTAGAAGCGGCATGTTTGCGGCTCAGCCCCGGACCTTCCGTTTGCTTCTCTGGCTTTGTGGTAGGCTTGACTTAGCTCCTTAATTTTCACGCGGCACTGCTGTGCGTCCCTGTTATGGCCTCTGTCCTTCATGGCCTTGGAGACCTTTTCTAATATTTTGCCATTTCGTTTACTGCTTCGGAGTTCAGCCAGCACTGATTCATCTCCCCATATGGCGAGCAGATCCCGTACCTCCCGTTCTGTCCATGCTGGAGCTCTTTTGCGATCCTGGGACTCCATCACGGTTACCTGTGCTGATGAGCTCTGCGTGGTCACCTGTGCTCTCCACGCTGAGCAAACAGGAAATGAAATTCAAACGTTCGCGGGTCTTTTCCTGTCTACCTGGCCAGTGCATCTGAGTTGAGAGTACTGTCCAGAGCGGTCACAATGAAGCACTGTGGGATAGCTCCCGGAGGCCAATAACGTCGAATTCCGTCCACACTACCCCAATTCCGACCCCCTAAGGCCGATTTTATCGCTAATCCCCTCGTCGGAGGTGGAGTAAAGAAACCGGTTTAAAGGGCCCTTTAAGTCGAAAGAAAGGGCTTCGTCGTGTGAACGTGTCCAGGCTTAATTCGATTTAACGCGGCTAAAGTCGACCTAAACTCGTAGTGTAGACCAGGCCTTACTGTTTTAGGGACTGACAGCTGGAAGACCTCAGCCTTTGTCTGCCTTTCTCATTGTGCTTGGACTGGGTTTGATGAAACTGCCTAGCAATTCAAACACGAATGTGTGTTTGCATGCAAAGCTTTCAAGAATTTCTGTCAAGCTGTTGGTTTCTATAACCAGGTGGAGAAACAAATCAGCCTGAAACAAGCACAGAGCTAAGAGAGGAAAGCATTTGTCCCAAAGTACTGAGGATTTCTGTATCAAAGAAAAGTTTTTCCTTTCAATCTCCTTAGAGATCATGATCACCTTTTTTCTCATTTACAGCCCAACCTCAGTTGGTGGCTGCTATTCTGTTATCTAAACGGTAAGTGCAGTTTTTCCTGAGCTCTCACTTGCGTGGATGTCTGTTACCTGAGGGTTTTTCCTATTTGGCAGAACTGACTCTTATCAGACGCACACCTCTCACCTGCTTGGACTTGGTTCTTATACACATTGTCTGTATGACCTAAAATTATGTCCAGAACCAGACTTGGTTTAGTACTGTATCCTACTACAGTTTGTTAGCTAATTATTCTGACCATTTGTAATTTACACGGGGACTGCTGCTGCTTTTCAGAGGATATTCCCTATTCAGGCTACTTCACTGACGGACAGGGCCGGCTCTAGGCACCAGCAAAACAAGCTGGTGCTTGGGGCGGCACATTTTTAGGGGCGGCATGGCCGGCGCCAGAATGCCGCCCCTAAAAATGTGCCCCGGCCGCCCTAGCTCACCTCCGCTGCTGCTGCCGCTCGCGCGCCATGGCGCGCGAAACAGCTGATTCACGCGCCGCTATTCGCCCTCCCTCCCAGGCTCTCAAACCTATCCCAAGCGGCCGCAACGCGCGAAACAGCTGTTTGAGAGCCTGGGAGGGAGGGGGAGACTCCGAGTGGCCGCGGCGCGGGCGCCGCTTCTCCCCCTCCCTCCCTCCTAGGCTTGAGAGCCTGGGGGGAGGAGGCAGGGCTGGGGATTTGGGGAAGGGGCGGAGTTGAGGCGGGGCCGGGGGTGAGGTAATTAAAAAACGGGGGGGGGGGGCGGCCAAAATTGTTTTTGCTTTGGGCAGCAAAAATCCTAGAGCCAGCCCTGCTGACGGATAGACAATGGAGCTGTGTAAATCAGGGGGCATCCTCTCAGATGACAGCACAGACACCCCAGGAGTCATTGTGTTTTCTGAAGCACATAATCTCCAGGATGTCCCGATGAGGTGGTACAGTTCCTCCACGTCCCCAGCACATGGGGCATGACTTCAAGGCCAATTGAACCCAGAATGTTTAAATGAGGAGTGTGTTGTCAAACCTAGGATTAGAATCTAGGAGTTGTAGGATCCCAGCCCTGTGATCAAACCAACAGACCCAACCTCTCTTTCTCAACATAGTACAAATTGGAGTACAGATTTGCATGGTTATAACTAGCCATGGACAAACTGATTTGTATATCATAAGCATCAAACCTAAACATGAATCCAAATGTTTGTTAAGCTTAAAAAAGTTGATCGTTTTAAAAAATAATTCCATATTTCTGCACTTACTATGGCTCTTACTTTGGGGCAAGACCAGAACTGGGAATTTCTGACCTGATACTGCAATCTTTACCCAAGCCCTATTCCCACTGATTCCTATTGGATTTCTGCTGTAAAATAGGAAATGAGTAGGACTAGAACTGTTAGCCTTCATGATGAAAGCTCTCTACACCTTATTTCAACCCTGGTTCAGAGCAGAAAGCACAGAAACGCTCTTGAGAGAGTCCAGTCCTGGGAGACATTTCCATGACTAAGGAGTCTTTAATATGTTCAGATATGCTTCAGAACTGCCAACCCTTTTGAGATTTACCCATCACAAGTCAGAACCTATTAAAAATCCAGTTCACCTCAGTAAAGAATTGCAACACTTTTGGAAGAATTACTCCGTGAGCTTGATACTACTCTCCGTTACACTGATGTAAATCAGGAGACTCTGCATTGCCTTCCCTGACTGATTTACACTGGTGTAACTCAGAGAAGAATCAAGCCCTATCTATAATCTTTGTTGTCCATGCTCCCTGCCAATACCAAAAGACCCATCAATAAAGTGGGGGGGGGGGGGGTTTCAGTTGCAGACTAAGGGCACTGACCCAAATTCAGATTTACCCCAGTGTTATTTCACTGATGTCAATGATGACTTTGGATCACTGCCATTAATAAAGAAATATCAAATAGATCTTCAACAACATCATGGACTACTGGCTGCTGTGTCCATAATCCATATTGAGGCTGCCATTAACCTCAGGTTAGTAAAAATATTCTCACTCTTTAGCTGGCAACAGATAAATCTTCAAATAAAAGCCTATGTGAAGGGGAGCATTAACTTATAGCTGTCAGAAAGTGTGTGTGTGGCAGGCATGAGTCCATTGTGTTTATAAAGAGAGGGATCAGGACTAAACAGTTGAGGTTTTAAGGTCGATGGACTAGATTCCTATCTTGATTACATCAGCATAAATATATAATAACTCTATTTTCTGCAATGGAGTTACTCCAGGTTTGCAATGATATAACTGAGTGACCCAGTATCTTCAAATCAGAGTTTGAACAGGTTAGATTTTGTTTGTAATGATAGCCTTGATCAAGGATCCATCTGAAGCAGTCATTTTTATCATCTGTGATGGAGCAGGGGATTTTAATATACCATTTTAAGCTAGTTTTCTCCTTCATGCAGCAGCAATGGCTATTTATAGTGGGGGAAACTTCCTGCCATCATAAATGAAAACACAAGTATGCTCCCTCCATATGCCAATATTTACCCTCCACCAACCCCTGACTGATAAAGTCAAATGAGTTTCTGACACACAAAAATCCTATTTGGAATTTAGGAGATAATCTTTTGACACAGTCTTAATCTGGTTTTAGTCAATTTACTCCTTTCGACTTTAATGACAGTCACACAGTAGTTTGAAAATGCACCCTTTAGGTCCGAGACAGAATATCATGGAAGAGCTTTAATCTCAGTGGCAGGCCTGCAGGAGTGGCCTGGCAAAAACTTAACTTTTCTGAAGTTTGGAAATACCTAGTCAGTTTAGATTTATTAGCAATCTGTTCTTTAGGGATGCAATAAGGTTCTTTTATGTGGGAGAACATAATATGGTAGGCACATAACGAAACAATAAGTTAAGCAGTTAAATCAGCTGCTGAATAATTCAGTTAGAAAGAAATCTCTTGTGCCATCATCTTTCTGACAAAATTCTTATACATCAGGGTGCACATGAAAATATTGTTTCCTACTGAACTCCTCTCATGTGCCATATGCCAATGAAAAGCTAATGATCTCTAAATATGTCAAAAGTGGCTTTGTTTTTCAAATGATTCAACTGGTGACCAGTCTCATGCAGAAGCACTGCTAGCTTTTCTGCCACCCTAGGCGGCGGAAGGTCCCGCCCCGAAATGCCGCCCCCCCACAGAGGCGGCGGAAGGTCCCGCCGCCGAAATACCGCCGCGGTCACCGCCCCCCAAATCGTAGCGCCTTAGGCGACCGCCTAGGTCGCCTAATGGGTTTTGCCGGCCCTGGTGTCATGATCAAGAGTTAGGGCCTGATTCAGCTCCCATTAGGTCAATGGCTAAACTTCCATTGAAATCAATGTAGTAATCAATGGGAGCTGGACTGGGCCCTTAATGAGGATTTCTTACTGTGAAGACAGTTTATTTACCTTGCACAACCCATCTGAGCACAATTTCCCTTAGTAAAGCCACAGTTGGCAGCAAGTGGAGATTTCTTTTTGATTGCTTTATTTCATTCTCTTCTTTTTGTGCAAATGGAGGAAATCCAATATTCTCACTATTACTATGAGCTGAAATTAACAGCTCATAGTAATCAGCATTGGGACTACTTGTATGAGAGAGGGTTCCATGATCGAGGCCTTACTGTATTCCTCAACCAACCATGGTCCACTCATTTCAATTAGCAATGAAACCAACATAAGCTAGATTCAGTAATATTATATAGTACCAGAACACCTTATCAAGCAACTAACGTGCCTTCCAACAGAATAACCAACTCACACATAAATCTCTGGGTGACATTCCAAACAACAATTCCATATTTCAGATGTCTTGTCATACACCATACTTCATATCTTGCATTTCTGGTGTATGGAACTTTTAACAAAGGAAAGCTTCAAGTCCAAAACAACCAAAAGACTTATGGCTGAGTCAGTGGCCAAGAACCTTAGACCAACCTCAGCAATTCAGCCACAGTTTAAGTTATCCCCAAGCTTGTAGGATACACCACAGCCATACATCTTAACACTGTGCTGTTACTAGACAACATATCAACAGACTTTGATGCATAAAGCGTTTAAAGGACAGCTGTGTATTTATTTTACATTGCATTCAGCATGTATACTTTTTAATGATAAGATGATTTATCTGCAGCTTGCTTAATCTTTTCCTGTCACTCCTGGAGATTAAGCCCCTTTTTAACTGTAAACATTCTCTTTTCTCCCCTTCTGATTTCTCCTTAGACCCACCAGTTCAGATATCCCTTCAAATAGTGAACAGGCAAGGCCTAATAAATATTTCACACATAAAAGGAATCTCATGACAAAGGATTCTTACATCCTTCTGCTTATCTGGAGATATTTCTGTTTTACTTTGTTTCCTGAACTCTTCTTAAAAATCAGAAGATAATTCAATGGAATTGAAAGTGAATTTCAGCAGAGGTTGACAAAGGTGCTGAGAGGAAGAAAGATTAAGATGATGAGGATGTAAAATATCAGGAAACAAGATGATTACTTTGCACCAGAAGATCCATTTAACCACACATGTTATCATGTCTCCTAAGATGCTGCTTTGTACCCCAACCTCATTGAAATGCATTATAAATGTTCCCCATTATCCACCTACATTTTGCTCAACAAGAGCAGACTTGGCTTCCAAGATTAAAGATTAAACAAGCCAGATAGAAAACAAACAAAAACCTGTAGTTAATTTTTTGAAGTTACCAAAGTGCTACATGAAGTAAGAAGCATCTGTAGGAGCAAGGTTCTTATGTTTTTTATTTTCAGTCCATTTTTCCCTGTCACTATTGGCCAGCTGGCAGTTAATTATTAATGTACAAAATAAGTGAAAATCATCACAGCTTTATTGCAGACCCAGACAGGTAAAGTACGTAAGACATGCAACATTTGGATTCTTCACAGACTGTACATATCCACCGTATATCTGTTAAATGTCATCTACCAACTACTGATATTTGGTGCCTCATCCTGCTACTGTTGAAGCCAATGGCAATTTTGCCATTGAGTTCAATGGCTGTTAGCAAAGGTACATGATATTTTCTTAGGACTCAATTCCGCAAGGTGCTGAGCACTCTAGCTCTGATTTAGCAAAGCACCGAAGCATGTTCTTTGGGAGCGTGTATGTGCTTGAAATAAAATGCTTTGCTGGCATGGGACCAGAGTGCTCAGGACCTTGCAGGATTGGGCCCCTAGTCTACGGCAAATGCAATTGTCAAGCTCACTTTATTGATATAGGGCACAAGTAATCAATTGGGCTCTAAGGAAGATGAATTGATGTAAAACAAAATACATCTATTCTTCAATTCTGTATAAACATATAATTGCTTTCTTAACACAAGTTACTTCATAGACCTTTACCTCAGGGAAATCTCCTCCCTGCCCCCGCATCTCCAGAGGCCTAGGGTATTGATTTTAAAAGTAATGTGCATAGTTAAAATAATAGAGATGTGGTAGCTTTGTTGTGAATCATTTTGACTTTCATTTTAATTATGTAATTCTATTATAATTTAATATTTAATTGTAATTCTATATATTAATTTATTATATTATAATTCTAACTGCATCAACAATCATTTAACTGGAGATAAAGCACACAAAAGGGTAGGAAACAACTTAGTTTTTTAGATGCTGGCCTATAAACATTAGCTCAGCATCTAACAAACTAAGTTATTGTCTGTATTGATTGCTATTTTTCCCTTCAACAATTAACCCATCTTCCTCTTATGGAATTCTTTTCATAACTTTTTTCTAGATCATAGGGAAGAACCACCTCCACATACAGGAGTGGATAAGAAGCGCCTCCTTCCACTGCACTACACAGTGCTAATACCAGGTCTAATCCAGCCAATCATTGCTTAAAACATCAGTCATTCCTAGCAAGGGCAAAAGACTCTATATATTGGTCCAGAAAGGACAAACTGAATAGAGATGATTGTGCTGTCCATCCAGCAACTTAAGATTCGTCTACACAGGAGTTTTAAACTGAATCAAATTGAGTTTATCCAGTTTGAAAATGCTTACGTACACATGACACAGTTCATTACTGTGCACTACCTCCATGTTTATCGCAAACTCTAGAATCCTTTTGCAAAGTGGACTAGGTTTGCTTCAGATTGAATTAGTTAGGTCTATTGTCCATGTGGATTCAATTGCTGTACACCACTTTTTGCATGCTTCCAATGGCTATCCCACAGTGCTTTGCAGATCAACCGTTACTGACCTATCCATTCACTTGTGTGCCCTCCCTGCTCCTGTGTCACGTTCCCAGGACGACCCTTCCCCACTTTAAAAGCTGGTGTGGAGCCAGATTTTGCCCATTTGGGCCTGGATCCGAGTGTATCAGCATTCTTGCAATACAATCCCATGGCACTCCTGAAGCCCCATAACATGTTTTGCGCACCTCTTGGAGCTGTGCTGAGACCCTGGGTCTCATCGCCATTTGGGGCGAAGCATCGGCCACCCACTGAAATGAGAGCTTTTTCTGGACAGTGCAAAGCAGATGTCCAAAAGGACTATGACCTAGATGGCGGATAAAGAGCAAGCAGCTCAGGGGAAAGTACACTGAAATGAGGGACAAAAAGAGACAATTCAGTGAGGGACATCTGATCTGTCCATTTTTTGATGAACTGGACAGGATTCTACACAATTGTAGTGCAACCCATTCCAGACATCATTTGAAGCTGTCCCCTGACAGCCAGGATCTTTTTGGGAATTGGGGCCCTGACAACAGGCATCTGGAAAGCCAGCCTTAGTCCTGCCTAGCTGCAATCAGGGATGGCTCCAGGCACCAGCGCACCAAGCGCATGCCTGGGGCAGCAAGCCGTGGGGGGCGGCCTGCCGGTCCCTGTGAGGGTGGCAGTCAGGCTGCCTTCGGCGGCATGCCTGCGGGAGGTCCGCCGGTCCCACGGCTTCAGCGGCAATTCGGCGGCGGGTACGCCGAAGGCGCGGGACCGGCGGACCTCCCGCAGGCATGCGGCCGAATCCACGTGACCAGCAGATCGCCCGCAGGCGTGCCGCCGAAGGCTGCCTGACTGCCATGCTTGGGGCGGCAAAAAACATAGAGCCACCCCTGGCTGCAATGAACCCCAATTCCTGTCCTGCATCAGCCAAGCCTGATTCTCAGCCAGAAACCCAGCCTGGGACCTAAGAGGTAGATTCCCTGGAGGGAACTTTGGGATGTAAGTACCTATCCTTACCGTTTATGATTTATTACTACTATACTATACTGCAGTTCTGGCTTCGATTCAGGGGTGCTCCGTGGCTGTAGCCATTGTGGGTAGATGTGAGCCAGGAGCCCTTCCAAGTATCCAGCCCCTGCCTCCCTCCCTCTGTCGGTCCACGCTACCCTTTTGGCCCCCTTGTACACGTTTCCAAAATGGTGGCTGCTCTGCCCTGCAATTGCCTCTGCAACATGCTAAAGGCATGACTATTGGTCATTTAATGGACTGCTTTATGGAGGGCACTTTCCCATTTGCCTATTTTCCTTTTTCCTTTCCCCTCCTTTTCCCTCTCCTGACTGGCAAATCTTTCCCACTCCACCTTTTTGACATCTCAAAATGCCCTCCCACTCCTGCAGCAGATTCAAATAACAAAAGCATTTATTAATGAAAAATTCAACAGTTTATTGAGACAGTGGTTACAGGAAAAGAAGTTTGGTTAGTGGCATTAGTTTACATGAAGTATAAATTGACATTGCATGCCTGGTAAAGGCACAAACAATACTGTTCTCTGCTGAGGTACAAATGCTTTGCAACATGCATTGTATTCAACAATCATTGCAAGACCCTATCTATTTTTCTCTGCACTTTCTCCATGTCTGCAGGGGAGATACAGCACAGCTTAAGACTGAGAGATTGCTTCATTTGGTTTCACACATTTTATGAAATAGCTGCATGCCCACCCCTCAGCCCCCGGTATAGCTTGCAAACCCCTTCCACTCCTGCAGCACTTCTGTGAATAACTTAACAGCATATTTCGCTGGTCTGCCCTTGCCTTTTTCAATAAGACCATTCTCTGCCTCCTAGTCACCCGTCTCGGTACGATGTCATCGAGAGTCAGGACGGGGCAAGGAGATGCAGAAAGGATTACCGATGCCCCTATGTAACCCCCCTTAACCCTTCCAACACCATAGAAGCACAAGCACCTCCAGTGCAAAAACAAAACTGCAAAAACAAAATAGGAACATAATTCCATCCTCCCTCCCTCCCCCTCCCCCCAATTCCCTCAAACAGCGCAACAGCACGTACAGCAGCAGGGCCGGCTCCAGGCACCAGCAAAGGAAGCAGGTGCTTGGGGGAGCCAATGGAAAGGGGCGGCACGTCTGGGTCTTCGGTGGCAATTCGGTGGCAGGTCCCTCAGTCCCTCTCCAGAGGGAAGGACACCCGCCGCCGAAGTGCCGCTGAAGAACGAAGCAGTGTGGTACAGCTGCCGCCGAAGTGCTGCCAATCACGGCTTTATCTTTTTCTTTTTTTCTTTTTTTTTTCCACTTCACCGCTTGGGGTGGCAAAAAAGCTGGAGCTGGCCCTGTACAGCAAAATGCACCTAGTGCCCTTCTCACACACAGGCCACTTACCATCTCTGAGATTCCCCAAACAACGGGAAGAGTCTCAGGGAGGTAAAGTCACACAGACATATGAAAAAAATGCTATCGTGGTCTGTCTGGAATATGAATAACGAGTGACTGTTGGTTTTTTCCGTACTCCCACTGCCACAGCACCCGCACAGCCAGACCATTAAGGACAGGCCTTCTACTACTGCTAACCAACCTGAGGGAGCAAAAAAGGAAGACTGAGGATGAGATGTTTGGAGAACTCAGGGCAGAGTCCCAGAGGAAAACCAAACTGGTTGAGAGATGGAGGCTGCACATGAGGGAGAAAGACATGCAATTGTCCTAGGGGGTTGTGGCAATGGCCAAGGAAAGCGTCACAGTGGCTAGGGACAGCATGGCTCAGGCGAAGGAAAAAGACAGGGAGATGCAGAGGCAACTCATAGATGCTATCCTAAGCCAGAACACTCTCCTCCAAAACTTGTTCCTGTTTGGCCAGCAGTCCCTTAATCTGACACCTAGCTATGTCCTTCAGCCTCTGGACAATATTGGGTACTGGCACCAGCAGCAATTCCTCCTTACTGTATCCTCACAGCACTGCTTCCTGAAGCCATTCCCCTCTCAGAACCAACCTCTGGGCACCGAGAACACTGACACCTAGGAGCCCAACTCTTTTGAGCCCTGCAACACTGTGACGTTCCCTTCTGGTGTTATCTGGACTGGTGATCTGCTAGGTCACTGTGACTCTGGGAGCCAGCCTTACCCTGCTCTGCTGTGAGAACCCCCACTCCTGGGCTGTTCACGCACAACCTCTGGCATGTAAGCTGCTCCCAGTTACTTGTAACTGAATGACACTAGCCAATATCTCCGATCCCAGACACAATGCTAGGAACCTCTGTCTTGCAGTGTCCAGTTATGCCCCCTGCAAGCTTAGATGAGTTCGTCAATTTAACAAAGAAATTGATATGTATGTTATCCCAAGGGAAGCCTTTGAGACACTTCAAACCAAACACACTGCTTCAGGTAGAATAAACAAACAGATTTATTAACTATAAAGATTGATTTTTAGTGATTATAAGTCAAAGTATAACAAGTCAGATTTGGTCAAATGAAATAAAAGCAAAACGCATTCTAAGCAGATCTTAACACTTTCAATGCCCTAACAAACTTAGATGCTTCTCACCACAGGCTGGCTGGTTGCTCACCACAGGCTGGCTGGTGTCTGTAGATGTACGTGGAAGAGAGAGGAAGAGCATGGCAAACGTCTCTTCCTTTTACCGAGTCCTTTCCTCCCACTTGGCTTTGCCCCCCACCTTCAGAGTCAGGTGAGCATTACCGAGTCTCTACAGGCAAGGTTGAGCAATTCCCCTGGTGTGGCCTCATGCAGGTGAATCATTGCATTGTAGCTCCCTTGCTGGACAATGGCAGTTGATGGGTTGTTTGACACCCCACTTGGGCGTTGGTTACTTTCCTTGCTGTTGCCTCCGGAGAGCTAATATCTGGCTGATTCCCCCAACTTACAGCATGTTTTAGGACACCCATACTACACAATTCTCATAACTTCATATGCATTAATGATATACATATATGGATAGAGAAATGACTTTCAGCAGATCGTAACCTTTCCCCTGATACCTTACAAGGCATGCTTTATATGTAAGATATGAAAATGAGGACTATGGGGGGTTACAGCACGCTCCCCCAAGGTATAGAATGTCACAAACACCTGTGACAATTTTGAGCCAGGGCACTCCACCCCAGAACCTATGCAGACAAGAAGAGCCAGAGAGAAATCGTAAACGTGCCTGTAACTTTAAGGCTCGACCTGAAAAAAAATTGTTCTATTTGCAATGTTCTTATTGTTGCACTTTCAGGTCTTTCTTTGCACTGTTGCAAAAAAAAAAAAAAAAAGATAGACAAATGGGTTCCATCAGTTGTTCCCATATAGTTTGGGAACCGCAGGAATGCAATGCCATCAATAATCTCCTGAGCATTACCCAGTTTTATGACCAGGTTAGACGGCACCTTATCAATGGCATAGCAGACCTGCATAAGAATGGCCGAACAGTTGATCTCCCCATACCAAATTGGTTGGCTACAGACTGATAACATTCTGGGGTGGCTAGCTTCCAGGAGGCAATGATGACCACTTTATCACGGGCATGGTTCACCCCATGTTGGTACGCTGTTGCTGTGGTTCTGGGGTCAGTTCTGCACAGATCTCAGAAAAGGTAGCCCTTCCCAGCCTTGATTCAGGAACAGGTCCTCTGGTTCCAACCGCTCAGCACTGTCCTGTTCTTCCTCCTCCTCCTGCTGCCACCGCTTGGGAGTGTCCTGCTGCTGGAGGAGCTGCTGCTGCTGACACAGAATATTCTCCTGCTCCCACATCATCTGCTCAGAGATACAATGGGAGAAGTCCAATGCCGAATTCATCCAGCTTTGAATGCTGTAAGATAGCCGTTAGCAGCCTCTCCATGTTTGTGCTTGTCACCATAGTAGAGCAGAGCATTGTTGAGTCCATGCTGGCAGACAGCAATTCAAAAACTGTGTGAACCCACCCAGAAAGGAAGGAAGGGGCAGAGACAGCAAAAACGTGGGATTTTTTTTTTTTAAATTGAACCCATCTAGCTTCCCACATTTCATAGCGAAAACAATGCCAGGATGCACAGTGCTCAGCAGTGAAGCAGAGGAGCCTGGATTGTTCCCGAGAATGCTATGCCCTCCGTTCATAGCAAACCACTGCTTGTTTGTTCACACAATGCAAACTGAAAATGAAACAGGTGTTCCTCATGCATGTTATTGATGCAAGTTGCATACTGCAAGTTACTGACGCACATCATAAAGCTTCTGATTCACCCCCCCGTGTAAACACACCCTTACTCTGTTAGCTTCCCACTATTTAACAAAGATCACTACATTCTCTGCACTGGAAAATGAACTGAACCCCTCCAAGATATTACTTATTTTAACAGCTAACTATACTTTAGTTCCCATAGTAGCTGGTGGACTGTGACAGTTATTTGCTGTGGGACAAGCTTTCAGACTCATGGGCCTGATTCACTGCTGCTTTTTCTCCAATTTTATGCCTGGGTAACTCCACTGAAATCAATGGAGCTACACTGGTTTAAGATTAGAGTTTGACTTGTATTGATTAAATGATTTGTACACACAAGTGATGAATACTGGGCACACAAGATTGCATATGAAACTTGTTTGTGACCAAACTGAGGTCAGGTCGGTGCTCCTTGGAAAATTTTGTCCGATACGTTTACAACCACATTTAATTTTTTTACGAAGGATGCTTTCATATTTAATTATACTGAGGATAATGGACCTGATGGAAAAACAACTGAAGTCAATAGGAGTGTTTTCATTAACTGTAATGAACTTGGGTTCAGGCCCAGTGGCATCTTGTTTCTAAGGCTGTTGCCTATACGAAATGAATCTGGTGATCTCAGTTCAGCACATGGTGAACAAATGTCCACAGTGCAAAGACCACCACCAAAACTGGCACTAATTAGCAGTCTCATCAGATTTAGCAGTTACCAAGGACTGAGTTGTATTGTTCCTACCGATGTGTACCTTTTTGGTGGATAAAGTCTGTCTCCAGGACCGTCTAACCAGAAGCTTACACCTGTATTAACTTCAGACATTTTTTTCCTTTTGAATTTCAAAATAAATTTAAGTGGCATTTAAAAAAATTTTTGTATTCACTGTTATTAAGTTAAAGGAACATCTGTCAGATTTTGATTTAATTGTGAACACCTAGTCCTGTCTCCCAATCAGGAATTCTGATAAATTTAGGACTTAAGGGGTGATATCAGATCCTATTCAAACCATACCATTTTTAATAGACAATTGGGAAGCTATCCAGGCAAAGCAAGAGCAGTATGGGAAAGAAACTGCAAGGGGCTCCTGTCCTGTGAGATGAAAAATGAGGTGACATCAGCAACTTTATAAGAGCTGACTGAGACCTTTGTCAAAGAAATACCACAGCTGCAGGGCTGATTTTAAGGCTGTTATCCTGTGCTGTGTGGTGCACTTTTACCACAGTGATCTGAACAGTGAGTTCGGATTAAATACAAGCTACACAGGCACATTGGTGAAAATAGCAGGGATACCAATATATGAGCACTTCAACCACACAAGAGCCCTAAATATACACAATAAAAATTAGCTGTCTCAGTGCAATTATGAGGGGTGGAGCAGATCCAGAGTCTCCACTGTCAAATACCTTTGATTTTTCATGTGTAGCCAATAACCAATTTACCCTCAAAATTAGGGAATAAGGTTTTGATAATAACTGTAGTCCCTATTACTATGCATGGTCTGTATTCATGCTGTGCTCCAGTGAAGAACTAATCATAGAATCATAGAATCTCAGGGTTGGAAGGGACCTCAGGAGGTCATCTAATCCAGTGGTTCCCAAACTGGGGTTCGTGAACCCCTGGGGGTTCGCGAAATGTTACAGGGGGTTCTCGGGAAAAAATTCTCTAATGGCGGTCAGAGCCGTCCCTAGGGATCCTGGGCAGCATGGGGCCAGCAGCCCGGAGCCCCTGGACTTCCAAGAGCTAAGCAGATCAAAGCAAACATAGCTATCACACTGAGGAGATTTAAACTTCAAGACTCCTTATAAGAAATGGAAAGGGAGGTGGATATTTTTTGCTGTTTTTAAAATTAAATAGGCAGCTAGTATTGTTTTTAAAATTATTATGAACAATTTTAAGCTTTGTTGTAATGTGCATTGTTTGCCTGGACTGCTCAAGACCTGAATGCTTGTGTAGGAGGAACTCTTTGAGTTGGCTTCTTAAATGCCTTCATGCTGTTTCACATCTGATACTCCTTGATGAAACATAGAAGCCTTGTCTTATAACAGGCTTATTCAAAGTGATACAAGCTACGAAAGTGAGATCTTGGAAGAGTGTTGCTGTTTTCATAATGTAATAAAAATACTGTAATGATAACTAATAATTAATAAAAGAAGTATTGGGAGCATAAGCTTTCGTGGGTAAGAACCTCACTTCTTCTTCCCTTGCATCTGAAGAAGTGAGGTTCTTACCCACGAAAGCTTATGCTCCCAATACTTCTGTTAGTCTTAAAGGTGCCACAGGACCCTCTGTTGCTTTTTACAGATTCAGACTAACACGGCTACCCCTCTAATAATTAATAATAAATAGTATGTAATAAGCATGTCATAAAAACAAATTTTATATTTCCAAGATCACTGATTTTATAATTTATACTCAGGTAAAGGAGAAAATCCCTGGAAATATTCATTTTTATGAGGGGGTTCGTGAGACTTGACATTTTAGTGAAAGGGGTTCACAGCTTGTTAAAGGTTGGGAACCACTGATCTAGTCCAACCCCCTGCTCAAAGCAGGACCAATCCCCAACTAAATCATCCCAGCCAGGGCTTTGTCAAGCCTGACCTTAAAAACTTCTAAGGAAGGAGATTCCACCACCTCCCTAAGTAACCCATTCCAGTGCTTCACCACCCTCCTAGTGAAAAAGTTTTTCCTAATATCCAACCTAAACCTCCCCCACTGCAACTTGAGACCACTACTTCTTGTTTTGTCATCTGCTACCACTGAGAACAGTCTAGATCCATCCTCTTTGGAACCCCCTTTCAGGTAGTTGAAAGCAGCTATCAAATCCCCCCTCATTCTTCTCTTCTGCAGACTAAACAATCCCAGTTCCCTCAGCCTCTCCTCATAAGTCATGTGCTCCAGTCCCCTAATCATTTTTGTTGCCCTCTACTGGACTCTCTCCAATTTTTCCACATCCTTCTTGTAGTGTGGGGCCCAAAACTGGACACAGTACTCCAGATGAGGCCTCACCAATGTCGAATAGAGGGGAATGATCACTTCCCTCGATCTGCTAGCAATGCCCCTACTTATACAGCCCAAAATGCCATTAGCCTTCTTGGCAACAAGGGCACACTGTTGGCTCACATCCAGCTTCTCGTCCACTGTAACCCCTAGGTCCTTTTCTGCAGAACTGCTTCCTAGCCATTCAGTCCCCAGTCTGTAGAAGTGCATGGGATTCTTCCGTCCTAAGTGCAGGACTCAGTGCAGGACTCTGTCCTTGTTGAACCTCATCAGATTTCTTCTGGCCCAATCCTCTAATTTGTCTATGTCCCTCTGTATCTTATCCCTACCCTGCAGCGTATCTACCACTCCTCCCAGTTTAGTGTCATCTACAAACTTGCTGAGGGTGCAGTCCACACCATCCTCTAGATCATTAATCAAAGTGGTAGCCGTGTTAGTCTGGATCTGTAGAAGTAGCAAAGAGTCCTGTGGCACCTTATAGACTAACAGACGTATTGGAGCATGAGCTTTCGTGGGTGAATACCCACTTCTTCGGATGCATGTACATGCTCCAATATGTCTGTTAGTCTATAAGGTGCCACAGGACTCTTTGCTGCTTTTATAGATCATTAATGAAGATATTGAACAAAACCAGCCCCAGGACCAACCCTTGGGGCACTCCGCTTGATACCGGCTGCCAACTAGACATGGAGCCATTGATCACTACCCGTTGAGCCCGATGATCTAGCCAGCTTTCTATTCACCTTATAGTCCATTCATCCAGCCCATACTTCTTTAACTTGCGGCAAGAATACTATGGGAGACCATATCAAAAGCTTTGCTAAAGTCAAGGAATAACACGTCCGCTGCTTTCCCCTCATCCACAGAGCCAGTTATCTCATCATAGAATGCAATTAGGTTAATCAGGCATGACTTGCCCTTGGTGAATCCATGCTGACTGTACCTGATCACTTTCCTCTCCTCTAAGTGCTTCAGAATTGATTCCTTGAGGACCTGCTCAAGGCCCCGATCCACAAAGACATTTAGGTGCCAAACTCCCATTGGTAAGAAATCAATGGGAGTTAGGCACCTAAATATCATTGAGGATTGAGGCCCAATAGCCTATTTAGACTTGATCTTGCAAGGTGCTGAGCACTCTGGCCTTGAGCCTGCAAAGCACTTACGCATATGCTTAATCTTAAGCATGTGTGGAGCTTCATCGATTTCCATCCAGGGTGGGATTGTGCATGTGGTTAGAGTTGAGTATATGCCTAACCGCTTTGAGCGATCAGGGCCAGAACACCTAGCACCTTTTAGGATCAAGCCTAGTGTGACCAAGAAGTTGTGACTTTAGCAACACTTTTGTCGTTTGTCATGCCAATATAAAGTCTCTTTGAACTGAAGTGAATTGACTTGACTAGTCTATGGTATCATTTTGTGGGGAGTTGAGCTTTGTACTTAAAGCAGGAATATATATTGAGTAGTGATTAATGTACCTCTAACCTCCACATATCCCTCCCCAGCACTTTGCATTAGTTCTATCATTGCTTCTTACCTTGGGGAATACTTTCCCACATCTCCAGATGCTTATAATAATGGAAAGACCACTCTTTATTTGGAAGGAGCAATGTGCACAGATAAGATAAAATTACCATTGAGAAACTATGAACAGTCCTGTCTTTACATTACTGCTTCTTTGAGACCCAACTCTTCTGTTCAAGCTCTCCCCCCACCCACTTCAGTAGCAAGCAGCAGAACCTGAGTAATCAAATAGAATCCATGTCTCAAAGCAGATGCAATGTAATAAAATGTATTATTTAACAGCATGTTATATACACATCACAAAACGCCTTCCAGAGAGAATCAATTATAACATCAATAGAAAAAGGAGGCTTTAAGATGA
The DNA here is from genome assembly GCF_028017835.1 of Emys orbicularis. Lineage (NCBI taxonomy): Eukaryota > Metazoa > Chordata > Testudines > Emydidae > Emys > Emys orbicularis. Next base: position 92,984,189 of record NC_088687.1, on the reverse strand, counting down.
TATTGAAAGAGAAGTGACTGTGGTACAGTCATGAGCTAGTTTAAATCAGTGTAGCTCCTGCAAAGTCAATGAAGCAACATTGATTTCTATCAGCTGAGGATCTGTCCCTCAATGAGGAAGGGAGAGGTTTCTAGATAGGAGGTCAGAATTGGAATAGCACAGTGATCAGGTGGCAGAGTTATAATAAAATATTTAGTAATTATAAAGTTATAGCGCCTTTTATTGATCTCACAGCACTTTACAGACATCAATTAGCAATGCTTCATAACACCCCAGGCGGTTGTGTAGGAATGTATTATTATAGCTAATTATACCATAATAGAAACAGTAAATGTACAGGTGGGTAAAAGAAGTCACAGAGGAGTTGACCATATGACTTATCTCACATCAAGTCATTTGAAGTGCTGGGACCAGAACTCAGGGGTTACTCTCCGTTCCCTGTTTTAACCACTAGACAACACTCCTTTGGCATAGGTATATGGAAGCTCCGAGAAGTGTTTGAATCCTATGTATGGTTTGTTCATTTTAGAAAACTAGATGCAAAGCCTGTAAATGAGGTTCTAGAAATATTAGGCATTTGAACTTTGATAACCTTTAAGCACCTTGAAACTTAGATTCTATTCATTATATTATGATCCCTAACAGAAAACCACAGCCCTCTTTAGAACAATTTTATGCTTTCACCATTTTCTTTTTCAAATGCAGGTGAATAAGGTTGCATTTGATTTCATGTGAAAAAATAGCTCCTGTGTGGTATGATGCTGTATTAAGGGAAGAAAATGCTGTTGGAGCAGCACTCTGAAGATGTTTATAATAAATAAATAGAGGCTGTGTGTCTCCACTGTGTTATTGCAGGATTTTAAAATATTTGCTGCTTATATTTTAAAACTTTTGCATGATTTATTTTTATGGATTGTGGTTGTTTGTTTGTTGCATCTAAGTTCTCAAAGTTCTCAACCTTTTTTGGCTGCAACCCAAAATAACAATCACAAAATTGTTCCACAGGTTGGGTTTTGCACATGGCAAGAAATCCTGGGATGTGGGGAGGTTGGGGGTACTGGAATTGGGGGACTGGCTTTTGAAGTGGAAGGGATGTTGCTGGTGGAATAGAGACTGGCTGATGACGTGAGGGGGATGGTTCTAGTGTGGCGGGGGCTTGACTGATGGGGTGGGGGGTGTTGGTGATGAAGGAGCTTCTCTTCTCCCTTCTACCATTGCTTGCTCAACTCCAGGCAGGGGTTAAAGTAAGGAAAGATGAGGAAGACTGCAGGTCCCCCTTATTTGGGGTAGCAATGGTGCCCCCCATTCTTCCTCCTACTGTTTCAATCTTCTTTAGCCACTGGCTCCATGGACAGCACATCTTCAAGAGGCTGCTGAGCCTGCTCCACCACAGCCTCTTGAAATGCCACTCCTCCTACCCTGGAGCAGATGATAGTCATGGAACTGTAGGGCTGGAAGGGACCTCGAGAGGTCATCCGGTCCAGACCCATGTGCTGAGGAAGGACCAAGTAAACCTAGACCATCCTTGACAGGTGTTGGTCCATCCTGTACTTAAAAATCTCCAATGATGGCGATCCCACAACCTCCCTTGGTAACCTGTTCCAGAACTTCACCCACATAATTAGGAAGTTTTTCCTAATATCTAACCTAAATCTCCCTTGCTGCAGATTAAGCCCATTACTTCTTGTCCTACCTCCAGTGGACATGGAGAACAACTGACCGTGATCCTCTTTATAATAGCCCTGAACGTATTTGAAGACTGTTATCAGGTCCTCCTCAGTCTTCTTTTCTCAAAGGTCAACATGCTCATTTTTTTTTAACCTTTCCTCATAGGTCTGGTTTTCTAATGCTTTTATTATTTTTGTTGCTTTCCTCTGGACTCTCTCAGTTTGTCCACATCTTTCTTAAAGGATACACAACACTGGACACAGTACTCCAGCTGAGGACTCACCAGTGACAAGTAGAGTACAACAATTACTTCCCGTGTCTTACATCCGACACTACTGTTAAAACACCACAGAATGATATTAGTCTTTTTCACAACTGCATCACATTGTTGATTCATGTTCAATTTGTGATCCTCTATAACCCACAGATCCTTTTCAGCAGTACTACCACCTAGCCAGTTATTCCCCATTTTGAATTTGTGCATTTGATTTTTCCATCCCAGGTGAAGTGCTTTGCACTTGTCTTTACTGAATTTCATCTTGTTGAATTCAGACCAATTCTCCAGTTTGTCAAGCTCATTTTGAATTCTAATCCTTCAAAGTAATAGCAACCCCACCCCATGTGGTGCCATCTGCATATTTTATAAGCATACTCTCCACTCTATTATCCAAGTCATTAATGAAAATGTTGAATAGTACTGGACCCAGGATAGATCTCTGTGGGACCCCACTAGATATGTTCTCCCAGTTTGACAGTGAACCATTGATAACTACTCTTTGAGTGTGGCTTTTCAACCAGTTATGCACCCACCTACCATAATTTCATCTAGTTTGATTATGGGAATGTCATGTGGGACTATGTCAAAAACCTTACTAAAATCAAGATATGCTGATGGTGCAAGCAAAGCAGAAGGATGGCAGGATGAGATCTGCTCTGAGACTGGGGTAGGGTGCGAGGCAATGGAGCAACAGCAGCAAGAGGGAGGGAGCAAGTTGGGAGGATCCTGGAGACATCAGGATTGTTCTGCTTCATCCCCCTCACCTCACTGGTTTAAATTCTAAGTACATGCTGAACTGTCACAACCATGCCACGTATGGGGCTGCAGCAGGAGGAGCTGTATTGGAACGCATGAAGATCCATACTCGGAGCAAATTTTACTCTCAGATCCGCATAAGCTCTTGTTGAGCCAAATCCTGGTCCAAATGAAGGCAACTGGAGTTTTGCCACTAATTTCACTGGGATCAGAAGTAGAACCACTATTATTTACATACCAAGGGGAGTGGGAGCGGGATGGCGTATTTTGCAGAGAAATGGAGGCAAGGTTCTATTCTAACTCAAGAAGCTGAGTCTAGTTCTAGTTACAAGGCAAACAATACAGGAGAAAAGACTGTGAAACCATGAGGGACAAGGGCAATGTTGGCTGGAAAACAGAAGAAGGCGGAAATGATTATTGTAGAGAATTTGGAGGGGGTGGGAAGAGCTTCAGATTGGAGACAATCATTAAAATGGTCTTTTTCACATTAATGGCTTGGATATTTTCATAATGTTTGTTTAGCTTATAAACCTATCATAAGCAGATGCTGTATTAGCAATGGGGAGTGACTGAGTGGAGACTTGAGGATGGATTCTGATCTCACATACATCGTTGTAAATTAGGTGTAAAATCAATGTAACCAGAGGACAGAATCAGCCCGTAGGGGTGGAATGCTACCTAAAAGAAATGGGTAAGGAGCTCTTGACTTTGATGTTCTGCTCACTCTACATGTGTGGTGAATACTGCAGTACAGTATCTGAGAGGAGACTTTGTATTTTTATCTTTATTGGTTTTTCAGACTTTAAAAACAGAACAGTTCAGAAGACCATATGCGCCACCCCAATTAGTGGTCAGGCCTTAGCCCTTAGTTAAAATGCTTGTCACAACATTTGCAGATACTTCCTATGTTGTTTCACTGTCTAATGACTATTGTCCTGTGATAGGCTTGCTGCTGCTGTTCCCCTATTCAGACAGTGGGGGGGGGGGGAGGGGAGGAGGAGGTAAAAGGGAAAAAAATCCCACTTATTTTAACACAGCAAATTCCTCAGAAATACTGAGTTCTCCCTCAGAGAATAGAATTTTGCCGTTCAAGACAGTAAGAAAAAATGTTAACACTATATGGCCAATATGTCATTTTCAGTCACTTAAAACGCCAACATTTGTGAAGCTACTTTCTATAAACATAAAGCTACTTTCTATTTGCCCTCTTTGAGAGTTAGATCTATGGCAATGGTCAAGTTTAAAAAATGAACCCATTTATACATTATTCAAGGACAAAAAAGGGACACACTTTTTTTTTCACGATCATATTACTCGAAAACTGCTCAAGTGATTTTACTGAATTGTTCTACATTAACTCAAGTTACCTTTGGACTGACTTCAATAGGAGTAACAGAGGGTCCTGTGGCACCTTTAAGACTATGCCACAGGACCCTCTGTTGCTTTTTACAGATTCAGACTAACACGGCTACCCCTCTGATACTTCAATAGGAGTATTACTTATGTGCTTAAAGTTAAGTACATAGAATCATAGAAATGTGTGGCTGGAAAGGAACACAGGATGTCTCAAGTACTTTTTTGCATTAGGGTCAGAATGCTAATCACGTTGCTGGATCAAGGAATTGTATTGAGAAATAATTGCAGAAAGTGAATGCTGATATTATAAGCACAAGAATTCACAGAAGAACCAGGATTCTAAGAGTTACATTCATCCAGTCAGGGAACAGAAACATTTTATATGTCTATAGGTCCAATCTCTAATATTAAATACAGCAAACTACTTGAAAATCACCTTCAGACAAAGAATTATTTGCAGAAATCATTAGGCTAATATTTTTTTAAAAAATCAGGATCTGTGTGCCAACAATTTATAAACAGAATAAAAAGCCAAATTCATTTTTTAAAAATCCCTTGTTATAAATTATTCATCCTGCTCTGGTTTTAAGTAACACTGGGCCCAGAAAAAGAACATCGAATTTCATCTTTTTCAAAACTGTCAGGGAGTGAAGTAAGAAGACAGACAGTAAAGAGAAGAGACCTGGACTGATTAAATATTCACAGAACAAATCCCACAACCACAGAGACTTGAATCTTCGTATGTAGAATACTGCAACTTTTGTGCCCCTGAAATAGCACGTATTTGGTTCTCATGTGACTTAAACTAAATTCACTTAATCAAATTAAATTATTAAATTAGCCTCACTGGCCTGGGAAATGTTCTATTTAAAACCAAAACAACAACTTATAAGCATGGATTTCCCCAAACTTATATCATGTCGTTTTTGAAAAATACCACCTGTACCAAAACACTGAGATCCTGATTTCCTTTTATTGCTGAGTCCTAACTTCCTGAGAGCTTTCCCCACAATTACAAAATGCTCTCAGGTCCTTGAGTCTTTCTTTTCTCAGAAGAGACAGAATGGTGCTGCATTCATCCAATGGCAACAGTCCATATCTGTTCCTGCCTGGTGAGAAAGAAACCTTCAAGATTTTGTATAGGCTTATTAGTCACTTAACAAGTTGATATTCTCCAGGCATGCCCCACTGGAATCTCTCATTTATTGTAACTGAGGGAATGCGAGTGATGCTTCTGCATTCAGAGCTAACTTCACCTGTGGTTCAGGGAGCCAGCACAAGGCCCTTCACACCACGTAAGCCTGTGAGGAGGAATGCAAGTGGAATGGTGGGATGGAAGTGCCTGTGTACTTCCTGTGCACTATGGAAAGCGTCTCTTTGCCAGTCCCTTGTAGGCTGGTGTGGAAGGTCACATTGGGAGTGGGCCAAGGCAGGCCAAGCAAGGGTCCATGGCATCTGTATTAACATGATCCAGTGGCCCCACCAGCTCACGCAGAAGGGCTGTGAGTGCTATTCCAGGCTTTAAGCTGAAATATAGCTGTGAAGTAGCTGTGCAGTAGGCCCTGGTTTGGGGAATAAACTCACCACCACACCCAGTCTGCACTCCATTCCCCAGTTACTCAGCATTGCTTGGAGCACAGCTGGATTGGGTTTTGCCTTTCTGAAATATGAAAGTACAAATTAATAAAAATATATAATGTGACTGTCTTACCTTCGTGTCATGCCACTTGTCGCTTAACTTCACTTGCTCTCTAACCATTGGGTGTTTGAATGTTTAGTCATTCCCTTTACCAACACTGGCAGGAAAGGGCTATTGTTCCTCTGCTTCCTAGTCACTTACAGTAGTCCCTGAATTTCTAGCTGTTGTCCATTTAAAGAAAACATGTCTGAAGAAAGTGATTGGGCTCGATTCAATAATTATGAGGCTTGTAACTTCAGTCAGGATGGATTTGTTCAACTTTTGAACTTGTAGCCCTTTGAAAACGAACCTTTCCGTGGCTGGTTTTTAACCCTACATATTTACAAAGGATTCCAATAAATTTTGCCAGAAAAACTATCATTACTCTTCCAACTATCTGTCTTACCAATCAGGGTTTGGGAGGGAGAGAACAATATATCTGTTGTATGATATAATGGAGTTTTTGAATTTATCCAACAATATTAATCTAACAGCTTCACAGAAAAGAGCGATATTGGGCCAGAGGTCAAGCTAATAACTAGAACATTTTCCTGGATCAAAGTAACTTTGGACCCAGAGAACACAGTCACCAGTCATTGTCCATCAGCCACATAGTCCCTGTTTGTAATGCTGTCTTATACTATCAGTGGGGGTGGGAAGGGAAACACAGTGCATCTTCTCAATATAAATGAGAGAGAGAGTAGATGGATGGAAGGCTGTGAGTCTGGTGTTCAAAAAATTGTGGAGGATTAGCCAGTAGGGAGGGAAAGCCAGGTAAAACTTCAATGAAAACAAATAAAGGGTCCCTCCCAGGCCTAAAAAGCAACTCTTCATAAAAATACATTTCAGTCACACAGCTATTCATTGGGGGAAACAATGCACATACCACAGAGATGCAGCTATTTCAGGGTGGTTCCATTAGGGCTGAGTCTCCCCTGCCTGAGAAGGTAGATGGCAGAATTCTTCAAAAAAGGATATGGCACCAACATTCCTGCCTCCCCTATAACTGAAAGAATTGTAAGTATTTGCTAGTTTGCTCCCATCCAGTTTTAGGGCAGAGTAACATGTTTTGATGGGTGTTGTTCTGTCTGTTATGCCCTGTGTATACAGAAACCTTGTTTATCTGACTGAGATGGGAGATATGGAATTTATTCAGTTAAATGTAAGAGTTTTGCATGTAAATGCTGCTCATTACAGGGCATGACCTCCATTTAGATAATGGAGGATTTTGGAAAAAAGGGGGTGGTGTACTGTGCAGACTCTTGTAGATATTATCTTCATTATAAACAGTGGATCTGAAGCGTCTTCTTTTTTTAATACTGTACATTGCTAGGACCAGCTCAACAAATAAGTGAAACAGAAACCACTGAAAGCTGCTCACTTTTTTGGCAAACCATGTGCACATTAAAGAGTGGTATGTATCAAATTACAGAGAACAATTCATGCAGGCCAGAGCAAAAAGGAACAGATCATATTGTAAAGTGGCCAGTTGTTTATAAGAACTAGTTGCTAATAGCTTTCTATAGAAGTGAAGATGTTGCTGTTGGCTGCCTGGGGCTTGATCACTCAAAGTACTGAGCACACCAGCCCTTGAATCAGCAATTTACTTAAGCACACCATTGACTTCAAGTATCAGGGGGTAGCCGTGTTAGTCTGTAGCCACAAAAAGAACAAGGAGTCCGGTGGCACCTTAAAGACTAACAGATTTATTTGGGCACGAAAGCTTATGCCCAAATAAATCTGTTAGTCTTTAAGGTGCCACCGGACTCCTTGTTGTTTTTATTGACTTCAAGGAGACTTCTTGTGTGCTTAAAATTAAGCAGATGCTTAGATGTATTTTGATGGACCTGAACATTTTGTACACACCCATACACACACCCTCCCACTTATTTTGTGAGAGCCCTAAGACCCAGGTCCTGACCACTTGTCATTAAAGAATGCATACCACTTTGCACAAGAATAAGGGTGTTAACCTCAGCAACATGGTCAAATTCCAACGCAAATAAATATTTTCCTACTGCTTAGAACTCCCCCTGCAGTTTTAGCTGAATATAGTATTCTTTACTTCCTGTTCGATTGTTCCTGTGTCCTTTCAAACAGCTGGAATAAGCCACTTTTTCATCAAAACATACACCACATAGTTGGGTTTTAATAAAACCCTAGATGAGTTGAGAATCTGGACTATTTTTAACAACTAAATTAAAGCATTCAGTCATATGGAGAACAGCAGAGTGTGTGAGAGAGGAAATGTAAGTGGTATAGAGAGAAAAGCTATATTTTAAAATAAGAGTTATGGGCCAGATCCTGAGCAAGGTAAATTGAAGCCAATACAGCTAAGGCAATTTACACCAGCTAAGGATCTGGGCTGTGGAGTAGAAGTTATCAATTCATCCCACTACAGTAAATCTGTAATTATTCTTTTCTTTAAATAGAAGTCAGAGGGCCTGATTCTTCTCTTATACCAGCATAACTCTACTAATGTCAACAGAGTTACACTCATTCACACTGAGAAGGAAATCTGGCCCAGAGATTCAAAATGCTTAGTTATGAAAAGACTATAGCAGGTCCCCTTGTGACGCTTTCTATTTACAGGTTTCAGAGTAGCAGCCGTGTTAGTCTGTATCCGCAAAAAGAACAGGAGTACTTTGTTAGTCTCTAAGGTGCCACAAGTACTCCTGTTCTTTCTATTTACAGACGATGTAATGGCATTTACAATGGGAAGTGCTGCACCAGTCAATCCCAAGCCAGTGTTAGAAATAAGGCAGGCAGAATTAACAATATAAAGCATGTTTCATTTCCTGGGTGTTTTGTTATCTGTACCCTTCTTGGTCTTCTGATCTACGGTTGAGTGGGTCAGGAAGTGGTATAAAGAGACCCCTTTTGTTCCATGTGGAAATTTTCTAATTATAGGGCTGCATTGACAGTTTTCCACTCTTGTCATGACACTTCACACCGTTTATGTAACTTAACCAGCAAAAAGAAAAAAAACACCTCTCAAAATCAGTTAAATAATGAGGAACAAAATGCATTCTTTTATCTTTCTGTCAAGTGAGGCACAGTCTATTATCTGCTACAGTCTGCGGCTGGAATCACCGTCTCCCTGAGGCCAGAGTTTTACAGTCTGATTAGTCTATAACTTCCTGCAGTAAACCACCATCAAGAGCCAAACATTAAAGGGAAAAATAGATTCAAGGACAGGCTTTAAACTCCAGCATTAACATTAATAGCTTTTACTGTATCACACAGACTCTGGCTTTACATATAGATATAGATGTTAATTTTCAAAGGTGCTGAGCAATTCTACCTCCCATTGACTTTAACTGGCTTTGTGGATGCTCAGCAGCTCAGGCAATATGTGTAGCAGAGAGAGTGACAGGAGTAGGAGAAAACCACTGCAGATTACTGTGGTTCTGTGAAGCCTGGTTTACTTTTACTGAGAGCTTTAGTTAAAGAATTTTCAGTCTCAATGTAAAAAAGGGGTTGCATAAATCCAGGGCTAGGTGGAAGCAGTGGACTCATTTAATACTCTAGCTCAGTGATTCCCAAACTTGTTCCGCCACTTGTGCAGGGAAAGCCCCTGGGGGGCCGGGCCAGTTTGTTTACCTGCCGCATCCGCAGGTTCGGCCGATCGCGGCTCCCAGTGGCCGCGGTTCGCTGCTCCAGGCCAATGGGAGCTGCGGGAAGCGGCAGCCAGCACATCCGTTGGCCTGCGCCGCTTCCCGCAGCCCCCATTGGCCTGGAGCAGCAAACCGCGGCCACTGGGAGCCGCGATCGGCCGAACCTGCGGATGCGGCAGGTAAACAAACCGGCCCGGCCCCCCAGGGGCTTTCCCTGCACAAGTGGCGGAACAAGTTTGGGAACCACTGGTCTAGCTGTTTGACTTAGGAATCAACCTGGTCTCAAACCCTGGTTTTGGTCTCAGTGATGCTGCAACTCGTGATCTCCTCTATGATCCTGACCGTGAAAGTGCTCCCATGCTGCTGGGAAGGTTTATCAAAGAATATTAAGTAAATGTCCATGGTTTATATTGGTTTACATTTTCAAGGGTACCCTCAAAAGGAAACAGGCTAGAAATTTACAGTGAAAGCTGAGATTCAATTTTGTCTCTAGTTCAATCAAATCAGGGATGGCCCAATGGCATTGGCTTTGCAGCCCCTGAACACAAGCTCTGCACTTATGCTGTCACAAATTGGGACCCTTTGCACTGGGCAGAGAGGTACACCACCTGTACAAACCTTATTTACATTATTTTACCAATCAGGATTATAGGTTTTTCTATATTAAAGCAAGAAGGAAGTAGGCTGGTTCCAGATGGGTCCTACCTTCAACAAACAGATGGCTCCAAAGCTCAAGTCTCCCTAGAGAAGCAGCAGCATTCAACAAGAAATGAGCTTGCTACTGGAAACTCTTTTTATAAAGCTACTTTGGTTTCCCAATAAGATTAAAAGCTTTCTTCCATACAAAAATGTTTCTCATCAAATATGGACTTGTTTTTAGAAATATGTTATGAACTTTCTCACTTGGAGAAAATATAAATGTGCTAGATGAGTAGTTTTCAACCTTTTTTCATTTGTGGACCCCTAAAAAATTTTAAATGGAGGTGCGGATTTTCTTTGGAATTCTTAGACATAGTCTGCGGACTCCCAGGGGTTCACAGACCACAGGTTGAAAACTATTGTACTAGAAGCCTAGGTAACTGAATTCTATATTATACAAATCATATTTAATTGAATAAAGGCTTCATGAAATTGTTCTCATTGGAGTAATTTATTATTTGAAGAGATTATATTAGCTAGACAGTGACTTACTGCATGTAGTACTGCTCTAAAATACTTTCCTTTGTGTGGCCACTAAGTGGCAGGCTATTATGATATAGCCGCTTCTCGGCTCTCTGTGAGCTGAGGGGTGAAAACACTATTCTCGGGAGTATCATGCTGCAATGGTAGCTCCAGCATAGTTAAGGTTGCATTAAGGAATTCAGTTTTAACAGGAGCTTTACACATTTATTTGGTCAAAATCTCACTAGAATAGCAAAAACCAAAATATAGAATATACACTTTGAGCACTGCTTGTCTTTTTCATGATGGCTTGATGAAAAACAGATTGATACAAAAAAAATAAGAGTTCAGAAATCACTGCTTCTGCCAAATTTTTCAGTGGATTGTCTCATTTTATTTTGTACTTTTTGCGAGAAATCTCAGACACTCTGAGACCTGTTCTCTGGCTTTAGTGTTGCTCTTCGTCAGCTGATTCCTGGAATATCAGTGCTTCATATAGAATAGAGTGTTTGTCTACAGGGCATTTTCCAACTCTTTAATTTATAATGGAAAATGTGTGTGCCACGGTGAACCTGTCAAATTTTAAATTGGTAACAAATCTATTTTGAGATACAAATTGTAACAATTTTGGGGTTTGTTAAATAACAAACCAGTGAACAAGAAAGGAATAAAACTTTAATAAAACAAACTGGAGAGCATCTCTGGTGAACTGCTGCACCCAACCATGTGGTGTTCCCAACCCCCACTTCCAAGGCCCTATGTTCATAATTCTATCCCTTATGATGGAGCACCTCTTGTGACGTTATTGATATAATCTGGGACCATATAGAACATGGTTGCAACCAAAGTCCTGTAGTGGCACCAAATCTTGTATAAAGGGGGTCAAATGAGGTGTCTAAGACAAGGTTATGGTTTGCTGGTTATAATTATGTTGTCTATATGTGTGTATCAATTTTGTAGTTGAAGTTATGAATATTGGCTCTATGCTGTCTGTATTTCAAACTTATGCTATGCTTCTGGGAGACATCCCAGACAAGTTGGTGTTAGCTCTGCCTAGCCTGCTTGATGGCCCAGTAAGGACCATCAGCTATACAACTGACCCATGGAGAGAAGGCAGATACGCCTTGTAACTCAGCAAGGTATGCAGGAACTTGCCCATGTGACTCCAGACTCCATTTTGCTGTAATTTTCCACAGTAAGAACAAAGAGGTGTTCTTACACCTGGAAAAGACTATAAAAGGCTGATGCCTCTCCTCCATCTTGTCTTCAGTCCTGCTTCTTATCTCTGGAGGGACTTTGCTATGAATGGAAGCTCTACACAAAGGACTGATGACCCATCCCAGCTGTGGATGTACTCCAGAGACTTGATTTTAAACCTGCAGTTTATTTCATCACTGCTACAAGCCTGAACCAAGAACTTTGCCATTACTGTATGTAATTGATTCCATTTAACCAATTCTTGCTCTCATCTATATCTTTTTCCTTTTATGAATAAACCTTTAGATTTTAGATTCTAAAGGATTGGCAACAGCGTGATTTGTGGGTAAAATCTGATTTGTATATTGACCTGGGTCTGGGGCTCGGTCCTTTGGGATCGAGAGAACCTTTTTTCTTTTAATGGGGTATTGGTTTTCATAACCATTCCTCCCTATAACGAGTGGCACTGGTGGTGATACTGGGAAACTGGAGTGTCTAAGGGAATTGCTTGTGTGACTTGTGATTAGCCAGTGGGGTAAAACCAAGGTCTTCTTTGTCTGGCTGGTTTGGTTTGCCTTAGAGGTGGAAAAACCCCAGCCTTGGGCTGTAACTGCCCTGTTTTAAGAGATTTGTCCGGAATTGGCACTCTCAGTTGGGTCTCACCAGAACCGCATCGTTACACCTCTAAATTATAATCTTCTATAAACGTATCTCTACATCTTCCCTCTTAAAGAAAAACAAATTAACTCTTATACATATCTATCTATCTATATCTATATCTATCTATATATAGATATATATATAAACAGCTAACAAGTATCTAATAACACATGCATTAAATTCTCAACCATGTGGTACATTTCCATAAACCCAGTGTGTCAACTACCTAGAGAGGAGAGGTTACCAGTACATCACTCTCGAGTGAGTCTTTACCATTCACTTTCCTCAAATACCCCTTCTCCAGGCAGGTTAGCAAGTCTCTATGAGTCTTTCAGGATGTTTAATCTCACACTCTGATCTTCTCATATCAGCCTTTCATTGGAGTCTGAGTTGTTCTCTTGTTCCTTGACAGTTTCTCCTTTGTGCGTTGATGATAAAGGAGCAGTCGATGGAAAATGCCAGAGTTCACATCTACTGTCAATGTGTTGGAACTTTCTGGGATTACTCATAGAGCCCTTCAATGACATCAAAATGTGTCCCCCGGGTCTGTCTGGACTACATAAGATCTTGGATGCAGCTGTTCTTTGGCCCCAAGTATTAGAGGTGTGATTCCTCAGGCACACACTATCACCGGGGTTAAGAGATCATGGACCCTTTTGTCAAAATAATATTTCTGCTTCTACTTCTTATTTTCTTTCATCTTCCGTATGGTTTCATTGTTATGAGATTTTAGTAGGTTATCAGTAACTGGTAAATTAGATCTGATCTTTCTTCCCATTAACAGCTGAGCTGGAGAAAAGCCATTGTTCCGGGGTGTACTTTGGTAAACCAGTAATGCTTTATACAAATCACCCTCACTGTCAGAAGTCTTTTTCATAAGGGTCTTTATTGTCTGTAAAGACCTTTCCACAAGTCTATTTGATTGGGAATTTTCATCACAAAACATCAAATCCAAATTACCCCTCAATCTATGGCAAATTGCCTAAAATCTGCACTAAAATTGCAGCCAATTATCGTTAAAGATTTCACCTGAAATTCCACGTCTGGAGAAGATTCCCTTCATGCCGGTTATCACTGACTTACTGTGCAGTGTGTAAATTTCTAGATACAAAGAATAATAATCTGTGATTATTAAATAATCATTTGATTGCCAGGTAAATAAGTCACTGCCGACCTTCTCGTAAGGCCTTTGTGGAACTGGATGCACTCGACTTTTCTGCATTTGGGATCTGCAGCATTCTGCAAATTGATTATTTTCCCCACATTTATGATAGAGTTTCCCAAAGACAACACACTGTTTGGGGCCATGCTGTGATCCACACCTTCCACATGACCATCTGTACCCAGTCTTCCCTCTAGCGGTGGTTTTCATAGTGAGTGGTTCAACTCTTTGATTTGACCTATTCTGGCTATATTCTTTTGTACTCAGTACCTGGATAACCCGTTCTGGTGAATTCAGCTCTTTGGCTTCTGCCTTCACAGTTTCTGCTGCCCTGAATATTTGGAAAGCTTCGTGTAGCAGTCTTTCTCTTAACACATTGTCTTTAATGCCATAAATAATTCTATCTCTGACCAGAGATTCTGTCAGCTCATCAAAGTCACAGGTTTTACTGAGTTTCCTTAATTCTGTGACATACTGCTCTATGATGTCATCAGTTTTTTGCATGCATGTAAAAAAGTGTGTCTCTCAAAGGTTTCATTCCTTTTTGGCATGCAGTGTTCCTCAATTTAGTCAGTATTTTACTTAACTTCATGTTTTCACCTTCTTCAAACTTAAAGGGTTTTATAAATATCCAATGTTTCCTCCCCAACAACATGCAAAAAGATTGATGATTTCACGTTATCATTTTTCTCTTCTGCCCCTATGGCTGCTAAATACAATTCAAATCTCTGTCTGAATTCTTTCCAGCTCTCTGCAACATTGCCTGACAATTGCAGACTGGATGGAGGTTGCAACACATCAATTTTTGGTTTTTGTTCCCCCTTCTTAAGCTTGTCAAGCTACTATTGTGCTCCCCAGATACATGCAAAAGCCTCTGTGCCTGGTGCCATGGGCGGCGGGTGAACTGCTGGCTCGGGGAGGCTAGTCCCCCATCCTCGCCCCTTCCACCCAAGGCCCCGCCCCTTCCATGTCCCCCACCAGAGCCCAGAGCTCCCCCACTGCGGCCGCTGGCCCCTGTCCCATCCCCAGAGCACCCCCAGTCCCCTCCCCAGCCCCAGAGCACCCTCAGCCCCAGAGCACCCCCAGCCTCCCTCAGCCTATGATACCCGCCACCCATGCCTGGTGCTCACATTTCCCAAAGGGCCATTACATTACTCTGTCTCCACTTTCAGTTGCAAATACAGGAGTTAACTTCAAAATGACTACAGTTACCTTCTCATTCAGCATTTCTGACACCATGTAAGGATCTTGGGGTTCATTAAATAATAAGCCAGTGAATGAGAAAGGAATGAAAGTTTAATAAAACAAACTGGAGAGCATCTTTGCTGAGCTGCTGCATCCAACCATGTGGTGTTCCCACCCCCCATCTCCACAGCACATCTCCAAATTCCTGTGTTCATAATACTGTCCCTTATGAGGGAGTGTCTCTAAATTATAATCTTCTACAAACATATCTCTTCTATCCATCTATCCAGGTTCTTATATTGGTGTCTATCAACATAGTGTTTGAGAATCTTTTACTCCACAGCACTGCCATTTTAATAAAACCCATATATCTATGCACTATATTCAATTCAAACTAAAAATAGCAAACATTTTCTGGAGAGAAATCCCTGATTCTCCAGCCCCAGGAGTTCATATCTTTTGCATTTTGTGTAAACTGATTTTGTGCATGCTTGGGTCTGACAATAGGAACTATGCAGAGTCTTTTTTTTTAGATTATTTTTAAGCCCAGGAGGAAGAGCTTAACTACAGAGGATTCTATATTTAGAAAGCTTTCCTTTTGTATGCAGCTAAGTGCATTTCAACATCCCTTGGGTGTCAGTCATATACAAGACAAGTCAGAAAAGCATATCCCTCTTGAAAATGATTCCAAAGTCAGAAGGAAGGTATTATCCTTAGAGAGATTGGAAAATTACAGAGGTGCGAAAGTTGTATAATATCCATCATGTCCCGTGTTGAGCAGTCCCCATTGTGTGGTGCTTGCGCAACTCTCATTGTAAATCCCTTGTTTACTATTCCCATGCTGGTCAATGGCTGGTGATGATCGTTCAATGCCCACCTGGATATGGGTCACCTCATTTGTCGTTGTCACTGGAGAACTAGCATTAGAGACTCTCAAACTTACAACATATTTCAGTAACAACCATATAGCAAAATTTCGTAACTTCATACACGCTAACGATATACATATTTTGATAAAACAATGGGTTTCAGCAGATCATGACCTTTCATATGACATCTTACCTGGCATGCTTTATATCATAATTATATGACAGAGGTGAATAATGGGGTTCCAGGGTGCTGCTTTGAGGTACAGAGTGTCTCCTCAGTCATGCCTGGGGACCAGGCCAGGGTGGTTAGAAGCAGCTATATCAGCCCTATGCCACTTGAGGATTAATCTAGGCTGAGGAAATCTCCAGCTGGTTGGTCACACCAACTTTAAGGCTACTTTGCACCACAGGAGCAGTGTATAGCCATCTTAACAAGGCCCAGGATCTAGCCCTTGATTTGTAGAAATGTGTCTGAATGAAGATCCTTCTGCGTGGGTTCCAGAGTTGCTCACTACTTCCTTGAAAATACAATAGACTGCCTTAAACATATATGCTATGGTAAGATGGAAGATGTTACATTCGACAGCAATATTAACTCAAAGAAGGTTTTGCTCCCAGATGACCCATGTGGTCTTTCTGATGGATCAACAGCACAGCTCCCTTTTGTGTCATTTTTGGTCTCCTGTCCAGGGGCTAAGTTTTCAAAAATATGTGCCTAAGTTGTATGCACAAAACATAAAACTGCATGAGCCATGCTGATAATTGCATAAACTGTTTGCAAAGGGGAAATAGTAAGGTGCATGCAGTTATCCAAAATGCACAGGTGCATGTTTTGCATTTGCAACTTGATGTATAACAGTATATTTGAATTCAGATAAAATATGAAATTGCAAAAATACTGGAGCATGATGTGTTCATACAGCGGGGAGCAACTAGGTATTTGTTACTGGATGGAGAAGAGAGACATTCTGCCTTAGAATTACTGCAACTAGGCACTGTACAAACAAATAATAGAATCCCTCTCCCTGTCCATCTTGAACAGTACGTTGCCATTAATAATAGCCCTAATAGGAGAAAGTTGACTGGATTTTGCACAGCAGAGATAAATTTGCTCTGGGCACTAAAAAACAAGTGGATTAGCTGGAGTATGAGAGGATCCAGAAACGGACACTTACGGGAACAGCATTGTCAAGTGCAATTTTTATAAACTCATAACCGGACTCATGCTCAACGCCAGCATGTGTGCATGTGCATGTGTGTATATATACATACATACACAAACAACCACACAATATGACTTATGAATACAAAGAAAAAGAGCGTGCACCATAGAACAAAATATTGATTGGCACTTATCACTGACCTAAGGTGATTACCAAAATATTGCTCATAAATGAAGAGGGCTTTATAATACTGATTCAATTAACTTTTCCCAGGTTAAACCTTTACAACTTACTGCAGAACAGTATGAAAAGGAGAGAGTGACAATGCAAAAGCTTTTAAAGGAAGTGAGGAGGATGAACCTGAATTTAAGGGCTTCCTTGGAATTTAAAGTTGTCACAATGAAATGTACGCCTCACCAAGGAGATGGGGAGTGTGAAAGTGAAAATCCTCCTATATGGATTCCAGAGGTGTTTACTACTTCCTTGACAATACATCAGATTCCCTGCTGTGGTAAGATGCTAATTCTGTAAGCGAGCCATCTTGATTTCTGTAATAATTATTTGGCATAGAGAGAGAGTGCTGAATGGTCTGGACTTCCAGAAAGCCTGAGCAAGTTCTAATGATCAAACCAAGCCATGGCATCATCATTTTATTATTGGTTAGCCCAGTGAAGAATGCTGTAATCTGTTTGATTCTTTTTAGAGTTATGATGATTCCCCCACCTCCATCCCAGGGATACGGTTCATGACTGGAGTCCGTGCAAAGAATTTGTAGGCCAGATTTAGCCGTGACGTAAAAGGAGGTGTAAGCTTCATGTTGGTAACTAGGTGTGATGGAATGTAAGGTCGTGTAAACTACCAGTGGGTTGCAGGAAAGGCATGTAACAGGTGGGTGCAAGAGGACAAGGATGAAGTAAGCCTTTATGCCATCCTGAGGTCAGGCGACCACTGAAGACAAAAAAGTTGCACCAGGAGCATGGGCGGTGGGTATCGCAGGCAAGGGGAGGCTAAACCTCCCAAAACAGCCAGGTGTGGCCCCACCCACACTCCACTACGAGGCCCCCTCCTGCTTCCCGCTCTTTCCCCATGGCCCCAGCCCAGTCTGCTCCTCTTCCCTGAAGCGGGCGGGGGCTGGGGCTAAGGTGGGCCAGCTGGCGTGCCAGCTACAGTGCAGGGCTCGGGGCTCTGGTGGGGGGAGGGGGTGTAAGGGTTGAGGGAGGGGCAGGGCCCTGGGCAGAAGGGGAGGGGGCAGGGACTAGTGTCCCCAAATGAGTGATTCACATGCCACCCTTGACTAGGAGATAATTTGGCCCAAGGTATAGAACTGATAAATGTAACTCATGGAATGGTTAACGTAAAGTTACCTAAGGACAGGCTTCTGGCAGAGGTAACAGTGCTAGCAGTTATTCAATTAGTACGTTCATAAATTTTACTTGCATTTTAAACAGGAAAATGAATTTTGGTCTATGACTGCAATGCACATACAGACACATTATAGGACGAGATCCTGAGTTGAAGCTGTTAACAAAAGGGAAGCAGTTGCTTACAATGGGATCAGAGGCCTTCTTCACGAAGCCCCAGTTTGCCTTTGGCTCAATAAGAGCAGGATCAGACCCCGCATTTCCTGTTATACTGACTGTCCCTTTGTTGCCAAAAATGACTGGAAACTAGAGCAAACCGTTTGTTTTGCAGCTCTGTTAGCCACCGAACAGGCCCTTTTGGGATGTGCAGACCCTCAAGCTTTGGGTGCAAACACTAACTCTTGATAAATAATGTATATAATAATGAACAATACAATTAGTCCTGCCTATGAGACCATACATTTTTAAGCCACCTTCTGTCTTAAAAACTCCAACCTGGAGAGTATCCCTGAAAATACTGAACAAAATTCTGCTCTCCCTCTAATAGAAGATCACCTCAATGAAGCCACTGAATTTTGACGATGCCTTGGTTCCTAAATCAGATTTCACTCTACTTAGTCTTTATATTCGGATATCAAGCCATCCTTGTTCAAAGTACCATATGAACATATCCTAATTCATCCTCATATCACCCCCTTGAGGCAGGAAAGTTCCCAGCTCTGTATCATTGTTAGAACCTGAACAATTTGAAGTTTAGGAAAAAAAATCTGTGAAATTTCACAGAATATTTTCTATTTTTCCATTGGCTCTAAACATTATCATCCCCACAACCTGTTGGCCCATATATAGAGAATAATCAAATTAGTGATGGGGTTCCCAGACTTTGTGGAAGAGCCTTTAATAAGCTGTTTTGTATGTAAAAGATAAAATACTTTGCTTCTGTTACTCCTGTGACAGACTCATCATTCAGGCTGTCACCACTGAATACTTTTAAGAGGACTTTCTAGCACTGAAGTATATAAAAATGTTCTCATGGAATGCTACAGTGGAATGTGCCTTTGAAACACTTCAGCTTGTGTGAATCAGCAGAGCTCCATTGACTTCAATAGAGCTCCACTGACTTACATAATTTGGATGTTAAGATTGTGGGAAAGGCTGTGTGCCTCTAGGTGAGGGATGTGGAATGATATATTACAGCTGTAATCTGAGAAACAATTAAACCCAGCTCAGGTGTCAGAAGTGGCCTGTGATTTGATGTCTACAGTTATCAAACTGATGTCAAGTTAAGGCTGTAAGATCCAACGCTAAAAATACCTCTCTGGCTTTTGTGGTTCCACACAGTATGATTTGGAAATGTGCTGATGAAACCATGCTTGATGAAATCCTTCCGGTTTTCTAAGGTGGAATCAATTAGCATTAAAGTTGTATACTTAACAGAAAAAAACCTTACCAAAAAACACCCTAAAAGAAAGGTATCTCTCAGGTTGTTTGCTCATATGGAGTGTATTAGTTACACAAACACAGGGAGAAAAGATAGTATTACAGGTGAAATCCTACCATTCTTCCAATGAAAGTGAATTTGTTTCCCTTCCTGTTTTTTCTACTTACTCTTAAATACTTGACCATTGTTACACTTCAGCATGTATTCTGGTTGGACTCCAGTTTTCTCCCTCCCATTAGGCATAGTACATTTTGTATCTTTGATACTGTTTTTAACTTTAAAAAAAATTGCTGCTGCAGACAGTACTTTGGCTTGTTCTGACAGCCACATCCAAGGGAAACCCTCTTTGACCCTGAAACCAAAGCTACTTCATGGGCCAGCGAGTGAAATTAAACTTTTAGAGATCAAGTCAAAAGTGCACTTTCTGAAAGAAAAACATGCTTTTTAAAAAGTTGTTTCTTCCAATGACCTTTGATCTTCCTATTTACACTTTTCCTAGTTTTTTTTTTCAGGGCCAAAAAAAACAAAAAAAAGCAACTTGAGCCTAATAAGAGAGCAGTGTTACTAGATCTGAAAGAGTAAAGCTGTGTTCAGTTTTGAGAACATGAATCTTCAGAGAGGGCAGATGTGCTTTACATAGAAAAGAGCACACCCTGGAGAGGGAATATTCATGTTCTTGCAATAGCACAGCAAGGTGAGAAATTCTCCTCTCCCTGCAACCTGATCTTGTGATGAGCTGGTAACTGTGATCAAATAAAAAAATAGTAAATCTCTGGGGTCAGTTTCCTTTTCCTTCCCCCAAACACCAAAGTAAACCCTCCACAGGGGTTGAGGCCCGTGTATGGGGATGGGGAGGGGACAGCAGTGGAATGAGGGGCATGGATATGTTTCATGAACCATTTCTCCCCTGAGGGGTTCTACACCAGAGTTGATGCAGATGAAGTTGGTGTTAGCTCTAATGTGCTC
This sequence comes from Emys orbicularis, assembly GCF_028017835.1. NCBI lineage: Eukaryota > Metazoa > Chordata > Testudines > Emydidae > Emys > Emys orbicularis. The sequence goes on along the minus strand of NC_088687.1, from coordinate 92,963,672 downwards.
CTCCTCTTCCAGCCCAGAATGGAATCCAGGGGAAAGTGGAGGCCGCAGAATCAAGAGGTGGCCCAGGGGTTAGTACTGAGGAATGCAGTCCATTCTCTTTAGCCTGAGTCGTGCCAACTTCCTAAAGGCCAAACAGGGCCGCCCAGAGGATTCAGGGGGCCTGGGGCAAAGTGATTTCGGGGGCTCCTTCCATAAAAAAAAGTTGCAATACTATAGAATACTATATTCTTGTGGGGGCCCCTGTGGGGCCCGTGGCAAATTGCCCCACTTGCCCCTCACTCTGGGCAGCCCTGAGGCCAAAAGGCCACAATCAATACTTTGGGGCAGACTCTACCCTGTTCTGGTCCAGTCATACTGCTCAGATGGTGCAAATGGCTCAGAAACTACTTGCAAATTGCCAGTGGATCAGAAACACTACCTCCTGGAGTAGGGGAGTTCCCAATTGGCATGGCGTTGGCATAGTCAGCTCCAGCATCTCCCTCCCTGCATCTGTAGGGCAGAGGGTTTGTCTGAGCTGGGAAGGGGCATTCTTGCCCCAAGCAAAAAAAAACACAGGGTGGCCAGAACGGCAAAGCAAAAAAAAAAAAAACCTGCGGCGCAGCCGGAGCACGGATGTAGGGGGACCGGCTAGCGGGGGGGGGGAGGGGGAGGGAGCAGGCGGGAGAGAGAGAGAAGGGGGGCAGCCAGGGCTACAGCGGGGCGCTGCCACGCGGACCACCGCGCCGCCTGCCAGGAGGGCTCCGCTCCGGTCGGCAGGGAGGGAAGGACGAGGACTGCCCTGCCGGGCTTGCTGCAGGGTGCTCCCGTCCTCCGCGCTGCCGCCCCCTACAGGGCGGCCGGAGCGGAACAAAAAAAAAAAAAAAAGCGGCCGTGCCGCCCTAGGATTGGGCGGAATGCCGTCTCGTTCAATCTGCCGCCGCAAGCATCAGCTTGCTCGGCTGGTGCCTGGAGCCGGCCCCTGCTTGGAGCATACTACAGGTGCCAGAGCAGTTAAGTCGGCTTGGGGACAGTGTCATAATTTATTATCTATTATTTATATTGCTGTAGCACCTGGGAGCTCCACTCATTGGCCAGGACCCTGATGTGTTCAGCACTGTACTAACACAGAACCAAAAGACAGCCCCAAATGGGTACAGTCTCTAAAGCAGGGGGGAAGTGGGAAAGGAATTCTGCCTTGAGACACATGCCATCCAGTCGCATCAATGGGTGGGGGAAATTGATGGGGCCGGCGGTGAAAGGGGGGCCAGTCCCAGGGGCATGGAAGGGAGACACTCACCAAGGTGTAGCTCCTCCCCTGGGAGTCTCTGGCACCCATTGGCCAGCTGGGGAAGAGGGATGCTGATTGGCCAGAATTCCAGCTCCCAGGAGTTAGCCCAGCACAGGGGCCACGTGGAGTGTCTATAGGCAGGAATTGTGATATCAGGCAGAGTGGTTGGGTGTGGAGTGACCATGCTAGTTGCTGGCACCCCCTTTGGCTGGTTTCCAGTGCAGTTAAGCGAATAAAATGAATGGTTCCCAGAGGTAAAAGACCTGGGATTTTGGTGATGGGTCTTGGGCTCATGTGCTAGGGTGAGATCTTGTGGCCCTCATGGACCGAGATCCCCATCCTGTTGGCTGTTGCATCCTTGTTTGGGGGAAGGTGCTAGGACTCAGAGACAGCTGAGTCCCGGGGGGAAGGCTGAGGAGAGCATACCCCATGTTATAGGTTATATGGTAAGGAGCTATGTTCCCTCTAAGCTGCACAGCAGCCTATTAAGCGCTGCGCAGGCACTCAGGGCTGCGGCAGGGAGCGATACCTCTCCTCCAGCCCTGGACCTGCCATGGCGAGAGAGGTGCCTCTCTCCCAACCCCAACCCAGCCCAGCCCCAGATCTGCTCCAGCCAGGGGAGAGGCACCCTTCCCCCGGCCCCAAACCAGCCCAGCCCGGACCTCCATATTGGTGCATATAACAAAATTAATTCTGCATATGCCTGGGGAAAATTAGAGGGAACATTGGTAAGGAGCCCTGTAACCCCCGCACTGGAACCAATTAAATGCCTGGTATAGAAGAATATGGCTGATGGGCAGATAGTATCCCTCCCTTGTGTTAAAGTTTAATAAAAGTTGCAACCTGCTGCTTAATTCCAGGCATGTGTCTGTCCTCATTTTGCCGGCGTGCAAAATGCCTCTGGAGGCTTCTCCAGGATAGTACAATTTACACATTGTATCTTGCTCAGCACTGTCACTAATGGCTCAGATAACCCTACTATGTCCCTGTGATGCTATTTACACAAAAAGCTATATTAAAAGAACAGTATTAAGGCTGAAAGCCTCCTTTTCCAACTAGGCCCAGCCTTCCTTCCCTCCCCACCAGCTTCCAGTCCCAGTCTGCTTCCTCACCCAATCTCAGCCTTCCCTCCCGCCACTGCCTAACAGTCCCAGTCTCCTTGTCCAATCAGTCCCAGCTTCCTTTCCCCCAGTCTCATCTCCCAATCCCAGTAATCCCTCCCCCAACCACTAGTCACAGCTCCTCTCTCTTTCCCATTTTGCAGTCCTAGTTTTAGCAGGTCTCTTTTCCCAATTTTCTCCCATTCCTCCCTCCAACTCAGTTGGCTCCCTGTTGTCCCCTCTGCATTCACATCAGGGGACTTCCTCCTCCACACTGCTTGGGTGCCAGCAGGGGGTCACTGAGAGCACATGAGTGACAGGCTTCCTACTATTCACTCCAGTGCCCAGCCCTGTAGGGTGGCATATGTGCAGTCCAGTCATATGTAGGAACTGTGAGGAGATGGCGCATATTCAGTCTGTTCAGCACAAGCCAGAGCATACTTAGCAAGGATGGGATCTTTAGCGATTTTGGCAGGGAAGCTCTAAGAACTCTTCACTAAGCATGTGCAAACAAAGATTTTCCAAAGGCTTTTTACTTGGCCAAATTTGGGTGGATTTTCCCAGGGATAGAAAAAGACATGTTCCTGACCAAAGGCCACCTCCCTGCCAAATTTCAAGATCCTGCTCCAAAGCATGGGGGCACTAGACCTTCTCAAAAATAAAGGTTGCCAGAAACAATGTATTTTTCCCTAGACTCACTCTTGCAAACAGCTGAACCATTTGAGCTGAAACTTTCCAAAAACATTTACCCTGAGGCTAACAATCAACATGAATAATTCAGCCCACATGATTAAAATTTGGCAAAGTTATGAGCAACTGAATATAGGGTCTTCTAATGGGAAGCGTCAGGCAACCTTAATAATAAGGGTGTTACCAGTCCCACCTATAAGATAAGATTTAAAATTTTTATGAACGCTAATGTTAAAAAAATTATATAATACATAGGTTGGGAAAAGAGTGTCTGTACATCTGGGTATAGTGCTTAGATTATCCACAAATACAAAGTTAGTTTTTAAAAGTCATATGATACATAGAGTACATGCTCAGCAATAACCCACATTTAGGTGAATAGATTTAACAATACAGTTTAGATATTAGAATCCAAATACTTGGGTACATCACTCATGAAAGGTTGTACAGAGATTTGGTTGTGGAAAGCAAAATATATCAATAAGTGGAGATGGTCCCTCAGTAATTGAAAATTGGGTTGGTTGTTCATTTAGAAAATACAATCCATGAGGAAAGTACTTGTTACTTTCCTGACTGCGCTTCTCATCAGCAATCCAGCTCATCCCTGCTGGTATTGCCGATGTCTGTTGATGTGTTCTATGTAGATGTCCCTCGACCACCTGATGGCATCTGACACCATGAGTTGCCCCATCAGCTGAGTGTAGCGTTGACCGATTCCTCATTCTCTCAGCACTCGCTCGTTACTGGGGTCCCATTCACCCAAGGCTCCGATGATCAGTGCGTGTGTCTGGACCTGGTAACTCTTAGCTCTCAAGGTTTCAGCCAGAGGGGCATATTTCTCTACCTTCCAAGCTCGGGCATCGTGGAAGGCCAGGGGTCCTGTTCTTGAACAGCACTGTGACGTCCACCAGGATGATCTTCTTCCGGTCCTCGTTGGTGATAACGATGTCCAGTCACAGTTGGCTGTCGGTTCTGGGGATGGCTGAGTTTATGGCAACCTTCCCCATGGGTGGCAGGATGGCTCTGGCCATGCAATCTTGGATGGTGTTGTGTCGCAGCTGCCAAGCTCTCAAATGGTACTATAGTGATTAAAGCTTCATTGCTCTAACTTGAAAAGGTGCAGGTTCAAGTATGACAGGGAGGCCTGGAATGCTTCTTGCCTTGTAGAAATCCAAAGAGTATGTTTTGTGTTCTCATTTATACTGCACTTATTACTACTTGTGTTTGAGCTTAAACTTTTTTTTTGGGGGGGGGGGGAGGGAGAAATTCTCCTTTGAGCAGAGACCAAGCATAGAAAATTTTAGTCCAAAAGGTGAATGTTTGAGGAAGTTATGAGTATATAAAATAAGAGGTTATAATATAAACTCTTTTGTCATCTTAACTATAACAGGCACTTCCTATAATATTGTTATACTGGGGGGCTGGGTAATACCTTGTTGAAGCTGCTGGCTTAACAGCTGCCTTTCATTCAGGTTACATGTAAGAAGCAACTAAGCTCCTTTATGGAATAGCTAGCTGAAACCGTAGGAGCAACCACCTAAAATACAGGCCACATGCAAAGCTAGAGTAAGAACTGGGCCATGCAGTCTGAGTGGTTTGACTGGGGACTGGATGCAAATGTAGGGGGTTGAATATTGTTTGAGAGGCCTGTATGCCTGTCTGCATGAGACTAAGACAGAGAAGGCAGCAAAGAAAAGCACTTGTAATATGACCCTGAGAAAAAGCTATGTCAGAGAGCTTTTGGGCAGTGTGCTGGCTGAAAAAAAAGATTGGAACTTTGCTAAATGAAACTGTTTCCTACTGTTTAATTCCTCCTGCATTCCTGGATGTAGCACTGTGTACATTCTTTGTAAATAAACAGGATTGCAGCAAAGAAATACCCAACTTCATCATCAGTTTTCTCCTCCTATTGGAAACAACTTGCAAGATCCCAAATATTGGCTAACCACTTGGGCCGAAAGGGGTAAGAATTTATTTCACACTTAAATGAGGGGCACTCCCTTTCAGTCTGAAACTTGCCCTTGCATTGTACCCATATCTGGTCCCCAAAATGCCACACAACTAAGCTGAATTACTCCATTGTACAAAATGCTTGCCATTGCTGACAGGTTTATGTGGGTATAATATATGGAAGAAAGAAAAACCCTACTGAGCTTTGAAGCAACTCCCTCAGCCTGGCAAAAATATGAAGGCTGGTCTTAGTATGACAATACAGGAGAAAAGAAAGGAAATGAAAAAATAATATTAACTCAGCACAATCATTTCAGTACATTTTTGACACATTTTATTGTTTCCTCTTAACCCCATCTTATCTCATCTACAGCTATTTCTATGGCAATGTTTTAAAGGAGAAGCCTTTTATTGAGCCAACTGTACCTTTCTTTAGGGAAGTCCTATTGAAATTCACGATAACACAAAACAATAGATTTTTTTTCCAAAGTATAACACCTCGTAATAAAAACAACATAAATTATACATTCGAAATGTCATGCCTGTGGATACATTTTTCCTTAATTAATCACATCAATTCTTCAAGAAAAACAAGTAAAGCCACTGTAGGCCTTTCTATACAACTTCTTTATTACAACAGAAATGGTATTGGGGTGTGGGGTCAGGAAACAAATAACATTCTCTATTTCTCTACAAAGAATGATTTTACAAAATCAAACCTAAGCATCCAAGCCCTGGGCTAGCATGCTTAGTTACCATGCAGACTTTTTTTTCTTTTTTAAAATTTAGATCTAACATGGTGTGGTTCCCCTCTGGATATGTCAGGAATAAGTCTAATTAAACTTAATGAAGAACAGACCTCACTAAGGCCTGGTCTACACTAACCCCCAAATTCGAACTAAGGTACGCAACTTCAGCTACGTGAATAACGTAGCTGAAGTCGACATACCTTAGTTCGAACTTACCGCGGTTCAGACGCGGTCCACACGCGGCAGGCAGGCTCCCCGTCGACTCCGCGGTACTCCTCTCGCCGAGCTGGAGTACCGCAGTCGATGGCGAGCGCTTCCGGGATCGATTTATCGCGTCCAGACCAGACGCGATAAATCGAACCCGGAACTTCGATTGCCAGCCGTCGAACTACCGCGGTAGTGTAGACCTGGCCTGAGTCTCAGTCTGCTAAAATAGGCATTCAGCTGGAAGACACTGTACACAACAGTTCTTAGTCCCTCATTGCAAGTTCTAATGATGCCTTGAGGATCCTCTGGGGCATTCTGTTTACCAAAGGGGGTTGGGGGGCATCTCTTCCTTCTTTTCTCTCTTCAACCATTACTGAGGAATCAAAACAAAGTGGAAACAACAAACCTTCTTAAAATTAGTTTCCTAGTATCAGAGTCTTTGGGAGGTACTAGACAAATCACTTACCAAGTTACAAAGAGCTAAATCCCTGTGAACTAATATGTAGATAGAAGCGAGAGGAATTAACTGTCAAAATAAATAAATATAAATCCCATTTCACACTGCAGGATTATGTTTGGGAGGTGAGGTTCTCTTTCTTTGTTACACATCTAAAGAAAATTCTCTGTGACATGCCATTTGTTGTCAACAGTGTTTCAGAAGATTCTCTTTTGCAGAACACATCACATTATTCCATTATGTGTGGATAGGTTAATTTAAATGTTTGGGACCAAATTCTGCCCTCATTTACACTATGAACAGATTGCACAGTGCAAATCAGGGCAGAATTTAGTTCTCAGTATGTAATAAATCATAGAATTATTGAGATCAGTGGAACTAATTGCATAAATAACAGGAGATTTGACCCAGTGCCATGAGCTCTGCAGATAGCATTGTCTTGTCAATTTTCGCTCCCCCCAGAAAGGAAGCCAGATAAATGGCTTCCTACTTATGCCGTCACCCTCATGCCAAATGCTCACATCGACACTAATGCTGGCCTTTAGATGACTTCATAGAAAAAGCCATTTTTTAAAATCAATGACAGAAGTATATTTACAAAGCAATTTCACATTTTTGAAGACTTACCATACAACAGGCAATCACCAGATAGAATGATAATGCAATTTGAATAATATTATACAAGTGTCCAGTAAAAAATAATACTCAGAAGACTCATTAAAGTACAGTTTGGGGGATTTAACACAAAATGGTATGACTCTCCAAGTATGGAAATATATCATATATAGGGATCCTGTGTAATAAGAATTGCTTGTGCTTCTTATAGGCGTAATACCTTCAGCTCTTGCTGACTTGCAGGACTGAGCCCTGCATGTGATCAGACTGGGTTGTTATTTCATTGAATGTTGTTTTATATCTTTACTGTGCAAGGTCCCATACATATTAATAAACCAAGGCTCAGTCCAGCTCCTATTTACTTCAATGAGAACAGGATCAGGCCTTAATGTTGTAGCTCGTCTTTCATTTATAGGGTTTACATGATCAGATGCTTGAAACATTCATTAATATTTTTGGATGAAAATGTTTCTTACTACATCCTATATCACTGGATGCTTTGGCTCATGAAACTATTGACCATTGTCTGTCATCCCTTGACTATAAAATGTAACCAGCTGTGAAACATTTTGTGATAATGTCAGGCTGAAGAAGCTAAGAAAAAATAAATGGCATTATGTTATTTCATCTAACGATGTGCCATCTAGTATTCAAAATTGACTCAACAGCAAGGCATCTCTCTATGCACTTTCCAGATTCTATATGCTCCTACACTGAGTTTTAAAAATCCTTTCCATGAATTTTCCAGGAGCGGTTATTCAGAAGGAACAAGTAAGTAGTGTTTTGGGGCCGTAATAGGGAGCCCCTTAGTCACACTGGTGACCAGTTACTCAAGGCAATAGGCCTTCTCGTGTGAGTGACTGGTCACCAGTGTGACTCAGGGGCTCCCAATCTAGCCATTAGCAAATGGGGGTCCTCCAGGGTTAAGGTCTAGGCCATGCTGACACCATAAAGTTTACTGGATTGCACATGAGGGATAGTATGACCATAACAATAAGAGATAGAATGTAGATACAAATTAGGGTACAATAAGCAGGGGAAACACTCCATTAGGGCCTCCTCGCTCACACTGATTAGTACCTTACTTTGCAATATGGGGGGGGTAAGATACTAATTAACATGAATAAGGGTGCCAAAATGAGACCCTTAATAAGCACAGTCCTACACTGGTCCCTAAAAATTCAGTCACTTCTAATTGCTGAGTATTTAGTTTTATTTCAAGTAAATATAACACCAGTACACTGACTAATAGAAATTGCAAACCCTGCTTCTGCAACACTACTTCTTCTGTGTTACTACAGTATGAGATTATCCATTGGCCCGTATCCTTTTTTCACCTTCCTCACAGAGCTATAAGGCAGAATTTATAAATACACCTGGCAGCCACACATGTTACATTTTTATAGAGGTTAGGACAAGTCCCTGGCCTAAACTGCACTTACCCAATTGGAGGGATGCTCCCTCTTGATTTTAAGGCAGTTTATTTAAAGCAGGGGTAGGCAACCTATGGCACGCGTGCCAAAGGCGGCACGCAAGCTGATTTTCAGTGGCACTCACAATGCCTGGGTCCTGGCCACCGGTCCGGGGGGCTCTGCATTTTAATTTAATTTTAAATTAAGCTTCTTAAACATTTTTAAAACCTTATTTACTTTACATACAACAATAGTTTAGTTATATATCATAGACTTATAGAAAGAGATCTTCTAAAAACGTTAAAATGTACTACCGGCACGCGAAACCTTAAATTCGAGTGAATAAATGAAGACTCGGCACACCACTTCTGAAAGGTTGCCGACCCCTGATTTAAAGTATCTCTATGTTGTGATGAAGGATTTTGCAATATGCTTCAATGGGAACTTGGAAAGCTTACGTTTTAAGATCTCCGTCTTTCTAACTGACAAGGCTTAACAGTCCTGAACCAAAACCCTTCCAAAGTTGCAGTTCCAAAGTTCCTCCAGCTGTGATCTCTAGCAACCAATTCTGCATGTATATGTATATGCACTACTTATTGTTATAATTGCCAGGCACTGCACGGTAGTTCCTGATTTCTTACTGATGCTGCCTCAACTGATCATTTTAAAAGGCAAAAGCTAATCAGATATCAGAGTAGGGGGATTTAATGACAGATTGTACTGTGAATTCCTAAGCCTGGAGTCATGTTTGTGATTTATCATTGCTAAGTCTTATCAGCCACTGATTGACTCTTTCCTCTCTTAGCCCTTATGGATGGCAGCCTCCTGGTCTCCTGTGGTTCCCTCCCAGTTGTCTAGGTTCTCTAAATGCTAATCAGAAGATATGGAACTTTCTGTGATCTTGCAAAGTGTTTAGTCAGCAGTTTGGTAGAAACACCACAATGTAAATGTTATTCTCTGTATGGCTTCCAGTGTTCATCAGCCAGGAAGTAGGAGGGAAATAAGCAAGATCAAATGACTTCTGTACTCTCAGCTGCTACAGGTATTGCTGATGTGTTTGTGCTGTTAGCTGTTATTACAACTGAGATGTGGAAAAGTGCTGATCTAATCTGACCTGCAGCAAAATGGGGGAGGGTGGGCGGGGAAGGGGGTGAATCATTTTGGAAAGTTAGCAGATGCTTTCAGTTTTTGCTTCTCCAGAGTTTACCTTGAAAATCTAAAACACATATATAGGGATAAATTCAGCTCAAAGCTATGTGGGCTTCAGCTAGTATAAGCCCAGGTTCAGAACCCTAGAATCATAAAGTCATCTATGCAACAGTGGCAGAAAGCGGCACAACCTCCCCTTTGCCTGGGGGCTCTTTAGAGCCAGCACTGTCCCAAAAAGTGAGTGAGCAAGGGGAATGTGGGATGCCCTCAGTGGCTCCCATCCATGGGGCTCCTGCAACCAAAACCTGCCTCCCCAGGGTGGAAAATCCTGAGGGAGGATGGCAGCAGCAATGCAGCCTGGTCTCCTCCAGAATAAATCCCTCCTGTGGCTCAGGGGACCAGGCTGGTGCAGAGAGGTATAAATGTTACCTTCCTATGCTAGCTTCTGTCATACATCTATCTATCTGGTCCTTAGGATACAGTCCTACCGAGCCCTGGGGCTGAGATTTTCCAAGCCAAGCTGGGGATTTGGACACCCAATTCCCATTCATTTTAATAGGAACTGGGCATCCAGACCCTATAGGCAGCTTTGAAAATTCCACCCCAAAATATTAAAGAAGCTTTATCAAGTCAAGGCGAAGATTGGTCATGCTCTGCTGAGCCTTTCAGCCCTGGGTTAAAGCTGACCCTGATTGGTAGTGGCTAACGGTGATCATAATCCCACAGCTGTTCATTGGTCTCTGCGAAATGTGGTCCAAATTTCCAATTCCTAGTGTACAGAAAGGAAGGGTTGTGTAGTGGTTAGGGCACTAGCTGGGGGACCCAGGGTTCAGTGCCCTGCTCCGTCTCTTGTGTGACCTTGGACAAGTCACGTAGCCGCTCTGTGCCACAGTCCCCATCTGTAACATGGGGTAATAGTACTTCCCTACCTCTTAGGGGTGTTGTGAAGCTAAATACATTAAAGATTATTTGTGAGACATTCAGACACTATGGTAACTGGAGCCATAAAAGACTAGTCACTAGAGGGTCACAACTTGGTTGCTTCTGTAGGCTGAGGTCATTGCACACACCAGGGGCTCCTTATATTCCTCTATTCCACTCAACAAGTTTCTTGCTTGCCACCCTCACATTATCCTCCATTTCAGGGACTCCCCAAAGCCCGTACACCATTGTCTCCCATTCTCCCCGCACATGCCAGGGGCTCTGTGTACCCCCCATTCCTCCTCCCCTCCATACCAGGGACCTCCCTTTCCCATCAATTCCCACCTTCCTCTCTACCATTCTTATTTATTTTCTTTCTGACTACAAAGTAAGTCATTCAGCATGTCAACATGTTCAACTATATTGGTCGGTTGGGCATTTTCATACTAGAAGGTGCTAACGGCTGCCATCAAGATTCTTTGATCTACAGACAATTAGAAACCTGGTAGAAGCTGCTGGCGCTCCTACCAGATGCCAGGGATCAACGAGTCCCCCATGCCATTTCCCTTTATTAGTTTTTTTTATTTTTCCCCAAAATCAATAGGGCTCTGCCTTTTGATGCCTAGAATAGTCCCTGAAATTTTGGAATTGATTGGATGTGGCATTCAAAAGTTATCATGTTGCACCCAAATAGACAAATCTCTAAACAGCAAAATGCCATTGAGTGGAATGTTAAGACCTCACTTCCCTGGGCCAATAAGGTAGATCAGAGTTTTGGTTATACAAGGCAGGGCTGGCTCCAGGCACCAGCTGAGCAAGCTGGTGCTTGGGGCGGCAGATTGTTCGAGGTGGCATTCGTCCCAATCCTAGGGCGGCACGGCCGCTTTTTGTTTGTTTGTTTGTTCTGTGGCCGGAGCACTCTGCAGGGCAGTCCTCTTCCTTCCCTCCACGCAGACCGGAGCAGAGCCCTCGCGGCAGGCGGCAGGAGGTGGCGCAGCGGGAGGGGTCGCGTGGCAGCGCCCCCGCTGTAGCCCTGGCCGCCCCCTTCTCTCTCTCTCCCGCCCGCTCCCTCCCCCTCCCCCCCCCCCCAGCCAGTCCCCCTGCACCCGCGCTCCGGCCGCGCTGCAGGTTTGTTTTTTTTTTTGCTTGGGGCGGCCAAAAAGCCAGAGCCGGCCCTGATACAAGGCCAGATTCTTCAGTCCCATTCATATCAGTGAAACTCATAGTAGAACCCATAATGAGGGCCACATTGAGGGACAGACAGGGATAGCTGACAAGTTGTCTGTTGGTAATAATAATATTGGTCAGATCCTCGGCTGCTGTAAACCAACTGAAGTCAATGGAGGTACACTTATTTATACCAACTGAGGATAAGAAAATAAGCACAGCCGTACTGGGTCAGACCAAAGGTCCATCTAGCCCAGTATCCTGTCTTCCAACAGTGGCCAATATCAGGTGCCCGAGAGGGAATGAACAGAACAGGTAATCATCAAGTGATCCATCCCCTGTCGCCCATTCCCAGACTCTGGCAAACAGAGGCTAGGGACACCATCCCTGCCCATCCTGGCTAATAGACAGTGATGGACCTATCCTCCAGGAACTTATCTAGTTCTTTTTTGAACCCAGTTATAGTCTTGGCCTTCACAACATCCTCTGGCAAGGAATTCCACAGGTTGACTGTGCATTGTGTGAAAAATATATTCCTTTTGTTTGTTTTAAACCTGCTGCCTATTAATTTCATTTGGTGACCCCTAGTTCTTGTGTTATGAGAAGGAGTAAATAACACTTTCTTATTTATTTTCTCCACACCAGTCATGATATTATAGACCTCTATCATATCCCCCATTAGTCATCTCTTTTCCAAGCGAAAAGTCCCAGTCTTATTAATCACTGCTCATATGGAAGCCGTTCCATATCCCTAAGCATTTTTGTTGCCCTTTTCTGAACCTTTTCCAATTCCAAGATATCTTTTTTGAGATGGGGCGACCACATCTGCATGCAGTATTCAAGATGTGGGCATACCATGCATACGGGCCAACTTCTCCTGGAGCCGGTGGGTGCTCAACCCCTCCCCCGCCCCCGGCCTCGCCCCGACTCCACCACTGCCCCGCCTCCTCCCACCCCCATTCCAACCCCTTCCCCAAAGTCCCCACCCCAACTCCGCCCCCTCCCTGCCCCTAATGGACTCCTTCTCCAAATCCCTGCCCCAGCCCCGCTTCCTCCCCGCCTCCTCCCATGAGCGTGCTGCATTCCCGCTCCTCCCCCTTCCCTCCCAAGCGCTGGGAGGAGAAGTGGGGACGCGGCGCACTCAGGGGAGGAGGCAGAGGTGAGCTGGGACGGGGGAGCTTGGCTGCCAGTGGGTGCAGAGCACCCTTCAATTTTTCCCTGTGGGTGCTCCAGCTCTGGAGCACCCACGGAGTCGGTGCCTATGGTACCATGGATTTATATATAGAGGCAAAATATTTTCCTGTCTTATTATTTATCCCTTTCTTAATTATTCCCAACATTCTGTTCGCTTTTTTGACTGCCACTGCACATTGAGTGGATGTTTTCAGAGAACTATCCACAATGACTCCAAGATCGCTTTCTTGAGTGGTAACAGCTAATTTAGACCCCCTAATTTCATATGTATAGTAGGGATTATGTTTTCCAATGTACATTACTTTGCCTTTATCAACACTGAATTTCATCTGCCATTTTGTTGCCCAGTCATCCAGTTTTGTGATATTCTATTGTAGCTCTTCGCATTCTGCTTGGGACTTAATTATCTAGAGTAGTTTTGTATCATCTTCAAATTTTGCCACCTCACTGTTTACCCCTTTTTCCAGATCATTTATGAATATGTTGAATAGAACTGGTCCCAGTACAGATCCGTGGGGGACACCACTATTTATCACTCTCCATTCTGAAAACTGACTATTTATTCCTACCCTTTGTTTCCTATCTTTTAACCAGTTACCAATCCATGAGAGGACCTTCCCTCTTATCCCATGACAGCTAGCTTACTTTGCTTAAGAGCCTTTGGTGAGGGATCTTGTCAAAGGCTTTTTGAAAATCTAAGTACACTATAACCACTGAATCCCCCTTATCCACATGCTTGTTGACCCCCCTCAAAGAATTCTAGTAGATTGGTGAGGCATGATTTCCCTTTACAAAAACCATGCTGACTCTTCTCCAACAAATTATGTTTATCTATGTGTCTGACAATTTTGTTCTTTACTATAGTTTCAACCAGTTTGCCCGGTATTGAAGTCAGACTTACCTGCCTGTAATTGCCGGGATCACCTCTGGAGCCCTCTTTAAAAATTGGCGTCACATTAGCTATCCTCCAATCATTTGGTACAGAAGCTGATTTAAATTTCATATTAGAGTTCCTTCAGAACTCTTGGATGAATACCATCTGGTCCTGTTGACTTATTACTGTTTAGTTTATCAATTTGTTCCAAAAACCTCCTCTAATGACACCTCAATCTGCGACAGTTCCTCAGATTTGTCACCTAAAAAAAATGGCTCCGGTTTGGGAATTTCCCTCACATCCTCAGTCATGAAGACTAATGCAAAGAATCTGGCCCAATAATATTGAGTAAGCAGATACACACACATGTGCACGTGTGTGTGTGTGTGTGAGAGAGAGAGAGAGAATATTGTATATATTTTATTCCATCCCCTCCTCCTTCCCACACCTCCTATATCCACTTGCTATCCTGGCACTCCAGGACTGGAGAGGCTGGGGTCACGCAGCCCGCCCTCCCAGCGCTCCGGGGCTGGAACCACACAGTCCTCCCTCCCGGTGCTCTGGGGCACTAGCCTGGGGGAGGGGCTGGCAGCCATGGGGGGGGCTCTGGGCTCCAGTGGGGGAGGGATGGGACGGGGCCTCGGGTGGAAGGGACGAATCTGGGGGCTAGCCTCCCATAGCCAGTGGTTCACTCGCCACCCATGTTCAGAGACTTGGTGTAAGAGACCAGTACAAGCAATCATGACTGTAGGGAGTCCCAGCTATAAAAAATTCAGCGTTTTAGTTAATTTCACATATTTGGGGAGAGGATAAAGCTTTTATTTTCCCTTTCTAATGTTCATGAATCTCCTGTATGCCAAGCAGTTTCCTCTCATCGGTACATCAAAAGAAACTTGAGTATTTGGGCTTGATCCCAAATCACAGTTTTCCCATTGGCTGTAATGGCAGGAGAGTCAGGCTCATTAACTTAGAGAGAGAGCTGGTAGCACTGAGCAGCTGACAAAACTGACCCTGCGAGCAGCAAGAAAATCATGAGTATTTTTTCAGGTTTTGTCCCTCCCATATTAAATTGCAGCAATAGGTTCCAATTCGCTCTACTGAAGACTATTTGGAAACAGCAGCAGCTCACACTGTGTGGTCTTGGTGCTTCCTATAAGAAGCACTCTACAACTGGGTTCTGGAATCAGGCCTGGCTTCCTATTTGTGTTTAGGGGCAATTCTAGCTATCCGTTTTGATTTGTAAAGGCCAATGCTGAGCACTTTCATAAATCCTAGCTAGCTTAGAGAACACTTGTCTCTCTGGGTGTGTCTACACTGCAATCAGGAGCAGCATATGTAGGCATACCGGAGCTAATGGGTACTTCAGTCCGGCAGAGAAAGGTGTAACGTATTCCAATGGCTGGAAGTTGAAGCTAGACAAATTCAGACTGGAAATAAGGCATACATTTTTAACAGTGAAGGTAATCAACCATTGGAACAATGTACCAAGAGTCATGGTAGTTTCTCACTGGCAATTTTTAAATCACGATTGGATGTTTTTCTATAAGATCTGCTCTAGGAATTATTTTAGGGAAGCTCTATACAGGAGATCAGACTAGATCAGGGGTCAACAACCTTTCAGAAGTGGTGTGCCGAGTCTTCATTTATTCACTTTGATTTAAGGTTTCGCGTGCCAGTAATACATTTTAATGTTTTTAGAAGGTCTCTTTCTATAAGTCTATAATATATAACTAAACTATTGTTGTATGTAAAGTAAATAAAGTTTTTAAAATGTTTAAGAAGCTTCATTTAAAATTAAATTAAAATGCAGAGCCCCCCAGACCGATGGCCAGGACCCGGGCAGTGTGAGTGCCGCTGAAAATCAGCTCGTGTGCCGCCTTCGGCACACGTGCCATAGGTTGCCTACCCCTGGACTAGATGATCACCATGGTCCCTTCTGGCCTTGGGATCTGGGGATCTGTGAGCTAGTTCACTAAAAACAGCAGTGATGCTGCAGCAGCATTGGTGGTGGCCCAGGATAGCTTCCTGAGTACAAGCCCTTGCAGGACCATGGGTACATACTTAGGAGGGTTTCACAGCTATGTTTAGTGAGCTAGCTCGAGTATGCCTATACATGCTGCAATCACACCTCCAGATTGCAGTGCAGACACACACCCTACGTAAAACCAGCATAGATCAGCTGGGGCATTTGAGCTAATCATTTCCAGGTTGAAATGGAATGGTGCTGGTGGCAGAGGATTTAAGTGAAGTGTTCTTAACCAAAATATGCTCCCCACCACCTACCCCAATGTTCCACAGGAACCAGAATTTACTGACCAACAGCAAATGTTGCAAAGTTCATTTCTTTCCCAGGGTTCTCTGGTTGGCCTGGCGATGGCGGGCGGGCAGGCGGGTGGGTGGGGGAGGAGGGGATAAGTAGTAGAAGTGAATTTGGTTTGTATGTGTGGCTAAAACGATGGAAGTGAATTTTGTTTTTACATATGTCTTAAACTGTGAATAGGCATATTTTAAATACTTTTATAATATATAAATAGAACTACATTTCCTTTTAGTCTGGATCAGTTGGTGTGAAGAGAGACAACAATATCATAATGGTTGGAAAAGAAAACAATGGTCTGAGAGAATTTCATAAAAAACCCCCAACATAGTGTGCTAGATTGAAGATATGCAAATTGAAACTGTCGTCCAAAACAATCACCACAGCTTCTATTGACTCAGCAAGGGGGAGGTTCAGCTCAGCTCTCCTCACAGAGCAGCTGCTCCATAAACCACAGGAGAATTCTATTTTTCAGTCTCTGCTGCTGTAATTTAAAGGACACTATACATTGTGAGCCCAGGAACTGGATGGGAGAGTTGGCTAGTTGGTTAAGTCTGCTCCAGTGTCTAGTTAGCTGTTGCCAGGTCTGTCACTGACTGACTGAAGAATAAAATTCAGATTCACAGCTCATTTCTGCTCTCTGGATATGGAGCCCCTGGAACATCTCATTGACAGAGACAGACTGAAGCTGATGTTAACTATACACATAAGATGAGAAGATCACCAGAAGGTTGAGTGCAGAGTACTAAGAAATCATGCCCAGACACAAGAGCATCAAGGAGAATATACCATTGGAGCCAGGTGATTTCGAATATGCACAACCACAGCTGAGTTTTGATTAATTAGTGTCAAAAAAAAGTTTTTATATTAATTACTGATGGAGCTACAGGGTCAAGTTCAGTCCCTAGTCCTTATCCAAAAGTGTAGGAAACCGAGTAGATACAACCTGATATGTTTATCTTTCCAAAGCACGCTTTCTGCAGCAGTCGTGTGCCAGATGTAGCCACAGCTGCAGGAAGTTGTTTATCTGCCCTTTTGACCTTCAAGAAGTGTTGGGAGACGGTAAAATCATGTTTTTATTGCACGTTTCTTCTCTTTAACTAGAACCTTTTTACCATCAGTTAAAAATATATTTTACAAAACCATATAAGGAGGTTAAGCAACAATTATTGTAGAGTTGGGTAATTAATGCATTACAGAGCACAATGTACTTGCTGTAATAATTTATGGTGTAGGTCTAACTTCAGTTTCAATATGAAAAGCCATGTAAATTACATCTGAGTTTGAACACCTGTAACAGTTACTATTGCCTGTTTCTCTTATATTTGCTTGTCTCTGTATTTTACTCTTAACACCTGAACTTTTTACACAAACCCATCTTGTCCCGCTAGATATGTGGTGACATTATACTGCTGCATAAGAAAGATCAGAATTAGATCTCACTTATTTCCTTTGGCCAGGATTTCCAATGTGCCTAAGAGACTTAGGTACCCATCTCCCATTGGATTTCAATGAGTTGGGCACCTAACTCCCCTACACTTCTTTGAAAATCCCACATTTATCTATTGTCAAAGAAAAACTGATACTTTGAGTTTTATAGTTCACCTGCAATGAAGTCAAATATGATAATGAAAGAGCAAGAGGATGTTTGTTTATATTTTCATTTTTTAATGGCTTTTAAATCACATTGGTTGATCAATGCTATAGTGTAAGTGATGGACCCAGAGCATGGGAGAGAAAGGATTAAGCTAAATACAAGTGGTATATATCCATCAACCTTATCACTCAGGAGAAATAATAACAGTGTCATTAGCTGTTTCCAAAATAACTCAGTTTCCTGCTTGAAAGTCAATCCTTCAGAAACAGGTTAAGCCTTTATTTTGTTATGACATTCTGGCAAAGTCACAAGGGTTTCTTTGGTCTTTTTCTGTCAACATCAGTGTGTTAATGGGAAATCATTGTTTGTTAAAGTGGGAAACACCTAAATGCTCCATAATAAATTGTAATTATCAATATTCCTATTTTCTAATAGCATAGTTGCATCACATACATGCATTGTTTATTAACAAAATATTAAACATCAATAACAGTGTCTACTTTCATTACAGTTTTGACTTATGCTTTTAAATCAATTAATTCCCTTTTGCTGAATGAAATATTAAATTTTATGAATTGATTATTTTATGCAGTCTTTAGTGTAACAAATGTAATTAATAGTTCTCTATTAACTGGAATACTAAAATTGTCTGTGAAAACACATTTCTTAAGTCTAAGAACTGTAGATAATGTACTGTACTGTAGATAATGGCCTACTTCTACATTGTGATATCTTAACTCATAACTTCTAGACTTTCACAGTAGCTATGTTTAGACATGTTTACTACGTGCTCATGACAAAATTACAGAGCCATCGATGTTTTAAGGCTTTAAGTGGATCCCCATAAAGATGAAGCTGCTCTTGAAGGCTCGCATTGGCTAGAAGTGGAACTTTAGGGTTACATACTATTTCATGGCAATCTCATTTGTTAGGGTTCAGGGATAATCTGTTTACAGATGTATTCAAATCTGAATTTCTTTTAAGTGAATTTAGTGTTCTTGAAAGGGACCAGACCCACAGTCTGAGAGACAAAAATCTTATTTGTCCACAGAGCAGTTACTGCACAGGCAATGGCATTCTCCCCCTGCCAGTCCCAAAATGCTTCAGTCCTATCTTGGAGTGGAGAGACATCCTAATAGGGCTAAGAGTACAAGTCAGTCTCCATGACATTAAATCCTTGGTCCGTCTACCTCACCTGCAGTAAAAGGGCCTACTATTGCCAGTTGTGATTGTGGTTTTGTGATGTAGACACCTGTCACCATTTCACAAAGGACCTCAAATAACCATCACATGGTAAATAACAACTTCAGATTGACCTAGATAAAATCTATACCAGGGACAAATTTGGGCAAGACTCCAAATCCTGTTATTACTACCCTGAGCCTTTTAGTCCCGAAAACTGAGGCCAAATCCTGCTCACTTTATTCAGATGGGCAGTCTCATTGACTTCTGTGGCACTATATATATAAGGTAAGCTAGACATAGACTGAAATTTTTCAAAAATATTATTTTGAGACTCCGCCTTACATAAATCTTTACTTCCTGCAATTCCAGTTTCCAGCTGTAATCAAACAAAAGCACAAATTTAGGTGAAAAGACAATAAGGGCCAAATCTCAGAAGTGCGTATAGGATCTGAGCCAAACCCTACTGAAGTCAATTGGAGTCCCTCCATTGACTTTAACAGTCATTGAATCAGGCCCATACATTTTTAGCAAGCATCTATCTTAAATATGCAAAACCTCTGATGCATGAATGCAAGTTGGGGGTTGTACACCTGTTACGAACATTCCAGCTGACAAGCATGCATTAGGAGCTGCACATAAAGCTGCATAGGAACCAGATTTTCCATTTCACAGGAAATTCCACAATTTTGAATTTTTCTTTATTCCAAAACTGAATGAAAACAAAAACATTTACAACTTCCTAAGAGATAAAATTGTGGAAAAAAATGGTTCTGGGTCAATCAAAACATCTTGTTTTGATTAAAATCAAAATATTCTATTCTGATTTTGACTGTTTTTAAAATTATATATTACAAAATATATATTTAAAAAAAAATTAACAAAAAGTCATTTTGAAATGGAAAACCAATAATCTGTTCCATTTTTTTCCCAAAATGAAATGTTGTTGAAATCTACATTTCGATGAAATGTTTTCCTTTAAATGACTTGACATTTTCCAATAGAAAAATATTCCACTGGAAAAATCTCTGACCTGCTCTAGCTCAACATGCTCAGTTTAGCCACAGTTTGTATAAACTTTTGAAGATTTGCCCCTAAAGCTATTGGGGATGCTACATAAGAGCCAGATCCTGCATTCCTTCTGTATGCAAAATTCCCATTGAGATCAATGAGATTTTGATGGGGCAAGAAATGCAATAGTGGGCTCTATATATGCAATGTGTATTCATGTATAAAAAATGCAGCTTTTGAAATTGTATATGCAGCATCACTAAATATTCAACAGCCTCCTTAAAGCTGAATAAATAAATGTGGCTGTGTTTTGCTTCATTTTGTTAGGATTTGTTTCATTAGGAAACATTTAAAAGGTTGTTCTTAAAGAACTTAAATCCTTGTATGTTTCACTTTCTGTGATGTATATTTGCATGTCTCCATGGTCTAGAATTTCTTTTCTTTACACCACAAAGCTAAGTTCCAAACCAGATATTTCTAAGTCTAGAAAGAAAACAGAAAGAGGTGTGGCAAGATCATTCCCTATCAGCTTGAACCACACATTGAGATTTCTGGTGTACATAAAAATTCCAGACTTAAGTCGCTTGCCTCTCCCTTCAAAAACATTTCCTGCATAGTTTTTTTAAAAAACAGAAAGTCTTTTTGGACATGAAAAGAGGGGGGACAAAAGTTCAACAAGAAAAAAAATAGATGCAACAGCTTATTGGGTCAGATCCTCAGCTAGTAGCTAGTAGCATAGCTCCACTGAAGTCAGTGGAGCTATGCTAATTTACAGCAGCTAAGGAGCTGGCCCATAGTGTCCCTAGTCTCTCACAGCTCCAAATGTTTTTTCTTGGGGAGGGATAACTCAGTGGTTTGAGCATTGGTCTTCTAAACCCAGGATTGTGAGTTCAATCCTAGAGGGGTCCACTTAGGATCTGGGGCAAAAATCAGTATTTGGTCCTGCTAGTGAAGGCAGGGGGCTGGACTCAATGACCTTTTGGGGTCCCTTCCAGTTCTATGAGATAGGTATATCTCCATATATTATATTTTCTGTAGCAGGAAAAACTAAGTTAAAATTGGAGGGGATAAAAATAATTTATTGCAAATAGTTTGGCCTGATTCTCTTTTACACCAAGGCCCCTTTACACTACCAGAGTGGTATACAGGCACATTAGTATGAATGAGACTCAGGCCTATATATCTATATCACAATGGGCCAGATCCTGTTCCCACATTAGACAAGATCTCAACAGGAGCAATATTAACCCAAAGTGTTAGCGTGGCACTCTACTAATGTCAGAGTTACAAAGCTCCAGGGAAAACGGATTGCTACTCAAGATATCTTAATTCCTTCTGGCCCTTCAATAACCCTATAATATGATGGATTAGTACATGTGTTATGTGTAATGGCACAATACTCTTGGCCACAACAAGTCACTAAGCGGCCATAGAAAACAACTGAAGTGTCATTTTCATTTTTCTCCAAAGTAGCCTCTTTATTAAGACATTCTTCATATGGTCAACTTGCTTAGTCTTCAGATGCCATTGGGCTGAAGAAAGGAAAGATGGGAACACAGCAAAATGTCTGTTGATATGGTACTTTGAGAAGTGGTGAAAATAGATGACGGGAGAGTTCCTTGCCCTATAACATGCAGCCCTAAATCTCTGCTAATCAGTTGACTATTTATAGTTGAAAAATGAACCCCAGCTTTCCTAATGGCCTTGGATGACTCAACTTCAAAGCATGCTGTTTATTCCATTATGAGGAATGATAGGTAGTATGAAAGGCCAAACCTACGAGCAACAGGATGCAATTAAGAAATGGAAAATTAGATCTGTGCATCACCTTTCATGCCAGATTTTCAAAAGGGTTGAGCACCCAAAAGCTGCCATGTAAGCTCCCAAAATGAGTTGCCAGATTTTCAAAAGGGCTCATTGATCTTAACTGGGGCTAAGCAATTTTAAAAATCTAGCCCCAGAGCAACTTCCAAGGTGCTAAAATTTTCATCTGCTTCTCTGATAGTGGAGCACCAACTAATAGAGGGGACACTTTTCTAACACTGTGTCTGATGCAGGAACTGAACAAAAGCCATTGTCCTAGAGACACTCAAATCTGCTAGGTCCAGAAGAAATTAAATGCAGGAGTTTTATGTGTTTCCCACAAGTCCATAGGTTGTTGAGTCAAAATTCAGGAACGATCAGCAAAATACTGGCCAAATGGGCGTCACACAGACACCACCAATCACAATCATGCTTGTAACTATCATACCAACAAATATTAGGGAGGGCCCACTTCTGGAAAGCATTGATGAACAGGCTTAAATCCATCACTATTCAGCAAAGCACTTGACAAGAGCTAGGAAACCCTTGCTAGTTACTAAGGCTATGTCTACACTAGCACTTCTCTTGGTAAAACTTCTGGCAATCAGGAGTGTGAAAAAATACCCTTGTGACCAACATAAGTTTCACCGACAGAAGCGCCAGTGTGGAGTCTGTGGACAGCGCTATGGCAGCGGGAGATGCTTTCCCACCAACATAGCTACTGCTGCTCGTTGGGAGTGGTTTAATTATGCTGGTGGGAGAGCTCGGTATAGAGCGGCTACACAGAAGACCTGACAGCACCACAGCTGCAGTGGTACAGCTATACTGCTGTAAGATCTGTAGTGCAGACAGCCTTAGGCTGATACTCTGTCCTCAGTTCATCCTGTTCTGCCTTCGTGTTGTCGCTCACACAAGGTACTGTATATACTGTTGTACACTGCTTAGAGATTTCTGCCATGTCTAGGCACAATGGACTGAGTCAAGGAACATCAATCAGCCTCAGCTCTGAATTTTCTTAGTTATGTTACTGTACATTCCTTACACAGACAGAAGGAGACAGCATGTACAAGGAACACAAACCACATCTAACATCTGAACATAACAGGCTGCAAAGTCCATTCGCCCTTTACTTGTTGCATTCTTTCAAAATGTATTTTGAAACTAGACATCACATTATTACCACGGGTTGCACCGTAACTGCCTTTTGATTAGAGTGAAGAAATAATAATTTTGGAGAACATTGTCCACTGTCTTTTGTCAGGTAATTGTGCCAACCCTAAATGAATATAGCCTTTGTTTTGAATCAGGGCAGAATGGATATTTGTTAAACGCTAGCCAGGGCACTTTCATTGCTGAACAGTGCACAGTGAGTTTGGCAAGTGAGTTGCAGTGTTAGCTGAAGCTCCTTTCAGTATCTGAGCACAAAGGTCTAGATTATTTATTGTCAGAGACCTCGCATACCCCCACCAGATCTACTGCTTCATAATGATTTATTTTTCTAGCCTTTAGGATTCTTAGAGTAATACAATGGTGTATACAAACCTTTAGGTAAGGCCCTAAAAGTATTTAACTTACACATGACCTTTGACTTGTATCATCACTGCTAAATCTTCTTTTATTTTTGTGCTAAACCATATTTATATATTTATGTGTGTGTGTATGATTAATAATTATATCCATATCTAGCTATATAAAATAGATCATTCCTAACGTGTTTCAGGTTTACAACATTCAGTGCAACATTTTGTACTAGTGGAAGCTGTAACGTTATTTTTAAAAAAGAAATCCAAAAGGTGAGATTGAAGATGAATACTAAATTTTGCTGGCTGCCCATCTTCTTCAGCTGAGGTGCCCGTAGCTCTCATTAACTAATGTGAATTACATATGTGCGTCCAGTGAAGAACATATAGTATGTGGCTTTATAAAAGGTTTTTGCGGAGTGGAAAATCAGTTGTTTATTTTTAAAGACGTAAACACTATGGTACTCCTGAAGTGTTCACATGGGATCCATAATCCATCATGCTGAGGGTGATGCCAATAAGAATGCTAAACAAGGCATGTTTAGAAACTCATTTCCTCTGGGTGTCTTCTCTTTTGGTCAATAACTACTTACATACTGTGTTCTCAGACAGCAAAAACACTTTGGGGCAGATTCTCAGCTGATGTAAATTGTCATAGTCCTATTGACTTGAGCTATGACAAATTACACCAGCTGAGAATCTGCCCCTTAATTCTGTAGCCTAAACCCAGGGCCCAATCCTGCATCCCTTAATCATAGGAGTATTCTAATCAAATTCACTAAGGATAGGTAAAGATCATAGCACATAACTACCAACTACAACTTACTTCAAAAGTAAGATTCTATCTCAATTTATCTGTGTCTTAACAAACTTGAAGCGTGCAGTGTATCTCTCAGACAGCGTTCTCTGTTGCTTGTAGTCAATATTTACCATAACTCTTCTGGGATTAGTAGTGCTAAGCCTCTAATAAATATTTAAAAACATAACGCTTTCCTGATAAATATTTACTAAAGATTTTCTGACAGGAAGCACATTGACATTTTTTCTTAAAAAATACTACTACAAAAACAAAGAAAAAAAGCAGCCTGAAACAAAAATTAGCCAAAGAGTTGGCAGAAAGGAACAGAAAAAAATGAACCATATACCAACAAGGGAAGTACTACTTGGACTCTAAGCCTCATTCTACAGCACATTAGCTGATCAGCTGCAGAAAATAACGTTTAAAAGTGGGAGTAGGAAGAGTAACAAAGATTACAAAGTTTTGTGTATGAAATGGACCCAGAGCATCCAGTGCAGAGAAAGCAAATGAGAAACAGAATAGATGCAAAAGCAAAGATAGGAATCTGCTGAAATAAGTAGGTCTAATGGGTTGAAAGTATCAGCTTCTGCAGTGAGCCTGATTCTGTTCCCACTGAAGCCAACGGCAAAGTTCCCACTGACTTCAATGGGAACAGGATTGGGACCCATAGTAAAACATCTGCCGATAAAGTCATGTTCATTGGAAGGGAGTCTCCCTCATATAAGAATACTTTAAAGGCTTTTTAAAAGTCTCTCACATGAAACAGGACTGCCTAATTTCAAATCTACATTGTCAATCTGAAATCTTGACTTGAAATATCATCAGGACCATATTCTGCTACGGAGACTACACTGTAATTGCACTGACAGTAACTATATTATTTGCAACATACTTAGCACTGACTCCTATGCATTAACTATAGGGCATAGTACATATTCTGTCCTTTGTTTTATAAGTAGGTGAATGATTATTAATAAGAAAACAAAAGTATTGAACAACATTCACCTTTAGTAAATTTCACTGGGTGAGTTAACCTATAATTTTTAACAATTCATTTTCCAGTATATTTATAAATCAACAATACATTAAATTTAATGCTCAAACAACCTCCATTTCCCACTGTGATACATCAAAGTTTATAAACTACAAAGATTTTTACAGCTCTTTTTGTAAGTGAGGGATAACGTGCTGCTAAACAGCATTTAGTAATAAAAAAAATTGAGTTTCCTTTTAGTCACAGATATATGAACAACAACCATGTATTAATGTAACCTGAACGGCTTAAAAATATATTAATTATATATACGGGGGATGGGGCGGAATAACTACATTATTGAATAATACTCCTGGGGGAATTATGCGCCAAAAAATAAAAAATTCTGCGTACAATATTTTAAAATTCTGCACACGATATTTTAAAATTCTGCATATTTTATTTGTCAAAATAACACAATAGAATCACGGTGGTTTCAATTATTTTGGTAATTTATTTAAACTACAATACCATGGATGGAGAATGGGAGCGGGGAGCATTGGAGAAAATCTCCAATCTCCCTGGCCTAACAGTAATGTAGCTAGGTTTGACCCTTTATTTCTAGGTATTAGTCAACAAATATGTGCAGCCATATGCTCAGTGTTACATCATAGCCAACTGAAGAGCAAGTGAGGGCTGGGGAATCAAACATAGTTTATATTGGCTACTGACCATCTCCAGATATGTCAGGAGCACATTTTGATAAGAAAATTTTTCTGTTCAAAAATTTAGTTCAGTTCTAATCACTAAAGCACCATAAGCATTTATAAGGCCATGCTGCCTTTACCCCACTTTGGCAATGTAAAGGAGTCTTAAAACTTTTACACCTGTTTTATACTCCTCAGGGAATTCACAAAGACAATGGAAACAATTCACTAAGCAGGCAGGCTGCTACATTCTGCTCTGCCTGAGAGGACAGAGCCTGCCCCACACTTGCCTCCTCAGAAACACCCCAACACCCTGCCACTCCATGCTGAGCATGCTGCAATAGCAAGCAAGAGGGACAAAGTGTCTCTCTCTCGCACGCATGACTGTCCAGCCCCCCCTCCCTGGCAGTGATTTACATCTCTACTGACTACTCCAGGTGCCCGAACCGACCTGCCTGCACTGCCAGGGAGAGGCGTGTGACCATTCTTGTGGCATTCCTTTGCTTCCCCATCAAAATTCATTTTTCTTCATGAAAACAAAGAAATCTGTGGGGGACATGAATTCTGCGCATGTGCAGTGATGCAGAATTCCCCCAGGAGTAGCTGGAGAATAACATTTTAGGCACCTAAATATATATTTAAACACTTTAATAGTGGTTTAATTTTAAGAGGTGATAAGAAGCCACAACAGCTACAGTTCAGTGGGAACTACAACTGCTCATCATCTCTGGAAATCAGGCAATGTATCAAGATGCCTGGTGTAAGTGCTTAATTTTAGGCACGCTGGTTTGAAAGTGTTGGCCCTAATATTTAGCAATAGCCTCCGAGTTTATGGGCACAAATAATTGTGTGTGAAACAAATATCATTTAGATCTCTGACTACAGGACTGCGTCAGTAGATTGGATAGCTTAGCTGTTTAAATTACATAGACTGCATACACAATTATTTGTGCCCACAAACCTGGAGGTGCAAAATGGATTGTTGGTCCTAAGTACTACTTCTCTTTAGCTATTAAGCTCTTCTTCCTTGCTACAGGATCAGATTGATGCCTAGATACTACGAGTGGTGACTTTTCAATATCTTAAAAGTAGCAGGATAGCTCACCGTCAGTGGGACTTCCCCTGTGCCGCATCACCTGGGGTAACCATTACCAGTGGGTTCCCATTCCCACCTAGCTCTTTAATAGGGAGTGTGAAGACAGCAGGGCTTTCCCTTCCCAGCAGCCAAGATCTTCAGGGTTATGCACGCAAAGTGTCCAATCCTACAAGATAATGATCACCCTCAACTCCCAAGGTGTTCCTCACCTTGTTTCTTAGCAGAGATAGGCCAGAACAATAAACCAAGTTCACATCTCAAATTTATCCCTATCGAGACACCCCCTATTACTAGGGTTTCTCTCTCTCTTTCTCCTTCATGGGAGAAGAACCCTCTAAAATTAAGCAGTTTTAATTGTAGACTACATGAGACAGAGCCTTTTTGTAGTAAAGACTATTCTATAATAACACAGATAGGAAATTTCAGAAGCCCTCGATACTAGTTGCTGTGACTGGTTTTCTCCATAGGTTAATAGCTGGTTTTGATGTGTGTTTTGTGCCAGGACAATTCTTGAACAGCACATCAGAACTTTTAGGCAATACCCTGCACTAAAACAGTCTGTGTTCAACTTATATTAAAAACCCTCCACATCTATAATACCCTTCCAGAACTGCTCCCATCAGGACCTCCACCAGGCTGCAGCTGGGTTATACCCTGCATATCCAGAATTACCCTTGAGGTACACAGATGAGCTTTATGAAAGGATTGCCAGTACTACAGTACATATTTGATTGAGAAGGGCCTAGCAGGGGCAGTTAAGGGCCACTGATGCCATCCCTATCCATGGAGTGTATGAAAAAATGTACAGAGGGCTTTTGTTTCCTTGAAGAGTTTTTGAACCTTCTCCAGTTTAGGGTTGTAGCAGTTAATATTATCTTTCTCCTTGCCTGCCAAGTTTACCTGTACCTTTTACCCTTCAGCTGACAGCCACGTTAAAAATAACCACCCTAAACTGCTTCCAGTTCTATGGGCCTTTCTCCTTTGGGACACAGTAGCCCTCAGTGCTTTAAACTATTTTGTTAGAAACTGAAAGTTTTAACAAAAGTTTCTGAAAAAGCCTTTTCTTCCCAAACCAAATCTAAATACAAGCTGTCCCCCAACGACAAGAAACAAAGAACTTTGTTTGTGACATGCACTTCCATTATTCTGTAAAGGTCAAGATTTGCTTCGTTGACCTGAATAAATCATGAATACTTAGCAATTTCATTTTCACCATTTCTTACCTTACACACCTAATGTATGCAAGAATTCTAAAGCCTGTAATTTCACTGAAAGGTGCCTGCTAAGAAAATCCCAAGCTTTCTGCATGCAACCTCTTTCCCTAAGTGTATTTAAAAGGTACTTAATATACACAAGCCAGAGAAGGAATAATATGTGTTCTCTTCCTTAAATCCTTATGTGTTATTTAACCTAGCGATCGGCCAGTGTTTGGATATTTATTATTATTTATCTGTATTGCAGTAGTGCCTAGGAGCACTAGTCCTGCACCAGGACCTCATTGTGCTAGGTGCTGTACAAACACAGAAAGAAAGATGGCATTTGTGAAGTATCTGTAA
This sequence comes from Emys orbicularis, assembly GCF_028017835.1. Lineage (NCBI taxonomy): Eukaryota > Metazoa > Chordata > Testudines > Emydidae > Emys > Emys orbicularis. The sequence continues at coordinate 92,935,359 of NC_088687.1, read as the reverse complement.
CTATTGTGGAACAGTACATCCTGCTAATTAATTAATCACAACAAATCACATAACTATAACTTTCATTAAAGTTATTTCACATTAAGCCATTTTGTACGTTTTGCAGGGTTAAAACAGCTCTACTTTTGAGCCAAGAGATATTGTTAGATTTAGGGATTTTCCTCCCTTTCAAACTTTTTAAGATAAGGATCATCTTTTTGGAGATCCAAAATAACAAGCTCAAAGTTGCAGTGTGATTCAGTGAGGAGTGTCATGCCTAAGCAAGGCCTGAACAGTCCGTGCTCACTGCTACATCATATAAATACAGGCCAACTAATTTTGATTTGCATTCTTTTGCCTTGACTTTCCCCTCTCTCACCAATCATAAAGCTGTTTTTATTCTGGTGTGATAGCATCAGCTGTCCCAGATTCCAAATCTAGTGGGTCAGTAAAGAGGTCAAGACTTCCTATCCTGTATAAATCTGATGTACGCTGACTTTTGCCATCTGCAGACCTGTCCACTGACAGTACAACACATTATTTAACTTTCTGTATGTATTTCAAAGCCACTTCCCCAAGAGACGTTGAAAGTGCCTCCATGAAGTCTATGTCTTTTTCTGTGTTACTATAGCTTGATCCTAAATAAAGGACAATTTTGACTTGCACGTTAAAGAATATTTCAAAATCTCTAAAACGGAGGTAATTTTGCCAACTGTAAGTGGTACTGAAGTGGCAAATTTTTGGATCTCTTCCTGTTGCAGTTGAAGGAGTAATCAAGCAACAGAAACTTCTTGTGAACAAACAGAACCTTCTTGTGATACATTTGCTGCTCCATGTACTTCACATGAGCACTACAGCCATCATATACAAGTAGGGAATTGATTCAAAAAATCTTACACCAATCTACACAAACATTGCCTTTATCAGAGATCTCCTAATGCTTTCTGGAAGCTACACAAAACATTTAAACTTTCTGATATGAACCCCATGGATATTTAACTATCCAGGAATTTTTAAAAGTGCACTTAAGCGTCTCATATTTTTTAGCATTCTCTTTTGTGCCAGTATACTTCATGTTTTCTTGAAGTATACCGGAGTCTTCAGTATTATCCTCTACTAATTCAAACTAGTGGGGCATGGAATGTTTAACCTCAAAAATCCAATAGTGTAGCTTGATATGTTCCAGACATTTTTCAGGGTTTTCCCCCACAAATCGGCCAACACTGTGTCTTTATATAACTATGTTTAAAATAAAGTGCAAAGCAAGGTTTGCTTTACCAATTACATTGCCCAATCTTGGCTGTAACAGCTAAGGCCCTGATTTTGCAAACACATGAACATGTGCTTGGCTTTAAACATGTCTACAAGTGTTTCCAGGATTGGGGATTAAATTGGCAATTGCCAGGCTGTAATTACGTATTAAAGAGAGGCTACCTTTGTCCTAAAATCAAATGGAATTGTGTCTTGCAAAAATCAGCAAGAAATGAATTTGCAGTTATTTTACTAGAAAGCCTTTTCAAGCTTGGTTAGCAAATTAAAGTCCATCTGGCCAATATAACTCCCTTTGAACTATTTGACTGCAGTCTATTCTCTGTATTAAAATCAAATCAAACCATATCTTGCAGCAGCAGTTGCTAAGTTTGTAAAACTCTAGAGATTGCAATTCAGCCTACTCTGGCGTGGCTGGTAAATTAAACTGTTGCTTGCCTTTCTGGCAAAGATAACTTCCTTTGAATTACGTGACTGTAGTTGAAAGGCTCATTTGAAAAACCTCCCCTCCCTAGTCACCACAGACCTTTGATCAGAGCAACAGACAATACATCCAAACTGAGGCCCAGCATCAGCTCCTTCTCGATGGCATTTTTTGTGTGGCTCACATCAAATAGGCCCACACAACCCTCCCTTCTAACATCCTCAGTTCTATTGCTATGCTTGGCCACTTCTCCTCCCACCTGTATCTAAGGCAGCTCAGTTCTCTTTGCAACTCCCACTCAACCCCTTTGGTCAGCCCTCCCCTGTGACTGGCAAATCAACGCTATAGTACCTGATGTCACACAGCCCTCCCTTAACCTCCACTGTACTTCTCACCTAGCAGGTAGGAAATCACACATTTACTTACCCAGGTAGCATGCCTACTCGTCACAGACTTCTGGGAAATAGGATTGTTTCCAACCTGTGAATGCCTCTTCTCATGAGACTCCCAGACCCAATTCTAGACCATGGGCTTTAGGCCTTGGCTACACTTGCAGATGTACAGCGCTGTGAGTTAAACCTGACTTCGTGCAGCTGAGTAGGGAAAGCGCTGCAGTCTGTCCACACTGACAGCTGCCCAGGGCACTGTCGTGGCCACATTTGCGGCAATTGCAGCGCTATTGGGAGCGGTGCATTATGGGCAGCTATCCCACAAAGCACCTTTTCCCATTCTGGCGCCGTGGGTTGTGGGAAGGGGACATGGGTGCGGGGCATTCTGGGTCCTGTCCCAACGCCCCATGATGCATCGCTTCGCATCCCAGAAATCCCTTTGTTTCCGTTCACCTTTGGCGCCATCTTTCAACGGTTTCTGTGCAGCGCGATCTGTCTGCGAGAAATGGAGCCTGAACTGCTGAGGCGTATGCTGACTTATCTCGCCAACACGTCACGTTTGTTTGTCTAACTATTCCTTAAGATCCAAAGTGACAGTGAGAGTGAGGGTGAGGAGTCCGACGATGCTATCGAGCCGCGTAACGCGTACGACACGAAATTGCTTGTGGCATTCACGGACATGCTCAGCACCATGGAACGCCGCTTTTGGGCTCGGGAAACAAGCACCGAGTGGTGGGATCACATCGTCATGGAAGTCTGGGATGATGAGCAGTGGCTGCAGAACTTTCGGATGAGAAAAGCCACTTCCTTGGGACTGTGTGAGGAGCTTGCCCCCACCCTGTGGCGCAAGGACACGAGATTGAGAGCTGCCCTGCCAGTGGAGAAGCGGGTGGCTATTGCAATCTGGAAGCTGGCAACTCCAGACAGCTACCGGTCGGTCACAAACCAGTTTGGAGTGGGAAAGTCGACCGTTGGAATCGTGTTGATGCAAGTTTGCAAGGCCATTAATCCCATCCTACTCAGAAGAACTGTGACTCTGGGTAACGTGCAGGAAATAGTGGATGGCTTTGCACAAATGGGGTTCCCTAACTGTGGAGGGGCGATAGATGGGACGCACATTCCTATTCTGGCACCACCCCACCTAGCATCCGAAGGGGTATTTAATCGGAAGGGGTATTTCTCTATGGTTCTCCAGGCGCTTGTGGATCACCGTGGGCGTTTCATTGACATTAACACAGGCTGGCCCGGAAAGGTGCATGACGCACGCATCTTTCGGAACACTTGGCTGTTCAGGAAGATGCAGGCCAGGACTTTTTTCCCAGAGCGGAAGATCACGGTAGGGGAAGTTGAAATTCCCATTGTGATCCTTGGAGATCCCGCTTACCCGTTAATGCCATGGCTCATGAAACCCTACACAGGGAGCCTTGACAGCAGCAAGGAACGGTTCAACTACAGGCTGAGCCGGTGCCGAATGACTGTGGAGTGTGCCTTTGGCCGTTTAAAGGCCCGCTGGCGATCTCTGTATGGGAAGCTGGACTTGACCAAAAACAGCATCCCCGCGGTTATATCCGCGTGTTGTGCCCTCCATAATATTTGTGAAGGGAAGGGTGAAAGCTTCACTCAGGCATGGACCTCTGAGGTTCAACACCTGGAGGATGAATTTGCACAGCCAGAGAGCAGGGCTATTACAGGGGCCCAGCGCGGGGCTGCAAGGATTAGGGATGCCTTGAGGGAGCAATTTGAGGCTGAAAACCAGCAGTGATATCTGGTGCCCTGCACGGGAGTGAAGTGCAGTAGTTCCAATCTTTAGGAATCAGTGTTTGCTAAGCAGACAAGCAGACTTGCAGTGCCTGTTTATTTCCTGGGCTAAGGAGTCTTTTACTTTATGCAATAATAAAGAATGTTTTCAAAGCCAAAAAATCCATTTATTGAAAAGAAAAAAAAATTATTTATTGAAAAGAAACAAGGGGGTGGAGTAGGGAACAGTACAATCACCGATTCGCGTCTGTCCTGTCTGGTGTGCTGTGCAGTGAGTGCTGCACTTCAGGATAGCTATACTGCATGGTGATGGGGGTTGAGTGCAGAGGGTAAGGGTCGTGGTTTTCAGGGCTGGATGGTGAAGATGCTGGTGTTGGAGGCAGCGGGTGGCGTGAAGAACACGGAAGTTGCGGAAAGTGGGTTGGAGGTGACAGTGGGGCACAACGGAAAGAGTTTTGGGACAAGGGCTGTAGGGGGGGCTGGCGTTTGCGTTTGCGGTACTGCTCCTCTTTCTGCATGGCTACCAGCTCCTGGATAGCGTCTGCTTGGCACTCCAGGATGCTTATGAGTCGATCCGTGCTTTGCTGCCGGTGCGCGGTGCTTTGCCGCCTGTGCGCTGCGTTTTCCTGGTGGATCCTGCTTTCTCTCTCCCTCCAGTTCTGTGCTTTCTCATTCTCTTTAATAGATTGCCGCATCGCTTCTTGCAGCATGTCTTCTTTGCTTTTTCGCGGTCTCTTCCTGAGTCTTTGCAGTCTCTGAGCAGGCGATAAGAGGGACGGCTGAGGTCTCATGGTTGTTGCAGCTGTATAGGCAAAATGCAACATTTAACAGAGGCAGCATTGTTTATACCAGACAGAGTAATGATTCCCCCCACACTTAAGGAGTAGAAAACACACAGGGTCTACACAATAGCATAATTTTCCCGTCCGAAACAGAGCACACATATCCCACGGGAGCCTCAAAATGGTGAGTAAGGGGGACTGATTGTTTCAGGGCTGCACTGTCCTCTGGGTTTCTGTGCCTTGGGGAGAGCCAACAGCTTCAGGGGGCACCTACACTGAACACTGTCCCAACATTTTCCACAGGAGTTCGTCCTGGACAATATCTCGCTGCTGAGGGTGACCTGGGAAGCAAGGGAGGGTCTTCTACTGCAATGCGGCTTCCGCCCTGGCCCATATGCAGCTTGCCTGTGTGCAGCAATCGTCCCCCCGCCCCTCGCGGCACAGTGGCGCGGACACGTTAGCCTGGCTGGGACAAGGACCACGGTGGCTCTCCCGATAAACCTGCGCAAGCGCATTGCACACGTTATGGATGAGACATTCGAGGAGATTACCGAGGCCGATTACCGCGATGTGATAAACCACAACAATGCACTATTCCGCATCTAGGCATGTATACCTAACCCTCCTCTCCCAAAGAGCCCACACCGAAAAAATTCCTTCCCGAAAAAAAAAAACGCTTACCGGGAACCTGCTCTTCTGTTTGTCCTCCACCAAGTACCGGCCGCTGCGACTGGCTACCTTCCTCCTGGCTCGAGAAGAGCTCCTGGCTGCATGGCTCCAGGGATTCTGGGGTGTCTCCATCCGGCCCACCACCATCACTCCCGTTTTCCTCCTCCTCCTCTTCCTCCTCCCCCCCCCCACCAGCTCTGAAGTGTCCATGGTGGTGCTCGGAGTGGAAGTGGGGTTAACCCCAAGTATTGCATCCAGCTCTTAGTAGAATCAGCAGGTCGCGGGGGGAGCACCCGAGCGGCCGTTTGCGTCGCGGGCTTTGCGGTAGGCACTCCGCAGCTCCTTCACTTTAATCCTGCACTGCAGGGCGTCCCGGTCATGGCCCCTTTCCATCATGTCCTTTGATACCTTCCCGAAGGTATCGTAATTCCTACGGCTGGAGCGCAGCTGGGACTGGACAGCTTCCTCCCCCCAAACACTGATGAGGTCCAGCAACTCGCCATTGCTCCATGCTGGGGCTCGCTTGGCGCATGGAGGCATGGTCACCTGGAAAGATTCGCTGATAGCACTCCACGCCACTCCGGGCTGAGCAAACAGGAAGGGGATTTTTAAAATTCCCAGGGAATGTAAAGGGTGGGTCACATGGTTGGTTACCTGAGGCCAGGGCAGTAGAGTTTGAACTGATGACCAGAGTGGCTAGAACAGGCATTGTGGGATACTGCCGAATAATTCTGGAGGCCATTCACAGCGCATTGGGTGGCCACACTGGCGCCGCAGCGCTGCAGCGGCAGCACAATACACGCTATTACTATCGGGGACGTGGAGTACATGCAGCGCTGCAACCACGGAGATACAGCGCTGCAAATGCCTTGCCAGTGTGGACGGGGAGTGAGTTACAGCGCTGGGGGCGGCTTTACAGCGCTGTAACTCGCAAGTGTAGCCAAGGCCTTAGATTCACTTAGACAATCACACAAACTTTTATACGGAATCTTTTGAGATTCATCCATCACTAGTAGCAACCTTGTGAAATTAAGCTCAGCCTATACTTTTAAAGTGTAAACAATGCTATAGAATTGGTAGTAAATACTAACTCTGAAACAAGAGTCATAAGCATTCAGAATTTTAAAAAGCTTAAAAATGTTAACTGTAGATTCTACAACTTTATTCAAGAGATTTAATTTTGGGAATAGCTGTTAAGGGACAGCTTTGGTCCAATTATGGTCAGTAACATTTCAGACTTTCTGACTATAAGCCACAGAAGTCTGAAATGCTACCTGTGACACCCACAAACAATTCAGGAGAATGGGTTGCTTTTAGGAATCAAATAAAGAGTTTGGGTGCCATCTAGAGGCAGCTATTTATATAAAACGTTTTAAAACCTTTATTGTGCAGTCACTGTACACAATGACTATAGATAATACGTGCAACACAGCGAACAAAATCCATGACTCGAAATGCTTCATATCTAAAAGGAAGTTCAAAAGGATTTATTTCCCAAAGGTTCTTACTGCTGTACAAAACTGATATCCGGTTACGAAGAGATACCATAGTACAATTTAGTTGTTTAGATCAGTGGTCTCCAAACTTTTTTGATTGTGCACCCCATCAGTAAAAAAATTTTGAGCACGCACCCCCTGCTCCCGGCAAAAAAAAGCAAAAAATAAAGATAAAAAAGTTGCTCGGACTTCCGGCCGAACTGCCGAAGGGAAAAAAAAAAAAGTGGCGCTGCTCTGGCGGCGCTCCTCCTGCCACGCACCCTGAAGGATCCTCTTGCGCACCCCTTGGGGTGCGCGCACCCCACTTTGGAGACCACTGGTTTAGATGTATAGAGGTGATAACAAGGTGCCCATCCTTATCCTTGCCATAATATAAAAATAAAGCACAACAATTTAACAATCCACCACAAATTCCTTTCCCCTTTGAAGAATTCCCCACCCCTGCAATTTCAATTCCCCTTTCAAAAGCCTGTGGAGACTAAAATAAATATTGAGGTTCAGATCCTGGTCCCCTATTCTGCTCTGGCAGTGGGAAACAGGTGGAAAGTCAGATTAACTGGCTGGTTGGGGATTCCTCTGGCATACAGGGAATATTGAAGGCGTGTCCAGGAGAAAATGGCAGGGCTGGAGCATTACAGCACTCTAGTGATCCCCAGCTAACAGACTGTCCTCTGGGGACTGTTACCAGCCAGTGCAACTTCAAGCAGCCCTTAGCTGCTCTAAGTTGTTCTGGGAGCTGAACTGACCCCACCCTCATCAGCTATACCAACTGCAACTGATGATTCAGCCCTCTGACTATGGGAGTGTGGTGGGTTTTGCTTGTTTTGTTGTTTTGTCATTTATGTCAGTCTGTGGAATCTTAAGAGGATGTCACTAACCTTAAATTCCAAGACCTTCCTCACTATGGAAAGCCCAAGAAAACAAACATTGTGCAGGGGTTCTCCATGTGGTTTTGGATTGCAGAATCCTCATCCTCCCCACCACCCTCATGTTTTTGCACCACAACTGTGGGCCCTCCTGTGGGGGGTGGGAGGGATTTCCACATTGAATCCACAGTCGCAGATCCATCATACTTGTCTATGGCTTTACCCTGGCTCAGAACAACTCATTGTGGCACCACAGGTCGACCCATCACAAAGCACAACTATAAACAAATATCCATCCCACCCCTTCCCCCACCATGCTGACTCTCTACTCTTTAACAGAACACTAGTTCCTCTCCCTTTCTATCCCTACATGCTGGTGGAGTTGGGAGAAGGATTTGGCCCATATTTATTAAAATCTTTTTTTACATGGCTTTTCTAGCAGAAACCCCTTAGAGACTATGAGCTGGATTCTGATTCATGTGCACAGAATGGCAACAATATCATGCTCATGCACTGCAATGGAATGTGTGTGTGTACACTTTCCTTTCCACTCTGTAAAGGAAGCACATTTGATACATTGGAACTAACCCTATGGTAGTTTACTGACTTCAGTGAAAGCTGTGCATCTGCATCTGAGGCACTTAATGATTATGACAAAGTTAAAATGTGATACAAGTGAAACCCAGTTACTTAATTTTTATTCAGTAACAACCAGGCACTACCAGAGATTATAAAAAAATCATCAAAACATCTTAAGTATGTTTTCCCCCCCTTATATTTATGACAAACTTGATAAATCAGCTGATGGTTTTCTTCTTAACCTTATTTATTATTTATATTAAGGTAGCACTACTTATATTAAGGCCCTGATTGGGATCTAAGTCCCACTATGCTGGACACTGTACAAACATAGGCCCTGTTCCTGCAAAGTCAGTCCATAATTGGGGGGGCATGGATCAGCATTCACGTCACACTCCCCAGCAGTACCAAGCCTAGGCTGGGGAAGCTAATGATCCAAACAGCAACATACAAAGAATGGGTACAGGGAGACAATCGGATATATACATTTGCTATATTTCAAAGATCAGTAACTAAATATCAAAATACCTCAACTGCCCCTCAGTCTAGGTATTTAAATGTTGACTGATTTCTTGTAAGCATCATAACAGAAGTCTCAGAAGGATTCAGGTGAGGAGAAAGTAATAACCCTAAGGATCATTTGAGAGTGGGTATTCCATGTATAAGGAGAGACAGGGAAGAATGCATGAAGACATATTTTGGAGGCACAGTTAGGACAAAAACCTTGAACTTGGTACAATGAAGGAGGGGGAGCAGGTGGAGGGATTCAATGAGGTGGGTGAAATGGATAGCTTCAGGAAAAGAATGCTAATGTTAAACTTTTTGTTTAGAATAGAGAAGAAATGTGTGTACCAGCAAGGTCAGAGTGAAAGAGGTGTAAGTAACAAAGACAGGAGACGGTGACAACCTGGATAAGAGGTTTAGCTGTCTGGACAGAAAGAAAAGTGGAGCTTTTAGAAATGTTATGGAAGAAGAAGTTGCAAGTTTTGGAGGCAGCCTGGCCGTGCAGAATGAGACAGAGAGGAGTCAACAGAAAGAATGGTGGTAGTCAGCAGTGACAGAGAATTGTGGGGGAGTAGAAAGAGCTTGGGAGAGATCGGGGGTTCCATTTTAGTCAAATTCACGGGAGGGAAGCAGCAAACAAAACATAATGATTTAGATCTGCTGTGGAATTTAGCTTAGCTATGGCAAAAGAAATGTGATGCTGGCAAAAATAAACAACACAGTGGGCTCAATAACAATAAATAATTGCGGAAAATGAATGGAATTTCAACAGAAGTTGGAAATGGAATTCTTCAAAAACTTGAAACAAAATGTTGAGGAAAGCCCTATAAAACTTAATCTCAACAGATGAAACACAGTAAAGTAAACTAAAAACAAGTACAATGATATCATGCAAGTCTGATAAGATACCTCTTAGCATACTGAGGGTAGGTCTACACTTACCTGGTAGTTCGGCGGCGAGTGATCGAACTTCTGGGTTCGACTTATCGCATCTTGTCTGGACGCGATAAGTCGAACCCGGAAGTGCTCGCCGTCGACTGCGGTACTCCTGCTTGACGAGAGGAGTACCGCGGAGTCGACGGGGGAGCCTGCCTGCCGCGTGTGGACCGAGGTAAGTTCGAACTAAGGTACTTCGAACTTCAGCTACGTTATTCACGTAGCTGAAGTTGCGTACCTTAGTTCGAATTGGGGGGTTAGTGTAGACCTGGCCTTAGTTATACTCTAAAACATATGGCCCCAATTATAAAAAGATTTACATACATGCTTAACTTAATGCATATGAACACCCACAATGACTTCAACAAGGCTACTCAGAGGATAAAATTAAGCATATGCCTAAATCTTTGCAGGACTGGTGCCTAAGAGACCAATCTTGCTCCCACTGATGTCAATTGGAGTTTTGCCATTGACTTTAGTGTGAACAGCATCAAGCCCCGCAGAATATTATTTTAAAAAAAATAAGTTGCAACTACTAATATCTGTCTAGCTATCTTATGTTTTTATGTAGCAGTTATCACATGTATAAGGCCACTGTTCTGGTACCACCTACCATGTACTTAATTTTATGCCCATGGGTAAAGTTAAGCATGTGTGTGTTTGCAGGAACAGTTCCTAAATTAGGAAAACAAGGTAAAAATTTCCTTTCTCTATTGTTACCAGATCTGCCCGTTACTTTGGGGGTATGCTCATTTATTCGGGTTACTCTTTGGGGGGGGGGGGAGTCTGTAATTCTATCAATGTACTGCTTGTGTCACTTGTGTTTTCATATGGAGCTCTACTTCTCCCTTATGCAAGTCCCCTCCCAATGGAACTATCCTGCAGGACCTAGGTTCCCTAGGGCTGGGTTCCTCCAGCCCCGGACCTGGATGAACACACACACACACACACACACACACACACACACACACACACTAACAGAGCAAGTCTGAGCGGACCGGGTCAATCAACACTTTCAAGATGACCCCTTATCTGTCCCTGGACTCAATGGGCTGGATGAAGCAGCACTTTCAAGCTGCCCCCCGTTATGTGCCTCTGGGCTCAATGGACTGGGTCAAGCAGCACTTTCAAGCTGCCACCCTTATGTGTCCCAGATTCAGCATGTCCCTATCCCCACTCTCACATCACAATTGTACTGGTAGTAACATAGTAACTGGTTGATGAGCAAACCACACAGTCAGCGGCGCCAACTTTCTCCGGCGCCGGTGGATGCCCGCGCCCCCCCGGCCCTTTCCCTGCCCCTGGCCCTGCCCCGACTCCACCCCATCCCCGCCCCCATTCCAACCCCATCCCCAAAGTCCCTGCCCTAACTCCGCCCCCTCCCTGCCCCTACTGGATCCCTTCCCCAAATCCCCACCCCGGCCCCGCCTCTTCCCCCAGCGCACGGTGTTCCCCCTCCTCCCCCCTACCTCCCTGCCCCGTGAATCAGCTGTGTCGCGGTGCAAGGGCTGGGAGGAAGGAGAAGCAGGACGCGGCGGCGCACTCGCGGAGGAGGCGGAGGTGAGCTGAAGCAGGGGGGCAGGGCGGGGCCACAGGGAGCTGCCGGTGGGTGCTCAGTACCCACCAATTTTTTTCCATGGGTGCGGAGCACCACGGAGTCGGCGCCTATGCCACAGTATTTTGGGTGCTGCAGGGATCTTTAGCTTAGGTAAAAGAAGCGTTGCTGTAGAGTAAATGGGGAAAGCTAAAAACACAAAAGAGTAAAGTTCAGCAAGAGAGAGAGAAGCCACCAGCTTAACCATAAAAGTTATTTATTGAATAATAGTGATAACTAGACAAGGAGAGCCTAAACCAACATAATATACATTATTAAAGGTTAATACCTAAGGTAGAAAGGAAAACAAAGAGAGTAAGAAGGGGATCTCACCCACTCCATGAGGCTTGAACTGGTCGGGGTTCCCAGGTGATGGTGGCAGCTCAGGGTCCTGAGTGCTGGAGACAGGCAGAGCCCCCAGCACGATCAGTCAGGAGAAGATGGAGTCCCAGTGGAACTGATGCATAGTTTGGATCTAAGCATCAGAACACTTACTTGAACATAGGTAAGGGTTTTTGTAGAGAAACAACAGTGGTTCAAGGGAGAACACTAGATTTGTTTATGGGTAAACTGATGACTCAAGGGTTTTCTTTAGGCTAGACAATAGGAGCTGATCACTCTTGGCTATGGGTGGTGTTTTCTTCCAGGGAGCTCACAATGCAGCTAGGCTGCTTCAGTATTTTGGATATCAATCAAGGATTTATTACTAGAATTGGTCTGATAACTGCTGAGCTGGGTGTGGGCAGGTGTACGTTCATTAACATCTGGAGCAGAGATTCCCATGATGCAGTGCTTCCTTGCTTTTCTGGTCCCAGAGTTCAGTGCGGTTCTCTGTTCTTCATTCTGTATGCTAATCCTTGGCCTATCTTTCATGCAGATGAGGATAGGGAAGTTGTCTCTGCTCTCCATTCTGTATGCAAATGGAGATGTCTTAATCTTGTCACCCTTGTCAGGAGGGGTCTAGGTGTGTCTCCCAGCGCCCTTCACTGCTCTCTGATCGGTTTTGGTTCAAGCAGAGTCTGGTGGGTGTGTGTGTGTCTTTCATGAGTCAGACAGGCTAGATACTGCGCCCTGGTTCCCCAAGAAGACAGAGCTGACTGGTATCACTATCCTCAGCAACATATAATAATAACAACAACTAATGGGGAAATGTTATAGAATTATTTTAAATCTTAGAAAGGTAAATATCACCTGAATTATATTTTAATGAAGCACAGATGATAGGACAGATGTAATTTAGAATTCTGAGCTAAGATTCTAATAGTTCAAGTTTAACAGCAGACAGTGGGCATCACAGCAGGAATTAGCCCTAACAGAGCCAATCATATATCTCCCTGTATATTGTGCTTAATTTTTATTTTTTTAACTATTTTTTTAACTATGAAATTCCCACACTGGTGTATGACTCTTTCAACCTGAATTCCCAGGTAAACTGGATTGAGCCGCAAAGCTTTGTCAGCAAAAAGTTGCATGTACACAGATATAGGCTCTGATGATTATTATAAGATGTTATGGTGATATGCCCATTAAGATTCTGGTATATAAATTAGCAGAGAATATTTCAACCGCTATCTATACTAGGAAATGTTACCAAAATATTGCCACTAGTGCTACAAATGGTTCAGTTGCACATGTTCTAGTGTCAGCCCTAGTGTAGGCAAGGATCCAGTGGCTTCTGGCATTTTTACTGTCAATTAAACCTGCAGCAGGTAACATTAGTGCAGCTGAACTAGTGGCAACACTGTTTTTTTGGTAAATTTCTCCAGCGTGGACATGACCTAAAATGGTCTCCAGAAATTATATGCTGCAAGTTTGACACTATTATAAATGTGTGACTCTGGAAACCACTGGAGCATGACTTAGGCCCTAGTTCAGCAAAGTACTTAAGCCAATTTATAAAGCACAAGCCTTGTCTACACAAAAAAAGGTACTATATTATACTGGTATAGTTAAATGGTACAGCCCACTTAGCATGCACGTCATTATACTGGTATAAAACTGCTTACAACTGTATAGCTTAATCCTGTATGAGAAGATGAATAAGCTATACCATTTTAACCATTTTTATACTGGTATAACTAAGGGTTGTAGTGGCATAATTATATTAGTGAACAATCACACCACTAACCAAAGTGGTATTATGGGAACAAAAAACTGTATGTAGATCAGGCCTTAAGTCCTAATGAACTAGCTGACCTTGGGGAAGCTGGTTCCCTTTTCTTCTGCAGCTCCTAATCAGAGGGTTCCTGATTTTATGAAGGTTTGGGTGGCTTTGGAGACATTAATAAAATCAGAGTTCCACCATATTACAAAACTAGGGTTACCATATTTCAGCAAGCAAAAAAGAGGACGGGAGGAGCCCCGCCCCCGTCCTGGCCGCGCCCCATCCTGCCCTAGCCCCGCCCCTGCCCCTCCCACTTCCCCCCCTCAGAACCCCCAACCCTCCCCTGCTCCTTGTCCCCTGACTGCCCCCTCCTGGGACCCCTGCCCCTAACTGCCCCCTCAGGACTCCACCCCCTACCTAAGCCTCCCTGCCTCTTGTCCCCTGACTGCCCCCTCCTAAGACCCCCCCCAAATGCCCCCCAGGACTGTACCCCCTACCTGTACCCTGACTGCACCAACCCTTATCCACACCCCCACCCCCAGACAGACCCCCGGGACTCCCACGCCCCATCCAACCACTCTCCACCCCCTGACAGCCCCCCCCAGAACTCCCGACCCATCTAAACCCCTCTGCTCCCTGTCCCATTGACTGCTCCGATCCCTCTCCCCACCCCTGCCACCTGACAGCCCCCCCCAGAACTCCCAGCCCCCCCCCTCGCTCCTTGTCCCCTGACTGCCCCCTCCTGGGACCCCTGCTCCTAACTGCCCCCCAGGACTCCACCCCCTACCTAAGCCTCCCTGCCTCTTGTCCCTTGACTGCCCCCTCCTAAGACCCCCCCCAAATGTCCCCCAGGACCGTACCCCCTACCTGTACCCTGACTGCACCAACCCTTATCCACACCCCCACCCCCAGAAAGCCCCCCCCCGAACTCCCGACCCCCCCCGTCTCTTGACTGCCCCCTCCAGAACCTCCCTGCCCCTTCTCCGACCCCCTGGCCCCCTTGTTGTTGGCCTTCGCCTAATGTCTCTGTGAACTTGCTCAGGAACGGCCTGAGCCGCTCGTCCCGGCAGGCTGGCTGGCAGGGGAGGAGGAGCTCCAGACTGCCGGAGGCGATCTGCGAATGCAGGGAGGGAGGGAGGGAGTGATCTCTGCTGCAGGGGGGAGGAGGAGGGGCTCTCTCTGGCTGTCGGAGCCCCATGTAAGTGGCACCATCCGGCCGGCTGCCCTGTTAGCCGCGCGCGCTCTGGATGGGGGGGAAGTCCGGACATTTACAAATTCCCCCCGGACGCTATTTTTAGCTCAAAAAGCCGGACATGTCCGGGGGAATCCGGACGAATGGTAACCCTAACAAAACATTTTAAAAATATTTGAATGTTTCCCTGTGAATTCATTAACTAAACCATTAACTTCTGCATATGGGCCAGTGGCTAAGTTTGAAAATCCATTCAATATACCTTCAGTGGGACTGCTAAGTTATCCTTTAAACTTAATACAAAATAATAAAATCATTGCTTCCACCTGAGCTGGATCCCCACTGGTATAAAAAACGGGGAGGCTAGCAAGGCATTTTCCTCTGGACCCCAATTCTCTCTCTCTCTGGGTCGCTAGCATCTTGACTTTGTTGATTTTCAGGGCATGCTACAAAGACCACCTTTTATCCCTTACTGCAGTAGGTGATGGGAAGGGCTGCCACACTCTGTAGGAATCTGGGAGGAGACTAATTATTTTTATTATGTTTATGGTGTTCCTGGGTTTTCTGACTTGATCTTGGGGTAACTGATGGGTCTGTCTATTTATATGTAAATTTTTAAATGATTGCCAAGGGACCCAGAGTGTTGGATTGGCACTTTTTTATTGAACAGAAATAAAAATCTAAATAACTAAATACTGTTAAATATCAGCTCTGTGTTCTTGGGGAACCAGGGCACAGTACCCAGCCTGTCTGACTCACGAAAGACCTATCCTTCTGCTTGAACCAAACCTGATCAGAAGAAAGACTTACAAAAAGCAATGAAAAGGCAGTGGAAGATACACCTAAACCCCTCCGGACAAGGGTGACAGGTTTAAGGAAACTCCCCTAACCTCAGCTGTATCGAAGATGGGACAGGGAGGCATCCCTATTAGCATACAGAATGGAGAACAGAAATTCCAAGGCAAGAAACGCACGGAACTCTGGGACTGGAAAAGCAGGGGAGCACTGCATGATGGGGAATCTCTGCTCCAGATGTTAATGAACCCACGCCTGCGCACACCCAGCTCAGTAGTTATCAGACCAATTCTAGTAATAATCCTTTATTGGTATCCAAAATACTGAAGCTGCCTAATCACATTGTGAACTCCCCCGAAGGAACACCATCCATAGCCAGGAATGATCAGTTCCTATTGTCTAGCCTGAACAAAACAACTTTGGTATACTCCCTTGAGCCATCAGTTTACCGATAAACAAACCTAGTGTTCTCCCTTGAACCATTGTTCTTTCCCTACAAAAACCCCTTCCCATACTCAAGTAAGTGTTCTGATGCCTGGATCCAAACTCTGCATCAGTTCCATTGGGACTTCATCTTCTCCTTACTGATCATGCTGGGGGCTCTGCCTGTCTCCAGCACTCCGGACCCTCAGCTTCCCCCACCACCTGGGAACCCTGATTGATTCAAGCTTCACGGAGTGGTGAGAACCCATCTCTCTCTCTCGGTATAGTCTTCTGACCCTGACTTGTTTGATCAGTTATAGTTTTCTAAACCTGACTTTTATAATTAAATTTAAGTTAGATTTAATATTGTAACTGTTTTGTTTGTTTGGCTCCCCTCATATGGTTATTACCTGGCAATAAATAACTTTCATGGTTAAGCTGGTTGCTTTCTCTCTTTCTCTCTCTCTCTGCAGCAATGCTTCTCATACCTAAGCTAAAGAGCCCCGCAGCGCCCAAAAATCCTGTAGGGTTTGCTCATCAAGTGGGTTATTACCAGAACAATTGCAACGTGAAAGTGGGGATAGGGACGTGCTGAACTTGGAGCATATGAGGGTGGCAGCTTGGAAGTGCTGCTCGAACCAGCCTGCTCAGGCGTACTCTATTCCAGTGCAGTGCCCATGGCATATGAGGGTGACAGCTTGGAGATGCTGTTCGACCCAGGCTGCTGAGTCCAACGGCATATGAGGGTGACAGCTTGGAAGTGCTTCTTGACCCAGCCTATTGAGTCCAGGGATATATAAGGGGTCAGCTTGGGAGTGCTGATTAACTCGGTCTTCTCAGACGCGCTCTGTTAGTGTGTGTGTGTGTGTGTGTGTGTGTGTTCTTCTGATTCTGGGGCTGGAAGAACCCAGCCCTGGGGAACCTAGGTTCTGCAGGATAGCTCTATTGGGAGGGAATTTGCAGAAGGGAGAAGTAGAGCTCCATATGAGAATAAAAGGGACACAAGCAGTACATTGATAGAATTACAGACACCCCCCCCCGCCAGAAGAGTAATCCTAATAAATGAGCGTACCCTAAAGTAACAGGCAAATCTGGTAACAATACACAAAAAGAACAATGCAATTGACTATACATAAAGTACAGATAAATACATAACATAAAACAAACTGTAAATAGAGGGAAATATTTCTTCTGTAATCTTTTTATTATAATAATCATAGGTGTTACTTGTAACAGCAGAGGTAAAAGAAATCAGGTGAGTATGACACTTAAATTGTAAGTGTCCCTTTAACACTGAAGTGAAACATTTATTTTACAGTCCTCACAGAAAGACCTTTAACTCGAGAATTCCTGTGTGAAAGATGTATTGGTGTTTCCATTTATTTGCTCCTCTTTTTTATTCCATATATTTTAAGGCAAGAATTAAGCTCTCTGCACAGTTTGCTCACAAATGCACAGGCAATGGCTTTGCTGTACAGAACCGACACAGGCCGCGCCTCTGCTTGCCATCCTACAGGATGCTTCATTATATTAGCTATCAGAGGGGTAACCGGTTAGTCTGGATCTGTAAAAAGTAACAAAGAGTCCTGTGGCACCTTATAGACTAACAGACGTATTGGAACATAAGCTTTCATGGGTGAATACCCACTTCATCAGATGAATGTAGTGGAAATTTCCAGAGGCAGGTATAAATATGCAGGCAAGAATCAGTCGAGATAACAAGGTTAGTTCAATGGGGAGGATGAGGCCCTCTTCTAGTAGTTGAGGTATGAATACCAACAAGGGAGGAAAAACTGCTTTTGTAGTTGGCTAGCCATTCACAGTCTTTGTTTAATCCTGAGCTGATGGTGTCAAATTTGCAAATGAACTGGAGCTCAGCAGTTTCTCTTTAGCTTGTTTCCTTTTCAGCATTTTTGTTTTTAAGTGCCTTGGTACAAGGAAGCCTGGGAAAGAGCAGAGGCGAAGAGGGGCAGCTTGGCAGTCCAGTGTTGGCGGGGGGCGGGGGGGAGGGGTTCAGTGGTGTCAGGGGAGGGAAGACAGACAGTATAAAGCAGGGGTCTCAAACTCAAATGACCACGAGGGCAACATGAGGGCTAGTTCATTGGCCCGAGGGCCACATCACTGACACACACCCCTCGCTGCCCCCGGCCCTGCCCCCACTCCAACCCCTTCCCCGAAGTTCCCCACCCCAACTCTGCCCCCTCCCTGCCCCCAGAGGGTGCATGAGGGGTGCGGCAGGGGCTCAGGGCAGGGAGTTGAGGTGAAGCAGGGGGTTGGGGTGCAGGCAGGGGGCTCAGGGTGCAGAAGGGGTGTGGGATGCAGCAGGGGGCTCAGGGCAGGGGGTTGAGGTGCAGGCAAGGGGCTCAGGGCAGGGAGTTGGGGTGCAGCAGGGGGTTGGGGTTCAGGCAGGGGGCTCAGGGCAGGGGATTGGGGTGCAGAAGGGGTGTGGGATGCAGCAGGGGGCTCAGGGCAGGGGGTTGGGGTGTGGGGTGCAGCAGGGGGCTCAGGGCAGGGAGTTGGGGGGCAGGGGGCAGGAGGGCTTCGGGCTCCGGGGTGGCAGCGGGGCACACCGGGGCCGGGGCCAGGGCAGGCTGCCAGCCCCAGCCCCGGGAAGTAGCTGGAACCATGTCCCTGCGGCCCCTGGGGAAGGGGGACGCAGGGCTCCACACGCTTCTTGCGGCTCCTCTATGTACCTCCCCCGAAACACCCATTGGCCGCGGTTCCCTGTTCCCGGCCAACGGGAGCTGGGGGGCGGGGGCGTGCCTGGAAGCCAGGGCAACACACGGACGGAGCAGGGACGTGATGCCAGGTGGCGCGGGGCTCGAGGGGTGCATTCCTGCAGGTGTAGTTTGCCCGCCCGCGGGCCGCGTGTTTGAGACGTAGGGTGACCAGATCGCAAGAGTGAAATATCAGGACACATTGGGCGAGCGGGGTGGGGGGAGGGGAGAGGACGACAATGACAGACACAGGTGCACAGAGCCATGAGAGGGGGCCCTAGGAAGCTGCGAGTAGGGGCCCTAGGAAGCTGCGAGAGGGGTTGTACGGCCCCTGCTGCAGCCCACACCACAAGCCACAGGGCAAGGACACCTATTGAATTCAATGAGAATTTTGCATGTGAATTGATGTACCTAGTTCTGAGATTATAAAGCCAGAAGGGATCCGGTGATCACCTGGTCTCACTGCCTGTATAGCACAGACATAGAACTTTCCCAAAATAATTCCTAGAGGATAGCTTTTAGAAAAAGCTTTTAGAAAAACACCATGACCCTTAGTATATTGTTAATCGTTAATTACTCTCACCATTGAAAAGGTATGCCTTCTATCCAGTCTGAATTTGTCTAGCTGCAACTTCCAACCGTTGGCTCATGCTCTATCTTTCTCAGCTAGACTGAAGTGCCCATTATTAACTATTTGTTCCCCAGGTAGATACTTACAGTCTATAACCAAGTCACTTCTTAACCTTCTTTTTGTTAAGCTAAATAGATTGAGGTCCTTCAGTTGATCACAATATGGCATGTTTTATAATCCTTTAATCGGTCTTGTGACTCTTCTTTGAACACTCTCCAATTTATCAATATCCTTCTTAAATTGTGCACCCCAGAACTGGACACAGTATTCCAGCAGTGGTTGCACCAGTGCCAAATACAGAGATAAAATAACCTCTCTACTCCTGCTTGAGATTCCCCTATTTAGGCATCTGGTCACCCTATTTCTGTATGCATTTCCCCAGGTTTTTTTGTAAAAATCAAAACTGAACTGCCCCAGAAATTCTGTCATGTGGAATCATCGTGAAACTCTCATGGCTCCAACCCTGCCGATGAACCTTTAGATCCACTGCACACAGGGCCGGCTCCAGGCACCAGGCAACCAAGCTGGTGCTTGGGGCGGCACCTGGAGGGGGGCGGCGCGGCGCTCGGGCTGCCGGGGAGAGCGGGGCCACAGCCGGGCTCGCCGCCCTCCCCCCGGCGCTCTGGCCGCCCTCCCCCCCGCGCCCTCCCCCCGGCTGCCGGGGGGAGAGCCGAGCCCCCGCCGGGGCTCACCGCCCTGCCCCCACCGGGGCTCGCCGCCCTCCTCCCAGGGCTCCGGCCGCCCTCCCCCCCGGCGCCCTGCCCCCGGCCGCCGGGGGGAGAGCGGAGCCCCCGCCGGGGCTCGCCACCCTCGCCCCGGGGCTCCGGCCGCCCTCCCCCCGGCGGGAGAGCGGAGCCCCCGCCGGGGCTCGCCGCCCCCCCCCGTGGGGGGGGGGGCAGCGGAGGCTTTTTTGCCTGGGGCGGCAAAAAAGCCAGAGCCGGCCCTGACTGCACAGACTTCTGCCACTTGAGCTAATGGAGTACGTGATGGCAGAGGCAGTAGGTTGTCATCCTATATGTGATAGATCAGCTCTATAGGGGGATGAGACACTTTTTTTGCCACTGGGTTTCACAGATATCTGCTGACAGAAGAGGAACTGTGAAACTCAGGAATCCTGGGTCTATTCCAGGCTCCTGAATGGAGTGGTCTCTAGTAGTCAAGGACTCTTCTTCCCCATCCCCTCCAATCTATGTCTATCCTATTGCTGTCTAACCCGCCCCAGCTCCTCATCTGATTTCAACTGCCCCGCACTACCGCTCTGGATTCCTTGTCCCAGTTTCCTGGTCCTGTCTCACTCTCCTCTCTCCCCGCCCCCATCCCTCAGATGGGATGTTCATTCCAGACTGGCAAAATTATAAGGCTTCCCAACATTTCAACACTTCCCATTCTAAACTTTCGGTTGCTTAACTATAGGCTAGCTCTGCCTACAACAAAGCGTATTCAGAACCTCTGATTAAAGGGATTATAAGGGTAGCAACCTCCATCATAGCTAGTCACCAAAGATTGAACCCGAGCCATCCAGACTTAAAAGCATGAGCTTCTACTACTTGAGTTCAAGATATAACTCCCTTAGCTGGTAGCTATACAGTTATCCTCTAAAAATCCACCAGAGGAGGGCACAAAACACATGTTGGACAGTGAATTACAAAAGTGCCAAATATTATTATTAGACCTGCAATACTTTTCACAATGAACATCAGCGGGGGATAAACTGGGAGTTTAAGAATATTTGGAAAACAATTTTAGAATAACATTCAGTGCTGTGGTTTAAAAGAAAAAAAAACTGTTAAAACTCATAACTTAGCAGTATTCAGTGTTTGAAAAAAAAACAACTTCTAGGAGCTATGGGATACAAGTTAAGAATGTTGAAACAGGAAGATGTTATGCTTAGTTACCACCTGGGCAAGGTGGCGTGCTATGTAATACTTGCAAGATTTCACTGTAGTGTTTTACAATATATAGCAGCGCAATGCTGATTCCATTGATATTGTTGAGCAATTCATGCTGTTTTTATTTCAGCCCACATCTTAATAGTTTTGAATACAAGATCACAATTTTCAACTCAGTTGGTCTGAACATGCAGAGCTTTAAAACTGCTATGCTCTAAACTGTATATTAACTACAGTTTTATAAACCTGCATGTCAGAGAACTGTGTGCCACTACTACTAGACAGTGGCACAAGGCAATTCAGTGTGAATCACAGAAATGTAGGACTGGAAGGGACATCAACAGGTCATCTAGTCAAAACCCTGCACTGAGGCAGGACTGAGTCATAACACTAGACCATCCTTGACAGGTGTTTGTCTAACCTCTTAAAAAACTCCAATGACTGCTATTCCATAACCTCTCTAGGTAATTTGTCCAGTGCTTAACTACCTTTACAGTTAGGAAGTTTTTCCTAATGTCTAACCTAAATCTGCCTTGCTACAATTTAAGCCCATTGCTTCTTTTTCCTGCATGTCCTGAGTGGGAGGGGGGTGGGTCCAGACCCCTGGTTTAAAGGTATCAAGGCTGAGGGCACACAGGGTCACATGTGCCCAGCTGATGGGGGGGAGATTCTGGGCTCCACTCGCGCCTCCCAGTGGGGCGGGGAGACTGCCCGGGCCTCCCTCTCAGCTCGGATGTGGCTGGCCCCGCCTCCCTTTCCCCACAGCAATAACTCGGCTCCGCGGCTGGGGCGGTGCTCAGACCTGCGTGGTCCCTGTTGCGTAGGGGGCGGCTGGTGGGCCCAGTGCCGTGCCGTGTCCGTGAGCAGGGGAGACTCTGGGCCATGCCGTCCGTGCTCAGCGCCCTCTGGCTGCTGCTGGCCGCCGCCTTCCTCGCCGCGCTGTTGCTGGAGCTGCTGCAGGTCCGGCGTGGGGGGCCCCGACCCGGCCTCGTCCAGGATCTGCTCCGCTACGGGAAGACCAAGAGCGGCTGCGGGCAGCGCCCAGCCTGGCTGCGGCTTCTGGATTTGCCCAAGAGGTGAAGGGAGGTTGCCGGGTCTGTTAGCCCGGCACAGGGACACCCGCCTTCCCGGGCCCGCCCTAGCAGGGACTCTGTCCCCTTCCGCTCGGGCGGCGTGGCTCTGCTGGGAAGGCTGGTACTGGCTCTTCCCCATACCCCCGGCTATGGAGAGCTCCACGCTTGCCATGCAGCCCTTAGCCCTGAGAGTGGGGTGTGCTTGTGCAACAGATCCCTTCTTCAGCCGTGTAAAGGGCTGCAGGAGTGGTGCCAGTCCAGTCTGGCCTTGGAAAGTCGTGAGATTGGCTTGAAAATCTTATGGGTTTTTTAATGTTTGTTTGTTTGGATTAATGTTGGGTTATGTTTCTTTGTGGTCATCTAGTGGCTTCTGGGCTTTGATATAGACTCCTAATGTTTTCCAGTTTTTCCCTGTAATCATGGGAGCTGGAAATGTAGGGGGTTTTTTTGTTTGGTTTTTTTTATAATGAAAACAAAGGTTACCATGTAATCCCATGACTCCAGAAACTGGAGCTTTAAGAACCCACCAGATATTGTGAGACTGTGACATATATACATAGCTGTACATAGATTACATTTTTATATATATATTTGGGGCACTTAAGTTTTAATAGAACCCCCTTATGTTTTTTTTAGCAAATTTGACTACTAAATTGTTTATAGTTAAATGATTTTCATTAAATAGTTTCTTTGTTTGGATTATTTACAGACTTTTTTTGGAAAAGGGCCCATTTTGTCTTCAGAATAGCTGCAAAGAAACCAAGAATTTTTTTTTAATACTTTTATAATGTTTAACTGCTTAATTTTTGTAGCTTTTGCAAAGTTAACTTTTTACTTTTTTTTTTTAAATTACTTGCTTAATTTTTAAAATTACATTTTAATTAACTTAGATTTTATTATTTTAAGTATTGTTTTAGGGATTTAAATTCCCCATGTTTGCTCTTACTACTTTTTTTTTTTTTTTTTTTTTTTTTTACTTTTGCCATTACACCCCACCCTTAGGGTTTTTAACCGGTTTTCCAAAATCTTTGTCTGCTGCCTGTCTGCTTGGCTGGGCCCAATCCTGCTTTTTTGTTGAACCGTCCCTTTTCATGGGCACAGGCTTTGTTTCACTACCAATTTAGCAGCAAGGAGGGTGGGCTCCTTAACTAGCCCCCAGGGCCGGCTCTAGGCACCAGCAAAACAAGCTGGTGCTTGGGGCGGTACATTTTTAGGGGCGGCATGGCCGGCGCCAGAATGCTGCCCCTAAAAATGTGCCCCAGCCGCCCTAGCTCACCTCCGCTGCTGCGGGCCGCTGCTCCCCCTCCCTCCCAGGTTTGAGAGCCTGGGAGGGAGGGGGAGAGTCCGAGTGGCCGCGGTGCGGGCACCGCTTCTCCCCCTCCCTCCCTCCTAGGCTTGAGAGCCTGGGGGAAGGAGGCAGGGCTGGGGATTTGGGGAAGGGGCGGAGTTGAGGCGGGGCCGGGGGTGGGGTAATTAAAAAACGGGGGGGCGGCCAAAATTGTTTTTGCTTTGGGCGGCAAAAATCCTAGAGCCGGCCCTGCTAGCCCCCACCCTTCCTGGTCCCTTTCCTTTTTGTAATTACCCATGGGGTGCTCTTTTTGTAGTTGGGGGTGCCATACATATGACCACCTCCCCCGTCACCTGCTGGACCTCTCCTTGGTCATAATGAGGGTCGCTATAGGGGTGCAACAAGGTTCCGCCCAAAATTGAGGATCCTCACAAAGGGAGAGATCAAAGCCCTCATCCGGATCATCCCCCGTGAGGCTCGCCACCTCGACCGAACGCACGGCCAACTGACGTTTTAACTGTTCCTTTTTTTTTTTTATGGCGAGCACACTGCTGTTGCGGCGTCTGGCGAACACGAATCGGTAAATTTTTGACAAGTGTTTGAAGAACTGGTACTTGCTTAGCCAGTGCTTTCAGGCGGGTGCGTTTTGCTTTTTCCGCCTGAAAGTCCTGTCTTAAAGCCTGTAGCTTGTCCTGGGCGTAGGCTTGGGTTGCTGCCTGGTTAGTAATTTGTGCTTTTAGTTGCTCAATTTCCACTAGCAATCGGGCACACGCCTTGTCCCTTCTCCCCAACTCTTCTTTTTGTCCCGACAACATTTGATACCACATGGCTGCTGCAGTTGAAATTAATTCCACAGTTGCCCCTAGGTTCTTACCCTCCTGCTTTTTATACTTGGCATATAGGTTTAACAAATTCTGCCAAGTTTGCACCCTTCTCTGAAGCTCCGCCGCAGAACCCCAGGGATTGTATCCCACCTTGGTGAGAGCCTTTTCCAGCTGGGAGAGGCTTTCACCCCCCCCTTTGAAAGAGGCAGCAGGATTCCGTTCCTCTTTGCTGCCTCCCCCGTGGCTCGGGCATCAGGTTCACCTGCCTCCCGTGATGCCAGCTGACCGGGCAGCCGGACTACCATGTCCACGCTCCCTAATGCCCGTACGTCCGGCCACGAACCCATCGCTGATACCATTGCCCACGACTGCGGGACTCCCGAGTCCACAGCTGTATCCTTCTGTTTCCTGAACATGTTGTTACAATCCCTTAGTACAACTTTTAAGATTTTTTTTTTAAATTTTTTGAGATCTTACGTAGCCCACGCCAGCACCGGGGCTTCCACTGTTCCCCTGCTGGACCAGAGGCAGAGACGCTAAGCCTCCCTCCGTATTACTCAGCATACTACCACCGAGGGTTCATACACCAAATACAAAACCCCTCCCAGGAACAGAGTGAGAAACCCTAAGTTCTTCTTTTATGCTCAGTCATGCTATTGCTGAGGGTGTATGCACTGAGGATACCTGTCGTGTGGAGCAAGGGTCTCTAAGCCCACCTCCTGTTGCCTGGCAGTCGTACGACTGGGGGTTGACCCACCTGCACCCTTCCCCCGCCGACCAGGGTGGAGAGAGGAATGCTAAACCCCTCTCTGGTTTTGAGCCATGCTACGACTGAGGGTGGGGCACACCTGTAATTATAAAATCCTCAACATGAAATACCAACAGTGCCAAGTGTCTAAATTTTAAAGCTTTATTAATAAAATAATAAAATAAGAGCGGAGAGTGATGGCCAGGTATGAAAATCATCAGACTCGTACCTAGAGTAGGAAGACGCGATTAGGTTTATTTTGTTTATTTCTTATGGCTTGTGGATTCCTCTGTGCTAACCCCAGATGTTTTTGTTGCTTGTAACCTTTAAGCTGAACCCCCAAAAAACTATTTTGGGTGCTTAATTTTTGGAATTGCTCTTTTAAAAATCTAGCAATAGCCTGAGTTTTCAGATGTATTTTCTTTTTCTTGTTTTTTAATAAAATTTACCCTATTTTTTTTTTTTTTTTTTTTTTTTTTTTTTTTAAGAACAGGATTTGGATTTTTGTGTCTTAAGAGGTTTGTGCATGTTTTCTAATTAGCTGGTGGCAACAGCTGATTTCTTTGTTTTCCTTTCTCAGCTCTTCCCGGGGGAGGGGGGGTGAAAGGGCTTGAGGGTACTCCACAGGAAGGAATTCCCAAGTGCGCCTTTGTGGGTTCCAAGGGGTTTTGCATTTGGGTGATGGCAGCATCTACCCAGCCAAGGTCAGAGGAAAGAAAAACTGTAACCTTGGGAGTTGCAGGCCCCCACCTTCTGCACTCCAAGTGCCAGAGTGGGGAATCCGCCTTGACAAGAGCCATCTACGTGTCGTGCCCTGGTCTGAATCCTGATTGTGAGGCATCCAGGATGTTGGCTGATGTAACATGTTGTTGGAGCTTGGTGATTGCTGTTTCCTCAGTTGTTTTGCCCAGGAACAGAAGGTTAGAGATGAGACAGTAGTTGGAGAGCAATCTTCAGAATCAAGTAATGGGGCTTCTTGAGGATTGGGTAAACTATAGAATTTTTAGGTGTGTTTCTCTGAAGGTGGCCTTGACTATTTCCAGTGGCCGTGGTCATAGTAGTTCTTCATTGGCTTCTACCAACCACAAATGACACGGATTCATTTAATAGGTTGTAGCTGTAATATTTTTCAGGGATTCTTGAACATAGGCATATGTGATGAGGCCCAAACTTTGCCAGGGTACTAGGGCAGATAATAGTCGGGGGGAGGGGAATTTTCCTTTCCAGTTAGTCCCTCTATATTCAGTTGATCAGTGACATATGCTGACAGCTCTTTACAATGGTGGATGCTTGGGTCTGGTGTCTGGGCTATGCAAACTGGGTTGATTAGCTGGTTTTCTGTGTGAAATGTCTATGCTGGCCGTGATTCTGCCATACTGATTTGCGGAGTAAAAGGCTCATTTTGCCTCCTTTATTGCAGTGGCATAGTCCTGTAAGTGTTTGTGCTGCTGGCAGAGGAATTTAGAATGGTGGTTTTTTTTTTTGTTTTTTTTTTTTGGACCACTGATGTCCTGATTTTGCCTCTATATGTTATCTGTTGTAGTTCACCTGTGAACTGTGGTGGTGATCTTATTTGGTGTGAGTGAGGGCAAGTGGACAGTTGGCAGCCAAGGCATCAACAGTAGTGGGCCACAGGTGACCATACTGTTGTACTAACTAATTGGCACTTTAGCCTTGTATTTGAGTGGCTTGTTCTCCTAGGGCGAGTTGAAAACCTATAGAGTTTAGAGGTCTTCAGGGGCGGACCATCTCTGGTTGCTCACTATCCTGGTGGGAAGGAGGGAAAAGCTCTGATCTTTGCCTGGGTCAGACCATATTCATCAGAGTAGACAAATCCTGAGTTTCTTATCTTAGTTTTCCTCCCTGCTTCTTTTATCAGGCTTTCTTCATACATTATAAAGAAGCAAAGAGGCACAAATTACAAGTCACCTTTGAAGAAACAAAAACAACAACAAAAAGAGGGCTATACACTGACGTTTTAGGAACGTTTATGCTTAGGTTGTCTTTTTTTTTTTTTTTTTTTTTTCTTTCTTTCCCCAGACTTGTATATATATAATTTTTTTTTTTTTTGTAAAATTCATCTTGAAAACTCTGGCCTGCAAACATGCATGTGTGTAACTTTGTTACCACAAATAGTTCCACTGACTTCAGTGGGGCTACTCATGATAGTAGAGGTAAGCCCATAAATCAATATTTTTAAGATCCGGGCTTAGGTACAATAAAGCAATTGCATTTCAGGGTTGTGATTTAAGAGTCTCACTCTTGTTTTGAGAATTGAAATGTTGGTGTTATCAGGTTTTATAAAAAAATAAATAAATGGAGCTTAAATTCATCATTGGGTGTAATTTTGCTGAGTGTGGAATTACACCGGGATTGATTGGCCCATTAAGATTTCTGTTAATGTTAGGTGTTTGAAAATGATCTTTCATATGAGTCAGAAAACATGTTTGGGTCAAACATTCTCCTGCAGTATTTACAACCCAACATAGGAGCATTGTGCTAGTGTGGGAGAAAGTGAGGTAAAGCATAGGACTGGGAGTCAGACCAGAATTTAATCTGTCTTGTCTGGCTTGCTGCATGACTATGAGCAAGTCAATTAAACGGTGTGGTTTTTACCTCTGTGAAACGGGATAATATTCAAAATAACCTACATTACAGAAGCATTGCCTTGCTTACTTCATTAATATCTGTAATGTGCTTCTGATTCATAGCACTTCTGTAGGGCCATTCAATTATTATTATTTCAGTAGAAACAAATCTATTTTATTGTCCAAACTAAGGAAAATGCAGAAAGTAAGAAAACCACATAGTGAAAAGTAAATTAGATAAAAACTTGAATTTAAAAAAAAATCCTAATGTATTACTAAAAACACACACAAGTAATTTGTGTCTTCTTCAGACCTGGGAAGCTACCTAGTCTAAAATTACCTTGTTGATAAGTAAAAGATTCTTATTAGATGTGGTAGTTTTCTGCTTGGCCCTCAAAATTGCTTACTGTAGAGACAGTCAGTTGATACAAGTAGCACATTGTACAAGTGCACAAGTTTTGCAAATCACTCTCAGCTCAAACAAATATAATACATTGCTTCAAATAAGACCTAACATAAGAATGGCTATACTGGGTCAGACCAAAGGTCCATTTAGCCCAGTATCCTGTCTTCCAATAGTGGTCAATGCCAGGAGCTTCAGAGGGAATGAACAGAACAGGTAATCATCAAATGATCCATCCCCTGTCGCTCATTCCCAGACTCTGGCAAACAGAGGCTAGGGACACATCGCTGCCCATCCTGGCTAACAGCCATCGATGGACCTAGCCTCCATGAATTTATCTAGTTCTTTTTTCAACCCTGTTACAGTCTTGGCCTTCACAACATCTTCTGGCAAGGAGTTCGACAGGTTGACTGTGCGTTGTGTGAAGAAATACTTCCTTTTGTTTGTTTTAAACCTGCTGCCAATTAACTTCATTTGGTGACCCCTAGTTCTTGTGTTATGAGAAGGAGTAAATAACACTTCCTTGTTTACTTTCTCCACACCAGTCATGATTTTATAGACCTCTGTCATAACCCCCCTTAGTCTTCTCTTTTTCAAGCTGAAAAGTCCCATTCTTATTAATCTCTCCTTAAGACTCACTGCAATTCTCCAGAATGACCTGAATGATTTTGAAGATGTTATCTAAGGCTACCTGGCTGTCTGTCTAGACATGCAATGGCCTTCACCACCATGATTTCTAAGTGCATCATACTTATTTATGGGTTTTATTCTCTGAAATCCTCTGGGAAATATCACATTTTTCTGGATGGGGAACTAAGGCAGAGAGATCACATGACTTGCCAAAGTTCACAAAGGAAATCTGTGTCTGAATTGGGAATTGAACCTGGATCTCTTGAGTGTGCTGTCAACTAGAGAATCCTTCCCACAAGGTTAGAGAAGAGGATTGGGACCCTAGGCTTCTGGCTTTTAGTCCCAGCCCTGCAACTGGGCATAGCTACTACTACTGCACAGTATTGTGAGGCCAAATTAATCCTTTATGCACGCTACTCCCCCATAATGGTAATGAAACTCAGTGAATTTGCGCTAATAGAATTTTCCAATGCATTTTCCATTGTGAAAGTGTGATTTACGTCACAGGAAAGTAGCCATCGATTTGGCTCCAAAACTGGCAGACCGTTGGGTACGTGGACCTTGACACTGTTCCAGACCTTTAAGGGAAGTTCCACATCACAAAAGGTGCAAATGTATGCTAACAGGGTTGTCATTAACTTGCCCAATAAAGTCCTGTGGAATTGGAGGATGTGACTCGGAGGAAAGCATTCTTTGTCTCCCTTATCTTTTCCCTCCTCCTCCTCCTCCTCCTCTCCATGGAGTTCATTGAGTTTCAATGAAGAGGCTTCTTTTGCAGGGTTGTGTGAAAGGCGGTACGATGTCATAAGTGGTGAATGCCATGTCTTTGTACCCCTGCCTAGGAGTAGGCATTCTCTAATCTTTTATCTTCTCTGCATGTGGAGGCAGGAGGGAAGATTTGGTCCTGAATGTCCCAGAGCATTTTGGAGGCAAGGTTGCCTATAGTATACTGTAATAGCACTAGGACATCTTAAATTAATTGGCTTTGCAGTGCTATCTGCAGCAGAGCCAGCACGCTGTAATTGAGAATTCAGTCCCCTTTGCCTCTGCGACAGTAGTTAAGCAACTGTTTTAAGTAGCATTAGTAGTAGTTGCACTCTACTCTTTACATTAAAAAGATAAATGTTTTTGAACCAGTACACCTGGCCAGTTTTTTTTAAATATTAGCATTTGATAGACCTGTCTGGGCTATTAAATGTGTACATAGAGATTTCACTCAATTTAATAAAATGACTAGAAAGAACACAGGGGTTGTAATGATGCTCACTCTGTAATACGGTAACACCTTGTTAAATAGAACCTTCTAATGACTATATTCCCATGTAAACGAAAGCTAACTGTTGTAATGATTGTTTTGTTTCTGATATTTATAGATGTGTTAAAAACTTCCTAAACAAATAAATAGTTTAAAATACACATGCACCTGCACACACGTACATGTGTTTGGGCTGTTGTTTATGGGAATATAGTCATAACACTGAACCAACCAGCTATTAAAATAACTCTAGTGAAAAACCCTTGGGAGGGGCTTAGAGAAGAGAGGGAAGAGTGTGTCCATTATCTACCTCTTCAGCCTCTGTTCCATCCCTTTCCCCACACAAACTTTCCACTGCTGGGGGCCTCCCCAAGAGTCTAAGATGCCCATATCAAACAAGACTTGAGTTTGACTTGAATATGGGCTAAGTGGAGACCTGGTTTGCAGAAAAACTCATAGCAGTTTGAGTTCTGTTTGTCCCTAAGCCAAAAGTGCTACTTTACTATAACAACCCCTACTGTGTGGCTATGTTGTTTGCTCAGAGACTGGAGTACAAAGAGTGTTTTCAGATAAATTAAATCTGTACCTGCTTGGTCTGCCCGCTGTAAGCGAGCAAATGGTTTATTCTGTTGGCAGATATTGCCAGATGTCCTGATTTTATTCATAGATTTTTATGAGCAGAAGAAGCCATAAGATCATCTAGAATTACCTCCTGTATATCACAGGCTATTACATTTAATCCAGTTACCCCTTCATTGAGCCAAATAACTTGTGTTTATCTAAAACATATGCTCCAGAAAGGCATCCAGTCTTGCCTTAAAGATATCAAGGGAGATGAATAATCCATAGGTCTGCAAGACAATTTAAAGACTCATGGATTTGTGTGGTGACAAAACACACTGTCCAGCTGTGTAATGGTGTCTGGGTGATTTTGTACAAAAGACCAATGCAGAACAGTAGTAATTTTTCCATGCTCTGCATAGTCTGTCCAGAAGAGGTGAAGAAAATGAAAATACTGTTGGAGGCAACAGCATGGAAATGCCCAGAAAAGAATTCCAGGCAGGATGGCTGGGGTATTAAAACATGTCATTGTCAGACTTTTAACTGTGTAAGTTCTAACCAAAGGATTTTATATTTTCAAAATTTCATTTTACATTCATGTATTGCTGTGTGGTTTGTATTTATGTATTTATTTATTTGAAGCCTTGAGTCTTGCACTTGTTTTGTGTGGTCTCCACTCACTCTTCTAGTTTTCCAGTCCAGCCACCTGAAGGGTCTAAAAACACGGAAAAAAAAATACAGTGAGTGGGAGGTTTAGTATTCTGAGCAGCATATAACTGGGAAAGACAGTGTTGGAATGAGGCTATGGTAGGCATCTGGTAGTTCCATAAAAGGCCCCATCGTCTCTTATTGTGGGAGTTTAGGCCAAATGAAAATGAGCCGTTCCCCTTTGACCTGGTCACTGAATTCCAACACTGAAGAAAGGAGTGGTAAGAAAAAAATGATTGAAAAATCCAGAAAGTTAATACTGATGCTTCTTTCTTCCACAGGTGGTTTTCTCACTTCTATATTCTTTCTGTGGTCTGGAATGGTTTCCTGCTCCTATTGCTTATTCAAGCTTTGTTCCTAGCAAGACCTTTCCCGATATGGCTTCAGGATTTGCTCAGTGCTCTTGGTGGAGCTTCGCAAAACCAGGATGTGGGCAAGTACTCCACATGTTATGGACAGATGCACAGATGTTGTAACGCAGAACTGGTATACTCTCCTGACCTCCCTTCGAGAATGCATTAGCTACTCATCCCTAATTTATACTAGGGCTGTCAATCGCAGTTAACTCATGCAATTAACTAAAAAAAAATTAATCACGATTTTAAAAATTTCTGTTTTAATAACACTGTTAAACAATAATAGAATACTAATTTAAATTTTATTAAATATTTTGGATGTTTTTCTACATTTTCAAATGTATTGATTTCAATTACAACACAGAATACAAAGTGTACAGTGCTCACTTTATATTATTTTTATACAAATATTTGCACTGTAAAAATAATAAAGAAAAGAAATAGTATTTTTCAATTTACCTCATACAAATACTGTAGTGCAGTCTCTTTATCATGAAAGGGCAACTTATAAATGTAGATTATTTTTTTGGTTACATAACTGCACTCAAAACCAAAACAATGTAAAACTTTAGAGCCTACAAGTCCACTCAGTTCTTCTTGTTCAGCCAATCGTTAAGACAAACAAGTTGTTTTACGTTTACATTTGATAATGCTGCCCGCTTCTTATTTACAGTGTCACCTGAAAATGAGAACAGGCATTCGCATCACACTTTTGTAGCCAGAGTTGCAAGATATATATAATACATGCCAGATGTGCTAAACATTCATATGCCCCTTCATGCTTCAGCCACCATTCCAGAGGACATGCTTCCACGCTGATGGCACTCGTTTTAAAAAAGAAAAAAAAATGTTAATTAACTTTGTGACTGAACTCCTTGGGGGAGAATTGTATGTCTCCTGCTGTTTTACCCGCGTTCTGCCATATATTTCATGTTATAGCAGTCTCAGATGATGACCCAGCACATGTTGTTCATTTTAAGAATACTTTAATTGCAGATTTGACAAAACGCAAAGAAGGTACCAATGTGAGCTATCTAAAGATAGCTACAGCACTAGACCCAAGGTGTAAGAATCTGAAGTGCCTTCCAAAATCTGCGAGGGACGAGGTGTGGAACATGCTTTCAGATGTCTTAAAAGAGCAACTCTCCAATGCAGAAACTACAGAATCCAAACCACCAAAAAAGAAAATCAACCTGTTCGTGGCATCTGACTCAGATAATGAAAATGAACATACGTCGGTCTGCACTGCTTTGGATCATTATTGAGCAGAACCCGTCATCAGCATGGACGCATGTCCTTGGAATGGTGGTCGAAGCATGAAGGGACATATAGACATGCCAGATGTGCTAAAGATTCATATCTTGCAACGCTGGCTACAACAGTGCCGTATGAACGCCTGTTCTCACTTTCACTGACATAAGCCTTACGCCTTTCGTGGAGGTGGAGTTATGATGTCAGTGTAGTAGAGCACTTACGGTGGCGGGAGCAAGGCTGTAGTGTAGACACGACATAGTTAGGTCGACATAAGCTGCCTTATGTCGACCTAGCTATAGTGTAAACCAGAGGTGGGCAAACTACGGCCCGTGGGCCATATCTGGCCCGCGGGACCCTCCTGCCCGGCCCCTGAGCTCCTGGCCCAGGAGGCTAGCCCCCGGCCCCTCCCCCGCAGCCTCAGCCTGCCCCGCTGCCGGCGCAATGCTCTGTGCGGCGGGGCTGCGAGCTCCTGGGGCAGCGCAGATGCAGAGCCGCGGCCTGACCCAGTGCTCTGTGCTGCGCAGTGGTGTGGCTGGCTCCCACCAGACGGCGCAGCTGCCTGTCCTGCTCTGGGCGGCGTAGCTGTAGTGCCGCCAGCCACCGATGCTCCAGGCAGTGCGGTAAGGGGGCAGGGAGCGGGGGGGTTGGATAGAGGGCAGGGGAGTTCGGGGTGGTGGTGCTCAGGGGGTGGGGTTGTGGATGGGGTTGGGGTGGTCAGAGGGCAGGAAACGGGGGGGTTGAATGGGGGTAGTGGTCCCGGGGGGGATGGGACAGTCAGGAAGGGGGGGGGTTGGATGAGGAGGCGGGGGGGCAGTCAGGGGCAGGGGTTCCAGGGGCAGTCGGAGGACAGGGAGAAGGGGTGGTTGGATGGGGCAGGAATGAGAGGAGGGGTTGGATGGGTGGCGGGGGGGCAGTTAGGAGCGGGGGGTCAGGGGGCAGGGAACGGGTGGTGATGGGGGCGGGGGGGCAGCGGTCCCAGGTGGATTGTAAGGGGGTGAGAAGCAGGGAGGGTCAGATAGTGGGCGGGGCCGGGCCACACCTGGCTGTTTGGGGAGGCACAGCCTCCCCTAACCAGCCCTCCATACAATTTCAGAAACCTGATGCGGCCCTCAGACCAAAAAGTTTGCCTGCCCTGGTGTAGACCAAGCCTAAATCACTAGCCAAATCCTCCATCCATCAGAGGCTCAGGGTTAAATGTGCCTCCTAACCCTACAGTTAGCAGGATTCTCAATACCTGCAAGTGGTTCCTAATTAGACTGGCTGCACCTGCCACTTCTCTCTAACTCCCTACTGTTTGCACTTGCAATGGGTACAAGCTGGTCCCACACTCCCATCCCAGCCAGGAACATCGCTCCTTGGGTCTTGGAGATGGGGAAATTGTTGACTTGAAGGGAGGAGGGTGGGGGAATTCATTCCTTCATAATAAAATGCTTGTACTGCAGCTGGGACTCAGTGTGTCAGGAGATATTGGTTCTGCAACTTTCACTAAGCACCTTCTGTGATGGGTTCTCCCCTGCGAGGTGCCACCTGTAACTGGGGTACTAATGAACTCTCTGACCCACCAGCCTGAGCTCCCTCTCTCACGGTGCTGCTGTGACAAGCTGCAGACCCACTCCTGGCCCTACACTTCCACCAGCATTCACACAGGTAGGGACACACCCAGCTGCAATTACATGCAGGCTCTCTGACCAGCCACTGCATATGCACCAACAATAGAGAAGCTACAGCCAAAATAACCACCAGCTTCCCAGCCTAGGACCCCAAAGCGGTACCGTCCTGCCCTGGTCCAAACCCCAACCAGTATGAATTTATTATCCAGTTCAGCTTTCCCCTCAATGTGGAGAGGAAATGCAACAGCCCCTCTGAGCTAAGATTCCCATGCACTTCACTCCAAACTCACTGGTTTAAATAAAGCAAAAACAAGTTTACAAAAGAGAGATTTTTTAAGTGATGGCAAACGGATCAAAGCAGGTTACCTAGTAAATAAACAAAAACGCAAACGAAGTCTAACACACTAGCAGTTTCCCACCCTGAGAGATGGTACAAGCAGGCTGCAGATTCTTAAGGCACAAGCTACACTTGCTTTGCAGCTTGGAATTCCCAAGTATTTCATATGCAGGCTAGAAATCCCTTTAGCCTGGTTCCAGCATTTCCCCCAGGTCAGTCTTTGTTTCTTGGGTCTTTCCAGGAGTCTTCTTGTGTGGGGAGTGAAGAACAACAGATGATGTCACTCCCTGCCTTGTATAGCTTTAGCATAGGGCAGGAACCCTTTGTTTCAAAACTTGGTTGCCAGACCGGTTTGTGGAAAAATACTGACATCCCAAGATGGAGGCCAGAGACATGTGGTCTGGGCACATGCCCTTGCAGTGTTATAGCAACCATTGCTTACAGGCTGGCGAAAACGCCCACAGGAAGGTTAGCTATTCCACAGTCCATGGTCTTTACTGATGAGCCATCAGCCCCGTCTGGCTTCTTCATTGTTGTACCTGAAAGACGAGTTGTGGGTGTTTTCCAGAGTAAGCCCATTTGATATACAGATCCCTAGTCAATATTCATAGTTTCAGATACAAAAATGATACATGCATACAAATAGGATAATCATATTCAGCAAATCATAACTTTTCCAATGACACCTCACATGACTTACCTTGTACAAAATACAAAAATACATCAGAATTATGCCATAATCAGATAATCATAATATCACTGTGAAGAATATGGGGTGCAATGTCCCCTTCCCAGCCCCTGCCTTCATCAGAAAGTTAGAATAGATCTGAAAGAAGCAAATTTGATCTCCCATTAGATTGGTAAGGAAATACTTTATTTGAAAAATTCTAGATTAGGGTGTAACGATGTAAAGAGTTTATAGATTCGGGAAGGCTGTAAACAAAGAATCCCATGATACCCACACATTAATCTTTGCAGTACCACCGTAAGAAGTACAGGTCAGGAAACCAAGGCAGCGGTGGCCTTGTTCAAGGCTTTGACCATTATTCAATTATCCTTTTCTAGAAGTAATCCTTCCTTTATTTAGACAGAAGAAACTAATGGAAAGGATGTTCCAGAATAATCTCTTGGTTTAATTGATTTAAAAGTGGACAGCAAAGCAAAACTATTTTTGTCCTGTACAATTGTTTTTAGGATATATAAAGAGTATTTCATAAATTTTAAAAATATATTCCTTTGTTTTTTCTCACTGTAAATATCTGGCCTTTCTTTTATTTTACCTTAGCAAGAAAAATGGGGAGGACCTGTGTGGCTCTCCCTTCCCCCAACTCAGAGGGGGGGGGGATGCTGATTCTCAGCCTTAATTAAAAAAAAAAAAAAAGACACCCCCCCCCTTTTATCTTAATACAGCATCAAAATGCAATAAAAGCAACAACAACAAAAAGTATTTTGCTTTACAATTCACCTTTAGCACATTCAGTCAACTGAAAAAAAATACTTCTGCCTGAAAAATGAGTCAGTAAATCTTGGAACAGCTCAGAGGTCCTAGCCAAAACTCGAAAAAACCAAATTCCAGTTTTATTGGATGTTTTCACATTTTGGATATCTGAGATTTTTCTGTGCAACTGAAAGAGATTAAAAATCTCTCTTAAAAGTTTGTTTACATCATGCATTTGACAATTTATGTGTGTAGTCCATTTCACTATAGTCTGTTTTCTCTTTTTGTGTGGTTCTTTCAGACACCAACAGAGGAAAGAGAAGCAGTTGTTGTTGTTTTTTAAATAGGCAAATTGGGGAATTTGGAGGTAGTTTTTACAACTGCCTTCACTTTTAACTTTTTTTTTTTTAATTTAATTTACCATCCTTCAAGTTGTCAGTGTTCCTTTTGCAACACTAATAATAAGACAAACGCTAAATGTGCTCATCAGTGCAACGTGCGGGTGCCATATACACAAATTAAAAAGCATCCTTTCTGTCCAAAAGGACTTACTCTCCATCTTTCAAGGCAGTCATCTTAAAAATACACACACTGATTTTTTTTTTCTCTCGTTCCTGCTGTTCAGGTTCCATAGCTGATGTCCCTCTAGATAATTTTAAAATTAATGCAAATTCAATTATAGTGGAAACTGTTTTCCAGAGGGAATTCAGAGAAGAGAAAGAGTTTGAGATTGTCACTTCTGTTTGACTTGTAGGTGACAAACACCTGTCAGTCCTCTTGGTTCTCATGCTCCTGTGGCTCCACAGCTTTCGAAGGCTCATAGAGTGCCTCTGCATCAGTGTCTTCTCCAGTGGTGTCATTCACGTCGTACAGTACTGCTTTGCACTTGGGTACTATATTGTTATTGGCTTAACGGTGCTGTGTCAAGTGCCAGCTAATGTCAGCAATGGTGAGTGCCTCTTTAGTGCTAACCATAGTTGCAGCTTCTTTTTAATTTGTTTCTAGTATCACAAGATGGTTTGGTGAGGGTGGGAGTAGGGGGATGGGTGAGCGAGAGATTAGTAGTATGCCTAATCTTTTCACCTTCTAAAGTTCTATCTACAGAGTGTTTTTGTGTACAGGTGTATGTGAGATAGGTATTTGATGAGATCTATAAAAGTACTTACTGCAGTTACTTAAAGTCAGACTTATTAGCCAGCACATGACATCACATGCACGCCTGTAGTATGTATCCTAGTTCTGCTCTACATGTGGTTTCTCCTTATAGCTCAGTACCATTGTTTGCTGTATGCCACCATGTCCCTTAGACTCCCAGGCCCAACACATCATGTCTTTGTCAATGAGGTGCTTCCACTTTATGAAGGAACCTTCAGCTCAGCAGAGGTCAGGATCTCCCTGGTTACATGGCTATTATAGTCTGAAGTTTCTCTTTGCTATGGACCCTCCTTTAAATATGAGCCTGCCCCATGGCCAGCAGCTTTGTCTGTCTACTTAGTTCTTGGCCTCCAGTCACCCATCTAATATCAGATCGTCTTCTTTCTCTTTGCTACTTGGGCCAGTTAAGTATCCACAAATCCTGTAGAGCTCTTTGAATGATGTGACTTGTTTCTGCCAACATGTTGCACCAAGTCCTACAGTTGAGCTGTTGTTTGCTCTGCTGCATAGGTACATGATGAACCAAAATGCCCAAACTGCCTGGTGTGCTTTTCACATGACTAATTTTTCTTATGTGGTCAGCACTAGATACAGAATTTAAGCTATCTTAGAGGTAGCTTTTGTCCTCCACGCTGATTTTACAGCACTTTTAGAATGATTTTGGTGCAAACAAAGCCTTTTCTAGGTGGCACTGTCTGGGTGCATTTTCTATCTTCCTAATCATGGCATTCCACAGAGATGGTGCATTGGCATAAGCACTGGGGCCCATCCATAGTGCAAATTTCTTACAAATCAGAGTAATCTGTTCTAACCATTTTTTTTTTATTGCTAGTATAGATCAGGCAACACAGTTCTGTAATGATATCTTGACCTGAGCTATGGCACTGTCTTCTAACATGGTGATAAGAATACATTTTTATAAATACTGCCACAGTCAAAAATATGTTAGAATATGGAGGCCTGAACCAAATGGTGACCCTTTCTGCTTGTAGTATGCACCATCCCTTATTCCTACAGCTACTGATTAAAAACAAAACTGACTAATTATAACTTGCAGTAGCAGGCAGTTAAGAATAAAGGTCTGCAGCAATTCAGAACTAGGGTGTGGTTCACTGTCTGTATAAGTTGTGTTTAAAAGTCCCCTTCACCATTATTCAAGAAGAGGGGAGTACACTGGGAAAAGCTGCAAGGTTAAATATATATAAGCTGAACTTTTTTTGAGATGGTGTTGGTGAGGGTTCAATGCAGACTTTTTTCTAATCTTGTATTAATAGGCATACTATTTTCATTTTTAATTCAGGAAAAGACCTCTTCATGCAGATCTCCTGGTACCACATCCTAGGAATTATGATGTACATTTGGGCCTCTGTTCACCAACATAGATGCCATGTGATTCTAGCTAATCTTAGAAAAAGTAAATCAGGTGAGATGTTTCACTTCTTGGAGCTGTTTGTAATAATTTTTTCCATTAAAAACTGTGTGTCACAATGAATCTCTGTAGAGCCTTAGAACACTGGTATTTTCCAAAAACTCAGTGAAATGAATGCTGATGTGAATATGTATCTATGTAGATCATTTTCCAAGGGATTAAATTAGTCTATCTGGAAGAGACATGAGCTGGTGAGATATAGTTATTCACAGTATGCAAGGTTTAAAACAAAGTTCATAGTTGTATCACCCTGAATAGAAATGTCTAAAATGTGTTAGGAACACTTAAACACTTATCAGGTAATTGTGATTATTAGTTATCATCTGTCATTTATAAATGGAGAGATTGATACGCAGAGGCTACAGAAGAAATTACTTTCCTGAGCCATGATTAGAAATTCTCACTCAATGCTTAGACCTCACTTCTTAAAGTAACATTAGACATTGTATTGGGAATGAGTTAAGGTGACATTCATAACATTAGACTTTGTATTGGGAGTGAGTTAAGGTCACCATTTTCAGACCTGAGTGGCTAAAATTAGGCTCCTTAATCCATATGTAGGCACTTAATAAAAGTGGTATGAGTCTTTTTCAGAAGTGCTTAGCACCCACAAATCTCACTGAAGTCAGTGGAAACTGCAGGTGCTCAGCATTACTCCGTAATTATACATAAATATGGATTAAGAGTTAAAGCTTGTTAAATACATGCTCTATCAACTGACTTTTTTCTTTCTTTAAATTGCAGGAAAGGTAGTAAACTTGAGCCACAGCATTCCTTTTGGAGACTGGTTTGAGAGAGTATCTTGCCCACATTATTTTGCTGAACTCCTAATATATGTATCCATGGCCATCACATTTGGATTTCAAAACTTAACATGGTGGCTTGTAGTGATGTTTGTGTTGTTTAACCAGGCATTGGCTGCAGTTCTGTGCCAGGAGTTCTATGTGAACAAATTCAGCTGCTACCCAACACATCGAAAAGCATTTATACCATTTCTTTTTTAGAACCTTTATTTTTGTTAAATATATCTTTAATGTAACCTGTGAAATGCTGTTTAAAAGGTAATGGCAGACTGAGGTTCTCAGGAGTATGTGTAATGCAACTGCTACAGAAGCTGTGGTGAAACAATACTGACTGTCTGATTCCAGCTCAAAGCTACACAGGATTTTAATGGGGAAAAAAAAGTTTCATTTTGATTTAATGATAAAGTATCTGTGACAGATTTTCGGTTACCAATTTGCCTGAGGCCACAGAATCTTTAGGGAGGAGATGACGAAACACACCAAGTGTCTAAATTTTAAAGCTTTATTAATAAAATAATAAAATAACAGCAGAGAGTGATGGGTGCTCCCCACGTCACTCAGAGGAAGTAAGAAAGCGTTAGTGCCACAAGCCCTAACCCACTTTCATACTCACACACGCTCTACCCAAGGCTGACCAAGCCTGGGGGTAACGTAAGAAGAAGGGAGGGGCAGGAGAGGGTGGATGGGAATTCTGTCCTGTGTGCACAGGTCGTCCAGGGTCCGCTGCGATCTCCGAATTGCTCCAGCTCTCAGGAGGGTTTTTAAGTCCAGGGTTCCTCTGGGGGTGTTTTTGTTCTGCGACCTCTGTTCCTGGTGTTCTTTGTACCAGTCCAAACCGGCTTTCTGTGGTCTCAACTTTCCCAAAACACACCAGCTCCAGGGACGCACATCTCTGCTCCCCCCCCCCCCCCCATTGTCTCGCCTGTGTTTTCCATCTCTGCAGCCCTGGTTCAATGTACTTTTTCTTTTCTCATGGCTGTCTGTGGCTGAGTGAGAGATAAACGCAGCTGCAGATTTCTTGTCTAGGGCTGTGACCTTGGACTGGGGCCAGTATAGCGTCTTATGGACTGAGCTAGCTAGCTACAGTGTTGAGTTAACCCGTTCTCTGCTCTCTTCCTCCTTTCCCTTTGGCCTTTTGCAACCTGCAACATTCCACACTCACACCTTTGACTCTTCCCAAAATGCCCTGCGATGCTTGCAACAGCTTTAGTAATATACAATGATGACCTACCTCCCCCAGGGGGACCCCTTGAGGGAGGGGGCCATTGGGGTGTGACAGATCTACAGTATGTACAATCTGAACTGTACGTGGTATTAAAGACCTCAGTTAAAATGCAAGAACTGCTGATGTTTAACATTTGTATATTTGACATTCATGTTTAATATTTAAACCACTTTCATTGCTGTTATGTAGCAAGCCAAAATGTGTGCCTGTATTTTATATGTAACACACACATGTATGTAGGGAAGGGAAATTGCCCAAAGTGAGGAGAAACCACTGTATTTCATGTTTTAACTAATATTTTAAAAGAAAACTATACTCCTCCCCCACACACCGTGACCATTAAATCTATTAAAAGAAGCGAACTGTTAAGGAATATGGTGCATTGCCTCTAAATATTTTCCTATGGATAATTTTGAAAGTAGTTGGTATTCTTAGAGGAGAGTGAGTATGGGATTAATGGGGAGAGGAAACCAGGATATTTTGAATATAAGGATAAGGGACCCCCACTTATGACTGTTTCATTTTTTGCTAATATATATTTATCTGTTTCAATTCACATCTTTCAGAAATACCAAATACAATAGAAGGTTGAGAAATCTCTTTGATGGGAAGGATGGGTATTCCACTGGCTGACGCTCATTCTCAGTAGCAGAAATAAATCTACTTTTTAGGCAATAGAAGTCAGTGGCTGTGTTTGACCAGCTTGTTGGGGAGCTTGTTGGAACAGGAATGTCTCCATGCTGATTCTTTGTATAAGCAGTCTGTACCTCAGGGTCTGAGGAAAGATTGGGTTACTGTTTTTTTAGAGCGGAACGGCCTTATGACTGAAACCACAAGGATGCAGGGGAGAACAGGCAAACTCTCACCCTTAGACACTTTGGATTTGTTTGGTATCTCTTTAAAACAGAATCCAGTCTCTGAGCTGGTGGTGGCGGCGGATCCACAAGCAAGCATGCAGGAGAGTGTGTAGATGTTCATAGCACAGAGGGGCTGCAGTTGGTGAACACACCTAGCCAGCAAAGGGATTCCTGTAAGCAGGGAGGTTCAGTTTTCAACCTTCTAGGAGAAAGGTCGGGAGAGGGGAAGGACCCAATCTGCTGAAGGGAAGAATGAGTGTACAGCCTTGAAATTGTTAGCAGATGAGAATTTGAAAGCTAGTGTCTGGGTTGATACAATCTACCTGGCTGACAAGGGAGGGGGAAGATTTGCTCCATAGCTGGTAGCAATGAGGACACACCTGGTCAGCCAAGGGATTCAGTGAGACAAGAGGCATGGTATGACCAAGATACTTATAAACACTGACTTGTAACAAATTTGGTGTTACTGTTAAGGTTTAACCTTCTAATGTATTTGATTTTGATGTCAACCCTGGTAAAAAGGTCAAAGTGTATGACTGATACAAAGCCTGTAAACATATTGGGAATAATACCTAAAATCACATTGTATGCTAGAGAGCTTTATGATAGTGAAATGTTACAACCGATACCTGTAAGCAATTGTGAAACTTGGCAATGCAGAGAAACCTTTATAAATGTAGTCTGCTGTATAGAGAAGGAAACTGAGGCACACTACCACATTGCTGTCATGGCTAAATGCCAAGGTAATTATACCCTTGAGAGCATTAATGTCTATATTGATGTAACAGAGAGAGAATACTTTCAGAAAATGAAGGTAGCTGTATATAAAGAGCCTGATTTAGTCAGACATGATTTTGATAAACTATTTCTGTTGTACACTAATACTTGTGATGGAAACTGAAAGTGCAGTAATATAGGTCCTAGAATGGAAAATTCTTGTGATGCATTCAGCGGTGTCGAGGAACACCCCTTTCTTCATCAATTTTGTGTGGGGTGTGTGACGCTGTATGGATTCTGGGAGACACTTGAGGATATTATGAATATTAATATTGTAAAACTGCAATGAGTTGTGCCAGATATGCCACGTAAGTTATCTGCAAAAATGTTATAGTTTGCCAAATACAATAATCTCATGTATGTGTTTGTATCACATTTGTATTTTGGGTTATAGATATGTATCTATGTCTGTATTACAAAACTTGTGCTATGCTTCTGGGTGACATCCCCAGACAGTTTGGGCATCAGCTCTGCCTAGCCTAGGAGTCCAACCCCTCACACAATGCACTCCTTTTAGATGGGCCTATTAAGGACCATCAGCTATACAATTGACCCATTGAGAGAAGTCAGAGGATACACCTTATGACTCAGCAAGGCATGCATAGGTATGCCTATGGCCAGAAAAGGCTTCCAGGCCATGTGCTGGGCAGTTTTTGTTTGAAACAAAGGAAGCACAAGCCACATGGCAAAAGACTATAAAAGGCAGCTGCATCTTCTCCATTTTGTCTTCAATCCTGCTTCTGACCTCTCGAGGAACTTTGCTACAAACCAAAGCTCTGAACAAAGGACTGAATGACCCATCCAAGCTGTGGATGTACTCCAGATACTTGACTTAAGCCAGCAGTTTATTCCATCACTGTTACAAGCCTGAACCAAGAACTTTGGGATCAGAA
Source organism: Emys orbicularis (assembly GCF_028017835.1). NCBI lineage: Eukaryota > Metazoa > Chordata > Testudines > Emydidae > Emys > Emys orbicularis. The sequence goes on along the minus strand of NC_088687.1, from coordinate 92,892,151 downwards.
GAACCTATTATTTGATGAGTCTGGTTGTAAAGAACCACTCATCTCTGAATCCAGTGTTTTTGGTGGTGATATAAGAACTGGAATGCCTGAGGAAACTGCCTTTATGTTTTCTTGTTAGCCAGTGTGGTGAAACAAGTTTACTTTTGTTGCTGGTTTGGTATATCCTATAGGTGATTAGCCACCAGTCTTGGGGTGTATCTGCCCTATTTCTCAGCAGTTCGTCCTGATTTTGGTATCCTCATTTGTGACTCACTGAGGCACGATTACAACTGGACCCAGGCTGGAAGGGTGTCTGGCCTGTGAAGAAGATTATTAGAACCATATTTAGGGTGAGAACTTACATGCAACCACTTTCTTTAGTGTATTAAGCTTAGTTTGCGTGCTCTGTTTTATTTTCTTAGTAATCTGCCTCGTTCTGTCTGCTATCTCCTTAACTACTTAAAATATACTTGTTATAGTTAATAAATTTATTTCTGGTTTACAATATAACCCAGTTTATGTGATTTCTAACTGGGGGGCAAGAAGTTGTGTATACCCTCTTCCACATTGAGAGAAGAGGTGAATTTCATATAATTTTGGGGTTGTACTCCAAGGGGGGGTGTGTGGACATCTGGGTGCTGTGGCAAGCCCTTAAACTGAGCCTTTTCAGAGGGGATTTCTGTCTCTCTGTGCAGCTGGGTGTGGCCCTGCCTGTGTGCTTGGCTGGAAAAGGCTGGGGAGCCAAGACCAGCTAAAAGGGAGCCCAGGCTGGCAGAATTAAAAATTTTATTAAGATGATGTTCACTATTTTTTTTTTAACAGAGTTTGAGCATAGAAGTTTCTGGTTATCAGGGAATAACATACAGATTATAGAGGGTGCAAAGTTTGGTTTAAGATAAGGTGGCATGAGGAATACATAATCTGCAATATCCCCGATTGGGGGTAAAAGGTTGATGGGTCAAAGTACAGACATTGAGATATGAGGGTATGAAGTTCATAAAGTGGCTATGTTCGGGTGTGGATTATAATGAGTGGATATGATAATGAGGATGGATTGACCCTCATTTGGTGAGATTTAATGTTTAGGGAGTGTGACGTTGTGCAGTCTATATGGTTTTATAAAAACATGATAATAAGTGAATATAATGTAACTGGGATAGTTTTATAAAAATTTGATAATAAGTGACTATAATGCAAATGGGATATGCTTCGTGCAAAAGGTCTCTTGTAAGGTATCATTACAAAGCTTATAATCTACTGAGTATGATCATCTGATTTGTATAAATGTACCACTCTTGTATCTAAAACTAGAAATATAAAATCTAACTCTGAGGGCCTATTGTAATTATTTAAAGTGTGGGCCATTAATGATGGTTTGGAATCTTGATGACTCCCATTGTCTGCAGATGGCTGTTTACCTGTGAGTCTTCCTGTATATTTGTGTGCTGGCAAGTGAGTAATGAAGTCTTGCAGTGACATGTGATCATGTCACCTGAACTGGAATCCATCTTTAACCTGGTGCTTTTCCAGTGAGGGGGGGTGGAAACCCAGAGGGACAAAGGGTTCCCGCTTTATGCAAAAGATATATAAAGGGGTGGAACAGAAGAGAGAGAGAGAGAGAGAGGAGCCATCATGAAGAATCCCCTAGCTATCACCTGAACTGGAACAAGAGCTGTACCAGGGGAAAGAATTGTGCCCAGGCCTGGAAGGTGTCCAGTCTGAGAAAAACTTACTGAAGCATCTCTGAGGGTGAGATTATCTGTATTTAGTTTGATTAGACGTAGATTTGCGCATTTTATTTTATTTTGCTTGTGACTTACTTTGTTCTGTCTGTTACTACCTGGAACCACTTAAATCCTACTGTCTGTATTTAATAAAATCACTTTTTATTTAGTAATTTACTCAGAGTATGTATTAATACCTGGGGGAGCAAACAACTGTGCATATCTCTCTATCAGTGTTATAGAGGGCGAACAATTTATGAGTTTACTCTGCATAAGCTTTATGCAGGGTAAAACGGATTTATCTGGGTTTAGACCCCATTGGGAGTTGAGCATCTGAGTGCTAAAGATAAGCACACTACTGTGAGCTGTTTTCAGGTAAACTTGCAGCTTTGGGACAAGTGATTCAGACCCTGGGTCTTCGTTGAAGCGGACTGGAGTGTCTAATTCAGCAAGACAGGGTGCTGGAGTCCTGAGCTGGCAGGGAAAACAGGAGCAGGGGTAGTCTTGGTACATCGGGTGGCAGCTCCCAAGGGGGTTTCTGTGATCCAACCCGTCACAGGGAGTTTATGGTTCCAGTTCATATGATCCAACGGAGAAGGTCACTTGGTCCCTTTCTCGTAGTGGGAGAATGATGTCACTCTGGCTCACGCCTCCTGGTACTGTCGGTGGCCGGTGATGTGCTCGATGTAGATGTCCCTGGACCATCGGATGGCGTCTGAGACCATGAGGCGCCGCATGAGACGTGCGTAGCGTCGACCGATCCCACAGGTCCGCAGCACACGCTCGTGGTATCGCAGCACACCAGGTGACTCTCCCGGGGGTCCAACCCCTCACATAGTGCACTCCTTTTAGAAGAATCACATCCGTCCTGGATGATTTGATTCTTATAAGCGTTTGATTCTTACATGTGGAATTGCAAAGAATGGATGAAATTGACTGTTATTTTTTAAACTAGCTTTTTTTATTCAATTGAGAAACATCTCATTTACTGTAATTAAATGATTTAGACTTTAAACATACTCAACGGGGAACAAAACCATACCAACATTCTAACTGAACAACAGGCTATTAATCATTTTATTATCCAATTATTTAGCTGGTGTTTTTATTCAAGGCAATTATTAATACTGTACAGCATGTTACAACTTTACACAAAGTGTGAGTTAGTGAAGCTATATAACCTCTTAAGGTAAAGATACAAAGATACAAATTTTAAAATCTCACATATAAACTGCAACAAACATAACATATGAAAGTTCATTACACAGACTTTTGTAGCATAAATATAAATTGTTTAACAGTATTGACTCACATTAATATTTATTTTAGTGTCACCATCTGTCACCGGAGTGGTACATCTGGCACAATGCAGTGGCGTGGTCACTGATTACAAACTTGTCCAGTGTTCCCTGGATCACTGCACAACCCACAACATTGTTAACTTCCTTTTCAATGCAATGTAGGTTAAAATCATCGAAGCCCCTGTATAATAGGCCATTTGTCAAAGTTTTCATCACATCCTTCATCTGGGTCAAGGATGGAACGATTACCTTGTCACCATGAGTCCGCTTCTGCATTGTTTTCGGGTTTCACTTCAAACTGATCTCTGATCTCAGTCACAATGTCCTCTTCAGAGACAGGTTGTATAACAAAAGCATTGTCATTGATGTCTATCCACTCTTGGTGGTTCAACAACAATTGCTTCCTCTATGGGTGCTATGACCAGACTTCCTTTTTTCCAGCAATTGCGGATTGTTTAAGCATCAATGTCAGTCTAAGCATTTGCAAGCACTAGAATGGCATCTAAAACAGTGGTTTTCAAACTTTTTTTCTGGTGACCCAGTTGAAGAGAATTGTTGATGCCCGTGACCCAATGGAGCTGGGGATGAGAGGTTTCGGGTGTGGGAGGGGCTCAGGGCTGGGGCAGAGGATTGGGGCACAGACTTACCTCGGGTGGCTCCAGGTCAGCGGCGCAGCAGGGGTGCTAAGGCAGGCTTCCTGCCTGTCCTGGCACCGTGGACCACGTTGTGCCCCAGAAGCGGCAAGCAGCAGGTCCAGCTCCTAGGCGGAGGCGTGCAAGTGGCTCTGCGTGGGTCTCACCTAACCCTAACCCCCCCCCATCCCCAGCTCTCATTGGCTGGAAACCGGCCAATGGGAGTGCGGAGCCAGTGCTCGGGGCAGGGGCAGTGCACAGAGCTCCGTGGCAACCCCGCCTAGGAGCCGGACCTGCTGCTGGTCGCTTCTGGGGCGCAGCGCGGTGTTGTAACAGGTAGAGATTAGCCTGCCTTAGCCGGGCAGCACTGCCGACGGGACTTTTAATGGCTTGGTCAGCAGTGCTGACCAGCTCTGCCATGACCCAGTGCCTTACATTCCGTGACCCAGTACTGGGTCGCGACCCACAGTTTGAAAACCACTGATCTAAAAGACTGATCTTCCTGGCAATTTCCACAGAAGTGGCTTTGCTGTTCTCATCATCGATATGGTATAACACCCTGTGCAGGGGCGGCGAGTTGTATGAGCCCGTGGTGCCCGGGCTCTATCAAATTCAGGGCCCGGGCGGCCCAGCTCCACCAATGTTCGGGGCCGGGTCTCTCCCCTGGCCCCACCTGCCACCCCCGCGCACCTCCCCCGAGCATCCCCCGGCCCCGCCTGCCGCCACCAAGCGTCCCTGCCTGCCCTGGGCAGCGGGCGGCTGCCCCCTGCAGCTTCGTGCTGTGCTCCCTCGCTGGCTGCTGCTGGCTACAAGGGAGTAGTGCCGAGGGCAGGCTTGCTGCACCTGCGGAGGGAGGAGGCACATAGCAGCTCTCCCCCCCCCACCCCCAGCAGGCGACTCTGAGTTGGGGGGGGGCGGGGCTTATCCTGGCTGGACCTCCTGAGCAACAGCCTGGGGGGCTTTGGTGAGTGTCGTGCGGGGGGAACAGGGAGGGGCCCCTCTCCCCCGGAGCTCGCTGCTGCCGGCGGGGAGGGCTGAGGGGAATCCTCCTCTCTGGCCCCCTGCCCCAGGCTTGGGGCAGCCTGCCTGCTGCACCCCAAACTCCTCATCCCTGGCCCAGCCCCATGCCCTGCATCCCCTCCCGCACCCCAACCCTCTGTCCCAGCCCAGAGCCCACACCCAGCACCCAAACTCCTTCCCAGAGCCCGCACCCAAACTCTCTCCCAGAGCCTGCACCCCAAACCCCCTCCTGCACCCAAACTCCTTCCCAGAGCCCACACCCCTCCTGGACCAAACTCTCTCCCAAAGCCTGCAACCCAAACCTCCTCCTGCACTCCAACCCCCTGCCCCAGCCCAGAGCCTGCGCCCAGCATCCAAACTTCCTCCCAGAGCCTGCACCCCAAACCCCCTCCCGCACCCAAACTCCCTCCCAGAGCTTTAGGCAGGTGTGTGTGGGGGGGGGAGGGGCGGAACTTGGATCCATTCTGGACACCACCAAAAATTATACAAACCTGCCATCCCTGACCCTGTGAGCCATTTGCTTGCGAAAGTACATCTTGGCAGTTCTGATAATTCCCTGATCACATGGCTGAAGGATAGAAGTTGTGTTCTTTGGGAGGAATTCAAGTCGGATATTCCTCAGTGCTACATCTTTCGTCACATGGGCTGTGCAGTTGTCCACTCCACAAGTAGCAAAATCTTTCTCCTTTCCAGGCCCAACTTTTGATCCCAGTCGTTCAGCCACTCACTGAATAGATAGCCTGTCATCCAAGCAGATGCATTGGCAGCAGAGTGGCTGCAAGATGTCTCACATTTTTCAAACACTGGATTTTGACTTTTCCTGATGATGAGGTCCTTTTTCTTACCAATCATGGAACAGATGAACAGAGCAGTAATTATTTCTTTAGACTTCTTTCCTCCTTTTTTATTGTCTGATTTAAAGATAAAAGTGCCATCAGGCAGGGCTTGAAAGTAAATTCTACTTTCATCTGCATTCCAAATGTCTTCTTCAGCAGAGTCCTGTCTTGTTTCAATCCGCTCATTTTCTAACCATTCTTTGTGTACCCTAATGTCTGCATCTTTGGCTTCTCCAGGCATTTTCTTAAAAACAATCCCCTGTTGTTTTTTAAAGAGCTCAAATCAGCCAGTGTTGGCCTTGAAGTCAGTAACACCCAGGGCTGCTGCCAGTTCTACTTTTTGCATCACCAATGGTCCACTTAGCGGGCATTTCTCTCTCTGGAATTTCTGATCCGCTTTATAAGCGCCACCTCAACCATAGGTGCCCTTGCCTGACCTCATTCTTTTTCTGTCTCCTTCATTTTGTATGATGCTCTCCCTGGCTTTGAGAATCTTAGACAATGTAGGTTGTGGACTGCCCAATTTCTGAGCTGCTTCTCTTTGGCTGGTTTTGGGAAGACTATGGTGGGACTCTAGAAGGTGGCATTTTCCATCTGCAGAAAGTATCTTTCTTTTTCCTGCCACGTTGACTCACACATAATGGACATAGGAGATGGAAGTGTTGAGAGTCTCTGGGTTAGGCTAAAAGGGGTAAAAAACAAGACTCATGCTAGGAGTCTACTACAGGCCACCTAACCAGGTGGAAGAGGTGGATGAGGCTTTTTTTAAACAACTAACAAAATCATCTAAAGCCCAAGATTTGGTGGTGATGGGGGACTTCAACTATCCGGATATATGTTGGGAAAATAACACAGCAGGGCACAGACTATCCAACAAATTCTTGGACTGCATTGCAGACAACTTTTTATTTCAGAAGGTTGAAAAAGCTACTAGGAGGGAAGCTGTTCTAGACTTGATTTTAACAAATAGGGAGGAACTCGTTGAGAATTTGAAAGTAGAAGGCAGCTTGGGTGAAAGTGATCATGAAATCATAGAGTTTGCAATTCTAAGGAAGAGTAGAAGGGAGAACAGCAGAATAGAGACAATGGATTTCAGGAAGGCAGATTTTGGTAAGCTCAGAGAGCTGATAGGTAAGGTCCCATGGGAATCAAGACTGAGGGGAAAAACAACTGAGGAGAGTTGGCAGTTTTTCAAAGGGACACTATTAAGGGCCCGAAAGCAAGCTATTCCGCTGGTTAGGAAGGATAGAAAATGTGGCAAAAGACCACCTTGGCTTAACCACGAGATCTTGCATCATCTAAAAAATAAAAAGGAGTCATATAAAAAATGGAAACTAGGACAAATTACAAAGGATGAATATAGGCAAACAACACAGGAATGCAGGGGCAAGATTAGAAAGGCAAAGGCACAAAATGAGCTCAAACTAGCTACAGGAATAAAGGGAAACAAGAAGACTTTTTATCAATACATTAGAAGCAAGAGGAAGACCAAAGACAGGGTAGGCCCACTGCTTAGTGAAGAGGGAGAAACAGTAATAGGAAACTTGGAAATGGCAGAGATGCTTAACGACTTCTTTGTTTCGGTCTTCACCGAGAAGTCTGAAGGAATGCCTAACATAGTGAATGCTAATGGGAAGGGGGTAGGTTTAGCAGATAAAATAAAAAAAGAACAAGTTAAAAATCCCTTAGAAAAGTTAGATGCCTGCAAGTCACCAGGGCCTGATGAAATGCATCCTAGAATACTCAAGGAGCTAATAGAGGAGGTATCTGAGCCTCTAGCTATTATCTTTGGAAAATCATGGGAGACGGGAGAGATTCCAGAAGATTGGAAAAGGGCAAATATAGTGCCCATCTATAAAAAGGGAAATAAAAACAACCCAGGAAACTACAGACCAGTTAGTTTAACTTCTGTGCCAGGGAAGATAATGGAGCAAGTAATTAAGGAAATCATCTGCAAACACTTGGAAGGTGGTAAGGTGATAGGGAACAGCCAGCATGGATTTGTAAAGAACAAATCATGTCAAACCAATCTGATAGCTTTCTTCAATAGGATAACGAGTCTTGTGGATAAGGGAGAAGCTGTGGATGTGGTATACCTAGACTTTAGTAAGGCATTTGATACGGTATCGCATGATATTCTTATCGATAAACTAGGCAAATACAATTTAGATGGGGCTACTATAAGGTGGGTGCATAACTGGCTGGATAACCGTACTCAGAGAGTTGTTATTAATGGTTCCCAATCCTGCTGGAAAGGCATAATGAGTGGGGTTCCGCAGGGGTCTGTTTTGGGACCGGCTCTGTTCAATATCTTCATTAACGACTTAGATATTGGCATAGAAAGTACGCTTATTAAGTTTGCGGATGATACCAAACTGGGAGGGATTGCAACTGCTTTGGAGGACAGGGTCATAATTCAAAATGATCTGGACAAATTGGAGAAATGGTCTGAGTTAAACAGGATGAAGTTTAACAAAGACAAATGCAAAGTGCTCCACTTAGGAAGAAAAAAATCAGTTTCACACATACAGAATGGGAAGAGACTGTCTAGGAAGGAGTACGGCAGAAAGGGATCTAGGGGTTATAGTGGACCACAAGCTAAATATGAGTCAACAGTGTGATGCTGTTGCAAAAAAAGTAAACGTGATTCTGGGATGTATTAACAGGTGTGTTGTGAGCAAGACACGAGAAGTCATTCTTCCGCTCTACTCTGCTCTGGTTAGGCCTCAGCTGGAGTATTGCGTCCAGTTCTGGGCACCGCATTTCAAAAAAGATGTGGAGAAATTGGAAAGGGTCCAGAGAAGAGCAACAAGAATGATTAAAGGTCTTGAGAACATGACCTATGAAGGAAGGCTGAAAAAATTGGGTTTGTTTAGTTTGGAAAAGAGAAGACTGAGAGGGGACATGATAGCAGTTTTCAGGTATCTAAAAGGGTGTCATAAGGAGGAGGGAGAAAACTTGTTCACCTTAGCCTCTAAGGATAGAACAAGAAGCAATGGGCTTAAACTGCAGCAAGGGAGGTCTAAGTTGGACATTAGGAAAAAGTTCCTAACTGTCAGGGTGGTTAAACACTGGAATAAATTGCCTAGGGAGGTTGTGGAATCTCCGTCTCTGGAGATATTTAAGAGTAGGTTAGATAAATGTCTATCAGGGATGGTCTAGACAGTATTTGGTCCTGCCATGCGGGCAGGGGACTGGACTCGATGACCTCTCAAGGTCCCTTCCAGTCCTAGAATCTATGAATAAATGGCACATCTTGTTTCTACACTGGGATTATACTTCAGACACGCTACGTGCCTAGTAATGTGAGATGTCATCAAATTGAAAACAGGTTTACTGGCTTTTTATGTGTCCTTGCACTTGATTATTGTATTACAAATAGTCAGTTTGCCCCCAAATGATCCTTATATGTGGACTGCTTGATTCTTAAAATTGGAGTATTTTAGCAGGGTTAATATAGGAATGGTTTTGTCCCAGTGGCTGATTCTTATATCAGTAATTCTTATAAATGGAGTGCATTTGTACTTGGTTTTCTGGGATGCTGCTAACACTAAGGCCCCTGCCAGCTCCTGGCTGGTCCCTTGAATGCTCTTGGTGGTTCCAATGGCACTGGCTGCAGCTGCTGGGCCCTGTGCACCTATTGCCTCCCCCTCCCCCCCCGCCCCCCAATCTTAAAGGCGTCTCTCCCAGCCTAAGGACCCAGATCTCAGGCAATTCTAGGGAGCAACAAATGAGGAAACAGGGATGGGCGCGAGGGTCAGGCAGGTAGCCACTAAGAGGCCCATCCAGAAACTGCTGCTAAGGCAGCTTGGCCTTGTGAACCCTGGTTTATGAAGCCAATATCCTAACCCCTGAGCTCTGGAGCCAGCTCGCCCTAGCCACGTGGAGCGGCACCTGCAGCGGGGCCATGAGCTGCCTTGACCTGGGGCGTCTCACTCCCTCCCGCGCTGGGATTCAAAACTCTCTACAAAGCCGGCTTCTTCCCTCGGCCTCTCGCTGCCCGCCCCCGCCGGGATGACTCCCGCAGGGCCCGCATTGCTCTCTGAGACGGGGCCAGTGCCGCGGGCCCCGAGCGAGGGGCTGTAACGCGCCTGGCTGCGGATGCCCGCACTCGGGAGCCTTGATCTTTCGCCCCTCTCCCTCCCCCTCCCCCTCCCTTCGCACGGGGAACAGGGGCTGGGCAGCGCGTTGCTAGGCAGCAGGATCATGGGAAGGACACGTAAAGCTTCCACAGGAGGAAGGGGGCGGGGCATCGGGGGTCACAAGATTTCACGTCTCAGACAACGCCGGTTCCTCCTTAGCCTGGAGGGGAGCAGCGTGGCTCAGCCTAACCTGTCAGCTCCGCGCCCTCTCGCCTGCACGTTGTGGTGGCGATCGCAGCCAATCAGGGGCGCGGCGGCGGGAAGCAGGGCGGGCTGGTCGGGGCGGGTTCGGTTGCTCAGCGCGCTGGAGGCGGCGCTTCTGAGTGAGCGCTTCCTGCCCTCCCTCAGCACCGGGACTCGGTGGCGGCCGGTGCAGGAGACGGTTGTGGCGGCTGCGGGGATCGGCCCGTCCTCACCCGGGAGCGGCCATGGCGCGGCGCCGCTAGGTTTCCCTGCGGGGTCGGGTCGAGCCGGGGCTGCTCCGCGAGTCGCAGGCCGGGATGGGGCCGGGGGGCGGCCGGCAGGGCCCGGAGGCAGCGGGAGGCCGAGCGTCCTGCCGGGCCGCCGCGCTGCTGCTCCTGCTGCTCCTGGCCGCGCCCGCCGGGCTGCGCGCCGCCCTGGAGGAAGAGACCGGCAGGAACAAGGAGCCGCCGGCGCCGCCACAGCAGCAGCAGCCGCAGCCCGCGGTGCAGGGGCTAGATCCGGCCCGGGCCGAGGTGAGGCGGGGGCCGTGTGTGTGTGTGTGGTGCTGGGGTGTGTCCCCCGCTCCTTCTCCTCTGTCCCCCCGGGTGCACAGGGGCCGCAGCCCGGAGCCCCCGGGCAGCGTCCTGGGCGGGGCGGGCCCGCCTGTCGCACAGCACCCGGCACGGGGCGGATGAGGTCGGGGTGGGCGGGCTGCGGCGGGGGCAGACACCCAGCCTGGGGGTGAGTGTCGGGTGTCTCCTCCCCCGCCTGTTGAGCGCTCCTGGGTATGTGACCTAGGGTGGGTCTGCAGAATCCAAGCTTTAATCTAAAAGAAAAGGTGTTTAGCCCACATGGCTGCCAAGTTAACCTTGATTTATATAATACCTAACTAATAACACGTAATTAAACTTAATTGCAGCGTAAAAGGCTGTATTCCCTTGGCCTTTCTGCAAACCTCCCATTGACACAGTGGGGAGTCCAGCAGTGGATAGAGAGGCATGTGCAATCTTAAATTGATACCCTGTGCACAGAACTGAATTAAAAGTGGATTTTGTTCCTCTCTGAATAAAGAATGACCGTGGCTCACCTTCCTGAGGGGATAGGCTGGTTAACTAGATCCCAGCATGTATGTTGAAGCAAAACTCTAATGACTACAAATGAACAACAAAGGGGAAGTCATTCATGCAAACATACTAGTGTCTTATACTTTAACTATTGAAATGTGTCATGTTTTTTCCAAGTGTTCTGGATCATTTAATACCGGCCATCAATGAATCAAGCACATTAATCCTTAGTGGGTTCCCATGTTAGGGAATGCTGCTGCAACACTTTGACCATAAGCTTTAGGAGGAACTGTAGAAGCCCTTTAGTATTTCCATACTTGACACTGTGAGGGCAGAAGAAGAAGGGAAGCAGAGAGAACATGAGCAGTGTAGGCTAAAATGTAGAGCTGAAGGCATGGAGCAAGACCAAACTGCAAGAGGAAAACAGTTGACGCAGCAAAGTGGATAGAGGAGATGAGATTGGGAAGACAGGGATAAGTGCTAGTGAGGAATGAAACATGAATGGAAAAATACTGTCTTTATTGTATTCCTAGCTTAATAGAAGTTTAAAGCCAACCCCCTCCCCCAACTATTTAACTTTGCCCAAAGGCCTGCAAGAGCTAATGAAGCTTTCACCTAGAGCTTGTTGAGGAGTCACTTTAGACCCAGACCTCTGGTCATGGCTTGTTATCTCAATCATCTGTCCTCTTATTCTTTCCCAGACTTATCAAGTCTCTCTGACTATACAGTAGTGCTTTCAGAAATGGAAAGGTAATCATTTCCATCTGGCGGAACAGCAGTGGTTTTTTTTTTTTTTTTTTTTTTTTTAAAGCAACTCTTATGGGAATCTTGGAGCCTAGGAAGGAATAGGTTATTGAGGTAAAGTTAATCTGTCATTAGGAAAAACCTGAATCTGTACAGGGATATCAGTTGTTAGGTTTGTCAACATTTACTTCTGAAAGGGGAGACTTTCAATGGCACAAAGAGCAGTTAGGCACCTAACTCCCATTTGTGCCTCCGAAAATCTCCCTAAGTACCTTGTACTGGACTGTCTTGAGGGCACAGAATAGGATGGTGTTTAGGAGGTGTCTAGTATATTTTGGACATTATAGCAATCTAAATAATGCTAAGTATGTTGCTGGTAAACATTTTCCTTAACTCCAGAAAAATTTCACTTTGCTCCTTGTCTCCACCTCCAGTTGTTGACTTCATATTCATTGGTATGTGGGGCTGACAGGCAGAGGCACGTACAGTATGCTAAGAAAGAAACAGTATGCAAGAAACTAGAACCTTTAGCCTACAAAACTTGACTCCTTAATCTTGATTTTTCAAGTTAAATCTGTTAATGCATCTCTCTAAAGAATTAGGTACTTTATGTTCACCATAATTCACTTGAGAGTTGAGACTATTTCTGCTATAGCTCTTTCTGTAAGAATTGACAAGTGATGGATGATCATGGGATGCAACAAAGGAGCCTGCAGGCTGGGGCGGAGGGATAAATATAGTGTGAAATTTTATTTGCTAGAAATTGGTCTACCGAAAATGGGACATTAAGCTGGGGATTTGGCAATTGATAAAATGAACAGCAAAACTTGGCCACGAAAAGTAAGATGACAGTCTGAAAGCATTAATCTGATGACAGCGTGTTTGTTTCATGCTAATGAATCTGCATCCGATGAAGTGGGTTTTAGCCCACAAAAGCTTATGCTCAAATAAATTTGTTAGTCTCTAAGGTGCCACAAGTACTCCCATTCTTTTTTTTTTAGATGTAATACAGTAACCCGAAAACTGCTTGCTTCACTGATCTGCCAAAATAATAGAAAGAGCCATGTATTGTAAATTGCAGTATTGCAGTGACTTGAATGTACCTTCCATTTACTGTGATAGTGATCGTTATACCCAAGTAATATCTGTACAAAGATATTTCATTATTAATCATAGCAGGATATCATAGGTTAATGATTGATCACTATAGTCCCAGATGGGTGGCAGTCAGTAGTAGTTAAAAGATTCTGATTGAAGGAAAACTTCAATAATCCTGCTTGAAAATATTCTAATAAAAAGTATTAGACCGTAATGGTTTGCAATAAGAGAAAAATGTTCAACCTTAAGCAATCATTTTCTTCTTTTACAGAAATGGCCCACGCCAGTTCCTCCAGTTCATCTTATCAGTGAAGAATCTGCTGATAAAACTAATTTGGGGTTTATTCATGCTTTTGTGGCTGCCATATCAGTCATCATTGTGTCAGAACTGGGGGATAAGACCTTCTTTATTGCAGCCATCATGGCAATGCGTTATAATCGTTTGACTGTAATGGCTGGTGCCATGCTTGCCTTAGGACTGATGACATGCTTATCAGGTTAGAACTCTTTGCTGCCTTTCTCAGAATTCACTGATTAAATGTATGCTTATAGTCTGTCATCCTTAAATCTTAACCAAAGTGAAAATGAATGCAGCAGTTATGCAGGATTTATTAGTGATTCTTTTCTATAGAGCTTTAAGGGCTACTAGCCTTTTTTTTTTTTTGTAGTCTCTTACATAAATTTTATGCCATTCAAAGTAAATGCAATGGGATCGTATAACTTCATTCATTAGTTGAAGACAGAGAGCACTCAGAGGTGACATGTATATTGATATATTGGACTGTCTTGGACTTTTGCTTACATACTGCTATGTAAGTGTAAATGAGATTAAGGGCCAGGTTCTGTGATGCTTTTTCTGTGCAGTACGCAGAAAAAGTAGCCAGGGTCTGGGAAGGGAAGGTAGCTTTAGACATCTCTGGGATTCTGGGGTGGCACTGCCCTCAGTATAAGTTAGAGCAGCTCCAAAGGCTGCTGTCACAGCAATTTACCATGGTGATGCTCTATAGCTCAGAATACAGGAAAACAAAGTGTTTGTTCTGTAATAGATCTCTGAACAGTGAACTTTGCTAAAGAGCAGCACTTACAAATAGTAATAATATCAGTGGTCATCTTGGTATTATTTAACATATAATGTAACTTATTTTCTTTCAGTTTTATTTGGCTATGCCACCACAGTTATCCCCCGAGTGTACACATACTATGTGTCAACTGCACTGTTTGCAATTTTTGGCATCAGAATGCTTCGGGAAGGCTTGAAGATGAGCCCAGATGAGGGTCAGGAGGAGCTGGAGGAAGTTCAAGCAGAAATCAAGAAAAAAGATGAAGAAGTAAGTCATAAAGTACTTAGAAGTGATGACTAATGAAACACTTCAGCCAGTTAGGTTGCACAATTAAGGAAGCGCGTGCATGCGGGTTGCTCAGCTGCATATATGTGTAATAAGAGTCTGATGCAAAAAAAATGTGTGGTTAACAATAACCTGAAAACAGACAGAAATGCCCCTCTTCACTATGGACCACATAACAGAATGCCCCCTCTGCTAATTTCCTGGAGACTGTTTTAACAGCTGGCTGTAATTCTCGGCTGTATAGCTGCATTTTGAGGTGGGAGAGAGAAGTGAACTGCCTCTTCATATTTCAAGCATTAATTCTATATATCTCTTTCACCTGGGGCTTTACCAGCCAGAATGTTGACAGCTACCATTGCTGCTGCTTTTATTTATAACATTTAGGTAGAGTAATACTGAAGCTAGTGTTGCTGCAGGTGTCCTTGTGGACATAACCTAAGCAAAATTCTGCAGCTATAAGGAATACAGTTAATACAATTTCTCTGGAGCATTAGTTTTATTTCATTTATTATTCTTGTCACTAATTTTACTGTCTTCCCCTCTCCCATCTCAAGAGCTACCACTGTTTATCACCATAATAATGCATTCAGTTTCTTCTCAGTATAATTAAAAATAGCATAACAGCTCATCATATATCATTTTCTAAAATAAACTTTTTCTTGCTTTAAAATGCTTATCCTACGTTTCTGCCTACTTTGCACATTTGTAGTAGGAGCTAAATATTTGGGTTGTCTAAATGTCCAATTGTACAGCTTTGAGGCAGACAGTTACTTGGAGGGAAAGGGTAAGTGTAGATATGTAAATTATAGGTAACCTTGGTGGTAGGCAGTACCTTAAATATTCAACAGCTAAGTTTATTGTTCAAAGTCTAACTGTCCTGGGTATTAAATTATTGGGTTTACATTTGAGCAGTATTTGCATTGGGATATTTGGATAATATTTCAGTTCTTTTGATGGGCTTCTTGTTTCCAGTTCCAGAGAACAAAACTATTAAATGGGCCAGGAGATGTGGAAACAGGGACAGGCACAAATATACCTCAGAAGAAGTGGCTGCATTTTATTTCTCCAATTTTTGTTCAAGCTTTTACTTTAACGTTCGTAGCAGAATGGGGTGATCGCTCTCAATTGACAACAATAGTCCTGGCAGCAAGAGAGGTGAGTGTGATCGATACAAAATGTCCTTCTTTTGTCCTGTTTTTGAATATTGGCAGCAGATGAGGTAGAGAGACAGATGGTATATCCTTTATCAACACATCAAATTCTCAGATTCTCCTTTGTAGTTTATTAGATATACCCAGTTAATGTTGGGAGCATATGGAGGCATGAATCTGAAGGCAGTGTGGTTATTTCTGTGCATCCTCAATACCTGAGGTGTTATTACTGTTACAGTCTCCCTCTAAAGATAGTTATATTGTTTACTGCATGGTTTGGGACTGCAAGTGTCATTTCTGGAAAAAGCTGTTTTCTTTCTTCAGCTGTACAGTATAAGAGATTTGTCACTTTGTTCCATGCAATAACCATCATTTAAGAAACCTTTTTGAAAATGTCAGGCTAAGCAGATATTGCTATTAAAACTATTTATAGCTTTAAAGAGGAACTTGTAATTTGATCAATCCTTAAAGCTGTTAAAAGCTGATTGTTTCTTAGAGTCCAAAATGCATTATCTTATTATATGTACCACTATTAATTGTGAGCTGCTCTGAAAAACAAGCATTAAAATACTATTTCTATTGATTCACATCAACATTGCTGCTAAAGCAAGGAAGACAATGAAAAGGGGAATCCACTTAAGCTTCTGGTCTGCTGGAAATGGAGGGGGGAAAGATAATCTTTCTAGATAGATGCATACATGCTGCATATCTCTTTTCTATTACATATTCATATTACACACACAAATATTATCCTTGCAAAATCAAGCACTCAGAAAGTAGGAACTGCCACAACAAAGGTTGTGTGTGCGCAACCTTAATTTGGCCTCTTTGTGCATATGCATTATGATAGTATTTAATTACATTACATACTATTTTTCCACAGGACTCTGGCCTTTCAGTGCACAGGATGGACCTGGCCTGGATATGAGTATTTCACAAACACTGACTATCTTTACAACACCCCTGTGAGACAAGGGGCTATGAGACAGAAAGTTTAAGATCAAAAGTATCCATGAATATTTGGTTTCCAATTTGAGACTCCCAAGACCTTCAAGCTTGTGTAGTGGAAGAAGCTGTTGTCTTGGGACCCTTGCTTCCTTTGTTGCAGAAGTTGGAAGATGTACAGTGAATGAGGCAGGGGACTGCCAGAAGAGAAAGGATGGTCTCCTGGTTAAGACAATTTAGTGATTTCTTGGAAAATTTGGTTCTATCCCTGCCTCTGCACAGAGTTCCTGTGTGATGCTGGGCATATTGCTTAAACAAAACTTTTCACAGGTGGTCACTAATTGTGTTTCTAACTTTCCAGGTACTCATCTTGAGACCTGGGGTCTGATTTGCAGAAGTGCTGAGTGCTCACAACTGCAACTAAAGTCAATGGGAGCTATGGTTTGAACATGTAAAGTGCTATATAATGCTAAGTTTAATCAGGTCTTGGGAAGTCTCAAGTTGGACACCCCAAATTAGTGGATACTTTTGACCTTGTACACACTCTGCTTTATAGTTCCTCACCTCACAGGGGTGTTGCAAGGGTAAGTCAGTTAATGTTTGTGAATGACTCAGATACCGTAGTGATGAGTACCATAGAAAAGCACATGAGAAAATTAATGATTCTGTCATCAGACCAGGGTTTGAATAGTGTGGAGTTTTCAAATAGTATTTGAACAATGAGGTGAAAACAAAATATTGAGTAACTGCTCATTAAGTGAACCCTATCTATCCCGGGCACTGAAAGAGGCATGCATCCTGTGATCGTGTAATTAGACTGATTATGTATGTAGTTACATAATAATGCATACGCACCAGGAAGCTGAATTAAGGTCTCTCAGGCAACCTGAAGTTTGGTATTCCTAACTTTTGAATGTTCAGCTCTGGAACTTTTAATGTATTGTAAATGTCAGGTTTGAGTTATTTATTTTGGTCTTTTTATTTTTGGGAGTTGCATTACATTGACACCCACATGAATCATCAGCAGGGTTGGAGCCTTTAGATTCTCCACACAAACCTCTGCCACTTGAGCTAGCAGAATAACTGATAGCAATAGTAGGTTGTCATCGTCTGTGTACCAGCACTAGCTGTGTATGAATCACATTTTGCCAGAGGGTTTCACAGATTTGCTGACAGCACAGGACTGATGAGACTCAGTAATTTTGGGTTCCATACCAGTCTGTGGAGGGGTGTGCTCTAGTGAGCACAGTCCCTTCTGCCCATTCCCTCCCCCCAAATGTGACCCCTTTTTGCCTTGTCCCCTCCAGCCTTTCCCTGTCTTCTTTCTTCTGCACCCATGGCTCCTCATCCCAATCCAGTTCTCCCTTGCCTAGCCAGTACCTGTCTCCCCTACCTTGGGCTCCCTGTCACATCAGTTGTTTTCTACAAGGATCGTTGTCCTAGTCTCCTTGCCCAGCCAGTCCCAATTTACTCCCCTTCTGGGTCTGATGTTTCCCTGAATAGACTTTTTCTTCTCTTTGCTTTCTAGAGACCCTCCTCCCCTTCCCCATGCATTCCTTGTAGTGAAGAAATACTGTCATTTCCTTTTCCTTCTGTTGAGAGTCTAAAATCTTTCCTTCCTAGAGGAAGTACAAAAGGTTTCAAAAATACAAATGACAATTAGGTACCCAGCTGCTACTTTTGCCTTTTGAAGATTTCCCCAAGTCATCTTTGGTGTTAACACAGGGTACGTCTTCACTTACATCCGGGTCCGGATGTAAGCAATCGATTTTCTGAGTTCGATTTATCGCGTCTGGTTAAGACGCGATAAATCGATCCCGGATCGATCCCGGAAGTGCCCCGGATCGATCCCGGAAGTGCTCGCCTTCGACGCTGGTACTCCAGCTCGGCGAGCGGAGTACGCAGCATCGACGGGGGAGCCTTCCTGCCGCGTCTGGACCGCGGTAACTTCGGACTAAGGTACTTCGAATTCAGCTACGTTATTAACGTAGCTGAATTTGCGTACCTTAGTCCGAAGTGGGGGGGTTAGTGTGGACCAGGCCACAGTCTAGGATTGTTAGTTATATCCCGACTACTGTAAGAAGGTAAGACAGAAGGAGAGGATACCTTGAGAAGCTGTGTAACACTTAC
The DNA here is from genome assembly GCF_028017835.1 of Emys orbicularis. Lineage (NCBI taxonomy): Eukaryota > Metazoa > Chordata > Testudines > Emydidae > Emys > Emys orbicularis. Next base: position 92,873,856 of record NC_088687.1, on the reverse strand, counting down.
CGCCGTGTTTGTTCTCTATAGCAGAGCAATTGTCTCTTGTCTTTTTATTTACCCTTCCAGTAACCTTTTTAACAAAAATAGCAACTCTAAAGCCTTCAACTTTGTAAAGTGGTTTGTAGGTAAATCTTAGATATCCATTTAAGTATTGGATAAGTAAATGTATGCAGTTGAAAACTTCATCCAGTGATGTTACAGTTGTGACTGCTGGTAAACCTAGAATAGAATAACAGTTGCCATCTAAAACTTGCCAGGCTAAAATTTGATACCTATATTTCCAGTCCTAGTCCCTCTGATTTCATACTTCTTTGGGTGACCTTTTTAGAGAAGGTGCATTGGCCTTATGAACCTTGACAGAATACTTCTGGTAACTAGCATGTGCTCTGGCTACCAAAAGTTCCTCTTTACGGTTTGTTTGACATTTCTTAACTTTTGAGTTAGTGTTCTTCTAATTGTGTAGTTTTGCTTTGCTTCTAGCCAGCTGTCAGCCTCCACCCTAGAGGTGGCTGCTTTTCAGTGGTAGGTAAACAAAGTGAATCCTGGGTCTGTGTTATGGCACTTTTCAACCATCTTTAAGTGGTTTAATAGGCTGCTCCTGATTTATCAGATTTTAAGTCTTTTTCTGTTGTGACTGTTCCTCAGTGTTGCAGGAAACAACTGCTATTAAGCCATGCAAAACCCCTCAGAGGGGTTGACGATATTCTCTGGGGATTACCTTGCCTTGCAGCAAACTAAGAAAGCATAATTTTTTCCTGGTAAACTGCTGTTTGAGCCTTGTAGGTTTTCAACTGTGCTAATGTTGATCTTGTGTGTTTGCATAGGATCCCTATGGTGTGGCAGTGGGAGGAACAGTAGGACACTGTCTTTGCACTGGGTTAGCAGTTATTGGCGGAAGGATGATAGCACAAAAAATTTCTGTTAGGACTGGTAAGTGAAATCTCATTCTAACTGAAAAAAGAAATACTCAATACATCTATAGCTGGCTTCAGGGACCATCAGAATGAAAATGATGGTATGTGCACTTGGGGTGCAGTTAAAGGCAGTGTTTTTAATGCTAATGAAGGTATGTGAAGGAGCTTAAAAGGGTGTGTTTAACTTAATTTTTGATTGTCACACTGCCAAACTCACTGGAGGCTTTTATAGCTGCCTTTAGCACTTGTCACTTCCACCTCACACCCTTCCTGTGAAGACTTAATCCTCTGCCTTTCACATGACTGCACCTCCTGCAGGTATAGCTACACCGCACACTTCTTCCAGTGGCAGGTAGAGTACATACCTGCGCTCCCCCTCCACCCTCCCAGCATGGGTATAAATAGCACTGTAGATGACAAAGCATGGCTTTAGGTGAGTAAAGGGAAGACACACTTGAGCCATGCGGTATGTACCCTGCATTGTTCTCTCCTTGCCCAAGCAGTGCCTCCCCCATCTACGTTGCTATTTTCACACTGCCTCCCTGTTGCCAGAGTCTATCCCCGACATGTGGAGCTACACACCACAGTGTGGACGCAGCCTGCTTTTCACTGTAGCATGTAGCGACGCATAGCCTACATGCCATCGCAAGTAGAACCAGCCAAGCTAAGATTGTGCGTTCCTTGCAACTTAGTGCTGGTTGGTGCTATGTCCAGGAGCTCAATCATAATCACGTTTGGTAATGTAGCAAGTCTTTTCTTTCTTCTTTTCTTACTGTGATTTGAGTTTCAGGTGGGTACTGAATTCCAATATCAGGGGTTTAAAAGTAAATTAAGATGAGGCACATAATTTGCTCCTGGGGTATGGAGGTGGAAGAAAATCTTAAGCATCTAAGAAACGCAAAGTATGCTGTCTGGCAAACAGCAGCAGAGATTCTACCCTCTAGGAGTTTAGGCTTGGTCTTTCAAAGGAGAGGAATTAAGGGGGTTAGAGAATCCCAGAGCTATTGTACATGTGGAACAACTGCTTTTCAGAGTATCTGCTGTGCATAGCAGGTGTTTTTATAATATTTTGACTAACAGGGATATGCCCATCTTGGAGGCAGGCCACAGCTTGTTCCAAATGTAATAGTCTTATTTTCTTGCCCCCAGAAAGGGTACAAGACATCAAGAAAATTCATTTCTGCAGCAATAGCGTGTACATATTTTAAAAGTAAATACAATTCATGAAACTTAGATAGTCCCCTGTTTACACTGGCCAAGGAAACATTAGTATCTCATCAGCAAATAATGACTTAAGATGCTGCTGAGAAGCATCATGATACAATTTCTCTGGTCACTGGGGGTGGAGTTGTAATGTTTCTAAAGTCAGATTTTCAATGCTGGTATAATCTGGAGAACTATGCTAGCAGTACTCCTCAACATTTGCTCTTTGTGACTGCACCTTTGCCTTAATGTAGAGTAAAGTAGGTTTTTTTCCCTACTCCTGTCAGCCAAAACTTCCCAATTCCAGGGGAGCAGGCTGCACTTTACTCTGGTTTATGTATAATAGAGTTAAAACCAGGTTTCATTTTAAGTGTCAAAATTTATCCTTATTTACATCTGTGCAGCTAGCCAGTAGGATGACAATAGACACACCTTGGCAGGGTGTTGCATGAGCCAGAAATAACTTCCAGTGCAGGCAGTTTAACCTCTGAACTGTGCATGTTGGTATGGAAGTCAAGTCCATGAAAATGGACCCCTCATGAGGCATGGTAGAAGTGCATTTAACTTGTTTTAAAACTATTTTTACCTGTACAACATCTAACTTTTTTTCTTTTTTGTCTTTCAGTGACAATCATAGGAGGCATTGTTTTCTTGGCATTTGCATTCTCTGCACTATTTATAAGCCCGGAGTCTGGTTTTTAACAAGCTTTTTTTCATTGTCTTTAAAGAGCAAGGATTGGGAGGAACAAGCTTGTCCTTGTGTGTTGCTGTATATAATGTACAGGTATTGTTGCTAAACAAGCACTGAAAATGGGATACTGCACTTCTATAGCAATGATTTATCAGTTTGGCACATTCATGGACCCTGTGCCATGAAGATCTGCTTCCTGTCTGGTTTGCAAGGTGTATTTAAGGGGTGGTTGGGTGCCTCACAGGATTTGAGTGGCTTTCTTGCTTGCTGAACCTGATCAGATGGCTTTTGAGGATCTGCATCCACAAACATGAGGCTTCCTTCCTCTGTTCCACATGATCACTATTGCTGTCTGTTCTAGAGCTTATCCATCTGGCTAAATGAGCAGCCGCCTTGCCAACAGGCATTATGATGTTACAAATTTCCCAATAGCAAGTATGAGGGAGAAAATCATTGACTCTCACACTTCACTTCCAGGATACCCTGGTAGCCTAAGAAACCTGAGGGCAGCTCCCATGCCATTAAGTGACTGAACCACCTATTGAAACGTTTAGAATTAATTTTAAAAAGCAAATATCTTAATCAGGGGCCTTTGGTATGAAGTCAACAAAAGTGCTGACTCACGATGTACTGTTTTCAACAACAGACAATCTGGCTAGATCTGATTTTCTTTACTTAACCAATTCTTTTTTGTATTAAGTTGAAAACTTATAATATACATCATAGTAATAAAATGGTAAATATTTGACAATGCTGCATTCCCAAATTTGAACAATAATGCAATGGGGGGAATTTAAATAAAACAGTGGTGTCTCCATTTTAGTTACTTTCAACTTCTTTTTTGATGGTGGTTCATTTAATTCCCTTAGCAGAGAGCGAGGTAATGGCTTCTTGCGTGCACTGAGGGAGAGGCTCGCTTCTTATCCAGGTACGGTTGAAAAGGGAAGCGATGTTGATTTTGTGGCTGGAGTGATAAGATGTCATGACAACTTTGCACAGCTTTATTACCGGAATATATCTGTAAGCACTCTGCCGTTTATACAATATGGAGTTGGCTTCTGAATTCACACCAGGTGCGTGGCGTATAATGCAGTGTTTTAAGCTGAAATACATGAAGTAGCAGACTTCTGTAAAGTGCAGTCCATGATGGTTGGCTTTAGCAGGTGCCCTAGGACCAGGGGTGAAAGTGTGAGCTGCACCGGCCCATACCCAGCCCACATTAAAGTGCTGCTGCGGCAGTGCTTTAATGTCCCTGCCCCTTTTGCCTCCCCTGTCGGCAGCCCTGCTGGTAGGGTCCATCCTGGCAGGGCCGCCAACGGGGGATGGGCAGCGACGTTAAAACACTGCCGTGGAAAAGGGCCCTACAGCGCCTTAATGTCCCTGCCCCGTTCCTTCCCCCACCCACCCTGCAGCCTCCGACAGGCGGGGCAAAGGGAGCAGTTGCCCTGGGGCTGGCGATTTAAAAGGGCCTGGGGCTCCGGACGCTGCTGCCGCTAGTGCAGCATCAGTGGCCGGAGCCCCAGGCCCTTTAAATCAACATGGAAGCTCCAGGTGGCGCAGGCCAGGCGGCCTGAAAGGGCTGGTTAGGGGATGCTGACCCCCCCCCAGCCCCATCCCTTCCGCCCGAGGCCCCGTCCCTTCCGGTGGCCAGAGCCGTCCCCCCGGCCCAGACCAGTAAGTGGCCTAACTTACTTTCACCCCTGCCTAGGACAAATATAAATACTGAGTCTGACAAAGTGAAGACTTGAATAGTTGTAGGCTTGAAGTGTAACTTTCACAAACACTTGAACTTGAAACTTCTTGGGGCAGGCAAAACTTGACCAAAAAAGCATTTGTCTAGAATACCCTCAGATTATATAGTATGTATGTACCAAAGGAACTGTACCTTTAACTGTAGTAATAGCCTTCCCACCCAGCACTGCATCCTAACTCAAAGATGTTCCTTCATATAACCCCCAACAACAAAAACCTAAATGCACCCCTCTAAAGTGCCTCTTAAAAAGATTAGTTGAACAACAAACTGCACGTATACTAAAGTAAATGTTAAAGTGGGTTACACCAGCATCAAACTTTCCAGAAAAATGAACCTGGGCATATTTTATTTGGATTAAGTTGCTTTTTAAGGTGTCTGAACATCTGTGTAAGGTTATGGAAATAAAGTGAATCAAACTACTGTCTTTTAGCCTCCCATTCTCAAACTCCTACTAATTGCACTAGAGTCTTCAGATCAAGATACCTATTGCTACTTCAGAAGGGTTCTGGTGGTGACTTCGGCATCACAAATGGGGAATCTGACTAGTCTAAATAGCTGGTGGCTCTTTAAGGCCTGAGGCTGCCCAACAACTGAGTCCCAGTATGACTTTCAACTAAGTGTTTCCTAGCCTACATGCCCACCAGGGTCTAGTAACAGTCCCACAGATGTGACCTGACCACACCTAGAGCTTGGGCCCCTGCACAAAAAGACAGCTGAGCTACCATTGGGGGAATTGTGAGTGCTCAGTAATTTAGAGGGGTTAGGCAGCCAGAGCAAGGGCTTGAAGCCAGCTCTCCCACAGCTAAAGTGAGTGCCCTACCTCATGGGCTGTTGCCTATAAGGGAGTGTGTCTCATTTTTCCTACCCTTGCACGGGCAGCTAATTGCAGGAGAAGAATGTTCATGGCTGAAAAGCCAGAGCACCATGTGACATTTCCCTTTGGGCCCTCAGTGAAGTGCCTAGGGGTGCAACTCCCATTAAACTAAGTGCCTAAATACCTTTGAAGAGCTGGCCCTGCCCCTTTGCTCTGCATTTTGCTCCTATTCAGCTGGCTGGCTTCTGAGAATCCCTTTCTTAGGGCTTGCCTTCATGTACAGTGCTATAGCTGCACCTGTGTAGCTGTCGTGAAGACACTTCTCCTGTCAGCGTAGTTAGCTACTACCTCTAGGGAGGTGGATTGGGTCCATGGGAGAAGCTCTACCATCAACATAGTACTGCCTACAGTGGGGGTTAGGTTGGTATGATTGGGTCACTTGGGGGTGGATTTTTGCCATCCCGCGAGCAATGTAGTTATACTGAGGTAATTCTGTAGTATAGACCTGGCCTCATACAAGGGAGGGGGAACCTGAGTGCCTAAATTAGGACTGAGAACTCCCTTTGGCAGCAAGCTACTTAGGAGTTAGGTGATTTTAGTGTACTCTACACTAAGGGCTAGTGGCAGTGGTTGAGTTGGAGATAATTCACAATGGGAGAGGACCACCCACCCAGTCTCATCTACAACCGAGCCCATACCACCAGTTGTGAATTTTTTCCTGTATTTCATAACTGCGCCAAACTCTTAAGCCTCAGTGCAAAACCCCAAACTCAGACCTGAGGTAAGGGAGGGAGTAGTTTAAGCTATGTGTAAAGCAGACTGAGCAACATTTCAAAAAATGCCCAGGTTAAATTAGCTTTTTAGTTTCCAGCCCCAGCTGCAGGCTAGTGCGTGACATGCAGAACAGGGGTAAAAGCAACCACGTGCTGTGGAATTGCACCTTATCACTGCATGGACCTTTTTCCATGGTGGAGAACGGTCTGATACAGTGAGGAACAGGAACTGGAGGGAGCTGATGCTAGTGTAATGTTTGACTTACGAATAAGGCTATACTTTCATTTGCCATATAAAGCTAGGTCTGCGTACCATGCTGGGACTGTGCAGCAGGTGAAATATGCAAAAGGAATGTAAAGTTGCAAGGTTGACGTACCTTCCCCCATGGTAGAGAGACAAGGTGGATGAGACAAGGTTTCAATCTACAACAGAACTCATCAGGTTACCAACAGAAGTGGGTCCAATAAAAGCTAATACCTCACCCACCTTCTCTAATATCCTGGGACCCACACAGCTCTACCACTGCATTTCCCCATCTGTTCAAACTGCATAACACTACAACTCTTACGGAGTAGCTTACCTATATTATAAAACTGAGCCGCTGTTGTCAGTATGTGGTTCATCTGACCAGGGTAGTGGAACAGTGCTGCAGTGTGGAGGCACAGAACACGCTTTGGGCTAGATTCATAAAGGGACTTCAGACATTTAAAGCTGTGTCAACACACCTACAGTTTAGGTGCCTAGAAAAATCACTGGGATATAAGCCTTGGTTAGATGCATATACAATGACTGGGAAGAAATAGGATTCACAGAAGCCTGCTGAGCAGGGAGACACCTGAGCTAGGCCGTGGTGTAACCCACATGCTTGCTGGGTGTGGTGTTCTGTCCCACTGGGATCACTTAGAGATTAAGGACTCTGCTCTACAGCCTTAGATAAACAGCCATATGGCTTTTAGCTCATGCACTAAGTTCCAGAGGTCCTAGGTTCAATCCCACTCACCGATGACCAGGGTCTGTGGGTGTTACAATGGCAGACAATGATGAGAGGTGTGTGTCCTACAACCAACCCCTCTTCCACAGTCCAGACTGGAGGGAGGCACCTATCTCTGCTTGCAACCCTGAGCCAGGAACTTAAGCCATTTCTTGTAAGAACCACCAGAGTCAGAACAGGTGGTGGTGGCTAGGTCTCAGACCTTTTCTAACCCAGCCTGTTGGAGACCCACCTGCACTGTGGATAAATAATTAGAAAGTCACTGAGTTAGGGAAAAGTGAGTCGGTGGCTCATGTGGTGGGTACGGCACTCAAGTGGGAGGCCCAGATCTAGAGCTACTGCTCCAGCAACTATCTATACACCCTGGGAATAGTTTTTACTTCCATCCTAAAACCTCTGCTGAATGTTCTCATGGGATATCAGCCACCAGCTCAGCAGTTCTCAAACTGTGGGTCATGACCGCAAAGTGGATGACAACCCCATTTTAATCAGGGCTGGCCTTAGATTGGCTGGGGTCCAAGGACAAAGCTGAAGCCTCAGTGCCCTGGGCGGCGAGGCTCAGGCTTCGGCTTCAGCCCTGGGTTGTGGGGCTAAGGTGGGCTCAGGCCTCGGTCCCACTTCCTGGGGCTGTGTGGTTATTTTAGTTGTCAGAAGGAGGTTGCGGTGCAACGAAGTTTGAGAACGGAGTTATACCCTTCTCCATGCTTGACTGAGGCTACAGTGAAGACATTGGCACTTTATTAGGAAGCGTATGTAAAATCTGTATTGAGCAAAAGCTGGATGGTAAAAGAGTCAGTTCATAACACCTAATGCATATTGCTTGCTATTTCCCCCCACCGTTTATGAACACAATAGTATTGCTAATTGATGCGTTTACTCCCTCAGCTGTTTTCTTTTACAATTGTGGCTTTTAAGTATCTAATAAACTCTTCTTAAATTCCCAATTTTCATTTTCATCTTTCTAATTGCTTCCTCCCACTAATTGTGCATATAATTTTCCTCAGCCCTTTTGCAGCACCAAGGCTATACATTACTGGTTGGGATTGTCCTCCGTGCCCCTAGGGCATTGGTCACCATCTGGGGACTCCCCCGCCAGTCCCAGAAGCAGCCAGCATACCCCTGTGGGGAGATGGGGTGGCTAGGGGTCTCCACCCTGCTCCTGACTGCAAGCACCGCCCCCACAGCTTCCATTTGCCAGGAACAGGGAGCTGTGGGGCAGTGCCACATGCCCCCCCGCCCCCAGGTCCAGGAGCAGCGTGGCCACATAGTGCACTACTGGCTGGCAGGGGGGAGGGGGTAGGGGCAGGGCCCAGCTCATGATGGAAAGGAGGCGCCGATGTGCCGGAGTGGGGCAGGGGCAGGCAGGAAGCCTGCCTTAGCCCCGCTGCTCCGCCGACCAGAAGCTGCCGGCGGTGCGGGTGCCCCAACCTCCAGCCCTGAGCTCCCTTCCAGAGCCAGCACCCAAACTCCCTCCTGCACCCCAAGCCCCTGCCCTGACCCGTCCCAGAGGCAGCACCCCATACCCCCTCCTGCATCCCAACACTCTGCCCCAGCCCAGAACCCCCATCCTGCACCCCTGCCCCAGGCTCAGCCCAGAGCCCCCTCCCACACTGCAAACTCCTTGGCCCCAGCCCAGAGCCCCCCTTCCAAAAAACCCTGCCCCAGCCCGGTTAAACAATCTTGGGTGTAGAAAGGTTGGAGACCACTGCCCTAGGGCGTGTAATCAGATCACTGGGGAACCACTACTTACAGTGATTAATTCATCTTTATCCACCATGAGGTCTAAACGTTACCTCTCACTGGCTGCAGTATCTTGTGTTATAAACTTGTGTATATTTTTTAGAAATTCATATTTTACCTGTCTTCCCCCCAATTGAAGCCCCCACACCACAATTTTTCTTTCCATACAATTCAGCCAAGTACTTAAAGAGCAACTCTTCTGGTTCTCTGAGCCTCCTGGGTTAGCACATTGGTCTCTGGGCCTTTAAGAGCCTGCAGTTCTGAGTGATTAATAAATGTAAACCAGCTAATGGTGTCTCCCTTCCCCACACCTGTCACCTACTTTCTCCTTCATAAGTGGTAATAACTCTTGCTTTTAACATTGCAATCATACAGATCACCACAGCAGGTTTCAGTAATGGCAGTTGTATTCCTCCTTATCCAAAAGTATCCAGTTCCTCTTATTACCCAGGCTCCTAGTATTGGGTAATAAGCAATGAAATATCTCTTTGGATGGAAAATAAGAGCCTCCCAAGCCTGAGCTCTCAAGGTGATCTGTGCCTCCCATCTTCCCTTCCATGGTTACCACTCCTCCCCTCCCCCCCAAAATTATCCAGTTTCCAGCTAACCCTTTGATCTACTTACCTAATGATTAAGGCTACGATTTAATCACGGGTATTTTTAGTAAACATCATGGACAGATCACAGGCAAGAAACAAAAAATCACAGCCTGTGACCTGTCCATGACGTTTACTAAAAATACCCATGATTGAATCTTGGGAGGTGGCAGGGAGAGTAGCCTACAGCACCAACTGTGGGGTTGGGGGTGGGAGCCCCAGGGCCAGCTGCTCCTCCGGCCGCCTGGCACTGCCACCAGGAGCTGTCGAGCTGCGGCAACTCCCACCACCACCGGGACCGCTGCTCAGGTGGTCCCCAGGGCCAGGTGCCCGGGACTGCCAGAGCAGCGACCAGTGCGGCTGTCCCCAGGGCTGCCTGAGCAGCTGGCCTCTGCAGAAGTCACTTAGGTCACAGGAAGTCACAGAATCAGTGACTTCCGCAACCTCCGTGACAAACACGGAGCCCTACTACTGATTAACATGTAAAGGTGGTATTGAGCCTTTCCAGTGACCTTAAATAGCTCTTCTGTAGAAAGCCTGAGTAACACTGATGGTCCCTATGAGTGGCTGTAACATACATTAAGTTGTGTTCTGGCTTTGGCAACTGACATCTGAAACACTTTAGGAAAGAGCAAGTGATGATTTTTTTTCCCCCACTTGTTCTAGCCTTGTCCCACTGCTTGCCATATGTTTTCCTGGCTCCAGACTGATGCTTGTACTATATGAATACATAGTCCTAAATGAGAGTTCTGTAGTCCTCTGCCCTCATTGAACGGATATTATAAGCAGTTATCTGGAGAAGGCCCATGGGTCTTGCAGATAAATGCTACTTTAAGAACATAATCAATGACAGGTTTCTACGTAACACGGTTAATAGGATCTCCTCCTGGGTTCATGGGAAGGAAACAGATGTAGATGTAATATTGGGGCCAAGTGAATGTAAACAAATGTGAAGCTGCATCACTGACTAAGCAACTCACTTAATAGCCAATTTGCCCATAAAACTACAGTGCAATGCTGAGGTGGTGAACAATGTATTCAGGCTTCAATGCAGGCAAAAACCAACCTGCAATATAAGTCACATGGAAAAATACGTGAGGTATGTTTTATTTCCAAGCTTTAATAATAGAAGCAAAAAAAGGCAGCCAAGAGGGTAGCTGCTACTGCTTGGCTCTGTTAGGATGAAATGTAAATTCTGGAGACATCAGTTATCCCAGTATTTCAAATGGGAAAAAGAACAGTATTTGTACAAGCTTGCTTATCTTTTTAAAGCTGTACAAAGATCAGCATAATTAAAGATAACTTGGTAAAACAAAATTCTGTCTCATTTAATTTCTCTATATGTTAAAGAATACTAAGGGGAGATTAAGCTACCACCAGACTTTTAAACATCAGGTTTGCTATGTTGCCAGTACAAAGTTTTCAATAGAAACTGGGCAAAAACAAAGTACAAGTACAATCTTCAACACTAATAAAACACAGTATCAGGAGAGCAACGTGAATGTGTTGGATATATTCCAGAAAAAGCCTGCTAATGGGCTTATAGTTGTGAAGCATGACTACTTTATGGCATTTAGATGTAAATTTTGTGGTCGTGAGAGTCAGTGATTGACTGCACAGGTTAGAACAATGTGTTGTACAAGCTGAACTGCCCTCCAATTATACCTGAAAACCAGCCAGTATCAACCTCAGAATCTATTCCTAAATGCAGCTCATGCTAGATTTTGCAGCAGTTTGAGGCCTAGATTCTGGATCCCTTACTCCCGTCAGTAATCAGTCCAGCTGAAGCCCCTCCTGTCAAAGTTCCAATATAGTCCCATCCTGCAGACCTTTTTCACGAGTTGCCCCACTGACTTCACATGAATAAAGGTGCAAGACTGGACCTTTGTGGCTTGGGCCGTTCACCCTACGCAGGTTAATATAGGGTCTCATCCTAACCAAAATCTCAGTTCATGTTCTGGGAGATTAAATAATGAAATTAAATCTGTTCAGTGCTGTCATTCACACTCTTGGCATCTGTGGTCCCCAAGTCTCACAAGCTAAAGACACTATTTGGCCTTGTCTACACAAAGGGCAGGTCTACACTATGGGGTTAAGTCGACCTAAATTACACAACTCCAGCTATGTAAATAACGTAGCTGGAGTCGACGTAGCTTAGGTCAACTTATTGTGGGGTCTACACCGCGCTGGGTCGACAGGAGAAACTCTCCCATCGACTTACCTTAGGCTTCTCGTTCCAGTGGAGTACCGGAGTTAACGGGAGAGCGATCTGTGGTCGATTTAGTGGGTCTTCATTAGACCCGCTAAATCAACCCCCGGTTGATCGATCGCCACAACGTCGATCCATGGTAAGTGAAGACATACCCTAATACCAGAATAGTTCCATCAGTGGTGAATTACAGCTATGAAGTTTGCTAGTGTAGGCAGCGTTTGCAACACCAGCAGCATTCTTGGGGAAGGAAAAACAGCTTTTCATTCACTCACGTGTCACCTATCTGTACTTAGCATGTACCATAATTTTTTTTAGTTTCCTCTAGTTGACTAGGATGATGATTTCCCCCCAAATTAACTAAATTGATCCAATTAATTTCAAGAGCCAAGCAGTAGTGACAGTAATGGAAAGGACAGTGCATCCCTAGCTCTGTACAGCACACTAGTAAGAGTGAAAAATTATTCATTGATGTTGTTTCAACTACTACTCCATGTCAACAATAGGAAATTTACAAAAATTAAACACTTCTATTTTCCACTAGCCCTTTGAGGCAGAAAAAAGTGCTTTGTTAACTAGACTTTCAATTTTTAATCTTTACAAATATTAAACAGTTATGGTCTTGTCTAAATAAGGTGCTGGTTCCCAAACTTGCACAACAGTGAAATGTAATTGAACAACACTGCTTCAGTTATATCAGCAGTTTGAATTATAGCTCTTCTGGTTGATAAGTATATGGAAAAATACATTGATATTTCCTAAGTTCTGTTTTAAGAAAACTGACTGTCTTTTTATAAAAAGACACCATCATCTGGTGCAGATTTGTTTTTTCAGCTAAAGAATTTGTATGGCTAATTCTACATTAACTTTGCACTCATTGCCAGCAATGGGATTGCACTAGTACAATCTCACTCCCAACATGAAAAGATCAACGTTCTGACAATGAAGTGATGTCATAGTTTGCCCAGAAATTAAAAACAAAAACAAACCTTTTAGCACATTTGCCACATTCCCATTATCTTGAGTTACAGGGCACACTTTTAGTTCCAATTCCACATTCCAGGGTAACTCCACCAAAGCCAACCAGAAGTCAATGGAGTTATTTCAGTGTGAGAGCAGGATCTGGCCCAGTCTGTTTAATTAAACCACCACATTGGGTTATATGCTGCCCCAGTGCTGCATACAGAACTCCTATTTATGTCACCATGCAAATGTAAGGAAGGCATGAAATCTTTACACTTCATTATTAAAACATTTTAGTTGCAAAGAGTACATGTTCAAACAAGACTGGCTTGATCAGTTTCAAGATAGTAATGAAGACACATAAATTAGGTCAAATTCTGCCTTCTGTTACACCTACGCATCATGAAGAATACACAGATATATCCAAGGGCATAATCTGAACAGGTAATACTACTCTTTGAGAGCATTAGATTATTTTAACTAAAACAGAGACTGCCATCTGTCTTATATCCCTTACACAAGGGCTGAAAACATCACCAGATATAAGAAACACTGACATCTCTGTAATCTTCAGGACAGGCCATCATTTTATGAAGCGATACAGAAAGTAGGCAAGAAAAAGTGCAATATACATTTTAAATATAGCCCTACCCTCATTTGCCATATCACTGTTCTTTGTCGGGGTATGGAAGAAAGGAAGTGCCTTTGGTATATTTGTTCAAATGTTAAGAGATCTTTAACTATGGAACCCTGTAGGATATAAAAGTGAAATTAGAAAAGTTACCAGAACCTTAGAAGCTACAAGAAGTAGAATTTCAAACGAGTTACATTTATTCAATTTAAAAAATTGACAGTTAGTAATGGTCACATGAACACCAGGAAACTGTATCTACATTTCCTGACGTCAGTATGAGTGGCACTAGTTTTCTACATATACAATTCTAATGCCAGTTAGAAAGTACAAAACCAAACCAAAACCCAAGACACTGTGAATTCAACACTGCTTAAAAACTCAAAATTCAATCCAATTGATATATTTTAAAATAAATAGTTTTACCTTATTTAAAAAAAACAACTGCTTTCAAAGCAGTTACTTCTTTAAGATCATTCCCCAAAGTCTTTCATAAATAGTCACCCATTTTGATTGTCTGTTAGTGCAGCACCTCTCAGTCTTGGCTGGGATCTCCATATCAGGCAATACAGTATTTTGTTCATACACAGTGTTTTGTTTTTCCTTTTTATTTATAGGTACAATTTAGCATACCATGCTGGCCAAACCCATGCAGATGACAAAGCATGAAGCAAACAGAGCCTGTAAATTACTTGTTTATTAAAGAAAAAAAACAAGGAATGTAGTGTTAAAATCAGGATATCAAAAAAAAAAAAAAAAAAGGTCTAATGGACAACCAGATTTAATTTAAAAATCTCTCAAAGTTTATCTCATTTACTATGAGCCATTCAACATTCAACTTCAAATATACTGCATACAAAATTCTTTATCCCAATTAGTTTCAAATAGTTTTTAACTTTTTCCACCGGGGATGAGTAAAAAAAGAAGATTCAGTACTATGCTGGTCTTTTTCTCCCTTTTAGCCAAAAATAATAATTTCCCCAGCCCTTCTCAATGAGTATCTTGTTTCAAGAATGATTTCAAAGGGAGACACGAATCTAACATGCATGTGCTGACATTGCATGATGCCATGGCATTTAAAATGTACTCATAACTACATCTGGTTTTATCTCTAAGAATACTAGTTATTCTAGAATTGGGGACTGCAACAGTCTACTAAAGGCCACATCTGTAAACCCTCTACACATATTTTAATGCAAATTATAATCCCAAGGGCCGTTTAGAATTACTGAACAGGCTAATAAGCCTCCTGATCATTTCTTTCTCACAGGCAATTGTGCAACTTTAAAAGAAATCTCAAAAGAAGCTAGTATTTATGTAGATTTAGCCTTTCCCATGGCCGTATTAAAACAAAATCAACCAATTTTAGATGCCTTTTTAATCTCACACTTAGAGCCTCAAAGGATCACCACATTTAGAAACATTTTCCAGAAATGCCTCTTTGACAGTTTTCTACATTTGGATTCCGTTGGGCCACTTTTGAACCGTTCCATTGCCTAAAATAATTAACTGTTTTCCGAATAGTTCTTTTCAGTAAAGTGCTTATCATTATTCCAAAACCTTTTTTTAAACTGCGCTACTCGAGTCTTGCGAGGGTTTCTCCTTTTCCCATGAAAAATTGCCAGCATGGGCACTGAGGAGAACTGAGGACCCTATTCAGCACGGTATGTCAGCATTCACTTAAATTGGACTAACTTACATGCTTCAAATTAGGCACACTGCTGAACTGGGGCCTATCTGTTGTAAGGATATTGGAACATTAACTTTGATGTTGGTTGGCAGCAGGCATAATGCCTACAAAGATGGTGATACACTGGAGCCGTAGCACCAGGAGGTAAACGTTTAGATAAAATGGAAGGCATATGGAGAGTTCTTACTATAATCTTTTCATATTTATATACAAATATAACATATATTAAATATAATATAAAAATAGCTATATTTCTTTTCCCTCTGAAATTCTGAGGCTTTTCTTTGAGTTCTCACCCAACCCAGGCAAACTTACTAATTTTCTCATCAAAACTCTATTAAGAAAATACAGCATGATATTTTACTTAACTGTATGTCACCAAGGCATTTATCCATAATACAACATTTTCTCCTTCTTAGCCAACTTCCTCACTCCTGTCAGAGTCATTCCGTAACATTAAACATCATAGCATTTGCTGCTGTGATATCTATTGGGATGTCACAAACAACAGTTTTGCCACACCAGCGAATAAGCTGGGCAGAAGCAGCAGGCTGATTAGAAGAGAGAAAGACTGGGGCCCAATTTTCTTCCCACAGAAGTCAATGGAGTTTTGCAATTGACTTTAATAGGAGCAGAAGTGAGCACCTTGTTTGAACACAAATCCTTTAATAGTCAGTGAAAGAGAAGCAGAGCATCCACGCCAATTAGAGTCAGTGAAATACTGTGCGCTTTTTCTGTTTTTTTTTTTTTTTTTTTAAACATTTGCCGGAATTGTGGCAGAAGCTTTTCAAATGTATGTAATAATTTTCCAGTCTCTTAGAATTCCCCCTCTTCTCTTTATCAGCTAGCAGGTAAAGTGTAGCTTCATTTTTGGATGACTTTCCCCTCTGGGCTTATGGAAGGCTTCTTGATCAAAGGACAGATTTTTCCCTCTTAGTCCTCTTCCAATAGCTATGTTTATATAAAAACCTCTCACACCTAAGTTAGGCTGCCTTTTTATTGTCTGACCTACAACAGCATACCACGGTATTTTTTTGGTTGATAGAAGGGGTTTGAATGAAGTTTATATATAAAACTCTCTCAGCTGTCTGCTGGTTATGCTCTGCATTTACTGTAGCTGCAACTGCTACAGCTTATCGGCTGGTTTTACCACCACACTATATTTCTAAGAGTAATATTAAAGCTCTCCCAATTTTCTTCTTTAGTGCTATTTTATTATTGTAATTAGGTTAAAACCTTTACCTAACAAGTCTATTTCCCACTAAAAGTCTTTATGGAATGGACCTCTGGTCAATGCAGCTTAAATTTTGGATACAGGTGGAATGGTATGGCAGGATTAGCAAGGCAATTTGGGGGGGGGGGGGGAGTCAATGGAGTTTTGCTTTTCTAAAACTTAAAAAAAAAAAAATGTTTCTGACAATTATATTGGTTCAGGGAATGACAAACGCCTTTAAAGAGCACAGAAATGGAAAGTTTCCTGGATATGTTTAATATTTGTATCTGTTCCTACTCCTTGTTGCAAGAGACTTCCTGGAGCAGAAACCAATCCAGTTCTCTTTGGTTCTTTACTTCTTACGCCCTCCTCCCTTTTCCACTGTGATTCTCGCAGGATCCACTGTTGACCTGTTGCTTTATGGTTTGGAGGTGAGGGGCTAAATCTGATGAGGAGATGAGAGTGGAGAGGCCAAAGCTCATTTTAGGAAGAAGCCTCAAAAGGTAACTGCATCTAGTGTTCACTAACTTAGCACTACCTTTCAGTCAGCTCTGGTCACCCAATAATACAATCAAACTGTTCCTAATATTTAATATTCCACCACAATTTGGTTACATTCATACAGCTCCTCCCTAATACTCTGACTTAATTCAGCTTCTTGACTAAAAACTTTCCCTCCTCAGTGTTAATTTTAATTAATTTTCTTTTTTAACTACCAAGTCTATCTTGGTATTAGCTCATTTTGCTCTGCAGATGTGATTTGTACGAAGTAGTACCATAGAAATCTACTGAACATTTAAAAATAGGAAATCATTTCTGTTGGAACTTTTTATTGTCTTTATAAAGTGAGGTTGCCTTTTGAAGTCTTAGTTTAGTGGTATCCCTTTTAAGTCAATACTCAGAGTGTTAAACATGCAGTCCTAATCCCCTCTTTATTTTTCCATTAAATTCCAATCAATAAAGTAAAATTGGATTTGATCTGATTAAAAAAAAGTGTCAGATTAATTCTCCCCCCCCCCCCCCCCCCCAATGACTAATCTCTGTTTTGGAGCCACTAAAGAGCGCTACTCCTTACTCTCTGAACACTTTACAGGTAAATCATTAGATACCTGTTTCCATTTTAGTGTTTGAGGGGGGAGGCACTCCTTTAAAAAATGCTCATGATCTCAACTCAGACGATTGTTAAAATACTTGTATATATGAACACAAACAAGATATAGCTCTGAAGTAGAAACACATTTTGTTGAGATTGTACTAAGACTTCAAAATTGTAAAATCGTAACAGATTCAAGACAACATAATTCAAGATGTTCAATGTTATCACCTGAATTAAAATCAAGGCACTATGGGTTTCTTGTTTTTTTGTTTTAAAATGACCCTGAATCAGTTCTGACTAAAGAAAGATCTAATTTTTAAAGGAGAATAAAAAGATTCCAACATATTTTAAAAAGTTACAATTCTCACCACAGAGAAGGTGGTTAAAAAGTGCCTAAAATGTTATTAAGTGTAAATATATTGTTGTGCAAATTACTCCTATAACTGACACATTCTTGAAAATTACTTTCATGTAGTTTTTTTAAAACCTTTTACATAAATATTTCCAACTATGGTCTATATCAAAAGATAGCTTTGGGGAGTAAAATTCCAAACCATCCACAATAAAGCAGTGCAAATTCCTATTTTTCAATCAAAAAACAATGAATAATTGTGAAATGATGGATGATATTTCTGAAATCTGAATGTCTTGAATCCTGATGCGTGACCATCAGTTCAAACAGTTTCATCAATAATTTAACCCCAAAAAATCCACTAACCAGCACACTATACCTCACTGAACAAACTGTGACATCGCAGACAAAGCACAAACAAGAGACTTGTGCCCACATTAAGGGTGAAAATTATGATGCATCAAGTTGTAAACAAAAGGGTAGAACAGAGGAAAATATTAGTCGGAGCATGGTGTGAGAATTTAGGGAAACATTCAAACCTACAAACAACAAGATTACATTTTCATGCATCATATAAAATATTTTTGCTCTCTCTCCTTTTATCCAGACATATACACATTATTTTACATCTGTACAATACAGAATCTGATTCCACACAACATTTTGAAAATATTTACTTGTCCTATAATCATCTGAAAAAAAAAATTAAATGTCTTTTGGACTGTATTTGTAGCATTATTGTGAGCAACTGTGTGTCCATGGTCACATTTGACAAACTTACAGGACTGCTAAAGATACCAACATTTTTAGTACCCTTTTCGGTTCATTGAGGGTTTGAGACTTGATCTGGACAAGTTATTACGTGGTAGCACATCCTTTAGAACACAGAAATTGGGACAACTAAAAGACTGTCAAAGTTGGCCATGTCCCTGTTATCTTTTTGCTGTTTGTATCTAAGGTACCTCCACAACATTTTGTAGTAGTTTCTTCTGCAAACAGATTCCCAGAAGTTAGAAGTAGACCTCAATACTGTACTTTATAAAGCCTTTGGACTTCTACCTCTACTATCATCAGTGCAACTGCTTATGGAGCAGCTCCTCCGTGCTGTTTGCTTCTAGAAGAAGTGAATCCCCATGCTACTGTGGCTGAACTTTGGAAGGATCAATCATGTTGTCAGTTCTATGTCGTGAGAGTTGCTGCTGCTGCTGAGATTGATGCTGCTGGTGGTGTGATTGAGTAAAAGTGCTTTGTTGTAGTGGGAAAGCAGCAGAGAGAATAAGCTGAGTTGATTGATTTCCATGAAGTAGCCTGGATGTCTAAGAAGAAATAAATAAAAGAGGATTATTGCCCACACTATGAAAATGCAGGTCTGGTTACATTTTAAAACTCTCACATGAGGTTAAACATCAATAGGACCATGACTACTTTCACTTACGATTGCACAAAGTGAAGATTCATTCAGAACAAAATAGCTAACTACAGAGTATTAATATTTTCAGCATCTGACTAACTGTAAAGCAACTTATTGGATCTCTGTTTGTGATGTCAATGGCTAGGAGAACTATGGCAATAGTTAGAGGCAGAGACACACAGCAATTGTAATTAAAGGCTTTATAAGAGCACAGACCCCTAATGATCTGAGTATAGTTAAGGTTGAGCAGCCAACTTGAACTTTGACATTTCAAGAATCTAATTTGCAATTTTAACATTCTTTTAACAGAATGCCCACACATATTTACAAAAACTAGTTAGGGATGCTGTAAGGGATTATCTTCCTTTAAAAGAAGGCAAAATTTCAGGTCCAAATAGGTTGACTGTGTCTCTACTTCAATGGTTCCCAAAGTTTTTGTTGTAGCAGATTGCCCCTCTAATGGACTGGCAACTGGCATGCCCCCTTCCCTAGGCCTTCCTGTGAGACACATTCCAGTACACTAGTTCTGCAAGGTCACTGCTGCCTCTCCTTTTACTAGTCCATTCTACCTCCTCTTTCCCCCTCTTCAGTCTTTTTTTAATTTCTCTTATTTTTAGTACGTATTTTCTGTTTTGCTCTTTTGTTATTTTCAATCTGTTCCTCCTTCTCTGCACCCTCTCTTTTCTTTCTGATCCAATCTCTCCTCTCCCCCATGGTGGCTTCTTCTCTCCTTACTCATGAGAAGGCTATTGCTGCTCAGGCATCCACTGGTATCTCCCTGAGGTCCAGGCAGCATGTGCTCCTGCAGCTACACAGAAGCAGAGAAAAGACACTTAGGCTGGCATGCTGCCTCCTTAGTCAGCTCACACCTTGTTGCATTGTGGGCCACCATGGCAACTGGAGGGAAAATGAGAGGTTTACAAAGTGATGCCTGCCCCTTTACTTAGAATCAGGCATGCATGTTTATGGTGAGATGAGGTGGACCCAGTGTGACAATTATTCCTGTCCCCATTGTTTCTCTCCATGTCCCACTCCTAGTGTACTCTAATGCCCATAGGCTGGGAAACAGATTTATTTAAGTGCAGTTCTTATTTGTGAACTTGACAATAAAGATTGCAAGAGACTTTAAATAAGGTCTATGAAAGAACCTCCTCCCATGCACATCGCTTGTCTGAGATTAACAAGGTTGCTTATTTAAATAACATTCTCAGTCATCCAACTTGCAGTATATACTGAACCTGTTTACGTCACTATCTGAAAGTTTGTACAATCTGACAGATTTCTAGACAGCGCTGCATTACCTGTAAGAACTGCTGCGGGTGCTGCGTCAGCTGAGCTTGAGCCGCTTGCTGAACTGTACTGAGCTGCTGTTGCTGCTCTTGCTGACTCTGTTGCTGCTGCTGCGTTATTGATAATGTCTGTGGCTGCTGCTGTTGTGCAGCAAAAGTGGGGTAGGCAGTCACCACCTGCCCCATAAACATAGTGCTTGGTACCATTACCGCTCCACATGCTACAGGGGCAGTGACTAATTTTGTGACAAGCTGCTGACCTTGAGAAAATCTGTTAAAGGAAAAAAAGACATCAGAGCGTCCTATCAGCTTAGTTTGGAAAAAAAATTCTGCTTCACATACACTGGATGAACTTTCCTATATCAATCTGATTAGGTAAGTGCCAGTTTATCACTGACAGGGTCATTCAAGACAAACCAATTTTTCCTTTGCTTAATACAAACTACACAAATTCAAGTGCAATGGGCTACATGTTGCCCTCAAAGGCCCACCCCTCCACCAGTGCCTCAACACCATGAGTTTTAATGGAATTACAGGAGTATCTCTTTGCAAGTTTGGTCCTCAGACTACAGCACGTGCACATGCCTACACTAAGTAAAACTGCATGAAATTTTTGGTTTAACTTTTGTCTCCTTTTCCATAAGATCTGGTGACTACTAAAGCACAGAAAGCTCTAGCAAAATCATCTGAATGAATATTGCTCCTTTATATTTACCTGATCTGTCTGTCCTGGGTGAAAGTAGTTACTGCAGCACTCTGGTTGTTGTTTTGTGGTAAACTAGATGGAATCTGGACCACATTTCCTGTCGTTGGCTGGGAAATCACCATAGTGTTATATAAGGGGGCTGAAAGTGTATTCTGTAACTGACTGGTAAGAGAAGTCTGTTGATTGTGCCCACTAAGTATATTTTGCTGAGTATGCTAAGAAAGAAAAATATGTAATAAATTAATTGAATACAGCTGTAAAAATGTAAAAATAAACACCCCTTTCAAACACAGAGAAGGCACAGCTTGCTTTGCGGGCATAAATAACAATGCTGTACACCAATAGTTAATTATTGCTAATACTAAATGTTCTTATATATGATTTATACTCTCAAAACACTGTACAAAATAATTAATCCAGTCCTACAACATCTTTGTGAGTTATGTAAATATATATTATCCCAGTTTTTACAGATGAGCAAACAAAGGTTAAATTATTTGTCCCAGACCATGCAGTGAGTAAGTGTTAGTGCCAGGATTAGGATCCAGGAGTTTCTCACTCCTAGTCCCATGCTCCTCTTCCAAAACTCTTATAACATTAGGAGAACTGCACAAGAAGGTGGAATGATGGGCCAGACAGAACTGCAGGTGTAAGCATGCTCAGTCCCTGGAAGTGTTGGGGTGAGGGGAAGACAGAGAGCACGTCACTTTGCACTAGTCCAATCAGCTTTAGTGAGCTCTATGAAGGCATTTTATTGGGACTGAAGGCAACATAGGTCACCATGACAAAAGGCTTTCGAGGGTGGTAGGAATAAAGAACTAGGGATGTTCTCCCCCCCCTTCCCCCAGGATACTTGGAAGAAACTGGAACAAAGGGCAGTGACTGCAAGGGATGTGAGTGATTGCTGGACCCAGGCAAAAGGAGATTAGTCTGTAAAAGGGAGCATTCTGGAACTGGTGAGGATCTTATCTGTATTCAGTTTGATTAGACACAGATTTGCGCATTTTATTTTATTTTGCTTGGTGACTTACTTTGTTCTGTCTGTTACTACTTGGAACCACTTCAATCCTACTTTCTGTATTTAATAAAATCACTTTTTACTTATTAATTAACTCAGTATGTATTAATACCTGGGGGAGCGAACAACTGTGTATATCTCTCTATCAGTGTTATAGAGGGCGAACAATTTATGAGATTACCCCGTATAAGCTTTATACAGGGTAAAACGGATTTATTTGGGTTTAGACTCCATTGGCAGTGGGGCAAGTAATTCAGACCCTGGGTCTGTGTTGGAATAGACGGGAGTGTCTGGCTCAGCAAGACAGGGTGCTGGGGTCCCGAGCTGGCAGGGAAAGCAGGGGTAGAAGTAGTCTTGGCACATGGGGTGGCAGCTCCCAAGGGGGTTTCTGTGATCCAACCCGTCACAGCTGGGTCCTTCCAAAAGAACTACTTGTTATTCACTGCTCATCATTTACACTTGATAATTCTTCTACCAAGAGAAGACTATAAAATCTAAGCCTTTTCCTGACAGAGAAAACAAAATCTATTTCAACCCTAAGCATTTAGGGCATGAACCTGTGTTTCTTGCACATTCAAATTTACATTGACTTCAATGGAAATTCTCTATATAGAATCACTGCAGGATCAGGCAGGCCCATAATGGGTTTCAATTTTGGTTCCGTGTGATTATACTACCTAGCATAGGTACTTATGACAAACTTTACCTGTGTTGCTGTACTCTGCAAAGGCTGTTGCTGTATCATGTGCTGAGTACTAATATGCCCAGTGTTCATTCCGCCTTGAATTTGATTAGCCTGAACAACTTGACCTTGCATGTTTATTGGTGTAAGCTGCTGAATGTTAGAAGAGTTTCCAGAAGTAAGCTGCACAGAACCAAAGTTTAATCCAGGAGTTGATTGCTGCAAAAACATCTTTAAGAAAATCCACAAATTAGTTTTTTTAAAACAAACTATTGATTGTTTAAAGTATTACTAAAAATTCTTAATACAATACCTTTGAAAAACAATTAAAGACAGAAATATTGTTTAATTGTAGGTGTCAGAGGCTTTATGGATGTACTATAAGCAATGGATAGTGCACAATTACAATCTCTTTCGTTCTGGAATAACGCCATTCAATATTTAACAGAGATACAGTAGTGTTACTCTGGTGTGAAGAGAATTAGATCCCTACATATTTAGTTTAAGGTTTGCATTTAAACAGAAGCACAAAGACAACTTGTACAAAATTTTGAAAAAGACAACATTAATTAGAAACTGCGTTTCTCTTTCCAGTATCTCCAGCAGTTTAGTGAAATGAAGTCAATGATGGGAAAATAATCTTATAACTGACAGATCCAAATACTATACATAATTTCTTCCCTGGAAATTGACTGTCTGTAGCAACAATCTATAAGGCAGGGCTTTACCAATATCATCCATTTTGACTAGATTGGTGCAGTTCAGCACACAGAAAGTCATTTAAGTCCCTACTAAGGGGTCAGTGTTAATCCAACTGTAACTCACCTGAAGCCCTTGACCATGAACCATTTGAAGCTGTTCTTGAATCTTACGCAACTCTTCTTGCTGCCGATGAATATTTGCCTCTATCATTCGTGTTCTTTGCTCCAACTGGTCCTTTAGGTGCTGCATGGCTCCCAATTGGGCTGAGAACTGGAACATAGGCTGCAGAGCCATGTATAGGTTAAAAGAGTTTGAATCAGAAACAGACAAACTTGACCTACAAAAGGTAAATCATCCCTTCATAGTAGCAATGGGAACCAAGCCCTATCTAGTAACATGCTACAGCATGTTGTCTCTCACAATCTCTAGGCCAGTGGTGCCCAAACTTTTCCTCTCGCACCCCCGTTACCAGTAATGGAACCTGTCTGTGCCCCCTCCATTACTGCACAATTGGCTCACCAGAGGAGGTTGGCCTGAAGGTGGAGCTGGGGGCATAACTGAGGATAGGGGAGGAGCTGGAGCTTGAGGGGAGCTAGCCTGGGGGGCGGAGATGGAATGAGGGCAGAGCAGAGCTGGGGGCAGAGCGGAACTGCGTCTGGGGCTAGAGCTGGGGGCAGAGTGGAGCTGTGGCTGAGGTTGAAGCTGGGCTGGGGGCAAGGCAGGAGGCGGAGTGGAGTTGCAGCTGGGGCCGGAGCTGGGCTGGGGATGAAGCAGGGGGCAGAGCGGAGCTGTGGCGGGGGCAGAGCAGGGAGCAGAGTGGAGCTGTGGCTGGGACTGAAGCTGGTCTGGGGGCAGAACAGGGCTGGGTGGTGCTCCATCCCCACCCCCCGTGCAGGGCCCTACCACACGCCCCCCCAAAACATTTCTCCGCCCCCGCCCCCCAGGAGGGGCACATCCGACAGTTTGGGGAGCACTGCTCTAGGCACAATTACTTAGTTGTGAAAAGTTCTGAGATTGACACATACATTTAATGTTTAGAGAACTCTCAACAAAATAACGCAAACAAACAAAAGACACACACAAACACACAACTGCCCTGCACCCAGGTCAACCTCTAAGCAAAAAGCCTGAGCAATTAGATGGGTTTACAATGTGGCCTGAAGACACAAAAACTCAGCTGTATATCTCTAGGGACTGTCAGCATAAGCTGACTTCAACTGTCAGGACAGGGCATGGAGGATACAGTATCTTAGATAACCAGGACAAAAGCCATATAGGCTACTACAGATCCCCATTGCCATGCCAGTACATTGTGCATCTCCCCTCCTTCCTGCCAGAGCATGAATTCAATATTAATCTGATTTTATACTTACGTCTGGATTTTTAAAACGGATTTTAACTTTTAACAGTGACAATTTATGTCATGTGGACATTTAAGAAGAAGTTTACCTTAATTAGGCACAAGAGAGAATGCAAGTAAAGATGACTTTGCATAAAATAAACTTCCATCACACAGTTCAGTTAATGAAAAAGTCCTTAACCCCATTTAGGAATAGGGCATTATTTGCTGAAAGAGCCAGTCAATAAATATACAAAACTAATCCATACCTGGGACATGCCTGGCTGGATCTGCAAAGTTGCAGGTTGAGACATCATTGGCTGTGCTAATGGTTGTCCAACAGACTGGGCGTTTAAGGACTAAGATTTAAAAGCATACCATAATTATCCAACAGAACTTGTCTCACACTAGATATAACTAAATTATTTAAGAAAAACTGTCAATTCCAAGATGGCTCAACAGTACATTTTGTTAAAACACACTTTTATATAACACAAGGCCAACAGAAATGTGTCTACATTTATTTTAATATTTCAAGGGGATAATAGTCTTTAAGCAAGTAAATGCTCCCTGCGATGTTTGAAACCAAAATATTGCAGCACTGTGAACATGCAGCTACAAGTGATTACATGGGGTGTAACTTTGTTCAAGTTATGATATATGTCAGAAATAAATAAAGAATACAAATAGTGAAAGGGAAATGGGAATTTCAGAAGTGTAATAATTTGAAAGGTGGTGTTAGTAAGTAAAGATACTTGTTTTCAAACATTTTTAAGTTGACAGCATCTTTTTATTCCTCTACTAATCATCTCAAACCAACAATAAACCCACCTCAAATCACAGTCAATGAATAGCTCATAGCAGAGGGCATATATGGGATTTTCTAATATTATCAGGGTTTCAAGAACTATATGAAACTTTTCCATAACTTTGTTATTGGATGGGTTATACCTAGTTTATGAAAAATTGTATGAGAAAGAAAGCACAGATTTATGCATCTTGTAACAGGGTGGCTTGGCCCTTTAAGGGCTAGAGGTCTGGAGACAGTCAACCCTAGTTAATAAGGAAGCACACCTGAGCAAGGACCAGCTCATTCACCTATAAAAATGGAGCAGAAAACTGCAGAGCGAGAATTCTCAGGGAGACCAGAATGCACTAGAGAGGCTGCTGGGAACAAGTAGGCTCCATCAGAGAAACCTGGAACTTGGGGATTGAGACTACAGGTCAGAAAGGTCTGGAAGTGACCTGATAATGGGGTAAACCAGTGAACTTGAGGAAGGACTTGATAATTTTATTTTGAATGTTTATTAATTTAATAAACCAGACCCTGAGGAGGTGTATGAATAGACAAAAGTGTTTGAGACTTACTCAAGAAGCCCCTTGAACGGGGACACTGAGGCAGGGGTCCAATTTCAGGCTTGCCCGAAGGCCCTGATGGGGGTTATGGGAGGCGACCACCCAATGAACACATGTAGGGGCCTATATGTAGGGCCCTAACAAATTCACAGCCATGAAAAATGCATCATGGACCATGAAATCTCATTTCCCCCAAGAAATCTGGCTACTGTAGGGAAGGCGGGCTCCTACTGTGCGCTGGGCTCCAGATGCTAGTCCTGGCTGGGCTGGGACTTCCTCTTCCCCTGCAGGGGCCACCCCCAGGGCTGGGTCAGACCCACCTCTGGGAACCTCCCCTGGCTGCAGAAAGCTCCACAGCTGCTGGCTGGGAGTCCAGCTCTGAAGGCAGTGCTGAAGTAAGGGTGGCACACTCCTGGAGGTGGGTTTGACCTGGCCTCAGGAAGAGGAAGTCCCATCCCTCCTCAGCCCCACTAGGACTAGCAGCTGGAGCCCGGTGCATGGTAGGAGACCCTGGCGGTGGTGCCCCCAGTCCTGCCCCTCCCCAGCTCCAGGCACAGTGCTCAGGGGCTAAAGGGGCCTTGAGCTGGCTGTGTGTGTGTGGGAGGAACAGCGCCCCCCTGACCATGGGGCCCTGGGCGATAGCCCACCGATAAGGCTGGTTCTGCACCCTCCAAAAGCGACAGCCCCCTCCATACCCTGCGACCCTCAATTCTGTGCTGCTGCTGACGGCAGCGCTGGCTTTAGAGCTGGGCTCCCAGTCAGCAGCTGCTGCTCTCTAGCCGCCCAGCTCTGAAGGCAGCGCCCCTGCCAGCAGCAGCAGCACAGAAGTAAGGATGACAATCCCGTGATCCCCTCCCCATGACCCCCCCTTTGGGTCAGGACCCCCACAGTTACAACACTGTGAAATTTCAGATGTAAACATCTGAATCCGTGAAACTGACTACTTTAAAAATCCTATGACCATGAAATTGACCAAAATGGACCATGAATTTGGTAGGACCCTAACTATATGCATGTGAGTAGTCACATTTAGTTTAACATGTAAAATTAAACACCTGCATAAGCGTTTGTGTAAGTAACCTTGATCATGCAATCTTAGCAATCAAGTAGCCAGACTGAAAATGTTTTCACTTCCAGTTCAAACTCTATGCTTTAAGGAAAAAAATGTAAAGTTTACTGTAGATTTAAACATTTTAATTTACAAGTGAAATAAATGGATTTTACACAGAGGCTCTCCTTTGAAGAGTTACCTGACTACTAAGTGATGACCTCCTTGGTGCAGTCTTTTCATGACCAGATAAGTTTTGTCTTGGAGGAGTGCTAGTGTCCATTGTCATCTTTGTTGGCGTTGCTAATGATGATCAATGTAAAAGTGAAAACACATTTTGTTAATAATATTAATGATAAGCCTGATCCTGTAACTCCATACACAAAGAAGTCAAAGGGAGTTTTGCCTGAGTGAAAGCTTCAGGCAAATTTTTCAAAAGTACATTTCTATCAATTGTATAGGCCTGATAGTATGAAATAAGATTTTATTTTAATATCAGATGTTTCAATGGGTTTCTACTGGGCAACATTTAAATGTAGAACTCTCTGGATAAACCTGGTGCCCTCAGGCTGCTGCACTACTGGTAGTTAAGCCATCGAGAGGGACATTTTTAAATTCAGTGTTTCATTCAGATATATTATTAATAAAATATTTTAAAAGTTTTAAAATGCATTATTTCAATAAAAACATAGCAAAAAAGGACAGATACAGTCTCCCCTTATAAGGCAATTACATTTTCAATGGTTAGCACTTACATGATGGATCTGAGACTGCAGTATGTGAAGATTTCCTCGAACTCCTGGAGGAAGCAGAAGGTGTACCGCTGTGATCAAATCTTTCCAATGCTTCTTTGAGGCTGACCGTGTTTATATGATTATCAGATCCGGAGTCCTGATTCTGAAGGGGTACAAATAAAAATCATTTTATTTGATGGTTCAGCACATAGACAATAAATATTTCAGTTGACAAACACAGCTTAGCAAATTAAACAAACATCTGAGCCAATCAACCCCCTGACAGATAAATCTGCAGAAAAAGTTTTGTCCTTTTATACTCTACAAGTTTAAGTTTATGGAGTTTCCAATTATCGGGTTCGTACCATGTAAAGAAAGGCGAGACAAAGCCATGAAAACCCAGAGTCCAAAGATATGCAGGCAAATTCTGAAACTCTGAGTTCTGCGCCAGTCCTGTGCTGCTGCACAGACTTCCTTCCCTCTCCAGCAACGTAACTCACTTCCTACTGCTGTTAACTCTATTTCTCTCGGAGGAGCGAGAAGCCATGCAGGCATAGTTAGTTGTGCCATAAGCAGCAGATTTCCACTGGGAAATTTGCCAGACTACCAAGGGAGCACATCATGAGTGCCTGCCCCTGACTTACCTTTCTGAGGCCCAATATCCTGAACACCTTCAGAGTCTCATCGGGAGGGTATTCATCCAGAAAGACTTCTGGATGCTCCTGAGAAGTGGGTGGAGGCCATGTGATGGAGCTATACTGTCCCCTTCTGCTGATTTCCCTCCCTCTCCCTACCTTATCTGTTTCTTGTTTTTTCAGCTGGAAGGGACTACATCAATCTTTGTATCTGTATTTAACACTTTGGGGCCCCAATCCTAACTGGGGCCTCTGTATGCTATGTAATACATTAATAAACCTAAAAATAATAAAGAAGAACTCCAAGGTTGTACGTTGTGAAGCAGTCACCTTTCCTACATCTTCTTAGTCATGAGATAATATTTCATAGTTAAAAAGCATCGCATTAGCTGTAGCAGCAGAGGATAAAAACTTTCCTACCTTTGATTAAAAAAATCAAATATACAGCAGTACAAAGGGACACCATATAATAAAAAAAAAAAGTTAGGAAGCTCACTTTATTTGCTGCTATCTCTGGAAGAGACTCTTCAATACCAAGTTCTCGCCTTCTTTCTGCTCGAACTTCTGCATAACTATAAAAGAACAAACCACATTTATTATATCTCGTCTAAATGTTTTTTACAATAATGTCTTAAAATGTGACCTCCTCAGACATGCTGTTTTGCTCATGGAATAAAGGGTATAAACACTCACGAGGCTTCACAATGTCTTTGCAAACTACTATTAGTTAAATCTTTCCAATGTTTTAAAAACATCAGCAATACAGTTGCCAATTAAGAGAGCTTCTCTAAAATTAATAAAAAAAACAACTGTTACCTTACTACAGTGTGTGTACAGACAATAAACTCTGGCCTGGAATTCCACTGATGATAAGTAATATAGTAATGTGTTTGTAGCCAAATCCACTGCTGCCCCTTTGTCAGGAACCTGTAATAACATGACTTCCCTTTCCCGTATTGCATTACTAGAAGATAAAAAAGAATAAGACTTCTTTGCTTTCACATGTTATGTGAATTCTGTGACACAGTAGTAATTCAATTATTTATATTATTCACTAAATCTAAACTAAGAGATCTTCACCTGAATCTGATTGACACTAGGATAATGACTAAAAACAAGATAAGAAAAAGAGGAACTTCTATTTCAAGTACCACACACAATGGAAAAGAAGGCTTTTCAATAAGTTATATTACAAATTTTTTCAGCTACAGCAGCCATGATTTTGTAATTTCTTTATATTAGAAGGCTGTGGTATGAGACCACGTCTCAGGCGCCTGTATATAAATGAACCATAAACATTTTGTAGCAGGAAACTCTGGTCTTGCCACAGAAAGTATCACTTGAGTGATGCAGGATTTCAGTAAGTATCCTGCCCTCTCCACACAATTCAGTATAATTAAGAAGACTTTCACATAACGTACAGATGTTTAATTGAGGATGGTTTTTGTAGCACCGAGTTTTGACATTTACTTACAGTGTTCGTGACATTTTGCCAGATTTTCTAGGTCATCTACATGATAGTAATCGTAGCCCGATGTCCCCAGAACTTCGAATGGTAAATAGCCTATTATTGGAGGTGCCCTAGTTAATATAGAAGTTAATGTTACTTTATTTTTACATATAAAAACAATAAAATCAGTCTCATTCTAGTTCATGTTTACAACATGTTCTCCAAAATAATAAAAAAACCCCACACAAATCCCAACTCAGTTTATGAATAGTCAGTGCTGATTAGCGTATTCTAAAGATTACAGCCAGAATGCTACTATGTACTACTTTATTATAAGGAATGGCACCTGTGATCCAAGAATAGGAACTTCCATTCTAAGCTATGTCTAGATGTGAACTCTTCATTGGGTTCTTCAACAGTGCACATTTCCTAAAAAAACAAACAAACAAACAAGTCTCTCAAATCTGCTCTATTCTAATTTAGAAGCTCTTATGAAATTCAGACTTACTCAAAGTAAGCAGATAAATCCACAAGAACGTAGCTTTAAAAGTTATTTTGTAGGCACTTTCATTGTTTTTATGTATTTAAAGCAGACTGAGCCAAAATCTGATCTCAACTGCACTAGCTCTAAACTGGCATAACTCAACTGACTACAATGAGTAATGCTGGTGTGAGATCAAAATCAAACCCAATATTAATGACACTGGAATATGCACTGAAATCAATGGCTTTTGAGGTTATTTCAAACTGTAATGAACTGCAAAAAACTTCTCTGATATTGTCAACAATGTGGAGGACACTCCTAGGTGAAAGCAGTTTAGACCAGATGTCTGCATTGTTTTGGATCAAAAGTTTGTAGCAGTACTTAAAGTGGTATAGTCACATTGAAAGTTTCATGACCTGAGCACACTTAAGTGTTTACCAAGTGTCGTAAACACTTGTTTTCACTTGTGCAGAGGAAAATCCCAAACGTACCTTGATAAACTGAGGTGTAGCTAACCTAACTGTAGCTACAAAGCAAACTCTGTCTTCATATGAAGGCCGCTGGGGCCGCTGGATAGTTCCTTCATAACCGTTGTGCGCTGAGTTGGGGACTGAAGGAAATGGGGTGGGGGGAAGATGGAGAGGGAGAAGAGTTAAGCTATGACTATACTAGAGAGCGTACAGCAGCACAGCTACACCGATGCAGCTGCGCCATTGTAAGCTCTCAAGCGTTGCTGCTCTAGGCCAATGGGAGAGAGCTCTCCCATAGACTTAATTAATCCACCCCCAATGAGCAGCAGTAACTATGTTGACAGGAGAAACTCTCCCAAAGACATAGTGCTGTCCACACCGGCACTTAGGTCACTGGTGGCTTATTCACACCCCTGAGTGACATAAGTAATACCAATGTAAGTGGTAGTGTAGACATAGCCTTAGTTACAAAATGTGCACGACGGCACAAAGTTGGCAAAACCCCCAACATTAACTTATTGTAAGATACTATAAATTTACTATGAATTATGAGCAAAGCTACATTTAAAAATACATACATGTGGCATATAATTTAATAGTACTAGTCATATCCATGTTATCAAAACCAGCAAGGGACTTCTCTAACAACTAAAATTAGAGTCCAGCTACTTAAATACAGTCATGGACAACAGATGGTTTTAGGAAACCAATAAAAGCTATAGCATTGCTTCTTAATACCTATTTTAATTAGATTATTTTAGACTAATTGTTAACAAATGGTTTTAAATTTCTGAATTTTTCATCAGGTTTTGTCATTTTTAGCCCCAATGAAGTCATGAGAGAAAAGTATTACAGTAACCTTTTTCTCTTGAATCCTTAGGTAAGGCTTTCTTTTCTAAACTTTGCTCAGCTCAAGATAACATCACCCAGTTTATTGATGGAACAACGCAGGGGCCCACTAATCCTCCTACATGATCAAGTATAGACAGCCAGTAGAGAACAAATAAGTCACTCCTATAGAACGTCATTGCTTGAAATCTTTTTCCTACATAATACCAATCCGATATAACCTGGGTTACACAATATATCCTAATGGAATATTTTATGTTAATTTTCATGTCAAAACTGGTAAGTTCTACAGCATTTAGGACTTTTCTATCTCCTGTACTGTCTTCCAAATGCAGAATATTTATAACACTCTATTTGCTTACAAAACGTATAACAATTTAGGCAGCCTCATCCACACATTTATCCTTTGAGAGCTCAATTTATCTCATACTCTGCAGGAAAAAACATGCAGTTAAGAGATAAATTCCCCTGCCCTTCTGATACCATATTAAAAAAAACAACAGCTGCTGTGGTTTTGTTCTGAGTGTTCTATGAAGGATAATTGTTGTTTAAAGCACAGGACTGAGTGTAAGGTGGAGACGTAGGTTCTAATTCTGAACCCACTGGAAGCCAATGACAGCTGCAGGTATTCAGTAACTCTAAAAAATCACGTTAATTAGTAATGTACCTAGATATGGATTTAGGCACTTAAAAACACTGGCCTAATTTTTTCTTTACCTCACGTCTCCTCTTGTGTAAAATGTTTATTAAAGTGTTTTACAAACATTAACACTCTTTAATGGAAGGAGTTATAGAGCTGCAAGGTACTATTTTTATTTTACTTTCACCTGCTCAGACATTACTGTCTACAATATAATACCAAATATAAAGAAGTATTATTTTTTCAGTAATGCTAAGTATAAACAACACAACCTGTATCATAGTCTAGTATCTTTCAAAATAAATACCAAAATATTTTAAATATTATCACTAAGTTTTCACAAACCTTTCCTAATGTATAAATCTTCGGAAAGTGCCTTTAATTTTGGCCACATTACAGTGAAGCACTTCTTACCATTATTCAAAGACTTGAAATTTCCTATAAACTTTACATATTCATATGTAGGTGGTTCTTTCGGGTCTATTGTTCCTCGCAGCATATGGCAACAGAATTCTAGTTGATTTTTTGCTGAAACAATATAATGAAAAGGCAGCTTACATGATGAAACATGCACCAATATAGATTCATATAAAAGCAATAATAATTAGCATACATATTTCATAAAAGACAAGATAGGTGAAGTAATATCTTTTATTGGACCAACCTCTGTTGTAGAAGGTACAAGCTTTTGAGATACACAGAGCGCTTCTTCAGGTCTGGGGAAGGAAATCAGAGTCTCTGAACTAAATACAAGTTGGGATAGATTGTTAAGCATAAGGGGTAAGCACGTTGAAAGAAGTCACTTGAAAAAGAATTGTGCAATTGAGGGTTAAATTATGATGCATGAGGGGTGTGATGTGGGAGTATTACAAATTGTTGTAATAAGCCATAAAACCAGTGTCCCGGCTGAGTCCAGGATTTTAATGTCTAGCAGGCTTATGAATTTTAGTTCCCAGGCTCACTTTTGAACTGTGCCGGTTTTCTTTGAGGACAAGTATTAAGAGATCAGATACTGAGTGACTGCTTTGTGAAAAGGGTCTGCCCATAGGTGACAGGGTGTTTTTATCTTTTATCATTTTTCTGTGTGAGTTCATTTGAGAGCACGATTGTCTGTTTCACTCAGATAGCTGTTATTGGGGCTTTGATGCATTGAATGAATACAACACACGTGATAGGCATGTGTAAGACCCATGCACCTCCTCAAGGAATTCTTTCACAATTAAGACACCGCCACCCACAACTACTACAATCCCACTGACAGTCATAAGAAAAAAGAATCATCTGACTGGACACCCTCCCCCCGCCTCCCCCCCCATGGATGAAACCAACACTGGATCATTACATCAATTGCTTCATGAAAAGATACAATGAAATCCTCCACAAACATTATATCACCACAGTCTTCCTACCACCAAAAGGACAGATATGCTGCCCCTAAAATCCAACTACCAGATAGTGATCAAACCAGCAAAGGGGGAGTTGCTGTAGTCCTTAAACATGATGACTACGTCAATGAGGCCAACTTCCCATTTAACAACAAACACTTTGTCCAAACCGTGGGAACAGTCATGGGTACTAGCATGGCTCCCCAATATACCAACCTTTTCATGGGCCCATTTGAGGAAGAATATCTGGAAAAATGCACCACAAAACCAACAATATACCTGAGATACAGATATATTGATATTTTCATACTCTGGACAGAAGATCCAACTCCCTCATAGATTTTCACCACAACTTCAACCAGAACCACCCATTGATCAAACTATCTCTAAAACGCTTACACACCAGCATCAACTTCCTGGACAGCATGATCAGATTCAACAATGGAATCCTACAAACAGCTATCCACAAGAAACCCAGGGATCACCATATTTATCTCCAAAGATCTAGAAACAACCCCAGACTCACCAAAAAATCTGTTATCTACTGCCAGCCACTCAGATACCACAGAACTTGCTCTGAAGAGAAAGTCCAGAATACTCACCTAAATACACATAAAACTGCCTTTACTAAACAAGAACACTCCATCAGAGAAGTAGATTGCATCATGGAAAGGGCCATCCAAATCCCCCAGAGAACCTGCTTCAATACAGCAAAAAAAACAAACAAAAACACACCCCACTGACCGCACACCCCTAGCTCTCACCTACCACCCCCCACGGGAACCCATAAGGGGTACCATCAAACAATTACACCTATAGTTGATGGGGACCATATCTATCCTGAAATAAATTTTTCCTGAACTCCTCTTCTGATCTTCAAACAATCCCTCATTCTCACCAAGCTAATCATCTGAAGCAAGCTCCCTACAAACCAGAACTCACCAACTCAAACTGGCATCAGACTGCCAGAACAACAGATGCAAAACCTGCAGACATATCATCACTTCTACAATGATCAACACCCCGCACAATATACCTTTCAAAATTCATGGGTCCTAAACATGCTTATCACAATATGTGGTGTACCTCATCCAGTGCATCAAATGCCTCAATAATAACTTTGTGGGTGAAACCAGATATCACTATGGTCTTAAATGAACTCACACAGAAAAATGATAAAAGATAAAAATACCATATCACCTGTGGGCAGAAACTTTTCACAAAGCAATCGCTCCCTATCTGATCTTTCAATACTCATCCTCAAAGGAAACCTGCATAGCACCTTCAAAACTGAGCCTGGGAACTTACATTCATAAATCTGCTAGACACTAAAAACTATAGATGCAATAGGGACACTAGTTTTAGGGCTCATTACAATAATTTGTAACACACCCCACCGCATACTATCCCTAATCACCTTCTTCAAACCCCCTATGCATAACAATATAATCCTCAGTTGCAGATTTCCTTTCAAGTGGCTTCCTACAACATGCCTTATCCCTTTTCCCTTATGCTTAGCAATCTGTCCTCAACTTGTATTTAGCTCAGACACTCGGATTTCCTTTCCTAGACCAGAAGAAGAGGTTGGTATAGCTCAAAGTTTGAACTTTCCACTGACAGAAGTTGGTCCAATAAAAGATAATACTTCACCTACTTTGTCTCTCTCATATCCTGGGACCAACATGGCAACAACACTACCGCAAACAACATATTTAATAAAGAATTTAATATACATGCTGCAATGGAGAAAAATGGCTTATGACATTTTATTTTTTCCCCAACATGGAATTACCCAACATAGTGGAGAGGAAACTATGGGATTTGTGTTTGGAAAGGCTCAGCAGCACTCGCTCTCCATACTTCAGCTTTACAGAGAAGCCACAGAAGAGCGGAACTCCTACTAGGGAAGTTTCTATGGACAGCTGCCTAATGGGAAGTGCCTGGAAGTATGATTCCAATGGTATATGACATAATAGGTCTTTATTCTCTCCAGCTGCTATGATCATGTGACAATAAATTATAAACAGAAACACTTTCCCTGTGTTTTGGAAATGTTTATGACATGCAATGTTATTCTGGTCACTGGAAATTTTAAAATAAAATATTGATTTACTTCAGAGAATAAAATGAATCATCTTTTTCCTTTAAGACCTATAAGTTTCACCCTGAAATCCCATATACATTTACTTCCACTGAAACTGAGTTGCCCATATAAAGACTCTATGATAAGATTCCCACATCTACCAGATTTTTTAGCAATACAACTTACATTTTAAATATTCTTGGGTCAATGAATCACTTTCCAGCAGATGAGTAGACAGTATTTTATAAACCTCTGAATGTTCCCCCTCTGGGATAAAATTAAATATACTCTGATCCACAAGATCAGACTGAAAAAGAAAAAAAGATTTCAGAAACATTTTAATAATGCAAGACATGACATCTTTGCAAAGCCCATTGTTTTAATGTAAAGCAATTAAAGAGGTCAGGGATGAGAAAACAAACATACAAAAACATTATAGATTCAGCAAAACCATCTGCTGAGGAACAAAATACCATTTTGCAAAAAGTGATCATCTCTTGATTGCACAGATTTTTGACACTGTTTGAGAGGTTACTTACCTTGTGCAGTAACTGGAGAACTTTGAAATGTGTCCCCCTGTGGGTGCTCCACATCAGGTGTGCCTGCACCCTGAACCTTTGATCAAGGTTTTTTTGGTAGCATTGCCCATTCAGCCCACGCATGTGCCCCACAGATCCTCATGTCCGTACCAAGGCTATATGGGGCTGTGCGGGTGAACCACCCTCAATTCCTTCAACACTACCAAGTCCCACGGAAGCAGAGGGGAAGGAGGGTGGGCAGTGGCGCACGCATAGAGACACACACCTTGAAGAACTGCAGTCACTGAACAAAGTGAGTAACCTCCCCTCCTTCAAGCAGTGTTCCTATGCTTCAGGAGATTCCCAAGCAATATCCCCCCTAAGGAGGCAGGAGATTTGGAGCAGAGTCCAATACAGAAGAGAACTGCATTGCCTACAGCAGCATCTGATCTAGCTGCAGACACCAAGGCATGATGATTACAAACCATGAACAGAGTACCAAGTTGCCACTGCAACCAGTACATCCTTAAGTAAGGCTACAGAAGTACTTGGTGCTCCTGTGGAACGTGCTATCGCTCTCAAAGGGGTTGAACATGAGTTCAGTTGTAACAGATTTTAATATATACAGAGATCTACTTTGATAACCTCTATTTTGAAATGACCAAACCCTTGTTTCTGTCTGCAGTGGATACAAACAGTCTAGGAGATCTTCTAAATGGTTTGGTCCTCTCTCTAGATAAAAGAGTAATGCCCTCCTGACATCTAGTGTATGGAATATAGCTTCTTGACTAGTCCAATGTTGTTTTGGAGAAAAAAATGGGAGATGAATGATTTGATTAATATGAAATTTTGAGGACACCTTAGGTAAAAATATTGGATGGGCCCATAGCGACACTTTGTCTCTCGTGAGACCATAAATGGGGGTCTGCCATTAAAGCCCCCAATTCTCAAACCCTTCAGGCAGAAGTGATGGTTACCAGGAAGGCTGTCTTCATAGATAAATCTAATAAACAACACAGAGCTCATGGCAGAAAAGGATGTTTCATAAGGCAATTAAGGACTAGGTTAAGGTCTCAGCTAGGAGTAGGATCTCTGATTTGTGGAGAAAGAGTCAACAAATCTCTTAGGTATTTTGCTATGGTTGGGTCAGTGAAGAACGAAAAAACCCTATGGGTGTGCGAAAAGCTAAGTGTACTCTAATGGAATTCATAGAAAGACCTGATGTTTTCAATTCCAACAGGTAATCCAATACCCTGGGAAGAGATCAAGTTGACAAAATCTGACAACTGCTGTTACACCAAAGAGAATATCTTTTCCATTTCTGAAGGTAAGTATTTCTTGTGGAGTCTCTTCTACTACTTAACATTATGTGTTGTATCGCTGATGAACAGGATACCACTATTCTCGAGAACCACCAAGGAGCCATGTTTGGAGCCTCAGAATCTGCAGGGTGGGGTGAAGTGTTTGACTGGCATCCTCAGTCAGTAGACAAGGAATGAATGGAAGTCACCACAGAGAGCATAAGACGAGTCTGATTAGATAGGAATACCAAATTTTATCTTGGCCACTTTGGTGCAATCAGTACAACTCTGGCCCGATCCTGTTTGATCTTGTTGAGAACTTTAACTATAATGGCGTCAGTGAATGTGCACAAAGAAGCCCTTTCATTCATGAGATGAGAAAAGCATCTCCTAGCAATTGGGGATTGAGACCCCCTCTGAAGCAATACCTGATGTATTTTGTGTTGGCTGCAGTGGCAAACAGATCAGCCTCGGGGAATTCCGAAGCTAAGACTATTGTGTGGAGATCTCAAGAGTCCAGTTCCCATTTGTAATTTAGAAAGAAATGTCTGTTGAGGTCATCTGCCATGATGTTCTGTATACCTGGGAGGCAAGAAGCTGAGAAAAACTATCTGATTGGCTATACACCAATTCCAGAGTTTTATCACCTTGGCACAGAGAAATGGGAACATGCTCCCTGATGGTTGATATAATACATGCATGTCACATTGTCTGTCATTATCTTTACTGACTTGGATCTGATTAGAGGCAAAAAGTGTAGACAAACATTTCTGACTGCTCTCAATTCCAAATTATTGATGTGAAGAAGCTGCTCTTGTAGTGACCATTTGCCTTGCACCTTATTAGTCCCAGATGTGCCCCCCAACCTAAAAGTGAAGCGTCAATGTTATCACTATGGTAGGGGGATTCTGAAAGAATGGGACACCTGCACTGATGAGTGACTGCAGAACCCATTACTGTCAGTCCCCCAATCTTCCTAGGCTGTGCTTGCTTGATTTGTAAACTTCTTCAAACTGTTCAAAGCCACTCCTGTAGACCTCAGAGATATTATCTGACATGTTGCACTACAAAAACGCAATCTGACATATGTCCCTGCATCTGAAGACAATATTTTCCTGTTAATTGAGGTCTGTCCTGATCCCTGAGATGAGAGTCATTAGTGCGAGAAATCTGCTGGAAAGGAGGTAGGCGCTGCCAGTCGCTGCATACAGGGACGCTCCTATGAAGTCTAGGCACTGTATTGGAGTCAAAAATGGGCTTTTCAAGGTTGATTTGAAGTCTCAGGCTGTGAAAAAGAGAACACATCTTTACTACTGCCAAGACTTCCTAAAATGATCTGCACCGATCATTCAGATATGGGAAAATGATTATAACCAGATGACGTAGATGGGCAGCAACTACCACCAGAATCTTTGAGAATACCCTCGAGGCAGAAATAGGCTGAAAGGGAGCACCCTGTATTGATTGTGCTCGCTGTTGATTAGAAAACAAAAAACTTTCTTGTGTGAAGGGTGAATAGCAACATGAAAATATGCACCTTGTAGGTCGAGAGTTGCAAGCCAATCCCCTATATATAACAAGGGAATTATTGCTGTGAAGGTCATCATCCTGAATATCTGCTGTTTTACATATCTGTTGAGAGACATGAGATGTAAAACTGGCCTCCAGGCACCATTCTTTTTGGAGATCAGGAAGTACTTTGATTAGAATCCCCTTCCCCTGTGCTAGTACAGGACCTGGTTCTATCGCTCCTAAACACAAAAGAGGTAACACCTTGCACCAGCAACTGATTGCAAGAAGGGTTCCTGAAGAAGGATGGGGAGGAGGAATGGGTACAAGGGATGGATTTGAAATGGATAGTTTAACCAGATGTTATGGCTTCCAAAACCCATACAGTCCCCAAAAGGGGAGAGATGACATCTGAGAGAAGGGAAGGGTAGGAGGTTGCAGGTATAAACCTCTGACACTCCCGACCGCACCATCAAAACTGTTGCTTGGAGGACGTACATGGCTGAGAAGACGTGGCTGTAGCTGAAAGGTTTCTTCTTAGAATATCTTGGTCTCTCAGCCGGGGGCTCAGATGGCCTACGATAAGTTGAACACAGGACTGGGTATGCTCTTTGTGCCATCTGAGACCAATTACATCTCCTTTTATTACAGAAATATAAATCCCAAAGGATAACAGCATGGCTCTTGAGTCCTTTAAAGTGTGGAGAGATGTATCCATCAAGTTCACAAAGAGCTTGCCACCATCAAAAGGAAGGTTACCAATGGTACTTTGGACTTCTCTTGGGGGAACCAACTGCTGAAGCCAAGATGCTTTTCTCAGGACCACTCCAGTGGATATAGACCATGATGACATATCTGCAGCAGCTAACGCGATGTCTTTGCCAGGAGCTGACCCTTTTACATTTGCCTTAAATTGTTCATGATGTTCCTCTGGCAAGTGCTCAATAAACAAATTAAATTTGTTGTAACTTAAATAGTTGTATTTGGCCATGAGCACGTGATGGTTTGCTACTCGGAAGCATGGCTGAAGAGTAAGACTTGTGACCAAAAAGATCGTCTCTTGTGGCCCTTACTTGTGGGGTGGACTTCGAGCCATGATGTCTGCCTTGTTCATTAACAGCCTCCACTACTAGAGAATCTGGAGCTGGGTGAAAAAATAGAAACCCTGATTCCCTGGCAGGGAAACCACAGCTACCACAGTGCTAAACAGTCTTAATGGGCTCCGACTGGACTGGTGATCCTCAAAGATGTCAAAGTGTGCAACATATCAGATTGTTGCAATAAGCCATAAATTCGGTGTCTATTCAGACCATGATTTTTAGTGTTTAGAAAAGTTATGAATAGGAGCTTAAATTCATAACTTTGCTACTCACTAAAAATCATGGACTGAATAGAGATACTGATTATGGCTTATTGCAACATCTGTAACCCACTAACAACCTCCCCACCTTTCCTGCCTATGACTGGAGGTGTGTTAACAGTCACCTTGACTGATCCCTTAAAATAAGTGTTAACTACTTATGCTAAACAATCTGTTCAAATCTTGAGTTTAGCAGTGACACTTTAAGTTAGTTTCCCAGACCTGAAGAAAAGCTCTGTGTAAGCTCGAAACCTTGTCTCTCTCACCAACAGAAGTCGGTCCAATAAAAGATATTACCTTACCCATCTTGTCTCTAAGATCCTGGGACCAATATGGCTACAACAACACTGCATTAGACATCAGACTCCTCTTTGTTTTTGCAGTATTAGCATCACCTGGAGTTTGCATGTAACTCCCCTTGGGACCTGAAGTCTCCGTAGTCTTCTTATGGGTCAGTGACCGAGATTTTCTTGGAGATTTACTCCTTACATCCTTCTGCTTAGAGGCAGATATCAAGGCTACCTCTACTGAGGATTTTGGTACCTTAGATATACTTAGTGCTATGGTACTGCCTACATCTCTAGCAGTCTCCAATGACCAAGGTCTTGATGTGGACAGGGCACTAGCGGTACTACGCTAATCTACGTACAGGGAAGGTCTACGTACAGGGTGGTCCTCCGCCCTAGAATCCAAAGATGGGCACAAAGCTTGCTTCATCATCAGGAGTTTAAACTTGATCTTGCACTTACTGGGGATGTGTGTTATTTCCCAAACAGTGGAGGCACGGGGAATGTCAGTCACTGAATGGTAATCACCTCACTGCAGGAGAGGCACCATTTGAACTCAGGAGAGCGTGGCATTCCTGAGTAATATAATAAAAAAATGACCTCTAGAAGGGGAAAGCTATTAACTGGTATCTAACTACATAGTAATAAAATGTTTTTTTAAAAATATTTAGTTAGTTAAAGGAAATGAAAATAAAAAGAACAGCTGTTCCAACTGTACAGACTATAAGATAACTAACTAATTATAGAGCAAACAGGCACACAGTAGACTCTGTCTCTGGCCGAAGGCAGTTGAGAAGGGCCCACACAGCCCCATGTAGCCTTGGCATGGCAGTAGGCACTAGTACAAAAAATCTCCAATCAAGGGTGCAGGTGCCCCTGACGTGAATCACCGACAGGGACACTACTTGAAAAAGAAATAAATGTTACTGTAAACACAACACAGACACACATGTAAAAGCATACTGGAACCTACTGTCTTTCCTTTGCTCTGATAATTTCAAATAGTGAAGCATTGGAATCAAATTGTGTACTGTTGATTTAAAATATCAGTACACATTTTTGCCTCTTGGTGGCACCAAAGATTTAAAATCTTCATCTTGAAAAACAAAAATAGAGGTGAGACAAGGTAGGTGAGGTATTATCTTTTCTTGGACCAACTTCTGTTGGTGGAAGGTACAAGCTTTCAAGCTGCACAGAGCTCTTCTTAGATAACAACAAAGTATTATTGATACTGTTTATATGCACAAATACATGAACAAAATCTCCAAAGAAAACAATCACAGAAGATATGTTTTAAAAAGAAAAAATTGAACTTAAAAGTTGTCCCTCTGGAACCAACATTTTGGAGTTGAGGAAATGTTAATTTTGTTTAGCTGGAAAATTGAGCCATTTACATTTTCTCATTTTAAGACAAGTTCTCATTCTAACACCGTTCAAAGATTAAATTTTTCCTTTGAAGAACCATTGGTAAGAAATTTCTAGTCAATGTGGATACATTTTA
Organism: Emys orbicularis; assembly: GCF_028017835.1. Taxonomy (NCBI): domain Eukaryota; kingdom Metazoa; phylum Chordata; order Testudines; family Emydidae; genus Emys; species Emys orbicularis. The sequence goes on along the minus strand of NC_088687.1, from coordinate 92,831,475 downwards.
TAGACATTTATAAATCAGATTCAGATTGACACAACATTTTTTCCGCCTCAGGTTTATAATTGATAAAGAATTTTATATAAGCACTGTTCTCACTTTAAAATACTATTAGCTTTGGTTTCAGAAGAGTAACACTCCCAGGTGACACCTATACTAGCATGGACTAGAGAGTAAATATATCAATGAGATTAGCAGTACAAATAAAGATGAATGAGATGCAGTACAAATATGACCTATAAGAGTCAGCCAAGACAAGCAGTAACAGCATATTTGTTCCTGGTGAGTCCCGAGTTTGGGAAGTGACCAGGGTAACTAAAGATCAGTGGACAGTAGTTTCAAGAGTACCAAGCATGCTTCTCTTTAGCAGTCTCAGCTGATGAGTAATGGAATAATAGTAACAGTGGCATCTGAGGAGAGTGTTTATTCCACTTTTCCAATTGAGGAGATTAAGATTGGGGACACATCAATAACCAGGGAGGGAGGTGTTTTAGAGGAAAAACAGAGGTTTCAAGACAGAACATACATTGTCTGTGCTCCAAGTGCTTTGAGAGGTGGAAGGTTAATAGTGCTTGCAGCAAAACCTAGTCCATAGACTAACGCTGATATCTTACTGGAAGCAGTTCATACTTACTGGCAAACGTTCAAGTAAGGGAGTTACACTTTCAGACACATATATTATACTTCCATCTGTCATGATTGCTAAAAAAAAACCATCAAGAGCCTGAAATTAAACATAATGGGCAGTTAAATGAAAAGGAACACAGTACAATGCACATGACAAATCAAAAAATCTATATTTAACTTAAGAATGAACACTAGATTGACTTCATTTTACTTACTCTAAAAACAATGGGAGCATGTGTTATCACTAACACCTTTGAATATCATTTGTACTATATCAGCTTTACCATTATAATTTTTCATACTGTTGTGTTCTCAAAAAGCCATCAATAATTTACAAAACTTCGGCTAGGAGATAGATCTAACTATTGGCAGGTTTGTTTCCCTCTTCTCCCACCCTACCCTACTAGAATTCTAGTCTTTAAAAAAGAACATGGAATGACAAGGAAGCAAGGTAGTGCTAAACGGGAAAATGGAGATTGAAGAAAGGAGAAAATAATAATAGGCACAGAAAATTGGAGAGAGGGAAGAGGAAAAAGGATGAAGGGTAGAAAGAGAAGGAGGAAATGATAGATTTCAATTATTAAAATCTTTGAAGTTCCAATTCTTTTCTAAAGAAACTCAGTAGAAAATAAATATTCACCACCTCAGTTTAAAATTAAGAAATGGGAAGGCCATGGGTTTTAATAAAACTTACCTGTGGCTGCTTTAATTACTGGTAGTGGTTTAAAATTTGTGTAAGCTTTAACATTCCTAATTAAGAGCACAATTCTGGCATCCTCGTTATTTGGAGTAGTACCTGACCACCCAAAATAATAGTAGTAGTCCCACTGATTTCAGTGGAAATCCTTATCCTTGCATGGTAACATACCACTTAAGGAAAACAGAAATGGAGGTGGTGAGGAAGTAAGTTTAGCAACACCCCCTCCACCAGTTGACATATGAGAAGCCTTTTGCCCTTCCCTGGGTCAAGAGGGAGGTCCTGGGCCCATGACTTGCATTTGCTGAGCTTACTGCCCTGTTACTAGCACCCAGACTTCATTGGTGTTGTTACTGAGCAGGGGTAGGCTCAATACGCAAGGGTAATAGAACGGCAATTGGAGCAAGTGGGGACAGGACAACAGGGGAAGGGATGATCTCCCCCTGAGATGGGCCCTCTTCCTGGCTCCCTCACATCGCCTCAACCCCCGCACCCAAGCCCACCCAGTGGGTTTCAGAGGCGGGATCCACCCACTCAGCTGGGCACAACAGGGGAGCCACTCTCTGCACTGAACAGGATTGCTGGATGTTGAAGAGGGAAGAGGATGGGGAACAGGATGAGTAGGGTCACCGGTGGTGGTGGGGCTGGTGCCCTCCTGGGATTCAGAGGCACCTAACACTCCTCTTTGCTGGGCCAAGGGACAGTCCCTTCAGATGTACCCCGCAGTCCAGCAAATGAATCACTGAGCCTGCCCCGATGAGTAATGTATGCAATAAAGGGAGTCCTGACAGGGCACCACAAAGGACCCCTCCAATCTCCCAGCGGCAACTGGATGGTGACTTCAATGCCTAAGGAATAAGAGCATGTGACCGAGGAAGAGATACTTGCAGCCCAGAGGAAGAAGACTAAGAGGGGAGAACAGTTTCCCCAAGGATGAGAGGGCAAGCAGGAGGGTAGCATTGGGGAGGAAGGACGGGATGGAAGTAAGCATCACTGTATTCTCAGGTCTTCCAAGAGCTTGAGGGGAACAAAGAGACCCCCACCAAAATGCCATTCTGCACCGCCTTCTGGGCAGCAACCTCTGCTGCCAGAAGAAGATGACCTTCCTGTACATCTTAGAAGCCATCACAATGTCCAAGGGCCCCACCATCTGAGCCTACGCCCGCACACAGGTTTCGTTGTGGGATGAGGCGGCCACTAGGAGACAGCAAACACAGTGCCTCCTATTCAGGGAAGGGAAAGGGGGCCCTGAGTGCCACAGATGGAGAAGGAGGAGACAGCAGCAGTGGCAACGGTGGATGGAGGGGCCACTGCAGATGGCGATGGGGCAGTGGGTACGGCTGTGGCTACCTGGGCATATGCCTGTGGAGCTGAAGGGCAGGCAACCCCGGGGGAGGGATAGCTCAGTAGTTTGAGCATCAGCCTGCTAAACCCAGGGTTGTGAGTTCAGTCCTTGAGGGGGCCATTTAGGGATCTGGGGCAAAAATCTGTCTGGGGATTGGTCCTGCTTTGAGCAGGGGGTTGGACTAGATGACCTCTTGAGGTCCCTTCCAACCCTGATATTCTATGATTCTATGAAGGGACAGCACAGGGAGGGTGAACCATTGCCAGTAGCTGGGCTGTCGCAGTAGCAGCTGCTGCAATGGAAGAAGCGAACTGGGCAGAGCTCTTTCCCTTTTTTCTTGCCCTGGCCCTTCTTGCTGACTGAGCGGGCCTCGTTGTTGTTGATGGGTTTAGCAGCCAAGTCCTTGCCTGTGCCTTTTGCTACCACCCAATGGTGCTGGCAGAAGTGTAGGTGGTAGCCACAGGAGTGGAAGGGGGAAGAAAGCTGAGGTGAGAGGACCATGCAAGATGAAGAGGAGGCAGCAAATATCCAGGGCAGATACATGGAAAGGATACAGTTATCAGATAAAATGGACTGGGAAAGGATTGGAAAGAAAGCATCCATTATGGGGTTCAAGGCTCCTACATCTGGTATAGTGGGGAGCCAACCCCTCTCCTTTTATAGCCCTCTTAACCTTCATACAAAAGGAGGGTGGTGCGGGTCAGGGAGCAGGTTGGAAAGACAGAGAGGTGACAACAGCCCCTCAAAGAGATGGTAATGTTTAAGGAAATGATGATGAACTATATCGTACAATTTATTGCCAAGTAGTTCCAGATATTTAAGCGAATAAAACTGTGGCTTTATTCCACATCCACTACCTACTGTCTTGCTTCCAATGGGGCTGAACAAAGGATGGTCTCATGGTTAAGGCAGTCAAATAATGCCTTTGAGAACTTGATTCTATCCCTGCCTCTTCCACAAAGTTCCTAAGTGATACTGGGCAAGTTGCTTAAACCAGATTTTTCACAGGTAGTGGCTGTTTCTTGGCACTCAACTTGAGATCCTGGGGTCTGATTTGCATAAGTGTTGAGCACTCTCAGTCTCAACAGAAGTCAATGGAAGCTGTGCTTTGAACATATGAAGTCAGATCCTATGTGTAACAAATTGTAAACCCAGAATTAGTTTATAACTTTTGTTGCCAGTATTGCCCCTCTTGGCCCGAGTGGTTAGCCCATATTCAGGGCCTCACATATTTGTTTCCCCTACGAGGAGAAATGGATGATGAGTCAGAAATTTCTTTGTATAAACACAAAATTGCAGGGAAGTTCTGTTTCCCTTGAACACTATTAAAAACGGCAGGCAGTTTCCTTGCTTACAATTTCCTAGTCTACCTTTGCAACCAGCTTTCTGCTCCAAGGAGCTCTGTCTCTCTGCTCCCTCTCAGGGCCATGCTCACGAGTGCTTCTCTTGCTTTCTGCTGGCTTTCTCCCAGCTCTTTGAATTTCTGTACAAGATAATTTTTTAGTTCTTTAAGTGCTTGCTGTATCTCATCTGTTAGCAAGTTCCAAGGTGGACAAAACTTTCCTGAAGGGGAGGAAGTGTTGCCTAGTGGATAGAGCACTGGACTGGGACTCAGGAGAACTGAGTTCTATTCACAGCTTTGCCACTCGCCTGCTTGGTGACCTTGGGCCAGTCACTTTATTTTGACCGTCATCTCTCTGTGCCTCAGTTACCCATCTGTAAAATGGGATTATACCACTCCCTCACTTTGCAGGAGTGTCGTCAAAATTGATGCTTATGAAGCACTCTGATACTATAGTGGTAAGCACCACAGAAAAGCCCATGAGGAAATTAATAATTCAATCTTCAGAGCAGAATTTGAATAGTGTGCAGTAAATAAGGTCGAGGGCTACATGTTGAACAACACGGGGGAAAAAACAGAATATTGAATATCTGCTCATTAAGCGAGCCCTGCCCATTCTATGCACTAATTGAGAAAAAGTAATATGTGATGATGTAATTAAAGACTGTATCATAATGCATATGCACAAGGGGTTGAATTAAAGTTGCACAGGCAACCTTAATGCATTTCCTAATGGCTGAGCACTTGAGTTTGCAACCTCAATAATCTGCTTTTTAAAATAGTTTTTTTTGTGGATAATATGCAGATACACAAAGTACATTTTTTATTATGCATACTCTTTTCACAAGCTATAGCCATACTTCCAATCAAGAAGAGAGTATGTTGAATAGTTTTGGTAACTAGCATTTAGTTTAAGCATAAAAAACTAAGCTAACTCTGCCATAAAGGTACCAGTCATCTTTGTGTAGATGCACAGTTATCCTTTTAAAAAAATGATTTCTAATTATAGTTTTAAAGAACAGTTTTCATAAACTTAATAGTACACTTTTGTATTTACAATATATTATAGCCCATTTAGTTAAAATTACATTTGTAAAGATACTTATGTGCAGATTTCTAGGTAGATAGTGTTGCAATTAAAATATGGATTTGAAAAGGAATACCATTAAGCTAAAAGATTCTATCATCACATAGTGGTGGTTTGCTAAGGAGAATCCTCTCTTTTCAAAAAGATAAAATAGTAATATACCTCCAACATTAACTGTGTGAACTCTTCATTACTAAGGAATGTAGGTTTCCAGTCCTGTCGAATTTCACTGGCATCTGACTGTGCAGTGATTTCTGTAATCAGAAACATATACATGAATATTAATTTATGATTCACACTCCTGGAAGCAATTAATTCACACCACTGAATTATATGAATTGAGGGAAAGCTCTTTAGTCTGCTGTAATATGAAGAAGGAAAAAAAAAAGTCAGTTTTTTCCATTCCCTTCTGCAGTCCACTCATCACACCAAAATGTTAGTTCCTGGAAGGGTGATTAAAAAATGGAAAGTTATCCAACAGCATGACAACATTCTGTCTTAGAGAGTAGGAAGACAATGCTAGCAGCAACTTGTATTCACACAGCTGCGGTCAAATCACCTTGTGCTGTGATTCTGTCAGATCTCAAATTAATGTAGTGTTAAGCTGGACAAGAGCTCTCCAGATAAATGAGACAAAGAGTTTAAAATTCACCTGGAAACCCTCAGGAAGCCAGTGCAGGTCATCAAGCATGGCCTGAATATGCTTGTGGCAAGACATTCTGTTTAATAAGAAGGCTGAGGCATTCTGCACTAGCTTCAGTTTCTAGTCAATTTTAAGGCCATGCAGAGTAAGTTGAAGTAGTCTAATCTTAAAGTGATAAAGACACAAATGACCGCCATAGCAGAGAAGAACAGTGACAACCTCCTGGTTGTACTTAAATGATAAAAAGCTGTCCTGGCTGTTGATGTACTTGATCTTCTAATTGCAGCTCAGAGTTTGACCAGATCCCTAGATTGTAAATTTGAGCAAATGGTGGGCCCACCCCTCATTTAGTGGGGCAGGTATTATTCTCACTGTATTTGTTAGTGATCACATTTTCGAAATTGCATTTTAACACAAACTTCAATTTCCAATGTGTTTCTTCATTTGTGAAACGGTTAATTTTTAAAATAATTCTGATAAAGGAGGCAGTGTATTATTTACAGCCTGGTACTGATTCAGATGCACCAATCTGGTATCAACTGTACTAATCCATTACTCTGGAAGCTGACTTGTTTATTTCAATTTTAACAAAACAAGAAAGAATGCCTACCCCAGACTAAGTGCCTGAGATATCTAAGTTATGGTTTTCTACTGTCATCCATTACCATAGTATCTGAGAGCCTTCCATGTAAAATCAATAGCAATAATCTCTAGTGAACTTCAGAGAAACCCTGGCACTTCTTTTTGGGGGCAAAGTCTCTAATCCATGCATTGTTTTTTGCTGGTTGACTGATGAAATTTGTTACAGAGGTGATTTTTACCTTTTTTTTTTTTTTTTTTTTTTTTTAATGTTTTGGGATGCCAATGTTGCAAACAACCATTAAAAATACAGGCAATAAAACTATTATGAAACAAAACAGTAGCATATTTCACCTACTTGTAATAACTAGTCAATAGAAAACATTACAAAAACTCCGGAGTGTCCTACATGGACTAACTCTCCTTGGAGAAAAGGGGTTTGATACTAGATTGATTTGTTTCTGTGTTTTCAGAAGTATCAATGTTAAACATATGTCTTACTAATATAACACAGCATGGTTAAACATTTAATGTTATTAAATCTATTAATACATGCATGCATGTTTTCTCTTTTTTGTTCCATTTTAATTGTTGTATTTACTGTTTTAATGGTATTGTTCTAATAAGCATCTGGTGCTATTAGGACAGTAACCATAATACTCAAATAGAGGACATACAACGGGCATGCAAGCATAACCATGTGATGAAAGTTGTATTGACAATCACCATATGAACATGTGGATAGGTATATGTATGAATCGCCTTCCCAGCTTTGCTTGTTATATTATCCATCTGTTTCATATGGGTTATATTACCCTTATATGTTTCCTATTTCTCCACCTCCTCCTGGGAAAGACAGTATATTCTGCTCAAAAGTTGCAGAGGGCAACTTCTCTTCATCATATCCCCTGGATGTTACCTAGCAGACAGTGTTTTGTTTCAGTTTGCTTGTTTTTGGCTAGCATGCAATAGCTCTCAGCTATTGAGTCTGGAAGGATAACTTTACAGTATATTAGTATAATGAGCATGTATAATTAGTAGTACATTTGTAGTAAACAAATTTTTTTTTTATCTCACATCTACCAGCATGAACTGCAAGGTGCTATATTAATGTATACAGAACAAGAGAAAAAACTAGGTGTGGGGGAAGCCATGGCTGTCTTAACTGAGAGAAAGACTGAGAGAAAATAAGATACTTTTGAATCAAACTCAACCACCATGGAGAGGAAGAACCATCCATTCTGTTAATACATTAAGAAACTTCCTTAGTTTAGACACTGGAACAAATAAGGGCAATTTTCTCAAAACAGAAAATTCTCATCATACTGAAGTTTCTTTGAAACTGAGGATTTCAATGGAATTTGTAAAGTACACAGGAAATAACTCAGTGGACTGACAAGAAAATGCTAATTCTTCAGTTTATTCCCAGAGATCAGACACTAGAAGTACTATAAAGCAGCTACTAAAAATCATGTGACATGAAAATAAAATAAAAAAATCATAATTTTCTTCAGAATTCTGCCCAAGAAGTAGCTTTAGAATTATTATGTATGAAAGGGATCAAAAACATAATACTTATGAATAAACTAACAAGACACAAAGAGACACAGGGCAAGTCTACACAGCAAAACAAAAAAAGCACACCAGGGCAGCAAGTCTCAGAGCCCAGGTCAACTGATTCCAGCTCATGCTGCGAGGCTAAAAATAGCTGTGTAGACATTCGGGCCCAAACTCTGAGACTCACTGCCATGAGCTGTGGGTTTGCGTTGTTGTTTTTTTTTTGGGAGGGGGTGAGGGGGGTTCCTGTGTAGATGTATTCATAGAATTAAATGGAGACGCTTCAGAAATGTTTAGGTTTTGGGAAAATTAACAATACAAAAACTAAAACTATAATTAAGATTTTGGTGCACTTTGTACAGTGCTAATCTATTCATACTACATTTTCTTGGCTTGGTTACTTATTGAGTGACTAAACAACATGCTCCATTTATGATGTCTGTATGTGGAAATCCTTCATCTGTAAAGATATCCCTTGTACAGCTTTGGTTTGGGGAGCTGTTTTGCAGGTTATTGGGGAGAATTAAAGGTCTGAACCAAAACCCAATCGAAAGATTTCAGTTTTCTAGCTGTCTTGTTACACCACAGAATTACCTTTGTGCTTCCGTAAAAAGTCAATGCTTTTCTGCAGTACAGTGGATTTATCCATCTTCCGAACATTACCCGGAAGCATGGAACCAAGCTCTTTGATGAGAACATTAAACTGATCTCTACGTTTCTTTTCAGACTTGTTTCTAGACACTCTGAAAAACACAAAAAAGGAAACCATGTTATAAAAACAGAAGCAAACTGTGTCAAGAATATTTCACAGATGACAGGTTTTAATCAAATTTTCAATTTGGAATGAGAGAGGAGTCAACTCTTACAAAGGTGTGTATTACTGATAGTATAAATTCTGTGAATATAACAATGAACATCTACTTACAGATTAACACCAAAATGAGATAAAATTTGACAATGGTAGCAAATATAACCATCAATTCAATATTCATCTAATAGCCAAACATCTAACCATTCATTTGTGGTCATGATACAAGTGTTAAGTATATGGAGGACTTAGGGACGTGAACAAAAATTCCTCAGCTGTTTATTTTAAAATTAGGCTACTATGCTGTCCTCTTACCTGGGTGATCACTAGTCACTGTAGCGAACAAGGATGTTAAATAGAGATTTCAGAAACTAAGTCATTTCCAGCAATATACACTCCTTCCTTTTGTCTAGCAGTGGGTCAGCAGGACAAAAAGGGGAGAACCGATCTAATCTAGGCACTTGACTCTGATGACTGAGAACTTCTCCAACTGTTCACAGCAGCAAGTGCCTATTTCAGTGATGGCCTGAACCACTAGAATGGGATGCTTGCCACGTATGCCTTTGTGCCTACTGGTGAAGATTAGAGGGCCACCCATATCCTTCTGGGGAGCATCTGCAAGAGCAGAAATCCAGTGGGCACAACAACCTGTTACTGGCTAGCCATTCTCTAAATCAGCTATAGGCAGGAAGGCGTGGAGATTATCCATGTTCCAGCTGAAGTCAATTTGAGCCTTGAAACCCTTTTAACCACCACAAAAGAAATCTGGGAGTCCAAACCTAATTACTGACTTGAGTTAGTAACCTGGGAAGAGGTTCTATTCTATATAGTACTGCTATTCAGAGATCACGTAACTTGGATTGGAGCTCAGGCTTTCAAGCCTGGAGTGGGAGTGGTGGTCTATGGACCCGGATTGGGAGGCTCACTCCCAGATGCAGTACAGACATACCCTTGGAGTCATGACAGTGAAGGCTGTGTTTGGGAGGGATCCTCCATGCAAGACATCCATTGTCACAGGGAAGGAACAAGCTGCCCATTACTTGAAATAAGAATCTTCATATACAGGGACAGTCATATTTGAACTTGAGGCACAAAGACTCCTTTAACCAACACCTCAAAGTAAATAACCCATATGTAGAAAAATATGACATAACCTGACATATAAACACTACGGGGAAGTTCTGTTTTATTGTATGGTCACAAACAGTCACATTTTTATTCTGTTAATATATTTGGATTTACCAAAGCAGTCAAATAAAGGACATTTTAGCATAAGCTAACTTAAAAAAAAGACTACCTTTTTGCTTTATCCTTGTCATCTTCTTCCACCAGACCATCAAAAATACTACCATCATCTCTACAAGAGAGAAAACAGACAAACATTAGAACACAATAGTCTCTCACAGACTGCTAACACCATGAGAAGGAATACACAGAATGGCAAGCAAAGGAAGCTCATCATTCAATAGTTCAACTAACCCAAGATATAGGAGCACTGTTTTATTGTGATCTAAGTTTTACAAAGCCAAACAGTTTCAATGAATCCACGTACTTTATAAGTTGTTGCCTATAGATAGTTTACTAAAACCCTGTATTTTAAAAGGCTGACATTTCTAAGATATATCTCAAGTTATTTTCAGAATATTTAAGTTTTTAACGAGATATCTCACAAACAATCCTCTCTGCATATTTGGCTTACACCACCCTGTGTTAGTTTTAAATCTTTTTGAACAGTACCTTTGCTACTGTCCTTCCAAACAAAGGAGAGGACAGATCACTTTGCTATAAGATCTTTGTTGTTTGTTTGCAAGCCCTTAATTTTAATTATAGGGTTATTCATAATTATATATATTAAAAAAAAAAACCATCCTTTGTATTCTTTTCGACTATTGCAATTCCTTTTATGGTGTTCCTAAATCAGTCTCTAAACATCAGAAGTCAGAATATACTCTTTCACTTAAATAGGACCATCTTGCACTTTATTTCCTACATCACTTCTTTTGTATTTATTTTAAAGTGCGAATCAATCCACGTCTGGTTTTCAAAACTACCACATATTAGACTTTCTCCATCATACTGCTCTAAGCTATTCTATTAATTTCCACGTCTACTTAGTACAGTCCTCCAATTTTTGCCTCCCCATAACTTTTCAGAGTTGGGAAAGTTAATCTCTGACTCTTCTTCCTTCCTTCGAGATATGAAAACACTTTCCCTCTAAATCTTACCTTGCACTCATCTCTCTCTCTAATTTGTGACTCACATATTGTAAAGTGATTTGTGATACTGTGAATGGTAGATGCTAGTAAACCAACGGTTATTCACCTTCTCAAACTGTTGTTCTTCGAGATGTGTTGCAGATGTCCATTACACTACAAGGTGTGCGCATATCCTGTGCGCCCAATACTGGAGAATTTTCCTTAGCAGTACCCGTAGAGGCGGTCCTGCCCATACCTCAGCTCCTCATGTTCGGAGGAGAGGGTATAAAGAGCAGAACTGCCCTGAACTCTTTCAGTTCTTTCGCACTGGAAACTAATCGTAGACTACGATCCACTAGGAGAGGCGGGTGGGTTGCGTAATGGACATATGCAACACATCTCAAAGAAGAACAGTTATGAGATGGTGAGTATTTTTCTTTTTCTTTTTTTGAGTTCTTGCATATATCCATCTCGCAATAGGTGACTCCCAAGCTGTAAATCCAAGGTGGCAGGGTTCAGAGTCTCTTTGGAAGAGGGACTGTAGGATTACTCTTCCTACATTGGCATCTTCCCTTAATGTCTCAGCCAGCGTGGAATGTCTGGTGAATGTATGTATGGAAGACCACATCACTGATCTTCAGATAGTCATAACAGGGACATATGCCACAAAAGCTGCAAAGGCTGAACGTGCTCTGGTTGAGCGTGCTGTCACCTCCTCAGAGGCTTTACACATTTGGCAGCAAAACAGAGTGATGCTGCTAGTGATCCACTTTGAAAGTCGTTATAATTGGTTAACTTCTCATATGCTCCACAGAACAAACAGCTGGGAAAAAACCCAAGAGAGCTTTATCATATTCAGGTAAAAAGCCAAAGCTTGATGCACATCCAGAGCAAGCAGTCTTTGTTCATCCTTGTGAGCACGTGGCTTTGGAAAGAAAACTGCTAAGTATAGTCTGATTCAGGTGAAATCTGATACTACCTTTGAGAGGAATTTAGGGTGCAGTCTAAGGTGAACCTTGTCTTCATAGAAAATGGAGTCACTGATCTATCTTACAAGTGCATTTACCTCTTGCACGATCTCAGTCGAGGTGATGGTCATAAGAAGGCTACCTTAGCTGAGATGTAGAAGCAGGCAGGGAGCTAAAGATTCAAAAGGAGGATCCATAAAAGAGTAGATAACACTAAATTCAAATCCCAAATTGGCGCTGGTCCCAGATAGGTGGGAACACTCAATCTAGACCTTTCAGGAACCTGGTCATGATAGGATTAATAAAAGCAGCTCTACCATTAATTTGAGAGTGAAACACTGAGACAGTGACGAGATGCACCCTAATGGAGCTGACAGCTAGACCCGACTGCTTAAGATGCAAGAAGTAGTACAGAATTGTTTGAATGTTAGACTGAGTCAGGAACACATTATAGGAGGTTGCTCAGATGGAGAAGCACTTCCACTGACCCAGGTAAGGTGTTATTGTACAAGGTTTTCTGCTATTAAGGAGGACATTCTGGACTGCCACTGAGCAGTGTACTCCTCTGCATTTGACCACTGATGAACCATGTTGTGAGGTGCAACACACAAGAATTTGGGTGCAACACCTGCCCATAGTTCTGGTTAGTGGCAACAACAAGGGTCCTCGAGTACACAGCTTGCATAACTCACAATACCATGGCTGCCTTGGCCAGGCTGGAGCTATAATGATCATTCTGCCTTGACTTGTTTCAGCTTGAAAATGAACCTGGGAATCAGGGGCTCTGGTATATACACACATCAGGTCCTTATCCTATGGAAACCAGGAAAACATTTGAGATTGACCCAGCTCTGTGACCTGCTCTGGGACAAAACTGGGGACACTTCCTGTTTTGCCGAGTCGCAAACAGATCTACCATCAGAAAACCTCCTATGCCAAACACCAAAGCTAGAACGGCTGTGTTGCGAGACCATTTGTGGTCTAAATTGAAAGATTTGCTCAGGTGATCCACCCAGCCATTCTGAATACCTGGCAAGTGAGAAATCCTGAGAGCGACTCAGCTCCATATGTATAAATTCCACAGCTCAACCACCTCCTGGCAGAAGCGGTCTGACTTGGCACCCCCTTGTTTGTCCACATAAAACACTGCTATCGTGCTCTCAGTGACCACTTGGACTGTTTTGTGGCCTGTGGATGTCTGGATGAGGAGACCGAGGAAGTAAGAGGCAGAGGTCTCCCTCTCTGAAACCTTTGCTTTCTTTTGGAATGGTCAGCATGACGGAAGGAATATTGCTGTCTAGGCTGGAATTGAGGATGATATTTTGTCCTCTTCATAGCTGGAGTGTAGAGGCCCAAAGGCATTAAAACTGCTCTACAGTTCTTAGAGTGTGTAAAGCCTCATCTGTTGTGGATGAGAACAAAAGGACAGCCCTGAAAGAGAAGGGCCTCATTTGTCTGTTGTATGTCTGCAGGAACCCCCGAGGTCTGCAGCCAGGTACAAAGGCGCATAGTCATTGCTATAGCCCTGCCAGCAGAACCCACCACATCCAAGGAACCCTGCAGAGCTGATTGAGAGACCAGACAACCCACCACAAAATTGCTCAAATCTTTGGGATGAAACCTGGTATTTACATTCCATTAATTTGGCCACAGGTGAAATGGAGGAAGGGGTTTTCCACAGTATCTTAAATAGCCTGCATAATGGCATCATTTGTAGGCAGGGCTACCTTTCCTGTCATAGCCAGATGCACAGGGTCAATCAGTTGGTGGGTATTCTTCCCCACGAGATCCACTTGTAAAGAGTTGGCATTCTCCTTTAAGGTACACCTTAAAGGTAATCTGGGACCAGGGAGGACACTCCAGTATCAGGGCTTCATCAGGTGATGAAGATGATGCATGAAGGGGAGGCAAGGGAATATGCTCCCGAGGATGGTCTTACAGTACTGGATTAGGCTACTGGTCTGAAGCAGGCTGAGGTAAATCCTGAGGTAAAGGTTGATGGGTACCAACCGTCACAGGCCTCTTAGTACCATCAGAAAAAGATTATTCCCTAAGGGATCTGCTTCTGCGAGGTAGTTGCAATGTTGATCTAGATACTGGGGAGCATCCAATAAGGTCAACTAGGAGGCTGGTACAGTAATGGGTCCCAGCTGTGCCTGGTCCAGCCATCTCGATTCCTGGCTCTACTCTTCTCAAAACAGTTAACGAGTAAGAGAAAAGGACCAGGACACCACTCTGGACTTTCAGTAGTATGAGACTCAAAAGCCCACCTCAAAGTCTGATGAAGAATCAGAGTATTCCAAGAGCCATGGTTGTGCTGTACTGGGTCTGATCCTCTGGATCTATGCCAGGAATGTGACACTGGAGGAAACAGAGGGCTTCCTAGTTGATGGTACCATGTCACAGGGTAGAGCTGGTACCAGAATGGATGAGGCCAAAGACAGTGGTACTGGGCCCTTAAGTGATGGACCCACAACAGAGTGCCCCAGAGCTGACAGCCTCAGAACCTGCACTGGTACTGACCAAGGATCTCTGCCCTGAACCAATGGCGACAGTGGTACTGATAGGCATAGCACATCTCTCGCCACCACACAGGCCTCTGGCGTTGTCTGCACTAATATGGGCTGTCGCCCCACCATGATCAGAGATGTCACTCTACCTTTGGTACTGGAGTGACCTTCTGTGGAGCAATCCTGTATCGTGGATTCCAAGGAGTCCAGTGTCTATTTCTTATGCTTCTTTCACCACAATTGCTCCAATGTCTTTGGCCTCAAAGACAAGAGTCCCAGTGACAGAAATCTCCTGTGGCTCCTATTCCCAGGTAAAGCTAAAGGAGCACTCCAAGAAGGAGTCATCAAAAAGCTTCCCTTGGACAACCAAAGGGGTTCAGACACTGGCCTAAGGACAGCCTCCATTAGGATATAACGAAGGTGTTCTTCTCTCAGCTTCTTTGCTCGGGCCTTTAAACTACTGCAAATGGAGCACCTGTCTCTCTTTTGTGGCACTCACCCAAGCACTTGAAGCAGCACGAATAAGGTTCCCTGACAGACATGGGATTTTGGCAACCCAAACAGGACTTGAAACCAAGGGATCTTGGCACAAGCTTGCCCCAGTTAAGGGCAAGACCTTGAGGCCCGCCTGACTGGGGAAAAAAAAAAAATATATATATATATATATATATATTTCCAACTAAAACCAGAAATTTTAAAATTAGAAAAGAAAAGAAAAAAATGGAGTGATGAAAAAGTACCACTAGGTAAGAAAAAAAGCAGCAAGAAATTTGTTCATGAGGAACACAGAACTCTCTGACCACCAATGGTAAGAAGGAACTGAAGGAGGAGTGGGGCAGCTCCACCCTTTATATACTCTCCATTCAAAGCACGAGGAGCTGGGATGCCCCTAAAGGTACCACTAAGGAAAACTATCTAGCACTGGTGCATAGGATGCACACACACCTACAGTGTAATGGATATATGCAAGCACTAGACCTGTATTGTCTGTTACTACTATAAATATAGTACCCATAGTTGACAAAAAGAGGAGGAAGGGTGTAATGTTATGAAAAGTGTTTGATTATTCTTTCCTTTTCCTTAATAAGCCAGTGCAGGAGAATCCTGTGGTAGAATTTTCAAAAGTGCCTAAGTCCCATTTTCAAAAGTGACATTTAAAAGCCCAAGTTTCACTGAAAGTCAATGAAACCTAGTTTCCTAAGTGCCCAAGTCACTTTTGAGACTTGGGAAGCTGTCATTTTGGCACTTTGAAAATTCTACCCCTAGTTTCTGGAGAGAGGAACTGATTATAAAAAAGCCAATTGTGTTCTATACAATAGGCAAACTTTTTTCATTTTCTAAAAACTTCAAAACTTTAATGTAAAGCATTTTATAACAAAAAGGGGACCACAGATTGCTAGGAAAGCACTTTGAGCCCAGCTCCTGGATTCAAGTAATTCTGAAACAAGTCCCCAGATCAGTTGTTTCAAGAGGAAAAACCCTAAGAACACAACAAATTTCAAAACACAATTCCAATTAGGCAGCTGCTGTTCCAAATATAAAACATATTTAAATAATATAATTTTAAACAAAAACATGTACTACAACATGTGATGGCTATGTTTTCATAACTAAAGTGTAGTTAACAGACATTAACTTTGCCAGAAATCATAACCTCATTACACTTAAGTCTGACTTGGAGTCCTTCTACTCTTAATCTTAAATAAGAATACATCATCAAAATGTTTACCTATAAATCATTTAAAACAAAATCATCTAACAACATACCTGTCTGTAATGGAGCTCATTTTATGGGTCCTTATGGTAAAGAACATAACATGTCACACTTTAGTCTTGTGGTAGACATTTGTACGTCTGCCTGGGTGAGAACAGAAACAAATGGAAATATAACTTTTGTTGAACATGTTGGTTTTCCCCTCATAGAATGTATGAAGCTCCCGCTTGCCCCAAAAGGAGTAGTGCTTCTAACATTTATTTTCCCTCCACCTTTTCTCTTTATGTCAGTTATGTATCCCATATAGCTGAACCTAACCATCTTATTTCACCAGATACAGAGGTTAAGAGGCCATCACTTTTCTATATGCCATGATGAATCAACTTGGGTTAAGCCAGTTTAAAAACTTTCATTTACCTCTGTATTCAGCAACAGCTTTTTATTCTTTATATTGGCCCATATTTCAAAGAACCTGAATAAATTTGAGGGCATATGACAAAGGGAACTGTCATAAGGGGAGAAGAAAAAAATAACCCCAAGCAACTGACTCCAGTCCTTTCAGAAGCTGCTGGGAATGGGAGTGGTCTGGAGGCCATATAAGCCAAATCCTGTTCATTCCAGAAAAAGGAGGAGGGGAGAACACACCCAAGAGGAAAGGGATGCTGAAGGACTGCCAAGGAGAAAACAGTTCCCGAAAGGGGCAGGAGAGAAACTGAAACTGTTTTAGTGGCACTGATGAATGATCTCATCCTATCAAAAGGCATTCATTCTCATCCTCCCGGACCTTTCTACTGTGTTTGACAGTGTTGACTATGAGATACTGCTCTCTTGCCTGAGAAGTGTAGTAGGAGTCCAAGGTAACGTGCTAAAATGGTCTGAGTCCTTCCTGGAAGGATGCACCCAAAGAGTAGTGATTGGAAGCCACCTCCACCACTGGACCCTTCACTTGTGGGGTTCCACAAGGATCAATTCTCTATACAGTCCTTTTCAATATTTACATGCAACCATTAGGAGAACTGGTCAGACAACATGGACTCAGATACCATCAATACACAACTGACACATATCTCTACCTATCCTTCACCACATGCGACCACACCAAGGTGGCCCAATGCTTGGATGAGATCAGCTCATGGATGAAAAACAGCTGGCTGAGCAAAACAGAGATGATGCTGGTGGGTAAAGCAAAGTACTTTGAAGAGTTTGCCGCTACGGTGCAGTCTCCCCTTTGGCTGAAGGTTCCCATCTACAATTGGTCAATTCAGTCCGTATTCTAGGATTACTCTCGGATTTCTCGCTGACACTGAGCTCTCACATCGCGACAGACATGCATAATACTTTCTGCCATCTCTGGTTTGCTAGGAGACTCCGTCCCATCCTGGTGGATGAAGACCTGGCCTTAGTTATTTATGCCTTCATCACTATCAGCTGGACTACAGCAATGCAATATAACTGGGCATGAAATCTTCAACACTTAGGAAACTCCAAAGGTACAAAAGGCTGCAGTGTCTCCTCTCAGCAAGACAGGTTACATGAGCACATCACACCTGTCCTTCACCCTCTACACTGGTGTCCTAATTTCAGATCAAGTTCAAGGTCTCAGTCCTTAACTTCAAAGCACTCCATGCTTGAGCCCAGGATATCTAAAAGACAGTCTCTAAAGCTCCAGGGCGAAGACCATGGTTGATAACTTCACTTCTCTGGGACAAGGCAACTCTCCACAATAAGAGTACACTTCATCTGTGCATGAGAAAGAACCTTCTCTGGGGGTGGTTCAAGACTGTGGAATGAACTCCTCCAGGAACTAACCATGACAAACCGCACCACTTTCCTCTCCACATGCAATGCCAATTTCTTTGACCTTGCTTTCTCTAATATAAACACACAGCAATAGATATATTTATTTAACAAATTAAAAAAACCCTACCAAAATAATATACTCCATTACACACGCTTCTCCCTCTGAGATAAGAATGAGAGAAAAAACAAATGTGAGAGATGCATAGTTACATTGCTTAATGCACTACTGGAAGGTGCTCAGATACTACAGTGATCAGCATAGCATAAAAACCTCAAAAGAACAGAACAGAGACACAATCACCTTGGGAAAAATGGTGCTGAATTTGGGGAGAGTTGGGCACCAACTGGTGCCTGCCCCCACTGGAAACCTTGGACTTGCCTGAGAAGTAAGAGAACTTATGGGGAAATGGGACTAAAGACTTTGGGTGTAGATGATTAAGGCTACAATTTTGTCACATACATTTTTAGTCCATTTTATGCCAGAGGTGTGTGTGGGGAAAAACATAGCCACAGAAAGCTCATGGCCCACAGAAGGGGGTGGAGAGCAAGCCTGCCTCAATGAGGAAGCGAGATGCCGGGGGGCTGGAAAGTGAGTCTGCCCCGGCAAGGAGGGGCGGCATGGGTGTTGGGGAAACTGGAAAGTGAGCCCACCCTTCATTGGCGGCTCCTGTCCTGCAAGGCTGGGCGTGGCTCCCCACACCGAGCATTGTGATCCCATGCGCTAAGTAACAGGGCCACTCAGGTTTGATGCATCCTCCCCTCTGTCTCAATCTACAGAGAGACAGACGTGCCAAAACTGAGTGGCATTGCGACCTTGTATACTAGGTTGCAACACCAAACAAATTTGGCTCATCTGCCCTTCCATCATGCACAGAGGGGCCGATGCACCAAAACTAAGTGGTACTGCAATCACATGGGCCAGGTTCCAAAGCCAATCAAATCTGGCCTCTCTACCCCTCCATCATGCCACAGAGGGGTAGATGCACCAAAACTTAAGTGGCGTTGCAACCCCGTGCTCTTAGCTGGCCACACCAGTCAAATTTGGCCTGTCTGCTCCTCTGTCATGCTAAGGAGAGGTGGACACACCAAACCTGAGTGGCGCTGCAACCATATGGGCCAGGTCGGAATGCCAATCAAATTTGACCTGTCTGCCCTTCTATAAGGCAGTAGATGAGTGGACATGCCAAACCTGAGTGGCACTCTGACCACATGGGCCAGCTCACTATGCCAATCGAATTTGGCCCATTTGCCCCTTCATCTCCATCTATAGAGGAGCAGGTGCACTAAACCTGAGTGGTGGTGCAAACATGTGGCCAGAGCAGGGATCCTGACCCACAAGAACCAGCACTGATAGGTGTCACAGACTTAAATAAAATTAACAATTTATCATGAACACTGTGGCCTCCATGCTAAAATCATAGCCTTAATGATTCATAGATTCTCAGATCAGAAAGGACCGTTGTAATCATCTAGTTTGACCTCCTGTATAACACAAGCCATAGAACTTCACCAAAATAATTCCTAGAGCAGATCTTTTAGAAAAACATCCAATCTTTATTTAAAAATAGTCAGTGATGGACCCTTGGTAAACTGCCCCAATGGTTAATTACTCTCATTGTTATAAATGACTGCCTTATGAATTTGTCTAGCTTCAACGTCCAGCCATCGCATCGTGTTATACCTTTCTCTTGCTCCCCATATATGTACTTATAGACTAATCAAGTCATCCCTTAACATTCTCTTTGTTAAACTAAATAGATTGAACTCCTTGAGTTTATCACTATAAGGCAGGGGTGGTCAAACTTACTGACCCTCCGAGCCGCATATGACAATCTTCAGATGTTTGAGAGCCACGCACCGGCAGCTGTGCCCCACAGGGCTGAAGCTCCAAGGCCCCTCCCCCCCGGGGCAGAAACCAGAGGCAATGCATGGGGTGCACGTGAGGTCACATCCTCCCCTGATTTTTGCCACATAGTGTCGCCGGGCCCCCTCCCTGCATAGCAACTGCTGGAGCCAGCAAGCTGGGAGCTGCAGCTGTGGGGAGAAGCAGTGGCAAACAGCTGGGAGCTGCAGGGACAGCTGCTGCCTCTCCATGTGGAGCTAACACCTGGGAGCTGCAGGGAGGGGCTGCTGAGGATAAGAGGAGGGGCATGCCTGAAGCTGTTGGGAGGGCTGAACCTTTAAATTGTGCACCCCCTCCCCCCCCAGTCTCAGCAGGCACCAGTCGTCTCTGGCAGAAGGCCTGAGCCCCACCACTCTGCCGCAGGGCAGAAGCCCCAAGTTCCCCTCCCCCCTGCAGTCTTGTAGGTGGAGAATGGGGCACATGGGGGGCTCCACGAGCTGCACTTTAACTGTAAAACAGCCGCAGGCAGCTCATGAGCCGCGGTTTGGCCACCCCTGCTATAAAGTATGTTTTCTAATCTTTTAATCAGGCCATGTCTACACTATCACTTATGAGGGCAAAACTTATGTTGCTCAGGGATGTGAAAAAACCACACCCCTGAGCACCATACGTTACACCGGCATAAGCAGTAGTGTGCGCCATGCTATGTCAGCGGGAGAGCTTCTCCCACCGACATAGCTACCGCCACTCGTTGGGGATGATTTAATTATATCGACAGGTGAGCTCTCTCCCATTGGCATAAAGTGGCTACATGAGAGATCTTACAGCGGCTCAGCTGCATCATTATAGCTGAGCTGCTGTAAGATTTCTAGTGTAGACGGCCTCATTCTCATGGCTCTTCTCTCAACCCTCTCCAATTTATCCACATCCTACTTGAATTGTGGGCACCAGAACTGGATGCCGTATTCCAGAGCAGTTGCACCAGTGCCAAATACAGAGGTAAAATAACCTCTCTACTCTTACTCGAGATTGCCTTGTTTATGCATCCCAGGATCACTAACTCTTTTGGCCACAGCATCACACTGGAAGTTCATGTTCAGCTGATTATCCACCACGACTACCAAACCTTTTTCAGAGTCGCTGCTTTCGCAGGAGAATCACCCATCCTGTAAGTATGACTTACATTCTTTGGTCCAAGATATATACATTTACATTTAGCCATATTAAATTGCATATTGTTTACTTGCACCCAGTTTACTAAACGATCTAGATTGCTTTGAATCAGTGACCTATCTTATTCATTATTTACCATTCCCCCTATTTTTGTGTAAGCTGCATAGTTTATCAGTGATGATTTTATGTTTTTTCCAGGCCATTGATAAAAATGTTTAATAGCTTAGGGCCAAGAACCAATCCCTGTGGGGCCCCTCTGGAAACAGACTCGCTCAATGATAATCCCCCTTTACAGTTACATTTTGTGACAGATCACTTAGTCAGTTTTTAATCCATATAGTGTGTGCCATGTTAAAAAAAAAAAAAAAAAAACTAGGATGGTATAAAATTTAATCAAAATGTCATACGGTCCCATGTCACATGCCCTACAGAAGTCTAAGTATCTTATGTTAACATTATCACCTTTGTCAACCAAATTTATAATCTCATAAAAAAAGATATCAAGTTAGTTTGGCACGATCTATTTTCCATAAATCTATGCTGATTTGCATTAGTTACATTATTCTACTTTAGTTCTTTACTTATCAAGTCCCATATCAGCCGCTCCATTATCTTGCCTGGGATCAATGTCAGGTTCATAGGCCTATAATTACCCAGGTCATCCCATTACACTTTTTAAAAATGGGCACAATATTAGCATTCTGCCAGTCTTCTGGAACTTACAAGACTTACGGAAAAACAACATTAATGGTCCAGTGAACTCCTCATCAGCTGTCAGAAGGGGGTGCTAGACAGGGGATTTGGACACTGAGAATGTGCCTACAGTAGCCAAGACAGAGACAGTGCCTGGACTGACTTTGTTCAGACTCAAGAAGCTTAGAGGACACAGGATTCAGATGTTGATACCTTCACAGAAGTCTGGTGAGTGCCTAAACAAGGGGCACTTGACTAGATCTGTGAAAAGGAAAAACAGGGGCTGGGGGTGGGGGGGGGGGGGGGAGCAGTGTTTGTTTGAAAAAGTAGTTTTAATTTCTCAGAACTGAACTGGCAGAAAATGTTTTCACAGCGTACCTGTTCCCTGTGAGTAGAGCCAGTCCTAGCTCCTCTGGGTCAGAGTACAGGAGCCCAATCCAGCCAATTAAAGGGGGCTAGGCTATGCCTGGGCCTAGAAAGGGCAGGAAATGAGAGGTGGAGGAGAGACAGGTTGTGCCTGGGGAAGAAAAGCCACAGTAGCAAAGATTCAGGTCCTCAGGGAAACAGCCCTGGGGCTGCTCCTCTAGGAAGGGATTAAAACTGGAAAGCAACCAGAAGCAGGAGTGCCAGAGATCCCTGGGAGGGGTGGCCCTGAAGTCTTAAGACAAAGGAGTGAGTTATAAGACTTTTCTGTTTGTTCAGTTGCCTGTTCTAAGAAAATAACCAGCCTTAAAGAAGACTGGGCATGGTAGTATGTGCTTGGAAGCTGAGGAGAAGCCCTGCCCTGTGACAGTATTCTTCAAATTCTCCCTCCACTTCCACATGAAAGAAAAATCTTTATATTTAGAACCTATTACCATGTAACAACTGTTAATTTCCTTTGACAACGACATAATAAAACTAACTTTGTAGTAGCAGTGATAGTAAAACTGATAATTTGCCCTGATCCAGGGTATCAATTGTAATATAGGCAAAGTAGTAACTGCTTCAAGGCAAACTGCCTCCAGAGAGTCTAACGGAAGTGTGTATAACTTTAGAAGCCCCTCTGCTAACACAGCAGACTTACATTAGTGCCCCAACACATATGCGTGTCACAATGGTGCTGAACCAGAGGTGGCAATTTTTTCATTCGCTGAAACTGACAATATGTTCACACAGATGAAAACTCGCCTTTGATGTTACAGAACAATCAGATGCTCATTAGCACTGAGGTGCCTCCATCTATAGTGTACTAAGGACATTATGAAATTCACAGATTCTCCAAAGCATTTTCAGTGCATAAGACCGGAAGCTGGCATGGTCTTTTATTCAACTGTTCAGAAATGCACTAAAAAGACATTAATCTGTGGAGAATGTGGGAGATCTGAATTTTTTATGGTTATGTGTACCTCAGTTTATATTATAAACTGGTTGATATTATTCTGTCTCACTACATGTCATTCACTGCTGATGCAAGCTACTTCCAGTGCTTAATAACATGAGATAAATGTAGTGTTCAAAGAGACAGAACTAATATCCTTAGGCTTTCAATTGACAATAGCTTGAAAATTGTAAATATATTTTCCTTTAGAATCATAGAATGTCAGGGTTGGAAGGGACTTCAAGAGGTCATCTAGTCCAACCCCCTGCTCAAAGCAGGACCAATCCCCAGACAGATTTTTACCCCAGATCCCTAAGTGGCCCCCTCAAGGATTGAACTCACAACCCTGGGTTTAGCAGGCCAACGCTCAAGCCACTGAGCTATCCCTCCCCCCATCTACTGCATGTGCTAGTAACATAATTGCATAATCTGTCTTCAAAACAAATCTGGTATTCAACATTTACTATATGCATCAAAGATTCTATGAATTCTTAGAATATCAAATCACAACATTCCATTAATTTTCAAAAGAAATAAATGTGTGAATAGCAAAGCACAAAAGGACTTCACATGGAACAAGACTGACCTTTTCAATATGCAGAATCAGAAGTCAGAATCACTATTTCCATAACAACAAAGTACATTCAATGTTGTTAGAATACCAATTTCACCTTACTGAGTGTACCCAGATTTTATGTCAAAATTAGCAGCATAAGTATGGTACCTAAATTCCAAATACCCAAAAGCCAAAGAAAAAACAATAGACATTTGCTTCTCTCTTTCAGGCCTGCTCCTGCTCCCTTTGAGTCCAATTTTGCAAGGTGCTGAGCATCCTCAACTCTCATTGAATTGTATGGGCCTGAACCAAAGCCCATTGAAATCAATGAAGAGACTCCCATTGACTTTAATGGGCCTTAGATCAAGCCTTATGGGGACTGAGGGCTCTATACCTTTTTGGAACCAAGTCCATTAACTTCCTTGACAACAGGAACAGATCCCTAGTGTAGTTAATAAGAAACCACAGGAATCAAATTACAACACTGTAGCTCATAATTACAGCAAGACTTTCTTTACCTCTTATACTTTTTGGGATGTTAAACCGTGATATTTAGGATAAACACTGATCCTTCAGACGAACGTGGGTTTAAATATATCCTCTTCTACAGAAGAGCATCAAACTCTGCACTGTAAAGGATCAAAAAAGAAAAGTTAGAGAACTGGAAATGACTGGAATTCTGTATGTCACTACTATTCAAATGAAATATTTATAGCCATCATTTATTCTGATTACTAGTAAAGTACTATTGTGATATATAATTTATAAATGTAATGTTCTGCCTGATGAATTACAAAAATATCTCAATACAGTTAACTCAATGTGTCAAAAACAGAAGTGCTTCTCTTCAGCAAGAGGAATACTCTGAAACTTCGTCTGGCTTGACTAAGACCTCCTATTTACCTCTATCTGTAATCATAGTGTCATCCTTGACTCAAACTCTCCATCTCCCACATCGCCTAAGTCTCTAAATCTCCCTATTGTTAATCCTGAAACAGCATTTGTCTATGCCACTCCCTCAACTCCTTCTCTACTGTTTTTTATTCACATCTACACCCCTTTTCCTACTGATTACCTCAGTTCCTCTCTGGTTTCATCAAATCACTGCTCTCTGTACTCCAGAATGTTCAGAATGCTGCTCACTCACTCACAGAGAAACCCAGCTACATCACTCCTGCTACCTCAAACACAGCCACTGGATCCTCCTTTTCTTTTGAAAATAAAGTCCAATATCATTTTCTTTTTAAGTACTTATTCCAAACCTACCTCCTAGATCTAAGTCTCTACTCCCTTTCATGCTCCCCTTCACTAACCTAGCAATCGCCACCTTTCAGTCTCTTCATACAATCATTTTTGGTTTTAATGAATTCTCTTCTACAGTTCCCGTTGTCTAAAACAGCTCTTCATGCCACTTTGCATCTCTTTTCAAAGTTATCTAAACTCACGTCTCTCCTCCCTTGCCATACCTCATTTCTCCCTGCATCAACTATTGGCCACACTGACAGAATGTTTTGATTTCTTCACTATACGATGAATGGTATACCACTGTTTTCTATAATTTTCACTCCAGTGCCTTATATTTAATGTTATAATGTATTTTGGGTTATAAGAAAAAAATTCGTTTTCACTAAAGCGAGAAGTACTGAATTTGTATTTTTTGCTAAAGGTTGAAGAGCTATTATTCTCACGGACGTAAAAAGTACAAGTAGTATGTTTTAGTTTAATTAAAAAGGTAATGATTGCTCCTCTCCCTGTTTCTACTGGAAGTGTTTAACTGGCTAAAAAAACACTGGTAAAAAAACCATGAAATTAAAGCAGAGCAGAGCGTTCTGCCAAAAGAAGAAAAACAACTACACAGCATGACTCAGTGAACCCGTTCATTCTTCTCTAGCCTAATAACCTGCTGGCCCATTGACCTACTTTTTTTGTAAGGTAGTTAAACCCTCATCTCATATTTAGAAACTTTTGTTCCGTTTGACAAGTATAAACATTAACAGTTACAAAGAGACCTGTTGAAATCTAGATGACAGAGACTGTAATATGAAGCCTATGTTTTTAAACTGTTCAGAGCAGGCGGGCTTGCCAACCCTTCCACAAGTTCTGACAGCTCTAATGAGGAAAATTGTACAGCTCTACAAGCTGCACATGCAGGATACCTCCTACTGCAGAGAATACACTGAGGTTAAACAGAACAGAGCCACATTTCACAATGTCTAAAAAGAGTATAATAAAAAGGAAGTTGAAGGAACATTGAAGAGGGAATTTAGAGAAAGGAGGAAAAAAAACTTTTGACTATTTCATAACTGGTAACTGAACATATGCAAATTTAAACAAAAGTAAGAAAAAAGCTAAACACAGTGGAAAAGGTTTTTGAAAATAAAACCACATAGCTCTGGTAAGTAGAAAATAGCATGCATGTGAAAGCTTGCAGAAAGTTCTGGATGCCTACACATAAATATTGCCAGGCCAAAAGGTTCACAGGTCATGAGGGTCTCCAAAAACCATGAGATTTTAAATATATATTAGGTTTTTTTTATTTGCCTTCTAGATGCTAAGCCTTTAGAGTATATTCCAGCAACATTTTCAAACTTTTCTCTGCAATCATAAGGGCTAGAAACTTATATTTTTAATTAAAGCGGAGATTCTCATGCAATCTCCTGATTCCAGCAGCTGGGGCTTTAAGAAAAACAACACTGAGACTTGCAGCAAAATCATGAGAGTTGGCAATACTATAACATTTCCACCTCATGCTGACCTGCAGAGCAGAGGTAGACAGTGAGTGACAAGGGGTACATCTAGACGGCTGTTGAAAGTGTCTCCCCCAGCCTGGGCAGACAGACACGTCAACTCTGCTTGAGCTAACACGTTAAAAATAGCAGTGTCAACGTAGTAGCATGGATGGTAGCACAGGCTAGCCACCAGAGTATGGACCCAGAGTGTTGGATGGATTTGTACTTTGGCAACTAGCCTGAGCTGCCACCTGTGTCACAATGTTGATGCTGCTATTTTTAGTGAGCTAGTATGTGTCTGTTTATCTGGGCTCAGAGGCATGCTCCCAACTGCAGCGCAGACATACCTGGGTGGCCAAAGGAAATGAGATACTGAGTCTTTAAAGCACTTAGAGTCACCAGCTGGAATCCTGCCCAAGATAATAATGAAAGTTTATACCACATGAGGTTGGGGGCAGATATCTTATATGGAAAGTATTAGTAATCACAGTCGAGTTCTACCTCCACAACTGGTACTAACATTGGTACCACTGATTCTCAGAAGTGAGTTCAAAGATGGAACAAGGCCTGCAGGTTGAGCAATCGTCTCACTCCTAGCACCAGTCCCTTCAGGACAGAATTGAGAAGCTGCAGAAGCAGCGTAGGGAAGCTTGCATTGCCTCTACCTACCCTATATATCTGTTGTGTGGACAAAGAACTTAAGTCGCTAGGGCAGTCAATCC
Organism: Emys orbicularis; assembly: GCF_028017835.1. NCBI lineage: Eukaryota > Metazoa > Chordata > Testudines > Emydidae > Emys > Emys orbicularis. The sequence continues at coordinate 92,804,533 of NC_088687.1, read as the reverse complement.
AGTATTTTTCCTATATCACTAAATTCACTAAATATTTTAAAGAGACAGTGAATTTGTAATCTTATTTTGTAAACACTTATATACATAGATTGATTTTACAAACAACTTCTTCATAAAATCCATAGATTTTAAGACCAGAAGGGAAAACAACTATCATCATCTAGTCTTACATAACATTAGGCCAAAGAATTTGCTTCCACCCCACCATCAACCTCAGCCTGGACCAATCTACACGGGAGGTCAACTTCCTAGACACCACAGTACAAATAAGTGATGGTCACGTTAACACCACCCTATACTGAAAACCCACCGATCGCTATGCCTACCTTCATGCCTCCAGCTTCCACCCCAGACACACCACACGATCCATCGTCTACAGCCAAGCGCTGAGGTACAACCGCATCTGCTCCAACCCCTCAGACAGAGACCAACACCTACATCTTCATCAAGCATTCTCAAAACTATGATATCTGCACAAGGAAATAAGGAACCAAATCAACAGAGCCAGATGTGTACCCAGAAGCCTCCTGCTACAAGACAAGCCCAAGAAAGAAACCAACAGAACTCCACTGGCCATCACCTACAGTCCTCAGCTTAAACCTCTCCAACGCATCATCAGTGATCTACAACCCATCCTGGACAATGATCCCTCACTTTCACAGACCTTGGGAGGCAGGCCGGTCCTCGCCCACAGACAATCCGCCAACCTTAAGCATATTCTCACCAGCAACCACACACTGCACCATAACAACTCTAACTCAGGAACCAATCCATGCAACAAACCTCGATGACAACTCTGCCCACATATCTACACCAGCAACACCATCACAGGACCTAACCAGATCAGCTACAACATCACCGGTTCATTCACCTGCACGTCCACCAATGTTATATATGCCATCATGTGCTAGCAATGCCCCTCTGCTATGTACATTGGCCAAACTGGACAGTCACTACGTAAAAGGATAAATGGACACAAGACAGATATCAGGAATGGCAATATACAAAAACCTGTAGGAGAACACTTCAACCTCCCTGGCCACACAATAGCAGATGTAAAGGTAGCCATCTTACAGCAAAAAAACTTCAGGACCAGACTCCAAAGAGAAACTGCTGAGCTCCAGTTCATTTGCAAATTTGACACCATCAGATCAGGATTAAACAAAGACTGTGAATGGCTATCCAACTACAAAAGCAGTTTTTCCTCCCTTGGTGTTCACACCTTAACTGCTAGCAGAGGACCTCACCCTCCCTGATTGAACTAACTTCGTTATCTCCAGACTGATTCTTGCCTGCATATTTATACCTGCCTCTGGAAATTTCCATTACATGCGTCTGACGAAGTGGGTATTCACCCACGAAAGCTTATGCTCCAACTAACATCTGTTAGTCTTAAAGGTGCCACAGGACTCTCTGTTGCTTTTTACAGATCCAGACTAACACGGCTACCCCTCTGATACTTAACAAATTGTAAGTAAATCTAAGGGAGTCATAAGATTCAAGAGGGACATCAACATGCACAATGAAGTCCTCAATGAAGATGAAGTTGGAAGACAGACCAATCAGAGAGAAAGTCAGATCTGGTAGAGGAAGATGTGGGTTTTGTAAGGGGTGGGGGGAGAACTGGTAAATCACACAGGTTTTGAGATTAGAGGGAGAGAAGTTTAAATGAAAAAAAAAGGGGACAGAGGAAGGTGGAAGATTTAATTAAAAGACAAACTACAAGAAAGGTCAATGAAACCCACAAAATACCAACTCAAAATTATGTTGGCACCACATCTCTTAATATGCCTATCATTCACAGTATTTAGTCACAACAAAAACCCTTCCTCCAATGGCAGCAGCCAGTAAGAGCCTAGAAACCACCATGTGTGGGAAAGAAGAGTGTGATGGAACAGGAATTGTGCAATTCTTATTCCAACTGGCATTCTACCTAATCTCCTGCATGGCACATTGAAAATACGACTAGTATTCTATAGGGGTTTACATTTTTCATGCCTTTTTCTAATATTTCACTGGCCTAGATCTATACTAACTTCTTGCCTGTATATACAGTGTGGTTGTATAACCTTTTCAGTATGTGTATGACATTTTATAGGTAAATGTTATGGGACTTACAGAAGTCTTGCTTTTACATCTTATTACATATTTTTATAGGAAAGATTTTTTCATGGTTTTGAATAGCTTAAAAAATACTATCAAGAGGTCAGGTCACTGTAGTTATTTTAATATCAAACTGAGCCACAGAGATTAGAAATGAAAAACAGAAGGAACAAACCATTTAAAAGTAATAATAGTTCTTCAGTAGAACAAGCTTTGTAAATCCTCAGGATAGGGTTTTCACACTAGGCTGACATGCTCAACTGAAAGTCAGAATGTAGAATATTCTCACAGAAGTCAGGAAGTTAGGGATGAAAGAGACCTAATAAGTTATCTCCCTCCATGCTCCTGCACATGCAGAACCGTTCCACCACTGGGAGAGGATTTCACAGAGCATGTCTACATTGCATCACTGCTGTGCATCTCATGAAGATGCTCTATGCTGACAGGGCAGAGGTCTCCCGTAAGCATAATAAAACTACCTCTGTGAGCGGCAGTATCTATATTGACAGGAGAAGCGCTCCCTCTGACATAGTACTGTCCACACTGGCGCTTATGTCGGTGTAACTTATCTCGCTCAGGGGGGTGGTTTATTCATGCCCTGAGCAACGTAAGTTATGCTGACATAAGCTGTAGTATAGACATAGCCACAGTCTTCTAGTCCCGAATCCCCTTATTCACCCCTCCCTCACAAATATTCAACCTGAGTTTTCCTTAGCTCAATTTCACCCTGTTATTCCTTGCCGCACCTTAAACATTTCCTCTCCTCCTTTGGTGCTTACACATTTAGAATACCTGAAAATGTTTACAACATTTTGTTAATTGCTTTTGCTAAGCTAAACACAAATTTCTTGTAAGTCCTTTATCTCAAGTCAGTCTCTGCAACCCCCATTTATCACTATGTTTCATCATCCCTGTATTGCCTCCAATTTGTCACTCTCTCTCTGGTTTTGAGGTGCCCAGAAATAAAACCAATATAGACACTATCTCTCTCTCTCATCTGTAACATGATTTCATGGTGTCTAGCTCAAATTTGCATTAGCTTTTTTTCTGTCATCATATTATTATCGCAAGCACGTCGAGTCTGTTATACACTCAAGCCTAGGATTCTTTTGGTATTATTTCTCTTTAGGTATTTCCTTCTCAACTAATATCTGTATTTTTGGATTATTCAATAGATGCATGTATGCCTCACTCTTTTTGGGTAATTTATTTTTGTTATTCCCTGTTCATGGGCTTTTCTGTGGGATTTATCACCATGATGTCTGAGTACCTCACACACACTGAGTTTATCTTCACAACACCCTTGCGAGGGAGGTTGGTAGATATTATTTTCCTTATTTCAGATGGGGAGTTGAGGTACAAAGAGTTTAAGTTCCCAATCCTGCACTAGGCTTCACATGGGAAAAGGCATCTGCTATAGATAACATGCCCAAGGTCAGAGAAGAAATCAGTAGCACAGCTAGCAATAGAACCCAAAATGTCCTAAGTTTCAGTCCAGTGCTTTAATCACAAACCCATCTTTTCTTCCCTTCTTAGGCCTCTGTGTATTATCTCTGTCCTCACTTTTGTTTTTAACATCTCCCAATTAACTGTATTTTCAGATGATATTTAGTGTGCTTCCAGATCATTAAGATATTAAATGAAACTGGCTTTAAACATTGATCCTCACAGCATACCAATGAACACTTCCCCTCCTCCCAGCTCAATACAATGAAGAACCATAAATAAAAGACAATCAATAATGAGTATAAGCCTAATGATGTTGAAACAGTTTGATGATACATTTCAAAAGTTAGGGTTTAACAGCCTGATTTGGGGAATCAATTGCCTTTCTTTTCTAGTCTCAACTAAATTACTTCCTCAATCCTGGCTTGTATATTCACTCTTCCTTACCTTTGATCTTCCCTTCTTCCCCATATTCAATAAATAACCAAAAAACCAAACAAAGCCTAATATGCCAGACATACTGCTTGCAAATTCTCAAACTTTATTCTCTACTTCAAAGAGTGCTGTAATTTTGGAGAGTATGCACTACATTCTTAATGTGTAAAAAAGCTGGTTGAATCCTTACTTTAGCAGCAAACCTAAACTCAGAGTCAACTAGTCTCAACTTCCTGCTATTAATTTTTTCTTATGTGAGCCATATCAAGCTAGATACATTCTCATGTAACAAGGCAAAACCATTCCACTTTATTTTTTCCCATTTCCTTCAAATAAACTGAAGATGCATGCAAATGACAGTAACTATTTGCAGCAGTTCAAAATGGGAGAAACACCATATGTAGATACCCAAAGTTACCCATGTTCAAACAATTGATCAGTAATAGTCCCAGGGAAAAAAGTATGTGCAAAGCAACAAATGTCTTCTGCAAGATGGATACAAGTTAACAGGCGTTGGTGTTTATTTGACATCGGAAGTGCTAAACACAAAAGAAACACGCCCCTTTATAAAATCCTAATTACTTTCTCTTGAAAACGTCTCAGAGTTAACAAGATTATAAAGGATGGAATTTTCAAATATTAATGCACTTAGGTTTTTCATTTATATGACGCTAATAGCATTGAGACCGCTCATCAGCTTGCAGGCACCCATACTCAAGACATAGTGCTTTAGCAATTTCAGATATTTAAACACTTTAAAATGCTGGTCACATTTTCCCCTGAAGATTAACATTTTAATGTATCTGACCAAAGAGAAAAGAGATTTTAAATGTTTTATTCTTGTATTAATATTTAAAAACATAGAAGAATTTTCACTAAAAAATTAGCTCAAATTATTGAACAATTTCTTCCTAAAAGTAGTAAACTGTCAAAGAACTGTAGAGATAGAGAATAAAACTTTTTTTAAAATGTAAATTATTTCTGCGCTCAATCCTCCTCAGTCTGATTAGCAGAAGCATTCAAAACATATCTTTGAGTCTAGGTCAGTATTGCTTTTATCTTTGCAAGTTGTCTCATCTTTCCAGGAACAATCCAAAAGGGTCTAGCAATTTTACACCAATCTGAACCTTCAAGGTCTACACACACAACAAAAACCCACTAAAACTTACAGTGTTTCTTGAACAAGTGAGATAATGACAGCCTTGGCAGGACTAGGTTCTTTTACAAATAATTTAACATTTATACTGTCATCAACATAACTGCACTAGGGTAGATCCCTGTGACGTTATTGACATGAATTGTGACCGTATAGATCATTGTTGCAACCAGGGTCCTATGGTTGCACCAGGTCTTGTACAGAGGAGGTCAAGTGGGATGTCTATGGAAAGGTTGTAGTTTGCTCGTTATGATTGTGCTGTCTGTATGTGTGTATCATGTTTGTATTTGAAGTTATGAATATTGGCTATGTACTTGTATCTCAATGTGTTTGATTCTAAGTAGCCTCAGTGAAGCATTTGGTCAGCTTCTTGAAAAAGGACTATTCTCAGTAAGTGCCCAATCAAGAAACACTTAACTGACATTGGATTTTGGGAGACGCCAATCCCCATCTGAGCTTTCCTGGGAACGTTCAAACTAACATGTAAACAATGGCGTCGGCCTGCAACAAGCTGAATCATTCATGGACATGTGACTTGTCTGGTGGCTACAAACTCCATCTTGTTGCTGTGATTTTGCACAGGAGAACAAAGGGGTTTCCGCCCACAAGAGAAAGAATATAAAAGGCCCTGGAAATCCCTCCATTTTGTCTTCAGCTGGCTCAAGAGATGGCCTCTCCATCCCAAAGAGATACCTGAAAGAAACTGGGACAAAGGACTATAACTAAGGGGGTGTGAGTGATTGCTGGACCCAGACTAGGAAGGGGTCCAGTCTGTGAAAGAAGCTATTAGAACATCTCTGGGGGTGAGATTTCATCTATAATCAGTTTCTTAATGTATTAGGCTTAGACTTACGTGTTTTGTTTTATTTTGCTTGGTAACTTACTTTGTTCTGTCTGTTATTACTTGGAACCACTTAAATCCTACTTTTTATATTTAATAAAATCACTTTTGCTTATTAATTAGTGCAGAGTAAGTAATTAATACCTGGGGGTAGGGTGACCAGATGTCCCGATTTTATAGAGACAGTCCCGATTTTTGGGTCTTTTTCTTATATAGGCTCCTATTACCCCCCACCTCCTGTCCTGATTTTTCACTCTTGCTGTCTGGTCACACTACCTGGGGGGAGCAAACAGCTGTACATATCTCTCTATCAGTGTTATAGAGGGTGGACAATTTATGAGTTTACCCTGTATAAGCTTTACTTTTACAGAGTAAAACAGATTTATTTGGGGTTTGGATCCCATTGGGAACTGGGTACCTGGGTGCTGAAGACAGGAGTACCTGCTAAGCCGTTTTCAGTTAAATCTGCAGCTTTGGGGGCGTAGGTCAGACCCTGGGTCTGTGTTGCAGCAGATTAGTGTATCTGGCTCAACAAGACAGGGTTCTGAAATCTTGTACTTAGATCTCTAGAAAGCCTGTGACAAGGTCCGTCACCAAAGGCTCTTATGTAAATTAAGTTGTCATGGGATAAGAGGGAAGATCCTTTCATGGATTGAGAACCGGTTAAAAGACAGGGAACAAAGGGTAGGAATAAATGATAAATTTTCAGAATGGAGAGGGGTAACTAGCGGTGTGCCCCAAGGGTCAGTCCAAGGACCAATCCTATTCAACTTATTCATAAATCATCTGGTGAATGGGGTAAAAAGTGAGGTGGCAAAATTTGCAGATGATACTAAACTGCTCAAGATAGTTAAGACCAAAGCAGACTGTGAAGAACTTCAAAAAGATCTCACAAAACTAAGTGATTGGGCAACAAAATGGCAAATGAAATTTAATGTGGATAAATGTAAAGTAATGCACATTGGGAAAAATAACCCCAACTATACATACAATATGATGGGGGCTGATCTAGCTACAACGAATCAGGAAAAAGATCTTGGAGTCATCATGGTTAGTTCTCTGAAGACGTCCATGCAGTGTGCAGCAACAGTCAAAAAAGCAAACAGGATGTTAGGAATCATTAAAAAGGGGATAGAGAATAAGACGGAGAATATCTTATTGCCCTTATATAAATCCATGGTACGCCCAATTTTGAATACTGCATATAGATGTGGTCTCCTCATCTCAAAAAAGATATACTGGGCTTTAGAAAAGGTTCAGAGAAGGACAACTAAAATGATTAGGGGTTTGGAACGGGTCCCATATGAGGAGAGATTAAAGAGGCTAGGACTTTTCAGCTTGGAAAAGAGGAGACTAAGGGGGGAATATGATAGAGGTATATAAAATCATGAGTGATGTGGAGAAAGTGAATAAGGAAAAGTTATTTACTTGGTCCCATAATATAAGAACTAGGAGCCACCAAATGAAATTAATTGGCAGCAGGTTTAAAACAAATAAAAGGAAGTTCTTCTTCACACAGCGCACAGTCAACTTGTGGAACTCCTTGCCTGAGGAGGTTGTGAAGGCTAGAACTATAACAGGGTTTAAAAGAGAACTGGATAAATTCATGGAGGTTAAGTCCATTAATGGCTATTAACCAGGATGGGTAAGGAATGGTGTCTCTAGCCTCTGTTTGTCAGAGGGTGGTGATGGACGGCAGGAGAGAGATCACTTGATCATTACCTGTTAGGTTCACTCCCTCTGGGGCACCTGGCATTGGCCACTGTCGGTAGACAGGAAACTGGGCTGGATGGACCTTTGGTCTGACCCAGGAAAGCCAGTCTTATGTTCTTAAGTCCCAAGTCAGCAGAGAAAACGGGCTCAGAGGTAGTCTCAGCACATCAGGTGACAGTCCCAAGGGGGTTTCTGTGACCGAACCCATCACACCCCACTCCAGGTGTTAAAAAGGTGTTAAAAAGCTCCTCTGGGCACAATCAGCCCCAACCCATTGTAACTGTGAAGCCTGTCAAGTCTGGAGAGGGTGGGTCCTTAAAAAGGTGGATCCCTGCTCAGTTTGGGGCAGCACTCTGAGGGTATGTCTACACTGCAATTAGACACCTACAGCTGACCCATGCTAGCTGACTCACACTTGCAGGGCTTGGGCTGCGGGCTGTTTAATTGCAGTGTAGACATTCCAGCTCAGGCTGCAGCCCAAACTCTGGGACCTTCCAACCTCACAGGGTCCTAGAACCTTGGCTCCAGTGCCAGCCCAGACATCTACACCACAGTTAAACAGCCCTGAAGCCCGAGCCCCATGAACCCGAGTCAGTTGGCATGGGCCAGTCGTGGGTTTTTAATTGCCGTGTAGACATACCCTGAAGGAATAGGGCTGTAACTCAGAGCTCCCTAGCCCTCAGAAGAAGGGGTTTCTGACTGGGGAAACACTTGAGAGCCTTGACCACCCAGGCTGACTCAGAAAGGAAAGGAGCCAGTTCTTCTTTCTTTGGCTTTCTGAAGGCCCTAGATTCTGCCTGTTGTGGGCTGCAGATGCCTCCTGACTTCTTCATTTGGACTTCTTTACTCCCACCTCCCAGCCACCAAATGACCTGCACCACACAGCCAGAGGCTTGTGCTCCAGACTCCAAGACAAGAGTGGTGCTGCCCACACTCTCCTTCCCAGGAGTGCTAGAGATCTATAACTTACTATGGTAACTAATGCTGCTTAGTTATCAAATGAAAAATAAAAACAAAACATACATTGTTTTGCCCATTTTAACAAATTGTTTATGAACTTGGGGAGAAAAAAAAAAAAGACGCTCTAGTGCCTCCATGTTTTGGAGCAGGGACTTGAAATTTGGTAAGGGGAAGGTTGCTCAGGTATCAGGAATATAAGTTCTGCTGTTCTCGTGGGGAAAAAAAAAAACCAAATTTGGCCAAGTCATAAGCTTCTGAAAAATCTCAGTTAACACAAGCTCAGTAGAAACTTGTTCAAGTTTGGCAGCTAAGTTTTCCAAAGATTCTGTCTCCACTGAGCATGCTCCAGCCTCTCAGCTGACCAGACTCTGTATGTGCCATCCCCACAAAGTACCTGAGCATATTCCATCTCAGAGAAGCAGGGGTGGAGCAAGACCTTCCCTTCAGTTGCTGCTCTGGGCCCACTGTGATGCCAGGCACCAAAATTAAGAGCAGGGAGACTCTCTCTCCTGTGGCCTTAATACGCCCTTTTCTGGAACCCAGACAGTGAGGAGGAGGAACCAGCCTGACTTAGGGTACATCTACACTGCAGCTTGGAGTGTGCATCCCAGCGCAGTACATAGACAAGCACTAGCTCTGCTTGAGCTAGTATGCTAAAAATAGCAGCTTGGAGGGGGGGGGGGTAGCACAGGCAATGGCTCAGACTAGCTTCCCGAGTATACTCCCAGGGAGTCAGGGCAGGTTTGTACTCAAGTGGCTAGCCTGAGCTGCTGCCTGTGCTACCACTGGCTACACTGTTTCTACCATGCTAGTTTGAGCAGAGCTAGTGCATGTCTGGTTGCCCATGCTGGGAAGCACATTTCCAGCTGCAGTGTAGACATACCCTTGGACTGTACAGGGGAACATGGGAAAGGGGGTGTTGCAGGAACCAGAAGGTGGAGATGTGGGGAAATAGAGCAGGGGTGCCTTCTTTTTAATAGCCAGAGCTGTGAATCTGAAGGCCCCAAAATAAACCCTCCAACAGAGATCTGTTATGCTAACTACCCTTACACAAAGCAGTACAGGCCAGGGCCCAGGCCAGGGCCTGAACTAGACTAGACTGCACAATTCTCTGCCAAACTCGGTCAAGAGTCATGACCAGAGGAGGGGGGGGGGCAAGGAGGGAAAGAATAAAAGAATAAAAAAAAGCCCCAGCAGCAGCACTAATGAAATATGTTCATGACTAATGAAATATAATAACCACTTGTGTGAAGCAATAGGTAACTTTAGCTAAATGCAATTTCTTAACTCATGCAGCTTCTCCTTTGGGTGATCTGTGACCCACTCCGTGATTCCAGCTATCTGCAAAAATAGCCAATCATAGATCCTCTTTAGGCGTCCCATGGAAACCCCCCCCCCCAATCTTTAACCAAAAGACCCCAGAAAATAACGTGTCTTGAGAAATGTACCCAAACTGGTGCCAAGTACCACCCCTGGGGAAAACCACCAAGCGCCCCTCTACCCAAATAAACACCCAATTCTCGGAAAATAATGAGGAAGGTACCAGGGGAGAAGGGGGAGGGGGGACTGACCCCGACCCTAGTTTCTTAACTCGCGGTTTAGGGGAGGGACTGACCCCGACCCTAGTTTCTTAACTCGCGGTTTAGGGGAGGGACTGACCCCAACCCTAATTTCTTAACTCATGACGTATTGTTTGTACTTTGCTTGCAGTTTAATGAAATAAAAGCCGCCTGCAAGCGGTCCTCGGGGTGTTAGTCTTCGGACTGTACCCCAGTGCACTGGTATGTATGTCAATAAACTGGCCTCAGGCTTGAGTCTTTGAACTAAAATCACTGCGTGGGTGTCTTTGACCACAACAATTTGGGGGCTCGTCCGGGTTCACTCAACGTCCCAACGGTCCGGAGGACCGTGGACCGCTTCCACACCGATCCCAGGCGCCAGGTAAGAAACCCTTGTCTCTATTTGGGCTTCGGTGAGGAGCTGCCCATAGGCTCTGGGTTCAGGTAAGGACGCGCTGTGATCCGAACCTTTTAAGGCTAGACTCATTTGCCTGACGCCTGTTCGTTTTGTGTGTGTCCGTTCTGTAACTTGTCTGTTTAAATTCTTACATCATGCTGCGCTATCTCTATCATTGTTTACTTAGCTTGGGGTGGGGGCGTAGGGAACTGTCTGTTTTGTGGTGTGTATACGAGGGTCTTAGACCCGACGGTTTCTTTGGGACAGCCTCGGTGAAATTACTGGGACATCCGTCTGGCAGTTAAACACTTTTAGAGTGCCAGCCCAGTATAAAAACAAGTTTCGGATGACAGGAGATTATTCAGGCAGGAACAGAGGCTAAGTAGACTGTGTGGTCTCTCCGGAACATAAAGGAAACCGTTACTAACCACGAGAACAAGGAGTACGCCAAGCTCCTATGCTTTGCTTTTTAAGCTTTCTACTTTGTCTTAGTCAGCTTTGTGGCTATCGCCCTTTGGGGAGTGGCTCCCCCAGAGGGTGAACGACAGGCTGCTGAGGAACCCCGGGAAGGTGGACCCCATAGTGAGTAGGGGCGTAATCCCCTGGACCTACAGGACGCAGGTGGACCCCTTAGTAAGGAGGGGCGTAATCCCCTGGACCCTACAGGAGGTAGGGCGGAATCCAGGTGGACCCCATAGTGGAGGGGGGGCGGAATCCACTCCCTGGACTCTACAGGAAGTAGGGCGTAATCCAGGAAGTCCCGGAGCAGCCGAAGGGGCCGGAGTGGCTCCCACCAGCAATAGGCTGTGTGGACTGGTGAGATCTGCGGCCCACGGGGGGATTGGCAGTAGGACTGTTATAGCAAAGATCCCGAAGTGTGGTTGTGATTGTGGGTCGTAAGGTGGTCCAGGGACTTGCTGCAAGCGGGGTAAGGTACAGAAATAGCAGAGACCCCCGCTTTGGGTGAGTAAGTCCCTATCCTTTCTATCCGTTAAGACGATTGTGTCCCTCCTTGCTCGGAGAGCGGGGAGGCCCCGGGAAACCGTCCACGTACTCCTAGGCAGTAGAGCAACCCATCCCGTTCTCTTGAAGGCGGGCCGGTGCTCTCTGCTGGGGGAGGGGTGTACGGGGACCACCTCCTTGCTCGGAGAGCGGGGAGGCCCCAGGGAATCCGCCCGCGTACTCCTAGGTAGTAGAGTATCCCATCCTGTTCTCTTGAAGGCAGGCCAGTGCTCTCTACTGGGGGAGGGGTGTACGGGGACCAAGCCTTTCCTAATCTTCTGTGTGGTTGGCCTACGACCGAAACCCTTCCCCAAATCTTCCTTTGGGAGCATGGACTCGTGTATGGAGTGAGCTCCCTCCCCTTGCTGTGTTTGAAGGGGAGCCCCTGGAAATCGTTTGCCAAAACCTGGGGCAACAGAGCATCCTACCCCGCTCCTCTCAGAGGCGGACTGGTAACTCATTGCCGGACAGGGTGCATGCAAGGACCTCCCTTATAAATCCTCCCCAGTGGCGTGAATGTTGGGGGGATTGGCCTCACCCCGAGCAATAGAGGCTAGGAAAATTGCTCTCGCCTGGAAACGAGACCCCAAGGCTTACTGCAGTGTTCTAGTGTTGATGTGTTGTTTAACCACTCTAAGTATAATAGCAATTGCTTTGTTAAATAATTAATCCTCTCCTACAAGGGGGGTTAGCAAAAGCCCACCCTCCTTGCTGAATTGATAGTAAAACAATGCCTGTGCCCATGAAAAGAAGGATTGGGCCCAAACGGGCAGGCAACCGCAGTTTAAGGAAGTTGGGGGGGTGGGGGTGGGGTGGGGGGGGTTAACTCTGTAATTGCTGGTGGAAATTAAGTAATTGCAGAGTTGGCTTCTTACTTTCTTTCTTTTAGAATAGTAATTGCTTGAATAATGGCATAAGCGGTAAAACTATGAATAAATGTTAAAAAAAGAAATTCTTGGTTTCTTTGCAGCCATTCCTTTGGGAGTGTCTGTAAATAATCCAGGCAAAAGGTTATTAAGGTAAAATCATTTGACTATAAAAAAGTTAGTTGAATTTGTTAAGAAACACTCCTGGTGTGTATAATTTTTTGTTTATAAGTTTAAGATAAGTTAATGTTGTTTTCTAGTGTTGTTTAATTTTGGTATTTAGCATTTAATCCTTAAAGTAACTTAATGCTTTACAAAATTTAAATTGTTTTAAATAAAGACCAAAGTTGTGGCTGCAGCAGGGTAGTCAAAGCCAGGAGAATGGAAAATTTTAAATCTGTTTTGGTAACAAATAGCAAGTAAAAGCTAATATCAACTAAAAAGCCACAAATAGAAATCTTGAAGTGTTGCTGGGTACACCTTATACCCTGATCACCTTTGGCGCTCCCTGGACGGTTGCGCCTCAGGTGCTCTGGCCCAATTTGCTCGTGTGCATCACCGGATGACTGTGCACCGTTGATTGCTGCAGTTAGATGGGACTTTTCCTCTGTGGCTCAGCATTACTGCCAGCAACGTAGTGATTGGGCGGGCAGCACTTTTTCCTCTTTAAAAACTTTTTTTAAATATTTGAATTAATTTATTCAGGTGTTTGAATGTTACAGGCATTTGCCTTTTTTACAGGAAAATACATTACTATGTGTTAGTTTTGGTGGTGTGTTTTCTTGTGGAAGGGGGCAGGTGCAGAGGCTTGGGCGGAGGTTTTACAACAGTTTTTGCATTGGTAAAATAAGTCATGCGGGGGCTGTTGTGGGGCTTTTGTTTAAAGATTTTGTATCACAATCTGGCATATCTGAACTGATTATAAAAAAGCTATGTGCAGCTTCACAAATCCAGTATGGCCAAATGACCTTTAAAGGCCACTCCCAATCAAAAGACCAGATTCAGCCCTCAATTTTTTTTTTTTTTTTTTTTTAACCAGGGCACCAAATGCAACTACCAGCAGTGCCCTGCTGGCCCTGGCTCAAATAAACAGTTGTTTAATAAATTATACAATAGTCAGGCACTAACGAAATGTGTTAGTTTTTTTTTTAATATACAGTAGTCCTGCCACTCACTGAAACCAGAAAACTGGGTCTACATAAAGGTCCATCCGCAAAGAACTGCCCTGGCCCCATGCTAAGGGACCCTTGTCCGCTGACAAATCCACTAAGCCTTTGGATCTTGCTAAGAAAACAACTTCTCCACCTGAGGCCATAATAAAGCCTCCAAATCCCGGCTCGACATGGTTGCCCATCGTTATAATCCCCACTCCCCAGCTACTCCCCCTCATATCTTCTCCAATTCCCATACAAATCTGTCTGGCTGTAGCGTCAGAGAAATTCAAGTTTTAAACCAGCAAATGTGGTATAGCACACCCTACCGACGAAATTATCGTTTCCAATGGTGGATTGTGCTAAATGCTACTGTAGGAACTATTATTTTCTCCTTTCCCCTCTCTGCTTTCCAAATGACTACCCAGTACCCTAATTGTTCTCAGGGAGCGGCCATTCGACTGGCCCGGCTTGTGCAGTAGGAAAGTTTTTATCGGGGAGGGGGAGGCTTGGTGGAGGGGGCCTTGCATGGCCTAACTGGAGCGGCTGCTATTTGGAACATAGACAAAGCCCAGGTCCATGAAGAACGCCTGGGAAATTTAGAAAGGGCATCGGGCCTTATTACTGAGGCAGGACTCACTAACACCCAATCAGATATAAAAACTCTCCATACCTTATCAGGGTTGGAAACAACAACCCAAACCCTCTTAACAAGGTTAATAAACACCCTCGTTTTAACAGGAAAAGACACTGGGTGGGATTTAGCGTGCAGCCAAATGCAAGACTTCTTTAACAACCTTTTGGCAAAAATGCGAACCGATGTTTTAAATCAGCGGTTGCCTGAAACCCTTACCACCGCGGTAGGAGTGCCATCCAAGCTATGGAAGTGGAGGCATACCTGGACCCTATCTGATTGGGCCTGCAACTCCTCGACATGCTCCTTCCATGCTTCGGGACCGGTAAATGGCACCTGGGCTCCAGTGCACTTACTTGTGCCAGAACCCTGGGCGAATTGTCTATGGGACTGGGTTATCCACCGGCAGGTATGGGAAGTTAAACAACCCCATGAACCTAACCGTTTCATCACCACTCCCTATGATTTCGCTGCTCAACATATCTGGGTGGGTATCGGAACCTTGTGGTCATTATGGCCCTTGGAATCCCCACAGCTATTTTGCCTCCGCAAATTGTATCCTGGAGAAGTGGTTAACGTTTTTAATTTGTCATGTTGGGAAGGAGAAGCGATAGGTAAAGATCCAGAGGGAAAATTACTATTTAGTAGGAACCATGGATGTGCCCGGCCATCGAACCCCCACATCCCTATCCCCTTTCACCTTAACTTAACCACTGCACAAGGAAGCCGCTTTATTGTATGGCCTGCTAATCCTCAGGTTTATGTAATCCTCCATCCAAGTGTTCCTTTTACATTTGATTGGACTTCCCCTATCCCTAACCGCTTCCTAAACCTCACTTCTCTACTCCCTCTGCTAACTTATCTCACCTGCAAGACCAAATGCATGTAATAGAAATAGAATATAACAAAGAGGCCAAAGCCTTCCAAACTGCTTATCGAGTACATACCTTATGCTCCTCCCACGACATTGCGTGCTTTGCCTCTAAGGAAATCGCCCAAGTTGCACCCAGTTGGCTAACCTCTTCTGCCCTTCACATTCTATTTTGGATTGTTCTAGCAATTTGTTGCGGATTAATGTTGGCTGTTGCTTGTTGTCTATGTAAATTTTGCCGTTTGCCCCGGCTCCCGGTTCAGCCCCGACCACCACCGGAAGCCCTTTTTATTTTCACAGATGTTCCCCACCCCACACTATATTGTCCCTCAGATCCGGAAATCGACCACCTTAGTGTCATTTCTAAATCCGAATACTGTCCTATGGCCCCTTTGTTTAATGATAGTAGTGATGCCTATAGGGCATCAGAGGAGGGAAATTGTGGGGAAATAGAGCAGGGGGGCCTTCTTTTTAATAGCCAGAGCTGTGAATCTGAAGGCCCCAAAATAAACCCTCCAACAGAGATCTGTTATGCTAACTACCCTTACACAAAGCAGTACAGGCCAGGGCCCAGGCCAAGGCCTGAACTAGACTAGACTGCACAATTCTCTGCCAAACTCGGTCAAGGGTCATGACCAGAGGAGGGGGGGGGCAAGGAGGGAAAGAAAAGAATAAAAAAAAGCCCCAGCAGCAGCACTAATAAAATATGTTCATGACTAATGAAATATAATAACCACTTGTGTGAAGCAATAGATAACTTTAGCTAAATGCAATTTCTTAACTCATGCAGCTTCTCCTTTGGGTGATCTGTGACCCACTCTGTGATTCCAGCTATCTGCAAAAATAGCCAATCATAGATCCTCTTTAGGCGTCCCATGGAAACCCCCCCCCCCCCAATCTTTAACCAAAAGACCCCGGAAAATAACGTGTCTTGAGAAATGTACCCAAACTGGTGCCAAGTACCACCCCTGGGGAAAACCACCAAGCGCCCCTCTACCCAAATAAACACCCAATTCTCGGAAAATAATGAGGAAGGTACCAGGGGAGAAGGGGGAGGGGGGACTGACCCTGACCCTAGTTTCTTAACTCGCGGTTTAGGGGAGGGACTGACCCCAACCCTAATTTCTTAACTCATGACGTATTGTTTGTACTTTGCTTGCGGTTTAATGAAATAAAAGCCGCCTGCGAGCGGTCCTTGGGGTGTCAGTCTTCGGACTGCACCCCAGTGCACTGGTATGTATGTCAATAAACTGGCCTCAGGCTTGAGTCTTTGAACTAAAATCACTGCGTGGGTGTCTTTGACCACTACAGAGAGAAGCAGAAGAAGAGAGGTATGGATAGAAGCAAAGGGAGGGGAGGTTTGGGAGGGGGTAATGGGGCAGAGGGGTCAGGAGCTGGGGACATGTGGGAAGAAGGTAGCAATGGAGAAAGAAGGAAGAGGGCACCAAGCACACTCTTCTCCAATGCCTGGGATTGAACCTGGAAATCTGGAGTCCACGTTATCTTTGCTGTGAAACCCACTGGCAAAGTATGTGTGTCATCCCCATTTAGTGCCACATAGAGGATAGTATCCTATTGTTACTACTTACTGTTAGCAGTCTGTGCTGGTAATCTAAAGGCTCAAACCTTCCTGATGGCCCAACGTGGGGAGGGAGGGGTCAATACAGTTCCATATGACAATTAGGTGTGTGGGGGAGGGGTTGCTTTTTTTTTTTTTTTTTTTTTTTTTAAAGACTTAGGAAGTTTCATAATAACCTCTACGTTAAAAGAATGTAAAGGATGCAAAGTCAAGCACACGATTTTCTTAACCCTCTATCCGTGCTCGGTTTCAGAGCCACTCAAGAGTTCCTATGTGATGCTAAGCACCCAATTTTTTACAAACACATTAACTCATTTAATACCACAACTCAGATAGTGCTAGTAGCCTCATATTACCATCTTTGCTTACCAGAAGCACAGTATAAGAGAGCCTTCCAAGTATTCTAAATTAGAGATCTGTAGCTCCCATTTTCTTCCTTCCCGCATGTAGAAAATTAGCTTGGTGTCTTTTTAGGGGTGTGTGTGTGTGTGTGTGTGAGAGAGAGAAGAACTTACTGAGGGAAAGCTAAATAGATTTAAATGAGTTCTGTATTTAGTTCTGAAAGTAATCAGTTTCACATTCATTCTTCCCTGTTTAATAATTTCATCATTTCAGTGGAACATATCAATCAGGGAACTCAGATAGCTAGGGCCAGTCTCAGAAGGCTTTGAGTATCAGGACACAAACCTGGAACTGAACTCTATATTCAATGGGGAGCCTATGCAGAAAGCAGAACATTTATGCAATGTGTACACACTGACATGAGCTGCTATCTCTACTTAGTAACAGGTCAGCCTGAGCTTTGCATATTTTAATAATATGTTCAGTATATATTTTTATATGGTATTCATCTACATAAAGGACACCACTATGGGGCTATGTACATGCAATGAAAGGATGCATTAATCCTAAGGCTAGTGGAGAACTCTGGCAATGTAATTTGTAAGGTTCTTGAAATGTAGTTAGATTCTACAAGAACAGAATAGTAGATGCATTCTGCATCACTCAAGTACAGTATTAGACTGTGCTATTGAAGGAACCTAAGACTTAATCTGAAACTTGATTATTCCATTTGTGGAAATGCAAACATATGTAAATAAAGGCCTGTTAATGGGATTCTTTTACAGTGGCTGAGGTTTTTAAATCTCTAGGATTGTACATTGTTAACATTGCTTCTGATGCTTAACTCTTTGTATGCAGGTGAATCTCACACAACTGAATGGCTACCTAAGTGCTTGTGGAGAGTGGACAGTTTGCACTGCCTCCTCAGCTCTTCAGTCAGTGACAGCCTGAGAGAGTTTGGGCAGGGAATTGAATTGAGACTCCACTTTTATACCAACCTGCCCATCCAAATCATCACTGTGGAACCTCAGTTTTTTAGAATCAGCTCTCCTCTAATCACAAGGCTGGGAGGGGTGGGGAAGAAACAGTGAATAAACTCTGGGAAACCTACATTTAAAATATACTCAAGGAATAGAAAACACTGTGGCTCTATTATACACTTCTGTATTTGACCAGTTATAACTTATTATTGTTTCTTATGAAACTAACAAAATATGACAACATAAAAACTTACTTTTCTAAAACTCTGGTGGCTGTCACTGGATTCTTCCACTTCCCTCCCACTACAGCTACCTGTTATAAAAACAGGAAGTCATAGTTAAACAAAAACTTCAATAGCTGAAAATTTGACTCCCTAGCACCTGCAACTGGATAAAGCAAGGGAGAACTCCCCTTCTTGCTGTCACAAAACAAAAATGAAAATTGTTGCATTCAGGATAGCAAAGCTTAAGGTTATATTCTGTATTCCATCATAACCCCCTCATAACTTGCTCTGATGCAGGTTTCCACGTCAGGAATTTGCTCCCATGGGAACTGTATTTAAAGCAAAATGTTGGCCAGTTGCTTTCACCAGGCATTACACAGATGGTAAGCTATGAAATCCAGGGCACTTAGCTGACTGGTCAGTTCTTTACATTTTCTGGTTTTAAGTTAAACTGTGGAAGTTTGGGTGTATTACTCCCAGAGGCGTAGCGAGCGCCCTCCGTACCCTCCGACCGGAGGGGGCCCCGCAAGGAAGGGGGCCCCTAAAAGTGGCAAAATAAATACCTCATTCCAGTTTCTGCATTGTAAGGGGCCCCGCCCGGACATATGTTCGGAGGGGGCCACCGTTCGGAGGGGGCCACGTTCTTTGTTGTTACGGCCCTGATTACTCCAGTACTTTTTATTGGGAAATCTTAATAACTTGACTTTAAAGACACTGATTCCACAGTAATGGGTGCCTTTAAAATGCATGTAATCAATAAAGTAGTAATTTCTCAAATTTTTCTTGAAGATTGAAACTTTCCATGCTTGATTTTAGACCAGAAGAACAATATATCAAAATTAAAAGTAAAATTCCTAATGAGCTCTCATAGTTAGTCACATAGGGACTATCAGCCCTTATTCCTTCATACTGAAGCCTCAAGTATGTAATGCCTAATCATATTGACCACTGAGGGGCTGCAATAGCTACATTTAGTTTGCTGTTCAGTCCCTCTTAAGTCTTTCAGCAGTACTGATTTCCAGGTTTCTCATAAAATGACTTATTTCTACCACCATCACCCCAAAACTCACATACTGCTTGCATATTTCCAGTCTAAATATCCAGCTTAAAGCTTCTTCCCCAAATTTCTAACTTCCCAAGGCTGCTCTCTGTTACCTCTGTCCTCTCAAGTTCTCAACGTCTCCCAATTTAGCATCAGCAACTTTCAGTAGCATGCTGCTATCCTCTCTTTCCAGATCATTATTGAAGATATTAAAATTAGCAAAGCCAAACACTAAGATAACTACCAACTCTAACATGTTTGGGTTTAAAACAAAGTTGTATTAGACTATTTTACAGTTAATACGTTTTATTTTGGTAAACAGATTTGAATCCATTCCCTACTCTGCTTCCCAGTTTGCCAATTGAATCAAATAATCCAGCACTATAGAAGGTCCTGAAAATGCCTGAATCTCACATACTGTGTCAGTGGTCATTGCTATTTAAAAAATTAGAGGACGTAAGCATCCCACAAACAGGCATCCATACAGACAATATTTGGAGTTCGGCTCTCTAACAAGGGTCATCTGTATAGAAGGAAAAGTAGAAAAGTTTTCTTTTTAAAGAAATATGTATTTCTGCTCAGTAGAGTACATCTTCTCTTAAAACACTGTGAATGAGGTTTCAGTGATGCCACCAATAAAGTGCAGAGCCTGCTGTTACTCTACTTAACACTGGCAACAAAATAAAAAAAAAATCGGGACTCCAACCACTAGAGGATTTATTAGAAAATCATGAAAAAATTGTGTAAATTAGCTGTTGAGTCTATGTGCTAATTGATGAATAGCTTACTTAGGCCTTGTCTACACTACACAATTTTGTCAACAAATGTCAAGTTTAATCAACAAAAACATGGAGATGTACACACACTGCAATGCTCCTTCTGCCTACAAAACACTTTTGTTTTGCTGACAAAATAAAATCACCTCGACAAGAAGTGTTGAGCTTTTTGCTGCAAAGTTATATCGACAAAGTGTCAGTGTAGACACCACACTTGGTTATGTCACTATAAGTGGCCTACAGGAGATGTCCCACCATGCATATCCTGACCGCTCTGATCAGCAGTTCGAACTCAGAACACAGGCATCCACCCTCCCACTTTAAAGGCCCAGGGGAAATTCCAATTCCTGTTTGCTCGGTGTGGATGGCTCACATTGCATCTTCCCAATTGACAATGGTGGCTTCACACAGCAAACACTCTCCCACTTGGAGCACACCTGAGTTGTTGGATCTCCTGACACTGCGAGGAGAGGTAGCAGCACAGTCCCAGCTCTGCTCCAGCTGTAGGAACTCTGATACCTACAGGCAGATTTTTTGTGGCTTGTTGGATAAAGGCTATGAATGGGACACGTATCTGGATGACTGGAAAAAGGCAAATATAGTGCCCATCTTTAAAAAATGGAAGAAGGAGAATCCAGGGAACTATAGACCAGTCAGCCTCACCTCTGTCTCTGGAAAAATAATGGAGCAGGTGCTCAAGGAATCAATTCTGAAGCACTCGGAGGATAGAAAGGTGATCAGGAACAGTTAGCATGGATTCACCAAGGGCAAGTCATGCCTGACCAACCTGATTTTCTTCTATGATGAGATAACTGGCTCTGTGAATATGGGGAAAGCAGTGGACGTGATATACCTTGACTTTAGCAAAGCTTTTGATACAGTCTCCCACAGTATTCTTGCCAGCAAGTTAAAGAAATATGGATTGGATGAACGGACTATAAGGTGGATAAAAAGCTGGCTAGATTGTCGGGCTCAACGGGTAGTGATCAACGGCTCGATGTCTAGTTGGCAGCCGATATCAAGCAGAGTGCCCCAGGGGTCAGTCCTGGGGCCGGTTTTGGTCAACATCTTCATTAATGATCTGGATGATAGGATGGATTGCACCCTCAGCAAGTTCATAGATGACACTAAACTGGGGGGAAAGGTAGATAGGCTGGAGGGTAGGGATAGGATCCAGAGTGACCTAGAAAAATTGGAGGATTGGGCCAAAAGAAATCTGATGAGGTTCAACAAGGACAAGTGCAGAGTCTTGCACTTAGGATGGAAGAATCCCATGCACTTCTACAGGCTGGGGACCGACTGGCTAAGTGGCAGTTCTACAGAAAAGGACCTAGGGATTACAGTGGACAAGAAGCTGGATATGAGTCAACATTGTGCCCTTGTTGCCAAGAAGGCTAACAGCATATTGGGCTGCATTAGTAGGAGCATTGCCAGCAGATCGAGGGAAGTGATTATTCCCCTCTATTCGGCATTGGTGAGGCTACATCTGCAGTACTGTGTCCAGTTTTGGGGCCCCCCACTACAGAAAGGATGTGGACAAATTGGAGAGAGTCCAGTGGAGGGCAACGAAAATGATTAGGGGGCTGGGGCACATGACTTATGAGGAGAGGCTGAGGGAACTGGGCTTATTTAGTCTGCAGAAGAGAAGAGTGAGGGGGGATTTGATAGCAGCCTTCAACTACCTGAAGGGAGGTTCCAAAAAGGATGGAGCTAGGCTGTTCTCAGTGGTTGCAGATGACATAACAAGGAGAAATGGTCTCAAGTTGCAGTGGGGGAGGTCTAGGTTGAATATTAGGAAAAACTATTTCACTAGGAGGGTGGTGAAGCACTGGAATGGGTTACATAGGGAAGTGGTGGAATCTCTATCCTTTGAGGTTTTAAAGGCCCAGCTTGACAAAGCCCTGGCTGGGATGATTTAGTTGGGGTTGGACTAGATGACCTCCTGAGGTCTCTTCCAACCCTAATCTTCTATGATTCTATGATCAATGCTGTGCAAAGATATAGGAGCTAAGGCAGGCATATCAGAATGTAAGGGAGGCAAAACATCGCTCTGGTGCTGTGCTGAAGACCTGTTGCTCCTATAAGGAGCTGGATGCCATCTTTGGTGATGACCCCACTCCACCACCAAGAGCCTTGTGGATACTTCAGTGGGGCTGGAGGCAGTGGACAGTGGACTCAACCCAGAGGATGAAGTCGTGGAGGAGGAGGTCAAGTTGGAGGACAATGTGGAGCACACAGCAGGGCCATCTGGTAGCACAGCAAGTCAAGACCTCTTTTCTACTCCAGAGGGGTGTAGCCAGTCCCAGCAGTCAATTTCTTGGCACGCATGATGCAGGAGAGGAGAGCCTTGGTAAGTGATCTTTTTGAGTAGATGCTGCTCAGTTATATGAGGTAGAACTGTCCTTTGCTCTGTATATTCTAGAAGTGGATGAAGGGATAGAAATTTACAAGACTTCACATTCCCTTGTGCAGCTAAGCAGTGTGGCAGAACAGCGTGTTAATGTTCACTGAGATTTCACGGGAATACTCCAGAGAGATCTCTAGGAAACTTTCCTGCAGGTACTCCCAATCCTGTGCTGAAGGTTCCTTGGCAGAACCGCTTTGTTCCTTCCTTCATTGTAGGAAACTTTCCCACGCCAATCAGCAGTCACTTGTGCAGGGATTAAAGCAGCGCACAGGTGAGCAGCACATGGTCTGAAGCCGCACAAGTGCAGGAGATGCACACTTGCTTACCGTCACGAGTGAGATATTGGCTTCAATGACCCCTGCCTGTGGAAAATGGTGGTAGATTTTTACAATACTGTCCCTAATGGCCTGCAGTGATCCCCTTACCCTTTGCCTCATCTTGAGCCCTCAAACCTCCACCCTACCTCCCTGGGCCAAACTCACCATGTTTAGGAGGTTTGCTGAGATGTGTGCTCGTCAAGCGACAGAGAGAAAGTGATTCATATGTAAAAAGAGGTGTATTTTACTATAATGATTCAATGCTGTGTGTGAACTAACAATCATGCTTCTGTGTAGTTTCTTGTGCTTCTGCAGATGCGGCCTTCAGGGGAACCCCCTACACACCGGTGGAGTGTCTTTGCCAAATAAGGAAGCAATCAAGGTGGAGCAAGGAGGACATGTTCTGAGAGATGCTCCAATCCTCAGAGGCTGAAAAAAAGAGAATGCAGGGAGCGGAGAGAGACCTTGAAAGACAAATTTAAAATAGAATGGCAGGACAGAAAGGAGAGTGAGGAGCACACTGTAAAAGGGCCAGGAGCAGATGATAAGTGATGGAGGAGCAAACAGAGATGCTGAAGTCCCTAATCACACTCCAGGCAGAACACATGCGAGCTCACTCCCCCCTTCCCCCAGCAGTCAGACAATCCACCTCCATGCTCCACCCCAGGGGAAACTTTTCACCCTTAGCCTCAAAAATATTATGGAGTGTGCAGCAGGCTGCTATGACCACAGGAATATTTCCCTCATTTAGGTCTAACCTGCCATAAAGGCAGCACCAACACACTTTTAAACTGCAAAAGACACATTCTACGGTCATTCTGCACCTGCTTAGCCTATTGTTGAAGCACTCCTTGCTGCTGTCCCGGTTTCCCATGTAAGGCTTCATGAGCCATGGGATTAAGAGGTATGCTGGGTCTCCCAGGATCACTGTGGGCATTTCAACATCCCCCACTGGAATCTTCTGGTCTGGAAAGAAAGTCCCTGTTTGGAGCTTTCTATACAGGCCGGTGTTCCTGAAAATGCATACGTCATGCACCTTCCTGGACCACCCCACACTGATGTCAGTGAAACGCCTGCAGTGATCCACAAGTGCCTGCAATACCATAGAGAAGTACCCCTTTCTATTGATGTACTCCATCCCAAGATGGTCTGGGGCCAAAATTGTAATATGCACGCCACCTATTGCCCCGCGGCAGTCAGAGAATCCCATTGCTGCAAAGCCATCCAATATTTCACGCACATGGCCAAGAGTCACTGTCCTTTGTAGCAGGATGCAATTAATGGCCCTGCGCACTTGAATTACTGCAGTCCCAATGGTTGACTTCCTGACTCCAAACTGATTTGCGACCGAGTGGTAGCAGTCTAGTCTTCAGCTTCCACAAAGCGATCACCACCCGCTTCTCCACCGAGGGCAGCTCTCATTTTGGTGTCCTTGGGTCACAATGCTGGCGCAAGCTCTGCACAGTTCCTAGAAGGTGACTTTCTGCATCCTAAAGTTCTGCAGCCACTGCTTGTCATCCCAGACCTGCATAACAATGCAATCCCACCACTCAGTGCTTGTTTCCTGAGCCCAAAAGCGACAGTCCATCATGTTCAGCTACTCCGTGAAGGCCAAAAGTAATCTGGTCTTGTTTCTTTCCATGGCACACAGCAGGTCAGGAAACTCTGATTCCTGTTCAGATTTGGAGCTCATGATATACTGCATGACTTTATGTTCATAACACTGAACACAATATTAGAGAGCAATGTATGATCCATCCTTTCAGACAGAGATGGCAGGCGCACAGTAAACAGGGGATGTTGAAAAATGCTGTGAAACAGTCGGAAGCCCGTGGAATGCTGGGGCAGAAAGAACTGCATAATGGGACATTGAGCATGCACCCATGATGCACTGTGATTCTCTCCGCCTTCCCACAACTCCTAGCTGCAGAAGGTGGTGAGAAGCACAGTGGGATAGCTACCCAGTCCATTGCTCTCTCTGTCGATACTAGAGCACCAGCTGTGGACGCGCTCTGCCAACAGAAGGAGTGTTGTGTAAACATGCACAGGCGATGTAATTATACCGGTTTTTGATTGTTGGCTTAACTTGTGTCGACAAAACTCTGTAGTGTAGACAAGACCTTAAAATAAGCTATTAAGGAATGTTAGAATTTTATTTACACTTTCCAACAACATTACTCTTCATTTTCAATGGAGGCTTTTTCCTCTTCCAAGAAACTTTCTAATGTTAAAGCTTACTACAGTGTTTGCACACAACTATACTAATAATTGCTTTGTTACGGGTGGTTAGCCAAGTTGCTGCTCTCTATTTTAATGGCTATAAACAAAGTGTGATACAACTCTTTGCTTAACTTTTTGGCAAAATATAGTTATATTTTTACTTTATTCATGCATTGTTTTTGTTAGCTATGGTGCTGCAAATACATTATATTTTTCAGTTATACGTATTTTTGAAAAAATTAAATGTCTGATGCAAAGATGTTGTGATCCAAAAGAATCAAATATATTCATTACTCTACCACAGCTCTGCTGTTTACAGCAGAGTGATTTAAAACACGGCAATCTAAATTATTTAAACAACTTGACTTTTTTTAAAACCACTGGTTTAAAATCAGGTTGAGGATTTATAAAATTAATTTAAAGATCTCTGCCATTGCAACTTCGGACTAAAATTTTTAATAAACTAAATTATAAATGCTATTATTTTGAAAAAAAAAAATTCTCTACTAGTAGGGTCTCTTATTTGAATTTTATAAAACTGCTATGGGCAAAAAACAAAATACTGAAAATTAAAGCTCAGATCCTGCAAACATCTAAGCAGATACATAACTTTACTCATGCAAATTGACTTAAAATTAAACACGTGCATGAGTAGTCTTATTTAAGCACAAGCATTTGCAGCATCACAGGCTAAAGGTTTATTGAAAATTACTTTGTGGCATAAAATGTTATCACTTCAAAATAAAATTACTTCAGTGCAAACAATGAAAGGCTTGGACTTTCAGAATACTAACAAAATTACTATGAACTTATATATATACACGTACACACACACACCAGAGTTTAAAAACAATGCGCTTAACATGATGCTCCTATGCTCATATTTAGGCATTTGAGGCTGAGAGTTTCAAAGGCACCTAAATGACCTTCGGAGTACAAGTTCCATTGACTTCAACCCTGGTGGAGGACTAAAGTCCAGTTGAAGCATTTCAACTTTATTGACAAAGTTTGATGTGTTGGTTGCAAATATAGCAGGGGCTGTTTGTGTTGTTCGCACAGTAAAGATGGCAGTGAGGCCCTAGACTTGTTTTTTTCAGCACAGACAAGCATTTTAGATGTGAAATTTAGAAAAAAAATATATAAAATCTAAAGTCTGCCTAAAAATTAGGAAACTAAATAAACAAATATAAAATGTCTATTTTAGCAACTTAAAGACTATAAAATGGAAAGAAGCAAACCAATATTATGTAAATTACAATTACTTCAATTTTAAAAATTTAAATTAAAATCCATTATGTACACTTCAAAAACTGTTTTAATTTTTAAATCGTTTTTATTCACCCTACTTTATACATTCATAAATTCAAAGGCCAGAAGGGAACATGATCATCTTGTTTTACTTCCTGCATAACAAAGGGCCAAAGAACTTCCCAGAAATAATTATTGTCAGTGATGGAGAATCCTCCACAACCACTGGAAAGTTGTTCCAATGGTTAGCTACTCTCACTGTTAATTTATGCCTTACAATATTCTTCCACCTCCCTGAAGCTGGCAACAGTAAAGGATTGTAGGGAACATGCATATTTTTAGTGAAGCATGTTAATGCTGAGATTTAAAGCAGGTCAAAAGTATTCAAATAAGAAAAGATTTCTAAAAAGCAAAGACTTCATAGCACCAATGATGAACCTAGCAATGGTGAAATACGCAAATAGATTCTGAATTTTCACCTCAGTACCTTCATTCATGACAGAAACTTTGAAAAGTAAACAACCTTACAGTAATGTCTTTTCAAAGGAGATTAATTAAAACAGGTGCCTGATATATTGGAAATACTATGAGGGCATAAAGGATTCTATGTGGCTTTTTTAAACATATATTTCAAAGAAAATTAGGTGTTGTAGATGGCAGCGGTAACATTTCATTAATATATGGTACTCTAGTGGCTATCACAAAATAGATATGCCTCCCATTCTGAGCTAGCCTTCTTTCAGAACTCAGTGGCAGGAAAATAATGATGAGGCAAGAACATTAGGATACCCACTCATACTTCTGCAGCTGTTTCTTTATCTTTACCCTCACCCCCTCCAATGTCTTCCTTGCTCAGTCTTTTCACATTTTTCTATCCTTGTTTCTTCACTAAATATTATGACCCTTTTTACTTCCCCAGCAGCCCATTTTCCATACTTCTTGTTTATTCCCCCCCCCCCGCCCAATTTCTTTCCCCTTCTTACAGCTCTGCTACACATGCCAGCAGCAAAGTGAAACTGTCAAGCTTTCAGACCCCTTCAACTAAGGTACCAGAGATCTTGTCAATTTTACTTTGTAATTCATAGATTGGAGCAGCAAAGAATGAAAAAAATGACTGGTATCCTTATCAGTCCATACCAGTGCACACTGAGTCAAATCTTTAGTCCTGGTGAATTTAGTCCCTTAAGCTGGTCTCAAAATCTAGTACTAAACATATTCAAACTAGATAAAAAAATGAGATCAAGGATGCAGGGGTTTCAGTTTAGCATAGGACTGAGGGTACCCCATGTTTTACGAGGCTCCTAGAGCACTTCCCCAGTGGTACTACCATGAACAGCAGAACTAGTGTGAAACCAATATGGAAATTTTATTCTATGCTCCTGCTAAACTATGGACGAAGTACTCTATTCAAACCTAGTAGAGAAGGTATTGAATTAAATCCCTATAGGGCATACAAAACTATTTAACCCAAGAGTATGGAAGGAATTAATTTATAAAATTGCTTAAAATAAACAAACATCTACGGGACAAATAATGTTTATATAAAAACCTATCGATCAATTAGATCACAAGATTTTTGGGCTAAATGGTAGAGTCTTGTCTCAATGTTGTAAATTACAAGACTAAATCCCAATGCATGAGTAACTCTTTATACTCCTTATATGGTCAGGATAATGAAAATATCCATAGACACTCACCGAACTTAACTGAGGTTCTGATTTACAGCATTGCAGTAATTTTCCAAACGCTCCACGCAAAATTAAAGTACTGGTTCCTCTACTCCTTTCAGTTTCAGCAACTGCAAAAAAGAAACCCAGCATTTCATGAAGCAGTTCCCAAAACAAAGACTAGACATACACTTAACATGAAAGACAAATATAACAGATTCTTATTCTTTCAGAACTTTCCTTCTGTACTTGATGGATTTAAATGCAAAAATCAGCCACACAGCTTGGTGGCAATTCTGTCTTAATGCTGGAAAGAAATTAAGTTTTTATTTGCATTAATTAAAATATGTTGCCTTTAAATTTTATGCCACTGTGAAATAACTAGCCACAAAGTTTTAGCATGACTTCTTTATTCATTTTTAATCTGTACATTTGCCAAGGAGAAGTGATACAATTTCAAACACTTCTTTCTGCCCTTTAACTTCTGCACAACACACACTACTGGGGTAACTGACACAGTCAGAATCTGAGCATTCAGAGAGAAAGTGTACAGGAGCCCTTGGTTAAGAAAATAACCAAGAATAAATAACCCATCACATACAGGGATCTTGTTCAACCAGAAGAACACAAGTCTCTGGCCACATTCTTTTCATGCATTTTAGGCCATGTCCACACAACGGTGCTGCAGTGGCATAGCTGCAGCAGTATACTGTAGATCAGGGGTCAGCAACCTGTGGCACGTGTGCCAAAGGCAGCACGCGAGCCGATTTTTACTGGCACGCTGCTGCCAGCCGGGGTCCCGGCCACCGGCCCCAGTCAGCCTGCTGCCGGCCTGGGTGAACGGAACCCCCAGCCGGCAGCAGGCTGAGGGGGGCTGGCGACCAGGACCCCGGCTGGCAGGAGCTGGCGGATGGAACCCCAGACCAGCAGCGGGCTGAGCCGCTCAGCCCGCCACCAGTCTGGTGTTCTGTCTGCTGGCCCCACTCAGCCCGCTGACGATCTGGAGTTCCGTCTGCCGGCCCCTTGCCAGCCGGGGTCTCGGCCGCTGGCCCCGCTCAGCCTGCTGCCAGCCTGAGTGAATGGAACCCCCGGCCAGCAGAAGCTGAGCGGGGCTGGCGGACGGAACCCCAGACGGGCAGCGGGATGAGTCGCTCAGCCCGCCACCGGTCTGGGGTTCCAGCTGCCCTGCCCTGCCCCCTGCCAGCTGGGGTCCGGGCCTCCGGCCCTGCTCAGCCCTCCTGCCGGCCTGGGGTACCGGCAGCCAGTCCAGGGCTCTGCTCCTGGCCTGGTCCCAGCGCTCTGCAGCCCTTATAAAAAATTACACTACAATTAGCTTAAAAACTTTAAAACTTAAAAACTTTGTTTGTATATTACAGTAATCGTTAAAACATGTATAATGTTAATACATAGGTTTTATGAAACAAAGTAATTGTACTTATGTGCCTGTGCTTAATTTATGTTTTCGATGATTTACCTTCTAAAAAAAACTTGCGTATCTTGCACCCCCAGAAAGGGTATCGTGCACCCCAGGTTAAGAACCACTGCACTAAACTGATAAGATCTGCATTTTAATTTAATTTTAAATGAAGCTTCTTAAACATTTTAAAAACCTTGTTTACTTTACATACAACAATAGTTCAGTTATATAATAAAGACTTATAGAGAGAGACCTTCTAAAAACGTTAAAACTGGCACGCGAAAACTTAAATTAGAGTGAATAAATGAAGACGTGGCACGCCACTTCTGAAAGGTTGCTGACTCCTGCTGTAGATGCTTCCTACAGTTATGGAAGAAGTTTTTCCATCACTGCAAGTAATCCACTCCCCGAGTGGAGAATCTATGAATCTTCTGTCAATCTAGCTAGGTCTACACCAGGGCTTAGGTTGGCACTGATATGGCATTAACATTTTTAAGTGTAGACAACCAGAGACAGGGCAAACCTTTGCTTCCAATGCTGCCTATCTTGGTTTCCGGTCAGCAAATCTCTAACAGCAGTATGTCAAAGAACACTATGGAACTTTTAGTGCAGGGTCCACACAGACAGCACACACAGCAGGCTAGTATATTGTGCATTCACAACCCAGCTTGCTGTGCATTAAGTCTTTGTGGAGACAAGACCTCTGTTTCTCCCTCTCATGAGCATAGTTCATCTATGTTTCTCTCACCTCCTTTAATAATCCATTAGGGCAACTATCAACACTGGGATGGATTATTTGGAACCAGTTTCTTCTTTTGTTCCTTAAATCCTGATTAGGAATTAGTAGACTATTTTCTCATGTCGTTAGTTCTCTACACCCTAGTACACAAATTTTGAACTAATTGTATTTCCTCCTGACTGAGAGAGGTACAGCAGCCCCAGTAATTATGACTAAGGCATTTAACTGCAGGGAAATACAACATTTCACCATGCCTGTGGGAAGATAGTGATTGTACTGCTGTATATCCTGTTCATTGTGCTTCCACAGCAGAAACATCAAAATGCATCTAAAGAAGATCTCAGTTTCACTTTGCTGCTCCTACTGGGAAAATGGTTTTGTGTACAAGCAACAGCACAGGTGCATTCCTAGAGTAGCAAGACACACACAATCATACACACAAAGCAATGAGGAAAAGGCAAGAACATTTGAAACAGCTTTCCTTTGCTTATACCTCTCTTATACCTCTCCAAATCTCTTCTGAAATCATCCCTTGTGCTACTATGACATACCAGGGCACAACTCAGACTAGTGGGGAGCTGTGTCATCACTGCCCTGCAACCTTGAGTGCCTTGCAATGCTTTGCTGTAGCAAATCCGACCTGGACCGCTTACAAACAACCTTGCAGCATGCAGGCCACACCCTGAGTGTCTGTGTGTAACTGCAATCTGCCAGCTACACACTGGATCTCACTAGCCATGGTTATACTGCAGAGTGATCCCAACACATTCCTACTCCTGGATCTTCCCCCAGAAATGTATGTCCTGTACTGCCCACCCCTCTCCTGGAGAGTACCAGTATATTAAGTCCATTATTCTTTTAAGGGAATCTACATGGCCATCCAACGTCTTGACAGATGAAAGGAAACACAATAAAAACAGCCAGTCAATGGTGCTTGACAGTAGTGTGGGAGAAGAGCCCAAAGTGCGAGGAGCAGACCTTCCCCTACTTGGACATCTGAGCTTCTGTCAAACGTCTGGGTCCTTCCCCACCAAGAGGAGTGACCATCGAGCACAGACCCTCAATGTGTAAGCCTAAGCAAAACAAAGAAGGAAGGGATTGCCATAGACCCTATATCTTCTCTTTTGGCAGGGACTATAGAACTTCAATGGCAAGACGAAGGTCAAGACAATTTGAAAGCTCCAAGTTGAAAGAAGCACCCGCATTATTGCATCCACAACTGCGCCTTTTCTAAATGGATCTGGTCCCAGTAGTGTTGGTACCATTGGCCAACAGGATTCTGGCTCATCCACTTTTCTGGGGACATTTCCTTCACCCAGGGTGTCCCATTACCCCATCCTTGGGCGTCATTAGGAATTCCCAAGAGGAGACAGGTTTATTGACCAGCATCAGTCACTTGCCATTGCATCACTGGCTGCACCATCTACACATCAAGTGGCGAATCCTGGAGGGATGAGCCAGACATTAAGGGAATCATATGCTAGTTTATTAACCTAAATAGTTGCCCAGACACTTCCAATTTAAACATGCTGGATTAGATAAAAACAGTAACACAAGCTTACGAAAGAGATTTTACGTGAGTATAAGTAATGAGGCATAAAAATCAGAAATGGTTACAAGAAAAATAAAGATAAAATGCTTACTAATATTTACTTTAAAAACTCTATCACATGCTCCAGCAGATTACTGACTAAACTTTTCAGATCAGGACCCCTCCCCCAAAGTCCAACAGCTGTTTCCTTTTGCCTTCTCAGGTGCAGAGAATGTGATGGGCAGGGAGAGAAAGAAAGGGGTGTTTGTTCCTCCTTTTTATAGTTCCAGTCTCCCTTGTGATATTTCCAGCTGAGATCCAGGAGACAAAGAGTCTACGTAAAAGGATAGGTTTTTTCCCCACCTGTTTGAATTTCCTTTGTTTTCCCTCCCTGCCTGATGACTCTGTCTACTGCTTAAATGCAAATTAAGGCAAGCACCTTCCTTGTTCAGGACAGGCCTAGCTTCTGCCTGGGCATGGCTGTGGGGTTTGGAACATGTGTTATCATCATCATACAGGAGAATCTTACAACTTCACATACAATATTGCCATACATATTTTACCAGGACAATCCTGAGTAGCAAATTATAATTTTTTAACTGATACCTTACAAGGCATACTTTGTACCAAGATTATTACAATAGTGTGGTCAGGGACTATCATCTAAACATTCAAATCTACACTTCTTAAAGCAGTCATCAAATAAATAGAGCAAAATTGTTCTTTTACATCCATGCAGCCACCCTAGAGTCAATGGGGTAATACAGAAACAAATGAACAGAATCTGGCCTATAGTAAGCTTTCAAGCAACTTAAAACTAAAATTCAGCACCCTAAATAATTTGTGAAACAAAAAATAATAATCAAACATGTGGGACTTTGGAAAATCTGTACAACAGTAAACACACACATTTAATGTAATATTGATTGATCTAATGCAAACTTTAATAAACCCTCTAAACTTGTAAAAACATTGCTTTAAGGAAGCATGAACACTAAATGAACTAATTTGAAGAACAGCTTACTGTAGTGAAACAACATAAGATATGTGTAGCAACACCAAACCTATTTTCTGTGTAAGAATAAAAATCTCAAGTTTACTGTAGCAAGGAAATTTAATGACCAATAAATACAAAACACAATTTTACTATGGTAGTTTGTCATCTATTTTTCAGAAAGTAGTACAGAAATCTTTGGCGACTTTGTTTTGCTTCTTGTTAATCATTCAGTAACTAAAATTATCTTGACAATAATCCACAAGAGTCCCAATACAAAACTTTGCTGTACAATAGAACATCAGAGTTACGAACACCAGAGTTATGAACTGACCAGTGTATCACACACTATAAATTCCAGTTCATTTGGAACTGGAATTACACAATCAGGCAGCAGCTGAGACCAAAAAAAAAAAGCACAAATACAGTACAGTACTGTGTTAAATATAAACTACTAAAAAAATAAAGGGAAAGCAGCATTTTTCTTCTGCATAGTAAAGTTTCAAAGCTGCATTAAGCTACTGTTCACTTGTAAACTTTTGATTGTTTTGTTCAGAGTTACGAACAACCTCCATTCCTGAGGCATTCGTAACTCTGAGGTTCTATTGTACCTGAACACGAACAGTTGTTTTGACTATTCTTCAAAGCAGCTCACAAGTAGACAATAGTACAGAGAAGCAAACAACAGATCATGCAAATAGACAGTCCAGACACTCATGAGCTGAAGAACAAACAAACGAACAAATGTGTTAGT
This sequence comes from Emys orbicularis, assembly GCF_028017835.1. Lineage (NCBI taxonomy): Eukaryota > Metazoa > Chordata > Testudines > Emydidae > Emys > Emys orbicularis. The sequence goes on along the minus strand of NC_088687.1, from coordinate 92,771,162 downwards.
AGCAAAAAAACTAGAGGGAAACTTGTTTAACCATTCAAAGGATTAAGAAAAATCAGCTTCTTAATAGAAGTGGTCTTCTAATAAAATTGGAGTAGAAATATACACATCTGGGATGAACTACATAACCCATTTGTTGGTTCCTCTCATTTATAATAAGGTCACTCTGAATTAATGCTGATAAAACCTTCATAACATTCATTATCAACTATTCTCTTTCTGCCACATGCACTCTATACATACATATACACTACATATAACATGCCCAAATCCTCTACCAAAGCAATTGAGGTGAGTGCTAAGGGACTCCCCAAAAGGGAAGAAACTGTGAGATTAGCAGCCACCACCATACTCAACTAGATCAGGATATTTATAGCACTTCCTCCAAGTCTGCCTGAGGGCTTGCCACCACTTACTGGTGGATGGACGCTGCAGCTACTCTACTTGATTTACTCTAAATCAACCGCAGATCGCTCTCCCATCGACTTCAGTACTTCACCGGAATGAGGAGAGTAAGGAGAGTCGATGGGAGAGTGTCTCCTGTTGACATCGCATAGTATGGACCCCGCAGTATGTAGATCTAAGCTACATTGACTTGAGTTACGCTACTAACGTAACTCAAATTGCATCGTTTAGATTGACCTTCCCCGGTAGTGTAGACTTGCCCAAGCCCTCAGGCAGGTACTGGCGAGAGGGACAGTGTAACCAGTGTAACCTAAATTGCCCTTGCTGCAATTTAAGCCCTTTGCTTCTTGTCCTATCCTCAGAGGTTAACAAGAACAATTTTTCCTCCCTCCTCCTTGTAACAATCTTTTCTGTACTTGAAAACTGTTATGTCCCCTCTCATTCTTCTCTTCTCCAGACTAAACAAACCCAATTTTTTCAATCTTCCCTCATAGGTCATGTTTTCTAGACCTTTAATCATTTTTGTTGCTCTTCTGTGGACTTTCTCCAATGTGCCCACATCTTTCCTGAAATGTGGCACCCAGAACTGGACATAATACTCCAGTTGAGGCCTAATCAGCACGGAGTAGACTGGAAGAATTACTTTTCGTATCTTGCTTACAACAGTCCTGCTAATACATCCCAGAATGATGTTCACTTTTTTTGCAACAGTATTACACTGTTGACTCATTTAACTTGTGGTCCACTATGAGCCCCTGATCCCTTTCCGCAGTATTCCTTCCTAGGCAGTTATTTCCCATTTTGTATGCGTGCAACTGATTGTTCCTTCCTAAGTGGAGTACTTTGTGTTTGTCCTTATTAAATTTCCTCCTATTTACTTCAGACCATTTCTCCAGTTTGTCCAGATCATTTTGAATTTTAATCCTATCCTCCAAAGCCCCCTATAAGTGTATTCTCTATGCCATTATCTAAATCATTGATGAAGATATTGAACACAACTGAACCCAAAACAGATCCCTGTGGGACCCCATTCAATATCTCCTTCCAGCTTAATGGGAACCACTGATAGCTACATAACCAACCAGTTATGCACCCACCTTATAGTAGCTTCATCTAGGTTTCCCTAGTTAGTTTATGAGAAGGTCATGCGAGATGGTATCAAAAGCCTTACTAAAGTCAAGATATACCACATCTACTGCCTCCCCCTCATCCACAAGGCTTATTACCCTGTCAAAGAAAGCAATTAGGCTGGTTTGACATGATTTGTTCTTGAAAAATCCATGCTGACAGTTACTAATCACCTTATTATCTTCTTGGTGTTTGCAAATTGATTGCTTAATTAGTTGCTCCATTATCTTTCCAGGTATTGAAGTTTTACATAAAACTTGCAAAACTGCCTCAGTACAACTCACACACCTGTCTTTACCACGATAATGAAAATCCGCTAATATTTTACTCTCTTATGATGAAATATAGTTACCCACATGTTTTTTTCCCCAATGTGCTGTTACAGCTATCACAGGAAACTGTTGCTCTTAAGTAGAGCTGGTGAACATTTTTTTTAATTTGAATGATTTTTGACAAAAGACATTTTTGTGAAACTGAAGTTTTCTGCAAAAAAAATTTCAGTTTTCATTTTAAAAAATGACAGCTGCCTGATAGCTTGTCTGCAAAGCTCTTTTATCAGTTTCACTGGCAAAAATTGAAATTGAAAAGCTTTCCTGAAGGACTAGCTCCAAGGGGTGGGAGAGTGGTCTCTGCCTCTCCAGCAGCTGGGTTGGAAAGGCACCGAGGAAGCCAAAAAAATTCTGTCTTGGTTCTCTTTAAAACCCTTTCTGTGAAAATTTCAGCATTTTTGGCTTTGTGTACCAATGCAATACTTTTTGCTGAAAGGGATTCCCTTTTTTCAGCCAGCTCTACCCCAAGCATATTATGTTAGATATCATGATTATGATATTTAACAGCTAAAAAACTATGTTAAAAGAATGTTAAGATTGCAGAGTAAAGCACTTACAAATTAGAAAATGCCAGAATTAAGGTTGTCTGTACAACCCTAACTTGCCCCCTGGGGCATATGTATTATGATGCAATCTAATTATGTGATCACTGATTCATTCACCACACAACTTCCAACTTCTGCAACAAATGAGACAGGGATCCTGCAGACACCAGCCTCCCTAACTACACAACCCTGATTAATTCCCAGGGCACCATCCATTCAGTGCACCAACTGAGGCAGAGGAACTATGGGAAAAATAGTATCTAATCATGTAATTCAAGACTTTTTGGACATAATTTCTTGCATTTTAAAAAAGACTTAAAATTGAATAAATTAAATTGCTTTGTTTGTATTTTAAATTTAGATGATAAAGCTGTCACTAACAAGACATTTACTTTGATCAACACACTAAGTACATATGCCATTCAAGGTTCTCCTGGTCCTGGATGGTATGTTTGCTTTACTCAAAGAAGAGGATGTTAACATTTCTGACCTAGTCAGACACAAATACTGCAAACACCATATAAAATGCCTTAAATTATGGTCACCATAAATCTTTAACGTGCCAAGACACTACATAACAAGCTCTCAGGTCACTTAAAAGAAAACTGGAACTAAAGCTAGGAATTACAATTATTTCCCTCTTCAGATAACAGAGAGAACAAAGTATGCTTTGAAGTAAAATACTCTTTATCAATGCGAATAATACTCCAGGTGGAATTCTGCACCAAAAACTAAAAATTCTGCAACAAAAAATTAAAAATTCTGCACTTTTATTTGTCAATATAACATAATATAATCACACCAGTTTCAATTATTTTTGGTCATTTATTTCAAAATACCTGTCAGCAAATATGTCTGTAACAATACAGACAACAAAAAAGATTCAGGAAATGTCCCGCGGTGTCAGTGTCCCCACTCAGCCACCCACTGCCCCTATGTAGCTCTGCAGCCCCTCCCCCATCACCATGTGGCCCTGCACCTCCCTCACTCTGTGGCCCTGTGCCTCCACTCCCATTCAGCCCATCCCAGTCTGTCCTCCCCCACTAGCCCTTATGAGCTCCAGCTGATCCCCCAGCACCCCACGCTGTCTGTCTCCTGACCTGGCCTGACAGGCACTGCAAAGGCAGGTAGGCTCTTTCTCTTCCCTAGTTGGCCAGGAGCTGCTGCTGTGTTCTATCACCACAGCACCCTCTGGTGGGCGAAAGGTGTAACTGCAAAAACATTTCGGTAGACCCTTTTTTCTGCGCAAAAATTAAAAATATGCACAGCTCATTAATTATGCATGTGCAGTAGTGCAGAATTCCCCCAGGAGTAAAATAAGAGTAAACACCATCAGTCCAAAAACTCTAGCATTTAGCCTAGTATAATATGGCATTTTACATAGCTAAGACGTAAAATAAACGATCAGCCTTTGCCATGGCTGCTCATAGACTTTTTCCGAAGATTCCACAGCTGCAGATGTTTCAGAAAGCTTTAATTAACTTCAAATAAATTTAAAAGCACAGTAAAATTATAAATCTGATAGATTTAAGATATTAAATTCAGTAATCTGTATTCTGAGACTGGGTCTTGTCATAGTCTTATTACCAAAAATGCAACAACTTAGGGTATAAACTCTTCAGGGAAGGAACTGTCTCCTATTATGTGTGTGTACAGTGTCTGGCACAGTGGGGCTCTGATCCTGACTGGAGCGTCTAGGCACTACTGTAATACAAACAACAGGAAAAAAAGAAAAGCATGCCCCTGCTTACAATCTAATTTAAAAAAAAAAAAACAACGAGGAGTCCGGTGGCACCTTAAAGACTAACAGATTTATTTGGGCATAAGCTTTCGTGGGTAAAAAACCCACTTCTTCAGATGCATGGAGTGAAAATTACAGATGCAGGCATTATTATACTGACACATGAAGAGAAGGGAGTTACCTAACAAGTGGAGAACTAGTGTTGACAGGGCCAGTTCAATCAGGATGGATGTAGTCAACTCCCAATAATTGAAGAGGAGGTGTTAATGCCAGGAAAGGAAAAGTTGCTTTTGTAGTGAGCCAGTCACCCCCAGTCCCTATTCAAGCCCTAATTAATGGTGTTAAATTTGCAAATGAATTTTAGTTCTGCAGTTTCTCTTTGAAGTCTGTTTTTGAAGTTTTTTTGTTCAAGTATGGCTACTTTTAAAATCGGTTATAGAATGTCCAGGGAGATTGAAGTGTTCTCCTACTGGCTTTTGTATGTTACTATTCCTGATGTCCGATTTGTGTCCATTTATTCTTTTACATAGAGACTGTCCAGTTTGGCCAATGTACATGGCAGAGGGGCATTGCTGGCACATGATGGCATATATCACATTAGTAGATGTGCAGGTGAATGAGTCCCTGATGGTGTGGCTGATGTGGTTGGGTCCTCTGATGGTGGCGCTAGAGTAGATATGGGGACAGAGTAGGCAACAAGGCTTGTTACGGGGATTGGTTCCTGGCTTAGTGTTTCTGTGGTGTGTAGTTGCTGATGAGTATCTGCTTCAGGTTGGGGGGCTGTCTGTAAGCGAGGACTGGTCTGCCTCCCAAGGTCTGTGAGAGTGAGATTGTTTTCCAGGATAGGTTGTAGATCTTTGATGATGTGTTGGAGAGGTTTTAGCTGGGGGCTGTATGTGATGGCCAGTGGTGTTCTGTTATTTTCTTTGTTGGGCCTGTCCTGTAGTAGGTGACTTCTAATTTAAAACATACAGAAGCAAAGGGAGAGGAAAAACACAGATCACATCGGTACATGTGTACAATACCTAGCACAATGAGGCAACCACTATACAAATAAACAAGTAATGGTTATAGAAGTTAGCTTTTGAAACAATGATTCCAAATAACAACTCTTTTAAAAAAAAAAATAGGAAGTGGCCTTCCACCTAGACACAATACATTAAATATGGAGTATATATGAAGTATTACACACCAAAAGCTACATGAAATGAACATTGTTAAGGTTGCGAAGTCATGCACTATGCAACCTTAATTCAGTCCCCACGCACAAATGCTTTGTAATAATCTTTAATTACATGACGACATTTTCTTCCACAGGACCTTTGCCTCATTCAGTGCATAGAAGGGATGGTGCACAACTAACAAGCAACTATTCAATATTTTGTTTTCTCCTCATTATTCAATGTGTAGCCCTAGGCTTTCCTTACTGCACACTATTCAAACCCTGCTCTAAAGACAGAATGATGCATTTCCTCATATGCTGTTCTGTGGTGCTTATCACAATAGTATCTGAGTACTTTATCAACATTAATCAATCTTCACAACTTCCCTGTGAGGTGAGAGGTATTTTCCCCATTTACACATGAAGAGCTGAGGCACAGAGATTAAGGTAAAAAGAATCCACTAATTTTGGGCTTCCCAAACCCAGCCACCTAGGACCTAATTTTTCAGAGAACTTAGCATTATATAGCACTGTCCATATCAAAGCACAGCTCCCACTGATTTCAGCTGCAGTTGTGAGTGCTCAGCACTTCTCCAAATCAGGCCCCGGGTCACCCAGATCACAAGGAACATACAATTAGTGAACAACTCTGAAAAGGTTTGGTTTAAGTGACTTCCTTAGTATCACACACGAACTCTGTGGCAGAGGCAGAGACAGGCTATGTCTATACTGGGATAAAGAACCCACAGCTGGCCAGGGTCAGGCTCACGGGGCTCAGGCTGCACAACTGTCCTGTATTTGCACACCTTCAGGCTCACAGTGAGGAACATGAGGCTAGCTTTGAAGAGAGTTTGTTGACTGACACAGCGAAAAAAAGTTCCAGGTTGCTGGTGGCTACATGGAGCAGCTGCAGGCAGTGGAGCAAAACTTCTGGGCCAAGAAACAAGCCCTGACTGGTGGGATCACATCACAATGAAGATTTGGGACCAGAAGCAGTGGCTGCAGAACTTTCAGATGCAAAAGGTCATGTTTCTGGATCTGTGTGCTGAGCTCGCCCCAGCCCTCCAGTGAAGAGACACCAACTGAGACCTGCTTTGACAGTGGAGAAGCACATGGTGATCACACTTTGGATTGCTATCAGTCAGTGGGAAATCATTTTGGAGTTGAAAAACCTATGAGAGCCATTGTCATACAAGTGTGTAGGACCATTAATAGTCTCCCGTTATGCAGGACTGTTACTCTCAGCAATGAGCAAGAAATATTGGATAGATTTGCAGCAGTGGGGTGACAGACTGAATGCATATCCCTATTGTGGATCCAGCCCACCTGGCTTCTTAGTAACATCAACATAAAGGGATACTTTTCCAGAGTTATGTAAGCACTAGTGCAGTGGTTCCCAAACTTTAACAACCTGTGAACCCCTTTCACTAAAATGTCAAGTCTCGCGAACCCCCTCCTAAAAATGAATATTTCCAGGGATTTTCTCCTTTACCTGAGTATAAATTATAAAAGCAGTGATCTTGGAAATATAAAATTTGTTTTTATGACATGCTTATTACACACAATTATTATTTATGATTACACTATTTTTATTACATTATGAAAATGGCAACACTCTTCCAAGATCTCACTTCCGTAGCTTGTATCACTTTGAATAAGCCTGTTATAAGACAAACCTCCTATGTTTCATCAAGGAGTATCAGATTTGAAACAGCATGAAGGTATTTAAGAAGCCAACTCAAAGAGTTCCTCCTACATAAGCATTCAGGTCTTGAGTAGTCCAGGCAAACAACGCACGTTACAACAAAGCTTAAATTTGTTCTTCATAATAATTTTAAAAGCAATACTACCTGCCTATTTAATTTTAAAAACAGCAAAAAATATCCACCTCCCTTTTCCATTTCTTATAAGGAGTCTTGAAGTTTAAATCTCCTCAGTATGATAGATATGCTTGCTTTAATCTGCTTAGCTCTTGGAAGTCCAGGGGCTTCAGGCTGCTGGCCCCATGCTGTCTGGGGTCCCTAGGGACAGCTCTGTCCGCCATTAGGGAATTTTTTCCCCCGAGAACCCCCTGTAACATTTCGTGAACCCCAGTTTGGGAACCACTGCACTAGTGGATCACTGAGCATGCTTCATGGACATCACTATAGATAGGTCAGGAAAGGTACATGATGCTTGCATCTTTAAGAACATGAGACTGTTCAGAAAGCTGCATGCAGGGACATTCTTTCCTGAGCAGCTGGAGGTGATGGGGAAATGCCAATAGTGATTCTGGAGGACCCAGCCTATTCCTTGCTCCCCTGGCTCATGAAGCCATATGCTGGTCATCTGGATAGTGCCTAGGAAAGATTCAGCTACTAGCTCAGTAGGTGGAGAAAGACTGTGGAATGTGCTTTTAGTAGATTGAAGGGTCACTGACATTGTTTACTCACTAGATTAGATCTCAGCAAGAAAAACATCACAATGATTATAGCTGTATGTTGTGCGCTGCATAATTTATGTGAAACAAAGTGGGAGAATCTGCCCACCAGGGAGGAGGGGGTGAGGGGGAGCGGCTGCTCGCTGAATTTGAACAGCCAGATGCCAGGGCTATTTAGAAGAGTACAACGTGGAGATATTCATTTGAGCAGCGGTTCTCAAACCGTGGGTCAGGACCCCAAAATTGGTCGCAACACCAGGGCCGACAAGGGGGGGGGAACCGGTACAAAGGGGGCCCAGGGCCCAGCTCCCCCCCCCCTCGTTGGCCCTGTTTAGCCAGTCCGCCCTTGCTGGGGGGCCCGAAAAAATTCTGGGCCCGGCTTCCCCCACCCTCTCGTCAGCCCTGTTTAGCCGGTCCGCCCTTGCTGGGGGGCCCGAAAAAATGTTTTCACTGGGGCCCAAACCCGCTCTCGGCGGCCCTGTGCAACACCATTTTAATGGGGTCACCAGGGCTGGCATTAGACTTGTTGGGGCCAAAGCCTGAGCCCCACCGCCCAGGCTCAAAACACGAGCCCCATCATCCCAGGCTAAAGCCAAAGCCTGAGGGCTTCAGCGCTGGGTGATGGGGCTCAGGTTACAGGCCCCCCACCTGGGGCTGATGCCTTTGGGCTTTGGTCCCCCCGCCCAGGATGGTGGGGCTTGGGCTTTTGCAGGGCTTGGGTGGGCTCAGGCTTCGGTCCCCCCTCCCCCCTCGGTCGTGTAGTAATTTTTTTTGTCAGAAGGGAGTCACGGTGCAATGAAGTTTGAGAACCTCTGCATTTGAGGGATACTTAAAAGTTCATTTTCACAATCAGCCAAAGTAGTGTGCTCTCTTGCTGGCTTGAGGTAGAGCCTGTCTTATGTAATTTAAATAATGTATTTTTTGGTTTTTGCCTGCTGGTATCTATTCTGTTGGACCTGCTGCAAATTATAAATACTTCAGGGCTTTGCCTGCTGATATGAATTGTATGGTACTTGAAGATTTATAAATACTGTTCGATTTCTTGACTGCCACTATGTATTTTGTAATACCTGTTGTGAACTAATAAAGATATTTTGATTCTCCAAAAATACAACTTTGACTACAAAAATTGAGTGTGCAAAATCAAACACATACAATGTTATAAACACTTAACATAATGGGATAAAATTTTTAAAATTCCTACTGAAAAGGAAGTAAACATTTACTTCCATTTGTTTAAACAAAAAGATAGTCCAAGGTAATCCACTCTGGCTACACATACACCAATCTGTGGTTTTCATAGGTCAGCATATGTGAAGCTCTGGTTTCCCTTGTTGTCCCTTGGCATGAAGTGGTAGCGGTAAGGATGCTATGTCATGAGATATGTTGGGGGATGTAGGGAGCAACAACCACAGAGTTCTCCAAGGAGTGCAAAAGCTGATGAGACTGACACTTTTGGATCTATAGGTCAACTAGGATCTGCAGCATTTGTGTTTGGTCCCTGAGAAGACCCAGGCCTTTTGCTTTCTTGTCCTCTCTGTCCTTTCTCCATCCTCTCAGTCACACTGGCCCTCCAAGCTCTTTGTTCACAGTCTGATGCAACACTGGCTTGTAGGATCTCATGGAACATGTTCTCTCCTAGCCCTTTCCCTCTTCATCAGGGTCAGGTGTACTGCGGGCGTGAAGGGGCACCCCTCAAAGCCACCATGTCAAAAGTTGCTGATAAAAAACAGATAAGATGCACCATTAGATGCACACAACAGAAAGAGAAAAATAAAAGTTTTTATGGAAATAAGGGAAGGGTGTTTTGAAACTTAACGAGACATGCTTGTTGATACTTCAGCTTTGGAGCACCTCAGAATAGCACCACTCTCAAGCTCCAAGTATGGTGAATATGGCTTGGCATGGAGGACAGTGGGGCAAATTTTCTGTTGCATTATTTTATAAAATTTGAGCCCCTATTCCATAGGTATGAGTATATGACAATCACTGATTACTGGCACTTTCCCCCCACAGGCAATGAATTTTGATTTTCTCACTCCTGAGGGTCACAAAAGCACAGAGAACACAGCTGCTACTGGCATCCTGAAGCCACGTGGGCCCATATGCTGCTAGCCTGTTTCCTGCAATGGTGCCAGCTGAATACATCACAGAGTGGCATGGGAAAGTGTCCTACTGTGGAGGAAGAAACAAGACTGCCATCCTTTGCAATCTTCTCCCAAAGGTTTCTGAGTATCTCCATGAAAGTGCCATCGAGAACTCTCAGGAAGATAAAATGGACATCCCTATTCACATAAACAAGGTGTGCCACATGGCCCCTCATCTAGCCCAACAGAAGCAGATGCCGACTCTACCTCTACCCAAACACAGGACACTGAATCGATGTGGATCGTGAAATTGGCCTGCCATAGTACTGTTCAGATATTTATTTCAAATTTGCTTCCTAACTTTTTAATTTCTCACAGTATACTAGTAAAACAATGAAAATTGTCAATACTTTTGTCTCATACACTTTGGGATGGGACAGGGGCCATCTGTAAAGGGCAGAGGGGGAAGAGGAGAGGAAGGAAAAGCAAATAAAACATTGTAAGGAAAAATGCAGCACACACTTACCCAATCTCTCATCCCCTTCATCAGTGGGCTCATCCACACTTGCCTGGCAAGACATGCTAGACTCCTATGGAGGTCCTGGCTCACAGTATGGTTGGAGTCCCCCACCTCATCTCCTCTCTCCCCTCGCTGTTCAGAGCAGGGGTCTCCATCTCAGGCTCTTCTGAGGTATCCACAGGGTGCTGGTGGGGTCACTCCAAGTATGGCATGCAGTTCATTGTAAAAGCAGCAGGTCTGTGGTTCAGCACTAGATTTGTAGTTGCCCTTCCTTGCCACATGATGTCCCTGGCAAAGTATCTTCACTTTCATGCAGCACTGCTACTGATCCCTGTCCTTCCCTTCTGCCTGTGTCCTCCATGCAATCTGCTCGTAGCTGTCCACATTTCTACAGCTGTTCCATATCTATCCTTGCACAGCCTCTTCTCCTCACAGGCCCAAGGGATCTAATCCTTCCTGTCTGCTCCTAGCAGAAGTGCATCTAGTACCTCTCTGCGTGCATGGACCCATGTTTGGTTGGATGCAAACAAAGGTCAGCTGCTAGATGTGTTCACCACAGAGAGCAACCAGGAAATGGCATTTCAAAAAACACACAGTTTTTAAAGGGGGGCAGAGGGCTTCTGCTCTTTGTGAACCCTGGGCAGCGGAGTTTATAGTTGTGAGCAGAATGGTCACTGTCACAGGGACTGGGGCATTGTGAGACAGCAGCTGGAGGACTATCAGGGTCGACAAGACACCTTCCCTTATTTCCATAGAAACTTTAAATGAGAAATGCTTATTGATACTTCAGCTTTGGGGGCACTGGCATAACACCACTCTCCAGCTCCAATCACAGCGAGCACAGCTTGACGGGGCAGAGCTGTGTCTACATTCCCACTGCATCTACCAAAGCAAGTCAACCAAGGGTGATGTCGTGGTGGGAGTCTGCTATAGACCACCAGACCAGGGGGATGAGGTGGACGAGGCTTTCTTTCGGCAACTAACAGAAGATACTAGATCACAGGCCCTGGTTCTCATGGGGGACTTCAATCACCCCGATATCTGCTGGGAGAGCAATACAGCGGTGCACAGACAATCCAGGAAGTTTTTAAAAAGTGTAGGGGACAATTTCCTGGTGCAAGTGCTGGAGGAACCAACTAGGGTCAGAGCTCTTCTTGACCTGCTGCTCACAAACAGGGAAGAATTAGTAGGAGAAGCAAAAGTGGATGGGAACCTGGGAGGCAGTGACCATGAGATGGTCGAGTTCAGGATCTTGACACAAGGAAGAAAGGAGAGCCTCAAAATACAGACCCTGGACTTCAGAAAAGCAGACTTTGACTCCCTCTGGGAACCGATGGGCAGGATCCCCTTGGAGAATAACATGAGGGGAAAAGGAGTCCAGGATTGCTGGCTGTATTTTAAAGAATCCTTATTGAGGTTGCAGGAACAAGCCATCCTGATGTATAGAAAGAACAGTAAATAGGGGAGGCGACCGGCTTGGCTTAACAGTGAAATCCTTGCTGATCTTAAACACAAAAAAGAAGCTTACAAGAAGTGGAAGATTGGACAAATGACCAGGGAGGAGTATAAAAATATTGCTCAGGCATGCAGGAGTGAAATCAGGAAAGCCAAATCACACTTGGAGTTTCAGCTAGCAAGAGATGTTAAGAGTAACAAGAAGGGTTTTTTCAGGTATGTTAATAACAAGAAAGTTAAGGAAAGTGTGGGTCCCTTACTGAATGAGGGAGGCAACCTAGTGACAGAGGATGTGGAAAAAGCTAATGTACTCAATGTTTTTTTTGCCTCTGTCTTCACGAACAAGGTCAGCTCCCAGACTACTGCACTGGGCAGCACAGCATGGGGAGGAATTGACCAGCCCTCTGTGGAGAAAGAAGTAGTACAGGACTATTTAGAAAAGCTGGACAAGCACAAGTCCATGGGGCCGGATGCGTTGCATCCGAGGGTGCTAAAGGAGTTAGCGGATGTGATTGCAGAGCCATTGGCCATTATCTTTGAAAACTCATGGCGATCGGGGGAGGTCCCGGATGACTGGAAAAAGGCTAATGTAGTGCCCATCTTTTAAAAATGGAAGGAGGAAGATCCAGGGAACTACAGGCCAGTCAGCCTCACCTCAGGCCCTGGAAAAATCATGGAGCAGGTCCTCAAGGAATCAATTCTGATGCACTTAGAGGAGAGGAAAGTGATCAGGTACAGTCAGCATGGATTCACCAAGGGCATGTTATGCCTGACTAACCTAATTGCCTTCTATGATGAGATAACTCGCTCTGTGGATGAGGGGAAAGAAGCAGACGTGTTATTCCTTGACTTTAGCAAAGCTTTTGATACAGTCTCCCACAGTATTCTTGCCAGCAAGTTAAAGAAGTATGGGCTGGATGAATGGACTATAAGGTGGATAGAAAGCTGGCTAGATCGTTGGGCTCAACAGGTAGTGATCAATGGCTCCATGTCAAGTTGGCAGCCGGTATCAAGCGGAGTGCCCCAAGGGTCGGTCCTGGGGCTGGTTTTGTTCAATATCTTCATTAATGATCTGGAGGATGGCATGGACTGCACCCTCAGCAAGTTTGCAGATGACACTAAACTGGGAGGAGTGGTAGATACACTGGAGGGTAGGGATAGGATACAGAGGGACCTAGACAAATTGGAGGATTGGGCCAAAAGAAATCAGATGAGGTTCAACAAGGACAAGTGCAGAGTCCTGCACTTAGGATGGAAGAATCCCATGCACTGCTACAGACTAGGGACCGAGTGGCTAGGTAGCAGTTCTGCAGAAAAGCTGGACGAGAAGCTGGATATGAGTCAACAGTGTGCCCTTGTTGCCAAGAAGGCTAACGGCATTTTGGACTGTACAAGTAGGGGCATTTCCAGCAGATCGAGGGACGTGATCATTCCCCTCTATTCGGCATTGGTGAGGACTCATCTGGAGTAGTGTCCAGTTTTGGGCCCCACACTAGAAGAAGAATGTGGAAAAATTGGAAAGAGTCCAACGGAGGGCAACAAAAATTATTAGGGGGCTGGAGCACATGACTAATGAGGAGAGGCTGAGGGAACTGGGATTGTTTAGTCTGCAGAAGAGAAGAATGAGGGAGGATTTGATAGCTGCTTTCAACTACCTGAAAGGGGGTTCCAAAGAGGATGGATCTAGACTGTTCTCAGTGGTACCAGATGAGGGAAAAACAACTGAGAAGAGTTGGCAGTTTTTCAAAGGGACACTATTAAGGACCCAAAAGCAAGCTATTCCGCTACGTAGGAAAAATAGAATATGTGGCAAAAGACCACCTTGGCTTAACCACGAGATCTTGCATGATCTAAAAAATAAAAAGGAGTCATATAAAAAAATGGAAACTTGGACAAATTACAAAGGATGAATATAGGCAAACAGCACAGGAATGCAGGGGCAAGATTAGAAAGGCAAAGGCACAAAATGAGCTCAAACTAGCTATGGGAATAAAGGGAAACAAGAAGACTTTTTATCAATAAATTAGAAGCAAGAGGAAGACCAAAGACAGGGTAGGCCCACTGCTCAGTGAAGAGGGAGAAACAGTAACAGGAAACTTGGAAATGGCAGAGATGCTTAATGACTTCTTTGTTTCGGTCTTCACCGAGAAGTCTGAAGGAATGCCTAACATAGTGAATGCTAATGGGAAGGGGATAGGTTTAGAAGAGAAAATAAAAAAAGAACAAGTTAAAAATCTCTTAGAAAAGTTAGATGCCTGCAAGTCACCAGGGCCTGATGAAATGCATCCTAGAATACTCAAGGAGCTAAGAGAGGAGGTATCTGAGCCTCTAAGCTATTATCTTTGGAAAATCACGGGAGATAGGAGAGATTCCAGAAGACTGGAAAAGGGCAAACATAGTGCCCATCTACAAAAAGGGAAATAAAAACAACCCAGGAAACTACAGACCAGTGAGTTTAATGTTTGTGCCAGGGAAGATAATGGAGCAAGTAATTAAGGAAATCATCTGCAAACACTTGGAAGGTAGTAAGGTGATAGGGAATAGCCAGCATGGATTTGTAAAGAACAAATCATGTCAAACTAATCTGATAGCTTTCTTTGATAGGATAACGAGTCTTGTGGATAAGGGAGAAGCGGTGGATGTGGTATACCTAGACTTTAGTAAGGCATTTGATACGGTCTCGCATGATATTCTTATTGATAAACTAGGCAAATATAACTTAGATGGGGCTACTATAAGGTGGGTGCATAACTGGCTGGATAACCGTACTCAGCGAGTAGTTATTAATGGTTCCCAATCCTGCTGTAAAGGTATAACGAGTGGGGTTCCGCAGGGGTCTGTTTTGGGACCGGCTCTGTTCAATATCTTCATTAACGACTTAGATATTGGCATAGAAAGTACGCTTATTAAGTTTGCAGATGATACCAAACTGGGAGGGATTGCATCTGCTTTGGAGGATAGGGTCAAAATTCAAAATGATCTGGACAAATTGGAGAAATGGTCTGAGGTAAACAGGATGAAGTTTAATACAGACAAATGCAAAGTGCTCCACTTAGGAAGGAACAATCATTTTCACACATACAGAATGGGAAGAGACTGTCTAGGAAGGAGTATGGCAGAAAGGGATCTAGGGGTTATAGTGGACCACAAGCTAAATATGAGTCAACAGTGTGATGCTGTTGCAAAAAAAGTAAACGTGATACTGGGATGCATTAACAGGTGTGTTGTGAGCAAGACACGAGAAGTCATTCTTCCGCTCTACTCTGCGCTGGTTAGGCCTCAGCTGGAGTATTGTGTCCAGTTCTGGGCACCGCATTTCAAGAAAGATGTGGAGAAATTGGAGAGGGTCCAGAGAAGAGCAACAAGAATGATTAAAGGTCTAGAGAACATGATCTATGAAGGAAGGCTGAAAGAACTGGGTTTGTTTAGTTTGGAAAGGAGAAGACTGAGAGGGGACATGATAGCAGTTTTCAGGTATCTAAAAGGGTGTCATAAGGAAGTGGGAGAAAACTTGTTCATCTTAGCCTCTACGAATAGAACAAGAAGCAATGGGCTTAAAGTGCAGCAAGGGAGGTTTAGGTTGGACATTAGGAAAAAGTTGCTAACTGTCAGGGTGGTTAAACATTGGAACAAACTGCCTAGGGAGGTTGTGGAATCTCCATCTCCGGAGATATTTAAGAGTAGGTTAGATAAATGTCTATCAG
This sequence comes from Emys orbicularis, assembly GCF_028017835.1. Classification (NCBI taxonomy): domain Eukaryota; kingdom Metazoa; phylum Chordata; order Testudines; family Emydidae; genus Emys; species Emys orbicularis. Next base: position 92,755,670 of record NC_088687.1, on the reverse strand, counting down.
GGATGGTCTAGACAGTATTTGGTCCTGCCATGAGGGCAGGGGACTGGACTCGATGACCTCTCGAGGTCCCTTCCAGTCCTAGAGTCTATGAATCTATAGGACAGAACAAGGAGTAACGGTCTCAAGTTGCAGTGGGGGAGGTTTAGGTTGGATATTAGGAAAAAACTTTTTCACTAGGAGGGTGGTGAAGCACTGGAATGGGTTACCTAGGGAGGTGGTGGAATCTCCTTCCTTAGAGGTTTTTAAGGTCAGGCTTGATGAAGCCCCGGCTGGGATGATTTAGTTGGGGATTGGTCCTGCTTTGAGCAGGGGGTTGGACTAGATGACCTCCTGAGGTCCCTTCCAACCCTGATATTCTATGTTTCTATGGCTCTACACTGTTGGGGGAGGTGGTTTTATTACGCCTCAGTAACGGGATGCTTATGTCATCCGGGAACACATCTGAGTGCAGACACATGAATAGGTAGGTTGATGCAAGGTAACTTAAGTTAACCTAAGTTTGTAGTGTAGCCTGGGCCTTAGTAAATTAGCACTCTACTTCTACCAGAATTATCAACTAGAGAAGTCTGATAACCCTGACTTGCTTTTATCTACTTTATTAGGAACATTTTGTTATACTTGCATATTTTAGCTCTAATATAATTTGATTTAGCAAATTAGTTTAGTCAACACTTCAATCTTACCAGTATTCAACCTGCAGCCAAAAATACCTGAAACAAACTCCAAAACAGAAGCAGTCTTTAAAACTGAAGCTAGTACAAGTGATGCAATGATGCCAACAAGATTTTCGGAAACCCCTGCTGGAAGTCATAAGCTCCTCTGGTTTATTGCAAGCGCTTAACAAAGAGCAGCAGGAAGACCAGTGAAGCAATTTTTTTTTAAAATTAATCCACTTCATTTAATGAGAATCTTATTGAAGAATGCAATTAATCACGTTATGTTGCTGGTTCTGAGCTCCCAAAGCCTCAAAAGCTTAGTGAATACTTAATAATTATTACCTTCTGGTTACTGCTTATTTCTTGTTTATTATTGGTAATACTGCAGCTCAAGTTTATTAATTGTATTTACACCTACACATAACTCAGACCTTTAAAAAGGTTTTATATAAACCTACGGCAATTTTATTCACTGCTTCAAAAATGCTAATCTCTACAGATCACTTCTGAAGTCCTTTGAGTTTGCTTAGAGTACACTTTATTTTTAAAATTAAGAAAACAACCCAATAAGCGAAATCTCTTCTCCTCCTGCCCCATCATAACTATTCAAGCACAGATGCTTAGCCTCTCTTAGCAGTGACCCAGAAGAGTTTTTCACATATTCCACAATTCTCCATTCTGGAGCTATTCTATGATATATCTTCTAACCCTTTCTACCTCCCATTACACAGCTGCTCCAAGAGCATCAGTTCTCTGACTCAAAAAGGCTCCTAATGGCACTCCACAACTGAGCTAGCAAATGGTGATAATACACACAGCAATTACTGTCCATTGAGAGTTCAAACACCTCACTTACATGCTTGAGTAAAACTGATCCAGGAAACACAAGTCTTAAGACTGTTCTTGAGCTAGTGCATCTCATGAGCAGCTTCTTTGTCTGTCACCATGTCGGCCATCTCTTCTTTAAGTCTTATACACTGCTTATGGGCCTATGATTTTTCAGAAGCACTCAGCACCCAAAACTCCAACAGAAGTCAAAGGGAGTTATAGGTGCCCAACACTTCTGAAATCAAGCCCCTAGCATTGCCAGAAGTGGGAAAAACATACAAACCAAAAGCAATTGCTGCTTCAGCTACTTCTATTTACAGTAAAGGGACAGTGTAAACTTTTTTTTAAAGTCCATTAACAGTATCACTGGTATGCTCATGTGTTTTTAAAAAGCATTTCCTGGGTCCAAAACAATAGTTTCTGGGACAAATAGCAGGACGTCAGGATTTACTGATGACTATGACACCAATCCTGCAATAAGATCTATGCAGGCAAACCCTTTGCAATTGAGAGATGCTCCAGTAAAAAATCAGGACCGAGGTCCTTGGCAAATGGGTAGAAATTGGATTCTCAAATGAAAGCAATTGAAAGTGACATACAAGGGTATGTATCAGTTGAAATCAACTTAAAATCCAAAGACCAGCTCTTAAGCCTATGACATGAGATGAGTTGGCAGTGATTCAATGATTATTTTACATAAAATACGAATCACTTTGATGTTTAAGTGCGTATATGTGGATTATTATTTAACAATATTAAAATATAGGTGAGGCAGGACAACTTAGTAAAAAGGTCTCAGGCTTATGGAGGTGATTAGCTGGATATGAAGGCAGAGTTAGGGTACATCCAGACTACCCGCCGGATCGGCGGGCAGCTATCGATCTATCCACTGTCGACTCCGGAACTCCACCAGGGCGAGCTGCGGTAGCAGAGTTGACGGGGGACCCGAGGCCGTTGATCCCGTGCCGTGAGGACGGGAGGTAAGTCGAAAGATACGTCGACTTCAGCTACACTATTCCCGTAGCTGAAGTTGCGTATCTTACATCGACATCCCCCGCCCCCTCAGTGTAGACCAGGCCTTAGTGTTGGAATTTGAAGCTCAAATGAATTTTCAGTTATAGGAGTCACTGTTCTTGAGTTCATTTTATGACTGCCTTAACATATGAATTTCCTAGGATTTTTTTAAAAAAGAAAGAGTATTGAAACAATACTAATGTTTTATAACTTGTGTCCTCTCTCCCCTACCACACTGACCATATCAATATGTCCTCAAGTCCCTTTACTGCAGTGGTCTCCAACCTTTTTACGCCCAAGATCACTTTTTGAAATTAAGGACAATCCAGGATCTAACCTGCCCCTTCCCCGTGGCATCCCCAAAGCCCTGCCCCATTCACTCCACCCCCCGCTCCGTCATTTGCTCTCCCCCACCCTCACCAGGCTGTGGTAGGAGTTCAGGAGAGGGTGCGGGCTCTGGGCTGGAGCCGAGGGGTTTTCAAGTGTGGGAGGGGGCTCTGGGCTGAGCCTGGTGCAGGAGCTTGGGGTGCAGGAGGGAGTATGGGGTGCAAGCTCTGGGAGGGAGTTTGGGTGCAGGAGGGGGCTCCAGGCTAGGGCAGAGTGTTGGGGTGAAGGAGGGAGTACAGGGTGCTGGCTGTGGGAGGGGGGTCAGGGCTGGAGCAGGGAGTATGGGGTGCTGGCTCTGGGAGAGGATCAGGGCTGGTTTGGGGTGCTGAATCCAGGAGTGGGCTCAGAACTGGGGTGCGGCATCCCGCCAGGCAGCACTTACCTCCGGCGACTCTCGGTTGGCGGCGCAGCATGGCTGCCACTAAGGTAGGCTCCCTGCCCAGCACAGCCCCACGCTGCTCCCAGAAGGGGCCAACGCACCCCTGGAGCTCCTGGGGAGGGGGATGGGAGGCACATGACTCCGTGCGCTGCCCATCTCTGCAACCACTGCTTCCGCAGCTCCCATTGGCCACAGCTCCCAGTTCCCGGCCAATGGGAGCTGCAGGGGCAGTGCTTGCAAGCAGGAGCAGTGCACGGAGGGAGACCCCTTATCCCCCCACCCCCAGGGCCACACTGGCCGCTTCTGGGAGTGGCGTGGGGCCAGGGCAGACAGGGAGCCTGTCTTAGCGGCAGCCCCGCTATGCCGCTGGAGATCGCGATTGACTGGGAGATCGTCTAGGGTCGACCAGTTGATCGCGATTGACCGGTTGGTGACCACTGCTTAACTGTCTTCCTGTCTCTTTCTGAATGAAGGCCAAACTCTTCAACCCATTTCCAAGGGCTTGTCTACATGGTGCATTAATACCCCCCAGCTAGGGTGTAAGTTCTAGTGTGCACCAGCGTGTCACACACTAATTGGTCCGTGTGGACCCTGCTGGCATGCACAAAAAGTTCCCTAATGCATGTTAATGTAGTCCTGTTTCAAACAGTCCAACAGGCCAATTAGTGTGCAACATGCTGATGCACACTAGAATTTACATCTCAGCTGGTTTGCACTAGCACAATGTAGACAAGCCCTAAGTCTCTGCATAGCTCTTTTTTTGCCTATATCTTCTACCATTTCTCAATTTCTCACCTTGTAGCTTCTTCCCCTCATCAAATTTTTCAGTGATGTTTCCTACACCTGAAATAACATCCCTCTTCCTCCTATCAAGCCTCCTCACTTTCCTCCTTCAAATCCCTACTCCACTTGTTCGGCCTTGCTTTCCACTGTCTTCCACTTATACTCTCTCTTATCCTCCATTCCCACCTTATCTCAGTCGCTACCTCAAAATGTCAACTTGTATGATTCACTCACTATAACACATTTTTATTCATTTGAATCCTTCCTCCTCCTCTTTCCTTAGGCTCTCTTCTTCACTTTCTATTTTTGACAAATTTAGATTGCAAGCTCTTCAAGGCAGGGACCATGCTTTTTAATCTCTAAAGCGCCATGCAAAGTTATGAAAACAAATATTTAATAATAAAGACAGACATAAAAAAGTCAAACGTTATTTGAAAAGACTGAAAATGGTACTTTTTTGCTGTAATAAAAACAATTTAAAGGAAATTGTTTCAACTTTCCAAAATATTCCCCTCTGGCCCAATTGCTGTAATCATGAAAATTTCAGGCCAAAAGAACATTTTTGGCAAAACTACTTAAAGTGATGGAGTTCAGAAGTAGGACTTATAGTGGAACCCTAGCTTCAACCTACCAGCAGCTCAGTTACATATACACCTCTACCACTACAGAACGCTGTCCTTGGGAGCCAAAAAAAAATCTTACCGTGTTATAGGTGAAACCGCGTTATATCGAACTTGCTTTGATCCGCCGGAGTGCGCAGCCCCGCCCCCCCAGAGCACTGCTTTACCGCGTTATATCCGAATTCGTGTAATAGTGGGTCGCGTTATATCGGGGTAGAGGTGTATATTTAATATGCAAAAAAAATTTGTTTTGGATGGCCAAAAACCAAGCCTTCTTAAAATGAATCACTATATTAAAATGTTAATTTAATCAGAGCCACAAACTGCAAAGAAGAATGCAGAGATATCATGTATTTCAGGTAAAACTATATTTCACATGCCAATCCAAGATGAGAAACTTACACAACCCTGTAATTAGAGAAACAAATACCACCATTTCTGATTAAGGTAAGAACCACTTGGTAAAAATAAGGAACTGTGTGCTCCAACAAGTAATGTCAGTTACAACTTTATCCTTTAAAAAATGCCATTCTATTTCCTATAGCTTTTGATGAAGAGAGGTCTGCAATGGTCTACTGAACTAAGGAAAGTTAGATGGTTTTGTTGGAGTACATTTTCAGATTTCTCTGACCTTTCAGATTTTCTGATTTACGTTTCAAGGGTTCCTGGCCCCCGTCTCCATGTATTCCTAAAGATAAGTTTTATCATGTGCTAACATTTCCCCTCGAAGGTATGTTCAAAAACTTCAACTTTCCACAGCAATTATAAGGATCACAAGCTACTCCAAATCTTTGGCATTTATATGTAAACATCATTCTCTAGCACTCTGATCCAAAACCATTCCATTCAAGTATTTGAGTCCAAAACAACTCACTAATAAATGCAAAGTCATACAATAACAGCTTACAGCACAGGGCAGATGGTTTAAGCAAGCATAAGATATTTGTTTACACAGTAGATATCCTCTTTACCCACAAAAACTGCAATTTATGAAAAGAACTAAAGGAAACAGTTTTGCTCCTTGCACATTTAACTAAAAATCATTACATTTCTGGAGAATTCTGTATGCTTGTTTAATTACTTCAAAGAAGAACAGTTTTGGTTAACATACATAATACTGTACTTTACTAATATAGCTGGATGTACTGAACAATAGTAATAAAGTTAGAACTAGTAATAGAACTTCATGTTAAGATACTTTAGGTATAATTAAAACAAGTTGCACAAAAGACTGCTCTTGGTAAATAAAAGCGTTGAGTAACAGAATACACTTTTGCCATCAGGGCACTTATTGAAAGTAGCATTGATCATTTTGCCTTTTCTGGCATCTCAAGCAACAAGAGTAGAAAATAGTCTGTTAAAAAAGAAGTGTTTTGAGTTATAGTATTGTGAACTGGGAAGGGAGGAGGGAAATATGGGTAGATGCACAAGGAACTTAGAAGGAGGAGAAAGAAGATGACAAAGAAAAGAGAAGAAAAAAGAAACAAGTATAGAATAACGTGACACTTGTACAGGAAAGTGATATTGGGAATATGCGTGGGCAGAGGGTGGATGCACTCAGACAAATGAATGAGAACAAGGGGGGGGGGGAAGAGGAATTAATAGCTCAGCATAAGGACAAAAATGTTCAAGTTTTTAGGCAAATTGGATTGGTAACCAAAAAAAATTAATTTCCCAACTAAAAATTTCCCACCATTTCCCCTCCAAATAGAAATAAAACCCTTATTTTTACAACATTCCAATCATCCATTTTAGTCTACCTGAAACTCAAATCTTTCCTCATAGTAGCCTAGAAAGTATTAGCAACAGTAACACATTTGACACCCTACATGAATCAACAGCAGTTCTCAATCTGCAAGTCACAACCGCCAAAAATATCACAAGGTAGCTCATGCAATTGCAACCAGTCCCACTCAGATCCCAGAAGCATCCCATAAACTGCTGAGCTGATTCACATTCTCAGAGACCCAGCACTTCCTTTGAAATACTAAGGATAAGATACACAAGAGTCGTGAATACATATTAGAGGTTGACCTGAAACATGTGTCTGTCGCATCTGACCACAGAAAGAAAAAGATTATGAGAATTCCCTGAATTTTTTTTTAAAAGATCACAGAGGGCAAAGATAAATGTATACACATGCATTATATAGAGATCTTAAAGAATGTGTGCACATTCTTTAAGATTTCTAAAGAAAACAACAAAATTAATTTCAATAATGGAGGAAGTATAAATTGAGAGTAACTTGCTATATTAATGCAACTAACCTCAAGCGTCCTATTCCCAATTTTATTTTTGGATTGCGACCATTATAAATGCAATACTGGATCAAAGGTCTCACTTATATCATTTTCATACATTGTGGATTGCATTATGATGATCTACTTTTAATCACCTATTAAAAGTTAATTTCTTGCATTTTTGATTTTTTTATTGGAGATGTGATTTTCCATTTAACTGAAGTCACAGGTCATGTGATTTAAGTTACACATTTTACGGGTTTTAACCTTTAACTAGTCTTTATTTGATCCACTGTTTCCATTCCAATACACTCAGCCAATCTAATATATTAGTGCCACTATTTTTACTGCATTTTGTCTTATTCTGCCAAAATCAACTTACTGTTGCCATTTTTACTAGCTCTGCCAACTTTAAATTTACTTTTTCTTTATATCACAGTACATCCTCACTTTCGTTTTCTGTGAGCTACCAATCCACTATCACTATGCATCCTGCTCTTCTGGCCTTGACCTATGCACTGTTCCTTACCACTTCTCTTCCCACCACTCCTCAGTATTCCTTTTTTCTTACCTCTTCACTCCTGTCCAATTCTTCCTCTTTCCCTTGTTTGTAATAACAAATAGGTACAATTAAATATTTCAATAATTTTAACAGAAATATATTAAGAACCAAGATGATGATAATAGTAAAAGCAACCCCAATCAATCAAATTGTTATAGCCTTTGTCCTGTCCTTATCCCAACTCTACCAGTTGCCTGTCACCTTTGCGTAAAACCACATTTATGTCCAATCCTGCAAACACACACAAGTAATTTTATTCAAGTAAATAGTCCCATTGAAGTCAATGGGATTACTTCTGTAACAAAACTACCAGAATGAATGCTTGCAGGAGCAGGGTTTTAGACCATAAACTTCTTTTAGCAGGGAATAGCAATCATGTATTTTCCGTCTGAAAAGTATCATAAGACAAAACAGTGCATATTAAAAGACTTCTCACATACTTTACCCAAATTGACTCTTCAATGGCCTAGTTCTACAAAGGGATGCATGTCAGAGGACATACACCCACATGGATCTATTTGTGCTAATATTTTTAACAAATAAATCTTACTCCAGTACTGGCTTTATTGGGCTGTACTAACAGTTTATTATACTGATTTTGTCCTCTCTTGCAATAGGCTCTCTTAAAAGCTAAAGTGATCTTACCTACTCCAAAAAATAAATTGTTTATTAAATCATGACCTATGCTGCCCATGAAATCACTTACAGGTTCTAAAAATGATATTTAGAACAATTACATAAGCATAGCTACCTTTTTTCCATACACGTAGAGTGTGCTCACTGTATATACAAATCCACAAGCCTTGACCTCTCCTCTCCTTTCGAAAAAAACCTCTTATTAATAGAATCTCATATTGTAAGACCTACATACTATAGCTTTTAATTTTTACATTTAAGTATGTACTTTAATAAATAATATTGAAATTGATTTTCTAATTTCAATTTTGTTCATCAGCATATTGAGACTGGATAGGGAAACTAACACAAAAGATCTGAATTCTAAATACATGGGTTGGAACGGAAAGAGTCCAAAACTTGTAATGCTGAAGTTGCTGAAGTACTCAGAACCAAAATAATTTTGTTGCTGCTACATAATACTAAATACATAGAAACTCTACAGTACTCAGGACTTCATATTTATGGAAAACGCTCTTTTCATTACTACTATCATCATCAACAGTTTACATAATTATATTGCAGTTTTGTAAAATCTGTTATCTGCCTCAAACATCAAGTAGAATATATGGCTCTGGTGCAGGAAAAAAGGGAGAGTTCACAAAAATAAGGAACAAATAATTACCTTTCCAAATATTTTATATAGAGAGAGACATATAGATATATAAACCTGATCCCTATTAAAAGATGGTAAAGTTACTTGAAAACAGAAGTGTGTTTCAAACTCCAAGGAAAACAATACCCTGAAGAAGAAAAACAAATTAATTTATATGCAAGATTAGAGGTTTTACCCCAAAAAAGTCTTCCAGTTATTACCTACAGTCAAATGATGGTATAATATTATAGGCACATAAATTGTGAAGACAAGCATTAGAATTTAGAAGTCGATTTGCTGGCACAAAAAACACTTGCATCTGTCAATCAAAGAAAGTAGTTGGGAATTTAAAAACTTAAACATTTGTTCCTACGACTAACTGTGGGCACAAGATTTCAGGTGCAAAGTTAAAAGCTGAACAGAGGACTCTTTGAAAATTCAGACCTTAACATTACAAATGCAATCCACATACTGCATGTAAATCCACTTGTAGAATATAAAACTCAGTACATCTGTATCACACGTTCAGAAAACGTAGTTTTACTCCATACAACAGACTATTTTTACACTTCTGGAGAACACTGAGCAGGTTAAAAAAAAATTATGTTCACAATGTGAATCTTATCTAAGATTAAAATACTTACTTTTGTTTAAATTATACTGTACAACCCCAAGCAACTGCAATTAGGCCAAATTAGCGTTTTAAAATCTTTAACACATACTTGCTGAACAATTTAATGGTCATACGGATTACATACTAGTAAGATGAATTTGTCTTTTTGCAGCTGCAAAATTTGAATATGAAAAATGAATCAATAATATTAATTTTTCATATCTAGTTAAAAAAATACCACACAGGCAACTAAACTACAGATCTTCAGACTGAAAATTAAGGAGCATAATTTTTATTACCCGACCAATCTGACTTACTATGGAAATAAAATAATAGAAGGCAAATAAACTTTGCCTAGCCAAAAGAAATATGAATCACCAACCAACCAGGAAACTATAAAACATTCAGTAAAGCCTAGAAATCATAACTATTGAATTGACATTGGCGAAAGAAACCTTTTATACTTTTCTGCTGCAAAATATTTTTAAACCCAAAGCAAAAGATAGGAGTACTATTTTACTCTGAAATATGGTACTGTATCACAAGGTTAGGGATAGTTGAATGGCTTGGGTATAACTTTTACTGTCTCCAAGCTCTCTAAATGTCCATTTGGGTATTAAACTTTACATTTTAAACATACTGAAGCAATAGCCTGATTTATTTTTTTAATCCATCTCCTAAAATCTTCCAGATACTTTTATCATGGGAAAGTCATATGACACTATTTAATGTAAATGAAACAATTATGCAATTCTGCTTCTGCCCAGCAATATCACAGTATGGTTTTTCTTAAATGTCCTATTAATACACAAGTTTTCAATTCAAGGCAGAACACCACCACGACCCTCGAGGCAAGACAGATTCACCCTTGATGTGCCAAACACAAGATGACTAATGGTATAACACAGGCATAGCTCTCCCAAACTAAGAGGGCTTTCAGTGCCACAGTGGTGAAAAGCTCATTGGCAGCATGTGGCTACTGCGACACTGGCAGACCAGATGCCAGCTCCTGCCAAGGCTGTAGGCATTAGCTAAGAACTGACAGACTCATAACTGGAGACCAGACCAGTTCACTTATGTGTTAGTTAGGCCATGTCTACACTACCACTTATGTCAGCAAAAGTTACGTCACTCAGGGGTGTGAAAAAATATACCCCCTGAGTGACATAAGTTTCGCCAGCATAAGTGGTAGTGTGCACAGCGCTATGTTGGCAAGAGAGCTTCTCATTGAGGTGGTTTTATTATGTCAACGGGAGAGCTACACAAGAGATCTTACAGCGGCGCAGCTCCATCAGAACAGTTGTGCTGCTGTAAGCTCACTAGTGTAAACATGGCCTTAGTATTGCTCAAAATATATATTAACCGTATAAGAATGTATTTATTGTTTTGACTATCGAATGTTTATAAGTTGCTGCATGCATTAATCCTATTTGTAATGTCTGTAGTCCATGCTAAGGAAAATATGCAAATTTTGCTTTATAATTTTGAAAATGTTTGCTCTAAACTTGTAAACCCCAGTGGGAAGAGTATTGTCGTCCAGAAGAACTATCAAAATGAGATGGGTCATCAAGGAAGACTGCGGTACAAAGGATTGGGTAATGGACCTACCACACTTTGGAAAAGCTGTGTGAAAGGAAGCTCGGCCTATGGACTTGAAGGCTGAATAAAAAAAATAAAACAGACACAGGAAATTTTTCCATTTCTTTGCTGTTTCAACTCTCACGGGGTCAGAGACTCCAAACTGAAGCCAGAGATTCCCCAGGGTCTACCTCATAGTTCCACCCTGAAAGCAGTGGCGGATTAGCCACTGGGCCAACAGGGCCCATGCCCAGGGGCCCCAGGAAAATGGGCACCCCTGCACACCGGCCCACTCCGCCTGCCCAGTGCTCCTGCTGGGGAGCAGGGTTGGGGTGTAGGGGCTTGCCCCGCTCCACCCATCTGGTGCTCCTGCTGGGGAGTGGGGGAAGACCCCGCACCCACTCTCAGTAGGAGTGCTGGGTGAGCAGAGCAGCACAAGCCCCGTGCCCAAACCCTGCTCCCTGGCAGGAGCACCAGGGGAGGGGTGCGGGGACTGGCCCAGGGCCCCAGAAAAAAACGTAATCTGCCTCTGCCTGAAAGACATTTTGAATTGACAGATTGACAAACAACTCGTCACTCGCAGGATTTAGATTACAACTCATTTGTGCATATGTTTGCATGCTTTAGCCCAGGGGTGGGCAAACTTTTTGGCCCAAGGGCCACATCTGGGTGGGGAAATTGCATGCAGGGCCAAGAATGTAGGGCTGGGGCAGGGGGTTGGGCTGTGGGAGGGGGTGCGGTGTGCAGGAAGGGGCTCAAGGCAAGGGGTTGGGTTGCAGAAGTGCAGGGTGTACGAGGGGGCTCAGAGCAGTGAGTTGGGGTGCAGGATGGGGTGCGGCGTGCAGGAGGGGGCTCAGGGCAGGGGGTTGGAGTGTGGGAGGGGGCTCAGGGCAGGGGGCTCAGGGCAGGGGGATGGGGTGGGGATGGGGTTCAGGGCAGAGGGTTGGGGGGGCAGGGTGCAGGAGGGGTTCGGAGTTTGGGCTCCAGCCCAGCACCGCTTACCTGGAGCAGCTCCAGGGTGGCAGCGGCGCACAGTGGGGCTAACACAGGCTCCCTGCCTGCCCTGGCCCCGCGCCACACCCGGAAACGGCCAGTACAATGTCCCTGTGGCAAGGGGGACAGAGGGCTTTGTGCGCTGCCCTCGCCTGCGGGTACTTCCTCCGAAGCTCCCATTGGCCGCAGTTCCCCATTCCCAGCCAATGGGAGCTGTGGGGGCAGTGCCTGCAGGTGAGGGTAGCGCACAAAGTCAGGGTGTCCCCCCCCGCTCCTGCAGCCCGCTTACCCCATCTTCCATAGAGCAGGGGGGACACACAACAGTCTCAGGACAGAGGGAGCTTGCTGGCAGCAGCAGCTGCGGTCTCAGCAAGCTAATCTAATTAACAAGGCAGTGTTTTTAAAGGGGAAATGCACATCTCTCTCTCTCACACACACACAGTGTGTGTCTCTGTCTGCAATGCTCTCTCCCCTCCCTCCATTCCTGCTGCCTTGTAGACTGTGAGAGTTAACACTTGAGAGCTCAGCCAATTGCTAGTTCATCATTTAGCAGTAAGAGAAATATCCCACCCTCTGACTCCTCCACCTCAACCAAGCTTCACAATCATCATCACTGTGTACCAATATTAAATTGTTTGTTTAAAACTTATACTGTGTGTGTGTGTGTATGTATATATAGATATATAGTCTTTTGTCTGGTGAAAAAATATTCCCTGGAACCAAACCCCCTCATTTACATTAATTCTTATGGGGAAATTGGATTCACTTAACATAGTTTTGCTTAAAGTCGCATTTTTCAGGAACATAACTACAACGTTAAGTGATATACAAGCAACTCTCAAATTATCAATCTTTGGCAGAGTTTTTTGGGCCAGAATATCATAAGAGGATACTGGCTGAGTAAGTCCAGGAAGTTTCCTCCAAAATAATATATGATCTGGAGCTCCCAATCCATCTGGTCTAAATACACTAATAAGTAAACACTTTAACTGGAGATATTTCCTGCACTCTGCAAACTGTTATTGAAGATCTACAAAAATGGTTTAAATTTATCATTGTCAATTATCTGTGACAGTCATAATTCCTCTGTCCATCCAATCCCTCCCAATCAAGGTTTTGCTACTGATTTTAAGAACAGGATTGTTCCATATGACCACTTCTACAAGGAAGAACGGAGGGAAGCAGAACTTTTTAGCCAAGTTTGACCAAGCTTATATGACAGCCATCACTGGGAGAGCTCTGGAGCCATCAAATCTATAATAATCCGACAATGTCTGAAAAAGGTAGAGGATATACCAGGGGCAGGCTAACTTTTTGGCCCGAGGGCCACACTGGGTTTCCGAAATTGTATGGAGGGTCGGTTAGGGGAGGCACAAACAGCCCGGCATGGCCTGGCCCCCGCCTCCTATCCGGCTCCCCCCGGACCTCTGTCCCATCCACCCATTCAATCCACCTGTTCCCTGCCTTCTGACTGCTCCGTCCCCTATCCACACCCCTGCCCCCTGACCACCACCCCGAACTCCCCTGCCCTCTATTCAACCCCCCCTGCTCCCTGCCCCTTACCGCGCTGCCTGGAGCACCGGTGGCTGGCCGCGCTACAGCCGTGCTGCCCAGAGCACCAGGACAGGCAGCCGCGCCGCCCAGCTGGAGCCAGCCATGCCATCGTGCAGCACAGAGCACTGGGTCAGGCCGCGGCTCTGCAGCTGCGCAACCTGGCAAGAGCTCGCAGCCCCGCCGCCCAGAGCATTGCGCCGGCAGCGCAGTGAGCTGAGGCTGCGGGGGAGGGGAAATAGCAGTGGAGGGGTCGGGGGCTAGCCTCCCAGGCCAGGAGCTCAGGGGCCGGGCAGGAGAGTCCCGCAGGACGGATGTGGCCTGCAAGCCATAGTTTGCCCACCTCTGGGATATACCAATTCTCATTCAATCTGAACCTAGGGTGGAGTCTGCGTGGTCATATGTAACATCCACAGAGATGCCTGGCTTAACAAAAAGGAGAGATGATAATTTTTCAAACTGGGACTATTGGGGGAGCTGTAATTTGTTCAGAGCCAGTCTAGATTTCTTACCTGTACCCAAAGAAATCCTGAGAAAATATTATTGACTTTCTTAAAATGAATTTGAGGAATAGAAATAGACAGACTGCTCAGGACATAGAAAATTCTGGGAAGAACAGTATATTAATTTTTCCTGACAAACTGAGCATTAAACTCCATCTCCCCAAATCGTTAGCCACTTGGGCAACAATGGGTTCTATATTTATCTTAGGGATGCCCTGAATATTTTTGTGAATCAGTATTCCTAAATATTTCAGATAAGAGGATTGCCACTGAAAGTCCCAATTTGAGAACAGGCCTTTGTGGGTATATTGTTAATGTCTAAGATTTCTGATTTATCCCAATTAATTTTATATCCTGAGAGGTGTCCAAACTTATTACCAGTAGTTAGGTTAGGAATGGTAACCTGGAACACATATACAAATACAAGATCATCTGCATAGAACACAATTTTATTCTCCATTTGGGCCACCCTGATACTATGAATGTTTATTTGCTCATTTGGCAAAGGCTAAAGGTTCTAGAGCTACATCAAACAGAAGAGGAGAAAGTGGGCAGCCCTGTCTCTTATCTCTCTGTAATGAAAATGGGGTGTAAATAATACCATTGATAACTACCCTGGAAGTCAGGTTAAAGTATAAGAGCTTAATCCAAGCAATATATTGTTTACCAAATCCAAATTTTGCTAACACACAAAAAAAATTGCCTGCATAGCCTGGGACTAAGACCTTTACAGCATCTAAAGAAATGACAGCTAAGAGTTCTTTAGAATTTTTTGAAGTGGCAATAATATCAGTTGACACAAGTTATCTGAGCCATGTCTATTATGAAGAAAGCCTACTGGATTTGTGTGTAGAATGAGAGAGAGAACTTTGTCCAATCACATAGCAAGAGCTTTAGCTAAAATCTTAGCATCACAATTGCTTTAAAAAATTGTCTTGCAATTACTACATAGTTCAAGGTCTGTCCCAGGTTTAGGAAAAACTGAAATTACAGCTTCTCATAGAGTAGGCAGAAGAGTTTGCTCATTCTTAGTCTCATTGGACATATTCAATAACCTAGGTGTTAAAGTTTCAGAGAACTTTTTGTAAATTCAACTGGGAACCCATCTGTACCAGGAGTCTTTCTGACCATCATATTTTTATACTCTGAGTCAGTTGTGTGATTTCTAAATGAGCGTCTAAAAGTTCCATCAGAGTCAGAGATTTGTGGCAGAGACAATCCACTAAAAAAGTTATCTAGGGCATCTTTAGTGATTCCCTCTTCAGCTAAATATAGTTTTGAATAAAATTGTTGAAACTGTTTATTAATATCTGACTGTTGTACATAATTTATTGCTGCTATTCGCGATAGTAGCAATCTTATTTCTGTTAGCCTTTTGCTTGAGGCTGTCTCTCTCGCCAGATTCCCAGTAGTTTTGTTTCAAAAAGAATAAAGCAAACTCAGCCTTTTGAGACAGAAGCTTATTGATTTCATATTTTAAATTGATGAGAATTCAGAGTTTCTCTGGGGAGGAATTAGAAGCACAGTCTACATCCAAGGCCTTAATTTCCTTCACAAGGGTATCAATTCTATGTTCTCTGTGTTTCTTTTTAAATGTGGCATAAAAGATTATATGGCCTTTGATGAAGGTTTTAAAGGCTTCCCAAAATGTGACAACTGATGAAGCGATGGAGGCATTTGTTTTAAAGAAAAGTTCCAACTCTTGCAGGACAGAGTTAATAAATGATGTATCAAACAGCAGAGAGGTATTTAATCTTCACATTTCAGTTGGGGGTGCATACCCTGGGGGCCTAAAAGACATATGTATAGGAGCATGGTCAGATATAACAATAGTACCAATGGCATAATCAGTGACAGAATTGATCAAGTTTTGTGACACTAAGAAACAGTCCAATCTTGAATACATTGAATGAGCTGCAGAAAAAAAAAAAAAGATATAGACCCTGGTCATAACATTACCCAATCTCCACACATTTTTTTAAGCCTAAATCTTCTATGTATGTATGAAATACATGAGTATTCATGTTTTTATATGGAGAGGGAGAAGATTTATCAAGGGCTGGTCTACAGTTTTGTTAAAGGCTCCAGCTATAACAGGATGGTGGCCCATGTCATTTATACTCATAAAAAAATTACGACAAATCTGGGTCATCCCAGGTTGCCCAGTACCTATTGGCAAACATGATTTTAGAATTGTCAATTTCAGCCTTGAGGACAGTAAATCTGCCCTCAATGTCAGATGCTGTGCTCAGAATATTAAAATTCAACTTTTTATGTATTAGTATACCAATGCCCCTCGCTAAAGAATTAAAGCAACTAGAAATTGAGAGGCATACGCAATCTCTATTCAGATTACAAGCTTCAAATTCTGTCAAAGGTGTTTCCTGGAAAATGGCAATGTCAACATTTTTTTTTTTAAAAGCACTGAGTATACTTTTTTCTTTGTATTATTAAAACCCTTTATATTGCAGGAGACATATTTAATTATCAGAACCATCCTTGTTAAAATATACCAGATGAAATATAAAGTCACTTTGCGAATAAATGAGAAGTTGCAAATTTTCCTGAGCAGCATACAGTTCTAGAATATCAAAGCAGCAAAAGTTATATAACCCAGGGGCAGAGTGTTGCTTCCCAGTACATATTCTAAAGGAATGGGAAGGAAATTTCCAGCATGGGAGGTAACAGGAGGGGGCAAAAAGGGGACTTAAATACGTGAAAAAACAAAATGGAAAAGATCGTGGAGAGAAAAATATATATTAGTGCCATACAATCAAGAAGAAGAATCTGATTAAACAATCCAAAAATAAACACTTGACATTCAGAGAGGGCAGCCAGGTCAGAGGAAACTTGAAGATCCTCACAGCCCCTAGGGCCTCAATCATTATAACTACAGTAATCACCTATTAGCAAAGGAACCTCCCTCCCATTGAGTTCTACCTGTAACTTGTCATTCACAGGTGGACCCTGGTATGAAGCCCCACTGACCTCAATGAGGCACTTCACAGGGAGATCAGCCTACAACTACATGGCCAAATAACCACTCTTTTACAGTCTTAAATTATGTTAAACTCCTTCTGGTGGCTAATTTAAGTAGTCCTAAAAATGTAAGTGAAACAATTTACAAAAAGTAAAACACAAATATGCATAAAATGAAAGAGTTCAAAGAAAACATTCATCCTTCTTTATGTGAAGATGTAAAGAAATTGAAACAAGCAATAAGTGAGAAGCAGCTGTATAAATGTTTGAGCCTGGCTGTTAAAATTTTAAGCCTGAAAATTAAATTTTTTGTTCATGCTATTCTGTAATAATGCAAAGTAATTTTTTCAGGAAAATATTGCAGTACTAGGGTGTGTGATTGTTTCTCTTTCAACAAGTTTCTCAACAGTTTAAGACCAACTCCAAGATGCACAATAGTCACACTTTAACAAGGACACCTGGTATTATAAAATAAATATATTTGAGACACACGTTATTTTTCTTGGAATCTCCATAATGCTAAGAGACCTCAGAAAAACAAAATGTTTCAACTATTAAACAAAAACCTCCAATCAAAATAGCTTTTAAACAAACATTCTCCTTACTGTTTTTAAAACTCCAATAAGGGAACGAGAACCTGAAAATTAAACTGACTATAAACTTCACTGAGTTTCAATTTCCAGGTTGAGAGAAACACAAAAAGAATGCCAAGTAAATTAGGATCCCAATCCTACAATGCACATGCTTAATTGTACGTATGCATGCCATTCTACTAAAATCAGATAGGCTACTTACATGCTTGAAGTTAAGCATGTACATAAATGCCAGCAGGACTGGGGAATATATTTGTAAAATCTTCACTTTTAATAATTTAAGGTGTTATTAATAAACACTGCTTAGACACCATGCTGAAAAAGTGTTACAAAAAAACATAAAAACAAAGTAAAATGTATTCATGCAACAAATTTTTCACTGTACCCTTAACTTCAGTCTCTTTTCTATAACAGGACTTAAGCAACTATTCTTATACTGAAATTGCTGTACAAGCATTAACTATTATAATTACTAATGATGTGAATCATTTTGGGATTTAGAGATAGATCCTGCAAGCTGATTCAGGCAAGTGGACGCCTTGGGGCCCTATGAAAGGGACGTGTCTAAGTTTATAAACCTTCCTGCAGGTCAGCAGGACTATTGGTTTCCGGGACTGGATTGACGAGTTGCAAACGTCAGTTGTCCTGTAACTTCTCACGCCACTGAATTTCATTACAATTTAACAGTGACACTAAGAACACCCCGCCCTGCCAACGACAGGCCACGGGGTAGCACCCCGCCAGCAGCCCGCCGCCTGGTTGTACTGCCCACCCTGTACCGCAGACAGGACCGCTCCTGGCGCTACGGCTGCGGCGGACACGCTCGGCTCCGAGCCGGCAGGATAACCGCGAGGTGCAGACCAGGCGGTACACAACCAGCTCGGGCAGCCGGGAGAGCCCCTCTGACAGCGGGGGCAGTGCGGGAGGGGAGCGCCGCTCCCGGCTCCACAGACCGGACGAGACGCCGCCTACGGCTCCAGGCGCGAGAAAGAAAACAAAC
Source organism: Emys orbicularis (assembly GCF_028017835.1). Classification (NCBI taxonomy): domain Eukaryota; kingdom Metazoa; phylum Chordata; order Testudines; family Emydidae; genus Emys; species Emys orbicularis. The sequence continues at coordinate 92,737,121 of NC_088687.1, read as the reverse complement.
AGGGTCCCCGCCGCAGCGCCAGTTCCAACCCGCGCCCCGGGCAGGTGGGGAGCTGGCGGCTCTGAGGGTCCCACCCCCGCCCTGGGGCGGCGAGAGCAGGCGCAGCCCGGCCGGGCGCCGGGCCAGCCGGGCAGGACTCCAAACGTGCTGGGAGTTGTGACAGGAGTAAAGTGGGTCACAAGGCCTAGCGGGTCCCTTATGGAACAGCTCCTGCCCTGCCCCGCCGGGAGCCGCAGCCCCAGCCCGCGCCCGGCCCCAAGGGCAGCCCCTGCCCACCCCCCGCCGCTGCCCTGGAGACGGGACCCCCGCCAGGACTGTCGAACTTTAATGGCTCCCCAATCCCCCGCCCGGGATCTGGGGGACCCCGCCCGGCCACAGCCGCCCCGCCTGTCCTTGCAGCGCGCACCTTACCCGGCTCCCCACGCCGCCTGGCCACCCCGGGCTCCTCGCAGTGTACGAAGCCGCTTCCTGCGCTTAGTCCCAAACCCACCGACAGCCCAGATCCTCCTCCAGCAGCAGCCAGGCCTGTGATTCCCTCACCGCCAGCACTGCGCATGCGCCGCCAGAGCCTACCGGCAACAGCAGCCACCAGACTGGCTAAGCCCCGCGCCAGTGCGCGTGCGCCAGGAAGCCGCGGCTGGGCCCGTGATTTGCCTTGGCCGCTAAGGGGCATGCGCAGCCTCCCACCGCGGCTTGTACTTCCTTTCCGGTAGTGCCGCCCAGCTGCGGCGCGGAGAGCAGCTACGTACGCGCTCGCAGCCTGTGCAGCGGGACCCGGGCTCCCTGACCTCAGATCACCCCGGTAGAGACGCGGGTGGCTCTGTGAGGAGAAAATGGCGCCTTTCTGCCGGGCTGAGCGGGCCGGCGCGGCTACAGAGGCAGTGGCTGCGGGCTCACCCCTGCGCCTTCGCGGGTGGGGAGCGCCCGAGCGGGTCCCAAAGCAGTTACATCGCCCTGCCCAGCACCATTAGCTCCTTTAGGGGCGGGTCCCCCGGCCACGCCACACCTACGGCTCCTGAGGCAGCGAGTGCGGGAGACCCTGGAGGTCTGAGCACAGAGTCTCTGTGAGCCCTGGCCTTATTGTTAACCCTGCCTCAGGGACTGCCCAGGTCTGGACCCCGGGCGGTTTGGTAAAATCCCCGCCGCCTCCCAGCGCCTCAGCAGCTGCGCGCACCTCGGTGGGAGGAGGAAAGGGAGACGTCGCACAACCCGAGGGAGCCGCTGGATGCTTGGGGACGGCGTAGAGCCACTTAAAAGCCCTTAGCCAGTCACTGCAGTCCTGTCTCATACGCCGCCCTCCCTGTGCTAGCTGGGTGCTTCGCTACCGTTCATGAACCTCCCCTCACATCACCCCTGGGAAACGAGCCTCATGTTATACAAAGGTGCAATCGAAAGCCAGAGTCCCGCTGCGCAGGCCCCGAGCGCACAGCGCCACTGCAGGGAGTAGTCGTCGAAGGGGAAAAAATCACAATCTGCGCCGGTTAGGAGGCTGCGCATGCTCAGCAAGGAGAGGAGTTTTTTATTGAGTTGATCGCACAGTTACTCTGCCCACTTATAACTCATATAAAGGTGCTCTGTACTGCAGGTGATTGTTTCCCCCTACAGAATAACTACATCAATATAAAGTAACTTTACACAGATATAACTAGGTGCATGGTGGGAAGCAGCAGGGAGTTGTACTGCTTTGAGTGCACCAATACAATTTCTCTGTCTCGGCTGAGGCCTAAGCAACTTGCTCTGCCACAATCAGGAAGTCTGTGGCAGAGTAGGGAATTGAACTCCATGCACCTGACTCCTGGAATCTTCACCACCCAAATGAAGGCTACTTACCTGGAACTGGAGTTCTTTGAGATGGACTCTGCCTATTTAAACTCCTGGCCACCTTCCTACGGTTCCTAATCTTGACTCGGGGAGCAATGTAAGGAACTGAGGTGGCAGAGGGTTCCATATTCCCTTGTATAGCCTTGTCCTCAGAATGTTTGGAGGGATGCATGATCACTCAGGCACTGCTGTGAGAAGGTCCCACCAGCTGAGCTACACTGGCTGGCACAACCAGGGATGCAAGTAGGGTGGTACTCCAGTACACAGTACCAGCAAGAGATTTTTAGCAGGTACAGGGTATCGGAAAGACTTGCCCCCCACCCCTCTGCGGGGAGAGGCTGCACTCTACTCCTTAAAAGAGCAGAACACAGGTAGGGAGGACATTCATTCTTTATATGGCTTTAACAGCACAATACATATGCCAACAAAATTAAACAAAGGCTTTGTTTAAGTTTGTTAGCATATGTATTGTGCTATTACATTGGTCAGGAGTCCTCAAGGGGGGACAGAAGGTGTTTAAACAGTGTTTTTGATTCTTTCTCTCCCCATTGGTCTGAATTATCCATGACATCCATACTGCATCACATCAAGTCCAAATCATCAGAGAAATGCCTCTGCTTGCATTGACTAGAGGCTGTTTGGATTTTGATGTCAGCCCAGTTCTGCAGCCTGAATGGAATCAGGTGTTGTCCCCAGTGTACCTAGAATTCTTCTTTGCAGACAAACTAGTCTAACATGCATTTTGTTGACTGGAACTGGAGCAGCAAAACAAAAAAAACCAAATGCCTCATTTTCCAGCTTTGTGGGTGAGAGAACTATAAGTGAAGATTATAATGCCAGACACTGACAGCCTTAAATCAGCCAGCTGCCTCAGGAATCTGCCAAGAACTTTGCTGAAAATATGTTCCTCATCTAAGGGTATGTCTACACTACGGGATTACTCCGAATTTACAGAATTCGATTTTTGGCAACCAATTGTATAAAGTCGAGTGCATGCGGCCACACTAAGCACATTAATTTGGCGGTGTGTGTCCATGTACCGAGGCTAGTGTAGACTTCCGGAGCGTTGCACTGTGGGTAGCTATCCCATAGTTTCCGCAGTCTCCCCCGCTCATTGGAATTCTGGGTTGAGATCCCAATGCCTGATGGGGCAAAAAACATTGTCGCTGGTGGTTCTGGGTACAGCCTCACCTCTCCCTCCATGAAAGCAATGGCAGACAACCGTTTCGCGCCTTTTTTCCTGGGTGAACACTGCAGACGCCATACCACGGCAAGCATGGAGCCCGCTCAGCTCAAGACAGCAGTCATGAACATTGTAAACACCTCGTGCATTATCGTGCAGTTTATGCTGAACCAGAACCTGAAAAAACAGGTGAGGAGGAGGCTGCGACTGCAGCGCGGCAACGAGAGTGATGAGGACATGGACACAGAATTCTCTCAAACCGTGAGCCCCGGCGCTTTGGAGATCATGTTGTTAATGGGGCAGGTTCTAGCCGTGGAACGCCGATTCTAGGCCCGGGAAACAAGCACAGACTGGTGGGACCGCATAGTGTTGCAGGTGTGAGATGATTCTCAGTGGCTGCGAAACTTTTGCATGCGTAAGGGCACTTTCTTGGAACTGTGTGACTTGCTTTCCCCTGCCCTGAAGCGCCAGAATATCAAGATGAGAGCAGCCCTCACAGTTGAGAAGCGAGTGGCGATAGCCCTGTGGAAGCTTGCAACGCCAGACAGCTACCGGTCAGTCGGGAATCAATTTGGAGTGGGCAAATCTACTGTGGGGGCTGCTGTGATGCAAGTAGCCAAAGCAATCACTGAGCTGCTGCTACCAAAGGTAGTGACTCTGGGAAATGTGCAGGTCATAGTGGATGGCTTTGCTGCAATGGGATTCCCTAACTGTGGTGGGGCGATAGATGGAACCCATATCCCTATCTTGGCACCGGAGCACGAGGGCAGCCAGTACATAAACCGCAAAGGGTATTTTTCAATGGTGCTGCAAGCACTGGTGGATCACAAGGGATGTTTCACCAACATCAACGTGGGAAGGCCGGGAAGGGTTCATGACGCTCGCGCCTTCAGGAACACTAATCTGTTTAAACGGCTGCAGCAAGGGATTTACTTCTGTAGCTGGGTGAACACCCGCTCCAGCCCTGAAGGGGTTGGAAAAGCCCTGCAGAGGGCTGGGGCTGTGGAAAGGGGCAAAACCAAGGCTGATTGGGGAAGTGGCTGCAGCTGGGGCCACGCCCCAAACAGAGCAACTAGGCCTTTTAAGAAGGCCTGGGCAGCCAGAAGCTCAGGAGTCTCCCTCTGACTGCAGAGAGAGATGGGGCCTGGCTGCAGGCAGGGCCGGCTTTAGGCCAATTCCACCGATTCCCCCGAATCGGGCCCCGCGCCTAAGAGGGCCCCGCGCCCAGTTGCAGGGCCACCCATAGTGGGGGGTAAGTGGCAGAGAATCCCTTCCTTGGCTAGAGGCGCCTTTTTAATTTTTACTCACCCGGCGGCGTTCCGTGTCTTTGGTGGCACTTTGGCGGCGGGTCCTTCACTCGCTCCGGGTCTTTGGCAGCACTTTGGCGGCAGGTCCTTCAGTGCCACCGAAGACCCGGAGCGAGTGAAGGACCCACCGCCAAAGACTAGGAGTGCGGCCTGCTGAGTACAAGCCCCACGTGTTGTTTTTACGTGTTTTTTTTTTTTTTAAGTCATCCCTGACGGGGCCCCGTCAAAACTGTTCGAATCGGGCCCCGCACTTCCTAAAGCCGGCCCTGGCTGCAGGGAGCTCACCCGGGGACCTAGAGTGAGGTAGGGCTGGGGAAAGGCCTTGGGGGCTGGGAAGCCCTAGGCCAGCAACTCCCCAGGCTGCAGGGCCTGGTCCTAGGTATTGGGGTTGTAGAGGGGCAGCCGCAGCATGAGGTTGGGGAAAGGCAGCCAGTCCAAACCCCTTGTTGCCTGTGATGATTGGCTGATAGACTGCAGTCTGTCCCAGGGCGCGGGGGCTAGATGGTGACTGGCAGTAGCCACGACTGAGGCAACATTGGGATAAGGGGTGGGGGTTCCCCTAGGTGGGGAGACCCAGAGAGAGAGTGGGGTACTGCCAGGGGGACAGCACCCAAGCCAAGGGCACTGGGGTCTGGGAGGGTCACGGGGCCAACAACAGGCGGGACACCTGGCCTGCAGAGGGTGCTCTGGATGCTGGGTGAGCTAATTCCCGAGACGACCAGCAGGAGGCGCCGCAGGGGTGAGTTTGCGCCTGATTACAACTTCCCAGACCAGAAAATAACCGTTGGGGATGTTGAAATGCCTATAGTTATCCTTGGGCACCCAGCCTACCCCTTAATGCCATGGCTCATGAAGCCATACACAGGCAGCCTGGACAGTAGTGAGGAGCTGCTCAACTACAGGCTGAGCAAGTGCAGAATGGTGGTAGAATGTGCATTTGGACGTTTAAAGCGTGGCTGGCACACATTACTGACTCGCTCAGACCTCAGCCAAACCAATATTTCCATTGTTATTGTTGCTTGCTGTGTGCTCCACAATCTCTGTGAGAGTAAGGGGGAGACCTTTATGGCGGGTTGGGAGACTGAGGCAAATCGCCTGGCCGCTGATTACGTGCAGCCAGACACCGGGGCGATTAGAAGAGCACACCAGGAAGCGCTGCGCATCAGAGAAGCTTTGAAAACTAGTTTCATGACTGGCCAGGCTATGGTGTGAAAGTTCTGTTTGTTTCTCCTTGATGAAAACCCGCCCCCTTGATTGACTCATTCTCTGTAAGCAACCCACCCTCCCCCTTCGATCACAGCTTGCTTTCAAAGGAAATAAAGTCACTATCGTTTAAAAATCATGTATTCTTTATTACTTGATTATAAAAAGAGGGAGAGAACTGACAAGGTAGCCCAGGTGGGGTTTGGGAGGAGGATAGGAGGGAAGGAAAAGGCCACCTTAAAAAGGTCAAAATAATGACAGCCGTTTGCTTGGGCTGTCCACTGGGCTGGAGTGGGAGGGTGCACGAAGCTCTCCCCTCCCCCCCCCGCTGCGTTCTCACACGTCTGGGTGAGGAGGCTATGGAACATGGTGAGGGAGGAGGGCGGTTATACAGGGGCTGCAGCGGCACTCTGTGATCCTGCTGCTGTTCCTGAAGCTCCACCAGACACCGGAGCACGTCCGTTTGCTCAGGCAGCAGCCCCAGCGTTGCATCCCGCCACCTCTCATCTCGAGTATCTGTCCTCACGTTGGTCCCTCCTGTCCTCACGTTCACTGGCATCTTTCCTGTACTTTGATACCGTGTCCTTCCACTCATTCAGATGAGCTCTTTCATTGCAGGTCGATTCCATGATTTCGTCTCGCGTCCATTTTTTTTCGCCACCTTATCTGAGATAGCCTTCGGGACAGAGGAGGGAGGCTTGAAAAATTTGCAGCTGCGGGAGGGAGGGGAAAAAAGGGAGAGAAGTATTTAAAAAGATACATTTTACAGAACAATGCTTATACTTTTTCACGGTGAACAACACTATTCACATTACATAGCACATGTGATTTCGGTACAAGATCGCATTTTGCATCTTAATATTGAGTGCCTGCGGTTTTGGTGTTAGAGATCACAGATGCAGGTCCGGGCAACAGAATTTGGCTTGCATGCGGCCATGGTAAGCCATTGTCTTTCAGCTTCTGCAGCCTTCATAAAAGCAGCGCCCTCCTTTCCCACATACCAAGCAAAGCCCATTGAGTGCTGCGGTTTTCCTGTTAACGTGCAGCAGCAGAAACCAAACTAACCGCCCCCCCCCATCCAATTCTCTAGGATGATCGCTTTATCCCTCCCCCCACCACGTGGCTGGTATCAGGGAAGATCCGTGCTAGCCAAACGCGAAAAGCTCAGCGCCAATGATCCTTCCCCCCCGCCCCCCCTTGGCTAACTGCAGGGAAGGATTTCTTTTCAGCCACAGGCAAACAGCCCAGTAGGAACGGCCACCTCTGTTCCCTTAATTAAATTCCCGTATTTCAACCAGGTTATCATGAATGATATCATTCTCCTGAGGATAACACAGCGAGATAAAGAACAGATGTTGCTTGAATGCCAGCAAACACCGGGACCATACGCTGCCAGGCTTTGTCATGCAATGATACCAGATTACTTGCTACTAGCATGGCGTGGTCAACTGTCCTACTATGGAGGACAGAATAAGGCTGCACTGCCCAGAAACCTGCAAAGGCTTTTGGAGTACCTCCAGGAGAGCTTCATGGAGATGTCCCTGGAGGATTTCCGCTCCATCCCCAGACACGTTAACAGACTTTTCCAGTAGCTGTACTGGCCGCGAATGCATCCCAAGTCCTCAGGGCAAATAAATCGTTTAAAAAAAAGCTTGCTTTTAAACCATGTTTTATATTTACAAAGGTACACTCACCAGAGGTCCCTTCCATGGCTTCATGATCTGGGATAATGGGTTGGGAGGGTACTTTAGTCAGGCTGAGAAAAAGATCCTGGCTGTTGGGGAGAACAGTGCTGTGTGCTCTCCATAAACTCAACCTCCTCCTCATCTTCCCTGTGCGCAGAATCCTCAGGCATGGCTGAGATTACCCCCTCCTCAGAATCCACGGTCAGAGGTGGGGTAGTGGTGGCAGCCCCCCTAGAATTGCATGCAGCTCAGCGTAGAAGCGGCATGTCTGCGGCTCTGACCCGGACCTTCCGTTTGCTTCTTTGGTTTTCTGGTAGGCTTGTCTGAGCTCCTTAACTTTCACGTGGCACTGTAGTGAGTCCCTATTGTGGCCTCTCTCCATCATGCCCTTGGAGATTTTTTTAAATGTTTTGGCATTTCGACTTTTGGAACGTAGTTCTGCTACACGGAATCCTCTCCCCATATAGCGATCAGATCCAGGTCCCGTATGGTCCGTGCTGGTGCTCTTTTTCGATTCTCAGACTGCATGGTTACCTGTGCTGATGAGCTCTGCGTGGTCACCTGTGCTCTCCATGCTGGGCAAACAGGAAATGAAATTCAAAAGTTCGTGGGGCTTTTCCTGTCTACCTGGCCAGTGCATCCGAGTTCAGATTGCTGTCCAGAGCGGTCACAATGGTGCACTGTGGGATAGTTCCCGGAGGCCAATACCATAGAATTGCGGCCACACTAACCCTAATTCGAAATGGCAATGTTGATTTTGGCGCTACTCCCCTCATCGGGGAGGAGTACAGAAATCCATTTTAAGAGCCCTTTATGTCGAAGTAAATGGCTTCGTTGTGTGGACGGGTGCAGGGTTAATTCGATTTAACGCTGCTAAATTCGACCTAAACTCATAGTGTAGACCAGGCCTTAGCAATGGAGCTAAGACTTATCACACATCTGCCCACCTTAATTCGAATGAAGCTCCTTATCTGACAGATCAGGCATTGTCAGTTTCATCCAGAACAATTTACAAACTTGGAACCTAATACTGTAAACCCTTAATCATTTGATCAATCCCATTGAAGACAATGGGACTATTTGCATGACTATGGACCACTTTTGTGGACTGGTAAGAGTTTCAGGAGTCTGTTCCTATAAAGGAAGTTGAATCCCCCGTTGAAATGCAATGTTTGGGTACAACACCATAAAGCAGTTTAGGATACAGTTCTACTTAAGATTTCTTTTAGTAAGTCATACATATGCTGAAATGGCTCCTCACCCAACTCCCATATTCCATATAAACAGACTGAATACTATGTATTTGGGGGGAAAGTGAGTAGTTAAGCATGTTGATGTTTGTATATACAAAGGGAGGTGTCAGAGGTGACAGGGAGAGCGTGGGGTCCCTGGGCTGGGGTGGGGTCACATGGAGAGTCACAGGGGAGGTCACATGCTCCCCCCTTGTGTCCCTCCCATGAGTGCAGTACCTGCAAGAAATGATTTCTACTTGTATCACTGGGCACAACCCTATGAGTATGAATATGCAGAATCCATCTAAAAGAACTTTAGTTACAGGTAAGTAACCTTCAGTTCTTTGAATATCCTCTGTATATTCCCACTCATGGGATAATCTGGCAAACAGCATCCCATCAATGGAAGGTGGGACTCAAGATCCTAATTAAACAGGGATGGAAGTACTGCCCTACCAAACTGAGGGTCTGCCCTAGATGCTCTGTCTAAGGAGTAATGTTTAGTAAATGTATTTATTGAGCTCCAAGTAGCAGCTCTCAGTGATTGGGACATGTGTAAGGGATGCTATGGAGATAGCCATTGTTTTAGTAGAACGGGCTGACACAGCTCTAACAAGAGGAGAAATAGATGCCAATGTATAGCTTTCCTCTATAAAATGTCTACCCAAATTGATATAGGTTGTGAAGAGACTGCTTGACCTTAGATGGCCTGCACAAGATATAAAGAGATTCTTGAAGACATGCAAAATTCCTTAGTCCTAGTCAGATAGTAGGTGAGGATCCTCTTAGCATCTAAAGTAAGCAACCTTGATTCACCCTTGTGACTGAGGTCTGGGGAAGAAAACTGGTAGCTTTATAGTTTGATTAATGCGGAATTCAGACTCTACTTTGGGGTAAGGGCAAAGCAGCAGCTTATCTTTTTTGAAATATAGTAAAAGATGGATTAGCAGTGAGGGCATGTAGTTCTCTAACTAGCCTAGTAGGTGCTGTGTTAGATCCCTTGATGGGACTAAGTCTTTTACCTGTGGATACATGTCAGCAGGCCCCTTCATAAATGTCTTAACCATATTATGTGCAATGAGAGATTTATTATCTATGAAAATATCAAGGGTGAATCTAAGAGGATAAAGAAACACCCAAAACTTTTAATTTGAGCAAATATTCCAGAATATATTGAATTGGTGGTAAATGTGTTGATCCAGGATTTTCACATATCCGCTTCACAATTCTAGTCCATTTGAAATTATAGCACTTTTTAGTCAACTGTTTTTTGGGGGGCGGGAGTTGTGGGGGGGGCAGGGTTGTTTGTTTAAGTTAAGTATAACTTGCTGCACTTCTAATGGGAAAGATTTTTCCATTACAGTCATATAGCCCATGCAATCAAGTGCAGTGATAGAGGTCTGGATGGTAAATCCTGCCTCTTTGTTGAGGCAACAAATCTGATAACACTAGAAGAAGTCTGTAAACTCCCTTTGAAAGTTGCAGGAGGTTTGTGTACCATTGCTGACTTGGCCATGCTGGAACAATAAAGATTATTCTGGACCCATCTGGCTTTATCTTCTTTACTACCTTCTGAATTAATGGGAAGTTAATACTAGTCCATTCCCCCAATTCTGGAGAAAAGTGTCTGATATCAAGAGACTGCCATACCTTCTCACAAGCAGAAATGGAAATGGTATTGTATCTGGTGGTAAATAGATCTATGTCCAGAAATCCTCTTGGTTTGAAGATGTCATCAGTTTCTTTATTGACCATACATGCAGATGTCATATTTCTGCTTAGCTGATCTGTCAAGTTGTCCTTTCCAGCATGATGAAGGGCCATGGGATAAACTCTATGCTGGATACCTCAGTTCCATAACTCAACTACTACTTTGCACAGTTGGAAAGTGTGCTCCCCTTTGTTTAAGATAAGAAGAAGTTACTCACCTTGTGCAGTAACAATGGTTCTTTGAGATGTGTGTCCCTGTGGGTGCTCCACTCTAGGTGTCAGTATGTCCCTGCACCGGAGATTTCTTGCAGCAGTACTCGGCCGGGGGAAGGGCACGCACAGGAGTCATCTCGTGCAGCCATTGGCACTTCCTGTAGTGCGCGCTCCCCCGACCGTCCCCTCTATTCCTTCTCTACCGCAGAGCTAGGCTGTGTGAACTCCGAAGTAGAGGGGAGGAGGGTGGGTAGTGGAGCACCCACAGAGGGACACATCTCAAAGAACCATCGTTACTGCACAAGGTGAGTAACTTCTTCTTCGAGTGGTGTCCCTGTGGGTGCTTCACTCTAGGTTCTTGTAGAGCAGTACCCCACCAGTGTTAGGGGTTCGGAGTTATGTATAAGTGTGTGATGAGAGCACTGTGAGACCAACGATAGAGTCTGAGACAAGGCCTTGGGTGATAGCATAATGCTTTACAAAAGTGTGCTCCGATGTCCAGGTTGCAGCTCTACAAATATCTATTAAGGGGACATTGTTCAAGAATGCAATCGATGTCGCCATGGCTCACGTTGAGTGGGATCTGATGCCCATGGGGGGTTCTTTGTGATGCAGGTGGTAGCAAGTATGAATACAGGTAGAGACCTATTTGGAGAGTCTCTGGGTTGATATTGTAGAGCCCTTGGAGCGCTCTGCTGTAGAGATGAATAGTCTTGGTGACTTGCGAAATGGTTTAGTTCTGTCCAAGGCTACAGCCCGTCTGACATCTAGCATGTGCAACGTTGCTTCTCAAGAGTCATTATGTGGCTTGGGATAGAAGGCAGGTAAGTGTATGGTTTTGTTATGAAAATTTGTAGCCACTTTGGGCAAGAATTTTGAGTGAGGACGTAACATGATTTTGTCTTTGGTAAATACAGTGTACGGTGGTTCAGCCATCAATGCTCCTATTTCACCGACACGTCTTGCAGACGTGATTGCCACTAGGAATGCGACCTTCATTGACATATGTAGGAGCGAGCAGGTTGCTAGAGGTTCAAAGGGTGGTCTTGTGAGACATTTGAGCACAAGATTGAAATCCCATGGTGGTGCAGGTTGGCGTACTTCTGGGTACATGTTCTGTATACCTGCTAGAAAGTGCCGTGTAATCGGGTGAGCAAATATTGAAGCCCCTTCTATCTGTTCGTGGAGGGCCATGATGGCAGCCAGGTGTACTTTAATAGAACTTATGGCTAACCTCGTTTCTTTCAGTTCTAGTAGGTAGTCTAGGATCATAGATAGAGGCGTCTTGGTCGTGTCCAGCTGTTTTTGCTGACACCGAAGGGAGAATCTTCTCCACTTGTGGCAGTAAGTATTTCTAGTGGTGAGGTGACGGCTATTTAGTAATACCTGTTTTACTTTCTCCGAACAGTTCAATTCCCCATGTTAGAACCAGAGAGGAGCCATGCTTTGAGATGGAGTTTCGCTGGGTCTGGATGGAGTGTCAGGCCCTTGTTCTGGGACAGGAGGTCCACCCAGAAAGGCAGCGATTGTGGGGCACAGACTGCTAGACATGAGAGGTATGGAAACCAAGTCTGTCTTGGCCATGTGGGGACAATGAGAATGATGTATGCTCTGTCAAGTTGTATCTTGTGGATGACCCGTGGGATCAGTGGTATCGGTGAGAAGGCATACATGAGTGACGCGTTCCACGGGATGAGGAAGGCATCCCCTAATGATCCTGGTGCCAGACCTGCCCTGGAGCAAAGTAGTGGACATTTGTGATTTGTCGTTGAGGCGAAAAGGTCAATTGCTGGGTGAGCCCATTTTTGAAATATTTTGCCGAGAACACTGTCAAGGATTTCCCACTTGTGTTCCTGTGAGAAGTGCCTGCTGAGGTTGTCGGCTGTAGTGTTTTGGCACCCTGGTAGGTATGATGCTGTGATGTTTATATTGTTGCGGATGCAGAAGTTCCATAAATTCATGGCTTCTATGCATAGCGAGTGAGACCTGGCTCCTCCTTGGCGATTGATATAAAACATGCATGCCACATTGTCGGTGGGAATAGAGATTGAGGTTTCTCATATGAGTGGGAGGAAGTGTTGGCATGCATTGTGTACCGCGCGGAGTTCTAAGAGATTGATATGTATTCAGGTTTCCATTTCAGAACACTTATCTTGTACATTGTGGTGACCCAAGTGGGTGCCGCAACCTATCAGAAAGGCATCTGTTGTAATAGTCATTGATGGGGGGTCTTGTTGAAAGGGAATCCCGGAGCATACATCCCTGGCTGTGTCCACCATTGTAGGGAGAGGATAACCCTTGGTGGTAGTGTCATACGTCTATTGAGAGAGTGTTTGCTGGGTGCATAGACCGTGTGCTCAACCAGTGCTGCAGACAGCGCATATGGAGTCTGGCATACTTTACTATGAAAATCGAAGCTGCCATATGTCCCAGAATCTGAAGGCATGTCCTCACTGAAGTTTGTGGGCTGATGGTCACCATGGAAATAAGATTGGTCCATGTAGTGAATCTCTGGTTTGGCAATATTGCCTTGGCTTGTATGGAGTATAGGTCGGCTCCGATAAACTCCAATTGCTGGGTTGGTTCCAGGGTGGATTTCTTTTCGTTTATCTGTAGACCTAGCTGGTGAAACAGATCTATTGTGGTCTTCAGCATGCCTGCTGTTTCTTGTCGATTGGCGTCCTTGAGGAGGCAATCGTCCAAATAGGGGAAGATTATGACTCCTTTGTGTCATAAATGTGTTGCTACTACCGTGAGCGTTTTTGAGAATACGCGGGGAGCAGTGGACAGTCTGAAGGGAAGGACCCTGTATTGGTAGTGGTTGGGTCCTACTGTGAACCGCAGGAACCGTCTGTGGGCAGGATGTATTGTAATATGGAAGTATGCATCTTGGAGGTCGAGGGCTGCAAACCAGTCCCCCCCATCTAGCGCTGAGATTATTGTGGCCAGAGTGACCATTTTGAACCTGTGGTTGCGTACGAACCTGTTGAGTTTTCAGAGATCTAAGATTGGTCTCCATCCCCCTCCTTTCTTCTCTGTCAGGAAATATTTGGAATAAAATCCCCTCCCTTGGTATTGATGTGGTGCTGGTTCTACAGCACCCAGCAGTAGGAGGTGGTCTACTTCCTGTTGCAGAAGGTGCTCGTGAGAGGGGTCAGTGAAGAGTGACGGGGAAGGGGGCAGGGTAGGGGGGATGGCTGTGAAAGGAATGGTGTAGCCAGATTGTATGATCTCCAAAACCCATTGATCTGTGGTTATCGCAGACCAGGCATGGTAAAATGGGCGTAGGCGGTGACCAAACTTGTGGGATGGGGTATCTGTTGGCACTAGAGGTGTGGGGAGGTCGTGCATACCCTCAACCAAGACTTCAAAATTGTGGCTTATATGTAGATGGACGAGTGGACGAGGCCTGGTTCTGTGGAGCTCATCATCTCTGAGCCCGTTGTTTGGGTCTGTTCTGAGTGAAGTATCGTGGTTGTTGATGGTTAAATGAGGTGTCTCATGACCTCTGGTATGGTGTAAAGCGAGAGCGTTTGTCAGGTGGTGTGTGAATGCCTAGTGTACGCAGCGTCGCTCGGGAGGCCTTCATGGTATGGAGGACGTTGTCTGTTTGAGACGAGAATAGTTTATCCCTATCGAAGGGGAGGTCCTCCACTTTTAACTGTAGTTCTTTTGGAATTCCCGAAGCCTGCAACCATGATGTTCTTCTCATAACCACAGCTGTTGCAGTTGTTCAGGCAGCTGTGTCTGCTACATCCATTGAGGCTTGCAGCGCTGTGCGGGCTATTAACTGACCCTCGTTGTTAATGGCGTTGAGTTGAGGACGTTTATGCTCGGGGAGGTCCTCCACGAGCTCTTGTATTTTACTATAGTTAGAGTAGTCGTAATTTGCTAGTAGAGCAGAATAGTTGGCAACTCTAAGCAGAAGGGTGGCTGATGAGTAAACTTTCTGCCCAAAGAGGTCCAGTCTCTTATGTTCTTTATCTTGCAGTGAGGAGCGGAAATGAGGCTGTTTACTGCACTGATTAGCAGCCTCTACTACCAGAGAGCAGGCTTGAGGGTGTGAAAGCAAAAATTCCATGCCTTTGGCTGGAACAAAGTATTTTCTGTCAGCCCTTTTGTTGGTGGGTGGTGCCGATGCCAGTGTTTGCCATATTACCTCTGCAGGCTCCATTATAGCCTCATCCATGGGGAGGGCAATCTTGGTCAATGATGCCGGTTGTAAGATTTTTAACAACTTATGTTGTTTCTCCTGCACCTCATGTAAGGCAATTTCTTGGCTGTTTGCTACTCTTTTGAAGAGTTCTTGGAACTGTTTCAGGTCATCTGGTGCCATAGGGGTAGACGGCGTTACCACTTCATCTGGTGCGGAAGATGAGTGTGGGGCAGGTGGTGAATCAGCCAGGTCTGCCTGTGATAGTATCTCTTCTTCGTCTATCTCTGTCTCAGGGGGGTCAGAGGTTTCTCTGTGTGGTAATGATGGGTGTACTCTGGAACTTCTTGTTGCTGGGGAAGGGGGACCAGAATAGGGGTTCTGGTATGTGGGCCAAGGACCCCATTGTGGTTATTGCATGGGGTAAGGTGGTAATGGGTAAGGCCAGTGCTGTGCATACCAGGGCTGTGAATGGTCGGAGGGATGAGGCTTAGGCATCACAGCGTTCCATGTAGGTCTCATCTGTGATGGGGATGAACGTTGAGAGGAGAAGCAGTTGTCCTGCACGTCTCCTTTCTTGCCACTATGCATGGAGAGTGGTGCAGGAGATGAAGGAGTGTACCGTGCTATGTAGCTCGGGGAGTGTTTGATGCCGAGCAGTGGTGACTATGGTGCTGAAGAAACTGTTATGTCATCAGCATGCAGGAGTTGCGCTGGTCTCGCCTTGGGGTTGCGGTCAACCGTTGGAGCGCTGACCAGTGCTGGATTCGGCTTGTTAGCTGGCATCAAGTCTTGGGTCGGTGCTGGTGGTGGCAGCATCGATCGTGGTGCTACTGCCTGTGCCGCGCTCTGCACCGAGGTAGTCAGTGCCGTGGAGGAGACTTGACATCTCAACTCCGGTGCCACGCGTTGGGGCTTGGCAGGGGTCCGCTGAGGAACAGTGCTGGAGGAGCCCAGTGCCTCGTAAGTGCTCACTCTGGATGAGTGGAGCACTGAGGGTAAAGACCTCGCTGGGGAAACTCTCTTTTTCTGAGAGACCCTTGCTGGAGAGGTCGAGGCTCACTTCCTGACAGTTTTGGAAGTCAGAGCCTTATCAGAACTCAGGGATCTCAGTTTATGAGACTCACCAGAGGACGTCTCTTGCGGAGGTTGGAGGGATTTCTCCAGCAGAAGCATTTTCAAGCGGAGATCCCTGTCACATCTTGCCCTTGTTGTTAAGTTGGTGGAATGTATGCATTTCTGGGAGATATGAGGTTCTCCCAGACAGCAAATGCAGGATGTGTGGCCGTCAGAGACCGGCATCGGTTCATGGCAGGAGTCACACTTTTTAAATCCTGATGAGCCTGACATGACTGCAGTTAAGCCTCTCCCCCCTCTCGAGAGATAAGGGTGGGAGTTAATTGTAATGGTAAACTGTAGAAACTGTTCCCAAACGGGGAGTTAAGCAGAGAAAAAGTCATCTTCTTCCTTTTTTTTGTTTTTGTTTTTTGTTTTTTGAAGTAAAACCTCTAAGAGGAACTAACAAAACTATGTATAGACTAAGACTAACTAAACAATGTAACTAAGTATAGACTAATAAGAAGTTCCTATTTAACTTGTAACTTTTTTTCAGAAAGTATCAAAGAGAGCACTGCCACGGAACTCCGTCTGCAGCCAAGGACGGTTGAGAAGGAACTGAGGGGACGGTCGGGGGTGCCAACTGCTGCACGAGACGACTCCTGTGCGCACCCTTCCCCTGACCAAGTACTGCTGCGAGAAATCTCTGGCGCAGGGACGCACCGACACCTAGAGTGGAGCACCCACAGGGACACCACTTGAAGAAGAATATATTACTATCATGTTACCTGTGGCAATCTGTTCTACTCTTCCCTAGTTGTGAGGTAGAAAAGACTTGAGAGCTAAATAGATGATTCTGAACTCTAGAATATTTATATGCAGTTTCTTTTCTTCAAAGCTCAAGTGTGTTCAAACTGTTAGACTATCAAAATGTGCTCCTACCCCTTGTTGGAAGCATCTGATGCGATCGTTACGGATGGAGATGGAGGATCAAACAACACTCATTTTAGAGCATTTGCGCTCTGAGCCCACCATGTGAATGATAACACAATTCCCTCCAGAATTTATTTTTTAGCATACTGTCCATACTTGGTCTGTAAATTTGCTGCCAGCCAGTGTTGTAGAGTTCTCATCCTGAGTCAAGCATACGGTGTGACATAAGCGGCTGAAGCCATTATGACCATCAGCACTAGAGAAAACATTAACATTTGCCTATAGCAAGTTGAAGCTTAAGAAGCCTCTTTTGTGAGACAAGGTGGATGAGATAATATCTTTAATTGGACCAACTTCTGTTGGTGAGAGAGAAAACCCTGCTGCCTGAGCATCTGGAACTGTTCTTATGAAGTGAATTATTTGAGTAGGACGAAGCAGGAACTCTTTCATATATATCAAGAGTCCTAACTTCTCAAAGAGGGAACATGTGTAACTAATGTCCTCAAGAAGAGCATCCTGTGATGTTGCACTGAGAAACCAATTATCTCATAGTTTAGTGAAAATACCCTCACATAAGTGAGGATACTTTGTAAAAAAACCAACAACAACAACAACAACAAAACATGGGGGCAGAAGATAGGCCAAATGGTAGCACTTTGTGCTGGAAGTGCTGTTGTCCCACCATAAAATACTTGTGACTTGGTCTGTTAGAAATATGAAAATAAACATCCTTTAGATAGAGAGCTGCAAACCAGTCGAGGATGGAAAAGAAAGATCCAATGGATGCTGGCATCAGCATGTGGAAACAGAATTTCCTGATGGTGGTGAGCTTCCTTAGATCCAGTATCAGATGAAATCCTCCACGTTTCTTTGGAGTGAGGAAATATCTGGAATAGAAGGCCTGAATTCTGAACTGTTTTTAAACCTCCTCTGTTGCTCCCATCTATTATTGGGACAGAATATGATTTAACATGCTCTTTTAAGAGGGATTCCCTAAATAGGGAAGGGATGGGGGTTGAGTGGAGGTATAGTTTCAAACTGAATTATACGAACAGAGAAACTATAGGACCCAGAAAATGTAGAAGTCTCCGGAGAAAAGCAAGAAAGTTCACCTGATATCTTTCGTATTTCGAAAGTGGAGATCCAAGAAGCATAAATTTGAGGGAGTTTTCTCCTTCCCCTTTTAGATAATAAGTCCTGTGGATCCAGTATGTAATCCAATTGCAGAGCTATATGGTGTAGTTTAGCTGCTACAGCAGGGGTGGGCAAACTTTTTGGCCTGAGGGCCGCATCGGGTTTCAGAAACTGTATGGAGGGCCAGTTAGGGGAGGGGGTCATGGCCCGACCCCCCCCATATGCTCCCTCTGGGACTCCTGCCCCATTCAACCCCCCCTTTTCCCTGACAGCCCCCCAGGAACCTCTGCCCCATCCCCGCCCCCTGACCGCCCCCAGAACCCCTGCCCAATCAACTGTGTAGCAGTCATAGAACTCAACCTCAGAACAGAAAACGGAGGTCTCGTCAAGATCTTCTTGGAGCTAGCTGTACTCCGAGCTAACGGTGGTCTTTTTATCTTATGGTCTGATTGTGAGATAAGCCTTCAGCCAGAGCCTGCGATGATTCATCCCCCAGACAGATCCAGCGATGATTCATCCTTCAGGCATGCTGCAGCAGCCAATCCATAAGTGAGGACCAGATCTGCTGACTCCGAGACAGCAATTTAATCCCACAAGAAGAGCAGCAATCCAGTCTATCCAACCTCACTACTTGGGCTGGGAACTCTCCCTCCACCTAGTGATGTTTCCAGCCTGCTCCTGCCTCAAGTACCCAACCTGCTCCTGTTACTGCCACAGGCATCCAGCCTGCTATCACCAGTTGGCTCTATGCTGGTATCCACCGGTACTTCCATGGGCTACTCCACCCCTACCTTGGTGAGCCATCTAGCGACCCCGACACTGATTCTTTAGAAGCTGCTAATATGAGCAACATCACTGTCAAAGTTTCTTGGAGCAAGAGAACTTGCAGTCTGTTGTAGTCTGTTCAGGTGCTTTGTACATGGTCTTGGAGTAAAGATGCTGCAGATAGAATACCTTGAAATACTGTGGCCATCATTGAGACATGCCAATCGGACATGAGCATCCAAGGCTGAGAACACTGCCTGACACAATGTACACCTCTGAAAACTGAGTCTTTTGGACTTCAGATCTGCCATTAAGCTGATCAACAGAACCAAATCTAAACTATAACTAAATAACACCAAGAACTGACTTAATTATATCTATCCAAATTAAACTAATAGTAAAATACTATCTAAGGCACTAAAATTCTTGAGAA
The DNA here is from genome assembly GCF_028017835.1 of Emys orbicularis. Taxonomy (NCBI): domain Eukaryota; kingdom Metazoa; phylum Chordata; order Testudines; family Emydidae; genus Emys; species Emys orbicularis. The sequence goes on along the minus strand of NC_088687.1, from coordinate 92,718,293 downwards.
GGTTCTGGATCTCAAGGATCCAGAGAAATTTACATGCATCTGCTGCTGTGGCTGGAAGGAAGTGAGGCAGCTCAGTGCACCACAGCCCTTTTTATAGCCTCACCCTCAGAACATTTGGGAATGCTGAGGGACAGGGTAGGAGGGGTGCATGAGCATTCCCAGACGTTTCCACCATCTGAGCTGCCCATTAATTTGAATATGCCAAGGACACTCAAAGAGCTACCATCCTTAATTCCCATCAGCTAAGTCTTACAGCTTCCTGTGTACAACAACAAATGTAGAAAAAATGCAAAAAGCAACTTCGTCAGCCTGACAGACTGATGTGTTCTGTGCTAAAGGTGTGCTAGTCTGAAGTGCTTTTGTTTGATATTTTGGTTATACTTTGGGACAGAGAACAGATACTTTGCAAAAAATCTATTGTTCCAGTGCAGAAGGATAACACTTTAAAGATAGGATCACAGTAAATAAAGGACTCATTTTGTGGCTAAAGTTGAGAGATGGTGCCCTTTATTTTGCTGAGTATTGTGATAATTTTGAAAGTTAAAGGTCCAAGATGTGCCTTTTTCTCTTATTCATATAGGCTACCTTTGTATTTGAAGTTGTTGAGCAGCTTCCTATTGAGTTTAGCTGCTGGTTGTTTTTGTTTCACAAATAGCAGAGCTGAATATCAGGAATAAAGTATTTGTTGATTAAAAGAAATATCCAATAGCTTTAAAATATAAACATGACAGATGTTAGTCACGTTGCTTATTGCACTTAAAATACTCAGATACTATGTTTATGAGCATAGCATAAGAATCTATGTAGAATAGACATTTGTTCTTTAGAAAAAACATTAATTTTTAGAGGATGTTGGTTTATACAAACATTTAAGTACTCTTTTTCTGGTTATAGGGATTGTCAGAACCTGCCCTTTCCTGAGCACACACCTTGTTCAACACTGGTGTCTCTGGGTCACTAATAAAGCCCTTTATCCCTCTAAGCTTCCTCTTAGGTAGGGTAACCAGACGTCCCAATAAAATCGGGACCTTTCCGATATCTAGGCAATTTGTCCCGATATTTCATGGTACTCCATTTTTGGTTTTTTTTTTTTGCTCTGCCGATAACCCCCCCCCCCCCCATGTGTCCCAATATTTTCTTCCTCATCTGGTCACCCTACTCTTAGGACACTTGCGTGTAAATATCAGGCAATCCGGGCTGCTTTTCCTAACTTTTTTTCCAAGGACCCTGCAGATCTCTTCAAAACCTCATTGAGTGGGAGGGGCCTCTCACCTGTGGGTTTGAAAAAACCACTAAACTCTTATTTAATTAAATTAAACAAAGATAACAATAACATTCAGTAACCCTTCTACTTCTTACTCTGCTTGGGAAACACTAATCTTGTAAATGCTTCCCTTCCTAATCACAGTCTAGCTGTCCACCTTCTACTCTCTCCCCCCTCTGGAGTCCTTCAAATTGAAGACCTCCAAAGTTCAAAATGGGTAGACTGGGTGGAACTTCTGTCCTGGAGTCGAAGTCTCTGTGCACCTAGCAGCATGTTCTTTTTGGTCTTCATCCCACAACACACCCCATCATACAATTATTTTTTTTAACACTTATCCTGGAACAACATCATCTCATATCAAACAACTTTAGGTTAAGATAGTCCCTTCTCTACAGGGATCTCTCTCTCATTTGGTCTTTTTGGTTGCAGTACATCTAGGGTTTGCTATCGGGGGACAGAAGTGGAAGAATCTAAAGTAGCATTAGGAATCCTGCATTCTGCTACACCAGAAGCTTGATTTTACTAACTACAATATTTTGCACTTCAGGCTTCCAGCTAAGGAAAGTGCTTTACAAATATTAATTAAACATCTCTTCCTATGAAGTAAGTAGGAGATAAATAGAGATCACTGAATCTTGGTGGTTAAACAGCAGAGCGAATACTACACAGCAGGAGGTGAAAAACATCCAGGAGAAACTGGTGGAACAACTTAGACATAAATATGTATGATCTAAATGGGAATGTGTTCAGGAAACAAAGATTAACACCAGCCCAGACACATGAAATTTGCCATAAAATCTCTAATAATCAAGAATGTTCTGAAAAAGATAGCACCTCAAGTAGCAAAGTGCCCCTTCAAACCATGCAGATGTATTATTGTAGTTCTGATATGAAGAGAACAGCAACACCTACTGAACCACCAATGTTTCTTGCAGTACCTGCTATTTTTGAAGGTCTTCACATCTTGATCCAACTTGGGTTTTGATATCTGACAAGATCAAAATACAGGATAATATGGCTGCACAAATGTGCTATTGCATTTCCCCCAAAGGCTCTTGTCTAGTGTTTTCTACTGTGCCTTGAAAGTATACTGTTAAGCAGTAAGAGCTTATTAAGTATTTATTAGTGGGAAATGTTCTAATAGTTTTTTAAAAAACTTATTCATTTGCTAAACATTTGTGTTAACTGGTAAAACAAAGTACAGTACTAAAAGAGAAAGAAGACTAACTTATTTTTGTAAATGATTTAAAAAACATTTTCAGGCCTTGTTTATACATTGGTTCATGGGATTTTAATAAAACCATTGATTTACAGCTATGTTGCTCTGGGACAACATTGGGGTGGAGCAGCAGTAGGGTGTGCTGGGGGGGCACATAGCAGCAGAGCAACAGGGATATTCTTAGGGAATGTGGAGGTCCATTGTATAAAAAAAGCACTTACCAGCATTGGATTGTCTTTCCTGTAGTGGCTCGGGGGTGTGTGTGTGTGTATTTGTTATCTGGGTAGAGGTGCAGAATTACGTGCTCATTCTCTGTGTCTCCTAGGGCTTTCTCCAGGACTTCCTCCAAGGTCCCTGCTACCTCTTTGTCCTGCTCCTCACCAGCCTGCCATCATATGATGAGGCCAGCGGTATTGAGGCGGAGGTAGTCAGTGACTTCAGGCTCCCAACTTGCAGCCCTGGAGAGCTCTTGATCCATTCACTGAAGCATGTGCATGTGCTAGGTCCCTTCCCAGAGCAATTGTTTGAGTCCTTTGCCTTCCAGTACAGGAGGAGTGCTTTATGCACTCCCAGCACTGGAATGGAATCCAGGGAATGCCCACCTCTGGGAATATCCCCTGGGACAAGTGAATATTCTTGCCAAGTCAGATGAAGTCATGGAGGATGGTGTATTCTGACCAAAGAATGACCAGCACCTGTGTGTGCTCCAAAGACCAGGAGGCTACTCTCAGACCATGATCACCTTACTGATCAATAGATTTCAGCAGAAACCCCCCTGAAATGCTCAGTGCAGTTTGCTACTACCAATTGCAAAGAGGTGGGGAGGTCAGGGACCTTTGTACTCTTGGGTAAGGGTCAGGCAGCAAAGGGATCAATGCATTGTGGGAATGGCCCTGGAGAACTATTGATACCCGTAAGCTGGTACATGCCCCTTGTCCCCATCCATACGGCACTGTAGAATGGGTACAGGGCAATGCCACAGTGGATACATGTACGTACCCACACCCCTCATGTGTGCTAGCTTTCACACACTAGACTGTCCTTCAGAAACATGCTTCAGAGCTTCAGATATTGACAACAGGGAGGCTATGGTACCACAACGCACATGTGACCTTGTACCGTCGCAAGTGCAGACACCCCCTAAAAAAAAAGGTTGCTAGCAGGAGGCATCATGAGAATGAAGAAGTCAAATGGATGACTATGTATAAGTGGGAGGAGACAACTAAATCACTAACTTACATATCTTGGAACACTTTGACCTTCATTACCAATGAAGTGGAGGCTTCTCTAGTCAAATAGCATTTGACAAGCTCAGTATAATACTTATTAGCCTGCGAGAATGCAGTCTCAGACCCATCTAGTAACAGAGTCTTAAACCAAACCATTGCTCTTGTTGCAGCCCTCAAAACAGACATCTCTGACTTTCTAAATGCTTGAGAATGAGAGGGATTAAATTTGAGAACATAACTAACATCTAATAAAAAACAGTTTCTTGCCATGGGGGTATGAGGCACCTGCTTTGGCCAGAAAGGAAGAAAAATGGGTTAGTTCAGGAGGAATACTGTAGTCATCTTGGAGACCAATTCCAAAGGAAATTGAAAAACACTTTTCTGGAAAGAACTGAAGGTAGAGTTGATGAAAGACAGTTCATCTCAGTCAGTCATCATCTAAATCAGTGGATTTCAAACTTTTTTTCTGGGGACCCAGCTGAAGAAAATTGTTGATGCCCATGACCCAACGGAGCTGGGGATGAGGGGTTTGGGTGTGGGAGGGGCTCAGGGCTGGGGCAGAGGGTTGGGGTGTGGGGGTGAGGACTGTGGGGTGGGGCCAGGAAAGAGGGGTTCAGGGTATAGGATGGGGCTCTGGGCTTGGGCAGGGGATTGAGGTGTGGGAGGGGGTGAGGGCTCTGGGCTGGGGGTGCAGGCTCTGGGGTGGGGTGGGATGGGGGCTTGGGGTGCAGGAAGGGGTTCCGGGTGGGGGGGGCTCAGGGCTGGGGCAGGGGATTGGGGCACGGGGTTGCAGCATGGTCAGCGGTGCAGCCGGGGTGTAGAGGCAGGCTTCCTGCCTGTCCTGGCACCGCAAACCGCTCTGCACCCTGGAAGTGGCCAGCAGCAGGTCTGGCTCCTAGGAGGAGGCGCGCAAGCAGTTCCGCGCAGCTCTTGCCTGCAGGCATCTCCCCTCCCCAGCTCCCACTGTTCTCTGTATGTATATATATCTGCTTACTATATGTTCCATTCTATGCATCTGATGAAGTGGGCTGTAGCCCACGAAAGCTTATGCTCAAATAAATGTGTTAGTCTCTACGGTGCCACAAGTACTCCTACCCTGGAGTGAGTGAGATAAGGCAGTAATACTCCAGGTGCCAATGGACAGTTCTTAGTTGCTTGCATTGAAAGTACTATGACCTGCAGTGCATGGAATGTATGAGCAGACCCAGTGTAAAATTACTTAGATTACTATGAGCAAAACAATTATTGGATTCTTGAATCTATTAATCTTTAGGAAATGGCCAGTAGGAAGCCGCCCACCCTGTTATGTTTTTGCTCAGTCATATAGCTGTACAATCATACATGTGCTAAATGTGAACTGAATGCTGGATGTTTTTGCATATATAGTCCATGAACCATCTTAGGTTTACGCTACAGACCTATATTGGTCCACATCCCCGAGTGACGTAGTTATACCGACCTAACCCACCTCTCAGGGAGGTGGATTAACTAAGACGACAGGAGAGTGCTCTCCTGTCGGCTTAGAGCATCTTCATTAAAGCTCTTCAGCAGCACAGCTGCATTGGTGAAGCTGTGCCGATCCAGCGTTTTAAGTGTAGACATGCCCTGAGTAGACTCTATATAGGGAAGTTTTCATTAGTGCAGTGAGACTTTTTCAGTTGAGGACATGAGGCCAGCATGATGAAAGTACATTATTATATTATTATCTGAAATATAGCCACAATAACTAATAATGCTGAATTAGGACGTTTCCCCTCATTTACATCCATAACTTTAGGCTTTGTTCATCCATGACTGTACTGCACTACTCTGAAGTAAGCATCAGTTTCTCTTCAAGAAAACTGAGACTAATTGTCAATATTAGAAACAGTTGGAGAATTATCCTTGACATTGGAGAAGATTACTAAATGCAATTCTCAGGTACTAATAAACTGCATTATTCAACAGATTAAGGGCTAAATCCTGCTCCTAGATGGGTGTGCCTATAATATCCTTTGGGCCAGATTCTTGATGGGAGAAATGGGGAAGAGATTTGGCAGAGTGGAGTTCAGCTACACTCAATCATTAACCAGTGACATTAGTTAGTATTACCCCATGTGCATCCCATCTTGCACTGATGCCGGGCAGCCCTGAATCAGAAAGCAACGGTTAGCTCCCTGTGACTCCACCTCTCCATTCCAGTTGAGTGGAACTTAGATGAAGTGGAGAATCAAGGCCCTTCCAGTTCAATATGAGCCATGTGTGTATATCCAAGGGTAGAATTTGGCCTTTAGACAGTATATTAATTATTTTCTAGAAGTTTAAACTGCAAGTATAAATAGAAAACAAATCTCTGCATTGCTTCAGATTTATGAAACCAGTAATAAACATGCATATGTTGACTAAACATAAAAACATCAGTGCAGAGTACTACCATTAAAAATTCCTATGTGAGTAACATTTGGTCTCATCATTGTCCCTACTAGCACTGTTGGTGTCATGAATAGAAGCACTTCTAACTGAAGACATCATCATATCTGTAATGTTTTGTTTAGGGCTTTCTTCTAAGTCAGTTTCTATTGCTCCAACTTGTGCTAACTTCCATTCAAGCTCTGTAACAACAAATAATGACTTAAAACAGAGAATTGAAAAAAATAAGATACTGTAATAAAATGCATTCATACATACAATTTGCAAATTGTTAAAAGCTTTTTAACAGGTACCAATGGACCGGACTGGTAATTGAATTTTCAAAGCAGACAATCAAAAAAGAGATTAGATGAATTATAAGAAGTGAAACATACATGTAACACCATGTTAAAAGTAGCTATTATATGGAGTTGGGTACCTACAGACCTTTTGAGTCTTTTTGTTTTCTCTTAAAATAGAAGCTCTACTGTGAAAAAGGCATTCTACCACCTAGATATCCTTTTCAAACACAGTTATTATTGTAACAGGATTGTTGAGCTTGATTCTTGTCCCTAAATCTTTTTGCAGATGCCTATCACAGTCAGAGTCTTTCTCTCAACATTGGGAAAACCAAAGGTACTCTACCAGCCCTCACCTGCACAAACTACTCTTCGAACTCCACAAATCACCATCAGCAGAGAACCCCTGGAAAATGTGGACTATTTTCCGTACCTTGGCAGCCACCTCTCCCAAATAGCCAGCATTGACACAGAAATTGAATACAGGATCCACTGTGCCAGCATATCTGTTAGAAGACTACTCAAACAAGTCTTCAATGATAGGGATCTACAAACAGGTACAAAGATCTTGGTTTACAAGGCAGTTGTCATCCCCACCCTTCTCTATGGGTGTGAGACCTGGGTAACCTACAGATGACATCTCAAGCGGCTAGAGTGGTTCCAGCAGTGCTGCCTCAGAAGGATTCTCAGGATCAGCTGGGAAGACCAATGCACTAACATCAGCGTTCTCTCTGCAGCCAACATCAGCAGTATAGAAGCGCAGGTCATGAAATACCAACTCTGCTGAACTGGCCACTGTGTACGTATGCCTGACACTCGCCTCCCGAAGCAAGTACTCTTCCCTCAGTTAAGTCAGGGAAGAAGGGCTCGCAGAAGGCAGCAGAAGCGTTTCAAAGAGATACTGAAAGTACATCTTAAAAAGGGAGGCATCAACCCAACAAACTGGGAGGACTTGGCGCGGAACAGAACACAGCGACGCCACACCATACACCAAGCCACAGCTCACTTTGAGGAAAACTGATGTGCTCATGAGACAGAGAAGTGACAGTGAAGGAAAGAAAGGGCACAACACTTCAGCCAACAACTATGTCTCCTCCAAGATTACACCTGTCACTTCTGTGGGAAAATCTGCAGGGCAAGGATTGGTCTCCCCAGCCACTTAAAAACTCACCAATGAACCCCCTTGGCAGACATCATCCTCGCATCGAGGGATAGCCAAAGAAGATCCCTTTCAAACACACTTACTATTGTAACAGGATTTGTGGGCTTGATTCTTGTCTTCCACCAACTTTACATTTATAGTTCCATTGATTTACTCCTTGTTTAGACCACAGAGAGAGTTGGTGTGTGTCTACATCCAACTATTAAAAGCGATGTTAAACTATGATAGAACCTTGCTGGAGTGACAGTCTATATTAGTACAGTTGTTTAGAAAATAGCCCTTGTCCAAACTGGATTACTCCAGGACATCATTTAACCCTTCCATTCAATGGAAGATCGATCAAGGATTGGCCAAGAAACTAAAAATTTTCCTATTTTGTCATTTCTTACAAACCAACAATTCTACTGAGTGCAAATCTGAAATGTAGAGTCAGGCACAGAACCACAGAACATCCAGTATTAAAAACGTTATTAGTGCAGCAAACAAATCGTGTAAAAGATTTTAGTCCTGGCAATCCAATATAGCTTCTCAATAACTCTATCCAAATTGAGATTTACTTGAATTGTGGATAAATTGTTAATACAGATTTTTAGAAAAACTGAAATGTTTCCACCAACAGTTTTTGCACAAGTATAGGGCAAAATCTTGAGAGCTATAGAGAACACACAACACAGCAGAACCACCACAATTATGCTTCACAGTGGGGCTTGGATACATAGAGGGCACACAGCATGATTTCACAGGCCTCCACAAGCCACAAAGCCAAGCTCTACAATAGCTCATTTTCTGCAAGTGAAGGGTATTAGCAGGATAGTAGTGGTGGGACAGGGGCAGGCCTGTGGGTTCATGAACTGTGAAAAATCTCTACAAATGTGTATAAAGGGAAAACAGTAGCATACAGCCACTACTCCAGTCTATCCGTTACAGTAGCAGGCATGCAGCAAACTGAATATGGCTATTGTGAATAAAGAATCCGTTTTTTAACCCCATTCATGTGTGCCTGAGTAGCTGAAGTGTCCATCTTAGCGTACTTGTTCATATGTGACTCAAACTGACAGTGTCCTTCTAAAGAGCTGTAGTGAACATGATTGCTTGTTGCATATAAACTAAGTTATTTTCTCATAAGCATCCTTGCTGGAAATATGGATGTGCATTCTTTAAAACAAGAAACCCAAACGAGCTTTGAACACATAAGGCAGAGATAGAGTCTACTGTTGCTACCTGGACCATAAATCTTTTGATATATTTTAGTCTTCTCAAGCCCAAGATGGGACACAGACCACCTTTTCTTTTTGGAATAAGAAAATAGTGGGAGTAGAACTCCTTGCCTTGAAACTAACAAAGTACCACTACTGTGATTCCTAGCCACAAAGAAAATCTCTTCTTTAAGCATCCTGTCATGAACAGGAGACTCGATCTTCTAAAGTGACAAGTGATTCTGGGTGCCTCGCTCTAGGTGCCTAACATGACACCTTAAATAAGTTCAATTTTCACAGGGTGGATGGCTCAGCACTTTTGGAAATTCAGGCCCACATAGAATGTCCCAAGTTGTGTACCCAAAAATCAAAGAACACAAAAAACACTTGTCACTTTAGAATATCTTGTCTCATGACCCTAAAGTTGGATGGGGAAATGGAAGTTGGTATTCAATACAAAGAGGAAGTGAATCACATTCTCCAGGTTGGTTCTCTCTAAAACCCAGTGATCCATGGTAATTCCACTCCATTTTGCAAAGAAATGACCCATGTAGTCTTCCTACTGGGAAGGGAAAGGTTTAGAAAGCAAGCCTGGGACTGGAGTATCAGGCATCATATCAAATCTATTGACTAGAAGATACTCCTGGGGGAATTCTGGGCCACTGCGCATGTGCAGAATTTATGTCCCCCGCAGATTTCTTTGCTTCTCTGCATAAAAATGACTTTCTGATGGGGAATCAAAGGGAAGCCACAAGAGCGGTTATGCGACCCTCCCCAGCAATATGTTTAGGGTGCCCAAGGCAGCCGGCAGAGAGGTAAATCACTGTGGGGCAGGAGTCGGGACTGGGGAAAACCCGGCTGGTGGCTCCTACCCTGTGCCAGGCTCAGCTGCTAGCCACAGCGTGGCTGAGGAGGACAGGACTTCCTCTTCCTCTGCATGGCATCCAGGGCCGAGTCAGACCCACCCCCAGATTTCTCCCACAGCTGCAGGAAGCTCTGCAAACTCCTCCCACCCCCACTTCCTGCACCCGTCGCTTGTCAGCTGCAGGGGGAAGGATCCCTATACAGGGAGCTGCTCCCCCATCCGCCCAACCCTCATACCCCATGCATCCAGACCCCCTCATACCCAGACTCCATGCCGAGCCTCACCCCCTACACTCAGAACCCCCTCTGATGAGCCCCATTCCCCCTGCACCTGGACCACCCTTACAACCCACCCACACCTGCATCCCCAACCCACTCCCCCAGCATCTGGACCCTCACTGAGCCCCCCACACCCAGACTCCCCTGCTGAACTCTATACCCCCCACACCCAGACACCACCCGCTGAGCCCAACCACCTTCACCTGGACCCCCCTGCAGAGTTCCATTACCGTTGCACCCAGAACCCCCCAACAAACCCCTGTGCATCCAGATCCCCACCTGAGCCAACCATACCCAGTTTGCCCCACACGAAACCCTCTCAAGCCACACCTGGATCCCCCACACTAAGCCCCTCTACACTTGGATCCTGCCTTGCTGAGCCTGCCTGCCCGCCCAAATGGAGCATCAGGGCCTTGGAGTGTTTCTGAGGTAGGCCCAGTCCTTGCGCTGTGTCAGGGCTGGGTGCAGCCTCATGGCTGAGTTTGTGTCCTAGGGGGGAGCTGCACAGTGATCTCCCACCTCTGTGGAGCCAGTGGTCTGTGCTTCCCAATGCCATGCTGGAGCCTCACATTTATTTGACAAGTACAATTTGCAGAATTTTGCAGAATTTTTAATGTTTTGGTGCAGAATGCCCTCAGGAATAGAAGTTGTAGGAGCAGAAGATGATGAGGAAATGTTTTAAACTGCTTTCCTTTGTGCTGCTGATATTAAAGACTGTGGTGTGGAAGTTGCTGGGTGAGGAATAAGGACTTCAAGGCTCCATCCACCCCAAAAGCTTAAAGTAACTTCTGCCCCTGCTGAAAAGTGGGAAGTTAAAGATGCATTCCCTCCCTGGTTCCAAAAGCCTCAACTGCTTCTTCAAAACCAAAACTAGTTCCCATGCTTTCTGGGGAGCTAAGAACTAACTGTCCCATTCACAGCTGTCAAAACCTCCAGGTTTCCCCTGACAAGTTCTACAATGGAGATCTTCGTCAGTTCAAAAATGTGCAGCATATGGGTAGTTTAACAGTTTGGGCAGTATAAATAAAATTCAATTTAACATAAAAAAGTTAAACAAAACACTACAGTGATTGAACTGCATGAGAGAGAGAATCCATGCTGCATAATTCCAGGATCTCTGCTGCATAACTGAGGTCTAATGTGCTTCATAGGGTATGAGCCTGGGTTCAAGTAAACAGAGATTCTCGTAAGGGTCTCAAAGAGAGGTGCTGTTAGAACACCAAGAACTATATTTAAGGACGGGAACAAGAAATCGAAACAATAGGTTGTTTTTCCCTCTGCTTTTAGGAACCTGGACTTATCCACACAAAAGTGATCCATTGCACACATAACACAACCCTTCTCTCCCACAGACTTCCTTTGTGACCTTGGGCAAGTCATTTAGTCTTTCTGTGCCTCAGTCTCATCCCTCCAAAATGGAGAATATAGTATTTCCTTATCTCAAATGGGTGTTGTGAGGATAAATACATTAAAAAGATTGTGATTTGCTCAGATATTATGGTAATGGGGACCATGTAAGTACCTACAATATAGAGATAGATAGAATAGTGTTGCAATAGCTGCAGAATATATATTAATGGAACTGGAGCTTGGATAGTTTAGGAAAAGACAAAAATGCTTGTCAAGTGACCATCAGATAGTCAATGAGGCTTTCTCCTAGTAAGGGTCACACAGCCCAGTGTGGAACGGGGGGTATATGGAAAAGGATCCTGCGTAGCCTGGTCCCATGGAACTGGGTTGGGGACTCACACTTAAGAGGGAATGTATACCCTTTTTTAGATCAAATCCTCCCCCATAGGAAAGATCAGATGTTACACAGGTGCCATCCCCACCATACCTACCTTATCTATAGCATTGCAAGCTATCAACATGTACTAATATTTGTGCTACAGTAGAAATGCAGAAGCTTCTATTAACAGTTAATTCCTAATTTTTCCTGTTTATGGTACAAAAACACTATAACAGACTGTTCTACCCCAAGAAGTGATCTTAAGAATTGATGATTATTAATTACATTAGATTACTATAGAATTATTTTGAACATATTTGTTATATTACCTTCTAGTTTAAGATTTGTCCCTCCACATTCAGTAACTCCAATGAACCTGCCTTTTATCTGACCATTTCTGTACACAAAAATTGTGGGTAAACATCGGTCATGGTAGTTTTGAATACAGCTGTTCACAATGGCTTTGATAAACTTGATTTCTGGAAACTTTCTGGCTAGCAGGCTGAGATGTTGGTTAACTAGTAAGCACATTGGGATGCTAGAAAAAATTGGATAGGTTTGATGAAATTTCTGCCACAACAGTTTGAAACATGCAAGAAAATACTAGAATCCATACAAATAACCTTTCAAGAACAGAGTTTTTACATGTAGTCAGTATGCTTCTACTGTGCTCTATAATGGGACTTCCACTACAGATTTCTTCTCTGGCTTCTCCTACAAGGAGTCTTATGGAAAAAGGCTGTTGAAATAAAAACTGAAAATATTTACATGAATGTCATGATACATATACTGTTTGTTATTACCGCTATATAAGCTCCATGTGTCTGAGTTTTGTTTTTCCTTCACCACTGAGAAACCTTGGTCTGTATCTATTTAATGCAGTATTTGTATTTGAGATTTTAATACGTATGTTTACTCTTATTTGAATATTCAGTTTCATAGTTTTACATTTGATAGTTTAGTTTGTTTTTTTTCAAAGAACTCTAAATAGAGTCAAATTTTAAAAGAAAATCTCAGTATGGTGGTATGGCCACATCATGTTGGTCCATGGCCTTCATGCCTGGATTTTTGTAACACAAGAAAGGGTTACTCACCTTGTTCAGTAACTGAGGTTCTTTGAGATGTGTCCCCCACTTGGGGGCTCCACTGTAGGTGCAGCAGCATCTTTGCGTGGAGTTGGAGATCTTCAATAGCAGTGCCCATCAGACCGCACATGCACACCTCCTCTCCCCCGCACTTTGCTCGGGTAGTATAAATAGCGCTGTGCGGTCCGACCGCCCTCAGCTCCTTCTCTGACGTAGAGCCCAAAAGTTAAGCTCAAAAGCAGAGTGGAGGAGGGCAGGTAATGGAGCACTGGTGGGGACACACATCTCGAAGAACCTCAGTTACTGCACAAGATGAGTAACCCTCTCTTCTTCGAGTGATGTCCCCATGGGTGCTCCACTGTAGGTGACTATAAAGCAGTGCTCCTACCTGGAAAGTTGAGGCTTCAGAGCGGCTGGTATCGCTAATGACAGGACCTTACGTCCGAGAATGGTGTCCGTCAAGGAATCTTGCAAGATGGCATAATGTTGGGTGAATGTATCAGAGGATGCCCATGTGGCAACCCTGCAAATATCTATTATGGAAACATTATTGGGGAATGCAATGGAGGTTGAGAGCACACGTGTGGAGTGTGTCCGGATAGAAGCAGGTGGTTGCTTATTGTGAAGTTCGTAAGACAGGCGTATGCACTGGGAAATCCATTTAGAGAAGCATTGTTTAGACATAGTGGAGCCTTTAGAGCATTCAGCAATGGATATGAACAAGCGTGGCGAGTTCCTGAACGGTTTGGTTCTATCCAAGTAGAATGACAATGCGCATCTCACATCTAAAGTGTGGAGAACTGCTTCTTGGTAATTGTTGTGTGGTTGGGAATGAAGGAGGGGAGGTGTACAGGCTCATTTAGATGGAAGGACATTATAACCTTCGGCAGGAATTTTGGGTGGGGACAGAGGGTCACTTTGTCCCTATAAAACACTGTATATGCCGGGTATCCCATAAGGGCTGATATTTCTCCCAAGTGTCATGCCAATGTAATGGCGACGAGGAAGGCCGTTTTCATTGCTAGATGAAGGAGTAAGCAGGTTGCCATTGGCTCAAATGGAAGTCTAGTCACAGAGCATAGGACTAGGCTGGGATCCCAGGATAGGGTGGAGGGACATATGTCAGGGTATAGGTTTCGAACACCCTTAAGAAAACTTTTGACAAGGGGGTGTACAAATGCTGAATATCCCTCGACAGGGCAGTGTAATGTGGTAGTTGCATCCAGGTGCACTCTAAGAGAACTAAAAGCCAATCCGTGCTGTTTGAGTTGAAGGAGGTAGTCCATTATGACAGGTAATGGAGACAGGCTGCATCGACCTGTCTGTCACCACACCAAAGTTGGAACCAGTTCCACTTGTGGGAATAGGGTTCATCTGGTAGAATCGCACCTGCTATTTATCAAGATATGTTTTACTGAATCTGAACTGGTTATTTCCGAATCCCAGAGTCACAAAGGAGCCAAGATTTCAGGTGGAGCATCTGAGGATTGAGATGGTGAATGCGTCCCCTGTCCTAAGAGAGGAGCCAGGATGCTGGGGGAAGGTTTATAGGCCGAGAGAGTGTCATGCGAAGCAGGTACGTGTAACAGACTTGTCGTGGCCATGTCGGTGCTATTAGTATAACCAGAGCTTGATCTTCCTGTATCTTGCATAAGATTTGGAACAGGAGGGGAAAGGGAGGGAAGGCGTAAAGAAGTGGCATGTTCCAGTTCATAAGGAATGCAACCCCTATTGAATCGCGTCCCAGGCCTGGTCTGGAACAAAACTGAGGACATCAGGTGTTCTCATGAGTGGCAAAAAGGTCTATGGTGGGATGACCCCATTGGCGGAAGATGGGTCGGAGTGCTCTCATGTCAAGCTGCCTTTTGTGCTCGTGCAAGAAGGTTCTTCTCAGTGTATCCACTGTCATGTTCTGATGTCCAGGGAGATACACAGCCGAGATGGAGATGTCATCATGGATACACCAATTCCATAGCTTAATCACTTCTGAACATAGGGAATGGGACCTGGCATCTCCTTGCCTGTTGATGTAATACATGCAAGCGAGGTTGTCCGTCATTACTCGAACAGTCCGGTTTCTGAGGAGTGGTAGGAAATGTTGGCATTGCGGACCGCCCTCAGTTCCAGGAGGTTGATGTGTAAGGTGGACTCGGTGGACGTCCATCTGCCCTGTATAATGTGCTTGCATAGATGTGTTTCCCAACCAAGGAGGGAGGCATCGGTGGTAAGTATCATGGTAGACGGAGGTTGAAGAAAAGGGACCCTGGCACAGACATTGTTGGGGCACGTCCACCACAGTAGTGAGTCCTTGACCTGGGTTGGCATGGACAGGAGTTTTTGCATGCGGTGTTTGTGAGGAAGATATATGGTACGGAGCCAGCCCTGAAGACACCGCATGTGCAGCCTTGCGTATTTTACCACAAATGTAGCTGCAGCCATATGTCCCAGAAGCTGGAGACATGTATGTGCTCGGATTTGAGGGCATGCTCGGGCGACTGAGACTAGTTGGGTTATCGCTGTGAACCAGAAAGGGACCCGGAGCCACCGAGGAGGTAAAGGGCTCGCTTTGGTCGCCCACAACAGGCAGTGATGCCGATGATTGCTGTTTTACCTTGGCACAGTCCTTAGACTTACTATCAGGGGCTGAGGTAGTCAGTCTAGGAGCAGCCTTGTGCCTCTTGTCAGAAGCAGTTAGCACCACGGATCTAGCTGGGGACGGCATTCCTGCAGTTTCTGCCTCAGGAGCTGAGGGAGGGACCGCTTTCTTCTTAGTGTCATCCCGGTCAGGGGATGATCTTCTCTTACTCGGGCGAGGGGAGTGAGGCTATGTCTACACTACCGCGGTAAGTCAATCTATGCTATGAAACTCCAGCTACAGGTCTGTCTCATCTTATGCGGGGGTTCCGTTCTGCAGTTAGCGTGTAAAGCGAAAACCGCGTATAGCCAAAACCCCATTGAGTTCAATGGCGGGCAAAATGGCCCGCACTACAGGTATAGTATTAAAATTGTTGTTTTTCTCTCCCTTTTTTTTTTTTGCCGACCGCGTAAAGTTGAAATCGCGCATGTTAAATGCGCGTAAGATGTGTCAAACCTGTATATGAATAATGTAGCTGGAGTCGACGTACCTTAGGTCGAGTTACCACAGGGTCTACACTGCGGGGGGTCGACCAGAGAAACTCTCCCGTCGACTTACTCTTCTTGTCAGAGGTAGAGTACAGGGGTCAACTGGAGAGTGATCTGTTGTCGATTTGGCAGGTCTTCACTACACCCGCTAAATCGACCACCGGTGGATCGATCTCAGAGCGTCGATCCCGGCTGTAGTGTGGGGTCATCAGATGACCTTGCTGAGCGTGAGGGGGTCTCAGGTGAGGAGTAAGAACCGGGGTCCGACGCTGGTCGCAGGGACTTTTCCTTGAGGTAAAATTTGAGTTTAAGGTCCCTGTCTTTCCTTGCTCTTGGCTTTAAGCCCAGACAGTGGGAACAACTTCTGGGAAATGTGTCCCTCTCCCAGGCAACGGATACACTGTGCGTGGCCGTCCGTTATAGAGAAGGCGGCCCCCCACGACACTCACCGCTTACACCCGGAGGAGCCAGGCATAAGGGTGAGGGAGTAGCTTCTCTGACGGGAATTAGGGAAAACAAAAAAACTATTTTTTTTTAAGGATGAAGGAGAAGAAAAGAAAATGAAAGAACTAACTAACTACAAGAGGGAAAAACAGACAAGAGACTATCTAAATAACTAAGTGGGTCTGCTAACTGTTCCATTCCAGACCGCAGCGGTAGAGAAGGAACTGAGGGCGGTTGGACCGCACAGCGCTATTTATACTACCCACGCACAGTGTGGGGGAGGGGAGGTGTGCATGTGCAGTCTGACAGGCACTGCTATTGAAGATCTCCGACTCCAGATACAAAGGTGTTGCCGCACCTACAATGGAGCGCCCATGGGGACATCACTCAAAGAAGAAGTATTGTGATGCTCTGTACCTCGGCGGAACACCCAGCACCCCCATGTTCATCCTTGTAAAATGACTGTGGTATCCAATACAAAGTTTGCCATGTTGGGTATCTTCGGAAGGCTCATGATGCACTGAGCATTGTTGTTACAGTAATGTTATAGTAATGTTATAGGTTATAATTTCATGTATGTAGTTATTAGGCTGAAAATGTATTCTCATGTCTTAAAATAAGCCCAGGCAAAAACTCTCCAAGAGCAGAGAGGCAGTTCACACCTCATCAGGGCAGATCCAGCACAGCCTCACAGGAACAAAGGATGCTGGCCTAGGCAGCAACAAAAGAATCTCTCGAGGGAGTCACCCCCCTTCATCTGGTCAGTTTGGAACTGTGATGAGGTAATGCTCACCTGACTCTGAAGGGAGGTGGGGGACAAAGCCAAGAGGGAAGAAAGGACATGATAAAAGGGAGAGATGTTTGCCATGCACTCTCTCTCTTCCACCTACACCTACAGACACCACACCAACCGACTGAAGCGCTGATCAAAGGGGAGAGCCTGGCTGAAGGGCAACCAGACACCCTGTGGTGAGAAGCATCTAAATTTGTAAGGGCATTGAAAGTGTTAAGATCAGCTTAGAATGCGTTTTGCTTTTATTTCATTTGACCAAATCTGACTTGTTATGCTGTGACTTATAATCACTTAAAATTTATCTTTGTAGTTAATAAATCTGTTTATTTATTCTACCTGAAGTAGTGCGTTTGGTTTGAAGCATGTCAGAGACTCCCCTGGGGATAACAAGCCTGGTACATATCAATTTCTTTGTTAAATTGACAAACTCATATAAGCTTGCAGCGTCCAATGAGCATAACTGGGCACTGCAAGCCGGAGGTTCCTAGGGTTGTCTCTGGGACCGGAGATATTGGCTGGTATCATTCGGTTGCACAATCCAAGGAGCAGCTTACATGCCAGAGGCGTGAACAGCCCAGGAGTGGGGGTTCCCACAGAGGAGCAGGGTAAGGCTGGCTCCTAGAGTCAAGGATTGGAGTGACCTAGCAGATCACCGGTCCAGAAACACCAGAGGGGAACATCACAACTCTAATTTATCCTATAAGAACTGCCTGGGATGGGTGACGGTGAACTCAGAACTACCAGTGCAAAACTATTAGCATACTTCCAGCCTTCAAAACAAAGATTATCTTGGCACCAGAAGGTTGGATAGAAGCCTTATGTTGCTTCCAAATGCTTATATTCTCAACTTTGGTTGTTGAAATTTTGACAGAGAAAAAGAGGAGCTCCAATGAATCTTCCAGATTTCACAATACGGCATACATCTGAACTTCAGGAACATTAGACCTCAGCTGCATCTCCATGAGAATTGAGAATATTTGAGAATTGAGACAGCTCTAATAAAACTAATGGATTTTACTCACTATTTCACCAATTTGAAATTTCAAATAGCATGTGCACTGTACTCTTCTGAATCCTTACCACCCCGGCTTTTTCCTTCCTTTGTAATGCAGATGGTAGTGAATTCTGACACTCAAACATATTTTCATTTCTTTTCTCATATTTGTCTACATATTATGTATCTGGCACCAGTACCTTTGGTATTGTTGAAGCCAACAACTTGAGATTTCTCAAATGGGCTTGACTTTTAGAAAGTGCTGAGCATCCATCCTCTGGAAAAAGAAACAGCCTCCTTTAATATGTCTCAATTTGGGCACCTAAAATCACCAACTACTGTTGAAAATCTTGGCCTATCCTATTTAGGCCTGAAGAATGCTAAATTATCATGAGAGATTCTCAAAATAGTCTCATCCCATTTGGATGAGGTTGCCAAGACAGAGAGAATCTGTATCTGGGGCCTGAAGCCATATTCAAGACAAAGCTAGGTATTGCAAAGGAACAAACTGGCTAAGAAACTGGTAATATCCCAGGTTGCTTTATAAAGAAAGATAAATGCTATTTTGATGTAACTTCATTTTACTTAGAATCTCTCTCCAGATCATTACAAGGTCTCTCTCTCTGTGGAATGAGCAAATGATGAAAACAGTTGTGCAAGCTGCAATTTCAGAGGCCAGGGATGTTCATAAGACAATGGAGAAAGTTTTATAGCCACTCTTCAGCAAACTGTCAATCTTCTGGTCTTTAGGAGCACCTATTCCATCCACACAGATGGAATTTTTCCTTTACAGTGACTAGTTTTGGTTCAGAGGAAGGAACGAAGAAGTTAATCTTGTGAATCGAGAAGAACTTAGTGACCTTTTGTTGAACTTGGTATAACTTTTGGAAAGCCTTAATGATGACTTTCCTCTTTACTAGGTTGGATCATTTGGAGTTCACTGTCTTTTCCAGTCATTTGTGTATGAGGGAGACTGCTTTTCCTATTTTCCTTAGTTTCATCTTGAGAACTTTTTGTGGTGTCCAGAACTGGATCCGCTCTTTTTAAGACAGAATAAATAAGATATATAGTTTACTTTGTAATTCAGAAAAAAAAACCATCCTAGACTGTCCCTGGACTGGGAACTTCTGCTGAAGCCTTGTGGCTAATGAACTGAAAAGGCTATGGGTGATCAGAAGACAGGGACTGAGCACTGATTCTTGGGCCCCCTCTGGGATGCTTAGGGCAAAAGGAGTCTGCCATTATGACAGTATGGAAGGTCCCACACCCTATTTTTAATAAGCATTTATTTCCATTTGACTGATCTGATCCTTGATTCTGGAAGGAAGGCTTGTTTCATGGCAATTGAATGAACAGTGGAAACTGCCTCCCAATGTAATTAAGAAAAAAAGCCATGTCCTGTTTCAAAAAACAAAACAAAAAACACAAAAAACAAAACAACTCCCCCACCCACAGAGCTCAGCATCTGAGTCCTTAGATCTTACCACTGAATCCTAATGCAATTACTGCTACCACTACGGAATTCCTTGGAGAACTGCTAAATTAGGGAAATCCAATCCCCAACCTTCCTCAATCCTTCAGGAAAGACCCTCACCCTACCAGACTGCTGATCTGTTGGAGGGAGGGAATGAAAGAAAGAAAAAGGCAGCAAAATCCTTAGAGAGGAATCTTGAAGGAGGGCTACAGAGGAACTTTTGCCCTCCAGCACAATTCATGTCTGCCAACAGTAGCTAGCAAGAAAAATCTTTTGCATTACTTCTATGTGAGTCAAAGGTGAAGAAATCCTATGTAGTGCACTGATGGAGCAAGGAGGACCAACAGAGGAGAAATCTTATTTTCTAAGATTTCTTTCCCCCCAAGTGGGGATATAGTAAACAATGATATAATAATCTATTTTGCATATATCGTCTTTCTTATCATCTCATCATCTTGAATCTTTTTTTGCTAAGTGTTTTAGATTCTTAAATAGTTTTGAAAAAATATAATCATAGCATTACCTTGATCTATATAGATGAATTACAACCCACACATCCTTCTGAGCATTTGTGACTTCTTTCACATATTGCTCACCAGAAATTTCTCTCAGATCCCCATACTTTTGTCTTTTCTGAAGAATTTTCCATTCTTGCAACCGTTGTTGCCTATTTCAGAAATAAAAATTATTTGGTACAATTTTTTAAAATTTATTTTACAGTAATATAAATTTTGTATCTCTTAGTTCCTTTGAATAAACCCACCATCATTTATGGTTGAAATATTACAACCATGATTTTCAATTTTTAGTACTTCAATCCTGCTTTTAGATAGATACTGTTGTACATTTTGGAAAAGTGGCAACTGTTTTTGAAATGTGGTGCCAATTTTTTTAATAATCTATATCTGACTGCCTTTACGTTTTAATGGAATAATTTTGTGCTAAAAAGCTTCAGTGCTGGCATTTAGTTAGCGAGACAACGCTTGAAGATAGGAAAGAAACTATATGTACTTACATCAATCAAGGAACATTAAGGATATAAAATATTAAGGAAAAGAAAGTTAAAGTAACAAACATATTACATGTCTGTATTGATACTGCAGTGAAGACAAGGCAAGCAACACAAATTAAAAAAAAGCCAAAATGTTTTTATGATTTTGAAAACAAAATAATGTATTGAGTAAAGTAACCCAGAGTTTAATACCTTACTGTTGCACAATTTTGTAATGAAAAATTGAATGCAAACGCACTAGGTGGCAGTCTTCATCTATAAAAATAATGACAATGTAGAAAGTGAGAAAAATTCACAGCCAAGGGCCAATTTTTATTAAAATTTATTGAAATAAACAAAGCCATTGTTTTAAGTCAGCAGCTGACTTTCTTTTTAAAAGTGTTAAACAAAATATGTTTAATATATTCTTACCATGATGTGTAAGAATTTAGGTGCACAACTCTGTTCATGAGAACATTCTTTTAAAATTCTTTCTATCATAAAATAGCAGTAGACACTTGAAATCAACACCAGTCTAGTATTTCTAAATTGCTACTATTTTAGCAGTTCTAACAGTACAGGGGTATACTATAATGGGCATGGTTCAAATCCAGTTCTGGTTTTTAGTGCATGTGGATAGTTTTATCACATTGGTACATTTATTTCATATACGTCTGTTGCAAGGCATGCCTCCTACTGAACTAGTGTCATGTTGTAGGTAATTCCTGCCTCAGTTTCTCTTCTCTCAGGCCCCTTTAAGAATTCCACACAGTTCAAATGAATGTAAGACAAAATTCCCCTGCTTTGGTTCTACTTTGTTAAACCCAATATAAATGTGAATTACGTCTCTTTGGGTACGTATATACTTACTTCCTGGTCCGGATGTAAGCGATCGAACTTCTGGGATCGATTTATCGCGTCTTGTCTAGACGCGATAAATCGATCCCGGATCGATCCCAGAAGTGCTTGCCGTCGACGCCGGTACTCCAGCTCAGCGAGAGGAGTACGCGGCATCAACGGGGGAGCCTGCCTGCAGCGTCTGGACCCGCGGTAAGTTCGGACTAAGGTACTTCGAATTCAGCTACGTTATTAACGTAGCTGAATTTGCGTACCTTAGTCCGAAGTGGGGGGTTAGTGTGGACCAGGCCTGTCTTTGGCTTCAGGGGTTACACAGTCCTCCCCCTTGTGGCTGGTGGGCTCTGGGAGATTTTTTCTCATGGTCTTGAGATAGCTTCTCTCTCTGTAAGCACCCCCCTGTAACCGAGCTGAGCACTTGTTATACAATCAACTGCCTCGATGGACTCCTTAAATTAGTTTGTTGCAGATAACCTGAGCCCAGATTCCCCTTAAAGGGGCAAGCAACCTCGTGACAATGTCATACACTGTATTTTTATGAGTCATTACACAATATTACCCAAAGATCTTGGCAAAAGTATACTTTGTAAATTATTGCTATAAAATACTTGCTATACACATGGGGTCAATATGACTAAATTGACTATACCCTAAAAATCTTGGGTGTAAGCTTCTATGATTTTCTGACCCAGAAGCCAAAGTGCTTAGACATATTGATTCTGTATCATACTGTATGTAAGAAAGCATTGTATAATAATATTAATAGTTTATCAGGGATTTGAGATTATATATAATCATTCATAATAAATACTGTGTATATATAAATTATTAGTTAGATAAAGCCATCCTTCTGAATTAAGAAATAGGAAACCAAATAGAATGGGTACTAGATAAGGGGCAAAAAAAGAAGGTTCTGCATATATGGGACCAACAATAGATGTATTAAAAATCTTTTAAAAATACTCAATCGTATGTGCTAAGGGTTCTAAAGTAGTAATTACAGTGTGTGAATGAAATACCGTACCACTGAATCTTTAATTATAAATACACTACACATACATTTTTCTTTATTGCCAGGATATATCTTTAAAACATTTACTCTATCTACAAACCAATACCATCCAGAAGGCAAAGTAATATTTTTCTAACTAATAGCATTAATTTTTAGCTGACTATTTAATTTTCAAATATATAACTATGTAGGTAGTTTTTCTTCCTTTCAGTTTGTGGATGGAATTTTTCTTTATCCCATATGTGTGAAACATCCTAAATAACAATATGTACTGTGAATATGGCAAGAAACATCTTACTGTACCTATACATTTCAAGAGCTTTCATATCATCCTCATCAAAGTCATCTTCAGCTTCATTTAGTTCTTTAAGAGTCATTCTTTCATATGGTTTCACTAAAAAGAACAAGCCAAATAATTAGTCAGCTTTTGTCCACTAAAAAACTATGCATATTTCAACATTATGTACAGAATCTTTAGATGCAGGCAGGAGAGCAATATCAGTTTGAAAAACATCTCAAGTCTCACCTATAAATTTGGCCAACTCTGGAGCAATCTTGTGCAAGAAAGAGAAAAACAACTGAAGTTTGAGTAACTATAAGTTACTTTATATGCTTTGTCATTTTCATATTATGTTGCTCTCAGACAGCATGATACAACATAACATGGTAATTCGTGGATTTAACTATGTCTGTACTGGGGTTAAATTTTCATAGGAGCCTCAGATTTCCCATTTTGTTCCAGCCATTTTGCATCTTTCAGGTAACGCAAAGTCTTTGGATTTTGGCCAGAAGCGACCAACAGAGAATTCTCCTTACAACAGGGGAACTCCCAGTGTCATAAAGCAACTTGAGCTAGCTCCTACACTAGCTGCATTCCCGCCACCAATGTAAATGGCATGCTGGGAGTTGGAGGAGGCAGAGTAGGAACGAGGCAGGGGCATGACATAATTCTGCTCCACTCCACGAATCTTCCACTGAGATAAGATCCCTAGACTGCTCTAACTCATGCTAGGAATGGCTGGCACAGAATCAGGGAACTGTAAATAGCTTCCTGACAGCCTCCCAAAACCTACATCAAACAGGGCTGAGGAAGAGGGCACAATTGAGCCTGCACTCTCTACACTGGCACTAGCAGCTGTGCACATGGATGTTTTGAGGCACTCTAAATCTTTGCTTTGGGTACACATGCTGACTAGATAAGCGTAACTACCTAGGCCCCAATCCTGCAAATACTAAAATGTGTTTAACTCAGCACAATGAGTAGTCTTATTGAACCTCCTGGCACATAGTTAAACATACGTGTAAGCATTTGCACGATAGATGTGGGCATGCAATCTAGGCCCCAATGTAATAGGGAATGAAAATATTTGATGTGCCAAGCAGTGGACACAAATTCAGAGGTCTCTTGAAAATTTTGCCCTTATTATTTTGGGTCACATACACTGTGTAAAAATTTGTTTTGCAGTGCTGGATACACAAAACACATGGGGAATTTGGAATACTGGAAAGCAGTTACAAGAAGATAATTTTCTGAGACATATTTTCCTTCTGAAGACTGATTTTCTGATTCGATCCCCTTTGTTCTTACCAGCCTTTGTGGGTAGATAACTGATCAGTAGTTTGTTTGAACGTCAATATTGCTTACGTCAACCACCCTGTGTGGTAAAATCCGAAAGTAGGTTTTCCTTTTCCAATGGTGAATTGTTGATTTGTCATTTTACATACCGTGTATGGTAACATTTGTTATTAGCACATCTATATATTTTATTGTGCTATTATTCTGTTATTTTACAAGTATATTGCACTGAATAAAATAACCAAACACAAATAAATGAAAATTAAAAATAAAAAACCACTACCAAATAAAATAACCAAAGTATTCTATTTTTAAGAGTGGAATTACGTTAGAACTTTTGTGTCATGATAAATGTTTCTGAAGAATCCTCAGATCTTCATACTTTGCTATATTAATAGCATAAATTTTAAACTTTACTTGCCCTCTGCTTCTTTCTGTAAACGTAAAACCATTTCTTCAGTTTCATCTTTTGGTTCATCTTTTGGAGGTAGTATTCCAAAATCTCTTAATATGTCATTCCATTCCGTATCTTCATTTGGATCCTATTTTGAAATTATGAAACAAAACAAAAATCAACAGGTTAATCTACTCCCGTATTTTTGTTTAAACAAGAATGTTCCCTTTTGCACTTTGACATATAATACAGGGCATGACATTACAATAAAATAAGTTAAAATTATAACAAAGCCTGGACAAAGAAAAGACAGCAGTACATTCATGGACTATTCTATTCAGAAGAGAATTGATATCACAACTTCTGTATTGATTGCTAAGGAGGAAATATTGAATTTATGAATATGAAATGTAAAATCAAGCTTAGAAAATTGAAAACAAAAATAAACTTTCTTTTAAATCAGTATTAACATTAAGAAGCCACCCTAAATACTATGACAAATGGTTCCTTTTTATAATATAGAACACATGAATGTGGAATTCTAAAAATATATGGCAACATCAATGGGACACTCAACAGAAAGAAACTGCTTGCAATTTGACAAATTATATTTTTATTTCATTGAGATTATCTTTGCTATCAGAAGCATCTCTTTATTATAGCGATTTATTTTGGAATGATGGAATATCCCAGTAGGACAACTGATGTATATCTTCAGATATGGACAGCAAGAAAATATTCACTTATTGTCATAACAGATTTCTAAATTAGGTAGTTAATCAAAACATGTACAGTTGACTCTGATATACTACCTTATTTGTAAATGCCACAAAGTTTTATGGTGGAAATAAATAGCACTGTTTTAACATATAAGACAAAAGATTATACAAAAAAGTGCTTCATAAACACTGTTCACTTGAACCAACATGCAATCCCCGGGAAGGAATATGATACATATGAACAAGAACACTACACAAGAGCTTTCACATAATGAATGCTATTTAATTTTTTTGCTTGTTGGGTAAATGCTCATAAACCATTCCACAAAGGTTTGTCAGTCTAAAATCCCACAGATATATGCTAATATATATATATATATCTCAAAGTTTGCTAAGGGTGAAATCATTCCTTTAGCGCTTAGGGGAATATATATCTAAGAAAGCCCCGAAGAAAGACAGAAAGACAGTACCAGCAGGCAAGAAGAAGAAAGTGGAGAGTCTGTACAGGGAGTCTCCACAGAACCTTACAGGGCTGGTCTTACCATGAGGAGAACTGAGGCGGCGGCCTCAGGTGCCAGACTGTGGGGGGGCGCCACTAGGACCCAGAGTGTAGAAAACTGTGTCTGCTGCTGGTGCATATGTATTCTCTCTGCTCTAGATGCACAGAGATGGTGGAGTGCTGTGCTGGAGGAAGGAGGGCACAAGAGACATAACAGGCAGGCAGGAGAAAAGGTGAGAGGGAATAACAGAAAGCAGCAGGAGCTGTAAGGAGAGAGAGGAGGAGGAGCTTATGTACCTCTTATGTACCTCTCTAGCACCCCCAGGAGCCTGGACTGATTAACACCAGCTTCTCAGGGAGCTTCCTGTTTCCTGCTGCTTCCCTGAACCCACTTGAGGAGAACAGGCAGTCAACTGAAGTAGTAGGAGCCCAGGCCCTTAAGACGCTGATATCTTCCCTCACTCAGGCTCTGCTACCAGCCTGCTTATTTGTCCGCTTCAATTGAGTGTTGAGAGCTACTATAGCGGGCACAGAACCGCAGTCATGAGTGAAAGAAGAAAACGCCCCTCTGGGGCAGCATTCAGAAGAAGAAAGAAAGCAAAGGAAGCTTTTCTATCTAAGCAGGAAGGAGCTCTCCTGAGATACATAGACACAAATGTTCATGGTGAGCCTTCCAGCCCCAGTGAGGATGTGAGTGGTGAGGAGATGTCTGATCTTCCAGTTAGTCAGAGTGCAGGTGACCTGGCAGCTACTGCAGCATCCATATCTCCATCTCAGATGGATGTAACCATGCACATTCCTGAAGAAAAGTGTAGATCAGAGAAGAGTGTGGTGGAGGCGCAAGAAACAGCTACTGCTGAGTTTAGTTCCTTAAGTCTAGATGATCCAGGACTGTGGACCCACTTGAGCAGTAGCCTGAGGGACTTCCTTGTACTGCATGGGCCATAGCAAGTGAAAAACTTCATGTTCCCCAAACACAATGAAAATAGAAGTTTCCATCCAACACATTACTGGTATGAAATCCCCAATGGTGACAAAGTGGAGAGGCCATGGCTTCAGGCGTTTGAAAGTTAAGTGTTACTTAAAATTTTTGAACAAGGCATTTTAATTTGTTAGTTCTCCTTTATTGGGGTAGGTAGCAGAGCAGTACCATGAGAGGAGCAGAACAGGAAGAAGGCAGAATTGAGACCTTTCAAAGTTTTGGCCCAAGCAAGGAGGCATGGGGGTGTCATTTGAGCTCCCCGCCTCAGGTGCCAAAATGTTGTGGGCCGGCCCTGACGGTCCTACAGCCCGCGCCACTTCCCGCAGCTCCCATTGGCCGGGAACAGCAAATCGCGGCCACTGGGAGCTGCGGGCGGCCATGCAACTATAAACAAACTGTCTGGCAGCATGCCAGCAGATTACCCTGACACGCCACGTGTGGCCCGTGGGCTGCAGGTTGCCCACCACTGCTTTAAATCAAGATTTGAGGACTTCAGTAACTCAGTCACAGGTTATATGGCCTATTGCAGGAGTGGGTGGATGGGATTCTGGGGCCTGTGATGTGCATGATAATCATGATGGTCCCTTCTGTCCTTAAAATCTGTGAGTCTAAGATCATATTGATAGGGTCAGCATTATCCTATATGAAGAAATCTCCATGGGATTGGTGGGGAGTGATGGTACAGAGAACAACTCTCCTCAGGCCCCACTCTGAACCCATCTATGACCATCCAGATGTGAATAGATTATACATGTGTAGGTGTGACAGATTTTGATTTTGTGGGTTTTTTTAAATATAATTTTGAAGGATAATATAAATTTTTATTTTTAAGCAATCTTTTCTATTTTAATCAATTTAAATTTTCACAGTTGTGGGATATTATGGGTCATGGTCAGACAATAAATATTTATTGACTGTAGACACTGAGATTCAAAAAGTTAAAGCTTGATAACCGTTAAAATACCAATTGTCAACATCACATCAGAATATACAAAGTAAATATCCTTAAATCAAACTCTAATAAGTTCTCAAGCAGCATTTTTTTTACTTTGTTTTTCTGTACATTTCTGTTATTGATGGAAACTTTTTTTTTTATTAATTTGTGTGTGTGGTAAAATCTATGTTTACTAATAAAAATCGAATTTTTCCAAGTTTACATATGTGCCTCTGTGAAGTTGGAAGGAGAGAAGGAGATGATGCCACTCAAGCTTAGCCCCTTGCCCGCTCACAAACTTTGGCTCATTCTTCTAGGCTTGTTGTTTTCCTTGCTCTCTACAGGTAAAGCTCCATTATTTGGCTCCTTATCAGTTGCTGATATCTGAGCAGCTTTTTATTATGTCTATGTAGGTTATAACTTAAATATCCCAAAACATTTTGTTCTTTTCTGAAATATTAGTGTAATTTTCCTACAATACTAGAAATTTTGTGGAGAAAATGTGATAATAGAATAGAAATGAAATACTAAAGATATTTTCATTGATTCATTGTTGGTCAGTATTTAAAGGTAGAAAGTCTATTTAAATGTGTTTAGAATATACAGCAACAACAGTCAAAATTGTCATTTACCTTCCCATTTACTTCAATTTTAGTCGTGAGCTTTTAGACCCCACTTGAGAAATCATGAATCAGACTAATTTTTAGTCACAGCAGAAAGATGAAATGTCATTTATTCTTAAATCCTCACTTACAGTTCAGCTGCATATGAAAAGCTAATAGAAATTGCTAGCATAGCTGGAAGACTTCATGACAAAATGACTAAATTCAAAGAAGGGAAGAAAAATACAAAAATTGATATTTCAAGTGGTACAGCTAACCATTAGAGTGAAATTGTAGTTCTTAGTACAAAATCTGAATACAAGGATTTGGTAATGGGAATCAATGCAAGGGTTTTAAGGATGGATTCTTTCCCTCATCTTAGTGGCTGGGCACTGGGTACTTGCAAAAGCTAGATTATAGTAGTGGCTGCAGCCCCCTGAGACGTCACGTTCATAGGTTCCAAGGCCATAAGGGACCATTGTAATCATCTAGTTTGACCTCCTCTATAACACCAGGCCATAGAACTTCCACAAAATAATTCTTAGAACATATCTTTTAGAAAAACATTCAATCTTAATTTAAAAATTGTCAAAAATTTTCATTGTTCCAATTATTAATTACTTTCACCATTAAAATTTATACCTTATTTCCGGTCTGAATTTGTCGAGCTTCAACTTCCACCCATTGGATCATATTATACCTTTCTCTGCTAGACTGAAGAGCCCATTATTAAATGTTTTTTCCCCATGTAGATACTTACAGACTGAAATCAAGTCATCACTTAACCTACTGTTTGTTAAACTAAACAGATTGAGCTCTTTGAATCGCTCACTATAAGGCATGTTTTCTTATCCTGCAATCATTCTCATGGCTCTTCTATGGACCCTCTCCAATTTATCAATGAAGATTCTATGAGCATTGCATGGTAGACACTACTACACACCTGCCACTCCTAAATCTTCAAAATTCCTCTTCTGTGTTCATGTAGAGATGACATGAAATGGTGCTCAAGCAGGGCCGGCCCACAATATTTTGGCACCTGAGGCAGGGAGCTCAAATGACTCCCCCATGTCCCCTCGCTTGGGCCAAAACTTTGAAAGGGCTCAATTCTGCCTTCTTCCTGTTCTACTCCTCTCATGGTACTGCTCGGCTACCTACCCCAATAAAGGAGAACTTACAACTTAAAATGCCTTGTTCAAAAATTTTAAGTAACACTTAACTTTCAAACGCCTGAACAGCAAATGTAACTTTTCTTGTTTGCGTAGTAAACACTGGCATTTTTATCTGTTTGAATAATCAAAGTGGTGCTTTCCATACCCTCTTGGTTGCAAAGATTTGAACTGCTTCCTGCTGAAGGTCCACAGTCTGGGCCAGCTCATGCTCTATTGAGATGGTTGCAAGGCCGACCAGCCTCTCCTGTGTCATTGTGGAGCGTAGATGTGTTTTTATTTACTTCAGCTTGGAGAAGCTGCATTCTCCACTGGCAACTGTTACAGGAAGTGTTAGAAGTATGTGCAGAGCAACAAAAACATTTGGAAATAGGGTGGTCATCTAATTTGTGCACATATATTCCAGAACAGCCTTTGGAGTTGATCCTGCTGAAATGTATCTTGAAAGGGCTTTCAGTTCATCACCTAAATCACTCGCATCAATATTGCGCATGTCATCATGTGTCAACACTGTCTCTAGTGCCCTGCATTGCTGGTGTAGGTCTTCTTCAGGTATAGTGAGGAGTTTTGGAATATCATACAACATCTCAAACATACTGCTGCATTCCTTGAGCAGCATGAAACGTTCTTCAACTGACTGTATTGCACAATCTAGCACCTAGTTAAAGAATTCAACTTTGAATTGTTTGGGGTCTCTTATGGGATTATCCAGTGCCTCGTAATCAAAATGTCTTCTTCTTCGGTGACTCTTGTATTCTTGAATGGGTGGGAAAATAGCTTCAGTGTGAAGTTCC
Source organism: Emys orbicularis (assembly GCF_028017835.1). Lineage (NCBI taxonomy): Eukaryota > Metazoa > Chordata > Testudines > Emydidae > Emys > Emys orbicularis. The sequence goes on along the minus strand of NC_088687.1, from coordinate 92,688,224 downwards.
TCTGCCAACTTCTGTGCACTCTTCAGAATGTTTTGAAATCCCTCATCTGACCGGTAAGACTGTAGGTATGACTTTGCTTTGTCCATTTGTTCCATTGCTCCAGATATATCAAGGTCAACACGTTGGAGTCTCTTGCTTACAACATTTATTTCAAACAGTATGTCATGCCACAACACTAAGCCACACAGTAATTTGAAGTTATGTATGATTCTGGTGATTCCATTTCCCTCTGCCACTCTTTTCCCACAAACAGTTCCTGTCATAGCATTATCCTCCATAATGGCAACTATGGCATCATCTATCTTCCCAATTTGGTGTTTGATAGGTTTTATCGCCTCCACTCGACTTTACCATTGTGTGGCACTCAGTGGTTTCAGTGTCAGAGAGGATGTTCCCAGATGTTGCTTCAAAATTTGCCATCGATGAGTTGATGCAGAGAAAAATACATAGATGCTTTGAATTACATTAAAAAATTCAGCAGCCTCACTAGAAGCCGATGCTGCATCACTGACCAGCAAGTTCAATGAATGAGAACTGCATGAGACAAAAAAAGCTCGAGGGTTTAACTCTCGGATCGTGTCTGCACTCCTCTGTTCTTTCCTCTCATGTTGGCACCATTATCGTAGCCCTGACCTCTCATGAAGGCTAGCATGTGAGATCTCTACTGAAATCTTAAAACTTACCAATATGCATAATCATTGCAAGATGTGCATATGAGTAATATTTGAGGAATAATGTAACTATATTGAAAACTATGCCTTATGATACTGAAGTACAACTTGGTTATCACGGAATCATATGTTTCGCTGATGGCCCATTCAAGTGGGAGGGAGTTGTCACCCCTTCCTGATCAGCCAGTGATGTAAGGCAAGCTTCAATTGTCTGTCCTTGATCCATCCCAGAACTGTCAAGGGAAAACCATGACAACTACAAACAATCAAATCCACTTGGAGGAAAAAAGGAATGTTAGACAGAGGATCATCCTGTCTCTGAATAAAGACAAAAGACTGATTCAATATATCAGTGTGGAGAAAGACACTCTGTATCCCTTCACTAAGGAGCCAGCTTGTTGAGTACAGGGGTGTTTCGAGAATGGCTAACCAGGATCCAGTCTATTATCTCTGCCACAGACTGTACTTTTGGGGTAAAAACCTACTTTATTACAGAGGTTCTCAACCTTTTTCTTTCTGAGCCGTTCTCTCTCTCCGCCCCCCCCCCCCAACATGCTATAAAAACTCCAGGACCGACTTGTTCCATAACACAGTTTTTCTCCATATAAAAACCAGGGTCAGCGTTAAGGGGTAGCAAGCAGGGCAATTGGCCAGGGCTCTATGCCCCAGGGGGCTCCGCAAAGCTAAGTTGCTCAGGCTTCAGCACCGGGTGGCGGGGTTCGGGCTTCAGCTTTCTATTCTGGGCCCCAGTGAGTCTAACGCCGGCCCTGCTTGGCAGACCCCGTGAAACCTGCTCAAGGCCCCCCAGGGAGCCCCAGACCCCTGGTTGAGAACTGCTGCTTTATTAGATAGGAAAGGTAACTAACTAGAAGTATACATTCTAGTTCTTGTTTTATTATTTTGTTTTGTATTGCAACCATTTGTTTCCATCACACTCATGTTTCCAATGGGACTTCTGTTCTTTCTTAAATAAACCTTCTTTGATTTTATTGTAAGTGCTCATAAGTGCAGTGTGTTATACAGGAATGATGATTTAATACAAAACTCGTAAACTGAGGGTACGATGCTCCTATGGGAGCAGAGGATCTGGGATTTCTGTGAGTAGCCAGTACCAGGGGCTGGAAACCACAGGGGAATGCTTCAAACAGACAAAGGGACTGGGGCGCACCTCTTGTTAACCTGCAAGGCAAAGACATGGCTGGAAGAGCCTGCAGGAGGGTGACTGAGTGGCTTTAAGGCTGGTGGTGTCAGGGAGCTAACCTCCAGTCACCATAGGCAAGAATCCCTACAACTAGAGGCAGTGGGTAACAAGCTGACTCATAGTCCTGAGTATCCTGAAAACCAGCACACCCAACTCCTCCATCCAGTCACGGCTTCAACACCTTCTTGCAGCTTCCCCCTTCCTCCCCCCGCCCAGTGTCCACATCTTTGTGGCACTCCCTCCCCAGTTCCAGCTTCCCCCACCTCTGGCTGCAGCTTTCACACCTTCGCTAGAGTGACCAGATGTCCCAATTTTATAGGGACAGTCCCAATATTTGGGTTTTTTTCTTATATAGGTGCCTATTACCTCCCACCCCCGTCCCGATTTTTCACACTTGCCATCTGGTCACCCTAACCTTCACACATCTGCTCATACAAATCCGTCCACACCGTTGATACCGCTGTACAGCTTCACATCTTGCTCAGCAGCCCCCAGCGTCACCCTTTTCATCCAGCTTCCCCAACAGCATCTTCACAGCCCCGCTGCATGTCGGACACCCCCTTGCCTGAAATTACACACCTTCCCCCCAACCCTGCCTGTGGGTGCACGCGGCCTGCACTTCCCCCAGCTCCCTCACCTTCATGAAGCTCCCACTCTGACTTCTGCATACAGGTGGCTCCCCCCCCCCCCCCAGCTCAGCTCACCCCTCCCCCTTCCCACCCAGGCTCGCTCACTCCTCCCCTTTCCAACCCCCAGCTCAGCTCAGCTCTCCCACCCCAACCCTTCCTCCTCCAGCTGGGCTCCCCCCCCCCACCCCCAGTCCGCCTGCAGTGTCGGCGGCTGCCCTCTCCGAGTCAGGCTCTGCTTTCACCTGCATGGCACACACGGGGGTGGGTGGGGGTGGCACTCGCTGTCCCCACCGATGCAGCTGGTTCCACTCGCGGCCCCGGGGAAGGGTGTGTCAGGGCTGGGCCCTGCGGAGGGGTGGGGTCGCGTGGCACTGTCCCTGCCGCAGGGCAGATCCCCCCTTGGCTGGCGCTGTAGCACCTCGGTGTGAAGCGGCCGCGAGCCCGAGCAGTTATTTGGCTGCTTAGAACGGTCTCCGCTTAGGCACCGCGGAGTGGGCGGGACTATGAGAACGGTTATTTGCGTATTCAAATCAGTGTCCTCAGCGGCCGTTAGAACCTGGCCGGGCTACAATGTGGACGAGCGCTCTCCCCGAGGTTTAACGGCCGCTGCGCGAGCTCCTGCCGTCGGGTTCTAGAGGGAGACGCTCGCCTGCCTCTCGGCTCTCGGGCAAATCCATCTGTCGTGAAACCGCGGGAGCTGAGCGCCCGTTGCATCCAGCGCTTCCCCAAGCTTTCAGGGCCCTCAGAAGTGCGTGTGTTTGCGGTGGATGTGGAAATACATAGCGAGAGTCAATGTGTAAATAATGTGACCCCTTACACCAGATGCACCGAAAACTGGAACTTTCTCTGTGCTGCGCCGTTCCGACCTCAGTGGCTACAATCCCTGGGTTATGTCAGAAGGAGGCGATTAAAGGTCCAATTTAGCTGGTTCCCTCGGTCACCAGCGCTAAATAGCAACACACAAGGACGTGGGGATGGGTGTGCGACCGTGGCGCTCAGTAAAAACAGCTGCACGTGGTAGATTGCCTGATTATTAAGGTTGATGGTGGCACCAGTCCTTTAGAACGTTTTTCTGTATCATATTAATGAACCTGTCTGACATGGGTATTTGGAATCTCCAGTATATTTCTTCATAAACCAAAGGGTGGTTAATAATATTTAGCAAGTTTTCCTGTAACTTTATGTATTTTATATCACTAGGACTGATTGTAAATGGTGGATTCACAGGACATTCAGGTAATATGTCCTTACAGCTTAGAATCCATACCCTCTGAGTCTCAGCTGACCTGATCCAAGAGATTCACCACTCTCTTCAAGAAACAATATATGTAATAGGCTAAGCATGGCAGCTATTCAATTTCAGACAGATTTTGGCCCATTTTAATGGGTTTTCAGCAATTTTTATTCCCTCTGTACCTAAAGATGGAATTAATATGGCCTACAATATTTGTGTCTGAAATATTTATCAAATATATACAAAGGCTGAAACTAGACCACTCCTCTTTTGCTGAATTGCCATTTAAAGACATCACAGCCAGTTAAAAGACAAATAGCTAAAGAGGAAACAAGAGAGTGAAAATAACATGGTATTTTATTTTATGCTGTTTGATACAAATAGCTTATTGGATACATTCACAACAACTTGGTCTAGCAATGTATTCCAAATATTTGTTTTACTACTTTTGTAAAAAAAAACATATCTGTTCTGATACCATGCTGGCTTTTGATAAATAGTGATTTGAACTGATTAGTTCATATAACAAATCTCTAATGAGATCATCCCATATCAGGAAGTAATTCAAAATTCCAGCTAAGAAGAGCATGGATTTTCCATTTGGGGAGATTGAGGAGAGCTCTGCTGGTGGAAATCACTCTGAGTGTATCTCTTTGCTAGTAAATTAGGTTTTGTTACAGTATGACTTTGAGGAGTCATGGTAACTAATAGAATGTTAAGCACTTTGGTCTTGACTAAACTGGGAACTTCCATCCTCTTAGATTATGACCCTGAGGAGTTGTGATAACTCCCTTACTGTCTTGTGCCAGCTATACATACCACTACTCAAAATGCAGGAGGGGAAGAAGGCTCCGCAAAGCTTCTACATCTCTGCTACCCCTCATGCAGGCCAGTGGGTAGTGTAGCAGTGCTGGTACACTAGCAGATGTATGCTGCACCACATATAGACACAGGATAGTTTACTTCCTCCTGGAAGCAATGGGGAGGCCAGAAGCCAGTTAGCAAAATCAATCTCCTTCCTGGGTTGCTCAGCAACATGCTGGCCTTTGCTCAGATTGGATCATTACCTCATGATCTATTGTAGCCCACAGAGTTAACACAAACTAGTACTCAGTGTAGACAGGGACTGTTATGTTAATTATTGTGTCAGCAGGTAGTGGGTAACTCAAGGAAGAACTCTAACAATGACCAGTAGACACAATATTAAACACAACAATACCTGTCAACACTGAGTGATGTTATGTTTACTATTATGTTAATTACCATAACCCCTCAAAATCTTGTTCTGACACAACTTAATTTGTTAATGAAAACAAACCCTGAGACACATGTGGATTCAGGCTATGAAGACTGAGGCCAGCTCTGCTCTTGTGGGAAGTATTTGTTATCTCCACATAGGAGAGAGATTCCACATCAATGTGCATAAGTGTTTTCCTAAACCAGGGCCATAATGCATTTGTGTTATGCTAGCTAATACAATTAAGTTATGATTATATTTTAATTTAAATAAAGTAGAGCTATTTCTCTTCTAAAACAGTACAAATTGTTTCATTTTGCCAATCTAAATTAAATAACAAGGTTGAGAAAACACTCTTTGAAAAGGGCACCACTTCCTTTGTTCATCCTTCCTAAAAAAATGAATGAAATGATTACTTGGAACGTTTTCTTAGCTGAAGTATTTGCATTCTTTCCAACTGCATACTATTCTAATGGCTCTTCAGGTACTGTTTTGTAATAATGCAGTTGTATATACAATGGCATTGCAACGAAAATCATATTGGAAGAGTGAGATTTCATGCACCATTTTAGAAAAATCACCATATGGGGAAAGTTTGGCTTGCTTTTATGTATATATATGTGTGTGTGTGTGTGTGCGCATGTGTGTATAGGGTCTGATTTTCCTCTTTCACATGTTTTACAAAGATGCAAGTCTCTTGACTTAAATGGAGTTACTCTTACTTTATCTAGGCACAAGAGCATACTCAGTGCTCTAGTGTACAGAGATAAGCCTATCTGACTCTGAATCTGCATAGATATTTTATATATACACACACACACAAACAATATAATACGCAGTGTTAGTTTAACAACTTAAAAATGCCTACTCTCAAAATGCATTATGTAAAAATAGAAAATTCTTCAATAAAACATTTGCATTTAAAACAACTCTCTACTGAGTGCCTTTATTTACAACAAAAAATAAATGTGTATAGCAATACTGGTAGGGATAATGTTTTTTGCATGCAAGGATCTTACACTAATTTTTTTGTTTACATTTTTATTACACACAATGCTATACATCATGACACTATAAATCAATGGAATAATTTTAAGATGCTTTTAATATACTCAAGAAATTAAAGAAACATTGGCAATTTTAACAAAATCTGATTTAGGAACATTTACATTCTAGTGATTTTTTAAGAATTGTACAAGTGGCAAGGAATAATTTTTGTGAGCAAAACACTATGTCCGTGTATTCTGCATTCCCACAGCATTAGTTCTGGTAAGGAATAAAAATCCTGAAAAAAAAAAAAAATCATTAGTTGTTAATACAGTTATATGATGTGATTCTACATATCTAAAATACAATAAAGGGAATAAAAAGATACTCAAATACTGAATCATAGTACTGGTAAAGGAAATCTTTCATGTACCTCTCTGAAGTTTTTCAATTAGCTAACACGTTTGAGATCCAATCCTGAAGTCCTTACTTGGTTTCAATGTGAGTTGTGTCTTTGTAAGGACCTCTGGATTTAGGCAAAGGTCTGTTCTCTTCTCAGTATACACATGCAACTTTCCTTGATGCTAATGGGATTTGTAGTGAAGTTCTACTCAGAAAAATAATTATAAAAATGACATTGTGGGGTTTCCTGTTCATTCTTCTTTAATGATTTCTGGATGAAATTTTCACAGATTACAGTTCTAAAAGTCCCGTCCCCTCCCGAACAGTCACTGGCACTAGCTCTACAAACTTGACTTTCAGGTTCCAGGTTAAGTTGGATTCAGTCTGGTTCATATATTGTCACTGGTAAGTAGTAACTTCCCAAACTGTCCGTAGATTTTGGGTTCCTCAAATTTTTAACTGAGACACCTATGGCCTGATTCTTAGGTTATCGTACACTTGGAGCAGGGGATGTGATTCCCAGGTCAAGTTGACATACTCAGCACTAGCTCTCATCAGCTAGTGTGCTAAAAATAGTAGTGTAGCTGTGGTAGCATGGGCTACTCACCCTGAGTATGTACCCATCATGTCCAGGTGGGTGCAGCCAGCCTGTGCCAGTCACTGCCCATGCTACCACAGCTACCCTATTTTTAGTGTGCTAGCCTGATGATAGCTAGCACCAAGTATGTCTGCTTGAGCTAGGAATCACACCCGGAGCGCCAAGTATAAACATACCCTTAGAGATACTAAGCATCTGAAGCTCCCATTGACTTCAATTTGAGATGTGGATGCTCAGCAATTCTGAAAATCAGGCCATAGGGATCTCAAACTGGTTACCCTAAAGTGGTGGCACCCAAATTAGTGGACATTTTTTGAAGATGTGGACCTTGGTTTATTTGTATAAAGGAAGCAGGATTTGGATGTGCATCTTGATTAAAAATATGTAATAAATACCTTTTCAGCGGAAACCTGCTGATCTCCTTCCATTGCGTGGCTAGAAAAACAACAAATATTTTGTAAGAAATTAACACTAAAACCATCCAGGGTTTAAAGAAGGTCCCAGAGTAATCCTGTATCAACTGCATTTTGCAAATCCCTTGAGTTATACCATATCTTTTACAAGATAATTTCTCAGTTAAAGTTAGGATGATGATCTTTAAAGATAGACTGAAATGAACACTTGTCTATGCTTTTCAACTTCTGAAAACTGTTTATACAGCAAATTTACAACCGTTAAAAATGGAGGGCCAGACTGTGCCCAGTTCTGTTTGAGTTTGTAAAGGGGGAGGAGAAGAGGGCACAAGGAGCTCCTTTCCATTCTTTCCTCCCCTTTCCATTTTCACACAGCTCTCATCATGGTTATCCAGACCTTTGTTACCTCATGGCTAGATTATTGCAATGCACTGCAAATGGGACTAAACCTTTGCTATTTGTCTAGTATTACCAGTGCAGAATACACAGACACACAACATATAGTACTTTACACCTGTGTTCTCTGATCAGTGATTGATCTGGGTTAACTGTAAGGTGTTGTTTTTGACCTTTAAAACCTTGAATGGTTTGGGTTTTATCTATTGGAGAGCCTACCAGGTCTTCCTCCTCATGTGTTACAGATACAGTTCAGGTCCTGTAAGGCACTTGAGTTGAAAGTCCCCTATAAATGGAAAGGGGTTTGCAGCAGGGAATTGTCAATGAGGCATCATTGGCTTTGGAATTTGCTTCCCTACTTAGTCCTCTAGAATTTGAATTTGGTGGGTTTTTTATAGCGCTGGGAGAGTGCCGCAACTACACAGCCACGTTAAAGCACGGCCGCAGCAGCGCTTTAACGTTGCTAGTGAAGACATACAATTTAAGTCCTAATGGTACCACACTTGTGAATACACTAGGCCAAAGTCATGTGTAGTATATCAGAGTTGGCAGGGTCTCATTTACTTTACACTGCCCTGTTAATTGCGTTCTTGCTAAATCCTTTCCACCCTTCCACTGGTGTACATTTCACTGATTTTGCATACTCAATGAGGGGCTGATTCAGCTTCCATTAAAGTCAATGAAACAACGGCTATTGACTGTAACAGGAGCTGGTTCAGACCCAGAAAGACCACCTTTTATCTGACATGTAAAGTACACCACTGTTTATGTTACCCTTGAATTTTATTTGGCCTTTTCAGTTAATCATAACTCTCTAACTCCAAGTTTCATACTAGAGAAATGTAATATACAAAACATGTGTACCATTTGCCAGCCAGCTTCATACTTAAATAGAAAAAAAAATGTGAAGACTTTACCCAACAAAAGTCAGGAAAGTCAATATTAAGGAAGGTTTGTCATCCTTAACTTAATCTATTATGTTAAGAAACAGAAAAAAGGCTTAACAGCTTAAGTTTAGGATGGACTAAGTGTATTTTGAGGAGGTATTTTTACCACCCACTTTGCTGAAGTGCAAATAACAAGACAAAATACAAGCAAAGTGGAAAATCAGGACTATTGTGTATCTTGTTGCAATACAAACTACTTGTGTATATATATCTCCTGGCACTGCATGTATTATATGTAACATGTAGAAATACTATTTTGAATAAAGCTTTTATTTACCAGGTAGACAAGGATGACTTATGTCTGTCTCATGAGCTCTCAAGCCTTATTAGTTCAAGAATTATACACATGATAATTGATAGTTTATTAAGAAACAGCATGGGAACATATCAATTCAACACACATTAAGATAGCATGCCAAAACTTCTTACTGTATTTTTGGTGGAAAAGTTTTAGAAAATCAGTTTTAGACACGATCTCAGAATATCCATTTTAGTAGATTAAAAACATTTTTCAACTGGTGTGTAGGAGAAAATGTTCCCATGTCAAGACACTGACACACACTTCTGTCAAGGGTAAATATTTACAATCCAATTACTATCTAATCTGAAAGTGCCTAGCTCTGACAACACCTATTGATTTTTATTTAATATTTCTTTTGCAGTAGCACCCAAAGGCCCTAGCCAGGCCCTGTTTTGCTAGTCACTGTACAAACACACATTCCCTGCCCTGAAGAATTTACCTATAGAGCTCAATAGAAGTAGCAAGTGCTAAGCACCTCTAAAAATGATAGGTGTTTATAATGGGAATGCAGATAGATCCTTTACTATAATGAGTGCTGCAATGGAAACAAGCTCCCCTGGCTCTCACAGATGTTGAATACTGTACTTTTTGCAATCTAACAATCAGTTTGAAAAAGAAAAAAATAACAACCATACCCTGAACAAAAAGTAGCCCCTGCTTTGAATCCCTCCAGGTCCTTGAAGTTCCTCCTGAAACAACAATGCATTTCAAAACACACAAACTTGAATAACCCAACTGATAAAGAAAATTGTCCAAATACAACAATACCCAGAACTCACCAAGGAAAAAATAAAATTCTACGCTATTTGTATTAATTTCATTTCAACATTGAGATGGAGAGAGAAGGTGTCTAGCAGTTTCCCTTTAATACATATGAAGCTGTCTGTATACATAATACAACCATTATACAGTACCACTGTATCCTCTGATCCCCTTATAGACATACTTTATGTATAATTCTCTCCTTAAACAATACAAGAGAACTCATCTTCAGAAATAATTTTGACAAGGAATAACCTTTTAACACTTGAGGGCCAAATTTTGTTTCCAGTTTTGACTCAGTTGAGTCAGAATTGTTTTAGAAATACACCAACATAGCTGAGCAGAATTCGGCTTTGACTTTCCAAGTTGCATCACTCATATTTGTGACTGTGCTTGGGGATAGCTTGAGAATTCTCAGAATTCATGGGCTTAAGGACTCTCCTCCTTCCCACATCTAGCTGCAAAGAAAAGGAGAGTTGTGACCTCTGAACCTGTTCATGACCCACAAGTTGAGAACCAATGATCTAATCAACTATATAGTAAGAAAGATTGGTGAATAAACAAATTCCATTTTGTCATATTAAGCCCAGTCCTGAAAACCCTCCAGACATGGAATTCCCTTTGCCTTCACTGAAAGTTCCGTGTATAGAGAACTTGTAGGTTTCATGACTCATGGGTCTGAAAATCGGGTCCGATTTATAAGAGTGACCCTGCTCCAACCCTCCACTTGGTAGCCTACTGACATCTGCTTACCTAGGACCACAAAGCCCAGCTCCAGTTTGAGGCTCTGCCTGACGTCCTACTGGCAGAGCCCTAGAACAGCTGATTGGCCCACTGGCTCTTTTTAAGCCAGCAGCAGGAACAGGAAGCTGTCTGAACAATGGGGCTCCAGCTCCCCTGGCTTGACTTCCTGGCATTCCAACCTGGCTTGACTCCTGGCATCTGACTTGTGGTTCCTGACCTCCAGTTGTCTCCTGCCTCTGACTCCTTGACATCCTGACCCAGCCTGACTCTGACTCCCAGTTCTATCTCCAGTTTGTCTCCTGCTTCTGATCTCCTGACCTAGCCGACTCTTGACTTTTGTCTTGTGACTGTGGAATCCTACTCTGACCACTAGATCTGACTAACTACTAACTGGCCATGACAGGAGAACTAAGCCCAATATTTGTAGTGTCCATTTTGAAAGCCGATATTTCACAAAGATGTTTGTTGTTAACATTAATCCAATCAAAGTTCAAGACAAAATGGTTCAAACTTTATGCTTCCCACAACACCCTTAGATCTAGATTCATCCATTTATCATGAACTCTCTCAACCACCACTGGTATCTCCTCATTAACAACTGTCTCTTCATCAGGGTATTACAGATTACAATCATAGTCAGAATTCTCCAATAGAAAACCATGTTTTGTTAGCTCCTAATGTCAGTAGAAGTCTATAACAGCACTTAGAGGATCCCTTTGATCAGGATGGCCTCATGCATCTCCAACCATAGGACTCCCCAAATCTCAGGAACTTCTCCAAGAAAGTAAATTGTACATAATTTTCAAGTCTTGTAAAGCATGGTAGGACCCTGTTTTACTTGTCTCAGGGTACACCATTATCACCATGGACCAGTTATGCTTTGACTTGTAGGGATTGCCTGTATGATTTTCTTTACATCATATGCTTCTTTCTAGAATTATATATATTTATAGCAAGTATACTAGTTTTTATTTGAAAAGACTAAAAGAACAGTGTTTAAAGTGGTTTCTCTGGTTTGCTTATATATATATATATTATGTGAGGTGTGCTACCAGAATGCATGTTACACTAGATTTAGAGGAAAGAAATACTGAAAGATGGAAAGCTGTAAAATAATTAAATACATAGAAATACAATAGATACCAGTATCAAGTCACCTCTATTTCCCTCCTCCATCTTGTTTGAGAGGTACATTCTTTAAAGGGAGCAGCAGTCTATAAGTTGCTAGCAAATGGGGAAGGAGGAGAAAGATGCAATGGGGTAAATACAGTAGAGGGCCAATGAATGAAAGTGTTGTCACAGAACTTAGTGTAAATAAGCTTGCACTATTAATAGGTTCAGCAAGAGTACTAAGTTCTCAGGAGGAGGTGATACTATCAAACAGCAATAATTAAAATCGTAACTTGCAGAGAACAGATAAAACAACAACGATAAAATAATTAACAAAAAAGATCAAATAGTTGTTAAAGTGATGTGTACTTTACCACATAGTGCAGCTCGCATGAGTGCATCATCTCTCAGCTTGAATATACAGAGTGGTTCTCTATAGGATTTTTCAGGAGTTTCTGCTTGACAGCTCCCATTTAAAATCAATGTTCACTGAGTCACAGATGCATGGACATTCAGCAGCATGGCTGTTTTTCTCATCAACTGGTTGTAGTTGATCAGATACATGCACTCAAAATAGGTATCCCAAGGCATCAGCGCACAACAGAGGAATGCAGCAAACAGGCCCATCCTATATGATGTTCTCCAACAACTCTGACTCCGGATCATAAATACAATAATTCCAAGCAACACTTCATTGTCACTTAACACCTGGATCTTGCTGTAGGATATATCTCTTTGCAATATGGTCCTTATTCAGAAGTTGACTGGGTTGTCCAGTGTTCTTCAGGTGTATTCTGCAGAAAAGGTCCTTTCAAATGTCTGTGTTCCCTGCCAGTCTAAGAGAGGATAACTTCTTAAAGTGTAGTATCCTCCATGGGAAATCTTTTGTTCTTGCATATTAATGAGTGTCCTTGAATAGAACAGTTGTGCTAAAGTAAATATTGAGGGACAAGGCCAAAAGAGGACTCAGTAGTATACCTCAGCTATGCTTCCCCAAGATGGTAGGCACAATGTCATGATTTTCCTGAGCTTTTCATAAAGTTTCCTGTAGACAATGCTGTTGCTACATCATCTTCCTTAATAGCATACCATTCTACTACACCTCAGATCTATAATTTATATAATAAATTTCATAATATGCCTATTAAAGAAATCCAAAGTAACTGTACCTACAAGTACAAGTACAGATTCATCACACAGAGGCCTTGTTTACAAACAGAAATTGCACTAATTAAACTTCAATAGGTTTTAACCCAATTTCATGTAACTGGTGCAAACTCTTGTGTGGACACTTTTTCAGTTTATGAGTGGCTTATTTCAGTGTAGCTTAAACCTGTTTCAGATTGACTTAAGCTAAAGTAAAATAATGCCCTCTTAAACCAAACTATGTGTGTGCAAACAGGGTTTTGCACCAGTTTAGCTAAATCAGTTAAAAAAAAAAAAAAAAGTCACACTTTAGGGGCTTGTCCGTACAGAGCAGCAATACACACTGTGTGGTTGCGATTTTAAAAGTGCAGTAACATGTTGTGCATTAATTAGTTCATGTAGACCATGCTGGTGTGCACTAAAAGTTCTTTATTGCACTTTAAAATAGTACTGTTGCAAAGGTCTCAAAAGACCAGTATAATATAAAATATAAATATAATATAATTAATATAATGATAACATTAAATGCTACAGTTCAACTCCACCACCACCACCCATCTTCCCTCAACAGAAAAGCTGTGCTGATATTTAATATAACCCAAGTATTAGACATCCTTTTCTGAAGCTATTTTGGTGGTGGCACCTTCTGGTTTTTGTTTCCACTATGACCACATTCTTAGTCTTCTTTCCTAGAAATATCTAGTGTCCATAGTCCTCTGATTTTTTCTTAGAAATGGTGGCAACATAGGTTGTAATAAGTGAAGATCTGATCAGAAGCTCCCAGTGAACTGAGAGCTTATGTAGTGTTCCAGACAGGAAAATGAGGTGGATAAAATCTCTCCAACGCCTCCTTTCTGCAGCATTTCCGTTTAAGAAAATGGACTATACTGTAAGTACAACACCTTTGCTACATGAGGTTTCCAATTCCACTCTTGTTCTGGTTTCTGAACTGAAATTGGCAGAATTGAAATTGCTCCATATCCTAAAATGCCCGTTGGAGGCAGGACCTTTTCCAGTGAGCACTGAGAAGTTAAAATAATTACTGCAAAGCAGAGCATACATAAGGAAAGAGAGTCTCATAGACTCATAGAACTGAAGGCGTAAGGAGCAGTTCTGGGCCCAGGTGACTCTGTCCTCCTGAACACTCCAGCTGGAGAAAGGAGCTTAAAAATGGAGCCAAACAACTGAGATGGGGGAATAGGACAGATCTGCCCAGAGAGCTCCTGACCCATGCTGCCACAGAAGTCTCCGCTTGGGAGGAAGAGACTACCAGCTGAGACCCGCCGGGCTGAAGGTTCAGTTACCCTGATTTTTTCCTTTGATATTTTAAAATGGACTGTGAGGCTGGGGATGGTAGGAAGTGGCCCAGGCATTTCCTGGTTTCTGACATTGTTTGCCTCTCATAGGGCTCTGGGTCAGAGCCTAGTGGAGTGGGAGGGCCCAGCCCCCTATACCAAACATCCTTGCCATAAAGGGACATAAACCTTATTTCCTCTCCCAGGAGTAAAGATAAGATAGAGATACTGAAATCCTCATGGCAAGGTTGAGCTACCTACAGGGGCTAAGAGATAGACTGAGGGTCCTTCCCTGTCATTGGTAGGGTGACCATACGTCCCATTTTGGCGGGGACAGTCCCTTTTTAAAGCCCTGTCCCAGCCGACCTAACTCCCCCGCCCTCAAAAGTGGGCATTTGTCCCATTTGCTCTTGCTGACTTGATCAGTTGCCAAAAGAAAACAGGATAATTGCCCACTAGGGAATGCCACTGGTAATCCTATCACATTACCAATAAATAATTAAATCAAAAGTCATTAAAAGTGGTATCACTTTGCATTTTTTGCCTTATGAATAATGTTTCAGAAAAATGCAAGGCAAGTGATAAAATTCAATGTCCCCCTTTCTAAGAGACAGTAACACAATGGAGACCAAGTTAGAAAAGGACATCTGAATTGAAGGAGCAATGGCCTGTTAATGATCACACTTATACTACTTAACATTGGCTTAAGTAAGAGGAGAATCAAGCCCCAAGATTGACACACCATCCTTTCTCTCAGTGTCTGAACATGATATTTAGACAATAACTATAGACAGAGCTTTAAAATGTTAAAATCCTCTGCTACAGGAAACCTAGAGTAGAAGCAACCTGAGATTTACAGAGCTGTATCTGTAATTCCCAGGAAATAGTTACTGTGGAAGATCAAGTACAGCACTCTTGAAAGAGATATATACAACATAGTTCACTGCTTTAAAATGTTAATATTATAGTCCTGCCAAGAAGAGAAATGCAATATCTTTTTCCAGTTCATGAAGATCTATTATAGTTTTGTATAGCAGAGTTAGCATTTTAAGATACTTTTATAGCATGTTGAAGAAGTTACGGAATTTTACAAAACATGAAATCTTCTGCAGTTTTCTAGGAAGTACAGACTACGTTATTTCTTGTTACATTTTTAAAATCTAACTTTATTGCCTAATATTAATTCTTGTTTTGGATCTAGTTGTTAGCCAGATTCCATTTGAATTCCATTATGCCACCTGAATCAGACATAATACATCTCTTTACTCCATTTTTCTGCTTCCCCCATCAATCTGATGATTTTACAGCATTTTTTTCCTTTTCTGTTTTGACACATTTCCAAAAATTTTCATTTGTAGTTCATGTTTCCAAACAACTGATGAAAAGACATTTAAAATAATCAGAATTCTCTTATATTAGGTGATTTATTACATATTGATAGCTTTCTCATCAGAGTGAACAATTTTTAAGAAGCAGGGAAGAGAGTCTTCCATATACTTTAAAAGGTCACTACATTAGAATGATATCATACAAATTGTTTTTTATCTTTTTCTTGCTAGAAGGCAACTGACTATTAAAGTAGTTTTTGTACATCTTCAGTGTATCCTCTCTAGATCTCTTGGGGAAAAAGCAAATGGAACTGATGTTCTCAGAGCCAAAATATCAAAGGGGCAAGGATATAAATACAAACATTTTATTAAGAGAGCAGCCTTTTCATAATGGGTGGTAGAGTGTGCTTCCCTGTTGTCTGAATTCTTTGTCGTGACATATCTGTGAGTAGCAAAACTATGCAAAAACTGAAATGTATGATCCACAAACTGACAGCTTTATAAAGAAGAGAAACAGAAATGTTCATAGATAATGCTGCATAAAGAATGAATATAAATGAATAGCATATTTCACCCCAAATGTAAGGCACTCATGCTTAATACTGCTATGAGTGTTTTGATGCATTAAGATACTTTGAGATGCTTCTTTAAAAAAATGGGGGGGGGGGGAAATCTGTTTTTAAGCTCACTGTTCCCCAATCACTTCCTCCTCATTTTCAAGCCTCTGATGCAGAATCTACATCAGATGGTGAGAACAGAGTTGTTTCATTAGTAAGTCAGAAAGCTAGCCAGGAACAAGTTTATCAAAGACATTTTTAAAGCTCCCCCTGGATGAAATATATTGTCTCTCCAAAGACCTAAAAACTCTGAAGAGGAATGTGCCCTCCAGAATGCAATTGACTGTTCCCAGTGGAGTCTATACAACTTTGATAAGGCCTCCAATTTTTGAATTTGTATTAAACGTCAAGGGGAAATGACAACTATGCATAGTTACAGTACAGTGTTCCAATTAGTCCACAGAAAAAGGAAATATGCTGACAAAAGTGTTTGAGATTTTATTTCCTGTCTGAACTGCATTTTTAATTATGATGATGTTTTCTAAAATGTGTATGTCTAAATATAGAGTGTAGCCATGGAGGTTTGACTGGCATGAGAGGCTAGCCCTCCTGCCAGTTGTCTTGGATGGATATGTACTCAGGCAGCTAGCCCCCTCCCATGGGAAGCACACTCCCATGTATAGACATACCCTAAGTTATGCATGGCCTTCTAGGTCTCTCAAACTCTGAAAATGCCACAAATGCTGTCTGTGCATCAGAAATACATCCTGGGAAAAGGCCAGCTTGCTTTATAAGGCAATAAAGAAAAAACTCCATCCAAGACAGTCCTGAAGTTGGGGAACTTGTGTTAATATATGCTCTTCCTATGATGGACCTAACCACATCAGCCACACCATCAGGGGCTCATTCACCTGCATATCTACCAATGTGATATATGGCATCATGTGCCAGCAATGCCCCTCTGCCATGTACATTGGCCAAACTGGACAGTCTCTACACAAAAGAATAAATGGACACAAATCAGACATCAAGAATTGTAACATTCAAAAACCAGTAGGAGAGCACTTCAATCTCCCCGGACACTCTATAACAGACTTAAAAGTGGCAATTCTTCAACAAAAAAACTTCAGAAACAGACTTCAACAGGAAATTGCAGAACTGGAATTCATTTGCAAACTGGACACCATCAAATTAGGCCTGAATAAAGACTGGGAGTGGATGGGTCACTACAAAACGTAATTTTCCCTCTGCTGATACTCACACCTTCTTATCAACTGTTGAGAATAGGCCATTTCTACCTTAATTGAATTGGCCTCATTAGCACTGACCCCCCCACTTGGTCAGGCAACTCCCATCTTTTCATGTGCTATGATATATATACAGCTTACTGTATTTTTCACTCCATGCATCTGATAAAGTGGGTTTTAGTCCACGAAATAAATTTGTTAGTCTCTAAGGTGCCACAAGGACACCTCGTTGTTTTTCCTGATACAGATTAACACGGCTACCACTCTGGAACCTGTCAAAATCTCTACAGTTAAATACATGAGTACGTGTTTACAGGTTTGGGATCTAAATTAGTAACAAAAATAATATGACAATGTGCCCAACAGAAACAATTTTACAACATTCCCAGAGGATATATACAGAGTTCAGAGATATGCAAGAATTAAAGGGCCTGATTCAGCAAGGTGCTGACTGCTGATGTGCTCAATTGGCTTCATTAGGATTTGAGATTTCCCAGTAACTTTCATGATAGAACCCATCTACACATTTGTGACAGGCTGAGCTGCCCCCTTAAGGATAGTGGCTCCTTTAAGAGTGTAGCCATGGACCACTACTTATTCCAGGGACCCCTTTAAGTTTTTGAGATGTCTGATAGGCAAAGACCAAGGAGGCTTTGGGAGAGAGGAAATGGTTCCTGGAATAAGTAGTGTTTAGAAAGAATCCCATTACTGTCTCTTTAAGGTACCAGGAGCCTTGCAGAGTGGGTAGGGCAAAGTGCCTCGCTCTCCCAGCCAATTGGGATGAGCTCTAGGAAAGGAACCAGCATATATACTGCATCCTGCCTCATAGCAAGGCAAGGACTGGCAGAAGAAGGCTGACCTGATGAACCCTCCAAAGTGGAGGGCTAATTAGGGGAAAGGATCCAGCTGAAGGAGAAGCTGACTAGGCTTTACTGCTGGCATAAGCCCCAGCTTGGAGGAAGAGAGTTGCGGCAACTCCTGTCTAAAGGAGGGAGATCTTGACAGCCATAAGGCAAGAGTCAAAGAAACTGCCTGAAACACAACCCCAGATCCTGAAGGAGGGAGATACCAATTGCTTTAAGATAAGAGACAGAGAAACTGTATACAGTACATCCCAGCTGCTGGCAGAGAAAGCACCTCTGTAGCTGGCTAAGAAGAAGGCATAAGGAGCCACAAGTCCAAGATGGGGACCTTGTAAAGACCTGGTAAAGGGCAAAGGTAGGAGCAGCAAAGGGACTGAAGGAAAAGTGTGTAGCTGTAAAACAAGATCCCTGGGCTGGATCCCAGAGGAGAGGGTGGGCCTGGGTCCGCCAACTTCTTCTCCAGACTAAGAGGGGAAGTACAGGCATCAGGAGTGAAAGAGGCTAAGAACTATGAGTCCCAGGCAGAGGCCAAGGACTGAGCTTAAAGGCCACTAGACTGAGTTTTCTTATATTTGGATGTTTCTGTTAAACCTGGAAGGGGAATAGATTGACAGGTGACCTGGCTGGAGGCTAAACCTTGGAAGCAACAGAAAATTGTGGAACCAGGACAGATAAACCCTAGACTGAATGAAAGAAACCCTTCAATACAGTGCCTTGAGATGGGGCAGGGTGAAAATGTGCACATGCATGCTCTGACAGTGAGTATGCCATAGCAATATTAATATCAGGAATATTTTTTAATGATTCTGTTATTTCTATTAGAGTCCTATAAAACTTTTTAGTCTGCAAAACATCTAATGGATTAATTGTACTTCAAGTCTAAAAATAAGACACGGAATTAAGAGTTTTTTTGGGAAAATGTCCATAGCTTGATTCTCCTCTCACTTATACTTGTTTTACTCTAGTGTATACACCGTTGAGTTCAAAGGCATTACTCCCAATTTACACTAACGTAAGCAAGAGGAGACTCAGACTGTACAGACTGAGTAATATTTTGCTCTTATCTATTTATCTTGAATCAGTTTACACTAGCAAATTTTTTTTAACAAGCTTATTAAAAATAGAGGCACAAAGCAAGAGAAGAATCTATATTCTCAAAGGCCATGTTTCTACAGCTTGGAAAAATAAGACTTTTGAGGCTCTGGGCAAAAATTAAAAAGAGGGAATTTTCTGATCTGTGTCTTAAATTAAGCCATATTTCTGTATGTAATTACTAGGAAAATTCTTGATGTTACAAGTATTTAAGTCATAAATACATTTTAATAAGTAGATATTGTTCAGTCTTGTCAAAGAGAAAAAAAAAAAGAGCCCTTAGACAAAATTAAGCTATATGATAGCACAACACTTGGCTGAGATTTTAAAAACTGTATAAAACATCTAGATTCATTATACAGGATATGGCATCTGTCATTGTTCCTTTTTCAGGCATTACTTATTAAATGTATGTTATTTTAGTTCTCTTTTATAAATGTTAAACATCAAAGGCGCATGAGTATTTTCCAGTAAATAGGACATTCAAAACCTCACTTAAATAGCATACCGATATGATGATGCACCTTGAAAAAAATGCTATGATCAAAAACACTTAAATAGGATGTTTTCAGAAAGAGGTAATGAAACCACACAACGTAGGAGTGCAAGTGTGACACTGAGCAAGAAAGCAGGCTAAATGACCCAAATGCTGCCTTTAAAGACATATTATAAATGGTAATTAGGGCCATTCCTTATAAATAGCTAACGAAGCCATGTTAGATAGACTAGAGCTTTGAAATGCAGACTTGTATTGTTAGAAAATTAGTAGAAGATAGTGATCTTACTTGTCTGTGGTTACCTATCTCTTGTTAGAGGTTAACATTGTAACAGATGGTTCCTCTTTGTTACTATATTCTATTGATTCAGAGATTAAAAGGGAATATTAACATTTAGATGAAACTTGGGTGTAATAATAAAATTGTCTATTTCTCTTTGAAGTTTGTAGTAAACCGTCTATGAACTGCTTATGAATGCAACCAATTACCGATGTATAATTGTACATAAGAAATAGGAGGTTTTACTTCAAAGACACAATGCTTCCCCAAGGAATGCCTGCTGTCAGAGATCTATAAAAGAACTAAGGCCTCAATCCTGTATCTCAGATCTGCTTAAGCTTGGTCAGGGGAAGCTTGAGTCACAAGACTGAGTTCTCCAGCTCCAGTCTAGATTACCCTGCTAATTCTCATGGAAGAATTTGAACAAACTCTATATATGGACCACCTATTTGGACTATAACCCGATGAACTGATTCTGGAAAGAACCTTTTGCAACTCAGCAGCTCACCATCTTTACTATGAAACTGACCTAAGAACTTTATTCATATCTGTATGTATAATCTTTTAATCACAATACTCTCTTTTCTTTTTAATCTTAGTTTAGTTAATAAGAATTGGCTGTAAGCAATTATATGGATAAGATCTGAAATATTCATTGACCTAGTGGGTAATATGTCCGATTCCTTGGGATTGGTAGAACTTTATATATGATGGACAAGATTTTCAGTAATCCTCATCATATTTGACTTGGCTGCCTGGGTGGGAGCCCAAGGCTGGATTGCTTTAAGGGAACTGTATTTCTGGCTTCGGGGTAACCAGAGAGGTATTGTAGAAGCTGTTTTGTTGCTGCCTTAATGAATCTAATAGAATAACCACCAGTTTTGGGGATTGTCTGCCCCATTCTTTGCAGTTTGCCTGGACTGAGCGTTCTCAGCGTGCCCCCCCCAGGCACCAACGGTCACAGCAAGCATACATAGTTTAAAGTTACATACGTCTGCTTTGTATCTCTTCAGTCTTCTCTCATGAAGTTGGGGAACAAGTTGCAGCAAAGGATGCAGGACAGACGACTGAGAGGACATGAACACAGACACATGAGCAACAATGAAATCCTGGTCTTGTGATGCAAAGAATGTCTCTTATTATACTACTGGTTTATGGACAAAACATGCAAAACAAAGGACTGAAGATGTTAACTGATAGTTAACTTTTTGGGTACTCTGAATTTATACCTGAAAGATACAGCATATTTATTTAGTCTATGAATACATCTCCTAGAGTGGTAAAGTGAATCTTCTCTACTGTGTTCATTATAGGTTATTGTTTGTATATTGTTTTGTCAGGGGCAAATCCCAATTCTGACTTCGATCAACCTATGTGAGTGCACGGCTAGCTCTGTGAATATAGTGAACTGTGCAGAGAACATTTTTGGGAAGCTTTCATTCTCCATTTCTGATTACTACTGTTTCTAAGATGATCTGCTATTGTAATAGACAGCTTCAAATTTCCTGGCACTCAAAGTTAATTTTGCTTTAAAATAGTTTGAATCACAGGAATAAAAGTGGTGTTCTATTAAAAAGTAACTTCTAGTAGTGTTCGTGCCAGGATAGATATATATTTGAAGTAAAATCAGCAAATATGATGCAGGTCGCCCTATTAGCTTCAGGAAAGACAAATTAAGGCCCAGAGTCTGCAATTCACATGTTCAGGCACACTGATGTGCTTGCACTGATCCCTGTTGAGTTCAGTGGGGCTCCATGCAGGTGCAGCAATGTGCCCCTATGCAATGAATCAAAGGATCAAGGCCTCAGTATGGATTATTTATTACATAAGGAGTAAAATGTTCCGAGAAATAAAGCAAACTATAATTACCTGTATTCATTCAACTAATTTTTAAGCCCAAATTGATCCCCTTGTTTAAACAAGAGAACATGGTTCACAACATGAAAAACAGTGCATATCTGATATTACTTTTATACAAAGTGCAACAAAAAGGTTGAATTACTATTGTAACAAAAGTTACAGCATATTTAATAGGCAAAATGACTGTCATTTTCTTTCATTTGTAGGGTACAGAAACAGAGCAGGGGCTTAAAGAAAATAGCATTTCATGCAGTAGAAAAAACATCAAACCTAAACATGAGCGGCTGAAGTCCCAAAGCAGCTAGCAAAGTGCTATCACCAAACTCAGCTGCCTTGGGTCTATGCATGATAATCAACCAGGAAACATATTGACTATAGATTTAACTGGAGGTTTAGAAAATAACTTGTACTGTGTTCTAGCAATGATGCAGTATATTCCCAATGGAAACATATAGCACAAGACAACAGTGAACATAAACATGACAGAATGATTACCAAAAAGGGAAAAGTCTGAATGTTACACTCTCAAAATGCAGTGATGCACAATGAAAGAGCATGGTTGCACATAGAAAACAAATATCTATGTTATGTCTGCACTTTAAAAGCAAGAGCTGATCAAAATGTAGTTTATTTGTTGAGTGATGAGATTTTTTTAAAATATCAGAACATTAGGATATTTGATTTATTCTATTTTTTGTTTACTGTGAAATCCAAAATCTTAATTAGCATCTTATATTTTGCCTAAAATGCTGTATTAGATATATTTAATAGTTTTCAACATTTAAGGCCAGCCTCTCAACTAGTATAAATCAGCATAACTCCATTGACTTTGGTGGAACAACACCAGTCAACACTAGCTGAGGATCAGGCACATGAGATCTTAATTTCAACATGTAATTATATTAGATATGCTGTTTATAAAATACCAGAAATTAACATGGTTTTATTTTTTCTAGGATAAACATGTGTCTTCTGACACCTTTCCTAGATTTTGAAGTTACAATGTTCAGACACTGGCACCATTCCTTGGACATTCCATTATTTTGTTTAAATGTACAGTATTAAGGATACTGTGTCAAACTCCACAAATTATTAACTTGATCTCCAGCTGGAGAGACTATCAAGACTACAGCTAAGAGGAATACTGTCTTGTTTTTAAGTACAAGCACACATTTGTTCACAAAGAGGAGTGGTGAAACTTACCATGATGTCTGAATTGCCTGAGTCATGAGTCTTAGAATAATGAAATAAGAACTGTTCAGAAAAAATTAAAAGTGGGATTTTACTACAAGACAGGTTAATGGGTTATGGTTTTCTTGACAATATAAGTGTGACCAAAAATATGTGTGACAACCTTACCCTTTTAGTGTTGTCTTTTTCCTCTAAACTCTGTGGGAACAATAATTGGTATAGATGCTTTAATTTCTAAAACAAGCCAAGGTCAGTTTTAGTAACATTATAAACATCTTGGTACTTTCTTGGAACATTTTACTCTTTTAATAACCACATTATATTTCTTAAGTTGTCAAATTAATTGCTGCTTTCAAAAACTATTGCGTACTGATTGCTTTCCACCAGAAAACTTGACTAAATAAGTCATTTTTAGTCATTACATACATTTCTTTACAATCATTAACATGCTACTACTGGGCCACTTTCTTCTTTCCACTATTCAGAATAGGGGAACTTTATTGCTTTGACACTAATAGACTTAAAGGAGTTCATGTTTTAATGATTCAGCAAGGTGTGAGGCCCCATTCTCCAGTAAAAGTAAACTACCAATACAGGGAGGACAGGAGACTCCCCTCCCAGGTAACTGAAGGAAACTAGTTCATTCCTACACTGGAGGCTGTGTGGTTACTCTAACCCACAAGCTACGAAAGCTCCATAGACTGAATATTCCAGAGGCGGAGAGAGATTATTTCCCAAACATAGGGCTTGGTCTAAAGCTAATCAAAATCAGTCTTTCAGATGGGTTCAGTGGGCTTTGGATGAGGTTCATAAGGCATTGCAGAGTGAGGGAGATATGGATTTATACTATTCCTCCAGGACCTGAGCAGCAACATAACTACATAACATGGAGCTGGAGGCTGTGGCAAGCTAGTATCCATGGTTATCCAAGGACTGCCCAGCTCAGAAAGCTGGGGATAATTACTATTTGCATGGATCCTCAATTTATTCTAAAGTTTCAGGCAGTTAGTATATTGAAAATCATATTTCAAAAATGTAAAATAGATTTGAATTTGCACTACCTGAGGTTTCTGTAGAAATCCCATGACCATAAAGCAAAGTTCTTCCAGTGCACTGGATGTCTATTGAAAAGGAAATGTGAACTCAGACACTGGATTACTTATTTAATGGCACTTGAAAAACAATTATAAATAATTAAAATAATATTGCTCTAACTAGACTCACCTCAGGGTGAGGATCTATGATGGACAGGTAAGCAGAACATGCATCATCTATCTGTAAAAATTGAGATGTTACATCTTAGAAAGTCAGACTGAACAGTGAGCAGATAAAATATATACATTTTCAAATAGCGTTCAGTGTAGCAAAAGGTATGACAGGATTATCAAAATAGGTGGTTTGTATATGCTTTGCATGTACTCTTGAGGTACAAAGCTGGGTTATTTTCTCTCTCTCTCTCATGTTCCCTGCATGTAAATATATTTTTATTCAAGTAAAAAAAATTGACTGAACAACTAAGATTTGCACATGCCCAATGTCAGTAACCACATGGTCATATTTCTGTACCCCTCATCCTTCCTCACTTCTCCCACTTCCTACCGTCTGTCACCTTCACTGAGTCATATCTTAAAAGTTAATTGTAAACTCTTTGGGCAGGGGTTGCGATATCTCTTCTGAAGCAGCTGGAACATTTTGGGATTCCAGACTCTAAATAAAATAATAATGCCATGCAGGAGGTACATAGGCCATAGCTCCCCAAGAGTGACTGAATTTCAGCTTTCCTGGGGATTTACTGTATGTATATCCCACTGGAGCTATGGTATGTATGCCACCCCTTCTGTGAGACACTAAGCACCCTCAACTCTCAATGACTCCACTGATCTCAGTTGTCACTGAAGGGACTCAATACCTCACATGGTTGGCTTAAAGGGGATGCTATATATAAAAATCACAGTGCCAATGAGATATATTCCAAGGAAGTTAAACTCAGACCAAAGGGCACTGCTGGAGGTGTGACTGATTGACTGTGGACCACCTACATAACATATAACACCAGTGACAGGAATAGACACTTATTGATCAGTTCTCAAGTAATCCAGGAGAGAGTGAGGAAAGGGAAATAGGGGACTCAAAGTCATATGAATTCAAGTAATTAATATTTTCAGTGAAGAAAGTTCAAGAGTACAGTATACTCCCATTTATCCAAATGGCCTGGGGCACATCCAAAATCTTCAGATAACCAGGTGCTTGGATAAATTATGGAAGTGCTATTTTAAGCTGCAGTTTTGCTGATACAGACATGGGGAATGAAGGGAGTAATGCTGCTGTTTGCTTAATACTTTTGCTTTAGATCCAGCACAGATCTTTTTTTTTTTTTTTTTTTTTGACATGATCCTGCCAATATGCTGTTGCTGGTGAAATAGGATTACATCTCAGTAACTGCAGGTAACTGTTCAGAGCCACTATACAAATATAAAGCTGTTGATTAGCACTAAGTGAGACCTTATTAGCAAGTGATTGAATATAGGGCTACATGGGGGACACAATGTGACTTCAGATAACTAGGATTTTCAGATTAAAGGAATTCAGATAACTGGAAGTATACCATATTTTATAATGAAAAAGGAAGGGTTACCAAAGCCCAGAATGCAGGACCAGGATATAATACTATAGGGAATTTTTTTTAAAAAGAGGTTTAACTTTTCATGACAGTTTAAAATTTGTGTCACATGCAACGTACAGTAGCATGTGACACATTTTCCATAAAATATCCTATATTTTTTGTCCAGATGACAAATACCTTTTGCAATCACGCTCTCAATCATGCATTATGTTCCAGGGAAGTGGTTTTCAAAAAAGACTGGACAATACAATAAGTTCTATAACAAATATCAGAGATAAAGAACTCCAAACGCTACACCTTGGCAAGCACAAGTTACAAAAGAAGATACAAATAATGTTGGTTCAGGTGCTTTAGGAGAAGCTTTTCTGCTCAGAAATTAATCATATGAAAAAAACATTAGGAGAGATTGAGGGGAGGCGAGTAGCTCACCACGCTCCCTCTCCAAATAGCCTTTTATATTCAAATGTCTCCTCCCCCTCCCCCTTTTCCTGAATCTCTGTGTCTCTGGGAATACTAATAGATTATTAAACGTTGCTACTGTGGACTTAGTGTTGAAAATGTATAGGTGTAAAGCAAAAGTGGATAAAATAGACCAATTCAAAAATCATATTTTGGGATCCCAGGCTTTAAGCCGGATTCCCACCTAGGACAATCCCTTCCTGCTGCTGGAGGTCTCTGTTAGAGGGTTACTGTAATTCATGAACACTAAGCAAGATAAGCTGTAGGCCATCTTGGTCTCAATGGAGAGCAAGACTGAGAATCTGTCAGCCAAAATTTACTTTTAAATGGTTGAGTTGAGAAGAATCTACAATATCTAGACTCGGAGAATGCTAAAAACCAAGAACTCACATTAAAAAAACCCTATAATTTTTATCTTTGCAGATGTATCTCCTCAATACCTGCCTTTTCTTTTCAACATCACAAGGGTGTTATGATGATTAAAAATTGTGAAGTGCTTAGATACTATAGTAATGCAAGGACAGAGTACAAGTGCATTAAATTCCCCAGCAACCAGGGTGTGAGATTCTGGCTCATGTAGACATACTGAGTTAGTTTTAATCTAGCTAGCTTGGGTCCCAGAGTAGCAAAGCTGCAGCAGCACATGCTTCAGCATAGGCTAACCATGCAAGTAATTACCTAGGGTCCAGGGTGGGTGTATATAGACCATGCTGAAGTATGTGCTGCCCCAGCTTCACTGCTTGGGTACTAAAGCTAGCTAGATTAAAGCTGGTTTGGATATGTCTTTATGAGCTGCACTCATACCCCATTATTGCAGTTAAAACATAGTCTAAGAGTAACACCTGGCAAGTATTCTGTTATTCTAGGGATGCTGTCTCTTGAGTGATCTGCTAGTAAGAATTAAAAGGAACCAAACGGGACCGCTGATTCTCATAACCTAAACAATTACCATGATTTGGAGGATCCTACTACCAGGAGATGGCTGTATCTCTTATTAGTTTGCAGTCGTGCCATATATAATCCAATCCCACATTAATTTTGCTGTAAAACACACACTTTGTAACTGTTTGATTTTGTTATATCATTCTATACAGAGTTCATCATATTATGGATTGATCCTGCATCCACTGAGATCAATGGGAATTTTGCCTTTGTCTTCAATGAGAGCAGAAGCAAGCCTTTTGTTACAACACGTCTAATTCGAGGGATGTATAAAACAAATGTCTTCTACGTTTCTGATTTTTCATCTAAACCCCTAAGTGGTTTGGGACTCATTTTCCTGAGAGACTGTCCATCAACTCATATGATCAGTATCACAATGGTTGTATTCGGCACAGGTGTTTGCACTAATACTCCTGAGTTTAAAAGGGAGCAGAGGCTGGCAGCAAGGCATTCCCTGGGAGGGGTCTTTGACTCTGGAACTTCCTCTGTCCCCACCCCCTTGATCCACCAGAGCCCAGATCTGTTAACTTTCTAAGAAAAATTTTGCATTATTCTTTAGGTTTAAGCTTACAAGAAAGTATAAGGCTGCTGTACTGTATTAGTACTGTACAGGGCCAGCTGTGCTGCCCCAAGCAAAAAAAGAAAAAAGAGCGCTGCCCCGCCGTAAGACCCTCACCCAGCGCCGCGCCGCCCAGCCCCACCAAAACACCCCCCCCGAGCGCTGCGCCACTGAAACAACCCCCCCAGCCCCGCCCCACCGAAACACCCCCCCAGCGTCGCACCGCCCCGCCGAAACACCCGCCCCCCAGCGCTGCGCCGCCCTGCCGAAACACTCCCCCCACCCAGCACCGTGCCACGCTGCCGAAACAAAAACAACCCACCCCTCGGAGCGCCGCCCGGCCGAAACAAAAACAACAACAAAAAACACCTCGAGCGCCGCCCCGCCGAACCAAAAAAAAAAAAAAAAAAAAAAACCGAGCACCCCCCGCCACCCCAAGATTGGCCGCCCTTTACAAGGTGCTGCCCCAAGCATGTGCTTGGTTGGCTGATGCCTGAAGCCGGCCCTGGTACTGTATGCACATCCTTTTAGAAGAAACATCTTGAACTTTTACTAGTAAGTTTACTGCATGCATATATATATAAAATGCATCCTCTTCCTATGATCAGTCTCCTGTTTTCTAATAGCATATAGCACCTTAAGGATGTGGTGGATGTGAGTGTATGCATATCCTGAGGTAAAGCCCTTCTGAATGTTATATGTCAATGCTTTGTCCGTATCACAAGGCACAGAACAATGCGCTCTGGCCACCTAACACACATGTAACATATTGTAATCAAAATATTTGTACATAAATCTAAAAACCCAGAACTACAACATGCTATAACATCAGTCAGCACCCACAATGTTAAAATATATAATTGAAGCAGTACATAATCCAATATCAAGTGAACCAAAATGATAGGATGTGATTCAGTAAGTGTTTTAGTACCATATACAGTATCTTTGGAGTAATATCTTTTGCTGTAACAATCACTACATTGTATGTATTCTACATTATGATTATACGTATTTTCTCTGTGGCCCATAAATATGCCTAATCATTGCCAGTTACATGAAAGCTTGCCTCCCACTACCAAGTCTAGCTCTGCATGAGCCAAACACAATTTGTTCCTTACTCTAATGACCTCCCAACTCCCAGCCTAATGATCATTTTAGTATTTGGGTTAAGACAAAATATTTAGTATTCAGCAATCTGAAAAAGGTGGTTGCATCCCATCCCCAAAAATCAATATAGAAGGGTACAATCTATGTAGGAGAGGTAGAAAGGGACGGAGGAAGAGCTCCACCAGTATGTCAGAAATATTTACAGTGCAAGATGGGTACATGTGTGAGCAGTAGGAAGAACACTTTTCAATGCACTCCAATCTGAATCTACTCTGTTTATGATCAGAGATGACTTGATTAGTTCGTGTAGTTCAGTATTTCCTTCTTTGGGGGAAAACCTGTGCAAAGGATGTGGAATGCCAAAAAATAAGTCTCTATGATTGAGGATGTCAGGAAACTATGGCAGCTCTCAAACTCCAGCCATGTAGCAGGGATCATATGGAGTATATGGCCCTGCGTGAGGAGGGGCTCTATGATAATGCATCAGTGGTGTTCTGATCTTTTATACCTGCCCCTTATACAATAAATTAGCAAGAATCATCCACAACTGCCAAACTGTAGCAGAATATTATTAAAACACATGGTTGATCCAACACTTGAAGATATTGCTGCTTACTTCATTCCACAGCTGCAAATCTTGTTCTGCCTGTAGTTCTTGAGATGGCACTGGTACACCTGAAAACAGAGACAGTGATACCATAGAACAAAGGCTATAATTATTCTATTTATAATGATTTTTCTCATATATATAGTATCTCATATATATAGTCTCATATAGTATGTCAAGTAGTTTATATTGCTAAGGATTTGATGCCCAGAATACACTGTTAGAATGCACAAAAGTGAAAGATACAGGGAGTTATAGTATACTGGAGCCTGTGGCCGCAAACATTATTATATTTGCTCCAATTGTTTCTGTCTGATGAAGTTACTTTCTTCATTGGAGCAGAGTTCCTTTTGCCATTCACAATACAGTTGCACAATAGCTTCCTTGAAGAAAATGGAGTTACACAAAGGTGGAAGGTGGCCCAATACATTTTAGCTATTCTAGCTCAGATTTCATGTCATTTACACTGCTGATGTAACTGACAGCGGATTTTGACCCTCCATATGTAAAAGTTGTGGAAGTCATTCTATTTCTATCAACATTCATGCTGATGTAACTCTGTGGTAAGCTGTAAGTAGCAGGCTGGAAACATTGTCTAGCAGTCCCAGACAACTAAAATCCCAGTCTAAAAAACCATTCCAATTCCTCTCAAGTCCCATAGCTCTCCAAGAGCTCATCTCACTCGGTGCATTCATCAAAGAACTGAAAATAGTAACTATAGCTCTGACTTGTTAATTTATTGTATATTACACTAAACATATGTAATATTGTATAGGTTCACACATGAAACATTTTTATGTGTATTTTGTTTAGTGGTACGGATAGCATTTGATTTTTTGACTTTTTGAAGGCGGCATTTTTGACAAGATAAAAAAATGTTGCATATCAGCTTTGCATTCTTTCTCTTTTGAGTGTATGCTATGTGGAAATGCTAAGATTGTTGTAAGATAATAAATATCTGTTAATTATTAATTTATGTGACACTGGAAAGCTGGAGCCAAGTTTGTGTTTTGCCTTACAATTTACAGTTTGTTGCTATGTGCATTGAGGGTAATATTATTGTTGAATTGAAAATGAATTTCTCAGGGAGCATATTAGTGTGTTGGGATGAAGGAGTATTGTGATGGTAATGGGCAAATGCCTGCAGTCCTGGGACTGTTCACATGAACAACGCTGGCAGGATTACAACATTGGTCCCTACAATTACCAATCCTGGATTCAGGAATTAAGTCTGTGGGTTTTTTTTTTTTTTTTAAGTAAATAATTTGTGGCTTACTAATATAAAGTCCAAACATACAAGGTTCTAAGCCTCTCCAGTGAGGAGTACAGAAACACCCAAAAAACCTAACTCTATTCCACTCCAATCTGAAATCAGTGGGTTTTTAGGCTACTCAGCACTTTAAAGGGTGGGCCTGTAGTTTCCAAAATAATAATAAATATATTTAAAATATGTTATTCAAAATCATCTCAGTTTATTAACTAAAAGGATTCACATTTCATGTGTTAAGTACTCCAAGTTAACATAAATAAACTGACTTTACAGTGTAAAAAGGATTAGCTCTTTCTACTATTTCACTAGTTTAGTAATATCAGATCAAGTCTATCAAGATGAATAGAAGTTGATTAACTTTATGATTTAAAGTTACTAAAACTCCAGAATTAAAATGTTATAGAACCTTTTGTTAAGAGAAAATGAAATGTTGCCTTCTTGAGTGAAAATAACTACTGTAGATACAAATATAAAAACATAAGAATGGCCATACTGGGTCAGACCAAAGGTCCATCCAGCCCAGTATCCTGTCTGCCGACAGTGGCCAATGCCAGGTGCCCCAGAGGGAGTGAACCTAACAGGTAATGATCAAGTGATCTCTCTCCTGCCATCCATCTCCACCCTCTGACAAACAGAGGCTAGGGACAGCATTTCTTACCCATCCTGGCTAATAGCCATTAATGAACTTAACCTCTATGAATTTATCTAGTTCTCTTTTAAACCCTGTTATAGTCCTAGCCTTCACAACTTCCTCAGGCAAGGAGTTCCTCAGCTTGACTGTGCGCTGTGTGAAGAACTTCCTTTTATTTGTTTTAAACCTGCTGCCAATTAATTTCATTTGGTGGCCCCTAGTTCTTATATTATGGGAACAAGTAAATAACTTTTCCTTATCCACTTTCTCCACACCATTCACGATTTTATATACACCTCTATCATAACCCCCCTTAGTCTCCTCTTTTCCAAGCTGAAAAGTCCTAGCCTCTTTAATCTCTCCTCATATGGGACCTGTTCCAAACCCCTAATCATTTTAGTTGCCCTTCTCTGAACCTTTTCTAATGCCAATATATCTTTTTTGAGATGAGGAGACCACATGTGTACACAGTATTCAAGATGTGGGCGTACCATGGATTTATATAAGGGCAATAAGATATTCTCCGTCTTATTCTCTATCCCTTTTTTAATGATTCCTAACATCCTGTTTGCTTTTTTGACTGCTGCTGCACACTGCGTGGATGTCTTCAGAGAACTATCCACAATGACTCCAAGATCTCTTTCCTGATTAGTTGTAGCTATATTAGCCCCCCCATCATATTGTATGTATAGTTGGGTTTTTTTTTCCCAATGTGCATTACTTTACATTTATCCACATTAAATTTCATTTGCCATTTTGTTGCCCGATCACTTAGTTTTGTGAGATCTTTTTGAAGTTCTTCACAGTCTGCTTTGGTCTTAACTATCATGAGCAGTTTAGTATCGTCTGCAAACTTTGCCACCTCACTGTTTACCCCTTTCTCCAGATCATTTATGAATAAGTTGAATAGGATTGGTCCTAGGACTGACCCTTGGGAACACCACTAGTTACCCCTCTCCATTCTGAAAATTTACCATTTATTCCTACCCTTTGTTCCCGGTCTTTTAACCAGTTCTCAATCCATGACAAAATACAAGACAAAATTGTATTGTATTGAATAATTAAAGGAATTAGAAAACTGAGCACGTAGATTTAGGGTGCACAAAAGATATCAGTGGTATTCTACAATTTGACTCATAATGTTTGTTGAGAATGTCTTTGTATAAGTATCACATGTAGAACACTTGCCTTCTAACATTAGAGTAATATGGAGACAAAAAAGATGAAACACTAACAATATTGACAAGGAATGGTACTTAAAGCCTTGCTTATTTTTATATTGGTATATTTAAAATGACTCCACATTCTCTACATGACTAACTATTTAAGACTATTGTAGAATTCATTTCACTTCACACACAGGATTCACATAAATGTAAACATCTCTCTACACCATTTTAACAAGTTTATGCCTAATCAACGTCTAATGGCCACTGCATTTTATAACTTTGGTAATATGATTTATATTCATTTAAGGTCAAGGGGAATTTTGGCTGCACAAAGAACACAAGACTGTACCCCTTGTAGATTTAGAACATGATCCAACTCCCATTAATTCCATTTCCATTGATTTTAATAAGAGCCGAATCTGATCTGTATTCATTAATCCAATACAGGTATCTGATGATGTGTAGCAATCAGTATGAATATATTTATTTTAACAAGTACGTTCTCTTAAATTAAAAGTATACAAAGTATGTACACTCAAGAAATTCAGAGTTTTGCCCAATATCTCTGTAGCTATGCAATTTCAAAGAGGTTACTTTTTTTTTAAAAATGGCCATACCAGAGTACTTAGCATGATGCAATATTTAAACCTCCCTCCTTCCTGGTGCTTTTAAATATCATAGACTCACAAATGAAAAGCAACCTTCAGATAAGCAACACAAACAAAACAAAAATACTCATTGTAATGACTTATTGTGTGACATTCCTACTCAATGAATACATAACTAACTACTTTGTAAAGCATCTGAAGATATGCAGAATAGAACAATACTATAAAAATACAAATTATATTATAACACCTTTATAAATTCGTAATTTTCAGGTTTAATGTCTTATGCCTTTCAAATGAAATCAGGCTGCCGAATAGTTGATTATTTTTTTCCTGTAAAATAAATTGTTTGAGAACACTGAGCCCATTTTGACTCAGAGTAGCAATAAAGAAATAAATATTTAATGCCTTGTCATTTTCTTTTATGCCAAGTTTTCAGTTTAAAATAATATTAGCTTTAATAAATTAACTTTTTCCATAGTTCTTTCTAAATTTGAACTTCATGCCTTTGCAATTAAAATATATAAAATTGCAGACTTATGTGTGTGAAAATTAATTAATAATCATGTGCATTACTTGTTTTTGTAATTTTTCACTATGATATAATCAGGTTTATTACACTATTCTTGCTTCACATGAATAAAACTGTATAAGCAGTAATATGAATAAGAAATTCAGTTAAGATTGCCACAGTGGTGTCTATAACCTGCCCTGATGTGCTGAGGTACTGCAGGATGTATCTTGGTACGCAGGTTGGTTTGGAGTACTATTCTGAAAGTAATGATAGAGACTCAAACAAAACAGTGGCTAGCAATATTTACAGGACTTTGTGCCACTACAGAGCTCTTCTCTGTGATTTCCACATTATTTTCAAAGGCAAATGAAATGCCTGTGATCTCCCATAGAATGTAACAATCTGGTCTCATTTCTAGAGTTGTTTTAAACCATCCTATACAATTTAAAATTGAAGTATATAAAATTCTGAGGCATGATTAAATTAATCCACAGAAAGGACATTGTTCTCTATTAACTTCTATCATGGTTTAGATTTAGAATTGTATAGGATCCTATTGCTTTTATCCCTACCAAAATATTTCCTAGGGACTTCCCCATAAGTGTGTACATTTCTGGGGGGTACCTCTGTATGTGCTCCAGTAAGTGCTTAAGGTAGCTGCCTGGACTCCCAATTTCGTTGCTCTTAAATTCAAGAGAAGGTTTTCTGTATTCAGGATTACTGCAGGGCAGTATCACTGCACCCTCCATCCGCATGTTCAGAATGGCATGATTAACTCAAACGTCTTGTTCCTCTCCTAGGTTCAGCGCAAGGTTGTGTCCCAAGTCTCCCTTCCGTCCCAGCACCTCTCCTGTGAGCTAGAAACATAGAGGAAGCACATACGCTTGGTGGCGACACCAGATTAGGAGACTCCCACTCCGGAAGTTTTACTCCTGGACACCTTGAACCTTTTCAGGTAGCCGCATCCCTGAATAAACTGTCACAGGTACTGGGGCGAGTGGAGAGTTGGAGATTCAGCTCCCCGAACGCTTACACTAGCCCAAGCCTTGGATGCAGTGCAGTTGTAGCCCTGGGGGGCTGGAAAGCTTGTGTCTCTCACCAACAAAAGTTGGTCCCATAAAAGATATGCCCTCACCCACCTGTTCTCTCTCTCAGCCTAAGCACCCCGAGAAAGAGAGGGACTGGCGGGGAACACCCTGTAAACCAGCACACCGCCAAGGGGAGCAGAGAAGGGCGGGGATGGGGCTAGGAAGCGGCAGGACCCAGCAGCAGCTAGAGGTACCCCAGAGGAGCAGGGACAGGGTCTGGGGAAGGGGCTGCTTCTCACCTTGGCAGGCGCACGTCCAGGAGGCGAGGAGCAGGAAGAGCAATAACAGGGACGCTTCTGGCACGTTGCTGTGGCGCCCCGGCTGGTTCCTAAGGCTGGGCTGGCTGCCGCGGGGGGAGGCAGCGTGGTGCTGAACGGGGGGCTGGGGCTGCTGCTGCTGGCAAGAGCCTCTCCTGAACATGGTGTCTGCCGAAGGGGGGCCCGGCTGGCCCCGAGTCTGCGCCGCGGAGCCCTTCCCTGCCTCACCCGCTGCAGCCGCGGCTGCGTCGCTCGCTTCCCTCCAGCTCTGGAGTCGCCACGCTGCGGAGCCCGCGGTCCCTTCCCAAACTTTTAAATCTCCCGGACACGTGGACTGCGTCATCCTGACTCATGGCGAGCGCGTCATCCTCGCTTCCCCGCATCCACGCGGGTCCCAGGCCCGAGGAGTCCCACAGCTCTGCCGGGCAGCTCGTGACTCAGCCCGGGCGAGGGGTCCCTCCCCACCCACAGCAGGGCGGGAGCGCGGGGCCCCTCGTAGCTCGGCCCGCGGCTGAGTGGCTGGGAAGTGGAGAAGAAAAGCCAAGGCGGCCTGGGGTCCCCCAGGTTCCACGGGAGGGGGCCACAGGCATGGCGGGATCAAGGCATACCCCCCCCACACACACACATTTGGACCCTCTCTTTAACGGATTTTTTCCCATGAAAAACCACCCCAAGCTGTGTTTGTGAAGGGTGGCACACAACGCCCTTCGCGTGCTCCACTGTGCGAGCCCTGCCTGTTTTGTTGAGAGTCGTTTGTATTTGGTTAAAATACTGTATTTTGCATTGTAGGATGTTGCATTTGGAATGGAGTATTTTGGTTAAAATGACAATTTTTTAAGAAATAGGACCCTGTTAACCCAAAATAAGTGGGTTAGATTTGCACCCAAGTAACTAACGATGTGAATGAAAATCAATGTAGTTATGTGGGTTCCAGTTTCTGGGCAACCAAGACGTAAAACAACTGGGGGAGAGGTATGGAAAATAAGGCAAAATTCTGGTGTCAGATGCATCCATTTATGTTATTTCTAAAGCACTGACTCCTGCAGTATCTACGCTGACTCTTGCCTTCCATTCTTCCCTACAGAGAATGGGAAAGCAGCACGGCGGAGTTAAGATCTTTAGCCCCCCAGTTCAGGAAGCTACTTAAGCATGTGCCTAACTTTAAGTATTGTCTTGTGACCTGCCAAAATTTGTGGGAAAGGCACCTGCTCAAACATGTTTTTTTTCACACTTGTGCACTTCTAAAACGACTAAAGGGATTTATCTCAATGATCACCTTTGAGAAGAGAGCAGTGGTGGTCAATTTCATCTCTAAAGTTTATGGTGCAGAAACGTTTTAATTAGAACAATTAGGAGGATGGAAGTTCTGCTTCATGAAAAAGTTCAAGATTTTGAAGTGTGGCTTCATTCCAAACTGGAGGGAAAACACAATTTTGAAATTCTCGGTGAAGAAAAAGTATACAAAATGTTTCAAGTTGATTAGAATCTTTCATTTAAATGTTGACTTTTTAAAGTCAATTTAAATGTTGACTTTTAAAAAAATACATTTTATGTTATAATACAACATTTTTTTCTTCCAAATAAAAATTCTGGTGAAATTGGACTGATTTTGTGAAGCATTTTGACTTCCGTGGAATATGGTTCTGTCACAGTTTATCTGACCAACTAAGCAACTAGAGATAGATTTTCAAAATGGAAACCATTTTAACAATTTAAATGAAATACAATTAAAATGATAGATTATTAAATATAACACATGCAAATTGCAGTGTTTGTGGATTAAAATCACATTGATTCTGGTCTGCAAGGTTTTCCCTGAAACTTCACCTCTTATCCTGTATATACTCTTATTTATTATTTGTGATGCTCATCCATAGTACAGACTTCCAGTAGAACTTCAGGGTGAGATTTTCAAAAGCACTCACTGTTAACCTAACTCTGCTCCCATCAAAGTAAATGAGAGTTTTAACCTGTGCACAGGGACATACAAGGAACTTTCCTTCTCCCCAGCTCTTGTATGTTGGGGAGTACGGGGTTGATCAGTCATGCCTCTAAGGGAACATGATGCTGGGAAGGGGAGGAGATGGCAAGGCTACAGCGCACAGCAAGGCTGATGCATCTGGGGCCACAATCTAAAGGATGAAACAAATTACTCACCTCACCACCTGCATGCAAAGAGCAGCTGTGGAAAGATTGTGTTCCAGTGAGTTGCACCTTCTGGGATGGCAGAGCTTCACACTGTTCCCTATTCAGGGCAGTGTCTTCAAATCCACAATCTTGCCCTAAATTTCTGGAATTTTCTATCAGTCCTTAATACTTTATTTGTGAAATCTTGTTTGTTTCTATTGCAACGTTGTATAATGCTTAAGCAATGACAGAATTATGGACAATATACACGAGCCAGGTACCCTCAAATAGATCATACTGTTATGTTTTATTGACAGGTTTCAGAGTAGCAGCCGTGTTAGTTTATTTGACAGGTGAGGAACAGTAAATGATGGAGTAAGGCTGCTTGATAAGAGTTGGTTATACTGTGAAACAAAGAGCTGATTATACCTGCAACAACAATTTCATCCAGTGTCCAATCTTCGCCCTTAGTACCAGTCACTCTGCCCTACCTGTGGCAGATTAGGTTTTTCACTAATTGTCCTCTACTGCCCGGAACAGCCTCACAAGCCATAAAACCTGTATTCTTTGATCAGTCTACCAACCACTGTACTAAAACAATACAAAATTCTCTGTCATAGCAGTCCTTTTCCTGTTCCCACTGGAGCCAATGACAATTCTCTCACTCACTTCATTGGAAACAGAATTGGGCCCAGTGTCAATAGACTATCAGTCATCAGAGCATTAAATTAAGTGAATCTGTATTTTAAATATCATATTACTGTGTTTATCTCTGCTTAATGAAAAGTGTTTGTTTTAAATCAATATAGATCATGACTGTGTTTCTGTCCTGGTTTCTGTTAAGAAGTAAGACTTGCCATTTCAAAGAGATTAGCCCAAATTAGTAGGCATCATTTCTGCAAAATATGTCCTTAATCTTTAATTTTGGTCCAAATTAATGAATCAGTGTCCTGTGGTTTGGTCAAAGGAAGGATTTAATTTACTATGTATGTTGTTAATTAATACACATGTTAAATATTGAATGCACCATAGAGCAATATATTAAAATATAAACAAATCTGATGTTGACATAGCTATGACTCTTCCAGACATATTAAACAATGCTACAAAATGTTTTAAGAAACTTTTCTTGACCTAAAGCTTGAATTAAACTCAATCTTTTGTTTGAAAAAGATATTTGATAACTGAGTTTCATCTGATATCTGTTTTAACATTATAATCTAAAATCTTAAGAGCATATTAAATGAGATTTCTACAATGAGGACAAAATTCTCCAGTAGGATGATCCACCCACTCATCTCTCCATTTCCTATAGATCTGCAGTAGAACCTTTATTAATCTTCCTATGCCTAACACTTGATTTTGTGTGTTGCCTCCCAAATCTTCAATCCCAGCCCCAAGTTTGGTTAACAGTTGAATTCTATGCATGAGAAAGATCAATAATAATTAAACATGAAATCTGGTTTGTACCCTGAAGTAATGCTGCTGTCCAAACAATGGTCCTCCTCCCCCCCCTTTTTTTCTGACTCCTCATGAGGTGAATTCTTCCACTATTTCTGGGGACAGAAAATGTCAAAAGTTGATTACTCAGAAAAAGTTCCATCCACAAATTTTAGCCTATATATTCTTACTAATTTTAAAGAACATCAATGCATTATTGTTCTTTCCTGATGGCAAAGTAATGTGAACAGGTTTGGGGGAAAAGGATAATCATTCTGGTCATGTCACCAGAGAGCAAATACAATTAATAATGAAAAGGCATGTTACCATTAGGCCAAATCTGAAGTCTGCACTGAGACGAAATTTCTACTGAAGTCAATGGGAGTCTTACAGAATAAGCATAGTAAGCCAAGCTCCACTCTGGGTTTTCAGTGTGCTGTAACAGAGTTCACAAGGGATATTACTGCATATCAAGTTTGTGTGCTGTAAATTCACACGTTGGCTTGCAAAGCGGTAACTTGCCATATAAAAAGCCCCAAGTATTTAGAAATTCACCCTTAGTTTTCATAAAGCTTTCATAGTTGATGATGATTAACTTTGTCCTGAAAAACTATAACAGTCATTTGCATAATTGCAAGTAATACAACATCCTTAATAGGAGGAGGAGAAAATATGTCATGCTGTATCTGTTCTTGTTTGGGTTAATTGCTTGATGAAATTGATGTTACCCAGCTTGCAGGAATAAGGCACATCCTTATTAAAAGGATATTTCCAGTTTAGGATGTTTTGGAGTTCATTCCTTTCTGTGCTCTGATGACTGAAATTAGTTTCACTGGAATATTTGCATTCTTCCTATTGTTGATTGACTAAACACTAATTATGGCTAATGGAGAGGAAATCAAACAGCTGAGGATGTAAAGGCACCATTGTTTCTGTCACCAGAAGAGTCAAGGTCAAGAGATCCATCTCTGAATCTATCCAGCTTTAGTGTACATATAGGGAGCCTGTAAGAATTCAGTCCATTGTAGTGGTTCTGTCACTTCATTTGTACTCATATAGTAGGGAATTATTACACCCATATTGGAACATAAACACAAAGAAGTGGTATCTACACTTGGGTTTACTTTACCAAAAAATTCCCATCATTGCTACCACCAGTCCAGCTACAGTAATAGTAACAACAGCAGGGGGCAATGGTGGAGACCAGCCTCCAGTGACATTAGCTCCATGCCTAATCCTTCCAAGAGCAGGTCTACACTTCATGATGCTTAAAACACAGACATCCTGTCTACACTAGAATTCCTACACAAGTTTTGGGAAATAAGTCTAGGGTAGGCAAGGCCATGATGGTCAGTCAATCCCTACTCAGAAGACACTTGGGTCTGATGTACTTTCTTAATTTATCTTACTGACAGCATACTCATAGTAAGAGTATGAAGGGGCCAGAGGCAGAACCATGAAGTTCACCAGAGGGTTGGATATGAACAATCAGCATCTCTGATTGAGCTTTTGTTGCAACCCAAACTGACTCCAGTTTGACAAAAGCCTTTAGTTGCATCTCCTTACAAGCAATAAATTCAAAACCAAAGTACAGACAATGCAGGGTACAATACTTCCTAAGTTTCCCTAAAATAGTGGTTCTCAAACTTTTGTACTGGTGACCCCTTTCACACAGCAAGCCTCTGAGTGCAACCCCCCCGCCCTTTATAAATTAAAACCACTTTTTAACATATTTAACACCATTATAAATGCTGGAGGCAAAGCGGGGTTTGGGGTGGAGGCTGACAGCTCACATCCCCCATGTAATAACCTCATGACCCCCTGAGAGGTTCTGACCCCCAGTTTGAGAACACCTGTCCTAAAACATCCTACCTTGATCTGATCAACAGAACTCCTCAACTCTCCCTTCTGAGAGTAGTATCCTTAAATGTGTGGAGCTTGGATAGACCCTGCAGTTTCTAATTAGCTCCTAACTAGGAGTGCTTCCCTGAGCTGACTTGGAATCCTGGCTGGAAATTAACCCTGTGACAGCTGTTGTCTGACCCAGTGAGGTCTACTTCTGGGAACACTGGCATGGGGTGCACCAGACATTCAGGGATGTTTCCAGGTACTTCCATAAGAAAGATGTGGTTAAACCCATAGGTAGGTGAGAGAAATCTGTGTAACAATATACATGATGGGCCAAATTCAGCCAGCTTATAAGTGGGTACAATTCTTCTAGAGTCAGTGGATTTATAATCACTAAAGAGCTGTATTTGACCCATTGTGCACATCTGAATCTGAAATCCTCTATCCACAGAATATGTACAGCATGGGCACTGTCCACCCGTGTCCCTCAATCCAATCTTGAGGGGACCCTTTAGACTGAAGGAGGACATAGAATCACAGAACTGGAAGGGACCTTGAGAGGTCATCTAGTCCAGTCCCCTGCACTCATGGCAGGATTAAGTATTACCTAGACCATTCCTGACAGGTGTTTGTCTAATCTGCTATTAAAAATCTCCAATGATGGCGATTCCCAGGGCCGGCTCTAGGCACCAGCAAAACAAGCTGGTGCTTGGGGCGGCACATTTTTAGGGGCGGCATGGCTGGCGCCAGAATGCCACCCCTAAAAATGTGCCCCAGCCGCCCTAGCTCACCTCCGCTGCTGCTGCCGCTCGCACGCCGCAGCCGCTCGGGGTCTCCCCCTCCCTCCCAGGCTCTCAAACCTGGGAGGGAGGGGAAGATCCCGAGCGGCTGCGGCGCGCAAAACAGCCGTTTCACGCGCCGCTGCTCCCCCTCCCTCCCAGGCTTGAGAGCCTGGGAGGGAGGGGGAGACTCCGAGTGGCTGCGGCGCGGGCGCCGCTTCTCCCCCTCCCTCCCTCCCTCCTAGGCTTGAGAGCCTGGGGGGAGGAGGCAGGGCTGGGGATTTGGGGAAGGGGCGGAGTTGAGGCGGGGCCGGGGGTGGGGTAATTAAAAAACGGGGGGGGGGGGGCGGCCAAAATTGTTTTTGCTTTGGGCGGCAAAAATCCTAGAGCCGGCCCTGGCGATTCCACAACCTCCCTAGGCAATTTATTACACTGCTTAACCACCCTGACAGTTAGGAAGTTTTTCCTAATGTCCAACCTAAACTGCCCTTACTGCAATTTAAGCCCTTGCTTCTTGTACTATCCTCAGTGGTTAAGAAAAACAATTTTTCTCCCTCCTCCTTGTAACAGCCTTTTATGTACTTGAAAACTGTTATCATGTCCCCTCTCTTTTCCAGACGTCTCTTTTCCAGACTAAACAAACCCAGGTTTTTTCAATCTTCCCTCATAGGTCATGTTTTCTAGGCCTTTAATCATTTTTGTTGCTCTTCTCTGGACTTTCTCCAATTTGTCCACATCCTTCCTGAAATGTGGCACCCAGAACTGGACACAATACTCCAGTTGAGGCCTAATCAGCGTGGAGTAGAGCAGAAGAATTGCTTCTCATGTCTTGCTTACAACACTCCTGCTACTACATCCCAGAATGATGTTTGCATTTTTTTGCAACTGTGTTACCCTGTTGATTCATATTTAGCTTGTGGTCCACTATGACCCCCAGATCCCTTTCCACAATACTCCTTCTGT
Organism: Emys orbicularis; assembly: GCF_028017835.1. NCBI lineage: Eukaryota > Metazoa > Chordata > Testudines > Emydidae > Emys > Emys orbicularis. The sequence goes on along the minus strand of NC_088687.1, from coordinate 92,646,246 downwards.
GGCAGTCATTTCCCATTTTGTATGTGTGCAACTGATTGTTCCTTCCTAAATGGAGAACTTCACATTTGTCCTTACTGAATTTCATCTTATTTACTTCAGACCATTTCTCCAGTTTGTCCAGATTATTTTGAATTTTAATCCAATCCTCCCAGCTTGGTATCGTCTGCACATTTTATAAGTGTACTCTCTATGCCAGTATCTAAATCATTGATGAAGATATTGAACAGAACCGGACCCAGAACTGATTCCTGCAGGACCCCACTTGTTTTGCCCTTCCAGTGTGACTGTGAACCACTGATAATTACTCTCTGGGAATGGTTTTCCAACCAGTTATGCACCCATCCTTATAGTAGCTCCATCAAAGTTGCATTTCTCTAGTTTGTTTATGAAAATGTCATGCAAGACAGTATCAGAAGCTTTACTAAAGCTTGTTACCCTGTCAAAGAAAGCTATCAGGTTGGTTTGACACAATTTGTTTTTGACAAATCCATGCTGACTGTTACTTATTACCTTATTATCTTCTAGATGTTTGCAAATTGATTGCTTAATTATTTGCTCCATTATCCTTCTGGGCACAGAAATTAAGCTCACTGGTCTGTAATTCCCCGAGTTGTCCTTATTTCCCTTTTTATAGATTGGCACTATAGTTGCCCTTTTCCAGTCTTCTGGAATCTCCCCCATCTTCCATGACTTTTCAAAGATAATAGCTAATGGTTCACATATCTCCTCAGTCAGCTCCTTGAGTATTCTAGGATGCATTTCATCAGGCCCTGGTGACTTGAAGACATCTAACTTGTCTAAGTAATTTTTAACTTGTTCTTTCCCTATTTTACCCTCTTCTGATCCTACCTCATTTTCACTGGCATTCACGATGTTAGACGTCCAATCACCACCAGCCTTCTTGGTGAAAACCAAAACAAAGAAGTCATTAAGCACCTCTGCCATTTCCACATTTTCTGTTATTATTCCCCCCCCCCCATTGAGTAATGGGCCCACCCTGTCCTTGGTCTTCCTCTTGCTTCCAATGTAGAATGTTTTCTTGTTAACCTTAATGTCTCTAGTTAGTTTGATCTCATTTTGAGCCTTAGGAAATTAATCACTGACCTCTTTGCTGAGACTACAAAAAGAGAGCCATTTCCTAGTGGCTGATTTTATGGAGAAGATACCTGTGCAATAGGACTAAACTGAAAACCACTAAAATGACTTTATAGAGGCCACTAAGCAGTTTCAGTCACTATTTCCTGGGATGGATTTAAATCAATCATTTAAAAGTGAAAAGCTTTGCATCCCATTAATAATCCCTTGAACCATCCCGTCCATCAAAAGCAATCACCATCTTTAGAGCAGGCAGACTTCATGAGAAATATACTCAATAAAAATATATAATTTTTATAGCCTGGCATTCAGTTTAAAAGTAGAATTGGTCATGGACCATAAACTTTTCTCACCCCATTGATACCATGCAATGCTTCAGTTTTCCCCCAACATTCCTCATTAATTCCACATACCGAACAGGACATGGAACAGAATGATTTATTTACTTTATGAAGTTCTGAAGCTAAAAACAAAAAGTTGTAAATATATTCAGCCAGAGAAAGATAATGAACGTCTACAGTCATTTATGAATCAGGTGTGGTCTGATGAGATGTATGAAAAATGGCTAATATTCCAAAATACTGAAATCTCTCAGACACAGCCTGAAGAGGAAAGAAACATACTGTGGTCTAAAACAACCCAAGGCACATCAGCAGCAGTGAGCCTTTAAAAAGATTAGTGACTAGCTTTGCCCTGGAGAAACAAGTGGTTAAGCACACTGTCAGTGACTAATGCATAATTAATAAAATAATAACAATCTCAAATTGATCTGTAGTTTTCAGACTTTATAACATCTTATAACATCTTCTTATAAGAAGATGTTAAGCAGGAAAAGAAAAGAAATTCAGAAGTGTGACCATTCAGTCTATAAAGAACTGTCCTGTCTTCCAGATGATCATGAGTTTGGAACTTCAGAGTTGGAACTAAAGAGAACTTTAGAACTACTGTTTCCCTTTGGAAAAGAAATAAATGATACAGAGAATTCTTGTCTATTTTACTCACAATACATGCACAAATCTTGTTCACCAGGAACAAACCTGGCACACAAGAAATTCTGCTTTCAGAACTCTAGAACATTTTTGGCAAAAGGCAAAAGTCTGCCACCCCCATTGACTTCATTGAAAGCTACAACTGTAGCTGAATTTGGTGCACTGTCTAAGAGCAGAGATCTTATTGAAATTGGAAGCTAGTAAGGTAAAATGCAATCCTGTCCCTTGGTTTTTAACCTCTACTTCAGATAGTGCTCAATCCTGAAAGATGCTGAGCACTCTGGCCTCCATCCAGCAAAGCACTTAAACACATGCTTAACTTTAAACATGAGTACTCCTACTAACTTCAATGGAACTACTCACAAGTTTAAATGCTTTTTATAACACTCAGAACCTTGCAGGATTGAATCCATAGAGGGGCTCCACACCCAGCAGGGGGAATGACCCACCTGCAGTTCCCAAAACTACAACTGGAGCACATGACAAGGATAGGACAAACAAAGAGTATTTGGACAGAAACAATTAAGATGTCACTGGAGTTGAAGATGACTGATTTTTGGAGTCTGTGAGTTTTGAATGAGCTAACAGTTGGTGTTACAAAATTGCTACTGCAGATTTGTAAATAAACATAGGCTGTGCTGGATTTGCTTTTTAATAACCACTTGTGTGAAAAAGTATTTGAATTAGGCCTGATCTGCACTAGGAAATTAGGTTGGTATAACTATGTTGCTCAGGGGTGTGAAAAGTCTACACCCGAGCAACACAGTTAAACCAACCAAACCCACTTGAGGTCAATGGGAGAATTAGGTAGACAGTGCTAGATCGATGGGAAAATTCTGTTAACCTAGCTACCACCTCTCGGGGAGGTGGATTATCTTCGCTGATGAAAGAACTCCTTTCGTTGGCATAAGTAGTGTCTTCACTGAAGTGCTACAGCCACGCAGTTGCACCGCTGCAGCACTTTAAGTGTAGACAAGCTCTTATTGCTTAGATTGTAGTTTGCAGTGTTGTAGCTGTGTTGGTCCCAGGATATTAGAGAGACAAAGTGAATCAGGTAATATATTTTATTGGACTAACTTCTGTTTGTGAAAGACCCAGAGCTCTTCTTCTATCTGGGAAAGGTACTGAGAGTATCACAGCTAAATACAAGGTGGAACAGATTGTTTAGCATAAGTAGTTAACACATTCGGTGCACTAAATGTCCTAATGACAACTATGGGGGTGAAACAAGACAAATCACTACACTCTTGAATGAACTCATGCAGAAAAATGATAAAAGGAAAATGCACCATATCACCCCTGGGCGAACACTTTTCTCAAAGCGATCACTCCATATCTGACATCTTCATCCTCATAGGGAACCTGTACAACACCTTCAAAAGATGAGCGTGGGAGCTTTATAACTTTGCTAGACACTAAAAATCATGGACTTAATAAAGACACTGGATCTATAGTTTATTACAACAATCTGTAACCTATTATCTCACCTTTTTTGTCCTATTACTGCAGAGGTGTTAACCTGCCATTTCACCTTGAATGGTGTCTTACAATATGCGTTGACTACTTATGCTAATCAAGCTGTTCCAGTAGTTTTTAATAGAGGTCTTCCAGGGGGTACATCAACTCATCTAGATATTTGTCAAGCTGTACAACAGGCTACATAAAAAGCACTAACAAAGTCAGTACAAACTAAAATTTAATACAGACAACAACTTGTTTATACTGCTCAATACACTGCACACTGAAATGTAAGTACAATATTTATATTCCAATTGATTCATTTCATAATTATATGGTAAAAATGAGAAAGTAAGCAATATTTCAGTAATAGTGTGTTGAGACACTTTTGTATTTTTATGTCTGATTTTGTAAGCAAGTAGATTGTAAGTGAGGTGAAACTTGGGGATACGCAAGACAAATCAGACTCCTGAATGGGTACAGTAGTCTGGAAAGGTTGAGAGCCACTGATCTGTTCCACCTTGTATTTAGCTGTGACACGCAGGTTACATCTACTGTGATAAAAAAAACCTGCAGCCCCATGTCTCAGAGCCCAGGTCAATTGATTTAGGCTCGTGGGGCTTGGGCAAAGGTGCTAAAAAATGCAGTGCAGACATTGGGGCTTGGGCTGGAGCCTGGGCTTTGAGATCCAGCCCCCTCATGATGTTTCAGACACTGGGCTCCAGCCCAAGCCCAAATGTCTACACTACAATTTTTAGCCCCGAAGCCTGAACCCCGTGAGCCCAAGTCAGCTGACCTGGGCCAGCCATCACCATGCCGTGGGACTTTTGTTGTAGTGTAGATGTACCCTCTGTGTACCTTTCCCAGACTTGAAGAAGAGTGCTATGTAAGCTTGAAAACTTGTCTCTTTCACCAACAGACGTTGGTCCATTAAAATACATTATTTCACCACCTTATCTTGCTTAGAGTGTAAGCTTTTGAGGGTATGGACCATCTTTCCATTAGAGTGTCTAGCACAATGGAATCTTGATCCTTGTTGGATTCAAGGTGTAACACCGACAGACTCCGGATGTCGGTGGGCGGGATTGAACCTGGGGCCTCTGGAGCTTAGTGCATGAGCCTCTACAGTGTGAGCTAAAAGTCAACTGGCTGTTAGCTAAGGCTGTAGAACAGACTTATTTAACTCTCTCTAAGTGGTCTTGGTGCCACTAGGTGGGACAGAACACCACACCCAGGAGGTGTGTGGGTTACAAAGGCACTATCACAATACAAATAAATAAATAATATTTCATCAGGAAACTATGACAATATTGCACATAAATAATAAATGTTCCCAATCTTCTTTATGTGTCTAAATGACCGATGCTTTTGTGGAACACACAAAGAACAATGTGTTATATACACTTGGCTGGGATTGCAGTATCTGTTAAAACTGTGTTTGCCACTATTCCTAGAGGTGTGATGCAATTGATTATTTTAGTGTGCAAACAATTATATTTTGACAAGAGAAGTGCAATGAAAGTTAAAGGTGTTAAAGAAAAGCTGCTATTGTTAACGTCAACCCCTGCCAAAACTCAGTGAAGCAAAAATCAATAGTTGCCAAATGGAAAAAGTCAAAATCAGTGGGAAAGAAAATTTTATTTTCAGACTTCTAGGGATGTTTTACAAAAAAAAAAAAAAAAAAAAAACAACAACTGAGAGTAGGGGGGAAATGAAGAATATAAAATACTTACTTGACAGCTTATTTTTTAAATAAAGAAAAAACTCCAGGGCAGAAATGGTACTTTTCAATGTCTTTTAGTGCTATATTCTTTTCTATCCAGTAAATAGCATAAATGTTGATATTACCTAGGTAGTTTTAATGTATTTTCTAAATAAAATGCAAATGTTTTCACTTTCTTTTCATGAAAGCAAGCATAGTTAATGACAGCAGTGCATAAATATCTTATAGAAACTGAGAACTGTCTACACATCAGATCCCGCACAGGAGCTGCATTATAAAAGACAAACAATCTTAATAATACATCATTCAGAGGTTTACTTTTTTACCTTAAATTTGCTACACACATGAGCTGCAGCAAAATAGTGTGCATTAGAATGCACACTCTCAGTGAGTCCACAGTATTGTAGTGTCATGGCTCCCAACCTTTTCAGTCAGCTGTACCAGTTTGCCAGGCTATGGGCCTAATTTTCCAAGATGCTGACTGCCATTCAGGATCGCCAACACCCTTATAGGATCAGGCCCTACTACCTCTACTATAGTAGCTAGTGGTTGCCACCTCCCATTCAATTAGACCAGATCCTGCACCATTTAAGTCAACGGGTGTTTTTCTTATTAACATCAATGGGAGAAAGATCAGGGTTTTACTGTGCTCCTAAACACAATAGATCATTGGTATCACAACAGACAAGTTTGGAGTGGCTTAAGCTGCACTGCTGGTTAGAATATGGAAAACTGAATACTAGGTGGAAAGAAGCAGTATTCAGAGACTCAGCATTAGGGGCGCAAAGCTGCAGGCTTTACTCAGGTAGCTACCAATGGACTTTCCATGGAAGCCATGCTTGAGTAAAGATATCAGGTTCAAGGTTAGGGAGAAACCGAGAGTAGCAGTCCCAAATGGTACTATGAACCATATATCAGTGGCTAAAAACCAGTGGTGGTATCATTGGACTTTTATCAATCTTGTCTCTTTCACTAGAGTGACAGGGTACCAACTGATTATTTGCTGTAAACCCAATGAGCAGCCATTTTCTTGCTGAAGAACAGTAAAGGTGACATCGCTGAGTTGCTGCAGTCAGATAAAACTGAGAAATAAATAACCAGTAAAGAGGAAGAGAAATATTTTGTATGTGGATTAAAGATTCAAGAACAGGACAGCCATGAAAATCATGACAGATCCTTTTCTGTGTTTCTCAAAATGCAATTAAAAATTTAAGATATGTCAACAAAATTTCATTTTTTCTGTCAGGTACAGCATAATAATATCACATCTTATGGGGAAAAAATCACTCTGACCTTCACCAATATGAATATCCTGCCTACGTTATTTTCCATTTGCAATGTCTTTTTGATTTAACATTGCTTTCGTCTCACACAAGATGACGGTACAGAAAGTTAAATAATCTGTTTAAGAAAACAGATTTACTTATAATTTCAGTTATTATTAAAGTTGCTAGAGTTTGTTTCTCTTAGTGACTAACAACAATTAAGGAGGACTGCAAAAAAAGAAAGGATGACTGAATGACATTCATATTAGGCAGTAGGATAGATGAAATGCAGGATAGTGCATATTTAGAAATACAGGCTAAATTACTTTTTAAATGGGCTCAGAACTGATCTCCCAAAGAAAAGAACTAGATGGCATTGTTTATCATACAATAATGATAATGTCTGCACAAAGCATAGCAGCAATTAAAAAGCAAATAGAATTATTGGATGCATTACATAAGGGATAGAATATATTATGGGGTCAAATTGTTTCTCTTATGCTTGAAAATCCACAGGAGGGTATTTTCCCATGAAATTGTCCACAAAGATTCCCTGGCAGGGGGTACTCCAGCAGCATACTATTAGAGGAGGTCAGATTTTGCCTCCCCATGAGAAAGGCCATCTGGCCTGCCCCACACACTGATACCAAGACCAGGCTTACTTTTAGAATTGCAAACTAGACCTGGGCTTAGTATCTGATTTTTTCAACGTATTTTTACAAAGTAGCATGTTGCAATCTTCACCTCTGTCTGCATCTCATGCAGTAATTTGCATAGTGATGTAAGATACTACACACTCAGAATGGAAGCATTTTATACCTTCTTTTTACTGAGGTAAATGTCCATACAAAATGCAGGGCAACTTGAATCAGACCCATATACTTTAAATTATCATGCCACACATTTTTCTTTCTACAGATGATGTGAATGAATGACATGTGAAGTTGATTAAAATGGGGGAGTCGTTGCACTGGGACAATCCCATTCTCTCAGTTGCTGAAGCTTGGCCCAGTGGCACAAAGATTGTTACAACTGGAGATTTCTTTAGCTGCAGTGGATAGCCATGACTTCCGTAGTGCCCCATCATGCCTTTCACCTTCTACAATATGTTGCTGCACTGCTTTTCAAGCCGTTGGACTAATATATGGTCTCTTCTGCCTTGGCTACCAGAACAGTCTTTGTATGCTTGGGAAGGCAATCCCTAAATCACTGTCAGTTTCCACACTTCTGGTTACCCTCACCTGGTTTAGCCCACCTGCCAAGGCGGTTTACCGGGATGTGGCCGCTGTCACATACTTACAGCTACGTGGAGCCACACGTGACAGATGGATGTACAGTGAGGACCAGAGAGGAAAAGAACCACTCAAGGAGTGTGGCAGTTCAAATCACTCAAAGGTACTACCTCTCCCATACACCCCCTTTCTACAGATACCACCAGTGAAATCTAGCCATCTCTAGGGTGAAAGTCATTGTTATTTTTCTGAGCCATATACATCCAAAAGAATGACCTGAAAATTTCAGTCAGGAAAAGTTCCAACTAATACATACAACAAGAATCTATTTAGAATTACTAAAGGGCTGAAAAATAACAGTGCACTTTCTAGGGCTATTAGGAAGGAAAGTTTCCTTAAGTTTGAATCACCATGTAACATTAACACGAAGGTTGAAAATACTATAGAGGTTAAAAGAATCACACTAGGTGACACATAGTCATGTTTTTTTGTCCCCTTGGGCGATTTTCCAATAATGTTCAGAAAGTGAATAGCCATTACACTGTCATAAGCTACTGAGGGTAGATGCTTTTTGCTTTGCTTTTGCTGTATTTCTTTTCCACTCATTGCATATTGTCACTGACAGATCAGCTGCATCTCATTACCTCAAGGATTCAGGCTTCATAACAGTACTAAAGAAAGTGAACACCCTGAAATGTTATGACCTTTTCCAAGCGAGAAAAAATGCCACAGAAAAAAAGAAAGGAAAAAGAATTGAAGAAAACAAAAAGAAAGCAAAACACAGGATTACAATGATTTAAAGTAAGTTTTATTTTACAATATATGCTAACATAACATTTATATAGATGTTAATAAGCCTACATAAAATTCAGTGCATAAATGGCTACCTGAATATGTACAGATGTATAACAGAAAAGTTTACAAGTCAGTTCAGGGGGAAAATATACAAACACAACCTAATTGCTAACAAAACACATACTTGAGAACTTGAATATACCAAGGAAAAGAAATGTGCATCCCATTCCAAATACTAAAATCCTACAGACTATATTCAATGTAGCCAGACAGAAGGAAAAACAGAAACACAGGGTTTTTTTCAATACCTTTAGCACAAAGACCTTTCTAAAGCATATTTTAAAACATTTAGTTAGATTGGCATCAGCCCCTTAAGAAATTTTTAAAAATACATATTAGTTGCAGTTCCACAGGCCTGATTCTCTACTCTATTACCTCTGTTACTGGTGAAATTCCATTGAAATTAATGAATCTACACTGGCATAAAGCTGGTATAACAGAATGGAGGATCAGTCTTCATTGTGTACTGTCTCTGTTTTAGAAGTTTTTAATTTATATAAAAATATAAAGATTAGAAAGTTTTTCTATTTTCATAACTCATGTACAGTATGACAGCTCCTAAAATCCAGTCAGATGTGATGAACACCCTGGATTCAGGAGTTCAAGCCACTAAAAGGGTTCCTGACTTTTAACAGTATAAAGGAGAAAAATGGGCCAGATCCTGAGCTGGTGTAAATCAGGGCCGCTCCACTAAGGAATGACTTCAGTGGAGCTACCCTGATTTACACCAGCTCAGGATGTGGCCCAAGGAATTCAGAGACTATCCTAAAATCTAGTGGCTCGTGAGTTTGGCTTTATTACGCTACTGAACATCACACACAAACTTTTGACCCTAATTCTTTTCTTAGTTACTCTGGAGTTAGTGGGCTTACAATGGTATAAATGACAAAACAATTGGCTCCTTGCTAAGTTAGTTTTCACTTGCTAAATATTACAATAGTTAAAAAACATGAATGGGCTGTAGTCTCAGTGTGATTACCTACGCGACTATCAAGTCTCATTAATTTATTGTTAATTTGCAAATTTAACAAGTTAATTAGTATATGCTGAACTATTATAGTTCTTGTAATGATCTTGGGATTCATTAAATAACAAACCAGTGAATGAGAAAGGAATAAAATTTTAATAAAACACAGTGGAGAGCTTCTATAGCGAGCTGCTGCACACAGCCATGTGGTGTTCCCAACCCCCTTTATAGATTTGGGTAAGCGTTAGGCAGGAAAGGGCTCAGAGCATTGTGGGAACAGGGCTGGTGGACTATTGAACTTGTGACATTGTACAAGTCCTTTACCCCTGTCCACACTACAAACACGCATAGGTACAGGGCCATGCCATAGCCCAAGGCATTTTCATCCCCACACCTCTCAGGCATGCAGGCATTCTTGACCCATATACACTTTTTGAAACCTGTGTTTCTGGGGTTTAGAAGTGGGGGGGAGCCTGGCACAACCACGTCAATGGACCTGTGACCAATTGCTAGTGTAGACATAGCCTGTGACACTCTCGTACAATATTGCCTAGTCAGAGTCAAAACACCTCACTCACCTACATCTGATTGGTCACCCAGTGACATTCTTGTCATCTGTGGCAGCTGAAACATAAACAAACAAAGCTAGTTCAATTTTCTGGAACAAGTCATTTTCACCCCTCACTAAACAGAGCAAGCTTGCGTAGTAAAGAAGACCCAGTAAATTCTACTTTAAAACTTGATATCTTTTTGCCATATCTGAGCGGTCTGACTACCAGCACTTGAGGAAGGCCTGTTAGAGTTTTCATTATTGAAAGCCATATCTAATAGATATTTACATCTCCCTGTTGGGTTCGTTCACTGCCACTATGCATATAAGGGCAAAGGCCCTGAACTTTGTTCCACTAAACGTTAATAAGCCTAAACCCACTTCTTTTTCTTTTTTAAACAGAACATAAAAGTTAACCCTCTTGAGCGTTACACTGGGTTGAGTACACCCACTCCTTTTCCTCACTGCACTTATCTTTTGAAGAAAGACTGTGGGGCACTTTCCCTCCTTCTTAATAGATTAATTAATTTTAACTTTATTATTTTCACTAAGAAAGGCAACGAGGAAAAGAAATACAAATATCTAAACCTGTGTACACTTCCCTCCTCACTCTGAGCAGAGCTCAAAGTCACCAATATATTATTTGAGAAGGTGCCTTAAAGCCTGGTGCATTTACATTACAACTATCCTGGCAACAAATTCAGATTTGTACAGCTAAGCACAGAAACCAGTCCACAATGTGCAAATGCACAAACATCTGCATCTATCTTCATATATTTCTTTATGTATACAATGTATTACTTCCTCCCTTTTATTATTAGGCCTTCAGTTGAGTATTATTGATATTTGTATCATTCAGTTGGGTTTGTGCTTTGTCCCCTGTATCTTTGCTCCTCTTGATTTTAAGATTTCTCCTGATGGTTTCCAGCAGCAGAAGACAGCTCTATCACTACTACTTCTTTACTCATGGACTCTAATAATTTGTCAGGATTGATGAACATTACATTGCTTTTCTCCCAGGTTATTTGAAAGGTGGCTGGGTATGTTCTGACATTTTACAACCTTATCATTAAGGATCTGGCTGGCACTGCTAATAATTCTCTCTTGCACTGCACTGGAGCAGTATAGTCCTGGAAAAACAAAACTTTGCCTTTATTATGTTCTCTCTTTTTGATGGCTGTTGTTACTGCTAATTTCATTTGGTTGTTCCCACAGTTGTGGGCACAGATGTATATAATATCTTTTAAATAGAATAGCTATTGCCTAGCTAAATGCCTTCCTAGATCTTTGTCTATTTTTTCTAACACAAAGCTGAGTTGAATGTAATGTGTTTTCATGATGTGGAGCATAAAATTCATTTCACACTCTACTGTATTTTTTTTCTGGTGCCTGATCAAATCTGCTTGGAGGAAAGCTCAAATCAACATCTAAGTTCAAGATGAAAAAAGGCTAGTAATAAATCCTCTGAGCTCTCCTCTCTAATCTCTGGTATGTATATGAGCTTTCAGTCTGACTATTGGATAGACACTCAGGCTTCAATTAAACCTTAACTAAGATGGGTATTATAAGGGAACTCGACAGCTCTGGGGATTATTGGTTCTAAGATACCGAGGCTTTCACTTCTAAGTGACAGGTTCAAATTAAATTTAAGTTGGTAGTGACTAAAAGTTGTTGTCATCTGACATAAGCTTAAGTGAAAGAGTAAATGAGCTATTGGTTTCAGACTAGTTGCTAGTAGACAGGTGTCCTCATATCCTACAGTAATCTTTGGGTCTAACCCAGTTCCCATCAAAGTCACTGGCAAAACTCATTGAATTCAATGATCCAGAACCCAGTTCCTTTTTAGGTATCCCACACAGAAAAATAAAGCGATTTGGTAAACATGGAGGCCAAACAAAACAAAAGTTGTTTGTCCTTCCAGGTAAGGATTGAAGCACAGAGGGGAAAAAGTGTGGGGAAATTTTCACTGCTACTACTCACACTGTTCCTGTTCTGTGAACAGAGGATTCAGTTTCCATTACTGTCTGTCTAGCATTCTCATGGTCTCACTTTTGTAAGTTAAACACATATTGCATGCACACAAGTGAGGAATAATCCTGTATTTATTTACATAGCCAATACACATGTTGTTACCCTTGCAGTAATATGTCTGTACATTACTGTACAAAAAGAAATTAGCTGGTCTTAATCATGGCCGCAAACAGGCTTCAAAGCTCAGACACAAGTGAGGTGAATGAAGTGGGGGAGGAGGGAGTTCCTACCTTTGCTGCTGCATTCAGCATTGACATGTTCCCGCAGAACGTTTCAACATTGGCGAATTGGCATTTTCCAACAGAACAGGGTTCTGTCCAAAAATATCCAACCAGCTCTGCTTTGAATGGCTAAATGCCTAATTGTGCCAGGTACAAGAAAAAAGGATAGCAACATAGGTAACAAAAAGAACACTGAGCATCTATCTGTAGAATTTTGCAGAACGCAACAAAAATGGCAAAGGGACGCTGAAGTCTTGGGATCCATTTTTTTTCTTGTGCCCAGGATTTTTTTGTTAGTCCCTGATAGCAAAGGCAGGTTTGGAGGTTAGTTTAGGTAGGGTTGCTTCCTGTTGTGTGTGGTGGTAGTTTTTGTTTGTTTTCTTTTAGGATTTTGCTGTGTGCATCCCTATGAGGCAGTTACAATCAACCTCATATAAATTGTCCCAGCAACATCCTGCTAAGAAGCAACCCCATGGCGTGTTAAACTGGGCATGAAGCCTGTGGAGTGAAGTCACAAAGGGGTGGGCTTCATTAGAGGAGCCTGAAAGAATTTTCAGAAAGTTATCAGCAGGCCAGGTCCTAGATGTGGTAGAACACGAAGAAAAGAATTTTTGTTTTTGTTTTCAGCCTCTACCCAGCATTAACAAAGTACGTCTGTCAATGGTTACAGGGCTAGAAGCAACTTTGACCCCTCTCTAATCTCTCTGGATGCACCCTTTCAGGTTCTCTGATCTGCCAAGACTTTTCTGGTTTATAATTATTCCTCTTAGGTCCTAATTATTCAAAGTGTGGATGAGCAAACTGAAGGAGAAATATATATATATATATATAAATAAAGGAGAAATATAAGGTGCTCATGCTCTTATCCTGAAACATTTATACAATTTTACATCACTGGTTAGTCCTTGAGGCTTTCAACCCTATAAACCGTCATTATAATTCATGGAGTTTAAGGCCAGAAGGGACCCTCAGATCCTCTAGTATGACCTCCTGAATATCACAGACCATTCAGCTTCACCCAGCTGCCCCTATATTAAGCCCAAAGACTAGTTAGACCAAAACATTCCAGCCCTTAGGAAACTAAACTATGTGCCCCAGGCAGAGAACAGGAGAGAGCCAGGGGCCACCAATTCCTGAGGCCCCTGCAGTGGCAGGGAAGTGATTAGGTGAGATATGGCCAGATGATTCCAGCAAGCAAACCAGAACCTCTGCTGCAGAAGGCAAAAGCACCACAAGGTCCTTACTGAAAACCCAGGTCAGTCTCTTAGGGTATGTCTACACTATGAAATTAGGTCGATTTTATAGAAGTCAATTTTTAGAAATCGATTTGATACAGTCGATTGTGAATGTCCCCACTAAGCGCATTAATTCGGCGGAGTACATCCTCACTACCATGGCTAGCATCGACTCACAGAGCGGTGCACTGTGGGAAGCTATCCCACAGTTCCTGCAGTCTCCGCTGCCCATTGGAATTCTGGGTTAATCTCCCAATGCCTGATGGGGCAAAAACATTGTTGCGGGTGGTTTTGGGTACATGTCGTCAGTCTCCCCTCTCTCTCTCCCTCCCTCTGTGAAAGCAACTGCAGACAATCATTTCACACCTTTTTTTCTGGGTTACCCATGCAGACACCATAGCACGGCAAGCATGGAGCCTGCTTAGCTCACCGCTGCTGTTGCGAGCATTGTAAACACCTCGCACTTTATACTTCAGTATGTGCAGAACCTGGCTAAGAGACGGCACAAGGACGATTGTGAGGAAGACATGGACACATACGTTCCTGAAAGCATGGGATGTGGCAATTGGGACATCATGGTGGTAGTGGGGCTGGTTGATACAGTGGAAAGCCGATTCTGGGCCTGGCAAACAAGCACAGACTGGTGGGACCGCACAGTGTTGCGGGTATGGGATGATTCCCATTGGCTGCGAAACTTTCGCATGCGTAAGGCCACTTTCCTGGAACTCTGTGAGTTCATAGAATAATTGAATAGCAGGGTTGGAAGGGACCTCAGAAGGTCATCTACTCCAACCCCCTGCTCAAAGCAGGACCAATTCCCAACTAAATCATCCCAGCCAGGGCTTTGTCAAGCCTGACCTTAAAAACCTCTAAGGAAGGAGATTCCACCACCTCCCTAGGTAACCCATTCCAGTGCTTCACCACACTCCTACTGAAAAAGTTTTTCCTAATATCCAACCTAAACCTCCCCCACTGCAACTTGAGACCATTACTCCTTGTTCTGTCATCAGGTACCACTGAGAACAGTCTAGATCCATCCTCTTTGGAACCCCCTTTCAGGTAGTTGAAAGCAGCTATCAAATCCCCCCTCATTCTTCTCTTCTGCAGACTAAATAATCCCAGTTCCCTCAGCCTCTCCTCATAAGTCATGTGCTCCAGCCCCCTAATAATTTTTGTTGCCCTCCGCTGGACTCTCTCCAATTTTTCCACATCCTTCTTGTAGTGTGGGGCCCAAAACTGGACACAGTACTCCAGATGAGGCCTCACCAATGTTGAATAGAGGGGAACGATCACGTCCCTCAATCTGCTAGCAATGCCCCTACTTATACAGCCCAAAATGCCGTTAGCTTTCTTGGCAACAAGGGCAGACTGTTGACTCATATCCAGCTTCTCGTCCACTGTAACCCCTAGGTCCTTTTCTGCAGAATTGCTTCCTAGCCATTCGGTCCCTAGTCTGTAACAGTGAATGGGATTCTTCCGTCCTAAGTGCAGGACTCTGCACTTGTCCTTGTTGAACCTCATCAGGTTTCTTTTGGCCCAATCCTCTAATTTGTCTAGGTTCCTCTGTATCCTATCCCTACCCTCCAGCATATCTACCACTCCTCTGGATTCTCCTTCTTCCCTTTTTTAAAGCTGGGCACTATATTTGCCTTTTTTGCAATTGTCCGGGACCTCCCCTGATCACCACGAGTTTTCAAAGATAATGGCCAATGGCTCTGCAGTCACATCAGCCAACTCCTTCAGCACCCTTGGATGTGTTGCATCCGGACCCATGGACTTGTGCATGTCCAGCTTTTCTATAACCTATTCTTTTCCTTAACCTGTTCTTTCACCACTGAGGGCTGCTCACCTTTTCCCCGTACTGTGCTGCCCAGTGCAGCAGTCTGGAAGCTGACCTTGTCAGTGAAGACGGAGGGAAAAAAAGCATTGGGTACTTCAGCTTTTTCCACATCATCTGTCACTAGGTTGCCTCCCCCATTCAGTAAGGGTCCCACACTTTCCCTGACCACCTTCTTGTTGCTAGCATACCTGTAGAAACCCTTCTTGTTATCCTTCACATACCTTGCTAGCTGCAACTCCAATTGTGCTTTGGCCTTCCTGATTACATCCCGGCATGCTCAAGCAATATTTTTATACTCCTCCCTAGTCATCTGTCCAAGTTTCCACTTCTTGTAAGCTTCCTTTTTGTGTTTAAGCTCACCAAAGATTTCTCTGTTAAGCCAAGCTTGTCACCTGCCATATTTGCTATTCTTTCTGCACATGGAGATGGTTTGTTCCTGTGCCCTCAATAAGGCTTCTTTAAAATACAGCCAGCTCTCCTGGACTCCTTTCCCCCTCATATTAGCCTCCCAGAGGATCCTGCCTGTCAGTTCCCTGAAGGAGTCAAAGTCTGCTTTTCTGAAGTCCAGGGTCTGTATTCTGCTACTCTTTCTTCCTTTTGTCAGGATCCTAAACTCAACCATCTCATGATCACTGCTGCCCAGGTTGACACCCACTACTTCCCCTACCAATTCTTCCCTGTTTGTGAGCAGCAGGTCAAGAGGAGCTCGGCCCCTACCATTATGTTAAACCATTTTGTCTGAGGAATGTACGTTAAGATTTTTTCAGTATTTATCTTGGGGAGCTCAGACACTTCCTTCATAAATCTGGACACAAAATTATTTACGTGTTCCATCAAGATCTCATGTGACTGCCATACCTGGAGAAACACTTTTAGTAGGCCAATGATCTGGAGAGAGCTTTCTTTTTCCCCAACTTGTCAAAAGATGGACTAGAATGGGACAATCAAAGGAATTCAAGGCTGTATGGATGAACTAAGAGGAAACTTAGTGTCTCACTCTATTGTCTGCTCTTCTGGGCAAGCTGTAGTTCTCAGGCCTCTGGGACCCGGTTCCTTCCAGACCTACAAGAGAACTACTCCTTCTTCGAAAGCAGACAGCCCCAGTATCCTTCTTCCTTCCTTTTATTTCTTGTACCTCTCCTTCTTATTTCCTCCAGCTGGAAGACCCTCCTTCCAGCCTTGACACTTGGGGCAGGGGTTGTTGGGTATGTGGGATTAAGAACTGTACCCTTAAGAGTTTTAGCTTCCCAGACAGGAAGTGTGGGGAAGAGATGCTGTAAAAGCAGTTAGAACTATGTTACTAAATAAAGAGGATCTCTTGTAATACCAAAGTGATTCCTGAACACTGTGTATTACCAGGAATAAGTAGAAATTAAAGAAAGTAACCTGAGTGGAAGAACAGCGCAGCTATAAGCTACACCAGAGCTGAAACTCTCTGGAGATGGGGAAGACAACGGTGTCTGCAAGCAATGGGTGCCAGTGACAAGGAAGATAATCAGAAGGCAGTTTTATCTCTGACAATACCTGTGTGATGAGGTGTTGAGATGCGTTAAAGTGGTCAGGCAGGCCAGTTAGCTCCACCTGGAGTGCACTTGGAGGAGGAACCGGGGAGCATGCTACTAATTAGAAGTAGTCTCAGCTGGGCAGAAACAGGCGGGGCCTATATAAAGCCCAGGAGCAGTGAGCTATAAGAGGGCTGCAAGAAGGCAGAAAATTAGGCTGTAGTTATTCCTGAGTGGAGAGATTTGGGAGATTAGCAAATCCAGAGAGGGGGGAAGCCTAGGGAAACAGGAGCAAGGGATAGGACCGCGCAGAGACCTTGTCGGCTTGTTATAGGGTCCCTGGGCTGAAACTTTAGGGAAGTGGCAAGGGTGTTGGAGATGCTGGCCAGACAGTGGGTCTGGAAGGACTTTAAATTCGCTGGAAGGGGATGACCTTAGTGACCTGGCTGGAGAGCCAAGCCATGAAGAGGAGACTGCAGATCTGAGATTGAACGCGGCTGCAGAGCAAGACTGGAGGGGGAAGACACCAGCGGAGGAAGAGAGCAAGCCTGGTGGAGCTAATTCTCAGGATGGCCAGCAGGAGGCACTGCTAGTGGTGAGTGAACCCTGTGACAAGCTGATTCTGACACAGTTGACATGTTTAAGAGGTTTTTTTAGTTAACTCAGGCAGAGGATGTTAACTAAGAAACTGCACTGAAATTTGGGTTTAGACTTGTAACCGCTAGTCCACATTATTCCCAATCAAATCAGTTGGGGGAAAATGATAAAGCAGCAACTGAAAAAGATTGCGGAGTCAGCCTCTGACCCATACTTAACATTGTTTGGTGCCATCCTGTCATTTATAAAACATGGTTTGTCCCCTGCAGAAGTCTTCTTTAAACTGAAAACTAGAATCCCTGTAATGGTAGAAGCTGCTGTCAGAGGAAATGGGGATTTGCAGAAGTCTAAAGAAACAGATACAGCTAAACAAAAGTAGTAATGTGATTTGGGATCCTGGGAGCTGCCCCCATTTCATGAACACTATGCAGTGCACATCTATGGTGGAAATCGGTGGTTGCAAAAAGCAGTGGTGTCACCTGGGGGTGCGCCACAATTTCATGAAGTTATCACTCCAATAGATGTATACTGAGGAGGAATATGCGGCACCTTCTTGAGCGTCAGGAAGGATGGGAGATATGGAGCACTGTGTTTGCCGTTTTGCCTGAGGAGAGCTTGGGGAACAACCACAGCAGGTCAAGACAACCAAGCCCCAGGCCATAACACTGCCAGAGCAAATGGACTCACTGCCCGCTGACAGTAGTACTGATATTTCAAAGGAGACCCACAAGTTCATGCAACAATGCAAGACTCCTCAGAGATTAAACAAACATTGTTAGTAAGTTTAGTTAACAGGCTGGTTATAAGTATTTAGAATTGTGTGTTATATAAATGATGTTTAAGTGTTATTGTTATTAAGTTTTGGCTGGGAAAGAAAGATGTGGTATTGGGAACTGAATCTTTACAGGGTATAGCTTCCCAGATAGGAAGCGTGGGAGAGGGGCACTGCAGAAGCCCATGATTTGTTATGCGGGGCAGTTGGTAGTGAATAAAGAGGATCTCTTGGGCCCAGGGTGACTTCTGAATGCCAGAGAGAGGTGCTGAGAGTAGCTCCTGTCCGCAAACCACACCCCTAACGCCTTCTTTCTTTGGCTGAGTGTAGGATTTGTACATGTGGATTTTGCTCACCCTCAAAAGTACAGCAGTTCTTTGGGATAGAAATCAAAGAGATCACACATATTTAAGATGATATTGGCTCATAACAGCATCACTTCAGTATCCAGATGCAAGTATTTGTCTCCTAGTCACTAATCTGAAATTTGCCCTTAATGCTAAGATAGTAAAGGTCAATTTAGAGCCCTACTTCACATCACAAGCCTCAGGATCTAATCTTTTAAATAGTGAACACAACATTTTGTAATGTTCCCTCTCATTGTCCTTTCTACTCCAGTCAGGCTAAGAGATTTAAGAAATGTCTGAGTGTTGCACTAAAGTAACAGCTGCAGGCTAAGCATCAAAGCTTCAACTTGTTTTCTTATATAAAACAGTTCAAAAGCTCAGACCTGCCAGGAGAAGAGATGTCAAACTAACACTTGACTTTTGGGATCAGTTGAGTCCAGAGGCATTATGTTGTTGTGGTCTGTTTTTTATTTTTTTTTATTTTTTAAGTTTCTTTGTTTGTCTGACTTAGGTGGTGCACAAATAATTAGATCACTCTATGTGCCTACAGAGGTATAACAAGAAACTTAAACCTTGTCTTGTCTACCATTGATCAAGAAATGCCCATGAGAAATCTAAGATACTGAGTGAGTGATAAAGTTGATGGAAAACCTGAGCCTAGTATTTCAGAACTGGACACACTTATTTCTAAGGTTATCGGTTCTTTTAGAAAGCTTGTTCTCAGTAGGCAAAATTAATCTCATATAATGCCTTTGCAGTGAGTGGCAATACACCAGGGATGAATTTGGACCAATGTGTGTTTAAACCGTTATAGAAGAATTAGTAGTATTTATGGCAGGAACCCATCGCAAATCCATTAAAAGTTACTTATGAAAATAGTTTGCAACAACAGAAAGCTGCTGTGGTATGAGTTGTAGGAAACTGCAGGACTAGAACCTGGGACTATAGGGGTGTGGGGCTGCCCACACTTCTATATCACTACTGGAGGTTCAAGTCAGGTTTCTCCTGAAGAAGCCTGTGATGCTAGACATTACAGGAAGTCCCACCCAGTTAAGCCTGAGTGGCAGCCCTCCACAGCTCACTGACTGATTGGCTCATGTAAGTATATAAACCAAGAAGCCAGCATGGTGAGCTGTCTGAGCAATGATGTAGACTGTTTGTTTACTTCTGCCCAAGAACTTGAACCCTAGACTACACTTCTGACCCCAGTTGATTCCTGACTCCACTACTTGCCTATTGTCTGTAACCTGGTACCTGACCCTGACTTCCTGGTATCCTAACCTGGCTTGACACGGACTCTGCAACTTACCTCCCACCTGCCGCTTTGTGCCTGACTCTGATTTCCTGGTGCCCTTACCCATCTTGGGCCTAATCCTGCTACTTGTCTCTTGCCTGCAACTTGGTAACTGACTGGTGCACACAGTCCACCCATGGCCTGGCCCTGACAGTTTGGATGTATGTGACTTGTGTTCTCTGAGACAGAGAACTTATCAAGGTATTGGGGGGAGGAGAGAACACTGGGAGACATCATTAATGTGGGTAGAAAGATGTGTTACCTGAGTTACACAAAACTTAAGCTTTTTGTGACTGATTCATTTTACCTGCTACACCTTTACTAAGTCATCATTGGTAGATAAAGATCTTGCAGAAACTAGTATTTTTAATTGTCTTATTGGTGAAAGACTAGGCAAGACGTGTACGGCTGTCATTAGTGTCACTAATACTTGAAACTATCTGCAGGGTGAGAGCTACACTGGATAACAACAGCAATCACTGATTGAGATCTGTGTAATTAAAATGACAGAGTAAAGGTGTGCACATGCAACAGTACAAGACCTGGCACCTGTCCCAAGAATTCTTGAGGCCAGCTTCTAATAGGTTAGAGAACCTTCAATTATCAGTGTAATTCCAGCTTTTTCCTTCCCAGGGAACAATGATAGGATCTGGTGGTGTTACCAGGGGCAGCTCCAGGCACCAGCGCAGCAAGCGTGTGCCTGGGGCGGCAAGTCGCAGGGGGCGGCGTGCCGGTCACCATGAGGGTGGCAGTCAGGCAGCCTTCAGCGGCATGCCTGCGGGAGGTCCACCAGTCCCATGGCTTTGGCGGCAATTCGGCGGCAGGTACGCCGAAGGCGCAGGACTGACAGATCACCCGCAGAAACGCCGCTGAATCCGCGTGACCAGTGGACCGCCTGCAGGCGTGCCGCTGAAGGCCACCTGACTGCCGTGCTTGGGGTGGCAAAAAACAGAGCCGCCCCTGGTGTTACCCCAGAATTTGATCGAGCAAATTGCAACCATATTGAGTGCATTCACATTTTGATATAGAAGTTTATTATGACTAAGATTGTTAGGAATGTTTTGTTAAGTAGCTTATTGAAGTTAAGAGAAGTGATGACCAAATAGGGTGTCACTATGAGCTATGTGTTTTGTAAAAGTTAATTATAAAAAGACTTGGGGTATTTTGGAGCAGATCTCTGAAGCTGTCCTAAGAGATTTTTTCCTGACCCTAATCCCCACAGGGGAAGTGACCAACATTACCAACCTGCTGCTAATTATTCAATACCATCTCAGATTCTAGGTAATTATTTGGGATGTTCTAAACCTATTGCTTATGTCTCTGTGAGCTTAAATCTAATAAATTGCCGTTTTAGATAAGAGCATGCTTACTTGTATCAGTCTGTCATCAGCTGGAAGCACTGTGTTCCCATTGATTTATTCCTGACACCACCTGGAGTGAAACAGTTAAGTTACCACTGCTTTGGGTTCTGAAAACCCCGGGCTAACAGTGGAAGAAACATGCACAATTAATAATCTAAGGCTATATTCTGATCTCAGTTTTCAATTCAATGGATTTAACCTGGATTTACACTTGCTTCTTTTAGTGACAGTTCTCATTTACACAAGTATGACTTTGGGCTTGATTCTTGTTTGCATTGATTGAGGCCACTGTATGCTACCAGAGCAAAGGGCCCTTAAATTACATTCATGTTCACTTTATGCTCACTTTGAGGTCACTTTCCAGTGCCAGAGGAGTGTAAAGGGCTCTTATTGCAAATAAAAACCAGGTTGTTACAAGCCTAGAAGGAAGTTAGAGACTGGAACATGAGCACTACAGCACACCCATCATAGTGCAGTATTTGCTGGACTAGCACAGAGCCTTGCTCAACGTTTTTCTAAAATTACAAACCCACAAGACTTTTTGTATGGTGTGAATGCTCAGTTGTATTTGGAGGATTGAAAAGAGTGTTTGTACTAAGGCCAGAGCCTGTGATACTTAGCTTTTATGTAGTCCTTAGTCAAGCAAAATTCCACTGCTTTTATAAAGCTGTAAAGACTTCATGATTTGACCCAGTGACTTATTTGGGAAGTGCAGATGCTTGGTGCCCATCAGGATTTAGCCTAACAATACACTTCAGTGGAAGTTCTGAGTGAATAATAAACTCAGTGAAGACTTTAGGTTTTGTCCCAATTGTTTTGACTAAATGAATTTTTTTAAATACCATTCTTGGGCCTGATCTTGTGAGGTGCTGAACTCTCACTTCTCCCATCATCACAGGAAAATCTCACTGAGTCTCTAAATTTTCACTTGTTCGCTTACTGAAATATATATATATTTTTAATGGGAGAAGGTTGTGAACAGGCCCACTGACAGCAATTCCGGGCCCCAGGGCAGAACAGTCAATGGGCCCCCATGCACGCACAAGCCGTGCTCACGTGGATGCAGTCTACCTGACATTTGGGCGGTGCTGCACCTGCCCTGGCTGGTACCCAGCAAGCTCTTCCGGAATGGCTAGAGCTTCTACATGCCTGCCCGGTAGGGTTTCCAACTGTCTAATTGTGCAAATCCAAAGACCCTTGCCCTACCCCCTCTCTCAGTCCCCACCCCTGCTAACTCCATCCCCCCACCTCTGTTCCTCGCTCTCCCCCACCCTCACTCACTTTCACCAAGCTGGGGCAGGGGGTTGGGGCATGGGAGGAAGTGCAGGATACAGGCTCTGGGAGGTAGTTTGGGTGCGGGGGGGGGAGGCTCTGGGAGGGAGTTTGGGTGCGGGCTCTAGGCTGGGATAGGGGTGCGGGAGTGGGTCAGGGGATCAGTGCTTACCTCAGGTGGCTCCCGAAAGCAACCGGCACACCCCTCTGGCAGTGGCTTCTAGGCAGGGGGCCCAGAGGGTCTCCGCATGCCGCTGCCTGCAGGCACCGCCCCCGCAGCTCCCATTGGCTGCCATTCACGGTGAATGGGAGCTCCGGAGTCGTTGCTGGGGCCAGGGGCAGTGCACAGAGACTCCCTGCTCCTCCCCAGGGGCCATAGGGCTGTTCTGGCCTCTTCTGAGAGCGGCACAGAGTGAGGGCGGGCAGGAAGCCTGCCTTAGCTCTGCTGCATGACTGGGGGCTCCTGGGTCCTTTTAAATTGCCCAGGCCCCTGGACAATTGCCCCCTTTGCCCCCCCCCACTCCTGTTGGCAGGCCTGGTTGTGAATCTGTTAAATCCTTTACATTACTTTTCCTATGCTCAAGGGATTTTTTTTGTTTTTGTTTCCTGTGGTTTGTGTACACATGAGTCACATCCACCTATGTCACCTCAAATCCCATGGTAACGAAAGATTACACTGCTCCTCCAATTAGTGCATCCTCCCCTGTAGTTATGAGGGAGGATACAAAAAGTGCTCCATCCTCTGATCTTAGAAGCCCAAACATGGAAGGCAGAGAAGAGACTTATCTTGTTTCATGGCTGACTCAGAAGAACCTTTTACTTCAAGTCTGCAGCTTCATGATGTGGAGTGAAGGAATCTAGATACTGAACTTTGTGGTCAACATTAGTACACAAATCTAAACTACTCCGGCTCACCCATTCCTAGCTGCAAGTTCATAGCCAATATCTTGTCCACTTTCACCCTTTAAAATGGGATGTCTCTTCTGCTTTCCACATATCTCCCAATTATATGCTAGATAGAGTAGTGGAAGTGCATAGTGTGTCACAATTTCCAGACAAGACTGAATTATTTAATTGTCCACTTTAAACTAACTGGACTCAATATAAATGAAATTAACATGATAAAATTTATGAGGCAGATAAATAGCAATTGTGTTGAATATCTGGTCACCATTAGCCTTTTAGTGAAAACTGAAGCAAAATAGGCATTAAACACCTCTGCCTTCTTGATGTCATCAGTTACTAGCTCTCCTTTCCCTCTGTGTAGAGGATCTACACTTTCCTTTGTGTTTCTCTTGCTCCTAATGTATTTAAAGAACCTCTTTTTATTGCCTTTAATGTCTCTTGCTAGATGGGATATTTTGTACCTTAGCCTTTCTGATTTTTGTCCCTTCATCCTTGTGCTAGTCTTTTTGTACTCCTCCATAGCTTTGTTTCCACTTTTTGTAAGATTCCTTTTTAATTTTCAGGTCATTAAAGAGTTCCTGAGGGAGTCATATTGGCCTCTTACTATTCTTCCTATTGTTCCTACTTCACATCATGATAGTTTGCAGTTGCACCTTTAATATTGTTTCTTTGAGAAACTGCCAGAAAATGCTGAGAGAAATGCCACTACACTTTCTCCATGGACTGATGCGCTCTACAAAACTACATTACTGTGGATGAACAATGAAACAACACACATGGTACATCAAGCTCACAACAACAAACTATATCTGTGCAGGCACTGAAATAACTAGACATAATGTAATTGTTTTTTTCTCTTCAGCCCACAGTTCACTGTCTCTGTGCACCCTCTCTCAGAAAGGTGGCAAACAACTACCTCAGCAGCTGCCAGCTAGCAGGGATATGGTTTGCTTATCTACCTGTAGGTGTGCATGTGTGGGGGAAACTACTTTTCTTGCTTGTGTAACACTTCTGGCAGTTAGAGCTGGCAACAACAAGGGTCGGGTTCAATATCTAGGGGTTCCTTTTCAACAATACAACACAAAACCAGCACGAGCCCCCACCTAGTGACCTGGGACAACTACACACCACCCCCTGGGCGCCTCTGAGAGGCAATACATCCCCTCTCACAAGCACTGCATCTCAGGCTTGGTCCACACTGGGGCGGGGGATCGATCTAGGAAACGCAACTTCAGCTACGAGAATAGCGTAGCTGAAGTAGACATTTCCTAGATCGAACTAAGTTTACTTACTGCGGGTCCACGCAGCGCAGGCAAGCTCCCCCGTCGACAGCGCTTCCTCCTCTCGGCGAGCAGGAGTTCCGCAGTCGATGGGGGAACACTTCTGGGATCGATTTATTGCGTCCAGATGAGACGCGATAAATCGATCCCAGAAGATCGATCTCTACCCGCTGAATCAGGTGGGTAGTGTGGATCTAGCCTCAGTGTAGCAAAAACTTTTAACTCAGCATTAATTTGGTAAAACATTGTAACTGGGGTTCATAAACATAAACCCTGAGCAAAAGACCCACCCGAGCAAGTTGGGCAGTGTCCTTTTCCCCTCACGTTCTTAAGTCAGCAATAAAAAAGTCCCTTTAATGTGCCTGTCCCTTCTCTGCACCCCACTCCAGTTGCTGTCCTTGGTCAATGCAGCCCCAGAGTTCAGAGAGTCATCTGCAGAGTTCACCTCTTTCCACCCAGGGTCGGGGGGGGGGTTGAGAATAAGGAGGCACCTTACATGCTCTGCTGCTCAGACACTCGCTCATCGCCCCAGCAGCCAGTTGCTGCTCCTCTCTGTGGGGCCCTGCTGGCCACTCACCAAGATGTCTGCAGCATCCATCACTTAACACAGCTCTTAGTGATTTCAGCTGTTAGTGGGGAAGTCTCATTGCTACTGCACACTGGGCAGTCTCTTGCACCAGAGACACTGTCTTAAAAGTATGAGTGATTTCAGCTCTTCAGTGTGTAACAAGACTTTCAACTGAGTCTAAATTAGCACTTTTATTATACTGTGGGGAGAGGAAGGGTGACATGGTGTCTAGGACCCTTAAACAGTACCTACACCACCAGGTACAAGTACCTGTACCAACCCTCTCTCCACTTATTGGGCTTTTGAACCCATGTTCCCTGCCTAGCGCATGCCATTCAGTTGAGGGTGAGTCCCTCCACCAGGGTATGCCAGGTACAGTTCTGCTGCCCTGGATTCACACAACAAGGATAACAACCCCTTATTACTCCTGGCCCAATAACAAGGAGACTGGGGATCCAACACCAGCCACAAGTGATCATTTGGGCAAGCAATCCCATCATGCTGAGCACCTAGGCAGGGTGGATGTGCCCATGCAAACAAGATCAAGTCCTTTTCCACAGCTCACCTCTAGATGTCAGGGGAGAGCTCATTCAGACTCTGTTTACACTTGTTTGATGCTTTCATTGTGTCATGAACTGGAAAGTAACTGCATCACTGAGCCAAATGGATTCTTATGTTTATTTTTCCCAGTTTAATATCCCTTTGTGAGATGCTCCCAAGCATGCAGATTCATAGATTCTAGGACTGGAAGGGACCTCGAGAGGTCATCGAGTCCAGTCCCCTGCCCGCATGGCAGGACCAAATACTGTCTAGATACAGTACAGATTCACAGATACAGGTGAATGTTTCTTAGCAGCTGTTTTTAAGTCCCCTACACTCAGATGTATGTCTAAAGAAGAATTTGTCCTAAAACAGAATTTTCTATCAAATAAGAAACTAAATAAATTTGAAGAAAAAAAATACAACAGTCATCAACATTATATGGAGGAAATGGTATCCCTACCGGTGGGAATTAAAATTAGTTATCCCAGAATCCTTAGTTTTCAGCTGTTCAGCAGTCCAGACTGGACAGTGACATAGTGAAATCATGCTTTGTGAACATAGCTTTCACTAGCATTTAAACTGCTTTCAGTTTTGACTCAGGGAGAACGAGTATTGAACATGGATTTCAGCAAGTCAGTTTCCTAGTGTGGAGCAGACTCTTGAATACATTGCTATAAAGGAAAGCACAATTCATAGGCATATGCAAGGATAGTTACTGTGTTTGATTTTAAAAGAAAGATTAGTGGTAATTAAACATTACAATCCTAAATAACCTATCAAACAAAATAAAACTGGATAAGTTGGTTGTACCTGTCATAGACATAAGATGGACATAAAAACATACAGCAGCCCTGAAGCATCTTCCCTGACAGAGATTAGTAGAATAGGTCCCTTTGGAGAATGCCAAGTAGGTAAAGAAGCTTAGAGGTAAAATCCTGGCCCCATTGGCAAAACTCTTACTGATGTCAGTTGGGTCAGGATTTCACTTTACAAGTCTTCAGTAAATCTTCAGCCTTCCCTTTAGAGTACGTTGGGATGCTTGAACTGCTAAAATGATGGCTGCCAAAGTAGGGGAAAGGTGAGACTAAGAAGTCAAACTAAAGAATATTTCAATTGTTAGAAAGTTATATGTTTATAAAATTGTAATCCTATTAGTATAGGCTCTATCAATTCTACAGGTAGCTGTACTCCTAAAGATCAAATAAACATACAGTAACTTTATAATGGTCATTTTGCACTGACCTTAGTATATGTAATTAGAAATAACAATGAATACGAGTTCTAGTCATTCAGAACAGGCATAATTAAACTTGTTCAAAAATTTATAATGTCTAAAGGCCCTTTAGCTGGGAAGAGATCAGGATTGTGGGACTTTCCTGAGCAATTTCCATTTACAGAAGTACTTAAATTTTAGCAGTACTTCACTCTGAGAGTGTTTGTGACTCTGGGCATGCCCAGTGGAATGCAAATCAATTCAAAATGACTGGAGTGTGTCAATTTTGTGGAAGTTATAGAAGCGACACTCAGGACATGATCTAATTTAAAAATTAACATTAAAAAAGTAACACTTCAACCCTAAAACAGGCCTAAAGAGTAAGATTCACTGTCATGAAATTATGCCCTCCAAAAGGGGAAATTGCAAACTACAGTGATCAATCAACCTGGGTGAACAAGATGAGGGCATTATCCACTTGATGTTCTGAGACGTTTGCTACAATTGGTGTGTGCCACTGGAATCTATTTGGAAGCAATAGAGAGGGTGGCTGGCTCCACTACCTAGTATGTTGCCATCTGAATACTGTACCCTGTCCACAGTGAAAGCAAAACACTTACCTCTTCATGCCCCTTTTTGTTTGCCACCAAACTACAGCTGTAAACTAACAATCCTGGTGATTTTCTTGCTTTCAAGAATATGGTGTTATTATTTTTATTTTTAACAGCTACCCTTACATTTGTTTAACATGCCATCTCTGAGCAATATCTGAAAGTGGGGAAGGATGGGCTCTCAGAGGACTAGGAGACAGGACTTCCCGAGTTCTAAACCTAGCTGTGACATTGACTCCTTCTGTGGCCTTTGGCAAGTCACTTAACCTTTTGGCCGGTTTCCCCCCATTTATAAATGGGGATAATATATACTTGCCTACCTTCTTCACAGGACGATGTAAGGGATAATTAGTTAATATTTGTAACATATTACAATTTGTATTACTATGAAAACACTATTGTACAACCCCATTTACATGAAGGTTTGCAGGACATCCAAAATCTTCAGAGGGGTGAGCAGATGTGTGTGGTGAGAAAGAGATTTTCAGTTATGGGGTCTTTAGGCTAATATGGTTTCACTATCTAAGTAGTACATTATTAAGAATAACATTTAAAATGAAAATAAACCCTTTCGGTTCCCTCGAAAGTAACTATTGCATAGCAATCGTAAAGAAAATAAAAACACTGAACAAGCAACACAACCTCTACATTAGTTCATTTACAATAATCATGGAATAATGTTTCATTACAACCGAGTTCTGCTGCCATTGAGGCTAATGGGAGTTTTTCTATTGACCTCAATGGGTGCATAACTAGGTCCCCAGTGGCTCACTGAAGGCTTGGCAGTTCATGCTACGATGCTTCAGGCATAGGGTTGGCAGGTGTCCGGTTTTCGACCAGAACGCCTGGCTGAAAAGGGACCCTGGCGGCTCCGATCAGCATCGCTGACTGGGCCAGCAAAAGTCCGGTCAGCGGCACAGCAGGGCTAAGGCAGGCTCCCTGCCTACTCTGGTTCCATGCAGCTCCCGGAAGTAGCGGCATGTCCCCCCTCCAGCTCCCAGGCTTGGGGAAAGCCAGCCAGGACTGGCTCTAGGCACCAGCAAACCAAGCATGTGCTTGGGGTGGCACAATTCCAGAGGCGGCATTCTGGGAGGTGGGTTTTTTTTTTTTTTTTTTTTTTTGCTTTGGCAGTTGTGCTCTTGGAAGTTTGTTTTGTTTTGTTTTGCTTGGGTCGGCAAAAAACCTAGAGCCGGCCCTGCAGCCAGCGGCCTTGGCACGCTACCCCCGCCCCCAGCGCTGGCTTCAGAGCTTCCATTGGCCGGGAACCGCAGCCAGGGGGAGCTGCGGGGGTGGTGCCTGAGGAACCAGAGGGGGGACATGCCACTGCTTCCAGGAGCTGCCTGAGGTAAACACCGCCTGGAGCCTGCACCCTGACTCCCTCTTGTGCCCAAACACCCTGCCCCAGCCCTGCTCCCCCTTCCGCCCTGTGATCCCCTCGATCCCATCCTGGAGCACCCTCCTACAGCCCAAACCCTCAGCCCCATCCCAGAGTCTGCAACACCAGCTGGAACCCTCACACCCCCTCTACCTTAACCCTCTGCCCCAGCCCAGTGCCCCCTCCTGCACCCCAAATCCCTCATTCCCAGCCCTATGCCAGAGCCCTCATCTCCCCACACCCGTGCCCCTGCCCCAGCCCTGATTCCCCCTCCCACCCTCCAAACCCCTCGGTCCCAGCCTGGACCACCCTCCTACACCTCAAACCCCTCAGCCCCAGACCCACCCCACAGTCTGCACCCCCAGCCTGGAGCTCCCTCCTGCACCCTGAACCCCTCATTTCTGGCCCCACCCCAGAGCTGCACCCCCAACCAGAGCCCTCACCCTGTCCCACACCCCAACCCCCTGAGCTAGCCCGGTGAAAATAAGTGAGTGAGTGACGATGGGGAGAGCGAGAGACGGGGGGGGGGGGAATGGAGTGAGTGGAGGCGGGGCCTTGGAGAAGGGGCAGGGCCTCGGAGGAGGGTTGGGGCACGATGTTTGGTTTTGTGTGGGTAGAAAGTTGGCAACCCTATTCAGGCACCATCTGCTAGCCAACTGAACTGAGAATTAATTTACAGTGCAGTATTTGAATGTGCTTTAATTAAACAAGATGTACTGTATAGAAATATAAAAAGCCATAATAGGGGGGTTTATAAAGGGCTGTTCAAGGCCCTCTATATTCCTTAAGGTCTTAAGAGGAGCCTAAGTGTTTATGAGGCTGTTGTTTGAGCCCTGAGCATTTGGATAAGTTCCTCTGTCTGATTTAGCAACAGTGTAAAAACTAATGTGAGTTCAGTTAAATACTCCCATGAAGTGTAAAGGGAACAGAAAGCTACGCAGACATGCAGGGCTATGATTGGAACAGTGAGAACAAGGCCTTGTTTTCACCCATTTATTGTGTCTTATACTACAACTGTTGCAAATAATGGCCCAATCTTGCAAAATCTTGCGAGTTCTCTCAGTGAAGTCATTCTGTTATTGCACAGGATGCTTCGTCACCTGCTTTGGCAGAGGAAAACAGCTCTTAGTTTTTGCTCCTTAGGGCCTAATGCAGTCCTTACAGATGTGAATGAGCCTCTCTCATACAAGCAGAATCCTGCTAAAGTCAGTGGAAGTACTTGCATGAGCAAGGTTGGCTGGATCAGACCAAGGTCCTGTACTAACCTTGATTAGGAATTAACATGACTGTAAATGGTAAGAGGGAGAAGGGAGGAATTGGCTGCTTCAATTTAAAATTCACATTAGCATTAAGAGTGACAGATAAAGAATCAGAAAAACACAGTGAGGCAAATTCTTCCATGGGACACTTCCACCTACTTCATTCAATTTGGCTGCCTCCTTTATGCCAGAGTAGAGACAACAAAATATTGTTATATCAAGGTAAGTTGCATCAGTTCTTGTAGTCACATTCCTAATCAACACTGTTAGGAGTGAAAGCAGCTTCCATGGAAATCCTCTATCATTTATCTAAAATGTGTTATTTTTCCAGTTCAACTAGATCAGTATGGGTCAGATTGTCCCTCTACTTCCAAGAGCAGAGAGGACCTACATCTAGAGAATAAGGGGGAGTGCAAGCTGTGTCGTATTGTCCTACCCTTCTCCAAGCCCCGCTCTGCAGGCATCTGGTTCTGGGATTAGAAATTGGTTGGTTAGGGGCAGGAGGAAATGGCTCCAACAGCAATGCCTACTGTTTGTGACATCCTTTGAGGAATACCCCCTGTA
Source organism: Emys orbicularis (assembly GCF_028017835.1). NCBI lineage: Eukaryota > Metazoa > Chordata > Testudines > Emydidae > Emys > Emys orbicularis. The sequence goes on along the minus strand of NC_088687.1, from coordinate 92,615,321 downwards.
AGAGAAAGCTAACCCAGCAACCGCTGCCCTACAAAGTCTGGACCACTGCACATGAATCCCACATCAATCATCCATGAATACAGTCAGTCTCTTTATGTGAGTAAATTGAGAGGCATTTGGCCTACTGACTTCAATGAGAGATGTGTGACAGTCAGAACCTCAAAGAGGAGGATCAGCTAAAATTACAGACCAAAATTTCATGAGAGGGAGATTGACACAGAGCTATATACAGTTGTAATTTTAAATGTGCTCCATATGTAGCATGTAATAGGAATCGGAAACACCTACACTTGTGTCTATGTATTTACAGAATATTAAACAAGATTAATGTACACACAAGCAGAGCATACAATAACTATTAAAAGCCATCACGGTACTTATTGTGTACAAATGCTTCTCTTAAATGTTAATTATGGATCTAAATAGAAAGAACAATTGGTAAAGGCAGAAGTAAGTTATTGCTACTAGAATTCATGAATAAAGTGACTAGAAGTTGAGTCATAAGGGACAATAACCAAGACAAAACAATCCCCATTATTTTTGGTTTCATTTCTCAGACAGAAGCGGGAGTTAAAATGACTGTAAAGAATTCCAATTTTTGTCTGTAGAAAGATCCCTCTTTTTTCATGCTGATTGTAGCTCAATGCTGCCAAGTTTGAGTTGACAACCCATCTCTGTTTATTGCCTTCAGTCTTGGTATGACTAGTGGGGCCATAATCAGCAATCCGTATCTTAGATGTCTGTATACTAATGCGACAAGTATGGGGAATAAGCATGAAGAACTTGAAATGCTGGTAAATAAACACAACTATGACATAGTTGGCATCACAGAGACCTGGTAGGATAATACACATGACTGGAATATTGGTATAGAAGGGTACACTTGCTCAGGAAGAACAGGCAGGGAAAAAAGGGAGGAGGTGTTGCTTTGTATATTAAAAAAGTATACACTTGGACTGAGATTGAGATGGAAATAGGAGACAGACTTGTTGAAAGTCTCTGGGTAAGGATAAAAGGGGTAAAAAACAAGTGTGATGTCATGATAGGGGTCTACTACAGACCACCTAACCAGGAAGAAGAGGTGGATGAGGCTTTTTTTTAAACAACTGACAAAATCACCCAAAGCACAGGACTTGGTGGTGATGGGAGACTTCAACTACTCTGACATCTGTTGGGAAAATAACACAGCAGGGCACAGATTATCCAATAAGTTCTTGGAATGTATTGGAGACAATTTTTTATTTCAGAAGGTGGAGAAAGCTACTAGGGGAGAGGCTGTTCTAGATTTGATTTTGACAAATAGGGAGGGACTGGTTGAGAATTTGGAAGTGGAAGGCAGTTTGTGTGAAAGTGATCATGAAATGATAAGAGTTCATGATTCTAAGGAATGGTAGGAGGGAGAACAGCAAAATAAAGACAGTGGATTTCAAGAAGGTGGACTTTAGCAAACTCAGGGAGTTGGTAGGTAAGATCCCGTGGGAAGCAAGACTAAGGGGAAAAACAATTGAAGACAGTTGGCAGTTTTTCAAAGAGACATTATTAAGGGCACAAGAGCAAACTATCCCACTGCATAGGAAAGATAGGAAGTATGGCAAGAGACCACTCTGGCTTAACCAGGAGATCTTCAATGAACTAAAAATCAAAAGAGTCCTACAAAAAGTGGAAACAAGGTTTCAAAGGATGAATATAAACAAATAACACAAGTATGTAGGAACAAAATTAGAAAGGCCAAGGCACAAAACAAGATCAAACTAGCTAGAGACATAAAGGGTAACAAGAAAACATTCTACAAATACATTAGAAGCAGGAGGAAGACCAAAGACAGGGTAGGCCCGTTACTCAATGAGGGGGGGTGGGAAATAATAACAGAAAATGTGGAAATTGCAGAGGTGCTTAAAGACTTCTTTGTTTCGGTTTTCACCAAGAAGGTTGGTGGTGATTGGACGTCTAACATAGTGAATACCAGTGAAAAGGCTAAAATAGGGAAAGAACAAGTTAAAAATTACTTAGACCAATTAGATGTCTTCAAGTCACCAGGGTCTGATGTCCACATTGGTACTGAACTTAAATAATTCCTCTCCCTCTCTGGTATTTAGCCCTCTAATCTATTTATAGAATGCAATCATATCTCCCCTCAGCCTTCTTTTGGTTAGGCTAAACAAGCCAAGCTCTTTGACTCTTTCATAAAACATGTTTTCCATTCCTCAGATCATCCTAGTAGCCCTTCTGTGTACCTGTTCCAGTTTGAATTCATCCTTCTTAAACATGGGAGACCAAAACTGCACACAGTATTCCAGATGAGGTCTCACCAGTGCCTTGTATAACGGTACTAACACCTCCTTATCTCTACTGGAAATACCTCACCTGATGCATCCCAAGACCACATTAGCTTTTTTCACAGCCATATCACATTGGTGGCTCATAGTCATCCTGTGATCAACCAATACTCCAAGGTCCTTCTCCTCTTTTGTTACTTCCAACGGATGCATCCCCAGCTTAACAATAATTCTTGTTATTAATCCCTAAATGCATGACCTTGCACTTTCACTATTAAATTTCATCCTATTACTATTACTCCAGTTTACAAGGTCATCCAGATCTTCCTGTATGATATTCCAGTCCTTCTCTGTATTGGCAATACCTCCCAGCTTTGTGTCATCTGCAAATTTTATTAGCACATTCCCACTTTTTGTGCCAAGGTCAGTAATAAAAAGATTAAATAAGATTGGTCCCAAAACCGATCCCTGAGGAACTTCACTAGTAACCTCCCTCTAGCCTGACAGTTCACCTGGGTTTCAAAACAATAGTGACTTTATTTCCTTTGCCAGCTGTGATCGAAGGGGGGAGGGTGGTTGGCTTACAGGGAGTTATAATCAACAAAGGGGGTGGGTTTTCATCAAGGAGAAACACACAACTGTCACACCGTAGCCTGGCCAGTCATGAAACTGGTTTTCAAAGCGTATCTGACGCGCAGCGCGCCTACCTGTGCTCTTCTAATCACCTTGGTGTCTGGATATTCAAAATTGGCAGCCAGGCGATTTGCCTCAACCTCCCACCCCGCCATAAACATCTCCCCCTTACTCTCACAGATATTATGGAGCAGACAGCAAGCAGTAATAACAATGGGAATGTTGGTTGCGCTGAGGTCTAACCTAGCCACCAAACAGCACCAGTGAGCTTTTAAACATCCAAAGGCACATTCTACCACCATTCTGCACTTGCTCAGCCTATAGTTGAACTGCTCCTTACTACTATCCAGGCTGCCTGTGTATGGATTCATGAGCCATGGGAGCGAGGGGTAGGCTGGGTCTCCAAGGATAACTATTGGCATTTCAACATCCCCAACAGTAATTTTCTGGTCTGGGAAGTAAGTCCCTTCTTGCAGCTGCTCAAACAGCCCGGAGTTCCTGAAGATGCGAGCATCATGCACCTTTTCTGGCCATCCCACGTTGATGTCGGTGAAACACCCCTTGTGATCCACCAGTGCTTGCAGCACCATTGAGAAGAACCCCTTGCGGTTTATGCACTGGTTGGCAAGGTGGTCCAGTGCCAAGATAGGGATATGCGTTCCGTCTATCGCCCCACCACAGTTAGGGAAACCCATTGCAGCAAAGCCATCCACTATGACCTGCACATTTCCCAGAGTCACTACCCTTGATAGCAGAACATCAGTGATTGCATTGGCTACTTGAATCACAGCAGTCCCCACAGTAGATTTGCCCACTCCAAATTGATTCCCGACTGACCGGTAGCAGTCAGGTGTTGCAAGCTTCCACAGGGCTATTGCCACTTGCTTCTCAACTGTCAGGGCAGCTCTCATCTTGGTATTCCTGTGCTTCAAGTTGGGGGAAAGCTAATGTACTCTGATTTTTTTGTCTCTGTCTTCAAAAAACAAGGTCAGCTCCCAGACTGCTGCACTGGGCAGCACAGTATGGGGAGGAGGTGACCAGCCCTCTGTGGAGAAAGAAGTGGTTCGGGACTATTTAGAAAAACTGGATGAGCACAAGTCCATGGGTCCAGATGCGCTGCATCCGAGGGTGCTAAAGGAGTTGGCGGATGTGATTGCAGAGCCATTGGCCATTATCTTTGAAAACTCATGGCAATCGGGGGAGGTCCCGGATGACTGGAAAAAGGCTAATGTAGTGCCCATCTTTAAAAAAAGGGAAGGAGGAGGATCTGGGGAACTACAGGCCACTCAGCTTCACCTTAGTCCCTGGAAAAATCATGGAGCGGGTCTCAAGGAATCAATTCTGAAGCACTTAGAGGAGAGGAAAGTCATCAGGAACAGTCAACATGAATTCACCAAGGGCAAGTCATGCCTGACTAACCTGATTGCCTTCTATGATGAGATAACTGGCTTTGTGGATATGGGGAAAGAGGTGGATGTGATATACCTTGACTTTAGCAAAGCTTTTGATCTCCCACAGTATTCTTGCCGGCAAGTTAAAAAAGTATGAATTGGATGAGTGGACTATCAGGTAGATAGAAAGCTGGCTAGATCGTCGGGCTCAAGGGGTAGTGATCAACGGCTCAATGTTTAGTTGGCAGACGGTATCAAGTGGAGTGTCCCAGGGGTCGGTCCTGGGTCCAGTTTTGTTCAACATCTTCATTAATGATCTGGATGATGGAGTGGATTGCACCCTCAGCAAGTTTGCAGATGACACTAAGCTTGGAGGATAGGTAGATATGCTGGAGGGTAGGGATAGGGTCCAGAGTGACCTAGACAAATTGGAGGATTGGTCCAAAAAAAATCTGAGGTTCAACAAGGACAAGTGCAGAGTCCTGCACTTAGGATGGAAGAATCCCATGCACCGCTACAGGCTGGGAACCGACTGGCTAAGTGGCAGTTCTACAGAAAAGGACCTGGGGATTACAGTGGACTAGAAGCTGGATATGAGTCAACAGTGTACCCTTGTTGCCAAGAAGGATAACGGCATATTGGGCTGCATTAGTAGGAGCATTGCCAGCAGATCAAGGGAAGTGATTATTCCCCTCTATTTGGCACTGGTGAGGCCACATCTGGAGTATTGTGTCCAGTTTTGGGGCCCCCACTACAGAAAGGACATGGACAAATTGGAGAGAGTCCAGCAGAGGGCAACGAAAATGATTAGGGGGCTGGGGCACATGACATATGAGAAGAGGCTGAGGGAACTGGGCTTATTTAGTGTGCAGAAAAGAAGAGTGAAGGGGGATTTGATAACAGCCTTCAACTACCTGAAGGGGGGTTCCAAAGAGAATGGAGCTAGGCTATTCTCAGTGGTGGCAGTGACAGAACAAGGAGCAATGGTCTCAAGTTGCAGTGGGGGAGGTCTAGGTTGGATGTTAGGAAAAAACAATTTTACTAAGAGGGTGGTGAAGCACTGGAATGGGTTACCTAGGGAGGTGGTGGAATCTCCATCCTTAGAGGTTTTTAAGGCCTGGCTTGACAAAGCCCTGACTGGAATGATTTAGTTGGGGTTAATCCTGCTCTGAGCAGGGGGTTGGACTAGATGACCTGCTGAGGTCTCTTCCAACCCTAGTCTTCTACGATTCTGTGGTTCAATAAGACCCTGGAAAATATGCTCTAACTGTTCAATATCATTGCTCCACCAGCTTGTTCAGCCCTCCTTTTTAATATCCAGAATGTTCCTCAGCCATCTACTAGCTTCTTTCCCTTAGCTCCCAAATAATGTCATGGCATGTAATCATACACTACTCTTTCCAAGTGAAGCTCAACATAGAGTGGCTCACCACAATGTGGAATTCCTCTTCTAGGAAGGAAGTAATATAGCATTTACCAGATGGGCCCATGGCTTGCTGCGATGGGGTGAAATCTCCTCCACCTCCAGTAATGATCAAGAAAGGGTTAAAAAGACCCAGTTAGTCACATTCACTTCACCTGGAAGCAGACAGGAAGGCTGGCTCCTGTGAAGGGCTGAAGTGCTAGAGATTGTTGGAGTGTAGAGGCCTCAGCAGGACTTTCATTGGGCAGGACAGTGCTCAGAACCAGAGCTGGGGAAATGCAGTGAAACCCCAGGAAAGGGTTGAACAGATAGCCCAGAAGATTAAATTGATTCTTCAGGACTACACCTAGACATTTGGTTACCCCTGAAGGGGTTTGAACTAACCACTTCTCAGCCAGAGGGCTGAGTGGCATGCAAAGACAACCAGCTTGCAGGGTGCACCGAAGATGAAAACCTCTGTAATATTGCAGTGTAAGACAAATGGGTGCACTTGCAGTGAGCACAGGTCATTACACTTGCTCATGAGGATGATTGTGTGTGATGGGATATTCAAATCACACACTGGGCTGGGATAGGAAAGGGTTAATAGTCTTCTCTGCAGAGTGGTGCTGCAGTTGGCGCTGCTGTGCAACATCTGTCATAAGTGTCAAGTCTGAAGGGATGAAATAAGCAGAGGTGGAAGAAGGGAGGCTATGTGCCATGGTAGAAGGAGGAGGTCTCTTGTAGTCCTAGGAAGGACTGGATCCTAGAGCCCTGAGAACTACAGTAGGGCTGGAAGACAGTGAAAGAGCAATAGGGCTTCCCTGAGGGGAAGAAGAATAGTCTGTAGCCTGAGTTTATCTCCACTGTAGATGGAACAACTGGCCAAGTTTCCTGCAACAACTGGGAAAGTCTGAGGACTAGATGTACATGCTGTTTTTCCTGAGATAAGTTCACACATTTGAAATCCCAGAGAATGGGAGAGACTTTCCGGGTCAAAGGAAAGCCTGGGAATGGACGAGAGGGATCACACTGATTTTTGTGTGTCTGCAGCTAGCCCCAGTCTATACCCAGCCCCAGGAGCTGATCTTTTGTTGAATGCTCAGATTATCATTTGATAAAATAGGTTTCTCCTTTAAACCTCCTCTGTGGCATGTTTTCCTTTTGGCTTCTGCTGTGGCTTTTCTTTCAAACACCACAGTTACCATTGGGCTGGAAAGATCAGTGTGTAGCTGCTAACAAAAGGTCCATCAAAGTATTATTTGGAATCGCTAAGGCTATTTGTGGGGTAGTGGAAGAGGATATAACCTAATATCTATATCTAATTTTGGGAGGTGGACTGAGACAGTAAAACGTAGAAAGTCATCTGAATTGGATTCAAACTTTTTTGCCATTCTCTTCCATGTATCCTACTGCCTCAATAATGAATACAAGGACTTTATAGGGAACACATTGCTTCAACTTCTGTAAAAATGTAAAAGGAGCTCTGGTCACTCACACTCACTCTCTTTTTCTCTCTCTTCCTTCCTGGAGATACAAAACCCATTCAGGTGAGGGAGACATTCTACAACTTGACACAGAGATAACCAGCGGTTTGATCTTGCCATGTGCAATTGCTCAGCTATCTAAACTATACTGTGAAAGAGAGGTTGAGAGCCTGCTTAGCAGGGCTGTCTATGCTGTCAAGGCAAGTGAATATTTTGCTTATCTTTTATTTCAGGATTTCTTCTCTCCTACTGTAATTTGCCAGGATTTGGATTATGACAACGTGACCAAGGGCTTGGCCACTGTTAGTGAGGGACAGTGAGTAACTGACACACTCTGGGCCTGATCGACTCCCATGGAAGACAATGGAAGGGAATGACGAATTGCAATTTCCATCCAATAGTAATGCAGCAAGCAAGATGGTATGCACTGCCCATGGCATTGAGAATTGACTGGCCAAAAGGAAAGAAGGCTGATGGTGTTGCTATTTGTGCCCTTTATAGTTAATAGTCAGCATTATAGCTATGTGAGTTTTCCCTTTATGTTCTCAGTATAGTCTTGAGGAAACAGTTCCATGAACTTCCCAAAGATCATGTGGCTGATGAGGTCTTTTGAGAATACTTAGCTCAAGCTTTTGTTTAGCTAGAAAAAATCATTAATTTATAAAATGTGAATTGTGGTAGGGGACGGGGAGGGAGGAACACTGCTGTGAACTATATTTTGCAAAGGTTTGTGAACTCAGATTTATTTCACAAACCCAACAGAACAGACAGAGGGTTGGAAAATCTTCAGGTGTTGCCCATCTTTAGCCTGCTTATATTAATTACTGAAGGCAATCTCAACTCACGAACAAGCTGAGTTAACTGCTAAGTGAGTTAGGACACTAGGATAATTGTACCTTCATATCTAAGAGTTTAAGTAACAATATTTGAGTTATTATTGGGGTGTGAAAGTCCACTGACGTCAGTGAAGTTGCACTGTCCTTACTAAGAGAATTCAACCATTGGTTTAAATTCACACATGGTGTAAGAGGGTGCATCCTCGATTATTTCCGCTAAGTCACACCTACTTACATCAGATCTGAATTGAGCTCATGGTCTTTAATAACAGAGAACCCTGTGAACAAGGAGTTGAGAGCTTTGGCATCCTATTAAATGATATCTGTTCATATTGTATTGTCATGTCAGATAGAACCTATCCGGATTGAAGTCCTTGGAAACTAAGCCACATGATCAGACACACACCAAGGATAGGGGGGAAAGCAGTTGCTCTGGTTTGAAGAGACTGTTAAAGTAAACTGGAGTTGAACAACACTGATTCTTGCAATCTTATTTTTTTGTTGGCTGAGAACACTGGCAGTTTGTACTAAGAGTTGCAGCATCTTTGTGAATAAATTAGGGTATTTACTATTTATGATCCATCTATAGTCAATGTTATATATACAGGGGCAACTATAGGTATATTTTGTACATAAAATAGAGTAGTATAATTTTGTGGACACACATCTCTGCTAACAGATACATTGCTTAGAGATTACTAATAAAAAGGTCACTATCAGCTCTGCTATGCTGTGGTATCTTAGATATCTCAGTGATTTCCTGATATTTCAGTGTGGTAGCAGTTGCCAGTTGTTCACTTGTTTTAAAATGGTGGTTCCCAAGTTGTGTGAAGTCATGTCAGTAACATCTGTGCTGACAAAATAAGCAGACCTGAAAAGAGGAAGCAATTCTGCATTACTAGAATGAGCTTTCCACTACGCCTGCAAACCTGTTTCTTTCTCTCTTCTCCACTCAAAGTCTCTAAAGAGATTATCAGTGATAAACAGATGAGAATTTCCACAGGGTTTCATGTTATTTCCAATAAGCTTTAGTGAAAGCAAAGCTACAGGGGGAAAATGCCTCTCTCTTGTGTAGAAGAGATTTCCAAAATAGCCATAGAAGTACAAACGTGTATCACTGTCACACTTTGGCTTTTTGTGGAATTTGTAATATCAATCATGGACCTAAATGGAATAACCATTTTAAGCATGGTTTGAATGCCTTTCCTTTATAATATTAATAACCCATTTACATTTTTAACAATTTAAGTTGTTCTATTTGGCATGGTAGGATACTAAAGAATATCTCAGATTTATAGTCTTGACTCCACAGACTAATATTCATCCCTTTTTTGATACTTTGCTTTCTTGGCACAACTGGTAAATATTTAACAATATACTGGCTAAGGGATTGTATTGTATGATGCAATTTAATTTCCCTTCACACTGCTTATATGGCTTTTTTGTTGTGCTCTGTGTAGATACTACATACACAAATGTACAGTATTAATTTGTCAAAGTTCCTGATGTCTGGCAAGAGCTGGTGGAGCAGATGTGCATAAATAATTTGGGAACATCCACACTGGACAGCTATAACAAAGCAGGCCTCATTAGTCTTTAAATAATATTTACTGACCCTCTGTGAAAGGCCTGGATAACCTACAGCAAGTTTTCTCAGAGCCAGAAGCATTATAAGGAAAACACAGCAATGATTTGTCCTTATTACACCCAGTCCTGACCCAGAGTGGCCTTTTCTGACAGCAAGCGCAGAGATATTTTTCAGACAGCATTAAAAACCCAAAACTCCTCTCTTTAATTGATACCATTTGTTTTTAACCTTATGCCTCTTCTGGAACGTGGACAATCAAAATCCACCAGGCTTGTGTTGCATCTTTTGCATGGGGAAAGAGCATATTTAAGCTTCCAGGACTGTCCCACCCCATCACTTTCTCTCCATACTACACTCCCTTTTAAGAGATAAAGTAAAAAACCCCAAGTCTGTCCTGTTTGAAATCTTTACCCTCTCTTAACAAACAAAGTAAGTTGAGGTCTCTTACACTTCCTTTCCTGGTCTCCCCTACCTTATTTCCCCTCATGTCAATCCCTTTTATGGCCCCTTTCCCTTTCCTTATCTTTCTGTTTTAGTGAATACCCTCCTAACTAAACCCCACTCAAAGAACTAAAAATAATTGTGGAAATAATGTAATATTTCCAAACCATCTGCCTATTTGTAAGTTCTTTCCCTTTCCCCTACCCTCTGTCTTGTCTATTTTAATTGTAAAATCTTAGGGGCAGAGATGGTCTATTGTTCGATATTAGTAAATGCATACCGCAATGGAGTCTCATTCTCAATATGCCCATCGGCACTATAAGTAGGGCCCTACCAATTTCACGGCCCTAAAAAACATGTCACGGACTGTGAAATTAGCCCTGCCTCATGAAATCTGATCTCCCCCTTGCTGCTGGGAGTGCCCCAGCCGGGGGCTCCTAGCTGCAAGTTGCCGCCAGGCTGGGGAGAGACAGGACTTGTTCTTCCCCTGAAAGGCTGGGGGCAGGGGGAGGGAGATCAGACCCACCTCGGAGTACCTTTTAGGTTGGAACCATCTCAGTTACAACACCATGAAATTTCAGATGTAAACATCTGAAAACGTGAAATTGACCAATTCTAAAACCCTCTGGCTGTGAAACTGATCAAAAGGGACCATGAGTTTGGTAGGACCCTACCTATAAATAAATAATAATGCAATTGGGAGTAGCAGATTCAATAAGATCTCAAGGAAAATAGTAAATATTTCAATCTTCATCCTCCTTATATTGCTAGAACACATGTAAGCCCTGTGACCTGAAGCCCTCTGGGAGCTCTCTGCTCCCACCTGTCGGTGAACAGGGAGAATGACCACAGAGCTGCTTCATCTGCATAAGTGATTTTACCCAGAATGCATTCTATAAGTGAACAGCAGATGAGGAAGAGGGAAGTGATGTTTTAAAAGGATATTTGCCTATTGGACATTCACATGGGAAGGTGGGGAACAAAATTAACCAACTGCCGGAGTTAGTGTGTGTATGTATGGTGACAACTCCCTGTCATTTGCAGGCTCTGAACTAGAGGCAACTGCAGGCCCTATGCTTGGGAGCACACATCTACTGCTCCCTTTGTGTTCTTTCATGGCTTCTCCTTGCCTTGGCCTTCAGGGTAGGTCAGGCATACAGGGGAAGCAGGCTGCACTATCCTACAAGGTGTTACAAGCTCAAAACTCCCCTGGCACCTTAGAAGGAATTGTTCTTCCCCACATTTCCCTGGGACAGAGTATCTTCATACTACCCCTTATTCAAGGCAGTACCTAAGTGACAATCTAATGCTTACTGTCTAAACGTTGTTATTTATATAAGAAATAATTGCTAGTGTAGAAATTACTGGAATTTCTAGACTATTAGGAGAACATATACAGGATCAGTGGCATTTCTAATCTACATAGTTCCATGTAGAGTCCCCATGCTTCACATCTGCCCAGCAAGCCATAGTATTATCTGTCCATGTGTCTGCCCAAGGGGCTGCTGGGAGAATGTGGCATAGAACTGGCACTGCTGACTCTATCCAGCCAGGGATTCTCTCACACTAGGTGAATCCCCAGCTGTGAAAGCAATACAAAGAAATTTCATCACAGGCCAATTTGGTCTTGAGAGCTGGGGCACTTCCACAGATCCATTATTTTGAAGTTTGTTATAAATACAGTACAGATACATTTCCACATGAGAGAATAAATACAAACTTTGCTTTGAAACATGAACCTACACGTTTGTCAGATGCAACATTACACATCTCCACATGGCAGCAGTTAGAAGCTGTAGGGCTAGAACCTGCTACCACAGGGCCACTGATACCTCTGCATCACCACAAGAGGGTGAGGCTGGATTCCTGTGGGAGGATGCTGTGAAGCTGGGCTCAGCAGAAAGTACCATCCAGCAGGACTGGAGTGGTGGCCTCAGACAGGTCCCTGATTGGCCAATACCAATGTATAAACCAGGAAGTCATGAAGGGGAGCTGTCTGAGGAACAATATAACTGCCTGCCTCTGCTGCAGCCCATGCTTGTGAGACACCCTAGATTCTGGCTTCTGACCCTACCTGCCTCCTGATGCCTGGCACTTGGTTTTCCCTTTGGCCTACTGGGACTCTGACCTCCTGGTACCTGACTCCCGACTCTTGCTCCGACCACTAGGTATGACCACCTACATCCTGGTTGTGACAGCAGCAGTCTATTTGACTCCAAGTGTACAAAAGATTTAGCCACACCTGGGAAATTTCATACAGTAAAAAATTCTTAACTTGAGGTCTTAAGGACTCCTGATCCATATTTCATCTCAGAGTTCTCTCTGGATAGGGCAAGTAATTAAAATGGAATAGAAATTAGACAATTAATTTTATGATAAAAATGTACAGAATTTGCCATCTTACAAATACGATCCCACACTGGAGATTGTAAATAACTTATGCCACATTCAGACTTTTTTTTTAATATTGTAGAAATCTTCTAAAATTTTGATGATGAAATGAATTGAGACTTACATGTAGAGTAATGTGTAATAAAATCTCGTCCACTGTGGACTCGGAAGACTTGATGTACTGTATGAGAGGGCATTTTAGAGATAGAGCACCTTCTGGACAGCCTGGGATGTTTTATGAGATCTTACCACTTTCCCTCATCTTACTTTTTCTGTCATAGACGAGTCTAATAAATCATTCCTACTAAAATATGGGAAGTCTAGTGCTTTTGGTGCTAAATCACTGACATCAGAAAGTGAAAGCAATTCTCATGTTGCAATGACATTGGTCTGACCAACTATCAAAGCTGCTGATTTTGAAGCTTTCAGAAACCTTTTCATCTCTTTCGATAATTTTTCTTTTATATTTGTATTTCAACTTCTCCTCAGGCTTTAGAGGCTAATTGAATTCTATCATCTCTAATCCTCTTTTGAAACCTACTTCGTTCCCTATCGGTATATACATTTAAGAAGAAAAAGTTAACAAGAACTCTGTAATGCAGCTGCTTTACTTCACTCTGCTATTTCACTAAATAATAATATAATGCAAGTAAAGAAATCAAGGAGACAGACATCGCCAACTGGTGTATATCACAGATTAATGGGCCTAATGTTTATATTTAATTTCACTGAATTGTTCAAAGGAGGCAATTATTTTTCCCAGCATCTTTTCTTGAGGAAACTGGACTAAGAGTAATAAGAGGTCAACTAACATTTACCAAAAACACTATAGCTTATGATCCAGGAAGGAGAAGCCACCAGCTGGAACCTTGTATGTGAAAGAAATATTGGTGGAAGGCCTTTAAGGACTCAAGAATAGCTTCTGAGGGTAGATGGGGAGAACTTTACTAACCACTTATCTAATGTGAAAGAACAGATAATTATGCAGTAACTATGAAATTGTAAGCTCCTAAAAGGGCAGAATTTGTAGAATAACTTAATTCCTAGAGATTGGGGGATAGCTTGTGTGTATCCAAACCAGTGAAGGAATGTAATGGGTGATAGAACTAAGACCACCAGTCAGAAATGCGGTCCAAAGAAAGGATAACTGTTAATGTAGAGTAGGAAAGGTCATTGATACTAAATTGCAACATTCATACACTCTGATTTTAATATTGGGGACTAAAATTTAAATCTTTTGATAAACCTTTTGAAAAATTTCAAAGCAATAAGAATTCGATGACTTACCAGCCCTGGACGTTTCCCATTTAAACATTAATTAGGGGTGAGTAATTGACCTATTTTTGTGTGGGGAGGGAGCTTCTCTATGACTTTAATAGTTCACAGATTTTTATTTTCCATTGCAGTGATAAAAATCACCCACACATTACATAAAGTTGAAGCCTGTGACAGCTAAGATTTACACACAAATTGATATTTGGTCTGAAATGTGTACTGTATCCCAAGGTGTTTAACAGTAGATCAAGTTTTTTCCAAAACAACTATTTTTTCATAAGATAGTTCTACAGAAATATAGCATAAAGTAGAAGTAAGTGAAGGGTTGCATAAACATACATGTATACAAAGGTATCCTGATGTCACATGCTTGACCAACGTATAGATGTAATTTTGCTGAGTGACAGAGATTTAATCAGGTGTGTCCATGTAGCATCAGACTAGCTATACAAGAGGTGTGGAATATATCCGCTGGGTATGGTCAGAGGCACTGTGGAGACACCCTAAGAACAGCCAGATTCGGGGAGAAAGCTTAGCTTTATTTGCTATGGTTTTTTGTGTTGCCAATGAAGTCAAACTCCAAGAATGGATTGAGTTTGGGCTATATACAGTATATGTGTATTCAATTGGGAGCAGTGTGGAAATTTCATCTACTTACAGTAACATGAGTATTACATCAGATTTATACAGTAGAACCTCAGAGTTATGAACATCTCTGGAATGGTAACTCTGAAATGTTTGTAACTCTGAACAAAATGTTAGGGTTGTTCTTTCAAAAGTTTACAACTCAACATTGACTTAATACAGCTTTGAAACTTTACTATGCAGAAGAAAAATGCTGCTTTTGCCCATATTAATTTAAATGAAACAAGCACAGAAACAGTCTCCTTACCTTGTCAATTTTTTTTTAAAACTTTCCCTTTATTTTTTTTAGCAATTTACAGTTAACACAGTAATGTACTAGATTTGCTTTGTGTGTGTATGCGCGTGCGGGAGGTGTCTCTGCTGCTGTCTGAGCGCGTACTTATGGTTCCAAATGAGGTGTGTTGTTGACTGGCCAATTCATAACTCTGAAGTTCTACTGTATGTGTATAACATGCCTACACAGATGAACCATGTACTCAGTAGATTTCATATCTATATTCCATTGAGTATATGGTTCATCTGTATACAGGTATATACACGCTCATACTGCTTGCACAAGGGCGAGTTTTAGAATAAGCTTTAAATATTTAAATTACACTGACCACTAACAAAATATATATTTTTCTTTCACATGGGAAATTAAAGAAGCTAAAAAACTAGATTTGGACATCAAATCTGAAGATAAATGGCTGTTATTCAATATCATTGACCTGACTGATCTGGATGATTTAGTTGGTGTTGGTCCTGCTTTGAACAGGGAATTGTACTAGATGACCTCCTGAGGTCTCTTCCAATCCTAATATTCTATGATTCTATGACTGAAATTGGGCTACTTAGCTGTCACCCACTGGTGCTTAGCACATTAAAACTGTGATGACAAATGCAAGGAAAATCCAATATTGCAGGAGCCCTTCTACATACCCCAGCAGGAAATGCAACACCAAGAGAAAAATCAGAGGCAAAAGGACCTTGATAGTGAAACTGAAGTTAAAGGGAATGAATAGGATGGTTTGGTTGCTCCAAAGGAGATGGGAACCTTAGAAACTTCTGACTGATAGCAAGCCTCCTTTACATCAGTACCCACAACTGCCACATTGCATTCACCTCCCTCTCCAAAGAAAGGATTCTTGAGAAACTGTACAATAACGGTGTACTCTTGGGCACAGTGTGAGAGACTACATTACCTCACCACATAGGAGGGTGACTTGGATTGAAGCCTTCCAGAACCTGAAAAACCAGGAAACCAAGCAATCTTTGCTTTTTCCATATATCCTTCATTCTATGGGATTGTCCAAAAATACCCAAAACAAAAACAACAAAAAATGAAATGCTGATGTTATGATTTCTTTATGGTTTTATGCCATGTACCTGTGTATACTTTTTTGGTACATTGTATCTGATTGAATCTTAGAGCTATAAAGGTCAATAATTAGCAGAGGTACCTAGCACAGAACTTTGTAACTACCTGGGTCACTAAAGACTCCAGGGGAAAAAACAAATGTGTATACATAGTGAGGATAATTGCTGTAATGATGTAGCTTGCAGCTAAGTTTTGGTATCAGATTAATTCAAAACAGTATATATGGAAAGACCAAATGACTTACTCAGTACTGCACATGGTTATATTTTGTTATTAAACTTGCATCCTAGGAGGCTGTAAGGGACAAATAGCACTCACTAGATAAAGCAGGGTTACAATCAATGCACTGTGAGGATACATTGTCATTCTTGAAACTTTTGTGGATTTCTTTAGAGTGCAAAAAAAACATACTCTGGTCTGATTCTGATCTTACTGAACACTAGCAATGCCACAGAATTCAGTGGAGTTACACTAGGGTAACACCAGCATGAGATCAGAATCAGGCCCTTTATGTTAATTTGCCAATATAGTATACAATATTTATGGTTCAATACTTATATACAAAGTACATTCATTTCATAAATGTCAGCAGCCAGTGTGTGTTAAATATTTCTGTTAGCTCCCCTGACCTTTGCCTTCCTTCTTCACCTCCCAGCTCAGACTGCATCTTTAATGTTCTGTTGTGACTCATCTTAGAACGCTGCTTGCTAGCTGGGTGCTATTGTATTTGAGTTTGCCTAATAAGAGTATGACATACTGAGTTTAAACAAATGTGTATGTTGAGCTTACATGCATAAAACATGACCAGTATCATCATTTATTTAATTAAATAAATCAAAGCTTTTTAAAAGGTTGCCTGGTACTTGCCATTATAATTAAGGTTACATTGGGATGTCGTATAAATCTCTACTGCCCCATGCTGATACTGTCTGAAAAATTCTCCTTTAGGGCTGAAATTTTCTATGCCTCTTCTCAGGCCAGAGGTAAATGGGTTTGGAAAGTTAGAGGAAGTTCCCTTTAGAGGTATCTAAATGAATAGAGAGGGATATGTCATGGGAGGACGTGGTAGTGACCGTTTAGTTAAGATTGCCTAACCCATCATAAACATCTATTTTCAGTTGTTTATAGCTTTAACGTACTCTAACAATTCAGGCTGAAGTGTTAATGGAAGTAGTGACATAGTTTCAATTATTCCAGACCTTCATCAGCGTAGCTAAGAGCAGACTCTGCCCTGGAGTCTATTGGATAATACAACTGAAAATAACAAGGGAGAGGAGGAGAGTTAGATTTGTATAAAAGTCTGAAAAAGTCATCCTGGGCTTCCAGCTCTTCCCTCATTCTCTCTGCAGCCTCAAGTTCCTCTACAGTTGCTCAAAAAACCTTACAGAGAATCAACAGCACATCCTTAAAGAGCTATACTAAATGATGCCAGCAGAGAAGAGTTCAAGCTATAGCTGTATCAGTGTCAAACATTGTCCTCATGAGCTCTCTATGCTTCAATGTTATCCAGCAGCCTCTCTCCTGCTTCAGCATCCTGGAAGACATATTTTGCATTCACTGTGAGCCCTCCACTTGCCATTATTAGTATGCAAAGGCTGCTTCGCCTTTATTATGAAATCTTTTCTTTGCTGGTTGCAAAGCACATCTGTTTGCTCACATGCCTCGGACCCACATCATGGCAAATCGTAATTACAATCATTATTGTAACATTTCCCCCATCTTCTCTCCTGCAGCCAATACTCAAGCTTTGTCCCGGAGGATAAAAAGCCTCATCATTGTTGCTCACAATACCAGGGCTCCCACCATCAAGTCTGTTTGACCATTGATCAGTCTCTATTTTTCAAATGGAATCATTTTCTGCCAACACATACACAGAAGCATAGCAAAGGGGCGGGAGGTTGTTTTATTTCTGTCATATCTTAAATCCATTTTGCTTTTTTTAACAAAAATGGACTGCTTTGTAATAACTATTCTGAAGTCATACCATAAAGCCCTGTCTTAGTTTTGTCTGAGTAAAAACTATCCTAAGCTTATATAAGAGTTTTGCCTAAGTAAAGACTTAAGATCCTGAAATATGGTTTGATCTGTTATGAGTTATGTACATGACTAACTTCATAAACTGTGTCTTTAAAATAGGATTAACTGTATGCTGCAAGATGCATGTCTTATTTGTAGTAAACATTCTACTTCTAGTTAATAGTGACTAACTCATAAAACTCTTATCCTCTCACTGTCAGTGTATTTTGATGCATGTTGTTTAAAGCTCCTACAATGGTAATATTCATTACTTTGTACATAACTGCAAAAAATATCTAAGTTATAAGCCACTTCAAACAGGACCCTGTAAAGCCAGGGATGTAGGTACTGGTAGGGCATGGCAACATATAACTTTTCATTTCTTGGAAGTAACATTTCCTATGGCAACTGGAATTGGTTTTATTCTTCCTCAAGCCTTTTACTCGGTCCAAGTGCATAGAAACATGTATAGCCTGGAAGATTATGGGTTCAATTGCACCTGGCTTTTTGCAGGTGCAAACATGGGAGGTGAGGAGAAGGCCCAAGGAGCCACCTCCCCCATCTTACGCCACTGTTCAGAGAGCACAGTCACTCCCTTATGTCTAACAGAGACAGAATCCCCTGAGGTGTTAGAGAGAGACAAGGAAAGGGCAAAGAGAGTCACATACGGGGTGGGGATCCCTATAGAGCAGGCAGCAGCATTGGCACTATGCAGGGTGGGGAAGACAGGTGCTCTTGCCATATCCTGGCAGAGTGATTGAGACAGTACTTCCCATGCTCTCCTAGACGTATTATGGCTCGCACGATGCATACTGCCTCCAGGAGCATTGCCCCCTGCTGAAGGCTGTGCTTTAAAGGCACTTGGGTATTTCTAGGGCATGTTGTGCAGAGTCCTTTACTCCAAGTTGTCCAAGGTAACACAAGTCCAACTCAGTCTGTGACATGAAATTGCTTGTAAAAGTTAAAGGCAGAGACTGAATTAATCCAAACAAAAATGTCTGCTGATACCACCCAAGATTGTTAAGATTGTGTTTGGCAAACAAAATAAGAATGGAATCAGAAATTAATGGGCCAAACTTGGTGTGTTCAAACAGGGTTCAAAAAAGAACTAGATAAATTCATGGCGTATAGGTCCATCAATTGCTATTAGCCAGGATGGGCAGAGATGGTGTCCCTAGCTTCTGTTTGCCAGAAGCTGGGAATGGGCGACAGGATGGATCACTTGATGATTACCTGTTCTGTTTGTTCCCTCTGGGGCACCTGACGTTGGCCACTTTCGGAAGACAGGATACTGGGCTAGATGGACCTTTGGTCTGATCCAGTATGGCTGTTCTTATGTGCTTTGAAATTAGGCCTAATTGATGGGTAAAATAATGAGGAGATGGACTATTTCACCCATCACCCCCTTTTGGGATCTGTAACAGGGTTCACTCACCACTCTGGTGCCTCCTCCAGCCGATATGGGAATTAGCTCTGGCAGCCAGTGCACCATGCTCTGGCGGTGCTCTGCCTGTCACCTCTTCTGCTCCTGGAAGCATGTCCCTCCAAGGACCATGGTGTCCCCTTCAGTGACACAGCCCTACAGCCATGCCACACTCTGTGTTCCCTCCTTCCAGGGGATGTCTCTGCAATCCCTGTCCAGCCACTTTACTCAGTGGTGACTGTATTATACTGTCTAGCCATATCTGCAGTGGCAAGGGGAGGACCTGGGCCCACCCACTACTCTGGGTCACAGCCCAGGGACCCTATAGAAGGCTGCTGCTTGCTGCACCCCCTCTGACTCCTCAGTAGATTTCCCTGGGCCACTTCCCCACTGCCCTAGAACCCTCTTTGCCCTTGCCTCAGGGCCTCAGCCTGCAGCCAACCAGGAGCTGCCTTTAGCTCCCCAAGTCTCTGCCTGCAGCACTGCTCTGTCAAGGGTGCTAGCTGCCTTCAGCCTACAAGGCAAGCAGTCCTCCTCCCTCCTCGAGCTCCAGGACATGACTAAAGCTGTTCTGCCCTGCAGCTCTTCTTATAGAGACCTGCCAGGCCCTGATTGGCTGCTCCCCTAAGCCCTTCTCTAATTGGCTGCTTCTTGTGCAGCCTCCCTATGGCTCTATTAACCCCTTAGAGCCCAGTGTGGGGTAGATGCCCCATCACAGGGTCCTTTAAAGAGAGACTTTGGGGAGAATCAAAATGATCAATGGGTAGACTGAAAGGAGTATTTCCTGGATCCTTGAGATCCACCATGATACTACTGGGCCTTTGTCATGCTGAACCAGAAAGGCATCCTGACCAGACTGAGCCAGAGAGAAGGAATTCATGACATCACCACTGCCACTGGCTTTGGCTAGAACCATAACACGGCCTGGGATATGAAACTTTAGTTCCTGCTGCTGCCCCCACTCATTTATCCCATGGAAATTAACGCAACAAGCACCTGTCAAAGTATCTGATTTAGCTACAGTGTGGGTGAAAGGTAGTGTCTGGCAGGGTGAGTAATACTTTGCATTTGTAGGCCACCTTCTATTCAAGGATCTCAGTGGACTTCACATACACTAATGACTTCAATGGACTTAAGTTTTACTCATCTGCAATATTGAGAATACTGAAGATACATTCAGTGACTTAAGGTGAATTTGGTGAAGGAGAGAAGATTAATTTACCAATGGAACATCCAGGAACAGATGTTGAAGGCAGTTGCACATGCGAGACCAAATACATTAGGGGCAGTTAGGGGTGAGGAGGTAGAATTCAAAGTCATCTGTAGAGAAGTGGTAATTGGAGCCACGAGAACAGATGAGATAGTGTAGGGATAAAGCAAGAGGGAGAAGAAGGGACCAGGAACAGACCCTGGAGACACTGAAATTGAGAGGGGAAGAAGTGGAACTACCAAGGGAGACACTGAAGCAGCAGTCCAAGAGGTAGGAAGGGAACCAGTAAGCATGGAATAGTGAAAACCCAGGGAGAAGAGTGTGTGTTAAGGAGGCTGCACTGGTGTAGGATGACATAGTGCAGTGTTCTTCAATTGGCAGATTCAGCCCACGAGTGCCTTCCGTTTGGCCTACCACGCATCAACTGTTTCTTCGTGCTCCCTGCTGGGGGCTCCGCTGTAAGGGTATCCCTGCTACCTAGCTCCAGCTCCACCCCAGGCTCCCAGCTGCTCTGGCCTCTTAAAGGCAGCCCCCTTCCCTTACTGGCTGCAGAGCATCCTCTGAGCTGACAGGTACTGGGTCCAGGTGGGGACGCTCAGAGGTGGTCAGCACAGGGATGCTGCAGCTAAAACTGGGAAAGGGAGCATAGGGCCAGAGCTGCTAGGAGTCTAGGGCAGAGCTGGAGTTCTGGCCAAGATATGGACACCACCTTATCCGGGCTGCAAGAAAATATAACTGGACACTGCTGACATAGTGGTTAGCATTACTGTGCACCACTGAAGTAACTGTGTATGCTTCCTCCAGTGTCTGTATCAGCTGCTACTGCCAGACCTCATGACTCAGTCTCCACCACCGAGGGGAGCGAGAGAGGGGATGGCTCACACTACTGTCCTCCTTCCACACACCCTCACTCTGCCTGGTTCTGTTGTTCTTCCTGTTCCACTATGGAATTTGCTGGAGTCACCATGCCCCACAATTCCTGTCCTTCTGCCCCGAGTCCCGTGACTGTTACCGCTCTACAGTGCTTCACCTTTTCCTGGGTGTCCTTCCCCAACCTCTCCACACTGCTGCTCCTCTTGAACCCCAATATCCTCCCCTGACCCCTCAGTCCTGCTCATTGCTCTCAGGAGTCCTCTGGTTTACTGGTTGCAAGAACGACCCCTGGTGGGACAAGGTCCTGGGAGATGCCCTTCTGCCCAACCCCAGGCTTGAGAGGCAGCCAGAACCCATTTCCCCTGCCCCAGCCCTCCTGGGTAACAACCACTCCCAATAACTCCTCCTGTCCTCCCTTCAGCCTCCAACAGCTGCTTCTTCTTCTCCTCCTCTGCCACTTCCCTCCCCTTGAATGAAAGCCTTTCAGGAGGGAATCAGATCTGGCTCTCCTGCATATCCCTTGGTCTCTATCCTAGAGCTACAGAGCAGCTGCAGGCCTTCCTGACTCAGCAACCATCTTGCACCTCTCATCAAAGTCCCCAGCTGACCCTTTGAGGCTCCATGAGGGGGAATGAGACAGCATAACTGAGAGGCGGGTAATTAGGCAGGGAAGCATCTGGGCATGATAAAAGGCTAGAGACCTCAGTTAGAGGGAGACTCTTGAGGAGAAAGAACATTCCCGAGCAGTAGAGTTCTCAGATCTCTGAAGTAGGCAAGAGCTGTGTGCCTAGGATAAGAAGCCTGATTCAGGCAGGAGACATGCTCCTGATGCAGGGAGATTGAGCTAGGCAGAATCTGTGCTCCTGAGACTGGAAGCCTGAGCTAAACAGAAACTGTGCTCCCAGGGCAGGAGTCTGGGTTAAGCAGAAAGTAAGTTCCTAGGGTAGAGAGCCTAAGGGGGATTCTGGAAACAGAGACCTTCTTGGGGAACCTACCAGGCCAGGGAACCTGGAAAAAATAATTCAGGCCAGGGGAGTGCTCTAGTGGGAGAGTCACGGTGGGCAGACAGCCCAGAGGCCCCTGCCTAGTATTTGGGGTGGCCCCTGTGAGAGACCTCCATGGACCCCAATGTCAGAGGGAGACTCCACCCAGGGAGCATCAGGAGCCTTGAGGTGAGAACAACCAGATGAAGTACCTGGCTGGAGGTGACTAACTAAACTCAAGACAGGTACAGACAGACTGGGACTGACTGAGTCCCTCAGCCAGAAAGCTGAGATAGAACAGTGTCCTGTATGCCTGTGGGGGACACTGTTAAATAAAGAGAGATCCTCCAGGAAGGGTGCTCTTTAATACCAAAAGCTGGTCCGCACTTGTTCGTGTTCTGCATAAAGAGAAATCAAGGCACGACTTACCTGCACGGCCATGCCTGATTGCATGGGCATGTGCTGCTGTATGCTGTCATGTTTGAAATTTCATCCATAGCTACAGTACTCATAAAGTAGACTTATCTTATTCCAGTCATGATTCTGTAGGGTTTTCTGAGTAGTGAGACTAATTTTAAAAATTATATCAAGTCTCAAGAGGCATCTTCTATTTCTAGAGCCACATTGTAAAAGAATTAGACTCCTTAAGTCTGTTTCTTCAAGTGGCTCTTTAAAGGGCTCAGTGGAAAAAATAATTTGGCTTTATTTAGTTCTCTCTTCTTTAGTTGTGCTGTTCTATTTAGAGGGACATTAGAGTATCTTGAATGTGACTTTTCTTTTTGGCCTGGCTCTTACAATGGCTTTGCATAAATACTGAATCTGTTTTTCAATGCTCTATGACTGTGAAACACTTGGAAAAATAAATCTGACTTTCTAACCCCAATAGTGCACGTTTTGTTATATCAAATGTGACTGGAGAGTAGCTTCTGGTGGCTATACATTGTAAAGAGTCAGTTTCACTTGCCTTTTTCATGGAGCAAAGGCACATTATAGATTCATTGTGAAGAAAACTGAATTTCACTCTTCCCTTGGTCTGTCCTTCTTTTCATAGGAAAGTCTGTTTTGCCCTATTCTGGTCTCCAGGGTGGCAGCAAATTGCTCTTTGTTTTAAAGGAGAAAACCAGAAGTTTCATGTATTTCTTAATCAATGAACAGTGTGTGTGTGTGTCTCCAGCTTATAGCCCCGGGGCTACTTGTCACCTTTGAAGCTCAAAACTGGCCCTTGAGGGTAACTGTGTTTAGAAGAAGACTTTAATGCATTATTGCCAACTCCCAGTGTTCAAAATGATGAGCTGGGGCCCCCAGAAGTCATAGTACTGGCTTAAAATCATGAAACTTAAAAAAAAATTATTTACCCTCACACTGTCAAGCTTTTCTCTGCAACCATTAGGCCTAGAAACCTGCATTGAGTTTTAATGAACGCTAAGATTCTTGCATGTTCACAGGACTTCAGGAGCCAGGGCTTTAAGAAACACTCCAAATATCACAAGAGTTGGCAGTACTGATTATGAATTGAAATGTGTTCCTTGAGCCAGGCTCTGTGATTTTAAATCAGGCTCCATGTCACCCCCAACTGGGGTTTACCGGCTCCTGTAGCTCTGGACTCATCCTCTAGGTCTCTCCCCCCCAACACACACTCAAAAGGACACAAACTATAATGTATGCAGTGTTGTTGTAGCCATTTGGTCCCAGGATAATAGAGAGAGAAGGTGGGTGAGATAATATCTTTGATTGGACCAACTTCTGGTGGTGAGAGAGACAAGCTTTCAAGCTTACACAGGTTACACTCTTCTTCAGGTCTGGGAAATGTATCCAGAGCGTCATAGCTAAATACAAGGTGGAACAGATTGTTTAGCATAAGCAGCTTGCACATTTCAAGGCATCATTCAAGGTGAAGTGGCCTGTTAACACCTCTCCAGTCATGGTGGGGAAGGAAAAGGGGGCATTAATGAGTTATAGAGTGTTGTAATAAACCATAAATCCAGTGTGTCTGTTCAATCCATAGCTTTTAGTGTCTAACAAAGTTATGACTTTACACTCCCAGACTTGTCTTTTGAAGGTGTTGTGCAAGTTTCCTTTGAGGATGAGCACCAAAAAGTCAGATATAGAGTTATCACTTTGTGAAAAGTGTTCACTCCCCGGTAATAAGGTGTTTTTGTCTTTTAGCATTTTTCTGTTAATTCAAGAGTGTCGCGAGTGTCTGGTTTCCCCCACATAGTTATTGGGGCATTTAGTGCACAGGATGAGGTACACCACATGTTGATAGGTATGTGTAGGACTCGTGGATCTTGGAAAGGTGTGTTATGAGGGGTGTTGATTGTTAGGGGAGATTTTGACAGCCCAGCAAAATGCCTAGGCCACTGCCAGTGCTGGAGTATTGATTATTATGCTTATTTCCAAAAGCAGCTGTAAGGCCTTTGTAGCAGCCTTAGCATAACTCAGCAGGCCAGGAGGGGAGGGGGAGTGACCACGAGAACTGAGCATGATCCTGTGCCATCCTATCTTGCTACTTTCAAACTGGTGAAGTATGTGGTTTTGGAAAGACTGGACATTTGTCTATATTTGACTTCTGATGTGTGTGTGTGTCGGGGCCCATGAGACTGGGGACTTTCCAAAAACACATCTGTATAACTAATAGTTTGAAACTTCTTGCTTAACAAACTGTTTGCTCAGTGGTTATTGGTGATTGACAAGCTGTGACATTGAGCATAAAAAGGGAAAGAGATCTGAGTGATTTGGATTTGACCTTCTGTATATCTCTTGGAATCTCCAGCGACAGGCGGATAGCTGGCCCCTTGAACCTTATTGTTTGACCACGTGAGGCCCCTCCAGACCACGGGTAACTATTGTTTGGTGGTGCTGTAATACTTTTGCATATCTGTGTGTGCTGGAAATCTAATAAAATAGTAATTTTGGATAAAAGCACTTTGGGTTTGTGCCAATCTTAAATCAATGGGGACACAGCCCATCCGTCTGATTTAATTTCCTATACCACCTTGCAAAGAGTAAAGTTACCAAGAGCTTTGGGTTAAGAGAACCCTGGATAATATTGAGCAGTGCAGATATGTCTACAGGTTTTGCATCTGTTCTGGCAGGGTGTGGTGCTGCTTGGAGTTGGTGGGTCCTGGTCTGTGGGGATCTTGCTTCTGATGGTATTTGGGGATTGTTTGAAGGCCAGAAGAGGGGATTCAGAAAAGGATTCCTTTCAGGATGTGGTCCTCATTGAGTTTGGGTTGTAATTATTTGATCATAAACCATATGGATTCCAGTGTGGAGTGGTAGGTGACAACTAGAGGTGCGTCGGCAAAGGGGGTTTTATTTCTGTATTTTCTTGGGATATTTGGGTGGTCTGTTCCACCATGCAATCTACCTCTCTGGTGGAATGTCCTTATCTAGTGAAAGCAGGTTTACATGTGTTAAGGTGTATATCCCAGACTTTCTCCTCAGAGCATATTCTCTGGTATCTGAGTGCCTGGCTGTAGAGAACAGATTTCTCAGTGTGTTTGGGGTGGTTACTGGGTCTGTGAAGGTAGGTGTGGTGATCTATGGGTTTCTTGTATATAGTTGTCTGTAAGGTTCCATTGTTGAATCATAGAATCATAGAATCATTGTTGAAGCTGATTGAGTGTCCAGGAAGCTGATGCTAGCATGGGATTGTTCTAATGAGAGTTAAATGAATGGTGGCAGTGATTGAAGTTATGGTGGAAATCTGAGGGAGTTTAGGTCATCTGTCCAGAGGATGAAAATTCAGGAAGTTGATGCTAGTGTGAGGATGAAAAAAACCCCATCTTCTAGGCAGATGACCTAAACTCCCTTATAGATTTCCACCACAACTTCAACCCCTGCCACCCATCCATTAAACTCTCCCTAGAACACTCTCACTCCCACTAGACAGGCCCTGGTTTTATACCAGAGAGTCCTCTTCTTGGCTGGTTTGTCCCCCATCCAGTACTAGGACAAAATTGGACATGATTGGACAAAATTGGATAGATGGGGGGACACCATTTTGAATAGTGAGCCACTCTGCCCCCACTGGTGTGACATGATACACACGCTGCATTCGAGATTATACTGGTAGGGACAGGGCAGGGCACTCTTGAAAATAGCATTGTAGCAGGGTGGTCACCCGCTCCTGCCTGGGGAGGGTTAAAGCCAGCCCTGCAGAGGGCTGTGGCTGTGGAAAGAAAGAGCTGGGCTGATTGGGGGAAGCAGCTGCAAGCTGGGCCATGCCCCAATCAGAGCCCAGCTGGCCCTATAAAGGCTTGAGCCAGGGGGCAAGGAGACAGTCTCTCTCTGCACTCAGAGAGAGAAGGGCCTGGCTGCAGGGAGCTGAGATAGAGTACCTGGGTGGAGCAGGGTTGGGGAAAGGCTGAGGAGCTGGGGAGCTCTGGCCTGGAAAGCCCCAGGCTGTGGCCTAGTAGGAGGCCAAGGGGTACTGGGGGTTGCAGAGGGCAACCCAGGGGTAGGCCAAGGCAGCAGGTCCAAACCCACCCTTGCCAGTGATGAGTAGGCTGATACTGCAGTCTGCCCCTGGGCATGGGGCTAGATGAAGACTGGCAGTAGCCTGATACTGAGGCAAGGTGGGGATAGTGGGTGGGGGTTCCCCTGCGAGGGGGAGACCCAATTAAAGGGGCACCAGGGTCCTGGGAGGGACACGGGGGGCCAGTAGCAGTAAGGTGGATCACCGGCCTGCAGAGGGCGCTCCAGGCTGGATTGAGCTAATTCCCAGGATAACCAGCAGGAGGTGTCGCAGGGGTGAGTCCAACGCTGTTACAAGCATCCCCCGTGATATTGCACACACTGTGCATACAAGGTGACACTGGCAGGGGTGGGCCCATGCTATTCCCAGAAGTGCCAGAATATATATAAATAATATAGAATACTGGTCAAAGGACACAAAGCTGGGGTGGGGTTGCCCAAACACAGATGACACAAACCCTCTGGGGGTGGAGGATAAAGTTTAATATTCACAGGGATCTTGATAAATTGGAGAACTGAACTATAGACAACAAAATGAAATTCACCGAAGACAAATGTAAGATCCTGCACTTAGGAAAGAAAAACCAAATGCACAAATACAGAATGGGGGAAAACTGGCTTGACAGCAGCACTGCTGAGAAGTCTCTGGGAGTTGTGGTGAATCATAACCTCTGCATAAGTCAGCAATGTGCTGCTGCTGCAAAAAAAGCAAATCACGGGAGGTGCTGGTACTGCTCTACTCAGCGCTGGTTAGGCCTCAGTTGGAGTACTGTGTCCAAATTTGGTCACCAATGTATAGAAAGGATGTAGCAAAACTGGAAAGGATGCAGAGGCAAGCAACAAAGATGATCAAAGGGATGGAATGCAAGCCATCTGAGCAAAGGTTGAAGGAACTGGGTATGTTTCATTTGGAAAAGAGTAGATTAAGGGGGGATATGATAGTGGTTTTCAAATACAGAAAGGCTGCTATAAAAAAAATGGAGGAAAAAACTGTTCTCTCTTGCCACAGAAGGCAGGACAAGAGGCAATGAGTTCAAACTACAGCACAGCAGATTTAGATTAAATTTCAGGAAAAATTTCCTAACTGTAAGAATAGGACAATGGAACAGACTGTCTCGGGAGGTTGTGGAAACTCCTTTACTGGAGGTTTTCAAAAGGAGGCTGGATAGCCATCTGTCTTGAATGGTTTAGACACAACAACTCCTGTATCTTGGCAGGGGGTTAGACTAGATGATCCTTGCGGTCCCTTCAAACCTTATGAGTCTATGATTCTAAGTTGGTTACAAATAAAGTACCATTCATGGCTCAAATGTTTGTGATGGGCAAGTCTGCAGCTGGGCCCATTGGGTAAAAGGTTTGCAGTGCAATAACGTCCTGCAGGGCTGTAAGAGTTTGATCTAAAATATCCCTGATAAGAAAAGGGAGGGTTTTAATGTGAATGGAGCTTCCCCAACTGCAGTGAAGCTATTGAAGGAATTGGTTTTTTCCAAGTCCCTACCCACTATAGGCAAATATCAGCTTGAAAGGCTACTACTCCACTATAATGAAAGCCCTAATGGATTACAGAGCCCAGCTCCTGGATAGTTGCATCAACTTCCCTGGAAAAGCACATGACAGAGGTTTTCAAGAGCTCTGGCTTGTACGAGAAGGGACAGAAATGAAAACTTTTTTCTTCTTTCCCTACACAACATAGCTACTAACAGAGAACCCATGAGGAATGGGAGTGATGGTGAGGGTAAGCATTGGAGGTGGTGAGGATGGGAACATGAGACAGTGTCATTACAGAAAGATTGGGATTCAGAAGAAAGAAGAGGGGGAAGATGGTAGGAGGCAACTGGTGGAGGCAGTGTTAGCTCGTGTTTAATGCTTGTACAACTAGAATTGTTGGGAGAAAAACCCTTAACAAGGAAGCAACTGCCCCACTTTCCAGTTCACAGTTGAGAAAGCTCCTAATGGTATAGAGAAACAAACAGCAAGATAAGGATATGCCCTGGGATTGCATGTGCGGACGTTGTTGAGAGGAGTTGTGCTGCTGGATCAGTAAAACAGCAGAGTGGAAGGAGAAGAGAGCTGACTTGTAGTGGACATAATCTCAATAGTCATGGGACTGTCTCCATAATGTCAGCAGCAAGAGTGAAACAAACAGAAGTTGGGGGTAAGGCAGGGTTGGTGAGATGGTCCTTTCAGGGAGAGGAGTGAAAGAGTCAGGTTGATGAAGAACATTATTTTCCCTCTTTAACAGGGGTGATGGGAGGCTAAATTCATTGATGACTGTCAGTCATTCAGCTACTACAAGGATGGGGCCAAAGAAAAGCCAATAAGTAAATTCTATCCCCTTCTCCCCCTCAAATAAGTCCTCCAGTAATAGCAAGGAACATCAGACTTGACACTGCTGGGGGAGTGAACACAGATTTCAGGCTTTGTGTGTAAGACAGTAGCAAAAAAATGCACAAGTCCAGGCTGATTTTCTCTATTAACATCACAACACAGGCTGAGAGTTAAGTGCCAGAACTCTGTTTCTGCTGGGTCTCTTTAAACCCTGCTTTCAAGATAATGAGCTCCAGCTAATAAGACTTAACTGACTATTGGATTTCTTCAACATGCACTTCAGCAAAACAGTAAATGCTTCATGGGGGGAGAGGGCACTGCAGAAATAAACAGCTTATTATGCATCAGTCACAGCTAAACTGAAAACACTCAAGTGCACTTTGTTTCAAGGCTTACCTCTGAAGAGACAGGACTCCTGTCAAATTCATGGGGAGCATGCAAGGAGCAAGGTTCCGTGTCTGTCAGAAACTCATTGTTCAGTGCCATGTTGTGACACTTTTCAGACCAATTACACAGCCTAATTTCTGGAATACATGACATGCTGAAACTGTTAATCCCTTTTTCATTGCCTCTGACTACCCTTCGGCTTATTTGTCATGTGTCCTAATCACAAATTAATCATTTGGAAAAGCACAAGACAAAGCAGCCTGGATGAGCAGGAGAATGCTTTAATGGAGCCTCATTTGGTGGCCTCACTGCTGGCATTCTAGAGAAATGGAAATTTGCTCTCTCCCCCTGAGATGCTTACACGATTGATCAGTCTGGACAACATGAATGCATGTTATTTTCCTAAGGATTTGTGAGATGTCCTTCAAATATTTTTTTAAACTTTCTTTAAAACTTTAAAACTTTCTTGCTCCTGAACTCCCTTTTAACTTCAGACCCAATGACCATGAAAGCTTAATTTATACTCAGGCTGGTATTTATTATATCATTACTATAATCAGATGTGTTTGACTACAATGGAAAGCTCTAATGGCACTGAAGTGTTGTATATAAGCTCTTTGGGATAGACATCTTCTCTGTAAAGTTGCTAGGCAGTGGTCACTTCCATGGCTATTGGTACTGGCTAACATTGCGCCAGCAACTATCCAACGAGATGTTGGACAATTAGAGAGTACATAAAGATCATGGCAAATACCACACTACCGCTCCTCCGTGACCTAGAATACCCCCCTCGTCACTGACTAAAATAAAGAGAATCCTTCTGGTCTCATGACACAGCCCTCTTTGTAGAAGAAAAGGATGTTTGCAGAAGATAGTCTGAAGCCTGGTCAGCTGCCAGCGTACCAAAACAAAAACTCTGCAAGTCCCAGGCTTCTTCTCCACATGGCATATATGGACAGCTCTTAACTTGTATCCGCACTCAACATGGAAGATGCATATACTTACTCCATAGATGGAAAGTGAGGAAATCAATGAACTGCAACTCTTGTGTGGTGCTCTGGGCTGGATAAGAGACCTTAAGATCCACCTCTAGTCACACCGTTGCGTTTACTATTCCGCTATTGCCATACAAAAAAAGAAGGTGGCGCTGGTCGCACCTGTGGCTCAGCACAAATAAGAAATAAGTAACTGCAGTTTTCTAGTTAAAGCAAGATCACAGAAGGGTATGAGTCCAATGTCTCTACAAGTGTATGCTCAAAGCTATCGAGGAGTTCCCCGTTGGATCATGTCATGGTTCACATTTATCCCTGGTAAAAAACTCCATTGATTTAGTTGAAGTTATACAAGGCATCCATGTAGCACAATATGTTTAAATAATCCCTCTTCATAATTTCAGTATGCTGAACAGTAAAGTTAGCTTAGAGTGCAAGTGTTAATAGTTCTCTCATTGTTCTACTTCTTGGTTACTCAAATTAGGAAGCATTTAAATCTATCTGTTGCAAGAGCTCCACCGTGTACAAATACAAATCTGCAAAATCTGCCAAAATCCTTCAATACGCAGTTCAGCCAGAGACAGAGCTACCTCTTCCACTTTCCAGCTCTAAGAATGTCTTCTCAGGAGAAGTGACTGAGAGTTTGGCCAGTTTTCATTTGTTGTAACTTCTTTTCTTGTGTCACTGCCAGTTCCAATAACTTTCAGCTTTCTTCCCATGTGAAATGCTTGTTTCTGGTATTTCCCCCCCCCCTCCCCCCTGCTTTTGCTCCATATTCACCAAAAAGGTAATAGTAAAGTTTCCCAGCAACATGCACTTGTTTTGTTGCAAGAACTCCCTGCCATTGGTAAGGTATTTTAATATCTTTACAGTAATGCAGACATGCTGGGACGAAATTCACCGTTTCGGCTCTTGAATAACCCACAGAAAATTTCTACTAGTGTCAGCGCAACATTTCTGATCAAAATTCTGATTCATTTGAAATGCACCACACACTTCAGTGAGCAAGACTCACCTCAGATTGTCATAGCAATGGAGCTGAGCCCCAGCTTTTTTAGGAATGCTTCACTGAGCCCATGAAACTGAAACGCAGATTGTCGGACAATTCTCGTTGAGGTGACGTCTCAGCATGGAAAGTCAGAGCCCAGAAGAAGAATGTTTGAGTGAGTGAAGATGGGGCTATAATACACTTGAATTACAGGCTTAAAAACAGCAAATCAATAGAACAATTGTAAACTGCCTTGCATCTGGTAAACAGCAAATATGCAGAGACACCCCCTATGTAGTTCACAACTACACAGAACATCAGCTGGGCATG
Organism: Emys orbicularis; assembly: GCF_028017835.1. Lineage (NCBI taxonomy): Eukaryota > Metazoa > Chordata > Testudines > Emydidae > Emys > Emys orbicularis. The sequence goes on along the minus strand of NC_088687.1, from coordinate 92,583,587 downwards.
TTAGGAATTATACATTTTTTTAAAACCTGTACAATAAAACTAAAATCATTGTGTGACCTTGCTTAAGTGCACACATTTTGGTGAGGAAAGTTACACAGCCCTCTATCTATCAAGTGAGGCAAAACTAGTACCAGGAAACAGGGCCAGCTCTGGCTTTTTGGCCACCCCAAGCAAAAAAAAACCAAAAAAAACCCGGGGCGGCCAGAATGGCAAAGCAAAAAAAAAAAACTTGCGGCGTGGCCGGAGCCAGGGTGCAGAGGGACTCCCTGTGCTGCAGATGTGCCCCTGGCGGGGGGAGGGGGAGGGAGCGGGGTGGGGAGAGAGAGAAGGGGGGCGGACAGGGCTTCAGCGGGGCGCTACCACGCGGCCCCACCACCTGCCGGGAGGGCTCTGTGCTGCTCCGGTCGGCTGGGAGGGAAGGACGCGGGCTGCCCTGCCGGGCTTGCTGCAGTGCGCTCCCGTCCTCCGTGCCGCCGCCCCCTACAGGGCGGCCGGAGCGGAACACCACCAAAAAAAAAAAAAAAAAAGCGGCCGTGCCGCCCTAGGATTGGGCGGAATGCCGCCTCCTACAAGCTGCCACCCCAAGTACCAGCTTGCTTGGCTGGTGCCTGGAGCCGGCCCTGCCAGGAAAAAGGTAATTCCACAAGTTTCTAGTTCTCATGGTTTTCCTTCCATTAAAAATGTCCACTGAACTGAGAAAATAAAAGGATTTTTCACAACCAAGTTCCTAAGTCATGTACAAGGATAATAAACCCTTAATATTGGGCACTCTTATATTGACTTCTACCTGGACAGGTCACAGTAATTTACAAAAATTAGTGAACTAAGCCTGACAAAGCTCTTGTGAAGTAGGTAAGTGATGGTTTTCCCATTTACAGATGAGGAAACTGAGTCTTAAAGAAGGTGACATACCCGAACGCACACAGTAAATTGTAGAGTCATGATTAGGACCTAGAACTCATGACTCTCAGTCCAGCTTTTTAGCTGCTAGGCAGTGTGTCCTCTCAGAAAAGTACAGTATAGTCAGCTTGAATGTTCTAAACAGAGGGACAGGAGTACACTCAAGATCCCAAGCTAGCCTCATAACATCCACACACTCTCCTGTCCCCAGGGCCGCCCAGGGGGGGGAGGGGAAGTGGGGCAATTTGCCCCAGGCCCCGGGCTCCGCAGGGGCCCCACAAGCACTGGCCGAGAATCCCTTTCCTGGCTGGAGGCACCTTTTTAATTTTTACTCACCCAGCGGCGCTCCGGGTTTTCGGTAGCACGGGGTCCTTCAGCTCGCTCCGGGACTTCGGTGGCCCTTCGGCGGCGGGGGGGTCCTTCAGTGCCACGGAAGACCCGGAGCAAGGTGAAGGACCTCCCACCACCGAAGTGCCGCCCGGTGAGTACAAGCACTGCAGCAGGTGGCGCCTTTTTTTATGTCCGCTCCCCTGCTTTGCCCCAGGCCCCCTGAATCCTCTGGGCGGCCCTGCCTGTCCCTATTCCTGGCACAATAAGAACATAAGACCGGCCATACTGGGTCAGACCAAAGGTCCATCAAGACCAGTATCCTGTCCGCTGACAGTGGCCAATGGCAGGTGCCCTAAAGGGAATAAACAGACAGGTTATCATCAAGTGATCCATGCCCTGTCACCCAATCCCAGCTTCTGGCAAACAGAGGCTAGGGACACCATTCTTTCCCATCCTGGCTAATAGCCATTGATGGACCTATCTTCCATGAATCTATCTAGCTCCCTTTTATTATAGTATTGGCCTGCACAACACCCTCTGGCAAGGAGTTCCAAAGGTTCACAGTGCGTTGTGTGAAAAAATACTTCTTTGTGTTTGTTTTAAACCTGCTACCTATTAATTTCATTTGGTGGCCCCTTGTTCTTATATTATGAGAAGGAGTAAATAACACTTCCTTATTTACTTTCTCTATACCACTCATGATTTTATAGACCTCTATCATATCCCCCTTTAGTCGCCTCTTTTCCAAGCTGAAAAGTCCCAGTCTTATTAATCTCTCCTCATATGGAAGCCGTTCTATACCCCTAATCATTTTTGTTGCCCTTTTCTGAACCTTTTCCAATTCCAATATATCTTTTTTGAGATGGGGCGACCACATCTGCACGCAGTATTCAAGGTGTGGGCATACCATGGATTTATATAGAGGCAATATGGTATTTTCTGTCTTATTATCTATCCCTTTCTTAATGATTCCCAACATTCTGTTCACTTTTTTGACTGCTGCTGCACATTCACTGGATGTTTTCAGAGAACTATCCACAATGACTCCAAGATCGCTTTCTTGAGTGGTAACAGCTAATTTAGACCCCATCATTGTATATGTATAGTTAGGATTATGTTTTCCAATATGCATTACTTGCATTTATCAACATTAAATTTCATCTGCCATTTTCTTGCCCAGTCACCCAGTTTTGTGAGATCCTTTTGTAACTCTTCGCAGTCTGCCTGGGACTTAACTATCTTGAGTAGTTTTGTATCATCTGCAAATTTTGCCACCTCTCTGTTTACCCCTTTTTCAAGAATACGTTGAATAGGACTCGTCTCAGTACAGACCCCTGGGGGACACCACTATTTACGTCTTTCCATGCTGAAAACTGACCATTGATTCCTACCCTTTGTTTCCTATCTTTTAACCAGTTACCAATCCATGAGAGAACCTTTCCTCTTATCCCATGACTGCTTATTTTGCTTAAGAGCCTTTGGTGAGGGACCTTGTCAAAGGCTTTTTGAAAATCTAAATACACTATATCCACAGGACCTCCTTTGTCCACATGCTTGTTGACCCCCTCAAAGAATCCTAGTAGATTGGTGAGGCATCATTTCCCTTTACAAAAACCATGTTGACTATTTCCCAACAAATTATGTTCATCTATGTGTCTGACAATTTTGTTCTTTACGATAGTTTCAACCAATTTGCCCGGTACTGAAGTCAGGCTTACTGGCCTGTAGTTGCCAGGGTCACCTCTGGAGCCCCTTTTAAAAATTGGCATCACATTAGCTATCCTCCAGTCATTTGGTACAGAAGCTGATTTAAATGATAGGTTACAGATGACAGTTAGTCCTGCAATTTCACATTTGAGTTCCTTCAGAGCTCTTGGGTGAATACCATCAGGTCCTGGAGACTTATTACTGTTTAGTTTATCAATTTGTTCCAAAACCTCCTCTAATGACACCTCAATTGGGGACAGTTCCTCAGATCTGTCACCCAAAAAGAATGGCTCAGGTCTGGGAATCTCCCTCACATCCTCCACAGTGAAGACCAGTGCAAAGAATTCATTTAGTTTCTCCGCAATGGCCTTATCGTCTTTGAGTGCTCCTTAGCATCTCGATCATCCAGTGGCCCCACTGGTTGTTTAACACGCTTTCTGCTTCTGATGTATTTAAAAAAAAAATTGCTATTACTTTTGGAGTCTTTGGCTAGCTGTTCTTCAAATTCTTTTTTTGGTCTTTCTAATTATATTTTTACACTTCATTTGCCAGAGTTTATGCTCTTTTCTATTTTCCTTATTAGGATTTATCTTCCACTTTTTAAAGGATGCCTTTTTGCCTCTCACTGTTTCTTTTAGTTCGTTGTTTAACCACGGTGGCTCTTTTTTGGTTCTCTTACTATGTTTTTTAAATTGGGGTATATATTTAAGTTGAGCCTCTATTATGGTGTCTTTAAAAAGTTTCCATGCAGCTTGCAGGGATTTCACTTTTGGTACCATACCTTTTAATTTCTGTTTCACTAACCTCCTCATTTTTGTGTAGTCCATCTTTCTGAAATTAAATGCTACAGTGTTGGGCCACTGTGGAATTTTCCCCATCACAGGGATGTTAAATTTAATTATATTATGGTCACCATTACCAAGCAGTCCAGCTATATTCACATTCACCTCTTGGACCTGATCCTGTGCTCCACTTAGGACTAAATCAAGAATTGCCTCTCCTCTTGTGTGTTCCAGGACTAGCTGCTCCAAGAAGCAGTCATTTAAGGTGTCAAGAAACTTTATCTCAGCATCCCTTCCTGAGGTGATATGTACTCAGTTGATATGGGGATAGTTGAAATCCCCCATTATTATTATTGAGTTTTTTATTTTAATAGCCTCTCTAATCTCCCTGAGCATTTCAGAGTCACTAATACCATCCTGGTCAGGTGGTCTGTAATATAGCCCTACTGCTATGTTCTTATTTTTCAAGCATGGAATTACTATCCATAGAGATTCTATAGTACAATTTAGTTCATTTAAGATTTTTACTTCATTTGATTCTACGCTATCTTTCACATATAGTGCCACTCCCCCACCAGCATGACCTGTTCTGTCCTTCCGATATATTTTGTACCCTGGTATTACTGTGTCCCATTGATTATCCTCATTCCGCCAGGTTTCTGTGATGCCTATTATAGCAATATTCTCATTTAATACCAGGCCCTCTAGTTCACCCATCTTTATTATTTAGACTTTTAGCATTGGTATATAAGCATTTTAAAAACTTGTCATTTTTTGGCTGTCCCCTATTGCATGGTGTAATTGAATGGGACTTTTTTTCATTTGTCTGTTTCTCATCAGATCCTCCCGGTATTTTATCATTTTCCATCCTCTCCTCCTTATTAGGACATAGGGAATCTCCATTTATAGATCCTCCCCTAAGAGATGTCCGAACCACATGCTCCTCCACACTGTTGGCTTTCCTCCAGTCCTTAGTTTAAAAACTGCTCTACGACCTTTTTAATTTTAAGCGCCAGCAATCTGGTTCCGTTTTGGTTTAGGTGGAGCCCATCCTTCCTGTATAGGCTCCCCCTCTCCCAAAAGCTTCCCCAGTTCCTAATAAATCTAAACCCCTCCTCCCTACACCATCGTCTCACCCACGTATTAAGACCCTGCAGTTCTGTCTGTCTAACTGGCCCTGCGTGTGGAACTGGAAGCATTTCAGAGAATGCTACCATGGAGGTCCTGGACTTCAATCTCTTACCTAGCAGCCTAAATTTGGCCTCCAGGATCTCCCTCCTATCCTTCCCCATGTCTACATGTACCACGACCACTGGCTCCTCCCCAGCACTACACTACACAATGCCTCTAGTGCTCCTTTTTATACTTTAACACTTCGCTATGTGGCCTCTCACACAAAGTAAAGTAAAAAGCAACCAACATGTGCTGGCTTCATCTTATTTGCTTCAGACCATCCGCTGGGCAATTACTAATTGAAGAGAATTAGCCTTCACTTATCACTGGGTATATTTTCGCTGGTTCTATTTGCAAATCTCTGGAACTTGTCACTTGTTCAATTTTGGCCCATCCTTCCCCAGATGGTATCTACTAGGAAGTTAACACTTCTTTTGCCAAGGGTTCTGCTTGTGTATGACCACCAGCAGAAGTACGTCTATTCCATACACAACCCACAGAGACTATTAATAGCACTCAACAGATGTATCACACTTCATATCTTTGAAGCAGTGTACAAAGGCTACATAATCACCTCACAACCTTGTGAGGTGATTAAGTACGATTATACTTTCCGGTGCAGATGGGGAAGCTGAGGCAGAGGAGCAAAGAAACTTGCCCACAGCATCATTAGAAGACCCAGGATTAGAACTTTTGTTCTCCAGACTCTTAACCCTATGCTCATCCCTTCACACCTTGCTGCCGCCCTAAAGTACTAAATACACTGTTATACTTCCTTGTCTGGGATGGTTGTTTCTTGCAGTGGGGCACATACACAATGCTACAAGCCCTTAAAAGTACAAGGCCTGTGTATAGTCATTCATCTCTTTCTGCTATGTTTTACTGCCCATAAAATCTTTATAATTTAACTTGTGATAATTCAGTAATAATTTCATTTATGCATAATTTATTCTTAATTTAATAGTTAGCTCTCTAGACAAAATCCATATTAAAACGTTTCGTGTATTAAACTTGTATTTTAAAACTGTCGTGTGCTAATTTGTTGAGAAGATCTGCTATACTTCATAATGCATGAAATTAGTTTTTAATCCAAATAAACCTACTCTGAGGTCATGATATACATTTCTTTTTATCTTGACTATAGGGTATGCAAGCACACAATTTTAAACAAATCCTGGTCCATATGGACATGTTCTTTTATTGTATATGTACAATGTCATTAAAATTTGAGATGCAGCATCTTAATCCAGTCTCATCCTACTGCAATGATAGATCACTAAAGTACGGGAAAAAATCAAGTTGTTTGCCTCCGAGTATGGAGAACTTGGGGTTTCTCTGCAATCTGTCACAAAAAATAACCCTCTCTAGTGGTTTGATGTAATGTATTAACTTTGTTTTACTACAGCTGTCTTCATTTCCAAAAGGAATAATACATCAACAATTATGTAGTGTGCTCCCCCACCTCAACAGTTTCTGATCCAAAGAACTCACAATGGAAAGTTTTGATCCTGCAAGTTGTTCTGCATAGGTGGACCCCTGCACTTATGCTGACCCCTATTGATGTCAATGGGGCTCTGCATCAGCAGAGATGTCCAGCTGTACAGAGCAGATAGCAGGATCAGGACCTATGACACCCAAACCCTTAACTCAGAAGGTATGAGATCCAGAACTTCAGATACTTGATATTGGCCTACTCTTCTTCCAAGAAGCTAAACCAAACTTCCAGATCTGAGCAGCCCTGCATTCTGGGAAATTTGAGATCCAGATTAAAATGTAGTGGCTATGCCTCTAACAATAAGTTTTTACTTTGTAAGCCAGTGAGAAAAATGCAGGGTGGTTGCTACCAGGGGCATAATAGGACAGACTTCTGGATCTTCAGGTTCAGACTCTATGTCTGGAAAAGGCACTGGTGCTTTTAAATGCTGCTAATAAAGATCTAATAGGGGGTCCACAGAAAATGAAACCATTAGACCTAGAAGAGTAGCAGGAGGCACAAATGGATGTTGATGTTCTAGGCTGCTGCCTTCCAGCACTTTGCAGTCCTGCCCTAGTGAGCCAACACAGAGTTGGCAGGCTGTTGGCACCTGTGGGAGAAGAGGCTTGCCAAAGGCGGAAACAAGCCTCAAGGAGACACAAGGTCACAGGACAGGTCTAACTCCAATTTCCCTTCGTATGGGGAGGAGGATTAAAAGTGCAGCAGGCAGCAATATAACCTGCTCTGGCCTGCCCTACTAGAAATACTCAGCTTGCCTGCAGGCTAGCTACATCTTCTTCCCCTCAGTCCAAAGGTTCTGGAACTGCATTTTCCAAATCTATTTCTCATTTTTCTTATTTCTCATTTTTTACAAATAATTGTTAGTTCCCTCTTACAGTGTCTAGCTCCTACAATTCAGCACATTCATTGCATTCATTAACATCACATAGAAATTCCCTACTTACTGCCCCCTTCCCTGCTTAGCAATCTCAGCAGCATTAACATTTTTTCCTGAGTTTCACCAGTAGAATGGTCCAAACTCTTCCCTTCCCTCCCATTCATGCAAAATCATTTCATTCAATGAGGTGTGCATAGCATCTCAGTCAGGCCAGCCTTTGGTTCATTCTATTATGTGTTTGTATATGGCATATATGGATATAGTATATATTCTTTTGACATATACAGTGTCTATTAATAATTCTCTAGGTTCAATCCACTGAAATTCATATACAATAACTGAATAGTGCTGAAATGATACTAAAAGGATCTCTCATCCCCAACTAAAACCCTCTTCTCTCAAGAAAAACCGGAGCATATACAGTAGATGTGTCTTGCAGTATGCCCAGATGGTCAATGCACTCATATTTGTTGGACCTGTGGGAAAAAGCAAATTCTGAAGTCTAGAGGCCTCCATTTTGACTATCCTTCCCCAAACACCTGGGTTCATAGAGATGGTGAACTTGAGCAGTCCAGGAGATCTCAGTTGGCATGGTATTACACCAAGTGGCTGCTTCCCCAAACCATCATTCATATAAGTAGTTGCCGTCAGTGGGACTACTCACATAAGAAAATGTTTGCAGGATGGAGCCCAAAAAGAGAGGTCACTTAGCTACTCAGGGGCAGATCTTCAACTGGTGTGAATTGTCATAGCTCTTCAGCAATGGAACTATGACAATTTACACCAGTTGCAAAGCTTCCTTTGTCACCCCAGGTTTAAATCATAATGGGTTTTATAGAACAAATCTAACACTTTGGAATGCACCTGGAAACCCACTGGCAGCAAGTGCAGCCTCTAGAGTTCCAATATGCCTTCTGTGCACACTGCTGCTGAGTAAGTGGACAGATGCATTTTGCACATGTTAAAGTTTGTACTGGTCAAGCATAGGTCCAAATTAAAAATGGTGCAATAATCCAGTCTGGAATGACAAGGGCAGAGAAAATTTACATTACACTTGCAAGCACAGATGAAGAAGGCACTCTTGCTTATGCACCTATTTAGAAATTGAGAAGCAGTTATAGGTACAATAGGGCTCCTTTAGTGTATATATGAATATATCTATGGCTGTGGACACATGTATAGATATATGGTATATAACACTGATCTACAATTTTTGAGAAGTCGTCTGCTTCAGAGATAAAATGTGCTATTTATTATGTATTTTGATGTGCTGAATTCAAATATGACAATTAAAACAACTGATTGGCTACTGTTTCTAAGATATTTAAGTTTTTACATTTTACGTCTATGTATATTGTGTAGATAGTAGAGTTTTAATCATAAATTGTAAACCTAGGTCTTTTCATGTGTTTATGGTTGCTTTACATGATAATATTTCACCTGTCCTGTTTATGTAACACTTTAAAAATCAGCAAAAGGGTTATATAAATCAAATTTATTATGAAACAAAAGGCAAAAAACTATTATGTACATAGTTTAGTCCTATTCAGTGTCTACTTGGCGCTTCTTGGCTTGTCTCTTGTATTCATTAAATGGAGCATCTCTTGTCACTGTCCAGCAATAGTCTGCAAGCATTGATGGGCTCCATTTGCCCTGATAGCGTTTCTCCATTGTTGCAATGTCCTGGTGAAATCGCTCGCCGTGCTCGTCGCTCACTGCTCTGCAGTTCGGTGGAAAAAAATCTAGATGAGAGTGCAAAAAATGTATCTTTAGTGACATGTTGCAACCAAGGCTTTTGTATGCCTTGAGGAGGTTTTCCACCAACAACCTGTAGTTGTCTGCCTTGTTGTTGCCGAGAAAATTTATTGCCACTAACTGGAAGGCTTTCCATGCCGTCTTTTCCTTGCCACACAGTGCATGGTCAAATGCATCATCTCAAAGAAGTTCATGAATCTGAGGACGAACAAAGACACCTTCCTTTATCTTAGCTTCACTTAACCTTGGAAATTTTTCACGGAGGTACTTGAAAGCTGCTTGTGTTTTTGTCAATGGCCTTGACAAAGTTCTTCATCAGACCCAGCTTGATGTGTAAGGGTGGTAACAAAATCTTCCTTGATACAACAAGTGGTGGATGCTGAACACTTTTCCTCCCAGGCTCCAATGACTGTTGGAGTGGCCAATCTTTCTTGACGTAGTGGGAATCTCTTGCATGACTATCCCATTCGCAGAGAAAACAGCAGTACTTTGTGTATCCAGTCTGCAGACCAAGCAAGAGAGCAACAACCTTCAAATCGCCACAAAGCTGCCACTGATGTTGGTCATAGTTTATGCATCTCAAAAGTTGTTTCATGTTGTCATAGGTTTCCTTCATATGGACTGCATGACCAACTGGAATTGATGGCAAAACATTGCCATTATGCAGTAAAACAGCTTTAAGACTCGTCTTCGATGAATCAATGAACAGTCTCCACTCATCTGGATCGTGAACGATGTTGAGGGCTGCCATCACACCATCGATGTTGTTGCAGGCTACAAGATCACCTTCCATGAAGAAGAATGGGACAAGATCCTTTTGACGGTCACGGAAGATGGAAACCCTAACATCACCTGCCAGGAGATTCCACTGCTGTAGTCTGGAGCCCAACAGCTCTGCCTTACTCTTGGGTAGTTCCAAATCCCTGACAAGGTCATTCAGTTCACCTTGTGTTATGAGGTGTGGTTCAGAGGAGGAGAATGGGAGAAAATGTGGGTCCTGTGACATTGATGGTTCAGGACCAGAAGTTTCATCCTCTTCCTCTTCCTCGTCTGACTCAAGTGAGAATGATTCTGGTGCATCAGGAACCGGCAGTCCTTCTCCGTGGGGTACTGGGCGTATAGCTGATGGAATGTTTGGATAATGCACAGTCCACTTTTTCTTCTTTGACACACCTTTCCCAACTGGAGGCACCATGCAGAAGTAACAATTGCTGGTATGATCTGTTGGCTCTCTCCAAATCATTGGCACTGCAAAAGGCATAGATTTCCTTTTCCTGTTCAACCACTGGCGAAGATTTGTTGCACAAGTGTTGCAGCATATGTGTGGGGCCCACCTCTTGTCCTGATCTCCAATTTTGCAGCCAAAATAAAGGTGATAGCTTTCTTAACCATAGTGGTTATACTGCGCTTTTGTGATGCAAAAGTCACTTCACCACAAACATAGCAGAAGTTATCTGCACTGTTCACACAAGTACGAGGCATCTCTGCTCACTTTGGCTAAACAGAAATGTGTCCCTTTGCAAAATCAAACACTGACAAATAAGAGAGCACGACACTGTATGATTTCTAGAGCTGATATAGGGCAATTTGTTCAGCAGAGTGATGTAAGCTTCGTTATGATTGCATCATCCATGACTTCTAGCAATAACATGATGCAATTCATATCATGTATGACGCAATACCAGCTTCAGATTGCATCATTCATTGTTTTGCCTAAAAAGCAAGTACTGTCCAAACCCAGTCATAGATTTATTCATAGATTCAGTCAAAGATGTATTTTAGTCATTTCTGGTTTAAATTGAGATCCCTTCCCTTTATAACTCACTTATCCTCCGCCATTCCCAAGTCAAGGGTCGTATATACTGACCCAATAGCATATCTTGAAAACTAGAGCCAATCAACAATTTTAAGCATCATTTTCGTTCCCAGTGACCCAGAATTAGTAAAGTTTGACTACATTTATTTCAGAAGCATTTTGGCTGTAGAGCAGCGTAATTAATACCTGGATTTTTTTAATCAATCTGGAATGATAAAATATGGTAATTAATGTCAGTAATAATATCTGTGCTATTCCCCTGTAAGAGAGCTCACAGCATCACTGACATCAAACAGCAGCTGCAGCTAGCCAACCTGGCAGCTAACTGACCTGACACTTCCTGTTGGGAAGAGGAACAATCATCTTCCCCAATGTTTTGTGCAAGGAGCTGCTGCTCGCCAGGGAGCTATCACAACCTGTTAGCGAAAGGAGGGGTTGGACTGGACAGCTACACTTGGGCAGGAGACACAGTTGGCTTGCAGGGTCTCACAATCTTCAACACATATCACTAAGTCATTAGTGGCTCCCTTTGTATACTCCACTTATCGCATCCACGACAACTGCAAACAAAAAGGGACTCAACGCTGACCCCCTGATGCAGGCCAACATTTACTGGAAATTCTCTACTGTAGCCCCATTAGTTTTGACTCTGGTAGTCTTTCCATCATACATATCCTGGATCAGACAGACATATCCTTCATATCCTCTCCATCACAAACTTCACCAAACTAGCTCTCTTGGTATACCACAATCATATGCCTTCTTCAGGTCCTCGCAGCCCATATTCAGTTGCCATCTCTCTTCTCTGAACTTCTCCCATGAGGATTCATAGTGCAAATATGGCGTAAACTGTGCTCCTTCCTAGCACGAATCCATACTGACCCTTCCAAATTTCAACCATTCCATGGAGACAATTTTCAATAATTTTCTCCCATAGTTTCATAGCATGACATTAGCTAAATCGGGCAATAATTAGCACAAAGTGTAATATCCCCTTTGTGTTTGAAAATGGGCACCACAAAGCTTTTACACCATCATTTGGCATTTTCCTTTTCTAAGAATGTCATTGAACAAACTTGTAAGATATTTGATCCCTCCCTTCCCAATAGCTTCATCACAGCTATGGGTAGTTCATTTGGCCCAGATGCTTTCTCCTTTTTCATTTTCCTAAGTACCTCTGCCACCTCTTCCATGCAATCTATTATGCCCTGGTTTGGCTTACATGTTCTTACTTCCTCCCTGGGATTCTCCTCACTCATCATTCTTTCAAAATAATCACTTCAAACTTTGTTGACTGATTCACCATTTGTTTGCAATATACCATATTCATTTCTAATATAAGCAAACGATTATTCGTGATTTCTTATATTGTTAAAAAGAAATCGATTTGGACTTGTGTCCTTGTGATGCAGTTTACAGACCCCACACTAAACCAGAGAAAGGAAAAGAGCAGTACTGGGCTATGGAGGCACAACTCCTCAGCAGCTGGAGGGCATGCTCCAGATGGAGGGATAGTTTAAAAGGGCACTGATAGCCCAAGGGAAGGAATTACAGACTGCACCAGGAAGTGAGGCTAACACCAGGAGCTGTGAGGAAAAAAGGGAAGAAGGAGAATCTGGAGAACTACAGGCTGGTAAGCCTCACCTCAGTCCCTGGAAAAATCATGGAGCAGGTCCTCAAGGAATCCATTTTGAAGCACTTGAAGGAGAGGAAGGTGATCAGGAACAGTCAACATGGATTCACCACGGGCATGTCATGCCTGACCAACCTGATTGCCTTCTATGATGCAATAACTGGCTCTGTGGATATGGGGAAAGTGGTGGACGTGATATACCTTGACTTTAGCAAAGCTTTTGATACGGTCTCCCACAGTATTCTTGCCAGCAAGTGAAAAAAGTATGGGTTGGATGAATGGACTATCACGTGGATAGAAAGCCGGATAGATCGTTGGGCTCAACGGGTAGTGATCAACAGCTCAATGTCTAGTTGGCAGGCGGTATCAAGCAGAGTGCCCCAAGGGTTGGTCTTGGGGCCAGTTTTAAATTGAGGGTAGGGATAGGGTCCAGAGTGACCTAGAAAAATCGGAGGATTGGGCCAAAAGAAATCTGATGAGGTTCAACAAGGACAAGTGCAGAGTCCTGCACTTAGGCTGGAAGAATCCCATGCACTTCTACAGGCTGGGGACCGACTGGCTAAGCGTCAGTTCTACAGAAAAGGACCTGGGGATTACAGTGGACAAGAAGCTGGATATGAGTCAACAGTGTGCCCTTGTTGCCAAGCAGGCTAACGGCATATTGGGCTGCATTAGTAGGAGCATTGCCAGCAGATCGAGGGAAGTGATTATTCTCCTCTATTCGACACTGGTGAGACCACATCTGGAGTACTGTGTCCAGGTTTGGGCCCCCCACTACAGAAAGGATGTGGACAAATTGGAGAGTCCAGCGGAGGACAACGAAAATGATTAGGGGTCTGGAACACATGACTTATGAGGAAAGGCTGAGGGAACTGGGCTTATTTAGTCTGCAGAAGAGAAGAGTGAGGGGGGATTTGATAGCAGCCTTCAACTACCTGAAGGGGGGTTCCAAAGAGGATGGAGCTTGGCTGTTCTCAGTGGTGGCAGATGACAGAACAAGGAGCAATGGTCTCAAGTTGCAGTGGGGGAGGTCTAGGTTGGATATTAGGAAAAACTATTTCACTAGGACGGTGGTGAAGCACTGGAAAGCATTACCTAGGGAGGTGGTGGAATCTCCATCCTTAGACCTTCTGAGGTCTCTTCCAACCCTAATGTTCTATGAGAAGAATGGCAACAGCATTGTTAAGGCTATTCTTGAAGTAGTGATCCTGATTCCTCCCACCTCTTTGGGAGTTTGAAATACACAAGAGAGTGTGAGAAACAAGACATTGTCCCACGGGCAGACTACGTGGATACTCCTAAATCTATGACCAAGCCCCAAATGGAAGAGCCCCACCCGAGTTGGAAGCTACCTGAGGGGAATATAACTTGGAGTGGACCAACAAGTGGTCCAGACACTGTAACATCCCTGGATTGGGACTCAGTGGCGTGGGCGTCCCTGCATCCCCTTACCTTGGTCCCCTACACACATCCACTGTGACAGAACCCTAAGGGATGTGGAAGGGACATTCAGGGATTGAGGCCCACCACATACCAGCCAGTTGGGGCCATCCTTAGAACAATCTGGAAAGAACTGGGAAGCCACTGCCTGACCACTAGGTTAGCTAGCTATCAGACTGACTCGCTACAGTTCTCCACGGGTATAAGATATGAGATAGCTTTCCCTTTTCTAGAGTGTGTGTGTTTGCCGACACCAAGTCCAGTGCCAGACATAATTAAATACGCTGTTGGCATAATTAAACCATCCCCCAAGGAGCGGCGGTAGCTATGTCAGTGGGAGATGCTCTCCCACAGACAAAGCGCTGTCCACACCGGCGCTTTTATCAGTGAAACTTATGTCAGTCACGGATGTGTTTTTTTAACACCCTGACTGACAAAAATGCTAGTGTAGACAAAGCCCCAGTTAGGGCACTCTCCTGGGAGATGGGAGACCCAAGTTCCAGTCCCTACTCCACAGCAGTCACAGAGGGTATTTGAACCTGAGTCTCTCATATCCTGGCTGAGTGCTTTAACCACTCCAATATACAGTGTAAGATGGCTAGCATGTTCCAGGGTGCAATCAAGACTAGTGAGGGGCTGAGTCACCACCTGCCCTTCAACCTTGGGTACCTCACAATGCTTTTGCTGCTGTAGGCCCCTACCTGGACTGCTCATGAACAGCCATACAGCACACAGGTCACACCCGGAGTGTCTGAGTATAGCTGCAGCCTGCCAGCTCCACTCCAGTCACACTGTGGCTTTCACCAGCCTTGGTTACTACTTGCAGGGTGGCCCCAATGCACTCCCAGTCCCAAGTTTCCCCCAAAACATGTTCTGCGTGGTCCAGCCCTTTCCTGGACAGTTCAGATGTTAGTGGTCCATTGCCCCTGTAAGGGGTCAGGATACAACACTTTGCTACTTTAACTGGAGTTACCAAACAATTCAGTTTAAACACAACACTGCATTAGTTTTGATTAAAAAATAAAACAAGTTTATTTAATTACAAAGAGATAGATTTTAAGTGAGTGCAAGCATAAGGTATTAAAGTCAGAAATGATTACAAGGGAAATAAAAATAAAATGCTTTCTAGTAACTAAAATTTAACAAACTAGACTTGGTTCAAGGTAAAACCTTTACCACATGTTCCCAGCAACAGGGCTGACCAAATTCTCAGGTCAGAACCCCTCCAAAAGTGGTTCCTTTGTCGTCTTAGGTGAAGGGGGGGGGGGAGAAAACCTGGGGTGTTTTTCCACTCACTTTTATAGTCCAGTTGCCCTTTGAAATGCATTTTTGTGAGGGTTACCCTTAGATAAAGTTTCTTCCCACTCTGAGGACAGTGACATAGAGGCTCATGGTGAAAGAGGTTCCTTCTTGTTGTTTGCTAAAATGCAGATCGATCTGTTCCTGCCTGCCTTTGTTGCTAAAGAATGGCCACTTGACCGGTGATTGCCAATCAACTTTGATGACACCTGGCTAGAGGCATCAGCCTGTCCTTTGTCTTTAAGAAACACATTTACCCCCTCCCCAGACTTGTCTGGTAAACGCATTTCAGGAGCTAGTGAACAGGGACCCACAAACAGGGGTGTTTGAAAGAAGGAGATCCCCTTGCTGAATGAACAAGGTGCGAGTACTAATCTTGGGATGTTCTTATTTCTCTTTCAGGTCAATTGGGATTGTGTGTCTGGGGACGGTTTGAGCCTTTGTTGCCTGGATCATCCTTGATCATCTTTGATCAGCCTCAATCAGCCTTGTGATCACCCTTCCCCTGTGTGATTAACGAGGGGGTAGGGCTGACCTAGGAGAAAAGGCCTTAAAAGCCAGGGGCTAAGTGACCAAGGAGTGCTAGAGAGGGAGTTTGTGGGAGGGAGACGTAATATAATTGCTATGGTTAGGAAGGCCGCATCGCCAGTGCCAATGCTGCTCCTGTCTCCTCCACCTGCGCCTGTATCCAGAACCTAACCATGGATGAACCTAACCATGGATGCCTCTACCCAGATCCTGGTGTGGATTTGCAGAGACTGTGGCCTGCATTTCCCACTGACAGAAAGCCAGGCTAGGGGGGACCATCCAGTGCAAAAGGTGCCTGCTGGTGGAATCTCTCAGGAAGCAGGTGGGAGAGCTACAGGAGGAGGTGGCTAGGCTGAGGGGCATCCATGCCCACGAGGAATTCCTTGAGAGTATTCACATGGAGACATCCAAGGCTGAGGAAGCTATCCAGCTACAGAAGACTGCTGTCACACTGCCAGGGGAGGAGGATATGGCTCTGTCACAGGGAGGACACTGGCTGCTGGTTACTTCTGGCAGCAGGCAGTGCTCCACCCCTACTCCCAATCCACCCACCATGGTGACGGAAAACCATTATGCTGCCCTGGCAACAAGCAATGAGGAATCACCTTCAATGGTGGTGGAGGAGAAGCCATGTACCGCCAAAGCTGGGAGGATCACAGCCACCACTCCCAGGAGGGAACGTAGGGTAGTGGTGGCTGGTGACTCTCTTCTGAGGGGGACGGAGGCACCCATGTGTTGCCCTGACATGACATTCCGGGAGGATACTGCCTGCCAGGGGCACGTATCCAAGACATTACGGAGGGATTGTCAAGGATCATCCAGCCCTCTGACTACAACCCCTTGATAGTCATCTATGAGGGCACTAATGATACTGCAAGGTATCAAGTATCAGGGGGTAGCCGTGTTAGTCTGTATCTACAAAAACAACAACAAGGAGTCTGGTGGCACCTTAAAGACTAACAGATTAGTTGCATCTGAAGAAGTGAGGTTTTTACCCACGAAATCTGTTAGTCTTTAAGGTGCCACCAGACTCCTTGTTACTGCAAGGTATGACCCTCAGCAGATCAGAAGTGACTACATGGCTCTGGGAGTAAGGGTGAAAGAGTTGGGAGTGCAGGTGGTGTTCTCTTTGATCCTTCTGGTCAAGGGTAGGGGCCCTGGCAGAGACAGTTGCCTCCTGGACGTGAATGCCTGGCTGTGAGGATGGTGTCACCAGGAGGGCTTTGGCTTCCTTGACCATGGGATGCTGTTTCAGGAAGAAGGACTGCTATGCAGAGATGGGGTCCACCTTTCGAGGAAGGGGAAGCACATATTTGGATACAGACTGGCTAACTTAGTGAGGAGGGATTTAAACTAAGTTCAAAGGGGACAGATGACCAAAGCCCACAGGTAAGTCAAAAACATGGAAACCTGGGAGAAGAGTTGGAATTTGGGGGGAGCATGGGCTGTTATAGCAGGGATAAGGGAGAGACAAGACAGAACTGGGGGGGAAATCAAATCAGTATCTTAGATGTCTATATACTAATGCGAGAAGTATGGGGAATAAGCGGGAAGAACTCAAAATGCTAGTAAATAAACACAACTATGACATAGTTGGCATCACAGGATAATACGAATGACTGGAATATTGGTATACAAGGGTACAGCTTGCTCAGGAAGGACAGGCAGGGAAAAAGGGAGGAGGTGTTGCGTTGTATATTAAAAATGTATACATTTGGACTGAGGTTGAGATGGAAATAGGAGACAGACTTGTTGAAAATCTCTGGGTAACAATAAAAGGGGTGAAAAACACAGGTGATGTCATGGTAGGGGTCTACTACAGACCACCTCTCCAGGAAGAAGAGGTGGATGAGGCTTTTTTTTAGTTGCACACATACAAAACAGGAAATGACTGCCTAGGAAGGAGTATTGCAGAAAGGGATCGGGGGTCAGAGTGGACCACAAACTAAATATGCGTCAACAGTGTAACACTGTTGCAAAAAAAAGCGAACATCATTCTGAGATGTATTAGCAGTAGTGTTGTAAACAAGACACGAGAAGTAGTTCTTCCGCTCTACACTGCGCTGATTAGGCCTCAACTGGAGTATTGTGTCCAGTTCTGGGTGCCACATTTCAGGAAAGATGTGGACAAATTGGAGAGAGTCCAGAGAAGAGCAACAAAAATGATTAAAGGTCTAGAAAACATGACCTATGAAGGCAGATTGAAAAAATTGGGTTATTTAGTCTGGAAAAGAGAAGACTGAGAGGGGACATGATAACCGTTTTCAAGTACATAAAAGGTTGTTATAAGGAGGAGGGAGAAAAATTGTTGTTCTTAACCTCTGAGGATAGGACAAGAAGCAATGGGCTTAAATTGCAGCAAGGGAGGTTTAGGTTGGACATTAGGAAAAACTTCCTAACTGTCAGGGTGGTTAAGCATTGGAATAAATTGCCTAGGGAGGTTGTGGAATCTCCATCATTGGAGATTTTTAAGAGCGGGCTAGACAAACACCTGTCAGGGATGATCTAGATAATACTTAGTCCTGCCATGAGTGCAGGGGACTGGACTAGATGACCTCTCGAGGTCCCTTCCAGTCCTATGATAATTTCAGTTTTTGTTCATAACTTTACACACAATGTTGCTACTTACATTTCACCATGATATTATTGATCACTGAGCTATTAGTTTCCAAATGATACCTCACAAGGCATATTTTGTACAAAGATTATTAAGTTAGTGTGTAGGGTGTGAATACAGGGGTGCATCTGGTCACAGGGAACCACCTCCTCATCAGTTTTTCTTCAAAAAGGACTAACTTGGTTTATGTCCCTAATTTCAGGAGAAGATTCACAGTTGTGAATCCCAAGTGGAGGTGGTATCTCCCTCCAGCACAGAGTTAGAGCTTGTTTACACTACAAATGCTTTGCTGGTATAGCTACATCACGTAGCATATGCCAAAAGGAGTTTTTCTGTCAACATAACTATACTACCATCCCAATGACATTAGCTATGTGAACAGAAGCACTCATATGTTGGCATAGCTGCATCCATGTTGGGGGTTTGCTGGCATAGCTATGTTGGCAGTGGGGTGTGTTTTTTCACAACTTTGACTGTGGTACCTATGTCAATAAAACTATGTAGTGTAAACCTGGCCTCTTTGAAGTGCAGGGCTTAGGCCACCCCCTTCCCTCAGCATTTCCAACTGGTTAGCTTAGGCAGTTCTCTGCTTTGTGTACTGGCTTCTGTGAATCCCATTTTTATGCACCTAATGCTCCCAGTGCCTTGTGTGGGGAGCCTGGGCACCTCACTCGGGGTTGAGAATTCCCCTTGATAGCAAGGCCTCTAGAAGTTAGATGCTCAGCCTAAGTCCCCCTTGAGAATACCAGTCTATGTTAATATGCATGTATGCCCTGGATTTTCTGTAGCAGTAGATGAACAGTTCTGCAATTCTGCACTGTGCTTAGGTTTCCTAACCTATTCATATGAAGTTGTGAGGCTGGGTCACAGGACCTTGTGGTGTGCACTTCCTGATTGCCGAACTGCTCCATAACCAATTCTTCTAGCATTTGTTGCTAGGCATCCTGTTTGCTTTTTCTATTGTAGCCTCACATTGGGCGGAAGGCTTTAGGCATGTATATTCAGTTATCAACTCACTACCTTGATATTTGCACATATCTCCATTCAGTAACTGTCCTTTCCTCATTTTTCTAGCCCAGGAAAACAGTTGCTCGTATTAGAATACAAGCAAACATCTCTATATATGATATTAATAAATACAATCAATTATGTCACTGATTGTAAGATAAAAATTAAAAGAAAAACAAGACTAGATAAAGAGCATTTGTTTTTTTTTATAGATGCTAGTGATTTTGCTCTAATCCTCTTTTCAGAAGAAGTTGCAACCAAAATTACCAGCAGTGAGTTTCCGGATGGAGATAATTTGCTCACAAGGGAATGCCTCATGGAAGCAGTTTTGTATGGTCCATAACACTGAGTCAATGGACAGCATAGGCAAGGCTGTTCTCTGAGAAACCTTGGAGTAATAATAGTCTCAGATCCAGAACTTCTCGGTTTCTTTTCTGAGGAAATCCAATAATTCTATACAGGGCCAGTGGAAGCAGGCAGCTAAAACCTGCCTATTGCTTGGGGGAGAGAAAGAAGGTCAGAAAAATGTCACTCATGTAATCAATGTTCAGTTGCAAAACTTTCTAATTGTTTGTTTTAGAGATGTGATTGGGGAGCAGTGAAGGGATAGATGAGTGGACATTTTATAGTTGAGTAGAATCTTTTCCTAAGTTTAGGGGGGCGGGGGGAATTCAACATTTCATATCTTTCAATAGATGTATGCTGTATTCTCCTTCTGTGAATGTAATAGTGAAACTTATCTTAAATGGTAATTAAAATAATTGTGAAAAAACAAACTTGTGGGTCGCATTATGCTGCTCCATCACTGTAATAGGGCACTCACCTCTGGATCAACTCCAAGCAGCAGGGTGTGATACTACAGTCCTTTTCTCACCCTGGTCCCCCTAGAGGCTACCAGTCAATCTTGGCAGGGTCTTCGGTGGTTTGACTCTCCAGCCAAATCACAAAGTCCAAATGAACCTCTTCCAGAGTATTGAGTTAAATCAACAGACAATCTATTTGCCCTCACTAAGGTCTTCAGCCCTGACTCTGGGCCCTTTAAACACAGCACTTTGTTCAGGCAACTCCCAACTAAGCCCTGTCCCCTCATTTATGCCCTATTTATGCCACTTTACCTGTGGCCAGTAGGGGAACCCAGGCCCAACCACCACACCAGGTTCCAACCTAGGGACCCTAAAACATCAGCCACATACTTGATTCAGTTTATTGCTGCTATTTCCCTGGGCCTTTTCCTGCCTTTAGCTTCACCCTTATCTCAGGGTTAAGGTTCTCAGGTCCCCTTTCACCCTACAAACCCAGCTATGCAAAATGCAGCCAGAAAACAACCATTAGCTAGCCCTCAAGCATCTTTGGCCAGAGACAAGCACCCTCCCTCATCTCTCTGTTCCCACCCAGCAACTGAACCGTTAAGGCCCTGCCGCCCCTTTTATCTGGGCTCTGATTGGCTGTCATTAGCCCTGTTAGCCCCTTGAAAGACAGGTCTCTCTAGTTTCTAAGATGGTTGCCCCAGGGAGGCCTCTTTATGCAGGCCTGGAGGACCCACTTTTGCTGCTCTTTTCCTCCCATTTTGCTGCTTCCTGGGGTGGGAAGTAGTAGGGCTGCGGGGCCTCCAATAGGGAGCTGCAAAGGCCAGGTACACCCTCTTACAATCACCTTTTCACAAATAGATTTTCAAAATTTCTAGCACAGACGTCCACAAGGGATCAAGTGACAGAGGGGGACAGTGATTTAGCAGAGCTTCTCTGGTGTTAAGGTAGTAACCAAGGTTCTGATTTTGATCCCTTTTTGTAACTTTAAGACAAAGAAAAAACTTCTCATGCTTTTACATTTCAGGCTAAGTCTCATTGACAATGTGAACATTTTCTGAGAATGTTGAATAAACTATATACACACTTATTGGGATTAAACATGTTTTAAATTACTTCATTTAGGGATAAAAGTAGGTATCAATGTGTTCAAGGGAGGGCTGCATTATTAACTATTAATTTAATCACTTTTAAGGTTTGTTTTTTAAACGTGATAGATACCTAGTTGTCACCCAAGTGCTTTTCTTGGAACTAAATGTTTTGATTTTGCAATATATTTCTGAGGATGTCCCCATGGAAATTCTTATTTAAGTTCTCCACTCTCTGTTAGGAGGATAACTTAAGTAAAGTGTGGGGAACAAATTCAGCCCTAATTTAAAGTGGGTACCTAACACCAGGGCTAAATTTGTCCCTTCTTACTAAGATATTTTCCCCTTTTTTTCCTTTTAAAATCAGGACAGTTGCTCTTCCTGGAGACCTGCTGTTTCTGAAGGGATGGCATTTACCCCACTTCCCTTGATTTCCCCTGCTTCTGTCTCTTCCCTCCTTTTCTGAGTTCACTTTTGAGCAAGCATCATGCTGTCAGGAGCACTGAGGGAAGGTGCACAATAATGACTGTTGCTACACCCTCCAACAGTACAGTGTTTGGCTAGCTCTATTGACTGAGATGGAAGGGAAGCCACCCCATGGAGTTTCTATTTCTCCATTTGACCACTGAGCAGGTGCAATTGTGGTCCTTTGCTCTCCTGTCACACAAGGTGAGGACAAGCTCCTTACATCCTTCTCTTGCCCTTCTGCACACTGTCACAGGGCTAGGCACAGAGATTATTAGCTCTACCAGGCCATTCCTTTTTGCAGTCGCCATACACTGGGTCTTTCCTTTGCACAAGAAATGCTATAGAAAGAGCAAAAGACAGGCCTGCAAAGGCCTTGCAGAGATAAAAATTAATCCCCACAAGGCTGAATATACAGAAAGCTGCAGATTGAGGAGATTTACTGGCAGCTCTGCATACTGTATATAACACTTGATATGTTCAAAGCACTATATAAATGTTCAGTAATTTATCCTCACAACATTTCTGTGAAATAGATTGTTATGCCCACTTTACAAATAGGGAAACTGAGACAAGGAAGTGAAATGATTTGCTTAAGACCATGCAGTGAATTAATAGCAAGCTCGAACTCAGGACTTTAACTCCCAACCCTGTAGTCTGAATCATTCCTTCCTATGACAACAATGGAAAGAAGAAATATAAAGCATATACCGCTAAATGCAGGACTCCTTGTTTTAGTCTACTAACATTAATATCGGCCTCAGCTCTACCTCTTCTATTGTTCCATCCATTCCCCATCATGGTTAACTGGCAACGCACGGTATTTGATTGTCTGCTCCCCTGATTTTTGTTTACAAGAGGCTTATCAATGTTTTTATAATGGCATCCATCTAACATGAGTTTTTACAGTGTAGAAGAAGACTAAAATCTCCATTACAGTGTGTTGGCTGTTTTGTTTCCACTGTGGCCACAGCAATGATACACAGATACTGACTGTGGCCAGACCAATGAGAATGGTGACAGACCTGGAGTGGTGGTGGAGGAGATAGGAACTTCGACATACTATTTAAAAGAGAAATGGACAAATACAGGTGATTTTTAGGCTCTGATCTTCGATGGCAACAACTCCCATTGGAGTCTTTGTTGGCTCTTAGGATCAGGCCTATTGAACAGAAACATTTGCAGTTCTATACAATGGAACAAACTTTATTTAAAAGGCATGTAATGTGTGCATTATCCTATGTGTATATAGTCATGGACAGTATATATTTTCCCATTAGCACATGCTTGAGTATCATCATTATCTCATTCACTAAAAGAAGAAGTATCTGGCCATAAGGCAGCTACTATAGACATCTTTTAAAAAGAAAAGCGAGCTGAAGTTGGCATAGCTTGTCTCTCAAGCTGTTGTCCAATAAGCTTGGCCTTGTAGGTATTCCAAGCTTGGTGCCTAGCATAGTTCTCCATAATTATGCTCTCTGAGGGGTAGCTTTTCACCAGCTCGAGAGCCATCTTTCTCGACTTGACAGGTGCTTTGTCTAGAAAAAGTTTTTTGGGAATGAAAATGCACTCCGCTCCTTCACTGATCTGTGGGAGAGAAAAAACAAAAAAACAAAAACAGAGAATAACTGTGTTGATTTCTAGGCAGTACTAAAACTTCATACTGTTCTCTCTTCCTATATCTGCACTGTAAATTATTAATTACAAATAGGTTTATAAATGTATCTTCATTTATTACAGTGTGTTCTGTATTTATGTTATGTATCACATTAAGAATTCTTTCAAAATCAGTTCAGAAAGTTGATAAAGACAACATGTAAGAGTCGCCCATCCATTATGTTTTGTTTTCTGTAGCTCACAGATGGAAAAGACCAAAAACTCTATTATCCAAAATAATATCTTTTCCTCATTTAAAAAAGGTTGGGTTTATTTTTTATCTTAAGGATAATGAAATCTGAGTTCACATTTATGAATTTAGTGATAGTTTAAACTAGGATTAAATGGAATTATCATACTGTGTTCTGCACAGAGAGTGATGCTGATTCGGTTAGAGCAATTGCTTGGATTTAAAATGATAGCAGCGAAATAAATACATTCTCTTTAGTTTTTAAGGGAAATTTGTCAGTTTTCAGGCCAAACCAGATTTGCTAAGCCATATTTATATAGGGCTTATAATGGACACTGACTGCAACCTTAACAATGGAAAGAATATCATCCCTCAAAAACAAATGTCATACTTAGCATGTGTGTAACACTGTTTTTTAAAGCTCTCGTAGCAGGGTGGCCTGCCCCCATAAGGGTCAGATTGTTAACTAATCAGATGCAGCGGAGAAGAGGACAGCTGTTCCCAATGGGCAGGCCATTCATCTGGCATTAAACCAGGAGTCTTTCTTTTCTAGGATTTGTCCCCCATTCAATACTCAGATAAAACTGGACATGGTTTTGTCTGATATCAGATGCCATTCTGAAGAGCGCATTGCTCCATCCCAGCCACTGTGACCTCACATGCATCGTGCATCTGAGGTCACACCGGTTGGGGCAGGGCAGTGCGCTCTAAAATAACACCCTGTTTGGCATGCTCTTAAAAATGGCTCTTAAAAATGGCCCAAGCCTGAATGTCTACACTACAATCAAACAACCCCTTAGCCTGAGCCAAGTCAGCTGGCATCGGCCAGCTGTGACTGTGCAATTGAAGTGTAGACATACCCTTACAGCTCTCTATTCAGTTTTAACTAAGGGCTTGTCTACACTGTGCCTCAGTGTGGAATATGGGAGGTGTGGGTAGGGTGATCAGATGTCCTGTTTTTAAAGGGACAGTCCCGTTTTTTGGGACTTTTTCTTATATAGGCGCCTATTACCCCTCACCCCCTGTCCTATTTTTTCACAGTTGCTATCTGGTAACCCTAGGTGTGGGGTAAATTGCAAAGTGCATTAAAGTGTTGCATTGTAACTGCCCTGCGTGGACAGTGCTGGCGCGAATGAAGAGGTTCCTAGTTCTTGGTAACGTACTCTTTGAAACAGGGCTATGAATTAGGCACCTCTTTGTTCATGCCAGCAATGTACACAATAGGTAGTTACACCCAACACTCTGATGCTCTCTATAGTTTACACACACAACTCCACAGTCCACACTGCAGTATAAGGTGAGAGACAACAGATGAATTCAACAGCAGAGAAGGGGAGCACAAGCAAACGATGAAACAATACTGGTCAGCATGGTAAGCCAGTCACATAACTTCTATCTTGGCACTAAATGTTTTTTATATTCTTAATGGAAAATGTCACTTTCTGTACTTTTCATTTTTATCTAATGTTAATCTCATAACACCACTGCCCTCACAAGCAAACATTCCTTATTTCTAATTTATTATCCATTTATTTCATTACTATTAAAAGCACTTCTTAACATTTTTATCTCTATCATCTCTCTCTAAACCTATCATGTAAATCTATTTATATATGTTCATGAAATTAAAAAATCTGATATTCTTTTATAATGGAACAGAATCTCTATTTTCCCAGAAAATGAATGCTTCTGAATAGCCTTTCAGTATATCTATAACCATAATCTACTGGTTGGATTTTCAGAGGTGTTCCTAGTAAAGTCATTGGGAGTTGTATGTGCTCAACATCTTTGAAAATCTGGCCATATATTCTATGTATGATTTAATGGCAGCTTCCATAAAACATTGAGAAAGAGTCCCATATTTACTAGATTCATGAAAAGTTGAGCTCTTTAAAACATTGTCTTTGCTTCATTATTAATTAGCGAACAAGTACCCCAAGTACTCATTTGCTTAACAACATACTGATAAATACAACAATCACAAGTAAACTCCTAACTGTGGCATAATAAAAGAAATTTGCTCATCACATAAAACTCTACTAGTTCCAGACTGTAAGATTCTTAATACAATTTTGTGGGTTTATAGAAATGTACTGGAGAAACCAATAAAAAAATTACTGGGACAAAAATGATGGTTTTAGAAGACAACAAGCAAGTATTCTTGATCTTCTGGTACAAGTCAAGCCCTGATTCTACAGCATGGATCATTAGTTGTCTCTGTACTGGTGTGTATGTACAACAGTACAAGGCTCTGAAGAGAAAGCAGAAATGTCAACGCTTGCCAAGTAGGATGCAAACTGAGCAGTTAAAATCATCCCTACCTCTCCGACTCCTAGTCCCTACTTCAGTAATCAATCTATTTTCTTTATAGTTGTTCTTTCCCAATTCATAATAGCTTGAAGAAATGACATTTCTTTGTGTTTAAGCTTTGAGTTTATTGAGCAGCTCTTAGGCCAATAAGGAGAGAAGTATCTGTGGTTCTTTCTTCAGTACACGGCTCATTATTACCAAACAAGCTTGTCTGTTAATGATGAGCAGTGTACTGAAGAAAGAACCTGATCAGGCCTGACATACTTACTACACCTAACAAACTGTTGTCATGATATATACCCAACAGGTGACATGATATAATTCATTTGAAAACTCACTGATCATTAATATTTTTGCATGTAGGTATAGGGTATGTACAAAGAGTTATGGATATGTGCTAGAATTATATTCTTAAAATGTGTTTGGCAAGCAATGCTTCAGCCAGTCTGCCCTAGACAAAGGAATGAGTATTTGTCTGTCTGACCTGCCTGGTTGTCAGGCAGAGACAATGAAGGCACATTTACATAGAAGGTAAACAAAGCCATCAATCTAGTGAGCGGAGGAGATAGTCTCTCGTCTATAGACAGGGAATCTGAACCTCAAAAGATAAGTAATTGAATCAACTGATTGTATACAATATTACTGTATTATAAAAGGGTATCAAGTAAGGTTTTTTATGAAAGCAAATGATACACTGGTGATTAATATCATTGTGAAATGTATGTATTAACACTACATGAATACTCAATGATACTATGCTTTAAAGTCTGTGACCAAACACAGGGAGAAACAGGTTTTCCCCCAGACAGGAGGAAAGGCAGCTTTTTACCTGCCTGAAAATAAGCAAAGTGTGACCAAAAACAATGGAAGGCCCATTTACATAAAAATCAGCATGGGGATGGGAAATCCACAGGAAGGAAAGGACAGCATGAGGTAATCCTAAATCTGGGGACAAAACAGTGAGTTTGTGAAGATATTAGGAAAGAGAAGGAGCCATCTTGACTCCATCACTAGATAGATACAAGGGGCCAGAGCTCTGGCAAGCCTAGAAAAATGGGTCCTTCATCCAAGGGGGTTGATGTCTCTGGGACTGGAACACTGATGGGGAAACTACCTTGAACAAAGATTGTAAGTTGCTGAAGTTAAGTCTTAGTAACTGGAAAGCACTTTCCACTTTTATTTGCTTGTAACCAATTCTGACTTTATCCCTTATACTTGAACTCTCTTAAAATCCACTCTCTTTCTGTTAGTAAACTTGTTTTACTTTTAATCTAAACTAATCCAGTGTTTGTGTTTGAATTGAAATGATTATTAACTCCAGTTAAAGCAACACATTGCTGTTTTTGTCTCTTTAAAAGAGCAATGGACCTTACTACTTCTCTAAATGTTCCAGGAGAGGACTGGACATTTCAGGGCAGACAGTTATGGGGAAATCTGGGACTGGGGGTGTGTGGGGGTCACTAGGCTAGTAGTAACCAAGGCTGGTGGACTCCAGTGTGTGGCTGTTGTGTAACAAGCAGGCTGCTAGAGTCAGAGCTGCTGAACTAGGGCTACTTAACACACAGGCCTGGTCCACACTAACCCCCCACTTCGAACTAAGGTACGCAAATTCAGCTATGTTAATAACGTAGCTGAATTCGAAGTATCTTAGTCGGAACTTACCGCGGGTCCAGACGCGGCAGGCAGGCTCCCCCGTCGATGCCGCGTACTCCTCTCGCCGAGCTGGAGTACCGGCGTCGACGGCGAGCACTTCCGGGATCGATCCGGGATCGATTTATTGCGTCTAGACAAGACGCGATAAATCGATCCCAGAAGATCGATTGCTTACCGCTGGACCCGGAGGTAAGTGTAGACCTACCCACAGACACTCAGTGCATGCTTGTCTGCTGGCTGGGAGTGTCCAGACAGGAAGCAACAGCAGCAGAGTGTTTTAAGGCACTCGGGATTACAGGACAAGCAGTGAAACAACCTTTCACTGGTCTGGGTTGCACCCCAAAATGTGACACTTGGTCAGTGATGATCAAACTACAGAAAATTGCACACAGATGTTGTTGGGAGGCTTTGAGAGTATTTTAGCTGTAATGCAATCTTTGTGAACTCAAGAGATGCAATGTGCAGCTTGTTTTTGAAAACCACTGAATAGCTGAGACAGTTGCTTTTTGGAATAACATCCACTTGTTAAACTAGTATGATAGGCCCCATCTAAACAGCTATAACAACTGTGTTGTGACTACCATGCTTAAATGTGGTTTAAACTCCATTATAATCTAAGAGGTCAGACTAGTTTCACCAGACGGTGTGGATGTAGCTAAAATTATGTTTTAACCATTTAACAATCATGCTTTATCCCAGGTAGAGACCTAGGATAGAGCGTATTCTTTTTGAAGTGGTTTGGTCTCATCCAGATGTGTTTGCCAAAATATACTGAAATCCAGTTTGGCCAAGATCAAGTTTATATCCTTCTTGAGTATGGCTTGTGTAGAGAGGGCTTTTTTCTCTTTCTTTTCCCCACGTCTTTTATTAAGTGGGATATAATGGTGTATAAATTGCAAACTATATTCAGGAATATGTTGGAGAACAAGAGCTGTCACAGGTAACCACAAGCCATAGCTTTGTCTATTTCAGTGACCATTGATGCAGGTAATGGAGAGGATGAGGACTATCGTCACCAATTTCTTCTTTCCCAACCCAGTCACGGCTTTCTTCTTCACATCTGCATAATCCCAAAGAGGGAGAGAGCCCAGGGGTGAAGACTACAGAGCACATAAACAATTCAAGCTGATTTCCTTGAGAGTTTCTTCTTCTTTTAGTTTCAGGCTCATTTTTCTTATAAAAAGAAACAGGAACATTCAGACTAAGAACAAGTCCTACTGGGTGAATGGCAATTACCACACAAGCTTTACTGTGACAGGCTCACAATTACTGGAAATGTCAGTTTTTTTTATATTTATTTTGGAACTGAATATGGTCTCAGCCCAAACTACAGCAATTTAAGTTCAGACTGCTAACATTTTTCTATATTCACATTTTCTAAATTCAGTGCAAAATGGCTGCTGCCTCTGTTTAAATAATATGTTCAGTTGGTTAAAAACTCAACCAAAATAAATAAATAAATAAAAGCAAAAACATTTTACCACCCTCCCTTCCAATCTTCTTACCAAGCTGAACTGAAGGCTACAAAACTTGTCCATTGTTTCTGCCAAACCCTACAATGATAAAGAACTTTTTTAAAAAGTTAACATGATTCAATATAGGGACAAACTATATGACTTTTTTTCTAAGTGGAAACCATTGCAATTTAATACAGTGCAAGAAAAGTATAAGCCAAATGATGTACTCTCTGATGGAATATCTGCTCCAGTGCAGTGCAATATTTCAATTTTTAAAACTTGTTTTCTTCTCCTTGGTAATCCCTGGGGATAAGTGACCCCCCTCCTTGCTTTCAGAGGAAGGAGAGTCACCGTGATATTTCAGTGTGGGAAATACAGACTGTAATTCAGGAAAGCACTAATGCATACACTTTACTTTTAAACAGTGCTTTAAGCCCATTGACTTTTTAAATGGGAATTCTCATTTACTTGAAGTGAAGCATATACTTAAGTGCTTCTGAATCTGGGCCTATGTATGTTATGGGCATATATCAAAAAAAACCATATAGATGTGAATGATCTATGGACTGATTTACAAGTGACCATTAAAATAATTTTTAAATATCCTGTTTGTTTGTTTTTGGTGGGGTCGGATAGGACAAACTGCTAAACACCAACATAAAGTAATTTTCACATGGCTCTAGATTTTATGTAGAGGAGAAACTTGTACCCAGGGACTAGCCAATGTGGTCTCTGCCCTCCCTGTAGCTCAAGCACTACACAAAGGTTGTTGTCAGTGCTAGTCTCCCAAAAGTATGCAAGGAGGAGCCATGGAGTGTTCAAAACATGACCATTCATTTCTGCCACTGTTGCCTCATTGCTGTACTCTGATATGAAAAGTTCTCAGGACAATTGTAGATTAACAGAAGTTTTTTCTTATGCCATTCACAGCAGATACTGTGTCTTACCACCTATCCTCTATCACTGTAGTTTTCAGAGTACTATGGGTAGAAATTAAGAGTGAAGAATATGTCACACTTAATTACCTCTTTGCCTGGAATGTGTATGGAATGTGAACTATTTAAACATTTATTTAAGTTAAAAAGAGTTTTGAAAATATTTTGCTAAAGCACCCAGTGACTTTTGGTATGGGTTGCCCAAATTCTAAATGTATTATTGGTATAAAAGCTCAGAGTAAAGGAGGGAATGTCCTGGAGTCAGGACTCCTGGGTTCTGTTCCCAGTTCTGTCAATGACTCATTGTGTCACATTGGGAAGGACAACTTCACAACAGATTTAATCACAGAAACTCACAAAAATGCCACCTTGTTCCAGCGCCCTTATCTTCAGGAACTGAGGAGCTGATGAAGCCACCTGCAGAGAGAAGACTACATGAAACACTGATGACCATTAACTGGAAAGAGGTAAAACCAGAGGTAAAATAGGAGCATGCTTGACAAAACATCTGAGATCTCTTTACACCGTTAAAGATTGTATATTGTCAGTATTCTTTAGATGCTGCAATCCAAAAGCATTGCTGTTAGTTACACCAGAATATTAAATCTAGGGTTACTGATATGTATGCCTGTATTTTAAATATGTTGTATTTTGAAACAGTGTGGGCCAGATCCCTTGCATGTGTAAATGGGCATAGCTCTGTTAGCTGCATTGGAGCCATGCTGATTTACACCAGCCGAGCAGGGTCCTGTCTGTAGAGTGTATATGGTACAAACTATTTCCTTTATAGTACAAGGTAATCACCAAAGAAACTGATTTCGGTCCGAGAATCTAAGAACCACTACAGACAATTTCACAATCACACCAGTATTTAAACCCAATCTTTACAAATCCACACATCAGTGTTACTTTTACAAGCAGAAACCATCAATAGTATGTTTTAAATCATTTGGAAAATGACAGCTAGTATTACGACTGCTTTCAGCTCAAAAGACATATTCTTAAAACTAAACCATTGGGCATGTGACTTTCAAAGCAGTAGGAGTAGCAATGTCAAGTTCTGAAGTATTCTATCAAGTTACAGCAAACTATTCTTCTGGCACAGATTTATACAATGTTTTTTAAAAAAATATCAATTACAAAACTAGCAAAATTTCCAAAATTTAATTATAGGATATTCGAGTAAGTAGGGTAAGGAAAGGAATCTAGAGAGAGGAAACATTGTTTTATAGTCTAGACATGACCATAACCATGCCTCTAAACCCTGTGGAAGTCTTGGGCCCCATTTTTGCAAAGACTGTAAGCACACATGTAACCCCATTGAAGTCAATGAGGCTGCTCGCATATACAAAATTAAGCACACGCCTAAATATTTGGAACTGTGCTCTAACTGTGTCAAGAAACAACTGTACTGTAATCAGGTCACTCAGGAAGGCTGTGCTTGTAATGCAGATGGGGCTTACACTAGAAATCGTGTTAGAAGTTTAGTATCAGGTAATAAAAAAAAGGGAGAAATTATAAATGCAAAAATGGGATAGCAATTTGCCAATAGTAGTTATTTAAATATCGGGTGAAGGAAAGTTAGTAAGCAAAGATTTAGATTTGACTAAATTGGTGCAACAAATCCTAAGGAGAAAATATCATTACAATGTAATTAGAGATTGAGGAGGAAAATTGCGTGCATTTGTTTTAATCTTCATAAGTAATAGAAAGGAAATGTCTTGAGAATGAAAGATTACCGGGAAACATATTGGTTGTTCTTGTGGGAGAAGATTACAGTGCAGTAACTGACCAGACCTACAGCTCCATGATGAACATTGGCATCACTTTTTAAACCTGGTCTGGGAACAAGATAATAAACTGGACTAACTGGATGATCAGTATTAATGTTTGCAGGGGTGCAGTATTAAAAGAAGAAAATATGAAACCGTTAAAATACTTTATGAATGTAGAGACTGGTATTAGAGACAGATATTAAGGAATAGGTAGTGTTATAGAATATATCCTGTAGGATATTAAGAATTTAGGTCCAATTCAATACAACTCTTAAGCATTTGCTTTAAATTAAGTCCTTGAAATTAACATTAAGCCTATCACTATTAAACAATGCACTTAAGTATGTGGCTAAAATTAAGCAGGCGCTTATGGGAATTGCTGAATCAGGGCTCCTGGGATTAACAAATCATTTGTTTTGTAAATAAAATTATTTTGACATTGTGATGTGTGCTAATTTTTTGCCCACCCTTATTCTGTTGGTGATACCCTATCAGGTAAGATCACAGGAAAAGCGATATGAAATATGCTATGTTCTTTCCATCATTCCCTAAAGTTTGTCCCACACAGATCATTCCCTAAGGTTTGTCCCACACAGGAGATAATTCAGAAAATGTCACAGCAACAGCCAATTGTAGGCTTGCACAATTATGTCATCGTTAGAAACAGACCTTTCTCCTCTCTCCAAGAATGCTACGTCTGGGAATGAGAAGGTTCAAAGTAGTGAATAGTTGTAATACCAGTTTGGAAGTGAGCATGGTAAAATCCCTGGTTGCTCCAATCCAAACCTAGCTATATCCAAAGCCCACTGATTTGAAATCAATGGAATGACTTCCATTGACTTCAGTGGGCTTTGGAACTGACTCTATGGGCTCAATCCTGTGAGGTACTGAGCACTCTAGCCCCAATCCAGCAAAGAATTTAAGCATCAAGGGGGCCAATACATGCTTAAGGTTAAGCATATGCTTAAGTGCTTTGCTGAATTGGACCAGAGTGCTCAGCACCTGAAGAACTGAGGCTTACATGAAAATAATTCAAATTCTTTATTAAAACAGAGTCAAACATTATTCTGCTAAACTAAAGAGCACTAGACTCTAAATTAGATAATTGATCTTTTAACTATTAGTATGTGCCTATTCCAAATGAATATTTTTAGTTTCACTGTATATTTTGTCATCCAATCACAAACCATCATTTCTGTTTAGACCTTGTGAGATAAAATAACAAAATGTGACCTAGTGTAACAACAAACCGTGCTGCAATGAAAGAGAGAAAGCTAGAGGAAAAAGAACATCTTCTTAATACTTGATAGTCAGAACACATTTAGTATAGTTTATATTTTTTCAGTTTTAACTCTCTCATAGGTAGGTTTTTAGATGTACCTTAATATATAGCCATAGGCCAGAGGTTTTTCTACTACTGCCTTATTCATTATGACTTATTTCTTATCAGACAGGAAAACAGAAAGCCTTTTAGATATAACAACCACTGTCAAATAAAATAACTATACTATTTTAATTATTATGATTCCTTTATGCAGTTACACAGAACAATACACTGACAGACAGCACAATTCACCAGCCTAGACTATAACAACGTATGTCTACTTAATTTTCAGAAGTATTACTAGTAAGATCAATAAGATACATCAAAAAAGTAATATCATCACAGTTCTTGCGAACGGTTTGACCTGAAAACAGCACCTTCAAAAATAAATTATCGTAATATTTAAAACTATTTTTCCCCACTAAATGCCACAGTATTTTCTTATATTACTGGACATGGCAAAGTGATGTAATAAATAAAATAGAAACGAATCTGGTCAAATTATTCCTGTATTCATACTGATAAAGACCAATAATTTGACAAAACAGAATGATTAGTGTCTTACCTACGCTACAGAAAGAAGATAGTTAAATTGTGGGATTAACCCACAGCCTCAAATTGGGGTAGTACTCTGAGGGGCACAAGGCCTTCAGGAGTTCCCAAAAAGTGCAGCCTCTGTGAAATGTACTTACCTCCATGCCTGGCCAGCTGGGTGCTGACTCCACTTCCTCCCCACACCCTTTGCACTGATGATTGAAGTTAGAAGTACCATAACAATGCTTCTGAGATTTTTTTTTAACTGCCTTAAAAATTGCACAACTTTTATAAGTAAACATTTTTTTCCAAATAAGAAAAAAATGTATTTTTAAACATAACAAACTAGGTAATGTGGTAAAATAGAGATTTTACTTCAGAAATTCAGGAATTTATTTTCAGGAATGACTTGGGAAAACTGGCTGTAGACTAGGTTGGGAATTTTCAGTCATAATCATAACACTAATTTGAATTTGAGCACCACAAAACAGCTTTCATAGAATCATAGAATATCAGGGTTGGAAGGGACCTCAGGAGGTCATCTAGTCCAACCCCCTGCTCAAAGCAGGATCAATCCCCAACTAAATCATCCCAGCCAGGGCTTTGTCAAGCCTGACCTTAAAAACCTCTAAGGAAGGAGATTCCGCCACCTCCCTAGGTAACCCATTCCAGTGCTTCACCACCCTCCTAGTGAAAAAGTTTTTCCTAATATCCAACTGAAACCTCCCCGACTGCAACTTGAGACCATTACTCCTTGTTCTGTCATCTGCTACCACTGAGAACAGTCTAGATCCATCCTCTTTGGAACCCCGTTTCAGGTAGTTGAAAGCAGTTATCAAATCCCCCCATATTCTTCTCTTCTGCAGACTAAACAATCCCAGTTCCCTCAGCCTCTCCTCATAAGTCATGTGTTCCAGCCCCTTAATCATTTTTGTTGCCCTCCGGTGGACTCTTTCCAATTTTTTCATATCCTTCTTGTAGTGTGGGGCCCAAAACTGGACACAGTACTCCAGATGAGGCCTCACCAATGTTGAATAGAGGGGAATGATCACGTCCCTCAATCTGCTGGCAATGCCCCTACTTATACAGCCCAAAATGCCGTTAGCCTTCTTAGCAACAAGGGCACACTGTTGACTCATATCCAGCTTCTTGTCCACTGTAACCCCTAGGTCTTTTTCTGCAGAACTGCTGCCTATCCGCTTGGTCCCTAGTCTGTAGCAGTGCATGGGATTCTTCCGGCCTAAGTGCAAGACTCTGCACTTGTCCTTGTTGAACCTCATCAGATTTCCTTTGGCCCAATCGTCCGATTTTTCTAGGTCCCTCTGTATCCTATCCCTATCCTCCAGCGTATCTACCACTCCTCCCAGTTTAGTGTCATCTGCAAACTTGCTGAGGGTGCAGTCCACACCGTCCTCCAAATCATTAATGAAGATATTGAACAAAACTGGCCCCAGGACAGACCCTTGGGGCACTCCGCTTGATACCGGCTGCCAACTAGACATGGAGCCATTGATCAGTACCCGTTGAGCCCAACGATCTAGCCAGCTTTCTATCCACCTTATAGTCCATTCATCCAGCCCGTACTTCTTTAACTTGCTGGCAAGAATACTGTGGGAGACCGTATCAAAAGCTTTGCTAAAGTCAAGGAATAACACGTCCACTGCTTTCCCCTCATCCACAGAGCCAGTTATCTCATCATAGAAGGCAATTAGGTTAGTCAGGCATGACATGCCCTTGGTGAATCCATGCTGACTGTTCCTGATCACTTTTCTCTCCTCTAAGTGCTTCAGAATTGATTCCTTGAGGACCTGCTCCATTATTTTTCCAGGGACTGAGGTGAGGCTGACTGGCCTGTAGTTCCCTGGATCTTTTTTTAAAGATGGGCACTACATTAGCCTTTTTCCAGTCATCCGGGACCTCCCACGATCGCCATGAGTTTTCAAAGATAATGGCCAATGGCTCCGCAATCACATCTGCCAACTCCTTTAGCATCCTCGGATGCAGCGCATCCGGCCCCATGGACTTGTGCTCGTCCAGCTTTTCTAACTAGTCCTGAACCACTTCTTTCTCCACAGAGGGCTGGTCACCTCCTCCCCATGCTGTGCTGCCATTTATGACATAGTAAATTATATAATTAGGCACTGCCTACTGAAATTAATCAGAAACTGTTTAACTAAAATCCTTAAAAATTTTAAAAATATTCAGATGGCTACCAAAATATTTGAATTCCTACTTTAATCTCATTTAGAAGATTCGTGGGTCTCAGACATAAGATTTGAGTCAGTGTCACTCAACCTTGTGTTGCCCTCAATTACTGGGACTTTTGATTATTTTTCAAAAGTGGGGTTGTTTCATTTGAGGGCTTACATGACACTGAAGTAGGGCACAGGCTCTAGGATGGCCTCTGCTTGGGGTGAATTTCACCAAGTATTAAGCAACAAAGACTCCTGTGGCACCTTATAGACTAACAGATGTATTGGAGCATAAGCTTTCGTGGGTGAATACCCACTTCGTGAGACATTGCTTTTTACAGATCCAGACTAACACGGCTACCCCTCTGATACTTGACACCAAGTATTAACAATCTATTTTTGACTGGAAACCACTTTGTAGGACCTCCAGTGAAACTTGGTTAGTAAAAAAGAAAAATCAAGTACACATTATGGCAGGGTGACTAATGAAGCCCATCAGACTTCTTCCCTACGTAAAGTTAGGCCATGTCTACAGCAGAGACCTTACAGCGGCACAGCTGTACCACTGTAGCTGCACTGCTGTAATGTCTCCTGCGTAGCTGCTCTATGCCAATGGGAGAGAGCTCTCCTGTCGGCAGAATTAAACCACGTCCAGGGGCGTGCGCAATGGGGGCAAGCAGGGGCACAGCCCCTCCAGTAATCATCTCTGCCACTGTCCGCAGCTTCTACGCTGGCCCTCACCCCAGGATTCCCTCCCCAAGCCCGTCCTCCCTCTTTTCTGCCACAGTGGAAGTCGGGCTGAGCATGGCTGGAGACGCCCCTGGGAAAGGCACTGCAGCTAGCACTCCGGCTGAGCCCCATTAGATGGCACCTGGAGCAGGGAAGCTGGGCTGGCAGCACAGTTCTGCCAGAGGGGGCACGGGAAGCTTGCTGAGCCCCATCCCTTCCTCGCCTGCAGCCTCTAGTAAGTGTTTGGAGCCTGGGACAATGGGGGAAGGGAGGCAGCAGGGTGCTGGGGGGATGGGTGAGGAGCCCGAGGAAGCAGCGGGAGCCAGGGGGTGGGGGAGGCAGCAGGGCCCGGGGGCATTGGGTAGAGGGCCGGTGTTTAAAGTGCCCCCCCAAAAGTAGTCAAATTTAAATCCCTGCGCATCCTCCTTACCCCCAACGAGCAGCAGTAGCTATGTCAGCAAGAGAGCGTCTCCTGTCAACATAGCGCTGTCCATCCCGGTGCTTCTGTCAGTGAAACTTATGGCAGTCAGGGGTGTGTTTTTTCACAACCCTGACTGACAAAAGTGTTACTGACAAAAGTGCTAGTGTAGACATAGCCTTAGACATGTGCTTAAGTCTTTGCAGGGTTTGGGCCCATGTAACTGCCTGGGACAGTTCAGTTAAAAATTAAGTGCAAAGTTAGAAGTATGAAATGTAAACATTTTTTATTTACTTAGCCATAAATTAATCAAAATCTTTTTCATGTATGTATACATTGCAAATAGGGTTCGGTTACTCGGACTAGTAAACTATGCTTATTGCAGGCACAGATTTCACAGGGTGGGATTTAAAGGATGCCTTGTAATGATTCTCTGTACTGGCTTGTGCACCATTGCCTATGAATGGTTGTTAAAAGATCTGTTAAGAATTCTGGGTCAAAGTATGACAAACATTAAGTCATAAATTGAAATACAGATGGTTACAGGATGATGGTAATAAAGTTAAATATTTGAATGTAACTTGCAATGTGCATAATGGATCAAGATATTATGCTTATATGTGATTAATCCAGTGATCAAGGTATGACTTACCTGAGAATATCCACATGAATAAAGTTAGGCATAGTCTTAAATCTTTGCAGGATTGGGCCCCATGATTAGCACTTACTAAGGTCCTGTATTATAGGTTCCTAGTTTCAATACTGATAACAAAATTATCTTCTCAGTATAGAACAGAATTAGACTCCAATCCCACAAAGACTTTTGCACATGTTTAACCTTACATACTTTTGTGAGTAGCCTCACTGAAGCCATTGATAGTGCGTAAAATTAAGTACATGCATAGGTCTTTGCAGGATCAAGGTCTTCAATAGGATTCCTACTTTTTGATAAAACTTTAGTTGTTGTATCAAATTTAATTATAATTTCTTGATAAATTTGCACATGCCAAGTTAAATAAAGATGTTTATCTTTCTTACTATCATATAGCCATCTTTAGTTCTTTT
Organism: Emys orbicularis; assembly: GCF_028017835.1. Taxonomy (NCBI): domain Eukaryota; kingdom Metazoa; phylum Chordata; order Testudines; family Emydidae; genus Emys; species Emys orbicularis. Next base: position 92,545,630 of record NC_088687.1, on the reverse strand, counting down.
ATTTCTTTTAAAGGTTTTCTTAACCAAAATAAAACAAAGATTTAGAAGAAGTCTTAAATTCATTTCACAACAGAGAATTGAAGTAAATGTATAAGTTTGGTATATTCATTTATTTTAATTCTATGTTGAAAACTTATTATTCTCACTTTCTCATTTAATGTTAAAAAAAAAAAACAGATTCAAGAGAAAAATGCAATATTTTACATGCCTTTTGTTTCCTGCCACCTCTCTTCATCTCGGCAACTTTTTCACCTACTCCTGAAAAAAAGAAACTCACAATCATAAATCTACAAGAAACCTAAAGTTATTAGAAAGATGAAGGATATGAAATTTAGAAATAACCTCTAAAGTTCCTAGGTATCTAAAGTGTAGCATAGTAACATATACAGTTTGGCCAGAGGCTCAAAATAAAAACTAATAGTTAAAAATATATATATTTAAGAAGCACCAAGTCAGAGCTGTAAGTGGTTTTTCACTTGTTTGTTGTTTTGGTTTTGTTTTGGATTTTTGTAGAAAATACTGTTAAGTGATCATCAACAAAAACACAATGAGAAGCTCCATTTGTATTAATAGTGTCATTCTTGCTGCATTGCTACAGTACAGTATATTGAAACTTGTTTATATATAGTATTCTTGCTATTCTGTTAAAGAAGAGGTCAACTTTTAGCATGTGTAGATAAATGGTCAGAGCAAAGGCTTCAACTACTTTACCAACATATCATCCCAAAGAATAGCCCAGTGGTTTGAGCACTGGCCTGCTAAACCCAGGGTCGTGAGTTCAATCCTCAAGGGGGTCACTTAGGGATCTGGGGCAAAATCAGTACTTGGTCTGCCTAGTGAAAGCAGGGGGCTGGACTCAATGACCTTTCAAGGTCCCTTCCAGTTCTAGGGGATAGGATATCTCCATTAATTTAAAGACTACAATTTGACTGGTAAAAGAAATATTTTAAGAGGCAATCAGATACCCTAGTGAGGAGCAAGTGTAAGAACCAGATTATAACAGAATAGAGACAACTCATGACTTTTAAATTCCCTTGTTTTCATAGATTCTGTGGGTGAATTATTTGTGAATTAGGGATTTTTCAGAATAATTGTTTTAAACTGCACAGAGTAGAAAACTAGCTATCACTATTTTTGTACAAAGAAATATTTTAAAATACAGAAAAGTACATCTACAAAAGGTAGATGACAGCTCTTTTGTAGAAGAGAAAATTATAATATGCAGGGATAGAATGAGGATTTTTACTTTCACTATTTCCACAGTTCCACACTTTTGACTTAGATTTGCTAAATTATTATATATAATTTATAAAATCCTACTTATTTTTTATCAGTTTGTTTGCAACTGTGTGGTAGATATAAGGAAAACCATTTCTAACTCGGAACTTCTCAATATGCTTTTCAACACTGTATGTTGTTTTCTGACACACTTGTCACTTCAGACCATGCTTACCTTCTATTAGATTTGAATGTAGTGCCTCATTACCTTTCTGTTCCAGGTCACCAAAGGCTTTTCTGTCCCTGAGCGAATAACATAATACTGCAGCTGTCTATTAAATCAATTAAGGAAGACGTTAAAGGAACAAGTTGCTTAAAATACAGGTTCATTTGTTTTAGGAAAGTATCCGTCTTCTTAATTAACTTTGCCACTATATTTAATTAACTAGGGTTTAATGACAGTTGGTAAGTGATACATTAATTAACTTAGGAAATGATTCATTTTCTCTGCCTTTTTATAATATACTTGTAATAAAATCAAGTGTGGCATGAGTAATCCAATTAAAAGCACACTGTCATTTCATGCTATGTAATATTACAATCTGAATGCCAGGATAAAGTCAGTATATTAAAGCAGAAATGAGTGAATTATGCTATATAATGACATGAGTAAGGTATAGGAAAAGAAGAATATTTTATTTTTCTTTTCACAAATTCTGTACTTGCTCGGTTCTGAACAGCAGACTCCTTACTGTTAAAGTATTTTTGCACACTCAATGTTATCAAAATGCATGCTTACCACCTTACAATATTTTAAAGATATTATTTGATTATGATTATTTGTTAGTAATTATTCACAACCTGCCTTTCATTTATGTGCACACTGTTGGTGCTATCCAAATAAACAAACAAAAAACAAGCATACTAATAATGGGACCAGCCCAGCCCTGCTCCCATTATCTTCAGTTCTACCAGCTTATGCACCAAGGCCCAGATTCACAAAAGTACTTAGTTGCCTAACTCCCCACTATAGGTGCTTACGTCCAAGATGTAGGCACCAGTCAGACCCTCAAAACCCCTTCTTGGCTGCTACCTAGGCCTGCAGGTACCTAAAATTCCCCAGCACCTAAATTCTCTCTGTTAACATTTCTGCCACTCAGCATGTGCACAATGCCTATCTCATGCTTAAGCCCCAGCCTGATCTTCAGACCAGGTAAATATAGGTGGGGCAATGCTTATCTCACCTGTGGGGTCCAATCCAGTGGGTGTGCTGAGAGCATGCCTATGGGATCAGGCACCACACAAAAATCCAGCTGGAGGAAGACATGCCGCCCTTATAATTTTTAGCCCACTGCTTAGAGCACTTACCCAGGATATGGGTTCAATTCCCCCCTCTGCCTAATCCTCTGGAGAAAAGATTTGAACAGAGGTTTCCCACCTCTGAGAAGGGTGCCCCAAACAGTTGGCTATGAGATATTCTGATGTGGTCTCTCTCCATCTCTCCTGTTGTCCCTGTTCCACTTTGGATAAGTACTTAAATAGTCATTGAAGCAGGGGGATTAAACCCTGGGTCTCTCCCTCTCAGGTGAGTGCCCTAACCTCCAGGATATAGAATCATTCTTATTCTCTCTCTCAATGACTATGTAAGTGGGGGAAGTAGAGAAGTTCTGTCAACAGGTAACTATGTTCAAGGGCTTTCACGATCCTCTTTTCCAGCTGTTGCATCTTGAACTTAAGGAATAAACTATAACAGAAGATCCTCTTCACTGGTACATGAAGAGTTTAAAAGCTTCTGCAAATCTGCACCATAGGAAGGGGCTGATCCCACCCTCCTAAGAAATGACCCAGAAAAGGAAAATTCTAAACTAAGAGGTAGAAATGGTTGTCCTACTTGAGGTCTTGGTCTTCTGGGCATCTGGGTAAGAGGAGTTCTCTGAGCAGCTGAATAAAGAGATCCTAAAATCAAATCAAATGTATGACTTTTGTAACAGCAATTTGAGATATTAACATAACAGATATTATAATAAATCCTTGAAACTACATCATTACAAAAGTCAGGGTGACTTAATTTTCTTTTGTTTTATTAATTTAATTCCCAGTCTAGAGAGAGAATTTGACAACTCACACATTGTAATTTGTAGGACTTAATTTGATGTTGTTTGCTGGCCTCAATATAATTTTGTTTTAATGAAAAATGGAGATTTAACAAATAAAAACAAGAAGAAAATAAAAGTAACTCAAGTCACTTACATTAGTGTTAGCATGCAAATTATAGCAGTAAGCTTTGACTTCACTTTCTTTCCTTCCATTAGCAGATCTGCTAATTTAAGACAGCATATGCAAAGGATGCCCTCACTTCCAGATACATGGCCCTAGGCCATCTAGCTGGCTCATTAAGAAGTTGGGGGTTTAATTAAAATTTGAAGTATGGCCACCAGTTTTCACTTTAGAATTCTATAGTCCCTCCCTGTTCTGTTGCACCACAACCAGCTCTATTCCTAGACTTAAAAGATGTTCCTTAGTGGATAGCCTACAAATGCTTGATACTGTGACACCACATGTATTTCCCCTCCCATCTTCCAACTCCTTGTGGGTGCTTCAAACCCAGCAACCAAGATGTAAGTGTGCTACTAAACATGAGCCCCCCAAATGTTACCACAATAGACATTGTGGAATAGACCAATATATTCTGAATGTTTAGATTTTTTAAAATAACCTAAAATATAATGTTTCCAGACTATATTGTGCGTTGTTGTAATTGCCATGTGTGGAATTTTCAAAAGCACCTACATGTCTTAGAAACACAAGTCAGTGAGACTTGTAGTCCTAAACAGTTTAGGCTCATCTGAAAATCCCACCCCATATTCAGAGCATTTACATATAGAAAGAGATTATAATATTCAGAACTGCTGGTTATCTAGCCTCCAAATGAGGGTTAAAGTATTTTACACTGCTACCTACCATGACAAAGACACTTACTTTCCCAAAGTCTTCTAGTCAAATCCTTCTTTTCTTTTAATGATGATATTGTGATAAAATTATCACAAAGAGAAGCAAAATTCTGCATTTCATTGGAGTGTGCATATATTCTCTCTTGATCCAGTTGTGTCACTATCAGACATCGACCCTGGAAATGTATGGAGATTTTAATTAGATGGAAATATATTTAGAGATGTTTGTGTAGGTTATTCTACATTGCCTAAATTGTCACAATTACTCTGTTCCATGTCTGACCTACAATTTTATTTTGACAATGTGCAGAATAAAATGTGCAGATTAAACCATCATACTGATACTAATTGACTGATTTAATATGATTTTCTGTGATAGAAGCTTTTGTAGAAGCAAATTCATCTACCAAGAATAAAGGGATACATTTTCAAAACATTGCACAAGGTTTCCACTGTATGATTCTCACTTAAGTTTAAATGTTACAGTAATAATGGGGGTTGTTATACAATATCTATCTGAACTGTTGGGAAAAAGTTCACACTGTAAAGGTAACTAAAATGCATTGTCTGTTCTACTAAGCACTAAAACTTATCTTTGACTGTTCAAATTAAACATACGGCAGCTTTTTCAAAATATCTTTCAGTTGTCTGAAACTATGTTAATAAAGGCCCCAATTCAGGAGAGCATTTAAACATAGTAATAAGTGAGCTATGGGATAACCACATAATTATACCTGTGACCCTAGACACACAACCTATTCAAACACTGAGCTCCAGTAAAAAATGTTCACATCTGTGGAATACAGCACTTTGGAAAAAAAATTCACTTGATGCAAAGGGTAAATGTGTAAATCACATTACTGTTAATACAAGTTGCATTTGCAAATCCCCATAATTTGATATAAGAACACATCTCCTGAATATTTCCTAACAAAGTAATTTAACTATTGGGGCAAGAATAACAGTCCATACACATTTTGTTAAACCTTTTTTTTTTAAGTTTCTGCCAGCACTTCAAACACAATTACTAAGAAAAAACAGTCCATACAAGTTTGATTAAACCTTTTAAAAGGTTTTTGCCAGCATTTCAAACACAATTACTTTTGCCATTATTTATAAAAACAACAATCCCCACATGAGTTTCTCCTAATTTGGGTCACCATAGTTCTTGCAGTTTATATCAGGCTTTCTAACCCATCTGTGGGTCCTACCTTGCTTCCCCAAACCCGGGGGGGGGGGGGGGGAATTTAACTGCTTTCCAAGTCAGGAAAATTATTTAAATACATATATATTCCATGGTATATATAAAAGCACACCAATACATTTTAAATAAAAAGTCTTGATGTACAAGTTCTTACTTTCCACAAGGAATACACATGACCAATTTATAAAATAGGATATGAATTCCCCAGCCATAATTAGGATCAGATTTATAGTTTTCACATAATTCAAAGCTCTGTTTCAAGTCCTGATCAGCTTTTGTATGTGTTTCCTCTCTAAACTTCCAGTTTAGCAATGAACCATAGAAAAGGTGATGCAATTAGCATACTAAAAATTAATTGGGTGACACTCAGACAGCAGCATGAAAAACAGTTTGCAGCATATGAGCATTTTTTTAGACGGCATTCATATTTCCTCATTTATGAATGAATCAAAATATGTAGAAAAACAAGCCTTTAGAAGGAAAAAAAGAGAGCCAGATTTCCCTGTGGGTGCTCCAGGGCTGGAGCACCCACAGGGAAAAATTAGTGGGTGCTCTACACCCACCGGCAGCCAAGCTCCCCTCCCCCCCCACCTCCTCCTCCTCCCCTGAGTGCACCGCGTCCTCGCTCCTCCGCTTACCTCCCAGTGCTTGCCGCCGCCAAACAGCTGTTTGGTGGCGTAGCAAGCTCCGGGAGGGAGGGGGGAGGAGCGGGAACATGGTGCGCTCAGGGGAGGAGGTGGGGAAGAGGCGGGGCCGGGGCGGGAATTTGGGGAATGAGGGGTATAGGGGTAGGGAGGGGGCGGAGTTGGAGTGGGGACTTTGGGGAAGGGGTTGAAATGGGGGTGGGGCAGGGGTGGAACTGGGGCAGGACCGGGGGCAGAGCACCCACCAGCGCGAGTAGAAGTCGGCACCCATGCATGCAGATTCCCCTTCACTGGACTCTGTGGTCTATAGAGAGGAAGAGATGGGTGAGCTGTAGGGATGCAACCTGCCCAGAATTTAGAAGGCTATTTTAGCCTTTCCACGGAGACCCTTCTGCACTATGGAGGCCTCCTTTAAAGAGAGTTCCAGTGGCAAAAGCTGGCAGATAGAAGGAAGGAAAAAAACACAGTGGGCTAGAGGGTGTTCACAGGGTCTCCATATGGGCAGAGCAGAGGCAGATTATGGTTTTGTGGGGCCCTGGGCAAGAGCAAGTGGGGGCCCCTCCCCACTCCTTTCGCCTGCATTCCCCCTCCCCGTGCTCCTGCCAGGGAAATGGGGTCGGAGTACAGGGGCTTGCCCCGCTCAACCCAGAATTCCTGCCGGGGACCCCATAGGAGCGCCAGGCGGGCTGGCAGAGTGGGTTGGGGCATGGGGAGCCCATTTTTACAGGGGCCCCCAATTGGCTGGGGCTCCTGGGCATGAGCCCCATTGGCTAATCCGCCACTAGGGCAGACCTGACCTCAAGTGGATCTTGGGGAATGCACATACTATATTCTGGGGCATGTGGGGTGGGGGAGTTAACCTCTTTACCCCAGTGCAATAGTGTGAGGGAAACTCCACAAGATGAACTTCACATACTATTCTGGCCTCTTTCCTCACTACCACTGGTGTGTTTCCCCGCAAGATGGACAATTTGGCCTTTAATTCTTAAAGGTTTATTGTCATGATTTGTAAACTAAATAATACTTAGAATGTGTATGATGCTTTGTATTTTCAAAGCACTGTACAGACATTAGCTAATCCTCACAACACCCCCGTGAGGCAGCTAAGTATTATTATCCCCATTTCGCTAAAGCTGAGACAGAAAGGCTAAATGACATGCACAAAGCCATGAAATGAGTCAGTGACAGAGCCTGTCTCCCAAGCCTATACTCATTCTGCCAGACTACACTGCCTCAGAATTCTGGGGATGAAGAAAGGACTGATCTGCTAATAACATATATAGAAATACAAATGTTAAATAGTGTTCCATAAACATGCAATCCTTTTAGGACAAGCCATTATAAACTACTCTGTGAAACCATATCCAAGATTTGAAACCTGAGAATATCATTTTCATGTTCTAGATATTTTTACAAGGCTAACTGCTTGATTCATACATGAATATTCTGGGCCAGGTTTTCAGCTTCTGTTTTCATAGACTCATAGAATCATAGAAAATCAGGGTTGGAAGGGACCTTAGGAGGTCATCTAGTCCAACCCCCTGCTCAAAGCAGGACCAGTTCCCAACTAAATCATCCCAGCCAGGGCTTTGTCAAGCCTGACCTTAAAAACCTCTAAGGAAGGAGATTCCACCACCTCCCTAGGTAACCCATTCCAGTGCTTCACCACCCTCCTAGTGAAAAAGTTTTTCCTAATATCCAACTGAAACCTCCCCGACTGCAACTTGAGACCATTACTCCTTGTTCTGTCATCTGCTACCACTGAGAACAGTCTAGATCCATCCTCTTTGGAATCGCCTTTCAGGTAGTTGAAAGCAGCTATCAAATTCCCCCTCATTCTTCTCTTCTGCAGACTAAATAATCCCAGTTCCCTCAGCCTCTCCTCATAAGTCATGTGCTCCAGCCCCCTAATCATTTTTGTTGCCCTCCACTGGACTCTCTCCAATTTTTCCACATCCTTCTTGTAGTGTGGGGCCCAAAACTGGACACAGTACTCCAGATGAGGCCTCACCAATGTCGAATAGAGGGGAATGATCATGTCCCTCGATCTGCTGGCAATGCTCCTACTTATACAGCCCAAAATGCCGTTAACCTTCTTGGCAACAAGGGCACACTGTTGACTCATATCCAGCTTCTCTTCCACTGTTACTCTGTGAGTGCATAAAACCAATACAGGCTAAAAATGTGGCCCAATATGACTTGAGGTAGATTTCTTCCTAACTGTAATGACTGAAAAATATCTCAGACATGTAATGGATTGATAACATCTTTCAAAACACTGTTACAGAAAAATGGGATCCCCATTCTACCTCAGAATAGAATGAATTTACAGTATGTTCCTGATCCTGAGGTCCTTTCTCAGGCAAAACTTCCCATTGTAGTCAAAGAAAGGAAAGTCATTGAGAAGCTATTGTCTGAACGAGGAATGCAGGGTCAGACCCACAATGAAAACTAAAAAATGCAAATAGCTCCCTATTGGCTGTATTCAGAGATTACATCCCCCCATGAGGCTAGCACAAGTTTTCACATGCATCAGTCTCACAAAGTTTTCTTATATTCAATTTTATTCCTTACTGTGACCTACAGTTATCTGAGCTTTTACAGCAGGAATTATAGGATGTCATTTCTGCCATATGATGTGTTTTTAACATACTTACCGATTTTACAACTACTAAGAAGTAAGAGTTTAAACTTTCTGGGACAACAGTTGTTCCTGTCCTGAAGACAATAGAAAAATGGAATAGATGTCAGTGTGTCTACAAACTCCTTCCACAGATATTCAGAAACAAAAGGATCAGTGATGCCAATATCCAAAACGTTCTCATAGCAATTGAATACCATGTAAGTGGACAGTGCTGGAGCTCTGGAAACAATCCAGAAGCTTCAGTGGTTTAATATAGAATGTTTACACAAATACTTTAGTTTCCCTTGTGGTAAAACTTAACGCTCATGAGTAGAAAAATACTGCTGTTCCCCTTTTTGCAACAGTGTTAGAAGTTATGTGTTATATGTTCTAGTTATGTAGGAAACTGCAGTTTTTAGGAGCAGATTCTCCATTCACTTAGCTCAGGAGTAGCTCCATTGAAGTCAGTGGGCAGCATTCTATTCCTAGTTACACCAATGTAAATCCCGAGTAATACTATAATATCTATCTTATTATTAATGTTTATACTGGTGAAGTATGAAGTCCACACAAATACAATCAAATGTCTACAAAATAGATCAAAACAAACATTTCTTGAGTTATTAAAAAAGGGCTACATTTGCACCTGCCTATAGAATAGCCTAACTACATATTACAGGAAAAGTATTATCTATTCTTATTAAATTTTGTTGCATTTCCCTAACAACCACCTGTAAAATCTCTGTAGGGAGCAGTGGACAAGAAAGTCCATTTCTTCTGCTGGCCATGAAGAGAATAATGTGAGTTTCCTGTAGAGAAAGGAAAAGAGATATTAGAATTGTTAATAAACTCCTTCTCTACTTCTGAAACCCTCAGATGAAATTCTACTTTCTCCTGAATTAGAAATAAATTACTGTATTTAACTGAGAGCTCTAGGCACTACTGTAATAAAACAGTAAGTAATAATAATGAAAACTGTACTTTGTTGAACAAAAAACATTTAAAAATCTGCACAATAGCTTCTTCCAGTGCATACATTTACTCAGCCCATCCATTTAAACATACCAATATGTATTTTGAGGTTTTTCTTTTACAGGTGAGGAAGGGAGAAAGAGGTTATTTGTACTGTTTGATATTTAATTATTAGGGAGGCAATCACACACTAGAGATATAATGAGGTCCATATAAGTACCCATAGAGAAAGACATTGCCTATAGGCACCACCTCTGCAGCTCCCATTGGCCGCAGTTCCCGGCCAATGGGAGCTGCGAAGCCAGCGCTCTGGGCGGAGGCAGCGCACAGAGCTGCCTGGCCATGCCTCTGCCTAGCAGCTGAGAGAGGGGGATGTTGCCGCTTCCAGAGCCCGCCTCACCCCGTCCTGTGCCCCAACCCCCTCCCACACCCACACCCAAACTCTGCTGCTGGGGGGGAGGGGAGATGTGGAGGCAGGTAAGGAGTCTGCCGGCCCTGCCAAACCCCCCCACGCCAGCACCAGCGGGGGACCTGGGCCACACGCCGCCTCCCATGTCCCCCCAGCACCAGTGGGGTCCCGGGCCGCACGCCGCCTCCCATGCCCCCCCTAGCACCAGCGGGGTCCCGGGCCACACGCTGCTTCCATGGCTCCCAGCACCAGCGGGGGTCCTGTGCCGCACACTGCCACCCGCCCCCCCCCCTCCAGCACCAGCAGGGGTCCCAGGCCACGCTCCACCGCCTACCCCCTCCCCAGCACCCGGGCCGCCCTCCCCCTGCACCCATGATGCCCCAGGCAGCCCATCCTCCACGTTTTAGTCACTGGTATTTTTAGTAAAAGTCATGGACAGGTCATGGGCCTCGAATTTTTGTTTACGGCCCATGACCTGTCCGTGACTTTTACTAAAAATACTAAAAAATATAATGATTTCCAAAGGCAGCAATAAAATATCAGGGCATATTTCAGTGGCTCATCAAAATGCAAAAGAGGAAGAGGGAGTTATAACTGCAGTATCATACCCACAAATCTACAGTATACAAGGTTTGCTAGGAAGAAGTGCTTTACAGCTGAATCACTAAGATCACATGAGATACTTTTAAGGACTAGAGGCAGAGGCCTGAATTCTGATTTATACTAGTGCCTCTTTACACACAGCCTAAATTTGTATAGCCAGAGTGATGCAAAGGGGCCTTAGCGTAAATAAGAATCAGACCCAGAGTGTTTTCCCCACTATGGAACTCACTTTCTCAGCCCCTAAGTATTTATCTTAAATGTGCTGCACAAGGCAAATAGTTTTGATCAAGCATTTGTTCAACTACAGATCAACTACAAGGAACTTCTTCTCATGATGCAGGCTGTATGTTGTGGGAAACTGAATTTAATGTGTTGGTTTTAAATATATCATATGGCCAGTAGCCAGACTGATTGGTGCACAGAATTAAATAAATGAAACAAGGTAACCTTTAACTGGAACTTTTAAATTCTATCCCAAGGTATCTTTCACTGTATAAACAACATCTATTTTTCAATTTTACCAATTTTTTTATACTTAGCATTTATAAATGTGTTAGAACAAAATACTATCAGTTTTCCATGAGACTGATGGATTTCCAGCCAGGCTGCAGTGCCTGGAAATTATACGTTCATAGGATAAATTTAAAGAGATCTGCAGAGGAAGGATCAATGTTCTCATAAGGTGCCTGATTCAATTTTTTAAAATGTCCAGAAGCCATTAAAAATTTAATTTTTCAGGGCTTCTGTCATGAGAAACCCAGACATATTTTTGTTTTAAATTAAATTGGACCCAGGGAAAGGAAGAAAATCTCCCTAAAAAGACTAGGCTGTTATGGAATAATGATAGAAATGACCTGATAAATGATTTATGAATTCTAATTTCATTATACATCTGCTGCTTAACTAAATAAAATTGAATTATAATGCATAGAGATGACAATTCAATCTGATAATCATCCTGGTGTCATTCTTCACAAATGATTTCATACTCAACACACATACAGCATGTTCTACAATAAAGGAACACAATGGCACCCACTACATTAAACAGACATACCCTTGAATTTCCTCAAGGGCTCACTGATATAGTAACTGTTATTATTTGTATTAACACAGCACCTAGGAGCCCCAGTTATTCACGTGGACCCCATTGTGCTAGGCATTATACGAACACAGAACAAAAAGACAGTGCCTTCCCCTGAAGAACTTAAACTGTAAGTATAAGACAAGACAGGGAACAACGGATAGATACAGACAGACAGGGTGCATATGTATTGAAATACTGTAGGATGAGCATAAAAAGTTCAGTGATGTTTAAAAAGAATCTCCACCCCACACAGCATGAGGCAATCTTCAAAGGGGAACCAGACCATACAATGGAGAGTTTATAATACTCTTTGGTGACACTCGTTAATACTTGTGCTTTGACTAGACAGAGTTTTCAAGGAAGGGTTAAGAAATGGTGCTTACTTGTCTTATTTCTGATTATATTTGTTGTATTGCTGTCAGACTAATAATTTAGGCTCGGATCGTGACTAGCCTGTGTACGTGAGGGAGATGGGACGGAAGCCTGTAAGAAGCCTTATTACACCCCGACACGACGGCTTCTCACAATTTCACTCCTTGCATGGTCCACAAGGGGGTGAGAAGGCTCCTGGGAGTAGACACTGCACACATTGGTGGAAGTTTTCAGCTCTTTGTACTCAGGACTGAGCCCTGAGATAGAAACAGCACAAAGAAACAGCAAAATGAACAGAAAAATAGGCAGGGATTTAAAATAGTAGATAGGAAAATCATATAAGAAGGTGCACACGCTGTGGCAATCAGAAAGCACAGATGAAACTAAAAAAACCAAAAACATATGGCCAGACTAGGCAAGACAGAAAAAAAGGAAAATCGGAATATGAAAAACAAAACTCTTTTCTTTGGAAGAAGTTTTGGTGACATTAGTGTGATACACTGAAAATAACTTGAGATATTTCACTATATCTAAAAAATCTGGAGACTGTGCACAATATTCAATATATTTTTAAAAACTCTCTGGGCTGAAATTTGTCACATCCCACCCCAAAATATAATTAATATAAAATATTAGTGGGTTCATATACTTTTGGAAATCTACAATTGATATGATAAAAATATATGTAATAAATCAATATTTTTGTGAAGAGGACAAATGATAATGAATCATGTGCTTTTGGGGCCAGACTCAAAGCCCAACTTGAAATCAGTAGAAAACCTCCCATCGACTTCAATAAGCATGTCATCGTGATTGTTACCAGGCAGATTTTAGAAGGATTTATGGTATGCTCAAGTAATCAGTTTCTTTTCAAGTAAACTGTGATGCTTGCCCTTGATTGGAGATTAGAATATGGCTATTATTATGCTTGTACATGATAAATGAAAGATTTTAAGTATTCCTTGATGTGACACATAAAGGCTTTGTGGCATTTGAAGTGAAAAATAGGCTTCTTTAAATTTACTAAATATGAATTTCCATGATAGATCGCACCATCCAAACAAGACATTTTGGTTTAAAAGTAAATTAAACATTTCAAAAGTTGTTAAAGCTGCACTTATATGATAAACATACATTTCAATGCATTTACATATCAGATATGGCAAATATTATGTTTATCAAGTAAAAAAATGTAAAAGATGTATTACTTAATAGTGGAAGGACTGTAAAGACCTTAATATTATAAGCTTGTATATGAACCTAAATTAACTAGCAAATTTAGATAAATGAATACTGAAATAAATTTAAGGTGATACACTTTTTTGTGAACTGCATTAGATTCTTGTTTCTGTGACCATTTACCATGTTCTTTTGATCTTTTGAACAGTCATTTATAGATAAAGCTCATTTTTTGTTTTAAAAATAAAAATGTAAAACAAAAACACTCTGCGTCTTCTCATATAACTCCATCAAATGGGTTCGTTTAAAAAAAGTAGGGGGGAAAAGCTGCAAAAAAATTCACATGCACACACAAATTATGAGGAAAGGTTCCACAAATGCAGATTAAAGGCTCAAATTCTTTTATTACCTCACTCAGTTATGAGTAAGTATTATTGCTGAGGACATGGTTAATTCACAGGCAATCCCAAAAGACTACTAAGAGAAACACTTATGGTGTGAGTAATGCTGATACCCAGTGGTATACAATGAAAAAGGCATAGGATAACAAAGGAAGAGGAAGTAAGTGATGGTTTGTCAAGAGAAAGGAAGAGGCGATTTGAAAAAGTAAAATGAAAAACATGGCTAAGAATTTGACTATAACATGTTTTGTTGAGTAATTATACAAATGTTTTCCCATTATGATTGATTGTCCCAATAGAACCACATATGAGAGAGGCAACAATGGATCAAATGGAGTCCCTGAAGACAACAGATTTACACTAACAATGAATTTAGCTCAGTCAGATTAATTCAAGATGAGATTTCAGCTTTAATTCTGCACTTAAGATATATGAAAAAAATCCATTTTACAGAAATTCAAGGATCAGGTGGAGGGAGTATGGATATTTACTTGAATACGGACATTGTCTCAGGACATAAATGGGATAAAATGCTCAATTATGGAGAATTTTTTCACCTGTGATCCACAAGTGCTTGTCAAATTTGGAGCCAAGGGGGAATAACCCCCCAGACCTCTGAAGAACTGAGCAGAGACTATTCCTTAGGTGCTCAGATAAGAGGATGGGTGGCTATATAAAACACTTAAGGGTATGTCTTCATCGCAGAGTTAGCCTGGGCTCTAGCCTAGGTGTCACCCAACCTCCTTTCCGTACACTTCTAACCCAAACCTGAGAGTGCTTTAACCCCGAGCTACAGGCACGGCTGAGGGTATAGGTTTGAGCTCAGGTTTCACTCCAGCTCTGGCTGGCAACCTATTTACAATGCCATGTATATGCAGGCTAATCAAGCCTGGGTTCTGTTAGTCTTCCAATCCTATTCCACAATTCCACCTGGGTTGTACATTTTTGTCTATGTTCTTTCTTCTGCACTGAATTTACTTTTACTGGATCAGCATTTTAACCCCATGTTTGCCAGCTCATTTTCTGAAGCATTTCCACAGCATTTGAACAGATGCCATCCAAGAAATCCTCCTTTCTGTGCTGCCCATTAGCCAGAGGCTGATGCCAGCCTTCTGGTAAAACTGTGGTGTGATATCAGTAAAACTCAAATTTGGGGAAAGTGTCCCCAAAATGATAATTTTATATTCAGTTGACAGGAAAGAAAGAGGGGCAGAAAAGCCAGTCAGGTACATTACAAATCAATTTCCAGTCTGTATTCCCTAATGGTATTCTCATTAAAAGTTATTGCTGCCAAACACTGTCAGCTTTTGCCTTCAGAACTGTCTGTGCTAATAAAGAGTAATTCCAGTTAGAAGTTATTTACATAAAGTATTGTTCTCACATCACTACCATGGACAGTAGTTCCCGCTTGGGGTGGGGGGAGGGGGAAGGGGGACCCCTTCGAATGAATTCATAGAGCAGCCCAGTTTCATGCACCACTAAGAACCACGGGCTGTCCCACCAAAATCCATTCAAGTACACAGGCCAGTTCAGCACTACTGTGGACTCTGTAATACAGGTCTGGCAAGGTAGCAATTTGCAATGGGGATGTTCCACCCCTGGTGGGCTAGTCCTGGCTAACTTTGCAGAGAAGACATGCCCTAAGATAGACTCAAGTGGGTGTATCTTACATGATTGGATTCCTATTAATAAGGTTAGGGTTAGGGTTAGTCCTCATTATCTTTGTTTCTCCAAGGAAACACTCTTTAACAGTGAGTAGTATGAATCCCTCTACCAGAAAACAAGAAGGAAAAAATATGGTCAGTCACTACCATTTAAAGATCCAGTCAATCCACTTCTTTCTTAGTAGTAATACAGTCAAGTATTAATATCATCTCAAGTCCATTTAATACAAATGTTTTTTTCCATGTGACAAATAATTTAGCAGATGCATCTACTTCAGATCTGTCCATCACAATGTATTCCCCAGGAATCCATCATAATAATACCGGAGCACTAATTTATATTACATGATTGATGATCAATTGACATTAAGTGATTTCCTGTTTAATGTTAATAAAAAAATCATTAGCTCCCTGATCTAAACAGAACTTCATGTCAATAATTTTATATGATGCCAAAAATATGCAAGCGATGATCTGCTAGAAGAAGGAGGATTTTATTTTTTCCTTTGTTTCCCTGGGGGGGAAAATTGGAAATTCCACTTAATGGAAAATATACTACTGGCAAACTGTTATAATAAGGCCTTATTGTGCAACCATGGGAGCTGAGAACAAGTCAGAGCATAGAGTTTGGGAAAATTCAGTGACAGACACACAAAAATATGCATCCTTGAGGTCTATGGAGTAAAGGAAATCCTCCAGGAACCAGAAGAGCAGAATGGAATGGAGGATTTCCAGCTGGAAATAAATCCAGCAAATTCAATTTCTGAAGTGGTTTAAGTCCAGGATGGGCCAAAATCTTTCCAACTTGTTTGGGACCAAAACAGACTAGGACCAACAAATCTCCAGCCTTGCTCCTCCAAAGAGATTATCACTATAGACTTTAGGAAGCCCCATGCTGGAATTTCCAATGAGGACTTGCCTATGAGAGATTTCCAGGGATTGTCTATGAGAAAAATTTATAAACCAGGCTGTCTCTCTAAATATAAAAGGAATACAACAAGGGACAGATTCTAGATGTTTCCTTGTGTAATCTCCTCTCGAGCCCAGATATCTGAACAAACCCCCGGCAAACTGTAAGCAAACTAGTAGGGGCTGTCCTTCAAAAGGTGTTTGGGGAGACTAAGAGGAAATTAATCATATCTGTGAGGCTTTTAATGAGTCTTATAAGGTTACCCCAGGCTTAAAAGAGCCTCTGCAAAAAGATGAAAAAGTGCTGTGACAGGAGAAGGTTGTGGGCCTGAGTGAGAAGGACCTACAGTGCTGAAGAAGAAGATATGCGAGAGAGAACTCTTTGGCTACCTTCTCTAGGTCTTCTCCAAATAGCGCTTCTCTGAAGGAGAAAGCTGCTCTAACAAGGCAGTAGCCCTTTAAGAGCCAAGCTGAATCTGGTGCAGCCACTCTGTTCATCCAGGTCCCTTTAAGACAAGGTGTTCCATGGCTGAAAGCCCCAAGAGAGGGCATGTGATGTGACAGAGAGCAGGAGACTGAGAGCAGGTGCCACAAACCCAGTTCTGGATATATCTTCTTCCTTGCTGAAGTCCGGTAAATATATTTGGAACCTATTCTAATAGAAATTGTCAGTGTCTCTATTACAAAAAGCAAGGCTGTTGGATTTGCCTAAGAATGCATTGATACATCCTTGGCTCAGGAAGATCTCTCTTCACATTGACAATATGGCTAAGATTATTGAAAAGATTGCAACAAGACAATCCCACAGCATCTAGATAGTTCAGATTTCCTAGAACCTTGCCATTCTGAATGCCAGCACTGAGCTGGATGCACTGGTTGACAATCTCCTACTGGCCATTAATGAGGATCAGATGTTCATACTGATATTACTAGATTTATCCATTGCACTTAATACTACTGATTATAAAGTGTTGTTGACCCATCCCCAGACCTCCAGGAGGAGTGCACGGTGTTGCCCTTAAATGGCTTCCCTCTTTTCTCTCAGATTTTGAAGAATGTCACATGGGGGTGTTGCTATTCTTCCCCCAGGGTACTCTCATGTGGAGTTCTACAGGGTCCCATCATGTCCCCCCTCCTATTAAAAATATATGTGGGGCTATAGGAAGGGATAGTGATAACATGTAATTGTGATGCCTTCAGTACACGCACAAGACTCATCTGTTTCCTTCTCTTCTGAGCCAGATGATACAGTTGTGTACCTTTACCCAGTGCCTGGATGAACTTGAGTATGGGTGAGAGTAAGTGGACTAAGGCTCACGGAGTGGTCTTATCCTAAACTTACTGATGTCAATAGGAGTCTTTCCATTGATTTTAACATGCTTTGGAGAAGATCTTCAATTTATATTATACAGAGGGAATATTGATGGGTTGGTGAATATGGTGAGGATTATGTCTGTTTGAGGCTATTTGTATTTACAACTTGAGAGCCTGGTTAGATTCCCAGTTGTTGAATAGGTAGGATAACTTTCTTTTATTTGCATCAGGCTAGGAAACAGCAAACTTTTCTTTTGGATGTGGACTTCACTATGATTCATGTCCTCATTGCGTAAGATTAGACTACTGTAATGTGCTCTATTTGTGAATACATCTTAAATCCACCAGGTTCTGAATACAGTGCATAATGCAGCAGCACACAATTTGCTGTGTATAATTTGATACAATTGCTGTCCTCAATTTATATCCACTCATATCAGCAGGTAGTCGGGTGGCAATATGCAGAACCCCAGAAGATTTAAGAATGTTATTGCCTTGTGAAATCACATGCCACTGCTAGGAATATACAGAAATTTGTCCCATTTTTCTAATGATTGTGGATGGTGGTCCCTTAATTACAGGATCATTTTCCTCAGAGGAATTCCTTATGCTCAGCCCCTCACAAAATGAAACACAGCAGTGTATTTTCCCTGCCTGAATTATTTCATTAGCTATTGCATAGCACCATCTGGCGGTCATTTTTCTATCTGTAATATAGAATTGTATTTTTCTTAAATAAATTTATAATAAGCCAGAATTAGAGCTTTATTTGTTGAGAGGTGTGTGATCTAGTAGTTTGATCACAGGCTTTCCCAGGTTCTAATCTGAACAGACACTAATTGCCACTATAGCACTAGGCAAGCCATTTAACTTCTCTGTCTCAATTTCCCCACCTGTAAAAAGAGAACACTGCTACTTGTCTCCCTCTCACACTGTTGTTGAGAAGATTAGACAGTAGGTTAAATTCTACTCTCAGTCTCATTAGCGTTAATTCAAAGTAACTCAATTGACTTAAAATAGCAGGATTTGGCCCAATGTCAATAAAGTACTATGGACATGAAGAGTGCTCTTTGAATGTTAATTACTGAAGGCATAATAGTTATCATTTTTAGAAACCTTTAACAGCTACATTGCATCCCATGATGAGCTCAGAGCCTGAGACAAATAGGAGAAAAAAAGCTCCCCACCAAAGGTGTTAGTGTTACTTGAATAATATACTGTAAGTCACAACTATGTAATGCTCAGCTCAGCAACCATAATCGATATCATGGAAGTGTTTCTACTCATCTGTGATGGAATGCCACAGCTTGGGAGTGCAAACCCACCTGACATATTTTCAGTAGAAACCCAGTCATGCAACATACATTTGTTTCTCATCATGAAGTATGTGGCAGGTGGAACTGCTCTTTAGCACCCCTTGTGGGCAAACCTGCTTTGTAACACCCCTTGTGTGTGGCCTATGCTGTAAGTGGGGCGTCAGTCTCTCAACAATTAAATAACAAAATAAACTCAGGATTTGACTCTCTGTGCCTTTAAGTAAAGAAACAAAAACCTTAAATATAAGTCCTTTGTTCCAGTGCTTGAAGGCAAGGCCCTCACCTGGACCTCAGTTTCTCGGCTAGAACTAAGAACCTCCTCCTTTGTTCCAGTTTCCCCCCAGCTCAACCACTGAGATGAGAGCAAGCAAGCAAGCCTTATTAACTGGCTTGCTGACTCTTGATTGGTCAGTATGTCCTCCAGGTCTTTCTAGGCCTCTGGAGGACTGTCTTGTTGGTAGCCCAGTTTGAGTGGATTTTCCTTAAGTGGGGATGTCAGGGCACCGATACCTCCAGTAGGGGGGTAGAGAAGGCCTGACAGACCCTGTCACAGACTACAACAGGAAACCAGCTGCCAAGTCAGTGGCTTTTTATTTTGGAAAAACAAACAAAAACCACTTGCCATAGTTTTAGATTCTTCATTCATAGCTCCAAGGAAAAGTGCCTCCAATTCATCTTCTCATTTAAACTTTTAAAAAGCCATTATAGTTAGACAGGCTGCTGCAATGACTATGCATGAGAAGCCTCGTAGCTAATTAACCATGTTTATTTGTTCCTGAGTAAAAGTAAGGAAAAGCAAGATACACTGGAGATGAAAGCCTCGCAAAGCATTCTATGGCAGTAGTCCCTTGGGTCTGAACACCAGCTGACAATGAAATAGATTCTGGCTCTAAGAGCACCATGAGCCATGCAAACCCTCCAGACATCTGATTTTTTTTTTTTTTTTGGTTGTTGTTGTTTTTTGCAGTTAATTTTATAATGTTGGGGTGGGGATGGGGGAGGGAGGGGAATAGGGAGGTTTCAGTACCACTACTGGTGCAAAATTAAAGACTCAAAGTGTAAGTAATTTATCGTCACTCTCACTTGTTGCATTACAGAGCTCTGTAGACAAGACATTTGACCTCACCGCAAACCATTAGCAGCACTGACTAAATGCATGTAAGCACCCTGCGGGTCAGCTTCAGGATTAGAAATGGGTCAGTAACAGCAGCAACTTGATACAAATTTTCTCTCTTTCTGTCTCTCCTCACTTACAATACACAAAAAGAAAAATATTCCAAGACAGCAACTATAGCACTTCTACTGCAAAATTTCATGAGCGCAACACTGAGTTAAATGTACATTGTTTATTTTATTGTATCTTTCAAAACAAAAAATATTAATTGCCCAAATATTTTGCAAAAAAATTAAAATAATTAAAAGTATTAATTATTTAAACAATTCTAGTATTATAAACCATTGCAAAAAAGTGCTGCCATGTTACAGTTCTTATAAAAGAGGGAAAATATTTAAGAAAAACCTCAAATATGGCAGAAAAATCCAATAGATGAGTTTTCACATCACATTTCTAAAAATAACCATAACAATGCTTCATATTTGACCTCAGCAAACCTTGATTATAAACCTAATCACAGAGATACATTATGTACCTTAAATCTTGAAGCAAAAATAACTTAGAAATATGATAATGCACTATTAAATGCCACAGAGATGATTAGTTTACTGTCTTAGAGAGTCATGGTTCAATTCGTAGTCTTGCCAAAATATCAGTTTTCTGAACTCCAACAAGCATGAAAAGAGGTCAGCCATACTGTATAGAGAAGGAAGTTCTAGAAAAGGAACCTTATTATGACAATTGCCAGGAAATAAAATTACTGGATAACTGTATGGACACATTCTGATTTGTTCAGAGATTTCATAATTCTTTTGTACCAACAACTGCACAATATGGACAAGACCTTGTGGAGACATTGGTTGGCAAGGAGCTGAGCTCAGGATCCACCTCACACCATTATCCCCCTACTGGGGCAGGGCCCCCTCACGCACATGCACATGTTCCAACCAGTGGTGGTACTGGCTACTATGCTGGGTACGGTGTGAGGAGATGGATCCCAGTCTCTGCTCCATACCAGCCGGTGCTGCAATGCCTCCCCTTAGCAAGGCCAGGGCTTCTAATCACTGAGTTGTTAGCACCGGCCACCCATCTTCCTGCCAGTCAGACAGGAATCAATGTCGGCAGCCTGGCCCGGAGCACAGCACAAAGTGAGCTGGGCCCCAAACCCTGCCCCATGCCGAGCCAGCTGGCACCATAGGGTTCATCTATGCATGAGGTGGCTCTCGTTCCTCATCCAGGTGGCATTCGTCAACTCGGCTGCCCCCACCTACCAGCCCCCCTCCACTTCCTGGGATGGGACCAGCCTGCTAGCCTCACACAAGCAGCTATAGCAGGGGTGGGCAAAATTTTTAGCCTGAGGGCCACATCTGGGTATGGAAATTGTAGGGCAGGCCATGAATGCTCACGAAATTGGGGTAGAGGTGTAGGAGGGGGTGAGGGCTCTGGCTGGGGGTGTGGCCTCTGGGGTGGTGCCAGAAATGAGGAGTTTAGGGAGCGCAAGGGGGCTCCAGGCTGGGGCTGGGGGTTGGGGTATGGGAGGGATGAAGGCTCCGGCTGGAGGTGCGGGCTCTGGGGTGGGGCTAGGCATAACCCAAGATAGCCTCCTCCAAAGGAAGGAGAAACATCGGGGGAGGGGGAGTCTCCCGAAGAAGTCCCCCCTCAAAAAAACCTGCTAATATGGATAAAAACTAGAAAGAGCTAAATGGCAAAACCTAAAACCAACAATAGTTAAACAAGAACAGCTATTCCCTAAGGTAAACTAGCTAAGAAGAGGCACTGCAAAACACTCCGTCTCAGGCCAAGGCTGTTGAAAACGAACTGATGGCAGTTTGTCCAACATGGCAATGTATATCCTTGTTACAGGGCACAAGGATAGCTAGGGTGCATGTGTAGGCTGAATGGGCACTGTTACCAAACGTTTCCAATCAAAGGCACATGGGTCATATGCGCACCCAAAAATGGAGCACCTATAGGGACATTACTTGAAGAAGAACGATACAAGGAGGGGGGAGAACAAATAAAAAAAGCATAATTTATTCTGGAAAAAATTGGAAAGTAAAACAGTAATGTCCTCAAACAAACACATTTTGGAAAGACTGGTCACACACTACTGCCTACAAAATGAGCATCTGACAGATAAAGCAGCTCATATTACCAAAAATACATTCAAAGCAATAGACCAGAAGTTCTCAAACTGTGGTCCGCAAGCTCCATTCAGGTGTTCCGCAGATAGTTCCCTATAAGGTGCGCACCTGGGCGACCGCACATGAGAGAATGAAGGGCCACCCACCTAATTAGTGAAGCCGCGCAGGAGTGGCTCCACTAATTAGGTGCCTGGACCCTGGAGAAGACGCACATGTACGGTGAGGTTGTGGCCTGGGGGGGAATAAACGGTATGTGGGAGGGGGCAGTGGGGTGAGAAAAGGGGATGGGGGGAATTTGAGACGTGCAGGGCTGCGGCAGCCAGAGAAAGAGGCAACTTTTTCCAGCGCCAGGGCTGCGTCTGCTGGGAGAGACCCCCCCCTCCTTCCCAGCCCCAGCTCGGGAGCTGCTGCAGTAGGGGAGAAAGGGAGAGACCCCCCGCTTCCCAGCCCTAGCTCGGGGGCTACCGCGGCAGGAGAGAGAGGGCACATCCATCGCATTAGAAAGGTAACACTACTGATATTAAATTATGAGTTGTGGGCTTTTATTTGTAGAACAAAAAAACATTTATTATTATTAAGGTTTTTTTTTATATAGTGCTTTTATCCAAAGCGCTTTACAATAATTAGCTAACGGTACAAACAACATTTGGAAAGATCATTAAGTGTTCTGCTGAGACCCTCAGCAATTTTCAAGTGGTCCGTGAAAATTTTTTTTTGAGAACCACTGCAATAGACAAAGCCAAAAGATATTTATTTTGGAAAGAAATTAAAAACAAATGTTTTCAAACAATGGAGGCGCCTACTTAATAAAACCTTCCAGAATTTCAGTTTGGAGCCAGCATTTTATATTCAGTCAAATGAGCTGAAACTGCTGAACATTCTCTGTGTTGCCAAACCAGCATTTGCCATACAATTTCGCAAAGTGTACAATACTAATAGCTAGCCTCTATACAAGCAAGACTATATTGAAGGGTCTAGCGGGGGCCTAGTAATGACAATATGAAAAGATGGCAGATAAATGATGTTGCTAATGCATAGTCCCTCATGCAATTAGTCAAAGTAAATGGTGATTCAAACAGTAGTTTAAGTTACACACATGGGTGGAAGTGGGTCAGAAAGCAGGCATGGGTAGGAACAACTGATATTCAAATATGGCCAATTTTGCACACTCAGTGAATGCCCAATTAGTGCAGGATAGATTGCTTTATCATTTAAACCCATTAAGGCCAGGTCTACATAGAAAATTGCACCAGTTTAACTAAAGGTGTGATGTTAAGGTGATTTAGTTAAGCCAATGAAAAACCAGGTCTGAACATTCTTAATTCAATTTACAACTAGCTTATATTGGTTTAGCTTGTGTTAACAAATTTATAGGCACAAGCTAAACCAAAATAATCATCTTAAAACCAATATACGTGTAACTACACAGGGGTTTGTACAAGTTTAACTAAATCAATTATAATCCAACTCTAATTAAACTGATGCAACTTGTGTTTTTGATGATCCACATGTACCTCAGTTTAAATCACCCAGGAATCTGGTTCTATGTCTCATGGAGTAGGCATCAATAGCATGCCTTTCTTGCTTTCTTTTAATTTATACTGGTACAACTGAGCTCAGACTCTGACCCAGAAAGTGCAAATAAAATAGATAAATGATAAAAGGATCGAAAGGGAGTAGAATGAGTATAGCAAGAAATAGGTATAACAGGAAAAGCAGCTAACAGGAAGATGTAAAATGGTCTATTTTTACATTCCCCTTCTAGCTGATTTTCCTGCTATATCCCTCTTTGTGCTTCTGATGTGTAAAATACATTCATTTTACATATCCACTGAATACCAAATTGGTGCAGGTTACATTATATTATCACTAAGTTACACCCATTTTCCAGCCCATTTACACTCTACATGTAACTCGAGTCACCAATCAATTTATCCCAGACACTTCCATGAGAGTAGTGCCAGCTTACACCAGAGATAAATTTGTCTCAATATGTGGATGGATCCATACGAATATTTATCAGCACCCTCCTGTCTGTCATTTAAGGCCTGGTCCAAAGCCCACGGGAGTCAGTGGAAAGACTCAAATTAACTCCAATACACTTTAGATCAGATTCAATTCATATAAATGCCAACAGGGGGAAAAAAGCTAAAATACATAGTGTTTTATGAAACTCTCATGACACCGTTGAATTGAGTCAGATACAATTGAATTCTAGACATCCCCACTACTTTATCTCCAATACCCAACATTTAGGGAAAGAAATTTTACCTTAGAAAATTACACGTTGCATGGTATTGTTCATGTAGTAAATCTGCAAGAATACAATCAAAATCCTACAATAAAAGAGAGAGAAATGTACATCTGAACACAATATGCAATTGGAAACAAAGTATCAGTATCCATTAAACTAGATACAAACTGATGACCGGTTTTGGAAAGTCTTAATTAACAAATATTTTCTTGTTTGAAGATCTTGATTTTGCAAAAGGTTTTGTCTATACCAGGGGAGTGCTTTACTAGTATAGGAATACCAGTATATTTCACCAGCAAAGCCTCCTATTGTGGATACAGTTCTACAGGCAAAGCTGTATTTTGCACAATATAATAGAACCATCCCATAAACATGCAACACACTCTGTGTACCAGTAAAACCACAGTTTGGCCTAAGTGCGTCTACACTATAGACTTCTGCCAGCACAGCTATGTCAGTCAGGGATCACCTCTCAGCATCCCTGACCAACGCTGCTGTGCTGACAGATGTCTGCAGTGTAGACCTAGCTGTAGGGCCTGAATTTTAAAAGTACCATTATGAGCTGGGTGAAACCTTGTTATAGGTTGCGTTAAAACCTTGTTCATAGTGATGTGTGAATGAGATCCCCATGTAAGATAGTTGTAAGATACGGCTAAGGGGCCATACCTAAAACAAAGCCTAATAGAGTCTGCCAGAAACTAGTGCCAGGTGGGTGGAGGGTCTGACTGGTTATTTTGATCAGGTGGGTGTATGGGAGAACACACAAACTGAGGTGAGGACAGACAAAAACATAGACAGAGGCACAGGCAAAAAGTAAGAAAGCCAAACAGTAGCCTGTAAGCATAGTGTTTCCCTGGAAAAAGCTAGAAGTAGAGTTTTTCAGTCTGTTGGCTAAAGGGGTTTGGGGCTGTAAACAAAAAAACTGCTCCTTTTGTTCTTGGTTCCTTCTGTGTTCAGAAACACAGGAGTTTGTACTTTTTTTGGTAAATAAACAAAACTGTATTACAGAAATACCTATCACTAATTTCTACTCCCAACTAGAACATCCCCAAGGCCCCAAAATGTACTGTCCACTTGGGTTGAAAAAGGGCAACAGTATGTAGGCACCTAAAGATGCAGTTGGAGTCCTAATGGGATTTTCAAAATCACCTATCTGCATTTTTAGGCACCTAAATACCTTAAAAATTCTGGCCTTTAGGCACATGATTAATCTTGTGCACTCTGAGTAATCCAAATTTCAACAGGACTATTCAGAGTGGTCAAAAATAATCATATGCCTAAATCTTCGCAGGATCAGTCTAAAAGGCCAGAGCACACAGCATAAGGACAAGACAAGACATATACTTTTTTTATGCTGTACCCACATTGCCAGTTTTCAGTATGCTGAAGATTTTGGCATCTGGGGGGAATGAAAGGCAATTTGGGATTGTGGGATAATTACATTAGATGTATATTTCTGTTTAAATCACTGGAATTGAAACACAATATTAAAGAGATTAGGTAGATAGAGATACACACAGAGCTCTGCTTCTCTGTGGTAGCTCGAAAGATTGTACCTTCCACCAACAGAAGTTGGTCCAATAAAAGATATTACCGCACCCACCTTGTCTCTTTCATATCCTGGGACCAACACAGTTACAACCCCCACCACTACAAACAAACAGACAATATTGACATTTAAGTATAATTCTTATGTTCCAGAAATCAACCATTGAGATGAATGGGGCAGTTCACACCTCTTAGGCTTTTATTGTAGACTCTCTTCAGACTCACAAATACAGTATTGCATCAGTTTACACACTTCACATTTTCAAGGTGCTAGAAAGTTTTTGAAAACAAATGAAAACTTAGGGGATTTTTAGCACAAGTCTGCTGAAAAAGGCAGGTAACACGTGTGTTCTGCAGCTGCATAATACATAGGGTCGTACATAAAGCTACCGTACATAAGTGAAGATATACATATGACCTTTCTGTGCATCTCACGGTGCATTTTGCATTATCTGTCTATTTAGATTATAAACTCCTCAGGAAGAATTGTCTCTTGTTCAGCAGTCAGTGCTTAACAATAATAAACAATATAAATAATACAGAAAAGGAAATCTCAGTAAATCCTCTTAGAACCACATTTGTTAAGTGTATATATATTTTTAAAATCCTATGGAATGCAAAGAGTCAATTACAAGTGGTGGAATGAAAAAATGCATTATTGCAACACATAGTTCTTATATGATGCTTTACATTTTCAAATGCTATATAAACATTCAGATCGCCAGACTCCCCTAAATCCAAGGGTCTTGAAATGACATGAGTCTGCACTCAGAAACTTTTCTCTTCATTCTTCTACTGGGGCCATGGGAGGTTGCACTGCTACAGAAATGGCAAAGGGAGTGGCCCACACATCTAATGAGATCTCGAGAGAGCCACCAGAGGCCTGGGTCATCTCCTTAGATGCCCTGGCTCTTGGTTACCTGTAACCCACTGACAGCATGAATCCGATGTTACTTTGGGCTCTGCCAAACAGCATGGCTTCTTAACTCTCCTTCAGGTCTTGAGAGGATCAGAATGTGGATGGGGAACATACTGAAGATAATGCTGATTGAATCAGCATTAACTTGTGCTAGTTTGCCCATCCATGTGTTTAAAGGTGGCACAATGAAGTTGTGCATGAAAACCACCTCCAAAACTTGCTCCCTCCTATTTCATCCCTCACCCACAGAGCCACAAATCATTAGATTGACAACATTTCGCTTAATGGCCTTTGTATCAAATACATTTAAATGAGAGATGTGGTCTACGCACAAGAGTAAAGGTTCATCTACATACAAAGGGGATCCCAAACAACTAAAATGGTTTTAATTCACACATTTATTTATGTCAGTTCAAGTCTGTGTGTGGACAAACTGATTCCGGAATAAGACCACCCTTTTCAATTTATATTATGTCATTTTTGTAAATTTTATTCTGGAATATGGCTGTCCACAACAGACTAGCACCAACATAACTGAAGGTGTGGATTAAAACATGATTTGGTTCCCAATCATGCATAAACTAACCTTCCATGCTAGGAATGTCTAAACTCAAACTCTGTCTCTGACTCTAGTTTTCTCTATAACCTTGGGCAAGTCAGTTCACCTTTGTCTCAGCTTCTCCATCTGTATAATGGAGATAATAATTACCTGCCAGAAGGGTATTGTGAATATTAATTAATTTATGTAAAATGCATCGAAAATGAAAAATGCTACATTATATTTAGGACAGATGCATGGGACTGTATATTCAGACTCCACTTGACCAGAGCTCAGAGAGCCATAATCCAACAAGGCCACAAAATGCAGCATTGTGTCACATTGTAAGTTGTGGCCAACCACAGCAATGATCCTTGTCCACCTGGTTTGTTCTTCCATTCACTAATTTGGTCCGTTTAAAAAAAAACAAAAAAAAAACCAACAGGTGAAAGTACTATAAACTTTAACTAAAAAACCCAAAAATAAATATTTGACTTAAAGACTAAGTGGAAACTAAATTTTTACTTCTGCCAATTTCAGTCTGTTTGCCAGGTACCAAGGCATGTGTTTGGTAAGATACAATTCTTTACTTTTAAAATGTGCCATAAATTCTATTAGAGAAAGCATAAATAATTAAAGTGAATGCCTGGAAACTGGCACCAGCTACCGGCATGATGACTCAACCTCTTGGAGCTCCATTCATTATATTCAGCTACAAAAGCTAGAAGTTATAAAATATGCATGAATAAATTCTATTAAGTATTAACACACTACTTCTTTAAATGTTCATTCTGACCCAGGTGGTACTGATACAGATTCTCTCTCCTCAGGCATCTTTTTACTTAAAATAACCCAAGATTATTGTGCTGCCTCTAAGGATTAAACAAATTAGTGTCTCAAAAATGTATTATAGGACTCTCCCACTTTCCGAGGCATAAAATATAGTTAATGCAAAGTTTGCTCTCTGGCATTAATTGTTACACTGATTACGAAATGCTGGACTTGACTGTATAGATTATCTTCATCTTTCTCCTTTAATTTTAAACATTTTGAATCAGAGTCTTCAGTCTGCTAAATTCAGTCTTATGCAGACCAAACTGAACTACATGTGGCAAGAGATCTGCACTGAAGAATTCCCCCTTTAAAGGAGGAATCTTCATAGGAACAAAAAGCTGGCAGAGGCAGCTCTGCGACCTGACTCTATTTTAGGATTTTAGCAGTATCCGAGTACTTTCCACCTAAAATCAATAGTAATTGCAAAGACCCTAGTCAACTCCATACAGTGTCTGGCGCTTCTCCTTTTTCAGGGTAAAAACTCTGCTTGAGGTAAGGATTTTGTTTTTATTTTTTTTAGATTTCATTAATCTATGTCTTGTTTTAGGTTGACTTCTTAGAGGAAAAAAAATCCAGACATTAAAGGAAATTGATGCTTTCATGTAACTGGTCTGTATAGGTTATATAACAGGCCAAGATTTTCAAAATCTGTGCCATACTTAATCACTGCTCCCAAGGTTTAAAAGGACCCAGTTTTTCTTTGTTTTGAAAACAAATACATTTTGAAAACTTTCTCAAATATGCTGTCAGTTTATACATTGCAATTATTGTCCCAAACCTCCAGACCACTTCTCACCTCAGATATCTCATAACAAATCTTTTATTAGCCCTTACCCTATTGGTTACACCTTTTTTCCTTTGATGACAACTGACATTTGTCTTTGTCTCTCCTATCACAAAATTGCCACAAAGATGGGTATTTAATGCAATACAAGAGTATTATCACTTTGTTAATACATCTGTGACTCAACGGTTGTCAGCATATTTCAGGTAATATGAGTCTTGTTCAGGTGTATAACAGGGTTCAAAAAAGAACTAGATAAGTTCATGGAGGATAGGTCCATCAATGGCTATTAGCCAGGATGGACAGGGATGGTGTCCCTAGCCTCTGTTTGCCAGAAGCTGGGAATGGGCAACAGGGGATGGATCACTTGGTGATTTCTTGTTCTGTTCATTCCCTCTGGGGAACCTAGCATTGGCCACTGTCGGAAGACAGGATACTGGGCTAGATGGACCATTGGTCTGACCCAGTATGGCCATTCTTATGTACACTGTTTACCAAGTGTTATTCTTTTTACACTTTAATTTTTTTTTCTCCAAAAACCAAATAAAGGGCCCAAGCCTGCAAGTCACTGAGTGAACCTGCCTGCAAGGTCCTGAGCACTCTCAATCCCCATCAAAAGTAATGAGTTAAAGGTGCTGAATATCTCGTTGAGGGTATTCAAAATGAGGTGCGGGAGGAAGGGAGGGAAATTTATCTCCTGGGGGCACTCCCACTTTTATAAAACCATACGAACAACTCTTCTTACAGCTAATAACATAATCAAAGTCATATCCCTATTTTGTGCACAACCATTCACTTCTTTTGGTAACCGCAGCAAAAGCCTTGCATCCCACTTAATGTCAAATAATTTTAATAAAATTATGTTTACCATAACTCAAAGTCTTTGGATCCAAGTACCTTACCACAACACTTCTAGCAAAGACGGGAACTATTTAAAGTGTGGTTTCAGTCAGAAAAGTGGCTTTATAACAATGACACCGTCTTATCTCACAGTACTGATCCCTTTATATAATCATACCACACCTGATTATTGGCAAAAATAAGATTTTTGTTATTGTTTACTACTCAAAATAGCACCCTATAACCCCCATGTTCATCATTCATATATGGTTGTGATATGTCATACAAAGCATACCATGTAAGATATCATATGAAAGGTCATGATCTGCTGAAACCCGTTGTTCTGTACAAATATTAGTGTGTATGAAGTTATGAGATTTTGCTGTATGGTTGTTACTGAAATATGTTATAAGTTTGCTAGTGACATACAACGAAGGCAAACCACTCCTCAATGTCCATTAATCAGCAGGGGAGTTGTAATCAAGAGATTTGCAATTCAATGAGGGCTGCCCAAGCACCACGCAATGGGGACTACTGAACTCTATGACTCAGTTGCACAAGACCACACCAGGGGGATTGTATCAAAGGGGTAGCCGTGTTAGTCAGGATCTGTAAAAGCAGCAAAGAGTCCTGTGGCACCTTATAGACTAACAGACGTATAGGAGCATGAGCTTTCGTGGGTGAATACCCACTTCTTCGGATGTGAATACCCACTTCTTGTTCATCCCTGTGACTCAGCAAAGCCCCCCAGGACATGCCTGGGCTAGAGTCTTCTAGGCATATGGACTAAGGATATAAAATAGGGGACAGTGTCATCATGCTTTTGCCTTTCTCCTCCCCTACCTATGCTGGAAGCAACAAGAATGCTGGGAAAACAGAAAACTTCAACTGAGGAGACTGGTCCAGGCTAAGGAAGAATCCTGTGTATTAAGAACTATAATATCCAGAGGGGTGAGAAAATTGCTTGATCTAAATACTGTCTAGTATAATAAGGTATAAGATTTAGATTGTGAGCTTATCTTTTTTCTTTTAATTTCTCTCTCTGACCTTTTATGCCTACCACTTATAATCACTTAAAATCTATCTTTCTGTAGTTAATAAATCTGTTTTATATTTTACCTAAAATATTTTCCTTGAAGTGCTTGGGAAATCTCAGCTCAGGTTACAAAGGCTAGTATATGTTCTTTCCACATTGAGGGAGGGGCGGACTGGGTAATAAACTTACACTGGTCAGGCTTCTGACCAGGGCAAGATGGTACAGCTCTGGGGTGTAAGGCTGGGGAGCTGGGGGAAATTGGCTGATGCCTTTCTCTGTGTGATTTGTGAGTGGCTCTGGGAGCATTCATGCAATCTAGCTGGGTGTGGGGCTCTATATGTTGTTATGCTTAGTGATAACAGTGCCCAGAGGGGTTTGTTGCTTGTCACTAGCAAAGCATTGCAAGAGACAGCCCAGGCGGGTACAGCAGTACCCCAGTTCCAGGTTGCACCCCAGGGATTCCATCACATTAGGACAACAGAACTAATACAGCCCTGGAAGAGTGAGTCATATTTTTTCTGACTCCAACTTCTTCAATACAATTTTTAACTATAGGCATGTTTACACTACAATCTTAAATTGACCTTGGTTAGGTCAATTTGCAGCCACCACAGTAATTACAGGGGAACCAAGAGCTTGGGGCGGGGGGGGTGGGGGTGGGGGGGGAGGACAGCCAGGCTTCCTGCTGGGAGAGTGGGAAGTCTGAGTGGCAGCACAAGCGGTGAGTCTGGGTAGCAGCCCAGCTTGGAGCAGAGACCCGGCAGCAGCCCAGCTGGGGAACCAGGCCTTCTCAATTTCAGGGCTCCAGTGGAGCCCTGAAATTGACAAAAGACAGCCAACAGCCCATGTAAGTAACACAGTGTCTACATTGACACTGTGTCACTCTAACTACACCGACATAAGCCCTATGCCTCTCATGGAGGTGAGTTTTGATATCAGTGTAGTAGGGCACTTACTTCGGCAGGAGCAAGACTGTTGTGTGTACGCTGACATAGTTAGGTCAACATAAGCTGCTTTATGTTGACCTAACTATGTAGTGTATTTCCAGTTGAAGAATCTTTATTGTAAGATGCATTCACCAATTACACTTGAATTATAGTTAGTACACCCTGGTAGGGGCAGGTTGAATGGCAAGGATGTATGTTCCAGAAAGAATGAAGTTTGATGTTCAGATTCTCAGGTGAGTTTGTATGGCTGGCAGTTAGAATAAACATATTTTTACCTGTAAACTAAACCAGATTCTGCCATCCTAATTTACTGTGAGTAGTATTTTATTCCAAGAGTAATCCCATTAGAGTCACTAGCGAGGTACTACTCAAAGTGCGTTAGAGTTGCAGAATCAGGCCTATAATAATATTAGCACTGAGATAAAAACATGAGACCAACAAATGCCATTTTTAGTCTCTCTTCAGTGTAGAATTACACTTTAAACCCATATGATATAGTTTTTGATTAGTTATATGGCATCTGTGACCATTAATTTTTAGTTAAGTGCCTTTAGATGATGCTGCATCTGAACATCTTAAAGAATCCACATCCAGCATCCATAAAGCTCTGTTTAATAGATCACTATAAAATGTATTGCCACAACTTGTTGTTAATTCCATCTAATTATTCAATAGCTCTTATTACTTTTAGGAGCAATAAGAATGACATAATAAAATCTACAGAAGACTGACCTATTCCCTGACAATGTCTCCATACAGTTCTGAGGTAACAAGATATATTTTTCCACTACAATATCAGAAATATGAAAACTGGTACTTAAAAGTATCATTCTAAAAGACTAGATAGCTTAGAAAATTGATACGTTCTGGAGGCTTTTAACTAAGTCTCCATCTTAAATACTGCCCAAATTAAGAGAGACTAAAACCTGTTACCAGCTGATGGTTGTTGGGTGATGTATAGGTGGCATCCCCTTGTGGCCCATCAGGGCACAATTTTCCAACTTCACGTTCCCGACAGTTAGATGTCACTCCTCGCAGATCCAGTGCCATGGATTGGAGTCCTACCCTTTCTCGGATGTTAGAGTCCAAAACAAAAATGAAAACAGTGAACTAAAACTCAGGGTTGTCTCAGGATTTGTTGGCTGGATCCTGCCCTTCTGCTCTAGGCTTGTCTCCATGCAACTAGTCCCTTCTTGTCCGTCTTCCTGGGCCTAGTCGTCCCATCCACCCAATGTCTCATCTAGGTAGCAAACTGTCTTAGAACATGTCTACACTGCAATTAAAAACCTTTGTCAGCTGACTCAGGCTCCTGGAGCTCAGGGTAAGAGGCTGTTTAATTGTAGTTTAGACATTCAGGCTCAGGCTGGAGCCCGGGCTCTGGGACACCTCAGGCTCTTGGCTGGAATCAAGGCTTCCCTTGTCAAGCAAGTAGCAGAGCTCTGCTCCCCTTTCTGAACATTTTTTGCAAGTAGTAGTGGGGTGGGGTAAGCTGGGCCCACAAGTTCTCTTCAACCCCTTGATGCCAGTGTGGGGCCTATCTGACCCATCACAGGTGACCTATGTGAAATGAGTTGGTGAACACAGTCCATTTATTAGCTGACAATATCAACAGTCACAAAGTTATAACTGCACAAATTGGCATCTTTGTTAGCTGTCTCAATTAGGGATGCAATTCATTTTTGCCTCATTTCAAATCCATTTAAACATTGAAATTCAGACTGTTTAAAGAGTTACTGGGCTCATGTTTCATTTGGGACACTAAACTGAAATGACAGGTTTGATAAATGCAAATACCACAAAATCATATACATTAGCTACACAAGAGTTACATCTAGATATATGGTGAAATCCTGTGAATTTATTTCTAGTCATGGAAATCTGAGCAAAGTTCAAGTACATTATACAATGTAAAATACCTCTTTCACACAGGAACAAGATGCAACTGCACTATAAATTAAGGGTAATATTTTCAAAAGCTCCTGCATGATTAAGAAGCGTAAGTCCCACTTTCACTTCCCACTTAGGCACCTGAGGCCAGATTTTCAAAGGTATATAGGCACCTAAAGATGAAAATAATAATACCCTAACTCTTTACAAAGCACTTTGCATCATTAGATCTCAAAGCACTTTACAAAGGAGATCAGTATGATTATCCCTATTTTACAGATGGGGAAACTGAGTCATGCAGAGGTGAATTGACTCTGCCATGGTCACACAGCAGGTGAGTGTCAGATCTGGGAATAAAAGCCAGCCCTCGAGAGTCGCAGTCCAGTGCTCCAGCCACTGTTCCACGCAGTGGTACCTAAACTGCATAGTATCCAGAAAAAAATACATAATATTGACATAAATAGTTCTATGATTCTGCTATCATTCAAGTAACAGAATTGTCTGATAAATTATCTACGGTCTGTAGTACATGTACTTAACTACAGTGGAGCTATTTTTCATACACACTTTGGGACAGATTCAACTTCCATTAAAGTTAGGGGGAAAAGACTCCCATCTGTTTCAATGGAGGGTGGGGGGCTTCAGGACCTTTAACTGCAATATATCTACAATATATTATTAGTAGTAGAAATCACATATATTGCACAGTCAAATTATAGACATATTCTCTACCCTACATTACATTAAATCTAAAACAAGACAAAACAATAAAAAATACCTACCCACCCCCATCCACACTACATATTTATTTAACTAGATTCTGACATGTTCCTCTGACCCATTTTCAACAAACATGACTGTGTTGCATACTACAGCATTTCCTCCAGCCCAATGGTACATCAGCTATGTTTGCTGCATCCTCTTGCTTTCGTTTTTCACTTGCCTTTTAGGCAACTGAAACGGCAACAATTGTATACAAATCAATCTGAGGTGGTATATGAAAAAAGGTGGCTACATATGAGAAGGTATTCATATCTTTAATGTTGCCAAAATGAATGGCAGAGGCAAGACTTGAAGCCAGTTCTGGCTCTAACCAAAGTTGGGATACTATTTATAGCTGTCTGGACTGAGTTACTGGCTGAGAAATCTTTGGATGATCAGACATACTTTAACTTCTCCACATGGAGTTAGTGCCATATGACCCATATGGACAAGAGAATTCATAGCAGTCTGGAGGTTGGCCCACAGCACTGATCACGACACTCTGGTGGAACTATTTGGAGTGGGAAAGTCCAGTGTCAATGCAATTGTTTTTAGATGTATACAGTAAGGCCTGCTGTGACTGCATGATCACCATTGCTAAAGTACTAGAGAAGCCTGTCCATGTTTTTTGTTTTCGCTCTACTGTTTATTTGCAGTTCCAGAGGTGATAAAATGAAAGCATTTAAGAAGAGCCTCCCCCACTTTGCCTCTCTAAGTCCCAAGAGCTGATAAGGCTTTTAAAGTATCTTTTTATTTCTTTATTCCATTATTCAATTTCCCTAGGTAGACGGATTCTTATGGAGTTTAATCTTCAACCTCTTGCAATATAAAGCAGAGAACCAGAGGCACTGCTAAGTCAAAGATATTAATAATACATAAAAAGGTAGATGGGCAGCTCTATATTTCTGTATGTGACTGGCAGGCACTCTGTTTTGAAGGGAACCTGCAAAGTCAAAATATGCATAAATGACTTCACATAAGGTGAAGAAGAGAGGGTGAAACATTCTTTTTAAATGGCTAGACTATTGTTGACTGACATGAATTTATAGACATATTAGCCATAGTGCAAAAGCGATAAACACATTGTTATAAAATCCCAGATGGCATTTTCCCTGGCAAAAAAACATGCTGTACCCAGGCCATTCCACCTCTGACTTTAGTCCAAAGCATACTCATCTTTTGTTAAATTAGGATATTTAATAAAATTTATTACATCATCATATTACCATATTTTCAGTGATCACACTGTAGCCTCTATAAACTCTGAAACAGTCTCTCTTGTGGGGCTAGTACAAATGAAAACACCAGTTAATGTGTTTCAATTTTTAAAAATGGTGTATAAACTCCTCTTGTAACTTTAAAACTATGTCTCCATGGTGAGGAATTTCAGAGTAGCTTGAAAAAGAGCTCAGTGGCTTGGGGGAAATGATCGTCATCCCAACTGGAGTATGCAGCACACAAGTTTCTTCAACCCAAAGGCGGGAGTAATGGGCTATTTCAAAAGTATTTTTAAGTGGGGGGTGGAGATCCAGAGAGGTGGGAAAATGAACTGTCTACTCTCAGTGAAAGGTGTTCTCAGTGTCATTGTGTACTCCCCACTATTTTCAGAGTGAGAGAGGCATCTCTGTCCACAGAGACTTTCTAACTAACATTTAGCCAGACAACCCAGAAAGAACTCACCCTTCCTACCTTAAGGACATGGGAGGGAGGATCATTTGCTTTCATTCCCATTACCCCAATAGCTATTTACAATGATCAGACTGGGCAGACATTTTTACTCCTGTGAATGGAGCAGTCTCAAATGGCTGGGAAATGCCTGAACTAGTACATAATTTCTCCTGGGAGGTGGGTACTTCCCCCCCTTTGAACCAGTAACAGTCCAGTTCCTTGACAGCTTGGGGCTAAGCCCTGGAGGTAATTTGGGCTAAATAAGTATGATATCCCCAAAAAACAAATTCAAAGCAAGGAAATGCCAAGTTGTAGGACATTTCTTACCCATTCCTTAATGCTCAAATAGTGTATTTTAACTGACAGTGACAGACATGCAATTTCACAAGAAGCTCCCTTCTGCCTCCAACAGGTAAATTACATATTAATCTCCTTCATAGAGTAACAAAAAACTGTAATTACAACCTCAGTGACATAAGCAAATATTTGCTGCTGACATATGTACACAGGTAAAGTACGCAGTTTGTGTTATGTGTTTGTGTGGAAGTCAGAGGTCATAATTTGTGTGCTTATCCTTGTGTAGCTGTGCAATGAAACCTATTTTAGTAGACCATGGGGAGAGAGCAACACTTATTTGAAAATCCTGTCTCTCATACTCCAGAGACACAGGACTTGCCTGACCTCACCCCAGATGAGCAAAGGTAACACACCTTCTTGAAAGCTTTAAGAGCAGTTTAACCCAGGAAGTGTAAACAGATATATGGAAAACTGGGTTTTGTGTGAAACTCTAAAGAGAGACTGTGGATACAGATTAGACACTCCAAATTACAGCTGCAGCACCCCCCCGCTTGAAGCAGATTTCATTATAGACAGGGTTTACTGTTTGGTTCAATGGCTCTCAGCACCCCCACTATACAAATTGTTCTAGCACCCCTGGAAGGTTGATGATGACTGTTTTTCAGAAGAACAAAATATCCATTTTCAAAAGCAGCCCTATCATACTGAAGCACATTTCTAAAAAGAGAATGAAACTAGTGGCAGTGGAATACAACAATTGTGCTGCTTCTAAGGGTATGTGTACACTACGAAATTAGGTTGATTTTATAGAAGTCAATCTTTAGAAAGCGATTTTATACAGTCGATCGTGTATGTCCCCACTAAGCACAGTAGGTCGGCGGAGTGCGTCCTCATCTAGCTGGTTAGCATCTACTCACGGAGTGGTGCACTGTGGGTAGCTATCCCACAGTCCTCAATGCCCACTGGAATTCTGGGTTAAGCTCCCAATGCCTGATGGGGCAAAAACGTTGTCACGGGTGGTTTTGGGTACGTGTCGTCAGTCTCCCCTCCCTTCCTCCCTCCTTGAAAGCAACGGCAAACAATCGTTTCGCGCCTTTTTTCCTGGGTTATCCATGCAGACACCATAGCACGGCAAGCATGGAGCCCGCTCAGCTCAGCGCTGCTGTTGTGAGCATTGTAAACACCTTGTGCATTATCCTGCAGTATGTGCAGAGCCTGGCTAGGAGCCACCAGCACGAGGACGATTGTGAGGAGGACATGGACACAGACGTTCCTGAAAGCACAGGATGTGGCAATTGGGACATCATGGCGGCAGTGGGGCAGGTTGATACAGTGGAACGCAAACAAGCACAGACTGGTGGGACCGCATAGTGTTGTGGGTATGGGATGATTCCCAGTGGCTGCGAAATTTTCGCATGCATAAGGCCATTTTCATGGAACTTTGTGAGTTGCTTTCCCCCGCCCTGAAGCGTGGGAATACCAAGATGAGACCTGCCCCGACAGATGAGAAGTGAGTGGCGATAGCCCTGTGGAAGCTTGCAATGCCTGACTGCTACCAGTCAGACAGGAATCAATTTGGAGTGGGCAAATCTACCGTGGGGGCTGCTGTGATCCAAGTAGCCAAGGCAATCAGTAACCTTCTGGTAACAAGGGTAGTGACTCTGGGAAATGTGCAGGTCATAGTGGATGGCTTTGCTGCAATGGGGTTCCCTAACTGTGGTGGGGTGATGGATGGAACACACATCCCTATCTTGGCACCGGACCACCTTGCCAACCAGTACATAAACCGCAAGGGGTACTTCTCAATGGTGCTGCAAGCACTGGTGGATCACAAGGGACATTTCACCAACATCAACGTGGGATGGTCATGAAAGGTGCATGACACTCGCATGTTCGAAAAGCTGCAACAAGGGACTTTCTTCCCAGACCAGAAAATTACCATTGGGGATGTTGAAATGCCAATAGTTATCCTTGGGGACACAGCCTATCCCTTGCTCCCATGGCTCATGAAGCCGTACACAGGCAGCCTGGACAGTAGTAAGGAGAAGTTCAACTATAGGCTGAGCAAGTGCAGAATGGTGGTAGAATGTGCCTTTGGACGTTTAAAAGCCCGCTGCCGCTGTTTGCTGACTAGGTTAGACCTCAGCGCAACCAATATTCCCATTGTTATTGCTGCTTGATGTGTGCTCCACAATATCTGTGAGAGTAAGGGGGAGACATTTATGGCGGGGTGAGGCAAATCGCCTGGCGGCCAATTTGGAACAGCCAGACACCAGGACTATTAGAAGAGCACAGCTAGGCGTGCTGCGCATCAAATACGCTTTGAAAAACAGTTTAATGACTGGCCAGGCTATGGTGTGACAGCTGTGTTTCTCCTTGATGCAAAACTGCCCCCTTTGTTGAATGTACTTCCCTGTAAGCCAATCCCCCTCCCCACGTTGACCACAGCTGGCAAAGGAAATAAAGTCCCTATTGTTTTGAATCCATTCATTCTTTATTTATTAAAAAAAAAAAGTGAGATCACTGACAAGGTAGCCCGGGTGGAGTGGGGGAGGAGGGAAGGACAAGGTCACATTGCTTATTGTAGCCACACTATATATCAAAGCTGTTTGAATGACAGCCTGCTGTTGCTTGGGCTATCCTCTGGAGTTGAGTGGCTGGGTGCCCGGAGCCTCCCCCCCGCGTTCTTGGGCATATGGGTGAGGGGGATATGGAACTTGGCGAGAAGGGCAGGCGGTTACACAATGGCTGCAGCGGGGGTCTGTGCTCTAGTTGCCTTTCCTGCAGCTCCACCAGATGCCTGATCATGTCCGTTTGCTCCCTCATTAGCCTCAGCATCTCCTCCTGCGTGTTCTGATCACACTCACTGTATGCTTTCCTGGCCTCTGCCACCGAATGCCTCCATGCATTCAGCTGTGTTCTATCAGTGCGGGAGGACTGCATGAGCTCGGAAAACATGTCATCACAAGTGTGTTTTTTTCGCCTTCTAATCTGCAATAACCTCAGGGACGGAGTTGATACGGGGAGCATAGAAACATTTGCACCTGCAGGAGGAATAAAAAGGGAGAGTAAAATTTAAGAAGATACATTTCTGAGAACAAAAGGGAGACTCTTTCACAGTGAATCAAGCAATTCACAGCAGACAGCACATGTGCTTTAGGTACAAAGTTACATTTTGTCTTTTATATTGAGTGCCTGCCGGTATGGTGACACATCAACACGGCTGGGCAACAGAATTCGGTTTCTAGGCAGCCATGGTAAGTCAAAGGGTACGCGGGGTTGGCTTCTTCCGCCTTCATAACATGTGGGAATGGTTTAAAACTGCAGCACCCTCCTTTCCCATAGCAAGCAATCCCAGTTGGGTTTGCCGTTTAAAATGAGGGGCTGTGATTTTGGGGTGAATGTGCAGCACACCCCTCCCCCCACCGCGTGGCTATTCTCCGGGATG
The DNA here is from genome assembly GCF_028017835.1 of Emys orbicularis. Classification (NCBI taxonomy): domain Eukaryota; kingdom Metazoa; phylum Chordata; order Testudines; family Emydidae; genus Emys; species Emys orbicularis. Next base: position 92,505,744 of record NC_088687.1, on the reverse strand, counting down.
ATCCCTTTTAGCCAAGCACAAACAGCCCAGCATGAATGGGGTCCTTTTACTGTTCCCTTACAAATATTCCCCTATTTCAACCAGGTGACCATGAATGATATCACTCTTCTGAGGCTGACACAGAAAGATAAAGACCGAATGTTGCATGAATGCGACCAAAACCCAGGACCATTCGCTGCCATGCTTTGTGCTGCAATGATTCCAGACTACTTGCTACTGGCTTGGTGTGGCAAAGTGTCCTACCGTGGAGGACGAAATAAGGCAGTCCTCCCCAGAAACCTTCTGCAAAGGTTTTCAGAGTACCTCCATGAGAGCTTCATGGAGATGTCCCTGGAGGATTCCTGCTCCATCCCCAGACATGTTTATAGATTTTTCCAGTAGCTGTACTAGCCACGAATGCATCCCAATTCTTCAGGGCAAATCAAACATTAAACACAACTGCTTTTAACCCCCGTAGTGTAGTTACAAATGTGCACTCACCAGAGGTGCTTTCTCCGCCTTCAGTGTCCGGGAACCTGCCTTGGGAGGGGATTGGCTCCAGGGTGATGAAAAGGTCCTGGCTGCCGGGGAGAACGGATTCTCTGCTTGCCTGCTGTGCATTCTCCTCCTCTTCCTCATCCACAAAATCCTCCTCCATGTTGCGTGAGACTCCCCCCTTGTAGATGTCCACGGACAGTGGTGGAGTAGCGGTAGGGTACTGTGACAGGTTGGATCACAGAAACCCCCTTGGGAGCTGCCACCCAATGTGCCAAGACTACCTCTGCTCCTGTTTTCCCTGCCAGCTCAGGACTCCAGCACCCTGTCTTGCTGAGCCAGACACTCCCATCTGCTCCAACCCAGACCCAGGGTCTGAAAGATGCAGGTTTGCCTGAAAGCAGCTAACAGAGGTGTGCTTGTCTTTAGCACTCAGATGCCCAACTTCCAATGGGGTCTAAACCCAAATAAATCCATTTTACCCTGTATAAAGCTTATGCAGGGTAAACTCATAAATTGTTCGCCCTCTATAACACTGATAGAGAGATATGCACAGTTGTTTGCTCCCCCAGGTATTAATACATACCCTGAGTTAATTAATACGTAAAAAGTGATTTTATTAAATACAGAAAGTAGGACTGAAGTGGTTCCAAGTAGTAACAGACAGAACAAAGTAAGTCACCAAGCAAAATAAAATAAAATGCGCAAATTTATGTCTAATCAAACTGAATACAGATAATCTCACCCTCAGAGATGCTTCAGTAAGTTTTTTCCTCATACTGGACACCTTCCAGGCCTGGGCACAATTCTTTCCCCTGGTACAGCTTGTGATCCAGCTCAGGTGGTAGCTAGGGGATTCTTCATGATGGCTCCTCTCCTCTCTTGTTCTGTTCCACCCCTTTATATATCTTTTGCATAAGGCAGGAACCCTTTGTCCCTCTGGGTTTCCACCCTCCCTCACTGGAAAAGCACTAGATTAAAGATGGATTCCAGTTCAGGTGACATGATCACATGTCACTGCAAGACTTCATTACCCACTTGCCAGCACACACATATACAGGAAGACTTACAGGTAAAACACAGCTATTTGCAGACAATGGTCCTAGTTAATGGGAGTCATCAAGATTCCAAACTACCATTAATGGCCCACACTTTACATAATTACAATAGGCCCTCAGAGTTATATTTTATATTTTTAGTTTCAGGTACAAGAGTGGTATATTTATACAAATAGGATGATCACACTCAGTAGATTATAAGCTTTGTAATGATACCTTACAAGAGACCTTTTGCATGAAGCATATCCCAGTTACATTATATTCACTTATTAGCATATTTTTATAAAACCATATAGACTGCACAACGTCACAGGGTCCCCCCCCTAGAATGGAATACAGCTGATCATAGAAGCTGTGTGTCACTGGTGTAGCCTCTCTCCACCATGCCCTGTGCGATTTTGGCATATATATTAGCATTTCTTCTGCTGGATCGGAGTTCTGCCTGCACAGATTCTTTTCCCCATACAGCAATCAGATCCAGTATCTCCCGATCGCTTGATTCTTTTCCCCATACAGCAATCAGATCCAGTATCTCCCGATCGCTTCATGCTGGAGCTCGTTTGCGATTCTGGGACTGCATGGTCACCTGTTCTGCTGAGCTCGCCACGCTGACCAAACAGGAAATGAAATTCAAAAGTTCCTGGGGCTTTTCCTGTGTACCTGGCTAGTGCATTGGAGTTGAAAGTGCCGTACAGAGCGGTCACATTGGAGCACTCTGGGATAGCTCCTGGAGGTAAATACCGTTGAATTGCACAATGCTGTGTCTGCACTACCCCAAATTTGACCCAAGAAGGTCGATTTTAGTGCTACTCCCCTCGTCGGGGAGAAGTAAAGCAGTCGATTTTAAGAGCCCTTTAGGTCGACGGAACAGGGTTCGTTATGTAGCTGCATTGCTTATAAAATTAACCTAACGTGGCTAAATTCGACCTAACCTCGTAGTATAGACCAGCCCTAAGTGAATTGAAACAACAGCAGTTGATAAAATGCTAATTCCATTCATGAACACAATGAAAAGTCTAGCAGAAGAAATACTATTGTATTGACATAAACAAATGGTATAAAAGTTAACACTGGGGAAAGGAGGAAGCCTTCCAGATACAAAAATATGAACACTTTTTCTTCTCATATAGGAAACTAAATCGTTGTGCCTGTAAATTGCTGCTAAAACTTCACTGATGAGCATGTAATACCACTGTTTGGGGCACTACATATACATAACAGCACCTACTGTTTACCTATTGTTTACATGTCTCCATTAGCACTCAGGTCATTGGATTAATAGAGCTCTCTCTTTCTTTTTCTATTTTATAAATAATACAATAGTCAAAAAGAGAAAACCACATCCAGGGCATGATTTTATTTATGGTGTATTTTTACAGTATAGCAGTACTATTTTATTACGTTAGCTATTCTCACAATTGTTGCAGGTAATCAGATTCCTAGGGCTTCTGTTGAGTTTTTAAAAAAATAAAAGTGATCACATTAAACCAACAGAGGGTCCAAATCAACAGAGCCAGACATGTACCCAGAAGCCTCCTGCTACAAGACAGGCCCCAAAAAGAAACCAACAGAACTCCACTGGCCATCACCTACAGTCCTCAGCTTAAACCTCTCCAACGCATCATCAGTGATCTACAACCCATCCTGGACAATGATCCCTCACTTTCACAGACCTTGGGAGGCAGGCCAGTCCTCGCCCACAGACAACCCGCCAACCTTAAGCATATTCTCACCAGCAACCACGCACCGCACCATAACAACTCTAACTCAGGAACCAACCCATGCAACAAACCTCGATGCCAACTCTGCCCACATATCTACACCAGCAACACCATCACAGGACCTAACCAGATCAGCTACAACATCACCGGCTCATTCACCTGCATGTCCACCAATGTTATATATGCCATCATATGCCAGCAATGCCCCTCTGCTATGTACATTGGCCAAACTGGACAGTCACTACGCAAGAGGATAAATGGACACAAGTCAGATATCAGGAATGGCAATATACAAAAACCTGTAGGAGAACACTTCAACCTCCCTGGCCACACAATAGCAGATGTAAAGGTAGCCATCTTACAGCAAAAAAACTTCAGGACCAGACTCCAAAGAGAAACTGCTGAGCTCCAGTTCATTTGCAAATTTGACACCATCAGATCAGGATTAAACAAAGACTGTGAATGGCTATCCAACTACAGAAGCAGTTTCTCCTCCCTTGGTGTTCACACCTCAACTGCTAGCAGAGCACCTCACCCTCCCTGATTGAACTAACCTCGTTATCTCCATACTGATTTATACCTGCCTCTGGAAATTTCCATTACTTGCATCTGATGAAGTGGGCATTCACCCACGAAAGCTTATGCTCCCAATACTTCTGTTAGTCTTAAAGGTGCCACAGGACCCTCTGTTGCTTTTTACAGATTCAGACTAACACGGCTACCCCTCTGATACTTGACACATTAAACCAAGAAGATCTCTGAGTGCTAAAACATTCAGGATATTTCCTCTAACATTTTCAAATTGAAATGCATCACACTTGCATAGCTCTACTATTATTAGGAGCAGGAGAATATCAGCCTGATTTATCTTGGCAAATATCAAGTATTGACTTTAATATAATGAGTATTGACAAAGGTGACTGGAAAAAAAAAATCTAACCTTTTTACACACATCCAGAACCATTATTTGCTTCTGTAAGAGTAAAACACCACATCACGGTCTTTCTTTTCTCTCTGCTCTTTTTCCAGGCCATGCTGGTAACCACACCAACACCCAAAAGCACTTTTGGGCTAGAGTCTAATGCCACAAAGCTTCCTACAGATAATCTATAATGTTCCAGAACAGCCAATGAGTTCCCCTATTCCCTCACCCTCACCAGAGACAAATCAAGGCTGTTACTCAAAGTTCCCTAGAGAGGGACTAAGCAATAAACTCCACAACCTGGCACATCAAGATAGATAAACTATTGTCATCATTACATCAGGAATTCATGGCCTAAACAGCTTTAGAAAGCCACTTAACGAGACTTCTAGCATTAGGCGATCACCTTGTGAATTAAGACTTACTGCCTCACAAGATTTACCTTGTAAATATTTTTGAAATAAAAAGAGACCCAGAACCAGCAATAAAAAATATTTTTTATTTATAATCCATCTTCTAAAAACATTGAAAAATTTCAGCTTCAGCCCTAGAGGCTTATATGCCAAATTGTGATACAGCTGCCAATATAAATGTGATCAGATGGCTTTTCTGCTGTAACATTAGCAGTTGATGCACCACTGCATCGTATTGTTAGATGTGACTCTCAGAGGGGTTCTAATTGAAAATATAAAGAAACCACTGTAACTAGGCACACTATATATTTCCTAAAAAATAATACTTTGTAGCAGCTTACCTCAGGTGCCTTTTTTCTTCATCACAATACTTTGGCTACTGGAACACTGTACCTGCATTATTTTTAACATCTAATGGAATCATTTTAAATTACCCTAATACTGTTGATTATACCTTCTCAGTTCAGTCCTTGTAAAGAATTTGCACAACAATTTACTAATGAAATTAAATATCAGAACATTAATTGTTCAGAGATTAATTTTTAAATGCCCATTTTTGTCTTCAAAGATGGTGAAATGTATTAAAAGTATTTTAGGAGAGAATAAATTCAATTAAAGAAACCACTTCTTTTGCCCTTCATTTTTTTCCCAGTACCTCTTTGTTTATCACTAGAAGTTCCACATCGGATTTACATATAATGGAAGCAGATCGGTTTGTATTAGTCAGAAGACAGATTTCCTGCAAAAACAAAAACAAGAAGCATAATTCTTCTTTCAGCTGTACAGTTTACTTTTATAATAAATCACTTAAGATTGCATAGAGGATTGTACAACTTTTCATTAAAGGTATAAAGATAAATTAATAATAGTAAACTGCGTAAGCACACAGTCCTACAAGGAACTGAGTTCCTTCTACTTCCATTGACTATAATATATTGCTTTATCCTATCTGCCCCTTGCAATTAATATCAAATGCACTCTGCTCAAGGGGACACATTTTAAAAAGCTTGAAAATTCTAAAGTAAATTTTGGGAAAATAAAATTATTGCAGGTAAAGAAATCAGAGGGCTTTCTAAATGTAAAGTACCTTCTAAATGGGCATCTAATTTCAAAAGGCCAAATGCTGCCTTCTGTGGAAGATGCATACTTGTACTTTGGGGCAAAATCCAGCCTAATGTTTTTAGGGTGCAAAACTAAAGAGAGTTAGCATCATTTTTATTGTATGAGGAACAAACTCCTTTAAAATGAAAATAGATTTAATCACACATGTTCATTTTCCTTCTATCCTGTTAGGCATTAGGAATTTTCTCATGTTGCATTGCTACTAGACAATCTATTGGGCCCATCAAATTCATTTTTATTAACAAATGTCTAAGAGCCTGATTGTCCCTTACTGAAGGTAGAGGCTAAAGAGAAGGAAGGTAATTTATATAAGATTTCTTCCAAACATTCCTACATGCTGTTTCTGGTCTCCAGTGACAGCCTGTCTCACTTCCCTCTGGTCTCCCTGCCCCTAGGGTGACCAGATGTCCCGATTTTATAGGGACAGTCCCGATTTCTGGGTCTTTTTCTTATATAGGATCCTATTACCCCCCACCCCTTGTCCCGATTTTTCACACTTGCTGTCTGGTCACCCTACCTGCCCCCCAAACAAACGAAACACGAAAGCCTGGATCAATGGAATGTACTGTGGTGTGGGGTAATAATAGGACCTGGAGCCGAGTGCTCTCTTCTCCCCACCTCCTTGTCCATGCCCCTCATCTGCCCCAACTTGTCCCTTTTTCCTGCACAGATCACAGGATTCATGGAGCACTTCTACAGGGAGGGCATGTTGCTGCAGGGTGTTCTCCACAAGGGGTATGGTCAGGTATAAGTTATTCAATATTCTAATACGATTTAACAAAAGCTAAAAGTAACCATGATATAAATTTTGTCTGACATTCACCTTAGCAGAAATTTTTACCACATTATTTTTAATTTTCTAAATGTTATTAAAAACTTAACAAAAGAGACTAAGGTAATTAGGTATCCAGGTTCCACTGACTTTCCTTTTGTGTCTTTGGAAATATCCCCTTTAAACATTTTAAAGCATAGTTTCATTCAAATAATATTAAAATTTGAAATGAAAATATTTACCCCTATGAAGTCTCCTTCTTCAGCTTCACATAATATTTCAGAGGTGAAAGTTTGGGCTTTGAAATTTGCATCACCCCATATGACTTTTAGCTTTCCAGATAGTATTAAGTAACATTCACTTGGAACATGCCCTTGCCTTATAACTATGGTTCCAGCTTCACACCTAGAAAGAGAATTAAAATCCCAAAGATAAAAGTTATGTAATGTTGACAATAAGCAATGACTGCAATATGCAAAATGTAAACAGCAAGATACAGACATCAGAACGTATCCTAGTAGACTGGATGAAAATTATTCCATAATTAACATGACACACTGAAAAAAGTATAACTCTAATAACAGACTAACTTGATATTATGCCAGGAGGAGAACAAAGCTGTAGAACCGCAGCTGGTACATGCACTTAATCTGCACATGCTATTACCATGATTGCATAATTATCATGAGTGTGCAAGTCCTGAAATCCTGACTGGTCATCTGAGTGCACATTTCCTGCAACTGGATTCCTAAGTCCATCAGTCATGCATGTAAATTAAACACAAAAATGGCATATACTTTTGCACATAAACTGTGCACACAGCATTCTAAAAGTCTGATCCTTTGATGCCAAGATACTTATCAGCAAGGATCCCTGATAAACCTTAAAGGAATTCTATCAGAGTAGTTACAACACATGGTTTAGCTTGTGTTGAGACGCATCCAATTTAAAGTTTTTCCCTTCAGAAATCTCACCATGTATTTATTTTGTAAAAAGGATCCTTCTAGTATTAGATATACAGCTTACTGGTATATTAATTTTAAATATATTACATGTTATATTTCACATATCATGGAAAACATCAACCATTAATTAGTGTTTGATTTGTTTAAGTTTCAGGATACAATAAGGATCAACCTGCAAAACAGAGAGTGGAATTCCTAAAAGATGATACCACTATAGCATAAGGTGGTTTTCTTGCACACCCATGGTAGTTACCTATCACTATAAAATGCTTAACTCTCTGTTCATGAAAAGTGCTATTTAAGTGCCAAGTACCAAACAGTAATGACTATGATATGTTACATACATGAAAGAAATCAAAAGGTCCTTCTTCTCCTGAACCACAGAAGCCACTAAATAGTTATCAGTGCAGCTACTCTTTACTGTCAACTACCTAACTGGTCAGACCGCCGTCACCAAAGCTCAGACTCTAATGCAGTTGTTCTTAACCTGTTTACCATTGTGGGTCACATCCAATACTACCTGTATGGCCCTGAGGATGTCACATGTGTGCTGATTGGGCCGCAGATGGAGAACCACTGCCTAATGTATTCGACTGTAAAGAGCTTCCATCCTAGTTCACTGGACAAAAACATAACTAAACCCAGAACCAGAGCTGATGTCACCAATAACAAAATAACACAATGGAACAAAGCTACTCGCCAGCCTACTTTGCCAAAACATTAGCTAATTGCACTAACAAAGACGTGAAAGCAGTCAAAGTCAGGAAAACTGAATTCTATTCCCAGCTGTAGCAGACTTTTTCTATGTGAAATCAGGTGAATCACTTCACCTGTTTTTGTCCTAATTTTCTCATCTGTCCAATATAGATATTAGTTACCCACCTCACAGACTTGTGGTAAAGCTAAATGCATGATGCTAAGACAACTTTACACCACCCCGCCGTGTAAAGTGGCCTTACAGTGGTTGTAAACATAATTTACACCCTGTTTAAGGACCCTTTACGCTGGCACAGCAGCATAAAATAGCCTTAGTGAAATGAGAATGAGACTCATTAGTGTTTATAATGCATTTTGAGATGTTAGGTTGTAAAGTGCTATATAAGCAAAACATATCACTTATTATGATGCAATGGTAGGTGCGCTATGGGTAAGGCTGCCTTACAAAGCTCAATTTTAACAGAAGCTTTACATTATTTTGTAAAAATCTCATTGAAATAGCAAAAAAAAAAAGCACAGAATATAAAGTTTGAGTTCTATCTGGATTTTTTCATGGTGGTTTGATGAAAAATGAATTGACAGAATGAATAATAGCAGTTCCAAATCACCTCTTCTGGTGATTGTTTTGTCATTGATTGTCTCACTTTCTTTGTACCCCTTTTGCACTTTAGTTCTTTGGCATCATTGTGGCTTCTTGTGTGCTGATTCCTGGAGTATGTTATGCATAGGTAGTGTTTATCTATAGAGTGTTATATACCTTTTTAGTCATAATGGAAAATATGTGCACTGAGGCAAACCCACCAATACTTAATTTGACAACAAATCTGCTGCAGGCAAATGAGAGAGAAAGAGACTCCCCAAATACACTTGAAGCATAAGGAAAAGTTTCTTGAGCTGGCAAAGAGGAGACCAGGTGTTCAAATCCCACCTCTGCTAAGTGTTGTTTAAATTCCCATGCATTTTACTACCCTGATTATTGATTACAATCCCGAACCTCAGTCTACAAGACAGTTAAGGAAGAGCTCAACACTCCCCCACATTTTTAAAATAAATTAGCAAAGAGTTTATACAAGATCACTACAGGCCTAAAACTCTAACATGAGAAACCACAATCTTATCCAGTACATCACACTGCATTTTAAAGGGAATAAATCCAACTATCCTATCTCTAACCACTGTAAACCCACACTCCCTTCCAAGAGCTAGGTATAGAATCCAAGATTCCTAATCACCAATATTTTACTGCTGACCAGTAAATAATTAAGAAAATATGTTTCAAGACCTCTGCAGGAGTTAGTCTAGAGATATGCCTACAGCTCAAATAGTAAGAGCCTACATTAGGGATCTGAAGATCAAGAGATTCAGATCAGCAATAGTATTTATGTGGGGTGATGGTATATTTATGAGAGTTTCACAAATGGAAAAAGACCACTTTTTGCACTTTAACGATGATATCTTAAATTATGGCGTTAATCACCAGAATACACGTTTCACATTTCAGTCATTTGCTAAACATTTCACTTTTGGAATCCCTAGTCAGTGTGTGTATATGTCCTGCTATGCCCAATCCACAATGGATGTAAACCTGTGACAGCTCTCTACTTGTGAGCCTCACTGCTTAGCACATTATAAAAACTTATGCTTTTAGCTCTGGGGTTTATCATTTCAGTCCCTGATGTTGGCCAGGATGTCAGCTATCAGAGTTGCAGATGTCCCACGTTGGTATATTTAAAGGTTGAAAGTAGGGCTGTAGATTAATCACAGTTAACTTACACGATCAACTCAAAAATATTAATTGAGATTTTAAAAATGTATCATGATTAATCGCACTATTAAACAATAGAATACCAATTGAAATTTATTAAATATTTTTGGATGTTTTTCTACATTTTCAAATATAGCGATTTCAATTACAACACAGAATACAACTTGTACAGTGCTCACTTTATATTACTTTTGATTATAAATATTTGCACTGTAAAAATGATAAACAAAAGAAATAGTATTTTTCAATTCACCACATAAGAATTGTAGTGCAATCTCTTTATCATGAAAGTGCAACTTACAAATGTAGGGTTTTTTTTGTTACATAACTGCACTCAAAAACAAAACAATGTAAAACTTTAGAGCCTACAAGTCCACTCAGTCCTACTTCTTGTTCAGCCAATCGCTAAGAGAAATAAGTTTATTTACATTTACGGGAGATAATATTGCCCACTTCTTAATTACAGTGTCACCTGAAAGTGAGAACAGGCATTCGCATGGCACTGTTGTAGCTGGCATTGCAAGATATTTACATGCCAGATGCGCTAAAGCTTCATATGCCTCTTCATGCTTTTGCCATTGTTCCAGAGGACATGCTTCCATGCTGATGATGCTCGTTAAAAAAATAATGTGTTAATTAAATTTGTGACTGAACTCCTTGGGGGAGAATTGTATGTCTCCTGATCTGTTTTACCCACATTCTGCCATATAATTCATGTTATAGCAGTCTCGGATGATGATCCAGCACATGTTGTTCATTTTAAGATCACAGCAGATTTGATAAAACGCAAAGAAGGTACCAATGTGAGATTTCTAAGGATAAATATAGCACTCAACCCAAGGTTTAAGAATCTGAAGTGCCTTCCAAAATCTGAGAGGGATGAGGTATGGAGCTAGCTTTAAGAAATCTTAAAAAGCAACACTCCAGTGCAGAAACTACAGAACCCGAACCACCAAAAAAGAAAATCAACCTTCTGCTGGTGGAATCTGACTCAGATGATGAAAATGAACATGCATTGCTCTGCTCTGCTTTGGATCATTATCCGTCATTAGCATGGACGCATGTCTTCTGGAATGGTGGTTGAAGCATGAAGGGACATATGACTCTTTAGCGCATCTGGCATATAAATATCTTGCAATGCCGGCTACAAGAGTGCCATGCGAATGCCTGTTCTCACTTTCAGGTCATCATTATCTCCTGCAAATTGTAACCAAACTTGTTTGTCTGAGCGATTGGCTGAAGTAGGACTGAGTGGACTTGTAGGTTCTAAAGTTTTACATTGTTTTATTTTTGAATGCAGTTATTTTTTGTACATAATTCTACATGTGTAAGTTCAACTTTCATTATAAAGAGATTGCACTACAGTACCTGTACTAGATTAATTGAAATATACTATTTCTTTTGTTTTTTACAGTGCAAATATTTGTAACCAAAAATAAATATAAAGTGAGCACTGTACACTTTGTATTTTGTGTTGTAATTGAAATCAATATATTTGAAAATGTAGAAAACATCCAAAAAATTTTAAATACATGGTATTATATTATTGTTTAACAGTGCGATTAATTTTTTTCATCGCGCGATTAATCGCGATTAATTTTTTAAATCACTTGACAGCCCTAGTTGAAAGGTTTGCTTCATAGTGGCAGGAAAGAGGGAGAACAATAGGCAGATCTACTGATGTAACATGTTGTTACTCCGGGCTATAGCAAAGCTATTTCTATGCCAACTTTATTAAATTTGGAACTGTAATGCAAAACCTCAACCCTCTTTTATATCAATTTTATCAACAGGAGTTCATCTGGATGTCACACATTCCATGCAAGAGGGAAGTTATTGTGCTCTATCACTGCTGAGGTCACTGTTAAAGCTCTGCAAATTTGATGAAGCTGGGGTGCTTATTCCGTTTGGATATCTGTTGGAGATGGAAGTAAAAGCGTTATGGAGTGCTGGAATGTGTTAATCAAGAGAGTTGTAGGCCACAGGAAGGCAGAAAGAAATGCACAAGTCACAATGCTTAACTTATTTCCACTCTTTTAAGGTTGTGGGTGGGTGGGGTATGTCCTGCCACAGCCTTAACTGTCACTAAATGTAGAGTTTGTTTGCTAATTATGCATATTCCTTTTGAACAAAACAGCATGCTCTCATGTTTCTGATATAGGACAGCATGTAAGAAGAACATATTTATAATCTGAAAATGTACATGCTGAAGTTGCATGGGTGGAGGGATTTGTTCTCAAATTTTAATGCTGCTCAAACAAACTAGTAGATTTTATAGACAGGATTAATATTGTCTCAGGAGGGGTGGGAGCACAAAAGAGGTCTTAAGATATCTCCGAGTCCATGTTTATACTGTTCCATAGTATATTTCATATCAAAAGGTCCAGTTTCTGCACTGCAAGAACCTGCCTTTCCCAAAAGCCAGCTATATCCACACATCAGTGTGATGTTGAGTTCATTACAGGATACAAGGGGGCCAAGACATTGAAAGGTAAGGTGGTTTTCTGGGGAACAGGCAGGTGGGAGCCAGGACTTACTGCAGGAAGCGGTTTAATTGCTTGGATCCTGGGGAGACCTTTTAATTTAAATAGTTATGTCTTTATTTTTGTATTTTCTTGGGAGAAGCCTTTTGTATTGGCACACTGATGATCTTGCATTCCAACTGGATTTTTAGATCTCAGTATGGAAGCTCTCCATTTCAGGACTGTGGTCCAAATCACCAAATACCAGAGAAGTATTATATAGCTCTGTGTGACGGGGTCACTCGCCCTGCACTGGCCGGGGAAGGGTTAACCCTACAATGTGGGTTGAGGAAGCCACGCCCACTTTACTCTACTGGGCATGCTCCAGGTGCACTGGTATAAAAGGGAGCAGCTCGCCTCAGTTAGGGTGGACTGCTGTGGAGGAAGGATGTGCACTGCCCACTCCAACCAAGACTAGACGGAAGTCCGGGACCGTAGGAGCTGGGGATGCCACAGCCCAGGCAGACGCCAAGGCAACCCCGGAGGCCATGCAAGGTTTGGAGGTGCCAGATAAAGGGCAGACCAGAGAACCTAAAGGTAACAAGGATGCCAAGACCACAGAAGCAGGACGATGGCAGAAAGCAGCCCAGGGGAATCAGATGACGAACCGGAGAGTGAGCTGAAGCCTTGAGTCAGTGTGTTTCGGTCGGAGCCTTTTCCCCTCTGACTCAGTGGCCTACGCTACAGCCACTAACAGGGCCTTGGGTTGGGGTCTGGTGGAGAGGGGGAAGGGCATGGACCCCCCTGCTGGGAGTGCAACCCCTCCCCCTGTGTCTGGCAGTGCCGGCTAGGCGTTACTGCCCCGCTCACAAGGGCGAAGCTATTGACCCTGGCTGCTAGGCCTTATTGTTCTGCGAAAAGGGGTGAAGTTATTGACTTGGGCCACTAGGCCTTACTGCCCTGCAAAAAGGGGGGTGATTGACTGACATTAGCCCCTAGGCCTTACTGCCCAGTTGAAAAGGGTGAATTTATGGACTCTGCCCACTAGGCTGCACCGCCCTGCTGATAAGGGCGAGCATATGGACTCGAGCTGGGAGGGACATAGAAGGAAGGTACATATGCTTCCTTCCCCCATCCCCCCCCATATTCCCTATGAGAAGCGGGCACACTCGCCCTGCACAGGATGGGGTTTCCCCCAATCGTGTCACACGCTGCTTGTCAATATTTTATTTTAATGGGGTGAATTTCTGAAGTATGATTAATATTTAATTCAAAGAGTTACGGTTTTGTTGGAAAATGTACATGTTCTGACCTAGGTTTCTGAAGAAAACAGTAGCATTCTTGTCTCTTACTTACTCTTGGTAGACTACAGCGTGGCAAAGTTGGAGCTGTGTTTTATTAGGTAAACACTGAAATGTTCTGTTCTTCTTCAGACATGTTTGTATCTTGAGGGGAAAAAAAGACAGCACACTTTAATTTAGTAACAGGCTCAGATAACACATGAAAGAAATTGTAAACTACACTGTGCTCTGGACTGAGTTGAGCCCCTGCGTGTGTGCCCAGGCAGAGGAAGAGCTAAATTCCATACTCACTGGGGGCTCCAAGCACCACTACCTTTAGTGGGAGACTTGAGCTATGTGCATATATATTCAGGACCAAATTTGCAACTGAGAGGATACTGCTAACAGAAAGTCATCTTAACCCCTTTAAAGTAGGATCTTGTTCATAAGGAACAAAGGAAAATGGTACTTTTTTTGCATCATGCTTCTTCCTAATACATTGGGCTTTCTCTATATTTTAAGATTTTTTCCCAGAACGTAAGGGATTCTCTGTTGTGAATGTCATGATTTAGTAACCACATTATTGTATTACTATTACCATTTCCTTTCCTCACCTGTCTGTTGTCTCAGAATGTGACTCTACTCTCCAGCTTGCCTGATAGACATGGGGCCAAGTTCTGCCCTTAGTTATTCTTTATTTACACCACTAGTACCTCCACAAAAGTCAACAGAGTTGCTCTGGATTTACACTGCTGTAGCTGAGAGCAGAGTTTGGCCCCATGATGTTACTCCAGACTTAATTAAAGGGTGCCACATGCACATATCTTTGTATAGAATTTGGCACTAAGAATGTTTGCTGCACGTCAGAATCTCACTTTCAGCAGCACAACCAGTTAATTTGTCTGAATTAGAATATTTTTCATCTGTATAGCTTTTAACAAATTTGCTACTTTTTTTTTACATTCTGAGATCCAGCAAGTTATATTATGATAAATGAGATTTCTGGGATAGGACCATTTAATATACAAATTTGAAAGTTTCTAGCTAGGTCAAGTCTGAAAGAGAACCATGTAAGGGTGGATTGCCTGCGGATCCCTGGAACAGGAATTCAAATTCAAAAGTTCCAGTACTCAAGCAGTTATAGTAGCTGGTCATGAATCAGAGAGAAGCAGAAAAGCAGCAGTAGATGGACACTTCACAGCTGGATTTTGCTGGTTAGCAGCATACTGGTAGAAGACCAAATTTAGGCTCAAGGGAGAAGGAAAGGTGAGCCAATACCTCTCATATCAGGAGGGCTAGAGGAGGCAACAAACCTCTTGACTGATTGCTGCTACCCACACACCTGATGCTGCTGCAGCAGGATAATGCAAGTAAGAGGGGCACTATGGACTTGTCTCTCCTCTCAGTCTTTCAAGTCATGTCATAGCGTGGGGAAGGAGGATAAGAGAACAGGCCATGCTGATGCTCACCACACTGCCTTGTGACAGTTTATGAAGTACCCCATTAGTAATGAAATTCACTCCATTTGGTACCTTAAGGAGAAGACAGACTGCCAGCTTTGATACTGGTTTGATAGAAAAGCGTCAGGGGTCGTGAAGTGGGAAAATTGAGCAAAGACCAGTCTGTCCAGGATGGACTTGGCAGGGCAGGACTCGGCTGCCTGTGTAGGAGGAAGATCCTGGTGAGGTTGTTGCCATCAATGGGAAGTAGAACTGAGGGACAGATGGCTGTCAGTGTAGGCAGATGGAGGAAAGGGTCTGTCTGAGAAGACTCAAAAAATAAGGGGGATGTTGAAATTTTGGTGGATCCAGGAGCTTAAATCCATCCCTAAGGCCAAGTCTCATTCTAAAGCATCCCTAAGGCCAAGCTATTGCTAAAATCCCACACAATGAACTGGAAGACACTACAGATCCATGGTCAACCAGTTAATGGGGTTTAAATCATTAGCAGATTTATCAAATTTAGAAAAAATGTTTTATTTTTATTATACTGTGAGTAACAAGTGGCTGGCAATGACTCAGATCTGAAGTGTGTTATGTGAAAGGACTCCTAGCTTCTCAGTAACCTCCACACAACTCACATAATGCAGTCTTTCAAAAGGGGAACAACTTTTGTCAATATTTGTCAGATGCTTTAGAATGACCCTTCTGTTTACATAAAAACTTTTTATATTGGAACAATTAAACAAAAATCTGACCTCTAAAAGGTCATAGTTAACAAAATGAAATGTAGGTTTCTTTGTCCATTAGTATGTGAGAGATAATTACCCAATTTACTTAGGGATATTAAAATTTAAAGTGCATAAAAACATTATCCTTCCCATGCCCACACCCAGTTTCTAAGGGGGGAGGGAGGGAAGGCTATAATCCTATACATGTTCTCTGAAGTATGATCAAAGTGTAAACAACTACATTTTCAGAAAAGTATTTGGTATAATGTGGATATTCATCACCGTAGTATCTAAACTGTTTTCACAGTTCTTTAACTAATTACTTTACCCTATATACAGTGGAACCCCGCTATAACGCAATCATTGGGGTCCAAAAAATTCAATCGCGGTAAATGCGGGGTCGCGTTATAGCGGGGTTCCACTGTACTTGTGTTCAGTTTGCAGCAGAGTGTGCGCCCTGGCTAGCGGGAGGGAGGTAGCGGGGGAAAGAGAGAAGAGCCGGCTTTAGGCCGATTCATCCCGGCGGTGGTCGTCTTTGGAGGCCCCGCCCCCCTGGCCAGAGTGCCGGTGTAACAACACGAAACGCAACCCTCCCGTTTTGCAACTGGGTGCGGTTTCTGCCATGCAACGTGACAGTTTGTGAAACAGTTTGTTAACTTGCTACCGCCTGTCCATGGGGTTGTGAATCAGGAGGGATGGGGTATGTGGTCAAAAACAATCCCGATCTGCTTCTTGACCAGAGTGGCCAGTTTGTTAAACGGTTTGTTAACTTGCTACCACCTGTCCATGGGGTTGCGAATCAGGAGGGATGGGGTATGTGGTCAAAAACAATCCTGATCTGCTTCCTGACCAGAGTGGCCCCTTTCATTGAATTTGTGAAAAGGGAGGTAGGGTTTGGGGGAACGGAGCATGCCCCTGAGCCCAAGGTGAGACCAGAGTGGCCCCTTTCATTTTTTCCACTGGCTTCCTCCTTGCTTATTTCCAATGACTTGGCTGCTCATGCACCTGTCACTGGTCCAGGGATGGTTGCAAAACGGGAGGGATGGGGTTTGTGGTCGAAAACACTCACGGTCTGCTTCCTCAGGGGGATGGTTGCAAAACGGGAGGGATGGGGTTTGTGGTCGAAAACACTCACGGTCTGCTTCCTCTGGGGATGGTTGCAAAACGGGAGGGATGAGGTTTGTGGTCGAAAACACTCACGGTCTGCTTCCTCAGGGGGATGGTTGCAAAACGGGAGGGATGGGGTTTGTGGTCGAAAACACTCACGGTCTGCTTCCTCTGGGGATGGTTGCAAAACGGGAGGGATGAGGTTTGTGGTCGAAAACACTCACGGTCTGCTTCCTCTGGGGATGGTTGCAAAACGGGAGGGATGGGGTTTGTGGTCGAAAACACTCACGGTCTGCTTCCTCTGGGGGATGGTTGCAAAACGGGAGGGATGGGGTTTTGTTCAAGCGGAGTGTGTGTGTGTGTGTGTGTGTGTGTGTGTGTGTGTCTTGCAGACTGGATACTGTGCCCTGATTCCCCAAGAAGACCGTTATTATCTGTGACTGCAGAGATCTTAACACAGCATTGAGCATAAAATGAGCTTTAACAATATGTTGTGACTACTTACATTAAAGAAATCCATTCCACCTTGGTTTAGGAGAGAGACCACTGATTGACCAATAAGAATCGGTTGTTGCATAACCCCATAGTGCAATTTTTTTTCTTTTCCATTGCCAGTGCAGCTTTTATTTTGGTGAGTTTTGCACACAGATGCAGAAATGTGGACTTGCGCATCCAAAAGTTCTGCAGCCACTGGTTATGAGCCCAAGCCTTCATTGTTTCAGAAGATTTTTTGCCCTTGGGAAGGATGTAAGATGACACCATATAATACACTACACTGAATATTTGTGACTCAGCTTCTACACACAAGTCCAGCACACAGGCCTTGCTGTCTTTTCACTGCAGTCCTTAATCTTGGTGACAAATCTGTAGAGAATTACTGGAACCATAAACTCCCTGAACATTAAATCTCACCAAATGAGGGTCAATCCATCCTCATCATTATATCTACTCATTATACTCCACACCCGTACATAGCCAGTATATGAACTTCATACCCTCATATCTCAATGCCTGTACTTTGACCCATCAACCTTTTACCCCCAATCGGGGATATTGCAGATTATGTATTCCTTATGCTACCTGATTTTAAACCAAACTTGGCACCATCGATAGCACTGCTCTACAGCCAAAATGCTTCTGAAATAAATGTAGTCAAACTTTACTAATTCTGGGTCACTGAGAACGAAAATGATGCTTAAAATTGTTGATTGGCTCTAGTTTTCAAGATACGCTATTGGGTCAGTATATACGACCCTTGACTTGGGAATGGCAGAGGATAAGTGAGTTATAAAGGGAAGGGATCTCAATTTAAACCAGAAATGACTAAAATACATCTTTGACTGGATCTATGAATAAATCTATGACTGGGTTTGGACTGTACTTGCTTTTTAGGCAAAACAATGAATGATGCAATCGGAAGCTGGTATTGCGTCATACATGATATGAATTGCATCATGTTATTCCTAGAAGTCATGGATGATGCAATCATAACGAAGCTTACATCACTCTGCTGAACAAATTGCCCTATATCAGCTCTAGAAATCATACAGTGTCGTGCTCTCTTATTTGTCAGTGTTTGATTTTGCAAAGGGTCACATTTCTGTTTAGCCAAAGTGAGCAGAGATGCCTCGTACTTGTGTGAACAGTGCAGATAACTTCTGCTATGTTTGTGGTGAAGTGACTTTTGCATCACAAAAGCACAGTATAACCACTATGGTTAAGAAAGCCTATCACCTTTATTTTGGCTACAAAATTGGAGATCAGGACAAGAGGTGGGCCCCACACATATGCTGCAACACTTGTGCAACAAATCTTCACCAGTGGTTGAAGAGGAAAAGGAAATCTATGCCTTTTGCAGTGCCAATGATTTGGAGAGAGCCAACAGATCATACCAGCAATTGTTACTTCTGCATGGTGCCTCCAGTTGGGAAAGGTGTGTCAAAGAAGAAAAAGTGGACTGTGCATTATCCAAACATTCCATCAGCTATATGCCCAGTACCCCACGGAGAAGGACTGCCGGTTCCTGATGCACCAGAATCATTCTCACTTGAGTCAGACGAGGAAGAGGAAGAGGATGAAACTTCTGGTCCTGAACCATCAATGTCACAGGACCCACATTTTCTCCCATCCTCCTCCTCTGAACCACACCTCATAACACAAGGTGAACTGAATGACCTTGTCAGGGATTTGGAACTACCCAAGAGTAAGGCAGAGCTGTTGGGCTCCAGACTACAGCAGTGGAATCTCCTGGCAGGTGATGTTAGGGTTTCCATCTTCCGTGACCGTCAAAAGGATCTTGTCCCATTCTTCTTCATGGAAGGTGATCTTGTAGCCTGCAACAACATCGATGGTGTGATGGCAGCCCTCAACATCGTTCACAATCCAGATGAGTGGAGACTGTTCATTGATTCATCGAAGACGAGTCTTAAAGCTGTTTTACTGCATAATGGCAATGTTTTGCCATCAATTCCGGTTGGTCATGCAGTCCATATGAAGGAAACCTATGACAACATGAAACAACTTTTGAGGTGCATAAACTATGACCAACATCAGTGGCAGCTTTGTGGCGATTTGAAGGTTGTTGCTCTCTTGCTTGGTCTGCAGACTGGATACACAAAGTACTGCTGTTTTCTCTGCGAATGGGATAGTCGTGCAAGAGATTCCCACTACATCAAGAAAGATTGGCCACTCCAACAGTCATTGGAGCCTGGGAGGAAAAGTGTTCAGCATCCACCACTTGTTGAATCAAGGAAGATTTTTGTTACCACCCTTACACATCAAGCTGGGTCTGATGAAGAACTTTGTCAAGGCCATTGACAAAACACAAGCAGCTTTCAAGTACCTCTGTGGAAAATTTCCAAGGTTAAGTGAAGCTAAGATAAAGGAAGGTGTCTTTGTTGGTCCTCAGATTCGTGAACTTCTTCAAGATGATGCATTTGACCATGCACTGCGTGGCAAGGAAAAGACGGCATGGAAAGCCTTCCAGTTAGTGGCAATAAATTTTCTCGGAAACAACAAGGCAGACAACTACAGGTTGTTGGTGGAAAACCTCCTCAAGGCATACAAAAGCCTTGGTTGCAACATGTCACTAAAGATACATTTTTTGCACTCTCATCTAGATTTTTTTCCACCGAACTGCGGAGCAGTGAGCGACGAGCACGGCGAGCGATTTCACCAGGACATTGCAACAATGGAGAAACGCTATCAGGGCAAATGGAGCCCATCAATGCTTGCAGACTATTGCTGGACAGTGACAAGAGATGCTCCATTTAATGAATACAAGAGACAAGCCAAGAAGCACCGAGTAGACACTGAATAGGACTAAACTATGTACATAATAGTTTTTTGCCTTTTGTTTCATAATAAATTTGATTTATATAACCCTTTTGCTGATTTTTAAAGTGTTACATAAACAGGACAGGTGAAATATTATCATGTAAAGCAACCATAAACACATGAAAAGACCTAGATTTACAATTTATGATTAAAACTCTACTATCTACACAATATACTTAGACATCAAATGTAAAAACTTAAATATCTTAGGCCAGGTCTACACCCAGCCGCTAGTTCGGCGGCTGGGAATCGAAGTTCTGGGTTCGATTTATCGCGTCTGGTCTGGACGCGATAAATCGATCCCGGAAGCGCTCGCCGTCGACTGCGGTACTCCAGCTCGGTGAGAGGAGTACCGCGGAGTCGACGGGGAGCCTGCCTGCCGCGTGTGGACCGCGTCTGAACCACGGTAAGTTCGAACTAAGGTATGTCGACTTCAGCTACGTTATTCACGTAGCTAAAGTTGCGTACCTTAGTTCGAATTTGGGGGTTAGTGTAGACCAGGCCTTAGAAACAGTAGCCAATCAGTTGTTTTAATTGTCATATTTGAATTCAGCACATCAAAATACATAATAAATAGCACATTTTATCTCTGAAGCAGACGACTTCTCAAAAATTGTAGACCAGTGTAATCTGTACAGTATTCCCTGATAACCAGAAACTTCTATGCTCAAACTCTGTTCACTTTTTTTTTTTTTTAACATCATCTTAATAAAAATTTTAAATCTGTTGAAACTGGTCTAGGTCTAGGTGAGAGAATGTCTCAGGGCCGCCCAGAGGGGGGGGGGGAAGTGGTGCAATTTGCCCCAGGCCCCGGGGGCCCCGCAGGGGCCGCCATGAATATGTCGGAGGCTCCCCCTGCATCCGTCTTCCCCCATCCCCCGGCGTCTCAGTGCGCCGTGTCCGTGAGCGGCCCTGGCGCGCTGCAGCTAAGCAGCTGGTATACATACCATTAAACCATTTAATGTTTTTAAATAATGTATTTAGTGTATTTTCAAATTATTACAAAGCAAAGTGGGGCCCCTTCCATAAAAAAAAGTTGCAATACTATAGTAACATGTATTTGGAAATGTAAAAAATAACCAGTGAAATACATTCAAAAATTAATTTGTAATAATTTGAAAATACACTAAATCCAGTATTTGAAAACATTAAATGCTTTAATGGGATGTAGACATTTGCAATTACATAATGGGCTGTCGCTGGGTGATGGTGATGGTTGGTGCCAATGGGCTGTCGCTGCCTGGGGGTGGTGCTGCTGTTGCCCAGGGCTGCGGGGGGAGCTGGGCTCTGGGTTGGGGGGTGCCCGGCTCACAGGGGCTGGGCTCAGGGATGTGGGGAGATGGGGTCAGGGGGTGTCCGGCTCAGAGGGGCTGGGCTTGGAGCTGGGGGTCATGGCTGTGGGGGGATGGGGTCAGGGGGTTGTCTGGCCCCTCCCTTACCATGCCGCTTACCCCCTCTACCGGAGCCTCAGCGTGCCGCATCCAGGACGCCGGGGGATGGGATGGGGGAAGACAGAAGTGGGGGGAGTCTCCGACATACTCCGGGCCTGGGGCAAATTGCCCCACTTGCCCCCCCCCTCTGGGTGGCCCTGCTGAATAGTGGTGACTGGGAATGGTGCGGGGGGAGTGTAGCAGATGACAATTTGAGGTGAATATTCTCTTGGCCAGATTCTACTGGGTTTATGGTGCTTTGTGCTATGGACTGGAGCAAAGTGGCTGGTGAATAACCAAGAATCTGGTTAATAATTATTCTCTAAATTCAGCTTTCTTCTTTCTCTCTCTGTGAATTATCACTAATTCAAAATAGTAGTGTGCAAGTTGACTGG
This sequence comes from Emys orbicularis, assembly GCF_028017835.1. NCBI lineage: Eukaryota > Metazoa > Chordata > Testudines > Emydidae > Emys > Emys orbicularis. Next base: position 92,483,635 of record NC_088687.1, on the reverse strand, counting down.
ATAATGATAATAGCATAATCTCTTGTTATAACATTGTAAACCCTACTACCTGATTTTTATATAATACACTCACTATACATAATACAAGAAATCCCTGATGTGAGAACCTGGCTATGCCGCTGCTGTAGGGGGCTCATCACCCAGCAGCTGGGGGCCACCATGTGGGCTCGGCAGGGCTGCTGGCCATGGGGCCAATGGGTGTGGGTGGGATCTCAGGAGTCATGAGCAAAGTGGGGCCCCTTCCATAAAAAAAAGTTGCAATACTATAGTAACATGTATTTGGAAATGTAAAAAATAACCAGTGAAATACATTCAAAAATTAATTTGTAATAATTTGAAAATACACTAAATCCAGTATTTGAAAACATTAAATGCTTTAATGGGATGTAGACATTTGCAATTACATAATGGGCTGTCGCTGGGTGATGGTGATGGTTGGTGCCAATGGGCTGTCGCTGCCTGGGGGTGGTGCTGCTGTTGCCCAGGGCTGCGGGGGGAGCTGGGCTCTGGGTTGGGGGGTGCCCGGCTCACAGGGGCTGGGCTCAGGGATGTGGGGAGATGGGGTCAGGGGGTGTCCGGCTCAGAGGGGCTGGGCTTGGAGCTGGGGGTCATGGCTGTGGGGGGATGGGGTCAGGGGGTTGTCTGGCCCCTCCCTTACCATGCCGCTTACCCCCTCTACCGGAGCCTCAGCGTGCCGCATCCAGGACGCCGGGGGATGGGATGGGGGAAGACAGAAGTGGGGGGAGTCTCCGACATACTCCGGGCCTGGGGCAAATTGCCCCACTTGCCCCCCCCCTCTGGGTGGCCCTGCTGAATAGTGGTGACTGGGAATGGTGCGGGGGGAGTGTAGCAGATGACAATTTGAGGTGAATATTCTCTTGGCCAGATTCTACTGGGTTTATGGTGCTTTGTGCTATGGACTGGAGCAAAGTGGCTGGTGAATAACCAAGAATCTGGTTAATAATTATTCTCTAAATTCAGCTTTCTTCTTTCTCTCTCTGTGAATTATCACTAATTCAAAATAGTAGTGTGCAAGTTGACTGGATAATGATAATAGCATAATCTCTTGTTATAACATTGTAAACCCTACTACCTGATTTTTATATAATACACTCACTATACATAATACAAGAAATCCCTGATGTGAGAACCTGGCTATGCCGCTGCTGTAGGGGGCTCATCACCCAGCAGCTGGGGGCCACCATGTGGGCTCGGCAGGGCTGCTGGCCATGGGGCCAATGGGTGTGGGTGGGATCTCAGGAGTCATGTCCCAGGGATATGCCCCACTCCCCAGCACTGCTCCAGCTCTGAGCTGTCTCCACTGCCACTGCCTGGGACCTGTGGGGCCCCACCTGCCTCCCCAGGGAAAGAGCCACCTGGGATTGGTGCAGAGGCTGGGCCAGTCTCAGCCAGTCACAGGGGACGGCTGGGGGATGGGGAGAGTGTGGGAGGCTCAGCTGGGTCCTGCCAGGCATGTGGGTCCTGAGGGAGCCTGGCCCGGGTAGGCTCTGCTCCTGCTCCAGCCTGGCTGATTGCACCCCCAAGGGGCCGGAGTTATCCTGCCCCAGGACAAGCTCTGGCTGCGCTGCCGGCTGAGCCTGGCAGACACAGTCACCTCCCATTAGGGCCGGGTATTGTGGCTGGGGGTTAGGGTGTGGGAGAGTAGGTCTCTAGTGGGTCTGGGGGGGTGCTGTGCAGTGGGGGGTGGGGAGATCTGTGTGTGTTGGGGCGCTGGGAAGTGTGCAGGGGTCTGGGTGGGGCACTGTGCAGTTGTGGCAGTGGGGCGGTGGGGGGCACTGGGCAGTGAGGGAATCTGTGGGGGGGCTCTGGGCGGGGAGGGGCAGGGCACTGTGCAGTTGTGGGAGGGCTGTGGGGGGTCTACAGCTAGGGGGCACTGGGCAGTGAGAGGATCTGGGGGGGGTTCGGAGTGGTCTGTGGGAGGGCACTGGGCATGGGGGTTTGTGGGGGTCTTTTCACGTATTCACACACAAAAACGTGAAACAGCGCGCCTCAATTGTCCAATAGATCAATTTGGCACATTAGCCAGGAGGAAGCAGACCGTGAGTGTTTTTGACCACAAACCCCATCCCTCTTGATTCGCAACCCCATGGACCAGTGACAGGTGCATGAGCAGCCAAGTCATTGGAAATAAGGAAGGAAGAAGCCAGTGGAAAAAATGAAAGGGGACACTCTGGTCTCACCTTGGACTCAGGGGCATGCTAGCCAGGAGGAAGCAGATCAATGAAAGGGGCCACTCTGGTCTCACCTTGGGCTCAGGGGCATGCTCCGTACCCCCAAAGCTTACCTCCCTTTTCACGTACTCACACACAAAAATGTGAAACAGCACGCCTCAATCATCCAATAGATTACTGTGTCACATTAGCCAAGAGGAAGCAGATCGATGAAAGGGGCCACTCTGGTCTCACCTTGGGCTCAGGGGCATGCTCCATACCCCCAAAGCTTACCTCCCTTTTCACGGACTCACACACAAATACGTGAAACAGCGCGCCTCAATCGTACAATAGATCAATTTGTCACATTAGCCAGGAGGAAGCAGATGGACCAAAGGGGCCACTCTGGTATCACCTTGGGGTCATGGGCCCGCCCCAAAGGGGAAGAAGCATGATGGGAGCGCAGGGCCGGGCTGGCCAGTGTGCGTCTGGCAGCTCCCGGTTTGTAAACAGTGCCATTGTACTGGGCTGGGTGGAGCAGGGTTGTCCCTGCTGTGCCATGACCCATCTCCCATTGCCCCCGGCCAGCCCGTCGCTCTGAGGACTCTGCCCCCCCTGCCCCATGTCCCCATTTCCCCCCTTGGGGACCACAAATATGTTTAGCACCAGGCCCACAAAAAGTTAATCCAGCCCTTTTGGGGGTGCAGGCTCTGGGATGGAGTTGGGGTGGAGGAGGGTTGCAGGCTATGGGGAGTTTGAGTGAGGGGTTCAGGCTCTGACCTGGGGCATGGGATTGGGGTACAGGAGGGGGTGCAGACATGTGGGCTCTGGGAGGGAGTTAGCAACTCAGCACGTTATATAAGAGAAATGAGCTGCAGTGATTTCATATAGGCATAGAAACTGATAGAAGACACTTTTACATATTCAAAATGTGAGAGGCAGAGTTGGAGGGAGGGAGTGTCTGTACAATATTTCACCGCATTCAGTCTCCTGGCTGGAGCAGTAACGTAGCTGTGTACGGGGCCGCCCAGAGGATTCAGGGGTCCTGGGGCAAAGCAATTTTGGGGGCCCCTTCCATAAAAAAAGTTGCAATACTATAGTAACATGTATTTGGAAATGTAAAAAATAACCAGTGACATACATTCAAAAATTAATTTGTAATAATTTGAAAATACACTCAATACATTATTTAAAAACATTAAATGCTTTAATGGTATGTATACATTTGCAATTATATAGTGGGCTGTTGCTGGGTGATGGTGATGGTTAGGATGGGGTCGGGGGGGTGCCCCGCCCCTTACCATGCCGCTTACCCCCTCTCCTGGAGCCTCAGCGTGCTGCGACCAGGAGCGGCCCCGGACAGCGTTGGAGCCACCGCGCTGCAGTGCGCCAGGGCCGCTCCCGGACGAGGCACGCTGAGGCACCGGGGGAAGACGGAGGCGGGGGCAGCCTCCGACATATTTGTGGGGGCCCCTGCGGAAAATTGCCCCACTTGGCCCCCCCCTCTGGGCGGCCCTGGCCCTGCAACACTTGTATAGGATAGAGAGGAGCTGCGGTGATTAAGCTTTGACAGGCTAGGAATTGGAGGCCTGTGCCTTTAAGACCCCAGTCCCAGGAACCCGCCCCCTGCTCCGAGGCTGACATGCAGCGTCCTGTGAGAAGAACAAAAACAGCCTCTGCCCCCCCCCACACCCCTAGATTAGCGAGCACAGTGGGTGGCTCATCCCACAGGGTCACTGTCCCCCTCTCCCCCTCCCTAAACGGGGGTTTTGTACCCGCACGGGGTCTGGCAGTGTCTCCCCCCCCTAGCTTAACCCTGGCTCTCACCCCCCACCACCGATTTTTCCCCTTCAGCTCCTCTTCTGCCGCTAGCTACAGTAGCTTGAACCCCCCAGGCCAGTAAAGTTCTGCCCCCTGCTCAGACCCTGACAGCCCCCCCGCTGCGATTTGCCCCCCTTAATCCTTTTAAACCCCTCCAAAGAGGAGGCAGCAAATCGTAAGTAGAAGTGAGGGCAGAGAGAGGGCAGTGGCTACAGCGAAGGTTACTGGGCATGCTCAGTTCCAGTGAGCATGCTCAGTACACCCAAGGTAGCAAAACGGGAGCAGGAGCTGTTTGTGCCGCTACACCGGCTGGAGCACGGCAGCCCCGCAGCTCCGCAACACCGGCTGGAGCGCAGCAGCCCGCTCTCCCGGCCGGAGCGCGGCAGCCCTGCAACGCCGGCCGGAGCGCGGCAGCCCTGCAACGCCGGCCGGACCGCTGGCCGGAGCGTGGCAGCCCCGCCCCACGACCCCGGCCGGACCTCCGGCCGGACCCGCAGCTCCGCGACGCCGGCCGGAGCACAGCAGCCCCACTCTCCCGGCCGGAGCGCCGCAGCCCCGCGACGCCGGCCAGAGCGCAACAGCCCCGCTCTCCCGGCCGGAGCGTGGCAGCCCCGCAGCCCCGCGACGCCAGCCGGATGCTGGCCAGAGCGCGGCAGCCCCGCAGCCCCACCCCGCGACCCCGGCCGGACCTCCGGCCGGACCGCGGCAGCCCCGCTCTCCCGGCCGGACCGCCCGCCACAGCCGCCGGGGTGGGCTGGAGCTGGCCCTGCCGGGGACAGAGGTGAGAACCCCAGGGGCCCGCCGGGGCTGCAGGGAGAGTCGCTGCAGCCACCGGGGCATGGATCCCAAACACCCCGCGCCCGCTGCAGCCGCCGGGGCAAGACTCGCCCCGAGTTATAACCGAATTCGTGGTATCGCGGAGCACGTTATAGCGGGATTCCCCTGTATTTGGTATATATGTAAAGATCCACTGCAAGATTTCAAAATTATTCATAATGCAGTCACACTTTTCTCTCTTTATTGTTCATTGAGATATGTAGGTAAAGAGAAACACACTTTATTCTTTATTTACCCTGGATAGTTCTGTGACTGGCAAGATCACACAAAATCAGTACAAACAGGAATATGGAACATTCCCTAAGGAGCAAATTCTACCCCCTTATTCATGGCAGTGAAGAGTTCCCTTGTAGCAGAACTGGTGTGGTTCCATGTCCCAGTGCGCAAGCAGCACTTTGGGGAGGAGTGAAGGGGAATGGACACCATGCAGGGCAGTTGCCTCCCTCCCCCCACAATGTAGCACAGCACTTTAATTAGCTCTGGTAAAATCGGATGGGCAGTGTTTTCACACAGTGATACCTATGGTGGGGTATCTAAATCCATATTATTAGATACCTAGCTTTAGGCATCCTAGTTTGAAAATGCAGCCCTGATGCTTTTTGGAGTTTGCATTAATGTGGTAAGTGTTAAGTATTTTTAAGAGATAATTCAACAAGTTAAACAGATGAGCTGACAATTTGTGCCAACTGATTGACATCATAGCAGCTAGAGGCTCTTTTGAGTCCATCAAAACTGCAGTCTCCTTGGATGCAGAGAACATCTTTGAAAGATGATTTACCTTTTACATGCTTGCTAAACTGACTGCCAAATCCAAATTTATCTCCTACATTAAACTTCTTTGTATGAATCCTTCTTCCAGGGTTGTCACCCAGGGCATTACTTTAGAACCATTCCCACTTCACAGGAGTACAAGACAGGGGTTTTCCCCTTTCCCCTTTGCTGTTTGACCTAGCCCTAGAACCTTTAGCTACTGCTATCTATACAAGTCAACATATACATGGCATCAGGATAGGCCAAAGAGAGCACAAGATCAGGTTTAGATACAAGAACAAAATCATCATCAGCATAAAGCATGAAGATTTTGTTCCTAGCCTATTAAATTTTATTAATGCATTTGGACGCCTCTCAGCTGTAAAAACAATTGAGAAAAAAACTGGAAATTCTGGGTATAAGTAAACAAGCTCATAGGGGAATCTATGATAATTGTAATATTAATCGGCAACCCAAACAGATGAAATATTTAGGGAAAATCATCCCCAATGAGATGGAGAATCTGGTCAAAATTAATTTAGAGCCTATTTTAGCTCAGATAGTGAGAGTTTGGGGCATATGGAGAGCCCTTGCTCTTAGCCTTTCAGACAAAATAATATCAAAATGAATGCGTGCTTCCCTGAACATGGTGTATCCTGAAAGGTCTCCCAGTTTCTATTTCAGTGGGTAGGAGGACAAGACTGGCTTCGTTTAAACTGCAACTCTCAACCAAATTGGGAGGCTTCCAACTTGCAGAATTATCATACAGACTTAGCAGCAGCCAGGCAGCCCTGTCGCACCAGAACATAACAGAGCAGACCACTGCCTGGGCTCGTGGTGGAACAGGAGTTGATCCATCACCTTCCATTGGCAGGAATGTTGGGTTCAGCCTACTACCATTCTGATTGTAAAATGTCCCCTACAATGTTGGCTACCAGACAAACATGGCCAGTTTGGCTAGAAAATGTAAATTCCACCCCTTCTCACTCATGGATGCTATACTCTGTCCCAAGATACAGGCCTTTTGGCTAGAAGTAGGCAGGAGGATTAATATAATCCTGGATACTTCCTTAAAAATGAAGGAAGTATCCAGAGCTGTGATACATCCCATCACCTTGGAAATTCTGCAACTCACAGAAAGCTTGGGTCTCTAGAGCAGCGCTTGTAACCAAAAGGCTCAGATTGAAGAACAGATTGCCTCTAGGGATAGGAGACTGGCACAGAGGCTTGGATGACCTGGAAGCTAAAGAGCGCATAACATTTTGGAGAAGAGGAACATCCAGCAAATTTGAAAAGATTTGGTCTGACATTTTAGAAATCTTTGATTCCTAGCAGATGGAAACTGAGATGTTGCTCTCCTTTCTCCTCCACTCCTTTCCTTTCCCTCCCTTTACTTTTTTGTTCTTTTTGTCCTTTTTCCTTCCCTCCCCTTATTTGATACCAATCACCCAACCTACTTTATTACTTTTGAAGTAGGAAGTGGATCTGATTATCTGAGTTTACCTTCATAAGTTTAATAGTATTGAATTTTTGCATAATCAAATATACCCATATGGGTCAAGTTTCTCCATGGCACCCACATACACTGCTAACATAGTGTGTCTACATTGCAGGCCTGTGATCTGCTATCCTTTAACACCACAATAGAAATAGCCGGATGGAGTTCCCCTCAAGATCTGGAAACTGACATCAGACAGATTAGCCCTCAAATACTCAAGACTGAACAGATCAGAGTAGTAATCAGTTTCAGGTGAAGCAGTCTAAAAATTCAGTGCAATCACTAATTTTGCATGCTGTACTAGCAGTTCTCTTCTTTTTAAATTATATTTCCATGAGTTAAATGTTTATCTACAAAAATAAAATGACATAAGAAAGTCATCACTGTGCCCTAGTATCACTGGAGTAATTATTTATCAAATAAAGTGCTTTATTTTCCTTACCTGCCTGAGATCTTGCTGGCTTCTTTCTTTAGGGCAAATATACAACAGACGCTTCAGCTTTTCAAAATCTCCCCTCTACAACAAAAGTAAAAATGTAAACATTAGTCTATGTATTCCTGTTGACTGTATTCTACTTGTCCCTATGGACACTGAGTGTACTTTAAACAGAACAAAGGTTTCTACAGTAGTCATGGGTATCTGTTTGAGTTGTGTGTTTATTTTGGTTTTATTTTTGTTCCACAAATATAGTCTAACATTTCCAAGACACTCACTCATTAATAAACATAATTCATACATACTGTAAAACTCTTATAAGGAACTCATTTTATTTGAATGCACTGAAATATGCAAACAACAATTCTAGCAATAGCTAGATTGTTCTGTGAAGAATTTGGCTGGGACTTTCCACCTACTTCATTGTGAGTTTGTCATAAGTATGTTCCACTCTGACCATTCTAATCCCACTGAATGACCGGGGGGGAGGGGGTTGAACATGTTGACAACATTCTTCCCCCGCCCCCATCTTTTTGAGGTAATCATAATCTATCTTAAAATACTTGTGATAAATATTTTCAGTTATCTTAAATGAGAAGTTTTAGTGTACTCAGGTACGTTTTAAGATTATACAGGAATAAATAACTAATTTTAATTAGACAAAATATATACAGGAAAAAAGCCGGACAATCCCTCATTAGAACTAGCTTAATAATTGCATAAGGTCTGATCCTTGTATACCCAGATGTCCTGCAGAAATTAATAGGAATTTTTGCCACAAAAAATGCATAGGCACTAAACCTGCAATCTGTTCTGCACAGGCTGGTCCTTACAGCTGTGCAGAATCCAGTGAAGTCAGTGAGACTCTTCATGGACACACAGGTCCATGGGCATATCGAAATGCAGGATTGGGACCACAGGTACCAATTATGGCAGAGTTATGACACAAATATCAAAAATACCAACAAGGTTAGTTGTAGAATAATCGTTGATGTTGAATAAGAGATCACTTCCAAGATGTGTCTGCCTCTTCAGGTGAAATATTGCCCACTGTATTACTGGACTCTTTCCAACATATCTAGACAGAAAGCAGAGAATTAAAAAAAAAATTCTTAAATAAATGAAAAAAATCATTCTAAGGCCTTAAACATTTACATATCTGCTTAATTTTAAACATTCTGTTACTTTGATCGGACTATTCATTTGGTTAATAGTAGCTTGATAGAGCCCTAAAAGATCAAGGAAATAAGAGCCCATGTTTGCCATTACATGTACATTCCTAGAACATTTATAGACACCCTACAATATCTACATGTATAAGGTATGCCAACATGAATTTTCTGAGTTTTTTTCTAAAATGTTTTTGTATTTTGTATTTGTGGTGAGAGCTCCCCATCCTGTTGCAATATTCACCATATATGCTGGGTTGTTAGTCTAGCTGGAGCACTGAAATTATTTTTTAATTATCATTACTTGGCTGTCATCCATTTGGAATATATTGCAAAAACTGAATAAAGGGCTGCATTAGCCCAAGTTAGGGGCATTCTTGAGATCAAAACTGACAAATGTGGGGACAAGTATTTCCTGATGGACTTGATCATCATTATAAGTGATGTGTTTTACTTTGCAAGATGATCTCGTGTTGTCTGAGGTTTTGCAAAAGCTATAAAGTGCTATGCTGAAATGAAAAACAGAGGTGGCTCTTCTAGCCAATTATCCTTAGGAAAAGGCAAATATAAAGGTGACAAATTTAAACACTTCTGGATCTCTAGAGTAAAACTAGTAGAAAAATCAGATCTATATGCTTGAAGCTATACATGTAGCCTGATGAAGCTGGCATCCAGCATCAATCATTAATGTGTTTCAATGTTTTGTCTTCACACTGTGGCCTAGTAATAAAAAATGTATTGCCCATTCATTGCAATATGCAATTGACATATTGCTAAATCACTTACACAGATACAGAGAGAGTAGGAAAAGGAAGGTGACCTGTATCAGTGATTTCCCTCTGAAGTCCCATTTAAATACCAACAAATTAACAAGACAGTGCACATGCATGTTTAACAAAGCTTTTTATGACCAGGCCACCTGACCTTCAGGATGTATTGTTTTGAAGGAAATATTGTTCTCACTGTCTCAACTTCTGCAATGCTATGTTTCCCCCAAGCAATATAATCAAAACAAGCCTATGTGTGTGTACAAAAGGGCATTCCTGGACTCAGTACATATATGAGCAAATGGCCCAAGTGTACAGCCTTTCCAGCTCCACATTCTCTAATGGCTTGAAGAGCGGGAACCAAGAAAAAACATATTCATGGGCAAAGTCACAGTTATTGCTAAACATCAACAGGCAGCACTAGTGAAGGATTAGACTAATTCCACTCTATATGATCAGATCTAGATTTTAAACCAGATGGATGGGCACTGTCCACAATATTATTTAGAGCTTAGTATTTTGAATTTAAAATAAATTATGTGGTCTCACATTCCCAGATTAGAGACAGAAATTACATTTTAATTTATATTAAAACTCAACCTACAAAATTAAGTGAGAGTTGGATGCACTAAAACCCAAGAGAATGAAAATTAGAAACCCTGGCACAATCATCCAAACCAGAACAAGCAGAATGCAGAGAAATGTCCCTTGACCACCCTAGGCATCAACAGTACTTCATTTTAATTTTCTTGAGAGAAAAGGCTCACAGCTCCAATAACCAAATTTGAAGTTTTAGCTGCCACTGAACAAATAACCATTATTATTTTTATTTATGTGTATTACTGTAGTGTCTGGGAGCCTTAATAAAAGGACCAGGAACCCATTGTGCCAGGCACTGTACAAACAAAGAACAAAAAGACACTCCCTGCCCTAAAGAGCTTACAGCCTAAGTATAAGACAAGCAATAACAGACTGATGCAGACAAACAAGAGGAGGGAGTACAAGGAAACAATGAAACAATATTGGTCTGCACGACAGGCAGTGATCTCAGCTTGCCAGCTGCCCTTTAATTTCTTTGTATGCAGGGTTGTTGTAGTGAAGTTGGTCCCAGGATATCAGAGAGAGTAGGCTGGTGAGATAATGTTTTATGGCACCAACTTTTGGTGGTGAAAGAAACAAGGTTTCAAGCTTACATAGGACTTTTCTTCAGGTCTTCTTTAGATCTGAGGAGCTCTGTGTAAGCTCAAAAGCCTGTCTCTATCATGAACAGAAGTTGGTCTCATCCACCTTGTATTTCTACGTTTTTTGTAAGCATCAGAAAAAGGAGAGTTCTAAGAAGGGATTTGAAGGAGGATAATGAGGTAGCTCAAAAACAAAATGTTTGTTGAGCCTAGTCTTTCTTTCAAAAAAGAGGGTGCAACTGCGGGTTTGCTAAATAAAATGAGAAAATACTTTAACACTGCAGGGTTTGTTTCCATGGAAGAAAAGTAATTACAGGATAATTAACAGAGATGCTAATATAGAGCTGTTGGATACCTGCTGAAATCTCTATATACTCCTGGGGGAATTCTGCACCTCTGCACAGACGCAGAATTTATGTCCCCTGCAGATTTCTTTGCTTCCCCACAGAAAAATGACTTTCTGATAGAGAAGCAAAGGGAAGCCACAAGAGCAGTCATATGACCCTCCCCAGCAGTATGTTTTGGGTGCCTATGGCAGCTAGCAGAGAAGTAAATCACTGTGGGGTACAGGGCAGGACAGGAGAAGACTTAGCTGGTGGCTCTTACCTTGCGCTGGGCTCAGCTGCTAATCCCGGCTGGGCTGGAGAGGACGGGATTTCCTCTTCCCCTGCACGGCATCTGGGGCTGTGTCAGACCCACCCCCAGATTTCTCCCCCAGCTGTAAGAAGCTCTGCAAACTCTCCCCACCCCCACATGCTTCCTGCACCTGTCACTCCTCAGCTGCAGGGGGAGGGATCCCTGTACAGGGAGCTGCTCCCCCACCCACCCAACCCCTATGCATCCAGACCCCCTTATACTCAGACCTTCCCGCCGAGCTTTACCTGCACCCCCCAGATGAGCCCCATTCCCCCTGCATCTGGACCACCCCAAGCCACACGTACCCAGAACCCCACCCTACTGAGCCCCAACCAGCTGCACATGGATCCCCACCCCATTCTCCCAGCATCTGGAACCTCCCATTGAGTCCCCCCGCCCGCTGAGCCCCAACCACCTTCACCTGGATCCCCCTGCAGAGTCCCATTACCATTGCACCCAGAACTCCCCAACAAGCCCCTGTGCATCCAGATCTCCTCCCACACCCAGATCCTCCACTGAGCTGCCTGCACCCAGAATGCCCCACACAGAACCCTCTCAACCCACACCCGGATCACCCCCACACAAAGCCCCTTCACACTTGGATCCTGCCTTGCTAAACCTGCCTGCCCACACCTGGCATGGAGGGGCAGGGCTCTGGGATGTTTCTGGGGCAGGCCCACTCCTTGCCCTGTCAGGGTTGGGTGCAGCCTCACCGCTGAGTCCATGTCCACTGTGCAGCTCCTCCCCAGATCTCCCACCTCTGTGCACATTTATTTAACAAATAAAATTTGCAGAATTTTAAAATAGTGTGCAGAATTTTTAATTTTTTGGCACAGAATGCCCTCAGGAGTATCTATAGAAGTAAGTTTTAAAAGACACTGCCAAATAGTTTAGTCCTGAGTCTCAGTTCCTGGATATGGTCATAGTGGAGAATCTCTTCCTAAAGCTCAGTATCTTTGTGAATGTCTCAGCAGCAGAGTGCTGCGTTTTTTAGGGGAAAGTGATTTTAAAATTGGTGGTGGGTAGTAGTGGGGCAGAACTTGACAACAGCAATGATTTTTGTTATTCTGACAGACACGATCACCCCACCGGCAGCTACTCTAGCTACTGATGTGACTAATTAAATGCCAGCAATGTCTGTCTGTGTACAGTGGGTGCTAATAACAGAGATAAGTGCAGCCACTCCTGGCCGCCTTCTGCCATGCGCTTTTACACAGCGCTGCCCCCGTCCTGCAGCCCCTTTCCCGCTCTAGGATGTGTTCAGGGGCCAGTCCTGCTGCCGTTGACGTCAATGGCCAACATCCCTTTGCACTTAGCGGTGCAGGGCTGAGCCTAAATTGGGGAGGTGCTGCTGCCACCCCTTGCTCTGGCCGCCTGGGGGAGTTGGCTGAGCTGCCCTGGGGGAAAGGGGTCCTGGAGGCTGAGCAGACACAGGGCAGGGCAGTGTTTTCTCCAGGAACTGAAGTTGGGGGGGGGGGGGGCACGGTTTGAATTTACATGGTGGGGGGGCATGAGGGTGAAGGTGGGCTGTATGGCACCATAGTAAAAACTGAAAAATGTTTCATGACCATTTTATTAGATTTAACTCATGTTTTAAAATCATCACACAAATTGAAGTTGGCTACTCAAGCCTTCTATAAAGCACTACATCTACATCCTTCTTGGTTTCTTGTTATAATTTTGCACAACTCTCTTAATGAGCTTCTTGAATGCAATGTGTTCATCTTTGGTGGCTTCTCATATGTCCGGTACTTCTATTCCTTCAATTGATATGCTCATTAGTTCATTCACATGATCAGGCAGAAGGCGACTTCTTTCAGAACACAAAATTCTATTCAATGAGGAAAAAGAACGCTCAGCTGTAGCTGTTGTGACTGGGAGTAGCAAGAGATGAATTCCTACTTCTTTCATCCCAGGAAACATAGCACAAAGATTGGGTCGAGCCACTAGTGATAATAAAAAGGAAGTTGAAGTCAAATCTTCATTCATTCATCGTATGACATTCCAGTCTGTGTTCAAATTCTCTATTCTGTCCTGAGCACATGGCAGCCCCATTGCTGGTAGTGCCTCACTCCATTCAACTGTCGGTGTTTTATAGGACAGGGATCTGTAAAAACTACATAGAGGTTGAGTAGAATCTAGAAGTCGCTGTTGTAAATTTTTAAGAATCAAGTCTGTGTACTTTTTCAGTTGTCTTAAACATTTCTTGTCCTCTTTACTTAAGGATTCAATATAAATGACTTCATTAGTCAACTTCTGGACTGAAGTTTTTGCTTCTTCCAGTACTTTTTCAATGGATAGCTCTCTGACCCAAATGTAGCTTCTATTGCTGGACAAAGATCTACTATTGTTGTAGCAGATGCCTGGATGGCATTGTTTAATGACTCAAGTGGCTTCAACAATAGACTTACAAGAGAGAGAATGGCAATAGTCTTCTCTAAATGTAGTACCAAAAGTAATCCACCAGCCTCACTACTTAGATTCATCCCATCTTGGTAGAGACTTTCCAAAGCCAGTAATAATAGCTGGAGTAATTTTAATTCCAACTAGCCTGGAATTCTCAAGCCAAGTCTCCTGCTTCATACTCACTCCTTGTACTCTTGGAGACCTGACATGCTATTGGTGGTAAGTTCCGAAAGGGAGTGTCCTGTGGCGGTTTTGGACTAAGTCATTCCCGGCAGTATACTTGTCACATTGATTTAGGAATCCTTGTCAATTAATTCCTTACCGCCCTTAATCATTTAATTCCTCTTGATTTTGTATGGAGACTGCCTGGTGAAATAATTGTCAAAGGGAAATCTGGAGATTGTGGCTTTAGAGGAGAATGGGTCCAGTACTTTTCTCACCCAGTGCAGCTTGGGAGGAGGGGGAAATGCTTGTGGAAGTGTCTGAGGACCACAAAGAACTGTCTTGGACCTAAATATCCAGACTGTCTGCAGATGCGGAAAAGAACACTGTATCAGTAGTTTACACTGAGTTTGCATGCGGGACGTGGCGTTGTCAAAAGCGGTTCTCACTTACACACGCCTTGTGCTCCCTCTCTCTGTTTCAGGCATCATGAAGCACAAGTGGAGAAGAAGGACGTGTCAGGAATGCCACACACACAGGAGAAAAGAAGATGGAGGAAAAGGAAAGGAACTCTGGGCACAGTAACTTCCCTCAAATCAGGCCTCAGGTCATGTAATTAGACTGTATGGGAATCTCCAGCCTTTTAATAACTTGAGCAGCGTGACTGCCCTGTAAGCTGGGTCCCGGTCTGCGCCATTGTGTCCTTTTGACATTCTGCTGCGTTATCTGGCTAGTGTGAGTGACTGCCCTGTAATCAGGGTGCCAGTCACCTCCCCCTATCTTTGGAGGGGCATTGAGTTCTTTATTAAATTGAGCAATGTGACCGCCCTGTAATCGGGGTCCTGGTCTCTGCCCACTTGCTCATTTGGCTTTACGCCGTGCTCTGCCCCACTAGTCAGCGTGACAACCCTGTAATTAGGGTCCATGTCACAAGTCTCTCTAGAATGGGACATATCGAGCTCTTTGGTACTTTGACAGCTTGACCTTCCTGTAATTCAGGTTATGGTCTCTCTTATTTGGCTAATGCCAGCGACCACCCTGTAACCAGGGTACAGGTTGCATCTCGCTTTTGAAAATGGGGGCTTAGAATCATTTCCGTAACATGGGCAGCTTGACCTCCCTGTAACTAGGGTTTGCGTCTGAGGCCCTTTGGGTCTCCGTTAGCTGGTTAGTGAGTGTGACTGCCCTGTAATCAGGGTGCAAGTCAGAATCATTTCCGTTACGTGACTTCCCTGTAACTAGGGTTTGCGTCTCCAAGGCCCTTTGGGTCTCTTGACCTCGTGCTGTCTTCACAGCCTACTGCCAACGACCGCCCTGTAATCAGGGATCGGGTCTTTGCCCTCTAGTCTCTTGGCACTAGGCCAAATGCAGCCACTGCCTTGAATGAGCACCCTGTAAACAGGGTACAGGTCTCATCAGCTACTATTTACGGTACCCCCATTAGACTGTGTTCAGAGTTCCGGCCCTTCAATCACCGCTTCCAACACGCCTGGAATTCTGCAGCCACGTCTCCTGCTTTCTACTCACTTCTTGTACTCTTGGAGACCTGACATGCTATTGGTGGTAAGTTCCAAAAGGGAGTGTCCTGTAGCGGTTTTGGACTAAGTCATTCCAGGCATTATATCTTATCACATTGATTTAGGAATCCTTGTCAATTAATTCCTTACCGCCCTTAATCATTTAATTCCTCTTGATTTTGTATGGAGACTGCCTGGTGAAATAATTGTCAAGGGGAAATCTGGAGAGTATGGCTTTAGAGGAGGATGGGTCCACTTCTTTTCTCACCCAGTCCATCTTGGGAGGAGGGGGAAATCTTGTGGAAGTGTCTGAGGACCACAAAGAACTGTCTTGGATCCAAATATCCAGACTGTCTGTAGATGCAGAAAAGAACACTGTATCTGTAGTTTACACTAAGTTTGAATGCGGGACGTGGAGTTGTCGAAAGCGGTTCTCACTTACACATTCCTTATGCTCCCTCTCTCTGTTTCAGGCATCATGAAGTACAAGTGGAGAAGAAGGAAGTGTCAATACCAAGGCATAACTGTGAATCTGAAATGCATAGACCTTAAACACACAAGTTCTATAGAATCAGAGCTTCCTATTATTAATAAATCATCATTTCCTACTGGAAGTGCAAAGATGTCACTTAAGGGACGGTATACATTTGAATCCTCCACTCACCCCCAATTCTCCCCCAAAAACTCTTCAAATAAAGTTAAGGTTCACAAAATTAACATTTACTCCAGGTAACGCCTAACTTGTGTATTTCTCACACATTTCTAAAAGGAAGCAAACAAAACTAAATGTTCTGGCAACTGGCAGTTACTTTCCGCACTTCACAACTTTTAAACACCTACTCAACTTAAACGGTCACACCAACCAAAGTGTACCACACATTCAATATTAACTTTGCACCTATTGTGTCAGAAGTTAGAGTGTTTTTAGTAGTTGTGTCCATTGGTGGAAGTGGCAATAGTGGTGTTTTAATAGTCTTTTACGCTTATTGAATTCAGAGGATGATGATGTGGATGTTTTAGGTAGGTGTTTTACTATTAAGTCTTGGTATTTGGGTAGAGGTGCAGTATTTTTTGATTATCACTGTTTTTTGGTATTGGTTTAGTGTGAATTGTTGGCAATTTTAGAAGTTTTTGTGTATGTACATTAGTAGATGTATTTAGAGGGCAAAGCTGAGGTTGCCTGTTTGGTGCAATTTGATTGGTGTGAAAGTTAATTTCGGGTAGGTGTTTGAAAGCACCGAGGTTTGAATTTTTAGCTCAACAGGGATGCAGGACCCACCTGGCTACCTCAGTTCTTACTGTCATTCCTAATTCCAAAATCTTGGATGAACGTGACCAGGCAGAATAAAGATATCTCCAGAGACTTTCAAGAGGTAGCATTTCTGCAGCTTTAGGGGATCCCTTAAACCTTATTGAGCTTTTCAAAGTGTAATAATCGTGGAAAACTTCTACTTCTGCCACTTTAGTGTTGAACAATGACCTGTAATAAAGGATTTACACTGGTAGTTAATTCTGTTCTGTATTAAGATGATTTTGCTAAAATCGCCACTTTATGATGTGTGAAATGAATTAACTAGGTCTGATTATACCTATTTGATAAAAGTTTGATAACTACTCCATGTTAAATGCATGGATTGAACTTTGATTGTCATATCACATTGCTTTGCTTTCTGTAACTCCTAATTTATGAATGTATTTATTACTATTTATGTAATTTAATTTATAAAATGTATACATTCAAGTATAGTCTCAGTTCTTTCTTTGGCTAAACAAAAAGGAATCTGATAAACTTGTGAAGAATTTGGTATTGTTTAACTTAATTAACATCTTTTTACCCTTTTCATGCGGTCGTTGGAAGTAACTACCCTGTAGTGATGCAAGTTTGATTTTTCTCTTGGATCACACATTTTGGGCAGACTGCAGTGTGATCTTGAGGATGAAGATCGCACTGCCACTTAGGTGCATAAGGTTGCCCCCCTAGAGCTTCTAAGGTGCACAAGAATAGGCCTTTGTTTGGTTCCTTCACTGTTCACAGGCTTATAGATTGCTTGAGATCTGCAGGCCCTAGAGCTCACTTCCTGAGCACAATATATGATTGTGACTATGATAAGATTGGACTAAAACTAGCAAGGTCCTCTGGTTTCTGCACCTTTCCCGTTCAGACATTTTTTAAAAAGTAGATTAATGTAATATTTTTATATTTAATTCAATCTCAAGTTTCTCAGAAATTTACTTTTACAGTGCACTAAATTTTCAATATGCTAATACATGTGAGGTAGTGTGGTCTAGTGGTTAAGAGCACTGGCCTGGGATTCAGGCGACCTGGTTTCTATTCCTGGCTCTGCTGCTGGGTCACTGGCTGTCCTGTGGTCACTTCGCCTCCCTGTGCCAGTGTCCCCCTCCATTTAAAAAAAAGTGGGGGAGGGGACATGATTGTACTGACCTCATTTGTAAAGTGTTTTGAGATCTACTGAAGAAAAGCACTAAACAGATTTTTTTTTACTAAAAATGAGATTCTATAGGGGTGGGAGAGAACTAGAGATTAACTTTGGTAGGGTGTGTGAAGATATAATTCACTATGTAGGCATTAATTTTGCTAATGCTGTGAAGAAAACTGTCTTTTGAATAATGAATTGAAACAGCCTCTCTCTCTTTGCATTTGTTAATTCATTTCTCCTATACCAGATGCTTTTTGTTCCATTGAAATATGCATGGGGATGTGCTTTTTATTTATTACCCTTGCCCTATGATTTATTATTCAAAAGTGGGCAACTTGGAAAGCAAATACTCAATATTAGGTGATTGTTCGCCTGGTGTAGAAAAAGCACGTGAACAAAGTCTAAGTGTGCAGCAGCTGCAGTTACACTAGGGGAACTCCATGACTTCAATAGATTCAATAGTCGTCTTTTCTCTCTTTACAGGCACTCTTGCCCCTTTCCCCCTTCACTTAAACCCAATTCAGAGGCAGCTGATGAGTCACAGATGCACTGGCTTCTTCCTTCTTACAGGATGAATGGCACGCTATGAGAGACCTGAAACCTGATGGTATGATGATGAGGGCTCTAATTCAGCAAAGTACCATTCTAGCATACCTCAGCCAGGGTCATCATGCGTACCTGGAAAAAGAAAGATCTGCCAGGACTGACTATTCAATAGAATAGGTTGCTGCTAGTTAACCTGGTGTAAAGTTGGCTAAACCTCTCAAAGACTGCGTTGGTGCAGGTTGCATTTCTACTGAATAATTACCATACATTCTGCCTATTTAAAAATTATCTTCCTTGCTGTTTGATTTGTCTATGATGGTCTTATTGTTTAAAACTATTGTGTCGTGTTGCTCTCCACTGCTAATTAGCGGAGCTTGTTAGAAAAAAACAATTGCCAGAGTTTGCTCTTTTGTTGAAATTGAAACACACTGCAGGACTGTGTCAATTCTGACAGAATCCAGCAGAAACCAAGCATGTTTCCGATGGAACTTTGCCAGCCAGGCAGAAATCCATCAGAAACTTGCTTGTCTTCCTGACAGCTCAGCTGTCTGGCTCCTTGATAGACCACGTGGCACGCTGCTGGGGAAGCCGGGTTTCCAGGCTCCCAGCTCCTCAGCTGCCTGCCTGGTGGGCTGATGGGAAGCTGGGAGCCTGAAAGTTGCGGGAGCCCCAGCTGCCAGGCTCGTGACTCCTCGCCAGGTAGGGCTCTTAGGGGCCATGGCTCCAGGACAGCCCACCAGGTGTGCTACCGTGGAGCTAGGTCTTGTAAGGCTCCAAGGGTCTCCAGCTCTGGGGCAGCCTACAAGGCTGCTTTAGAGCTCAGTGGAGATCAGCAATTCCATTTCACAGAGAATTTCAAAATTTTTGAATATGATTCCAAATCAGAATGAAATCTGATTTTGAAATAGCAAAATCTTCTACAAAATAGAATTACCGTTCTCCCCCCAGCTCTTTCCGACTGTGGTACTAGTGGGGCCTTGTAATGAATGCAACCCTGTTTTACCGCTTCCCCCATCTTTACCCCTGTTATCTTTCTCCTTTCATCCCCGTGGAAACAAATATTTCCCTTTCCTATATTCTTCCTGTGTGTGTGTGTGTGTGTTCACTCTGGGGGGGCTGGAACAGATGCCCCTGGGGTAGAAGGATCTTTCCCTGCTGCGTTCCTGCCCGGCCCTTTTCTTGGTCAGAGCTGCCTGCAGAGCAGACTCCATCTTGGCCACAAGGGCGCTAAAGTTACATAAACAAATCTACATATGTCCTCTGCAAACACTTATTCCCGGCTATCTACTGGGATTATTATCGCTAAAGATTCAAACACACATACAAACCCTATATATTCTTCAGGGGGAATAAAGAACAGAATTTCCATGTAACTCTAGAATGGTTTAAAGTTAAAGGTACTGGGTTATGACATTTGGTCTCTTGTAGATAGAATTGTAAAATTACAAGCTCTTTATTTTTGTGTACTATAAAACACATCCATATAATTAAGTCAAGGTTGAAAGTGCTTTGCCTAGAAGATTAATTTAAACCTCTATGGATAAAAAGAAGACCCTCGAGGACTCAATATACTGATGTGTAGATAGCACCTCAGCACATTTCAGTGTGCAGGTCATTTCCTTTCTGATGCCTGCGCAGGGGATGTCTCTTTACACTAGAAGCTTTTGCTGTATCTTTTGGCTATATTGGCCCAGCTCCTCCAAGGTACATAGCCATTATGGGAGTGAGGGGCCCAAACATCTTTGAGGATCTGGGTCGCTATCTCCTGGTTTTTCTTTCCTGTCAATGGAGTCGGCCTGTGCAAATGGGAAGTCACTGCCTAAGGCCCAACTCCTCCCTGGGCTGGTGGTGGGCTCTGCCAAAGAGCCTGGGATGGCTCCGCGCTGCTGGAGATGAGGGAAGCCATGGTGGGCTTGGTGCTAAAGCCTGAGCAGCAGGGAGGGGGCTAAGCTTGGCACAGTGTGGAAGCAGGTGCAGGCAGGCCCTGTGCACTGCTGAGGGACAGCAGGGGATGGTTTGGTTCCCCCTGCCCCATAGGAAGAGGCCAGGGCAGGCTCAGTGCGGGGGCTGCCATGGGAAGCCTGACAGGTGAGATCCGCCCCTCGCGCCTCTTGAGGCAGCTCTGTGCATCGCTGCCCTGCCGCCACCATGGCACCAGGACTCCAAAACTTAGTCGCAGACACAAGGGTTGGACGGAGCCCACATGGGGCTCCACCAGGGGGCGGGACTCAGACTGGGCGGGAATTGGTTCAAGAGGGAGGGCGAGACTGAGGCGAGACTTCAGGTTAGAGGACGGCGGGCACCGACTGTGAGGTGGGCCCGAGAAAACCTCTGAGGCGGCACTATCCAGGGGCGGGGCTTAGGAGCAGAGGCCACGTGCCCAGGCGGGGGCCCTGGTCTTCGAAATTCTGACACTGCTCCAGGCCCTCAGGGAAAGGGGGGCTCAATGGGGAGAAGCAGCACTAGGAGCTGCCCACAGCCAGTAGAACCTTGCAGGAGGCCCCGCTACCCCGGGAACATCAGAATGGTTGGGACCAGATGAAGCAAGCACCTCAGAGGCGGGGGGCTCGGACCAGGCTTCCACATGGCGGCATGAGAGGGACTGCGGCTGAGGCTAAAAGTGGTGCAGGCACCGTGAGGAGGGCGGATGGGAAGCAGCGACAGGCACTGCCTGAGAAAGAGGAGCAGGTGGCCGGGTTGTGAGGTGGCAGGAGGGGCAAAGGTGAGGCTGGAGCGCCACGAAGAGATGGCGGGAAGCAGCTGGCTCTGGCGGGAAGTCTGAGGCGGCGGTAGACAGAATGTGGGTTGGGTGGGAAACTGCAACACAGGGCAGACAGAAGGCGCTGAGGTTGCTGCGGAGCAGGAAGGGGCGATGCTGAGAGGGCAGTAGGAGGCAGGGGGCAAACCTACAGAAGGGGCACGAGCAGAGGGAAGGGTTGGGCTTGAGGCAGGAAGCGCTGAGGTAACTCGAGGAGAGGGGTGAGGAGCGTGTGATTGGGCACCAGAGGGTGGGGCTCCATCAAGGCACGGAGAGGTCAGGGCATAAAGAAGGGTTCAAGTTCAGGAGGGAAATGCTGACGTCGCACAAGGGGGCGAGGAACTGTGATTTGAGGCAGCAGGATGGGCAAAGAGATGTGGTGGCACGAGTTGGTGTATGGGGCTTGGGATGAGGCAGGAAAGGTCTGAGGTAGATCAACGAGGTAGGGGGAAGGGCTGAAGTGACGCCAGAGGAGTAGGCTTGGCACTAGGGAGGGAAAGCCTGAGGTGACGCCTGAGGAGGAGCTCGACGCCTGGGCGGGAAAGGCTGAGGTGGCAGCGGAAGAGGAGCTTGGCTCCTGGGAGGGAAAGGGTGAGGTGACACCAGGGGAGGGGCTCAGAAATTAGGCAGGAATAGCTGGTGACTCTGAAGGGAGGGGCGGGGGTTGGAGACTGGGCGGGAAAACCTGAGGTGACTCTCAAGGAGGAGTGTCAGAGTCTGGGCAGGAAAGGCTGAGGTGACTCTAAAGTGGTGGGTGTCAGAGCCTGGGCGGGAAAGGCTGAGGTGACACTGAAGGAGGCGGCGGTCGGAGCCTGGGCAAGAAAAGCTAAGGTGTCTCTGAAGTGGAGAGGTCAGACCCTGGGCTGGAAAGGCTGAGGTGACTCTGAAGGGGCTGGGTCGGAGCCTGGGCGGGAAAGGCTGAGGTGACTCTGAAGGGGGAGGGTGGGAGCCTGGGCGGGAAAGGCTGAGGTGACTCTGAAGGAGTGGGTCAGAGCCTGGGCGGGAAATGCTGTGGTGACTCTGAAGAGGGGGAGGTGTCAGAGCCTGTGCGGGAAAGGCTGTGGTGACTCTGAAGGGGGCTGTGTGTCGGAGTCTGGGCGGGAAAGGCTGAGGTGACTCTGAAGGGCGGGGGCTGTCAGAGCCTGGTTGTAAAAGTTTGTGGTTACTCTGAATGTGGGTGGACACCGGAGCCTGGGCGGGAAAGGCTGAGGTGACTCTGAAGGGGTGGGTCAGAGCCAGGGTGGGAAAGGCTCAGGTGACTCTGAAGGGGGTGTGTGTGTCGGAGTCTGGGCGGGAAAGGCTGAGGTGACTCTGAACGGGGTGGGTCGGAGCCGGGGCAGGAAAGGGTGTGGTGACTCTGAATTGCGGGGGGTGTCAGAGTCTGGGCAGGAAAGTCTGTGGTGACTCTGAAGGGGGGTGAGGTCGGAGCATTGGCGGGAAAGGCTGAGGTGACTCCGAAAGAGTCGGGGGTCGGAGCCTGGGCGGGAAAGGCTGAGGTGTCTCTGAAGGGGGGAGGTCTGGGCCTGGGTGACACCAGAGGAGGAGCCCGTAGTCTGGGCGGGAAAGTCTGAGGTGGCTGAGGAGGAGGAGGAGGAGTCCGGAACTTGCGTGGGAAAAGCTGAGGTGACCCTAACGGGGGGAGGGGTCGGAGCCTGGGCGGGAAATGCTGTGGTGATTCTAAAGAGGGGGAGGTGTCAGAGCCTGGGCGGGAAAGGCTGTGGTGACTCTGAAGGGGGCTGTGTGTCGGAGTCTGGGCGGGAAAGGCTGAGGTGACTCTGGACGGGGTGGGTCAGCGCCTGGGCGGGAAAGGCTGTGATGACTCTGAAGGGGGGGCGGGGTTGGAGCCTGGGAGGGAAAGACTGTGGTGACTCTGAAGGAGTGAGTCAGAGCCTGGGCAGGAAAGGCTGAGGTGACTCTGAAGAGGGGGAGGTGTCAGAGCCTGTGCGGGAAAGGCTGTGGTGACTCTGAAGGGGGCTGTGTGTCGGAGTCTGGGCGGGAAAGGCTGAGGTGACTCTGAAGGGCGGGGGCTGTCAGAGCCTGGGTGTAAAAGTTTGTGGTTACTCTGAATGTGGGTGGGCACCGGAGCCTGGGCGGGAAAGGCTGAGGTGACTCTGAAGGGGTGGGTCAGAGCCAGGGTGGAAGCTCACCCTAAGCTCAGGTGATTCCGAAGGGGGTGTGTGTGTCGGAGTCTGGGCGGGAAAGGCTGAGGTGACTCTGAACGGGGTGGGTCAGAGCCTGGGCGGGAAATGCTGTGGTGACTCTGAAGAGGGGGAGGTGTCAGAGCCTGTGCGGGAAAGGCTGTGTTGACTCTGAAGGGGGCTGTGTGTCGGAGTCTGGGCGGGAAAGGCTGAGGTGACTCTGAAGGGGTGGGTCAGAGCCAGGGTGGGAAAGGCTCAGGTGACTCTGAAGGGGGTGTGTGTGTCGGAGTCTGGGCGGGAAAGGCTGAGGTGACTCTGAACGGGGTGGGTCGGAGCCGGGGCAGGAAAGGGTGTGGTGACTCTGAATTGCGGGGGGTGTCAGAGTCTGGGCAGGAAAGTCTGTGGTGACTCTGAAGAGGGGGAGGTGTCAGAGCCTGTGCGGGAAAGGCTGTGGTGACTCTGAAGGGGGCTGTGTGTCGGAGTCTGGGCGGGAAAGGCTGAGGTGACTCTGAAGGGGTGGGTCAGAGCCAGGGTGGGAAAGGCTCAGGTGACTCTGAAAGGGTGGGTCGGAGCCGGGGCAGGAAAGGCTGTGGTGACTCTGAATTGCGGGGGGTCTCAGAGCCTGGGCGGGAAAGTCTGTGGTGACTCTGAAGGGGGGTGAGGTCGGAGCATTGGCGGGAAAGGCTGAGGTGACTCCGAAAGAGTCGGGGGTTGGAGCCTGGGCGGGAAAGGCTGAGGTGTCTCTGAAGGTGGGAGGTCTGGGCCTGGGTGACACCAGAGGAGGAGCCCGTAGTCTGGGCGGGAAAGTCTGAGGTGGCTGAGGAGGAGGAGGAGGAGTCCGGTACTTGCGTGGGAAAAGCTGAGGTGACCCTAACGGGGGGAGGGGTCGGAGCCTGGGCGGGAAATGCTGTGGTGATTCTGAAGAGGGGGAGGTGTCAGAGCCTGGGCGGGAAAGGCTGTGGTGACTCTGAAGGGGGCTGTGTGTCGGAGTCTGGGCGGGAAAGGCTAAGGTGACTCTGAACGGGGTGGGTGAGAGCATGGGCGGGAAAGGCTGAGGTGACTCTGGACGGGGTGGGTCAGCGCCTGGGCGGGAAAGGCTGTGATGACTCTGATGGGGGGGCGGGGTTGGAGCCTGGGAGGGAAAGACTGTGGTGACTCTGAAGGAGTGGGTCAGAGCCTGGGCAGGAAAGGCTGAGGTGACTCTGAAGAGGGGGAGGTGTCAGAGCCTGTGCGGGAAAGGCTGTGGTGACTCTGAAGGGGGCTGTCTGTTGGAGTCTGGGCGGGAAAGGCTGAGGTGACTCTGAAGGGCGGGGGCTGTCAGAGCCTGGGTGTAAAAGTTTGTGGTTACTCTGAATGTGGGTGGACACCGGAGCCTGGGCGGGAAAGGCTGAGGTGACTCTGAAGGGGTGGGTCAGAGCCAGGGTGGGAAAAGCTCAGGTGACTCCGAAGGGGGTGTGTGTGTCGGAGTCTGGGCGGGAAAGGCTGAGGTGACTCTGAACGGGGTGGGTCAGAGCCAGGGTGGGAAAGGCTCAGGTGACTCTGAAAGGGTGGGTCGGAGCCGGGCCAGGAAAGGCTGTGGTGACTCTGAATTGCGGGGGATCTCAGAGCCTGGGCGGGAAAGTCTGTGGTGACTCTGAAGGGGGGTGA
The DNA here is from genome assembly GCF_028017835.1 of Emys orbicularis. Lineage (NCBI taxonomy): Eukaryota > Metazoa > Chordata > Testudines > Emydidae > Emys > Emys orbicularis. Next base: position 92,458,757 of record NC_088687.1, on the reverse strand, counting down.
GGTCGGAGCATTGGCGGGAAAGGCTGAGGTGACTCCGAAAGAGTCGGGGGTTGGAGCCTGGGCGGGAAAGGCTGAGGTGTCTCTGAAGGGGGGAGGTCTGGGCCTGGGTGACACCAGAGGAGGAGCCCGTAGTCTGGGCGGGAAAGTCTGAGGTGGCTGAGGAGGAGGAGTCCGGTACTTGCGTGGGAAAAGCTGAGGTGACCCTAACGGGGGGAGGGGTCGGAGCCTGGGCGGGAAATGCTGTGGTGATTCTAAAGAGGGGGAGGTGTCAGAGCCTGGGCGGGAAAGGCTGTGGTGACTCTGAAGGGGGCTGTGTGTCGGAGTCTCGGCGGGAAAGGCTAAGGTGACTCTGAACGGGGTGGGTGAGAGCATGGGCGGGAAAGGCTGAGGTGACTCTGGACGGGGTGGGTCAGCGCCTGGGCGGGAAAGGCTGTGATGACTCTGAAGGGGGGGCGGGGTTGGAGCCTGGGAGGGAAAGACTGTGGTGACTCTGAAGGAGTGGGTCAGAGCCTGGGCAGGAAAGGCTGAGGTGACTCTGAAGAGGGGGAGGTGTCAGAGCCTGTGCGGGAAAGGCTGTGGTGACTCTGAAGGGGGCTGTGTGTCGGACTCTGGGCGGGAAAGGCTGAGGTGACTCTGAAGGGCGGGGGCTGTCAGAGCCTGGGTGTAAAAGTTTGTGGTTACTCTGAATGTGGGTGGGCACCGGAGCCTGGGCGGGAAAGGCTGAGGTGACTCTGAAGGGGTGGGTCAGAGCCAGGGTGGGAAAGGCTCAGGTGACTCCGAAGGGGGTGTGTGTGTCGGAGTCTGGGCGGGAAAGGCTGAGGTGACTCTGAACGGGGTGGGTCAGAGCCAGGGTGGGAAAGGCTCAGGTGACTCTGAAAGGGTGGGTCGGAGCCGGGGCAGGAAAGGCTGTGGTGACTCTGAATTGCGGGGGATCTCAGAGCCTGGGCGGGAAAGTCTGTGGTGACTCTGAAGGGGGGTGAGGTCGGAGCATTGGCGGGAAAGGCTGAGGTGACTCCGAAAGAGTCGGGGGTTGGAGCCTGGGCGGGAAAGGCTGAGGTGTCTCTGAAGGGGGGAGGTCTGGGCCTGGGTGACACCAGAGGAGGAGCCCGTAGTCTGGGCGGGAAAGTCTGAGGTGGCTGAGGAGGAGGAGGAGGAGTCCGGTACTTGCGTGGGAAAAGCTGAGGTGACCCTAACGGGGGGAGGGGTCGGAGCCTGGGCGGGAAATGCTGTGGTGATTCTGAAGAGGGGGAGGTGTCAGAGCCTGGGCGGGAAAGGCTGTGGTGACTCTGAAGGGGGCTGTGTGTCGGAGTCTGGGCGGGAAAGGCTAAGGTGACTCTGAACGGGGTGGGTGAGAGCATGGGTGGGAAAGGCTGAGGTGACTCTGGACGGGGTGGGTCAGCGCCTGGGCGGGAAAGACTGTGATGACTCTGAAGGGGGGGCGGGGTTGGAGCCTGGGAGGGAAAGACTGTGGTGACTCTGAAGGAGTGGGTCAGAGCCTGGGCAGGAAAGGCTGAGGTGACTCTGAAGGGGGGGCGGGGTTGGAGCCTGGGAGGGAAAGACTGTGGTGACTCTGAAGGAGTGGGTCAGAGCCTGGGAGGGAAATGCTGTGGTGACTCTGAAGAGGGGGAGGTGTCAGAGTCTGGGCGGGAAAGGCTAAGGTGACTCTGAAGGGGTGGGTCGGAACTTGGGCCGGAATGGCTGAGGTGATGCAGGAGGAGGAGCTCAGCATGAAAGATTTGGTACTTTTCTGACTCAGGAGGGAAAAATCCTTATCTGAGAGTTGTGGAGTTGTTGGAAGGGTGTCCGACTAACACATGCCTCTGTGCTCCCTCTCTCTGTTTCAGGCAGCTTCAAACACAGTACACAAGAAGAAAGGTTGAGGAATGTCAAGTCAAGGGGAAGAAAGAAGAGAAGTCACTGAAGATGGAGACAAAGGAAAGGGACTCTGGGCACAGTCAACTCCCTGTAATCAGGCCTCCAGTCATCTAATTACACTGTATGGCGATCTCGAGCCTTTTAATCCCTTGAACAGCATGACCCCCCTGTAAGCAGGGTCCAGGTCTTATGCCTTTTCCCTTTCTTTTTGGAGGGGAGGATGTTTGGTCAAGTTTAACACTGTGGGTCAAGTGACCTATTGCAAGGAGCTCTCTTTCTGTTCTGGGAAGTCCCCCTTTGTTTTGTATGTATGTGTATGTGAGTGCACGTGATACAAATGGGTGTGAACATCTGCATTTATTTATTTATTTATTTTGAGTTCTTTCAGTTAAATCACTGCAGTGCTTTTTCTTTACACTCCTCAGAATTGGAAAAAGAGCTGAATGTGTATTAATATATTTATCCTCCTCCTCCCCACAAAAGGAAACAGTAAAAGCTCAGATATCATCTTTTAGTGCATAGGAGAATCTCTCTCCACTTCTGCTTTCTTTAGGTTGAGTTCCTATTAGTGGGCTGATGGCAATGAATGGCCTTTAATGAGGGTGATTAAGGTCAAAGGAAGTACAGCATCTCCTAGTACCTGGGCAACTTGACCACTCTGTATCGAGGGTTTTGGTCTCTGCCCTTCATTCTTTTGACAGCATGCCACATCAGCAGGTTGGTGGGAGGCCTGATTTTCTAATTAGGGGAGAGACCGAGTCTCTCTCTTCTGGGGGGTATCGATCTCTGTGGAAACCTAAGAAGAATGACCGCCCTGTAAGCTGGGTCCCGGTCTGTGCCATTGTGTCCTTTTGACATTCTGCTGCGTTATCTGGCTAATGCCAGCGACCACCCTGTAACCAGGGTACAGGTTGCATCTCGCTTTTGAAAATGGGGGCTTAGAATCATTTCCGTAACATGGGCAGCTTGACCTCCCTGTAACTAGGGTTTGCGTCTCTGAGGCCCTTTGGGTCTCCGTTAGCTGGTTAGTGAGTGTGACTGCCCTGTAATCAGGATGCAAGTCACCTCCCCCTGTTTTTGGAGGGGCATTGAGCTCTTTGTTAAACTGAGCAATGTGACCGCCCTGTAACTAGGGTCCGAGTCTCTGCCCTCTTGCTCATTTGGCTTTACGCCGTGCTCTGCCCCATTAGTCAGCGTGACAACCCTGTAATTAGGGTCCATGTCACAAGTCTCTCTAGAATGGGACATATCGAGCTCTTTGGTACTTTGACAGCTTGACCTTCCTGTAATTCAGGTTATGGTCTCTCCTATTTGGCTAATGCCAGCGACCACCCTGTAATCAGGGTACAGGTTGCATCTCGCTTTTGAAAATGGGGGCTTAGAATCATTTCCGTAACATGGGCAGCTTGACCTCCCTGTAACTAGGGTTTGCGTCTCTGAGGCCCTTTGGGTCTCCGTTAGCTGGTTAGTGAGTGTGACTGCCCTGTAATCAGGGTGCCAGTCACCTCCCCCTGTCTTTGGAGGGGCATTGAGCTCTTTGTTAAACTGAGCAATGTGACCGCCCTGTATCTAGGGTCCGAGTCTCTGCCCTCTTGCTCATTTGGCTTTACGCCGTGCTCTGCCCCATTAGTCAGCGTGACAACCCTGTAATTAGGGTCCATGTCACAAGTCTCTCTAGAATGGGACATATCGAGCTCTTTGGTACTTTGACAGCTTGACCTTCCTGTAATTCAGGTTATGGTCTCTCCTATTTGGCTAATGCCAGCGACCACCCTGTAATCAGGGTACAGGTTGCATCTCGCTTTTGAAATCTGGGGCTTAGAATCATTTCCGTTACGTGGGCAGCTTGACCTCCCTGTAACTAGGGTTTGCGTCTCCGAGGCCCTTTGGGTCTCTTGGCCTCGTGCTGTCTTCACAGCCTGCTGCCAACGACCGCCCTGTAATCAGGGATTGGGTCTTTGTCCTCTCGTCTCTTGGCACTAGGCCAAATGCAGCCACTGCCCTGAATGAGCACCCTGTAAACAGGGTACAGGTCTCATCAGCTACTATTTATGGTGCCCCCATGAGACTGTGTCCAGAGTTCCGGCCCTTCAAGCAGCGCTTCCACTTGCAAGGAATTCTGCAGCCACGTCTCCTGCTTTCTACTCACTTCTTGTACTTTTGGAGACCTGACATGCTATTGGTGGTAAGTTCCGAAAGGGAGTGTCCTGTGGCGGGTTTGGACTAAGTCATTCCCGGCAGTATACCTTGTCGCATTGATTTAGGAATCCTTGTCAATTAATTCCTTACCGCCCTTAATCATTTAATTCCTCTTGATTTTGTATGGAGACTGCCTGGTGAAATAATTGTCAAGGGGAAATCTGGAGATTGTGGCTTTAGAGGAGAATAGGTCCAGTACTTTTCTCACCCAGTGCAGCTTGGGAGGAGGGGGAAATGCTTGTGGAAGTGTCTGAGGACCACAAAGAACTGTCTTGGACCTAAATATCCAGACTGTCTGCAGATGCGGAAAAGAACACTGTATCAGTAGATTACACTGAGTTTGCGTGCGGGACTTGGCATTGTCGAAAGCGGTTCTCACTTACACACGCCTTGTGCTCCCTCTCTTTGTTTCAGGCATCATGAAGCACAAGTGGAGAAGACGGAAGTGTCAGGAAAGCCACACACACAGGAGAAAAGAAGATGGAGGAAAAGGAAATGAACTCTGGGCACAGTAACCTCCCTCAAATCAGGCCTCAGGTCATGTAATTAGACTGTATGGGAATCTCCAGCCTTTTAATACCTTGAGCAGCGTGACCGCCCTGTAAGCTGGGTCCCGGTCTGTGCCATTGTGTCCTTTTGACGTTCTGCTGCGTTATCTGGCTAGTGTGAGCGACTGCCCTGTAATCAGGGTGCCAGTCACCTCCCCCTATCTTTGGAGGGGCATTGAGTTCTTTGTTAAATTGAGCAATGTGACCGCCCTGTAAGTAGGGTCCGGGTCTCTGCCCACTTGCTCATTTGGCTTTACGCCGTGCTCTGCCCCACTAGTCAGCGTGACAACCCTGTAATTAGGGTCCATGTCACAAGTCTCTCTAGAATGGGACATATCGAGCTCTTTGGTACTTTGACAGCTTGACCTTCCTGTAACTCAGGTTATGGTCTCTCTTATTTGGCTAATGCCAGCGACCACCCTGTAACCAGGGTACAGGTTGCATCTCGCTTTTGAAAATGGGGGCTTAGAATCATTTCCGTAACATGGGCAGCTTGACCTCCCTGTAACTAGGGTTTGCGTCTGAGGCCCTTTGGGTCTCCGTTAGCTGGTTAGTGAGTGTGACTGCCCTGTAATCAGGGTGCAAGTCACCTCCCCCTGTCTTTGGAGGGGCATTGAGCTCTTTGTTAAACTGAGCAATGTGACCGCCCTGTAACTAGGGTCCGAGTCTCTGCCCTCTTGCTCATTTGGCTTTACGCCGTGCTCTGCCCCACTAGTCAGCGTGACAACCCTGTAATTAGGGTCCATGTCACAAGTCTCTCTAGAATGGGACATATCGAGCTCTTTGGTACTTTGACAGCTTGACCTTCCTGTAATTCAGGTTATGGTCTCTCCTATTTGGCTAATGCCAGCGACCACCCTGTAATCAGGGTACAGGTTGCATCTCGCTTTTGAAATCTGGGGGCTTAGAATCATTTCCGTTACGTGGGCAGCTTGACCTCCCTGTAACTAGGGTTTGCGTCTCCGAGGCCCTTTGGGTCTCTTGGCCTCGTGCTGTCTTCACAGCCTGCTGCCAACGACCGCCCTGTAATCAGGGATTGGGTCTTTGTCCTCTCGTCTCTTGGCACTAGGCCAAATGCAGCCACTGCCCTGAATGAGCACCCTGTAAACAGGGTACAGGTCTCATCAGCTACTATTTATGGTGCCCCCATGAGACTGTGTCCAGAGTTCCGGCCCTTCAAGCAGCGCTTCCACTTGGAAGGAATTCTGCAGCCACGTCTCCTGCTTTCTACTCACTTCTTGTACTTTTGGAGACCTGACATGCTATTGGTGGTAAGTTCCGAAAGGGAGTGTCCTGTGGCGGGTTTGGACTAAGTCATTCCCGGCAGTATACCTTGTCGCATTGATTTAGGAATCCTTGTCAATTAATTCCTTACCGCCCTTAATCATTTAATTCCTCTTGATTTTGTATGGAGACTGCCTGGTGAAATAATTGTCAAGGGGAAATCTGGAGATTGTGGCTTTAGAGGAGAATAGGTCCAGTACTTTTCTCACCCAGTGCAGCTTGGGAGGAGGGGGAAATGCTTGTGGAAGTGTCTGAGGACCACAAAGAACGGTCTTGGACCTAAATATCCAGACTGTCTGCAGATGCGGAAAAGAACACTGTATCAGTAGATTACACTGAGTTTGCGTGCGGGACGTGGCGTTGTCGAAAGCGGTTCTCCCTTACACACGCCTTGTGCTCCCTCTCTCTGTTTCAGGCATCATGAAGCACAAGTGGAGAAGACGGAAGTGTCAGGAAAGCCACACACACAGGAGAAAAGAAGATGGAGGAAAAGGAAAGGAACTCTGGGCACAGTAACCTCCCTCAAATCAGGCCTCAGGTCATGTAATTAGACTGTATGGGAATCTCCAGCCTTTTAATACCTTGAGCAGCGTGACCGCCCTGTAAGCTGGGTCCCGGTCTGTGCCATTGTGTCCTTTTGACGTTCTGCTGCGTTATCTGGCTAGTATGAGCGACTGCCCTGTAATCAGGGTGCCAGTCACCTCCCCCTATCTTTGGAGGGGCATTGAGTTCTTTGTTAAATTGAGCAATGTGACCGCCCTGTAAGTAGGGTCCGGGTCTCTGCCCACTTGCTCATTTGGCTTTACGCCGTGCTCTGCCCCACTAGTCAGCGTGACAACCCTGTAATTAGGGTCCATGTCACAAGTCTCTCTAGAATGGGACATATCGAGCTCTTTGGTACTTTGACAGCTTGACCTTCCTGTAATTCAGGTTATGGTCTCTCTTATTTGGCTAATGCCAGCGACCACCCTGTAACCAGGGTACAGGTTGCATCTCGCTTTTGAAAATGGGGGCTTAGAATCATTTCCGTAACATGGGCAGCTTGACCTCCCTGTAACTAGGGTTTGCGTCTCTGAGGCCCTTTGGGTCTCCGTTAGCTGGTTAGTGAGTGTGACTGCCCTGTAATCAGGGTGCAAGTCACCTCCCCCTGTCTTTGGAGGGGCATTGAGCTCTTTGTTAAACTGAGCAATGTGACCGCCCTGTAACTAGGGTCCGAGTCTCTGCCCTCTTGCTCATTTGGCTTTACGCTGTGCTCTGCCCCATTAGTCAGCGTGACAACCCTGTAATTAGGGTCCATGTCACAAGTCTCTCTAGAATGGGACATATCGAGCTCTTTGGTACTTTGACAGCTTGACCTTCCTGTAATTCAGGTTATGGTCTCTCCTATTTGGCTAATGCCAGCGACAACCCTGTAATCAGGGTACAGGTTGCATCTCGCTTTTGAAATCTGGGGGCTTAGAATCATTTCCGTTACGTGGGCAGCTTGACCTCCCTGTAACTAGGGTTTGCGTCTCCGAGGCCCTTTGGTTCTCTTGGCCTCGTGCTGTCTTCACAGCCTGCTGCCAACGACCGCCCTGTAATCAGGGATTGGGTCTTTGTCCTCTCGTCTCTTGGCACTAGGCCAAATGCAGCCACTGCCCTGAATGAGCACCCTGTAAACAGGGTACAGGTCTCATCAGCTACTATTTATGGTGCCCCCATGAGACTGTGTCCAGAGTTCCGGCCCTTCAAGCAGCGCTTCCACTTGCAAGGAATTCTGCAGCCACGTCTCCTGCTTTCTACTCACTTCTTGTACTCTTGGAGACCTGACATGCTATTGGTGGTAAGTTCCGAAAGGGAGTGTCCTGTGGCGGCTTTGGACTAAGTCATTCCCGGCAGTATACCTTGTCACATTGATTTAGGAATCCTTGTCAATTAATTCCTTACCGCCCTTAATCATTTAATTCCTCTTGATTTTGTATGGAGACTGCCTGGTGAAATAATTGTCAAGGGGAAATCTGGAGATTGTGGCTTTAGAGGAGAATAGGTCCAGTACTTTTCTCACCCAGTGCAGCTTGGGAGGAGGGGGAAATGCTTGTGGAAGTGTCTGAGGACCACAAAGAACTGTCTTGGACCTAAATATCCAGACTGTCTGCAGATGCGGAAAAGAACACTGTATCAGTAGCTTACACTGAGTTTGCGTGCGGGACGTGGCGTTGTCGAAAGCGGTTCTCACTTACACACGCCTTGTGCTCCCTCTCTTTGTTTCAGGCATCATAAATCACAAGTGGAGAAGACGGAAGTGTCAGGAAAGCCACACACACAGGAGAAAAGAAGATGGAGGAAAAGGAAAGGAACTCTGGGCACAGTAACCACCCTCAAATCAGGCCTCAGGTCATGTAATTAGACTGTATGGGAATCTCCAGCCTTTTAATACCTTGAGCAGCGTGACCGCCCTGTAAGCTGGGTCCCGGTCTGTGCCATTGTGTCCTTTTGACGTTCTGCTGCGTTATCTGGCTAGTGTGAGCGACTGCCCTGTAATCAGGGTGCCAGTCACCTCCCCCTATCTTTGGAGGGGCATTGAGTTCTTTGTTAAATTGAGCAATGTGACCGCCCTATAAGTAGGGTCCGGGACTCTGCCCACTTGCTCATTTGGCTTTACGCCGTGCTCTGCCCCACTAGTCAGCGTGACAACCCTGTAATTAGGGTCCATGTCACAAGTCTCTCTAGAACGGGACATATCGAGCTCTTTGGTACTTTGACAGCTTGACCTTCCTGTAATTCAGGTTATGGTCTCTCTTATTTGGCTAATGCCAGCGACCACCCTGTAACCAGGGTACAGGTTGCATCTCGCTTTTGAAAATGGGGGCTTAGAATCATTTCCGTAACATGGGCAGCTTGACCTCCCTGTAACTAGGGTTTGCGTCTCTCAGGCCCTTTGGGTCTCCGTTAGCTGGTTAGTGAGTGTGACTGCCCTGTAATCAGGGTGCAAGTCACCTCCCCCTGTCTTTGGAGGGGCATTGAGCTCTTTGTTAAACTGAGCAATGTGACCGCCCTGTAACTAGGGTCCGAGTCTCTGCCCTCTTGCTCATTTGGCTTTACGCCGTGCTCTGCCCCATTAGTCAGCGTGACAACCCTGTAATTAGGGTCCATGTCACAAGTCTCTCTAGAATGGGACATATCGAGCTCTTTGGTACTTTGACAGCTTGACCTTCCTGTAATTCAGGTTATGGTCTCTCCTATTTGGCTAATGCCAGCGACCACCCTGTAATCAGGGTACAGGTTGCATCTCGCTTTTGAAATCTGGGGGCTTAGAATCATTTCCGTTACGTGGGCAGCTTGACCTCCCTGTAACTAGGGTTTGCGTCTCCGAGGCCCTTTGGTTCTCTTGGCCTCGTGCTGTCTTCACAGCCTGCTGCCAACGACCGCCCTGTAATCAGGGATTGGGTCTTTGTCCTCTCGTCTCTTGGCACTAGGCCAAATGCAGCCACTGCCCTGAATGAGCACCCTGTAAACAGGGTACAGGTCTCATCAGCTACTATTTATGGTGCCCCCATGAGACTGTGTCCAGAGTTCCGGCCCTTCAAGCAGCGCTTCCACTTGCAAGGAATTCTGCAGCCACGTCTCCTGCTTTCTACTCACTTCTTGTACTCTTGGAGACCTGACATGCTATTGGTGGTAAGTTCCGAAAGGGAGTGTCCTTTGGCGGCTTTGGACTAAGTCATTCCCGGCAGTATACCTTGTCACATTGATTTAGGAATCCTTGTCAATTAATTCCTTACCGCCCTTAATCATTTAATTCCTCTTGATTTTGTATGGAGACTGCCTGGTGAAATAATTGTCAAGGGGAAATCTGGAGATTGTGGCTTTAGAGGAGAATAGGTCCAGTACTTTTCTCACCCAGTGCAGCTTGGGAGGAGGGGGAAATGCTTGTGGAAGTGTCTGAGGACCACAAAGAACTGTCTTGGACCTAAATATCCAGACTGTCTGCAGATGCGGAAAAGAACACTGTATCAGTAGCTTACACTGAGTTTGCGTGCGGGACGTGGCGTTGTCGAAAGTGGTTCTCACTTACACACGCCTTGTGCTCCCTCTCTTTGTTTCAGGCATCATAAAGCACAAGTGGAGAAGACGGAAGTGTCAGGAAAGCCACACACACAGGAGAAAAGAAGATGGAGTCAAAGGAAAGGAACTCTGGGCACAGTTACCTCCCTCAAATCAGGCCTCAGGTCATGTAATTAGACTGTATGGGAATCTCCAGCCTTTTAATACCTTGAGCAGCGTGACCGCCCTGTAAGCTGGGTCCCGGTCTGTGCCATTGTGTCCTTTTGACGTTCTGCTGCGTTATCTGGCTAGTGTGAGCGACTGCCCTGTAATCAGGGTGCCAGTCACCTCCCCCTATCTTTGGAGGGGCATTGAGTTCTTTGTTAAATTGAGCAATGTGACCGCCCTGTAAGTAGGGTCTGGGTCTCTGCCCACTTGCTCATTTGGCTTTACGCCGTGCTCTGCCCCACTAGTCAGCGTGACAACCCTGTAATTAGGGTCCATGTCACAAGTCTCTCTAGAGTGGGACATATCGAGCTCTTTGGTACTTTGACAGCTTGACCTTCCTGTAATTCAGGTTATGGTCTCTCTTATTTGGCTAATGCCAGCGACCACCCTGTAACCAGGGTACAGGTTGCATCTCGCTTTTGAAAATGGGGGCTTAGAATCATTTCCGTAACATGGGCAGCTTGACCTCCCTGTAACTAGGGTTTGCGTCTCTGAGGCCCTTTGGGTCTCCGTTAGCTGGTTAGTGAGTGTGACTGCCCTGTAATCAGGGTGCCAGTCACCTCCCCCTGTCTTTGGAGGGGCATTGAGCTCTTTGTTAAACTGAGCAATGTGACCGCCCTGTAACTAGGGTCCGGGTCTCTGCCCACTTGCTCATTTGGCTTTACGCCGTGCTCTGCCCCACTAGTCAGCGTGACAACCCTGTAATTAGGGTCCATGTCACAAGTCTCTCTAGAATGGGACATATCGAGCTCTTTGGTACTTTGACAGCTTGACCTTCCTGTAATTCAGGTTATGGTCTCTCTTATTTGGCTAATGCCAGCGACCACCCTGTAACCAGGGTACAGGTTGCATCTCGCTTTTGAAAATGGGGGCTTAGAATCATTTCCGTAACATGGGCAGTTTGACCTCCCTGTAACTAGGGTTTGCGTCTCTGAGGCCCTTTGGGTCTCCGTTAGCTGGTTAGTGAGTGTGACTGCCCAGTAATCAGGGTGCAAGTCACCTCTCCCTGTCTTTGGAGGGGCATTGAGCTCTTTGTTAAACTGAGCAATGTGACCGCCCTGTAACTAGGGTCCGAGTCTCTGCCCTCTTGCTCATTTGGCTTTACGCCGTGCTCTGCCCCATTAGTCAGCGTGACAACCCTGTAATTAGGGTCCATGTCACAAGTCTCTCTAGAATGGGACATATCGAGCTCTTTGGTACTTTGACAGCTTGACCTTCCTGTAATTCAGGTTATGGTCTCTCCTATTTGGCTAATGCCAGCGACCACCCTGTAATCAGGGTACAGGTTGCATCTCGCTTTTGAAATCTGGGGGCTTAGAATCATTTCCGTTACGTGGGCAGCTTGACCTCCCTGTAACTAGGGTTTGCGTCTCCGAGGCCCTTTGGGTCTCTTGGCCTCGTGCTGTCTTCTCAGCCTGCTGCCAACGACCGCCCTGTAATCAGGGATTGGGTCTTTGTCCTCTCGTCTCTTGGCACTAGGCCAAATGCAGCCACTGCCCTGAATGAGCACCCTGTAAACAGGGTACAGGTCTCATCAGCTACTATTTATGGTGCCCCCATGAGACTGTGTCCAGAGTTCCGGCCCTTCAAGCAGCGTTTCCACTTGGAAGGAATTCTGCAGCCACGTCTCCTGCTTTCTACTCACTTCTTGTACTTTTGGAGACCTGACATGCTATTGGTGGTAAGTTCCGAAAGGGAGTGTCCTGTGGCGGGTTTGGACTAAGTCATTCCCGGCAGTATACCTTGTCGCATTGATTTAGGAATCCTTGTCAATTAATTCCTTACCGCCCTTAATCATTTAATTCCTCTTGATTTTGTATGGAGACTGCCTGGTGAAATAATTGTCAAGGGGAAATCTGGAGATTGTGGCTTTAGAGGAGAATAGGTCCAGTACTTTTCTCACCCAGTGCAGCTTGGGAGGAGGGGGAAATGCTTGTGGAAGTGTCTGAGGACCACAAAGAACTGTCTTGGACCTAAATATCCAGACTGTCTGCAGATGCGGAAAAGAACACTGTATCAGTAGATTACACTGAGTTTGCGTGCGGGACGTGGCGTTGTCGAAAGCGGTTCTCCCTTACACACGCCTTGTGCTCCCTCTCTCTGTTTCAGGCATCATGAAGCACAAGTGGAGAAGACGGAAGTGTCAGGAAAGCCACACACACAGGAGAAAAGAAGATGGAGGAAAAGGAAAGGAACTCTGGGCACAGTAACCTCCCTCAAATCAGGCCTCAGGTCATGTAATTAGACTGTATGGGAATCTCCAGCCTTTTAATACCTTGAGCAGCGTGACCGCCCTGTAAGCTGGGTCCCGGTCTGTGCCATTGTGTCCTTTTGACGTTCTGCTGCGTTATCTGGCTAGTGTGAGCGACTGCCCTGTAATCAGGGTGCCAGTCACCTCCCGCTATCTTTGGAGGGGCATTGAGTTCTTTGTTAAATTGAGCAATGTGACCGCCCTGTAAGTAGGGTCCGGGTCTCTGCCCACTTGCTCATTTGGCTTTACGCCGTGCTCTGCCCCACTAGTCAGCGTGACAACCCTGTAATTAGGGTCCATGTCACAAGTCTCTCTAGAACGGGACATATCGAGCTCTTTGGTACTTTGACAGCTTGACCTTCCTGTAATTCAGGTTATGGTCTCTCTTATTTGGCTAATGCCAGCGACCACCCTGTAACCAGGGTACAGGTTGCATCTCGCTTTTGAAAATGGGGGCTTAGAATCATTTCCGTAACATGGGCAGCTTGACCTCCCTGTAACTAGGGTTTGCGTCTCTGAGGCCCTTTGGGTCTCCGTTAGCTGGTTAGTGAGTGTGACTGCCCTGTAATCAGGGTGCAAGTCACCTCCCCCTGTCTTTGGAGGGGCATTGAGCTCTTTGTTAAACTGAGCAATGTGACCGCCCTGTAACTAGGGTCCGAGTCTCTGCCCTCTTGCTCATTTGGCTTTACGCCGTGCTCTGCCCCATTAGTCAGCGTGACAACCCTGTAATTAGGGTCCATGTCACAAGTCTCTCTAGAATGGGACATATTGAGCTCTTTGGTACTTTGACAGCTTGACCTTCCTGTAATTCAGGTTATGGTCTCTCCTATTTGGATAATTCCAGCGACCACCCTGTAATCAGGGTACAGGTTGCATCTCGCTTTTGAAATCTGGGGGCTTAGAATCATTTCCGTTACGTGGGCAGCTTGACCTCCCTGTAACTAGGGTTTGCGTCTCCGAGGCCCTTTGGTTCTCTTGGCCTCGTGCTGTCTTCACAGCCTGCTGCCAACGACCGCCCTGTAATCAGGGATTGGGTCTTTGTCCTCTCGTCTCTTGGCACTAGGCCAAATGCAGCCACTGCCCTGAATGAGCACCCTGTAAACAGGGTACAGGACTCATCAGCTACTATTTATGGTGCCCCCATGAGACTGTGTCCAGAGTTCCGGCCCTTCAAGCAGCGCTTCCACTTGCAAGGAATTCTGCAGCCACGTCTCCTGCTTTCTACTCACTTCTTGTACTCTTGGAGACCTGACATGCTATTGGTGGTAAGTTCCGAAAGGGAGTGTCCTGTGGCGGCTTTGGACTAAGTCATTCCCGGCAGTATACCTTGTCACATTGATTTAGGAATCCTTGTCAATTAATTCCTTACCGCCCTTAATCATTTAATTCCTCTTGATTTTGTATGGAGACTGCCTGGTGAAATAATTGTCAAGGGGAAATCTGGAGATTGTGGCTTTAGAGGAGAATAGGTCCAGTACTTTTCTCACCCAGTGCAGCTTGGGAGGAGGGGGAAATGCTTGTGGAAGTGTCTGAGGACCACAAAGAACTGTCTTGGACCTAAATATCCAGACTGTCTGCAGATGCGGAAAAGAACACTGTATCAGTAGATTACACTGAGTTTGCGTGCGGGACGTGGCGTTGTCGAAAGCGGTTCTCCCTTACACACGCCTTGTGCTCCCTCTGTCTGTTTCAGGCATCATGAAGCACAAGTGGAGAAGACGGAAGTGTCAGGAAAGCCACACACACAGGAGAAAAGAAGATGGAGGAAAAGGAAAGGAACTCTGGGCACAGTAACCTCCCTCAAATCAGGCCTCAGGTCATGTAATTAGACTGTATGGGAATCTCCAGCCTTTTAATACCTTGAGCAGCGTGACCGCCCTGTAAGCTGGGTCCCGGTCTGTGCCATTGTGTCCTTTTGACGTTCTGCTGCGTTATCTGGCTAGTGTGAGCGACTGCCCTGTAATCAGGGTGCCAGTCACCTCCCCCTATCTTTGGAGGGGCATTGAGTTCTTTGTTAAATTGAGCAATGTGACCGCCCTGTAAGTAGGGTCCGGGTCTCTGCCCACTTGCTCATTTGGCTTTACGCCGTGCTCTGCCCCACTAGTCAGCGTGACAACCCTGTAATTAGGGTCCATGTCACAAGTCTCTCTAGAATGGGACATATCGAGCTCTTTGGTACTTTGACAGCTTGACCTTCCTGTAATTCAGGTTATGGTCTCTCTTATTTGGCTAATGCCAGCGACCACCCTGTAACCAGGGTACAGGTTGCATCTCGCTTTTGAAAATGGGGGCTTAGAATCATTTCCGTAACATGGGCAGCTTGACCTCCCTGTAACTAGGGTTTGCGTCTCTGAGGCCCTTTGGGTCTCCGTTAGCTGGTTAGTGAGTGTGACTGCCCTGTAATCAGGGTGCAAGTCACCTCCCCCTGTCTTTGGAGGGGCATTGAGCTCTTTGTTAAACTGAGCAATGTGACCGCCCTGTAACTAGGGTCCGGGTCTCTGCCCACTTGCTCATTTGGCTTTACGCCGTGCTCTGCCCCACTAGTCAGCGTGACAACCCTGTAATTAGGGTCCATGTCACAAGTCTCTCTAGAATGGGACATATCGAGCTCTTTGGTACTTTGACAGCTTGACCTTCCTGTAATTCAGGTTATGGTCTCTCCTATTTGGCTAATGCCAGCGACCACCCTGTAATCAGGGTACAGGTTGCATCTCGCTTTTGAAATCTGGGGGCTTAGAATCATTTCCGTTACGTGGGCAGCTTGACCTCCCTGTAACTAGGGTTTGCGTCTCCGAGGCCCTTTGGGTCTCTTGGCCTCGTGCTGTCTTCACAGCCTGCTGCCAACGACCGCCCTGTAATCAGGGATTGGGTCTTTGTCCTCTCGTCTCTTGGCACTAGGCCAAATGCAGCCACTGCCCTGAATGAGCACCCTGTAAACAGGGTACAGGTCTCATCAGCTACTATTTATGGTGCCCCCATGAGACTGTGTCCAGAGTTCCGGCCCTTCAAGCAGCGCTTCCACTTGCAAGGAATTCTGCAGCCACGTCTCCTGCTTTCTACTCACTTCTTGTACTCTTGGAGACCTGACATGCTATTGGTGGTAAGTTCCGAAAGGGAGTGTCCTGTGGCGGCTTTGGACTAAGTCATTCCCGGCAGTATACCTTGTCACATTGATTTAGGAATCCTTGTCAATTAATTCCTTACCGCCCTTAATCATTTAATTCCTCTTGATTTTGTATGGAGACTGCCTGGTGAAATAATTGTCAAGGGGAAATCTGGAGATTGTGGCTTTAGAGGAGAATAGGTCCAGTACTTTTCTCACCCAGTGCAGCTTGGGAGGAGGGGGAAATGCTTGTGGAAGTGTCTGAGGACCACAAAGAACTGTCTTGGACCTAAATATCCAGACTGTCTGCAGATGCGGAAAAGAACACTGTATCAGTAGCTTACACTGAGTTTGCGTGCGGGACGTGGCGTTGTCGAAAGCGGTTCTCACTTACACACGCCTTGTGCTCCCTCTCTCTGTTTCAGGCATCATGAAGCACAAGTGGAGAAGACGGAAGTGTCAGGAAAGCCACACACACAGGAGAAAAGAAGATGGAGGAAAAGGAAAGGAACTCTGGGCACAGTAACCTCCCTCAAATCAGGCCTCAGGTCATGTAATTAGACTGTATGGGAATCTCCAGCCTTTTAATACTTTGAGCAGCGTGACCGCCCTGCAAGCTGGGTCCCGGCCTGTGCCATTGTGTCCTTTTGACGTTCTGCTGCGTTATCTGGCTAGTGTGAGCGACTGCCCTGTAATCAGGGTGCCAGTCACCTCCCCCTATCTTTGGAGGGGCATTGAGTTCTTTGTTAAATTGAGCAATGTGACCGCCCTGTAAGTAGGGTCCGGGTCTCTGCCCACTTGCTCATTTGGCTTTACGCCGTGCTCTGCCCCACTAGTCAGCGTGACAACCCTGTAATTAGGGTCCATGTCACAAGTCTCTCTAGAATGGGACATATCGAGCTCTTTGGTACTTTGACAGCTTGACCTTCCTGTAATTCAGGTTATGGTCTCTCTTATTTGGCTAATGCCAGCGACCACCCTGTAACCAGGGTACAGGTTGCATCTCGCTTTTGAAAATGGGGGCTTAGAATCATTTCCGTAACATGGGCAGCTTGACCTCCCTGTAACTAGGGTTTGCGTCTCTGAGGCCCTTTGGGTCTCCGTTAGCTGGTTAGTGAGTGTGACTGCCCTGTAATCAGGGTGCAAGTCACCTCCCCCTGTCTTTGGAGGGGCATTGAGCTCTTTGTTAAACTGAGCAATGTGACCGCCCTGTAACTAGGGTCCGAGTCTCTGCCCTCTTGCTCATTTGGCTTTACGCTGTGCTCTGCCCCATTAGTCAGCGTGACAACCCTGTAATTAGGGTCCATGTCACAAGTCTCTCTAGAATGGGACATATCGAGCTCTTTGGTACTTTGACAGCTTGACCTTCCTGTAATTCAGGTTATGGTCTCTCCTATTTGGCTAATGCCAGCGACAACCCTGTAATCAGGGTACAGGTTGCATCTCGCTTTTGAAATCTGGGGGCTTAGAATCATTTCCGTTACGTGGGCAGCTTGACCTCCCTGTAACTAGGGTTTGCGTCTCCGAGGCCCTTTGGTTCTCTTGGCCTCGTGCTGTCTTCACAGCCTGCTGCCAACGACCGCCCTGTAATCAGGGATTGGGTCTTTGTCCTCTCGTCTCTTGGCACTAGGCCAAATGCAGCCACTGCCCTGAATGAGCACCCTGTAAACAGGGTACAGGTCTCATCAGCTACTATTTATGGTGCCCCCATGAGACTGTGTCCAGAGTTCCGGCCCTTCAAGCAGCGCTTCCACTTGGAAGGAATTCTGCAGCCACGTCTCCTGCTTTCTACTCACTTCTTGTACTCTTGGAGACCTGACATGCTATTGGTGGTAAGTTCCGAAAGGGAGTGTCCTGTGGCGGCTTTGGACTAAGTCATTCCCGGCAGTATACCTTGTCACATTGATTTAGGAATCCTTGTCAATTAATTCCTTACCGCCCTTAATCATTTAATTCCTCTTGATTTTGTATGGAGACTGCCTGGTGAAATAATTGTCAAGGGGAAATCTGGAGATTGTGGCTTTAGAGGAGAATAGGTCCAGTACTTTTCTCACCCAGTGCAGCTTGGGAGGAGGGGGAAATGCTTGTGGAAGTGTCTGAGGACCACAAAGAACTGTCTTGGACCTAAATATCCAGACTGTCTGCAGATGCGGAAAAGAACACTGTATCAGTAGCTTACACTGAGTTTGCGTGCGGGACGTGGCGTTGTCGAAAGTGGTTCTCACTTACACACGCCTTGTGCTCCCTCTCTTTGTTTCAGGCATCATAAAGCACAAGTGGAGAAGACGGAAGTGTCAGGAAAGCCACACACACAGGAGAAAAGAAGATGGAGTCAAAGGAAAGGAACTCTGGGCACAGTAACCTCCCTCAAATCAGGCCTCAGGTCATGTAATTAGACTGTATGGGAATCTCCAGCCTTTTAATACCTTGAGCAGCGTGACCGCCCTGTAAGCTGGGTCCCGGTCTGTGCCATTGTGTCCTTTTGACGTTCTGCTGCGTTATCTGGCTAGTGTGAGCGACTGCCCTGTAATCAGGGTGCCAGTCACCTCCCCCTATCTTTGGAGGGGCATTGAGTTCTTTGTTAAATTGAGCAATGTGACCGCCCTGTAAGTAGGGTCTGGGTCTCTGCCCACTTGCTCATTTGGCTTTACGCCGTGCTCTGCCCCACTAGTCAGCGTGACAACCCTGTAATTAGGGTCCATGTCACAAGTCTCTCTAGAGTGGGACATATCGAGCTCTTTGGTACTTTGACAGCTTGACCTTCCTGTAATTCAGGTTATGGTCTCTCTTATTTGGCTAATGCCAGCGACCACCCTGTAACCAGCGTACAGGTTGCATCTCGCTTTTGAAAATGGGGGCTTAGAATCATTTCCGTAACATGGGCAGCTTGACCTCCCTGTAACTAGGGTTTGCGTCTCTGAGGCCCTTTGGGTCTCCGTTAGCTGGTTAGTGAGTGTGACTGCCCTGTAATCAGGGTGCCAGTCACCTCCCCCTGTCTTTGGAGGGGCATTGAGCTCTTTGTTAAACTGAGCAATGTGACCGCCCTGTAACTAGGGTCCGGGTCTCTGCCCACTTGCTCATTTGGCTTTACGCCGTGCTCTGCCCCACTAGTCAGCGTGACAACCCTGTAATTAGGGTCCATGTCACAAGTCTCTCTAGAATGGGACATATCGAGCTCTTTGGTACTTTGACAGCTTGACCTTCCTGTAATTCAGGTTATGGTCTCTCTTATTTGGCTAATGCCAGCGACCACCCTGTAACCAGGGTACAGGTTGCATCTCGCTTTTGAAAATGGGGGCTTAGAATCATTTCCGTAACATGGGCAGTTTGACCTCCCTGTAACTAGGGTTTGCGTCTCTGAGGCCCTTTGGGTCTCCGTTAGCTGGTTAGTGAGTGTGACTGCCCAGTAATCAGGGTGCAAGTCACCTCTCCCTGTCTTTGGAGGGGCATTGAGCTCTTTGTTAAACTGAGCAATGTGACCGCCCTGTAACTAGGGTCCGAGTCTCTGCCCTCTTGCTCATTTGGCTTTACGCCGTGCTCTGCCCCATTAGTCAGCGTGACAACCCTGTAATTAGGGTCCATGTCACAAGTCTCTCTAGAATGGGACATATCGAGCTCTTTGGTACTTTGACAGCTTGACCTTCCTGTAATTCAGGTTATGGTCTCTCCTATTTGGCTAATGCCAGCGACCACCCTGTAATCAGGGTACAGGTTGCATCTCGCTTTTGAAATCTGGGGGCTTAGAATCATTTCCGTTACGTGGGCAGCTTGACCTCCCTGTAACTAGGGTTTGCGTCTCCGAGGCCCTTTGGGTCTCTTGGCCTCGTGCTGTCTTCTCAGCCTGCTGCCAACGACCGCCCTGTAATCAGGGATTGGGTCTTTGTCCTCTCGTCTCTTGGCACTAGGCCAAATGCAGCCACTGCCCTGAATGAGCACCCTGTAAACAGGGTACAGGTCTCATCAGCTACTATTTATGGTGCCCCCATGAGACTGTGTCCAGAGTTCCGGCCCTTCAAGCAGCGTTTCCACTTGGAAGGAATTCTGCAGCCACGTCTCCTGCTTTCTACTCACTTCTTGTACTTTTGGAGACCTGACATGCTATTGGTGGTAAGTTCCGAAAGGGAGTGTCCTGTGGCGGGTTTGGACTAAGTCATTCCCGGCAGTATACCTTGTCGCATTGATTTAGGAATCCTTGTCAATTAATTCCTTACCGCCCTTAATCATTTAATTCCTCTTGATTTTGTATGGAGACTGCCTGGTGAAATAATTGTCAAGGGGAAATCTGGAGATTGTGGCTTTAGAGGAGAATAGGTCCAGTACTTTTCTCACCCAGTGCAGCTTGGGAGGAGGGGGAAATGCTTGTGGAAGTGTCTGAGGACCACAAAGAACTGTCTTGGACCTAAATATCCAGACTGTCTGCAGATGCGGAAAAGAACACTGTATCAGTAGATTACACTGAGTTTGCGTGCGGGACGTGGCGTTGTCGAAAGCGGTTCTCCCTTACACACGCCTTGTGCTCCCTCTCTCTGTTTCAGGCATCATGAAGCACAAGTGGAGAAGACGGAAGTGTCAGGAAAGCCACACACACAGGAGAAAAGAAGATGGAGGAAAAGGAAAGGAACTCTGGGCACAGTAACCTCCCTCAAATCAGGCCTCAGGTCATGTAATTAGACTGTATGGGAATCTCCAGCCTTTTAATACCTTGAGCAGCGTGACCGCCCTGTAAGCTGGGTCCCGGTCTGTGCCATTGTGTCCTTTTGACGTTCTGCTGCGTTATCTGGCTAGTGTGAGCGACTGCCCTGTAATCAGGGTGCCAGTCACCTCCCCCTATCTTTGGAGGGGCATTGAGTTCTTTGTTAAATTGAGCAATGTGACCGCCCTGTAAGTAGGGTCCGGGTCTCTGCCCACTTGCTCATTTGGCTTTACGCCGTGCTCTGCCCCACTAGTCAGCGTGACAACCCTGTAATTAGGGTCCATGTCACAAGTCTCTCTAGAACGGGACATATCGAGCTCTTTGGTACTTTGACAGCTTGACCTTCCTGTAATTCAGATTATGGTCTCTCTTATTTGGCTAATGCCAGCGACCACCCTGTAACCAGGGTACAGGTTGCATCTCGCTTTTGAAAATGGGGGCTTAGAATCATTTCCGTAACATGGGCAGCTTGACCTCCCTGTAACTAGGGTTTGCGTCTCTGAGGCCCTTTGGGTCTCCGTTAGCTGGTTAGTGAGTGTGACTGCCCTGTAATCAGGGTGCAAGTCACCTCCCCCTGTCTTTGGAGGGGCATTGAGCTCTTTGTTAAACTGAGCAATGTGACCGCCCTGTAACTAGGGTCCGAGTCTCTGCCCTCTTGCTCATTTGGCTTTACGCCGTGCTCTGCCCCATTAGTCAGCGTGACAACCCTGTAATTAGGGTCCATGTCACAAGTCTCTCTAGAATGGGACATATTGAGCTCTTTGGTACTTTGACAGCTTGACCTTCCTGTAATTCAGGTTATGGTCTCTCCTATTTGGATAATTCCAGCGACCACCCTGTAATCAGGGTACAGGTTGCATCTCGCTTTTGAAATCTGGGGGCTTAGAATCATTTCCGTTACGTGGGCAGCTTGACCTCCCTGTAACTAGGGTTTGCGTCTCCGAGGCCCTTTGGTTCTCTTGGCCTCGTGCTGTCTTCACAGCCTGCTTCCAACGACCGCCCTGTAATCAGGGATTGGGTCTTTGTCCTCTCGTCTCTTGGCACTAGGCCAAATGCAGCCACTGCCCTGAATGAGCACCCTGTAAACAGGGTACAGGACTCATCAGCTACTATTTATGGTGCCCCCATGAGACTGTGTCCAGAGTTCCGGCCCTTCAAGCAGCGCTTCCACTTGCAAGGAATTCTGCAGCCACGTCTCCTGCTTTCTACTCACTTCTTGTACTCTTGGAGACCTGACATGCTATTGGTGGTAAGTTCCGAAAGGGAGTGTCCTGTGGCGGCTTTGGACTAAGTCATTCCCGGCAGTATACCTTGTCACATTGATTTAGGAATCCTTGTCAATTAATTCCTTACCGCCCTTAATCATTTAATTCCTCTTGATTTTGTATGGAGACTGCCTGGTGAAATAATTGTCAAGGGGAAATCTGGAGATTGTGGCTTTAGAGGAGAATAGGTCCAGTACTTTTCTCACCCAGTGCAGCTTGGGAGGAGGGGGAAATGCTTGTGGAAGTGTCTGAGGACCACAAAGAACTGTCTTGGACCTAAATATCCAGACTGTCTGCAGATGCGGAAAAGAACACTGTATCAGTAGATTACACTGAGTTTGCGTGCGGGACGTGGCGTTGTCGAAAGCGGTTCTCCCTTACACACGCCTTGTGCTCCCTCTGTCTGTTTCAGGCATCATGAAGCACAAGTGGAGAAGACGGAAGTGTCAGGAAAGCCACACACACAGGAGAAAAGAAGATGGAGGAAAAGGAAAGGAACTCTGGGCACAGTAACCTCCCTCAAATCAGGCCTCAGGTCATGTAATTAGACTGTATGGGAATCTCCAGCCTTTTAATACCTTGAGCAGCGTGACCGCCCTGTAAGCTGGGTCCCGGTCTGTGCCATTGTGTCCTTTTGAC
Organism: Emys orbicularis; assembly: GCF_028017835.1. Classification (NCBI taxonomy): domain Eukaryota; kingdom Metazoa; phylum Chordata; order Testudines; family Emydidae; genus Emys; species Emys orbicularis. The sequence continues at coordinate 92,436,649 of NC_088687.1, read as the reverse complement.
GTTCTGCTGCGTTATCTGGCTAGTGTGAGCGACTGCCCTGTAATCAGGGTGCCAGTCACCTCCCCCTATCTTTGGAGGGGCATTGAGTTCTTTGTTAAATTGAGCAATGTGACCGCCCTGTAAGTAGGGTCCGGGTCTCTGCCCACTTGCTCATTTGGCTTTACGCCGTGCTCTGCCCCACTAGTCAGCGTGACAACCCTGTAATTAGGGTCCATGTCACAAGTCTCTCTAGAATGGGACATATCGAGCTCTTTGGTACTTTGACAGCTTGACCTTCCTGTAATTCAGGTTATGGTCTCTCTTATTTGGCTAATGCCAGCGACCACCCTGTAACCAGGGTACAGGTTGCATCTCGCTTTTGAAAATGGGGGCTTAGAATCATTTCCGTAACATGGGCAGCTTGACCTCCCTGTAACTAGGGTTTGCGTCTCTGAGGCCCTTTGGGTCTCCGTTAGCTGGTTAGTGAGTGTGACTGCCCTGTAATCAGGGTGCCAGTCACCTCCCCCTGTCTTTGGAGGGGCATTGAGCTCTTTGTTAAACTGAGCAATGTGACCGCCCTGTAACTAGGGTCCGGGTCTTTGCCCACTTGCTCATTTGGCTTTACGCCGTGCTCTGCCCCACTAGTCAGCGTGACAACCCTGTAATTAGGGTCCATGTCACAAGTCTCTCTAGAATGGGACATATCGAGCTCTTTGGTACTTTGACAGCTTGACCTTCCTGTAATTCAGGTTATGGTCTCTCCTATTTGGCTAATGCCAGCGACCACCCTGTAATCAGGGTACAGGTTGCATCTCGCTTTTGAAATCTGGGGGCTTAGAATCATTTCCGTTACGTGGGCAGCTTGACCTCCCTGTAACTAGGGTTTGCGTCTCCGAGGCCCTTTGGGTCTCTTGGCCTCGTGCTGTCTTCTCAGCCTGCTGCCAACGACCGCCCTGTAATCAGGGATTGGGTCTTTGTCCTCTCGTCTCTTGGCACTAGGCCAAATGCAGCCACTGCCCTGAATGAGCACCCTGTAAACAGGGTACAGGTCTCATCAGCTACTATTTATGGTGCCCCCATGAGACTGTGTCCAGAGTTCCGGCCCTTCAAGCAGCGCTTCCACTTGCAAGGAATTCTGCAGCCACGTCTCCTGCTTTCTACTCACTTCTTGTACTCTTGGAGACCTGACATGCTATTGGTGGTAAGTTCCGAAAGGGAGTGTCCTGTGGCGGCTTTGGACTAAGTCATTCCCGGCAGTATACCTTGTCGCATTGATTTAGGAATCCTTGTCAATTAATTCCTTACCGCCCTTAATCATTTAATTCCTCTTGATTTTGTATGGAGACTGCCTGGTGAAATAATTGTCAAGGGGAAATCTGGAGATTGTGGCTTTAGAGGAGAATAGGTCCAGTACTTTTCTCACCCAGTGCAGCTTGGGAGGAGGGGGAAATGCTTGTGGAAGTGTCTGAGGACCACAAAGAACTGTCTTGGACCTAAATATCCAGACTGTCTGCAGATGCGGAAAAGAACACTGTATCAGTAGCTTACACTGAGTTTGCGTGCGGGACGTGGCGTTGTTGAAAGCGGTTCTCACTTACACACGCCTTGTGCTCCCTCTCTCTGTTTCAGGCATCATGAAGCACAAGTGGAGAAGAAGGAAGTGTCAGTACCAAGGCTTAACTGCGAATCTGAAATGCACAGACCTTAAACACACAAGTTCTATAGAATCATAGCTTCCTATTAATAAATCATCATTTCCTACTGGAAGTGCAAAGATGTCACTTAAGGGAAGGTATATATTTGAATCCTCCACTCACCCCCAATAACTCTTCAAATAAAGTTAAGGTTCACAAAATTAACATTTACTCCAGGTAACGCCTAACTTGTGTATTTCTCACACATTTCTAAAAGGAAGCAAACAAAGCTAAATGTTCTGGCAACTGGCAGTTACTTTCCGCACTTCACAACTTTCAAACACCTACTCTACTTAAACGGTCACATCAACCAAAGTGTACCACACATTCAATATTAACTTTGCACCTATTGTGTCAGAAGTTAGAGTGTTTTTAGTAGTTGTGTCCATTGGTGGAAGTGGCAATAGTGGTGTTTTAATAGTCTTTTACGCTTATTGAATTCAGAGGATGATGATGTGGATGTTTTAGGTAGGTGTTTTACTATTAAGTCTTGGTATTTGGGTAGAGGTGTAGTGTTTTGTGATTATGACTGTTTTTCTGGTATTGGTTTAGTGTGAATTGTTGGCAATTTTAGATGTTTTTGTATACGTACATTAGTAGATGTATTTAGAGGACAAAGCTGAGGTTGCCTGTTTGGTGCAATTTGATTGGTGTGAAAGTTAATTTCGGGTAGGTGTTTGAAAGCACTGAGGTTTGAATTTTTAGCTCAACAGGGATGCAGGACCCACCTGGCTACCTCAGTTCTTACTGTCATTCCTAATTCCAAAATCTTGGATGAACGTGACCAGGCAGAATAAAGATATCTCCAGAGACTTTCAAGAGGTAGCATTTCTGCAGCTTTAGGGGATCCCTTAAACCTTATTGAGCTTTTCAAAGTGTAATAATTGTGGAAAACTTCTACTTCTGCCACTTTAGTGTTGAACAATGACCTGTAATAAAGGATTTACACTGGTAGTTAATTCTGTTCTGTATTAAGATGATTTTGCTAAAATCGCCACTTTATGATGTGTGAAATGAATTAACTAGGTCTGATTATACCTATTTGATAAAAGTTTGATAACTACTCCATGTTAAATGCATGGATTGAACTTTGATTGTCATATCACATTGCTTTGCTTTCTGTAACTCCTTATTTATGAATGTATTTATTACTATTTATGTAATTCAATTAATAAAATGTATACATTCAAGTTTAGTCTCAGTTCTTTCTTTGGCTAAACAAAAAGGAATCTGATAAACTTGTGAAGAATTTTGGTATTGTTACGTTTAATTTAATTAACATCTTTTTACCCTTTTCATGCGGTCGTTGGAAGTAACTACCCTGTAGTGGTGCAAGTTTGATTTTTCTCTTGGATCACACGTTTTGGGCAGACTGCAGTGTGATCTTGAGGATGAAGATCGCACTGCCACTTAGGTGCATAAGGTTGCCCCCCTAGAGCTTCTAAGGTGCACAAGAATAGGCCTTTGTTTGGTTCCTTCACTGTTCACAGGCTTATAGATTGCTTGAGATCTGCAGGCCCTAGAGCTCACTTCCTGAGCACAATATAGGATTGTGGCTATGATAAGACTGGACTAAAACTAGCAAGGTCCCCTGGTTTCTGCACCTTTCCCATTCAGACATTTTTTAAAAAGTAGATTAATGTAATATTTTTATATTTAATTCAATCTCAAGTTTCTCAGAAATTTACTTTTACGGTGCACTAAATTTTCAATATGCTAATACATGTGAGGTAGTGTGGTCTAGTGGTTAAGAGCACTGGCCTGGGATTCAGGTGACCTGGTTTCTATTCCTGGCTCTGCTGCTGGGTCACTGGCTGTCCTTGGGTCACTTGGTGGTCACTTCGCCTCCCTGTGCCAGTGTCCCCCTCCATTTAAAAAAAAGTGGGGGAGGGGAGATGATTGTACTGACCTCATTTGTAAAGTGTTTTGAGATCTACTGAAGAAAAGCACTAAACAGATTTTTTTTACTAAAAATGAGATTCTATGGGGTGGGAGAGAACTAGAGATTAACTTTGGTAGGGTGTGTGAAGATATAATTCACTATGTAGGCATTAGTTTTCTTCACAGCATTAGCAAGATTGTCTTTTGAATAATGAATTGAAACAGCCTCTCTCTCTTTGCATTTGTTAATTCATTTCTCCTATACCAGATGTTTTTTGTTCCATTGAAATATGCATGGGGATGTGCTTTTTATTTATTACCCTTGCCCTATGATTTATTATTCAAAAGTGGGCAACTTGGAAAGCAAATACTCAATATTAGGTGATTGTTCGCCTGGTGTAGAAAAAGCACGTGAACAAAGTCTAAGTGTGCAGCAGCTGCAGTTACACTAGGGGAACTCCATGACTTCAATAGATTCAATAGTCGTCTTTTCTCTGTTTACAGGCACTCTTGCCCCTTTCCCCCTTCACTTAAACCCAATTCAGAGGCAGCTGATGAGTCACAGGTGCACTGGCTTCTTCCTTCTTACAGGATGAATGGCACGCTATGAGAGACCTGAAACCTGATGGTATGATGATGAGGGCTCTAATTCAGCAAAGTACCATTCTAGCATACCTCAGCCAGGGTCATCATGCGTACCTGGAAAAAGAAAGATCTGCCAGGACTGACTATTCAATAGAATAGGTTGCTGCTAGTTAACCTGGTGTAAAGTTGGCTAAACCTCTCAAAGACTGCGTTGGTGCAGGTTGCATTTCTACTGAATAATTACCATACATTCTGCCTATTTAAAAATTATCTTCCTTGCTGTTTGATTTGTCTATGATGGTCTTATTGTTTAAAACTATTGTGTCGTGTTGCTCTCCACTGCTAATTAGCGGAGCTTGTTAGAAAAAAACAATTGCCAGAGTTTGCTCTTTTGTTGAAATTGAAACACACTGCAGGACTGTGTCAATTCTGACAGAATCCAGCAGAAACCAAGCATGTTTCCGATGGAACTTTGCCAGCCAGGCAGAAATCCATCAGAAACTTGCTTGTCTTCCTGACAGCTCAGCTGTCTGGCTCCTTGATAGACCACGTGGCACGCTGCTGGGGAAGCCGGGTTTCCAGGCTCCCAGCTCCTCAGCTGCCTGCCTGGTGGGCTGATGGGAAGCTGGGAGCCTGAAAGTTGCGGGAGCCCCAGCTGCCAGGCTCGTGACTCCTCGCCAGGTAGGGCTCTTAGGGGCCATGGCTCCAGGACAGCCCACCAGGTGTGCTACCGTGGAGCTAGGTCTTGTAAGGCTCCAAGGGTCTCCAGCTCTGGGGCAGCCTACAAGGCTGCTTTAGAGCTCAGTGGAGATCAGCAATTCCATTTCACAGAGAATTTCAAAATTTTTGAATATGATTCCAAATCAGAATGAAATCTGATTTTGAAATAGCAAAATCTTCTACAAAATAGAATTACCGTTCTCCCCCCAGCTCTTTCCGACCGTGGTACTAGTGGGGCCTTGTAATGAATGCAACCCTGTTTTACCGCTTCCCCCATCTTTACCCCTGTTATCTTTCTCCTTTCATCCCCGTGGAAACAAATATTTCCCTTTCCTATATTCTTCCGGTTTGTGTGTGTGTGTGTTCACTCTGGGGGGGCTGGAACAGATGCCCCTGGGGTAGAAGGATCTTTCCCTGCTGCGTTCCTGCCCGGCCCTTTTCTTGGTCAGAGCTGCCTGCAGAGCAGACTCCATCTTGGCCACAAGGGCGCTAAAGTTACATAAACAAATCTACATATGTCCTCTGCAAACACTTATTCCCGGCTATCTACTGGGATTATTATCGCTAAAGATTCAAACACACATACAAACCCTATATATTCTTCAGGGGGAATAAAGAACAGAATTTCCATGTAACTCTAGAATGGTTTAAAGTTAAAGGTACTGGGTTATGACATTTGGTCTCTTGTAGATAGAATTGTAAAATTACAAGCTCTTTATTTTTGTGTACTATAAAACACATCCATATAATTAAATCAAGGTTGAAAGTGCTTTGCCTAGAAGATTAATTTAAACCTCTATGGATAAAAAGAAGACCCTCGAGGACTCAATATACTGATGTGTAGATAGCACCTCAGCACATTTCAGTGTGCAGGTCATTTCCTTTCTGATGCCTGTGCAGGGGATGTCTCTTTACACTAGAAGCTTTTGCTGTATCTTTTGGCTATATTGGCCCAGGTCCTCCAAGGTACATAGCCATTATGGGAGTGAGGGGCCCAAACATCTTTGAGGATCTGGGTTGCTATCTCCTGGTTTTTCTTTCCTGTCAATGGAGTCGGCCTGTGCAAATGGGAAGTCACTGCCTAAGGCCCAACTCCTCCCTGGGCTGGTGGTGGGCTCTGCCAAAGAGCCTGGGATGGCTCCGCGCTGCTGGGGATGAGGGAAGCCATGGTGGGCTTGGTGCTAAAGCCTGAGCAGCAGGGAGGGGGCTAAGCTTGGCACAGTGTGGAAGCAGGTGCAGGCAGGCTCTGTGCACTGCTGAGGGACAGCAGGGGATGGTTTGGTTCCCCCTGCCCCATAGGAAGAGGCCAGGGCAGGCTCAGTGCGGGGGCTGCCATGGGAAGCCTGACAGGTGAGATCCGCCCCTCGCGCCTCTTGAGGCAGCTCTGTGCATCGCTGCCCTGCCGCCACCATGGCACCAAGACTCCAAAACTTAGTCGCAGACACAAGGGCTGGACGGAGCCCACATGGGGCTCCACCAGGGGGCGGGGCTCAGACTGGGCGGGAAATGGTTCAAGAGGGAGGGCGAGACTGAGGCGAGACTTCAGGTTAGAGGACGGCGGGCACCGACTGTGAGGTAGGCCCGAGAAAACCTCTGAGGCGGCACGATCCAGGGGCGGGGCTTAGGCGCAGAGGGCCACGTGCCCAGGCGGGGGCCCTGGTCTTTGAAATTCTGACACTGCTCCAGGCCCTCAGGGAAAGGGGGGCTCAATGGGGAGAAGCAGCACTAGGAGCTGCCCACAGCCAGTAGAACCTTGCAGGAGGCCCCGCTACCCCGGGAACATCAGAATGGTTGGGACCAGATGAAGCAAGCACCTCAGGGGCTCGGACCAGGCTTCCACGTGGCGGCATGAGAGGGACACGCCAGTGTGGCCGCCCAATGCGCTCTGATTGGCCTCCAGTAGTATTCGGCAGTATCCCAGAATGCCTGTTCTAGCCACTCTGCTCATCACTTCGAACTCTACTGCCCTGGCCTCAGGTGACCAACCGTCAGACCCGCCCTTATATTCCCTGGGAATTTTAAAAATCCCCTTCCTGTTTGCTCATCCAGGTGTGGAATGCTATCAGCGAATCTTTCCAGGTGACCATGCCTCCACGTGCCAAACGAGCCCCAACATGGAGCAATGGCGAGTTGCTGGACCTCATCAGTGTTTGGGGGGAGGAAGCTGTCCAGTCCCAGTTGCGCTCCAGCCGTAGGAATTACTATACCTTCGGGCAGATATCAAGGGCCATGATGGAAAGGGGCCATGACCGGGACACACTGCAGTGCAGGATTCAAGTGAAGGAGCTGCGGAATGCCCACGAGGCAAACCGCAGCTCCGGTGCTGTCCCCACGACCTGCCGTTTCTACAAAGAGCTGGACGCGATACTGGGGGTGACCCCACCTCCACTCCAAGCACCACCATGGACACTTCAGAGCGGGGGGAGGAGGAGGAGGAAAGCAGGAGTGAGGGTGCTGGGGTGGGGGGAGATACCCCGGAATCCCTGGAGGCATGCAGCCAGGAGCTCTTCTCAAGCCAGGAGGAAGGTAGCCAGTTGCAGCAGCCGGTACTTGGTGGAGGACAAACAGAAGAGCAGGTTCCCGGTAAGCGGCTTTTTTTTTCTGGAAGGAATTTTTTCGGTGCGGGCTCTTTGGGAGAGGAGGGTTAGGGCTGCATGCATGCCTAGATGCAGAATAGCACATTGATGTGGTCTATCACATCGCGGTAATCGGCCTCGGTAATCTCTTCAAAAGTCTCATCCAGAATGTGGGCAATGCGCTTGCGCAGGTTTATTGGGAAAGCCACCGTGGTCCTTGTCCCAGTCAGGCTAATGTGTCCACGCCACTGTGCCGCAAGGGGTGGGGGGACCATTGCTGCACACAGGCAAGCTGCATATGGGCCAGGGCAGAAGCCGGATTGCAGTAAAAGACCCTCCCTTGCTTCCCAGGTCACCCTCAGCAGCGAGATATCTTCCAGGATAAACTCCTGTGGAAAATGTTGGGACAGTGTTCAGTTTAGGCAAGGCCGGCTTTAGGAAGTGCGGGGCCCAATTCGAACACTTTCGACGGGGCCCCATTAGGGATGACTAAAAAAAAAAGCCACTTAAAAAGAACCCTTTCATTTCTTCCACGTATTATTTACTTTCCATGACTATATAAATAATAACAAAATTATATATTACATACATTGCGTCATATATTAATTAGCTGATTTTCACTTTCATATTAGGAAAATAATTCATGTTTTGGCAGTTGTACAACTGATTTTCTTCAATAATGTTTATTTTATTAAAATTTATAAAATATTTCCTTAATATAAAATTGTGCTCTCCTCCCCGCCCCCTGCAGCGCCTCCCGGCCCACGGAAACAAATCCTGCTTCCCCAGCGCCGCCCCACCGAAACAGCTGTGGGCCGAAAAGGAAGGTTGGGGGGGGGGGGGGCGGAAGAAACGGCACACATAGGGTGACCAGATCACAGCAGTAAAATAGGACCTGACCCCTCCCCGCTTGGCCCCACTATCACACCCCTCTTCACCCCCTAGCCCCCCGCTGGCTTGCTGCGTCCCTCCTAGTTAGTCCCCCACCCACCACTTGCCTCCTTTCACCTTCTCCCTCCCCTACCAGAAACCCCCATACCCGCACCTAGAACCCCTGCTGGCTCACTGCTTGCCTCTTTGCCCACCCGCCGCTTGCCCACCCGCTCGCCGCTCGCCCCCCCAAGTATAAAGCCTCATTCAAAGACCCAGGGGTCACTATGTTACTGCCCACAGCAGTCAATCAGTGCAGTTGTAGATAAATCTCTGCATTATGCATTTTTGTATAACTTTTATATGACTTTGTATTGAACCTTGGTAATGTTATAGCTGGCCCCTAAGGTAGTATAATTAAGGTAAAAGAAAAATGTCTTTTTGCTAGAAGTAAATAAGATCTTCCCCCCACTTTGTAATCAATTGACCTGTTGAATGAATGAGGTGTGAATGAGGAATGTGTGGAAGGCAGGCACTTCCAGACAGCTGCAACCCTTGGAGAGGGGCTGGGAGCCAGCCAAGGAGAGCTTTGCCCAGGGCTGAGTGGGACAGAGTTTGGGTGCAGGCTCCGGGCTGGGGCACGGTGTGGGGTGCAGGCTGGGTGGAGTGGTGCAGGCTCTGGGAGGGAGTGCGGAGGGGTGGGTGCAGGCTCTGGGACAGAGTTTGGGGGCCGGAAAGGGGGTGGTGGGTGCTGGGGGGGAGGGGACTGCCATCACATGTGGCTTCCTTCCTCCCCTGCTGCCCCTCACCATAGCCTCGGTGGGGGATGGGGCTGCCCCTTGCCCAGTGTTTGCAGGAGTAGTGGCTGGGGGGAAACCCAGTGAAATTCTGGTTTTACTCTTTCGTTGATGGGTCACTTTAACCCCTTACAAACCCCTTCCCGCCTCTCTCACCCCCCTTTTCTACTGGGCTTGTTTGATCTTTTCGGTGGAGCCAGATGAAAACCACAAACCCCAGCGAGAGCAACAGGCTGGAAGACTAGACTGAACCCACCACCCACCCAGCCTAGTCCATCCCAGAGCCCAGGACTGAGGGCAAATGTCCCCCCACCCCCGGGCCACCTGCTTCCACTCCTGGCCTCTCCCTGCGCCGCCAGCGATTCTGTGTGGCTGCATCGGGTGGGATTTCAACCGGACCCCCCCTCACTAAATTCACCCGTTTTGCGACCACTCTGCACCAAGAGCACCTTCCTTCCCTGCCCTAGAGCTGTTGGATGGCTAGAAAGCTGAGCTGGGTGTTTGGGAATATTATTGTGCTCCCCCCCCCCCCAAAAAAAACTTAATGTCCACACAGCTTTGGGGGGGGATATTCCTCCCCCCCAAAGCCGGTCTATTTTATTCTTGCAGGGCAAATAAAGGAGCCAGAGTTTAATGGAAATATTCAGCCCCTACAGTGGTCTTGCAGCAGGGGAAGCAGAGTTGATGGGAAGGGAACTGGTTTGGATAGGAGCCCCCATCCCCCTCCTTTGCAAAATAATTTGGGGAGGGGAATCAGATCACTCCGTGCCTCAGTTTCCCCTCTCTCAGGGGAGGGGGGAGAGATAAAAGTCTCGGCCTGCTGTGTTGCAGACCTTTCGCATTCTCCCCTCTTGATGTATTTGATTTCCTCCTCCAAATCTCCCTCTCTCTCTCACCTGGAATTCACAGCACTAAGTACCGGCTCGGGGCTTTCTTCCTGGGTTACATGATCCCGAGTTTAGTTTTGAAAGACACAGGCAGGCACAAACTCACCCTCAAACAGCAACACCACCGAAAACCACAAAACCAACCCAATATTACACACCTATGGGGAATCACGGGGTCAAACACTCACTGACCGAAGCCCCAGCAGCTGTCGGGTGAGTGAGGTCCACTGCAGAGATTCGTGTCTCCCACCGGACCGGAAGCCCCCTCGGTGTCTCCTCCAGGTGAGTGCCGGGGGGAGGGGAGGGAAAGGCTGCAAAGCACATGTGCCTTTTCCCCCCCTCCCCCCTCCTGACCTGCAACAGCCGCTGCTGCCTCTGCCTCAGCCCCCTGCCGGCCAGCGTCTCTCGTTGCCTAGCAGCAAGAGCTGCTGCTTCCCGGAGAGCCACAGAGCTTTGCTTCAGGCAGGGACGCTGCCTGATCTGCGCGGGGCCCTCTTAGGGGCGGGGCCCAATTCAGGGGAATCGGTGGAATCGGCCTAAAGCTGGCCCTGAGTGTAGGTGCCCCCTGCAGCTGTTGGCTCTCCCCAAGGCACAGAAACCCAGAGGACAGTACAGCCCTGAAACACTCAGTCCCCCTTACTCACCATTTTGGGGCTCCCGTGGGTTGTGTGTGCTCCCTTTGGGATGGGAAAATTATGCTATTGTGTAGACTGTGTGTGCCCTCCTTAAGTGCGGGGGAATCATTACTCTGTCTGGTATAAACAATGCTGCCCCTGTTAAGTGTTGCATTTTGCCTTTACAGACGCAACCTTGAGATCTCAGCCATCCGTGTTATCACCGGCTGAGAGACTGCAAAAACTCCGGAAGAGACCACGAAAAAGCAAAGAAGACATGCTGCACAAAGTGATGCATCAATCTCCTACAGAGAATCAAAAAGTGCAGGAGTGGAGGGAGAGCGAAAGCAGGATCTGCAAGGAAAACGTAGCGCACCGGAAGCAAAGCACGGATCGGCTGATAAGCATCATGGAGCGCCAAGCGGACTCTATCCAGGCGCTCATAGCCATGCAGGCGGAGCACTACCGCGCCCGCCCCCCCCCCGCAACCCTTGTCCCAAAACTCTTTCCCTTGTGCCCCCATGTCACCTCCAACCCACTTTCCCCAACATCCGGGTTCTTACCACCACCAGCTGCCTCCAACACCTGTATCTTCGCCAACCAGCCCCGAGAACTACGACCCTTACCCTCTGCACTCAACCCCCATCACCATGCAGTATAGCCATCCTGAAGTGCAGCACTCATTGCACAGCACTCCAGACAGGACAACGCAAATCTATGATTGTACCGTTCCCCATCCCACCCCCTTGCCCTTTCTGATTCCCAAACAGTTGTGTTTCTTTCATTCAATAAATGAATTTTCTTTTCAATAAATGGATATTTTGGCTTTGAAAACATTCTTTATTATTGCATAAAGTAAAAGATACCTTAAAAGATACCTTAGCCCAGGAAAGAAACAGGCACTGAAAATCAGCTTAGCAAACACAGATTCCTACTGACATTGTAACCACTGCACTTCACTCCTGTGCAGGGCACCAGACATTACTGCTGGTTTTCAGCCTCAAATTGCTCCCTCAAGGCATCCCTAATCCTTGCAGCCCCGTGCTGGCCCCTCTAATAGCCCTGCCCTCTGGCTGTGCAAATTCAGCCTCCAGGTGTTGAACATCGGAGGTCCATGCCTGACTGAATCTTTCACCCTTCCCTTCACAAATATTATGGAGGGTACAGCACGCGGATATAACCACGGGGATGCCGTTTTCGGCCAAGTCCAGCTTCCCATACAGAGATCGCCAGCGGCCCTTTAAACGGCCAAAAGCACACTCCACAGTCATTCAGCACTGGCTAAGCCTGTAGTTGAACCATTCCTTGCTGCTGTCAAGGCTCCCTGTGTAGGGTTTCATGAGCCACGGCATTAACGGGTAAGCGGGGTCTCCAAGGATCACAATGGGCATTTCGACTTCCCCTACTGTGATCTTCCGCTCTGGGAAAAAAGTCCCGGCCTGCAGCTTCCTGAACAGGCCAGTGTTCCGAAAGATGCGTGCATCATGCACCTTTCCGGTCCAGCCTGCGTTAATGTCAATGAAATGCCCACGGTGATCCACAAGCGCCTGGAGAACCATAGAGAAATACCCCTTCCGATTAACGTACTCGGATGCTAGGTGGGGTGGTGCCAGAATAGGAATATGCGTCCCATCTATCGCCCCTCCACAGTTAGGGAAACCCATTTGTGCAAAGCCATCCACAATGTCCTGCACGTTACCCGGAGTCACGGTTCTTCTGAGCAGGATGTGATTAATGGCCCTGCAAACTTGCATTAACACAATTCCAACTGTCGACTTTCCCACTCCAAACTGGTTCGCGACTGATCGGTAGCTGTCTGGAGTTGCCAGCTTCCAGATTGCAATAGCCACCCGCTTCTCCACTGGCAGGGCAGCTCTCAATCTCGTGTCCTTGCGCCGCAGGGTGGGGGCGAGCTCCTCACACAGTCCCATGAAAGTGGCTTTTCTCATCCGAAAGTTCTGCAGCCACTGCTTGTCATCCCAGACTTGCATGACGATGTGATCCCACCACTCGGTGCTTGTTTCCCGAGCCCAAAAGCAGCGTTCCACGGTGCTGAGCATGTCCGTGAATGCCACAAGCAATTTTGTGTCGTACGCGTTACGCGACTCGCTATCATCGTCGGACTCCTCACTGTCACTTTGGATCTTAAGGAATAGCTCGACTGCCAAACATGACATGCTGGCGAGACTCATCAGCATACTCCTCAGCAGTTCGGGCTCCATTTCCCGCAGACCAAAATGGAACACAGATTGCGCTGCACAGAAACCGTTGAAAGATGGCGCCAAATGTGGATGGAAACACAGGGATTGCTGGGATGCGAAGCGATGCATCACGGGGCGTTGGGACAGGACCCAGAATGCCCCGCACCCCCCGCCCCCTTCCCACAACCCACGGCGCCAGAATGGGAAGAGGTGCTCTGTGGGATAGCTGCCCATAATGCACCGCGCCCAATGCCGCTGCAAGTGCCACAAATGTGGCCACGACAGTGCGCTGTCAGCTGTCAGTGTGGACAGACTGCAGCGCTTTCCCTACTCAGCTCTAGGAAGACAGGTTTAACTCTCAGCGCTGTACAGCTGCAAGTGTAGCCAAGGCCTCAGACCTGATTATCAGTGATTTCAGCTGTAGTGGTCACTTAACAAAACAAAAGACTATCTATGGAGCCTAATCAGCTCTGTCTTTAAACAGTAGAGAGGGGCAGGTCAAATAGTACTTGTGACTCAGGCAGACCATCAAGCAAAACACCTGGCTCCACCCTCTCTCAATGCCCTCAATCAGCACAGGCTAAGTACAGTTCTACTGCCCTTTCCTCATACAATAAGAATAAAAACATTTCATTACCCCCGCCCTCATTCAAGTGATTTGTAACCCAACCCCAGCCAAAATGTATCACTTGGGCAACACAGCTCTGTTTGCTGGATACCTAGGTAGATTAGGTGTGAATGTAAATACAATCTGGTCCTGAAGCCTTTCCCCCCAGCTCATCACTAGCTGTCAGGGAGAGCTCATTTAGACTTTAGTTACAAATCATCATTTGAAATGATTAGGTTGGCCAACATCACCCAAATGAATGCACTGACATTGTCATAAAAACAGCGGTATAAGGAAGCTAGTCTGAACATAGGTTCATACTTTTCAAATCTATTATACTTTTTCAGATACACGTATTTTATCATACACTGTATATGCTTTTAAAGTATGTATTAGTTTCAATTCAAATTTCCAAGCAATCACTAAATTGGCAACACTGCATGTAACTAAAAGTTAATAAAAGGGGGCGGGGATCTAGGGAAATCCCTAGGGCAGGCCCGGCTGCTGGCCCTGGGACCGAGAGCGACTAGGAGCCCTGTCCCCCCCCACCCTCCGCCACCCGGCCCCACGCACCTTTTCCGCCACAAGGTCAGTCCGCAGAGATGCGCCAGGGCTCGGGCCGCCCTGCGGAAGCGCCGCCGCGGCTCGCCCGCTCCCTGCGAGCGCCAGGCACCGCTGAGCCCAGCCGCCCCGCGCAGCGCACGGGCAGCGCCTCCCTGCCCCGGCTCGGAGGCCATAAGCACCGCTTCCGTGCCGGTGTCTGGGCCCCCCGCTCCGCGCCTGGCGGTGCCCGACCACGCACTGGCTGCCCCGTCCCGTCCGGGCTGGGTTCGCTGCGGGTGTTGGGTTAGCACCTGGGAAACGCTCTGCGTGCCTGTTAATTCATCACAAGCACCTCGGCCACGTTACACAGCGGCTGTGCTAGGGAACCACACCCCGCAGGCTTGCCACTCGCCTTCCCCGCCCCTGCCTGGCACTTTAATATCCCGCTCTTACACACGGGAAACTGAGGCACGGAGAAGGAACCTGCCCAAGCTCCCTAGCGAGTCAGTACAGAGCGGGGAACAGAACCCAGCCAGCCTGGCTCCTTGCCTTCAGTCTCAGCCCCTGTGCTGCCCCAGCTGTCAAGGTTTGGTTTGTATCATGTAGTCATATAAACCATGCTGGGCCTGCCCATACGGGCCCACTGCACAGATCAGTCTGAATGATCAAGACAAACTGCCAAAGTGAAGAGGTGTTTAGGTTCACAGGAGGAAATCGCTTCTAATTAGGCCTCGAGTATGTCCTCTCTAAGCACAGGTCGCTCCCTTTGACTTTGGTATGTGCAGGGAAAAGATTCCCATAAACTTCAGTAGGAGTTGGATTGGACTCTAATATTAAAGAGTTTGATTCTTATTTGGATAACACCATAAACATGCATGGCTCCATACAAAACTCAGGGAGTCTACTTCTATCTATCCATCCAGATTCTCCACACTGCCTTACACCTTATGTAGTCATCTACAGATATGCACAGTGGGTGTAAGACACTATCATTTTGATCTGGTTGCATTTTACATTCACTTTGCACAGAGATGTAAATGATTTCACAAAGAACAAAACAGTGGAGAATCAGGCCCCAAATCTTTCACCCAGCTTTGCTAGTGATGATGATGATGATGATGGAAAGACCCCTGTGCAGAAAACTTCATGGAACTACATTTATCTACTTTAAAAGGAATAGAGCTGAGTTGACCATGCCACTATTTGATCCTGGTAATTATGTAATGCTGCAATTCAGCAAAGCAGCCCTATTCAGCAAAGTACTTAAGCATGTGTTAAAGTGTTTTGCTGAACTGGGACCTAAATTACTAACTTGGTTTACTCCAGTAAGGTCCCAATTCTGAAAAGATTTACATGCATAATGGGCTCAATTTGAGTTCAATGGGATTACTCATGTTTAAAGTTAAGCACATTTGTAAATCTTTGCAGAAGTGAGGCCTAGGCTATGCTCTACTCTAATAGATTCCATATACTTGCCACCATCTTGATTATTCTCTAAAACTGTTTGCATGTGGGAAGCAGAGTGGAAGGCTTTTTGAAATGGAAGTGCCACAGTGATATATTTCTTCAGATGTAATAAAATTTTATTATATTTTTCCTCAAAATATACCATAAGTTCTCATATAAAACTTATATATATATAATGCACATACACACACCCCACAAAATACTTCTATAAAAAGGATAACAAGATTGATTTTTTTTAAAACTCAGATGTTATGTCATAATATAGAAGTCCATCATGTTGTCTTTTAAAGTGTTCTGCTTTACCAGGACCGATGAGTTCCTGAGTCTGTCAGCATCTCTGCATCCATAAACCTTTGTAATTTTTCCATCACTCTTAACAGGATATCAAAGGACAGAGAGCTGAAAACACTCTTAACCAGTTGATATCTCCTCTATAAAGTGTTCCCTAATTCTACTTCAGCAATGCATGAAACAAGTTAAAAATTACCCTGTTTAATTGTGATTTCACTGTTGAAGCATGAAACAATTTTACATCCTTTTCATTTCTTAGACTTCTCAATACATCTAAACTAGTTTATGCTAAACTACAGCTATTAATAATTAATTCAGATACTAACCACTTACCATTAAGTAGCCATATAATGGGTTAAGGGCTTCTAGAAATAGTGGGGAAAGGCATATGACTGAGAAAATGAGTCCATGAATAAATGAGAACGGAAAAGATTAAATTGTGACTACTCAGAAATAAGTAGTTTACTAAAGTTCTCTTAAAATTTGTTTGGAGGGCTGAGTTGAGTCAGCTCATGGGTTAATCAGTTTTTTTAAAGTAAAGATATCCAGCTTGTGCTCCAAAATCTAGCCTTTTAGTTAAAAGAAAGTAGGTCTCTAGCCCTTACAGCTGTGAAGAAAACTTTCAAAGTGTAAACTGATGCAGTGATATTTGACTGCATCTGCAGACAGTCTGAAACCAATAACTGTGAGAGGTAAAGCCTAATGAAGATCACTTAAATGATAAAATGATTTATTACCCCCCTCTTTCAGTATCTAGGGATCCTTCATAGCTTAGACAGATTCTTGAGAATTTCACAATTTTAATTCCTTCCTTTACCCCCAATAGCACTATCTGTCCAAGTAAGGAAAAACGGACAGAAATCTTCAGTCTCATTCAACACTGCTTTCTAAGACCTTAGAACTTCTTCCATTAAATCAAGGGGAGTTTTTCCATTGCCTTCAATGAGAGCAGGATCAGGTCCTATAGATGCAGGGATTTAATATTGAACAACAGAGGCACTCCATCCCGTCTTGAGCTGTGTGCGCTCTCTGTCCTTGTCCAATTCAGGGAATAAGAGCCTGGCTGGAAGAACTGATTGTAGAACTCCTCCCTACCAGCACAGAATAATCAATCTCTAGACTATTGGCTTAGGCCAATGTTTATTTGTTTCAAAATTATTTGTTTCTTAAATTACTAGACTTTTAATGTATGTATTAAAAGTAATACAATAAGCATTGGAAAAATCTGTTTTTCTTTAGCCCAGAATGAAACATTCTTATTCACAGCATATTTTGCTGCTCCATTAGGGCCTGATCCAAAATCCATTGAAGTCAATGGAAGTCTTTTCATTGGCTTAATGGTCTTTGGATCAGGATCCAAGCAATCAGTTAAATGTATATACTAATGGACATTAGTAAGTCCAAAAAAGCTATATGGACACATCATAAATATCTTTTCTAAAGCTGATGAATTGCTTTTTCCCAGAACAGTGCATCTGAGAAATCATAAAAGCTTAGTACTAGAGACAATGGTTTATTCTTTTGGGGTTTGCTCCTGCTCCTGTTAAAGTTAATGGGAGTTTTGCTGAGCATAATTAACAAATATACACAAAGTCAGATAAGGTTTGCAAGGAAAAAATAAGGAAGAAAAGACAAAAGAAGTAGTTAATACTTGGCCACAGGGTTTAACATTCTCATCTTCTGTTTCCCTCATGTCTAGTAGCCAGACTAAGTAAAGCACAGTCAACGGGATTGTTGATTTTACTATAAGTTTTCACCCATTGCTGGCTGGTGATGAAAGTGAACTTTGCATGGGAGTAGGAAGTCCAGAGAGTCGGTTACATTCTGGGGCAGGGCATACTTATTCGGGCCGCTTCTGTAACTCACAACCGCTCTCCATTCCGAGATGTGCTGGTCAGTCACTAGATATCTAAATATCTTCTTAGTATACAGATGGCTGTCTTCCATTGCCCTAGAGCAGAAGATCACACTTCCATTTGCGGATCTCCAAAATAACAATGTTCTCCACAGGTTGCCCCGCCTGAAAGGACTTAAAAACTAGAACTAGTGACTAGACTATAATATCAAGTTTAATGATATGTTATGACTAGGGCCCTACCAAATTCATAGTTCATTCTGGTCAATTTCAAGGCTATAAGATTTGAAAATTAGTCAGTTTCACATTTTCAGCAATTTACATCTGAAATTTCAGGGTGTTGTAACCATGGAGAGAGCCTGACCCAAAAGGAGGTTCTGGACAGGGCACACAGCTGTTGAGGGGGGGCTGTGGGATTGCCACCCTCACTTCTGTGCTGCCTTCTGAGCTGGGCTCGGAAGGCGACAGCCATGGAGCTTCCTGCAGCCAGAGGAGGCTCCTGGAGGTGGAGGTGGAGGTGGGTTCGATCTCCCCCATGCTGCTGAGAGTACCCCAGCCAGGAGCTCCTAGTTGCTAGTCCTGGCTGGGCTGGGGAAGGACAGGACTTCCTCTTCCCCTGCACAGCTGCTCTCGGGTACCTCTTCTAGCAGAAAGCACCGTACACCCCAACACACACTCACTTCCTGCCTGCATCCCTCCGCAGCTACAGGAGGAGGGGTCACTATACGGGGACTGTCCCCCCTTCCAGATGCAATTATTAGCTTGTTTCAATAAAATAAAGAAAGGTCATGTGAACTTAACAGGACTTATTGATTGACACTTTACATCAGCAAATAACACTCAGGGCTCAACTCCCTGATTGGTAGATATGGGCATCCGAGAATTGGTTTAGACAGAGCTCTCTCTACATCCATGGAGTTCATTGGAACTGTCAGACAGAACTGAGATAGCCATGTGAGGTGCGGGATTCTGACTTCCACTGAGTTCCAAACTGAAGCACAGGCAAACTACTACAATCTTCTTCTTTCGTAATATTTTTGTAAGTAGGAATCTCCAGCCTACAGTCCTTGTCAAAACCATGAATTGCATTAAGCAAGGTAAAATCCACCATCAACAGGCGCATTTGTGCAGGATCAAAAACACGCACAGCTTTTAGGAACCTTGCTGCAGGTTGTTGAAATTTTTGAGCCGTTTTTGCTAGATCACTTGATTCTTCCCCATAGCAGTAGTGTTGTCTGAGCTTCTTTGCCATGCAAGAAAACACCTGCTGAACCCTGGCATTTAACGCCACATTGTCAGGATGATTTTTGTTTGATTGTGCTTCAGCCCAGAACAGTACAACCATTACTTTATTGTAAGTTTGGTGGATTGTGACATGTCGAAATTAAAACCAAGTGATTAAGTCCATCAGTCCTCTGGCATTCTTGGCAATGAACTGAACTTCCTCGTTCAGCTGAGCATTGTTTAGAAGGGTTGAAAGTTCTGTTAAAACCTGCGTTTTTTGTCTCAGTGTCAGCTCTTCTGAGACGAACTCAGAGTAGTATTTCAGGTGAGCTGCATGGTATTATACAGTCCGAAACCAAAATTCCAATGAGTAATTACTGGCTCTGAGGGGAGTGCAATTTTTTGTTCCCCAATTTCTGTCGTGTTTGCAATATGCTGCCTGTATCAAAGTTTGCAGCTAGGGCAGTGTTTAAAAATCTTTTTAATGTAGCTGACCAGTTTATCAACTTCACCAAACTTGCATCTCCACAAATCACTGACAAGAAATTATATGTGCATTACATGTAATATGGACAGCGTTTGGCATTAGACCTTAGAGAACAGATTTGAAAGATTTTGTCATGTAAGTTCCATTGTCACTTACAAAACCAGATACTCCATCAAAGTCCGCACCATATTTTGAAATGGTTTTAATTATCTCTTGAGAAACTGTAGTGTAGTTAACAGCATCAAAGTAAACGCAGTCGGTGAGCACTGTTAGCTTTCCTGTCTGTACCTCTTCGGCCTTGTCAGAAATAAAATCAAACAGAATGTGCAGTACATTTGTCTTGCTCATCTGTGGACTCATCTGAAATAATTGCAAAAGACTCACATGAGTTAATTTGAGACTTCATCTCCTCAAAATACATAGTACACACCTTTGGAAGGTAGAGCTGTTGTAGCTTATTCGCACTTGGTAAGCAACCAGCATTTTGTACATTCCGTGGAATGAATTCATGCAGCTTTGGGTAATCAAGTTTTTCCAATGGTATATTAACACTTGCAAAGCATCCACAAGTTCCAGGCTAGCTAAATGACGGGTCTCCTAACTCTCTATCGTCTTCTTAAAAGGAGATTAAATTATTTGTTTTTTAAACTTTTCCCAGCAATGTGCTATCCGCAGCCTTCTTTCTGCTTCGATGGGTTTCTGAGTGTAAGTGGCACTGAACCATTGCCCCAAATGCATGATCCAACGAAACATTGCCGCTTGTACAAAATAGTTTGTCACCATCGGCATGCAGAATTTGACTTCCAAGTTCTTTCACACGATCCGCTGCAGTAATTATTGTAGAGGTTTGTGATTTCCTTTGGACACTCATTTTAAAGTTATTTCACTTGTCTTCTGGTAGGCTGCCAATTGAGATCATTATGCTACAAAACCACCCCAATGTCCATATGTACCAATCAGTGAGTTGAGCCCTGAATGTTATTTGCTGCTGTAAAGTGTCAATCAAAAACTCCTGTCAAGTTCTTGACCTTTCTTTTTATTTTTATTGAAACAAGCTAATAATTGCATCTGGAAGGGAGGGCAGCTTCCTGTACAGTGACTCCTCCCCCCATGGCTGTGGAGCAATGGGGGCAGAAAGTGAGGGGGGGGGACGTGGGCAGCAGGTGAAGCTTCCCTTGGGGGAGGCTAGCCTCCTGCCACAGCTCTTCCGACTGAGGACCTGCCCCCGCTCGCTGCTCTCCGCCCTCCGTGGCCCCAGCCATTGGGGGTGGGGGGAGAAATGAGAGCTGGGCCCCAGGTGGCCTCGGCTGGGACTGTGGTGAAGCTCTCTGCCCTGATTGGAGGGAGCTCCAAGCCCCGAACCCCTCCCCCATTCCACCCCTCCGGGAACCCCCTGTGGCTGCAGGAAGCTCCAGGGCTGCTACCCAGCCCCAGAGCTACCTGCAGCTAGAGAAGGTACCTGGAAGTGGGTCTGATCTGCCCCCCCCCCCCCCACAGCTCCTCAGAGCAGACGTGCAGGGGAAGAGGAAGTCCTGTCCCTCTCCAGCCCGGAGGGGACTAGCAGCAGGAGACTGGGGCACAGTAGGATCCCCCAGCTGGGGCACCCCCAGCCCTACCCATCCCTGCCAATATTCTAGCTTTCATGGGAGAGGTCTGATTTGAAGGTCTGGGAAATGTTTTTCACGGCCGTGAATTTGGTAAGGCCCTAGTAATGACAAAAGGGGACAGTAACTCAGTTTATAACAAGGTCAGTTGCTGGGAATATGTCCCAGTTTGTCCATGAAGATAGTCTCAATCTCCAGAGCACCCTGGCATCATGCATCCTGCTAGTGCATCCCATGTTAGTATCTATGAATCTGCCCCCGTAGTCAACGAGGGCCTGCATAACAATATAGTAGTATCTTTTGAAGTTTATGTCCTCATGTGCTCCTTGCAGAAGGAAAACTGTTGGCACATGAATCCCATCAATGGCCCTGCACAGTTTGTAAAGTCCATTCTCTCAAAGCCAGCAATTGTCAGGAACATTTGTAATGCCCACCACCTTGGGTACATCATCACAGTCCTGATAGCCTCACCAACCTCTGCCACAACACTGCCCGATAGTTGCTTTGCCAACTCCACGCCGGTTATTCACAAACCTGTAGCAGTTTGGGGTAGCAAGCTGCAGATGGCTATAGGTAAGGCCCTACTTGAATCGTGGGATGATTGTCAAATAATTGTGACTGAGTTGCAGGCAAGACATGGAAAATCGCAAAAAAGTAGTAATGGTCTTTTATTAATTGTGGTAATTTGGAAAAGCCAGAGAAGACCTATTTGTTTAAGAAAAATTTGCTGGAACAATATAAACACTCAAGTATTATGTTATGCCTGCAATTTTTTGATAACTGGACAATTTTGCTGCAACTCTATTATATTCATTAATGCATGGGGCTCACAAGGGGAGCCCCAGCCACCAGCCCCATGCATGGCAGGGCTCCCGCTGTCAGCCCCTCGGCTGACACTTGTAGTAGAAGCCTAATATTGCAGGATCTGCACTATCACGAATTAAGTAGGGTCTTAGCTATAGGGGTATGGAACACTGTCCATATAAGGAGAAATTAAAAAGATTGGGACTGTTCAACTTGGAAAGGATAATTAAGGGGGGATATTACACAGATCT
The DNA here is from genome assembly GCF_028017835.1 of Emys orbicularis. Classification (NCBI taxonomy): domain Eukaryota; kingdom Metazoa; phylum Chordata; order Testudines; family Emydidae; genus Emys; species Emys orbicularis. The sequence continues at coordinate 92,414,712 of NC_088687.1, read as the reverse complement.
ATAAAATCATGAATGAGGTGGGGAAAATGAATAAGGAGGTATTGTTTACCCCTTCACATAACACAAGAACCACAGGTCTCCCAATGAAGTTAATAGATAGAAGGTTTAAAAACAAACAAGAGGAAGTACTTCTTCACACAGCCAACCTGTGGAACTTATTGCCATGGGATGTTGTGAAGACCAAAAGTATAACTGGGTTTAAAAAAAGAATTAAATGAGTTCATGGAAAAATCCTCCATCAGTGGATATTAGCCAAGGATGGTCAGGGATGCAACCCCATTGTCTGGGTGTTCCTAAGCCTTTGACTGCCAAAAGCTGGGACTGGACAACAGGGGATGGATTACTTGCTAATTGCCCTGTTACGTACATTCCCTCTAAAGCATCTGGCATTGGTCACTGACAGAGACAGAACTCTTGGCTGGATGGACCATTGGTCTGACCCAGTATGGCTGTTATTACCGTCTTATAGTTACTCATTTCTGGATTGGCATGGCCTCCCTCAAGTGGATGTTGTGGGGCTAGAGGGCTGGGGAAAGCTGAACACAAACCTCCAGGAACATAGACTCATAGACTTTAAGGTCAGAAGGGACCATTATGGTCATCTAGTCTGACCTCCCGCATCATGCAGGCCACAAAAGCTGACCCACCCTCTTTCCCTTAACTCAGCTGTTGAAGTCTCCAGATCGTGATTTAAAGACTTCAAGTCTCAGAGAATCCTCCAGCTTGCGACCCCTGCCCCATGCTGCGGAGGAAGGCGAAAAACCTCCAGGGCCTCTGCCAATCTACCCTGGAGGAAAATTCCTTCCCGACCCCAAATATGGCGATCAGTAGAACCCCGAGCATACAGGCAAGAATCTCCAGCCGGACCCTCATTTTACCAGCGATGGCATGTTATTGCCTAATTGACTAAAATCACGTTATCCCATCAAACCATTCCCTCCATGAACTTATCTAGCCTAATCTTGAAGCCAGGGAGGTCTTTTGCCCCCACCGTTTCCCTCGGAAGGCTGTTCCAAAATTTCACCCCTCTGACGGTTAGAAACCTTCGTCTAATTTCAAGCCTAAACTTCCCCACGGCCAGTTTATATCCATTTGTTCTCGTGTCCACATTAGTACTGAGCTGAAATAATTCCTCTCCCTCCCTGGTATTTATCCCTCTGATATATTTAAAGAGAGCAATCATATCCCCCCTCAGCCTTCTTTTGGTTAGGCTAAACAAACCGAGCTCCTCGAGTCTCCTTTCATAGGAAAGGTTTTCCATTCCTCGGATCATCCTAGTGGCCCTTCTCTGTACCCGTTCCAGTTTGAGTTCATCCTTTTTAAACATAGGAGACCAGAACTGCACACAGTACTCCAAATGAGGTCTCACCAGCGCCTTGTATAACGGAAGCAGCACCTCCTTGTCCCTACTAGAAATACCTCGCCTAATGCATCCCAAGATCACATTAGCTTTTTTCACAGCCACGTCACATTGCCGACTCATAGTCATCCTGCGATCAACCAGGACTCCGAGGTCCTTCTCCTCCTCCGTCACTTCCAACCTATGCGTCCCCAGCTTATAACTAAAATTCTTGTTAGTCATCCCTAAATGCATCACCTTACACTTCTCACTATTAAATCTCATCCTATTATTATTACTCCAATTTACAAGGTCATCCAAGTCTCCCTGCAGAATATCCTGATCCTTCTCCGAATTGGCAATACCTCCCAACTTTGTGTCATCCGCAAACTTTATCAGCCCACTCCTACATTCGGTTCCGAGGTCAGTAATAAATAGATTAAATAAAATGGGACCCAAGACCGAACCTTGAGGAACCCCACTGGTGACCTCCCTCCAACCTGCTTCTTCACGTGAAAAGTCTGGATCCACTACTTGTTTTCCCAGGTCCATGTGATGATGTGATCCCACCAGTTTCTGCTTGTGGCCCTGCTTCAGAAGCACTGGCCTGCATGGGGGACTCTGCAACTAAGGCAATAGGCATAAGCAGCATCAGCTGGTATGCACACCCCTCTGAGAAGTGCCTTTGAGAGGTCAAAAAGTGCCACTCAAATGTCCAACAGCATCTTGCAGATGCTCTGCCTGATTCCCAAAATAGGACAGAGCATGAGGTAGAGAAGTTCATCCTCCAGTTTAGGTCCATGCTGATGGCTCCAGTTGCTGGGAGCATGCGGGCACAAAATGGCTCGGCTGGATGCATTCACAGTCTAAAACCACTCAACAACCCTTTCAGTCCTGCAGAAGTTGACAGACAGACAAGTTCTCCCACAATCCACTGTGAATAAAGCCCTAGAGAGTCTACAACTGGATAAGGTGCTCGGATCTCTGGTATGTGATGGTATAGGCCCATAGAAACTGAAGTTCTGACTTGGGTCCATGCATGTTTGTGAGGCCCATGTTTCCAATGCAGGGTGAATGCTCAAACATGGGCTTGGAAACACAGAGTCTGCAGGCATGGGTCACACAGACTCAGGCTTACTATGCTGTGTAGCCCCTAGACACTCTAACTGCGCTAAAAATTGTCAAATGACTTTTTTCTTTTTTAATATGTTGACAACTATGCATAGATCCCATCATAAGCAGCTAGGCTCCACTTCTACAGCAGAGAGTCACCCAACCCTGCCTGTTTTATATAAAGAGTCAGTTAAGCTGGAGGGGAAGAAAATAATTTTACTGAACATCCCTCAAAATCCTAAAGCCAATTTGATCCATAGCAGTGTGATTATGATGGACAAAAGTTTATTAATTAGAAGGCGGTGGCCAAAAAAAATGTTTTGTAGGCATAGCTCCGTATGCTGAGGCTGGCTCTGAGATCAGTCCTATCAAAACTATCCTAGAACAATGGGGTACAAAACAAGAGAGCAAAATTCAGTGGGCAAGAATACTGGCTGTCTCTTAATAAAAGATCGTATATAAAAATCCACCCAGTAAGCCTGTTAATATTGTCAAGGTAGTGTGCTTAATGCGGCATTTAAGAATTCATAAGAGCATGTCGCAGAAGTAATTTAATCCCTATGCTGATTTTTGATGTAAGAGGAGCTGCAAAGAAACTACTCAGTAGTATAACAGAATGGGGTCTTGTGAACTGGGACTGAGATGGCATGTTGCTTTTCACCACTGCTCAGAAGTACTGTAAATACATAAACAAAAATTTCATGAAAATTGTTTCAATGTTTTCCCCCCCTTTGGAAAGAAAATTGGGTGCAAGTGTTAAGCACTTTCTCCCTTTTGAAATGGTTCTCCTTCCCAAAAGAATTTCTAAATATAGAAAACTGTAATTTATATTTCAGTGTAGTGAATGTGCCTGAGAGGTTTCAATAAGCATGAAATAACACAGAACTGATTAATATTTTGCACAGAGCCTGAAAATTGGCCCAAGTGCACTGACATTTGCAAGTTTAGGCCTGGATCCTGCACCAAATTGCATGAGCAGACCAGCAGTGGTCTGCACTTACAGTGAGTTGCAGGCTCAGGGCCTTATCTAACTAGGCTTTTCTAATAAGTCTATTGGCATGATATTTAAGAACCAAAATAATACTTTCCAACCCAAGAACACAAAGTGCTTCAAAATTCAATACATTAAATCTCACAACACAACTGTGAAGTAGGTATTACTGCTCTCATTTTGCAGCTGGAGAAACTAAGGCACCAAGACATTAAATGATTTAATAAAAAAAAGTTTTGCCTGGTCTTGAGTCAAATCCACAAATCCTTCCCTGAGATGCCAGGGGAGGAAGGATACTGCTGGAAATCCGTATTATATGCTTAGCTCTGTTGCTCCCCAAAGGGACCCATGAGAAATGTGTGGCTTTACCCAAAACCAAGATTTTTTTTTTCTTCAAATTTTCACTGAGTTTTGCTCAAGTGAAGCTTAAAGGAACAAGTCAGCCATAGTCACCAAGGTTTTCATTCTACCTGAAAACTGAAAGTGAAATGGAGAGGGCACAAATCCAGGCAATCTGAAACTAAAAGGAAGTTTGCTGTGCCTTCTTCCAAAAGCTTATGAGTTTAGCACGGCTCTAATAATAGAGCTGTTCAGATTGCTTTTTAATATTTAATTATTTTGTTTTTATGGAGTTATATTTTAACTGTACAGCACCCTGAATGCCTTGGCATTGAACCTGGGCATAATAAATAAATGAAGATTTAATATATATTTGAAGCTTTTTTTGAAAGATCCATACATGTTTTTAAAAGGTAGTTTGTACCTATAAGCCCATGGTTTAAAAAAGTGTCAGAAAAATATTCCGGGCACATGGCACGGAGTGTGCACCATGTACTGTAGCTGAGTCAGACAAATAATAGTTTCTTAATGAGGACTCTGGCACTGACTATGAACCACTGAAATCTCTCATCATGACACTATAAATACTGATGGTGATGAACTGAAGTCTGAGGCAGCAGAAGCTTCATACATCCTTGACAGATGGATGGATACAAAGGCTGGGCAGTAAGAGTGGGAGGATTGCAAGCTGTTTTTTCACATCATAGCTGCACGCTACAACACCTCTGAATTCGCAGGTTTAAAAAAAGGAGTCCAATCCAAAACACAGGTACAGTGAGAAAAGGGATAATAGGTACATCCGCAGAGTCAATTATTTTTTAAACCTTCCCTAAAGCTATGGGAAAGAAAGTATTGCCCTGGTCCACCCAGTGAGCATGTAAACAGCCTATCTAGGGGATCTTGCTGAATCCACACAGTGGATTTTGACTGATATTCTGTTTGGCCTATATGCTAGGGAAGTTCTGTGCATGCAAAGAGAACAGATAATCAAAGTAAAGTTTCACAATGCAAATCTGTTAGGAGAATTTTGTCAGTGTGCAAGACAGTGTATGAACAGATAGCAGCTGCCTTTGTAACTTTTAAGAAGTTCACTACACAAAATCTCACTGTGCAATATTGCATATTTATTATGCATTTGCAAGCCCCATATCTGATGGCTTAATTAATATCTCAGATATTTGAAATTCTGCCTGGCTGAGAACAAAGCCATGCAAATTGTCATCACAGAGCATTAAAAAATATATATACAAACCGCTTCATTATTTGTATAATGTTGAACATTTTTGAAACTCTTGACAAGATCTAAACTAAAAAACAGATTTTTTTAAGCTAAGTCCTTTTAATATTTTGAAATAAAAGCAATGTGTTTATTAATCTTACTATCAATACCTTCTGCAGTCTTTATGCAGAAAATACTGCCAGTGAAATAGGGGGACTTGAGTCCCTTCTCACAGTGGTGAGAATAAAGTAACTCCACTGAAGTCAGTGCAATTATTTCTGAAAGCAGCATAGCTAAGGTATTTTCAGTTGTAAGTTATTAATTATTATTATATCCTCATCTCGTAGTGCCCACATTATGGCAGGAGCCATTTTGCGTTAATTCTGTGTAAATACCTAGAAAGACATAGACAGAGACTCCCTTACCAAGAGGAGTTTACAGTCTAAGCACTAACCTGGCAGAGTCCGCGCATAGAACTGGCATACCAATTATTCCAGTGTAGGGGCATCCTCAGATGGTCAAGATCAAGTATTCATGGCTCTCTTACACCAACCCATCCCAGCAGAGGAGTCATGGCCAGGGAACTGAGCACCCTTATGCCCTGCTTATCCCCAGCTGCCCACACCAGCTGTAGGCATCTCTAAGTTATGTCAGGGTCTGGCCTAACATAGGATCTGGCCTAGGATCAGGGTGGCATAGAAGCCACCACCTTCGCACTCCTCCTAAGCTATGCTGTGCTCCTCAGCTGTAACCGAGGATCTGGGTGTAAGAATTGTTTGTTCAAAATTAATCCAGTTTAATGTTTTGAATCAGTAGCATACCAGGAGACCAGGTCATGGGTGATCTGGCCTAGTGGTCAGAGCAGGAGTCAGACCCAGAGTCAGAGTCCAAATGCCAGAGCCAAGGATCAAAGCAGAGTCAGAGCCAGCCAGGAATCAGAATCAAAGATCAGAACCAGATTATCTGGAGTCTGGGAGGGCAGGAGCAGGGCTAGTTCTGAGGCTGGAACAGGAGGACTAGAACAAGGCCAGGTGGAGGTCAGGGTCAATGCTAGGTACAGGGCAGAAGCAAGGCAAGCACCAGCAAACAGAGACTCCACAGCATGTACATTGAACAGCCAGCCAGCAAGCTACTGCAGGGTTTAAGAACAGGCCTGCTAGCTTCCTCAGCCAATCAGGAGGGGCAGTTTGTCAGTGAGCCTAGCTAATATGGCCCAGCTTTTTAGGGCATCAGGAGACTGAGCAGGTGCAGCTGTCGGGCCTTATTCCTGATATTGCAGAAATATATCTGTAAACTTAAGACTCACAAATATATTTTAAAAAATGTGGAAGGAACAGATCAAACCTAAACCTTCCAATCCAGGAAGTTTTTGGAAAGTGTAGGGGACAATTTCCTGGTGCAAGTGCTGGAGGAACCAACTAGGGGCAGAGCTCTTCTTGACCTGCTGCTCACAAACATGCAAGAATTAGGCTCTGAGAATGTAAAAACCTATAAGTTAGTGACTACATCTTATTTCATGTCAGTGAACCACCAAGTATATCTATGATGCTACGGAATATTAGTAATAAAAACAAAACAATTTTTGGAAAAATATTCTTCAGCTTCATAACTCACCTGCAAGATCCTCATTGCAGGAGTCCATAGGCCAGAGACAAAAATCAGTGGTATTACTATGGATTTATATCATACTAATTGAGATCACACTCTGGTGTCATTTTTCCTTGCAATAGTTAGTGACATTAGAAACACAACAAACCCTGCAGAAGAGAGAAGCTGTTGCAATCAACATTATTTTACAAACTAAAATTAAAGCCTCAGTGCACAGGGAAGAAGAGCTAAGCCTCTCCCACCAGGCAACAAAGATGTGTTGACAAGAAGCAGCACCAACGTGATTCAGACAGTGAAAGAGGACAGTCACTTGGCAAGTTAAAAGTTTAAATGTGATCCATAAATATGGCAGCTAAAGAACTGACTTCATTTAAGAAAAGAAGTAAATGCAAATGTTGCCATTGAGTTTTCAAAGTTGAAAAATGTTAAATTAACATCCATAGGTACAATCTATGTACAGGGAAGAAGAAGTGGGGGAGGGGGAGATGATCCTTTGTAAGGAAATTATTTACTAAGGCAGTGAGATAAAAATTGGCTGTAAGTAGTGAAATGATTTGGGTGAGAATACAAGAAATGAAAAATAAATGAAGCGCTTAAATACCATGTTGATGGATGTGATATGAAAACAGAAATAATTGCAACAGCCAGCTGCTACAGGCATCTAAGAATGGGAGAAAATCAAAGATTGGAACAGTCTATTGCAAGTTTTGAAATTAAGGGATACTGTACTGCTGAGGAACCTTATGGAAACATCTGCTGGGTGACAAGCATAGTAAACCATAGGTTATAAGCATAGCCATACCTGTTATGTATTCTGCTTCCAAGGGGGTATTTAACACTTCAGAGGATGGCTTCCTCTTTCCCCGCAAAATGCATCTGGCCAATCCTGAATAGTGTTACATGAGGACAGGCAGATTCTTTCCCAGCTCAAGCAGGTAATCAGTTTATAGAAGCATGAGGTATAGCTATCTCATAATGGCAGATATTATTACTGGTCATAAAGCTGTCCAATCTCTTTAAAAGGTTTTGTTAACTATTTGACTTGATAGCCTCCTGAAGAAGTAGATTGTACAGGTTGCCATGACTGTATAAAGAACTGTAGCTTTTGTTTGATTGTAATGGTCTACCTTTTAGTTTGTTCAATTGTCCCGGCGACTCCCGCTGTTCTCAAGGACAACAGGATAGGGCAGACCTGATCAGTTTGCAACATTCCTTCAGAGCTTTGCAAATCTCAAGTAAAACTCCCTGCTTCCAAATAAAAAATACTTTGCAATGTCTTCTCAGCGACACGTTTCTCTGCATGCCACTTACCATACTGTGCAAAAGTAATGACTGAACAGCTTCATATAAGTTGTACCATTAAATGAGAGTTTCACACGTGCATATTACTGACGGGACAATAGAGCCGTTAGTTCATTAAAAGTAGATTTTTTTTCATTGCTAGATCAGCAAAGCATCATATCGGAGCAAAACCATCTATTCAAATTGCTATTAAAAATCCATGACACCTTTAGATTGAAATTAGCCTACAAAGAAGTTTATAACCTCTGCAAACAGAGGTTGATAATGACAGATTTGTCACACCTTTTTTTGGACATGAGATCTGATTTAATTTTGAAGACAAGGGAAGGAGGAGATGGGTGTGAGAACTTGAAAAGGTGTCTCACAAGACACCGCAGTGATTGCTGCAAACGCCTTGTGTGATAAGGAAGGGGTCAGTTTGGAGGATCAGATTGCCAAACAATAGGCCAGATTCACCCTGATGAAAATCTGGATTTGGACTAATGCTGAAGCTACTTTTCGGTCTGGAGCCAAGAGCTGGCTGGCACTTTGCTCTGAAGCAATGCACGCAGACCTGTGGGGAAAGTTAAGTGTTCGGCAGCCGCGCTACTGTAGGAGAGGAGGGAGGGAAAATGTGGGTAGATAGCCCTGCTTCTGCCTTTCCTCTTGCCAGTGGTAATATTCTTAATGGAAGATGATCCCAATCGATACCTCCAGTCAGCTGTTAACTGATGGGTATAATGGAATCAAACCGAGGTCGTGGGGCTTTATTGAAGGTTTGATATTAAAAATGCCTGTGCAGGGTAACAGCCCGGGGGCTATATATGTCTGCAACACCCATATGCACGAGTATGCCCCCACCACCACCAAACTCCGGACAAGCCGCAGAGAGTCAGTGCTGGGCGCGAGTGGCGGCAGGCGGCTGCTCTTGTCAGGAGGCTGGGAAGTTGGAGGTTTGTCTGAGGCCTGATCGGGGTGTCTGCAGAGACCGAGACCCCCGGGCACCTGCTCGGGAGCCGCGAAACGGGGCAGCAAGGGACCCAGAGAGAGAGAGAGAGAGTCACCATCAGCCTTGCCTGCCGCGAAGGAAATGTCCTCGCTGGTGAAGGAAGACTTGCAAAAGAAGCTGTTTCACCCCCTGGGGCAGAGCCTGCGGGAGTTCATAGAGATCGAGTGCTCAGCCCACGACACGTTTTACCTCTGTGCCGCAGGTAACGCAGGGGCGGCGGGGGCAGGTGTATCGGTCTCTAGGAAGGAGCCCCGCGCTCTGCGAGCAAGCGGCGGGCTCGCCCTCTCCCACGCGCGTCCGGGCTCCCAGCGAGCCTGCGAACGATGCTGGGTCCTGCTGCGGGCCCAGCTCGGGCCCTGATTTGCATTGGTCACTAGGTGCATTCCAACATCTGCATTGCACATCAGGCTCTTATATTGATGGCAACGGTGCCAGGCGCTGGAGGGGAACGTTTGCCCTAGTTTTGTGACTCAGGGGAGTCTTCCTGCAGCACGCTGGCCTGGCACCTGACCTTGCACCTTCCCGTTTCGCGGATCCTGGGCTACTTGCATGTGGAATGTGTGTGGTACTAGACTGATGAAGAATTATTTTGAAGTTGTATTCAAAAGGCTCTAATGCAAGCTCTTTCCCCGTGGCGGTCTGGACAACTGCCCTTAGAGCAGAGACTTGTCCCGTGGTGGGAATAGCAGGGTGGGTGGGAGGGGACGTCGGTGTACTGGACTCTTAGGAAGTGCTGCTCCTCTCAAAAAGGTTTTTAACTAATGCTCCTGCGTCCAACTTAGCCTTTGGCCTAGTGTAATTGAAACAAACGCAGGGCGCTTGTTTCGATATTAAACCAAGTGTAGATACAAGCAAAGAAGATGGCACAGAAGCCTCGTGCGTGAGACCTTGTGGCTCTCTTCTTGGTGAAGTGTAACTGACAGCTACCTTTGCTCCGCTGCGCGCCAGACTCCTAACCTTAAACCCGAGGAGACGGATGTCTGGGGCCTCGTTCCTTTATGTTGGCTGTTGACACGAATATAGCCTACATTTTACGATCGTGCCTGCGCCGCTGTCCATTGTCTGAAGGATCTTCCGTTGTTAAATGGAAGGCTTAAAGCGTCGCGTTCATTAATTCACAGTATGTGCAACAGATTATAATTGCATAGTAAGAAGGATCCGAGATTTACACATGAGGATGTTTAGGAATAGCCTTTGGCCCAAGCACATTGTGTGTGGTAATAAAGCGAGTGACAGTATAGAACAGTAACTGGATAGCCCCTTAGCCACATGCGTTTTCCAAATGCATCGCTGAGATTGGATACAACCTCACACAGCGAGAAGAGAAGGGGGAGAGTAAAATTTGCCGCCCTGTGTTATAGCAGGGCATCGCCACTGAAATAAATGGTTTGAACAAGAAAAGGGTAAATCAGTGAAGAATTTGGTCCTATGATGTTGGGCAATAATATATATAGGGCTTGATCCCGCACGATTAAATGCGGGCATAACTCCCATTGACTTCAATGGGAATGTTGCCTGAATAAAAAGTAGCGGAGCCTATAATGCGAGATTGTATTTGAAATAAGTGGCGAGCAACTAAACTGCAACACTTCCTCCCGCTGTAGTTAATGGCATTAAATGGGTTGGAATCTTTTGGGACAAGCCAGTAAGTTGCCAGATTGCTGTCTCTGCTGTCAGTCTCAATCAAGCAGTTCCTTTGCAGTCTTCAAATGTGGACATGCATAAAGCAAGAGGAGTCTGAAACCATTAGCCTCGTCTGAAGTGTCTCTGTGTTTCTCATTTGTATCTAGTTCGGGGCATTTCCTTGTCTACAGCATGAAACCTACTGCATTGCTCAGAATCCCTGCACTTTTGGAAAGTTGTAGCCAACATATTTAGGAAGTTGAAAATAGGGTTGGAAAAGAGTATGCATTTTTTCCTACTTCAGACCAGTTCTGAAAAGCACCAGATACATAGTTGTTTATAATACACAAAGAAATGAGATAGTCAGTACAAAATGTTAGAAAACTATTTACAATTTGCAAGCATATTTTGTGTAGCTAATTGCCTTTAAAAGACTGCTATTTTATAATACTAATTGTATTTTTATAATAACCATAACATTCTTCAGTAAACATTTGTTCTCTTCCTCTTTTTTTAGAGTGTTTGCAGTCCCCATCCCCTCATTGTGTTTAAGTATAGTTTCTTGTTATTCATTGCCTGAAGTACATCTTTGTTTAAGCCAAAGGATTGTGAATGTTCATTACTATAATAAAGTAAGATTGTTCACGGTGGCACAACCTTATTACTAGAATATTTACAAAAAAATTCATTTCAAATGTGTCTGCTATATAACTTTATTAAATAGGCATTGACAAATATCACCTAGTAAAATACATTTAGAAATCAATGAAATTGTATTGTTTTTATACCACTGAAAGCTGTTCAGAATTAGGGAATTTATAAATATTATGATTAGTAGGTAGAAGTGAACATTACTTTCTACTCCCTTTTTGTTCTTGAGGTTCAAACCATGTGCTACATATGGGCTTCAGGAATTTTTTGTGAAGGTTGATAGTTTGTACAACTATGACAAATATCAATTTTTTAAAAATCAGATTAAAGTTATGTTATGGAACATTCAAAGGGAAAAGAGAGCAAAAGCACCTTCTGAAATATTTGAGTGTTGTTTCCACAGAATAAAAAGAACAAACCAGTGAAGAAATCATCTAAACAAATTCACCTAATGGAGAATCTCTGCAGACATAATGGAAAATATACTGAAATTTAAGACTGGAGAGTGTGTGTGTGTGCATGTGTGTGTGAGAGAGAAAACCCCCCACTCTAACATAGTTGGGTAAGTGGTGGGCACAGAGTAAATCTGATCCTGAAAGTTGGTGAGCATCCTCCAATTCCTACTGTAGTCACTGGGAGTTCAAGTTGCTCAGCACCTTGCAGGATATAGTCCTTAATCCTGACCTAAACAGCTCTTTCTAATCCTGGAAGTTTCTTGAATAGAGCCTCCCAGTTATATCATATAAGGTCAGAATGGGTGATGGCTTTGTGCAGTATCCATAAGGGATTAGGAGAAAAGGAGCCCAAATTTGTTTTACTTTTTACTGACTTTTCTATTTTAAAAAATTCTGTGAACCCTGAAAACAGGTTGGTATTTTTGTGCATTTAGAAGATGTACAAATATCAGGCATGAAATCTTTTAAAACAAAATTGTTACTGTTTTAATATCCTTTAAATACAGACAAATGTTTTCTAATTCTTCACAAGTGACAAGTATATATTCTAGCAGCACAATTAGTGTAAGATCAAAACATTCTAACTAAAATCTTATCCTTTCAATAGTAGTCTCAATTTATTCTTCCTGGTTAACCTGTATTATGCCTGTCAATAGCTTGTAAGAAAGAGAAAATATTGTAAATAACCAAATATTTGCATAGATGCAAACAGAAACCTTTAGGAGACTATCCCGTTTAAAGCTATACTACAATAAAACCACAATGTGGGTAGATAAATGCTGCTATTTCCATGCCATATTCCCAATATTGTCTCTCTTCACTTTCATAGTGGCAAATGGTAAAAGTCTGGAATGAGGATATTATATACTCCCCTACGTTGAATCACTAATCAACCCAATTAGTGGCAAAACTGAAATGTAGAGATGTCTAGCCATTTTTAGCAACTGCGTTTTGATGTGGTTAGGAGGGACTGCAATGACATCTTAATATCTTCCATTGGAAAATACAAGCATCCCCAAACTGCATTTCTTTTTCTTCTGTAAAACACCCCAGGAAACAATTTAAACAATCCAAGGCACTATAATGTCTCTTCTCTCCCCCAAGAAGAAATTTCAAACCTAAATTAAATGGGAAATCTGAGAAATGCTGATGTTATACAATTTTTGTCATGGGAATATGAGGAATAGGAACTTGGATAACCTAAATTACCAAAGAAGTGAGGACATATTTTAGATGAGCTAGGACTTCACTATTTCTAGGGCTGTTTCTTAACACATGTTCTTCTCAGATGTCATATGATTTCAACTCCTAGTTGGAGTCTAGAGCCTAGCACTAGAAAAAGCAGTAATTAGTTGGGTTTCCCAACAGACAGGGCCAGGAAGAAAAAAAAGCAAGCCACCCCGTTTTACTGTGCATTTGCAGGAAAAACTATATCCAGTGTATTTGTTGTTTTGGGTTTGTTTGTCTCTGTATTTCAGGATGAAATACGGGCTTAACCCAGTAAACCCTTGCGCATGGGAGTAATTCTTATAGGAGTAATCCCTCTTCTGTAAATGGAGTTATACACTTTAGCAAGAATTTGCAAGATCAGGCCCTACACTTGTTTTTATTTTAAATCTGTTTCTATTATTTTTTTAAGTACAGTAAAATGATTGACAAAAAAGCATAAAGCTTCCTCCACAGGGACTACCAATTTCTTGCTAACAAGGCAGGGCAAAAGAAATTTGGATAGGAAGAAGTTATTGCCAGATGATGTCCAGGAATTCCATTTTAAAAACATGCTGTGCCTCTAGTACTGGTCTTCACCCTTTTTCTACAGCTTTCTACTCTCAGACCAGACCACTCCCCCAGAGGATATGTGATGATGTCTAGTGGTGAGGTCAGGCTGCAGCCGCAGGGGAAGAATGGTTTTGGAGTACTATGCTGAAGAAGCAGGCCGTTAGGTCAGAGGTGTACCACTTCTCAGAAGGGTGCCAGAGTTACAAATCTCTGTATGAAGCCATAGACACCATCTGACAATTAAAAAAGAGAAAATAAAATAAACCTACCTAATATAGGTGTTCAAATTCCAGTGTTTCCCCCACTAATTCACATGCATAATCCACAATACTGATCTCCTTTTCAGTGCTTAACGCAATTAGTTAATATTGATGAGGATTATGACGAGTTTTTCTATCCTTCTATCCTTCCTTCACTTACTCCCTATTAGCAGAAGATAATCACAGACAAGTTGGAACTTCAAGTAGTATTTCTTAAATACTACATGTTATTTTTGTTTTGTATTATATTAATATTTTATAGGAAAACACAGATCTTCCATTCATGGGAAGTATACAAACATTAATGTAAATACACAGACTCAGAACTGATTTTGGTCCCAGTCCATCAACTCAGTGGACCTTTGAATGTGCATGGTGCACAACTGAAGTAAGTAGGATTCCGGACACATGAGGATCTACTTGCACAGATCTAAAGGCAGGATCAGGGTCTTAATGAGTGTATTCTTTAGTAAACCCAACAACAAAGCTTTCCCACAAACAAGATTCGCCTTTACAGGCTGGGTTAGGGTGAAAAAAAGAATCTATTAAAAGCAAATAGATTTTATGGGCTGCAAACATTGGGCTAAATTCTGCTCGCTGTGCAAACAAACCCATCAAGTTTCATATAGCTCTAGTTTTTAAACTATTGTTTAAAATGCAGCTTGATGAAGTATTTCATTTTCAGATATTTTGGAAAGCAATTGTCTGTTTGAGTAAACTAGTTTTTTGTCTTGCAGTGACTAAAGGTGGAGAAGTAGAAATATCTATGGTGAAACACTTTAGAATAGATCTGGATGAGAAATATGAAATGGCTGAAAAGTGGTTTTTGAAAGATCTGGAGATGATTGATGGAAAAGAAGCAGACACTGTAAGTGCTGTATTTTATTGTAAGTTTCTATTAACACAATGCATTTATGTTACAATTTGTGACACAACAGATGAGGTGCAGTTCTACTAAGAAAAGAGATTCTGTAAAAAAAAAAAAAAAAAAAAAAGATGGCATAATGGGGATACAGATTTATCATTTGTCAGAGACTCCAGATCACATTTGCTCTGCTTACAATAATTTTTTTTGTCAGTTCTGTAAACTCAGCTTAGATATGAGAGTCAAGATGGCCTATTTCTTGCTTGTATGTCATTGTAGTAATAGGCAGGGCCGGCTCTAGGTTTTTTGCCGCTCCAAGCAAAAAAAAAAAAAAAAAAAGAATGGCTGGAATGCCGCCCCTAGAATTGTGCCACCCCAAGCACGTGCTTGCTTTGCTGGTGCCTACAGCCGGACCTCGTAATAGAGATTTTCCAAGTCACTTTTTGACCTCAGCTACACCAGTGTAAATCTGGAGTAATTCAGTAGATTAACATTGGTGTAACTAAAAGGAAAATTTAACTCAATGTCTTCAGTTGAGTTGCTTACATATAACTGAGGGCAGGATATTTGAACTTGGAATAACCTGAGTAAAGATGAGGAAAATTCCAGAGTTTCAACTTGCAGAACTTTATATAAATTCTGCAGAATGTGGGGACAAAATTATTCCTATCAGTGGAAGCAGCAGCTGGGGATTCTGCCCCCTTAGCTCACAAATTCTGAGGTCCCCATGGCTCTCAGCAGATCTTCAGGATGCAAGAGCATCTGCCTACTGCTGTGCTGCCAGGGAATCCCCAGACCATGCCTAGTCCCTGAACATTCCCAAGTGTTGCAGAGTGGAGAAGTAAGTGGCACAAATTTATGTGCACAGAAGGGAGCCTGCACTTATAGATATGGAGTGGGAACATGGACCTTTAACTAACAAATCTGTTGATTTAATCTTGCTTTTTCAAAATTAAAAAAACTAAAATAGTGTTTATATACAAACTTGCACTGGTTTAACTAAATCACTTTAAAAAGATTAAGTCCATGTGCACCTAAACAAGGCCTAAGACACTTAACTTTTAATGATTTACTCTTTTTAAATAGATGTAGTGACCACACACTATTTTATTACACTGGAGCTTTCCCATGAAAACCCCCACAGATATAATGAAAAAGAGGTGGACCCAAAAACATAGAGCTAGCAACTGCATTCCCATGAACTGCAATCTTGAAATATTTGGGACCAAATCTTGCTCACATTACTCATGAAAAACATTCAGAGGAACCAAGTAAAGTAAACAGGATCTATATATCTTTGATACTTATACAGCCCTCATCACTAATCTGAGCACCTGCCAATCTTTTAATGTATTTATCTTCACAACACCCCAGTAAGTTGGGGAAGTACTATTATCCCCATTTTAAGATACAGAACTGAGGCACAGAGAAGCTAAGTGACTTGCCCAAGATCACACACAAAGTGTGTGGCAGACTAGGGAGATCCAGGTTTAATTTCCAAGTCCTAGCCTAGTGCCCTAATCACTGGACCTGCGGCTAAAGGATTCAAATCAGAGTAGTAATTCATGTGTAATTATGGAAGGGGCAAAATTGGCAGTAAAAACAGACATCAGAACAAACCCAGAGACAGAATTAAATTCAATTTTACAGAAGATGAAGGTGCATTGAGGAAAATACCTTATTGCATTTACAATACAAGATTTTAATAGATATTCAGCCAAATGAATATAATCCAAGTACAAATATAGCAATAAATTCTACATAAAAATGAATTCATACAGAGTTCTCAAAGAAAAATCAGTGCAATTTTCTTCCAAGAAAAACAAATCTTGGTCTGAATCATTCACCCCCAAAAGATTGTCCCTCTTCACACCTATCTCTCTTCAATGGAATGCTAAATTGTATTATACTGTTCAGCCACTAGATGGCTCTGTGTGTGAAATACAGTACTTCCTTTAAACAAACCTCAGCCATACCTGGCAGAGCATTAAGGGATCTTATGATGAACATATCTTGTGTTTAAAGGCAAGCTGTACAGCCAGTCCATATCTGATACAGAACAACATGACAAGGTGTCAGGAGTAAACTAAGAATAGAAACAGAAGGGAAAAGGCTACAAAGGTTGCAAACAGAAGAAACAAAGCTACAAAGGTTTCAGGATCTCATCAACGTGCCACTCTTCAATGCCCCAGAGAACTTCAGCTTCGATAAACCTTCAGAATGGAAAGACTGGAAATAATATTTTGCAAGATTTTGCATGGCAACCAAGCTGAACCAAGAAACTGGAGATATACAGCTATTGTCTTTATTTTATGCTATGGGGAAGCAAGCAGAGCATATCTTTAAGTCCTTTGACTTTACTGAAAATAGTCATAAAGATAACTATGAAAGGGTTCTGACTATGTTTGATGCATACTCTATACCTCATAGAAATGTTTATGAAAGAGCATGTTTTCACCAGGGAATTCAAGAACCAGGGGAAAATGTTGAATGTTTTATAAGAGCTCTGCGTACATTGTTTGAAAACTGATTTTAGGGAAGGCAAGACGTGAAAATATCAGATAGACTGTGTAGTGGGGTGGCTGCCCCACTCCATGAGAAAAAGGGCTGGAACAAGCCAGAGAGGCTGCGCAGACCAGCAGCCAATCAGCAAAGGCCTATGGAGAGCCAATCAGGCCCGGGGTTGGCCCCATATAAAGCCTGCCTAGCAAAGGAGGCTAGCAAGGGGGAGGACTGGCTCCTGAGGTAAGGAGTCGTATCAGGGGGTAGCCGTGTTAGTCTGTATCCACAAAAACAACAAGGAATCCAGTGGCACCTTAAAGACTAACAGATTTATTTGGGCATAAGCTTTCGTGGGTAAAAAACCTCACTTCTTCAGATGCATGGAGTGAAAGTTACAGATGCCTGCATAATGCCTGCATCTGTAACTTTCACTCCATGCATCTGAAGAAGTGAGGGTTTTTTACCCACAAAAGCTTATGCCCAAATAAATCTGTTAGTCTTTAAGGTGCCACCGGACTCCTTGTTGTTTTTGAGTTAAGGAGATAGCACCTTGGACAGAGCAGTGCTGGGCAGGCTCAGGGGGGCAGAGGAGAGCTCTGGCCAAGTTACCTGCCAGGCTGCGGCCCCTGATAAAAAGGGTCGAGAAGGTGCACGGGGCCAAAGGGGAAGTGGCCCAGGGAAGATAGGTGGACAGGAGGGGAGAGAAGGAGGGCAGAGAGAGGCTGCCACTACAGGGTCCCTGGGTCGGGACCCAGAGTAGCGGGTGGGCCTGGGTCCCTCCCTTCCCCCCCCCCCTTGCACTGCACCTGGCCACGGAGGAGTGTGGCCAAAACAGACTGCAACTTGCCCCTGAGGTGAGGGGCTAGACTTTGGGGTTGTGGCTGGCCACTGAGGTAGGTGCAAGCCGAAGGACTGACGTTAACCCCTCCCCCACCAGAAGGGGGTGAGAATGGAATAGTGGGCACTGCCAGAGGGTAGTGTCCTGAAGCAGATGCCTCTGAGCAGGGAACAATGCGGGTCCCAAACCAGCAGAGCAG
Source organism: Emys orbicularis (assembly GCF_028017835.1). NCBI lineage: Eukaryota > Metazoa > Chordata > Testudines > Emydidae > Emys > Emys orbicularis. Next base: position 92,396,641 of record NC_088687.1, on the reverse strand, counting down.
ACAACGGGCGAGACACCACGCGCAGAAGGTGCTCCACGGCTGACAAGAGCTAATTCCTGGAGCAACCAGCAGGAGGCACCAGCGGTGATGAGTCCTGACCCCATTACAGACTGGTAATTGGGTTAACAGATAAAAACCTTTCACAGCAGCTACAACTGCAGAGAGATTTAACCCTAGCCACAGCTATTCAGATAGCAAAACAGTCAGAATTAGTCAAACAGAACAAAAGGCAGGAGCAACTTGAAAAGCCTGAAACTAGCTTAGAAGCTATAACAGACACTTGAGTGTTAAAAGGCATCATAATAAAACCCCTGTGGCAAGGAGAGAGAACTCCCAGTCTAAGAAGAATAAATTCCAGCTAACTCGCACAAGGTATGTGTCACAGGGTCCACTCACACAGTGACACCTCCTGCTGGCCATCCTGCCAGGTGGTGCACTTTCTTCAGGTGGTGCCTCTCCCATCGTCCTCTCCCTCTGCAGATCCACCTCACTCCAGGAACCGTGGCATCCTCATCATGACTCAGCCCTCCAGCCAGGTCACTAAGATCCTCACCTTCCAGGGAATTCATAGTCTTTCCAGACCTGCTGTCTGTCTAGCATCTCCAATGCCCTGGCCACTCCCCAGTAGCTGGTAGGGGAACCCAGGCCTGCCCTCTACATTGGGTTCCAGTCCAGGGACCCTCAACCTCAGCAGTCCTGAGCTTTCCTCTCCTAGCCCTCACTGCACCTTCCCTAGACTGCTTCCAACCACTGGTCCCCCTTCTCTCTCTGGGTCTACCAGCTCCAAAACCCTTCTCCCTCTTCCCAGGAAATGACTGCATCCTACTCACTCTGCAGTCTCCAAACACTCCTCCCCATTCCCAGAGAGTGTCTGCCCTTTCTCAGCAGCCCCCCACTGCTTACAATTTCCTATCTTTATAAGTCCAGCCCAGCTCAGACCTGGACTCCTTTACTCATTCAAGGGATTACTTGGCCACCTGATTCCCCTCAGCTGTGGCCTGTTGGAATAATTAACCTCTTTCTTTGCCTTCATTAACCTTTTCAGGGCAAGTGTGGGTTGAACACCCATCACAGTGTGGAAAAAGACATATCCCAAGAGATGATGCATTTCCAGCTGAGGCACATGGTGTAATAATTGTACAATATGTGGACATTTTGCGTCTGTTTGCTGCACCAAAGCAGTCAGGGAGTTGATTCATATTATAGACAATCAAAAGTAATTGTTTCTGGAATTTATCACTTGTGATGACATAGAGCCTGCCTGGAGAGTGAAACTGAATATTCAGGGCAAGACTATTGACTTTAAAACTGTCTCAGGAGCTGATGTCACAGTCATCTCAGAAGGGATGTACAATCACTTCAACCCCTCCCAGAGCTTAAGTCGCCAGAAACAGCTCTGAGTAGCCCTGGAGGTATTCTAAACTGCATGTACCAGTTCATCACAGAAACAGTTTATAAAGATAAAAGCTGTGCATTCATAGAAAATCAGGAGGTCATCTAGTCCAACCCCCTGCTCAAAGCAGGAGCAACCACAGCTAAATCATCCCCACCAGGGCTTTGTCAAGCCAGGCTTTAAAAACTTCTAAGGATGGAGATTCCACCACCTTCCTAGGTAACCTATTCCAGTGCTTCACCACTGGTGAAATAGTTTTTCCTAATATCCAACCTAGACTTCCCCCACTGCAACTTGAGACCATTGCTGCTTGTTCTGTCATCTGCCACCACTGAGAACAGCCGAGCTCCATCCTCTTTGGAACCCCCCTTCAGGTAGTTGAAGGCTGCTATCAAATCCCCCCCTCACTCTTCTCTTCTGCAGACTAAATAGCCCCATTTCCCTCAGCCTCTCCTCGTAAGTCATGTGTTCCAGCCCCCTAATCATTTTCGTTGCCCTCTGCTGGACTCTCTCCAATTTTTCCACATCCTTTCTGTAGTGGGGGAGCACAAAACTGGACGCAGGACTGCAGATGTAGCCTCACCAGTGCCGAATAGAGGGGAATAATCACTTCCCTCGATCTGCTGGCAATACTCCTACTAATGCAGCCCAATATGCCATTAGCCTTCTTGGCAACAAGGGCACACTGTTCATATACAGCTTCTAATCCACTGTAATCTTCAGGTCCTTTTCTGCAGAACTGCCGCATAGCCAGTCAGTCCCCTGCCTGTAGCAGTGCATGGGATTCTTCCATCCTAAGTGCAGGACTCTGCACTTGTCCTTATTGAACTTCATCAGATTTCTTTTGGCCCAATCCTCCAATTTGTCTAGGTCACTCTGGACCCTATCCCTACCCTCCAACATATCTACCTCTCCCCCCAGTTTAGTGTCATCCGCGAACTTGCTGAGGGTGCAATCCATCCCATCATCCAGATGATTAATGAAGATGTTGAACAAAACCAGCCCCAGACTGACCCCTGGGGTACTCCGCTTGATACCGGCTGCCAACTAGACATTGAGCCGTTGAGCACTACCTGTTGAGCCCGACGATCTAGCCAGCTTTCTGTCCACCTTATAGTCCATTCATCCAATCCATACTTTAACTTACTGGCAAGAATACTGTGGGAGACCATATCAAAAGCTTTGCTAAAGTCAAGGTATATGATGTCCATCGCTTTCCCCATATCCACAGAGCCAGTTATCTCATCACAGAAGGCAATCAGGTGGTCAGGCATGACTTGCCCTTGGTGAATCCATGTTGACTGTTCCTGATCACCTTCCTCTCCTCCAAGTGCTTCAAAATGGATTCCTTGAGGATCTGCTCCATGATTTTTCCAGGGACTGAGGTGAGGCTGACCGGTCTGTAGTTCCCCAGATTCTCCTTCTTCCCTTTTTTTAAAGATGGGCACTCTGGTTGCCTTTTTCCAATTGTTCAGAGTGCCTAGGATCAAAGACCAACAACCTTCTCAGCTGCAATATGGCAGCCCTTATGGGCTAGTGAAAGAAACTGAAAGAAATTGATGACGGATATGATAATAGGGGACTTTTGAAATGAGATCCAGTACAAATCAACGAAGAAGACAATGCTGAACCATACAGTATACAAACATACCTACCAAAGAGACCTTGGAAGAGACTAGATGCAGATTTATGCAAATTCAGAGGACATCATTATCTGTTTGGAGTGGATTGTTTTTCCAGGTATAAAGAAATAATGCACTTGAAAGAAATAACATGTCATAGTGTTACTGAGAAATTGAAATTATTTTTTGATCACTTCTGTATTCCAGAAAAACTAATGACAGACAACAGACTACAATTTACTGCAGCAGAATGTAAGTCATTCTGAATGAAATATGATTTTGATCATATTATTAGCAGCCCACATTACCCACAAGCAAAAGGAGATGCTAAGAAAGCTGTACACACAGCCAAGAAAATCCTACAGCAGGAAGATCCATTCCTTGTTCTTCTGAGTAACAGATCAATGCCAACAGCAGATACTGGATATGGTCCAGCAAAACTCCTGATGGGAAGACAACTCAGGTTCTTTTCCAAAACTTGAGCAGTAGTTCTATCTCCAACGTGACCAGACATGAAGAAAGTAGCCCAATAGGATAAAAAGGCTAAAAAAGCTTATGAACACTTTTACAACAGATATCACTTGGTTAGAGAACTGCCAGATCTACCACCTGGCGACCATGTTTTTGTCAAATTAGATGGAGAAAAGGGATGGACAACTCCAGCTGCTGTAAAGAAATAATTCAGCGCCACGATCATATGTGATTGAGACCAACAGTGGAGAGTTCAACAAAAACTGTCAACATCTACAGTTTGTTCCTCAGAAAGAACAATGAGCTGAACAAACTCTACAAATGGCAGATGCAGAACATGAAGAACACTCAGATTCCAAACTGACCAGAGACAGTCGTTGCAACTAGCTAGATGACCGAGTTGTTATGTGTTCGGATCATGTAATTAGAAATTTAACACATTTCAGAGATACTTAACAGACTGATCCATATTGAACATCAAAGAGTGTGATAGTGTAAATATTGTAAATGATGGGCATGTAGAACTTAAAGGGGGAGATGTAATGGAATGCTAAATTGTATTTTACTGTTCAGTCACTAGGTGTGTGTGTGTATGTAAAATACCTTATTTAAACAAATCTCAGCCATACCTGGCAAAGCCTGAAAGGATTTTATGATGAACACATCTGGTGTGTATATGCAAGCTGTGTAGCTCGTCCATGTCTGGTACAAGAACATGATACTCCCCTCATGCCCATGAGGGGGGAGGGTCAGTCACATCCCCCTTCCCATACTTCGAGTACTTTATGCACTCTCTGTGTTTATGGTAAATCTGGGTGAATTAGGGTAGGGGGTGGAGGACATGTCCAACCACTCCCAGCCCCTCCTGGCTTCATGCAGCTTAGGCCAAAAAAATAACAGTTTAGGGCTGATTTATCTTTCCTCTCTTCACATCCCAGAGCTCCCACAGCCATAGCAGCCAGAAGGACTTGCTCATAGCATGGCTACACTGAACTCCACTCCCATAATGCAGTGATGTGAGGGAGCTATCCCTGAGGGAATCCTCCCAGAGATTTCCTATTCCAGAACCTCCTCCCACAGGTTTTTTTCATAGGAGGGTATGATCAAGGCCTGTCTTATTTCTGATGAAAAAACATTTAATCATAAAGTCATTAACATTAGGATAAATGTTCATAATAAACTACAGCTAATGACATTCACAAAGTTTAATTTAACAGGTTTCATTTTAAAGCCATTGTTAGCATTAAGCAAGCAGAGGAGCCAGTAAACCTAGAAATCTGCAATATAAGCAAAGAAGGCAATCAATACTCTTAATTTGATAGGGGAATTTATTTATAATAAGTGATAAGTGCTCTTCATACAGTACATTTTGGACAATATTACAGTCCTGTACATTTTAAAATTGTGTCTTATAATTGTCGTAAGTTGTAGTGTGTTCATTTGGACAAATCCTGAAACCCGTGCTCACATCATTGAGAGTTATACCTGATTACAGACTGTTTTAGGGCATTCTTGGTAAAAATTTAAAAGAACCACCCCTGTAGGAATGTCTATGGATTGTGGAAATATTTCTGAAGTCCAGTGCTAATATTTTATGAATCCGTTATAGTGAGATAAAGACTACAAGGTGGCTAAGCATAAAACAATAAATGTTGCTGTTCCAGTGCCTATAAAGCTAGTAATTTCATTCTCTCTTCATTTTTTTTAGGATAATCCATATTTTGACATGCACTTTGAGAAGGTCTACAGTTGGGAAGCATATAGCTGTGCATCTAAATATGCCTTTGCTCGAACGTTAAACAAATTGAATTACATGTACCTTAAAAAGGACTTGAAGATTGTGAACTTTGATATAACCTACATAAATGATGATTCACTCTGGTCATCCAACAATGGGGACTGTTTAGTACTTATGAAGATATGCTTCTATGCTTCCAACCTTTTGTGTCTGTCCCTGTGTCCTATGCCATAAAGATGGATTTTATAACAATAAGGTGACTAGCTGGCTTCCAGTGCCAGATTCCAACAAATCATCTGATATAAAAGATAAGTGATATGCAGTATTTGCTATTTAATTTTACATATCAACCAAAACCAGAAACCTCATTTTTATATAGATAATGAACTGTTTCTTTCAGTAAGATCCCAATCATGCAAACACTTACACACCAGCCTTCATACAGGTAGTGCCACACGCAGCTGCAGTTACATGCAGGCTCTCTGTCCAGCCCCTGCAATGAACCAACAATGGAAAGGCTACAGCTAAGGCAACTCCCCAGGCATGCACCCCCTCTGGAGTATAAACGCAAAAATTATACCCTCTTGCGCTGCACAGGGAACTATAAAGAGTAAGCTCATAAAGTTTGCCCCCTCCCTCAATGTGGAGAGGAATATGCAATAGCCTTTGCCCCTTGAGCTAAGCTTCCCACACACTTCACTCCAACTCACTGGTTTAGATAAAGCAAAAACAAATTTATTAACTACAAAGGATAGATTTAAGGGATAGCAAACAGATCAAAGCAGATTACCTAGCATATAAACAAAAAACACAAACTAAGCCAAATATACTAGGTAGATTGGATATGAATTAGCAGATTCTCACTGTAAGAGATGATACAAGCAGGTTGCAGATTCTTAAGGGGCAAGCTGCACTTGCTTGGTTCCCAAACCAGTCTGTGGAAAAATATTGACATCCCAAGATGGAGTCCACAGACATGTGGTCTGGTCACATGTCCTTGTAGAGAGTCATAGCAGCCATTACTTGGAGGCTGTCTGTAGCGTTCTCAGGAAGGTTCCCCAGGTGGGAGATAAGCTTCTCCTAAGGCCTATTGTTCTTTCCTAATGGCCCATTGCCCTGAATAGGCCCTTCCCCACCCACTATCTAGACTGAAAGCATCTTGTCTAGTGGGCATTATCCAGGTGTAACTACATTTGAAATACAGATACATAGTCAATATTCATAACTTCAGATAAAAATGAAATATGCATACAAATAGGATAATCATATTCAGCAATTCATAACTTTTCCAATTATACCTTACGTAATTTATCTTGTATAAAATGCATCATAATTATGCTATAACCAATCATAATAATATCACTATGAAAAATATGGGATGCATTGTCACTGTGGGGAAACACATGTGTCTATTATACATTTTTTACAGAGTGTCAAATACTTTTTCATTTTTAACTTCCATCACTTGTGGTACCCTCTTAAAAATTTAACGTTAATATTTCCTGATTAATTTTGCCTCTTTCTATTTGCCCCTTTTTTGAGCACAAGTGAATACAAATATATATATATATATATATATATATATTGTTCACATCATTTTCTGTGAATCAACTTTGATGCTAACCTAGTTTTAGGAACACAGTTTAACATCCACACTTTCTTCAGCTCTGGAGCAACAGTGACGCTGGATGGGAAGGGCTCTGAGTTCCTACAGAGTATTCTTTCCCAGGTGTTGGACTGTTGGGTCTTGCTGAAATGCTCAGGGTCCAAATGACCGTCATATTTGGGGGCAGAGACCTTGGGGATTTTTCACCTTCCTCTGCTATATGGGGCCTAGGTCACTTGCAGGTTTCTACTGGAATAAATGTTGAATTCTCTGTAACTTTAAAGAGGACTTCAGTAATTCAGCCAGAAATTATGGGTCTATTACAGGAGTGAGTGAGTGAGGTTTTGTGGCTTGCAATGGCTCTAACAATTTCTCAGCATATTTTCAGTATGTTACTTAAATGCATATTAATTAATGCCTTTGATTAAATGTAACAATTTAAATAATTGGGTGGCTTTTTAAAAAGTGTTCAGCATTGGCCTACCTCTGCTTCCATTGAAGTCAGTTGTTTTACCATTGAGTTCAGCACTGGCCTAATTGCTCCCACTGAGTGCTTTTGAAAATCTTTCTCATAGTAAATATTAAGAACTGGATTGTAACCCTACAATTCAGCATCAGTAAAGGATAATTCATAGCTGTGTTGCCCCAGGAGCAAGGTCACAGGAGCAGAATCACAATCGGGTCTCTGCTTCCCCTTTGTTCCAGGGGAAGTAATCTGCAGCCGTCTTTTTGCTAGCCCTCCTGACCAGCATTTCCAAATTAATTTCAGAGAGATATGGGGTGTGAGGCCCTGGAGAGGGGGTTTGGCTCCCAGGGTGGGAGGCCCCTGAATGCCACTGTATACTTTTCTACTAATCATACACATCTTTAGAAATACTATTGCCAATAGATAAGGTGGGATCTTTAATATATGACTATGGCTACTACAGTAAATCTGTATTTTGTAAAAATAATTACACTCTGGATTCACTGATTCTTCCCACCAACTAAGAGCTAAAGTTTTACCAAATTAAATCTATATATAAGGTTGTTAATTTCAATTTATTTTAATCCTTTACTATTACTCTAATGCTACTTTTGCAAACATATGGGGGGGTGGAAATCTTTATATTAAACTTTCATTACAAAGCGCACAGCTTTTGGGGTCTGGATGGGGAGGACTATGAAAACTGGCTCTTTTCTGAGAGCATCAGAGCCCCCAGAGAATTTCTGGTTTGAAATCTGGAGTGGGGAAGAAGGACTTGATGATGGAGGAAATACCCCAAACCTGTTATAGAATCTCCCAAACCTCAAGAGATCATCAAGTCCAGTCCCCTGTACTGATGAAGGACCAAGTAAACCTTGTTTGTCCAACCTCTTCTTCAAAACCTCAGTGATGGAGATTCCAAACTCCCTTAGAAGCCTATTCCAGATTTTAATTACCCTTGTAGTTAGAAGGTTTTTCTGAATATCTAACCTAGATCTCTCTTGCAGCAGATTAAGCCCATTGCTTCTTGTTCTACCTTAGCTGAACATGAAGAACAATTGATCATTGTCCTCTTAATAACACCCCTTAACATATTTGAAGACTATCAGGTTCCCCCCAACTCAGTCTTCTTTTTTCAAGACTAAACATGCCTTTTGTTCAAACTTTCTGCATCTGTCAGGTTTACTAAACCTTTATCATTTTTGTTGTTCTCTTTGGGACACTCTCCAATTTGTCTACATCTTTCCTAAAATGTTGATTCATATCCAATTTGTGATCCATTTTAACCCCAGATCCTTTTCAGCAGTACTATGATATAGCCAATTAGTTCGTATTTTGTAGTTGTGCATCTGATTTTTTTCCTGCCTAAGCGTAGTATTTTGCACTTGTCTTTATTGAATTGCATCTCGTTGATTTCAGGCCAATTCTACAATTTGTCACAGTTGTTTTGAATTCTAATCCTGTCTTTTAGAGAGCTAGCAACCCCTCGCAGCTTGATGTCATCCACACATTTTATAATCATATTCTCCATGCCATTATCCAAGTTATTAATGAAAATATTGAATAGTACCAGACCCAGGACTGACCTCTGCAGGGCCCCACAATATATCCTCCCTCTCCCCCTGCCCCGTTTGACAGAAAACCAATGATAAACTACTCTTTCAACCATTTTTGCACCCACTTAATAGCAATTTCATCTAGACTTCATTTCTCTAGTTTGCTTATGAAAATGTCATGTGGGTTTGCGTTAAAAGCCCTACTAAAAATCAAGATATATCACGGCTATTGGTACTGCTTCCCACCGAACCACTAGACTAGTGAACCTTTCAAAGAAGGAAATTAGGTTTTTTTGGCATGTTTTGTTCTTGACAAATCCATGCTGGTTATTCCTTATAATCTTACTATCCACTACGTGCTTACAAACTGATTCTTCAGTCATTTGTTCCGGTATCTTTCTAGGTATTGAAGTTAGGCTGACAGCACTATAATTTCCCAGGTCTTCTTTGTTCTTCTTTTTAAAGATATGTACTACGTTGCTCTTCTCCAGCCCTCTAGGACCTCACCCATTCTCCATGAATTCTCTAAGATAATTGCTATCAGTTCCAAGATTGCTTCAGCTAGTTCCTTAAGTATCTGACAATGAATTTCATAAGTAGAGCCCTGCAAATCCGTGGATATCTGCTTCATATCCATGGACCATTTTTGCAGATAGTGGATCGGATGTGGATACAACCACGCAGGGCTCTACTCACCAGCTTCCAGCTCGGGCAGCCTGGAGGGTGCAGCACGCTCGGGGCCGGCGGTAGCAGCCAGTGGCTAGGGCTGGGCGGCAGGTTGGAGTCGGGGCTGTCAAGCACCCGCTCGTCATGCTGCTTCCTATCCAACAGCTCAGACCCCTCGGGCAGCGCCAGTGTCCCCATCAGGGCACGGCCTGGCAGCACTGACTGCGCTCCCAATCCTGGGCCTGGCCCGATGGCTCCTGGGCAGCAGGGCCCACCCCCGGCCATGGGAATTGGAGTGGACGGTGCCCCAGTGCTCCACCCCTTCGCCCCACTGTGATGCAACATGCACTGCTGCTGCTGTGTGCCGTCGCTCGCAAGCCCCTGGGAGCAGCATGTGATGTGAAGCCCCTTCCCTCCAGCATCTCCTTTGCGCTGCCTCTTCCCTGCAAAACCCTGCTGCCCACTCCTTCCCTTCCCTCTCCCCGTTGCTAGTCCTTGTGAGACGGCTTGCGGATGCGGATATATGTAAAAGATGGCTAGTGCAGGGGTGGGCAAACTACAGTCCTTGGGCTAGATCCGGCCCGCGAGCCATTTTAAGCCAGCCCTCGAGTTCCCACTGGGGAGCAGGATTTAGGGCTTGCCCTACTCCGGCGCTCCAGCTGGGGCACAGGGTTGGGGGCTGCTCCATGTGGCTCCCAGAAGCAGTGCCATGGCCCGCCTCTGGCTCCTACGCACTCCAATGGCCCCGCCCCAGTGGCCCTCTCTGGTGCTCCAATGGGAGCTGCAGGGGCGGTGCCTGCGGACGGGGCTGCACCTCTGCATAGGAGCCGGAGAAGGGACATGCTGCTGCTTCCGGGAGCGCTTGAGGTAAGTGCCGCTCGGAGCCTGCACCCCTGAGCCTCTCTCCATGCCCCAACCCCCTGCCCCAACCCTGATTCCCCTCCTGCCCTCCAAACCCCTCGGTCCCAGCCCAGAGCACCCTCCTACACCCCTTCCACCTGCAGTCCCCCCTTCCCCTCTCCCTCCGGTGCTCCTGCCGGGTAAATGGGGTCGGGGCACTGGGCTTGCCCCGCTCTGCCCGCCTGATGCTCCAGCTGGGGAGCTGGGTCATGGGCAGAGTGGGTTGGGGTGCGGGGGCACCCCAGTTTGTCGGGACCTCTGGTTGCTAATCCGCCAATGCTTAGAATCATTAACTCTACCATTTCATGATCACTTTCACCTAAGCTGCCTTCCACTTTCAAATTCCCAACCAATTCCTCCCTATTGGTCAAAATGAAATCTAGAACAGCCTCTACCATAGTAGCTTTCTCCACCTTCTGAAATAAAAAATTAGTCCATGTTTCCACTTTTTGTACAATTCCTTTTTAATTTTCAGGTCATTAAAGAGCTCCTGATGGAGCTTTATTGGCTTCTTACTATTCTTCCTATCTTTCCTTTACATCAGAATAGTTGGTAGTTGTGTGTTTAATATTGTCTCCTTGAAAAACTGCCAGTTCTCCTGAACTCCTTTTTCCCTTAGATTTTCTTTCCCTGGAACTTACCTACTAGTTCTCTGAGTTTGTTAAAGTCTGCTCTTTTGTTGCCCATTGTCCTTATTCTGCTGCTCTCACTCCTTCTTTTTCTCAGAATCATGCAGTCTATCATTTCATGACCAATTTCACCCCAAATTGCTTTCAACTTCAGATTCGCAACCAATTCCTCCCTCTTGGTAAGAATCGAGACTAAAATGGCTGTCCCCCTGGCTTCCTCCACTTTCTGGAACAAAAACTTGTCCCCAATGTATTCCAAGAACTTATTGGAAATTGTGTGTTTAGTTTTATTACTTTTCCAACAGATGTCTGGATAGTTCAAGTCCCCCATTACTACTGCTCTTGTTGTGGATATTTCTGTTATTTGTTCTAGAAATGCCTCATCTGCCTCCTTTCTCTGATTTGGTGGCCTATGGTAGACCCCTAACATGAGGTCACCTCTATTTTTTCTCCTTTTACCCAAAGACTTTTAACTGGTCTGCCTCTCACCTCCTTCTGAACCTCAGAACAAGCGTATATATTTTTGATCTGTAATGCAACATCTATATCCTTTTTTTCCCTGCCGTTCCTTCCTAGACAAGCCATACCCCCCCGTACCAATATTCCAGTTATGAGATTTAACCCAAAATGACCATATCTCAGTGTCTCAATTAACTGAGATCCCAGCCCATCAATGTCCCTCTGCACCCAGCCCAACCTGCCACCCATAAGACCCAGCAATGAGCCCCCTGCAGGGGAAGGCATCAGGTACCTCCACTCCTTCTTCCTCCCGCGCATGCCCTGCTCTCCTCAGCTACTCTCCTCTCAGGGTGTCCCTGCCCAGCCCAAGTCTTTCACACATGCACAGAGCCTCCCTCCACTAGGCCACACTCTCCACTCCTGCCTCATGCAGTAGCAACTCAGCATCATTCTAGTTTCATGTGCCAAGAGCAAAGGGACCTGCTCAATGCTGAGCAGTGTGCTCCAAGATGGCAGCACCCATCGCCTTCCATTCCAGTGACAGCTGAAGCTCTTGCCCCAGTGAGCCGCTGGGGTTCTCCTCCTGTGATGCCCCACCCCACTCCATCTCAGCCCTGGCCCTGCTGGATCACCTGCCCCAAGCTTCTTCGCCTGCACTGCAGGAGATAACATTATTAAATCATGAGTCAGGAGTTTTTTGGTTATAAATGGGACTTTCTTTGATGTGATAGGAAACTTGGTCAGTCTGTTGCTAGCCCAAATTATTTCCCTTTCTGTGATGAATCTGGTGCACGAGCCAGTGCACTGGTGGGGATGAAGTCAATTCCCAGTCTTCCCTACTCAGTCCCCATAAACTCTGTGGGATGGGGAGTAGCTGCCTGACAGTGGCCTCTCTTCTCTTCTGCCTGTGAAGGCTTTGGTGATGGAGGTAGCTCATGGAAGGCATAAGGAGGCTCCTTACACTCCCTTACTCTTCTGCACGGGTGCACATGAGGGCCCATGACTGACCCCTAAAAGAGAGGAAGCATGACTCTGAAGTTAAGGCACAGAACTGGGAGCTAAGATCTTGGTTCTAATACCCAGTTCTGACATTAACTTGGTTTGTGACAAGTCAATTATCTTCTCTGAGCTTCAGTATACCCTATCTGTAAAATGGGGATAGTAATACAGGGATGTTGTGAGGCTTACTTCATTAATATCTTTAAGCACTTTGAGATCCCTGGACTGAAGGAATCTATATATGTGCATTTTTAATTCAAGTGGAACAAAATCAAATCAAATAATAATTATTTATAAGAGATTGTATAAAATGTACAGCTTTTGACTTTACTTTTTTAAATGCTTCCCACCTTCCTAACTGATATGAAGTCCTGCCCTTTGACTATATGCTAAGTACATAGTTAATTCTAGGGTCTAAGATGTATGTTATATACAAGGCTCCTTTTAACATGAAGCTTCGTTATAAGGCTACCCTTGAAAGTTCTCTAAGTCAATCTGATTCTAGATCATATGTGATCCACTGAAATCCATTACAAGCTTTCTCTTTATATTAGCTATCTAGCTGTATGCAGCTTTATAGAGAAGGAGCACTGTATTTATAAATACAATTTATAAAACTATGTTGATACTTTCAGCATCTACATGACATTGGGATAATCTAAACAAAGTATTGTATGTCTCATACATTTATGAGCTAATTTGCCCACCACCCAAGCTGGACAAAACCCTCTCTAATAGCCAGTAACTAAGGCAGTTGTTACATGTGATTTAAGTCAAGTCTTTTTTGGACTGTCTGTTATTCTATAGTTCATAATATTTTCTAGGATACTCACAAACTCTGTTCTTTATAAGCAGAAGGACATGTTGTCTGGGTGGGCAAATTTCCAACATTAAGACTGTAGTCAATCAAAAAGGATTAAACACTTAATAATAAATACTCCAGGACATTCCTTTTGAAGATACGTACAGGTAGCTGAATTTCTCACCAATGATTTTCTGCATTGTGCTGGAAACGGATTAGATGTAACTCTAGCTAAATTTGTATATAATGCTCAAAGATATTTAATGCACTGGGATGAACTGTTCATATCTTTCAATCACTGTACGGTTATATCTATCTCTCTGACTAAATAAGCTTGTATTGGATGTGAAATAATGCAATTAAAACCCGTTTGACATGTAATTTGTTTGATGAGAGTATAATCCATCCCTAAGTGTATGATCAGATCAAAAAGGAGGAAAGGTGAGACAAATGAGAATTTTCCATTTAAATTCCTTCAAAATTAACAATGATAAAAAATGCGTGGGGGCCTGATCTAAGGCTCACTTAAATCAGTGGAAAGACTCCTATTTATTTCATTGGGCTTTAGATGAGGCCCCAAATAACAGAACACTCTGTATTGTCAGGCTGATATGGTGGCACTGTGAAAACTCTGTGTTCTGAGATGTAGGAGACTATCACTCTCTGGTTAGTAGAACACAATTATGCCATTGAGATACAGAATCAGATAAATTATAAATGGAAAAGACCTGACAGATCATCTAGTCCACTTTTCTACTAATGCAGAACTGTTCCCTAGAGTACATTTTCTGGTGCTTTAGACATACAATGTAGTTTAAAATGTGACAGCTGGGGCTTCCACTAATTCCTGGTGAGACGATTCCAAAATCTAATAGGCAGAGAGACAGCAGTGACAGACACTTGCAGTAGGAATCTCAGGAAACTGATCTACAGAAATGCATTTGTATCATTCTTATAAAAGGCTTTTAGTGGTGAGAGAGGATAGAAAGGAGTTTAAAGGAGAAAAACATTGCTTCCCAAAATGAGAAGAGAGTTAGTGCCTTGGATCATATCTGGACAAACCTTTGAACATAGGAATTGCCATACCCAAGATCCATCATGTCCAGTCTCTGACACTAGTACCAGCTGCTTTAGAGGAAAATATAAGAATTCCACAGTAGCAGGAATATGTAAAACAAGAGACAGTGGGCAAGAGAGAATCACTCAGATGCATGGGAGGTAAAGAGGAAGAAAAGATTCTGCCACAAAATGTATTTTTTTTTATTTTTTTTTTGTCATGAGAAATGTTCTTTTTTAATGTTTAAACTAATATTAGAACTGAGACTACATGGGAATGCCCATGTAACATTCATATATATCATATTTTATCTCTCCTCTGTCTGTCCATGCATTAATCATAGATTTCCTATCCACCTTAACACATACAAACTTTAAATATCAACAAGAAGCTTATATTGGGCCAGATCTTCAAATGATATAAATTGGTTTAGTTCCATTGAAGTCAGTGGCGCTATGCTAATTTACACCATGTAAGAATCTTTTTACTATATTTTAAAAAGGGTTATCTTAAGGGACACTGTCACGTAAAAGTTTTGCCACTGATTTCTGTAAAAACAGGATGGGGCTCCAAGTGTTTGTTTTAAATTTGACACAGTTTATAATACACTTCAGGGACTAGAAACAACATTTCCCACTACCAATTTAGTCCTTTTCCATTCAGCAAATATTGATTTCCATTCTGTGCGTGCCTGCCTGTATTATTTTCATTGAACAAAACCCAGGAATTTAAAGTACATTAAATACAAAAGTAATGTGGTGTACCAGAATAGATTTGAGTGCTGTTAAGCCAGCAAAGACCATCCAAATTACTGGGCCAAATTCTGCTCCCAGTAACATGGATGCAACTTATTTTGGAAGGTCTAATATAATTAGAGGCTATTCTGTTTTTCCTTTCATGACGAAGTGATGGAGTGGCACCTATAAAAGACAAGCAAACAAAACTACATATTTAAAATCGAGAAGACTTTTCCCATCTGACTTTATGGTCATATAGGTCAAATTTAGGGTCTTAAAACCTCAATTAATTTATCTCTTTAATTACACACTGAAAATACCAGCATACAAAGTGCTAATGTATTGTCTATTTTCAGTACCTCTTTGCACCCCATATACTCAAGCAGCATCCCTCCACATAAGAAACTGCTCTAGCTATAACAGGGATCTTATGAGATTGCAAATGGGAGAGGAGGTGGTCTCTGTATTCCTGAAACACTACAGATAGAGTGGTCAAAGTACAACATGTCAACACAATGAAAATCATAATGATTTCAGACTGGCATTGGAATTGCCAAAGTAACTTCACCATTATGTAAATCAACAGAATTCATTCCCTTTGGACAAAATCCTCTCCTCAGCTTCGGTGAGTGAAAAGGATGCTACAGCTCATGCTGTGGCATTGCCTAACAAAGTCCCCTTTTCACCTTTGGCTAGCCACACAGAAGACCAGATGTGGATTCTCCTTGAGGATTGGACTCCTTAGGATTCCCCTCCAGAGAGAGTGCAATCTGACCCATGAACATGGAATAATTCCCACCCATTCTCCTGGTGTGTTTATTGTTCAATAATGGCAGTGCAGGATAATGTCAGTTAGATAAGACATTGAAAATAAATGCATTAACCAATGTATTTAAAGTTTTAATTCCCTCTCTTCCCATTAACTTTTCAAACATGTTATAGCATGATGCTAGTGATTCTACAGTTTGTGCAGGAAAAATTATAGCAGAGGTTATAATTTCAACTCCTTATTTTTTATATAAAATGTTTTTCGGATGAAAATTTTCCTCAAGTCAGTAGAAGAAGGATTTTCCTAGAAATTTTGAGGGAACTAAGTTAGCATTTAACTTAAAGACAGAAAAACAATTAGGTGAGATATTCCTTTCATGTTCAAAATGTTTGTATTTTTTGCTCTCTGGTAACTAAACTGTCTTTGTTTTTGAAATTAAACTAATATGGGGTTGCACCAGCTATTCCATAGTTTAGGTTGCCACTGAGTTTCCATGGTAAGCCCGATATTGCCATTCTCCACTCTAATATCCATAAAGGAATAGTAGGCTAAAATCTGATAGTGCGTGTCTTGGACTGAGATAGAATATTTCTACCACATTTGAAGTGAATCGGACAATGGAAGAGTCCAAGTTGCCCTCACCAATCTTATTTCAGGCCCTTGTTCCCGTTGCACATGAGATTAGATTTATGTCATCCCACTTACCCTCCCAGTATGGCCCAGAGCTCTCCCCTTACTACTCTTCTTCCTGTCATCTGGATACTCCACCTCTATACATTTTCACAATATAAATTAAAGACCTCCTCGTATCTTCTCCCAACATTAACTGAAGGTTGTACTGTGTCATTAAAGAACATAATGTCACAAGGGGCAGAGTTAAAATTGATATAGCAAGATGTAAGGGTCCCTCAGTCCACCTACAGAATGAGAGCATGGGTAGAGAGGTAAAAGTGTTGTGCATGCCTTAAAAGTGCTGTTGTTTTGTTTTTGTGGCAATAGAATTAAGAGTCTGAAGTTAGAAAAAATGGGAATTTAAAAAAATGATTATGTGAGTAATATACTGCTGAAGCTCCATGCAAATTCTATGCAATCTTTAACAAGCACTTTGTCCAGTCTGTTATAGATCCTACCAGAGACAGTTATATTTTGTGGTTAGAGTGAGAAATTATCAGATTGTAAATTTTCTTTTAACCTTGCCCCTCATGAATGATACATTATAGAAGATGTACACAGTATATTGTTTTATGAGTTACAAATGCAAGATATATCCACCTAGAAGCATATCCCTTGATACTGCTTCAATTGTTTCAGTCAATTAACAAACCAGTATACGAATGATGCGGTTGTAGTTTTACAATGTGGATTTTTAAGTTAAAGTCCACATGTATTGACAATTAGACCATTATAAGAATAAGTCTCAAGGTACTTATCAAAGCTTAGCACAAATTGTTTATGGGTCATAGTCCCATCATATATCGCTGTAGCTGGTTCTTTTGTGCAATGACAGAAGTAATGGATTATTTAAAACTATTCACTGCCAGTAACTTGGAAGAATCTCAGTCATATCTCAGCTCTTCATGAATGAGAGACTTGCAGAGCTGTGAGAATATGATTATATGTCCACTGGAGGTAGGACAAGAAATAATGGTTTTAATCTGCAGCAAGGGAGACTCGAGTTAGATATAAGGAAAAACTTTCTAACCAGGGCCGGCTCCAGGCACCAGCCCACCAAGCTTGTGCTTGGGGCGGCACCTGGAGAGGGGCGGCGCAGCTCCGGCTCCGGCCGCCCGGGAGAGCGGAGCCCGGAGCGCCGGGTCTCGCCGCCCTCCCTCCGGCGCTCTGGCCTCCCGGGAGAGCAGAGCCCCGGCCGGGCACTCCGCCCTCCCCCCCGGCACTCTGGCCGCCGGGGAGAGCGGAGCCCCGGCCGCCGGGGAGAGCGGAGCCCCAGCTGGGCACTCCGCCCTCCTCCCAGGGCTCCGGCCGCCCCCCCCCCCCCGCGCTGGAGAGCCGGCCCTGTTTCTAACTCTCACTCTCGGGGTAGTTAAACTCTGGATTAAGCTTCCAAGGGAGGTTGTGGAATCCCCTGTCACTGGAGGTTTTTAAGAACAGGCTGGACAAACACCTGTCAGGGATGTTCTAGATTTACGTGGCCCTGCCTCAGCACAGGGGGCTGGATTTGATGACCTCTCAAGGTCTCTTCCAGCCCTGTATTTCTATGATTCTATGAGAATTTATGCAACCAATGCTAAATATGAATGAGGTTTATTGACCACAAAGAGACGGTCACTCACCATACAGACCAAATTGCAATCACCTCATCAAAGGTGATGGGAGTTGCATACAAAAGTCTGAGGCAGAATTTGGACTACGGATGTAAGGGTATAACCAGTTTACCGATAAGCTTGATGCTTATCAGTTTCAGTTAACGGTTAAACTCCGCCCAGGGTCCTGGCTGCTGTCCCGCTTGCCCGGGGTTCCTCTGGGCTGCCGGCCCCATGCCCGAGGTCCCAGCTGCTTCCCTGCTGCCGCCCAGCATCCCAGTCCACCTGGGGTCCGTCCTGGCTGGGGTCCCGGCTGCCAGGGTCCGTCCTGGCTGCCAGCCCCGTGGCTGGGGTCCCGGCTGCCACCCTGCTGCCGCCCAGCATCCCGGCGCGCCCGTGGTCCCTCTGGGCTGCCAGCCCCGCGGCCAGGGTCCATCCCAGCTGCCGGGACCCTGGGCACATTGGTACGCTGGGCAGCAGCAGAGCCCCAGATGCGGCAGCAGCAGCGGGGATCCCTGGGTGCGGTGGCAGCAGCAGAGCCCCACCTAAAACATAACACCCCTCTACACCCCTAGTTTCCCTGGTAAACATTTAACCATTACACGGTTACTGTTTTTAAACGTTATTTACATCCCTAATTTGGACATCATTTCTCATTGTAGCACTGTGATCCTATCAGATCTAATTAGCTATACATGCTTGAGTTGAGTCTGTCTTTGAAAGGTCAAAATCCAAATCCCATATGTTGCAGGTGTTAGTGATTCTGTGTCACATTTCCCCCTGAATTAGTACTGGTGCTAGAGTACACTGAGCTGCTGAAGATGCTTTTTGATTAGACATAAAGCCAATGTCCTGAACACATATGGTTATTAAAGTTTCTATGATATTCTTTGCAAACGAAGGGGTTTTAATTTTGAAGTACTGAACAAATTCCAAATCAGGTAATTCCCTTGCAGTTTTAAAGGGATATGGACTTCTTCTTCACTTCCTATCCTAAACTGTTGTGTAGAGTTGCAAAGTACTGATAAATAACTTCTGCTTTCAACCCCATGTGATAATCTGCTTTTCCGTTATGTGTAATGTGAACCTTGTGCTCCTTGCCTAGCTGAAACTGGGGTTGTGGGGCTGTAAAGTGATTTGAGATCCTTATGTGAAAGGTGATAGAAGTGCATTATTTACTTTGTGTTTCATGGCAATTTTCAAATTAAAAACCTATGTCATTCTGTACATTATAAGGATTGTATTAACCCAATTTTCAGATCAACTCTACAGAGAAGTTGTGCAATATGTCTTTCACATGCAACTTACTTAACACTAGTTTATAACAGCACAGGCTAATTAGTTTTAAAAGAAGAGTACATCCTGCACTTAAAACTGTGCCAAAAGGTCAGTGGCTGTAGAGCAGTAGAAAAGGATCCAGAGTTGATCAGATACTGCTGTTTTTAACCACTCTGTGTTGTTTAGTTTTACATTTCATCATTTAACAATTGTATTTAAGTTTAGTTGTTCAAACTTTCACCTTGCTTCTGAGGAAAGCTTCACCGAGAGAGAGAGAGAAGTGATACTCAAGCCCTGTCGTACTCCCAAATTTCACTTACAATACCAGCTTAGCTGGATGTTTTACTTAAGTGACCAGCATAACCTTTCTTAGCTGTCTCCGTCATGAAGCCAGCTGATGATACACAAACAAACATCATACACTTCAATATGCAATCAACTTTGCTTTTGTTGCATCCTACATTACATCCCTCATTGCTATTTTGTCTGTTTGGTTGCAAACTCTTTGGGGCAGAGATTATCTCCATATTTGCAGGCAAAGCAGCTAGTACACTGATAGTGTTGCATAAAGAACAAGGTTAATAACGACAGGTTTCAGAGTGTTAGTCTGTATCAGCAAAAACAATAAGGAGTCCTTGTGGCACCTTAGAGTCTAACAAATTTATTTGGGTACAAGCTTTTGTGGGCTAAAACCCACTTCATCAGATGCATGGAGTGAAAAACACAGTAAGCAGTATATATAT
Organism: Emys orbicularis; assembly: GCF_028017835.1. Taxonomy (NCBI): domain Eukaryota; kingdom Metazoa; phylum Chordata; order Testudines; family Emydidae; genus Emys; species Emys orbicularis. The sequence goes on along the minus strand of NC_088687.1, from coordinate 92,376,489 downwards.
ATTACAGCACATGAAAAGATGGGAGTTGCCTTACCAAGTGGGGTGTCAGTGCTAACAAGGCCAATTCAATTAAAGTGGAAGTGGCCTATTCTCAACAGTTGACAAGAAGGGGTGAATATCAACAGAGGGAAAATTACTTTTGTTAATAATATTTCACTTGCCGTTTTGACTCAGAGTTAACCCGCCAGTGAGATGAAGGGGGCAGTTCTCCCTTCTTAGGGTGATGGTGTTGTCAGGCTGCCTGCAGGCTCAGGAGATGACAGGCACTACAGTATCACCTGCCAAAGGGCTTCTAGTCAGCAAAGGGACTAGAAAGTTAATTTTTAAAACGTAAATACTGTAAAAAGCAATGGTGCTACTGACGGGTGCCTTGGGGGCCTGGCTCGGGACAAATGATCCTGTTGCCCCAGTTTAGTTCCTCCTCCCCACTCAGGACTTCACCCCCTGCCCCACGCTGCCTCCCACAGTCCCAGATCAGCTGTGCCCCCCTCCCCCTTCACTCCACCCTCTGCCCAGGTGACCCAATAGGAGCCACGCCCTCTGCCGCCTGCCTGGGCTCCTATTGGCTCGCCCCATCGCCCTCCCCAGTCCCTTGCCGAGCGTTGCGAGGACAGTAGTGACCGGGCTGTTGCTCCCGCCTGCCGAGAGGGGTCGCTCTGTCCAGCGAGCGTTCCCGCAGTTGACTGCGGTGTTTCCGGGCCGCCCCAGTCACGTGACAGGAAGAGGAAGCCGCTGCGGTTCCCTGTTGCACGGCAGCGGTGGCTGCGGAGTTAGATGGGCCGGAGCCGCTGCGCCCTAAGGAGGAGACACGCCCCAGCCTTTGCGCCCACCTGCCCGGGCCCCGCGGTAAGGGGGAGTTGGCCCCGGTAACCCCGCTCTGCACAGAGACCGGGCAGCGCCGCCCCCTGCGGCTCTAGGTCCGAGCAGCCCCCGCCCCGTGTGTGGTGCCCGGTCCTCGTCCCGGCGGCGTCGCGCCCGGCTCTCTGGTCCGGAGGGGCGGCCCCGGCGCGCTGTGTAGTGACCCCGCCATGGCTCCCCTCTCCCTGACCGCCAGGCTCCCGGCCCGGCCATCAGCGGCGTTTAGTCCCCCCGCCTCGGGCCTGTCACGGCGGTGACAGGCACTGACCCCGGCCGGGCCCCGTGAGCAGAGGCCGGCGCCGCTGTTACAGGTGTCCCCTGGCACTGAACGGGGGTCGAGGGCCGCGGTCCCCGTCGGGCCAGTCTGACAGCGCGCTGCACGGTCCGCCTCGCACCTTCCACACCAACAAGGAAAAATATGTAAGGAAATGGTGGTAAAGCCAGGGGAGCCCGGGGGCCGCAGCGTACTTGACGTGGCTTAATGTCTGTCTTAAGTGGACTGGATTTACTATTGTCCGTGTTTCTCTGAGTGGATTTCCCAGTTAACGGGAGACAGGACGTTACTACTCATGTTGCAGTCTCGGGAGAGGACTCGGTCTGCGCTGGGATAGGGCAGAGGCCGCTCCTGCTGCCTGCTCAGTGCCAGGTACAGGACATTCACTATGGGAGTTCAGCATAGGTAGTTGTCATGGTAGGGCATAAGTTAAAAGCCAGGAACAGGCTGTTAATTATACATGTCATACACTCTTCTGCATATATCACAAAAGACATTCCTTGTTCCTGGGAAGGCATTCCAGTTAAATAGGCTATTAGTAACTTTCTCAGGGCAGGGACTGTCTCTTCTAGTGTGTGCATAATGTCAGGGCTCAGTAAATAGACTTGCCTGACACTCACTTTGCTTATTGAAGGTTTTCCTTGTAGCTTTCGTTGTGGTGATATCTAAGTGCTTCGTAGGTAAATTAGATCTGTGAAGTGATGCCCTATGTGTCTTCATGTAGTCATCTGCTCTTCCTCTTTTTGTCATAGGAGGCTCTCAATGGAAACTGTTCTAGTTATTTTAAGAAGGCTTTATCAGACTCTGGATTGGTCTCAGTTTCAGAGGAATCTTGAGAGGAGATTAAAAAAACTTGGTTTATTTAATGTAGCAAAATGAAGGCTGAGTGCGGATATGACTGTTCTGTTTAAATATATCGGGGGAGACATCAAGTAGGAGAAGAGCCTTTTAAGCTAAGGAACAATGATGGAGCAAGGACATACAGATATAAACTGGCCATGAATAAATTTAGTTTGGAAAGTAGAATAAGGTTTCTAACCAACAGAGGAGTGAGGTTCTGGAACAGCCTCCCAATAGGAGTAATGGGGGCAAACAGCCTAACTAGTTTTAAGATGGAGCTTGATAAATTTATGAATGGAAGTATATGATGGGGTTGCCTGTGATAGCAGAGAACTGGATTCCGTGACCTGGGAGGGAGGTCCCTTCCAGTGCTATATTCCTAGCTCCTCTCAAAGCTTGTTACTGAGCCAAAAATGCTTTATCTCCAGTTCTTTCATACTTCATTTTAGGCTTTGTCAGATGCACTGTCTCAGAAGAGCACAGCTGTCTTGTTGGTACATATATGGAGATGAGATCTCTGATGTAGCTGGTCCTCCTGGCCCACTGACTACTTTGAAGATTGGGACCAAGGCCTTGAACTAGTAATAGAAGGTGGACTGTAAAGCCTGTGGAAAGATTGGTGCACAGAGTTTATGTGCTTACCATTGGCCAATCTGACTGAAGAGAGAGGCTACAACATTCTGCACAAGTTGGAGAGTCTGTTACTTCCACTTCTAGCCCCAGATACAGAGTGGCATTAATAATTTACTCCTGGGGGAATTCTGCTCCAAAAAAATAAAAAATTCTGCATATTTTATTTGTCAAAATAACACAATATAATCATGCTGGTTTTAATTATTTTGGTAATTTATTTAAATTACAATACAATGGATGGAGAATGGGAATGGAGAGCATTGGACGAAATCCCCAAACCTCCTTTGTCTAATAGTAATGTAGCTAGGCTTGACCCTTTATTTCTAGTTATTAGTCAACAAATATATGCAGCCATATGCTCAGTGTTACATCATAGGCAACTGAAGAGCAAGTGAGGGCTGGGGAATCAAACTCACAATTTATATTGGCTACGGACCATCTCCAGAAAAGTCAGTAGCAAACAGTTCATGGACAGTTTGATAGGAAATGTTTTCAGTCCCAAAATTTAGACCAGTTCTAATCACTGAAGTACCATAAGCATTTATAAGCCATACTGTCCTTTAAAATACGACTCCTTTGCCCCATTCTGGCAATGTAAAGGAGCCTTGAAACTTTTACACCTGTTTTATACTCCTGGGGGTTTCACAAAGACAACGGGAACAGTTCACTAAGAACAATTCACTAAGCAGGCAGACTGCTAACATTCTGCTCTGCCTGAAGGGACAGAGACTGCCCCACGCCTACCTCCTCAAAAACAACCCAAAGCCCTGCCCCTCCATGACGAGTGTGCGTGAGAGGGACAGTGTGTCTTTCTCTGTCACACACACAAGACTGCCCAGCCCCCCTCCCTGGCGATGATTTATATCTCAACTGGCTTCTCCAGGCACCCAAACTGACTTGCCTGTGCTGCTGGGGAGGGGCACATGACCGCTCTCGAGGCTTTCCTTTGCTTCCCCATCAGAAGTCATTTTTCTGCAGGGAAGTAAAGAAATCTATGGGGGACATGAATTCTGCACACACGCAGCGATGCAGAATTCCCCCAGGAGTAATTATTCTGGAAGTGATAAACTTGTGGATTTTTGTGGTCAAATCCTTGTCCAGAAGGAAAGGCTCCCATTACTTAGCTTGATGAAGGTGGATTATTTTGCGACTGGGCATCTAGGTCTAGTGAAGAGTCTAGCAGGACTCAAGATTTTGCACCACTTTGAAGTGAAGAAAGCAGGGGCAGGCATCAGGAGAAGGGGAAGATGTCTCAGTTGTTCCTTCAAAGCAGTTCCCCTTTTCTGATCAGTGTTACTTTGGTTTTGCTTGAGTTGAGTTTGTCATCTTTTATTTAGGAGCATGTGTAGGCATCCTTCTGGTAGCATTGGTTGCGTCTGAGGAAAATGATCATGTATAGCTGGATTTAATCTGGGTGGTGTTGGCAATGGAGTCTATAGCATCTCACGAGACATTGATGTGATCTCACATACATATTGAAGGAGAGAAGGAGGGCAGTTCCTAAGAAGACTCTTTAGGCAAGATGATTATGGAAGAGAAACAGTTGCTGATTGCTACACTACATGCCATTAGAGAGGAATGATGATTATTATTGACCTTTATCACTGTAGTGCCTATGAGCCTGAGTCATGGACGAGGACCCCATTGTGCTAGGTGCTGTACAAACTCAGTACAAAAAGACAATCCTTGGCCCAAGGAGCTTACAGTCTAAATACAAGACAAGAGACAACATATGGATGCAGACAGATGGAGTACAAGGAGACAATGTTTGTTAGAAGGTGGGGATGGATGGCAGGAGAGAGATCACTTGATCATTACCTGTTAGTTTCACTCCCTCTGGGACACCTGGCATTGGTCACTGTCGGTAGACAGGTTAGTGGGCTGGATGGACCTTTGGTCTGACCCAGTATGTCCATTCTTATGTTCTTATGAGACAATATTGGTCATAAGCTATGGTTATAGCACACAAGCACCCTGTCGTCAAGGGTTGTTCGTTTTTTTGTTTTTTGTAGGCATCACAGCAAGGGAGAGTTCTGAGGAGGGATTTGAAGGAGGATAATGGGGTAGCTTTTTGAATGTTTATGGTGAGCTCTTCCCAAGCACGAGGGGGAGTTATGCGAGAAAGCACAAAGGTGCTTATTTGAAAACTTAACAAGTTATGGAGGCTGGCATCATGGGCCAATTGGAGGTGAGCATTGATAGCAAATGAAAGACAGGGTGAGGATTGACTGTGAAGGGGCTTGAAAGTACAAATGTGCTGTTTGTTTGATATGCTAGAGGAGGGGGAGCCAGGGGAGGGATGTAAAGAGGGGTAACATTGTCTATATTGCGGTGCTGCATTGTCTTCTTTAGGTATGTTGGGTGAACCACACTTTATAGTGAACTGCATCAAACATTACAGAGAGGTCAAGTAGAATGAATATCCTATTTTTACTCGGCTGTCTACACTGGCTTCCCATAGAATACTGAGTCAGGTTCCAGGCACTCAATCTTCAAGGCACTTAATGGCCTGGACCTAGCATATCTAAAAGATTGCCTAAAATTCTGAGATGAAGAAAGTGGTTCACAACTCCTCTTCTCAGACACAATAGATAAAGTTTTTCAAATTCTCTCTAAATGCAGGAATTTGTTTTTAGGTGTTTCACAAAGTATCTGCTGGGATATTTTATTCTTGAAGGGGAACTCAGAATCTTGCAGTACCATGAAGATATCCAGCATTTAATTGACCTCGATCAACATCACATAATATTAAGGTTCACTGCATAAATGTGGTAACTGAGTGCAGGCTGAATTTTAGAGTGAAGGCAGTGGCTGGGACTATAATGAAGATTACCTTCAGCTTGGCATTAGGCACCAACTTAAACTCTCGCTGAGGTCCAAAAGCAACATCCTGTTTGATATGAGATCTTAGAATATCAGGGTTGGAAGGGACCTCAGGAGGTCATCTACTCTAACCCCCTGCTCAAAGCAGGACCAATCCCCAGACAGATTTTTACCCCAGTTCCCTAAATGGCCCCCTCAAGGATTGAACTCACAACCCTGGGGTTAGCAGGCCAATGCTCAAACCACTGAGCTGTCTGGTTGGACCTGTTCAAAGACTCTGAGCTATTTGAAAGAATATCTATCTATTTCTGGATCATTTGAATTCTGGGTCAAAGCCCATAAGCATTGGAAGTAAAAATACTGTTTTTCTTTTAATACACTACTCAATTGTCTAGTGGCATCAACAACAAAAGCAATATGCTGTTCTCATTGAACATTCAACAATAAAAGCTATTAGTATTTGTGTGTGGTTTTTAAAAAAAGAAATTAATGAAAAGCAAACTTGTTTGCAGCAGTAAGATGTTTAACAGTACAGAATGAGACTCTCTCTCTCTCTCTCTCTAGAGTTGGTAAGACAACTCCCACCTGTTCATGCTCTCTGTATGTGTGTATATATATCTCCTCAATATGTTTCACTCTATATGCATCCGAAGAAGTGGGCTGTAGCCCACGAAAGCTTATGCTCTAATAAATTTGTTAGTCTCTAAGGTGCCACAAGTACTCCTGTTCTTTTTGCGGATACAGACTAACACGGCTGCTACTCTGAAACCTGATATATGCATGAGGCGCTTGCATACATAGAGGGGATCCACGTAGATGACAACCTCTTGAACCACAGTTACTATCAAGAAAATACCAGTCACTGTTCTTTTCGGTATTTAACCAGTTCATAAATGTGCTTGAATGTTATATTGTACTCAGCATGACTTTTTTAAACCTGTTTTTCAGCTGAGAGAAAATGACTGCAATCAAGCATGCCTTACAGAGGGATATTTTCACTCCAAATGATGAACGTTTATTGAGCATTGTGAATGTGTGCAAAGCAGGCAAAAAGAAGAGAAACTGCTTTTTGTGTGCCACAGGTATGTATGTTGATTGAGAGACACAGCAAAGTATTTCTTTTCATTGTCTTTGAGTATTTTTCACTTTAAATATAACTCTTCATTTTACTATACTTAATTTCTTTAAGTGGCAACTGCTTTTCATGTCTCAGCCTGTTCCTTTCCTGTATAGAGAACATGTACTTCCATTTATTATAAATGGATGGAATCAGTTATGGTATAGAGTGAAAATAAATTACTCATGTTTTCATAACAAAAAAAGCTTTACTATTAAAGCTGTGCTGGAGCATAAAGGTATGCTCTTAGAAGGAGGGCTTGTCAAGCCAGCCAGTGACCTGAGGATTTAGGGTTTAATTCCCCGCCGCAGTTTAGAGGCAGGTAAGAATAACATTACTGACTGGGAATTATTTAAGTGAAGCATAGCTGTTTAGGCTCAACACCTTAAATAATGTTGTTTACTTTCAAAGGGAAGGGAGAGAGGCTGGGGTGTACTGATTAGAAGCTGGGGCAGGGAGCTCCGGGGAAATGTGAGTGCTATCTTTTTGTGCTTTGTACTTTTGGTCCTTTGTTTCTGAGTTTAGTTGCAGGCCTTCCAAGCAGTAGAGGCTTTTGGCAAATTAGTGTTAATTTGGCCTAACTCAGAACCCTTGCAAACAAAAAACCCCCATTTTACCTCTCCTCCCGCCCCATAATAACCCTAACCAGAGAGGGCAATTTTATATTCAAACCTGATTCTCCAGTGATTGATTGATTTATTAACTCTATGCTCCACCCCAATCATGCAATAATGTAACTGTGGATACTGATTGGGCTACAGCAGGGGTAGGCAACCTATGGCATGCGTGCCAGAGCCAGCACGCGACCTGATTTTCAGTGGCACTCACACTGCCCGGGTCCTGGCCACCGGTCCGGGGGGCTCTGCATTTTAATTTAATTTTAAATGAACCTTCTTAAACATTTTAAAAACCTTGTTTACTTTACATACAACAATAGTTTAGTTATATATTATAGACTTCTAGAAAGAGACCTTCTAAAAACGTTAAAATGTATTACTGGCACGCGAAGCTTTAAATTAGAGGGAATAAATGAAGACTCGGCACACCACTTCTGAAAGGTTGCTGACCCCTGGGCTACAGTAACTCCTCGCTTAACGTTGTAGTTATGTTCCTGAAAAATGAAACTTTAAGCGAAACTATGTTAAGCGAATCCAATTTCCCCATAAGAATTAATGTAAATGGGGGCGGGGTTAGGTTCCAGGGAAATTTTTTTCACCAGACAAAAAACTACACACACACACACACACACACACACACACACACACACACACACACACACACACACACACTAAGTTTTAAACAAACAATTTAGTACTGTACACAGCAATGATGATTGTGAAGCTTGATTGAGGCGGTGAAGTCAGAGGGTGGGATATTTCTCAGGGAATGCCTTACTGCTAAATGATGAACTAGCATTCGGCTGAGCCCTCAAGGGTTAACACATTGTTGTTAATGTAGCTACTCTACAAGGCAGCACAAATGGAGGGAGGGGAGACAGCATGGCAGAGACAGAGACATACACCCTGTATGTGGGAGAGAGAGAGAGAGAGAGGTGCATTGCCCTTTTAAGTATGCTGACCCCACTCTAAGTACATTGCCTTTAAAAAAATCAGGAAGTTGAGACAGCAGCTGCGGCCAGCAAGCTCTCTCTGTCCTGAGCCCTATCCTGTCCCCATCCTGCTCTATATGGAGAAGGAGTAAGCAGGGGGCAGGAGTAGGGGGGAGGGGAACACCCTGACATTAGCCCCCCCCTTTTCCCCCCTGCACAATAAGCAGGAGGCTCCCGGGAGCAGCTCCAAGGCAGAGGGCAGGAGCAGCACATGGCAGTGGGGGGAGGGACAGCTGAACTGCCGGCAATTGGTAGCCTACTGGGCAGCTTCCGCACAGGGAACCTAGGGGAGAGGGTAGCTGATGGGGGGCTGCCGGTCCTCCCTGGTTCCAAATCCCCACCAGCTAGCTGCAACGGGCTGCTCTTCCTGCAAGCAGTGGACAAAGCAGGTGGCTGCCAAACGACATTAGAAGGGAGCATTGCACAACTTTAAATGCGCATGTTTCCTAATTGATCAGCAACGAAACAACGTTAACTGGGGCGACTTTAAGTGAGGAGTTACTGTACCAATGTCGTAAGCTCTTTAGGGCAGGGACTATCTTTTTGGTCTCTGTTTGTAGAGCACATAATGCAATGAGGTCCTGGTCCATAACTGGGGCTCGTAGGTGCTATGATCATACAAATGAATAATAATAATATATTATGTCAAGCCCATATTTTGTGGGGAGTTTAATTAGGTTGTGTCAGTTCCTGGTTCTGTTTTACATTATAGCTGCAGCTTTGCTCTTTAAACTCATCACTTCATTTTAGGGCTACTATAAAAAAACAAATGAGGAAAAAATGCCTACATAGCACTGTAGCTGATTTTAGAAGTTATGCAGTGATACATATCTGTGTCTGAGATCAAAAATGAAGCCTGTGTCTGGAGGGATCCCTTTACAACAGATAGAAACTTTAAGCTCACTGTCTGAAGGGGAAAATCTGTTCAGAATCATAGATTCAAATGTAGATGAGAAGTTGACATTACTACTGGTTTAAAATAGCCCCTGCTCATTGCTGAAAGTAATTCTGTACTTAACAGTGACAACAGAACGTCCAGTGCAAGTAAATGTGGTCAAGGTGAAGAAATCTGATAAGGGAGATTTCTACAAAAGACAGACAGCGTGGGCACTTCGAGATCTTGCTGTTGTTGATGCCAAAGATGCTGTTAAAGTATGTATTTATTCATGCTTGTGTGACCTATGTTTAGAATGTGTCTCCCTAACTATATAGAGACTTTAAAAGTTTTTCATTCAGAGCTCTGTCGAGTCCAAGTTCACTTCTTAATTGTGAGCTACGCAAAGTTTAGATTCTAACATCACCATGAGGGTTGGAAGCTGGGACGGCAGCCATCTGTCTATTTTGCTTGTACCCTAATGTGGCTTGCCCAAGGTTGTATCTGAACTCCAGTGAGGGGGAGCTAAGCCTGAGGAGCCAGCAGAGTATTCTCAATATCTATCAATAGTATTCTCAGTATCTATTCTACATAGTCTGTCAGAGGCATCTCAGATAGGTAGAGCTTGACTTGTTTGCAAGAACTTGTAAGAGAACTACTACTTTTCCCCCCAATTTGAGTGCTGTATAAAATCTTTACTCCAGATTCAGGTCCCCTTGAAATGGACTACCTTTGTAGAATGAAAGCATTACTGCTGATTTATAATTCATGCTAGGTTTTAAGTAATGCTTGTACCAGAAGGCACTTTGAAACCGTGGTGATGAGCAATATATAAGAACCTAGATAGAGCTATCTAAAACAAATAATGTACATGGTAATGAGATACATTTTTATAAGCCATCCACAAGAAATGAGAACATTGACCCATCTGTTGAAAAGTATATGACCCTGAGATATTTTGTCTCTCCATAAATCCTAGATTGTGCATGCCCAAAACAGTAACTTGGTTTTGGCCTGAAATTCATCTCTGTTCTGTAGAAGGTAACTTTTCATTCTTTCTATTAAGTATTTCAAACCTCAGAACTTGGTGTGTAACTGGAGATGGGAGTAGTGGGGACAAAACACGGCAAGTCTATAGTAGAGCACTACATCGGCACAGCTGCACCGCTGTAGTGCATCTGGTGAAGATGCACTATGCTGACGGGAGAGCGCTCTTCCATTGGCATAATTACTCCACCTCTGCAAGAGGCGGAAGCTATGACGGTGGGAGAATGTCTCCTGCCAACATAGTGCCGGTGTGGACAGCGCTTAAGTCAATGTAACTTATGTCGCTCAGGGAGGTGTCTTTTTCACACCCCTGAGTGACGTAAATTACATCGACTTAAGTGGTCGTGTAGACCAGCCCACACATTACTCATTCTTTCTTCCCTTTAATGTTCTGCCTATTGGTATTATATATGAATAATCCAAAAAGTTATTTAGATTTACTGGCTTGTAGAAGATTTCCATCAAGAGTAGGGTGAATACACTTAACTTTATTACTCCTGTAATATATGTTTAACACATGTGTTGGTTGTAACTTTTAAGAAAAGTACAATTAAAAAGAAAATCTAAATTTAATTTAGGGAAATAACTTCCTTATGGGTCAGAGTTCCCCTAAAACTATTGTTTCTATCAAGGCTTTTCTTTCAGAGCATTTTACTCAGTGGAACCTAATATGTCTCTGATGTATGTGTTTTCTCTATGTATGTCATACTTTATAAGCTATTTATAAATAGCTTATAAAAACTATTAAAAAAAATTATGGTTGCAAAGTCAAGCACCCAAAAGTTAAGAAAAGCCAGAATTAACATTGCCTGTGCACCTTTAATTCAGCTCCCTTGTGGGAATGCATTATAATAATAGTTTTAATTACAGGATCACACACTATTTTTTTTCCACAGGACCCTTGCCTTTCACATCGCACATCATCTATAATGCACAACACCCATAAAATTGTGTGTGTACGCACACTTTTTATAATGTATCATTAGTCATCACACTTAGCAGCTCATACTGATGAGGCAACTGAGATTCTTTTATAGTGCTTTGTGAAGCACTATAAATGAAGATTTCATTTCCCATCATGTCCAGTTTCATGTGCCAATTGCTTGTAGGAGAAACATTAGCAGCAATACAAGTAATATGTTGTGGTAAATGCTAGTCTAATTTGCACAGAATGTATAGCATTAAGAGGATATGAAACTTTCACTGGAGGAAAGGTGGGTATTTTAAAGTCCTTAGCCTGATTTAAACTCCATAGTCTATGTTCAGTGCAGTTGATGCTGGATATACAAGTGGCTAATGAAAGGAAGCTTTTAATCAAGTTTAATCAAGGCCTCACCTCAGTCCCTGGAAAAATCATGGAGCAGGTCCTCAAGGAATCAATTTTGAAGAACTTAGAGGAGAGGAAAGTGAGCAGGAACAGTCAGCATGGATTCACCAAGGGCAAGTCATACCTGACTAACCTAATTGCTTTCTATGATGAAATAACTAGCTCTGTGGGTGAGGGGAAAGCAGTGGACATGTCATTCCTTGACTTTAGCAAAGCTTTTGATACAGTCTCCCACAGTAGAGACTTAAAGAAGTATGGGCTAGATGAATGGACTATAAGGTGGATAGAAAGCTGGCTAGATCATCGGGCTCAATGGGTAGTGATCAATGGCTCCATGTCTAGTTGGCAGTCGATATCAAGCGGAGTGCCCCAAGGGTCGGTCTGTGGTCGGGTTTTGTTCAATATCTTCATTAATGATCTGGAGGATGGTGTGGATTGCCCCCTCAGCAAGTTTGCAGATGACACTAAACTGCGAGGAGTGGTAGATACGCTGGAGGGTAGGGATAGGATACAGAGGGACCTAGACAAATTAGAGGATTGGGCCAAAAGAAATCTGATGAGGTTCAACAAGAACAAGTGCAGAGTCCTGCACTTAGGACAGGAGAATCCCATGCACTGCTACAGACTAGGTACCGAGTGGCTAGGCAGCAGTTCTGCAGAAAAGAACCTAGGGGTTACAGTGGACGAGAAGCTGGAAATGAGTCAACAGTGTGCCCTTGTTGCCAAGAAGGCTAATGGCTAATTTGGGGCTGTATAAGTAGGAGCATTTCCAACAGATCGAGGGACGTGATCATTCCCCTCTATTCGGCATTGGTGAGGCCTCATCTGGAGTACTGTGTCCAGTTTTGGGCCCCACACTACAAGAAAGATGTGGAAAAATTGGAAAGAGTCCAGTGGAGGGCAACAAAAATGATTAGGGGGCTGGAGCACATGATTTTGACCCTGGCAGCAGGTAGGGAATCTTGGGGGACAACTACTGCACTGGTGGGGTGTAAAATAAACTTTATTAAGAAAATGCAAAAACAGGGAAAATTTAATAGTGAGGGGTATGGGGTTTGTTAAGGTAGACAATTGGGGAGGGGTTTCTTTTAGTAAATAGGATAGGGGGTTTCAATAGTGGGGTACAATACAGTGGGGTACAATACAGTTGGTAACCAATTAACACTGAAGTATAAATGTAATAGGCAGCTAACAGTTTCTATGTAAAGGGTGTGTTACAGCAGCATATAACCAACTAACAGTTATGGGTAAAATGTGTTAAATAACCAACAACTCTAGGTAAAAATGTGTCACAGTGGTGTAAATGTAAAATGTGAGGGGTGTTAGAGAGAAAAAGGGTAACCAATGGGGTTTTATGCTAGACTTCAGTAATACAATTGAGGTTTGGCAGCAGTAGGAGCGGGGTGAGCACGTGGGGGAAGGGATTGAGAGAGACAGAGAGAGAGACAGAGAGCAGACAGGCTGCAAGTTTAAACAGCAGAGACAATTATACAGAACACAGCAAAATCTTATCTATGATTTAACTTAACCAAGACTACACAAATTAGCAAGTAACAAAACACAATGCAACAATTCTTTAAGCCTAACTTACAGAGTACAATGCAAGCAATTTTCTAAACCTAACTTAACCACAACTATGCAAAATGAAATTACAATTTATCTAGACTAAAGGCTAAATCTAACCTAATGGGTGCACCTTATACTGGGGTAGTTCCAGAGGGCAGAGTGGTGTGTGCCCAGGATACAGCTTCAAAGGGGGGGGGGGTGTTTAACTAGTGGTGGCTGCAAGCAGGCTTATTTCTAGCAGCAAAGGCGCTGCAGAGCTAGAAGCAGATTACAGATACAGACCAAGGAGTTAGCTTGGGTCTGCCTGCTGGGGAAAGAAAGCCAGCAGCTAGAACAAGGGGAGTGTGCAAGAGGTTTTTCCTTACCAATCCCCAAAGCAGCAGCAGGAACAGCAGTTTCAGCATCAGAGGACGCAGAGAGGACTCGATTCGCTTACAATAATCAGGAGATCTCCAGGCACAAATTTGTTGTTCGTGGGAGGGGAGTTTAAAAAACGGGGGTACGCTCAAAAACAAACGAGAGCGGGGAGAGGGCCCCCCAAAGACCCCTAGCTGATCAGACCAGGTGGCAAAGCAAGGACCTTCTCCGGGGGTCTGATCAGAAAATGTCTGGTTTTAAAGGCAAACTCAGGCAGTTTCCCGCCAGTAACTCTGATTGGTTCCCCTTAATCCAGGGGAGGAGAGAAGGCAGGGAAAACTGCAGGTAGGCACAGGACATGTCTGGGCAAGTTTTGAGTCACAGGTATGACTCATATGCTCAGCTATGTGGCCGCTTTAGGTCTTGCATACCTGGGCAGAAATTGAAATTGTTTACTTTTTGTAAGTGACTTATTACATGGAAAAGTAAAACCCCAATTTGCAATTTTTTTTATAAATGCAGCTGATTGGTTCTCTATCCACCAGTGCTCAAATCCTACAGTGATGGGTGCAACTACAAATCTCTAAAATGCAGAAAATAGTTCCATAGTTCTGCTCAAGATGCAGTAACGGATGCGTTCCGATTGTATTGGGGCAAGGATCAACTGTATGCTTTCCTGCTGGTTCCATTGCTGCTTCTGGTGGTCAGAAAGATAAGACAGACAAGGCCTAGGTCATTTTGATTGCACCACCTTGGGCAGATAGTACTAGTAAATGAATCTCCAAGATCTGTCACAGGAGTCTTCATATCTTATGAGAATGTCACCAGATCTAGTTCAAGAAAATGGTTTTATTCTTCATGCCAATCTGTAATCTCTTTACCTGAAGGTTTGAATTATGCTTTCCTCCCATACAGTCTATTTTGGAATATTTACCCGAAGTCTCTGAGCCTCTCCTTGATCAAAGTACACTTGTATGCCTGCTATCTCAGCACACCACACATAGTTGACAGCGGTAAAGCTTCCATCTGTCCCACCATCAGACCACTTTTTAAAAAAACTAGAAACTGTCATTCCATTATTCAGAGGACGAGTTGTAACTGATGAGCCTGATGAGTTTTCTCTTGTCTTTTGCAGGAAAATCCTGAATTTGACTTGCATTTCGACAAAGTGTACAAATGGGTTGCCAGCAGCACAGCAGAAAAGAACACTTTCATTTCATGTATCTGGAAACTGAACCAGCGATATCTTAGAAAGAAAATTGACTTCGTAAATGTTAGTGCCCAGCTTTTGGAAGGTAACATTCAATAATGGTGTTTTTTTTTTTTTTTAAACTTGGTAAAAGATATTCACTAAAGTGTATAAAAAGCAAATGCAAGGTCTGGTTTTGGAAAACTAACTAATTCAATTAATGGTCTTAAATACTAGGAACTATATCTATCCAAATTTACTACCCTGTTGGTAAAGATACTTGTTCATTTGAAGCTATGTTTTGGGGGAAAGCAGGTTCACTATTCTAACAAATAGAACAAGACATTTTCTACAAATGAAACAGTCTGTTTGCTGGAGACACAGAATAATTAGTGAATACTGAAATATTCACTAACTCCCTAACACAATAAAGATAATGTGTAAGGGTCTATATAGTAAGTCTAAGAAGAGGAGAACTCTGTTCAGTCTGGCATTTAACTTCCCTTTGTGCAGTTGTATAAATCTTACTATGTTATACAAATGTGTGTAAACTTCATTTTTTGTATTTGTTTAGGATTATTCCAGGGTAATAATCTGACACTCTTATATAAAAAAAAAAAAAAAAATCTTGGAATGCCTTTGTAGGATTTAATTGCATGTAGTGACTAATCAATTTTCTTTGAGCAGTCTTTGATGTATCAGACTAACAGGAGTAAACTTATTCTGTATCATAATAACATGAGTAAAATTGTAAAAGGCAAAATCATTTAGATGGCTAGAATCTAGTATAAATTGCAGTGAAATGATGACACTTCATAGATTGATTTAATCAGAAATGGCAGAAGTCATATGCTAGTATTACACAATTAAAATGACTTGTGTAGATACACTTGAGTTCAAGTCATTAGACTCAAGGGGTATTTACAGGTGAAAAACTCATTGGGAACCTACTTTTTTAATGTTGAACTCGAATTTTTCAAAACCTTGTGATGTTGTAACATTCAACCTTGTTGCCATTTAAAAAAACACACACACAATGTTCATACTCTGCCCAGCTAATATTCTTTGCTTCCTTTCCTCTGCTTTTTTCACACCTTTTTATTCTCCAGAACTACCTAAAGTTGCAGAAGGTGCGTAACACCTTTTCCTTTATTCTTTTGTGTAATGATTTTTTTTGTAATTAAGTTGTTTTGTTCTCTTGAAATAATTCATTGAATATCTTTTCAAATTGCTAGAGAAAGCAAGTTCCAGGTGTGTGATAGAAGGTGTATGGGACTACATTAATGTCTTTTATGCTTTTTTAATCACTCTCTTCAAACTGTTTTCATAAGCTTACTATTGTGACAGCAAAAGAACACTGAAACCTGTGGCAGATTTCAGCTAATATTTGTCTGGATTTTTTTAATCAATGTCTTGAGGTGTAATCCTCATTTCCTTCATTGTTTCCTGTTCCTGTGGGAAATTTCTGTTGAGCATCAACTTCACTTTTACTCAGTGAATTCAGTTTCTATTTATAGAACAATTTTTTTCTTCTATGAATTACTCTTAGCATATTTTAGAGGCAGAGGGAAAGATTTACAAAAATGAGTGCCTAAGGTTGGGCTCCTAAATGCTAAATAAGTGGCTTGATTTTGGGTGGTGGGAGGGCAGCTGTCTTGTGGGCTCCACTGGATTTTACTTAGTGAGCTCTGAGATGTGTTGGGGGGAATTGTTTACATCTACCTGTGAACTGAACCTTGGCACTTAATGGCTGGTAAAGGCCAGTATGGGAGGTTTGAGACCTATTATTCAGGATTGTGAAAGTAGGATGTGGCCCTGCCAAAGAAACAATCCCTTGACATTAACTACCTTGCCAATTACTACCCTTTATCTAACTTTTCATCGTGGGTAACAGAGTGAGTCCCCTTGCTTCTTGAACTCATAAGTGGCCTCCAATTTGTTTTAGTATTAAGGTGGAGATATCATCTGTAGTTGGTGAGCTTCTCCTAGCAGTCTACATAGGTAATATCCTGGCTGCATCTGCTAACTGTATGAGCAGTCTTCAGTAGCAGTGACCATGAGGTTTTCTTGACTTGCTTGTGGAATTGGGTAGGAATGAATTGGGAATCCCTTGTGATGTGTTACTGAAATTCTCCAAACTTTCTTTGGTGTGAAGGTTTAACTTTGGCTCTTATCCCTAAAACCCTACAAAAGATTTTGAAGTAAATATAGGGCTTAGCCCGCATGCATGCTTGTTTGTTTTTATATTGTATTGTTTTTGTATTGTATTGTGTGTGTTTCCTTTCCTCTATTTGATGTGGCCTTGTCTTTTAGTCTAATCTAATTATTTTTGTTTAAAGGAGGTTGAATTATCTATCTCCCTTTAAAATGGTAGCACTTTTTCCTGGTTTTTTTATTACAAAAATGAATTCATTGTGGGCTTTCTTTCCCCCCCCTTCCCCTCATAAGAATCTGTTCCAAGTGGAGAAAATCAGAGTGTAGCAGGAGGAGATGAAGAAGCTGTGGATGAGTATCAAGAGTTAAATGCAAGAGAGGAACAGGACATTGAAATAATGATGGAAGGCTGTGAATATGCCATTTCTAATGCTGAAGCCTTTGCAGAAAAGTTATCCAGAGAGCTGCAGGTGTTAGATGGGGTAAGGATTTCTTGGTTGTTTTTTTTTAATTATGTAATGAATTAGCATACCTTGTGAAACTCAGTGCATTTTTGCACATATGACAGTATAATTTAACTAGTAGCTAAAAGCTTGAGCTATTGCACAGGTGTAATTCATAAAAATGTGGTGGTTTTTTTTGTTTTGTTTTTTAAATAGGCCAAAAATGGCTGAGAACTTAAATCGTATGGTACCACGAATCCCAGTGATAATTGAACCTGTTTATATTCTAAACAAAAAGAGCTCTTAACAATGCTTGTAGCTGCTTCCATCTCATCATGTTGATTCAACAGACATTCTTGGCTTCAGAGTGACACACAGAGACACAATCCTGAAATCTTATTATATAGACTTCTGCTTTATGCATTTGTTACATTTTATATTTGTCTGAACGCGTACAGTGCATTCTAAAGTAGAGGCTAAAGAGAGAGTATCATGCATATTACAGTTAACTGGATACATATATTGCTATCTTTGTGCAGAAGAATTGCATGTTCACTAGTACCTATATTAAAGAACTTTAAAGCCATTTCCAGGCCTTCTGAAATGAGCTGAATGGACTTCAGGTGAAGGATAGAGAAGGAAAAGGAAGGCGTTCTAGAAGACATTTTCATCTCCCAAAAAACAAATGAAGGAAAAGTGAGATCCATAAATATATGTTTAGTAAACCAACTATGAAATATGTAAATAGACTAATAAAAAGATAAGCAAATTGTGATAAGAGTTCACTCTATAAAATGAGAACACTATAAAATAAATTTAGACAACAATAGAGGTGTTAACTTTTAAAAGAATATTCCGCTCACCTTAGGATAGGGTGACAAGCAGTGTCAACTAGGAGATTTGGATTAATGCCACAGTATTGCAGAATTGGACTGACTGATCTTTGACAGTAACTTATTTAAAAAACAACAACAAACTGCCAGTGCTTTGTCACATAGTGAACTTAATGAAAGTGGGGCTGACTCAGTGATTCTAATATTTTTGCAGAACAGACAGCTTTTAACTAGTTAAACTATATTTTTGCCTTAAGCTTGAAAGTTGTTTTTTCCTGGATGGGGTTGATTTATGTAGAAACACGGTTGAACTGCCAATTAAACAGTTTCCCTAACTCCAGCTTTCCGTAGGGCAAAATCATAAAATATTAGTCACAGGGACCAAAGTGTTAAAATTATTCTGTGACTACAGCCTTTGCATGCTGACTAATATTAGAATACTGTGAAAACTAGAGCAAAACTTTATTCTTACTGATTTTTTTATAAGAAGAGGATTCCACACTCTGCCATGGCCTAAGGCACCTACTCTGTGGTCACAGGTTTCAGAGTGGTAGCCGTGTTAGTCTGAATCAGCAAAAAGAACAAGTACTTGTGGCACCTTAGAGACTAACTAATTTATTTGGGCATAAGCTTTCGTGGGCTAAAACCCACTTAAAATCTTAATACTTTAACATAATTGAAATTGGAGAAAGCCAGAACAACCTAACATTTTGGCAGGTACAGTATTTGATAGTCATGAGGGTGCCATTTAAAAAAATGTGTAAAATTTTTATTCACAATCAGGCTATAAAGTGATTAACTAACTATTTGCTCTGCAGGCAAACATCCAGTCAATCATGGCCTCTGAGAAACAAGTGAACATCCTGATGACGCTGCTGGATGAAGCTCTGAAGGAAGTGGATCAAATTGAGCTGAAGCTGAGCAGTTATGAGGAAATGCTACAGAGTGTAAAAGAGCAAATGGATCAGATCTCAGAAAGCAACCACCTAATTCATCTCAGCAACACAAATAATGTGAAGCTGCTGTCGGAGATAGAATTCCTAGTTGTAAGCATGTTAATTGTGGCCTGAAATCTGAGACCTTTTGTATCGGGAAGTAACTATTTTTAGAAGTGTCTTATAATATCAGTCTTCTTCCAATAGAATAGCATGAAACTAAACTTTGAGCCAGTGCTTTGCTTATATACTGTACTTGTATGTTATCTTTTAGAATCATATGGATTTGGCAAAAGGTCACATAAAGGCCCTCCAGGAGGGGGATCTGGCATCTTCTCGAGGCATTGAAGCCTGCACTAATGCAGCTGATGCCCTTTTGCAGTGTATGAATGTAGGTCTTCGACCAGGTAAAGCTTTTATTAAATAAAATAAGGGAAAATGTAACATTCTCATTGTTACAGTAGTACCTCTCCTTTCAGTTTTTTAGATCGTTTTTCCACACATAGGGAACCTTGCCCTGTAGCTTCTTCCACTCCTAACAAAAAAACATACACGTCTTAAAATATTTTCTGTTGTGATTTTTTTAGGACATGATATGCTTTATGCAGTCAAACAGCAACAGCAGCGGTTCAGTGACCTACGTGAACAATTTGCACGAAGACTTGCCAGTCATCTGAACAATGTGTTCGTTCAGCAGGTAATTTATGGTACTTCGCTTCTTTAATCCAGATGTTTGCAGCTAGATGGCCTTTTTGAAAGCTTTGAAAACAAACCATCATAAAGTTTGAAAGCTTTGAAAACAAACCATCATAAAGTTGAAATCCAAGCACATTTTTTGATCCACATAATAACTTATCTGACTTTGACACATTTATTTACAATAGTCTAATAAGTGTGTATAATACTCAATTCAAGTAGAGCGATTTCTAATGGTTTCTAACAACTAGATGCCACGGAAATAACCGTCTATACGTCTTTGCACAAAATGATCTATATTAAGTTTGACATGTACCTTAAGGTTCAGGTTTGTGATATAACCATAGTAATTTATTTTAGCCTTAAAGTTCGATAGCTAAAACAACAAAGAGCAGTAGTCAGTGAGAGCCAGACTGAATATTAAAAGGTGGACCCTTCCCTACCACAGAAGGGCCCATCTCCACTATAGATATAATTGCATCAAGGAAACTGTATTATGATTGTTTGCAAATCTATGGTTATGCCGCTGTTCCAGTTCATGTAGCTTGCTTACAAAACATGGCTGAATTTCAGTCTATGCAACAAATTGGAATTATGATATAAGCATGGATTTGGACATAAGGTAAATAGGCTGCCTGATACGATTGTATTTGTAGTAGGGATGAGTCCTACACAATTTAGTAGGACTTTGAGCTAGATATTTCTTGTAGTGGAGCAAGTGGCATACTCCCAGTTCTGTAGTTGAATTGTTCTAAAATTATAAGTGAAGTAACTTTTTTAAATCTTACAATATGGGTGGAGGAGGTTTGAATTGAGGACTTGTAGAAGGTGTTGGATTAAAGTGTTTATAGGGCTAGTTCCAAGCAGAGGAGACTAAAAAACCTCTTGCTTTTGCAATTCTGCAGGGGTTTTTTGTATGGACTTTGCAGCAAGTAGAATTGTCTTGATGTGGTTTTGATCCTTGTTTTAAATGATTTAGAATTCATATTGTGCTGAGATTGTTTCCTGTGTGGGGTTGTGTGGTTTTTTTTAGCACCTTTCAATTTTCAACACTTTTTTTTTATTATTCCTGTATTTTATCTCCAATTAGTTTGCTCAGACCCTTCTTCAGCTCTATAACAGGTCCTACTATCTTTCGGTTTCTGTGAGTACATCAGGTTTGATTCAAGCTTCTCTAATTTTATTTTGTTTTTAAAAGCTTGCTAAATCTAACTAGCAGTTGCAACTTTGGCTTCATAAATCGGAAACTTGCCTTTACTGGTTGCAGGGTATAAGGGCTCCTCCTCCAATGTTCGTATCAGCACTCAAGCTTTGTGTGTCTGTTAGTGGACAGACAACATTCACATTGCCTCTGAAGCATAACTAAGGCGGTTAAGTGGCAAGTTGCATGAAGAAAACTTTTATTACATTTGCCACAAAATGAAAAGGTTTGTGCATAACCAATACAAACAGCACCAAACAAAAAAAGCAGGCTGAGATGCTAACTAATAGTTCTTCTAGGTATTGCAGAAAATGAAGAGTTTTTCCAAATACAGTAATGCAGGATAATCTCACGTGCACATGGCATTGCGTTTGGCAGTGCAGGTCCTCCCTGTAATGGCAAGTATTTCTCTACTCTGTAAAAGAATAACTTGCTGGATCTGCTTAGGATTGTCATTGTTAGCTTTTTCTCTTTCTAAATTTTTTTTTACCCTCCCTTACATTTAAAAAACCCCCAAATCTGTGGCACCCCACTTCTTCATCTGTCAGTGTGTCTAAATGAACAGGTAGGCCTTGAACACCATTGTCTCTATGTAAATGGTTCTCATTAGTGAAGCTGGAAAGTTGGATTTGCTGGACAGTGAAGTAAGAGGATGGTTGTGCATTTAAGTGCAGATTTATTGAGAACTTGCTTTTATAATTTTATGCTTCTGATGATGCTTTTTTATAAAAGTTAGCTGTTCTTACTACAATGTAATACACCTCTACCCCGATATAACGCGCCCCGATATAACATGAATTCGGATATAACGTGGTAAAGCAGCGCTCCGGGGGGGGCGGGGCTGCGCACTCCGGCGGATCAAAGCAAGTTCGATATAACGCGGTTTCACCTATAACGCAGTAAGATTTTTTGGCTCCCGAGGACAGCGTTATATCGGGGTAGAGGTGTATATTGGTTGCATTCATCTGATATATCACTTAGCTAAACCATACTGTTGTTTCATACTGGAGGAAACTTCAGAGGGAGGATATATAAAAAACAGTAAACTTACTCAGCCAGTCATCTTCTGTGTTACCTTTGCAAAGATTTCTAATCTTTGTGCCTGGATAAGTGCTGACACCAGTCCAGTTTCTTCTTAATCCTTCAGTGAAGACATTGTGAGGGTGCAGACTCAAAATCTGATGTCTCATTCAGCAGAATTGAGTAATTTCACTACAGGTTCAAGTAGGAAAAACTGATGGACTGGGAAGGAATATGCCCTTGTTTAAACTCTCATCTTCAAATGTAGCAGCAGCAGCAACAACAACAAATTATACTTTAAATTTAGCATGTTGGACAGTATGAAAGTCTGTTGTGTCAAAGGTATTGGCTTATAAAATGGCATACTGTTCTTACTAGGCAGTTGGATGAATTGAATGCAGAAGATGCCCATTTAAATGTATTTGAAAAATGTCTTTAACTGGCACATTTTCTCTTGTCTTTAACATCTTGTTGAGAGTTGCACTTTTTGTTTAGAATTACTTGTGTGATTTATTTGAATTTCTCATGTAAGCACTTTCCTTGTTTCATTAAGAAGCAATCCTGAACCAGAAAAGGCAAGTGTGAAAACATGAAGCAGTTCAGTCTTTTGCTCAAACATACAATCAATTGTCAGCTGAATTTATTTAGACATGATAAAGGGAGAATAAACTCCAATGGATTTATCCAAGCTTAGATATCTTAACCTTGAACTATAATGCAGCTTGTTTCATTTTAAAAACAAAGTTTTATGTAACAGTGCATTCACGTATATTTTTATTTTAAAAGAATCAAACAAGAAATTCTAGAAATCTGTTGACATTTTAAACAGAAAAATGCAACTCCAGATTAGAGCTAATTGCATTTGCAAAAAGTCTGCAGTTACTATTGCTAACATTCAGCAGTTGATATAGTTAAACATTTACTTGTCTGTGTTCTAATCTTATCATGTTTTCTAAACTTGTATTTTATTTAATAAATTATCTGTAACTTTAGGATGTTATCAGGTTCTGTTAGTAAGGAAAACATAAACCAGCTGGGCTTTCTTCTTTTGAAACAGTCCTAAGGGACAGTGGACAGCAAACTTGATAAAAGCTTGCAGTGCAACGTGAAGACAAAAAAAAAAGTGTAATTTTGTGCTATGAATGTATCTAGTGGCAGTACACTGAACCAGAGGTGGTACTCCTTTTTATGTGGCATTTTTGGAGAAAAAACACCTCTTGGTTCTGGGCCCCTAGATACTAGAGTTTAAACAAACTGGATGTCATTTGGAGTAGAGCAACAGAAAAAATTAAGATGGAGGGATTGACTTAGAAGGAAAAATAAGTAGAACAAAGTTAACTTTGCTAGACCATGGCTAAAGGGTGAACGTGATCAACTGTAACTATGTGAAGAATGCTAATACCAAGCAGAGAGGGAAATTCTTTGAAGTGGTACAAGAGGGGAATGAATTGGAATTATGGGATGAAATAAGCAAAGGAAATTTTGGCTGAATATCTGAGAATGTCCTAACAATAACATCAAGTAAATTGTACAGAAGTCTTGCAAGAGAAGTGATGGAAGCCCCAATAGTTGAGTCTGGAACAAAACAACTGAAATATATATTGTAGGAAACAAGGCTGCATAGTAGGAGGATGAAATAGATGACTAAGAGGTTTTCTGTAAGGCTTTTCATAGAAATTCAAATCTTAAAAAGGGTGGGTGGCATCAAAGAGCAATTAAGAATATTTTGCTGTTACTGAACTAATATACAACCTTTTAACAGTGTTAACTCCCTAACAAATAGGAAGATAATTGCTGCTGTTGATATAATATATTACTCTTGTTTGTTTAAGCCTAGCTGATCCCTGGTTTTTTAATTGTTTTGTTTTAAATAAATATGCAGCAATAAAGACAAACAATACATGCATACTATGACCACAAAGATCACACTTTCTCCTCATTCGGCAGGGGTGACTCAAGTGTGGCCTGTGCCCATCTGACCTTATACCAAGGTGTGGCCTGCCTCCTGCAACTCTCAAGGTCACTAGTTTGCATTTGGTAAAGTCAAATTTCAAGGTTTCAGTTGGGTTTTAGAGAAAAAAATAATTTATCTGTGTGTGTGAACTTACTCTTTGCTGGGACAAATAAGAAAAGTCATCTCAGGCTAGGAATCATTTTAATGTAATCTGCTATCTCATGCTGTATCCCAAATTGGATGTCATTTTCTTTATCATTCTAATTCTGAAAAAGGAGGCTGTAATAATAATAAAAAATCATAGTTTGACTAGTTTGTCTAAAGCATTTTAAATACACTGAATTGTTTGGATTGCAGTGTTTAATTAAGGTTATTTTTCAATTAATGTTTATATTTAATGTCCAGGTTTAAGTCTCTCAATTTAAATTAGGTGTCCATGACTATATCACAGTTGAAAACTACAAAGATTTTGAGTTCTACACACTTCTTTTACATACATTGGGCCTAATTTCCAAGTGTCTGAACTGTACTTGGTACAGTGGGAAGTGGCTATGGGGGAAGATGGTCCTAAGTCATCTTTTTCGTTTCTGTGTAACTTAAAGCAGTCTAATGGCTGCTCTAAACTACACAAACTAAAATCATCTTCTTAGGACCACCCTGCCAAATGGTCACCCCCATCCCACCTCTGACCTGCTCTAGAATGCCCCCATATTTGGAGAGAGTGGCTGACAGTGGTTTAAGCTGACTTTACACTACTTGAAAATTCCGTTATGTCACAGGAATCACTGCCTAACCAGGGCAGTTTTGTGCCCTTTGCACTGCCAGAAAAGCACAAAAGTTATAGATCTGAGGGCCAAGATCTGGCCCATAGATTAGTTGTGAACCAGAGGAAAATTTTCCTCCTGCATAGTGCAACATAGCATATAGTGACTTAAAAAAAATTGAACAATGAAATCTGTGAAATATAACCTTGAATTGAGCTAATAATCATACAGTCTACTATGACTCCAGAGTGCATTTGTCATCTCAACTTGTATTAAACCAGTGGTCTCCAATCTTTTTACGCACAAGATCACTTTTTGAATGTAAGTGTAACCCAGGATCTATCCTGCCCCTTCCCTGAAGTCCCACCCCCACTCACTCCATTCCCCCCCCCCGTCACTCTCCCCCACCTCACTTACTTTCACCGGGCAGGGGCTTGGGGTTTGGGAGGGGGGTGCGGGCTCTGGGCTGGGGCTGAGGGGTTCAGAGTGTGGGAGGGGGCTCCGTAGAGGGTTGGGGTGCAGGAGGAGGTGAAGGATGCAAGCTCTGGGAGAGAGTTTGGGTGCAGGAGGGGGCTCCGGGCTGGGGCAGAGTGTTGGGGTGCAGGAGAAGGTATGGGTTGCTGGCTATGGGATGGGGGGGGTCAGGGTTGGGGTGCAGTAGGGGACATGGGGTGCTGGCTCTGGGAGGGGGCTCAGGGGCTCCCAGAAGGGGCCAACATGCCCCTGCCCCTCTCTGCAGGCACCGTCCCCGCAGCTCCCATTGGTCACAGTTCTCCATTCTCAGCCAATGGGAGCTGTGGGGGCGGTGCTTGCAGGCAGGAGCAGTGTGTAGAGGGAGACCCCTGCCCCTCCCCCGGGACTGCAGGGGCATGCTGGCGACTAACTGGAGCGGTGTGGGGCTGGCGCAGGCAGGGAGCTTGCCTTAGTGGTAGCCCTGCTGTGCCACCATACTTTTAGCAGCCGGAGATCGTAATCAACTGGGAGAGTCTCCAGGATCGGTCCAGTCGATCGCAATCGACCGGTTGGTGACCACTGTATTAAACACACAAAAACCCTTATTTTTAAAGAACATTATTAAGGTTGCAAAGACATGCACTCAAAAATTAGGAAATGCCAGAATTAAGGTTACCTGTACCACCTTAATTCAGCCCCCTTGTTCATGTGCATTAAGATACAGTTTTAATTACATGATTGCATACTATTTTTTCCCACAGGCCCTCAGTCATTCAGTGTATGAGATGGACCATGCTCCAGGGTTGAATCAGGGTTTTGTAGTAAAGGAGGCAGTTGTCTGTTTCATTTGTTCCAGAAGTTAAAAGGTGTGTAGTGAATGAGGCAGTGGATTGAAGGAAGAGAGAGAATGATTAAGGTAGTTGAATGCTGCTCTTGGAAACTGAATTCTGTCCCTGCCCCTCCCCCAGGTTTCCTGTGTGATCCTGGACAGTCACTTAAACTAGACTTTTCACAGGTGGTTACTGTGTTCCTCATTTTCTCTGGGTGCTTGACTTGAGACTCGGGGGGGTCTGTTTGCAAAAGTGCTGAGCACTCACAGCTGCAACTGAAGTCAATGGGAACTGTGCTTTGACCATATTAGCTGCTATATAATGCCATATATTCTGAAAAATCAGGTCCCAGGTGTGTCAAATCGGGCACCTAAAATTAGTGGAGACTTTGACATTAATTTTTCTGTGCCTCAGTTTCCCATTTGTAAAATGGAGATAATATCCCCTCATTTCACAGGAGTGTTGTGAAAATAATGTAATGTATAGTGATGAGTGCTGTAGAAAAGCCTGTGCGGAAACTAATAATTCTGTCTTCAGAGCAGTGTTTGAGTACTGTGCAGTAAATAAAGACTAGGGTCACACATCGAACAATGAGGAAAAAAATACTGACTAGCTCCTTGTTAATTGAGCACCATCTATCTTGTGAACTGAATGAGGCAGGAGTCCTATGGAAAAATTTATGTGATCATGTGATTACAGACTGTATCATAATTCATGTGCACAAGGAGGCTGAATTAAGGTTGCACAGGCAACCTTAATTCTCGCATTTCCTAACTTTGCATGCTTGACTTTGCATCCTTAGTGTGTGTTTTAATGTAGCTTTGGGTGTAATTTCCCAGGATTTAAAAAAACTAAACTGAACAAAAAAAAATTGTCATGTGGCATAATATTGACATCCACCTAAATCCTCAACTGTATTGGAACCTTTAGATCTTCCGCATAGACCTCTGCCTTTTGAGCTAACAGAGTAACTAACTGATAGAGGATGACAACCTACTATTGTTATATGGACCAACGCTAGATGGGGATGAGACATTTTGACATTGTTTTTCATAGATATTTGCTGACAGCAGAGGAATAGTGAGACTAGAATCTTGAGTTCCATTCCTGGCTCTGGAGGGGAGTGTGGTCTAGTGGGCACAAACTCTTCTTCCTGTACCTCTCCCCAGGCTTGCATGTCTTCTGCCCCATCCTTTCCAAAGTGTCCCTGTGCCGTCTTCCCCACCCCTGGTTTCTTGTCCCAGTCCCTTTATCCTCACCTAGCCAGTCCCAGTCTCTCTAACTCAGGCTTCTCATCCTAGTCCCAGTTCCTCCATCCCCATAGCTCCTTGTCCAGTCAATCCCAGCTCCCCTTCCTGGCTCCTCATCTAATCTGCCTCCACATTCTCTGCCTCTGGTCGTCCTCCTCCTCCTGCATTCCATGCCCTCACTGGCTCCCAGTCCCTGTTTCCATCACTAGACTCTTCATCCAATTTCAGTGTTTGCCTCACCCCCCCACTCCTCTTTGCCTTGCCAGTCCAGTTCTCTACTCGCACCTTGGCTTTTCATCAAGTCTGTTTCCCCAGTTCCCATACCTCATTCCTTCCCCACCTCACGAGTTCTCAGTCCCAGTCTCCTTGCTCAAATAGTTCCTGTCTTCCCACGTAGCTCTTTGTTTCATATTGAATCCCTACTCCACTGCCTATCTAATCAGTTCAGTCTCCTCTCCCTGCCAGCCTCTTTCCCCTGCCCCCGCTCCTTGTCTCAATCTAATCATCCCACACCCCCAATCTGACTCTTACCCCTCTGCTTTCAAATCAGATAGCTTCCTCTGTGCTGCCTGGACTTCAGCAGGAGGAGCATTGAGACCACAAGAGGGACAGTTTTTTGCTTTTCAGTTCTGTTCCAGACCCAGTCTGGCCTGCAGCAGCTATTGCAGAGAAAGTCTTGTCACTTCCTGTAGCCCAGGGCTGGAGCTTGCTTAGTTGCTCAATACAGATGGGAATCTTCAGTGAGTTTAGATGCTAAATTCAATCAAGTCTCTGCTGAGTATGTGCAAATTACAAATTTTCAGAAGCTTATAATTTGGCCAAATTTGGTCTGATATTCACAGGGACAGCAGAAGACAAATCCATGATACAAGCCACAGTCCAGTGTCCTAGTCACTAGGCCACTGCAGGATGTCATTCAAGCTATTAACTGCAGATAAGTGACATGTGAAAGAAGTAATTTTCAGTTTCACTTTTCTGTTTTCTTTTGTTTATCTGACAATGTGATAATTTTTAGGCCAATCAGATAGCATTTATAGTGGTATGTTTACACACATTGCTTCTACACTTATTTTAATGTTTTCTTTTATCAAGGGTCATGACCAAAGTTCAACACTTGCCCAGCACTCTATTGAGCTGACATTACCCAATCACCATCCCTTTCACAGAGACTTGCTTCGATATGCCAAATTGATGGAGTGGCTAAAAAGTACAGATTATGGAAAATATGAAGGGTTAACAAAGGTATGTGACTCAGATATTGGATAAATTCTCTCTAGTGCTATGTGTTCCATTATTTTTGGATGAGTGTCTTATTCTCAATTTGAATGTTAAATTGTGATTAAAAAAATCACAGCTCAGCTCTTTTAATCCCTGATCCTTCTTTCCCTACTTTTTTTCTTGGTATTATCGTCATTTACTGTGATATACACTGTAAACTCCTCCAGAGATAGGTGATCTTTTTAATATCTGTAAAGCACCATACAAAGTTATGGCACTTAATAAATATGTGATACCTTTAAATACACATTTTTCCATTGTGTGCCCTAATGGCATACATAATTAAAAAAAAAAAATTCTGGAAAATAACTCTGGTATAAATGGTCTTCCTAGTTCCACTGAACTCATTGTTAATCCATTGTTTGTTTTTTATGCAAAACTTTTTAGAGGCTATTTTAAATAAAATAGAAAATCTCAATTTTAGTTATTTTTAAAAATTTGTTTTTGTAAGTTGTTTGTACAGGTTTTTCAAAAAATACCATGAAGTGAAAAATTAACCACAGATTGTACAGAAATTGTGCAGGTGTAACTGAAGGCAACATTTGGCCCTTAACAGTGAGTTTTTTGCTCTTATTAAGCACGCTATTTTTAAGGCCGATAACAATGGATGACAATTATTAGCAATCCTGATATTGACAATTTTCTGTTCTGAGCAACTTTTTTGCTAGGAACCAACCCAATCCGATTGACTTCAATGTTAATGGTATTTGGCTATTAGCAACTGTCATGCCATTTACTGACCACTTGTTTTTGCCGTACAGCCCCACAGGTCCCCACTTCCTGTGGAAAGCCCCAGATACAGGCAGGTTTGCATGGCTGCTGCCAGGGAGAGAAGCACTTGGTCACACTGATCCTGGGCTCCTGAAGCAGTCTGGACAGTGCATGGAAAGGGGCTGTGCAACCCCGCAGGCACCCGGTGCCTCTGCTTCCTGTAGAAAGCCCCAGCATTCAGGCTACAGCCCCACTGCTTCCCTTCCTACAGCCCACCCTCCCAGCTTCCCTTCCCACTGTCCAAGCCTCCTGTGTTTTCTTCTGTGTTGGTGGTGGGTACCTAGCTGCAGGGCTGCTCTGCGCTGTTGTCCTGGGCATGGGTTTTTTGCCTATTGGCAACTTTTGGTTATTAGCAACTTTCTGCTAGGAACTTAGAGGTTGCTAATGAGTGTCATCCGTTGTAAATTCAGTCAGTCTTAAGTATTAGAGTTTTAAAGCAGACTCCTAAAAATGATTCTGAAACATTCAACTAGTTGTGTTTTCTTTCATGTCATATAAGAAGAAGTTGGGTTAAATGCCCAGTAGAAGACTGACGTCTTTTACAAAGAAAGTAATTTGGTCCCCATTTTAGTCAGCATTCATATAAATTAGGTATGTAGCCTATTAGACAGTCTCTGTACTGTCTGAGACTGAATGGTAAATTTCTAGAACATTTTCATACCTTTCAAGTGTACGCAAACTATATTTGATAACCTTCCTTGGTATCCTGTTTTAATTTTCCCTCGTTCTTTCGATTTGTTTGAATTGGGCTGTAAGCTAAAGTTAGGGATATACTCGGAAAACAACAGTCCTTTTACTGGAATTCTTTGTCTTTTGCAGCTTTGTAGTTAAAGTAGTGCTTTTGAATAATTAATATAATATTCAAATGAGCAAATGAATCAATAACACTTTCTGTCTAACTGTGAGCTCAATGATTATTAGTGATGTAACTTAAAAGGTAATGAATTATTTAGTTCCCCCCCCCAATAATGAAAGTAAGTAACCCTGTGACTGCCAAGAGGACTTATTTTGTGCTTGTAATGTTTTTTGATAGAAATAATAAAATGCAATAACTTCCAAGAACTGAAACTAGATTTCCCTACTAGCACTGGTTTGTGGCTATTGAAAAACTATTTATTTTGCTTAATGATCTAATTTGTTTTACTTGCAGAGAAATAATTGTAAAAATAATGGACTGAACACTATTGTGGAAAGTAGAAGTAGTTACCGTTGTATGTAAAAGTGGTGATAGTAGTTTAGCAATTTTGGGAAAGGGCTGAGTTCCTACTACTAGTATTTCAAGGCAAAATAGAGGGTAATAGGATATGTGTGTAATATGTGCTTGTGTGTGCGCACACATACAACCCTAAAGATAGGTATTTGCATGTCCTCCTTGTCACATGCGCCTATGCACACATGCACATATGGTTTAATAGGGAAAGGGCATGTGCACTTATTCTTCCAATATGTTCTTGTTATGTTTTTGTACTGATAGTTAGGAATAGATAAGCAATTTATGGAGGGATTTATGGACTCGCTATGCCAAGTGATTAATATTTGAGGATATATGAAAACAAATACCTCCAGAATGCACTTCCATTTGTGGTGCTGAATAAGAGATTGTTTTACATAGCGAATTCAAGTTATAAATCAAGCAATTGGACTGTCAAATAATTTATACTTTAGTTGTGAGAAGTTTTTTGCTTTTTGAAATGTAAACTTTCTTAGCAACAATGCAAGGCAAAATTAAAGCAAGCTTCTTCTATAGTTTACAGTAAAGAAGATACATACAACAAATAAAGGACCAGTATCA
Source organism: Emys orbicularis (assembly GCF_028017835.1). Taxonomy (NCBI): domain Eukaryota; kingdom Metazoa; phylum Chordata; order Testudines; family Emydidae; genus Emys; species Emys orbicularis. The sequence goes on along the minus strand of NC_088687.1, from coordinate 92,345,601 downwards.
CTGCATCTGGTGGCAGGGAAGTGGAATTTATAACATCTTGAGCTATCTTTGCCTTCTATTTCTCAGCAGGGGTTCATCCTGTGGGAAGGCAAACTTTCAGGGGTTTTGCCTGGGGAGTACATCTTTTTATTTGCTGCTAGAGGCTCAGTAAGAGCCCAGTAGCAGAGGTTGTAAAGGGGATGAGTTGAATTATCATGTCCCCCTGCCACTCTGGTCACCCCCAATAACAGTGGGCTGTGCTGGCCATTTATACTCCCCCTGTGGTGGGGAGGTTGCAACATACCCCAGTGGATTTGTTGCTTTGAAGCCTCTGCTGGTAGCATAGACCTCTAAGGTTTTATATAGTCCAAATCTTTAGATGCAAGGCACCAAGAGCATTAGCTTGTTCATTTTATTTGCAGGTTGCCATTTATAATTCTGGGTTATTTCATTTGTTCAGATTACAGTACGTATGCTAAACTGTTTTTGTTTTTCACTTAAGAATTACATGGATTATTTATCACGGCTATATGAAAGAGAAATAAAAGATTTCTTTGAGGTTGCCAAGATTAAGATGACGGGCACAACCAAAGAAGGAAAAAAGTTTGGTAAGCTTCCAAAAGACACATACCTTTGCTTTAGTTTTTTGTTTGTGTTGTAATAAACATTTATGGCAAATCATCCAGAGCCAACTTTGTAAAAGACTGTTTTGTGCCTGAACTGGAAAGATGCTACATTTGGCAGACATGGCTGAAGTCAGAGAACAAATATAGGATCATCAAAAATGTATTAGATACACTGCAAAAGCCCTCTGTGACACACTTGTAGTAAATTCAGAGGGAGTTGAATGAGTGAGATAACTTGAAGAATGAGGCATGGCACTATATACGTCACTGTGAATGCAGATCACTGTTTGAGACCTGACAACACATTTATTGTTTAAAAACTTCACTTAGTGGGATTTTAACGCTGAAGCACATTTGGAAAAACAAACACACATTTTATCTAAAGAAAACTATTTGGGCAGTGTTTTAGTTACTTGTGCTACTAAGAGATTTGTATTTTAATAAATACTTATGAGGGATTTTGAGGAAGCTAACTTAAACACTAATTCTGCCCATGGGGATGTACATACATGGGTTTCAAAGGGAGCTGTACATGCATCTGAGGTTGGAAATTGTATTTAGTTTTCCTTTTGATGGGTGCATGTATCCCCTTTGGGAAAAGGAGTTCACGCATGTGTATGAAAGGGAATCTATACCCAAAATAACATTGCAATTTAGCAGCAAATAATAAGGAAAAACAGGTAAAAGGTAGATGGATTTGTATGCAAGATGTACTGTATTTTAATGTTTGGTATAGACATATAGCCTTTAATCTCCCATCATTTTACAATTGAAATGAAAGAATGCAATTAATTCTGCTTTGCCTGTTTTAATATAGTGAGCTAAATCTTTGATGCACTTTCTCAGATGATATATTCTATTTGTTAATATGCCTAAATTTGCCAAACCAGATAATTGAACATGGAGCACAAATGGTTCCCTAAAGTTTTCAGAAAAACAGCTTGAAGCGGAAGGAGTCCTGAATCTTGAAATGTTAACCTACCTCGTTGGTCACGAGTTTAAAAAAAAAAAAAAAAAAAAAAAATTCTCCCTTCTCCCTGCCTCTTAAAATAACCCTATATTTTTTTCCATTATTTTTTTTACTATTCCCTTGTGATCCACTTTGGGAGGAAACAACGTTACCCATAGTAATTATGTTCTGGACTTAGGACACATTATTGTGAACTGTGGATAACAGATCTTTGTTTTAGAGGAAAGAGGTTATTCATATATGTGATTTAAAAAGATCCAAGAGAATTTCTGTTAAGATTCATATTTGTGTAAACTTTGACTACATTTTTTTAAAGCCTAGCAATCTTTTCAGTCTAGCAAGAGGGTGGAGAAACTTTCTACCAATGTATCTAGTGTAAGATTAATTACTTTTGTAACAGTTCTACTTAAACGTAGACATATTCTTTTATAGTTTGTCCTGTAGCAAACCAAACTGTTGCTTTCTCAGACCTTCAGTAAGCCAGGAAAGAACTTCCTTCTAGTAGGACATTCTGAGATATGTCCTCCAGTATTCATGCAGAGACTGAGCAGAATCTCTTCCTCAAGGAGTGAGTGGATAGGCTTTAGTCATTGCACAGAAACAGAACTGGCATTCTGCAGCTGCATTTATGGGGGAAATTCCTCGCTACCCAGCCCAGGAATTAATGAGCAGCTTTCATGGATGCATATCCCAGAATCATGGATTGTCCGTGGAGTCCACAAATAAATTTAACCTGAATTAGATTATAGTGGTAGTATAGGAAAATACACTGCTCTGCACTGTTCATGTTCTTAATGTTATCAGTTGTGCAAAGGGAGGGAAAGAAGCATCTCAGATCTTTGCAGATAAATAGTGTTTCATTTTGCCTTTTAAATGTCAGCTGATTTTTTAAAAAATGAATGCAAAAACCTATTTAACAATGCCAAATTAAAAAGACTTGTGCATTGGAGGAAGTTAGTGCATATTCCTAAAAGATGTTTTGTTAAATTAATGTGCATTTATTTAATAATGAAAAAATTACTGTGTAAGGAACACACAGAGGCTTTTTACAGAGTAGATTTTGGGGGATCAGACACTGCCAGTCTTTGAGCTATGTTGGTGTTCTCTTGCCTTTTGCTTCTTTGCAGTTTCTGGAATGAAGCTTCAATTTGAACATCTTAAAACAGAGAGGATCTGCTGGGAGAATTCTTTTGGTGCTCTGTACTAGCACATGGCTCTTTTTTTTGGGAAGACAGTCTGACACAAAAAAGAGAGCAGTAAAACTTCTGGGTTGCAGTGCAAATTCCTCCTTGCCTTAACAGGGTGTACTTTTCTTCCTCTGAAGCTAGAAACTTGTTACCTTCAGTGCATTTAAATACAATGAGCTGAGAATGGGAAAGAATCCTAGAATCTTAGAAATGTAGGGCTGGAAGGGATCTCAAGAAGTCATCAAGTCCACCCCTCTGTGCTGTGGTAGGACCAAGTAAACCTAGACCATCCCTGACAGATGTTTGTCCAACTGATTTTTAAAGGATATCAATGATGGAAACTCCACGACCTCCTTTGGAAGCCTATTCCAGAGCTTAACTACTATTACAGTTAAAAAGTTTTTTCTATATCTAACTTAAGTCTCCCTTGCTGCAGATTAAGCCCATTGATACCTGTCCTAACCTCAGTGGACCTGGAGAACAGTTGATCACCTTTCTCTTTATAACAGTCCTTAGCATGTTGGAAGATTATTATCAGGTCCCCAAATCAGTCGTCTTTTTCTCAAGACTAAACATGGACCTTTTTCTCAACCTTTCCTCATAGATCAGGTTTTCTAACCCTTTTATCATTGTTGCTCTACTCTGGACTCTTCAGTTTGTCCACATCCTTTCTGAATTGTGGTGCCCAGAGCTGGACACAGTACTCAAGCAGGGGCCTCACCAGTGCTAAGCAGAGCAGGACAGTTACCTCCCGTATCTTACATACAACACTCCTGTTAATACACCCCAGAATATTAGCCTTTTTTGCAGCTGCATCACATTGATTAATCATGTTCAGTTTGTGGTTCACCATAACCCCCAGATCCTTTTCAGAAGTACTACCGCCTTGACAGTTAGTCCCCATTTTGTAGTTGCAAATTTGATTTTTCCTTCCTAAGTGAAGTACGTGTGCACTTGTCTTTATTGAATTTCATCTTGTTGAATTCAGACCAATTCTCCAATTTGTGAAGGTCATTTTGATTGTTCAGCCTGTCCTCCAAAGGGCTTGCAACCCCTCCCAGCTTGATGTCATCTGCAGATTTTATAAGCATACTCTCTACTCCATTATTCAAGTCATTAACGAAAATATTGAATAGTACTAGACCCCAGATTGACCCCTTTGGATTCCTACTAGTCATGCCCTCCTAATTTGACAGCAAACCTCTTTGAGTACCATGTGACAACAGTATGTCCTACCTACCAGATGATACTTCCACAGCAGCCCGACCATTATATACCTTTGTCTAAGGATGGTCCTTGGCTATATTTCTTTGTTCTGCAGCGCCAGTCTATGGGCTTGGGGATCAGTGGATCTATGAAGAAACCAATACCAAATATGCAGTACTGTGGTAAAAAATAAAATAGTGCAGATAAAAATTAAGCTGGAACTAAATCTGAGTCTGACATCCTAAAACTGTCTGCGTTGGTGCCTAGTTGAGAAATCGGTGTTGAAGAGCATTTGCACATCTGAATTTGTACAAATGAAAGTAAATACCTATCCTCTTAGAATAGGAACAGCTTGCCAGCTCCACTCTGATGGGGTGGTTCTTTGAGGGATTGTACACATAAACATTTCACTGTAGATGTGTGTCCAGTGCATCCGAGTCAGAGACTTTTGCGAGCAGTACTGCTAGGTGGCGCACAGGCTCCTGCTCAACATGTGTTCTCAGGAGAGGGCATAAAAGGGGCATGACCACAGTCTTCCTGGTCCCGAAGAAATCTGGTGGCTTCCAGAACTATTTCAAAAGCCGAACTATTTCATCAAGAAAATCAAATTCAGAATGGTCACCCTCGCTATTACCCCTTCCATGGAGACAAGACATATATTTTCATGTGGCACTTCATCCCTGCCATTGAAAGTACCTTCAATTTGTGGTAGGTACCAATGATTAACTGTACATGGTGCTTCTCTTTAGTCTATCTTCAGCCCTGAGTATCTTCACCAAATGCATGTTGGGGGTAGTTACTCACCTCCATCATTTGGGTATTCAAATATTCCCTTACCTGGATGATTGGCAGATTCATGCAGCATCGAGCGACCAGGGCCAGAACAGCATCCTTGTCATCAGACAAGTGTTCTGCTGTCTAGATCTGAAACTAAATTGGACAAATCGCAATTACAACCAACTCTCAATGCATAACTTTCATAGGAATCCACCTCAATACCGGGACTGTCATGGCTTATCTTCCAAACAAGAGGTATCAATCTATAGCCATCCTTTCCAAAAGCCTCAAGTCCAATCTAACAACATCAGTGCATGCCTGTCTTCAGCTTCTTGGCCACGGGGCCTCATGCATGTATGTAACTCCACATATGAGGCTTCAGTCAGTGTATTGGTTTTTCAAGTAGTTCTGTGAGCGTTGACCAGGCTTCTATTTCTACGTTACATCAGCCAATAGATAATTTTTCCATCTTTTCTCATCCTTTCATTTTTTTCTATTTTTGAAATGCCAAATCAATGTTTACCCTCCTGTTCCTACACCTGTATATGGGATTTAAACTTTGTCCTCTCCAAACTGATAGGACCCCACTTCGAGCCAATGGCTACAATTTCATTATCTTTATTTTCTCTAAAGAAAGTGATTCTTGGTGGCAGTCATTTCTACAAGGAGGATTTCAGAACTTTAAGCTCTCTTGGCTGACCCTCCTTTCATGGTCTTCCATAAGGACAAAGTATCTCTTAGTCCTCACCCTAAGTTTATGCCTAAGGTAGTGTCAGTCTTCCATTTAAACCAAACAATCTTTTCATATTTTTCCTGAAATCCCATTCATTTAAGACTGAAGAAGCATTCCATACTTCATAGAGCACTGGCATTTTACTTGGACCACACTAGGTCTTTCAGGTCTTATCCCAGGCTCTTTGTAAGCTATGCTGAAAGAATTAAAGGTCAATCAGTGTCATCTTGGCAAATCTCATGCTGGGTTTCTGACTGTATGAAACTCTGCTACGATCTTGATAAAGTCTCTCTATTGAGAATAACCTCTCACTCCACTAGGGCTCAGTCCACCACATCACCATTCCTGAGCAATCTTCCAATAGCTGGTGTATGCAAGGCAGCAACATGGTCGTCTGTGCATACTTTTCCCACTCATTACACCATGAGTCAAACCTCTTGAGATGATACCAACTTTGCAAGTTGGTGGTACAATCCCTATGTAGATGATCCAAAGTCCTTCTACCTGTAAGGGAATGTCTGAGGAATCATCTCCAGTGGAATGTGTATGTGCACAATGACTCAAAGGAGAAAAAAGGTTATTTATCTGTACAGTAACTATTATTCTTTGAGGTATGTTGTGCACATATACATCCCACGACACTCCCACCTTCCCCGCTACTTTGGACTTTACTTAAAGCAGTGCGAAGGAATGGACAGGTAGGCGGCAGCCATGCCTGTTTTATGCCATCACCTGAGAGCATGAGGACCACCTAGTGGTAGTATTGGCAGAAGTCTCCAACTCGAGTGCAGTAAGTGCACATTCACCTAAAATGGAATGTGTATGCACAACACCTCTCAAACAACAATAGTTACTGTACAGATAAGTAACCATTTGGGTTTTTTGCGGCTGTAACTTGAAAAATTCATGCTTACCAAGAATTGTTGAATCCTACTAAATTTTGCTTCTTGAGCAGGTGTGCAAGTGCTTTCTACTGGTGAACTTAGAATCCTTTACCACAAACAGGGAAATATTATCTTGTCACAGGGTACTCTAAACTTCTTACTAAAATGCAGTTTTTTGCTTGAGGAAACTACTTATTTTATTTTTCAGAGACCAGCAGGATATTCAGGGGATAAACCTTTTAAAAATGAGTTGTATCTTTATGTAAATGTTTTTGTTGGTAGTGACTTTTTTCTTAGCCTGCAAATTGGGAAATTCTTGATGCAACCTGATTGAAAAATACATTACTTCTCACTGTGAAAAGCGAAATTAAGTTGTCAGCAACAGCAATATACAATAGGCTGGCTGGTCTTATTAGGGAAAAGGATATTATTGAAAGGACTTTTGCAGAATTAATAGATTTTTAGTTAAAGAGCTGGAAGATGATGTAGGTAGCCCTGATGTAGTACAAGTCTAAGCAGGATTAATCTGTTTGCATTTCTCTTTGTTTGGTATCAATATGATTTACAGTTTATTTGCACACTGTTCCTGTAAACTGCAAATCTTATCCAATATCAATCTTTGCAAATAAGACTCACTATTTTGGTGGTCTTTTCTGTGTTAAGGAGAATTTGATGTATAAATGTTTAACAAGTCAGAGTTTTCCTACACATTTTGTTTAAAAAAAAAGAAAGTTTAATGTTTTGAAACGTATACTGTGTTTTCCATGTAGTTAGATACTGAATTTCTAGAACAGCACCTCCCCAACTACATGTGTTTGCAACTATAGTTACTTGCTGGTTATAGTTCTCTGCATGTTTCTTTCCAGCTAGTGCTTAACTTGCATCTTGTGCATGGTTTGTGCAAACTGCATTTTTAACTTGTCTTTGTCTTTGATGCTTGCAACCTAATCCATGCCAGCTACACTGCCTCGAAAAGAAAGTGCTGTCAAACAGGAAACAGAGAGTGAGTATGACTAGTGCATTAGTATGTATTGTCAATGCATGTGTGTCTATGTGTAGGTGTAGTTATATATGATGGAAAACCCATTAACCCTAAAGCTGACAGTTCAGGGTGCAATAAGTATTTGTAAGCAAAACACATCCAAGAGATGTTGAACATAGTTGGTAATTATATTACTTTGAACATACAGAATTAAAATTAATAATGGTTTCTCTGTGATTGATATTTATGAAGATTTACCACAGCATTTTACTTGCAGTTTGAATATAGCAGGAGATGTTGCTCTTAACTTTGTTTTTGTACTGAGGTCTCTCATCATAGCAAGAGCTCTTCCTTAAGTCCCCTTCTCCTCCCACCCCACTTTATTCCCAGCTGTCATCAACCAAAAGAATGTGAACTATGGAAAAAGCAAGTCCAAGAGAATATGGAGAATATCCTCAGATACTCAAGTGTTTTCTCTACTATTTTCCTTTCAGAATAATTTCCCCACCGTCTCTCTTTGCTCTGTGTGCTGCTGGAAGATGCTCTTAACGCATCATAACTGGAGTTCCCATCCAGCTTTCCTCTCAGAAAGGAGAGTATCTGCCCCAGCATATTTGCTATACGTGCTAGTCCCAGGTGCAAGATGCCCAAAGTGGTTTCTGATGTCAGTTTTCCTATGTTATTCTACAATGCAGACTTAGGTAGCTGCATTGTAATTAACTCTGAAAACACTTAAATATTCCAGTTAGGCTTGTAATGAAGAAACATGTGTATACCACAAAACCACTTACAGATAAGGTACAAACTATTCAGTAGAAAGAATATTGACAATCTCTGTGGGGACTAGGAGTGCTGTTTTGGATATACCTCTATTGTTCTTTTCAAATTTATTTTATTCCACCTACGCTACCATCTTTCATAGTTTCATTATTTCATAGGTCTTCATGGAAGTTCTGGAAAATTGACTGGATCGACCTCTAGCCTAAATAAACTCTCTGTTCAGAGTTCAGGAAATCGCAGGTCTCAGTCATCCTCACTGTTGGATATGGGAAACATGTCTGCCTCGGACCTTGATGTGGCTGATAGAACTAAATTTGATAAGGTAAAACAAAAAAATGTAATGTAATATTTCTCCTTGGTTTTGAACTTTAATTGTCATGAATCCACATTTTGTTTACTGTCTGAAAATGTTCATTAGTGCCCAGGAGTCCATATATATGTATAATGCTTTCAGTTCATTTAGCATGAATACATATATGTCAACACTTAAATTTGATATGCATTGTGCATTTGCTCAAGACTCTGTAACAGATTTAATTTTGGAGAGACGAACTTTAACCATAGTTAAGATTGCAGTTGTTTTCATTATAAGCCCAGTTTTGCTGCACCTCCTCAAAAGTTCCCAAACAAAGGAATGTTGGCTAAAAAATTGGTGGGTTGAGTATGGGACCAACTTATTTTTTTTCTACCAAATATGAAACGAATTGATCATGAAATTGCTGAATTATGACACCGTCCTAAGGGAGGAGTTCAAAAAGTATTGTGATGTGTTTTGTAAATTTGTTGGCAAAACTGGAAAGAAGGAAAGAGAATCTAGTTTACTAGACCATCCAGTAGAGATCTAGTACACAAGACAAAAGAATAATTTAAATAAATACCAATTTCTAAAATTAACCATTTAAACATCAGTTGCACATCTTCTCTGGCTGCCTTAAACTATGGTGCCAAATGATTGCTGGAGTTCTTTCCTTTTCTTTCCTTTTCTTTTAAATGAAGGCTAAGTCTGTAGCCCTATCCCTTGCAGTAATAGACCTAAAAGTGTAAACCAGTGTTTAGGGAGGATTCTCAATGGATAAGGGAAAATTTTCCTACCAAAACTGTTTTTAGTCTTGCAAAATATTATAAGTTAAGATATATTTTTAAAAAGGACGAGGGGAACCAATTATAGTCTTCTAATACTTTTTTTTGCCAAGTGCTATCGTGAAAATGGAAAGTGGGGAAACAATTAAAATTAAGTTTTATAGGATTATTTTATTTGAGGAGATGAATACCTCTTTTTTGTTGCCTAGCACCACCAATCCTTACGATCTTTTCCCTGTTTAATTGTTGTATTTTGGGTAACTGCAGTTTACCTGTAAGGATTTTAACCTCTAAGTTATTGACATACACTTGCAGTCATAACTGGTGTTTTTCTATGAAACTGAATTAAAATCATGGTCCTGTCTGTGAAAATCAGTAATTTTTGTAAGAATTCTGATATTCTGTTACAAGTCTACAAAAATAGATATAATCCCTTCAAATGGTTTGGTTTTTGTTTTCTTCTTTTAATTATTTTAAAAAGCCCTCGTCCTGTATTTCTGCATGTAATCTTGTGTGTGATGAAGAAATGTATACGCAGAGTTATGTAATTTGTTGTGCTTGCCCAATAACTTTTTGAATAAATCTTCCCCTAATTAGTTTCTAGTGATTGGATTTACTGCTTAAACTTAGTAGTGTGGTAGGTAGGGTTTAACAGTTACCATGCATTTAGTCCCTAAATACTTGCAAAGAAACTGATTTAGTTTCCTGTATGCAGGTGACACAGTAGACTAGAAATGTCTTACAAAGACTCTTTATGGATTGGCGGATGACAATTTTAATAAATTAAAATGTATGCCAAAAAGTAGCTTCACTGTTTAATTTGATTATATTTAAAAATAACTCAAGATCACCTCTGTATTCCAAAAGTGAATACAAAAACTTATTTACCAATTTCACCAGATGCTAGTACTTAATACACAAACTTTACTGTGAAGCAGTTAGGGTTGGAACATACAGAACACACCTGACACAAACCCACAAAGAAATGGTATGTTAAACCACTTAACATACCCTCTATTCATCCACTCACAGGCACCCACCTTACCAGTTCCACAACTACAGTATTATTTGCTACGGATCATGCACCAAAGTCTTTTGCTGTGTCCCACTCAATCTGTGCTTCTGGGCACACACCTTTACCACGCTACCATATGCCAACAGAACACACTGCTGCACTAAATATCCAAAACTAATAATCTGAAACTGCAGCATAGTATTTGAAATGTTTTTCCAATATAAGAATAGCAGCTAGCATAGCTTCATCTACTGTGAATAGAAACTCTTCTGTGAACTACTTCCTATTTTCTTGTTCCCTGCAACTACATTGGTAGTATGATTGCTTAACAGTCTATAACTGTACCAGGTATGGATGCAATTTGTTTGGTTATAACCTTATTTGAAAAAGGTTGTGACAACACTGTTACAACCTCTCATGTGGCCAGATAGCTAATGGGTTTTGAATTAGTAAATACTTCATCCTGTAGTCTTAGAATTCAGTTGGCAAACTCCTGGGGGCGGGGGTGGGGGGAAGGTAGGGGCAGGAGAGACGGGCACCATTCCATTTTCCTTTCTCCCTCTTCCTCTCATATTTAAAGTGGATAACAAAGAATTATGTTTCACATGGTAGTAAAACTTTATGTAAATCTACCTTTTTAAAATATCACTGTTTTACTGTTAGAACTTTTGGAAATCGTATCAGGCTATTGTTCCTATTGCTTTTATATGTTCAAGTAGTAATCTGTCTTTGGAGTTTGAGTGCAGAAGGTATTATATGGAACAAACTGTGATGCTTCTTGGGGTACCTAGGACTGTGAGTTACCTTGTTATTCCCTTGCCTCCAGTGAGAGACTTGCTAGTGCGTAATTGAGTGTCAGCTCTCTGACACCTCTGGCCTATAAGCAACTCAAACAATTTCCTCAGGGCTATGCCAGCCCTTACTTTGGCTTGCATGTTAACAGTAGGCATACATACCTCAATTGCTGAGCCCCTGTGAAGCACTCCCCTGTAATGTCCAGCCCCTAACCACTGGACACTTGCTGAAATTAGCAGGTTTGCTATCCCTAAGCAGACGTACACACGAGCCTGTTTGATTCAACTGAGGGTCAGCTCTTATGTAACATCGCAGCAGTGAGAGATATTTATATTTATGAAAACAATCATAATTTTATTATCAAAGGTTAAAATTTAATGGATAGTGAGTAAGGATAATAGAGACTGAAAGGTTACATACAAAACAAAATCAATACAAGCTTCCTAGAAACTAAACTTAACTTTACCAGACTAACCATCTGTCTAAAAGCAGACTTTATATTCCCCAAAGCTTTCTTGCAGCATTTCTAACCTAGACTGATTGGGAACATGTTTTCACAAATGTCATAACATAACAGTTACTTCTTCAGGTACAGGATAAAGAGGTGTCCTTTTGTCTTCTCCAGCCTCCACAATTGATTGCTTGTTCCCAGAGTCAGGATGACCCTGGTGGTCTATTCTCTAGCATGCCAACACCATGTTGACTTGTATGCAAACAGGGTTTCCATTGTGTTGGCTTACTATACTTAATTTACATGTAAACTAAGGCAGACAGGTGAATATACATCCTTTGGCAGAAATCTGTTTGTCAACCCTGCCTTGATTCAGACTTTTTAAGAATATATTTTTATTGCGTGTGTATCAAGGGCAGCAGAGCCTGCCCAAAAGTGGGGAGGCCGGGGGCCAGGACCAGGGCCCTCCACCCTTCCTCTTCCATCCAAGGCCCTGCCCCCAGCCAAACCAGAAGCTGAAGGAGGCTGGGAGCCATGGACCCTCCACCTGCCAAGGGAGGAGGTCCAGAACAGCCCCTGGCTTGTGTCCGCACCCAGGGCAGGAAGGTCCGTGGCTCCCCACAGCTGCCCGGGCCACACACAGCTCTTACCTGGACTTGGCTCCAGCTGGGGGGCTACAGCCCGGACATCGTAAGAGCCGTGTGAGCAGCTGTGGGGTGCTGCGCCACAGACCATCCATCTGCCTGGGATGGGGGGCCCAAGAGCAGCCCCCGAGCCTGTGTCCTCACCCCATGGGCTCCCCCAACCCAGGGCAGGTGGGTCTGTGGCCCGGCACCCCACAGCTGCCTGGGCTCCCTGGCTGGGCTCCAGCTGCTGGCCTGGCCGGGGGAGCCTCAGGGTGAAGAGGAGCAAAGTGGATGGGCCACGGCCCCCTGGCTCCCCCTATTCTGGCACCACTGGTGTGTGTCTATCCATCATGTACATTTCACAATATTAATGATCAGTGTGAACCCAGCTTTTATTAAAGATCTCACATGATATTCTTTATGGATATATACTATGAATGCAGTGTGCTAGGTGTAGTTAGTTTGTCAGGCCTATTAGGAGTTGTTACAGAACAGTGAACCCTTTGCCAGCTGGCATCGAGTAGTTCTTAGGCCTGGTCTACACTATGACTTTAATTCGGATTTAGCAGCGTTAAATCGAATTAACCCTGCACCCGTCCACACAGCGGAGCCATTTATTTCGAAATAAAGGGCTCTTAAAATCGATTTCTGTACTCCACCCCGACGAGCGGAGTAGCGCCAAAATCGATTTTTGTCAATTCGAATTAGGGTTAGTGTGGCCGCAATTTGATGGTATTGGCCTCCGGGAGCTGTCCCAGAGTGCACCATTGTGACCGCTCTGGATAGCAATCTGAACTCGCATGCACTGGCCAGGTAGACAGGAAAAGCCCCAGGAAAATTTGAATTTCATTTCCTGTTTGCCCAGCGTGGAGAGCACAGGTGACCACAGATACCTCAGCTCATCAGCACAGGTAACCATGCAGGCTGATAATCGAAAAAGAGCACCAGCATGGACCGCACGGGAGGTACTGGATCTGATCGCTATATGGGGAGAGGATTCAGTGCTAGCAGAACTTCGTTCGAAAAGACGAAATGCCAAAACTTTTGAAAAAATCTCCAAGGGCATGATGGAGAGAGGCCACAATAGGGACTCAGATCAGTGCCGCGTGAAAGTCAAGGAGCTCAGACAAGCCTATCAAAAAACAAAGGAGGCAAACGGTCGCTCTGGGTCAGAGCCGCGGACATGCCGCTTCTACGCCGAGCTGCATGCAATTCTAGGGGGGGCCGCCACCACTACCCCACCTGTGACCGTGGATTCTGGGTCGGGGATAGTCTCATCAGCTACACCTGAGGATTCTGCGGATGGGGAAGAGGAGGAGGAGGACGAGCTTGCAGAGAGCACCCAGCACTCCGTTCTCCCCAACAGCCAGGATCTTTTTCTCAGCCTGACTGAAGTACCCTCCCAAGCCAGTAGCCAAGACCATGACCCCATGGAAGGGACCTCAGGTGAGTTTACCTTTTAAAATATAAAACATGGTTTAAAAGCAAGCGTTTTTTAATGATTACTTTGCCCTGAGGACTTGGGATGCATTCGCGGCCAGTACAGCTACTGGAAAAGTCTGTTAACGTGTCTGGGGATGGAGCGGAAATCCTCCAGGGACATCTCCATGAAGCTGTCCTGGAGGTACTCCAAAAGCCTTGCCACAAGGTTTCTGGGCAGTGCAGCCTTATTCCGTCCTCCATGGTAGGACACTTGACCACGCCATGCTTGCAGCAAGTAATCTGGTATCATTGCCTGACAAAGCCTGGCAGCGTATGGTCCCGGTGTTTGCTGGCATTCAAGCAACATCCGTTCTTTATCTTGCTGTGTAATCCTCAGGAGAGTGATATCGCTCATGGTAACCTGGTTGAAATACGGGAACTTAATTAAGGGGACAGAGGTGGCCGTTCCTACTGGGCTGTTTGCCTGTGGCTGAAAAGAAATCCTTCCCTGCAGTTAGCCAAGCACAGGGGGGGGGGGGGGGGGGGGGGAATTGGCCCTGAGCTTTTCGCATTTGGCTAGCAGGGATCTTCCCTGTTACCAGCCACGCGGTCGGGGGAGGGGTACATTGATCATCCCAGGGAATTCATGGCGGGAGGGAGGGGGGCGGGGGGGGGTTAGTTTGGTTTCTGCAGGGATCTTCCCTGATACCTGCCACGCGGTGGGGGGAGGGATAAAGCGATCATCCCAGAGAATTGGATGGTGGGGGGGTTAGTTTGTTTTCTGCTGCTGAAGGTTAACAGGAAAACCGCAGCAGTCAACAGGCTTTGCTTGGTATGTGGGAAAGGAGGGCGCAGAAGCCGAAAGACAATGGCTTACCATGGCTGCCTGCAAGCTGAATTCTGTTGCCCGGACCTGCGTCTGTGATCTCTAACACCAAAGCCACAGGCACTCAATATTAAGATGGAAAATGCGACCTTGTACTGAAATCACATGTGCTATGTAATGTGAATAGTGTTTTTCACCGTGAAAGAGTATAAGCATTGTTCTGTAAAATGTATCCGTTTAAAAACTTCTCTCCTTTCTTTCAACCCTCCCTCCAGCAGCTGCAAATTTTTCAAGCCTCCCTCCTCCGTCCCGAAGGCTATCTCAGATAAGGCGGCGTAGAAAGAGGACGCGAGACGACATGTTCACAGAAATAATGGAATCCACCCGCAATGAAAGAGCTCATTTGAATGAGTGGAAGGACACTGTATCTAAATTTAGGAAAGATGCCAGTGAACGTGAGGTCTTGAGGGACGCTCGAGATGAGAGGTGGCAGGCTGCAACGCTGGGGCTGCTGCGTGAGCAAACGGACATGCTCCGGCGTCTGGTGGAGCTTCAGGAACGGCAGCAGGATGACAGAGTGCCGCTGCAGCCGCTGTATAACCTCCCTCCCCCCTCACCATGTTCCATATCCCCCTCACCCAGACGTGTAAGAACGCGGGGGGGGGGGGGAGGCTCCGTGCACCCCCCCACTCCACCCCAGTGGACAGCCCAACCAAAAGGCTGTCATTATATTGAATTTGTTCAGTGGCCTTTTACTTCCCTCCTACCCTCCTCCCAAACCTCACCCAGATTACCTTCTTCGTTCTCTCCCTATGTTTATAATCACTTAATAAAGAATACATGATTTTTAAACGATAGTGACTTTATTTCCTTTGAAAGAAAGCTGGGGGAAGGGGGAGGGTGGGTTGCTTACAGAGAATGAATGAGTCAATAAAGGAGGCTGGTTTTCATGAAGGGAGAAACAAACAGAAATTTCACACTGTAGCCTGGCCAGTCATGAAACTGGTTTTCAAAGCTTCTCTGATGCACAGCGCTTCCTGGTGTGTTCTTCTAATCGCCCTGGTGTCTGGCTGCGCGTAATCAGCAGCCAGGCAATTTGCCTCAGCCTCCCACCCTGCCATAAAGGTCTCCCCCTTACTTTCACAGAGATTGTGGAGCACACAGCAAGCAGAAATAACAATGGGGAGATTGCTTTGGCTGAGGTCAGAGCGAGTTAGTAGCGATCGCCAGTGACCTTTTAAACGGCCAAATGCACATTCAACCACCATTCTGCACTTGCTCAGCCTGTAGTTAAACAGCTCCTGACTCCTGTCCAGGCTGCCTGTGTATGGCTTCATGAGCCATGGCATTAAGGGATAGGCTGGGTCCCCAAGAATAACTATTGGCATTTCAACATCCCCAACGGTTATTTTCTGGTCCGGGAAGTAAGTCCCTTGCTGCAGCCCTTTAAACAGAGTAGTGTTCCTGAAGACGCAAGCATCATGAACCCTTCCCGGCCAGCCCGCGTTGATGTTGGTGAAACGTCCCTTGTGATCCACAAGTGCTTGCAGCACCATTGAAAAGTACCCCTTGCGGTTTATGTACTGGGTACCCTGGTGCTCCGGTGCCAAGATAGGGATGTGGGTTCCATCTATTGCCCCACCACCGTTAGGGAATCCCATTGCAGCAAAGCCATCCACTATGACCTGCACATCTCCCAGAGTCACTAGCTTGTGTAGCAGCACCTCAGTGATTGCCTTGGCTACTTGCATCACAGCAGCCCCCACAGTAGATTTGTCCACTCCAAATTGATTCCCGACTGACCGGTAGCTGTCTGGCGTTGCAAGCTTCCACAGGGCTATTGCCACTCGCTTCTCAACTGTGAGGGCTGCTCTCATCCTGGTATTCTGGCGCTTCAGGGCAGGGGAAAGCAAGTCACAAAGTTCCATGAAAGTGCCCTTACGCATGCGAAGGTTCCGCAGCCACTGGGAATCGTCCCACACCTGCAACACTATGCGGTCCCACCAGTCTTTGCTTGTTTCCCGGGCCCAGAATCGGCGTTCCATGCCTATAACCTGCCCCATTAACAGCATGATCTCCAAAGCACCGGGTCCCGCGGTTCGATAGAATTCCATGTCTATATCCTCATCACTCTCGTCGCCGCGCTGCTGTAGCCTGTTCCTCGCCGCCTGGTTTTCCAGGTTCTTGTTCAGCATAAACTGCACGATAAGGCGCGAGGTATTTACAATGTTCATGACTGCTTTCTTGAGCTGAGCGGGCTCCATGCTTGCCGTGGTATGGCGTCTGCACTGTTCACCCAGGAAAAAGGCGCGAAACGGTTGTCTGCCGTTGCTTCCTGGAGACGGGGGAGGATATATCCAGAACCACCCGCGACAATGTTTTTGGCCCCATCATGCATTGGGATCTCAACCCAGAATTCCAATGGGCGGAGGAGACTGCGGGAACTATGGGATAGCTATGGGATAGCTACCCACAGTGCAACGCTCCAGAAATCGACGCTAGCCCCGGTACATGGACGCACACCGCCGAATTAATGTGCTTAGTGTGGCCGCATACAATCGAATTTATACAATCTGTTTCCCAAATTCGAATTATATAAATTCGGATTAATCCCATAGTGTAGACATACCCTTAGGATCACACAAGCAATGGAAAATAAATTAAAACTAAGAATATTGTTATAATTGGCTACAGTGCATTGGGGTGTGTATGTATGGATGTGTTTAATCAAATTATTTTGGTTTACTTTAGATCTTTGAGCAAGTTCTAAGCGAACTGGAGCCCCTGTGTCTGGCAGAACAGGACTTCATTAGCAAATTCTTCAAACTACAGCAGCATCAAAGCATGGGAACAACAACGGTATGACTTATTTCAATTTAGCTAAAATGATATATAATCTATGTATGGTCTTTAACACAAAATTGTTGTATTAGGTGTTGAAATAATATTGTGGCAATGAAGGCCCAATTGCTACAAATACACACATGATAACTCCCACTAAAGTCAATGGAGCTGCTCATATGAATAAAGTTGTTTAAATGCATGTGTGTTTGCAAGTTTGGGTCCTAAAGTGTGAATAATAGTCAGCAGAATTTTTGTAGTTTGCAAGTTAATGTCAAAGCAGTCTAGAGTGCATAATGGATTTTAACCAGAATGTCTCAAATCCATTTCCCCTAATATTATAGTAAAGGGAAATCTGAATGTACTTTACAGTTAAACAGTGGAAGAAGAAAAGGATGTAGTAAATTAGACCCTTTCTTTTATTTTGAATTATTTTTATTCTAAGTATATTGTTGAAGTGCTAAGAAACATAGTATTTGGAATAATGGTGGCAAATAAAAGGGGGGAAATCTAGAATGTAGAAAACCTTTATAGCTATGTGTGGGAAATAAAGGTAAACCTTCATAGTACATTGTTTTCTGGGAACGTTCCTCAGTGCACAATTCTACAGCTGTTAATATTTTATAATGATTATTATTGAGATTCTCTTGCTAATCATGCATCACTGTTTTCCCTCAGAGGAAAGTGATTTTTTTCACCCCTTAAGTATTTTATCTCTTGCTGTGTCTTCTAAGATGGTTGGATTTTCAAAGGTTTCTTAAGCTTACTTAAGAGCTAGCATCTCATATGAACTTTTTTAGAAAATGTCTATACTTACTTAAAACAGCTTAGTTGCTTCAAGGGGTATTTTAGCTGTGCCTGGAAGATTTCTGCCACAGAAAACCATAACGGCTATCTCTTTGTCCACATTTAAACTGGGTTTCAAACTAAATGAAGGAACAATCATTTAACTATTTTAAGCTGTTGAAACTAAAACTGTCTAACAGAGTTTGGCTGACCTGTGCAGATGGGGCTAAGTTATTTAGTCTGAGTTTAGAGACTAACATTAGCCTAGGTTGTTAAATTTGCATGTATGGCTATCATGATTGCTAATACAAATTTGGGAGTTGTGCATACAAACAGATAGCTGGACAACTGAATAGAAAACTAAATATGCACTTCTGTGTGCAGTTGCCTGACTTGCGGACAGTGTCATGGTAGGTGTTAGGGGACTTATTTTGAATAGAAGGCAACCTGATTAGTTGAGGCTGTCCTTGCTCCTGTCTTGATATGAGTCCGTGTCAAAAAGAAACATCATGTTACTTTGCAGAGAAAGTCTAGCTGACTGTGATTAAACAGTCTGCTTCTGTGGATGCAGACTGCACAAACGCTAAGGGTGAAATGCTGGCCCTATTGAGGTCATTGGTAGTTTTGCAATTGCCTTAATGGGGCCAGGATTTCACCCATAGTCTTCTCTGCTTGAGTTTAGTCCAGTGTTGCTCATTGATGTACCATACTTCACAATTTTTACAGTGTTGTTACAATAGTGTAAGTACTACAGTGTATGGTTGGAAGGCCAGAGGGGAACTGGGTGGAGATTGTCAACACCTCCCTTCAGGTGGTAAGTTGTTTAGCTTCAGTTAAGGAAGCTGTTCTGTGGCCATAGCTGTCAGCATCAGGTGGATATTTGTTTGAATCTGGGCAAATATTGCCAATATTTAATTTTCCACCTTCCCATTTCTTGAGAACACATTGGTGAGATATCTCAGAGTACATCACTGCCTCAGATTGTCAATTTGAATACAGATCTGCATATGGCACAGGCTGCACTTGTGGATTTGGTGGGTGATCTCTTTCTATGGATATTTAAAGATCAAATGTCCATGCTGTTCTGTCAGCAGCATTTGATATAATTTACTACACTAACTTATGAATGCTAACAGTTGATAAGGCAAGGCAAACAATCAAGGGAAGATCATAGGGTGGGACAGTGTTTTGCAGAGCTTACGGCAATGACAAAACCTTGAATAGAAAATGTTGGCTATTTAATGGTGACCACTCTGTTTACCTCCAGATGAGGGGGTGGTATTAAGGTTCAGAATGTTATGCCATGGAGTACGCCCAGGTATCTTGTCTTGTAACAGAGGATGAATGTGTGTCTCTATTGTAAATATGACCTTCAAATAATGATTGCTGCTGGTAATTGTTTTTCTTAGACATACCTACCAGCTTAATAGAGAATTTTAGTTAGATAGGGATATAACCTAGTTAACTCCTTGCTTTTAAGATTCATATTTATGTAAAATACCTGCATAATTCTTGCAGAATGAAGCAGACGAAATGGATGGAGGAACTTTATCCCGGTCTCATAATTCTGGTGTTCCACAAGCTATATCATCTGAGTATGTGTTGATGTTTCATCATTGTTCGCTTTTGAGGCTAGAGATTTATTTTCTCTAATGAAGTATAAATCTTTGATTTTTTTTTTTTTACCCATAGTGATAAATCTACAGTTACTTTTGTTTCCTGCAGTTAAAATTAATGACTTCTACATTTTTTTAGTAAACATTGAATAGTTAACTTGTATAATTTATACTTAAATTTAAATTTATTGCAGTTAAATGTGCCTGGCTGGATATGTTATAATAAAACAATGTCACAACTCAATACCCCACCTACTTACAAAATCTACAAGGAAACGCACCCATCCCTTTGTTAGTTATGTAAAAATACCCAGGAGAGTAATTTAAACTTTAAGCACGTGAAAGACTCTATTTTGGAAACCAGATTGCCTGCTAGATCCTAGAAAGCCTATGTGAAGAAAACATTTTTAAATGTAGTTAAACTGTAATTTTTTGACCATGGCAATATCCCATTAAGACTGGCAAAAATTATTTTATTCTTCCTTTAGCCCCATCCCCTGAAAACCTTGATGCTCATTAAGGTTAAGTAAAAATGAGACTGTTAAATACTCATACATTTTTCTTAAAATATATATGATAGAAAATGTATAGTAGCCCAGTGAACTGTCAGATTTGTTGTTGTGTTTTTTTTTTTAAACAGGAAAGACATGATCCGACAGATGATGATAAAAATATTTCGCTGTATTGAGCCAGAGCTGAATAACCTTATAGCTCTGGGGGACAAGATTGATAGCTTTAATTCCCTTTATATGTTAGTTAAGATGAGTCACCATGTATGGACAGCACAAAATGTGGACCCAGCTTCCTTCCTCAGCACAACACTTGGAAATGTTTTGGTGACTGTCAAAAGGAACTTTGACAAATGCATTGTAAGTTCTTGATTACTTAGATTAAACTAATCATAATATTAAAGGCAGCCAACTGCTAGCAAGTTTAAATGTAAGACAACCCTAAATCTTAGATGTCTTTGGCGTTAATTTAAAGGTGGGGGGGGGGGGAAATCTTATCACTATGTATTGATTTTTAAATTAACACAAAATAACTTGGGTGGACTTGCAACAATGTTTAAATAATTGGTGGTTAGCTCTGTCTAATGAACATTCAGGAAGGAACTGGAAAAACGCAGTCACTTATAAGAACTCAGATTCTTAGTATTCCAGTGCCAAATCCTGCCTACTTTTCTCTCACCAGTAATCTCATTGAAACTACAGGCATGAGCAAGGCATGCAGACTTTAGCCCTTAGGTCACCTGACTTGCTGAACAAAATTTGGTTTATGTTAATAAAGACATTTTTTATGACCCTATCAGAATCAAAAAGTATGTGTGTGAAGGAGACAGGTGTCTAGTCTACAATAGAAAAGGTTTGCCAATATAGCTATACTGGCAAACCTACTTAATGTTAACACAGCTTTTACTGGTGAAAATAGTTCCATGACTAAAATAAGCTATGTCCGCAATCGGACTGTTTTTTGCCAGTATAACTGCATCTAACTAGGACTTTTGCCAGTATAAAAATGTCATTTAAAAAAAAAATAAACAGAAAAACCCCAAACACATCCTTAACCAACATTATTATACCGACAACAGTTTCTGGTGTAGATCTAGCCAAGGATGGGAGACAAAACTTACTGATAATCCAACTTTCAATAAAGGAAGAAAACAATGTTTGATTCCTTTCTTAGAATTTTTTTTAACTTGGCTGCATTTGAAAATTTAATTTAATAAACAACTATCTTGATATTTGTACGTTCTAGAATATGTGCCTCTTTATATAAGGTACATAAGAATAGCCCTACCGGGTCAGACCAAAGGTCCATCTAGCCCAGTATCCTGTCTTCTGACAGTGGCCAGTGCCAGGTGTCCCAGAGGGAATGAACAGAACAGGTAATCATCAAGTGATCCATCCCCTATCACTTATTCCCAGCTTCTGGCAAACAGAGGCTAGGGACACCATTCCTGCCTATCCTGGCTAATAGCCATTGATGGACCTATACTCCATGAATTTATCTAGTTCTTTTTTATAACCCTGTTATAGTCTTGGCCTTCACAACATCCTCTGGCAAGAAGTTCCACAGGTTGACTGTGCGTTGTGTGAAGAAATACTTCCTTTTATTTGTTTTAAACCTGCTGCCTATTAATTTCATTTGGTGACCCCTAGTTCTTGAGTTATGAGAAGTAGTAAACAACACTTATCTACTTTCTCTACGCCAGTCATGATTTTATAGACCTCAATCATATCTCCCCTTAGCCGTCTCTTTTCCAAGCTGAAAAGGTAAACCGAAAGGAAGAAAATAAAAGCTCAAAGATTTGGTATACTCATAAATTCCTTCATAGTGCGTCACCCTGATTTATTAAAGGTTTGTTTGGGTAAAAAGGTTTAAAAAACATAACATCATAAAGATAAAAGGAACATTATTCAAGTCTTATGTGAATAAACTTATTGATTTTTCAATGTGTTTGAGTATTTTTCTTATTTCTTTTTTCAGGTCAAGTTTCAGAAAAAATATTAGGGACTAATTAACCTTTTTGTTTTTAACTTAAGAGCAATCAAATAAAACAGATGGAGGAGGTAAAGATATCAAAGAAGAGTAAAGTTGGGATCCTTACATTTGTTGCTGAATTTGAAGAATTTGCAGCACTTGCTGAATCTATTTTCAAAAATGCAGAGCGACGAGGAGATTTAGATAAAGCCTACATAAAACTTATAAGAAGTGTTTTCATCAATGGTAAGGTCTATTGCAATGCCCAACATACTTCCACAAACCCATTCTTTGTCTGCCTGATGTACTTTTTCCCTCCGTTTGGGAGGGCAGAATATATAGTCCCCCTGAAACTAACATTAATAGCTTTCCATAAACTGGCCAATGGAGAATGCAGAACAGCAATTTGGTAGAAAATATTTGTTCTGCAGATCAAGCATATTTCCCACATAGACCGATCCAGATGGCAGCACTCTTGGGCATCCTAGTCCCAAAAATTTGAAAAGTACATTTACTACTATTAAAAAAAAAAAAAAAAAAAATCTTGTCATAAGCCTTTGACACCAAATCTGGATTGAAATTTTTGGCACCATCATTTTTAGAAAATGTTAATGACTGAAATCAGTAACATACTAGTATGCGTTAAGTTAACTTAAAACATAGGTGTTTTTTTAATGTTTAAAGCGGACTATTTGAAAAGCAGCATCCCTGCTCTGACCAGCATTCAGGGTTCTGCATGGGAGGTAGGGGACAAATATTCATTATTTTATCTTAAAATGTATATGAATTTTTAACTTCTATATATGTACCTATATTCTGTTACTGAGCGGAGCTACTAAAAGCTTTTAAAAACAAAATATTCACCTTCTTAAAGGCTATAAAGGAGGAGTTTGGAGACTCCAATTAATTACTGAGACTTTCACCTTTATTTCAGTCATCACTCTGAATTACATAGCATCACAAATGTATGTAGTACATCACAAAAGAAGTGAGAAGACACTTAAAGAGTTTACAGTCCAAGAGACAAATCCAAAAGAGCAAAAACAGAGGCATAGGAAGATGTGGTGGTAATATTGGTGAGATCATCAGGATAGGAAGGATTCACAAAAGTGCATTCTTCTTCGAGTGATTGCTGTCCATTCAACTTAGGTGTGTGTGCTCACCACATGCACCAGTGCTGGAAATTTTTCCCTCAGCAGTATCCGTGGGAGACCAGCTCCAGCACCCCCTGGAGTGGCGCACACGTGCTGTGGTATATAGGGCGCTGCCGGTTCCCCCCACCCTCAGTTCCTTCTTGCCAGTGACAGTGCTGGACTGTTGCTGCTTCAGTTAGTGATGTAGCTGCTTCTTCATATGAACTAGTTATCTTCTGTATTATACTGTATGTAGTTTTCTATTAATGTTTATAAATACCTTAGCTATAGTTAAAGACTTTGTAAGTACCGAACAGGACTTTGCCTTGGGACGGGGCATGCCCCGATCCCTAGGTTTTAGGCCCTGTGATCGCTCCAAGAGGCCCATGCCTGTTAGTAATCCACACAGCAGTTGTCTGTGTTGCTTGGGCGAAGGACACGTTAGTGAGAAGTGCAAAATTTGCAAGTCCTTCAAGCCAAGGACTAAGGAGTGCAATATTGGTTTAAGAGCGCTCCTTATGGAGTTGGCCCTCACCCCAACACCGGAGCAATGCTCCAACTCGGCACAGAGTACCGTGACCTCAGTGTGCGGTGCCCCACTGGGACCGTTCACTAGCTGGCACTAGTCCCCATCCGTGGCTCCGACCAAGTAGCCCAAGAAGGCAGGACGAGGCCGGTCTCCAACCTCCCACAAGGGAAAGGATAAGACTGGGTGTGAGCAAGGTCCCTTGCTGGTCCACTCTTCACCCACATTGGGATCTCGGGCCCAAGCTCCAGGGGAGTGATGTAGCCCAACCCACTCCCTGCCTGCTACCCCGGATAGCGGCAGAGGCCTCCGTCAGCCACGGGTGCCGTCCATGCAGGAAGCCCTGCAGGTGGCGCAGGAGATCACGTCCCTCCTGGTGTCACCCACACCTGCTACTGGTTCCCTGGTCATGGGGTAAACCCGCGTTTGGACCACTTTGGTCCCCAGTCCACCATTCCCCGTCACGGGGGATGTCCCGCTAGTGCTCACCCTCTCGTAGCCACCACGCATCTGACTGCAGTAGGGCTGCACCACCCTATTCAGTCCCTGGACCTTGGGCACGGACAGAGAGGCTCGAGGTGCAGCTTGCTGGCCACCGGGCGCAGACCTTTGGAGGCACGCACCCCCTGGCAGGAGTACCGCTCCAGGGACCCATCGAGAGATTGACTGTACCATTCCCGATCCCCTAGGAGGGCACCACCGTGTGCGGGCGCTTCCCGGCACTGGGCCCGCTTCAACTCCCAGTCCTGCTCCTTATCCTGGTACTGCTCGTCAAGCGCAAGATATAGATCGCCGGCTCCAAGCCGTCGCGGATCCATCAAGCGCCACCAGTCCCTACGATCATGCTCCAGATCTGACTCCAGGCGGAGTGACAGGAGGTTGGGACAGTGTTCATCGGAGCGGTGCTCGACTCGACCTGCGCCAGGGCGTTCCTGCCGCTGGAGAGATTCAGGGCATTGACGGACCTCATCACGGACTACGGCCAGGGTTTGCCTGCGCCTCCTAGGTCACATGGCAGCGTGCACGTATGTGGTGTGTCACACCAGGCTCCAGATGTGATCTCTGCAGCAATGGCTGGTGACGGTCTACTCCCAGTCCAGGGACCACCTGGAGAAGGTCGTCACCATCCCCGCGACGATACTTACCTCGCTTCGATGGTGGACTGACCCCGGGAATGTCCTGGAAGGAGTTGGTTTCGGACACCTCAGACCTTGGCTGGAGGGCACACCTCTGCACCCTCCAGACCCAAGGTATGTGGTCCCCAGAGGAATCGACGCTACACATAAACGTAAAAGAGGCTCAGGGTGGTGCGCAGAGCATGCGCCGTCTTCCTACCTCACATGTTGGCCAGAGTGGTCGGAGTCCTCATGAACACAGCCTCGATGTTCTACATCAACAGGCAAGGCAGAGCACAATCCTTGGCCCTCTGCCAAGAGGCACTCGGAATCCATCTAGAAGCATGTCACCTTCCAGGTGCCAGGAACGCACTAGCAGATCACCTAAGCAGGGACTTCTCCTCTCACCACGAGTGGGTGCTCCACCTGGAGATAGCCGGCATGATCTTCCAGAGGTGGGGGAACTCCCCAAGTGGATTTGTTCGCCACCAGGCAGAACAGGAGGTGCCACTGGTTTTGCTCCAGATGGGGCCTGGGCAAGGGCTCCCTCTCCAACGCCTTCCCCCTGCTGTGGGCACAAAGCCTGATGTACGCATTCCCTCCAATTCCACTCATCAGCAAGGTCAAGAGAGACAAGGCTCAGGTTATCATGATCGCCCCGGGGTGGCCTCGCCAGCACTGGTTCAGGATGCTATCAAACTTGTCAGCGATCCCTCCCTGGCCCCTGCTGAACTGACCGGACCTGCTGTCACAGGATCACAGCCAACTCTTGCACTTCAACCTTGCATCCCTCCACCTCACGGCATGGATGTTGCTTGGCTGAACCCAGATGAATGGGCTTGTCTGGAAGGGGTCCAGAAGGGCCTCTTCGAGAGTAGAAAGCCCTCGACTAGGCAGACCTACCTGGCAAACTGGACGAGGTTCTCCTGCTGGGCAGCCGAACAGGGCATCTCCCCTTCGCATTCTTTGGTGCAGTCGATCTGGGACTACCTGCATCATTTAAGGAACCAGGGCCTGGCGCACTCCTCTATCAGGGTGCATCTGGCAGCCATTTTGGCCTTTCATCCACCAATCCAGGGGCAGACGTGATCTGACGTGACCTGACATGATGATCAGGTTCCTTAGAGGCCTTGAGAGAGACTTTCATCAAGTCTGGTCCCCGGCCCTTCAGTGGGATCTCAAGTTCGTTCTGTCCAGGCTCATGGGCCCACCCTTTGAGCCTTTAGACGTGTGCTCCCTGTCTCACCTATCATGGAAGGTAGTTTTCCTGGTGGCGGTGATGTCGGCGAGGCGAGCCCTGACCTCAGAACCGCTGTACACGATCTTCTATAAGGACATGGTCCAGCTCCAGCCCCACCTGGCCTTGCTTCCCAAGGTGGTGTCTGCTTTCCACATGAGCCAGGATATCTTCCTTCTGGTGTTCTGCCCTAAGCCCCATGAGACAAGTGAAGAGAGAGCTGTGATGTTCCCCACTGGTGTTATCTGGACCGGTGATCTGGTAGGTCACTCCAATTCTTGACTCTGGGAGCCAGCCTTACCCTGCTCTGCTGTGAGAACCCCCACTCCTGTGCTGTTCGCACACAGCCTCTGGCATGTAAGCTGCTTCTTGGATTGTGCAACCGAATGACACTAGCCAATACCTCCGGTCCCAGACACAACCCTGGGAACTTCCGTTTTGCAGTGTCCAGTTATGCCGGCTGGACGCTGCAAGTTTATATGAGTTCATCAGTTTAACAAAGAAATTGATATGTACCAGGCTTGTTATCCCAAGGAGAATCTCTGACACACTTCAAACCAAACGCACTGATTCAGGTAGAATAAACAGATTTATTAATTATATAAAGATAGATTTAAGTGATTATAAGTCAAAACATAACAAATCAGATTTGGTCAAATGAAATAAAAGCAAAGTGCATTCTAAGCTGATTTTAACACTTTCAATGCCCTTACAAACTTAGATGTTTCTCACCACAGGCTGGCTGATTGCTCTTCAGCCAGGCTCTCCCCTTTGAACACCGCTTCAGTTGCTTGGTGTGGTGTCTGTAGATTTAGGTGGAAGAGAGAGAGAGTATGGCAAATGTCTCCTTTTTATCATGTTCTTTCTTCCCTCTTGGCTTTGCCCCCTCCCCCTTGAGCATTACCTCATCGCAGTTCCAAACTGACCAAAGGAAGTGGGGTGACTCCTTCGAAAGTCTAACAGATTCTTTTGTTGCTGCCTAGGCCAGTGTCCTTTGTTCCTGTGAGGCTGGGCTGGGTTTGTCCCATACCTGCCCTGATGGGGTGTGAACTGCCTCTCTGCTCTTGGAGAGTTTTTGTCTGGGCTTATTTTAAGCCACGAGGATACATTTTCAGCCTCATAACAACATACATGAAATTATAATCTATAACATTACTGCAATAATTACTATAACAACCATGCTCAGTGCATCATGAGGCTTCCGAAGATACCCAACATGACAAACTTTGCATTGGATACTACACAATCATTTTATAAAGATGAACATGGGGGTGTAGGGTGTTCCCCCGAGGTACAGAGCGTCACAGGCACCTTCATGCTTTGGATGTAAGAAGGGCTCTGGCTTACTACCTAGATCGGACAAAACCTTTCTGTTAGTCAACTCAGGTTTTCATCTGTACAGCTGACAGGATGAAGGGCCTCTCAGTGTCCACGCAGAGGATTTGTAACTGGATCCTCTCTTGCATTCGGACCAGCTACGAGTTGGTGGGAGTCCCTCCGCCACCGATCATCAGAGCCCACTCAACCAGAGCGCAGGCATCTTTGGCAGCCTTCCTGGCACACTTCCTGAGCCAGGACATCTGTCGAACCATGACGTGGTCCTCGGTGCACATGTTCACGGCCCACCACGCCATCGCTCAGCAGGCCAGGGATGACACTGGGTTTAGCAGAGCTGTGTTGCAATCTACACGTCCGTGAACTCCTACCCACCTCCGAGGGGTGCTGCTTGGGCGCCACCTAAGTTGAATGGATATGAGCAATCACTCGAAGAAAAGATGTTACCTTTTCCGTAACTGTTCTTCGAGATGTGTTGTTCGTGTCCATTCCACAACCCCCCCCCTCCTTCCCCACTGTCAGAGTTTCCGGCAAGAAGGAACTGAGGGTGTGGGGGGGAACCGGCGGCGCCTTATATACCACAGTATGTGTGCACCATTCTAGGGGGCGCCAGAGCCGGTCCCCTACAGATACTGCTGAGGGAAAAACTTCCGGCACCAGTGCACGTGGTGAGCACACACACCTAAGTTAAATGGACATGAGCAACACATCTCAAAGAACACAAGTTACGGAAAAGGTAACTTTTTTTTTAAGAAGGTATTTGAGAGAGAGATAGGATACTTAGCAGAAAAGAGGGTACAGACTGCTCCAAACCAGTTGGGAGTAGCCTCAAAAAAAGCACAAAGCTACAAGTGGGAAAAAGACAAGAGATAGGAAGGACGACTGAGGATGATACTAAGACAAAAAGACAGCAGAGATATAGGCAGGGTCTTGATCGTGAGGGGTTTGAACTTAATGCAATAAGGGATTGCAAGGCTGCTCAATAAGATATCTGTAGCTGCCACGCTTTGGATAGAATGGAAGAGAGGAAGACCAAAATTGGCAGCGATGTATTTTCTTAATGATTATTCAGTGATGTGTCTGAAATGAATTGATGATCTCAGTTAATTTTCTAGAGCACAGGAATTCGTGCCACAAAAATTACTATCACAAATGGCATCCTCGTTGTTTCGGTGGAAAGGCTAATGGATAAATGGGCATTAAGACTTTACTACACGTTTACTTGGAGTGGTGATCTAGAACTAGGTTGAGGAGCAATGATGGGGCAGTATGTGGAAATATACATTAGCATTGGCCTGTTCTGTGGACAAATGAGTGCTTCCATCATCAAGACTATCGATCTGGCACCTTTATGTGCATTCCTGTTTAAAAAGAGAGACTGGAAGAACAAGATAACTTTGGCAATAGACACTGATATTCTAAGTAAAAATTGGTTTCAGAGTAGCAGCCGTGTTAGTCTCTATCCGCAAAAAGAACAGGAGTACTTGTGGCATCTTAGAGACTAACAAATTTATTTGAGCATAAGCTTTCGTGGGCTACAGCCCACTTCATCAGATGCAAGCCCATGAAAGCTTATGCTCAAATAAATTTATTAGTCTCTAAGCTGCTACAAGTACTCCTGTTCTTTTCTAAGTAAAAATCGTTCGTGGTAAGAAAAGTTGGGATATGCAGAATAGAGCTCATTACAATACAAAAATCTTCAATAACAGCAAAGGGAGCCTAGAATAAATACTTTCTAGTATAATTTTTTTCAAGTTTTGCTACAATGCATAAATATCTTCAAAGGGAAATAAATTGTTTGTAAACTTCCACAACGTGTACAAATCACTTGTTGCTAAACAAAAGGATCAGTCATGTAAATAAGTGTATCGTATATCATTTTATAATATGTATAAATTACTCTCTATACTCTATATGTAAGGAGTGGAACTCTGTAGTCTTAGGACTAATGTGAAGTGCTGCTTTGTATATTCTCATGTACTCACTTATTCAACAATGGAAATCATTTTGGCAGACTTGCCAAGTAAAAAGTCATCAGTTTGAATCCTCATTTCTGCTTAAAAGGATACAACTTACTAGGAATTCTTACTTTTGTTTGTTTTATCCCACACGGTTCCCTAAGGAGGTAATCTTCCTAGAGAAATTTAGTTTGTGGATCTTTCTAAAATTAAAGGGCTCTAAAATTTTTTAAAATAAGTCATTTTTACAAATGACTGTTCTTGACATGAAAGCCAAAGACACTTTTCTGGAATTGTTCCTATAGTTGGTTCTTTTGAATTCATCTTACAAAGCTCTCTTTTTTCCCATAATTTAGAAATTTTAATTACCTTAAGAGATTTGTGTTGAATCTTTTTTTACTGTTTTGATTTTAGTGGAGAAAGTAGCAAATGAAAGCCAGAAAACACCCAGGGATGTGGTCATGATGGAGAACTTCCACCGTATTTTTGCAACTCTCTCTCGTTTGAAAATCTCATGTCTTGAGGCTGAAAAAAAAGAAGCTAAACAGAAATACACTGATCATCTCCAGTCTTATGTCATCTACTCCTTGGGACAGCCTCTTGAGAAATTAAATGTAAGCATCTTTTGGTCTAATTATATTTCTGATGCAAAATACAGCTGTCTTTCTCCAAAAACTAGTTTGCACGTTTTGAGTTTGCTGCTCCAGGCGTGTGAGGATGTGCCATTTCTTGTTCTGTTAACTTCCAACCAGGGTGACTTCCAAAGGGCTCTCATCTCCCCCCAGGACAATGATTTAACACCTCCATGACTGCTAATATATTGCAGAATTTTTACCCAAATGTTCATGTGAGGACAGGTATTCTTTTCCAACACTAACTTTCATCACTAATTAGGAGCTTGGGGATGCTGTTGCCCACCACAGATGGTAAAAGCATTATCACCCTGTTTCTAAACTACTTTAATAATAAAAAAAAAAAAAAAACCCAAAACCCTAATACTCATTTAATTGCCAAAACCAGATCCATATATATGGCAGCACATTTTGCTTTAAACTGAGCTATTCAATTGGATACCATAGTGAGATTTGTAAGATATATCAGCTGTGCATATCAAATGTTTTTAATATTGTTAATTATGTTTTACTATAATTAGGATTGTAGTTTGTAATGTTTTTAGAAAATTATGAATTTTTATGGTTGAGAAATTAGTTATAATGAAATGTCTTTCTATATAGATATATAAAAAATCTAAAATGCTTGTTTGTCACCTAATGTGAGT
This sequence comes from Emys orbicularis, assembly GCF_028017835.1. NCBI lineage: Eukaryota > Metazoa > Chordata > Testudines > Emydidae > Emys > Emys orbicularis. Next base: position 92,314,955 of record NC_088687.1, on the reverse strand, counting down.
TAAACTATGAAGTTCCCTACATACATTTTTGAAGGCCCACTCCTCTCTGGAATGCATATTTTAGGATCTCACGTCCGTGTGCATTGCTACTGCTTTTTATTTTTTCTTCTTTAGACATCCACGGCTCTTCTGCTATCTCTCTTCAGGCTATGATCTTGTTAGTTTTAGGCTGGATCAGCACTTCACAGAAGACTTCAAGGGAAACCCCGCTGCAAGAAGTGGTTACACTTTTCCTTCTGAGTTAATGCTTAACCAGTGCTCTAGTGCGGTGGTGGCAGACACTGCTCTGTTTAGTGGGGTGGAACCAGATCCTTAGCTGATGTAAATCAGTATTGTTTCATTGAAGTCAGGTTTTTTTTGTCATGTGGAAACAAGATGTGCCATCAGATCTGTATTCCCACACTTATATACACTACCCTACATTTATGATTATATTAATACTATAATTGTATTTTAGCATTTCTTTGAGGGTGTTGAAGCTCGTGTGGCACAAGGCATAAGAGAAGAGGAAGTAAGTTACCAACTGGCTTTCAATAAACAAGAGCTTCGCAAAGTTATAAAGGAATATCCTGGTAAGGAAGTGAAGAAGGGATTGGATAATCTCTATAAGAAGGTGGACAAACATCTTTGTGAAGAAGAAAACTTACTTCAGGTAAAACTATCAGATTTGTATAAAGAATAATCTGACATCTCAGATTGTTTTAATGCCTGTACAAACATCCTACTACTTTGTAGAATAGCCTTTAGTCTGCTTCTCTAAAATGAAACTTCACAGGAATGAGAGAAAATTAGCATCTTGACTTGCATCAAAAGAATGCTGTGTAAACTACAGCTCTGTATTCTGGGAAGTACGTCATCAGTAAATTAGTAACTTGCCATAACTTTTTCTTTTGAGGTGTTTCTGCATACTCCCATTTGGGTGATGCGCCTTGAGCTTCAGGACTCTTCTGAAAATCAGTGGGGGTTTTTTGGAGCCCTGTGTGAGTTCCTCAAAATGGAATGTTTTGAGGGTTGAGTTTTCTTAAAGGGGTATTCACCCCCAATTGCCTCTACTCCTTTTGACAAACTGAATCAACCACTAACAGGAGTTAGGAAGAAACTTCCCTTAGAGTATACCATAATTGTCCATTATTGGGTTTCTTGCAAGCTTGAAACATCTAGTGCTGGCCAGTGTGGGAGATAGTATATCAGACTAGATGGACCACTTGTCTGATCTGGAAATTCATCTATTTCTATACATATGTTTTGGCACAGAATAATACTTTCAGTTCATTCTCTTCCAGTGCTATGAATGGGATTTAAAAAAGTGGTCAGAGGTGGCCTAATTCTGTTCTCATTGAAATAAGTAGTGAAACTTTCATTGACTTTAGAGGGAGAAGAATTAGGCCACTGCACTGAGGATTTTATAAAATCTCACCCTCTTTGCTCAGTTAGTTACATGAGATATTTGTATTTAAACCCTTTATAATAATTTTTTTTAAAACAACCCAAAAACCTCTCTTTTGTAATTCTGACTTGGTAGAAGTTGTATAAATGTTTATAGAAGGTGACTTACAGAAATTCTATGTAACAAAAATCTTGTTTTTCTGAATTTTGTCTTGATAAAATGTCACTTACTTTAGTTTGTATTCCTTCTTCGGCAGGTTGTATGGCATTCTATGCAAGATGAGTTTATACGCCAATACAAACACTTTGAAGGCTTGATAGCTCGTTGCTATCCTGGATCAGGTGTTACCATGGAATTCACTATCCAGGACATCTTAGACTACTGCTCCAGTATTGCACAGTCTCACTAAACTTCTACAAGGGGAAAATGCTTGAAAAATATCAAGTACTATGAATGTTACTTGCTTTAAGAAGATGAAATGAGAAGCATATGTATTCTTAAATGTTCTATAAATGTCTAGTCATAGTTCCATCTTGGATATATTTCAATGCAGAATGAAAAGCCTAAATAGCAGTGTTGCTTTCCTGCTCGGTTGAAGCACTGTTTTAAAGCATTAAATTCATGAACACTTAATATTTAATTTTTCTCCCACTGGTGCCCAAGTTTTTTTTTAAATCTGTAACTTTCTTGCTAACAGCAATTACCTTTGTATATTCTTAGCACCTTGAAAGGACACTACTGTCATCTGACTTCACACTAGTACTTTGCATCCTGGTAATTATGTAACCGTTAAAAAGATTGTACAGAATTAGTTTTTTTCTGCCTCAAGCTGTAATATATGGATGTGGAGTTCAGTCCATGAAAGTACGAACTAAATTCATGTTTTGAGAATTAATGTGACTGTATGTGGCTGTAACTCTTCTGATCTTAAGTAAAAATAATCTTTCAAACAGTGTCCCATAAACTTTTTATTCCAGAGTATTCATTAATTCTTCAGCTGTTCACCACAAAAACATCAGCCTTCTCTTAAGTCCAAAATGAGGTACCCAAGACAAGAAGGCAGAAAAGAATACATAATTTTCCTCTAAGCATACATTTACTTTTTTATTGGTATTTACTAGAGCATGACTGAACTTCAGTCATACATTAAGCAGAAAGTCTGCACTACTACCATAAAGACAGCTAAAAAAATTTTTTTTAATGCGTGAATTCTAAAATCTTAAGGGCCAAGATTTTTCAAAACTACAAGGCTCTCAAGTTCATATTTAGGTACCCAAATGGGAGCTTCTGGGTGGCAGTCACTTTGAAAATAAGGTCATTTGTTTAGGTTCCCAAGTATGGACTTGAAAGTCTAATATTAGGCATCTATTTTTGAATATTCTTACATTGTTTACACTGTAAAACTACCTTGTCCACATTGCATAACTGTGTATTTAATGGTATGTATTAAATACAAACAATAAATCTTCAATAACTTATTACATTTATCAAGGAAAACCTCTCCAAAGAAACCATCTGAACAGATCTCCACTTTTGAATTCATGTATATCTCTACCCCGATATAACGCGACCCTATATAACACGAATTCGGATATAACGCAGTAAAGCAGCGCTCCGGGGAGGCGGGGCTGCATGCTCCAGCAGATCAAAGCAAATTCAATATAACGCGGTTTCACCTATAACGCGGTAAGATTTTTGGGCTCCCGAGGACAGCGTTATATCGGGGTAGAGGTGTACTTGCATGCACACATGGCAGGAACTTTTATTGATATTTCTGAGCCATTGGTTTCACTAAGATATTTCTTGTGTTAAAATGTATCTAATGCACCAATAATAAATTGCTTTCTGACCACGGATTCTTGATCAAAGATAAATTACACAACTTTAATATTGCATTGTTAGGATTTTTTGCATTTATTCTCCTGTCCATTTTAAGAAAAGAAAAAATCCCATGCTGCTATTCAGCTTGCATGCTTTACAAGCTGTTTAGAATATATTATGACTGAAGCTTGTATATTTCTTCTGCAGGGCGAATTAGCCTATGCAACAAAGGTGTGCTGTAAACTCTTTAAATCAAGAACCAAGCAGCATGCTGACTTTATAAGCTCCATCACACCTTGCTCCAAAGTTGGGAAATCTCTTGAGTTTATCATCTATTTCATAAAATGTGTGTAAATTCTTGTAACCAAATACCTGCCCAGATAACTATATGGGCATGCATGGTAATAGAATCCCTCCCTTGTTTGAGTGTTAGTTGTGCACTTGAAATTTTTTCTGTATTGCTTCGGCCGTATTGTCAAACATATTTAATATTTTAAAGCCACATACTGCTACTGTTTCCATGCCAAGTTTGAGTTTGTTTTTTTAACTGTCGATAATTCTTATTTGCAAGGTTGTTGGAGCGATGTTAGCTCTAGGAAATGAGACATACAAGGTATATGAGGTAATAGCTTTTACTGGACCAAATTCTGTTGATGAAAAAGACATGCTTTTGAGCTCCACAGAGTTTTTCATGTCTGGGAAAGGCCAGTGTGTCACAGCTAAATACAAGGTTGAACCCTGCAACTGGAATCCATGCGGGGTTTCATCAAACAATTACAACCCATACTTGATGAGGACCGCATCCCGAAAGATCTTTACTAAACTCCCTCTTCTGGCTTTCAAATAACCCACCAACCTTGCCAAGATCATAATCAGAAGCATGCTTCCCACAGACCAGGGCACACCAACCCAAAGCAATCTGGCCAGTCATGAAACTGGTTTTCAAAGCCTCTCTGATGTGCAGCATGCCTTGCTGTGCTCTTCTAATCGCCCTGGTGTCTGGCACAAAACGATTGCCTGACGTTGCTTTCACGGATGGAGGGGCGACTGACGACATGTACCCAAAACCACCCGCAACAATGTTTTTGCCCCATTAGGCATTAGGAGCTTAACCCAGAATTCCAATGGGCGGCGGAGACTGCGGAAACTGTGGGATAGCTACCCACAGTGCACCGCTCCGTAAGTTGATGCTAGCCCCGGTAGTGGGGACGCGCTTCGCTGACTTAATGCGCTTAGTGTGGACATACACAATTGACTGTATAAAATTGATTTCTAAAAATTGAGTTCTATAAAATCAATATAATTTTGTAGTGTAGATATACCCTAACTTTCACAATTTTATCACAGACCTTGCAATACTTATTCATGTCAGGGGGGAGGGATAGCTCAGTGGTTTGAGCATTGGCCTGCTAAACCTAGGGTTGTGAGTTCAATCCTTAAGGGGGCCACTTGGGGATCTGGGGCAAAATCAGTACTTGGTCCTGCTAGTGAAGGCAGGGGGCTGGACTCAATGACTTTTTGGGGTCCCTTCCAGTTCTAGGAGATAGGATATCTCCATTTATTATTATTATCATCTTAAAGTCCCATCTCTCAAAGTCATGAGAATCTCAGGTTATTTATTTATTAAATAAAAGAGTAGTTTTTGGGTTGCAGAGAAAATCTTGAAAATGGGACCTGCTTTCAAAGGTTCAAGAACCAGAAGGAAAACAAAAAGCACCCAGCGGGTTTTTTTTTTTTATTCTATTATTTTTAAAGGCCCATGATTTTTAAGCCACTCGGGATTTTCTGCAGCCTGACTCATAATTTTCGAATACTTGGGGCTGGCAATACTAGAAATTGGGCAATTCCAGAAACAGGCCAGAGCCCTGATGCTGGGACAGGGGTTTTTCGCTGTCCTGTAACGTTCCAGCCACCAACTGCCCACCGCGGTGCAGCGAGTGTCGCTCGGTGGCTGCGAGGCGCCGCTCAGGCCGGGGCTAGGTGACGCAGGCGGACGGTGCTTCCACGGTTAAGACGACCTGCAAAGACAGACTACGTGGGCTGCGCCCTTGCCCTGCTGCCGAATGCGGTACGAGGCGGAGGGTTTCTACCCCAGCTCCGTCCGGCCTGGGCCGCCCTGGTGGTGTGCAGCGGTCGGGGAGTAGCCGCCGAGCCCGTCTGCAGCTCCTTTCCGGTCTCTAGGGCCGGGACCCCACCCGCAGTAGGCCTAAGGGGCAGATCCCGCGCTGGCCGCTGACACGAGAGGGCGGGCGGGCAGGCACTCCAGGCAGCCAAGACGGAGGACAGGCTGCTGGGAGCCCCGGTGCCGCTAGGGGTTGCTCGCTGTAACTTTTGCACTGCGGCAGTTGGTGCGGAACGCGGCGGAGCTCGCGCTTGCCCGGTTGCTGGGGTGACGGGGCGGAAGCGGACCTTCCTCCGCGCGCCATTTTCAAACCGCTGGTTCGGCCCAGCTGCCGGCGCCGAGGCCTGCGGAGCCGGAGTCGCCGGTGAGTGTCCATCGCCCCCGAGGTCATGGGCGCGGTCTTTAGGAGCTCCCCGGAGCTTCGCTTCCGCCTTTTCCGGGGAAGGAAGGGCCGAGCCCTGCGGGGGGTCACAGTCTGTTGCTATGGCGACGTTGATGACAGTGATGTCAGGTGCGGGAGGGCTGGGAGCTCCCGGGGCCGGGGGATTCCGGTGCCCGGGTCTGGTGAGCGGTGACCCGGGGCTCCTTGAAGCAGGGACTCGGCGTCGCTTAGCGGCAGGGCTGGGCCTGGGCGGTCCTGTGCCGCCGGGTGTTAACGACCCTCCCGGCATCACCCCGGACAGTGATGGTGGGGCCGAGTTACCATCATTGCGTCCCCACAGTCCCCTGCCCGCGCCCCAAACCCTGTGCGCCCCTCCCTGAGACGTGTCCGCCGCCTACCCCAGCTGGCCCCTCCTAGGAGTGACTGTGTCTGTGCTCTCACTGTGCGGCCTGTACCCCGATCTGATGTGTGCCTGGCTCGCTCTCATCCTTACACTAGATCAGGGGTCGGCAACCTTTCAGAAGTGGTGTGCTGAGTCTTCATGTATTCACTCTAAGGTTTCACGTGCCAGTAATACATTTTAACGTTTTTAGAAGGTCTCTTTCTATAAGTCTATAATATATAACTAAACTATTGTTGTATGTAAAGTAAATAAAGTTTTTAAAATGTTTAAGAAGCTTAATTTAAAATTAAATTAAAATGTAGAGCCCCCCGGACCGGTGGCCAGGACCCGGGCAGTGTGAGTGCCACTGAAAATCAGGTCGTGTGCTGCCTTCGGCACGCATGCCATAGGTTGCCTACCCCTGCACTAGATGCAGGCAAGGGGATCTGCGTTCCCTCCCTCCGACCGCAGCTGCAGCCAGCCACCTTCCCACCCTGAGGCCTCCCTGTGATTTACCCACCATCTATCCCATGCTGACCCCTTACATATATCCTTCCTGTAACCTTTGCAACCCCACTGCCCCCACCATGTGCGCGCACACACCCTGACCCATCTCTACAATCTGTGCAAACACCCCGTGCCGACCAAAGGCGGATTAAGATTTAGTGGGGCATTGGGCACAAAAAAACATTTGGGCCCCCCCACATCCAGTGGGGTCACGAGCTCTGGAACTGGGGGTGGGTGGGACATATCCACTCACTTTTTAACTTTTTAGCAACTAGGAGCAGCAGTGGCTGCGCTTTGCAGGGAGGGAGCTGATAAGGTGATCAGCTGATCATCTTATCAGCTCCCCTGCTGCAAAGTGCTGCCCTTGTTAGTGGAGCCAGCCTCTTCCTGCTGGGAGCCCTCACCACGGGGACCTGCCCCCTGCTCTTCCTCTGCCCCTAAGATGCTAAAAGACAACGCACGGTCAGTCTGTGAAACTCTTTGTCAGAGGATGTTGTGAAGGTCAAGACTATAACAGGGTTCAAAAAAGAGCTAGATAAATTCATGGAGGATATGTCCATCAATGGCTATTAGCCAGGATGGGCAGGGATGGTGTCCCTAGCCTCTGTTTTCCAGAAGCTGGGAATGGGCGACAGGGGATGGATCACTTGATGATTACCTGTTCTGTTCATTTCCTCTGGGGCACCTGGAATTGGCCACTGTCAGAAGACAGGATACTGGGCTAGATGGACCATTGGTCTGATCCAGTATGGCCGCTCTTATGTTCTTAATCATCAAGGGAGCCTGGACCACTGTGGAGAACCCCAGACCCTCCACCTGCCCTGGGTGGGGGCTGCTCTTGGGCCCCTGGGGTGCCCTACAGAGGCCTGGGCTTCCTGGGCATCTCTTACCGTGCCCGGCTCCAGCCTCCGGCTTGGCCAGGGGGTGTGGGGCCTCAGGCGGAAGAGGAGGAGCAGGGATAAGGCCACAGTTCCAGCGCAGGTGGCCCTCTCCCCTTCTATACAGGTTCCGGCACTGCTGGGGCCCCTGGGCATGGGCCCCGTGGGCCCATGTGTCAATCTGCCACTGGTGCTGACCCATTTCTGCAATTGGAATCTGCATTTCTATATATATACTTGGACTTTAAGAAAACCTTTGACAAGGTCCCTCACCAAAGACTCTTAAGCAGAGTAGGCAGTCATGGGACAAGAGGGATGGTCCTCTCATGGATCAGTAACTGGTTAAAAGATAGGAAATGAAGGGTAGGAATAAATGTCCAGTTTTCACAGTGGAGTATGGTAAATTTAAGGGTCCCCCAGCGATCTGTACTGGGACCTCTGCTGTTCAACATATTCATAAATAATCTGGAAAAAAATGATAAACAATGAGGTGGCAAAGTTTGCAGATGACACAAAATTACTCAAGAAAGTTAAATCTAAAGCTGACTGCGAAGAGTTACAAAGAGATCTTCCTAAACTGGGTGAGTGGGGAACAAAATGGCAGATGAAATTCAGTATTGATAAATGCAAAGTAATGCACACTGGAAAACATCCCAACTCTACATACAAAATGAAGGGGCCTAAATTAGCTGTTACTACTCAGCTGTGGGGGTCTGGGTGCAGCTAGTTTGGGATCTGGATGTGGGGGCTTGGAATGGTGCAGGGGGGTGGGGCCTGTCAGGGTGGGGGTTTGAGTGCAGGGAACTCAGTGGGGGGTGGTCTGGGTGCAGAGCTGGGGGTCTGGAGGCAGGGGGTCTGGTTGCAGGGAGGCTTCAGATGCAGGGGTTGAGGTTCAGTGGGGTGGGTTCAGGTATGGAGGGTTGGGTGTGTGTGTCTGGGTATACAGGGTGAGGTTTGGCAGGAGGGGCGGGTATGGGAGGTCTGATGCACAGGGGTTGGGCGGATGGGGGAGAAGCTCCTCGTATAGTAACCCCTGCCCCCCGTGGCTGAGGAGCGATAGGGGCAGGAAGCAGGGGAGGATGCTGAGCTTCCTGCAACCAGGGGGAGGTTTTTGGGGGTGGGTATGCCACGGCCCCATCTGCTCCTTGCAGGGGAAGAGGAAGGCCCGTCCTCTCCTGCCTCCAGTTCAGCCGAGACTAGCAGCTGATCCTGGCGCAGGATAGGAGCCACTGGCTGGGGTGTCCCAGTGATTTACCCCTCCGCCAACTGCTTCGGGTGCCTGAAACAATGTACCTGCGCTGCTAGGGAGGGGTGCATGACCGCTCTTGGAGCTTCCCTTTGCTTCCCTGTCAGAAAGTCATTTTTCTGCAGGGACATTGATTCTGCGCACTCGCAGTGGCACAGAATTCCCCCAGGAGTAAGCCTGATGTTTAACCTTCCATTTCTAAGCAAGCTAACGGAGAAGCTTGCCAATTTTATCTGGAACTCTCCTTAGGCACTGCCGGTATTTGGGTCCCTTTTCAGTGAGGATTCAGGCCAGGACATAGTACAAAGATGGTGCTGGGTGGTTTTATGGATAATCTTCTCTTGACTACATGTGGTCCCCATGTGTCCCTGAACCTCCTGTCCCCATGTGTCTCTGTGCCCCAACTCAGCCATTCCCCTTCCCCCATGTAGCCCTGCAGCCCCCCTCCCCTTGTGTCCCTGCACCCCCTCAGCCAGCCTCCTCCCCTCATCCCTATGTGTCCCTGCACCCCTCCCCCCTGTCCTTATGTGTCTCTTTTCCCCCACTCAGCCAACCCCCATCCCCATGTGACTCTGCACCTCCCTCCCCACTGTGGCCCTGTGCCACCACTCCCATTCAGCCCCTGCCCCAGTCTGTCCTCCCCCACTAGCCCTTATGAGCCTGCTGACCCCCCCCCCCCAGCAGCTCCCCACTGTCTGTCTCCCCATATCCCCGTCTCTTGACCTGGCCCAACAGGCGCTGCGAAGGAGGCACTGAAGGCTCTCTCTCTTCCCTAGCTGGCTGGGAGTGGCTGCTCTGTTCTAGCGCCATAGCGCCCTCTGTTGAGCAAAAGGCAGAAGTGCATCAACTTTCCAGCAGAAGCTATTTTCTGCAAAAATAAAAATATGCATGGCATATTAATTATGCGCATGCACAGTGGCGCAGAATTCCCCCAGGAGTAATAATCCACTGGAAATGTCAACCTTGAGTGAAATTTGTATGTGAAGGAAACAAAATCTTTGTGAGAACTGGTCCATGGATCTCACTCCTGGTGGAGATCAAGATGACCACAAAATTCAGAAAGTGCAGAATTCACTTTGAGTTAGTCTTCGCATAAAAATATCTCCCTGAAGTCTGGTTCTTGCTGTTGGGAGGGCAAAGAGAAAGAGAGCGTTTTTTGTGTGTATACCTCAAGTGAGGAGCTCAGATAGGTGTAGTATAAAAATCTAGATAAATAATTTCTTTATAATAAAACTCAGTGTAAGTGGACGGTGTCTTTTAATAAAGGCTTTTAGTTACACAATGTATCGAGAACATACCGTATATACTCGATCATAAGCCGATTCGTTTATAAGCCGACCCCCGCAAGATGGATAAGTAAAAAATGGAAAATTTTTATGACCCATTCATAAGCCGACCCCATAATTCAGGGGTCGGCAAACTTTGGCTCCCGGGCCATCAGGATAAGCCACTGGTTGGCCGAGACGGTTTGTTTACCTCGAGTGTCTGCAGGCATGGAGGTAAACCTAAGTAAACAAAGTGTCCCGGCCCGCCAGCTGCAGCTGCTTTGGAGGCTGTGGGGAGAGCAGCGTGGCCAGAAGTGGAGACACTCTGGCCCTGCCTCTTCCCTTCTGGCTCTGCTGCCTCTCCTTGCCCTCTCTGTTGGGGGGAGGGGCTGTGTCCCACCTCTCCCTCTCTATATCCGTTCATAAGCCGGCCCCCTTCTCTGATGCTTCCCTTTTTTACTAAAAAAATTCGGCTTATGAACGAGTAAATATGGTATATAGAAATCTATATTTCATATACAAAAATACTATTTATTTATTTATTTATTTTATTTTACCAGAAAGGATTACTTTTACTTATTCATGTTGTATAGCGGCAAGAAAGAAACTCTGTATATATTCTATAATCTTTTTCAGGTCACCTTGTTTTTGCTGGGAGCGATAAAATCACTTTTGAAGCATATTCACAATGAGCACGGCTGCAGAGCGAAAGTTCATTAACCTCAGGAAGAGGCTAGATCAGCTGGGCTATCGACAACCCTTGGGAGTGGAGAGCTTGCCTCTGGTGGAAAAACTTTTTAGGTATCCAAACAAAAGGGAAATCTTTAAAAAGAACATTAGTCATAGCAGTGCATGCTACTTGACTATAAAACTAGTGGAAAACTCTTATTCTTTTAAAAAATTGCTTTAAAAACAAAAACAAAATTTTCTATTGAAATAGGGTCAAATGAGAAATTGTTTAAAGTGAACATTTAAAATTTTATGAGATTTTATTGGGATAGTTTCTAAGTATTGACAAGTTAAGAAAATCCTAGTATCCAACTCCTGGGACAACTGGGTATTTACTGGTCTCTATAAAGGCTGATGATCTTCACTTAAAAATTCAAAATGTCTAAACTGAGGCTAAAAATGAAAACTTACCTCCTGACTCTGGTTCTTAATAATCTTATGTGGGTAGAGTGTATATATCTGTGTCCACATTTACTGAAATGTGTAATGGGATGCAACTGGTTGCTTAAAGCAGAAAATGAATGTAGCTAAGTAGTATGTCTGGAGGACAACTTATTCACTCTTCAGCTGTTTGATGGCTTTGATGCCATTAGGCACACAGGAATTGCCATACTGTATCAGAACAGAGGTCCAGCTAGTCCAGTATCCTGTCTCGGATAGTGGCCAGCACCAGATACTTTGGAGGAAGGTGTAAGAACCCCACAATCAGCAGATGTGGAGTAATCTGCCCCATACTTAGGTCTCATCCTGAGTACCAGTAGATTGGTTTGAGCCCTCTGAGGTATGAGGTTTAATGTTCCTTTCACAAAATTTGTTACAATTAATTATGGTAACTAAATATTCTTGAGATACATATCAATACCAATACCTTTTTGAATCACGTTTAAATTCTTGGCCTCGGTGACTTCCTGTGGCAATGACTACCACAGTTTAATTACATGTTGTTTATCAATTTTGAATTTCCTTTCCTTTAATATAATTGAATGTCCACTTGGTCTTGTGTTATGAGGCAGGGATAACCAAAGTTTTTGATCTGCCTTGTCTATACCATCTATACTTTTATCATGTCTCTTCTTTTTCATCTCCTTTCTAACGTAAACAATCCCAATCTTTTCACTCTTTCTTCATATGACAGTTTTTCCATGCCCTTGATTATTGTCGTTGCCTTTCTTTGAACACCTCTAGTTCAGAAATTTCCTTTTTGAGAAGGGATGCACACAGTATTCGAGATGAGGCTGCATCAGTGATTTATATAAAGGCACTATAGTATTTTCTGTACTATTCATCATTGTGTTCTTTATGCATTTTATGCCAGTTCTCATTTTCAGTCTTAATGGACAAACCAATCTGTCCACCCAATATTTTTAAAATCATGTGTTACGGTTTATCCTTGAAGAGCAACATAAAACATTTTATTTTAGAAAAACCAAAACTCAAGGCAACTCATTTTGTCTACAATGAGAGCAGATCAACCTAGTTCCTGGTTGAATAACCAGGTCCAGGGTGTCCATAGACAAGATACTTTATAAGAAAAAATTGATAATCTAATTGATTATTGAAGATAGAAGCTTTCTTGATAGGATACCATTTTCCATATTGAAAATTTAAGAAGATTTCTATTTAAAACAATAAAACTACTTGTGCTGCTGTGAATTTTTCTTCACAAAGAGAATTCTTCAGGGAAAATTAGTTAGGCCTAATTTTAGGAATACATTTGTTAATCCCACATTTTTGATTTACAGACACTTGGTATGTTACAGAAACTAATTATTGGTGGCCTCTGGCCATTCTGCCAGCATTATTATGTAACCATAGAATCCTTTCTAAATATCTAGCAAGTTGTAACCAATAATTCTAGACTAAAGCCAGAAGGAAAAGATCAGCCACATTTAAGTCTATTGCATTATACTGCATTAATATTTTGAAGTTTGCACTGAATTATCATCAAATCTTTATAGTGAAAATTCTGACTTTATATACCTATGTTTTGGAATGTACCTGTGTATAAGAGAGGGAGTCTTAACATCTCTCTAGTAGATTAAACAAGTAATTTAAAAATGGTTTCAAACAACATGACTGCCTTTTTAAGGACAAAATAACCATTTGGGATTATAACTTTCAATTTGGTAGGATTCTTACCTGAATTTAGACTATCTGCTGTCTTTTGATTTCAGTGACCTTGTCCATACAACAGAGAGCCTGCGCAGTACAAAGTTATCTGCTGGAAAAATTGAAAAAGAATGCAGCAATTTTGATGCTATTCTAGAACCTTATAAAGCAGAGAATGCTAAACTCACCAGGGAAAATAATGAATTACATTTAGAGATATTGAAACTGAAAGAACAATCTGATCGTCATGTTAAAGGTAACATGAAAAATTAAGATACTTTTCAGTCTTTTTGAATATCAAAAATAACTGGATTTTGTTTCAGATTGCACATATGGCCCTGATCCTGCAAATTTTTCTGTATGTTCTTAACTTTAAGCCCATGTGTAGTCCCATTGACTTCAGTGTGTTTACAGACTGTGGCCTAAATGTACAAATGTTTGTTCTATAATCTAAAGGCTGCTGAACTCCAATACGTTAACATACTGATCATGTCAAGTTGCATTTTTTTCTGAGATAATTCTACTACAGTGATACTCAGACTGAGCCTTGGGAGCTGCAAGTGGGTCTTTAATGTGTCTTCTGTGGCTCTTTGCAGCACATGATATTAAAATACTGTGTGATTTTATTAACCAGTCTAAGTTATTAACCAAGCAGGATGCTTTTGCTATGTTGTTAACCAGTTGTAGAATACTTGGTCAGTCATTTTGCTGTGAGAATTTTTTTTATATTTTTTATATATAAAAAATAGTAAATGAAACAATGAATTTACACTACTGTGGCTCTTTTGGGTAATGTTGATTGCTAATTTGACTCCTGAACCACTGAGGTCTGAATATCACTGTTTTACAACATGGAAAAATTGCTTAAAAATTAAAATACTAGGAATATTGCTGTTTAAAGTGTGGCTTTACTCTGAAAAGGGACTATGTGTGTATACATATGAATGAAAAGTCTTTTTATGTGGTTCTACTTTTATGATCTTTCAGTGACTTCTAAATCAAATTTGTTCATTTTTCAAATTTGTGGTTTTTTTCCCCATCTGGCAAATTGCAAACTCACCCTGAAATCTAACAGTGAAGCCAGTGTTCTTTCTGGCTCATCACAAATACTTAGCTCTTATAAAAATGCTTTTCATCCATAGATTCAAAGTGCTTAAAAATTCTGTAACTGGAATTTAGTTAACAATCCTGAAGAGAATCTAGTTCAATATTGCACAGTTGTATTAGCTATACACTTCTAAAAGGAAAAAAATAGTATCTTAATAATTAAAGTAAATAGAGTTCACTCTGAATATACACTTAAGTAAAAACCAACCACATTACAGTCTGTTTTCAGAATTGATGGGCTCTTTAATTGAAGGGTATTAATGGAAGCCGCAGGTCTAATGGGAAATCCTGCTCTCTGACTGGTTTCTCACAGAGTTGCTCAGATCATGCTAAGCAGATGAGCGAAAGCCGTTGGATCCCTTCCAGTCCTAGCAGCTAAGAACAGGAGAGGAGGGAGAAGAAGTTCTGTTTTAGATTTGCAGGGACCATAAGATAAATGACACACTATCATTTTCTTAAAATACCATTGTTTGTGATATTGGTCCTCATTATTTAAACAAGCAATGTTTCAGAGTAGCAGTTGTGTTAGTCTCTATCCTCAAAAAGAACAGGAGTACTTATGGCACCTTAGAGACTAACAAATTTATTTGAGCATAAGCTTTCGTGGGCTACAGCCCACTTCATCAGATGCACAGAATGGAACATATAGTAAGAAATATATATACATACAGAGAACATGAAAAGGTGGAAGTAGCCATACCAACTGTAAGAGGCTAATTAATTAAGATGAGCTATTATCAGCAGGAGAAAAAAAACTTTTGTAGTGATAATCAAGATGGCCCATTCCAGACAGTTGACAAGAAGGTGTGAGGATACTTAACATGGGGAAATAGATTCAATTTGTGTAATGACCCAGCCACTCCCAGTCTCTGTTCAAACCCAAGTTAATGGTATCTAGTTTGCAAAGTAATTCAAGCTCAGCAGTTTCTCGTTGGAGTCTGTTTTTGAAGCTTTTCTGTTGCAAAATTGCCACCTTTAAGTCTGTTACTGAGTGACCAGAGAGGTTGAAGTGTTCTCCTACTGGTTTTTAAATGTTATGATTCCTGATGCCAGATTTGTATCCATTTATTCTTTAGTGTAGAGACTGTCCGGTTTGGCCAATGTACGTGGCAGAGGGGGCATTGCTGGCACGTGATGGCATATATCACATTGGTAGATGTGCAGGTGAACGAGCCCCTGATGGCATGGCTAATGTGATTAGGTCCTATGATGGTGTCATTTGAATAAATATGTGTACAGAGTTGGCATCGGGCTTTGTTGCAAGGATAGGTTCCTGGGTTAGTGTTTTTGTTGTGTGGTGTGCGGTTGCTGGTGAGTCTTTGCTTCAGGTTGTGGGGCTGTCTATAAGCGAGGACTGGTCTGTCTCCCAAGATCTGTGAGAGTGAGGGATCATCTTTCAGGATAGGTTGTAGATCTTTGATGGTGTGCTGGAGAGGTTTTAGTTGGGGGCTGAAGGTGATGGCTAGTGGCTTTCTGTTATTTTCTTTGTTGGGCCTGTCCTGTAGTAGGTGACTTCTGGGTTCCCTACTGGCTCTGTCAATCTGTTTTTTCAGTTCAGCAGGTGGGTATTGTAGTTTTAAGAATGCTTGATAGAGATCTTGTCGGTGTTTGTCTCTGTCTGAGGGATTGGAGCAAATGCGGTTATATCTTAGAGCTTGGCTGTAGACAATGGATCGTGTGGTGTGTCCTGGATGGAAGCTGGAGGCATATAGGTAAGTATAGCGGACAGTAGGTTTCCGGTATAGGGTGGTGTTTATGTGACCATCGCTTATTAGCAGTGTCCGCTTGTGTGGATTGGTCTAGGCTGAGGTTGATGGTGGGATGGAAATTGTTGAAATCATGGTGGAATTCCTCAAGTGCTTCTTTTCCATGGGTCCAGATAATGAAGATGTCCTCAATGTAGCGCAAGTAGAGTAGGGACATTAGGGGATGAGAGCTAACGAAGCGTTGTTCTAAGTCAGCCATAAAAATGTTGGCATACTGTGGCGCCATGCAGATACCCATAGCAGTGCCGCTACGAAACTGAAACTGCTGAGCTTGAATTAATATGCAAACTAGGTACCATTAACTTGGGTTTGAATAGAGACTGGGAGGGCTGGGTCATTACACGTATTGAATCTATTTCCCCATGTTAAGTATCCTCACACCTTCTTGTCAACTGTCTAAAATGGGCCATCTTGATTATCACTACAAAAGTTTTTTTTTTCTCCTGCTGATAATAGCTCATCTTAATTAATTAGCCTCTTACAGTTGGTATGGCTACTTCCACCTTTTCATGTTCTCTGTATGTATATATATTTCTTAGTATATGTTCCATTCTATGCATCTGATGAAGTGGGCTGTAGCCCATGAAAGCTTATGCTCAAATAAATTTGTTAGTCTCTAAGGTGCAACAAGTACTCCTGTTCTTTAAACAAGCAATGTTCATCCTATAAATGCCTTTACTTTTTTATCTGTGAACTTTTCATACTAATGAATGGTCAGAAAGGAAATAAGTATAATGTCAGATCTTCATTGTTTATCACTGAATTATTTTAGAAGTATCTGGGCTAAATATTACAGTCTGAACCCTCCAGAATTTGCAGATAAACATTTTGTAAATTGAAAGAAAAACTTGGATCTTATTTTGTGTGTTTCAATACTGAAGAGGTTTTAAACTTTTTCAGTACACTCGTGAGAAATAATGTCCACAGATGTCCAGTTTGTTTGTTTTTATTACACTGAGTTAAAATTGAAGATTCCTGAGGTCAGACTTCATTTTAGCCCATGACTATCATAAGTAAATTCCAGAGTAAGTTGTTCTGCCCACATAAAATATAGATCTTGTTCCAGTCTTGAACACACACAACATGCCACTGGCACATTCTAGTCTGGAAGTTGACAGCCTCATGTTGAAATTTTCAGGAAGACTTTATTAACTTAAAGTAAGAATGACCTATCAAAACAAATACCATGTACATTAATAGAGTAGAGTGAAATATACCCTTCAATTGTATAATATATATAAAATGAAAAATGTTTATTACTTTTAGGGCTGTATTTAAAAATCAGTTGTCAGTGGACTTCCATTGTGTTCCTAAAGCTTCCACAGATAAAGTAAAAATTTGTTGCAAAAAATTAGTATCATAATACTTTTACCACCACCTTTAATAAAATTAACTGCAGTGTCAAGATGGTAGTACATTTTAAAATAATAATGTATCCTTAATATTGACAGAGAAAGCTAAAGCGTCTATGTTCTCTTTTGTGCAATAGCATCACAATGACAAATGTAATCAGCAAAAGTAGTATTCCAGTATATTTATCTCTTCTTTTTTTATTACTATCCTCACTATGAATGAAGAGCCAGTGACGGTTTTCTTTGCTATACCACCAGCGTAGTCCTGGCTATAAAGACCTCTTAACCCTTTCAAAGGAGGAGCAAATCAGTCTAAGGGTGATATTCGGATGGCACAGAGCAGTCATAGTAATTGCTTATGCCACTTACTATTCATGGCATAGAAGGATAATTAGTTAATGGCTAGAAGAAAGAGTATCAGAGGGGTAGCCACGTTAGTCTGTATCCACAAAAACAACGAGGAGTCCAGTGGCACCTTAAAGACTAACAGATTTATTTGGGCATAAGCTTTCGTGGATAAAAAACCCACTTCTTCAGATGGACTCCATGCATCTGAAGAAGTGGGTTTTTTACCCACGAAAGCTTATGCCCAAATAAATCTGTTAGTCTTTAAGGTGCCAAGAAAGAGGATGTGGCCAGGATGTTTCCGAGCCCTTGTGTCTGTTGCAGCCTGGCATAAGTTAGAGCAGCACAACTCAAGAGGAAGAGCCTGCACAGAGCATAACTGAGATCATTGGCAAAGCTGAGCTTTAAGCTGTTTTTGCACATCACCCCCGTGACCTGTGTTCTATAGTTTGACAGAACTAGAAGTCTCCACCTCATTCCACTGGAGTCTGTCTATACTGAATAAAAATAACAACAATAATAATAATCTGTAAATAAAACTCAGATGTTACTTACATGAAGTAAGACTTTAACAGCTGAAAAACATATTAGTAATAATGAAAGAAAATTTGCATCAACTGTGCAAAAATCTAAAGAACTAACAGTATCAGCCCCCGTATAATTGTCATGTTTTTGAAAATGAGGACATATGACTCCTTTATGCATATTTTTGTACGATTAGAATATTGATAGCTATTGTTTTGTTTTTTTCTAGACTTGAAGGCCACATTAAGAAAGGTTGAACATGAGACAGCTGACTTGAAATTTCTGAATAATCAATATATACATAAAATTCGATCATTAGAGCGAGATAACAAAGCCAAGACTGAAAAAATTCAGCAACTTCAGGAGAAGAATCTACAAGCAGTAGTACAAACTCCAGGTACGACCACTGCATATAAAGCAATCCTAGATAGTCTTACTTTTCCCAAACTGTGATGATGTTCTACTTTCTAGGTAAGGATGAGAAGCGGGGATTATCTTCTTAAACTTTTGGCTCTCTGCTCTGCAAGTCTGCTTTTCCATATGTTTAAGAAAGATTTGTGTAACATATTGTTATCAAAGAAAGATGATGAGTGATATGGGCAAAGTTGCCTCTGGAAAATTACATAGTTAGAACATGACCTTAAAGGGTATCATGTTAACCAACATACGTTTGACCGTGACTCTGCTACCAATGGCAAATCATATTTAACACTGTCAGCTGGTCATGGGTAAACCCATGTCTCAGTAGTTTGTCTTTAACATTGTACAGTTGGTCGTGGATAATATGATTTGTCCCTGTCTATATTGACTTCACAATAATGGTCAGCATCATGTTAGTTAACCTGTTAGAGCAGTCTGAGGGTTGCTGTCCTGTAACAGCCACAAAGGGCTGTAAACTTGTTCAAAATCAGAGTAATATAGTGGCTTCTAAATGCTAGCCTCCTTGTTTTTAGTAATCATGCCTCTCCCCTGCCTTTCACTGGTATGCTGATAGAAAGGTGGGTGTGTGTAACATGAGAACCTACTTTGGCTGTACAGCTTCAGTATCATCATCCTTGCATCTGGTTGATCCTCTCTGAGCCACTTACTTACCCCTGGTCTACACTGGGGGGAGGGGATCGATCTAAGATACGCAACTTCAGCTACACAAATAGCGTAGCTGAAGTCGAAGTATCTTAGATCGAATTACCTGGGGTCCACACGGCGCGGGATCGACGGCCGCGGCTCCCCCGTCGACTGCGCTACCGCCGCTCGCTCTGGTGGAGTTCCGGAGTCGACGGTGAGTGCGTTCGGGGATCGATATATCACGTCTTAACGAGACACGATATATCGATCCCGGATAAATCGATTGCTACCCGCCGATACGGCGGGTAGTGAAGATGTACCCTTGGCTTTTGCAGCTGAAGTCAGTTTTCCACCCCAATACTAAACAATCATACTGCACCAAGGATCTAGCCCTCTGGGAATTCAAAGAACTTAAAGTAGTCTCTCTCTGCAGGTCTCTCTGATAAATGAACATGTGCTAGTGTTTAATTTTACTTGTTAGGGTAACTTCTCTCTTTCACTTCCTTTCCCACATTCTTTCAAATGGGGAAGTGTTCGTGGGGAACTGCAACATTTAAGGTTTTATGTCTGAGTTCTTTTGGTTACCCATCCACTATTTGCATCTGAAAGAAACCCATGTGCAATTTAGCTAACATTAAGCTATCTTCTACGCTTTTTCACCTCCATGCGTTCATGCTCCTCCCTTGGGATTTTTGTTAATTTCTTACTTGATGACCCATTGTACTCTTCTTTTATGTCTGTGGCTTTACTCCTTTCTTTCCCCTCTGATTTTCCCCCTCAAGAGTCTGCTGCAATTACCCCTATTCCATGCACAAGATCATACATCATATTTAATCTTCTGGTTAGTAGAACTAGTGGTTACTGCCTCTGAAACTAGTCAGTACTGTCCCTCATATTTTTTATTAATATAATACAATATAAAAAAACTGTTGGTGCACATGGCTCTTTAATTTACAAGCAAATAGCCAAGATTGCTAAAAGCATCTGTAATATAAATTAGATTGATAAGGTAATGAAATTAATGACAGACCATTTGGAGTTATGGGTGGAAGGAAGGGTAAGGAAAGAGGCATCAGTAAACAATGAGGAGCTAAGTTTAGTCACATCAAGTATATCCTAAATGTTGTTTTGTTTATCCTTTTGACATTTTAATATAATTTTTTTTAATTCAGTGCTTTGCTGCTAGTAGGACATGGATAAGTGGTGGAAATCTCACTAAAAGGAGTGTTTTAAGGAGAGACAGGTTGTTTACTGAACAGGAGTGACACATCATTTGGCCAGAGGTGGTCACTAGAGTGACACAAGGAATCCCTTTTGTCAAGTGCTGAGTGCTGGAGAAGCAGAAATCCTAGCCCATGCTTCCCTAGGAAGATGTGAAAGTTATTTGCAAATGCTGATGCACTACTACTAGATCACTTTTTCAGCCTCCCTTCTGTTTTATCTCTACTCACTGTGTTTTGTCTCCTCCTTGCTCTCTACTATTTGTCCCTCCCCTCTGTTTTTTGCCTTCTACTGCTAATTAATTCCTAATTTAGACTCACTTCTGCATTTCTGAAAAACTTTCCAGTGGCTTTGTAAAGACACAATGAATGAAGCTGTCAAAATCCAATCAATTCTCTTGATTTTAATTTTGTTGCTGGGGAATTTGCACAAAATTTTCAGGTGTGATTCTCTCGCTCATCTTTCAGAATTACTGGAAGGATTCCTTCAATCCTATACTGAACACCTTTTTACTACAGAAACATTATCTCATAGCTTTGTTTATGGTGGTTTATTTTTCAGCTGTAACATTTTAACATAGCATCACTCAAGGTGTATTTCTGTAGCAATAAGAGTTCTATGGCTCTTGTGTAGCTGTAGAAACTTGCACTGGTCTGCAATTCCATGCTTATATGATCATATGATAGCTGGTGAATCCCAGGATTCTTGTTGCTCCACAATATTCTGACCGTGGAAATTATTCTTTCATACAGGCAATCTTAATTTTTCTCAATGTGACATCCATTAGTGTCAAAGCATATGTCAAACGTATAATTTTGGTATGTTTAGTGATACAGTGCAGGGCAACTGCACCTGTAGTCCCCCCCTCCAGGATCGCTAAGAGCACCCAGCTTTTCTTAGCTTCTTTTAGGCATCCAGCTTCTCAGCCATCATGTGTCTTGGATAGAGAGCCATGTCTCTCTCCCTCCTGACAGGGTGTTTTTCCAGGTGGCACAGTTCCCTGCCTACACTGTGGTATTCCCAGCAAGCCCCATCGTCTGCACTTTTTGAAGGCTGTAAACAGCATAATGGCCCACAGTTATAAGTTACCACACAGCTATTTATAAGCAAGCATGCTTATTGTTAAGGTGAAAGCATTACAGAGCAAACATATTAAAAACAATACAAACCTACCCCGCCCTGCTTCTTCCCACTCCTACCTCTTCCCCGCCCAGTTCCTCCCCCGAGCACTCTGTGCCCTCGCTCCTCCTCCCTCCCCCCCATCCCCCCAGTGCCTCCTGACGCTGCGAAACAGCTGATCTATGGCAGGCGGGAGGCACTGGGAGGGAGGGGGAGGCACTGATCTGCGGGGCCTGCCAGCAGCCTGGAGATGCTGGGGGGATGGGGAGGTGCTGGTAGGGGGTCTGCCGGTGGGTGCTCAGCACCCACCATTTTTTTTCACATGCATGCTCCAACCCTGGAGCACCCAGGGAGTCAGCGCCTATGCCCTAAGCACCATATGTTTTGCCAGCATAAGTGGTAGTGTGCACAGTGCTTTGTTGGTGGGAGAGCTTCTCCCGCCAATATAGCTATCGCCGCTCATTGAGGTGGTTTTACTATGTTGACGGGAGAGGTCCCTCCCGTTGGCATAGAGCAGCCACACGAGCAATCTCACAGCAACATAGCTGCATTGGTATAGCTGTGCCGCTGTAAGCTTGCTATTGTAGACATGGTCCTAGATTCAGAACCGGAACAACCAGGAATAGTTCAGTCTTTCCTTTATACAGTTTGGGCCTTTGATCTTGGCCTCATGTAACAGGTGATCAGCAGACAATTGCTTACTCCTCACAGGAAAACACCCAGTCTTTTGAAGCTACACTAACTGGAGATGAGGAATTTGCATTAACCTCTCTCTAGTCACTTTGCAGGTTTGTCCCAAAAGTCCCTTCTTATCTGGCATATTGTTCAGTATAGTCCTTTGATCATTCAGGCCTCACATCACATCTCTCCGTAACATTACATTGCAATGTAAGCCTAAGGTTAGTGGGACTCAAGCTAGCTGACCCATTTCAGGGAACCCCGGGCTTGAGCATCTACAGTGCATTTTAACTCTAGGTTAAGGATTTTCTGATCCATGTTTGAACCTTGGGCTCTGGCATCCACACTGCAGTACACAGACCCAAGTCAAAGTAACCCTATCCCAGAGTGCCTAGTGTCTTCTGCCCCCAGTATCAACATTCTTGTGCTATGAATGTGTTGTACTGTGGGGAAAACTCTACTGCCCTCCCTGTTTCCTAATTGTGTGATTTTAGGTGCCCATAAGGAGTACATGAGTACATACACTGTATAATTAGCTCATTTGGTGACTGTCTCAGTAGAATGACTGCAGTTTGAGAAGACTTTATACTGAACTACCATCTAATGCAGAGGTGGGCAAACTACGGCCCGCGGGCCACATCCGGCCCACGGGACCCTCCTGCCGGGCCCCTGAGCTCCTGGCCCGGGAGGCTAGTCCCCGGCTCCTCCCCTGCTGTTCCCCCACCCCGACAGCCTCAGCTCACTCTGCCACCGGTGCAATGCTCTGGGCAGCAGGGCTGCAAGCTCCTGGGGCAGTGCCACTGCAGAGCCCGACCTGATCCGGTGCTCTGTGCTGTGCGGTGCGTGGCTGTAGCGCCGCCAGCCACCGGTGCTCCAGGCAGCACGATAAGGGGCAGGGAGCTGGGGGGCTAGCAGGATTTGATCATATGTTTAATCTTTATGGGGTTGAGAAACATCGCCGACAGCTCACTCTCCTGGGCTAAAGAAAACTGCATTTCTCTAAATAGTATTCTTACTTTACTTTTTGCCATCCGATATATTCTTACTGCTTATTGGCCAAAGTGCTTGGGGTAGGAGGACGGTTGGTTCAAATGTATTAAATATAAATTTAGCATGGATAGAAAAGCTGGTGTTTTTATTCAAATAAAGTATTGAACCCACAGTGATCCAGGTAGGAATGGTAAAGTCATGTAACTGAGTCACTCAGCTCCACTTGTCCCTCTCATATTTTGGAAGGCACTTCAGATTCTTAAACCGTGGGTCGAGTGCTGTAGCTATCTTTACAAATCTCACATTGGTACCTTCTTTGTGTTGGCAGTGAAAGTGTTCTTAAAACGAACAATATGCTGGGTCATCATCCAAGACTGCTATAACATGAAATATATGGCAGAATTTGGGTAAAACAGAGCAGGGCACATACAAGGAGTTCAGTCACGAATTAAATTAACACATTTTTTTTTTAACGAGCGTCATTAGCATGGAAGCATTTCCTCTGGAATGGTGGCCCATGCATGAAGGGGCATATGAATGTTTAGCATATCTGGAATGTAAATACCTTGCAATGGCAGCTACAAAAGTGCCATCCAAATGCCTGTTCTCACTTTCAGGTGACATTATCTCCCTTAAATGTAAACAAACTTGTTTGTCTTAGCAATTGGCTGAACAAGAAGTAGGACTGAGTGGACTTGTAGGCTCTAAAGTTTTACATTGTTTTGTTTTTGAGTGCAGTCATGTAACAAAACAAAAAATCTACATTTGTAATTTGCACTTTCACGACGAAGAGATTGCACTACAGTACTTGTATGAGGTGAATTGAAAAATACTATTTCTTCTATTTATCATTTTTTCAGTGCAAATATTTGTAATAAAAAATAATATACACTTTGATTTCAATTACAACACAGAATACAATATATATGAAAATGTAAAAAAAAATCCAAAATACACCTCTACCCCGATATAACGCGACACGATATAACACGAATTCGGATATAACGCATTAAAGCAGTGCTCCGGGGGGGGCGGGGCTGCGCACTCCGGCGGATCAAAGCAAGTTCAATATAATTCGGTTTCACCTATAATGCGGTAAGATTTTTTGGCTCCCAAGGACAGTGTTATATGGGGGTAGAGGTGTATTTAATAAATTTCAATTGGTATTCTGTTGTTTGAGTGTGATTTAAAACTGCGATTAATCACGATAAAATTTTTTGAGTTAGCCGTGTGAGTTAACTGTGATTATTCAACAGCCCTAGTTGTTTTGTTTGTTTTAGTATCATGGGGGAATCTGTCTCTTTTGTGGGATTTGCGGGATCTAAGTTTTTGCGGGTAGAAGTGAGATAAAAATGCAAGAAACAATGCTGGAGTGAGTCGGAGTGGGTATTGCGGGGCAGGATGGGTATGGGATTAAAAAAATAGTCCGTTGCAGGACTCTACTTTGTAGTCATCCCTCAGAGAGGTTACATGGAATTCCAGCCCATAATAATACATAACCTTTTTTGTTTAGTATGATAGATGCCATAGATACTTACACTTAATTCAATAAAATGTTGTCCAAGATGTTGCAGGAAATTGCCATATCTTTTACACTGAAATGTACAGCAAAGGCAGAAAGTGAGGGGGAGGAGGAGGAGAATAAAATGTGGGCCAGTATGTTGCATGTTGTGCAGCTTCTATTCATTTTTATTGTGTAATGAAAATGTATCATATCATTTGTAGATCTCACTATTGAATGGGGGTTTAATTTGTCTTAACATTTCTCTGTAAGGCAACGCTGGCATTTTTAAACCCAGTCACTGGATTCTCTGCTAAATCCACTAAATTTGGAATTGCATGTCAGTGAACTCTGTTTTCATTATTACATGATAGGGTAATATCTTTTCTGGACCTACTTCTGTCTTTAAGAAGAGCTCTGTGTAGCTCACAAACTCATCTCCCTCACCAACAGAAATTGATCTAGTAAAAGATATTACCTCACCCACCTTGTCTCTCTAATATCCTGGGACCACTGTAGCTACAACAACACTGCATACATTACATGATGACTATTGAGATTTGTCTGTTTGAAAATATTACAAATAGAAATAACAGAATCTGAAAGTTGTTTAAAGTGTTGTTTAAACATTTTCTCAGTAATGTTGTTACTAGGAGCTCTTGTGCTTGTAGCCACTGCTTAGTTGAGAGGGTGGGGGTTGGTGAAACAGTAACAAGTTCTACAGTTTGTGTTGTAGAAAGTAGACGCAATTGGAATTAGACAAAATTAATGTGTAGTATTTTATTAAGGATGTTGTCAAGAATGTATGACTTCTATTCATGGGCGCTTCTCTGTGATGAAAAGAAGGAACATGCCAATTCAGAAGCTATTGAATACTTCACTTCAGATGAAAATATAATATCCTCTTTTACTTCAATTTCAAGTAATAAACATTTGTGGATTTTTAGGTGGCAGGAAAAGAAACATTCCATTCAGGCGTCAACTCATGCAGATTGATCAACCTGTCCCTCCTTCAGGAGTCAGCACCTATCCAATTCCTCAGCCAGATGACCCCTATGTTGCAGATCTTCTTCAAGTGGCTGATAACAGGTGACTTAAAGATTTTTTTCAAAATGTTGAAATGTTTGTAATATATATTTGCTGTTGTAACAATGTTTTTCTCATCATTCTTTAATCTTTGACATCATATAGCATTTCATGTCTCATTGCTATGAAGCTTTGCAGCACCAATCACACATACTCTTGATTTGCTACTCTATAGCCCTTCTAGATTTTTTTGCCAAGAAGAACCTCTAAGTGCATGGAGATTTAGTCATTCATGTATGTCTGTGGTAATGACACCAGAGAAATCAATTTCTCTAGGAAAAGAAATACATATTCTTTAAGAACAGTCTAGTTCTTATACTGAATATCATTTTTATTGACTGACAGTGCTCTCAATATGGAATAAAGATTACATTTCTTCATTCTTAATTTCTGTGTATGACATAAGAATGGCAATACAGGATCAGACCAATGGTCCATCTAGACCAGTATCCTGTCTTCCAACAGTGGCCAATGCCAGGTGTTTCAGAGGGAATGAACAGAACAGGTAATCATCAAATGATCCATCCCCCTGTCACCCATTCCCAGCTTCAGACGTTAGGGATACCATCCCCGCTTATCTTGACTAATAGCCATTGATGGACCTGTCATCCATGAATTTATCTAGTTCATTTTTGAACCCTCTTATAGTCTTGGCCTTCACAACATCCTCTGCCAAGGAGTTCCACAGGTTGACTGCGCGTTGTGTGAAGAAATACTTCCTTTTGTTTGGTTTAAACCTGCTGCCTATTAATTTCATTTGGTGACCTCTAGTTCTTGTGTTATGAGAAGGAGTAAATAACAATTCCTTATTTACTTTCTCCACACCAGTCATGATTTTATAGACCTCTATCTTATCCCCCCCTTAGTCGTCTCTTTTCCAAGCTGAAAAGTCCCAGTCTTATTAATCTCTCCTCATACGGAAGAATTCCATACCCCCAATCATTTCTGTTGCCCTTTTCTCTACCTTTTCCAATTCCAATATATATTTTTGAGATGGGGTGGCAAGATCTGCACGCAATATTCAAGATGTGGGCGTAGCATGGATTTATATTGAGGCAATATGATATTTTCTGTCTTATTATCTGTATAATACTATAAATCTATAACACACTAGCAATGGAGATTTAATAAACAGCTTATTGACTTAAAGCATTTCCCTTGAGATTCTAATATGGTGCCTTAAATGAATTTTAGTTCAAATACTGTGAATTGAAGCCAAGAGGGCAGTGTTTTGTGGAGAGGATGTTTCATCTTAGGTATTTATGTGTGTGTGTGTGTGTGTGTGTGTATGTATGTGTATATATATATATATAAATTATTATTTTTTTTGGTTTCCTTTTCTGGTTATGTATTAAGAATGTTTGTTTGTCCTGGGAACTTGAACTTGTATGAGGCTCTAGTCATTTAGAAAAATCTTTTCTGATATCTTCCTGGTTTTCTTCTGTTAAAACTCATCTACTTTTCATACTGAAGCCTCTGTACCTATATTATGCATGACCGTAACTCTTCTGTTTAGTCCAATATATCTCTTGTGGGAGCAAGGTGCAAATATTAATAGAATATGTTTGTGTTGAATTACTGAATGAAACCAATCTGGACATATGCACTATATTGTAAATATATTTCAGAATTCATGAACTTCAGTTGGAAGTAGCCGAATTGCAGGAAAAGCTGGAGATATCTGAACGTGGGGTGAAAAATTATAGCAAACAGGTAGAATAAACACTTTAAGGTTTTGTTTGTTTGTTTGTTTGTTTTTTGCCACAGTAACACTGGGAATAGTCTGTGTATAATTTGTATTTTTACATTACTGGAAAAGCATTAAGCGTCAAATATGGTCAGAATGAGTTCCATAAATTAGTAATATTTTTCAACCCCTATTCTACACTGTTTTGTTTTTACACTTCTGGATGCAATTGCTAATGCAAAGATGTTAAAAGATGTTTTCCTACTGTTTATGTTCTGTTTGGATCAATGATTCCATTAAATAACATATATTTAATGGCATTTAAATTCAGGTTTTCATGTATGTATACAAGCACAAATCATTCCAGGATCACTTTGATGTACAAATATACACCCTAAGGATAATTTTTTTGTTAAGTTTGGACTATACCTATTTGAAAACGATTTTTAAAAAATATGTATTTGGTTAGGATAAACTGTCTTTGCAGTTTTTTAGTCCATATGTGGTTTATTAGATTCCTGTTTTGGACTAAAGTACCAACTTTTAGACTTGCACTCTGCATATGTGGAATGATAGGTAGGATATCTTTTTACATAAATAATATTGGCTTTTTAAACATATGTAAATAAAAAAAAGGTGATTATAGTAAATGACAAAATATTGACTTAGGGCTTGGCTACACTTGTGAGTTACAGCGCAGTAAAGGAGTTCCGGGCGCCCTAGCTCACTCCCCGTCCACACTGGCAAGGCACGTAGAGCGCTCTGACTCTGCAGCTACAGCGCTGCTGGTACTCCACCTTGGCGAGAAGAATAATATTTGCTGCGCCTTGGCTACAACGCCAGGGCGTCAGTGTGAACGAGGTGTTGCGTTACTGCGCTCTGATCGGCCTCCGGAAATGTCCCATAATCCCCTTAAGTCAAGTGGCCACTCTTGTCATTGTTTTGAACTCCTGTAGGAATGCGGAAATGCCCTTTCAAAGCTCTGTTTCTGACAGCCGGCATGCAAGCCATTAGTGTGGAATGCTGTGTGTCAGAGAGAGAGAGGCCGGGGGGGGGGGGAGTGGGAGGTCTGCTGCTGTCTGAACTTACAAGACAGCATGCTGACATGCTCGCAGCACCCCCAAAAACCCACTCTCTCTCTCCCCCCACATACACACAACACACTCCCTGTCACACTCCACCCCCCCCCCCCATTTGAAAAGCATGTTGCAGTCACTTGCATGCTGGGATAGCTGCCCATAATGCACCACTCCCAATGCCGCTGCAAGTGCTGCAAATGTGGCCACGCCAGTGCACAAGCAGCTGTCAGTGTGGACAGACTCCAGCGCTTTCCCTACTGCGCTCTCCGAAGGCAGGTTTAACTCAGTGCTCTACATCTGCCAAGTGTAGCCATGCCCTCAATTTAAATTAATGGGGAACAGATGCTTTAAAAAAATCTCAGGAACAGGGTATATGTGCAGACTTAAAATTACAAATATTTTGAAACCAAATAGTTTAATAACATCTACTACTCTACTTAAATTGGGTCTTGGTTATTAAGATTTTAGTTTTCTCATCCAAAAGTGGATTTCTTTTAAAACTGATGAATTCTTGCTAATTTTTTAGGGTAAATTTAAATCTTTTCTTGGAGTTCTACCTTCACCATGTTTTCTCTGACAGTGAGAAAACATGTGACCTTGTTCCCCCCACCACTAGCCTCGATTCCTTCTCTCTTTTTCTCTTTCCCTCCCCCACAAAGCCTTTTTTCAGAGAAAGCCTTGTGAATGTAAACCAGTTAAAATAGCTTGCTAGGGCTGATTTTGTCACTGTTTCCCCTCCTCCACCCAAAAAAATTCTTGTGCTGTTTATAACCCACCAAACAGCTACCCACAGCTGATCTTTGTGATTCATGAAACCCACAGCTATGCCTGCTTTAATTTTTAGTGGGGGAGATCCCCAGATAATTTTGTAGCTCTGAAGGGAGGGTAAGGTCTGTTGTTCTAGGGCTGCTGAAAGCTGCCTTTCAGCTGTCTGCTGCTAAGCCAAAGGTGGGCAAACTACGGCTCACGGGCCACATCCGGCCCGCGGGACCCTCCTGCCCGGCCCCTAAGCTCCTGGCCCGGGAGGCTAGCCCCCGGCCCCTCACCTGCTGTTGCCCCTCCCCCACAGCCTCAGCTCACTGTGCTGCCGACACAATGCTCTGGGTGGCGGAGCTGCGAGCTCTTGCCGGGCAGCGCAGCTGTAGAGCCGCGGCCTGACCCGGTGCTCTGTGTTGCGCAGTGGCATGGCTGGCTCCAGCCGGGTGGTGCGGCTGCCTGTCCTGGTGCTCTGGGTGGCGTGGCTGTAGCGCTGCCAGCCACCTGTGCTCCAGGCAGTGCGGTAAGGGGGCAGAGAGTAGGGGGGTTGGATAGAGGGCAGGGGAGTTTGGGGTGGTGGTCAGGGGGCGGGGGTGTGGATAGGGGTCGGGGCGGTCAGAGGGCAGGGAACAGGGGGGTTGAATGGGGGCAGGGGTACTGGGGGGGCAGTCAGGAATGAGAGGAGGGGTTGGATGGGGCAGTGGGGGGCAGTCGGGGCGGGAGGTCCGGGGGTGGTCAGGGAACAGAGAGCAGGGGGAGGGTGGATGGAGCGGTGGGGGGGGGGGTGGATGGGGCAGGAGTCCTGGGGAGGCCGTCAGGGGGCGAGAAGGGGGCGGGGGCCTGGCCACTCCTGGTTGTTTGGGGAGGCACAGCCTCCCCTAACCGGCCAACCATACAATTTCGGAAACCCGATGTGGCCCTCAGGCCAAAAAGTTTGCCCGCCCCTGTGCTAAGCCAACTCTTCTGTTAAGGAGTCAGAGTGACCTCAGGCCACGAGAAATATCTCATTAGTGTGAGATACCTAGATCTAGTCATTTATGCTTGGGTCTTGGAGCAGGGGAAGTTTGTATTCCACACTGACTTGCTTTCTGCCTCAATTTCTCTGCTTGTAAAATGTAGGTAATAATCCTAACCTTCCCCACAATGATAGTCATGTGATTATCACTTGTTTGAAAAGCACCTCTTAAGTGCCGTGTATAATATTAGAAAGGGAGCTGAGGGAGGACCTTGAAGAGACAGTGGATAACATGGTGGAATATGTAGGACAGAGATGAGAATACTTGGGTTCTAGAGAGGGTGGTAGAGACAGTGTAACCCAGGAAGAAATAAGGCAGTGGACAGCAAAATGGGAGCAAATGTGAAAAAGAGGAAGATAGATGTTGCCTTCCAAACAGAGAATGATCAAAGATAGAAATGAGAACAAAATGGTGTGTAGATGAAAGTAAAGAACTAATAAGGAAAGGGAAGAAGCAAGAAAAGCACAGATTTTAGGTTAATGAATGTTATGTATTGTGCTTCCCTGGAGATTGAATATTTTTAGGGAAAATGATGGGATTTTGAGTGATTGTTACATTAATATTGTTGACTAGTTGGGGTTTTCTAGTTAAATTGGAAAAAAGACAGAGAAAAACACCTACTCTGTATGTATCCAGTCTTTGTGAATGAGAGCCCTAGCAGCCCGAGTCCCTACAATATATGGAGAATTGTCCCTTAATATATGTTTTTAAATACTCACTATGCACATTATCCATCATAATCATCTGGTCTTCAAAAAGCAACAGAGAGTCCTGTGGCACCTTTAAGACTAACAGATGTATTGAAGCATAAGCTTTCGTGGGTGAATGCCCACTTCGTCGGATGCATGTGTCTGTACTTGTGCAAGTTTCTTCATGAGGTTGATAGATTTCCATTCCATACGGCTAAATGCAGTGCCTTGCATGGTGTCAAGTATCAGAGGGGTAGCCATGTTAGTCTGGATGCATTCACTTCGTCGGATGCATTCACCCACGAAAGCTTATGCTCCAATACATCTGTTAGTCTTAAAGGTGCCACAGGAGACTCTGTTGCTTTTTACAGATCCAGACTAATACGGCTACCCCTCTGATAGCTGGTCTTCAGTTCTACCACAGCGGAGAAGTTTGATGTTAGCCTGAAAATTTGGAGAGAGGGATACCAAAGTCATTCTAATGGTCCTTTCAAAAATTCTAATGCCAGTCCTGTGCAATAGTGTGATGTGATTACTGGTGTGGGAGAGTAATAGCAAAATTGTTTCTGAGGCCCTTCCCAAAATGCAAAGGCTGTCATTGCATACAGTCATAAATGATAGAAACATCACACTGGAGTCTGACACTTTTTCTGATACTTTATCCAATTTAACTTCCCTGATAAACTCCATTAAGGGTTATTCAGGGTTATCACCAGCTGAAACCGAGGTATTTTCAGTCTGTGATGAAATGCTAGCAAAACTGTATCCAGCTTCTCCAGAGACCTTCTTTGTCAGTGATTTAAAGGTAGTGATAGAGGAAATAGAAGTTTCAATCTACAATTGTTGGTTGCTTGTTCTCAGGAGATTCTTGTAGGCAAGTGTTTTTAATTTGAATTTTCTTGTGGGTCACAAACAAATATAACCTGTGACAGTACTTAGTACTAAGGAGGTGATGGTGAGCTCTTTTCTCCCCTGTATTGAGAGCTCTAGCCTTAGGCCGTAAACAAACAAGGCAGGCAAAAGATCCAGGAACCGAAATCTCCACTGCCTTTCCCACAACCACTTCCTTCACCTCCTGCCCAGACCATGATCCAGCCAACCCAGCCCCTTAGTTGTCTTTCCTTTGAGCACAATGCAGCTTAAACAGATAAAATAACTCCCTTCCATTGCAAAGGTACACCAATTCATGGCTGTTTCAAAAGCAGCTGTTTCAAAATCTCTCTGAAAACAGTCTTTTTTCCTATTGAGTATATATCTGGATTTCTTGCCACTCCTTATAACCAGGTACTTCCCAGTGCTTTTGGTTGGTCTTGTCTGAGTCCCAGCAGTTGATTTTCTTTTGCTGTTCCAACCTTCCAGGCTAGTCGTCTGGAGAGTTAGAGATGTAGCTGTCTTTGGTTTGGATTTCCTGTACATTGCCTGCCTGCCTGCATAGGGGCCTGACCAGGAATTCTGGTCTTTTTCCAGTCCTTAGATGAGTATTGCATCCAGTCACATCAACTGTGGCCTTTTCATACCAGTGCACCAAACATGAGACTATCCCATGTCAAAGTCCCATCTTCTCTTTGCCACAGCATTTTTCTTCCTTCCTAGTTTGCTTTTCAAAATATTCAAGACAAGGTCGGTAATTCAAATGATCTTACCCCTTACTTTATTTTTGTTCTGGTAAGATTGTATAAAATTCTTTGTTGAAATTTGAATGCATGTTACTGTTTAGTTTAGAACAAAGTACTGGGCATCTTGAAATCTTTTCATATTGAAATTCTGTTCTTCTGTTAATCCAAGCTGAGATACCAGAGATTCTTCCCAAATAGCTTTGGAAACATCAGTTTCCAATATCAGATTGGGTAGAAGGAAGGAAGGAAGGAAGGAAAGAACAGTGTTAAGTCGGACCTTTACAAAGTAAAATCCTTTTGATATTTTCTGGTTTTAAAATAATTTCTAAACTCTGATCTTAATGCATTTTCCTCTGAGACAAGCAAATCTGGATATCTATAAAACAAAATGGATAGTACCTACAGGAGCACCAGAAGTAATGCATCAGTGACGTTAGGAAGCTTGTTGCCATTTTCTGAATCATTGACTTGGCCACCTGACACAATCAAATTATAACCTCTTTTTTCCCCCTAAGGAATGTGCAGGATATTAGAGGTGACAAAAATCCTTCATTATCCAAATAAGCAATATATTACTGTAATCTGTTTATGCCTGTTGTGTGGCTGCAATTTTGATAACTTGCACTCATGCATAAAATATTCCTCATTCGGTTAAAGCCAGTGGCTCTCAATCTTTCCAGACTATTGTACCCTGGCCCTTTCAGGAGTCAGATTTCTCTTGCGTACCCCAAGTTTCACCTCACTTAAAAACTATTTGCTTACAAAATCAGCCATAGAAATATAAAAGTGTCACAGCACACTATTACTGAAAAATTGCTTACTTTCTCATTTTTCCATATAATTATAAAATAAATAGTTTGGAATATAAATTTTGTACTTTAATTTCAGCGTATAGAGCAGTATAAACAAGTCACTGTATGAAATTTTAGTTTGTACTGACTTTGCTAGTGCCTTTTATGTAGCTTGTTGTAAAAGTATGCAAATATCTAGATGAATTGATGTACCCTCTGGAAGACCGCTGGATACCCCCAGAGGTATGTGTACCCCTGGTTGAGAACTACTGGTTTAAGCAATCAAGTATCAGGGGGTAGCCATGTTAGTCTGTATCTACAAAAACAACCAGACTCCTTGTTGGTTTAAGCAATGCTGCTTACAATTGACTGATGTAGCATATTTGATGCAAAGTATTGGTTAAAGGTACCCTTTGTATGTGTTAGCTGGCAGTATGGTAGTGTGCCTGAGAAAGCACATTGGCACATCAATAAGCCACATTATGGAATACCAATACTTAGATACTAACAAATTTATTTGAGCATAAGCTTTCGTGGGCTACAGCCCACTTCATCGGATGCATAGAATGGAACATATAGTAAGGTGATATATATACACACATACAGAGAACATGAAAAGGTGGGAGTTGCCCTACCAACTCTAAGAGGCTAATTAGTTACTAATAGTAATAGTTACTACTAACCTGTCAATACTTAGATGTTTCACTTTTGAATCTGTTTAGTAAGCTTCTTTACTTTTTTTAATGAGAATGTGCTTGTGCTTGGGGAAAACATTTAACATTGGGAGTACACTTGAAAAACACTTTTTTTGTCAATTTATACATGTCAATCATAATAACCATTAGTAATGAAGACATGATTGAACTCATGCTTTGGATTTTGAAAACATGTATGTATTTTGTATTTTGCATTTTGCGTTCTTGAATTTCTAAGATCTGTGCCTTTGCTGTACTTTGCATATGTGCTTTCTATTCCCTTTTTGTGCCTATTATTTACTCTTTTAAAGATATGTATTTGGACGGGATATTTTTTTCAAGCAACTTCTCAAATTTAATTTTTACCTCAGATTCATTTCTTTTCATTTTAAATGAACACAAACCACTCTGTCGTTTTTCTTGTATTGTTACCAAAAATAAATACATAAATTTAAATGGGGATGAACAAAATGGTGGAGGGGGGAATATTCTTTTAAAATATTGAATATTTTCAACTTAAAAGCGATAAATATAATAAAGTAAGCAGTGGCGTTTTCCCAGCTAGGCCACTGCCTTTAATGTTCTAGAGATTTTAAATTTTCAGATTTCCTCTTACAGTATGTCATCCAGTTATATATTTATTATTATTGTGACAAACAAATGGCTAGCAACTTTGAATTCAATCTGTTTAATGTATACAAATATAGTAGAGGTTTTCTAAGGCTGGCTAGGAGATAACTAAGCACTTGAAAGGAATAAATATTTTCTCCCTAAAGGTTGAACTGAGAGATAGAGAGATAGAACGTCTAGTACTAGCACTGGATGGTGGTCGCTCTCATGATGTTATATCTTTGGAATCCAGAAGTAAAAGTAACGAGAAGCTTATTGCCCATTTAAATTTGCAGGTAACACATTTATGCACATTCGTTTGTCAAATTTAGAAATACTAGCAACCTATAAATGACTTGTAGCTCCTCTTTTTAAAAAGTATGTTTTATGTTAGAAACAAGCTCAGCTTAAGATGCTTAATTTAAAATTGCATCATGTCTTTTGTTACCAGTTTATTTTTAAATGACTTAATGTTTATGTTTAGAATAGTTTCAGTTTATAACCCAAAGGTCTCAGTTTCTTACTAAAAATTTTGGTAAGACATCTGTGTTTAGAAACTTTCATTTTGTTATGTTCAAACTGTAAACTTTCTGTATGATGTTTGGACTAATTTGAAAACAGTAAAGTTTTTGTTCGGTCCTTTATATTTTTTCTGTGTGTGAGGGACTGAAACTGTGCACTGAAAAGAGAAGTTACTTACAATTAACTCTGATTCTTCAACTACATTGTCTTTGCATATACACTTGCGTCTTTGGCATCATAGGGTCAGAGAATCTGGAAAAGTGGTGCCTTTGAGCTATGCAATTCCCCCTAAACGTTCACATGTTCATAGCATGTGTATCAGGAGTATTAATCTGCAAAGGCAATTCTGACTGGGAAGTAGAAATAAGTATCTCAAGAAAAACTTTAAAATTAAAATTAGCAACTTTAAATAGTAACTGTTAAAGAATGCTGAAAAATTGAGATTCCAAAATTGAAAATAAATGTGTTTAAAAAGTAGAAAATTGCTTACATTGTTTAACTGAAGATCAGAATTAATGAAGTGAGTAATTTAGGCTGAAATCCTGCAAACACTCATGAAGGTGGGTAATTTTTCTCATGTGTGTTGTCTCATTGAAGTCAATTTTATAAACCCTTTGTACTTATTTTTTAAAATGGTACTGAGGGGTAAAACGAACACAGCACTAGACCTCTTAAAAGGAAGCATTTATTTTGTCTTAAGTTGCATTATTTTCCCGTATTCATAATGTAATAGCACAGTGAGATAATATGGAGTGGAGATTGCAGCTCCTGCTTTATAGGACTCCTGTAGCGAGGGAGCCCCCTAAGTCTGGGGAAATGAATGAGAGCATCTATATAGGGATATACATATCCCCATTTAATCCCCTCCCCCCATTTCTGCTGTGTTCCCTGATACTCTAGT
Organism: Emys orbicularis; assembly: GCF_028017835.1. Taxonomy (NCBI): domain Eukaryota; kingdom Metazoa; phylum Chordata; order Testudines; family Emydidae; genus Emys; species Emys orbicularis. Next base: position 92,279,011 of record NC_088687.1, on the reverse strand, counting down.
TCCCCATAACATAAAGGGAACCAATGGGTCATGCTTTGTTCCCCTTGTACTGCTACTCCCCTTTACTACCCCCCACCCCTCATGTCTCCAGTGGTCCACGGAACGCATTTCCCTAGCTACTAGCAATGCTTGTCTAATGAGTCTCTGGGACTTATTAGAGCAAGCACTGCTGATAACTGTGTATCTAGTTAGCTTATATGGCCCCCATTACTGTAATATCTGAGCACCTCAGAATGTTTGTTTTATTTATTCTCACAACATCCTTGTGAACAATAGAAGTATCATTATCCCAGTTTACAGATATGGAACTGAGGCACAGAGAGACTAAGGGTATGTTTCAACTTTGAGATGGGGTGTGGTTCCTAGCCTGAGGAGACATACTCATGCTAGCCCTCATTGAGAGAGTATGCTAAAAATGCTGTGGCAGCACGATGGGCTAGCCACCCTGAATACTTGCCCATTGGAGACCCTACATACATACTCTGGGAAGCTAGCCCTTCCCACAGCTCATGTTGCCATGGCTACACTCTGTTTTTAGTATGCTAGCCTGATGAGTGCAAGTCTGTCTCCTCAAGCTAGGAATCACACCCCTATCTCCAAGTGTAGATATACCCAAAGTGGTTTGCCCAAGGTCATGCACACAGGAAGTCAAGGGCAGAGCAGCGAATCGAAACTGGGTCTCAAGAGTCCCAGGCTGGCCCATCCTTTTTCTCCAGGTAGGCAAACTCCTTCCCTAGGCTACAGGTGACATGGGTGGAAATTCAAGGAGGTCAGGAATGTGGAGGTAGTGATATCCCCCTCAGTACCTTGGGTGGGGGGAAAGGTATTGGGGTTGTCAAGGTACATAGTAGGAATGGGGAGAGGAGAGCAAGTGGGGACTTGTGAGGGACATAGATTCTCCATCCATTAATGCCCCCAAGGCTGTGGTAGGGGTGAATATGTGGAGACATGGATGCTCACCCATTAATGTCCTTCAGGAATGATGCAGGCTTGCAACCTCAATACTCCAGCTCCCTTAGCTTGACTATGCACTTCCCAGTTTTCTGATGTTTGTGCTTTTTATTACAATACTAAGGTCAGGTCTACACTAGCATTTACGTCGCTCAGGGGTGTGAGCGACATAAGTTATACTGACCTAAGCGCCGGTGTGGGCAGTGCTATGTAGGCAGGAGAGATTTTCCAGCCAACATAGCTACCATCTCTCATGGAAGTGGATTTATTATGCCGATGGGAGAGCTCTCTCCTGTCACCATAGAGCGTCTTCACCAGACGCGCTATAGTGGCGCAGCTGCATCACTGCAGCTGTGCTGATGTAGCGCTTCTAGTGTAGACTAGCCCTAAGCTTCTTTTAAAGGTGATAGTGGGTCTTAACTCCACACTTCTTGGTTTCTCGGCATTTGGGATCTGGGAATTAAATTCGTGTTCTGGTAGGGTACAAGGAGCTCAAGGCACTGCTGAGTGTCTACAACCTTAACTCCATGTTAATCTTTTTTTTTTTTTATGTTAACTTTTATTACATTTTAAGAATAGGAAAAACGGCAATTTTTTACAAGGAGAGATGTTTGTTTTTAATGTGTAAAGCAGGTATAGTGATTCAGAAGCAGTGGAAGAGGTATTCTACTATCTTCTTTAATAGTATTTGACAATTTTGTATTTAATATTACTGTTTGAATTATAAATACATCATAGGTTGAATATCTTCAGCAAACAAACAGAGAGCTTGAAAATCGCATACAAGACCTTTTGGACACCAAACAAAATGTCACTAGTGAAGTGGTTCATTTAAGCAATAAAAATGAAGAACTATGCCAAGAACTGAGTGAGATAGACCATTTGGCACAGCAGTTGGAAAGACACAAAGAAATTGTGCTTGAGACTGCAGATAAGGAAATTGGGGAAGCTAAGGTAAGCAAGTACTGTAATTTGCTATGTTGTTATGGATCTGATCCAACTCCCATTCAAGTCAGAGGAGTTGAATCTGCATTTAAAGGATACAAGGATTATTTTCCTACTACAGATCAAAACTTTATGAAATGTACTTAGAATGTTGTATAGAATTTCTCATTGAAAGGTGTGACTATCCTTACACCTTGATTAAATATATATTTTTGTTACTATGGCATCACAAAGCTTTGTATAGTACTATAAAGTACCATAAAAATTGGTTTGGGTTTCTCTCTTGGTGCTTTGTGTTTAAGATTTTGTTCTCTGTTCTATTAAGAATGAGCAGGAAAATGCACAAAATAGACCAGCGTGCATGCTAATGGAAGAGAGTTTATTTCTCTTATTTTGTCACTTTACTATTTTAGGCAAGACAGTTATTTAAAGAGTAGTTAGCTTCTAGAAGGAAGAAGACTGGTTTAAAAAATAATAATAAAAAAAAAATCCTGAGACCAAGAACTCCTGGGACAAGATAGATCTTTCTAACAATGATAATTGGGTTTGGAGGGTTCTGCTCTGAGGAATCAAGCAATAGCTCATTTAATCGCTATGTTCTAAGAGGAATATAAGTCTGTGTGCAGCAAATTTTAGACATTTTCAGTACTTCTGTGCTTTATTCAATAAATAGCATGGATATTAAGCTCTCGATCAAGTAAGTGATGACTAGTAAATTCTTAGGTATTAAGTTCAGCTTACGTTGCACTTTACTGTGTACATGTACTTAGAATTTAGCAAAGTAGAAATCACTTTCTAAGTAAATTGTATATTTCTCACAAAAATATTTTGTATATAATCTCAGGGGTATTTGATTTTAAAGGAATTATTATAATTTTGAATACTTAATTTTTATTAATATATGTTAACTTTGATTAATAGAAAGAAATTAAAAGAAAACATAGTGAAATACAGGATCTTGAAGAAACAATAACAAGACTTAAGTCAGTAAGTAAAACAACCTTTTCAAATTGAGGTTTCTTCAGGTAACTCCAATTAAGTTGTGATTTCTTTTTTTCTGTTTATCATATCTTGTATAGAATGTTTTAACATGCATTCATCCTTATGAGATAAATTGTTTAATTTACAGGAATGAAAAGATCGGTTAGCTTTTTTAAAACAGAAAATGTATATCGGCATGAATATCTTCTATAATATTTAAGAACTTTAATAAAATAGCTTAGAGAGTAGATTCCAAAGTTAAAAAGCTGAATGAGCCATCCTATCATTTTGTTATAAATTTGAATAAACTAAAGAAAACAATTCTGTAGACAAACGGTTTGGTTAAGCATTGTAGTTTTCTTTTTGTATTTGTTTCTACATGTTGTATTACAAAAGACTTTTCTGTGTAAAGTACAATCTTTTCCTTGAGTTTTCCCGGGTATCATTTCTCCTTCCCCAATGTCACAGTCCTTAATTTGTAATGGTATAATTATTTTCACCACACCCAAGTAGGACATTTCAGAGAATTTTCTTCATATAGAAACTGCTCAACCTCTTAATCAGGACTTCCAACTTTTTACCCAGCACTTGCTAGGTTGGAGACAAAGTTTAACAGTCCAGATGAAAAATACCTGTGTCCCCATGTCCTTTAAAGCCTGTCTCCTGTAGTTTAAAACAACACATCATGTAGTGGCACTGTTTAAGTATTGTATAAAATCAACTTTATATAAAATATGCTTTTAAAAAAGCATTCAATTAGTAGGATGATCTAATAATAGAAAAAATATGCACCAAATAGTATTTGAGCAGATACAGAACTGGTTGAATACAACAAAATATTGTCATACAAATTATTTAACTAATGCCAATTAAATTAATCAAATATTTTATATTTATGAAATACTGTTTGATCAGACCTGCTTACTAAAATCTCTTGCTTTAGTCATATTTTCTTTCCTTTGCTTGTTCCTCTCCACTTATTTTTTAAATTATTTTTCCCTCTTATAGCAGCAGAATGAAACTGACCTGATTCTTCTTAAGGCTTGTCTACACTTACTGGGAGTTCGACGTGCGGCGATCAATGAATCAGCGGTCGATTTAGCGGGACCCGCTAAATCAACCGCCGATCGCTCTCCCGTCCACTCCTGTATTCCACCTGAATGAGAAGCGCAAGGGGAGTTGACGGGAGACCGTCTCCAGTCGACATTGCGTAGTGTAGACCCCGCGGTAAATAGATCTAAATACATCGACTTCAGCTATATTATTCACGCAGCTGAAGTTGCGTAACTTAGATCAATCTCCTCCCGTAGTGTAGACAAGGCCTTAGTTTCATTGCTGACTGCAGAGTTCTGAATGCATAATAATAGCATAATGTATTTTTACTTTACACTTGATTATAGTAAAAAAATTGGCACCAAAACAATACATATTCATTAACATTTAAAATTTTGTACATGGGGTTGGTTAAACAGTAGCACCATCTGATCATAATTAGAAAGTTAATAAAATGTTAAATTATTTTATTTAAAATACTTTGCTTAATTTTTATTTAGTGACATTTTTAGGAATCTACTAACTTTTTCAGTACTTTTGTTTCAGGAGCTATGTTCATGTCGGAGAGAAAAAGAGAGGCTGGCTGATGAACTCTTTGGAAAAGCAGATGAAAAACAAAATTTTGAACTATTGTTAAACCAGCTTGAGCAAGAGAAACAAATGCTTTCAGAAAAAGTTGAAAACTTTGAAATTATAGGTAAATGTTTAAATATTGATTCCCTTAAATATATCTTTATTGTATATTTGTTGTGTTTTTTTAAGATAAAATCTTAAATATATTTATCCGTAAGTAGAAATAACACTAAATCAGGATCCTGTTATATTTGGAATAAAAATAATTGTATGAAGGCTTAAGGTTTTCCATCAAAATATTCCAGCACTGAAACTGTGCATGCATGATATAATTTAGCTGTAGAGTTGCATTTTTTTCTGCGTGAGGGGTGTACATACTTTCTATAGTGATTTTAGGCTTTATTTGTGCTAATCTTATTAACCCTGTAGATGATGCATGTCTGTCCTGAATAGTATACTCTAATTGTTAATGCAAAATAAATTGTTATGGAACTGCAGTATACTGACTGTGGCTACTGTTCTGTTTATTTTATTTTTTGTGTGTGTGTCTCTGTATGTGAGATTTTGTTGCATACCTTTCTAGCTGCAATATATTAGAAATACTTCTAAAACTTTTTACTCTTATATTAGGCAAATACAGTTAACTCTCTAGTTTTGTCAATAAGAAAATGTATTCTATCTTCACGATCAGATTTTGTTGTAATATTTGGTAATTGTTATTGTAACTTGAGTGTGCATTCCTTAAAATAGTCTCTTATTCATAGATACGCTAGTTTTGTTATTTCTTGCTTTCCTCTGCAGAACGAGAACTTGTCTTAGAAGTAGAGAGAATGAGGTTAGAATATGGTATAGCTTTTGGAGACAAGTCACCTTCTCGACTAGATGCATTTGTGAAGACTTTAGAAGAAGACAGGGATTACTATAAAAGAGAGCTAGAATATCTTCAAAAGATGATAAAACGAAGAGCTAGCCCATGCCGTAGGTCTCCAGAAAAGGTAACTCCCCCTTTATCAACGAATGGTGGAAAAAGCAATGCAGATCTGTTGCTGGAAATATATTAGTTCCATTCAAGAAGTGATCAAATATAATCTAAATATTAACTGCAGAAAATTATTTACCCTAATTATCTTTTTAAATTATATTCGCAACATGAATCATAAGTAACTGTGAACCATAATAATAATTTTCCCTCTTTTGATACTCACACCTTCTTGTCAACTGTTGAGAATAGGCCACTTCCACCTTGATTGAATTGGCCTTGTTAGCACTGACCCCCCACTTGGTAAGGCAACTCCCATCTTTTCATGTGCTGTAATATATATACTGCTTACTGTATTTTTCACTCCATGCATCTGATGAAGTAGGTTTTAGCCCACAAAAGCTTATGCCCAAATAAATTTGTTAGTCTCTAAGGTGCCACAAGGACTCCTGTTCTTTTTGGGGATACAGACTAACATGGCTGCTACTCTGAAACCTTCTTTTACTGTTGACATTTTTCAAGTCTTCCATTATTGCTCAATCTGTAGAAAAAGATTTCTATTTCAAATTTAAGAGGAAAGAAGCAAGAGAGATCTAAGGGTATGTCTATCTGGGTATCTAAGGTACCCTAACACGTAAGTATCTATACAACAATTAAAAATCCACAGCTGGCCTCTGCCAGATGATTTGGGCTTGGCCTAAGGGGCTGTCTAATTGCAGTGTAGACATTAGGACTTGGACTGCAGCCCGAGCCCGAACATCTACACCACTGTTAAACAGCCCTTTAACCTGAGCCTCTTACCCTGAGTCAGTTGGCATGAGCCAGCTGCAGGTGTCTAATTGCTGCATAGACATACCCTACGTGTTTTGTCAGGTTTTGGAAAAACTGTTCCTTGTTTATTTACAGTAAAGCATAGAAACCAGATCAGGATTGGGGCTCCATTTTGCTGACTTTTGCCTAGAAATATATATTTTACAGATGTTACTAATAATGTTCTATATTAAGTACATATTTAGTATTTTCTGATTTACTTTGCAGAGTGAAGATGTGAGGTTGATCACAAGGGAAAGAGATGAACTACAATCTATGTTGGATAGATTTGAAAAACACATGATAGAAATTCAATCCAATGTCAAATTACTGACTGCAGAAAGAGACAAATTAAATGTCCTTTATGAACAGGTAAGAAATTAAGGGCGTGATCTAGTTGCCATTAAATTAATTGACTAACACTTTGTAGTACTGTTTATTAATTTAAAAAAAAGCAGGGATTGAGGGACTTGGGGGCTCAGCGTGGTGGGATCCTGGGAGCTTAGACCAACCAAGATATAACAAGCTGTAACTACTGTAATAGGATTGCAAATTTAGAATTATTTGTTAATTAGGTAATTCCTGATTTTATTGCTTTGTAATAAATTGGTTTCTTAACTTCAAAGAAATTCTTGTAGTGGCTACTATGTCTTCCTGAATTCAGATAGGATATTTGTTGTGCAGATCTAATTCCTTAGATACTACAGTGATGAGTGTTGTAGAAAATCTTAAATTAGGTAGATAGGAGTTAAAATTGTAATCTGCCTTATTAGTGTCACTAGTTAATATGTAAACTATGTAAGGCTATGTCTATACTTCTCTGTGGTTCGGACTACGGGGGTGTGAACAGCAGTGCACACCAAAGTGCTGCACTGTAACTCCCCAGTGTAGGCGTTGCGGGAGCAAACTAAAAGGTTCCTAATCTCGTTAACGTCGTAGTTCTCAAACAGGACTACGTTAACGTGAATTAGGAACCTTTTAGTTTGTGCCAGCAGAGTCCACATGAGGGAATTAGAACACAGCACTTTTGGTGCGCACTGCTGTTCACACCCTTTATAGTCCAAACTGCAGGGCAGTGTAGACAAGCCTTAAGTCACCTAATATTTTAAATCCAGTTTTACAGCTTTACCTGTTTTATAGAATCGTAGGACTGGAAGGGACCCTGAGAGGTCATCTAGTCCAGTCCCCTGCACTCATGGCAGGACTAAGTATTATCTAGAGCATTCCTAGGTGTTTGTCTTACCTGCTCTTAAAAATCTCCAATGATGGAAATTCCACAACCTCCCTAGGCAATTTATTCCAGTGCTTAACCACCCTGACAATTAGGAAGTTTTACCTAATGTCCAACCTAAACCGCCCTTGCTGCAATTTAAGCCCATTGTTTCTTGTCCTATCCTCAGAGGTTAAGAAGAACAATTCTTCTCCCTCCTCCTTGTAACATCCTTTTATGTACTTAAAAACTGTTCTCATGTCCCCTCTCAGTCTCCTCTTCTCCAAACAAACCCAATTTTTTCAACCTTCCCTCATCAGACATGTTTTCTAGACCTTTAATCATTTTTGTTGCTCTTCTCTGGACTTTCTCCAATTTGCCCACATCTTTCCTGAAATGTGGCACCCAGAACTGGACACAGAAATCCAGTTGAGGCCTAATCAGCGTGGAGTAGAGCAGAAGAATTACTTCTCGTGTCTTGCTTACAACGCTCCTGCTAATACATCCCAGAATGATGTTCGCTTTTTTTGCAACAATGTTACACTGTTGACTCGTATGTATGCTATGGTACTCTATGGGTTAGCATACTCAAAAGAATGCTAATTTTAGAATCTTATGCCCTCAAATATGTGACTTCTTAGGAAATTTTTCAAGCGACGTATATTTTAGAACACTTTCACATGATGTTTCTACAGTTACATATAGTATATTGCAACTTCTAATTCACAACTCTTTTCCTTCTGAAAAGTAATTAATTAAGATTACATACTGTACTTGGAATTTGGAAATAGAAAGGTTAGGAAGATAAGGGAGAGATAGAATTCGTGAGCAAGGTAGGGGAGGATAGAAGCTGGAGAGGAAGGAGGAGGAAGTAATGAATGAGAACAGAAGGGGGTTTGGACATAAGGAAGAAGTAAGTGTATTTTGAGAAAATCAAGAATTCTTTGCCTTTGTACGACTTAAGGAGCACTTTCTGGATGTCTAGGAAACAACTAGAAAGAAATGCAGTATATCTAGTGTAATCAGAATGCTAAAAATCAGTTTGTCATTTTTCTTAACATTATATACGATGTACTATTTTGAATGTATGGATACTACTAAGCAGTACTCTCTTAAAGTCTCAGGATGAATTAAATAGGTTAAGAAGAGAGGCAAAGCATACTTTAGTTTCTCAAAGTCACGTGGAAGAGGAAAGAGACATTGCATTAGCTGACTTCAGAAGAATGATGGCAGAAAAAGAAAGTCTGAGGGAGAAACTAAAGGTGAGCATGTGTTAATATAAATAATGCCTTTTATGTTAATCTGTGAATATCTACTCTTGTGAATTCTGAGAGGAACTTCTGATGTGTTGCTTATTTATGCAGTAATAATTATAACTAAGAGCCTACAACTTCAGTTTTCTTCTCCACTGAACACCACCACTGGACCACTTGTATAGTCTGTGCAGGATTAATGAGCTTTCTGGAAATTCAAAATTTTAAAACATTGCACTTGTAAAATGATCACCTTATACATCAAAGAATGCATTTGTCAGGAGAAACTATGGGTAGGATCAGTATGTATCTGCAATAAATATATGGATATAATGTTGCAATTACTCGTGTATGTTTCATTTTATTGGTGCAAAAAAAGCATTAAACCTATGCTCAGTAATGTTGGGGGCTTTTTTGTTTTCTTTGTTAAGCCTCAAGTTATTTTTAAGCACTGGGAATGGAAATACAGCTATAAAAGCAGTGTTGCAGAAGGGACTCTGTAAATACTAGATATTAAAAACTGCTCCACAAATATGTAAATAAAGTATATCCTCTCTGGTATTTTATTTGCTAGTTTGTGGCTAGACATTAGAGCTAATTTAATCATTTAGTGTCTAGTGTTTAGATTCACTGAACGTTCTGAAGCTTTAGTTCATTATATTGTTTTGTTTACTTCAATATGGTATTCTTTCTGTGTTTTGCCTTGCAACCTGTCACTATGAACACCAAAAGTGAAATCTTGGCCCCATTGATGCCAATAAGAGTTTTACCATTGACTTAAATAGAACCAGATTTCACTTCTATGTGGAAACATTTCTAACTTGATATTATACTTAGAGCTAAGATTTTTTTTTTTTTTGAGTTATTGTTCATATAGATTCCAATCTTGGTGCATGTCATATGTGCAAGATCAGATTCTTTAAAATGGCAGTGTCTGGGAAGTTTGCCTGTGCTTTGCATACCCTCCTGCTTCCCACAGCAGAAGAGACAAAGGATGGTATGGCTGCAACACGTGGTTCTTTCTTGTCACCTGTCGCTGCAAGACAGAATCCTATGGTATCCTTGTTCCTTGCTTAGCAAGAAACCAGTTAGTCTTCAAAGTTTTCAATTTTTGGTAGTTAAACTTTTTGCTAGGTTTTCTTTGCCTCTTGGCTTTTCATTTATCTCAGATAAAGAGCAATGACTGGTAGAGCCCCACAGATATGCGGATATCTGCTTTATATCCGTGGACCATGTTTGTGAATTGATGCGGATACAAATTTTTGTATCCGCACAGGATCCTAAATACAGGATCTCAAATGCGGGGAAGTAGCTGTCTGTAGCTCATAGCCTATGAGGCTGCTTCCCCATCTTCCAGAGCCTATATTTCCTCTCTCCCTGTATATAGAGAAAGGGGAGGTGGATAGATCAAGACAGGTAGGAAAATCCCCCATGCTCCTATCTGTAGTTTAAGCAGTCAAGCAATGTAGGAAACTTCTCCCAACTTCATTGCTGTATCAGGTCAGTTGGAGAGGGAGGCAGCTGCTTCTGCAAAGTAAGTCAGTCTGGCTTCCTGACTTACTTTGCAGAAGCAGCTGCCTCCCTCTCCAACTGACTGTTACGGCACAAATAAATCACTGGCTGGGCAACCGGAGAACGCCCTCTTCTGCGCCCCTAACGCTTGCACCCCCCTCCTGCACCCAATAGAGTGCCTGCTGTTGTTGCTCCTCTTTCCCCGCCCCCCCAGCCACCTAGGGGGGTGCGGAGGATGATCTGCCAAGCCAATAAGTGCCAGGGCTGAAATAAGGCATTGGTTGGGCAGCCGGAGAGCACCTTTACCCCTCTGACCTGTAGTCATGGAGTGCCTGTTGTTGCTCCTCACTCTCCCCCCAGCCCCCTTAGGAGGATAACCTGCCAAGCCCGGGCAATAATTAAGCACTGTAGCCCTCAGATAGTATTCTCTTTACATGATTCCACAGGGAGAACAGTGGCTGGTGCAAAGAAACTGGGATTGCTGAGCTCTAAGTGTGATGACTTTATAAATCACAAGCTAAATAGGCAGCAGAGATTTTTTTTAATTTTATAGTTCAGTTTGTTATTTTGAGCATTATTGACTTTAGACATTTACATTAAAAATAATAAAATAAAAGGCTATTTGTTCTGATGCCTGTTGTATAGTAAGACTGATGTTTAAAATAACAACAATAATAATAATAATAATAATAGTGTGCACATTTGTTAAGCCAGGTAGTTTTCTTCTACATTACACAGGCTCTTCCTGAGAGGCACTGTGACATAGCTTGCTGTTGCAGGTGCAGTGTGGATGCAAATATAGATAAAAGATGGAGTGTGGGTCGGATACAAGTTGATTCCTGCAGGTTGGATATGGATCCACATATTTGTATCTGCACCGGGCTCTAATGACAGGTGTATCTGATGGGGCTGTAGGCGGTCAGGCCTAGTGATTAAAACAAGAGTTTATCCTACCAGTGAGAGCTGAGTCCAGTGGGGGCACAGTCCAGGAATGATCCAAGGGTCAGTACCAGAGGGACAGAAGCCAAATCCTAGAGCCGGTGGGTAAACTGGAGTTGTAGGCTAGAGGTGGAGCCAAGGATTGGTACTGGAGAGACAGAAGTTGAATGCCAGAGCCGTAGCTAAGGATTGACGTCAGAAGTTGGAGGGAAGGGAGGCTGGAACCAGAGTGGGTAGTAGGTGGAGCAGATTCGGAAACAAGTCTGGAGTAGGGCCTGGAAGAAGGCTGGAGCAGGACAAGTGCAGCTGTGGGCATAATACATGTTGAGGAACTGCAGATCTGCTGTGAGTGCCAGACTTATGAGCAGGGTAGCTAAACCAGCAGCCAGTCAGGTGCTCTGGCTACTCTGTCAGTTCCAAGGCAGTAAAGCTGGGCTCATTGGTTGCCTAGCAGTGAAGTTAGTCAGGGAGCAGGCCAGTAGTTGGTCTGGTCCCTGACAGCACCCCCTTCTTTCAGGGTCACTTCCCAGGAACCCTGGGGCTGTGTTTCTTGGATTAGGCAGGAAGGCACACAGGAGGTCTGGGGTCTGGACATGTTCCACTGGTTCCTATGTCTGCTCCTCCAGGACTTATCCCTCCCAGTCAATCAGATATTGGAGTCTTCCCCAGACTCAGTGAGGGTCCAGAATCTGCTGGTCCACATGTTTCTGTTGGCCCTTCACAATTATTAAAGGAGGAGGAGGAGTGTAGTGCGGGCAGAAATTCTTGATTTGAAATAAAGATTTCAAGAGGGAGATGTGGAAATGGGGAGGATCTGAAGGGATTCTGGCAGCTGTAATCGAAAGGTTACTGGGTTAAATTGTTCTGTGATCTTAAATGGCCACAAGTACTTGTAGTCCAGTTTCATGGATGGACGGGTGGATTGCAGGTTTTGTGCAGACAATCAAACCCTACTCCCTTCCATGAGATTGGGGGTTGGCCGATGGTATCGGTTGGCTAATGGCTTGGTGCTTGTACACTGTCTTAGCCTCTTTTAACTGGTGCCTGAATTCTTGATGTACTTGGTTAATGTACACAGTGAGGTCAGCGATGGTTGGTACTGGTAAGGCAAGGAGATTTCAGGGTGCTGCCAAAGGTGGAACCCATAATTCAAGAAGTGGGGGTCTTCTGAGTTACAGTGTGTGTGTAGTTGTAGGTGAATTCAGGGTGGGGAACGAATGCCAACCAGTCATCCTGGTGGTAATATAGGAAACAGCCTAGGTACTGCTCTAGGACTTGATTGACTCTCTCTGCCTGACTATTGGTACTAAGGTAGTAAACAGTTGAGGGACGAAGTTCAATGGTCAGGAGGCACATAAATTCCCACCAAAATAAACTGTGACCCCTGGTCGGATACTATGCTTGAGGGCAACCAATGAAGGTGAAAGGTATCGTCTTCAAACAGACGGGCTATTTTGTGGGCAGTGGGGTGGCTGTGACACAGTATAAAATGTGCCATCTTTGTCAGGAGATGAATAACCACTAGAATCCTTGGGAGGGCGGATGTTCCACGATGAAGTCCGTCAACACGATGGCCCAAGGCTGGGGTGGAATGGAAAAGGGCTGAAGAGCAGTTTCACGTGGGATTTTGGTCTGGGCGCAGAGGTTACAGGACCAGATATAAGTTGCTGTTGAAGTGTGCAGGGCCAGCCACCAGAAACTCCTCGGCACTGAGGGCTTGGGTCTTGAATTGACCAAAGTGACCTGCCAGAAGAGGATCGTGACTGATTTGTAGAACTTGCAGCCTGGGTGAACCATTGGGTATGTAGATGTGCCCCTTAAGATACAGAAAGGCAGTATGGGTGGTAGCATTGTCTAGGGCTTCGTGGATCTGAATTGCGAAGGGATCGTTAGGCAGCCGGGAACGCATCGAGGGTAGCAGGTTATGGACAGTGGTACTCAAAATAAAATTTGACAGTTTGAGGATCATGGATGGAGGCTCTTGGTCAAGTTCACAGTACTCCCCCTTCTGGGATAATGCACCTTTCTTCACATTCCTGGTTCTGTGACAGTAGGTCACCAAGAAGTCAAACTAAATACAGAAGAGGGACCAGTGGGCCTGTCACTGTTTTAGGTGCCAAGCCTTCTTCAGGAATTCCAGGTTCTTGTGGTCAGTGAGGACTTGGATTGAAAACCTGACATTCTCCAGGAGATGCCGTCATTCCTTGAAGGCTACTTTGATGACAAGTAGCTCTTTATCAAGGATGTCATTGTTTTGCAGCACTGGTGTGAGCATGCGCAAGTAAAAGGCTAAAGGGTGAAGCTGACCATCAGAGGCTGCCATTTGGGAGAGGACTGTCCCAGTGCAAAGTTGGAGGCATCTGCTTCTACTGTAAATAGCTGGTATAGTTTCAGCGGTTCAGGTGCAGTGGAGGTCACTGAAGATAACCATCACGGCCTGAATGATCTGATTCACCTAGCCAAGGAGGGGGCTGGACTATTCCAACGGAGCGGGAGGTCCAGGCCAAGGCTTTCCGAGTAATGTTGAGACCTACTCAGGCCTGGTCTGTGAGGCACACTGAGGGCGTAGCAAGAAGAGGAGCTGGCATTATTTAGGAAATCTCAAACCACAGTCACCATTAAACTTGTCTGGACCTTTGGCTCTTGAGAGGCTGGAGCCAGGGTGAAACCTGGGCTTGTAGGGCTGTTTTCTACACCTGCAGGGTGAACACTTGTGTTTGCAAGGTCTGTACGGCCCATCCACCAATTCCACCAGCGAAAAATTGGACTGAGTGGGGTCTGTGTCGGTGAGGTGGGCCTTACCTATGTATTGGGCTGTTCAAACTGTAGCTGACTGGGTCTGGGCAGACAGGACTAATAGTTGAAATGAGAGTCCAGCCTATCAGTTAGAGCTTAGTCCAGGGGAGCAGAGTCCAGGAACAAGCCGAGGGTCAGAAGGACAGAAGCCGAATGTCAGAGCTGGAGGGGGAGCCGAGGATCAGTATCAAAGAGACAGAAGCTAAATGCCAGAGCCGGAAGGTAAACTAGACATATAAGCCAGAAGTAAAGCAGAGGCTCGAAGTCAGAAGCTGGAGGGGAACAGGAGCAGGTTTGGAAACAAGGCCGGAGCAGGATAGGAACTGGGAAGAAGCAGGGCCTGGAACCAGGCTGGACCAACGTCTGGAAGCAGAAGCAGGGTAAGCTCAGCTGCAGGCATGGTACATGTTGATACTCCTGGCATGCTGATGCACCCAGCTCTGACACAGGGCAAGGATTGGGCCTGCCCCAGAAACACCCCAGGGCCCTGCCCCTCGTTGCCAGATGCACCAGGTGTGGGCAGGCAGGCTCATCAAGGCAGGATCCAAGTGTTGGGCTTGGCGTAGGAGCATGCAGGTATGGGTTGAGAGGGCAATCTGGGTGCGGGCAGCTCAGTGGGGGATCTGGATGCACAGGGGCTTGTTGGAAGGTTCTGGGTGCAACGGTAATGGGACTCTGCAGAGGGTCCAGGTGAAGGTGGTTTGGGCTTAGCGTGGGTGGGGGGTTCTGGATGTAGGGGGGGCTAGAGCTTGGAAGGGGGGTCTGGTTGTGGGGGGCTCAGTGGGGGGGTCCAGATGCTGGGGGAGTGGGGCTCAGTGGGGTGGGGATCCAGATGCAGGGGGCTTGTTGGGGTGGTCCAAGTGCAGGGGGGATGGGGCTCGTTGCGGGGTTCTGGGTGTGGGGGGGTGAGGCTTGGTGGGAGGGTCTGGGTATGAGGGGGTCTGGATGCACAGGGGTTGGGCAGATGGGGGAGCAGTGTACAGTGATTCCCTCACCCTTCAGCTGAGGAGCGCCACCTCTCACCTCATTGGCTGGTGCACTGGGAGTTGGAGAAGAAGCATTGACAGGATCTATCAGGGTAACTGGAAGGTCATCTGGGTCACGTAGGGTATCACCTGTGTGTCCTCCACACTACTCATACCAACCATGGCATACTGATCACTTGAAGAGTAAATCCATACTCAAAAAAATTGGCTCAAACTGCGGCTTTCAGAACCAGATCCTCCATACCAAAGAAACAACTCCCATCTGTTTCAGCTCAACCCCAAATGGTATAGGGAAAGGAGGAATACAGTGGCACAAGCACTTGCTTGAAATACTCCATCCCAGTCATTTCATCCTCCTTGCCAGACGAAGTGGTCAACCCTCTGTCATCTGCCTTGGTAGAAGAGCTGAAGGTCTTTTAGGACTTGCTCTGTCACGTGGCAGAGACATTGAACATCTCCCTGGCAGTCATCCAGGAGAAGCAGCACAAATTGCTGGATATCATACAACCCTTCTTGTCGGGACAACTCACCATGCCAAAGCCAGCAAAGTTCATCTGGCACACACCAGAACCTATTGTGAGTACATCAAAGGGGGCAGACAGAGGAGGTATTAGGTCGATGAAAAGGGATTCAAGTACTTTTACCAACATCCTCTCCAGGTATTGTTGTAGTTCAGGCAGTCCATGAGACAAGCAAGACCAGGCAAAGGTCTGATGTCTTTGGGAAGAAAGCTTACTCTTCACAAGCCTCCAAGTGAAAATAGTGAATTACCAGGTGCAACTTTCCAAATATGGCTTCATGCTATCGGACAAACTCTCTATAATTTTATGGACAAGCTCTTCATAGATCACCTGGATAAAATAAAAGGTCTTATGGTAGCTTCCAGCCCTGACAGCACGCTGAGCAGCAATTGACACAGTTGATACAGCTCTCAGATAAACAGCCACTGCTGTAGCTATGAGGTCTTTTTAGTTACAAGCATCAGGAATTCCACATGTAGTCCAGGTTACTATTGAGGACCTCCTGTATGGGGGCAATGAGCTCAACAACATCATGGACAACACCCTATATACCTTAATAGTCAAGGGATTCAGTGTGATTCCTGGGCCTATAAGTTCTGCCCCCTAAGAGGAAGTTTCCAAGACAATAGCTACAGCAATACAGGCAGAGGCAGCAGCCCCACTATTACTTGCAATAGTGATCCTTGCAGCGCCTGGGGAAGAGACAGCATTTCTGTGGCAGATGACCTTCTGCCTTCTCCTCAATTGTCCAACAATCCAGGGCTTCAAGAAAACATCAGTTTTGATATACAGGGCAAGAGTTGTGCCAGACCATCTATGGACCCTTCTTTTTTCATCCCTTCTTTGACACTCACCTGTCCTTTTCTGGGAGGGTTGGTCAGGGATAACCCCAGACCAGTGGGTCTCTAAGATCATCAAAAAACACCTTTCTCCCTATCTCTCTTCAGGACCCCTTCTCATGAGAATCTACTGAAGCAAGAGATAAGACTCCATGGTACAAGTGGGAACAATGGAGGAGGTGTCTCAGGAGTTAAGGGGCAAGGGATTCTGTTTCCACTTACTTCCTATTCTCAAAGAGAACAGAGGGTGGAGACTCATCCTTGATCTTCATTGCTCCGTCTCTGAGCCCCATGGTCTGGTTTGTGGTTCTTGAACCTCCAAGGTACCTACTTCCACATTTCTATGCATCCAGCTCACAGGAAGTATCAGTGGCTCCTGGTAGGAACCTAACATTATCAATACAGAGTTCTACCTTTCAGCCTCTCCACAGCACCACAAGTATTTACCAAGGTCCTAGCTGTGATGGTCACACATTTTAGATCACCAGGAATCCAGGTTTTTCCCTACCTGTATGACGGGCTGGTGCGAGGGAAATCCCCTTCAGCACATGATAGATTCACTTCAAAAGATACTCCACCCTGAAGCTCAGAGTCAACAGTTAAAAATGGACTCTGACCTCAACCCAGAGTTTATAGGGCACTAATAAATTAAAAGTCAGCATGAACATACCTCCCTCAAAAGAGGTTTCAGACTATGATAGACCTCATCAATCAACTCTGGTCCCACCCCAGCACTCAGGAGTGAGTTCCTGCCTCAGATTACTGAGGCACATGTCAGCGTGCATGTACGTCATCCAGCATGCCAGACTTTATCTGAGGGTGAATGAGATTTACATATCTGCCAAATAACCCTTCCTGTGTCTAAGTGTTTGTAGTCCTTCTGGAAGTCTTTCTTCTTTAAACTGACAGACAGATCCAACCCATGTACGCAGCAGAAAGTCCTTTTCACAAAAACCACCAACAAAGATTCTTGTCTTGAATGCCTCTATTCTAGGGTGGGAAATTGTCACAACCTGCCCCTTCCTGGGCACACGCCTTGTTCAAAACCGGTGTTTCTGGATTACTAGTAATCCCTCTAAACTTCCTCTCTGAACCCTTGCCTGTGAATATTGGGCAATTCTGGCTGCTTTGCCTAACTCTATTTCAAGGACCCCGCAGATCTCTTCAGACCCCCACTGATTTACTATGCCTGGGACTTCTGAGTTTGAAAAACCAGTATACTTTTATTTAACTAGAGTAAACATATCAGAAAAAGCAACTGCTTTCAGTATCCCTTCTACTTCTGACTTTCAGAAGGAAAGCCTAATTTTATGAGAGCCCAGTAGGGGCTTCCCTTCCTGATCACAATATAGTTCTCTGACTCCCTCTATGATCCTGTTCCCCATCTTCTCAGGAGCTAACCAACAACCCTTCAAATTCAAAACTCCCAAAGTTCCAAACAAACAGACCAGGTGGTATTTCCATCCAAAAGTCCATGCCCTCTATACACCCAGCACCATATGTTATGTTGGTCTTCATCCAACAACATACCCCATCGTACAATTTCACTTAGCATCAGTTATCGTATAACAACATAACATATATATCATATACTAGTTCAAGTGAACGTAATCCATTCTCAACAGGAGACCACATATATCTATAGAAGGTACAGGAGAGATGGTAGTCTCTTGAGATCACCCTCCTCTTAAACATTCTGGAACTCAGGGCTGTTATGCTGGTGTTGCTTTCCTACCCCTAATTGAGTACCTGATGATTCATGTACTCACAGATGATACCACGGTGATGCGCTGCATCAGCTGGCATGGGGGAGCTAGATCTCCCCTCACCTCCACCCCTTTATATTCATAGGTTATGTTTACCCTACAAAGTAGGGGTGTGATTTCCCCTGCTTGTGTACACATACTCACACTAGCTTGATAACAGCAGTGTAGTTGCAGCACTACTGGTAGTGGCTGGAAAGGCATGGCTGAGTCATGCCGAGTACAAACCCACCCGAAACCAGTAGGTAAGTACTTGGAATGGCTCATCTACGTCTCCACTACTGCTACATGCTAGTGCGGCTACGCTGCTATATATACTCGTGCTAGCTTGATGAGAGCTAGTGCAGGTATGTGTTCACAAGCAGGGGACTCACACCCCTAGCTCATAGTGTAGACGTAGCAATAAATTTGAAGGCCAGAAGGGAGCATTGTGCTCATTTAGGCTGACCTTCTGCATAACACAGGCCATAAAACTTCGCTGAACAAATACCTATTTGCACTAGAGCATATCTTTTAGAAAAACTTCCAGTCCTGATTTTAAAATTGCCATTGATAGAGAATCCACCACAACCCGGGGTTACATTATTCCAATGATTAATTACCCTCACTGTTAAAAATCTGCACCTTATCTCTAGTATGATTTTTTCTAGCTTCAACTTCCAGCTGTTGGATCGTGTTATTCCTTTGTCTGCTAGACTGAAGAGTCCATTATCAAATATTTATTCCCCATGTAGGTACTTATAGACTGTGACCAAGTCTCTCTCCTTTATCTTCTTTGAGCTTCTTGAATCTATTTAGCTTAACAATCACTATAAGGCGTGTTTTCCAATTCTTTAGTCCCAAGTGGCTTCCCCAAAATGGGAAAAGCAGTAGCAGCAAGGGATGGAAGGAGTCTGGTTTGGGCATGCCATTTATACAAAGCAAGTCTGTGAAGAAGGGGAAATCAGACCAGAGCCACAGCTCCCTTGGTAAAGAGCCATCATCCACAGATTTCTGAGGAAGTGCACAAGCTTATCTGATGACATCACAATACTCATATATAGAAATCAGAAGGTAGATAAAGGTGCTTTAACAGTAAATAATGATACAATGCTGAAATGGGGAAAGATGACTTTGATTTGTAAGCAGACCTTAAGCTTCAAGCTTCTAAGGTTGTGTTTGTAACAAATGAAAACGGATTTTAAAAATTACTTTAAACCTTGACAATAACTTTTAGAAAATAGCTTAGAATTCTGATGTCTTAGCTTACCATATCTGGCATTACTTTGGTTTTGTATTCTCTCTATAGCAACCCACCTGAGACTATTTCATAAGGGGAAAGGAAATTTACTTTTTCTGTTACAAATTCTCCCAAAGGTTGAATCATACAGAGGTTTAAAGACATCTGCAAGTATCCTCACAAAATCATGAGAAACGTTGTATCATACATTGTTGTTTGTTCAGGTGAAGCTCTGGAGTTTGTGTGCTTTGCATCCAATCATGTGCATATGAAGATAAAGCTTTTTTTCTTTTAGAACTTTATATTATGCAAAGAGCATTGCCATCTTAAATCATACTCCAGTCTAAAAAATTACTTACTGTTACAAGTAATTCTGTATTTCTTTCCATGTTAGGTCCAGCAGGAGGCAGCAGCCTTTGAGAAATCAAAGATGGAGCATGACATCGCAGAACTGGAAAACACTGTTTCTGGGGTAAGTAACATGTTAGTGAGTAAACTTCTCACCCAAATGGCTTTTTAAAACCCTTTAGATAAATTTTCTTTAAAGTAAAATCATTCCACTGTAATGGATTTCTAAAGGAAATAAAGACAACGTGTCTTTTTTTTTCTTTCTTTTTTTTTTTTTTTTTAATTGCAGTTTGAAACACAACAGTTTGAACTGAAGAGTACAATCTCTGTACTGAAAGAAAGAATAAACTCTCTGGAAGATGAATTAAAAACAAAGTCTTATAAACTTGCCCAGACATCTGATGACTCTTCACAATTTAAAGCTGAGTTATGCTCACTTCAGTAAGTTCAGCTTAAAATTTTGTGTCCTGTTATAGCAATTAACATACAATTTTGTCATACGTTAACATGACAGAGATAGAAAACTCATGGTAAAACTTTCATAAAATGTTTTTAAAATATCCTGGTATTGTTTGTCTTGCACTGACAAGAAAACGTTAGTAGGAAAAGGTGCTCTAGATTCTCCTGGGCTACCAGTGTAGTTGTATAGTGAGCAAATATAATAATATTTTTTAAAGCGCCAGTTGCAAATGAAAGATAATCTTATTGCCAACATGAAAAAACACAGACTCCCGAAGCTGTGAAAATCTTTGTACAGAGTCCATCACTTGTTATACTAAGCTGGAGTAAAGAAAATTCCAAAACTGAAAAGTTCACTAAATTATAGTAAAGGTTGGTATGTGCAATTTGAGAAGAAATGCTACTAAACCCATTTGTTAACTTAAAAAAACAAATTAAATTTCTATAATGGGGTAATTTCCCCCATCTACGTGGTGTTACTCCCCCTGTACTTTGGAGTTCCAATCTCAGGTCTACGAACAAGGCAGTAGTCAGGGTTGATCTCTTAACATTTTTCTGCCCTCAGAATTATTTAATTTTTTCCCAACAGCCATGTTCCCTAGGTATGATCCTGGAGGAAAATGAAGTTTCTAACAGGTGCTGCACATGCATTTCCTTAGGGTGGAGATGAAAGCCCTCACAGACTGGAACATTGGGCCTGGATTATGCCAGTTTCAGACTGGTGTAACTCTTTAGGTTTCACTGAAATCTAATTTTATGTATGCAGTTTTGACAATTTTGGCCTTACTAATCTCACAGAGAGCCAGTCTGTATTGACAAATGAGTAGGCTTATTGTTCTAAAATTTCCCTCATGTCAATGTCTTGACTACACTCATACTCCCGCTAGAAGTACTACTGATTTAGTTGAAGTATAAGGTAAGTCAATACTCTGATAACTGCCTGGGGCCCTGTTTGCCGTAGTGCTTTCAATGTCGTTACCATTGGAGCAGAGCCCAGACACGGTGAGGCAGCTATGATGTTGTGGACCATTGGGAGAGCAGCATTAGAGCTGTAAGAAGTGGGAGTTTTTACCCACGAAAGCTTATGCCCAAATAAATCTGTTAGTCTTTAAGGTGCCACCAGACTCCTCGTTGTTTTTGTGTATACAGACTAACACGGCTACTCCTCTGATACTAGAGCTGTGGCCATCTGGAGCTCAGGAGCAGAGTCTTCTCATGTCCCCTCACTCTACCCTTAAGCCTACTGAGGCTAGCAGGAGTATGGCAAGCTATTTAGGCTTGTCTGGGATGGGTGCTCCCATTGAGTATCCGGAGGTTGTGTTGGAATAACAGGAGGGCTTAGAGGTTGTGGGGGGTAGACAAAGTGTTAATGTGGGACCATGAGGGGAATAGGAGTATGTCAATGGGCACAGAAGGAGACCACTGGGCAGCTGGGACTTGTTTTGAGTAGATTTGGGGAACTAGGATATTTTTTTGGGAGGAGGGGCATGGGGTAAGTTAAGTGTTGCAAAGGGGGATATTTTGTGGAAGAAGGAAATGTGGTGTGTTGGGCAATGGTCTTTGTGGGAGTAGTCAGGGCATGTGGGAGTGAATGAAGATGTTATGTGGAAGGCAGGGCAGTTGGGATATTTGGAGGAGGATCCATGAGATGGAATGGGAGTAGGAGAGCCATGGACAGCTGAAGCCCAGGAATAGACTCTTTGGGGCCTGTTATGGCTTATGTTTATTTAAATATTACTTTTGCATCCCACAACTTGTGGTGAATTAGGCTTTTTTTTCTCAGTATGTTAAACTTTCTACTTTATTTGTGTGCAGAAAAATTGAAAGTTACAAAAACATCTTTGTTTTCTTAAATCTTTTCTTAAATGATGAAAATATTAATGATGTAAAATGTTCTCAACCTACTTATAAAGCTCTCATTTTCTCATCCCAAAGTCAAAGCGAGGCCTCAGACTTATTTTAGACTGCCAAATCTCAAAAAGTACATAAGAAAGATAAAGTTTCATATGCTTACCCTATCTTCTGTTATCCATTCCCAAACTCAACTATTGGTTCATTGCCCCGGGTTAAAGGATGCCTATTTCCACGTGGTCATTCATCAGAGTCACCAAATGTTCTTAAGGTTTGTTGTAGCAAGTGTGCATTATCAGTTTATGCTCCTTTCTTTTGGTCTGTCATCAGCCCCCCTGAGTCTTCACAAAGTGCAGGCGGTAGGGGCAGCACATCACAGGAAGACAAAAATCCAGGTATATCCATATCTGGGTGATTGGTTGATCTTAGGTCATTCCAGACAGCAAGTGAAGGAAGCCATCAAGAAGATCTGATCCCTATTTTGTTTGTTTGGCCTGATGATCAACAAAGACAAATCAGTTCTTCTCCCTGTACAGGAAATTGAATTTATAAGAGTTCTTCTTGACTTGTCATCAGGAAGAGCTTATTTGCCTCAGGCCAAATTTCAAGCAATATTCAACACGTGCAAAGAATTAGTTATATCTTTGTACAACAGTAAGGAACTGCCCGAAACTTCTAGGTCACACGGCAGCTTGCGTATAACACATGGCACAATTCACCTCCGAGTCCTGCAGAAGTGGTTGAAGTGTGTATCTCATCATCTACTCGAAATGCAGACTCAACTGTTCCTGCAACTGTTCTGTCTTGCCTGGACTGGTGAATGGACCCTGCCAGTGTATGTAGTGGAGTTCCATTTGCTCCAATTCTGCCTTGTGTGACCTTAGTCACAAATGCTTAATTCCTCAGTTGGGGAGCAAATCTAGGGAGCTTTCAGACACAAGGTCTGTAGACTGATCAGGACCTCTCCCTACAGATCAATGTCAGGTAGCTCTGAGTTATTTGTCTGGCCTGTCAAGTGTTCCTGTTCTATACAAGTGCTCACATACAACATTGTTGCAATGGTTTACCTCAACAAACAGGGAAATCCCAGATCAGACCCCTTTGGCAAGAAGTACTGAACCTCTGTCCCTTTTCATCAAGAACAAGATTACCCTCAAAGCATCTCATCTTCCTGGATCTCAAAACTTTCTAGCAGACCATCTCAGCAGGTCATTCAGCAGAGATCATGAATGGTCCCTCAGACCCAATTTAGCAAAGTCCATTTTTCAGATTTGGGTATACTAGAAATGGACCTGTTCAACACTTGACAGAACAGGAAGTGTCACTAGTTTTGTTCAAGGGCAAGTGTCAGCGCAGGGTCCATTTTGGACGCCTTTGTGATCTCCTACAAGGGAAAACTTCTTTGTTTTCTGCCAATCCCTGTGCTGCTGAGAGTCCTGGGCCAACTGACAAGATCATGCTGTTCTAATTTTGATTGCTGTAGCCTGGCTTTTTCAGCACTGGTTCTTGGCCCTGTTGAACCTGTCCATTTGAGATTCCCATTACCATTCCCCAGATTCTGGACATAATTTCACAGGACCAGGCTCTGTATCCCAATCCTCTTAGCTTCCTGTGGAGTCAATAATGGAGCACCCAAGCAATGAGGTGTAAGTTATCTGTTCTGCTGCAGTGGAGAGCATTCGTCTGAACAGCAGAAAGCTTTCCACCTGATACACTTATCTCATGAAATAGAAGAAGTTTTCTGTGTGTTCCCAGCAGAAAGATACCTCTCCATCACAGGCTCCTATTCAGTGTATTCTGGATTTCCTGCTTCACTTACAGGAAAAAAATGTCTCGATCAGTTCCCTCAGGGTTTGTCTGACTGCTATCTCTGCATTTCACTCTTCTACAGATGGGAGATCTGTTCTCCAACCCTGTGACTATTAGGTTTTTGAAGGGTTTGAACAGGCTTTTCCCACCTGTTAGAGACCCAGCTCCACCCTGGGATCTAAATTTGGTTCTCTCGGTTTTAATGGAACCGTCTTTCAAACCTAGAGCTACGTGCTCATTGTCTCATCCCTCAATGAAGGTAGCATTCCTGGTAGCTATTACTTCAACCGGAAGAGTTGCAGAACTTCAGGCTGACCCTCCTTATACAGTATCTTACTAGGACAAAGTTGGTTTGTATCCACATCCCAAATTTCTCACTAAAGTGGTTTCAGATGTTTATTTGAATCAGACTATAATACTTGCCAACAATTTTTTCTGAAACTTCACACAAAAATAAGAAAAATCTCCATACTTTGGACATTCGCAGAGCATGGGCTTTCTACCTGGCTGGGATTAAAGAGTTTAGGACGTCTCTTCAGTTATTCATATCCTTTACTGATAGGATGGAAAGAAAAACCATTATTTCAGAATATCTTTTCCTGGATCTCCTCCTGCATTTGTCTGTGCTATGATATTGCCAACATTTAATTACCTCAAAGAGCTTTAGTGCACTCTCTGCGCTCAAGCACATTCAGCTGCTTTCCTGAGTTACATTTCCATGAGTGGCCTTTGCAGGGCTTTTGCAATTGTCATCTGTTCACTACTCATTATGCTTTCTCCCAGGCCTTGAGGGATGATGCTATATTTGGGAGAGTGGTGCTGCAGTCTTTGTTGAGGTAAACTCTGGTTCCCTCCTCCATCTGGGACTGTTTGTGTGTCACCTCAAGTGGAAGGGACATGTGCAAGCACTCAAAGAAAAAATGGTTACATACCCGTTCGCTGTGTTCTTCAAGATGTGTTGCATATGTCCATTCCATACTCCTCCCTCCTTCCCCCTACACTGGAGTCACAGCAAGCACTGGCTTCTGGTGTGAAGGAACTGAGTGGGGGTCAAGGCATCTCCACTCCTTTATACAGTAACTCCTCACTTAAAGTCGTCCCAGTTAACGTTGTTTCGTTGCTGATCAATTAGGGAACATGCTCATTTAAAGTTGTGCAATGCTCCCTTCTAATGTCGTTTGGCAGCCACCTGCTTTGTCCACTGCTTGCAGGAAGAGCAGCCCGTTGCAGCTACCTGGTGGGGGCTTGTAACCACAGTGGACCGGCAGCCCCCCTATCAGCTCCCCATGCTGCAGCCCCCCAGCAGGCTATCAATTGCCAGGCAGTTCAGCTGTCCCTCCCCCCACTGCCATGTGCTGCTCCTGCCCTCTGCCTTGGAGCTGCTCCCAGAGACTCCTGCTTGCTGTGCAGGGGGGAAAGGGGGGGCTAATGTCAGGGTGTCCCCCTTGCTCCTGCACCCCACTTACCCCTTCTTTATATAGAGCAGGGAGGGGACACAGACGGAAGGAGACAGAGAGAGCTTGGGGCAGCAGCTGCTGTCTCAACTTCCTGATCCACTTAAAAAGACAATGCACTTAAGAGTGGGTCAGCTTACTTAAAGGGGCAGTGTGCATCTCTCTCTCTCTCTCTCCCACACACAAGGTGTGTGTCTGTCTCTGTCTGCTATGCTGTCTCCCCTCCCTCATGTTCGTGCTGCCTTGTGTGAGAGGCTACATTAACAACAATGTGTTAACCCTTGAGGGCTCAGCCGAGTGCTAGTTCATCATTTAGCAGCAAGGCATTCCCTGAGAAATATTCCTCTCTCTTCCACCCTCTGACTTCACCACCTCAACCAAGCTTCACAAGCTTGAACAGTATCATCATAGCTGTGAACAGTATTAAACAGTTAGTTTAAAATGTATACTGTGTGTATATCTATATAATATATAGTTCTTCTTCGAGTGATTGTTCATGTCCATTCCAAGCAGGTGTGTGCGCGCTGCGTGCACGCCAGCTGGAAGATTTTACCATAGCAGCATCCGTAGAGTTGGCTTCGGCACCCCCTGGAGTGGCGCCTTCATGGCGCCGTATATAGGGGCCCGCTGAACCTCCACCCCCTCAGTTCCTTCTTACCGCCGGTGATGGCTAGCTGGAACTTCGCTTGTTCTTCAGCAATCTTGGCAGTGTCCCGTTTTCTTCCTTGTAAATAGTTTAGTTAGTTTAGAGTTAGTATAGATAAATAGTTGTTGGGGAGTTTTCCCCAACGTACTCGTCGCCCCGCTGGGGCATGCCCGGGTGCCCAGGGTTTAAACTCTGCAAGGACTGCGGGAAGTTCATGCCAAAGAGTGACCCGCACTGTTCCTGCTTACGGTGCCTCGGAGAAAGCCACCAAAGAGACAGGTGCGCTATCTGCAGGGCATTTCGCCCCAGGACTCTCAAAGACAGAGAGCAGAGGCTCAAAGTGTTACTAATGGAAGCGGCCCTGCGGCCACATTCAGACCCTGGGCCGACCGACCTGGTGCCCAGCACTTCATCCTCGGTGCGCAGCGCCCCGGCACCGGTAATACGTCATGAGGCCAAAAACCTCCAAACCCCGGCACCGGAGGGAGTTGGCACATAGGAAATCGGCCTCAGTGAGGCACCGTTCACCATCCCCGGTGCCGATTAAAAAGAAGAGGCCTGTGAGGGGACGATCACCCCACCAGGACCCTAAAGGGCCGGCGGCATCCACGTGTGCTGCGGGACAGGCCGTGCTGCAGACTCATCCTACTACTCCGTTGACTCCCGCCCCGGAGAGGGTACAGTCGAGTCCGGACAGGCCAACATCCCTGGACCTCGTTGAGGAAGTGCGCCTCCCATCGACGCCGGAGGTGTTGCAGGCAGCCTCTGACCTACTAAGCCTCCCGGTGCCGGCGTCGCCGCGCCGGTGGAAAGAGCCTCCGACCATGGCCCGACCCCCTATACAATCACGGGGCAAGCCGGCTATGTTATCGCCGCGGTCCCCTCACCGCTCCACCCCAGCGGCACTGGAGCAGAGAGAACATTTTCCAGTCCAGCGGCACCGCTCCCCAGCGACACTGGGTACTGCTCCCCCTAGGTCCTCCTATTCGGAGACCTCAGATTCGGAGGCGGAGTCGTACTGCTCCAGTAGATCGAGGAGCAGGCGGTCGACCTCGCGAGCGAGCCTCCAGCCTTATCCACCGCAGTGGCAACAGCAGTGGCAACCGCCCCCCCCAGTGGCCATTCTGGACTCCCTGGGCCTACCATCAGTCCGTGGGACAGGCGTACGGCCCCTGCTTAAAGTCCGCATCGGTCTCATCGACGGCGGTGGCTCCGGCTCAAATGCCTCCACCACTGGCACCGCCGTCTGACAGGAGTGTGCCACAACAGATCCCGGCACTGCCTAGTCACACACCGGCACCGGCAGGGGCCATGGTCCCGACGCCGCAGGCACCGACGAGCATGCCTCGTCGTTCGGTGTCGACCCCGGTACCAGCCACAGTGCCGCATCCTGCACCTGCACCGGCCACGCAACCAGAGTACCGTGTGCCGCAGGCCCCCATGGGGGCCGAGGGTATAGAGGAAGGCCCTTTGCAGGTGATCTCCTCCTCTTCCTCTCCTGATGAGGCGGTCGCGGGAACCTCAGCGGCACCGGCCCTAGAGGACAACAGGATCCTCCAACAGTTGCTTACACGTGCAGCCCAGAGCCTCTCGATCCAAGCTGAGGAGATCGAAGTGGATACGGATCCGGTGGTCGACATCCTGGCCCTGTCGGACCCGTCCAGGGTAGCCCTACCGCTGATAAAAACTATTGCGGACACATCCCGCACCTTGTGGCAGACGCCAGCCTCATTAGCCCCCACGGCCAAGAGGACAGAGAGGCAATATTTTGTCCCCTCCAAGGGCTATGAACACCTTTATGCCCACCCTCCCCCGGACTCCCTAGTGGTCGATGCGGCCAACCAAAGGGAGCGTCAGGGGTTCCAAGGGGCTACACCAAAAAACAGGGAGGCCAAGTAGTTGGACCTGTTTGGAAGAAAGGTGTATTTCACAGGGGGGCTGCAGTTGCCTATAGCCAACCAACAGGCTATAGTGAGCCGGTATGGTCACAACACATGCTCTGCACTGTCTAGGTTCTCTGAACTCCTTCCTCAGGAATCGCGAACCGAGTTCTCAGCCCTAGTTGAAGAAGGGAAATTAATTACCCGAGCGTCCCTCCAAGCAGCTTTGGATGCGGCAGATGCAGCCTCTCGCACATTGGCGTCTGGGCTGGTCATGAGACGGGGAGCCTGGCTTCAGGTCTCAGGCCTTCCACATGAGGTCCAACAGACCATCCAGGACCTCCCCTTCTAAGGGCCCATGCTCTTCTCTGAAAAGACAGATAAGAGGCTGCATAGCCTAAAGGACTCCAGAGCTACCCTTCGATCGCTGGGCTTACACACCCCAGTTACCCAACGTAGGCAGTTCAAGCTGCCTCAGGCCCCGCAGCCGTACCAGCCTCAGAACCGCACGAACGCATTGCGCAGGCGGGCCAGGACCGGCAGAAGGAGGCAGCAACAACAGCCCTCCAGCCCGTCATCTGCCCAACCAAGGCCATCACCGGGGCCTAGGCCCCCATTTTGATGGGACAGTCGGGGTCACAACTCTGGATCTGTCCAACCCTACCTTTTTGTCACGTCTGTCCCCCTTCTATCGTGCTTGGGCCCAAATCACATCGGACAGTTGGGTACTCCGCATGGTAGAGAGGGGATATTCTATCCAGTTCTCCTCCCACCAGCCCCCCTCCCCGTCCCTCTTCAGGGACCCCTCTCACAAGCAACTTCTAATTCAGGAAGTGCAGTCCCTCCTCGCAGCAGGGGCAGTGGAGCAAGTTCCTCAGGAGTCCAGGGGCAGGGGCTTCTATTCCCGCTATTTCCTAATACCGAAAGCGAAAGGGGGCCTCAGACCTATTCTGGACTTGCGGCGTCTAAACAAGTTTGTAAAAAAGCTCAAGTTCCGCATGGTCTCCCTATCCTCCATCATACCTTCCATGGATCCAGGAGACTGGTATGCCGCCCTCGACTTAAAGGACACATACTTTCATATCACAATAATCCCTCAGCACAGGCGCGATCCCTCAGATTCGTCGTAGGCAACGCCCATCTTCAGTTTACAGTTCTACCCTTCGGACTTTCAGCAGCCCCAAGGGTCTTCACAAAGTGCATGGCAGTCGTGGCAGCCTTCCTGCGCAAGCAGGGAATTTAGATGTTTCCCTACCTGGACGATTGGCTCATCAAGGGCCGTGCCAAGGAACAGGTGGAGGCTCATGTGGTCTTCATCAGGAAGACTTTTCTCGAGCTCAGCCTCCTACTGAACGAGGCCAAGTCCACACTATCTCCAACCCAAAGAATAGAATTTATAGGAGCGGTCCTGGACTCGACACATGCCAGAGCGTACCTCCCAGAGACCAGGTTCCGGACCATGTCCAACATTATTCTCGGTCTCCAACGTTACCCTACCACTACAGCAAG
Source organism: Emys orbicularis (assembly GCF_028017835.1). Classification (NCBI taxonomy): domain Eukaryota; kingdom Metazoa; phylum Chordata; order Testudines; family Emydidae; genus Emys; species Emys orbicularis. Next base: position 92,249,725 of record NC_088687.1, on the reverse strand, counting down.
AAATTGCCTCAAGTTAATGGGTCACATGGCGGCGTGCACCTATGTGGTGGGCCATGCCAGGCTCAGACTGTGCCTGCTCCAGTCCTGGTTGGCGAAGGTGTACCGGCCGGCCAGGGACTCCCTAGACTCAGTAGTAACGCTCCCTCGACCGGTGCTGGATTCCCTCCACTGGTGGCTCGACCCACAGGAGGTCTGCGCGGGAGTACCCTTTCTCAGCCCCCAGCCCTCTCTATCCCTGGTAACGGACGCGTCGGATCTGGGGTGGGGAGCGCATCTGGGGAACCTCAGAACCCAAGGTCTTTGGTCACAAGAGGACCTTTCTTTACACATCGTCAGGGAGTTACGAGCGGTGCGTCTGGCATGCATGACCTTCAAACCCCACCTAGCAGGCAGGTGTGTTTCTGTCCTTATGGACAACACACCAGCGATGTTCTATATCAACAAACAGGGTGGTGCACGCTCCTCTCCCCTGTGCCGGGAAGCCCTCGCGTTATGGGACTTTTGTGTACAGAACGCAATTCACCTGACAGCATCCTACCTACCGGGAAAGCAGAATGGGCTAGCGGACGCTCTCAGCTGCTCGTTCCACGGTCACGAATGGTCTATCCACCGGGATGTAGTACTCTCAATTTTCCGGCTCTGGGGCCATCCCCATATAGACCTGTTTGCCTCGAGAGAGAGAGAACAGGAAGTGTCAGCAATTCTGCTCCCTCATGGGACGCAGTCCGGGGTCCCTGACGGATGCTTTCCTCCTCTCCTGGGAAGGCGGCCTACTTTACGCTTTCCCCCCGATTCCCATGGTTCACAGGGTAATCCTCAAGGCTCGCAGGGATCACGCTCGTGTCATCCTGATAGCGCCGGCCTGGCCGCGCCAACACTGGTACACGTTGCTCCTGCACATGTCCATACGGGCGCCCCTCAGGCTGCCCCTGCTCCCAGACTTGATCACACAGGACTGGGGTCGTCTACATCACCCGAATCTAGAGTCGCTCCACCTCACAGCCTGGATGCTCCATGGCTAAACCCTGTGGAGATGCAATGCTCTCATCAGGTCAGGCAGGTCCTTCTCAGTAGTAGAAAACCCTCCACCAGGACCACGTACATATCCAAGTGGAAGCGCTTCTCCATCTGGGCCGAACAGCGGGGACAGGCTCCTTTGCTCGCCCCGATCCCTCTCATACTGGACTATTGGCTTCATCTGAGACAACTAGGACTCTCCCCCTCTTCGGTTCGAGTCCACTTGGCGGCTATCTCAGCGTTCCACCCTGGAGCGGGAGGTAGCTCAGTCTTTGCAAACCCATTGGTTAGTCGCTTCCTCAAGGGCCTGGACAGACTGTTCCCGCATACTCGTCAACCAGTCCCGGCTTGGGACCTCAATTTGGTCCTGTCCGCCCTCACAGGGCCACCTTTCGAGCCTCTGGCTTTGTGCTCGCTGTTATATATCTTTCGTATAAGGTCGCGTTTCTAGTGGCTATCACATCGGCCAGGAGAGTCTCGGAGCTCAGAGCACTGACATCAGAGCCTCCATACACTGTCTTCTACAAAGACAAGGTCCAACTCAGGCCGCACCCTGCATTCCTTCCGAAGGTGGTCTCCCAGTTTCACATGTGTCAAGACATTTTTCTCCCGGTCTTCTATCCGAAGCCACACTCCTCCGCTAAGGAACGTAGGATGCACTCCCTGGACGTTCGCAGGGCCCTGGCATTCTACATTGAAAGGACTAAACCCTTCAGGAAATCAACCCAACTTTTTGTTGCTGTGGCTGACAGGATAAAAGGGCTCCCGGTCTCGTCACAGCGGATCTCCTCTTGGATCAAAACCTGCATCCGAGAATGCTACCGTCGGGCTAACATACCGGCCCTGCCTATCACGGTCCATTCCACAAGAGTGCAGGCCTCCTCCGCTGCGTTCCTGGCACAGGTCCCGACGCAGGAAATTTGTAGAGCGGCCATGTGGTCCTCAATCCACACTTTTACAGCGCACTATGCCATCACGCGCCAGGCCAGAGATGATGCAGCCTTTGGCCGCGCAGTACTCCAGTCTGCAGTGACCTCCGACCCCACCGCCTAGGTTCAGGCTTGTGAGTCACCTGCTTGGAATGGACATGAACAATCACTCAAAGAAGAAAAAACGGTTACTCACCTTTTTGTAACTGTTGTTCTTCGAGATGTGTTGTTCATGTCCATTCCAATACCCACCCTCCTGCCCCTCTGTCGGAGTGCCGGCAAGAAGGAACTGAGGGGGTGGAGGTTCGGCGGGCTCCTATATACGGAGCCATGAAGGCGCCACTCCAGGGGGTGCCGAAGCCGACCCTACGGACGCTGCTATGATAAAAACTTCCGGCTGGCGTGCACGCGGTGCGCGCACACCTGCTTGGAATGGACATGAACAACACATCTCGAAGAACAACAGTTACAAAAGGTGAGTAACCGTTTTGTTTTGTTTTTTTGTCTGGTGAAAAAAATTTCCCTGGAACCTAACCCCCCCTATTTACATTAATTCTTATGGGGAAATTGGATTCGCTTAACATCGTTTTGCTTAAAGTCGCATTTTTCAGGAACATAACTACAACGTTAAGCGAGGAGTTACTGTACTCTGGGCTAACAGCATGAGCATGTGGAGGGTGCATGTGCTGCCCTAACCAGTACCGCTATGGGAAAAAGTTTTTTCTGGCTCCAGTGCATGGGCATGCAGGCACCTGAAGTGAATGGACCTGTGCAACCATCTTGAAGAACAACAGTTACTGAATATGTAACTTTTTTTAAATGAAATTATCTGGAAAAAAATTTCCATGTAGAATTACACACAGAAATTTTAAACGAATTGCTCACTCAGATCAAAAGGTGAGAGGAGTGTATGAAAATAAGACTTACAATAGAACACTCAATGCCGCTTTTAACTATAAAGTCAGTACCATGCTTCTGTGACATATTACTAACACGACCATTTGGAAACTGTGGTCCCTAGAGCATTTACTGGTGGTTCAGACAGTTGACCCCACCGCCTTGTTTTCAGTTGCTCCTCCAGACATTTGTGTCTCCTCATTGTGAAGAGGAGACTGAATGTCATTAGAAACAGATGAAAATGTAGAGGATATCTCCTGCTTAACACAAGAGCCACCCTCCAGGATTGAGCCACTAACAATGGTTAAAAATCACTAATACTTCCCCAGTACCAGTATTCTATATAAGCAACTGCTGTAGTTGCATAGAGTTGCTTGGTATGAATAGGGAGGGATGTGTATAGAAGTCACTGTTAAACTGATAAAGTTTTGAGAACTTCTGTACTGGTAATTTTCTTGAAAATCTTCAGAAAGTTAAATGTGCTTGTTGATAAAACAGTGAGAGAAGTCCTCATTCAAGTGACAAATTCTTGATTAATAAATTCCTCATAATTATAACTGGTATTTATGGAGGGGGTAAGATAAATATGGATATTGTAAATCTTTCAGTACAAAGATTTAAATGTACAAATTTAAATGTCAGTTGTTACTCAAGACACTTTTACAAGGTTTTGTTCTGCTCAATGTTGGCTTACAGCAATGTCTTTCTATAAAACAAATACTATAAACTAATTTTTTTTAAAGATACGCTCCTGTTGACTTCAGTGGGATTTCTAGTTGCTGCGCTACTTTGAAAATCCGGCCACTTATCTTTTTCCTCTTGCAAAACTGGCATTTTGGTTTTATTATTTGCATTTGTTCTGGTTTATTGAGATGATGAAAATAACTTTGGCTGATCAAAACAATCCCACAGAGCGATGGTTTAGATAATCCTTTCAGTTTCTCTAATTCTTTGATAGTTTGATCAAAGAATGTATTTGAAATATTAGTCTTGTATTTTCAACTGACTGTTGATTTCTCAGGCTATTAAATGAACAACTACGGAGGTCCCTTGAAGATCTTCAGCACCAATCCTCTCTTAAAAAGGATGAACTTCAATCAGCTCTAGAGGAAATTGCAAAGCTAGAGGAGAAAATAGGTAATCACTTCATATTCTTGTTTGCATTAATTTTCTATATTTAAACCAACAAAAACACCCATTTCTTCTCTTACAGCTAGGTTAAACCATAAGAGCTCTTCACAGGATGAGACAGTGAATGTGCTCAGAAGTACCATTAGTGTCCTGGATAAGGAAAAGGACAGTCTTCAGGAAACTGTAGATGAAAAGACAGAAAGAATTGCATGTTTAGATGACAACTTAGCTAACAAGGTATGTGCACTAACAGTACTTAGTGTATTGCACTTGATTAGTACCTTCCATCTGAGGATCTCAAAGCAGTACGCAAAAATTAGGGCAAGATTTTGTTGTGATGCAGAAGGCCTTTGTATTGCTTAGGCCCTGTGTTAAAGATTTAAGTGGCACCTAGGGTCTTGTGCCAGCCCTCTGCTCAGGGTTTAATTTTATTAGGACTGTCAATTAATTGCAGTTAACTCAAGCAATTAAGTCAAAACAATTTAACTTGATTTAAAAAATTTGCAATTAATCGCAGTTTTAATCATGATGTTAAACAATAATAGAATATCAATTGAAATTTATTATAAGTATTTTTGGATGTTTTTCTAGATTTTAATATATTGGTTTCAATTACAACACAGAATACAAAGTGTACAGTGCTCACTTTATATTATTTTTTATTACAAATATTTGCATTGTAAAAAAGATAAAGAAACAGTATTTTTCAATTCACTTCCTACAGGTACTGTAGTGCAATCTCTTTATCATGAAAGTGCAACTTAGAAATGTAGATTTTTTGTTTTTTGTTACATGACTGCACTCAAAAACAAAACAATTTGAAACTTTAGAGCCTACAAGGCCACTCAGTCCTACTTCTTGTTCAGCCAATTGCTAAAACAAACAAGTTTGTTTACATTTACAAGAGATAATGCTGCGTGCTTCTTATTTACAATGTCACTTGAAAGTGAGATCAGGCATTCGCATGGTACTGTTGTAATTGGCGTTGCAAGGTATTTACGTACCAGTGATATAACCTGCATCTACTGACTCCCAATTACCTTAACTGCTAGATATCCTTCTTCTACAAATTTCAAATTAGTCCTAAGTTTCATTTTTATTGTAAGAAGTTTGGAAATTTGAACATTTAAAAAACCCAGTTACCTATTGCTGAATAGTTAAATTAAAGTTTTTATAAATGCTACTTTAAAGTAAATTATGCTTAGTTTGAATTATTCTGGGTATTCTGCAGCATAATATGTAATATACATTTCATATTTATTTCATAGGAAAAAACAATTGCTAATTTGAGACTAACTCTGTCAGAACTGGAATCCTCCGTAGAGTAAGTAATCACTGAAATGATTTTCCGTTATTTTCCTAAGATCAATATTTTCTGCAGAATAAAAGCACTAGCAGCCAGGCTCTTATTGTATTTTTGGTGACATATACTTAATTATATATGTTATCAAACAGGGGAGTATGATTTACATTGTGGAAAAAATATATCTTGTTGCAGAAGACACTTCCCCTCAAATACTGTAGGTGTGGATGGTGAGGATTAAAAGCGGCAATAGCAATTGTTTATCTGGGTAATTAAACTTATGTGCACTTAATTTTCCTATAAGTAGCACTTAAATTGCACTTCTAAGGGCTTGTCTACGTTACCCACTGGATCGGCGGACAGTGATCGATCCAGCGGGGGTCGATTTATCACATGTAGTATAGTATCAGAGGGGTAGCCGTGTTAGTCTGGATCTGTAAAAAGCAACAAAGAGTCCTGTGGCACCTGTGGCAAATTTGCCGGCACTACTATGATGGGTCTCGCGCTTTTTCTTCTTGGGGGGAGCGGGGGTTTCAGGGCACCATTTCTTGCCCCTGAACTGGAATATTAACTGCCCCACTAGTGTCCTAGAGGAGGGGAGTGGAGAGGGTGGGACCCGGGCCCGCTCTCTACTCCGGGTCCCAGCCCAGGGGCCCTAGGGATAGCGGTAAACCACTTGAACTAGCAGTTCCTTCCCCTGGGCTACTTCCCTCTCCTGCCCTTCAGCTTGTGGGGGCTTCCTGCCCTCCCTCTGCACAAGCCAGGTGCCCCTTTACCTAGAGTCTTGGTCTTCTTAGCCCACCGCAGCACTTCTCCAAACTTTCCTCTGCTTCCCTCCAAACTGCTCTCTGCTCCAACACCAATCCACTCTGTTTCTACTCCTTCAAACTGTTCTCTGCTCCAACACCAATCCTCTCTGCTTCAATTCCTCCCCTGACTGATTGAAGCAGGGGGGTTTTATCAGGTGACTGGCTTCAGGTGCTCTAATTGGCTTCAGGTGCTTTAATTAATCTATAGCAAACTTTCTTCCCTGTACAGGGAATAAGGCTCCCTTCTAACCCTCTCCTGCTGCCCTCTGGCCATGCTGTATCACACACCTTATAGACTAACAGATGTATTGGAGCATAAGCTTTCGTGGGTGAATACCCACTTCGTCAGACGCATGGGGCTGCGTCTGACTAAGTGGGTATTCACCCACGAAAGCTTATTTTCCAATATATCTGTTAGTCTATAAGGTGCCACAGGACTCTTTGTTGCTTTTTACACATCTAGTGTAGACGCAATAAATTGACCGCTGAGCGCTCTCCTGTCAACTCCGGCACTCCACCAGAACGAGAAGCGCAAGCGGAGTTGACGGGAGAGCATCAGCTGTCAACTTACCGCATTGAAGACACCACGGTAAGTAGATCTAAGTACATCAACTTCAGCTACGCTATTCACTTAGCTGAAGTTGCGTATCTTAGATCGACCCCGCGCGGTAGTGTAGACAAGCCCTAAGTTCAAGTGACTTTGTAAACGTGGGGGGGGGGCATAATTTGGCCTGCAGACGCTCCATTATTGGTGAAGTAATTAATTCTGCCTTCCTAAATTACTTGTACAGTTTTAATTAAATTGAATATCCCTCCTTACTACTGGTATATAACTGCTATGTAGTGTTGTGTGCTGTTAAACAGCTGATCCGTTCTATCCCAGTAGTGACTGCATTTCAATGTTGGATGAATGATTTCTGTATCTACAGTTTGTAAAGTGATTTGGGATCCTTGTGGATGGAAGTTACTGTAGAAATTAGTAATGGTCCTGAACCACAAAGCTTGGGTCCAGAGCCAGATTTTCCCAAATCGCAGGGATATTTGGATCTAGGTTTTGGTTTGTCACTTTATAGAGATACCAAAGTTTGGTACCAGATCTGAACTTCCCCATAGATCAAGTATATTTTGATCTGTGGGTCAGTTCAGGCCCATATCTGATAGAAATATCAAATGTTGTTGTTGTTTGTTTACTGATAATGTTGGCCTTATTAGCACTTGAGTGATCAGTCTGCCAGCCATAAGGCCACAGAAAGATACATAGGACAGGAACTGATCCAACTTAAACTGTTATTCCCCATTCACTGTATTTACTACTTCATAAATAAAACCTGTCATGTTTAGTCGTATGGTTGATCTTTTGCACTGAACAAACTCCTATGTTCTACTTGAACCTTCACAAACCAGTACGCCATAAAGAGAGCATAACCTAACTCGGTTTTGTTTGGACTTTTATCTTCATTATATTGGGTTTGAGGGCCTATCAGTTAGAAAAGTTCTCTTTATCTAAAACTACTCAAGATAGCCATCAGGCCATTTTTACAAAGTCACTTTTTAGGGTAAAACTGCAGCGTAAGAGCATAACAACTGCACACCTAGTTGATAGAATGCAGAGTACACCGTGCTTAGATGGAAGCAGATAATGAGTAGGGAGACCTGAGGATGATATGACCATCTATTTAAGCATACACGGAACACTTGCAAAATAATTGAGGCACCTTACTGGATGCCTAAGCTTTAGAGTGCTTTTAAATAAACAATAATTACTAATGTATGCAAATAGCTCTATATGTTCCCCTTTCATACAAATCAAATTACTGAGCTATTTAATTTATTATTTTCAAAATTTGTTCTTGATTTCTATTGTCCTTAAAGTTTTACAAATTTAAACTAATGTCCACAAAAGCCACAAGCAATTGTGATAAACTATATAAGTATTGAAAACTATAAAACAATATGGAACAATGTAAATCATACCGAACTATTGTAATTACATCCTTATGTCTAATTCACTAACAATTTACTATTTTTAACCTCTTCTGGAAAATAGAAGTCCAAATAAATATTAAAAGGCTGCCAATCTTTGCTTGTCAGAAACCTTTAATAGAATTTATTGCCTTGTGTTTTTCTTCACTTCTTTGTTATCTTCTCATATTTAAGGAAATCTCTTGCTGAGTCTGTTCTTCTCAAATAAAGTCAAAATAGCTCTTATGTGTTCTAAAACTGGTAATAATGTTTTTCTCCACAGATATAATAGCATAGAGATTACCATTTTGAGTCTAGTGCCTCAGTGTTTTACAGATCTGTTTTAAACCATGCAACTCTTCCCCCAGTCAGCAGGGCATATATGTATGACAATTCCCGGGGGCTCCCGGGGCTGTGAGGCACCTCACAACCATCTGTCTTTAGCATGAGGAAGCCTTGTTTGTGCCTGTCATGAGTTAGCTGCCCAGCTCCTCCAGCCATTTGCAACACAAACACTCCCCTCTCGGCCTTGCTGGCTCCACTGTCACCCTGTAGGTTAGCGATTGGCATACCCTATCCTTGAAACCTCTGAGCGTCATCCTAGAGTGTCTCGCCCCGGTCCATGGGACACTTGCAGAATTCACAGATTTGCTGCTTCCAAAGAAACAGTAATCCCCAGTTTATCAGTTCTACCTCAGATCACCACTCCGCTTAACACACAGCATTTATGTATGTTTATAATGAAATCAAATATAAGTTTAATTAACAGAGCATAGAGATTCAAGTAATAGCAAGTAGTAGTATTGGAAAAAATTGCTTACATATAAAATAGAATCATAACATGCATTCTAGATCCTAAACTTAAGTCACTAGATACGCTTATGTCTTGTAGAGTTTGGCTTACCCAAAATCCTCGCAACACTTTACAGCCAGGTTAGGCTGTGACCTTTCTTTCATGAGACAGACCTGCTGTCAGCTTACCTCCTTGGTGAAGGATTTCAGTGTGTTTCTTTGCCCTTTTCCCCCACCATGAAGATAAACCAGTCCCATCCTTTTTTTACTCATAAACACCCCCTGCTGTTTGTTTCATCTTGTAGACTTCCTGTCTTGTAGATTTAGCCTGTGGCTCAGTATGCAAATAGGCATAACTCTGAGGCATACAATACGCAAATGACCAGACAGGGTGATAGGTGTCTGTTATCTCCTGCCTGAAAGGAACATTTCCAAGGTATGTCACCTCCTGGTGATCTCCCTTAACTCCAAGACCTTAAGAACATAATTTGCTTTATAGATACATAACACAAATATTATCTGCACACACATTTCACAATGATTATGTCAACCAGTGGGCTACTGGCTCTCAATAGAGACTGACATGCCTCCCATCGGTGAATTATTGTGCATACATCTGACCCAGGGAATACTGTAAAGCCCTATGCACCCCCTGTGCACTTTGCCAGTTGGTATCAAAGGGTCCCTACAGATGCGTTCCATGTTAAACTATCTTCTTTGTTTCTTTTTCTGATCTAGGCTTCAGCTCATCCTTTTTTAGTTGTCACCTTTCAGACATTTCTTCAGTTAACAGCTGAAATTTTTTTTAAAAGGTTAAACTTTGTTTGAAGGTCAGCTTAACTGGAGTTTTGGTGCATTGATATATATGAAACATCTGTGGAGAAAAGCTATATATGTGTGTGTGTTTATGTAGGTGTGTGTGTGTGTGTATATATATATATATATATATATATATATATATATATATATATATATATATATATATATACACACACACACACACACACACACACACACACACACACACACACACACACACAATATACATTATATATTTCTATTGTAACATTATATATATATATATATGTATATATATATATATATATGTATATATATATATATATATATATGTATATATATGTATATGTTACAATAGAAATATATAATGTATATTGTGGGTTTTATCCCTGTCCTTCACCCTTTGATTGTGGCCTTTTTAGATTGAGAGTTGTTTGGAAGAGGAATTGTCTTCCTGTGTGTGGGCAGTAGCTAACTTATTGTAGCCACTATCAGAATACAAATAAATAAGAGTAATTCCTGTTCCTTGACGGTAGGGTATATATGCTTACCAGATTATCAATAACCGTGATCTTCAGATTTGTGTGTGTGTTTTCTCATAGATACCAAGGCCTGAAGAGTACATTGTGGTCATCTAGTCTGACCGCCTGTATAACAGAGGCCTTAGAATTTCCCCAAAATACTTCCTAGAGCATATCTTTTAGGAAAACATCAAACCTCGATTAAAAAATTGTTAGTGATGGGGAATCCATCATGATCCCACTGTGCACTGGTATAAAGGGTCCAGCCGCCCCCAAAGCTCCCTTAGTTCCTTCTTACTGCCCATGATGGTCATTGGAATTGCTTGGCTTGCCTTAGCAAGTGCTCTGTGTGTTCATTGTAAATGAACTGTAGATAGTTTTCTAGATTTACCATGTTAGTGCTTAGTTAATAGTGTAGATAACATAAGTGTTCTTCTTTGAACACAGATAGGTTTTTTTTCTGTTACTTGGTACTGAGAGATGCCTCGGTCACTGGGCTTCAAGCCTGGCTTTTCTTGCGCTAGGCCAATGCCCTTGAGCGACCCACACTCAAGCTACTCAAAGTGTTTAACGGAAGCTTGTATTCAGATTCGTTGCCCACCACCAGTCCACTAGCCATATTGGAATCCGTTCAGTTTCCCCCAGTTTCTAGGTAATACGCAAGACATTTGTGTTCTGTATCCTCGGAGAGGCATGGGGCACATTACTCACCAGTTGCTGCCTGTTCCTGAGTCTGGTACTGAGCAGCAAAAGGTGGCTCACGAAGACCTTGCTGGAAAACTAGTGGAGGAAGAGTAGCCTCAGCCTGGGCTGTCCGCCTCTTCCTGCTCTCCCGTAATCTTCTCAGAGGGCATTTTGCCTCCTCCAGATGACTATAAGACCCCCCCAAGAGTTGTTAAAGAGGGTGGCCTTAAGCCTGGGGATCCAGATGGAGGAGGTTAAAGAATCCTCACACTGCCTTGTTGATATTTTGGCCACAGCAGGGCCTTGGAGCGTGGCCTTACCTATTAACGAGGCAATTATGGACCCTATTAAGGCTCTCTGGCAGATTCCTTTATCCCTTCCCCCTACCTCAAGAAGGGCCGAATGTAAGTACTATGTGCCTTCCCAGGGGTCTGAATATTTATATTCTCATTCCTCCAGGTTCTCTGGTGGTGTCTGCGACTAGTGAAAGGGAATGGCAAGGGCAACAAGGGGCAACCCCCAAATCAAATGATGCCAAAAAATAGATTTATTTGGTAGAAAAGCTTATTTAACTGGGAGATTGCAACTCAGGATTGCCAACCAGCAAGCACTATTGGAACAGTATGATTTTAATGTTTGGGACACCATTTTAAAGTTTAGAGACATGCTGCCAGAGGACACGAGGCAGGAATTCTCATTAGCTGAAGAGGGGAAATCTGTAGCTAGATTTTCACTGCAGGCTGTGCTGGATGTAGTGGACTTTGCGGCTAGATCCATGGCTTGTGCAGTGGGCACATGCAAGAGCTCATGGTTGCAAACCTTAAGGCTTCCATAGGAGGTCCAACAGACTTTGAAGGGTCCTTGCTGTTTTCAGGGCAAACTGACCCTAAGCTCCAGGGCTTGAAAGACTTTAGGGCAACTCTAAAGTCTCTGGGGTTCTATGTTCCAGCCCCACCCAGAATGCACTTCTTCCCACAGCAGACCCACCATTACTCTGCTGCTGCTCCTTGGCAGGACCTGCAGAGAAAGAAGAGTTGCAATTTTATACGTAGACCTCCCCCTCCTTCTGCTTCTGCATCAATGCTTACTCCATGACACCCAGGGGGTGCTAAACAGGTGTTTTGATGGGATGCTTGAGGAGGCAATTCCAGTTTCCAGGATGCTCTGACATCCAAACTGCCTTATACAATCCCGTTTATGTCCTTAAAGTGATATCTAATTTTCATATTAATCAGAAAATTTACTTACCTACCTTTTACTCAGAATCACATGAAAATAGAGAGGAACATCATCTGCACATCTGAGATGTTAGAAGAACGTTGGCATTCCACATAGACAGGACTAAACAGTTTTGTTTGTCAACCCAACTGTTCCTGGTCTTAGCAGACAGAATGAAGTGTCTCCTGGTCCCTTCACAGAGACTTTCATCTTGGATAACTTCATGCATTCATGTTTGTTATGACCTAGCAGGTATTTCCCTGCCTGCCAAACTATCGGCACATTCCACAAGCTCGCAAGCAGCCTCAACAGCGTTCCTTGTGCAAGTCCCTATCCAGGACATTTGTAGAGCGGCAGTCTGGTCTTCAGTTCATGTCTTTGCATCCCGTTATTCCATTATTCAGTATGCCAGAGACAATGCTAAATTTGGATGAATTATACTCCAGTCTGTGTGTACATGAACTCTGCTCCTTCCTCCTGCATTACAGCTTGTGAGTCGCCAAGAACGGAATGCACGTGTGCAATCACTCAAAGAACTATTCTATTCTTCTTCAAGACGTGTTGCACATGTCCATTCCACAACCTGCTTGGCAAGAAAGATTTGAGGGAGCTCTGAGGCAGCTGGGCCTTTCATATCAGCACATAGTGGCGTGCGGCAGCAGAGGGTGCTTGAGCTGCCCCAACGGGTAACACTGAGGGAAACCTTTCCAACAATATTGTGCAAGGCACACTCACACCAAGAGTGAAATGGACATGTGCAGTGCATCTAGAAGAAGAGCAGTTAGAAAAGATTAGTGTGGTTTTTTTCCTCACTGCTCCAGGCCCCTTTCAGCCAGCACTCAGCCCAAAAGCTTTCTCTAGGTTTTTTTCAGCTGTGCTGTCAGTGCTTGTTCAAGCTGTGTGTGGTTTCCTGCTCGGTCTCTGTTTCTGTGGTGTTTCTCCTCTTCTCTCTCGCATACATGCACGTAACCTCTATTAGAAACAATACCCAACCTAGCCCCCTCCACTCACTTAATTTAAATTCCTGAATTCCCTTAGGTATGCCTTTGTTTTGGGCAGTGCCATGCCTGTGTTTGGGATGGAAGCTGTTATTGTTTTACAAAGGAACTTAACTGTTTCTTATGCCATAGCTGAATAGGAAACAATTTTCCTGTCTAAGAAGTTCAGCAATTTTGAAAAATGTCCTGTTCTGGGATGAAACCGACCTTTCAAAAAAAAATTGAGATCCATTTCCCCTCTTCGTCCCCCATAGTTCGGTGGTTTTGTCACTCACCTGGGATGCAGAGACATGGGAGAAGCAGGCAGAGCAGGGACTTGAACCTAGGTCTTCCGTATCTCAGGTGAGTGCCCTAACTACCAGATTATTGGCTATTCCGGGTGAGTCTGTCTCTTTTGTTGAGCTGTTCCACTTTGTATAAATAAATAAATATTCACTGGACCAGGGACTTTAACCTGGGTCTCCTACATACCAGATAAGTGCCCTGACCACTGGTCTATAGTCAGTCTTTCTTTTTCTAACCCAATAAATATTTAATTATTTATACAAAGTTGAACAGCTCCAACAGGAGAGAGACCCACGGGAGAATTATTAGGACATTCAAGTGGGATGTGGGAAACCTAGGTTCAAGTCCCTCTCTTGCCTAATTCAGTGATTTGCATCTTCTTAGCTTGTGCCACCTTTCAAAGGAGAAGTTTTGGGTTTGATAAATCAGTATTTTCCAATGGAAAAACTGTTAGTCAGAAAATTCCTGTCCAGATCTACTCACAGCCATCTTACATGAAGGACGTCAGTTACACCCACCAGTTTCAATGACATTTCGCCCAACCCTCAACAGTTCTACATGCTTCAGTGATGACTTGCCCAAGCCACCACAAGCAGTTAAGCATTTATGCTGATAGGCAGTTCAACAGTTTACTCTGAGCGATGCAAATTTTAATCCATCACACATGAGGGGCACAAGATCCATGTAGTGGTAATTTGTTTATAGCAGTGATACTCAGATTGAGGTTTGGGAGCCACAAGTGGCTCTTAAATGTGTCTCCTGTGGCTCTTTGCAGCACATGATATTAAAACACTGTGTGAGTTAATTATTAACCAATCAGGATGCTTTTACTATGTTACAAACCAATTGTAGAATATTTGGTCAGTGATTTTGCTGTGAGAATAATATATTATTTTATATTATATATAAGTAGTAAATGAAACAATAAATTCACGCTACCGTGGCTCTTTTGGGTAATGTTGATTGCTAATTTGGCTCTTGAACTACTGAGGTCTGAGTATCACTGATTTATAGTTACCTTCCGAACAAGAAATAAATTAGTAAGTTGCTCCTAAAGCTTTTGTATATTCAGAGCTTATCTAACATTTTGAAGCAGTATATGCTATAATGCAAGAAGGGAAATTTTATTTAAGGTTTTCAAAATCACCCATTTGATAGCCAACTAAAGGAGGCGCTGAGTAACAGAGATCGGGAGATAGCTAGTCTCCGTCGCCAGCTTGATGCATCTCAGGTAGAGCTTGCAGAAACAGGAAGAGTGAAGGAAATGGCTCTGAAGGAGAACAGAAGATTACAAGATGATCTAGCTATAATGACCAGAGAAAACCAGGTATGAAAGTAGTGCCTGATAATGAAGTATACCAAAGCAGAGCTGGTGTTAGGCATAAGCAGACTAAGCAATTGCTTAGGGCCCCCAAGCAGTTCAAGGCCCCCCCCTCCCTTGAGTATGTTTTTAGTATGTGTTGAGGGGAGGGGGCAATGGGATAACACCATCTCTGCATCAAAGATTACTTGCATTTTGTCTGCATGTATTACTAAATCCAAAACTGCTATAATCTCTTACGCATTTTGAATATTTTGCTGTTCTGCATTCTTGTGAATACTAGAATATTATGAACAGTTGAGTTGAAATGAACATATTTAGGCTGAATTTAAATATCTGCAAATTTAAGAACTTGTTTCCTTTGTTTGATCACCTGTGGAATCAAAATGCATTCAATTCTTATATTATCCTCTCAAATACCAAAAGGTTTGTTCTCCCATTGACATGTGGGGCATTTACATGCATAATTTCCCCACACTTTTGATAGGAGAATAAATCCCTTATCACATGGCAGTGACCTTCAATGTGTGTAGAAAAAGGCCAACATGTATAGTAGTTAGCTTTCAGCATGCATATTATTATTTTATTACACCATTGTCATATATGAAACATTATAGTTAAAATAGAGACAGACTTTCCATTCTAAACTCTTTCTTTCTCAGGCAATCCTAACTCTTTGAAAAATGTATTTTGGGGCTGAAATTTAAGTTTTATTTGTTGCTTGTGCCTCTTCAAATGCAATATAGATGAAAACCCATCTTGTTAGACTGATTGTGTCCATCAGAGGACCCACATTGAATTAACTTCTAACACGTTGAGAATATGCTTATTTTCTTAATGCACCATTGGCTTTTAAGACATGCCATGTAATAATTACACTTCAGAAGGTGGTCATGTGAATTAAATAAGAAATGTTAATCCAGCTGTCTACATGTAAAATGGACACAGTTTAAGGGACTCATCAGGTTTGACTGACCTTTTGGTGCATCACTGTCTTTCAAATTTTGTGCACCCTGGGGTTCAAGCATCAGAACAGCTGTAATTTAAATATGATGGTCATAATTAAATCAGTAAGAAAGATGACACAGTGTTTGAGTTTGCTCAAAAAGTCCTTTTCAAAACCATTAAGAATTTTTTCAAACCTAGCGAATGCTTCATTCTCCATTAAGAAAAACATAATTTCTAATTTTAAAATAAATTTGGATGTAGATTACTGAAGTATTAATAAAAAAAAAAAAAAAAAAAGGTTCTCAACAAATTTTTGTTTTTGTTTTTTTAACTTGCAAAACATTGGGTCATAGGATATATTAATGTAACTCAAATTATCTGACTAAAGCTTTTGGTTGTGTTGTAACTCAAGTTAATTGATTCCTAGTTAGTTTGAATTAACCAGCACAATAACAAATGTTAATTTAGATGCTTCACAAAAAAATTCTTTCTGGTTGTGGTTCAGTCTAAGTTTCAGCCACTTTGTTAGTCTTCTGATTTTTGAGTCATGAGTGTTAATTTGAAAACCGTAAATGGAGACCTTGTGAAAGTAACAATAAGAGTCTGTTGTTTAGGTCACTTTTCCCTGTCCACTTCAGATTAGTCAACTGAGAAAGTAGGAAAATGCCATTCCCCTATAGTCAAAAGTGGAGGGATCTTGAAACAACTGCAATGGATGTTCACAGAGCGGGGGGCCGATTACCTTTCAATTGGCTGGGGATGTAAGAATGGGCTAGCTGGTTGGCTCTCATCACCTCCGCCCTTGCCTATTTAAACTCCCTCAAGTTGAATCCAGTGAAATAAGTGGTATGTGAGAACGGGGGGCATAACACCATTTCCCAGGTATTTTGTTAAAGTTGTGGCCTGCCAATTAAAATCCATTGTCTGTGTCGTTCATTCACCTCCATGTCCTGATTAATGTAGAATTTAACAGGATGTTGTATGGAAATCAGATTTACTGAATGAACTACCCCAAAGCAGAAGAAAGTAAAATATAGGGCACTTCACAGGCATGCTTACTTTAGTATATTTTATTTTAATAAACTATTCAGTTTTCATGTAATCTTTTTAGGCAGTCACTACTGAACTGGAAGAAGCAGTACGTGAAAAAGAAGAAATGAAGACTAGAGTTCATAATTATGTAACTGAAGTCTCCAGATTTGAAAGCTTAATGGCTTCGAAGGTGAGGAAATAAAGTCTGTAAATTGGCAATAGTGTGTTTTTAATAAATGTTGTTATAATTATGACTGTTTTAGTTAGCCTACAATAAAATTAAGGTTTGTAGATGTAAATTTTTCTCTGTATTTTAAAGCTAGTAATGTATAGGGTGACCAGATGTCCCGATTTTATAGGGAGAGTCCCGATTTTGGGGTCTTTTTCTTATATAGGCTCCTATTACCCCCACCCCGTGTCCTGATTTTTCACATTTGCTGTCTGGTCACCCTAGTAATGTATGCATTGAAAACCCTGTTAGGTTACAGCCTTAAGACATTCTGGCAGACTTCAAACTTCATTGATAACACTGCTCTACAGCCAAAATGCTTCTGAAATAAATGTAGTCAAACTTTACAAATTCTGGGTCACTGAGAACGAAAATGATTAAAATTGTTGATTGGCTCTAGTTTTCAAGATATGCTATTGGGTCAGTATATACGACCCTTGACTTGGGAATGGGGGAGGATAAGTGAGTTATAAAGGGAAGGGATCTCAATTTAAACCAGAAATGACTAAAATACATCTTTGACTGGATCTATGAATAAATCTATGACTGGGTTTGGACAGTACTTGCTTTTTAGGCAAAACAATGAATGATGCAATCTGAAGCTGGTATTGCGTCATACATGATATGAATTGCATCATGTTATTCCTAGAAGTCATGGATGATGCAATCATAACGAAGCTTACATCACTCTGCTGAACAAATTGCCCTATATCAGCTCTAGAAATCATACAGTGTCGTGCTCTCTTATTTGTCAGTGTTTGATTTTGCAAAGGGACACATTTCTGTTTAGCCAAAGTGAGCAGAGATGCCTCGTACTTGTGTGAACAGTGCAGATAACTTCTGCTATGTTTGTGGTGAAGTGACTTTTGCATCACAAAAGCGCAGTAAAACCACTAAGCTTAAGAAAGCCTATCACCTTTATTTTGGCTGCAAAATTGGAGATCAGGACAAGAGGTGGGCCCCACACATATGCTGCAACACTTGTGCAACAAATCTTCGCCAGTGGTTGAAAAGGAAAAGGAAATCTATGCCTTTTGCAGTGCCAATGATTTGGAGAGAGCCAACAGATCATACCAGCAATTGTTACTTCTGCATGGTGCCTCCAGTTGGGAAAGGTGTGTCAAAGAAGAAAAAGTGGACTGTGCATTATCCAAACATTCCATCAGCTATACGCCCAGTACCCCACGGAGAAGGACTGCCGGTTCCTGATGCACCAGAATCATTCTCACTTGAGTCAGACGAGGAAGAGGAAGAGGATGAAACTTCTGGTCCTGAATCATCAATGTCATAGGAACCACATTTTCTCCCATCCTCCTCCTCTGAACCACACCTCATAACACAAGGTGAACTGAATGACCTTGTCAGGGATTTGGAACTACCCAAGAGTAAGGCAGAGCTGTTGGGCTCCAGACTACAGCAGTGGAATCTCCTGGCAGGTGATGTTAGGGTTTCCATGTTCCGTGACCGTCAAAAGGATCTTGTCCCATTCTTCTTCATGGAAGGTGATCTTGTAGCCTGCAACAACATCGATGGTGTGATGGCAGCCCTCAACATCGTTCACGATCCAGATGAGTGGAGACTGTTCATTGATTCATCGAAGACGAGTCTTAAAGCTGTTTTACTGCATAATGGCAATGTTTTGCCATCAATTCCAGTTGGTAATGCAGTCCATATGAAGGAAACCTATTACAACATGAAACAACTTTTGAGGTGCATAAACTATGACCAACATCAGTGGCAGCTCTGTGGCGATTTGAAGGTTGTTGCTCTCTTGCTTGGTCTGCAGACTGGATACACAAAGTACTGCTGTTTTCTCTGTGAATGGGATAGTCGTGCGAGGGATTCCCACTACATCAAGAAAGATTGGCCACTCCGACAGTCATTGGAGCCTGGGAGGAAAAGTGTTCAGCATCCACCACTTGTTGAATCAAGGAAGATTTTGTTACCACCCTTACACATCAAGCTGGGTCTGATGAAGAACTTTGTCAAGGCCATTGACAAAACACAAGCAGCTTTCAAGTACCTCCGTGGAAAATTTCCAAGGTTAAGTGAAGCTAAGATAAAGGAAGGTGTCTTTGTTGGTCCTCAGATTTGTGAACTTCTTCGAGATGATGCATTTGACCATGCACTGCGTGGCAAGGAAAAGACGGCATGGAAAGCCTTCCAGTTAGTGGCAATAAATTTTCTCGGAAACAACAAGGCAGACAACTACAGGTTGGTGGTGGAAAACCTCCTCAAGGCATACAAAAGCCTTGGTTGCAACATGTCACTAAAGATACATTTTTTGCACTCTCATCTAGACTTTTTTCCACCGAACTGCGGAGCAGTGAGCGACGAGCACGGCGAGCGATTTCACCAGGACATTGCAACAATGGAGAAATGCTATCAGGGCAAATGGAGCCCATCAATGCTTGCAGACTATTGCTGGACAGTGACAAGAGATGATCCATTTAATGAATACAAGAGCCAAGAAGCGCCAAGTAGACACTGAATAGGACTAAACTATGTACATAATAGTTTTTTGCCTTTTGTTTCATAATAAATTTTATTTATATAACCCTTTTGCTGATTTTTAAAGTGTTACATAAACAGGACAGGTGAAATATTATCATGTAAAGCAACCATAAACACATGAAAAGACCTAGGTTTACAATTTATGATTAAAACTCTACTATCTACACAATATACAGAGACATAAAATGTAAAAACTTAAATATCTTAGAAACAGTAGCCAATCAGTTGTTTTAATTGTCATATTTGAATTCAGCACATCAAAATACATAATAAATAGCACATTTTATCTCTGAAGCAGACGACTTCTCAAAAATTGTAGACCAGTGTAATAGTTACATTGTCGGCAATGGTGAGGAGAAGCATCCTCACATTTGGTTGGTTGGATGTTTTACAGTATAGACAGTGATATATTTCTAGCATTACTTCCTTGCTATGAGCAACAAAGCAAGATCTAATGATCTTTTTTAATCAGGCTTGGAAGGATTCTATTTTTATCTGTAAACGTCATTTTCATTGTACACACAAACCAACAAAAAATATTTCCATTGAAATTTGGAAGATAGGCAAAGTACAAAAAATTCTGCTTCAGAAATTATTAGAATCAAAATACAGTGATGTTCTTTGAGTGGTGGTCTCTGTGTATTCCACGGTGGGTATGCGTGCTGTCCATGGCCCGGAGACAGAGGATTTTTGAAAGCAGGCTCTATGGGTCTGCACATGTACCCTTGCTCTCCTCATGCCTCCAACCAAGGAGATAATAGACGGAGCAGACCAATTGCGTCTCCCGTTCCTTCTTATCACTCCTTGGCTTAGGTCGGATCATCTAGGGTCCAGAACTTTGTCTTTCCCTCTTTATTCTTCAGTCTGTAAATATATGTATTGTAAATAGTTTAGAATTTTGCTCTATAGTATTTAGCTAAGTTTTATAGTTAGTTAGATTCCCCATCCTGGGGAACTCTCCCTCCCCATATCTCATTACCAGTAGTGGACTATGCCCAGAACTCCAAGCTTTAAAATCTTTACTTCTTTCCTGCACTCCTTCATGGTCACAACAACAATCAACACTGCCTGTGCAACCTCTTGGAAACTCACATCATGGCAAAGTCCAGAATCTGCTGCTCTTCCCCCAGAGGGGTGGGAACTTCATCTTAAGAAGCATCTTATGGAGAAAGCCATGAGGCCGCAGTTGGACTCCAGTCAGGGGACCGCCCCCTGTGCATCGGCTTGACTTAGGAGCAAGGGAATCTACTTTTACAGATCACTTGTTAGGGTCTTGTTGGAAAGACAAGGAGTGTTCTCTTAAACACTAGAGCAAATCCTCCTCTAAGCCCACTTCAAAGAAGTCAGATAGAGCCCTCCCTAAGTCAAGTAAGTCTTCTTGCTCAGCCCACAAGGACTTAGGATATTCTAAGTCTCAGTGTTGTCACAAGAAAGCTCACAAATCCAGGGCTCTGTCAGTACCAGACCACACTACAGTAGCAAGAGTACCTCCAATACCAACTAAACTTAAACACCGGGAACCAATGGTACCGGCAAAAGGCAACCATCAGGAACCTCAGCCACTGATGGTACCGACACTCCTTCACTCAACAATGGTACAAACTGCTCCAGGTCCATCAGTTTGGGTGAACAGGACCCCTCACGCTCCAGGGAGAGTGGAGACTTACTCTATACCTGATGACATTTTTGATCTCTCAGATTCTCCCTTTCCATTTCTATCAGGTCCTGACTTCACCAGTATATGCAAGTTATGGAAGGAGTCTGTCCCCCTTTGCATATTCCAGCCATTGTTTACTTCCAGCATAACTACTGCCAGTAGACACAGAATTGGTCTTTTCTTTCTCAGGAAACACTGAACCACCAGAAGAACCTATGTTTCCTTCTCTGAGAGATACCTTCCTAGACAAGAAACCAGGACCCGTATGGAACCAGCCTCTACCTCAGCACCTGTCTCGGAACCGATGGTACCCCATGCTCTAGGGGGACTCCATAACCACTCTTTGACCTTTCTTATTGGCACTTTTCCCACAACTGGAGTGAAATAAGAGCAGAAAAGTGGGTAATAGACATCATCCATTCTGGTTATGCGATCAAACTTACTTACCTATCCCCTCCAAAACTCCTATCCTTGCCCATTTCATGGGCCATTCTCATGAGGAGATTCTCAAACAAAAAGTAGAATCCCTCCCATGGTAAGGAGCAATAGATCAGGTACCTCTTCAGCACCAAGGAAAGAGTTTTTACTCAACATACTTCCTAGTACTGAAAAAGGTGGCTGGAGACCCAGTCTTGATTTCGGCTATCTCAACCACTCTATTCGCAAACTGAAATTTTGCATGTACACACTAGCATCTATAATTCCATACCTAGACAAGGAACTTAATTTACAGCTCTTGGTGTGAAGGACACGTACTTTCATGTGGATACTTACCCCGCTCAGAGATATTTTCTCAGATTCATAGTGGGCCCTAATTGCTTTCAATACAGAGTGCTCCTTTTTGGCCTTGCAACCTCTCCAGGGTCTTTACTAAGGTCTTTGTGGCAGTAGCAGCCCATGTCAGGTGTGGTTTCACCATTATCCCCTATCTCAATGACTGGCTTCTCATTGCCAATATACATCAAGAAGCCTACGAGTCAACTTCTTCGATGTTTCAGCTCCTGTCTTCCCTACGGCTCAGCATAAACCTGGAGAAGCCTGCTTTCACTCCAACAGAAACTCTAGACTTCATTGGAGCATCCCTAAATTCAGTCACAGTAAGGGCTTATCTGCCAATGGACAGATCCCAAGCAGGGAACGACCTGATAGATCAGGTCATGAACAACCCTTGAACACCAATCAGAATTTCTCTTTCTCACCTGGAACATATGACTTCGTGAACTTACGTCGTGCCATTCGCCAGACTCCACCTTTTTTGCCTGCAAGCATGGCTTCAAGCGTACTCAGCAAGCAAGCAGTCCTACCTGGTGGGTGTTCACCTGGTGGTGAACACCCACCAACTAACATCTCTACTATGGTGGGAAAATTGCCACCAAGTATTTTTGGGTATTCCTTTCCTTTTCCCCTTCACCATACAGGACAGTCTTATAGATGCTTCCCTTTTAGGCTGGAGAACCCACATGGATTGCCACACTGTACAAGGCACTTGGACACCCCAAGAGGCCAAGATGCACATCAGTGTTCTGGAATTACAGGCAGTCCAAGACACTTTCAAAGACTTTCTCCCATTCATCCAGTGTTACCATGTCCTCATAATGTTGGGAAATATGACGATGGTCCTTTACTTCAACAAACAGAGAGAAGTGAGATCTATTCCTGGACTTTTCCCCAGAAATGTGCATCTTGTACTGCCCAGAACCCTCCTGGACAATATAAACTCATACAAAGCCTG
The DNA here is from genome assembly GCF_028017835.1 of Emys orbicularis. Lineage (NCBI taxonomy): Eukaryota > Metazoa > Chordata > Testudines > Emydidae > Emys > Emys orbicularis. Next base: position 92,226,948 of record NC_088687.1, on the reverse strand, counting down.
TTATTTATTAATAGAAAATGATATGTACAAATCTTGTTATCCCAATTGGAGTCTCCCAAACATTTGAATCCAAATACTCTAGTTTAGATAAAACAACAAAACAAATGTATCAACTACAGAAAGATAGATTTTTAAGTGACTACAAGTAATGCGGCATCTAAGTCAGAATTGATTACAGGGAAATACAAGTTCCAACAGTTTTTCTGGCTGAATCCCTCAGGATCTCCCCCAATCCAATGCAGCATCTTTTCTTCTTAAGTTTGTTGATGCTGTTGGTAAAGAGAAAGGGAGAGATGGGAGAGGGCAGATGCCCCAAATTCTTATAACCCTTTCTCTTGCACAAGAATCATCTCCTGCTGCTGTTCAGGAGACAGAAATTTGGTGTAGCCAGGAACCATAAGCTGCTTGTTTGTCAAAATGTAGATCTTTTGCCCACACCCTCTCCCCTGCTGAAGATTGGCCACTTAATCAGGTGGTGGTCCATTTGATCTCGTTGACACCTAACTGAGGTGTTGGCTAGCCTTTGTCTCTGGGGAACTTGTTTGTGACTGCCCACCAGAACATGTTGGAACATGTCTTGATAATATTATACAATGGAGTCTCATATCTTTACATACAGCGTTGCCACACACAGTTTACCAGGACAATAATGATCAGCAAATCATGAGTTTTCAAATGATACCTTACACAATATGCTTTGTACAAAATTTAACATGGTCTTGTAAAAGGGGTGAACATAGGGTACAGGCTGTCACAACTCCCTAAATTAAAAAAAACACATGAATAATGTTACAGTCAAGCACTCAAAAGCTAGGAAATGTCCATGCAACCTTAATCCACTTGTTTGTATTCATTATGAGAGTCTTCATTTACACAGGACTCCTTCTTCCTTCGGTGGACAGGATAGACCTTCTTTGGGGATTAATCAGGGTTTTGTATTGAAAAAGACTCGTCTGTAGGATCCCTGCTTCATTGGTTGCAGAGGTTGGAGGATGATTAATCAATGAAGCAGGGGACTGCAGGAAGAGAAAGGATGGTATCATGGTTAAGACAGTTGAATGCTGTTCTGGAGAATTGGATTCTATCCCTGTCTTTGCCACAGAGTTCCTGTGTGATGCTAATCAAGTCACTCAAATCAAACTTTTCATAGGTGATTACTAATTGTGTATTCCTTGTTTTTTGAGTGCCTGATTTTAGACCCTGGGGAGTGATATGCAGAAATGCTGAGTACTCACAGCTGCAACTGAAACCAATAGGCGCTGTGCTTTGAACACACAGTTCTATATAATGCTAAATTCTCTGAAAAATTAGGTCCTAGTCTTCTCAAATTGGGCACCCAAAATTAGTGGACACTTTTGAACTTAATCTCTGTTATTCAGTTCCCCATCTGTAAAATGGATTATACCACCACTTTATCTCACAGGTATGTTGTGAAAATAAATTAATTTTGTGAAGTATTTAGATACTCTAGCAATGAGTGCCATAGAAATGCCTGAGAAGAAATTAATAATTCTGTCTTCATAACAGTTTTCAAATAGTGTCTAATAAACAATGCGTGAGTGTATTGACCAATGTGGATAAAACAAAATGTTGAATAGCTGCTCACTAAGCACCATCCATTTTGTGCATTGAATGAGGCAGGGGTCCTATGGAGAAAAAATTGTATGCAATCATATAGTCAGAGCCTGTTTTATGTCAAATGCATACACACAAGGCTGCTGAATAAGGTTGCACAGGCAACCTTAATTCTAGCATTTCTTGACTTTTGAATGTTGGACTTTGAAACCTTAAGAATATTCATTAAATGTAGGGTTTTTTAATGTGAAACATATACTTGTACTGTGCCTGCCACAATAGGGCCTCAATCCTGATTGGAACCTTTAGGCACTGTTGTAATACAAAATAGTAGTATCAAGAAGGTGTAATGGAAGAAGTGGGGGCCAAAGATGGGGCTCTATAGAACTTCCACGGAGAGAAGAGGAAGAGTATCTGCTGAAAGAGATGCCAAAGGAATGATTAGAGAGGTAGGAGTTGAATCAGGAGAGAACAGAGTCATGAAAAGCAAGGGAGGATAAGATTTTAATAAGCAGGGTGTGGTTGAAGTAGCTGAAAGGTCAAAGAAAAGATATGGATACAAACCCTGAGATGTAGCTAGGAAGAAGTTGTTAGAGACCTTGGTGATTAGAAAGAAATATATGACCCTTTTTGATAGTACCCTTAGATCAAAGAAAAAAGAACAGAGTATTGAAAGAAGGATAAAGTAATCCAAATTTGAGTATTTATTGTAATGACTGAAAACTTTAAAGCTAGAAGAGCTAATAAAATGAGCTAATAGGCCGGACTGATCGTCTTTTAGGGATATCTTTGCCAGATACACTGCAGCTTTGATAGAAATGATAATAGCAATATAGCTTTGATCTTGAGAATGGCAAGAAATTCCTACCTTAAGAGGTAAAATATGAGGTAAAAAATATTGTTAATGTATTTTTCATGGTATCCTTGAGAGGTATGTATCATCAAACAATAGTATCTATTCTGTAAATTTATTAAAAAACCATTTCTAATATAAACTGAGTTGGGTTGCTGTATCTGGGATACATTTGCTGCTTGGCACTTGCATAAGGAATGAAGCTATGTACTCTCTCCAGGGAGAGAAAGAGGAATGCCTTCATACAGGGTCAGGGATATGGCGAAGGCCACGCCTTCCTTTGAAGTAGTGTAACAGATGCGGCTTGCAGGCACAAAGAGGGTTAAATGACTGGAAGGTACAAGACATTTGTTGCAGTGACACATAGTTAATTATAAAGTGATTAATTTTATTTCAACTAGGAACAAGAAAATCAAGAATTGTTAGAGAAGTTCCGAATGCTCCACAGCCAAGCTGAGGACTGGGAAGTCAAGGCCCATCAAGCTGAGGGAGAAAGCAGCTCAATACGTCTTGAACTCCTCTCTGTAGATACCGATAGAAGACATCTTCGAGAGAGAGTGGAACTTTTAGAAAAAGAAATTCAAGAGGTAATAACCAATACCACCCAATAAAATTGAATCCTATCAAGGAAAATGGTTTATACTTAATTGCTTTTTTTTTGTTTTTAAATAAAAGATAAGGAACATTTGCTATGCTTGCATGGAAATAAACTTCTATCCTTGAATGTTTTGAAGGCAGACACAGAATATTTGAAATGGTAACTGCAATTCTGGCTAGAATAGTATCATTTCTATTCTGCTTAACTCACTGCTGATGCCACAGCGATAGATTTTCAGTTGTTGTTGGGGGGGTGGGATTGTTTGCCAGTATGTTAAGAGCCTTTTAGGTTACCTATCCGTAAAATAGGTGTGATATTTGCCTGCAGTATTTCACAAGGGCATGATTAATTATTTGTTCAAAGCACATTGAGTTCCTTGACTGAAAGGCTCCATGTGGTAATCATAGAGGCAGTAGTGGTGGAGGTGTTGATATATTAGTAGTACCTAGTAGCCAAAGCCAAGGATCAAGGCCCCCTTTTTGCAAGGTGCTGCAGAGAAATGCAAACCAGTATTAGCACTCTGTAATGCTATATTGTTACTCAAATCTCTGAACATGCTCATAGACTCATAGACTCATAGACTTTAAGGTCAGAAGGGACCAATATGGTCATCTAGTCTGACCTCCCGCATGATGCAGGCCACAAAAGCTGACTCACCCACAACAGAATCTTCCAGCCTGCGACCCCTGCCCTATGCTGCGGAGGAAGGCGAAAAACCTCCAGGGCCTCTGCCAATCTACCCTGGAGGAAAATTCCTTCCCGACCCCAAATATGGCGATCAGCAGAACCCCGAGCATACAGGCAAGATTCTACAGCCGGACTCTCATTTTACCCGCTATGGCCCGTTAATGCCTATTTGACTAAAATCACATTATCCCATCAAACCATTCCCTCCATAAACTTATCAAGCCTAATCTTGAAGCCAGAGAGGTCCTCCTGGAGCCCATCTGAAATTACCATTTATTTACATAAATCAGAGGAACTGAAGAAGTTTTTGTGCTGTTGTTAGGGACTGGAGTTGATGTGGAATCTAGTGAATAGCTTGAGGTTTTGAATGAGGCAATACCTTTGTCCTCTGAATCAGAGTTTGATTTTGTAGCTGAGCAGCTGTAAGGCAACATGGACAACCTCTATTTCGTATGAAATAGAGCACTGAAGTATACTTGCAGGTAAACAGCAACAGGATATGGCTGAATAGGAACAGCAATTTTGGAAGCAGAAAACATAGTTCTTTAGAAAACAAATGTACAAGATTCTTCTATTAAATCTACAATACTAAGAACAGTAAGACTACAATGTGTATCTGTTTTTCAAAGTATTTGAAAGATCCTTGATGGTTAATTGTGATTAGTAGATAGTGAAATGTCTGTTGCATTTTGTTTCCTCTGTTCTTTTTCTGAGGTTACTCACACCGCTTTCCCCACCTACCCAGTGTATATGGATGGGAAGGTTTGGGAGTGGGTGAAACCTTGGCTCCAATCACCTAATGTACCAGCCAGTGCAGCTGTGCTGGTATGCCTGAGGGCATTTGCTGCAACAGGTATAACTCTAGCCCAGGGTACATCTGCACCCCTCTGGAGTAGGAAAGGCAGATTGTGGCTCTTAGTCATCTTGCCCTGTGGAGTAACTATTGTTAAGTAGAGCAGGTTTACATTCCTGTGGAGGAACTGTTTGGTAGAGCTTGTATGAAGACTTCAAAATGGAGAAGTTAGATATTGCATGATCTCAGTAGATATTAATAAATAGTGCCACTATATCTTCCAATAATTCCATTTCACTAAGTGGGACAAAATGTTCTTGTGATATTTTTCAGAGTTAAGTATTAGTTCAAACTTTTGGTTCTTATAACAGCATATTAGTTTATTCCAGTTATATCAAATGAGAATTTCATATTTGAAGAAACAGTCTTTCTGAAGATCAAAAAGATTAGAACAGCCAAGCAGAGACAGGCTACGTTTCTGTCTGACATTCTTAATTCATTGACAAAAGCATGATAAGTTCAAGATTGGCAGTTGAGTAAAAGATGGAGTTCAGTCTTTAATTTTTAAGTTTTAATTTTCTTCTGAAACACCATTAGAGTCTACTTCTGCTTTTTGTTTAATATCTGTGTATTCCTTCAAATGGTTGCAAAAGTTTCTGAGAAACCTGGTTTTTAGGGTTGTGGGTTTTTAAAAAAAACTATGATTAAAAAAAAAAAAAAAAGGGTAAGGTAGTCTGAAGTTCAATTTAGAGCTCAGGGCAAAGATACTTAGATGTATGTAACTTTTTGTTATGCAACTTTTAACACTGGGGGCGGGGAAAAATCCACGACCACTTAACTGTTGTCTGTTTTCATTTAGCATATCAATGCACATCAAGCGTATGAATCTCAACTCTCTTCAATTACAAAAAATATGTCCAGATTGGAAGAGGATCTCAAATACGAACAAGAAGAAAAGTCTTCTGTATTAGCTGACTTGGCTTCTATGAGAGAACTGTGCATGAAACTTGAGTCTAGCAAAGAACTTTTTTCACGACAGCTAACATCCAAAAACATGGATTATGAAAGGGTAAGAAGCAACGACTAATATAGCACTTGATATAGCACAGATACACAATTTGATTTCCTTACTTGAGGGAGCTCTAATAATTCTTTTTCCCCCCCTTACTAGTAATCATTTCTGACATGCACATACACTTCACTGGGGCTCCTTTAGAATAGGAAATAGGGGGGTGGGGGTGTGTGCATGCACTAATTCTTGATATACTGTACAATCTTTAAATTTTCTACTGATTATTAACCTACTATACATATTAACCTACTATACATCTAGGACCATTTTATTTAGATCATGATGGTTTGTTTTTATGTCTATTAAAGTGACTAATTTTAATAATTAATATAATGTATCTAATTCTGAAGTTACATGACAAATAAAAAACCCTCAGGTTAAAAATGGTAACACAGCAGAGTTAAGGTCAATCATTAAGATTAAGTTTAAAATAATCATGTGTTGAACATACCATTATGATTAAGGCATTTTAATGTTTGTGAGTCCAGATTAATCTTGATCTCCTTGAGGTATTTATTCCTTTTTGTATTGTCACTACAAGGCACAAAATTGTTTAGGTGCCTTAACTGAATATTTCCATCTTAACCATTTAGATTTCTTATACATTTAAGCTCAATTCTGAATTTCCTGGGTTTATAAGGCTCATTTTAGGGATTATTAAAACATTCCTATAATGTGTTTTTTCTAAACCCTTACAATTAAAAATACATATCAATTTTAATGTAACTCCATTTTAACATAATTTCTTGTCTGTTTAAAAAAAATCTTTTATAAACTGTAAATTAGTATTTTTCAGAGAATGTGAAAACTGTACACACAAGTATCTGTTTGTAAAATACTACATAAATAGTGAGCGTTAAATATCAGGCTAGTAACATTTACTGTAGTAATTGTTTTATACCCTAGGTTCTGGCTGAATTAGAAGATATAAAGTCAGAAGCAGAGCTGTTAAAAAAGCAATTGTCCAGTGAACGACTTACTATTCAGAATCTTGAAACGCTGCTCGCTACTAGCAGAGACAAAGAGTTTCAGAATCATTTAACATCCCATGAGAAAGATTCAGAAATTCAGTTACTTAAAGACAAGCTAACTCTTGCAGAGAGCAAACTGTAAGTTCTAAAACAGACCATTACATTTCTTCCAATATTTTGAGTTGTAAATTTTTTATTTTATTTGTATTTTGATTGTGAAAAATCTTTGAACTGTATGAAAACACTTATTTACATAATCAAACCCTCCACACTTGGTCAAAAGATTCTTTCTGAGAGCATCATTGTTTGTATGTGTGCACCTGTTAGAAGAGTTTGTGTGTTCAAACCTTCCATAAGAGCCCAAAACTCTTAAGGACTCTTGACGTGGGCTTCCATCCTCCCAGTTACTATTATGAGTAGGATTTCAGCTACAGGAAAGAAACTTTCTCAGTCAGATCAGGTTTATCTGTTTCAGGAAATGAAGTTAGGGAAAAATACTAGGGCTATCAATTAATCAAGTGAACTCAAGCGATTAACTCAAAAATTAATCGTGATTTAAAAAATTAATCGCGATTAATCGCAGTTTTAATTGCACTGTTAAATAAAGAATACCAATTGAAATTTATTAATTATTTTGGATTTTTTTTTTACATTTTCATGTATATTGAATTCTGTGTTATAATTGAAATCAAAGTATATATTATTTTTGCCTACAAATATTTTCACTGTAAAAATTATAAACAAAAGAAATAGTATTTTTCAGTTCACCTCATACAAGTACTGTAGTGCAGTCTCTTTGTCATGAAAGTGCAACTTACAAATGTAGATTTTTTTATTTTTTTTTGCTACATGAGTGCATTCAAAAACAAAACAATGTAAAACTTTAGAGCCTACAAGTCTACTCAGTCCTACTTCTTGTTCAGCCAATCACTAAGACAAACAAGTTTGTTTACATTTAAGGGAGATAATGTTGCCCTCTTCTTATTTGCAATGTCACCAGAAAGTGAGAACAGGCATTTGCACGGCACTTTTGTAGCCGCCATTGCAAGGTATTTATGTGCCAGATATGCTAAACATTTGTATGCCCATTCATGCTTCAGCCACCATTCCAGAGGACATGCTTCCATGCTGATGACGCTTGTTAAAAAAATAAGCATTAATTAAATTTGTGACTGAACTCCTTGGGGTAGAATTGTATGTCCCCTGCTCTGTTTTACCCGCATTCTGCCATATATTTCCTGTTATAGCAGTCTCAGATGATGACCCGGCACATGTTGTTCATTTTAAGAACACTTTCACTGCAGATTTGACAAAATGCAAAGAAGGTACCAATGTGAGATTTCTAAAGCTAGCTACAGCACTCGACCCAAGGTTTAAGAATCTGAAGTGCCTTCCAAAATCTGAGAGAGACGAGGTGTGGAGCATGCTTTCAGAAGTCTTAAAAGAACAACACTCCGATGCGGAAACTGCAGAACCCGAACCACCAAAAAAGAAAATGAACTTTCTGCTGGTGGCATCTGACTCAGATAATGAAAATGAACAAGCGTTGATCTGCACTGCTTTGGATTTTTATCGAGCAGAACCTGTCATCAGCATTGATGCATGTCCCCTGGAGCGGTGGTTGAAGCATGAAGGGACATATGAATCTTTAGCGCATCTGGCACGTAAATATTTTGTGGTGCTGGCTGCAACAGTGCCATGAGAACACCTGTTCTCACTTTCAGGTGACATTGTAAACAAGAAGCGGGCAGCATTATCTCCTGCAAATTGTAACCAACCTTGTTTGAGCGATTGGCTGAACAAGAAGTAGGGCTGAGTGGACTTGCAGGCTCTAAAATTTTACATTGTTTTATTTTTGAATGCAGGTTTTTTTGGACATAGTTCTACATTTGTAAGTTCAAATTTCATGATATAGAAATTGCACTACAGTACTTGTATGAGGTGAATTGAAAAATACAATTTTTGTGTTTATTACAGTGCAAATATTTGTAATAAAAAAATATAAAGTGAGCACTGTACACTTTGTATTTTGTGTTGTAATATAAATTAATATATTTGAAAATGTAGAAAACATCCAAAAATATTTAAAATAAATGGTATTCTATTGTTGTTTAACAGCACAATTAATCGCGATTAATTTTTTTAATCGCTTGACAGCCCTAACATAAACAACTTAAAAAAAAGGGAAAGAAGCATTTTTCTTCTGCATAGTAAAGCTTCAAGGCTGTTGTATTAAGTCAATGTTCAGTTGTAAACTTTTGAAAGAACAACCGTAACATTTTGTTCAGAGTTACAAACAACCTCCATTCCCAAGGCGTTCGTAACTCTGAGGTTCTACTGTATATTTTTATCTATAAAGGAATATGATGCACTATAGTATGAATTTATTGAAGGACTTCCAAGTTCACACTTCTGTCTTTTACAGGTTAGCTTTATCCAGTAATTTGTCATTGTATTCATTCAATTCTTCCCATCGCTTCTGATTCTCACTTTGTTATTTTGAGTTGTTTGAACTAACAACTCCTCTTATTTCATTTTTTGGTTTCCCTTGTTCATTTCTGTTTTTCCTAATTCCTCTAAGATACCAGCTGAAAGTGTGCAACAGTTTAAGAAAATTTGTTGTTACTTCTCATGCTATTTTTAGAACCAGTCATAATAGAGAAGTTTCCATACTTCGAAGTAAAGTTGCACAGCTACAGACGGACTATGATGTTTTAAAAAGGCAACTGACAACTGAACGATTTGAACGGTAAGCACCTGTGTTGTTTTTGTTTCAGTGGGGTGATCCTCCTTTCCTATCATTAAGGTAGCTGCTAATGCAATACCGTGTGTTTTGAAAATAGTTTTCCTAATAATTTTATTAAGGTTTACTATAACTCAGTTTTCACACAAGCATTCCTTTATTAGTCCAAAGACCTCTTGGTGTTGCTTACATTCAGAATATCAATACAAGCATATATACCCTCATATTTTATATCCTAGCAACAATATAGTTATAATGCATTGGCCAAAATTCTTACAACTGGATCAAGCCCAGGAGACACCTGTGACGGGTTCAGTCACAGAGACCCCTTTGGGACTGTCACCCGACATGCTGAGATTACCTCTGAGCCCATTTTCCCTGCTAGCTTGGGACTCCAGAACTCTGCCTTGTTGAGCCAGACACGCTAGCCTGCTGCAACCCAGACCCAGAGTCTGGTCCACACCCCCAAAGCTGCAGACTTTAACCAAAAACTGCTCAGTACCCAGACACCCAGTTCCCAATGGGATCCAAACCCCAAATAAATCCGTTTTACTCTGTATAAAGCTTATACAGGGTAAACTCATAAATTGTCCGCCCTCTATAACATTGATAGCGAGATATGCACAGCTCTTTGCTCCCCCAGGTATTAATCACTTATTCTGGGTTTACTAATAAACAAAAGTGATTTTATTAAGTATAACAAGTAGGATTTAAGTGGTTTCAAGTAATAACAGACAGAACAAAGTAAGTTACCAAGTAAAATAAAGCAAAAACACGCAAGTCTAAGCCTAATACATTAAGAAACTGATTACAGATCACATCTCAGCCTCAGAGATGTTCCAATAAGCTTCTTTCACAGACTAGACTCGTTCCTAGTCTGGGCCCAATCCTTTCCCCTTGTACAGTCCATGTTAGTTCCAGCTCAGGTGGTAAGTAGGGGTTTTTCCTCACCTCTTGAGGTATGGGAGACCATACAAAAAACATATATACTGAGTTTGCAGAAGAACAAGACTGACTACACAAAGTGTTGTCAAATTCACAAAGTAAACAAACTGAAAAAGTAGAGAATTTTTTTCTAACCTTTTATTGTACCCTTAAATGTTACTTTTAACCATTAATTTTAAAAAGTGATCTGTGTCCCTTAAATATAATTGAGACATTTTTATTTAAAATGTATATATGATATTCATTTAAATTATCACCTTTCATTTTCTTTTATCATCTAATAATTTCTACAGAGAAATATTATGATGTGGCAGAATATGAATGCTAATAGTGGTAATAAAGATAAGTGTGTACAAATTAGTGTTTAACAAAATTATTGTCTACTTGGTAGAGAGCGCGCAATTCAGGAAATGCGTCGACATGGTCTGTCCACATCTTCTGTACGTACCTCATCTCCACTTAGTTCAACAATGAGATCTCCTTCCCATTCTCCAGAGCGTGCAATTGTAAGAACAACTGATCGAGCAACAGCAGAAAAGTAAGTAATTTGATGATTTTTGTCAAGATTAAGTGTTCACATAAGAATTAAATACAGCTGTATTTAAATTGAAATGGGGGGCAGGAAATCAGCATTTTATGTTTTGGTGCATATGAAATATTTAAACACTCCAATGATAGTTACACTCTTATAGTGTTTTAAACACAATAACTAGTATTGACTGAAAACATTAAATGCTAGTTATTCTCCAATCACGAAATATTACAATGGATTCCTGCTCCTTGGATTTTGCTTATAGAACAGGACTGCCAATACATCCATAGCTTTAAAATTCTAAAACCATTAAACCTCTTCACCAGTAAGGGCGGGGGGGGGGGGGGAAGCTGTGGCATGTCTCTGCCACTGAGCTGATATTGGGTATGTCTACAGTGCCAGCTGACTCAGGGTCACAGTGCTCAGGCTGCAGGGTTGTTTCATTGCTGTGTAGACTTCCGGGCTCAGGCTGCAGCCCGAATCCAGAAGTCTACACAGCAATGAAACTGCCCCGTGGGCCCAAGTTGGCTGGCATGGGCCAGCTGCAGGTGTCTGGTTGCTATGTAAACATATCCAGTGTCCTGTACTGGCCAGAGCTTGAGTATTTGTGCAGTCTAATAAATTTGTTTCCTTGCTTCAGCTTTGGTGATGTATGCCATGCATCTTGCCTAGTCTGCTGTAGATATTGTCCAAGTACATAGCCTACTCTGAGATTATGGCATTCATGGTAAACCTCACTTAAACACTCTCTTCACCACACCTTGCTCTGATATTCTCAGCATTAATGGCCTCACAAAGACCAGGGTTGACAGCTACACCACATTTGATACACAAATCATCTCATCTATCAACCTGAAACTATTACATGGAAAGATGAGAATGACTTGTCAGGTTGATACCCTGAAAGCTGGAGGAATTTTTTATGTCATGACATCCAGGGGTACTGAGGAAGACAGCCTTCAATTCTTCCTCTCCTTCTCTCTACCTCAGAGTAGCCACGCTTCCTCATTTTTGTAGAGAGAGGCGCTAGGGTCATCCGACTCGTGCAGAAAACCACTATGGGCTCCAGGCCAGAAATCATATCATCCAATCCATCCATATACCACTCTAGCCACATGTAAGGTGGCAAAATTGGGGGAGGGATAACTCAGTAATTTGAGCATTGGCCTGCTAAACCCAGGGTTGTGAGTTCAATCTTTGAGGGGGCCACTTAGGGATCTCGGGTAAAATCAGTACTTGGTCCTGCTAGTGAAGGCAGGGGGCTGGACTCGATGACCTTTGGGGGTCCCTTCCAGTTCTATGAGATAGGTATCTCTCTCTCTCTCTAAATAAATGCAAGCACACGCTGCCAAAGAATGCCACTGACTACTTCTACCTTTTACATTAGCACTTGATGGTAGCGTTATTGATGGTCAAGGACAAGCCTCATAGTTCAACACCCCTGAATCACGATTCTAACGCTGGGATGCTCTAAGAATGAAGAGCAACAACCCATACTAGGAGCTACCTGTTAATAACACATACACTGTTATAGGAATCTTATACTAAGGTAGATAACATAGATACATAGGTAAATACTAGTATGAGCTTTGGAAAAAGTCATACCAGTTTATCAGTCCTCGCCCCTAGCAAAATTGTATGGAATTCAGTCTGAGGGACTGGAAATGGCCTAGCATCGAGTGTGAAAATCCTCCAACGCACTTGATACCCATAGATACATCTGCCTGAGATTTTTGGCTTTCAGTAGGCAGTTTAGCAGATTGAAGGTTTGCTAAATGGGCATTTGGGCAAAGAACAGTCTCATGAAGGCAAAAAGGAGTGTGGTCAGATTCTGTTTCTTGGGATCTATTACCCAACCCTCTACCTTCCACAAAAGAGGTAAGGGACAGGTCAAGATGTTATTCTTTATTTCTAGGTTGGTTTGAAGGATACCTGGAAGGTGCTGGGCCTCTGTATTAGCAGAGGCCTCAGGATGCCAAGCCCCAGGCTACTAAGCAGCAAAAACCTTGATTTTTTTGAAAGGTTCAAGCACAAACTGCCAGCTTCCCAAGATGCATCTTGGGGACTCTTCCATTTCTGATTGCCAAGGTCTGAACGTTCAAGGTCATGATAAGGCACAGTCTATCAGAGGTAGATCAGAATCTGTAGCTAGCCTGTAATCTTTTGCTGTCCAGGATATTTGCAGGACACTCACGTATGTCTCCACATTTTTACAAAGATTATTGTTTTAGATGTGGCCTGTCAATGTTACAAACCTGGTTACAGGTTTGTGTGACCCACCTCTCCCACCGCTACATGTTACATCTAGGTGAAAAGTCAAAATCAAAGGACAGTGAGATGAGCTCTGTTTATTTTCAGAAAGTATTTAGTAACCATGTATGCTACCACAGCTGACTTGTCTAACTAGATCATGTCTGAACTGTCAGAGGGGAACCAAAAATCCCAAAATTGCACAAAGTTAACAGAAGAGATACCATTTAATATTTGTACTTTTTCCATGGACTTTGCTTGAATCCAAATACTCTTGAAATATCTGATTTCATACACAAATTTAAGATTTGTCCAATCCCAGTTCTGAGTCCAATGCATAATTGTTTCTTGGCATTCTGACCTGCCCATGAACTTTTTACCCTCTCTCTCTTATCGGTTTTACTTCTTATTTATCCCTTCCTTGCAGCGTTCCACAGTGGAAGTGTGCTCTGTCAATTGTGGTGTTTTATACTGTATACTGGGAATTTTTCCCCTTTTTATAAGCCACTTAGTCTAACCTAATAACTTTCTTCTTGTCCTTGGCTTACATTGTACTTTTGTCTAGTGCTTGTGCGACATGTGTCAAGAATGAAATATTATATTAAAATAAATTCTGTGGGTATCATGGGCTGATTCAAGTAATTTAGGAATAAACTATGAAGAAGGTAATGTTGTTATATATTTTACCCTTGGTTGAATTGATAAAAATGCTGTAAGCAGATGTTTATATTTTTAAAATTTCTTCTTCCTCCCCCCACCCAGAAATGTGAGCTTCAAGGAATAACCATACCTGGGATAGTCTTAAAACTAAACTTGTAACAGAAGGATTAACTTGTTTCAAGGACTTTTGAAAATTATGAAGGTTGACATGAATTCTACCTCTGACTTCGCTTCAAATCAGTGATAACTTGTGAATTTGTGTGTGCACGTGTCCTACAATCAGCCTTGCAAAATTCTATTCTCCCATTTATCTGGGGGTGACAAGGTGTTTTTTTTATGGGTGCTTTTCATTGCTTGTCAACGCACAAAATTCACACATTATAACAAAGTCGCATGGCAGTTTTGCAAAGCTAGTGTAATAGCTATATAAATTTATGGTACAAAAGAAGGAAGCTGGGTCAGAATAACTGATGCAACAACTTCTGATTTCTCTACTTATTTAAATTTGCTTAAATCAGATATGGCTTCAGAAATTTGTCCATACTACAGCATGAGCTAATATTGAGCAAAAACAGGCTTGGACTTTTTTAAAGATTTGTTCATGTACAGTATATTTGTTATGGTTCTGGTGGATTTCCCTGTGTTTTGGATTTTTTTACAAGTGTTTTCTGTTTGCATGTCACTGCTTTTATACACCCCATGTCTTGCTGAATCTCAATTTATTTTCTGAATGTATTATCATCCTTGCTGTAGATTTTTCTTCTTAACAAAGAAGTGTCAAATCAATAATTGTATTTTATAAATTTACTTTATATGTCATCTCTAATAAAAAGAATAGTCTAGTCTTCTGCAATATCTTCTGTAATACCATTTATATTTTAAAACTTATTTTGCCAATGTTAATGAAAAGTAATGGAAACAAGATTTTAAACTTATACTGTATTATAATGTACTAAATATTACACAATAGTTCTATTTTACTTAATATGAATATTTCCAAACTAAATCTGGAGATATTTTTGAATTTTTTTTTTTTTTTTTTTTAAAGATCAGAACAAAATCTGGAATTGTTCATGCAGTTGAGTTCAAGTTTTTAAAGAGGTGTGACAGGGCCTTATTAGGATATAGAGCTACTAGGTAAGTGTAGTGAGGATTAATCTCTTTACGAAAACTCTGATAAATGTGACAGACAATTATTAAAAGTTTAGGTCAAAGTAGGTTATGTACTGTGCTACATTCATTTTTTTATAACACATTAAAGCTGATCTATGTCAGATAACTGTATATTTGGATTCATCTTAATTGTCCTTCTCCAAAATGTTAAATTTGAATAGTGTTTAATAGTATTTAGTAATTCAAAAGATAATGTGACAAGTATTTATTGGTGTTATGTATAGAATTAGAAGGGGAAACCTATACTGTTGTAATGCATCCGTGCTGACTGATTTACAGCATTCCATTCATATAACTTTGAAGAAAATCCTGTACTTCCCAGATTCCATTATGGACACCAATAAGGCGTAAAGAACATATAAAATGACATGGAAGAATTAAACTTTGAACTTCGCTACACTTGGTCTCCAATCTACAGTATTTTGCAATAAGATTGTTAAGATTTGTGACTTAATAAAAATGTGTTTAAACTGGAAATATGGTCTCAATAGAAATATTGTAATTAACGTAAATATATTGTTGCTACCATATACAAGCTTTATTCTTGTATGAAGGTGGCATATTTTGTCAGTTTAGTCATATCTGTGTAGAGACTAGATTTTAAGGACTGAAAGTGGCAACATAAAACACACAAAAATTAAGAATTACTTGTAAATATTTTAAATAGGTTAGTTTCAACTTCTGGGGGCATGGAAGGGAATTGTTTATACAGAAAGAGTACAATTCTATTTTTAACAGATTATTGGTTTGTCCTTTATGGTGTGAAGGGAAATGATACTATAGAGATTGATACTACCCCAAATGAAGTTAACGGCAAAGCTTTCATTGACATTAGTGGTGCAGGATGAGGTTCACAGTAACTATATAAAGTACGTTCTTACATTATTCTATTTTGTTTCTGCTTTGGATAGTCTCAGCAGTAGCTTTTAAATCTTTTAATTTACATTCTTTTTACTCTGTCTTTTTCAATAATAAAATACTAAGTGAAAAGAGCAAAGATATGTTTACACTACAAAATTAAGTCAATCTAAGTTATGTCAGCTGCCACAGTAATTAAGTTGGTTGTGTATGTCCACACTATGCTCCTTGTGTCAGTGTTATGCGTTCTCACTAGCAGTGCTTGCATCAATGCAGAGCAGTGTGCACCATGGGTAGCTATCCCACTATGCAACTCATCGCCATCTAGCGCAGGGTGTTTTGGGTAGCATGGGGGCAAAACATTCACACGGGTGACTAGGAAAATGACATGAATGTCCCATAATGCAGTTTTCTCCGTTGTGTAATTGTAGACGCTGTAGACACTGCTTTAAGTCAATGTAACTTGCCTCAGTCACGGGGGATGGCTTTTTCACACCCCTGAGCAAAGTAAGTTGCATTGACTTAAGCGGTAGTGTGTACAAGCCATCACTCATACAAGTGATGAGTGTTGCGAGCACAATGTGCCTGATCCTGCAGTATTTCCGGAGCTGCCACACAGAATGTGACAATTCCTTTCAAGTAGCCTTGCTGGAAGCCATGGAATAAAACAATTCCCGCTTGCTGTTGGCAGTCGTAGAGCAACTGAACATGATAGAGTGCCCATTTGGTCCCGAGAAACAAGCACTGACTGGTGGGATCGCATCATTATGCAGGTATGGGATGACAAGCAGTGCATCCAAAAGTTCTGCAGCCACAAGGTCACTTCTTTCCTGGAACTGTGTGCGGAACTTGTCCCAGCCCTCCTGCGCAGCGACACCAAAATGAGACCTGCCTTGACAGTGGAGAAGCAAGTGGCGATCGCTGTGTGGAATCTTGTAATGCCTGACTGCTACTGGTCAGTCAGGAATCAATTTGGAGTTGGGCAGTGTGCTGGAGATAGTGAATGGTTTTGCTGCAGTGGGGCAATAGATAGCGCATCTGAAGGATATGCATACCATCATCTCCTGCTGTGCATTGTGCTCCTTCTCCTGAGCTTTTCTCCTGTCCTCAGTGCCCCTGCCCATTTTGTCAGTGTGATCCTCCATGCCCTCTGCTCAGTGTCTGCTGCTCCAGAGGCTTGCTTGATCTCTAGAAACATGTCATCCCGCGTTCTCTTTCTTCTCCTCCTTATCTGGCTCAGCCTCTCCACTGGTGTGGAGGGAGAGGTGAAGGCCACATTTGCAGCTGCAAAAGACAATGCACAAAGGTACTATTGTGAGTGCATACTCCAAGCACATGGAAAACTTGCTATATTGAAATCACTCCCTTTAATCCACCCAAGTTTAAAGCAACACATTTTAACTTCGGCCAGGTATTCATAGACCGATGTGGCAGTCCCAGCCCTGGTGAGTACTGCCTGGGAGGGAGAAGGTACGGGGGTCCCTCTTGTAGCCCGCCTCAAGCGATCTGCTCGTAGATGTCCATATTTCTATGGCTGGATCAGAGTTTTGCCTGTACTGCCTCTTCTCCCCACAGAACCAGGAGATCTACCACCTCCTGTGCACTCCAGGCAGGAGTGCATTTGGAATGTGTAGCAAGCATGCTTAGTTGGGCAGTGGCTAGGTGAACTCTCCACGCCGAGCAAACAGGAAATGGAATTTCAAAAAGGGGAGGGGTGTATTCCTGTGTACTTGGCCACTGGGCAGCGGAGTTCAAAACAGTGACCAGAGCAGTCATGGCAGGGCATTGTGGGACATCTCCCAGAAGCCACTAAAGTAGACATAAGTAACGTCGTGTCTATACTGCCACTGCATCAACCTATGTCGACTTAAGTGCTAGGCCTCTTGCAGAGGTCAAGTTAAGTCGACTTCGCAGGTGAGTTACATCAGTGGGAGGAACATTGTAGTGTAGTCATGACATAATTAGGTTGACGTAAGCCGCCTTGCATTGACCTAACTCTGTAGTGCAGACTAGGCCCAAGTGTTCCATTCTTTGGACGATAATGTTCTTCACTTGGCAAAAGAAACTGCAAAATTAGATGTAAATATTTACTCAATTAAATCTTTAATTTAGATAACTCAACAAATGTTAATTGTTTGCTAATTTCACTATTTGCAGATAACTCTTAATTCTACATAGCTGAATGTTATTGTATGTGATCACCAACCAGTTGCCATTCCAAAAATATCAATACTCCAGTATACTGAAATAGTTCAGTTTGTGCCATCTAGCTTTGTGAATTTAAAATATCATTGAAAACTAGACTATAGTTTTGTTCTTTTACCATCTGTTACAACTTTATTTTGAATGTTTTATGGTAAGCAGTACAAATAAATGTAACAATTATACCATTTCATGATGTAAAATATCAATTTCTAATTTATAGAGAAAAGGTATGTGAGGTAATATCTTTTATTGGACTAACTTCTGAGAGACAAACTTTCAAACTTGCACAGAGCTCTTCTGGCCTTCCAACAACCCCCCAGCCTCTCCAAGCTCATCATCAGAAGCAAGCTCCCCTCAAATCAGGATACACCACTTAAAGTGGCACCAGACCCTGCCAGAACAACAGATGCAAAACCTGCATATATATTTCCACTGCTATGATGATCAATACCGCCACAACACATCTTTCAAGATCCCTGGGTCCTACACATGCCTATCACTCCTATGTGGAGTACCTCATCCAGTGCATTAAATGCCACAATGACTATGTGGGTGAAACCAGACAATCACTATGCTCTCAAATGAATTTGCACACAAAAATAAGACAAAAACACTGTATCACCCATGGGTGAACACTTTTCACAAAACAATCACTCCATATATGACCTCTGTCCTCATCCCTAAAGGTAACCTGCACAAGACCTTCAAAGACTAGCCTGGGAGCTTAAATTCATAACTTTGCTAGACACTAACAATCATGGTCTTAATAAACACACTGGATTTATGCTTACAGACTGTTGTAGTAACAGAGACTACCTGTGCCTGCCGATAGTGTGTGTGTGGGGGGGGGGTAAGTGAGGACAGCTAGCTTCAGCAGTGTTACTGAGCATGGTCAGTCCATGTGAGCATGTTCAGTACAAGCCAAGGAGCAAATCTGGAGGGGCACATGACCCTCCAGTCCCCTCCACCCCACGCATCACCTCTTCTCTGTAACCCACTAACCTCTATTTTTGTCTTATGATTGAAGAGATGTTAACAGGAAACTTCACCTTTAATGGTCTCAGAATAAGTGCTGATGCTAAACAATCTGTTCCACCTTGTATTTAGCTGTGATGCTCTGGGCTTGTCTACACTTGAAATAGCTGCAGCTGTGTCGCTGTAGCGTTTCAACTGTAGACGTTACCTACACTTACAAGGAGAGGTTCTCTCATTAGCATAGGTAATCCACCTCTTTGGGAGGCAGTATCGGGGTCAATGGAAGAATTATTCTGTTGACCTAGTGCTGTCTATAGGGGGAGTTAGGACAGCTTAACTATGTCACTCAGGGGTGTGAATTTTTTCTAGTATAGACCAGGCTTCTGAATACCTTTCCCAGACCTAAAGAAGAACTCTGTGTTGTCCGAAAGCTTGTCTCTTTCACCAAGAGAAGTTGATCCAATAAAAGATATTACATCATCCATCTTGTCTCTCATATACCCTGGGACCAACACAGCTAAAACAATTTCTAATTTAGTTCAGTAAGTATAAAACAGGAAAAAGGTTGAGAGGTTTAAGTTACTTCAGTGTGATGATGTGCGTAAACTATTTTGATTGCTTAATGTTTGATCCTAAGGGCCTACTAGTTTGAAAACAAACCTGCAGCCAATCAGAGATATTGTAATGATTGTTCTTTGCTGGAGTGTCAGCTCTTCTGAAGAGCTGTTTTCTTATTGCACCTTGCCAAGATGAGGGGAATAGGAAACTGGAACAGCTTTGACAGGTTCTAGTTTCCTATCCTGGTAAGTTGAGGAGCAGGACAGGACAGCCACGTGGAGTCATTGATGGACTTATGACACCCAAAATACTTTCATCCTGACTTGTGGTATTTTTTTCCCTAGCTTTTATATTGATGACTCCAGAAAATAAAGCAAAAGGGATACTTATTTTTACTGTTTCCTCTCTGTGTTTTTTAGAGTGGATTGCTAGAGATGTGAGAAATCTGGAGAGCACAAAGAGTCTGCTTTCTAGATGGCTGATGCTGGGGAGAGAGAACCCTACCAGTCTGGATTGGTGGGTTAAACGTATCAACAGTAAAAAAAAAAAAAAAAAAAAATTTAAACTTTAAGCTGTTTTGACCTTTTCTCCTTTCTTGGCTTCGGTAAATTTTAGATGATTAATCTAGAGTCAGTGCCCTTTTAAACAAGGATTTTAGAAAGCATTTTGAAACTTTAATTTTCTCAGACCCTCCTAAACTGAGAAATGCTCCCCTCACTAAGTGATGATGAGTTAATAGAAGCCAAGAAAACCTGCAGTATCTAACCTCTACACAGAAGCATATAGATAAAAAGTAAAGAAGCACTAAGACTTTTCGGGATCCTGACCAGCAACACTTAATGGGTCTTAAAAAAGTCTTGTCACCCCCTATCTGTCTGGCCGCTGACACTAACCATCAAATCAATTCTGTCCACTGTCTCCACATCTGTTGTGCCCCTATGCTACACCTGCAGCTCCTGGGTTTCTTCTCTCAAGTCTTGGAGCATGGTGGGAGAGAGGCTGCAGTGGGGTCATCTTCTCCCACCCAGTTGGGTGTTGTAGGGAGGGGGAAGAGCAAAGGAACCATCGTGTTGCTTAAGGAAGGGGAGTGGGAGCAGGGAACATACACCTCTACTTTAATATAACGCTGTCCTCGGGAGCCAAAAAATCTTACCGCGTTATAGGTGAAACCGCGTTATATTGAACTTGCTTTGATCTGCCGGAGTATGCAGCCCCGCCCCCCCCCCCAGAGCACTGCTTTACCGCATTATATCCGAATTCGTGTTATATTGGGTTGCGTTATATCAAGATAGAGGTGTAGCTGCTCTTTGCTGGGCTCTTTCTGCTCCCTCCTCCCCCTCTCCTCCTGTGACAATGGTATTGGATTGCAGAGGGGAGAGAAGGAGAGCACTGCCTGCTTCTTGCAGCACGACTAATTTGTTGTTCTACCCCAGGAGGAGGTTGGCAAGTGATGGAATCAGTGTGTTTTCCCCACGTAGTACTAAAAATGTGCACCTCTCAGCAACCCGGCTCACCTTTTAGAAATTGTATTTCTGAGGCCTGCAACCCATTTCAAATCAGCACACTTCTAGCACTGCTGACCACTCCTTCCAGTCTGCGATATTTAATTCATACCACTCTTATTCAGCTAGTTAGTTTCATTTTTAGTTGTTAGGCTCTTGCAGAAAACATGCAACCTCTTGTCCATGGGCTTTATGGTGGTTTGCAGAGAGCTGGCTGATCATAGTGCTGGCTTCTCCTTCTCTTGCTGTTCAATAACATTAAAATAGGTAGAAATAAATTACTTTATCTTTTCCATATAAGTAACTGTTGTAGTGGCCATAGAGCTGTTATGAGTTCAGAGATGGGAGGAGGTCCTCCATAAAACCACTTCTAGGAACATATGGTCTACATTCTGGAACAACTTGAGAACAATTAATAGTTTCTTTCAGTTCTTGTCCATATCTATTCCACTGTTGGTGCACATATACCCAATACACTTGAGTTCAGATTCCTTTGGCCAGCAGTGTCTGTTGGGGGCCACACCTGTGCCCTGAGTGTTCTCTCACCTCCAGGGGAGGGCAAAACGGGTAGGATGACCCCAACCACCTGTCACTTCCTTCTCACTGCCTGGGGCTACAAGTCATGCAATGCCCAATCTCCACTCACTGTGTGCCCTATTCTTTGTGATGTAAATAGTTAAGTACTTAATATTTAGTCATTAGTGTTGTTAGAGATTTTTTTATTGTTTCCTTTCTCCATTTAAGGAAGAAAATTGTTTGGTTTGCCTGAGTTTGCGCCCCAGGATTAGTCATTATGACTGAACATGAATCTCCAGGCTTTAAAAATTGGCTTTCATGGAGATGATAATGCCTTTCCATGATGGGCACACCAGATGTTTACTGTGTCTGGGCAAGAGCCACATTATGGAGAAGACAAAGATCTAGGGAGTCTCATCTGAAAACATTCCTCCTGGAGAGACCAGTATCTCCCTCTTCAGGTAGCCTTAAGTTCCAGACCTTTCCCAGCCCCCATACCCTCACCTTTCCTATCCCTTTTCAGTGATCTTTCACACAAGAGTAAGTTACAGAGGGAGGTGCAATCACTTCTAAATCTTGGACCCATGGAAGAAATACTAAATGAACACAGAGGGTAAGAGTTTAACACTGATTACTTTCTGATTTCCAAAAAGAAAGGGGGCCAGTGCCTTATTCTGTTGTACAGCTTCTCCATTCATTACTTGTGGTCTAATGCTCCCCACCTGCAGAATTTAGAGGCAATCCAATGTTGTTGCTGGAGGCTCTAGGACAAGGGTCACCTTTCAGCTCAGACTACCAGATTTTCTGCCTCTGATAGTGGAAGAAGTTGGTTCAATTTCTCACAACAATTTTGTTCAAAAACCTTTAATTTTGTTCATTTTCTTGCAGTTGGTATTTATAATCCTCCTCCTCTGGCAGAGTAGTGGTTTCAACCACCTGGATCCACTGTTGCAGCATCTCCCTGCTAGACTTCTCTGCCTCCATTCAGATCTGACAGAGCTGTCCTGCAACCCCCCCTGCTTAAATCTAAGCAATGTTCCCTGAGGGTATGTCAA
The DNA here is from genome assembly GCF_028017835.1 of Emys orbicularis. Classification (NCBI taxonomy): domain Eukaryota; kingdom Metazoa; phylum Chordata; order Testudines; family Emydidae; genus Emys; species Emys orbicularis. The sequence continues at coordinate 92,204,427 of NC_088687.1, read as the reverse complement.
CACTTACTGTGGATCGACGCTGCAGCGATCAATCCACCGGGCATCGATTTAGCGGGTCTAAATCGACCTGCTAAATCGACCGCAGATCGCATTCCCGTCAATTCCGGTACTCCACCGGAATGAGTCAACAGGAGAGTTTCTCCCGTCGACCCAGTGCAGTGTAGACACCGCAATAAGTTGACCTAAGCAACATTGACTCCAGCTACTTCATTCATGTAGCTGGAGTTGCGTAACTTAGGTCGACTTAACCCCCTAGTGTAGACCTGCCCTGAGGCAGCACTTGCAGGCTCTACAAAGGTTGAATTATGCCCTACCTGTTGCCAGCCAGCAACCCTCACACCAGCAGGGTACAGAGCTCAGTGTCAGACCAGCATGTCAGGTCCTCACCCTACCCCAGGAATCATGACTCCAACATAAAATTACAGGCTCTACAGCTGGGGAATTATGCCCTGACTGTGGCTAGCCAGCCAACGCTTACACTGGTAGGGCACCGGGCTCAGTGTCAGACTGGCACAGCAGGTCCCCGCCCTACCCCAAAGAGCCATGACTCCAATGCAGAAAAGACCAATCAGGAGCTTCTGGGGACAGAGTCTAAGGATCATTTATAATCCTCCTCCTCCTGTAGCAGCGGAGAAGTAAGCCCCAGCGGGGGATGGGGTGTCCGAAAGCCCCCGGCCCATGTCCCCGCTCACTGAGGCATGCCGCCCAGGGCAGGTGGAGAGTCTAGGGCTCCCCAGAGTGGTCTGGACTGACCCACTCTGGCCTGGGCTCCTGGCTCCTGCCCCCTGCAGTCACTGTTCTCCGAGCTCTGCCAGGGCTTTGCCAGCCCTGGAGCCAGATCCCCCAGCCGGGCAGCTGTTACTGCCTGGGAACAGCCAGTGCTGCGCAATGCTTTGGCTTCTGGCCTCCGATGGGGCCAGGAGGTGGGGTGTTGAGGGGGGGTAGAGGAGGAGCAGGGGACAGGGCCACAGAGCGGGCGGGGCCTCATGGTGATGGGAGGCTAAGGCGTAAACCAAGCTTTATAACGTCCAGGAAACAGCTAAACACCTTTATTGGCAAGTTCAGGATGGATTCTGGCTGCGAATGATTCCAGCCCTAGATCCACATGACTGGTATGTAGTTCTTCACTTCCAAGATGCTTATTTCCATATAAAGATTCACTTTGCCCACAAAAGGGAGTAAGTGAGTAATTCCCACTGCCAGGACAGGGTGCTACCATTCAGCTTATCAACAGCACAAGGGATATTCATAGAATGCCTAATGGTAGAGACAGTTTACTTCAGGAAACAAGAAGTCCAGGTTTATCCATACTTGGAAAACTGGCTCATTCATGGAAAGTTGCATCAACAAGTAACAAACCATTCAATGGACTCTAACTTTTTGCTTCCTTAGGTCTAAAAATAAAGAAAAATTAATACTAACCTCTAAATCGAATAGATTTTAAAGGAGTAGTTTTAGACTCCAAGATGTCAATGACCTGTCTGCCACAAGAACGACAGACTAAACTGGACCCATTCACCCCAACAGCAAGTTCATCCCAAGACACTGATGAGGGCTTGTCTCAGATTCCTAGGACACATGGCCTTCTGCATATACGTAACTCATTATTGCCAGACTTCATCTTTTTTGCATGCAAGGGTGGTTAAAGTCTATATCAGCAGGCATCACCTGGATATGTCAGTGCATGTTCCCCCAGAAATCCTGTCATTTAATTGGTGGAAAGACTCTCTGAAAGTCTGCAAGGAAAGTACCATTGTCTCCACTATTGCCTTCAAAGAAGTTGGTGAAAGATTTGGTTGGGGAGCCCATTTGGACAACCTTCAGACACAAGGTATGTGGACTTCTCAGGAAACACAACTTCATATAAATATCTTAGAGCTAAGAGCTAGTTATTGGGCATGCATAATTTTCCTCCTATTTCTAAAAGAACTAACAATTCAAATTGTGAATTATTACCACAGACATGTTTTATATAAACAAACAAGAGGGAGCAAAATCCACCCCTCTATGTCAAGAAGCCTATGACACTTTTGCATTTGCCATCAAATCAGAGAAATGTAGGGTTGGAAGGGACCTTAAGAAGTCATATAGTCCAACCCCCTGCTCTGAGGTAGAACATAATAAACCTAGAACATTCCTGACAGGTGTTTATCTAACCTATTCTTAAAAACCTACAGTGACAGATATCAGGGGGTAGCCATGTTGGTCTGTATCCACAAATACAACAAGGAGTCTGGTGGCACCTTAAAGACTAACAGATTTATTTGGGCACAAGCTTTCGTGGGTAAAAAACCTCACTTCTTCAGATGCAGTGACAGGGATTCCACAGACCCACTTGGAAGCTTATTCCAGTGGTTAACTATCCTTATAGTTATCCTACTACCTAGCCTAAATCTCTCTTGCTGCAGGTTAAGTTAATGACTACTTGTCCTACCTTCAGTAGTCATGGAGAACAATTGATTACCATCCTCTTTATGACAGCCTTTAACATATGGGAACTATTATCAGGTTTTCTGTCTTCTTTTCACAAGACTAAACCTCCCAAGTTTTTTTTAACCTTTCCTCATAGGTCAGGTTTTCTAAACCTCCTATCATTTTTGTTAATTTCTTCTGGTCTCTCTCCAATTTATCCACATCTTTCTTAAAGTGTGGCACCCAGAACTGAATGAGTATTCCAGCTGAGGCCTCACAAGCACTGAGTAGACTAAGGCTTTGTCTTCACTACCCGCCGATCCGGCGGGTAGCAATCGGTCTATCGGGGATCGACTTACCGCGTCTAGTGAAGACGCGGTAAAATCGATCCCTGATCGCTCTGCCGTCGACTCCGGAAATCCACCTCGGCAAGAGGCGGCAGCGGAGTCGGCGGCAGCGCGGCAGCGGTCGACTTTCCCGCGTCCTCACCGCCAGGTAAGCCGACCTAAAATACGCAACTTCAGCTACGGTATTCACGTAGCTGAAGTTGCGTATCTTAGGTCGGACCCCCGCTGTAGTGTAGACCTAGCCTAAGACAATTACCTCCCACATCTTACATCAGACATTCCTGTTAATACATTCCGGAATGATATTCACCTTTTTTGCAATTGCACCACATTGTTGACTCGTATTCAGTTTATGATCCCCTATAACCCCAGATATTTTCAGCAGTACTACTGTCTAGCCAGTTATTCCCCATTTTGTAGTTGTGCATTTGATTTTTTCCTTCCTCAGTTTAGTACTTTGCATTAGTCTTTCTTGAATTTCATCTCGTTGATTCCAATTTGTCAAGGTTGTTTTGAATTCTGATCCTGTCCTCCCAGGTGCTTGCAACCCCTCCTAGCTTGGTGACATCCGCAAATTTTATAAGCATATTCTCCATGCCATTATCCAAGTCATTAATGAAAATATTAAATAGTATCAGACCCAGGATATACCTCTGCAGAATCCCACTAGATATCCCCCCGCCAAGTTTGCTTATGAGAATGTCATGTGGAACTGTGCCAAAATTTTATTAAAATCAAGTGCTGCTTCCCCACTATTAGGTCAGTAACCCTTTCAAAGAAGAAAATTAGGTTGGTCTGGAGTGATTTGTTCCTGACAAATCCATGTTGGCTATTCCTTATAATCCTATTATCCTCTACGTGCTTACAAATTTTTTAATAATTTTCTCAAATCCCAATATTAAAGGCACAACAGCAAACTATCCTGATATGAAGGAAAGATAGGCAGAACAGGAGGTATCAAAGTTAGGCTGACAGGTCTATAATTCCCTGGGTCCTCTTTGTTCCCCTTTTTAAAGATAGGTGCTATGTTTGCCCTTCTTCAGTTGTCTGGGACTTCACCCCTCCTCCATTAGTTCTAATGCTTCTGAGATTGCTTCAGGTAGTTCCTTAAGTATCCTAGGATGAAGTCCATCAGACCCTGCTGACTTGAATATGACTTTTCTAAATATTCTTTAACCTGCTTTTTCCCTATTTTGGCTTGTGTTCTTTTGTCTTGTTAATATTAAATATGTGAAGTATCTGGTCACAATTTACCATTTTAGTGAAGAGTGAAGCAAAATAGGCATTAAACACCTCAGTCTTCTTGATGTTGTCTGTTATTAGCTCTCCATCTCTAAATATAAGACCTACACTTTCCTTGGTCTTTCTCTTGCTCCTAATGTAGTAAAAAAAAGTTATTGTCTTTTATGCCCCTTGCTAGATCTAACTCATTCTGTTCCATAGCTTTTTTGCTGTTATCCCTACATGCTTGTGCTAGTCTTCTGTACTCTTCCTTAGCAAATGTGTCCATGTTTGTCTGCATTTCCACTTTTTGTAGGATTCCTTTTTGATTTTCAGGTAATTAAAGAGCTCCAGTTCTGCCTATCTTTCCTTCAAATCTGGATAGTTTGCTGTTGTGCCTTTAATATTGGGGCTTTGAGAAACTGCCAGTTCTCTTGAACAACTTTTTCCTTAGATTTTCTCTTGTTTGGTCGGGACACTGGACAAAAAAGAAATTTTGCCCTCCGCTCTGGCGCTCGCTCCCCCGCTCTGCCCCCTCTTTCCCCCACTGGCTCCCTCCCCAAATCCCCGCCCTGGCCCCTCCTCTTCCCCAATCATGCAGCATTCCTCCTCCCTCCCAGGCTTGCAGCATGGCGGCGCAAGCCTGGGTGGGTGGGGGTGGCGGCGGTGCCTGGAACTGGTGAGTCAGCTCCAGCACCCGGGCACCGGGCGGGCGAAGGGGGGAGACGGGGGGCTCAGCTCTGAGCCCCCCGCTGCGCCAGAGGGCTCCTGCCCGGCCGCCAGAGGGCTCCTGTCCGGCCCCCGGACCGCTGCACGCCGGGGCTGGGAGCGCAGCCTGGAGGCTGCTCCAGCCCTGCAGCCTGCTCCAGCCCTGCAGCCTGCGGGGCAGCACGGTGGGACCGGGCAGGGGCAGCGCGGAGCGGGCAGGGGCTGGGTGGGCGGCGCGGGGGCATGGGCCGAATCCCCGCTGCTGCCGGGAAGCCCCGCGCCTCTCCCTCCCGCTCGCGGCTGCAGCTCCTTCCCGGAGAGACGCGCCCCCCGGCCCGCCCCGGGCACATGCGGCGCGTGTCCAGCGGCTCCTTCCTGGTGGGAGGGAGACTAGGCGCGGGGGACGCGCGCCGCATATGCCCGTGGCGGGCCGGGGGGCGGGAGGCTCCACGGGGAGGGCAGCGCACACAGCCGGGGCCTGCTAATGCCCCTGGCCCCTTTTAAACTCCCTTTTTTTTTTTTTGCTCTGCCCCCCTCCCCCCGTCCCGATATTTTATACTGCTGATCTGGTCACCCTAGTTGGAAGAGACCTCAAGAGGTCATCTAGTTCATCCGCCTGCACTGAGGCAGGATTAAATATACCTAAACCAAGCCTGTTGGTGTTTGTCTTGTTCTTAAAAACCTCCACTGATGGGCATTCCACAACTTGCCTAGATAACTTGTTCCAGTGCTTAACTATCCTTATAGTTAAGAAAAACTTTCTAACTATATCGCTAATCTGAATCCCCTTGCTGCAGATTAAGACTGCTACTTTTCTTACCATTGGTGAATATGGAGAACAGCTGATTACCATCCTCCTTATAACAACCTTTTACATATTTAAAGACTTATCATGTGCCCACCTCTCTACACATGCCCAGTTCTTTCAACTTTACCTCATAGGTCATGTTTTCTAAAACACTCATTTTCATTGTTTTCCTCTGGACTCTCTCCAGCATGTTCAAATCTTTCTTAAATTGTGGCACCCAAACTGGACACAGTACTCCAGATGAGACCTCACCAGAGCTGAGTAGATTGGCCCGGAGACCTCACCCAAAATTCGTATCAAAAGGTAGTCTCCAGCTTCCATCTAAACCAGGTTACGTACCTATCTGTGTTTTTCCCCCCAAACCACTTTCATACTAAAGCTAAGCTTCACACCCTAGATGTTCCCAGGGCATGCTCTTTCTACATTCATAACACTAATGCCTTTAGAGTATCCCCCAGACAGTTCATAGCTTATGGGGATGAGAATGAGGTGAAAGTCAGGCCATTTCAACACAGAGACTTTCTGACTGGCTTCCTACTTGTATCAGGCTGGGCTTTGAATTAGCCAGCATAGATCCACCAATGAGAGTGACTGCTCACTCTGCAAGAGCGCACACAGCTTCTGTTGCTTCTTGAAAAATGTTTCAATACTAGATAGATGTAGGGCAGCCACTGGGGCTCAGCGTGCATGTTCACCCAGCACTGAAGCATCCTAATCTAATGCCAATTTTGGTAGGAGTCTTGTTTAGGTAAACTAGCACTCAGCTTTGGTAATCCAGGTTATGGCTCCTGAGTCACCAGCAGTGGAATGTATCTGGACAAGAACTCAAAGAAGAAATGGTTATTTACCTTACAGTCACTGTGATTCTTTGAGATGTGTTGTCCATATATTTTTCACTCCTGTCGTCTGTTCACACTATTACAGGGTCTCAATAAGACCTGGCTTCTGTATTGGTGAAAGAACTGAGGGGCACTTGGGGTTGCTCTGCTCTTTACGCCCTCGGAGGTACAAACACAGTTAAGGTGCAGGCATGGCACCCAGTGGACGCTGCAGGTCAAAAGTATGCAAACTTGAGTGCATTGGGTACACGTGCACCAACAGTGGAATATATGTGGACAAGCACTCGAAGACCCACACTTACTGTAAGTAGCTGGTTTTTACCTTTCCTCTCTGGATAATTTGTTCTTTGCTTGAAACAGTTGCTTCCTTGATCCACTCAGATTATACTGTCACTGAATAGTTGCAGTGATAAATAATGGTGCAGTCATTGTGGTGCACTCATATCTGTCAGGCAAAATGATTGTCTATTTCAGACATTGCGATATTACATTTTTTGAAAACATACCGTTATCAATACGTATCGTGCAGCAAGAAATTATCTTCTCACGGCATTCTCTTCCTCTGCTTTATCTAAAGTAGCAGAGTTAACACTTTAAAATAGCTGAAGTCTTATAACCAATATGAATTTAATTATGGAATGGATCAAGTTTGACGAAAGGTTCATTGCAAGAGCAATGAGGAATTGTGTGTGGTGTCCGGTGCACCAGTTCTGGACAGTAGAAGAGATTTATACTCAATAGTGGTTCATAAATTACATGTCCCAGCTATCCAGAAATAAATCAAATTGTTCTTCATTGTTTAAAGATAAAGACAATTGCTTTCTACTTTATTTAAAAACCAATTAAAACATTTTATTCTCTGAATAAACAGTTTGACTTTCTACAATTTATTTTTTGTAATTAATATTAACCTTTCTTGGTTGAGTACTGTAACTGGGCAGGCTGCCTATCTTGTGCCCCCTCATGGCTTCGGGTGATGCTATAGCCTGCCTCAGTTTCCCCCTTGGACTGTTTAAATAAAACTTCCGTTTTTTTCTTGGTCAAAAAAGCCATCCTTGGGGACTGGGTTTATTAGTCTAAAGTAAACTGCAAATAAAACTCAAAATCCCAAAACAATCCCATTTCTAAATCCATTCAACACCAAGTTTCTCTACCTCCTCCCAGGCATTCCTGTCTAGGGCCTTTGTAGTCCCTCCCCTGCTTGATCAGGGTCTCGCCCAGGCCTCCCTACCTGGAAAGGTTTTCTTGTTTTGACAGGCCACTTCCAAGCCCTGCCTTGCCAGAGTCTCAGTCCTAACCAGAGTTAGTTAGTCAGTCAGTCAGTCAGTCTCTCTCACTCTCTCACACACACATCCTTTCAAAACAAGCCCAACCCATTTCAGAGGGGGTGGGGAGTGTTTATACAGATTCCAGGATTTTTTTTAGTAATAATGTAAATACGCACAAATGTATTTTAATAATTTTAATGTGTAACTTAATGTTGTATGCAGCAAAACTAGGACTAGAAATAAAAAAGGGGTAGGGGAGTGGGACTTGCATGCAGGGCTTTGGAGCGGAGCCCGGAGCTGGAGTGTGGAGCAGCTCCGGAGCAGTGGAGCTGCAGGTTTTTGCCCGGAGCTGGAGCGGAGCCGGAGCACAGCTCCAAAGCCCTGCTTGCATGCAACATCTGCCCCCCCACCCACTCTGCAAGGAGATTGAGGGGTTTCAGTGCACTTTCCTTGCTGCAGCATCCCACTCTGGGGGGCTGTGGCTCCCCCATCCAGCCAGGTTTCACTGCCTCCTCCCCCCCCCACACACTAATTTACCTGGACTGGGACTGCACCCCTCAGCCGCTCCACTCACTCCTGCTCCTCACAGTCACAGACTGACCGGGACCAGGTACACCAACTGTTTTGTGTGTGTGACTGCTTGAAACTCAGACTTCAGAACCACACACAAACACAGGGAGATTGGGATATGCCCCGCACCTCCCCTCCTGAGATGCCTGGCAGGAAAAGCTCTCTAGAGCACTGAGCTTTTTATATGCACCATGCAGGTTCCCCAGGAGGCGGTATCTGCTACTCAGCTTCCCACATTCATCAGTATCTCCCTGGAGTCCAAGGAAAATTACTGATGACTCTCTGCTAGAACCTGCTCATTCCTAGGAGCCTCTAATCCCTGAGTATTTCCTCCCTCATTACAGCCTCTTGCCCTTAATAGGGCAATAACCCTAATCTCTCCCAAATCTGACTCATTCTGTAATCAAGGTTGACTAGCCCCAGCCCTCCAGCCTTTAAGGGGTGAGCCACCCAAGTATAGTATGCGTACATAAAATAAGATTCAGTCCTTGCTCCAAGGAGCTTGCAATCTAGGTCATGCACAATTTAGATACACAGACTGCATCAGGTAATGGGTACATGTTTAAGGAGTTAGAGAAATCTTGCAGTGGTCACTGTTGAAAAGCTTCATGAAGTTGATATTCTGAGTAGATGAGGATGATGAAATCAATGGGACAACTTGCATAAGAAAAGCGATTTAGATTTCCTCAATAGCCCACCCCTTTCTTTTTGTTTCTGCCATTAACACACACCTTCACTCTCCTCCTGTGGCATAATTCTCTATGGTGTATGCAGTGTTGTAGCCTTTGAGTCCCAGGATATTAGAGAGACAGTGAGGGTGAGATAATATCTTGTGTTGGTGAGAGAGACAAGCTTTCAAGCTACACAGAGATCTTTGAAGACCTGATACCAAGGGGTCTGACTTGCAGAAGTTCTCAGCACCCATAGCTGCAACTGAAGTCAAGGGGACTTGGGACATATGTTTTGAACACAAAGTGCTATATAATCAGTACTAAGTTTACAGTGGTGCCATGGCACCAGGCCCACAATGCACCCCAAGCTGCTGGCTCCTCTCCACCCCCTGGCCCTTCCCCCCTTTCCCCACACTGTTCGCTTCTCTTAGCCAGCTGAGGGATGGGCTCCTCTCCACCCCCAGCACTGCCAGGGACAGGGGCGGAGAAGAGCCCTCAGTCGCTGCTCCTCCAGGCCGGTGACCGTCCGCTTCAGGCTTGCTGGGGCCCACCTCTCCCTGCCACTCTGTGGAAGCAGCAGGCTGGAGAAGTGGGCAGCTGCCCTCCACCACCCTTGCAAGGAAATGCCTCCTCTATGCTATGGGCACCACCAGTGCCAGGCAGGCAGGGCTGGATGGGGCCCCTCTGTGCTCCTGAGTTTCAGCTGTCCTGCCCCCTAGCACTGTGCTGGGAGGGGGGATCCCTGCTCTGAGCTGGTTCAGAAGGGCTGGTGAGTGTGGCTAGGGGGCAGGGTGTGGGGAAGTGGGTCTCTGGGGGGCGCTGGGCAGTGGGGGAGGTTTGTGCATGTTGGGATGATGGGCAGTGGGGGGTCTGTTTGGAGCATTGTGGTGGTGGGGCTGTGGGAAAGGGCCCTGTCGGTGGGAGATATCTGTGTGTGTTGGGGTGCTAGGGAGTGGGGGTTCTGTGTGGTGTGGTGGGGATGTGGGCAGGTCTGTGGGGGGGGTGCTGGGCATAGGGAGTCGGGGGTGTTGGGGAGGGGGCCGTGTGGCATGGCATAGGCCCGCCCCCAAGGGGAAGGGGCATGCTGGCAGCACAGGCAGCGGGCCAGTGTGTGTCTGGCAACTGCCAGTTTGTAAACAGTGCCCTCACACTGGGCTGGGTAGAGTGAGGCCACCCCTGCCTCACTCTACCCAGTGAGGCAGGGGTGGCCTCACTCATTGAGGCCATGCTATGCTATGCCATGCTATGCCATGCTATGCCATGCCCCATTGCCCCTGGCTGGCCCCTCACTCCAGGAACCAACCTCCCCCCAAGCCATGTTGCATTGCCCCTATGGGGGTCCACAAATATGTTTGGTGCTAGGCCCACAAAAGGTTAATCCAGCCCTGTATATAATGCTAAATTTTCCAGTTCTTGTTATCTCAAATTGGGCACTGAAAATTAATGCACATTTTTTACCTTAAACTCTGTGCTACAGCTCCTGTGATGGGGTGAGATCCCCACACTAGTCCTGCAAGAGTAGACTTGGGCTAGGTGGCTCCAATCAGTTAATTAGGTTTCATACTGGAGCTTTTGGCTGGAGGCAGCTAATTAGGAACAGGCTCACCTGTGCAGGAAGCTGTCTACAGATAGGGGCAGCTGCTGAGAAAGGGGAGAAACTCCGTGGGAAAAGGGAGAGCGTTTGGGGGCTGCTGAGAAAGGCAGGCTGGAGTTATTCCCTGGGAAGAGGGAGGAGGATTCTTGGAGAAGGGGAACCAGAGAGTGGAAGCAGTCCAGGGAAGGAGCAGACAGAGGAAGCCCAGAACTGCTAAGATGAGGGGCCCTGGACTGGAACTGAGAGTAAAGGGCATGTTGGGTTCCCCTATCAGCCACTGAGGGAGTGGAACTGGGGCAGTGACTGGGAAGATTGCCTAGGACTGTTAATGGGTTGAAACCCAGAAGGGGGAACACTGAGTGACCTAGCCAGAGGGCTTAATCACAAAGAGGATGCTGTGGGTCCTGCAGTGAGAGGAGCTGCAGCCTGGAGTCAGAGTGATGGCATGCAAACTGCGGACAAGGGTGTTGGCCTCAAGAGCTAATCCCCAGAAATGACGAGATGGAGGCACCAGACCAGTGGTAAGTAGCGCAACTGTGACAGCTCCTCTTCTCTAAAATGGGGATAGTACACTTTCACCTTACAGAAGTATTGTGAAAATAAATTAATGCTTGTAAAGCTCTCAGATACTATAGTGGTGAAAGTGGAGTTTTTGCATCTTTCTTGTACAAATGTCTATTGGGTCCAGATATTTTTTGGTGGAACAATAGGAGCAACGCTTTCTCTCCATTTTGATGGTGCACTTTCTGGAGCCAAAACTGGTAAGGCTCTAGGGTCCAGATGCTTTATCCAAGATTTTGTGGCACTATTGCTGTGAGTTGCATCAGAGTCTGGATTTTTTTTAGTCACTCCTAAGCTTCAACATGTTTTCTACCTAGGCAGTGGAATTTGGGGGAGGGGGACTGAAGGATCCAATGCCTATCAGGTGCTGGATCTGGGTTTTGCTCTGCTGTTGCACCTAGCTGTGTTGGTGTCCACATTTTTTTTGGTAAATAGCAAAGGCTAAACATGTTCTCTGTTTAGGCAGTGGAATTTGAAGAGTAGGTGCCAGATTTTTGGGGTGATGGGCCACCGGGGCCAGGGTTTCTGTTCAGTTGAATTGGGATGCTTTGGTATCTGTGTTTCATTGCTGGAGTAGAAGCAGCTAAACTTGTTGTCTACTTAAGCAGGCCAGAACCGGGTTTTTGTTGTGCTAGTGCACCAGAACCAATCAGTGGTCAGGATTGGTTTATTTGCACAGTAGAAGCAGCTAGACCAGTGGTTCTCAAACTTTTGTACTGGTGACCACTTTCACACAGCACTCTGAGTGTGACCCCCCCCCCCAATGAATTAAAACCCCTTTTTAAAATATTTAACACTATTATAAATGCTGGAGTGAAGTATGGTGTGGGGTGGAGGCTGACAGCTCATGACCCCCCCCATGTAATAACCTCGTGACCCCCAGTTTGAGAACCCCTGAGTTAGACATTTCTGTTTACGCAATGGAATTTGGAGGCTTGGGTACAAATATCACCGGGATCCAGGTAGAATCCAGCTTTTACCTTTTTCCCCAGTAGGAGCAGTTCTGTACAATTTGGCAGGATCCAACTTCTACCCAAACTCTCGCATTTGGCGAGGCAGCGGGAGCGTGCCTTCTCTTGTTGCCCAACTTGGGTCTGGTGGGTTGCAGGGAGCATGTGATCACTGGAGTGACTGAGCTTGCATTGCCATGGTGTGGCAGCCGGGGGAGAGCAATGGAGGCTGCTTAAGAGACAGGCTGGGCGGCTGCTGCTGCATCCATCGCAAAAGGAAACCACCCCACACTACATCGCTGCTCACCAAACGGAGGAGTGAAAGAGGTAGGACGTTCCTGTTTCCCTAACAAATGTTATTTCAGCGTAAATGGCAGCAGTTAGGTTTTCCCCACACGGAAAGCTGTAGCACTGTACTATGCTTCCTCGCATCCTGACCTTGTCTCTCACTCATTAGCATCTCTTTGCTTCTACTCAACGATTCTTGCTTGTCAGGGCTATTTGATGTTCAGGGCTATTTTCTATTGTTAGACATGGCTAGTCTTTCCTTGAAGATTATTAAAGGACATGTGTGTGATTGTTTGTTGTGAGCCTGGGATTAGCATCCGTTTTGCTACCTGTGATATTTCCTTGTTAATATCAATGAAAGAAATTGCGAAGATTCTGTGCACTAGTAGCAGTTGGATGCACAATGAATAGATCAGAAAAAAGAGCATGTAAGCAGTATCTCCTGCTATAAAACTGTCTTTGTTAAATAAATTAGGAATGTCTGAGAGTGTTCATTGAAGGTGCTACTTTGTTGCTTTCTGAGAATTTAATAGCTGGATTGGCTCTTTTAAATTTCTTCTATATTTTCCTTTGTTAGCATTTCCCAGAAGAATCCTGTATTCATTTTCCTTTGCTGAAAAGCAAGAGGTCTCAGAAACATGACTTTTGTTCCACACTATCCCCTTCAAGAGCTACATTGCTTTGTTTAACCTCCTCTAAGCCATTTATCACGAACCTCTGCCGTCATATTGTAATGAGTTATGAAATCCGCTGGTTTTCATGGTTAAAATATATAATCCATGGTTTCTGGTTTTTACCTTTTCCATAAGAACTGGAATAGGTAAACTAAAGATTATGATGTCTTGGATGTAAAATTGGTTTTCATCTGTTTTCTTACACAATTTCTTCAGTTTAATCATTTCTCATTCTGTTGGGGGGAGGGGGCGAATGAACCACCCATGCAAATTGTTGCCTTGTAACGTTAGCAGATCTCCAGTGAATGCTGTCATTTTATTTTGACCAATTTTGCTAATGTTAAGATTCACAACAGAAAAATAAAAATGTGTAGTTTGTCGAAGTTTGCAGGATATTTTTATTAATGTTTCTGCTCTGGCTTTTTAAATATAAAATGCCTAATTTTAAAAACACAGTTCAGGGGGTTAAAGAGAATCTAGAAACCACACCATGCATCCTGAAAATTTAATGTGCTTGACAATAATGGCACTGAAACTGATCTGCTAGTAGGTGTGGGGGGGCGGGGGGGAGGAGAGTTACCCTTTTCTGTGTTAAGTGCTATTTATAACGGCGTATAATAAATATTCTGTAGCTAATTTTCTATTAATTTAGTTGTCAGCTTGATCAATGTATGCTTCATAAACGGTGTATTATTCTAAAAATAGGTAGCTGTTGTCTTACATTGGTATTGTGTGCATTTTGGGGACCTAGTGCCATTTATTTAATTAGACTAAAAATAATAGTGGTCATAGCTGAATTTCACTTAATGTTTAGTAATTAAAATGTAGAAATTATCACTACCAAATAATGCTAGATACCCCATAAAAAGGTATTAAATTATTTAGCTATTTCTGAACATTAAATTAGGCAACAGAAACTAACATTAATACAAGCTTATTTAATGAAGAAAATTACACATTGGATATATAAGAAATGTATCAGTTATATGTATAACTCCACTTTAGACAGTTTTAATCCAGTTCAGGAATTTAAGCAAAATATTTATTAAATCCAACTTTCATTGTTAAACTTATTCAATCAAGGGCTCTTTCTTGGTCTTATATTTCATTATAACAAGGAGTTTAAAATATAGGACTGTATCTGTGAAGTGTGTGGAAACAATAAGCAACCTATACTCGCATATTTCAAGATTTTAAAGATAGCTATAAAGACTCTAAAATGGATACTAACCAAAGAGATTCCTACTATTTGTTGTTACTTACCGTATAAGTTACTGTGTCTCAGCACATCCTTTTTTAATTAAGCACACTTTCAAAGGGCCATCTACCATGAATGTAAATAGGCAGTATTTGGAAACTCTGTTTGCATATATAAGACAAAGTTACATTTTAGTAACTCTCTCTTCAGTTGTGATCAGATTTGTATACTTTGTAGGCTGTATAATTTTTAAATAGCACTGGCAGCAAATGGTAATGGAATCGCATTCACTATTTGTATGAATTATTAATGTTTCCACAATGGTCTCATGTTAAGGAAAACATTACAAATATTTTAAAATTGAATCCTTAAGTATTTTACTCTACTGATTTATGAAGTTATACAGGTTGTTAAATGTCTTTAATAAAAGTTACTGTAATGTTGAGTTAAAGAATTTAACATAAAGTTTGCGTCATTTACTACTAAATTAATCTTTCAAGTCATCCCTCTGCAAATAACAAAAGTTATGTTGATAATTAAAATATTAGTGTTGCTATGCATAATAAACTGGTTTTGTTTTTAAAAGGGACCATTGTTTTATTCAAATTGTTTTTGTTTTGCATATTAATTTAATTGTGGATATTTGTCAAAAGTGACACATTTTAGATTATTCAGAATTTTGATTGCTGCAAATAAGAATAGTGACTTTTAGAGGCTTCTCTTGTTTTGCCTTAGGTCACTGTTATATACCTTTGCCAGGTGCCTCAGTCAATCCTTGGAAAATTATGATGCAATAGTTTGGGTATCAGTTGTGCTTTAGGATCTTTCAATGAGTGTATCAATAAAAAGTTTTACAACAAACATCATAGTTGAATGGAATAAGAATAAAAATGGGACAAAGAATGAATCTCATAGTAGTTTTTCACATTTAAATGAAGTATAAGAACTGTATACATTATTTTTATAGAGACCGCATATATTTAAATGACTGCATCCACATCTCTTAAATTTTCTCACGAACTAGTTCAAGCAACAAGTTTTTTTCACCTTTTGAATTATTCATATTTGACTAGTTTACTGTGTATGTATTCAAGGGATTTTGGTGTGTTTTCGCACCCCCCCCACACACACACACAAGATCAATCCAGGAATCTTTAGCTTTTTCAAAGGCAAAATGTATACATACATACAGTGCTGAATAATATTTTCAAAGAGCTCACTGGCAGTGGTATGCTAGGAAGAGTGCATTGTGAATCTTTGGAGATCAAAGAGCTCAGAACAATGTAGATGCACAATATAAATGCTGAGATGGTCTAAACACCTGGGACAAATTTTGCAATAACTTACATTCTGTTCAATTGTATGAGATGCATTTCAGAGCAGAATTTGTCTCCTTTGACTAGAATCATAATAGAGCACATGAAATTGTAGTGCTAACACAATCACTGCTGCTGTTAGCTGCCCTGGACTGCTCAAATGTATTCTGTTATCTCAATTTTTGACTACATTGGTGACTGCTGAAAAGTGCATTTTCCCACTGAGATTCTGTGAAATCATAGGTGCTGGAACGAGGGGTGCTGCCGCACCTCCTGGCTTGAAGTGGTTTCCATCATATACAGGGTTTACAGTTTGTTCAATGACTCTCAGCACCCCCGCTATACAAATTGTTCCAGCACCCTGGGTGAAATCCATCTTTATAAGAGACTGTGTATTGTAATGTTGATTTCAAACATAGTCTTGTATATCCCTCCCTGAAAGGAATTTCACTGAGACTCCCTCCGTTACATATTAAACTATTCTTTTGTTGAAAAAACTCAAGTTATATCTGGTTAGAAGCTGACATTCTTACATCAGCATTGATATCTATGTTGATGACTTATGATAAAGAAATAAAATGTACATACAGCAGATTCCATTTTAATTAATGCCATTCAAAAACCTATATATCACTACATTAGTGGTGGGTTAATTAAGGCTGGTGCGAAGGCAGACCTAAAGTTGCTATTGCATATCAACATGGATAATTGACATATTAAATTTGCTTGAGACACTATGCAAAAATGATTCATATATTAATAAAATTTGCATAAGTAAAATATACCATTTAAATTTATTCACATTTTCTTTCCTATATGCACAGAGTTGCAAGAAATTATAGACCGAACTTGAGAGAAGTTGAGAAATATTTGTAGTTTTCAGTTGATTGTTCACAGTAATGATTGATGCAGCTAAAGTTTGCTTCTGAAATATGGCTATAGTGACTTTTATCAACTGTACTTAAAACAGTTTTAGGTATTAAAATCAATTAAATAATTCACTTTCCCATAAAAGCTTTGAAATAGTTGCATGTATAATTCTAATATTTATATCTATAACTTACTGCAGTTGGAAAAAGTGTATGAAAACACAGTCCACATGAATAAAGGCTCTCAATACCACTAGTGTTTGCATGTGTGAAAAAACACAAGTTGTGCAAAAATTACATGCTGACCTGCTTGAATGTCTCATTACTCAGCATATTTTTGAATGTCAGCAGTCAAATTCAAGCAGCTTAATATAACAGCTCAAGCTCGGGCTTTACAACCTCCTGCTATAGAAGATTCACTGTATGTGAGAGATTATGGTTGTCAAAACTTTAAAATTTAGGAGAAATGTAATCAAAACCCAGGACTGCCCCACTCTGCGTAAGGCACTGCAGTTTCAGGGGGCAACAGCCTTGTGCCCCCTCAACGCTGCCCATGGGCTCAAGGTTTCAGCCTGCGTCAGGGTTTCAGCCTCCGCTCCTGGCTTCGGGGGGGGGGGGGGGGGGAGGGGGAGTTCTGCACTGTTCCTGGTTTCAGCAGGGAGTGGGGGAGAAGCAGTTTGGGGTTTCAGCCCTGCACTGCTCCTGTCTTCACCCACTTCAGCTCTGCTTGGGGCATTGGGTTTCAGCGGTGGGACCCGGGGCCGCAGACCACTGGTTGAGAATCGCTGCTATACGGGACATTGACTTCTTAACTTGTTCTTCAGAGAACTCCTTTTCTTTTAAATAAAGCAGCATGCAGTTCTTTCTCTGTGACCTTCAGTAAAGCCACACAGGAAACTCTTTAGTACAAAAATGAAAAGTACTAATCAATGGAGGTATGGAACAATTTGACCCAAATCAGTAGAGAGAAAAATCCTGGTTTACAATGGATAAAAACCTATATAAATATACAGTACAGACACTCCCCGATTTACGCAATCATTCCGTTCCAGAAAGCCTTGTGTAACCCAAATTTTACGTAAGTTGGAAACGTATATTGTGCAAGCATAAAAAACCAAACATTTACAACATTTTCTGCTCTAAATCAATCTTCTTTCACTAATGAACTGGTCCTGCACTCTTGCTATCACTTGGTCGTTTTCCAGGCATGATTTGAATGAAATAATAGGGTGAAATAACTGAAATACAGTATCACTGAAATAACACGAGGCTGTGAGAGTGCAAAGCCTTCCCTTGTCGGAGATGCTACTGCTGTATTCCTCCGCACACCGCACTACAGTACAGTACTTCGCATTTCTGTACACTATGCAATATTTTCCGCAACTTGAAAATTTTATTTATGCCTTATGGAACTTTTTGCATAAGGTCGAATTTGCGTAAGTTGGGTCTTGCATAACCTGGGGAATATCTGTACACACGTGTGTGTGTGTGTGTGTGTGTGTGTGTATATGTATGTATATATGTATATGTATGTATATATATATATATATATATATATATATATATATATATATTGTCTGTTGTGTATGATATAGGTGGGATTGGTAACATCACTTTTTAAGGTTGCCTGACGCTTCCTGTTATAAGTCAGTTTTCAGTAGTTTGGCCATTTCTGAGAACATATCTATGGAAAAAACATCTAGATTTGTCTATACACAAATAAATAAATAAAATAAATCTTGATCTTTTATTTGAAATGCTCTAGTGCCTCCATGCTTTGGATTAGAGACTTGAAATTTGGCAGGGGGTGGCCTCTTTGTCAGGGATGTGTATTTTGCCACTTCTGTGAAAAATTGGCCAAAAATTGTCCAAATTATAAGCCTTTAAAAAATTGCAGTTCACACTTGTGCAGAGATTTCTTTGATTTTTGGCAGCTAACATCTCTGAAGCATGCACACTGAGCCTCTCGCAGATCCTAGTGCGGACCAGACTGGGCCTGTACTATTCCCGGGAGTGAGTGAGCATGTTCCGTATCCTCACAGCTCCTCTATGTGACAGGACTGTCCATGTGCCATCACCACGGAGCAACTGAGTGTGCTCCAGCCCTGGCTATGGGGGATCAGAAATACTTTCCCTGTAATGGCTGTTCCCAGCCACTTTGGACCAAGTTAGGACTAGGCACGGGAACTGAGATCAGGGAGCCTATCCATTCTGTGCTCGCAGTGACCCTCTGTTGACATGATGGAGAAGGAATTCATCTGATTTGAATGCAGAGTGGACAAAAGCTGGACCAGGGGAAAGAATGTAATAGATTAGGACAGGGATTTTGATGAGACTGGGATTATCTGGGCAAGCAGACTGTGGGAGCTGTGGGAGTGGGTGGGTTGCGACTAGCTGGACAAGGACAGTAGGAGTTGGAACTGTGTGTGAGGAGACTGGCAGTGGGAGTTAATGAGGAGGATTGGGGGGAGGCTGGGAGCCAGTTGGCTGGGTAGAGGGGGGGAAACAGATCAGATGAGAAGCTGGGATGGTGTGAGGAGATATGGACTGACTTAACAAGGAGACCAGGGCTAGGAATTACTGGGTTGTGACTGGAGCTGGGAGCCATTGGGCAGAAAGAGACATTGGACAAGGAGCTGGGGGAGGAGAACCTGGTTCCAGGTGGGGACTTTGAGAGGCTAGACGTCAGCAGGGAGATTAGGATTTGGACAGCGAAGCCTGGACGGGGAGACTGGGATGAGAACCCTGAGAAATGCAGACTAGGATTGGGTAGGCAAGGAGAATAGGACAAATAATCAGAGTTAAGGAAGAAACAAGATTTGGACAGGGAAAGGTTAGAGGGTATGAGACAGAAAAGGTTGAGATCGGGGTGGACAAGTGGGTGTTCACTAGAGCATGCCCACTAGAGTATGCTCCTTTCCAGAGCCTAGAATGCAACCCAAGATTCCAGGGTCTCTCCATTTCTCTGCTTTCAGCAAATATCTGTGAAATCTATTGGGAAACTGTGTGCCTCAACCCCTTCTAGAGCTGGTCCACATAAAGGATGAAAACTTACTATTGCTAAGAGTTGCTGTGACAGGGATCTGGGTTAGAGATCTAAAGGTTCCAACCATGCTAATGACCATGTGGATGTCAGTGTGATGTCATGTGATGGGATTGCTGTTTTTCAGGGTGGTTTTGGGGGGGGGGGGGGTTATTTATTTATTTATTTTTTAAACCTAGGAAGTTACCAATAAAAAACTGTTAAAAGAACATTATTAAGGATGCATAGTCAAACACTCAAAAGTTAGGAAGTGTGAGTATTAAGATTGTCTGTCTGTCTGTCTCTGTCCTGCATTGCAACCGTAATTCACCCCTTTGTGCATATGCATTATGATACAGTCTTAAATTACATGATCATATACTATTTTCCTGCCTCCTTCAGTACGCAAGATGAATCTGCTCTCAGGGTGGCATCAGGATTGCATAGTAAACACGACTATTGTCTGTAGGGCTCCTGCCTCATTTGTTGCAGAAGTTGGAAGATGTGTAGTGAATGAGGTAGGGAGAAAAGGAAAAAAGGGTCTCCTAGTTAAGACAATTGCATGCTGCCCTGGAGTATTGGATTCTATCCATGCCTCTGCTGCAGAGTTCCTGTATGATGCTAGGCAAGTCACTTAAAACAAACTGTTCACAGGTGGTTGCTATGTACATGTTCCTCACTTTCTGGGTGCCTGACCTGAGACCCTGGGGTCTGATTTGCAGAAGCGCTGAGTGCTCACAGCTACAACTGAAGTCAATAGGAGATGTGCTTTGAACACACACAATTCTGTATAATGCTAAGTACCCTGAAAAAATCAGGTTCCAGCTAGCTCAAACTGGACATCCAAATTTAGTGGACATCTTTGTACTTAACGTCTCTGTGCCTCAGCTCCCCATCTGTAAAATGGGGATAATATCAATCCCTTCATCTCACAAGACTGTTGCGTAAATAAATTGACTGTCTGTGAAGCACCCAAGTACTATAATGAGGAGTGCCACTGAAAAACCCACGAGGAAATAAATAATTCTGTATTCAGAACAGAGTTTGAATAGTGTGCAGTAAATAAGGCCTGGGGCCATAGTGAAGAATGTGGAGGGGAAAAAAAGAATAGTGTGCTGAAGTATACAGATTCAACCATGGGCAGTAAGGGGTTAAGGAGTAGCTCTGGGCTCAGCCAACTCCATCCCTGCAAGAGATGCACAGACTGGAGGAGGAGTTAAAAGGAAGCAGAACACTCACTTGGGGGTAGACTAGGGTAGAGAGCAGACCTATAACTCGCAGCTTCTAAGGAAAGGGCTGAGGGAAGGTAGGATCTCTCCCAACAACTGTCTGAAGGTCTTTCCCCAAGGGATGGGAGGACCTGCTTCTGATATACCCGGAGAAGGAGGCATTTCCCCCTTCTCATACTAACTCTGTTTGTTTGTATTGGTTCCCCTTGTTTTCTTTATGGACTATCCCAGAAGGGGAGGAGAGGCTTGGAAGTGACCTGGCCAGAGGGCCAAGTCACAGGAGGAGGCAGCTGCTACCTCCACTGAGAGAGCTGCCACACTATGCTAGCCGCGAGGAGGCGCCAAGCAGTGAGCTGACCCTCTTTGCACGTTGTTGCCACAGACTGCGAACTTTGGACAATAGAGGGGTACAGGAAGTGGCCCTGGGAGAGCAGCCTTAAGGACTCTCAGAGCCAAGACCAGAGCTTGGTGGAGTGGGAGAGCCTGGGCTCCCCTTCCCCTGCTGCATTTCAAAGGGCCTAACCCCCTGACCAGTAGGTGACTCCCCACAAGTGCCAATCATCACAAATAGCTATCCACTTGGTGTGCAGGGAATGAGGAAGGGGTCCTGTGGCAAAAATAGTATGAGATCATGTAATTAAAGATGGTCTCATAATACATACACCCAAAGGGGCCAAATTAAGATTGTATAGGCAGGGAGCCTTGATTCTGACTTTGCACCTTTCATATTCTTTAACACATTTTTTGTGTGTGTAATATATTTACATAATGTATGTACTGTACAGAGAGACAGGTGGGAGAAGTCCTATCTTGTATTGGACCAAGTGCTATTGGTGAGGTGGTGGTTTTTTTTTTTTTTTTTTTTTTTTTTTTTTTTAATACTGGTTTTTAACCATGGTTAACCAGTTTCTTGGTTGGTTTGGGTCAAATTGTTCCGTAGCTAAATTAATTTAAAAAGTAAAGCAGTCTTTTTCATTGGGTATCCTTAGTTCTTCACATAGCTGTTGCTTATTTCTAGCCTTGTTTTCCTGTCCACCTCCTGAATTTCATTGACTTGGGCAATTCAGGATTTGTACCGCAGGCTGAAGTGCCTTAATCATTTAAAATAGGTACTCTTTGCAGGTATCAATACTTAGTTTGACAATTTTTCTGGTATTCTTAAAGTACCAATTCCTGGTTCAGATGATATTCTAATTTCCGACAGCTCTCAGTGAAGTTGAGGGACTTGGATGAGGCACATGGACAGAAGGGAAAGTCGTTGGGCTTTTTTAGCTTATCTTGTTTTATTGCTCTGGTGTGGAGGGGGAAGTTGGAATCAGAAAACTATTGACTTATTTCCCTTAATAGTCTCTCCAAGTTGTTAATGGTGTGTAAGTTAGAGGTACGAACCTAAAATTAATAATTTAGAAATGTTAGGTTATAGGTTCATAATTAAAATCCTTTTAGAGCAATAAGTAGTTTCTTCCAGTATAGAATAGAAGGAAAAATATTTCACTTTGGTATATGTGTTCTGTAACTTCTTTTCCCCTCCTGCCCTCACCCCAAACTTTTTCAGGTTCTCTCATGTCTAGTATAATTACTACAGTAGAACCTCAAAGATACAAACACTGGAGTTGCGGACTTACCGGTCAAACAGACACCCCAGAAGTCCTCAATCAGGCAGCAGAGGAGACAAAACAAACAAAAAACCAGTCAGCAAATACTGTACTGCCCTGGGGCTCACGGTTTCAGCCATGGGGGGGGGGGGGGAGGGTTGGGGCTGCAGGAAGGGGTTGTCAGGGTTCCGGGTGGGATGGGGCGGGGCTGGGAACTTCTGACCTTCAGGAGCACCAGGCTTTAGACCGGGGGTAGTGCTGGGGCTTGGGGCTTCAGCCCCACGGCCCCATTTCCAGCTTCAGACCCGCGAGGGTCATCAGGGCTTTAGCTAAGAGGGGAGCACCAATTTCAACCCCAGTGCTCCCCCTGTAGCAGAAGCTCTGAGCCCCAGCACCCACCGTGAGGCTGAAACCTGGAGTGGAGCCACGGGGCTGAAGCCCTAAGCCCCAGCGTTTCTCTCTTCCTCTCCCCCCCCCCCCCCCAATCTAAAGCCCTGAGCCCTGGTGCTCCCAGGGAGTAGAAGCCCTGAACCCCCTGCCGGGAGCCCTAGCAGCCCCTAGGGTCAGAAGCCCCGATTCTTACTGTGGCTGAAATCCCTAATGTCTTGTTCAGAGTTATGGACTGTTTCAGAGTTATGGACAACTTCCATTCCCAAGGTGTCCATTACTCTGAGGTTCTACTGTAACTTTGGAAGGGTTCTAGTGCTGAGAATTTCTTACCAGATTTAGAGCCCAGTTCTAATTTAGGTAAAACTTCAATTGACTTTTAATTACCAACCAAGGAGCCTACATCACAGACAATACACTTCATCTGTAACTCTGTCCCCTGTCTTCCCTAGGGATGCCAGCTTTCCATTACCCCTTTACCAAACCACACCATTCCAGCCTAACACTGTACTACCCCAAACATCCACAACTAATACTATTGGGAGAAGATAGGTTTGCCTTTCCCTTTACGCACATACCCCCATATCAAACTAACAATGCGATACGTGGCCTGTGGTGTATGGTAGTTGTAGTCATGATAAAGAGTGTTTTTTGTGGGTACAAGAGAAGAAGGTATGTATTGTTACATATTCATTTCTTTCCTTTATGGGTTTGGATCAGGTGTATGGTGTGTAGCAATGTTAACTGCTTCAAATCACAGCACGTTTTTGGGGGTATTAATTGTGTTTACTTTGATTCTTTTGGCAACTGTCCCAAGCTGTTGCTTCCTCAAAACTCCAGTAAGTTTTCCACTAACTTTGTTTTTAAAAAATACCAAAAATAAACCTAAACAATACTCTCACACTATTGTTATAGTGAACACACATACTTTACCTCTTCTTTGGAATTGAGAAGTCCTTGGTGTTTGTCTGGATTGAATTTTGAGACTGTTTCTTGCCAGGGGGTTGAAAGATATTGATAGCATCATCCTTCCTGCATTCATAGTCCTGCAAATGCTAGCACGAGAGAGTACACATGCTTCAATAATTGTTTTAGAAAGATCACTAATGGTGTTTGATCACTCCAATGGTTATCTGCTTGACCTCTGTATGTGCTGCTTTGGACTCATTCACTTGTGGTTACAATGCACAATTAATAGAATTTCTCCTGTCCTCAGTTCTTGTCAACCTTGGAGATCATTCGGACATTAGCTCTGTATTTTTGAGCAATTAATTATTATTGCCCATTACGCTATTATTTTTATTATCTCAACTCTAGTTTGCAAGACTGATGGATGCTCCAAAACCTGTCAGTGCCTGATTTAGATCAATCTAATACAGAATGCTTGCAGCATATGTTGACATCCTATAACTTAGTGAAGTTGGTAAGTTTGGAATCTGTAAAAGTGAGATGTTTCCTGCTTTTGAAGTTCAAAAATCAACCTTCAAAAAGCCACCCTCCAACACTTTTCAATAATATGTTTTAATCTGCACAGTTGCTTAATGTTTTGTTTAATTTCATAGAGAATTATAACATTACTAACAAACTATTCTGTATAAAGCAGTGGACAGATAGCTCACAGTGTTGCAGTTATCTGTATTTGGGGTCTAAATTCATCCCTAACTCTTGACTTCAGAGGAGTTAGAAGAAGGATGAATTTGCACCAGTATGTTAATACAAGTAAATGGCTGACTGGTTGGTATAGCTTTTCTCTGATCCCTTCTACAAACAGTTTAGTTTGCTTCCAAACTGACCCCCTTTTCAATGGGATTTGTTTTCAACAAATGTGTTGTAGTTTTCCATTTCAGAAAAGCGGAACAACATCCATGCTGCATACTTTATTGGAGCATTTGCAAGCAAAGGGTTGCTCATGAACAATCCTTGCTCAATGCTAATAAAATTCAGAATATAAGAAATCTTGAGAGGAAAAAGACCATCTGGCCCAGCATGCCTACCCATTTCTTATTTATCTTAATGCCACCTTCCCGCTTTATGCTGCAATCACTTCTTCCTGTAATTTATTGTGTATGTTTTGTTGGCCTGTAGGTGAGAGAATTCTGGTGAAATTCCCTGAACAGGTGACACTGGTGTAAAATATTGCAGCTTCTGTATAGTGCCTTTCCCCCGCACCCACACCCAGCTGAGAGGAAGATGTACGGGGAGAGGAGGCTGGCTGAACTGCCAGGGAATTAGAACCCTTGGTGTCCTTTTTGGTGTCTGCTTGCTCCACACTCCCCACTTTCCCAGGCGTATGTGGAAAGCCTGTACAAGGCTAATGGGAGTGGCTAGGCATCACATCTAAGGCCTGGTCTACACTACCCGCCTGAATCGGCGGGTAGAAATCGACCTCTCGGGGATCGATTTATCGCGTCCCATCAGGACGCAACAATCGATCCCCGAATCGACGCTCTTACTCCACCAGCGAAGGTGGGAGTAAGAGCCGTCGACGGGAAGCCGCGGAGGTCGATTTTGCCGCCGTCCTCACAGCGGGGTAAGTCGGCTGCGATACGTCGAATTCAGCTACGCTATTCGAGTAGCTGAATTTGCGTATCTTAAATCGACCCCCCCCCTGTAGTGTAGATGTAGCCTAAGCTGTGACTGGCCTATTTGGGGGAGGCCAAGAGAGTCAACTGGTTCCTGTCACTCCTGTGTCTCTCCTTCTGAGGGACAAAAAGTGCCTGGGCCAGGGGTAAGCTTCCACAGAGTGCTCCCACCAATCTCAACCTTCTTTGTTTTTGTAGTTGCCTGGTAAGTTCTCCAGAGATATGTCTACACTGCAATAAAACACCTGTGGCTTGCCCATGTTAGCTGACTCAGTCTCGTGGGGCTCCGGCTGAGGGGCTATAAAACTGCAATGTAGATGTTCTGGTTTGGGCTGGAGCCCAAGCTCTGGGACCCTCCCCGCTTCTGGGATCCTAGAGCTCATACTCCAGCCTGAGCCCGAACATCTATACTGCAATTTTGTAGTCCTAGAAGCCCTAGTCAGCTAACCTGGGTCAGCCCCAGGTCATTTATCACAGTGTAGACGTACACCAGGTGTGCTGTGAGCCTAGCCAGATTGCCTTTTTGGGGCTAGGAGGGGATTTTCCTTCTAGACTTCGGTGACTGATGTCTGGTGAGTTTTTATGTTCCTCTCAGAAGCCTGGAGGGTCTGTCTTGTTAGTTGGGGGTAGGTTAACAATGCTGGAATTAAAAAAAAAAAAAAAAAAATAAAAAAATAAATAAACCATAATAAATTGTCTCAGTCCAAGGGTAGTAGGGCACACTCTTGGGGTAAAGTCAAGCACAGGACACATGAGGCTACTGGCATCAGTTCTGATTTTGGGGCAGCGGATGGCCTAACTCTCATGCAGATTGTTAACCCTATCTTCCCCTTCATCCTCGCATGAAGGGAGGGTATTTGGGGTTCCACCCCTCAGGTTCTGAATCCCCAATTAAGGGATTCACCCCTGTTATGGTCTTCCCTGTGTTTGAACCAAAAAATTGCCTGGCAGTTTGGAGGGAAGGAGGGGATCTCTTTTTGTCTTTTGACCAGAAACACACAATAAAATGAGCGTAGTGCATAAACCCTAAATTTTAACACATTGGACCAGATACTGCTCCCTTGTTCTTAGCCACCTTCCAGAGGATTCTTCTGGTATAGAACGTTTGTCAGGGCATGATTGGAGCACTGCTCTGGGGAACTCTGGCTGCCAGAATAGCTTCTTGGGGGGGGGGGGGGGGTGCAGCCAGACCAATTTAGAGCAGCCTCAAGACTGCTTTAATGACTTGTGCTAGGAGCCAAATTGGCCCTTGGATAGCCCTGGGATTAGGGGTGGAAGAAAGGTTGCTTCCCCAACCACCCTCAGCTGTATGGCTTGTGATCTTAGCACAATATGGACTGGATACTCTGGAGTTTCATAGTCTCTAGTAGAACAAGTTTTTCAGCTGAAATAGACATCCTATCAAAGCAGACTTTAGGAGCCAGTCCTACAATCTCAATGGGAAATTTTCCAAGGATGGCCACATGGGCTCCAAATTTAGAATATTACTATGGCAGGATGTCCATAGCAAGTCAATTGGGATTTAGTCTGAGGGAAGGATGGCAGGATTTAAATGTCTAGTTATGATTACATTTGTACTCTAGTATACAAGTAGTTTTCTATTGTTTTACAAGCCAAACAAAAACCACCTACAGCTAGGGTTGCCAGGTGTCCGGTTTTCAACCAGAACACCCGGTCAAAAAGGGACCATGGCAGCAGCTCCCTGCCTGCCCTAGCTCTGCACAGCTCCTGGAAGCAGCCTCCAGGTCCCTGTGGGAGGCTCTGTGGGCTGCCCTTGCCCCGAGTGCCAGCTCCACAGCTCCCATTGGTCAGGAACCGCGGCCAATGGGAGCTGCAGGGGCAGCACCTGCGGGTGCGAGGGCGGGTGAGAGGGCATGCACAGAACCTCCTTGGCCACCCATGCACCTAGGGGACTGCAGAAACCTGGCCGCCGCTTCCTGGGAGCTGCGGTAAGCGTCGCCTGGACCCCATGCCCCATCCTGCTGCCCAACCCCTTGCCCCAGCCCGGAGCCCCCTCCTGCATCCCAAACCCCTCATCCCTGGCCCCAGCTCGGAGACCTCTTCTGCACCCCCAGCCCAGAGCCCATTGCCCCCAGCCCCAAGCCCTCTTCTGCGCCCCAAATCCCTCATCCCAGAGCCCACATCCCCAGCTGGAGCCCTCACCCCCTCTCTCACCCCAACCCCTGCCCCAGCCTGGTGAAAGTGAGTGAGGGTGGGGGAGAGCAAGTGATGGAGTGAGTGGGGGTGGGGCCTCGGAGAGGGGGTGGGCAGGAGCAGGGCCTCAGGGTAGGGGGTGGGGTAGAGGCCGGGGTATGGGTGTTCAGTTTTGTGCAATTAGAAAGTTGGCAACCCTACCTACATCATAGCAAACAAGCTACTCTTGGCCAATTAATGAGTGTAGTAGGGTTCTATAAAAGGGTTGGAGATTAAGAGGAAATCTGAAGGGTATGAGACTGTCCTTAAGCTTCTCTTCACAGAGAAGTTGCAGGTAGATATGCACGTCTTCATTGCATTGATTTGTGTGATCTTTTTTGTTGCTGTAAAATGTTCTATTTAGTTTATAAAAGAAAATAGGGAAGCACTTCACTGCTTTTTTCCTACTAGATTTCTTATCATATTCATATGTTCCTTTCACCTTAGCCTAGCATTTTGTATCCCACTGTGTTTGATTTACTGCATCTGTGTTTTTGTGACTTGTGCTAAAACATGTATTTCTAATTAGGAACTGCCTGAAACTTTGCTAAGGCCTGTCATATGTTTTTACTCACATACAATCCGGTCTCCTTCAGCAGCACTACTTATCTACAAAACTACAAGTAGATATAATTAAAAATTGTCCCCCACATACTGCACTAATCTTGTTTTTTCAGTGGGATAGCAGAGCTATGACATCCCACAGTCGCTTACCAATTTGTAATTTAAAAACCACTTATTAGCGAACAGAGCATCAGCCTATAACAGTACAGCTCTGAATGTTTTAGTCCCATGTAATTTGCCAGTTGTAATCGGTTACCAGAAAGGAAAGCAAGCTTAGAAACTTTTCTAAGTCCCACATTTTGACTGGCTAAAACCTTGTCCTTAGCTTGCAGCCTTTAAGAGAACTAATGACCACCAAATGCTCCCAAATCCACTCCATGGACTGGTTAATCCAACATTTTGTATTGTTTTTGTGTACATATGCCTTGATATTTTGTGATGGGTTGATATTAAAATAGTTTCTAGGGGAGACATATTGGTCATGGTTCTCATTTACATGTAGGCTCTTTACAGTGCTCTGGCAAGTAAATGTAATTTACAGATTGCCAGAGCCATGGAAACAGACCTCTGTGTAAATAAGCTTTGAGTCAATTTTCTTTTTCTCTATATTTGTACAAATAGGTTAAATCTTTTCTATGTGCCTTTTTAGCAGTTTATAGAGCGAAGGAAAAAACAAAATGCAAACTTTTTCAAGGAATGAAATATTCACACCATTAAAGAGGATTTAACTTTCTTCTAAAGCAACAAAATATTTTCTATGAAACTACTCTGAAAACTAGTTTTCTAATGCATGTTTAGGGCCTAAGGCAAATCTAGCTACTTTAATTTATCATCTGTCTGGTAATAGGCAGTTTCTTGGTATTATTGCTCAAATTTCAACTACACTAGCAGTTTAAGTTAGGGGGCGGGGGAGGGTTGTACGATTGCAGCAAAAAATAGAACAGTTCCATAGCTTCAAGTGCTTTACAATGTATTGATTATCATAACTTTTGTACAGTATATCAAATAACAATTTGATGGAAAAGTGTTTTGCTATAGATGATAGAATTTATAGAGACACATTTTAATACCTGTAAGGAATATATTAACTTTCTCTTTGTCTCTATTTAATGTTCTATGTACTGTGACAGATTTCAGATGCATACAATCAATTACAATGAGTCTTTAGTACTCTGTTTTCATATCTGAAGGACATCAAGGTCATTTTCCATTCAGTGTGGTGATGTTTCAGATAAAGGCATGCCTTCAGTAGTATCAGATTTGTGAGATAATGTGCAATGGACTAACTAATAAAGGCATACTTGAGCATTGTTTTCTGTGAATAATCTGAGGGTCATCCACGATATTTATTGCTTCATGACCTGTAAAAAGCATCTTCTTTGGTGTCTGTATTTCTAAAACCTGCTTATATTTTGTGTATCAGGATCTCTTCTGATAAATATATACAAATTCCATTCAAAAATGAAGTGTCAGTACATTATATGTGCTCAGATTTTCCTTTTCTCTCTGTCTCCTAGCTGTAGCAGATGGTTTGTTTGCGCTATGCCTATTCTGCCCATATTGGATTCTGTCTTTAAACTATGAACAGTTTAATTTAGGATTGATGTCATGTCACTTGCTGTCACTATGCAAAATAAGAAACAGAATATAAGCATTTTCCCTAGCAACATATACTAATATTTATAGGCAGTGCGATGACAGTCATCCGTTTCTATGCTGAAGATGCAAGGAAAATTCTCACTCTGGCGAGTGAGAAGATACAAGGTTATGGTTCTTTAAGATTTTGATCCTTTGCTCCTCATCTAGGGTGAAATTCTGGCTCCATTGAAGTCAGTGGCAAAACTTCCATAGATTTCAATGGGGCCAGGATTTCACCCTCAGTAGTTTGACCTTTATCGTAAATTGTCTGACTAGAGCAATTTAAATAGAAGACCTCTCCTTTGCCAGAATATATAGTGGTCTAATCTGTGCATGACAACACATTCTTTCCCTTTCCCCTCACTATGCCCTCCTTCCCCATCACACACCCCCCCCCCCCCAAAAAGATTAGGTCTGAGATTCTAGAACAAAGGGCAAAGGAGATTGTCTATGTAAAGTGCTCAATATTACTCATCTTTGTTGATAGGGATAATACTGGCTTGGCACCAGCTAGGTGATCCATGCAATTGTGTCAATTGCGATTCTGGACACAGCTGCTGTTGCTCTGTCTTCATAAGAGTATATCTCTCATCAGCACTTAGCTTTCTGAATCATTATGTGCATGTCAGTATTCAGTACTTCAATATAGTGAACTGTTTCTTCTTGAATGGAAACCCAACTTCAGGGGAAATCGTTTGTTATTGGCAATTATAACATACTTTGTAGCACTTTAAAAAAAAATCACAACTGACTTTCTGGAATGTGAGCATACATGTATTTCATAAGTACAGAGTATCTAGTCACTCTGTTCACTACCTGACGGAATGAAAGTGGACATTACACAAAACTACGTGCAAACTATGTTTGGCACAGTAATACTCCACCTCAGTATTTTGCTGTCCCTCTGTGTGCAGATCTCCCATTGACATCAATCAGTGATTTGTGGACAAGGGGAGAGCAGATGGGGAATACTGACATTTGGATTGGAGGACAGGATTGTGCCATGTTAGGAAATCCAAAACGATAGTACTAAATGAGAGAAGCTGGAGTGCTTTTATACCCACATTTTAAAAACCACTTGTAATTTTTACCCTTTTTTCTTTCTTTGCTTTGACTTACAGCAAGAGCTACTGTCATCATTAAAGATGAGGGTTCTTAATGCCTTTGCTAATTCTGAGTTGCGCGTTTGCTAGTAGCAGTGGACTTCTTGGCGAGAATGTGTGCATTCTAAGAGATGAAACAGTGCTTCATTTGTGAAAGATCCACTGGCTCAAACAAAAGTTCCTAGTAGTTTCCTTCATCTGAGTGTCTTTCATACTTTAGCATGTTCCCCCCCCCCCCCCCATTTTATCCCAGGAGCTAATAGTAAAATTTGAAGGGGGCATTTTTGATGCTAGTCTTTTTGGCTTTTTTTTCCAATTGCTGAAAATATAATTGATATACTTAATGGACATTGTCTATTCTGGAATGACTTGTATACTGTTTCCAGGAGGAGGTGGTAATAATTCTTTCACTGTATAAAGCATTCAATATCCCTTCAAATGAATACCCAAAATAAAATTTTTTTTTATAATCTGATATTCGATCTCTCCCACTTCAAAGAATAAATACCTCCAGCAAATATAACAATAAAATAAAACCCAAATCATCCTTTTTTCTACTTTAGATTGTCTGGCACCCAGGTTTTGATTCTCAGAGTTTGGCTGCATGAAAAAAGTGCACTGGTTTTACTTGAGGTGTGGTTTTTAAACTGAATTAGTTAAATCTGTGTAGACAATAAATTTCTATTTAAACCAGGATGATTACAGTTTAGTTTAGCTTGATTCCTGACCAACTTAAATTAAACCAAATTAAGCCACTCTTAAAACAAGTGTCCACATACCTTTTTATTACTGGTTTAAATGCATTGTTTTAAAAACTGATTTAAATTAAACCTGTGCAACTTTTCATGTAGACAAGGGCTAAGTGATTAGTTCAATTACAGTGTCTTGACCTGATATACTTTGATAATAAAAAAGAAATACATTAAGGCTAAGTTGGCAAATCTTGAATATGGATTTTTTTTTCTTTATTTAATTATTTGTTTTGTTTCTGTGTTAGCTAAGTATTGCTAAAGTTTGCTCCACTGTGACAATTGTTCCAACTGGATGTAACTTAATACTCAGCTGCTAATAAACTAGTCTGAAATACTTCTATAGCAACACAGAGAGGAACGGCTCACTGGCAGATTGCCAGTCATAAAATAAAAAAATTATCCAGTAATCTGTAATAAAACATAATGAAATATATATTTTATAAGAGCAATAAATTTGAGAGCCTTGCAAAATCACTATTAAAATTCACAAACCCATGGTCAAAATCTGGTCATCCATCCTTTGATGGATAAGTAAAAGAATTAATATTTTCATTTATTATCATGGTCATAAACAACAACTACTGTGGATGAATAGAATTTTCCAAGGCATATTCTATGACTAGATGGTCTTTGTAATGTTCAAAAGCTAATAGGGTTACAAAGAATGCTATATTTACTGCCAAGCATGTCTTTATCTATATTGCAAAAAATGATCCTTGCCAATCTAATCTGGTATAAATATTAACAAATTTTTGTACAAGTTGCCCCTGTTATGGTTCCAGAATTTATAGCTTGGGGGGGAAAAGAGGGTTTGTTATGATAATATTGAACACTGAAAGTGATAAATGCTTTGTGAGTATAAAGTGTAAAAGCAGTGAGAGCTTCCTAACTATAGTTAAGATTTCTGGGGGTTTTGTTT
Source organism: Emys orbicularis (assembly GCF_028017835.1). Taxonomy (NCBI): domain Eukaryota; kingdom Metazoa; phylum Chordata; order Testudines; family Emydidae; genus Emys; species Emys orbicularis. The sequence continues at coordinate 92,172,149 of NC_088687.1, read as the reverse complement.
TCCTTTTCAGAAATTTGTTTTTTATATAATGCAAGTGTTGACTCATTTTCACATTTTATATTTTTTATGTGAAGTTAATTTCCAGAGCATTTGGGGATTAGATATTAATTTTTAAAATTTAAATAACTCAAAAGCACTTTAATTCAGATTTTCAATTCAAAGAAAATTATCTCATAGAACACTGGAAAGGCCGTAAACTCCTCAGTGCATTATTCAGCTCCCATCATCTCTAGCTTTTTTGTTCTAAACATTACACACCAGCAGATGATAGGCTGACAATCTTTATATATTCCACAGGGCCTCATCAGATGAGTTGCATCAGCGCGGTGTTAAAGTTTTAGTTTTCAGAGTTGGAGCAATATTTATATTTTTGGAAGCACCCAAAGGCACCAATTGAGGTTGAGGGCCCATTGTGATGGGCAAGAAAGGAGGAAGTTACAATAGTCAAGGTATGAAATAATGAGAGCTTGGACAAGAGTTTTTTGGTTTTGCAGACAGAGAGGAAAGGCCTGATCTTAGAGATGCTGTGTTAGAAGAAGTGACCAGTTTTAAACATGGTGGTTTAAAGTTGATGCCCGAGTTACTGTCCTGCGTAAACGAGAGGATGGTGGTGGCATTCACTGTGATAAATGGGGAAGAGGATGGAAGGGTGTAGAGTGGAAGCTGAAGAGGTCAGTTATGTTCATGTTGAATTTGAGATGATGACTGCACCTCCACAAAGAGAAGTCAGAAAAACCTGCTGAGATTCTAGATTGGATGAAGGTGGAGAATGCCTCAGTAGCAAAGTAGATTTGTAAACCATCCACTTGAAGATGGCAGTCAAAGCCATGCTTGCAAATAAGAGCATCTGTGATTTAATTTTCATCTCATTCAGTCTAAGAGCTGGCCTCTTTACAGTGCTAGATTAAGGCATTTACCTACAACTACCACCTTCTCCTGTTGCTGCTGTTTTGTGTGGAGCAAGGCAGATACCTAACTCATTGCTGCAAGAAACAGCTGAGGTGCCTAAGCCATCTGATTGCGGGCAGCAGGCTCCCGTTTGTGGATTACTAAGAAGACTTAAGCACTTCTCTCCAAGAAGAGGGCAGGGCTTAGCTCATCTCCTTCTTGTTGGCATCTCCTGTTAGCTACCTAAGGCAACTCCCCACCTGCCATGTTGGCTTTTGTGAGTCATATTTGTAGGTGCCTCTCTTCCCATTCATTTTCTAAGGAGCCTAGGCACCTAACTCTGCTTTGTCAATCACACAGTGTTATTTCTGTGATTTAGGCGCCATGATGCTCAGCATTGCAATGCCTAAGTCCCTTTGTGGGTCCCTCCCCTAATCCTGTGCCCATTAAAATCAATGGCAAAACTCCCACTGACTTCAATGGTATAGAATTGAGCCCTAAAACAGGGCTTAAATTCTCTTCTGGGACTATGACATACTTAATAGTGCTGAGTTGGAAAAATACTCTGTTTTGTTTGGTATGTTTTTTTTTTTTTTCCTTTCATGTGTAGAACCATTACTACAAGATACCTTGCATATATAAGTGATTTAATACAATGATGCGATATCAGAAGACAAAATTATAACAAGACAACAGCAATATGCAACAAAAAAGGAGTCCCACAATCCCAGCAGCCTGAAATGGCTTGGTGAGCCAGCCTTGAAAATGAGCACAGCTCGTAATTGGCATTGTAGACTATTATTAGTGATACAAGACAGTTCTTTTCTTTGGTGACTTACTATACACATTATAGGCAAGATGTGGTGAACTACAGAACTTGGCAATAATTCTGTGACCCCACACTTCCAGAAGGTGAGCTTTCCCCCCGCCCCTCCTGCCTTCCCTGTAGTCAGTTCAGTTTGGCTGTTTACAACTGGGATTGACAACATATAAAGCCAGAAAGCAATCTCTGTTGGAAGTGCCTTTTGTGCTACACAGGTTGCAGCAAGATAAATCACTCTGGAATGTGATATGACACTACAGTATGAGAGGTGTTGAAATCCAATTGAATGTAATTTGCCACACAAAAAAAGTGGGTGTGGGGGGAGAGGGAGGGGAAGGAAAGAAGAAATGCTTTTTCAGGTAGGAGTCTCCATCAGTATAGGTTGTGCACGAGAATGAAGTCTTATTCCAGATAACTAATGTGTATAATATTAAAAGAAGTAACTTTTTTGTTGTTGTGCTAGGTAAAAAGGATTTCCTGGGCTTATATTTGCCTAATAATTTCTCTTTAGTTTGTGTGTTTAAATTACGTTACAGTGCGCTGACCTCTGCAGTTTTTTCTTCCAAGTAATTTTTTTGTTAATTTTTTCATCAGTAATTTTAATGTCAAGACTTTGAAAAATTATTCAAAGGTTTTGATTTGATGCCTTTTACATACAAGTATTTTGGTTTGGCCCTATGCAATCTCTAATAAGCACATTCCATAGATTCTGTGGATTTTTTCTATCTAAATTAAGTGGCTAAATATACTGTTCTTTAAAGGAAATATACTACTTTTTTAGGGACTGCTGGGTAAGTTAAGAGCACACCTCATACTCTTAGTTGTGTAAGCACATGATGAGGCATGAAGTTATACACCTCTACCCCGATATAACGCGACCCGATATGACACTAATTCGGATATAATTCAGTAAAGCAGTGCTCCGGGGGGGGTGGGGCTGCACACTCCGGTGGATCAAAGCAAGTTAGATATAACGTGGTTTCACCTATAATGCGGTAAGATTTTTTTTTTTGGCTCCCGAGGACAGCGTTATATAGAGGTAGAGGTGTATTATGTTTCCATTTATTTTTGGTATCTTGTATGGTATAACTACCAAGGCCACATATCTCTTCTGTAATAGACACTTAAATATCTAGTATGTATAACTGCAGTTCTTGAAGTATGTTACTGCTGTGTTAAAGGACATCTTTTGTATATTATTTAATGAGCCCCGTAACTTATCAGATATTCCAGAACTGAAGCCTCTGACAGCTCCTGAAATTCTTTACTTTCATGGTACGGTACCTGTTTCAAAATGCACCATTGCATGCACACTGAAATAGCGTGCAGTTGGAACTCATCACTTTTAGTTTGCAGGACCAAACTCAAGATCACATGAAACTACAAAACGAAGTCCCTTCTTTTATTTTCAGGGGCCTTCAAAAGCCAAGTCAGGTTCCATAGTTTTTCCATCAACTTGAAATACTTTAGGAACCAGTGATGAAGGGAAGAGGGAGAAAAATGAGGACTGAAAGGGGGAAATGATGGGAAAAGGAAGGGCCAAAAAGAGTATTGTTTTGTTTTTGATCTTTCAACAATGTACCTTTGTTGTTCGACCACCTATTTTGCTCAGTGTAGCTTTTTGTTTTTTGAAAATGTAATGAAAATTTCTGTTTAATAATATGAAGGTGCTTCCTTTTTAAGTTGATCATAACCATGTCTTGGGCTTATAAACAGAGTGAAGGCCAAAGAGTTTCGTCAGTCCAGGATACAGTTGCTACTACCTTGTAAACTTAGAAGTATTGTTCAGTGATCATTTTTTAATAACATAGGACCCTCTCTCCTTCCATGAGTGAAAACCTGTGGATCCCACCTCCCCACCATGCACCCTGACCCTAGGGAAACCCCTTTGTAGAATCCACCAGGTTCCACCTTGGGTGGGGAAGGAACGAAGATAAGGCTGGGAATTCCCCTTCCCAGTGTTGAACCAATTCACTGTTGTTATGCCCTATTCTGCTAGGCCCCATATGCACAGATTTTATGCACTTTCCATGAGGTGGAGTTTGGGGACACCTGCAACTGGGGCAGCTGATGAAAATACAGTTCCTGCAGGAGACTTACTCCAGTGGAGCAGCGGGGGAGCATCTGGTATCCACCAGTCTGGGGACTGAATCCACTGCCACTCTTGTGAAGGGGCAAACTCATCCTCCATCTCCCGCTTTCTCCCTTTCCCAATGAAAGAATTAAGAGGAAATTCTGAGTGCATATTCTATGGTGATCTCCCTTCCCTAGATGGGTTATTTTGCAAAGGTGTTACTGTTCAGGGGCCTGTGTGACTGAGAGGTGAGGGGGGTTTCCCTGAAGGAGCTACTACCGCTGGAAACCTAGAGCAAAATTCAACTTTCAGCTGAACTACCGCTGCTACCACCTGCAGTATCTCCCATAGCTTTCAGGGGATGCTACAGCAGCAATAACTACCTCTTTATTCTGCTGGTTCCTCTAGCCAACCATGGGAACAGTAGCAACATTTGTTCCTCTGTGCAGAGGACTCAAGAACTGGTATTCTTGGAATCTGCAGGCTGGGCATGGCCTAGTAGAGGAGGAAGGTTTCTTCCCTCTACAAGGTTAGGAGCTAGCGGGTAGGGCTGCTGTGGTGGAAGAAGGGGTAACTGGCATCATGGAACCCTAGGGAGTTATAGAGAGGAGGGAGTCTCCTAACAGACTAACTGGAGGTGAGCAGAGGGCAGGGGAGCTGATGTGGGATGGTTGGTGTGAATGGAAGAGGAGAAATGGGCATATTTAAGCACTCGGGGAGGAAGTCTGGGTTAGAGTTTCTAGAGTTAGAATTTGTCTCAAACTGGACACTGTGAAATTCAGCAATATTCTTGTTTATTTTTATTACTGTAATACCCTAGTCATGAACCAGGACCACATTGTGCTATCCTCTGTACAAACACAGAACAGAAAGACAACCCCTACCCCAAAGTTTTTACAGTCCAAGCACGGACACTGACTTTTTCATTTTTCTGGGAGTTGCTCTGCCTCAGGGCCCCACCCTCGTTCCACCTCTTCCTGCTCCCGCTCTGCTCCCGCTATGCCCCTCCCCCCAGGTATGCTCTGCCTCTTCCCAACCTCACTCCACTCCCTCCCCTGAGCACCTGCCTCCAAACAGCTGATCGGCTGGTGGGTGCTAAGCACCCGCTATTTTTTTTTTTCCATGGGTGCTTCAGTCCCACAACACCCACGAAGTCGGCGCCTATGAATCCAAGTAGAAGACAAGAGGCAATAGATGGATGCAGAAAGACCCGGGGAATACAGCAAAGAAGAGTGTTGAGGAGGGATTTGAAGGTGGATAATGAGGTAGGTCTGCAAATGTTTACAGGGAGTGCCTCCCAAATGTGTGTAGCAGCATGGGCCAGCCTAACGTTGTTCCTAGATATCACAGAATTCAGCATTTTCGCCATGGAATTCACCATTTTGCTGCAGCCAGACAGCCAAAATTTTGTGTTCTCTCTGCTTTTCTGGAGCTGCATCTTACATGGGAGCTTCTCCAGACCTTTAGCTTTCCCCATTGGTGGGGAGTTATTTGGATTATAGCGCAGTGGTCCCTGTACTTGTCCATGGAGCCAGGCAGCAGGAGATCAGGGTGCCTGAGCTGTTGCCAATCTTGTAATCAGATTTGGGAGAGCCAGAAGAGTAAACTGGTTATTCATGCTGCCGGGAAAAGAGCTGAAATGTGGCTGAATCTGGCTACAAGCTTCCCTGTTCCTCGATACATATGAGGGGAAGGAAATTCTAAGCTAGACCATCTGGAACAGTATCATGGAAGTCAAGGCCTATGGAGCCCGGCCACCTGGAGAGCACATTGGAAAAGCTATTGGTTGACGATAATCAAGGGGTTTTGTATCAATGAATGTTTTTCAACTATGCCCCATTGTTGTAATGTATGGGAGTGAAAGCATCAGAATAATTGTATTTTCTGGAGATAGACCCAGTTGACATTGTTGCAGAATATAGGTTTTGATCCCATTTTGCCCAGAGCACAGGGGACGCTTGCAAAGACCTTGTCTTTCCTATGGTTTTTTTTGCCCAAATTCACTACTGTTGTTGCTACCATTGCACCTCCACTAGGCAATAGCAAAGTGGCAGCTCTACTTTAGACAAACCTCCAGGCAGCTGCTGGCATTCTAAGCACTGTTGTCTAGTGCTGCTTACAGCAAGGTCTACGGCACATTGTGTGCAAAATGCTGGTGAACTCCACTGCCTTATTGACACTAGTGCAACCACCTGTGAAGATGACGTGACAGCACTGCCCCTCTCCTTGTGCCCAAGGCCTCGCCCCTCCCCATCTGCCTCTTCTTCCTCCTGCTCCCCTGCAGGAGCCCAGAGCACCCCCGCCACGGTCCCTAGCCCAAATGGCCAGGGGGTGAGGCCCCAGCCCCCGTGCTCTGGGCAGTGCGTCCAGCCCCAGTTCTCCGGGCAGCATGGCCAGCCCCAGTGCGCTGGGTGGCAGCACTCCCATGGGTGGCCGGGCAGTGGGGGCAGCCAGGCGGTGCGGGCCCAGCACCGGCTGCCCTGACTCCCTGCAAGAGGCAGGCCAGCTAGCCCCAGCCAAGGAAAAGTGGTCTAGGAAGGGAACCACAGGAGGAAGGGACCTGGCCTGGGGGCGAAGTGTTGGCTGTTTGGGATGGTACAGCTTACCGTTACCTGCGATACTCACTGCCCATGGGCGACAGCAACAATGGAGAATTTTGGGAAAAAGACTTGGCCTTAAAACATACACAAGAGCATGCATTTATTTAGAATTGCAACCTCTAGATCCTTGGGGTTTTGCCATTTAAGACCTGATAGAAACACCTTTAAACCAGCCTGGTTATAAAACTGTTCCCTTTTAAAATTATGAATTGCTCAGTATTTTGTTAACAATGCAGAAGATAAAATACTTATTTGTAAGTCTGCTTCATTGCTCTATTGAGACATAAAGGAAGACATAGCAAGTAAAGCTTGATAAAGAAGAATACAAATAAGGGAGAAAAATTCATTTTCCTGCAAAAGTTTAGCAGATTTCATAATATACTTCTCTTCAGATCAAGCACTATTCATATTATGAATAGTCTTTTTCAAGCAAATTCATCTCTTTGGCATGAACATCGAAGTAGTGTTGCCATGGCTTTCAGCATCTGCTCTTTTATACTTGGAATAATTTTAGTTTGAATTTTGGCCATCATGAAGGTTTTTAACTATAGAGTAGGAAAATTAGACACTGTCTTCTTGCAAGGTTCGAATCCAGCTATGAAACTTTGCTCAAAGAAAAAAATGCACACACAAAAACCACACCACCATAACAAACGGTGCCATTTTTATTAACCTGTTTCATTAAGAATCTGCCTCTGCAACTTTGTGTTACTTGTGGAAATGCTTCTGTGTTAGTGTCTTCACATAGAAAATTGTAATAAGGTACATAATTCCTTTCAAGTACAGATTCACTAATGTGTAGAAGTTAAACCCTGCAGAGTGCTATTCTAATCTAAATGATGAATTTATTACTAATTATGCAGATTATATTACATAGCTTCAGTTTAAATAACACGAGTCTGCACATTCATGAGATTTTACTCACTGTTAAATATTTTCCAATCAAGTTCTTCTTTCCTTTATTTATTTTTTAAAATTAGGGTTTCCTGTGTTTCAACAGTGTAGCGCTATAAGGGAATTGTTCAAGGGCTAATCCTGAGAGATTTACATGTCTCTCTAAAGCCAAATCACAGCAGAAACAATGTGTTTCCTGGCTATAATGAACCATGGACTAGACTAGCGGTTCTCAAACTGTGGGTCAGGACCCGAAAGAAGGTCGCGATCCTGTTTTAATGGGGTTGCCAGGGCTGGCTTAGACTTGCTGGGGCCTGGGACTTCAGCCCTGGGTAGTGAGGCTCAGGTTGGGCTTTAGCTTTGGTCCCCCTGCCTGAGGCAGCAGGGCTCAGGCTAAGGCCCCCACACTGGCACATGGGGCCACATGGCAGGAGGTTACAAAGTCTGAAGATTTCTTCCCTCAGCCCTGCTGGACTTCAGTGCATTTAAAGCTGGGCTTTGCTCCATTGTATAAGAATTAGCCCAGAGATAGCAACAAATGTGGCATTCTTGTACTTTGAACAATTTTTTAGCAACATATTTATAAAATATCTCTGGATTATAGTGGTAAATCAGGGGAAATATTAATACTGCCTATTTTATATTAAGATTTTTATCTGTGATATTAATGCAATTATTAGCCTATAAATATACCATTTTAGAAGTCATTTGTGTGCACTGATTGTACATGGAGCCATTCTTACTGGCAGTAGCCCAAGAATACACCCCTACTGCCCAGAGTTTAGGGGGAAATGGAGTATTTTTCAAGAATGTTAGCAGTTGTATGAAACCCGCTCCAACTCTAGAGCATGCAAAATTACTTCATACTAATCTATCTGTTCATGTGTTTTGAAAACATACCTACTGATGGGTACAAATTCAGTTGTTGGAAACTTCTACGCTGAAGGAATTCAAAGAGGGGTAGCATTGTACGTTTTAAAAAAAAATTACAAAACCTGTGAGATAAAATTTGAGAGCGATTATATGGCCTAGAAGACCTAACATAGGGTTTATATTTTCCAGTTCTGCCATTGGTTGTGGGCCTTTGGTAAGTCACCTAACCTCTCTGAACTTCCATTTTCCATCCATAAAATGAGGCTAAGAATACTGACTTATGGCTTTGTGGTGTTGTGAGGATTAATTAGTTAATTCTTACACAGTCTTTATATTTTCAAAGTGATAGATGGTACAAGTGATAAATATTCAATAGAAACAGAAGGTAGTTTCTGTTGCTGCAGAGCCTGGAAGATGCATCGTGTAGTAGCTGTATAGATATCACAGCCTGAATAAACCAGTCCCCTCTTCTGCCTAAAGTGCTTTTACAAATTCTTTAGTTGCAAAATTGGGGCTCGATTAATAAAACATTTTGAAATTATTTGACTTGTGTCCTCAAACTGAGTGTGAACAATTCAAGAGCCTTCCCCCTGGCACTCCCAAGTGCATGTTCTGTACTAATGTTTTCCAGGAATTTAGCTGCATGTTGTATTGCGGTGAAAACCACATTATCCTCATCCTGGACTGTACTACGTAAATTTTAGTGTGAATTATTATTATTTTTTTTTATAAAAGCTTTATACTCAACCAACCTTTTTTTTTTTTTTTTTTTTTTTTTTTTTTGGTTTGGGTTGCTATGATACCTCAGTGATGGGAACCTTAAAAAAATCTAAGGTACACACATGGTGCCTATAGTCAGCACACAAAGTTCCATACCATCATGCGACTTAGCATTGCAGCTCATGGCAGACACTCTGCATTGAAGTGAATTTCCCCTTAACTTCTGCCACTTCAATGTGCATTTGCCTCTTTTCTATTATAAGTATCTTCATCTTCCCTACAGTGACTCATGGTCATGCTTCCTGAGTCAGTGTTGTAATAATTAAACTAACCCACCCCACCTCCACACACGTATATGTATACCAGCTCCAAGTGGGAGTAGCCTTACTTTAAAAATAATAAGTGCATGATATTTTGGCCTCTGGATTCATGAGGGCAGAGAAATTATTGAAATCTCTGTACTAGTGAGGCTTTTCGTTTGAAGATTTATGTCCTCATTATCAGCTTGTCCAAAGTCACTTTTGATGCTCTCCACAAATTTGAAATGTAATTAGTTGAATGATGGGTCTTCACTGAAATAATAAATGTAGATAGGGTACCATACCACCTGGAGTCTCTCAGTACTGTCTCTTCATTACCTACAGCAGCATTCATGATCTGTGTCTATGCTGTGTCTTACAGAGAATGAAATCTGGAAGCTCATAGAGGAACATAAATAACATTTAGAAATGCAATTAGATTAGAAGTATTGGCATCCATATGTCTGAGTTTTGGAATATTGTCTCTAAAAATATATTATTCGCTGGATGCAGAAACTTAAAATAGCAGCTGATATAGGAAGATCAGATAATTGTAGAGCTGTCCACTCAGCCTAAAGGAAATTTATTCCATATGCACTGATGAGTGATACAGAAATACTTAGAATTTTTTTTTAAAGTGAGAAGGTACAGCATATCCCAGCATTCTGGTCTGAGGTCTGTTCACCTGTTTACAGAAAAGCTGTCTTTTGTGTGTTCTTGATTGTCAAATATAGTGCTTTAATTCAGTAATGATTAATCAAAATGGAGATGGCTGCTCTGAGCAGCTCATGGAGTCCAAAAAAATAATTCTGCCCAGGCTATTAACTTTACAGCTGTACCTTCTATAATCAAATTATGGGCAGTTGACAGGAATTTAATTGGTTGCCCTAGAAAGGCCCTAATTTTTTGGCCATCTTCAGTAATCTAGTCGCCTCCGCATATTCACTGCTTGTGGGATCAAGGCGCTTGCTCTGCTGCCTTCCGGAATCTTCTGGAAAACATCCATTGCAGCCACCTGCCCTCCCATCATGGAATGTTCTGAGGGTATAAAAGGGGGAGGGGCCCCAGCTGCCCCTTAGTTCCTTCTGACCCCACTGAAGGCACAGCTAGGTCAGATCACGCAGTGTCCTGATGCTTTTCTTGTTCGGTTCCCCCCTCTCTTTTTCTGACCTGTGGGGGCAAATTTTGTTTGTCAGTTAGTGATTTTTGTTTGTTTTAAAGAAAAAAGAAGAGAAGTTCCCCTCCTGGCAGGGGGTTTGTCTGGACCAGCAAGAGCAGGAGGGTTGCCTCCCATGCTCCTGCTGAGGGGACTTCATAAGGGGATGTTTCTCAGGTGTGGTCAACTAAGCAGGCACTGAGTCCAGCATTGACTTTGAAGGATCTGGGGCTCTGACACCAGAAGACTGAGTCCTTCATGGTCCAAAAGTTATCCATGTAAATCACACACTGTTTCACAATTATCATGACCTAACAGGGTCATCCAGGACAAAAGCAACTTCTGTGGTGTGCCCTCAAGGCATCTTCATCACACTATATTGCATGATTTGCTACTGTGGCTATGTGTGTGGTTTTTTTCTTTAGCTTTTTAAATTCTTCATTAATACTTGTTTTGGAAGAGCAAGGTCAGTTGCCTCTATTCACTCTCTTGTATGGTGTCCAGACCTGATGCTTGTTTTGGCAGTTCTGATCTCCTTGTGTAAGCCAGTGGTCTGTAACCAGAGTTCTTCAAGATGGCTCTCTGCATAGTCACAGTCCCAATCCTCCTTCCCCATTTCAAATCTCAGGTTAAGTCGTCTTGAATTAGTGGAAGGCACTGAGAGGCAGTTGAGGCCACTCCCTTTTATAACCTCAGAACCCTCCAGAATGGAAGGAGCACAGAGGGACAAGTGACCGAAATGGACAGTGCTTTCCCAAAGGTTCTGGAACCTTGCAGCATGGGTGTCGTGATCCCACAAAAGGAAATATGCAGGGGCCACTCAAAGATTACTGGTGAGTAACCTTAATTATTTTATCCTGGTATATTTGACTAATATATTCATTTTGATAAATATGTTCCTTATAATTTACACTGATATTCTAATTCTAGATTTTGTTTTACTTCATATCCTACATAACTGACCTATGGGGTCTCTATTCTTTTGTTGTGTCATTTTTACTAGTTAATGAGCTCTAAATTTAAATTTATAAAACCCCAAACAAGGCAAATTCAAAACTCTATTTAAATAAAATTAAGGCTATAGCAGAAGCCAGGGAATTCAAAGGATTATTTTCATCTTTAATTTATATTGTTCAGCATTTTATTTCCTGCAACAGCGTGACTTAAAGTATGCAGTGCCGCTAACCAGAAATTAAAAAGTTAAAGGATGAGATTTTCAAATCAAGGCAAGAGATTTAGCCACAGATCTTCCACTAAAATTAATGAAAGAAATATGGCTAAATTCCCTGTATGGCTTAGAAAATTGCAACTAGACTTTGTAAAATATGCACCAAATCACTTTGTACATCATGGTTAATGTGTGGATATTTTCTCATATGGAAATAGCTGCATGGATCCATCCACGAATGTGGACTGCAAACTCCGGAGCACATGGAACAAGACTTTAACTCACTTTGCAAGGCAAATAAATATCCCCATAAATATCTAACAATATGTGCACCAAGAAAAGGAATTAATATGTCTAAAGTATACTGCAAAATTTTCTCATATTTAAAAAAAACCCATCTGTTTACACTTTTTTGAATTGTAGATCTTCAAGTTAGCTTTGGCTGATATTAATGTTATTAAACAACATTTTGAGTTCTGTTTACTTCAGTGGAAATACTCGTATACTTAAATATGTTCTTTGCTGGCATATCGAAGAAATAAGGAAGGTTATTTGTTAAGGAATTTTCATTTTTAGATGACACATAATTATGTAGATGTGTAAAATCTGTAGCTCCTAGAATGGATAAGAAAAATAACAAGGTATAAAATAAAAACATGACTTGCTTTAGCTTTTGTAAATTTAAACCATTATATAAAGATCTGGTAGTTACATGCTTATAAAGAAGTGTGAGGAGACAACATCTCCAATTGATTCATTTCCCACAGCATATATTTTTCTTTGAAATGAGCCTGTGCTTAATTTATGTAATTTATCATTATTTGTAAAGAACAGTTCGCTTGCATTTGGTTTGTTTGTTTTTTGTTTGAAATTCAAACTCGTCTCTCACCAACAATTGAATTGCACTTTACTATATAATGGCTGTAAAACTCTAAACCCTACTGCATAATTCTAAATCTTATTTCTCAGAGAGAGAAAAAGAACGACAATTCTTAAGTATATAGTTGCCCTTTATCTCCTATAGAGAATTATTAATCTAATCCATCGCAAAGGTTCTTTTGCAGCTCTAAAATGAGCTATTAGAGGTGTTCCTGTCTTCATTTATAAACACGCATTACTGATAAATTAATGGGTCAACCTTGCAATTATCTAAATTTGCACAGAGATAATGGAAGCTGTCTGAACAACGCCCTGTTGAAAATTACAAATGTACAGTGAGATTTTTCTCAATTTCTCTAATCCATTTTTGTGCAGTGATTTTAAACTGTTCAAATACGTGCTTTCATAAATGTTTTCTCACTTACTGTGTGCATATGTCTGACTGTCACTGTTTGTGTCTTACATGAACTCAAAAATGCCTCAATCATTTTTATGAATTCTACAATCACTTTTATGAAAACTATAACAGTATTCCATGAACTCCCTTAACCCACCCTTTGTAATATCTTTCTGAATCACAGCAGTTAAGTGGTTCATATTTAATGGTTAGATTTACTACAAGGTTGTACAGTATGCGTCAGACTGCCACATTAAATTGAAAAGAAAAAGGAAATATTCATATGCCATATCTTCCAAATGAGAATGGATTTGGTTTAATACTAATATAGCTGTTTGTAAAGGGAAGGGGGATGGCACCCCAGGAAATTAACTCTGTTTATCCATAATCCCTTGTTAAGTATAAAGTAACAAATGGAGGTCCTAATGCTCCTTTGTTAACTAATCTAGTATATATTTGGTCTTGACTACCTATCTGCCTGTCTTCCTTTATGCTCACTTTCTATATACTGTCTCATGACTAGAGCTGGCCCAATAACTGATTTTTCAGTTTGGTGGTAGTTTTGAAAAATCTAAAGAAATTTTGGTTCAGGTTGAACTGAATCTGAAGTTTTTTTTGGAATTTTTGGTGAGTTGAAAGTCCGCTTCTGGTCTGTTCCAGAGCAGGAATTCAAACCCAGGTCTCTTACATCGCTGGTGAGTACTCTACTCTAACCACTGGGGTAAAGGATAAAAGGGGTGGGGTGGAATGGCAGCCCCAGCACCCTTACCTCCTCCTGTGGCCATTTTGTGAATGGCCAAAACTACTCATGTCAAATTCACAAATTGTTCAAATCAACCCAAACTGGATTTTTTTTTTTTATGAATAAACTATTCATATGAAAAATTTCCACCAGTTCTACTCATGGCACTAATACTTATCATGTGATTGATAATCTTGTGTCTATACTTTGTGTTGAAGATGTTGTGAAACTTAGAGTATTTCAACAGCACTGACAGCCCAAATCCAGGATGCATGACAACAGCACTTCAGCATGTTTATGCCAGATAAAAGTCAAATGCTCTCCTTTGTGTATGCAAAGCTCCCATTTTGCTAATCTGGAAAAAAAAAAAAAATGTGACCTTGACTTCATAGGTCTTTGGATCAGATCCTGTATGTTTACAGGATCAGTCCTGAGGAGTTTAGGCAAGTTAGGTTCACTTTCTGGAGGCTAGGTTGCCAGAAGGAAGGGAAGGGGGAGAGACACTAATCTTACCTTGAGTAAAATAACATAACCCATTTGTAACTTGGAGAGTTATAGTATGGTGTAAGTCTTTTTCTAACACCTTTCACCGAAAGTTCTTTACAAACGCACATTAAGCTTCAAATCACACCATGAGTTAGATAAGTATTATATCCATTTTACTGCTGTGTAAACAGAAGAACAGAAAGGTTCATGACCTGATTTTTCAGAGGTGCTGTGCAGTCAGATCTCCATGTGTCTTTGAGAGGTGTGTGCACTTGAGTCTGAAAATCAAGCTATAAATATCTCCATTCAAGATCACAAAGTAAATCAGCAGTGGGAATAAAATCCAGAAATTCTGCCTTTTATCTTTGTTCTAACCTTTAGGCAAAAATTAATAATTGCCACAAATAAAAATGTTGATGCACAGTAAAATACAGTGGTTGTTTGTATAGCACAAAGATCACTGGTGGTGGTCAGCGTAACAAAGAGGAAATGTGGATTCAGCCCTCAAGCACCTTCTGAGATAGACAGACAGAATAATACACACACATATTGTACCAGTTGACCAGAGGGTGGAAGTATTACAGGAAGGTGCAGTATAAGGGGGTTTTATTTTCTACATTAAAATAGTTTGTTGAATTGGGGTACTGTATTTTAAATAAAGGGACTGGTAGGGAAGGGAGAAGGCCTGGTAGACTAGGCCAGGAAAAGTATTTGGATATGGGAGCTGCATGAAGATGGTATAGTTGTATGGGGACCTTTGTATCTCTCTGTAGCAAATTATCATGGGCAGTTGAGCAACATCTCGCCTTTAATGGTGCTAGTTTTTTACTTCTCTAATTCTTAAACAATGACTATGCTTTTCCTCAGTGCTCAAAATGTCTTGTTTTGTATCTTCACTTTGTGCATGTTTTCTTATTCATCAGCTCTCCTTCACTGAATGTCTGTCTGCTAGAGGGCTCACTTTGTCACAACTTTCTTTCAAAAGTGTGTGCCTTAGTACTTTATTTTGTATAGTATTGGGCTTTATCTGAAACTTTCCTTCGGAAAAATAAGAGTTCATCCAGTTCCAGGTTCTAAAAGAGAATTTTACTGCCAATTAAATTTTCAGGTCATCAGATTCCTTAGTGGTGTTGCAAGAGTTTTGGTTACTGTTGTTACAGCAAAATTGACCAGTGTTTTACAATAACACAATTCAGACTAGCCTGTCAGTGCTTCTAGGAATAAGTCAGTGTTTAAAACAAAATCAAAACAAAAAACCTACATCTTGTGTGTTGCCTTTTTTGCCTGGGGTTAGCTGTTCACTTTAACATTCAAATATATTTGCCCATCTAATTTAATTTCCTAGTATTAGTAAATATAATTCAGTATTACGTAGACTCAACTGACCAATATTTGGAGGATCAAGCAATAATTTAAACATTGAACTACATAGGCTTTCCAACAAGAGCAAAATAAATTAAATAACCAACAACTTTATTGTGCTGCTGCCTGTTTTAAAGCGTACACATTCATATAAAACATAGAATATTGTGTAGTACCATGAGGGAGATTTAAAAAAAATCTGTTTTTAAGAAAATCCATTTAAGCTGTGACTACAAGCATTAATATGAATCAATCGTAATTGTATTGTTATTGCATGGTGTCATTTCAGAGCAGCATTAAGGTTATTTGGGTGCCTGAACTGTGCATATCTATATCTTTGGATTTTTATGATGTTTACAATCCCAGGAAATTTAGAATTATGGCTAATGTTTGTTTTCAGGCTAATTAAACATGCCTGAAAATGTTTACCCTAAATATGCTCTCAACTTGCAACTCCAGAAGTAAACTTTCCTTCAACATAGATTGGATGTGGAGTCCCAGTAAGGCCGTGAGCTCGTTTCTCACACAAGCATAACTGCAGTTACCTTTACATGATTGCCTCTTCTGCCCACGCTGGGTACCCTTCAGTGCCTATGTTAAGAGTGAAGTTGAAGGAAATGGCTGGCATCTCACTAGTAAAGCATAGTATAGTTTCAGTGTGGATCATTATCAGATTAAGCACACTTTCTTTTGAGTTTACTAATGTCTGAAAATCCCACAGGCAGAGTGAAATAAAAATATTTATTAAAATATGCTAACATCAGAGTCTAAGGATGTACAGAGGGACCACTGTTTACAAAAGCTATCGCTCTTACAATATAGATGCAGGAGAATACTAGAAAACCCAAATATTTAAATGTAAACTGCAAACATATCGTAGTCTTTGGTAAAACAATAATTGCCCAGTCCAGGATGCTTGCTAAGGATGCTATCTCATGACCTTGCTCCATTAGCTGCAATAAATCAGCAAATGTTCCAGGACTACACTTCCTCACAGCTGGTTAAGAAAAGGCAACTTTTAGTAATACAGTTTTTCTGCATGTTTAGCAGCACTTTGGTATTGTGTTATGATTTCTTTGGACTTGTCTAAACACAGAAGTTGTACCACTTTTTAACTATATAGAGATAGTTAAAGTGGTAAAACCCCCACAGTGTGGATGGAGTAATATCATCTGTATAAAGATCCTTATGATGATGTAGCTTGTTCCTGTACAGGAAGAGGCATAAGTTATTCCTGTATAAGGCATTTTTATACAGGGCCGCCCGGGGGGGGGGGGCGGGCAAGTGGGGCAATTTGCCCCAGGCCCTGGGCCCCACAGGGGCCCCCACGAGAGTTTTTTGGGGCCCCTGGAGCGGGGTCCTTCACTCACTACTTCCGCTCCAGGTCTTCGGCGGCAATTCGGCGGCGGGGGGGTCCTTCCGCCCCGGGACCCGCCGCCGAAGTGCCGGGTCTTCGGCAGCAGGGGGCCCCCCGCCGCCGAAGACCCCAGGCCCCCTGAATCCTCTGGGCGGCCCTGTTTTTATATTGAGATAACTGCATCTGCACAAGTGTTGTACTGGTTGTAGAAGATTATTATTTAGAGACGCTCCCTGACAAGGGACAGTATTATGAACATAGGGCACATCTCCAAATTCCTGGAAGTGGGGATTGGGAACACCGCATGGCTGGCTGTGTGCAGCAGCTCCCAAGTTCTCCACTTTATTTTAATACAGTTTTATTCCTTTCTCATTCACTGGTTTTGTTATTTAATGAACCCCAAGATCATTACACTGGTTTAATTATTTTGGATCACACCCCTAACTGCCATAGTTATACAAAATCTGTATGTAGGCCAGGCCTTTAAGAAAATATCAGTGTTAACACAGGATACAGTGGATGAAATCCTGGCCCCACTGAAGTCAATGGGAGTTTTGCCACTGACTTCAGTGGGGCCAGGATTTCTCTCAGTATGTACCTCTTAAAGGATAATGTAAAATTTGGAACAATATGTAGGTAATTTTGATACACCAGATGGCTGTGTTTAAACCTCTGATGGTACAAAAGGAATTCATTTAGCTTTCTGGCATAAGGCCTGTTTTTTATCCTGTGGATTAGTGCTTGAGTTTAAATTGTGCATTATTATAATGAAATAGAAAAGGTACTAATATAGCAACATAATGTTAAATTGTTATCCTGTCAATTTTCATTGTTTTGTAAAACATGAGTAGTTGCCAATCAGTTTTTTTTCAGTACCAGCAATCTAATTATGAAAGTTGACTATTCTTTGTAGTTGATAAAATTCAAGTTAGGAATTTTTTTAGCAAGACACCTGATTTATCACTTCAGATATGTAAAATGTATCAATCTTTTCTCCTCCTTTCTTTAGTAATTGGAGTTTTGTTGTTGCTCCTAAACTCTGTTTTAGGTTAGGAAGCGAAAATATTGGCTTTGTATAATTCAGTACATATATTTTGCATACAAAGTAATGCTAATTGTTTAGTAATAGACAGTGCTGAAACAATACATAGAAGGCTTAATTTCATCATTGAGTCTTACCTTGAGCATTGCAAACACTTCAATATCCTACAACAAACACAACAGCTTTTAATGTATTGCTTCTTTCTAATTTTACTGCCTTGGATGTGCTAAAATCCAGTCTAGTAAAATGAGCAAGGGTCATTGGGTTTACGAAATGTAATCATCTTGTTTAATAAAAAAAAAATAAAAAAAAAGACATTTGTTTCAGGTTCCGTGCCAAGTACAGGAAATTTAATCTTAAAGGAAAAAAGTCTGTTTTCTCCAAGCTGTGTTTCAAAACAGAGTAGGTTTTATTAGTCACCTGGAACACAGCATTGGAAGTCCTGAGGTGAGCATAGCGAAATAAAGGTTAAAGCATAGTCCAGTCTGGCCAAGTCAGAGAAAGTCACTAGCCAAGCTGCAGGGAAGTTCATTTCAGTGTCTCTCTCTCCTTAGTCAGTCCCCTTAGAAAGCAGCCAGGTTCCTCCAGAAGCCCACACTTTATTCCCTGACTGTCCTCAACAGGGAAGCTGAGCAGAGACCCCAGCTTGAGTACAAAGAACTGAAAGAGAAGTGGTGGGAAAACCTCCTTTCTCTTGGTCCTTGTTTCCTAGGTGTCCATGTTTTGGTCACTGGGGCTTTCCATTGTCTCTTTGAGATTCTATATTGGTATGGGTCACTTTCAGCAGGTTCCAGCTATTTATTCATTGCAGCCCAGACAGCCAGGCAACACCCACACCTTATGTGCGGCACTGCCCCCAAAAGCAGACTTGTCACTTTTCTTGTTTGAAAAAGCCACTTAGCTGCTTTTGGAAGTTTTACCCTAAGTCACTTAGGAACCTACACCATAATTAATATAATGGTAGAGTGAGTAATTAATTACTGATATTAATTTCTGAGTTTAGATTGACCCAGCTTGTAAACTACTTAACTGACAAATTGGTGTATCCTTCTTAATTCTGAAAAGTCTGAATTTATCACTCCTTTTTAGCAGAAATATAGGTTTAAAAATATTCTCTCATCTGTCTGCTTGTGGACCTTGCCAAATCATCAAGAACTATATCATTGTACATTTTCTATTTCAGCAGAACAGATATTAGATACACAGGAAGGCATTTGCCAATAAATTGGTTAGCAGCTACCACCAGGTTAATATTAAATATCCTCATTTTCAGGGTGCCCCATTCCCCTTCTCTACCTGCCAAAGGCCTTTCACTCCTGAGTCTTTGATCTTTCTCTCAAATGAGGCAGTACAGAGGGCTACCTGCTCAGATGGTCTTAAACTAACCACAGTCATCAGTGTATCATAACTTTCTGAATGTAGTGCCTCAATTCCATGGAACTTGCCTTAATCAGTCTCTGACTTTAGGTCCACTTCTGCTACAGTGGGAATTTTGCAATTCACTTCAATGGCAGTAGGATCAGGCCCTTATATAGAAACATCATTCTGTAGAAGTGAAATCTAGCTGACTTGAATATACCACAGAATGAACTTTCTTCTAACTGTTTTGCTAGACCTTTGCTTGAATCTGACATTTCCAGTCTGACTAGATCTCTTGGATGTGTTTATAAGAAGCATTTGTCTTAACTTACATTTGTTGCCTTCCTCAAATCAGTCATATTCTTCTGGGTAATTATGCCAAATCTTGCTGCATGTCACAGACCAAGTACTCCATTTTCTGGAATGCAGTAAATTTTCCAGAAGCAATGATATGTATAAATGTAAAATGAATCTGGTTGTCTCCTGTTGGCATAGCTATTATCAGAGGCCATGTCACTCTGTTGTAGACTTAAACCCATGGACATTAAAGCCAAAAGGGACCATTGTGATCATCTAGTCTGACCTCCTGCACATTGCAGGCCGCAAAACCTCACCCACCCGCTCCTGTAATAGACCCCCTAGCCTCTGGCTGAGGGCCTCAAATCATGATTGCAAGACTTCAGGTTACAGAGAATCCACCATTTACTCTAGTTTACACCTTCAAGTGACCCATGCCGCAGGGGAAGGCAAAAGACTCCCAGGCTCTCTGCCAATCTGACCTGGGGGAATCACTTGGACCATGGGCATGTCGGCAAGACCTACAAGTCATACACCTGGTTTATAAAAAAAAAAAAAAAAAATTCTCTGTAGTAACTCAGAGCCCTCCCCAGGTAGTGCCCCATCTCTGACCTTTGGGGATATTTGCTACTAGCAGTAGCAAATATCACATGCCAATGTAGGCAGTCTCGTCATACCATCTCCTCCATAAATTTATCAAGCTCAGTCTTGAAGCCTGTTAGGCTTTTTGCCCCCACTGCTTCCCTGGGAAAGCTGTTCTAGAACTTCACTACTCTGAGGTTAGAAACTTTTGCCTAATTTCAAGCCTAAACTTGTTGATGGCCAGTTTATATTCGTTTGTTCTTGTGTCAATATTGGCGCTTAACTTAAATAATGCCCCTCTCTCCCTGGTATGTATCTCTCTCTGATGTACTTGTAGAGAGGAATCTATCTCACCTCAGCCTTCATTTGGGTAAGCTAAACAAGCCAAGCTCCTTGAGTCTCCTCTCGTATGGTAAGTTTTCCATTCCTCTGATCATCCTAGTAGCTCTTCTCTGTATCTGTCCCAGTTTGAATTAATCTTTCTTAAATGTGGGAGACCAGAACTGCACATAGTATTCCAGATGAGGTCTCACCAGTGCCTTGTATAATGGCAATAACACTTTCCTATCTTTAATGGAGATACTTTGCCTGATGCATCCTAGGATTGCATTAGCTTTTTCAAGGATGCATCACATTGGCAGCTCGTAGTCATCCTGTGATTAGCCAATACACCCAGATCTTTCTTCTCCTCTATTGCTTCCAACTGATACGTCCCCAGCTTATAGCAAAAATTCTTGTCTTTAGTCCCTAACTGCATGACCTTGCACTTTGCACTATTAAATTTCATCCCATTTCTATTACTTCCGTTTTTAAGGTCATCCAGATCTTCTTGTATGATATCCTGGTCCTCCATATTGGTAATACCTCCTGTGACAGACCCAGACCAGTGGGGTACAGGAGTCTGGTAGAGGGCAAATATACTGGTCACTGGATGAGTAGTTTTCTGTTCCCTGAGTGACCAGAGCAGGGGCTGCACTAGAGTAATCAGGAACCTGCTAGAACCAGTTAAGGCAGGCAGGCTAATTAGGACACCTGGAGCCAATTAAGAAGCTGCTAGAATCAATTAAGGCAGGCTAATCAGGGCACCTGGGTTTTAAAAAGGAGCTCACTTCAGTTTGTGGTGTGAGTGTGAGGAGCTGGGAGCAAGAGGCGCAAGGAGCTGAGAGTGAGAGTGAGAGGGTGAGGGTGTGCTGCTGGAGGACTGAGGAGCACAAGCGTTATCAGACACCAGGAGGAAGGTCCTGTGGTGAGACTAAGGAAGATGTTTGGAGGAGGCCATGGGGAAGTAGCCCAGGGAGTTGTAGCTGTCATGCAGCTGTTACAGGAGGCACTATAGGCAGCTGCAGTCCACAGGGCCCTGGGCTGGAACCCGGAGTAGAGGGCAGGCCCGGGTTCCCCCCAAACCTCCCAGTTGACCTGGACTGTGGGTTCTTCCAGAGGGGAAGGTCTCTGGGCTGTTCCCCAACCCACACGGTGAATCTCTGAGGCAAGAAAATCCGCCAATAAGCGCAGGACCCACCAAGATAGAGGAGGAACTTTGTCACACTCCCAACTTTGTGTCAGCTGCAGATTTTATTAGCACACTGCCACTTTTTGTGCCAAGGTCAGTAATGAAAATGTTAAATAAGATTAGTCCCAAGACCGATTCCTGAGGAACTCCACTAGTAACCTCCCCCCAGCCTGACAGTTCACCTTTTAGTATGATCCATTGTAGTCTCCCCTTTTAACCAGTTCCTTGTCCACCTTTCAGGTCTCAGATTAGTCCCCATTTTCTCTAATTTCACTAATAATTTCCCATATGGAACTATATCAAATGGCTTACTGAAATCCAGGTAGATTAGATCTACTGCGTATCATTTGTCTAAAAAAAATCAGTTATATTCTCAAAGAAAGAGATTGTGCCAAACCAACCTGATCTATCTTTTTGTAAAACCATGTTGTATTTTATCCCAATTACCATTTACCGCTATTCTTAACCATTTCCTTTTCCAAAATTTGTTACAAGATTTTGCATACAATTGAGGTCACATTCAATTCATGTTAAGCTGTAGCATTTTTGCCTCCCTCTGAAATACTGGCTTCCTCTTCTCCAGCATTCTACTTCATTTTAGTCTAATGAGGCATGGAACTCATCCTTGTGACTTCCAGGAATAAGAGAAAGGGCTCTCTGTATCTAAGATGGCACTAAAGATTTCTTTAGCCAAGCAAACAAAGCTTGATTTGTGGCTGTCCAGGCTAAGCAAGCACAAGTCAGCAGTTCAGTGGAAGTGAGGCTGACTTCTCACAATGCATGTGTTGATATTGCCCAGCAGTGTTGCCCAGCTCTGTCACATTGCAGAATGTTGTGTGGCTCAATGTGGCCTGCTGAGATCCAGCTACTATAGTAATGTAATTAAATACTGGATGATATAGTCTTTGTTTTTCAATCAGGAACAGATGCATTACTTATTCATTGTGTGAAATATGAATAGGTTTTTGATAATGTTTTCCCTCAGTAAAATGAACCAACATTTTTTGATTCACAGGGAAGGAAGGACTGGCCTTTGTAATTTAAAGTATTTCATTAATAGCTGAATGCTTCTCCTTAAATGCACAATAAACTTATAGTATTTCTAAAATGGAGGTCAGGTTGGATTAGTTATGAGAGGCAAGAGCACACACAGAAGTTGGATGGGGTGGGCCAGGTTCATTGTGGTGGAGTGAGGGCTGATTTCCATGTAATGTGTCCTTTCCACACGGCTTCTGTTTATATAGTTCAATGAATATCAAGGGTCAGATTGTGTCTGTGTACAAAGCTGGGAGGGCTCAAGGAACCTAACACCCCCGTGCTCCCTTCTGCAATGACTAGACTGCTCCCGCCTAGAACTGGCTCAAATGAGCTCAGGTAGGGGGTTGAGGAGAATGTGCTGTGCGCCCACTTCCCTTGTATGCCAAGGGCATAGTCCTTCCAGGAGGACTCCCTTTTCCAGTGTGGTTCCATGGTTACCTCTTAATGGCACAATCTGGCAATGGGTAATATTGAATGCTGCATTTTCAGCTTCTGAAAGTGTATTTTTTCAGGCTGAGTAGAAGGATTATTATTCATTTGCATTTGCTGAATTTCTTTAGAATTGAAAAGTATTTACTTTCCATGTTATATTGAAACTGTATTGCCAATATAACCCTTCAGGCACACCACCCCATGTGAGTTGTTATAGACACACACCATTTTTTTTTTCTTTCCTCCAGTCAGTTATGGAACGGTGCTTGGGAATATGACAGCATTTTCTAGTCATAGCGGTGAGATGCATTGTTCCCATGCATGTTATAAAGTTTGAAGAAATTATGGTAAAATCAGTTTCTCAATGGCAGTTTCTCCTTCACTGGTACTCCATGTCCTGATGCCTTGATCTCCAGTTTGTGCTCAACGGCTATTTTTGACTTCCTTTAACTTTTAGTAGGATTGGTCATATAGTCCCCCTGAAACTCAGACTGTGGTAGCATTTAGAATGGGAACCTATTGAATCTCACAACAAGCTATACACAAAGCATGTTAATCAGCCTTTTTAGTGGGGACTTTAAATCTGATTCAACCCCAAGGCCAATTCTGACCAGCTACAGAACCCATGGCTGCAGGGGGCCCTAAGTTGAGAGAGAGATTTCTGTGTAAAGTTACTCTGCTCCAACTCACTCCTTCACATACCATGTTAAGAGTGAGTGTGAGTAGAGCACCCTTTTCTCCTGCAAGGACAGAACTGCTGTCAGGGGAGGACAGATGGGAAACTGTGCTAGCCTGGAGCACTTACTGACCTGCCTGAGCATTTATATTAAAACTAGCTGTTCTATGCAGAAGGTATGCTGGAATCACCTGTCTCTCTTTCTTTCTCCTCTGCACAAAAACTGGATGGAAAGAGGAGCGAAAGCCTCAGGGGAAAGAGGCCTTGACAAAGAGAAAGGGGAAAGGTGACTTAATCATGGTCTGTGAGATCCTACATGGGAAGAAGATTTCTCATAGTAGAGGGTTCTTTTATCTTGCAGACAAAGGTATAACAAGATCCAGTGGCTGGAAGCTGAAGCTGGACAAACTCAAACCAGAAATGCAGTGCAAATTTTTAGTAGTGAGGGTCATTTACCATTGGAGCAACTTACTTGGGGATGTGGTGCATTCTCTATCCCTCAAAATCTTTAAATGGAGATTGAGTGTCTTTCTAAAAAAATCTGCTAGAGTTCAGACAGAAGTAATTGGGCTCAATGCAGGAATTCTTGGGTGAAATTCTGTGGCCTATGTTATGCAAGAGGTTAGACTAGATGATCATAATGGTCCCTTCTGGCCTTAACATCTATGCATCAACAGCTTGCACTGAGTGATACTTCCCTTTCAGCCATCTGGAGAACAACAGTGTTTCCCTCTTTTCCTGGAAGCTAGGAGGAAACAAAAAAGCCCTGGCCCTGAATGAAGACTACAAAGTAATCTATATTTCTGAGCAGCTATTTTGCCCACTGGAAAGGGACATCGAATTGCTGCTAAACTCACTAGTTCAACTTCTGTATTCATCACAATCCTAGAAATCAACTGAAAATAACCTGTAACTGAGGGCAAATTTAGTCTACTACATTTTATATTTAGTGGCTTATTTTATGGGCATGTGCCATGGGCAGCAGCTCTGCACTTCAGAGACTTACTGGTGATATGCAACAGCTTCTAACAAGAACTGCATCACAACTAACAATATCCAAGAGCTCACTATCTATATGGTCACTAAACTAAACTTGGTGCTATTATAAATAATCTTGTGGATAATGACTCCCAATAATATTAAAGCGTCCACAAAATATTTCTTTTAGCCTGTTAATCCTGTATATCTGGTATGTGTGCACTTGCAGAAAAGAGGGGTGAGAAGCAGGGGAATCCGCTGGATTGTTTTCATTTCAATGGGAAAACAATTTCTCATAACCACATCATCAAAAAAAGAGACACCACCACCTGACAAACAAGTGGAAGAAATATGTAATGTAGTACAGATTGCTTGAAATGTTTATAGATGGTGCCTAAAAATATACTGCTCATTGTTCAACTTGGGTAATTTGGAGAGGAATGTGTGTGTGTTTGCAGAGGATTCTAGGAGTGTCCTACCTGCGAAACATTTTTGGAAAATATGTGATATTTGTTGCAATGTGGTACCTTCCAAGGTAAAATATATTCTTTTCATAGTATGAGCCTTGGAGAGCAACCATCCGCAGCAGGGTGATTTAGCAGCAGCCAGAGAGGGTGAGAATGCCTTATGTCTGGGAAACCACCTCTACATTCCCTTCACTCTGAAGGCACAATTATAACAAGTTGTCCTTTCCAGCACCACTGCTGCGAAGGTTTCAAGCTCTTATCAGAAAAGGGAAAAGAACAGCCTCCTGATGAAGTCCACCAGGACCATGCTGTGCATACCTATTTTTCCTAGTAAGTGGTGGGTGCTGTAGAAAGCAATAACATAGATTCCCTATCAGTATTGGAATTTGTATTGCTACTGTTTTTAGAAAATCATTTAGATGTCAGGACTCGTAATTTAGGATGCTACTCACAAAGCCTTAGCTTTGGAGGAACAGGTTTATTCCACATTTGAAAACCCATCAAAAGTTGTTTGTCTTCTCACCAGTTTGTTCAAAATTAAAGGAAGTTATTTGAGTATGGAGCGATCACAGCTTGTTAAAGTGAGTAGCGATGACCTTTAATCTGATTACTGTGGCAGAATGTTATTTTTCTTCCCTCTGGGTCACAAGTAAGGGCGAAATAGTCTCGTGTTTGGTTGTCCTGATGGTGCAATGCCAGCACAGCACAGCAGCTCATTGGCTTGACAAGATCTGGAATTGTAGTTCATCAGGATCTAGTGGTCAGTGTGTAGGCTGCTCAGTGTGCGTCTTTAGTCTCCAGCAAGGAAGCAGCTTCCCTTGTTAGAACACTCCCACCTAGCAGCAAATCCCAAAACACCCGTGTCAATATTAGGAGGCAGGGAGGACACTGTTCTTTTGATTTTCCCTTACAGCCAGAGCTAGCAAACTTCTGTGGTGGCTACTGAAACTGGGGGGTAATACACTGAAATAGAAGAAAATGGAAGGTATTGAAGGATTGGGGGGTTGATACAGTAACCATGAGAACAGGCAGGGTACTGGTAAAGCAGAAGTCTAATCTCCAGGCAGGATTGCTTAAAATCATATTTAAAACAAACTGTGGACCTCTTTTTATTTGCCTTTTCCTTCACTGAGTCTTTAGGGTCCACATTTTCAAGCTTTCGTCCATACCCATGAGGGCTAGACACTTACTTAAACATTAAAGTTGAGATTCTTGCATAATCATGTAATTCCAGGAACTGGAGATTTAAGAAACACACCAAATGTTGCAGGATTTGCAACTTTGGATTCTGAGCATCAGAGCTAGTTAGAGAGTAAATCTGTGTGAAATTCATAATTTAAAGGGAAAGAGAATTATTTGACATTAAACCAACAGTCTCAGGGGGATACGAGTTGTGAATCAAGCTTAGCTCTCTATTTTGTTAGCCAGGACAGTGCTGCAGAGGCAGCATGCTCAGTTCCCAGAGATGGGCGAAAGAGTGTGTTTTTGCATTGTTCTTGAGTGGTTCCTTCCAGCTGATGTGTGGAGTGGAGATGATGGGTTCCAGAGAGGGGGGATGAGTCTTGTTCTCCTTGGCAGAATAGTGGAGTTGTCCTAGATAAGACTTTTGAAGATGGAGTGGAGAAAAGAGGAAAACCCTGTAGAGTGAGGAAGCAGAAATCAGCCCGTGTCCAGCTTTTATAAAGGAAAGTCTTTAGTGAAGGCTATTGTCTTTAGTACTGGACTTAGTAAAACATACACCTGCATAGGACTACATGCTTTGAAATCTCACTGTTAGTTTCTTTTGGATGTTCTTCTGAATTTCTTTTGCTTTTTATAAAGGCATAATCTTTCAAAGTGTTTTTCTTTCTCCAAACGAATGTGGGTGTTTGTGAATACCTAATGCAATTAATTACTCATAATAGATGACATTTCTTTTTTTATGGTGCTGAAATAGAAGTCAATTATCACTCCAAAACAGCTCAAATTTCCAGCCTTCAAACAAATCCAAAATAATACAAGTTTGGTACACGTTGACTATGCAGAAGGCAGACTCGTCTCCCTGTGTTCATGAAGGCTCTTACATATTATTGGAGACACTAAGCTTCTCTGAACAGAGCATTACCTGGGATTATGGACTGGTTTGATAGGCTCCAGAAGATGTAAGAGCCTTGTTTTGCACTACTGTCCCAGAATAACCCAGTAAAAACTGCTTATTTAAAAATGTTGTTTTATTCCTACTACTGTGAGTCAAAACTTGCTTATTACAGTTGCATAAAACGTTCTTCTGGGTCTCCTATTTCGTGCATGCAGGTAACTCCCACATGGAGGGAAGAATAGCTATTACTCTTTGGTTTAATTTTTGTGGGCTGTATATTTAAAATTCTGGGTTAGATCCTCAGGTGTACCAGAGCAGTGCTGGGTGCACTTGTGTGGAGGAATAATAGGTGGGTTTTCTTCCACTTTTCCTCCACAGAACCCTTGTGATGTTGGATGCTGTCAGTCTTGGAAACTCTCAAGTTGCCATTTCTCTGGTGATCTTGGCTGGCACACATCATTCTGAAATACTAATGTTTTTATAGAAAGTATTTGTCACTGGATTTTCTCAGAAGGTTGCTTAAGTTCTGTCCTTTGCAACAGAATTTCTTAGTCCATATTTTCCAGTCTTCCTTTGCAGGTTTCACATGTGCCTGGCACACAAGGGATAGGCTATTACACTGAAATCCAAACTACAGCTGCCACAAAGTAGTATTTAGTATGCTATTTTCCAGCTGTCATTGATAGTTTGCCATATTTGGTAATTTGGATACATATCCGAAATAGGCTCAGTCCCAGCTATAAGGGTGAATGGAGAGGATGGTGGGAATTCTGCCATTGACTTTAATGGGGCCAGGATTTCAACCTAAGTATTTCATTAATTGCTGTTTAAGGTTGGGTGCTCACAACTTGTATGATTCCTTTACAGGTAAAAGTAGGTAAAATTAAGATGAAATCTAATATTTGCCTGGCAATCCACAGACGCAGAACATCTCTAACCACCCCAAGATCACTTTGTTCTCTTTCTAAAACAGAGGCTTCTGTTGCTAATGTACTAGCACCCACTCAGCTGGGAATGTGTTCTTTTTTTATATACTGTGTATGTTACTTGGGAAAATGCTTGGTCTGTGTCGATTTCAACACTCACTGTCAACTATAAACTCTTTCAAGCCAGGGCCTGTTCTAGAGAGATGGAACTGTATCAAAACCCTGCATCCAAATCTGGATCTGAGACTGATCTTTGTATCGCTTTAGTGAGCAGAATTGAAATCCTTAGATCTGAGCTGAACCCTTCCCAAAGTTCAGGGTGTTCAGATTCAGGCCATAATATACATAATTTT
Organism: Emys orbicularis; assembly: GCF_028017835.1. NCBI lineage: Eukaryota > Metazoa > Chordata > Testudines > Emydidae > Emys > Emys orbicularis. Next base: position 92,143,694 of record NC_088687.1, on the reverse strand, counting down.
CAGCCACAACCTTGCTGTGTTCAGTTTCAGAATCCATCTCTAATCGTAAATAGTTGAAATACGAGAGTCATTCCAGCAGCACGCCTAGGATCCTGTGCATTTCTGATAGCTATAGCATGGTATTTAGGCACCTAATACAAAATTAAGATATTAATTTTTGTTTGCAAAGGATCGTTTTCTTTGCCACACCTTGATTCAGCCTGTCTTACTTAGGGACCTTATACAAGCCACTTGGAATGTAAAAGTTATTTTATTCCATATAGGTTTTTATACCACAATTGTAGTATCAGAATCTGTAGACTTCTATAATTTGTGTTGCCCAGAAAACCCTGGATTCTTTTTGCTGGATTAAGCCCCAACTAGATGAGAGAGGCAGGTTTTTCTGTTCTGGGGAAAACTATTATACCTGTCATAGGAAAATACTACTAGAGGTTTTATAAGAAAGTAATTTTAACTAAAGACAACACTAATATAAAATCCATTTTATCCAAGGTATTTAATAGCCAAATAAACTTTTTATATGTTCAATAGAATATAATAAGCTGTCTATCAGAATAGATACAGCCACTTCACTTTGCACCTGCTGGCTGCAGGGTGGGCTGCTAGTGCTACTGAACAATGGTACTATAGCCCAGGAATCTCCACTGTTGAAACACACTAAAGGTGAAAAAGAGAAAGCTGTTAACATCCTGAAGCTGTCATCACAATATAGCACACATCAGAGTCAAATAGTGATAAACATATACGAGCTGGCAGATTGTTGGTAGGTGGTGTATGTTACTTTTAGAAGTAGTTTTTTAACATTTTTAGGACATGTAATATTTATTATTGTTCCTATTTTATTATATATTGTGGTGGGGTTTTAAAGAGGCTTTTAAAAGTACAAGGAAAGCTGGCCATATAAATGATTTGCCAACCCCCATCCACAAATTAAACAATTGCATCTCTGAGACTCTAAAATCTGGGTTTCTTTTGCTAGCATCCAGACCAGCAGTCATTAAACATGGGACGCATAGGTTGGAAGTGACGGAGGAGGAGAAGGACCTCGGAGTCCTGGTTGATCGCAGGATGACTATGAGTCGGCAATGTGACGTAGCTGTGAAAAAAGCTAATGCGATCTTGGGATGCGTTAGGCGAGGTATTTCTAGTAGGGACAGGGAGGTGCTGCTTCCGTTATACAAGGCGCTGGTGAGACCTCATTTGGAGTACTGTGTGCAGTTCTGGTCTCCTATGTTTAAAAAGGATGAACTCAAACTGGAACGGGTACAGAGAAGGGCCACTAGGATGATCCGAGGAATGGAAAACCTTTCCTATGAAAGGAGACTCGAGGAGCTCGGTTTGTTTAGCCTAACCAAAAGAAGGCTGAGGGGGGATATGATTGCTCTCTTTAAATATATCAAAGGGATTAATACCAAGGAGGGAGAGGAATTATTTCAGCTTAGTAGTAATGTGGATACGAGAACGAATGGATATAAACTGGCCGTGGGGAAGTTTAGGCTTGAAATTAGACGAAGGTTTCTAACCGTCAGAGGGGTAAAATTTTGGAACAGCCTTCCGAGGGAAACGGTGGGGGCGAAGGACCTCTCTGGCTTCAAGATTAGGCTTGATAAGTTTATGGAGGGAATGGTTTGATGGGATAACGTGATTTTAGTCAATTAGGCATTAACGTGCCATCGCGGGTAAAATGAGGGTCCGGCTGTAGAATCTTGCCTGTATGCTCGGGGTTCTGCTGATCGCCATATTTGGGGTCGGGAAGGAATTTTCCTCCAGGGTAGATTGGCAGAGGCCCTGGAGGTTTTTCGCCTTCCTCCGCAGCATAGGGCAGGGGTCGCAGGCTGGAAGATTCTGTTGTGGGTGAGTCAGCTTTTGTGGCCTGCATCATGCGGGAGGTCAGACTAGATGACCATATTGGTCCCTTCTGACCTTAAAGTCTATGAGTCTATAAACATTGCTTTTCAGTGAGCTGCAAAACAACACACTTTCACTTTGAGAAATTCCTGACCTCCAATCATCCATTTTCTCTTTGGTGACCTCTCTTATCAGTTCTGATGATCTACTTTGCACATCCAAGTATGAGAATGCAAGTCTAGTGTGTTGATAACTATTGCTTTAAATCAAATGGTAATGGTTGAGAACCACTGGCCTCAGCTGCTATGATAAAATCCTTGCCTCATTGATCAATGACAAACTCCTGTTAACTACAGTGGGATCAAGGATTTCACTCCAGGAAAAAAAGGTGTGATTCCTGCTCTGAAAAACTGACAATCTCTGTAGTCACCACAAATCAGACATGCAACACTCAGAAGACAATATCCAAATGAAGGTTCTTAAATTTGCTGTTCTGTTTTTATGTACCGTAATGAAGCCATTTATAAATACACCTCTACCCCCATATAACGCGGTCCTCGGGAGCCAAAAAAAATCTCACCGCATTATAGGTGAAACCGCGGTATATCCAGAGGTGAAAGTAAGCTGGTACGGTCAAGTACAGAGTACTGGCAAGAGCAGGTACGCCGTGCTGGACTGGACCGGCTTCCCTGGCGGTGATTTAAAGGACCCGGTGCTCCAGCCACTGCGGGGAGCCCTGGGCCCTTTAAATCACCACCAGAGCTCAGGCAGCGGGGCTTGGGCGGTGCTTTAAAGGGCCCGTGACTCCTGCTGCTTTACCGCATTATATCCGAATTCGTGTTATATCGGGTCGCGTTATATCGGGGTAGAGGTGTATTACTAGTTCCTTTTTATCTGTGCTCTTGGGGTAATATTGCTGCTTACTGCCTCTTTCATCAAAGGACTTGTCACATCTTCTCCATCCTGGAAAGAAGACCCAAATTCTTAAAGTAAGAGTACATTTATAAAAAGGAAATTCTCTGAGATATGACTCTGTGCCTTTAGAAATAAATTTCACTGTTGAAAGGATCAGACTTCCTACAGCAAATAATTAAATAACAATACACTGAAAAAGACCAGGAGGGTGAGAGATCTTTTATTGGACCAACTTCTGTTGGTGAAAGAGACTAGCTTTTGAGTTCACAGAGCTCTTCTTCAGGCCTGGGGCAGGATTGAAAGGCAACTAGGGTGACAGTTTGCATTTCAGTATGCCACTGGCATTTAGTGTAAAAAGGACAAAGGTTTGGTAATTGAATTCTACCTAAGTAATAAATGTCTCAACCAGTACAAAATGCCTAGATTATCACAGTACAGACAGCAGAAAGATTATTAACATGCTGATGGGTTAGCCCTCAGACCTGCAGCCATCAAACCAGGCTGACAACTTTGGAACAAGATACAGTAAGAAGATGGACTCCAAGTGGTTAAAATATCTTATCTGTTAATATAACTAGGTATGAACAATTCTTTGAGAAATACATTGCATATTCCCTCTTGTGGTGTGTATATATATATTTTGTCCCTGAGCTTCAGCAACCATTTAGAAATCAGTGTCTTTTGGGGGCCAAAGGAGGGCATTTTGCAGCACGGAAAGTTAAGAGCCATGAACTTATCACCCTAGTGCTCCACACTCTGCATTAGGTTCCTATTGAATACAGAGTCCAGATCAAAAACTCTGTCCTGACACACACACACACAACCCTTCCTGGGCCTAGCTGTCCCTGTACAACCACAACACTCCAACAATAGATGCATTCCATCAGAACAATGAAACTATCAACCAGTAAAGTACCCAGTAGGAGGTCATCATGTATTGCTCCTGCAGCATGAAGTGACCTTGTGGGGTCAAGGATCAGGCCCACTAGTTTCAATACATCTTTATAGACCAATGGATGATGTGGTATTTCATTTTTAAGACTTGCACAATAACAAGACAGAAGATAAACTAGGAGAGACTTCCCTCTGAGTTTCCCAGATTTTGAGTTTGTTAGAGGTTTGTTACTGTGCTTACTTATAAGAGACTGGAAGTAGAGCTACCTGGCACACTGGGGTGTTCATGAGTTTCCCTTGCAGATCTTCATTCACTGCATGAATTTCAGACCAGCTGCAGTCTCCTTTCATGCTCTTACTGGAGCTGCCACTTCTAAAATGCTGTCCTTGCATAGGTGTCCGCATGACATTGCCCTGTCAGCATTGTCCAAGGTTATGTCCTCACTATTCAGTGCTAGTGTTGGAAAGCCCATTACATTGTTGTATATCATTGTGTGCTGCCTACCGAACATAGGGTTACTCTCTTGTTTTGGAGGGACTCTGCCCTGGGCTAACCCAGCAGGCTCTCTTTACATTTACAAGTACCTGCTCCAGCGAAGTGTGACAGCCCATCTCTAAGTGCCTTAGTTTTTTGAGTTGATGTTGCTCTGTGTCTAAAATACCATCACAGATGGTATTGTCAGCAATGACACATCTTACACTTTGAAATTTTGGTCCATTCCTCAGCTGCGACTCTGTCAATAGGCACGTGATACGTCAGTAATTCTGGAAAGGCTCATTAGCCCTCTGCCTTGCTCCACAGAGGATGAAAGGGATCTGGCTGCTCTGTATGTGTGACACACACCAAGAGTTAACTGTCTGACACAGCACAAAGATCTATTTGTTACATTTTCTCCAATGTCAGGGGAGGTAGGATGACAAGAATGGGGATTTTACCCCTATCTTCTGTACTGGGGTGCTGTTACACAGCTCAGAACATTGATTTACATGTAGAAAGTATTAATGTTGTCCTAAGAAATAAACCTGAAGTGGCCCTTAATGCCATTTTATCCGTGTTTCTTATTTTTTCTTATATTTGTGCACCTGTACCTCACTGAGATGCTGTTAAATTGACCTGAGCTGCTGCCTAGATTGTAGACTGTTAAAAATAGATGTTAAATTATTAGTCTCCATAGTCTAGTGAATTAATTTGTTTTTGTTACATACCCTTCATCGTTGCTGTCATGAATGGTCCTTGACATGGGCTGACAAGGGAAGATCTGATAAGCTATTCAGAGTATAAATACATTTGACAGGTAATTGAAGTGTTTGTTTTAATTTACCTGGATAGATTGATAGATAAATAATGCATCAGTCCATATAAATAAAAAACATTTATTAGTACTTTTATCAGCCCCACCTCCAAAACAAAATCCTTACCAGAAAACACACTAAACATTGCACCACAGAAAGGATGAACTACTTGACGTACATGAAAGCAAATGGTTCAGTGGGCTGCATTTGACTTATAGATATGCTGCTCTTGTGGGCATGAAATAGTTCCTCAGTTAAATTAATACCTTTGTTCAATTTGTTTTGCACAGGAACTTTTTAAAGTGCCAATAGAAATGGAGAAGATAGTTCTGTTATCAGGTGCAGTTCCTATTTAACATTCCAACACATTCTTAATGAAAGATTTTTTTTAAAAAGGGCAACTGTGCTAGTTCTAAAGTGCTCATAATTTGAGTATGAAATGCTTTATTAAACAGATTTGGGGTTCTGAGGTTTTGCTCAGAGAGGCTTTGTAAGGGTGTTTCATGATTAGCTCTTACAAGGGCTACACATAATTCAAGATGACAACAACAAAAGTATGTTGCAGCTTACCTTGATTATGGGGCTTTGATAATATTTCACCCCTTTCCCTCCATGTGTCCTAATTACATCCTCATTTTGAGGAGGACATGACTAAAGCTGATTGGCAGCAGCAAATTAACCTTAAGGCCTAATTTGAAGCCCACTGAAACCTCTGGAAGATTTTTTTTGTTTGTTTTTGTTGTTGTTGTTTGTTGACTTCATTGAGCTTTGGATGAAGCCTGTAAAGAAGAAATTCTACCTAGAATTGAAAATAACAAAATACTAAGAACACTGAAGAACATAGAAGATGGATATGGATATGCTCATTAGAGACTTGCTAGAATTTGGCTGCTAAATTCTCCAGAGATTCTGTCTGCACTAAGCATATACTCTCTCCCCCCACAATACTTGTGTACTGACTGAACTGCAGATGTGCCATCCCAGCAGAGTGACTGCACATGCTCCATCCCAGGGCTTCAGGAGCTGAGTAGGGCTTTGCCTGAAATTGCTTCATGTTATCTTCATCCAATGTGTGGCACCCTGCCTTATTTACTTCACACCTTTCAAACCTGGCTCTGAATACAGAATTACTAATTTCTTTGCGTGGTTTTTTTCATGGTGCCACAGGATCTTCAGCAGTAAAATGGAGATAACACCCCTGTGAGATCAGGTGGTATTAAATAATTATTGTTTATGAGCCCATATAATGCTGCAATGAGAACACTAAAAAATACTATGAAGAAATTAATCTGTATTCAGAGTCAGATGTGAAGGGTGTGCAGTAAATAAGGCCTATGGCCACACATTCAACAATGAGGATAAATTGAAACATTGAATAGTTGCTCATTATTTGAGCATTGTTCATCCCGTGCATTGAATGAGGCAGTGGTCCTGTGGCCAAAATAAATAAATAAATTTAAATAAATCATGTAATTAAAGACCATATCATAAAGGGGGTTAAATTAAGGTTGCTCAAGCAACCTTAATTCTGGCATTTCCTAATTTTTTTAGTGCTTGAATTTGCAACCTAAATGTCTCTTTAACATAGTCATTTGGTTGTAATTTATTATCTGTGTTCCAGGTTCACTAGACACTGTCCAAACATACAGGAAGGCACAGTCCCTGCCCCTTCTAAGAAATTCAGTAACTGAGTTATTCCTTTAGCTCCAACAGTAATGAGCTGGTATTCTGGGAATTAAGATCCTTATCTGAGCCCCAGTAATTATTTCGATGTCTGTATATCTGTGGCGATGGCTTGTTAAATGTGTTTTTTAAACCTGGTGTCTGAGACAGAGCTCTGTTCTGTTACCAACATAGATGCATGGGCTCCCTTCTTAATATCAGTTAACTGCTCTGAAAATAATTCCTGGCTCATGTATAGTGCTTCAAAGTGCTTTACAAAAATAAGTGCATTCCGTTTTGTTTTTTATTTTTAACTATTTCAGGCTGCTTGATTTTTACACCAGTTCTTCTACAATGCTTTGCTTTAGTCATAAATAAATTGTGGTTTTGCTGCATAGTGTGTGGACTTTTATGGATGGCTGTTTTTTCTCTCACTGAAGGAAGGTATGCATGTCTGGGAGTACTGAATATTTTACAGAAAATGTATTCTTTCCCTCCAGATCTTTTTTTTAAAATTCACCTTTTGTATGCCACAATGTGTAGCCAACACCTAGGACTGTGGTTTTGAAAGGTGGATGGAGGGCCCATATTTAACTGTAAAATGACATAAGATCATTTTGCATCTGCATCTATCTGTAAAGCAGTAAAAAGGCCAAGCCCCTGCTGCAGCCATTTGTAGTACTGCCTGAACAATTAATTTCATCACAGCTGCAGCTGTTTCCAGGGAAGATCACTGAACTCCATGATTATTACTTCTCTAATTCATATTCTTTGCATAATACCTTCATTCTTCTTGAGGGGAAATCTTGCCTCATTCCAATTTTAATATACTGTAGGCTGCTGAGGGACTGAAGATGTCATAATAGGTAATTTGTATCTCTAAGTCTTGTGATTCTATGATATATTATTATTTAATTCGAAATTTAATTATTCATCTGTGTGCATTAGAGAGAATTTAAAAAAATGTTCAGAAAATAAAATAGATCCTTAAAAAAAAAAAATTTTTTTTTAAAAGCTTGCTTTTATTTCTGGATCTGAGTCATTCTTGAAACCAGTCCTTATTTCTGCAAATCGTGTATTTCTTCTGAGGCTGTTAAATTATATCCATCATTACTTTTCCTGGTTAAGCAGAATGACTCATATGAAGATTTTTTTCCCTACCACCTAACTCCATCCCAACGAGTTGTTTCGCAAAGAAGGGTTTTGGCTTGAGTTTTGGGTTTTGCTGCTTCCCTCTGACCTTCCCAAATACCCAACATACCTGTTTACATGTATATCGCAATAACTGTCTTTGATTTCTGCTTGTGGAACTTGCCTACTTGTCCCTTGCTAAGACCTTGTCTACACTACATAGTTTTGTCGGCAAAAGCTGCCTTTTGCTGACAAAACAGTGGAGGTGTACACAATGCAAAGCTATTTTTGGAGGCAAAACTCCGCTGTTTTGCCAACAAAACAAAACCACCTCAATGAGAGGTATAGAGCTTTTTGTGGCAAAGTTAAGCGACAAAGCGTCGGTGTAGACACTGCTGTTCATTATGTTGACATAACTGGCCGCCCCCAGCATCCCCACAATGCTTGCCCTGACTACTCTGCTCATTGTTTTGAACTTGGCTGCCCTGCGGGCATGCGCCACTCCCCTTTCAAAGCTCTGGGAAGGTTTGACATTCCTCAGACTGAGAGCTGACAGAGCTGCTGAGGATGCCACTCCCAGCAGCTGAGGAGGTGTGGGAGAACTCGGAGGGAATCAGACCCATTGGCAGGCGGGCAGGCAGAACGGACTGCTGCTAGGGCGGGGGAGAGGGAAGGGGAGACTGCTCAAACTGCTGTCTGAACTTGGAGACAACATGTCGACGCACACGCTTCCCCAATACACACTCTGTCTCTCTCATATATACACATACACGTTCCCAACCCACACTCTTTGTCTCCCCCCCCCCACACACACACACACACGCTTCCCCAATACACACTCTCCCTCCCCCTGCCCCCATACATTTCAGTTGAAAAGCAGCTGACAATCTAGTAGGATGCCCATGGAACAATGGGATCGAGAAACCTGCAACATGTGATGCCCCATGAGGCATTGCAAACCCTTCCCAAAACCCCCTGCGGCCGGTTGCACAGTGGGATAGCTACCCACAGTGCACTGCTCTCTCTGACGATGCAAGAGCTGCTAGTGGGGATGTGCTCTGCTGACACAAGGAGCTAGTGTGGACATGCAACAGCAGTTTAATTAAAGCGGCATAACTTTTGTCGACACTACAGAGTTTTGTAGATACACTGCAGTTTTTTAGGCTAATTGTCTGGATTAACTAGAGCCCCTCTAGTACTTTCAAATTGCTTTCCTCATTCAAAACACCTAACTGTACAACATTCTAATTCCATATTTTGCCAAGACAAAAATAAATCCTAGTTTAATAAGAAGGATGAGTCCCTCTCCTCCCACTAGAGTAGCCATGATAGAGAGCAGTGTTTGCCGTGTGGCATTTTGACACTCAAGACTTGTTCATTGTGTTATGGATTTGCAGTCCCAAATTCTATTTGGCAGCAGGATATGAACTCCTTACCTAATTATAGAATCATCAGCCCAGCAAAGGGATACAGTAATGTGGTATAAATACATCTGTTTCTTCCTATTACTTGTTCAAAGTTGATTGCATCCTCTTAGCAGCCTACAGGTTACAGCTGTTTAACTGGCTCACTTTTCAAAATCAGGTGTCCAGTACCAGCACGACATTAAAGTTTTCAGCACAAGGAATGCCGGTTAAAACACACTGGGTGTGTCTACTTTGCAGTGTAAGCCCAGACTCACACTCAGGCTTGAGCCCAACCTCTCCTTCCCTCTACACACAATTATGTCCGACTCGGGCCTGGACCCCACAGGGTGAAAGGTTTGAGCCCAGGTCCTGCTGGAACTCTGTCCCAAACTTCATCATTTTGAAGTGTGGATGCAACTTGGGCCTGTAACACCCAGATTCAAGCTCTGAGAGTCTGCAAATTCTATCCCACAATCCCATGGGCAAGTGTTCTTTGGCTACTCTTAGGAAAGAGAGGACAATCTGACTCTCAGAAACTGGAAGCAACTCTCCTTGTTCAAGAATACAGCTGCTGGGCATTTAACCCTTCCATTTTATTCTGATCACTTAGCTGCAAACACAGTGAACCTTCTACGTTTGCAATGGCCACTGACCAGAAGTCCTTAGCCAAGGATGCTGCTACCTAGGTGCATGAGCATAGTCAGGTTTTGGTGAATCTCTGGTATGACATGAGCAAACAGTTTGACTTTAGCAAGATTTCCAGGAATGATCATACAAAGAAGCTGGCAGCATTGGGCATTCACCGGACTCATGACCAGTGCAGGGAGAGGATTAAGCAGCTCGGGCACAACTACTGGGAAAGCTAGGGATGCGAGGAGCAGCCTGTCATGGAGCTGTCAGCAGAAACAGGAGAAGCAGAACTCACCCTAGAGCCCGGTAAGTTTCTGGCTCCATGTTTGTTTGTTGTTAATATGTGATCGAACGCAAGAGTTATTATGAGAGCTGTCTGTAATAGTGTATGTCTGATAATGGCAGTTTCCACATCAGTGCCTTGGCATCTCCCCGCTTTTCCTCCCTCACGTGGAGTTCAAAATTGAGATGGGGAGGCAAACAGTGAAACAAGCTTTTAAGATTTAAGTTTTGCTAGAAAGTTCCACATTCTTGCTAAGATGTGCTGGAATGTTAAAAATAAGAACCTTATATTGCCTTCCTGTGACTACAGATGGATCGTTACACTGTAAACAGTGAAATGTATGGTGGGGAGGGGGGCAGGTTGAAATGTAGTCCATTTACAAATGCAATCCATTTAGTTAAAGGTAGTCCATGTGGGTGGTGATTTCATGTGTCTGAAACATGGCTGGGGGTTTGTAGGCAGTCCAGAAATGTCCCGGGGGGAGGGAGGGAAGAAAAGGTTGCGATGGCTGTGGAATTCTGTGTGTTTGCATGCTATCATAATAGACTGTCTTAATCCATGTGGACTGTAACACAACAGCCTGTTGATTGCCCCAGGAATTTTGGCACAATGGAAAGGCAAGTCGAGAGTCAAGAAGGCAGGCACAGGAAGGCTGCAGAGCTTGCGGACAGAATTGCAGTGCATAATTGGACATTTGTTTGTGTTGCAGTTCCTGGAACAGGAGCATCAGTTGAGGAAAGAGGACAAAGCTCAACAGAAAGACCTGTTTGAGTGGCTGCTTTCACTAATGGCCCCAAGAGTGCAGGCTCCTGCGCCACAGCCTAAGTCCCCTCCACAGTACCATACACTGCATACCAGGAACACATTGGACAATTCCATGGTTGGGTGGTCCTTGCAACCGCAACTTAGCAGCTGAACGGTACAAATCTATCCACTGCAGTCTTCCACCCCTGCACTGATTCCCTCCAGCTTGCAGTCCGCAACTGCCCCACCCCCTGCAGGCCTCCATAACCAGACCTCCGTAACTGAGGCAAGTGTGTGCTAAACCCATAAGAAGGGGAAAGGAGAACATGCCAGAGGATGCACAAAATTAGGGCACTTTTTGATGGCTCTGTTTGCACTGTTCAGCGTTTGGTTTATGTATTTTGTGTTTGTATTATTACTAGTTGTGGTGTTGGCTTATTACTGTTCTTTCAATGTGCAAATGGCAACAGTGTGCTTAAAACTTTTTTGTAATTCAAATAAAAGCTTTTATTAAGAAAGTTTATTGCCATCACTACTTCCCATCTTATAATGTGAATGTTGAATAATAAAGATAAACACATGCTAAAGCACAAATGGGAAGTTACACTCAAACACAATTTCTCAATACATGACCGTCATTGCATTGTGTGTTGTGACAGTTCTGCATTTACTGTAAACATTGCTATACAAAAACATGCTATTCTCCCTTTTCCATTGGCTCATGCAGGTCTGTAATGTGGGAGCATAGAGCATCCCCTATTTCTGTTGCCAGGGGGCATCTTACTGCTGCTGTAGTAGGTGCACTTTCTGGCAGAGTGTACCGATTTCAGCAATTCATTAGTATCGTAGGTCTATTCAGGGGCAAATGTTTCACCTTTGTCTTCACAAAGATTGCAAAGAGCACAGCAAGCCACAATAATGTGGACAGCATTGAAGATGCTGGAATCCAGATGGGTCTGTAGACCGCATCAGTGGGATTTCAATCTGCTGAACGCACATTCAGTTATTATTCTGCACCTACTGAGTGTGTAATTTAACCTTCTTCTGCCTGGCAGTCTGAGATCAGGATATGGTTTCATAAGCCAAGGCAAAAGGTGGTATGTGGGGTCCCTCTGGATAACATAAGGACAGTAATTCTATTTATGGCAATGTCATTTGGTGGGAATAGTGTCCTAGACTGTCCATGAATGTAGACTCTGGATCGGCGGACAACCCTGGCATCATGAACATTTTCAGTGCAGTCCATGTTGGCATCCATAAATCAACCTTTGTGGTCCACAAGGGCCTGCATAACAATGGAGTAGTATCCTTTGAGGTTTATGTACTTGTGCCCCTTCAGGAGGGCAAACTATCCTATCAATGCCCCCCCCCCCCCAATTTGGAAACCCCATTCTCTGAAAACCAGCAACTATTTTAGGGGTATTTTTTATGTTCACTACCTTGCAGTAAACCACATGCCTGATTGCCTCAGAAACCTCTTTCCCCCAGTCTGTGTGGATGCTCAAGCCCTGGGCTTGCAAACCCAGTGTCCGCAGACCCAAGTTCCACTAACCCCTGGGCTTACGTTGCAGTGTAGACATATTCTAAGACTTCAGCTGAATTCTCAGATAAGCCACAGGGTTACCTTTGGAGAATACTTGAGAGGTGCTTTATTTCTTAATATTTTTGCTAGAATCCCCTAGGACAAGCGTCCAGGGCATAGAGAGGATTCCTAATTCATATCTTCAAAGTTCTGCCTCTATAATATGTTCATACCAAGTGAAGATTCCCCATAACCAAGAGGCTGCAATTATCAGATTAAAGGCGCATATAAATTCTTATGCCAGAAATTAGTGCATAAAGGGGGGATGTTTGATTATCATAGATTTACATAAGTGATAGAGTAATAGACTAAAATTGAGCAATGAGAGTATCTCTATAGAAGTGTATACGTCATCCCGATATTGGTAATAACCAAACCAGACTACTGCAGTGGGCAATACTTCTACTCAGAAGCGGTCCTAGCTGTGTAAGCACATAATTGTGCTCATATCTTTGCTTTGCTCTGTGTACAGTTCATGTTAATGAAAATCTTTAAAGCCCTGTATTTGGCCTGGGGATCAGCTATCAGTGAAAATCTCTTTCCCTCTACCGCTATATGACCAGCTCAGCAGAGATGCTCTTGCTATTGGTTCACAGAGCAAAATTCTCCAGTGCTAATGGTAGGGATTTGTCAGTCGAGGAACCTTGCCTTTGGAATAAACCTATTATTACAATTTTCAAGAGCACAAGTTTCAGGCTACAATTCAAGATATATTTATTTGGTTTAGCATTTGTATTTTTACTTTAATTTTATATAATTAATTTTGTAGGTAAGTGCCTTATTTTTATAGAAATAAGATATATCTAAAATTTTGGTGGCCCTCTTAGATCCATATTAATTCCCCCTTAAATGACCAGATTCAGCCTTAGGGTAACACCAAGGATTAATTTGGCCTAACATGGTCATCTACTTGTGAGCACAGTCCTGGGTCAAATGGAAAACTCAACCTCCATAGGCAGCAACGTCACTGCCTAAACCAACCGTGAACCTTTCTTAGGCAAACAAGTAGAAATTGTGTTACATTTGACTTGGCTGGAAGTCTCTTTGCCTGTTTAATACAATTGACATTTTAAATGAGGAACCCATCAGGAATCTGCTTTCAGAATCTACATCTAACAGTGTCAATGACAGAGTCAGGGGTGGTCTGGACTCTGTCAGCCAGTGCAGTCAATCTAGGGGCCAGAGGACCTGGTTTTGTGGGGTATTTCTCATGGGAGGTATGTATGAGTTCTGGAGCATAGATGTTTTCTCCTGGCTCGCACAATCAGTCCATAGCCCTCCCAATCCACCAGATAATAGTTTTCCAAACTCACTTGGAGTCTAGGATTTCCCAGACCTCCTACTTCTCTTCCACCTGGAGATGGTGGTGGAGCAGAGTGGCTGGGAAAGGAATTCTCCACATAAGGTTTGAGAAGGGACACGTGGAAAACCAGGTGGCAAAGTGACTTCAAGGATTCCAATAACTGGAGTGTAAATGCTACAGGGTCAATTTGTTTTGTGATCTTAAATGGGCCTAGCTACTGGCGGTCAAGTTTGTCTGAGGGACGGGTGGATTTTAAGTGGCTGGAGGACAATCCAACCTTATCTCCTATAGACATGGTCGTTGTGGCTTGGCATTTTCAGTCCGCATAATGTTTGCCTGCCTGCTGGAGAATTCCAGGTGTTCGGTAAGCTCTCGATGGACCCGGTGAAGGTGTAGTCGAATGAAGTTGAGGGTGGAAACAACTGTTTGTATAGAATAGGCTGTATTGGGTAGATGTGTGGCTGGAGTTGTACAGAAACTCTGTGTAAGGCAGTAGGATGACCAAGTTATCTTGATAACTGAGAAAGCAACAGAGAGGTATTGCTCAAGGACCTGGTTCCGTCATTTGGTTTGCCTGTTTGGTCTGTGGGTGATAGGTCAAAGAGATAAGCAGTTCCATTCCTAAGAGTTTGCATCAAAAATGGGAAGTGAATTGCAAACCTCGATCTAAGACTATTCTGGTCAGCAGCCCATGGAACCCAAGAACATGGTCTAGAAAAAGGTGAGCCATTTCCTGGGCAGTTGGGAGGGAGTGAACAGAAATAAAATGTGCCGTCTTAGTGAGGAGGAGGATGGTGCAGCCCTGGGAGTGGGGTAGCTCTACAATGGAGTCCAAGAATACCAAGGACCAGGGTTGAAATGGTGTACTCAAAGGCTGGAGAGGACTGATTTGACACATGCGCACTCATCAAAACTGAACCTTGGATACAAGAAATTCTGTAACACTAGGTCTTGGGTTTTGAAGCAGCCGAAGGGACCGGCAATTGGTGTATCATAATGTATCTTTAACACCTCAAATATGGGCGGGCTGGCTGGCTGGAATATAAAGGATGCCTTCCATGATAAAGCAGACCATCCTTTAAATGAAAACCTGAGCTGAGCAAAAAGTTAGGCGCATCTAGGGTGTAACAGATCTTAGCAGCTTGGAGGTCATGGAGAAGCAGGGACAGGATAAGGGACATCGTTCCCTATTTGTCCCTTGAATAAAATTTCATAGATGTAAAACAGTAGCCAAGGGAGCTGTGTCTGACTCAGCATATTCATCATTGTGGCACAGGGAAGCTGCCTTTCCATTCCATGATTTATGCTGGTAGGTGATAACAAAATTGAATCTGGCAAGGAAAAGCCACCAGCAGAACTGTCGCTAGTTAAGGTTACTAGCAGTTGGAAGATAGTCCAGATTGTTGTGATCGGTGAGAACCTGGACTGGGAACCAAGCTCCCTCTAAGATATATCTCCAGTCTTCGAGTGCCACCTTTATTACAAGTAACTTCTTGTCCCAGATCTCATAATTCTTCTCAGCGTGGGTTATTTTTCATAAATAAAAGGCACAGGGATTTAGTTTATTACAAGAGCTAGTATGTTGTCTTCCTGGGCTCTCAAAGGGGTTCTGCACTTGGGTGGTGGCAGCATCTACCAATCCAAGGTCAGAGAGAAGCCGTAACCTTGGGAGTTTAATACAAGCCTGGAGTGGCCAGTATTAATATTTAGAATCCTTGCGGGCCCCCACCTTCTGCACTCAAATCCTTGACGTGAAGCATTTAAAAATGATTCTTAAAGGGAAAGATTATTAAGAATCAGATATACTTTATTATATATATCTCCTGTTCTGTGATCATAATTCTCACATTAAAAGTCCTTAAATTAACAAAAAAACAACGTTCTTCAAATGAAGAGACACGGAAATAGCAACCATTGATAGATATTCATAAAATACTGGTTTACAGGAACTTGACTCAGTAAAACCAAAGCATATAATCCATGAGTTGTCTCACCAATAGCAATATTAGGGATTTTCTCCCTCTCCCTGCCACCCCCAAATTTCAGTTCTCTTAAAGAAGAAGCAAGAAAGAGTTAACTTAAAGAGGGAAAATCCCTACAGAGATGGGACCAGTTATGAGCATTAAAGAATCCTAAGTCTGTCTGTATAAAGTAGCTTTTGCTTATGTATTTATTACAGGCAAGAATGATAAAGCTCTCTACAATCCCACCTGTTTATTACTAGAGGACAGATGCACATCCTAGGGGAAAAGAGAGCCCCATCTGTACAGCTGGCTGTTGCCTGAGCAATGATGCATCAACACAGGAGAGGTGGATATGAATCACAATGTGAGGACAAACAAAAGCATCCATCAGGATGAGGTTACTGAGCTGCCAGTCATCATCAATCAGGCTTTTCAGGATGCTGCCTGAATTAACACACATTAACATACAGGTAAAAAGCTATAAAAGAAACAGGCTAAAAAAAAGTCATCTGAGTTTGCTTTGACTGGCTAGGAAGGAAAAGATTGACATTTTAAAATCTTTAGCAAAGAAGGCATCTTAGAATATATTTACATGATGTTTAAATCACTGCTGTGCTGAAGATGGTGTGATGCTGGGTTCTGAGTTTCTTCCCCCCGGCTGCCATTGTTGAAGGGGTAGAAGGAATCTGCCAGTAAATTGTTCACTCTCACTTTTCTGCCAGGGAAGACAAGACAGGTCTGTAAATTGCAGATCTTACATGAAGCTTTTGGCCCCCAAAAAAACAGCCCTGCGAGAGTCCACTTTCTGCTTTGCCTCTTATCATGGCGTCCTTTATGCTCCACCAATGAAGCCTACCTTGCAAGCCCCCTCCCTTCTGCTTTTTTCCACAAATGTGTCTGCGTTTTCTTCCACGCTATCCCTTATGCATGGAACACTCTCTCCAAAACAACCTATACAGCCACTCCCCTTTCCTCTTTTAATTTCTCCCTCAGGAACTGCTAATGTTACGATGCCTACAAAAAATCAGCTAATCAATTATTGTTAGTTTGTGTGACAGTCTAGAGTAGCTGGTTTTATTATAGGCCATGCAGGTAGTGATGCCTATATCAACACTTTGTCTTGAATATTTACCAGCCTGGACATAAGGTCTGGCCATCCACTCTTATGATGATGATGATGATGATGATGACATCAAATGCATATTTTACACCTAAATCCAGAAGAATTATTTAAGACCAGCTCTGTGTGAAGATCAGAGATCTAATTGTTGTCCTAGATGCTAGTTTGTACTCAGGAATTTTTGTTTTTCACCACAACAGAGGGATTTAGCAGCCCTTCATCACTGTGAATCCATGGCTGATGAGATGAAAACTAGAAGCTTGTCAAAAAGAATTTTCTACCCACTGAATCTTAAGGATGGATGCCTGTGCTCTTGTCTGACCACTGGTGCGCACACTGCTGACTGGCTTTTCATCTGTAGAGCATATTGCTTTTATGCTTCTTTAGTTATGAAAGGAACGAGGTTGCTTGTTAATGATTTATGTTTTTATAACACCTTTTGTCCAGAAGGCTCCCAAGGCACCTTACAAATTTATTCCTGTACAATATAATATGAGACGCATTGTTCGTCACCTTGGCACAGATGTGGATTGTGAGGATAAAGAAGCACGAAGAATCTTCAGTCACGCTTGTCCCCCCACTGCATATGGGGCTAGAGATAGCTAGTCCATGTGATTTTTCCCAAGTGCAAGGATTGCTCCTACCTACTGCCTCTAAGGGTTCAAGTTTCCTCAGAGGTGGTGGAAAGGTGGAGCCTCTGGCCTTGCCCTGACACCACCCTTTCCCCGCCCCAGGCCCTGCCCTGACTCCACCCTGGCCCTGCCCCCATGCCAACCCCTTCCCCAAAGTCCCCGCCCCCTCCCTGCCCCTACTGGATCCCTTCCACAAATCCCTGCCCTGCCCCAGCCCCACTTCTTCCCCCAGCATGCCGCGGTCCCACTCCTCCCCCTTCCTCCCTGCCCTGCAAAACAGCTGTTTCGCGGTGCAAGTGCTCGGAGGGAGGAGAAGCAGGACGCGGCGGCGTGCTCGTGGAGGAGGCAGAGGTGAGCTGGAGCGGGGGGGCAAGGCTCCGCACCCACCAATTTTTCTCCGTGGATGCTCCAGCCCCGGAGCACCCACAGAGTTGGCGTCTATGGTTGCATCCCTCACCATCTTTACTATAGTTTCAACCAATTTTCCTTCTACTGAAGTTAGGCTCTTCAGCTTGTAATTTCCAGGATCGCCTCTGGAATCTTTTTTTTAAAAATCGGCATCCCATAAGCTCTCTGCCAGATATCTGGTGCAGAGGCTGATTTAAGTGACAGGTCACATACCACGGTTAGTAGTTCTGCAACTTCATATCTGAGCACATTCAGAACTCTTGGCTGAATACCATCTGGTTCTGGTGTTTTATTTCTGTTTAATTTATCAGTTTGTTCCCAAAAAACCCTCTGTTGACACCTCAGTCAGGGACAGTTCCTCAGATTTCTCCTGATGTGGTAAGCAGAGGTGATTTTTTTTTTTTTTTTTTTTAAATAGTATCTTGTCACCTGGCTCCCTGTCTGGCATAGGGGTTTGCTGCAGGAGGAAGTATTCAGGAGTGGCCTGTGTCATTGCAGGTTACATAAAGCAGGTGATGTTGGTAGAGGAGATCTAGTGATAGGTTCAAATCCTGTGTGTGTGTGTGTGTGTGTGTGTGTGTGTGTGTAATTGTTAATCAGGAGAAGGAACTCTCAGTGGTTTGAGCTTTGGCCTCTAAACCGAGGGTTGTGAGTTCCCTCCTTGAGGGGGCCATTTAGGGATCTGGGGCAAAAATCTGTCTGGGGATTGGTCCTGCTTTGAGCAGGGGGTTGGACTAGATGACCTCCTGAGGTCCCTTCCAACCCTGATATTCTAACTCAAAGGAGGGAATGGGGGTCATGAGATCCAAGAAGGGTCCCCACTCCCATAATCAGCATTTCTGAAAATCATCCCTGTAAACTTGTGCTATTACATTTCCAAACACACAAACATTATGGCTAGGGCCCTACCAAATTCACAGTCCGTTTTGGTCAATTTTATGGTCATAGGATTTTAAAAGTAGTAAATTTCATGATTTCAGCAATTTTAAATCTGAAATTTCACAGTGTTCTAATTTGTAGGGGTCTTGATCCACAAAGGAGTTGTGGGGAGTCGCAAGGTTATTGTGGGGGAGGTTGTGGTATTGCTACCCTTATTTCTGTGCTTCTGCTGGCAGTGGCGCTTCCTGCAGAGCTGGGCAGCTGGAGAGCAGCAGCTGCTGGCTGGGAGCAGTAGCGTAGCTAGGGGGGTGCAGGGGAAGCAGCCGCTTCCCCTCATGACATTTTTCAAAAGCGGCGCCTGAGCAGGGCTGGCCGCGCCTAAAAGGGCCCCGCAGCTTTCCACCCCTCCCCTAGCTCACTTCCCCCTCCTCTCCTCCCCTCCCCTAAACGCCCCGCTCCCCTGCTCCTCCCCCTCCCCTGTTTCCCGCGCATCAGATGTTCGCGGGAAGTCTGAAAACAAGCAGGGGCAGGCCGGCAGCAGCAGGTAAGCTGGGGCAGGGGGGGAGGGACACGAGGAGGAGGGCTCCGGGGAGGCATGGTGCGGCTCCCTCCAGCCCCGGCCAAGTGGCTCGGGCCCCGGGGCGCCGGCCCCAGTGTCTCCGGCTCGGCTCGGGCCCCGGGGCGCTGGCCCCAGTGTCTCCGGCCGAGCGCGCCGGCCCAGTCCTGGCCCTGGCCTTGTCCAAGCGGCGCCGGGCGAGCGGCCCCGGTGGCTCCGGCCCGGTGCGGCTTGGGCCCCGGGGCGCCGGCCCCGGCCCCAGTGGCTCCGGCCCAGTCCCAGCCCTGGCCGAGCGGCGACCGAGCCCAGCTCGGGCCCCAGGGTGGCGGCCCCGGTTCCCGGAACGGGGCCAGAGCCGTGCGGCTCTCCCCCCACCTCCGCCATGAGGAGCCCTCCGGCCTCCCCGAAGGCTGTGCCTGCTGCTCCGCTGTGGGGAGCCACCAGCCCCAGCTAGCCCTCGCCGCCAGCCCGCTCTGCCTGAGCCCCTGCTGGGGAGGAGGGATGGCGAGCCCGGCACTTTCTCCCAGCCCAGGAGGAGACGAGCTGGAAGGAAGCTCCCTGCCCGAACCACGGGGACAGACTCCGTTCCCCGGGGGGAGCCGGCTCCTAGGTCGCGCTGGACTCAGCGGGAACCAGCAGGGCCGGGCCGCATCTGGCCCCCTCCGAGGGGGTGGGGGGGCGCAGCATGGCCGCAGCATGGCTGGAGGAGCCAGCGGGGGGGGGGGGCGCGGAGCGGCCGGAGGAGGAGCCAAGGGGGGGCGTGGCCAGAGGAGGAGCTAAGGGGGGGCGCCTTTTTTTTATGTTTGCTCCCCCTGCACTTAAGACCTGGCTATGCTACTGGTTGGGAGCCCAGCTCTGAAGGCAGAGCCACCGCCAGAAGCAGCGCAGAAGTAAGGATGGCATAGTATGGTATTGCCACCCTTACTTCTGCGCTGCTGCCTGCAGAGCTGGGCCCTCAGTTAGCAGCCGCCACTCTCCGGCCACCCAGCTCTGAAGGCAGCAGTGCAGAAGTAAGGGTGGCATGCTATGGTATTGCTACCCTTACTTCTGCACTGCTGCTGGCAGGGTGCTGCTTTCAGAGCTGGGCATCTGGCCAACAGCTACCGCTTTCTGACCACCCAGCTCTGAAGGCCGCGCAGAAGTAAATGTGGCAATACTGCAACTCCCTTTTGGATCAGGACCCCCAAGTTGAAAAACACTGGTTTTCCCCTAGTGAAATCTGTATGGTATAGGGTAAAAGCACACAAGACCAGATTTCATGTCCATGACACGTTTTTCATGGCTGTGAATTTGGTAGGGCCTTAATTATGGCATCGAATTATACTTTTCAAAACTTGGAAACCTGACATTCACTAAAAGAAAACAGACAAGTTAAGCACAGCATTTGCTTTTGTTTAAATAACAAATCAAAAGGAGGAGTCATAAAGCCCTTGGGCACCATTGCCATCCCCAGGATATATGCATTTATTTTTAATTTATTAATATTTACTAAAATATAGCTTTATTTTTGCCATTATTTGCTGCACTTTTAATTGCTAGTTATCAATCTTCAGATTCTTAGGGATAACTTGGCATGAGATTTGTTTGTTTTTACAGGGAAAGGAAGTAATGAATGTAATTTTGTCAGGAAGCACTAAAATAAAATTTTATTTCTGCATATATTTACCTAGTTGACAAGTAGTGCTTGAATTCTCTGGTTCTGAGAAAAGACTAGATAAAAGCCTTCTGTTTTTGTTAGGTATATGTTAAAGAAATACATATACTGTGCAGGAGCCTGCTCTCAGCAACACTGATTTTAAATCTGTGCAAGTCCACTGACTTCAGTCAAGTTACTCCTGATTTATAGTGAGAGCAGAACTAGCCCACTGTATTTTAATGGCTGGGGAAAATGTACTTTATTGTGCCCAGTAGACAGTTTACTTTTCTGGTAAATAAAATCTTCTTGATTGTGATCTATAAATTGTTTTCTTTCCTACTTCCGCTTCCATATTCTTTAAAGAAAATGCTCAGAACCAGGATGGGGCAAGTGAAATTACCTCTCCTTTGATAACAGGGAAGCTCAAGAACAAAAGTAGACTTTCACTTTTTTTAAGATAAGTGACAATACATCCATTGTAGGCTAATGACAATTGAACAGCCGGGCGAGTTTGGCCCCCTTTGTCTTTGACTAACTGTACCTAATACTTTACAGAGTGAGCAAGGAGTAAAGTTGCAGTTAAGCTGACCTGCAGTTTCAAAGCTTAATACGTATGGAAAAATTATATGTTCTGAGAGGGCCAATTTCATTGAACTCAGTGAGAGCTGAAGGTGCTCTGCCACTTACTTGCAGGATCAGGCCCACAATAAGGAACTGCTTCTATTGCAGTCAAGACAGGCCAGATTATGTCATTCTGAGGCCCTAAACTATGTCAAGTGTAAGAGGCCTCATAACATTAAAAAAAAAATATATATTATTTTCACAGAAAGGACATTGAATATATAAACACTAAAGCTTTATATTGGCATATATGCAAAGGTGAAGTTGTAAAAATAGAAAAATAATCTTCATTTTCAGCAGCCATAATGACAACGTGAAATAAATTTTAGACAAATTCTTTGAACTAATTGTGTATGTAAGTAAAGTAGAAGTAAACAATATAAAAAATACAAAGTCAAACAAAATTACAGTAAATAATACAGTTTACTAGAAGAGTTCTCAGGAAATTTTTCTTGTCTGTTGAGGCATCTAAATTGTGGGATTCCTTATCTGAATAAGCAATGAGACTCTTAAAGGATATAAGCTGGCAATAGAGGCGATAGGATGTGGCTAAACCACAAGCTTAAAGCTCAACTATTAGTGTTATTGATATGAATTACACCCAGGTAATAAGCAAACCATCAGAAAATTGTATGCAGGTTGTATTTTTCTAATAAATTGATTTGTTTTGTTTTTATAGAAGATTATGCTAAATTACCTAATATTGGTACTAAAATTAGTAGCAAAAAGATTTTATTAAAACCAGTAAAAACTTTAATTTTATAATATAAATATTGAGATTTGTATATCCATACAACAAATAATATATAATATAATATTAAAATATATATTTTTTATACATTATATATTAATATAATCTAGTGTATATTATAATGCACGTCAAAAACCTGTTATTTTACCAGGATATTTCTGTGAAAGTTAGTGCTATTTTGTCTATGTTCTAATAGGAAAACCAGAGAGGATACATAATTTTTTTTACACCCTGAATAAGGAAAATTTATCCTCCTTTTTATACAAATAAAGGAAAAAATGTTTTGATTAATTTTGTTAGGGAAATACAAAGTTTATCCAGACTATATATAAAATATATTTACAAATATTTATTCAGATTTAATTTTCACTACAAAACAATGAATTGTTGGGATTTTTCTTTTGCCATACTATAAAAATACATTGTATTATGCATATGATATGTAATTTATAAGTCTCTAGAAGAATTTTTACATAGCATACTACCTATAATAATGTATTATCTTGCGCACTCCAAACCCGCTCCAGAAAATCCCAGTCTTCTTTCTAGGCAGACATCTCTCTTTGCATTTGCTTCTCTATCCTGTCTCCCCTAGGATCACTAATTAATCTTAAGTAAACACCTCAGACACACAGAGTGACAACACGCTATATGCGTGAAAGAGAGAGAAGTTACCAGAAAAAAGTCTGGCATTGAGAAAGTGAGGAAAAACTAGCCTATGTTCAAGCAAATATAATGACTATTATAGGCTTTAATAGCCTATAAATCATATATGCACATAGTTTGAAATAACTTGCTCACCAAGTACTCAGAAGATATACATATATATCAAAATATTCTTTCACTTCTCTCAAACCCCTCTATTTATCCTTTCGCCTGCACTCTCTAATATTTACTGTGAAGGTTCCCGAAACTGATGGAGGGAAGCCAACACAAATTTATCCTCCTCAAGATCCACTCGACCCATGTCCATAAGATGATCACCTGCAAACTCAATCATGTGAAGCATGGATAGTGCATGAAGCGAAAAGCAGCGTGGGCACTAATATACACAACTGTACATATGTGCAGATTGAAAGAACACACTAACATAAGAGTATGAGTTTGGCAGGATTGCTTCACGACAGTGCCGTCTCCAACCTCACATTTTTCCTGATTTTGTCAGCAGTGAGATTTATTTATTTATTTATTTATTTTTTATTTAAATAAGTTATGAAGGCACGGTCAGAATTTTACCAGTAGCAGCTGGCCAACAAAACGCTGCCTTAGGAGACAGATAGCAGACTTACTCATAGAAATACTAATTTTACAAGTGCAATTATCATTTTTTTTCTCAGCCCTGGCCTCCCACCTGTCAATAATGAACAATTAGTGAAGGGTAAGCATAGGGTAGGGGTATTTGTGTAGCCAGATGTGTATATTTTTGTCGTATTTGAACAAAAACATCTATATGTAGAGAGAATCTTCTTTTTCCCATATCTCCTTTTTCAACCGATTTTGATAACATTTGAAATTGAGTCAATTTTTTCTTTTTTAGAGGCTCCTCATATTGTGAGGCCCTAAACTGTAGCTCAGTTATCTTATACCTTAATCCGGCACCGAGTCAAGGAGAATTTTGCCATTTACTTGAGTGGGAACAGGATTGGGCCCTAAATGAGCAGGAACATGCCAAGAACTATACAACTGTTTGAGGCATTTTAGTGAGGCCATATGTTCTTCTAATGAGATAATTTAACCTGTTGGCTTTTAAGAACTGTGGCTATTATAAATTATATCTGCTAACAAAGATAATCCATGTTATTTAAACTGTGTGGTATATGATATGATGGGAGTTTAAGATCTGGTAGCTTAATGTTTAAAATTGGCAGCTTTCTGAATGAGAGAGAACATTTTTTCTTAAAAACAACGACAACAAAACCCAGCATTGCTTTTCGTTGAAATGGCTAGGCCTTTAACACTGGCTTGCTCCCCAAACCAACCCCTGTCAGAAGCACTCTGAATTTCACCGCCAACAAACCAGTTCTGAATGTTCAAACTGATGAATGGTTTGAAAAAAAGACACACTGTTTCATGGCTATTAGGTTTTCCTTCTTGATATCTTACTGATATTCATTTCTGTATACCTTTCATAGACTTTAAATTGTAACTGTTACTAAACAACAGTGACAACTATGAATAAAACACATACATAAAAACAACTGAAAATACATCCATGTAAAGAAAAAAATCCACATAAATTTATCTTTTCATCCGGAAGCGGTTTCTGTGGTTTTGTATGGATTTTTTAAAAATAAGATTATAGAATTTTTATTGATTCTATGAAAAATAATTTTAAAACATAGATGAGGTGATTGT
The DNA here is from genome assembly GCF_028017835.1 of Emys orbicularis. NCBI lineage: Eukaryota > Metazoa > Chordata > Testudines > Emydidae > Emys > Emys orbicularis. Next base: position 92,119,081 of record NC_088687.1, on the reverse strand, counting down.
CGCACCTTCTTACATCACTTGTAAGTGTTCATTACAGCACTGTTGGTGACCGTATTCACTGCATTACATAACTCTCTGGTGGCTTGGTAGGTTATATCATACAATGAGCCCATGGGACTCTTGCCTGAGTAATATGCTACTTGCAGTTTTCATATCCAATGGAAATGTATTTTAAATAAAATCTACACTTAGCTAGAGTTCTTAGCAGACACAGAAAAATGATTGAAAAGCTGTAGTGTGCCGTTATTAATGTGTCTCAGTTTCTAATCTCCAGAAATGCAAGGTTTTTCTCCTGATGTTGCAGAGCAAGATTATGAAATTAAAATATGCACACCTTCCGAGGTGAATGTTATAGGGTTTTAAACTCTTTTATAATAAGCTGTAATAGTATTCCTGATAGAGATATTCAGAAACTACAGTGAGTTCATGGATGGATACACATGGATGTCCTTAAAAGCTGGGACTCCATGTTCCGTTAGAAAAAAGGATTGGAGACCCCTTAAATATTTTGAGTCTTCTTATAGAAAAGGAGAGAAATTGTAGTAATATCTATTATAGCTGTTCTGTCTCTTATTCCAATTTCCACATTTTCTTCAGAAGGTGAATGATATCTACCTGTGATATCATAAAATTCTCCATTTATGTTGGAACTGTTAGCTACAGTTGAAGCTATAGATGTGTTTTCTTCCAGGTTACTGGTTGCAGTGTAAATTAGTGTATATAGAGACAGCAGAGAAAGTGATAAACATGCCTAACAAAATTCAGAACAATGATATTTTCATGTGTGATTTCGGAAGCCAAATTTCTGGCCATGATAACACTATTTCTGCATTGCTTAGAGAGAGTATAATATTTCATTGGCCAGAGAGAATATAATATCTCCATAAAGTATGTGTTTTGGAACCTAAGGGGAGTGTGGAAAATCAAAAGATTCTTGGAGCACCTGAGAGAACTGAATATAATATATTGTTCAGTTAAACAAATAAACAGAAAAGCTAGCTATATGACTCCAGCTCCAGGCCTCTCTCAGCTTGCTTTCTGCAAGAAATTTCTAGAAGCCAATATTACTACTCCTCCTAATCCAGCATGACTCCTCTGTGAAATTTAAAATCAAGTTCCCCTCAATTAAAGGGCAGATTGTAGGTTAATTCTCTGGCATACTTTTAGCACTTTTGATCTGCGGATGTCAAAATTCTTTCCTAATATTTCTGGGAGGAATGAGTTGTCTGTTTATATGGAAAGCATTACTACAAATGATTCAGAATGAGACCTTCCCCTTGTTCATATTACAAAACTATAATGAGACACAATCACTCTATCCTTTCAATCTGAGCCACAATCAACACCCTAATGCTTTCTCCCCTGAGTCATCAGTATTATCTGTGTTTGAGGGAAGCATATACATCTTACTGAGTCAATGCCATCCTCTCCATGGAGAGAAAGTGTTTGATGAATAATGTTTGTAGCATCCACTCTTGGGATGCAAGTCATTTTCACTTGTCCTGAAGTTTTTTCCCTAGCTCAGGCATTCTGCAAAGAAGAACACTGGAATATTTTCCCAAGAAAACAGAATGTGTCAGTTGTTTCCCCTGAAAAGTAATCAGGTTTTACCTTTCTATTGGAAATCTATTAATAAAATGTCAAGTATTTTGCAAACGATAAATGTTTACAACCTCCCTGTCTCATGTTGCATGTCTGAGTGACAACCCTGTGGAGTATGTACAAGAACAATTGTCCTTGAGAAGTTGAAAATAGAGTACTAGATCAATTTACCTGCTTGTAACTCTAGTACTAAGAGGGCTATATTTAGGGAGCTGCTTTTATAACAGGCTTCTTTTGCTGCAAAGCTTTGTACTAGTGTAGTTCTGGAGGCAGGATGCAAAGAAGCATATCTGTACTCCTATGTTTAATTTGTTTGAACTGTAAAAAGCTCCACTATATAGCGTCTTTCTCCACTTCTCTCACCCCAATACAAACATGATAAATTCACACAGCTTTTCCTTTCCTGAATTTCATTCCAATTAGTTTTTTTGTGCGTTCTGGGTGTCTTCCCAGTTGCTTCTGGGTGTTAATTATTATGTGGGATGTGATAATTGCTCCTAAGTGTATACAGAATATGCATCTGCTTATTTTTTTTCTGCTGGAACTGTACATTGTAATGCTGCATTGAATCTTACGACTGCTTTGGAAGAGCGAATTTAGGATGGTATCCTGAAAGAAATTTCCAAGGACCTCTTCCTTCCCAGAAATCTGTGGGAGTAACAGTGGCAGCAGAACACTTCTCATCTGGGGAGGAAGCTGAAAGCTACTAGATGTGGGAAGAGTTTTTGTTCTATCACATTTCTGGGTGCGTTCCCAGTGCTGGTATACAGTGATTAATCTAAGTGTTTCTCTTCCTCACAGCTCTGACAGTGCAGGCTTGTGCTATGCTCCAGGGTTCTGTTTCTTTGGCTTTTCCTTCTGGTTTTTATGTTTTGTTAGGCACAAGCGCAGTGAAAAGTCACACCATTGTATACGCACCTCAGAACCTTAAGGGGAAACATGATACTATATAGTAACAGCCACCAATAGGCTAGCTGTTCCCAGAGGGATGCAGTCAAAGTAATTGAACTGTGGTCTCTCAGTTACAGCAGGTTCTTTATTGCCAATGCACTGAACCCTTGACATCTGCTGTGCCAGGACAAGTATAATAACTGAAGTAAGGGGGGGAAATGTGTTAAATGAACTAGTGAGCAGTCCCACTGAGGGAGATATGGGTTTGACTTCCCATGCTTGCCATTTAGCACTGCCATTTCGGCAGGACAGGGAGTGCTGAAGAGATTGCATGCTTGTTATGACTTATGGTCTCTCATACGGTTTACAGATATCAACTAACATACAGAACTGTGACTAGAATTCACAGCTTTTAGCTCTAAAAGCACAGGCCTCATCTTTGTGAGCTAACAGAGCAACTCCACTGTCTTATCTTGGGGAAGGTATTGTGGTCTGACAGCCTTCAACTGGACTGAATGTGTGTGATAAACATAATCTCAACCCAGTTTGATTCTCCTTGCTGGGATAGCTCAGTGGTTTGAGCATTGGCCTGCTAAACCCAGGGTTGTGAGTTCAATCCTTGAGGGGGCCATTTAGGGATCTGGACCAAATATCAGGAGAGAATTTGCTTACCGTGCGTAGTCTTATGTTTCTGCAGAGGGCAATTTTCTCAGGGTATGTCTACACTGGCAGAGTTACAGCACCGGCAGTTCCAGCGCTGCTCAGAGAGCGCTGAAGGGAAACTGCTGTGGTGTGTTCACACTGCCAGCTGCCTGTGCAATAGCATGTTCACACTTGCGGCACTTGCAGTGGTATTCGGAGCGGTGCACTCTGGGCAGCTATCCCACAGAGCATCTCTTCCTCTTCTGCCACTAAGAGTTGTGGGAAGGTGGAAGGGGTCGTGGGGCATGCTGGGTCCAGTCCCAATGCCCCGTGATGCATTGCTTTGCATCTCAGGAATTCCTGTGCTGCTGTCCGCATTTGGCACCATCTTTCAAGGGTTTGTGTACTGCGCGCCCTGCCTCTTCGGTCTGCAGGAATGAATCCCGAACTGCTGACCAGTATGCTGCTCACTCTGACTAACACGTCACGAGTTGCAGTGGAGTTATTCCTTAAACTGCAAAGGCAAGAGGAGTGCAACATTGATCTCGCCATGCGTAGTAGCTATGACACGAGATTGCCTGTGGCATTCATGGAGGTGCTGACCACAGTCGAACGCCACTTTTGGGCTCAGGAAACAAGCACTGAGTGGTAGGATCACATCGTGATGCATGTCTGGGATGATGAGCAGTGGCTGCAGAACTTTCGGAGGAGGAAAGCCACATTCATGGGACTGTGATGAGCTCACCCCAGCCCTGCAGCGCAAGGACATGAGAATGAGAGCTGCCCTACTGCTGGAGAAGCGTTTGGCGATTGCACTGTGGAAGCTGGCTACTCGAGACTGCTACCGATCAGTCGCTAACCAGTTCGGAGTGGGAAAGTCGACTGTTGGACTCCTGTTGACGGAAGTGTGCAGGGCCATTAATCGCATCATGCTCCGAAAGTCCGTGACTCTGGGCAACGTGCGTGACATTGTGGATGGCTTTGCACAAATGGGCTTCCCTAACTGTGGAGGGGCGATAGATGGCATGCACATTCCAATGCTGGCGCCAGACCACCTAGCCACAGACTACATTAATCACAAGGGGTATTTCTCAATGGTTCTCCAGGCGCTTGTGGATCACCGTGGGTGTTTCACAGACATTAACGCAGGCTGGTCTGGAAAGGTGCGTGACACGCATCTTTCGGAACACTGGCCTGTTCAGGAAGCTGCAAGCACGGGGACTTTCTTCCCGGACCAGAAGAGCACCGTAGGGGATGTCAAAATGCCCATTGTGATCCTGGGAGACCCCGCCTACCCCTTAATGCTGTGGCTTATGAAGCCATACACTGGGCAACTTAACAGCAGCAAAGAGCGGTTCAACAACAGGCTGAGCAAGTGCAGAATGACTATTGAGTGTGCTTTTGGCCGTTTAAAGGCCTGCTGGCACTGCCTATATGGGAAACTGGGACCGGGCCAATGACAATATTCCAATTCTTATAGGTGCGTGCTGTATGCTCCATAATATTTGTAAAGGAAAGGGGGAGCTTCACTCAGGGCTGGACCACTGAGGCTCAGCGCCTGGAGGCTGAGTTTGAATAGCCAGAGACCAGGGTTATTACAGGGGCTCAGCACGGGGCCATAAGGATCAGGGATGCCTTGAGGCATCAATTTGAAGCTGAAAGCCACTAATTTGTTGCTACGCTTGGGAGTGCAGTGCTTGTAATGCTAGGAGGTGATTGTGATTGGTGCAGACTATGCAATATGAAGGTTTAAGAAAATTTTCTGTTGCTTTGCAGGGCTCTATTTGCTTTCAATTAATGGAATAAAGATTGCTTTCAAACTAACACAATTCTTTTATTAAAAAACAACAACTGGAATAGAGAGTCAAACAAAAAAAACACATCCGCACTGAGGGGATGCGGGAAGGGAAGGTCCCAGGAGGAGGTGGGATCCCGGGACGGTTAAAGATTGGTGTATGTCCAGGGATCATATCCAAACTTCTCCTTTGGAGTACAGTTCAGCGGGTATTGTACTTCAGCCGGGCCAAACTGCAGAGGGGCAGGTGTTGACTGCAGTGGGTACTGGGAGTCCGCAGAGCTGGACTGTGACGGGGCAGGAGTGGAATGCAGCAGGTACAGACTGGAGCCAGGAGGTTGATAAGGGTGTGTTGGCAGTGTCTGGGGGGCGCCTGGGAAAGAGTTTTGTGACAGCGGCTGCAGGGGAGGGTGGGCGTGGAACTGCTCGATTTGAAGAGCTAGTATTGCCTGGAGCGTGTCCGCTTGGCGCTCCATAATGTTTAAGAGCCGCTCCGTGGCTTCTTTCTGGTGTGCCGCGGTCTTCTTTTGGTCCCTCTTCTCACTGTCCTGCCACTCCTTCAATTCCTATTTTTTGGCAGCGGAGTGCATCATGACCTCACACAGAAAGTCCTCTTTAGTTCTTCATGGACTCTTTCTAATTCTGCGCAGCCGTTCAGCCACCGATAAAAAAGAGGGAGGCTGGGCTCCCAAGGTTGTCTCTGTGAAGTTTAAACACATTTTACAGAAGCAGTATTGTTTGCAACACAGACAACACTGATTCAGTGCTTTAAAACAGTCAGTACTCACACACCTGTCGCTAACTGGCTGACCCCAGGCAAGCACACATGAGCAACAAGACACCCAAAATGGTGAGTAGCCGCAGGGGCAGGGTAAATCACTCTTCCCGGACCCTGCTGTACACTGGGCACGTGGCTCTTGGGAGAGCCACCACTGTGCAGGGGGGGGGGTGATAATCATTCCTGTCCCCACACTTTCCACAGGATGTGTTCATTATGGAAGATATCTCGCTGCTGAGGGTGAGCAGGGAATCAAGGGAGAGCTTTCTCCAAGACTGCAGCTTCTGCCCTGGCTCTTATGTGGCTCGCCTATGTGCAGCAATGGTCCCCCCGCCGCCCCCTTCCCCTGTGACAGCAGAGTGGCACGGGAAAGTTACTGTTAATGGGGCAAGAAACAAAGCAGCTCTGCCAAAGAACCTGCAGCAGCGGGTTGCCCAGTATCTCCATGAGAGTTTCCTGGAGATCTCTGAGGCAGATTCCCGTGAAGTGAGGAATCAATTAGCAGTCTGTTTTGCTGCTCAGACTAGGCATCTGGTGGTACACGCATCATACTGACACAAGCCTGCTTTCTGCAACCCTCCTGCCCCCAACGACTCACTTCAGTGAGTCCCAAAATCAAATCCACTTACCAGGGGCCTCCTCTCCTGTTTTGCGCTTCACCAAGATCCGACAGCTCTGACTGGCTAGCGTCTTCCAGGATAGAAAAGAGCTCCTGGCTGCATGCATCTCTGACCTCCGAGTCATCCTCTGCTTCTGGGTCCTCTCCCCCTCCATATCCTCGTCCACGATTTCCTTCTCCTGGTTCAGTCCACTCTCAACTGGCACATGAGCCACTGAAGTATCCAGGGTAGTCTTCGCAGTGGAGGTGGGGTTGCAAGCAGTGGCGTAGCCAGGTTCTAAGTGTAGGGGGAGCAAACATAAAAAAGGCGCCCTCCCCCTTGGCTCCTCCCATTTCCCCCCCAGATTAACCCTGGGGCCCGGCTTAGGACTCCTGTGGGCTTCCCGGGGGTGCAGATACTCCCGTCCCCCCGCAGTCCCGGGAGTGTCTCTCCTGCCCAGCCTGCTCTGCAGGTGTCCCCCGCCGGGCTGCGCCGCCCGGCCCCACCCGCAGGGTCCCGTCCCCCCCACCCCAGGCTCCTGCTCCATGCCAGGGCCCCTCGCCCGGACCCCCACCGCTCCCCTTCCATCCTGCGCCGCCGCCTGTCCCTGGCCGATCCCGGCCCCGGCTCCGGCCCGTGAGTCACTGGCCGAGCCTCGCTCCATGGCGCTGCTGGGCCGGGCCAGGCCAGGCTGGGCACTGACTCTCCCGTCGCTGTCCGGGGTAAACACCACCCCGTATCCACAAGCTCACCCCGCTCCACGCGGGGCTCGCCAGCCAGGCGGCCTTAAAGGCACAGGGGCCCTTTCGCCTCCCCCCGCCTCGATGGGATGCGGGGGCTGTGGAATATTTCACTGGGCCGCGAGCCGCTGCCGGGAGATGCTGCTGCTGCCGCATTAGCAAGGGGCGGGGAGCGCTTGGCCGCCGAGCCCTGAGCCGCCGCAGGAGGTGGCTGCAGCGATGTTGGGGCCACGCTGAACGTGGGGCGCGATGGCTGAGGAGCCGGCCCCCTCGCTCCTCCTGCTGCCCCCCCCCCCCATGGCTCCTCCGGCCGTGCTGCCCCCAGCGCCAGCCTGGCAGGCGCCGCTTTTGGAAAATGTGCTGAGGGGAAGCGGCTGCTTCCCCTGCACCCCACTAGCTACGCTACTGGTTGCAACCGAGTATCACGTCCAGCTTTTTGTAGAACTGGCAGCTCATGGGCGCAGCACCAGAGCAGCGGTTTGCCTCCCATGCTTTGTGGTAGGCATTCCGTAGTTCCTTCACTTTGACCCTGCAGTGTGTCCCGGTCATGTCCCCTTTCAGTTATGCATCGTGAAATCTGTCCGTAGGTATCATAATTCCTACAGCTGGAGCGCAGCTGGGATTGGACAGTCTCCTCTCACCAAATGCCGATGAGGTCCAGCAGCTTGGCATTGCTCCAAGGGGGAGATTGTCTTGTGTGTGAAGCAGGTATGGCCACTTGGAAAGATGCGCTGAGACCACTGCACATATCACCAAGCAAACAGGAAGGGGACTTTTAAAATTCCAAAAGAATTTATGGGGTGGGGATGACGGTTGGTCACCTGAGGGCAGGGCAGTAGAGTTCAAACTGATGACCAGAGAGGCAAGAACAGGCATTGTGGGACACCTCCGGGAGGCCAATTGCAGCGCTGTAATCGACCAGGGTGTCTACACTGGCACCACGGTGCAGTACCCCCGGTGCAGAAAATTGTACGCCTCTCGTCGGGGTGTTTTTTTTTTTTTACAGCGTTGCAACTGCACAGTTTCTGCACACTAAGTGGCTTGGCAGTGTGTACGTCTCGGGAGTTACAACGCAGAAAGCTGCTTTACTGGTAGAAACTTGCCAATGTAGACAGGGCCTTAGGGATAGTATTAAATTAGTGTGAAATTCTGACAGGTTTGAGTCAGCCCTTCATCCTTCGAAGCTCACCAATGGGTGAGGATTTCAGATTAAATCTAAAAAATAGATGAGATCCTACCTGTTCTATATGGATAGATGGTAAGAACCAAATTTTCAAAGCAACCTCAACCTGTCTTCCAATTGCAGGAAACAAACAGAAAATGGTCAAATCACTGCATGTGCTATTTATGCCCAGAGAAAATTTACATATATGAAGCCCAATTTCTGTTTCACTTGCACACACAGATGGGATTTTTCACATTTAAAGTTTACCATTTGGATGCATAAGTGCTGGTGCTCCAAAAATTCTGCACTCAAAGTGCACACACATACAGTCTGTTTTTTGAAAAATTGGCCCTAAAGTTCCCATGATTTTTCATATTGTGATGCATTCTCCATGAGACTGTCCTTGAAGACCACTTGAAAGCTGTGGGTGGTGCAGAATGCAACTGCATGCCTGCAACCTATAGCTGCAGAAAATATGACTGCAGTTTCTGACAAGTGGGCAGGCTTTCTGTTGGCTTCCAGATGCATTTCCTAGGGTTGACATTGAGCTAAAAGTCTTGTGTGTGTTTGTGTCCTGACTATCTGAGAGACCACCTCACCCCCATTAGCTATAGCAGCAGAGTACTTGAGCGAACAGTCCCACAGTTAAACGTCTGCAAGCTGGTGGCATGGTGTTCTCTGTAGATTAGATTGCCTTCAGCTGTTCATTTATTCCCACTTTGTCCAGCAGAGCCTGATTCTGATGATATTTAGGGCACATTGTTTGTTCTTAACTCTTCTATTTCTGCTTGTTGCCTGAGGATGATGAGGGTGATTGGATGGACTGGTGTATAGCAGACCCTACCCGATAGCTGCTATAATGTGGGTATAAGTTATAGTTTCTGTGGAAAACCTATATTTGAATTTTCTAGAATTTTATGTGATTAAATTGTGAAGCAAAACATAGTCTTAAAAGAGGGGGTTTTCACCCCTTCACATAACACAAGAACCAGGGGTCGCTCGATGACATAAATAGGCAGCAGGTTTAAAACAAACATAAAGAAGTACTTTTCACACAACACACAGACAACCCATGGAATTCGTTGCCAGGGGTATTCTGAAGGCCAAAGGTATAACTGGGCTCAAAAAAGCCAAGATGGTCAGGGACATACCACCATTCTTTGGGTGTCCATAAACCTCTGACTGCCACAAGCTGGCACTGGATGACAGGGGATGGATCACTCAAAATTACCCTGTTCATTCTCTCTGAAGCATCTGGCACCGTTGGAAGACAGGTTACTGAGCTGGATGGACCATTTTTCTGATTCAGTATGGACATTCTTGTGTTCTTAAATCTGGTTTCTTTTTAAGAAGACCAGAAGGGAATGGCACAGCATGCATTTATTTGAATTTGCAAATTTTTACAATGTAAAATTGGTAAATGAATCTTTTTGATCAAACAGCGAATAAAGCATTAAATGTGCTTAGATGCTTCTGTGTAATTTTTTCCCTCGGATTTTACTTGTTAGTTTTCTTCTGTTTAGCACTTTCCTACTTATTCATCCATTTCATTAAGTACTTTGAATAGAGCTGGTTGAAACATTTTTCTGACACAGATGGCTTTTTGACTAAATAGAAATTTTCACAAGAATATGTTTGGTTTTCATTTAAATTTTTTCTTGTTTAGGTTGTCAAAAACTGGAGAAGCTTTTGGTTTCAGGTTTTTATTTTTTTTCAGTGAACCCCCCTAAAATTCCATGAAATATTACAACAAAAGCAAAAATATATATCTTTCCTGAACTTTTTAAAGCAAATAACATACATTTTTGACCAACTTGTGTTTTGAAGAAAGCACTTGCTTTTATTAAAGCTATGATGAAAAATAATCTAATTTTAAAAAATTGATTTTTTTATCTTGAGAAATTTGGGGCCAACTACTGCCATCATTACTCTGACAAAACTCCCATTGAAACCAGTGAAATGTTTTTCTTAAATGAGAATGGATTTAGAACTGCAGGATTTGGTTCTTTTGAAGGAAAAGTAAGGAAGTATTGCTGTTTTGCCAGTCAGTGAGGGGAGAAAAGAGACGATTTTGTATGACATTCTGCCTCAAATGAAAGTAAGAAGTTCATACAAATCTCCCTTGTGTACTATTTTTCTAAATGGTTTGAAATGATCTAGCCAAGAGATGTGACAGACAGGAAGTATTCTATTCATAAAGCACCTGCTTCATATGGGAAGATGTAAAATATTCTAAGGGTATTCCAGTAAAGATTGAAGTAAAGCTCTCTTTCTCTTTCTCTTTTCCCCTCAATAGTTGGTAAGAACATCACTGGCAATACACCTTACTTTCTGATATCTGTTACTAAAGAAAGCTCCCAGTTCCAGAAGAGACTCTAATAGGAGTATATAACAACAATACTCGACTTAAGAAAGGTAAGGAAATAATTGCTCTCCAGGTTTTGAATCAATACTGTAAGGAATATCTTGGTTTTAACAGTTCAAGAAGTTGGGTGGAGAGGGAGATGTGAGAGAAAGTAGATGATAATTGATAAGAAAAGGAAGTGTCTTAGCTATTATGCCTTGAGTTGTAAACATATAAAACAAGAAACTCTAACTTCATGCTCAAGGTAGAAAAGCGTCCAAATGTGTGTGTGACTGTACTTCCAACCACCACTATGTATGGAATCAGACATTTTACTTTCTTCTCAGCCAAAAGGGTCAACATGGGCTATCCAAAGGTTCAGGAATGTCTCAGGTCTCCTGTGCAACTCTGTTTTGCTGAGATAGACATTTTTCATGTTTGCAGAATGTGTCACCATTGGCAAATTATTGACAAGAAGTGATCCATCCTTTTAAAACCTAAAGTACTGATCTGCACTTCATTTCTTAATGGAGGATTTTAGATTGACTAGTGGCACATAAAATATTCTTAACTCTCCTGTCCCAACGCCATCAGCACCTACAGGAAGAAGTTGGAAACAGATAAAACTTATTATAAATGTTTCTAATTAAGGTGGAATGACAATAACAGAGGATAAATACTTTGCACACCTCACTTCATATACTTTCCCGTATGGAAAGATCATATGAATTGTACATGGTCGTTTTTAATATCTCTATAGTGTATATTTGGCTAAGCTTGCAAAGACTTCACACTCATCGTGATGTCATTTCTGTGTTAGTCTATCTGTGTACCTGTATGTAATGCGATAACTTTTGAATGACGCATTAAATCAATTCCAAAATTTCAAGTAATATTCTAGGCATTAATAGCGAGAACCCCATTGATTTGGGGGGAAATTGAAAAACTAGAAGGAGGAAAAATGGGGACCCATGTAACCCTGCCATCTGTTTAGCACAGCTAAGAGCTTCAATCACCTCTACAATTGTGTATCGATCAAACCACTGGCTGATGGCACTTAGGTGAGCGGCAGACACCACCAATCTGATTGACTTAATGTACCCTCTCTCCACACATGCACATCATATGTTATTTGAAAGCTCACATGTCTACTTTAAGATTGAGGTATTATGTGGAACAATCATGTGGTGCCATTCCTATATAAAGGGGAATAAACAATGACACCATCAACATGTTAAAGTGACCACTTTGAAAGATCTGCATTCATTTCTGTTAGTTTAATGACTCCGTGTATTATTTCAAGACATAAAATTGGATTATTTTTTGTGACCTCAAAGGATCACAACAACAATCTAAAAGGTAAAACAAAATCTAATAATAAATTTGTATATGTATCATTGAAATGTAATAGCGTTGGTGACACTTCTAGTCCACATCATTATCATCAGCTTGTTCATCATTATGATCTCTGTCAAAAGTGTATGGTTTACCGCAGTCTTCATTGCCTTGGCATGCACACAGTTCTTTGCAGGGAAGATTGTTCTGACTACAGACACCGTTGACTGTGTAGCAACCTGTACTGGTACAGGCACAAATAAGGTCCTGTAGAAGCTCAGGTGCCATTGGGTCCTTGAAGAATATGACCAGTAGTTCATTGTCCACTTTTTTCCATTCTTGTTGCAATGGTGATTCCATACTTTGTCTATCTATGTGTGAAGCCATCCAAATCTTTAAAAAACCAGGAATACTTGTGGCACCTTAGAGACTAACAAATTTATTTGAGCATAAGCTTTCGTGGGCTACAGCCCACTTCATCGGATGCATAGAATGGAACATATAATAAGAGTATATATATATATACATACAGAGAAGATGCCATACCAGCTCTAAGAGGCTAATTAATTAAGATGGTCAATTACAGTCAGTTGACATGAGGTGTAAGGATAGTTATCATAAGGAAATAGATTCAAGTAGTGTAATGACTCAGCCACTCCCAGTCTCTATTCAAGCCAGAGTTAATGGTATCTAATTTGCAAATCAATTCAAGCTCAGCAGTTTCTCATTGGAGTCTGTTTTTGAAGTCTTTCTGTTGCAAAATTGCCACCTTCAGGTCTGTTACCGAGTGGCCAGAGAGGTTGAAGTGTTCTCCTACTGGTCTTTGTATGCCAAGATGTTCTTTTGACCTGCTCTTCAAAGCTATCTTCACATGGTGGGAGTTTGGCCAGTGACTGTCCTTTTGGATGGCTAGATTGAGGCACAAGGAATTCAGGTCTCTGGGCCTATTCTTTTTCTCTCTGATCATACAGCATTGCCACCAACTTCCTTGCTGCAGAAATTGTAGATTACTTTTTGATGGTGAGTCGGTTCTGGATGTGATCTAGGTTTTTCAAATTCTGCATACTGCATAAGAGACTCTGATTGCCTGGGGAGCATAAGTGACTTTTCTTTCCAATGCTTCAGTGATATTTCTTGTGATGCTGGACTGTCTGCAGACTTTTCTTGATATAGCACTGTAGCCATTGAATGGAATGTATTCTTTCTATCAGCAGTCTCTGTGCGGATGTCTGTATTATCTTCTTTACGGATGAGATTTCCACCAACATGCAGTGGCACAATTCCATTTGGAATGAACATACTTCCCTGGAATATTTCTACTTTAATTTTTGCAGCACTAATGATGAACCACCTCAGCTCATCATAATTCATGCAGAATCCATGAAAGTGTAATATTTCAATTACATTGAGAATTCATGGTGTAGCTGTGCAGCAAGGCTTATATGGAGTTGTGTTATAATTTTGGTGTTACATACTATGCACTTCACACTTGAGAGGCACCTTCTTTGAACGTCTTCTGAAGGATGCTGCTCACTGCAGGGTGAATTATGTGGCTTTTTTATCTATCAACCAAAGGACAAACTCCTGCACCACTTGGGGCACAAAAGTAGCTGACCTCTGTAAACAATCATTTGGCTTTGGATAATATTCTGAGGCTTTCATTTTGGCTATTTCAGACCAAAGCACTGAGGTGGGCACTATAAAAAGAACACTTGTTCATTGGCAAGTTGTTCATCAGGCTCCTTCGCCAGAAGAACATCCACAAAACATTTGGATGATGCAAGTTTCTGCATTACATTACTAGCAGATTGAATAGCATCAGCTAATGTTGTTGTTTCACTGCATAGAACAATGGTAAATTTGCCTTGTCCATGCTGTGCATGGAATGAAATTGCAGAACCATAGTATTTTTCTAATCTTGCCTGTAATTTGCTACTGGAATAGCTTGCAGTTTCTACAGCTGAGAGAAGTAGGGCTTTATATCTTTGTAGCTGCATAGACAGAAGAGCCGCCTTGTTGTACACAAGATCATTGTCTGTCTCTTCAATCAGCTGATAAAATGCAATGTCATATGGTGCCCATATTGCTGCAGTGTAGGTAGCTGGTTTTGCTTTGATTCGTTTTACTCACATAGGAAGAAAGGCATGTTGAGTGATAAACTACATCCTTAGTAATCAAGTCTTCTGCAGATATTCTGCACACTATGTCATCATCTCCTCTTTGATGTGCTGCCTCCCTTAGATTGGTTGCTTTCTCAAATGTTTCTGTTTTATGAGGGAACGGCGAACTGCGGCCACTGGGAGCTGCGGGTGGCCGTGCAAATGTAAACAAACTGTCTGGTGGCCCACCAGCGGATTACCCTGATGGGCCGCAAGTTGCCCACCACTGGACTAGATGCTACACTGTATGTACAAAAGCTTGCAAATGGAGAACATTACATTAGGAATTCACATTAATTTATATCTACCCACTATACAGTACAAATTATGGGCACGTATTCTCCTGCTCCTGTGCACAACCTGCAGCATGAGACTGATCGGGTCAGGAAATTTCAACTAAAAATATATAAAACTATTATAATCACTTGTGAGATACGTTGACAATTCAGAATATATTATGTGAAAACATTTCATGTAATATTTTGCAAAATATTGATATTTGCCATTTTTGACACGTGCTAACCTCTTTGTTTTGTATGAAGAATATAGTGTGTCTTCCTAAATTTATTACACATAATCTGGGGATTAAAGATGAATTTTCAGCTAATTCTGTTACTTAATTTATGGGGGTGGCATTAATTTTAAAAAAAGTTAAGTAATGTTTGCTGCCTGATCTTATTTTAACTCTTTTGCTAACAAATGACTAGCTTGTTACCATTCAGTTTCCACATAGTTAAAACTCATTGCCAACATTCCTCAAAAGTACATTTAAATAAATTATGCTGTTATCAAGCAAAGTTTATAATATGATCCTCCCCCCAATTTTTCCTGTTATAAGGTCATAACATTTCCCTCCATAAAACTTAATGCAGAGCACACTTAACCTGTGCATATAAATTGCTGAGGTTGTAATTAAGGTTTAGAGTTATTCTGTGAGGGAGATTAATGTGTTCTGTGTAGTGTTTTCTTATTAGTTGAAGGCAGAAGGAAGTTCCTTGTGAAGATGTGGAGTCTGTCTCCATCAGTGGAAAGATGCTGTATGAAAGTTAGGGTATAAGAGGCGTCCCATAACTTTGTGTTTCCATGCTTTTTAGGATTTGTGTAAGGGTAATATCCCCCTTAGCTAATTTTTATTCCTTTTTAAATGAAGCTTTTATTTATACATAAACAATATGGTAGTTTGCAAGTAGCACATATTTTACTGTACTCTAGCCTATATAATACCACACATTTTTAAAATAAAATACTTATATGAAAGAGGCCACTTTCATATTAGTTTGTGTATAACACTGTATCTCATAAGTACTATATGTAAAACATACACTACTTATTCTGGATTTGCATGTATGTTTAATAGGTTTTTGTTCCATCAGTTAATAAGAGGTTTCTACTACAAAATGTGCCCCATAGTCTTTCCATAAAAAATTCTGTGACAAGAACACACTGCTTTATACTATAGAAAATAAGAGGCAAAAATGTAACACTGAATAATTTATACATTTTTGAATCTCCACATTGTTGTTAATGCTCTTTTTTATTTGTATATTCAAATGCATCATCTTATTTTATTTATTGTAATATGTTTCTGTTGTCTTTGATGTAGTTGTAAATAATTCTTTATTTTAGTATGAATTTTTTTGATGGTTTATTTAGCTCTAGTTCCATCTCCTCTCCTTTATTTATACATATGTTTTCTTGATTCTCAGTCTACTATTTAATTTTCTTTCTCTGTGTAACAGCTGATGACTTCAGGCTTGTTTTTGCTTGTAGCGCCTGTCCTGGTGTTCCAAAAGCTTAAAATTTCCTTTTAGGCATTCTTTCTGCTCTTCCATTCCTTGAGCAGGTGGGGGAATAGAAAAGCCTTCATTTTCTTCAACTCTAAGATTTACTATCCCCAACATTATTTATTGCGTCACCCTGCCTTTTAGGGTTAATTTAGTTTGTGTTATCGTATCTCTAACCACTATAACCCACTCTTCTCTCCCAGAGCCAGGGATAGAATTCAGGGTTCTTGATCACCAATATTATACAGCTGATTAATAAATAGCTGTGTAACCCACTATGAAAATGCATGTCAAGTCTTCCACCAGTGAGTGGTCTATGCAGGGGCTAACAATTATTCTGCATAGGCTGCAGAGAAGGGCGGTGGGGTTGGGGGACCATCCAGTCCACAGCCTGACCGCTTTTTGACTCGGCCAAACCTGAATGGTGCTGCAACCCTGTGTGCCAGGTCACAAAACAACTTGCTCAGATTTGGAGAGGATGGATGAGATGCCCATGGGGTGAGGGGGGGGGGAAGGGAAGGGTGTCAGGCTGCTGATAGGGGAGGGGCACCTGAGATGGGAAGAGGGGGTCAGGGAAGGGAAATCTGTGTCCTCCACTTTAATGGCATCCTGCAGCCCCTGTTCTGGTAGCTAAACAGAGAGTGGCTAAGTTAGAGATCTGAAGGTGAAGGGGTTCAAAACCCTGCTTCTGATCTATGTGGGAGGATGCTATAGTTGCATGCAAGTCACACAGTGCAAAGATTATTTTAAAACACATTTGTATTTAAAAACTATGATAGTCTGTAAATTATGGTGTGAATCACCAAAATACACATTTTACATTTAACTTATTTGTTACACGGTTTGTATGTGTAACCTACTGGTCGGTGTGGTATATGTGTTGCAGTGCCTGCTCCCGGCCCCTCCACAAACGCAGTCAGAGACGAACTGAAGTGCAGCACCTGTGTCCTTTTACTGTTTGTGTCCCTTCCCACCACCTACTATTTACAAGTATTTACAGAGACCAACACTCCTGGAGACTACTAGCTTCCCAGCCAGCAGGGCTCTAGAGCCCACACTCCTCCCTTTCCTGTCTCCCCCTGCTTCCTGTTTCTTAGCCAGCTTTATAGGGCAGGCTGGCTACCCAGGCCTGCAGGTGGATCCACTCTGGTAATTAGGGCGTGGCCCCTCAGCCAGCCCAACTAATACCCTTCTTCTTCTGGAACTGGGCTAACAGGGGCCTGGCTTGTTTCTCCTAGCCAGCACCCTGTTACAGTGTGTTATATATCTCCTGCTGCGCCCAATCCACAAAGGATCTGAATCTGTGATAGCTCTCATCTTGAGATAGTGGCTTTTTAGCACAAGCTGTAAAGGGTCATGCTTTTATCTCTAGGGATCATAAATTCAATCCCTGGTATTTGCCAAGTTGGTGACTGTCACACTTGCAGTGTAGCAAGTTGGCATGTTTGAGGATGAGAGGAATGCTTCATGGTGGCCCTGAAGGGGAGAGAAATAGGCAGATCTGCTGGTGTAATGTAGGAGAAAACACCCTACAGCTCCCCCTGGCTGTATCAAATTTCCAGAGATCTATGAGGCTAAAAAATGTTTGGGAAGTGAGTGATGACAAAGCCTCCTTAACCGAAGTTCCCTCTAGCTGCTAAACATCTACTAATGTTATATATGCCATCATGTGCCAGCAATGCCCCTCTGCCATGTACATTGGCCAAACCGGACAGTCCCTCCGCAAAAGAATAAATGGACACAAATCGGACATCAGGAATGGTAACATACAAAAGCCAGTAAGTGAACTCCTTCTTCCCTTTTTTAAAGATGGGCACTACATTAGCCTTTTTCCAGTCATCCGGGACCTCCCTCGATTGCCATGAGTTTTCAAAGATAATGGCCAGTGGCTGTGCAATCACATCACATCTTCAAGAGTGCTAACACAGGAGCAACTTCAGCAGACAGTTTCTCCCTCTGATTCCTAGACAGTGTAGCTCCTCTTCTCCATGGCTTTAGGGAGCTAACCACTGAGGTACACAAGTTATGAAAAAAAATACTAGGAATTTAGCACAAAAACTACATTTAGTGGCAGTTAAAATTGTGTCAGGAATAGAGCTGTATGAATAACGGATCTTTTGGTTTGGTGGCTAACCTGAAAAATTGGGGGAAAGATCATTTTGGTTGAACAAAAGTTTGGGGTTTTATTTTGTTTTTCAGAGTTTTTATCTTAATTTTTTTAAATATAATTGAAGTAAAATTCAAAATGAAAAGTCATTTTGAATTGAAAAGTTGAAATGCTTCATTTAGAAAATGTCATAATGAAAGATTTTGACTTTTTAATTTTTTTCAACTGAAACAATTTGATGAATTTGACATAAATTCACAAAATGTTTCAGTCAAACTGAATCTGCATTTTTTCAGTGAAAAAAAGTTTTATCTGAAAAATTCCACCCAGGCATCCAAAACCTGGAAAACAAATGGAAAGTGGTAGTTAAGGAAAGACTCTCTTCTCTACAGGGCCGGCTCCAGGCACGGCGTTCAGCGGCGCTCCGCGGAGGGCTGGGGGGTTTGGCGGCACGGCGCTCCACGGGGGGTTGGGGGGTTCGGCTGGGGGGTTTGGCGGCGCGGTGCTTTGTGTGTGGGGGGGATGGTTCGGCGGCGCTCCGCGGGGGGCTGGGGGGATTCGGCGGGGGGGTTCGGCGGCACGGCAGGGGGGTGGGAGGGTGGCGTCGTGGTGCTGAGGGTGTGTGTTATGGCGGCGCTATGGAGGGTGGCACTCTTTTTTTTTTTTTTTTGCTTGGGGCGGCCAAAAAGGTAGAGCCGGCCCTGCTTCTCTATAGTTAATTTACTGTGGGAATTTTAGACATTTTAATGTAACAGCTTCTACTCAGACAGAAGCCAATTTTGGAACACACCTTTTCTGCCATTTTAATAAGAGGAACTGTTGTATCTGATTTTTTTTTTTAACCGCTTTTGATAGTATTTCTTGGTTCTAATCAGGCCTTCTTTTCTTTTACATTCCATCCTGTTAATAATTAGAACTAAACATTTTGTTCCTACTTTAATGCCATAGTACCAAGCACAGTGCCCATGCTCACTAGAAGCAGTGAGCGGGAAGCCCCTTGCCACAGTATCTGGTATCCTCTCTTAATCCTTTACTTCACTGGCTTTTGTGCCCACTTTATTCCTGGTGTAACTATATTGTAGTTTCATTGGAGTTACACTAGGGATAAGTTTGGCACATTATCTCTTGTGCTGGGCCCAAGTTGCTAAGTCTGGCTCTGGATCTTAGTTTTCCTCAATATGTGAGGCTGTTCACGGTTGGTCCATTATAGACAGAGGCTGTAGTCACAATGTTCAGATTGGATTTGAATTCCAATGTTCAGGGATCTTCAGATGCTGTTGCTCCAGTTTGGGTTCATCTCTAGTATGTCCTTTTGATTTCGCCTCAGTGTTGAATTCTGATGTATACCCAGCATGAAATACAGTAGGCAAGAGGAATCCCAAGATAAGAGGCGATTATACATCTACATACTCCAGGGGTAAGGGCAGTGAGAGACTCCCCTTTTTAGCCCAACTGGTAGTGTTGCTGTCTATAGGCTAGAGATGGGTCTGAGGTGTAAAGTTCAGATTTGGATCTTAACTGTACTCAGGAGTTTTGGGTTCAGGGTTTTGGTTCATGCCATCTCTGCCCTACATCATGAGTCCTGGTTTGCCTCTGCTAAGGAGGTGTGTATGTTTGCACACACCAAGTCCTGCTGTAAATGTTGTAGTGGCAATGCATTAATTGGCTAACTGTTCTTAGAGGCCCCAGTTCAGGAGAACATCCCTATTCAGGAAAGCACAGAAGCACATGCTGAACTTTAAGCACATAGATAAGTGTGTTCCTGAATCAGGTCCTAAGTGACTGGCAAGATGTCAACAGATGCAACTTTTCTGGGAATTCTAGAAGAAAAAGAACAAATATTTAGATTGGACCTCATGATGTAACACTATTCTCTGTGGTGACCTCCCTCTCTGCAGGTTTTCATCTTGTGTCTGTATTGGTAATGCATTTCTGTTTATCTCTGCAAGTAGTCACAGGACACTGTGGGGTACATTTCAAAGCAGTGCAGAGGGCATTATACAAGTCTCATGAATCTACTTCAGTATCAAAGGGGTAGCCGTGTTAGTCTGGATCTGTAAAAGCAGCAAAGAGTCCTGTGGCACCTTATAGACTAACAGACGTATTGGAGCATGAGCTTTTGTGGGTGAATACCCACTTCACCCACGAAAGCTCATGCTCCAATACATCTGTTAGTCTATAAGGTGCCACAGGACTCTTTGCTGCTTTTATGAATCTACTTGGTAACCGTATGCAAAATGCCTTCTCTGTCTCTATTTCACAAACCTTCTAAAACCATATATTCTGTGAAGCCTTTTTTTTTTTTTCTTGAATGACCATATTCTGCTCTGTTTGTGTTCAGCTCTTCATTGTACTGTATTGCTTTTACCATTAGGCTACAAGTTCTTAGGGGTAAGAATCTGTTAATTGCTGAGCAGGTCACTTACTGTACAGTGCTAGCCTATGTATGCTTATCTTGCTATATAAATAATAGTAATTAGAAACCTTTATAAAATTATGCTGCAGTATTCTACGGTGATGATGCAAAACAGTATTTCTTACAGTAGTGTTATTACAGTGCTGAAGGCCATAATTGTATAATACTGCAACATTTTTAAAATAAAGCCTGAGACAGTTAAACTCTAGGACATTGCTTCCAAAATGCACCTCAGAAATATTGCTACATTTTCAAACATATATTTTATACACCGCACCTGCAGACTATATGCACACACTTGCAGCAAATAAAAGTACATGGAACACACACGTGCAAAAATTATAGTTACATGCAAATGGTTCACTCCGTTCATTTTCCATGTGCCTATTTTGTAGGTGCAACTTAAAGCATGTATACTATGTTTGAAAATTTGGCCCATAATGTCTTGTATATCTCTACCTAATATTCACTGCTGTCTATAGTTACCTTGAAGTTCTGTGATTTACTGTATTTACAATAGAGAGGCAAGATGGGTGAGGTAATATCTTTTATTAGACCAACTTCTGTTGGTGAGAGAGACAGGCTTTCAAGCTTACGCAGAGCTCTTCTTCAGGTCAGCGTAAAGTTCTGTGTAAGAGTGAAAGTTTTTCTCTCTCACCAACAGAAGTCGGTCCAATAAGATATTGCCTCACCCATCTTGTCTCTCTAATATCCTGAGACCAACATGGCTACAACAACCCACTGCATACAACTATGTACTTATAATGGGCAGAGATGTCTCCAAATCTGTATCCTGGCTAGTAGCAAGAGCTGAATTTTCCCTTCAGAGTGACAACCGGTTAATTTTGTTTCCCATCATCAGGTCTTGAAAAGGTGTACTTTGTGTTAATGTAGTATCCAGTAGAAATAATATCTTATAGTATTGCCTTATCTGTGCCCGTACTGTATATATGTATCATCGTGTCAAGCAACGCACCCCCACCATATCATCCTTCTCTCCCCTTTCCTTCACCCTGAAAAAAGAGAGGAAAAAGTATTTCTAGGAGATTGAGATTTAGTTTGATAGCAGATACACAGCATACAAGCAGTTCTCTCTCTACAATAGCTTTTCAAGACCTTTTAAACTGTTATCTGAATTTGAACCTATGTTTACAAAAGATAAACCCCATAATTATTTAATGAATATCCTGCTGGCTCTGGAAGGTATAGTCTACTGGTATGAATAGCATTCTTAATGTAGGCAACAAAGTGTCTCTTCCTTTAGTGAACCTGTAACATTAGTTCTTTATCACCTGGTGGAACTTAAAATCTGAAAAACATACAGTCTTCTGTAAGTGAAAGCTCCGGGAACAACTGAACTTCCAAAGAGACGTATTCACACTGTAGTTTGGTTAATAAACTAGACACTGAAATTAAATACAAACGTATTCAATACCATACAGTCTTCTCATTACAGGGCTCCATAATTTGATGGAGGTATAATTTACTGGAGTGCAGTTGGTCATAGCTTATTAAATGCAATTATAATTCTTATATTTTATTGAAGATTTAATAGTCAAACTGGATAATACATTTTATTGCATATTTTAGCATATGTATCTAAATAATGTTAAAACATAAGAAATTTCATTGTAAAGAGGACAGAGAAAAAATGAGTGGAGCTGAGTTATGCATTCCTGTCTTCCTAAATTCATTGGTTATGTAAATCTGCTATGTTGTACTTTTTGTTTCAGTAACATTTGACAAAGCCATGGCTACAGATGAAAGGGACACTAAACAGAATGTTCAGGCTGAGGTACTGGGTACTGATGCTTCAGGTACTGTAAAAAATAAATTGGTGCTTTTGAGTGCAACTTAAAGAGGCAGAATCCATTTTCTTTTTCATTTTGTTTATGTATGAAGCTTCTTTCTTCCTCGTGAACTGGGCAAAAGAAATGTAAAGCTGCCTATATAATCTGTGCACTTGCTGTGACTGAAAGATTCTAGTGGTGACCAGTCTTCCAGGTTTTATTTATCACAGACTGGTCTCCTGACATTTTCCATTTTAAATAAAAGTGATATATCATAGTTTGGGCTAGCAAGTTCTTAGTGATTGTAAACCACTGTTTTTTTTTTTCAAAACAGCTCTTTCTTATTTTTAATGGGCCAAATCCTTTCTCAGGCAAAACTCATGGGACTTTTCTCTGCGTAAAGACTAGGTAAGGACAGCAAGCATTTGGCCCAATATTTCTTCCCTTTCTTATAAAGTTGCAGTTATATCTTCTTATTTCACATGGGCTTCTATGTTGAGCTTATATAATATTCAGCTCAGATTTAGCCTCACGTGAATCAAAGAATTCTAGAAATTAGAGATGGAGAGGCAGTACTGTCTTAGATTATCTTGTTACCCTTATTTCAATGCGGGTTTGTTCCATTTAGTATATTCCTGTGTAACACCCTGTTCGTGGCACCCAGAACTGTCAGCCACTGTGTTACCCCTCTATGTTAGCAACAGTGAGAGCTCTGCTGCTGCTAAACCATGTGTCAGCTCTCTGACACACCATCCTGATCTGCCTTGCCAGCAAACTCTTCAAAACTCTGCCAGTCTAAACTTTGCCTTGCTCATAACAATCAGTGAACCCCAGTTCCCCAGAGCATCCCCCGGTGTTTTCCAGTCCCTCTCACTGTACACTCACAGAAATTATTGAGTTTGCTGCCTCCAAAAAGATGGAGCACATATCAGCCAGTTAGGCTAGCTGACGAGTCACTCTTCACTCTAATACACAGCACTTGAGATGCTTTGTAATAAAACAAGAATAAGTTTATTCATAAAGATCAGAGATTTAAGTGATACTGAGCAAGAGAAAAAGAGACAGGTCTGGTTACAAACAAACCAAAATAAAACACATTTTCTATTGACCAAAGCTTAATCTTAGCAAGTTACAATCTTTGCCTAAGCAGTTTTCTTACTCACATCAAGTTACCAGCATCTCCAGCCCACTAGGCCAGGGGACCCAACATTCACAGAATACTGTTCCCATGGTTCCCTAAGTGATGGATCCCTAAAATGCCTTTTTGTTCCCCTTATCTTATCCAAAGTCCATTGTCTCTGCCTCAAGAGCCAGGAAAGATTCCTAGGGTGCAGACTCTGTCCCCCAATGTGCTCAATAAACTGCCACTTGTTTGTTTATCATATACGTAAATGTGCTTTCATTGCCCTCTGCCAATAATCAAGCTGGTCAGACAGGTAAATACACATTCCTTTTATCTAGGGCAGGCTGGGTTTATGCACTGCTTCCCAAACTCATTTTAAGAACATATTTCCTGCAGGCATATATAACTCTTTGTACACTAGCCATACATACCTCTCACAATGATTTTTTTTTTTCAGGGCCAGCGTGTCACCAGTTTACATGTCACCTTTTAGATACACTAATTACCCCCAAAATACTGTTGTCATAATGTGTATCAGGCTTGATCTGAGTTACAGTATGCTGGGCCCTCTGCCAGTTGGCATTGTGGGGGGCTCCCAGGGACACATCCTGACAGCTTTGTCAAGATGAACTTTCCCTTCTTCGCATAGAAATCTGTTCTACTGTCTAATACATTTGTTGGGAAACTCTTCCCCATATTACTAAGTCTAAACTTTTTCTTGGCATAATTTCATTCCACTATACGTAGTTATGTGCTCCTGGGCAGCTGTAAACTATTCCTCTTCAATCTTGGTGTTTGCATGTTTCAAATACTGTACTTGTATCCCTTCTTAATTACCATTTGGCCAGGTTACACACATTTTCATTCTTCATGTCTGTCTGTCTAATATAGTTATATGGCCCTGTTACCTTAGTATATGAGCAGCTGTGTTTCTTCACAAGGCACTTCATCAAACCTCTTAATACATTTTTGCCCTTTATCTAGTTTATTAACAGATGTTACAAGTGCTTGCTAAATATTATTTACACTAAATTGTACAAGGTGTTATATCTTGGATTATTAACTAGATAATGTAGTTACCAAATTCTTAACTGTTAGAAAGCATGTTTAGCATCACAGATGTGCATCAAATGCTCGGTTGCAGAAAAATGATCCCCCATTACGAGAGATGGGCTTGAACCTATATTTCAAATGCTAATCTAGGATTGGATCAGAGTTTGCAACTTGAACCACTCTCTGTGATGAGCCAAACTGGATCACTATGGACTTTGGGAATGTTTGAAATCAGATCCAAATGTCCAACATCCACATTTGGAAAAGTTTAGAATTTGATTCAGCCAAACATAGAGTTAAACAGTTTGGGTATGGCATTGCTCAGGCCTATCTCTACTAATCACAAAGATTAATTTCATTTCTGACTGTCATGAGCTGCCCCTTTCTGGGTGCACACCTTGTTCAAAACTTGTGTGTTTGTGTTGCTAGTACACTCCCTTTTACCCCTCTAAGGATACATCTGTGCTTTGAGATGGAGATGTAATTTCCAGCTCGAGTAGACCTAGGCACCGACTTCTCCTCTGCCCGGTGGGTACTCGACCCCCCCCCCTCACCCCTGCCCCGCCCCTTCTCACCCCTGCACTGCCCTCGCCCCTGCCCTGCCTCTTCTCCACCTCCTCTCCTGAGCGCGCCGCATCCCCACTGCTCCCCCTCCCTCCCGGAAAGTCCTAAGCACCGCCAAACAGCTGTTAGGCGGCGGGTGGGAAGTGCTGGGAGGCAGGGGGAGGAGCGGGGACGCGGCACGCTCGCGGGGGGAAAGAAGGCGAGGAGGGGGGAGCTTGGCTGCTGGTGGGTGCAGAGCACCCACAAATTTTTCCCTGTGGATGCTCCAGCCCCGGAGCACCCATGGAGTTGGCGCCTTCTGCGAGTAGATATATGCGTGCTAGCTTTGACAGAGTTTGCATGCTAAAAATAGAAGTGTAGCGATGGCAGCATGAGTATCAGGATGGAATAGCTGCCCGAATAAGTACAGAAGCTCCGCGACTTATGCAAGTGTTCCGTTCCAGAACACCTTGCGTAAGTAGAGTTTTGCGTAAGTCAGGAACGTATCTCCGACAATTACATGCCAAAAAAAGGTGCTTACGGAACTTTTTCCGTACGTCCGGATTTCTGTAAATTGGGTTTGCGCAACCCGGGGAGCGTCTGTACCTGAGATTCCAGGCAGGATTGTACTTGGGGAGTCTAGCCCATCCCACCACTCATGCCATGGCAGCTTCACTTCTATATTTAGTGTGCCAGCTCGATCAAAGCTAGTGTGCCTGCTGGAGCTGGAAATTATGCATCCAGTTTGAAGTGTAGGCATAGCTTAAACTTCCTTTTAGGACATTGCCTAGTATTCACAGGCAAATCTTGGCTGCTTTTCCTAACTCTATTTCAGCTTCAGGTAGGTATTTTGGAAAAATCATGTTGCCTTCATAATGCCTGTATGAGGCTGGTAACCAACGATATGGTAAAGGGCAGAGGGTGAAACTTGCACAAATGAAAGAGAAACCAGATTTATAAATGAAAAACATAAAACATTTTCTAAACCTGCAGATAGATCTAATCTGTATAACCGCACTAGTGCTGTGTACAAGCTGCAGATAACTCCTTTTTGCAATTTTTGAAGGGTAGTATTTGTCATTGGCTTGGCTTCCGTAGACATTATTAGTCCCATGCAGACTTGCACCTTTGAAACTCTCAGGCCTCTCAATTTTCTCTTCTTGCTTCCTTGTGTTCTCTTTTCTTCCCTTTCTGCTCTGCTCTCAGTCAGCTCTTCATCCTTCATCAGTTCTCCTTAAACTTACTTAACATTTTACCTTTTTTGTTCTTAGCTCCCAGCATTTTTTCTCCTCCTCCATCATCTGAATGATCCTCCCAATTAGAGCCATTGCCATAAGGCTGTAGCACTGAATTGCAGCCCTCTTTTGCATGTCTTAGTCATTCAGTTGGGAGCTAACATTGTTTCTGCACCTTGCTAAATAGAGAAGAGGCCACAGATACATGGAAGGCCGGAGGATTGGAAGAGCAAATCTGCCTGGTGACAGGAAGCACTTTATGTGCTTTCAACACTGCAACACAATAAATGCCAAGAAACAAGTTATCCGCTGTCCCAAAAGATGTATTTGAACCAGGATAAAACCATGGAACTTTCCAAGACCCAGGGGCTATGTACTAAAATAGGGGTGTCTGGTCTTTGTACTTGGGGAAATATGCAAGGTCACCCTTGCTGTAGTTTCTCTTAACTTCTGTTTGGCTACAGAGCCAGTGAAACGCTAGAAGGGACCAATTAACTCTGGTATTTTTATTCACCAAAGAATTAGAAATGGTTCTGTCTCTTTAAAATTGCAAACAGTGTGGTATTTTGTGCTGTGATTATTACTGCCATGTATGAACATGAAATTGTTCAAGTGAAGAGAATAACTTCATGGTATACTGAGGTGTGATGTGGCCTTATCATACTCAATTCCTTTTTCTTTCCACAGGGCTGTCTCAGCTTTGCACTTTCAATGCTGGCAATGGTTAGATTTCTATTACTTTGATTTTAAAAATTTAGAATTGGAAAAAAGTGTTAAAGTCATGGCAATGTAAGTTGGTGAATGGAACCTATCTGGTGGAAATTTAGCTGATCAGATCTGAGATGAGCAGTAATGGACTAGGGTGTCTGTGGTTTAATGAGATAAGAAAGGATAGGTGCCCAGGTCGTCTTTGCGTAAAATGCCCATAATAAGAAGTAGATTGGTGGTGAATTACAAGAATGATCATTAAAAGAAGAGACTGTTCTCTCCACTGGCAAGCTTAGGGGCACACCTTCAAAGATCACTTCGTGTGTGTCTCTCTTTGTCTGTGTGAATTTAATTTGTTCGAAAGGTGTTGGACTGACAGCCCTGGCAAACGAAGACTTCTGTTTACCCTCAGAACAGGTATAGCACAGACAGCAGCAGTGTAAGTTTTTCCACTTTGCCTTACCCACAACCCTAATCCTTGGGAGGAACAAATCTGGAGGTGAGAGAGAGTGCAGTTTATTCTCTATGCCCATTCAGTTCTGAGCCTCTCTGCTGATGTGCCAAGGAGAATGTCATTTAGTTCCATGTATGACTGTCATTTTTGTGATGTGGACACCTACCCACTAGGAACTGGACCGAGACCACCAAATTCATTTCACATAGGTGACTGAACAGGCATAGGATGGTGTAACTCCTGGTCACTACCAATAAGCGCTGGATTCAAGCCAGTGGCCTAGAAGTGGATGTTTTTATATCCCATTGCTAATCCCTTTATACAATCCCTTGGATCACCCGTTTTCTTACATTTACCTGATTAGTTTGCTATGTATACCCATCTCAACTGGTAAATATTAAATTATAAAGGAGAGGAGAGACAGAATTATGCTGTTTGAGGAAGTGTGAATCCTTTTGTGTTGCCTCATTGCCATTCCCTTATACCACACCCTGTTTAAATAACGTGTCCTGTCTTTTGCATCAGTAGTACCTGACCTGACACTTCCTGGCTTCTAATGGAGTAATTTAGACTGGTCTACAGCAGCTCTGTTTTTGATTTGGTTTGTTTTACTGACTTAAATATTTTCACTGACTGTATATAGGTTGTGGCATCTATCTGAATTGGTGAGCTGTTTGCTTTTTTTTTTTTTTTTTTTTTTTAAACAGGCAAGTTTGCTGACCAGTCATGTTTCCTGAGTTCAAGGTTTAATGATCATGTCAAATCAAATTGCATTAGCAGCGTTCAGTGCCTTACACCTAAGGTAATGCACATTGAAAAGAAAAAAAACCCATGTGGTCTGTTTTGTTATGATGAAGCAAAAATTAAAGATCTATGTCTAGAATTAGCTAGAATTATAACTCACTCTTAATGGTCCCAGTGGCTTCACCTTACCTTGTATCCAAAACAAGACAAGATGAAAATGTGAGGTAAGCCATGCTGTCAAGAGAGCACAAATTTCAGGATGTCATCAATATTATTAATACAGCTAATGGAGCTTCTCAAGGGTGAATTTATTGTTACATTAGGGGACTTCTCACTGCTGCTTCCTCTGAAACCAGGCCTGAATGATTTATTAAGTTTCTAAAAGTCAGGAATGCATTTATCTCAGGGTTTCCCAACTAAGGCTCCAGTGCACATGCTTAACTTTATTACCATGAGCAGTCCCATCAAAAGCCCACCCTAAATACATTTTTGCCCTGAAACCTTGAAGATCCCCAGGGCTCTCATGGTTCTGCAGGAGTCTCCACATCTACATTGACCTCTAGCAGTGTCCTTTGTCCAGTTCCTGGCAGCATGTTCCATTGGCAACAGTCTACTCATGGCCGCCCACTGGGTGTGAGGTGGGGACATGCACAAGCTGCGGCTGGGGAGGACGCATAGAGCTCTGTCTGGATTAATTTTTCCAGGAAATCTCTGCAGGGCTGGGGAGGTGGGTGTCTTCTTTCCATTTTAGCCTCCCTAGTCCTGACCCTAAACTGCACAGTCTCCATCTGCTTCCTTCAACGTTGACCACAGACCCATAAACTACCCTCTGAAGATAGGGAAACAGTGTTGTGAGAGTGGTTAAATCTAACCATTTAATTGCATGGGAAGGGAAAAATCTGTGTGGTGCATTTCCTCTGCACATGGATCTAGTGGTTGGCATGGGCTGGTGTGATCCATATCCAGTATCCTTCCAGACCATGTTCAGGGACTGTTTCAAGAGAGCTCAGTAATAAATTTTTTGTAGCTCTGAATATTTCAGGTAAAATGTCAATGTGGCTTAGCCAGTAGAGCTTTGGCAGCTGTAGATATTTGTGTATATAAGATATATGTATGCACTACCCATACACACATACAATTCCTCTTCGAATTCTTACAAAAATAGTTCTGTTTTTATCTACAAACTTAATAGCAGTCAGGTTTTGATATCAGTCAGTTCCCACTTACATGGGCAGCGGGTATCGCAGGCCAGGAGAGGCTGAGCCTCCCCAAATAGCCAGGCATGGCCCTGCCCACGCTCTTCCCTGAGGCCCCCTGCTGCTTCCCCCATGGCCCCAGCCCACACAGGCTGCTCCTCTTCCCCTAAGCGGGTTGGGGCTAGGATGCGCTGGCCTGTGGCCTGGGAGTTGGGGTGGCTGGGAGCTCTGGGACCGTACCACCTGGTGCTCCGGGGATGGGGGCCTGGGGTGTAGGGCACCCCATGACTGGGGTGGGGTGCGGCTTGAGAGACTGCTTCTCTCCTTGTGCAATTTTGCCACAGTTGTCAGTGTAGGCACTCGAGCTGGTGGTAGTGTTCTCTGTGATGGGTCCACGGTTCTGTGTAAATTCCTTGTGGTCTGAAATAGTCTTGGTTTTCTGACTGTTAGGGCATGCTGCAAGGCACATCTATTTGTGGTGCAGGGTGCTATGGAGGGAGGGGTTTGATGGAGGTTGGACCTGCATGGACAAAGGAGTTTGTACTGTAAGGGTTCAGGTTCTGTTGATGAGGAAAAAGCTGCTGTTTAAAATTATTTGTGTTCTGCTCATGTAATTTGTCAGAGACGCTTGGGGAGTTGGATAGTCGCTTTTTAAATTAGAAATAAAAGTAAACTCAGACCAGACTAGTCCTCTTATGTCATAAGAATCTATCAGTTTCACTAACAGAATGAGTCTTACAAGAAACATACTGATTATAAAATTTACCCCTTTGATAAATGTACTGTAAAACTCTTGGTAATGCCCTGAGAGGCAGAGGGTGGGGGGAGCAAATAGGTATGTTATTCCCAGTTCTCCTTTTACCTGTTCCTCCTCCTCTCCTATCACCTCCATCTCATTTGTCTGTCCATCTGTATTTTGGGATATAACTGTCCTTCTGTTGTGTGGTATTGAGGCACCTGAGCAGTGATTGGGGTTCTTTCAAGAACCACCTTCACTGGTACGCAGGAGCCAGGATCTCTGTCACCCTAACCAGAAGATGGCCATTAGCTATTTGGGTTTCTTATAAATCCAATCTCATCAGGATATATGTGACACCAAAAATTCCAAGTGCAGAGTTGTGAACAATTTTGCCACTAACCAAAATGTGTTCTGGGCAGAGAGATCAACTATAGGATCTAAAGTCTTTGAGGTCAAGATTTTCAAAAATGGGTGCCTAAGTCTAGGTTTGAAAATCTAAATAAGTGGATTTAAAAGGCTAACTTTAGCCACCAATTTTTAAAAGAATCTTGTCCAAAACTTCTAAGACATCAGATTGTGAATCACAGTATAACAAGAGATGGAGAAAGAATTTAATTCAGGATTGCCTAGCACAAGGCTACTATAGTAGTAGCTGCTTGGTGCTCTGCACTTTGAAAACTGGGCCACTTATTTAGGTGCTAAATATGGACCTAGGAGCCTAACTTTTGGCTACTATTTTTTAAAGTCTTGCCCTCAAAGACTGGAGGTCATAGATGTTTGAAACTTCTGTAAAGTAGTAGCCAGTGGAGTAATACATTAAGGGCCCAATACAAAGCCTATGGAAGTAAATGGAAGGACTTCCACTGATTTCAGTGAGCTTTTGCTGGTGACCAAAATGTGGGACTAGAACTGATTAGTAAAGCCTTCTTTAGATATTTGAGCTTTTCTCACTTCCAGAGAAGAAATCTCATTATTTTCACTTCCTCTGTGAAGATGGTGCGGTCTCGCTAAGGCCTGGTCTACACTAGCAAATTAGGTTGGTTTAACTACGTCGGTTAAACCAACCTAAGTCCCCATGTAGTCAGCACTAGGTCAACGGAAGAATTCTTCTGTCAACCTAGCTACCACCTCTCAGCGAGGTGGAGGTAGTATCTACACTGAAGTGCTACAGCGGCACTGCTGCAGTGGCACTGCTGTGCCGCTGTAGCGTTTTAAGTGTAGACATGCCCTAACTCACTTCTCATCTCCATTTCGTACCATGTAACCCTTTCTCAGAAAGTACTAGTACCTAACTACAGTGTTTCTCACTAAGCTTAGGGAGTGGATTGCATGGTGATGACTTGATGTATAACCGTTTCTATAGATGTTGGAAATGTTAATTGTAAAATAATTTAATTTTTAATCTGTTGCCTTTTAAAATGACTCTTTTATATAGCAGTTGTTATATCTTCAAAGTACCATGCCAGCTGTTTACTTTGTTTACCTCTATAAAAAGGTAAGTTGTCATTTTTCAATTTTATAGATGGGAAAACTGAGAGCAGAGAGGTTGAGCAACTTACCTCATTTCACATAGCAAGTGAGTGGCAAGTAAAGGGTTAGAATTTAGGAGTTCTTGGCTCTTAATCCCATTATTGGTTCACTAAATCACACTGATTTACCAGCTAAGAATTACCTTTTGCATTTTCTTTTAGAAGCTCCTTTACTTTATGAGGACTTTAGTGCAGTTGAGGGAGTGTTAAATAAAAGCTAAATATAGGAGTGCATGCACAACTTGATCCATAGGTCTGCATCCACAAAGTTTCCTTTCACTTTACGATATGTCCTTAAGAGCTCTCTAAAAAATAAAAACATGTTTTCTTGGTGATTTCATGGCTTCTGTTATTTCCTCCTCAGAGAAGATCAAGTCTGGAGGTTTTCTGACTACATCTGAAATTGTAGGGATGATCAATTTGTTTAAGAAACCTTGTAAGTACACAAACTGGTTTTGTGGATTCTGAAGCATACAATGTTCTGTAAGTCAAACGTGCGTTGTTAATTTTTTGTGGTTTAGCTGTGAGTACTCCCAGTGAATGGCTGATTGAAGGCATAGTGTGCTGTGCTTCATGTTTGCAAATTTGAGCTGCTGCTAATTTATGTGCTGCTTTCCTTCATTTTCATCGGGTCTTTAATAAAAAAAAGTGTGTGTATGAACTGGAGTCAAATCCAAATGCAAGAGTAATAGAGGGAATGTTCTTCCATTATTCTATTTGCATTTTTGTAGGCAACTAGCATCAGGGGGAGCTATCTTCACCTTGATGGGGAGATTTTAATCCTCATTATTTCTGTTTCATAGCAGCAATCTATACCTGTCTATAATCTATATTTTTCTGTTGTCTTTTGAATTGGCTCTTTTGACCTATGAAGGTACAGAATTCATGTATTTGGGGGCTAGAAGATACTTTCACATTCCTCACCAAAGTTAAGTGTGTGTGTGTGTGTGTATTTAGGATCATCCTGGTTATTTTTCAGCATCAGCAAAGATTATTTTTAAAAGCTTTCCTCTGAAATTCCATTGCTACTGGATTTTTCTGTATTGTCAAATGATACCATCTCTTAACTGCGTTGATATTCAATGATAAAAATGGAATGATACTAACGGTAGTTTTTATCTGCTACATGGGATTTGCAGGGATTATTTGACAAATGTAATATTACAACTTGATTTATGTGAACTGAAGAGGCATCAATGGTATCAGATTTGTGTCTGTGTAATTATTGGGCATTATATGATTCACTAATGCTGCGTTAAATGTGTTATCTTTTTTTCTGACCAAACTGCTGTTTAAATGAACAAGATTTGTTTTCAATAAAAGCCAATGGATAATGTTTTTATATTATAAAGGACACTGCATAACATTTCAGGCTTTCCTGATGTACGTGAACAATGATTCACAAGCAAGTAAAACAATAGCACTCTGTTTTCATTAAATTAGATGAAGCTTCACCTGAGCCTGCACGCTTGAAAATCCACCAGAGGGAAAAAGAATTTTTATTTAACTCACATTTTACCATATGGAATAATGAAGTAAATCCCACTGTAACTAGCTGTCAGGTCAAACCTTTCATCAGGGAAATAAAGAACAAATGAGTGAGTACATTGAGATCTTGAGCACTCAACATGTTATATAACCAGCTCTAATTATACATTCAAAGGATAGCAGAAGTAGGGAGAGACAGACATACAACATTAGGAGGGAAATCATTTAGGAAGAAGACACAAATTATTTGACATCTGAATTATTTGAAATACCTGGCCAGCTCTGTATTGTAATATAGTAATAGATCATATGCTCATTTGATTAGCAATTCACTGAGAAAAACAGAACAGACTTATAGTATAAAGAAGTTTTTCCTTTGTGAATATGTGTGGGAGTACAATATGTTCGTTCAGTACAAAGGAAAGGATTTACTCATGTCAAATTTTCAGACTTTTTTAGGTTTCCTCTTGTTCCGTAGTCAAGACAACTTTGCCATTAGCATTGTGGGAAGGAAACTGCCTTCCTTTTGTTATGTGACTTTACAGTGTTAGCTATTACTAGTTATGGGACTTATTGAGATTTCCTCTGAGACCTCTTTCCACTTGGATTCCCAAGAACTCAGCTCAGGCCTAACCTGCAAATTCCAGATCCAAACTTTCTCAGACTTAGGAATGTTTGAATCCAGGGTTTGGTTTGTGATTACGCACTTGCTACAAACTTACCACTGAAATGATGATTGTCTTATCTTATATCACACGTTTGGCACAGATCATTGGATCACATCTCCTATAAAAACTGCCAGATACCTGGCAGCCAGCCATGAGCCACATTCAAGGATAGATAAATTATCCTGAGAGTCACCATCTCTTTTTCTGATGTAGGAAATGTATATCCTGAGGTACCTCCTACTTTAATAGAGAGAGAGACATAAATTGGGTTTGCATCCCTCATCTGACCCATACACTTTGAGTCCTGTGAGTGGTATAAGGGTAGAAGTTCTTGTGGAAAGGCAGATAGAACTACCACATAGCAATTAAGTATCTTTTTAATATTCTATAAAATAAAAAACATAATATTGATATTTTAATGTCAAAAGAGAAAGCTGTACATCTACTAGAAAAATAAATATAACCCAGGTAACTGGCATGAAGCATCCTTTGAATGCCTCAGGCTTGCGTCTCTTTCATTAGTCCAGAATGGGTGTTGGTGTTAGAACCTGACTGTTACCATTCCCCAGACCTTCCTTGATCCAGTCTCTGGTCGCTCCAGACCTTCCCATCTTGCATCTATTTAGCACACATAGAATATATATATGAAATAGCACTTGAGTTGACCGTAACACCAAATAAATGTTAAATGGATGATAAAATGAACCAATTGGCTACAGTTTTGAACTGCTGTATGTGATACTGCCACTTGCTAACCAAGTTCTTACGCAAATAACATGCTGACCATGACTTGTCCTTGTCTACACTTTAAGGTCATGGTCATCATTGCATTGGCAAACGTGATTGTTAGAAATTGTGTTTAAAAACCTATTGAATTCCCAAGTGTGGATGGCCACAAGGGACATGAGCAGTCTCGGTCCCTAAACTCAGAGCAGCACAGGGACTGCTCCCTTTTGTCACCACTATAGCTGCACATCCTTCCAAAGGGAGTGGGAAGAGATGGATGGAGGTGGGAGCTGTGCCTCTTCCTTCAGCTTTGCAACAGCCCACACATCAGGCCAGGCACACCCAAGGGATCAGACTGCACACCAAGGAGCTTCTGGGGTGTTTGTGCCTCTTTAAGGCAAAATTCCTTACACACACCCACACCCTCCCCCCCCCCCCACACACACACACATCTAGTGTGATTCAAAAGGGGGAGGAAGTTTGGTTTAAATCAAAAGTGAGGAAAGCCCCTCGTAGTGAGAAACATTAGAGATGATGCTTCTCTCCCCGCCCCCCCCCCGGGTGCTGCAACCTGCTGCTGCCCAGCAACTGAAGATGACTGCCATAATTTATTCTTTCATATAATCACAGAGCCTATTTTTAAAGAAAAAGAGGGAGGGGTGGGGGAAGCATGAGCTTAATTTACATTACAGATAAATATTTCATTACCTTACTCATACCGTAACCATCTTTGCACTGTTACTTCAGATAGCTGACACTGCAGACATTTTCTCACAGTATCAGGACTAATGCAGTTATGCAGAGCGTCAAGGGGTCTTCCCCAAAATGCAGTAGGAAATCTGATGAGCTCTGGCATAGTAATCTGATGTTAATAACTGGGAAAACAAGAGCATTGAAATGATCGTTCTCTTTGGAAATAACTTTCTTTAAAGTAAAATGTTAATTTCCCCCCTCTACAAGTCATGATTGAGATGGCTGCCTACAATGCAAGGTGACTACAGCTGTTGTTTTGATGTTCAAACTTGACAAATCTTTCCGAAGTGGTGGTGTGAGGAAGACCTCCATATCAAACAGCTGCAAACTGGATTTGCTGCTTGTTGTACCTCAGCTTTAAAATGCACGAAAAAGAGAGGTGTGTTCATCTGTCCAGAGTAGCCAGTCACCCAGCTGAGAAGGATTCCTTTGCTATTGTTCATTTCTTTTTAGTAGCTTGTTCATTTCCACCCATCTCACTTTTTGTATTGAACGTCAATTTTTAGCATTTGCATGCAGTGTTGTTGTAACCCACACACCTCCTGGCTGTGGTGTTCTGTCCCATCTAGTGGCACCAAGACCACATAGAGAGAGTAAAATTAATCTGCTCTACAGCTTTAGCTAACAGCCAGTTGGCTCTTAGCTCGTGCAGTAGAGGATCATGCACTAAGCTCCAGAGGTCCCCAGTTCAATCCCGCCTGCTGATGATCGGGGTCTGTTGGCGTTACAAGTGGGGAGCTCGTCTCCACAATATTCTTGTACTAGTTTCATTCAATCCAAAAAATATTGAAACAAAATCTGATATCCAATTATAACCCTGTTGAAACACAAACCAGTGTTCTCACTGGTTGACTAGTGTTTCTCTTGGAGGAACTGATCCTATCATATGCTGAACATCTCCTGCGAGGTACTGAATCCCCTCAACTCTCATTGAAGTCCATTGGAGTTGAGGGCACTGGGCACCTCATACTATCATGTCCATAGACAGTCTGAGATAGAGGCTGCTGGTGTAATCACCTGGGAACACCAGGAGTAATGATGGTGTCTGTCCTAGGAAGCAAAGAGCCTAGCAATGTAGAATTCGTAATTTGCACCTCCAGTTGTCCATCTAATGTCCATATCTAAGATACATGTTACTGTGGTGTCTTAGAACCTGTAGTGCATTAATTTCCCTTGACAATAGATACATTTAACTGTCCCTACTGATCATTATTGGACCTGCATGGAAGATTGTATCCTTTTATTAGTGTACTGAGTCCTTCCTACATCCTCTCTTAAGCTATCATGATTTCTGTGTTATACAATTGTAGGTTCACAAAAACATAGGGCTGGAAGGGACCTCGTGAGGTCATCAAGTCTAGTCCCCTATGCTGAGGCAAGTAAACCTAGATCATCCCTGACAGGTGTTTGTCCAGCCTGTTCTTAAAATCCTCCAATGAGATGGGGATTCTACAACCTCCTTTGGAAGCCTATTCCAGAATTTAACTAGCATTATATTTAGAAAGTTTTTTCTAATACTAACCTAGATCTCCATTGCTGCAGATTTAGCCCATGACATCTTGTCCTACCTTCAGTGGACATGGAGAATAATTCATCACTGTCCTCTTTATAACAGTGCTTAAGAAATTTTAAGGCTGTTACATCAAATAAAATAAATTACAATGAATGTTGGTGATGCTGAAGAGAAAGCACTGGCTGTCTTCTTTGGCATTCAGATGTAATTGGGTCCAACTTTTATTCCTAAATGTAAGGCATTTTACTAGTGTAATGGTATTAACGATTTGTAACCCACACAACAAAGAAACTCTGCATAATTAGCATGATTTATCACAATGGCAAACTTTGCCTAGAACTAAGCTGGCATGGAAATGGAATAGTGTCCCGTTCTGCCCCCACCTCCCAAAAATTGTCTTGTTGCAGTAGCTCAGGGATAAGGACATTTGCTCGTTAGTTAAAGGCCGTTTCATTATTCAATTACTTTATGTACTTTTCTAAAGTTCATGCTTTTATGTTCATGAGCTTCATTTTTATGGCTTCTACTCTTTTCTCTTGAAAGTTATAAATAGCCCCCACTGCTATAAAGTAGAACAGACAAAACTGGAATGAAGATTTCATCATTCTGAAACATCTACAACTTGTTTTTTCATTTTGCCAGCACAGATCTTGTAAAGGGGCCTTTTTTGATACCTTATATTTATTTTTCTAGTAGATGTACAGCTTTCTCTTTTGACATTAAAATATCAATATTATGTTTTTTATTTTATAGAATATTAAAAAGATACTTAATGCTATACAGAAAAATATGAGAACAAAGTACTTTTATATATTTCATGCAGCAGAAGTCAGTGGTTTTGCAAAGATCAAACTAACAAATATCCAAAAGAACTTTTTTTAGTTGTAAATGTGAAAAGACTAAGCCCAGGAAATATGCTTTTAAAAATTTAATCTGATCTGAACTCTGAGTTCAAGTAATGAATATTTATTGTGTGCTATATACTGCTTTACTACTGCTGAATAAAGCCAATTATTATCACAAAAAATTATTCAATTGCCTTCAAGTGGCAAGCGCTCCATGGAAATTATATAAATCATATATTGCTTTCAGTTTGTCATCTCAAATCTTTGATTCATTTCTTTGTTAATAAATATGTGGGAGTATAATACTACAAATTGTCATGATAATAAAATGTAGAGAATGAAAGACAACACTGAGCCAACTTTTGAGCACTTTTTTCTGAAGTGGACTTGGTACTTCCTTAAAAACTGTAATCCTTTGTCCACAGCATAGACAGTTACAGTGCAAGCTTCACCACACCATACCATGCCTCAGTGCTGACCTAGAGCAGTGGTTCCCAAACTTTAACAGCCCGCGAACCCCTTTCACTAAATTGTGAAATCTCGTGAACCCCCTCCTAAAAATGAATATTTTCAGGGATTTAAGTTTAAATTTCCTCAGAGTGATGGATGCCCCAACTGCCCGCCTCGCTCTTCCTGGGGCTCAAGCTGGGGTTTGGGCTGCCAGCTCC
This sequence comes from Emys orbicularis, assembly GCF_028017835.1. Classification (NCBI taxonomy): domain Eukaryota; kingdom Metazoa; phylum Chordata; order Testudines; family Emydidae; genus Emys; species Emys orbicularis. The sequence goes on along the minus strand of NC_088687.1, from coordinate 92,080,949 downwards.
CCTGCTGACGGGGGCAGGGCTCGGGCTGCCAGCCCCATCTGCCCGGCCCCACTCTTCCTGGGGCTCGGGCTGCCAGCCCTGCGTGGGGAGCGCTGGGGTTCGGGCTGCCGGCTCCCCCGCTGACAGGGGCAGGGCTCGGGCTGCCAGCCCCATCTGCCCGGCCCCACTCTTCCTGGGGCTCGGGCTGCCAGCCCTGCGTGGGGAGCGCTGGGGTTTGGGCTGCTGGCTCCCCCGCTGATGGGGGCAGGGCTCGGGCTGTCAGCCCCAACTGCCCGGCCCCACTCTTCCTGGGGCTCGGGCTGCCAGCCCTGCGTGGGGAGCGCTGGGGTTCAGGCTGCCAGCTCCCTCGCTGACCACCGGGACTTGGGCTGCCAGCCCCAACTGCCTGGCCCCGCTCTCCTTGGGGCTCGGGCTGATAGCCCCCCGCGGAGCGCTGTAGTTCAGGCTGCTGGCTCCCCCGCTGACGAGGGCAGGGCTCGGGCTGCCAGCCCCAACTGCCTGGCCCCACTCTCCCTGGGGCTCGGGCTGCCAGCCCCGTGCAGAGCGCTGGGGTTTGGGCTGCCGGCTCCCTCGCTGACCGCCGGGACTCGGGCTGCCAGCCCCAACTGCCCGGCCCCGCTCTCCCTGGGGCTCGGGGTGTCTGCCCTGCAACCAGGTCCCACCTGCTGTCTCCAATGCCCGGGGTCCTCTGTCCGCCATTAGTGAAATTTTTCTGGTGAACCCCCTGTAACCTTCTGCGAACCCCCAAGGGGTTGCGAACCCCTGTTTGGGAACCACTGACCTAGAGGGAAGGCAGGCTGGCGTAGTGGGCTAAGCATGGATATGGGAGCCCAGAGCTCCTGTGTTCTGATAACCTCGGTCTCAGTGTCCCCATCCTTAAAATGGGGGTATTTACTCCTCTCACAGGGACATGTCATGTGAAGATCAAACAATCAGTTAATATTTGTAAAGTGCTTTGAATATAGAAGAGTAACACATAAGTAGGGTGGTGAAGCGCTGGAATGGATTACCTAGGGAGGTGGTGGAATCTCCATCCTTAGAGGTTTTTAAGGCCCGGCTTGACAAAGCCCTTGCTGGGATGATTTAGTTGGTGTTGGTCCTGCTTTGAGCAGGGGATTGGACTAGATGACCTCCTGAAGTCTCTTCCAACCCTAATATTCTATGATTCTAAGTATTTTCCTGATTAATTCTGTCTCCATGGTCCATTCAATTCTTGGCCTTTCTGCTTAAGTTGCCAATCAGGATGCCAGTTTTCCAATTCTACTACAGCTCTTTTGTGATTTGAGCCCAAAGAACCATACTGAGATCACAAATTCATTTTTAAAAGTCCACTCCTTACTTGACAAGAGTCCATATCACAATTGGCACAACTTTGGCAATTTCAGAACTGTGGCCATCCTGTGACATCCAGTGAGGTGGGCATGGTAGGTCAGGGTTTGCAATAAATTTTCAGAGTAATGTAAGGTAAGCTCCCACTGTTACTGCACATGTTGAACCTACTCTGTGGGTAGAGACCTTTATTCATTAAAGGTGTCAGTCTCATCACTTTCACAAGCACTAAATCTAAAACTAAATGTAACCACGCTGTGAAATCTATTGAAATCAATTACCAGTTATGTCAACTGGTTAGTTTTTCTGATGTAAGAAACATTTAGTAATAGCACCAGACTCTTACCTGAGTGCATGTTACTATCAGGCCAAAAGAATGCATAGTGCATTAAAATCAACATACATTTGAAATTAACCTCATTACATGCTTCAATCATTGTCTCAACCTTATTTGGAGAAATCTTTCCCTGTTGGCAATCTGAAGGAATACTCAGAATAACAATTATTCAGTACAGTAGAACTGGTGTTTGCCAGCCGCATCTGGAAACAGAGAGGACCTTGGGACACACCTTGGAAATTTGGAAATTAATATATTGAATACTAGAGTATTATTTTATTTTTAGACTTGAACTACAAAGCCAAATGTTACTTTTTGTCTCCTCTCCTACTTCTGTGTGTGGTATAAAGTAGAGCCATGCTGCCAAGGAGTGAAGACAGAGCCATAGGGGCAAGACTGCCACAGAAGCACAGGGTAGGTCTAGGCTACCACTTAAGTCGATTTAACTTGTCACTCGGGGGTGTGAAAAAGATACACCCCCTCGAGTGACGCAAGTTACAGTGACCTAAGTGCTGTCCACACAGGCGCTAGGCATAGAGTGTCTTCACCAGATGCTTCTGCAAGGGGAGGTGTGGTGAAGGAGACTGTTTCTGTGTCACAGCATATCTTTGGTATCCCTGCAGATTCGATGGATCCTTAGGGTTTGTGGGCCAGACTCTTAATTTCATATGCAGGGAGCAAACCCTGCTCCCTCAGCAGAAGAATTGGGTGGAACCTCAGGGTTTCTGGCAGTATATGCTTGTATGACTGTCGGGGGATAATCAGGCCTTGTATTATTAAATGTGTGTGATGAAGTGCAGTTAAAAATAGTTAAAATAAATATTGGGAAACTATCTAGTAAGCTTTCATTAATTGTTAGTTTAAATTGGCATTGATTTGTCCCTAAATCTGTGCACAGAAGGTATGTCTACACTGCAGTTAGACACCTGCGGCTGGCTTGTGCCAGTTGACTCGGGCTTGCAGGCCTTGGGCTGTGGGGCTGTTCAGTAGTGGTGTAGATGTTCACTAGTGGTCTAGATGAATGAATGCTAGCTCGGGTATGTCTACATGTGCTGCAATCACACCTCCCAGTTGGAGTATAGAATACCCATACATCCCTGGTGATCTGCCAGGTTTGGGAGTGGCCCCACGGTTCCTTTCTGTAGGGTGGACAAACCTCACCTGTCCAACAAAAGGAGCGGCGGGACCTGTACAATGGAATCCTCAGCTATTGCTTCTCCCAGACCTCCCAAGGGTTTTACCACTGCAGGGGCATCCAGGCATTTGCTGTTATTATTTAGATAGCCGTGTTGCATAGAATGTGACTGGTGCTTTCCAAATGCTGAGGATGACACAGTCTCTGCCCCCAAAAGTGTATGATCTATATACTTTACTACTCAGAGCTCCTTTGCATAACTTTCTGATCTTAACCTCCATTTTATCAATGCAAGGAAATAACAGCCAGTCAGCATATTCTACTTGTTTTACTTAGGCTTTGCAGAATTCAATTTTTTTAAATAATTTCGACAGATAATATATTTATTTTTAAGCATTTTCCCTTTTTTATTGATTTAAATTTTCACAATTGTGGGAAATTATGGCGGGGAGTGTCAGACAATGTGGGGATCAGGCAATAATTATTTAATGACAATAGGTGCTGAGATTCAAAATGTTAAGGCTATATAAGAGTTAAACACAAACAGACAACATCACATGCCAAAACAGACAATGTAAATATCCTTATATCAAACTCCTATAAGTTCCTAAGCATCATTTTGCTTACTTTGCCTATTTGTAAATTTTGATTATCATCAGTGGAAATATTTTTGTCAGTTTGTGTGTGTACAGTGAAATCCATGTTTATCAACATTTACCAATAAAAACCTAATCCTTCCAATTCTAGTTTTACTAGACATGCAGAGTCTGAATTCAGATTCCCATCCATCCCCCGGGTTAGGGTAATTTGGAATCTGGAATTTTGTTTAGGTCATTGCAAAATAGAAGACTGTTGTGAGCTGGGGGTGCGTGGTTTGAGTCAGACCCACTTTACAACGTAGAATCGTAGAACTGGAAGGGACCTAGAGAGGTCCTCTAGTCCATTCCCCTGCAGTCATGGCAGGACATGCCATGAGAAGATTAGACGTATAGTATTTTCCAGCCTCATATTGTTCAGGCAGCAAACAACGGTGCAGTTGGTAATTTGCTTGGAACCTGAGTCTTCATGTTCTGTTTCCTCACATCAGACTAACTTTCACAACTATGAAAAACAGCATACAACTGTGAACTCAACATATTTATCTTGTCTGTGTCTGGCATGTGCTACAGTACTGTGTATGTGGTAATGCTGGCTGCATTGTTCTCATTTGGTATTTCTGCTTCATAGAACAAGTAGTGTAAGAGTGACTTAATGGATGCTAAGTAAACCAAATCAAAAGGAGTGCTGATGGGGGGCAAAAAAATACTACCCATCTGTGATGACCTTCAAGTAGGAAACATCTTATAATGAGAATCTTACTCTTTTTACCCCATCTGACCTCCTTTTCACCTGCTAGTAAAAATGTCATGTCAATGCATCTGTGTTATGGGGGTGAGATTCATGTATTTGCGCCTGCCCCACGAAAACATATCTAAATGCATTCCCTGTGATGAAAATCTCCAGCTAGGTTTTTCTGATCCTTGCCAGTCACAGTGAATCAAAATATATTTTTATCTACTGCTTTGCTTCATTAATAAGGTCCTGTCGTTCTGAGTAATGACACTCTGCTATGGAAGTGCTTCATAAATTGCCAGTTTTAGTGATTCCAGCTGCTTTATGTCACAGTATGTAATTACTGATCCCATTTTGGGTTATGCAGTAAGAGAAGAAATACTGTATCTAGACGCTCACCATGTCAAAAATCCAGCTAGAATTTAATTAAATAATAGAAACCTTATGTGACATTCATAAAAGAACATTTCTTCTTTGTCAGAAAGTCTTAGCAATGTGTTTGTTTGCTCCTTTGTGTATCACCTTGCACAAGGAGAGAAAAATGAAACAATTGGCACTATCCAATCTCAAGTTTTTAAAATGGAAATCTTGATTGTGCGTCTTCTGAATTGACTATAGGCACAGAAAATGTGCAAAACTGTGCTGTGAGATAATTTTATTGGCCTGAATTTTGGTTGGCCTCATTACTTGTAACTGGTGAAACCATGTCTGTGATCCCATATAACTCATGGTAATCAAGACCTATGTTTTCAAAAGTGACTTGTGATTTTTGGGGTGATTTCTTGAGACAGCTTAAGGGGACCTGAGTTGAACAGACTCTGAATGTTGGGCCTCTTTTAAGGTGTTTTGAATTGGACACCCAAAACTTGAGCCACTCAAAATCACTAGTTTGTTTTTGAAGATTTACACTAAATGTTTGTAACTCCCAATCCATATATTTTGTTTGTTACATTGTACTGAAAAATGTTTTTAGAAATAAGATAACATTCAACGTGCAAGAAAATTGTGTTTATTTAAAAAAACCTGAGGGAGTAAACACCACATGGCGTATATATTAATGCTAAAACTCTTTACTTTATGAAAAGCATGATTGGCCACAGTTCCTCTTCTTTGGTAGCATAAGCCTCAGATTTTACTGGAGCTACATTTATACTTGGGCATATCATGTTAATGTGAACATGGTATTTTTTGTTTTGTCCTTGGTCAAATCAGGTTACAAATATCTGGACATTGGTGGTTGGACTGTTACACCTTTTAGGCTGTTAGTTCGATAGCTTTAATTAGCTATATGATAGTGGTTAGAGCAGGAGAGCAGGCAATCCGCTTTGGCCAAAATTTTCTGGAGTCCACTAACATTCTGCGTTTCCAGTTTTGAATGCTCAATTTGAGAGACACGGGGCCAGAATTTCACAGATGCTGAATTATTTTGAAGAGCTAGCCTTACAGGTTACAGTGAAAATCTTGTGCCTAGAGCCTGATTTTCAAGACATTCTAAGCACACGTAACTCCATTTGAGTTCAGTGGCAACACTGGGTGCTTAGTGCCTCTTAAACCCAGCCTTCAGTGTCTCAGGTTGGATGATAAAAATAAGTAAACACTTCAGAATATTTTGGCCTTTACCTCTCTGTTCCTCAGTTTATCCATGTGTCAAATGGAGATGGTGATACTTACAGTACATGGGCCTGCTACTGCTCCTATTGAAGTCAGTGGCATAGAATCAGGCTCTGACTGTAAATACTGATTCTGGCTTTATGCTGCAACGCAAAGATTGTCAATGTCAATTCCTATTGCAAAGTCTCAAATGTTAATGTTCTTGTTCAGTCAGAGATCAGTTTCTGTTGCTGTTCTTCACAAAATTCATTTGCCCTAGAGAAAGTATTGAATTCCACTGATAACATTCCAGACAAAATCTTCCATGCTTAGCTATGTGAAGGGTCTTGTTGATAGTTGGGCCCAGCCTCTTCTTTTTTATTTTATTTAATATAGCTTCATGCATGTAGTTAGATGCTAGCATTACAGTTAATACCAGGGGAAACCTAGCAGCAGATTGAACTGAGTGAAGAATGTAGTCAGAAAAGAAATGGCCATCTCTGATGTGAGACCAGACTTAGACCAAAAAAGTTATGCATATGACTTCAAGGCAAGCTAGTGTCAGTTTCTGCTTTCCATCTATACTGTTGGTTTTGTTTCCTTTGATATTGAGGGGCTATGAGGATCTCCTTCACAGGACTAATTACTTGTACAGGTGTCAAGGCTGTATCCCCACTTTGAACTTTAGGGTACAAATGTAGGGGCCTGCATGAGGACTTCTAAGCTTAACTACCAGCTTAGTTCTGGTCCGCTGCCACCATTCCCTACCCTGGGAAGCTTTTAGAAACTTTTCACCAATTCCCTGGTGAATACAGATCCAAACTCCTTGGATCTTAACCAAGGAGAAATTGACCCTTCCCCCCTCCTTCCTTTCACCAACTTCTGGTGAATACAGATCCAAACTCCTTGGATCTTAAACAAGGAGAAATTGACCCTTCCCCCCTCCTTCCTTTCACCAACTCCTGGTGAATACAGATCCAAACCCCCTTGGATCTTAAGACAAGGAGAAATCAATCAGGTTCTTAAAAAGAAGGCTTTTAATTAAAGAAAAAGGTAAAAATCATCTCTGTAAAATCAGTACGGAAAATAACTTTACAGGGTAATCAAACTTAAAGAGCTCAAAGGACCCCCCTCTGTCTTAGGTTCAAAGTATAGCAAACAAAGATAAACACTTTAGTAAAAGGTACATTTACAAGTTGAGAAAACAAAGTAAATCTAGGACGCCTTGCCTGGCTTTTACTTACAATTTTGAAATAAGAGAGACTTGTTTAGAAAGATGGGGAGAACCTGGATTGATGTCTGGTCCCTCTCAGTCCCAAGAGCGAACAACCCCTTAAAACAAAGAGCACACACACAAGCCTTTCCCCCCCCCCCCCAAGATTTGAAAGTATCTTGTCCCCTTATTGGTCCTTTGGGTCAGGTGTCAGCCAGGTTACCCGAGCTTCTTAACCCTTTACAGGTAAAAGGATTTTGGAGTCTCTGGCCAGGAGGGATTTTAGTACTGTACACAGGAGAGCTGTTACCCTTCCCTTTATAGTTATGACAACAGGTCTTTGAGATCTTTAGTTAAAAGGTCATATCAATGCAGAGTATTGTTAAATTGACAGAAATAGACCAATGAACATCTTGAATTTATTGCCTGTGCTATTGCAGATCTATTCCATTCCAGCAGCATGCCCTACTGGGGTGAGGAATGTGTTGTGATTTGTCATTTCACACAAATCCAGCATCATAATACAGTTGGGGGTGTTTGGGTATGTTTCTTCATTTAAATTTTTTAAATGTCTCCTCAAAACTTGAGACATGTGCAAACCTTGTAAAAATACATAAAAAATTTCTAAGTTGGGCCAATACTACATTAAAAGTCCTTCTAACTCAATGTCTTGCCCTCACCATTCCCTCAGAAATAACCAAGGGAAATAGATTAGCCTAGTCACACACTCTGAAAGTCAACACACGCAGATTCTGCTGGTCCGGTGGAGGGCAGGAGAGAAATGAATACCAGAGTTTAGGGGTTTTGACTGAGAGCCTCCTGCCTAGAGCCTCCTCCTGCTTAAATCTGGGACTATTAGCTTGAGTACCCCACCTGATTCAACTGCAGCTGGAAAACATTAGGAGAGTAGTAGTTTCTAAGGCAACAGGATACATATTATAAAGGGCTTTGTGATTGGTTAAAACCAGCATGGAACACAGGTGTATGCAGCATGCTGCCTGCAAGAGACTCCGTCATGTAAACAGGCAGCTGTGTTTTGTACCACCTAAAGATTCTGAGTAGTTTTCAGGTGAATCCCTACAGAGCACATCAAAGTAATCCACACTGGGAATGAAATAGGCATGGCTAACTAAGATCTGCACCTAAAAGAAAAGACCAGTCTCCTAGCCAATATCCACCAGGATTAAAAATACACCTCTACCCCGATATAACGTGACCCGATATAACATGAATTAGGATATAACGCAGTAAAGTAGTGCTCTGGGGAGGCGGGGCTGTGCACTCTGGTGGATCAAAGCAAGTTCGATATAACGCGGTTTCACCTATAACAACACAGTAAGATTTTTTTGGCTCCCGAGTTATATCGGGGTAGAGGTGTACAACTACAAAGGCAAAATTAAAAATAGAGGGAAAGAAACATTATAGAGTTGGAGGAAGAAGAGAGATTATTTTCAGATAAGATTTGAAAATGGCTGGAGAGCTAAAGAACTAGAGTGGGTTGGAAAATGGGTGGGGGGGCATCCAGGGTGAAATATGGATTTTTTTTTTTTTTTTTTTTTAGCAAAAATATTTAAACTGAATTTTTCAACCAAAATCTGAAGAATTTTGATTCAGAAATGCTGCCTGGATGCCTCCTGGGAGTTAGTTGTACTTTGGGTTCATCGTGCCCCCATTCTCCTCCATGGGCCAGGCTTCCTGGTTGGACTACATCTTCCCATGATGCACGATGGTCTCCTCTCTTATTGAGCCACTACAGTCCAGGATGGGAGCCCATTTCAGCCCACAGAGGAGAAAGGGGGCATGAGAAAGCTAAACTACTACTCCCACGTGGAACTGTAATGACATTTCCAAATTGAATTTTTTTTGGTATTTTGGGCGTTTGGTTATTTGATCGAAAGGTAAACATTTCCCACAGGAAGCAAACACTTTTTGCCAAAAATTTCATTTTGTCAAAAACTTAATTTTCTATTGAAAAACAATTTTGACAGAAAAATTTTGATTGGCCCTGAAGCTGCAGGTGCCATATGCAAACAATGGTCCTGATAAAATGTTACCACCAGTATGAATTAAGGAATCTGATTTGTTAGCATTTATACTACCCTGAACAGGTGGAAATAATTACACAGAGCTCGGGAGACCCAGTGTATACTGGTGGTTAAGGCACTGGACAGGAGATCTGGGTTCTAGTCTTGGCTCTGCCACTGACCTGTTGTATGACCTTGGGCAAGTCACTTCACCTCTCTAAGTCTCTCTTTCCCCTCCAACCTGTATTCTATCTTGTCTATTTAGCCTGTAAATTCTTCAGGGTAGGGACTGTCTCTTACTATGGATTATAAATTTTTGTGGTCCTGTTTTAACTCAAGTTAGTTGATTGCAAATTAATTCAAGTTAACTAAAACAATTGTAAATGTTGTCTACACACTTATCATAGGTTTGTCTGAAGACTCAGCCTAAGGTAAACCAAAACTGCTTGTGCTCTGGAACAAATGTTTGTTAATCAATTACCTGGAGTTAAAACAGGACAACAAACTCAAGTTTAGACAAACCCTATATGATTGTGCAGCACCTAGCACAATGGAACCCCAGTCTCAGTGCCTCTAGGAACTGCCATAATACAAATAAAAATAAGTGTAAATGACTACATGTATGGCAAGGCTGTGCGAATGTTTTCACTGAGAGGCGAATATTCAGCAAAGCCTTCTGCAGGTCAGAAGATAGTTAGTGCATATAAATAAAACTACTATATTTAAAAGGGTTGTTGAAGACCAGCTTTAGCTGGTCAGCATTGACCCAGTAAAATAGCTTTTTTTTTTTTTTTTTTTTTTTTAATATGATGGATGAATGCTTCATTGCTGAGTGGAAAGCTATAGCAACCTTTCCCTCTCTAAAAGCATCCAAACATCAGTAAGTGCTTTAAGAGCACAAAGTAATCACAAACAACTTTTATTTTTATCCTTCTGTTCTACAGTGCCTGTAGTTACAACTCAGAATCTCTCAATAGCATCCACTGTACTTCATGAAGCCTGTAAACAAATGTTCTTGTATCTGTCTCAGTGTCTACACAGCCAAAAAAAGACCTGCAGCAGCGAGTTTCAGAGCCTGGGTCAACCGACTTGTGCTGCAGGGCTAACAATAGCACTGGGTTTGAGCTGGAGCCTGGGCTCTAAAACCCAGTTGAAGCATGGGCTCTAGCCCAAGCCCAAACGTCTACAGTGCCATTAGCCCCGTGAGCCTGAGTCAGTTGACCCAGGCTCTGAGACTTGCTGACATTTTTTGCAGTGTAGACATACTTTTGGACTACTTTTAGCTGCTGTCACTATGCTCACGACATTCCTAGGTGTTTAACCCCTTGAGGACTGGCCATTTTCCATGGGTTTGGATGAGCACTATGCTGTGGAGGAGGGAAGATTCCTGGCTGTAGTAACATGGGACAGTTTTGGACTCTTGGAAGGATGCAATGCTGACCTGCCACTCCCCTTATGGGAATCCCCATTATCTCTGGTCCAAGCTCCCAGTTTGACCTGTCCCCTCCATCCTTAACTATTTCTTGAACCCTTCTTTGGCCAGGAAGTGGAAGGGGGTGGCACGGCAAGGAAGACACCGCATGGAGCTGGCAACCTGATGGATTAGGGAGGCAGAGCCACTGTCTAAATGGAGGGGAGTCAGGGGAATGAGAGTTTTTCTGACCACTTAGTTAAGGGGGTGCTTATTGCACTTCTCTTTGGAAGTTATAGAGTGGAGAATAGAGAGGTGGGTGGAAAGGATTTCATTTATAGGTGGAGGAAGAAGGAGGGAGTGAGGTGGGGGCCTTCTGAGTGGGAGGGAGAGCAGAGGAGAGGGACTGGAGAAGTGCTTACTTGGGTTCAGTCAGTGCCAGATTAAGGTATAAACTAACTATAAGCTACAGTTTAGGGCCTCACAATATGAGGGGCTTCTACAAAAGAAAAAACTGACTCCATTTCAAATTTTATCAAAATTTGGTTGATAAATAAAGGAGATATGGGAAAAAGAAGACAGACCTAAATATAGACATTTTTGTTCAAATATGACAAAAATATACACATCTGTCTATGCAAATACCCTTCCCCTTCAGTAATTGTTCATTATTGACAGGCAGGAGGCCTGGGCTGAGGAAAAAGAATGATAATTGCACTTGTAAAATTAATATTTCTATGAGTAAGTCTATCAGTCTCCTAAGGCAGCATTTTGTTGGCCAGCTGCTACTGGTAAAATTCTGGCCATGCCTTCATAACTTATTTAAATAAATAAATAAATCTCACTGCCGATAAAATCGGGAAAAATGTGAGGTCGGAGACGGCAGTGTCATGAAGCAATCCTGCCAAGCTCATACTCGTATGTTAGTGTGTTCTTTCTTCTTTTGATCTGTACACACATACAATTGTGTATTTTAGTGTGCACACTCTTTTCTGCTTCATGCGCTAACCATGCTTCACATGATTGAGTTTGCAGGTGATCATCTTATGGACTTGGGTCGAGTGGATCTTGAGGAGGATAAATTTGTGTTGGCCTCCACTTTCTCAATGCCTGTCTAGAGATTACCAGACTTTTTTCTGGTAAATTCTTTTTCTCTTTCGCGCATATAGCTTGTTGTTACTCTGTGTGTCCGAGATGTTTACTTGAGATTAATTAGTGGTCCTAGGAGAGAGAGGAGAGAGAAGCGAATGTGAAGAGAGATGTCTGCCTAGAAAGAAGACTGGGATTTTCTGCTCAGCAGTTTTGGAGCACACAAGATATTTTATTATAGGTAGTATGCTATGTAAAAATTCTTATAGAGACTTATAAATCACATAACATATGCATAATACGTTGTATTTTTATAGTATGGCAAAAGAAAAATCCCAACAATTCATTGTTTCATTGTGAAAATTAAATCTGAATAAACATTTGTAAATATATTTTATATATAGTCTGGATAAACTTTGTATTTCCCTAACAAAATTAATCAAACATTTTTTCCTTTATTCATGGTGTAAAAAAATTGTGTATCCTCTCTTGTTTTTCTGTGAGAACATAGACAAAATAGCACTAACTTTCACAGAAATATCCTGGTAAAATAACACAGGTTTTCGGTCGGGGTGTGTGTGTGTGTGTGTGTGTGTGAGAGAGAGAGAGAGAGAGATGCCGGAAACCTTTGTTTGTTTGTTTACATAATATGTTGTTGTTTAGCTATACAAATCTCAATATTTATAATATAACATTAAAGTTTTTACTGGTTTCAATAAACCTTTTTGCTACTAATTTTAGTACCAATATTAGGTAATTCAGTATAACCTTCTATAAAAACAAAACAAATCAATTTATTGGAAAAGAACATAAGAACGGCTGTACTGGGTCAGACCAAAGGTCCATCTAGCCCAGTATCCTGTCTACCGACAGTGGCCAATACCAGGTGCCCCAGAGGGAGTGAACCTAACAGGTAATGATCAAGTGATCTCTCTTCTGCCATCCATCTCCACCCTCTGACAAACAGAGGCTAGGGACACCATTCCTTACCCATTGTGGCTAATAGCCATTAATGGACTTAACCTCCATGAATTTATCCAGTTCTCTTTTAAATGCTGTTATAGTCCTAGCCTTCACAACCTCCTCAGGCAAGGAGTTCCACAAGTTGACTGTGCGCTGTGTGAAGAAGAACTTCCTTTTATTTGTTTTAAACCTGCTGCCCATTAATTTCATTTGGTGGCCCCTAGTTCTTGTATATAATATACCCACATACAATATTCTGATGGTTTGCTTATTACCAGGATATAATTCATATCAATATAACTAATAGTTGAGCTTTAAGCTTGTGGGTTATCTGCATCCTATATCCTCTATTGTCATTTTATATCCTCTAAGAACCTCAGTGCTTATTCAGACAAGGAATTCCACAATTTAGATGCCCCAACAGAGAAGAAAAATTTCCTGAGAACTCTTCTAGTAAATTGTATTATTTACTGTAATTTTGTTTGATTTTGTATTTTTTTACATTGTTTACTTCTACTTTACTTACATACACAATTAGTTCAAAGAATTTGTCTAAAATTTATTTCTGTCATGATGTCATAATTACAGAGAGGACTGCTGAAAATGAAGATTATTCTATTTTTGCAACTTTGCCTTTGTATGCGAACTATAAAGCTTTAGTGTTTACATATTCAATGTCCTTTCTGTGAAAATAATACATTCATTTTTTTAATGGTATGGGGCCTCTTTCACTTGACATAGGGCCTCAGAATGTCATAATCCGGCCCTGGCTCCAGTCCCTCAGTAAATATAGCTAAGGCTGACTATATCTTCCCTGAGCATTCTAAGGGTTAAAACACATTCTGACTCAGAGTAACAGGTCCACATGCAAACAAGTTTTACTTTCTCAATAACTTCCTGCTTCTGTAAACAGAAGTGTTGAAATAGCATCTCATTTGATCCTGATAGTAAAGGACTTTACATAGTATTTGAACTCTGATACCTTTAACAGAAGTCTTAAGTTTATTATACTGATTCATATATTTTATCCTAACAAGTGACTATATCAGCCATGTGTGGAGTAGCAGGCAGGAAATAAAAATCACATAGGTAGGGCCCTACCAAATTCACGGCCATGAAAAGCACGTCATGGACTGTGAAATCTGGTCATGTGTCTTCCCCATTTCTCCCCTCTTCCACCCCCCTGCCCATGAACTCTGGTGCTTTGTATGCTTTTACCCTATACTATACAGATTTCACAGGGGAGATCAAATTGGGCATCCTGACCCAAAAAGGAGTTGCAGGGGGGTCACAATGTTATTTTAGGGGGGTAGTTGTATTGCCACCCTTCCTTCTGCACTGCCTTCAGAGCTGGGTGGCGAGAGAGCAGCAGCTGTTAGCCAGGCGCCCAACTCCGAAGGTGGCGCCCCACCATCAGCAGCGCAGAAGTAAGGGTGGGAATACCATACCATGCCACTCTTACTTCTCCACTACTGACTTCAGAGCTGGACAGTCAGAGAGTGGCAGCTGCTGACTGAAGGCCCAGCTCTGCAGGCAGCAGCGCAGAAGTAAGGGTGGCAATACCATACCATGACATCCTTACTTCTGTGCTGCTGCTGGCGGTGGCACTGCCTTCAGAGCTGGCTCCCGGCCGGCAGCTGCCAAGCTCTGAAGGCAGCGCCACCGCCTGCAGCAGTGCAGAAGTAAGGGTAGCAGTACCACAACCCCCCCTACAATAAACTTGTGACCCCCCCCACAACTTCTTTTTGAGTCAGGCCCCCTACAGTTACAACATTGACATTATAGATTTAAATAGCTGAAATCATGAAATTTACAATTTTTAAAATCCTATGACTGTGAAATTGACCAAAATGGACGGTGAATTTGGTAGGGCATCTGTTTCCTTGCAAGTAGCGTAGAATCTACAAGAGATAGATTTGTCTTGACTGTGTTATTGACACTTAAGTCAATATCACCAGTTCGTATCAATCCCATGTGAAAACCAAAAATGATTTATTTTCTCTCGACAGCTCTGGACCTACATAAGCTCTCTTTCATTTGAATGTTTCTCAGTTTTATCATAGAGGTTAGACATGTAAAAGACCATTTATATAACCTAGTTAAGCTCCTTGCCAATAGAGAATTGTTCCCTATACTTGTCAGCATTTTGTCCAGTCTAGTTTTAAATTTCTCAAACAACTGAGGTCTGAACTCGCTGTCTAGAAGTTATTCATGATTTCAGATCTAAATGTTCCATTTTTTAACTTCATCTCATTTTTCTTGTACTAACTTCAATAATTCCTCACTCTCCTTGGCGTTTACATCTTCTTCTGCATTTGGACTGTTTCCCTCCCCACATTCCCCTAGTTCTTGTTTAGCCAATATATGGAGAAGCTAGATGAGTTGAGGTCATGAGAGAAGTAGGCCAGAAAGTGGATCCACTGTGATGTCTGATGAATGAAAAGAGGCACAAGAGCTCCAGTCTGTTTAAACCCTAGGAGATTCAGCAGAACAAACCTCCACTCCACTCTACTTCTTTGCCCCTCCATGTCACCCCCATCCTTCCCCACAGAGAGCACTGTTCCCCTACTGTATTCAGCTTGTAAGGGTTGACATGTATCCACATTTAGATCTATCAACAATAATCAGCAAAGTTTGGGATATTCAGGGGAGGGCATGTTGAGGAGGCAGCCAAGGTGGATTATGGAGGCAGTCCAGGCTGTGAATGGAGGAAACTTGGGGAAAGGTCTGGGCCCTATGGGGGAAGATTGTGGGAGAAGGGAGGACAGCTCTTCAGAGGACCAGGAAGGGAAACAAGTCAATGGGTGCACATGGGTTTCTGCAGGAGGTGCATGTAGAGGGTAATACATATCAGTGTTACTAGTTAGCAATATAGACAGCTATCAATATTGATACATACTTATTTTTAAAAAGTGGAAATTCTCACACAAAAATTCATTAACTTAGAGCTGAGGTTGTTAGACTTTATCACCAATGCAAGTTAAAAAACAAACAAACAAAAGGCAAGGAAATAAGCATTTAAGTTCTTCAACATTCCATCTCTGTTCCACTGTTTGCTTCCATTTTACATTTTGCTTCGCTCCACTCCACCACCGGCAGCCCACATTTCTTAATCTTCATCCTAAACATCAAATTGCTACCTTGATTCTGACACTACATGTAGTACAGCAGTGTCATGTACAAGCAGATTTCAATTCAGTAATTTCCACATAAAAGTTCATACCACATTTATTGTGACCTCTAATCCAGATCACCCATTCACAGACATGTTCCTAAACATTAGAGAAAAACATGTATTGCAGCCACCATTTGTAATTGGATACCGTAGCTCTCTTACACCAATAGGTAACTGAGTACATTTTTTATGAAAGCCACACCAGCTCTATGTACGTAATCATCTACCCACATGATCAATAAACATAATCTAGTTAGGGCTGCTCCTTCCAGGTCAAGGCCTAACTCCAAAGGCCTAAGAAGTAGGGTACTGGACTAGGAGTCAGAAGACCTATATTCTGTTCCCTTCTCTGCCACTGACCACTTGTGTGATCTTGGGAAAGTCACTTTATCTCTCGGTATGTACCTCTGTTTCCCCTCCCATCCACTGTCTGTCTGTTCTATTTAGACTAAGCTCTTTGGGGAAGAGCCTGTCTCTTATGTTTTTGTACAGTACCTGGCCCAATGGACTTCAATCTTAGAGTCTTTAGTCATTACTGAAGCATAAATAATAATAAATGTTGGTGGACAGTGTAAAGAAGCTTGCACTGCTGCTGCCTATGATCGGTCTATTTTGTCAATAGAGCTGCAGTTTTAGGGGTTGCCTGTCGAGTATATTTTATGAGTATTAAATTCACTGACAAGGAACAAAGATAGTTTAACCTCCAAGGACAATGTCAGAAGTCACTTTATGCCCCTGTCTAGCTAATATCTTGTACTGTACCAATGTATAAAAGGTAAATGAACAGAGTACAAAATTTAAAATAGAATATAATGCTGCTTCTGAGAGTCTGTATACCTACTGTATGAATGCAGGTGTTAATGGGCAAGCTACCACAATTTGGACAGTGAATGGACATATTGATGAGTGTTGTGTGATCTTCACAAACTAGCACCTACCTAGCTGAATATCAGGGTTGAAATCCTGGCCCTATTGAAGTCAATGGGAGTTTTACCACTGACTTCAAATGGTCCAGGATTTCATCCTATCTATGCTTTCAACACTCCCCTTTTGACTAATGTAATTCCTTCTCATAGTTTCCCTGTATCCCTTCTCTTTAATCACAACCTGCAGGATCTGTCACCTTCGTTTGCTTCCTGCCTATTTTGAATCCTATTCTGTATAGGTTCTTATATCACCTTAATCACCATGGTAACTGAGGGCCTGCCATTGATGGATTATGGGATGTGACTAACATCTGTCACGTGAAGTTTGTTCTTTTGATTCAAAAGTGCCTGTCTGGTTTAACAACACCAATTTTGGCATTTCCTTCACCCTGCCTCAGAGTCTTTTACCTGTTTCTTATCTATTGCTTGGGAACACTCTCCCACTCTCTATCCAAGCAACTGAGTCTCTTCTACTCTTTAAGTGTCGCATCTAAATTTATATGACCCATAATTGAGTTGAATGGTTTATGCTATTTGTTGAAAGGACACTATAGAAAATATATTGCAATGGAGTCCATTGACATTTGAGTCCCTATATTACAATCTTACTGTGAGTTTACCCTGGGCAGGGGATTTGTCAGTTGCCACAGTTGCTGGAGCAAGGGTGTCCATACTTAGACTGAAAGGGTGCTTTGGGCTTTTGCCAGGAGTCCAAGGGCCAGATCCAATTTGCATAAAATACAGCAGATTGCAGCTGCCTTCAGCTTTATTAGGGAGGTGTCACTGGTAGAGATTACAAGTTTCAAGTGCAGTGAACTAAGATGAAAGATGGATTGTCTGTGGAACCCGTTTTTCTAGTAAAGATGAGTATGATCATGTGCGACAATGTAGCATGCCAAAGGTTGCATTAGGCTTCACTTTAGCTCTCTGTGCTCAGGGCCAACTCCAGGCACCAGCTGAGCAAGCAGGTGCTTGGGGTGGCCAAGGGGAAGGGGCGGCACGTAAGGCTCTTCGGGGCAATTCGGCGGAGGGTCCCTGTGCCTCTCGGAGGGAAGGACCTGCCGCCGAAGAAGAAAGCGGCGCGGTGGAGCTGCCGCCGATCGCGATTGCAATCGCGGCTTTTTTTTTTTTTTTTTTCCCCCACCGCTTGGGGCGGCAAAAACCCTGGAGCCGGCCCTGTCTGTCCTGCAGTTGTTGCATCTGTTGATGGGAGTGCAACTGAGGAATTATATCACAGGTTAAAGATTGTTTTTAATGTGTTCTTGTTACTCCACTGGCATCAGATACAAAGAGAGCATTTACTGTATATGATGTGGTGTTCTTCTTCCTGCATTCATTTCTGTTTAGCTATTGCCTTCACACCATAGTTTTCCATGATTTAGACTCTGAAGTACAACATTCCTCAATTTGCTATTAACTATTCATAGTGATTTTCTGAAAGAAATAAAGAAAAGGGTGTGTAAACTAAGCAAGGACAGGGTTCAATTGCTTATTTCATTTGCTGTCTTGGAGCTGAATTTGCATAATTGCAGACCTGGTAGTTAATAAAACAATAGGAAATTGCACATATGACTAGAGTTGTTTTCAGGCTATTTCAGCAATTGTCTTTGAAACATGCCTGTAGCATCTAGGGGCTCCACCATCATCATCACCCTCCATAACATTTAATATGACAAGGAGTAAGTCAGCTTTCATCTTAGAGCACCAGACACATTATGGTTTTGGGAGATCTGTGTCCACCACATTTCCAACTTCTTGATTCATATCAGCATAGAAATGGAGACTTGTCCCACTTTCTAGACCTTGGGAATCATCAAATATCTTGTTTTATAAAACAACATTTATGAAACAACCAAAAGCTTGTTACAAAGACCTTGCCCAAGTGGTAGTGAACTTGCACTGTCCTATGGAAGACGTGGGATTGACTACTACTTGTGTCAATGCTGGAAGGGTCTGGGGATGTTGCAAGCACAGCTTGCTCAGCCCTGGGGGTCAAGGGCTGCCTCAGATTACCCATCCGTTTAACAGTGAGCCATCCAGCTTGATTTAAAGGATTGACATTTATTGGCTCTGAAGAAAAACTTGTCCTCATGTGAAAGAATGGCAGCTATGATGTGCAGATATAAAGTGAGGGACATGTTGCATCACTTGGGAAGAATAGAGAGAGTGAAATGGTGCCATAATAATATATATTGATAGTTCTTCCTTATTAGGGCACTGATAGTAAGTTAATTAAGCATATGTCTGTGTGTTTGTGTATATTACTGACTTCAGTTTATGGTTTGTATCAACCTATTCTACACTGGGAACTTTGGTTGTATGCGTATGTCATAATTTTCCTCCTGGGCCTGATCTTACAATTGTCCTCTCAAAACTTTCATTAACTTCATTGGGAGTTAAATATATGCAAGGGATGCAGGGTTGAGCCCATTTAGTGTTGTTGTTCTAAAATGGTGCAAATATTTTGTTCTCTGCTGGGATTATCAGACTGAAGCTCCAATATCTGCTCATTTAAAGCAAATGGTCCGTCGGTATCTCTGTAGAAAGCTAAACACATATTATTTGCTGTGTGCTTGGAAACAGCTTATGCACAATTTCAAACTTTGGGGTATTTTGAATAAAAATATGCTGCATATTAAAAACTACAGTTGTTTGTGGTTTCCCAAATGCTGTATGATGATCTTCAAACTACATGTTGATATGTGGAAGCAATACCTAAAACTGCTTCCTTTAATGAACATGAGAGCGTTTGAAAACCCTAGGCTACAAATATACTAAGATATTTTAATTATAAGTATTGTATTCACAGCTGTTAGTTTAATGAAAAGTCTATGGCTTGAATTTATCTCCAGACCCATGTCCAGTGCGGGTTTAGACTTGATGTTCTGTTACCAGCCTACAGAGGGGATAGGACAGCAGCAAGTGGGCTGAAAATACAAGGGCCCTTTCAAAAAGTCATTGTGACTGTACTGGCTTATGCTATATGCTGAGTGAGCTAGCTGTGCTGTTGGAATGGTATGGACTGAAATCCTTATTGAAAAAGAGGGGAGAGATCTGTCCCTGTTATAGTAGCAGACATATGGAAACTGTGGCAATCCAGTTCCTTCCACAAGTCTCGTCTCTGGTAGTACACAATTTGTTCTGTGCTCTACCAGCCTACAAGAGCCATTTTCATGAATAGTGCCTGTGATGTTATAAATGTTATATGTATCTTTATGCGCTTGCTAGTTTTTGCATTTCTTGGCTAAATAAGTAAGATAAGGAATGCTTCCTGCAGGAGCTAAAGATAATGGAGGTAATTGAGGCAAATCTTCAATTCTGAAATAATCCATGTAACAAGTATTTTAAAGTTTTACCCCTTACCCCTGCCCCCAAGGAGGAAGCTTTATAGACTGGTTTGACCTAGTTTAAGAGGCCTAAGAACACAAAGGACTTGAAATGGTATAAAAATAGTGACCTGGGAGGGGGGAAACTCTGTCCAAGAACTGACAAGCATTAGACTATGACCAACAGAACCAAACCCTTTGGAAGGACCTGAAGTATTTTACCAAAGTCCCCAAGGGAAAGATGGCTGACCACTTTGTAAGCTAGTCATGCATATAAGTTGTTTATTGTTAAGATATGTTTTCTCTTAAATGCTTTTGTTCTGAATAAATAGTACTTCACTTTATGAAAGTGATTGGTCACTGGATAGCCCTGTCATTGCCCCTGCGGGAATGCAGGTCCTGAACTGAAGACAGACCTGCTGAGGTAACCACAATAATTTGGAAGGGTCTATAGAAAAGACCCTGGACTGAAGGGAAGAAATCATAGGATTCTGTCATGAGAAAAGTGATGGCTGGAGGCCTGAGACCTAAGTGGGGTGCCCTTGAGGAGCACATGAGGGAATCCGAGGTGCAGCCGACTCAGGAACTGTGACAGTGCCTTTACCAAATGAGGAAAAATCTCAAATGCTTGAAGATTTGGGCCAACTGTAGCCTAATGCAATGGTTCTCAATCTTTTTTAACCTGAGACCCAAAATCTCCTTGTAGTTTCATGCCAGGATGTTCTTGCAAAGATTGTGAGTTGGTAGGGTACCAGGCGTGGCTAGAGGGTGAATGGTGGAAGAGTTTCTCCTATCTCCCCCACAATCCCTGCAACCTGAGGACTGTGCAGGCTGGAAGTAGGAGAAGCTGTGAGATGGGGTTAATTGAAGGTGAGCAGGGGCTGAGCGGGAGGACATAAAGGGCTGAGCTACTCCATCCCTCCCCTTCCTTTTCTCCTGGGTCCTAGCGCTCATGAGATTATGCTGATTTAAACATTTTTGACCCACTGTGGGTCATGCTGGGTTGAATTTGGCTCTGGAAATTAGGCAACTAGGGATCTATTCCTGGCCCTGCCACTGACCCACTTTGTGACCGGGGCAAGTCACATAAATTCTCTCTGTTTCCATTGCCTCATCTGCGAAATGAGAAGAATGATACCCATCTTTATAAACTTCTTTGAGATTTTCAGATGAAATGCTGACTGGAGCAGAGTGTTATTTGTTTGGCTTTAATGTTTTGGGTTAATATCTCTACTGCATGCATTATCTGCTTGGCATACTGATTGTGTTCTTGGGAAACCAGGGCACAGTACCCAGCCTGTCTCACTCACGAAAGACCTTACCCCCCCACCCCAGCCTCTGCTTGAACCAAACCCGATCAGAAGAAAGACTTACAAAAAGCAATGAAACGGCAGTGGAAGACCCACCTAAACCCCTCCAGACAAGGGTGACAGGACTAAAGAAACTCCCTTAATCGCATTTGCATCAAAGATGGGACAGGGAGGCATCTCCATTGACATACAGAATGGAGAGCAGAGATTCCAAGGCAAGAACCGCACGGAACTCTGGGACTAGAAAAGCAGGGGAGTACTGCATGATGGGGAATCTGTGCTCCAGATGTTAATGAACCCACGCCTGCGCACACCCAGCTCAGTAGTTATCAGACCAATTCTAGTAATAAATCCTTTATTGGTATCCAAAATACTGAAGCTGCCTAATCACATTGTGAGCTCCCCCGAAGGAACACCATCCATAGCCAGGAATGATCAGTTCCTATTGTCTAGCCTGAACAAAACAACTTTGGTATACTCCCTTGAGCCATCAGTTTACCGATAAACAAACCTAGTGTTCTCCCTTGAACCATTGTTCTTTCCCTACAAAAACCCCTTCCCATACTCAAGTAAGTGTTCTGATGCCTGGATCCAAACTCTGCATCAGTTCCATTGGGACTTCATCTTCTTCTGACTGATCATGCTGGGGGCTCTGCCTGTCTCCAGCACTCCGGACCCTCAGCTACCACCACCACTTGGGAACCCTGATAGATTCAAGCTTCAGGGAGTGGTGAAAACCCATCTCTCTCCATAGGCGCCAACTTCCCCTCTTTCCCGTGGGTGCTCGACCCCCCCCACCCCCACCGCACCCCTTCGATGAGGCCCCACCCCTGTGCCACCTCTGCCCCTGCCTTCATTCCAACCCCTTCCCCAAAGTCTCTGCCCCCTCCCTGCCCCTATTCCGACTCCTTCCCCAAATCCCTGTCCCGCCTCTTCCCTGCCTTCTCCCCTGAGCACGCTGCATTCCCCCTCCTCCTCCTCCCCCTCCCTCCTGGAGCGTGCTAACAGCTGTTTGGCAGTGGCCGGGCAGTAAGTGCTGGGAGGTAGGTGGAGAAGCAGGGACGTGGCGTGCTCAGGGGAGGAGGAGGAGGTGGGGTGGGGGGTGAGAGGAGCTTGACTGCTGATGGGTGCAGAGCACCCATTAATTTTTCCCTGTGGGTGCTCCAGCCCTGGAGCACCCACGGTGTCGGCATCTCTCTCTCTCTCGCTCAGTATAGCCTTCTGACCCTGACTTGTGTGATCAGTTATAGTTTTCTAAACCGGACTTTTGTAATCAAATTTAAGTTAGATTTAATATTATAACTGTTTTGCTTGTTTGGCTCCCCTTGTATGGTTATTACCTGGCAATAAATAACTTTCCTGGTTAAGCTGGTTGCTTCTCTCTCTCTCTCCCCCTCCCTTTGACTTATTCCTTGACTTTAGCAAAGCTTTTGATACGGTCTCCCACAGTATTCTTGCCAGCAAGTTAAATAAGTATGGGCTGGATGAATGGACTATAAAGTGGATAGAAAGCTGGCTAGATCGTCAGGCTCAACAGGTAGTGATCAATGGCTCCATGTCTAGTTGGCAGCCGGTATCAAGCGGAGTGCCCCAAGGGTCGGTCCTGGGGCCGGTTTTGTTCAATATCTTCATCAATGTTCTGGAGGATGGCGTGGATTGCACCCTCAGCAAGTTTGCAGATGACACTAAACTGGGAGGAGTGGTAGATACGCTGGAGGGTAGGGATAGGATACAGAGGAACATAGACAAATTAGAGGATTGGGCCAAAAGAAATCTGATGAAGTTCAACAAGGACAAGTGCAGAGTCCTGCACTTAGGATGGAAGAATCCCATGCACTGCTACAGACTAGGGACTGAATGGCTAGGCAGCAGTTCTGCAGAAAAGGACGTAGATGTTACGGTGGACAAGAAGCTGGATGTGAGCCAACAGTGTGCCCTTGTTGCCAAGATGGCTAACAGCATTTTGGGCTGTATAAGTAGGAGCATTGCCAGCAGATCGAGGGACGTGATCATTCCCCTCTGTTCAGCATTAGTGAGGCCTCATCTGGAGTACTGTGTCCGGTTTTGGGCCCCGCACTACAAGAAGGTTGTGGAAAAATTGGAAAGAGTCCAGCGGAGGGCAACAAATATGGTTAGGGGGCTGGAGCACATGACTTATGAGGAGAGGCTGAGGGAACTGGGATTATTTAGTCTGCAGAAGAGAAGAATGAGGGGGGATTTGATAGCTGTTTTCAACTACCTGAAAGGGGGTTTCCAAAAAGGATGGATCTAGACCGTTCTCAGTGGAACCAAATGACAGAACAAGGAGTAATGGTCTACTAGAACAATTGTAACGTGAAAGTGGGGATAGGGACGTGCTGAACCTGGAGCATATGAGGGTGGCAGCTTGCAAATGCTGTTTGACCCAGCCTGCTGAGTCCAAGGGCATATGAGGGTCACAGCTTGGAAGTGTTGCTCGACCCAGCCTACTGAGTCCAGGGACATATAAGGGGTCAGCTTGGGAGTGCTGATTAACCCGGTCCCCTCAGATGCGCTGTTAGAGTGTGTGTGTGTGTGTGTGTGTCCGTTCCTCTGATTCTGGGACTGGAAGAACCTAGCCCTGGGAAACCTAGGTCCTGCAGGATCGCTCCATTGGGAGGGAACTTGCAGAAGGGAGAAGTAGAGCTCTGTATGAGAACACAAGTGACACAAGCAGTACATTGATAGAATTACAGACACACACAGCCCAAAGAGTAACCCTAATAAATGAGCGTACCCGAAAGTAACAGGCAACTCTGGTAACATGATGGGGGTGTGAACTAACAGGGAGTCTCTTACAGCTTCTAATTCTTTGTCTATCTCTGTCCCTTCTCCTGGGCTCTTCTAGTCCACCTCACCCCTCAGAAACCATCTGCCTGATGGGCATAGCTGGATTGCAGTGTACTCTGGCCAAACCCCTCCCTGCTCCTGACATGCCCCCTGTATTGTAGGGGCTATAAAGGGGTGTGGCATAGAAGCCGGCTATGTTGGTGCTTTACCCATTAGGGTCTCCCCCACTTTGGGGTAATTTTAGCTGGAGAGATGAGGACAAATGCTGTGGAGAATCTGGCCCTTTAATCATAAGACTACTGCAGCACAGTAGTTTCCAAGTTTATTGGTCAGTTGTCCCTACACATGTATAACATGCATCTTGCAACAAAATTCATACTTTTTCTGAGCAGCAGCTCCCTGGGATGGGGGGGGTGGGGTGTGTGTGTGTGTGTGTGTGAGAGCGCGAAAGTAGGTAGTATGTATGAGAATTCTGGATGGCTTATGAAAATGTTTGTCACAGGTGAAACAGTGGTGAAAATGATATTTCTCAAATTGGAATATTAGAAGAGCTGCAGTTCCAAAAATGAGAGTGCATTCCAAGGTAGCTGAATGCAAAATTAAATCGGGGTAAATGAAATGAAACTATGATAGTTTCGAAATGTTTGAAATTCGTCCTTTGTTACACCATGCCAACATTTAGCAATAAGCCTTGATTTTTTTATATAGTTATTTATTTATTTTAATTTTTTTGGTGTAGGCTGTGGAGAAAAAAGTTTAGCTTCGCAAACGTATTTGTCTTCTATGTTCTCTGTGAAAAATGGTATCCCCTCTCTTTTTGCTTACTGTTTCCTTCCTTGTGCCTGCCAAATTGTCTTTCTCTGAGTTTTGGGTCTAACTGCAGTTTGTAAACACCTCAGGGCAGGGATGCTGGGCCAGATTCTGCTCTCAGTCACTCAGGAGTAAAACCAGAGTAACTCAATTGACTTCACTCTCGATGTACACTGATGTAACTGAGAATTTAACCCATTATCTTTGTCTTCAAAGTGCCTTGTTCACCTATGGCACAATATAAATAATATATACTAAGTTATTTTCAGTTTCTTCCATTCAAACCAGTGCATGTAGCACCTGCTGCAGTATGGTAATGAATGCAGAGCTTTTCTTTAGTGACCAGGACAAAAGAAAAGTACTACACAAAATCTAAAAATGAATCTCCTTCTATTGGTTTTTCATTCTGTCTCTTGTAAATGATCTTTTCCCCCCATCCAAATGTTTGACCGCACTGACACCTCAGCATGAATCTTTAATCCAGAGAGCAGGTGTTTTAATGCTCTTCATTTTGCTCTGTCAATATTGTGAGTTGCAGCCGTGCATTTAAATTCCAAGCACAGGGTTTGCTTAGGCTGGTGATTGCTCTTTGACCTCATTTTTCCTTTGCAAGTTCTAGCCGCTGTGATTTTCTAGCACACACCAAAGTGCAGCCTTGATAAGTTACCATATGTGTTTGTCTTGTGATCTGCAGACAAGAAAAGGGCAGGCAAATTCCAGCCTTTCAAGAAGTTTTTTGGTAAAAGGAAAAAGAGAGACGCAACGTCAGACTGTGAGGAAGCCAATTTGAAACCCAGCCACTCTTTCGGGAATGTATGCAATGGCCTCTCTTCAGATGAAGAAACAAACAATGGTTTGAGGTAAAAGCATACATATATTTGTTAAATGTGTTCGTTTTAAACTGAAGCCATAAGACTCATTGTAGATGTAATGAATGTTGTTCCTGTTTAAATGAAACAATTTCATTGCACTGAATGATAGTAAGTGGTACACCCAGGGCCGGCTCCAGGCACCAGCCCAGCAAGCAGGTGCTTGGGGCGGCCAAGGGGAAGGGGTGACATGTCGGGCTCTTCGGGGGTGGAGAAAAGGACCTGCCGCCGAAGAAGAAAGCGGCGCGGTGGACTGCCGCCGATCGCGATTGCGGCTTTTTTTTTTTCCCCCCCTCTGCTTGGGGCGGCAGAAACCCTGGAGCCGGCCCTGGGTACACCGAATATTAGAGTGTCTGTGTGCCTTTCTAGTCATATTCTTATTCTGTAGAATATAAGTGTTTAATTCTTGCACATGTAAATTATTGGTTCCATGTGTAGCTGTGTAGAAAAGAAAGTCCAGGGTTAAACCAAACAAATTCAAACCTACTTTTGTGGATTAGTAAAATTTTAAGAACGAACAGACAGACAGACAGACATCAAATCACCAGCACAATGGGTACCCTAGTTAGTACCTGAACTGACTGGGCATGGAGACTCTGCTGTACTCTTTCCCCTTGAGGTACCTCCGGGTCAGGAATGAAGCCTACAGGTGGGAAGTGTGGGGGGGAAGCTTGCCGCATTGCTGTGCATGATCTGCCTGTTCTGTTGATAGAACTGCAGTCTTTAGGACTGTCAACCCAGCAACTTTTTTTAGTTATAAATTCAATAATAAGGAAAAAAGTTATTAATATAAAATCCATTGGCAATGTGTCAGAAGCTGCTTTGTGTCCATGTGTAGCAGAAGTGATGGGGAGGAGAAAAAATAATGAAATTACCAAAGAAGCTGCACAAAGTGCCAGGCTCAGGCCAGGGATAGAAATGTCAAAAGTAGAGGCAGAGGCGTGTGCAGAAATGATAGCAGGGTCAGTAGAGCCTACATTCTCTGGTAGCCCAGAACCTTATGTACCTGTGCTCATTTCTGGTCAAAGCCTATCACCATGGGGTGCTATTTTCTCATACCTTCTGTTTGCAAGATGGGGAATATAAATGCGCTTTGTGGAAAGTGTTCATGCACAGGTGATATACTGTTTTTGTCTTTTAGCATTTTCCTGAGAGAGTTCATGGTGATTGTCTAGTTTCACCCGCATAGTTGTGGTTGAGGCATTTAGTACACTGGATGAGGTACACCACATGTTGTGATAGGCATGCGTAGGACTGATGGATCTTGAAAGGTGTGTTGGGGGAGGGGTGTTGCTCATTGTAGCAGTGCAGATGTGTCTGCAGGTTTTGCATCTGTTGTTCTGGCAGGGTCTGGTACCACTTTGAGTTTTGACCTCCTGGTCTGTGAGGAGCTTGGTTCTGATGATGAGCTTGGAAAGGGTAGAGGGTTGTTTGAAGGCCAGAAGAGGGGGTTCAGGAAAGATTTCTTTCAGGATGGGGTCTCCATTAATATGGTTGTAGGTGTTTGATGATACCCCATATAGGTTCCAGTGTGAGTGGTAGGTGACAGGTAGGGGTGTGCGGTTGGAGGGGGTTTATTTCAATACTGAAGCAGGTTCTCTCAAGGTATTTGGATGGCCTGTTCCATTATGTGACCTACTTCTCTGGTAGAATGTCCTTGTTTGGTGAAGGTAGTTTTGAGTGTGTTAAGTTTTATATCCTGGACTTTTTCCTCTGAGGATATTATGTGGAATTTGAGTGCTTGGGTGTAGGTAAAGATTTCTTGGGGTGGTTGGGTCTCTCGTATATAGTTGTCTGTTGGATTCCACTGTTTGAAGTTGATGCTAGTGTGGCAGTGTTCCAGAGAGAGTTTAATGGACAGGTGGTGGTGGTTCAAGTTTTGTGGAAATCTATGAGGGAGTTTGTCATTTGTCCAGAGGGTGAAAATACCATTGATGTGTCTCAGGCATATCATTCGTTTTATGGTGCATTTGTCCAGAAATTCTTCTTCAAGGTGGCCCATGAAAAGGTTGGCATATTGGAGAGTCATCCTAGTACCCATGCCTGTTCCCATGGTTTGGACAAAGTGTTTGGTGTTGAATGTAAAATTGTTATGGGTGAGGATGAAATGGATGAGTTTGGCAATGTGTTTGCAGTGGATATCTGAGGGTTGTCCATTGTCTTGTAAATATTTGAGGCAGGCATTTATGCCGTCATTGTGAGGGATGTTGGTGTATAGTGAAGTGACATCCATAGTGGCAAGAATGGTGTTCTGAGAGAGGTTGTTACTGTTGCAAAGTTTTTGAAGGAAGTCAGTTGCCTCCTGGAGGAAGCTGGCCCTTTGTATGGTGAGTGGTTTGAGGATAGTTTCTGTGAGTCCTGATATTTCTTCAGTATGAGTGCTGTGGCCAGATATGATGGTTTACCTGCGTTCCCTTGTTTATCTTGGAAAACATGCAGAAGGACTGTGGATTTGTGTGGGATGAGTTTGTAGAGTTCCTCTTGGAGTTATTTGGGGAAGGATTTGATGGTATCCTTAAATTCCTGCATAAATTGTGGTGTGGGGACTTCTTTCAGTTCTTTATAGTAGGTGGTGTCAGTGAGTTGTCAGTTGGCCTCATTTAACATAGTCATCATGGTTGAGGACTACAGTGGCGACACCCACCCCTTTGTCTGCTGGTTTGATCGCTATCTGGTGGTTAGATTTCAGGGACTGTATAGCTGTCCTCTTGGCAGTACAGAGATTGCGGTGGGTGTGATGTTTAAGGATTTCACAGCCAGTTTTTTTTCCTGAAGCAACCAATGGAATGATCAAGTGTGTGGTTTCATCCACTCTCTCTTAAATTAAAAAACTACAGTATTAAAACAGATTGCAAAATTAAAATCAGAGATGGTCAGCAAATGGGAAGGGGCCTGATTCTGATCTTACTTGCGACAGTTTTTGCCTGTGTAAGTCCTTTTCCATCAGTGGAGTTGTCAGATTTATGCTGATTGAAATGCAGTCAAAATCAGGCTTAATATTCCAGCAGAAAGCTTCATTGTACAAATCTGGGTTTTTATCATTATTGTTGTATTGTATTGCTGCTAGTTAAATTGTATTGCTAGTTAAATATATATCTTTATATGTACTGTACCTGTTGTAAGGTATGTACTATAAACCAGTGGCTCTCAACCTTTCCAGCCTACTATAACCCTTTCAAGAGTATGATTTGTCTTGTGTACCCCCAAGTTTCACTTCACTTAAAAACTTACAAAATCAGACATAAAAATACAAAAGTGTCACAGCACACTATTACTGAAAAATTGCTTACTTTCTCATTGTTACCACATAATTATAAAATAAATCAACTGGAATAGGAATATTATACTTACATTTCAGTGTATAGTATACAGAGCAGTATAAACAAATCATTGTCTATGAATACGGCTGTCAAGTACTTAAAAAAATTAATTACGATTAATTGCACTGTTAATAATAGAATACCATTTATTTAAATATTTTTGGACGTTTTCTACATTTACAAATATATTGATTTTAATTACAACACAGAATACAAAATGTACAGTGCTCACTTTATATTTCTTTATTACAAATATTTGCACTGCAAAAAAACAAAAGAAATAGTATTACAAGTACTGCAGTGCAATCTCTTTATCATGAAAGTTGAACTTACAAATGTAGAATTATATACAAAGAAACCTGCATTCAAAATAAAACAATGTAAAACTTAGAGCCTACAAGTCCACTCAGTCCTACTTCTTGTTCAGTCAATTGCTCAGACAAACAAGTTTGTTTCCATTTGCAGGAGATAATGCTGCCCGCTTCTTGTTTACAGTGTCACCTGAAAGTCAGAACAGGCGTTCGCATGGCACTGTCATAGCCGGTGTCGCATGATATTTACGTGCCAGATGCGCTAAAGATTCATATGTCCCTTCATGCTTCAAACACCATTCCAGAGGACATGCGTCCATGCTGTTGACAGGGTCTGCTCGATAACGACTCAAAACAGTACAGACCAATGCATGTTCATTTTCATCACCCGAGTCAGATGCCACCAGCAGAAGATTGATTTTCTTTTTTGGTGGTTCAGGTTCTGTAGTTTCCATAAGAATGGCCATACTGGGTCAGAACAAAGGTCCATCTAGCCCAGTATCCTGTCTTCCGACAGTGGCCAATGCCAGGTGCCCCAGAAGGAATGAACAGAAAAGGTAATCATCAAGTGATCCATTCCCTGTTGCCCATTCCCAACTTCTGGCAAACAGAGGCTAGGGACACCATCCCTACCCATCCTGGCTAATAGCCAATGAGGGACCTATCCTCCATGAATTTATCTAGTTCTTTTTTGAACCCGGTTATAGTCTTGGCCTTCACAACATCCTCTGGCAAGGAGTTCCACAGGTTGACTGTGCGTTGTGTGAAAACATACTTCATTTTCTTTGTTTTAAACCTGCTGCCTATTAATTTCATTTGGTGGCCCCTAGTTCTTGTGTTATGAGAGAGAGTAAATAACACTTCCTTATTTACTTTCTCCACACTCGTCATGAATTTATAGACCTCTGTCATATCCCCCCTTAGTCATCTTTTTTCCAAGCTGAAAAGTCCCAGTCTTATTAATCCCTTCTCATACAGCAGCCTTTCCATATCCCTAATTATTTTTGTTGCCCTTTTCTGAACCTTTTCCAATTCCAAGATATCTTTTTTGAGGTGGGGCGACCACATCTGCACGCAGTATTCAAGATGTGGGCATACCATGGATTTATATAGAGGCAATATGATATTTTCTGTCTTATTATCTATCCCTTTCTTAATGATTCCCAACATTCTGTTCGCTTTTTTGACTGCTGCTGCACATTGAGTGGATGTTTTCAGAGAACTATGCACAATGACTCCAAGATCTCTTTCTTGAGTGGTAACAGCTAATTTACAGCCCATCATTTTATATGTATAGTTGGGATTATGTTTTCCAATATGCATTACTTTGTATTAGTCAACATTGAATTTCATCTGCCATTTTGTTGCCCAGTCACCCAGTTTTGAGAGATCCTTTTGTAGCACTTCGCAGTCTGCCTGGGACTTAACTATTTTGTATTATCTGCAAATTTTGCCACCCCACTATTTACCCCTTTTTCCAGATCATTTATGAATATGTTGAATAGGACTGGGCCTAGTACAGTCCTGGGGGACACCACTATTTACCTCTCTCCATTCTGAAAACTGTTTATTCCTACCCTTTGTTTCCTATCTTTTAACCAGTTACCAATCCATGAGAGAACCTTCCCTCTTATCCCATGACTGCTTATTTTGCTTAAGAGCCTTTGGTGAGGGACCTTGTCAAAGGCTTTGTGTAAATCTAAATACGCTATATCCACTGGATCTCCTTTGTCCGCATGCTTGTTGACCCCCTCAAAGAGTTCAAGTAGATTGGTGAAGCATGATTTCCCTTTGCAAAAATCATGTTGACTCTTCCCCAACAAATGATGTTTATCTATGTGTCTGACAATTTTATTGTTTACTATAGTTTCAACCAGTTTGCCCGGTACTGAAGTCAGGTTTACCAGCCTGTAATTGCCGGGGTCACCTCTGGGGCCTTTTTAAAAATTGGCATCACATTAGCTATCCTCCAGTCATTTGGTACAGAAGCTGATTTAAATGATAGGTTACAGACGACAGTTAGTAGTCCTGCAATTTCACATTTGAATTCCTTCAGAACTCTTGGGTGAATACCATCTGGTCCTGGTGAGTTATTACTGTTTAGTTTATCAATTTGTTCCAAAACCTCCTTGAATGACACCTCAGTCTGGGACAGTTCCTCAGATTTGAAATCTAAAAAGAATGGCTCAGGTTTGGGAATCTCCCTCAACTGTGAAGACCAATGCAAAGAATTCATTTAGTTTTTCACCAATGGCCTTATCATCCTTGAGTGCTCCTTTAGCATCTCAATCATCCAGTGGCCCCACTGGTTGTTAACAGGCTTCCTGCTTCTGATGTACTTAAGAAATGTTTGCTATTACTTTTTGAGTCTTTGCTAGCAGTTCTTCATTCTTTTTTTGGCCTTCCTAATTATATTTTTACACTTCATTTGCCAGAGTTTATGGTCCTTTTTATTTTCCTCACTAGGATTTAACTTCCACTTTTTAAAGGATGCCTTTTTGCCTCTCACTGCTTCTCTTACTTTGTTGTTTAGCCACTGTTGCTCTTTTTTGGTTCTCCTCCTATGTTTTTTAATTTGGAGTATACATTTAAGTTGAGCCTCTATTATGGTGTCTTTTAAAAGTTTCCATTCAGCTTGCGGGGATTTTACTTTTGGTGGTGTAACTTTTAATTTCTGTTTAACTAACCTCCTCATTTTTGTGTAGTTCCCCGTTCGGAACTACTTCCACATTGGAGTGTTGCTCTTCTAAGACCTCTAAAAGCAAGCTTCATACCTTGTCCCTCTCAGATTTTGGAAGGTACTTCAGATTCTTAAACCTTGGATTGAGAGCTGTAGCTATCTTTAGAAATCTCACATTAGTACCTTCTTTGCATTTTTTCAAATCTGCAGTGAAAGTGTTCTTAAAATGAACAACATGTACTGGGTCATCATCTGAGACTGCTATAACATGAAATATATGGCAGAATGCGGGTAAAACAGAGCAGGAGGCACACAATTCTCCCCCAGGAGTTCAGTAACAAATTTAATTAACGCATTATTTTTTAACAAGCGTCATCAGCATGGAAGCATGTCCTCTGGACGAAGCATGAAGGGGCATACGAATGTTTAGCATATCTGGCACGTAAATACCTTGCGATAGTGCCATGTGAACTCCTGTTCTCACTTTCAGGTGACATTGTAAATAAGAAGCGGGTAGCATTATCTCCCGTAAATGTAAACAAACTTGTTTGTTTTTAATGGTTGGCTGAACAAGAAGTAGGACTGAATGGACTTGTAGGCTCTAAAGTTTTACATTGTTTTGTTTTTGAGTGCAGTTATGTAACAAAAAAAATCGACATTTGTAAGTTGCACTTTCACGATAAAGAGATTGCACTACAGTACTTGTATGAGGTGAATTGAAAAATACTATTCATTTTGTTTATCATTTTTACAGTGCAAATATGTGTAATAAAAATAATATAAAGTGAGCACTGTACACTTTGTATTCTGTTTTGTAACTGAAGTCAATATATTTGAAAATGTAGAAAAACATCCAAAAATATTTAATAAATGTCAATTGGGATTCTATTGTTTAACCGTGTGATTAAAACTGTGATTAATCACGATTAATTTTTTTAATTGCAATTAATTTTTTTGAGTTAATCGCCTGAGTTAACTACGATTAATCGACAACCCTATGAAATTACAGTTTGTACTGACTTTGCCACTGCTCTTTATGTAGCCTGTTGTAAGACTAGGATACAGCTCTATGCCTGGTTCAGAAGGAATAAGAACCTACAAAGATCAAATACATTAAAAATTTTAATTAAAGTTTCAGTTTTCCCACAAAATTGGGCAGTGTTGCCCATCACCACTAACATTGTCATGTTTCCTCAGTTATTTTGGAATAAACCCCACAGCTTTTAGTTGTTTATACTAGCTTTATTTGTTGTTAGTCTTTTAAGAAGAAAAGAAAGCAAAGAAGTCACTTTGGGAAGGTGGAGACAAGAAAAGCAGTGGGAATAGATAGGTTTCTTTTTATTGCTGTGTCTGTTTTCACAAAAGAGATGAAACTACCTTCCAGTACCTAGCATCGCAGACTCTACAGCAATCCTTCTCTCTCAACAAACGTTGACTAGCTCCTGCTCTAGGCATAGGGAACCTCTTTCATATCCTGAACCATCTCTGGCTGGCCCTGCACATGATGGACCACCCAAACTGGCTCCCGCTGTCCTCAGTAACTGTCAGGCAGAGAGGGGAGAATACTGGGGAAAATACTTTTAAACATGTTTTGATCATGTTTAAAACAATCACTCTTCTCTGGTAGGAAATAGCAGAGGTGCTATTCCCAGAGAGAGACAGAGAGGTTGTGTCTAAATTCATTAAAGTTTGTAAAGTGCTTTGAGGTCCTCAGATGAGAAAACACTGTAAAAATGCAAAATATTAATTATATTTGTTTTTTAATTGTTATTTAATCCTTACAAACACACATGAACTTTCCATTCAAGTGCTAACAAATCATCTTCGTAATCTATATCTGTTACCTTTAAAAGATCTATTTGGGATTAGTTAACCTTTTATCATTAGCTCTGTATTAATTTTGTTTACAATACGAGTATTGCCCCCTGCCTCCATGATTTATATAAGTGTTTTTTTATCCCTGTTTTACTCATGGGTGAGCTAAGACACAGAGATCTTAAATGACTTTGTATGATTTCATGTTGAGTAGCAGAACAGAAACAGAATCTGGGAATCCTGCCTGCCAGTTCTCTGTTCTAAACAGGCATTGGAATCATCAAGTACACATCACTCACTCAGCATCCTGGCCTGTGCATGTTAATATGTTCTACCGTCTCATTTTACAATTCCCTGGTAGGAGGAGAAGCTCACCCTTCCTGGCTCCCTTGAGGGGAGAGAAGAACCTTTTATCTGCCTCCATCTTACCTTTCCCAAGTTTACAAACCTCAGCCAATACTTGTTAACCTATGTCCTTAACTGCTGCATGCAAACTGTAAAGGCAAACTGTAACAGCACTTATTACAAAGCAAGTAATAGTAAAGTTGATTTGTGTTTGAAAGGCTTTACACAAATCTCTGGAAATCATCCATCACGGAACTTCTATTCTAGAACTGTGATTTGCCACTTATTATTCTTAAATTCATTTTATTATTTATTGACCTTGGTGCTGTGCAAACATCATAAACAAAGACATGATCTCTGCCCCATGGAAAGTTCAGCTCTCTCTGCTCTGTTTTCTGATGTACTGAGGCAACCTTAGGGATTATACACTATAAATACATTACAGTGGAAAGTCTTTGCTAAAACTCTGTGGACATTGCAGACAGAGGTTTGTAAGCTTGAATGCTGTAGTTTGGTTCACAGGAGCTGGAAGTGAACCTGCCTCTGCACAGTCAAGTTGGACAGGCTTAATTCTCCAAGGAGAACCTTCACAGTCAACAATTTTCCATCCCCCAAATAAATCTGTCTGTTACCCACCTAAGGGGTCCCCTTCCCTTCTTTAACTCAACAGGAATCTCTGGACAATCCGCACAAGTATTCTTAGGACCCCTTGATAAAATCAACTTCATTTAGAAGGAAGGATCCAAAGTCTGGGTCCCAAGAGTCTCCGGGGTGGGGAAGACCAGCTGGGAGGAGGGAGGCTCACGTTTGCTGAACTGTTGTAAGCATGGTCTGAGATTTGCAAGTGTGTCAACCCCACACCCAATGGACCTGTGCAAATAATTCACAGCAAGTAGTTTTAATAAGATGAAATTAGCCTCCTTTTTGCTTGTGGAATGTCTATGAACAGACGCTGATTTCTCTGAACACATTATTTATTTGAATTTTTTTTTTAATTCTTTATACACTCTCTTTGGCTAGTGAAGAGTTTTGTGGATATTTGATATTCACTATTTGAGCTGTGTTTCTTGGTTGCAGTTTGTCAGATAAGTCACATGGTGTTGGTTCATTTCCCTGACTGAATGAGTGTGCAAGCCAAATACTTTCCTATACTAATCAAAATTTGGTTTCTGTGAATATTCACAAAGGAGACTTTGAAATTCTCTTTTCTTGATCATTTGCCCAGAAAATATCAATTGAACAATTATCCATGAAAAGTGAACACAAAGCTGAAGCAAATTTAATGTAGAAATTATTAGCAAGCGTTATTACTTTTAGCAGTACTGTATTTGCCCGAAACCACACCCAAATATCATTGCACGTGGATTTGAGGTTTAAGGCAAATATTTTCCCCAATTTGAATCACTTGGTACATAGATTAGCAAAGTAAGTAATAAACATTTTATGGACTAAAGCTAGAGCAGTGGGTCTCCTCTGTAGCTCAACTATATCAGAACTTTTGTTTACCCCTAGAGCCTTTCATCAGTCAGAAGCAGCATGGTGATAGTACTAGACACACAATTTTAACACAGCAGTACATACACTACACTTCTCTATGTAGAGCTGTATGTTGTATATGTGACGGTCTCTTGACTGGAGAAGCATACTCCTGAATTTCTCCTGAGAAACCTGCCTCCCACCATCACCCGATCTGAGAAAAGCTAAAGAGACAGGCAGGGCAGAGGGAGAGGAAAGGAGAAGCTATTACATAAGTGAATCTGTCTTAGAGGAGCCCACTCTTGAATTTTTAATTCTATTGAAGATTTATTAAAAGTCATTGTGTATTAGGAGATTCAGTGGGCTAGTTTACTAGCCTTTTACATATGGATGCCTGAGTCCAAATCCTGTAGAGGTATGTCTACACTGCAGTGTGGGGTGGCATTCCCGTGCAAGCTTTAATCTAGCTAGAATGGCTAAAAATAGCAGTGAAGACATGGTGGCATGGGCTTCAGTGGGGACTCTGGTTGCTAGCTCATGCCACCACATCCTTACAGCTATTTTTAGCTGTGCTAGCTAGATTAAAGCTAGTACGTGGATATGCCCATCCATGCTGCAATCATGCCTCTGATTGCAATGCAGACTGCCCACCGTGGCCAGGAGCTCAGGGGTTCCCCCACCACCCATGCCAGCCAGGAGTTCCCCCTCCATGATGGCTGGGAGCTGCAGGGTTCCCCCACTGTCTGCAGCTGGGGGCCCCCCGCAACTCCCGACCATTGCAGGCTGAAGTCACAGAGGTTGCTGGAAGTCACGGATTCCGTGACTTCGGCGACGTCCGTGACTAAATCGTAGCCTTATTGATAAGTGTAAAGTAATACACATTGGAAAAAATCCCAACTATACATACAAAATGACAGGATGTAAATTAGCCGTTACCATGATCTTGGCATCGTCGTGGATAGTTCCCTGAAAACATCCACTCAGTGCGCAGTGGCAGTCAAACAAGCTCACAGTGTTAGGAACATTAGGAAAGGGATACATAGTAAAACAGAAAATATCATAATGCCACTATATAAATCCATGGTATGCCCACATCTGGAATACTTCATGCAGTTCTGGTCATCCCATCTCAAAAAAGATACATTAAAATTGGAAAAGGTACAGATAAGAGCAATAAAAATGTTTAGGCATGTGGATTAAAAAGACTGGGATGGTTCATCTTATAAAAGAGATGACTAAGAGGGGTTATGATAGAGGTCTATAAAATCATGAAGTGTATGGAGAAAGCGAATAGGGAAGTATTATTTACACCTTCAGATAAAAAGAACTAGGAGTCACCTAATGCAATTAATAGGCAGCCCATTTAAAACAAACACAAGGAAGTATTACTTCACTCAAGGCCAAAAGTATAGCTGTGGTCAAAAAAGAATTAGGTAAATTCATGGCGGATAGGTTCATCAATGGCTGTTAGCCAAGAATGGTCAGGGACACCATCCCATGCTCTGGGTGTCACTATACTTCCAATTGCCAGAAGCTGGGACTGCATGACAGGGGATGGCTCACTCGAAATTGCCCTGTTCTGTTCATTCCCTCTGAAGCATCTGGCATGAGCCACTGTTGGAAGACAGGATACTGGGCTAGATGAACCATTGGTCTGACCCAGTTTGGCCATTCTTATGTTCTTATATTCTGTACCCTCCCAGTTCTATCAGTACAATGAATTCTATAAGTCAGGAATAGGATATGATGCGATGTATACACTATGGTTATATAATACCACTCTTTTGCATCTCCAGTGTAGTTTATGTGAATATTTAATTGTCTATTTAGCATTTTGTGAGACTGAAAATAACTAATCTGTTCAAGACACGGCACTAGATAGAAACTGTTGATCAATGATATTCACTCTCGTTGTCATAGAAACTGACTTAAAATGTGAATGTTTTCCTAATTTCTAAAGTAATTTTCAT
Source organism: Emys orbicularis (assembly GCF_028017835.1). Lineage (NCBI taxonomy): Eukaryota > Metazoa > Chordata > Testudines > Emydidae > Emys > Emys orbicularis. The sequence continues at coordinate 92,043,385 of NC_088687.1, read as the reverse complement.
CATTACCAAAGTAATTACTCAATATCTACCTTAAAGTATTTCATAATGTTTAACGAAGTAAGCAAGAGATAATGAATAGAAGAAACTCCTTTGCATTCCTGCTTCTGAACACTGCATCATTGCCTCCTTATTTAAATTTGCTTTCGTATTTTTTAAAGCATCTATTCTGGTGATATGTTCACCACATGGCTCAGATTTCCATGTAATGTAAAGGAGTACAATGCAGCCGGGAGTCTGTATTTCTCTCCCATCAAATTTTTTGGGACCATCACAAAAATATTGCTGTTTATGTGTGGGGTGAGGGGGAGGGAGAGAACAGTGTAGGGTAGATGTATTATTTGGTTACTTATGAGCGCCATCCAGTGTTTCCTAAAGATATCATTGACTTTGTGCTTATGCACTATAGATGGGCCTAGTCCAGAATCTCAAATATGACTCCATCCCTCTAGGTTAAAGAGGGCTAAAATCAGGGGTGAAAGTAACTCCAGACACTTACCGCTCCAGAAGGGGCAGGGCCTTGAGCAGAAGGGGCAGGGCTGGGAGTCAGCATCCCCCAGCCAGCCCTTCCAGGATGCCTGGCCCACGCCGCCTGGGGCTCCAGTGGCGTTTAAAGGCGTCCGGAGCCCTAGGCCCTTTTAAATCGCTGGGGTTACTTAGGGACCTTATTCCAGTGGTATAAATTAGAGCAGCTCCTCAACTGCTCTAACTGACACTGGGGCTGGGCACTGCAAGATTAGGGAGGTACAGCCATCTCCTTAATGGCTTTCCCTGTCCCACGTACTGAGTGGCATTCAGCTGCAAGGGAAACTCTATCCCATACGGTTTGTAATATCTTAACAGAGACAGAGATCTCTTTATGTTACTAAGCTCAGCATTTGCATTGTTCTCTCATTCACAAAACACCTTCCACAGGCCATCTGTCCATCTTATTTATATTCTCCCATTATTTAACAAACCTAGTTTAGTGGCAGTCCTACAGAGGCTTTATTCTCAGATACATTCACTGTAGCTTTTTACCACTTACTATCCCCAAATTACATCTAATGCTTTCAATCTGGTACTTTTAACAGCAAATACTTGATTCCAACAGGTGGCTCATTCTGTAGCACCATAGCCTGTCTGAATGTCTGTCTCTGCCTCTGATTCTGCCCTCTCCTGTAATGGACTCTGCCATTTCCCCCACCTGTCCCCATACACCAGGTGTCGCCTTTCCAGTCATTCTCAAAGCCTCCCTTTCACATCTTCTCCTCTTCTAATATTGGGTCTACCTGATATTTCTCTTCTTACACCAAGGTGCTGGGATCTACTAGACCTGGTTGAAATATTCCACATTTCACATTTTTTACCCAAAAAAGTTAAATTTGATTTTGATGAAAATTTGCATTGAAAATGTTGGGGTTTGGAGGGTTGTTGACCTGCTGTATGATCTGCCATTCTCCTGATACCCCTTTCTGTGTCCCTTATGCAGGCAGAATTCCAATTGACACCAAATAAGAGCTTTGCCTGAGCAAGGACTGAAGGAATTCATCCAAAATGAAAGAAATATCAACTTAGATATTGCAAAGTAATCCATTGACATCAGTAGGTCTCTACAGGTATAAGGACTTGTCCGTGCAGATTGCTTTGCAGGGTTAGCGTCTCTGGGATTAGTTCTGCCCTCAGATACACAGGTGCAAACTAGGCTTGAAGGCAGAGGCAGATGCATCCATGGAACTGAGAGCAGAACTGGGCCCTAAGTTTACATTATTAAACGTGATTGATTCAAATAACATATTAAACATTTCCCCTCTGCCTGTTCAGCTTGTAAGGACATGTTTATGGGTCTGTGAGTGCAATGAAATAACATGCTATGGAAACACTGTTCTGACAGGCAGCTATTGCAATGTGTGTAATATTCCCTATTTGACCATAATTTAGAACTAAAGCTCATATACCTGCACTGCATAAGATGATGGGAAAAAGGCTATAAAGGTATAACTCAGAATCAGAATACCTTTTCTTCCCTTACAGTATTGATACATGTCTAGAATTACTAGAAAATACATTTTATCTCTTTTTCATCTCTGCCATCTTGGGGACATTCCTGGGGAAAAGTAGTTGGAGTCAGCCTTCTTACAAAACATTCAGTAATGGGAAACTATCTCACATGCACATGTAACTCTCCTGGGGCATGTTATCATGCAAATGCACTCCGATAGTATGGTGATGGTCACAATATAAGTGGAGGAATAGCTAACTAAATAGGACCCTACTGCAAACTTACACTTGCTTCCACATGCTTTGTGAATGTAGAGTGTTAAAAATAATCCGATAATACTAATAAATAAGCTGTTGTTCTGTAATTATACTTGTTCATTTCTACTAGCATTTCTAAAAAGAGTAGCAGTCATAAGATTGGCTCAAAAAAAAATAAAAAAATCCCACAACACCCCAAACCAACCTCCACATCCACAAAACTCCAAGCAGAGAAGAGCAAAACATTTCCTTTTTTTTAATCTGTTTTTTTTTTTCCGCTTCTATCTCTGAACTCCTCAGTGTGGGAGTGGGAGGTACATTTATAAAACACTAAATGGGCATAATTGGTGTTGTGAGCTTTCTGTACTGTACTATAACAATGCATGGAACTGGAATTTTGTAAGAACTGGGGACACAGTATTTCCTTTTGATAAAACTTTTCGTTTTTAAGCACCAAACATTTTTTCCTCCACAAAATAAAACTGAAGATAAGAAAAAAGTGAGAAAGGGTCTGTAAACGATCCAAGATATAGATAATCAAACGTATCAGTCTGTTATTACACATCGGGACCATTAGGTATACACAGCTAGTGTAGGACAGCATTAATCATAGGGATACAGAGCAAAACCTCTCTCAAAATCTTCTGACTTTTATCTTGAACAGAATATTATATTTCCTTGGTTAGTAAGTTCATGTCATGGTGCCATTCTGCAATGAACAACTTGTTAAGCGATTTCCAGTTTCTTGGCCACTGCAAAGTTCCTCAACAAAAACTGAATTTGAGACTTGCTTCAGCTCTTCACAAGTTTGAAACCATGCTGCACAAAGCTCTTTTGGTCTACAGGAATATTCCTTCTTAATATTAGTGATGGGCTTGTACCAAAATCCTGAATCTGAAAAAGTCCAAAGTTCAGATGTGTTTAAAATCCAAATTGTGATTGCAGTTTCACAGCAGGTCACTCTTCCTCTCTATGGGACCAAATCAAAACCCTGCATCTGAACACCTTTGAACTTTGGGGTGTTCAAAAATCCAGATCCACATTCTGTGGCTTAGGTCCATTTCATAGAATCATAGACTTTAAGGTCAGAAGGGACCATTATGATCATCTAGTCTGACCTCCTGCACAATGCAGGCCACAGAATCTCACCCACCCACTCCTGTATCAAACCTATGTCTGAGCCATTGAAGTCCTCAAATCATGGTTTAAAGACTTCAAGGTGCAGAGAATCTTCCAGCAAGTGACCCAGGCCCCACGCTGCAGAGGAAGGCGAAAACCCCCCAGGGCCTCTGCCAATCTGCCCTGGAGGAAAATTCCTTCCCGACCCCAAATATGGCAATCAGCTAAACCCTGAGCATGTGGGAGAGACTCACCAGCCAGACACCCAGGAAAGAATTCTCTGTAGTAACTCAGATCCCACCCCATCTAACATCCCATCACAGCCCATTGGGCATATTTACCACTAATAGTCAAACACCAATTAATTGCCAAAATTTAGGCTATCCCATCATACCATCCCCTCCATAAACTTATCAAGCTTAGTCTTGAAGCCAGATATGTCTTTTGCCCCCACTGCTCCCTGGGAAGGCTGTTCCAGAACTTCACTCCTCTGATGGTTAGAAATCTTCATCTAATTTCAAGTCTAAACTTCCTGATGGCCAGTTTATATCCATTTGTTCTTGTGTCCACATTGGTACTGAACTTAAATAATTCCTCTCCCTCCCTGGTATTTATCCCTCTGATATATTTATAGAGCGCAATCGTATCTCCCCTCAGCCTTCTTTTGGTTAGGCTAAACAAGCCAAGCCAAGCTTCCAACCTTTACCCAGTACCCAGGGGTATTAAGACAATTCTACAAGAATCATAACATTCCTTTCTTCTCCATTGCTCCAGCAAAGGTCCAGCACTTGTATCCTTACATTTGCTAATTTGTATCCTCAGTTGCATGTGTACGTGGTGCCCCATTGAAGAATTTGCCCCCAAGTGTTTAATGCTGCACATTCAAGATGTGAAGGTTCTTTCATATTTGTGTTTCTAGCAATATGAGACTAGTCAGCATAATGCCTACTTTAGTGGAAGGGTCTCCAAAGTTTTAATATAGATGTCCAGTGTTTCTTTAGTAGGCTCTGCTTAGTAAAATACATTTTTCACAGAACCACATAAAAACATAGAGATGTAAAATAGCTATCAAGTCCATCCCTGCTTAATACAATAACAAATAAAATAAAATAAAAGTTTAATTAGAAATATCTATGTGATTCTAGTTTGAATCTGCCTTTCTGGGAGCTGCCTTTCTGTTTAACTGCTGGATGATTCAAAATATGTACAGTTTAAACAAGTAACTCTAAGATTTTCTCTTAACAAAAGGATTCTCTAATTTGCAGAGGCAGGAGCTATTGATATAGTTGTCATTGAATGTAAACTAGTCTTTCTTAATATATTTGTGTTGTACACGTCAACTGATCGTCTTTCCCTTTTGATCAGGCCACATACATCATTCAGCAAATGTCACAGCCCAACCTGGACACGGTGTATCAAAAATGGAGAAATAATACAGAAAAATCAGTTTCCTGGGGTGGGTGGTTTTGTTTTTTTTGTTTTTGTTTTACTATTGTAACAAATTTAGGGTTGTGTTTTTTCCTCCCAACTATCACTTATGTTCGTTTTCTCTAAATGTGGGTACTGAAGAGCTAAACTTTAAGTTCATTAGTGCTTCTGAAAATGATGCAATAAATAGCTCAGGGACTCACCAGACACTGCTGAGGGGCAGACTTCTTGAGAGGTGATCACAGCACAGACATTTGTCCTGTAACTGGCCCATTATCTTTTGAGGGCTTAAGTGAGACCTAACGGATGGATAGGTCTTTGTGCTGGCCCTCTGGAGGGGAGTGAATTTCATCCCTTAATCCTGATTTCTCTTGCAACACACTTGAATTTCTAGTAATGGGCCTCTATCCAGAAAAGACTGCTTGCAAGCATCCCATATTATGATGTATACAAATGGGAGACTAGCTGTTAGAGAATTTGAATTCAGATTTCCTGAAGTGAAAGTCTAGTACAGTAATTTACTGTTCTACCTTACTCCATGGCCCTTTTCTACTTTTAGGGAACATAATGACAAAAGACCTTTGTTGAAGCCACTGCTTTATGTTAACTGAATTATTTTCTGTTTTCCCATCAGATCTCTAACAGAGCTAGCAGCCTTATTTCTGTAGATTTGTGTGGTGGTGACTTCCAAATCTAAGTCAAATGCAGCTAAATATTGCAGAAATCTCATTACATCTGATCCTACATTCTTTCCACTATTCAAGATGGCCAAGATTTCTGCACTATTGAACCCAAACCTTGGTGTCAGTTTGGACTCTAACATCAAAATCCTAGTTTAAACCTAATCCAGATTCAAGCACCACCCACTTGATCCATCTCTAGTTACACTATACCAAATATGTTTCACCTTATTTTACCTTTCATTTTGTTACCACTATGTGTTTTCTAAAAATAATTTTGTAAAGTATTAGACTAATTGGATGTTTTTAAATTCCATCCAGCTCTCTCAACAGTTGAGAGCTGAAAATGGGCTGTTTCAGCAACTACTAAAAATCTCTTCTTTTTACTTTCAAGTTTTTCTTTCTTGTGAAAATTATATTTTAACAACCATAAGAAATAGAAGCTGAAATATGTGTTTTTAGTTTTACAAAAAACCTCAACATTCCTCTTAGTCACCAAAGGAAAATAATTGCATTGTATTTTCAGAGATCTGAGGACATGGGGTGTGTGGCAATGAGAACCCAAACAAGAGAGAGAGTGAAAGTTAACTTTGTTTTGATCACTAGAAAACTGACTTTGAAAAGCTACCTACTGGAAGTGAAAATGAAACAATATTCCATGCCACTACTGATCTTTGAAGATAACTTGTTTTAAGAATTCTCTAGAAGTGCTTTGTATTTTACTACAGCACATCCATAATTCAGTTAATCCAGTCAGTTTTCCACAAATGAGTTAGATCGTGAGTCAATTATTTTCAGTACAAACAGGCTCTGAAGTGTCATCAACTCAATATTACCAACTGAAGTGTTAATAAATTGCTGCTATAGCTGACCCAAGTTTTCTGGAGGCAGTATTAGAGTATGGAACAGACTGATGCCTCTAAATCTGGTCAGGATTGTCAAGGTCACAGATTCAACTATAGAAAGCCATTCTGGCAAGCCTTTTAGTTGAGGGGAAGGAGGGTTTCTGAAATGTAGTCTATAGACAGGGCCGGCTCCAGGCACCAGCTTACCAAGCAGGTGCTTGGGGCGGCCACTTCGGAGAGGGGCGGCACGTCCAGCTGTTCGGCGGCAATTCGGCGGACAGTCCCTCACTCCTGCTCGGAGCGAAGGACCTCCGGCCGAATTGCCGCCGCATATCGCGATCGCGGCTTTTTGATTGTCTGTTTGGCTGCTTGGGGCGGCCAAAACCCTGGAGCTGGCCCTGTCTATAGAGGCATGTTGAGAGGAGGGTTTGGGTGGTGGTTGTTGTTTTTTTTTGTACAATGACTGTTGAGCAAATCTTCATGGACAAGACTAGTAGTGATAGTGAATGAAACACAATTATACCTCTTATAGCACATCTTAAAAAATCTAGTCTTTCTGAAGAAAGAACATCATAGGAATAAGGCATGAAAGAAGAACTTTTATAATATGATCTATTGAACATGCAGTTGGAAGGCTTTGAAAAGCACTGTAAACTGAAAGTGAGTAAAACATAGGCCCTTTCTGTACAGTTTACATTCACTTATGGAAAAAACAGGTTATACTAATATATAAAGGTGTTCTACCCAAGTAGAAATTTAGGCCAGAACACAGTTTTTAACCTGATTATACCATGGTTGGTCCCAGGGCCAGACAAACCGTATTTAAACCATGCTTAAACTGCAGTTCAGGCATGAAAAGTGGCTCTATAGAAATGGCATTTTGGGGCTCCATGTTGTATTGTGTTCCAGTAATTTGGAGCTTGTTCAGCTTACAAATTAAAAAATAAAATAAAATCTAAGCAACAGCCCTTCAAATTCAACCTGCACTCTGAGAATCAGATTGGGATCTTCCCTTCTCATGTGTCTGCATCTGTAATTGATGATTTTGCAGGCTCCCAAAAAGATCAATGCAAATCATTGTCTTCAAGGAAAGCCTTAAATTAAACTTGTACAAATGTATGGAAGGCTGATGGATTTGCACAGCTGTAACTGAGAGATCAATATTGCTTAATTGTTATCTGACTCGTAGGTAAAGCAAGGACGGATACAAATCCTGATTCTGAAAACAATTCATCACACCCTTTTAGTGCTTGAAATGTTACCATTATCTTTTAATTTGCTGTGTGAATATCCTTAAGATTAACAGGGATGGATTGGGGATAAACATGACCTGGTTTAATTAAAAATGTGGAGTCTAAAAACTTCTCTCTGGGAAAAGAATGGTGATGAAAAAGAAAATGGAGGAGACAGTGCATGTCCACTGTGGGTGGCTGAGAAACAAAGTCAATGGTCACTGAATGATGCTGCTACTAGAAAAACGTGGGCGGGGGCGGGCCCTTAAAGCACAGTATATGGACTGGGTGATGTGTCCTTAATCCAGCACTCATCTCAATTGACACAAGTAAATACTAAATGAAAATGCCCATTAGCCCTGCTTTGAGCAATACTGTCCACGTTCCCCTTAGCTGCTTCATGTTAGATTTGTGAAAAGGATGGTGGTTTCTGTTTGTAATGTTTCATGTGCACAGTTTTTTTGGTTATGGATTGTGTGAGCCCATAAACTGCCTCCCTGTGTTTCCAGTTCAAACAAGTCCAAATTAGTCATAGGGGAAATTCAGTCAACACTACCAAATTTCTCTGGGTTTCATATCAAAAACATTTTGTATCATGTGGCTTCAGAAGTTGGCCCAACTGGGTCCAGACTTTTTCTAGAGCAGAGGTTCTCAAATTGTGGTCCGTGGACCACTTGGTGGTGGTCTGCAGAAAGACACCAGGTGCTAGTTTCCTGAGGCTTTCTAGGGAAGTGTGGTTCTGCAGCACTCTCTTGTTCCTTAATGATGCAATATCAGACATTCAAAGAAGGGTTGGATTTGTTTTTTTAAAAGATTTTTTTAATAGTCTCTGCTACAGATTCCTAAACAGGGATGCATGTACCTTTATTAGGTAAACAGGGAAAGGCCATGGAATTATTTTATCTATAATAGGTGAATAGCATAAATGAACTGTTGTATTTGTTTTCTGGGTGAAAGTGATATGAAATATTGAACTGCTCTACACTTGATTGATTATTTCAAATGCAATGTGCTGTTCAAATATTAATTTTTAATAAAAATATGAGTTGCTTCAGTTTTGATTTGTCTACATGGGGGGAAACAGTTTGATGAGTTGGGCTCCCCTGCTCCCCAAAAAAGTTTTATTAATGATTTATTGGGTTTTAAAATAATCTGTATATATATATTTTTAAACCCCTTTGCACTTTGCCTGTAAGAAATTTTAATATAACATCTGATATGAACAGAAAATGTAGTGGTAGATGGTTATTAGTAAATCTTTATTTTAATTTTTAAAATATAAGGATTGTGCCCATGGAGTTAAGCAATGATATTAGGCTACATTAAATACATTCCCAGCAAACTTTCTCAACAGCTGAATATGACTATTTTGAAAACTTAAAAACCATTACAAAGCATGGGGGGAGGGAGTTGGGAACAACTCATTTAATATTTTATATTGTACAATGTAAAGGGTTTTTTATTTGTGTTTTACTCTAGAAACACCAGGACTGTCAATTCTGGTTTTCCCTGGTTTTCCTGGAAAACTTGTTGAAGTTTTCAGAATATGCATGTTTTTTTGCCTTCACATCTTAATTCGAAGGAACAGGATGATTGAATATTTTAACAAAAACATCTTTTCTCCAAAATGTCAATTCCTTTTTGAAGTTTTAAACAGGCTATTTTTCCACACTTGGTTCTTATGATATCTTTATTTTACTAGTTCTCCACTTGCCATAAAATATTCCAAACTAGTTATGGTATGAATTTCTAATATAAAAAAAATTCTTTAAAAACTCACGTTTTCTTTATGCATTGTAAAGAAGCAAATAAGGACACTTTTGTTAATCCCCTTTCTTGTGGATTGAGGAGACATAGAATTAACTTGTTAGCAGCATGATGTTCCCTTGGATACCATCTCTATGTAAATCCACATGTTTCTGTGGTATTTAGCAGTGACATAAGAGAGTCTTCCAGTATATATTACTAATCCAAGTGGCATGGAATTGTATAGAAGCTGCTACCCTCTAGAACAGGCATTTGGTGACTTAGCAAGTGATGGTATCATCTTTTGTATCAAAGCAATCCTACATTGGTGCTGATATGTAAGAGGCTTCTGGCCATTCAGACTATTGACTTCAGCAGTGCAGTTCTTTAGAAGTAGGCAAGTAGAGTGCATTGGCTTCCTCTCTCTGTGTTACAATAAGTGATGTCTTCATGTGAGGCTAACTTTTCTCATTGTATACAATTCTAGTTACCAAGTTGCTACATGAAGGCAGACTTTTTAAATATGCTGTTTGCTCTGTGGCTGCGGTGTACCAGTCACAGGGAAATAAGAAATTGGCATAATGTTCTCTATCACAGTTCACATCCATCATCATCATAAAACTTAGAGTGTACCCTTATAGCAATGTTCACATTCAGTGTTTTTCATTAACATAAATTTAACTTCTCAACATTCCTGTATTATCCCAAGTTTATAGATGGAAAAAACTGAAGTAAAGAGGCTAAGTGATTTTCCCAAGAACACAGAAGCAATTCTCATCAGAGCCAGGATTAGAATTAAGGACCACCTAATTTCTAGTTCCCTGTTGAAATCACTAGACCTCTCTCTCTCTCTCTCTCTCTCTTCATCGTGTAACAATCCACCTTACTCCTCCATTCCTGGTTCCTGCCTTGAGATAGAATTTGGAGTTTGCAATGTCCATGAAACATTCATAACTGGTCAATGAGATTGCTCAGTTAGATGAATGATTCAGCAGCCAGAGGTGGGGACAAGTTGGCAGTTTTGCATGAAGATTGGCTTTGGTTATGCTATGGGTGGGTTCACTTCCCCTGAATTTTGCTTCAAGTTTCTGGTTCAGGCAAATAAAAAACTCAAAGTAAAACTCCATTGATACCACCATGGTTCACCTGGTTTTGCATTTAACCTCACCTTTGCCCAACAAAACAAAACAAACAAACAAAACCCCTGCAGGTTTTGTGTGGTTTTATGTGAAATTCTAAATTAATGCTATGCCCAGACTTCCTTGAGAAACCTGGAAACTTTTTGATAAATGTAACAAAACCAGGTGAGTTTCATAAGGTTAGAGTTTTTATTATGAGCATGTGGCCTGTCTCAATTTCAACAGGTCTCTTTGGAAACAAAAGCTACTTGTGTGCAAAAATCTATCTCATGGACCACCCCATTTCAGAGTAGGGCAGGAAGAATGTTCAAGTATGAATTATTTTTCCTTTCAATTAAAACTGCTTGTGCTTTACAAAATATTACTAATCACTTCTGATAAAGTTAATTTCTTTCTTTTAGGGTCAGTGTGTATACATGAGGAAAAAAGTCCCAGTTTTATTTCTTGGTCTTTTCCTCTTGACCAAATGGTTCATGTGACAATGTTCAATACACAAAGAAATATCATTAAGTAGCATTTAATATATAGTATAGAATGTGTGTATTTAAAAAATCAAATCAATAAAATCCTACCAAAACAACCACTCTACTCCGCACACAGTTCTCCCTCTGGGCAGTGGGTGAGAGAGAATGAACCATATGTGACAGATGTCAGACCTGTTGCTTAATGCACTACTGCAGGGCACCCAGATACTACAGTGATGAAGACAGTATAAATATCTAGGTAGAAGAGAACAAAGAAAAGGATATAGGCCAGGGGAGTTACTGTAAGAATAACTGCAGGAATCATTTGGGGTATCTTTATAAAATTAAGTACTGTGTATATGAATTGCATTTCAGGTCCTCCAACTATACTATGGGCACTCGAGCCTTTTCCCATGACAGTATTTTTATACCTGATGGGGAAGCAGAGAGTGAGCAGGCAGTCCAAGCAATGTCACAGGACAAAATCCTAGGCAAAGTCAAAACCCTTCAGGTAAGAAGGAACAAGCATGTGACTACGCAGGTGTAAATGTTTTTTTAAAAAAAATGTTCTTTTCATCATGTGCCATAGCATGCTAAGCTTGTAAGAAGACTGGTTGCTTCCCTGAAGAACTTAGGGGCAGATCCTCAGCTGCTGTAAATTGGCATAGCTGCAGTGGAGCTATGATAATTTACACCAGCTGAGGATCTGCCTTTACAACCTCTGGCCCCAATGCTGTAAGTAAATACGTGCACCCTGCACCCATGTGGTGCAGCATTAAAGTGTACAGGGGGGGACGGGACTCCATGTGGATGTATGCGTTCACACACACACACACACACACACACACACACACACACACACACACACACACACACACACACACACACACACACACCAGCCTGCGGAGTCAGGGCCTAAGTAAACAAGACTCAGAGGAGGATAACGGAATACAACTCAAAGATTTCCTTTGTGTTTTTTGTTTTCCTCTTTTGCCCTTACATATTTCCCCATTAATTTTTGTTAGTCCTTGCCTTTTAGTCACTTAACTCATGTCCATCGGTTTCTTGATTCAGTTTGTTTGTATACTTTCCCATTGTTTTTCAAATGCATTCAACTTTTTACAGGATGTAGAAATAGTCAATCCCCAAAGGTCTTACTTTTCATTTGCCTTCCATTTTTGTCCATGGGGTTCTAAATGCATACAAAACAAGGCTCTTGAGGAACCTTGCCACTGCTCTTTCGCCAGTCCACCTGCATTTCAGATGCATTCAGTTCTTCAAAATAAATGAATACATAAATGGCTTCCTTCTTAAATAAAACCATACCCTGCTGTTAAGAAATTACTTACCAGCCCTCCTTTCATGCCTGTCTTCCATGATTCCCATCTCATTAATGCACTAATTAATTTTGTGCTCTGTAATATACTTGAAAGATTCTCTCCGTATTCCTAATTGGACTTTGGAAGAGCTGAAGTAGAGCTACCTTTCAAAAATTCATCTGTTTTTACAGTGGGCACAGGACATGCTGGGGCAGGACTTTGAGAGCTTGTCAATGCTGTGTAACTGCCCACTCACAGGGGTTGAATTGGAGGTTGGGGGGAAATTAATTGTATTCCTCTAACCTCTGCTCACAAACCACACTGTGCCCACTTGAGATGCCAAAATGAGATACCAGACAAGATAGTAGCTGGAAAGTTCTTCAGGGTCAAGTAACTGGCTTCTTTTGGACTTTTTCATGTTTCAAGGAGTTGATAGGTGTGCTTCTTAGAAGGAAGCATTAACAATTCCCATTAATAGTGGGTATAGTTTTTCTTCACTGGCTTTCACCAGCCAGGAGAGGCATGGATCTCTTAATGTTAATTCAAAATACATCGTTGCATTGAGAAAAGAATAGACATCAAAAGCAATGCATGATGATACTTACAAATGGCAGGTAGCTTTTAGAATAAGGTGGCCTGAAAACATAGCGATACAGGAAATTTGGAATCATTCTAAACATATCTTAGGGGACTATTATATATACAGCCTTTCAGATTCTGCCTTTGGTTCAACAGGAAAATATCATAAACTAGTAAAGGGAACATAATCTTTTCCTTGTCTGCATCTCACTTTCAGATGACAAAGTAATAATGAGCTGTTTGGGATTTTGACATTTAGCGCTCAACATCAGCTCTTGGAGATTAAAACGTTGAAAGAAAATTGGCCAGTGGAAAGTTATTAATGGAGTTTATTCGGTTAAAATAAATGTATTTAAAAATGCTAGGAGTAACTACAGAAAAGTTCTGTGCCCTGAGGAAGCCAACTCCATGCAGAAATGTGGGCATTTGTAGATTTTCAGCCTTCAAACTAATTTTTGTAAATCTGAGTGAATAAATCTTTGATCTTGGGAGTAATTTTGAAAACTGCATATGAACCACAAAGCACAAATGTTCTACCTCCTGGGAATCTCAATAAAATAATTTTTAAAACCTCATACATATGGATAGGCATTTTCTTACAGCACAGTTCTCAAACATTCCAGATTACAATACAATTCTTTAATCTGAACAAATAAGATACAGTTTCTCTTTTATTGCACATACCATTCTCTACAATAGCTCTATTCATAGGCATCCACCAATGTTCATAGCACAGTTTGTACATGTGAAATGTCATAATATGTGCAGAACAAGGCACCCCATCCATCCCTCTATTCCTCAACACTGGAATTTGTATATAAACAGGCACATTTTGTAAGCAATAGATCTAGAGAGACAGCCGGCACATTTTCTCACTGAGAGCCAGATTCTGATACCCTTAACTCACATTCAATACCTCACTCTGAGAGTCGTCCCACTGGCTCCAATGGGGCTACTCAGAGCAAGACAACTATCTGTTGTAAGGGTATTGGAGTCTGGCCCTAAATTAAGGGTTCATTTTTAATTTAAGAAAGAAATTACTAAATTAATATTTAGGTTCTGATTCAGTTTCCACTAAAATCAGCGAGAGTTGAGGGCACTCAGCAATTTACTGGATCATACCCTCACAGGGCCATTGTTTTGTTCTGCATGTGGAATTCCTGTTTAATCCCCACTGAGGGTGTGTAAATCCAAGGTAGAATGCAGACCTAGAGAAGGAAAAGTCTGAAAAGACTGGCATCAACTGACTCCTCTTAAAAGGAGTTTTTCTATTGACTTCAGTGGGACCAAATTTCCTTCTGGGTATCTAAGCAGGTGTGACTTTCTGCCATTAACTTGGTCCATTTAACCACACAAGTTATGTTTGATCATCCACTATCTGGATGCAGGTGGGCAGCAATACCTGTGCATACCTGAGTGAGGAGGTGGAGGAATATCAATCCTAGTTCATCAACTTGGTGATAGAGAAATTCTCTCTTTCACATACCCTTCCCCCCCCACCAATTGGTCTGGCACTATGGGACATTAATGGCTTCAGTTAATCTGGCTAAGATTTAGACAAGAATGCAAACTTCTGGATGGTTATGTGAATTGAGATTGACCTGAAATCCTTTGAGGTTTACCACTCCTCTCAAAAACTGTGTTTCCGTGCCAAGTTCTCACCTAAACCATTCTATTGATTCAGAGTTGAAATCATGTCTTTGCTTTACATAATTGCTACTATAACCTACATTGTGTCTATCTTAAATTCAGAGGGGTAAATTCAGGGCAGAGGTCTGTGCTTGTAATTGACATTCACATGAAGGGAAGTTACATACTTGAATCCCTGCTATAAGCATTCCTTTGTGGAGATTTTCACAGTGATAGGGCGGTCCTCTTTGGAGAATTTCCTGTCCTTGAAAGAGAGTAAGAAAATTACCACATAGTCTTATCTCTCTTCACTGGATGTGGTTCCTGTAAATATTCAGAAAGAAAATCAAATACTAAAGTGTCCTCTTTCCTATTCATTACTTCTTCTAAATCTCATGCTAAAAATATGTTCTCTTTCAAACATTTGATTCTTTTAGGCATACATAACAGAAATTAATTTCTGTACATTAAAGGAGGATCTTATTCTGTGATCTCTGTGTAAGCCGAAGTCATTACTGCCGAAAAGCACCAGGCAGAGGCTCTGTCTCTAGATAGCCATAAAATGCTCCTTGTTTTGTTAACTTTATCCTTGGTGCAATTCAAGATTACTTTATTTATAGTATCAGGGGGTAGCCATGTTAGTCTGTATCCAGAAAAACAACAAGGAGTCCAGTGGCACCTTAAAGACTAACAGATTTATTTGGGCATAAGCTTTCGTGGGTAAAAAAACACTTCTTCAGATGCATGGAGTGAAAATTACAGATGCAGGCATTATATACTGACACATGAAGAGAAGGGAGTACCTCACAAGTGGAGAACCAGTGCTGACCAGGCCAGTTCAATCAGGGTGGATGTAGTCCACTCCCAATAATTGATGAGGAGGTGTCAATTCCAGGAGAGGCAAAGAGGAGATTTTGGAATTAATTGATAAACTTAACAGTAACAAGTCACTGGGACCAGATGGATTTCACCCAAGAGTTCTGAAAGAACTCGAATGTGAAGTTGCAGAACTATTAACTATGGTTTGTAACCTGTCCTTTAAATCGGCTTCTGCACCCAGTGACTGGAAGATAGCTAATGTAATGCCAATAATTTAAAAGGGCTCTAGAGGTGATCCTGGCAATTACAGACCGGTAAGTCTAATGTCAGTACCGGGCAAATTAGTTGAAACAATAGAAAAGAATAAAATTGTCAGACACATAAAAGAACATAAATTGTTGGGCAAAAGTCAACATGGTTTCTCTAAAGGGAAATAGTGTCTTACTAATCTATTAGAGTTCTTTGAAGGAGTCAACAAACATGTGGACAAGGGGGATCCAGTGGACATAGTGTACTTAGATTTCCAGAAAGCCTTTGACAAGGTCCCTCACCAAAGGCTCTTACGTAAATGAAGTTGTCATGGGATAAAAGGGAAGGTCCTTTCATGGATTGAGAACTGGTTAAAGGACAGGGAACAAAGGGTAGGAATAAATGGTAAATTCTCAGAATGGAGAGGGGTAACTAGTGGTGTTCCCCAAGGGTCAGTCCTAGGACCAATCCTATTCAACTTATTCATAAATGATCTGGAGAAAGGGGTAAAAAGTGAGGTGGCGAAATTCGCAGACGATACTAAACTGCTCAAAATAGTTAAGACCAAAGAAGACTGTGAAGAACTTCAAAAAGATCTCACAAAACTAAGTGATTGGGCAACAAAATGGCAAATGAAATTTAATGTGGATAAATGTAAAGTAATGCACATTGGAAAAAATAACCCCAACTATACATACTATATGATGGGGGCTAATTTAGCTACAACGAATCAGGAAAAAGATCTTGGAGTCATCGTGGATAGTTCTCTGAAGACGTCCATGCAGTGTGTAGAGGCGGTCAAAAAAGCAAACAGGATGTTAGGAATCATTAAAAAGGGGATAGAGAATAAGACGGAGAATATATTATTGCCCTTCTATAAATCGATGGTACACCCACATCCTGAATATTGCATACAGATGTGGTCTCCTCATCTCAAAAAAGATCTACTGGCACTAGAAAAGGTTCAGAGAAGGGCAACTAAAATGATTAGGGGTTTGGAACGGGACCGATATGAGGAGAGAGTAAAGAGGCTAGGACTTTTCAGCTTGGAAAAGAGGAGACTAAGGGGGGGATATGATAGAGGTATATAAAATCATGAGTGATGTGGAGAAAGTAGATAAGGAAAAGTTATTTACTTATTCCCATAATACAAGAACTATAAAGGAATAAATGGACTCAAATCGGACATCAGGAATGGTAACATACAAAAGCCAGTAGGAGAACACTTCAATCTTCCTGCAGCTGTAATTTTCATTCCATGCATCTGAAGAAGTGGTTTTTACCCACGAAAGCTTATGCCCAAATAAATCTGTTATTCTCTAAGGTGCCACCGGACTCCTCATTGTTTTTATTTATAGTGTTTCAGAAAGAAGATTTTAAATCATCCCTGGAAAAGAAACAGGATTAAATGAAAGAAAAACAGGAAATGGAAAAGTTGAATGATGGAAAAGCTACAAAACTCACATTTTCTGTTGACCTACCAGTATGTGTTATAATTCTCCTTCGGCAGAGCCTCACTGTGGGATTTCAGTGCTCTCTTGTACACCAATAGCCTTGTGGCATGGCAGAAGGGGATCTGCAATGGGAATACATCTGGTCAAGATTTGCAGAAGTGACTAATGACTTTGGTAATTGAATTTTTGGGAGCTCAACCTGAGATACCTTAAAGGGGCCTGATTTTTCAGAGGCTTGATGCCCTGCATTCTCTAAAAATCAGGTTCCTTTAATGTGCAGTATTGCTAATCCTCAAACATTTAAAAATCATGTCTGGTCCCCATAATTGTGAGATTTTTTTTTTAAATAATAAATGTAGGGTTCTTTTTATGGCCTTCTGGGTTGTTACCTTTGAGGATGCACTTGGTCATGAATTCAAGATTTTCTCTGCAACCATAAAGCCTAGAAATATACCTTTTTGTTTTTGTTTTAATGGAAGCTTGATTTTGATGTGTCCACATGACTCCAGAAAACACCAGTATTATGAAAGTCATAATAAAACAGCAAGAGTCTTTGTTAACTCTTGTCCTCCTCAATCAAGAGTTACTACTGATAATTATGCTTCCTTTTCTCTGCCTTGTTGCGGTAGATATTGAATCTGGAGTTAGTTCGCTTCTTAGCCCTGGTAATCAGCCTGTGTATTTCAAATTGTTTGCAGACTATGCAGATTCCATGGGGAGAGATGGCATGTGCAGTAGAGTCGACTTATTTCATTTGTGATATAAATACATTTTTTTTCAGCAACAGTTGTCCAAGACTATTAAATTTGGACAACCACCACAAATGACAATTTCTGAGAGGACAATGGAGGAGGCAAATGCTAGTTTAGAAGAGGACTTATTACTCAGTAGCCCAATGGAGATTGAGACTCAACAGGACACAGTGCTCTCGGACAGTGATAATAAAGTAAGCATTTTAAATGGACATATTCACTACATCACACTGTTATTGAAAGCACAGAACTCACTGGGGCATAGATGCAATGTCCAGTAAGCCAGAGCAGCAGGCTTTTTATGCGTGGACACACAGATTTAGTAGGACCTTTCAAATTCTGCGCCCTAGACTAATGACAAATATATGCACTGGGGGTGATGTATTTGGTGTCCTAGGAGGGAGGCTGTGATATTAACTATTCTAAAGGCCCACAGCTGACTTCCCACAGAGCAGGTGTCAAACATAGCATCTCTCTAAAGGTCAGGAAAAGGCTGGTGAGAGACAGAGAACACTGGATTTCCCAGAGTGGGGGAGTTGTGTACAGGTGATGCATAGCAGCCTACAGGGAAAATCCTGTGTGAGAGGGATTGGAGCCTATGGCAGACTGAGACTAGAACCCAGGCTTACTGGCTGTCTAATGCTCAAACCACTGTACCTCCCAAGCCTCTGACATACCGGGCATATTGGGTAGTCTATGGGTACGTTGACACAGCAGTTAGGCATGTGCTTCCCAGCACAGGTAGACTGACACACACTAAGGGCTTGTCTACATTTAAAACATCATTGCAGCTTTGCCACTGTAGTGCTTCAGCGTAGACTCTACCTACGCTGACAGGAGGGGTTCTCCCATCGGTATCGGCCAGTGGTCACCAACTGGTAGATCGTGATCGACTGGTCGATCCTGGAGCCTCTGACAGTCGATCATGATCTCCGGCCGCTAAAAGTCCGGCAGTGCCGCGGGGCTAAGGCAGACTCCCTGCCTGCCCTGACCCTGCACTGCTCCCGGAAGTGATCAGCACGTCCCTGCAACCCCTGGGGGGCGTGTCTGCACGTGCTGCTCCTGCTTGCAGGCACCGCCCCCTCAGCTCCCATTGGCCGGGAATGGGAGCTGCGTGGGCGATACCTGCAGGGAGGGGCAGTGCACGGAGCCACGGGCCCACTCCCGGGGCCACAGAGACGTACTGGCCACTTCCAGGAGTGGCCTAGGCCCAGGGCAGGCAGGGAACTGGGAGTCACCCAAGGTAAGCACCACCCGGCAGGAGCCCACACCCAAACCCCCTCCCCCAGCCCTGAGCCCCCTCCCGGAGACAGCACCCTGAACTCCCTCCCGCACCCCAGCCCTGAGTCCCCTCCCGCACCCCAACCCCCTGCCCCAGCCCCTTCCCAGAGCCTGCACCCCAAACCCCTCCTGCACCCAAACCCCCTCCCCCAGCCCTGAACTCCCTCCCGCACCCCAGCCCTGAGTCCCCTCCCGCACCCCAACCCCCTGCCCCAGCCCCTTCCCAGAGCCTGCACCCCAAACCCCTCCTGCACCCAAACCCCCTGACCCAGCCCTGAGCATCCCCTCCTGCATCCCAACACTCTGCCCCAGCCTGGAGCTGCCTCCTGCACCCAAACTCCCTCCCAGAGCTTGCACCCCTCATCCCCTCCTGCACCCCAACCCCCTGCCCCAGGCTCATCCCAGAACCCCATCCCACACTCCACTCTGAACCCCTCGGCAGCACCCCCTCCAGCACCCCAACCCCTGCCCCAGCCCCTTCCCAGAGCCTGCACCCCAAACCCCTCCTGCACCCAAACCTCCTGCCCCAGCCCTGAGCCCCCTCATGGAGCCAGCACCTCGTACCCTCTCCCGCACGCCAACCCCCTGACCCAGCCCTGAGCATCCCCTCCTGCACCCCAACACTCTGCCCCAGCCTGGAGCCCCCTCCTGCACCCAAACTCCCTCCCAGAGCTTGCACCCCTCATCCCCTCCTGCACCCCAACCTCCTGCCCCAGGCTCAGCCCAGAACCCCCTCCCACACTCTGAACCCCTCGGCCGCACCCCCTCCTGCACCCCAACCCCCTGCCCCAGCCCGGTGAAAGTGAGTGAGGGTGGGGAGAGTGAGTGACGGAGGGAGGCGGGATGGAGTGAGTGGGGCTGGGCCTCGGGGAAGGGGTGGGGTAGATCCTGGGTTGCACTTAAATTCAAAAAGTGATCTTGTGCGTAAAAAGATTGGAGACCACTGTTATAAGTTACCACCTCCCTGAGGAGCGGTAGCTAGGTCCATGGCAGAATTCTTCCATCAACCTAGCACTGTCTATACAGGGATTTCTAGGTCAACTTAATGACAGTGTGGATTTTTCATACCCCAGAGCGACATAGCTATGCTGATCTAATTTTCTAGTGTAGACCAGGCCTAGTTCTGCTGAGCTAACACGCTGAAAATAGCAGTGTGGCTGCAGCCACACAGGCAGTGGCTTGGGCTAGCCACTTGCATACAAACCTGCCTGAGCCCCAGGTACGTATTCGGGTAGCTAGCCCGAGCTACCACTTGTGTTTCTGCAGCCATGCCGCTATTTTTAGCATACTAGCTCAAGCAGACTAGGGTTACCATTCGTCCGGATTCCCCCGGACATGTCCGGATTTTTGAGCTAAAAATAGCGTCCGGGGGGAATTTGTAAATGTCCGGACTTCTCCCCCCCACCATGCAGAGCGAGCGCGGCTAACAGGGCAGCCAGCCGGATGGTGCCACTTACATGGGGCTCCGACAGCCAGAGAGAGCCCCTCCTCCTCCCCCCTGCAGCAGAGATCACTCCCTCCCTCCCTCCCTGCATTCGCAGATCGCCTCCGGCAGTCTGGAGCTCCTCCTCCCCTGCCAGCCAGCCTGCCGGGACGAGCGTCTCAGGCCGTTCCTGAGCAAGTTCACAGAGACATTAGGCGAAGGCCAACAACAAGGGGGTCAGGGGGTCAGAGAAGGGGCAGGGAGGTTTTGGAGGGGGCAGTCAAGAGACGGGGGGGTCGGGAGTTCGGGGCGGGGCTTTCTGGGGGAGGGTGTGGATAAGGTTTTGGGCCGTCAGGGTACAGGTAGGGGGTAGGGTCCTGGGGGGCAGTTAGGGGGGGTCTTAGGGGATAAGGAACAGGGAGGCTTAGGTAGGGGGTGGGGTTCTGGAGGGCAGTTAGGAGCAGGGGTCCCAGGAGGGGGCAGTCAGGGGACAAGGAGCGAGGGGAGGGGTTGGGAGTTCTGGGGGGGCTGTCAGGGGGCAGGAGTGGGGAGAGGGATCGGAGCAGTCAATGGGACAGGGAGCAGAGGGGTTTAGATGGGTCGGGAGTTCTGGGGGGGGCTGTCAGGGGGTGGGGAGTGGTTGGATGGGGCGTGGGAGTCCCAGGGGTCTGTCTGGGGGTGGGGGTGTGGATAAGGGTTGGAGCAGTCAGGGTACAGGTAGGGGGTAGGGTCCTAGGGGGCCAGTTAGGATGGGGGGAGGGTCTCAGGAGGGGGCAGTCAGGGGACAAGAGGCAGAGAGGCTTAGGTAGGGGGTGGAGTCCTGGGGGGCAGTTAGGAGCAGGGGTCCCAGGAGGGGGCAGTCAGGGGACAAGGAGCGGGGGGGAGGGTTGGGGGTTCTGAGAGGGGCGGGAAGTGGGAGGGGCAGGGGCGGGGCTAGGGCAGGACGGGGGCGGGGCTAGGGCGGGGCTCCTCCCGTCCTCTTTTTTGCTTGCTGAAATATGGTAACCCTAAAGCAGACAATATCTACGCTGGGAAGCAGGCTCCCAGCTGCTGTGTAGACATACCATCTGGGCAGAAGGAAAGCATCTGTTCCCACCTGAGCATTTATCAATTGTGTTTTTTCTGTATATTTAAAACTGTAAATTCCTGAGAGCAGGGGCATAATTTCCCTGTGTATTTGGAAAGTACTGTATCTATCCATTTAAAAAAAATTATGATGCTATTAATGGAGAAAATGGCAAATACTGCAGCCCTCCTTCACTACACAAATCCTCAACAAACAGTAGCACTTCCAAATGAACTAGCACCTTTCTCTGTCAACTTCGAGCACACTGAGTGACATTTGGATCCCTTGCACAATGCCCTAGCAAAGGAGCTTTGTGCAGTGGGTGGCTGAGGAACATGGAATCTCTTCCCACTAATTCACAGTGGGATGTAGAGCCCCAATCTGTCCACAAAGCTCTTCCCCCACCCCCCGCACTATTGTGGGGTTAAGCTCTGCACTCTGAAATGCGTTCTGGAGTCCCCTTAATTGAGTTCTCAGATTCTCGGCTCTCCTGTGCAGCAGAAATGTATTGTTTCCACTGTATTTGTACCCTCCAGGGCTGCACAGGAGGTAGGGGTTGTGTGTCTCTCAATATTTTCCTATCTGACCCCTGGGGTCCCTGCAAGAAGATTTGGCTGTCCATCTCCCATCCTACATCCCTACCCTTGCAGTAGGATGTTTGAATAAAGTTTGAGGGCCAGATTGTGTTTTTAAGTCACAGCCCTTGCTGGAGGGAGGTTCAGAGGAACTATGTTGCAGCCTGTGGAGGGATTTGGGTTGGCTCAGCCAGAATTCTTCCCAAGGCTTCTAAGGGAGAGCATGCCAGAGCTGCAGTGGGTACTCGTACTCTACCATTGGTTGGCTTGGTACCACATTTCACCAGCTTTCAGTTGTTGCCATGCCCCTACACAGAGCCATTTGGAGGAGAAGCCATACTACACTCCCCCAAATGTGCACATGCCCAGAGCCAGGTTCCACCAAATTCCTCAACATTTGCTGATTTTCCTTTTCTCCTTCATTCTGCACTCCCTGTTCACCTTCAGTACAGTTACTGAATCATATAGAGCAAACTCTGCCTGGGAAAGGATTTCCAAAGAACTCACATCTTTTTATCTGTTGGTTTTGTTTTTTTACAGCGCTTGATATAAAAATCTTTTGGATTTTTCACACCTTGAGTGGTGTAGTTATGCCGACCTAATTTTCTAGTGTAGTTCAAGCCCTTTGTATCCTCTCTGTGCTTCCATTTGTACACAGGGAATAAGAAGGCATATGCATCTTTGTACAGCACTTGGAAAGCTACAGATTAGAAGTGCTAAGTATTGTTGGTGCTGTATTTCTTATATTCCATGTAGTTTTTCATTATTATTGTATAGGTAAATTGGATTAATGGCTTCAGTTCTCAATTTGATTTGGCATGTGGTTGAAATGCTAATTTTGAGGATATATACTAATATCTGCTAATGAGTCATAAAAGGAGAATCACAAAGTATACATAAAATATGTCAGAATTGAAAAACATGGGATTAAAAATCAAGCCAGTCATTTTATATCAAAGATGCAAATAGGCTATAATTCGTATCACAGAAAGCTTCACAAGCTCCTAGCTAAAAGGAATCACTTAAATGTACTCTATAATGCATAAACATAAGAACAATTATAAAAAGAAAGACTGTTAAGTTAATGCCCATAAATGATACAGTAATACCAAATTTAGGGTCCCAGTACTTTCCCATGCAGAGAACACCCTGCGTTTGCTTTTGGGGGGCAGAGCATAGGGGAGTGTTGCCTCCATGGCATGGTGTCCAATTAATTCCCTCTTGGCCCCACTGAGGGCACAAGGAGGGGGATTGGGAAGGGGATGAAGGTCAAGTTTCACTGAATAATTTTCCCCACCAAAGCAAAGCAAGTTGGTCTGTGGATAAGGCATTAGACTAGAATGCAGCAGACCTGGGTTCTGTTCCTGCCTTAGCTACTGACCTTGGGGAAAGTATTTTGCCTCAGTTTTCTCTTACCCTTTGTGTGCCTTGTCTAGTTAGATGGTAAACTCTTTGGGGCAGGGACTGTCTCTTACCGCATGTGTGTACAGCACAATCTTGGTTAGGGCCTCTAGGTGCTATACTAGTACAAATGGTTAATAATGAAGTTCCTGCAGTCTTCAGGAATTAATGCAGTTCCTCCGCCATGGCTTAGAATCCACTCCCATAAGATGGGTTCTGATGGCAGATAGCGTTTAGGAGAGCCCTGGACAGCACTACTCTTGCAGCACTAATGAACCCTTACTGATGGAACTAAAAGGTCAAAGGGGCCTGCCTTTCTGTGGATCCCATTTGGCTCCAGAGGAAAGGAGTTCACAGGAAGCATTGGGTGAAATGCAATATTTCCACTCCTCTATGTAGATAATTTCTGCCTAAGAGAGGATGGGAGTTTTAATTCCATTTTATCTGGTCCATGCTTCAATCAAACTAATACACTGATTCTAAATATGACAAAATGTATTCAAAACTGCTAGAAATCATGGTAGGTCGCATTTTGCTTTGGTGTTTAGCACTAGATAATTAGGTTTAAGAATAAGTGTGAACTCTTATCATTTAGCCTGTGTAGCCTGTTGGCTCTCACTAGTCTGATATCTACAGACTCTTCTTTATAGAGAGCTACAAGATTATAAAAGTGTAGAAGAGAAAACCATGTTACACCAGGAAGCAGAACTGTGCATCTGTCAGACCTGTAGTGCTAGTGGGGATGGAGGAAAAGTCCTAATAGGCCTTTTCACTCTCACTTTGTGATTGCACTAGATCTTTTAATCATGTTTATTAAATCCTTTACATTCTAATATCTAGCTGTGCTAATCTTATTTTCTAGTTAAGTGACACACCGGATTCATTAAACCCTATGCGTGTGCCTGGGACAGGACATGAAGTAGAGAAGAAGGTAACAAAACATGAATAGTTAATTGAATTTGTATCAAATCCTTTTCTGTTTTAATTACTTTTTCCTCCTTTGTTTTAATTTATTTTTTTAGAAAACCACCAGTTATTTTATTGCAGTATTCAGTTTTATTGTCCCAATTTCATCCAAAACTGCAGTGACACTGTACAATTCTCATGTACTGCATTTGAGGAGACACTGGTAAATGAGTAGTGACTGAAGCTGGGAAGTCTGTTTCTATGGTAATAGATGACGACAGAAAACTGAACATAGCTCCATCTCATCTGCCCTTCAAACATTTGAATTATTGCAGAGCCATCATTTTCATAAGTACTTTTACTACTTTATTATGCCTACATATCATTTAATAAGGCTATGCAAAACATTTCAAGATCTTTAAACAACTGGCTCTCTGATAAACCTGTGTTTAACCTTTGTGGATTTCAGAGCTGTCTTGAAAAAAGATACTAATTTTTCCTCTGTAGAAGACTTCCCCTCCCTTTCTGAGTTCACACCAATTGCAAATCTAACAGTGGTAGCTAAATGGACCATGTGGAGAGACTTTTGATTTTTGTCACCTCTTAAAGGTTAGTTTCTTGTGTACTCACTTGTAATTTTCCCAATATAACAGCATTTGCTGTTGCAAGACCTATAGTAGATACAGTAAGATTCATCTACCAGTGCTTCAGCCAAGCATTGTACGGTTTTTTTCTTTTTGCAGGGTGCAAAGTGTTTTCAGTATGGCTGGAAATAGTCCCAGTCCTGCAAACACTTACTCATATGTACAACCTTATTCATGAAAATAATCCTGTTGTGTTTAATGGCAGCTGCCTACATGAGTGAAGTTACACTCATGCATAAGTATTTGCAGTATCTGGGCCCAAATATTTGCAATCCAAAAAACACAGCATGGGCTCTGATTTGATTCTCTGATTTCAACAGGAGATTTTCATATACAATGAGAAATTTTACTTGTCACTTTATGCTTAGAACTCAACACCAGTTTTGAGGAATGTATACTTTAGTGTCGCCTTATACCAATTAAATATAGCTTTGGAAACTCACGTAATAGTAAGTCCAACCCAACTGATTCAGGCCTAAAGGCTGAACATAATAACTAAAATACCTGAAATACAACACTCCATATGTAAGCAAACCTGAGATTTTAAAAAATAATAAATGTTGGGTTCTTGTTATTTCTCTACTGATTTCTGAGCTTTTAGCATGCCCTCACATAATATTTTCAAGCTTTTCTCCACAACCATGAAATCAAGAAACTTAATTTTGTTTTAAACAAAAGCTGAGAGTCTCTCCAGGTTGGGCTTAAAGAAAAACATCAAAATATTGTGAAAGTCATGATAAAATCATGAGAGTTGGCAACACTAAAAAATGTGACCCTGCTGAAACTTTAGCTGCTAATCTGTCTTCACAGCTGATTAATAGGAGTTTATAAAAATTTGTAATGTTAGTTATGCCCCAGTTGGGGTATCCAATTAGTATGAATTAAAATTATTTCCTTAGTCATTGAGTGTTTCTTTAAAACAAAATACCAAGTTATTTCTTGAAAGTTGTTAATAAATTAACACATCTGAAGATAAACATTTTTTTTTTACTGCTTAAACTGACCAGCTGTCCTCATTTGGTTCACTGTGTGTGACCCAGGAACCTCTTGGTGCCAATTGGTGGAGGGCACAGGGAATGCATAGGATTTTACAGGGATCCCGGGGTCAGATACGTCCATATCAAGTTAACCAATGGGTGGTATGTAAGGTCTCTATCAAGAGTCAGTAGCCCAGTGATCATCATAATCATTCTGAAATGTTATGTACAGATAATATTTAAGAACTTATGTATCTACACTGGAAATTCTTCTTTGAGTGCTGGTCCCTATGTGTATTCCACTCTGGGTAGACATATGCTCAATGACCCCAGAGCTGGAGAGTTTTGAAAGCAATGTCCATTGGTCCACACATACGTCCTGTCTCACCTCATGCCTCTGACCGAGAAGTTGAAGGGTGGGGTGGACCAACCATTCCCCAGTTCCTTCTCACCACTGCATGGTCTTGGTCCAGTGTCCAAAGCTTTGGTTTTATTCCTTTATCTATGAACATATATATAGATATCTGTAAATAGTTTTTATAAGTTTTTAGAGTTTAAAGTTTTATCTGATAGTTTTTAGTGTTTTATAGTTAGTCTCCCTGACCTGGGGAGGCCCCCTCCCTCCATTACCCTGCTTTGGGTATTGGACTATGCCCAGGACTTGGGGCTTCAAAATTTGTGCTTCCTGCCCATGCTCCTTCTCGATCAGCAACGAGCACCAGTGCTGTCTGTACTGCGTCGAGGAAGCCCACAGCGTAGCAAGGTGCACTGTCTGTCGTTCATTCCTCAGTTGGACCTGGGAAGGATGGGAACTTCGCCTTAGGAAGCACCTAATGGAAAAGACCTTAAGGCCACTGTCGGACCCAGGCCAGGGGACCCACCGTGTACATCAGCCAAGCTCAGCAAGGAGTGCGCGTCCTGCCACAATGCTCAATTCATGAGTGAGGAAGTCCACACCCACAGATTCCTCAGCAGGGTCTTGTTGGTGGCAGAGCAGGGAGCATGCCCAAATCAAGCAAGTCTCTGAGCTCAGCCCTTGGAGCTTGAACCTTGTTTTGTCAGTACTCACTAAGCCTTCCCTTGAACCATTAGCTTCTTGTTCCATGTCTCTCCTAGGGTTGCACTCCTGGCAACCATCACCTCAGTTAAGTGGAGTGATGATCTACGGTGCAGCTAATAATCTGGGCTGCACTGCTTCTCTGGGAGCAGCAAATCTGTGAATACTGCAAGTGTCCAGGGTGGAGCAGGAGTTGGATGGTCCAGGGGGACGTGCGGGGAATTGGGGTGTGCCTATCACTAACCTGTAGAGAGACAGTGGGGGTGCTTGCGTTGTCTCTGGCTAATGGAGTTGGGAGCTGACCCTTGGCAAGCACAGACAAAGCTTCCTCACGCTAAGGTCAGGTGGTAGCGAGGTGCCTCTCAACCCTGGGTACTACCTGGGAAGTGTCACTGTAGCACAATTGGCAAGATCTACACCCCATTTTCTGGTTAGCCAAGGGTCACACTCCAAACACTTGTATACTAAAAAACTCAAAAGTCAGAAAATTGGAAACGGTTAAAGTAAAAGATTACGATTTGTTATTTTCCATTTGTATATTTTGGGTAAGAGAAATAGAACAAAGGAAAGGATGGGATGAATAAATCAGAGACATATGCTAAACATACCAAGCATCAGCTGGCAAAACTGTGCAGAATGTGTCTTAAATGCTACAGATCAAATATGGAGGGATGAAAGCTTTGTTCCTGGAAGATAACAAGTATCAGGCGGAACTTATTAATCTATTAAAAGTGCCTGAGCCCAAAGGAGGGGCAGATTTAAGGAACCAATCTGGCACAATTCCCAGTGAAACAGCAATGCAGTTAGTGCTGGTCAAGATAGAGATCAGAAAACTGGAAATAAAAGAAAGAGCCCAGGAAAGGGAGATGGTAACAGAGAAGCAAAAATGGGATGCATATGAACAACAGCAGGAGGCAGAGAAAGCAGGACAAGAGGAGGCCCACCAGAGAATACTGGAGCTGAACACCAGAAGTGTGAAGATCAAGAGAAGGAAAGGGAGCAGAGCTTAAAAAGCTGGAAATGCAAGAACAGAATCCTCACCCCATGGGTACTCCGCACCAGGGATCACCAGCTGGGACAAACTGTGCCCAAGTCACTAGGAGACTGATAGCATTGAAGAATATTTGACCACCTTCGAAAGGATATGCAAGGTACATAAAATCCATGGTGACCAGAGAATGACTGTGTTAGTCCCCAAATTGGCTGGTAAAGCTTTACAAGTGTTCAATTATATGGCTGTAAATGATGTTATGTTGTATGGTCTGTTTAAAGGGTCAGTGTTAAAAAGGTTTCAAATTACACCAGGGGCATACCACCTAAAGTGTAGAAATCTCAAAAAAGTTAATACAAAAAAGTCCCCAGCAACTGTGGAAGCTGCAGCTGCTGCAGCTGTTGCTGCTGATTTATACCTACAAGTGAGACCATTCATAGAGTGCATGTCCTCAAGAGAAGGGCAAAAGCCTGCTGTAATAGGGGTCCCTGGTTTATTCCTGGGGAAAAGGAGGGTGGGGAGAGAACTAAGCTCATACCACCCCAGTACCAGTCATCTGCTGGTAACACTAATTATCAGACTCCAACCCAAGGGGACGGCTGAAGAAAGTGCTACTTGAGTAGTCTCTTGAACCCATGAAGAAACAGTGCCTCAGTAATGGGGAGTCCAAATACAGTGCCAGATCTTCCCAGGTTAATGCAGCTACCCTTGAGTTGGAGACTTCAGTGGTGACAGAGGGGATTCCAGTTAATTTTGTCAGGTCTGATCTCCTTGAGGTAGACAGAGTTTAAGGAGGTTCAACAAGGACAAGTGCAGAGTCCTGCACTTAGGATGGAAGAATCCCATGCACTGCTACAGACTAGGGACTGAATGGCTAGGCAGCAGTTCTGCAGAAAAGGACCTAGGGGTTACAGTGGACGAGAAGCTGGATATGAGTCAACAGTGTGCCCTTGTTCCCAAGAAGGCTAATGGCATTTTGGGCTGTATAAGTAGGAGCATTGCCAGCAGATCGAGGGACGTGATCATTCCCCTCTATTTGGCATTGGTGAGGCCTCATCTGGACTACTGTGTCCAGTTTTGGGCCCCACACTACAAGAAGGATGTGGAAAAATTGGAAAGAGTCCAGCGGAGGGCAACAAAAATGATTAGGGGGCTGGAGCACATGACTTATGAGGGGAGGCTGAGGGAACTGGGATTATTTAGTCTGCAGAAGAGAAGAATGAGAGGGGATTTGATAGCTGCTTTCAACTACCTGAAACGGGGTTCCAAAGAGGATGGATCTAGACTGTTCTCAGTGGTAGCAGATGACAGAACAAGAAGCAATGGTCTCAAGTTGCAGTGGGGGAGGTTTAGGTTGGATTTTCGGGAAAAACTTTTTCACTAGGAGGGTGGTGAAGCACTGGAATGGGTTACCTCAGGAGGTGGTGGAATCTCCTTCCTTAGAGGTTTTTAAGGTCAGGCTTGACAAAGCCTTGGCTGGGATGATTTAGTTGGGGATTGGTCCTGCTTTGAGCAGGGGGTTGGACTTGATGACCTCTTGAGGTCCCTTCCAACCCTGATATTCTATGATTCTATGAACAGGGGGAGGCTTTTTGTAGAAGAGGGGAGGATGTACACAGAAGCCCCATTTAGTAAAAAAACAAAAGTCCTGGAGAGCCCTATAAACAATTGATTGTGTGAAACTCATGCTACTAGCCCACGATTGCCCTTTTGCCGATCGCTTGGGAACAGAGCTATGAAAGCTTAAAGAAAAAATTCTTTTGGCCTAATATTCAAAATGATGTAAAGGAAAAAACTTGTGACTTATGTCAAAAGCAGAAAAAGCCTGTAGGGCACTGCAAGGCTCCTGTGCATCCTTTACCAGTAATCAAAGAAGCATTTTGCAGGATTGCCACAGATATCACCCCAGCCAACCCGGGTGGAGGGGGGATGCAGAAGGTTTCTATTAGTAATGGTGGATTTTGCCACCAGGTAACCAGGGGCAACTGCCTTGTCTAATGTGGAAGCTGAAACAGTTGCTAAGGCACCTTTCTCAATATTCAGCAGGGTGGGTTTTCCAATAGACATCAGATTTTGGGGGGGGGGGGGATTTTATGTCCCAGCTATTGGGTGAGTTGTGGAGGATGTGTTGGGTAGAGCAATTGAAATATGCCGCATATCATCTAGAGACAAATGGGTTACTTGAAAGGTTCAGTGGGACCCTGAAATCTATGCTGAGAAAGTATGTAAACAAGAGGGCAAGTGACTGGTATGTAATGTTGCACTGTCTTTTTGTTTGCTTACCACGCGGTGCCACAAGAATCCACATGGTTTGCCCCATTTGACCTCAGTATGGGAGAAAGGTCAGAGGTCCCGGATCTCAGTAGAGACTCCTGGGAGGGTGGCACTGAAGCAAAGGGGAACTGGTGGCTGAATAAGTGAAAAGGTTTTAAGGAGGATTTAAAGCAGGGGTGGGCAAACTATGGGTCACATCCAGCCTGTCAAACCTTTTAATCTGGCCCTCGAGCTCCATTGCCCCACTCCAGCCGGGGAGCGGGGCTGGGGGCTTCCCCTGCTCTGCTCACCCAGTGCTCCAGTCGGGGAGCGGGGCTGGGGGCTTCCCCTGCTCTGCTCACCCAGTGCTCCAGTCGGGGAGCGGGGCTGGGGGCTTCCCCTGCTCTGCTCACCCAGTGCTCCAGTCGAGGAGCAAGGCTGGGGGTTTCCCCTTCTCTGCCCGCCCAGTGCTCCAGTTGGGGAGTGGGGTCGAGGGCTTGTCCTGCTGCTCCCGCCCAGCGCTCCTGCGTGTTCATGACCGGCATGAGGGCATGCATGTTATTCCAGCTGCACAACCCAAACACGCCTCACATGCCATCAGAGCCTGGAACATGCAAGCCCACATGCCTGCTACTTGTTGGCTTAGGTGACTCTGATGTTTTAGTAGTGTTAATTTTCCATTGTTGAAGATAAAACAAAGAGTAGTTGGCCAGGGAGTGCTCAGTGATGGTTTTCAAAGTTGTGGGGTGTTGGGACCTACATGGGAGGAGATTTCTGAAAGCAGAGGCTGGTGAATCTCGATCAGTTCCAATGACTGGAGTCTGATGCCCGACAAATCCAGGCTAGAGAGAGAGGGCGTGGAAGGGGGGTAAGTTTGGTTTAATTATTGTAATACGTTGTTATGATGGTGTATTTATAATAGTAAGTAAGGTTTTATGTTTATTTCCACTAAAATGTATCTTTTTAAAATAAAGTTTGAATATCTCTGAATTGTTAATTTCGTGAGCATTCATGGCCCGCCATACAATTTCCATAGCCAGATCTGGCCCTCAGGCCAAAAAGTTTGCCCACCCCCGATTTAAAGTCTGTGCTGGGGATGGTGCAGCAAAACCTCACAAAGAGCCACGCAGCTCAGAACCTTTTTTTTGTTTTTTTTGTTTGTTTGTTTGGATGAATTTTAAATCTCTCTGTCTAGTTTTCTTGAACCTGTTTAACATTCATTGTTGAAAACAACTTGACGTATTTTCCACCAACATTTGTTGTAACAGGTTATTGTAACAGCATATGAACTTTCATATCCTTTTTACAATTAAGCTCACTATTAGGGTAAATTTTTAGGCCCAATTATCACAACATAATATAAGGTTTTGTGCTGATTACAGAAAGTTTAATGCTGTCAAGGTTCCTGGTGCAATACCCAGAATCAATGACATGCTAGACACACTATGCATGGCAAAGTTCCTGAGCACCCGGGTTTAACAAAGGGGTATTGGCAAATTCCCTTAGACATTGAAGTGCAGACAAAAATCTGCCTTCATTACTGATTTGGGACTTTTTGAGTTGAAAGTGTTACCATTTTGTTTAATCAGTGCAGGAACCACACTTCAGAGGCTCATTAACCAAGTGCTAGCTGGGTCATAGGATTTTGTTTGAGCCGACATAGATGATATTGCCCTCTTCATCTGTTGTATGCAGAGTAGTGTTGTAGCCATGTTGGTCCCAGGATATTAGAGAGTAATGTAGTATCTTTTGTAGGACCAACTTCTGTTGATGAGAGAGAGAAGCTTCCGAACTGTGAAGAGCTCTGTGTAAGCTTGAAAGCTTGTTTCTCACTAACGGAAGTTGATCTAGTAAAAGATATTACCCACCTTGTCTCTCTAATTGCCATCTTCAGCAGTTCCTGGTCAGATCATAAAAGCCACTTAGGAATTGTGCTGAAGAAATCCAAAGATGCACGTCTCACGGTAAAGGTGTCAAAGTGTTAAATGGGGCAGCTGAAATCCCTTATTCGAGTCACTGGATAGAAGGGGGCCAGATTTGCCCAGATACTTTGGAAATGTGATCCATTGTTAACTGGTTGGTACCCCAAGCCAAAAAACAAATTAAGTCTTTCATAGGCTTGGCGAACTATTGTTGCAGGTTTGGGGAAGATTTCAGCAATAGTGTGTCTGCAAAAGACACAGCCAGACAAGGCAATTTGGACTGCAGCGTGTCAGGAAAGCTTTGAAACAGCAAAAAAAATTCTGTCAAAAAACCTGGTTCTGGCCAGTCCAGACTTTGACAAGATATTTGACCCCTGTGTACTAATGCATCTAACACTGGCTTGGAAACAGTCCAAATGCAAGCAGGCAAAGTCAACAAAAACCATCCTATTACTTTCTTAAGTAAAAAACTGACTTCTCCTGCCCCCCCGAATAAAATTACTCTGTCATAGAACGACAATTTTTTGTGTGGGCGGTAAGGCAACTGAGGCCATACCAATGTAACAGAAACGTCAGAGTCCTAACAGACCATTCTTCGTAAATATGGCTTCACAGATGAAAGGTCTGAATTCCAGACTGCTACATTGGAATATAGTGCTCCAAGAATATGATATGGAACTTGTACATATTACAGGCAAAGAAAATATGGTTGTAGATGCACTGTCCAGGCAAGAGTGTTTCCAGCTGATGCCTATAGGTTAACCAGTGGCTAACTCTACTGCATCAAAATAAAGGGTGAGCTGTAAGCCAGGAACTTCTTAGTGCCAACTGTTAGCGGGCACAGGGAATACATAGAGTTTTTATAGGGATTCCTTGGGTCAGATATATGCATATTAAGTTAACCAAAGGGTGCATGTAAGGTCTGTATCAAGAGGCAGTAGCCCACTTGTCATCATAATCATTTCAAAATTTATGTACAGATAATATTGAATGGGTTATGTATCTATACTAGAAATTGTGTTCTCAAAGCTTTGGGGTTAAGGCAGGTAACCAAGCGGTGACATGTCTTAAACAGGTTCCTTTCAAACAGCAGGTACAGATGCTTATCTCTCTGTCTGGTCTTGGGGTAGTGAGCATTGTAAGTCTTACAATGGAGGCCTATCTGCATACTGAGCCTGAGACCAGTCAAAATCTACAAGAAAGGAAATTTATAGAAAAAAATAAACAGCAGGAGGGAATCCTGTTTACTAGTAAAGATAATAGATTGTGGGGGGATATATCTGAGAACAGAGAGGATGCTCTCGTTCCTTCACCTAGGAGACAAGCTAAGAGTGTGGCTTGCCTAATGAAAAAGGGATCACAGCCTGCCTGTCTGGAAAATGCTGATGATCAACACTTTATTAGACATGAGAGGATCTTGTTAATTAAGTCTAGGTTCTAGAATGCCTGTTACAATTTTATTTTATATGTAACTAATTGTTTCCAATACTACTACTTGCTGTCACTTGAATCTCTATACTTTGTTAAATAAACTTCTACTCATTTTCACTATAAACTTATCGAAGTGTTGTGTGCTAAAGGAGCAGTGATCTAAGATGTAATTAGTAAGCTGGGGTGTTCTGCTTATTTGGGAGCAGCAAATCTGTGAATACTGTGAATGTCCAGGGAACCCAGGGACTGGACATGCCAGGGGAATGCTCAGAGGGCTTGGGGGTTGGAGTGTGTCTATCACTAATCTGCAGAGAGAGAGAGCAGGGCCTGTGTGAGCCTAGAGAGGGGAGTGCTTGTGTTGCCTGTGGCATCAGAGAACTGACCCACGGTCAGGCACAGACAAGGCTTCCTTATGATAAGGGTAGGTGGTAATGAGGTGCCTCACAACCCTCAGTACCCCAAGGAAGTGTCACACTATGGTCACCAGCTCCAAGAGTTATTCATATTTTTGCCTATAAACTATACTGATGCAGTGTTAAGATTGCACAGTTCAAAAAAGATGGGAATGCAAAAGTCCCAGTTCCTACAGTAACATAAACTTGTCCGTGTGGCACAGCCTATGTGTTTTGTGACATATAGAGATATGACCTATATTACATATGCATTTAGGGCTCAGTTGTGCCCAGCCCTGCACAGGAGGAGGGTGGGGGAGAGGTTGAAAGGAACGTCTCTGCCCCTTGCATCCCCTGGTAGAGCTAAGTAGAACAGCAATCCCTGTGCTCCCAGCAGTGCAGGGATTGCTCCAAGCTAGTTCCACTACTACTGCTGACCTCCCCAAATGAGACGGAGAGAGGCAAAAATGGGGGGCCATCCTGTTGCCCTGCTTCTGCATCAGTCAGCAGAGCTGGCCACACCTGAGGGAGTACACCAAGCATGATGCAGTGGCCATGGTCCCACTGTACTCCAGGAAGCATTGTACCTGCCTGGGGCATAAGGTTTCTAGCATTTCCCACTGGGGTGGGGTGGCTCTGCAGCACTCCCTATTGTAGGCTCTGTTGTAATGCTTAGATTGGTTTATCTTTCCTATCTTTCACCATTTTTGATGTAGCCTCACTCAAAAGAGCATGGTGGGAATTACTTACAGAAGAATTCATGTCTTTTTTTTACCTTTGGCAAACTTTCCTCGTTTTGCATGTTTTCTACTAACTATTTTTTTGTTTGCATACGTACAGAAATGTTTTTTGTTTTAAATCTCTTTGTATGGTTTTAATGAGGGTTACTTTGTATATATGGTACAAAACAGGTCACTCCAGTCAAATCGTCTCGGTCAAAAAGACACATTTCCTCTGGTGGCACAATTGAATCAATCAATCTTGATGCGGTCCCCCAGGCAGTCGCTCGTCTGGACAACAGTGCGGCTAAGCACAAGCTCTCCATAAAGCCAAAAAAACAGAGGCTGTCAAGAAAACACAGAAGTTTAACAAAGGTATTGAACTGATTTGGGTGGTCAAATGGTGAGATGAGATGGTCTGCTTTAGAAACTGTAGTCAGTACTCACAAAACAGTCACAATTGAAAATAATGAGATTAATGGTAGGTACGATGCAGGTACGGACATGGCTGGGTAACACCAGGGAGATCTTTGGGAGTGCTTTCACAACATAGGCTTTGTCTTCACGGCAAAACAAGGCATGTGATTTTTATATTGAGAGAACTCAAGATAGCTGTCTGAACATAAAGTCCTAGTGGAGACAAGGGACAGGTAGTGTTTACCTCCATGTAGCTATCTGGGGCTGATGATGTGCTGCACCCATCCAGGAGAGTTCCAGGAGGCACTGTGGGGGTGCAACATGCTCTCTACCCCACAATCAGCCAGCTCCATTGACCTGTGTGGAAGGAGGCTGAGCCAGGGTCCTTTCTCTTTTCCCTTCCTCACTCCCTATGCTAGCTGGGAGAGGGCCTTGTGTACCCTTCCCCTCCTGGTGTGCCCCTGCCATAATCTGGACATTGGGCTTTCAAAAGAAATACTTCACAATCTAAACAACGATAGGAAAGGAATGATGGAAGGAGCCCTTACGTCTCTCCCCCACTGTCCTCCCTCCTCTCCAGGAAACCGAAAGAGGCCAGTGGGCAGCTTCCCTGGAGTTAACAGGAATTTCCAGATGGGGGGGGGGGGTAGATAGGTGGGGAAGGAGCTGCCAGGCTGAGACATTTATTCACAGGAGGACAGAGAAAAGAGCACAGCCACCCCTTTGCTTTGCTCTGTCTGTTCCCTCATCCTCCCTCCGCTCTGGTGAAAAACATGTTGGCCCAGCATCTGTTCCCCCTCAACTAACAGAAGGCATTTTAATGATAATGGTGTTGTCTGAGGAGCTGCAGAGTGGTGGTGAGCCTGTTATGTTCTAGGGAAGGTCCATGGAGCTGGGAGGAAGCACTCCTGTACTGGGCAGAGAGTGAGTCAGCTGCTTGCCTAGAACCAGTGAGACTCCTGGCATGGCAGTGTGGAGCTGACGTGCAAGAAACAATCAGAAAGAGGCAGTGGTGAAGGACTTCATACAGTTTTAGCAGGTATTGCAGCTTAGTAAAAGCTGTTGATAGAGAAGCAAACATGTGGCATCAACAGGAGACTGAGGGTACATCTTCACTGCAGCTGGGAACCTGCTTCTCAGCTTGGGTAGACAGACACACGCTAACTCTGCTTGATCTAGCACACAAAAAATAGCAGAGTAGCCAGGAGTAGCTCTGGCTAATGCCTGGTACAAACCTGCCTGGAACCTCTGAGTACATACTTGGGTGGCTAGTCCGAGACGCCGCCTAAGCTACCTCCCGGCTACAGTGCTATTTTTAGTACACTAGCTTGAGCAGAGCTAGCACGTCTGTCCACCCAAGCTGGAAAGTACACTCCCAGCTGCAGGGTAGACATACCCTGAAACAAACAAAATACCTCTTGCACCACTAATCCACCTCATGGTATCCCATTTAATCACAATGGCTATCTTCATTAAGCAGCAGTTATCACACCTATCCACTAGCATAGAAAAGCTGGGGATCTCCAGATTTTCCATGATTTTTAGGTAGCTCCCAGATTTCTGCATTGGAACCATCAGCTTGGGGAGCCCCGACTAATTGAGGATCAGCCGAGGCAGGCAGAGAGTAGCAGCCAAGCAGCATTTCCTTTACCATTGTTCCTCCTGTCCTTGCCATCACTACACAGCTGCTCTCTATGGGGCTGCGTGCTTTGTGTGGAAACAGCCAGCCTTGCAGAGAGAACTGACACAGACAATGCTTTTGAACAGGTGCTTAATGTTTCTGAGCCTTAACAGAACAAACTCTGGAGCTTACAAAGTGGTTAAATGTGGGACAGTGCTGGAAACGTGAATGTTACATTCTAAAATATGTTCACATCATGGGTGGCCAAAGTGAGGCCTGTGGGCCGGGTGAAGCCCTGTGTGATTGTGGCCACCCTCATGTGGCCTGTGGTGACTACAGATCCCAGCATACAATACTCCTCAATGAGCCCAGTGGCCTCCTTAGCTTTTGGCTTTGGTGGTGTGTATCAGTATGCTCTGCGCTTCAGACCCAGTTTTATGGTGAGGGTGGCTGCTGCCTACTCCATTTTACACAAATCAGCTGTGGCCCTTAGACTTCCCTGAAGGTGCTGCTTGGTTAGTCAGAATTTGGGCACCATTGATTTACATGCATTAGTGTAAACTGTGATTTATTATTTAGTATTACCGTGTTGTTGGTGCCAGGATGTGTCCTTTCTTTTACAGAATATCACTCCTGTAAAATGGTGAAACAGATAAACCAACATGTTGTTCAGTTACTCCAATATGTCATGGGTTGTGATACTGTAACTCACGAGTTAATGTGTTTAGACTCTGTACTCCAATATAGTAAAAATATGACTTTCTAACAAAGGACAAAAGTAAAATGATCTATATCTCAAGCCAATTGCTAAAAAATAGAGACTAGTTAGTTTGCAACTGATCAGTTTACTATTCTGTACAGTGAAGAAAGGGAACAATAACCAATATTAAGTAAATCTGATTTTGTTTCCTAACATTAGGAGTCACAAAGCGTAACAGTGACCGAGTTTGAGCAAGAAAACCCAGAAACCCACCAGTACAGAGAGAGATACCCAGATGACAATGGACTAATTGGCACAGCTAAGCCAACCCAGAACAGAGCGGGGCAAAAGCAGCTTGAGTTAGCAGATGAGAAAAGAAAGCAAGAAGATCACTGGAGAATGCTTGAGGCAAAAGAGAAAAGACAAATGGCAGAAGCAGAGGAAAAAAAACATCTGGAAGAACAAAGATGCCAGGAAGTTGAAGAGATGCAAAGTGAACAGGAGAGAAAGCGTTGTGAGGAAGAGAAAAGGCAGCATCTCCTTGAGGAGGAGAAACATTTGAAAAGAAAAGAGCAGAGGCACCAGGAGGAGAAGAAAAAACAAGAAGAAGAACGGAGACGACAGGAACTGGAGGAGCAGAAAAGACTGGAAGAACGGAGACGACAGGAACTGGAGGAGCAGAAAAGACTGGAAGAACGGAGACGACAGGAACTGGAGGAGCAGAAAAGACTGGAAGAACGGAGACGACAGGAACTGGAGGAGCAGAAAAGACTGGAAGAACGGAGACGACAGGAACTGGAGGAGCAGAAAAGACTGGAAGAACGGAGACGACAGGAACTGGAGGAGCAGAAAAGACTGGAAGAACGGAGACGACAGGAACTGGAGGAGCAGAAAATAAAAGGACTGGAAGAACGGAGACGACAGGAACTGGAGGAGCAGAAAATAAAAGGACTGGAAGAACGGAGACGACAGGAACTGGAGGAGCAGAAAATAAAAGGACTGGAAGAACAAAGGTGTCATGAGATTGAAAAACAGCATCAGGAGGAACAAAAAAGACAAGAATTGGAAGAACAAAGGTGTCATGAGATTGAAAAACAGCATCAGGAGGAACAAAAAAGACAAGAATTGGAAGAACAAAGGTGTCATGAGATTGAAAAACAGCATCAGGAGGAACAAAAAAGACAAGAATTGGAAGAACAGAGACAAGAATTTGAGAAAAGGCATCTTCAGGCTGAACAGAAGCTGCAGCAGGAGGAAGAAGCTAAGAGACTGGAAGAACAAAGCCAGCATCAGAAGGAAAAAAAGAAGAGACGAGAAGAACAAACTCTACTAAAACTGGAGAAGCAAAAGACACAAGAAGAACAAAGAAGACATGAACCAGCAGAACAAACGCACCTGGAGAGTGAAGAGAGAGAACAACAGGGGAAATTTAAAATAAGGCAAGAGGAATTAAATGAACAAGAACTGAAAGAACAGACAGAAATACATGTGGATGGACAACAGCATCTGGAAAAGCAAAAAGAACAAGAGCAAGCCATAAGACAGCAACAGGTCAAAGAAGAAGTGAGTTCTGTGGATGCTGGTAGGGAATCCATGGAGAAGCAGCTTCAAGAAGAATCAGACCAACAAAAAACAAAACAATCACAGAAAGGGGAAGAAACGGTGCAAGAAAAGCTAACACCAAAGCAGAAGAGAGAAGTCGAAGCTCAGGAGCAGAAGATAGGTGAAGAACTAAGATGGCAGGAAGTAGATGAAAGGCAGGCTATGCACAGACCATTCACATTTCAAGTGTCATCGGGAGAGAAACAGATCATATTTCAGAAAGTGAATTTGAGCCCTGTTACTCCTGTCAAAGAGGCAGCACACCATTCTGCCCTCAAAGAATCCAAGACCCACAAATTTAGCAAAGGTTCTACTGCACTCCCCTACTCTTTGAGCGTCCCACACACAGCTATTTTGGTTACTGGAGCACAGCTTTGTGGCACTGCCGTAAACCTGAATCAGATCAAAGATACAGCTTGTAAATCTTTACTTGGTTTGACAGAAGAAAGAAAAAACCTGGATATTCCCCCACCAGAAAACACCCAGAAAACTACTCTTGATCCCAAATCTAGCCGCAGTAAAATGAAGTATACACAGGAGACCTTGAACAACCAGGACATATTAGCTGAATGGGCTTCTATTAGATCTAGAATGCTAAAGAGTGCAGAAAACAGCAAGCTAAATGAAAAAGACCGAGTAAGTGTCTGTAGATACAGTGATGACTGGACACCCAAAGGACATGGTACTTCCCATGGCAATTTAAGGAAAACCCTTTCTGCAAATGCAAAATTTTCCATAACACCAGCATGGCAGAAATTTTCAGAAACCTCAAAAGCCAATGCAGATGCTGAGAGTGCAAGTGGTGCAGAAGGTACTGAACCAGAGAACACAAGAAAAAAGACAGATTCATCCAATGA
This sequence comes from Emys orbicularis, assembly GCF_028017835.1. Lineage (NCBI taxonomy): Eukaryota > Metazoa > Chordata > Testudines > Emydidae > Emys > Emys orbicularis. The sequence goes on along the minus strand of NC_088687.1, from coordinate 92,003,461 downwards.
TGCAAATGATGATGTGGCTGCTCACAATGAGACTCCAGCTTGTAAAGATAATGCGACTGAAATGGCTACAAAGAGGGAAACACACCTTGAAATGGCAAACAACACAGAAGGCTATAAGTTTGCCAAAGATCTTCCATCTTTCCTTGTTCCAAGCCCCTCTCATTCTCCAGGAAAAGAACTGCCCCAATCAGAATCTCCAGCTACTTTGGAAAGTCAGCAGAACACTGGTACAAGAAAACTGGATAAAACAGCACCACGTGAAGAAGAAAATGTTTCTCCATTTGGGATAAAGTTAAGAAGGACAAATTACTCCTTGCGTTTCCACTACGATCAACAGGAGGAGCAAAAGAAAAAGAAAAGATACAGTGCAGGAGATAGTTTTGATGGTGTACCTGCCCCACTAGTTACAACAGAAAGTGGAAAAGAAACCATTAATACCACTCTAAAAGACAGTATATCCCCTAGCCTAGAGAGAAGGGATGCCACTGTTAATGTTTTAAAAGACTCTTCAAATAATGTTTCGGAGAACTCAGACACAACAGTTACACTGTTATTCCCATCGACCAACAGCCAGATTCCTTTACCTAGTCATGAGAAACCTGTGTGTAAATCATCACTCCAACAGAAACCTGCATTAGCTCCAAAGCCCACAAACCAGACCCCTCCATCCTCTCCTCTCTCTAAAATGAACAGATCAAACTTAGCTGACACGTTAGGTCAAAGGGCGGCTAAACCTGAGTCAGACACCACCTGGAAAAAAGAAGACAGTAAAGTGAACGTGGTTCACTCGCCAGCACAGAATGAGAACAAAAATGAAGAGGAAGAAACCAGAGAAAAGAAGTCATTTTTCCCATCTATCACCATGCCATGGAGAGAGAAAGCTGACAAAAAGCCTGAGCCACTGAAAAAAGGTATGCAACATGAAAGTGTCACATGTAACTATGGGTCATGTTTCCAGAATGAGAGGCTGGAGGTTTGTGTGCAGAATTTTTGCCTTAAATGTAGACTGTTATTAATCCTTATTTGGTTTGGTAACAACTTAGTGCCAGCGGTGTACAAATAAATCAGGAGACTAATTCCAGTTTCAACAAGTTTACAGTCTGGTTTAGACACAGACAAAACAGATCAGACATAAATAATAAATGATACACTGGTGTGTCTGGTAGTGGCAATTTAGGCATCTAATTGTGGTCTCTCAAGGAAGTGTGTTTTAAAGAAGCAATTGAAGTCTCTTCTTCAGTCAGAAGATATGGATAGAGATCTCCTTAATGTTTTTAATTAAATAAATGCTACTGGGAATTGTGTGATTATGGGAGACTTTAACTTCCCAGATATTATAATAGTAGGGTCCAGATTTTCCTGGATGTGCTAGCCAACAGATTTCTTCACTAAATAGTTGCTGAACCAACAAGAGGGGATGTCATTTTAGATTTGGTATTGGTGAGCAGTGAGGACCTCATAGAAGAACTGGTTGTAGAGGACAACCTTGGTTTGAGTGATCATGAGCTAATTCAGTTTAAACTAAATGGAAGGATAAACAAAAATAGATCTGCAATTAGGGCCCTTGATTTCAAAAGGGCTAACTTTAAAAAATTTAAGGGAATTAGGGAGTGGACTGGACTGAAGAACTCAAGGATCTCAATGTGAAGGAAGTTTGGAATTAGTTTCTGCAACTTTGACTTAAAGTATCTGAAGTCTGCATCCCAAGCAAGGGGGAAAAATTCATAGGGAAGGGTTGCAGACCAAGCTGGATGAACAAGCATCTCAAACAAGTGATTAAGAGAAAGCAGAAAGCCTACAAGGAATGGAAGATGGGATGAATCAGCAAAGAAAGCTACCTCTTGGAGGTTCGAAAGTGTAGGATTAAAGTGAGAACAGCCAAAAGCCAAGCAGAGTTGGACCTTGCAAAGGGAATTAAAATCATTAGTAAAAGGTTCTATAGCCATATAAATAAGAAGAAAACAAGGAAAGAAGTGGAATTGCTAAACACTGAGGATGGGGTGGAGATTAAAGATAAACTAGGCATGTCCCAACATCTAAACAAATACTTAGCCTCGTTAAAAACTAAGGTAAATGAAGAACTTAGGGGTAGTTGCAGGGTGGTTAATGGGAATGAGAACATTGAGGTAGAAATTACCACATCCAAGGTGGAAGTCAAACTCAAACAGTTTAACATGACTAAATTGGGGGGTCCAGATAATCTCCATCCAAAAATATTAAAGGAACTGGCACATGAAATTGCAAGCCCAATAGCAAGGATTTTTAATGAATCTGTAAACTCAGACATTGTACTCTATGACTGGACAATTGCTAATATCGTTCCTATTTTTTTAAGAAAGGGAGAAAAAGTGATCTGGGAAACTACAGACTTGTTAGTTTGACCTCAGTTGTATGCAAGGTCTTGGAATAAATTTTGAAAGAGAAAGTAGTTAAGGGCATAGAGGTTAACAGTAATTGGGATAAAATACAACATGGTTTTACAAAAGGTTGATCGTGCCAGACAACCTGATCTCCTTCTTTGAGAAGATAACTGATTTTTTTTTTTGATTTTTTTTTTAGACAAAGGCAATGCAGTAGAGCTCATCTACCTGGATTTCAGTAAGACATTTGATACACATGAGAAATTATTAGTGAAATTGGAGAGGATGGGGATTAGTATGAGAATTGAAAGGTGGATAAGGAACTGGCTCAAGGGAAGACTACAACAGGTCATACTGAAAGGTGAACTGTCAGGCTGGAGGGAGGTTACTATGGAGTTCCTCAGGGATTGCTCTTGGGACCAATCTTATTTAACGTTTTTACTGACATTGGCATAAAAAGTGAGTGTGTGCTAATAAAATTTGACACAAAGTTGGGAAATATTGCCAATATGGAGGACTTGAATATCATAACAGAAGATCTCAATGATGTTGTAAACTGGAATAATAGAAACAGGATGAAATTTAATATTGCAGAATGAAAAGTCACACATTTAGGGACTAACAAAAAATGTTGCTATAAGCTGGGGACATATCAGTTGGAAGTGACAGTGGAGGGTGTATTGGTTCATCACAAGATGACTAAGCTGCCAGTGTGATGTGAAAAAAAGGTTAATGCAGTCCAAGGAGAGGTATTTCCAGTAGAGACAGGGAAGTGTTAGTATCATTATACAAGGCACTGGTGAGACCTCATCTGGAATAGTGTGCAATTCTGGTCTCCCGTTTAAGAAAGATGAATTCAAACTTAAACAGGTGCAGAGAAGGGCTACTAGGATGATGCGAGGAATAGAAAGCCTATCTTATGAGAGGAAACTTGTTTAGACTAACCAAAAGAAGGCTGAGGGGAGATATGATTGCTCTCTATAAATGCATCAAAGGGATAAATACCAGGGAGGGAGAGGAGTTATTTAAGTTAAGCGCCAATGTAGACACAAGAACAAATGGATATAAACTGGCCAACAAGTTTAGACTTGAAATTAGGAGAAGGTTTCTAACCATCAGATGCGTGAAGTTCTGGGAACAGACGTCCAAGGGGAACAATGGGGGGCAAAAAACCTTCTGGCTTCAAGACTGAGCTCGATAAGTTTATGGAGGGGATGGTATGGTATGGTGAGACTGCCTACAACGGCATGTAGCTGATCTGTGATTGCTAGCAGCAAATATCTCCAATGGCCAGTGATGGGATACTAGATGGGGAGGGCTCTGAGTTACTACAGAGAATTATTTCCCAGGTGTCTGGCTGGTGAGCCTTGCCCACATGTTCAGGGTCTAACTGATCATCATATTTGGGATCGGGAAGGAATTTCCCCCTGTGTCAGATTGGCAGAGACCCTGGGTTTTTTTTGCCTTCCTCTGCAGCATGGGGCATGGGTCACTTGCAAGTTTAAACAAGTGCAAATGGTGGATTCTCTGTAACTTGAAGTCTTTAAAGTAGGGCTATCAATTAATTGCAGTTAACCCAAGTAATTAATGCAAAACTGATTAACTAGATTAAAAAAATATTTGCGATTAATCACCATTTAATTGCACTATTAAACAATAATATAATACCAATTTAAATTTTCAAATATATTAATTTCTATTACAACACATGATACAAAGTGTACAATGCTCACTTTATAGTATTATTTTGATTATCTTTTTACAGTGCAAATATTTGTAAACAAAACAAATAGTATTTTCAGTTCACCTCATACAAGTACGGTAGTGCAATCTCTTTAGCATGGAAATGCAACTTACAAATATAGAATTAATTTTTTTTACATGACTGCACTCAAAAACAAAACAATGTAAAACTTGAGAACCTACAAGTCCACTCAGTCCTACTTCTTGTTCAGCCAATAGCTAAGACAGACAAGTTTGTTTACATCTACGGGAGATATTGCTGTCCGCTTCTTATTAACAGTATCACCTGAAAGTGAGAACAGGTGCTCGCATGGCACTGTTGTAGCCCACGTTACAAAGTATTTATGTGCCAGATATGCTAAATGTTCGTATGCCCCTACCACTATTCCAGAGGACATGCTTCCATGCTGATGATCCTTGTTTAAAAAAAAAATGTGTTAATTAAATTTGTGACTGAACACTGTGGGGGAGAATTGTATGTCTCCTGCTCCATGGTTTTACCCGGATTCTGCCATATATTTTGTATTATGGCAGTCTCAGATGATGACCCAGCATATGTTATTCTATTTAAGAACACTTTCGCTGCAGATTTGACAAAATGCAAAGAAGGTACCAATATGAGATTTCTAAAGATAGCTACAGCACTTGACCCAAGGTTTAAGAATCTGAAATGCCTTTCAAAATCTGAGAGGGACAAGGTGTGGAACAAGCTGTCAGAAGTCTGAAAAGAGCAATACTCTGATGCGGAAACTACAGAACCTGAACCATCAAAAAAGAAAATCAACCTTCTGTTGGTGGAATCTGACTCAGATGATGAAAATGAATGTGCATTGGTCCGCACTGCTGTGGATCGTTATCAAACAGAACCAGTCATCAGCATGGAAGCATGTCCTCTGGAATGGTGGTCAAAGCATGAAACGGCATACAAATGTTTAGTGTATCTGGCACATAAATCCTTGCAGTGCTAGCTACAACAGTGCCATGTGAATGCCTGATCTCACTTTCAGGTTACATTGTAAATAAGAAGTGGGCAGCATTATCTCCTGTAAGAGTAAACAAATTTATTTGTCTTAGCGATTGGCTGAACAAGAAGTAGGACTGAGTAGACTTGTAAGTGCTAAAGTTTTACATTCTTTAATTTTTTATTGCAGTTACGTAAAAAAAAATCTACATGTGTAAGTTACACTTTCACGATAAAGAGATTGCACTACAGTACTTGTATGAGGTGAATTGAAAAATATTTCTTTTGTTTATTATTTTTACAGTGCAAATATTTGTAATCAAAAATAACAAAGTGAGCACTGTACACTTTGTATTCTGTGTTGTAATTGAAGTCAATATATTTGAAAATATGGAAAACATCTAAAAATATTTAAATAGTATTCTATTATTGTTTAACAGTGCAATTAAAACTGCAATAAATCATGACTATTTTTTTTAATCTCGCCATTAATCAAAATTAATTTTTTAATTGTTTGGCAGCCCTACTTTAAGCAATGATTTGAGAACTGCCATTAGGGGTTAGGGGTTATTACAGGAGTGGGTAGGTGAGGTTCTGTGCTCTGCAGTGTGCAGGTCAGACTAAATTAGTGTTTCCGAACTGGTGTGCTGTCAGGCCCGAACGGTTGTGCTGCAGAATTTTTTCAAAAACTGTATGTGGAGTGGGGATGGGACAGGGGGAAAGAAAGTGGGGAAAGCTGCCTGCCTCATTGCCCCACCTCCTCCAGGGGCAGAGCAACCAATTGGAGCTCAATCTCCCTCTCCTCCCCACTCCCCTCTTGTGAGCAACTGATCAGCTCCTCTCTCTCCCCATCCCTCCTGCAGCCCCCCCCCCAGGATTGGGAGGGGGAAGAATCTCAGGAGAGGAAGGGGGCTGAACTTGGGGGTAGGGGGTGGGGCAGAATTGGGGTGAGGTGGGGGCTGGACTGGTGGAGGGTGAGGGCAGAACTGATGGGGGCTGGGGCACCACTTAGGGAGGATGGGGGTCACCTGCCCTCCTGCATGGGCAGAGATGGGGGTGTTGACCCCCAAAATGGATAAGTTGCAGAGGCAACGCATGCATGTGGGGGGCAGATTTCTTACTTCCATTTGGCCTTGCTCCCACTCCAAGCCCCAGGCTCCTCTAGAGGGCGTGGGCTGACCAGAGCCCCCTACGGGGGCACAGAGGAACATTTGGGGGTGGGGAGAGGAGCGGCTGCACCAGCTGCTCTGTGTATCCAGATCAGTTTCTCCACCTGGGCTGGGTAACAACCACAAGCTCAGATATATAGTCCTCTGTGCTGCAAACCACTGGGTGCCCATGGCCATGGGGACTGTAGGACGGCATGGCCCTGCCTAGTTCAGTGTGCACATGGCCACAAGGAATGGAGCAGCCTCCACTGTGCCAACTAAGGACTGATCACATGGCTAGGACCTGTAGCAGCAGCACCCCCTCGGACACAGCCCCTGCCTGCACCCTGAGTGACACCCCTCTCTGCACACAGCCACAAGCTACCCCCCTACACCCTGAGTGACACCCCTCTCTGCACACAGCCACAAGCTACCCCCCTACACCCTGAGTGACACCCCTCTCTGCACACAGCCACTAGCTATCCCCTTCCTGCACCTGAGCTACACCCTTCCCGGCACACAGCCCCTACAGACTGTGAATGGCAAGGGTGGTAAACAGCTTAAACCGAGGTGATAAGGCGGCCAGTTCATTTGGAGACAATATGATGGTGTGCCTCAAAATAATTAAAATTCTGAAGGTGTGCCGCAGCAGAGAAGTGGTTGGGAACCATTGGTATGTTACACTACCCTTCATGTATCGTTTTTCAGACAGCTTATATATATCTTTATAAACTGCTATGGTCTAGATCCTGTTGTAATGCAGTGGCTTTGTTCCCTACCACTGGCAGATTGCCATAAAACACATCCCATCATAGAGGGACCCTGCAGTGGCAGAGAGACAGTATAGTGGCTCCTCAGCCATCTTTCTTACTTGTTGCCAGCAAAGGGGATATGGTCAGAGCTTCCCTGTGTCCCATTGCTCTTCAGTTGCTGCACTGTGGAGGGAGACCTGTAGCTCCAGCATAGTGAGAATGTAATTTGTACATTATTATGTTCAGCTGAGGATGGGGTTTAATGGATAGTAGCAATGTAGAATGAGGTGCTGTGTCACTGTAAGGACAGATCAGAGGCACAGGGTAGGACAGTCAGAATCCAAGTTGTCTCTGGAAACTTAACTCCAAATTCCAAGGCTTTCAATTGTTTGCTTTTTGAAAGTTCTACATGTTTTTATAATGCACTGAATGAGTCTTTTTCCTGAAATAGCTGCTCTGTTCTTACAATCTTCAAAACAACCATTTGGGGGATTTTCCTTAGATTTTTGTTTTCCCCTAAGCTTTTTGATGTACAGATGATGTGTGAAAACTAGTTGGAGATGTGCTGCTAAAATGAAGAGCAGAGAGTGAGCTAAATTCAGGACTCCCCCAGAGTTTGTGCTTCACTCAGCTCTGCAGATATAGCTACAATCCAGAATTTCAAAGGCATGTAGCATCTGGTGGTAGACTTCCTAAACTCTATGCTGTCCAACCTGAGAAGCACAACAGTTTGCTCAAAGGTTCCAAAGCAACATATCAAATAACTCCTCAGTTAAATGGCATACTTTCCAGAAATAGCCAAAGGCACCAGTGCTCTACAAGTCCAACAGAATAAAACAAGTTTTGACATTTCTAGGCTGGGCCATTATAAGATATGAGGTTGTAAACAAATGAAGTTTTTGAAAAAGTGAACACTTACCATACTCTCATCCCAGATGCTTTCTATGGGGGGAATCAAACTGATGCTTTAAATGGAAACCTAGTGAAAAACCTGACCATTATGGGTAGGATTTTGGATGTTTTTGTTTAGTCGCTCTCACTTTTAAGCTCTTGAAGGAAAGCCATTTATATCAACTTTATATATCTAGTGATTCTTCTTCAGCATAAACAATTATGATTATGTGTTATAAGAAAATAACTGCTGATGCTTAAATGCCATCAATTATTAAAAAAACAACCACCACCACCACCACCACCAACCTCCACAAACCTGTAAAATTTCAGAAAGCTGTTACCATGGTAGGGGCTCTAAATCAGTCTCTAGAAATATGAGACCGTGCAGAACTGTGTCCCGTTGTCAAAAGTGGGCCTACATTATGATGCCAAAATGTGGCCCAGTGTGTTCTTACATGAGATCAACAGTTACCATTTTCTTTGAAATACAAGTTGGGCCTGAAAACACTACAGTTTCCAGCATGTGACCTCCATTGTGATATTATTCAGATTAAGATGAAGCATTGCATACTGGGACAACCAGTCTCTGTGTGGACTACCCAGCTAGCCTCCATTTTATACAAATAGCATTTATGGCAAGGTGTCACTTGAGCCCACACTTAGGCAAAGCTGGGCACATTTGGTCTAAAGGGATTAAGAATCAAAATAGGTAGAATTAGGATACAAGGCTGAATTCCTGCCTGGAGTAAGATCAGTGAAGTTACACCAAGGATGACTTTGGCCTGCTAAGTATAAGGCTGGACTATTGTAATGTCTCTTCTTGATAAGTAACAAATCTGCTTCAGAATGTGATAAATGCTTGAAAGGCTGTAACTGACACTGAGTTCAATGTGTTTAAACAATGTTTGTTGTCTATATTGCTGTATTTTATTTTTTAGGACTAAGGAAAAATGAACACCTTTTGTATTGCACACAACCAATCTTATCCTTTCCTTTTTCTTATAGAAAAGCCAGTTCTCCAGAGCAGGCATTCTTTAGATGGCTCCAAATTGATGGAAAAAGTTGAATCTGCACAACCGCTGTGGATTACATTAGCACTACAAAAGCAAAAGGGATTTCGTGAGCAGCAAGCTACCAGAGAGGAGAGGAGACAAGCCAGAGAGGCAAAGCAGGCTGAGAAGCTCGCTAAAGATAATGTAAAATAATAAACAAAGAATCTTCAGAAAACTTTTTTTTTTTTTAATACGGATTTCTTGATTTAGTTGTATTTGAATTCCTGTTCAGTTTTTGAAATTTTATAAAAAGCTAAAGTGACAGTCAGTAAAATCAGGTGGTAAGTCTGGGGTTTAACTTTGCACAAATGAAGAATATTGCAAATCAATTTTCAGTACAAAATGTTGTATACTGTTACTGAATTTCAGTCTGATCTCCAGCACTTCATGAATTTCATTGACATTTTGCATGTTTTTATCATCAATTACGTATGAAAGATGTGCACGTAAAAGCATCATTGTTAATTTGGTGTTGCTGTCACTACAGGCCATCATTTGGGATATCATCAAGTATGAGATTTCTTATTTGTATATAGTAGACCAGGGGGTTCTCAACCTTTTTCTTTCCAAGGTCCCCCCAACATGCTATAAAAAATCCACAGCCCACCTGTGCAACAACTGGTTTTCTGCATATAAAAAGCCAGGGCTGGCATTAGGGGGTAGCAAGCAGGGCAATTGCCCGGGGCCCCATGCTACAGGGACCCCCTTGAAACTAAGTTGCTCAGGCTTTGGCTTCAGCCCCGAGTGGCCGGGCTCAGAGACCCAGGCTTCAGCCCCATGCGGTGTGGCTTCGCCTTTCTGACCTGGGCCCCAGCGAGTCTAACGCTGGTCCTGTTTGGTGGCCCCCTGAAACCTGCTTGAGAACCACTGTAGTAGACAATACATAATGGACTGTTTCTGATCTAACACTTTTCCTTCTCCATCCTAGGCTGCTGTAAGCAATCAGTCAGATAATAAAGGCAGCAATATCAGCAAAACAAGTGTACTGCAGAAACCTATACCTCAGGAAGACGAGAAGAAAATTGAGATGGCTGTGTCAAGACTAGAACGCAGAGAGCAGCTCAAAAAGTCCAATACTCTTCCTACTTCTGTGACAGGTACAGTGATAGATTTAGGTTTTCAATAGTGATCACTTTTTTTTTTTAGTGGTAGCATTGCAGAGCTCTCAGGAGGGAACTAGATTCTTTTTTTGGCTCACATATCATCATCAGAATTATAAACTAAGTTCTAGCTGCAACATCTTTATTATTTCAGCAAGAAGGAACCCAGCTTGTCTGTCAGATCCCTGGTTAAGTCTGATGGGCTGGCAATTAAGTAAGATCCTTTTTCTACTTTAAAAATGACCAGATTTAATCTGGAAGTCCCCTGAGAGACTATAAGCATGGAATTCGCAATGTAATTGTGACAGTCGCTTCCAGATTAGCACTTCTGTTTCAAGATTTGGTTTACAGGGCTGAGACTAGGGTTTTCAACGGGAATGCCCCGTCGAAAAGGGATCCTGATGGTTCCGGTCAGCCACCCGCAGCGGGGCTAAGGCAGGCTCCTTTAGCTAAGACCCAAAGCCCCCTCCTGCAGCCCAAAGCCCCAGTGCCACCCCAGAACCTGCACCCCCAGCCAGAGCCCTCCCACCCCCTGCCCCAGCCTGGTGAAAATGAGTGCATGAGCGAGGGTGAGCAAGTGATGGAGGGAGGGAGCAGGGGTGGGGCAGGGCGTTTTGTTTTCCGCAAATAAAGTTGGCAACCCTAGCTGAGACTGATGCTGTATGTATGTCCATAAAGCAAAGAGACCATAATATTCCACGGTTTTGTTTAGTTATGAACTTTGCCAGATCCAGGCACAGGGCCAGCCTTAGGGAAAATGGCACCCTGGGCGAACTTGCATTTTGGTGCCCCTGGCCCCTGTGGGTGTGGTGCACCCCCCATTGCCCCATGTCCCCTATAGTCTCCCTAACCCCTGCACTGTGCCCTTTGCCCCTAATGCCTGCTCCCCCTCCTACACCCCTAATCCTTGCATCCTCTTCACTCTCAACCTCTGCCCCCCCTGCACCCTACTGTGCCACCTTCACCCCAACCCCTGCCCTCCTCCTGCACCCCAACACTGCCCCCTCCTGTGTCCCTAACCTCTGCACTGTGCCCCCTTCACCCCAATCCCTGCACCCCCTTCATTTCTACCCCCTGCACCTCCCTCCTGAACCCCTAACCCCTACTTCTGTTGAAGTAACTGGCAAAACATTACAGGGAAAGCACTTTCTACATTCACAGAATAGTGTGATGGGTGTCTTAGACATCTGTATTTTAATAATGTGCTTCTCCAGGTATGTTAGGGCTATAATCAATAGGGCTCGTCAAATATTTCTCCACAAAACATACTTGTACCCTGGCCTGTTTCTCTGTTAAATCCTGCCAATTAGCTGATACAAAACAAGCGTGCTGTGCTGATCAGGGCAATGGTGCAGTGACCAGGATTTATTTTACTGATTGAGATCAGGCAGCACCCATTTATGTAGATCATAATATTCTATAATACACTGATATAAATTAAAGGTAAATTGAAATAGGATTCCTTATTCACATATACATGAAAAGCATGATTACTACTACAAATAATAGCTAATGTGCAAAATTTAAGGTACTATAATATAATTTTTAATAAAAGAAGGATTAGTATGAAGTATTGCTAATGATCTTTGGTTAGAACTCCTTTGACATAGCCTTCCTACGACTTACTGTTTGGAGAAAAATGTGCTGAGGGATTATTGCTAAAAGTCACGTAGTAGCTGACTTTTGTATTCTCAGCAGAAGTAAGTCTGAGTCTGTATATTCTGTACTACTACGTGCCAAGGATTATGGTTTATAATTGGCTGAAAAGTGATGAAGTAATTCAGTTAGTGTTGTCTAATTCCTCATAGATCAATAATAATTAATACTGTAACATTATTAACCAGTCAGCCAATACATACCAAGGACTATATCTTGACTGATAGCAGAAGAATTCAGTGAAATATTTATCTCTGAACCACCAACCAACTATATGCTAGACTTTTTCCTAATTAAATCATTGGAAGCTAGTTATATTTTTTCTGGGCCTCTAACTCCACCCCCACCCCCCCTTAAAATCTGAGTTTCACAGGAAAAATTACTTTTGCAATTCATAATGTAGAGATTTTCAAATAGGGTCTGAATGTCTTCAGAAATATGTAACAATGCCTGTGCTGACACCTCTCATTTTGATCAAAATTCATTGTGCCTCAAGCATATATTGAACTTGATTTCACCTTGGTCACTATTTGCCTCTGAGGTCAAATAGTGATATTAGAACAACAAATATAACAGGCATCATATCTTATTACAAATATAGACATGTTTTGGCTGATGCAGGTTATGACGGTGCAGTCATTTGATATAAAGGCCTACACTGGAATTTGGCAAATCGACTTGCACTGAAAGTAGCTAAAAGGGGCTGTTTGGAAAGCGATATTTCAAACTCTCTGCTTCTCTTTGCACAGCCTTTGAAGTAACCATCTTTCCAAATTCTCTGCTACCAGGCTGCTGCACAGGCTTATAGAATTCCTACTCACAAAACTATGGGTCAGATAGTTTTTAAATTATTCAGTGTTTCTCTAAAAAGCAGATGATCTCCCACAGGATTTTAAAGTTTTGGGGTTTTTTCCACCCCCCAGTTATAGATTTAAAAAAAAAATCTGTTACACAAGTTGGGCAGACTCAGTCCAGTTCATAGTGGACAGCTGTCCACACAGAGTGCCTCCACATCTAATACTTATTCCAATAGTGCCAATCTAGAGGTGGTTCCTTTAGGTCAGGGTTGAACAGGGACAGAATAGGGCTGCTTGCACTGTACCTGAGGCATGAAAATAGAGACAGATTATATAGTTAATTTTTTGTGTAGGAGCATAATGTAGTAAAATCTCATTTTGTAGGCAAGTTAGCAACAGAAAGATAAGGGAGGTGTCAGCTGGTTTGTAAAAATCTACAGAATCATAATTCCAATGGTGTCATACTTTGCAGCAGGACGGAGGGAGAGAGACGACTCGCTGCCTCCAAGCTCCTCTGGTTGGTGGAAATTTTAATACAATGTTGTTGGAAATGGGTTGAGTTGGGTATCTTTCAAAAGTCCTTTCTCCTGCAAACACAAGGGTACCAAACATGACAAACCTAGAACAATTAACTAAATATTATATTCAAGAAAATGTTTAAAAATCAGTTTTTTTAATTATACTTTAACAGCTATACATTGCTTACATAAAAAGAGACACTGATCCTAATGAAGTTAGCCTTGACATGCAAGACTCAAACCATTTGTGAATCAGTGTCATCTCAGTCTAGGGCTTCACTGCTAGACACATCACACTGATCCTCATCTGCAAAAGGCAGACTTCTGGCCAAACATTTGCAGGGTGTTGAGCATCTGGTTTTTGACACACAGCATTTAATTAGCAGAAAGACTGTTTGTGGACCACATGGTATTTCACACATAACTGGCATGATCAATCCAAGACCCATTCATGCCTTATGGGGAAGGGTAGTTTCTGGATGTCCTAGAATCATTCTACTGCATGGAATTTTCCCTTTTGACCCTTGTCAGTGGCAGTTTTTCACCATCTGCTTCTTAGAAAACATCCACCTACAGAGCTGTTCATGTGCTGTAATGTTGGCCTTCAAATGGTAAACTCAACATATGAACCTCTTCAGTGCATCTATGACCTCATCAGTGACTGTCTCAGCCATTTCGAGCAAGGAGAGTCTTTGGAGGATGAATCAAATGCTTTGAGTAAGATAATTTGGTCTTTTCTGCCAACCTTCCACTATTGTGTCATCCTGAAAGGGCATGGAAACTTGGCAGTGTGCAGTTTTTAAATGATCCAAGGGATAGGAACACATTTCTGAGGGATATACAACAATTCTGTTCCCCAGCAGCAGCCACAAAAACAATCTTGCAGAAATCTTGGGTAGCATTTCACAGAGAGCACTAAAACATCTGTGTTTTGTGCAAAAATCCAGCGTTTAGTAGTATCTCTGGGGTACTGATGCCATTCAAAATAATTTTAGTGTCGGCCTCCTCCCAGGAACTATGAAGAAACTGCACTGAATGGTGAGAGGTAGCAGCTTCGTTAGGCCATGCCACAATGAAATTCTTCAAGCAATTCTTCCACATCAATTGTGGTACCACGGAGAACTTGGAGTAGTTTGTTGTAAGCCAGGGGTAGGCAACCTATGGCACACGTGCCGAAGGTGGCACACGAGCTGATTTTCAGTGGCACTCACACTGCCTGGGTCCTGGCCACCAGTTTGGGGAGCTCTGCATTTTAATTTAATTTTAAATGAAGCGCCTTAAACATTTTTAAAACTTTGTTTTATGTAAAGTAAATAGTTTAGTTATATATTATAGACTAATAGAAAGAGACCGTCTAAAAACGTTAAAATGTATTACTGGCACGCGAAACCTTAAATTAGAGTGAATAAATGAAGACTCGGCCCACCACTTCTGAAAGGTTGCTGACCCCTGTTGTAATCAATGGAGGAGCCAATACTGCACCTAAGCTGCTTGAGGAATGGGTTTTGGAATGAATTGCTAAAGCAACAGCCACTTGTAGTGGTAGATTATGCATATACCACACAGTTGTCGTGTGTATATTGGAAGCCTGCCTTTCACTCAAACTCTCATCTATGAGGCTTTGCGATAAAATGGCAGCTTTGTGCTCCACTTGCTTACCTCCATGCTTGCTGGTGCTGAAGTCACTGCAACCATCAATGCACCACTTAAAAATGAAATACAGGTCATGTGGTATTATTTTTTCAGGTTTGGCATCAGCTATGGATCCTTGAAACTCCTATGTACTGCAGGACAAAATGCTTTTCTGTGTAAAAAAAAAAAAAAAAAAAAAAAAAAAATGTAGTAGCTGCACCTAGAGTCTTCATACTATTCTTGACATCAGTGCTTTCACTTCTCACACCACACCTTTTGTTGCTTTTAAGGACATATGCAGTGATTCATTTCTGCAGATAGGATTGCTTAAAAACTATGTCCATATCCCACAGTTCAATTGCTTTGTAAGCCTTTCTGCTAAGCATATGTTTCTCTTCACTTTCAAAGCACATATTTCTCTGTACTTAGCCTCTGCACTGACCATCTCTACCACTTTCCCATCCATTAGAGCCTCTGAGGCAATTTATGAACTCCACCTGAGTCACACACTTTGCAGTAGTAAAATCAGTATTTGTTTGTATTGCTTTTTTCTTGAGACAACACATTAGATACGTTCTTGGTGCAGCACTCTGTGGGATACACAGTGGTGTATGCCTGGGTATCTTTTGGGTCAAAGCACCAACAACTTTCCATGCAACATTCTCACAAAGAGTGACTGCTTCATACGTGTTGAAACTGTGCTTCATGGATGCCTTCGTGCTTTCAGTTTAGGGCAGAAGGTCGTGTTCTTCTCAATATAAGGCAATTCTTGCCCACACCCGGCACTTGTCCCAGCAGCTTCATCTTTTTTCTGATGGTCGATGTACCTCCACTTCAGCCTTGCCAAATTCAGTTTATTAGTGGCACTTTACCTGCTATAAGAAGTGCACCCGAGTGTGGTGTTTTAACCAGGTCCTCTTCAGCAGTATTCTCCAAAGATTCAGCTACTAGTTAGTACTCTTCACCTCTCCATTGATACCTAAAAATGATCAAGTCTTTTGTAATAAATTACTTTGATTAATTATGTAATGTAACATATGTTATGTAAGTATGTGCATGCTGCTGTCAGATGGATTCCAGTGTTTTCTGGCTGGATGCTAATGTCTTAACCAGTGCTTCATTACAAGTCTTTTGGCCTAATGAACAAAGCTGATAAACATTTCAGTGGTATTGATTATTGCCAATGATGACAAATCAACTTGAAGCACTCCTTCTACTTTTACACGGCTGCTACTCTGAAACCTTCCAATATTACGAATCTGTAACATTAAAAAAATTAATCAGGTATTCTCAGCATTAACTGATAATAGAACACTGTCAGTTGAGGGCCACAATTTAATTTTGGGAGGGCTGCATGTTTGACATGCCTCTGTTAAAGTATAATTTAAAAAAAAAAAGTTGATTTTTAAACATTTTCTCAAACATGTATTTACATAATTGTTCTAGGTTTGTCGCGTCTGATACCATTGCATTCATGGGTATCATTCAAACGCCCTGTCTCCCATTTCAATGACGCTGGATTATAAACATTTCCACCATCCAGAGTACCGGGAACTGGAGCAGGCAACAAGTCCCCTCTGCCACACCACAGAGGGTGGCGTAATTGAAATTATGATTCTGTAGATTTTTTTGACTCAAATGACACCTCCCTTATCTTTCTATCATTAACTTGCCCATGGAATTACACATATTCCCACGCTATTAAGGCCTTAGCCAAAGCCCATTGAATTCAACAGGCTTTGGGTTAATCCCTTGATCAAGGAAATTTATTCTAAAATTTCTAGTCATAAAATAATTAGGGGGGTAAATCAGAGATTATTATTCTGTGAAAGAGGGACAAACTTGCAAAAGGCCTGTCTATTTAAGGGTTTTTCTATAGCATCCATCACTATAGTATTTAATAATGCTGTCATCTGATCCTTGCATTATACTTCATGCGGTTCTGCTCTGAAAAGTGACTGTAAAAGGCAATTTCTTATTCAACACATACACCACTTGTATATATTCAGAGATATCTGCTTATTTTAGTAATAAATGGTTTTGGTACGTGGGAAGCTTGCAAACAAGCAGCTATGGGAAGGGAAGGTGGATTCTATTCCTACTTAAACAGTAACATCAGAATTGATAACTAAGTAGAAATTGCAGAGCTACATTATTCTGTGCAAATGTACTGACCTTGATTTGCCCAGGTGTCACCAAGGGCATAATTTGGAGACAGTGGGGTGGCATATGTATAAGAGAGCAGAACTGTGCCTGTAGAAACTTGGTTACTGCTTATACATAAGGAGGAAAGAATTTAGCTTGATTGTCAGGTTTTGGGTGGGAGGTTCCAGGATTGACAACAAGATTAAAAACAGCATTTTTACTTATAAACTGAGCAAATTTGCTCTGAAAACCATTGAGACTGTAAAAATAGTGTCCTAGCATTCCATGTTCGCTGAGTTACTTTTCGGCGTAGAACCACATTCAAGTGTGTGGGTTAGTCCAATTTTAAATGACTAATTTTTTTCATCTATAAATCTGAGCCAAATTAATTTGGTTTTCAACATATATAGAAGGTTAAAAAAGGAAGACTGAACTATAGTTTTAAAGACATATTACCTATACATTTTGTGAACAGATTCACAGCAAAGTTCATAGTTCTCCCGTATTCTACAGTGTAGCATGTTTCATCTGTTTTATTTTTTTTCTCTCCCAAATCAATAAACAGTGGAGATTTCAGATTCTGTTCCATCAACTCCATTAGCAAAAGAGGTTACGAAGAGATTCTCTACTCCTGATGCTAACCCTGTGTCAACAGAACCAGCCTGGCTGGCCCTAGCCAAGAGGAAAGCAAAAGCCTGGAGTGACTGTCCGCAGATCATTAAGTAAACTGTAACCTTTTTGCTCTTTACATTTTGTTTCTTAGGTGTTTTCTCCTTTTTATTGATTCAGCTTTTTACACATAACAAAATAAACTGAACAAAATTTAAATGCATTTCCTGAAGGATTAAAAACTTAACTGATCACCATTTGGCTCTAGCTCACTATAGTGTGTGCTCACATCATAGATCCTTTTGCTTTGAAAAACTAGGCAGAGAGTGGGCCCAGGCATACAGTTCAGATCCAATTTCTCAAAATTCAGGGCTGCTCAAATGTGAGATTTTGGTTTTGCCCAATATAAAAAGAGGCCAAAACTTCAGATCAAAAGCTCTTTAAAATTTTGTTAGCATTTGAGTCTGAGGTTTTGGATCTCTATTCTCCATGCAGACAACAAAAAGATTCTGGCCACTCTAATACAAAAAATGAATGTAAAATGCATGCTCCCTCATCTTAGCCCCAATGGTCGCTTTTGAACTCAAGGTTTGATGCAGTTTATTTGCAATTTGAAAACCTCTCCAAGACATTTTGGGAGACTTCTTCCCACCTG
Source organism: Emys orbicularis (assembly GCF_028017835.1). Taxonomy (NCBI): domain Eukaryota; kingdom Metazoa; phylum Chordata; order Testudines; family Emydidae; genus Emys; species Emys orbicularis. Next base: position 91,985,439 of record NC_088687.1, on the reverse strand, counting down.
CAAATGAAGTGGTAGCATCCAATTACTGAGGCATTATTGTCTTTCATGCTGGGGGACTCAACACAATTGCTGTACCTCCCTCCTCAAAAAGAGGGAATGATCTGCCCATCATTCCAGTTAACATATTCATAGGGCAACCAAACAAAAAGTCATGGAGCAGGAATACAAAAAGGGTTTCTCCTGTTCACTCAGAGGCAAAGTCAATTATTAGGAATCCATGTGCTCAGAGCACAGTCGCAATCTAGGATCCCATTCCTACAAATATCTGTGTCCATGAGTAGCTTTACATACCTAAGGAGTCTCCTTGAGTTCAAAGGGACTGCTGACACGTATAAAGTTATTCATGTGTAAATATTTGCAGGATTGGGGCCTAAAAGCTTAAAATCAGAAAACCAAGACCCTGGGATCCTCATGACAAGGTGGTAACTTAAACTTATTTAAAATTCAGTTTCCTGAACAGAGAATAAAACGGGTTCTGACTTCTAATTCTTGCTAAGGTTGTTCCCTGAGTGACTTTAGTATAAGGAAGGTAAGTGATTTGTCTGGATAACCCAGCTGTAAAATTGCGTAAACAAATTTACTTACTTGGGGGGTGGGAGGAAGCAGTTGTTGCAGCTGAATTTTTTTTTTTTTTTTTTTTTTTTTATAAACTGTTCTCCATGCAGCTAAAGATAAAGAACATTTCCACTTTTTTTTTTAAAGTAGTCTTTAAAATGTAATAAAAAATATTAGCATCCTTAAGTTTTCTACCCAGGAAGTTATGCTTTTTTTAAAAAATGGCTTTTTACACATAGTAAGTACATCAACAAAAAGCAAGCTTCATCTTCCTAAAAAAAATTCCTGTGTTTTCAATGAACTTTGCATATTGCTGCAAATCCCCCTCTGTTTAAACATATATGTTTTCTTGTGAGTCATAAGCTAAGTCTACAGCATTTTAAGAGGAGGCATTTCAATAAGAAGAGAGGAGAAATTGCATTACTACAGCATAATGTATCTGATAACTTCATATTATTACTTTTCTTTAGCCAAATTGCTGTACATCACACAAGGAGGGGAGCACACTGTAAATAAAGCAGAAAACAATGAGCCCTGTACTGTCCTCCTTGGTCTAAGAACTGAAAAAAGCTAGTCAGCAAAAGTTGTTATTGAATAGACTGCATCCTATGTAGGAAACAAAGGTTAAGCAGCACAGTTAAAATAGCACAAACACAAAAGACACATGAGCTTCAATAGAGGTGCAGCTCAAAATAGGTTTGTTCTTGTGGCTCTTGCGCAATCAGTGTTCCACTCTTTCATATTTAAACTAGAACCTTTAAAATCTCGACCCTTGTTCCTAACACATTAAGTATTTAAAAATTTTATACACAGAGGGACAAGTGAGCTCTCTGGTACTTGCACACAACTCCTATGGACTTCAATGGGAGCTCTGTGAGATTATCTGAAGGGGGGATTTGGCCCATAATATTCGTGTGTTTAATTAGTCCATAAAGTAGCACTTCTTAATGTACATTTATACCATATCTGGGTTTTGAAGTGTGCAAAAGAGTTGTTCTTGTAATTATAACTCTAAACTGCTTGAAATCCATCACCAGGATTTTGGATGCAGGTGGGGGGCCGGGAAGGAGATGCAGGAGGTTGGTGGGAGCAGGAGAACAGGCCAACCACAAAGGTAGAGAAAAAAATAGTAGTCAGGATCAAAGAACTGAAAAGCATGTTTAATGATTTATAGAGCAAAAAGTAGATGCTATTGTGCATGACAAAATGAACTGACCTACCAAAACAACACTAGACACATTTATAGCACACAAACAGTTTGAAGTGATTAAGGATGGTTGTAATCTAAAGTTTCAAAGCAGAGTCTTTACAAGTGTATGGTATCTAGTATACTAAAAACTGCACTCAGTATGTACAGTACTTGCTTGGAAACACTTCTGAAGTCTACATGTTCAACACTGACATTTCATGTAACATCAATACAGACATTTGCACTAAACACCTGTGAATTGTTACTTTACTTTAGCTTTGTTGTGTCTTCTGAACAAATTGTCAGAATTCTGTAAAATAAAAAAATAGTTACTACTGAATTTATTCAAAGCAGCAAAAATGTTTTAAAAACTGAATGAACCACTATGTAGAAGGTCTCAATTTTTTTGTAATTTATAAACACAAAATACCATTTCTTCTGAACAGGTTATATATGATTAACCTCTATGTTCATATAGTAATGTACAAAATTATAAACAAAATGTATAATTGTGAGGTTTTTGTTTTCTGTACTTTTTTAATTTTTCAAATGTTTTAAAGTGCAATTGTTTCTTATGTCATTTTAATTCCTATTAAATTATAATCCAGTCAAAATGATCAGATGATGTATGCATTCACTGTCTCCTTCTGTTAATGGTATAGGTCAGATTTATTTATAAATAGAATTTTTAGTGCTACAGGTGTCTTGCTATGTGTTTTTATCAACAATAAAATTGAGTAACAAGACCTATGATGAAGGGATACATTAGTGTAATTTCTATTTTATTTTTATATTTTGGTTGTCAGATTTTAATGTAAATGGTCCCATTATTGGAAAAAGTTGTTCTATTTCAATAAAAAAATATCTACAACTGTTGTTTTTGTAACAAAGAAGATGGTTCCTGAGTTTAAAATGAAGCTTTTGTCATTGATAGACATTGCAAATTTAGATTCAACAAATTCACATCACTGCTGTGTGTTACTGAACTGGGAAAAAATGACAATACAAAATTCATTTCAACAGCACCATTTTAATTGTTCATGCAGGAGCTTCAAAAGTCACCAAGCTAAATGTCTTCACATCTGGACATGTGTGAACTGAGTCTTGAGTTTTACTCAATGATCCAAGCCAATTAGTAAATACTTAGTACAAAAACAGCTCTCTAACTTTTTTTAAATGGGTTATTGTATTTAAAGCCCAATGCATTACAATACCATTGCTAAGTGTATTAATGTTTCAAACCTTTGTCAAGCTACAAAAGCAAGCTTACCTACTCTCCTTGTAGCCTGTCAGGAAATTGAATGTGTTAGATGCATTCAAGTTGGCAGTCCCTGATGAAATTCATCCTATGGTACTTAAGGAACTAGCTGAAGCAATCTCAGAACAATTAATCTTCAAGAACACATGGAGGATGGGTGAAATCCCAGAGGACTGGAGAAGGGCAAACAAAGTAAATATATTTAAAAAGAACAAAGACGACCCAGGAAATTATAGACCAGTCAGCCTAACTTCAATACCTGGAAAGATACTGGAACAGATTATCAATCAATTTGTAAGCACCTAGAGGCTAATAGGCTTATAAGGAATAGCCAACATGGACTTGTCAAGAACAAGTCATCCCAAACCAACCTAATTTCCTTCTTTGACAGGGTCACTGGCCTAGTGGATGGAGGGGAAGCAGTAGCAGTGACATATCTTGATTTTAGTAAGGCTTTTGATAGTCCCATATGACATTCTCATAAGCAAATGAGAAATGTGGTCTAGATTAAACTACTACAAGGTGGGTGCACAACAACTGGTTGAAAGATTGATAACTATGCTTTTGACTACAATGTTTTACTGAACCAACAAGGAGTCCAGTGGCACCTTAAAGACTAAACAGATTTATTTGGGCATAAGCTTTCGTGGGTAAAAAAACCCACTTCTTCAAATGCATGGAGTGAAAATTACAGATGCAGCATAAATATACTGACATGTGAAGAGAAGGGAGTTACCTTACAAGTCGAGAACCAGTGTTAACAAGGCCAATTCAGTCAGGATAGATGTGGTCCACTCCCAATAATTGATGAGGAGGTGTCAATACCAAGAGAGGGGAAATTGCTTTTGTACTGAGCCAGCCATTCCCAGTCCCTATTCAAGCCCAAATTAATGGTGTTAATTGTTCACTGTCACACTGGGAGGGTGAATCTAGTGTGCTCAGTCAGGGGTCAGTCCTGGGTCTGTTACTATTCAATATTTTCATTAATGACTTGGACAATGCAGTGGAGAGTACTTATAAAATTTCCAGATAACACCAAGCTGGAAGGGGTTGCAAACACATTGGAGGACAGGCTTAGAATTAGAACAACCTGAGCACCCTTAGCTACAGAAAAATATATTGGGAATATGGGAATTGAAGCATCTTAAAGGATCAGGCATAGCATAAGGTAAATTCCAGCGCAGTGTCTGTAGACTTAAGGTGGGATCTACAAAGAAATTTGGGCATGTAACTTCCACTGATTTCATTTCAGCTAAACAACAGAGTTCCACCCTTAGTTTATAAGATTCCTGAGAACATTAACGGAAGTTGCCAGTTAGTCGAAGGAAGGTGTTTGGGGATGAATAACTCCTATCACTTAGATTGGGATGGCCAAACTTACTGATCCTCTGAGCCACATACGATAATCTTCAGAAGTTTGAGAGCTATAAGACATGCACAACCTTTACACATGCATAATTTTACAAATATTAGCATCCTACTTACTGTATCATGGCTAATTACCGCAAGAGCTAGAAGACTTGTGGGTTTCCATCCTGGACGCAAGTCTTTGGAAATCCAGTTGATATGCTGTCAATGAGGTACGGAGGAGGTTGGTCATATGCTATGTTGTAAGGACTGCACAATGTTTCGATTTTATGAACGTCATCATGGAGTACAGCGATTCACAGCAGTATGTAGTGCCGAAAATTGAAATGAGGTGCACACTAATCTTCTTGAGTTGAGGAGACTTCATTCCTGGCACTTGTTTCCAGAACTCAATTGTAGACTGATGTATGCATCATCTTTAGAGCCTGGTCCTCCTAGAGTTCCAACAGTTCCATTTCTACGGTAGATGTTTCTATGTCCATGGTTTTGAGAATCAGACAGCCATCGTTGATCACATCAAACATGAATGAGTTTACAAAAAAGGCAAAGCAGGATCTCAGCTTCTGCACATCTTTAAACCTGGCCTGAAAGTCATCAAGCAGTCTTTACCTCTGTAATTTACCTCTGTATTCCTCAAGTTTGTGATCTTCTACTTCTATTTCAGGGAATGTGTTTACCCTATTCTTGAGATGGGGAAAGTGGTTGAAGTCTCTTGACATCATGTCTCTTTGCAGAAGCTTCAACTTATTTTGGAAGCTGAAGACTGTCTGAATAAGGTCAGAAATAATCTTATCCTTCCTTTGGAGGGCCAAGTCGAGAGTTTGTAGATGCTGCATAATATCAATGAAAAACATCAGATCCTGCATCCATTGCGCATCTTTCAGCTGCAGATAGGACTTTTCTTCAAGGAAAGCACTGATAGGCTCCAACAGTTCCACAAACCTATTTAAGACAATGCTGGTTGATAACCACCTCACAATACAGTAGAAAGATACATCGTTAGGTTTGTCTTCAAGAGCCAGCTCTTCAATTAAATCTTTGAACTCTTGATGAGTCTTCCTATTCGAGCAGATGAAATTGACAAATTTCTAGGCCCATTTTCGTAACATTTTCATACTTCAAGTATCTGCTTGTGAGATGTTCATGATGTTCATGCAATGAACAGGGAGAAACTCCGGAAATTTGGGATCGCTTTTCAAGAGTCCAATAAGGCCTACTTTCCCGCCCCTCCCCCTACATAGTTTCAGGTGCTCTATCCATTGAAACACTCACTAGTTTATCCAGCGATACATCGGCATTTGTCAATGCTGCGTCAAGTGCGTTCTTTATGCCAACCCCACAGGTGTTTCTTTTAGCGCCACTAAGTCCAACATTTCTTCTCTCACAATTATATCCGCGGAAATACAGCAAACAAATACAGCTAGATGTGGTTTATCTTGTATATCTGTGGATTTGTCCACAGCTAGACTGAATGCTAGAGAAGTCTTTAGATCATTTTGCATTTTGCTTGCAACATCAGCACTGATCTGGGAGATATCTCTCCATAATGTGGCACAAAATTGGAATTTCCTTTACTAGTCGTTGAAGTCTTGTGTTATTTGGATCTAAAATTGCAACCACTTCTGCAATATTCTTCTTAAATTATCCATCACAATATGGACGGTTAGCACGAGCGATATTCCATGACATAACAAAACTAGCTTCAGTCATTGTGTCAGCTTCCTTACTGAATGCCGAAAGTAGTGTCTGTTGAGGTGTAATTTTAATGGGGTTAACTTGTTTTTCCTTAATTCTTTTTCAGGTGTATATTTAGATGAAAAGTTATTGTGATTCGTTTAGTAGTGAAGTTTCAAGTTGCTCACTTTGTAGTGAGCAATGCATTGCGGATAAGGCACAGGGGCTTGCCACCTTTAACAGTGAATGCAAAATCTTCCTCCTATTCTGGCTTAAAACTTCGGTTTTCTTCCTCATGCAATTCTTACAATTTGAAGATGTCACTGTCATCCACAAAATTAACATAGGGTTAACACTTAAGTATAAAACTTCCAGCAGAGCGCGATGTTTGGATTTATGCTCTCAACGACGCTTCTTTGGAGTGGGAGCCTCTGAGTCGATGCACGACTTGGCACGACTCAGGGAGGCAATGTTGTGTTTAGGGGCGGTCCCCATTGGTGAGCCGCCCTTTTGCCCATGAGTGTGCTTCTTGCGCACACGGTGGGATTTGGGCAGAGGCAGCAGTGCCGCTAGCGCCGGGCAGGAAGGGCTGGGAGAAGTGCCCGCTGCCGGTTGGAACTCCGACAGATCCCCCCAGTGCTGGATCCAAAGGTGCACGTGGCTGCATCGCCTCTTCCATGAGGAGCTTACAGAGGCGAAGCTCCCAAGCTTCCAGAGTCCGAGGTGGGAGCAAGCTGCAAATGGAGCAATGATATGAGCTTTACCCAAGCAGGAGGCAAGGTTGGTGCTAGTCGCTCACAGAGAAGGCGTAAGGGCGCGAAGCACAGTACTTAAACCCAGCTTGCTGGAGCATAGACCCCGCACTGGGGAAGAGTCCCGTGAAGGGAAGAAAAGTCCAAAATGGCAACAATTAACAAATTATCTGAAAGGACAACTAACTTTACAACTAAGACTATGATTATGTCACAGAGGTCACAGAATCTGTGACTACCAGAGATCTCTGTGACATTTTCTGCTTCAGCCCTGGGGGCTGCAGGGTTGGCGCTATCAGCTAGTGGGGGGCACCAGTGATCTCAGGTGCAGGGGTCCTGCAACTCCCAGCTGTGGCATGGGGATGTGGTGTTTCCCACAGAGCCCAGTCCCCATGGGCAGTGGGGGGCCCTGCAGCGCCCAGGTGCCTGCCCAGACCGCCAAGCCACTGGAGTGCTGAGCCACAGCAGGCGGCCCCCAGAGCGCCAAGCCACCATGGGCAGCAGGTAGCTCCTGGAGCACCAAGCAACTCCCTGCAGTCCTGGAGCTCCGAGCCTCCACGGGCAGTGGGGACCCGCAGCTCCCAACTGCTGTGAGCTTGTCTCCCCCTCCCCCCCCCCCATCATCACCATTTTTAATAAAAGTCACAGACAGGTCACAGGCTTCCTTGAATTTTTGGTTACTGCCCGTGACCTGACTTTTACTAAAAATTACCATGACAAAATCCGAGCTTTAACTACAACTAAAGGGCGGGAAAAAACCAACAAAAAACTACATACAAGGAAAAAGAGGTGAAGACAGTACTCATAGCAAGCTAAGAGCAACAAGGAACAGAGGTTCTCTATCTGGCCATGTGGCAGTAAGAGGGAACTGGACCTGCATGGCCTCTTAAAGCCTCGGATGTGTCACACAGTTGATGTACGACTCACATGCAGGTCAACGGACACTACTATGAACAGTTCTGGCTCCAGCGCATGGGGTGCATGCGCACCCGACGGTTGGAATCCAGCGAGATCATCACTCAGAGAACTATTGAAATCCAACTTAACAGTAAACACAGACTTTGTGCAGAAAGCAGGGATATCCCAAGCACACAAGGTCCGCACAGCCCTGCGTGATGCAATTTTCTGTTATAATGTGCATGTGTAGCTGAAGCCTTGAGTCTGGGCACCTCCTGCAGGGCTAAAGGCCCGAGCCCCAACACGCCACACTAATGCTAAAAGAGCCACATGTGGCTCGCGAGCTGCTGTTTGGCCATGCCTGGCTTAGATCAAAAATGTCTACACAGCTATTTTTAGAGTGTTAGTGCAAGCCCCTCTGGCAGAGTCTGTTGACCCAGGCTAGGAGCTTGCTCCAAAATGCTATGTAGACATACCCACTGATATCTATAAGACTATTCCTGTGTTTAAACTCAAACATGGGCTTAAAAGGGCTTATAACAATCATATAATTTTGGAATGGGTTCCAGTGTAAACTTCACAATGTTCAAATCAACTATTTTTGGGCTAAGCATTTACTAATGGACATAGATCACTGTGTAAAAATGAAGATTCAGTTTATTCTTGCAAGTTAGGTCAGCTTCCCTAGATACCGTAAAAAGATTAAGTTGTAGAGCAGTGGTCCCCAAACTTCCCACTTCATGTTCCCCCTTACCCGTCTGCCACCCTTCCCCTCCGAGTCAGAGCTGAGAGCGGGGCCGGGGGCCAGGAGCAGAGCTGCGGCCCGAGGCTGGGGACAGAGCAGGGCTGGGTGGCACTCCCTCCTGCCCCCCCATGGGGGCTGGCCCAGGCACTGCTGCATTCCCCCGAACGCATTTTAAAAACCTATATAGAATAGAATAATCAGCACTGAAGGATTCCCCACAACAGATAGCAACCTCAAGGGAAAGGTGCTTGGAGAGGCAGAGCACCTCAGTCTATGCATGTGCAGTAGGCACACTGAGACATAGTTATCTATTTACAAAATATGTTAATACATTCAATAAAAAGGCTAAATTGCCAAACCAAATACTGGAAAACTTGAGACCAAACAGACAAGCAAATTTCCATGCTAGACATGACATATGGCATAAAATTCAATATAAATTGCCAGAAACAGTTATGTCAGAGTGAACACATTTATTTTTCACCAAAATTCAGCTTAAATCAGACACATGATGCTGAGCAATCATTAAGTCAAGTGCCGTCTCTTGATTAGGAAAATAGCTTGACTTTGAAAACATATTAGCTAGCACCAATGTTCACCTAGTGTAGACACTAACACCTTAAAAATGTGTCCAGAGATCATGACTGGGGGGAGTTTACGGTTGTCCATGACCACGTATCATTTTTAAAAAGTATTACACACTGTTGCCACTAAGCACTATCATGTTTTAAACAGCACATAGGCAAAATTTTAAAAGAAAACCACACATTTTTCCTAGTCCAGACAAGACAATGGGTACATTGACTCTGCAACAAACAACCTACGGCAGCGAGCCTCAGAGCCCAGGGTCAACTGACTCGAGCTCCTGCTACGGGACTAAAAAGAGCTCTTTTTAGCCCCACAGCACAAGTCCAAGTCAGTTGATCCAAGCTCTGAGACTCACTGCCACACGTCTTTTATTGCAGCATAGACATGCCTGTTGGTGCAAAATTGTTAACTAACAAAGTTTGCAAACATGATACATTTTACAAAAGTAGCATGGGCCAAGAGCAGCACCTACAGGCCTGGGTGCTTTAAAGTACAATTTAAGGGTGTTCTTAACGTCCAAGTGTAGACACTAGAGATAAAGCAGATTAACACATCCTAATAGTTCTTGTTTCTTCAGCGATACACAAATCTAGGCAATAAACGTAATCATTTCTACAGCCAACAACGAGCCTTGATCCGCATACTACAGGGGAAGAGAATACTTCTCCTGGAAGTTTATTGACACCTGTTACCAATCCATTCTTAGCATTCAGGACCCACACTGTACCATCTGTGGATGTTGCTGCCAGCAGCGTTTCACTCTCCAAGTCATGACTATGGAAAATAAAGGGAGTTGCATATACGCTTGAAGTGGTTTCAAATTTCCACAGTAAATTACCTTCCATATTACAGCAGTAGATAAAGCGGTCATGGGAACCAAAATATATTTCTTGCTTAGTTAAACTTGAGATACATGGGGATGAAAAGACTGGTCCACTGGTGGAAAACTGCCAAACCTACAGAACAGTATTAAAAAAATAATCCATTATTACAGGTTGTTCAGGTTACCAATGACACATCTATTTAATCTTTAGGGACAAGTTGTTGACAGAGAAGACAAATATACTGCATCATCTGGATTCTGGCATATGGTGTACTGTATAATACATGGCTAGAAAATACTTGCAACATTCACGAGCTAAGCTCCACACATAAATTCAGTAGGCAGGCACTCACATGATAGTTTCCTGTAATGCAGTGTTGTTGTAGCCATGTTGGTCCCAGGATATTCCAGAGAAAAGGTGGGTGAGGTAATATCTTTTATTGGACCAACTTCTGTTGGTAAGAGACAAGCTTACACAGAGCTGAACTGAAGAAGAGCTCTGAGTAAGCTTGAAAGCTTGTCTCTCTCACCAACAAAAGATATAATCTCAACCACCTTTTCTCTCTCGTTTCCTGTAAATTATTTCACCTATGTGGAGGCTCTACTAAAAAGAGGCTAAACAGGCAACACAGTAAGTACCTCAAGGCCATTACAGTAGAGGTGTCCCTCCAGCAGGGCAAACCCCACATCCCCTCTCCATGCACTCTGAAGAAAATCTTTCCTCACTGTATTGGTGTAGTGTAACAAATCCCATCTTGCGGGAGTTCCGAGAAGCACCTACATAAAGATCCCTGCAAGCCAATGAAGCGGGGGGGGGGGGGGGGGGGGGGGAGAGAGGAGTCCTAGCATCACTGTTTTAGAACATCAGACATCCAAGGCTGGGAAAGCTATCCAGTTAGAGAGGGCTGCTGTCATGCCACCAGGAGAGGAGGATATGGCTTTGTCAAAGGGAGGACACTGGCTGCTGGTTACTTCTTGCAGCAGGCAGTGCTCCCCCCCTACTCCCACCAGTGACGAAGAACCATTATGCTGCCCTGGCAACGAGGAATCACCTGCAAAGGTGGAGAAGGAGAAGCCATGTACCCCCCAAGCTGTGAGGATCGCAGCCACCACTCCCAGGAGGAAACGTCGGGTAGTGGTGGTTGGTGACCCTCTTCTGAGAGGGACGGAGGCACCCATCTGTCAGCCTGACATGGCATCCCGGGAGGTATGCTGCCTGCCAGGGGCCCATATCCGAGATGTTATGGAAGGGACTGTCAAGGATCATCCAGCCTTCTGACTACTACCCCATGCTACTCATCCATGTGGGCACCAATGATACTGCAAGGTATGACCCTGAGAAGATAAGAAGTGACTACAGGGCTCTGGCAGCAAGGGTGAAGGAGTTGGTGGCACAGTTGGTGTTCTCTTTGATCCTTCCGGTCAAGGGTAGGGGCTCAGGCAGAGACAGTTGCATCCTGGAGATGAATGCCTGGCTGTGAGGATGGTGTCGCCAGGAGGGCTTTAGATTCCTTGACCACGGGATGCTGTTCTGGGAAGAAGGACTGCTAAGCAGAGACAGGGTCTACCTATTGAGGAAGGAGAAGAGCATATTTGGATACAGATTGGCTAATCTAGTGAGGAGGGGTTTAAACTAGGTTTGATGGGGGCAGGTGACAAAAGCCCACTGTTAAATCCAAAACATGGAGACCTGAGAGAAGGGTCAGAATCTGAGGGGGAGCATGGACCATTATAGGAGACGTCATGGTAATCCCAGAAAGTCACGGAATCCATGACAAACTCGCAGCCTTAGTAATAACTAACAGTCAGCATGGATGTGAGAAGAACAAATTGTGTGAAACCAACCTAATAGCTTTCTTTGACAGGGTAACAGGCCTTGTGGATAACGGGAAAGCAGTAGATGTGATATATCTTGTTCTTAGAGAGTAGTTATCAGTGGTTCACAGACAAGCTGGAAAGGCATATTGAGTGGGGTCCCACAGGGATCAGTTCCTGATCCGGTTCTGTTCAATATCTTCATCAATTATTTAGATAAATGGCAGAGAGAGTACACTTATAAAGTTTACTGATGATACCAAACTGGGAGGGGTTGCAAGTCCTTTGGGGGATAGGATTAAAATTCAAAATGATCTGGACAAACTGGAGAAATGGTCTGAAGTAAATAGAATGACATGCAGGAAGGACAAATGCAAAGTACTCCACTTAGGAATGAACAATCAGTTGCACGCATACAAAATGGGAAATGTCTGCCTAGGAAGGAATACTGCGGAAAGGGATCTGGGGGTCATAGTGGATCACAAGCTAAATATGAGTCAACAGTAAAGCAAACATCATTCTGGGATGTATTAGCAGGCATGTTGTAAGCAAGACACAAGAAGTAATTCTTCCATTTTACTCAGTGCTGATTAGGCCTCAACTGAAGTACAGTGTCCAGTTCTGGGCGCCACATTTCAGGAAAGATGTGGACAAATTGGAGAAAGTCCAGAGAAGAGCAACAAGAATGATTAAAGGTCTAGAAAACATGACCTATGAGGAAAGACTGAAAAAATTGGGTTTGTGTAGTCTGGAGAAGAAAAGACAGAGGGGACATGATAACAGTTTTCAACTACATAAAAGATTGTTACAAGGAGGAGGGAGAAAAATTGTTCTCCTTAACCTCTGAGGATAGAACAAGAAGCAATGGGCTTAAATTGCAGCAAGGGTGGTTTAGGTTGGACATTAAGAAAACCACCCTGACAGTCAGGAAGTTTAAGCACTGGAATAAGTTGCCTAGGGAATCTCCATCATTGGAGTTTTTTAAGAGCAGGTTAGACAAATACCTGTCAGGGATGGTCTAGATAATACTTAGTCCTGCCATGAGTGCAGGGGACTGAACTAAATGATCTCTCGAGGTCCCTTCCAGTCCTACGATTCTATGATTTTATCAGTGACAATTTTTACTATGGACAACACTTGTGAGTTAAGTACCCTATGGCTGTGCCCAGGCAAACAAACGACAGCTTCAACAACAAAAATTAAAACCAGAGATGCAAATCTTGTACATCTCTGAGAAAATAAATCTTACCATCGCATCCAAGATTCTAAGAATGAGACCAAGCCACACACACACACTTACACAGGTACCTCTGCCATGACACCAGCATTTTGTTTGACACCTTGATAAACATGTCAGTGAAACCTTAATTCCAGTCAGTACCTTTATAAAACAAATCTGAAAGATAGGGATGGGACTTGAAAGCAACTCTTGCTTTCAACTCTGCTGTGTGTATCCCTGACATCTGCTAACAGAATTCAAACCAAAAATGTCACCACCTGACATCCCTCTCATCCTTCCCTCCCAAATTAAATGGTTAGAATTCAACTGAGATGCTCAGGATTTTTACCTCTGCATTAGGAACGGAGGGATGGCTGGGGAGAGACTGGGATTCTGGGTTTTATTTCCAACTCTGCCACTGACTTGCTGGATAGCCTTTGGCAAACTGCTTTACCTCTCTCTGTTAGAATTTACCTTTCTGTAAAATGGGTACATACTGATACTTATTTTACCTGGCTGGTGTAAGCGTTAATATATGATAACCACTGAAATCCTCAGAACAATTTTATAAAACTGCGATTTATTACTAAAAGATAAATCAAAGCAAGAGTTTGTGATGTAAGAAAGTCGAATAATCTAATAGTGATAGTTTTTCACCTTTTCTCCTGAGTGGCTAAAACAGTACACATTCCCATCCACACATCCAATGCACACATACTGCTCACTGCAGTGAGGAGAGGAGAAGAGGGGTTTTCCACAGGAACTTTTCCAGATCTTATTACCCGTATCCTGTGAATGACAAAGTACAAGACATGGCATTTAATGAGATTGTAGAAAGCTGCACAAAACTACTGGGCAAATCTTCTTCCTAGTAACTGGGCTGGGCCCTGGGAATAGCCACAAGAAAAGAGAATTCGGTCCCCCAAGCGGCAAAGCAAGAGCAGACCTACTCTGCAGAGATTATTCCAACTTAATACCTAGAACAGCTTTTAGCAACACGGCTGTGCAGCTACAGCCATGCTGCTAAAAGGCGCGCAGTGTAGCCGCTGTTTGTCGGCAGGAGAGAGCTTTCCTGCCGACAAAAAACTCCCACCCATAATGAGCAGCATCAGTGTTGTCAGCAGGAGAGCACTCCTGCCAACAAAGTGCTATTCACATCAGTGCTTGTCGTAGACAAAACATTTGTCTTTCGGGGGGGGGGGGGGGGTGAGGGTGCGTGGTTGTTGTTTTTTTAAAACACCTGTGAACGACAAAAGTTTTGCCAATGTAGACAAAGCCTTAGACACAGAAATACCTTTGAAAGCCAGTGCTCAGGCCACACTCCTCTCCTCAGCATCTCCTACTGGTTAAGTTAAGCAGCCCCCGCTAGCTTCCATGAATCCCTTTCTTAGGCACCTGACTCTCCCCACACATTGTGTAGGGAACCTGGGCAACTAACTTGAGGCTGAGAATCCCACTGGGAGGTACAGCACCTCCAAGTCAGGAGGTTCACAGAGTCCTTTTGTGAATCTAAGTCTTCGTCTCTCTGCACCTCAGATTCCCCATCTGCAAAATCAAGATAATACTGCTCTCTTTTGAAATGCAGTGAGATCCCTGGATGAAAAAGATTGTTATTAGAAAGTATGACCTTGCAGTCCTTACTGAAGCAAAACTTCTACTGACTTCAGAGCATGTTTTGGCTGAATAAGGATTCAAGATCTGGCCCAGAGATAGCAAGGAAGGTACATACTGGATTTACAGCCAATAAAAGTCCTCCTAGTGTAGCAACATACAGGTGATCTGGCAAGATACTTAGATAAGGAGACGAAAACACAGCTCCACCTTCACAGTGCAGCTTCCAGACATGTTCCTCCTTCTGTCAATCCAAGAAAAAGTATATAAAAAAAGCTATACAATCTGATAACTGAGAGTTAAAGTTCATTATGTTATTTGCAAGGACTCAGACGTCAAAGTTTTATCAACAGCAAGTTTACTTGGAAAATACTACTTAAGTGAAGATTATAATTTGCCAGCAATCAAAGAAACCCATATTGCTCAGGGCAGTTTCTTCTTTCACAGAGCTAAATATTGGAAACTCAGCTAAGAAATATGTAATAACACCCACATCACTTTCCTTCTCTCAACCCATTGTGGGTTTATTACAAGTTGCCTGCACTGGGAGTACAGGTTTTAGATTTGCCCTAACCACACAGTTCCGTACTAGTGATAGAGGGTAATTTGCCATATAGTTCTGAACTGGCATTGGCAGTGCTGGGAGTGTAATGTAGGGAGACCACAGACTGCCAACAGCACTTTTAATCACTGTCATTTAACCCTACTCCAAGCAGGCCTAATTAACTCAAGGCTTAAATGAAAGCAGTTGGCAGTCTGTTTACATTAGGGCTCCCAAGATTGCCAGCACTGATGGAGCTTAAGCTGGTGTTACCATAGATATGGTTCAAGAGGGTCAGATGTTTTACTTTTGATATACATAAAGTTAGTCAGGGTGACTTCTTACATAAATATCCAAAGCATATATATGCTGGTCATGCGATCCAATGTAGATTAGTCCAGTGGAAGGATGCACAACTGCAGAGCTTTTCACAGCATCTTCTGCAGTAAAGATACAGTGTATTTCCCCATTATGGCTTCTGAGTACATACACGAAACCATTATAGCAGCCTGGATAAAATAAAGTGCAATAGGAAAAAAAAACAGGTAATGATATTTGCATTAGCGTTTTAACTGCGTCATTGCTGATCAAAAGGTTGGAGGTGATAGATTGACTCACGAGCTAACATATTTCCCAGCACTTTCTGCATTCAAGCTTCTTGCTGAAAATAAAACCTCACAAGTGCATTTGACATTAAGCGCTCAATGCTCTTCTTCTGAGTCATTTTAAAGCTATGCCTATTTTTACTGCGCTATTACTGTGAAGTTTGTTGGAGGACGGGTGAGCTACTGAATATGGACAAGGGAAGTGAAAAGTTTGTGCATATTAATGAAATTACTTTTATTCTCATTTATGTTTCTGGCAATAAACATAAAGCTTGCCTCTCTCACCAACAGAAGTTGGTCCAATAAAAGATATTACCTCACCCACCTCGTCTCTCTAATATCCTGGGACCAACATGGCAACAGCAACAGTGCATCTGGCAATAAAGACACTGAAGTGTATAATAAAGAGCCTCCATTTTGTTTAATAAAATCCAGGCTCTAGTGCAAGAGACGTTAGGGCATAATAAAACATCAGCACAATTTTGTTACCTGCAGGCTCAACAGCAATCAAAATATCAGCCAAAACTTTGGTCACCACTGTCTTATGTCAAGCCAAAAGGCAAGGGATCCAAGCTTTGTACTATTTAACACGTTAGACATATCAGGTGTGCATGCACCACATAGATAACATTAGTGAGTATTTAATTACTCTCTTTTCATCTGAGCAGATGACAAAAACCCTCCTGATTTTTCATGGGGGGGTCAGTTACAGGTGACACATTAATCCTTTATGAGGCAATTATGGCCACTTTGACATGCCAACAACAAACTGCTTTAAAATTCAAACAGCATACACCAATGCAGTGGAAAGTGCATTTGCCAATATCTTGTATAAGTGACCTTTGCTCAGAGTACCCAAAAAAGCTTTTTAAAATTAAAAAAAAAAAAAAAAAAAAAAAAGATTATTTTGCACTAGATTTAACTTTCTGAAGTATCATACACTAAGTTCTACTGTAACACCGACAGACCCCAGTCGTCGGCAGGCAGGATTGAACCTGGGACCTCTGGAGCTTAGTGCATGAGCCTCTACTGCATGAGCTAAAAGTCATGTGGCTCTTAACTAAGGCTGTAGAGCAGACTCATTAATCTCTCTTTAAGTGGTCTTAGTGCCACTAGATGGGACAGAACATCACACCCAGGGGGTGGGTGGGTTGCACTCTCTCAATTTTTAAAGCTTACTTTAAAGACATTTTTAAAACTTATCATCCCATGCTTTTCTAAGCAGTTCAATTATTATGTTCTAACTAAATTCTTCAAAAGGAACGTGTACCTATTGATTATCAATGTACTAGTACAGTACAGTTAAGAAAAGAAGAATAAATCCATTAGTACATAATACTCCTACTTGATTGCAATACTTTAAATAAGTTGCCCTTCCATTATTTTTTATGGTTGTGATAGGGTTACTGCCTCCTGAACACCTGCTCAGGATCTGGCATGGCTGCTGAGGGGCCCTTAAAAAGTCCATACTGTTTAGATAATACACTGGTCCATGGGAAGGGACTAAGTCCTGCACAGAGTAATTCAAAATAGAACTCAAACTTACAGAATCTTCACCCCAGTTTCAAGATGGGACCAGCCCCTCCTCCCTGAGTGTCCGTCCTCTCTTTAAAATTCCTTTCAGAGTTCAAACACAAAACAGGCTCCTCTACCCAGTCCCCAGCTGAGCCCAGTTCCTCCCACCTGCGGATCTGTCTCTCTAGGTTTCCAAAGTCTTCCTCTCCTGACAGAGGGGCCTCACAGTTCCCCTCCTTGGGGCTGTGCTTATTCCTATCAGCTGCGACCTTGGATCAGCTTCCCTCAAATGGTTGCTCCTTTTCTCAATATTATTCCTTTCTAGATTGGAAGAGATCAACAGACAGACCTCCTTCCCCTCTGCTGACTCAAGGCCCTACAGGAGCCTTCTTTCTGCCTGAGGAATCTGCAAACACCCACTTTCTCTCTCTAGGTCTCTTGCTTTATCTACCTTAGGCCTGATTCAGCCACCTGACCCATCTGTTACATGACTTCACTATTACTCATCCTCCTCCCCTGGGGAGATGAGCTACACTTGTCACAAGTGGATTGGAACCCACCTCGCTTTAAAGGGCCCAGCCACCCTCAATAGTGGCATTGAAACGGCTTTTCTCTTTTGTTCCCATTTACTGCAGTTTAATTTTAGACAGACACAGAACACGGGTTAGTGGAAGTAGAGATGCCAGCTACATATTGCTTGACATTGAATAAGCTGCTATGTAATCTGGTTACAATTTAAGAAAAAGGAAAACCATTTAAAATACATACCAACGATAATGAAGTTTCCACACTTAGACGCACATGCAGAGGATTCAATACGATCTCCAAGAATTCTCTCCCACTTGATTTTTCCTGAGTGTAAATCAATTGCCTGCATTGTGTGAGAATGAGACCCAACGTATACAGTTGCTGATAAATCATCCGTGGCTGGTATTATAACTAATGGGGAGGCATCTACACATTTGCCCATATTTGACTTCCATCTTACATGTAATATCAGCTTCTCAGGCATTTCTGAAGGAGCTTGTTCTACAGAATGAGTACCTGTTTCATTTGTCTTGCTTGCAATTTTTGGACGGCTTCTGCTCTTTCCAGATTTATTCTCTGTCACTTCATATTTCATTGTATTAGAAGTTACAGCAGATGAATAAGATGCTTGTTGTCTTAACTCTGTTCCTGCCTGTCCTGCATTATATGGGCTCATAAGAGACTCAGGGGAAGTCATTGACAACATCCGATTTCCTCGGTTTAGTGCAATAAATGCAATCAATCCTGCAGCAGCATTAAAGTACCTTCTAGATTTTGGTTTTGTGTGTTCTCTATGGAATTCCCCTCCACTGCTCTCATTCAGTTTTCTTTTCACAGTGTTATGATTCATTATTTGGTCCTCACTTGGGAATACAGCTTTAAGAACATGTCGGTAAACCTCAGCAATGGAGCTGCTGAGAATAACTTCCAGGAGTCCAGGAATGGCCTTGCCTGCCAAATTCTCAATCTCATCATGAAACCGTAGTGACTTCAAGGAATCTCCACCACTGTACAGAAACAGTGAATCTTTGGAAATGCTTGGTGAATCATCTGGAAGACTCAGCAGAGACTAGAGAAGAAGCGAAGAACAGAGTTTGTGAGGTGAACAATGTCCCAGTGCCACAGGGAAGTAGGGCCTGAGCCTGTCAGTGCCTCAGACCCCCACTGAAATCAACAGGGACTGAAAGAATTCAGCACCTTG
This sequence comes from Emys orbicularis, assembly GCF_028017835.1. Taxonomy (NCBI): domain Eukaryota; kingdom Metazoa; phylum Chordata; order Testudines; family Emydidae; genus Emys; species Emys orbicularis. Next base: position 91,966,555 of record NC_088687.1, on the reverse strand, counting down.
CAGGATTGTATTTGCTCTTTTTGGTGCTCTGAGAAATGCAGGCTGATCAAGTCATGGGGGAAAGTGTCAATTTCAGCAGTGCTAATTTTATGCTTGATTCTGATTCTGCAGTTACTGGCCTCCCTTATGGCTTTCTTGCTTGGCATGGGAAGAAGTATTCTGAAACTGATGACAGATTATGTGGCTGTAATTCACCCTACATACACTAACAGTTTAGCCCATTACAGTTTGCAACTTCAGCTTATGGGGGGGGAGGGGGAAAGGCTCCCTCCTGGCTGTTACAGAGAAATTGTATTTAAGTACTAAATGAACGGATGGAGCTACAGTACATAATGTACATGCAGCAAAAATATTCTGGTTGCATTAGTCACACTTATTAAAACTGTTTAATTCCTGACACATGTATAATGATCCACTGGCAATGATAAAAAGGCAGCTTAAAATACTACCTTCCATAAATACTGCAATCTTTCCCACAATTCCTCTGCTCCGCTCAGCTTACTGTCATGCCTTCTGGAATTTAGATGGTTACTGTAAATCTTGCACAGCTCAGAAACATCAATTTTGCCTTCAAACAAAATAAAAAGCACAAGATTTTTTTCACTGCATTTTAGACTTTGTATTTTCAAATTCTTGTTATGGGCTACATGTTCATCTAGGTCTCAGTCTAGATTTCTTTATTTGTGGGCAAAATTGCACCCATTTTTTTTACACCAGCAATCAACTGCACCCACATAAAAGGGAGCAGGATTTTGAAAATGTATCATACTACACCCACCCACATATAGTGCCTTATCCTGTCCCAACTGAAAGCAGTTGCCACTGACTTCAATGGAAGCAAAAGCAGGTCAAACAAATACGTGTGTGTGTATTTTCAAACTTAAAATGCTTTTAATTACTATTATTCAATTCCAGAGAGTCTAAGGGTGTCAAATAAACAGTACAGAGGAATGCAATGGAAAACAAATGAGAGCCAGACAGATTTGCTGCAGAACACAGCTCTAGCTTATGGTGATGGCTTAATACCATGGGTCACATCAGAGCACAATGCAATAAAATAAGTAATAGTGCATGAACCAGCTATTACTGTTTTGGGGTCGAGTTTCAGTGAAGAAGAAGAGACAACAAATTTAGCTTCTAAACAAAATAGAAAAGGCACACAGCAGCATCTGCACTGAAGAGCATTTGTCAAACATTACTTCATTTACCATGCAATGTGAAAGGCAAAGTTTCTATCAGCACAAGTTCATCAGGGATTGCGTAGGTTGGGAGATGTTTCTGGAGTTCCTTAAGAGTGTCTCTTGCTAAGTTGTCTTTAGGTACAACAAACAAGATTAACTTTTCCTGTCGATACCATGTCACTGCACAGGCTTCCACATGACAAAGACCTTCAGCAGCCTGCAATACAAGAACATTAGCCTTATTTGTGCTGAGGTGCAGGGTAAAAAAAAAAAAACCAACCAATAAATAAGGAATGGTTGTGAAGTTTATATTTTGACACTGGCAGCTACTGAATTTGTTGCTTCACAAATATTATGAAATCCCCCTTGCCCGTCCCCTTGTTTTTATTTTTGTTTAATTTAAATAAGGATTTAGCTCTCATGAAAAGTGTCAGAATGACAGCACTGAAGAATGAATGTATCTAATCCCACAGTGCAACTACAGCACAGGCAGCAGCAGTACAAACTTCTCAGAGACCCACACCACTGTACCTGAGGAACAACCTGGAAGAGGCACATATAGGAGTGGGAACAAAATTCACTCTCCATATTCATTCTATGGTTGGCATTTCTGCTGACTGCTGACAAAGGGGCCAAATGTAATCCCAGTTTTATCATGGGACCGCCTCCCCTCTAGGAACAGGGCTGACACCACCAATTCATCACTGTACATCAATCAAATCTGAACAACTTTTGTTACCCTACCTGGTTTGGATTTTATCCATCACTTGAGTCATCCAAATCCCCTTAAGAATTTCAAAGTTAAAGCTTAGCCCATTTAACACTAAGTGACCTTACATAAACTATTCAGTATATACTGATTTAGCTAGACCCAAAGGTTTAGACCAGGGTAGTCTATTTTTTGTCAAGGTCCAAATTTCTTGGTCAACGTATAGTCAAGGTCCAGACCCCAACCCAGCTTCCCTCCCCTAATTCCCAATTGCCCCCCCTTTGCCCCCCAAGCTCCCTGATTGCCTGCCAGCTCCCTGCCCAGAGAGTTAGGTGACCTTATTTCCCTTAACTGAAAATGGGACACATGGAGCTAGCCTGAGGCACCTGGCATTGCTCCTTGCACCCCCCTTCCCCCCAAACATTCCTTCATGCCCTCAATTGAGCCAAGTGGCAGGGGAGAGGAATGGGTATGGGCTAGGATTTAGGCAGCAAAGCAGGGTGTGAATGTGTGAGAGTACTTTTGAGCTTAGACCCAGCAGGTGAAGCTGCTGAACTATGATCCAGTTAGCGGTGTGATGCGCCTTTGGGGGATGGGATAGCAGAGGGGCAGGAAAGAGGCTCCAGATAGTGGGAGGGACCAAGGAGACTCCAAATAGTAGCCCTGGGAACATGGGGGGAGCCTGGGATGTGGCAGAGGTGGATGACTGGAGGTGGACTGGGGAGGGAGAGGACGATTGGGACAGTGGGGAGGGGGGGGAAGGGCTGGAGAGGGCTCCGGGGACTGGCCCCAAAGAACTGGGCCTGGAAAGGACCTTAGGCCAGGGTGGGGGGCTCTGAGAAATGCTCTGGGGCAGGGGGCACGAGACCGGGGTGGGTGGGCTCTGGGGGTATGAGGTGGGAGTGGGTGGGCAGGCTCCGGGATGGGGGCATGAGGCTGGGGGCACAAGGTCAGCTTTGGGGGCGGGGAACATGGGGGTGGAGCAGTGGGCTCCAGGGACCGCTTGGAGCACAAGCACAGCTCCGCATGGCTCCAACCCCAGCTCAGCTTCAGCCTGCACACAGAGGCGACACATAGCTGTGGCCGGGGGGGGGGGGGGGGGGGCGGGAAGGAGGAGAGACATATGAAAGGTTCTGGGGGGTTACATTCCCCCCCATTTATTGGGACGCCCAGAAGCGAGGAGGTAGCACTTCCCCTACTAGTATCACTCTCCGTGTGTCCATGCACCACGTGGAGGAAGCAGGATGGCTGGCTGAGCTCCTCCTCTCCCTCAACCATGGGGCTGTTTCACCTTCCCTGCTGTTGGAGTCCCACGCATTGCCTCTACTTTCTACCCCTGACTCACCTCAGTGGATAGTCTGCAAAGCAGGCAGCAACGCTGGGACTCCAACAGCGAGGAAGGTGAAGCAGCCCCATTAGGAGTGGGAGGAGCTCAGCCAGCTGCTCTGCTCCCTCCTTGCGACATACGGACACACGGAGAGCACCACTGCCAGGGGGAGCACTGTACCCATCAGAGGCATCAGGAGAAATGGGGGGGGGGGCATGTAACCCCACATGCCCCACCCATGCATCGCCTCTGTCCCCACAGTCCACTGAAAAGTGTCTTGTGGTCCGGATTTGGACTATGGTCCGTCTATTGACTATCCCTGGGTGAGACTAAAGATAAAATGTCATCCTTGAATATGAATGTCATTGTATGTGTTTGAGTCAGATACCTAACGTCAGATGCACTGGATGTGATGATGTGAACTGGGAGCACAATTTGGAACATCCTTGAGGATGAGCTTTCTGGGTTAGACAGAAATGGCTCCTACTGAAAAGATTAAGAAATGGACTCAGTGGGCCAAATTCTGCCTTCACTTACATTTGTATCATCCAACTGAATGCAATGAAATTGCACCAGTGGTAACTAAGGGAAGGCTTTGGTCCAATCATTTCATTTTTCTACGCTTCACCTTATTGGACCAAGTCTAAACAAATTTTAAAACATTTTCTGTAGACACATACCTCTGATCACCTTATGAAAAACAAGAGTAACTAAAGCATACCTTCATTCAACCACAAACATCCTCTTGTCCCCAGAGATACAACATTAATTTAGACAGAAATACAATGCCCTATGGGACAGTAAGGAGCTATTTGTGCATTCAGTGCAGTTACAATCCTAGTTCTACAGAAGGATGTTTCCACAGTCATTTCCACTGGGTCACAATAGGGAGAAGAACCTGGATCATTGCTATCAAGCATTAGCATTAATTAACAATACTGTACATCTCTCTGCCTCATTGACTTTCCAAGCCAAACACAGCCCTGATGCAATAACACTGATTGCAACTGAGTTGTGCCTGCTAACAAGACAGCTTGGATTTGATCCTCCTCCTTTTCCCATACCTCATATCCCTTCTTCTCCTTTGTCAACATCTGTTAATCTCTCTCTCTGCTGATATTTGACTCATTATAGATCTAATTGTAATCAACATTTGGTACTCATATAGTCTTTTTTGCCCAAGGGTCTCAGTGCTTTAGAAATATTAATCAATCCTCAGAGCACTTGGCTGAGGTAGGGATTTATTGTACCCATTTACAGATGGGCAAACTGAGATAAAGAGGGGTTACATGACTTTCCCAGGCCGCTTAAACTAGGAACAGAATCTAAGAGTCTTGATGCCACCCTTGTGCTCTAAACTACTACACTACCCTTTTCAATGACACACGTTAGTATTCTTCAGTTGTCAAATTCTCTACACAGTTTTGAGATTTAGTTTGCATAAAATAAACTATAAACAACAAAGGCCAGATTTTCAAAAGAGCTCAGCATCTGGCAGCATGCTTAAGAACAATGGGAGCTGTTGGGATGCTGAGCACTTTGAAAAATCTACACCCAAAGTTTGATTCAATTACATTAATTCTTGCACTTTTTTGCTGATGAACAAGTCACTGTAGCTATCTGTCCATAATGTTCCACATTGCATAATCTCCGAGCACTACACATCATATTACCTGCTGTACATATTCAATATTAAGACGTTTGCCATGACGTTTAATCTGATTGTCCTTCCGTCCTAAGAAAAACATCTCTGCATCCTTCACTCTCACGAAGTCCCCTGTTTCTCTCATTGTGTTCAAAGGGACAGTTACTTCATCATCAAGGAAGCAGATTCGTTCTTTACCACCTGTGCAAAAGAATGTAATGTTATAGCTTAGAATTACAAAATTATGAAGGGCCTACCTCATACTTCAGAATGTTACAAGTATTAAAATAACTTGGCAAAGAGCTGTTAACATTTGGCATATATAGGACACAAATGTTTGGAACTAAACTTCTGAAAGCAGAAGTATCAGTGGGACTGTATCCTACAATTGATTTAACTGATACAGTTAAATAACTTCTATTTATACTGAGCCAAATGGAAGCAGAAAACAAGTCATTAAAATAAACTGGTTTTGTGTATAAAATAATGGTAATTTCTTGCCTGTTAATCTGATTTCTCAAAGTCAGCCTATATTGCTAGATATGTGGCCCCCATCAAGGTGGTATCGGCTAATCTACATGTCCCATCCTGTTTCAGGTTGTAATGACAGAGCCTGAACCATTTCTCTGAATGTTGTGATGCAGTCTTCTTAGGGTTTATGGAATTTTTATTCCCTGGGCAGTTTCTAATTGAGAAGGATCAGCCACCCATGTGTTGCTCGGAGGGTTTACATCCACTAACTGTGCTGGCACAGATGGCCTATGGAGAATAGATTGATTCTTTCGCCACTGAAGAGCATATGACACTACTGAAGGTAGTTTTAAATTGAAAAGATACAAGCAGTGGCGTTTAGATGTTAATATCTAAATGTATGAAACAATAATTCTGACAGCCCTTTAAAGAACTTTGACAGGGTTTTATCACAAAAATCAGTATCCAGCCCAGTAAACTGTTTAAATACTGTATACAATTTAAAAAGTACATTGCTAGAGAAAACACCAGATTTCACTTCTGTATTTCAGAGTGTTTTGTTGTACAGGCAATGGCACTTTAGAAAACAAAATGCACAGAGATTAAAACATGACTTTTTTTGAAACTAATCAATTAAGAGAAATAAATATAAGATAACCTATGAAAACTTGTCCCTCTCCGTCTAGAACTGCAGAACCAGTGGCATCTCTGACTTCAACTGTTGTTCCAAGCAGTGGTGATCCCAGTGGTACAGGGGAATCAAATCTAAACATTTTAAAAAAATTAAAAGTAAAAATCTTTTCCTTCAGATAGCAGAGAAAACAAAAAATTCAAAATGCAGGCCGACCATAGACACTGCAGAGGTCTGTGGGTATGTATACACTGCAGTTGCGAACATGCTACCCCAGGCTACACTCCTATTTTTAGTGCATCAGCTCAAGCAGAGCTAGTGCATGTCAGTGTACCCATGCTGGGAAGCATACACTGAACTGCAGTATAGATATAACCCATGTGAAGTGAGATGTGTGGGGCCCCATCCAGCTTCCTCCTCATCATGCTCCCCTCTTAGCAGTTCCTCCACCAACTCCCACTATTTGGGCTGTGGCAACTCTTTACAATTTCCTATCTGCAAGTCTGGTCCACCAATGAATTCCCTGCCTCTTGCTGATTAACTGGAAAAGAAGCACTCTGTGAAGTGCACCTTTGCCCCCAATAATAACCTCCCCCTCCTTTCCTATCCCACTCTATTGCAGCAATTTGCAAATCGCTGGGTGGGTTCAAAGTTGACACATATGTGTTACAAGCAGATGGGAAAAAGACCTCTTTAACAAAGAGTCAACTCTCCCATGCTTGGAACTGAAAGACCACCAGCAAAAACAAAGATGACAAGACTTTATAGTCCTAAAGTAAAAACAAGAAAAATAATCTTATTAAAAAAAAATCCAAAGTCTTCTATATACACTACAAAGCAACAACAAAGGACACTTCCCCCACACCCATAGTATTTGCTTCAGGTTGGGGGGTGCTGTCTGTAAGCGAGGACTGGCACCCTATACCGGAAACCTACTGACCGCTATACTTACCTACATGCCTCCAGCTTTCATCCAGACCACATCACACGATCCATTGTCTACAGCCAAGGTCTAAGATACAACTGCATTTGCTCCAATCCTTCAGACAGAGACAAACACCTACAGGATCTCTATCAAGCATTCTTAAAACTACAATACCCACCTGCTGAAGTGAAGAAACAGATTGACAGAGCTAGAAGGGTACCCAGAAGTCACCTACTACAGGACAGGCCCAACAAAGAACAAAGTAACAGAACGCCACCAGCTGTCACCTACAGCCCCCAACTAAAACCTCTTCAGCGCATCATCAAGGATCTACAACCTATCCTGAAGGACGATTCCTCACTCTCAGAGACCTTGGGAGACAGGCCAGTCCTTGTTTATGGACAGTCCCCCAACCTGAAGCAAATACTCACCAACAACTACACACCACACAACAAAAACACTAACCCAGGAACCAAACCCTGCAACAAACCCCGGTGCCAACTCTGTCCGCATATCTATTCAAGGGACACCATCATAGGACCTAACCACATCAGCCACACCATCTGGGGTTCGTTCACCTGCAATGTGATATATGCCATCATGTGCCAGCAATGCCCCTCTGCCATGTACACTGGCCAAACTGGACAGTCTCTAAGCAAAAGAATAAATGGACACAACTCTGACATCAAGAATTATAACATTCAAAAACCAGTAGGAGAACAAACACTTGAATATCCCTGGACACTCAATAACAGACTTAAAAGTGGAAATTCTTCTTCAACAAAAAACTTCAGAAACAGACCCCAATGAGAAACTGCAGAACTGGAATTAATTTGCAAACTGGACACCATCAAATTAGGCCTGAATACAGACTGCGAGTGGATGGGTCACTAAAAAAAAACAAAAAACTAATTTCCCCATGCTGATACTCTCACCTTCTTGTCAACTGTTTGTAATGGGCCACCTTGATTACACTGAACTCATTAGCACTACAAAAGTGATTTTTCTTCCCTTCTTGTCAACTGTTGAGAATAGCCCACTTCCACCTTAATTGAATTGGCTCATTAGCATTGATCCCCCACTTGGTAAGGTAACTCCCATCTTTTCATATGCTATGTATTTATACCCTACTGTATTTTCCAGTCCATGCATCTGATGAAGTGGGTTTTAGCCCACGAAAGCTTATGCCCAAATAATTTGTTAGTCTCTAAGGTGCCACAAGGACTCCACATAGAAAGGAGGATGCCTAGGGAGTCAGCTGCAGCTCTCTGAGCTTAGGGCAGGTATTCTGCTGGTACCTAGCATTTACATTGGTTGACTATCTGCCCAAGGAGCCATTCATCACTCAGAGCACAGTGTGCTCCAACCATGCCCCCAACAATGGGGGCTGCTGGTGATGGTGCAGGAGAAGTCTATACCAGCTCTGTTGCAGCTTAGAATTCTCCATGCCAGGGGAATCACCAGCAAAGGAGATAGATTTTTCATTCCTTTTGCACCACCAGTGGCACATAGTGAGCATAGTGAGGCCCAAGAACCCGAAGAAGTTATAAATATTACCAATTTACTGGCACCTTTGTAAGTAGAAATTAAAAGCAGCACAACTACCTCTGGAGCGCAGCAGCCAAGCTGAAAGAAAAACAGCATTTCACTTGGAAGTTCAGCCATTGGGGAAATGTCGGCAGCTGGACTTCCAAGAGAAACCACCAGATGATTTCTGCTGCCAGTTGTAAATTTCTTCAGACTAGAACCCCAAGTAGGCAACAGAAATATGAGCAAATTTGTTTACAGAAGTTCTGATTTCCTTTTCACAAACGAGACAATTTATTTTTATATAAATAACTGCCTAATAAAAAGCCATATTGCAACAGCAGATTTTGAAGACAGCTCTTTACTGATTTCACTGGGAGTTTTGGCACTTTATGACCAATCATCATGTGTTATTGGAGATCCACTTACATCAATATCAGATTAACAAGAGATGTCATTTGTGAAAAAGAAGATGCTTGTTTGTATTCAACAGACTTCATAAAATACATCTAGCACAGGTTACACATGTAACTAAGGATGTCAGGCAATGGGTGTGCTACCCCATTTTGGGGGGCCATTATATTAAATTTATGAATTTAATATGTCTGATTGTGTTCTATTCCAGGGAGGAGGATTACCACCACTCCTACAGGAACTAAAAACAGTGGGGGGTAATTAAGGTGTGCCACTAAAATTAAACACCACAAGCTAGTTACCAACCCTTGCAGTGGGTTTGCTTATACTGGTTTAAGATGGGTTTTCCAGGCACTAGAAGACAAAGAAAGGGCTTTTGGTATAAATGGATGAGCTTGAACTGACACAGGGCCTTCTTTCTGATCCAACAAATAGACAGGACCTTGCAAAAAGCATAGAAAGACTTGCGTCGACTAAGGCCCCATGAGACTGACATGTTTTCTGATATGTTTAGTGTGTGTTTAAATCTGTTAATTGTTTTTATTATGTTTTCTCTGTAATGCTTTTACCTTAATGTGCTTATTAAGACAAAGCTGTGTGGTAATTTGTAACTGCTGGCAGCACACTGTTCAGAGCCCTCAGAAAGAGAGGAATGCACAGGCACTTGTCTTTAGGCAGACTGGCTTGCTGGAGATATCACAGTGTAAGGCATGGATCTGTGCAGACTTAAAATCCCAATCACAAAGGAAAGACTCAGGGCTGCATCCAAGACAGGTAATAGCTGAGAGCTGGAAACCTTAAGCAGATACCCTCAAGGGACCACGGAGGGGAAATACAGGGTAGTTAATTTGAAAGTGTGACCATGGCTACATATTTCAGAAAGCAAAATGAAAACTTCTGAGGGTCAGGAGCATCATGCAGTGCCTACACATTTCCACAGCTCTTCTGAGAATTTCTAAACCCTCTATAATTAGTAAGTTCCCTGACCACAAACACCAGGAATTATATGAAACTAGTAGAAAGCATTGACAGAATGGTTAAAAAAGTATCATGCCAAAGAGACCAAGAAAGCCATTAGCAATGCATCATATGTCATGTGTTGAGGAGAGGATGGAAGCTAATTATAGTATTTACTTATTTTTACTGCTGGGTTCTGTACTGTAACAATATCAACTAGACTCACCTGTTCCTATATATATGAAGTTAACATAACCTCTGTTAAATTTCTTCCAGCATAAACAGCCTTCTCATTACTGAGGAAACCATGTGACTCAGTGTATAGTGCACTAGCCTGTGAAACAGGAGAACAGGTTCTATTCCCAGCTCTTCTTCAGTGAGCTGGCACAGGCCTGCTGCAGGTTTTTAACTGCAGTATAGACATACCCTGAGTTATTTCAGAAAATCACTTAGGATCAATTTCTGCTGCCCTTACTCATAGAATAATTTCAAAGGAACTATCTGCTGAACAGTAAGGTATGCCATAATGTGAGGATGGGTGAAATAATAGAACCCTTAACTCCTATGTGCCTCAGTTTCCCATCTATAAAATGGAGATAATGCTTCTCTGCTTAGCAGGGCACTTTGAAGTGAATGAAAAAGCATATGTGCGCTAAGTATCGTTACTACATCTATTATTGGATTTTCAGGTCAACTTTTTACAATAATCTTGCAAGAAACCACTGTGAAAACATAACATTTTGAAATTGATAAAGCCAAGCACCACTACTATTTCTAAACCTATGTTCATCAGCAGTTATCGTTCCACATATGCAACTTCCAGCCAAGTGAATGGGGATTCTGCCTGCGAAGGGCTTGCAATGTTGGGCCCTTAATACTTGATCACTAACAACTGCATACTTTGTGTGTGCCAAAGCAGCTAGCAAAACAGTGAAATTTCTCACCGAATATCAGAGCTAAGAACTTCTTCAGGAATCCTGTAGCATGTGGCCCAGCTTGATACTTCTGTAATGCCATAGAGATTAAAAACATGTGTTTTGTTTTCCCTGCCCTTCCAGCTTCTCAAGACATTCAGTGCAGGAAATGCTTCTCCACCGAGGGCTAAGACACGGAGTGAAGTACTGGCAGACAACACAGTTGACTTTATAAGTTGAGCTCCAAATCGTCTGAGAAATGTTGGTGTTGCCTGAGCAATGTTAAAAAACAAAAACAAACAAACAAAAAAAAACACATGTGTCACACACAAAGATATTTATGCTCTTACATGTTATGGAAAACTGCAGGCCTACAAACACACAGTAAGCTGTAATATCTCAGGTGTTTCTCAAATACAGCAAAAAGCCAAACAGATTCATGATTACAATAATATCCATCATCAAAGTGCTGAACAGATCTGCTAACGATCTGAGTGGTGAGAAAGGATGTTTGTAAGAAAAGGAAGATTATCGTGGATGGAATTTTACAGGTGTAGATTGTTATCCATTCAAAGGAGTTCTTCGAACTGTCTTATCTGCAGGTCAAACAGCAGCTGACTGTTGATCCATGTGATACAGGCCCTGATTCTGCTTTGGGATCCATTAATACAAACCACTTCATCCATGTGGAGTCCCACTGCATTAACATGGAATTCTGTGTAGGAGCAAGGGTCACACTAATTTATTCTAATGTAGGATCAGGGCCATATAGTGCAACTTACATCTAAAAGAAGAAATTACTCACTTTGTGCAGTAACGGTGGTTCTTTGAGATGTATGTCCTTATGGGTGCTCCACTGTATGTGTGTCCGTGTCCCTCCACTGCTGATCTGAGAATTTTGGAAGCAGTGTCCGTTTTGCACGTACATGCACTGCCTCCCCCCTCATGCTCTGCCACAAGGCTAACGAGTGCTGTGCAGGCAAACCCTCCTCAGTTACTTCTCTACCACAGAGTTTATGATGAGAACTCCAAAGTAGAGGGGAGGTGGGCGGGTCATCTGTCCGGGCCACGTGGGAGCAATCAGTATGATGTTTGCTTTCTCTCTTTTTATTTTCAAACAGGACTTTTAGCAATAGAGGGAATGGGGAAGACATAAAGAAGGCCCTTGTCCCATGAGAGGAGGAGAGCGTCCCCTATGGAGTCCTGGCCAATGCCCGCTCTGGAGCAGTACCGTGGACATTTCTTGCTCTGGTAAGTAGTGAACAAGTCTATTATCGGCATCCCCCATCATTCGTGGCCGTGTGGGAATTTGTGGCTGAGACTGTCCACTGTCGTGTTTTGCATTCCCAGTAGGTAGGCCACTGATATTGTAACATTGTGGGAAGTGTACCAGTTCCATAGATTTAGTGCTTCCCTACAAAGGTAAGGCGATCTGGCACCTCCTTGATGGTTTATGTAATACATGCACGCTATATTGTCTGTCATGACCTTTGTGCGTGTACCTCTGATCAGTGGAAGGAAGCACAGGCGCCGACTCCGTGGGTGCTCCGGGAATGGAGCACCCCTGGAAAAAAATAGGGGGTGCTCAGCACCCACCGGGATGACCAGCTGTTGGCAGCCAGGGATCAGCTGTTTCGTGGGTGCCTTGGCAGATGAGCTGTTTCATATGGGTAGTCTGCACGCAGCTGCGATCAACTGTTTGTCAGGCAGGTTCAAATCAACTGTTTTGTGCCTCCCTGCTCCAGCAGGGGCTGAGTGAGTTACATGCACACACAAAAAAAGCCTTAGGGTTAGAGGTGGGCGGGAGTGCTGGGCTATCAGCAGCAGTGCAAACAGCCCCTGCTCACCTGGTGCCGCACCACACCTCTTGGGCTGGTGGTCATGGCGTCCACCTGTATGGCAGCTCCCTGCCAGCTTCCTCTTGAAAATGCGGGTGCATGGCATGTCATCTCTGGCGAGCCTGGAGCTCTGGGTGGATTCAGTACTGTGACCCCTGTAGCAAGCATAGGTGAGTCCAGTGCATCAGACACTGAAAGGTTTGTCGTGTACCAGAAGTCCAGCAGTGCCATAGGCATTGGTACCGGTAGTGATTGGAGGTGCCAAGATGTCTGCACCGAGGAAGTTGGCGATTCAGTCATGAGTGAGCAGTCCGTTGGTGTCTGGCATGCGGAAGACATACCAATGTAGATGTCCGCACTGAAGGAACCTTCCCCAGGGAAGTTATCTAGTTTTCTCACGCCCCGTTGGTACCAATGATTCCTTGCCTGTGCCCATCAGGTCCTTAGGCAACCCAACACATTCTGGTGGGGTGGTGGTGTGCGAGCTCTGGGTACCGGATTTAGACAGCTTCAATGCCGTCGGTACTGATGGTACTGAACAAGCCAGAGATCATTTTCGTCTCAGTCAGGGCTCACTGTGGGGACTTACGGCCCTTTCATTAGAAGCCTTGTGAGAGTGGCTCATGGTTGTTTTCTTAGGCTCACCTCAGAGGGTTGCAGTGAGGATTCCGGCCGGCTGGCGTCTTAGCGCAGCAAGGATGGTGGTTGGAGGGCCACTTCCATTCTATTCTCCATCCTTCCTGGATCTGGGTTTCAATTGTTGGCATAAAACATACTTCTTGGGGATGTGGTTCTCTCCCAAGCAGTGGACACACTGAGAATGACCATCACTCACTGGGATAGATTCTTTGCAACTGAGACACTTCTTGAAGCCCAGTGAACTGGGCATACCCTGTGTCCAGGGAGGTCCCTAGATGGGGTGAGGGTGGGGTTGATGAAAAACAAAGGTTTTTTTTTTTATTATTATTAAATAAAAGATAAATGAGTGAAAAAGGGAGCTCTAAAAGGTAGCTAAAGTAGAGAACGAATTAGTAATTCTATAGAAAGTGGCAGAGCATGGGGGGAGGGGAGGTGCATGCGTGGACTGAACGGACAATGCTATTAAATTCTCTGATCAGCAGCCCAGCCAAGGCAAGGCAAGGCAAGGCATGAGTTATAACTGGCAAGAAATGTTAGAGACAAGAAGGGGTTCTGCAAATATGTCAGACAAAAAAGAAAATCAGGGATGGCGTGGGCCCGCTGCTCAATGGAGAAGGTGAGTTGGTAACAGAAAAGGATAAGAAAGTGGAGTTGCTCAATGTCTACTTTGCTGCAGTTTTCTTACAAAAAATAACGTGACCAACCTACTAGCAAAGTGACAGACAAAAAGGGGAAGAGATGCAGATCGGGATAAGTAAAGAACACGTCAGAGGTCTTCTGACTAATTTGAATGAATTTAAGTCAATGGGGCCCGATGCTATTCACCCGAGGGTGCTCAAGGAATTAGCTGAAGAAAGCTCGGTGCCACCGACGATAATATTTGCAAGCTCATGAATGACAGGAGAGGTCCCAGAAGACTGGAGAAGGGCTAGCATAGTGCCCATCTTTAAAAAGGGGGAAAGGGAGGAGCCGGGGAACTATAGACCAGTCAGCCTGGCCTTGATACATGGGATGCTACTAGAACAATGTATAAAATATTCCATTTGCAAATACCTGGAGGATGAAGAGGTGATCGCTAGCAGCCAGCATAGATTTACCAAGAACAAATCATGCCAAACCAGCTTGATTTCCTTCTTTGACAAGGTAACTGGTTTGGTGGATAGGGGAAATGCAGTGGACATAATATACCTGGATTTTAAGTAAGGCTTTTGACATAGTCCCACATGACAGTCTCATAAGTAAGCTGGAGAAATGTGGATTTGGTAGTTCTACTGTTAAGTGGATACATAATTGGTTAAACAACTGCAAACAGAGTAACTATTAATGGAATGATGTCAGACTGGAAGGAGGTCTCAAGTGGGGTTCCACAGGGATCTATTTTGGGTCTGGTGTTATTTAACATCTTTACTAATGACCTGGATGTAGGACTAGAGAGCATACTGATCAAATTTGGAGATGACACAAGAGAGGTTGCAAACACTTTGGAGGACAGAACTCAAATTCAAAGGGATCTCGATAAGTTGGAGAACTGGGCTATAGACAACAAAATGAAATTCAATAAAGACAAACATAAGAGCTACACTTAGGGGGATAAAACAAACATGTACAAATACAGAATGGGGGATAACTGGCTTGGCAGCAGCACTGCTGAGAAGGATCTGGGAGTTGTGATCCACCACAACCTCAACAAGAATCAACAATGCGATGCAGTTGAAAAAAGCAAATGCAATTCTGGGTTGCATTAAAAGAGGCATAGCATGCAAGTCACTGGAGGTGATGGTACCACTCTACTCAGCGCTGGTTAGGCCTCAGCTGCAGTACTGTGTCCAATTCTTGTTGCTATTGTATAGAAAGGGTGTAGTGACAAAGATGATCAAATGGATGGGATGCAAGCCATATGAACTAAGGCTGAAGGAACTGGATATGTTTAGTTTGGAAAAGAGGAGATTGGGGGCCGGGGGGGGACAAATCCTGCATCTTGGAAGGGGGTTAGACTAGATGAGCCTTGCAAGTCCCATTTAACCCTATGGGTCTATGAAAATCACAGCCTTCTATTTAATAGTCAGCACTCAACAGTCCATTCAAAACTTTGATGGCTCCTAAATGGAAATGATTAAGAAAAGGACAAGCATTAATTTTTCCACGAGTTTTTTCATGGCTTTGCTCAAGTCTGTCCAGAAACATCAGAATCCTCACAGGAACGGCAGCCTTGAAGTTTGAGAAACACTATCACAGAAATTATTCGTCAACTAAACCCTAAAGAGAACTTATATCATTTATTTCACTAAGGGCCCTTCCCTTTACTGATCAAGATAGTGATCAAACTCAAGGAAATGCAAATTAAAAACGTTACCAAAATTTCCCAACCACCATCAACCCTAAAAACAGTTCAACTGCTTAAGAAACATCTGACTTGCTAATTATGGCTACAACTTAAGAGAAATAGGCCAGGGGAAAAAACCCTCTAAAAACATCAGGCAACACAGTGGTCAAGATGTTTTAGCGTGCCAGGAAAAAGTCTGTGTAGAAGTACCCTGTAGTACCAGGATTTTACTTACTCCCTCCATTGTAAACCGAGCAGAAGTAAGAGGACCTGACAATTAATATTTTTTAACAGCTGGATTATTTTTGCTTTGGTATCTTTACTTAATTGTTAAGTAAACCTGAATTTACAACCACAATCACCTATTTCCTCCTTTTCTCCAAGAGAAGGAAATCTTTAAAAAGAGTGTGTGCATGCAGGACAGAAGGCTATACAAATGACTTGGGAGTTGGAAGGAAGATATAGAGGGCTGGAGGCAGAACTGAAGAAAATACCCTTTCCTATGCTGGCTGGGTGTCTTCCTGGTAAAAGTATTGCAGTCACAATGTTAATTAAAACCCTGTCACTTTAAGAGGTTGTGTGGTTTCAATAATGGATATGCCTCACTAACCAGACTATTAACATATTACTGCCTATACATAAAACAGATATTCTGCTTAAAGTTTTAGATTTATGAGAAACAACTTACATAGATCCACCTCTCCGCCAAGAGCAGAGATTTTTAATCGTTTTACTCAAGTATTAGCTGTTGCATAGTACCATATCGTACCACAGAATATGCAACTGGGCTTATTCAGTTAATAAGGATTACAAAGGACTATTATTTCCCAGTATACTCTATAGGCAAATTAGATTTTAGTCTGTTAAAATTCAGTTCACACCGGAGGAGATCTCTCTCTACCACAGGAAATGAAGCCAGTGCAATCTTGGGTGAGCTAACAGCTTATAAACAGCCAAATTTACTGGGGAAATAATCATTCTGTTTCTTATTACTAGCACTTTATCATGTTATAAATGGCACTATTGATGGGTACTTTAGTTTATCGTGTTTCTGGCAATGGGACTATTTCCAGGATTAAGAATTACTTAGGGCTGCAAGATCAAGCCCATTATTTGGTGCCAGAGTGAATGTCAGCGGAAATTAAAAAGCTACATAATTAGCAGGCGCCTTCAGCTGAATGTCAGCCCTGTCTTCAGTCAAATCTCATCTGTCATACATCACTGAGAACAATCCTTTCAAATGGTAATTTCTTTGCTACAGAGCACTAGAGCTTCATAAAGTTAAGAGGATAACAGATGCATAAAAACTAAAGGGAACTGATGCCGCAGTAAAAACTTCTTTATCATTACTGTCTGGTATCTTGCAAAATCTGCACACACAGGCAAACAGAAAGAATAAGACACAAAATACATCCCTTGTATCTCAAGAGGACCCCATTGTGAATGGCTTACCTGCAATACTGTCACCCTGTGACGGTGAAAAAGAGCAGCAGACAACTTCAGAGGCATCATTTTTATGGGGTTTGGTACTATAAGCAGAGAGGCTCCACTTGTCAGAGCAACGAACAACTCAACTACAGATGGATCAAATGTCAGAGGTGAGGCCATGAACAGCATATCATGTGGTGAGATCTTAAATAGGGATCTAAAATTAAAAAAAGGCCAGAGTTATTAAGCCTGGTGCATATAAATGCTGGTAACTGGCTGGCACTATTTAAAAACAGAAGGGGATCTGAGTTGGAGCACTTGTATGGCGTAGCATCTGTACCTAGATTAATAAAAATTTAATGCCAGAAGGGACCATTAAGATAATCTAGTATAACTGCCTGCATACACAGGAAAATTTCACCAAGTGGTTCTTGCATCTTCAAACCCATTACTTCTGGTTGTGCTAGAGCATATCCTTCAGAAAGGCATCTGCATCTATGTTCTGCTTGCTGGGGAGGAAGCTCTGTGCAGATTTTGAATGGTCTGTGCTCATTCATCATTACCGCTCTGTATCTACACTCCATATTGGGCTAGCAGTGTTTCCATTACTAGTATTTTCTAGCAGGTATTTACCAGAACAAAGAAAAGCCAAGAAAACTAGAACAGGAATTAGGATTTAAAGAGGAAAATAATTCCTATATGAGAGGTGGAAGGAGGTATCTGAGAGTCACAAGTTCAAGTTTCCTTATCTATTTCATTTAGAGTACCAGCAATAAAATGTCTATATTATGATCAACATGATATCTGGGAGTAATAAAATCAGGTCAAGCATGTTAAGAATAATGTATAACCAAGCAAAGTAATAAATATTATTCTATTTAGAAAACGACTGAAAGAAAGCTTGGAGGGAGAGGGGGAGCCACAAACACATAACAATGGCAGCTCATAGAATTTAAGACCAGAAGGCACCATCATGATCATCTAGTCTGACCTCCTGCACATTGCAAGCCACAGAACCTCACCCACCCACTCCTGTAATAGACCCATATCTTCAGGCTGAGTTACTGAAGTCTCAAACCATGATTTAAAAACTTCAAGTTACAGAGAATCCACCATTTACACTAGTTTAAACCAGCATGTGACCTGTGCCCCATGCTGCAGAGGAAGGCGAAAACTCTCCAGGGTCTCTGCCAATCTGACCCGGGGAAAATTCCTTCCCAACCCCAAATATGGCGATCAGTTAGATCCAGAGCATGTGGGTCTTCAACTCCAGTTGGCTTCAACTGTTTGCAGAATGAATTTGTGAAGAGTACTTCTATTGTACTAAAATTATTCTTGCCTCAGTCATTCCTGGTAGTTCAATACCATACCTGATACTAGACTTTGGCAGTCCCCCCCCCTTAACCACAATTTTGTAATCACCTTATTTTGCAATGTACTTTGTGAATGTAAAATATGATTACTTGCAAGTTAATAAAGCTTTCCAAAGGGCACCAATTCTTGGCTTTATATACTTACTCTTGCAAAAGCTAGCTTTTGCAATTTTTTCCTTTCCTTTACAGACCAGTGAAGATCACCTCCAGTGAGGTGATTCACAAAATATAGTATGACTATAGCGATCAGTGACAAGCAAATACAAGCACTGTTAGATAGTAAGTTATTCTGAAAATCTTGCCTCTAATTGTCAGCCATTTGAAAACATAAAAAGGATAATTTGGAAAGTAAACTTACTGAAGATGAAGAATATTTGGCACAATACATTTATGAGGTACTCTGACTATTTTGGGGATCCCTGTAGTTCCTGATGTATGCAAGATGTATGCCAAAGAATGTTGCTGCCTGACATCCGTGTACCCCCTTTGTGATGTCTTTGATTTAAGTTGGTCCAGGTCAGCTACGTAATCTGTCTCCCAATTACTTGCAGCTTTGGAGAGTCCATTTTTGTCTTCTGCGCCATCTAACAGCAGATTTACATGAACATCATTCCAATTAATTTGGAAAAGAGTTAAACCAACATCATCTATTGCAAAAGAACTCTGGTAAAACCAGCCAGCGTGGGATATTTTGAATTTCTGTAAGAGAATAAAATAGTTTACAAGCAAGTTAAAGGCAAAACTCAGTGCAGTTTTACTGTCTCCATTCCCATATTGTACTACTAACAATAAAGATAAAAATTTTCAAAAGTGACTAGTGATTTTGAGTGCCTCCACTTCTGGGAGCCCAACCTGAGACAGTTTTAAGAAGTCTGGTTTTCAGAGAGCAGTTGCTTGCTCCTTTTAAAAAAAATTGTGGATGAATTTAATACTCATAAAAATGATTATCAGTAGTAAATTAGATGTTGTACAAGTTTCCTCCAAGAGCTCTGCATTCCATCTTGACATGAAACACCTATTGGGGAGAAAGACTGGAAGGGTTCCTGAATAGCAATGCCCACCATTGTGGAATGTGTTACAAAATCATGGAAGTGAATAAGTGAACCGGAAAATAAGGTGATGTTTAGAGAAAAAGCATCCAAGTACTTCACATTATCTGAAAGTGTCTGTGACAAACTAAGGTAGATCACCCTTGTCATGCTGGCAAACCAGTTGCCAGCTCATGTCAAGGCCTCTGGGTCTCAACTGAACACTGACAAACATATCTGGAACCTCCTGTCCCCCAAGAGGTAATAGGTAGGTTAAGAGGAGAATTCTCCCGTCGATCTAGTGTGGTCTACACTGGGGTTGTTGGTTTAACTAGGTCACTCAGGGTGTGGATTTTTCACAACCTTGAGTGAGGTAGTTATACCAACCTAATTTCCTAGTGTATACCAGGCCCTAGTCTCCAACAGGAGGTGTTATCGCCTGTCCAACAAAGAAGGCCCAGCTTCAGAGGAAATACTGTGGAATATCAGAGGTCAAAAGACTTTGCTGATTCCACCACCCCTCACCCTCCCCCCCGCCCCCCAGGAAGAGGAGACATGCAAGTGAATTCCTCCCATTAGCTGAACTGGCAGCTCACAGAAGACACGAAGGGACATATAGAGCTTTCTTATTATAGAAGCTTCTATTACTGTTTGAAACTGTTTGGGGGGAAGGATAGCTCAGCGGTTTGAGCACTGGCTTGCTAAACCCAGGGTTGTGAGCTCAATCCTTGAGGGGGCCACTTAGGGATCTGGAGCAAAAATCAGTACTTAGTCCTGCTAGTGAAGGCAGGGGGCTGGACTCAATGACCTTTCAGGGTCCCTTCCAGCTCTATGAGATAAGTTTATAATAATAAATGGAGATATGCACACACAAATGTGTATGTTTACCTGCTTTAACTTTGTAAATAACTATTTCCTTTTCCTACTTAATAAATCTTTAGATCGATTATTATAGGATTGGTTACAAGCATTGTCTTCGGTGTGAGATCTAAAGTGCAACTGAACTTGGGTAAGTGACATCCTTTGGGATTGGGAGAAACCAGTAATACTGTTGTGATTTTGGGCGTAAGAGACCATCTATCACAAAGGCAAGCTTAAATGGTTGGTACCCAAGGAGACTGACTGTCACTCCACATTAAGACTGTAATAGTGCCTGAGGAGTTTATACTTGATAATTGGTTGGTGACATCTAAGTATAGAACTCCAAGCCAATTTGGGGTTTGTACCCTGCTTCTTAACAGTCTCCCCTAAGGTTGAGAACTCATGTTTTTGACCCACTACAGAACAGCTTGAAAACCACTCACTGTCAAAATGAAGACAATTACATCAGAGCTCATAGTAAATAGAAGGCAACTAACTCAACTGCTGCAATTTTCTAAATCCCATTTTAATGTTCCTTTTAGTATCCTTAACACTTACATTTATTTTGTCATTCTCAACAAGGATATACTGGAGGTTGCATTTCTTCATAAAATAGTTAGATAACACTGGTGGTGCATCTGGATCAAGAGGAGAATATGCAGCTGGAACTTGGAGGATTCTAACAAGGCAAAAATTCTAGTCAATTAATAGCATTGTAAAAGACAAAGAGTTAAACTATATCTTCATTTTTACATAAATTCCACAGATGCTTCTTTTATGCTATGAGGTTCCTTAGTTTCCAGACACAGGCAGCATATGAGCCTTTCGTTTGGGGAGGCTTAAACGTGAGTGCTGGAAGCTCCCTAGAAATGGTGGGGGAGGCAGGGGGGTCCCCGCCGGAGCCTGGATTGTGGCCCAGCCCCTGCTCGCACCTCTTCCCCTGAGGCTCCCCCACCCCCCTGCTCGCTCCTCTTCCTCCGAGGCCTGGGTACAATATGTAGCACGTGTGTACATGGAGCAGATGCATAATACATGCTAGGAACATCATCGTTTTATTCTCGCAAGTTCATGAGATCTGGCTTGTGAAGATTTGAGTTATATAATCTCTTCCCTAACAAAGACAGATAAGTATCATCCCACTGTCATCAGTTATGCTTCTTTCATACTGCTGTGTTTCTTCAGTGCTTACTATTATCACTACTGTGCATATGAACCACCTAGTGGCTTAATTTACCAAATAAGAATTCTTGGCTTTTTGTCATTATCAAAAAACCCTGAGCATCCAAATTAATAAAGCTGATGGTATATTAATCAGGTTTTTAAAATTCTGCTGAGGTTTCATTTTTGCAAAAAAAAAAACAAAAACAACTATTACTATTTGGCTTTCCCTTACAAATTAATTCTCATCACACTAAGTATTTTGCTAAACAGAACAAGGGATACCTGATTCTAAAACACTACATGAACAAAGCCAGCCAAATTTGGGAGAAAGAGCATATAAAGGGATCAGCAGTTGGTATAAGGGCCTGAGCAAAAACAGGTTCAGTACATAAAGCTTGTTTTAACTCACTGATTTTTTGCTTTCATCAGTGAAGTTGAGCATGTGCAGGAGAAAATGCCATTAAATCTAAAGGTGCATTACACATGCATGAACAGTTAGTAAGTACACACTCATTGGTCAAGGAACTTACAAGTTATACTGGTGAAGTCAGTGGAACCTTTAAGCACTTGTAATTCAGTACACGTGTAGCATAATGCCTCCCAAAGCACAAAGAATTGTGACCACTGCCGCACACATTGGTCACATGTTAATAAAATGTTATGGTTGTGACACACAGTTAAAATAAAGATTTAGGAAATGCAAAAAGGTTAAGATTCCAGCAGTAACATGAATTTAGCCATGATGCACATCCCGTGTTTGATATATTTTATGATTAGGCCTGGAAGAATATAATTTTTATTTTGTTATGATTTTGACAGATGTCTGTTTATTTGTATGCATTTTTAGATTATCAATTTAAATTTTCACAATTACACAAAATTATGGGTTTTAAGCATTTTTAAAAATCTATTTATAATTTTCCCAGTTGCAGGAAATTATGGAGCAATGGTAAGATAATAACTGAATGACTGATATTGAGATTCAAAAAGTTAAAGCTTTATAAACTGTTAGCACACAAATTGCCAACACCACATGTCAAAATATACAAAGTATACTTAAATCAACAAATCATACCTGTTTTTAAGATTCATTCACTAGTCCATTTGTGAACAAGCCTAATTCATAAGTCTAAATTACTGGTTTTTTTCTCTAGTATGTTCTCAAGCAGTATTTTTCTTACTTTGCCTATCTGTAAATTTTGATTGTGATCTATGGAAATATTGCATCATCTTTTTAATATGTAGAGTGAAATCAATGTTTACTGACATTTACTGATAAAAATCGGATTCTTTCAAGCCTATTTCTAATGTATATGGTAACATTTTAAACTAGTTAACCAGAAAACAAGGGAACAGAAAATAGTGCTCATGTGCAATTTTGTTGAACTGACAGTAGTGCTGAAGCCTCAACTTTTACATTTCCCCATTACTTGTTATTTTAATCATGCATCCTTATTGTTGCAACTTAATTCTGCATTTCATTTTCTTTTAGAGAAAAAATCCAAAGCAAGTTGTTAAAATTTTAAGCATATTATCTTGAATGAGGTTACAGCCAAATTAGATGGATTTAAAGCCTGAAACTAGAACTTAGCCCTAATTGTGAATTAGTACCTTTGTTTGGTTGGGGGGAGTGGGAGAAAAGGAGAGGGGAGTTAACTGAACAGAGGTATGACGGTCTGGGGGAAAAAAATCACTATTTAAATTAGACTATATGTTTATGTCTAAAGATATACATTTAAACAAAGATGTGCTGCATATTCATGGACAGTTACGTAGGCCTTGGCTACACTTGCGAGTTACAGCGCTGTAAAGCCGCCCACAGCACTGTAACTCACTGACCGGCTACACTGGCAAGGCACGTACAGCGCTGTATCTCCCTGGGTATACCGCTGCAGTTACTCCACCTCCCCGAGAAGCATAAGAGATACAGCGGAGTGGATACGACTCTCCCCTGTGAGTGTGTACCAGGTATCAACCTGCAGCGCTGTACTGATCACCTTGTCAAGTGGCCAATCCTCTCCATTGTTGTGACCGGCTGCAGGAATGCGGAAGTGCCGGTTTCAAAGCTCGTACCACAGAGTAAAAGCAAACAGTTTGCTGTTTGCTTTGAGTGAGTGAAACGAATGAGCAGGGGGCCGGGAGTTCGGAACTTGCAAAATAGAGTGCTGACACGCTCCAAAAAGCACTCTCTCTCCCCCCACACTCCCTGTCACACTCCACCCCACCCCATCCCATTTTGAAAAGCATGTTGCAGCCACATGAATGCTGGGATAGCTGCCCATAATGCACCGCTCCCAACACAGCTGCAAATGTTGCAAGTGTGGCCACGCCACTGCGCTGTCAGCTGTCAGTGTGGACAGACTGCAGCGCTTTCCCTACTCAGCTGTACGAAGACAGGTTTACCTCACAGCGCTGTACAGCTGCAAGTGTAGCCAAGGTCATAGATATGCACTGGTAAAGGAAACTTAAGCGTTTTAATTGCTTTGCAAGTGAATGTAAGAGCCACAAGCCAAAGTGCTCTGGAATTTTTTCTTTACAAAACAAAACAAAACACAAAACAAAACAAAACAAAAAAAACCACATCCCCCCTGGATTTACCAATACTGCAATAAGGATGCATAACATTCCAAACAGTTCAGCTACACCAGTTTATAAAATCAGTTAAAATGGATCTAGCTACTAGTGCTCCACTGGTTTTGAAGTTTGTTGATTAAAACAAAAAAAAAATTCTTTAGTGTAGCCTGACTATAGAGAAGACAAGAGGTAAATTAGAAGTATTCAAAGTATTACCCTAAAATCCAAGATGGTAAATTTATTCCAGGATAGCAGTAAAGGCCTATTTCAAACCTTCCTCTGTGATCACAGTAGTTTTGCAGGAAAACTGTTAATTCTGTGGCAAGACTAACAACCTCCTTGTAAGTGTAGAAAACTGGAGGTTTATCATTATATTCATCAAAACATACTGCTTTTCTATCAGAATACAGGCTGGCTGCCTGATGCACCATCTCCTGAAGAGTCATTTTAAGTACATAATCTTCAGTCCCCTAAACAGATAAAAATAATAATCAGAATTCATTGTAATCCTTTCTTAATATTATGAATATAAAAGGCAGCTTAGTCTAGTGAAAAAGAAATCCAAGGAAACAGCATGAGACCTCTTCTAAAAGCAATTTAAAGAGACTGTGCCCAATTAAAGACTATATCATTTTAAAACAAGTTATTCATATTACAAACCTTAATCTGAATTTTAAAAGTATTTTTTTTATTTTACTATTTGCTATTTTTGTTGTTTGCTTACTTTTAAAATTAGAACAATTAAAAAAGTCTATTCAATTTCCACTTTCAGGTTCTTATACTCTAATGCAATGCTTAGATTGCAAACACTGGAGGAAATTATTTTGCCTTTGAGGGCGGAAGGGAAAGAAGTATTTTCGACTAAAAAGGAAATACTTCTACTGGTGTTCAGTTTTGTAAAAGCTTGTGTTTATAAAATGTATATTTTGAATCTTTAGAGATAAACTGAAACGCTTGTTTTAAAGAAATAACATTTAAAGATCCCAGTCTTGCCACTGACTTCAATGGAGCCAGGATTTCTTCAACAGAGTATGTCTACACATAAACATTACAAACACACACACAATATAATTAGAAATTAGTTTCTCCTTTATTTACCTGGCAAAAGTTCAATGCTCTGTTTTTCTCTAATAAGGACTGTAGGCATCACTATTTCAGTAATCCTTCTTCCCCACATTCCTCGAGTACATAATTATCATATTTGTATGGCAAGTCCATATTTACAGTGTGAGATCTTATGGGTAGGGCCCTACTAAATTCATGGCCATGAAAAACGCGTCACGGACTGTGAAATCTGGTCTCCCCTTCCGTGAAATCTTGTCTTGTGTGTGCTTTTACCCTATATTATACAGATTTCATGGGGGATGACCAACATTTCTCAAACTGGGGGGCCTGACCCAAAAGGAATTGCAGGGGGTCACAAGGTTATTTTAGAGGGATTGCAGTATTGCCACCCTTACTTCTGTGTGGACTTCAGAGCTGGGAGGCCAGAGAGCAGTGGCTGTTGACTGAGGGCCCAGATCTGCAGGCAGCAGCGCAGAAGTAAGGGTAGCAATACCATACCATCCTTACTTCTGCGCTGCTGATGGCGACAGTTCTGCCTTCAGAACTAGGCTCCCATCCAGCAGATGCCGCTCTCCAGCTACCCAGCTCTGAAGGCAGCATCGCCACCAGCAGCAGCACAGAAGTAAGGGTAGCAGTACCGCAACCCCCCCCGACACAATAACCTTGCGACACCCCCCCCCCCTCCACAACTCCTTTTTGGGTCAGGACCCCTACAATTACACCATGAAATTTCAGATTTAAATAGCTGAAATCATGAAGTTGACAATTTTTAAAATCCTGTGGCTGTGAAATTGACCAAAATGGACCGTGAATTGGGTAGAGGCCTTGCTTCTGTGTGTTCTCTGTGCAGAACTTATTACACGTGTGGGCACTATAAAACAAAATAATGAAAGACAGTTAAAGAACTGCAAGGAACCCAGCTGTCTGCATTGATTAGGGACTAAGTTCGGTTTGCCATACTTGTGAAAGTAGTCCTATTGATTTTAATATGACTTTGCATATAAGTAAGGTGAGCAGAATTTGACCTTAAGTATTAGTGATGTCTGCTGCTGCAGAAGAAACATGTACAATTCTCAAAAACAAAGCAATCCCATGCATCAAGGGGTGAAGAGATCACAAAGTTTTTAAATAGGTCATTTAAGGCCATTTAAATAAGTGAAGACTGGTAATAATAAAACAGAAAAGTGCTTTCAAAGCCAAATCTCCTTGGTTTTCCTCATATATATCATTTACTTACTGTTATGAAGGTTACATAGATCCTACTTCCAAACATTTGACGACAAACTCTTCTACATGTTTATAACTGCACATATTCAGTTATTTTTTAATCACAATTGTCCACATATGTTCAATGTCATCAAGCTGAAATTCTGCATGAGCTTGAAGGAAACAAACAAGAAAACTTAAGAGTTGATACAATTATTGTTAAATAACTGCTGGAGTTTTCCTGTAGATTATAATTACACTCCCAGGCAATTTATATTAACTGTAAACAAATATCCAGCACAAAACATTACATAAAAATATAAAATAAGTGGCATATTCTCACTGATTTCAAGGCTGCAGAAACAGACCCAATGTTAGAGGAGAGGTTAACTAAAATTTACTAAAGGAAGGATAACCAAACTTTCTCTGTCATGCCTAGGCATTGACTTATATAGTGAGAGAAATATTATGAGGCATATCCTCAATCCCGTGCACAAGCTTTTGCCTGCTATCACCATTGAAGTGTCTTTTCACCTAACAACACATTTTTATGAACATGGTAGAGGAACACTTCCATATTTTTTTTAATTTACTGTTACAAATAATACTTATGATCACTAAAACAAAAAGCTTTCTGTTAAGGTTAATGAGAAAAATGTTTCTAGTTCTTCAGTTTGTTTTATTTGTGAATTTGCCAGCATTTAGTGTATGTGGATCTTTCACACAGTAACATTTTTGAAAAACCAGGAAAAACGTGAATTTAAAACCACAAAAATTGACAGGGGACCAGGAGGAAATTATTGTTTATGGAACTGTTAGCAATATTGAGTTGGCATTGTCCTTTAAAATACAGAGGGAATATATTTTTGTAACCAAAGCCACAAACTTCCAGTGCTAATAGCTATCACTCTATTTTATGCATTACAATACCTTTATATAAACCATTGTTTTCCAAAATAAAATACATCACCAGATTACTTGTGTGCACGCACACACATCTTAAACTAGGAACAAATGTTTTTGCAACCTGGTTGGACAAAAGTAACCATGACCTATAGAAACCAACACAAGAATATGCTTCAAAATGACATTTAACTACCTAAATGTATGACGCAATCAGCGTTGCTCATTACATCAGAAATACACTGTAGAAATTAGAAATTTACTTAGATTTAATTGAAGCTGATTCATTTATTGAAGCAAAGACTGTTGATTGATTGTTATTTATTCAATTTATTGACAGACCTCAAAACAACTGGTAAGATGGTTAAACACATCTGTTCTCTCCAGGACAGGGCACACATCCCAGCACATCTGGATCCAAGCGCAGACCATCTATTGTCTGGCCGGAAACAGAGTAGGACATGCTGGGAACTCTAGTCTCCCTCGGACGCACCTCACATCAGCCCAGACGCTGCAGGTTATTGTAGCCCCAGCCGACGAGAGCGACAAGGTGGGGGAGGTAGTACCTCCTACCGGGCCACGGCCTGTCGGTGACACGCTTCCCAGAGCCACGGCTGGTGTCCCCTCCCACACCTGAGGGGCGGGTACGCAGGGCCAGCCTCTCTCCCTAGAGCTGTTTAAATCTCCCGCCGGCCGCGGTGGGACCCAGCGCCTTGGCTGTCGTCCTTCGTCCACGGCTCCTCTGACCCACGCGGGGTACCGCCGGGTGCGTGAGGGGAGACGCTGCGGGGCTGCGCTCGTACAAGGGCGGCTGCAACGTGGCTGTTTCATCCCTCAGCCCCAGCAGGGGTCTAGCCGCGTGGCCCGGTCCGTTTCCGCCACCCCCACTGGCCCAGGCCGGGGCTGCTCCCCACGCCGACACCTGCCTGAGAGCGGCCGCCGAAACTCGCACCCACCTGCGCTCTCCGCCCTCCAGGGCCGCCGCGACGCCATCGAGCGTCGGTAGCCAAGGAGCGCCCCAGGCTCGCCGCGACAACAGCAATACACCACATTTGATTGGCCGAATGTTCTTTTTCCGATTGGCTCCTTCTAGGCAGCTTCGGATTGGCCGTGCTCTGTCCTAGCAGCGGTGTTCCCATTGGTTACTAGCTACAGCATTTTGATTGGATGCTAGGGTCAGGCTGTTCTATGCTCCCAGCAGCTGCGGGGGGACGGGTCTTGGAGCGGACAGCTCAACACCAACCTATTCAAGGAGACTCCTGGTGTGTGGGGTGTACACCATAAGGCAGGGTAGGTTTAACTCCATCTCCCCCCCCCGCGGCGGAGATAAGACAGTCCGCTACTCTCAGCTCGTTTAGAGGGGGAGGCGGGGTTTAGTCGAGTGAGTGCCTCCCAGGAGCATGCGCCCTG
The DNA here is from genome assembly GCF_028017835.1 of Emys orbicularis. Classification (NCBI taxonomy): domain Eukaryota; kingdom Metazoa; phylum Chordata; order Testudines; family Emydidae; genus Emys; species Emys orbicularis. The sequence goes on along the minus strand of NC_088687.1, from coordinate 91,938,045 downwards.
CTGGCTCCGGCCACCCTAGGAGCCCCTCATCACAGGGCATCAGCGGCCAACAAGAACCCTGGTCCCCAGCTGCTGGGAGGGCCGGCTCCAGGCACCAGCCTGGCAAGCAGGTGCTTGGGGCGTCCGCTCCAGAGAGGAGCGACAGGTCCAGCTATTCAGTGGCAAGTCCCTCACTCCCGCTCAGAGTGAAGGACCTCCCACCGAATTGCCGCCCCAGCTCGCGATTGCGGCTTTTTTTTTTTTTTTTTTTTTTGGCTGCTTGGGGTGGCCAAAACCCTGGAGCCGGCCCTGGCTGCTGGTGCACAAGCCTTTCACTGCCACAGAGCCGTTCTTCCAGCCTAACCTCTGTGTAAACTTAACCGTTTGTCTCTTTCACCAACAGCACTTGGGTTCACTAACAGCTACTACCTCACCCACCCTGTGTCTGCACTCAGCAGTCACTCTTGTAAAAAAGTGTAATAAAATGACTATAAGGAATATGGTCTTTTCTGTCTGATATTTACAGTTCTGGCTCTTAAAATACACGCACCCCAAGATGTCATAGGCAATGACTAGCTGAAACTTCAATCTGCAGAAATTAGTTTTAGTTGATTACATACATGAAGGGGTTTTAGCCCACAAAAGCTTATGCCCAAATAAATTTGTTAGTCTCTAAGGTGGTACAAGTACTCCTCGTTCTTTCTGCTGATACAGACTAACATGGCTACCACTCTGAAACCATACACTGTCACCAGTATTCAAACTGAAAACGTTTCAGAAGTGTAATATAACCAATGTTTTTAAAAAAAATTGAAGCAATGTTAGCTATATATAAGTAACTGTGCTGGGAAATGAATCAGGACTTTAATGCAAATTCTTGGTATGTTTGAAAAGAAGGAACACTATAAACAAATACTTATTGACTAGGCCACAGAATCCACTGCAAAGGAGTCTCCTTTATTTTGATAGATGAACAGTGTCAAAGAAAAAATGTGGATGGGGAAGGAAACCAATGAGAAACTAGGAAGGGAAAAGTTTAGGAAGCAATTTTAACTGCTTACAAGTAAGCTACCATACAATGCACTGAACAAGAAACATTGTGGACCTGATTTTTCTGAGGCTGGTGTAAACCACAAGTGAAAGTCAAAACCTCTGCCTCCAAATGCAGAGTCTGATACTATTATAGCCCTTTATAGTCAGATTTTTACATTTTAAAAATGCACAGTTGTGACGTTCTGTACTTCAGGGGAATACCCAGCACCCCCATATTCATCCTTATGATTGTGTGGTATCTAATGCAAAGTTTGTCATGTCATCAGGTCTCTTATAGTAATCTTTGTTATAGTAATCATAGAATATCAGGATTGGAAGGGATCTCAGGAGGTCTAGTCCAACCCCCTACTCAAAGCAGGCCCAATCCCCAGCCAGATTTTTGCCCTAGATCTCTAAATGCCCCCTCAAGGATTGAACTCACAATTCTGGGTTTAGCAGGCCAATGCTCAAACTACTGAGCTACCCCCCATAATGTTATAGGTTGTAATTTTATGTATATAGTTATGAGGCTGAAAATGTGTCCTCATAGCTTAAAGCAAGCCCATGCAAAAACTCTGCAGCAGCAGAAGGGCAGTTCACACCCCCTCAGGGCATGTATGGGACAAACCCATCCCAGCCTCACAGGAACAAAGGACACTGGTCTAGGCAACAACGAAAGGATCTGTTTAGACTCTTGAGTGAGTCACTCCCCTTCCTTTGGTCAGTTTGGGACTGTGATGAGGTAATGCTCACCTGACGCTGAAGGGGGGAGAGGGGGGAGGGGCAAAGCCAAGCGAGAAGAACATGAAAAAAAGGGAGAGATGTTTGCCACGCTCTTCCTCTCTCTTCCACCTCCATTTACAGACACCAACACCAAGCAACTGAAGCGCTGATCAAAAGGGAGAGCATCGATTGCCTGGTCCATGCTAATCCCCCAGTTCGAACTAAGATACGCAACTTCAGCTACGTGAATAACTTAGCTGAAGTCGAAGTATCTTAGTTCGAACTACAAGGTACTTACCGCGGGTCCACACGCGGCAGGCAGGCTCCCCCGTCGACTCCGCATACTCCTCTCGCGGAGCAGGAGTACCGGTGTTGGCGGTGAGCACTTCTGGGATCGATTTATCGCGTCTAGACAAGACACGATAAATCGATCCCAGAAGATCTATTGCTTACTGCCAAACCCGGAGGTAAGTATAGACGTACCCTAAGTTTCTAAGGGCATTGAAAGTGTTAAGAGCAGCTTAGAATGTGTTGTGCTTTTATTTCATTTGACCAAATCTGACTTGTTATGCTTTGACTTATAATCACTTTAAAAAAAAAAAAAAAAAATCTATCTTTGTAGTTAATAAATCTGTTTATTCTACCTGAAGCAGTGCGTTTGGTTTGAAGAGTGTCACTCCCCCTGGGATAACAAGCCTGGTACATATCAATTTCTTCGTTAGATTGACAAACTCATATAAACTTGCAGCGTCCAGTGGGCATAACTGGACACTGCAAGACTGAGGTTCCTAGGGTTGCGTCTGGGACTGGACATGTTGGCTAGTGTCATTTGGTTGCACAATCCAAGGAGGAGCTTACATGCCAGGGGCTGTGCATGAACAGCCCAGGAGTGGGGGTTTTTACAGCAGAGCAGGGTAAGGCTGGCTCCCAGAGTCAAGGATTGGGGTGACCTAGCAGATCACTGGTCCAGACACCACCAGGGGAACGTGACAACAGTATATGGGGAAAAGGAGAACATTTGATCTTTAAGTGTTAAGGCACTAGAGAATCTGTCCTGAATGAAATCAGAACCATGCTAAAATGTACAAACTGTGTTTAAACAGTTATCAGAGTTAAAAGTAACAATGCTAGTCAAAACATTCTAGGGTACATGCACAAATTCTATATAATTTTGTTTGCCAAAAAGCATAAAAGCAGTAGACTAATAGTTGGAAATGCAACTTAGTGTATTTCTCATGAAAACTCATTCCTCCACTCTTTTGCAGTTTTTATAGTACTCTATTGACTTAACATATCATGCCGCTTACAAGCTAAGCAAAATGTTATTTTACTTTTGATTCTACCTGGAAGGCCCATGTATAAAAACACATTAGCTTAGACCACAGAATTTTTAAGGATTTATATTAAAATAAAATAATGAAATGATGGAGAAAGTTAGCAACTTTGCAATGCAGGTCTAATCATACTTTCTAGGTTTGTAAATATCACAACTAGTTTTCCCTGTCATATCCCAATGACATCTACTAAAAGCAATTATGCTGGGCTTCAATATCCTCGATGAAGATATCAAATTAGAGAGGTTTAGTATTTCCCTGAGTCTTCTGTTTTTAAAGGTCACATGCTATAAAGATAGTGTTCACTGAATATGGACACATTAGATGTAGCAGCAAAGAGTCCTGTGGCACCTTATAGACTAACAGACGTATAGGAGCATGAGCTTTCGTGGGTGAATACCCACTTCTTCGGATGCCATTAGATGTAAATACATAGCTTGAATATAAAGGCCTTTTAGCAACATAAGCAAAAAAACAAACAAAAAACCCCCAAACACTTAGGCACATCTCCTGTTCTTTACAATAGAATATTCCACAAAGTACTAGATAACAATTCCTTGGAAAGCCATTTAACTCTTCAGAATTTGGCATTTTCTTCAAAAAAAGCAAACGTCACATTTTTCTTTTGCACTAATACTGTTTGATAATTAGAAATTATTCTGTATGATCCATGAGCTGTATCCTAAATTGGTTTTTAAATAATTTACCAATTTTGTGAATAAGTCTAAAAAAACCCCCATCAAACTTCCTTGACAAGGTTAAAACAAAAAATAGTTTAGCTGGGACAGCTAAGTAATCCAAAAGACTGGGTGGTTTTTACATTACATCCACGAGAAAAAAAACCCAAATAATAAAAGGCACTATTGTCCATGATTTTTATTTTATTTATCCAGGTACTTACATTATATGGTTTTCATCATCATAAACTTTATAGAAAGTCTGCAAAGACATTTTTGGAACAGCAATTAGACATCACTAGCTTTAAGTGGCTTGCTAAATACAAGAAGATGCTATGCGCTGTTAGGTACAACATACTTCTCAATTCAAAAAACTACATTCAGCAATGGTACTTGGGCATTAAAGTCACCAGTCGAGCTCTACTGGGTATTCCCCAGTAAGACATGCTGTACAGTGGCCAATCTTTCTAATACGAGACTTATTGGTTTTAAGGCTGTTTTGATTTTCTTGCCTTGCTTTGATACTGTCTTGTACAGATGATACCAACCCTTCCACAGAAAGATAAACCACACTGTCCGCTCCTAGGGAAAAAAAAAATAAGAATGAAACATTAAAAGCTACACTAGTATTAAACAAAACAAAAGGATCTTGAACATGTAGTCATGTTAGATGGGTTCTCTCCCTGTGGGTCACCTCCCCCACAAGGAAAAGACCATAAAACAGGGTGTTAGGGGGTCACAATCACCTTTTCCTTTCCATATTACTAAACTGGAGTGGGGTCCCTTGTTGGCTAGATAGGAGGCGGGGGTTCTGGTATGGAAAAGACTGAGAACCACAATGTTACTCATTTTGTCAAAATGGAAACTAAATCCAAGCTGTTCATTAAGACTCTCTGAGCTCATTGCTATTTCAGGGAGGCAATGTGCTATTATTCCAAGTTCTCCTGGGAAGCAGCCACACACACACACAGCTGTTTCAAGCGGTCTTTGTCCCATAAGCAGAGCATCATGACTTTTGTTCTTTTTGCTGTACATGGCTATTGGGCCTTTGAGATGATGCAGACAGTGCTTCACGTGAATGCTCTAGCAGGAGGAGAGTTTCACCCTCTCATTTTATCACTTTTGTTAATTACATTGTGAATGGATATTAAAATATGATCCTCCAGCAAATTCATAATGCTTTATTTGTGCCATCACAATTAATGCCATGGGGGGGGGAGGAGGGGGGAAGGCTTATTAAAAGACTGACTTCTTTGCTCTCTCTGTCTAATCTTAAAAACACTTAAAAAAAAATCTGTATGTTTAAAGGCTTTTAACTACAGCTGTGTTTTTAAACTGGTAAGTTTTTAAAATCATTGCTACAGCACAAGATTATATATGATAATAGACACGCCCATTCACAAGCCATTAGTGAGCACTATTGCTACATCATGATAATGCACATCTGTTATTTGCAATGGTGCAAATAATAATTTAGGCATTTGTTCTTTTTTTGTTCTGTAGCAAATCTTGCTTACTGTAAAGATTCTAAAATACATTGCATTTATTTTATTTGTTTAAACTTTACGTAGTTTTTAAATTAGATGCCTTCAGATCAAGAAAAATATTTACAAATTCTACAATTTGAGTTTCAAGCAAAAACATTTATAAATTTAGTAAGAATATTTTATGATGCTTAAGTTTTCATCACTACTTTGTCTTCAACTTATCTTCCTGAAATTTTGCATGCCACAGCTCAATCCAGGTAGACTTTTTCTTGGAACTTTGGCAAGAATCAAAACAACTAGAACTTTGAAGATATAGTATTTTGAAAGTGTATATGGAGTTTACTTTTTAAAAGTTATTTGAGTGTTCTATATATTGTAAAGGAAGAAGAACTATAAACTGCATCAGACAAAACATACAGCTGGTATCCATGTGATCAGGTATGAGCAGCTCAATGAAAAATTCAGTAGCTCTGGGTTTTTTTGGGGAGTGGGGGGAGGGGTGTCGGTTTTTCCCCACTGAAAATTTGTGATCATGTCTATTCCTTATGACTAAAAAAATTAAAGCGGGGGAGGGTGGGGAGGAATTATACCTATGTATTTTGCAAGGTCATGAAATTCAGGTTTGTTGGCAATGAGTTCTTCTTTTGTTGGAATATTTATTCCCATGTAACAAGGAAATTTTATGGGAGGTGAAGCCACACGGATGTGCACCTGAAAGAAAATGCATTTTCCATATTACATTACCAGTAAAAACTTGCATCTTGATATAACATTAACTAACAGCAGACACGAAAGCCCAAATCCCTGTAAAGTCATCAGCAAAGGCAAAGTCCTGCACCTACTTAGAACCCCACTGACTTGGGGCTCTGCATGCATATAAGGATCCACTGTAAGCATTACATTTCAGGATCAGGGTCTTCGATCTCTCCAGACTCCAAAATATCAATACGGGTAAAGAGATTTAAGAAGTAATATTATTAAAAGCCTTCAAAACAGCTTCTTAATCTTCAAATAAAACTATTTTGTCTTCACAACTTTTCTTTTCTATTAAAAATAGATTTTATTTAAAGTGTGAGCAATCCAATTTAAATTAACAGGGCTATTCATGGTAATAAAAATAAGCACACATGTAAAAGTTCCCAGGCTTTGTGCCTATGTTGTAACTACTCACTTACAGCTTTGGTTATACAAAGCACATTTGCTTCTGTGACACAGACTAGCACATTGATTTATATATGAAATAGAAAGACAAATTAAATTGCTTGAGATTTAGGACAAATGCCTATTTACCTAAGAAGTAGGGTTAAAAACCAATAGCACAGCAGTGATATAAGTAGTAGAAAGATATAGCCTCCACACTGATTGATTTTTAGATAAAACTGTTTTCCATTCATTCTTGATTTGTCAGTTACACCTTAGGCCATGTCTACACTACCACTTTTGTCAGTATAACTTATTTTCGCTCAGGGGTGCGGAAAAAACAACAACAAACAAACAAACAAAACCCTACTCCTGAGCAACACAAGTTACACCGACAGAAGCATCGGTGTCAGCTTCTCCCGCTGACATAGCTAACACCACTCGTGGAGGTGATTTTATTAGGTCAACAGGAGAGCTCTCTCCTGCCAGCATAGAATGGCCACATGAGTGATCTGACAGCAGCGCAGCTCCACCAGTACAGCTATGCCGCTGTAAGCTCACTAGTGTAGAGGCACACTTAGTTTAAAATAGAGCAGTACTCCCTTTTACTCCCCCTGCATTTAAGTTTTTCTGATGCAGATTTTCCTAAGATCAAGGAATCACACAAGAAACTTTTCACCCAATTACCTTTGATGCATCTTGTTGTGCATTTGCTTTCTTTGTTTTTACTGGCTCTCTTTCTACCACACCTTGTAAGTGCACTAAAGGAAATATTCTGAGGTGCAACTGAAACACTCCAACTTGTGTCTCCATCAAATTTCCCTTTACATCTGCATTATGACTGCTGAAAGTGAACTTACCTCCTTAGCACCAGATTCCCTGAGCAGCTTTATTATGGGAGAGATGGTATTGCCCCGCACAATAGAATCATCGATTAGCACAATTCTTTTGCCTTTAAAGTTGTCAGATAGGACTCCAAATTTTTTTGCCACTCCTAGCTGTCTTAACCGCATGTTTGGCTGAATAAAAGTTCTTCCTACATATCGATTTTTACAAAGTACTTCAACGTATGGCAGCCCACACTACAAGCAAGAGACAATTATACACACAGTTAAATAAAATAAAGATTAGGAATAGTAAAGATTTTAAAAATGACCTGCAGATTAGGGCTAATCAAAGGCCTTTAGCTTGACCAATGTAGTGGCAACAGGGAACTGGTGCAGCATACCACAGTATGAAACCCGGTTCACAGAAGACCCACATTCACTATCTGATAGTAGGAGAACACCAAAACTATCTTTACGGTAAAGAAGAGTCTAGAGTATTTCACAGAAAGTTAGAAACACTGGCAGGGAGGGGAAGAAATCAATATTAAAAATAATCCATCCATGATACCTTTTGTGCATAACCTAGTGCTGCTGGTGTTGCAGATTCTGGAACCGTGCTAACCAAGTCTGCTTCCACTGGTGCTTCAACAGCAAGCTGCTGACCGCATCGTCTCCTGACTGAATACACCATTTGACCTATGGACATTGAGGGGATTATAATTATTTTTCTTTATGTAATTATGATTTAGCTTTCAGTTTGCACAGTACAGGAAATTCTACAGTAATTTTTAGGTATAGTTATTTGATAGGAAAATAGGAAGCCTCTGTACAGTAATGAGAAATATTCACCACTACAAGTCACCTTACACCCTTCATCACCTCCCATAATATCCATGTTGCTTTCCATCTTTCAGACCACCGTGAGGACCAAATCCTTCTTGCCTTATTCAGGTGATTAGTCCCACTGACATCAACAGAACTATTCACTTCAGCAAGACGAGCAGGATTTGAACCTGAATTTTTATTCTCTCCACATACTGTTTTTGTTCTTGCATCAAATGGTTCTGCTAAGTAGCTTGATATTAGCACAGGATAGAGGCCTGTCCTATGAGAGCTTTACCAAGGTAGTGATCATAGGACAAAGTTGATAGCTCCATATACACTGATAATATACAGAACTAAAAATTTAATTAGAAAGAAGCATCCATAAGAATGGTTGCTTCTTGTAAGGAAAGATGGTAAGATAAGCCACACTGCAAATGCTTTAATAAGTCCTAAATATTTTTTTAAATGTAGTCTAAAATGATAAAATAGTATCTTATCTATTCATAGATTTTAAGGCCAGAAGGGACCACTAGATTATCTAGTTAGACCTCCTGAATAACGCAGGCAACAGAGTTTCATCCAGTCACCCTGGTACTGAGTCCAATAACTTGTGTTTGACTACAGCATATCTTCCAGAAAGGCATCCAGTGCTATTTCAAAGACATCAAGAGATGTAGAATCCACCACTCTCCTTAGTAGTTTGTTCCACTGCTTAATCAGTCTCGCTTTTAAAAAAACTGCACCTTATTTCTACATTGAATTTGTTTGGCTTTAACTTCCAGCCACTGGATCTTGTTATGCCTTTCTCTACTAGATTACAATGAACTTTAGTTCCTGGTTTTCTCCCCAGAAAGGTACTTATAACACAGTAACTAAGTGTGAACACTTCAATCTTCATTTGAGAAGTTAAACAGATTTCACTCACTGCTAGACCTTTATTTCCAGTCACGGAATTGTTTTTGTGGCTTTTCTTCTCTGTACCCTCTCCAATTCAACATCCTTTTTAAAATGTTCTCACCAGATCTGGATGCAGTATTCTAGTAATGGACTCATCAATAATGTATACAGAGAAAAATCTCTTCCTTCCTCCCTCCTACTCACTACTCCTGTTTATACATCCAAGGTCGCATTAACCCCTTTTTGACACAGCATCACAGCGTGAGCTCCATGTTAAGTTTCTTGTGCACTGTGACCCCTCAATTGTTTTCAGAGTCATTACTTTCCAGGATACAGTCCCCCATTTCAATAACACCTGCATTCCTTGTTTACTAGAGTTTATCTTCATACCTTCAAAAATGCTGTCGGGCCTTGCAAAATAAACATATTCAAAGATACAAAATGCTGATGGATCTCCTTCAGGTCTTGGTACAACATCCAGTGTTTGGACATCATATCTGGATATCTTCACAATCTCCCCGGGGAGGACTTCACGATAATACCTTGAAGAGATATTTGCAATATTTAGAAATTTCCATACACCTGCATGTTAGTTTTAGAACATAAACAAAACCATGTTCTGCTAAACCAGTCAACTTTCAGATATTCAGCAGTCGCAAAATATTAATTATTTTAAAGTTGACCCTTTGGCTCCTAGCATTGGACTTTGCCAGCACTAATGCAAGACTAGTGCAGCCTGCTTTAGTACCCCAAAATGGTAAATTTCCACTCTTAGCACTAAATTGTTAAGGACATCCTCCCATCACATGAAACAGTCTAGAAGACACTTAAATGATTTATGTATATTAGTCTCAGTTACAAATGTAAGATAGAGTCAAGTCCTGGCCATCATGAGATGAATAAACTGGCTCTTAATTTAGTCTTGACTATGAATTTAGACACTTTTCTATGAAAGCTGAGTAACACAAATCCCAGAAAATCAAATGGCCTTGAATGAGGAATGTAGCCATAAGAGCTGTCACAACAGTCAGTAACTAGGGTCATGTCAGTATCAAAATAGAAGGTGGAAGGCAGCTACAACTGAATAAGGCAGGATTATTGGAATATAGGTCTGCTGTCCATATACTTAGATTATATCTTTTCATAATTAGAACAAAAATTGAAGCTGGAGACTTAATAAAAATATAATAAGCTTGGAGATTGCATTATTAAATATATTCCTAGATCTTCTATAAGTTGATCTTCTAACTACTGTTGTCTAAATATTCTGCTTCAATTGACACTCCTAGAGGAATTCTGCGCCACTGCGCATGCACTAGAATTCACGTACGGCGCAGAATTTTTTCCTCTTTCCCCGCAAAAATTAACTTTCTGCCTGAGAACTGTTGCAGTTCCACCTTTCACCCATCAGAGGCCGCTGTGGCGCCAGACCAGCCAGCAGCCAGCTGCGTTCATCCTGCCGGCAGAGCTATGTTAGGACTGACAGAGTGGGGCACATGGGGCTGCTGGGGGGGGGGGGGGACTGGGGTTCAGAAGGGCTAGTGGGGGGACTGGGATGTGGGCTCAGGAGCTAGTGGGGTGACCGCTTTGAGCCAGGGACTGAATGGGAGAGGTGCTGCAGGGCCCCATGGGGACGGGAGCAGATGTGCCTGACTGAATGGGAAAGGCATGGGGGAGACTCCCCAACTCCCTAACAATCCTTCCCTCCCCCCCAAAATCACGTTCCATACTTCTCCCACCCACACCCAACAACCTTCCAGATTCACTACCAGGCTCCTTCCCTCTTCCTCAGCTCCTTCATTACCCCTGGAATCCCCCAAGCCTATGCACTGCTTCTGAGGGATGCAGGAAATAAGTTTCTGCATTGTAGTTTAAATGGATTGCTCAAAGTTCTGTATTAATATGCTAGTAAGGAATATATTTGTCAAAACACAACACACCACACATTACCTGAATCTCTTTTTTTTTTTTTTTGGTCTGTATTGTTAAGACATACTTGCTGACAGGTATTTTGAAATAAAATTACAAACAGTAACTGAAACTAGCATGATTATATCGTGTTATTTTGACAAATAAAATAAATATGCAGAATTTTAAAATATTGTGCGCAGAATTTTTAGGCGCAGAATTCCCCAGGAGTAAATTCAGCTTAGTTATCCAATTAATTGCATCCTAACACTAGAGGTTAAATGGCAAAAAGAACCAGGAGTTCATTTCCAAAATACTTAGATTTTCAATTTTACTAAACATGAGTCAAGATATGCATATCTGAGTAATGTTGAAAAATATTCACTGCACATATCACACACCAGCATGTCTTAAAACAAAGATTAAGTGATTTGGATGAATGCTGGAGATGTAATTTAGCCAGAATATAGATGCATATTCATTAGCCAGATACTTGAATTAGTGGGCTAGCTGATAACATTGAGAAAGCCTGGGATTTATAAATAATGCAAAAGGCCCCCGTTGATGATGATTCTTAGCAGAAGTATCTCAGTCTCAGAAGGTGGGTCCAGAGCAAAGCAACTTTTGTTAAGGAAACAAAGATGGTACCATCAGTTAATTATTGGTACACAGATATGACAGAAGTCACCACAGAGGAACATATGTTGTAGCTTGTTTCTATAACATCTCACAATGTAATAGATTGCTGAAGTTCAGACACACGTTATTGGTTTCCAGTTTTTGCTCTGAATTTATTTTTACTTCTTGTAGTTTTCGCCTTGTTTTTCCACTTTAAGGGGACACAATTTTACTTACCAACATAACACTCAATTAGTGGCAGATTTGTTAACTGTCAGATTTGAGGAATGTACAGTTAATTTGCATTATAGGAATGAATATTATTTTGTTGACTTCACTGTAGTTTTTATTTTCACTGAAAATTAAACGTTTTTACACAGAGAACATTTCTCCTGTTTCTTTTTGAATTATATACAGGGCTTGTCTTCACTACAGTTAACTCCAGTATTGTCCCAACTTGAATCCTGCCTGCACATAAAAACCCGTAATTTGAGTGTGGTGGAGCTTTCAACTGAAGTGGCTAGCCTATCAGGAGGTATAGGCTGTAGTTTGAGTCAACACAACCCACCAGCTGCTAATACAACCATTCTGTAGTTGGAATATTATTTTACATTGTGGCTGCACTCACTTAGCTAAGCTAACTGAAAAGGAGTTAACTCTACAGTGAAGAGATACCCATACAGTCTTCTTTGCAGATGACTTCTGAATACACTATTGCCATATTTATTTAAATCCATAAACTGAAGATATAATCTTTTACACTGTATGTATCTCTATTCACGATTTAAAGTGTTTACAGATCACCTTGTATGTGAAGGAACTTACTGTGCACCAATAGATAAAAAGCTGCAGGATTCAGAGGAGACCACCCATCCTTCTGTTTCACTGTTTTTCTTCCCTGTAATAAAGTTTTCAATTATAGCTACCTTATCTTCACAGTCCTTGGAACTATCATCACTAAACGTGTTACATTTCTGCAGCAGTTCTGGCCTGTTGCCCAAGTACATGATTACAAAGTGCAAGTCAAATAGTCATGATTTCTGAATAGAAAGTTTGGAATCGAAAGTTGCTGTAACATTTCTTGAAAAACTATTCTTTGGAAACGTTATATAAAACTTGTCCTTGAGAGATTAGAAGAGCCAGTTCCACACAGTCACTGGACAATTCAGAGAAATAAATTCCTTATCGCTGCATGACTTTCCCCCCCCCTAATTCCATCTCAATAGATTTTGAGGCCCTGGTGTATACACATGCTTTTTGTTTAGATAAGATATACGGAGAGTAAGGAATGTCAAGTGGCTGCTCCAATGCCACTGAAGTCAATAAAAGGGTGCCCTTGGACTTTAATGGGCATTCACTGGGCCCAAAGTGAGGAGAATTCTCAAAGATAGGCAAATGAAAGGGAACAAATGGGCAGATCAATAACATAACAGGATACAAACACTAATATATTTGGACATTGTGAATATTTTCTAAGAGATTCCTCTTTAGAAAATTCTCTCACACACTCCCCCATGCCATATCGATTCCTTTGGACAAAGAATGGATTTACACATTTTTTTTCCTGCAGTTAAAAATGTCAAGTTCCCCCATCTTACAGCACAGTAGGTCTTGTAAGGCTTTTCCTTGAAAAATCACTGGTATCACTCAGGGCACTGAGATGGGAAGGCATGTACAATTCTCCTCTGGGATTATCTTCCACGAATGACCAGATTTTATCCCAACTCAGAACATTTGGTTTGCAAGAACATGAAGAGCCTTTATTCAAATTCCCATATTTGGGTTTTTACCCATAATATGTGGGCAAGTGGGTTTCCCAGCTCCTCCCAGAAGAATCCCCCCAAAAATCTTTTTTTCCCTTCAATAAAACAAATAAGCACCAGTAGCCCAACGCTTATAAGTGACCCTACAACAAAAGGAGAAGAAATAGGCCCTGTATCCAGCCATCCCCACTTTTCTCCCAGGGCAGAGGGGAGAAATCTCTCCCCAATTAGCTCTGCTGCAACTGGGCTGCCTCTCTCTCCTGCTGCCATGGGGGAAGGGGGATTTACTATTGTCAAGAGAGAAGAGGTGCTTCTGATTTCCTTTAAATTTGTTCCTACCATCAAACTGTATTTTGTGTTTTATAACTCAACCAATATTGGGATATTACTGCATCCGATGTTCAGAGTGAGCAACATTTTAAAGAAAAAGTCTTTCAACTGCATGAATGTGGACATGATTTCCCCATTAAGTGCAAATGTATTATTTATATAGCTTTGAAAATGTAAACATACTTATGGCTGGTTACCCAGTCTTTACATAGGATTTACCTTTTCCACTCATACTGCCTACTGAAATGAGACGACCAATGCAGAGTGGACGATTCCCATAGGGATCACGTACTGCATAGATTATGTCTTTATGCATCATTAGTAGTGAATATGAAGTAGGGGTTTCATTCATTAAATTTTTGATTCTGAAATGAGATTAAGTAAACACAATGGTATGTTATAGATGGCTGTATTCTGTTACTTACTACTGCTGTATTTTACACTCAGACAATACTCTTGTTTCCAGCTCCTAACCCCTTACCTTGCCACCCAGTCTGGGGTATCATCATTCTCTAGTGGAGGTGTGAATGCCAGCAGCTGGGTGATCAATTCGCTGTCAGAACTGGTCGATAGTCCCACACCATGTCTCATCAGCTTTTTTTTTTTTTTTTTTAAAGACAAAATATAGTGTTATCAGTCGATGAAACCATTGCACCATTTTTAGTTTAGCAAGAGTTACATGCCCTGAAAAGTTGTTTTAATGTAGCAGTCACTAAGAACCCAAAGCACTTGGTAAATACTTTTGTCCAAGGAGCTGGTGCACAACATTGGCTCATATAAAATGACACTCTGAACTGCATCCCTCACCCGTCTTTTCATTGCTTTGCTTTACTGGTGACTAAAGCATAAAGCAAAGTTGACATTCCCTAATATCCACTGTGCTACTCAGGGTCTGGGGATTTTGTCACTTTCTCACTGCTGCTTACGCATGGTGAACTGAAGCAGAGCACAGAGAACAGGTGACGAGACGAAGCACAAGTAAACAGTGAAAAAAGAAATGACTGAAGAGGGAGGGGTGTGGGGGAAAACCAACAACCCAAGATGTGAGAGACTGAATCTGACTTATGGTCCTTCTAGTCTGGTGTGCTCAACATACACTGCATGTAAGGAAGAGGAGAACCTGCAAAGTATCTAGCCTACTATTCATGCCTGTTTAATGCTTTACACTGGAGGGTTCCTACTTAACCTTTATAGATCTTGCATCCTGAAGAAGAAGACTAGATATCATTTTTACCATTATCACATTTACAGCTATGCTTGAACATAAAATTAACGCATCATTTTGAAACCAGTCACAATATTTGTCTTGATACATTCTTGCAGCAGTGGTGGCATCCACAGATTGACTACATTCTGCATAAAGTACCATTATCTTTTCCAAGTCATAAATTTACAATTCTTTGATGTAGTAGTATGTTCCCTTGTTCTTTGAACAGAGTTAAAAGAGAAGCATCTGTGAGGTTTTAATTCTGCTCTGCAACATGTCCCCTTCTTTACGGGCTATGATATCCAATTTTTGATTGTCTCCTTATGTGTTCACATCACTATAAATTACTATTTTCTACTACTATTTTCAATATCCATTATAGCTTTCTCAAGGTGATGACAAAAATAGATAATATTGCAGATGAGGACATGTCAATGTATTGGATGATATTTTCTAAGCATCTTTGCTTTCTCTAATGACTGTCATGCAACGGGCAGATTCAAACTGAGCTATTCATAACTGTATCTGGATTAGTTTTCCTATTGGATCAACATTAACACAGAACATAAAAGAAAAGTAGATTATCCCCCCTGCCATGGGAGTTACAAATTAAGAACTTTGTTTCTCAGTGCCAGGGCCGGCTCCAGGCACCAGCTTAACAAGCAGGTGCTTGGGGCGGCCAAGGGAGAGGGGCGGCACCTGCGGCAATTCGGGGGCGGCAGGTCCCTCACTCCCTCTAGGAGCGAAGGACCTGCCGCTGAACTGCCACCGCCGATCGTGGCTTTTTTTCTTTTCTTTTTCCCCCCCAATTGCCGCCGCCGATCACGGCTTTTTTTCTTTTTTTTCCCCCCCAATTGCCGCCGCCGATCGCGGCTTTTTTTCTTTTCTTTTTCCCCCCCAATTGCCGCCGCCGATCGCGGCTTTTTTTCTTTTTTTTCCCCCCCAATTGCCGCCGCCGATCGCGGCTTTTTTTCTTTTCTTTTTTTTGGGCTTGGGGCGGCAGAAATGCTGGAGCCGGCCCTGCTCAGTGCATTGCCCATTAGTTTGGATTGGAGTTCCTCACCATTCTCTTTAGTTTTCAATGACCTAAGGGATGGTGTGTCAGCTATGAGATGTGACCAATTTTTTGCCCATTTCTACCTCCTACTCATTAATAAAGGATACTGGAAAAACCAGGACTGATTCCTACCTTTCTTCTGAGTTGTTTAGCATTTATTAATTCACCATTGTGTGCCACAGCAATCTTCCCGTGAAGAGTTTCTACAACGAAAGGTTGGCAGTTCTCTAATTCAGAGATTCCCGACGTGGAGTACCTAGTGTGGCCAATTCCGAGATTTGAAACATACAGCTTCTTCAGATTGTCTTCACTGAACACATGATTAATAAGACCCATTCCCTTGCAGAACAAAAAACAAAACAAAACAAAAAAATATGTATTATTGTTTCCAGCAACACACTCATTATGCCAGCATTTTGCAAGCAAAATCCAACAGCAACAAGAGAAGAAAAGAAGAAGAAAAAAAAAAAAAAGCTTACCTCTAGAGAGACAAGACAGACAGGCAGATCACAGGACAGGGGAACACCACAAGAAGTGGTCATGCGGGCAACTGGTTACATCAGGATAATACACAACATAAGGGGGGATTTTGTTTGGAGCATATTTTGTTTTCAGATAGACTGTCCCCAGTTACCATTCAATAAGAAAATATCCTTTGAAAAACCACTAGCAGAAGAAAATTTGGGAATACTGTATGTATTTATATTCAAATGTAATTTTAAAAGCTCAACTGGCTTTGTTCTTTTAATGTTATTTTGAAGTTTAAAAGCTCAACTACATTTATTCTTTAATGCTATTTAGAGAACACTATAAAACAAAAATATTTCAATACAATATATTCTGTGTTTTTCTTACTGAAAAATGGGATAATACATTTAATCACCAGCACCATAATGAATCTGTTTTTATACCAGCTTCAGGTAAGTGTTTAAAAGTCCCCATTATTTGTAATTCTGGCCACTGCTGTGATTCGTATTCTTAACCTAAAAGAACCAGAAAACTCTGTTGAAAAGTCTTCAGGTATCCAAGTTGACTTAAGGCAGAAATGAATCAGAACTTTTATAGATAGGCCCCAGGAGATCCTAGCATAGTCAATAGCCAAGGCAGTGCTCCTGTTGGCAACAAGCATTGTGAGAGGAATTTAAAAGCATGTAGGGTCTAAGGGTATGTCTACACCCAGCCGCTAGTTCGGCGGCTGGGAATCGAAGTTCTGGGTTCGACTTATCGCGTCTTGTCTGGACGCGATAAGTTGAACCAGGAAGTGATCGCCGTCGACTGCGGTACTCCAGCTAGACGAGAGGAGTACCGCGGCGTCGACGGGGGAACCGCGGCGTCGACGGGGGAGCCTGCCTGCCGCGTGTGGACCGAGGTAAGTTCGAACTAAGGTACTTCGAACTTCAGCTACGTTATTCACGTAGCTGAAGTTGCGTACCTTAGTTCGAATTGGGGGGTAAGTGTAGACCAAGCCTAAGTAATTAAGGTACAGGACTGGGAAATCAGGTACTCCAATTTCTATTCTGAACTCTGACAGACTTTTTGTGACCTTCAGAAAGTCTAAATATATGTCTAAATCTCTCTCTCTCTAAAATGGGGATGATATTTACTTCCCTGGAGTGTTGTGAAGATTAATTCATTAAAAAGCTTTGAATGCCTTGGAGGCTCAGAAATTATGTTTGAATCTGATAATTAGAGGAAGGAGAAGAGATGTTAGCACAAACAGAATTTCAACGTAAAAAGTAAAATGCTACTGTAGCAACAGATAAATACAAGGCAAGGCAAAAAGAGCAAGCTCTGGCCTACACACCAAGCTACACTGGTTTAACTAAGGCCATGTCGACATTACAGCTGCTACAGCACCACACCTATGGCACTGCTGTAGCCCCAGAGCGTAGATGTTTCCTTCATCAATGAAAGGGATTTTTCAGTCGATGGAGTTACTCCCCCTCACCATCACCCTGGCTACGTTTACACTGGGGGTTAGGTTGACCTAACTATGATGATCAGGGCACAAAATTTTTCACAGCCCTGAACACTGTAGCTCGGTTGACCTAATTTAATTGTAGACCAGACCGAACAGTGTGGCTTTAGACCAATTTAGTTACATCAGTGCAGAACCCTGCATAGACTCTTAATTTAAAATGGTCTGGGGGTCAGGTCAGTAAATTCATAAGTGCAAGCTAAGCAGAAGTAATCAATTTTAAACTAATAAAAGTATGTCCTACAGGAATTTGCACCAGTTTAATTAAATCAATTTTTAAACCAGAACAACTTCAAGGACAAGACCATATTCACTGGTTTGTGCCCTTCAAGTTTTCGTTTTTAAATAATAGTGACTGTAGAATTTAAATACTGCAGCCAAGACATATCCCAAGGATAAGAGAAATCATACTATGCAACTGCTGTAATATTAAAGCTTTCTGAGATGATGCAGTCATCATATTTAATTCTTAATATGGATATGCTCAAATGTCATTCTCCACAACTCTTATGGAATCAATATAAAGTATTATAGTGTCTGCTAAAGGAAGTGCTAACGGTAGAAGTGGAAATCTCGCATAACCTAAAAAGAAGTGGAAGCTCAAAACAAGAACAGGGTCCTAAGCAAGAATATGAATTAAAAGTGCTAAAGGATAGGAAGAAAAGCAGCATTAAAAACAAAAGGCTATGAGATACCTCCCCCTCATCTGTTATTGGATTAAGCAAAGACTGAGCCAGTTTATCAGCTGAGAGTCTGCATCAGTGCAGGATCCTCACTCCTGGATTTTGTTTCTCCAGTGTGAGAAAAGTAGGAAACTCTCATGCTCTGCTTTAAGGACACGTTAGTGTGAGAGCTCTGTCCTGCTGGGCACGCTCCCACCTCCTTGACTCGGACCCTTCTAGCACTGAGGTCAGTGAAAGACCTCTGGGCAGAAGATACCTTTTTAACTGACACAGCTCCAATCCCTACGTTCCTTGCAGGAGGGTAGTTGGTTATCTTGTATTTCACTTCCTGACGTCAGCTCAGTGGAAATATAGGAAGTAAATTCTCTAGAGCACTTTAAGTGCTTTGGCCTAAGACCTTTTTGGGCTTTGGCCATTTTAGGCCTGTTGGCACCCTCCGGGTTTCTATCAGGTTGGAAATGGATAGAGGATTTTTCAGATTTCCTTCCAGTCTCTGGATCTATTAATTTTTGTGTGCAGCGTTCAACACTTCAAAGCATCTGCCATGACACTTACTGAAACCTGAGTCAGTCATAGGTGCATCTGCTTCCAGGCATTAATCTGTAGCTAATTTCACAGAGTATGTTCTTTTTTGTCTCACTCTTTTCCCTCCATTCCACTAGAACGCTGCTGGTTTCACACATCAGTACCTAGAACTGCCAGCATCAAACCCTTTCAACTCACCAGAGCGAACACATTAGCACAAAAGGGCTCTGGTTCTGACAGCTGAACAGACTGCTTTTTACTGGAGTGAAAAATTAATTGCAGTGTTGTTGGAGCTGTGTTGGTCACAGGATATTAGAGAACAAGGTGGGTGATGTAATATCTTTTATTGGACCAACTTCTGTTGGTGAAAGAGACAAGATATTGCCTCACCCACCTTGTTTCTTCGAAAGCTTGAAGTGGACTTGAAGGATAACCTGGTCTGAGTTTTGTTGTTGATTTTTTTTTTTTAAACAAGTTTAAAATTGGTCTATATAGCAGTAAGTTAAGGAACCAAACCTGGTACTCTTAGGAAATAACAAGAATTTGTCATGTCTCTTGCTTATTATTCCTATTTCCTGGAACAAGCAGAGACTCTCCTTGTGTACCCCAGGTGGAAGTGTGTTATTTTTTCCCGACTTTTCCTTTGAGTACTCCTTATTTCTCTCTATTTTAAAGACTGAATTTTTATGTAAAGACTAGATTTTTACTTCTTAAAAAATGACAACAAAATAGTAAAAAGTCGTTAAAATTTTACCTTGTGCACTTTAAATGTTTGGGCTGAGTCTCCATCACTTGTCACAATTCCACCACTTTCTTGGCCCCTGTGGACAAAATTAGCATAAATACTGAAGGATTCACAGAACACAACATTCAAACAAAATATTAACTTGTAAAGCATAAAACATAACAATTTGTATTAAAAATGTCTTAAGTGCTCTATTTTTACAGACTTATCAAAATATGGTTTTTGTATGTTCATGTTGCACTTGATTATAAAATATTTAAGGCTCAATACAAAGCCCACTGAAATCAATTAAAGTATTTCCATTAATTTCAATGGGCACTGGATTGGGTCCTTACTGCTAACTTTCTATAGTCTAATTTCAAGGTGGACATAAAATACTACCAGCTCCTTAAACTGAAATGCCACTTAATGGGGGCAGTATCCGATGAGCATCTACAGCTCAGAAAAGGCAAACTTATGTTCAACCCAATTACACGTTTTGCCTCAGACGGTGGGTCAATTTTTTAAGCTCAGGCACAAAAATGAGAGCCCAAAATCACCACCTACAACAGGTATTTGGATTCCTATATCCAAGCACTTTTTTGAGCACTCAAATGCAGAAGTGGATACCTTAACTTCTTTTCGCAAGTAGGCTTTCAGTGGAACTGAGAAAGACAAATTATTTTTACATAAAATCAGTCTCATGCTGAAGGCAGAACTCAAATAGTGAAGCTTCGTATCAGCTCAAGCTATAGGGGCTCTTCTGGCCTCTTTCCTGCTCTCCAAGGCAGTCACAGTCTTGCTCATTGTCTGGAAATGGCCGTTAACCGCAAGACAACACAGATGGAAGCAACGTGTCAGTGGGCAAAGTGCTGCCCAGTCCACAAAGTTCTACAATGCAGCCCACAGCATCTTTTTTTTCTTTTGTTTTAAATATAAAGAGAAGCAGGCTGCAGCACCTCAGCTCCTCTACCTTCATCTAAAGTCTGCTTGGACAAGATTGAGTGTTACATACTAGGACCATAATTAAGGCTCCGTGTCTGTCATGGAGGTCACTGAAATCACGAATTCCGTGACTTTCCACAACCTCTGTGACCTCTGCAGCAGCCACTGTGGCTGACCCCAGGGCCACCCAAGCGGCTGGCCCCGGGGCCAGCTGCTCAGGCAGCCCAAGGGCCAGCCACACCAGCCGCTGCTGGAGTGGCCCTGCAGCCAGCCACACCGGCCACTGCTGGAACTGCCCCAGGGCTAGCTGCACTGGCTGCTGCTAAGGTGGCCGGTGCAGGCAGCTGGCCCCGGGGGAGGGGCTCCCAGAGCAGCAGCCCCCGAGCTAAGATTTAGTCAGGGGTATTCACAGTACAAGTCATGGACAGGTCACAGGCTGTGAATTTTTGTTTATTGCCGGTGACCTGTCCATGACTTTTATTAAAAATACCTATGACTAAATTGTAGCCTTAACCATAATCGATGCATATGTGGTCTTTGGGCTACTGGTAAATTCCCAATGAATCCTTTAATTGCTCAAAGATCGAATACCCCAAAATAAAAATGTCTGTAGAATGCACCTACAAACTGTAGCCAAGAAAAAACAAACAAACAAACTGTAACATATATACTAAATGAAGTAGCTTAATGCAGATGAAAGGGAAAATCTGTTAGATTACTTACATATAAAACTGCTATAGGTCTTGTATAATAGGATGTGATTCTGCTCTTACATTAAACTAGTATAACTCAATTGGCATCATTGGAATCATTCTCGAGGTTATACTACTGTAACAGCTTGTCTACTTGAAAAAGTTAATTCTGATTAAGGCAGGGCATGCATTCATGAATAGTGCAGTAACTATTCATGAATAATTCCATATATAGAAAAGACCTTATAAAAAACAGGAGAATCAGGTGCAAATGTTCAATATGCTTGATCCCAACAATAACTATAATTTTCTACCATTGATTATGTCCAAGTCTCAAAGTTATTTTATAAGTCATTAATACCACCTGTGTGTAAAGTGAAGTGCTAAAGGGCATTCAACTTAAAAAAAAAAACTAGGGCTATCAATTAATTGCAGTTAATGCATGCAATTAATGCAAAACAAATTAATTAGATTAAAAACCAAACAGTCATGAATAATTGCAGTTTTAATCGCACTGTTAAACAATAATAGAATACCAATTTAAATTTCTTATAAGTATTTTTGGATGTTTTTATACATTTTCAAATATATTGATTTCAATTAAAACAGAATACAAAGTGTACAGTGCTCACTTTATATTATTTTTGGTTACAAATATCTGAACTGTAATAAAGATAAAAGAAACAGCATTTTTCAATTCACCTCATACAAGTCCACTCAGTCCTACTTCTTGTTCAGCCAAATCGGTAAGACAAAACAAGTTTGTTTACATTTATAGGAGATAATGCTGCCCGCTTCTTATTTACAATATCACCTGAAAGTGAGAACAGGCATTTGCATGGCACTCTGGTAGCCGTCGTTCCAAGGTATTTATGTGCTAGATACGTTAAACATTTGTTCGCCCCTTCATGCTTTGACTTGTAGACTCTAAAGTTTCACATTGTTTTGTTTTTGAGTATAGTTATGTTAAAAAATTGACAACTGTAAGTTGCACTTTTACAATAAAGAGATTGCACTACAGTACTTGTATGAGATGTATTGAAAAGTACTACCGGTATTTCTTTCATTTTTTTACAGTACAAATATTTGAAATAATATAAAATCAAGCACTACATTTTGTATTGTTTGTTTTAACCTCATGATTTATTGTGATTTTTTAAAAATCGTTGACATCCCTAAAAAGACCACTTTTGTCCCCAAAAAAATTCTCTTTGCTATTGTTTCTTGGAATACCAAAATTTATTATAACAATAGTTACAGAAAAATTTCTTTCCCACCTTCACCAGTTTACTTTGCTTAGAAAAAATGCATCTGTAGACACAAAAATTGGCAGGAAAACTTAAAAGTGGGTGTAGTACATTCATCGACTTTAAACAGAGTTTTTAAAGATTTAGGCCATTTCTGTGTTGATCATGGCCATCCAAATCTCATAGCAAAATCAAATAAAGACAGATAGATGCTGTTAACATTCGGTGTAATGCCTCTGATTTTCACTGATTCAAACTCTGAATCCAACCCTCATCACCCCCCCCCCCAAAAAAACACCCCCCCCTTTCCCCCTGTAGCAACCCCTGCCTCCCCAACACACACACACACACACCCTAATAGGTAGTGAACCCTCTGAAAAAGGATGTGCAGAGCTTGGCAGGAGCTCTGTACCCCCATCAACATAGCTTCCGCTTCTCACCAAAGTGGAGTAATTATGTCAATGGGAGAGCACTCTTCTGTCAGCATAGTGCATCCTCATCAGACGCAATACAGCTGCGCTGATATAGTGCAGACCTGCCCTTAGTTTTCAGCTTTTTTGTTTAAATCAGTTGTACTCATGAGCAATCCTAGAATAAAATAGGAGTTTTATAAAATACAGACACAATTTAAAACGTGGATGATTCCAATGTGTATTTTTAATGCTAATACAATATCAAATACAATCATAATTTGTAACTTAATGAGAACTCTTACCAACATCTTTTAGGTTCCAAAATGTAAAACTGGCTGCAAAAAAACCCTGCTACAATGTATAATTAATTAATTCTTAAACTACAACACAAGAGAAAATCTTAAAAAAAAAAAAAAAAAAAAAACACATTTACTTTCTTTTTTAAAACATTCATTAAAAATAGTAATCATATTTAAAACATATGAATAAGAAGGGTTAAAGCAAGTAGACACCCTGAGTTTATTTTTTATCTTGTGGAATACTAGGTACTAGATTACACTTCATTTGTGTCTGAGCTGTTTTATTGGTCTGCTTCTAATATAGAGCCTGCTTATTTGGCAGTTTCTCAAGTTACTCCCCTCAGGCAGCTTGAGCCAGTAAAACTAGATCCTTTCATCTCTGTGGAGCTTACTGACAACCAGCCGTCTGGTTTCCTAGGAAACAAAACCTTGGCTAGAAATAGTGAATCATTTCCAGGTCACTTTCAACATGGAGAGTGGAGCAGGAAAGCATTGGACTGAAGAGGAGGTTAAAGCCTTGCTAAGCGTCTGGTCAGAAAAAAACATAAGAAAACAACTTCATGGAACACTAAGGAATAAAGGAATATTTATCTACATTGCTAAAAGACTACAGGAGTTAGGAGTTTGCAGAGACTGGAAACAGTGCCGTGCAAAGTATAAAAATCTGAAGTATGAATTCAGAACAGTTAAATATGCCCACAACTCTGGAGATGCCACTAAAACCATGAAGTTTTTTCATGATCTGGATGCTATATTGCAATATGAACCAGTCACACAATTAACAGATGACGAAAACAGCAGGTGCTCTGCAACTGAGAGACAGCTGAACATAAGCACTACCACAGAGAACACTGAAGGTAAAAATTAATTTCTCTTCTATTTCTTGTCTTTGCACAAAAAACAATAAATCTGTTAAGATTAAAAGCCACATTATATGGCCCTAGTAACAGAGTTAGAACAGCAACTGACTTGATACATCCCTTGCAGATGGGGGGAAAAAAAAAAAAAAAAAGGTTAGCACCACCAGTGTTGAAGTCTGTAAATACAGCATAACCTTAACAAATTACACTAACTGCTGGAAAGGTCCAGTCCCGCAGAGGCTCTGTACCTTGTGCAACTGGGTCCTACTATTCATCTAAAAAAATTTCTTTGGAATATATTTGTAATACTTTGCAACAGGTTTTTAGAGCTTTAGTTCAGAAAAAAATTAATTATTCTAGAATATACTATATTACAAATTTCCCAATTATAAATTTTTTGGGTTTTTTTAAATAAATAATTATTGTCAGGTCTGAAGTCAAAGATGTTTAATTCTAGAATATTTGTATTACTATTTTAAGAAGATTTACTCCCTTAAATGGAATATTATTAATTGTGAAGTATGTTAATACAATGAAATGGAAATGCATGGCTTACAAAATTATATTACATTTGTGCACTGAGTATTTGATAAACACATTTAACATTTTTGAAAGAAGCTGTTAGTGTATTTATTAGTCATGTAACATTTATGTTTAAAGTGATATAAACAGAGACCATCCTGAAGCAAGACAGAAATAATTAAAAAGACATTTTAAAATATGAAGAAATGGTGGTATTTACCAAACCAGTTGCACATCAGGTTCTGTTAAAGCCCCTCAGTGTGCATGTGAGCGTCATTAGCATTACACTGGGATTTACCATATCACAGGGAGAGGTGGAAGAGACAAGACAATTAGAGAGAGGCTGAGGAGACACGGTTTTGATCACAATTAGAATTAGGTGAGGGTTCAGGTTTGAGGCTAGATCAGGGCTGCAGTTGGTGATCTCACAGTACCAGAAGCCCCTGCGATGCTGTTACAAGATTTCAATCACATCCCAACTGGCAACAAGAAAAAGGCCCCCCTGGTATTCATTATTATCTACAGCAGTACCAGAATCATGGGGGTGGGGGAGGGAGAACACAGATCAGAGATTCAAATCAGAACCCAATTTGCTCCCACAATGTGAAGAGGTTTGGATTAAGTTACAATTGTGAATCATTTTTACAAAACAAAAATCAATGAAGTACAGGGGAGATTTTCAAAAGGCACAAAGGGGAGTTGGATGCCTAACTCTCCTTTGTACAACTCCCTCTACAATGCAAGTGGACAGCTCTTACCATTAGGAAAGTGTGATTTTTCCATGTTTTAAGAAAAGAATCAAATTATTAGTTTTTAATCTTAAAGAAATTTTTAAAATTAACATGAATGTAGTTCTATAACACGTCAGCCATTTGAAGCTATTTAGTTAAAATAATTAATATTAACATGTATTGTGCATTGTACATTACTGTTACCTTCCATTTTTAGATTGTATTTTAAATAATGCACAGAAGTTCAGGGGGCAGCTCTTGAGCTGGTATAAATTGCTATAGCTCTTTTGACTTCAGTGGAGCTATGACCATTTACACCAGCTGAGGATTCACCCCTGAACTCTAGTTTATCCTGCATGTTTTAAATTGGTTTGCCCAAACGGTTCATTTTAACTTTGCTTCCTCTGAACCTTAAATCACTATGGGGCATTTTCAATTAATGTTTCACATCTCTTATCCTGAATATCTTTAAGAAAACTTCAGAAAGGACCCAACAATTAGCCAGCCTTTCTAATGAACCCCAATCCAGGGTATTAATTTAAAAAATTGTATCCTTGGTGGAACGTACTGCATTTTGGGGCATGTGAAAAATCTGATTTCAAAAGTATGATGTAATAGTGGTACATTCAAATGTCTATGCAGAAAAGGAAATAAGGGAAGCGTTTGTGCATTTGGTTTTAATTCTTCTTTATAAAACACAAAAATTAAATAGTCAGTGGCAATAATGTAATATGAATAGTTCGGAGTTGAAATGCAAAACTTCACACAACCATAACTCAGCCAAAACACACACATTAAAACATAAATGTAACCTACAACTAGTACATAGGTAACAAGGGACAAACGGTGGTTGTAAGAATAGTATGCAAGAATTGTGCATTCAAATACACAAATCAGGAAAGTCACACGATAATGCATTATGGGCCCAATCCTACTCTATTAAAGTCAGTGGGGAAATTCTCATTAAAGTGATAACTCTCAATAAGAATTTTTTAAACTGAATTTTTAAATCTATTTTCTGACACAGAATCCTTTAAAAATGTATGTCTTAGCCATTTCATTATTTCTAATAAAAGAAAAGATTTCATACGAGATTTTCTGCTCTTCTGCTGATGTTTTGGAGAGTAGGATTAAAATTCAAAATGATCAGACCATTTCTCCAATTTGTCCAGAAGTAAATAAGAAGTTCAATAAGGACAAATGCAAAAGTACTCCACTTAAGAAGGAACAATCAATTGCACATATATAAAATGGGAAATGACTGCCTAGGAAGGAGTACTGCGGAAAGGGAGCTGTGGGGTGTAGTGTATCACAAGCTAAATATGAGTCAACAGTGTAACACTGTTGCAAAAAAATCAAATATTCTGGGATGTATCAGCAGGAGTGCTGTAAGCAAAACACAAGAAGAATTCTTCTACTCTACTCCAAGCTACTAAGGCCTCAACTGGAGTATTGTGTCCAGTTCTGGGCACCACATTTCAGGAAAGATGGTGACAAACTAGAAAAAGTCCAAAGGAGAGCAACAAAAGTGATTAAGGGTCTAGAAAACGTAACCTAGGAGGAAAGATTGAAAAAATTGTGTTAGTTTAGTCTGGAGAAAAGATGACCGCGGGAGGACAGAACAGTTTTCAAGTACAGTAAACCTCAGTTACGAACACCAGAGTTACAAACTGAGTGATCAACCACACACCTCCTTTGGAATCAGAAGTACACAATCAGGCAGCAGCAGATACACACAAAAAGCAAATACAGTACAGTTCTGTGTTAAACGTGAACTACTAATAAAAATAAAGGGAAAGTTTAAAAAAAGATTTGACAAGGCAAGAAAACTGTTTCTGTGCTTGTTTTGTTTAAATGAAGATGGTTAAAAGCAGCATTTTTCTTCTGCATATAAATTTTCAAAGCTGTATTAAGTCAATGTTCAGTTGTAAACTTTGGAAAGAACAACCATAACATTTTTTTCAGAGTTACGAACCACCTCCAATCCAGAGTTGTTCATAAATTGGAGGTTCTACTGTACCTAACAGGATGTTACGAGGAGGCGGGGGGGGGGGGGGAATCTCTCCTTAACCTCCGAGGATAGGACAAGAAGCAATGGGCTTAAAATTGCAGCAAGGGAAGTTTAGGTTGGACATTAGGAAATCCTCCTACCTGTCAGGGTAGTTAAGCACTGGTACAAATTAGGGTTGGAAGAGACCACAGGAGGTCATCTAGTCCAACCCCCTGCTCAAAGCAGCACCAACACCAACGAAATCATCCCAACCAGGGCTTTGTCAAGCCTAACCTTAAAAACCTCTAAGGGTGGAGATTACACCACCTCCCTAGGTAACCCATTCCAGTGCTTCACCACCCTCCTATTGAAATAGTGTTTCCTAATATCCAACCGAAACCTCCCCCACTGCAACTTGAGACCATTGATCCTTGTTCTGTCATCTGCCACCACTGAGAACAGCCGAGCTCTATCCTCTTTGGAACCCCCCTTCAGGTAGTTGAAGGCTGTTATCAAATCCCCCCTCACTCTTTTCTTCTCTTCTGCAGACTAAACAAGCCCAGTTCCCTCAGCCTCTCCTTGTAAGTCATGTGCTCCAGCCCCCTGATCATTTTCGTTGTCCTCCGCTGGACTCTCTCCAATTTGTCCACATCCTTTCTGTAGTGGGGAGCCCAAAACTGGATGCAATACTCCAGATATGGCCTCACCAGTGCCAAATAGAGGGGAATAATCACTTCCCTCGATTTGCTGGCATTGCTCCTACTAATGCAGCCCAATATGCTGTTAGCCTTCTTGGCAACAAAGGGCACACTGCTGACTCATATCCAACTTCTCATCCACTGTAATCCCCAGGTCCTTTTCTGCAGAACTGCTGTTTAGCCAGTCGGTCCCCAGCCTGTAGTGGTGCACGGGATTCTTCCATCCTAAGTGCAGGACTCTGCACTTTTCCTTGTTGAACCTCAGATTTCTTTTGGCCCAATCCTCCAATTTGTCTAGGTCACTCTAGACCCTATCCCTACCCTCCAGCATATCTACCTCTCCACCCATCTTAGTGTCATCTGCGACCTTGCTGAGGATGCAATCCATCCCATCATCCAGATTATTAATAAAGATGTTAAACAAAACCAGCCCCAGGACCAACCCCTGGGGCACACTGCTTGATACTGGCTGCCAACTAGACATCAAGCCATTAATCACTACCCGTTGAGCCCTACAATCTAACCAGCTTTGTATCCACTTTATAATCCATTCATCCAATCCATACTTTTTTTAACTTGCTGGCAAGAATACTGTGGGAGACCGTATCAAAAGTTTTGCTAAAGTCAAGATATATCACATCCACTGCTTTCCCCATATCCACAGAGCCAGTTATCTCATCATAGAAGGCAATCAGGTTGGTCAGGCATGACTTGCCCTTGGTGAATCCATGTTGAATGTTCCTGATCACCTTCCTCTCCAAGTGCTTCAAAATGATTTCCTTGAGGACCTGTTCCATGATTTTTCCAGGGACGGAGGTGAGGCTGACCCGTCTGTAGTTCCCCGGGTTCTCCTCCTTCCCTTTTTTTAAAAGATGACCTATTGAGGTCCCTTCCAGTCCTACACTTCTATGATTTTATGTTAAGAAGGGTCTTTGGGGCAGACCTGAAAGTAACACTCTTGCAGGGAAAAACAAACAAACAAAAACAAAAACAGAACACTCTGCATCCATAGGAAGCCCTGTTCTCCCACCCAGTGTCCCCCAATGCTCTGAATGGGAAGGAGAGGAGAAGAAATGCAAAAAACAGTTAATACATCCTGTAGCTATTTTAATTTGAGTATCTTCCACAAGGTCAGAGAGGGATGAAGTATCTCTCCACCACGGCCAGCCCTCATTTTGTGCTGGACTTCACCCCTTTGGGCCACGCAGAGTCTGAACATCTTTAAAAATCTGGGCTTAGCTGCCTAAGTCTTATTGCAAGTCATGGGACTTAGGGTTCAATCTTCAGAGTCTAAATCCCATTTTTAATTTTGTCTAATATCAGGTTAATATCAGATATGCCAACAGCACTGTGTAAATAATACATGTATGTATACAGACTAGACATGCAGTGCAACAATACACTACCTGTCCCACAGATATCCCTAACTCAAATTGTTCAGCAGTAACAAAAAATGTATTGTAAATGTTATTCAACACTAAAAATAAAACATACCATGTTTATAAGATGTTTGGAAATGCTGAAATGGAGGATTTCCATTCCAACTAGGTAGGTCACACAAATCCATCTCCTCTCCCTGGCTAATCAAAATTATTCTTCAGATTCAGAACTTCACTTAAGCATGCATGCCTTATACACCTGTCTGGTGTTTGCTCAGAACTCATGGAGGGACACCATACCAAAGGTTAGCGTTCAATCAAGTAAATGTTTGTTCTGGTCCAACCTTATTAATTCTGTTTTTCCCTTATCACACTTAAAAGCTATTCTTGCAATAATTCTAGCTGTTTTATTGTTGTATAAACTTGCTTTGGATAATATGGATCAATCTGGAAATTGTGCATATTTGGGGTTTTTGCTTCTGTTTTTTAATTGAAATGACAGGCTAGTACAGAGGTGGGCAAACTACAGCCCGGGGGGCCGCATCCAGCCCTCCAGATGTTTTAATCCAGCCCAGGGCTTGTCCTGCTCCGGCGCTCCCGCCAGGGAGCGAGGTCCGGGGCTTGTGCCCTCCCCCCCGGCTCCTACGCATAGGGGCAGCCAGGGGGCTCAGCACGCTGCCCCCTCTGCAGCTTCCATTGGCCGGGAACCACATCCAATGGGAGCTACAGGGGTGGCACCTGCGGACGGGGCAGCGCGCAGAGCTGCCTGGCCACGTGTCTGCATAGGAGCCGGAGGGGGAACATGCTGCTGCTTCTGGGAGCTGCTTGAGGTATGCGCCGCCTGGGGCCTGTGCACCAGACCGCTTCCCACGCCCCAACCCCCTGCCCTAGCCCTGATTCCTCCTCCCGCCCTCCGAACCCCTCAGTCCCAGCCCAGAGCACCCTCCTGCACCCCCAACACCGGCCCCACCCCAGGGCCCGCACCCCCAGCCAGAGCCCTCACCTCCTCCTGCACCCCAACCCCCAAATTTCCATGAGCATTCATGGCCTGCCATACAATTTCCATACCCAGATGTGGCCCTCGGGCCAAAAAGTTTGCCCACCCCTGGGCTAGTAGTATGTATATTCTGAAAAATAGGCTAGCCCACCCAAACAGAAGCAAAAAGGCACATATGAGCCAAAAGGTAAATCATCGCTCTTCTTTACATGTATTTTAAAATTTGTTTCTAATGCAGTAAAATGAATATATTAAAAAGTTCAGAAACACATCTATCCCATTATGATTAGTTACTTCCTGCCTACATTTCTATGCTTGTAAGCGAATGAATTTGCCACTGTGAATTGACTGCAGTTTACACATTGCAATATCGTCTAGATAGATTTATTCCATATCTGTTTATAAGAAAATTCTTTCCCTACCCCCTTCAGGTGAAATATCAGTTGCATTAGAAGAGGATGAGGATGTCCCAGAGGATCCATTACTTTTTATTTCACATGTCAGACCAATTGAACTAGGTACAGTATGATGGTGCGGGGAGAAAAGCAAAACACTGCTATTAGATGTATTTCTCATTGCATCTTAGAAAAACTAAAAGGAGTAAAATAATGGTGTCTTGCTAGGAACCGCTTCCATTAGCGTCAGTACATCAGCAGTCAGTTTCTGATTAATGTAACTTTACATCAGACACAGGATTGCTCTCTTTACACCTTCTAGTTTTAAATTTCAGCAGCCTCATGAACAACTGGATGTTAACCACTATAGGTGGCAGATGACCACTGCATGACCAATTTGTTGACTGCATGATCAGCTTTCACCCTCAAAAACCATTCCCTGCAACAGCTAATCAGATTAACTCAGTTTATTTTAAGAGTATTTTATTACATACTAATTGAGGACCTGTCATATGATAGCATGTGAGGCATGTGTCATCTGTGGAATTTCCGCCGTCATGCAATTTCTGCACAAATTGGCAAATCTATGAGTAAACGGGCTGAGCGCAGAGGAGATCTGCAGTGATTTAACAAAATAGAATCCGGTGACCTAGGCTGTAGACTACCAGATGAACAACTCAAGACCCCAATAGCATCCACAGCATCTGGATTCCAATTTCATGCAGGGGGTTGGCAAGCAAATCCACAGGCCCACCGATGACCCAACAACTCAGCTGGGAACTGTTTAGCTGCAACAATGCCTTTACTAAGGATACTCATGTTCAACAGAGACACAAGCAATGTAAAACATTTGCTTCCCCATCAAGAAGTCCTCAGGACCAGTTAGTTGACTGGCAGGACTGAGATCTGAAAACCCAAATATACATTTCCCCCACACACACAGACTATGAGCTTTTGACTGGAATGTGAGGCATGTCTACACTCATTAAGTAGGAAACTTTTTCCAACTGAAAGCTAGATGAATAGAAATTTTATTAAAGAGATGTGAAGGTTTATTACCTGAGTTGCATCAAGGGAGTTGTCCTCCAACTGGATCTGGGACTTTAGAGCCCTTTTACATGGCACAAAAGGTGGTGAGAATTTCACTCCTGATATATATAGCTTTGCTTACAATTCACACTCAGCTCAATAATTAAGGGGATAGAGGATCTAAATGAATATTATTCTTTAGCACTTCTGTGCCATTCGCCCTATTGTACAGATGGGAAAACTGAGGCACAGAGCTTAACACTGAGTCCTGGAAGAAAATCTAATTCTTTTTTAAAAACCTAGGCCAAGATTCACTCCAGGGGCTGCATTGGCAGAAGCTAGCACACATCTTGCCAGAGGGGAATTGCAATGATACAACACATCTGAGACTTCCCCTTCAGCAGGGGCTGGCAGACAGCAAACACAGCATCAAAAGCTGGGTGGCACAGGCAAGGGAGACAGTGGTTGGGAGATGCACATCACTGTTGCACCCTCGCTCTGTGAGGTTCCTATGAAGCCCTTGCTGGAAACTAAAGAGGACTCCCCAGTAGAATACAGTCATCCTTCTCAGGGCAGAATTCCCTCATGGGCATCGTGACCCTCAGGCAGGGCCAGATTAACCTTTTGTGGGCCTGGTGCCAAACATATTTGTGGAACCCCATGGGGAAAATTGTAAGAGACGGGGGTGGGGGGGTCAGTCCACAGAGTAAGGCAGGGGCCAGGCACAGCTGGGCAGGGCAGGAGTAGAAGGTGGTCCCTGGAGCGAGGCAGGGGCCAGAGGCAAGCACAGCATGGTGTGGGTGGGGGAGGAGGCATACAGGAACCCACCCCGGGGCAGCACAAAGCTGGTACCTACTTCACTCTGCCAGGGCCAGGTCCCTGGGAGCTGGTCCTCTCTCCAGCTGAGCTACAGCTCCTCCAGGAAGCAGCAGCTACTCTTCTCACCCTTCTAGTGGGCAGGCTGATTGTGGTTGCTTCTGTAACTGGACTTTTAGTGTCCGGTCAACTGCGAGGTCCACTTTTTGACCGGACTTTCTGGGAGAAAACCGGACTCCTGGCAACAGGAGTGCCGGAACGGGGGGGGGAAGAGATGTTCATGGCACCTTAACTGTTTTCCTGCCTGAATGGTGAGCGATTGGGGGGGGGGGGGGGTAGAGGAGGGAGAGAGAGAGAGAGAGAGAGAGAGAGAGAGAGAGAGGGGAGCAAATGCCAGGCAGGGCCTCCAGGGAAGAGGCTGAGTGGGGGTAGAACCACAAAGGGAAGGGCAGAGCAGAGGGCGGGCCTTGGTCCAGGCACTGGTGCCCCCCACCCACCCACTTCTAGGGAGCTTCCAATGCTCCTGCCTGGCAACCATAGTCGGGCCCTTCTGAGTGTGGGCCTGGCGCAATGACACCATTGTAAACCTAGCATTACCCTCAGGAGGGCATATTGCTACTATTTGCACCTCCATGCAATAGCAGAGTAGGTATAAGCCCTATCTTTTATTGGTGCCCATCATTGCAGAACCTGGGCACCTCCCAAAAGGAAAAACAATGACTTCACTCTTCATTCTCTGGATTTGTTTTTAAATTCCTGCATACAGTAGAGTGGAAGGGTACTATTGTGAGAAAGTTTAGGCAAAGCTTTAGCTATGAAAACTGTGAGGTATTTAGTCTTTTTCATTTATCAGTGCATAAGGCTTAGGCCCAAATCACAGTGTATGCTTTGTGAATTACTGTGCTACCAAAACCATCCCATTGACAAGATTATTTTTAGAGCTGGTTGGGAATTTTTGAAACTTTTTCCATTAAAAAAAAAACACGCTAATTTTTCAAAACCATAACTTCTTGTGAGAAAGGGTCAGTTTTGACCAAAAAAAAAAATTTATTTGAAAAGTTTTGAAAAAGGTTTCAGACTTGTCAAAGCATCCCATTTCAACATTTTTTAAATGAAAAATTCTGGAGTAATGTTCAATCCATCTAACCACCGAGACCCAATCCAGAACAATTTCAAGTCATGCAAATCTTGAAGTTTAGCTCATATGCAGTCTGATTTACCCATAGAAATGTTGGCCAGATGCAAAAGCTAAACAATCCTCACCCCTACCAAACTATGACATGCTCCTTAGTCGTGAATTGTGGAATGTGAAGAGTTAATGGAGGACCTTCCCCATTCTGCACCTTGGGCCCTTTTCTTCCTTTCTCTCTCTAGCCTCAATGATTGGCTCTTAGATAGCAAAATGATAGCCACTTAAAAATATCTAAAAATACAAAGAGAAAGCAGATCAGCTGCCAAGGCAACCCCAATAATTCTGAGCTGCAACCAATTCAAGCTTCTTTGGTGTTCACTGTGATCCAGTGTGATTATTCCTGTAGTGCTCAACTCAACTGCAGAAGAAACAATCCTATGCTCCTTTAAGGCAAATGTAGAAAGACTAGTTGGTAAGTCACCTGGGAGTAGCCTCCCCACCTGTAGTGTATCAATGGGCCAGCAGTTGCAGAGGTTCCTAGACTCTGACTTGGGACTTAATAATTAAAATAAAAAAGGGGGGAAATGCTATCTATTAGTAAAGCTTCCTTATGAGTAGAATGGCTTATAGAGACTCATGCACAATGATTATTCCCTCTAGACCAAGTTGATCACCAAATAGGTTTATTCACGTAAGTATGCTTCACTGAATCAGACTGTGCTAGCAAAGGTCATTTTTGCCACCATACAGAACTTAATGACTGAAGTATCTAACCACCACAGCATGGTTTGCCATTTGGAAAGGGATGGTTGTGAAGGCCAAAAAAACTCACATCAGCACACTGATTGCAAAATTTATGCCAATTATCCGGCACTTCCATGCTTGCACTTCTCTGGGAAATCACTAAGAAAACAAAAAAGGAAAATAATGAATTTTCTAAATCTACAAAAACATTTATTAGACAGCCCTAATCCTATTTCATTGTTTTAAAGGAGTTCAAAATAAAGTAGTTTTGTAAACTGATTTGATCAGAAAACTGAAGTCCTAATTGAATTTACTACTACTGTCTAAAATAAAACAATTTTAAAAAATATTTAAGAGAACATGTTTCAGCACACTAGGAAATTGTGGCGTTCTTCCCCCAATTTCTCCAAAAATTTAAAACTAGTGGTTGCTAGCAAAAAGTACAATTTGAAAAATTTCAAATGAAAAGGAAATAAATTATCTAAACCACTTATAAAATAAAAATATTTTTACTAATATACACAGTAAGTTCTCTGATTTGGTCAGTCTTTTACATTGTACTGTATTGAGAAAATGCAAAGCTTCAAGTTATAACAATTGGCTTCTAGTCCTACCTCTTCCATTGAGTTCTTGTGATTTTAGGCAAATAATGCGTGCCTCAGTTTCCCCCAACAGGGTTGTTTTGCAAGGATTAAGCCTCTGATTCTACTAATCCTTACATACACTTAACTTTGTGCACCTGTGCAAACCCAAAGGAATTATATGTGTGCATAAAGCTAAGCAGATGTATAAATGTTAGCGAGAATGGGGCCTAGTTTATTAGTGTTTTTACGGCCCTTTCAGATCATGATGAAAATGTAAAGCACTACACCATAAAGTAGTGGTAACAGCAAATATGTCACCTCTGAAAGTTAATTTTTTTTGGAGGTGGAGAGCAGCAAAAAAAAAAAAAAATAAAAAAAAAAAAAAAATCCTTCTCTCGAGTTAGTGCATTTTGGTTTAATTATATTACTGTCTTTACAAGACAGAAGATACAGTTTTATCATTAACAGCTTTGTTTGATACCTTGATTTTATATCTATATTTTCTCCAATGTTGTGAAGTAAAAAAAGTGAAGAAAAAAAAATAAAATATTTTCCTTCACTCTCATTCTCTCTACCCTACCCCACCCCACCTCATGCAGGTAACTCATACCTGTGTCTCTCCCCCACCCCACCTGATGTAGGTAACCCAACATCAATATTAGAGACGTCCAAAAATCCACCTTTTATTCCAACGGTAGCAAACGAAGGAGGAAAACACTGGACTGTCAATGAAGTCAGAGCTCTAATACATATATGGTCAGACAAAAACATCCAGCAACAACTTGAAGTGACAGTGAGAAATAAAAGAATATTTGAACAGGTTGCTGCTAGGCTTCAAAAATTCGGAATTGAAAGGGACTGGAAGCAGTGCAGAACAAAGTATAAAAACTTAAAACATGAATACAAAAGCGTAAAAAATGCCCAAGCCTCAGGAAATACAAGTAAAAGTATGAAATTTTTTAATGACCTGGATGCCATTCTGGGACACAACACTGGAGAGCAATCAAGCAAATCAGATAATGAAGAAGGTGAAAGGCCTACAGAATGGATAGAAGCTAAAACAGAAAAAGACTCCTTAGGTAAGAACTTTGCTATAAAAACATTATTTACAATTATTAGTTTCCCAGCACTGATGTGACATTTAAAAAAAAAAAAAAATACACAGCATTTAAACATTTAAAAAATAAATAAATGCTGAACAGAAGCATGGCACTTTGTCTACTTATAAAACATTAGTATGAAAAGTTACCATACATAGTAAGATAGCTAATTATCTCCTGTTATATAAAGGGATTCAGAAACTAAGATGCATAAAGGCAAGGGAGAAAAGAATGTTTTCAAAAGGATATTTGAAAAGTGGTAGAGAAGTTAGGAGTTCTATACACACACACAAGCAGAGGAGTCTGTTCTTGCACCAAATGACAAGATGACTTGAAAGAAGGAACACAGAAGGCAAATATCACATGTGAAGGAAGCAAGCAGGCGAAGAGTGTGGGTATGTCTACACTGCAATTAAATACCCATGGCTAACCCATGCCAGCTGACTCAGGCTTGTGGGGCTGTTTAATTACAGTGTAGATATTCAGACTCAGGCTAGGGCCTGGGGAACGTTTAAACTGAAGTTAAACAGCCCTGCAGCCCAAGCTCAAGTCAGCTGGCATCGGCCATCAATGGGTTTTTAATTGAAGTGTAGACATACCCTGAAAGACGAAGACTGGTCCATGATCTAGTTCAGAGGTTCTCAACCAGAGGTACACATACCCCTGGGATTACATAGAGGTATTCCAGGGGGTATATGAACTCATTTAGATATCTGCCTAGTTTTACAACAGGCTACATAAAAGGTAGTACAAACTAAAATTTTCCATACAGATGACAACTTGTTTATACTGATCTATATACACCATACATTGAAATGTAAGTACAATATTTATATTCCAATTGATTTTATTATATGGCAAAAATGAGAAAGTAAGCAATTTTTCAGTAATAGTGTGCTGTGACAATTTATGTCTGATTTTCTAAGCAAGTGGTTTTTAATTGAGGTGAATCTCTGGGGTACACAAGGCAAATCAGACTCCTGAAAGGGGTACAGTAGTCTGGAAAGGTTGAGAGCCACTGATCTAGTTAACAATGCCACCCCTCTCAACTTTTGAACTCACTTCCTCCTTTGGTCCAAAACAGTCTAAATCTGTCGACCTTTAGGACAAATTGCAATACTTGTCTAGTCTTCCAAGCTTTGTAAAAGAGGAAGAATTGTGACGTTTGTGAGTAGAATGGTGGTAGGATCTGTGTGTATTTTCTCTTTGGTCATTGTTGGCTAGCAATATTGAGTGAAATTGCTGGATCTGTAATTCACAGGATTTTGTTGTTGTTGTTGTTTTAAGTATTTGTCAAGGGTACCTACAAGCCTGTTTTAGGCCCTTTTTCATTTTGATTTTTAACAAATTAAATAACCTGTAAAAAGGTAAAGTAAAACTTCCATAACTACAGAATTATTTCAAAATGTGTTGCCCTAATTCAATATATTGTTTACCCAGGAATACCTGGAGACACAGGTGAAGAGGACTCTGTTAGTAATATGTCAGAAGATCTACAGGTCACACATATAGAGAAAGTTTCTGACACAGGTAAATAAAAGTTCCTATTTTACATAAAATCCTTAATTTAGTAAGCCAATTCATATCTAAAAAACCACTGGAGAGATATTCTGAAACACTAATTGGACAACATAAAGGCCTACAAATCCTTTAAGTAGAAGAGAATGCCAGCACCTTATGTAGTGACATCTATGCTTTTCATTAATTCAGTGTGCATTATACATTTATAGTGCTCCCTGACAAATTCAAAGACAAGTCTGTAAGCAATCTTTTAGAAGAACTAGGTGCCACACATATAAAGGAAGAGGAGGATATTGGTTTAGGTGAGTCGAATGGAATTTACCATTATTTCTTTTTGTTTTACATAAACCCTGTCAGTCCAAGATTCAGAATTATTATATGCTATGGTATAACAAAGTATGGTATTTTGCTTAACATTCATGTAAAATTAGAGAAGAGGTCAAAATCTCATAAAAAAACCACAAAATACACCATATGCTTCTTACAGTACTCTATACTCACATATTCTTTGCAAAGATTCAGGACTAAATATTGTCTGGCAGAGGGGAAGGGGAAGCTTAACACCTAACTGGAAATATGTGGGAATGCCTTTTTATTGCCTTGAATATTTCTAGCAAAGGAAACTCCATGACCTCCTTTGGCAGCCTTAAGCACAGTATTCAGCCTTTAAAGCAGAGTATGCTCAAAAAGTTTTAAATGTCAAATTTAAATCTGACAGATGAGGTTTCTGTAACAACTACTTCAGAGAATCTGGCAGCTTCGCATGTACCAAGAGGGAAAGATGAGACAAGTAAGTGATAGAGCATCTGGTTATCACAAGAAGTAATCTCATGTCTACTGGACAGGATTGCTCTTGCCCATCTACCAATGACAGAGAACTCCACTCTATTAATTTAAATTCACTAAAATTCTGCCTGTGTAATAAAAGCACATAATTACACCCTTTACAGATCCCTGTGACAAACAGCATGCTCAGATTCTAAGGTAAGGAAAAACAGGCAGTCATGTCATTTCCCATAAAAATCTAATATGAGAGAGAGAGAGAGAGAGAGAGAGAGAGAGAGAATATATGTAAGAATAGTTCTTGTGGATCAGAGTTAAGGCTATTTGTAAAATGTGTAAAGTTGCTGATGTTATGTTATCTGAATGTATGAACCCAAAGGAGAAGGGAATTATAGGCAAAGCTGGTAGTGCCACATATAATTAAGATATACTTCTCGTTATGAGACCCTGTTTTCAGTTGCATAAAACTTTGCCAACTTTAACCTTTTGGGCTGAAATTTTCCATGCCAAGTAACCATTGTATCATGATGCATACAAACACAGCGACTTAATTAAGGTTGCAAAAACAATCTCAATTCTGGCATTTCCTAACTTTTCAGTGCTTGACTTTACAATCTTTTTTTAAAATGTAGCGATTTGTTTTATGTAACGTGTATATAGGTTACCTTAGTCATTGCCATTTTAAAATATATTTTTAAAAACTAATATTCTTGTAACGGTTTGTATAAGGGCTAATCACTGTTAAAACTACGAATTCCTTCTTGCAAAATTTCATTTTGTAGTTTGGCAGAACTGTGATTGAGTGAGCATTGACATTTCAAAAACTACTGTTTTCAAGAGTAACTCTGCTAAAAAAGTATCAGAGGGGTAGCCGTGTTAGTCTGAATCTGTAAAAAGCAACAGAGGGTCCTGTGGCACCTTTAAGACTAACCGAAGTATTGGGAGCATAAGCTTTCGTGGGTAAGAACCTCACTTCTTCAGATGTCTCCCAATACTTCGGTTAGTCTTAAAGGTGCCACAGGACCCTCTGTTGCTTTCTGCTAAAAAACACCTCTTGGATGACACTTCGCACAGTTTCTTATTCCAGAAAATAATTCTATCCTGCACTTCCCCAGTTCAAATAAGAAAGAGTTTAATCATTCTAAATACAGAAGATAATACCTCTCAGATTTTTATGATTATTTTGCTAATGAAATGGGGTGGGAAAAAGAAGAATGATTTTGACATCATAAAATTATAGAGGTCTTTTGTTCTGTTTGCAGTAATACCTTTTTGATATTTTCAAAATGAACGTATAGTGAGAAACTGATGGTTGAAGCTCTAGTATGCAGCCTTGTGTAGTCCAGTACTGCATAGATTCCTATGCTGATGAATAAGATTAAGACTTTGTCACGGTTATTTTTAGTAAAAGTCACAGACAGCTCGCGGGCGATAAATAAAAATTCACAGAAGCCCATGGCCTCTCTGTGACTTTTACTAAAAATAATGGGGGGAGGAGGGGGCTGACAGGGGAGGACTGAAGCCAGAGCCCTGCTGAAATGAGGAGTCCAGCACATGCAGCGGCTGAGAACTCTGCACCCCATGAGCTCCAGCCCCACCACCCCAGGGTGGAAGTGGAATCCGTGACATAAATCTTATCCTTACTGATGAACAATGACGGAGGTGAACACAGAGGGCTCCTCAGCTAGTATAAGTTGTCCCAGCAATATTGAAATCAATAGATCTAGGACAATTTACACCAGCTGAGAATCTGCCACTGGTCCTTTACAAATACTCCATACTCAGCAGAACATTACCAAAAGATTGTGTGCATCAAATAGGCATGTGGTTATTGGACAGGCTCATATGTTGCAGTTTAAATAAAAATATCTTTAAAAAAAGTTGCAATATTAATCTTTGCAAATGTATTTTATATTAACAAAAATATGGAAATTCAGTTAACCTTCCATCAGACAGTCACATTTGGGCATCTTCCTAATTATTACATACCCACACCCCTTTTGAAGTTTGATGTATACCTGAATTTTCTAGAAATGAATCTGAGCCATAAGCTTAAAAGTAAGTAATATCTCACTTTGTTGTAAGAGGAAAATGAAAGAGTGTTAGTCAAAATCCTGGTCTAACTGCCTCAGTCCCCATTTCAGCATAACTACAAATTAGTTGAGGGTTCTCAATTTATCTCCCCACCCCTCCGCCCGAAAAGTACAGTCTCTAAATAGTGCCTACTTTTAGAAGTACCAGCCCACACATACCTCTACTTGTAGGAATTCCTCCAAAATTACAGTTGCTACTTAAGCATCTTTTTCTAATAATGTCTCCATTTCACCTTTGCATTCCAGTAGCTGTCTCAATGGATTTGCCAGCAGAGGGTGCCAAAGTAAGGCATTTATTACAAAAGTGTCTTATTTTTGGCAATAAAAGCCTAAGACAGTGGTTCTCAACCTTCTGGGGCTCAGGACCCATTAGTAAATGTTTATGGCCTGTTGCAACCCAGTAAATAGTCTCGAGGTGGAAACCCTGGAGTGGTTTCGGTCAACTCCTGACCC
This sequence comes from Emys orbicularis, assembly GCF_028017835.1. Classification (NCBI taxonomy): domain Eukaryota; kingdom Metazoa; phylum Chordata; order Testudines; family Emydidae; genus Emys; species Emys orbicularis. Next base: position 91,896,908 of record NC_088687.1, on the reverse strand, counting down.
CCCCGGGGTGAGGGGGTGGGTCCTGCCTGGCACTTACCTCACAGTTGCGCTCCTGTGCTGTGGGGCTGGCTGGGCTTGGCTCCCCACTCCAGCCACTGCAACTTCTGGGGTTGCAGCGCCACTGAGGTTTGGCCTTACCCCCATGACTGGACCAAATTTGTGAGAGTGGAATTGTGACCTAGCTCATGGGGCTCCCATCATCATGACAGCTAAAGCGGCACTAGGAACTGCCACACAACCCTTTGAAACATTCTGTGACCCAATTTTGGGTCCTGATCCAGAGGTTGAGAAACCATGTCTAGGAGAGTCTAAATCCATTGTTAAGTTTTGCTTATTCTGCTACAGGGCATAAACTAGTCATATCTTTCATGAATCCATATCAAACACTAAATATTTATTTTGAGTGATTTTTTTTCTTTTTAAAGACAACTTTTAGGCAGGGTTCATTCTAGAAATGTATTCAGAGGGGCCAATTACTTCTACTCATGCAAAGGGTGAAACTGAATTCACTCAGAGGCAAAACTAGTCTATTCTGATTCAGTAATATATATATATATATATATATATATATATATATATATAAAAATAAACAAACACACACACACGCACCAAATTTCACATAGACCCATCTATCAAGGCCATGGATGAGGTCGTTCAATATTAAGTACTTAGTTTAATTTTATAATTTCTCTTAGTCTTGTTATATGAAAGATCAGTTTAAAAAAAAAAAAAAAAAAAAAGTAAAGAAAAGCAGCTTCCAAAGCCACCTATCTTCCTGACATGCTTAAAATAAAATAATAATAATAATAATAATAATAATCTGATATATGTAAGTTATCTAGGTTCAAACAAATGTAGCAGTATGAAGAGAGATTACTTCTTCATAGTTCATCTTTCCTAGGGCTTCCCCCACCCTTTTGATTTTACTTTAAGGCATGTTCAAGCAGATCTCAGCAAGACTACCTACAGATAAGTTCCCACGCCATGACTTTAAAAACACTGTGCTTAAAAGTTAGGTGCTTAAGTCCATACATATCAGACACCCAAATAAATGTCCTCTTTAGGACATGGGGGGAGGGATAGCTCAGTGGTTTGAGCATTGGCCTGCTAAACCCAAGGTTGTGAGTTCAATCCTTGAGGAGGCCACTTAGGGATCTGGGGCAAAATCAGTACTTGGTCCTGCTAGTGAAGGCAGGGGGCTGGACTCGATGACCTTTCAAGGTCCCTTCCAGTTCTAGGAGATGGGATATCTCCATTAAAATAAATAAATAAATAAAATAAATTATTTTATTTAGAATGGCTGCTGCTGGGTGCTCAGGACTTTTGACAAGACAGGCGACAGATACAGATTTCGGATCCTAACATAGTGCATTTCAGCAAAGTGGGGTTGGCAGAATACTGGATGTTTTCTGTTTCAGTCACTTGGATAGTCAAATAATGCATACATCCATAGAGTATCAGCCCTACGTACACAGTGCCTCAGATTTGCCCAGCACTTTGCAGAGAAAATAAAGCTGCAAGGAATTTACAAGCTTGGTAATCTAGGAATAAAGAGTTTCCTCAGGACTTACCCTGCAGCAATGTTCTCTAGTTTCGACATCTTCAGGTTCTTAGGCAGCCAATTTGTGCTACAGATGACAAACATGAGACTAAAATTTATTTAAAAGACTCCTAATTCCTGCCCACAAACTAAAGAAAATGGGATGCATAGAGATGGTCTGTGAAGGGACGTAGAAGATGACTAGAGAAGCTGCTACTACACTGCTCTAATCCCCAATGAACACAGCAAACTGTCTTGCTTCATACCAAGCCAATCATGCATAAAGTAGAGACTGAATGTGGCTATTGGCAAATGTTCATAACTTGGTTTGACTAACCACTGTTGATGGAGCCAAGGCATATTAGGACTAAGGTAAAAGACTGTGCTTGATGTTTGCTCTGTGTAGATGGGGCCTTAAAGTCTATGTCTACACTGCAGTTGAGAGAGAGACTCCCAGCCGGGGTAGACAGACTTGCTAGCGTGCAAAAAAGGGTTGACACTATGGCTTGGGCAATAACTCAGACTTTCAAGCCTACCTGACCCCGTAGGTTTGAGCTCAGTTGGTTAACCAGAGCTGCAACATCCAAACTGCTATATTTCACAAACTAGCTTAAACCGAGCTAGTGAAAGTTTGTCTGCCCAGGCTGAGAGGCTCCCTTCCAACAGCAGTGCAGACATACCCAGAGTGCCCTTTGCTAAACTTTCAGCTCTTTTCTGAAATTACTGCTAAAACGGTTTAGATTCTTGGCTCACAGGAAATGAGCATTATGATGTGAATGTTGTACAGAAGGCTAAAGCAAAGCAACAATTGACAAAAGCAAAACAAGTCCACACTGATATTTTAGTACATTTTTAAGAACTTGTTAAAGCTACAGATCACATTTTGTTGATTAATGTTTAATGGCAGTGTTCTCCAATGGACTGGGGACAGGCCTAGAAGCCAGCCACTGACCCTTTGTACAGCCTCGCGCTTTTACCCTCTCTATCAGTTTCTCCAGCTGCATAATAAGGATACAAATAAATTCTTGCCTCATTTGCCAGTCACAAAGGGAGTGCCACCAAATGGAGGAGAACCAATTAAATGGGAGACAAGCACTCCTCCCCATCCCAGAGAAAAAGCATAGAAGCATGTCAGCAGTAGCCAGCAGAGAAAAAGGCAAGTCATGGTAGCACAATGTAAACAAATGGCACATTTTTAGAATGTGTCTTGTTTGTGGATTGCGAGTATAGCATTCTCCTCTACTGTCAGTCTTCCATCGCAGATACACTGTGAACATGGCATCACAATGCACTACCACTGAGAAGGCAGACTATGCATTTCTTGCCCTTTTTCAGTCTAATTCAATGCCCACTGAAATCAGTCCATGGAAGTCATTGTACCAGACCCTTTACCAGAATCACTATATTGCCACCCTATAAAATGCACACATGCATTGTCAGTTCATTGTTATTTTATTTGTGTTACTGTAGTACCTAGAGGCCCCAAATGAGATCAGGGTCCCATTGGCACTGTACAAACACACAGTAAGAAATAGTTGCTCCCCCAAAGAGCTTACCATCTAAAAAATTCATTGATGTAAATTCCATTCACACACTTAAACTGACCAATTAGAAATCACATGGTATTTATAGATTCATAGATTCTAGGACCGGAAGGGACCTCGAGAGGTCATCGAGTCCAGTCCCCTGCCCGCATGGCAGGACCAAATACTGTCTAGACCACCCCTGATAGACATTTATCTAACCTACTCTTAAATATCTCCAGAGATGGAGATTCCACAACCTCCCTAGGCAATTTATTCCAGTGTTTAACCACCCTGACAGTTAGGAACTTTTTCCTAATGTCCAACCTAGACCTCCCTTGCTGCAGTTTAAGCCCATTGCTTCTTGTTCTATCCTTAGAGGCTAAGGTGAACAAGTTTTCTCCCTCCTCCTTATGACACCCTTTTAGATTCCTGAAAACTGCTATCATGTCTCCTCTCAGTCTTCTCTTTTCCAAACTAAACAAACCCAGTTCTTTCAGCCTTCCTTCATAGGTCATGTTCTCAAGACCTTTAATCATTCTTGTTGCTCTTCTCTGGACCCTTTCCAATTTCTCCACATCTTTCTTGAAATGCGGTGCCCAAAACTGGACACAATACTCCAGCTGAGGCCTAACCAGAGCAGAGTAGAGCGGAAGAATGACTTCTCGTGTCTTGCTCACAACACACCTGTTAATACATCCCAGAATCATGTTTGCTTTTTTTGCAACAGCATCACACTGTTGACACATATTTAGCTTGTGGTCCTCTATAACCCCTAGATCCCTTTCTGCCGTACTCCTTCCTAGACAGTCTCTTCCCATTCTGTATGTGTGAAACTGATTTTTTCTTCCTAAGTGGAGCACTTTGCATTTGTCTTTGTTAAACTTCATCCTGTTTAACTCAGACCATTTCTCCAATTTGTCCAGATCATTTTGAATTATGACCCTGTCCTCCAAAGCAGTTGCAATCCCTCCCAGTTTGGTATCATCCGCAAACTTAATAAGCGTACTTTCTATGCCAATATCTAAGTCGTTAATGAAGATATTGAACAGAGCCGGTCCCAAAACAGACCCCTGCGGAACCCCACTCGTTATGCCTTTCCAGCAGGATTGGGAACCATTAATAACAACTCTCTGAGTACGGTTATCCAGCCAGTTATGCACCCACCTTATAGTAGCCCCATCTAAATTGTATTTGCCTAGTTTATCGATAAGAATATCATGCGAGACCGTATCAAATGCCTTACTAAAGTCTAGGTATACCACATCCACAGCTTCTCCCTTATCCACAAGACTCGTTATCCTATCGAAGAAAGCTATCAGATTGGTTTGACATGATTTGTTCTTTACAAATCCATGCTGGCTGTTCCCTATAATCTTACCACCTTCCAAGTGTTTGCAGATGATTTCCTTAATTACTTGCTCCATTATCTTCCCTGGCACAGAAGTTAAACTAACTGGTCTGTAGTTTCCTGGGTTGTTTTTATTTCCCTTTTTATAGATGGGCACTATATTTGCCCTTTTCCAGTCTTCTGGAATCTCTCCCGTCTCCCATGATTTTCCAAAGATAATAGCTAGAGGCTCAGATACCTCCTCTATTAGCTCCTTGAGTATTCTAGGATGCATTTCATCAGGCCCTGGTGACTTGCAGGCATCTAACTTTTCTAAGTGATTTTTAACTTGTTCTTTTTTTATTTTATCTGCTAAACCTACCCCCTTCCCATTAGCATTCACTATGTTAGGCATTCCTTCAGACTTCTCGGTGAAGACCGAAACAAAGAAGTCATTAAGCATCTCTGCCATTTCCAAGTTTCCTGTTACTGTTTCTCCCTCTTCACTAAGCAGTGGGCCTACCCTGTCTTTGGTCTTCTTCTTGCTTCTAATGTATTGATAAAAAGTCTTCTTGTTTCCCTTTATTCCCGTAGCTAGTTTGAGCTCATTTTGTGCCTTTGCCTTTCTAATCTTGCCCCTGCATTCCTGTGTTGTTTGCCTATATTCATCCTTTGTAATCTGTCCTAGTTTCCACTTTTTATATGACTCCTTTTTATTTTTTAGATCATGCAAGATCCCGTGGTTAAGCCAAGGTGGTCTTTTGCCACATTTTCTATCTTTCCTAACCAGCGGAATAGCTTGCTTTTGGGCCCTTAATAGTGTCCCTTTGAAAAACTGCCAACTCTCCTCAGTTGTTTTTCCCCTCAGTCTTGATTCCCATGGGACCTTACCCATCAGCTCTCTGAGCTTACCAAAATCCGCCTTCCTGAAATCCATTGTCTCTATTTTGCTGTTCTCCCTTCTACCCTTCCTTAGAATTGCAAACTCTATGATTTCATGATCACTTTCACCCAAGCTGCCTTCTACTTTCAAATTCTCAACGAGTTCCTCCCTATTTGTTAAAATCAAGTCTAGAACAGCTTCCCCCCAGTAGCTTTTTCAACCTTCTGAAATAAAAAGTTGTCTGCAATGCAGTCCAAGAACTTGTTGGATAGTCCGTGCCCCGCTGTGTTATTTTCCCAACATATATCCGGATAGTTGAAGTCCCCCATCACCACCAAATCTTGGGCTTTGGATGATTTTGTTAGTTGTTTAAAAAAAGCCTCATCCACCTCTTCCACCTGGTTAGGTGGCCTGTAGTAGACTCCTAGCATTCTATTCTAACTTGAAGAATTTTTTTTTTTAAGGATATCCCAGGTTTGTTTCAAAAAGTGTTGCCATCTGATTTTTTAGCCAACAGTCCAAGAAAGCAAAATATTTAAGTGAATTAACAATGAGAGTTATTACTCCAACAGCATGCATTTGCTGTTACAGAAGCTCTGGTGTGAGAGTGGTGATGTTTAAGAAATAAATTAAGACCGTGATTTTTTTTTAAAAATTAATAATTATATGAATTTACACAGAAATCCCTGAAGATAAAGAGGACTTCATTAATTTCACCCCAGAAGACTTGGAATCTACGCATATAAAGAAAGAGACAATTGACATAGGTAAGTTAAGAGTTTTCCATAATTATCTTGGAAGTATATCCCATTTTAGTGGAGAAATATACTGTTCTATGAAGTGAAGTTAACATTCTTAAAAAGGGTTCAGTAGCGCAAATACAGTTCTTGTTTTATCTCACCATTTAGTTGTACATACACAAGATTCCTCTAAACATGCTAATTTACAAATCAAGAATTAAAAAAAAAAAAAGAACACTTACTTTTTGTATTTGATGTGCACACAAATACCATCTTATTTTATCCAAACACTAGAAAGTATTGGCCAAACACCTAAAATAGTTGCCACTCAACAAAAGTTGCCATTTTAAGTCTATTCAGGCTTTTAAAACCATTTTATGCTAGCGCAGTTCTTATAAGAGATGTATGTATGGATCACTATCCAATAATTGCAATAGAGATGTTATGAATTATTTTAATAAGAAATTGAATTCAAATCACTAATATATAAATGAATCTCATGTCAAGCATTTGAGAAAAAATGGCCTAATTAAAAACAGATTTGCAGTTTGTCATGGAAGTAGACTAGAAATACTGATGTTTCAGAATCAACGAGCATAGAAGTCATTAAGGACAAAACCAAGTCACATTTGGGATAAAAGGGTACAAGGCTGATCTGGAATCTACAGGTCTCCCACACTGCATCAAAATGCACTAAGATACCACAGATTTACACCACAATGTTTACAGGTCTAGAAAACATGACCTAGAAGGAAAGATTAAACAAACCCAATTGTTTCAGTCTGGAGAAGAGAAGACTGAGGGGGCAGAAACCTGATAGTCTTCAAGTACATAAAAGGTTGTTATAAAGAGGAAGGTAATAAATTATTCTCCTTAACCACTGAGGACAGGACAAGAAGTAATGGGTTTAAATTGCAGCAAGGGAGATTTAGGTTAGACACTAGGAAAAACTTAGTGATTGTAAGCATAGTTAAACACTAGAACAATTTACCTAGAGGTTGTCGAATCCCAGTCATTGGAGAGTTTTAAGAAAAGGTTACACAAACACCTGTCAGGGATAGTTTATATAATATTTAGTCCTGCCTCGGTGCAGGGGACTGGACTAGATGACCTAGCAAGATCCCTTCCAGTCCTACATTTCTAGGATTTCTACGACAACCAGAACTACATCAAAGCAATTCTATGAAGGTGACATTGTATGGGGGAGACAAAACTATATTGAGACCAGAGCAAAATATCCATCTAGGTTCAGAGACACAACCAGGTCACATGAATGCAGCAAGAACTTTTCATGTAGAATGATACTATGAATAATAAGATGTCATGTGAATACTTTCATTTGCGTACTATGTGAATCAATTGGTTTTCTGTTCCTGTCATGTAATATCCATTCCAGAATATGAATCACTTAAAGACAGCAGTACACAAATAGGTTAAAAACACAACATGGTTAAGAGGAATGAGCCTGGGACTAGGAGTTAGGAATTCCTGCATTCTTATCTCTCACTGACTCACTGGGTTGCCTTGGACAGGTCACTTAAAAGCATAAGAATCACTATACAAATCAGACCTGTGGTCCTCTTGTTCAGTATCATATCTTCAACAGTAGCTAGTACTATGTTTCAGAGGAAAGTGCAAAGATTCCCATAAAGGACAATAATGGAATAATTTGCTAAATTTTTGTAATGAGACAATTAATGGTTGGTTTATGGCATGAAATATAATTTCTGAATCTCAGTTTGCCTTTCTATAAAATTTACACTTAGGTATATTATGAAGATATAAATATTTGTAAAATCCTTTCAAAATATAATGAAGGTAAAAAGAGCTGCATAACTGCTAAGTACTACTCTACAGTAACTCCTCACTTAACGTTGTAGTTATGTTCCTGAAAAATGCAACTTTATGCAAAACAATGTTATGGGGAAATTAATTCTTAAGCGCACCCAATGTAAATATGGGGGTTAGGTTCCTGGGAATTTTTTTTTTTGCCAGACAAATTATATACATATACAGTATAAGTTTTAAACAATTTAATATTGTACACAGCAATGAATGATTGTGAAGCTTGGTTGAGGTGGTGGAGTAAGAGGGTGGAATATTTCCCAGGGAATGCCTTGCTGCTAAATGATGAACTAGCACTCGGCTGAGCCCTCAAGGGTTAATACGCGGTTGTTAATGTAGCCTCACACTCTACAAGGCAGCATGGACTGAGGCAGGAGGGAGGAAACACAATAGATGCTGGGCAGTAGCTACAAACACTTCCCTGAAAAAAACTGAACATGATGAGGAGCCCACGCTATCCAGCTGAAGCGCACCATGCCCTCCTCCTGATAGCACATGCATGGCTGCACAGGTGCTGACTTTCCAAAGGCTTGGGGGTACTTGCATGAGAGAGAGGGAGAGGGAGAGAGACACACAGACACACACATGCATTGCCCCTTTAAGTATGCTGACCCCACTTCAAGTATGGTGCCCTTTTAAGGGGATCAGCCAGTTCAGACAGGAAGCAACAGCTTCCAGCAAGCTCCCTCCTTTCTGTCTCTGAGCCTTGTCCCCCTCCTCCGCTTTGTGGAGAGGGGGTATGGAGCAGGGGGAGGGGGCAGGAGCAGGGGGACATCCTGATACAAGCACGCCTCTCCCACCATCCCCCAGCAAGCAGGAAGCTCCTGGGAGCAGCTCCAAGGCAGAGGGCAGGGCAGGAGCAGCAGGGCAGTGGGGGGAGGGCCACCTGAACTGGTGGCGTGGCAGCTGCCGAGCCACATACCTTACAGGAAATTTAGGGGAGCTGCTGGCCCCCCTGGTTCTAATCCCCACAAGGAGGGGCGGCTCTTCCAGAGAATCCTGCAAGCAGTGGACAAAGCAGGCAGCTGCCAAACAACGTTAAAAGGGAGCATTGTGCAACTTTAAACAAGCTTGTTTCCTAATAAATCAGCAACATAACATCATCCCGGTTAACGTTGTTAATTGAGGAGTTACTGTACATGTAAATTAGTTATTTCACTTATCCTGATTGCATCCAATAAAGTCATGCTTATTTACTAGTGATCTTATATGTTTACAACAGTACACAGTTCTGTCCTTCATTAAAAACCCAAGTGGCCTAAGACATCCAAGTATCCAGAAACAAGGAAAGAAGAGAAAACTTAACCTTCCTCCAGACCCTGAAACCTCAGAAAGGGTGAAATCCTAGCCCTATTGAAGTCAGTGACAAAAATCCCATTGGGCAGTAAAATTGAAGAAGTCTTGAAGAAGTCAAAGTGTTTACATAAAAACCTGATTGAGAGAAAAAAAGTCTTGTTTCAGGAGACTTGGGTTCTGATGAACACTGATGTTTTCAAGAATTCTGAAGATTCCTAACCAAGCTTAAAACCTTTAACTTTTTATTTTTATTACTATTTAATAGATATTTGTGTACTATACAGAATGCAAATCTGGATTAATGGAACAGTACAGATAAGGTATCAATAAAGCCCTACATTAGAGTCTTTCCCTTCAACTGAAGCAGGCTGAACATGGCTCCCTCCAAAGAGGCACAAAAATCATTCCATCTCTCGATGGAACTCTATTTTCTCTAGTGAAAGCACCATTGGGATTCAGCACATGTGAAAAGCCAAATGGCAATCCCTACTTGATAACCACTACATCAGCCCACTACATTAAAGAAGCCCTTTAAAAGAGTTTAAACCATCTACATTAAAGTCACATCTCTCAGTTAATTTTTAAAGACATAATCCTAATATTTTTCAACTGTCCATTGAACCTTCCAGTAAATATAGGGTAGAAAGGATCTACACTTGCAGTGTGAAAAAACAAGAACAATGAAAACAAAACAAAACAAAAGCACACGCCTTTGAAGAGAAGAAAAAAACAAACAAGAAAGGACACAATCCTGATGTTTTTAACAATCCTTAAGTATTTTAAATGAATTAAAATGGACACAAAAAGAGTATTGGGGCGGGGGACTGAATACTCCCCACACATCTTTCCTTGAAGTAGGATAACATGGCTAGCTGTCTATCAAAAGCTTTGTCTTCATAGCAAAAAAGTTGTTGTGGAGACAAGACAGAGGTAGTTTGTACCTCAACTAGCTACATCAAGATAAATCCTAGGTGATTGGAGGGGGGCGCGGGGGGGGGGGGGGGGGAGAAGGACTGATAGACAGCCATGCTATCCTCCTTCAAGGACAGCTGAATAATATTAGGATTATGACTTTAACTCAAGATAGCTAGAAATTAACAGAGTTATCTTTATGTAAAAACAAAACAAACCACCACCACCACCACCACCACCACCACCACTACCGTTTTTTGGCAATGAAGATACCACCTAAGGCAGTGGCTCTCAACCTTTCCAGACTATTGTACCCCTTTCAAGAGTCTGATTTGTCTCGTGTACCCACCAGTTTCACCTCACTTAAAAACGTACAAAAACAGACAAAAGTACAAAAAAAGTGACACAGCACATGATTATATGGTAAAAAGGAAAAAGTAAGCAATTTTTCAGTAATTATAAAATAAATCAATTGCAATATCAATATTGTACTTACATTTCAGTGTATAGTCTAAAGAGCAGTATAAACAAATCCATATCTATGAAATTTTAGTTTGTACTGACTTTGTTAGTGCTTTTTAATGTAGCCTGTGGTAAAACTAGGCAAATATCTAGATGAGTTGATGCACCCCCTGGAAGACCTCTGAGCCTAAGGTACTTATCTGGGCCCCATTACTGAGATATTAGAGTGCCTCATAATGGTTAACATATTTATCCTTCCCAATACCCTTCTGAGAAGTACAATTATTCCTATTTTATAGATAAGGTACTGAGGCACAGAGAGACTAAGTGACTTGCCCAAGGGCACACAGGAAGTGTGTGGTGGAGCAGGAAACAGGGGGATCTGGGCTTCCCATTACCAGGCTAGTGCCCTAACCACTGGACCATCTCTAGCTAATAATTAGAACTGTACAGGTTAAAATGTAAAGGTCACGATCATGGGGGGATGGCTGCTTCATCAAATCTGTGGCTCTGCCACTTCTGTCCATTTTATAAACCAAACATAACAGAGTTCCTGTGCTAAGTAACTTGTAATGTGTAGAATATATAGTTGTTATACAGAATGAGAAGTGAGGCATAAAACAGCTACAGTACAGTCTATATTTACATCACATTTGTATTTGCTTGGCAATATTTTGAATTGCCAAGTACTGGGGAGATCCATTGGATAAGTAAAAAATGTCTTAGCTTAATTCTGATTATTTTTTCGAAAGGCGAGGCAAACTGGTTGAGACAGTTGTATCTAAGCGTTAAATGTTACTACAATCTTTTTAATTTAAGTTGTTGTTATGGATCTGCAGAAGGTGGGGAGAATATACGCAATTCACATATCTAAACAGATTTAACATAAAACTGCATTTTTTGCTAGACGATGATTCTATAAGCACTACTTCAGAGGATATATCTGGCCCATCAGTAGTGAAACAGATAACTGGGACAGGTAAGTGTCTAGTTATACACATCTCAGTTTATTAAAAAAAAAAAAAAAAAAAGTGTAATTTCAATCACAGTAGCCCAAGGCTATCTGATCTCTACTATGGATTCCAGGTGCCATTGTTTATTACCTACTTCAATTCAGCTGTGGATAAAATTGAATTGTCAGAGAGAAACATAGTAAACTTTTAGCTACCAAAACACTTGTCTTGATTGTACACTGAGGTAAAATGTATACATTCATCTTGTAAACCATTGCTCCCATTTTAAGGTTTCAGTTAGATCAACTATTGTTCTATCAGTACTGTCTCAAGTTAATTGAAGTGAAATCATCTAATCTACACTCGAAACAAAAATGTGTTTTTCACTCAAGTTTGGGTGCATCTATAATCATGGTAGGAACCACAATCCCTTCATATTCCCTAGTATGTATGCTCGGAGCCTCCAGACTGGATCCTGGTGGCAGCTATTGGGTTTGAACCCCCTGAAATGGCCTCCAATACCTTGATTTACTGAGGAGCAGTCCCTATACCAACTCTATTCAGTGGGGCAGGAGCACCGTCCACACACTAGGCTCTGTTCTAGCAGCAAGAACTGCTAGAATAGAGTCATAGTGCATATAGGTACTTTCTGTACGAGCACCAGAGAGAGCGCTCCTACCACACAATCACTATGAACAGAGGTCACATTCCAACAAATTACATAAGCACACGCTTAACAACAGGCCATTAAAGCTGAAAGAACTATTCCCATGTCTGCAGTTAAGCTTCTGCTTATGTAATTTGCTGGACTGTCCCATTTATTTCATACAGTACTTGTTCCCATATAGTAGCAAAACGTACTTCCTCTTGGTGTTCGAACTTACACTCACACTTTGCTCTATACCCAATTTATGATTGATGTCACCACCTGGACACTAGGAAACATCTAGATACTGGGCTTTTGTTCATCTAGTGTCTACCTGCTACAGTTTTCGCCTTCATAATGCTTTTGTACTAGTACATCCCTTTCTACTTCTAAAGTTAATATGAAAATATTCCCTCTTCTTACTGCTGATACAGAAGTTGCTGTTTATGCTTGAACTCTAATTGCTACTCTCTGTACAGCTTTGATACAAATGTTTTAAAGTTAATAATACATTGCAACAATAAAACACACAGACAGAATTCTGTTGCCATCCGAAGGCAACTTAGGTTTTATTTGCAGAAAAATATTTTTGCATGCATGACTGAACTGTTCCTATATATTATTGCAACATATACACCTTTAAAGTTCCAAGGTTGTTCCTGACAAACTATTCAGAAACCCTAGTTTAAATGTTAATTCTCTCCACACTCCATTACTGAATAAAATTTAGCTACAGATATACTTTTATTTGTGTGTATTCTGCAATCCTCAGTTATTTGTTTCATTCATATTTTCAGACAATTTAATTCCTTTGGATGAAGCACAGAATCACTTTAGGGTTATTACAGTTCATGATACAGGAGCAGGAAAACACTGGAGTGATAATGAAGTCAGAGCTCTGATAAATATATGGTCAGATGAGAAGATACAACAAATGCTTGAAGGAGCAACAAGAAATAAAGAAATCTTTGAGGAGATTGCCAGAAGGTTAATGAAATTTGGCATAGACAGAGACTGGAAGCAGTGTCGCACAAAGTACAAGAACTTAAAATATGAATACCGCGCACTGCAAAAAGAAAATGATCATCCTGGCAATCCCAGACGAAAGATGAGGTTTTACGATGAAGTTGATTGCATCTTCAGAAGACAACCTCTAGTTGCATCTAGCTGGGGATGTGAAAGTTCTAATCTCATATCAGGTATTAGACCAGTAGTGAAAATACCACTCTCTTAAGACTAAAAACTTATAAACATGACAATTTTCTGCTGCTATCTTTGACATTAAGCATTGGAGTTAGTTGAAGTGACAGGTTGTAGAGATGGTCAGACAGGTTTTGTAAAATTATATGGATGGTGAATTCTGAGAGCAGTAGCAAATAAGAGCATAGGCTTTATCGTATCCAAGCAAAGTGAAGGTGTAAAGAACAGGGAGCCCATTTCTATATAATAAAAAGTGCTCCCCGTTAATTTGATAACAGCTGTGTCATGGGCTGATAAACATCGCTGCCTAGGATTATATTTTAGCCCAGATGTAATTATTACCTACTTCATAAACGGAATCAACCTCAAGTTTAAATTTTTTTTTTAATAAACAATGCAAGATATTGCTTTCATTTTGGAATTCTAATGTGGTCTTCACAAACTTGCATTGAAGAAAAAAATGTAATGCTATAATTTGACAATGAATCATTTGAGAACGTAATGAAGTCTTACACCAGTGTCAACTCATGGCTGTCTCTCAGGTCAGCACCAGAAAGGAGTACTGACAAGTGATAACTTTGTAGCAAAGCTCATCTGATTTTGGCATTGGATTTGTGAAAGCAAACATACTTTCTAGTGGCACCTAACCTGTCCAGGACATTCCGATTGCTGCTCTGAGCCACCTTCTCTAAACATTACTTACAGACTTTTTTGGTTTGTCTGTTTTTAGAACACCTCTAAAAGTATATTTGTTCATAGAATACTTTGTTTTTCTTTTATAAGAGTCAGTGGGAGACATCACCACAAACACAGGACCTTGGGGAATCAAGAGAAAAGCATCTGATGGTAAGAGTTTTGCCTTTTTGAGGATATGCAAATATTGTTGCAGAGTTGAATGCTAGGTGCAAGTTTAATCAAATATTCAAGTTGTAAAACAATCAATCATTTATTAGTAAGGCTGCAAGTTTATCACTGAGGTCATGGAAGTCACAGATTCTGTGACTTTCCGGGACCTCTGTGACTTCTGCAGCAGCTGGTACGGCTGGCCCAGGGGCCACCTGAGCAGCTTGGGCAGTCCCAGGGCCAGCTGCACAGGCTGCTTGCTGCTGGGGCAGTCTTGGGCCACTGTGCTCCCCTCTCCCAGCAGCAGCAGGGGTTTTTTTTTGGGGGGGGGGGGGAGGGCTCAGGTGTAGGAGGGGGTGAGGGCTCTGGGCAGCGCTTACCTCATGGGGGAGGTACGACTCCCCAGAAGTGGCGACATCCCTCAGCTCCTAGGTGGAGGCACCTCTGCCTGCCAGCACGGCCCCCTACAGCTCCCATTGGCCACAGGTCCCAGCCAATGGGAGCTGGCGCTTGGGGTGGAGGCAGCGCACAGAGGCGCCTCCATCTAGGAGCTGAGGGAGGGGGATGTCACCACTTCCAGGGAAGCACAGAGCCAGGCCGCACACCGCTGTCCAAGCCCCACCTGAGATTTAGTCAGGGGTATATAGTACAAGTCATGGACAGGTCATGGGCCGTAAATTTTTGTTTACTGCTGGTGATCTGTCCATGACTTTTACTAAAACATAGCCTTACTTATTAGGCTAATCAAGAGGTTTCCTCAGGATTCTGTGGGGAAATGGTTTGATTTCTTTGTCCCAGTGCTCACTAAGAGGGAGAGAAACATGTCAGCAACAGAAATTTCTCAGGCCTTGAACTCTAAAACCTCAGAAAAGGTAAAGAAACTGTACTGGATGGATGGCATCTGAGCCATCTGAAAGAAGGCCAAATAAAAACCACTCAAGAGTGGAGGTGTTTGGTGCCCACTAGACACTGGTGAGATACTAACATGACACCCATATTTAAAGAGAAAGACCCCAGGGAAAGCACCAGAAGCCTATAAACCTGTGAGCCTAAACTTCCATACTGAGAAGATTCTAGAATCACTATCATGAACAAAAGGAAACACGCTAAAGGGAGAAGACTGGTGTGTTAGTGTCAGCAAAAACTCAAAAGAGAGGTACCATGTTTTCCTTAGTAAGTAAATAATGGAAATACAGATTAAACAAGAGACTGTTGGCACGGTACCCACTAGGCTAATGTAAATGGTTAGCTAGAAGATCACTTAAAGTGATGTTCTATTTGCTGAACAATTGGCTTGGTTAAGGGTGGACTGATTTAAATCAGAGCTATTTAAATAACCAAATTTTAATCATGATTTCCATTTGTACTTTTAAAGTCATTTTCCTAAAGATAAACTGTATAGGATGGATCAACATAACACAGAAAAGGTGTCAACTAGCAGGAAAAGGGTTTTCCTTGTTTGTGACCGTATGAGTTATACCTTAAGTGGTTACAAGATTCAACACACTGCTCAGAGACAGGATCGGAGGACAGTAGTGTACAGAAAAATGAAGCACTATCAGCTTGATATCGGGCAGTAGTTAGAATACAATAAGCAAGCACTGGGATACAGAGAAAGGAATAGAGCACAGCATTATACAGAAATCTAGCAAGATCATCTCTGGAGCAATACAAGTCTACATATTACAGCAAATCTATCAAAATGTTGAAAAAAAGACAAGGATGACTATGGTCTCCAGGATTAGAACCAGGGGGTGCACAAAGTTAAAAAAAATAAAAACAGGTTTGCAGTCACTAAAAGGACTTCAGATCTATATGCAGATCAGCTAAGTGTCACAACATTTCTGAGAGTAACCTGCTCAGAAAAGAGGTATAAACTGAAGCTAAGAATGAACTATGGCTGGGCAATTAAATATTTTCATTTATTATGAGCTTATAAACAGTCTGAAGAGAGCACTTGTGAGTGGCAAGTAGAAAAGTTTGAATACCTGAGATTTAACACTGATTTTACATGAAATTGGTCAGATTCACTCCCTGTTGGACATGGTATTAAAGTTTCAGTTTTGACAAATCAGCTTTTTTCAACAGAAAAATGTTTATCACAGCATTCCTGACTAGTTCTAATTATGACCCAGATACATCAGACAATTCTTCTCCCCACCATCAAGATGTGATTGGTGAATAATAGTTTTAGAAAACAAGTGTATGCCAGTCTGTAGAGTTATTCAGTGTAGACTCCCCACTTTGCTATGCCTCTTTCTCTCTCCCTCTCCAACAACATACCGTGCTTTCTTCTACAGAATCATCACCTGGTCCGCTTAAGAAGAGTGCTTCTGAGAAAGCTGTAGTACAGTTTCAAAGAAGTTTAACAGACAGAATGCATACAGTAACAGAAGGCAAAAAAGCACTTTTAGAAAGGCTTTGTAAACAGGAGGAAACACAAGACATCAGCAGAACACAGCTGTATGGTGATCCTCCAGCTATAAAACAGGTTGGTTTAATGAACTTTCTACCAAACTCGCATGCAAAAAGAAAATACAAACAATCCACAGATGAGAGATGGAAGAGATCTATTTGATTATCTAGTCCATCCATACTAGTATAGGATTGCTAAAATACAAGAAATTTGTGCTTGAGCTATTTAAACCTAAACAGGAATGGGTTTCCCATCACTGCTCTTGGGAGACTATGCCACAGATTAACAGACTGAATGGAAAGGAAACTTCACCTTGTTTTAAGCCTAGATTTTCCTTTGCTTTAAATTTCACCCTATTCCTTGTAGGTACACTCTTATTGACCATCATAGCAGTTACTCCTCCTCCTCTACATTCATAACCTTCAAATCTTGAAGGTTTTATCACAGCTTTCTTTAGCAAAGTGAGTGGGAAGTGAAAAATACAAGCTTCCTCTGAACAAAACAAAAATCTCACCCAATTATTGTGTTGATGCTGTGCTGTTTTCCTAAATCTGCAGACAGAAAATTCTAGTGCCAGGCCTTCTGCTCAAGCAGAAGTATAAAAATTAATAAGACTGGTCAGTTTCACTACAACTGGTCAGAACCAATGTGTCAGTCACACTCCTGCTGCCTTGCACTAGACCTTTTCATAAAGCTATCCAGGACAATCCACATCTTTTTCCTGTAAATTTACAACAAATTAGTAAATGAAACATTGACAGTCTGACCTGACTCATTACCTTTCATTTGCTCAAGTTAACATTACGTACTACAGTGACAAGCATTTTAGAAATATCTGAGAATGGTCATTCCACTCCCCCCCTTAATGTGTCTAAATCTTTCTGGTGTTTCTCATAACCCCCTATTATTTCAATAACTGAAACAACTCTGTGTCAACAGTTAACCAAATTCCCCCTAAGTATTGATACATATAAGAAATACAGAAATCCCCCTATTATCCACTCTCCATTTTAAGAGACAACCATTCCCTATGACTGCTATCACTTAGCCAGTTTTTAGTTCTCAACAAGACTCTGCCTCTTACCCCATTGTTATTTATTTTCCCTGTTAATCTTATGATGGGCCTTATGCAAAGCTTTTTGAAAATCCAAGTTAAGTTATTTTCACTGGGTTGACTTTATCTACTATTTTAGAAACTTTTTCAAACAATTCTAAGAAACCAGGCAAACATGGTTTTCCCTTGCAGAAGCTGTTTGACCCTATCAATCTATACAGCAGCACATTAGAAAAAAAAATCCCAACTAATTAATATATATATTATATATATGTGTGTGTGTGTGTGTGTGTGTGTATGTAACGATGGCTTCTAAATTAACTATCGCTCAAAAAGTTGGTTTTGGAGTCACCATGGATAGTTCTCTGAAAAATTCAGCTCATGCCCAGCAGCAGTCAAAAAGACTAACAGAATGTGAGGAACTACTAGGAAAGGGGTTAAAAAAAAAAAAAAAAACACACAACCCTACAAATTATTATAATATCGTTATATAAATCCATGGTGCACCCACACCTTGAATACTGTGTCCAGTTCTGATCGTCCCCTCTCAAAAACAGTACCGTGGAACTGGAAAAAGGTTCTGAGAAAGGCAACAAAGATGATCAAGGCTTCCACATGAGGAGAAATTAAAAATATTAGAAGGGGCTGTTCATCTTAGAAAAGAGATCACTAACAAAGGATATGATAGGCCTATAAAATTATGAATGATGTGAAAACAGTGAATAGAGAAGTATTATTTACTCTTTCCCACAATACAAAAATCAGGGATTACCCAATAATATAATAGGCAGCAGGTTTAATACAAACAAGAGGAAGTATTTACAGTGAGTTTAAAGAACTGCGTAACTGGAGTTAGCTGGCCCATGGGGAGAAGGATTAGAAGCTCTAGTGGTGTTGACACTGGAGCTAGTAATGCAGTGGGGACTCAGCTACTCCATGCTGCTAGTACAAACAGTGGGTTTAGGCCCATTGCAGTCTGACAGCTCTCATTCAAGCCAGGATACAGTGCCATTAGAATTCAAGTTATCTACCCGAGTTAACACTGCAGTAAAAACAATTCTCTCAATGAGGCACAAGACAGAACAGAATCCCAGTCTCCCCGACAGCATTGCTCTGCACCAAACAAAAAAAACCCCACACCCCACAAGCCTCCCTCCTCCCCACACCAAACAAAGATGAATCTTAGTTTAGTCACTAAAGTAGACAGATTTTTCTGGTAAGAAAGATCTGTTGTTAAAATAGTAATTTTTCAGAGTAGAACATTTTAGTCAAATTACTGTCCAGTAGAGAGTATGGCAGAGCAGTCCTGCAATCTCATGACATACATTGGCTTGGAAACTGACAGTTGTCATTTTAAAGACAGTAATGCAGTGTCATGAGAAGAGGATAGACCATGAAGCACAGGAAAAAAAACAGATATTCATTTTCAGTATACTATAACATTTTAAAGAGTGACTTTCAAAGTAATTACTTTTCCTTATGAAGCATACCGTCACTCTTCAGAGGGCTGAATTTCACTCTCTGCCAACTTTCAGAACAGGTCACGTGTATGCTGTCTATGGTCCATTTTCATTTCACTTTGTTCCTGGGAAATGTAGCATGTTTTCTCAGCAACTTCCTTCCTCCACTGTTCATATTCCTTTGGCTCAGAAATGGTAACATATGTCCAGTAGTGAAGTAGTGGTGAAGCACTGGAATGGGTTACCTAGGGAGATGGTGGAATCTCCTTCCTTAGAGGTTTTTAAGGTCAGGCTTGACAAAGCCCTGGCTGGGATGATTTAGTTGGGGATTGGTCCTGCTTTGAGCAGGGGGTTGGACTAGATGACCTCCTGAGGTCCCTTCCAACCCTGATATTCTAGGATTCTATGATAATGAGGCATTTGGTGCTAACGTATGCTCCTGCACTGTCCCACTGAAGTGACTCTACACAGAGCACTTCATTTGCTTGGATAGTTAGAATTCTCATACAAACCATCTTTGCTTAACAAGTCAAATTGATTACCATGATTGCTGTGTTATAGTTAGTGTTGAGTGTCCTTTTCTGTTTAAAGATAAACTGTTCTAAATATTCTAAAATCCACAGGATGACTCACATGGTCTTGAAATTTACTGTGCCTTATGGGGGTTCTAGGTAGCATTAGGATCCAAATTTGGGGACATTTGAGCAAGTAGTTCCCAAGATAGAGTTCCCCTTAGAAAACCCCAGCATTTTACAAAGCAATTCATTCTTCTGGGGTTTTTTCTGCCCACACACCTGTGTCTCAAACTATGGCTTTAATTGTTCCTCGTCTGATCTCAATTACTTGGTCTTTATCTCAATTAGTGCATGGCACCCACTGCTTCTTTGGGGAAGTAGTATTCAAGTTTTTAACCTTGAGTTTGGAACTCTAGGTCAGTGCAAGCTAAACCATAGTGCATAGACATAGGGATGGATGGCAGAGAGGCCGCTTAGCCCATATCCTCCCCTCCTAATTGAAGAGGATACCCCTCCCCTTATCACAGTGAGGCCAAGTGGTGAGGGAAGATGCCTTCCATTCACCGTCCCATCTCTCAGGGCAATGGCCGGGGCCCAGAGGGGGATATGCCTCACAAAGTGGGGAGAGGTGAATGGGGCAGCAGTGATTCCCAACCCTGAGGAGGGCAGGGACCCTCCCCACCGTCTATGTAGCTGGGTTCTGGAGCCTTCCTGCTGCCCCAGTGTAAGCTGGGATCTGGCAGGCGGCTGCCCCTGAAGGTGTCCTGGGGAAATTGACAGAGATTAATGGAATAGTTCACACATCTCAGAGCTATTTTTCAGGCTCTATTCATCTCTATCGGGTGTTCATCTGAATGGGCCTCTTCAAACCTCTTTGAGCCTCCTATGCTGCAGATGGATGTGTAGAGCCCTTCCCCAGACACCAGGTTCAGGTCTGCGGTAGGGATTCCAGAGCTCCACTCCTTCCCGCTCCTGTGTCCAGCTGGTCCAATGGTCCTATGAGCTTATCTGGGCGGGGCGGGGGGGGGGGGGTGAAGTTGATGAGGTGGGGGAACTTAGAACAGTGGAGGGATATTTGTGTGGGGCTCAGAAAAGCAGGGATATGCAGGTAGTCAGAGCATGGGTGTGATGAACAGACAGTTAGAAGAACTGGAGCAGTATGGGGGTCTCTGAGCAGTTAGAGAAAATGGGAGATCAGAGAATGTGGGGGAGGGTGTTGGAACAGTACATTGAAGAGGAGGTGGAATGGTGGGGGCCAAGCTGGACAGCGAGGGATATTGGGGGGCTTTATCTGTTCCCCCAAAACCTCCACATCCATGTCTCCTATGTGTGTCCCCACCAAAAAAAAAATCCTCACCGACTCCATGCTAGCCCCTGCACTGTTTCTGCACCCTCTACCCAGTTTCTCAACCAGCAAGTTTGATGGTGACACCTGCCTCTTGTGGGGAGGAGAGAGAACCAAGCTGTGCTGGACAGGCAAAGAGACAGGAGATGATGCAGAGGCAGTGAAGGAATTAACATGCAGCCAGTGTGTTCTGTGACAGGGTAATCAGTGCCAAGCAAAGCAACCAGAAGCAGTGAAGGGTGAGAGCTGGGATGTGTGGTACACTGTGTTACTGAGAATTTTCTTTTTTTTTTTTAAACTAAGAAAATTAAATGCCCAAAAACTTTAACACATAATTAAGGGTGCCCAGTGGTACCTTGTGCCATTCCAGAATGTGTAGAGTGGCTAAATTGAAACCTCTAAAAACCAAGAAATAAAGTTAAGGTGCATGACACAGCCACAATCTTATCCAATTTAAACGGCACAGGGAATTTATGTAGACTGAATACAATTAATTACTGAACATAGCCAAGATAAGAGGATAAATACCACTACTTTTTGGAAAAGGTGCTGGTGGATCTTTTAATCTGAACCATGGTGTAAATCTCACTTGAAACATTAGGTATGGATTTAAGAGGGGAAATAGCCACATACTGAATGATTAACACCAGTTCTTGTACGATCTACACATCCCTTGAAGGCCATCAATCCAAGCATTTAACTGGCTTGCTCTTGCTTCTACTGCAAAATCTGACAGGATCATAATACAAGGAGGTCTGTCTACTAGAGGCTAAAACTCTCTCTCAAAAACAAAAAACAACAGGGTCTGCTTGTGTGAAGACAACAGGCAATGTATCAAGTTTATCTATTGAGAGCAGAAATACAAGCCAACGATGTTCTGTTCATTCCCTCTAAAGCACCTGGCATTGTCAGAAGACAGGTACTGGGCTAGATGGACCATAAGTCTGACCCAGTATGGCCGTTCTTATGCTCTTATGAGATCCAACCTACAATATTGAATTTAGATATATGGAGATCTGTGGCTAAGGGGGAAGATACTGTTAAACTTATTAGTTAGTAAAATAGATTACAACTTCTGTATTACATGCTGAGAATCAGTGCTTTAGACAGGCATTTCTATAGTACTCACCACAGCACTGGTGTTTATAATGTCACAAAACAAATTCTGGGATGTCTTTAGTATATGAGGATGCATAAGAGGTTTAAAAATAGGCTTTTTTAAAAAAAAGAAAAGGTTAGTTAAAATATGCTAAATGCCCTCCACAACACAGTTAGTGCACATGTGAGAAGGCTGGGAGTCAGGGACTATAGATATGTCTCATAGGGCCCACTTGAATTCCTATTGACTACAGTGGGAGTTTAATTAGGCTCTTAGGACTTGTCTTCAGGAGAGTTTTACCGATCTTAAGTGAATGTGTTATTTTTTAATTTAAGCTGGTGTAACAGGATCAAACACGCAATGGAATAAAACCCCTATTTGAGTGACCTAAACTTTTTAACCAAGAATCATGAAAATTATGCATCTACTGATTCATTTTAAGTGGTGGGATCACAGATGCCAGAAGGTTTTAATTGCTGTGTACCACTCTATCAGAAGAAGGGACATAAAAATAGGTCATTAGTGTTTGTGGCACATTATACAAACACTGCACTTTTTACTCCAGCATATGATGTGCTAATAGCCCTTTGTTAGTTGAACTCCTGTCTGTTTTTAACATGTTCCCTACAACTGCTTCCTCCTTGTTGATCAAAGATTCAGTCAGATACACTGCTAGCTTTGTCATTTCTACCTTTTAAAATTGGAGATAAATATTGTTAAATATCAAGGGCCAAATTCTTCCCTCTGATGTATTGCCCAGAGTTCCCTTTAAAGTCAATTATCAGAGCGGTAGCCGTGTTAGTCTGTATCCACAAAAACAACGAGTCCCGTGACACCTTAAAGACTAACAGATTTATCTGGGCATAAGCTTTCGTGGGTAAAAAAACACTGCTTCAGATGCATGGAGTGAAAATTACAGATACATGAAGAGAAGAACTATGCCCGTATAAGAAGGGTAGCTGTGTTAGTCTGGATCTGTAAAAAGCGACAAGGAGTCCTGTGGCACCTTATAGACTAACAGAAGTATTGGAGCATAAGCTTTCGTGGGTGAATACCCACTTCGTCAGAGGCGTCTGACGAAGTGGGTATTCACCCACGAAAGCTTATGCTCCAATACTTCTGTTAGTCTATAAGGTGCCACAGGACTCCTTGTCGCTTTGTGCCAGTATATTCATGCGTGTATCTGTAATTTTCACTCCATGCATCTGAAGAAGTGTTTTTTTACCCACGAAAGCTTACGCCCAAATAAATCTGTTAGTCTTTAAGGTGCCACTGGACTCCTCATTGTTTTTTTTAAAAAGTCAATGCCAATCCAAGGCCCTTAGTAGTTTACTAAATGTCCTTGTTGATTTCAGTATAAAGCCTAAAGACCTTATTTTAGGGCTGACAACTCTCATTAAAGTCAATTGAAAGGCTTCCCCCATACACTTGAATGGGATTTGGATTGGGCCTTAATTGGTGGGCCCCTCAGGAGTTTTTATTCCCCCCACTACAGATTTTGCTTTTATATATTTATTTTGTTAATGTTGTATAGAGAACATGGCTTCAATACACACTTTTAAGTTAGAAGAAAATGAGTTTCATAAAGCACATTTGATTCAATTCAATTAATGCTGAATTTTAATTTTGGTTTGCAAGTTACATTCCATTTGGAGAAAATAGAGATAAATCATATGGCCTATTGATGACATACAAATGGTTTTAATCTGGGGCAGATTTACTTATAATTATTATTTGTATACAGTCCTATACAGTTTCACATAACCTGACGAGAACTCTATTAGTAGGTTTCAGTTAAATATTCAAAATGCATCAAGATGTTGTGCACTGCATTTATTCCATGGCTGTAGCACAAATATGCAACAGGTACAGATGGCTTAAGAGAGATCAAAATTATACAAAAACAATCTTGATCAAGCAGCACAGCCTCAATTTAAAATAAGCAATAGTTTACTCTGTGCTTCATGTCTTTATTGAAGTTGATTGAAAAATAGGGACTTGAGGTGAAACCCAACTCAGCCCTACGGTACATGTGCTAACTCATCAAGGAGCACGAACTGCTCCAAACCCCAGGCTTCTGAGCTAGCGTTAGAACAGGCCAAGGTCAGTCGTAGGTTGTTAGAACATACACGGCTTGCATATAAGGCAATCACAAAACGGAAGCTCTGAGGAACCCTGGTGCTATGGTGGGTTACAGTGTGCAACGGAGGGGGAGAGGGGGAAGAGGAGAGATGTCAATTTTGGCTATTGCCTCCAGAAAATCTGAGCAACCACTAGACAAATTGCAGCTTTTACATTAGGATAGATGCCCCCTGCACCTACCTCTGCTCTACCAGGAAACGCACAGTCAGTGAGTACATAAAAAACAATCGTAGATGCTGTGTCGCCCTTTCCTTACTTGTGGTGCTGGTCCCGCGCCCCCGACCCACTTACTTGCGCAGGCCCCCACCTGCCACACCTCCCCACGTGCACCCCTCTCTTTATCCCGTGCAGTAGGCGGCCCTTCCACACAGACCCCCCCCTTACCTGTGCTGCAGCCCCACCAGCCCTAAAGTGATCACATGGGGCACATCGAGCTCCGCGGGCCACGAGCCGGAGGCGATGCAGCCGAACACGCCGCACTCCTCCCGGATCCCCAGCTCCTCAAACTCCATAGCGCCCGGCCACCCCGCAGAAACACGTGCTGCCGCCGGCCCTTCAGCGCGGGTCGTGGCGGCCGCTAGCTATCTCCTGCGCGAGGCCAACTCCTGCTGCGCCGGCGCCGCGGCAGCCAAGAACAGGACAGCGTCGTCCCGCCCAAAAGCCCGCCACGGCCTCCCTTATTTACATACGGAGGTGGGGACTCTAACTGCCGCGCGTGCCATAGATGGGGGGGAGGTTTAGGGTCGCTGGGTTTGGTCTTGGAAACACAGTTCATCAGCGCGGACACCTCCCCCTTCTCCGTGTGTGTTTGGTACGTTCCGCTCTCCCACGTGCCGCTTCCCCAGACTCCCCGCTACATTTACAGCCCGGCCGGTAGGCCCGGGACAGCTCATGAGTGACAGCGGGGAGCGAGCGGGCCCAGGTACCCAGAGAGCGGCGTGGGGGAGTTGCATTGGCGCGAAGGAGACGAGAGGGTTTGGGGTTCGCACTGTGGGGCGGGGAGGGAGGAAGGAGGGCGGGGACGTTGGCGCGTGTCCTGGGGGGAGGCGCGTGGAAGCTCTCATGGGGAGGGGTCATGGGGGGGCAGCGGTCTGTGTGTTTGCCCCTGCGGGGGCGGGTTCCTGGTCGGCACAGCCACTCTGCTGCGGCGATTGGGCTGGGCAGTCACTCCCCGCCCCTTCCGCTGCCCGCCTTTGCCCCGAGCGCGCGCTCACTGCGTCATCTCCTCAGTGAGCTTGACAGCGGGTGCGGAGCCGCCGCCAGCCCCACGTGCTAATCGGGCCTCTCTGTGTCTCGTAGGTGCCCACTACCCTGGCCGCCGCGATGGCTCCCGTAGGAACAGGTAACGTTCCGCACCCTCGGCTCCTCCGCGGCCCGGCGCGAGGTCTCGGGCGACCTTGGGGCTGAGTTCTGCGTCAGCCTCCCCCGAAGCTGGCGGGGCTCGGAGAAGAGCCCGCTGCCCCTCTCAGTCTTCCCCAGGGCGGCGGGGCTAGCGCTGCTACTGCGCCGCCTCTGCAGAGAGGAGCTCATGCCTGGGGCCGGGCCCAGGGCTCCCGGGGCTCTGCCGAAGAGGCGCCTTCCCCGCCGGCAGAGAGGAGCAGCGGGCTGCGTGAGTGACGGGTGGCTCGCGCCAATTCACTCTGGCCAGGCTGGGGGGGAGATGCTCGGGCTCCCCCCGGCCGCACCGCGTGGGCTGGTGGGTAATAAGGGGTGCGTGCAGCCTCGGCCCCCGGTGTAGACTCCGTGCGGAGGGGGGAAAGGGTTGGTTTGTTGTTTTAAACCCAAACTAGTAAAGAGATTAAATGAAACATGAAGGACAAGACTCGCCGTGGCAAGTAGCTGGCTCCAAAGTTCATGAGGGTTGAAACAAAACTTAATAGAGCTGTTTTTATGGCCTCTGTTCTCCTTCGCTGTAAGTGGGGGCCTTTAGGTTTCCTGCTGCCCTGCCGTAGGTTTGGAAAGGACCTAACTCCAGAGTTGTAGCACGTGAAGCTAGCTATAATCCAGATAAATCCAGTTTCGCTCCAGGATGAGTGAAAAGCAAACATAGCATGAACATAATGACCTACCACTTTAAACTTTTTAGTTTGAACAGTCAAGGTGCTGATAACCCCCAATAATCTTCAAATGTCACTTGCTTAAAATCATTCCTTCCTCTTTTAAGGCAGTCTATGTTATGAGCTAGGGATCTGATTTCCCTGCTTGTATGCATATTCTTGCCCGCTGGCTAGCCCTTATTGAGCTGGCACAAGTATGAATAGCAGTGTAGCACAGGTGGTGCCAGCAAGAGGCATTGCTGAGCGCTTTCAAGTATAAATCTGCCTGATGCCCTGCAAGTATGCTTTTCTTCCCATTTCCTGAAGATGAAGTGATCAACTATACCCACCTATTGTCATACTGTCTTTTGAATAGAACTTCTCAATTTTCACTTGTACATTTGCTTGTTTAAACTTGTATTACTGTTAGGACAGACAAAAAGAATAAAAGGATGCATACAAAGAAATGTATCCAACATGTAAAGTCCTCATAGGCCTGGTCTACACTAACCCCCCCCACTTCGGACTAAGGTACGCAAATTCAGCTACGTTAATAACGTAGCTGAATTCGAAGTACCTTAGTCCGAAGTTACCGCGGTCCAGACGCGGCAGGAAGGCTCCCCCGTCGATGCTGCGTACTCCGCTCGCCGAGCTGGAGTACCAGCGTCGAAGGCGAGCACTTCCGGGATTGATCCGGGGCACTTCCGGGATCGATTTATCGCGTCTTAACCAGACGCGATAAATCGAACTCAGAAAACCGATTGCTTACATCCGGACCCGGATGTAAGTGAAGACGTACCCATAGTGTAAGGAAACAAATCCTGATTGTTTTGCATCAGTGGAACCATTTGGCCAGTAGTCATGAGACTTTACAGACTTTTGTCTGTGCTGTTGGAACTGAAGTTTTCCTTTTCTACTGGTTTTCTAGATGGGCTTTAAATGTTCCTTTATACTCATTGAAGAAAATTTGAATGCTGGGGCATTGTCAGTTAGAATACTCCTTCTGGTCTCTAGCTATCGTGGTTCCCCAAAACGTACTTATACATATGATTTGCCCAAAATAATCATAATTTGTCCAAAATTTGTAATTTTAAAAATTAACTTTATTTCTCTAGAACTGAAACTTGGTAAAAAAATTAATGAAGGTAAAACAAAAGAAGTCTATGAGTTGCCAGATCTTGCAGGATGTGTGCTGATGCAATCAAAAGACCAAATAACAGCAGGAAATGCAGCTAGAAAGGATCACATGGAAGGAAAGGCAGCAATTTCCAATACAACAACTAGCTGTGTGTTTCAACTGCTGCATGAATCTGGTAAGTATTTTTAAAGGTAAAACAGATGCATTTGTGTTCTGTTATATATGGTGAGTCTTATGGAGTGATATGACTGTCTGAGAAGATGTAAATGTTAATTCACCTAGGTTTTGGAACTGATTGACTTCAGTAAATTTCCTTATATCAGTGTCCCAAAGAATAATCTAAGATTATTGACCTAGGTTATGAAATAAAAATTAATGTATCATATCTGAAGACCTCCCCCAGCCCCAGAAAGCTTCCATATGTATTATTGCTGTCTTCCTGGACACCATTCTCTTCCCTCCCCATCACCCACCTCATGCTTTCAATTCTCAGTTTAGAAGCAGATTGTGAGAGTTTGGCATTAAGCTCTTATTCCACACATCTGTCTGTGGAAATTACTACTGCTGGTCAGTGACCATATCAAAGACTGCATTTAAAATCAAAACTTTACCTAGCTTTACTAGAGTAAAACCATAATAAAAATGAAGACCTGGATGGATAAACTTCATTAAATGTTCTTGTTTTCTCAGTGTCTGCCATATCACTTTCAAAGACTGCGTATTGTTTGTGGCATAAAAAGTGTGCCAAGTGCTTTACAGGTAGCTGTGAAGAAGATACTTTATTTTGCAGAGTTTACAAGTAGCACATGGTGGATACTGAGGTGAATTGGAAATCTTAAGACTTACTTTTGGGGCTTCAAAAATGGCTTACCTTTTCATGCTGGAGAAGAGTATTGATGAAATATGAAAGTGATCCAAGTGAAATGTATTAAATATTTGTGAATGTTTTCTACATTTTCAAATATATTGATTTCATTTGTAACACAGAATACAAAGTGTACAGTACTCACTTTATATTATTTTTATTATAAATATTTGCACTGTAAAAATGATAAAAGAAATAGTATTTTTCAATTCACCTCATACAAGTATTGTAGTGCAATCTCTTTATCGTGAAAGTGCAATTTACAAATGTAGATTTTTTGTTTTGTTTTGTTTTTTGTTACATAACTGCACTCAAAAACAAAACAATGTAAATCTTTACATTATAGAGCCTATAAGTCCACTCAGTCCTACTTCTTGTTCAGCTAATCACTAAGAAAAACAAGTTTGTTTACATTTGCAGGAGATAATACTGCCCTCTTCTTGTTTACAATGTCACCTGAAAGTGAACAGGTGTTCGCATGGCACTTTTGTAGCCAGCGTTACAAGGTATTTACATGCTAGATATGCTAAACATTGGTATGCCCCTTCATGCTTCGGCCACCATTTCAGAGGATGTGCTTCCATATTGATGACACTCGTTTAAAAAAAATGCATTAAATAATTGGTGACTGAACTCTGGGGGAAAATTGTCTCCTTCTCTGTTTTACCTGCATTCTGCCATATATTTCATGTTATAGCAGTCTCGGATGATGACCCAGCACATGTTGTTCGTTTTAAGAACACTTTCACTGCAGATTTGACACAATGCAAAGAAGGTACCAATGTGATATTTCTAAAGATAGTTACAGCACTTGACCCAAGGTTCAAGAATCTGAAGTGCCTTCCAAAATCTGAGAGGGACGAGGTGTGGAGCATGCTTTCAAAAGTCTTAAAAGAGCAACACTCCGATGCAGAAACTATAGAACCTGAACCACCAAAAGACCAAAATCAACCTTCTGTTGGTGGTATCTGACTCGGATGATGAAAATGAATATGTGCCAGGTCGCACTGCTTTGGATCATTATCAAGCAGAACCCGTCATCAGCATGGATGCATGTCCTTTGGAATGGTGGTTGAAGCATTAAGGGACATGAATCTTTAACACATCGGGCATGTAAATATCTTGCAATGCCTGCTATAATAGTGCCATGAGAACACCTGTTGTCACTTTCAGGTGACACTATAAACAAGAAGCAGGCAGCATTATCTCCTGCAAATTGTAACCAACCTTGTTTGTCTGAGCGATTGGCTGAACAAGAAGTAGGACTGAATGGACTTGCAGGCTCTAAAATTTTACTCTTTTTTTTTTTTTTTTTTTTTTTTTTTAATGCAGTTTTTTTTTTTTTTTGTACCTAATTCTACATTTGTAAGTTCAACTTTCATGATAAAGAGATTGCACTACAATACTTGTATTAGGGGAATTGAAAAATACGATTTCTTTTGTTTCTTACAGTGTAAATATTTGTAATCAAAAATATAAAGTGAACACTGTACACTTTGTATTCTGTGTTGTAATTGAAATCTATTTGAAAATGTAGAAAACATCCAAAATATTTAAATAAATGGTATTCTAGCGCAATTAATCGCACACTCCATTTTTTTAATCACTTGACAGCCCTAGAAAGCACCTAAGTGACTTAGGATCATAGGTCACTTACATGTTTCTGACAACTTTACCCAAAGTAAACTGGGCTATAAAGGGTACAAAGCACTATGTCTGGTGGTGTTTGCAAGATCACTACTTTAATCATTACCAAAAAAAAAAAAAAAAAACCAGTGAATCTGTTTCATTCATTAGGCGCTAGGGAGGGGAAGAAACATCCCCTTACTAAACTGACCTGGGTATGCACTAGACTAAGGCTAGGTCTACACTACCCGCCTGAATCGGCGGGTAGAAATCGATCTCTCGGGGATCGAATTATCGCGTCTCGTCAGGACGCGACAATCGATCCCCGAATCGACGCTCTTACTCTACCAGCGGAGGTAGGAGTAAGCGCCGTCAACGGGGAGCCGCGGAGGTCGATTTTTGCCGCCGTCCTCATAGCGGGGTAAGTCGGCTCCGATACGTCGAATTTTAAATCGACACACCCCCCCCTGCTCCCCCCCCCTCCCCCGTAGTGAAGACCTGCCCTAAGCAAAAATTGCAACTGCATCTGTAAACAGCAAAAGTATCCTTGGTTTCTCAGATTGGTCAACTGGTGACTAACTGGCACAATTGACAGATTGCCTTCCCCTCCCCGTAAGGCATTAACACAATTTATTTACTTTGCACCACTCTTCTGAACTGGGGTTTCTTTCAAAGTCCACAGGTGATACAAAAGCGGTGTCTATAAGTGGAGACTTCTGTTAATTTCTTCAACTCTTCTGATAGAAACAGAATTTGACTTGCAGTTATTGTGAGCTAAGAATAGCAGCTCTAAAATACACATTCAGGAAAAAGAGAAGGGCAATAAAAGCAGATAAGATGCACACTGAAATTTAAAAGTGACTTGATGTGCAGAATAACCACAATTTACAGTCTGATTGCACTGCATCAGATGATATGTTTAAACTAAAATGGACACCAGTGTAGATACTGAATCTTAAACATTTTGTTTGACCGAGAAGAAGAGCATCCTATTTTGGCCCTACTTGTCATCTCCTGACTTAAAATCAATTAACAGAACAACGCTTGATTCATTACGTATAAACTGTCTTCAAACTCTGTGTTGAATGTTTTTTAATTTATCAGCAGAGGCAGTCAACCTGTAATCCTGAAAATATTAAACACACCCACCTTTAAGTGCAAGAAAGATTGACAAGGTTATATTAATCTAGCTGTTCTAGAAATCAGTCCTGTAATCCTAAAATTGCTTCATTTAAAGTATAGGTTGCCTTTTGTGAAGTAGAGTAAAAACACACTGTAACAAATTGTTGACTGGACTTTAACTTTGCTTTGAGAGTGAAGGCTTACTGTCAAATAGGACCAAAAATGACCACCTACACCTCAGAGCAACAAAAAAGTTTGAAATTGTTCAGAATTGGAATGGAACATATCCGCTCTGGATTTACCAGATACTGGCTACTTTGCTTTTGGCCATTGGCAGATGCCAAATCCGGGACTTAACAGTTGGCTTGGCCTGGCGAAAAAGGGTGGAGGTTTTGGAACTGAAGTAGGAGGGAAGGGCCACATCATACTCAGAATGGTGATTTGCACATCAGCTGCCTTTTTAAGTATCCAGGACTTGTACCAGTTGTCCCTTCTGAATTCATATAGAAGGGAATACCACAGATGTGCCACTTCATAAGCTACTGTATTGGTATATATTTGTGACTCTTCTTGGAAGAAACTAACAAAAGATTTAATTTGCATGTAGCTTTTTTCATTATCTGGAAAGTCCAGTACAGTAATGCAAATGAGGAGTGGCAAGTTTCCTTTTTCCATCTTCCCCTCTTACAAACCAAAGGTGTAGAGGGGAAAACAATGCTTTTATCTTTTCTGCTGCCTTCTATTACTGCCTCAGGAAGTCTCCAGTTACCGCCTAACATACACCAAGATAATGTAATAGTCAACATACTTTACACTGGGAGTATGTGCAGAGATGAATTCATAGCTTGCCACATACTATGAAAACTGTTCTGATGGGTGACTTTTAAAATTACGTAAGCTATATGTTTGTTTCCCTCCATGACATCTGCGCACTGTGACATAAGGACATAAACTAGCAGAAAGATGAAAATGGGCAGGCATCCATTAGGAGCACTGACTTTGGTTATCTATAGCAGTGGTTTTGAATCTGTGGCCCATGGAACCCTGGGGTTTCGCAGAATTTATCTAAAATTTCCAAAAGGGTCTGCACCTCCATTTGAAATTTTTTAGGGGTCTGCAAATGAAAAAAGATTGAACACCACTGACCTATAGCATGATCAGGAAAAAATGTTCTATTGCAAAGTGATTTTAAACCAGTTCTGAAAGCACACTACAAACTGGTTTCTAAGGCTCTCTATAATGTACAGTGTATTTTGTTGGATGGAATTGGGGAAGTGAGTGCTTTCTGGACTGAGACCATTTTGTGTTTGTGGGACGTGGTGCTGGCTGCTTCCGGGAGCAGCGTGGGGCCAGGGCAGGCAGGGAGCTTGCCTTAGCCATAGCCCCGCTGCGCGCTGCTGCCACCCCGGAGTCTGAAGGTAAGCGGCACTGGGCCAGAGCCCACACACCTGTGCCTTGAGCCCCTTCCTGCACCCCAACCCCCTGCCCTAAGCCCCCTCCTGCACTCCAAACCCCTGCCTTGAGCCCCCTCCTGCACCCCACATCCCTCCTGCACCCAACTCCTGCCCTGAGCCCCCAACCCTCTGCCCTGAGCCCTCTGCCACACCCCTTCCTGCACACCGCATCCCCTCCCACACCCCAACCCCAGCCCTATATTCATGGCCCTGCATGCAATTTCCCCACCCAGATGTGGCCCTCAGGCCAAAAAGTTTTCCCACCCCGATTTAAGGTCTCTCTCACTTGGGAAATAATCATCTCAGGTGTATTATAGCTACAGAACGATACATTATGGTCTTTGAGAAAACAGTATCTTCTGATGAAATAATTTTCTGATTGATCAACTATACGCCAGTCTGGTCACAGTTCTCAGTTCACTCATAGAAGTATACAGAGTAGCAAAACTGAGTTTTCTTTTTACATTTAGGAATCAAAACCGCTTTTGTCAGAAAACATGGCGACACAGCGTTCATAGCAGCTCAGTGTGAAATGATTCCAATTGAATGGGTGTGCAGAAGAATTGCTACTGGTTCTTTCCTGAAAAGAAACCTTGGTGTCAAGGAAGGATATAAGTTTTACCCACCCAAAATTGAAATGTTTTACAAGGTAAGTAAAACTGTAACTATCTATTAAACAAAAGAAGGTGATGTGTTAAATAGTATCATTTTTACAAAATAAACTGAACATAGAAGCAGGTGTAGTGCCTGAAACTGACTTCTGTCAATTTTTGTGGTTTTTGCACTTCTGTTTGTGTGTGTGTGTGTGCTCTCCTTATTGCTGCGTGCAAGATCCATACAAATATGAAACTGGCTAATTGATCCTACTGAAAAAATAATTAAACTGACTGTACATAACGCAAACAAAGGGGAAAAGAAATATCTATTATATTTATAGCAGCTATAAATATACTTGTCTGAAAATGTTGTATTTTTTAGGTTGACAAATGTCCCTTTAAACTGAAATGAAACTACTTACTGATGGATTTTAAGAAACTAGTATTGATTCTGTATTTTGCAAACATTGCTAAAATGTCTTTCTTGAATATTCTCTTAGATCAGAGATTCTCCAACTAGTTCAGAAAGTCGACTGGTCACATAGTACAGGCTCATTGCCAGCATTTAAATCTCATTACAAAGCAGCTAAAAATGCATTAAACACTCTGTTACTCTTCAATGTAAACTATTGCTGTAATTGAAATGGGTGTGAGGTAAATGAGGAGGGGAGGAGGTCTTTTGATCACAAATGGGGAGACAGCATGCATAATAGTGAGTGAGAGAGGATGTGGTCAACAAGATAATCTATTAAAATATGGTCCATGTTATGGACTTTTTCTCTTGTCCTTCCTTAGATCACTTAAGCTGCCTCGGCATACCTACACCACTAAACAAATGTAACGTGATAAAGTGACAAAGGGAGTTCATGCATGATTTTCATTCTTGTGTTGGCAGGGTTTGGGAGCAAAGTGAAAGTGAGGTGATGCAGGAAACTCAGGAGGGTTTAATCTGCTGTACCAGCAGTCCATGCTAATCCTGTTGGGGAATGGTGACTTTATATATACAGGGAGTTTAGCCTCAGTTCTTAATGTAACAAGATCATGGCAGTTAACTACACATCATGTGAGTCATCAAATAAAGGAAACCTCAACATCTTTATAGAACGGTGTGGGGTCACAGCCCCACTATCATTGTGACAAGATAAGGATATATCTCTCCAGGGATTGGCCTGCTTAGAGAGGAGGTCCCATTCTACGGGTAGGGAGTGGGAGGGTAAACCTAGAATGAGAAACTTCTGGTTGGACTGGAAGCAGAAGGGGGTGGGAAAAGATTATTTGAGGAGTGCTACACACTTCAGAGCATCAACCTTTTTATCTTTCTGACGTTGGCTTTATCCTTGTCCTAGAAGTCCTTTGCTGACAAAGTTCTTTTGGTATATGTAGTGTCTGGTTTGAGTAAATTTACTGGTAACCCCAGGCATTCAGCAGATTCTGGTCTCTGTTCAAAAATTCTGAATACAATCTTAATAGCATGGAAACATTGGGACCTCTTCTCTTATGCTGCTGAAAGGGACAAAAGCAAGCTGAGTTTGGTTAGGGAGCATTGGCTTCACAGTATGCTTCCTCGCAGAGTTCTGCAAGCTGGTAAGGGTATGGGGGTGAGAGAGAAATGGCACAGAGGGGATAGTGACCAGTCTTTAATAACTAGTCTGACTCTTCAGTGATATTCAGGGGTACTCAGTAGCAGAGAGGTTCCAAACAGAGTAGCTGCCTTGGGGCTGGATGGCGAATGGGCAGGGAAGACTTTCCCCAAGGGACTGTGATCTATTTTCTTGCATGCTGGCCACTTCAGGAGGCTTAACTTCTTTCCTTTGTGGGGAAAATGTGGCTAAAACTCTGGGAAGTGGTATCCTTGTGAAACTTTGAGAGTGTCTCTCTTCCCCTTCCCCCCCAATTGGAGGGGAGCATGAAAGGACCTGGCCAGTAACCATTCTGGTGCTTCAGCAATATACAAGGGTGTTCCCTTTTGAAATCAGATGACAACCATACATCTTGTATATAGAAAGGTTGTATTTACTGCATGCTATGGCAAAATCTATACTTCAAGATTTTACAACAGTTACTTTCATACAGCAACTTCTGTCCAATTCAAGATTAAAAGAACTCTTGAAAAGTGACTTAAAATATAGATAAAGTAGTCTTACTGTAATGTGCTGACTGCTTCCAAATAAGCAGGTTAAGAATAACATTTAGAGTCAAACTTGCATTACTTGATTAAATACTAGCAGTGAAACTCCTCTTGGAATTTGTTAAAACTGAACTGTCTGTAGTCCAGTAGAAATAGATTTGTAGGCTAAGTGGTGGTTAGAGTTGAAAGGTGTACAGTGTTACAGTTTATTATTTTTATACCACATACAGTGGAGATAAAAGAAACACACCACACACCACTCCGCCATTGCTGTCTGCTAAAGTATGAGTGCTGTAACCAGCTAATCCTTTAGGATTTACCAGGGTTTCTAGACACATTCACTGAATTAGAAGTTTTGTGGACTATTGACCTAAAAATAGTTAAAGCTTTGTCTTAAACTCACTTCTGTGATGCACCTTCAAGACTTAACTTGAAAAAAGCATTGCTTACTTGAACATTATCTTAAAAGTCTTGCAGCTTGGATTTCTCAGTACTGTTGTGATTAAAATTCTTGCTAGAACTTGTTATCAAATATCAATTTAAAGCCACAAAACCTGTCTGTTACTGGATTTCAAATTGTTCTCTTCACTGTTTGCTAGGCTTTCTTTTAATCTAACTCAAGTCTGATGTAATTGTCATTAATTGACCTTATTCTATGCAAGTTTATTTTATTTCATTCTCAGGATGATGCTGCTAATGATCCACAATGGTCTGAGGAGCAACTAATTGAAGCCAAGTTCTGCTTTGCTGGACTTACTATTGGACAAACTGAGGTGGATATTATGGCCCACTCTACACAGGCTATTTTTGAGATACTGGAAAAATCTTGGTTACCCCAGAACTGCACTCTTGTAGACATGAAGGTATAAGAAAAAATCTATCTTGTAGATCATGGTTCTGAAAGTAGTGGAATACGTTTTTTGATGCTTCTTTACAGCTCTTGAAAATAGCTGTAAAGTTTACTTTTGTTTACTTTTGCTAGAT
This sequence comes from Emys orbicularis, assembly GCF_028017835.1. Lineage (NCBI taxonomy): Eukaryota > Metazoa > Chordata > Testudines > Emydidae > Emys > Emys orbicularis. The sequence continues at coordinate 91,860,755 of NC_088687.1, read as the reverse complement.
TGAGTTTGGTGTTAATATAACTACAAAAGAGATTGTCCTTGCTGATGTTATTGATAATGATTCTTGGAGACTGTGGCCATCAGGAGACCGAAGCCAGCAGAAGGACAAACAGGTAATACTATTACCATTTGGGGTCTGACTTAGAGATAAAAAACAAAACTACATCTCATTTTGGCGTGGGGGGGGGGTGTGTGTGTGCGTGTAGACAGCATTCAAGCAACTGCTGTGAGTTGCTTTCCTTAGCTGTCTATGCTTATGCAAGGTAGGCCACAAAGCAGTTAGGGTCTGATCCTGTTCACGTCAATGGCAAAACTTCCATTGACTTTAATGGCAACAGAATCAAGTCCTTAAGGATGCCTGTATCGTTAATAGGAATTTCCGCAATATTTTCTGGTTTTATCATAGTGCCCTGTGTAGTGTTAAGTCTGCAGGGATCTCCAGAACTTCTGGCAATGTACTCCTCAGAGTGTGAACTATTCAAATAACCGAGTAACACAAACAGACACTTATAAAGTACTAAAAGTCAGAAACATGCCATGAAGATGAAAATTGGTTCACCAACGCGTCCCACGTTTCTCCTTTCAGAGCCTCTTGATTTGTCTAGGCCAAAGTTTGTCCTGTTTTAACTCAGTTTAACTGATAACTAACATTGATATAATTGCTGGTCTAGACCAGTGGTTCTCAGCCAGGAGTATACATATTCCTGGGGGTACACAGAGGTCTTCCATGGGGTACATCGCCTCATCTAGATACAGTATTTGCCTAGTTTTACAACAGGCTACATAAGGAGCACTAATGAATTCAGTACAAACTAAAATTTCATACAGGCAATGACTGTTTACACTGATCTATATATTATACACTGAAATGTAAGTACAATATTTATATTCCAATTGATTTATTTTATAATTATATGGTAAAAATGAGAAAGTAAGCATTTTTTCAGTAATAGGGTGCTGTGACACTTTTGTATTTTCATCTGATTTTGTAAGCAAGTAGGGTTTTTTAAGTGAGGTGAAACTTGGGGGGTATGCAAGACAAATCAGACTTCTGAAAGGGGTACAGTAGTCTGGAAAGGTTGAGAGCCACTAGTCTAGACAGTCCACAGATGTTTGTTTCCTGGAACAAACGTTTGCGGTTTATGCTAAGCTGAGTCCATTGGGGGGCACCATTTTAGCTGCATTGAATGCTGCTTTCATGGAAATTCTGTGATTTTAGTCACTTCCACTAATAATGTAGACACTCCCCAATAGGCACAAGTTGCCATAACCTATGTCTATGATAATCCAAGATACAGCAGTGTTCCAGTGCCATTACTGACCAATTTAAACTGGAAAGCCACATTAGGTCCACTTCCTTTAAAAACTGAATGAAATGAAAAATTATGGTGTTTCCTCTTCACTCATTTCAGCTGTTATACTACAGAATGCTTCTGAGCAAATCCTTGGTGTGGTGGTAATCGACCATTACTATAACTTGGGGGGGGGGGGGGGTTGTTAGGTGTTGGCTGTATTTTACTGCAGTTGCTGTCCTGTGATTGAAGCTCTGCTTCCAAATTAAAATTAACGTGCCAAAGCAGCATGGTGTATATTTGCAAGGAAGCCAACAACTGACTTCAGTTGGGCATGAGAGGACTGGCTAACACATCATGGCTGAGACAACCAAGCACAGAAGTTGAGTTTTCTCTCAGAAAGGAATTGACTGAACTAGGGGGTATTCTGACTCTACTATAATGTGGTGGACAATACTGCTTGCTGAAGCTAATGGCTCAGAATTTGAGATGTGGGGATTCCCTTGATGTCATGTTGGCCTCAATTCACGGGGAAGAAGCTATTGTAGAATATATTTCAAGAAACAGGTGTTTGAAAGATGGCACAAATTTCTCTAGCCTCTGGTAGTTGGATGGTTGCACCTGGTTGAATATTTAAGTAGAAAAATGATTGACCATCACACTTCCAAATAGAACATCAGGAGTAACTTGCTATCTGTGTATTTCAGTCTTACCGTGATCTAAAAGAAGTGACTCCTGAAGCGCTGCAGATGGTTAAAAGAAACTTTGAATGGGTTGCAGAAAGAGTGGAGGTACCCCCTGTTTATATTAACTGTAGTCTGTGTAGAAATTGACAATCTTGTGTACTCTCTTAAAATACTGTGGTTCATTTTCCTTTCTTTCCACTCCAGTTGCTGCTGAAAACAAAGAGCCATGGTAGAGTTGTGGTGTTGATGGGATCGTCTTCTGATCTTGGTCACTGTGAAAAAATTAAAAAGGCATGTGCAAACTTTGGAATTCCTTGTGAGCTACGAGTGACATCTGCTCACAAAGGACCAGATGAAACTCTGAGGATCAAGGCAGAGTATGAAGGTAAACCCTGAATAGTCCTGTATTAAGTTTAGAACCAATAACTATAGTTCTGCAGATTCCTGAGAACTTTGCCACAAACTGTGCACAAAGTTTATCGCCCTCTTCTTTATAACCACCTTTTATGTATGTGAAGACTTATCATGTCTCCCCTTAGTCTTCTCTCCTACAGACTAAACCCAGGGTTTTTTTTTCTTCAGTCTTTCCTTTATAGGTTGTGTTTTCTAGACCTTTAATCATTTTTGTTGCTCTCCCCTAGATTTTCTCCAACTTTTGGTGCCCAGAACTGGACACGGTGTTCCAATTGAGGCCATATCAGTGCAAGAATTAATATTTTTTTGTCTTGCTTACAACACTTCTGCTAATACATCACAGAATGGGAGGAGGGGTGTTTTTTGCAGCAATATTACATACTTGACTCATTTAGTTTGTGGTCCATTGTAACACTCAGATCCTTTTCTGCAGGACTCCTTCCTAGGCAGTCATTTCCCCTTTTTGTATTTGTGATTATTCTTTTCTAAGTGTAGTACTTTGCATTTGTCCTTATTGAACTTCATCCTGTTTATTTCAGACCATTTCTCCAATCTATTGAGATCATTTTGAATGCTAATCCTGTCCTCCAAAACGCTTGCAACCCCTTCCTGTTTGGTATTGTCTGCAAACTTTATAAGTGGTACTCTGTATCATCTGTATCATAGTCAACAGCGCTTTCTCCCGCATCCAGGCCTGTCTAAGTCTAACCGCTTCTTTTTCCCCCAAAATCTGGCCTTCCTCTCTATCCCAACAGCTAAAACGCTTTCTCAGGCCCAGATCATCTCAACATTTTGGATTACTGCAATGTCCTGCTTCATACACACACGTTATTCTGTTTGTTATTCCTTATTCTGTTTTTAAAATGCCAGCTGCTAAAACTGGAGTCTCCCCTTCATCTAATGTCATCTTCTTTGGACCACACCACTGGCTGCCCTTCGTGCACTGCAGCTGGGTGGAAAACCATATTTTGTGATGCCCACAGAATAGAAAACAATGAATAATGGGGTGGACACTAGTACAGTCTATCAAAAAACCCTTAGATTTTATTTAAAAACCATGTGCCTTGACTGAACATGAGTAATATCACGTGTTGCTCTTACGTGCCCATGCAAGCATAGGTCTGCAGGTACTTCCATGCACCATTGTATACTCTGTGCATATAGACCTGGGAGTTGGGGCACAGTGTGGGCAAGCACAGATTTTTCCAGATGTTGTTTAGAGGATCTTATCTTGAACTTTGCAGAACTGATATTCACTAATTTTGTTGCAACAGGCCAAAGTTTTTAATTAATAAAGAATCCAGTGATTCAACCGTTTCCATTAAGAAATGGCCAGTACCCACCATTATCATGAATCTTAAAGGTTTTCTTCCCCTGCTTGAGAAAGGGGTTAGGTGCATGAGTTGCCCCTAGTGTGCTACTTCTGTAGATGGTGTAACGAGCAGGGACTGACAGTTACTGACTATTACTATAGGGAATTACAACATTGTATTCCACAAAAGAGAAATCTGAGCAGCAGTAAAACTAAACTGACTTATAAAAAGAATTTCAAAAAAAGGTGTTTGTGTTTGGGGGGGGATTTAGACAGCCTTTCCATGAAAGCAGGTGGGGGAAAGGAAAAATGCATAGATATTTCTCTCCCTCCCTCCCCCCCATTGGTTTTTTAAATTTACTTGTTAACGCTTGTGTGTGTGTGTGTGTGTGTGTGTGTGTGTGTGTGTGTGTATTAGGTGATGGAATCCCTACTGTGTTTGTGGCGGTAGCTGGCAGAAGCAATGGCTTGGGACCAGTGCTGTCTGGTAACACGTCATATCCAGTTGTCAACTGTCCTCCTCTCTCAGCCGATTGGGGTCCTCAGGATGTCTGGTCTTCTCTTAGACTGCCCAGTGGTAAGAAGCATCATGTTGACCTATGGTACATGTAGTTACATTCTTGTAGTAATTAGCCCCCCCTTTTTTTAAATACTCGACACATCTGCCAGATTCAACAGTGCTGAAAACGCCTTTGTCCCATTTTATATTGTCGGTTCAGCCAGTGCTGAAGATGGTTTGGTGGGGTAAATCTTGTTGACTGTTGTCATTAAAATTTCAATTTCCTGGCATAGATGGAGGTGGAGCCTTAGAAAATCAAAGAGGAGTAAACTTCACTTTCATTATATTCTTACTGAAGTTTAAAATAGGTATCGGAATTAATATGACATCTTTTAAAAACAAAAAAAATCAGCTTGACGTTTTACCTTCATGAAACTGTTTTAGTATTCAGAGTAGCAGCCGTGTTAGTCTGTATCCGCAAAAAGAACAGGAGTACTTGTGGCACCTTAGAGACTAACACATTTATTAGAGCATAAGCTTTCGTGGGCTACGAAAGCTTATGCTCAAATAAATTTGTTAGTACTCCTGTTTTAGTATGTTTGTTAACCTAGCCAACTGATCATATAAAACTAAAAGATCCTTGCTGTGATGCTTTAATGTAGAAAGAATTACTCTGCTGTGAAAATACGTCAGTTCTAGGGGTGCATGTAGCTTGAAATTAAAAACTGCATTTTCATAGACACTGAACAGTTCTCCTTATACATTCAGTAGTCTATTCAGATTTCAAGGTATCTGCTGACTTAATCATTGTTGCCAGTAGTTATAGCAACATTGAATGCGAGAGGCTAAGGGGTTCTCAGACTTGGGGGTCGCAAGCTGTCAACCTCCACCCCAAACCCCGCTTTGGCTCCAGCATTTATAATGGCGTTAAATATATAAAAAGGTGTTTTTAATTTATAAAGGGGGGGCATTGCACTCAGAGGCTTGCTATGTGAAAAGGGTCACCAGTACAAAAGTCTGAGAACCACTGACCATACGTATGGGATGGATTTTTTTTTTTTAATCCTCAAAGGCAAGGGAATTCCCCTTTCTTCAAATATGCAGAAAGATTTGGGGCATGTTGAGACTATCAGTTGAAAACTAGCAATCTTGTCTTGTTTGGGAATGAAGGAATAAGGTGAGAATCTTTAGGGTTATTGAGGTTGCTTATGCTTTACCTTTTTTAAATTAGACTGGACAAAGTAATTAAAATAAAAAATCCTGCAGTAACCCTCACGGCCTGAAAAATTACTTGTTAGGATTTATAATGATCATAAAAATTACTATTTGGATAACAGATTGGATTTTTTTCTTCTGCAACAGGTCTTGGCTGTCCTACTATACTCTCACCCGAAGGAGCTGCCCAGTTTGCTGCTCAGATTTTTGGATTAAGTAACCACTTGGTGTGGGCCAAGCTGCGCTCAAGCATGTTGAATACGTGGATCTCCTTGAAGCAAGCTGACAAAAAACTTAGAGAATGCACCTTATAAATAAAGTGTTAAAAGGAAAGTAATGCATACCTTATATTGGCTACGTAAAAAATAGTGCCATGTGCAAACTGTCTTCATGCTAGGATCTTCATGTGGATCAGTTGGAAATCTTAAACCCTTTGTTGTATAAGATGATACATCTTGTATGGTAGATGATAGTCTCTACACTTGGTCTCGTTTTCTGTTTTTTAATAAATGAAAGCATACGGGATAGTTGTTTGACTTGCTCACGATTATGTTCTGCTTTAGTCCTTGTATACTGCTTTAACTACAGACTACATAATATCAAAATGAAGGTTTAGTGCAATGTGCACTGGAATTTATCAGTTTTCCTTAGCAGCATTACTACAGAATGTTAATGATGAAGCTTGGATTTACTAACTCCACTGAATGGACTACCAATCCAAAACAGAAAATGTTTATGCTGTTCTGCTTGCAGTTATGAAAATGTGCTCCCTAAGCAATAACGTAGCCGTAGATTGCAATCCTAACTGGAAGACAGTTCTGGAATGGACTCGGACATCCAGCCTCCCTATTCAGAGATTGTAAAAGTGTATGGAAAAAGCCAGCCATATCACAAGATGGGATGTTAGTTTATTTCAATATTTCCTGAAGCAATGTCCTCATATTAACAATAATGCTCCTTATATAGCAGCAGATGAGATTAACTCAGAGTAGTAATCATGAGTTCAAAACTGACTTGTAAGCCTTTTGTCCTCTGTTCAAGTACAATGAGTTCTTTCCATTTCACTAGTTCTGCTTTAAAGAGCCTCTGATAAGCTCATAGCAGACTTCATTTTTAGAAAATGTTGGGGTGGGGGTGTCTTTCTCCCCTTATTTTTATAGTGAGAAAGAGTTGGTTGCTAAGGAAACTCAAGAAATAATTGAAGGTGGAAATAAACAATTAAGTGAAATAATAATGAAATCTAAGCATGACTTTTTTCCTTCATGAAACTCTTGTTTTTAATTAGGTCAGCTTTATTACAGTACTGATTCTAACAAACATGCAATTTCCCAACTAATGTAATAGCATATGCTTTTAAAATTACAAATAAACTGTTAAATTCCAATTTGCTTTATGCAGAGGTTTCTCCAGTGGGTATATTCATGCTAAATATCTAGATTATTTTTTTTTAAGTTACATGCCATGGCTGATACTAAAATTAAAATGGCTGTGCTAAACAACTTGCTTGACTTGGTGCTTTACAACTACATGCATGCAGCACTACTAACATGCAACCAACTTTTGCAAAGAGCAGTATCAGGCAGCACACTATTGCTTTGGAGTGGGAGAGGAGGCTTTGACTAGAGATACAGAAACAAGCCCCTATGCCTACAGGTAGTCCCATGGGTGCTTTCATAGTCTCATTGATATATGGAGCCTAAAGTTTTGCTTACCTCAAAGGCCCACACACAATGACCTTTATGATACTTAATTTATGTACTATGGAAAGAATGAAGAACTCAGTTCATTCTGCTGGGATTTGAACCTCTGATCCCTGAGAGTTTAGGAAGAGGTTTATGCTACATAGCTATTGTGACAGGAAACATGTTTGGCATTACAGAGGCTTCTTGTGGTGGTGGTCATCCATTAAGATACTGTAATAGAGAACATGGACCACGTGGCATGGTGCAAGACCTGAGGCCTGAACCAAAGGCTGGGAATCAGTCAGGCCATGTATTAAAGCAGATGCTTACAAGTTCACTGTCCAGTACATGAACTTGGCAAGAGTACTGCTAGCCTTGCTAAAACACAGGCACTCCTAAGAAGCATCAGGTACTGGGTATGTGTGTGAAGATGTTCCAAAAGCTTAGCACAGGTACATCTTCACCTAGTACAAGATGAGGGTTTGACAAAAGTGATAATTATGGATGTTTTGCCTGAGACAACTGGAGCAATGAGCAAGGAACAAGGGGAGGTAACAAGCAGTTGTTATGAAACATGTAAGGTGGTATGTAAGTTATTTGTCTCAGTCTATAAATGTATGGATACATTACCTTAACCCTTTGTGTGGCTGAGAGGACAGCAGAAAATCCCACTGCTGACTGAGCTGCCCTTGGCATTCCTGTTAGTGTACCTGTAATGAGGGAGCCAGGGCACTAGTACTGTGACTTTGAGGGCAATAAAGCTGGCTGAGTGCCTTTGTCACTGAACTGTGCCTGTGGTCTTTGAGGTATGGGCTGCACTATCTGCTAGTGCTGATAACACTCAAGCTCTAAAAACAAGCATTGAGCAGCTGCAATAGCTTAGTAGCCTGAATGGCATTACTGTGGCAATGATGTTCCAGCCTTCAGCCACTTAACAGTTAAAAGTGCCCTTAACTCTGCCAAATAACTTTCAGATAGAATAGTCAAATTTGTAATTGTAACATATTTGCATTGTAGGTTTTAGGAATGGAACATGCCTACTAAGCCTTAATTGAGTAACTTTCTAAAATGTAGGTATGGGTAATACCCCCTCGCTCAGCTAAGGTAGGTTGCGGTCATGAATAAACTTAGATCTTGACAAAGTGGATTTAGAAAAGAATGGGATTGTTTTGCAATTATTCAATAAAGAGAATCTTTAATGTAGTGTGTACATTCAGTCAAAGAATATTAGTTTGACTAGAATAGTCTCTATTTTCTAAGTAACTTCCAAAGTTCCCTTGTACTTGAGCATATACTACTACCTTTCATTTCTATACTACCACCTCTGAGGCTATCAAACTGCTTTGCAAAGCTGGATTATTATCCCCATTATATTTTTTAGTACTGTAACTGAGCAAGACCATCAAAGTTGAAAACAGAATTTAGTGCTTTTGACCCTCATATGGTCATGCTGTGGGACTTTGCTTCCCTTTAAACTTTGCTGATCACCAATGGCTTGGTTTTCTGGTCATAATTAGACCTGGCAAAACACAGCTATTCTGTTCTGCTGTAGAAAATTGGGCAATGATAGTAAAGAAACAACTTCTTTCAGAAGTCTCTTTACTCTAAATGACAGTCTAATGGTATCTTTTCTATACTGTGCATAGCACAATAGGGGACTGTACTAGAAAATAGTTTGCTGGAGTCTAGCAAAACATACTGAACATGTTGTCTTCTGTGTTTAATGTTTTTCCTTTCCTTATATATAATAGTTTCTGCCATGTGTGTCCTGAATATTCCATGCTCCCCAGAGTCACTGAACACTTTTTTTTTTTTTTTTTTTTTTAAGAGATCCATTTCTATCACCTAGAACAGGGGTGGGCAAACTATGGCCCGTGGGCCAGATCCAGCCCATCAGGGCTTTGGATCTGGCCCATGGGATTGCCACCCCCGTGGTGGCGTGGGCCCCACATCCCTGCAGCCCCTGGGGGGAGGGGCAGAGGGCTCCGTGCGCTGCCCTCACCTCCAGGCACTGCCACCCTACACACACACCCCACAGCTCCCATTGGCCAGGAACAGGGAACCGCAGCCAATGGGAGCTTTGGGGAAGGTACTCGCAGGTAAGGGTAGTGGGTGGAGCCCTCTGCCCGCCCTCCCAGGGGCCGCAGGGACGTGGTGCCGGCTGCTTCCAGCAGTGGCGCAGGTCCAGGGCAGGCAGGCAGGGAGCCTGTCTTAGCCCTGCTGCACGCTGCTGCCACTCCAGATAAGCAGCACCGGGCTGGAGCCCACACCCTGAATCCCTCCTGCACCCCCAACTCCCTGCCCTGAGCCCCCTTATACATCCCACACCCCTCCTGCACCCCAATCCCTTGCCCTGAGCCCCCTCATACACCCTGCACCCCTCATGCCCTCCAACCCCCTGCCCTGAGCCCCTTCCTGTACACCCCAGCCCTACATTCATGGCCCTGCAAGCAATTTCCCCACCCAGCTGTGTCCCTTGGGCCAAAAAGTTTGCCCACCCCTGACCTAGAACACATCTTAGTGTATATGCAGTAATCAGTTTAATGCTGGTTATTAGCTGAAATTTTTAAATATTTTTGGCTCTGATATCTTCTGAGAAGTGGTTTCTGCTTCATAAAAATCAAGGGAAGATGAGGATGTAGAGATTTCTGACATTTTGACAAGGGGGGGGGTCTCCTGCTTATGTTCAAACCTTTTCTCTCCTCCCCAGCTCTTGGGCTTTATTACATTAATTGAAGAAATCTGAAGTTTTCAGTCTTCTACCACAGAGCTGCTGTGATTATTGAAATCTAAGAGGAGTAACATGTATTTTCAACTATAGATGTTGTCTTTAAAAAATCAGCTTCTTAAGTGGCATAATTAGGAAGTACATGAAATCTTATTCTTTATAAGTGTAGTAAAAGACTTCCATTCATATAACAAACTTTTGGCTTATGCTACCAGAAATAGGTGTGAACACCGTAGAAATCAGGGGGTGTCAGGGTTCCCTCCCCACTCTGAACTCTGGGGTACAGCTGTGGGGACCCACATGAAAAACCCCCTAAGCTTATTTCTAGCAGCTTAGGTTAAAAACTTCCCCACGGCACAAATCCTTGTCCTTCTACGGGTATTGCTGCCACCACCAAGTGATTTAGACAAAGATTCAGGAAAAGGACCACTTGGAGTTCCTATTTCCCCAAAATATTCCCCCAAGCCCCTTCACCCCCTTTCCTGGGGAGACTTGAGAATAATATACCAACCAATTGCCTTTAATAAAAGTACAAACCAGACCCTTTATCTTTAGGACACTAAAACCACGTAGGGTCTTAAAATAACTTTATTATAAAGAAAAAAGTAAAAGAAGCACCTCTGTAAAATCAGGATGGAAGGTAATTTTACAGGGTAATAAAAATATTTAAAACACAGAGGATTCCCCTCTAGGCTCAACTTCAAAGTTACAAAAACAGGAATAAACCTCCCTCTTAGCATAGGGAAAATTCACAAGCTAAAACAAAAGATAGTCTAACGCATTTCCTTGCTATTACTTACAATTTCTGTAATTTTAGATGTATCATTTCAGGATCTTTTTAGGAGCTGGTTTACCTGCTTGGTCTCTCCCTCTCTCTCTATCCCAAGAGGGAACAAACAAAGAGAGCACAAACAAAACCTTCCCCCCTCACCCCCCACAGATTTGAAAGTATCTTCTTTTCCCACTGGTCCTTCTGGTCAGGTGCCAACTAGGTTAATTGAACTGATTAATCCCTTACAGGTAAGTGATCCTGTACCTCTGGCCAGGAGGGATTTTATATTACTGCATACATAAAGGTTGTTACCCTTCCCTTTATTTTTATGACATGGGGCTTAAGGAGTATTGGTCCTAAATAGAGTTGATTGGGAATTTTCCAACAAAACACATCAGAAAATGCCAATTTGTTGAAACTGCTCAAAAGAAAGGTGGTTTTGATGACTTTCCAGTTTTGAAATTTTATTTTAAAAGCACTGCCTTCTTTAAAAATTGCTTTCTACTTTCCATGTCTTCACTGACATAATACAACTCTCTAATTTCATACCTATATTTTCAAACATTTTTTCATTTGGATGTTTTGTCTAGAAATTTGCAACAGAGATATTTACTTCTGGACTCCTGAAAGTATTTGCTCTAGTGAGCATGAGGTGTTTTTTTTTAAAAATTCTGCTCAGGAAAAAAAGGAATAGCAGGTGAGCGAGGTGGATGTACTTAACAGGGGGTTGCAAAAAAACAAAACAACAAAAAAGCGTTGGGGGGGTAGGGGATGGTGCTTTGATGTATGAAGGAAGCTTGAATGTTTTATATTAAAAATTTACATCTACCCCATTTTTCCTGGAAGACCAAACTGGAGACCTAGTAAGACCCGGACAGCAGACACTAAAAGTGAAACTGGAGTTAGCGGGGACAGTGATTTTTGTTCACTGTTCAAAATTCTACTTTGACAATGTCTAGTGTAATTAAAATAGCTTTATACACAGTTGGCAGAAAAAAATTGTTTTTGTGAATTCAGCAATGCTATCTTTCCAGTTTAGGTCTGAGAACCACTCAGCAATTTCAAGGTAGCAAAAATAGATGTCAACTGCTCAGCGGTAGGGGAAGTCCAGATGATTCCCTCCCCCCTCCCCCCCTTTTACATAAGAAAACACCACCACCCTTTAAGTAAAATGGGCACAAACTCAATTTCATGTGTCTGCAAGTCACATTTAATTTGGTTCTGTTCTAAGGCCTTGTCTACACTGGCAAGTTTCTGCGCAGTAAAGCAGCTTTCTGCATTGTAACTCCCAAGATATACACACAGAACCTGTGCAGTTGCAGTGCTGTGTTTAACACACCCCCCCCCTCCCCACAAGAGGCTTACAACTTTCTGCACCAGGGGTACAGTGCCACTGTAGACACCCTGGTCAATTACAGCGCTGCAACTGGCCGCTGGGAGGTGTCCCACAATGCCTGTTCTCACCTCTCTGGTCACCAGTTTGAACTCTACTGCTCTGCCTTCAGGTAACTAACCATCATCCCCACCCCTTAAATTGCTTGGGAATTTTGAAAGTCCCCTTCCTGTTTGCTCGGTGACGTGTGCAGTGGTCTCAGCGCATCTTTCTAGGTGGCCATGCCTGCTGCACGCACCAGGTGATCCCCCGCTTGGAGCAATGCCAAGCTGCTGGACCTCATCTGCATTTGGGGACAGTAGGCTGTCCAGTCCCAGCTGCGCTCCAGCCCTAGGAATTATATTTGACAGATTTCATGATGCATGACAGAATGGGGCCATGACCGGGACACATTTCAGTGCAGGGTTCAAGTGAAGAACCTGCAGAACGCCTACCACAAGGCAAACTGCCACTCTGGTGCTGCACCCATGGTTCTACAAAAAGTTGGACACGATACTCAGTGGCGACTGCACCTCCACTGCAAAGGCCACTATGGATACTTTGGGGGCTCGCGTGCCAGTCGAGTGGACTGCGCCAGGAGGAGGAAATCTTGGACAAGGATGTGGAGGGGGAGGCAGAGGACAAGTCTGAGGTCAGAGATGTATGCAGCCAGGAGCTCTTCGCAGCTGATTTCCCCTGCAATTACTCACCAGTTTGGGGGGTCTTGTGGCTCATGGGTGCTTGCCTGGCAGCAGCCAATTAGTGACAGGTATGTGAATAGTGGCTGTGTTTTAAATCAGTTTTAAATCAGTGGTCTCTGTGTTGCAAACAATACTACTTCTGTAAAATGTTGCATTTTGGCTTCACAGATATTACCTTGAGAGACCAGCCTCCCTCTTTGTTATTGCTGGCTGAACGGCTGCACAGAATTAGAAAGTGGCCATGAAGAACTAAAGAGGACTTTCTGTGTGAGGTCATGATGCACTCTGTGTCCAAAAAACAAGAATTAAAGGAGTAGTGGGACAGCGAGAAGAGGGACCAAAAGGAGACCGCAGCACACCAGAAAGAAGCCACAGAGCAGCTCTTAAACATTAGGGAGTGCCCAGTGGACACACTCAAGGCACTACTAGCGCTGCAAACCGAGCAGCTCCATGCCCGCCATCCCCTGCAGCCGCTGTCACAAAACTTCTTCCCATGCACCCCCCAGACACTGCCAGCACACTCTTATCAACCTCTTGGCTCCAGTCTGTACCCTATGAATTCCACTCCTGCTCCGTCACAGTCCAGCCCTGTGGACTCCCAGTACCCACTGCACTCAACACCTATCTCTCTGCAGTTTAGCCCTGCTGAAGTACAGTACCCGCTGAACTGTACTCCAAAAGGAGAAGGTTGGATAGGATACTTGGACATACACAAATTTTTAAACCATCCCAGCACCTCACCTCCTCCTGAGATCCCCCATCCCCATCAGTATTGATGTGTTTTTTTTTTTTTTTTGTCTCGCTCTAGTTTTTTAATAAAAGAATTGTTTTGGTTTGAAAGCAATCTTTATTCCATTAATTGAAAGCAAACAGAGCCCTGCAAAGCAGCAGGCAATTTTTTTTTTTTTTTTAAAACACACCTTCATAGTGCATCGTCTGCACTAATCACAGTCACCTCCAAGCCTTACAAGCACTGCACTCACAAGCATAACAAATATTAGTGGCTTTCAGCTTCAAATTGCTGCCTCAAGGCAACCATGGTCCTTATCCCGCGCTGCGCCCCTCTAATAGCCCTGGTCTCGGGGTGGGGGGGATTGATCTAAGTTACGCAACTTCAACTACATGAATAACGTAGCAGAAGTCAACGTACTTAGATCTACTCACCGCAGTGTCCTCATGCTCGCTCTGGTGGAGTACCGGAGTTGACAGGAGAGCGCTCAGGGGTCGATTTATCCCGTCTAGACTAGATGCAATAAATTGACCCCCGCTTGATCGATCGCTGCCCACCGATCCGGCAGGTAGTATAGACATGCCCTGGCTGTTCAAATTCAGCCTCCAGGCTCTGAGCCTCAGCGGTCCAGCCCCACGTGAAGCTTTCCCCTTCCCTTCACAAATATGATGGAGCATACAGCACGCACCTGTAAGCATAGGACTATTGTAATCTGCCAGGTCCAGCCTCCCATATAAGCAGCGCCAGCAGGCCTTTAAACGGCCAAAAGCACACTCAATAGTCCATCTACACTTGCTCAGCCTGTTGTTGAACCACTCCTTGCTGCTGTCAAGGTGCCCAGTGTATGGCTTCATAAATCACAGCATTAAGGGGTAGGCAGGGTCTCCCAGGATCACAATGGGCATTTCCCCTCTGGTGATCTTCTGTTCCGGGAAGAAAGTCCCTGCTTGCAGCCTCTTGAACAGGCCCGTGTTCCGAAAGATGCGTGCATCATGCACCTTTCTGGACCAGCCTGAGTTAATGTCCGTGAAACGCCCACGGTGATCCACAGGCACCTGGAGAACCATTGAGAAATACCCTTGCAATTAATATACTTGGTGTCTAGGGGGTGGTCCGGTGCCAGAATTGGAATATGTGTGCCATCTATCACCCCTTCGCAGTTAGGGAAGCCCATTTGTGCAAGGCCATCCACGTCACACATATTGCCCAGAGTCACGGCCTTTCGGAGCAGAATGCGATTAATGGCCCTGCCCACTTCTGTCACCACGAGTCCAACGGTCAACCTTCCCACTCCGAACTGGTTAGTGACCGATCGGTAGCAGTCGAGTAGCCAGCTTCCACAGTGCAATCACCACGTGCTTCTCCAATGACAGGGCAGCTCTCATTCTCGTGTCCTTGCGCCGCAGGACTGGGGCGAGCTCATCACACAGTCCCATGAATGTGGCTTTCCTCATCTGAAGGTTCTGCAGCCACTGCTCATCATCCCAGACGTGCATAACGATGTGATCCCACCATTCAGTGGGTGTTTCCCCGAGCCCAAAAGCAGCGTTCCACTGTGGTCAGCACCTCCATGAATGCCACAAGAAATCTCGTGTCATAGCTACTACGCTTGGCAAGATCAAGGTCACACTCCTCTTGCCTTTGTAGTTTAAGGAATAACTCCACTGCCACTTGTTACGTGTTCATGAGAGCAAGCAGCATATTGGTCAACAGTGCGGGATCCATTCCTGCAGACCAAAAGAGGCAGAGCGCGCAGTACACAAACCGTTGAAAGATGGCGCCAAATGCGGACGGAAGCACAGGGATTGCATCACGGGGCATTGGGACAGGATGCCACGCGACTCCCTCCGCCTTCCCACAACTCTTCGCGGCAGAAGAGGAAGAGATGCTCTGTGGGATAGCTACGCAGAGTACACCGCTCCAAATACCGCTGCAAGTGTGAACATGCTATTGCGCAGGCAGCTGACATTGTGAACACACAACGGTTTCCCTTCAGTGCTCTCTGAGCAGCGCTGTAATTGCCAGTGTAGACATACCCTCAAATGAGACTGAAAATGTTGGGATTCCATCTTTAATATTTCTCATTCCATTCATTTTCTATATTTAAAAAAAAAAAAAGATTCTGTATGAGCACTTCAAAACTACGGCAAGGTTTAAACTCATACAGACTATTTTTTTCATCTAGAGAATGCACACAATATCAGTGCTCTGTTATGCTGCCAATTATGTTCTAAATGAAGTGTAAAGTATTTGAACAGTAGGTTACTGACAACATTCTCTTCTATAACACTACATCAACTCTGAGAAACTAGTAATTCAGGCTAATAGCCTGCACTTTTATGGGGTCTCTAGAACTCACATGCATGCTTATAGTTAGAGCCTAGGTCCAATGTGATCCTCAAGTCTCATTATTTAGGTAATAACCCAACTTATACTTGTATTTGAGACGCTCCTATGTAGTAAAAGGTATCACAATACCCCAACATGGAGTTAAGAAATTACCATTTACAGACTGAGACAGAGATTAAGTGGTTTGCCCACTATCAAAAAAAGCCACCTTACCACCTAAAATTGAACCAGATTTCTCAACAGCTGAGTCCACTGCCTTTACCATCACACCATCTTTCCTCCTCTGAACTCCATTTATTTCTCCAGGCTTTTCAGTCTGACCACATCAAGAATTTTTGGCTTTTTCATTTTTAAATTGTTTCTATAATTTAGGCATGCACTTTGAGCTGTGATCTGTGTATTTTAGAAGTCTAAATTTAAGTTTGTAGGAGACAGCCACGGATGTAAAGGGCTTTTCCAAAAGAAAAATAATTAAGGTGCTCTCAATTTTTACTGATGCAAGAAATGTTACATCTAAATAAATACAGCAGGAGTCGGTGTAAAGAGCACAGCAGTTAATGTCTGAATGGTGTGTGCTAGTTACCAAGCTAACTGCAACTCTGACCCTTGCTGGTCTCTCCAAGAGCAGCCTCTCTAGGTCTCAGGCCTCTAGCCCCCACCCATCTTTTGGTGTGGAATCACGATTCTTCTGCTCTCAGACCAGCGACACTGGGTTGCAGTCCCCTGCCTATCAACCATGATTATCTCAGCAGGTCTGACTTATATCTAAGACTCTGCAGTTCTGTTCCCTCCAGGACAACAATGGCCACCACAGACCAAACAGCCCCATTAAAGTATTTATTTAGAACAAAAGCATTTTAGCATCTAAAATAAAAAAGCAAACAATATGCATGCCTGGCATCTCCCTACAGATTATTTGACAGAGTTTCTCTGTCTGCTTGTCTCCCTGTCAGAGCTCACTGGCAACTCCCTGGACTGCCCCTGGCAACTCACTCCTCTTCAGAGGAATCAAGTCACTTTTAATTATTTAGTTTTCTTTTGGTCTGGTAATACCCAGCTTTGGCAATACAAGGTTTGCAGCTGGTTGGAGAATAGTAAGCTAACGGCTTACCTCATCATCTTCCAAGTGGGTGCTTGGATGTTCTTATCTGGGAAGCTATTGCATCATTTTCATTCAGACCCCACTGAATTAGAGCATTTTATGTGTAAACATTCCACTAGCCTCAATGTAAGTTAGATCAATACAGTCACATGAAATACTGTGTATTGGGTTATTAGAAACATCCCCTTAGTGACTTGGTCACCTACAGTGTTCATAAAATTCTCAGTACCTACAACATATCAACTACACATCTGTCAGTGTGAACACAGGAGGAGGAATTTAGTATGGCACAAAGGAATAGCTAGCAATAACTGAAAGAAGACTGTTTAAGGTAAATAGCCAGAAAACTTTCCTAACAGTAAGATGTATTGGAGTGTGGTATCTAGTATCTTGTTCAAGGTAACGATGGCAGTCCCATTCCTGTAAGCATTTAGAACTAGACAGGAAAAAGTGCTAGGAGACATGAAAGAACAATCACATTTACAGGAGAGACAGGATTTTTTCCACCAAAAATGGACCACCATTTTTATAAAAAGACTTATAAATTACCTTCCCTCTCGTTCACAATTTCATCCCTGTGGCAACTGTAGTGATTGCTTATGTGGAATAGTAGTATTAGGAAAATAATACTAGTAACTCTAATGCAACGTGTTTTGCTCTTTTGAGAGCATACTGATTTTGCTTTTTTATTTTCTCTTCATTATTGCATTTTCTCCCACAGATATTCTTCTCCCACAGATGGATGGCAGCTCCAAAACCAGGAGACAGATCCTGTTTCCTCACAGTGGCCATTAGCACAAGCAATTAGGTTGGCTCCTCATTTTCAATTTTGATAGGCCTCCAAGGTTCCCATTTCTAATGAAGACCCTGCAAGCTATAAAAGCAGCCAGAAAGCATGTGACTAGTCAGTTCTTCAGACCAGGGGTTGGTTCTCAACTCTTTTCTTTCTGAGGCTCCCCCCAACATGATATAAAAAGTCCACGGCCCACCTGTGCCACAACAACTAGTTTTCTGCATATAAAAGCCAGGGCTGGCAATAGGGGGTAGCAAGCAGGGCAATTGCCTGGGGCCCCAAGCCACAGGGCCACCACAAAGCTAAGTTGCTCCGGCTTTTGCTTCAGCCCCAGGTGGCAGGGCTCAGGGCCCGGGCTTCAGCCCCATGCGGTGGGGCTTCGTCTTTCTGCTCTGGGCCCCAGTGAGTAACTCAGGCCCTGACAAGAGGTAAGTGGGGGCAAGAGGAGCAAATAAGGAAAGGAGAACCTAGTCTGACTAAAGCCTTTAAGCAGAGAGTATTAAGAACTTGAGTCAAAACAAAAAGGTTCTTTAGTTCTCTTCCCTTCTTACTACTTATCAGTGAAAACTGGCATTTTCCACAGATAACATTAAAGAACAATACATTGTGTTGAGAAGACCATAAGAATACTCAAATTGCACGAATTTGAGGAGCCTCTAATATCTGAAGGAGCCTACAGGTTGAGGACAGAACAAGGGACATCGAGTTTAATAAAATGTAAAGCTCAACTTCTTAAATTCTTAAGAACTTCAGAAAATTTAAAAGTATGGTGACAATTTAAAATAAAAGGGACGGAGAAACCAAAACTATAGCTAAAAATAAGACAGACAAGTTATTCTGGTGGGACCTCGTTAGTGTCTGGTCTGACTGAATAGGAACTGATGGCAAGAAATCAATGTACATGCCATACGCATGTCCATGAAGTGTTTGCAACCCTGATCTAAGCTAACAATGCTTCTGGCTCTGTGTAAGACACCCCTCCTCCCCCCCCCCCCCCCGAAATGGAAATGTATGAAAACAATTTTATAAAAAAGTAACATTTAGTTAAGTTACAAAATATTACAAACTTAGCTTTTCTTGAAAATTAAATAGATTAGCAAAAAGCAAGATTTGTAAGAAATATTTTACAAATGATTTACATACAAGAAAGCTAATATGTCAGATATTCACATATATGCAACCAACGGATAATTAAAGTACCAGTTGGCAGCATGAATTCTAAAACTTGCCACTGCAGTGGGCTCTACTATTAATATGAATAAGGCATAGAGGCAGCGAACAATTTATAAACTTTTTTTTAAAGTCATCCTTTAAGCTTGTTTAAAAAAAAAAAAAAAAAAAAAATCAGAATGCACAATTCCTAGCATATTGTACTAAAGCTTCTTGTTATAAGCTCCATAAACTACTTAAGTGCTCAGAAGGACCACCAGTCTGAAAAGCCCAATAAAATTGTAACTGGTATTAAATGTTTGTTTTCAATTTTCCCTTTAAACATGTACAGTTATAGGTACAGACGCCATATTCACAGTTTAATTAACTTTGACAGAAGTACCATGTTCATTTTTTTTTTTTTTTTTTTTTTTTTTGCAGTTGTTCCTTAAAACCAGCTCTAATTTCATCATAATTCAGGTCACTTGTTCTATGATGCAAATATTTATAAGAATCTGTGCCATAGTCAAGACAGTTCAGCAAGAGCAGTAATTTCCAACAGCAACATTCAATACTATATTTCAAATATTTGTGCAAATAGCAACAGGACAGTTGTATCTGAGGCAAGCTCTTATTTGCAAAAAAAATGCATTCTTAATGCTGTAAACTTGGACTGTCAGCCTTAAGTCTTGCATTTCCCACAGCTTTAAAAAGTCAGTGGCAATAAATTCTCAAGTCTTAGCATGACTGTCTCATACATAGTGCAAATCACGTAGAGTTTTTCCATGTTCTGTGGCTGGATTGATTTTTGCGTGCGCAACTTTAGTGGTCTATCCTTCTAGTTGAAGACAGTGCCCATTTGAAGAACCAGATGGTTCAGGAAGTTGGCGGGGGGGAGGAAGCAGTTTCATCACACTTTTCAAACCAGCACTAGACGTGCAAAAGCAGCAAAAACTCCAGCTGTGATTACAACCAGAAAAGAGTAACTCTTCAGGAAGATCCAGGCGGTTAGTCACTTGGACTGGTCTCTAGAAAAATATGTGAGTATATGTTGGATTTTGATTAGACGTTCTTTCAAAGACATCATTGAGAGAACCGAGATCTGATACCTGGGGTCTACAGGGAGGACAGCTAGAAGCCACCAACACCAAGCCGGTCCATTAGGTGTTGCCTAAAATTAGAGAATGAATTGGATTATTAAATTAACAATTTAGCACAAGGCGAATAATATGCTGAACAACTTTAAAAAATGGCAAAAGCTAACCATGGAACAAAGTTTAGTCTAACATTAGGGATCAAATTAAGTTATAATCCTCTTCTGGTGCTTCAAACATGTTACTCTCTCCTCGAATCCCTTCTTTAGCTTCCTATTTTATATTGCATTTAATCCAAGACCCATACCCTCACTTTCAAGACTTACATAATCCTGGTCTCATGCACAACTGCTCTCATTCTCTCTACTCCCTCTCTCAATTCTCTCTACACCTCTACTTTGGAAGGGTCTCCAGCTGCCAATCACCTCCCTCCTCTCCTCAAAATACATTACTTCCATGAAACTTTCCACCCTTGTTTTCACCAATAAGCTTACTACACGCCCTCTTTTAACAGAACAACTGTCCTATGTCTTGTTAGTGCAAAGAATTATTTAAACTTATGGCACTACACTACACAATAACTAGTGTTCCACGTTTTCAGTTTTCATTTGTAAAAGAAATCCCGGTAATTTTTTGATGTTTATTTTCCAAACATTAAAACGGGGATGAAATTGGGTTAATTTTTTTTTTTTTTAAAGTGGGAAAAATCAGAAACAAAAAAAAGTTCATAATATACACATCTTACTACAGTACAACTAATTTTTTTTTAAATGTACAAAGTTGATTAGTTTTTCCAGAAATCCTGGTTTGTGTCTGGTCACAATTTTCTCCGAAGTATCCTCACTCATGTTGAGCCTCTTGCTGTCTTGGAAGTAGTCCAACTTTGAAAATTAGCGCTATGCATCAATAGACCAATAGATCCAGGGAATACGCCCAAAGCTTGCCATACCACTTTGCTGAAGTTGGGAGGGTGTCTTGATGATTGTTCCAAAAAGCCAGCACATCCAGTTTCATATTGTCAGGGTTAGGCATGTTCATGCAAGTATTTCAGATTTGAAATTTCATCTTTAGTGGCAAATGGAAGAAACACTCTGGCATAATGGATGTAGTCTGCTGCAAAATTCACCTTGAGGAAGGGTGCAACACCTGGGTGACATTCCAAAAAGAATCTTTGGCACAAAACTCTTCGGGGTCCAAATTACGGGCCACGGTCAACTCCCATTTCTCACTGAGAGTTGTGTTGAAAGTTTTGAACACTTTTTTGTTCTCATGTTCCAAGATCAGAAGGATTTCCAGAAACAGCTGGGTTCTCTCAATGTTTCGCTCCTACAGCTTTTGTGCTCAATTTCAGCTGAGATTTTGGTTGTCAGGATTCGGTAAACATCTGTATTGGCAAACATGGTGGCAGTACTCAGAGAAAACTCCAGTGTTTTCTGTATGTCACACTGTGACCCCAAGTTTTCAACAATGAACACTACCCTTGGTATGCAGAATCTGCCAGTCATTTTGGTTATTTGACAGTCTCTTCAGAGTTCCTGCTTTAGAATCAATAATCTCAAAATGATCTAGGTCTTCTAGGAGATGTATTAGCACAGTCCATCCGTTATTTACATGACAGGCAGTGAAGTAGAAGATCATCCATTGATGTGACACAACAGGGGTATGCAATTGACAGTTGGCTCTGCACTCGTCTCACCCTCTGTAAAATAAAGCCTTCAACTTGTTTGCATGCTTGAAAATGGTCCCGAATCCAATAATGCAAGATTTCACATCTTTCATTTCTTCTGTAGCAGTAGCTGCTGACAGTGCAATGTTAATCTGATGAACAGGACAGGTAATGTGTAGAGCTCTGGTTTCTGATTGAGTTTAATCTCCCATGCAAACTTACCCACGTAGGAAGCATAATCGGTGTTAGTTGTAGCCACATTTTCCCAAGTTAGTTGATACATCTCAAACATGTCAGTCGTCTTCTTGTATGGCTTGGGTAGGCAGCAATGATTACAAATTTATATCTAGATTTGATAGCGAGCACATTCCCGCAGCAGTGAGTTGGTGAAGGTCTTTCAGGCCCCCAGCAAAAGAACGAAGGGCACACCAAGATATAGGATGTGTTCTATTGTTTGTGCCTAGTGACCACAGTTGCATACAGGTGTTTGCTTCATTTTCCATTGAAAGAGGGTTTGTTGATGTGATTTAATCTGCACCAGTCTTTCCAACTGGAATCAAATCCCAGAGGTTCCTTGGCAGGGTCACCGACAAGCTGTTTATTTTGAGCAGTCGAAACGCTCCATGTGGCTCTCCGTTGAGCCTCAGTGTTGAAGTTGAGTGTAAGGATATGAAGGCAGTTCCACAGAGGGTTGCAGGATTTAAATTTTGTCTTTGGCGGGTTCTGCAAGTCATTGTGCAATGGGATCCTCATGTTTTCATTGACATGGTTGAGAAAGCGAGATGTCTGGGAAACTCTTCTAATCTCTGGAGGCTGGATGTGCGATAGGACCAGAAGCCAGTCGACTGGAGTCAATTTGAGCATCCCTGACACTATGCACATGGCATTATTGAGATGAGTATCAAGGAGGTTAGTGTGACTGCTGTGAGACCACACTGGTGCACAATATTCAGCCACAGAATATACCAAAGGCAATTGTTGCAGTTTGTAAGGTCTGTGCACTGAAGCCCCATGATATTACAGCCAATTTCCTGATAACCGCGACACAATATCTGACCTTATCTTGGGTGTTCTTGAGGTATTTTTGAAAGGTTGAACTCCAGTCCAGTGTAACAGCAAGATACTTTGGACTAGCTTGATGGCTAATGCTCTCACTGCAGAACTGTACATTGAGTTTGGCATTAGCCATTTTATTGTTCAGATGAAGGCGCTCACCATGTTGTTTTTTTCGGGTTAGGCCTAAATTTCCAGCATTGGAAATAATCAGCCAATATGCTAAGATCTCGGGTTAGAGAGCATCTGATGATATGGAGGCTAATGCACTGAACAGCCAAGGCAATGTCATTCGTATGCATTAATTTCCACGACTCCATTGCAGGTATATCTGTGGTGTATAGATTAAAAAGTATTCGGGCCAGGATGGAGCCCTGAGGTATGCCAGAGATAAGAATTCTTAACATGTCAGTTATTGCTGCATTGACAAAACAGGTGTCAGAGGGGATGACTGTCACATCAGCACAAAACAACGTGGGTTTATTTGCTTTAAAATTAAACTAAAACAAAAGGCCAAGAATTGGATGGTCCAGAGCATCAAAAAACTTGTCAAAAATCAGACTAGATACCACATTTCCATCAATTTGTTAGATACTAAAGCATCATCATTTTCTTTCAGATTCTTACGAGAGGGGTTGTCTGCACTAGGAAGGGTTTTTGCTGGTGGACAGTACTGCCGCACAAAGTCACCAACAGGGTCCTCTGCAATTAGCAGCGGTTGTCTGACGAAACGAAGAGCACAAAGTAACTGACACAATCACGCTGTGTCTTCTCTTTCATTAAAGCCCTGGTGAAAGCTCCTGATATTGACTGTTTATCCCAAAACCCACTTTCTTCAATCTTCTTGTATCGCTTGCTTTCAACATGCTCCTTTATTCTCTCAGCACGAGCAGTGACCTCATTGCTGCAGAACTTGAAGCAGGATGCATCCTCTTCATTCCAGTCTTTACCTTTCTTGAAAAATTTTTAAGCACTGATTTCTTGTTGGTATTTAAGCATAGAATTGAGTTTTCACCCTATGTTTACCTTTTTTACCTTCTCTATCTGTGGAGGATTGACTGTTTAAATTCAGTGCCGCACTAAACGGACAGAAAGAAATAGGCAGCAGCATTTCCTTGTGAGCCAATCATAGCGCACTATTAACTTGATTTTCCAACCTCTACCATGTGTGTTTTGTGTTTTACTCTGTGGAACTGCTTCAGTCTCTGAGCTGCAGGACAAATTCTAATGCTTTATGCAATTGTTGTAACAAAAATAAGTACCCCAGAAAAATACTGAATGGATAAGTGCGTGTAAATCAGTAAAAAACAAAACTCCTTTAATAAAAAAACTGGTAATTTATCGGAAAAAAAAAAACAAAAACAAAAAAACATTGCTCTACAGCCAAAATGCTTCTGAAATAAATGTAGTCAAACTTTACTAATTCTGGGTCACTGAGAACGAAAATGATGCTTAAAATTGTTGATTGGCTCTAGTTTTCAAGATATGCTATTGGGTCAGTATATACGACCCTTGACTTGGGAATGGCAGAGGATAAGTGAGTTATAAAGGGAAGGGATCTCAATTTAAACCAGAAATAACTAAAATACATCTTTGACTGGATCTATGAATAAATGTATGACTGGGTTTGGACAGTACTTGCTTTTTAGGCAAAACAATGAATGATGCAATCTGAAGCTGCTATTGCGTCATACATTATATGAATTGCATCATGTTATTCCTAGAAGTCATGGATGATGCAATCATAACGAAGCTTACATCACTCTGCTGAACAAATTGCCCTGTATCAGCTCTAGAAATCATACAGTGTCGTGCTCTCTTATTTGTCAGTGTTTGATTTTGCAAAGGGACACATTTCTGTTTAGCCAAAGTGAGCAGAGATGCCTCGTACTTGTGTGAACAGTGCAGATAACTTCTGCTATGTTTGTGGTGAAGTGACTTTTGCATCACAAAAGCACAGTATAACCACTATGGTTAAGAAAGCCTATCACCTTTCTTTTGGCTGCAAAATTGGAGATCAGGACAAGAGGTGGGCCCCACACATATGCTGCAGCACTTGTGCAACAAATCTTCGCCAGTGGTTGAACAGGAAAAGGAAATCTATGCCTTTTGCAGTGCCAATGATTTGAAGAGAGCCAACAGATCATCCCAGCAATTGTTACTTCTGCATGGTGCCTCCAGTTGGGAAAGGTGTGTCAAAGAAGAAAAAGTGGACTGTGCATTATCCAAACATTCCATCAGCTATACGCCCAGTACCCCACGGAGAAGGACTGCCGGTTCCTGATGCACCAGAATCATTCTCACTTGAGTCAGACGAGGAAGAGGAAGAGGATGAAACTTCTGGTCCTGAACCATCAATGTCACAGGACCCACATTTTCTCCCATCCTCCTCCTCTGAACCACACCTCATAACACAAGGTGAACTGAATGACCTTGTCAGGGATTTGGAACTACCCAAGAGTAAGGCAGAGCTGTTGGGCTCCAGACTACAGCAGTGGAATCTCCTGGCAGGTGATGTTAGGGTTTCCATGTTCCGTGACCGTCAAAAGGATCTTGTCCCATTCTTCTTCATGGAAGGTGATCTTGTAGCCTGCAACAACATTGATGGTGTGATGGCAGCCCTCAACATCGTTCACGATCCAGATGAGTGGAGACTGTTCATTGATTCATCGAAGACGAGTCTTAAAGCTGTTTTACTGCATAATGGCAATGTTTTGCCATCAATTCCAGTTGGTCATGCAGTCCATATGAAGGAAACCTATGACAACATGAAACAACTTTTGAGGTGCATAAACTATGACCAACATCAGTGGCAGCTTTGTGGCGATTTGAAGGTTGTTGCTCTCTTGCTTGGTCTGCAGACTGGATACACAAAGTACTGCTGTTTTCTCTGTGAATGGGATAGTCGTGCAAGAGATTCCCACTACATCAAGAAAGATTGGCCACTCCGACAGTCATTGGAGCCTGGGAGGAAAAGTCTTCAGCATCCACCACTTGTTGAATCAAGGAAGATTTTGTTACCACCCTTACACATCAAGCTGGGTCTGATGAAGAACTTTGTCAAGGCCATTGACAAAACACAAGCAGCTTTCAAGTACCTCCGTGGAAAATTTCCAAGGTTAAGTGAAGCTAAGATAAAGGAAGGTGTCTTTGTTGGTCCTCAGATTCGTGAACTTCTTCGAGATGATGCATTTGACCATGCACTGCGTGGCAAGGAGAAGACGGCATGGAAAGCCTTCCAGTTAGTGGCAATAAATTTTCTTGGAAACAACAAGGCAGACAACTACAGGTTGTTGGTGGAAAACCTCCTCAAGGCATACAAAAGCCTTGGTTGCAACATGTCACTAAAGATACATTTTTTGCACTCTCATCTAGATTTTTTTCCACCAAACTGAGGAGCAGTGAGCGACGAGCACAGCGAGCGATTTCACCAGGACATTGCAACAATGGAGAAACGCTATCAGGGCAAATGGAGCCCATCAATGCTTGCAGACTATTGCTGGACAGTGACAAGAGATGCTCCATTTAATGAATACAAGAGACAAGCCAAGAAGCGCCGAGTAGACACTGAATAGGACTAAACTATGTACAGAATAGTTTTTTGCCTTTTGTTTCATAATAAATTTTATTTATATAACCCTCTTGCTGATTTTTAAAGTGTTACATAAACAGGACAGGTGAAATATTTTCATGTAAAGCAACCATAAACACATGAAAAGACCTAGGTTTACAATTTATGATTAAAACTCTACTATCTACACAATATACATAGACATAAAATGTAAAAACTTAAATATCTTAGAAACAGTAGCCAATCAGTTGTTTTAATTGTCATATTTGAATTCAGCACATCAAAATACATAATAAATAGCACATTTTATCTCTGAAGCAGATGACTTCTCAAAAATTGTTGACCAGTGAAATCAGCAAAAACTGAAAATGCAGAACACACAATAAGCAAGAACACTGAAGTTTCCAAAAGGAGAAAAATCTGATATCGCTAATTGTTGAGATCTGTAATATTATCTGAGCATGTGAAGTGCTATATAAATACTAAGTATTATTTACTTCCAGCTGAAAAGTTATTGTATACCAAGTAGTCAAAATTAGTCTTGCAGAAGCTTTGGCTGAAAAGCATGAGTACTAATGCACAAAATATAGCCATCAGTGTTTGAAGAATTTCTGCAGATTGGGTGTCCTTGTCTTCAGAATAAAATACTACCAATATAAAAGCAGCATAGGAGAAACTTATAACAAAAAGAAACAATTTAACATCCTTAACTAAATGAAGCTGTTCTTTAAATGGAAAGTTTTCGGCTATGCTCAGGCCTGACTTCTGTTTGCAGTTACAATTTGTGCTGGCAAAAGATAAGCCTGTACTTCTTGCACCTACAAGATCTGTACCCACAATGAGGTAACTATGTAGCTACCAAGGGCTTCGGAGATCCATGCAGCAACTGTCGATTTAGTGGGTCTAGTGAAGGCCCGCTAAATCAATGGCAGAGCACTCTCTGGTTGACTCCAGTACTCCAGCTCCCCCAGAAGAGTAAGGTAAGTCGACCAGAGAGCATCTCCTGTCGATGCAGCACAGTGAAAACACAGGGGTACGTCGACTCCATCTACGTTATTCATATAGCTGGAGTAGCGTAACTTAGGTTGATTTACCCCGGTAGTGAAGACAAGCTCTATGACTGCTACTGTCCAGTATGCCCACAAAGAGGACACTGGAACACTTGATATTTAGGGCCAAATTTAAAATTCACCAATGAACCGGGTTAGGTATAGTATAAGACAAACCTATTTGACCAATAGTAGTAAGAAGCTATTTAAAATAAAGATGATTATGTTTGTTTTTTGCTAACTTTGTAGATAAAAATATCTACAAGAAAGCACTACCCTCCCCCGCCTAGAATGTCAAGGAGGGATCCATGCAAAGCAACTGCAGCACAAAAAAAAAGGCAGAATGACCTCCTGTTGCTGCTTAAAGAACGGATATAACTAGTGGAAATGGGAGATGGTACTGCATCCTCCACACAGCAGATCCCTATAAAAACCGTTTCAAGTATGTTATGTTTAAAAGTGAAGGGTTTTTTTAAAAGAAGTAATGAATGAATAACCGATGCCAAAATCTTAGCCCACCTGTAGGTTTTCCTCTCTCTCTGGCATTGGCCCAAAGTGCTGAAGGATCTGGCTGCGAAATTTGTTTCTCAAGCTTTGGAACCAGCCACAAGCCTGATTGTATACCACGTCATGAAGCGCTCTCAGATTCTTCAGCTCTTCTTTATCTGCAACCTATGATAGAACACTAGAGTAAATTTAAATACACAACAACAAAGAATGAGATAATCAATCTAATACACATTCCATTTCAACTGTTAGTAACAATCATGAAGCCTCGGCATTCATACAAGCCTTGAGGAGCAATGGCGGAAAGGAGAAGAAAAAGCATTGTGGTACAGAAATCCCTCACTTCAGACCAAATACCTCTCATAAAATAACAACATGACAAGAATTATGTAAAACAAATTTGTGTTTAAGTAGGTCATATTTACAGTCCTGCTTTAAGTCATTCTGCACTTAATATACATTTGACAGGCCCACTTTTTCCATTATATTCTTTACTACAGTCACACATTTAGATCAAGTTCTAATTCTGATGCAGCTAAACTCTAGAAATCAATACTTTGGCATATTTCATAGTTACGGTGGATAGCTAATAGCTGTCCAAAAAAAACTCATGACGCCTTATTTAAATTAGAAAAATTTGTTATTGGCTATGTATCAGTTCAAAAGTAATTTTTACTTCATAAAAGTTAATAGTATTGATTGGGGGGGGAGCACAATTCTAAGATAAATTTGTCTTCACAAAAGGTCTAGAAAATCTTCGCTATTTTTATTTTTCTTTAATATAGGAGAACCATGTCTCCCAGCAACTGTTCTGTAATCCCAAACATTTGAAGCCAAGTCTTTATGAACAAATGGTAGAGAAAACTAAGAGTGTTGGTTAAGAGGAGTGTTACTGCTCAGAAAGAGTTCTAGATACCTTAATATCTTCCAAATATTCGATGTCTGCAGTACAATAGCCATCTTTCATCCCTCTTCGTAAAACTCTAAATCTCTTTCCACCAACTGTGTCAACAACAGACCTCCCATCAGGTAGGAAATGAATATTCCTAATTTGCAGCATACAACCATAATCTGCAAAACTAGAACCAGAAGCACTGTCAGCAATGCTAAGTTCACAATTTTCAAACATTTTTGCAATAAAACGGAGGCTGGGGGGAGGTAGAACCATACAGAACTCTTAGCTGCTTAAGAGCATCAGAATGTATACTTGCTTGTTTTGAGGGTCACTGATACACATCCCAAATTGTTTAGTCCCAGTTTCCATACTTCTGCGAATCATCAATCGGTATCTTGGCTCAAACACATGAAGAGGGCAAGGCACAGTGGGGTATGCCATAGTGCAAACAAACACAGGAACATTCTTGGTCAAGCTAAAGACAAACCCAAAATAGATTAAATATACATTTGAAATCTAACCACAAGACTGTGCCAAGCCATAATAAACAACAGCCAAAGTGCTACACTACGTTTATTTTGCCAAAGGAAATTAAAAAAAAAAAAAAGAAATGCTGGGTGTCCGTTGATTTTCATTATACCTGAAGTCATAAAATGTCCCTGGCAGGGTGAACATTTATTGCTCTTTAAACATTTAAGAGAACATTACAAAGTGTATTATGGACAGTGGTTTATTCTGATCAAATATTTATAGCCAGAAATTTTTCCCCCCCCCAATAGTTTGTAGCATATAAACTACCATTGAAAGAACACTTATTCTGTGAGATGCACCAGTCTGTGAAAGTTTTACTAAAGTTAGAGAATAGTTTCTATAGTTGTAGTTACTGCAAGCCATCAGCTGAATTACTTCCAGGGATGGACCCCGAACAGGGGGAGTGCAATACAAGGTAAAATTTGCTGTGCATGGCTCACATAGTAGCAGCTAACTAAGGGAATGAAATAGATTTGGTCAAAGATTTTTTCCAAGCTGTTTTTTTAATCAATGTTTTTATTTTTGCTAGAAGCAGACAGAGTTAGCACTAAAAGTTACCCTGTATCTTGCACTATACCTCTGCCTTTCAGAATGTACAAATGGTCATTTGAATGTTAGTGTTTTGCTCTGCACTGTTAAGTTGCCTAAGTGGTAGTTTCTCACCAGTATTTTCTGACACAGACAGAGGCTCTAAGACAGACAGAGATGGTTCTAAATAGTAAAAGGAACAACTTGAAAGTCACACTTTATTTTAATGTTTTGTACTTATTAATAAAAATAACCCCTAAGATTACAACTGAAAAATTAGAGAATACACAAAATAAAGTGGGAAAAAGAGTACTGTTTTATCGATCATGCAACTCTGAGGGAAACTCAGAAGTATGCTTTTCCCCAGGCTTTGCAAGAGGCTATTTACCTGTAACAGTAACAAAGCTGAAACTGAAGAGACAGTATATAGGCACAGAGAAGGAAGAGAGATGGGCCTGATCATGTTAGGTGGTGCTAATCTTGAGCTCACCTAAGAGACCATTATAAAAATGTGTGATTTTATTTTTTTTAACTAAAATAGGACATTCATTAGTTTTCTGAAGTTAGTAAATTTAAATACTAAGTTGACAGCTTTCCCGATATTTAATGTTCCTTCACAAAATTATGAAATGCCATCATTAAAATCATTAACAAATGATACAAAAATTTCTACCCTGACAGTAACTGGATTTCTTCAAGCTGCATCCCCCTATGGGTGCTCCACTTGAAGTGCTCACAGTCCTTCAATCAGAGATTTTCGGCAGCAGTGCTCATTCAGTCCCCATGTTCCCTAGCTATTCTCATGCCCTTTACAGAGCACATATAGAGCTGTGGATAGACTGCTCTTGGTTCCTTCTCCACTGCAAAGCCTAAGGAGACGAGGCTCTGAAGCAAAGTGGAAGGAGGGAGGGTAGTGGAGCAACCATAGGGACACACATCTTGAAAAAGCCCAGTTACTAAACAAGGTAACCAACCTCTCTCTCTTTTCTTCGAGTAGCGTCCCACCTATGGTGCTCCATTTGAGGTGGCTCCCGAGCAGTATCCTTTGAAGGAGATGGGAATTTTGGAACTCAATCTAAGACAGAGTAAAATTTCAGAGCCTTTGACAGCATCTACTCAAGAAGCACCAAGTATGGTATGGTGTCCTCACGAAGCAATCTTGCAAATCTCATCAGTCCATCAGCAGAACAACAGATGTAGATTGATATCTGGCAGGTAGGTATAGTATATTACAAGCAGTATAGTAAGAGAGGATGCAGTCAGAAACCAACTTAGAAAGTCTCTGCATGGACACTGGCACTCCTTTAGCTATGTCCACTATAGAAACAAATAGTCTCAGAGAGGCTCGAAAAAGTCTAGTCCTGCCCAAATAATAGGTCAGTAGCCTCCAAACATCCAAGTTATAAAGGGCAGCTTGTTGCCTAGAAAGATGGGGTTTAGGACAGGAAACTGGGAGGTGAATTGACTAGTTTATGTGAAAGTCTGAGCTAACTCTGGGCAAGAAACAAGGGCGTGCTCAAAGGGATACCTTTTCTTTGAAAGAGACAGCATATGGAGGGTCAGCCATCAAAGCTCTTGGCTTGCCAAGTCTTTGGCCCAAAAAGGCTGTTTTCAGGGAGAGATTTAGAAACAAGCAGGTAGCTAGCAGTTCAAAGGGAGGCTTCATCAGAAAGTTAAGAACTAAATTTAAGTCCCAGGTGGTAATGGGATATCTGACATTTGGGAAAGATTAGATAATCTTTTGATGGGTCAAGAAGTTGCAAGGGTGAGCAAATACTGAGAAACCCTCCACCAGAGAATGAAGTACTGCGATGGCCACTACAAGAGCTTTAATTGAACCTAAAGTAAGATTTCCTTTTTTCAGAGCAAGAAGATATTCCAGAATCTCTGAGGTAGCAGAGTCAGCAAGAGATTGGTGCCGGTCAGTACACCAGTGGTAAAATCTATTTCTGATGGAATCTTTCCTACTATTCAGCAGGACTTCATATCCTTCTCCTGAGCAGGAGAGTGCTAACCCCGAGAGTCATCTAGATACCAAGCTTTGAACTGCAGTGTTCAGGTTGGGGTGAAGAACATTCCTCAAGTCCCAAGTGGGAAGACTGGACATTGATGGAAGGTTGATGAAGGAGAGGCAAAAGTAGTAAGGAAGCCATGCTAGTTTTGGCCAGGTTGGTGCAATCATGACAACTGTGACCTTGTCCTGTCTGATTTTGTTTAGCACCCTGAGGATGAACAGCTTTGGGGGAAGAGTGTAAAGGAGATTCTCTGTCCATGGGAAGAGAAAGTCAACCCCCAGAGAATGATGACCCAGGCCTCCTCTTGAGCAGAACTTCACACAACTCACCAGAGAAATCTGCATGTAAGAAATATTTGTCAAAATATGGATTTATTTTCCACTTGTGATCTTGAGTGAAGTGACTGCTAAGATATGGTGCACTACTGTCCAGTTCCATAACTTTATTGCCTTCGTGGAGAGGGAAGGAGATTCACTCTCCGTTGCTAATACAGTAGTACATACTGGCCCTGTTGTCTGTCATCATGCAGATGGATTGCCCATGGACGGTGGGTTCCATAGCCTATGCTCCGCCCCCAGTCTCCCTTCCCTTGCTTCCCACTCTGCATGCAGCTCCAGTCCCCCAGTGCTGGCCCCAGCTGGGGCTAGGCTGCACACCACCTGCCCTCCCGGCGCTCCGGGGGGCTGAGGGAGCCTCTGGGCTCTGGTGGGGGTGTGTGGAAGGGACGGGGGCTCGGGCAGAAGGTGTGGGACTGGGGGGGCTAGCCTCCTCCAGCCAGCGGTTCATGCGTTGCCCATAGATTGACCTTGCATCATACAGAGGAAATGCTGTCAGGCATAATTTACAGCTTGGAGTTCCAGAATGTTGATGTGCAAGGTGGACTCTTGGGCAGTCCACCTGTACTGGACAGTCCAGTCCCACAGATGAGCTTCCTATCCAAGGAGAGACATGCTGGAAACTACTGTAACAATGAGAGGGGGACAGTTAAATGCAATCCCTGCGCACGTATTGTCTGGATTCTTCCACCAGTCGAAGGAGACTAGTATGTGAGGAGGAAGAGAGAGCAACTTGTTTAGACGGTCTCTGTTACAGGCATAAAGTGTCCTGAACCAAACTTGGAAGCAACACAAGTCTAGGAGAGGATGTAGCATGACAAAGATACATGCTGGCATGAGCCTGAGGACTCAGTTGAATTTGAGCAATTAAGTATGACGGAGTGAGGAATATGTCCTCTGGCAGATAAGATCTGAATGTTGTAGCATCAAGGGTAGCCCCTATGAATTCTAGCCTTTGAGGCCTTTGCAGAGCTGAGCTGAAAGCAAAACCTGTTGAACAGAGCCATTTACAGCACTTCTGACTTGAGAGCCAATAGTTGAGGTAAGGGAAGATGATTAATGCCAACTGGTGAAGCTGTGCAGCAACTATCACCATAATAACTTGTGGATAGTTAATGTAATGCTGATTTTTTAAAAAGGGTCCAGAGATGATCCTGGCTACTACAAGCCAGTAAGCCTAGCTTCAGTACCAGGCAAATTGGTTGAAACTATAGTAAAGAATTATCAGACACACTGATAAACACAGTACGTTGTGGAAGAGTCAACACAGCCCTTGTGAAGGAAAATCATGCCTCACCAATCTATCAGAATTCGGGGGGGGGGGGGGGGGAAATCAAGAAACATGTGACAAGGGTGATCCAGTCAATATAGTGTAGCTGGATGTTTAGAAAGCCTATGACAAGGTCCCTCAATCAAGGGCTCTTAAGCAAAGTAAGGAGTCATGGGATAAGAGGGAAGGTCTTTTTTTAACTTGTTACTGATCCATAAGACAGGAAACAAAAGGTAGAAATAAATTGTCAGTTTTCACAGTGGAGAGAGGTAAGTAGTGGGCTCCCCCAAGGATCAATACTGGGACGTACTCATAATGTATTCATAAATGATCTGGAAAAAATGGGTGAATAGTGAGGTGGCAAGTTTGCAGTTGATACAAAATTACTCAAGCTAGATAAGTCCAAAGCTGACTGCAAAGAGTAACAAAGGGATCTCATGAAACTGGGTAACTAGGCAACAAAATGGCAGATGAAATCCAATGTTGATAAATGCAAAGTAATGTATATTGGAAAACAATTCCAACTATACATACAAGATGATGGGGTCTAAATTAGTTGCCACTCAAAGATCTTGAAGTCATTGTGGATAGCTC
This sequence comes from Emys orbicularis, assembly GCF_028017835.1. Classification (NCBI taxonomy): domain Eukaryota; kingdom Metazoa; phylum Chordata; order Testudines; family Emydidae; genus Emys; species Emys orbicularis. Next base: position 91,826,852 of record NC_088687.1, on the reverse strand, counting down.
TCGGAAAATAACTGCTCAATGCACAATGGCAGTCAAAGAAGCTAACAGAATATCAGAAACCATTAGGAAAGAGATGATAAATCAGAAAAATATCATAATGCCACTATATAAATCCATGATATGCCCACACCTTGAACACTATGTACAATTCTGGTCATCCCATCTCAAAAAAGGTATTAGAATTGAAACAGGTACAAAGAACAGCTACAAAAATGATTAGGGGTATGGAACAACTTCCCACAAAAGCTTAAGGTGCCACAAGGACTCTTTTTTTTTTTTTTTTAAATATAAAGACTGGGACTGCTCAGCTTAGAAAAGAGCCAACCAAGGGGAGATATGAAAGCAATCTACAAAATGATGAATGATGTGGAGAAAAAGTATAATCTATCCCTTCAGATAACACAAGAACGAGGAGTCACCCAATGAAATCAATAGGCAGCAGGTTTAAAACACACACATAAGGAAGTACTTCTTCACAAAATACAGTCAACCCGTAAACTTGTTGCCAGGGCATGCTCTGAAGGCCAAAAGTGTAACTGGGTTCAAAAAAGAATTAGATGAGTTCACAGAGGGTAGGTCCATCAATGGCTATTAGCCGTGATGGTCAGGGACAAAACCCCATGCTCTGGGTGTCCCTAAACCTATCTGCCCGAAGCTGAGACTGAACGACGGGGGATGGCTCACTTGAAATTGCTTTGTTCTGTTCATTCCCTCTGAAGCATTTTGCCCCAGACATTGTCCGAAAACAGCTTATGGCTAGATGGACCACTGGTCTGACCCACTATGGCCATTCTTATAACTTTCATGAACACCCTAAGACCGGCAGACAGTGTGGGTATGTCTACACTGCAATTAAACACCTGTGGCTGGCCCGTGTCAGCTGACTCAGGCTTGCGAGGCTGAAAAACTGAAATGTAGATGCTTGGGCTTAGCCTGGGGTCTGGGATCCCAAGAAAGCTCCAGCTCAAGCATCTACCTTGGCTCGCAAGGCTGTAAAATTGCAGAGTCAGCTGACCTGGGCCAGCCACAGCTGTTTAATTGCTACGTAGACATGCCCTCTGAAGGGAAGGACTTGATATTGGTAATAGTCTTGGCCTACCATGAAGAACCTCTTGTGAGAAAGGTGTATTGCAATATGAAGGTATGTGTCCTCAAGGTTGAGGGTCATGAAATAGTCCCCCAAATCCAGGGATGGAATGATAGCTGCAAGTTTCACCATCTTGAATTTCTGTACCCTGACAAAGGTATTCAGTATCCTTAGTTATAGAATTGGGCTCCACTCACCTTTCTTTTTGGGAACCAAGAAGTACCTAGAATAAAATCCTCTTCTGCTGTACTGAGTGGGAACTGGTTCCTCAGCTCCTGTGCTAAGAAGGGATAGAACCTCTTGTTTCAGAAGATGTTAGTGAGATGGGTCCCTGAAAAGGGACAAGGAGTGGGGGACATAGGGAATATGCAGTGGAAGTGGATGGAGTACCCCAATGATATAACCTCCAAAGCCAACTGTTGGAAGTAATACACTCCCATGACATATGAAAATGGAAGAGTCGATCCCCAAGAAGTAGGATGACAGACGTGGCAGAATGGTGCATCATTGGATCTGGATCACGGGAGGATTCATGGTCCTCGACCATGGCATCAAAAGCAACATATGGCAACGATGACTACTGCATCAAACATAGTAATAGTTGAGAACTTTCCCTTCTGCATCCTGCTTTTTTCTTGTGTGGCTGCAACAATTGCAGTAGGTGGGGAACTGGGTGGACATGATCTCTGTGCTATCTGAGATAGACTACACATTTTTATTTGCAGGTGTATATATGCCCAACAAACTAAGGGTCTCCCTGGAGTCCTTTAGAGAATGCAGAGAGTCATTCATGGAGTCACTAAACAATTTCAAACTATCTAAGGGAAGGTACACTACTGTTCTTTAGACTTCTCATGGAAATCATGAGGACTGGAACCACTAGACTCTACCCATAACTATAGCTATGGAGATGAAGCAAGTTGTCATAGCTGCTGTGTCAAAAGAAGTTTGCAAGGTTCTCCTCCCCAAAAGCTGCCCCAGTGCTTCTGTGATAAATGTTCAATAAAAGAACTCAATTTTGTATAATGGATCTGATTACATTTTGCCAGAATTGCCAGATCATTAGCAAACTGGAATTGCAGGGTTGGAGAGGGTGGAGGGTTACCACCAAAAAAGGTCTATGAGCTTATGGTTTTTAATCATATGGGGTCATCCTTGAATGGTGTTGCCTATTATGCACATTCACTGCATTCATGACCAGAGAATTGGGGCAGCATGAGAAAATAAAAATTCAGAAGCCCTAACTAGGATATGTTTACCCCATGGCTAGGGGGGGGGGGGGCAAGTAGGAGGAGTCTGCCAGATCATTTTGGCAGCTTTTAATAGTGCCTCACTTATAGACAAGGCTACCCATGCTGACGATGGTGTACTGAAAATATCGAGCAATTTATACTGGGTCTCTTGGACTTCTAATGGAATCTGGAGAGTGTCTGCCACTCTTTCATCAAGTCCTGAAATTGTTTGAAGTCATCCACAGGAGTCAATGGGGGTGACAGCCTCATCTGGGGAGGATGAGGGGGCTATGTTAGTCTGTGGCATTACCACCTCATCAGCTCCGCTTTCTCATTCTTCAAATGTCTCCTCCTGTAGAATAGACTGATGTGGAGAGACAGAGGGAACTGACGAGTGCTAACTGGGACAGTCCACATGAGTGGAGGGTACCTTAGAAAACCATTGTCAGTGGGCAGACCAAGGAGCCCAGTATGCCTATTGGAGAGGGTCATACCAGAATGGGGGAAGGCGGCCAGGGCTGCTCATACCAGGGATGATGCTTGGCAGGCTGTGGTGGTAAAAGCTTGGAAGCACATTTCAGTGATGCAGGTTCTTAGAAACTGAAGCTGGGCAGGCAGGCAGCAGTTCCCTGTGCTGAGATCTGAGAAGCTGAAGAACACTCTTCCTCATATTCCAGTGGAGGAGCAGACAAGGGAGGAGTAGCTGTCAGAACACACATTGGTACAGTAGCTCCTCACTTAAAGTCGTCCCGGTTAATGTTGTTTCCTTGTTACATTGCTGATCAATTAGGGAACATGCTCGTTTAAAGTTGTGCAATGCTCCCTTCTAACATCCTTTGGCAGCCGCCTGCTTTGTCCACTGCTTGCAGAAAGAGCAGCCTGTTGCAGCAAGCTGGTGGGAGCTTGGAACCAGGATGGACCAGCAGTCCTGGCTCCCCTAAGTTTCCTGTGCTGCAGCCGCCCAGCAGGCTAGCAATTGCAGTTATCCCTCCCCCCACTCCCATGTGCTGCTCCTCCCCTCTGCCTTGGAGCTGCTTCCCGAGCCTCCTGCTTGCTGTGCAGGGGAGGGGGGAAGAGAGGGGAGCTAATGTCAGGGTGTCCTCTCCCCCTGCTCCTACACCCCGCTTATACCTTCTTCTCCATATAGAGCAGGTTGGGACAGAGAGAGACCAAGAGCCTGGGGCAGCAGCTGCCTCAACTTCCTGATCCACTTAAAAAGACAATGCATTTAAGAGTGGGTCAGCTTACTTAAAGGGGCAGTGTGCATCTCTCTCCCCCACACACAAGGTGTGTGTGTCTGTCTGTCATGCTATCTCCCCTCCCCTCCATTCCTGCTGTCTTGTAGAGTGAGAGGCTACATTAACAACAATGTGTTAACCCTAGAGGGCTCAGCCGAGTGCTAGTTCATCATTTAGCACAGAGGTTCTCAAACTGGGGGTCGGGACCCCTCAGGGGTCACGAGGTTATTACATGGGGAGTTGCGAGCTGTCAGCCTCCACCCCAAACCCTGCTTTGCCTCCAGCATTTATAATTGTATTAAATATATAAAAAAAGTATTTTTAATTTATATGGGGGGGGGGGGGTCACACTCAGAGGCTTGCTATGTGAAAGGGGTCACCAGTACAAAAGTTTGAGAACCACTGATTTAGCAGCAAGGCATTCCCTGGGAAATATCCCACCCCCTAACTTCACCACCTCAACCAATCTTCATAATCATCATAGCTGTGAACAGTATTAAATTGTTTGTTTAAAACGTATAGTGTGAGCATATCTATATAATATATAGTTTTTTGTCCGGTGAAAAAAATTTCCCTGGAACCTAACCCCCCCCCCCCCCACCACCACTATTTACATTATTTCTTATGGGGAAATTGGATTCGCTTAACATCGTTTCGCTTAAAGTCGCATTTTTCAGGAACATAACTACAACGTTAAGTGAGGAGTTACTGTACTGGGGCACAGGCAGTACCAGTGAAAGGTGATATAACGGGAATAGCTCAGCTGCGTACCGGGGATCTTGAGCTGAGAAAAAGACTCAGGTTCAACAGAGACAAATCGGAACACTTGTGGTACTGGGGTGAATCTGCATAGACATTTGATGAGACCCAGATGCTGAAGCCTATGCTATCAAGGGGTGTATTAGATGTTCCAGCTCTTGCTGTACCAAAGATGCAGGCAGTACTGACTTCTTTAGTGCCAAGTGTTTGGCATCAGAAGCACCTTGTTCAGATTTCAATGGTACTGAGGGTTTTAGTATTGAACGATGGGTACCGTTTGTCTTTTACAAAGACTTTGACTTGGAGGAAACTTTGGTACCACGGCTGCTTGAAGCCATTGCGAAAGCCTTTAAGGGGCGTAGGGTCTCTGGCACAGCAGGCCTCTTAGCAATATGGTCTCTCAAAGGAGTACTAGTTCCTCTTGGATGAGGCTTTCCCCATTTTGCTCAAAGGTCTGTCTCTCAAAAACCTAGAAGTCAACTGAGCTGTGGAGACTGACCGGGCACTCCGGTAGCTCAGAGGATGATAGTTGGAGGGGGGGAATATATCAAGACCTGTATCTAAAGCCAGACAAAGTGAATGCTCTATCATGAGGAGCCAATGTTATCTCTGTCACGCCTGGAATGACTCAAAGCTCATGCGAATCTTGTGCTTTAAAACACACATGTATCCCCAAGAGAGTGGATACAGTGTGAGTGGCGGTCACTAACTGGGAAGGATTCCTGACAAGCATGGCAAAGTCCGAAGCCTGAGGACTTAGACATGCCTGAAGAAAAAAGGCCTCTTTAGAGAAGAACCCTATGTACGAGGGACAGTGGTGAGACACAAAGGCATGACCAAAAAATGAGAAAAGGACCCCCAAAAACAAAAACTAAAATAAAAAAAATTAAAATTATGTTCTAAAAACTAGTTTTGTAGTTCCTGTATGAGGGCACAAATGAGTCTCTCTGTCTCAGGCAGAGTCATTCTACAAGGAACTGAGGTAGGTCCATCTGTTGCAGCCCTATATATCCTCAGTACAGGGCATGAGAATAACTGGGACACATGTGCAGACTGAACAAGCACTGCTGCCAAAAATCTCTGATCAAAGACACATGCACACCTCAAGCGGAGCACCCACAGGGACACGATTTCACAATGCTGCTTTGCAAAAAGGACAGTAATCTTGCTTTCAAATTTTCTTGGATTAAAAAAAAAAAAAAACACACACACAAAAAAACATGGTAGGCTTACTCTGAGTGTTCAGCAGTTTCTTCATCATGAATTCTTTTTCTCTCAGATAATTCATCAGCCAGATATTTCACCACTAATTCTTCCAGTAGTACTGTGACACTGTATTTCCTAATTGCCAAATACTAAAAAAAAAGATTAAAAAAATGAAAATTTACCATAAAACATTTCTCTTCCAACTGTTTGTAGTATTCTTATACAACATTAACACAAAATTCAGCGCTATTTTTAATTAAAAGTACTGTAATCGGATATGGGACTACAAAATCTGTTTTAACAAAACTTAAGATATTCCTGAAGTCTTAGTTATAATCCTCGAAAATTATTGTAACTGAAAGAACAAATTCTCTACTTTTTTCAGTTTATTTGGTGCATTTGACAAGACTTGAGTCTAGTCAGTGTCAATATTTCCTCTGCATAGTCAGTTTCCCCAGCATTTCCACAGCCACAAGAGAGAAAATAATACAAAGAAAAAGATAGCAAAAATTAAAAGAGCAGGCAAGGGAACTTTAATTGATGAGGTATCAAAGTTGGTAATGCTTTAATTCTGCAGCATGGGTAAGTTATGTGGCCACCGAAATATGAACACATGAAGTCCCATCAATACCTAATTGATTGGTTTTTTGGATTCTGGAAGCATCCAAGATTTGAGTGGACTCAAGTCATCTGGGTTTTGTGGGATGGTTTATGAAGTTCCTTCTACTACAGTTTAATAGGTGTTCTGAATATTTACCTCTTTTAAGCTCTCTTTACATAGGGGACACTGTGGGGCATGGTCTAAACAGCGTTCTAAACAATTCTTGCAGAAGGTATGTCCACAAGGGGTTGTCACCGGCTCAAAAAATAACCTGAAATTTTTTAAAAAATAAAAAGTCAATTGATAAACAGTGATTCTAACATCTTTTAAATAAATTTTAAAGAATTCTAGCTATAAGAAAACAGACAAGTTAAATGAAAATCAGAAATACAAGATTTGTGCTAGAATTTTTTTCAATGTGTTTTCATTTTCTCAACACTGCACAACTTAATGTATCCTGTGCTTCGTAGTCAATTTGATCACATTTCTGGGTTCAAATATTTAATGTCTAAAAGTATATTTATATAAATAAGTTACACAAACGCAGACATTCTTCCTTAAAGCATAAGCTTAATGTGATATTACAATGGTCATGATATACTTTAACCAACATCATATGCACACATAACTACTTCTGATTTTTAATACTTTAGAACATATGGTGTGTATTTAAATGACACACCAGAAAGATTTGCAGTTCCTATGGAGCCTATCAAATAACCTACTAAAAGATGAGGTGAGTTTTTCTAAGAAAATACATGTGTAAATCCCCTATACTGCTTTGAGAATCTCAACGAATATCTGAACCCAAAGGCTAAATTTAAGTGCATGTGTTAAACAGTATTTGTCAATTTATCCACCAAAACAAAATGACTTCTAGATAAAAAAGTGTAGTCTAGCCTTAAGACATTCTCTTGTGTTGACATTTAAGAATGGAATACCATTTTTAACTCAACTATCAGTTTGTGTCACAACTATAAAACTAAATACAAATATTATGTCTTTACCAATACTCATCTACTAAGGGTACGTCTACACAGCAATGACAGCCCAGGGTTAATGGGAATTGAGTCAACTGACTGGTGTCTACATTGTATTTTAACCCTAATTTAAGGATTTTCTGACCCATGCTCGAACCTAGAGCTCTGGGATCCACACTGCTGTGCACAGACAAGTCAAAGTAATCCTATCCCAGAGTGCCTAGCACCCCCTATGTCCCGTATTGACACACTAGCCCTACAAATGTGTTGCACTCTGGGAAAACTCTACTGCCCACCCTGTTTCCTAACTGTGATGGTGTTCTTGATGGGATGCAGATGCCCATAATGAGCACCTGAATATATAAACTGCATTATTAGCTCCTTTGGTGGCTGTCTCAGTAGAAATGACTGCAGTTTGAGAAAAATGTATACTGAACTACCATCTAATCGGAGAATTGGGCTCTCCACCTCTAGGCTGTGTCACATTGGTAGGAAAATGCCCATGTGCACCTGTTCTGAGGATAATTAGTACATCGGTCTCCAGGGCTCTCAAAGTATTAAAATGAAACTTTGCAATTCTTAATTTTTAAAATGGAATGCTCAATGAAGGTGTTTTTGTTCAGTTGGCTTTTATTTCTCTGTTTGTTTTGAAGTTTGACATAAAATGTAGGTTTCAACGGAAACCCACCCACCCCAACCCAGCTACTGCCGGTGAAGTGAATCCTTAGGGCTTGAGATCCCTGGGGAGTGCTGGAGCACACTATACCTCTTCTCCCTGCACCCACTGCACCCGGCCAGGAGGGGCCTCCCACTCAATAGTCTCACAGTACACATAGCCCTAAGGAGGGCGGGGATGGGGGAGAGCCAGGAGCAAGGAACGGAGAGCAGAGTAGGACCAAGTGCCTACCCTGCAGGGACAGGGAGCAGCAGAGCTCCTGGCTTAGCACAGCCAAGGGAGGGATGACTCCCGCCTATCCCTGCTCTGGGCAAGCTCTTCACAGCAGCTAGGAGGAGCCGAAGCCACTGCTGCAGGAGGCTTCAGGGAGGTTTGGGGCTGGTTCCGACTCACCGTCCTGACAGCACATACTGCCTGGACACCCCTGCACATGAAGCTCCAGGAAAGGCAATGGGGTGGGAGAGAGAGCAAGGCAGGCACCAAGCAGCTACCCTGAAGGGAGGGGAGCACCTGCGGTGTTGGGGGGAGGGGGGAGATCATCCTTCCCTAGCCATGTTGAGCCAGGAGCTCTGCAGCTCCCTCTCCCTGCAGGGCAGCTACTTAGTCCCTGCTCTGCTCTCTGGCCCTTGCTCCTGGGCCCCTCTGGGGCAGTGTGTGCAAGGGAAGGCAGTGTGCACCAAAATCTGGCTCTGCTGTTGTGACCAGGAAGCAGCTCTTTTTGCAAAAAGCTTCTTCTGACCGCTCTCCATTAAAAACCCTGCAGGCTCTCTGATAGTATGCTTGCAGACTAGTGTTCAGCAGATAATGGGTTAACGCTGACCTGAGCTGCTGTCCTCTGCACAAGGAGGTATGGCAACAGAGTGCAACAGATTGCACCACAGACTGTTGGTGCAGAGAGGACTAAGAAAGTTTTCCCCAGGGAACTCTTGGGTGCATCCAGAAGACTTTTGGGATCAAGTCAAGCCAGGGACACGTGCACACAGGAAAGCAACAGGGCTCAGACCCTAGGTCCCAGCTTAACATGGGCTTGGACTCTAGCCCTGCAGAGTCCTGGGACCCTAGGTTCGAGCTCTAGTTTAGAACAATTGGTGCGTGGATGCAAAAGGTTAGATCTGAGCCCAGGCTTACACTGCTGTGCAGACATAACCACTAGTCTGCAACAATAAGGGTAACAGCAAGGGCCCAAGAAGTTTAGATATTCGTATGTCTATGCTGCAACGCAAGCCCAGGGTTCGAACTCAGGCTCAAGTCTAATTCCCCTCCTTCTATCTACATGCACATCACACTAACCCAGGGCTCAGACCAAGTTCCCAGGACCCCATAGAGGTGGAGGATCCAAGCCAGAGTCAAACTGGGACCCAGGGTGCAAGCCCTACTGCTCTGCAATGTAGACACAGCTCCACTGGACTTGTGCTCCGGGAATCCATCAAAAGTATTCCACAATCCCACAGACCAACTTTCTTTGTCTTCTGGAGGATCCAGGGTAGTGGAGAGTAAAGTTTTTCCACCATACACATGAACAAAAGGCTAGAGCAGTGATTCTCCGACCTGAGTGATTCAGAAGCCAAATTAGCAATCAACATTACCCAAAAGAGTCATAGTAGTGTGAATTTGTTATTTCATGTACTATAGTACACCTCTACCCTGATATAACATGACCCGATATAACACAAATTCGGATATAACACGGTAAAGCAGTGCTCCGGGGGCACGGGGCTGCGCACTCCAGCGGATCAAAGCAAGTTCGACATAATGTGGTTTCACCTATAACGCGGCAAGATTTTTTTGGCTCCCAAGGACAGCATTATATCAGGGTAGAGGTGTACTATATATTCATATTTAAAAACAGTATGACAAGGGAAATTTAGTTTTTGAATAGATATAATTCTCATAGCAAAATAACGGACCAAGTATTATTTTATCAACTACAAATGGTTAACTTAGTAAAAGCTTAGTTAATAACTTAGATTGGTTAATAATTAAAATCACAGAGTAATTTTAATATGTGCTGCAAAGATCCACAGGAGACATTAAAGAGCCCCTTGTGGCTCATGAGCCCTAGTCGGAGTACCACAGGGCTAGAGCAACCATATTTTGGGAGGGCTCAGTTGGACTCAGGCTCACATAATGCAGTGAAGATGCTGAAGCCCCAGGTTGGGACTTCAACAATTCCTAACCTGTGATTAAAAATGTGCGTACATGCGCAGGCTCTAGGTTAACAAGTGCAGGGTCTGCTAACTCAAGTTCTACTACCCCTGGCCTTACACTGCAGTGTAGACATACCCATAGACTCAAACTATAAGGCCAGAAGGGATCATCATCTAGCATGACTTCATGCCCATTGCAGGCCACAGAACCTCACGCACCCACTATTCTCAAATAAAATAGACAATAAGGCAAGTCATAACCTCTTTGCCTCAGTTTGCACATAACAAAACATATCTGCCCACATCTATAATGCAGATATCACATGGAAGATAAACAAATAGTAAATATTACCTCATACACAGAGAGCACTCAAAATCTGCCACATCAATTAAGTGCTGTGGAACTGTTGCATTTTCACTGGTTTGTAGAGTGTCCCTTTTTGTAGTTTCTAAAAGGAAGAAGAGCAGATACTGGTTGAAGACAAGACAAAAATCAAAATAAGTATGTCTAACATTGACATTAAGTGGCTATTTACCTCCTGGTTTTTTATGTTTGCTTCTTCCATCTTCACACACGATTGCATCCTGTTCTGAAAGGGAAAGCTTTCTTTTTAGGAGAGCACCTTTTTCCTGGCTAGAAAGCAGAGGTTCAGAAGAAACCCTTTTTAATCCATCTCCTTTAGCAAGATTTTCTGTTGAGTTAAGAGCATGGGAAGATTGTACACGATTTAGGCTTCCTCTGAAAGACTCCACTGTTATCTCTGGCACTCCTAAATTCTATAGAAATAAAATGAATAAAGTTAACAATACTTATTCTCATTTTCAAATTGTGGCTAATCATTTATGACAGCTGAACATGAATAAGTTGAAGCCAAATTCAGATATCAACAATCTTCTCCACTGCACAGCAAAACTCAATGATTGATCTATGGAATTTGACAGGTCAAGAAAGCACCCGGTGAAATTAAAAAAGGGATTAAAAGCCTCAGTTTCCTTCAGAGGAAAATAATTTTGGAAAAGAAATTTAGAATTTATTTGGAAAATGAATCTATAATGATACCCTTTTTATTTTGGAGCTATTAGCATTAAATCTTAAATAATGAAAAAGTTCACTAGATTATGTCTTATGAATTGTCAAAAAATTACAGTACTTTCCAGCTGATTCATGAAATCTAACCAGAAATTCTACAACTAGCAGGAAGAAAGATGTAGCAGCATATATGTCCAATAGGAAAGGAGCTTAATAAGTTTGATAAATAGCTTAAGTTCTGATGCCCTGAGTTTGTCTACTAACCAAGGGGAAAAATACATATAATACTACATGGTTTTCATTACTTACCTGCTCTGGACAAAGCTGTAGATTACAGCCAGACTCTTCCATTTCAGAACCAAGTGTAAAAGGTTTATTTCGAATATGAGGTGAAGTCCAAGCAGATTCCTTCAGACTCTCTCTCACATTTTCTGGTGACAGCAAATCACACAATGTCTATAAGATAAACATCTTAACATTAAGATTGGGGGGGAAAGATTCAGCTATAACTTCAGTTAATATAACTACATAACCACCATGAAGAAGCTTACTTTGTATCAAAAATTTCTTATTTTAAATATACCCTTCCACTTATTCTCTTCCTTATAATCAGCTGTAGCACAAGTTCAGTTCAGTAGTTCTTCTCCTAATTAAAGGTTTATATCCTTATCTTTATACTCAAGTTAAGCTCTTAAATTCCCCCCCTTACAGGAAGTGATGATCATCTTCTCCCAACTCTTATTTAGGTGTGGTGTAACTAAACAAGATGCAGTTCTGCAAAAATGTTAATCTGTATTGTGCAAAGTTGACAGCGCAGAGATATTTGTTTCCATAGAATGAAAAGCTTAAAGTATTTGATTTCTTACTCAAATGTGTTTGATCTCTACTGGAAAGTATGAAAATCTGATTTCTGTTTTACTTGAAAACCATACGAACTAGAAAGCTAACTGGGTTAAATATACATATTCTCCCCTAACCCAACTTAAAAATAAAGGTATTTTTGTGGAATACATGGGCACACAACCTCTTATTGCATCTAAGTACATTGGGACCCTCTACACAGAAAATTAAATATGTGAAAATAAAGTCACCCAAACTTTAGTTGAACTTCATCTTACAATTACAGACGTGATGAGCATAAATACACTGAAGACTGAGATTCTAGGGTAAAGTGGGCCACCTAAGATAGAGAGAGAGCAGCACAGTTTATAAATACAAGTTACCTTTTCCACTTCTAGCTTTGCTGGAACAAAATCCTCATCAAGGGATAAGCACTGTAGGAACAGTTGTAAGGCATCACCTACAAACCCAGCATCATGAAGCACTTTTGCTTTCCTGAAGTAAATCTGAAGATATAGAAGTAACATTTGATAATGAAAGTATGAAAATAAAGAAACTAGAATATTAGTATTTGGACACACTAGGGCATTGCATGTCTTTTCCATCTCACATGGAGGTGAGAATTAGAGATGTTGTGGTAAGGAAGAAAATATGCCTCTTCTGCAGACCTTAGAAGGTCCACAGAAAGGAGGAACATACCATGCTTTCTAGTCTCCTTCCTCCACAAAGCTACAGTAGAACCCCAGAGTTATAACTCGGGAACGGAGATTGTTCATAACTCTGAAATGTTCGTAACTCTGAACACAACATTATGGTTGTTCTTTCAAAAGTTTACAACTGAGCATTGACTTAATACCAGGGTGGATTTAATTTAAATCACTAGTCAGGAAGACCCGATTTAATCATGGCTTTCTACATAAAAGTGCATTCTTGTTGTTGTTATAACCTTAATACATGTTCTTCACAACTCAGAGATAGATGTACCGTATGTACTCGTTCATTAGCCCGTTTGTTTATAAGCCGATCCCCCCCCTCCCCCCAAGATGATTAGGTAAAAATAGCAAAAACCGTATGACCCTTTCATAAGCCAACCCACTGGCTGGGAACAGCGAACCACGGCCACAGGGAGCTGAGGGGCTCCATGCCTGCAGACGCTCCAGATAAACAAAGCGACAATGTATTAGATATTCAATTCAATTATTCCATAGAGTTTAAAATCATCAAATTTTGGTGTAGACCCGTTTATAAGCCAACCCCCACTCTGATGCGTCACTTTTTTACCAAAAATATTCGGCTTATGAACGAGTATATACGGTAGGTTTCATTTTTAGAAGGTACACACTATACATTTTTAAACAGCGATTAATTTTGAAAACTTTTCAGATTAGTTTTAGAGCTATATCAGAAAATGAATGAGTGTTTGGTTACCAAAAGTAACTGAAGCAGATATTTATTAAGTCACTGGGAGGTGAACTATCTTCAATTCAACAGGTTAATGATTAATATTTGGAGGATTTTCTTGCCATGCTGTATTAGGAGGAGAACATTACCAGACAGACATTTAAATTGTTTTATTTAACTAAAACAACAACGTTAAGTATTCTGGATTTTTTCCTTCAACAGAAAACATAATATTTTAACAAAACAAGCATGTGTCCCTCACTTCTCACATTTATCTCCAGACTTCTTCCCCTTGTCCAGATCTATTACGCCCCCAACAATCTTGTATTCATTGAACTTTTTGAAACTTTGCACTTTTAGAGAGAGGTAAGGGATTGACTCTATTGTCCCTCTGCAAATTTGTGTACACAGAGTTGAGGTCTGTTATTTCTCACATTATTTATTTAAAAACATTTTTGCTATTAACAAGCATGTTACCTCTGGAGAACAAATCCACAGTTTGAGAACTGCAAAACTAAGCATCTCTGATGGTATCTTCTAGACTGAGCACTAAGTCCCACTGGGTAGATGGAACGATTAACCTAAATAATCTATATTTATATAGATTATATAGAAGCCCGTGGAAGCCCATAAGATTGGGTCCCTAATCCATGAACTATTGGAACTCATTTACAAAACGTTTCTTAAACATTACATGAATATATTGTCTCATACTATAGAATTAGAATTTATAATCCCTATTCCATGATGAGATGTCTTTGAACTACAATAAGCAACAGAGGGTCCTGTGGCACCTTTAAGACTAACAGAAGTATTGGAGCATAAGCTTTCGTGGGTGAATGCCCACGAATGCCTACTTGCATCTGATGAAGTGGGCATTCACCCACGAAAGCTTATGCTCCAATACTTCTGTTAGTCTTAAAGGTGCCACAGGACCCTCTGTTGCTTTTTACAGATTCAGACTAACACGGCTACCCCTCTGATACTTTGAGCTACAATGTGTCTTAATTAAAACTATCCTTAGGTTTTCTCCTCAAAAAGCATTTTATTTTAAAAAATCTGATTTAAATAAAAAAATCCAACAAATAAAAAATCCAATTTGATTTTTTTTAAATAATTGATTTTTATCCACCCTGCTTAATACACCTTTTAAACTTTACTATGCAGAATAAAAATGCTGCTTTCAACCATCTTAATTTAAACGAAACAAGCAGAGTTTCCTTACCCCATGAAATCTTTTTTTTTTTTTGTAGTTTACATTTAACATGTATTGTGTTTGCTTTTTTTCCTTCTCTGATGCTGCCTGATTGCATACTTCTGGTTCCAAACGAGGTCTGTGGTTGATTGATCAGTTCGTAACTCTGAGGTTTTACTGTATTTCAAGGTCTGCGGGAACAGCATTCCCCTATTGAGGAGGTCCACAGGAAGGGGAGACTGGGTAAGATGGTGGGGTACACTCTCCTACTTACTTTTGAGGACTGCAGGAAAAGGTAAAATCCCTATACTAAGACTTGAAAGACGTGTTGCCATGTGCCGCCTCCCACCCCACAAGCCTCTGAGTGGAAAAATTCTCTCATCTGGATATGATGGCAAAAGAGGAAAAATATAGGGATGGATTTTGAGTGATAAATTTAACAAAGTTACAGCTTAACACAGAAGAGGGGCGCTACCTGCCCTGTCACCTAGACTCATACATACCAGGCATTTTAAATGGGTCCAGTGTGGGAGCTACAGTGGGGTCCTACTATACAACACAACTTGGAGTAGACTCTCCTCAGCTTACCCCTAAAACTCAGCTCTTCTGAGTCCTATCACCCTAATCCCACCCACAAGGGGGACAGCAGGTATTAAAGGGGGGGGACCTCAGCCCATGAAGATCTCCCCTTATTCCATAAGCACAAGGCCCAAATCCCAGGTCTTTCAATTCTGGGAACCATTCCTTTTAACCCCAGTGGAAACGGACTGCCAAGTTGCAACAAATTAATGTCCTTACCAAGTACTTTCACTATTTACTCAATCCTACTCCTATTTAACTGCACTACCCAGGCCTTGGCCAATTTGGCTTTTATAAGAAGAAAAATTCCTTCTTGATCCCAAAACAGGCAACTGGTCAGAATTGCAGCATCTGCGAAGTAGTGTCAAAGCTACCAGTACAGGGTAGGGAGGGTGGGGATGCTGGAACAGAGCAAAAAGATGCTCCACATGGCCTGGGCTAGGCTTTAAATTAGTGAATGGTCCCTCACCCTCCCCATCAGCTACCTTTTCCATTGACAAGTCTCCCCAGTGACTACAATTCTCCCACTGCCAAAGCCCTCTGTTCTAACCTAGAGAAAAAGCTAGCTACTTACCATTTTTTAAAAACTGAAAACTCATGTCTCCAGCAATCATGTAATATGCAGTATTAAAGTTTATTGGAGCCCATGCTCCAAATACAGAAGTTAAAAACTTTTGACATTTGACTTTAATCAACTAATTTTGTTCCTGAGCACTAGATAACTAGATCTCAGTTACAAGTCAATAAACTAGATTCTCTCTCCTTTCAGGTTTTTTTGCTATGAAAAGATGAAAACCTAGGACTTTTTGAATCCTGATGTACACATTTAGGGTATCAGAATTCGGAAACACCTTGTCCAATTCGCTACAATTTTTCCTAACTAACAACATTGAGGCCAATATGACTTTTTATAATAATTTTAGATAAGTGGGCCAAAACCAAATTTATAAAAAGGAAATTCAGTGCAGCTTTACCTATGGAGTGACTGCCATAATTCCACAACAAATGGCTGTGATAGTTTCCTTACAATGGCTGTTCGATGAAAGCACATTTCCTCCTAAGGAAATTTCTGCCTCTACTCATCTGAGGCAGATTTCTTGGAAAGGGAAGGATTCTGGCTTTCCTCTTACATGTCCACCTTTTTAGGAATGGAGGCTAAAAAGGTCTTCAGATTTTGTTGGAGGAAGCTATAGAGCAAACTCAATTTTTTAGAAGTTTTGTTCACAAGAAGCTGAGTTTCTCTCCGGGTATATGGAGAAGTGAATGTACATTTTGAAAGCACATTTTGAACCAGTTTTGCCACAAGGAGGATTTAGTATTTCTGTAAATTAAGTTTTATTGACAGATAAGAGCTTGGGGAAAATGTAGTTTTATTTATCTAACAATGAAAACAAGTCTCTCTTTACTTCAAAACTAGGGGTATGTCTACACTACGGGATTAATCCGAATTTATATAATTCGAATTTGGAAAACAGATTGTATAAAGTCGAATGTATGCAGCCACACTAAGCACATTAATTCGGCGGTGTGCATCCATGTACCAGGGCTAGCGTCGATTTCTGGAGCGTTGCACTGTGGGTAGCTATCCCATAGCTATCCCATAGTTCCCGCAGTCTCCTCCGCCCATTGGAATTCGGGGTTGAGATCCCAATGCCTGATGGGGCCAAAAACATTGTCGCGGGTGGTTCTGGGTATATCCTCCCCCCTGTCCAGGAAGCAACGGCAGACAACCGTTTCACGCCTTTTTCCTGGGTGAACAGTGCAGATGCCATACCACGGCAAGCATGGAGCCCGCTCAGCTCAAGACAGCAGTCATGAACATTGTAAATACCTCGCGCCTTATCATGCAGTTTATGCTGAACCAGAACCTGCAAAACCAGGCGGCGAGGAGCAGGCTACGGCAGCGCGGCGGCGAAAGTGATGAGGATATGGACATGGAATTCTATCGAACCGCGGGACCCGGTGCTTTGGAGATCATGCTGTTAATGGGGTAGGTTATAGCCGTGGAACACCGATTCTGGGCCCGGGAAACAAGCACAGACTGGTGGGACCGCATAGTGTTGCGGGTGTGGGACGATTCCCAGTGGCTGCGAAACTTTCGCATGCGTAAGGGCACTTTCTTGGAACTTTGTGACTTGCTTTCCCCTGCCCTGAAGCGCCAGAACACCAAGATGAGAGCAGCCCTCACAGTTGAGAAGCGAGTGGCAATAGCCCTGTGGAAGCTTGCAATGCCAGACAGCTACCGGTCAGTCGGGAATCAATTTGGAGTGGGCAAATCTACTGTGGGGGCTGCTGTGATGCAAGTAGCCAAAGCAATCACTGAGGTGCTGCTACGAAAGCTAGTGACTCTGGGAGATGTGCAGGTCATAGTGGATGGCTTTGCTGCAATGGGATTCCCTAACTGTGGTGGGGCGATAGATGGAACCCACATCCCTATCTTGGCACCAGAGCACCAGGGTACCCAGTACATAAACCGCAAGGGTTACTTTTCAATGGTGCTGCAAGCACTTGTGGTTCACAAGGGACGTTTCACCAACATCAACGTGGGCTGGCCGGGAAGGGTTCATGATGCTCGCGTCTTCAGGAACACTACTCTGTTTAAAGGGCTGCAGCAAGGGACTTACTTCCTGGACCAGAAAATAACCGTTGGGGATGTTGAAATGCCAATAGTTATTCTTGGGGACCCAGCCTACCCCTTAATGCCATGGCTCATGAAGCCATACACAGGCAACCTGGACAGGAGTCAGGAGCTGTTCAACTACAGGCTGAGCAAGTGCAGAATGGTGGTAGAATGTGCATTTGGCCGTTTAAAAGGTCGCTGGCGATCGCTACTAACTCGCTCTGACCTCAGCCAAAGAAATCTCCCCATTGTTATTTCTGCTTGCTGTGTGCTCCACAATCTCTGTGAAAGTAAGGGGGAGACCTTTATGGCAAGGTGGGAGGCTGAGGCAAATCGCCTGGCTGCTGATTACGCGCAGCCAGACACCAGGGCGATTAGAAGAGCACACCAGGAAGCGCTGTGCATCAGAGAAGCTTTGAAAACCAGTTTCATGACTGGCCAGGCTACAGTGTGAAATTTCTGTTTGTTTCTCCTTCATGAAAACCCGCCCCCTTTATTGACTCATTCTCTGTAAGGAACCCACCCCTCCCCGTTCCCCCAGCTTGCTTTCAAAGGAAATAAAGTCACTATCATTTAAAAATCATGTATTCTTTATTAAGTGATTATAAACACGGGGAGAGAACCAACAAGGTAATCTGGGTGAGGTTTGGGAGGAGGATAGGAGGGAAGTAAAAGGCCACTGAAAAAATTCAATATAATGACAGCCTTTTGGTTGGGCTGTCCACTGGGGTGGAGTGGGAGGGTGCACGGAGCCTCCCCCCCCGCGTTCTCACACGTCTGGGTGAGGAGGATATGGAACATGGTGAGGGGGGAGGGAGGTTATACAGCGGCAGTCTGTCATCCTGCTGCCGTTCCTGAAGCTCCACCAGACGCCGGAGCATGTCCGTTTGATCACGCAGCAGCCCCAGCGTTGCAGCCTGCCACCTCTCATCTCGAGCGTCCCTCATGACCTCACGTTCACTGGCATCTTTCCTAAATTTAGATACCGTGTCCTTCCACTCATTCAAATGAGCTCTTTCATTGCGGGTGCATTCCATTATTTCCGTGAACATGTCGTCTCACGTCCTCTTTCTACGCCGCCTTATCTGAGATAGCCTTCGGGACGGAGGAGGGAGGCTTGAAAAATTTGCAGCTGCTGGAGGGAGGGTTGAAACAAAGGAGAGACGTTTTTAAAATGATACATTTTACAGAACAATGCTTATACTCTTTCACGGTGAAAAACACTATTCACATTACATAGCACATGTGATTTCAGTACAAGGTCGCATTTTCCATCTTAATATTGAGTGCCTGTGGCTTTGGTGTTAGAGATCACAGACGCAGGTCCGGGCAACAGAATTCAGCTTGCATGCAGCCATGGTAAGCCATTGTCTTTCGGCTTCTGCGCCCTCCTTTCCCACATACCAAGCAAAGCCTGTTGACTGCTGCGGTTTTCCTGTTAACCTTCAGCAACAGAAAACAAACTAACCCCCTCCCCCCCCCCCATCCAATTATCTGGGATGATCGCTTTATCCCTCCCCCCACCGCGTGGCAGGTATCAGGGAAGATCCCTGCAGAAACCAAACTAACCCCCCCGCCCTCCCCCTCCCGCCATGAATTATCTGGGATGATCGCTGTACCCCTCCCCCCACCGCGTGGCTGGTAACAGGGAAGATCCCTGCTAGCCAAACGCGAAAAGCTCAGGGCCAATTCCCCACACCCTGCGCTTGGCTAACTGCAGGGAAGGATTTCTTTTCAGCCACAGGCAAACAGCCCAGTAGGAACGGCCACCTCTGTCCCCTTAATTAAGTTCCCGTATTTCAACCAGGTTACCATGAGCGATATCACTCTCCTGAGGATTACACAGCAAGATAAAGAACGGATGTTGCTTGAATGCCAGCAAACACCGGGACCATACGCTGCCAGGCTTTGTCAGGCAATGATACCAGATTACTTGCTGCAAGCATGGCGTGGTCAAGTGTCCTACCATGGAGGACGGAATAAGGCTGCACTGCCCAGAAACCTTGTGGCAAGGCTTTTGGAGTACCTCCAGGACAGCTTCATGGAGATGTCCCTGGAGGATTTCCGCTCCATCCCCAGACACGTTAACAGACTTTTCCAGTAGCTGCACTGGCCGCGAATGCATCCCAAGTCCTCAGGGCAAAGTAATCATTAAAAAACGCTTGCTCTTAAAACCAGTATTCTATTTTAAAAGGTAAACTCACCTGAGGTCCCTTCCATGGGGTCATGGTCTTGGATACTGGCTTGGGAGGGTTGGGAGGGTACTTCAGTCAGGCTGAGAAAAAGATCCTGGCTGTTGGGGAGAACAGAGTGCTGGGTGCTCTCCGCAAGCTCGTCCTCCTCCTTCTCCTCCTCCTCTTCCCCATCCGCAGAATCCTCAGGTGTAGCTGATGAGATTATCCCCGACCCGGAATCCACGGTCACAGGTGGGGTAGTGGTGGCGGCCCCCCCTAGAATTGCATGCAGCTCGGTGTAGAAGCGGCATGTCCGCGGCTCTGACCCGGAGCGACTGTTTGCCTCCTTTGTTTTTTGATAGGCTTGTCTGAGCTCCTTGACTTTCACGCGGCACTGATCTGAGTCCCTATTGTGGCCTCTCTCCATCATGCCCTTGGAGATTTTTTCAAAAGTTTTGGCATTTCGTCTTTTCGAACGAAGTTCTGCTAGCACTGAATCCTCTCCCCATATAGCGATCAGATCCAGTACCTCCCGTACGGTCCATGCTGGTGCTCTTTTTCGATTATCGGCCTGCATGGTTACCTGTGCTGATGAGCTGAGCTATCTGTGGTCACCTGTGCTCTCCACGCTGGGCAAACAGGAAATGAAATTCAAATGTTCGTGGGGCTTTTCCTGTCTACCTGGCCAGTGCATCGAGTTCAGATTGCTGTCCAGAGCGGTCACAATGGTGCACTGTGGGATAGCTCCCGGAGGCCAATACCATCGAATTGCGGCCACACTAACCCTAATTCGAAATGACAAAATCGATTTTGGCGCTACTCTGCTCGTCGGGGTGGAGTACAGAAATCGATTTTAAGAGCCCTTTATTTTGAAATAAATGGCTCCGTTGTGTGGACGGGTGCAGGGTTAATCCGATTTAACGCTGCTAAATCCGAATTAAAGTCATAGTGTAGACCAGGCCTAGGTATGAAGAGAAATGTCTTCCAAGAACAATATAAAAATCTGAAGTTTTTAGTCCTGGCTGACAACTGCACCTCCCCTTACAGGACTACTCCAAGTATTATTTAATGTTTAAATGCTTTAATGAGAAAAAATGTAATGCGAGTGCTTATACTTTCACACTAAGTGCAGAACTCTAAAGTGAGATATTTGCAGATATAATTCAATTTTCATTCAAATCTCCACACTAAGTTACCTACTGCATATACAAACAGCACATTTACCCAGAAAGATCCTGCCTTTAAGTGATTACAGCTACCTGTACCACATCCGAAGTCATCAACAATTCCCAAGCAATGAACTTGTTAAGCTGGTGTTAAATTTGTAAATATTTATATTTTCAAGTGTTTTCTCTTAAGTGAACAATCATTTCTCTTTTTAAAACAAAAACAAAGCTTGGAAATTCAAAATTAGGGTAACATTTAAAATTAGATAGCATGAAAACACATATTCGAGAATCAAAAATCTTTCACCCTATGTAACTATCACACCTTATGAATGAGCTGAAGGCATTGATGGTCTTTCATGAAGTTTTTGATAACCACTTTAAGACAAGAAATATCTTAATTTTTAAATCACAAGACAAATTCACTTTCACTAATAGCTGTTGAAAATTTTCCCCCTTCAGGAACTGAAAGACATATTGAAGAAACACCAACATTAAAAAAAAAAAAAAAAATGCTTCCATCTGGAAAAACAAAACAAAAACACACTGCTTTTGTTACAGCCCAAGAATACAGAAAAGCACTTTGTTTACATTGTGTATTTGACTCCATTTTGTGTAGTCAGTTTTATTATTTCTTCTATATAGTCATTTTCCTCTTTTTGCAAGTCTTTTATACAACAGGAGAGCGAAAAAAACATTTAAAAAACAGGATACTGTGCCTATAAGACCACAAAAACTGCCAGGGGGACTCGGGGGCAGAGGTAACACTAGAACATGGGTGGGCAACCTATGGCACGTGTGCCAAAGGCGGCACACGAGCTGATTTTCAGTGGCACTCACACTGCCCAGGTCCTGGCCACCGGTCCGGGGGGCCCTGCATTTTAAATTTAATTTTAAACGAAGCTTCTTAAACATTTTAAAAACCTTATTTACTTTACATACAACAATAGTTTAGTTGTATATTATAGACTTATAGAAAGAGACCTTCTAAAAACATTAAACTGTATTACTGGCACGTGAAACCTTAAATCAGAGTGAATAAATGAAGACTCGGCACACCACTTCTGAAAGGTTGCTGACCCCTGCACTAGAAACTACAGTACTTTTAAGTAGTTTATGGACATGATTAGATTTCCAGTTCATGGTGGAGCTAAAAGGAGGGACACCATTGAGATTTCTGCAAGGCTTCACCATTCTCAAACAAACTGCTCTGTCAAAAATCCAAGCAAAGCTAACAAACCATAGGGACCCCGTCCTTTCCAAATTCTTCCAACCCATGTATTGCCTTGCCCGCCCCCTTCTTTCACCCCACCACAGTCACGCAAATATGCCAAGACCAATTTTAAACAAATCCAAACTTACAAAAAGCTGTTTTAGATTCAAAACTGCAACAAAAAACTCATGAGCAAGATGTTTCAGAAGTGAAAACCACCTCAGCTTCTGACTGTCTTGCTTCCCAAATGCCTCATGCCAAGTTTTTTTTTAGAAAGATAGCATAGAGCAGAAGTCTGAAGTTTCAGGCAGCTTAGTTAGGTTTTGCCAAACTACAGGGCATGTCAAAACCGAGCCTGTAACAGCAAGCTAGTTTCAAACTTAATACTAATAAAATAGCGTTGTCTATTTAATAACAAAATGATAATAGACTCTCTCTGGTTTGAAAGCCAACAGCTTTAGCCTTGTCCAGGAGTTCCCAAACATTTTACTAAAGTGACTCATCAACTGCATTTTGTCTTTTCGTGACCCACCATTGTATATAGCACTCCCAGTGCAGGCACCGCACTAATCCCAGCCTGGTGCAGAGGTAAGGGGAGCTGGAGACCAAGCCCGCAACATACTCATCTTGCAACAATGGCAGCAGCTCCTGTCCATGACAGGAGAGTAGCTGAGCCAAACCTGATTGATATTGCAACCTGGTGCATGGGTTTACAGCACCACTAAGGTTTGGCCTGGCCATACCTGTATGGCCACAGTAACCTTAAGTGGCACTGAGACACCATGCACCAGGTCACAACGTCCAAGCGGGGAGCCAGGCCCAGCCCTGAGGGATGGAAGCCACCACAGTGGGGTCAGTGAGAGATAGGCTTGCTCTCCAACGCCCTCCTGCCCCGCAAGCTCCTCTCCAGGCCAGAAGAAATTTAGGTTTGCCTAGGCCAGGGCTCAGTGATGAGTTAAAATTGCCTGGAATGTGGCAACCCACCTAGAACCTTCCTGTGACTCACTGGTGGATTGGGACTAATTTTTTTTTTTTTTTTTGAGGGGGGGGGTCTATTTATCATACAAGAACAAAAAAATTATCCTTTTTTTAATATTCACGTAGCATCAGGGCAGTTCACTGACAAAAAAGAAAAAAAAGGACAAGAGGTTCCCTCCACCCTGAAGAGTTTAAAATCAAAATTGATAAAAAACAAGGATGCAGAAAAGCAGTATTTTTCACATCTCACTGACTCCCAGATTTAAAGGTAGGGGTTTTGTTTTGTTTTTTTAAATCAAGCATTTAGACCACACTGATTTGAAAGTTTAAATAAAGTAAGAGTAACTGGGTCAGCCAAATTATTTTGATGCGATTTGAACATCATAATTTAGCACTGTAGACAAATTCAGATTTAAAAAAAAAAACAACACACAGATTGCAAACCAACTTACCTCTGGCCAATTTGACATTTTAGAGATGATAAAATTTAGGTCTTCTATGGCTGTTTTAAACTCTTGGAGGCCAGCATATGATTCAGCTCTGTAAACTCTTAACATCAAGTCACTGGGATCTGAAAACAAGATATTTTTAGTTTTATATACATATACATACATACACACACACTTTGACCCAACTAAAAAAGTTACACATTCCTATAAGATAACAAAACCCACAAGCATGCTAGACTATTTTTTTAAAAATGCAATGGCTTCCCTAAATTTAACAGTTTTAAAAACAATGTTTGCATCAAATGCTTTGCAAAATATTTGGAACCTCCCTTAAATCTTAAAGATAGTCCATTCTAATGTACTTACATAATCTTAGGTTTTAATTTAAAAAACTTAATAAAACTACTTATTAGTTATAAAAATGAACAAAAAGGTAAAATTTGAAACCTACTCAAGAAGGCCAGATAAATTTTGTAATATACTTAACATGGACAGTTAGTTTTGCATTCACATGTACATTAAATTTTGTTTACACTTTTTAAAAATTTCTTACCTTCGCACTGAGACACTACCGAGACAAGTGAAATCATTTTAGTTCAAAGCACTTATGCCTGTTATAAAAAGTCTAATTTACTTTTACCTTTTCTGCTGTAACAAGTAAGTTAACATTTCACTCTATCTAGGCCAGGAAGTTAGACTGATCAATTTCACTGCAATTCTCAAGCACTACTGTGTGTCAGGATTCCAAGTGTTATAGAGAAAAGGTCTCAAGGAATAGGAGACTATAAAAAACCACAAGCATTGATAGGGGACTTGGCAACAAGTATAGTACTTGAAATTACTTAACTTTTTGTTTTTTATTGACTAGATTCTGAATCGACAATGTCCCTTAAATAAAAATTTATTTTGAATTTTAAATGTCAGAACATTTCTATTAATATTACGGTTTTGCCAGTCCTCATTTGCCTGACTTTTTGAAGAAAATGATAAATTGAAGTCTAACTTGAATCGACAGTGTCCTTTTAACACACTGTACACACCAATTCCCTTTCCAAAAAGAGGATAGGATAGTTGTTTTGAGTGGAGTTGTACAAAATGATGGGCCATGATTTAAAGGGTCTTAATCAGGCCTTTAAGGCCCCATTTGGCAAAATATGTATATTAGCTTTACACATGTGAGTAGTCCAGTTTACTTTAGTGGACCTTCTCATATGTGTAAAGTTACTTGCGTGCAAAAGTGTTTGCAAAAACATGGCTTAAATTTGCATGTGTAATTTTGTAAGCATAATCTAAATGCCACATTACGCTGTATGCAGTGTTCCTGTAGCCGTGTTGGGTCCCAGATATTAGAGAAACAAGGTGGGTGAGATACCTATGTTATTGGTCCAATTTCTATTGGTGAGAAAGAGACACTTTCGAGCTTACACAGAGATCTTCAGGTTTGGGAAACATACCCAGAGTGTCACAGCTAAATACAAAGTGAAACAGATTGTTTAGCATAAGTAGTTACATATTTCAAGGGGCCATTTGAGGTAAAGTGGCCCATTAACATGTTATCAGCCAATAACTACCCAATATGCATATGCATATAGCAGGCATAAATCCTATTTCCAAATGGGAGTGACTGTACTTGCAAAACTGCAAGCTGTTTTTAAGCTTTGTCCCAGAATTGCAATGCTTAAAGAAATACTGTCAGGTCAGCTTTGGCCCCAACTTTAGGTTAAGCATATGCTTTTTATAAAAACTAAAAATATATCCATGCAACATCTAGATTTCAAACATCAAACCACTGTTCTATTACAAACTACGGAAGTGAGAATACAACTAGCCAGTTTAATTGTTCAAACAAAGATATCAAAAAATAAGCAAGCAGCATAAACTGTAAGAAATACATTTGTACTCCAAAACTTTCAGTTTCAGCAAATTAAAATGTTATTCAGGAGGGAATCAAATAAGTATTATGGTATTTTGGATATGCTAAAAGAAATAAGTTATGAAAATACACAAGGCAAAAAGAAAGCTACGAAATTCAAATCACACTATTTATGATTACAGTATAATTTACTAATAAGTGGTGGAGTTGCACCTATATCAGTTATGTGGGGGATAGGAGGTACATGCTAAGCTAAAAGACTCAAGATGTCTTTATTCTGATTTTAACCTGACCGCATCCCTTTAATGACTTCTATTTCATTTCAACTTAATCAGCATAAGAACTACCCATCCCCACATTTGTGAAGAGTTAGGGGCAAACTTCCAAGTTTACAATTAATTCACATCCCAAATAATAGGAGAGAGTTATTAAAAGCAGTTAACTCATTTTCTCTTTTAACCTGACTAAAGCTGAGTTTATGGCATTAAGTTCAATTTAGGACAACAGATTTATGTCAATCAGATTTTGGACTGTATGTCTGGGTAAAGTGGAACTAAGATGGGATGACAAGGAGAAAAGCTTCTTTAAAACATCTGAACTAAGGGAATTTTTAAAAAGAGTAAGCTAATATTTCCCTCTCTCTCGAACTCTGAGCCTTTGTGAGAATTCCTCTATGTTGCTGGAGGAAAAAAAACCTTGCCAAGCCAATAGCTCAGAATATATACTAACATAATTCTATATCTGCCTTATTTACTTTACAGCAATGTTTTGTAAGAACACTCACAGATCAATGAATTTAAAGGTCCCTAAATATGTATGACATCTAATATAGATTTATACAGCTGTCTTAAACACCTCTAACACATTAGAACTACCACACGGAGTAACAACTTTTATTGTATAATTAGTCAGTACTTGGAACACTTGAGTTTTTTGGGCTATACAAAGGAAAAGAATGTAGAAAGGATTGTGGTCTGAGTAAATCTCTAAATCTGCAATCTAATATATGCATGAATAATATCTGCATAAGAAAACTATGGATAAATATTAAGACTGAAAGCTATGTTTTCAGGTTTTACCTGTCATTTGTTAAACCCAAACCTAAATGTAAACTTGGTACAACAATGTAATTAAAAAACTCTTCATTCATAGACACCTCAAATATTATGACAGTCAGAGCCATAAGCAGTGCCATGGGGAGGAGGAGGAGGAGGAGAGATCCCTTAGGTTCTTAATGTCTAACCAGAAAAATCCATCTCTCCTTCCACTTCCTCAAAAATCCTAAACCATAAATGTTTATAATCACAGAGACCCATTTACAATCCAAAAGCCATTTAGATTTTACTTCATTTGTTTGATTACCTTTTATGTGTGTGCCACAATGCCAAATTCTATATTAAAATAAAATACTTAATTCTTAAGAAGTTCCTAGTTTAAAAATAAATTACTCAACACTCCATGCTCCTTTGGCCTGACTAACACAGGATGCTACAACTGTACTAAAAAATAGTTTAGGACACTGCTACAATCAAACATCCACACATATTATGCTCCCAAGAGATGTTTAAGATTTGAACAGAATATTTCTAACAGGAGTGTATTTTGACAACAGTTTATTCTGAAATGGCAGCTAACATTTCTCCCTAATATGGATCAGAAAAGAGACTTCTGTCAAATGAATATGTTTAGCTTGATATCTAAACTTTTTCCCCCCTGCAATTTATGGCAATTCCATAAATGCAGTGCCCAAGTATTAAAAACCAAATGTTAAAAAGGTATAATTTCAGACTAAGTTTCTGAACAACCATTGTAAAAATAAAGAGACTAGAACTTAACCAAATTCAGTCTTCCATACCGGAACTAAGGCACCATAAGAGGGAACCTGGCATTGTTTCTGTCTAGGTGTTTATGTCTTGCTCATCTCTATGGTGTCAAAATGCTTGGGTGAGCTAGACTAACCTCACTGATACAGTGACCACATGAGTCTGTACAGAGCCAAGCTACTGTCCGTACTCAATAAATAATAATCCAAGAACACCCTTTCACCCCCCCCCCCTTGCCCTCTCTAGCAACAGTGTATTATGAAACGCCTACCACACCCATCTGTGATGTCACTAGCATTACACAACCTGTCCCCCTCCATGCCCCGTCTGCTTATGCAACTAGGCCTGGCCTGCTGGGAATTGTCTCAGTGACACACTTGAGAGGCTGGGAAAACAGGTCTCTCTTTGGAAACAATGCAAATACAGCAGGCATGGTTCTAAGATACCCTGTCACCGTCCAACAATGTCTATGTCGGAGGCACGGAAAAAGCTGGCCTGGGAAAAGGTTTGCAGTAGAGGGGCAGTGTGCCCCACTCCACAAGTACCCCTCCGTGTATCTGCTCACCAGACAGCCCTCATGCAGCCCCACAATCGGTTCTCTCGCTGCTCGTTCCCGTAGTAAGTTAGCGACATTAGAAAAGTCAACTCTTGGAGCTCTAGCAAACTTCAGACTTGTTTCAAAGGGCCTATCCCTGCCAGCTTCCCCTCGTGATTTCGGCAGCTTACTTCATCCCGGCGTCGACTCCTCCCCGACTGAGCTATGAGGGGAGGAGAGGGGCACGGTGGAGACGGAGTGACAGGAGACGGACAAGAGCACTCAGCTCCCTGCGGCACACCCGAGGAACCAAGTCTCGGCCTGTCGCGCCAACTGAAACCGAAGCGGGTCCCCTGCCCCCCTGGGTGCAGAACAGACTGGGGGGGGGGGGGGAACGTGCCAGGGCCCAGCGCGCAAGCTGAGCCTCCCCCGCTGCCCATTACCTGCTTGCAAGGCCTGGCTGGCGGCGCTCAGGCTCTCTCGGAAGCGCCCCTGGCTCAGCAGTTCCCCCAGCAGGTTGCCGGTCCGCGCCCTCTCACACTCGGCCGGGAACCATTTCTCCGCCAACTGGCTGAGGACGACGCTGGTCCGGAGCTGGGCGGCGGCGCCACCCCCGGCCGGCGGCAGCAGCAGGTCCCGGCACAGGCGGCAGCGGGAGCGCAGCTCCCTCCGGAGGCAGCGGCGGCAGTAGCTGTGCCCGCACGGAGCGGTCACCGGCTCGCCCAGGAAGCCCCGGCAGCCGCAGCAGGTCAGCGGCCCTGCGGCCGCGCCGCCTCCCTCCTCCCGGGCCCCCTGGTCCCGGCTCCAGTCCAGCCCCTGTCGGAGGCGGTAGTTCAGCACCAGACAGTCCACAAGGGTCTCGAGGCGGCGGGGTCCCGCAGGCGGCCCGAGACGCAGCGCCGCCGAGTAAGTCTCCAGCGCTTCCTTCAGGTGGTTCCCCAGGGCCAGCAGCTCCCCGCGCCGCAGCAACCGCTCCTGCTCCCCTTCGGGCTCTCCGCGGGGCCACCCGCTGCCCCCTGGCTCCGGGGACCCCTCCGAGCTCACAACCACCGACGACGACGACGCCATCCTGCTGCGAGCCCCCACCCTGCCCCGCTCGCCGTCCGGATCCCAGAGGGGGGTGTGGCGCTCCTCGCGGCGCGGCTGTAGCCGGGCTCTGCTCTGCGCACGGCCCCGAGGCACTCGCGATGGGGGGGAGAGGGGGTGTACACACTTAAGCGGGTGACGGGCGCAGCACACGCGCGCCCTATAGCAGCAGCTTCACGGAGCGGTCGTTAGACCGTAACCCCCTTTCAAACATCGCCGCAGACCCGCCGCTGGCTTACATAAAAAGCTGCGTCACCTGACCACAACGTGCACTCTCCATTGGCTGAGAGGCACGGCGTGGGGGAGGGGGCGGAGGAGATTACAAAACACAGCTCGACGCTCCCCGCGTGCCATAGCTCAGCGAGGAGAGGGCGGGGCCTACAGGCGCGGAGGAGCCGAGGGAGGAGCCCGCCGGGGTGGTGGGCAGGGCCTAGGGGAATGGGCGGAGACTCGGTGCGTGTGAGGCGCTCGCAGTTAGGGAGCTCGTTCAGGTCAGCCTGGCTGGAGCGGTAAGGAGGTGTTCTCGGGGCAGCACAAGAGGCTCCAGCAGACCGGCAAGGGGAGAAGAAACAACCCAGTGGTGCTAAAAATGCCTGAACCTCTGTGCTCTACAGCGCCCCCATTATGACAGAATCTGCCCCCCGCCCCCAGCTAAATACACACGTGCACTTTTTTCAAATAGCTTTAAACAGTGCCTGTGCCTGACTGGCTCTCATGAGAGCAAGACGCTTCTTCGAGCCTGTGCTGAGTGATCTGCAGGTGCCAAACTACCCCGGGCAGCACGCAGTGGGGCATTGTAACCTTCAGCATTTCAGTTGGGAGTGAAGGTTTCTTATTATTTATATTACTGTAAAGCCTAGGAGCCCTTCTCAGGAACCAGGATCCTGCTGTGCTAGGCCCTATCCTGTTAGGAGCTGGGTGAAATTAGGGGATGAGTTAAAACCCCATTGAGATTGAAGGGTCACACTTATCAATGAACATAACTGTAAACATAAGCCCCATCCTCAGATGAAAGGTGTGTGCAGGAGATTTTGGTGGAGTAGCACTTTGGGTAGGTGTTGGGGAGAACAGGGGGGAAGGGAGGACAGGTAAGAACAGAGAGAGAAGCAGGAAAGCCAAGCAGTAGGCTATGACTCTAGAAAAAGCTAGAGTGAGTGTGTTTGGGTCTGTTAGCTGAAGAGGCTTGGGGCTATAAGCTAAATAATTGCTCCATTTGTGCCTCCTGCATTGGGAAAAGTGGGATTCTATATGTTCTTTGTAAATAAACCCAGTTGCATCCAAAAATACTAGACTCCTTCAATGTCTACTTCTAAATGAAGCATCATCTAGATTCTCAACTTTGAGTTGCTGCTCACGTCAAAGAGGGACAACAACTGTGTTAGAGGTGGGATCTAGTTTCCAAAGAGAGAGATTGTGAGCTGTTAAACCAAGTGTGATGTTATGAGTGTAATATAATATCTCATTGAAAGGTGACAGGGCCAGAAAGAGTTAATTACCTCCCAGACTGACCTAACCCATGGCTGAACTTTAGTGACTGGTTAGGAAGATATGTAAATGAATAGAGCTTTGAAATGCAAGTCTGCATTGTTAGAGATAAAAGGGTAGCTGTTTGCTCAGGGCTTGTGATATAAGCAAACGAGTCTTGTCTATTGCTATAGCTTTGATTCAAAGATCAAAAAAGGAGTATCAGTATTTAGAAAGATACTTAAGTGAAATAGTATTATTGTCTATATGTCTCTTTGAAGGTTGTGGTAACCTGTATCTGAACTGTTTAATGGATAAATTATCCTGTGCTAATTGCCATGATGTTTAGAAGAAGGAAAGTTGAGCCTATTGTTTTCTCAGGCCAAAAGGCTGCTGGAAATGTATAAAAACCTTGGAACACGATCCTTCTGCATCTCAGATCTGCTTTGGGTTTCAAGAGGGGGAAACCTTAAGCGACAAGGATTGAGATACCCAGTCATTGACTGGAGCCACCCTGAATATGGACATTGGACTATAACCTATGGACTATATCTAAAAGGACTGGCAACTACAAGCTCACCTCTGCTATGTATCTAAACCTCAAGAATTGAATTCAAGTCTGTATGTATATTGATCTTTTAACCAACTCTCTCTCTTTTCTTTTTTAATTAAATTTAGTTTAGTTAATAAGAATTGTCTAGAAGCGTGTATTTTGGGCAAGATCTAAGTTGTAATTATACCTGGGTATGTGGCTGATCCTTTGGGATTGGAAGAACCTTTTCTTTTATATGATGAGATAAGATTTTCAGTAATCATCATCATATCTGACGTGTGTGTCTGGATGGAGGCCTGAGGCTGGGTTTTTAAGGGAACTGCATTGTTTGGACTTCTGAGTAACCAGTGAGGCACTATAGAAGCTGTTCTGTGCTGGCTTGGTAAACTAAGTTTTGGAATATCCACCAGCTTCTGGGGTTTGTCTGCCCCGTTTTGTTTGCAGCTCACCCTAATTGAGTGACCTCAGCTGGCTCCCAAGGGCAGCACCGTCACACCAAGATAGAACAATTAATGGAGGTACTTGCAGGAATCAAAAATGGGCATCAGGATGTAAAACAAGACTTAACACAGGAACTGGACCCATCACAAAAGAATTTAAAGTAAGACCTGGAAGTTTCACAAAAGTAACTAAAGCAGCATCTGGAGGATTCCCAGTTCAAATAATGCAAAATCCCCGTATCTTTGAGGGGAAAAAAGCTCCCTGGGAGACTTATTGGCTCAATTCAACTAAAATGAATGGGTGGTAAGTGGGACAGAAAGGAAGGTTTCAAGCAGCTAATTTAGGGGTCCCAGCTCTTTCTGTCCTGCAGAACTTACCCCCAGAAAAGAGACTGCTTATCCAGACCTGATACAGGCCCTTAGCATGCAGTTTTGAGCTAGCCTGGCAGAGCTAAGAGCTAGAAGGAGAGGCATTTGACAATGGACCAGTTTATAGATGCACAGCTGGAGTTGGACTTGCAGATCAAGATCAGCAAAAGGACACCAGAGACTGTGGAATTTGCCACAGAACTTGAATCTTTCCTTGCAGTAGTTCACCAGAAGAGGAAGCAACCACTAGTGAGGAAGATGAAAACTGATCAGTATTAGCCCTGTAAGTACAGTTCTGTGTCTAATATGTATGATAAAGAGTGGATTCTAATCTGGTTCATGATTTCACTGAACAATTCAAACAGATACATGTGGTTTGTTTAAAAAAAAATTGCTTTTTTGCATTATTGCCAAACAGTTCAGTTATGTGCTGGTACTATGACAAGAGTAGCCACAAAGAAGGATTGCTATAAATTGAAGGCAGGCCAAGACAGTTGAAGGTGTCTAGCAAAAGCTTCTGTCCCAATTCTGGAAAATGGGGAACACTACACTGAAGAGGCAAAGCTTGATGGAGGTACAAGTATGAGACCCAAAGTTTTTGTTTAGATCTGGGCAGTTAAATAATAAGCAGAGTTTGGCTATTAATTGTATAATAGAATCTGTTATCTGTATGGGAATAGTTGACACAGGCTCAAATGTAAGTTATTAGGCCAGATGCCATAAATATAAAGGGAAGGGTAACAACCTTATACAGTACTATAAAATCCCTCCTGGCCAGAGGCACAAAATCCTTTTACCTGTAAAGGGTTAAGAAGCTCAGGTAACCTAGCTGGCACCTGACCAAAAGAACCAATAAGGGGACAAGATACTTTCAAATGGGGGGGGGCAGGGGGAGAAGGCTTTGTTTTGTCTGTTCTGGGTGCTTGCTGGAGACAGATCAAGAAAGCAGGCAATCCAACTCCATTAGAATTAGTAAGTACTAGCAAGGGAATGTGTTAGCTTACTTTTATTTTGGCTTGTGATTTTCTCTGTGCTGAGAGGGAGGTGTATTCCTGGTTTTCTTTTTGTAACTTTAAGTTTTGCCCAGAGGGAAATCCTCTGTGTTTTGAATCTGATTGCCCTGTGAGATTATCTTCCATTCTAATTTTACAGAGGTGCTTCTTTTACCTTTTTTTCTTTCTAATAAAGTTCTGTTTTTTTTAAGAATCTGATTGGTTTTTTTTAGTGTCCTAAAAAAACCCAAGGTTGGTCTGTGCTCATCTTGTTTATTCTAAAGCCTCCCCAGGAAAGGGGTAGGGCTTGGGAGGATATTAGAGGGGAGTAGGAACTTCAAGTGGTCCTTTCC
This sequence comes from Emys orbicularis, assembly GCF_028017835.1. NCBI lineage: Eukaryota > Metazoa > Chordata > Testudines > Emydidae > Emys > Emys orbicularis. The sequence goes on along the minus strand of NC_088687.1, from coordinate 91,793,793 downwards.
CTGAGTTTTGTCTAATGACTTGGTGGTGGTAGCGTTACCTAATCCAAGGTACAAGGGAGCATTTGTGCCTTGGGGAGTTTTTAACCTAAGCTGGTAGAAATAAGGGGGACTTTCATGCAGGTCCCCACGTCTGTACCCTAGAGTTCAGAGTGGGGAGGGAACCCTGACACCAGACATGCTAAAAAGGCTAAGGAATAGGGGATCCAAAACTGAACTGCCTAATTAGTCTCAAGTGGAGACTGACTGGACCAAGGGTACCTATTCAAAAACTGGGAAAATTGGGTCTGAAGATTGGACCTATAAAATTTGAGCAAGAAGTTTTGTGTGGCTGAAAGAATGAATGAGCTAATTGGCTTGGATTTCACTACGGCTAGTAACTGTGTAATCAATTCCAGGAAAGGTGTCATACAAATTTAGTCTGTGAAAATTCCTTTTAAAATATGGCTGTGACATTCCCCAGCATTCAATCAAGAGTGTTGAACAGCTGTGCCCCCTTAATTCTCTACCCTGGGATACCACTTACACTGCTTTGCTGCTGAACAGCCACCTCTCCAGGTTCTTCTCTCACACAGCCTCCGGCATGTAACTTGCTCCCAGCCACACAATATTGAGTGCTACTAGCTAGCCACTCATAAATTACTTATAGGGTGACACCCATATATTCTTAGTCCTAGCCTTGACCCCAGAAATGTGCATATTATATTGCACAGTATCCCTCAGACAGTATAAGCTCATAGTCTGTCATTTCAACAAAAGAAAATGATAATGCACCAACTTTGTTATTTCAAATGGAGTTTCCCACATACTTTAATCTAAATACACACTGGTTAAGATAAAACAATAAAATAAGTTTATTAACTACAGAAAGGTAGATTTTAAGTGATTATAAGTGATAATGCATAAAAGTCAAGATTAGTTACAAAACAAAATAAAAAGATAATGCAAGATAATTCCTAAACTTTAACAAGCTAATAGGATTTAAAGCAAGTATCTTTCTCAGGCTGGATTTCCTTTCAGCTAGGGACCTCTCCCCCAGTTCAGAGTCCTTCAAGTGTTTGTTGATGTCATGAGCAGAGATATGGGAGAAGGAAAGGTGAGGTGGAGGCCACTGTTTTGCATACTTACACCCCTATTTGAGGATTACCCCCCCACTGGGGAGCGGACAGTCTCTTGTGTATGTGAGGTCTGAACAGTCTCTGAAATGAAATGTAAATTTCTTATTTACACCATCCCAGTGCTGAAGAATGGCTGCTTAAGCTGCTCATTGCTAAGGCTAAGTTTTTGTCACGAATATTTTTAGTAAAAGTCATGGACAGGTCACAGGCAGTAAACAAAAATTCATGGAAGCCTGTGATCTGTCTCTGACTTTCACTAAAAATATCCCTGGCAAAAGGGGGTAAATGGGTTCAGCACCCACTGCTGCTGGGGTTACCGGCTCCCCCACTGCTGCAGTGCGTGGGAGCCGTGGGGTCCCCCTGCCTTTGGGGCTGGACTGCTGCGGGGTCCACCAGCTGCAGGGAGTCACTGCTGCCCACCATGGCTGGGCAGCTGTGGGGGGGCCCTGCTGCAGCTGGGCAGCTGCAGGGGGTTCCCCCAATGCCCATCATGGTTGGGCAGTAGTGGGGCCCTGCCGGCCGCCTGCCGCGGCTTGGCAGTTGTGGGGCGTCACTGCTGCCTGCTGTGGCTGGGCAGCTGCGGGGTCTGCCTGCCCCCTGTCCTCTGCTGCGTCTGGGCAGCTGTGAGGTCTCCCCACCAGGGCGGGGGCTGGGAACTGCAGTGGGAGCTCCAGCCCCGGGGCAGAAAATGTCACGGAGGTCAATGGAAGTCATGGATTCCATGACCTCCGTGACATAATCGTAGCCTTACTCATTGCTCTTTAACACCTGGCTGGGGTGCCAGTGAGCTTTTGTCTCTGAAAAACTGGTTTGGAGCTGCTTGTCTAAACCTTGGAGCATGCTATAACAATGATACATAGTAGAATCTAATAAATTCTCATACAATGTTGATGCCCACATTTTACCAGGACAACAATATTCAGTAGATTATGTGTTTTCAAATGATATCTTACAAGGCACATTTTGTACAAAATGTATCGTAGTCTTGTAAAAGTGGTGACCAAAATAGTATTGACCTTCACAATGGCCTAGATGAGACAAATGGTTTGTAGGCAATTGGTTTGCAATGAACAAGTTGTCCTGCTCCAAGAGGCAGAAACCATTATAAGAGCTATATGTTGTGGTAGCTTTCCAGCAAGGGAAAAATGGGGAGTTGCTGAAATCTGTTTTGAGATCCAGGTTCTTGAGGGAATTTTATCTACTAAACTTCTAGGGATCTAAAACAAGAACTGATCCCAGTTCGTTTGCTGGATGTTTCTGACAAACAACAAATAGTAAAAAAGGGAACTGCTGTTGCAAAATGTGGGCCGATGCATCTGTTAAACACTGATATAGAAGAAAACTACAAGGGGGAAGGTGAATGCGCAGAGCTCCTATTGGACCTGTTCCAGGGCAGTGTTGTACATTTAAATGGGGAACAGCAGAACAGCCTAAGAGACTTCTAAGAGACTTTCTGGTTAAGAATCAGGAGTAGTTCTCCTGATCTAACAAAGCTTATAGGTTGTACTGCACTGGCACAGTACAAGATTGGTACTGGGGGGAGGGGGGGGAAACTAACCTATTAAACAGCCAACTCACTGGTTACCAGTAGCAAAAATGGAAGAAACACTACAGGCCATTGAGGAAGTGTATGAGGAAGACATAACTGAGCCTTCAACTAGCCCTTGGACCTCACCTGTAGTTCTGGTGAAGAGAAAAGATGGCAGCACCAGATTTTGTGTGGACTGCAGAAAATTAAATTAAATCATAGAATCATAGAGTTAGAGGGGACTGCAAGGGTCATCTAGTCTAACCCCCTGCCAAGAGGCAGGATTTGTTGTGTCTAAACCATCCAAGACAGATGGCTATCCAGACGCCTTTTGAGAACCTCCACTGAAGGAGACTAAAAGATTCTTATCCATGACCACAAATAGATGATGCCTTGGATGGTGTAGCAGATTCAGTCTGTTTTTCCACACTGGATCCTAAAAAAGGGTATTGGCAAGTGGAAGTGGAAACCAAAAAGTGGAGGGGAAAAAAACCCTGCTTTCACAGCAGGACAGGGCTTGTGGCAATTTAAAGTGGTGGCTTTTGACTTGTGCAATGCGCTAGTCACATTGAGAGGCTAATGGAGAGGGTATTATGTGGCATTCACCCCTCAGCCTGTCTGTTACACCTAGATGGTTGCTATCCTGGTGCATGCTAAAACATTTAAGCAGGAACTAAAACTTTTATAAGTGGTCTGTGATAAGCTGAAGGCAGCCAATTTGAAACTGAACCCAAAGAAATGTGAATTGTTCCAAAACAGATAATCTACCTTGGAAACACAATTAGTGAGAAGGGAGTTTTCACTGAGAACAAGAAAACTGAGGCTGTGCAGCGCTGGCCAACTCCCCAGATGTGCAGAGTTTTACAGGGCTCTACTTCTATTACAGAAGGTTCATTTCTGGGTTTGCCAATTCTACAAAACAATTGCATAGATTGGGTGAGAAAGCAAAACCATTTTAGTGGTCAGCAGATTACTCCTGGGGAATTCTGCGCCCTAGAGGGGGGATGCAGAATTCATACCTTCTGCAGATTTCTAGTGGCTCATAGGTGCTATGATATGAATGATTAATAAATTAATAAAAAAATCTTAATTCTAGTATGTGGGTAGATGTTTGCAACATCTTTGGGGGAAAATAGCAAATTCTAGCAAATTTAAACATATTGTACATATCAGTAGAAATTTCAAGCATTCCTACTATATTTTTGAACATATGCATAATGCTCACATCTCCTTCTAAGATATCCACTCTGTATTAAATGACAGTCCATGATAATAAGGAACTTGGTTTATGGGAGACAGAATATAGAAATATTAAATAGAAACTTGTTGTACTGAAAGTTTTCAGTGACTTATGTAAAGTAAATAGTTATCTTGTGAGGCAGTGTGTTGCATAATGCAATCAAGGGCATTTATTGTCAACTAGCACAGGCATGGAATGACTGTTTTTGATTCTAATTCCCTTATATAAGCATATTTACATCCTAAATATAATAACTCATACAACTCTATAGAGAAGTACGCTTAAGAGTGTTATGCAAAGAGGTGAAAGCAAGGAAGTACTGCAATATGTACTGATATGTTTCTCTAATGCACTGATGAGAGCTAAGCACAAGGGATGAATTCAGAAGTAAACAGAGTATCAGTCTTAACTTAACACTTTTGTTTTTGTTGTTTTGTGTCATACCTTAAACTTTATTTTGCTTCCTTTTGGGACAGTAGTTTTTAGTGACACATTCAGGTGAAGTAGAGCACATACATATATATATATATATATATGATGGGATTTTAAAGTATTTCTTTTGGCCTGATAAATTGCAGTAGCCACTTTGGAGCCAGGCGAGCTATTGTATAAATATGTATAACAAAGTGTTCAAAATATACATTGTTGACTCAATAAGTTGTAATGGGTAGTTGAATTTTATACAGTTGATTTTTGTAATAAATATTTAAAATACTGTCATTTCCATCAAGAAGATTGGGACACTCTCAAAGCTTTCAGTTAAATAACATTTTGAGTAGCATGGGGCAGACTGGCTCTTTTAGCTCTAAAATGGAAGCTTGTATAACAAAAAATCTGAGCTTGCTCAAAGTTGGTGGGTTTGAGTTTGCCATGCTAAAGTAAAATCTCATGTAGACATTTGAATCATGATATTGTGATGTTGCATTGTGAGGTAAATGTCACCATATCCTGTTTTGTCATGCCCTGGAAGGCTATAGTCAGAGAATTTGAGGGTGGAGAAGGAAAAAAAAATGGTCTGGCTGCTTCTCTGCAGGCATTAAAGAAGAAACACCTCTCCAATCTGCTCTTTATCATTTTGTGTGCTTGGGATGGACTTATAGAGCAGGGGTTGTTCTGGGCTGGTGTCACAGCACAGTGCAAATTTTATTGTGGTACAAACATCATCACTAAGGTTGAGTTTTATAATTATAATCCAAACAGCTTCAGATTTATTCACTCCATGCAATATAATTAATGTCCTTCAAAAGGAAACTGAACCCATGTTACTCAAAGCAATATATAGATATTATTGCAAAAGAGAATCACTACTTCTCATGAATTATTAAGATACATATTTGTATTGTGATAGTTCCCAGAAGTTATGTCAGGATTGGAGTCCTATTGTGACTAGCACTGTAGAAACTTGGGCCTTGTCCTGAACAGCAGAGAGAGGCAAATCCTGACCACAGCAAGCTCAACTATAAGTAGCTCTTGCAAAGTGAACCTCAGAGTCTTCAGTCTAATAGACATGCTATTTCTATGTAGGGAAAGATCAAGGCCTAAACATGGAACATTTGCTTTATGGCCTAGATAAATAGATATCCCCAAAGGTGGATGTTTTAATTGCAGCATTGCTACAACATTTGCTACAGTGACATTGCTATATAATATGGTTTTAAAAATAACATTGTTTATGAAGTAGGAAAATACATTCTGTTACTGGAACAAAATTACTTTCCATTGCATATTATTGCTTATGTAACTCAATATGTATTGAGTCACTATTAAGCAACAATTGCTAAGTAAGGTAGATAAACTACTTGTTCTTACTTTTGCAATTCAAAATGTAGGGAATGCATGATTTATTCCACCACCAGAGCAATAATGCTATAAAAGCTTGGCAAAGCCCAGTTGTACACCGGACTTGTAACAGGGTTGCCATTTACAGAGCAACCCCTTGGGGCCTCAGGTCACTCTGCTGCACTCTGCCTCTGTTTCTCCCCTACTTCAGGGCCCCTTGAGAACTGCACACAGGCTTCTTGATTAACACGATCCATTCCTAGCTGGAACTCAGCCTTCTGACTTTGGCTTCCAGGTCCAAACCTAATCAGGGTCTCCCCTAGGTGTCTCCTGAGCTCTGGGCCCAAACTCCGCTGGTATCAGATTCTTCACTGGAGAAACCTTTTTCATTCCTTACAGTTTCATCCCGTTCCCTGTAGCTTCCTGCTGCCCTTTATAGGGAAAACATCTAACAGGGGTGGCTAGCCCCAGACTCTCCAGCCCTTAAGGGGTGAGCTACCTTGTTACAGGACTACATTGGATGTGATTTGCCCTTCCTCCCCCTGGTGTAACATTAGCTTTTTTTCAGTTTTACAAGGTTCCTTTCAGACAGTTTGATTTTTGTTCTGAGTCTGTGAATCACAGGAAAAACAACCAACACATACTCAACCTCTGTTTCATAAGGGAAAAAAATGGGGAGCAAACTCTTGTACTCTTCTTTCTGTCTCTGAAGTGTTAGAGTCCAGTCCAGACAACTTTAACTCACTGAAGTAGCCTTTACTAACCCAGTAAAGTCAATTCAACTACACGGGTAAGTAAAGACTACTTGGGTGGACGAATAAGGATTGGCAGGATTTCAGGCCCTAAGTTTTTCTTCTTCATTTATACACATTTTAAAGAGGATCCCATAACTTTTATCCAGTCTTTGGGATACATGCATTTTTTCACGGTAATGCATTTTTTCTTTGTCTATAGTTACTGAGTATTTGCAAATCTAATTTGATGTGTTAACTTTTTTTTTTTTTAAGGATTTTGCTTGGGTCCATGCCAACAGACTTTACATCAGCTCCAAATCCTCTTTTCTACACAATTCCAAAACATTTTTTGGGGGGAAAGTGCACTCATATTGATTGCCTCTGACGAATATTTGAACATTCTTTATTTGTTCTGTTCATTCTTCATGGAGTTAAATATACTGTTAAAGTAACTAAATTATAACCATATAGGTGTATATGTGGCTTTAATTTGGAATGAGCTATAAAACAGGTTTATGCCTAACCTGTTGAAGTTTGGTTTTAAAATAACTCATATTATCTTTAAACAATTAATTTACCTTGACACTTCTTGTGAGCAGAAGTTACCATCTCTTCTCACATGACCAGCAATCAGGCTCTCACACACAACATTTGTCTGCTTCATGTCAGGGCAAAGGGAACATCCTCTTTAAAAGCATCAGATAACTTGTTCCCAAATTAATTAACTATAGTAATTACATTTGGTTTTCTTAAACTAATTAGGCTTTTAATAGCAAGTACAATATAAAAGGGGAAACAAAAAGAATTAACAATAAAAGCTGTTAAACATTTAACTGCATCACTCAAGCTCATAGAAAGATCTGGTGAAGATGCATGATAAATGCTTGAGCTGGATTATGGACTTCATAATTCTCTTTCATGGGAGCAATGATTTATGAAGGATCATTCAGTTAAGATGGCTACATACAGCCCAATAAATTAAATGCAATGCATATATTAGTTCTCCATTCTAAGTGAAATGTCAATACTAATATTACTGATCAAATAGAAAGTCATGAAATTCATTTCTAACATAGCACCTTTCATCAGAGTATCTAAAAGCACTTTACAAATATAATTAGTTATGTCTCTTAATTACCTACTTCACAGGGGTTCTATTACCACACTCTTCTCTTCTGCAGACTAAATAAGCACTTCCTTCTTCTCCCAAAAATCTAAGGCAGTCAGACATGCTCAGTTACACAAAGAGGCAGAATTACCCACCTGAGAACACACCTTTTTCTGAAGGCCTTCCCAGCTTGTGTAGAGCTGGCATACTGGTTCTGTACTGGCCCTACTCCCACCTTCTGATGCAGAGAGAGTATGTCAGTGGCATGAGAGGGTGCTTTAGCTATAGGCAGACTAGGCAGATTCTGTAGACTTACTCAGATTCCTTCTGTGGGCAGCAGTGGTGTCAGATTAGGCTAGGACTGCCCAGGGGAGGGTGCAGCTGCTATCTGGGGCTTGAGGAGCAGGAAGCAGCCCCCAGCCGGGGCTAAGATTGTGGCTATGGCACAGTTGCTCCTCCTAGCAGCACTGTGAGTGCTGCTGGAGCTTTGGCCACAAATGTAGCGACCCACCTGGCTCCATGTCACTGCCCAGCCTTCACTGGCTTCTGCAAGCCCTGCTGGCCAGGCAGCCCCCAGCCCCTCCCTTGCCACCTTGGATTTACACTGCAGCTGCCACTTCAACTTCACTGTGTCTCCGGACAGTGAGGAGCTAATCCAGAAAGGTGTGGGGGTTAGAGCTGCCAACTTTCAAATTGCACAAAACCAAACACCCTAGCCCTGCTCCTTCCCTGAGCACCCCCACACCCCCGCTCACTACATTTCCCCTTCCTCGGTGGCTTGCTCTCCCCCACCCTCACTCACTTTCACTGGGCTGTGGTGGGGGTTGGGGTGAGGGCTCTAACTGGGGATGTGGGCTCCAGGTTGGGGACAGAAATGAGGGGTTCAGGGTGCAGGAGGAGCTCCAGGCTGGGGCAGGGAGTTGGGGTGCAGGAGGGGGTGAGGGCTCTGGCTGGGGGTGCAGGCTCTGGGGTGGAGTTGGGGATGAGGGGTTTGGGGTGCAGGAAGGGGCTCCAGGCTGGGGGGTGGGGCTGAGGGATTCGGAGTGCAGGAGGGGGCTGCAGTTTGAGGCAGGGGGTTGGGGTGCAGCAAGGGGTATTTGCTCTGGGATGGGGGTGCAGGCCCTGGGGTGGGGCCAGGGATGAGGGCTTGGGGTGCAGAAGGGGGATCTGGGTTTGTGGGAGGGCTCAGGGCTGGGGCAGGGTGTGGAGCTCAGGGTTGGGGCGTGGGCTTACCTTGGGTGGCTCCCAGTCAGCGGTGCAGCGGGGCCAAGGCAGGCTCCCTGCCTGTCCTGGATCTGCTCTGCACCCTGGAAGTGGCCAGCAGGTCCAGCCCTAGACGGGGGGGCAGGAGGCTCCACGTGCTGCTCTCGCCCTCAGGCACCGCCCCCCCCCCCAGCTCCCATTGGCTGCGATGCTTCTGACAATGACCAAGAATTGCCACTGATGAGGCAGTTGTTCTGAAGTGGTCTATGTTGACACTTTTCTTAAAATCTCCCACCCCTGCAGTGCCACTACTGGTGCAGCCTCAGCTGCAGAACAGTTAGATGATGGTAGAAATTCCTGTGTCTTGCCCTGTCTACTTCACGGATTCCATTGTTGCTGTACCAATGCTGAAACAATGGTAGGATAAGTACTGAAAATTTCCCCTGTAGACCTATCCTCCTGCCTGGTTTACACTACAGTATTTACAGAAAACTCCAAGCATAGCAATACCACCAGTGCAAGCAGCAGTGGGTGCTGTAATGTATATAACCACTGGTGCTTTGTCTATATCTGCTCTGGAACACTAGGGTACTCACTGTTGCTAACACTAGTGGAATTGCATGGGTGACAGAGCAACAATGGGAGACTTCCCTGAAAACCTTGGTTTAGATCCAGCACAGCTGGCTAGCATGAAGGAGAGGAGCTGGCAACAGCACTTTTGGGAGGCTTGGAGCAGTCTACTCAAGATGAAAGCACAAGGATTGCCATTGTACTGAGCAAATAGACAATGGCACAGAGGAAGGCTCCTTATGCCCTCTGCCTCCTCCTGTGCCCAGCAGTGCCTTTTAATTCTGTTATTTTAGGGACAGTGCTATGTGAGCAGGACCCTTAAGTATCACAAGAGACATGAATAAACCACATGCACAAAAATCATTAATAAAGAATAACCCTGATATTGCGGCACTAAGTGATACATACTTATCATAATGCTGGGCCAAATTCTGGTCCCATTGAAGTCTATGGCACTGACTCCAATGGAATGAGGATCTGGCCCACTAATATACAGTACAACTTGGAATTGCTACTTATTATATATTTAGACATCTGATAAATTTTTTTATATCAATAGTCTACAGCAAAAGAACCCCAAAACATAAAGCTACAGGGAATAACAAGTTCAAGTTACTTCTGGCTCCAACCTGGTATCGAGCTGTGCTACATATAGCTCTGCTCTTCCTCAGGACAGCCTAATAATTGCTTTGCACCATCCACAAACATTCCTTGCTAGAATGATGAATCCTCAGTTTGGTGGGAAAGAAAATGAAGAATGAAGCCTCACTGTTCCTTTGGGAAAGCTTTTTTTAATGGTTAGGAGCAGCTTTATTTCAGTATGACTGGGGTTCCCAAGCAAGGAATGGTGATGTTGTGTGTCCCTTTTATATGACAAGTCACTCTGCTTTGCTGTAAGCATTCTGTCCTTATCTCTGATGTTTGAGAGTATCAAATATTATTCTCTTGTTTACTCCATGACAGCATACTTGGCTAGCTCTGAAATAGACATACAAAAAATAGCCTACAGATATTTGCTCAGTAAAGGGATAGTTTCAGGAAAAGTGGATTAGCATTCTTGGAAAATCAGCTACAAAGTGTCAGGTGATTATGCAGTGTTGCATAAATGCTGTGTTTGGGGTGTAGCCAAGCACTTTCAGAATTTATGGGACAAATAATTCTCTCAACTAGCCAGCATAAATCTGGAGCAACTTCAGTGAAATCAGAGAGCAGAATTTGTTCCTATTACTTTAACTTTTTTAAAATGCCTCTTGTATTAAAGACAATGTCTTATCCCTTGGAATACCTGAACAAGATGGTCTTGTGGTTAAGGCACTGGACAGGGACTTGAGAACTCTGGGTTTTATTCCTGCCTTTGCCACAGGCCTCCCATGTGCTTTGAGCAAGTCACTTAATCTTTGTTCCTCAGTTTCCCATATGTAAAACTGGGAATATACCCACCTCACAGGGATGTTATAAGGAAAAGTGTATTAATGTTTATTTGGTGCTCAGATACTACAGTGTTTGGGGGTGTGCGTGCATATCAGTACCTAATTAGATTAGACATTGATTATATTCTTCTCATCCAAAATATATGAAAGAGCTATGTAAAACCAAATTGTTGTTGTTGTTTATTATTTTTGTCTTCTCATGTGGGTAAACCCATAGGCAGATGGTAAGGGGGATGAAATTTCTACAAGGTTGTTCCTTGTAGAGTTGCTCCCCCCATTGTTCTATGTTATGTTTGTCTTCCATCTTCCCCCACAGAACAAAGCATACCCACAGATTTCCACTGGAGCTATGAAATGCTAGAAACATCTGCTCAGGAGCCTCAAGCCTCTTGGTCTCTGGCAGTTCCCCACCCAAACCCTGGTAACCTGGGTTCAACAGAACCACTCTGATAGGGCTCCCACAGCTGGCAGCTGCCTGGTGGAGGTATTGTAGAGTGGGGCAGGGCTTGAAAAATAAGGCAGCCTTAAGCTGTTTTAGAGTTCCTTCCTGAATTCTGCTGGGCAGAAGGGTGGAGTAGGGGAGGGGTGTCATGGGGTACTCTCTCACTGCAGGTGACACCTCCTACTTGCTCCTCTGAGGAATAGCTCTCTTTTAGGTCTAAAACCTCGCCTCGCAGTATCTCAGCTCTTGTCCTCTCTCTCACACTGCAGCCCCTGCTCTTCTTCTTTGAGAATCAGACCTCTGGCTATGTCACTACGTGTTTTCCCCTTCTGGGATATAGAGTCAACCTGGACCTACTGTCCAGGCAATGCCACTCCATCAGTGGCTGGTAGAGGAACCCAGGCTCACCCACTACTCTGGGTCCCATACGAGGGACCCTACAACATGCAGCCAAGGTCTACTCAGTCCCCAACCTTGCTGCTCTCTCCTTGGACTGCTTCCTGCTCTGCCTTCCACAGGCTCTCTTCTCAGTATGCCTTTCCATAAGGGCTAGGCTTCCTGGGTTTCCTCCTTCCCTCTCTAATGCACAGGAGGTAGATACTGACTTCCTCACCACCACAATTTTTGTTGCCTACTTCCTGGCTTTATACTAGCCTACCCAACACGTGCTCAGCTGAGCTTCATCTTCCAGTCAGGGGTTGTTTCTCCAGCCTCTGCCCCTTGTGTGGCCTATCACACTAATTGGACCTTTCTCAGCTTCCTTAACCTTTTCAGGGCTGGTGTGGTCATCCCATCATAGGGCTGTTTCATATAAAACACCTGTAATCTTTTGGGTATGGAGGCAAAATCGTTACCTGTCCACAGCTCATGTAGAAGGATGGGTTGATATTAAAATACACACAGATACTAATAGAATCTTTCACAATATCTGGAAACAGCCTTGTAAGCCTCTCACTACTGCCATAATGCTCCAGCCCCATCTAAACCACAACTAACTGAATCAGGAGATCCGTTTGTAATTTATTCCTTGACCATGATGAACACAGTTAAAATTGGTAGTGTGGCTGGGACATAACTGGGTCCCCATGTTGTATGTAACTTGGTCAGACAACAGCTGTGATTGTGTCTTTTCACTCAGTTGTCATGATAGCATAGATAAGGCCTCAAAATCTTCCATTAATGTGAATTAATTTATAGCAACTGAATAGAAATACAGTCACAGACAGACAATTTATTATAAGTTGAGCAGTGAAGGAAGGTGTCTTGTGTCTGGGGAGAGTTCTTACTGGTATTTGTGCTCTTTAGTGCTCCCTGCTGTTCTTTCTGGAGAACTACATTAATTCATTCTCCAAGCCAGCAAGAAAGGAATAAAAATAGGACTTAATACAAAGAGTTGTTGGGGTACAATTCACACCCATGGTTTCAAAACTCCATATATATATATATATATATGTATGTATGTGTGTATATATATATATATATACACACACACACACATATACACACACACACATGCATATATATATATATTACAGTGTATGTTGAAAAGAATCAGTTATGTGATTTTTAGCAATGGCTCAGAAGAACTTCCTGGGGCATTCAGTATGAATTCACTCTATGAAGAGATGGCTGAGATGGTGGTTTAGCTGCAATACAACCGGTTAACAATAAAAGATGCTTTTGTGGGTTTTTTTCCTATGACTTAAGCCTTAAGTGATAGAAAAACCCCCACAAAAGCATCTTTTATTGTTAACGGGTACTATTGCATCTAAACCACCATACATCTGTATGTATGCAAGTCTTAAAATATATATTTAGCTTACATTGCCAATATATATATAAGTACATTACTTCTATTGGCACTGGAGTTACATCACCCATTTTGGGGTGGAACATAGCAGCTGTTTACCAGCAATGTTACTCGATAACTTAGGACATGAAATGAAGAAGAATACTGTATCTAGTTGAAACTCCAGGGAGTCAAAATGTAGTTCTCCAGGATAGAATCTCCCTAGGACTTTGGTGTGGACATCTCTACTCTTGCAATAAGTGCCACAGGATTTTGATGATCACAAAAATTTTATGTCTTACCAAAAGATGGCACCTCCAATAACATATTTTTCTCTCAAGCACAATGCTGTGGCATTGACTGAATATTGAATCAGAAGTAAGAATGCCACCCACTGAATCACCACTTCCTGCAGTACCTAGGGTTTTCCTTTTCACTCCCCAGTCATCTATGTGACCAGGCCCCTCTGCTCAGCTTTCGGGAGTAGATAAGTTCAAACCTGGGGTACTATGGCTGAAAGTTTGAGAAAGTTGGAAATTGTATCAGACTGCAACTCTGTCTCTTTTTTTCACATTTGCAACTAAATAAAGCTAATATGAAAAAATGGCAAGGAAGGACTTTTAATATTTATCTCTCATTTAAGAATCATAGTATGACTTATTTGGTTTCCTGACTAGGCACTTTGGCGGTTTGTTGGGTTTTTGACCAGTTCTTGATATTACTCAGCAAATTTAAGTTTATGGTTTGATTGTTTGGCTCTCCTAGCATGTTTTGGTGGTAAGTACATTACTCTTTCCTGTATTATATAATTACACGTGCAAATTATAGTTATTTCTACTTATTATTTCCTCAGGAAAAATCCTTTTTGATATTCCTAAAGCTAAGATTTTGTCATGGTTATTTTTAGTAAAAGTCACAGACAGGTCACGGGCAATAAACAAAAATTCACAGAAGCCATGACCTGTCTGTGACTTTTGATGCTGCAGCTCCATGGTTTCCCCCACCATCTTGGTGGCTGGGAGCTGTGGGGTTCCCCCTCTGCCCCCGGCAGCTGGAAGTTGCAGGGGGTCCCCCCCTCTGCTCATGGTGGCTGGTAGCTGCCGGGTAACCATATTTCCCAAAGAGAAAATGGAACACCCCCAATCGCTCGCCCAAGACATCCGCCCATTACTCCTAGTTTTTCCCCAGTGTACCATCCTAAATAATTCCTCTCCAGTCACTTGTGGTCCCCCCTCACTCACCCACCCCCCAATTTAGTCATCTCTTAGCCAATTGCCATGTGACATCAGACTCTATATCCAAACTGGTCAAATACTGTTTGACTAATTTTTAAATTTTGTTTTCCCGAGTGACTTTCTGAATTGATTTTAAATGGCGGATTTTCCAAAACAAGGAAACTATTCTCTTTCTAAAGCAATAAAGGCTGTAAGAGGAATTCACATTTTTCAATTTGTTGTAACTTCTCCAGAATATCTACTGTGTTGTTGATTCAGACTAGCTTTCAGAATGAGAGAGCTGGATCTCTGCCAGTCTACTTACATAAGAAAATAAAAAAATAAGTCTTTTGTTGTTGCTTCAGTCCTCTGGCTGCATGGATTATCTTCACAATAACCTTTGATAATGTTTGTAACCATCAAGCAATGCTACACAGTAACAAATCTACCTATGCACAAAAGCTATTTCTACTCTTTAACTCAAAAACTGGCTAATAATTTTTCAAACTATATTATTAAAGTAAGGTGCATAGCTGAGAGAGATCAGTGCACCAAAAAACCCAGCCCAAACCAAAACAAACAAGAGAGAACCTAATGTAGACAAACAGATGTATTAAAAGTTATGATATGGCATAGTTTTAACTTAGAAAGAACAAATATTTCTCTGCATAATTTCATGAACACAGTCTGTATACCTCATGTCTCTGTAAATAAGTGCCTTTGTAAATATTCCCTCATACCCTGTTTGAATGCATCTCTGCTCCCGCTGGGCATGTTATGGTACTACATTAGATCATAAATTTCCCTGTTTATTACAGAAAATGTCTAGAAGACTGCTGTAGGCATAGCTTTGAAATGTTTTACTGGACTTATGATCTTTTTATGTCAATGTTAAGATCTATTTGCAGATTTCTCCAGAAGCCCAGAGACTCTCAGGAGAAGCTTTTCCATTAGCATAGGTAGCATCTTCACAAAGTGCTACAGTGGTGCAGCTGCAGCACTGTACGTGTAGACAAGCTCCTACTTGGGCTTACCCTCAGGCCCACCTTCAACATATTGAAAGAAATAAACCAAAATGAAGAATTAAAAACTTCTGGAGTAGAACTGATCTATTTTAGGTCCCCCAGTTGGCAGAGTGAGAAACACTGAGGCTGAGGAGGCAAAAGAGGTGCCTTGCCAAACAATAGTAAGGAATAGTAATTAATTTCTTGGTTAATGTTTTGGGTGAGATGTAAAACTCAAGCCGTTCTGACTTTTGGTCAGTAAAAATCTTAAAACCCCTTTTGAAAGGGTATGACTATTCAAACTCTGGTCTCCTGGCCAAATTCCATCCTGGACAATTATACTTTGCTTACCTAAGATATTTTTTCTTCACTTTCTAACCTAAACTGTTGTATAGTGTTGCTAGAACTGTTAAATAGTTGCCACATTCTTCTTCAAACATGCCTGCCTTGCTTTGGTGGGCAAAAGAGTCAGTAGTGTTTACACATACTTTAAAGTGTTTTGGGATCATGCTGGAGAAAAGTCCCTTTATAAAATGTAAGAACCACATGTTCCTCTCATGTGGAAAAACAGTGCAGTGATGGAAGACACAGGAAAAAAGCTGTGATGAAGACCTGAAAAATTAGCACCATATCTTGCCTTGTGATATGCACACAACACTTGCCCAAGGAATCTAGAGTAAGTCTGGTTGAAAAACTCATTTTCAAGAAGCAGTACCTGCTGTGATACCATTGGAGAAGGCTCATAGGTCAGAGTTCCAGCATTCAGTTGCACGTGGCAAAGGGCATAGGTGTCTTTTGCCACAGAATTATGCCAAGGCAAGTGTTGTACTTTGTCTTGCACACAGACAGTTGAATCATATGGCTAGGGTTACCATATTTAACAAATAAAAAAAGAGGACCCTCCACGGGGCCCTGGCCCCGCCCATTTCCCCACCCCCAGCCCCGCCCCAACTCCGCCCCTTCCCCGCCCCAACCCCGCCCTAACTCCACCCCCTCCTCCCTCCCACTCCCAGCCACGCGAAAAGGGCTGCCCGAGCGCTACTGGCTTCACGGTTTGCCGGGCAGCCCCCAGACCCTGCGCCCCCGGCAGGCGCTTCCCCAGCGCAGTGGAGCCCGGGAGGGGAAGCGCCCAGCCGGGGGGCGCAGGGTCTGGAGGCTGCCCGGCAAACCGTGAAGCCGGTAGCGCTCGGGCTTCGGGCAGCCCCCATGCCTCCGGACCCTGCGCCCCCGGCCGGGCACTTCCCCTCCCGCGCTCCGGCGGCGCAGGGTCCGGAGGCATGGGGGCTGCCCAAAGCCCGTAGCGCTCGGCTCTTAAACAGAGCCGAAGAGTCAGGGGAGGAGCAGAGCCGCCGCGGCCGGAGGCTCTGCTCCTCCCCTGACTCTTCGGCTCTGTTTAAGAGCCGAGCTGCCCGAGCGCTACCGGCTTCGGGCAGCCCCATGCCTCCGGACCCTGCGCCGCCGGAGCCCGGGAGGGGAAGTGCCCGGCCGGTGGCTGGGGTCCGGAGGCAAGGGGGCTGCCTGAAGCCCATAGCGCTCGGGCAGCTCGGCTCTTAAACAGAGCCAAAGAGTCAGGGGAGGAGCAGAGCAGCCGCGGGAGGGGAAGTGCCCGGCCGGCATTTTTCCCGGACATGTTCGGCTTTTTGGCAATTCCCCCCGGACGGGGGTTTGATTGCCGAAAAGCCAGACATGTCCGGGAAAAAACGGACGTATGGTAACCCTACATATGGCCCCAGTCTGAATCAGTCAGCAATACATTGGAAAACAAGACTATGAAGTACATATCTCTCTGTGCTCCGTTACAGGTGTCCATGCTGCAGTAATTTGCAATGGATGTTCAAAAAGAAGCAAGGCAATTGTTCTGAGGTTAGCATAGGATGTGTTGGATTTGATCCTCACTCCTCCAATCCTAATCATGTCCCCATTTCAGAGGGTTCAGGTCTCTTGAAGATGAGCTACACTGAAACTTTACTGTAACATGTTGTCACTTAGGCACTTTTCACTCGGGTAAGTTTACTGTCCCTTTCTGTACTACTGTACTGCAGACATCTTCACTGTGTGCTGTGAATTAGGCAGGAGCATATGGCTGCTATTACTGTCTTTTCATTGTAAGCCATTCGGCAAGTTTTGTTTTTTCACATGGGTCTTTTAGTTTAAAAGGTGTTTGTCTCATTTTTAGGGAATTGAATGTTATTGAAAGATATCTTGTGAACTTCACTGAAAATTGAAGTGCCTGCTGTAGTCCTGGAATAAGTACAGGGACAGTGTGAGCTTCTCCATGGGAATGAGAATTTGTTTTAATTTCTCTTGGCAAATTGAACTTACCACCCTCACTTTCCAGGATATTTTTAATATTTCATCAAATCATTTGAAAACCTTTCACCCTATGTGGTTTGATGGTCCATTATGATGCAGTCTAGGTAGGCTAAACTTGCATCTAACTTTCTAGCATAATGGAGTGAAGTAATGGGTAACAGTAAAAAACATTCAAAAACCAGTAGGAGAGCACTACAATCTCCCTGGACATTCAATAACAGACTTAAAAGTGGCAATTCTTCAATAAAAAAACTTCAAAAACAGACTTCAATGAGAAACTGCAGAACTGGAATTAATTTGTAAATGGGACACCATCAAATTAGGCCTGACTAAAGACTGGGAGTGGCTGGGTCACTACAAAAAGTAATTTTCCCTCTGCTGATATTCACCCTTTCATGTCAACTGTTGAGAATAGGCCACTTCCACCTTAATTGAATTGGTCTCATTAGCACTGACCCCCCACTTGGTAAGGCAACTCCCATCTTTTCATGTGCTGTAATATATATACTGCTTACTGTATTTTTCACTCCATGCATCTGATGAAGTGGGTTTTAGCCCACGAAAGCTTATGCTTAAATAAATTTGTTAGTCTCTAAGGTGCCACAAGGACTCCTTGTTGTTGTTTTTTTAGTAAAAAAGAAACAATAGAAAGTGCACTGTAGAAAACAATCCTGCATTGGCAGGGAAATGGACTGAAAGACTAAATAGAATTGTTCTAGTTTAAGATTGCATAATTCTAACTTCCTTGGTCACTGCAGTACATACCCCAGGCTCCCCATTGGTGTCTGGTCCTGCTGAATTGTTTTTATTTGAATCATGAGCATTGTCACTACATGTTACATAAATAGGGCTTACAAATGCAGTGCTGCGCAGACAGTGCTGCATATGGTGGAAAATTACCCAATTACAAAGTTTGGTGGGGCATCACCTGCCTACAGTAGCAAGACCAGAGGTTTTGTGATTTTGAATTCTGTGAACTGACTTTTTGTTCTGTGACAAAGCTTAAATAAATGAACTGGAAAGCAGAGGTAAGATTAACGAGATTGTAGGAATGCAGAACTCTGACAGTCTGTTCCCACTTGGCCTGGTTTAGAACTGTTGAGATAGTCAGTGTCTGGTTCATACCAGCCTCCCATTCCCTCACACCACACCACACCACACCCATCAACTCAGAAAACCTGGCTCTTGGATGTACTGCTGTTGGTCTGCTGGCAGTGACCGTACCTCTTTCTGTGCTGGTGTATGTGCGTGTGATATGAAAGCCATATAGTGTCTGCCATTGATGCAATGAGCAACATTACACTACACTGAAATTTGCCCCATAATGTAGAGCCTTTTTGAATGGGAGTACCCAATGGACAACAGCTGTCCCTGGCTCCACCTTCCTTGTGACCTTTCCCCAATCACTAATTTAGAATAATATGTGTGTTTTGCTACAGGGAGCCTCCCAGCAACTACGTGGTGGTGGGGCACTGGGGGCAGTATGTTGCTGAACTATCCGTGTCTTCTCTATGATCCAAACAGTCTCATTCCTGGCTATGCTATGCAGAGACGAGTGGACCATAGGGCATCTAAGGATTTTATTATTTTAAAAGCAAATCATGGACATTTTCATCTGTTGTCTCTTGGTGTACAACATCAGCAATTCCATCAGGCCTCTTGGGTCATGTGAAGTTGAAGTCCAAGTGGAATTTGTGTTGAGTTATATTATTGTTCAAATACTATGGTTGACAACTTTTTCTGAGATTGACAGTATTGGTGAAATGAGTGCTTGAGAACAGAGCATATGCTGAGGCAACTCTGGATATTACAAGTTCCTGCATCCTGAACTGCAAAAGTCTTCAGCTTATACGCAAGCTGCTGTCTCTCAGAATGATGTTCTCTGCTCAGGTGGCTGGCCCTAAGTGAGTATTGTTAATACAGATTTGCTCTATGAGAGCTGTAACTAGACTACAAACAATCCTTTTAGATTTATTTTCACAACTTGATCACACAGTAAAAACTCCAAACAAAGCGGATGCAGCAGGAACCTGCTAAGTCTATCATGTCTATTAGTCCATTTATATTGGCTCTTACAGTGTTCACCACTGATACCTGGGGTAAGTATGCCTCACTATGCTTAATATAGTACATCCCAGACCTTGCTACTGTCCTCATTGTAAGATTTTTGAAGTATCAGTGTTCAACCACTTAGCTCTAAACTTGCTAGTAAAATAAGATACAATCCTTTATGACTACTTTAAAACTTGCCTCCCCTTAAACACCCACAAATAATTGCCAACACAATTAACTGTGTGACCACAAATGATGGCAGTTTAGTATTATTTCTATTGTGACAGGTTCCATGCATCCTAATCACCTACACGTAGTGAAGAAACGGTCTCCACTCCTCTGTAATGTGGACCTTCCAACAGTTATGAATGCCTTTGGCATCTCCAGGCTAGACTATTGTATTGTGCCCTACTTCAGGCAACCCTTGAAGTTCACCTGGAAGCTCTAGCTAGTATGGAATGAAGCTGCTCCAGTCATAAAAAGGGCTAGTTACCATGAGCACATAACATCTGGGCTCAAGTCTTTCCACTGACTTCTTGTTTACTTCAGGGTATAATTCAAGGTGAATTAAAACCTGAGTAGTCTGGTGTATAGTTCTTTGAGAGGCCATGTCTCATCCTGTAACCCAGTCCGGTAGTTAAAATCAGACAGGAAGCTCTTATTGTCAGTTCCTGGGATTAAAACACTCCACAAACAGAGGCAGGGCTGTCCACTTCAAGATTCCACCTGAGGAATTCACTAGCTTTTTTGTCTGCCTTTAGAATACTTATTCAACAAAACATGGTGATCACATTTGGCCCAATTCTAGTCTTATTAAAAACAGTGTTAAGATTCCTGTTCTTAAATTGAAGCTGAAGTGGGCCTACTGAGCTGACAGTGATAAAAGGGCTGTTGAATTGTGAGACCTACAATTTGCTCACACTATGGCTTCAAGAAGGCTATTCTTCTAACAGTGTAATTCCTCTAGTTCTTCAGAGGGCCTCTTGTCCTCATTCAAGGCTAATCTTATTGCATATTTGTTGCATGGTCTTGTGCTACACTGTTAAATACACTGCAAAGCAGCTCATTTGTTTCATCTTCAAATCCTGTAGAATAGTTACAGTTGTGCTTTAGGTATGCGGACAGATGTTAACTTGAGTAAAATTCAAAAAAATTAGCATGTCTGTTTTAGCAAGTAATAGCAAAGGAAGCTATTCTCAAACCATGGATAACAGACCTTGCTTCTTCTGTAGTGGCTTCTGTTCATGCATTTTGCAAACAATCTTTTATCTTACAAAGGGCATGGAAATGAGAAAAATGGGCTCCAGTGCTAGATTCTTTAGATCTACATGGAAAGACATATAGTGTCAAATCCTTCTTTAAATGGAGATAAATAATATTTCCTTTTTACCACTCACTATCCATCTTGTCTGTTTAGACCAGGGATCGGCAACCTTTGGCACGCGGCCCGCCAGGGTAAGCCCCGGGCGGGCCCGTGCCACTTCCCGCAGCCCCCATTGGCCTGGAGCGGTGAACCGCGGCCAGTGGAAGCCGCGATCAGCCGAACCTGCAGACGTGGCAGGTAAACGAACTGTCCCGGCCCGCCAGGGTGCTTACCCTGGTGGGCCACGTGCCAAAAGTTGCTGATCCCTGATTTAGACTGTACATTCTTTCGAGCAGAGACTATCTCTTACTGTGTGTTTGCATAATGCATGGCACAATGAGACCCTGATTTCGGTTACATCCTTTAGGCATTGCTGTAGTACAAAGAAGCCATCATTGTTTTATTAAGAGCATTATCCTCCCTCTTGTTTTCTTCAAATCTCCTCCCTTTTAGTTTGCCGTTACGTCATCATCCAAGATACAAAACACATGACTGCTTATCAGACAAGTATTGTAAGATTTTGGCATTGGCATGTAATAATTTGTTTGCTTTTGGGGAGTATAACATATACACAGCAATTGCACCTAAAGTTTCTTAGGGTTGGTCTATACTTGGAACTTATATCAGCATAGTTATGTCTCTCAGGGGTGTGAAAAATTTACACCCCTGAGAGATGTAGCTCTACTGATCTAATCCCCTGCTGCAGACAACGCTAGGTCAATGGAAGAATTCTTCTGTTGACCTAGCTACTGCCGCTTGGGGAGATGGATTACCTATGCTGACAGGAGAATCCCTCCCGTCAGTGTAGGTAGTGGCTATGCTGAAATGTTACAGCAGCTAGCGTTTTAAGTGTAGACATATCCTTAGAGATTCAGGCAGAACAGACTTTACTGGTGATGTGCTAGTATCGAACTCCAATACATTCAGTGAAGCAGAACGAGCAAGACTTTCCACAATAGTGCCATCTTGTTACTCAAAATAATGTTACAAGTATACTCCGGGGGGGGGGGGGGGGAGAACAACAGCAAAAAAACCCTTTTCTTTGAAGTTTAAAAAGTAAAATATCAAACATCACTCTAAGTTTTTTCTGTAGTCTCAAAGATCCTAGTATTAAAGCACTGAACAAGTCCATAATGTCTTCTGAGTCACACATCAAACATCTTAAAAGTCAGTATTTATGGAGGCAAAGTATAGAAGCAGAGCAGTTACTTTCCCACTAGATGATCTTTCTCAGCTTAGGCAGATCCTATTTTCAGCTATGACCTAAACAGAAAGAGGTGGGAGCAGGCTGGCCAGCCACTCTGTGAAAAGAACCTTTTCTAAAGAGGGAATGTGGGCTGACCCCTGAATAAGCCTTCAGCCTGAAGTGTGGAAATGGGCTTAATGACTGTTCCCTGATGTAGGGACACAAATGATGTGCTGGATGGGGCACTCTGGAGCTCCTTGTTAAAGTCTGTACTAAATTCAAGGGAGGGTTGGGATGATTTCCCTACCTCAGATGGAGTTCACCTCATCTCTGGACTCTTAAATCACCTTTGCCAAGGATGAGATCCCTAACTCTGAGGAAATTTACTTCCTATTTAGATCCTGTTAAATCACCTCTGCCATGGATCCTAGCCCTGGGGCTCATATAGTTGTAATCAGGGTTTGAATGAGCTCTCCTGTGACATCTAGTGATGTATTAGGGAAAAGGACTTCAGGAGCAGACCATGTTGGTCTACACTGCCTAGGTGTGCAGCATGATGGAGCTGCTGTGCCAAAATGATCAATTCTGGTTGGTTTGGGTTACAAAAGCTGTTACTGGGGAATTTGGTTCCTGTGTGCTATGTCAATGGCAAAACTCCCATTGACTTCAATGGGGTTAGGATTTTACCCTGTGTGTTTTAGGGTAAGCATTTCCAGCAAGTGCAGATTGTTCTTACTCTCTACTTGGTTATGGCCGAGAATCTTTCTGTTTAAATGGAATGGTTTCACAATTCCCTCATTCCTGCTCTTTGGTGTGACAGGCACCTTGTGGGACAGAGTTTAGTGCAGTGCTTTCTTTGTAATGAAAGAGGTGACAGGTCTCAGGCAATTTTTTTACTTTCATAACTGATGCAGCCCAGAGGTGCCAGTGCTATGAATTGCCAAGCCTAGAGGTGCCTGGTCTTAACCCTGGCAAGCCCTGGCATAAATTAAGCTCTGGTTTAGTGCAAGTTAAGGGAGAACGTTTCTGCAAGACATTCCTTCTTAAAACATCACTGCAAGATCCGCTGCTGGCAGAAGGTGAGTGGTGGTGGGAAGGGTTGGGCCTCTAAGGGTAGGTCTACACTGCATCTGGAAGCATGCCTCCCAGGCCAAGTAGACAGACATGTGTTAGCTCTGCTTGAGCTAACATGCTAAAAATAGCAGTGTGGACATGGTGGGATGAGCTAGCCAGGGCCGGCCCACAACATTTTGGCACCTGAGGCAGGGAGCTCAAATAATGCCCCCATGCCCCCTTGCTTGGGCCAAAACTTTGAAAGGTCTCAATTCTGCCGCCTTCTTGTTCTACTCCTCTCATGGTACTGCTCTGCTACCTACCCCAATAAAGGAGAACTAACAACTTAAAACATCTTGTTCAAAATTTTAAGTAACACTTAACTTTCAAATGCCTGAACAGCAAATGTAACTTTTTTTGTCTGCATAGTAAATACTGGCATTTTTATCTGTTTGAATAATCAAAGTGGTGCTTTCCGTGCCTTCTTGGATGCAAAGATTTGAACTGCTTCCTGCTGAAGGTCCACAGTCTGGGCCAGCTCATGCTCTATTGAGATGGTTGCAAGGCCGACCAGCCTCTCCTGTGTCATTGTGGAGCATAGATTTTTTTTTAATTAACTTCAGCTTGGAGAAGCTGCGTTCTCCACTGGCAACTGTTACAGGAAGTGTTAGAAGTATGCTCAGAGCAACAAAAGCATTTGGAAAGAGGGTGGTCATCTTATTTGTGCACATATATTCCAGAACAGCCTTTGGAGTTGATCCTGCTGAAATGTATCTTGAAAGGGCTTTCAGTTCATCACCTAAATCACTCGCATCAAAATTGCGCATGTCATCATGTGTCAACACTGTCTCTAGTGCCCTGCATTGCTGGTGTAGGTCGTCTTCAGGTATAGTGAGGAGTTCTGGAATAGCATACAACATCCCAAATATACTGCTGTGTTCCTTGAGCTGCATGAAACATTCTTCAACTGACTGTATCGCACAATCTAGCACCTAGTTAAAGAATTCAAATTTGAATTGTTGTTTGGGGTCTCTTATGGGATTATCCCATGCCTCGTAATCAAAATGACTCTTGTATTCTTGAATGGGTGGGAAAATAGCTTCAGTGTGATGTTCCTCTGCCAACTTCTGTGCACTCTTTAGAACATTTTGAAATCCCTCATCTGACCGGTAAGACTGTAGGTATGACTTTGCTTTGTCCAGTTGTTCCATTGCTCCAGTTATATCAAGGTCACCACCTTGGAGTCTCTTGCTTACAACATTTATTTCAAACAGTATGTCATGCCACAACACTAAGCCACACAGAAATTTGAAGTTATGTATGTTTCTGGTGATTCCATTTCCCTCTGCCACTGTTCTCCCACGAACAGTTCCTGTCATAGCATTATCCTCCATAATGGCAACTATGGCATCATCTATCTTCCCAATTTGGTGATTGATTGGCTTTATCACCTCCACTCGACTTTCCCATCATGTGGCACTCAGTGGTTTCAGTGTCAGAGAGGATGTTCCCAGATGTTGCTTCAAAATTTGCCATCCATGAGTTGATGCAGAGAAAAATACATAGATGCTTTGAATTACATTAAAAAATTCAGCAGCCTCACTAGAAGCTGATGCTGCATCACTGACCACCAAGTTCAATGAATGAGAACTGCATGGGACAAAAAAAGCTCGAGGGTTTAAGTCTCGGATCCATGTCTGCACTCCTCTGTTCTTTCCTCTCATGTTGGCACCATTATCACAGCCCTGACCTCTCATGTCAGCTATCGCAATTCCCGTATCTTCCAGCTTTTTAAGAAGCACATTTGTCATACCAGCTCCTGTAGTATCATCAATGTCAATAAATTCTAGAAAATGCTCTTTGACAGTCACCATTGCAGGGACATTTTCACTAGGTTCTGTTGTTGTTACAAAACACACCATTAAAGTCATTTGTTCCGTATGGCTGATGTCAGGTGTGCAGTCCAGAATAACAGAGTAATATCTTGCTGACTTCAGATCTGCCACAATCTTCTCTTTGACTTTTGTTGCCAGTGACTGTATGATCTCATTTTGAATTGTTTTTCCAAGGTAGTGGTGTGTGTACATTTCTTGGGTGGTGACTCTTCTTAGATGCTCCTGGAGTACAGCATCAAACTCAGCCATCAGCTCCACAATTTTAAGGACATTTCCATTGTTTGGCACATACAGCTGTTCTGAAGTGCCACACAGTGCTAGGTTTTGGGTAGCAAGCATTCTCACAATGGCAATGAGCCTTTTCAGAACATTTTGCCAGTAAAGAGACTCTGATGCAATCTTCTCTTGATGATGATGATCTATGGTGGCCTTTAACCTTAGTCTCATCTCAAGCTCTTTCCACCTCTGGAATGCTCTCTGGTGATTTGCTGCCTTCTCATGGCATGCCAGATTTCTAGCCAGATTTTTCCAGTCCTTTGTTCCTATAGAACCCAATGTGGCTGGAACATTAGACTGGAAGAGTTTGCAACAAAAACAGTATGCAGCATTCTGGGTTTTTGAGTACATAAGCCATGGCCTCTCCACTTTGTCACCATTGGGGATTTCATGCCAGTAATGTGTTGGATGGAAACTTCTATTTTCATTGTCTTTGGGGAACATGAAGTTTTTCACTTGCTATGGCCCATGCAGTACAAGGAAGTCCCTCAGGCTACTGCTCAAGTGGGTCCACAGTCCTGGATCATCTAGACTTAAGGAACTAAACTCAGCAGCAGCTGTTTCTTGCACCTCCACCACACTGTTCTTTGATCTACACTTTTCTTCAGGAATGTGCATGGTTACATCCATTTGAGATGGAGATATGGATGCTGCAGTAGCTGCCAGGTCACCTGCACTCTGACTAACTGGAAGATCAGAAATCTCCTCACCACTCACATCCTCACTGGGGCCAGAAGGCTCACCGTGAACATTTGTGTCTATGTATCTCAGGAGAGCTCCTTCCTGCTTAGATAGAAAAGCTTCCTTTGCTTTCTTTCTTTTTCTGAATGCTGCCCCAGAGGGGCGTTTTCTTCTTTCACTCATGACTGCTGTTCTGTGCCAACTATAGTGGCTCTCAACACTCAATTGAAGGGGACAAATAAGCAGACTGGTAGCAGGGCCTGAGTGAGGGAAGATATCAGCGTCTTAAGGGCCTAACTGGCTCCTACTACTTCAGTTGACTGCCTGTTCTCCTCAAGTGGGTTCAGGGAAGCAGCAGGAAACAGGAAGCTCCCTGAGAAGCTGGTGTTAATCAGTCCAGGCTCCTGGGGGTGCTAGAGAGGTACATAAGAGGCTCCTCCTCCTCTCTTTCCCTGCAGCTCCTGCTGCTTTCTGTTATTCCCTCTCACCTTTTCTCCTGCCTGCCTGTTATGTGTCTTGTGCTCTCCTTCCTCCAGCACAGCACTCCACCATCTATGTGCATCTAGAGCAGAGAAAATACATATGCACCCAGCATCAGACACAATTTTCTACACTTTGGGTCCTAGTGGTGCCCCCCCACAGTCTGGCAGCTGAGGCAGCCACCTCAGTTCACCTCATGGTAAGGCCAGCCCTGGAGCTAGCCATCTGAGTACGGACCCAGGGGATTGGGCGGGCTTGTACTCAGATATCTAGCCTGTGCTGCTGCCCATGCTTCATCATCCGCACTGCTGTTTTTAGCATACTAGCTCAAGCAGAACTAGCATGTGTCTGTCTACCCAGTTGGGAGGCATGCTCCCAGCTGAAGTATAGACATACCCTAAGATATGATACATCAGCTAAGCTTTGATGATAAACTCCAAACTAAACCAAACCTCTGAGTCTTTTGAGGTTCCCCCATTGCTAATACAGTATTTATTGCTTTTTTAAAAATGTCTGAGTCAATATTTATATTGAGTAAGGATTAAAGGACTAAAACCAACATACACAGAGGTTCTTTTTTTTTTTATCCTCAGGCCAGGTATAGCTGAACTACAATGTGAGCTTTTAGTACTATGACAAGCTTGTTTGTAAATGTATTTTCTTACTCTAAATATGACCTATGCCAATAATGCCATGCTCATTAACAATGCTAACACAAAATATGAGAAAATGCAGCCCATGGTATATTTGGATTAGATATAGCACTGCTGCAGGAAAGAACTAGTTTATGTCTCTTGTATAATGCTTATGCAATAGATTAGATTCTGTGCCTGACTATTCCAGTTATCTCTAGTGGTATATAAAAAGCTTGCAGCATTGTTATTACGCATTTAGCTCATTCAACATCTGTAAATGAGCTTTCCTGCTTACAGGAAAGCACTTCCAATCCCCTAATTGGTTTATGTGTATAATCCTTTCCACACACTAACTAGTGCAAAAGTGGACTCACTGAGAATCAGAGAATACAGTGAGGGAAAAGGCTGAATATCATTTATAATGACAAACTTTTGTGGTATGTGTAACAGCATCCCTAACTCTGATTTCAGCCCCTCTTGGAATGGGGGATAAACCTCAATACTGATGCTAAATTGTTATTAGTAAAATTATAATTTATCCCTATAATGGTAGGTTATAACAATTTGGCCAGTGCCTTTTCTTGGCCCTTAAGAGAACTCTGTGTGTTGTCATTTCTTACTTTGGGTAACTCAGTGTCAGAGTTACAGATTTAAAGGGCCCCATGCCTATTCCCCAAAATGACTCAAAGTGAAAATGGTTAAAATTACATAGATAAATTCATATATTTTTGTATAGTAAATTCTAAAGCTGAAAACTTTAAAGATTATTGGTTCAGTCATGTTTCTTGCAAGTCTGAGCCATCATTGGAGGGGGAGGAGATGCACAGCTCCAGGGAAAAATGGCTGGAGAGCAGACCTTGGCTGCTCATTCTAGGGTCCCTGGACTGGAACCCACCATAGAGGGTGGGCCTGGGTTGCCAGTCACTGGGAAGGAGGAGTGAAGCCCCTTGACATAAGGAGGATCAGGACAGTTCAGAGCCCTGAGAGAGTGATGTAAGGACTATTGGGCCCAGAGCTAGGAGCCGGAGACCTGACGCAAGGAATTATTTGTTGGACTTTGTGTAACCACAAAAGGGGTGTGAAACTAAAATGTGACCTGGCTGGAGGCTGAGTTTTGAGAAGAGGTACATCACCACAGAACTGGAGCGACTATTGGCCTGGGGTGCTAGAGAAGACAGAGCTGCTACACCACACCCAGCCAGCAGAAGGCACACCCACCACAAGTCTTCTCTTCTACAATATATTTGTGAGATACCACTTGTTTTTATTAAATAAAATGATTTCTTTACATATTACTATCCATCTTGAACTGTAATAACCATATTACTGAACTTACCAGTACATGCCTTTGTTATTCAACTGCTTTTACCTGTAACCTACTGTCGTAGGGTGAGCTTGGCCTTCCAGTGGTTCAAGCTAAGACTTGTGCCTAGTTTCTGTCCCTCCAGATCACAAGACTCAGATAACAGGTGATGGGGAGGCAGGCCTACTACGGGAAATAGAAGAGACAGCCTATTCTTAGAATGGAAGAGAGCAGTTCTGTGCTGAGAGGCTCTCCAGTGACCAGGGTCTGAGGATGGACTGGTGATAGCTCCCTGCTAAAAAGGAGCCAAACACAGCAGCAGAGTTCTGGGGCTAGGGACCAGGATGGTACTCTATGGTGAGCGAACTAGGAACAGAACCCACAAGGGGCACAGCTAAAGAGGCTTGCAGAAGGTGTAGATGGAGAGAGACATGGTAGGAAACACCCCCCTAAGTGGAGTAAAACAAGATATTGAAGTTGGAGTGAACAGACACTCCTCTATATAGAGCCCAGGGTAGAAGAGAGAACCAAGCTCCCCCTGTCAATCACCTTAATTGTGCCAACTGGAGGGGGTGAACTGCTATCTGTACAATGAAGGGGGAAAGGACTATTGGAAAGTCCTGACAGAGGGGAAGACAGGTAAGGCCCTGGGGAGGGAGTGGTAGCCCCAAAAGTGGCAAACAGTGGCATGACCCCTTTGATAAAGAGAAAAAAGGAAACCCCTACATGGGGTGGAAGGCCAATTTATGTTGGACTCTGCATTGGGCTCTCTTGTTGAACCCAAAATCCTCAAATCACTGAATTAATGAAGGGAAACAGAGGCATGCTGCAACTGACAAAAGTATGGAGAAGGTGATCCTCCTACACCTTCAGAAATAAAAAATTCAAAATAAAAACATTTTGAGAGACAAGACATGCTTAATAGCTGGTTTAAAATGCCATTAAACATGCCAGAAACCCCCACAATCATTGCTTGATACATTGTCCTTTAAATCGCACCATGCAGAAAAGGAAGCTTACTATACAACTTGTACCTCTTCCTCTCCCCCAACACTAGCTGTGTGAGGGGTCCTGCATGCACCAACACTAGTCAAGTGAGTGGGTGGGAAATGCGGGAAGCAGGGGAGGGGAGATATGTTGCATGCTTTTCTCTCCAACCAAACCAGAAGCAGCCCTAATCCTGCATTCCCTCAGTGCTTTTGTTATTTTGTGCACTGTGCGGGAAGGGGTGTCATAGTCAGCTGAGGGAGGAATGGAGCTTAGGAGCAGCTGCTCTTGGTGGCATGCTCCTCCCAAAAACCACCATATTATATGCTGGAAAACACAGTGGAAATTAAAGCTGCTTAGACAGGCATTAATTTAGAGCATCTATAGTTTGCAGAGTGCAGTAGTGCACAGCTACAGACCTAAGATGACCAATGACAGCATGGTCATCAATGAGCAGATTTTTAAAAGTAGATAGGCTCCTCATGGGATTTTCAAGAGTGCCTAGGTGTAGATTCCTGGAAGTTAGGTGCTTAGATTATTTTGTAAATCCCTCTAGGTGCCTCTCTGTTTCTTTAGGTGCTTAACTACTATTAAAAATCTGTCCCCAAGTCAGCTATATTGCTGGAGCATTATCAGGCAGGCAGTGTGGTGTGAGATAGAACAGAGTGAGTCCAGGATTTCTTATGGGTCTTTGAACTTCGCGTGAGTACACAGCCGCTTCCCCTGCCCCCTCTGTGCTACTGCTAATCCCTGCTTCTTGAGAAGATAATACATCTGTTTTTCTGCCTGTTCAAATGTGTGCCAGGATTTTGAACTAGTTTTTTCACTTCCAAGCATTTTTGCATAGAAGCTAAAGTTCTAAAAATTAGCCAAAAGTAATTATTAATGATCTGAACTCCATACACAAAATAGGGCTGTAGCTAACATGAACATTTTTGTCACTTTAAATCTTAGAACTGTTGACTAAACTAATCTTAAATTTCTGTGATCCATTCAGCATGGGGACAATTGTCACATTTCTTGAGCATTTGCTGCCAAATCAGTGAAAGAGGTTATTCCAGCGAGACTATACATTACAATTCTTGTATCTCAGAGCTTCAAACAATGGTTCCCACACTCTTAAATTTGCTATAAATGTGAAGCTCCATTGACTGCAATGATTTTTTTCACAACCATAAAGACTAGAAACTTTACAATTTAACTTCTTCATAAACTGAGGGGCTGTAATATTGCCTTGAAAGACTGTGGTTTATGCACCTGGGTAAGTCAGATGGATTACTTTTAAATGCAAATATTTTAATTCATTTTCATTTTAATTCCTATTTTAATGGTTATTTTAGGAAACAGCTTTTCTAGAGGACCTCTGAACATCATCAGCAAATAACATGCTATTGCAACCATGGCAACAGGTACAAAAAAACTCTCAAATTAAACTGTTTGGGTTCGGATAGTGAAGGGCAACTCTGTCTTACACTTTTCTGCTTTGGTGATGTAGCCTTTAGAAACAGGGAATACGAATAATGTGCACGATCCGGAACATTTTGACAGCTCCATTATTTTAGAATGCAATGTTTTAGAAATTATGGTTATTGCAAAATGATTAAAAATTCATGTTTTGTAAGCTTGTGTACTTGTTTGGGAATAATTTGGATTTAGTCTGAAAAATATTTGAGGGATTTGGCACAATATTAGTCTAATCACAGTTCCATATGATACGCGGTGATGCCAAATGATGAAAATATTCAATTAAGTCAATATCAGCCTCTCCTTTTACAAGATGAAAGCAATTAATTTTTTTGCAGTAATTAATGAGGCATTTGTACATCACAAATTATCTTTAAGCTAATGCCATTGATAAATGTGTATTACCAATGAGTTAAGCTGAAAGCGCTATATGTGCTTAGAATATGGGGTCAGATTCCGACTAAAGTATTATAAGGATAATGAAGCTTCTTTATAATGTCTTTATTACCTCTCTAAACCAAAAGCTTATTTCAATTGTCAATTGTCATTATTACATTTTTTTCTCTTTTAGAGATAGTTTGTAGTTTGGCAAAGAACACATTGAGAGAGAACTGCTTTCTCCAGTAAACAAAAATCTAAATCTTCGAAATATTTACAGCCAAAAACCACCCACATTCTGGAAGTCTTTGAGACAGATTATCAGCTGGTGTGACTCAACATAGCTCAGCTGAAGTCAATCAAGCTATGGCAGTTTACACCAACTGAGGATCTGGTCCATTACATTGAATGTTCCAGAGGAGATTTTTTTTTAAAAAAAGGTCTTGTCTACTCTGCATGAACACTGATAACACTGCTCTACAGCCAAAATGCTTCTGAAATAAATGTAGTCAAACTTTACTAATTCTGGGTCACTGAGAACGAAAATGATGCTTAAAATTGTTGATTGGCTCTAGTTTTCAAGATATGCTATTGGGTCAGTATATACGACCCTTGACTTGGGAATGGCAGAGGATAAGTGAGTTATAAAGGGAAGGGATCTCAATTTAAACCAGAAATAACTAAAATACATCTTTGACTGGATCTATGAATAAATCTATGACTGGGTTTGGACAGTACTTGCTTTTTAGGCAAAACAATGAATGATGTAATCTGAAGCTGCTATTGCGTCATACATGATATGAATTGCATCATGTTATTCCTAGAAGTCATGGATGATGCAATCATAACGAAGCTTACATCACTCTGCTGAACAAATTGCCCTATATCAGCTCTAGAAATCATACAGTGTCGTGCTCTCTTATTTGTCAGTGTTTGATTTTGCAAAGGGACACATTTCTGTTTAGCCAAAGTGAGCAGAGATGCCTCGTACTTGTGTGAACAGTGCAGATAACTTCTGCTATGTTTGTGGTGAAGTGACTTTTGCATCACAAAAGCGCAGTATAACCACTATGGTTAAGAAAGCCTATCACCTTTATTTTGGCTGCAAAATTGGAGATCAGGACAAGAGGTGGGCCCCACACATATGCTGCAACACTTGTGCAACAAATCTTCGCCAGTGGTTGAACAGGAAAAGGAAATCTATGCCTTTTGCAGTGCCAATGATTTGGAGAGAGCCAACAGATCATACCAGCAATTGTTACTTCTGCATGGTGCCTCCAGTTGGGAAAGGTGTGTCAAAGAAGAAAAAGTGGACTGTGCATTATCCAAACATTCCATCAGCTATACGCCCAGTACCCCACGGAGAAGGACTGCCGGTTCCTGATGCACCAGAATCATTCTCACTTGCGTCAGACGAGGAAGAGGATGAAACTTCTGGTCCTGAACCATCAATGTCACAGGACCCACATTTTCTCCCATCCTCCTCCTCTGAACCACACCTCATAACACAAGGTGAACTGAATGACCTTGTCAGGGATTTGGAACTATCCAAGAGTAAGGCAGAGCTGTTGGGCTCCAGACTACAGCAGTGGAATCTCCTGGCAGGTGATGTTAGGGTTTCCATGTTCCATGACTGTCAAAAGGATCTTGTCCCATTCTTCTTCATGGAAGGTGATCTTGTAGCCTGCAACAACATCGATGGTGTGATGGCAGCCCTCAACATCGTTCACGATCCAGATGAGTGGAAACTGTTCATTGATTCATCGAAGACGAGTCTTAAAGCTGTTTTACTGCATAATGGCCATGTTTTGCCATCAATTCTAGTTGGTCATGCAGTCCATATGAAGGAAACCTATGACAACATGAAACAACTTTTGAGGTGCATAAACTATGACCAACATCAGTGGCAGCTTTGTGGCGATTTGAAGGTTGTTGCTCTCTTGCTTGGTCTGCAGACTGGATACACAAAGTACTGCTGTTTTCTCTGCGAATGGGATAGTCGTGCAAGAGATTCCCACTACATCAAGAAAGATTGGCCACTCCGACAGTCATTGGAGCCTGGGAGGAAAAGTCTTCAGCATCCACCACTTGTTGAATCAAGGAAGATTTTGTTACCACCCTTACACATCAAGCTGGGTCTGATGAAGAACTTTGTCAAGGTCATTGACAAAACACAAGCAGCTTTCAAGTACCTCCGTGGAAAATTTCCAAGGTTAAGTGAAGCTAAGATAAAGGAAGGTGTCTTTGTTGGTCCTCAGATTCGTGAACTTCTTCGAGATGATGCATTTGACCATGCACTGCGTGGCAAAGAAAAGACGGCATGGAAAGCCTTCCAGTTAGTGGCAATAAATTTTCTCGGAAACAACAAGGCAGACAACTACAGGTTGTTGGTGGAAAACCTCCTCAAGGCATACAAAAGCCTTGGTTGCAACATGTCACTAAAGATACATTTTTTGCACTCTCATCTAGATTTTTTTCCACCAAACTGCGGAGCAGTGAGCGACGAGCACGGCGAGCGATTTCACCAGGACATTGCAACAATGGAGAAACGCTATCAGGGCAAATGGAGCCCATCAATGCTTGCAGACTATTGCTGGACAGTGACAAGAGATGCTCCATTTAATGAATACAAGAGACAAGCCAAGAAGCGCCGAGTAGACACTGAATAGGACTAAACTATGTACATAATAGTTTTTTGCCTTTTGTTTCATAATAAATATTATTTATATAACTCTTTTGCTGATTTTTAAAGTGTTACATAAACAGGACAGGTGAAATATTATCATGTAAAGCAACCATAAACACATGAAAAGACCTAGGTTTACAATTTATGATTAAAACTCTACTATCTACACAATATACATAGACATAAAATGTAAAAACTTAAATATCTTAGAAACAGTAGCCAATCAGTTGTTTTAATTGTCATATTTGAATTCAGCACATCAAAATACAGAATAAATAGCACATTTTATCTCTGAAGCAGACGACTTCTCAAAAATTGTAGACCAGTGTAATCCCTTGGCACTTTTTGTTAGAGGCTTTCTCTCAGCGTCAGCCAAAATGTCCCCTCCCTTCATTTTTCTGCAGCATACTGCGTGCATGTTGGTTGTAACTCTAGCCCCAAAATTATTATTTCAGTGGAACATTATGGTTGTGAGGTCCTTTGGTACCCTTTACGAAAAAAGGGTGCTGTAGAAGTGTAAAATATTTTTAGTGGTAAATAACCTGGCGTCCCCATAAACGAATGTGAATGTTCTATTATTTGTCATAATTTTTAATTGACAGAGGGTTAGTTACTTTTAGAGTACTGCATTGTGTTACAGTTTCCTCTCTGCTCTGCCAGTGCTCTTCTGCTTCAATCTCTATGCTAAAAAGAGACCATCAGCAATGCCATCCCCTATGGTGGATATTTGAGAGTGACAAATATCTACTAGGGGCTAGATAAAGGCCAGCAAGTTCCATTTTATTGTATCTGTAACTAAACCATGGTTTGAATCCACATGTCCAGAGGTAAAATTCTGTCCTCGGACATACTTATTCAGCTCCCCTTCTAGCTACTGGGAGCTATACATGCATTTCTGAGGGGAAAATTTAGTTTTAGTGAGTTTATCTGGTATTCACTACTCCTCATCTTTGCTATGGGAGAATTAATTTATCTATTTGCATTCTTTAATATAATCATAGAAATGTAGAGCTAGAAGGGACCTGGAGAAGTCATCAAGTCCCTTGTGGAAGGGCCAAGTAAACTTATACCATCCCTGACAGGTGTTTGTCCAACCTGTTTTTAAAACGTTCCAGTGATGGGGATTCCATAACTTCCCTTGGAAGCCTATTCCAGAGTTTAGCTACTCGTATAGTTAGAAATATTTTCCTAATATCTAACCTAAATCTCCCTTGCTGCAGATTAAAAGCCCATTACTTCTTGTCCTACCTTCAGTGGACATGAAGAATAATTGATCACCGTCCTCTTTATAACAGCCCTTAATGTATTTGAAGACTGGAGTCAGGTCCCTGCTAAACATGCCCAGTTTTTTGTAACCTTCCTTCATAGGTCTGGTTTTCTAAACCTTTTGTCATTTTTGTTTCTATCCTCTGGACTCTCTCCAATTTTTCTGAATCTTTCCTAAAGTGTGGCGACAAGAATTGGAGAGAGTATTCTAGCTGAGGCCTAACCAGTGCAGAGTAGAATGGAACAATTACCTTCTGTGTCTGACATACAACACTCCTGTTAATATACCCCAGATGATATTCACCTTTTTTGCTGCTGTATGGCATTTATATTCAATTCGTGATCCACGATGACCCCCAGATCCTTTTCAGCTATTACATATAGCCAGTTATTCCTGATTTTATAGTTATGCATTTGATTGTTTTCCTTCCTAAGAGAAGTACTTTGCACGTGTCTTTACTGAATTGTATCTTATTGAATTCAGACTAATTCTCCAATTTGTCAGGGTCATTTTGAATTCTAATCCAATGCTCCAAAGTGCTTGTAATCCTTCCCAGTTTGGTGTCATCTGCAAATTTTATGAGCATACTCTCCACTCTGTTATCCAAGTCATTAGTGAAAATATTGACTAGTACCAGACCCAGGACTGACCCTTGCAGGATCCCACTAGATACGCCTTCCTGTTTGCCAGCAAACTATTGATAATTACACTTTGAGTAAGGTCTTTCGACCAGTTGTGCATCCACCTTATAGTAATTTCATCAAGACCACATTTCCTTAGTTTGCATATAAGAAAGTCACATGGGACTGTCGCGGGGAGGTACACTCCATCATGGGGTGTCAGGTCCCATCTGGTCCAAAGACAGGAAAAGTCTGTACTGGGAGGAGGCAGAGAAGAGGCAGGGCAGGGGTGGGGACGTGGGGGAATGGGGTGGAATGGGGGTGGGAAGGGGGAGGGGCTGGGGTGGGAAAAGATGGGGTGGGACGTGGACTTTGGGGAAGGGATAGAATGGGGGTGGGCGAGGGCGGTACAGGGGCGGGAAGAGGTGGGGGCAGAGGCGGGGGGGGGGGTGTCGAGCACCCACCAGGCAGAGGGGAAGTCGGCGCCTATGCATCCCAACACAGGGACCATGTCTAAAACCTTATTAAAATCAAGATATAGCACATCTACAGCTTCTGTTCTATCCACTAGGCCAGTAACCTTGTCAAAGAAGGAAGTTAGGTTAGTTTGGCATGATTTGTTCTTGACAAATCCATGCTGGCTATTTCTTATAACCCTATTATTCTCCAGTTGCTTACACATTGATTGTTTAATAATTTATTTCAGTATCTTTCAAAATATCAAAGTTAGGTTGGCTGGTCTATAATTCCCCTGGTCCTGTTTATTCCCCTTTTTAAAGATAGGTACTATGTTTGCCCTTCTCCAGTCTTTTGGGACCTTACCCATCCTCAAAGTTCTCAAAGATAATTGCTAACAGTTCCAAGATTGCTTCCACTAGTTCCTTAAGTACCCTAGGAGGAATTTCATGAGGCCCTGTTGACTTGAATACATCTAATAATAACAGCAAAGATTAGAATATAAAACCAAATTCATATGAGAAATAATACTGCTCATTACTTAGAAACAAGAAGGAAATCATTGGGCCGGATTCTCCTTCAGTTATGCAGGCTTTACACTGGTGAAATGCCAATGCAAGTGAAAAGAGCATTCAGTCCCATTATATCTAAAATTTTGTCTCCATCCAGTGTCTGATCTGATCAGCTATTTTGCTGAAACTGTTGTATGAGAATTCATTGAAATGCATTGCAATCCCAGCAAAATAATCAGCTTTCAGAACTTCCCTACCATTTCCCAAGTCCAGCAGAACAAGTTTCATTTGCTAATTAGCCTCCCTTTG
Source organism: Emys orbicularis (assembly GCF_028017835.1). Taxonomy (NCBI): domain Eukaryota; kingdom Metazoa; phylum Chordata; order Testudines; family Emydidae; genus Emys; species Emys orbicularis. The sequence goes on along the minus strand of NC_088687.1, from coordinate 91,756,721 downwards.
GCTTCTTTCCTCACCCATTTCCTCTAAGAGTGCATTGCTACCCTGGATCATGTTCCATCATCTACCACAACTCTCTGGAGGAAAAGTCTTAGTCATAAAACCAAAAAAATGTTTTCCTAGCTTCTGAGTTATCTGGAGAAGACTGGACTCCAGGAGTGGGTTATTTCTTCCTTGAAAGATAAATGATGCAAGACACAGGATATTATATTCCTGGACTAATTTATTTACAAGTATGTCCATGTATATGTGAATGTATGGGCAGTGCTCTATGTGGCTGGAGGTAGCCATGGATGAAGAATATTAAGGAAGTAGGGAAAACAGCATTCTGGACTGTTCTACCTCAGCTTAACCTCTGGTTAAGAACCCAATGCACACCTTTGCTCTGAGTTATATTTGGTTTTTGTACCACTATGCTGACCTGACACAGTGTCTGACCGGTTTGAATTGCACTTATACATTTTCTCTGATTTTAAAACTTAGTTAAAACCCTGTTGTACTGTCTTCATAGTTTATCAAAATGAATTCCCTACTTTTAAGATACCATTGTTGTCTTGCCAATCCACAAATGAATTAGATTTAGGCTCTGGTTGCCTTGTTAGAATCCCTGTGTTCTTCCTGGAGTCTAAACAATTTCTGTTCTTGGTTATAAAATGTGTTTATATAATTCAAACCACCAGCCTGCTTGAATCCTGTTTAAACTTGTTATGCCTTGCTAGGATCTTGCTGTGGACCTTACCCAACTTCTGCTAAATTCCTGCCAAGCAATATAAATATGGGTCATGGGTCCTGTGTCCTGACAGAATCAGTTGCTGACACTAGTGAACATTGATTTGGCCATATGTTGGCAATGGTGTATTATTTTTGGACCGCTTTTTTGCAACAAAATATATTAATCATTCTATAGAATCATTACATGGTAACCACAAGAATAAACTAGATGCTTGTACTTCACAGAGTTACTGTTTAAACAGGAATGAAAAATGCAGATGAATTAATCTATTTTAGGACAGTGAGCAGTGAAATTGATTGTTGGGAACTTGGCATATCATGCCAACATTGTGGGGGTTTGCACAGCCTCCCACCCCAACACATTTGAGCGGTCTAACATAGAGTCCAGTGGGTGGAAAGGGACTGTGTAATACAGGGGAAGAGATGTACTATATTTGTAAAGCACGATGTCAATATATAGTGCAGTACTTTTCAATGTTAGTGATAATTATAACACCCTCTTTCTGTGGGTGCTATGACAGTACTAGGTAATCTCTAGTACAGCTCTTTTTTAAAAAAAGATTTCTCTGTCCTGAGGAATTCCCACTTGGACCTGTTTTCTAAAAAATGGGAATCTCTTGAAACAAAGAAATCTCATTTTTTTTTAATGCACTACCAGAAAATTGCCTAATGTCACCATAGTATTTGCAGGCAGAGGATGTGACCATCTGGGAATTCCTATAGCTCACAATGTTCTCAGCCACTGAAGTATCTCATGCACCCCACAGTCTACATGTTCCAAAGGGTACGTCTATACTTACCTCCGGGTTCGGCGGTAAGCAATTGATCTTCTGGGATTGATTTATCGCGTCTTGTCTAGACGCGATAAATCGATCCAGGATCGATCCCAGAAGTGCTCGCCGTCGACGCCGGTACTCCTGCTCCGCGAGAGGAGTAGGCGGAGTCGACGGGGGAGCCTGCTTGCCGCATGTGGACCTTTGGGGCTGGTCCACACTAACCCCCCAGTTCGAACTAAGATACGCAACTTCAGCTACGTGAATAACGTAGCTGAAGTCGAAGTACCTTAGTTCGAACTTAAAGGTACTTACCAAAGGTCCACACGCGGCAGGCAGGCTCCCCCGTCGACTTCGCCTACTCCTCTTGCGGAGCAGGAGTACCGGCGTCGACGGCGAGCACTTCCGGGATCGATCCCAGAAGATCGATTGCTTACCGCCGAACCCGGAGGTAAGTATAGACGTACCCTTGGTAAGTACCTTTAAGTTCGAACTAAGGTACTTCGACTTCAGCTACGTTATTCACGTAGCTGAAGTTGCGTATCTTAGTTCAAACTGGGGGGTTAGTGTGGACCAGCCCAAAGTCAGTTCCTTTCTGGCCACAGTCAGAAAGGGAGTTCCCAGGACTTTTCTGTGCTTCTTTAGTGATTGGTATGGCTTGCAGTGATCTGATGTAGCAATGTTAAAGGTTTCTAAGGCATCTATTAATGTACAAAGCTTTGCAGCATTTTTTTCCTGTATCTTTTTCTTGTTCTGTTTCCCATTTAAAACCCACGTCTTTCTTCAGCACACTTTGAGTGATATCCAATTGCACTGATACCTTCCGGGCTTTGTCCTGTATCTGCTTCTAGGCAGAGCATCAGTGCTTATCCCCAACTTTGTGATGATGCACTGGTGCTTTAGATTAATATTCTTCACCCACAGGCTTTGTTGAGGAATTGGGGTCTTTTGACTTCTCAGCCCCCCCATTGCAGAGGATGAGCTTCAACAGCATTCTGAGTGTACTTGGTCATCTGCTTGGGGAACAGTCAGCCTGGAAAGATTAGATCCAGTGAAAATATAGGCCCTGCAAAAACATTTTCATACCTGGAAGCATTTTGCAAAACCCAGAGCATTAGCATAGTTTGGCTGGGTTGAGGTTTAGATGATCTCCATGCCTAGAGGCACCATTGCTATGTTGCACAGCTCAGATCTATATTTGTTGAATGAGGTAATGTCTTCTCTGAACTGTCTTGTTTCCTACTCTTTATATCTAGTAACTAGCATTGTCAATCACTGAGCTAAGTTTCCACGTCTTTTAACCCTTCCCTTACAAGGTCTTCTGTGAAACTTTAAGTGTGGCTAGAAAGTAGATCCCATATGGTTTTCGTAGTGTGTATATATCCCTCTGGGATGATGTCTGTGACAACCTTTATCAAAAAGTCAGACAGTTTTCTTTGCCTGAGGGGATAAAACAAGCTGCTAATATGCTAATAGAATGTCTTAGGCTACGTCTTCACTACCCGCCTGAATCGGCGGGTAGAAATCGATCTCTCGGGGATCGAATTATCGCGTCTCGTCGGGACGCGACAATCAATCCCCGAATCGACGCTTGTACTCCACCAGTGCAGGTAGGAGTAAGCGCCATCGACGGGGGAGCTGCGGAGGTCAATTTGCGGCTGTCCTCACAGCGGGGTAAGTCAGCTCGGATACGTCAAATTCAGCTATGCTATTCACGTAGCTGAATTTGCGTATCTTAAATCGACCCCCCCCCCCCCCCGTAGTGAGGACGTAGCCTAAGTGTTAAGAGGCAGGAATGGTGGCAGGAACATGTTGAAAGTCTGGACTTCATGCACTCAAGCCATTGGGCTCAGGGCTTTCTTTGTTGCCTTTGCGCAGAGTTCACCCCTCTAACAGAATGCTTTATTATATTATACTGTTCAGCCACTAGGTGTAACATACCTTATCTGAGCATACAACAGATGCAGCTGGAGTGCATTAAAGGAACTCATAGACGACACATCTCTCATCTCTCTCTCTATTAAGGAAGCTGTGTAACCAGTCCATATGTGATGCTGACAGACTAGCTCAGGCCAGAGCCATAGGCCAATTCACTTGTATGTGAATATCAAAGGAGTTAAATGTATGAGTATATCTTCAGACCATTTCACTTGTGTGTTAATAGAGATCAAAGGAGATGTTAATTGATTTGTTTTTGCCTATCTATATTCTGTTGTTTACGATTACATTACATTTATATTATGCATGCCCGGTAATTAAATAACCCTAGATCAAAGTGTGTATTAATGTAAGGTGTTTGACATGAAAACTAAGGGACTGTTACTTGTATTGTTTTCATTTATCTGTTCCTATTATAATGTAATGGCAGGCCTTTATATTACGTATATCAGTGTAACTAAATTACCTATCAAAAAATCTTGTGAAATGCTTAAGAACTTTAACAGAAAATGCTAATTTCAAAGTAAGAGGTCATTGTATGTGATGTTTTAGGTCAAGGACTCTAAGTGCATTCCTCACTATCTGTCATCAAAGAAAATACCCATGTGTGTAAAGACACTAACAGCTTACTTTCTGTGTGGAAAAGCTATAAATATGGATTCAAGAAGAAATCCATCATCTCTGGATTGTTCGGATTCTGACAGGGAAGAATAACTGAACGCGAAGATGGAGATCCTCCAAGAAGATGGAGATCTGGGTAGCCCTGAAAGACTTTTGGAAACTGGCAGTTTATTATATCATTACATTTGGAATTAAAAACTCTGACTCACTTGTTATTATATTTTACCTGCTTTAACCTGTCAATAACTCTCATTCTTTTTTCCTAGCTAGTAAACCTATAGTTAGTTTACTATAGGATTGGCTGCTCTCATTCTTTGGTTTAAGATCCGGAGTATCAATTGGGGTAAGTAATCAGTCTCTTGAGACTGGGAGAAACCTGCTGTGGTGTGATTTTTTGTTTTAATAACCTTTTATCACAAAGTCCAGTTTGTCTGCATGTAAAGATAGTCCCCTTAGCCTCTCCAGTCTATCTATGACTCTATAGTAAAATTGGTATAGGGCTCCAGGAGTTCACATTTGTTACTGGCTTGGTGAAATCTAATAATAGAACAGCCCATCGGTTTTCTGACAGTCTGCCCTGAGGTAGGCTTTCACAGTTGTGAGCCACTCCAGACAGCGTGACATCAGGTATATGAGTCTGACTTGCTAGTAGCAGCCTTGCAACCTACTGTGTATAAGAGGTACATGCCAACCCCTAAATTCTCAGCAAATGCTGCAGCATCCCATCTTGTAATCTAACAGCCAACCCATAATCCCAAACAGAGATCATAATCGGAGAGTATTGTCTGCTCTCAGAAAGATTCAGTCAGCCCCCTCAGCCGACTCTAGCTTATTACAGCCATTCACTTGGGAGGAACTAGAATCAGTGATTTCTTTGTTAAAATCATACAAGACTTCTGGGCTTGACAACGTCCATGGGGAGTTCCTGCATCACATGAGTTCATCCTGTTGTGACTTTCTGCTAAGACTCTATAATACTTGTTCGGAATGCTGTGCAGTGGCATTCTGTAAGTCCGGAAGGAAGGTGGATGGCTCAAAGAACTATCACCCAATGGCTTTGATCAGCATCACTTTTAAGCTGCTGGAGAGATTGGTACTTAATGATGATTGCCTTTAATTGAGCTACAGTTTCCTCATTGCCAAGCAGGGTTCTGACCGGGCTGTAGTGCTGAGGATCAAGTGATTAGACTGACCTCTTTTATTGAGAATGCCTTTGAGGCAGGAGAGAAGATTGCCACTGTTTTTGTTGACCATTCTGTCACCGTGGACTAGTCCTAAAATTATACTCCATGATTCTAGGCAAGAAACTTAGAGTTTATTAGGCAGATGATTTCTAACAGAACAGTGATCATCAGGTGTGGAGATGGTTCCAGTCACCCATGTCATATGAACAATGGACTTCCCCAGGGATCTGCACTTGCTCTGATGCTCTTTTATCTATCTATCTATCTAGCTAGCTAGCTAGCTGACCTGCCATCCTCCTTGGCAAGTAAATTTGTATACCTTGATGACGTCTGCCTGGCAATAGCCAGAAGGAGCTTTGAAGAGCCAGAGTCCTGCCTGTCATCTGACCTTGACACTTTGGCTAAGTACTTTTTGAAGTGGCAATTTAAACTAAATGTACTAAAGACAGTGTCATCTTTGTTTCCATCTTGCCAACAGGTTAGCTCATCAACAGCTGCCAGTCTTTTTGAACAATCAGCCAATCATTTCTGAACCATACCTTACTTATCTGGGGATAAAGCTTGACTGCTCTGTTCCTTCGACAGCACACCAAGAAGATGTGCTAAAATTCGGTAGAGAGTCTCTCTCCTCTGCAGTTTTACTGGCAACTCATGGAGTGCTAGTTCTTCAAACCTATGGACAAGTATCAGCGCCCTAATTATTGCGTCTCCTGAATACAGTTTAGCAGCATGGGGTTCTAGTCACTGTGGCAAGTTGGACTCAACGATCAACTCTGCCCATTGCATTATCACCGGTGTGACCTGGACAACTCCAGTCTCCAATTTTCTGATCCTGGCTGTCATTGCTCCTTTGGCAATTAGGCATGAGGGCAGGGCTCTGGCCGTACTACTGCATGCAGCCAGCTATCAAGACAGGTTACTTCATAATTTTGTCTCAAAACCACATAAAAAATGCTGGCTACAGTTAAGATGCCCTTTATCTGAAATAGTTGAGCCTCTCAGACAGTACATCAGACACAATCTTTCTGAGGAACAGCAGCAACAGGTGGTACAGGACTACATATTGGATTGATGACACATTTCTTGGCAGATAGACAACTCAGATCTGCATCCTCTAGCCTTTGCAGATCAGATCAGATGCCCTTCAGTACAACCAACAGATCCTTCTTCATTACAACAGGGTAGGTTGTGGTCATGGGAGGTCTCACATCTTTACCCTTGGGGCTTCTTGAGCTCCCCATCTTCCCCTTGTGGTGTGCAAGAACAAACAGCATGCCATCTGGTTATCTGCCCTCTTTATCATCTTGATGATGGATCGATGCGCGTGATGTCTTTGAACGCTGCTGCTATGAAAGTGGCTACATGACTTATCCAACATCTAATTCATTGATTGTGCAGTCAGAAGCCAGACCCCAGGAGAACCCTTCCCTTTCTGTTGCTACACTCCTGCAGAACCATTAGGGAAATAGAGGGTTGAACTGGACATGCCCAGGTGGATCCAAGGGTCAAATGCTTAGGGCCCTCATGGGACCCAGATGAGTAGTGCACCCTGTCACAGCCAGATATGTTTCCGTAACGGAAGAGGATAAGGATAATAATTGTCTAGAGGAACTGACCGTTTCCCAGTGGCTGACTTTTCATTTGACTGAAGTGGCTGATTTTTCATTTAATCCCTGTCCAGGAGACCAAGGACTGATCTTGATTAGTATCTGGATCAGGCAGCAGCTGGAAGACCAACACTGAAGACTCTATGGCTTTCCCATTGTTAGCCTCTCTGCTAGTTGTCAGGATCTCTTCTAACAACACCTGGGTGTCACAGCCCAAAATGGAGGCTACCGTGCAAAAAGGAAGGGTATACAGTACTACAGCTTACAATCAAATGGTGTTTGAAGTTTACAGTAAACAGACATATGCTAATCCTTCACACTGGGTTTCCCAAAATATTTGGAGAGTTGCTCTTGCTGTAAGTGTAAGTTTAAAAATGTTTTAATTTAGTGCTTGTAAAAAAGGGGACACCAAAGACTGAGATCTGCTAGCCACAATACAGGCAATATACCAACAATGGAAATACAAGTTCTCTCAGACGGCCATACCTATGTCTCAGTGTGGAGAGATCACATCTTGGGACAAGACACTAATTCAGTTTCCATACTCAGTCAGTCCTTGGGCCTTGCTGAGACTGCCAACAGGGGGGCTAACTGTGACTGAAGTTTCTGGTCACGCATAAATTATATCTACAAATGTATTTAAAATTCAAGTGTTTGAGGCAAGTGCTTAGGGGGAATAAAATATACTATACATTTGAAAATCCTGTATGATGAACCCTTCCAAAGGAAACAAGACTTATAGACAGCAGTTCAAAGATTTGCAATAAGACCTGGATGAGTCTGGAGATTGCTAATGGGATAAAGGAGATTTTATCTCTTGGTTTGAATCTGACCTAAGTTGCCAGTAATTAAAGTGATTATAATATTTAAAAGAAACAAATTTCCTTATCTGTGTTTCAAAAACACGTTACATTAAAAGTGCAATTTAAAAAACACTAATTTATTTATTTATTTATTTGGGTTTTTCAGAACCTGGACAATGAAAATCACTAGCTATCTTCACTGTTATCTATGGTCGGTTTCATTTTCTGGTTCACACACACAAACGATAAACCCCTTTTAAAACCTAAAATTTGCTGTCTTTTTAAGGATATTATAGTTTACGAATGCTGTAAATCCTGATAAATATATTTAAGACAGATATACTCTTCCTTTCCCATGGACAGTGTACGTCAACAGGTACCGGAAATAAGTTTTAAAAATTGCATCAAATCCATACTTTACATATTTCTGTGGTATTCTAGGATAAAAAAATAGTTTTCCACAAAGTCCAAAATTCTATAATCCTATTTTCAATCTTTGCCCTTGAAAACTTCCTGGCAGCATGACCTGTGAGAAAATCTAACTGCACCACCTTGGCTTGTGAATTTCCTGGGTAAAATAAATAGAAAACATGCTGCTAATTCACAAGGCAAATGTGTAAATAATCATGGGAGCATGTAGTTTGCTTAGAAAATGTTGTCTCATATTTTGAAAAAGTGACCTTGCAAGTGGTACACAAGGCATTCCATTTACAAATTTGTTCCCAAGATTATGCATTTTAAGTTTAGCCTACTTAGATGGGAAAGAAATGAATAAACAAAGTTTAAAATCAAATTAAGCACTTATGCCAATTATACAGTGACATCTGTAGTTATCCAGAAAAGGATATCCTCAGAAGCAGTATGTATAATCGTTACTAGTATGTTTTAATTACGAAAATTCTTTTATTCACCAAATAGAAATAAATGTCATTCTAATTTTTCTGCCTGCTTCTTTTATTTCTGTGTAAGTGCTGCCATCTGGTGCTGTTCCAATTCATATGGTGATTGTCTTTGTCTTCTTCATTTATCATGTTGCAGTTTGCCCACTTGCTGGCTCAGGGTCTGATCTTTCCAATTCTTAAGCAGGTCAGTAACTTTAGTTCCACTGAGCTACATGAATAAAGTTGCTTACAAACACACTGATGAATGTTGGCAGGATTGGCTCTCAGTTTGGACCCCTTGTATTTCTGATTAATGGGATCTTTGTTGGGTGATGACAACAAATGTTAAGACTGAAGACAATGTAAAATAATTTAGATCTGAGTGATATTTTCTGGAATTAGGCAGGACATAATTATAGTTTTTGATACACACAGCACATGCTGAATAGTTGTGGTCTTTAGTGCCAAAAGATACAGAGATCTCCTAACAGTGTGCAGTTTTGTGGGTTTACTTGATAGTGGGATTTTTGATTCTACCTACCGTAATTTATTTATTCATATAAAATGGCACCTATCTTAAGGGTCCCTAGCAATGCTTTTGCAAACAATTAATAAGAATTTAAACTGCAGTAGACACTCCAGCGGATAACCCTACCCCCAAAGCAACAAAACAAACATTGATAAAGATACACCATCCTACCACAGAGATATCACTGTACCCTCTATCCAGCCAGGAAGCACAAGAGCCTCCCCTGGTCACAACTACAACAGTAAGGAACATGGAGAGAGGTGGACTCTGAAGTAGGCAGGCCCCAGGCCTGTAAAACATTTTATAACAATACGTATCAAATAGTAGACTGGCTGCTTAGGACTTTAGGACTAATTTAACTAGAAAGATATAGAACTACTTTAGGCTACTACATATATAGTCAAAGCGTCCTAAATCTGTATCAGGGAGATGATGTGACCTGTTAGGTGAGTTACAGGTAATTAATTAATTTCAAAGAGTTACTCAACTCTGGGATTCTGATTCTTTCCCTGCAGGGAATATGTAACTCCTATTCAAGTCAAACCACTTTGTCCTGTTTAACTTAATGGGAGTTACTTGTATCCTGCCACAGCAGAATAAATCTCCAGATTATTTTTCTGCCTGTCAACTAGGAAGACCTCTAGTTGGCTAGACCCAATCTGAACTCAATATCTGCAGGTAATCCACAGCATTACATGAGTATAAAAAGGAGTATCACAAAAAGGAAAGAATGAGTTGATCTTTTGTACTCTCCTGAGATGAAGTTGCCCTAGTTAGTGAGTGTCTGCAACAATGTCACATTTCACTGCCTGATGAATGTAAATTTTGCTGGAAAGCAAATAATTCTTGCTCCTCTCAACATACCAGTAAAAGAGCACAAGTCTTAATCCTGCTTCTGTTAACTCAGTGGGAGTTTTGCCATTGAGGCCAATGGAATCAGGATCAGACACAAAGTTACTTTGTCCACTTTCGTTCCAATAAAACTGGTGATTTCTCTATAGTCTCCGAAGTCTCAAGAAGAATCTGAACCAAAGCCAAGGATATTTGGATGTTTAGTAATACAAGAACTAAATCTAGATAAAATGGCAATGAATTTGGGAGAAATCTGACTGTTCTGAACATCCATTTATATCTTATAACCAGACTGTTCTGTAATCCCTAGCCTTTTGACTTTAAATATTGATACTTACAATATGTATTTCTGTCAGTATCATTTCTCAATAGAGATGGAAATTGCTGAGAAATATCTAGTTCTTGTAGAGAGTGGCATTAGTGTTGCAGTAAATAGTACTCTCTTGTCTGATTCTACTGAACCAATACCCCAGCTGAGGATGTGGTCCCAAATTTGCATAGCATGTGGCACATAACTGTCCTATGTTATTCCTTGCTTTGATATCTGTATGCATACTTCATCTATCTGTTATTTTTGAAGTTCTGGACCCGCAAGAAAAAAGCACACTACAGTGCAAAGAGTTTATGGCTTTAGGTTAACACTGAAGCAAATATTTTAAAACATTTTTATTTTAGAAAACTGACCATTTTGCAATTTTGAATTTTTCATGAAAGGGTCTGGGGAACTTTGTGGCTCTCCCCGAGTTGTTGACAGTTCATTCCTGGGAGTGCAAGACTTCAGAAAGATCTCATTATCTATCTAATTCAAAGAATAATTTTATTAAGCACTGATTAAAAAATGGACTCTTAAAAACTACCTATAACCAAACCTGAAAAAATCAGAAATAAAAAAACACACACCCCAAAACAGTTCTTGGTTAACAACTTGAAGCCATCTGCCACTTACTTTGTTGTTCCTAATCACATTTTTGGCTCCTCTGGCTGTGTGAACTTTCACAATGATATTACTTGCCTCCTGTTGGGACTTGTGGTGGGGCGGCTGCCCCACGCACGGAGAAGGTGGGCTGCGGCAGGCCTGGGCACCTGCGTAGACGCGCAGCCAATCCGAGAAAGGCTTACTGGGAGCCAATCAGAGGACAGATTGGGGCCAGCCAATCAGGGCCCAGCTCAGCCATATAAAAGACTGCTCAGAGCAAGAGCAGTCAGTCTGTCCCAGGCCTTCAGAGGGGAAGGTCTGTCTCCAGAGCTGGGAGGCCAGCACCACGGACAGCGCAGTGCAGGCCAGCTTCAGAGAGTAGGAGAAGGCCCTACTCCGTAGCCTGCCAGGCGGCAGGTCGGGAAGGAGAAGGCCTAGCACAGAGAAGGGCCATTGGGGAAGTGGTCCAGAGGAGTAGTCAGAGGAGGAAGGAGAAGGAGGGCAGCAAGACTGTCGCCAGAGGGCCTCTGGACCGGGACTCAGAGTAGTGGGCGGGCCTGAGTCCCCCCCCCCCCTTTTCCCCTTTATTGTTCTATTGGGCCATACCCTCAGCCATAGGCCGCAGGGAGCGGCCGGCCGAAGCTACACCAGATCCTTGACCGAGGGGATCGGACTTGAAGGTGTAAGACTGTGGGCCATCCAACCTCCCCCGGAAGGGGGTGTGAATGAACAAGGGGACACTGTCGGAGGACAGTGTTCCAGAAGAGGACGCTGTGCGTTGGGGAGCAACGCGAGTCTGTGCGTCAACTGAAGGCGAGATGACAGACGGGACGTCACCAGAAGGGGGCGCTCTACCGGATCGAACCAATTCCCCGAGACGACCGGTAGGAGGCGCCACAGTGGTGAGTCCCAATCCTGTCACACGTAGTGGAGAATGTGGGCATAGCGGTCCGCCCCTGACACGAGGGGCCAGCGCTAAGACTGTGGACTATTGCCCAGAGCAGTGACGTGTGCAGACAGACGGTCGACCCAGATTGCGGGTACAGACCCGGACCTGCCAGACGGGTCCAGAGTGTGGGGGTTGAATCGGGAGTACCCCGCTGAACCCCAACATGGAGGCTGAGAAGCTGTTAAAATGGTTGCTAGAAAAGCAACAGGAGCAGTCGGCCCAGCAGCACCAGCAGCAGGTGCAAATGCTGCAGCACATGACTACCCAACAGCAGCTGCTGATGACCCAGCACCAGGAGAATCAGCAGCAGCTTCTCCGGGAGTTGGCCACCCAGCAGTGGGTGCAGCAGGAACATTTGGTGCAACAGATGGCCGCACTATTAACCCCGGCGGGAGGCACCCCTGCCGCCCCCATGGGGACCGGCCTGGGGGCTACCCCGGGGGCACTACCAGTACGCCTCACCAAGATGGGGCCCGAGGACGACCCAGAGGCATTTCTTGTGACGTTTGAACAGGTGGCGACTGCTGCCCGGTGGCCCTCAGAACATTGGGCCACGTTACTAGCCCCTTATTTGACGGGGAAGGCTCAGGCCGCATATCGTAGCCTCGACCCCCGGGAAGCACTCGAGTATGCCCGAGTGAAGGAGGCCATCCTGGATCATACCGGCATTAGCCCGGAGACCTATCGACAGCGCCTCCGCAAGGAACAATACCCTCCGGGGGCCCGACCCCGCGCCGTGGTCCAACCCATCCGGGACCACTGCTGGAAGTGGTTGAACCCGGAAGGCCTGACGGGACCCCAGGTGGCGGAGATGGTAGCCTTAGAGCAGTTCACCCAGATCCTACCCCCGGGAGGGAGGGCCTGGGTGCGACGGCATCGACCGGCCACCCTATCCGCAGCGGTGGCCTTAATGGAGGACTACTTATCAGCCGAGGGAGCGGAGGCGCCACCCCGAGCGGCCGGGAACCTTGGTCTCAAGGCCGGGGCAGAGAAAGGGAACTTTCGTGGGACGGGACCCTCCGAGCCACTGGCAGCCAACACAAGTTACCACCGATGACGACTCGGAGGGAGCAACAGCCCCCGGAGCAGGCAGGCCCCCTCGGAAGAGGCCCAGGCCCGGCCGAGGCCCGAGAGAGGTGCTGGGGTTGTGGTCAAGAAGCACATTTTCGGCGAGAGTGCCCGTTTATGGATTGCAGCTATGGGCAAGCCTGGCTGGCCGGACGAAGGGCTCGGAAGGGAGGGGTAGGAAAGTTGATAGTCCCTGTTCAGGTCGAAGGGAACCCCACAGACGCCCTCGTAGACTCGGGGTGTAGCCAGACCCTCATACGAGAGGGGCTGGTCCCGAATCTTAATCTTTCGGGGCCCCCGATCTACCTACAGTGTGTGCATGGGGACATCCGCCAGTATCCCACGGCCTGGGTTAAGATGGGAGTAGGCGGCCGAGAGGAGGGGCTCCGGGTATGGGTGGCCCCCAGGCTGGCCTACCCGGTGGTGTTGGGACGGGATTGGCCCGGCTTCGGAGAGGTCCTCCTGAGATATCAGCCGCCCAAACCACAACCAGACAGAACGATAGTACCTAGAACGGAGCTGCTCGGGCACAGGCCAAGGGATGACCCCGGCGAGGGGACCTCCTCGACTGCAGAGACACCCGGGAATCATCTTGGAGACAGGCCCCGTTCGGTGGAGGACGCCCAAGGGGAATTAGAGCGTGACGGGGACTTCTTACGGGAGCAACGGGAAGACCCAACCCTAAGCCGAGCCTGGGAGCAAGCCACCAGCCCTGTTACTGAGGGGGACGGGACGCAGCGGACTCCGCAAGGCCCCCGCTTTGAGGTATGGCAGGATCGCCTATACCGCGTGGCACAGGAACCCCAGACCCAGGAGACGTTCTGCCAGCTGTTGGTTCCCCGACGACTCCGGTCCGGTCTCCTCCACCTAGCCCACGCGAACCCTTGGGCAGGACACCTGGGGCGCGAGAAGACCCTGCAGAGAGTGGCTCGCCGGTTCTTCTGGCCCGGTATCCACCGAGAAGTGGCAGACTTCTGTGCCTCGTGCCCAGAATGCCAGCGAGCCGGACCGAAAGGGGTAGCCCGGGCACCCCTGGTACCCATGCCGATCGTGGGGGTGCCCTTTGAGCGGATCGGAATGGACCTCGTCGGCCCCCTTGAACGGAGTAAGACAGGGAACCGCTTTATATTAGTAGTCGTGGACTATGCAACGCGCTACCCCGAAGCCGTTCCCCTAAAGACAGCGACGGCACCGGCCATCGCGAATGAATTAGTAAAGATTTTCGCCCGGGTTGGGATACCCGGGGAAATTTTGACGGATCAGGGCACCAACGTGTCCTCCAAGTTAATAGCCGAACTATGTCGCCTACTCCATATACGGACCCTTCGGACTTCGGTGTACCATCCGCAGACCGACGGCCTAGTAGAACGTTTCAATGGTATGCTAAAGGCCATGCTACGGAGGTTTGTAGAGGAGGACCCTTCGCATTGGGACGCCCTGCTGCCGGCCCTGTTATTCGCGATAAGAGAGGTACCACAGGCCTCGACAGGGTTCTCGCCTTTCGAGCTCTTATACGGCAGACAGCCCAGGGGAATACTGGACCTCTTGAAGGAGGAGTGGGAAACGCGGGTCCTTGGAACCACACAATATGTGCTACACCTCCGGGAGCGACTCCAGACATTAGGGGCCTTCACCCGGGAAAACCTGGAAAGGGCCCAGGCATGCCAAGAGCGCCTCTACAATCGCGGGGCTAGAGGGAGGAAATTCAGCCCAGGCGATCGGGTGTTGCTCTTACTGCCCTCTGCGGAGTCGAAACTCCTAGCCAAATGGCAGGGTCCCTATGAAGTAATCCGACGAGTGGGGCCGGTCGATTACGAGATCAGACTACCTGGACGACGTAAGGAGACTCGTATTTATCATGTTAATCTTCTAAAGGCATGGAAAACCCGAGAAGCCCTGTACATTGGCCCGTCGACCCCAGATTCGGAACTTGGATCCCTAGCCGGAGACCTTCCCGACCCCGGACCGGCCATGTTGGGGTCAGGCCTCAACCCCAGACAGAGGGGGCAACTACAACGGATGGTGGAGGAGTTTCCAGATGTTTTATCGGCCCGGCTGGGCCGGACGACTCTAATGAGTCATCATATCCCCACTGACCCCGGGAAGAGGGTAACGGACAACCACCGGCCGTTACCCAAGAAAATGTGGGATACAGTTCGACGGGAGGTAGAGACGATGTTAGAGATGGGAGTGATAGAGGAATCGACGAGCGAGTGGCGAAGCCCTATCGTCCTAGTCCCGAAACCGGACGGGACGACCCGGTTTTGCATCGACTTCCGAAAGGTTAACGCTATCTCCCGTTTCGATGCATATCCAATGCCGAGAGTGGATGAACTGTTGGAGCGCCTCGGGGGAGCCCGGTATCTGTCAACCATAGACCTAACTAAGGGATATTGGCAGATCCCCCTTACACCAAACTCCCGTGCGAAGACGGCCTTCCCCACGCCTTTCGGCCTCTTCCAGTTCATAACCATGCCGTTCACACGGAGCAGCGGCCACGTTCCAGCGCTTGATGAACAAGGTCCTCCAACCCCATGACCAATACGCGGCGGCTTATATAGACGATATTGTGGTTTACAGCCTCGACTGGGAGAGCCACCTACACCACCTGGCAGAGGTGTTACAGGCCCTCAGAGCGGCCGGCCTAACGGCTAACCCGGCGAAATGCCACTTAGGCCAAGAAGAAGTGACCTATCTGGGATACACGGTAGGAGGGGGAAAACTAACGCCCCTGATTAACAAGGTACAGGCCCTCAGAGACGTACCCGTCCCCACGACGAAGAAGCAAGTACGTCAGTTTTTAGGATTGGCTGGGTACTATCGCCGTTTCATGCCGGATTTCGCAACTATAGCCGCCCCCTTGTCAGACCTGACGAAGAACTCCCAACCTCGACAGGTACAGTGGACTGAACAATGTGAGAGAGCCTTTGCCACACTAAAGGAACGGCTCACTCGAGAACCCGTCCTACGACACCCCGACTTAACGAAGGAGTTTATACTTCAAACGGACGCTTCCGAAGTCGGCTTGGGCGCAGTGCTCTCCCAAGAAGTAGACGGGGAAGAACATCCAGTACTGTACCTAAGTCGTAAACTGTTCCCCCGGGAAAGACATTTCTCAACAATAGAGAAAGAGGCCCTAGCGGTCCGGTGGGCTATCGACGCCCTACGTTACTACCTGCTGGGGAACAGTTTTAAATTGATCACAGACCACGCCCCTTTGCGATGGATCCACAGCATGAAGGACACCAACGCTAGAATTATGCGGTGGTACCTCGCCCTCCAGCCTTACGACTTCCAGGTGTTCCACCGCCTGGGTAAGGCCCATACTAACGCAGATTTCTTCTCCAGGCTGGGGGAGGAGGGTGAGGAAACAGACCAGGATGGGGGATCCTTAGTGCAGGGGGAGGTTTGCGAGGGGGCAGCCAAGCCCCAACCCACTTATAGAGGCACCGGACAGGTAGCCCTGACGGCGGAGGGTTTGTCCCGCTCGTACGGGGCATGTCCCAAATGCACAGAGAGTGCGAAAGGAGGGAGCATACCCCAGCCTAGACAGGCAGCCGTAGGTGAAGAACCTATGCGGGAAGCCCCGGTGGAGGACTGGCCCATACTCCCGGAACCGCCAGGGACCGCGACTTCTCCAGGTCGAGGGGGAGCCTCACCATGGGAGGAACCAAAAGAGGCGGCGGACCACGAGACCCGTGGAGAATCGAGAGACCCGTGGGACACCCCAGCGTCCGAACGGATAGGAAGCAGTCTAAGGGAATTGACGGACTAGTACGTCGGACCCGGTAAGCCTCAGCGTGTTTCGGTGGGATCCCCCCGCTGAGACGGGGACTAGGCCAGTAGGCCATATTGCCCTGCGACAAGGGCTGATTTCCGGGACTTTGAACCAGTAGGCCTTGTAGCCCTAGGACGGAGGCTAATTTCCTAGACTTAGGCCAGTAGGCCGGTTAGGACACCCCCCCCCCCCGGGAGGGTTCTTAACGGGGAGGGTGTGTGGTGGGGCGGCTGCCCCACGCACGGAGAAGGTGGGCTGCGGCAGGCCTGGGCGCCTGCGTAGACGCGCAGCCAATCCGAGAAAGGCTTACTGGGAGCCAATCAGAGGACAGATTGGGGCCAGCCAATCAGGGCCCAGCTCAGCCATATAAAAGACTGCTCAGAGCAAGAGCAGTCAGTCTGTCCCAGGCCTTCAGAGGGGAAGGTCTGTCTCCAGAGCTGGGAGGCCAGCACCACGGACAGCGCAGTGCAGGCCAGCTTCAGAGAGTAGGAGAAGGCCCTACTCCGTAGCCTGCCAGGCGGCAGGTCGGGAAGGAGAAGGCCTAGCACAGAGAAGGGCCGTTGGGGAAGTGGTCCAGAGGAGTAGTCAGAGGAGGAAGGAAAAGGAGGGCAGCAAGACTGTCGCCAGAGGGCCTCTGGACCGGGACTCAGAGTAGTGGGCGGGCCTGAGTCCCCCCCCCCTTTTCCCCTTTATTGTTCTATTGGGCCATACCCTCAGCCATAGGCCGCAGGGAGCGGCCGGCCGAAGCTACACCAGATCCTTGACCGAGGGGATCGGACTTGAAGGTGTAAGACTGTGGGCCATCCAACCTCCCCCGGAAGGGGGTGTGAATGAACAAGGGGACACTGTCGGAGGACAGTGTTCCAGAAGAGGACGCTGTGCGTTGGGGAGCAATGCGAGTCTGTGCGTCAACTGAAGGCGAGATGACAGGCGGGACGTCACCAGAAGGGGGCGCTCTACCGGATCGAACCAATTCCCCGAGACGACCGGTAGGAGGCGCCACAGTGGTGAGTCCCAATCCTGTCACAGGACTCAAGTTACAAGCATCTGGAACTCCATTTTATCATAGAAGCTTTCACACAATGAGACAAATATGAAGATGCATAGCTGTTTTGTTTTGTTTTTTAACTAAGAGAAGAGAACACTTCCATGGAAGGGACAATTGGGAAATTTAATTACTTGCAGTGTGATGACATTTGCTGCACAACTTGAGATCAAATGAAGAGAGAGAAAGAGATGCTACAGTATAAATGCTGGCCGCAGTTCTGCAATGAGCGCTGCATGAGTGTATCCTGGTGCCTTTATTGAGTTCATTGCAAGATTGGGGCTAATGTTTTTTTCCTCTGTTTCTGCAAACACACTCAAATTGAGGCGAGGGTTAGTGGATAAAGCATTGACTTTTCACCAAATGGGACCATCATTTTCAGGTCCTACCTGAAATGAGCTTGATAGCGTCATTCAGTGGATGGGGACACCACTGTTAAAAAATCCACCCCAGTATATAAGTAGGAGAGGTTGGGATTGAACTGGTACAGAAGTTGAACTAATTACCTCCCGAGTAGGCAGATCCTTCAGCTCAAGACACAGGAGATGTCTACTCTACAGTCGCCCTGCTATGGTGCTGCAGCTGTGCAACTGTAGCGCCATAGTGTAGCTGCTTACTACATCAACAGAAGGGTGGTTTTTTTCATTGGTGAAGTTAATCCATCTCTCCAAGAGATGATAGCTAAATCAATGGAAGAATTCATCCGTCAATCTAGATGCATCTACAGTGGGCATTAGGTCAATCTAACTACATTGCACAGGGTGCACAATTTTTCACGTAGCTAGGTCAATCTAATTTTTAGATGTAGACCAGGCCTGAGTTAATTTTAGATCTCAGTCAATGCCATTGGCTTCCATAGGACTATGTGCAGGCATAAGGTTCTGTGCTGATGGATCTCTGTGCAGATTCATGGCTTCAGATGTAGTATTGGAATTGTGAGTTGAAGAGTCTCTTTAGTGTGCGTAGGAAGGCCAGAGACAGGTGAGGATTTTGTTTGATACAAATATAGTGTATATTGTTTTAAACTTCTATGAAATCAGCTACCACAAGGAGATGAGAAGAAAGAATAGAAAAAAAAATACAGATGCAAATCTAACAAGCTAATAGTTGTAGACCAGGGGTAGGCAACCTATGGCACGTGTGCCAAAGGCGGCACATGAGCTGCTTTTCAGTGGCACTCACACTGCCCAGGTCCTGGCCACCGGTTCAGGGGCTCTGCATTTTAATTTAATTTTAAATGAAGCTTCTTAAACATTTTAAAAACCTTATTTACTTTACATACAACAATAGTTTAGTTATATATTATAGACTTATAGAAAGAGACCTTCTAAAAACGTTAAAATGTATTACTGGCACGTGAAACCTTAAATTAGAGTGAATAAATGAAGACTTGGCACACCACTTCTGAAAGGTTGCCGACCCTGGTTGTAGACGGTTTCTGATTTGTCAGTGGGAAGCTGCAGTATTGCATTTCTGCCACCACGTGGTGCTGAGTGAAGCTATAAATCAAGCTTCTTATCAAACTGTCTGTACTGGGCAATCTTGATTATCACTTCAAAAGTTTTTTTTCCTCTTACTTAATTGGCCTCTCAGAGTTGGTAAGACAACTCCCACCTTTTCATGCTCTCTGTATGTGTATATATATCTCCTCAATATATGTTCCACTCTATATGCATCCGAAGAAGTGGGCTGTAGCCCACGAAAGCTTATGTTCTAATAAATTTGTTAGTCTCTAAGGTGCCACAAGTACTCCTGTTCTTTTTATAAATCAACAGCATTTCTTGACTTGATTCACAAGGCCATTTCCCAGCAGTTAGCAGGCCTGAACCTAGAGCAGGCCAAGAGCACAGAGGGATTATTTCCATAAGGTAAGAGTGCTTAGGTCTCTATTGCTGTAATGTAGCAGGCAGGAGAGTGGAGGGGACCAGCACTCTGCAGCTTCTTTCTCTTGTTCCATCACTTCCTTGGGGCTTCATATTAGGGAAATGCTTTGCTTTAAATAGGATTCTGTCTTCTAGATTAATTTATCAAGTGAAAGAACTGTTGAAGATGAAGAAAAATCTCAGCAGCAAATTACTCCATTACATTATCCGTCCTCTGGACAAGACACTTGAGGCAACCAGGTCAAGATACTGGCATATTCTGCCTTCTTGGTGATGGCATTTTTTAAAGGGACACAGTCACCTTGAAATCTAGGCATCTGAAAAAGGTGGTTGTCCTGAGTCCTTCTGCCATCTTTTGTGATTTTATAATCCACTTTTCCTATTCTAAAAAATGATTTCCTCTCTTCTGCAACTGTTAAAGCCCCACACTAACAAAAGAACTGACTGCAGCCTGGTGTACACACTGGTTTTGTACCAATATCACTGGATGTGATTTTTTTTTCCTATTGAAATGGTTACACCAGTACAACCCCTAGTGTGAATGCAGTTATATTGGCATAAAGGTGCCTTAGGCTTTGTCTTCACTACCCGCCGATCCGGCGGGTAGCAATCGGTTTATCGGGGATCGACTTACCGCGTCTAGTGAAGACGCGGTAAAATCGATCCCTGATCGCTCTGCCGTCGACTCCGGAAATCCACCTCAGCAAGAGGCGGCAGCGGAGTCGGCGGCAGCGCGGCAGCGGTCGACTTTCCCGCGTCCTCACCGCCAGGTAAGCCGACCTAAAATACGCAACTTCAGCTACGGTATTCACGTAGCTGAAGTTGCGTATCTTAGGTCGGACCCCCGCTGCAGTGTAGACCTAGCCTTATTTTGGTATAGCTATTCCCCTTCCCTATGGGATTAGCTATACTGGTATAAAGCATCTTTATACCAATATAACTGTCCACACTGTTGGAGTTGTATTGGTATAGCTGTGGTTAAAGCAGTACAACTCTTGTGTATAGAGAAGCTCTGAGGGTCTGGTCCTACTAACACACATGATTAAAATAACTTGTGTGTGAACTCACACAAGTAGTTGTAATCTCCCATGTAGTTCTTGTAGAACGAGGCCCTTTCTGACACTGCCTATGTAACCCACACACCTCCTGGGTGTGGTGCTCTGTCCCATCTAGTGGCACTGAGACCACTTAGAGAGAGATTAATGAGTCTGCTCTATCCCTTAGCTAAGTGCCACGTGACTTTTAGCTCATGCACTAAACTCCAGAGGTCCCAGGTTCGAGCCTGTCGATGACCAGGGTCTGTCAGTGTTACACCTATACACACAGTGCTGGTGTGACCACTGCCATTGTTAGAACTGACAGGGCTGGACCCTGGGAGGTGTTGGGACGCTGACACCTTTGCATTGCCACAGGAAGCTTAGGTTGAGCTTTCATGGGAGGGTCATGTGAGGCTGGGCTCGGCAGGAAATACCACCCAGCAGGAACTGAGTGGCAGTCCCTCACAGGCCCCTGATTGGCTGATACCAATACTTAAACCAGGAAGTCATGAAGGGGAGCTATTTGAGCATCAACACAGACTGCCTGCAAGTCTCTGCTCCAGACCCTGCTTGTGATAGATTCTAGATTCTGGTTTGTCCTCAGCTTTGCTATTTGATTGCGGTCTGTAACCTGGTCCCTGACCCCGATCTCCTGGTAACCTGACCCTGCCTTCTTACTGATGCCTGAACCTCAGTCTGCCCTCTAGCCCCGTCTTGGACTCTGACCTTCTGGTACCTGTCTCAACCTGACTCCCAACTGCTCTGGCTACTAGGACAGACCACCCTCATCCTGGTTGTGACAGCCATCTTGGCCAACACACCAGGGATTGAACTAGAGACCTCCAGAATTAAAAGCATGAGCTACTATAGCTTGAGCTAAAAAAGCACCCTTCTCTACGTATGGCTGTAACAGACTTGTATGCTCTGTGGATCGAACACAGCAAGGTATCTGTAACACACCCTCCCCTGTGGGTTACACTGGCACAGTGTAAATGAACTGAAAAATGGAGACATATCTCTTCCTCTCATCTCTTTCAGTTCAAGTAACCGTAGGCATTAGTTGGGACAATAGTAGGTAACATTTCAGACAAAAATGGTGACTCTTTCAAGGTGACAGTATCCTTTTAACCTTAAAATGCCACAGTGACAGCTATCGCCTAGTTGCTCAGAGTTTGTGCCCGTTCAGGCTATACACCCACTACAAGGTACCTGTATCCATCTGGCATTCTATTCCAAACAGGCAGTAATGTATGGCTCCCTCCGCCCACCTTGTAGTCAGACACTCTCTGTCTGTGGCTGAGTACCTTGTTTCTTAGATGTGTATATAGAGGAGTTAGTATACAGAGGCACCAGTTCTCTCTGTGCTGGTCATAGTGGACAGTGGTGGCTGCAGGGAGCTGGCTGCTTCTCCCTAATCCCCAGCTATTCTGGCCCTTCAAAAACGGGAGCAGCAAAGTCTATTCTAACTTCTGCTGCTGGTGTAAGCTCCATAAATCACCTTATGCTAGTGGGTAAATCAGGCATAGTGCAGTTTGGCTTCACTGTGTCCCTCCTTCACCACAGACATGCCTGCCCATCCCCAACCTGTCCTGTCCTTCTGCTTACACCAGGGTCTGGGGAGCAGCTGGCTTAGGAGGAGGTGGCTTTGCTGCCTTCACCCGTTCTAAATGGGTAGAGATTGCCTCTCCACAGGGAGAATTCTCCAGGTGCAATCTCCAGCTAGTTTAAATTAATTTTTGTAGTGCAAAGTGAATTTAGCAGACCAGAGAACCTGATCAAGAATGTCTTAGTTATATACGTTTTTAACTTTACATTTCTTAGTTTTTAACTCTGTACCACTCCCAGCAAGTTATTTGAATATAAAATAAAATAAAATGTATGTCTTCTTCTTGTTCTTCTTCTTCTAAGTTTCCTGGAAGTTTATAAAATGCATATTATATCCTTAGGCTGGAATGGCTCCTGTGAAGCTAGTCTGAGCCCAAGCCCCGCAAATTGATCTATACAGACAGACTCTTGTGCCTGTGCAGAGTCCTTTGACTTCACTGGTGTTCCACCTGGGTGCCAGGATCTGTGTTAGTAATATCATTGTGAGATTGGGGCCTAAAGTGGCCAATATTCAAACTATAATGGGCTGCTGTTATAACTCTTAAAGTGTTTCATAGATTCATAGGTTTAAGGCCAGAAGAGATTATTATGATTTTAGTCTGACCTCCTGCATAACAAAGACACAGTAATTTTTGCATTAAGGCCATAATTTCTGTTTTAGCTAAAGGATGTCTTGAAAAACCACTCAGGCTTGATGTAAAGATTTCAAATGCTGGGGAATTGCCACATCCCTAGATGGGTTTGACTAAGCCAGTTTCCACAGAAGTACAATAATATTTTTCTTTTTTTGGAAACATTTAATTGTAATTGTAATTGATTGATTTATTATTACCATGGCACTTTACAGGCATATAACAAGGCAAGAACCCAGATCCACAAAGGAACTTAGGCATTGCTATAGTAGCAGCTTCCCTTATAATTAGGGCCCTACCAAATTCACGGCTGTGAAAAACTCATCATGGACCATGAAATCATATCTCCCTCATGAAATCTAGCTATTGTAGGGGAGGGGCGGGGCTGGGGGCATCGTAGCCAGGGGCACCTACCGTGCACCAAGCTCCAGCTGCTAGTCCCAGTGGGGCTGGGGAGGGACAGGACTTCCTCTGCCCCTGCACAGCCGCTCTTGGGGAGGGGAGTGCATATCAGACCCACCACTGGGAACCTCCCCCAGCTGCAGGAAGCTCTGCAGCTGCAGCCTTCAGAGCCCAGTTCTGAAGGCAGCGCAACCTAGGGTGACCAGATAGAAAGCATGAAAAATCAGGACGGGGGTGGGAAGTAATAGGTGCCTATACAAGAAACCCCCCCAAATATTGGGACTGTCCCTATAAAATCGGGACATCTGGTCACCATAGCGCAAACGCGGAGCTTCCTGCAGCTGGAGGAGGTACCCGGCAGTGGGTCTGATCTCACCTATGATGCTACAAAGAATCCTGTGGCATGCATCTGACGAAGTGGGTATTCACCCACGAAAGCTTATGCTCCAATACATCTGTTAGTCTATAAGGTGCCACAGGACTCTTTGTTGCTTTTTATAGATCCAGACTAACACGGCTACCCCTCTGATACTTGACCCATGATGCTGTATATGCTGCTACAGAATTGTACATGGTTTTAAACATTATTTTTTTATTTTGTAAAAGAAGTTATTAAAAAGCATAATAAACAACATCAACGCTACATAATAATAAACCTACATAATTGCATTCACACCATCTGAATATTTAAGAACTCCTATTCCAGCCAAAAGAGGCTAAACACAGTTTATAATGTGGATTAGTATACAAAAACATTATGTTGTGTCACAGTTAAAATTGGTCTACTTACAACCTACTTACCACAAACTCAAGAAAGCAAAGAAATGAAAAGTTAAGACATCTAACAGTACATACCTTCTATCCATATGCCAAGAGAGACACACCTCACCCCCAGAACCTGCACCATATGCCACAGGCAATGCACCATAACTCTGTCCCATTATGGGACAGCCTTCCAGCACCCCACTTCTACACTCCTTACCTTATCCACCACAAACAGATCACATGCCCTTCTCTTCACTATTCACTTTACTTCACTTCCCAGTCACTATCCTTTCTCTTCACTATCCTTTCTGCACAGTTCTGAAAAAATCAAATTCACTCATATTTGGGGAAAGAAAATAAGATGTAGTCAAAGCTACCATGTTATCCATTGGTTATCCATTATGCATATATTTTCATGTGTGACAAGTAATGCTATTTTCTTTTTGTTAATAAAAAAAATAATGTTTGGCAAAGCAAAAGCTTACTTCCCGAAGAACAGTATGTCCAGCAATGGAGACCAGGATATCTGTGAAAGTATTCAGCCAACCCAAGAACTCCTGGTCTGCATGAAACCATTCAGACAGTTAAGACTGAACAATTTCACAAAGAACCTGATCTTCAATAAAGTAGTTGACCCTTTGCTGAAAGTGCTTTCTCAGATAAAGTACAAATGTCCCTGGACTAGCAAACCCCATCCCTCTGGTGCTGTGTTAGCCTTCAGTTTTGGTTAAAGGGAACAGTGTTGGGGCACATTACAAAAAGTAGTATTGTATTCCCCTCCTAACCTGTTCAAAAAGACTTCTACATCCCTCAGCAGAGAACAGATGTAGCCAGTGTAAACCAAGTTCTTCATCAGCTAAGCACAAGACTAAGTTATAATGAATGATTCTAATCACTGTTTTCTTTTTTTGCTAATTAACAAAATAATTGTATAATTCCTGATGTTGTGTAGTTTGTTAGAGGGGCCTAAAATATGTTGTGATTCAAAATGTGAACTTTTTTTCAGGGCAGTTTTTAACTGATTAAAATTCAAACTAATAATTTGCTTGAAAATCTGCACAAAATTCAAGATTCACACATAAATTATATGCTGAAAACGTAGGGACAGTGGCACTGTATTTTTCATACTAAAAAGGATTGAACCTCCCACTTTAAGTGCAAAATAGAACACAGCAGTAAGTCTGGAGTCACTACTGTTCCTTCATAATCCAAATATTATGTCCATTCACACTCTTACACCCAAATGATTACTGAACACGGTATTGTCTAGCATCTCATTCTGTATTTTTATAGTGCTCAGCATACGTTGGCCTTAATTCTGATTAGGGTTTCTGGTCATTGCCATAGTTCAACTGATAAAAAAA
Organism: Emys orbicularis; assembly: GCF_028017835.1. Lineage (NCBI taxonomy): Eukaryota > Metazoa > Chordata > Testudines > Emydidae > Emys > Emys orbicularis. Next base: position 91,731,360 of record NC_088687.1, on the reverse strand, counting down.
AAAAAAGTCCCTGATGTGTGGTTTTAAACCCCCCTGCCCTCAACCTTTATTTCCCTCCTACAGTAATAATCTAAGAAAGGAAGCTGTCTCTTTGATTTCCTGAAATTGTCTACTCTTTACAGAGTACAGTTAGCACATCTTTACTGCAAACCCACCATTGAGTCAACAAATTTGTGGACATGGATGCAACTGTGTTTTTCTTTTTCTTACCATACATAATAAATCCATCAACCTCTGTCCATCTTGGCACTTTTCTATCTACTGCAATATCTGCAGAAGAAAATAATCAGAAATGGAATCTTTTAGCCAGTCACAATGCTGAGCTATTATTAGACTATTATTCCTTTGAATACCCATGTAATTACAAGAGTAAACATGACTAACTGTAAGTTATAAGGCTAAATGCCTCTGTTCTGGTTGACTACTCTGAGTAGCCTTGACACTGTTCTTCCAGATACTGGCCTTTCAATTTCATCTTAAATAATTCAATTGACAAAAATGGTTTGAACAGATACCATACTATAGACCAGGGGTCGGCAACGTTCGGCACGCGGCTCGCCAGGGTAAGCACCCTGGCGGGCCGGGCCAGTTTATTTACCTGCTGATGCGGCAGGTTCGGCCGATCGTGGCCCCCACTGGCCGCGGTTCCCCGTCCCGGGACAATGGGGGCGGCGAGAAGCGGCGTGGGCGAGCGATGTGCTGGCCGCGGCTTCTCGCCGCCCCCATTGGCCCGGGACGGCAAACCACGGCCAGTGGGGGCCGCGATCGGCCGAACCTGCCGCGTCAGCAGGTAAATAAACTGGCCCGGCCCGCCAGGGTGCTTACCCTGGCGAGCCGTGTGCCGAACGTTGCCGACCCCTGCTATAGACAATGTTTGAATAAATCAGGAGATTCTCATTTACATGCTTTCAAGTTCCTATTAAATGAGAATGTGAATCTTGCAAAAACACTGACACAAGGACTTCAAGTTAAAATGTAATCTAGTCTAGTGTATAGGGAATAAAAGCATATTAGCCCTGTAAAGCACAAGTCATATGAGGTAAGTATTTCTGCATTAGTTCACAAGATGCCTTCACTGAGCTTGTTAGTTCTGCTATATTGCAACATTAACAATAGCACCAAAGGTGGTATTGTGTGAACTAGGAAAAATAAATGTTTCCTACTCTATAATTGTATCAGTTTGCTAGGGATTTGTGAACATTCTTTCATCTTCCCAACAAAAGCATCACATTTTTCTCACCCAAAAAGCCACAAACGCCAACACTCTGTCTTAATCAAATAAAACACTGAAGTGTGTCCATGAGCATCTGAAAATAATCTATTGCAGTGTGTTTTTTTATTCAATTAATACAATATAGCCAATTACTTTATTTAGTTTTGTTTTCTGGAGAACCAAGCTGTTTGCCCTCTTTAACCTCACAGGAAAGCATAAAGAACTGTTTCAATTGGTTAACAGTTTGGAAGTACGTCAAGCACACCCATTTTTCACACATCATAAGCTAATGAGAAGTATAATAAAGCAATCTGACTTCAGCTGAAGCTGAAGAATGTTGGTAATGTTAGATTGCAATGAGCATACACGAATCAGTTTACAGCACTGCCTGCCTGTTATATTTTTCTAAATAAACAGAAGATCTTTGAGCTGGGTGTTTAATTTAAACTTGTGTGCATGTAAAACAAACACATTACCAGTGGGATTGAATTCCCATTTTCTTGTTTATCTCCTGATCACCAGAATGTCTTTAATGTTGAAAAAGTGCATAATATTTTTTCCTGCTTCTTTTATTTTCCCACGTAAGAGCTTCTCCTGGTCCTGTTGATTTCCAAGGGAGTAGGAGCAGGCCCAACCACTCTAGACCCAGGGTTATTAGTTCATCCACTGCTTGTCCTTTTTAGCTTTTGAAGATGGGATCACAACGTTAGATATATAGCAGTTACCATAGCAGTAACCACTGAAAATAATTTCCTGCTGAAGCACTTGCTATAAAATGAAGAAGCACTGAATATTAAACTGAAAAGTGGTAATCAAAAGGCAGAAGAGGTTTAATGAAAAAATACAGTGCAATGAAAAGGTTTTTCTTACCAAGCTAACAGGCATATTTTTTCTATAAAAAACAAAGAGAATAAATCAGAATCCTGAAGTTTCAGTTCTTTGTAAAATACATTATGGTCATATTACGTTATGGAATTTTGGTCTTCTTTGCTCCAGATCTTGCTTTCAGTAACCCATCAGATTAATTCAGTTAAACATAGGGGAACTCAGCAGGCAGAAGGGTGGGACAGATTCCTTCCCCTAGGCTACATAGCCATCTTGCACCCACTCTTCCTCCTTCATGGCTGCTGTAGCTTCTGAACCCCGTGGGGTGGAGAGCAAGAAGCTGAGCTTCTTTGTAGAAGTGGATCCCCTGGGTCCAACCCCTCTGCCCACCCTTGCAGAATTGCTGTGTTAGCACCAATGGTGAAACAGAATTCCACGGCACATAGGAAGACTGCATCTTCTACTTGAGATCTTGGAATTCTGCCCCCTCCCTGGGCACAGCAGAATCATGGCATTTGTAATACATAGGGGGCCTGAAAAATGAAGGGGGTGGGAGTTTTGGCCCTCTGGTTTTCACAACAAATTTAGGGTCAGATCCTCAGCTTATGTAAATTGGCAGCTTCACTGGCACTGTGCTGACTCACACAGCTGAAAATCTGATTTACGAGAAAGGAGCAGTCAGGCAGGGTAAAGCAACAATGTGAGTAGCACACATACATCATGATTGCAAAGTAGGTGTGAACAAACCCAGAGGAGTTAGAGGCTTCACACACTTTCGCAAACATAAGTTTTTCAATCAAGGGAAGCTTGCACTATATCAAAATGAATAAAGCATAAAATATAACTTTAGACGATGCCATTATTCTTTCTAGGAATACAAATAAGCCCAGTCTAGATACCCGTTGCCTTAGAGGAGGGCTAGCTGATTTATTACAGGATAAAGTAACATACTGTAGGGCTGGCTTAGCTGATGTGAGCATGCCTGAACAAAAACAACAAGGAGTCTGGTGGCACCTTAAAGACTAACAGATTTAATTGGGCATAAGCTTTCGTGAGTAAAAACCTCACTTCTTCGGATGCGGTTTTTACTCACGAAAGCTTATGCCCAAATAAATCTGTTAGTCTTTAAGGTGCCACCAGACTCCTTGTTGTTTTTGTAGATACAGACTAACACGGCTACCCCCTGATTCTTGACACCATGCCTGAACAAGTAACTGCTGAACAAGCCCAAGCAAGTAATTGCTGAAACTATTGTGAATATGTTTATAGTAAATAAGCGAGTCAGAAACTAACTAACTATTGTGGGTATATAGTAAACCAAGTAGGCAGAAAGACCCTGAATTTATAAGCTTATTTTATACAATCTGAAAAGTGACTGGTCTATATGTAATCTGCAAAGCGAATGGTCTTTACATGCAAGAACTGTAAGTGTTAGTAGCTAGGAAAGATGTATATAAACTATGTGGTGTGCATTGTTTTCCCCAGGAATTGAAATTAAGAGGGGGTGGAGGAGGAGGAGGGCTGACAAGGGTTGAGACCGTGAGGGTGAAGGTGTGCTGTATGGCACCTATGAGCTGAGGGGTGAAAACATTAAAACTGAAAAATATTTCATGACCATTTTATTAGCTTTAACTCATGTTTTAAAATCCGCGCAGAAATTAAAGTTGGCTACTCAAGCCTTCTATGAAGCATTACTCTACATCCTTCTTGATTTCTTGTTGTAATTTTGCACAACTCTTTGGTGTCTTCTTGTGTGTCCATTACATCCAGTCCTTCATGATATGCTCATGATCAGGCAGAAGGTGACTTCTTTCAGAACACAAAATTCTATTTAATGAGGAAAAAGAACACTCAACTGTAGCTGTTGTGACTGGGTGTAGCAAGAGATGAATTCCTACTTCTTTCATCCCAGGAAACATAGCACAAAGGTTGGGTTGAACCACTAGTGATGATAAAGAAGAAGTTGTAGTTAAATCTTCATTTGTTCATTGTATGATATTCCACTCTGCGTTCAAAATTCTCTATTCTGTCCTGATCACATAGCAGACCCATTGCTGGTAGTGCCTGTGACGTTGTGCAATCTATATGGTTTTATAAAAACATGATAATAAGTGAATATAATGTAACTGGGATAGTTTTATAAAAATTTGACAATAAGTGAATATAATGCAACTGGGATATACTTTGTGCAAAGGTCTCTTGTAAGGTATCATTACAAAGCTCATAATCTACTGAGTGTGATCATCCTATTTGTAGAAATGTACCACTCTTGTATCTAAAACTAGAAATATGAAATATAACTCTGAGGGCCTATTGTAATTATGTAAAGTGTGGGCCATTAATGATGGTTTGGAATCTTGATGACTCCCATTAACAAGGACCATTGTCTGCAGATGGCTGTGTTTAACTGTTAGTCTTCCTGTATATGTGTGTGCTGGCAAGTGGGCAATGAAGTCTTGCAGTGACATGTGATCATGTCACCTGAACTGGAATCCATCTTTAACCTGGTGCTTTTCCAGTGGGCCATTAATGATGGTTTGGAATCTTGATGACTCCCATTAACAAGGACCATTGTCTGCAGATGGCTGTGTTTAACTGTTAGTCTTCCTGTATATGTGTGTGCTGGCAAGTGGGCAATGAAGTCTTGCAGTGGCATGTGATCATGTCACCTGAACTGGAATCCATCTTTAACCTGGTGCTTTTCCAGTGAGGGGGGGTGGAAACCCAGAGGGACAAAGGGTTCCCGCCTTATGCAAAAGATATATAAAGGGGTGGAAGAGAACAGAGAATGAGAGGAGCCATCATGAAGAATCCCCTAGCTATCACCTGAGCTGCAATGAGAGCTGTACCAGGGGAAAGAATTGTGCCCAGGCCTGGAAGGTGTCCAGTCTGAGAAAAAAACTTACTGAAGCATCTCTGGGGGTGAGATTATCTGTATTCAGTTTGATTAGGCATAGATTTGCGCATTTTATTTTATTTTGCTTGGTCACTTACTTTGTTCTGTCTGTTACTACTTGGAATCACTTAAATCCTACTGTCTGTATTTAATAAAATCACTTTTTATTTAGTAATTTACTCAGAGTATGTATTAATACCTGGGGGAGCAAACATCTGTGCATATCTCTCTATCAATGTTATAGAGGGCGAACAATTTATGAGTTTGCTCTGCATAAGCTTTATGCAGGGTAAACCGGATTTATTTGGGTTTAGACCCCATTGGGAGTTGGGCATCTGAGTGCTAAAGACAAGCACACTTCTGTGAGCTGTTTTCAGGTAAACTTGCAGCTTTGGGGCAAGTGATTCAGACCCTGGGTCTGTGTTGAAGCAGACGGGAGTGCCTGGCTCAGCAAGACAGGGTGCTGGAGTCCTGAGCTGGCAGGGAAAACAGGAGCAGGGGTAGTCTTGGTACATTGGGTGGCAGCTCCCAAGGGGGTTTCTGTGATCCAACCCATCACAGTGCCTCACTCCACTCAACTGTAGGTGTTTTATAAGACAGGCATCTATAAAAGCTACGTAGAGATGTAGTAGAATCCAGAAATTGCTATTGTAGATTTGTAAGAATCAAGTCTGTGTACTTTTTCAGCTGGTTTAACAAACACTTCTTGTCTTCTTCACTTAAGGCAGAGGTGGGCAGACTACGGCCTGGGAGGCACATCCGGCCCTCCAGACATTTTAATCTGGCCCTTGAGCTCACGCGGGGAAGTGGGGTCTGGAGCTTGCCCTGCTCTGGCGCTCCAGCGGGGCGTGGGGTTGGGGTCTTGCCCCACTCTGCATGGCTCCCGGAAGCAGCGGCACATCCCCACTCCGGCTCCTATGCGTAGGGGCAGCCAGGGGTCTCCGCACTCTGCCCCACCCCAAGTGCCGCACCCGCAGCTCTGATTGGCCAGGAACCTCAGCCAATGGGAGCTGCAGGGGTGGTGCCTGCGCACAGGGCAGAGCGCAGAGCTGCCTGGCCGTGCTTCCGCATAGGAGCCAGAGAGGGGACATGCCGCTGTTTCTGGGAGCTGCTTGAGGTAAGCGCCACCTGGAACCTGCCCCCCGACCCACTCCCATGCCCCTGCCCCAGCCCTCATCCCCCTCCCACCCTCTGAACCCCTCAGTCCCAGCCCGGAGCACCCTCCTGCACCCCCAACTCCTCATACCCAGCACCACCCCAGAACCCGCTCCCCCAGCCGGAGCCCTCATGCCCTCCTGCATCCCAACCCCCAATTTTGTGAGCATTCATGGCCCGTCATACAATTTCCATACCCAGATGTGGCCCTTGGGCCAAAAAGTTTGCTTATTGTTTCCTCAACAACTCAAGTCTTTGCTTCTTCCAGTACGTTTTCAGTGGATATCTCTCTAATTGATCCAAGGGTAGCTTCTATTGCTGGACAAAGATCTACTACTGTTGTAACAGATGCCTGGATGACATTGTTTAATGACCGAAGTGGTTTCAACGGTAGACTTACAAGAGAGAGAATGGCGATAGTCTACTCTGAACTTAGTAACAAAAGTAGTCCACCAGCCTCACTACTTAGACCTGTCCCATCTTAATAGATACTTTCCAAAGCCAGTAATAATGGTTGCAGTAATTTTAAGACAACAGCTAAGGATCGCTCATAAGAAAGCCAGCGGGTTTTCCCAGGTTGGACTAATTTGAACTTCAGTCCCAGTGTATCGTCTATTTGTTTCCAAGACGTTCAGTCCTTCTGGACTCTTGCTGAAAAAAGAGTATAACAAAGTCATTACATTTATGGCTTTTTAATGTTTTTTGAAGATTCTGCAGCTCGTACTAGTGCTAACTGGAGTAGATGGCCTCTGCAATATATATAGGAGAGATTAGGGTTACACTTTTCTCTGAGCAAAGCTTGTACTCCACTATGTCTTCCAGAGAAGTTTGTAGTTCCATCAAATGCAGAAGCAGCCATCTGTTGGGGGTCAGTTTACAAGCATTTAATTTTTCTAAGATGTCACATATGCTGCTGATGTCTTCTATAACCTGACCATCTAGAATGCATCTACTTGCCTACCACGGACATTAAGATAACATACGCAATGACTTAATATTTGATGCCTATTTGCATTGGTGCATTCATCAGCCATGTATGCACATTTTTTGAATATGGTCAGAGAGTTCTTCACTTTTTCAACTGCTGAGACTTTCATTGTTGCACCGCATGCTTCTAGACAGTCAGCTGAGTTTTTTGCAGAAAGATAGTGAGCATTTCCCAGTCTTGTTCGGAACCAGTGTCCAACTTCAGAATTAACAAGTGACAGTGCATTTAACATTGGCCTCCAGTTTGTAGTGTGTGTTATCTCTTGCTTAAATAGAAACAGAAAGCGTGATGCAACAGCCATGTTGGTTCACATAAACTGAGTTGTGCTCCAGCATTCTTAATAGCGTAATTAAGTTCTTCTAAAATTGGCTTTGACAATGACTGGCTTCTAAGGCTTTCTGCATGTCGATGCAGTCCAGAGGCATGGTGTTTGCAGACTTTTCATGTACATTGTCAGTATTGGTTTGGCTGATTAGTCTGGCAAACCAAGCTCCCCCACTTTTATGATATAAATGCATGGTATGCTCACATCTTGAATACTACATGCAGTTCTGGTCACCCCATATCAAAAAAGATATATTGGAATTGGAAAAGGGACAGAGAAGGGCAACAAAAATGATTAGGGGTATGGAACAGCTTACATATGAGGAGAGATTAAAAAGACTGGGACTTTTCAGCTTGGAAAATAGATGATTAAGAGGGGATATGATAGAGGCCTATAAAATCTTGACTGGTGTGGAGAAAATGAATAAGGAAATGTTATTTACCCCTTTCCATGAACACAAGAACCAGGGGTCACCCAATGAAATTAATAGGCAGCAAGTTTAAAACAAACAAAAGGAAGTACTTCTTCACACAGTCACCTGTGGAACTTTTTGCCAGGGATGTTGTGAAGGCCAAAATTATAACAGGGTTCAAAAAAGAGCTAGATAAGTTCATGGAGGTTAGGTCCATCAATGGCTATTAGCCAGGATGGGCAGGGATGCAACACCATGTTCTGAGTATCCTTAGCCTCTGTTCGCCAGAAGCTGGAAGTGGATGACAGGGGATGGATAACTCGATGATTCCCTCTTCTGTTAATTCCCTCTGAAGCACCTGGCATTGGCCACTATCAGAAGACAGGATACTGGGATAGATTGACCATTGGTCTGACCCAATATGGCTGTTCTTACATAAAAATTAATTATAATAATAAAAAAGTTTAGTAAAGAAACTTCCCAAGATAATGATCTCTCGACATAGCGGTGATGTGAGATAACAACCTTGGCAAATAATGCATTTTAAAAATCTTTGCCTACTCAGAAAAGTATATTTATATAAGTTTCCCAGTCACAAATCTAGCATTCTGGAGCAAAGTCACTAAAACATAGTCCAACAAACAAATGCTCTGGCCGCTATTGTTCTTCGTGCCACCGTTCACTCCACCACTCCGTCTCTAATGGCCCTGCTCCGTCACCTTCTGCTGCCACCTGCCACTGTGACCTCTGCGAGTTGGTCTCTCGAAGTTCCACCCAGCTCTCAGTGATTTCAGCTCTCAGTGGGGGAACCTTGTTGCTAGTGCAGGCTGGGCTGTCTCTTCCACTGAAACACTGTCCCACAGCAGGTCTAAGCACTTAGACCTGATTATCAGTGATTTCAGCTCTAGTGGTCACTTAACAAACCAAAAGACTCTCTATGGAGCCTAATCAGCCCTATCTCTAAACAGGAGAGAGGGGCAGGTTAAATAGTGCCTGTGACTCTTAGGCAGAGCCCACACCATCAACCAAAACTGTGCCCCACCCTCTCTCTTCACTAGGATATGGCATCCAAACCTCCTCCTTAGCAGGTGCAGTTCAGTTGAGGGTGACCAGTGCTTAATTTCTAACTAAAGAGGTGCCAGGGCTCAAGCAAGTTTGTTACTTTCATAACTGATGTGGCAAGCCCAGAGGTCCCAGGGCTATGAACTGCCAAGCCCAGAGGTGCTGGCGCTCAGCCCTGGCAAGCCCTAGCACAAATTAAGCACTGAGGGAGACTGCTTCATTCAGTCAGGCTAAGTACAGTTCTGCTGCCCTTTACTCATACAATAAGGATAACAACATTTCATGACCCCCACATTTAATACTAACGTGATTTGTAACCCAACACCAGCCAAAATTGATCACTTGGGCAGCACAGCTCTGTCTGCTGGATACCTAGGCAGAGTAAATGAGTTCATATAAATGCAGTCTGGTCCTGAAGCCTCACCCACCGCGGCTTATCACTAGATGTCAGGGAAGAGCTAATTCAGACCTTGCTTACAAATCATAATTTGAAATTATTAGGTAGGCCAATATAGCCAAAACAAATGCGCCAACATTGTCATAAATAACAGCTGTATGAGGAAGCTAGTCTTTGTTCATACGTTTCAAACCCATGCTTTCTCAGGAACAAGTATTTTCTCATATACTGTATATGCTTTTAAAGTGTGTATTAATGTTTCAATTTAATTCAAATTTCCAACCGACTAAGTTGAAAACACTTAACTGTGGGGAGGATGGGGGGTATTGGGGAAATTCAGGGGGTGTGTAGGGAAATCCCTGGCAGTATGTTGATATGAATTGGAATTGTGGTATTACCCAGTAGCTAAAACCCCTGCATCTGGCCCCGGACAAAGTGGGCAAAGAGCTGTTACATACCTAATAAAGTAACCTGATGAGCTGGAGTCCAACTGAATTTTTTAGATCCCAGAGAACTAGATGAACTGTTCTCCCAGAACTGGATGAGGTGTTCTGGATAAGCTGAGTGGAAAGGTCTCAGGGTATCCCAACATGCACCACCCATGCAATGTATTGAAAAATGCAATAGGTTATTTATTCATAATGGTGGCATCCTCCTAGGTCCAGTTTCTTCAAAAATATTCTGGCAACAGGGATATTATTTTCTTGCCAATTCTAGGAATGGTCCTCTTGGTATATTGCTATTCTAATTTATACATTTTTATGACCCAGAATTCTCCTTTGTGGTTCTACATGGAAAGAGCTGTGGTACTTGTTACAGGAAGCTCTAACTGAGTCATGTATATTTCTGTTTTTATTGTTGTATACATTAGTATTGGAATATTGAGATGCTTTAGATCATAATTCTGCATGTTGGCTTTTGATACAGCTTGGCATAAAGGTGAGGTGATGTAGAGAAGGACAACATGCACACATTGTCCCAGAAAAGAGGAAATTTAGTGTAGGTCAGGGGTAGGCAACCTATGGCACGCGTGCCGAAGGCGGCACGCGACCTGATTTTCAGTGGCACTCACACTGCCCGGGTCCTGGCCGCCGGTCTGGGGGGCTCTGCATTTTAATTTAATTTTAAATGACACTTCTTAAACATTTTAAAACCCTTATTTACTTTACATACAACAATAGTTTAATTATACATTATAGACTTATAGAAAGAGACCTTCTAAAAACGTTAAAATGTATTACTGGCACGTGAAAACTTAAATTAGAGTGAATAAATGAAGACTCGGCACACCACTTCTGAAAGGTTGCCGACCCCGGTGTAGGTACTCTATAGGGCAAAGACAGGGGAGAGAGCGTGAGAAGTTAATCACTGGCACCAGGTATTAAGGTATCGTAACCTTTTTCTGTTTATTTAGATAGTGTATTAGTGTCTCCAGCAGGTTCATACATATATTTCTAATTAAATCTTGGCAGGTTTAAAAAAGCCAGATAGTCTTTATCTTACAGTAGCAATCTTTATCTCTAGTCTATTACAGTTCCTTACAATTTAAATATCCATTTAACCAGTCAGTTGCTTCTTCATTGGCAACTTCCTCAATCAAATGGACAGGTCTTAAGACCTCAAAATAATTCAAGGTAGCAACCTTGATTGTCGAGCCTGTGGTTGGCTTGGTACAGAAGCAATCTGTGTTAGTTTTCTACAAAGACTAATGTCAATGACAAGATTTCTCAGACCTGCAATTTCTGGGAAATATTGAGTGGGGTGAGGAAGTGGAAGTTGATCAAGCAGCTGCTGCCAGTGTTGTGCTTGAGTTAAGGTGTCGATATGCTCTCCTTCAGGAGTGCTGGAAGTTCTCTAACTATATGGTCACAGCATGTGCCTTCTGCTAGGTCATGAGGAAACTATGAAGCCTTAGAAATTTGATCCACTAGAATTGTAAACTCACAGTTTGGCCAAACTGAATTCAGCACAGGACCCAAGGAAGTGGGGCAAAAGTGGCATTATGCTTGGGTCCTGACATAAGTTAAGAGGAGCCTGGAGATGCCTCTAATTTATGTGGGCAGAAACCACCCCCCTGGGGGCTGTTCTGCAAGTCCAGCATAGCTGGAGTGTAGCATGTTGTGGCCATGACCGCTTCCACTCCCGTTCCTCTCCAGACTGTCTACACACGTGGGTTGGGCCCTACCAATTTCACAGCCATGAAAAACATTTCAGGGACCGTGAAATAAGCCCTTCCCTTTGAAATCCGATGGCCTCTTGTTCCTAGGAGCACCCCAGCTCCTAGCTCCAGCTGGGCAGGGGAGGGACAGCTACTGGAGTGTGGGGGGCAGATCCACCTCCAGGTGCCTCCCCCGCTGCAGGACGCTCTCTGGCACTGGGTAGCAGCTTGAAAAGTGCCTGCAGCTGGACAAGACTTGTGGAGCTGTGTCTGATCTTCCCTGTGCTGGTGGTGCCACAGCAAAGGGGGCTCCTAGCTCAGGCCCGGGCAGGAATGGGACAGGACTTGTCCATCTCCTGCACAGCTGTAGGAGCAGGATTTTAAGGAGATTAGAGGAATGTTGAGGGCCTGAAGCCCCAATGTGAATTGTTTTAGTTATAAGATTTAGCAAGGCTTGATTTACAATGTATTCTGCTAAATATACAATACTGCTGTCTGTATACCTTTGAAGGTTTCTGTAAGAGATTGTTTGTGTGAATGAGGAATGCATGCATCAGGAAAAGATAAGGTGTGAAAGCCATCACAAATGTTCAGATGGTCAAGAAGAAGTGAGAGATTTGGAAAGACCAGGAGACAATCAGAAAACATCCATTGTATCCCATGCTAAATATGTTAGCAGCATTAACTACCTCAGAGGTGAGGCAGGCACCCCCGAAGGCGAGACAACAAATAGGAGATAACGATGGGAAGCCCAACAATAACCATCAAATGATAACACCACTTAAGGACTAATGATTACAGGATGACATTGCAAAATGTCATCATGGACTCAAATGGGAATTTACAACTATAAAGCTGGGGTGTTTTGCCATGGAACTCTGGGTTCAGTCCTGCAAAGCCTCGGAGCATGGGATCACGACCGACAAGAGCCCAGCTCCACACTCGAGCTCAATCTAACTGGCCATTAGATTGACTCGAGCTACAACAGACTGGAAACTATAAACATCACTGGCAGGACTCTGTGTGTGTGTGTGTGTGTGTGTGTGTGTGTGTGTGTGTGTGTGTGTGTGTGTGTGTGTGTGTGTGTGTGACTGAAAAGCATATGCTAACTGTTGTATTTTCAATAAATGCTGCTTATTTGCCTTCCTCTATAAAGATCCCGTGTGCTTTGTATGAGCATAACATTTTTGGTGGAGAATTGCGAAAGGGGGAAGAGTATATGTGCTGTAATTATTGACAATACTGCTAAGTGATTGATCATTTAGGTGTGCACACCCCCGGTCATAGAGATACTGGGTAGTAAAAAGGGAACCAGGTGTGACGGGTTGGATCACAGAAACCCCCTTGGGAGCTGCCACCCAATGTGCAAAGACTACCCCTGCTTCTGTTTTCCCTGCCAGCTCAGGATTCCAGCACCCTGTCTTGCTGAGCCAGACACTCCAGTCTGCTCTAACAAAGACTCAGGGTCTGAATCACTTGTCCCAAAGCTGCAAGTTTACCTGAAAACCAGCTCACAGGAGTGTGCTTGTCTTTAGCACTCAGATGCCCAACTCCCAATGGGGTCTAAACCCAGATAAATCCGTTTTACCCTGCATAAAGTTTATGCAGGGCAAACTCATAAATTGTTCGCCCTCTATAACACTGATAGAGAGATATGCACAGTTGTTTGCTCCCCCAGGTATTAATACATACTCTGAGTAAATTACTAAATAAAAAGTGATTTTATTAAATACAGACAGTAGGATTTAAGTGGTTCAAAGTAGTAACAGACAGAACAAAGTAAGTTACCAAGTAAAGTAAAATAAAATGCGCAAATCTATGTCTAATCAAACTAAATACAGATAAGTTCCTCACCAGTTCCCGAATGCTCCCTTTTACAGGCTAATCTCCCTTTAGCCTGGGTCCAGCAATCTCTCACAACCCCTGTAGTCTCTGTCTTTTGATTTAGTTTCTTTCAAGTATCCTGGGGGGGTGGAGAGGCTCCTTCTTTAGCCAGCTGAAGACAAAATGGAGGGGTCTCCCCCAGGTATAAATAGGCTCTCTCTTGTGGGAGGAGACCCCCCTCCTCCCTCCTATGCAAAGTCCAGCTCCAAGATGGAGTTTTGGAGACACCTGGGCAAGTCACATGCCCCTGCATGACTCGGTCTTTACAGGCCGACGCCATTGTCCACATGGTATCTTGCATGTCTCCAGGAAGACTTCTTATGTGGATTGGAGCATTCCAAGATGCATTGTTCCCCAAGTGTTTCCTGATCAGGTACTTAACCTGGCGAATTCCTTCCTAAAGAAGCTGACCAAATGCCTCCCAAAGCTTACTTAGAAACCAAGCAAGCATACAGCCCATATTCTTAACCTCAAGTAGAAAATGATATATATATATGTACAAATAGGATGAATAGATATAGTAGACCATAACCTTTACGGAGATATGTTACCTGGCACAGGCAGCACAAAACATATTCCAGTTATGTCATACATACATTTATAAGCACCCCCTCCCCATAAAGCCTTATGGGGTACACCGTCACACCAGGTATGGTTAATATTGTATTCACAGTTGGTATTTTATGAATTGAGAATTTGTTATGGTTAAAGGTATACACACCCTCGGTCGTAGCAGGGCTGAGAGACAGGAGAGACGTTTAGCATCCCTCTCTCCACACCAGACTGCTGGGGGGAAATAATTGGAGGTGGGTATACCCCCGGTCGTAGAAGTGCCGGGCAATAGGGGGAGGATTACAGTCCTCGCTCCGACCTGTCTGTCGGGGAAAACTATAAAAACTATAGGTGCATACACCCTCGGCCGTAGCATGACTGAGCATAAGAGGAGAACTTAGGGTTTCTCGCTTTGCCCCTGGGAGAGGTTTTTATATTTGGTGTATGAACCCTCGGTGGTAGAATTCCGAGCAATACAGAGGGAAGCTTAGCGTCTCTCCCTCTGGCCCAGAGTGGGTTAAAATCATAAGCCCTGGCACTGGCACGGGCAAACATAAGATACAGATCTTGTTCTGTTAAACCAAACTCTGAAAGATATAGGAGTTTGGGCAGTGTAGTATATTTTTTTTGTGAGTGATATTGTGGTAATTTCACAATTTTGAAGGAAATGATTAAGGAAAGGGACCAGGAAGGGGGGGGGCTAGTTAAGGAGCCCACTCTCCTTGCTAAATTGGTAGTGGAACAAAGCATGTGCCCATGGAAAGGAACGGTTCATTGGAAAAAGCAGGATTGGGCCCAAACAAGCAGGCAAGCAACAGATAGAGAACTTGAAAAACAGGTTGGAAGCCCTAAGGGCATAGCGGCAGGAGTAAGGAAAGCAGTAAGTGCAGGCATGAATCCCTGGGACAATACTTAAAATGGTGAAATCTGATAAAGGTGTCATTTTGGGAGATAAACAAGTGATTTAAGGAAAGAAAGTAAAAAGTTAACTCTACAGAGGCTGGAGAGAATTAAGCAAGTTAAACTTTGTGAAAATGTTAAAAAGGACCATGTTAAAGAAAAAAAAGAATTCTTGGTTTCTTTGCAGCCATTCTGAAGAAAAAATGGGCCCTTTTCCAAAGGAATGTCTGTAAATAATCCAGGTAAAGAGACTTTCTGATTGAAATTATTTGACTATGGACAATTTAGTCAAATTTGCTTAAAAGAACATAAGGGGGTTCTATTGGAACTTAACTGCCCCAAATGTATAAAGGGAATGTAATCAACCCAAATGAATGAAGGGAATGTAATTTATGTACAGCTATGTAAAAACAGAGCAGTGTAAGAGGAATGTTAAGGAAAAGAAAAAGTGTATGTATCTATCTGTCTGTGGAAATATGTGAGGTTCTATGAACCTAAACCAACATCTGGTTTGTAAAACTCCTGTTTTGTAGGTTTAAGATAAATTGGTTTTGTTTTTTAATAATGCCACTGTCGGGGACTCGAACCCGGGCGGCACGGTTCGTTGTCTGACCGCAAAGAGACAGGCAACACCAGCAAGGTCCAAACACAAGCTCTTTATTGAAGAGTGCACACAACAATAGAGAGCGGCCCGTCTCCAAAGAGAACCAGCCCCGATTACAATAACTAGTAAGGTTATATAGACAGTTCCGTCGCGTCATAGTTAAAACAACCCAACCCCCCTTTATTAGTTAGAAAGCTTCTAATATTCATGCATATCTATCTTCTTTGACACTACAAACAATTTGTGATGCCTCAGCAACTTCTTATCAGCTTTGTTGTCATGCACCAGAAACTAGGAGAAAGGAGGGAGTTAAGAACAGATGAAGAACAGAAACAGGGAGTGGAGACTGCAAGTTTCCATATGTCCAAACAAACTGTTCCTAGCACTTCTGGTACAAGAATGCGCCCCCCCCCCTCTTATCTCATTCTCTGCAGCTCAAGCAAGCATGTCCTCAGGTTTCACAAAGAGACAGGAATGGCCCAGCAACTACTGTTAGCCTAACTTTGGCTATGCTGGCCAAACAATGTTCTATACTCCATATTTTTGGGCCTAACAACCCCCCCTTTGTCCCTGGAGTGCCTTGGAGGGACTCCTGGGACAACTAGCTGCTATGAGTGGTGAGCTTGGAGTTGATTCCTTTTGGACGGATCACAGCTTGGTACCCATCCAACATCCAACCTTTATCATAACATACAAAGCTAGCAGGCCACATATAATTACAACGGCGCTTCGGAATACATTATGGAGCCAACCACCTATGTTTGGAATCCAATTGAATAGGTTACTCCACCAGGATTCAACCCGTTCCCCTCCATGGTCCTTTGCTACTTGTATGAGGTGGTTTGCTCTGTCCCAGGTGGCGTTATAAACATCAGGAACATATACGCAGCATTCTTGCCCAATTAGTGCACATGTTCCTCCCTGAGAGGCCAGTAAGATATCTAGAGCCAAGCGGTTCTGGAGAACCGTCTGCCTTAGTTTTCTCTGTGCGGTTGCCAAGTCCACCAGGGCATCGGCGGTAGTCTAATTTCCCAGATGTCTCGGTGAATTACCCAATCCCACATGCATCCTCCACATGGACCCGGCAGGATTCGGTATGTGGGAGCCCACCCCCGACCCCAACCGGTCCATATGCTTGGAAGGAGCATTGAGAACGTCCGCACTTCCACCCAGAAAGTCTCCAAGTATGTCTCGATGGCCACAGATCAGATGGTACTCCTGATGTGTCTGTAAGGGCAGTGGGCCAAGCCTGAACATGCTAGATCCCACTGCAATGCTTTCCCAGCCTCAGTGATATTCAATACCATCTCTGTCAGCAACTTCTGGGTCATAGAACTAAGGGCGGAGATAACATGTAACTCACCAATTCCAGCCTGTACCTGGGTTAGCTGTGCCCCGGAAATAAGGCCTGTGGCCTTCTTTAGTTACCCCAATTTCTTATCATGTTTTTGGTTCTTAAAAATATTTCAAACTGCTGCTGTACTATTGGCCCCATCCCATAGGGATCCGGTCAAGTCTCTCTTCTTTCTAGAGGAAATAACCCAAGCCCTCTGTTGTGCTAATCTAATAGCAGCCCCTTTTGAACAATTTGGGTATGTAGAGGTGATCTGGAAACTGGATAAGGGCAATGAAAATTTAACAGTCCCTAGTGTAGTGTTAATCACACAGTCCATTGATATCCTAATACATCTCTCTTTGGTGTAGTACTATACCACATCTGTTGGTTGAACACCGTTATGTATTTCCGGGAGGCATTGATATTAATGGCATAAGAAGGGGTGTATTGCAATAAGGTACAGGTAACATTATTAGTCACTGGAATAATTTCTATGCAGGTAAAATTTTCAGTGGCAGAACAAACTCTTTGGGTAGTCGTTTGATTATTTACTAATTGGGTGACCAAATACCAATAAGGGCCTCTCTCATTTAACACAGTGCAAATTCCAGGAACAGCCATCATATCTACTTCACTATAGAACCCATTAATTTCAATTACAAGTTCTTGGGGTTCACTCGTAGTGATATCATGTATTTTTATCTCCACTGATCCATTCTTTTTCATTCAATTGTTCGCTTATATGGGATATCCTGAACCTTAAAAAATATTTTTTTTCCAAACAATATTTAAATAAATCACTAAAGTGTGAAGGCCTTGGCTGTTGGTTTCATCAGCTATATGGCATTGTCTGTATTTGGATGTGTTACTGGGGTAACAGTGTAATGGAGGAGATGGCAGGGGCAGTGGCAACAAGGTGCCTTTGGTACTTGTCATTTCAAGTCCAATTAGGGAGGGCAATACATGCTGAAGGACTTATCCAAAACACAGGGTGCAGCCTGTAGAATAAACCCCAAAATCCAATCAATACCACATTCCTAAGCATGGGTCCCACAAGTTTCTTCCTGCCAGTGTATAATTCTTTGTTTCTTCACCAGGGTCAGTTCTTAATGTTTTTTGTAGTCAGGAATCCCTGGACTTTGGTGGTTTCAATGAAGCGAGTGTTCCTTCTTCTCTTTTTCTGAAACAGTGTGGTTCAGCATCATACAGGGGAGAGGTTACTAGCACATCACCCTGTAATGGGTTTTGCTTCTTTTAGAAAAAATCCAAAGGCACAGTAGGTCTGTCAGTGGACAAGGGAGAGGTTACTAGCACTTCACCTTGTCTTTTTTTTTCTTTTTCCTGCTGTCCAGAAGGCACAGCAGAGTTAGAAGGAGGAATAGGCTGATCATCAGTCGGAGAGTCCTCCCGAGGTGGAGGGGTCTTTTTTTTTTTGCAGTGAGAAGCATGGGTCCAGGTAGGCAGTCCTTGGCACTTCACAGCAGTGTTGGTGGTTAACAGGACTTGGAAAGGGCCTTTCCAGCATGGAGTCAAAGCAGTCTTTCGTTGATGGACTTTACGTAGACTCAGTCTCCTGGTTTCAATGAATGGCAGGACTGCTACGGTCTTTGGGTAGTGCTTCTTTACCTGTGAAAAAAACCTAACACATTTCATTAATGCCTGGCAGTGTTTTGCAGATTTTACAGCTGCTTAGGCTTATTCAAGCCCCCCTTTTCTTGGCTGTCGGCCAAGTCTTAGCTGTGGGCAGTATCCTTGGATGGGGCCAGCGTCTTATCTTTGGACTGAGCTTGCTAGCTATTTTTTCCAGTTAACTCGTTCTGTTCTTTTTCCTTCTCCCCTTCTTGGCTTCTTTTAACCTACAAAGGAAACTTCCACTCTTCACTCATACACCTTTTCCCAACAATGAACACATACACATTGCCATTATACAGTACATTAGTCTTATTATTCAATGTATGCCATATACACCCTTCCAGTAAAATAACTTATATACAGAGCTTTGGAGCAACAAACCAGGACAAGAACTCCCACTTTTGAGGAGTCCACTCGGTACAACCTCTGGTGTCCAATAGCTTTCCTCCCTCCCCAGCCCTCTGGCTAGAAATCTGGGGTAGCCAGAAGGATCCCATGTGCAATATGGGGAGTGGGTTAACCTTCCATGTCCTTGCTTCCAAAGACTGTTGATATGCAAATTTTAACAACTTTTTTTTCAATTAAAAGATCTGACCAATGAAGTTTCTTTTTTTTTTCTTAAGCAAATGTATTAGACTTTAGTATATCACATTTTTCCTGATTTATCCAAACACTTTGTATTTCAAGTTGAGTAAAACAAGTATCTGCTTTTTTATTTAACCCTTTTATTTAATTTTGAACTAGACTGTCTTATGAAAATATTAAACACAACAATTCTGGCCACAAGACAAACACCACAAGACAGGACAAAGAACACAAAAATAATTCCTATTGTACCAGTAAATGCATGGTACGTTGAATGCTGTTCAGCTGGCATCCGTTTTCTCTGATGATTTGAAAGACATTATTTACTTAAAATATTTCCTTTATATACACATACTCTTGTTGATTTTAGGCAAAACAGAGGAATTACCCCATATTTCCTTGTATTTGTTTTATAGGCAGCCCAGGTTTCAGTGGCTTCTACCTTATTAGTTAGATAATTTGCATTAATACAGATGCTTTCTGGCTTGCTTCCAGATCCAAAGCTATCCACAGCTTAAAGATTTTTACTTTAAAAAAGGACACGATTAACTTTCCCAGACTTTTGATTGCCTTTTACTTCTAATTCCTGCTTTCAAACACACAGTGATCTGAAAAAGACAACACAACCTATATTGGTAGGTTTGCATTTTTTTTTACCTCTGCTACAATATACACTGCACATGTTCTGGGGAAAATGCACATCCTCTCCACAATTCAATTTCCACAATTCAATTTCCACAACGCTAGCCACATTAATTTCTACACAAGGTGTAACTGTTTCTTTTATGCTTACAAAATCTCCATGCACCCACAGCAAAGTGACAGCTCGACCACACAGAGCCAGGGGCACTGTCCTTCTCTCTCTTTACCAGATCTTTTATCTGCTATTTTGTTACCCAAAAACAAATTTAAATCTTTTATTCTTCTGGCTTTGACTACCCTGCTGCAGCCACAACCTTTGGTCTTTATTTAAAACATTTTAAATCTTGTAGCATTAAGTCACCTTAAGGATTAAATGCTAAATACCTTAAACAACACTAGTTTCCTGTGCCTGGCAAAAGTATTCTCGGTTTTGCAACTTTAAACAATACCAATTCATCTTAAACTTATAAAATACAGATTGTACACAGCAGGAGTGTTCTTCAGCAAATTCGACTAAATTATTCATAGTCGAATAATTCCACTTAAATAACCTCTTGCCTGGATTACTTACAGAAATTCTTACCAAGTTTCACTGCTTAATTCCCTCTAGCAACTATAGAGTTAACTTCTCACTCTCTTTTTTTTTTTTTTTAAATCACTTGCTTATCTCCCAAAAGGACACCCAATCAACTCAGATTTTACCATTCCAATTATTGTCCTGGGGATTTGAAATCGCCATGCTTATAATTACTTACTCCTTTTCTTCCACTATGCCCTTAAAGTTTCCAACCTGTTTTCTAATCTATCTGTTGACTGCCCGCTTGGGCCCGATCCTGTTTTTCTTGCTGAACCGTCCCTTCCATGGGCACTGGCTTGTTCCACTATCAATTTAGCTAGGATGGTGGGCTTCTCAACTAGCCCCCACCCTTCCTGGTCTCTTCCCTTAAACATTCTTACTCACAAGGCTACCCGAGTCTTCCCTCGTGAGGCTTGCCACCTGGGCAAAATCGCATGGCCCATTGGCGTTTAACTATTCAAAATTTTTTTTTTTGTGGCAAACACACTGCTGTTACAGCATATGCAAACACAAATGGTTAAATTCTGACAAGTCCCTGAAGGACCGGTACTTGCTTAGCCAGTGCTTCCTTTTCTGCCTGGAAGTCCTGTCTCAAGGCTTGCAACTTGCCCTGGGCCTAGGTTTGAGTTGCTGCCTGGTTCATGATCTATGCTCTTAATTGCTTAATTCTAGTTATCAAGTACACAACTCTTCCCTTTTCTCCAACTTCTGATTGCCCAGTCCTGCTACGACTGGGGTAGATCCACTTGACACCCTTCCCAGTCAACCAGGGTGGAGAAAGGAATGCTAAATCCCTCTCCGGTTCTCAGACTTACTGCGGCTGAGAGTGGGCACACTTTCATACTCACACACGTACGTCCAGACTGGCCACGTCTTTGTATAACGTCCAGAGAAGGGAGAGAGGTGGACGGGAGATTATCCTGTATACAGCTTGTCCAGAATCTCTGACTTGCTTTCACTCTTGGGAGGGCTGTTCTTTTACACCCTGGGGTCTCCTGCGGCGTCTCTTTCAGAGATTCCAGTCCAGGCCGGCTGCCTGTGGCTTCTTCACAGCGTCCCCAAACCACGCCAGCTCCAGGGTCTCAAAGGCAGACTGTTGGATCTCACTGGACAGTTAAGCTTTGCAAATGTAATCTCAGCACTGTAACTTGTATTGCCTTTGGTTTGCCTCTGTCTATATTTTTTCACAGCCAGCTGGGGCCGAAAGCAGTTTTTCTTTTGGTTTATAGTTACACCGTACAAATAAATAATCTATTTGTCCCGGTCTAAGATCAACCAAAATATCCCTCAAGGAATTCATCCTGTCTGCAGAAAAGGTTCCGCAGCTTGGCCAATCTTTAGTCGGGGACAAATGAGCAGTAAAGGAAGGCCATTGAATTTGGCATAAATTTCTCATCTTAGATTTAGTCAAACCGGTTGTTCCAGAGATTTCCTTCCAATCTCTGAGTACCAGAGACAACGGGGCGTCCCCCGGGCATTTACTGCCAAATTGTCCCATTTAGACTGTAGGGCCTCTAACCCCAACCCGGGGCCTCTAACCCCAATCCGGGGCCTGTAACCCCAATTGAGATGGAACAGGGACTCTAACCCTACCCCTCAATATCTGGCGATCGCGTACCTCCCCGGGGACTCGAACCCCGAAGACCTGACCTACTCAACGGGTAGGTGGATGTTGCTGGGTTTCTACGGGCTTCAGCTGGTTCACAGGACTCGCCTTATCGCCGATGCAGGGATCAGGTTACCGGGCAAGGCTCCTTGAAGCCAGAGGATGCGCGTTGCGTTGCTTCAGAGTCTGATCCCGCACCGGAGAGTCAGATGAGTCCCAGCGGAGTCACCAAATTTGTCGGGGACTCGAACCCGGACGGCACAGTTCGTTGTCTGACCGCAAAGAGACAGGCAACACCAGCAAGGTCCAAACACAAGCTCTTTATTGAAGAGTGCACACAACAATAGAGAGCGGCCCGTCTCCAAAGAGAACCAGCCCCGATTACAATAATTAGTAAGGTTATATAGACAGTTCCGTCGCGTCATAGTTAAAACAACCCAACCCCCCTTTATTAGTTAGAAAGCTTCTAATATTCATGCATATCTATCTTCTTTGACACTACAAACAATTTGTGATGTCTCAGCAACTTCTTATCAGCTTTGTTGTCATGCACCAGAAACTAGGAGAAAGGAGGGAGTTAAGAACAGATGAAGAACAGAAACAGGGAGTGGAGACTGCAAGTTTCCATATGTCCAAACAAACTGTTCCTAGCACTTCTGGTACAAGAATGCGTCCCCCCCTCTTATCTCGTTCTCTGCAGCTCAAGCAAGCATGTCCTCAGGTTTCACAGAGAGACAGGAATGGCCCAGCAACTACTGTTAGCCTAACTTTGGCTAAGCTGGCCAAACAATGTCCTATACTCCATATTTTTGGGCCTAACACCACTAAAAATCCATTTGACTCTTTAATTCAAAGTTGTAAAACTGACAGATCTTTTTGCCAGACACAGGCAGTGCTGGTTGGCTTTGGGATTTGGCATTTAACCCTTAAGGGGTAACTTGATTCTTTACAAATTTTAAAATGTTTTTAAATAAAGACCAAGTCATGGCTGCAGCAGGGCAGTCAAAATCAGGAGAATAGGGAGAGATTCTGGATTCTTTTTGTTTGTTTGTTTGTTTGTTTGTTTGTTTGTTTGTTTGTTTGTTTTTTGTAACAAAATAGCAGATGAGAGCTGTAGTAAAAGAATAAGAAATTAAAAAAAAAAAAAGACAGTGCCCCTCTGAAGCAACAGCAGGGGTGAGGTGCACAAAAGAAAAAGAAGCAATGTTAGAAACACTGAGCCTTAAGATGGCTCTGTGTAATCAGACTGTCACTTTGATAAGGGTACATGAAAACTCTGTAAGAACAAAAGAAACAGTGACACCTTATGTAAAAATTGATATGGCTAATGTTTTAAAAGTTAAAGTATAGAAGGAATGTGCATTTTCCCCAGGACATGTGCAGTGTATATTATAGAAGGGGTAAAAGAAATGCAAACGAAACATGCTACTTAATTAAAATCCTATTAGGGCTCCAAAAGAGCCACAATAGATTGTGTTTTCTTTTTCAGATCTCTGTGTGTTTTGGAAGCAAGAGTTAAAAGTAATCAAAACTCTGGTAAAAGTTAATTGTGTCTGCTGATGGCTTTGAATACAAAAGCCAAATCTATGTTGATGCAAATTACCTAACTGATTCATGAAAGAGAGAACTGCCAGCACAAAGAAGCTGCAGATAAAGGACATACCTGGTCAGCAAACAAATTGTCTAAATAAAAGACATGGTATAACAGGATACCTTTAATAGATTTAATGATAATGTTATTATTTAATATTAACATTGAAATAAATTTAATGTTAATAAGTACCCCTGTAACAATGTATAGTGTGTATGATTTCTGGAAAAATCCTTTAAGGTAATATGGTAATGATGCTTCTCAGCTATTACCTGTAAATAAACTTAAAGCTTAACACAGCAGGAAAAACATTATAAACTTGGTCTGCTGTATAACAAAAAAATAAAAATAAAAAACTAAATAAAGGTTCACCACCTCATGGATTTAATGACTAAACAGTGGGATAATTTCCCCATAACCCTTAAAAGGTAGAAGCCATTAAAACCTGGCCTGCCTATAGAACAAAAACACAGGAAAATATGGGGGTAATTCCTCTGTTTTGCCTGCAATCAGCAAGGGTATTTGTAAAAGAAAGGAATATTTTAAGCAATAATCAATGCCACCCCAAGAGGGGTAGAAAAATGTTATTTTTGTCTTTTAGAAAAGCTAATACCAGCTACTGGACAACCTGGTACAAAAACAAATGAAAGTGAAAAAAACCATACTACTATAGCTGGCCATTAGATTGATTTGAGCTACAACAGACTGGTAACTATAAACATCACTGGCAGGACTCTGTGTGTGTGTGTGTGTGTGTGTGTGTGTGTGTGTGTGTGTGTGTGTGTGTGTGTGTGTGTGTGTGTGACTGAAAAGCATATGCTAACTGTTGTATTTTCAATAAATGCTGCGTATTTGCCTTCCTCTATAAAGATCCTGTGTGCTTTGTATGAGCATAACACAGCTGCTCTGGAGGGTGGTGGTGGGGAGATAAGACCCACTTCTGGGAAACTCCTGAGGCTGCAGGAAGCTCTGCAGTTGCTGCCTTCAGAGTCTAGCTCTGAAGGCAGCACGGAAGTGAGGGTGGCAATCCCATGACCCCCCTA
This sequence comes from Emys orbicularis, assembly GCF_028017835.1. Taxonomy (NCBI): domain Eukaryota; kingdom Metazoa; phylum Chordata; order Testudines; family Emydidae; genus Emys; species Emys orbicularis. The sequence continues at coordinate 91,706,977 of NC_088687.1, read as the reverse complement.
TAACAGGTTTGCGACACCCCCCCACAATCCTCTTTTGGGTCGGGCCCCCCATGGTTACAACACCGTGAAATTTCAGATTTAAACATCTGAAAACGTGAAATTTACCAATTTTCAAATCCTATGGCCGTGAAATTGACCATAATGAACGGTGAATTTGGTAGGGCCCTACACATGGGGGAGGGCTCGGAATGGATCTCATAGAGCAGGCTCTGCTGGTTCCCCTCTGCATGGGAGATTTAGAGCTATCTGTTTAAGCAAACTTTGTGTCCATTTTGTGCTGCAGAAACTTGGATTTGTCCTGTAATGACTGTTACAAGCTGGTACGGTCACAGTCTGTTGTGACACAATCACTGGGTTGCATGTGCTTCCAAGCCAACTAGGTAGCGTCTAGTCACTGTTTCTAGCTCTGGGACAATATGGCATACTCCCAGGTTCAGATCTCTTGTCTGATGCCCTGCTTTGTGACATGGCACACCAAAATCAGTGTCTGAGGCCTCCTGAGCCTCCTAGTCATTTACACATGCTCCCTCAGAGCTCAATCTAGGTTGTGGGCACTCTGGACTTCTACCCCATATAAGGAAAATGACATATTTTGATAGTGGGTCACTTCTTTTTCACTCTGGCAAAGTCTAAACTTCATGCCAAATGGCTAGACAAAGTGCAGGCCTCCCTGAGAAAATGAAAAAAGACCCTCCGGGAGATAATCGATGGGGAACTCTCAAATTGTTTTAACAATTAAGATATAACCAACTGTGAATGTTTATTTAAATTAAGAAATAAAATAAATGAAGAAATGTAGTGAAATATCTGTCCACAGGTATTGTCTGTAAAAGAATTAGTGTCTTGTAGTTATGAAGGCATAGAAGTTTCATTTCCAATGTTTGCCTTTTTCATTGTGATCTGTTTTGCTTAAAATAGGTGATAAATAATTTCCCATGAGTTTATTATTTGCATGATGATAGTGCTTAGTGGAGCCCCCATTGTACTAAGCACTGTACAAGCACATAGGAGGCAAAGTCCCTGCCTCAAAGAGCTTACAGTCTAAACTCTTGTGTGTCCAGGGTCACAGAGCATGTCATTGGGAGGTTGAGGAATAGAACCCCAGTCTCTTAAGAGCCAGTCCAGCACCCCATCCATTAAACTATGGTGTTCCCATAATTAAGTCTAAGATTTAGTCATGGGTATTTATAGCAAAAGTTATGGACCAGTCATGAGCAATAAACAAAAATTCACAGCCCCTGACCTGTCCATGACTTGTACTATAAATACCCCTGACTAAATCTTAGCTGCTGTGGGGGACCCTGGGACACTGCTACTCTGGTGGTCCTAGGGCCTGTTGCGGGGACCAGCCCAGGGCGCCGCTGCTGCTTCAGAGTGGGGGGTGGCCAGGGCACTGCTGCTGCTCTGTGTGGGGGCGGCCTGGGATGCCGCTTCTACTCTGGAAGGGGAGGGGCCACAGTGCTGCCACTGCTGCTTCCGGACAGCTGCTCTGGGGCCACGCCCGGGACCATTCCTGCTCTGGCGGCGCCTGGGGCCAGCCGCACTGGCCACTGCACAGCCAGCCACAGGTCCAGCTGCCTGGAACCAGCTGCCTGGGGCCGGCCACTTGAGCAGTGGCTGGTACGGCTGCCCCTGGGACTACTCGAGAAGTGGCCATTGCGGCTGGCCCTGTAGCTACCCCAGCTGCTCGGGCAGCCCTGGGGTCAGTCGTACCTGCTGCTGCACCTGGGGAAGTCACGGAGGTCCTGGAAAGTCCTGGCATCTGTGACTTCCATGACCTCTGTGACAGACTTGTAGCCTTACCCATAATATATATTTTTAGTACTACTAAGAGCTCATATCAAATTTATCAGAAAAAAAATGTGACCATCTGGGAAGGTCACATGAAAGGATCTTAAGCTACATTAATGAAATTAATAAACTATAAACTGCTTCAAAGAGCATGTCTGATTCCAGGGATGGCATAAAAATATACTGTGGCTGCTTCTGATGATGCTGGATATGCCAGAAGAAGGTGGGCGCTCTGAAATGTGATGTGGAACTATGTTAAATAATTCATTCAGGAAGTCAAGCTGTTAGGACTAGCATAGCAGGGTGGAAACCTATGAATCTGAATGCAAACCAAACTAAAACTTGAATAGGAAGCCATTGTTGTAGTTAGATCTATGGCAGTTTGGCACCTGTCTATCTTAGGTAATTATATGAAGTCTATTACTATAACATCTCAATGCCTCAACATCTTTAATGTATTTATCCTCACAACACTCTTGTGAAGGAGGGGAGTATAATAATCCCCATTTTACAGGTGAAGAACTGAGACACAAAGAAGCTAAATAACTTACTCAAGGTCACGAAGGACATCTTTGATGGTGCAAGGAACTGAATATGCATCGCTTGAGCCCCAGGCTATAGTACTGCACCATTCTTTTGGTTTTTGTGCACATTTGTGCATTTAAAAATCTCCTTGTAAATTAATTACTTACTTAAATTAATTATTTAGTCACTGGAACTGCTCATTAGAGTAAGATAAGAAGAATATTTTTCTTAGTATTATTTAATCTGACCTTCCCCGCCTTCTGCCACTTCCCCCAAATTACTTTCTATATAGAATATATCACAATATTTCCTTGTTGAAGTTTGCGCTATCATTCTTTGAATTTAAAAAGGAACCCCATGTCCCCATGCATTTGCTTATTTAGAGAGCTGGGCGGGAACCTGATTTTCTGTTTCACAAGCAATTCCATGAGTTGGGGGGTGGGTGGGGGGGGAATTCATTCCAGTATGAAACAAAAACAACATTTTTGAAAATTCCCGCAAAACAAAATTCTGAAAATGTTTTTTGTTTTGGGCGAATCAAAACATTTTGTTTCAAGAAAATTGAATATTTCATTCTCATTTTGACATTTTATTTTTTTAAAAATGTTACATTATAAAAGAAAATAAATTTTTAAACAAAAAGTTGCTTTGAAACAAAAAATCAAAATATTCCATTCTGAAAATGTTGAAATGAAACATTTCAACCTTACCGAGACTCTTTTCTTTTTTCCCTCCAAAAGGAAATTTCATCAAAACTGACATGTTTCTGTGAAATGTTTTGCTTTTGATGAATCTGCATTTTTCAATGGAAAAAGGTTCTGTCAGAAAATTCCCAGCCAGCTCTATTTTTTTAATCTCTCTATTTCAGTGACTCATTCTACTGTCTGAAATAGGATCATATCTTTTATAAAACACAAAACACAAAACTTACATATGGAATAGTAAGTACCTTGAACTATATGGTGTTGGGCATTGCTAAACAAGTTGACAATGCATACTCAGAAATGAATGGGTTTTACATCTAAAACAGTGCATAGAATAGAGTTAAGGTGCTGGACTATGCTTAAGACCCAAATAGACTAGTGTATGCATTTCTAATAGATATGTACTGTTCCAGAGTGACAACCCTAGAGAATGACTCTGTTTATCCAAAGAATAGGTACAGCACACACAAGTGCAGTGCAAGCTTCCCAGCACTTTTGAGCCAATATGCCTCAACTCTCATTTAGAAAGACCATCTCTAGACACGAAGGATATGTCTATCCCCTTGCCTGCGACTCTTTACTGAGACTACCAACAATGATGCCAATTAGTGCTAATCATACAGTGATTTTGGTGATGTGGACACTTATGCATGGGGAACTAGACTCTCCAACTCACCTCCTCTGGGTCACTGAAGAGTCATCAGATGGTAACAACTTTTGGTCATTACCAACCTGGGTTGGATTCAAACCAAACATTTTTAGAAATGTTCACAGCACCAAACCAGCACTATAACTTATACTAGTTGTCACCCTCATTAGCAATCATAAAGTCTCAGTTGTCATGACTCCTCCAGTAACCGTCTCACCCCTGCATGTGCTCCCTTTGTCAGGGTTGTGGCACATTAATTGGAATTAACAACTAAGAAAAATGACAACAGATAAAACCAAAAGGACACAAGCTACGCCAGTAGCATCTCTGTCAAGTAGCATCTCTGTCATATCAGGCGATACTTTCACTGTACTTGAGGCTATTAAGCAACAAATTCGATCACAGAGTCAATTTTATACCTTGACACTAAGTTTGACCAACTATTGACTTACATGGAGGGAGGGAGTTTAAAAGTTGGAGGGAAACGCATTGTCACAAATGGCTAGGTCAGAGGTTGCATATAAGTAGCGAGGTGAAAAATGGAACCAGCAATCTCAGATGACTGGCAGTATGATAAATGGGAATTAAAGAACACTTATTAAAATAGAAATACTGGAAAAGCAGGTATATGAAAATAAGAATTCTGGTCCACACAGACTAATAACAACATGAAAATGCAACTAATTTAGCTTCTGTGATTTATTTCCCTCACCATAATAGTGGAACTTATTTGCTTTAAATGGGCATTTTGGGTACACAGACCATGATCAGGAACAGTCAACATGGATTCACCAAGGGCAAGTCATGCCTCACCAACTTGATTGCCTTCTATGAGATAACTGGCTCTGTGGATATGGGGAAAGAGGTGGACGTGATATACCTTGACTTTAGCAAACCTTTTGATACAGTCTCCCACAGTATTCTTGCCAGCAAGTTAAAAAAGTATGGATTGGATGAATGGACTATAAGGTGGAGAGAAAGCTGGCTAGATTGTTGGGCTTTATGGGTAGTGATCAATGGCATGATGTCTAGTTGGCAGCCGGTATCAAGCGGAGTGCCCCAGGGATCGGTCCTGGGACCGGTTTTGTTCAACATCTTCATTAATGTTCTGTATGATGGGATGGATTGCACCCTCAGCAAGTTCGTGGATGACACTAAGCTGGGGGGAGAGGTAGCTATGCTGGAGGGTAGGGATAGAGTCCAGAGTGACGTAGGCAAATTGGAGGATTGGGCCAAAAGAAATCTGATGAGGTTCAACAAGGACAAGTGCAGAGTCCTGCACTTAGGAGGGAAGTATCCCATGTACTGCTATAGGCTGGGGACTGACTGGCTAAGTGCAGTTCTGCAGAAAAGGACCTGGAAATTACAGTGGACGAGAAGCTGGATATGAGTCAACAGTGTGCCCTTGTTACCAAGAAGGCTAACGGCATATTGCACAGCATTAGTAGGAGCATAGCCAGCAGATTGAGGGAAGTGATTATTCCCCTCTATTCGGCACTGGTGATGCCACATCTGGAGTATTGCATCCAGTTTTGAGCCCCCCACTACAGAAAGGATGTGGTCAAATTGGAGAGAGTCCAGCAGAGGGCAACAAAAATGATTAGGGGGCTGGGGCACATGACTTACAAGGAGAGGCTGAGGGAACTGGGCTTATTTAGTCTGCAGAAGAGAAGAGTGAGGGGGATTTGATAGCAGCCTTCAACTACCTGAAGGGGGGTTCCAAAGAGGATGGAGCTCGGCTGTTCTCAGTGGTGGCAGATCATAGAACAAGGAGCAATGGTCTCAAGTTGCAGTGGGGGAGGCCTAGATTGGATATTAGGAAAAACTATTTCACTAGGAGGGTGGTGAAGCACTGGAATGGGTTACCTAGGCTGCGGCAGGTGGTGGAATCCCTATCCTTAGAGGTTTTTAAGGCCCGGCTTGACAAAGCCCTGGCTGGGATGATTTAGTTGGGGTTGGTCCTGATTTGAGCAGGGGGTTGGACTAGATGACCTCCTGAGGTCTCTTCCAACTCTAATCTTCTATGATTCTTTGATTAGGTCAGACCAATACCATCATATATACAGAAAATCAGCATAATCAAATCTAGTTTTTGTCCTGGTGTGGGTTCATTAATCCAAGTCAAATGCAAAGTCCTGATTCCTGTCAAGATAACCTTCTTAAAAGAAATTATAGAAGCTGCACAGCTGTACTCAGAGAAATTATTTCTTCATCAGCCATCACCAAAAGAAGCAGTACATCTTCTGAGAGTCTAAAGAGGTGAAGAAGATATTTACTATAACAGTGAAGATGGTAACTGCCTCACATCATGTTGCACAAACAGAAAGTCTAGCTCTTGTCTCACATGGGCTGGATATTCAGTGAATGTTAACCTGTAATTGGTGTGCTATGCATATTATGTATACAATAGCTTTGGTAAGACAAAATAACCAACCATAGTTAGCTACATGATTTTTCTTATATAAACAGACCAATATTGTTATTTTCTTTGTATCAAGATTTCATGTTTGTGGTATTTGACTCTGAGCTTGATCCTGCTCCCAATGAATTCAGTGGTAAAACTCTGATAAACTTGGGAGTAGGACTGGGGCCTATATGGTTTCTTCAAAAGGGAAAAAAAAAGACTTTTAAAAGTTGAATTTGAGGTAAGATTGCAACAGAGGATTGTTTAATGATGCAGCACCTACAAGGGATAATCTCCCCATCTCATTCAAACTAAATGGAAAATGAATCTAGACCATATGACATATGTTTTTCTTGAATGTTTACAGGGGAAAGGACTAAATGAAAGAATGCTAGTTCTGAGTGTAGAGAGTGACTAGCTGTTGATGCTTATATGTTGGACTGATGTGTATTTTGATTGCCTTTAACAGTGTTAGTTGGAAGAAGCCGTGCATAAAAGATTAAAAAAATCAAAACGAAGTAATGCTCTAATGCCATATTATCAAAAACAGGGAGTAGAAAAGGAAACCAAAGAATCCCTCTTAGCTCCACGCCTACATTCCAGGAAACAGCACGAAAAATGGACAAATTAAAATGAGAACAAAAGTCTTTCATCTTTTGTTGGAGATGTAAAATGACATTCTCCTTGGGATGAGAATTTCAAGCAGGGAGGCAACTGTCAGAAAAGGTCATATTTCCTATCCTCTCATGAATATTTTTTGGGATTTCCAGCAGTCCTAATCTGGTTGATCTTGGACATGACAGAGAGATTTAGATGGTTGGCAATTCCTGGGTACATAGGTTTTAAGGCCCCAGTTCAACAAGATCCTTAAGCATGTACTTAAGACTTTGGTGGAGTCATTGCACTTTTATGTATGAAAATATTTTTATGGTATGTTCTTTAAGTTTTAATGAAAACATTTTTAAAAATTAACCCTCCCACTGAACTGCTGGACACCTAGACATAATAACATTATACCATTTTGAAAGTGCAACTGACCAGTCTATTGATCAAATTGAGAGAAGTAAAGAAAAGTGAATGAACTTTACAAATGATGAAAAGCAAATTTGATTTTTTTTAAATTCTTTCTATTGTAATGAATGATGGCAAGGCAGAGTAGCAGATGGGGATAGTTTTCACTTATATATCTACTGATAATAATTTATAAAAATGACAAATGTATATAAATATTTATATATTTGTATCTCTCTCTAACCAACCTGCATGTATCATCATTCATATTTTTAGATTTCTAGTTCTTCAGGATGGAGATTGTGTTATCTGATGTGTTTGCACAAAAGGGTACTGGTCTTGATTGGGGCCTTTGGCTGCTAATGTAATTATTAAAAAACAATAACCTAGGAGATTGTGAGCAATACAGGCAAGGGCATTTTAAAAAAATGATCAGTTTAATATTGAGAGTGTCCCTTTAAAGACCATTACTGTTATGAAAAAGTTAAAAACAAAAATAGCCAGATGCTATTAAGCTGAGAAGATTTGCTCTTCTGTGTATTCATACTTGTGGGCTGCAAGTAAATATCAACAAGTTATCAGTGCATTGTGCTGAATTCTCTTGATAATGCATTTGGTAGTAACTTTGTCCGAGTATCTGGGTGTTTATGTCACTTTTGTTTATCTTTTCTGTGACCAGTGGTCTGTAAACAGTATAAATATAAACCCTTGAGGGAGTTCATATTTTAGAATGAAATAATCCTTGGTGTATCTAATCACAGCAATGCTCCTTTATCTTTTCAATATTATTCTGTTGCCATAGTGGCAAAATATGCTGCTAGTTGAGATGATAATAAACAGCCTGCTTCTGTACTGTCAGGGGCAGAACAGCCAGCAAGCTTTGGTGTTCTTAATGGTAGTTAAATAGGAATTATTTCTTTCCACTCCAATTTAAAGTTAACAAGCGTAAAATCTCTCTAAAAATAAACCAATCTCAGTACAACCAAATGATATGAAATCGTAGTTCTTCTGACAAGATCAGTAACCTCAGAATGGCCTTAGTGATGCTTCTGGTAAAAAACTGAATAACAAAATTGCAATGAGCTTTTGAAGTCTTTTGTTTAAGATACTTTGCTTTCTTTTTATGTCCACAAAGGCAGTTATAATGGAGGGGGAGGAGGAGGGAATCAGTATTTGCACAATTGCCAGGTTGCTAGCTGTAGATGACCTACATACATTCTGTAGGTTAATATTGGCTGACCGCTCCCATATTGTATCCAAAGCCCAAAGTGAAATTTCCAGCTAGCAAGGGAATGAACTAATTCAGAAAAGTTTGGTTTCCTCTCAAGGGAAAGTTGGGAATTTTAATCCTGTTCTGTACCCCTAAAGAGGATTTCACCCCAGTTGCCTTGTTCCTTGTTCCTCTGTTATAGGAAATTTCTAGGTCTTCCAAGCACTGCAGTAGACAATTCAATTTGAGACAGGCAGCACATCATTCACAGCAGCCATGGGAAAGGAAGCAAATAGTACTTAAATTATAAAGGTGAAATATAATGTAAATGATTAAAAATAACCTTAAGTGTGTGTGTGTGTGTGTGTGTGTGTGTGTTCCGCTCTCCACATAGCCACTGCTGTCTCTACATCTGTTTGTCCCTGCCTGGGGCCTCAGTTCCTGGTGGAACTCACCTCCTGGTCTTGTAGACCCTGTCTCCATTAAGGAGATTCTCAGCAGTGGATCTCCTTTGATGTAGTTATACTGATACAACCCCTAGATGCAGATATGCTGAACTGGTACAAAGTGGGGTTTATACTGGTACAGCTTACTTCAGTATGTTACAGAATTAAACTGCACTGGTATGAACCCAGCTTTGCCCTAGAGCAATGCATATATCAGGGGTTTGTACTGATATAAATTCAGCAGTGTACTAATGTGAATTTGCTCAATGTAGAAATGTTTAAATGCTTTTGACTTTGTATCCTCTACTATGTTGCCCCCTATGGTTTGAAGAAGTTCCTATTCCCGGTACTCCAAGACTTATCCCCCTCTCTCCTCCTTCACATCATCCCTTAAAGCACACTTGTTCCAAGGATCTGTCCTCCTCATGCAAAATCTTTCCAAGCTCTCCCTTCCCTGAACTATTTTCCCATTTCTCTTTGAAAACAATTTGTTTGTCTTCCTTTGCTTATATACGTTTGGGGGTGGGGGTAGGAAATGTGTCTCAATCTGTTTGTAAAGGGCCATATAAAAGGGCCATATAAATGTATAAAAGGGCCATATAAATGTATGGTGCTATATAAATACTTTTTAATAATAATAATAATAATCTGTGTAATTGGTATTCCTATTCATTAGGGGTCAGCTTCCAGGCTTAGTTATACCAGGAAGTCAATGGAGTTAATTCGAATGAAAATTTAGCCCTATGTATCTATTTTATGATTTGAAAGGGACACAGTCTCATATAATGTAGTTTAGTCCCAAATGTTGGTCTGATGGGGGGGGGGGGAGTGTGCTATGGATCATAAATACCATACTTTTTGTTGTTAAATGCACCACTCGAGGCCATATTCAGGGGTCATGTGAATGAGTAAAGAACTCAGCTTCATTTTTCCACGTAATAATCCAGATAAAACAACTTTGAATGGTGAGAAGTTGCTTATAATACAGCAAACTCAGAATATTTTTGATCTTTCTGGTGAGTTATGTATATGGAATTAAACACTATGTCTAGCATTTATATGACATTCATAACTGTGGTGTCTGTTTAATTTCAAGGGTTCTACTAAATGTACAAGAAAGATGATGTCAGAGTGTTTTACAATGTATTAAATGTACTGAATCGTGCTGTAATTGAAGGTCAATAGTGAGAGCCCTAGCACCCAACTAAGCAGAGCAAACAAACTTGTATGGTAACGTCATCAATGCCTATCTGGTCACAGGTAGTGTTCGTGTTAGATCAAGGCCATCTCGAATAACTAGCAGTCTGATGGTCTCTACCCTTTTTTCCTTAGGGCAGCATCCTCCCTAAGTAAAGTAAACTCCTCCTACCTTGGTGTAAGCAGGGTCTGAATGAATGCTTCCCTGACAGCTAGCTGGGAGGGGGAGAGACTCTGGGTGTGGCTATGTAAATACAGCTTGCTCCTGCTGTTTGCTGCTGCTTTGCTTAGTTTTGCTTAGATATTCAGCAGATGGAGCAGTGTTTTGCTCATTGTAATCAACTTGGCTGGTGCCGGGTCACAGATCATGTTAGTACTGAATGCAGGGGTAATGAAATGCTGTTATCAATGTTGTGATTATTATGGGAATGCAGGGAAGCAGGACTGTGCTTAACCTGTTCCAATGGGGAGGACGGGGGGGTGGGGGTGGGGGTAGGAGTGTCACCCTTAGTGGAGAGGACCTCAATGAGCCAGGGGCTAGATTGCCAAAGCCCTGTGAAGTAACTAAGGGCTGGTCCACACTAAGCCCCCAGTTCAAACTAAGATACGCAACTTCAGCTACATGAATAACGTAGCTGAAGTCCAAGTATCTTAGTTCGAATTTAAAGGTACTTACTGCGGGTCCACACGCGGCAGGCAGGCTCCCCCGTCGACTTCGCCTACTCCTCTCGCAGAGCAGGATTACCGGCATAAATGGCGAGCACTTCCGGGATCGATTTATCGCGTCTAGACAAGACGCGATAAATCGATCCCAGAAGATCGATTGCTTGCCGCTGAACCAGCGGGTAAGTATAGACGTACCCTAAGTAAGGGGCTGGGGGAATAGAAGTTCTGGTTAGGAGGCTGTATATCTTCTTCTCTCCCTCCTTAGACTGGCTTAACCTGTTCTTCCCCACTGGTCAAAGAATACAGCTGAATAGACTTCATTAGGAGCCTCTTTTGTTATTTTAATTGCTCAATCAGAGCTGAAACCAATTGTGGTTAGACTGTGTTTCTGCCCAGCCTGCAAAAGAGCTGAAAATCACTGAGAGACTGATGTGCAGAGGTCACAGCAGAGTGGCAGAAGGTGACTGACAGTCAGCTGGCGGATGAGTGACCAGCAGGGCAGTGGCGTAGAGGTGTGATGAGCAGGCACAAGGAGCAGCCAGTAGGTGGCTAGTGGAGGAGCATGGCAAGAGCAGTGAGCAGGTGGCCCATGAGCGGACAGCAGAGTGAGTGAGATGCCTCTTTACCCTCCACCCAGGGTGGAAGTTGAACTCTGCGGATGCACCTCTGAACTCTGGGTCTGCACTGACCAAGGACAGCAACTGTGAGTGGGGTGCAGAGAAGGGACGGGCACATTAAAGGGACTTTTGGGTTGCTGGACTTAAAGACCTGAGGAGGAAAGGGCACTGCCCAACCTACTTGGGGGTGGGTCTTTTACTCATGGTTTATATTTATGAACCCCATTTGTGGTGTTTTTCCAAATTAATTCCAAGTTACTTCCCTCCTTTTATTCTTTTCTACACTCGGACTCTGTGCTTGTGAGTGGGTAAGTATTGCCTCTTAGAGGCGCCCAGGGGTGGTGTGTCATTTCCCCAGGTTACTGGGTGGGGGCTCGAGCCAGTTCTGTGTTGTATCGATGGAAAGGAACCCCTAGATATAGATCCCAGCCCTGGTTGCTGCTGGCTCCACCTGGCAGAAGGGTTACATTTGTATCATTTAAAATTGAACTAGACAAACTGTTAGAACATACATCATAGGCATTTCTGTGCTGGCACAGAGTTAAACTTAGAGCACTTATGTTAATAGGTCTTTTCTGTCCTTAAAGATTGGTGGAGGGCCTGGACAGTTTACCAGCTTCTTTGCTGTGTTCTGCTGTTTATTCAGTCAATTTCCTGACCTCTCAGGCGTACTCATTAGCTGTTCTTAAGCCTGAATTTGATGTGGTGGAACAGAGGGAACACTTTACCACTTTGTTCATGGAAGTGACTCTGATCATTAGAAGCATCCATGTTGTATCATATCCCCAAATTTAGGTCAGTAGAATCTGACACAAAATTCACTAGCTGCCAGTAAGTCACTAAGATTTACTCACTACTGATTTTGTAAACAAGAGGGTTATGTCCTGAGGGATACATATCAAACCTTTTGAATCAAGGTTTCAGCCATCGGATTAATATGATTAATCACAGAGGAGATTTAATTAATTGCATCCATTATTAGGGACGCTGCTACTTATTAAATAATTTCAGATCAGTCTGTTGGTTGCATGACATGCCTAACAAGAAAGACAAATAGATTCTCTCAAATCTAATGGAGCTTATCTGACAAATTAGCTTTAAACAAATAATTTATTATAGTAGTTTCGGCTTCAGTTTTCATTAATAGAGAGAGATATAGAAAAGGCTTTCAGAAAATTGCTGCATAAATTAAAGATTCCCAGTGACAGCTCCAACTTGCTCTTTGTTCATTTACAGAGGATTATACATGATATTTCCCTATGTTGGGTTTACACTAGAAACTCATTGCATTGTCATTAGTCTGAGACAGAGAAACTGTAACTACTTGATAAATGCAGTTTGTAATCTTTCTTTTAAGTATATAGAGAGGTAGAGGTGTTAGCTGAGCACAGGATTAGGTGCCACCATTTCCTGAGTTATTAACTTGCTGTTGCAAGGAATAATTGTTGAACATACCTTGAAAATAAAAAGTGCCATATATGCCAAAGTGATGATGATTATGGTTAGATTTTTTTCCTGGAGCTATGTTACACATGCGCAGTGCCAGGTACCTTTCTGCAACACTCGATGTGACCCAGCTGCTGCTCATAGAAGTAAATATTTTGCTCCAGTCTGCATGTGTCTTAAAAGAAGTGGTGTTTCTTTACTCTGGCAGTACCATGTGGTATTGGATCATACGATATGTACATCAGGCTGGATGAACGCCTTTGATGCAACATAACATAATAGGGAGGCTGTGATGCAATCATTGTTATCACTAGCACTTCTTTAAAGCAGAAACTTGCAGTGCAAGAAAAAGTATAACATGCTTTTAAGAGAGAAATAAGAGAAAAAAAGAATTTTTTTTCAGATTCAAATGGACTCCCATAACAAATACACTGAAATCCCTTTAGGCTGCCTACATTGTCAACATTTATCAGGGAAGTTTATACCAGATGCCAGTATGTCTGATGAATGATTTTCCATTATAAGAAAATATAGCTCCAAAGATGGCCTTTTAATTTTCATACATACATGAATGTAATGTTTCTGGTTGAATTCTCTCTGTAAATCTCTGCTGTGTGTTTAGGGGTATGCCCTATAGCATTGGTTCCCAAACAACCTGTGAACCCCTTTCACTAAAATGTCAAGTCTCGCGAACCCCCTTATAAAAATGAATATTTCCAGGGATTTTCTCCTTTACCTGAGTATAAATTATAAAAGCAGTGATCTTGGAAATATAAAATTTGTTTTTATGTACACACTATTTGTTATTAATTATTAGTTATCATTACAGTATTTTTATTACATTATGAAAACGGCAACACTCTTCCAAGATCTCACTTTCTTAGCTTGTATCACTTTGAATAAGCCTGTTATAAGACAAGGCTCCTATGTTTCATCAAAGGAGTATCAGATGTGAAACAGCATGAAGGCATTTAAGAAGCCAACTCAAAGAGTTCCTTCTACACAAGCATTCAGGTCTTGAGCAGTCCAGGCAAACAATGCACGTTACAACAAAGCTTAAGATTGTTCATAATAATTTTAAAAACAATACTAGCTGCCTATTTAATTTTAAAAACAGCAAAAAATATCCACCTCCCTTTCCATTTCTAATAAGGAGTCTTGAAGTTTAAATCTCCTCAGTGTGATAGCTATGTTTGCTTTGGTCTGCTTAGCTCTTGGAAGTCCAGGGGCTCCGGGCTGCTGGCCCCATGCTGCCCAGGATCCCTAGGGACGGCTCTGACCGCCATTAGAGAATTTTTTCCGGAGAACTCCCTGTAACGTTTCGCGAACCCCCAGGGGTTCACGAACCCCAGTTTGGGAACCACTGCCCTATAGTATGCAAACCAGGAGCAAACCTAATTTCTCTGTTCCAGTGATCCTCTGGCAGGCAAAACCAATCTTCTTGAGGAAAAAGTACAGCACCCTGTGTGACACTAATCACACCCTACACTATTATTGTAATAATATTTGCACAAAACATGCCTTGTAAGGTATCATTTGAAAACTAATAACTCACTGGTGGTTAATATTCTTGCGTGATGTATGTACGTGATGGGTATTACGGGTTATCAATATATGCTGGAATTATAACTAAAATGTGTTCAAACCAGGTATGTCAGGGGAGTTGTTAAACAGATCTATCCTAAACAAAGGAATGTGTGTTTACCTCAATTTACATAAAAACAATAAAAAGACCCATCAAGCTATCAAGGAGTGGAAGCAAACCTCATGCTAACAAGTGAGGGAGAAGAAAGTGAGGCAGGAGAAAGAAGCTAGGATTTTACTTTTAAAAGAATCCATTAAAAAGATTACTGGTCTATGAAAACAGTAGGGCTGAACCTCAAGTGATAAGCAACTGAATCAGCTGAGGGAATGTCTACACTTAAAACGCTACAGTGGCAGCTGCGTTGCAGTAGCGCTTTAGTGTAGATGCTACCTATGCTGATGGGACGGCTTCTCCCATCAGCGTAGGAACTCCACCTCCCTGAGAGGCGGTAGCTACATCAATGGAAGAATTCTTCCATTAACCTAGCGCTGTCTATCCCAGGGGTTAAGCTGGTACAGCTATGTCTGTCAGGGTTGTGAATTTTTCACATCCCTGAGAGACGTAGCTATACTGATATAGGTGCCTAGTGCAGACCAGGTTTGATTGTATACCATACTACTGTATTATAAGTGTATACCATGAGGTCTTTTCCAGGAGAGGACTGGACACTGCAGCTCACAAGTTTTGGGGAAATTCAGGACTGGGAGTATATTGAGGTCATTTTGGTGGTTGCAGCCAAGGCTTGTGGAAGCCAGAGTGGTCCTGTGGGGCTGTAAATAGGCTGCTGGAGTCAGAGCTGCTGAACCGGGGCTGTCTAGCACACAGACACTCAGGGTGTGACCAGCATGCTTGTAGGCTGGTTGTGAGGTTCAGAGCTACAGGAGCAATGCATTGTGGGGCACCTAAGGTTACAATGCAGGTGGTGACACAACCGCTCACTGGTCTGGATTGCACCTTCTCTGGATTGGACACCCTGCTACAGAAGCAAATGCCAAAGGTTGTGGGAAGATACAGAGAAAGTTCAGTAAACATGTCTCCATGCTCAGGGAGGAAATGTACTTTCACAGAATGAAACAAAAGCAATTATGTGATTGTCTTGGAAGGAGGATCTGAGAAGGACGGGTGAGCATTTGTAGTCCCCTGAATGGTGGAGAATGAAATGTATTGTTAAATAAACAAAACAAAATCTCTCTCCTGACTTGGGGTTGCTGTTACCTTGACAACTGTAGGTAATGGATAGCTTTAGTGTTTGTCTTTCCACATCCTCTTTTAACTCTGATCAGAAATTAAGAACAGTTTGTTTTTCAAGTGGCTTTACATGGCTTCCCAAAGCTTTGTTGCTCAGATGGTTTATCTGTTTCTGTGAGTGACTGTCTCACAAAAAGGCGAGTTTGAGGAACTTGACCCAGGGCAGTTACAGCTAACTTGATTATTCCCACTGAATCATATGTGTAGTCAGCTGATTCTGTGTGAATGTCTAGCTGGAAATTTCCTTACATTCTTCCAACTGGAAATTCAGGTACCCTCCTTAGATGAGCTCCAGCCATAGAATATCCAAGGTAATCAGAACTCTGTTACACATGCAATAACCTATAAATTGCTAGGCTGTGCTTGGTGAATATAGAGCAAAAAGAGGGCTAAGTTTAAAGTTCTGGTAAAGAAACAAAACAAAACCTGATTCCTGCTGCTGGCCTCTATACCACATTTATCATGATTCTGATCTCTTACTCATATACACATACAGGACAATATTTTCAAAGTTTGGTGCACAAAGTATGGCACCTAAAATTTAGGCACCTGAGTACATGGCCTGTTTTTCAAAAATTCCTGACCACTTGTAGCTCCTAATCACTTCCTGTAACTTTGGTGACAGTGAATGGCACTCAGCACCTGATGCTTGGGTTTTCATAATCAACTCATGATTTGTGAACACAGGTTATGCTGACCTCCTTCTGGCTCCCATAGTAGATTCTTTCCTTTACTCTACAGTAATATCTTCTCCAACACTCAGACTATATGTTCTATGTTCATGCACATCTTGTCACTTAGCTAACACCTTTCCCTAATGGAATTTAGTATCTTCTGTATTAACAGCATTCTTAAAGTGCAAAGCAGTCCCATTCATTGAGCCATTAAGACATCCCTGCCAGCTGGTGCTATTTTTATATGTCATAGGTAAATATAGAGGAGCTTAATACACTCAGAATTCTATTCTGATCTTTCTTGAGTACTTTATCTTTGACTTGCTATGTATATACAGCTTCAGGGTATGTACTCCGTAGAAGTATATGACAAATTTCTCACTTAATCCTTTCCCCAGTTCCAGTAATTCTGGCTTTTCACCAGCTTTTACTGGCTTTTCATGTTGTTTTCTTTATTAAAAAGAAACTTTTGGGAATCCCTCTCCCAGGCCCCAGAAAAATGACCAGTGTGTAGGGCTTAAAGTTTACTGTAAGTTTATTACACAGACCAGAAGTTTATTCTTGGCAATGAAATAAAATTATGTACCCAAACCCTACTGACATTTATTTCTTTGTGTTATTTCTTTAAGACTTTCTACATGAGAAACATCTGTTTCTTCTCTTGGTTCATCACCATCCCTTGTCCCAGGACAGCTCTGGAACGTGTTTGATGGCAGCAGAAAAGCGTCATCATTCTGTAATTTGAGTAATGCTGCAGCTCCTGTTTGGGAGGGATTAAAGTAAAGAGGGAAATGCAACAGAAGATCCAACAGCAGGTAAGAGTTCAACAGAACCAGCCTATCCCTGCCCTTGCTTTATGATTCCTTCTTCCAATCAGCACCTCTTTGCCTTTTTGCAATCAGAGACCTTTGTTCCATCCAGCTCCCAACCATATTGGAGGTTCAAGCTTCTATGAGACATGAGCAAAGGTGGTGTGAATGCAGGTATTTTAATTTTAATTAATGATTTTTTCCTGGCACCAACGGAGTTACACACAATCTATATCAGCATGATAAGCACACAAAATACAAAACTGACACAGACAATCCTTGTGTGCAGTGTTGTTGTAGCCATGGTCCCAGGATAATTTCCGACATAGACCATGGCAGTGGTTGCTAAGCTTTTTCATAATGTGGACTACATCTTAATAGAGAGATTGTCTCATACCATTTGCTTTAGAGCAGGTCTCTTCATCTCCTGTTTACAATCCCATAACATCCTTGTGGCAATAATGTACACAGAAACATTATATTAGAAAAATATTTAATGTATTTTCAGCTGTCTTTAATGCAATGTAGTAGCTGGAAACAAGACGGAGCGCTAGCACCATATAATCAGTCAGCTCTCTGCTGATGGTCAGCCAGTGCTCTGTGGACCACCTGCGATCCATGGTCTGCAGTTGGGGAGTACTATAAGTTGTTAGAGAGTTTCAAAAATTTTGGAAAGTAATGCTATGTCTACACTTGAAATTCAGGGTTTGATTCCCAGCTCGCGCAGACATACTTGTACTAACTCTCATTGAGCTAGCATGCTAACAATACTAGTTTAGCTGCAGTAGCATGGGCAGTGGTGAGTGGTGGCATGGAATAGCCACCCCAAGTATGTACCCACAGGAGCCAGGCGGATTTGTGCTCGGGGTGGTTAGCTCTTGCTGCTGCTAGTGCTACTGTGGCTACTTGAGTACAAGTATGTGTACCCAAGTTGGGAATCATGCTCTCAGCTTCAAGTGTAGCCTAATATCCTATTTGTAGGTCATCTTAAATGTCTGGTGTTCCACTGCTACAGATATGCCTTTTAAAATTACTTGTTGGTGCTCCCTCTTGATAAGAATAAAACAAGGTTTGCTGGTGTTGCATTGTCCATTATAAGGCTCTGTATTGTATTCCATTGTCATGAGTGCAGCACTCAAAAGGGAATGTGAGGGTTAGATTTACCTATGCCTTGTCCTTTCAAGGATTGAAGGCCTGCTGAGGAGATCAAGGGGACAGCTCTGGTTGCAGCAGCAGAATTGGAGCAAAGTGAAAGCTGTGTTTGTTTTTGAATACTAAGTTTAATGAAACTCCAATTTAAAACTGCTCCTGGTCTGTAAGTGTAACATAAGCACTCCACTTCCACTCTACAAGAGTCAAGCAATGGAACTGATACTTGTATAAAGTTAGAGGAACTCCTAAGAACAATCAGAACTTATTGGCTTGATGCAAGAATCACATAGTGAAATTTTATGGCCTGTGTTAATGCAGGAAGCCAAACTAGATTATCCTAATGATCCCTTGCAAGAGTAGCCAACATCTGACTTCTCACCAAGATCCTGAAGGTCTGATGAGCTTGTCAGCAGTTGGATACGTCCTCACAGCAATCCTGGATCTCTGAGGGTATATTTACATGTGATTAAAAAACCCATGGCACTGAGTCTTAGAGCCCAGGTCAGCTGAATGGACTTGCGGGCTTGGACTATGGGGGATGTAAGGTAGGGTTACCATATTTTGAGTGTCCAAAAAGAGGACACTCCACGGGGCCCCGGCCCCGCCCCAATTCCACCCCTTCCCCAAAGTCCCCGCCCCAACTCCGCCCCCTCCCCTGCTTCCTGCGAACTTTTGATTCGCGGGAAGCCTGAAGCAGGAAGCAGGCAGCAGGTAAGCTGGGGGGGTGTGGGGGGAGGAGGCACGGCCCAGTCTGGTCCCCTCCGGCGGCCGGCCCCGGCCCCGGCCCCAGCCCCAGCGTCTCCAGCCTGGCTCGGCTCGGGCCCTGGGGTGCCGGCCCCGGCCCAGCACCGCCGGCCCCCGGCCCGGCCCCAGCCCGCGGCCCAGCGCGGCCCCGGCCCAGCACCCCCGGCCCAGCACCCCCGGCCCCGGCCCCTGGCCGCCCAGCACCGCCGGCCCCCGGCCGCCCGCCCGGCACCGCCAGCCGCCCGCCCGGCCCCCCCGGCCCCCCCGGCCGCCCGGCACCGCCAGCACCGCCGGCCCCCAGCCGCCCGGCACCGCCACCCCCCCGGCCCCCCCGGCACCGCCGGCCGCCCGGCACCCCCTGCACGCCCGGCACCCCCGGCCCCGGCCCAGCGGCGCCGGATTTTCCCGGACATGTTCGGCTTTTTGGGATTTCCCCCCGGACGGGGATTTGAGTCCCAAAAAGCCGGACATGTCCGGGAAAATCCGGACGTATGGTAACCCTATGTAAGGGAGGAATGGGGTGGGAGCTGTACAACTGCAATGTAGACATTCATGTTTGGGTTGGAGCCCAGACTCTGAGACAGCCACGGGGCTCCAAACCAAGCCTGAACATCTACATGGCAATTTTATAGCCCCACAGTCTAAGCCCTGAGTCAGTTGACTTGGGCCAGCTGCGGCCGTGTTGTGGGTCTCTTATCACAGTGTAGAGGTACCCTGAGGGGATAAGGGTTATGTGGAGATCTGTGGGTTTATCTTCTGAAGAAGAGGGATGAAAGGGAAGAGAGTGAGAGAAGGCCAGGAGAAGAAGAGGATGGTAGAAAGAAGGGGAAAGAGAGGAGGAATGATGAAAGAGAGAACAAGGGCAGAGAGTAAGAGTAGGAGAGAGAGCAGGACTGGATTAAGGCAGAGAGATTCAGAGATCAAGGGAAAAGGAAGAAGAGATCCTTTGAAATCCTTGCATATGAAGACCGCAGATATGATTTGTTAATTACCTGGTAACACTATATCAAAATGAAGTTATATTTTCCCCCTTGCAACCTACCTACACCTCACATTTATAGCTTTGTGTGTAGATTGTACTCTCCAAGGAAAGGCAGACACTTTATACTGCAGCCTTAATTTTGGATCATTCCATCTACTTTAATGGTGGTTGGCTACCAGCCCAAGGCACCAAAAATAAAGCCCTCAGCCTGCATTTCAGACTGCCCCTGCTTTTTCTAGTGAGGCAAAGCTGTCTATTTTAAAAATATATCACACACTTATATTTAGTCAAAGCGGTCCATTGCCAAATCTTATCAGTCTCATGCTTCATTTCTTTCTTCCAACGAAAGGACTTTTGGCTTTCATTGGCAGCAAGTAATTTGATCCTGCCTTTTCAGCCTTGTATATGGAACAGCAGTGGATCCATTGTGATAGTACTTAGAATATTATCAGCTGTGATGTGTTCACAAGGCTGAAGAATAGACTGAAATTGAATTCTCTACCTCTGAAAAGAATTATTTCATTTTAAGTTTTCAATACACTTTTTTTTTGCTGCTGCTGCTTTTTTGTCCAAATGGGTTGTCAGGTGATCCTGCAGAGTTCCCACAAAAAAAGAAAAGACAAGACCAATTTGGTGGATTTCATGGAAACTGGAGAAAATTGATGTTATGGGGTCACTGGAAACTTGGCTGAGTACCAAGAGGGAGCGAATGAGACAGAATTTTTGTGATATAAAGGTCAGAGCACAGAACTGCCATGAACTATGGCAGGGACCATGTCCAAATGAAGAATAATCAAATGGGGTTGTTTCTAGAGGGGTTGTGTAGGGATCACTACTAGGCCTGATGCAATTGTATAAAATGCCATTTGTCCTTTGGACTTAATAAAGAATTTATGGTTAAATTAATGTCCGGTGGTCTCCCATAGTATATAAATATTAATAATTGATAATATTTTAATAATTCCAACACCACCTTAGATTGTATGCTCATTTATACACCACCTCAGACAAAAGCATTCATAAAGGAGCTCACTCCTTGTTGGCAATGGTGGTGAAATAACCCAGCCATGTCATCCTGGGAGATTTCAACACACATATTGACAAGGTCGCACATGCAAAAGCCCCCAAACTCATTTCCTCACTTGCCTCCTTAGGACTTTCCCAGGTCACCTCTGGTTCAACCCACACAACTGGTTACACCCTCCCTGGACCTGATCTTTGGCCTAGACATCAAGGTAGGAGACTTTACAACCCAGCCACAGTCTTGAACAGACCATCACCTCATTAAGACAGTGGTCATAGACCTTTCAGCAGCCAGGCAATAAAAAGATCAATGATGCTGATTGGTCCATGAAGACTCAAATTCCAAAGCCTGATAAAGAACAATAGCATCTCACCCACAGGATGAGGAGTCAAACACTTGGTGAATTATTACCATTCTACACTGGCCATGGCCATTGACACACTGGCTCCCAAATAGTCCTTTCTTCCCCATCACCCACACAGAGCTTCTTAGTTTTCTGACGCCATGTGCCAGATGAATAGAGAGGGGCAGAAACTCAAGCGCCGATGGCTGAAAATAAAGGCTGATTCAGACAAGATGAAACATAACAGATTCCTCAGAGCTTAGGCATAGGCTATATTGCAGGCCAAGAGAACCTTCCTATCAACCTTCACTGAGCCTGGCAAATCCCACCCCAATGAGCTATCAGGGTGGTAAACCACTTCATCAATCCTGAATGCCCACAATCTGCATCAGAGCAGAGCACCAAGTGTTGCAAAGAACTATCATTCCACTTCACTGTAAAGATCATGCACATTTGAGAAGCCTTCTCAAACAGTATGTGTTATGCTCATACAAAGCACACGGGATCTTTATAGAGGAAGGCAAATAAGCAGCATTTATTGAAAATACAACAGTTAGCATATGCTTTTCAGTCACACACACACACACACACACACACACACACACACACACACACACACACACACACACACACACACACACACACACACACACAGTCCTGCCAGTGATGTTTATAGTTACCAGTCTGTTGTAGCTCGAGTCAATCTAATGGCCAGTTAGATTGAGCTCGAGTGTGGAGCTGGGCTCTTGTCGGTCGCGATCCGATGCTCCGAGGCTTTGCAGGACTGAACCCAGAGTTCCATGGCAAAACACCCCAGCTTTATAGTTGTAAATTCCCATTTGAGTCCATGCATTTTGCAATGTCATCCTGTAATCATTAGTCCTTAAGTGGTGTTATCATTTGATGGTTATTGTCGGGCTTCCCATCGTTATCTCCTATTTGTTGTCTCGCCTTCGGGGGTGACTGCCTCACCTCTGAGGTCGTCAATGCTGCTAACGTTTAGCATGGGATACAATGGATGTTTTCTGATTGTCTCCTGGTCTTTCCAAATCTCTCACTTCTTCTTGACCATCTGGACATTTGTGATGGCTTTCACACCTTATCTTTTCCTGATGCATGCATTCCTCATTCACAGAAACAATCTCTTACAGAAACCTTCAAAGGTATACAGACAGCAGTATTGTATATTTAGCAGAATACATTGTAAATCAAGCCTTGCTAAATCTTATAACTAAAACAATTCACATTGGGGCTTCAAGCCCTCAACATTCCTCTAATCTCCTTAACATAGATACAATACAAGATCCTGTCTCTTACTTACTAAAACCTTAAAACAAAGAAATGTATATTTAACTAGAGTGCCTAATTTGTAATACATATAGGAAACCATAGTAGACATTATAACTTATCCTAAAACAAAAGGGTGACCATAATCAGTCATAAGGATTGTTCTTGTCTGTCATTCCTTTCTTCTATTCAAAAAGGGTGGCTGACAGGATAAAATCAAATCATACATTAATTCTCATGGGACATTATAAAATCCTGCTCCTACATATGTATCTGCTCTGTCTATATCCCCAACCAACAGCCCACCTGCATTCCTAGAGTTCAGTACATTAACTCATCAAGAAGTTCTAGACAACCTAAAGGAGGCTCTATGACACAGTATGGAATATGGGTGACGATTTATGTTATTATTAATACCAATATTTTAAAATTGGAATGAATGAAGCTAGATATGCTGTGTAAGGTGTCAGTAAAACTGTTATGATTTCCCAAGTATGATAATCTTGTTTATATATTTGTATCACCTTTGTATTGTGAGTTATAGATATGTATAGTATATCTTTATTTCCAATCTTGTGCTATGTTTCTGGGTGACATCCCCAGACAGAATGGTATCAGCATTAAGCCAACTTGATGGCCCATCAAGGGACATCAGCTGTACAATAAACCCATTGAAAAAGCCAGGGACTACACCTGATGAGTCAGCAAGCCATGTAGGGGCATGCCTGTGGACAAAGAACTCTAAGGCTTTTCCATGTGCTGTGAAGCTTGTGTTTGGGACACTACTGAGAGTATCAATTCAGGACAAACTGCTTAGAGCAGGGCAGTCACAGCCCAAGGCTGGGGTTCCTTTGCACACCAAACCAGCCAAACAGAGAGGACTTCGGTTTTGCCCCACTGACTAACCAGAAGTCATACAAGCAATTCCCTTAGACACTCCAGTTTCCCAGTATCACCACCAGCATCGTGCCTTATGGGGATGAAGGGTTATGAAACCAATACCCCAGTAAAAGAAAAAAGGTTTTCCTGATCCCAAAGGACCAAGCCCCAGACCCAGATCAATATACAAGTCAGATCTTACCCACAAATCACGCTGTTGCCAATCCTTTAGAATCTAAAATCTAAAGGTTTATTCATAAAAGGAAAGAAATATAGATGAGAGCTAAACTTGGTTAAATGGACTCAATTACATACAGTAATGGCAAAGTTCTTGGTTCAGGCGTGTAGCAGTGATGGAATAAACTGCAGGTTCAAATCAAGTTAAGTCTGTGGAGTACATCCAAAGCTTGGATGGGTCATTCAGTCCTTTGTTCAGAGCTTCAGTTTGTAGCAAAGTTCCTCCAGAGGTAAGAAGCAGGATTGAAGACAAAATGGAGGGATTTCCAGGGCCTTTTATATCCTCTGCTATGTGGAAGGAAACCCCTTTGTTCTTACTATGGAAAATCACAGCAGCAAGATGGAGTTTGGAGTCACATGAGCAAGTTACATGTCCATGCATGACTCAGTTCTTTACAGGTAGAACAGCCATTGCTCACATGCTACCTTGAACGGTCCCAGGAAGACTTCTCATATGTGGATTGGAGTCTTCCAAGGTCCATTGTCAAGTAAGTATTTCTTGACTGGGCACTTAATCTGCAAATTCCTTTCTCAAGAAGCTGACCAAATGCTTCACTAATGCTACTTAGAATCAAACACATCGAGATACAAGTACATAGCCAATATTCATAACTTCAACTACAAAAATGATACATACATACAGGCGGCATAATCATAACCCGCAAATTGTAACCTTTTCATAGACACCTCACTTGATCTCCTTTGTACAAGATTTGGTGCCAATATAGGACCTTGGTTGCAACAATGAACTATACGGTCACAGTTCACGTCAATAACATCACACAAGCCTCATAGCAAAAGAATATAAAAGGCAGCTGCATCATCTACATTTTGTCTTCAATCCTACTTCCTACCTCTGGAGTAACTTTTCTACAAACCGAAGCTCTGAACAAAGGACGGAATGACCCATCCAAGCTGTGGATGTGTTCCAGAGGGACTTTCAAGCCAGCAAACTCACCAAAACTGCTAAGAACCTGATATATGGACCCTGAAGCCTCTGTATGTATCTGAATGCTTTATCGTTTAACAACTTCGTTCTTGTTCTTTCTTTTATAATAAACCTTTTGTTTTAGACACTAAATGATTGGCTGGCAACATTGTATTTTGGGTAAGATCCAAACTAATATTGACCTGGCAGTGTGGCTGGCCCTTTGGGAAGAACATTTTGTGTAGTAAGCTTCATATAACTTCTCTCTGTTCTTGACCTATGTACTTATTGGGAGCTAGAGAACTGGAATGCAATAAAGGGGGCTGTGTGATTACTTTTTGTTTGTTTGTTTCTTGATAACCAGTCGGGGGAATCAGGAGCACAGTTTGTGACGGGTTGGTGAGTCTAACTTCAGTGTTAACTAGGGTGACCAGACAGCAAATGTGAAAAATCGGGACAGGGAGTGGGGAATAATAGGAGCCTATATAAGAAAAAGAATCTGCTCTCTTTTTTGCAGCCTGCCCTGACTGTAGCATTTTCAGTGAGTGCTGCCCCAGACACCCAGGGTCACAGGCTCAGCCCAAGATTTGTGACTCTGATGCATGCCCTTCCTGGCTTGTGAAAGGGAGTCACTGAACAACTGGTGTCACTCTTTCATGAAATAATCAATGCCTGATTCAGAGAAGGAATCTTCTCTTCCTCCTTCAAATGTGCAATACTGAAGAAACCCACCCAGGATATTTCAGTTCTAGCCAACTATTGGCCAGTGTCCAGAGTCCCATTCCTGAGCATGCTCATAGAGAAGCTAACGAAAGGCCAACTACAAGCTCATCTCACTGAAGCTAACATTCTAGATCTGGCACAATCTGTATTCATACCAGGACATGGAATCGAAAATGCCTTAAGTGGTACTGACAGATGATCTCTTCCTGTCAATAGTTAGAGGACAGACATCCATTCTCATCTTCCTGGCCCTCTCTGATGTGTTCAACACTGTTAACCATGAGATTTTGCTGTCTCACCTGAGAAAGGTGGCAAGGGTCCAGGATAATGCACTAAAATGGTTTGAGTCCTTCCTGGAGGGACATACCCAATGAGAAGTGATGGGAAACTGCACCTCCACCATTAGACACCTCAGTTGTGGAATTCCACAAAAATCAGATCTCTCTCCAGTCCTTTTAAACATCTAATGCAATCATTTGATGAACTGGTCAGACAATATGGACTCAAGTGCCAATAATATGTGGATGATGTCTTTCTATTAAAACTATAATCAGATCTTAAGAAAAGTTAAATTATGAATATCTATAGTTTTGAAATTCTGCCACATAATCCTGTGTCAGGTTTGATATTTCTAAATAAATTCAGCTGCAGAATCTGTTGATGTTTGCTTTCATCATTAGTGAACAGATCAACATTAGGGCCAAATTCTGCTTTAACATATACACATGGAGCTTTCACTGATTTCAATGGGAGCTGCATGTGCACATCTGAGAGCAGAATCTGACACACCTAAGTACTGTATTAAAGATATTTTGAAAGTATTATGAGGGCATTATTTGTTTGAAAACTGCTGAAAACTAGTACATGCATGTGTGTATTCATGTAAAGTACGGAGAATAATCATCTGAAGAATGCTGGCCAGTTTGTAGTGCTCTTCAATAAAGAAAATCAAATCTGACCAGTCAGTGCTTCTGGCATTATTAATACAACAGGATTATGAGCAGGATCAAGTTTATGATGTAAGGTTATAACTAGAGCTAGTCAAACTTTGGAATTTCTCTCCTGTGGGAAATTCCAAGATTTTGCAATTTGGTTGCATTCTGAATTGGGATGAAAAGTAGAAATCTCAGAATTTCTTGTGAAATTAAATAATCTGAAAATACTTCATTTCACTTTATTGAAATGTTTTGTTTAGATGAGGTCAAAGCATTTCATTCTGACTTCATCATTTCAACTTTTTATACTATATTATGAAAGTATAATATATTATACAGATAATATATTATGTTAACATCATTTCAGATTTTATTATATTAAGTAAAAACAAACATTTCAGTTCTATTGAAACAAAAAATTTCAACCACATTGAAATTAAAATTTTGACAATCAATATGTTCCTGTGATATGTTTTGATTTTGTCAAATCCGAATTTTCAGATGGAAAACTGTTCTGCTTGAAAATTTGCAACCAGCTCTAGTTATAACTATTTGGTTAAAAGTCTCAATATTTTAACCAGCACCTGTAAAGCAGCTCATCACAATTGAGGAAGCGGAATCTAGTTCATATAAAGTAAGAACCATATATTTTCTCAAAGTTCAAATTGGACCCACATGGACATTTTCCAAGGTGTAGGGAAGTTTGGTAAATTGTGTTGGCTTGTTCGTTTTATTTTTGCATGACTCTTCATTTCCTGATTTTGGTTGTGACCAAATGTGGAAATACCAAAATCATGCAAGCGATACTTTCCTTTCTGTGTTTTCTATTCAGTAAAAATTTTCAAAAAGGCCCAAAAGATTTACAGCAGAAAATGGTTTGGATAAACTTCAGTTCCTTCTCTGAACTAAGGCTAAAATTTTCAAACTAGGGTGCTTACAGTTAGGCATCTAAATCAATATTTAGGTACTTAAATAAAAGTGGCCTGGTTTTCATAGGTAATTAACACCTGCAGCTCCCGATAACCTCTTTGGGAGTTGCAGTTTCTCAGCACCTCTGAAAACCAGGTCACTTTTATTTAGGTGCCCAAATATGGATTTAGATGCTTAACTTGAAGCACCCAAGTTTGAAAAACATGGCCCAAACCTATAGTCTCTATTAATCACTAATAATCCCACATTCATTATTTTCCATTTGCCAACTCAAGGCTCTAAAATGTTGGTTAATAACAGTGTTATCATTCTGTAGGGTTACCATACGTCCGGATTTTCCTGGACATGTCCGGCTTTTTGGTTGTCAAATCCCCGTCCGGGGGGAAATTCCAAAAAGCCAGACATGTCCGGGAAAATAGGGAGGGGTCGTGGGGCTTGGATCCGTGCTGGGGCCAGAGCCGGAGACGCTGGGGCCGGCGCCACTCGGCCGCCGGCCGGCGCCACTCGGCCGGGGCCGGTGCCCCGGGGCCCGATCCGAGCTGGAGTCGCTGGGGCCGGAGCCGCTCGGCCGGTGCCCCGGGGCCTGTGCCCGGGCCCCAGGGCCCGAGCCGAGCTGGAGCCGCCGGGGCTGGGGAGGGCCGGAGCCGCTCGGCCGGGGCCAGCGCGCTCGGCCGGAACCAGGGCCGGTGCCCCGGAGCCAGAGCCGAGCCGGGCCGGAGCCGCCGGGGCCGGAGCCGCTCGGCTGGGGCCGGTGCCGATGTCCCGGGGCCCGAGCCGAGCTGGAACCGCCGGGGCCGGGGCGGGCCGGGGCTGGTGCGCTCCGCCGGAACTGGGGCCGGCGCCCCAGGGCCGGAGCCGCCGGGGCCAGAGCTGCTCGGCCGGGGCCGGTGCCCCGGGGCCGGGGCTGGCGCGCTCGGCTGGAACTGGGGCTGGCACCCCAGTGCCCGAGCCGAGCCGGGCCCGAGCCGCTCGGCCAGGGGGCCGGACTGGGCCGCGCCTCCTTGCGCCCCCCCCGCCCCAGCTTACCTGCTGCCTGCCTCCCGGTTTCAGGCTTCCCGCGAACATTTGATTCGCGGGAAGCAGGGGAGGGGGAGGAGCAGGGGGGCGGAGCGTTCAGGGGAGGGGGCGGAGTTGGGGCGGGGACTTTGGGAAAGGGGCGGAGTTGGGGTGGGGCCGGGGCGGGGAAGGGGGCAGAGTTGGGGCGGGGGCGGGGCCCCTTGGAGTGTCCTCTTTTTGTTAATTTAAAAAATGGTAACCCTACATTCTGCAGTCTTCATAACATAACCCTACATTCATGATTTGGGGCGAGATCCCTAGTAAATGGTGATGGGACATACCAAAGAATCTATTAACATGCACAGTAAAGCCTCTGCAGATTATATTCTACTCAGTCTGTTTCTGAGAGCAGCAAGAATGGGAAAGAACACTTCAAAGTGAGAGATTGTTAACATAGTAAGTTAACATAGTAAGTGAGATGCAGCACTATTTAGAAGAGGAGAAAAAACTATTTGTATTATATCTCACTATATTGAAGAATACCAAGGTCTTATCTTATTCTAGAATATGTTGGCTCTACCAATGGCCTGCTGGATGACCTTGGGTAAGTTATTTTCCCTCTCTCTGCCTCCTCTCTGTTAAATGGGGATAATGATACAGATTCCTTTGTAAAGTCCTTTGAGATCTAGGAGTGAAGAGAGCAATATATTATTATTATTTGGTAGGATGAATGGAAAAAATTCTGCAGAGGTAAAAGGAACATAAGCCAGCTAAGCAAGCTTTTCTAATTAGATTACATGTTGCCTCCCTTCTCTCCCCCAGGCATAGAAGGCCCCAAATACAGCAGAACTGCTGTAGTTCCATTGCAAGCCTGGAGAGCAGCCCCATCACTGAACCACCTCTGCTCTGCATTGCATCTCTTTACCCGTGGAGAGGTGTGATGGAAGGGTAGGAGGAAGAAATGACCAATGGATTCACAATAAACATGGATCCAGAGACTTAAACTCACAGTTTTGAGATGCCCTGCTGCTACAGCCTATGAATTATATTGTTGGTAGAAAAGTGACTGCACAGCTTCCCTGTGTGAAGGCACCAGGTTGCAAGGGAGTATTACTTTATCCTCAAACCCTCTTAGGTTCCATGTGCATAGCTGGTTTACCTGGAATTTGGATGAGAGAAAGGAATTGTCTCATGATTTGTTCATATTGCAAGACAAGAAATGGCAAAGCCTATTACAGGAAAGCACAGTTTATTCATCTGGGCTGTATGTGCAACACACTTAATTGTATCTGTCATACACAATTCGTGACAATTGAAAGGCAACTTTCATGGGGCCAGTGTATTAACTTTGCTGAAGTCAGAGGAATTACACCAGCAGTGATGAATAATGGACTGTTCTGTTTGTTGGGTTTATTTTGTAATTAGAAATATTACATTTAATATCCACTTTTGATTGTGGTTGCTATGTATTTATTGAATTGTTAACAAAGTTGCTGACTTAGTCTGTTTGGCATATGAAATAAACTCAAGGGATTATAAAGAAACTAGATCTGAAAAGGAACAATGAGTTGAGATAATAATGTTAGCTCTAAAGGGTTGTGGGAAGGCTGTATTCTTTATCCTGGAGACACTGGCCCACATCAGAGTCTTGGTCACATGTGAGGAGCAAATGGTACAACTTATGGTGCAAAAGTTAAATTTGTATTTCCCCAATTCTGGGCTTGCTATTTATCTGGCTGTTTAGGTACTTATATGGCCCCCATCAGCATGTTACCTGAGAACTTCAAAATCATTAATGAGTTTATCCTTACAACAGCCCTCTGAGGTAGGGATGGGGAACTGACGGACAGAGATATTGGAGGTCTGATCCAGCTCCTATTGGAATCTATAGGAATCTTTCCATTAGCTTCAGTGAGAGATGGATCAGGGAGTAAGGGCCAAAATTTTAAAGGTATTTAGATACCTTTAGTTGCTTAGTAGGATTTTCAAAAGTGCCTAGGCACCTAAATATCTTTACAAATGTGGCCCTAAGATCACACAATAAGTCTGTGGAGGAGCCAGATATTCTGAGTGCACCCTGATCTTCTGAGTCATGGATCAGTAGTTTAACTAGAAGAGAATGCTTTTTCCATGGGTCTGTATTAGGCTATTCCCCTACCATAAATTAGGGCAGTCTGATATCTGTTCTAAATTAGACTGATTCCTAAGGGCCTCAAGTTGCTCTAATGGCAGCCAGGAATCACTGGAGCTTAGGGAAGCACCGATCCACGTCCTCTAGACTGGCCACAGAGAGGGAGAGTAACATCGGAGCTATTATCCTTTTTCTATGCCACCAGAGGATCCCCCAATATGGGGGTGAGCCTTCTATGGCTGCCTTTAGGGCCTCTTTGTGAACTGGTGTTATGGGGTGGTTTTTACATTACAAAGACTACACAAGTTATACATATTACTGTGTGGCATGTAAATATTACTGTACTGGCAGATGGCATAAATGTGATCTAATTTAAAAATTAAAAATAATGAAGACTCAAATGTTAAAGGCTCTTAGGTATCTTAATGAAGACAAACTGAGTCATTGTTTCAATGTAAGACTACAGGCAGTTAACTAAAACATGATTAGCTGTAGCTTTATAATGGAAAAACTGTTGAACTGTGAATAACCCTTTCAGCATTTTGATTTGTGACGGAAATCATGTGAGAGGGACAGAACAGTTGAATGTGCTAGTCTGCAGCTTAATAGTTATTTGGTTCTGAAGTTGGAATGAAATAATAATCATTATTTTGTTTATTTAAATCTGTTATGGTAAATGCTATTAGAGATTATGATAGGTGCTCAATATTTACCACTAAATAAAGAGATATTTCTTAAGAAGCTGAATTTTTAATTAGCCTCCTACCATGAATGAAAAATCAAAACATATGCAAATTTACCTTGTCTAAACATAGTTTAGTTATATAGATATCTTAAATTTAGGCATTATGTTGTCAATATATAATGCATTTGTCAGCCCAGACAGATACAGTTGGCCCAATTTTCCTCCAATTGGTTTTATACTTGTGTAATTCTAATGGGGCTGATTTGGGTCTCGTTTAATATTATAAGGTGGGAGTAACTCTAGTGAAGTCAGTGGAGTTAAACCAGTTGAGATCAGACTCGGGCCTATTAGCTTCAATGGGGTTACTTTTGATTTACACTGATATAGGTTAGAGGAGAATCAGACTCTGTATATACAAAACCAATCACCTGCCAGGGTCAAAGATCAGACATTCTGCAGGTCCTATCTCCTCTCAATCCATGCATTTCAAGGCTACTGGGAGCCATGTGTGGTATCCAGGGCAGAAAATATCCTTGAGAATTTTGAGGTGTTTGAACATCCATCCCAAAATGTTTTGAAATTTTTGATTAAATTGGATGCAGTATGCAATTTGGTTGTTTACATCGGCACTGGGCCTTGAAATTAACCAGAGCAGAAAAGAAGAGTCTGTAGTGCATTTCAAATGATCTCATATGCCTATGAGCTAAAGTTTTTTTTTTTTTTTTTTTTTTAATAAAGAAGCTCTTCCCTTGGTAACTCTTCAGAAATTACCATCTAAAAGACATTCTTATTCAACCAAGTCACAGATCTTTTAAGTGTAATTATTCTGCAAGTACAGTAACTTTCTTTCCAGGTACAGTGATAGTTGTGATACGCGCCTTATAAATATATAAGATAATTTCCTCTGTCCATCCACTGTGACTCCTGATCTAGTGACTCATTTCCCCCAGATATTTATATCTACATTTAAAATTGTCTTCTTGAGATTACAGAGAATTGAAAATGAAGTTTAAAAAAATCCATGGAAGAAATGCCCTCTAACTATCCCAGCAGGCTCTTGTGCAGCTGCTTAACCCAGATTTCCACAGAAGATACCCTTTCACTCAATACCTCACTCAACGCATTTGGATCCAGATCCTGCAAAAATGTATGCACCTAAGTAACTTTACACACAGCGTTTTGTCCCATTGGATGGTGACTCTCAATCCAGTGTGACTGGGCCCCTTTGATGAGACTATTCAAATGCATAAGTGTTTGGAGGATTAAGGCCATAACATTGACCTATTTTTCTCTCTTTAAGGTTGGAAAGTTTAATCTCAGCTTTTAATTGGTGTTCTGTTCAAGTAATGAGGGGTCAAAACAGACTCTGAAAGTGTGATTCTACTCCCTACTGAAAGTTTTCAAATTCAAGAGGCACCAGAGCAGTAAAACAATAATTATATATTTTTGTTTTGCCTTTGGAAAAAAATTAAAGTATTTTATGTTTACCATTTCCTCTCTATTGCCTCTAGGCAGCCTTGTTTCCATGATGTGGGGGCTGGATCCTGCTTGCCAGGGAGTGGGGACTGACATCTCCAAATGGGATCAGCAATAGCTAGCAGGAATCTGCCATCTGCTGTCCACTTCTCTAACTGAGGGATTCAGATGCTTAGCTTGATCACTGATCTCATTTTGTGATCTACCTCACATTAACTGCTAGGTTTTCTTGTGGCTGGTAGCAGTGTGTCTGGTAAGAGATACTGTGATCTATATTCTTGTGAGATGGTCCCTGAATTCTATTATTTCTGCGTAATTGTGATTTTTAGGCACATCCTGGAAGATGTCTGGAACCTGGCATGTGGATATCATAATAAAACTTCTGGGGTTAACTTTTCAAAAGACTGTGTCTGTCATAAACATGTGAAACTGGGAATTTTGGGTGAAATTATATATATTATATAGTACAATTTCAACATAACTTCAACAGGGGATGTAGGTCTGTGATAAGTCTCTTAGGGTTGATAACTACACTACCACTTATGTCGGCAAAACTTATGTTGCTCAGAGTGACGTAAGTTTAGCTGGCATAAGTGGTAGTATGCACAGCGCTATGTCGGCGGGAGAGCTTCTCCCACCAACATAGCTACTGCCGCTTGTTGAGGTGGTTTTATTATGTTGACAGGAGAGCTCTCTCCAGTCAGCACAGAGCAGCTACATGAGCGATCTTACAGTGGCTCAGCTGCATCGGAAAAAAGTGTGCCGCTGTAAGCTTGCTAGTGTAGACGTGGCCTAAGTCTTATCAGGAAATGAACAGGAAAGGTATTAATTGGGCAGTACATCCACTTTGGATGATGAATGAGATCCAGCACATTCTGGAATGGTAGATCTGAGATAGCATTTCTAGCATAAGAAAATAAATGATATTTCAATGATTTTGGCAGTTGTTGCGGAGGAGGGATTTTGTTTGGGTCTGTAGTGGGTTGGTTACCCCGCTCCTGCCCTGAAGGGCATAAAACAGCCCTGGGAGAGGGCTGTAGCGGGAAAAGCCAGGCTGATTGGGGGAAGCAGCCACAGGTGGGGCCACACCCCAATCAGGCCACGGCTGGCCCTATAAAAGGGCTGTGAGGCAGCTGCTCAAGGAGTCTCTCTCTAGCTGCATGAGAGAAGGACCTGGCTGCCTGGGAAGCTGAGGAAGGTGCCTGAAGTGGAGCAGTGCTGGGGAAGGGCAGAGGGAGGTGGGGAGCTCCAGCCTAGCAAAATCCCAGGCTGCAGACTGACTTAAGGGCCCACAAAAGGGTACTAGAGCTGCAGAGGGGCAGCCTAGGAATAGGCAGAGGCCGCTGGTCCAACCCCCCCTGGCCGATGATGAGTGGTTTACAGACGTCCGTCTGCCCCAGTGAGCGGGGGCTAGATGGTGACTGGCAGTAGCCACTGAGGCAAGGTGGGGATAGAAGGTTGGGGGTCCTCCAGGGTGGGGAGACCCAGAGTAAGGGGGTACTGCAGTGGGCAGAACCCCTTGGCAAAGGGCACCGGGGTCCGGGAGGGACATGGGGCCAGTGGCAGGTGAGACACCGGCCTGCAGAGGGCGCTCCGAGCTGGAAAAGAGCTAGTTCCCAGGACGACCAGCAGGAGGCGCCACGCCGGTGAGTTGTTGCCCCACCACAGGGTCAATGGTACCTAACTGATGTGTGCGAAGTAACTTATAGTTCTGCTTCAGTTATGCCAGTCAATTTCCCCATGCAGACAGGAACCTGTGGTTCATAAGGAAATATGGGAAAAGTATAATGGTGGTGATAGTATAAAAACTGAGTGAAAAGGGATTGTTAAGTTCAAATA
This sequence comes from Emys orbicularis, assembly GCF_028017835.1. Lineage (NCBI taxonomy): Eukaryota > Metazoa > Chordata > Testudines > Emydidae > Emys > Emys orbicularis. Next base: position 91,672,704 of record NC_088687.1, on the reverse strand, counting down.
TAAAGGAAGGGTGTTGATTGGGGTAAAAAGTAAGGATGTTTATTATAATTACTATGTTTTTATAATACATATCAGTTCCCTTTCAAAATAATGTAAGAGTTGGGGGAAGCACAGTTGGCATAGGTGGGGAAGTTGGGTGTGGGAGAGCGCTAAAACTTTCTTCTGATGGAACTACTGGTCCAGCCACTGAAACAGTTATCTTAGGAAGGTATGCAGAATATGGAGATTCTCCTATTGCCCCAGGTGGTTTTTTTGGAGACAGGAGAGCATGCTAGGTACCAGGAACAAATAGGTTATGAGTTCTGGCTGCTGCTGGCTGGAGGTTGGGCAAAAACACAGTGGTTGGTCATCTGTGATTCCCCTCCCTTTTTCTTTTACGGAAAAAAAATCCCAATGACAAGTCATCCTACCAGTCAGTTGACATTTTCCAGGCTAGCTTCACAAAGGAGAGAACTACAGATATTCCTTTACATGAGAGCTTAGGTCCTTTTCCCAGAAAATGGATCCACTGGCTTTAGTGGCTGACGCATTTATCTGAAATTCTATTGGCTATTATAAAACCAGCAAACAATTTACCATGATTGGCAATCTCTGCTCAAGAAAGGCCCAAGACAGATACTTCATAGTGGCTACCTTTATTATGATTTTCTTTCACTCTCCTGAGCACCAAATTCATCAATAAAACTGTGGAAAAAAATAAAGGAGCTAACATAGCTTTTTAAAAGGGTATTCTTGGTTTGCATGCAGTAACATTAATTTAAAAAATTGCTTTCGGGTTTTTCTAGTTTTCTAATACAGTTCTTGTATTCCAATTATTTTAGATTTAAATGAACTGCACACAATAGCTTTTTATTTTTGTAATGTAATATCAGGCCAGTCAGAGCCAGACAACATAATTAGCATGCCTGATACTAAACTTCTGTAACGTTGGGGAGAATGACTCAGATATATTGTTTAAATAATTTTCCATTATAATTCGATTAATAATTTCTGGCATAAAATGAGGAGCATAATTAATAGCTCATATTTGATTAAAAACATTTTATTAATTTAACCCTTTGAGATAAATTTGACAGAAGTTATAAAATGAAGCCAAAGAAAGAAACTATAATTATTGTATATTAATTATAAAAAATTACATTTGTAGTTAGCTAGAATCTTATGGACTGGTGAAAGACAGACAATTCAGATTTGGAGCTAACACTCTGCCTTACCTCATACTATTGAAGTGGAACAGTATGAAATGTGACTGGAATGGAAACATGCCTGAGCAAATGGTGTGTCGTATAAAAGTACAGAAGATTCTGGAGGTAGGGACTGTCATTTGCTATATTCATAGATTAATAGATTTTAAGGCCAGAAGAGTCCAGTAGATCATCTAGTCTGACCTCCTGTATAACAAGGCCGTAGGACTTCCCTGAATTAATTCCTGTTTGAACTAGGGTGTATCTTTTTAGAAAAGAAAATCCAATCTTCATTTAACATTTTTGAGTAATGGAGAATCCACCACAACCCTTTTTAAGTTGTTCCAATGGTTAATGACTCTCACATTTTTATTTGTGCCCTATTTGCAGTCTGAATTTGTCTCTCTTCAGCTTCCCGTCATTGGATCTCATTATATTTTTGTCTGTTAGATTGCGGAGTCTTCTATTATTAAATTTCTATTCCCCATGTAGCTACTTAAAGACCCTTAACTTTTTTGTTGATAAGTGAAGTAGATGAAGATCCTTGAGTTTCTCCCTATAAGGCTTGTTTTCTAATCCTTTAATCATTCTCGTGGCTCTTCTCTCAACCCTCTCCAATTTTTCAGCAGCCTTCTTGAATTTTGGACACCAGAACTAGACACAGTTTATAAATGTCTTACTTTAACTTCCTCCTGAATTACTGAGGGAATGGAAAGTATTTATCATCAATATAGGAATATATCAGCTGGCTTTTTCCATAACAGAAATACGTGTTGAACGCTTCTAAATTTTCTTCATTATTATTGACAATTCTACCATCTCCATCTAGTAATAGGCCAATACTATTATTAGGATTCCTTTTGTTCCAAATATTCTTTCTTATTGGCTTTAACTCTTCTGGTCATTGATTTCTCTTTGTGTCCTTTTGCCTCCCTTATCAATATTTTACAATTTGTAGCATCTAATTTATATTCATTGATATCAGCTTCCCTTTTTTCTCATATGTTATTTTATCTATATGTCTAGTGTCTCGTTCAATGAGGCTCTGACCTGCTTGAGCCCTCTAGGCACTACATAATATAAATGTTAATATTAAAATTAATCAGCAAGCATAAATCATCTAGTTAATTTAATCTATGCATAGTCAGTCTTTAATACAAGTACAGTAGATCACCCAAACTGATCATAACCTTTGGATGCAAACATTTGAAACTGGACAGTAATGAGGTTCTAATAGATTATTATCTTGGATCCCTATTAATTTTAATTGATAAAAGCCAACTTTTGTATAGAAGCACCATGGGAAGGTGTGTCACTTCATCTTTCAGCATAGATGTTAATTTATACAACCACAACATGGAGAAACTTTTTGCTCTTGAATTTAATTTATGCTCAATGTCTATTAAACTGAGAAAGCCCATAAAAACTTTGGGAACATTCCACAACTGTGCACATTCCTCTAAGCCACCTTTATGCCTCCCCAGATCCTGATGCTGATTACAGGGCCAACCGAGCTCCTTGCACAAGTTACAGCAGCCACAGTGCTGCTCTAATCTATGCCAGCTATAACAATTCTCGAGGGACATTCTGCAAACAAGGGAGCTGCGAGTCAGGATTGAGCAACTTCAGCTGACCGTGAGGACTAGCCAGGCCAGCCTCCAAGCTGATTAATGACCTCTGCTGAGTTGCGATAGGACTACCTGATTGGCCGACTGCCTGATTTGCTGAATGCAGCCAGAAGGCCTGCTTTTAAGTTCAGCTGCAGTGGTGGATTACTGGCTGCTTAATGCATCTGCCTTCAGCTATGATTGTTCTTGTCCCTGCCTTGCTTCTGTCCTGCTCCAGTCCTGTTCCTGACTCCCTCCTGTCTTGCTCCAGCTCTGCCCCATCCTGCCCCTGTCCACCCTAGCCCCACATTTCCTTCCTGGTTCCCAACTCCTGACTCCATCTCTGACCCTTGGCTCTAGTTCCTGACTCTGTCTCCTGGCCCTCTCAATGTGGTTCTACCCACTGAGATGGACTGCTGGTGCCTGGACTCCTGACACTGTGAAGCACATCACACTCCAGCTCCATCCCCCAGAACTCCATTTCCTGTCCTCATTTGGCCCCAGCACGTCCTATGCACCAGGAGGCGGCTGGGGGGCTGATGTAAACCTCATTACACCACTTTTATGTCAGCCCAGGATTTCAGGGCAAGGAATCCTCCCTCGCAAGCCATGGAATCACAGCAGAACTATTTTGCTGCTGCTACTCTAGCCGAAGGGCAAGAATAGCCTCAATTGTGCTTGTCCCTGGAAACCCCTAGAGGAGTGTGGTGACTCACTAGATGGTGAGAGGAATCACAGTCTTCCTCTTGGTTCTTCTGGTCATTACTCATGTTTTTATGGCTTAATGAACATAGCTATCTACAGAGAAACTGCTCATACACTTATATACTTCATCGCAGGTGACAGCTTTCTAATTAAGTGTTCTGCTGAACCATAATGATCAAATAATGTGATGTCACCATAGTGTGTGTATAGTTCTAATCCATTCCTAAGTTTTCCTCAAGTTCTAACATTATAGTTTATAGTAACCTGGGACTGTATGTAGAAGGCTAATGGCTACAAGACCATGGTATAAGGTGAAAGACACTGCAGCTATATACTTCTAATTGGGTAGGCGATGAACAGAAATAGAGACCTGTTTCTGATCTTAAGTACACCTAGGCTATGACTACACTTAAAATCTTACAGTGGCACAGCTCCAGCTGCACTGCTGTAGGGCTTCATTGTAGACACTATAGTGCCGGGAGTGGTTTTCCTGTTGCTGTAGTAAATCCACCTTTTGGAGAGGTGGTAGCTAGGTTGAGAGAAGAATTCTTCTGTTGACCTAGTGTTGTCTATCCCGGGGCTAGTCAACGTAGCTATGTCTGTCAAGGGTGTGGATTTTTCACACCCCTTTGAGATTATGCCGATATAAATTTTCAGCATAGACCAGCCCTGACTTCACACTCGTGTAACTACACTCTTTATCTACACTCAGTCAGAGGAGAATCAGTGATATTAGTAAAACTTTGTTCTGGCCCAAACTGCAGAAGTCTGATTTTATAACTGATGGCAGGTCTACACTTAAAACGCTGCATCGGCGCAGCTGCACTGATGCACCTGTGCCACTGTAGCGCTTAAGTGAAGATGGTCCTACGCTGATGGGAGAGGAAAGAGTCTACTAGAGCTTCTCCCATAGGTGTAGTTAATCCACCTCCACGAGAGGGGGCAGCTATTTTGACAGGAGACACTCTCCTGCTGACATAGCGCTGTCTACACCGGGGGTTAAGTTGGTATAACTATGTCATGCCGGGGTGCGGATTTTTCACCTCCTTGAGTGACGTAGATATCCTGATATAAGTCAGTAGTGTAGACCTGGGTTGAATTGAGGGCAAAACATGGCCTTAACTTAGTCCAAAGTTACAGTGTTGATTTGAGGGAAGAATCAGTGTCTTAATCAGTCACAGATGGCCAAAAATGCCTTCATACATTATAGTAATGCTGTCAGTGATTTTTAGTTCCAGATCCTCAAGGGAACAAATTCACCTGTGTTGGATTTAGCATCTAGAGCTCTAAATTAACTGAAAGATGTTTAAAGACCTGTAGTCAGACAGCTACATATTGACTACAAACAGCAGAGGAAACTTAAGAACCCAAAGATTAAATTCAGTCCTAGGATAGGTATGTAGAGCTCTCACTGAAGTTGTATGAGGGCAGAAATGGCAGTAACTTATGTCACTAATGGCCTGATTCTGCTAACCTTGCTCTTGCTGAGTTCCTTCATCCTCAAATTGAGTTCAATGGAACTATTGAAGAAATAAATTGTAACTCAATGTAAGTAGCAGAATCTGGCCTTAAATTTGATCGACATCCTCCTGTTTCAGGTGGAAGCATAGGAAGAATATAGGCATACTGATAAGTAAACCCTCTTTTATTCACATGGTGTCATTTCCTGGGGATCTGATTTCACAAACAAACAAGATAGGGACATCTGGAGATCCACATTAATGTACAAGGGCAGAATATTGGCAAATCAACAGTTAAGGAAAGAGTCTACTAGCAGCCTCTTAAATACTTAACAAATTTACAAATATCTAAAATACACAGAACTAATCAGAGGGCAGAATTTGGCCCTATTTGATTTCATTCATGAAGTGTTTTAGTTTAAAACCTTTAGCATGTCTATGAGACAACTGCCTTTTGATGAGTCCTTGGTGGAATTGGTTTGCCAGAATCATCTCTGTGAAGTTCCTGGAATGAGAAGAGTAATAAACTAAAATGTTTCAGTACTGCCAAGGAGAACAGTTCTTTGAACAGTAGATTTAAGATTTTGCGTGGGCTGAAGACTCACAGAGGTTACACTTTCTCCGTTGTGCTTAAATTTGAAATTCTAAGGAGAATATATGTTTTTTAATTTAAATAAGTTTTATTGTTTTGTAAAAATAGACACAAAGTAAGAAAAGAAAATATATAGAAACAAGGGTACCTTCTAAAGAGATAGAACAAACAGGAATTGGTAATACATGTGTTACATAAACATACATTACAGACTATACAAAACATCACATATTAATGACAATTATAGTAATTACTTACTAGATTCCAGATGCTAAGGAGAAAGACTCCTTGTTACAACTGTAAGCATAATTTCTCTTAAATGTGTGTAATTAGAAAGGAATATATTCAATTTTTAAAAATAATTAATAGCTGTTACCAATAGACATGTGAAGTTTCCAGTATGAATATCCACTGTACTTTACAATATCTGATATGAATATTAGCAAAATCATAATCAATGTATTAATATTGCTTTTATATTTTTCTAGGATGGATCTATATTTTTTTCTTCCAGAACTAAACAGGAAAAGGCCAGTATGAATAAATATTATGTGTGCTGTCTGACTCATCCAGCAACAGTACCATGCTGAGAGCCGTGCTTTAAACATTTTACTTGTATCCATATAACTTTACAAAGCAATCAAAAAATTGGATGACTGACGATCTCATTTGTTGTGAAGGTTCTTTCATACTTTCTCTCACTCAAGGCTTGTCTACACTTGAAACGCTACAGTAGCACAACTGCAGTTCTATAGTGCTTCAGTGTCTATACTCACTATAGTGATGGGAGGGATTCTTCAGTCAGCACAGTTAATCCACCTCCCCCAGAGATGATAGCTAGGTCAATGGAAGAATTCTTCTGTTGGCCTACTGCTGTCTACACTGGGGGTTAGTTCAGCTTAACTACACTGATCAGAATAAGGCTATGGCTACACTAGAGCTCTCTTGTGTAGCTGCTCTAAGCCGACAGGAGAGAGTTCTCCCATCGATTTAATTAATCCACTCCCGAGTAATGGCAGCTTTGTCTGGGAGAGAAGCTCATAAGTTACACTGACATAAGTGGTAGCCTCAATATATACTGGAATACTTCCAGTTTACATCTAACATTTTTAAAAAAAAATTGTACAGACTCTGCAGCATAAAACTATGTAAGAAACCTAAGCTGTACTGCAGGCCAGATGGAAAATTTACTGTGCACATTGACCCTACATTGGAGTAGTCAGTTACTCATTGAATGTATACATTTATGTCAAAGTTTTGTTGATTGATTTAAGTCAAAACTGAACAGAAATAAAGATAAAACTATGACTGGGACAGATTCTCCTACCCTTACACTGGGCCAGATTCTCAGCTGATGTAAATAGACTTCTGTGGAGCAACATCAATTTACTCCAGCTGAGGATCTGTCCTACTGAATTGTACCTTACCCCTAACTTAGTCAATGGTATTACTCAGGAGTAAGGTAGGAGTTATTCTAAATAAGGGTGTCAGAATTGGGCCCCCTGACATCAGTTAGGGTGCATTTGTGTTATGTAGATTTCTGGGATGAACCCTACTACTGTATTTCATGATTATTATGTTTTAGTTAAACTTTCTGGAAAGCTAGTAGGGTTGGAATCTAATTTAGCTCTGTGATAGGATGAAATGCCTATCTAGCTTTCACTTCCAGGGACAAATGCTGCTTGCTTTACATACGGGAAACTCATTGAGTGAGTAGTCTCACTGAAATCAGTGAGTAAGGTGAACAGGAGTTGGGTATTAATGCTTGGCTATAATACTTAATATGCTTAGCACTTATGCAATATAATGCTTTATAATCTTCAAAGTGCTTTACAAATCTTAACTAACTAATCCTCACAGCAACCCTGTGAGGTAAGAGATGAAAGCCGCGGGCTGAAAAATTTCTCCAACACCAAATTTCCTGAGCATTATATGTACTAGCCTGGGTGGAAAAAAAACAACACCCACACAGCCAGGCCCCCAAATGCATGCAGGTTTACTTTCTAATGGAATAGCTTCACTCCACTCACTCACAATAAATCAGCTCCAACCCCCTCTGCAAATAAATCCCTCTATGGATCTGACCCACAAGTGGCTCCCTAGGCCCACTCACCCAGTCAAAATTTCTACTCCCCTAGGCAAGTCCTAATAAAGTGTACATTACTCTACTACTGTTGAGATTTAGATATTTTGACTTCCTAACACAAATTACAGGTTCTTTAAAATAAAATCAGTTGTTGTAATGCTAACCTATGTACACTCATGTACTAAAACCTCTGTATGATTCAATTTGTAGTTCCAGCTGGGAAACTTTTTTACAAGCAGCACAACACTTACATCTTGTTAAACTGTAGATCAAGAAAACTCCCAACCTTATGAATTTCATGTGCAGACCAAATGTACTAAGATAAAGTTTCAATGATTATCTAATAATTACATCTTGATAGAAAATAGGTCTCTGAAAAGTCTTCAAACTTGGCATTAAAATGGAAGCAACTACTTTACCTTGTGACACTTTGTTGGAAGAAAACCAAGTATAGTAGCTAAGACTTGCAACAAAGTATACAGATTTTCATATACCACTGCCTCATTTCTAATAAGCCAGTGTGCCATTAATTAATAAGTATGCTATCAGGGAATTGATGTTTTCCTTTTGATTTAGTTTACTGATAACTCTCACTGTAAAGCTTGTGATTTGAGAGCTGGTACTCTGTATGAAGGAAGCTTATAAAAAAAACATAGCATTGTATAGTATTATGGAAACTGGCCTTGATCGAAAGATTTATGATATGGGACCTCATTCACCACTGCCTTGCACCTGAAAAGTGAGTGAAAAGATGGTGTAAAATAGTAAAAGCTGCTACTGAGTCAAAACTTTTATTTAATTCACCATTAAAAAAATAAAAGATTATCCAGTGGAAAGAGTTCCAGATATATGGATTTTACAATACAAGGTAAAGAGAAACTCCCATATTGAGAAGTAACAAAGAAGGGGTAGAGAGTCCCAGAATGTAGTAGTGGTATAAATGGGTGGGTGGGAACATAAAGGAATGTGTATTTTTAGCTAATTTCACATGCTTGACACTTTACAGAATTTTAAACTTTCCAATTTCTGCAAAAATCGAGGCAGGTGCTATACAGACAACAGTCTCTTTTACTACACAATCCTGATCATTCCCTGTCTGTCCTACGCACTGAATGAGGCAGGGATCCACTGGAAAAAAATAGTATGTGATACTGTAATAAACCTCTGTATCATAATGCACAAGGGGGTGAATTAAAGTTGCATAGGAACTCTGAATTCTGGCATTTCCTAACTTTTGAGTGCTTGACTTTGCAACCTTCATGTTCTCTTAACTTAGGCTTTTGGGATGTAATTTATTATTAGTAGGGTACTGTGGATGGATGGTGCTTAAAGGATAAAAGTATTCTATTTTACATAGGTTCTTCTACCACTCTCTTCAGCATAGAATATAGGCACCATTCAGTAGTTATTTATTTATTTATTTATTTAAAATTTTAAAAGTGTGTTGAGCTATGTGACTGATATCTATCACATGTGATTCATTCGTTCTTCTTTGTCACAGGGGGCGGAGCCTGCACTAGGCATAAGCAGACTAAGCAATTGCTTAGGGCCCCGAGCAGCTCAAAGGAACCCCCTGTTCACTTTTTATTATAAGAACTTGCCAGTGTTAGTATTGGGGGGGGGGGACACAAAATATTCCTGCTTAGGGCCCCCATTGGGCTAGCACCAGCTCTGTCAGGGGGAGAATTGTGTATGCGGTGCAGGGTTTGGATTTTTTTAAACTACTCTGTGTTTATTTTAGAGACGGCAGATTGAAGTACACCTTGCACTTGGCTTGGAAGGTGATGATGTTTGTGATACCAATTAGTTCCTGTGTAAATTCATTCCACAGTCTTTAAGTGGCCCTCAAGAAAGTTCTGTCTCCTGCACGGACAAGCTTTACCCTTATGGCAGAAAGTTCCATTGTGCCCAAGTAGCAGATCTGTCAAACACAGATTTCATCCTAGTGCTTTAGGTGATCTTTTAGATATGCTGGCCCAGGATATTGCACCTTAAAGATAAGGACCAAGACTTTGAACTTTACTCAATAGTTCCGATATATTTAATACAGTATTAGTTTCATGTTTCCTATCTGTATGCTTCTCCAGTTTGGTTTTTATAGTGTTCGTGAGTTTTATGTATTGTTATTTGTCCGTTGGACACTATCATTAGTGGGTAGGATTTTCAAAAGCATCTAAGTGACTTAGGAGTGCAAGTCCTGGTGAAAGTCAATGGGATTTGTGCTCCTAAATTAACTCGGAACTTTTGAAAATTCCACTCATTGTGTATAAATAGATTCTCTTTTGTTTATTACCCTAGTAAAGTGTTACATATTTTTATGAGTATAAGAAATGATAATTTACTGTGTTTAAATTATTACAATGGGAATCAGCATGGAACAATTGCAAGCAATGCAGAATGATGGAGGCAGCATTAATCATAAAAACCCTCCAGAGAAATAAAACCTTGTTACAGACAGATTCTGTACTTGTGGGAGACATTCCTTAGAGAAAAACTATAAAGGGAATTGAAATTGTAACAATGAGTACTGACTACAGCATGAATAAAAACTTCAGAAACAAGAGAATCAAAGTAAGGATGAATTCTGACCATGTTCCTGAGGGACAGGCAGATGTCATGGAAAAAGGAAAAAGGAGAGAAAAATCTAAGACTGGGTTCAAGAATGACTCCTGGGGCTTGATTATCCTGACATTTGCTTAACATAAGGCCCCTAAATTTCCAGCCACAAGAGCAAAGCTAAGGGCTAGCAGCAAGAGCAGAGCCAGAGATGTGGGAGAAAAAGAACATAATCCTATGAATGATGACTCAATCATGTCAGGAGGCCCTGCCTGACTCCAATTAACAGAATATTCCCATTTCTTCTCAAATGATCCCTTTTACTAAATTCTTCAGCTGCTCAGTTATTTCACAGTATTAAGGAGAGCACTTGAGACCAACCCAATAAGGGACCCTATTTAGTTCAGAACAACAATCATACTTGGTATATTTATTCTCCCCCCTTGGGATCTAGGTCCCCTGTCACTTTCCTGTCTCTCTGAGTTCATCTTCCCGACTCTTCACGTCACCGTGCGGTTGCTCTTTTCCCATCTGCTAGAAAGCTCATGCTTATGTAAGACTTTTGGTGCCCCCGTCACATCAGCCTTCTTTGGGGCGGAGGGGGGCAGCATCTCAGTGGATGGGCGTTTGTTCCCGAAGGATCCCTTCTTTCACGCCTGCAGCCAGCTCTAGTTAGGAGGAGGCAGTATCTCCCGCTATCGCTTTCCTGCTCTCTCCCTGGAGCAGATCTCGCCCACGCCTTTCCATGGCCGGGGAACCAAGTCTCCCTATTTATAGGTTCCTCGGGCTGGTAGGTGTGCAGCACCCCCCTTCCCAGCTCAGCCACGCCCGGCCCGCCCCAGGCCGGGGAGCGCGCGCGGGGGCTCGGAGCCCCGGGCCCGAGAGCAGCGCCAGGCGGGCAGGGGCCGGGAGAGGGTCACATGCGCAGCTTTGCTCGCCCGCTCTCACCTTGCTGCGCTGGGCGCGGGCTGCGCGCTCTCCGCGTCCCGCTCGCTCCCAGCCTGGCGGCGGGGAGAGCGGCCCCCGCCATCCCGCGCCGCTGCCCCGCGCGGGCTGCCTGGCAGGCAGCGCGGGGGAGGGGAGGACGCGAGCGGAGCCGGGCAGCGGGGAGAGCAGGGCAGGCGCCGCCTCCCAGGGCAGGATGCAGCAGCTGCCGCCAGCAGCCGGCACCGAGTGCGCGGACAGAGGCGGCGGATGAGGCAGCTCCCCACGCCACCCACCGGCAGGTGCAGGTAAGCGGGGAAGGGCCGCAGCCTGCCCTTGAGATGGAGCCGGCAATCGCGGCTAATCCGAGCCGCCTCCTGGCGATATGGCATGCAGGCTTCTAGCGGGTGTGCACACCCTGCACTGTATCGCTATGGACCATACACACAGCATAGTATAGCTATAGACCGCACACACACTGCATAGTAGAGTTATATACTGTGTACACACTGCACGGAATTGCTATGGACCACACACATGCACTCTGCATAGTATAGCTATTGACTACACACACACAAAGACACACAGACCATAGTATAGCTATAGACTGCACACACACACATTGCATAGTAGAGTTATATACTGTGCACAGACACACACTGCATGGTAAGTATAGCTATATACTGCACACACATTCTATATACTTTGCAAACACTAGGTCTAGATGTGAATGCCATATGTCTTTATGCTCTCTGGATTGAATGTATGGATGTCTACTGTCTCTGCCTGACTGTCTGTATTTTCTCTCTCTCCACTCTACTATCCCCCGCTGTAACTTCTTCCCCATGCTCCCTCTTCCTCCCTGTTTTGGAATCAATAACTCTCAGTCATACTGGCAAGCTGCCGCTTTGAATTGCGTGACTTTTCCGTTCCCTGAAGGGAAGATAGGTCAAGTCTTTTTAACAAAAGCCAAGAAAGGGGAACTCAGGATTCAGCCTGGGTCTGATGATTTTGGGTTCTTACAGGGCTGTAGATCCCTGCTCCCGAGGTGGATTATTGTGCTGGTTACTGGCTGCTTTGTCTATTTTGCTGCTCTTGAAAACTTTTAATTATTTTGCAAAGCTTCATTCACCCTCCCTGCCCTCTCCTCCCCTTCAGCCGGAGGCACTGCAAGATGTGCCAACTTCTGATGATAAGGGGAAGAATAAAAATCTCACTATTAATATTCTGTTAGCCTCTCTGTTCAGGCGGTGGGTACACTTCGAGACAAGGAAACGTGATAGTAATCAGCTATGTCTATACCCTGGTTGCTGTGCCAGCAGTGTAGCTGCTCAGCTGTGACTAGCTGGTTTCTCCCCTCATATTTAATACTCAGCTAGTGTTTGCATGTGCATGAAACACACTTTCCTTGAGCATCCTCCTGGGAAGCTATATGCTGTAACCTGGAATCTGTTTGGCTTCTGACACTTCCCAAGTAATTGTGTATTTTCATGTTATTTCTGTTTTTGATAGTTGGATTTAGTACCAGTTACAAAGAGTGGGTTTACTGAGAATATACAGAATTTGCAATAGTTACCTTAGTTGAATACATGTTTTTCATTTATGTAGCAGTATTTTAATAAGCCATTTTTACAATTCAAAGCAAGTAATCAGTGAAGTGATATATTCTGTTTGTTCATTCTTCAGCAGTATATTCAAATTGTTATCCAAGTATTGCTTTTGTAATTCCACAGTCCTTAGTGTTGCAGATTAATAGTTGTCTAATGAGAGTTTATAGTCTGATTTTTCATAAATGCCGAGCCCCTGAGCCCACTGACTTCAGTGGTATCTGCAGATGCTCAGCATCTCTGAAAATCAGGCATTAGTTCTTTTTTCTTTTGCAAAGAAAGAGATGAGCATAATTATTTCAACAGTGCTGTTGGGTTGATGTGATACAGAGGCTGAAATTCCATGCTGACATCCATTGTTCATCTTGACTTTACCAAGCTGTCATGTGAATTATGCCTCTGCAGTTTATGATTCTGAATGTGAGAATCAGGAAAGAGATATGAAAAACACCAGAGGCAATCTATGCACACGAGCTGTAGAGAAGGTCATTGTGGGAGCTTGGAAAATCCAAAAGGCAGATTCTTTTGAAGGACAGTATTTAGAAAATGCTTTTCATTACTACAATTTATTTTCAGGCTACTATTTATATTTCAGTTATACACACCCTTTTTTTGTAGAAAATCTGTTTTAGTTGATCCATTGTACCAACTCAAGAAGAACTGTGGTTTTAAAGATGAAATTAGTGTGCTGATCTTAAAAGTAAAGACTTGATGATTTACGTTGTCTTTTTGTCATAGCTTATATACAGAGATATTTCAAAGGCACTGCTGTCATTTTACTTGTCCAGAGAGATGCAAAAGTGAAGCAACTACATTTGCATAGGTAATTTGGCTATGCATTTTAATATTACCTGTGTCAAAAATATCCTCAAAGGGCTTTTGTGCATTCCCACAGGGCTCGCCTTACCCTGAAGCGAACTGAGGCAGTCGCCTCAGGTGCCAGACTGTGGGGTGGAGGGGCGCTACTAGGACCCAGAGTGTAGAAAATTGTGTCTGCTGCTGGTGCATATGTATTCTCTCTGCTCTAGATGCACAGAGATGGTGGAGTGCTGTGCTGGAGGAAGGAGGGCACAAGAGACATAACAGGCAGGCAGGAGAAAAGGTGAGAGGGAATAACAGAAAGCAGCAGGAGCTGCAGGGAGAGAGAAGAGGAGGAGCCTCTTATGTACCTCTCTAGCACCTGCAGGAGCCTGGACTGATTAACACCAGCTTCTCAGGGAGCTTCCTGTTTCCTGCTGCTTCCCTGAACCCACATGAGGAGAACAGGCAGTCAACTGAAGTAGTAGGAGCCAGTTAGGCCCTTAAGACACTGATATCTTCCCTCACTCAGGCCCTGCTACCAGCCTGCTTATTTGCCCCCTTCAATTGAGTGTTGAGAGCCACTATAGCCACAGCAGTCATGAGTGAAAGAAGAAAACGCCCCTCTGGGGCAGCATTCAGAAAAAGAAAGAAAGCAAAGGAAGTTTTTCTATCTAAGCAGGAAGGAGCTCACCTGAGGTACATAGACACAAATGTTCACAGTGAGCCTTCCAGCCCCAGTGAGGATGAGAGTGGTGAGGAGATGCCTGATCTTCCAGGTAGTAGGAGTGCAGGTGACCTGGCAGCTACTGCAGCATCCATATCTCCATCTCAAATGGATGTAACCATGCACATTCCTGAAGAAAAGTGTAGATCAGAGAACAGTGTGGTGGAGGTGCAAGAAACAGCTGCTGCTGAGTTTAGTTCCTTAAGTCTAGATGATCCAGGACTGTGGACCCCACTTGAGCAGTAGCTTGAGGGACTTCCTTGTACTGCATGGGCCACAGCAAGTGAAAAACTTCATGTTCCCTCAAGATGCATTTCAGCAGGATCAACTCCAAAGGCTGTTCTGGAATATATGTGCACACATAAGATGACCACCCTCTTTCCTAATGCTTTTGTTGCTCTGCGCATACTTCTAACACTTCCTGTAACAGTTGCCAGTGGAGAACGCAGCTTTTCCAAGCTGAAGTTAATAAAAACACATCTACGCTCCACAATGACACGGGAGAGGCTGGTCGGCCTTGCAACCATCTCAATAGAGCATGAGCTGGCCCAGACTGTGGACCTTCATCAGGAAGCAGTTCAAATCGTTGCAACCAAGAAGGCACGGAAAGCACCACTTTGATTATTCAAACAGATAAAAATGCCAGTGTTTACTATGCAGACAAGAAAAGTTACATTTGCTGTTCAGGCGTTTGAAAGTTAAGTGTTCCTTAAAATTTTTGAACGTGGCATTTTAAATTGTTAGTTCTCCTTTATTGGGGTAGGTAGCAGAACAGTACCATGAGAAGAGTAGAACAGGAAGAAGGCAGAATTGAGACCTTTCAAAGTTTTGGCCCAAGCGAGGGGGTATGGGGGCATCATTTGAGCTCCCCGCCTCAGGTGCCAAAATGTTGTGGGCTGGCCCTGCATTCCAAGACTATATATATTCATTTATGTAAGTGAAATTACATTTGTAGAGAAAACAAACAAGCTAGTCTTTATAATTTTTCTCATTTGAAAGTTGTATAAATCTTATTTTATGATTGAGCTCAATTCCACCCTCAGAGTTAGGGAGCAGATTCCAAAATTTAGAATCATTCATGTAGTAGAGGGTCAGCCAATGAGCAGTCTCCATTAATAAGTTTTGATCAGCAGGTGTTTTGCCATCCATTCTGGACTGCTGAATCAGAAAGTGGAATGACAAAATATTCTGCAAAAAAGTGAAGACTACTCACAGTGCATACAAATAAGCATGTGTCTAAGTCTTTGCAGGAACAGGGCCTAAATATGCAAGTGTATGTCCGCATATTGGGCAAAGACGGAGGGGGGAGTATGTATGTGAGAAAGCCACATCTAGAAGTTTGTCTCCAGCTATACCTGTAAACATAATGCTATTTGTATATTGCTCAAAAATCTATTGATATTTTTACATGTGCAGAATCAAACCCATTCTATTTACATCTTTTAAAGAAGTAGTAATGCCCAGTTTATTTAAATAGTTCAGTCTACACTGTCACAGTTCAGGGCAACTGCACCTGTATTTCCCCTCCATGGTCTAGCAAGGGCACCCACTTTTAGGTTTCTGGGTCTCAGCTGTCACCCCTCTTGGGCAGAGACCTATGTCTCTCTCTCCACTTTTTTTTTTCCAGTCTGAACAATTCCCTGCCGACACTGTTATTCCCAGTAAGCCAGACTGCCTAGCCAGGGCATCTCTGCTTTGCTTTCTCTTCAGAGGCTTCTGCATAGCATAACTGCCACCAATTACAAGTTAGCACACAGCCCTTTATATGCCAGCACATGTATTATGGTGAAAGCATTACAGAGAAAACATTAAAAACAATAAAAGAAACTACATGCATGCTGAAGAAGAGATTACCCCCTGCTCCCAACTCCAGCAGGGACACTGGTAAGAGTTACTCCCTCAAACCTGTCATAGGTCATATAGCGCCCATCCCCCTCCCTGAGTTAGTGTGGGCACTGCACTTACTTCCTGCCTCAGTTTCCATTCTCAGGGAGCCAATAACTTCGCTTCAGACACACTTGACATGTGACTCAATAATACCCTCCCTAGGACTTGTTTATTACAAAACCTCATACAAAGGGGGCCATAACAAGTTCCAAATAAACAAAAGGTGCTTCTGGTTTTCCAGGTTCCTTTATAGTCTGTCCTCTAAGTTCTGTTCTCAGTCTTTATGTCTCTCTTTATGGCAGGAGGCTCAGCCCCTCCTCCTGGAGCTTGGGTATTTCAGGCAGTTATTGTCCCACTCTTTACTAGGAGTATCCAGCTCTCCTCCTGGAACTGGGTTGCAATTTATCTTCCTTAACTGGTCCCATTTAGTCTTCAGGCTCAGAGGGTTTAGCTGCCTTCTCCTCCTGTTGTCTGCTCCCTATTAACTCAGGACCCTTCTTACTCCTTGCAGTGTCTGCAATCATCTGCCCTACTATGAAGGAGGAATAATATGTATGCTGTCCCCTTCTTCCGGCTCATTTCTTATTGGCTATGTGACAGCTGGCTGCCCCATCCTCTGTAAGGTTCCAGGTGCCAGGCCTTTAAAGATGCAGTTACTTTTTCCTTTCTCCCCATATCTCCTCAGGCTTTGTGTATCAAACCACCCCCAAACTCTTATAGGGCCATGCCATGTGACAGACAGGACTGACCAGTAGGAAGTACTGCCCTTAAGGGGCAGACTACCCCACCACAAACCCCACATAGGGATTTTTCTGTGGTTACAAGTTTATAACTGCTTTAGCTCAGAACAAGCATCAACATGAATTGGTAATCTTTCCTTTATACAGGTTTCAGAGTAGCAGCCGTGTTAGTCTATAGCCGTGGCACCTTAGAGACTAACAAATTTATTTGAGCATAAGCTTTCGTGGGCTACAGCCCACTTCATCGGATGCATAGAATGGAACATATTGTAAGGAGATATATATACACATACAGAGACAATGAAAAGGTGGGAGTTGCCCTATTAACTCTGAGGCTAATTAAGAGAAAAAACTTTTGTAGTGATAATCAAGATAGCCCATTACAGACAGTTTGACAAGAAGGTGTGAGGATACTTAACATGGGGAAAATAGATTCAATGTGTGTAATGGCTCAGCCACACAAGTACTCCTTTTCTTTTTCCTTTATACAGTTTGGGCCTTTGATCTTCAGATTCCAGTAACAGGTGACCAGTATATAATCATGCTCTCCTCAGGGTGTAGCTTCAAAAGGCTGGGGTTTTGCATAACCAGAGGTGGGAATTTGAATTCACCTCTCCCTAGAGATTCCCTGGGCAAACCACTTGACTCTGTTTGTCCAAAAGTCTTATGTTGTCTGGCCTATTGTTCAGTATAGTCCTTTGAAATTCAGAACACTTCCCAGGGCTCACAATAATACATAACCTTTACATTTAATACAATGTACTCTAAAGATACTTATTTCAATCCAGTTTTTCAAGGATATTGCAGGAAATTGCCATATATGTCACATATATCTCCAGTAGACATCTTTTCCCAAGTAATCTAGAGGAAAAATAGAATTGATATTTCCTAACTACAGAGGAATAGAGAAAACATTTCTCTCATACTGTGGCTTTATGTAACTGATTTAAAATCCACTTGACACGTAGATCCAAATGTATTTCTCAAAAAAGTTTAGATACAATACAGTGGCACTTTGGGCAAAATGATGTACTCAGATCTGTACATAATGACCTAAGAAAAGCTAATTGAATTTGTGGAATGAAGCTGAGTTTTTAGGAATTCTTCCATAGATCCATGTGTATTCCATTCTCCAGATGGAGTAGTCCGTTTACAACTGGGTGAAAGCAGCAGGAGGTCAAGTAACTTGCTCAAGATCACAAACTTCACTAGTGACTGAGTTGTGGTCATAAATGCAGGTCTTTTCAGTTGATTTCAGCCCAGTGTTCTCTTTCCACAGTGTGGGGAAAAATGCTTAAACTCTGTACATTCACCTATACTCGGATCCTATACTACTGAAGTCAATGGGAGCTTTGACATGGACTCCAAATGGGTGCAGGATCAGGCCACTAGGTAGTGAACCTGGCAGATTGTGCCATTGGCGGGAGGGAGGCTTCTGCATGTGGAGGGTGTTGAGGGGGCACGCTACAAGCCTGGAAGAGTGCAAGGAAACACTGGGAAAGCAGGTTCCAAGTCTTTAGAGCCCAATGCTTTTGCACAGTGCTTCCCTCTCTGTGCTATGCCATATCATAACAGCATGGCTCACTCAAGAGAGATGCTGCCATTGGCTCCCGCACTATGGCTATTCACACACTATATCTTTCTCCAAGGGGAGCTGTCGTCATGAAGGCAGAGTGCACCTGTAAGAGAAGCATTAACATTTGCGTGGGTTTCTTCTTGGACATCCACCATTTTTTTTGAAGGGATCATTCCCTGGCACCCTTCCCCTCAGAAAACCCTCAAAGCCAGCTTGATGGTGTGACATGAAGGAACTATGGTAAGCTCAGAGAACAGGAAGCATGCTACATAGCTGTTGTTCCCCCTTCCATGTATTTTTTCACATCTTTGCTCCCTTAAATGCACCACATAGGGGAGTATTAGATCCTTAATTTTCAGTTGTTTTCTCTTTGTCTTATAAATAAACTATGAAAATAATGACATTGTTGCTTAGTAAAAATAATAAAAGTCAAGAGAATAGATAGTGCTATAGAAACTAATTTTCATAACTGTCAAGTCTTGTTACATGTTTTCCTCATTATATTATAACAAACAATTAAATGTTAATAAACAAAAAGGGAAAAATCATATGCAGCTTAAAAATGCACACAGTTTTTCTGAAGCAGAACATTAGTAATGGAGATATGACATTGTAGCTATCTCAGACAGCTGTGATAGAGCTCACTTGTCAGAGTGGTGCTGCCTGCTGTCCATCTCAGGGATTAGTTCTCTGAGCCAGCACACTGTATCATGGTGGTGCTTCTCCTGCCACCTTCTCCATCTGCAGACCCATCTTAGCCCAGGAACCACTGTGTCTTTCATGACTCAGCCCTCCAGCCATGCCACGACCCCGTGTCCCTCCCCCAACAGTGGTGTGTGTGGGGGGAAGTATCTCCCAGTTCTATAGTCCAGCCACTTCCCCAGTGGTGAGGCACCCCTGCTCCTCCCAATCCCAGCCCAGGGACCCTGTAGCTAGCAGCCTCCTGCTGCCTCTCTCTCTGCCAGAACTGCTTCAATTCCCTGGGCCACTTCCTCGCAGCCCAAGGACCTTTTTTGCCCTCTTCTCAGGGTCTCCAGCAGCATATCCGAGCAGCCAGCCAGGAGCTCCCTCTTGTCTCCTGGTCCCTGCCAGCAATTGCTCTGTCCAAGGTGCTACCTTCCTACAGCCTACTAAGAACACAGTCCTCTCTCCTTGAGTTCCCTGCAGCATCCTGCTCTGCCCTGCAACTCCCTTTTATGTGAGCCTTCTGGGCCCTGATTGGTTGCTCTGTGCAGCCTCTATCTGATTGGCTGCTCCGGCACAGCCTCCTTAGGCTGCTTTTAACCCCCTTTCTGGTGTAGGGTGAACACCCCATCACAACAACGTTAGGTCTTTCTTTCCATGCTGATCAGGAAAGATCACTTCTTCACAGATCTCAGAGACTGAGGGCTGGGAAAAATTTTGTGCCCCCTGTGATGTAGTTAGGTTGACCTATCTCCCACTGTAGATGCAGGTAGGTTGGTGGAAGAATTCTTCATTAACCTAGCTACCACCTCTCGGAGAGGTGGATTACCTACACTGATGGAAAAACTCCTTCCATTGATTACAGGGAGTCTCTACACTACAGCACTATGGCAGTGGCAGCTGTGCCTTTGTGGCTGCTGTAGTCTAGACATATCCTGAGGGTCAGATCATCAGCTGGTGTAAATTGGTATAGCTCATGTAAGGCTGTTAAGATGAGGTGATCTTTCAATGGATGTTTTTTTATTTCAATAGATCTATTCTGATTTACCCCCAGTGAGAGTCTTGCCCAGTGTTTTGGACTACTAGACTGCTTTGACTTTACATTTCTCAGTCTTTTAATTATATTATTTATTATTATTATTTTTTAAGAACAGCAGCAGCTGTGGGCCAAAATCAGTGGTGACTTGCACCCTATGGAAATATGGCTTATTCTCAGATTTGAATTTAGGGAACCATAAATTTCTTGGGTTGTTATCGTCACTATAATCTCCTTCTTTTGATATCATATCATGTAGTGAAATTATGCCTTTCCTAAAAAAATGTTTCTAGTTCCCCACATATTCCCTCCTGTATCAACAGTCATTTGGAAAAGTCCGATGAAGTGGATAAAACAATAAAATATCCATCTCTGTAAGAGTCAGCTAAGTATTTTAAAAATACAGAGGGGAAGTTTCAATATTGGGAAAGAGATTTATCACTGTTAGAAAGCAAAGAAGATAAGAATTATTTTTTACTTTAAATATGTGAAAATTGGGCTAAATTTATCCGTGGTGTAACTCCATTGGTTTCATAGGAATTGCTATACTGGATCAGATCCCTGGTCCATCTAGTCCAGAATCTAGTCTCTGACAGTGGCCAGCACTAGATGCTTCAGAGGAAGATGCAAGAAACCCATGGAGGCAGATGTGGTATAAGTCCACATCCTAACCCTAGAAGGCAAAGATTGGCTTAAAACATGAAGCATGAGATTTATATCTCCCTTACAATCATGGTTTCCCCCCCCTATGGATTAGCTATTATAACTTTTTATATTCTTGTTTTCCATAAAAATATCCAATCTCTCTTTGAATCTTGCTAAGTTTCAGTGGTTTTATCTATACTATAAATGCCCTTTTGAATCCTTGTATACTAGTCTCAAAGCGCAGGACTAAGAAGTCTTTTCTCTTTTTGAGAAAGTAAAAAGTTTATGACTTGTGAGGAATGGAGATTTTAAAAAGGTGACAGCTATTCAGAAGGACTGCTAGAATAAAAGAAAAAGTGATACTGACTTGAACAAGAACATAGGAACGGCCATATTGGGTCAGACCAAAGGTCCATCTAGCCCAGTATCCTGTCTTCCAACAGTGGCCAATGCCAGGTGCCCCAGAGGGAATGAACAGAACAGGTAATTATCAAGTGATCCACCCCCTGTCACCCATTCCCAGCTTTTGGCAAACAGAGGATAGGGACACCATCACTGCCCATCCTGGCTACTAGCCATTGATGGACTTATCCTCCATGAATTTATCTAGTTCTTTTTGAACCCTGTTATAGTCTTGGCCTTCACAACATCCTCTGTCAAGGAGTTCCACAGGTTGACTTTATGTTGTGTGAAAAAATACTTCCTTTTGTTTGTGTTAAACCTGCTGCCTATTAATTTAATTTGGTGAGCCCTTGTTCTTGTGTTATGAGAAGGAGTAAATAACACTTCCTTGTTTACTTTCTCCACACCAGTCATGATTTTATAGACCTCTATCATATCCCCCCCCAGTCGCCTTTTTTCCAAGCTGAAAAGTTCAAGTCTTATTAATCTCTCCTCATATGGCAGCCGTTCCATACCCTTTTCCATACCCCCGTTCCATACCCTTTTCTGAACCTTTTCCAATTCCAAGATATCTTTTTTGAGATGGGGTGACCACATCTGCACGCAGTATTCAAGATATGGGCGTACCATGGATTTATATAGAGGCAATATGGTATTTTCTGTCTTATTATCTATCCCTTTCTTAATGATTCCCAACATTCTGTTCACTTTTTTGACTGCCGCTGCACATTGAGTGGATGTTTTCAGAGAACTATCCACAATGACTCCAAGATCTCTTTCTTGAGTGGTGTAGTGGGGCAGCTGCCCCACTCCAATAAAGAGGGGTTAAAAGCATCCCTGGAGGGGGCTGCAGCTGGGAAAAAGTAGGCTGACTGGGAAGCAGCCACAGCTGTGGCCAGCTTAATCAGAGCCCAGTTGGCCCTTATAAGAGGGCTGTGGGCCAGAAGCCAAAAAGAGTCTCTCTCTAGCTTCTGAGAGAGAAGGACCTGGCTGCCTGTGAGCTGAGAAGGGTAACTGAGGTGGAGCAGCACTGGGGAAGGGCAGAGGGAGCTGGGGAGCTCCAGCCTGATAAAACCCCAGGCTGCAGTCCTAGAAAAGGGCCTATGAAAAGGTACTGGGGCCGCAGAGGGGCAGCCCAGAGATAGGACCTGCTGCCTTTGCCTAATTCCCATTACCGATGATGAGTGGTTTGCAGACTGCAGTCCGCCCCAGTGAGTGGGGGCTAGATGGTGACTGGCAGTAGCCACTGAGGCAAGGTGGGGATAGAGGGTTGGGGATTCCCCTGAGTGTGGAGACCCAGATTGTGGGTTACTGCTGGGGGCAGAACCCTAACGTAGAGGGGCACTGGGGTCTGGGAGGGACACGGGCCAGTGGCAGGTGAGACACCGGCCTGCAGAGGGTGCTCCGGGCTGGACGAGCTAATTCCCAGGATGACCAGCAGGAGGCGCCGCACAAGTGAGTCGCACCCCGCTACAAGTGGTAACCGCTAATTTAGATCCCATAATTTCATATATATAGTTGGGATTATATTTTCTGATGTGCATTACTTTGCATTTATCAACATTGAATTTAATCTGCCATTTTGTTGCCCAGTCACCCAGTTCTGAGGGATCCTTTTGTAGCTCTTCGCAGATTGCCTGGGACTTAACTATCTTGAGCAATTTTGTATCATCTGCAAATTTTGCCACCTCTCTGTTTACCCCTTTTTCAAGAATACGTTGAATAGGACTGGTCTCAGTACAGACCCCTGGGGGACACCACTATTTACATCTTTCCATTCTGAAAACTGACCATTGATTCCTACCCTTTGTTTCCTATCTTTTAACCAGTTACCAGTCCATGAGAGAACCTTCCCTCTTATCCCATGACTGCTTACTTTGCTTAAGAGCCTTTGGTGAGGGACCTTGTCAAAGGCTTTCTGAAAATCTAAATACACTATATCCACTGGATCGCCCTTGTCCAGATACTTGTTGGCCCCCTCAAAGAATTCTAGTAGATTGGTGAGGCATGATTTCCCTTTACAAAAACCGTGTTGACTATTCCTCAACAAATTATGTTCATCTATGTTTCTGACAATTTTGTTCTTTACTACGGTTTCAACCAGTAACTGCCAGGGTCACCTATGGAGCCCTTTTTAAAAATTGGCATCACATTAGCTATCCTCCAGTCCAGGAGTAGGCAACCTATGGCACGCGTGCCAAAGGCGGCACGTGAGCTGATTTTCAGTGGCACTCACACTGCCTGGGTCCTGGCCACCAGTCTGGGGGGCTCTGCATTTTAATTTAATTTTAAATGAAGCTTCTTAAACATTTTAAAAACCTTATTTACTTTACATACAACAATAGTTCAGTTGTATATTATAGACTTGTAGAAAGAGACCTTCTAAAAACTTTAAAATGTATTACTGGCATGCGAAACCTTAAATCTGAGTGAATAAATGAAGACTCGGCACGCCACTTCTGCGAGGTTGCCGACCCCTTCTCCAGTCATTTGGTACAGAAGCTGATTTAAATGATAGGTTACAGATGACAGTTAGTAGTACTGCAATTTCACATTTGAGTTCCTTCAGAACTCTTGGGTGAATACCATCTGGTCCTGGTGACTTATTACTGTTTAGTTTATCAATTTGTTCCAAAACCTCTTCTAATGACACTTCAATCTGGGACAGTTCCTCAGATTTCTCACCTAAAAAGAATGGCTCAGGTTTGCGAATCTCCCTCACATCCTCAACTGTGAAGACCGATGCAAAGAATTCATTTAGTTTCTCCGCAATGACCTTATCATCCTTGAGTGCTCCTTTAGCATCTCAGTCGTCCAGTGGCCCTGCTGGTTGTTTAGCAGGCTTCCTGCTTCTGATGTACTTAAATTTTTTTTTGCTATTACTTTTTGAGACTGTGGCTAGCTGTTCTTCAAATTCTTTTTTGGCCTTCCTAATTATATTTTTACACTTCATTTGCCAGAGTTTTATTTTCCTCACTAGGATTTAACTTCCACTTTTTAAAGGATGCCTTTTTGCCTCCCACTGCTTCTCTTACTTTGTTTAGCCACAGTCGCTCTTTTTTGGTTCTCTTACTATGTTTTTTAATTTGGGGTATACATTTAAGTTGAGCCTCTATTATGGTGTCTTTAAAAAGTTTCCACGCAGCTTGCAGGGATTTTACTTTTGGTGCTGTACCTTTTAATTTCTGTTTAACTAAGCTCTGCATTTTTGTGTAGTTCCCCTTTCTGAAATTAAATGCTACAGTGTTGGGCCACTGTGGAGTTTTCTTCACCACAGGGATATTAAAATTAATTATATTATGGTCACTATTTCCAAGCGGTCCAGCTATATCCACCTCTTGGACCTGATCCTGTGCTCCACTTAGGACTAAATCAGGCCTGCACAACTTGTAAAGCGGTGAGGGCCATATTACTCAAAAGAAAACAGCTGAGGGCCGAAACCCCCCGGCCCCGCTGAACCCCCCCCCCAGTGCCGCCCAGCCCCCCCGAAACACAACACCCGCCCCACGGAAACAACCCCCCCCAGCGCTGCCCGCCCCGCAGAAACAAGCCCTCCTTTCCCAGCGCCGCCCCACCGAAACAGCGGTATTGAACCTTGGTAATGTTATAGCTGGCCCCTAAGGTAATATAATTAAGGTAAAAGAAAAATGTCTTTTTTGCTAGAAGTAGAATAAGATCTTCCCCCCACTTTGTAATCAATTGCCCTGTTGAATGAATGAGGTGTGAATGAGGAAGGCATGGAAGGCAGGCACCTCCAGACAGCTGCAACCCTTGGAGAGGGGATAGGAGCCAGACCAGATCAGTAGAACAGGTCAGCCACCGACTCGCCGCTCGCCTCCTCAGCCGCCTCCTCCCCCGCTGCCGGCTCACCTGCCCCCCCGCCACTGCCCGCCTGCTCGCCTCCTCAGCCCCCCACACCCCTCAGCTCACCTACTCACCCCCCGCCACTGCCCGCTCACCTCCTCAGCCCCCCTCCCTCACCCGCCGCTTGCCTACCAACCCCCCTGTGGGCCGCACAGTGAGCCCACCTACTCACCCCCCCACGGGCTGCACAGCGAGCACACGCGGGCTGCAGGGGGGGGCCCCCGGGCCGCATGTTGTGCAGGCCTGGACTAAATCAAGAATTGCCTCTCCTCTTGTGTGTTCCAGGACTAGCTGCTCCAAGAAGCAATCATTTAAGGTGTCAAGAAACTTTATCTCTGCATCCCGTCCTGAGGTGATATGTACCCAGTTTCAATATGGGGATAGTTGAAATCCCCCATTATTATTGAATTTTTTATTTTAATAGCCTCTCTAATTTCCTTGAGCATTTCATAGTCACTATCACCATTCTGGGCAGGTGGTCGGTAATATATCCCTACTGCTATATTCTTATTATTCGAGCATGGAATTACTATCCATAGAGATCCGATGGTACAGTTTGGTTCATTTAAGATTTTTACTTCATTTGATTCTACGCTTTCTTTCACATATAGTGTCACTCCCACACTAGAATGACCTGTTCTATCCTTCTGATATATTTTGTACCCTGGTATTACTGTATCCCATTGATTATTCTCATTCCACCAAGTTTCTGTGATACCTATTCTATCAATAGCCTCATTTAATAGAAGGCACTCTAGTTCACCCATCTTATTATTTAGACTTCTAGCATTGGTATATAAGCACTTTAAAAACTTGTCACTTTTTAGCTGTCTCCCATTACATGATGTTATTGAATGAGACTTTTTTCATTTGACTTTTTTCTCATCAGATCCTACCTGTATTTTATCATCTTCTATACTCTCCTCCTTACTAGGACATAGAGAATCTCCATTAGTAGATCCTCCCCTAAGGGATGTCTCTATCTGAACCACGTGCTCCTCCACACTGTTGGCTTTCCTCCAGTCCTTAGTTTAAAAACTGCTCTATGACCTTTTTAATTTTAAGTGCCAGCAATCTGGTTCCATTTTGGTTTAGATGGAGCCCATCCTTCCTGTATAGGCTCCCCCTTTCCCAAAAGTTTCCCCAGATCCTAATAAATCTAAACCCCTCCTTCCTACACCAACATCTGATCCATGCATTGAGAACCTGCAGTTCTGCCTGTCTAACTGGCCCTGCGCGTGAAACTGGAAGCATTTCAGAGAATGCTACCATGGAGGTCCTGAACTTCAATCTCTTACCTAGCAACCTAGATTTGGCCTCCAGGACCTCTCTCCTATCCTTCCCTATGTCATTGGTACTCACATATACAACCACCACCGGCTCCTCCTCAGCACTACACAAGTCTGTCTAGATGTCTCGAGAGATCCACAACCTTTGCACCAGGCAGGCAAGTCACCATGCAGTTCTCCCGGTCATTGCAAACCCAGCTATCTATGTTTCTAATGATCGAATCTCCCATTACTAACACCTGTGTCTTCCTAATACCTGGAGTTCCCTCCCCCAGAGAGGTATCCTCAGTGGGAGAGGATACTACATCATCTGGAAGGAATGTGGAATGAATCTGATCCTGATGGCAATGAGCTCAGAACAGCCTAATACACAAAATGTATTCTTCTGCATGATTATTCTTTATTTGAAACAGTATATTGGCCATGTTGACTGCAAGGGATTAACATGCTAGGAGAGGAAAAAAATATTTTCAAGAACAGTAGACAAAATAAATGTTAGAGAAAAAACTGATAGAAAACATCCAGAATATCCACGTAATCATTCTATATGTATTTTGAAAGTTCCAAGGACAATCTAAAAGACTCTAAAATGTCTTCATTTTAGAAAATGGTTGAGAATTAAGATGTAATGATGAAGAATTATTACATTTATTAGCATGAAAATAGAATTTAGAACAGTGCCTTTAATTGATTTGATAGTAATAGAATTTCATTCATAAAAATCTAAGAAAAGAACTAAGTTTTTGTCTCATTTGATGCTTACTCAATAATTAACTAGTCTCTGAAGTGAATGCAAATGAGATACTGTTTTTCATCAATAAGACGGCAATCACAAGGTAAAAATATTATTCTTTCCTATGATAAAACCAAAAATTAACATAATCCCTGATTACAACTACATGCATATTGATTAAGGAATGTTTTATGTTTTTTCTTAGTAATAAAGTTACACTATTGATAGCCTTTGGTTTCTGGTGCAGAAGGGCTCATTTGGGCAAGTGCTTTGGAGGATAGGATAAAAATTCAAAATGATCTGGACAAACTGGAGAAATGGTCTGAAGTAAATAGGATGAAATTCAGTAAGGACAAATGCAAAGTATACTACTTAGGAAGGAACAATCAGTTGCACATATACAAAATGGGAAATGACTGCCTAGGAAGGAGTACTGTAGAAAAGGATCTGGGGATCATAGTGGATCACAAGCTAAATATGAGTCAACAGTGTAACGCTATTACAAAAAAAAAAAAAAAGCAAACATCATTCTGGGAGGTATTATCAGGAGTGTTATAAGCAAGACACAAGAAGTAATTCTTCCGCTCTACTCCGCGCTGATTAGGCCTCAAGTGGAGTATTGTGTCCAGTTCTGGGCACCACATTTCAGGAAAGATGTGGAGAAATTGGAGAAAGTCCAGAGAAGAGCAACAAAAATGATTAAAGGTCTAGAAAACATGGCCTATGAGGGATGATTGGAGAAGAGAAGACTGAGAGGTGACATAACAATTTTCAAGTGCATAGGAGGAGGGAGAAAAATTGTTCTCGTTAATCTCTGAGGATAGGACAAGAAGCAGTGGGTTTCAATTGCAGCAAGGGCAGGTTAAGTTGGACATTAGGAAGTCAGGGTAGTTAGGCACTAAAATAAATTGCCTAGGGAGGTTGTGGAATCTCTGGAGTTGGAGATTTTTAAGAGCAGGTTAGAAAAACACCTGTCAGGGATTGTCTAGATAATACTTAGTCCTGCCTTGAGTGCAGGGGCTTGGACTAGAAGACCTCTTGAAGTCTGTTCCAGTCCTATGATTTTTAGAGCACATATTTTTAGAGCATATATGTTAATAGCTTCATCAGTGGTCTGACAGAGAGGCAAACAGCGCATTATGGCCCTGATTCAGCAAAACAATTAATTTTAAGCACCAGGTACGTCACGGAAGTCAATTTGTAAATTAGATTAAATTGAGATGTATTGAATATAGTAGTGAGGACAGTTTAAGGACCTACAGTGACGAGCAATAGGGGCAGAAGATAAAAGGAAAGTTATACTAGTCACATGCATACTAACTTATCTGGGGAAAAAATAATCTAAAATACAGATATTTAATAGGGGAAGGTAACTGAGAAAGCAGTAATGCCAGAAGAAACAGGATGATAGTGAACAACTGATTACCCTTATGAGGATGCAGTGCAATTTGGCACAACCAAAAAGATGTTCACAAGTTGGAGAGAATACAGAGAAGGGCAACAATAATATCTCAGAGCTGCAAGGATTGATTAATCAGAATCAAAACAACTAAATATATAGCTTGGTTAACTGATAACTAAGGGAGAGAAGACATGGTAACCGTTTACAAGCATTTGAGGAGTATAAAGACCAAAAAGGAAAAGGGGTTGTGTGGTAGATTTGCAGCTGACTGTAATAATTTATAAATACTGTATCTTGACCTCATTGTTAGGATATTTACTGTATGATCTGTTGGATTAAATCAACAGGGCTGTTGAGAAACAGGAAGGCAACACAATGACTTGAGAAGTCCTTCAACAATACTTGGGGGATTGATACAAGACAATGGGAGAGAATTTGGTTGGAGGTTGCAGTGTCAGGGAAGTTAGATTTACCAGGGTCTTCATTTTAAGGATGGTAAGGCTTAAGGTAAGGTAGAGATGCATATAGCTATTCTGTTTTAAAATCCTTTTTCTCGTATGTTATGCATTGTTCCCACAGTTCAGATTAAATAATACTTTGTTCTGAGAAGGCTGCCTGGTCACTGTATTCACTACCGGTCACAGCTCCCAAAGGGCAGAGCTGCAGGTATGGAACCTAGTTAGACCTGTTGGGGGTAAGCACGGTTGATACACAGGGTACTCTAGCCCTGGACCTGGTCTAAGAGTGGGAGAATCACAGGATTCCACCTCAAAGAAGGTAAAGGCATGAGGGCTGAGACCCGAGGGAATGCACTCAGAGAAACCAGAGAGAGAGGGTCAGAGGTGCAGCTAGCCCTGTAACCATGGCAGATTGTGTAGCAGAGTATCAGGACATATAACTAGGAGGCTCTTGAACTCTTGGTTGTAAAACTGTTTTGGGGGCTTCTGTGGCAGATCAGCCTTTCTACCAAACAGGGGTGGGCTGCTTGTGCTTAGGAATGAATCCCTTAATGATCTCCTTTAGTTTAAATCCAAGTCTGTTATGTACATTCCGACAACACTGAAAAAGCTCCTGTTACTTTGAACAAAGAGAGAGAGACCATGAAAACAGCAGCAAAGCTTACACAAATGAATGTAGCACCACTGTGACACAGAGGCTCATTGGTGCCAATGGGCAAAGGGTTCACTGTTCTTTACAAGCAAATATTGTCTCAGACTTGACAAACTCACTTGTGGGGAAATAGAGCAGGGGGGGCTTCTTTTTAATAGCCAGAACTGTGAATCTGAAGGCCCCAAAATAAACCCTCCAACAGAGATCTGTTATGCTAACTACCCTTACACAAAGCAGTACAGGCCAGGGCCCAGGCCAGGGCCTGAACTAGACTAGACTGCACAATTCCCTGCCAAACTCGGTCAAGGGTCATGACCGGGGGGGGGGGGGGCAAGGAGGGAAAGAATAAAAGAATAAAAAAAAGCCCCAGCAGCAGCACTAATGAAATATGTTCATGACTAATGAAATATAATAACCACTTGTGTGAAGCAATAGGTAACTTTAGCTAAATGCAATTTCTTAACTCATGCAGCTTCTCCTTTGGGTGATCTGTGACCCACTCCGTGATTCCAGCTATCTGCAAAAATAGCCAATCATAGATCCTCTTTAGGCGTCCCATGGAACCCCCCCCCCCAGTCTTTAACCAAAAGACCCCGGAAAATGTGGCTTGAGAAATGTACTCAAACTGGTGCCAAGCGCCACCCCTGAGGAAAACCGCCAAGCGCCCCTCTACCGAAATAAACACCCACTTCTCTGAAAATGATGAGGAAGGTGCTGGGGGGGGGGGGGGAGGGGCGCTGACCCCAACCCCAGTTTCTTAACTCATGACCGACTCATGACTAACCCCAACCCCAGTTCCTCAACTCATGACTGACCCCAACCCCAGTTTCTTAACTCATGACGTATTGTTTGTACTTTGCTTGCGGTTTAATGCAATAAAGCCGCCTGCGAGCGGTACTCGGGGTGTCTGTCTTTGGACTGCACCCGAGTGCACTGGTATGTATGTCAATAAACTGGCCTCAGGCTTGAGTCTTTGAACTAAAATCAATGCGTGGGTGTCTTTGACCACGACACACTATACCTAATACATCACTTCCATGGCATTTATCCATGAACGGTAGCATGTGAGGTCTCCAAAATGAAATCTTGTAACTTACTGATACTCAGAATCATTGCAAGATGTGTTTATTGGTAATAGTTAAGGAATAATTTAACTATTGAAAAGTATGCCTTATGGTCTTGGAATAAAAGTTTGTCATCAGGCAATCATATGTCTCAGTGATGGCCTGTCCAAGGGGGAAGGAGTTGTCACTCCTACCTGGTCAGCCAGTGATGTAATGCAAGGGTCAATTGTCTACTGTTGCCCCATCCCAGAACTGAAAATGGAAAACAAAGACAACTGCAAACAATCAAAACTAATTGGAGGTAAAAAGGAACATTAGAACAGACAGGGGATCACCCTGTCCATGAATAAAGACAAGAGACTAATTTGATATATTGAAGGGTGGAGAAAGTCACTCTGCATCCATTCACTGAGGAGACATCCTGTTGAGCGGAGAGGTGTTTCATGAAAGATTGGATCCTGGTTCCTGGGAAGCCAATCAGCTCTGCAAGAGATTGAACTTGGGGGAGGGGGACATATTTTATTAGATAGGAAAGGTAACTATTAATAAATGTAGGTCCTAATTTGCATTTTATTGTTTTGTATTGTAACCATTTGTTTCCATCACTATCTCTTGTTTCTAGTGGAACCTCTATTCTATCTGAAATAAAGTTTTTGCTTTATTGTAAGTGCTTACAAGTGTGGTGTGTTACACAGGAACAGTGATTTAATGTAAAACTCGTAAACTGGGGGGAACAGTGCTCCTTTGGGAGCAGAGGATCTGGGATTTCTGAGAGTAGCCAGTACCAAGGGCTGGATATTACAGGGGAATGCTTCAAGGGGATTCAGGGACTGAGGAGCACCTCTTGTTAACCTGCAAGGCAAAGACAGGGCTGGCAGAGCCCAGAAGAGCGTGCTTGAGTGACTTTAAAGCTGGTGGTATTAGGCAGCTAATCTCCAGCCACCACAGGCAAGACTCACGGTGGCAGGGGGTAACAAGGTGAAGTCTTTAGTACCCCAAGAACCATCACACCCTGTTAAGGCTGATTCCCCACTCTGGGACTTTGCGTGCAGAAGGTGGGGGCCCACAAGGATTCTAAAAATTAATACTGGCCACTCCAGGCTTGTAGTAAACTCCCAAGATTACAGCTTTTATCTGACTGTGGCTGGGTAGATGCTGCCACTACCCAAGTGCAAAACCCCTTTGAGAACCCAAGAAGGTGCACTTGGGAATTCCTTCCTTAGAGGTACTCTCAAGCCCTTTCACTCCCCTCTGGGGAAGAGCTGAGAAAGGGGGGGGGGAGGAAATCAGCTGTTGCCACCAGCTAATTAAACAACATGTGCACAAACCTCTTAGGACACAAAAATCCAATCCTGTTCTTAAAAAAGGTAAATTTTATTAAAAACAAAAAAAGAAAATACATCTGGAATCTCAGGCTATCGCTAGATTTTTTTTTTTTAAATCCACTTACAAGGATTAGCATCAGAATAACTTTCTTGAGGTCCATCTTAAAGATTACAAGCAAAACAAAAACATTTGAAATTAGCACAGAGGAATCCACAAGCCATAAAGAAATAAAAGAGATAAACCTAATCGCGTATTCCTAGACATTTCCTGAGCTACTTACATATCTGGGGTTTCAAATGAGTAGTTTCTAGGTGTGATCTGATGATTTTTCATACCTGGCCCAAGCTCTTACAGCATAGCTTCTCTGTCCCTTCTCTCCGGGAGAACAACACAGACAGACAAAAGAGGAGTCTTGTTTCAACTGTAAAAAGTTCTAGCCTTCCCATTAGCTCTTTTGGCCAGGTGCCCACTCACTTCCTTTTACCTATGCATGCAGTGAGGCTTTTTAACCCTTTACAGGTAAAGCAAGTCGAGAACCGCTACTAAGAGGGATTTTATAGCTACTGGCTGGGTCCATAAAAGGGAGCTACCTGTACCCTTTATCACACACCCACTTCCAGAATTCCTGTTTTAAAACTGTTTTCAGGTTCCCAATCAGAATGCAGTGTTTCTGAGTGACTCAACTGGATTTTTATCTGTTTAGGAGGAGTTAACAGATGTGTGACTGAGCTGTCAATCAACATCCCTCCCCTCCCCCCAGATGTTGTTTCACTCAACATCTTTGGACATGGAAACAGCATACCTGCAGATTTAGGAAAATAGATTGTCCCCCTCTGTCCAGCCATTCTGCAATACAAAGGAATCCCTTGAAAATTCAGTGAACTGCTCTCTTAACCACAAGGGATTGAATATTGACTGCCATTTGGGCCCGGATACTGTGATTATTGGCACTTTAGGAATGTATGCAGTAATTAATAAAATTATAATATTTGCTCATCAGCAGTTATCTCCTATTATTCTCACTAAAATATCTTTAAATACTGAGCTATTAACCCCTTTCTGTGTGTTTCCCATCTCACATAATTATTTCACCAACATTACTAGTTTCCTATGTTTACCAGTTTTGCTACAAAAGTGATCATTTTGAAAAAAGGGTAATCAGCAAAACAAAACATACTTTTAATTCCTCAGAAACTGACCTCTCAATTTTACTTTTCTATAGCAGCCCACTGGGGAGTCTTCTGTTTGCTTTATTACCAGAAAATACTACTTTTGTTGTTGCAAGTGCCAGAGATATAGCTGTTCCTTTAAATTTAGAACAGCGGAAATAGATACATTTCCATTGTTCCAATGGAGCAAGAAAAGAGTTTCAAACTTCACAAACAATCAATCTACTCTGAGTATAGCAATTATTCTTACTGCCAGCAGAAGGATAATTTACTACCACACAAAAGCTTGAAATGTTAAATGAGCTCTTGAAGAATACTGGTATATCTCCTCCAGATATTAACAGTAAGGATGTGATGCCAGCTTAAACTAGCAAGATAATGTGAGCACTCAGTCATTAACTCTTCCTTAACAACGCCAAAATGTTCAGATATTATGGAATAGATAGGATAAAGAGCACATGCATCTATCACTGACCAACGTTAGGACAAGATTAAGTGAGAGCCTTAGGTTTGAGCTTCCTTCTTTGTGTTAGATTTTGTCACAACTTAAAATATTTATTAGGTGAAGTTTTTGTATTTTAAGTCCCACTTTTCAAAACTACATTTAAAATTCTCTTCCAAATGTATGATCTAATATAATATACATCTTGGAGCTATCATGTTGTGTTGTGTATTCCTCAGGACCGATTGCTTCAGAAGATAGGTAATGGATATATAGAGACTATTGCATCTAGGACACTGATGTTGGGTCAAATCCAATCCACATCAGTGCTGACTGAAATTCATGATCACAGGTTGTTTGGTAGCCTCTGTAAAAATCTATCTAACATAAACCAGACTGTGATCAAACACCCACCTTGCAAATGCAACTACCGGGGTCTAGTTGGCAATCTTGCCAGAGAATCAGCATAGGGACTGAACAAACCTCTCCCCTCTTGGGGTTTTCCTTTCGGTCCAGGGTGAAAGCAGACTAGTGAGGCAGTGTGGAGGAAGCTTGCACTGCAGTTTCCCATGCTGCACCTGGTCCGTGAACTAAGAACAGTTTTACGTCTGTTGGGCTTACAGTTTCACACCTTTCATGAGCACTACATTAACTTTATGAAAGTATTTCAGAGCAATATATTAATTAGTCCTCAGGCCCAATTATCTATTCTGTTTGAGTTATACTAGGCTTAGGAATGTTTGGATGCCAAGGCAGTTTTATGCCAGATTTGCACCTCCCTATATTTTGGGTTGTCTGTGGTCTGGGCCAGGGACAAGTTAGCAGCCACTGGGCTGAAGGAGCCATTGCAGCAAATAAGAATAACTGGAGTGGAGCAGTGTTTTGACCATGCTCCCTTCTCTTAGGGCTTGTCTTCACTGCAGAATTAACTTAGGGTATGTCTACACAGCAATAAAACACCTGCAGGTGGCCCATGTCAGCTGACTCAGGCTTGTGGTGTGGGGCTATAAAATTGCATTGTAGATATTTGGGCTTGACCTGGAGCCCAGGCTCTGGGACCCTCCCCTATTGCAGGTTTACAGTGCTGCTTATGCTCGGCCTGGTAACCTGACCATGGCAGTGTGGATGCAAGCTAATTGACTCGGGCATTGCTAGTCCTCCACTGCCTTCCTACAATTTCCCCTGGACTGTACTTTCTTGCTATCTACCAACTCTCATCTTCTACACTGGAAGTTCCCTACCAGCCCACATATATCAGTTTGGTGTTTAAACACCACAATGCATGGGGATCTCTGTATCTGCAACGTTTATACTATGCTTCCACAGCACTTGAACAGAAGAGATGGCATCCAGGAAATCATCTTCCCAGGTTGCTGCCAGCTGGCCAGATGCTGACATGAAGGTTCTGGTGGACCTCTGGTGTGAGGTCAGTAAGAGCAATGATTTGGGGAGATCTACACAAAATGTACAGTTCTATCTCCAAGAAGCTGGCAGAGAAAGGGACCTCAGTGCAGGGAGAAAATTAAATCTCTTAAGAACATGTACCAGAAGATCAAAGTCCAGAAGTCCTGGTCTGGCAACACCCCTAGAAAGTGTCTGTTCTACAAGAGGCTAGACTGGGTGCTCAAGTGAAGACTCTATGTGATTTTAATGTTTGGAAAAAGAGGTCCCAGAGAAGCTGGAGCAGACACAGGGAGTACAGGAATTAGAGGATGTGGAGCAGACACCAATGGCTTCAGGGCACAGCTACAATGACCTCAGGCTGGAGTCCCAGGATCTCTTCAGGGAGGAGATGGAGGGATGGACTGGGAAGGACACAGTGAAGAAACCAGCATTGTAGTAGATGGGTAAGACGCAAGTTACTGCCTTTGTTATTTTTATGGGGGATATTACAACACAAGGGGTCTGGCTTTGCTTGTTTATGACTACTCTCATTATTGTGATGGGGGATGTTACATGCTATGGGGTGGTCTTTTCATGCAAAGCTTCACTTGAGGCTGGAAGGCCTTACATTTTCCATGCCCCTCTTTTCTCTTCCTGTCCTCCCGTCCCCAGCCATGTGTGATCCAAGATGTATTCCAAGAGAGGAAAAAACCATTTAAACAGGCATTCAGTAATTTATTGTGGCACACGTTCCTGCATACATGCAAAGAAGGGATTTTTAGTATAAGATGAGGAATGCCAGCAAATTCAAGAAACCAGGTGGCACAAGCATCTCTCTGTCTGTCTGTCTGCTTTTCCTCATACGGGCCCTAGCATTAGAGCATTTTCAGAGGCAACCTAGATATTAAGTGTACTGCATGACTTCAGGGTTTAAATTAAATTAAATTCATTGGAAAGAGTTTCTTGCAACATCAGAAATTCTGAGTAGAACAAACCAAGCTGAAGCATCACACATGGTAAGAAGATGACATATTCAGGACATGCTTAAAGGATGTCAGCAGCAAGACTTCCACATCAAGTGACAATATGGACACCACCTTGGAAGAGAAAAAGACAGTGACCTAGAGAAATATAGAGAATGAAGCCAAATCTATCACCATGATACTCAGAAACCTGAACAGACCAGCACAAGACTAAAATAAATGATGGAAATTTGTGGACAGCCTGTGCACCCAAAGGTGTAGGAGGATAAAAAATGAAGAAAGATGACTTGTGACAGTATTAAATCTGGTACTATTGGTCCAGGATCCTGCTGCCTCTGGGGGGAGAAAAGAGAGGAGGGGTGAATGTGGGGTGTTGCAAAAACACGTCTGTGGAGGTTCTGTTCTGCTGCATCCTAGTGCAGCATCCAATTTATGTTGGCCTGGATTTTCTTACAGTCCTAGGTAATGATACAGGAGAACTCAAAGCCTGCTACTATTTCAAGAACATTTAGAGTCTTCACTTGTGGGCAATGTTCCTTCTAATTTGTTCCATCCATGTGCGGAATGAATTTTGTTATGTGCCGCACTAATAGCGAGGTAATGTGCAGATGTGTGCCACCAGTGCAAAAAACCCCCTAGATATAATATATGTTTTTAAAAAGTTCATAGGTATGGAAGAAAGAATATTAAAACAAGTTTCAGAGTAGCAGCCGTGTTAGTCTGTATCCGCAAAAATAACAGGAGTACTTGTGGCACCTTAGAGACTAACAAATTTATTAGAGCATAAGCTTTCGTGGGCTACAACCCACTTCGGTTGTAGCCCACGAAAGCTTATGCTCTAATAAATTTGTTAGTCTCTAAGGTGCCACAAGTACTCCTGTTATTTTATTAAAACAAGGGATAATTAACAAGGTGCTCTGCTTAAGGTGTTTAGCTAATATGAAATCAAATAAAAAGAAAATTAACACTGCCCTTCGAGTACATGTATTTTATCATCCTTTCTAACAACTCAAGCTAGTAAACACACCAAAATGTGGCATACTGAAAACAGCTATATAAATAAAACAAAGTCATGCTCGTTAAGTGAAAGCATAAAAAAAATGCACCAGAGGCCCAATTTAATAACCTACTCCTACCATAGACCACTAAATCTTCAGGAAAAGCTGCTCTCGAAAAATGAAGCATCTGCCAAAACACTAGCATGCTATGGACTTTTGCAGTTCAGTAAACTATTCCTCTTGCATGCATATTATCTGCACACATAGCTTAGCTTTAAGATGCTAAACAAATCTATGAGTCAACTGGAAATAGTCATGCTCTCATCGCAAATATTAATACAATATTTTAAGGCATTCACTCAGATTTATACAATTTCTCTGGGATGTCAACTCTTAATCTGATTAATACTGCACACACATAGAACAGTAAAAATAAGTAATAAAGCAACACAGATAGCAAGCAAAACCACAAACAAACAAGTGATAACATTGAAAATATGAAGGGAAGTAAGACATCAAGTGGTTGGTTATGGGTATTTAAATGAGTGTTTAGGACCCACACTGTGCAAGTGCAACAGAGCCCTGTAGAAACAAGCAAAGTTAAAGTTCTCCTGGTTTCACAAACTCAAAAACTCAGAGTAGGCTCATTAAGTTTTTACAAGTCCCTTAAGTAAACAGAGCACATTAACACATGGCTTCGGCATTTGCAGAGAGATCCTTACTTCAAAGAGCTTGCAAATAAGCTCTTCATCCTACAAAACACCTAGCTACTTATGAGTCAATGGGAGTTCCCTGAAGAGCTAGAACTATACCAGATAGCAAAGATCTGGCCTTAATGGTTTCCAATACTTCTCCCCAAACAATCCAGACAAGTGATTTCCATTAAGTTTTAGAATTTGTTTGGGGAGAGGGCTGGACAAGAGTTTGGCCCTAACTCCTGCACAATAAAGTGCTGGAAGCCCTTGGAACCATTTGAAAGCTGTGCTGTGCCCCTGATCACTGGTGAACACCAGTGAAGATCAAGTACTCCCATTAGCACTGGGAGAGGTAGTTTGTCTGGGAGACACCCACCATCCTCTAAATGACCAGGGAGTATAATGGCTGGGAGGGACCACACAAATACAACACCACCTTCTTCCACCTTCAGCTGCTAAAATCTTCTATCCCTTCTTCCTTGAAGATCTAGCCCAATAATCCCCGTGTTTGTCACCTTCAGACTTGATTACTATCAGTGTACTTGGGGCTAAATGTTCGAGCAACAGAGACACCAGCTTGTGCAAAATACAACTGCCAGCCACTGTGAGTTTACTACTTTGTTCTCCGTTGGCTCCCAGAGGCCTCTCTCCCCAGGTACCGCAGCCCAGCCGGGGCTGCGAAAGAAGAGGCACATCACTCCCCGGCCGCTGCAGCCCAGCCAGGGCTGGGAGAGAGGAGGCGTGTATCTCTCCAGCCGCTGCGACCCAGCCGTGGCCGGGGGAGGGGGGGCGACTGAGCTTTCCGGCCGCTGCAGCCCTTCAAGCCCCAAACTCCCCACTGCCCCCTCCACTACCACCTATTCCCCCCACACCACCAGCTTACATGTGCGTCCTACTCTCCAGGGTGCAGTCACCTAAGTAGTGGAGCCACACTTGCGCAGCTCCACTAATTAGATGCACGGCCCTTGCTGCCCTCTTGAGCGGCCGCCCAGGTGCGCACACCTTAGAGGGAATGCAGCTTGTGGGTACACCAAAGCAATAATTGTCTTGCAAACATCAATGATGGCAGCACTGATCATTGACTTGCCAACACTATACTGATTTATTAGCCACTAACCTGTAGCAGTCTGGGATAACCAGCTTCCAGATGGCAATAGCAACCCACTTCTGGACTGGTATAACTTCCCTCATTTCTATGTTCTGGGTCTGAAGGGCTGAGGCAGATTCCTCAGGTGGAAGTTCTGGGCCTGCTGCTGGTCATCCACATCTGCAGATGATGTAGATCCACCACTCCTCCAAACCAGCAGTCAGCATGGTGGAAATGCACAGCTATTAAAACACACATCAGCTGCCTTCAGTCCGCCATGTCTGCAGTTTGCATGATCTCCTTAGCAAGGCATGTTGCTGTCTTCTCAGGGTGACAAGCCCTGCCAAAATGTCCTCTACCATGTCTTATGCCCTGTATCTCCACCCAGTTTCTGAAATAGGAGTTGCATTAATGTCAACTGTTGGATCAGGTCATCACTCAGAACAGGATCTATGCCGTGACACTGGTCGGAACGGAGGCTGCAGACAGAAATCGTTAATGTGCCAAGCTGGAGGTGGTTTACTTACTGAACTGGTTGGCTAACACAGCTTCCACACAAGTGCCCAAGAAGGACAGAGAAGTTCTCCCATAATATACTATGAAATAATTTATAGAGTGGTGCACCTTAGAGCTGCACTAAGAACCATGGGATGTGACCCCAGAAGTCCTAGTGCCTCAAAATGAATAGAGTCCACTGTGGACTCAGTTGAGTGGATACCCTTGAGTACAGCTTTGCAGTGTGGATGCTCAGAGTCATGTGCCAATCATCCATGTTAACACTAGAGTGAAGATATTAACCATGCCTTGGCACACTACTACAGTAGAGGTTGTGTGGGAGAGTGGCATAGAGCTGGCTATGCTGGCTCTATGCCATCGGGGGAAGGCCCTGTGGTGGATATGGAACTGCTATGTAATAATCTAGGAATACTGATCTGTGATAATTGTGTCAATATTGTATGAGACCTGGTCTGTAAGATAGTCACTGTTTAGTTATACTAGGTTATTGGGTTTCCTCTATGAATGGGTTGATCTAATGGGTGTTGGAAAACCAAGCATGAAAGCAACACAATAGCTCTAGGTAAGCAGCCTCCTAACAAACCCTTGGGGAGCAATTACAAGACAATGGCTGAGCTTTTAGCAGTAAAGATACTATTTCCAGGTTTCAGCCCAAAGCTGCACAGAAGGTTTGCCAAGGCTGGGAACCTATAGATCAAGGGGACAGTAAGTTGTTAAAAAGAGTCTCTGGACAGAGAGGGAGGGGAAGTTGTCAGAGAGCTATTCCTGGGGAGAACAGCTGGCCTGGGACACAGACAGATACTGTGGGAATGTGTGAAGTAGTTGGGTCCATCCCAAATTTCCAGGGGATGGTAAGCATTAATGGAAGCTAGATACGGGACTACATCTTTCCATGAATTTGTACAGGACCTAGTACGTTGTGGGTACTACCATCATATAAATAACAACATTGAAGGATTCTGTGAGCTTTAATATAAGAATAAATGAAGCAAGATTATAGAAAACAAGACAATTTATATTAACTTTCAGTGAGGAAACAACACAAATCTCTTCTCCCAAGATATGCAGTCATAACACAAGGGCACACAAAAACCCACACAAAACTGGAGTGAAAATGAGTTTTTAGGCTCACCCCAAAGATGTACATCAGTGAATAACCTATGACAGAGTTTTTCAGACATGCAGAACATCAGTAGGAAAGGACCCTCTTAAGATTTTATGTCAGGATGCTCAGCTGTTCCATATTGCTGCCAGTCTCCACTTTTTAGGCACCTATACAATTCTCATTGAAGTCGATGGAAAGACTTCAATGGGAGCTGGACCAGGTCTTTAGATGGGATAATATAGATAAGCGGCAGTTCAAAAAAGGCTGCACAACTTTTGTGGATGAGAGCTGTCTTCTAAGTGGTTTTAAATGTTTGTACCTTCATCACAGTAGGTGAAAAGTTGCTGATACCATGTTCACCTACAGAATTAGTGCTAAGCTATATACTTCTCATACAGTATAACTTTAGATATGCAGGGCCCAGGCAAATTAATTAGAGATACCTAAATACAAGATCAAGAAGTCCGAACATAGTCCTAAATGTACAACAATATAGGGAAATATTAAATGATTAATTGATGAAGAGCTTAACACCAACAACATTCCATGTACTGCAGTTAATATTTAATAGTTTTCACTGGACTGGAAAATAAAGCATGAGAAGCAAGAACAAAATTAACAAGATGTGGATATGATAGTGGGTAGGAAGTAGCAGATATTATCAACTGTTAATACTTGAATCACACAAGAGATGCTGTATGCTATATTCATTCAAGTTATTACAATTCATTGGCAGTAAATAAACTTTGAATTAGTCCAACAGCTTCAAAGAAGATTCATAATGCTTTTAATCCTTCCATGCACAGGTTGAGATTCTCTCTCTCTTTAATAAACAAAAGTATAGTAACTGCAAGCTTATATGAATCCTATGAATAATTCAAGTCATGAAATAGCTTTAAAACTCTGAGCTCAAATTGATGCAAATTCCTATTGAAATCAATGGAAATTTTGTCTGAATAAAGAGTGCGGGATTAAGGCTTCAGTAAAGTAGTACTGAGGAAATGTATATGTCTAAACGTTTCTTTCCAAGATGGCAATGAATTTGCAGGGGATTATTACAGTTCATGGGTGGTTAATTGGCTTGTTGCCTCATGCAACTGATGCAAGCAGTAATCTCCCAGAAATGCCCAGCCTTCAGTTTTGCTCAAGTGCTCAAAACCTGGATTACAATTGATTTAACCATTCTCTGTGGGATTATTAGGATTTTGCCTCATTGTTTTATTTACTACTAATAAAGCTATTTTTTCATAATGGTTCATACCAGGAAACAATTTAGTATGTGATAATACTCTTATGGGTTTTGTTGATCTTTCTTTCTTTACCAATATAATGGGAGTAGTCACTGTGAATAATAAACACAAAGAATGAGCTTCTCTTTGATGGTTGAGGTGAGGGATGTTTGGTTTTTGCAGTCATCATGAAAAGGAGTACAATAGATTGTCCTCTAGAGTAAGGGAGTGACAAGGGAAAGTGGTGCTTCCTTCCACCTCAAGAGTCTGAGAGACTCCAGGAAGCTGGAGAGGAAATTGTGGGCTTTGTGGTTGTTGAGAGGACTGCAAGGAGATTTTGGAGGGGGTTGAACTGTATATTTTGACAAGGGATTTTATGTTTCTGTGGAGCTTAGGAGATCACGGTGTATAGGTGACCTTGACAGCCTTACCTTGCTGGTCTCTATTA
Source organism: Emys orbicularis (assembly GCF_028017835.1). Taxonomy (NCBI): domain Eukaryota; kingdom Metazoa; phylum Chordata; order Testudines; family Emydidae; genus Emys; species Emys orbicularis. Next base: position 91,630,645 of record NC_088687.1, on the reverse strand, counting down.
GGCCCTTTGAAGGCTACCATTAAAGGTTGAGCAATATTGCCACAAATTGGGAATATTGATATCTGGGGAGGAGGAAGGAATCAGTTGCTGTCCCTGTTGTAGTGGGCAAGGGAAGGCAAGGTAGGAGTATATCATTTGTTCGGTGGAGACCAGTTGTGCTGTGTTTAACATTAGTCCTGTCATCTCTGGGGGTAGGGTATTGGAGGACATAGCCCTAACCCTCATGATTTATGCTGTTTAATGCAAATAATCAAATTACTACCACCCCTAACCTGGAATATGAAAGATGTCCCTGATTTTGCTTGTATAACCAAGATGTGGCTGGATGACACTGCAGTATTGGTCAAGAGATGGCTGAGGAAGAGATGCAGCAAGCTGACCAAAACTGACATTAGGTGCAGGAGGTCTCCAGCTCCAGAGCTGGATTGATTATGTCCATCTAGCATGTGATGGAGTTAGAATAAGACCAGTCTTGGTAAATACGCTGCAATCTTGCACATCCGAATCCCAAGCTGAGTTAATTTATGTTCCTCTCTGTGGTGGCTTTGGAGTCACCGAGACCAATTGTTCTGAATTCCCTCAATGTCCAGGTGGATGACAACTCTTTAGAACTGGCTCAGGAGTTCATGGCTACCCTGGACACCAGTGGACTGTCCCAAGTGACTACTGCCTTGACAGATATTTGGTCACACTGTGGATGTTGTGATTGGGCTGAAGTTGGAGGAGAGAAGGATGGAGATGATACCTTTGTCATGGACTGGTCAATACCTCCTGCATTTTAATGTCCAGGCAAACCTCCCCTGCTGGAGCAGAGAACTTATTTGACTGGTTCGCCCTTAGAGGCTAGTGTAATCAAAACAGTTTCAGGTCTTTGATGACAACTACTCCAGGACTTCCAAACCCAAAAGTTCAAAAATCATGAGTCCGTGCGTGACACTGGCTCAAATACCATGAGATTTTCATTGCAGATCACATTCGTTTTGGTCTGTGTTTTTGCTTTTTGAACTTCCCCTCCGATGCCAGTGTGTATGTGTGTTTGACAGTTACAGAGCTGCCAGCTCTCCCAAATTTATGCAGTCCAGTGATTTTGGTCCCCGCTGCAGGAGGACTGCGTGATGGTGTGGAACTTCCAGCTTCACCCCAACCCCCCAGATTTTAGTTAATTAATTCTGTCCCCCACTAGCCCTACATCTGCCCCATCCAAGCAATTAATTATGCAGTCCCCAGCCACATATCAATTTTGGTTCCCTAGTCCCACATCTGCTCCCTGTCCTCTAATTCTCCTGCCTCTCCAGGGGTTCTTCATTCTCCTCTCCCTGGCAGGGGAGGGGCAGAAAAGGACATCTCTGTAGCTACCTCTAGGGTGGCAGCTCCAGAGGTTCTTCACTCCCTTGCCCCATCTTCCTCTTCCCAGACGTGGTGTTGCAGGGATGGAGAGGGGAGGGATGAGCAGAGGGCAGCCATTTTTTCACAGGAAGGGAAGAGGAAGGAGGGAACAGAGCCACTCTGAACTGCTGGACTCTTTTTGCTTCCTCTTTCCCCCTCTCCTCCTGTGAGAATGGTGTTGTCTGCTCGCTCTCCTCCCTCTTCTACTTAAAACCTCCTCTGGGCTTCTGAGGGCTGGGGACAAGCTCTTTCTGCCTCCTTCAGCAACTGTCATTGGCTGCTGTTCCCAGGATGATGAGCAAGTGGGGAAGTTAGCCAGTGAAAGAGATTTTTATCTGGGCAGGACTAGAAATCATGTGAGGGCTGGAACTTCTTGTGTCATTCCAACACTGGCTCAAGCGGGGGCAAAAATCATGTTTCAGACAGAATATACATATCTTGATTATGAGAACCATTACACTGTGGAATAGTCTCCAAAAATAAATGGTGGAAGGCCCAACCCTGAAGACATTTTAAACTATGCTGGTCAAAAGTACTTAGTGTACCTTGCATTGGCAAGTAATGGTTTAAATACCCAATCAGTTGTTTTCATCTCTAATTTCTGTGATTCTATATTCTTTAAGTCACAACACTCTGATGTGTTATTTAAGTAAGTGGATTTTCTTTTATAATTCTCAATGTTAGCAGGCTGTGTTTGTAAAATACATAATTCTCTAATATGGGGATTCTAGAGTGAGGGGGAAATTCTAATTCTCTCTCTTTGTAGAATACTAGAAATTGCAATTTTGTCAATGCAAGGTAATACTGTAAAATGTGTATCTTACTTCAAGAGGAATAGTACACTTGCAAGCAGCAAGGTTTTTTTTAGAGCTGCATTCTTAACAAATTAATTATTGAAAAAGATTCAAAATGTTAATGGAAAAAGAGAAGAACTAGAAGTGTTGTAGCTGCTGTGTGTGATGCAAGGGAAGGGCTACAGAAAATAAAGAGGCACATGAGGTATGTGTAACTAAAAAGTGAAAGCAGAGAAATGGAATGTGGTGGAGAGCAAAGGCGTTTGAGTTTCATTCAGCTACCTATCTATCCAGTTAACTATCACTGGTTAACGATAGCTGAAAAAGGCTCAGAGAGATACTAGTCTGACCTCTCAACTACACCTCTACCCCGATATAACACTGTCCTTGGGAGCCAAAAAATCTTACCGCGTTATAGGTGAAACTGCGTTATATCGAAATTGCTTTGATCTGCCGGAGTGCGCAGCCCCCCCCCCCCGAGCGCTGTTTTACCGCGTTATATCCGAATTCGTGTTATATTGGGTCGCGTTATATCGGGGTAAAGGTGTATTAACATTTCTCCCCCCTGCCATCTGATGTAGTGGATGTGAGATTTCCCCTGCATACATAAATGAAATGAAGACCCTGGGAACCTATTCACACTATCTTAGATTTTCTTTAATGCCCATCTCCACAATAGCTAAGTAGTGATCACCTCTCTGTGATCTCATTCTTAACACAGCATTTTTCCAGTGGATATGATGTAAGCTACTAGTCATAACTGAAAAAATAAAGTGCTCTAGCAGTTTCAGAACCCCAATTTCAAGATAAATGTAAAGCTTAGCAATATGGGATGCAGCAGTTTTACTACATGCACTTCATGCAGGTACAGGGAAACCTGTAGATGTCCAGTATAGGAGAAAAGTCAAAACCAATCACAGCTAATAGGAGAGCTGAAAAGGAAATAGATAGGATAAATGACACCTGACAGCTTCACTTATTGGTGATGCTGTTTTGGGGTTGGGTGCGGCTGCTTTAACAGGACCTGTTCCACAGCCTGTCAAAATCAATGGAAAACCTCCCATTGACTCCACTGGGCTTTGGACCAGGCCTAAAATGTAGCCAGAGAAACTTTTTCACATGTCCTCTTGAGCAGGGGTGCTGGAGCAATATTTATAGTGGAGGTGCTGAGAGTCATTGAACCAAACTGTAAACCCTATAGATCAGTGGTGGGCAACCTGCGGCCCGTGGGCTGTATGCGGCCTGTCAGGGTAATCCACTGGTGGGCCATGAGACAGTTTGTTTACATTGACCGTCCACAGGCATGGCCGCCCACAGCGCCCAGTGGCCACAGTTCGCTGTTCCCAGCCAATGGGAGCTGCGGGAAGCCGCAGGTTGCCCACCACTGCTGTAGAGGATGGAAACTACTTCAAGCCAGGGGGTGTGGCAGCACCCCCAACACCCCTACTTCCAGCTCCTATGCTCTTGAGCAGCTTCACTTTCACCTAATAGTTGTGTAATTTACTGTGTAAGAAACAAAACTAAATCTCATCCTACATGGGAATTAAATTGAGATATCTTAGTTAAAGTGAAATTTTGTGCTTATTAATTAAAACTATAGTTTTTATCACCCACTGGCTTAAGTTCATGTTGACTTTGGTATTATGTGAAACAACTGATTTAGCCTTCAAATGAGCTAATTAATTGTATTGTTGGCATAAACTGGCAGATCTTCAGGGTGTTTGAATTTAATTTGAACAGTTGAAAACATTTCATTTTTGTTTGAGAACTTCAGGAATAGAAGAAAAGGCTTCAAGAAGGGAGATAAGGACAGTTAGAAACACTGAACACAATGTAACTGAGTCTCAAATATAAAACAGAGCAAGGAGCATATTGAAGGACAAAGGAAAATGATTAAAAGCTTTTGGAGCTTGACTTATGAATGGAGAAGGAAGACTTCAGGCAATGGGAAAGTAAAATAAAATAGATCTTTGAGCTAAAGGAAAAGAAAGCAGTAGACTGAAAAGAAGGTAAAACATAACTGTTTTATTTAACAGTATTGAGAGAAAATATTTGGGTTTTAGAAAGAGTGTATGAATAGCTAATTTGGAATTACTGGAAGTAACCCAGCCTAATGTACTCAACAGCATTACTCAAAATGGCACCCTGAAGAAATACTTACTCAATAAATCCTGATATATGCTACATCCTTTTATGTCTATGCTGCATAAGTCACTGATACTCAAATTTGTTACAGTTTTGTACCACCTCAAAATAGCATGTTAACTGAAAACCTATTAAAGTATTGTAAAATGATGCTGAAAAGTTGTAAAAATGTTGTTTTATGCACCCATAAGCGCTCTGATAGTTAAAGCTGGGACAATGCTTTAACAGTTAGTTACAAAAAATTATGGACCATTTAAGAAATGATGAAAGTGGGAGTTCTGAAAACTGTAAACATAAATAGTTTGAAGAGAGAGTCATAGTGATTAAATACTATGATCATCTAGTCTAAGCTGCTGCATACCACAGGCCAAAAAAACAAATAGAATAGATGAAGAGTTAGGCTCCAATCTTGTAAACACACACATATGTGCTTAATTTTAAGCACACAAATACCATTGAAGCCAATGGTGCTACTTACACACTCAAAGTTATGTAAATGTTTAAAGTGTTACAGGATTGGGGCCTTAAATAATTGACATTATTACACATACCATTTTGTTTTGCTGTTTTAATCCTGCCTTTTAATAAGTTATTGCAACAGTAAAGAGGATAGGTAGAAGGTGATTCTAGAGACAAACAGTACCTGAAAATCAAAGAAAATCCAGAGGAATGTGTTATATGTCAAGTGTCAGATGTGACTTCCGACATTTTCAAATGCAACCAAATGAATCACTTTGGTGTTTTCATCTATACAATATATTACTTGTTACTTCAGGGGAGATCTCTAAACAGGCTTTAGTTTCTGCTGGCTACTTGGATACAAATAGTAGATGATTAATGAGTCCTGTTTTTCTGATGTGGAGGAGTAATTTCTGAATAGGCCATCAGAAATGTGAGTAAATATGAAGAATGCCATATAAATGCTTGCAACCATAACATCTTGGCCTATAATCTCATCAGGCCTCAGGAGATAAAGAAGGATGGCCTGGTGGATATTTGGATTGGAGAACATCAAGAACAATCAAGGGTATTGCAAAAAAGTAATGGTGATGATTCAGTGGAGGTACTTCTCTGTGACTCTGTATCCATCCAGCATGGCCTTAGGAGCACTGTGCTGTTGAAGGTGCCATCTTTCAGATGAGTCATTATACTGAGACCCTTACTAAACTGGGTAGAAAATGGAAAAAATCATAATTTTTGTTGAAACTTTGTTTTGATGAAAATTCTCCAACTAGCTCTAGACCATTAGAGATTGCCCTTTTTTGAATGTGTAATCCACACACCTCCTGGGTGTGGTGTTCTGTCCCATCTAGTGGCACCAAGACCACTTAGAGAGAGAGATTAATGAGTTTGCTCTACAGCCTTAGCTAACAGCCAGTTAGCTTTTAGCGTATGCGGTAGAGGCTCATGCACTAAGCTCCAGAGGCCCCAGGGGTCCAATCCTACCTGCCGACGACTGGGGTCTGTCGGCGTTACACATGGTTTAAGGGTTTTAGTGTTAATGTCCTGGCCAAATTTCAATTCAGGTAATTACATTCTGCCTACCTAAATTTACCTGTAGTTTCAATTGGATAGAGTATTCTTCACTTTGTGCCCTAAACTATTGTGTAATGTTGCTGTGCATTGTGAAACCTCTGATGTGTTCCACCCCATGTGTGCCTGCATTTCACTGGTGAAATTATCCTGTAAATATGAATACCGGTACACACGTTATTGCATGATGCTCTTTGGGCATAATCCTATACCCACTGAAGTCAATGGCAAAACCTCCCACTGACTTCAGGGGTGCAGTAACTGACCCTATGTGATGAAAAGGCACTTTATAAATGAGTCTTATAATTTTATAAATGTGAATTTATAGAGGCATGACTTGTAAAATACTACAAAAATTTACAATCTGTGCTACTACAATTTATGTTCTGTATGTAATATTTGTCTATTATGTCTTATGCTGTGTTCAGGATGGAACATGAGGCTACTCAGCTGGAAAATCAGCATGTACATAGTGTGTATGAAAGCACAGCCTCCTATTTTAATGACCTGCAAAGCAAAGCATGGCCTCGTGTTCGTCAGTTTCTGTTGGAGCAAAAGCCTGGCAGTCTCATTGCTGATATAGGTAAGTTACTGTATTTATTGAATGAAAAATCATATGTCATCATTTGTTTTACACATTGTTTATCATACTTGTCCTTGAAATCTAGTGTGTTGGGATATTCTTAACAGCATATGAGGTAATAGACATACAGTCTCCAAAAATCAAATTGAGAGGAATGTCTACCCTTTACCAAAATGCATACTGTTTTCTAAAACAGCGTGAAGTTCACCTTTTCAGTATTTCAAACTTAATGGAACAAATCATTATACAAAAAATTGCCCTTCGGCCTTTCCCAAACTGAGGAAAACCAGGGGCAGATGTAGCCTCCCAATTCAATGTGTGTGGGGATGGGGGCTCCAAGGAAGGAATGGGGATGTCAGAGAGGGCCCAGGCTTGTGAGTCGCAACCCTCCCCACAGGGAGGCCGTGCCCAGTCCTGCCTCTCCCTGATCTCCAGCCCCACTGCTGGTGGGAGCAGTATTGCTGGCCCCCACCCCTGCTCTTACCTCCAGGCTTTCTGACTGGCAGGTCACCTCAGGCCCAGTGCAGTGATGCCAGTGGCGGCAACAGTGGGATTGGAATCATTCCCTACACTATTGATGGCGGGAACGAAGCCTGAATGGTGCTGTGATGTTGTGCTCCAGGTTACAATACCCCTGACAGTGAAGGCACATGCCTAGAAAATGAGCATAATAATACCTCTGAGCCTGGCCTGATGTACTCAGAGTACTTCTATGAATATTTTAATCAAGCCAGGGCTTATGATGCCTAAAAGATCCAGGCCTTGTGTAGAGTTTAAGGTTTTATTTTGTTTTGCCTTGTGCCAGCACAATTTTCAGTTATAATGTCTTTTCACTTTGCAAAAGCTTGAAACTAAACCTGTGGACACTTTTTACTTTGCTCTAGTGTCTCCTGGACGTCATGTCATCCAAAGAGGATGCCCTGTACATTAGGCTAGAGAGTCAGGTCCAGATTCTCAAAGGTAGTTAGGCATCAGTGGGAGTTAGGTGACTAACTATCTTAGAGGATCTGGCATCAGTGCCACACAAATGCACCATTTAAGGTACTAAGAATATAGTTTCTAGATGAACAGGTCAGTATTTCTGTCTGTCCTGAGCATATTTATGAGCAATTCACCTGGTGTGAGTTCTCTGAGATGCATAACTAATCAATAGTGTCAGGCAAAACTGGGAAAGGAGCTAGTGGTGGAGTTCACTTTTTTTTTAACTGGTCCTAATCACAGAGATCTCAGAGTACTTTTATGTATTCATTTTTTTTCTTCTTTTAAATATTTGAGTGCTTTTGAGAGTAGATATGTTGATTGAAAGCCTAGAATGCTGAAATCCTCTTTATTTAACAGGACATTTTTTGTTTAAAAACTTTTTTTTGTTTGTTTTACACATAGCATACTAATGATAATAGGATGGGATGCCCCTTGGTCCATGATCCTCATATTGTTCCTTCATCAGGATAACTTACTCAGCCTTTGACCTTGTAATTTGTTTACATAGGAATTGATTATTGCTTCTGTCACATGGTGGCTGGCCCTTCTAAAGGGAGATAGGTCTCAGCCCACCTGTGACCCAGCTATTTACTTCCCCAGGTGGAGAGTATGAATCGAGGCATATGACAGGTAGTCATGTGACTGAACCAGGCCTCTGAGGGGATAGAAACACAGAGACCTGTGAATAGCCAAGAGGGATGGCAGAGTAAAGTTGCAGGAAGAGAGTCTCTCCTGCAGTGATCCCAGAGGAAGGGAGTTGTGGCTGGGTAGAAAGACCCAGCTGGAAGTTTTGTTTTTCCCTTGGGGAGAGACAAAGAAGGGAGGGCAGGCCTTGTGTTTTTTCCAGTGCCTTAGAGAGCAGTAAGAGACAGTACCTCAGGGGGGTGGGGCGCAGGGGGGGGCTGTGCCTTGCTTAAGCGTTCTTGGGTTTGTTTTGGAACTTTGTTAAGAAAATCAGACCCCAAGAAGGACTGTTACTAGACTTGTGAAAGCCTCTTTTTAAGTTTATTGAGGAACCAAGGGGTAAACTGAGGCAGGGCACTGCAGAGCCATCCCAGCCATGAGGGGTGCATGTAAGGTGGCCGACAGTACTATAGCTTCATAAAAAGGAACTGCCCACTTATTGCCTTATTACTAAATACTATTACAAATTAATACCATGTACATACAGTATCCTGGGGCGCTAGAGGGGTTACCAATATTAAGTTTCATTCTGATGTGGAACTGTGAACTGTTGAATTAATTTATATGGAATAAAGGGCCCAAAGAGTCAAAGGTATTAACATGACCCTGTCACTGTCTAACGTTAAACAGTATTAAAGAAGGTTCATGGTTTGGTGCATATATAGAGACCTCAGCCTGATTAGTACCATGGCAAACATACTATAAAATTCATGCCAAAGGTTAGAAACATACCAATAAAAACACACAAAAGGAAAAGAAACAAAACAAGGCAAAAAACATTGAAACTGAAATTGAGTGATGATGCAAAACAAACTTAAAACCTATCAAATGCTCTTTTAAAGAGGGTGAATATAGGGTTAGAATCTCTTATTCTGCCAAACAGTCCTTCTTGGTGGGGAAGAAAGAGTTAGTTCTGTTGTTCAAATCTTAGTTGGGAATGATAGTCACCGTCCCACTTTCAAAAAAACTGACAGACACAACGGGGAATATAGCTTTTGTTGAGGTTCTTAGGATATAAGGTGACTGCTCAGTCACTGATAGATGCATTGGGCTGGTTGATCAGCCATGACAGCTGTTGTTCTGTATCCTGGCTCGCCTTTCTGATCAGGGACATCATCTCAGCTTCACTGGTCCTTCTCAGGCTGAGCAGAGCTGGATTGGCCATCTCATCTTGCCATGCTGATGCTGTGCAATACAGTTGATTTCAGGGTCAGGCGAAAAGCCGAGAGAGAGAGAGGTAGGACAGGAGGAAGATAATGGGGGATGGAAAGGGACACATGAGGGAGGGGAGACAGAGTGGGATCTCTATTATTATGTATTAGGCTGGGATCCTCACTGATGAAGTGATGATGGTCTACCTTCCCCGTAGACTATTAAGGTCTGATGTCATGGCAACAATCCTGCTGCTGCACCTGCTGTGATGGTAAAAGTTCCTTTTTCTCCCTCAAGCCTCTGTTTAAGGGCAATGGATAGATTGGGCCGTCCTCTAATTATTTTGCCCAACAATGAGGCCTAATTTCTGAAGCACCAATTTTGGTCCATTGATTTCCTGTCCCTTATTCCTATTTTTTACCAGTCATAATCTTAACAAAGTAGTTGACTGGTATCAGTAAACATTTTCTGTTTAAAGTAATTCAGTCTTTCTGTCTCCTTCTTACATCTTTTCTTAAACAATTTTATATAACAGGTCATTATAGCAATTCATGAACCTACACCTACTTTTCACTAGTCAGGCTCACAATTATTACAACAGAAGCATTTGTTGGTAGCACAACAGTATTTTTGGTCCCCTTATTCCAGAGTATGCATTGAGATTATAAAAACTCTTCTGCAAAAACTACCTTTCAATTAACTGAATTAAAACATTTTAATCAATATACACACAACTTACATTTTAATCGAGTGTTCATGCTACTAACATAATCAATTATACTTTTGTTCTGATTTAACAACTCCCACTCTCTTATTAACATGCATATCTTAATTTTTCATCTCATATTTTCTTTGAACTGCTTTAATATATTAGTCTCTTTCATTTCTCTTGAGCATTATTCTTAGGAATAATGCTGGATTTTTGCTCTAGCAATGTGCTGTTTTTTACCACTTTGAGTGTTCTGCTGTTCTCTCACAGTTACTGTGCTGTCTTTGTAGATAATGTTGCACATTATCAGCAATGAAAGCAGCAGGGTTGCAAGCTGTAGTGCTGTTTCTAAAGATAACTCAGGCCTTTAAATTTAATTACTAAGAATAAAATGGTTCTCTTTGCCTAGCTATTCCCCTGCCTCTAGGGTGTAAACTTTCAGATACTATTCTCTATCACTGACCCATAACTGTGCTGAATGTTTCTTAATCTAATTTTGAAAAGTGCCTGTAATGCATATGGTATTGAAGAGCACTCTGGAATATTTCAGTTTAGAACAGCACTGATCCTTAAATATTTCTAAACATACTTCCAGGTAGAAGACACATTCTATAGATGCCAGTTACACATACAAATGTGAAGTTGTAACTGATTAAAACAATAACAGAAAGAGGATGTGCCTGTAACACTGAAATAGTTCTTTGTTGCATAGAAACCATTGAACTTCAGTCATTTTCAAGTCTGTGTTTGGAGGTTAAAATTGTCCTCTCTCGTCTGTGCTGCAGATCCGTATTCCGCAGTCTGGGGCAAACCCTGCCCTCTCCTCTGCAATCACAGAGATCTCACTGGTAGTAGAACTGTTGCACAACATGCAGAGCAATATTCCTAGGTTCCTGGAAGGTGGCACATATGGCATGGAGCTTACTCAACAATGGCTACAGGGTGGAGATCAGGGACAGGGCTGAAGGAGCCACGGCTTCATTGATCCTCCTGTTTGCTCCCTCACTCCTCTTGAAGGGGCTGCATTAGGGATGTGTGCAGTAGCAGCTGCGCTGAAGAGTAGTCCATGGCTTGTTGAGGGAGGATTCCTTTCTCCTCTACCTCCCCAGCCCATCCAAAGAGAAATCCATTGCACAGTCTAGTTTTTAGGCTGTATGGGAGGAATTGCGTGTAGTTGCATGTGCAGTATTTCCATTGACATCAGAAGAAACTTTGCATCCTGAATAAATATATACATTGTGGATTGAAGAGGAGAATTTTGGCCTTTAATTTTGTTCATGATTTATTGATGATCTGTACCACTGTGCCATGAATTTACAAAGCTTTCATGTTGCTGTTGTAGATACCGTTCCTTGTCTGATGATGTGAATATATAATTTTACAGAGACAAAATGATTTCAGTGGGAATGAAGCAGGATCATTGCATTTTCTAGGATAGTTTTAAAATTAAAAGATTTACAAGAGTATTTTGGCACAAAGTGTTTTCACTTTTCCATGAGGGATGAGAGGTTGGGTGAAGGAATTTCATAATAGGTTGCTTCCTGTGTAATAAAGCTTATTGTTTTGTAGGATGTGGGACTGGAAAGTATCTCAATATCAACAGTCAGGTGTTTAATCTGGGCTGTGATTACTGTGAACCTTTGATAAATATTGCAAGGAAGAAAGGCTGTGAAGTCTCGGTATGTGACAACCTTAATCTTCCCCTTAGGGATCAGTGCTTCAATGCAATCATCTCCATCGGAGGTAAGAGAATACAGTAGAATGTTTGTTCAGTTCCAAAATAAACATGAAATATTTTGGATCATTTTTTCAGTTGGTTCTTACATCTCATTGTCATGGTTATTTTTAAATCACGCAGCTATCTTTTAAATCTTATAAAAGTTTCATGATAGGAAACCTGAGAACGAAAATGTATTCAGTTAAATGTCATAACAATGACATTGACTAGGGAAGTACCTAGTCTTTTTTTGTGGCCTTGTACATACTAGGGAAAAAGGTTTGTTTTTAATGTGTCTTAACTAATGTGTGTTAAAATCCTCGTGTAAGCAAGTCAAGTTGTAGTTTTAAAACATGTAGCTAGTCAAGGCAAACTCTTTCCTGGACTCCCCGGGTCTACCTTGACCAACAACATGTCAAATCTACAACTCACCTTAACTAGCGTGTGTTAAGAATATACATTTTTTCTGGAGAAGACATGGGGTAAAAGTTCAAAACCACCTAAGGAACTTAGATGCCTAAGTCCTGTTGAATTTCATTTTTGAATATATTACCCATGTCCTCTTGTACATATAAATATAAGAGGAACAGATGAGGTAAGGGCATTTTGGACGATATTTTTAACAATATTCTTCCCTGGATTTATTTTACAATGTTTTTAGTACTAACCTACAATGGTATTGTAGTGTGCCATATTACCACCACACAGCTGCTGACAGGTTCTTATATCAAAATAATGAAATATGGAAAAAACTGTAGCCCTCTCCTCCAAAGTGTGTCTTAAGCTTCCTTCCTCTTCTCTCCCAGGTGCTTGATATTACTAATATTGGGAGTGGCTTTTTCCCCTCCTTGTGCCGGCTGGGTTCTGGGTTCTTTTCTTGATGCCTGGTGTCTCCACTCAGAATGATTTCTCCCCATGCTTGAGAAAAAGGGTGCTGTCCCTTGAGAAATCCATGATGATACTACAAGCTGACAAGGAGGGTAAAGCCCAGAACACAGGGGACAATAAAGTAACTAAAACAAACCCCAGCAAAAGGAGTAATACCCCAAAATAACAGCATAACAAAGGAGAGAACTTTATTGGGAAGAGGAAAATAGGATCTGGGGAAGAAAGTGATTAAGGTTAACTAATAATTAACCAACATTTATAAATAAGCCAATTCCTCATCTCCTAATGCTCACAAACTCCTCCCTAACGCTTACCCGAGGTGGATGGTATGGCTGAGGTTGTGAGTCCTCAGATGGGGTGTGCAGGTGCTGTAGTGTGTGTTGCCCAGCTTAAACAAAAATCACTTTACTTGTTCTTCATCCCTAGTTGTGGCAGAGCCCTCTCCTGACTCCACTAGGGCTCAATGGTTCCCTGGTTTGGAATTGTCCTTGGGTCTTGGCTGGCTTTTGGTAGCTGGTGCCAGGTCAGAGCACTCTCTCTCTCTCTCTCTAATCTATCTATCTACCTATATGCTGGGCACTGCAATGCTAGAGCTACCTGATCCATGCAGCTAGTGTCTCAGAACAGTACAAAAACTCTGTTTGGAGGAAGAGAAAATTTAGCAGGAACTCCCTAAGCTGTGCTGTCTCTCCCTTAGCTTCCCATCCAAAATCAAAATGCCCTCTCTTTTTTTGGGGCAGGCTTCCCTTTCCCCCATTAACTTGCTCGGGACTGTGCAGCCCTGACGTGTCGTTGGTCCCCTGGACTGCTTGTCCAGATCACCCCATGCAGGAGCCTCCATACTTGGCTCCAGCAGGGTTTTTTAGTTCCTTCTGTACCAACCCTGACTCAAAGCATTCTGGGAATGGTATCAGAGGGCTTTGGTAGCCATCTTAGTTGTAGCCCTTTGGGAGGACCCCTAGAGGCTCAGACCAGACTCCAGGACCTGGGACACCCAAGTTGATCACTCTATGGATATGTCTGCACTGTAATTATACACCCATGGCTGGCCCAAGTCAGCTTACTGAGGCTCACAGGACTCAGGCAAAAAGGGCTGTTTAATTGCAGTGTAGATGTTCTGACTCAGACTGGAGCCCAGGCTCTGGGACCCTGTGAGCCCAAGTCAGCTGACATGGGCCAGCCGCAGGTGTTTAACTGCAGTGTAGACATACCCTACATTACCACCAAGAAATTACTCCATATGCGGTGAGTAAAATGCATTGCCACAAAAAAATACATGCTTCAATATGCTCAGAAGCGTAGAGGACAAGAGACTGACTAACATACTAACAGGATTTACCTCTCTTTACTTTCACTTTCCTACTTATGAGACAGTAGGCCAGATTCAACTCTCTGCTACCCTGGCATAATCCCACTGATAGCAAATCAATCTCGAAGAGCTGCCTGCTTATACAATATTTCTGTCAATTGTTATCCTGTCAAGGATAAATGTGCCAATCACATTTTTGTACAGATAACAATAATGAATGTTAAGCCTAGATGCCCTGAGATTTGGTGTACTCATGTTCATCTAATTCCAGACTAACTGTTCTTCCTTCCACCTTTGGAGATTGGAAAAGATTTGTGTAATGGGTCAAATTCTCTTCTGGATGTCACTGGCAGAATCCCATTGACAAAACTTGTATGGCTATGTGACCACTAAGGGGATTATGCCATTTTAGCCATGAAGAGAATTTGACCCATTATCTGAATCTCTTTCAGACAGGGACTGCACAGATTGTGTTGACTGATTATCTGTTCCTGGTGATAGACAAAGATCAGATATCCATCCTGATTTTTTCATTCTGTCAGTTGCCTTTGATAACATTTACCAGGAGGTATTGTGAAGATGTATGGCCTGAAGTGTCTTCAGTATGAGACATTCACTCTGCTCTATGTCTCTGCCTCATCTGATCCCAGTGTCTAAGAAACTGAGCTGGTTGAGCCTTGATCTACGTAAGACTAAGACAGTACTGACAAAGTGGGGGGAGGAATAGTAGAACCCCTGATTGAGGGACCGTGTTCACTGTTTGTTACTAGGTATAATATTGAGTCCTCAGCTGCTCCTAGTTGTTCAATTAACATCAGTAGGGTTTTATCATTAACACTTGGTAAGAAGGTTGCACATTCATTTGCACATCTTAACCGTGCTTTTTGACAAATTAAGACACAACTAACTGGGGTGAGATGCACATATGATGATTGCAGTGTTCTTCACATGGGGCTACACCTTAAAACCAGTCAGAAATTGTGGCTAGTTCAGAATATGGCAACTCAATAAGAAGCACATTACTCCTGTACTCTGTGAACAGCTGATTTCTGGATGAAATTTAAGGTGTTGGCTTTCATATGTAAATCCCCAAGTGAGCTGCGTCTTTGCCTACTTCAGTCTGTCTCTTATACTGTGTGATATGATAGCAGCTGTGAACAGGTGAGGTTCTTGAGCCAACAGAGCCCTTGTTCAAATTAGGGTAAGGCATTCTCAATGATGTGCTCTCAACTTCCTTTCCTTATTCAACCAAAGCCTGGAAATGGTGGCTTTCAGGTCATGTTGCAAAGCTTGTTGGTTCTCCCAGGCATCTTCTGCAAAAGAGGAGAGTAGACTCAATGGGCGATTCAGTTCATGGAGAGGGATTAGCATGTTTTTAGTTTTGTACACTAGTCCAATTCATATATTGTACAGATTTTTCATTAATATATTATATATCCACCTGGAGGTTTGGATAGACATACTTTAAATGTACCTAAATTAAAACATATTATTCTGAAATGATATTAGTTTAGTATTCAGTCATCTTTGGTTATCATCCTCCAAACAATTTGCATATTTGAGATAGTTTAATTTAATTAATCAGAAACCCAGTGGTTGAATGGGCCGGGGAGTCTCAACTACCCACTCGTGGCTAGAAGTGCTCCATTCAGGACATGATTAAGTTGAGATCTGGGCAGAGGATGGAAATTCCATTTCATGAAGGATTTTGAGATGTCACAATTTGGCTTTGTTTCAATTTGGAACAAACCAGTAAAATTTCTAAATTCTTCACAAAGGAAAATTCTGAAAAAAATTCTTGTTCTGAATTGATTGACAAGTTTTGTTTTGATTTTGATTTAAAATGTTATATTACAGTATAAAAAAGTTTAAAACCAAAAATAATTCAAAAATGAAAAATCAAAATGTTTCATTTTGAAAACGTTGAAAAGAGACATTTTGACATTGTTGGAATTTTTTCAGTTTTTCTCCAAAGTGAAATTTCTGCAAAATTGACTTGATTTTGCCAATGATTTCTATTTTGATGGAACTGCATTTTCTGATGGAAAGTGATTCTATCAAAGTTTTCTGACTAGCTGTAGGTAAGGCACATTGGTAGGAAAGTATGGAGAAGGTTTGTACTGTTATTACCTTCTGCTGTACTTGTTCTGTGGCTAGATGGAGGATTTATGTTTCCAGCAATGTCAGCTGAAATCTTTCATGGGCACTAAATTAACTGAAGATTATTTTAAAAAATAAATAATGTAACAGTAGCAATATTTAAGCTGAAATGCCTTTCCTTCCTTCACAGTGATTCACCATTTCTCAACTAAACAAAGAAGAATCAAAGCAATAAAAGAAATGGCAAGGGTGTTGATACCTGGAGGTCAGATCATGATTTATGTTTGGGCTATGGAACAAAAAAATCGTCACTTTGAAAAACAAGACGTATTTGTTCCATGGAATAGGGACTTGTGCTCCCGGCTTCTTTCAGAATCAAATCAGTCTGGACATAAGAGTGATCTTGAACATACTGTAAAAAAACACCCACAGCAACTAGTAGGCTCTGAATGCAGCTACCCAATTAATCTTAAACAGGAACTTGATACAAAAAGTTCCCACAGTACAGACCATTGCTTAGGCAAAACCTGCTGCATGAAAATGTCTGAAGAAGAAGAAAATCGATTCTATAGTGCTCTAGGGAAATCTTTTCGTTCATGGTTTTTCTCCAGATCCCTTGATGAATCAACCTTAAGAAAGAAAACTGAGAAGATGAAATCTCTGAAGAATGTAGGAGGATGGGCAAACAGTACCATATCCATTCAACCGTCAAGACACTGCAGTTTAGACTTAGGTCGCTGTGGGCCATTGTTAAAAGAGCAAAGTTTAGATGATGATGAAGTGTTTATAGAAAATGCATCTGTCAAAAAACCACAATGGATGACAGCCTCAGGTGTAATAAGGGATTTAAATGGAGAACACCATGGAGTAGTTCAGAGCAAGAATGAAGAAACATCTTTTCTGAGTGGTCCTGTGGAAGACAGGGACAACAACTGTACTTATAGTAGAGATGAAGATGGTAAGTCTACTGCTAGCAAACTCTTTCAAAGAACTTCAACAACTGACTCCACTGATTCTATTTTGGATGAAGCAATGGCTGTTGAGGACCAGGTTGTTGACATATTGGATACAAAAGCCTTCATGCGTTATTATCATGTTTTTCGGGAAGGAGAGCTATGCTGTCTACTGGAAGAGAATGTGCCTGAGCTTCATATTATTAGTTCTTGCTATGATCATGGAAACTGGTGCATTATTGCAGAGAAAATAGCAAAATAACTGCAAACTGAGCAAATAAAACAAAACTTTGAAAATTGAAAACTTTGAACACTGCTCCTTGAAAGTGTTCTGTGGTGTTGTTGTAATTGTGCAATATAAAATGGAATTTGAGTCTCATGTAGTTGTGTTCCATCCATTTCTGATTTTACTTTGTATTTATCTATGAATACTGTATATAAGAATGTAAGAGGCAAACAACAATACTTATGTTTTGTCAAAGATAGGCTTTTAAGAGTTTTATATTGCTTTTAGCAAATGATTCAGTTTTTAAATGTACTTTTGTATTGAAAAATAAACAAAACATTTTTATAAGATAAGGATCAGGGCATCTTTTATGAGAAATATTTGCCCAGTGTGAACTTAAAGCTTGGTAATGCAAACACTTAAGCATGTGTGTTAACTTTACTCAGTAGGGTCCTGATTCAGCAGTCCATGCTTCTTCAGCAAATAACTTAAGGACATGCTTAACTTTAAACATGTGCCTAAGTCCCAATTTGGATACATGCTTTAAGTTAAGCACATGTTTAAATACTTTGATGAATTGTGGTCTTCAGGATGGGCTACTCATAGGCATAAATGTTTGCATGATCAAGCCGTGAGTATTCTGTGCTTTGTGCTTAGCATTCTGGAGCAAATGGGGCAGCTGCATTTGTTCAAGATTTTGGTCTTTTTTTTTTTTTTTTAAACAATCTAGTTCAGGCGTTCTCAAACTTCATTGCACCGCGACCGCCTTCTGACAATAAAAATTACTACACGACTGGAGGGCGGACCGAAGCCTGAGCTCGCCCGATCCCTGCCACCTTGGGTTTGGGGGCCAAAGCCCCACTGCCATGGGGTGGGAGGGAGGGAAGCCAAAGCCCAAGGGCAGCAGTCCTAGGCAGGGGGCCTGTAATCTCAGGCTTCGGCCCCAGACAGTGGGGCTCGGGCTTTGGCTTCAGCCCCTGGCCCCAGCAAGTCTAAGCCAGTCCTTGCAACCCCATTAAAACGGGGTCAATACCCACAGTTTGAGAACCGCTGATCTAGTTTATGCCTCAGAGCTAAGGGGTTGAGACTGAGTCTTATGTATTCTCTACCACAAATACATTAATTTATTTTCTACAGTTTTAAAAGTTTTGCTTATCTGTAAATACTGTTCACTGAGACTAATTTTAATAACTGTTATTTACAAAGAGTACAGAAATGTACTTGAGGTGTACATATTTTTGAGATAAACATGGGAGCACTATGTGAAATTAGTATAATTCTAGTGCATATCTGCTTAGTTTAAAAGACAGATTTATCTGTAGTATTTGATCAGCTTATATACTTAATGACAATATATACTTTCCTAAAGGTATCCTAAGAAATGTAGAAGATATGAGTCAAGTATGAAAATAAAACATTACAAATCAAATAGCAAAATCCTTAAAATACGTCTTCCATATTTTGAATGGGACATTAAAAGGTCCCTGATGGCCTCTAGGTGCTGGAAACTAAAGAACCATTTTTCAAAGAACTAGAGGATAACTCTGATGTCTTGGGCAGATTTCCCTCTCTTAGGTCTGATCTACACCTAAAACTTGGGTCAACCTAGCTATATTGCTCAGGGTTGTGAAAAATTTCATGCCCTGTGCAATTGTAGTTAAGTCGACCTAAACCCCCACTGTAAATGCAGCTAGTGGAAGAATTATTCCACTGACCTAGCTAGCACAGCTCAAGGGGGTGGATTTACGATAGTGATAGAAAAATCTCTTCTGTCACTGTAGTAAGTGTCTACATTACAGCGGCATAGCTGCAGCACTGCGGCTTTGCCACTATGGTGCGTGTAGTATAGATATACCCTCAGTAAAATACTACCTACACTCTGTGGTAAATTTTCTTACTGAGCACAGCATCCAATCACACTCACATTATACTAGATTAGCCCACTGTTACACACAGTGAGCAGTACTTTACTCCTTAAGTAATCTGATTGATTTTGCTGGTACTACTTGTGGAGTAAGGTGCTACTTAGCAGGGGTAAGGGTATCAGAATCTGTCTTTGAGTCACTGAGTTCAGCAGCAAAACTGTAATTGACATCAGTGGGAGCAGGACTGAGCCATAATGATGGCTCTGTTTGCATATGCCATCAGTGCGGGTCTAGGGCCAAATTCTGCATTTGGTCAGTGAAGTTACTCTAGGCCACATCCTCAGCTGGTGTAAATTGGCATAGTTCCATTGGCTTCATTGACTGTCCCTCTGTATTTGCAGCAGTTTAACTGAGTGTTATAATTTGACTTTGGTAATTAAGATGTCTGACTAATTACTCAGTAAAGAACTTGAGATACTGTGTATAAGAGGAGTTTTATCAAGAGCAAAACTACTATAATGCTTTTGAAATGTTACCCATTCTACAATATGTAAATTCATAGCTTTTAGCTTGTTCAGTCACAGACCCTGATGGAAGTAAAAGTGTAAACGTTTTATATGTAATTGCCCTGGATATAAAGTTTAATAATATATTATATATATTCTTTTGCTAAAATTTATCTAAATAGACTGACCTCCATGGTTTTTCTTATTGTACAGTTTCTGTTCATTGTCATTTTCACTCTTGCTCTCTCTCTAGCCCAATGATTCTTTAAGTATTTATCCACAGTGGAACAGTCATTGGGCTGGAGAGAGATTGAGATTGATTCTGTACCCCAGTGGTCAGGGCACCCGCCCTAGAAGTGGGAGTCTCCAGGTCCTACCACTTTTTCATTATTTATCCACAATGGAACAGCACCAACAGGAAAGACAGAGGAAGCCACACCTCAGAATATACCATATCTCTGTGGTCAGTGTGCACTCTCCTGAGAGGTGTGACACTCCTGGTTAAATTCTTTCTCTCCCTTTGGAAGAGAGGGCGGAATTGAACCTGGGTGTCTCCCACATTCCAGGCCTGTGCGCTAACCACTGGGTAAAAGTTGTAGGGGGCACCACCACCAGCTCCTCCTCCTGCTGTTTAGTACAGAGTGAGGCAGGCTCCAAAGTCATTCCTGAAAGACTTGCCTTCGGTGCATAAGCGACCTGACTCCAGGAGAGTGATTCCTATTTGTTAATTGCTAGCAGAGATAGGCACCTGCCTGCAGCAGGTGAGAGGGACAGGGCTTAGCATACCTACTCTAGTTGGCATCTGCTCCTGTTGGCTAGCATGCTGGCTTTTTATATGCATTCTTAGGTGCCTATCTCTCCCCATGCATTGCATAGGTAGTCTACCTGTCTAACAGCTTTGTGGACTGCAGTGTTGGTCTTCAGATTTTCTAGGCACCTAAAAGTTAGGCATGCTGACTCTCAGCATTGCAACACCTAAGTCCCTTTGTGAATCTCACCCTATGATTCTCTCTTATCATGAGAAACATGACATTTCCAAAAAAAACAACCACGTGTGATCCCAGTGCTTATTTGCTTAGGATCATAGCTTAATGTGTTCAAACAAGTGGTGAATGCCATAGCAAAGCTCGTAATTAACATTAAATAAATACAATTCCTGCACTACTTACTAAGATAAAACTCTCATTGATGTCAGAACTGTAGGATTTGGCCCTTAACAGGCAAAAGTGAAGTTTGGATTTGTGTCTTCTGTTTGGTAATAGAAAGTTCTAGAAGTAAAATTCTGGTCCCATTAAAGCCCAAAACTCCCACTGACTTCAATTGGTTCCTAGGTCACCAACCTGTCCTTAACTGGTACTTTGAGATATCTTGATCAGAAGAGGAAAGATGCCCAGTTTCCTTCTGTTTAACTTAATATTTAATGTTGTCAGTCTGAACTGACTGATAATGGCTGCTATTTTAACTCTTAAAATGTATAATTTAAACTGACACCTGCAATAAAAAACATATTACAATTGAACAAACTTATTTTTGATGGAACACAAAAATACAATATTTGATAAATGTCATTTTGCCTTTTTTGAGTAAATGTGTATATTTATAAGTGCAAAAGCTATTGTTTTTCTACAAAAGACAATTCATTTACCTTCTTCAAATTGAAGAGGGCAATCGTTTTAAAAGCACAAATGGGTTATGAAAAGCTATAAATTTTGTAAAAGTGTTCATCTGTGATAAGTGCTAGTATTCATGTTATTTGTGTGTATACTTTAAAATGATACTCAGTTAAGAGATATGCAGTGTGTTACAGTAGCACAGGATTGATAATGAACAATCTGACTGTGTTCTGATTAAAAAACATGGCCCTGATCCTGTAATTACATCCATACTGAATTGTACTCACATGTGCACTCCATTGACTTGAATGGGTCATCTTTGGAGTGTAGGGATTTTCTTGTGTGATGCATTTGTAGGCCCGTATTTATACTTCAGTGCAACTTGGATGTTTCAGTGTTACTAGTTAGATCAAATATACAGTTTTATATTTCTGTTGTGAGTTCTTGTTATGCTTATCCTGTATTAATTCCGGTAGCTACTCATTATTGTAATTTGAATCTGCTATGTTTAAATACTACACTATAATCATTTCTTAGTCCACATATAAAACTTCAGATATTAACCATCATTCGGGTAAAAATAAATCTTGCTCCATTGAAATATTATTTACTGGAAACATTACACAGTTTAAGATGCATTAATAAAGATGACATATTATCCACTGGAAACTGTGTCTGGGAAAGTTCTTACTGCCTGTCAAATCAGAGAAGTTCTTTGCTGTTAGAATCACTCCGTATTAATTAGAACTTAGCCACACTTGCACCCATACACTCCTATCTGCAGCACTTCAGAACCGATCTCTGAGGCATAGGAGAAAGATTACTGAGGCATTTCCGTGTCTACATACAGCTTTTATACCAATTTAAAGCAATAGAAAAACCAGTTTAGTTAAATTGATGCAACTGTCTGGTGTTTTTACTGTTATATCTTGATCTAGTTAACTGCATCCACACCAGAGGATTGCACACATTTAACTAAGTTGGTTTCTTTAGTACAAACACTGTAGTAGACAAAGTCCTAGGGCCAGATGTCTAAAGGTATGATGGGTACCTGATAGTGCATCTCCAATGGGAGTTAGACACCTATGTGCCTTTGAAAAATCCACTAGGCACCTATCTGCATTTCTAGGCACTGAAATACCTTTACAAATCTGGCCCTTAGCAAATTGTCATGCCAGCTGATTTGGGGGCTTGGGAGGCAGGGCTGTTTAACTGCAGTTTAGACATTCAGGCTCGGGCTGGAGCCTGGACTCTAGAACCCAGTGAAGTGGGGGAGTCCCAGAGCTTGAGCTGTAGCCTGAACTCTAATGTCTACACCACAATTAAACAGCCCTTTAGCCTGAGCCCGAGTCAGTTGGCATGGGCCAGCCGTGGGTATCTAATTGCAGTGTAGACATAGCCATGGAGAACCTTTCAAACACAGATGCCAAAACTTGCATATAGCCACAAAACTTTCAAGGAGCAATAACAGTTGGGGCCACCAATGAAAACTCTAGACACGAATCCACTCTCTCTCATACCCTGACTCATTATAGCCAGTAGAATTGTAGCATGCAATTTAGTGGGAGAGGAAGAGGGATAATATGTTTGAGTTATTTTCTCACATTACAATGGCCCCGGGTAAGAGTGACCTAAGTTGTTGTCTTGACCCTGTCTATAGTCATTATGGCGACATTGATAGCAACTCCATAATTAAGGCTGAGTTGAGTTTTGCACATAAAGCATGGTTTCAACCTCATTGTTTTATATTAAAATACTACATATTCTCCCCAGAATTACAGCACTTACTCTCTGAATACAGAATTAATTTTCTGAGATTTACAATTTAATCTGTCAATTAGTTTAAGAATTCAAATTAATTAAAAATGGGCCCTTTAAGAAATTTAATACCCAGTCTCTGTGTATTTGCCTCTCCTAATGTCTGTAACAGAATAACATAGACTCTTCAAACATCCCTTATAGTTAAAACACATTGAAATCTTGTGCATGGGCTACATTTGAACATATTTCTAAGGATTAATGGCCATTTCCTCACATTATTTTCATAAACAAAAGTTTCTCCTGCTAAATGCAAGATGTATAACGCTTGGCACCCTATGTGGGATAAAAATCAGACTGAAAAGTGTAGCTCCTGACAGAAAAGATTTTTATGTACATCCATCCCCATTAATCAGGCTTGTGTATGCCAAACCCCAATCAATCAGCCCCTGCATCCCTGGAAGGAAGCATGCTCAGTCACTCTGTGAGGATGGAGCAGGCTCAGTCTCAATTACATTCAGGTCCTGTGTG
This sequence comes from Emys orbicularis, assembly GCF_028017835.1. Lineage (NCBI taxonomy): Eukaryota > Metazoa > Chordata > Testudines > Emydidae > Emys > Emys orbicularis. The sequence goes on along the minus strand of NC_088687.1, from coordinate 91,607,212 downwards.
GGGATGGAGCATACACATTGCAGATGGAATCTTCAGAAAATACAACCGCCAGACTATTACTAACCTCTACCCAGTAAGTACAAGCTGTCATTCTCAGAAATGTATGACCTGGTTAAATTTAAGTGGATTTTCAGGGGACAACAAAAGGCACATCCCTAACATCAGGCAAATGTCAAGTACTTTCTCCAAAGTACCGAGGCGCTACAGCTTCTCAATGAACTGGTTTTAAGAATTTTTAATGTGGACAAAACAACATATTTTCCCCAAACCATGTTCTAGAAAATGGCAGAACTGCTTCTGCTGTTACCTTCCCAAAAAATTCAACATGAATCTTAGAAATATATAAGTGTGGACAGCTCCACTCCTTCACGCTATCTCTGATCTTGTTCACAGTAACCACAAGTTTAGCATTTCTGTTCCTATCCACCTTTTTCCTATTCTCCACTAAGATAGCTAGACACATTAGTTCTTTCTCATGAATCTGTCTCTCAAGCTAATATGATTATCTATACTCTCCCAGTCACTCTATCTCTGTCCTTTCCTCAGCCCATAGCCATTGGTGCTATTCCAATCTTGTGCCTTCTCTTGTACCACTAACTCAGTTTGATGCTCAGTCAATTAAAGTGTACCTACCACTGTGTTGAGAGATGGTGATGCTCTTCAAAGATGTTCAGAGCAACCTAAGGGCCCGACTCTCTCTTGCCTTACCTTTTTACCTGTCCAATGAGAATGCAACAAACTGCCATTCTCATTTAGTAGCATACTTCATCCACCTTGCACAGCTGTAAATGGTTACTTAAAATGCAAGACAGTAGAAAATCCGGATCAGTAGAACTCTGATCCATCACAAGGCTGGTGATGGTTCAGGGGGTGCTTGTTAGACTATTGGTTCCCATTCTCCACCCCAAACACTTCACCTTACGTTCCTTTCTACACAGAACTGTACAAGGGGCATGCTACATTCTTCCTTTCAAAAAGCCTAGTTAATTCATTGTGGGTTTGATCCCAGGTATATCAGTCTTGTTTGATCCACCTGCAATTTAGCAATCCACTCCAGTTTACTTTTTTATCGCCTTGTCTCTCTTAAAGCCACAATATGGAAAAAATTTATAAAAGAAGAATCTCAATAATATGACATGAAAAGTTAGAATTATAAGACTTGAGAGTAATTAGATCGCCAAACTGACGTGGAAAATATGTCAGAAGAAAAGAGAATGTAAATTTTATTAGTAGTGCTTTGGATTTTGAACAATTCTAAGAGATTCCCTCTTGCCCTGTAACATTGTACATAGTGTTGTAAACTCTTTTTGCTGAAGCACCTTCAATTTAGTGAATGCTGTGATGCTAGAGTGCTGGTATGGTAATACAGTGCCCTCTTCTGGAGAGAAAATGTAATTTGATTGTGTTTACTACAAGGAGGATGACTGGCTTACTGTGTGCTAGGTTCTTTAGGGAGCAAAGAAAAGGCATGGTCCCTGCCCCGAGAATCTTATGTATTGATTTTAGATTTGCTATGAATAAGAGCAGAAAAAGAGAAGGGGAGGGGAATGAACAGCTTTTCATCCTCTAGTCAATTAGCAACAGTACACGTTTTCTCAATATACTAACATGGAATTCTATTGAAACACATAGATCTAAGCTAATGGCAAGATAAAATGTGATAAAAATAACAGAGTCACTCAGACCTTGTGACAGAGTGCTGGAAGCTAGCAGGCGAGCCAGCACTCTGATCACTTAAGCACCAATCAGTTCCCCTGGAGAAGGCTGAGTGGGCTGGGAGGGCTGATGAACCAATTAGCCATCAGCTGATGGTATAAAAGAAGACACAAGAAGGAAGGGGGTGGCGGAGGATTTGGGTTAGTTAGTACACATTGAGGTCTTGCTATTCTTCCCTGGTCCTATGGGAAAGGGCAAGAAACACTATGGGACTGTATTGGTGTTGTTGATGGGAATATAAATAAATCCACATGATGTTGCCACTTACTGGACAGTGTCTGACAGGTTTGTGGGACATCAGAGGATGGGGGTGGAGTGTCCCTATTATAGACCTCTAACAGGAGTCTTTGAAATGTGATATTCTCCAAGGTATCTTTCTCAGTGTCTCCTCTATTTGGCTGGCAGTAGAGAGACTGTACTGGTATGTCAGAACTATTGAGAATAAAACAACTGATCTGGAATTGTGCCTGCTTCCTAACCATGGGACCAACAAGACTGGTAGGGTTAATTGCCAATCTTTGGTTTGGGCAAAATACTCTTGCTACCAGAGGCTGAAGTAGTCCTTTGGAAAGATCATATGCTCTAATTTAGACCAAGCATAGCCATTCAGTTCCAGATTAAACCTTACTACAAAAAACGATGGGGCCCTGATGGTAGTGTGGGGCATTAGTCAAAGCCAGTTTTTAGTATGTCTGAGAAAAATGCAAGAGATGAGACATTGATGGATTTAATAGAAAACAAGACACATGCAGCATCCCCAGCCTGCTTTAAATTGATGTTTTATTCAATGGCAATGCCTAACAAAGTCCTGATCCTGAGAGCTGCTTGAGGACTAGAAAGTTCTTTTGAAGTTAATAGCAGCCAACAGTACACAGTACTTCCTGGGATCAGGCCCAAATTGCCAGTTGTAGAAGGATTGGATGTTCCTACACAGAGGGCTATAGGATAATTATTTTTTTTAAAATATGACATGAGATCCTTTAATTATTTTAAACAAATATTGTGTGTATGCATGTGTGTGTGTGAATACAGACAATGCTCTTGTTCTTTTTTCCACACTGAATACATCAGATATGTGGGGAAAAATAAAAGTTTTTCTGTGCTTTGTAATATAATTGCTATTGCTGCTCAGTAGTAATTAGAATTTATGAATAGTACGTGGAATGTTTAAGAAACAGGAAGTATCAATAGCCATGAAATGTTTAATTCATTGTAAACAAGGTTCCATGTTATGTATCTGGAGAGATATTGTACATTTAGGCTATGGTGAGGAGTGCTTGTTTTAATATGTTATTTTTAACTTGACAATGACACTAGCTTTATGAAGTGGAATATTAACTCTGGATTTTGCCTTTTTGTTTCAGATTAGATTTTGAAATAAACAAAGGTCCCTGGAAAGTTCATTTCAATACATATTTTAATTCAACCAACCTAGTAGTGGAACATATCTTTCCAGTCATCTTGGCCCCAGGCCTTACACAGAGCTTTTACCACAAGTGCCAATTCAGTGCTACAGGAGTAACAGAAGATTTCTAAAACTGAGCTGTGCAAGAAATAGGGCCTAATCCTATTTCGGTTGACTTCAGTGGGCTTTGGATCAGGCCATAAATGGAAATTTTGCCATTGAGAGCACTGGACCTTCAGTCAGGATGCAGGCTGTCATAGCAGGTGAGGGAAATGTACGACCTCAGATTCACCTTTGCTTTTGATATCATATGAAGGCTTTAAAGAAATCATGAAGCTATTTACGATTGTGCAAAGAAGCTGTTCAGATGCAAACTGAATTTATAACCAACTGGTCTATGAAATATTAAACAAACCATTATTGTTCCTTAACATGCTGCCTAGAACAAGTGCTTCAACCTGCATTATGTGTAGGGACTTTGTGGAATGTATTAGGTGCTGGTTAATTGAGAGTAAAAAGGCATAAATGATAACTCACTGGAGTCAAAGAGCTGAAGAAAAATATTAAACTTAATGTTTAATGCTAAATATCCAAAAGCGATTTAACACGACAGTTAAGTAGGTAATTTTAAAATTTAATATTCCCATATCAAAAATTGAAACAAAAATGCTTTCATATGCAGTATCGTGTATATTAAGAGAAATTTTTTCATTACCAATGAACTAATCTGTACCTGTTCAGTCATAAAATTATATATGTATCTGTACAAAACAAGGAAATGAACATAAAGAAATAAAAATATAAAAAGACAAAACACATATTATAGTAATGTCTGTCTTCCTAAAATTCTCTCTTAAATAAGCACAGAGTAGCTGTCATTGTTGTATACTAGCAGCACTGCCAGTTATCTCAATTTTATTGGGATTCTTGAGGTATTTGATATTTTTATTGAAACGCTCGCCTCTGGCATCATCTAATCAGATGAGAATCTCAGCTTTCACTTTACAACAAAGTAAGTTTTTGTAGCTCTCATAGTTGTGGAGAAAATCTTGAAAATATGGTCCCAGGGTACCCCAAAGCCTAAAAAAACAGACAAAATAAAGAAGACAATGTTTATTATATTTGTTAATCTTGCAGTTTTTAAGCCAATCTTGTGATTCTGGAGGGCTGCCCCATGATTTTTGAACACTTGGGGTTGGCAGTGTTGGTAAGGATGTGAGTGTGGCTGCAGAGACTAAAGATTCACTTCCATTTTTGGAAAGTGGGGCTCTGGAGTGCAGGCACAGATCGGGGCGCAACAGACTGCTGCAGGCGACAGGCTCTAGTTCCTGTGTTCTAGGGTGTTTAAATAGGTGTAAGATGTAGGGTTCTCGGGTGTAATTGTTAAAAACTGCTCCTCTCCCTGCCTTGATGAGGAGTACAACATGCTGCCCTTATAAGCTTATTGCTGTGCTTTATCTAGCCTGGCCTCTGTGCATTAAGAGCCAGATCCAAAACCCATTGAAGTCAATGGGAGGCTTTCCATTGACTTGAATGGACTTTGGATCAGCCCTACCTGACAAAGAAATCACTGGTGCCTCCTCCAAAAATAAATCCCTGGTTCTGCACTGAGGTCCATGGGATCCCCTGCACGATCTTCACTGCAGGACTGGGATCAAAATTTGGATTAAAATATCACTAACAATAACTAAATATATCAGACATTGAATTCTTTTCTGTATTTTCATTCTGAAAACCCTAAACACCAGGACTGTAAAATTATACTAAATCAGGTCCTAGAGCCCAGATCCTCAATTCCTATGAGAGTTAGGCACCTAATACCTTTGTGGATCTGGGCCTGGTAGGTCCTTTCTATTGTGATGCTTTACAATTATTTTAACATGCTGTGTCCATGAACAATCAAAGACAAACTCATATAAAGGACACATATGTTTTGATGTAGGGTCAAGTAGACACTTGGCATTACAATCTCCAGGTGGGAAGGAACCTGAAAGGAGAGGAGAACTCTTAAAAGTACTCAAGACATATGTGATATTTATTTTAGCTATTTGTATAGTGCTTATCATTGTCATATCTGTGTGTATTAGAATTATATTTGTTTATTGCTTATGAAAATTGATGGTGTGACATCCCTGAAGTCCAAAATCTCTATTTCCCTACAGTAGCAGTAGAAGCTACTCTTTTCAAACCGCATGTTATCAACTGACAAGGAACAAACACTAAGACCTCCATTTTCAAAAGTGCCCCACTAATTCTGGGTGCCTCCCTTTTTGGAGCCCACCTTGGGACACCCAGGATCTGATTTTCAAAGGTGTTGAGCACCACGTCTCTCACTGATTTTAAAACATTGTATTGATATGAATGCTGTGGAGTGTAAGGTCGAGGGTCTATATACAGTTTAACTCTATACATGAGCTGTCAGACTGGGGGGAAAAGGGTGATCGTTCTCTTTTAAGCTATGCCCACGAAACAAGCTCCACCCATGTGAATCCCAAAATGAGACCCAACTCACAAAATATGCAAAATTTATTTGTGTGAGCTGCTTGGTTCCACAGGGCTCCTGGAGCTTGGCTCCCCCCTCAGAAGGACTTGTACATGCCCATGGACTCTGCTAGGCTCCTTGGACTTAGATCCTTCTTGAATGGGGGGGAAAAGTAAGTATTGGTGTCTCCTAAACACCATGCAGTTGTGCAACCAAAACGAGACATCACTCAGGAAACTGTGCAGATCTGTAACTCTCCATCTCCTTTCTTGCATGAGGAATGAAATAGTTAACAATGTTGAAATTACATTATCGTTGGACATCTCAGTGGACTCCTCACTAAAATGAATGAGGCTCTCGGAGCTACTGTTTAAGTGTCCCTGCAGACACATCTCTGCATCGGTTATAGTTGTTACTTGTTTTTCAAGTATTCTCTGCAACTATAACAGCTGGAGGCCTACTACTTTCTTTTAAATGAAAGCTGAGATTCTGGAGGAAAAGATAAGATCTTCAGAGAAGTGCCAGTACAGCATATAGGTATTATGTACTGCCTGTTTCCAAGCCCTGGTATACTTTGCTGAAACTTTTTTTGCTCTGGATTTGTTAAGTGGAAGAACAGAATGTTTTAAGGTGAATTTTTCCTAACTACGCAAAGGTCATTGCCAATACTCTCACAACCAGAATATTGAAAGGTTCTGTTAGAATTTTAATTACCTATGGATAACATTCTCCTGTGTTTGTGTGCCATCTCCCTTGGTGAGAACAAGTAGAAAAGATTGTGAGAGTAGGGGAGAAGTATTCAGAGATGAAAGGAACGGAAGAGAGAGAGAGAGACTGTTTTTTAGGAGGAAGAAGGTAGCAGCTAGGAAAGTTCCTGACAGATCCGAGAAAGCAGACAGTCAGAAAGAAACAGAAAGAAATTAAATAGAAATGGGTCAAAAAGAAAGAAATCCAGGACTCAAATGTGAATATGAATTAGAAAGCAGGTGTAGTTCTTCAGCTAACTAATCTATATGCCACTAATAAAATAGAAGGTTAAAAGCCTATACTGGGTGTTACGAGAGGCAGCTTCCCATTCATAAGAGGGAGCTGCAACTAGAACCTCCAACGCCTGATCTGTGCAACATCTTGTATAACAGGATGTAGAACAGTCAGCATCAGGTCAGAGGCCAGATCACAGAGACAGAAGATAAGGAAGGAATCCATCCTGCAGCCCTGTTTGTAATATGATATATGGAATATATGGAATAAAAGTCTGTTGCTGTAACACCTCAGAGATTTCTGTGTCTTATTGACAGAACTAGAAATTGGTGTCAGAAGTAAACGTGCCCCTGTAAGGACAAAGCAACCAGCAGATCTGATCGTTATACTTCCATAATCAGCCAGAATAACACAAACCTCAGTCTAGGCAGGAAGCCTGATGCTGGTCCTTGGATCCATGGACATGGAAGGGGATATCTTCAACAACCAGCTGTTCTTCAGTGCACAATGGGAAAATTATGAAATTGCCACGGGATTGAATGAAAAAAGATTAAAGAATAATGGCTGCAATACTGTTATCAGTGATGGGGAAAGAATGTCACATGCTCCAGCAGTACCTGCAGACTACAGAAATCCTGCCAAAGTTTTGGATGCACTCTGAGAACATTTTGAACCTACAAGAAATGTTATATATGAACGCTACGTCTTCAACAAGTGTGAGCAAGCATCTGCAGAAACTGTTGACCAGTACGTTGCAAAGCTGTGCAAAATGGCAGATTCGTATGAGCACAGCATTTTGAAAGAGGAGTTGATACAAGATCACTTAGTCATAGGAACCAAAGATAAAGGTGCTCAGAAATCCCACATTAACACTAACAGGGGCTGTAGAAATATGCAAAGTGAGCTGACAAGCACTCAAAAAAATGAAGAGGATAAACATAGGAGACTGAGAGTATGCATTTTGTAAACAAAAGCAAACACAGGAATCCACAAAAACAAACAAAACAAACCTAAAATACATAAGTACAGTGATGAGGCAAGCATACCTCACAATGAAAGCTGTGACTACTGAGGAACAAGACATGAAGCAGGCAAATGCCTAGTTTACGGCACTTTGTGCAGAAACTGTGGGAAGAGGAATCATTATGGGCAAGTGTGCAGTCAAGGAAAACAAACGAAAGCAACACACCATATAACAGAGGTGAACAATGATGAGCTGAGCAGCAACCCAGGTAGTGAGATCCTTTATACTGTATACCTGGTATCAGAGCAATACATGCTTAGAGAACAAAATGGTGTGTTAAGCTCATACTAGAACCTTGCAAAGTAACATTGAAGCACTGGCACAAGCAAGAAATAGAATGCCAAATAGATAGTGGAGCATCTGTAAATGTAATGGGATACAAGGACTTCCTCAACATCATGCAAGATGGAGCATCAAAATTGCGGCTAAGCAATGCTAAATTAAAACTCTCTGATAGCATGATCCTCACATCACTAGGGAAATGGGTGTTATGAGCAGAACACCAAGGAAAAGTATACCAGCTAGAATTTTGGGTTTTGAACTTCAGACAGACACCACTTCCATCAGCCAATACAAGAGAACACATGAACCTTGTGACATTAAACCTCTCATCTACAATTCATATGGTAAACTCAAAATTAGAAGAAAAATGATGCACATAGACAAACACAATCAGGTAGCATCTCCAAGGCTTGAATCCTGAGGCTCACAATGATGTTTTTGAAGGACTAGGGTGCTTCCCAGGCACTCTACACTTAAAAATACACGAAACCATCCAGCCAGTGAAACACCTACCATGCAAAGTTCCCATAGCATTAAAAGAAAAAATACTGAAAGCAATAAAACAAATGGAAAAGGACGGCATTATTGCCAAAGTGACTGAACCTACAAAATGGATAAGCAATATTAGAGAGACCAGGAAGAAGCTCTAGAGGCCTCTCATGAATACTGGAACTATCGAGATGAACTCAGTGTGTAGGACATTATATTCAAAAGCAACCAAATACTTATACCTGAAGCTTAAGAAGAGAGACTCTAGCTTGAATACATTGCAGCCACTCAGGAATAGAAATGTGTCTACAAAAAGCTAAAGATGTATTATATTGGCCAAATATCACCAGTAAAATTGAAGACTTGATAAGGAACCGTGACGCATGTGCAGAATCCCAAGCAAGTCAGCAGAAAGAAACTTTGAGGATACATAACATTCCCAACAAACCTTGGAGCAAGGTAGAAATGGACCATTTGTTGTAAATAATACTGACGACTTTGTCCTAGTTGATTACTAGTCTGACTTTTGGGAATTAGACGAACTATTGAACAGACTGCAGCTACGATAAGACAAAGCAATGGAACACTTTGGTAGACATGGCATATTGGATTGTGTCATCTCAGATAACAGTTCACCAGCAAGGAATTTGCACACTTTGACAAGGATTGGGAATGAACCATATCACAGCTTCCCGCTACAATCAGGGCCGGCTCCAGGCACCAGCTTAACAAGCAGGTGCTTGGGGCGGCCAAGGGAGAGGGGCAGCACCTGCGGCAATTCGGAGGCGACAGGTCCATCACTCCCTCTAGGAGCGAAGGACCTGCCGCTGAACTGCCGCCGCCGATCGCGGCTTTTTTTTTTTTTTTTCCAATTGCCGCCGCCGATCGCGATTGCAGCTTTTTTTTTTTTTTGCTTGGGGCGGCAGAAATGCTGGAGCCGGCCCTGGCTACAATGGTGAGTCCAATGGCAAAACTGAATCAACCATCAAAACTGCAAAAACTCTCTTAAAGAAAACCTTCAAGTTTAAGAAAAACAAGTGGCAAGTCATCCTAGAGTTGAGAAGTACGCGCACCGAAAGCATGTCCAGCAGTCCTGTGCAATATCTAATGTCCAGACACACACAGATTGGTGCCTACTGCCAGTTACTATTAAAATCAGAAGTAGTGGAAGGAGTCACAGATCAATTAGAAGAGAAGCTCAACAAAGCTAAAACCTACTATGAAAGACAGGCCAAAGACCTTCCAGAGAGACAACCTGGAGACCCAGTAGAGTGCCTCTATATCCTCAGGACAGATCCTCCACATGGAAAAGGGCAACATGCATGGAGCAGATAAATCCCCGCTCCTATACTGTTGCGGTTGATGAACCTAAATATTGCTGTAACTGCAAATTAATCCATCCAATACAATATCCTACAGCCACTGGAAACCCGATACAGGATGAGGATGAACTGTGAGATCCTCCTAACTATGATAAATGAAATACAATAAATTCACTGCCTAACACCCACACACAACAGATTATAGATTCATGAGATTATGATCGTGATCTGATATTGCCTTTTCTATTTTATGATGCCTGGAAGCTGCATGGAAACTATTTAAAAACACCATAATTGAGACTCAAACTAAATGTATACCCAAATAAAACAAAACAAAACAAAACAGTACAATGACCAAAAAAATGCCTCTATGGCTAAACAGCAAAGTAAAAGAGGCAATTAGAGACAAAAAGGCATCCTTAAAAATTAGAAGTCCAATCTTACTGTGGAAAATAGAAAAAAGCATAAATTCTGTAAGTCAAGCGTAAAAGTATAATTAGGCAGGCCAAAAAAGAATTTGAAGAGAAGCTAGCAAAAGACACAAAAAAACCCCAACCAAACAGGATTTTTTAAAAGTATTTCAGAAGCAAGGAAGCCTGTCAATCAATCAGTGGGGTGACTGGACAATCAAAGTACTAAAGGAGCACTGAAGGAAGATAAGGCCATTGTGGAGAAGCTAAATAAATTCTTTACATCAATCTTCACTACCGAGGATGTGAGGGAGATTCCCACATTTGACTCATTATTTTTAGGTGACAACTCTGAGGAACTGTCCTAGATTGAAGTATCATTAGAGGAGGTTTTGGAACAAAATGATAAATTAGTCATCAGGACCAGATGGTATTCATCTAAGAGTTCTGAAGGAACTTAAATATGAAATCGCAGAACTACTAGCTGTGGTATGTAACTTATCGCTTAAATAAGCCAGTGTACCAGATGACTGGAGGATAGCTAATTTAATGCTGATTTTTTAAAAAAGGGTCCTGAGTGGGCAATTACAGGCTGGTAAACCTAACTTCAGTACCAGGCAAATTGGTTGAAACAATAGTAAAGAACAGAATTGCCAGACATATAGATGAACACAATATGTTGAGAAAGAGTCAACATAGCTTTTGTACCAATCTATTCAATTTTTTTAAGGGTGTCAACAAGCCTGTAGACAAAGGTGATCCAGTTGATACAGTGTTCTTAAACTTTCAGAAAGCCTTTGACAAGGTCCCAAACTAAGTGCTCTTAAGCAAAGTAAGGAGTCAGGGGACAAGAGGAAAGGTCCTCTCATGGATAATTAACTGGTTAAAAGATAGGAAACAAAGGGTAGGAAAAATGGTCATTTTTCACAATGGAAAGAGGTAAATATTGGTGTCCCCCAAGGATATGTACTGGGATCTGTGCTCTTCAACATATTCAGAAATTATCTGGAAAAGGGAATGAACAGTGAGGTGACAAAGTTTGCAGACGATACTAAATTACTCAAAATAGTTACGTCCAAAGCTAACTGCAGGGGTGAAAGTAACTTACAGGACTTACCGGTACTGCCGGAGTCCTGAGGGAGCGTGGCCTCACCCGGAAGAGGCGTGGCCTCAACCGGAAGAGGCAGGGTCTCTCAAGATTTATAGGCCCTGGGGCACCGGCTGTGGCTGGGAACCCCAGGGCCTTTAAATCAACCCGGGGCTCCCAGCTGCAGAGGTGGTTGGGAGCCTCTGGGGCTCAGGGGCAAATTAAAGGGCCTGGGGCTCCGGCCGCCACAGAGCTCGGGGCCCTTTAAATCCCGGCCCCAGCCCAGCAGCCGGGCTCGGGCGTGGATTTAAAGGGCCCGGAGCTCCCGTGGCTGCAGGGAGCCCCGAGCCTTGCCAGGCTGGGGCCGGGATTTAAAGGGCTCGGGGCTCCCCACAGCCGCGGGAGCTCTGGGCCTTTTGAATCCCCGCCAGAGCCCGGCTGCCGGGCTGGGGCCGGGATTTAAAGGGCCCGGAGCTCCCGCGGCTGCAGGGAGCCCCGAGTCTTGCTGGGCTGGGGCCGGGATTTAAAGGGCCCGGAGCTCCTGCTGCTGCGGGGAGCTCTGAGCCCTTTAAATCCTGGTCCCAGCCCGGCTACCGGAGCTGCGGGCGGGATTTAAAGGGCTCGGGGCTCCCCACAGTGGCAGGGAGCCCTGAGCCCTTTAAATCCCCGCCGCGGAAGCCGGTGCGGTCCGGCACGGTGTACTGGCTCTTGCCGGTACTCCGTACCGGACCGGCTTACTTTCACCTCTGGCTAACTGTGAAAAGTTACAAATGGATATCACTAAACTGGGTGACTGAGCAACAAACTGAGAGACAAGGTGGGTGAGATAATATCTTTTATTGGACCACCTTCTGTTAGTGAGAGAGACAATACTGTGGTAGTTGTGGGTGATCAGCCTCACTGGAAAATCAAGCCACATTAGCTATCTTAAGCCATAATTTTGCAATCACTTACATACATGAATAACTTTATGCACCCTGTACATGGTATAGCTAAATGAGACTACTCGTGAGAGTAAGAGTTTGCAGTCTCGGGGCCTAAATATAGACATAGATACCTAATTTTAGGCCCCCAGGTTTGGAAATTTTGGACATAGGTGTTAGAAGAATTGACGTGCTGTTCTACAGAGAGTCAATGCAAAGAGTTTCTCTTCTGGGGGAATTATATTTTGAGCATTTAGCCTGAGAAAGAATCTCTGCTGTTTCATTCTCCTGCAGCTGGACCCTGTAAAGTGACTTCCCAGCAAGTCCTGTAAAGCAGAGCATTGTAAGAATCAGATCTATTAGTCACAAGACCATATGGACGATCACTTCTGTTTTCATCTGTGGGAATAGTGTATCAGCTGAGCAATGTTTGGCATTGGGAAAGCCCTCTGCAGATGCTGAGCAGCCTAGTAAAGGGAATGACCAATGAAACCAAAGTACATAGAAATTCTAATGAGCAAAGCTTTCTTTCCATTCTTATTGTTGTTCCAGCTAAATGGCGCTATGCAAAGAACTTCTGTAAAACGATTAGAAATCACAATTTAAAACCAAATTTTAGTTTTCATTTTTACAAATGAATCAGAAATCCTGCCTTTAATATACATAAGAATCTCAGTTGGATACAACTCTCGAGGATTAGCCTATGTTCATTTATTTGTACCTAGAGAGCTCATTGTGTGCTACTGATCTGACCCTTGTGAGGAGGAATATGCTGCGTTATGGGAAATGTTGCAGTCTATGAATTATTGATCATATAGGTTCTGCGTGATTTAATATGTTAACATTAAAATAGATGTATAACACCCAACATTATCTAGTAGTAAAATGTGGGAGAGATGGTAGTATTGATTATTATTGATCGATAATTTTTATATGAACTAAATTTTTAAAACAGGTTCAACAAGAGCTCACTGCAAACGGCAGAATTAGATAAATGGTTGTGTTGGCTTCAGTTTTCCACCAGATGGCAGTCAAGCTATTTAAGTTTAATAGTTCTTCCAAATGACCCATATTTCCAAATGAAAATATAAAGAAAACACAGAGGTAAAACTACTAAAAATTTTTTCCATAAATACTCATTTTTGTAAATTCTACCGGAAGTAATGTTAAAGTATGATATTAGGCACAATTTAAATTGTCTTCCTGCCCCCACTGAAGTCAATAGCAAAATTTCCATTGGCTTCAATAGAAGCAGGATTTGATCCTTTCCAAGGTAACATGCTGGATCAGTTGCCTCTGTGTCTCAGTTCATAGTGCAACTAAGAAAGGAGCCAACACAGATTCCAAGGCAGCTCTCAACCAAGTCTTTGAACTCCTGCGCTAGGACAAGGGACAGTTAGTTACTTGCATACTACCCAGAGGTGAAAGTAAGCCGATACGGCATACCGGCAAGAGCCAGTATACAGCTGACCGTACCAGCAGGGGGCAACTTCCCCAGGCCGGCAATTTAAAAAGGCCCTGGGCTCCCGGCAGCGGCCGGAGCCCCTGGCCCTTTACATCGCCACCAGAGCTGCGACTACCGTTACCATGGGGCTCTGGTGGTGATTTAAAGGGCCCAGGGCTCCCGGCTGCCGCTACCACAGCTGGAGCTCCGTGCCCTTTAAATCGCTGCCAGAGCCCAGGGGTAGCGGTCGCGATTTAAAGGGCCTGGGGATTTAGAGGCCCCGCCCCTTCTGCCTGAGGTCCTGCCCCTTCCAGTTGTCCACCCCGCTTGCTCAGGACCCCGGCCCTGCATACTGGTAAGTCCCTTAAGTTACTTTTACCCCTGACACTACCACAAAAATGTTATTCATTGAATTGGATTTGGTGAGGGCATATTGTGAAGAGGAGAGAAAGGAGAGCAAGGGATGACTGGGAAGGAAGACAATGAAAGGGGGGACAAAATAAAGGAGAGTGAATGCAGAAATGAAGGTCAAGGACAGGAGAGAGGGGAAGACAAAAATGGTTTGGGAGACTCAAAGTGAAAATGGATAGATAGGCCAGATAGGGCCTGTTCCTGCTAGGTGTTGAGGTCCCTCAGGCCTCACTGAAATCAATGGGAATTGAGCATGACCGGTACCTCAGTGGATAAGGCCCTTAAAGAACAAGAAGAGAGAGCAGCAAAAAGGCACTGTGAGGAAAATAAAATCTAAGGTGCAGAGCAAGAACAGGCAAAGTGAGCAAAAGGGAACGTGACATAAAGCATGAGATGAGACAAAGGAGGGGAAAAGAAAAACAAGACTGAGGAAACAGGAAACAATTAAAGTAATAGCAGCTCAGCTTCACCACAAAAACACAGAGCAGTCAGCCTGTGGTTTGAAACTTCATTTTCTTTTTCCTGTAATAATGAATTATGAACACATTGAAAGAAGCTGAACCCCTGTGTTGGTTTATACACACGCGCACACATGAACATTAGCCAAATATCACCCAAACATAGCATGTTAGTGACATTCCAAATATAATGTTGGATGGACGGGGAGGTAATTGCCCTAGGGCACAGAAATGCAGATAGATGTCTAGTGGGAGGCGCCTGGAGCCTATCATTTTCCTTTGCATGATTTTGCACTCCACTAAGCTGCAGTTACACTATACCCCTGATCTTACAAACTGATCCAGGTGGGCTATCTCCTCAGCTTGAGTGAAGTCTCATTGCTGGCGCAGCTTGAAGGACTGGGGCATATATTTATAAATCCTTGGGGAAATCCTGCTCTGCATCATGTACATGAGTCCATAATGGTTACCTACAGGCTCATGTTCCTAAAATGTTCATTGTCAATATGCTTTTGAATCACATACAGTAATATTTCATTGTGCATTTAAAAGAATCTGATAAATTGCCATTTTACAAAAGTTATAAATAGGTATTAACAGATAACAAATGGCTCTGTGATGGGATGTGTAGTCTCCACCCACTATATGGCAGTGATAGGGTTAAAACCCTAACCCTGCTCAGTCAAGATGCAACAGGTGTCTCCCCTCACTGTGGGGACTGCCAAAGACCCCAATTTAAGGGTGGAAGGGCTGGGAAGGTAGCTAGTCTCAGCTGAAAGTAATTATTCCATTAGGGAGAGAAAACTCACTCTGGGAGTAGGGAAAGCTAGATTTTTGGAACTGCTGTTTGTCCTCCTCTTGCTAGTGTGTGAGAGCTGACTGCTAGGACTTGGAGACATGTTGGTTTGTTTATATGAATGTTGGGTTCATCTTCTGGGAGTAGAAAGACCAACAAGGAACCACCAACTTGTGTTTTATTATCCATGAATATGGAGATGACCAGCCTCTGATGGGCTCTTTCAGTTTGCATCATCCAAGTAAGAATCAGTATTGGCTTGATTGTTACATTCCTTGACTTATTTTCTCCCCAAGTGGTCTTCAGTCTGCTGAACTTGCTGCAGCTCATTTCCTCCGAGTTACACGTGGGTCAGTTCCTATCTGCATGGAGCCCAGGTAACAACTGTATTAACCTACTTTACCTTCATTTCAGACTGTTATGCTAGTTGAGAGAGATCTCCTGTCCTGTTTATCCTATTAATATTCCAGTGTGCACCAATTGGAAGTCTAGCTTCAGGCTCTTAAAATAATCCCTTAGATCAACAGATAGCTGTTATCAGCAGAATGTAAATGATTGCTGGCAGCTGCTTTCATTAATGTGAATGTCACCATGGTAACTAGCTAGAGCAATGGTAAATGATATTTCAATATCAAGGCTGAAAGAACAATTGAAATAACCCAGTCATGCTATCTGATATCACACCAGTATGTTTCCTGTAGTTCTAACTATTGCTTCCTGGTCATGCTACATAGAATATAGAAAGAAACAAACATTTCTATAGTTGCTCAGGTAGAAGAAGGAATTCCACTCTGCACCAAACAGTTATCACTTGTAAAAGCTTTGTGGGTTTTTTGTTTTGTTTTTTTGTTTTAAATATGGTAACAGTAGTGTATTGAAAGTGCCAGTGCAATATGAGTCATGTCCTAGAGCAGTGGTTCTCAAACTTTTTTATTGGTGACCCCTTTTACATAGCAAGCCTCTGTGTGCAACCCCCCCTTAAATTAAAAAAACTTCTTTACATATTTAACACCATTATAAATGCTGGAGGCAAAGTCGGATTTGGGGTGGAGGCTGACAGCTCACAACCCCCCATGTAATAACCTCACGACCCCCAGTTTGAGAACCCCTGTTCTAGAGGCAGTATTGCTGTTAAAGCAGGTAATAAGGGGTCAGGAGTTCTATTCCCGACTGCACCACTGACTCGGTGTAAAGCTTCAGCAGCTCACTTTACCTATCTCTTCCACAGTTTCACTGTCTGTAAAATGGGAATAAAAATACATCCTCACCTTCATACTGTCTTTTCAGAATCTTAATTGAAAGGTGCTACAACATGTAAGTGCAAGGTATGTGTTGATATGTGCAGTGTAAAGAATGGATAGGGTTTTTATACTTTTAAGAAGCAGCATCCCAGAATGTGTTTTCTTGACAAAAAAAGTATCTTTAGTTTAGACTTTGGTAAAATGTGGTTTGATAATGGCTACAAATGGATAATGGGTATATAACAATATTAAAAACATGATTTGTTTAAAAAAAAATCCAGCATGTCTTGAAATGGTACAAATCTGGGTGCAGCTTATAATGGAAAAGCCCACTGGGTCCTAACCTTTGTGGAGACACCTAAACCTGACTCCATACATCAATTGTGATAGGTGTTTCCTTCAGGCAGCTTTCCACAGAAACATGCACATATTCCAGTTCACACATGATAACAAACAGATCCCTCTCTGTTTTCTGTCTCTCTCTCCCTCTGTCTATGCAAACTATTTACAAAGTACTGTAGAAAGGGAAGAACAGGGCAATTTTTTTCTCCCCCACTTGATAAATCCTCTTCAAATGTTTTTGGTTGGTCTTATTTGCTCCTGTGGTTGACTGACACACACAAAGTTGCATTAGTCATGTTTCTCTGCATTTCCCCCCCCCCACACACACACACATTTTATTTGAAAATGTTTGTTAGTATTTTAGCTTTGTTTAAAAGTCCGTTCCTTTCGCCCACCCCAATAGACTGTATGTATGTGTGTGATCAAGATATATAACAATAAATAGTGGAAATATCTGTGCAATATAGTATCCAACACTGACTGTGTTACCATAGTGCCAAGAAGCTCAGCCACACAACAGAGTCACTCGTTAAAAGAAGATATAAGACAAACGTTAGAGCTATTCGGCTATAAGACTCCAACTGCCAAAGAATGACTCCACCTAGTTCATATGGGATATGAGAAGAGGATAGACTGAATCCAGTCCAATGATCTATATAGAGAAAACATGGTTTGTTGTGGTCCCATACTCATGACAATAAAATCTATATTTTCTTTATGCCACAAGTTTTACAGAAAATCTACTTTTGAAATTTGTAGGGAGTTTTTTAAAATCTTTTGCTGGTACACTTTACATATCCGTCTCCTTGTAAACCCAGGCTTGTCTTACAGATTTAGACTGTAAGCTCTTTGGGGACTGTGTTCTTATAGCACAATGGAAACCCCAATATCATTCCAGGCCTCTAGGCATTCTTATAATAGAAAGAAATGAACTTATTCCTACATGGAAAGTGCTATACAATATAATTCCACTTATCTGAAAATCCTAGTTATCCTAATCCACAGCTTGTCCCCCATTAATGTTATAGTACACTTCATTTATCTGAACCCCCCCCAGTTATTGAAAACTTTCGTCTGTCCCCCAGGCCGTTTGGATACATGGGAAGGTATTGTATATCAATGCACTCTACAAAGATACATTTAGTGTCACAACAATCCTGTCAGGTCCAGGAGAGGAAACTGAGGCACAGAGAGGTAAATTACTTGCCAACGATAATACAGGAAGCCTTTGGCAGAGCTAGGAATACAGTCCAGGCTTCCTGACTGCTAATCCTGGGCTCTAGCCTGATGGCTACCTTTCAGTGCAGCGCAGAGAGCCATTGGGGGGGGGGGGGGGAGAATGTTGTAAAACCAGTGCTTTATGGGATGCTTCCCACATGAATTAAGACAAAGGACAAGGGTGGCTAGGAGTGAGTGATCTTGTTTGTTAGATAAACAATGTTTCCTTTATTTCTTTTTGCCTTTTTAAAAAGCAATGGCAGCATTTCCTTACCAGTTCATATGTGTCTGTGCCTGAAAGAGACACATCTAAACAAGGGTCAGGGCAACCGGAGGGCAGTTCTCTTGTTTGTTAGACTCTCCCTGTTTTCTTTTCATATTGTTTATCGAGCTCTGATGGATACTTTCCTTCCCCTTGTGCTCTAGGGATAATTCTTTAACAAAATCTGGCAGAGCAACTCCTCCATCAGTCAGCAGTGAACCACTGCGGGGAAAGAGTAGCTCTGGAAACTGCTTAAGCAAGTTTAATAATCCTTAATAAAAGGGTTTAAAAAATAAAACCCTGAATGAGAGCCACACAGCTGGAGTGACTAGAAAAATCAAACCAAGAATAAGTGTATCAGTTATCAAATTGTTTCAAATGCCCAAGCAACCCCACCCAGTCTGTTATACATGTTGTATAATAAATAGGAGCATGGAATGTAATCCAGTGTCCCATCTCTGACAGTCACCACTAGGAACCCCATAGTGGATGTTTAGGAAATAACCTGCTCATAGGAGAAGTTTCTTTTTAACCCAGGTAAATAGTGGCTGGGTTAGAAGCTGAAGCATGAGGGTTTACAGCCATCTATTTATATGGATCTATTTATCCTTTTGACTGTGACACTGAATGTTCTCACTGACCATGTAAATGTCTAATCCTCTGGTGAGCTCTACAGAGCCTCTTAGCTTCCATGATGTGATGGTAAGCAATTGGTTCTACAGGTTCATGACATATAATAAGTATTTCCAACTTAAACTTATTAAACTTATTAAAAATATCTGTGTTGCAGGATTGGCTTATTTCTACCCCCCACCCCTCGGATCCAGTGCCTCAGTTTAATTTCTTCACAGTCCAACACATGCTGTACAATTCATGCTTTCCAACCCAGTATCTCTCCTCCTGGGGTCTGGTTTAGTAACAAGTGTATAGTTCCAATCAGTGCAAGTCTTCCCTCCAGAGCTTCACCATCCTTGCAGCCCTCTGGAGTCTGGCTTGTTCCCAAATGTACAGTTCCATTCAGTAAAAGCAAACCCACTTGTCTGGGCTTCACAGTCCTTGAAACTGTTCTGAGGGCTCAGTGGCCAGGCCAGTGGGGAGAGCCTCCTCCAAGGACCTTTCCCTAACTCTGAGTCTCCCTCTGACTTCAGAGTTTCTTCTTATGCAGTCTGCAAAAGCAGTTGCAGGATCTCATAGCCATGTGACCTCTTCCCAGGTGGAACTGAGAGTCCTCAGAAGAAGCACCAGTCCTAGCATTTGAGGGACTGTAATGAGGACTATCTGGGCACATACATGTGTTCCAATGCCACTACGGACCAGCGCATCATGACTTTAATTGAATGGCCTTTTGCTCTTGTATTCTGAGAAATGTGCAATGATAAGCTGTATGCAGCATTTGATTACCTCGAGGGGGAAACCCTTCTCAATTAATATTTAAGAAACCATTATTAGTGCCAAATACCATAAGAGGCCGAGCATCCTCAACTTCTCCCATTCACCCCAGGGATAGGTACCAAGCCGCCTTCTGAATGCTGTGTTTCTGCAACTAGACAAGACACAATACTTTTGTCACCAAACATGGAACCAACATTGTGCTATCTCAGCGCTATATATGTACCCCTGACTTCCCCCTCTTCATGGCTGAAATAAAGGGGCATAATGTTTACATAATGGGTCTAATACCTTAACTATCCCAAAAGGAGAGCCAGTGCTATTATCCAATTCTGTTGCATCCATGTGGGCTTCCCTATTTTTGATACCCAGGGCTTTAAATGTTCTATGGCCTTCTGTGCATGAGCAAAACAATTTTAGCCATAATTTGTGGCTTGTGACCAGAATTGATCATAGATCACAGTCTTTAGTTTCATTGGTGCTCTATCGCCACAATAACACCACCGATATAATGTTAATGTACAGTGGATCATGCACCATAGCATTTGTGTCCAGTTCAAGCAGTCCTGAATCTTGCCGCTGAATGTTCTCTTGACTTTCTGCCGAAAGCTGTGGTGTTTCTAGTGCTAGACTTGGACTTGTTAGTCTTTTGCATTCCTATATGTTCTCTAGGACCAACTCTTTGTCCACTCTGCATGCTCTGAAAAAGTTGTTGCCACAGCTGTGCAATAGATAACTGCAGAAATGAGCCTCCTGCAGTATGTATTGCTAGTTGACCAAAGAAGAATAAGATTTAGTATCTCTGGGGTCTTCTTAGATACTTAAATAGTCTGTGTAGAACACTTCAATTATACTATAGACAATGTCATTGTTTTTGCTGGAGAATTATGAATTTAACATGGTATTTTCTTCATCTTGTTGTAGGTATTTGTTTTTCACTGTTGGTTTTAAAAGTACTCTTTTTGCAAATGGCTGATTCTCAGTTGGGGGGACATGTAGGAACTGGCCAATTTCCAGAGACCTGGAGACCACTGTGCCAGAGCGGAGGAAAAGATCTAGGGATACTTGGTGATCAGGAATCTGGGTTGGAGTAAGTCCAGACCTGTCCTGTCCTATTCTACCTACCCCTTCTGGAGGCTCCCTGTTCCTGGCCTGGTCCGGATTCTTGATGTGACCCACTTCCCTGCTACTAGCTGCCAGACTTCCTGTTACCTAAAGGGAACCTGGCCATTATTCCAAAATGCTGAACGATCTGTGGTATGTGCAATACCACCGTACAATAAAAGCACTAATGCCTTCTAGTGCCTCCTTAAAACTCACCTCTGCTGTTATGTCTGCTGGCACTGTCCTGTAGACTGGCTAGTCGAATGGTGAACCTTGACTATTGCTTGCTATGCTAAAACGGGCATCTTTTAATGTTGCCTGGTCCTCCACCTTAATTTCCTTGTTTTGTTGTAACCTCTAAGCTCTTTGGGGCAGCATCTGCCTCTTTAATTAGTATTTGTTTACTGCTTAGCAAAATGGGGCCTTGATCCCAGATTACACACTACCCTGATACACACAGGATCCAGTTCGATTCTTGGTTCTGTCATTGACTGTGTGTGGTCTTGGACAAGTTGCATAACCTTTCTGTGATCTTCTATAAAAAGGGGGGGGGGGAAATGAGGAGTCTTTGTGGCACCTTAGACTAACAAATTTATTTGGGCATAAGCTTTTGTGGGCTAAAATCCACTTCATCAGATGCATGGAGTGAAAAATACAGTAAGCTGTGGGTTTTAGCCCACGAAAGCTTATGCCCAAATAAATTTGTTAGTCTCTAAGGTGCCACAAGGACTCCTTGTTCTCCTCCCTCCCCCCCCTTTTTATAGACTTTTTAAAATAATTTTGCTGATACAGACTAACACGGCTACCACTCTGAAACCTATAAAGAGGGAATAACAATACTTAGCCTTTGAACTCCCTGGCTAAAAAGTGCTATGTAAGTGATAAGTATTATTCTTAGAAATAAAGGCTCTCTCAATGGGGCACCAGTTTCCTACATCTTTTGCTCCTCTAACCCCTTTTTGGCCTCAGTTATACTGCACAAATAATCCTAAAAGCAAGTTAGAGTAATTTAAAGCCAGGAATATATTTGTATGCAGATCTATTAGCAGAACAGATAAAGTACAGCTTAATTTAAATCTTTGGAGCCACTCTTAGTTCCATCTCTTGCTGTTTTGCCAGCCTGAAAAAGACACAATAAATAGGACGTTGTCTCCTTATATCAACTCTTAAGCTGCTGTACGTGTGTGTGTGTGTTATGACATTTTGAATGCTCAATGGTGGCAATACTGTACTTATAAAGGTGAACCCAGTGTACACAGCAGCAGCAGTTATCTTGGTCCCAGTCATGTTGCTACCTAGCCCTGTTCAATTTCTCTTATTTAGTAATGCCCACTGAACTTTCAGTTTCCTGCATTGCACTTTCCTCAGAGGGTTTTTATTTAATCATCCTACCATATGTAAAACAAAAAATACATATGATTTATTATTTATCTCCATAGTATCTTCTCTTGTGGAGGAGATACTAAAGAATAGGTAGGCACTAACACTGTAAGTAAAAGTGTATTGGTGCTACTGTACTATAAATAGCAATTATTTCAAAAAATTTATCTCAAAAGAACATGAAGGTTGCAAACTCAAAAGTGAGGAAATACCAGAATTAAGGCTGCCTTGACAATCTTTAATTAAGCCTCCTAGCATGTATGCATTATGATACAATTTTTAATTACATGATCATATACTTCCCCTCGCCCCCCTTCCCAGCCCCCAGGATCCCTGCCTCATTCAATGCACTGGATGGATGGATGGTGCTTGCCTAATGAGTATTCAGTATTTTTTTTTTATAGCCTCATAATTCAGTGGGTGGACTTTACATTATTTACTGCACACTATTTAAACCTTGCTCTGAAGACCTAATTGATTTCCTCATAGAATTTTCTGTGGTGATCTCATTGTAGAGTCTTTGCTTTACAAACATTAGTGAGATTTTTATGTTCATAATACTACCACTTCAGCAAACAGTGGTGTTACCTCCATTTGACATGCAAGGAATGGAGGCACAGAGATTAAGGCCAAAAGTGTCCGTTAATTTTAGGTGTCGAATATGAGATGCCATGGGCCTAATTTTTTTCAGAGTACTTAACATTTTACAGCACTTTTTGTTCAGAGTAGAGCTCCCACTGACTTCAGGGGCAGCTCTGACTACTCTGCACTTCTGTAAATTAGACCCCAGGGCTTCAAGTCAGGCACCCAGAAAATGAGAAGCACCCAATTACTGACCACCTGTGCAAAAGTTTGCTTTACATGACTTGTCTAGCAGAGGCAGGGATAGAATCCAATTCTCCAGGGTGGCATTCTACTGCCTTAACCATGAGACCCTCTTTTCTCTTCCTGCCATCCCCTACCTTAAAAAGAACAGGAGTACTTGTGGCACCTTAGAGACTAACAAATTTATTAGAGCATAAGCTTTCGTGGGCTACAGCCCACTTCTTCGGATGCATATAGAGTGGAACATATATTGAGGAGATATATATACACACATACAGAGAGCATGAACAGGTGGGAGTTGTTTTACCAACTCTGAGAGGCCAATTAAGTAAGAGAAAAAAACTTTTGAAGTGATAATCAAGTTGGTAAGACAACTCCCACCTGTTCATGCTCTCTGTATGTGTGTGTGTATATATATCTCCTCAATATATGTTCCACTCTATATGCATCCGAAGAAGTGGGCTGTAGCCCACGAAAGCTTATGCTCTAATAAATTTGTTAGTCTCTAAGGTGCCACAAGTACTCCTGTTCTTTTTGCGGATACAGACTAACACGGCTGCTACTCTGAATCCCCTACCTTGTTCACTACACATCTTCCAATCTCTGCAACACATGAAGCAGGAATCCTACAAGTAGCATCACTTACTAAACCATCCTGATTCATCTCCGGAGCCGGTCCACTCTATGCACTGAAGGAGGCAGCAAAAATAATGTGATCACGCAATTAAATACTATCATAATACATCTACACAAGGAGGCTGAATTAAGATTGCATGGTCAACTTTAATACTGGTGGTTCCTAACTTTTGAGTGCTTGACTTTGCAACTTTAGTGTCCCTTTTAACATAAGAAATTGCATCCAACCCATCAAGGTTTTTAAAATGCTTAAATTGAAAAAACAAATTTCATCCTGTGAAATCATGTTGGACCTTTCCTCCCACCCTGCCTCTCCTGCCCGTCCTGATACCAGTCAGCTCTGTGTTCTTGGGGAACCAGAGTGCAGTATCTAGCCTGTCTGACTCATGAAAGACCCTCTTTCTCTCCCTCCTCCCCCCCCTCCCCTGCTTGAACCAAAACTGATCAGAGAGCAGTGAAGGGCGTTGGGAGAGCCACCTCAACCCCTCCTGACAAGGGTGACAAGATTAAGACATCTCCATTTGCATACAGAATGGAGAGCAGAGACAACTCCCCAAGCCTCATCTGCATGAAAGATGGGACAGGGATTAGCATACAGAATGAAGAACAGAGAACCCCACTGAACTCTGGGACCAGAAAAGCAAGGAAGCACTGCATCATGGGAATCTCTGCTCCAGATGTTAATGAACGTACACCTGCCCACACCCAGCTTAGCAGTTATCAGACCAATTCTAGTAATGAATCCTTGATTGATATCCAAAGCAGCCTAGTTGCACTGTGAGCTCCCTGGAAGAAAACGCCACCCATAGCCAAGAGTGATCAGCTCCTATTGTCTAGCCTAAAGAAAACCCTTGAGTCATCAGTTTACCCATAAACAAATCTAGTGTTCTCCCTTAAACCACTGTTGTTTCTCTACAAAAACCTCTACTTATGTTCAAGTAAGTGTTCTGATGCTCAGATCCAAACTATGCATCAGTTCCACTGGGACTCCATCTTCTCCTGACTGATCGTGCTGGGGGCTCTGCCTGTCTCCAGCACTCAGGACCCTGAGCTACCACCATCACCTGGGAACCCCGAACAGTTCAAGCCTCATGGAGTGGGTGAGATCCCCTTCTTACTCTCTCTGTTTTCCTTTCTACCTTAGGTATTAACCTTTAATAATGTATGTTATGTTGGTTTAACTCTCCTTGTGTAGTTATTACTATTATTCAATAAATAACTTTTATGGTTAAGCTGGCTGCTTCTCTCTCTCTTGTTGAACTTTACTCTTTTGTGTTTTTAGCTTCCCCCATTTACTCTGCAGCAACGCTTCTTTTACCTAAGCTAAAGATCCCTGCAGTGCCCAAAATACTGTGGGGTTTGCTCATCAAGTAGGTTACTACCAGTACAATTTTGATGTGAGAGTGGGGATAGGGACATGCTGAATCTGGGACAATAAGGGTGGCAGCTTGAAAGTGCTGATTGACCCAATCCGCTCAGACTTGCTCTGTGTGTGTGTGTGTGTGTGTGTGTGTGTGTGTGTGGGTTCATCCAGTTCTGGGGCTGGAGGAACCCAGCCCTAGGGAACCTAGGTCCTGCAGGATAGCTCCATTGGGAAGGGACTTGCAGAAGGGAGAAGTAGAGCTCCATATGAAAACACAAGTGACACAAGCAGTACATTGATAGAATTACAGAAACCTGCCTCCTCCCCCCAGAAGAGTAACTCGAATGAATAAATAAGCATACCCCAAAGTAACAGGTAAATCTGGTAACAAATTGGTGGAGAAATGCGGGCACGTGACCCTAATCATGTGGTAATTGTGGAGTGGGGAAACTGAGGCACAGACCTGAGTAAACTTTATTTTTTTTCCTTTTTCAGACCAAGCTCCTTTAGCAAGGTCTCTCTCTCTCTCTCTCTCTCATAGACTATTTGGTAACCTTCTGTTAAGAATCGTGCTTAGAATACCTGTAGAACTGTGAAATAAGGAGTTAAGAGTAGTGCCTTAAAAATAAAGGTTTTAGAAAGAGCTGTCGGTGGGGATCATTAGTGAAATAAGGAAACAGAGATGGTTGAAAAATACCTTTTTGCTGCTTGCTTGAGACCGGAGAAAACTAACCGGTTAGAGAGATGGGTAATGAAGAAGGGGAAATGCCCCTGGGAAAGGGGGTGTTTTAAGGGTGAGAATCCCCTGACTGAAGCTAGGGCTTGTCTACACTACAAAATTAGGTCGGATTTATAGAAGCCGGTTTTATAGAAACCAGTTTTATGCAGCCGACTGTGTGTGTCCCCACATAAAATGCTCTAAGTGCATGAAGTCGGCGGACCGCGTCCACAGTACCGAGGCTAGCGTCGACTTCCGGCGCATTGCACTATGGGTACCTATGGGTACCTATCCCACAGTTCCCGGAGTCTCCGGTGCCCATTGGAATTATGGGTTGAGATCGCAATGCCCGAATGATGCAAAGCAGTGCCGCGGGGGGTTCTGGGTACATTGCGTCAGGCCCCTCCCCCGCCGTCACAGCAACGGCAGACAATAGATTCGCGCCTTTTTACCTGGGTTACCTGTGCAGACAACATACCACGCCAAGCATGGAGCCCGCTCAGCTCAGCTCACCGTCACCATATGTCTTCCGGGTGCCGGCAAACGTGGGACTGCATTGCTAAACAGCAGCAGCAGCTAACTGCCTTTTGGCGGTAGACGGTGCAGCATGAGTGGTAGCCTTCATCGGCGCTCGGGATGCTGGTAGCTGTGGGGCTGGCAGCCGTAGGGCTGCATTGCACCAGCCCCTTGCCTTTTGGCAGTAGATGGTTTATTACGACTGGTAACCGTCCTCGTCGGACAAATTTACAGGTTGCCTGAAATGCTCATAGATTATTGTAGCCTGAGCGCCTTTACCGATCCTTCTGGCTACTGTACAGCATATATTGCTACACAGCAGCAACCCCTTGCCTTTAACCGTCCTCGTTGGACGATGATGGCTACCAGTCGTAGTATACTATTTTCTGCCAAGTATTGTCTGCTAAGCACCCAGAAAAGGCCGAGGGCGATCTGGGTGCTGGCAGACATATGGCTGGCACACGTAGGGTTACATTGCTACCAAGCACCCAGAAAATGCCGAGGGCTATCAGTCATGCTGCACTGTCGTCTTAAGATGTAAAAAATAGATTTGTTCTGTATTCATTTCCTTCCCCCCTCCCTCCGTCAAATCAACGGCCCGCTAAACCCAGGAGTTCAATCTCGGGGGGGGGGGGGGGGCATTCTGTGTGACAGTTGTTTGTATTTCTCCCTGATGCACAGCCACCTTTCTTGATTTTAATTCCCTGTACCTGTACGCCATGTCGTCAGTCGCCCGCCCCTCCCTCCTTCCCTCCCTCCCTCCCTCCCTTCTTCCCCTGGTCTTTAGATACTAGTTTCGCGCCTTTTTTCAGACCAGACGCCATAGCTATCACTGGGATCATGGATCCCGCTCAGATCACCGCGGCAATTATGAGCATTATGAACACCACGCGCATTGTCCTGGAGTATATGCACAGCCTGGACATGCCAAAGCAAAACCAGGAGGACCAGCTGAGGAGGAGGAGGAGGCGATTGCAGTGCGGCGACGATAGTGATGAGGAAATTGACATGGACCTAGACCTCTCACAAGGCACAGGCCCCAGCAATGTGGAAATCATGGTGTTACTGGGGCAGGTTCATGCCATGGAACGCCGATTCTGGGCCCGGGAAACAAGCACAGACTGGTGGGACCACATCGTGTTGCAGGTCTGGGACGATTCCCAGTGGCTGCGAAACTTTCGCATGCGTAAGGGCACTTTCATGGAACTTTGTGACTTGCTTTCCCCTGCCCTGAAGCGCCAGAATACCAGGATGAGAGCAGCCCTCACAGTTGAGAAGCGAGTGGCGATAGCCCTGTGGAAGCTTGCAACGCCAGACAGCTACCGGTCAGTCGGGAATCAATTTGGAGTGGGCAAATCTACTGTGGGGGCTGCTGTGATCCAAGTTGCCAGGGCAATGAGAGACCTGGTGATATCAAGGGTAGTGACTCTGGGAAACGTGCAGGACATAGTGGATGGCTTTGCTGCAATGGGATTCCCAAACTGTGGTGGGGCGATAGACGGAACCCATATCCCTATCTTGGCACCGGCGCACCAAGCCACCGAGTACATAAACCGCAAGGGGTACTTTTCAATGCTGCTGCAAGCCCTGGTGGATCACAAGGGACGTTTCATCGACATCAACGTGGGCTGGCCGGGAAGGGTACATGATGCTCGCGTCTTCAGGCACTCTCTTCTGTTTCGAAAGCTGGAGGAAGGGACTTTCTTCCCGGACCAGAAAATAACCATTGGGGATGTTGAAATGCCTATCGTGATCCTTGGGGACCCAGCCTACCCCTTAATGCCATGGCTCATGAAGCCGTACACAGGCAGCCTGGACAGGAGTCAGGACCTGTTCAACTACAGGCTGAGCAAGTGCCGAATGGTGGTGGAATGTGCATTTGGGCGTTTAAAAGCGCGCTGGCGCAGCTTACTGACTCGCTGTGACCTCAGCGAAAAGAATATCCCCATTGTTATTGCTGCTTGCTGTGCGCTCCACAATATCTGTGAGAGTAAGGGGGAGACATTTATGGCGGGGTGGGAGGTAGAGGCAAATCGCCTGGCCGCTGATTACGCACAGCCAGACACCAGGTCGGTTAGAGCAGCACAGCAGGGCGCGGTGCGCATCAGAGAGGCTTTGAAAACTAGTTTTGTGACTGGCCAGGATACGGTGTGAAACTTCTGTTTGTTTCTCCTTGATGAAATCGCAGCCCCCCCACCCACCCGGTTAACTCTACTACCCTGTAAACCAAGCACCCCAACCTCCCCTACCCTCCCCTCTTCAAGCACCACTTGCAGAGGCAATAAAGTCATTGTTACTTCACATTCATGCATTCTTTATTAATTCAGCACACAACTAGGGGGATAATTGCAAAGGTAGCCCGGGATGGGTGGGGGAGGAGGGAAGCAGCACACAACTAGGGGGATAATTGCAAAGGTAGCCCGGGATGGGTGGGGGAGGAGGGAAGGAAAAGGACACACTGCACTTTAAAACTTTAAAACTTATTGCTGTGGAAATCATCTAGGGTGGAGTGATTGGGTGGCCGGAGGCCCCCCCACCGTGTTCTTGGGCGTCTGGGTGAGGAGGCAATGGGACTTGGGGAGGAGGGCTGTTGGTTACAGAGGGGCTGTAGCGGCGGTCTCTGCTCCTGCTGTTGGTTACAGAGGGGCTGTAGCGGCGGTCTCTGCTCCTGCTGCCTTTCCTGCAGCTCAACCGTACGCAGGAGCATATCACTTCGATGCTCCAGCAGCCGGAGCATCGACTCTTGCTTTATGAGTACAAGTTGACACCACTTCTGCTCTTCAGCCTGCGTTTCAGCACGCAACTTCTCCTCTTGAGCACGCGACTTCTCCTCTTCAGCCCGCCACCTCTCCTCTCGCTCATATTGGGCTTTTTTTAAAATCAGTCATTGACTGCCTCCACGCATTCTGCTGTGCTCTGTCAGCGTTGGAGGCAGTCTGTAGTTCAGTGAACATTTCGTCACGCGTCCTTCGCTTCCTTCTTCGAATATTCACTAGCCTCTGTGAAGGTGAAACATTTGCAGCTGGTGGAGGAGAAGGGAGAGTTGTTTAAAAAAGATACATTTTTGAGAACAATGGGTACACTCTTTCACGTTAGATTTTGCTGTTCACATCACACAGCACATGTGCTTTCGTTACAAGGTCGCATTTTTCCTCTTATATTGAGGGCCTGCCGGTTTGGTGTGAGAGATCACTCACGCAGTGCCAGGCCACAGATTTCAGCTTGCAGGCAGCCATGGTAAGACACAGTCTTTTGGCTTTTTTAACCTTGTTAACAAGTGGGGATGGTTTCAAACAGTAGTGCTCTCATTAACCATACCAAGCACCCGTTGGGTTGGCCATTTAAAATGGGTTTGCAATGTAAAAGGAGGGGCTGCGGTTTCAGGTTTAACATGCAGCACAAACCCAACTAACTCCCCTCCCCCACACACCCAATTCTCTGGGATGGTCACTTCACCCCTCCCCCCCACCGCGTGGTTAACAGCGGGGAATATTTCTGTTCAGCAGAGCAGGAAGGGGCACCTCTGAATGTCCCCTTAATAAAATCGCCCCATTTCAACCAGGTGACCGTGAATGATATCACTCTCCTGAGGATAACAAAGAGCGATAAGGAATGGATGTTGTCTGCATGCCAGCGAACACCGGGACCATACGCTGCCATGCTTTGTTATGCAATGATTCCAGACTACGTGCTACTGGCCTGGCGTGGTAAAGTGTCCTACCATGGCGGACGGGATAAGGCAGCCCTCCCCAGAAACCTTTTGCAAAGGCTTTGGGAGTACATGAAGGAGAGCTTTCTGGAGATGTCCCTGGAGGATTTCCGCTCCATCCCCATACACGTTAACAGACTTTTCCAGTAGCTGTACTGGCCGCGATTGCCAGGGCAAATTAATCATTAATCATTAAACACGCTTGTTTTTAAACCATGTGTAATCTTTACAAAGGTACACTCACCAGAGGTCCCCTGTGTGCCCACAGGGTCTTGGGTGAGTTCGGGGGTTACTGGTTCCAGGTCCAGGGTGACAAATATATCCTGGCTGTTGGGGAAACTGGTTTCTCCGCTTCCTTGCTGCTGTGAGCTATCTATGGTGTTCTCTCCATCCTCATCTTCCTCGTCCGCCGAACCCGCTTCCCTGTTTCCAGCGAGGGACTGATAGCACACGCTTGGGCTACTGGTGGCTGCACCCCCTAGAATGGCATGCAGCTCCTCGTAGTAGCGGCATGTTTGCGGCTCAGCCCCGGACCTTCCGTTTGCGTCTCTGGCTTTGTGGTAGGCTTGCCTTAGCTCCTTAATTTTCACGCGGCACTGCTGTGCGTCCCTGTTATGGCCTCTGTCCTTCATGGCCTTGGAGATCTTTTCTAATGTTTTGCCATTTCTTTTACTGTTTCGGAGTTCGGCCAGCACTGCTTCATCTCCCCAGATGGCGATCAGATCCCGTACCTCCCGTTCGGTCCAGGCTGGAGCTCTTTTGCGATCCTGGGACTGGGACTCCATCACGGTTACCTGTGCTGATGAGCTCTGCATGGTCACCTGTGCTCTCCACGCTGAGCAAACAGGAAATGAAATTCAAACGTTCGCGGGGCTTTTCCTGTCTACCTGGCCAGTGCATCTGAGATGAGAGTGCTGTCCAGAGCGGTCACAATGAAGCACTGTGGGATAGCTCCCGGAGGCCACTAATGTCGAATTCCGTCCTCACTAACCCAATTCCGACCCCCCTAAGGCCGATTTTATCGCTAATCCCCTCGTCGAGGTGGTGTAAAGAAACCGGTTTAAAGGGCCCTTTAAGTCGAAAGAAAGGGCTTCGTCGTGTAAACGTGTCCAGGCTTAAGTCGACTTAACGCAGCTAAAGTCGACATAAACTCGTAGTGTAGACCAGGCCCTAGTCTGAGCTTTGGACAATATTGCACAACCTTTAAGCCACGTGGTAGAGCAAAGGTTAAGCATGGGCATTATTTTATGCATGTCTGGACATGGTTGAAATGGTAAAGAGAGGGCAGGAACTAGAGCTTGAGAAAAAGCAATTACAACAACATTTGAATAAATGGGAGACAGACGGGTGTGAATTGATAGCAGAAAAGCTCAGAATGGTGACTACTCAGAGATATACAAGAGGAGAGAGACAAGGCAAGCAGGAATGCAGAACAGTATAGGAAAGACAACAAGGAGTCTGGTGGCACCTTAAAGACTAACAGATTTATTTGGGCATAAGCTTTCGTGGGTAAAAAACTCACTTCTTCAGATGCATAGAGTGAAAGTTACAGATGCAGGTATTGTATACTGACACATGGAGAGAAGGGAGTTACTTCGCAAGTGGAGAACCAGTGTTGACAGGGCCAATTCAATCAGAGTGGATGTAGTCCACTCCCAATAATAGATGAGGAGGTGTCAATTCCAGGAGAGGAAAAGCTGTTTCTGTAATGAGCCAGCCAGTCCCTATTCAAGCCCAGATTAATGGTGTTAAATTTGCAAATGAATTTTAGTTCTGCTGATTCTCTGAAGTCTGTTTCTGAAGTTGTTTTTTGTTTAATAATAGTGACTTTTAAATCTGTAATAGAATGACCAGGGAGATTGAAGTGTTCACTTACTGGCTTTTGTGTGTTACCATTCCTGATGTCCGATTTGTGTCCATTTATTCTTTTGCGGAGGGACTGTCCGGTTTGGCCAATGTACATGGCAGAGGGGCATTGCTGGCACATGATGGCACAGTATAGGAAAGAGTTAACACACACACAAGTTCTGTTAGAAGAAGCAAGAGGAGCAACTCCTTTCTTGGCAGAAAAGAACAGGGCAGCAAAGGCAGCAGCAGACCATCAGGAATGCGAGGCAAAGATTAGTAAATTGTGTGCCCAATTTAGCGCCCATAAGGGGGTGGTAACCTTACAGCTGCTAAGTGAGGATTGTGATTTCGATCCCCCTGGGAAAATAAAGATACCCCCTGATGCTGTCACCCAAAACCCATTTAACCCCGATTGGCCACACATGCATAATGTTGCCCCTGTTTCCACAAGGGAGGTTAAACACATAGTTGCAGGAGCCAATCTTCCCACAACAGAGCTGGTCATGGACGTAGTAAAGTGGTCTCCTAGTCAAGCCAAGGCTATTGCTGAGAGACTGAGTTCACTGAACCGGGCACAGCCGTTGCATAGCTGGCCTGTGTTTGGCAAATGTATCCCTCTGCTGATGGCATGGACTTAACCCAATTGGCTCAGTTATGCGCCTCTCCTTGTGATGCAGATGCTCTGACATAGGCATAGGTTCTTGGGAGCGGACTGCCACTGGACCCCGGGAATGGATGATATGTGCTCTTAAAATATTACTGCCTGCGTCTTCCCTTAAGAAACTGTATATAATGGAAGAGCAGAAACCAGGAGAGGCCCCAGAAGCTTACCTAATTCGAAAGAAAATGCTGGCAGCTCTCTCTGATTCATTACCCCAGACCGAAGAGAATGGGATTATCGCTTTCCGGTATCAGGGACCTGAATTAGTACACAGCACTTATGCAGGACTAAATTCTCAGACAAAATTGACCAGGGGGACTGTGGATTTAGAACACCTAACCTGGAGTGAACTAGTGGCAAAAATCAAACAGGCAGGAGATTTGCTGCAAGAAACTGGGGTCTTAAAAAGACTACCTCAGAGCCCGTGCAGGCTATCACATTTACAAAGAATAGTCCTTACTCTGCCAGGCACCCTCCCAATCCTAATTCCCCTACCTCCCACAACCCTGGGCAGCGCCGACCCAAGGAGACCCTTAGGAACATGATTTGGAAGGAGCTGGTGAGGTTAGGGGAGGATATGGGAAAATATGATCGCCAGCCCCTCAGCATCCTGATTAATGCTTTGTCTCAGGTCATGTGGAAAACAGAGTTAATGCAGGGAGCTCCCCCACAACCCACTACCCTGGTACGGAGTGCATCCCCCATGCCCACTCCCTGTCAAAGCCAGATCCCTGCCCCCTCTTCTGAGTGGAGGATCTGGGAGTCTGACAATCAGTAGGGGTGTCTGGCTCCCCACGGGCCTCCCCAGCTGATCACAAGACATCAGTGCGACATATGGAGGAGACCCACTGTGAGGGCTACAGTGGGGAACCCAGGGATGTTAGCCCAATTGCTAGCGGACAGGATCTCTGAAGGGAGACCCACCACTAAACAGGTTCAGCTCAGCGGGTATGAGGGAGAAACTGTCTCCCTATTTGCCTGTTAAAAAAGCCATCCCAATCTCCCAGTGTTTGTCTGTGACAAGGGGGAGGGAAGTTCAAACTGTCTGTCTAGTCAGAAAAGCAGTTTAACTGCTGGGGGAGAAAATGTCTCCAGTGTGCTGTCTGTGGAACAGGCAGAAAGTACCTCTCAGTTTATGCTGACTGAGGATTTGTCAGTCGTGCCAGATGCGGTTCTGGACTCAGCTAAAACCCAGGAAGGAAGTATTCCTAAGCCTGTGTCTGTTGAGGGTAATGACTTTCCCATGGAGCGAGCTACCCCAATCTCAAAACGTTTGTCTGGGAACAAAGGGGAGGAAATTCCTAACTTTGTGAATGTTAGGAATGGCAGTTTATCTGTTGGGGGAGAGTTTGTCTCCAATCTTCTGTCTGAGGAGCAGACAGAATGTGCCTCTCGGCTTATACTGATTGAGGATATGTCCGTTGTTGTCTCAGAAGTTGTTCTGGACTCAACTGAAACCCAGAAAGATGCTCAGGAAGATGTTTCTGTAGAGCAACCCTTAGCTAAAAAGGGAAAGGACAATATTTCTGGGGAAAATGAATTGTTGCCTAAAAGTGCTCCTGAAGGAATAAAACCTCATGCTAGCTTTTGCAAGCAGTTTGCTGCAACTGAAGGGTGTGGAAGTGAGTTAATTGAGTTACCTCAGAATGCATCATTACCTGTGGCAAGCAACAGTGTAGGTGCTAAGAAATTTGGTTCAGTTTCTAGCTGCCAAAGTTTCAACGGTGTATGAATCCACTGACTTTGTTTTCGAAAGATCCAGGGTGGAAGCCATCCCTACTAAAACCAACACTGCCTCTGTCATTGCTAAGCAGCTTTTTACACACTCCTGGGATGGCTGCTGCTCTATTGTGAATCAGGCCAACCCCAGTATTTGTCAGGTAGAAATCCTAAATGGGAAAAATGGAAAACCCTGGCGGAAATGGTTTCATTCTTCACAGCTCAAAGAATGGAAGGATAAACCACCTGACCCAGACTGTCTTCTCCATCCTGTTGGCCACCCTTCTTGGCCAGCAAGAAGGAACGGCTTTGAGCCATTGGAAAATACGCATCAAGTGGGCTGGTTGGTGCCTACCCCGATGTTGATACAGGAAAAGGCCAGAAAAGTCCTTGACTTATTATGGCCACCCTCATGTAGGTCATTGCTTCATGTTCACCCTGTAATATTGGTCCCAAATTCTCCCAGTATATAGGGGGGGGGGGGAGTGTGGGAAGTTTTTTTTCTCTTCTCTGTCCCCTCACAGGTCCCGTACACGAGCCATGACATCCCACGGGTGCACCAGCACCCTGCTGTTCATAAGTGTCTGGAGTCTGATGCTGTCCAGGCTCTATGCTGTACCTGTGATCCCTCTGAGCCTCTGGAGGTGCTTGCCAGCTGGAGCCCAGGAAGCAAAATTGCTGTGCCACATGCATGGATTCTATGGGAATGGGAGCAACCCCCTGGCCCTGCAACATCACTACCAGTTCTACGCTGTTGGCAACTCCTTGGGTTTCCCCTGGGAAAGCACTGTCAATTGAATGCAGAGTGCCACCGGAGAGTCACTCAAGTTTTGTTATGAAACTAAGACCATCCCAGACTCCGTCCCATTCTTCTGTAAGCCATTGTGGTCTTGAATGGGACATACACCATCAAACACACCCAGTGACAGCCTCCTGGGTGGCGAAAGGTGCAGCGTAGCCCTGGTTTCTTCCATTGTTTGGACAACAACCATGCCCCTACGTGTTGTCATTGTCGTTGGAATTCAGACACCTCCGTTACCCGGAGATGAACTGCAGCTGTCTCTGATCATGCCAGCAGGCAAAAATATCACATGGTTCCTCATAAACTGGGAACCGCTGAACTGGACTTTAGCTGGACATGACTTGATTCAGCAAGGTCCCCTAGACTGGGTAGTTCCATTAAGACACACATTGTGACAAGCTCATGCCAACAATTTGGTTTAAATTCTATGGGCATATTGCCATTTCGGAGGGATTTCATGTGCCTGATTGGTACAGCAGAGTGGAAGTGGGCCACCAACAACAATTTAATTTTCAACCCTCTGATTACAAACCTTGCTTCCCTCCGATGTTTAAGAGCCCCAATTTCAGGACACCATGAAGGAGGCTCAAATCCACTTAGAGGGCATAAATATCTCTCACATAACTCCTGCATGTGCTCCCTTGCTTGGAACTCGCCATAAGGGTTGGGATGAATGGGTAATCTGGCACTAAGTCTCACTGTTCCTTCGATGTTATCTAGGAAGAGGGGTATGTTATTGTCTATGCTGGTAAAGCGTGTGTGTGTGTGTGTGTGTGTGTGTAAGGACAAAATGTAATACTGTATTAATTAATGGACATTGGATCCAACCATGGTGCCTTACATTAATTGCTGTTTCTGTAATGTAACCACCATTGATAGTTGGGCCTATATTGACTGTACAACATTTAAATGCCTATCCTGAGCTCTGCAAGGAGGTTCCCCCATTTCACTGGGAATGGATCTCATTACCATTAAGGTAAAAACACAGGCCATCACTCCTGGTGGGAGACTTTGTTTGGGTGGAGCCCCAGTGCAACAGGTCTTTTAAATATTATATTTCACCCTATTGTGGTGATCATTGGTTTCCAAATTATACTATACTTATGCTGATTTGTTGGATACAATGACTGATGCAGCAGCTGTAATGGATGGAAGATCAGACCTAGTACTATAGGGTAAGGATGTGATGGGGATAGTCTCTCAGCGCAAGCACCCCATCAACAGGGGACTTGATACCAGTTATCTCTGTGTTCTTGGGAAACTAGGGTGCAGTATTTAGCCTGTCTGACTCATGAAAGACAGCCCCCGCCCCTCCCCCGGCTCTGCTTGAACCAAAACTGATCAGAGAAAAGGCTTGCAGAGAGCAGTGAAGGGCGGGAGACACACCTTGACCCCTCCTGCCAAGGGTGACAAGATTAAGACATCTCCATTTGTGTACAGAATGGAGAGTAGAGACATCTCCATCTTTCATGCAGATGAGGCTAGGGGATAGGGATTAGCATACAGAATGAAGAACCGAGAACCCCACTGATCCCTGGGATCAGAAAAGCAGGGAAGCACTGCATCACGGGAAGCTCTGCTCTAGATGTTAATGAACCTACGCTTACCCACACCCAGCTCAGCAGTTATCAGACCAATTTTTGGGTACGTCTTCACTTACATCCGGGTCCGGATGTAAGCAATCGATTTTCTGAGTTCGATTTATCGCGTCTGGTTAAGACGCGATAAATCGATCCCGGATCGATCCCGGAAGTGCCCCGGATCGATCCCGGAAGTGCTCGCCTTCGACGCTGGTACTCCAGCTCGGCGAGCGGAGTACGCAGCATCGACGGGGGAGCCTTCCTGCCGCGTCTGGACCGCGGTAACGTCGGACTAAGGTACTTCGAATTCAGCTACGTTATTAACGTAGCTGAATTTGCGTACCTTAGTCCGAAGTGGGGGGGTTAGTGTAGACCAGCCCCTAGTAATGATAATGAAGCCTTGATTGATATCCAAAATACTGAAGCAGGCTCTAGCCTTTGTCCAGTTTCCCAGGCAGAAGGTGTCACCTGGCCCCAACCCTCTCCTAGGCTCAGGTTACATGCTCAAGTATCATCCCTCAAGTGAAGTCACACCCTGATATCCCAGAACCAATGCAGACAGTACCAGTAAAACTCCCACACAACTTTCCCAGCTCAATACTCCCCACTCCGGCACAGGAGTATACTCTACTTTGAGGGTTAGCCCTTTCCTCTCCTGCCCCTACTCACTACCCTGGCTCCTGCCCCATCCCTAGCTGCTGTTCATGGTTTCCCACCCCTGCTTTTATCTTCTCTTGCACTTCAGCTCCTCCCTTTCCTCCTACACCCTCTTACCTTTCTCTCCCAGTTCCTCACCCAGAGGTGAAAGTAAGCTGGTACGGAGGACTGGTAAGAAAAGGCGCAGTAGTGTAGCGGCAAGAAAATGGAGCATTCTCTCCCTCTCTGACTCCTTCCTGGCTCCAGCAATATTGAGGGTCCGGGGGCCCGGCTCCACGAATCTTCAGGGCCGGGTCTCCCCCCTGGCCCCACCTGCTCCCCCTTTGCCTCCCCTGAGTGTGGGCTGGCCCCCCTTTGCTGCCCCCGTGCACCTCCCTGGGTCACGGAAGCTCTCCTGTCTCTCCCCTGAAGCTCCATGCTGCCTGCCTGCATTAATTGCTGCCCCAGGGTCCTAGTGCCCTCCTTCACTACTGCCAGGGCAGGCTGCCCTTCCCCCTCAGACCCTTTCATTTTCCAGTGGGACCCTCCACCAATACAACCGCCCCCCCTGCCCACAGTCACCACTCTTGCCCCATGCTGGG
Source organism: Emys orbicularis (assembly GCF_028017835.1). Taxonomy (NCBI): domain Eukaryota; kingdom Metazoa; phylum Chordata; order Testudines; family Emydidae; genus Emys; species Emys orbicularis. The sequence continues at coordinate 91,569,431 of NC_088687.1, read as the reverse complement.
CAAGGGGCAGCCCCGTCCCCCACCCCCAGTGAGGCTACAGTGAGGGGCAGCAGCAGGGGAAGAGGTGCACATGTGATGACAGCCCCCCCCCCCAACATGGCACCCACCACAGGGGAGGTGAGGGGGATTCCTGGACCTGAGAGGGGCCCTAGGAGCACGTGTAGTGACAGTGGGGGGATGAGTGTGCTGCTGGGGGGGAGAAGGGGGTCCCTACCCCAGAGCTTGCTGCTGCTGGCAGGGAGAGGGCTGGGGGGGAGTCCTCTCTGGCTCCAGTCCCAGGGCAGCCTGCCTGCACCCCAAACTCATCCCCAGCCCTGCCCTGCCCCAGAGCCCTCATCCCCATGCACCCTAACCCTCTGCCTCAGCCCTGAGTCCCTCCCACACCCCAAACCCCTCATCCTCAGCCACACCCCAAATCCACCCACAGCCCTCACCCCTGCACCCTCCGCCTCTGCACCCCCTCTTATCCTCAAACTCCCTCCCAGAGCCTTCACCCTGCACCCCTCCTGCACCCCAGTTCCCTGCACCCCAGACCTCCTCCCCCACCCAAACTCCCTCCCAGAGACTTGGGCAGGTGGGGGGTGGAGTTTGGGGGGGGGCAGAGTTTGGGCAGGGGCAGGTTCTGGGCACCACCAAAATTTCTACAAACCTGCCATCCCTGCTGGCAAGAGCTGGTGCACCATACCAGGGTGGACTGGCTTCCTGAGGCAGCAATTTAAAGGGCTGGAACCCAGGGCCCTTTAAATTGCCGCCAGATCCCTGGGGTAGCAGCAGTGGGGTGCGGGTGACTATTTAAAGGGCCCAGGGCTCCTGCCGCCGCTACTGCCCCAGGCCCTTTAAATCGCCGCTGGAGCCCCACTTCCACTACCCCAGGGCTCTGGGGACAATTTAAAGGGCCTGGGCCCTTTAAATAGCCCCCTGAGCCTGCCGGAGCCCTGGGGTAGCAGCGGCAGGGCTCTGGTGGCTATTGAAAGGGTTGGGGGCTCCTGCTGCCTCTACCACCCCAGGCCCTTTAAATAGCCACCGGAGACCTGCCACCGCTACCCCAGGGCTCCAGCAGCAGGGCTCCGGAGACGATTTAAAGGGCCCTGGAGGGTAGCGGCAGGCGGAGCCCTAGGCCCTGCTGCTGGAGCCCTGGGGCTCCGTCGGCAATTTAAAGGGCCCGGGGCTCTGCTGTGGTAGCAGCAGCTAGAGCCCCGGGCCCTTTAAATCACCCCCTTTAAATTGCCCCCAAATCCCAGGGCTCCCAGCCACCTCTGCAGCTGGGAGCTCAGGCAGTGATTTAAAGGGCTTAAGGCTCCCAGCTGCTGCTACCACAGCCCTAGCCCTGGGCCCTTTAAATTCTGATTTAAATCCTGATTTAAAGAGCCTGGGGATTTAAAGGCCCCGCCTCTTCTGGTGGAGGCCACGCCCCTCCTCAGGACTCCGGAGTACCGGCAAGTCCTTTAAGTTTCACCCCTGTCCTCACCCCTCTGCACTTGAGTCAGTCGGCTTCCTCTTTCCCCTCATACTGTCAACAGGGGCAGCACTGAAGACACAGGAGTTTCCTTGCTCTCAGTTCTTGTGACTGGGCGGAGCAACTGCAAGGAAAGCCCTGCTCAGCCCAGGGATGGAGCACACACAATCACACTATGGGCTGGGGATGGGGCACACTTAGTTCAGCCAGCACATAGGAGCTGTTTGAAGATTCCATTTGCACTGAGCACACTCCATCTCCTGAAAATTTGTCTGTCCAATTCATCCATGTCTCTACTGAGCATGTGCAAAGTGAGATTTTTCCAGAGGCTTATAACTTGGCGAAATTTGGGTGACCTTTCAGGGGAACAGAAAAAAGCTCACCAGTGATAATCCTCTATGCCAAATTTCAACTCCTGGATCTACAGCGTGGAGGTGCTTGACTGTCTCAATGAAATAATTACAAGACCTGGCCATTTTAGCTGAAGCTTTCCAAAATGACACCTGGCATGGACACGAATGGTTAAAGTTTGGCAAAGTTACAAACAACTGAAAACTGGGTCTTAAACAGAAAGTGTTGGGCAACCTTAACTGTCAGTGTGCTACCTGTTATGCTGTAATGGTAACCAAGATGAATACACACTCCTTTTCATGCTCTCCGATCACACCGAAAGCTTAACAGAAACAAAAAGCTATTGGCACAGAATCAAACAAAATTAAGGTTGGAAGTCAGGGGAGTAACTCAGATTTGTTTACACTAGGAAAGAAAGTGCAGCCTAGGATTTACCCAAATGTGCTCAGGTGAAAATTGTTAGCTAGTAAAGTCTGAGCTAGTGTCAGACAGAATCCTATAAAGAAGAGCTAGGAAAGCTGTATTGCACCATCGTGGCCTCTTGAGGCCAGTGCAGGAGTGTCCTCTAAACTCTATCAGCAAAAGTTTTGTCCAATGCAGTTATAACTACTCCTAGTTCCAGCACTGATGGTTGCTTCCACACCCTCTGGCTTGAAGTGGTTTAGTTTGGTTCAGTGGCTCTCAGCACCCCCACTATAAATATTGTTCCAGCATCCCTGTAAATGGCATAAGTTTTCACCACTTCTTTTTTTTTGGGGGGGGGGGGGGGGGGAACCGCTCACTGATTTGGAAAACAATTTTCCTGATTTTTCAGCCTCACTTTTTCCATTAATAAACTTCATCCCATTACTCTGGGTTTATATATTTCTAGCTTGTATTAAATCATTGCTCTTCTTGGTTAGCATTTACAATCGTCCAATACTAGCAGACAGTTACTCTACCCCCTTAATTGTCAGGGAGCCAAGTTGTAGGTATTTACTGTATGTGGTTCCTTTTAATCTTTCCTCAGAGATTACTCCCTCTAGCTCCTTAATTATTTTTGGTAGTTTTTCTCTGAATGCTGAGTGCTGAAACCAGAATATGCAGTAGTCTAAGCATGGTCTTACCATTGCCACAGATAGTTGCTGCAGTTCTCAGTTGCTCTTCTTGGAGTACTCCTCTATTCACAAACTTTTAAAAGTCAATAAAATAGATTTTAAGAGCACTAGGGGTAATGACTGTTTCTTCCTTGGTGTTTGTTCAGGTCCCAGTGTAAGGGGTCACTGAGCCTGACTGGTGCTGCTAGGAGATAAAGTAATTTATAAATGACTAGCAGCATGGTGGAGGTGCAAAGGGTGAGACATTTTTCAGCCCAGAGCTGTACTTTGTAGGATCATGAAGGGTAAGATGAACACTTATTTTCAGGAATTTCTCATAGCATAAGTGTCAAGGCAGGCTTTATCTACTGCTATGTAAGTAAGTTATAATGAGGAAAGCTATTCAGCAAAGACAACTGAAGTTACTGATATAGCAATATTGTAGCAATGAAAACACCATAAATGGCAAACAAAGGGTTGTGTTAGATAATTACTATTCACTTCATTGTCAAAGCATGGAACATGCACAACTCCCCATTGTCAGATTTAACAGTCAGCTGGGTCACCGAATGCTGACTGGGCCCCACCTGATCTGTGTCCCCTCCTCCTACAATCTGCCAGTGGCAGAGGAACAAAAAGATAAGGACCCACAATAAAAACCTGCACTGGGGCCCATGTGCCATAACATCACACATTCAAATAAGGTCTCACTTTTACACCCTACACTCATCCTGCTGCTGCACCCCCATACTGCTCCCCCCTTCTCCCACTCTGCCCAGCTCCATGCTGTGTAATTTACTCCCTTTGGCCCAGGCCCTGCACTAGGGCTGCTGCTAGAGTTTTCACCTCTGCCCCTGCCCAAGCCAGAAGCGCTGTCAGGGTAACCAGAGCTGTGAACCATTGCTGCTGCTGCCCTCAGAGCTCTAGGAAGAGCAGTGCACTGGTTCCTGTGACCCGCATTTGAATTTGGTGGGGTATTTAGAGAAGAGGGACCTCTAAACATTATGGAGGCTCTGCCCTGGGCAGTCCCACTAGCCAGAATTTGCAGCAGAGCTGACACCTTGGAGGTCCCTCCTTGGGCAAATTCAGCTATGGGTGTGGGGACCAGCTCATTGCTCTTTGTAGAGATTCCAGCAGGCTGCAAACAACAGCAGCATCAACCTGTGCCAGGTCTATGTTGTGCAGCCAAGCAACCGTGAGCCTGCAGGGGACCTCCAAGTGCATGGCCTCCTGCTATTCCTCTGCCACTCAATTCTCAGGCCCAACCCTCACAAGTAACTAAGCCATCAGCATGGGAAGGGGCCCTTGCTGCCTCAGGGCTGGATACAGGTCTGTGGGTTGCATGTGTCTTACACAGCCCCTGGCTTTCAGCCTCCATTTTTAGGGGTCCCAGGGGACCCACACTCACCTGTCCTGCAGTGCTTTTGCAAAATCTCACAGCATTTGAGCATGCCCAGTATTAGTCAGGATTTCCTACCCCAGCCTGCAGGGCTCATGGCCACTGACCATGCAATATAACCCAGACTTGAGAGAGAGGCATGTCTTCAGTTCCTCCTTGCACCTCACCTTATCAGGTCAAATTAGATCCTTCTGGCTTGTGAGGTGGTCTCCCAACCTCAAGAACTGAGCTGAGACCACTTTGATCACTTCATTTAGGACCTCAAAATAACTGACCAAGTTTGGCGTGTAATGCTTGAAGGTGAACTGACTGAAATTGACTATATAACTTCATGGTGTTGGGAAATTCTCTTCATGGGATTCCAAAAAGTGTGAACTCTGAGAATGCCATGCTTGATTTTTCAAAAATTGAAATGGGAATTGCATAAAATACCTTGATCCTCACTGAGGTACACTTAGGCAAGATTTGTATAGCTTGTCATGCAAATAACGGTATTGGGGATGCAATCCAGCACTCCTGGCACAAAGCCAGGGCTGGCTCTAGGTTTTTTGCCGCCCCAAGCAAAAACCGAACAAGAAACCTCTGAGAGCACAACTGCCAAAGCAAAAAAAAAAAAAAAAAAGCCACCCCTGGAATTCTGCCACCCCAAGCACGTGCTTGGTTTGCTGGTGCCTAGAGCCGGCCCTGCACAAAGCTAGCGTCGATGGCAATGAAAGTTGGTCTGAATAAAAGTTAAGGTGTATGAGTGTTACTTTACCTTAAAAAATAGAGGGAAATATGACTAGTGTTGGGCAATTGAACCTGAAGTAACCAAACACTGTCAAGAAAACACCTTGTTAGGCATAAAGAGCTTAAAGTTACAAGGTGAAGGAAAACTGTCTTTGCTAATGAAATAAGATGGGCTTAATATTTTGGAACAAAGTGTTCCAAAGAAATCAGACGTTTTAGGTCACAATTAGTCTAAAATGTTTGAGGCAGGATTTTTTTGGCATATCTGCCAAGGAAGAAGAAAAGCCATGTTTAGTTCTAACTGTACAAGGTCTGAATAAACTTCAGCATGGGTTGAAAAACCTGAAATTGAAGATGCAGCTTACATCTTATCATGCATTTATCAGTTTTTGTTGTTTGCTGTTTAACAGATTGATTACTACTCTATACAGTTTGGGGAGGAGTGGGGAAGTGCTTCATGGTAGAAGCCCAAAAAGAGGATTGCTAAAGAATAAAACAGGTCAAGGTCTTTTGACCTGAAAAGTGTAAAATTCTAGAACTCTTAAAAGCAATAGGGTTGTTTAGCTCTGACCAATAAAAGTATGTTCAAGATGCCTATCACTACTTTGCATTGACTGCTCTATGGGTCCATTTAGGAGGAGCTGTCCTATTAAAATAAATGAGTTGAGATTACCCAGCCCTGCTCATCAAAAGTTTTAAACCTCTTAATCAGAAAGCAGCACCATTTTAAATATTGATTTGGTGGTCAAAAAAACCAACCCCCCCCAAAAACCTTGTAGAGATCCAAAATCCTTTTCCAGATGCCCAGGTGGTATTTCAATTGACCTTAATTTTTAATTGCTTGACTTTGTTTCATTAGTGCATAGGATTTAACTTTCTCAGATTTTCACAGTTTATTCATTTGTCCTCGTTTCAAAAGAACCTCCTCACTTCCTGAACAGCCAGCAGAGTTTCCTGTTTGCAGTGAACCTCATTTTACATGAAGCCCTATCTTAATGCAATTTTTCAATCAGAAGATCTATTTAGCAAGGGTAGGAACTCTGCTTCCTAGAGCTATTGTACTGATGTTGGGTCCAATTCTGCAGTTCCTATTCCCATTCAGGCAAAAATTCCCTTTGATGTCAGTGGGAACTTCTGAGTAGGAGTTGAATGGAGGATGCTTTATGACGATGATTGTGAGGTCCAGAGCAATTTTGAAATACATGTGAGTTAAGAGCACTCCAGCATCTCTCAGGATCAGACTTAGTATGAAATGCAGATTATGGGCAGGAATTTAGGAAAACTATATGCAAAAAGATTTGAAGACACTAGATTTCCCCCCCCCCCCAGTTTTAAACATTTAACAGTGCACTTATTGATTATACTCTGTACAGACATATACCAAGTTATAAACCTTTTCCTCTTGTGTTCTCTCTTAGACCTTAATCATGTAAAGCATATTTACAATAGAAGGAAAAAAAATACTTGAGGTACAAAAACCCAAAAGAATATCTGAGGTATAAATACAAGTATATTTTAAATAATTATCTTTATCATGCTTTACTTATGTTTGACAGTATGCTGTGGGCAAGTATACATATTTACGATAGACTGGTATGTACACCATATGATTTTACAAATTCAAAGAGTTTCAAATTGAATATAGAAGGGCTCCTTATTCATGAGGAAACTAATACATTTGCCATTAAAAAAAATAAAAATAATACTGACAATGGTAACAAAAAGTTTCAGCCACCTTGCAACTCATTCATACCCTCAGTCACAAAATACATTTTTCACATAATACTGCATCTCTAAATCAAATCCGTACTTTATAGTAAAACCTGCATAAAGACCACCTTTTCCAGAGGACCTCTTGGTTTCCTACTGTCCATAACATGATTGTCAGTGAGAAATATCCAAAGGGTTTTTAAAAAATTAAATGGCTCACATTGAAGCTCTCAAAGCTTCATGTTAATGTGCAGCTTTCAGAAAGGCAGGTAAAGGAGAGAGAAAAATCCATATGAATCTTCCTAGTCAACTTACTCTGTCTGCTGCCTTAGGTGTCCTGCCATCAGGATTCCTATGTCTACATTTTCTTCTTAAAAACCATTAGGATATAGCGAAACATACCATGATCATGTACAATTATTACAACACATCCAGGAGTAAATGCAACAAATATTCATTTTTAGGCAATAAAACAATTTGACATTACTGGCTTTTTTGGCCACTAGAGAAGAATTTCAACACTACTTCAATCTACATAGTTTACAAGTGTATTCTGTATTGCAGTAAATTTGCTAATCACTCCTAAAAAGATCATGTGGGTTTGAAACAGACAGAGCAAGTCTACTATAACAATTGCTTACAGGTTAACAATGTTAATAACACAAAACAGGCAAGAATGAAGGATTGCTGCTGCTGGTCCATTGGGTAGTCAGAGATTCCAGGTTGAACTGTATCCAATACATTAAAATCCATTCTGTGGATCCATATCAGTGTGCCAGACACCATGCTTCTAGCTATTCCTTTCAACAATTACACTCATTCACACTTATCTCTGTGCAAACCTTTCTTTGCTTCTCTCCGTGAGAGCACATTGAAGAGTACCAGCTATTCCAGTGGATACACCAGTCCCTCAACACATTACAAATAAAATGACAGGTATGTACATAAAGCTAATATCACATGGGAATGAAGTATCTTTACCCCATTCCATAATATATTTGTGTTAAGAGATTTGCTTCTCAGAAGCAACTCAAACCATCTAGTAATAGTACAATATACAGTTTTGATTTTTTTGTTTTGTTTTGCACACAGTCAGCCTATATATTCCAGTCAAGGTCTATACTACAGACCTTACACAGACAGGAAGCAGCTTTAAAATGTATGGGATGGTCACAGTCCAATTCAATATATTAGTCTTCCAAGACACCAATTGCATGTCATCCATTCGACAGTCTTCAGTTGCTAGGAATGTGTACATTGATGATGGGTTTAATGCGTAGTTGTAGTCACCTGGATTTTACTTCTTTATTACTGAAAGAGTCTCTGATTTTAGCAACTTCAGATGCACATAGGTGTCCAAAAGACTTAGTGTACCATTCTGGCATGTGGCCCCTGTAACATAGAGGGAAACAAAGTAAATGAAAAGTTCTATCAGCAATACTGGTCCTTACTCAATGAAAGTATATCAAAGGTGCTCAAATGAACATCTACTTGGCTACACTACTGGTTATTCCAAAAAGCCTGGTTGAACAGAATTCTGAGAAACACCTTTTCTCTGGAGAGGTTGGTTATTAGTTTTCATGTTGTACAACATCCAAATCAAACGCGCACAGATTTACCAGAGCAAAGAAAAGTAAGATTTCATCAGAACTTGGGCTTCTTACTAATGTAAGAAGTGTGTGAATACAACTATCCTCTCTCAAATATTCATGCCTACCAGAAGTGAAGGGGAACAAAAACAACTAACTACACAAAGAACAGAACCACCAAAACATGTACCTGGCTTACTGAATAACTGTGTGATTCCACCCACAGGTTGTCGCCCTAGCATGCTTCCTGGAAGAGGAGCAACCTGCCTGGGCTGGGGCCAAGGGGAAGTGGCAAGCAGGAGGGGGCCTTGGGCAGAGCGTGGGTGGGGCCACGCGGGGCTATTTGGGGAGGCATAGCCTTCCTCAGCCTATGATACAAGCTGCCTATGAGTACAAATGCTGCATAATCAACCCTAAACGAAACCCCTCCAGAGGAACTGCCGCCACCCACAAAATTTGGTGGGATAAAGCGGGAGATTGTACCTTAAATCAATTCTGCACATGTAGGTGAGTTTGGATTTTCCTGACCCGCAGGGTTCAATCAGATACCTGGACAAAAGCACATTAACTCTAACACCAACCACTGGAGCACGGTCATGATCCACCGAGGAGGCTAACAGCACACAAGCTCCTTTAGATAAATTTGTCCTCCATGTTCTGTTAAAAACAAACATGAAATAATTGCCTTACATTACTGTAAGAAAAGGGACAAGTTTCTACTAGCCTTAGAAAAAGTGCTAGAATTTGCATAAATAGGCAGGTGTCTACAAACTCTCCCTTCTTCTGAAGTAGTGTAAACCAGATTTTTTTTCTTAAGTTTTGATAGTTCTCTGTCTTAAGCCTAGTGCTGCAGTATGTGAAAGCTCACCTTAAAATCACAGAGTCTCTGGCTGGGTGTGGTGCCATGCTGTTCTGGACATACTGGTATACATCTGTCTGACTGTCCAAGGTTTCAATTACTTTAGAATCCAGGAGATCTTCATCCCAAAGATGCTGCTCTTTAAGTAAACGGTTTAAAACCTCTTCAGGCACAGCAGGGACTTCAATGGTGGCTTTCCACAGCCGGAGCGGGGGTCCTTCACACACCTGGGAACATCAGCATAGACTTGTCAGTACTATTACAATTTACACTTTTCCTTCTTAATTTCTTAGTGTTGAAAAACATACTATAAAGGGATCAAAACATCATGTCTTATTAGTCTTGTCATAAGAAAGAAAACCTCTTGCATGAGAATAAGCTGCATGGCCCAATGGAATTGATGTGCAAACTTCTAAGTTACCGTCTAAAGGGAGTGATCATAACTTCAAAGAGTGGTTCTAAACTGAAAAGGGAAACTGAGAACAACACCCTGTGGTGCCATCTTTATTGCCTCTCAATGACTTCTAGCTACCAGCTCTGCAAACTTGATCTGAGAGGCAAGAAAGCTGCTTTTCTTACCCACCATTACCAGTAATAAAGGTTCTTGCAGGCCAAACAATACCTTCAGTTACATCTCTGCAAGTTTGTTGGCTATAGGTTTGCACAGGGGTAACTGATCCTGTCAATGGAGTTCAGTAAATATTTTGATGATTATGATGCACAAGGAAGTACAGGAGGCAGTGAGCTGCCTTCTAGATGTGCTGGCTCTGTGGAATGAACAGGAATAAACTTACTTTTGTCCCTAAAAGCAGCAGATCCACTAGGGTGTGTGGGTTCCCCCCACATAATCACTTTTCAGAATACAGATGCACTTTGCCAATTGTTTTCTTTTCTGCTATACCCTCATCTATTAAAAGGTCTATTCTGTACCAGACTAAACCACAGAAAACAGCCAACTAAACAGGAGTTGTGAACTTGGGACTCCACTGATGTACCTTCTTGTAGGCCAGCTCTGCTTGTTCTGATGTGGAATAGCTGACCCAGCCTTTGAACTTGTCCTTCATCTCTTTAAGCAGGTCATCCATGCAGTCCTGAAGGAAGCAATGATAGTCTGAAGGCTCCGTACTGCTGATTCGCCCAAGTTCCTCCAGGCTTAAAGGCCTCAGGTCTTGCTCTGTGTAAGAATTCCGACATCTATTCATTTCTTCGGGAATCTGGGAATTGCAGAAAGAGAATCATCATCCTAGAACCGTTTCTTCGTATTCTGAAGGACTCAGTATGGTCAAAGCTAACAGTTCAAAAATTCATAAACGACAGTCATCTGAACTCAGAATGCCCCCCACTACAGACATGCAGGATGACAATTAACACAGAGGATGAATTTTGATAACAGTGTATAAATGAAAGAACAAAGACAAGAAAGACCCTGATAAAGAATGAAGGGGGAAAAAAACGCAATTGTTGAAAGAAATATTTGCTACATGCTCCTATTTGCTACATACTCCTGCCAACTGGGATTTAAAAGCTAAATATAGTCACAACCCTGATGAGAAAAAACAGTGAATGAGAGACATGGAGGGGTGCAGTATATGTATACATATTGCATATACTGTATTGCACACAAACTACATTTAAAATGTTACAGTTGTAAAATCAAGCACTCACGTTAAGTGCCAGAATTAAAATTGCTCATGGAACCTTAATTTGATCCCCTTGTGTGCATGCATTATGAAAGAGTTTAATTACATGATTTAATTATTTTTACACAGGACCTCATTCAGGGCACAGAACGGATGGTGCTCACTGAAGGAACCGCTACTCAATATTTATTTTCATTGTTCAATGTGTGCCCCATGCCTCATTTATTACACAGTACTCAAACTGTGTTCTGAACACAGAATTTTTAATTGCCTCATGGGCTTTTCTACGGCAATCACCACTAAAGGATCTGAGCACTTCACAAACATTAATGAATCAATTTCATAACATCCCTATGTGGTGAAGGGGTATTATTATTTCCATTTCACAGATGAGGAAGTGACACGAATATAAATTTTACACTAATTTTGAGTGCCCAATTTGAGAAGCACAGGGCCTAATTTTTCAGAGTACTCAACTTTTTATAACAATTTACATGGTCACAGCACAGTTCCCATTGACTTCAATTTGGAGTTGAGTGCTCAGCTCTTCTGCAAATCAGAGGCCGGGCTCTCAAGTCAGACACCCAACCATGTTCACACCATTCCACATCCCAATGACCCAGCTCCCGGAGCGCCTTCTCCCAACTATTGTGTTCTAGCCCAAGGCTTATATTTAAACCACACTCATGCTTTGGGATCTCACTCGTAATTTTTGAACCCTGCGGGTTGGAAAAACTGCAGTCCTCACTACCAGCACCACCTACAACAAACATACTTATTATATATAAATATGTATATATTGTGTGTAAAAGTAACAGCATGGATTTGTCAAGAACAAATAGTGTCAAACCAACCTAATAGCTTTCTTAGACAGGGTAACAAGCCTTGTGGATAGGGGGACGCAGTAGATTTGGTATATCTTGACATGAGTAAGGCTTTTGATACTGTCTCCCATGACCTTCTCATAAACAAACTAGGGAAATACAATCTAGATGGAGCTACTATAAGGTGGGTGCATAACTGGTTGGAAAACCATTCCCAGAGAGTAGTTATCAGTGGTTCACAGTCAAGCTGGAGGGGGGATAACAAGTAGAGTCCCGCAGAGATCGGATCGAGGTCTGATTCTGTTCAATATCTTCATCAATTATTTAGATAAAGTCACAGAGAGTACACTTGTAAAGTTTGTGGACGATATCAAGCTGGGAGGGGTTGCAAGTGCTTTGGAGGATAGGATTAAAATTCAAAGTGATCTGGAGAAATGGTCTGAAGTAAATGGGAAATGACTGCGTAGGAAGGAGTACTGTGGAGTGGGATCTGGGGGTCATAGTGGATCACAAGCTAAATATGAATCAACAATGTAACCCTGTTATAAAAAAAAAAAGCAAACATCATTCTGGGATGTATTAGCAGGAGTGTTGTAAGCAAGACACGAGAAATGCTTCTTCCGCTCTACTCCGCGCTGATTAGGCCTCAACTGGAGTATTATGTCCAGTTCTGGGTGCCACATTTCAAGGAAGATGTGGACAAATTGGAGAGAGTGCAGAGAACAGCAACAAAAATGATTTAAAGATCTAGAAAACATGATCTATGAGGGACCATTGAAAAAAAATTGGTTTTGTTTAGTCTGGAGAAGACAGAGGGGACATAACAGTTTTAAAATACATAAAAGGTTGTTATAAGGAGGAGGGAAGTAAATTGTTCTCGTTTAACCTCTGAGGATAGGACAAGAAGCAATGGGCTTAAATTGCGGTAAGGGAGGTTTAGTTGGACATTAGGAAAAACTTCCTGTGAGGGTAGCTAAGCACACGAATAAGTTGCCTAGGGAGGTTGTGGAATCTCCATCACTGGAGATTTTTAAGAGCAGGTTAGACAAATACCTGTCAGGAATGGTCTAGATAATACTTAGTCCTGCCGTGAGTGCAGGGGACTGGACTGACCTCTCGCGGTGCCTTCCAGTTCTACGATTTTATATGCTTTTTAAAGGTGCTTATCTGTTTGTCTAATAATATAGTCTTTAAACAAACTAAAGGGACTCTTGGCTCTCCATTGAAAACTTGTCTATTTTTCAGAGATCTCTTTTGATCACTGCTGAACTGGTGGTGCTATTTGTTTCACAGATGCCTGTCTCACCTGGAAGAGCTTCTTGCACTCAGCAATCATATGGGCGAGGCCTTGAGTTGCAGCCAAGTTTTCATTTAAATCTTTCTGATCAGGTTTGCCCAGACTCTGTTTTCTCTGCATCACCCTATGGAGGAGGAAAATAAACAAGTCAGTATTAGTTAATGGCTTGGTAAGTGTGCAGTTATACTGCTTAATGTCCTGATAGCACAGACCAGAGCTGCTTAGGACAGAAACGTTTGGTGTAATGTTAAATGTTATTGATGTCTTTTCTTGCTACTGCAGCTATGCCTGTTCTGTGGCAAGTCTAACCCATTGCAAACTTGTTCATAGTTGTAAATAGCCACACTGGCTGCCTAGCTGACCATCATGACCAGTTCCAGTAAAGAGAATGGAGTGTTCCTAATGGGAAAACTAAGGCGTGTTCCACCTAGAGTAAAGAGCTGCGGGGATGTTGCTGACATGGCCTCAAAGGCTGGTTACCAGTCATAGTTCAATGTCTTGGGGAAAAAAAGTTTAAATAGCACTTACCACCCACTCCCAACTCAGGGCTCTGAATTCCACTGAGTGGCAGGGCCCCTAAATGTTAGGTGCTGCAATGCTGAGCCTAACTCCCCAATGTGATTCTAGTCCCTGGTAATCTATTTGGTGACTTTTTCATCCCTAGGGCAAAGCCTTTTCTTTCAATTAGCCCCCTGATAAGCAGAAATAGGAATAAACACCTGTCTGTAAACACTTTGGTTCCCTGCTCTTGCTGGTGATCTGAATACCAGCGTTAGTGTGTGTTTATGTATAAAGTGAATGAGGAAGCAGCACTAATTGGACTACTCCATGCTGATTATCGGTAAACTGTGTTGCTCTCCAGTGAATGAGGGTAAATCTATTGTTCCTCAGACCTGGTTACTTTCTTATCTGACCACCTCTTTCATTTTTCTACCAACCCGTTTGCAATGGAATGTCCCAATGAACTTCATAACACCCACCCCTTCTTTAGCTTGACCTAAACTCTGGGAATTTAAAGTTTAATTACCTAGTTTGACACAGAATAGTGGCACAACTGAACTAGGTGAATTACCCCTGCAAGACATATGCAGTAAGGAGGCTAAAACACGCCTTCTTAATCCTCAGTGATACCTAGTGGTGTTATTTTAATACTGTTGTACAACCGCAGGAGAAAAGTTAGAGGAGTTCACATTATGCTACACGTGCTACCATTGTGGGGTGGACATTGCATTTCCTTGGCTACTTTTGAAGTCTCTAAAGGTTAGTTTTGCTTTATAAATACCTACAGCAATACAGAGTGGGATCAAATATACATTTTGCTCCTAACATATCTTCTAAAGCTTCCAATGTAATCAAAGGTGGGGGGAGGGGAAGATAATTCACTTACTACAAACCAAGTTCAAGATGGTAGCTGTAATAGGGGAATCCCAGTACTTGCTAAATGATATAAAGGAGTAGTATCACAGGAATGGTAGTACTGAACTATATTCTCCTGCATTCTTTGGAGACATACCTTGGAGAAGAATTCTCTCTCTTGAGAGTATTTAAGTGGAAGAGGGAAGGTGCTAAACACACAGCAAGGTTTGTTGGTGTCATCTGGTTTTCCTTCACTGCAGCGGTGACATCACTCAGGAAATAAAGAAGAATCTGTAGGACCTCCCTGTTCTCATCGGGTAGAAGCATAACAGCAGCCTTGATAGCCTGGAGCCGCTGATCCTTTGGCACATCTGCATAACATTAGTAATATTCTCATCAGCTCACTGATTTTCCACACACACAAGCATGAATACATCCCAATCCAAAACTCCAACTTCAGCTATTTTACTCAAGTTTGCAAGGATTTCCTCCAGGATGCATACCAGTCACAGGCAACACACAAAAGGATTTTTTTTTTTTTTTTATTGCCACCAACTTACCTACCCTCAGTTATTTCCTGCCTCAAGAGAAACTCAATAGTATAAAAGTTGTGCCTGTATCACAGTTTGTAATAGAATTTAATTTCAAGCACGACATCCTCCTTCACCCCTGCTAAAAGAGCTGTTAACTGCAGAAGTCTGACTGATGACCATGGGCAGTGTCGAACATGGAAACAAAGTCCAGCTAACAGACGCCAGCAAAAATTCTTCAGCTCTCAGTAAGTTCACAAGGGAAATACATTTAACAATCAGTGAAGCAATAAAATAAAATAAATAAATGGGTACTAAACCTTTTCAACACTGATGCCATAAAATACCAGAAAGTGCTTCACCAAACACACAGAGGCCTGTTTTATTGAGTAGATCTTTCAAAGTCACATGGTGGAAAAAGAAAGTCACTGACATGCAGCCCCATACCATTACACGGCTCCGTGGTTACTGACAACAAACACCTTGGGCAGGAAATTTTGACTCGTGTTTTTATAAAAACTGAAAGTCTGGGAAAAAAATAAAATGAAATAACCCAGGCCAGCTCTGCTTCTCAAAGTGAGTACCAGTGAACCACCTCCAAAAAGGCAACTTGAGGGGCTGAATCATGTGGCGTTTCTACCATCATTAGCACTGCAAAACTTTGATGACATGCTCAAGAGAAACTTGGCGGTATGTCTCATCTGTAATTCTCTCATTACTAACAGACCATCTATTTTGTATCACTTTGAGCATAAGCTAAACTGTAGGGTTTTTTTAAACTGACGTAGGTGGTGATGTTAAAAGGTTTTAAAGGGTACACTAAAATATCTTACATATGATATACTGCCTTCCACCCTCAACAAGCTCAAGGCATTTTACAAGTGGTGCACAGGCACAATCAGATACAATATGCTAACCATAATACCAAAGGGAGGGGAAATTCTGGCCATACACACGGAAGAAAAATTTACAACAACTTCCAAAGGATTTTGCTGTCTATGGACAGCAGATCAAAACTTCTGGCCTAGCTCATCCCCCTTTTATGGGCAGAGCAGCTGCAACCCCTGCAGATCAATCCCAGGGGAAGGAGACGCAGAATGGGGAGTGCAGTTTTTGTAGCACTGTATTAAACTTCCCCTGGCACCAGCCACTAGAAAGTATTTCTCTGCAAGGTTGGTGTCCAGGGTGGCAGGACAGCCATCATTACTCTCCACCCCTATCCTAACCTATCATATCAGTTGGTGCTAATTGAGTTGGCATTAGCACATCTCCTTCAGCCCTGTAGAATTCCCATGGGGAGTTTTGGGGGAAGGCGGTGTGTGATGTAAAGGCATTTAGATATGGTGACGAGGGCAGTAATGAAACCTAGATGGATAGCATGAGGAGTCCTTCATAGCACAGCTCTATTGGAGCTACCCTACCATGGAGCCTAGGAGGACACCATGGGACCACAGAGGCAGCATGAAATCACAAGGTCCATGTATGCATCAACCTGGCCTCCCGAAGAGGTCAGAGGATCGAAATGTTATGACAGCTGACTCCCGCCCATTCCAAAGGAACGGTTAGGTATTCTCATCCTAACAGCTCAACGCAGAGGAAAATTGGGGTGTGATCTGATCATCTATTGTGTAGTCACCAAAAGACCCCCTACACAATGCTTCCAATCTGTACAGAACTCAATTTATCAAGCTGAAATGAAGGGAAATCACCCTACAGGGAGATTAGTTGTTTCTTTCCAGATAATTAGACTACACAGTATGCTAAAACAAGGGATTTTGGAAATCATTCCAACCATGCTATGTATAGAGTGCCCATCAGTACACTAGCTGGGTGGGGGAATCAGCAAAGGGACTTCAGTGTTGCAACGCTGAGCACCATGGCACTGGGGGGGGGGGGGGGGGAGGAGAAGGAGAGAATCACAGGAACAACTCTGCAATCCACGAAGCCGAGTTAGGCACCTAGGCTCCCTCTACAATGAACAGGGGAAGATAAGCAACTAAGAATTCAATCCACAAAGAGTCAGCATGCCCGCCACCAGAGCTAGCTAATAGGATATGCCAATGAGAGGTGTGTGCTAAGCCATGCCCCTTTCTTGAAGATAGGCACCTAACTCTGCTTACTGATCCATGAACAGGAATCGGCCGCCTGTAGTCAGATTGCTGAGGTGCCCAAGATATTTCTTGCTAAATGAGTTAGGTACCTGCCTTGTGCTATGCAGAATGGCTGCTGGTGGCGTTGGTATCAGCAGCACCACCCACCTTTTGACTTCTACCTGGTGGTTAGAGGACTCGCCTGGGATGTGGGAGACCCAGAACCAATTCCTGTCTCTGCCAGAGGGGGAGAAAGGATTTGGACAGTGGTCTCCCACCTCTCGGGACAGAGCTCTAACCACTGAGCTCTGGGATAGTTTTATGTGGGGCTCCTGCAATCTCTCCTGCTGAAGCTGTTCCACTGTGGAGAAATAACAAAAAAGTGATTGGAACTGGGAGACTGGACCGGAGTCCCCCACCTTTCTAGCCCAATGACTGTTCCACTGCGGATAAATTAAATAGCCATTGGGTTACAGAGAGTGAAAATGACTCTCTAGGCCACTGATATAGGGCACCCACCTTGATCTTAACCCTCCTTGAAACGGGACTGGATCAAAGTGCATTAAGTAACTGTAACTGCACATCAGCAGGGTCTACACGGACAGTTTGTCTGTGGCAGGCCGGTGTGGGGTAGAGTCACACCCCAGCATGCCATGAAACAATTGTTTGTGTAGACAAGCCCCTAGGCGCCAAGGGAGTTTAGGTGCCAAGAGGGTTTGGCAGGAGTTTTATGGATTGCAGTGGAGCCAACACTGGGACTCAGGTGCCTAAGTATCATTGTGGATCCCACCCTAGGCCCCAGTAGTAGAAATGATAAAATGGCAGCTGTAAGATTAAAAATGTTTTAATTAGTTTATGAGTGGTGCTATCGGGCATAAAATGACACAAGATTAAGGACTGTCACAAGTTTGGGCAATCCTGTTGTAAAAGGACATAGTAATTTCTGAAGCAAATTTGCAATTTTTCAGAAGTCAAAGCTCTCTAACCTTGTATCTGCAACCTCCCCCCATCCCCCTCCAAATGAGACATGAACTTTATTTTAAATCTCAATCAAAAGCATGCCCGGAGAAGACAGAGAATTCCAATTCAAAGAGGCAGAGGGTTTATATCGGTTCCAAGCATTCAGAAACAGATGAAACTGGGAAAATTTGCCATCTATATCACTATATAACTAGAGAACCAAAAATCAGTTTCACAAGAGGCAGGATGACAAATAATGGATACTTCAAAAAGAAGGTAAAGTATACGATGGTATCAAATAGCATTGTTTCCAAATTCCCTAGCAGCCAACACATGTGGTGCCCAGATGAGGGATATATTTGGCAGTTCAGTCTTGTAAATTAGACATTGTAGGAGTGCATATTTGGGAATATTTCTCTGAAACCAGGGCCCAATTTTCTGTCCCACCCAGGGAATCTCAGGACTTACATTGGTAGATCTGTAAGAATGTCTCAGAGAGTTTGTTGGTCATGAGCGGCTCAGGTAGATCACGAAAGTACTGCTTTAGCATGTCTGCCACATCGTAAGCAGACTGGCCTTCATAGTTAACGCTGTCTGTTGAGCTCTCATTCATTTGGCGCAAAGCCTGGATTCTTGACTTGACTCCAGATTTCCTGAACAGTCCAACCTACATGTGTTTGCATATTTAAAAAAAAACAAAAAAACACAGACATTAAATCCACCAAGGAGGTGCCAAATCCTACAGTCCTACCCACTGACTTCAGTGGGAATTGTGCTTGAATATGGCTAGAGTAAAAAAGAAATAAGGGCTTGAAGATTTGGCTCAAGAACAATAAATAATCAAGTGCTGGGATGGTGACAGCGTAGTGGAATGGTAGTGAAGTGAAACTAACCTGATCCAAACAGTGGTTGCGGAGGTACCGCATGGCTTGCTGAATGCTCTGTGGGAGAGGCTGCCCTGTACGCTGGACATTAATTGGCAGGGGAACTCCAAACACATTCCGGTCTTTATAATCTGGGACCTTAATCCTTTTCATAAACTTTGGTACAGCCCTGTTTAAGCAGAGAGAAGGAGAAGGAGAAAGCATAGCTGTTAGCACAGCATACACAGCATTCTCAACCCCCCCCCCCCTATCTTCTAGATTCCAGTAGCTGTAACATGCTAAAAAATAAGTGAAATGGAAAGACTTTAATAGAGTGAATACTATGTGAAAGGCTTAGTTGTAGCACGAAAACATAAAATATTTAATCTTTTCCACAGAGGAAGGTGGGGGTAGGAAATGGAGCATCTCTATGATGCTTAATGTTAGGAGGGGCTATATGTTGATTACAAGCATTAATATGGGGTGCTAGTCTATCAATACTGGTACAACAAATGCTATGGGGTAGAACAGGAGCCAGGATGAACTATAGTAGAGTCAAAATAAATCCCGTGGCCAACAACCCTTTATAATGTAGCTTCTTTAGGTCTCTCAAGAAAGATGGGCATGTGAACAATAACCTTTTTGTATGTCAACCACTTAGTCTATAAAGCTCTCAAGCCAGGCCGACTGCCCACCCGTATGTATAACAGCAGGAAGCTGATGTAATACATTTGAGTTTGTCAGCTAAAAATTTCAGTTCTTCAAATGACCCCTTTGAGGGACCCCCCCGTCCTTGCCAGGCCCCAAGTTTCAATGAAACACCTTTCCATTTGCTTTTGACTCAGAGGAAAAATTTACCAGAGCTCAAAAGAATTATTTACTCTTGGATTCTCAAGAGTGTTTTCTCAAATAAAAAAAAATCCTTTAGCATTTGAAAGTGTTGAGATCATCTCGCTAATGAAAGAGAAAGTTAATGTAGGATACAAAACTTCAGAGGACACAAAACAGGGAGACTCTTAACTTTTGCATGTATAGTCAACTATACAAACAATGTATTATGCTTTTGGGGGCTAATCTGTTCTACAAAAAATAAAAAGAATCAAACTGTATTACACTATAGTTAAACATGGGGCACTATTGATATATGTGTGAATAATACTCGCTTTGTCAAAAAACACGCCAGCAGAATGTGAAAGAACACATTACGATCCCCACTGAGAATCTGAAGCATGCAGGGCTAACCGGTCAATACTTATTTCTGTCTTTCAGAACAAACAACTTCTGTATTTAGCATGGCTCACATAATAACAGCCTTTGAACAGGAACTACTTTGATGTTGGAGTTAAATACTCAGAGTCCTGGAGAAGGGAGGAGGCCATAAGAACGAAGGGGGAACCCCCCCCCAACTATATTGTACTTTTTGCTGCTTTAGGGTTACACAGACTGTGCAATACAGATATGGCAATAACAGGTTTTCTATTTCACTAATCTGACAAAAGATATTGACTGGGTAACGAAAACCTGAAGTGGCTACAGGAAAACTCAGCTGTTTTTCCAAACTTGCTGAATTTTTTCATTTTGTTTTTATAATAACTTAACTGGATTTGGGTTTTTCTTTTAAAACAAAATGTATTCAGCATAAAAAAAGTTAGCGGTCAGTTGGCGACACACTAGAAGTGAGGGAAACTTACTCAACTGAAGTGCCCTGGCATTAAATAAATAATATTAAGAATACCAATGAAGGAGAAAGGCAGGAGACTTTGACGACAGTTTTCTGGTATCTTAAGATGTGCTAAAGTAGGTCTCCTTAAGTGCAAATTGGTTTAATACACGATTACACCTTTGTGCTATGGATTCTAGCTGGACTTTTCCCAACACAGCCAGCTGGTCTGTGCTTCATGAGCATCTGTATTGAAATGCATTCCCATGTCCCTCGCGTTAATTGCAGCCACCCTCAGTGGCTCCCTCTTAATGAGCATCTGACACCCAATGACATTAAAACAATGTGAAGGGTTAATGGGTTTAGTATTGTCCTCTGAGGCTGGAGCCCCCCAGGAGAGTGGCAGAATGAGTGTTAATTAGATGCAAGTAAACAGGAACAGGGAAGATAGTTGGGGATTAGTGACTGTTTTCTATATTCATTCATGACTGGCAAATCCCTAGGGTTTGAATGGTCCTTACCAGCTGAAGCCATGCTTATTGGAAGGTGTGTATTTCTCCAGGAGGGCAGTTAACTTCAAAAGAGAGTATTTCTGCAGTAGGTTCATCTGTGCCACAGACTGGCTATTAATCTGTAATGACACAGAGCTCAAGCTGGGTCCGTGGGAGCTCTGAAAGCTGTGCCATCTCAGTCTGTGCCTGCAGGAAAGGAGGGGAAAATAAAAGGCAATTTATTGAAGTGTCTTTGGAAGACACATGTAGAAACCACAATAAAAGGATTCTCTCTAATGATGTGGAGGGCATTCGTTCTAATGAGTGTTGTTTAAGAACATGCCATTCAGCAGAACATTCCATTCCATACTGAGATTTCTCTGACGACATCTGGAAATTTTGCCTTATCTACTACATATCAGAAACTCCTAACTCCTGATATATAGCAGATAAGGCAAAATTTCCAGGTGTTAATGTGGGAGCAAACAACCTGGGCTGGTGGCCATGATAGCACTAACTACCTCGTAGTAATTTGCACAATATGGTACAAAGGGGCACTATATGCTGTTGGAAGTACCGTATTTTGAACAAGTTGTAAAATGAAGGCTTTGACCACATAGCCGTGGTCTCTTTTGTGATGCTGTTTTGGAAAGAGCAGGGATACCACCACCAGTATCCTGTCTTATTTCAAATTTGGGCAATTACATTCTGCATTCCCCACACATCCCAGTTTCAGTTTGACAAGTTAGTCCTCACCCACCCCCAAAAACTATTTTAATGTTGCTGGTGAAGATGACTCTCACACTGCACTGCAGAAAGAGTTGCATTTCGGTGGTGGACACATTTTGAATAAACAAATACACTGTTTTAAAGTGGCTTGGTTGGAAACCATTCTGGATTAAAGGCGCTATAAAAATATTATCCTCACCCTTAATTTCTGAAACTGATATGTAAAAGTCACATATTTGCTTTAATCACCACAGCTACTTCTATGCTAAGGCTTTAATTGGGTCTAGTGCAGGGGAGGGCAAACTATGGCCCGCGGGCCAGATCCGGCCCATCAGGGCTTTCAATCCGGCCTGCAGGATTGCCAGTCCTGTGGTGCAGCGGGGCTAAGGCAGGGTCCCTGCCTGCCCTGGCCCTGTGCCGCTCCCAGAAGTGGCCAGCACCACGGCCCCCCTCCGGGGGGTGGGGGTGGGGAGATGGGACAGAGGGCTCCGTGCACTGCCCTCGCCTGCAGGCACCACCCCGCGCAGCTTCCATTGGCTGGGAATGGGGAACCGCAGCCAATGGGAGCTTTGGGGGTGGTACCCACAGGCGAGGGCAGCGTGTGGCAGGGGCAGCGTGTGGCAGAGCCACGTGCCCTACCCCACCCCCAGGAGCCACTGCTGGACATGCTGGCCACTTCCGGGAGTGGCGTGGACCCAGGGCAGGCAGGGAGCCTGCCTTAGCCCCGGTGTGCGCCACTGCCACCCCAGAGCTGCTCGAGGTAAGTGGCGCTGGGCCGGAGCCCACACCCCAACCCCCTGCCTTGAGCCCCCTGCTGCATCCCTCCTGAACCCTAACCCCCTGCCCTGAGCCCCCTTCCGCACTCCGCACCTCCTCCTGCACCCCAACCCCCTGTCTCAGCCCTACATTCATGGCCCTGCATACAATTTCCCCACCCAGATGTGTCCCTCGGGCCAAAAAGTTTGCCCACCCCTGGTCTAGTGGCAGAAGCCCCTGTTACTGACCTGTTGGACCGTGTCAGTGATGCACCCACCCCAGAGTCCCTTCTGTCCTGCATTCCTGAGGGCTCTTCAGTCTCAGTCAAGGAATTTCCTGTACTGTCAAGGTCACTGGGGGTTGTTCGATCATTATTTACATCAAGGTGAATCTGCTTTGGAGAGGAAGGGCATGGGGAAACCGAATCTAGTGCTGAATCAGAGTCCCCTTCATCTGAAAACTTCTCTGACCACTGGTTCACTATTTTCTGCATCCCTTTTACGTGGTACAGGATATCATCCAGCTCTGGAAAGATGTCTTCATTCTCGAGGTCTGCCAGGTCACCTGTACTGGAATACAGAATTGAGCCTGGTACATTGTCATAAATGCTAAGGCGGCTGCCCACTGAGCTAGAGGAGTTGCGCCTTTTCCCAGTGCTCAGTTCCTTGGAGCTTTGTGCACTGTTCTCCCTCCTGAGGGAGAGATGGCCATGTCCATGAAAGCTCCCAGTTCTCCAGTTCACCGAAGAGTTGCTCTCTGATGGGGAGAAGTTACCATTGGAGAGCGCTTTGGGAAAGGTACCTGGCTTGTGGTCTTCAGGGATAAAAAAAACAGTGTCTTCTGCAAAACTTCCCCTGTTCTTAAAGTTCTGCTCCATGACATCACTGAAGGTTGATTGGTTGAAGGGGTCGAAGCCTTCGAGGTACATTCCCACCCTTTTATTATATGCACTGAGGCTGCGTGTTCTTGTGACGGGGCTGGGTGTGCTGACAGCGCTGCTTGTCTCAGACTGACTGCCACTACTGCTGGTCTGGGTGGAATTGGAGACGCTCCTTTTTCGTACCATGGGGACATTAATATGATTGCCATTGAGGGTAGAAATTTCCACGCAGTTAAACTGTTTTAGCTTGTCCTCATCCAGGCCTTCTTTTAGGATGGGCCCACTGATAATAAGACCCAGCTTGGAAGGGGCTTTATTTTTGCCATGGTGAGAGCTCTTGATTTTCAGGCTCTCCATCCTCTTTAACAGGCTCTTCGTTTTAGACCTGGCATTCTTTTCATTGGCTTTCATGTTGAAGCTGAAGCTAGACAGCTCCTTAGGCGAGGGCAGGCTACTGAAGGAGTCATCGTTCGTTATGAAGTTTCCTGACGAGCAAACGCTAACGACTGAGTTTGTTCTGGTGGTGGTTGCCTCGCTCTGGAGGGTGACTTGGTGGCTACTGGTGCTGCTGGTGCTGTGAATGGAAGCTACCTCCTGACGCTCGCTGAGGTCTGTCAGCACGCTTTCATGGCTAGCTGCGCTCGTCAGGAGAGGCGCTTCTGGGGATGAGGGATTCAAATCCTGTTTTGGAGGGAAGACGTCAAACTCTTCAAGCCTAGACCACCTCTTGCTGTCCCTTTGAAAAGTCCATTTACCACTTATTGCACAAGGCTCATCTTCATCGGAATCTTCACTCTGCGCGCAAAGAGAGCATCCATAAGGTATAATGGCAAACTGGTAGTGATGATAGCAAAGTCCTTTCAGTGAGTATACTTAAGTGTGTGATTTGCTATCATTTAAGTTAATATCAAAACAGCCATGGGCTTCAATGAGAGCAAGACTGGGCCTTTTAAGCCAATCATAGTTAAAGATAACATATAATATGCAATATATCTTAAGACTATTTTTTTAAATAAATGAAAATATACGTTTGAAGTTCATTTCAAAGCCGTCTTGTAGATAAAGCAAACAGAGCAAATAATATAATCTGAGTTAAATTGCTCTTTTCAACAAACCCCAGTATCTCTAGACTTTTAATTAATTGGTCACAGTGGATACCCTTGAGATCAGTGGGAATTCCTGGCATGCATAAAATTTTAAACTGGAGTCAGTGAGGGGCAGGTCTCACTCTGGTCTCTCTCCAATGTTACTCTGTTGATAGTGGCTTTGTTTATATTCTCCTTTGCAATTAAGAGATGCTTCTCAGACATTCTGAATTGTAGTAGCTTAACTTCTTACCCATCCCTGAAGCTTAAATGGTTTTATAACTGTGACTAATGAGATAGCAAGAGAACCTATTACACTGCCAGAGTTTAATGCCTCCAGGCTCTTACCTGGTCCTTTCCTCCCCCTATAACCCAGCAGCTGACACTAAGATTGTCCTGTGAAGTTTCTACTTCAGACTAGCTCCAGGCAATTTTAACATTACTTCATAGATACTGAGCAGCAAATGCCAGCAACAGTGTATAACACAAGTAAATTGTCAGTAACCTCTCCAGTGATATACTTGATGTATGGGCAGTGCCAGAGGGTATGTTTCAACATTGCCACTTAAGCCTCAACCTTTTACTGCACGGGAATGATCTTGTATGACCAACACACTTCTCTTCCATCTACATGGTGAAGATCATACGACACACAAGTTGGAAGACCAGAACTAAAATGAGTACTATTTTAACACACCATAGCAATGCAGGATACACCTTTGGTGCTAAACAAAGAACAAAAGGTAAGCTTGCCAAAGATAGTCTTCTACATAGTTAATATGTGCCAAAGTTCCAGTTTGTTTGTTTAAATTGTTTTCCTTAAGATGACAGAAAGTAACAAACCAAAACCAACCCCCCCACCCCCCCCACCACCACAACAAAAATAAAAAAAACCCACAGAAGCCATTTGTTAGATAAGGAACACAAGAACCATTACGTTTATTCTCTGGATAAGAAGTTATCATTCAAAAGGCTTTATTCATGTAGCCTCTAATGGGGTATCTTCCCCTAGCTCCAGTTCCTTTTTTAGTCTTATTATGACACTTCACAAAGCCAGGAAAAAAAAGTCAAACAGTACTCGTGTTTGATTACAAACACATGTATGTACAGCACATAAAGGACACACTGCACTCTGTGGTCCGGACGCTGAAACTTAAGATTCTATTCATGAGTGAGGAAACAATGGAGAAGTTTGTCTTGTTAATTAAACGGGGAAGTTTGCCTACAACAAGAAAATTACCTATGGCTGACAATGGGTGCCACTCAATTGGCGTTAAACATGATTTGACTACAAGGGAAGACCAAGAAAACAGTATTCATTCAGATGCACCCATTGCTGACACTCTGTCAGCAACAGGTAATTTTCCTCATGTAAACAAGGCTTAAGAGCCAAATCCTGGTCTTAGTTAAGTCAACAAAAGTGGAATTTGGCCCTATATTTGTATATTATTCCACTGACGCTTGAGTCAAAACCAGAAATGGGTCCAAACCAAAACATACGATCCAGACTTCGTAGAAAATTGGGTCCATTTCGAATACGAATCTTGATCACTCTGATGTTAATCAAGCTCAGAAACAAGAAAGAGACCTGATTTCAGGAAACAAATCTTCTGGTAGTCAGAAAACTTAGCATACACATAGGAAATGTATAATGATCAAAAAATGTTATCTTTCAGAACCTTCTTTGCTACATACCACAAACGGAGAGAGGGGAAAAAAAAAAGGAGAGAGAGAGACTGATCCTTGGTAAACACCCTTAGAGCATTTGCATGCATTCTTGTCATGAGAATGGCAGCATTTGTATTGCATAAGTTTAGTCATCTTCATCTGCAACTACTCACTTCCAGGGGACAGTCCTGACTACTATTGACCTTTAGCATTCAGACATTATCTTCAGATTGCTATCCAGCTGTCCAACTGAACTGAAGAGAAAAGTGCCCAAAAAAAAAAAAAAATCTTTCACAATGCCTTTGCCCATCAATCAAGGACTTACGCAACGGTATAATGTTTTATAATGCCAATAACTTTATTTATACCTTACTATTAAAAATCAATAAGCACAACTAAACTTTTCATAAATACTATCATACCAAATTCAAACTAGAAATTCTATCATTGCTCAGCTTGAATGGTAGTGGTCTTAGTTTAAGACTCACTGACTAATGAGATTGTCTTGAGTGAACAGCAAAGAAACTGTACAATCCATGCTGATTTCCTTACCAGTGTGCAAACTATTTCAAGCTTATTTAACACTATTCTTCAGAGATTTTGCCTTAGTTTAATTAGTATTTTAAACAGTGATTAAAAAGCACAGGAGTAATGGGCCCAACTCTGCAAGCTGAGCATCTTTTGGGAAAGGCTGGGAGTCCTCCGCTCCCCCTGAGCCTGCCTACATGATAAAGCATTCTGGTGTTCTAACACGGTTCTGAAGAGTCAACTCAAGTTAGCTGAGATGATGATTTACTCTGGTCCATGCTGATTGGTCAGCACCATATGAGCTAACTGAGTCATCATCACAGCTGAACATGAGTGTGTTAATAGTTGACCCCCATAATTGACCCCAGTAAGTGCACAGTAGTTGAGAGTGCTCCACATCCCTGTCCCAGAGTGTGTAAAAGATTTAACTGAGTCAATGAGTGTATTCAGTTACAGGGCCAAATCCTGCAGTCCTTAATCAAAAGAACACAATGAAGTGTAAAGAGTGTTTTGCCTGAGTAAGGATGCCAGATTTGGCCCAGGAACAATCTTGCACTGCAGCTAAGTTAGATGAACTATGAGACCATGTTCAGCCTTTTTTATGGTTCTGTAATGTAGGATGTTAAAAAAAAACCAAAAAAACAACTTACCCTTTTCCGATGTGGACTAATTTCTAGCTTCATCACTGCACATTTGTTTAAAGTATTTAAGCGCCTGTGGAACAAAACAAAAACCCACCACATTAACAATAGCAGGCATATGACTTGTGTGACACTGGCTATTTCAATTAAAAGGCTTTTGTGAAGGCTATCTCCAAACTCCTTTGCATACAAATAGCCACAAGGGGAGCCTCAATTAGCACTTATTATGCTTAATTATTAACACATTACTTCAGCTGAATTCTGGGTGAGAAGAGTGGGGGTGGATGAGCATTTAGTAGTTTCCCTGGGTCTAGTCAATGAGAGGGAAGTGAATAACTGAACAGTCCAAATTGCGTAGAGACAGACCAAGTTTGAAAGTGCTTTTAAATTAATGAATTACTAATAATTATTGCTTAATATCAAATATATTTTTACGTATAATCCTGAAGCAAATTATCCCGACATACTGAGAATAAGGTACAAAGAAAGTGCTTCTCTGCAATTGTGGGTGTAATGTAGCCTGCTGTTGCTTTAATTTTTTACCCTTCTAGCTGAAACCTCAAAGAGGAAAACTAATTTTCCACACATCAGGTGCCTATTTTGTTCCTGTGTTGTGTAATATAATTACTTTCAAGACAGCCGCAGGAAAACTCTACTAATCTGTTCAAAAAAAAAAAAAAAAAGAGAAGAAAATCATAGACCTCGTTCTTCCTTCCAAGTCTGAACAGTTTCTTTCATATTAAAGACTGTGGCTCTCAAAATAAAATAAACTTAAACAAAAACAAAATTCATTGCTGGGTAAGAGTACAGCAGCTATAATTAACCAGGCTCCCCATGAAATGCACTTTTAACTGCTTACCTTAAGGTATTATATGCATCTTTTTGTAGAATCTTCTCTAGCTGGCTGTTGATCCAGTGCCCATTGAAGTCAATGGAATTCTTTCCATTAAATTCAGTGGTGTTGGATCAGGCCCTGAGTGCTTACAGTTCAAAGCAGAGTATTCTGACCTTTCTTAGTCCACTGATAAATTAGCCACTGAGTTCATTGAGAGCAGAATCAAGCATATAAACACTCCAGTTTAAAATGTAGATCTTTATTTTACAATGTTGACATCTTTTAAGATAAATTTGGAGAAGCTAATATACCCTTAGTTTAAAAAAAAAAAAAACCTGAAAGGAAAGTACTGATACGTAGAGGTAGCTGGGATGAGTCTTATTACATAAAATTAACAACTTAGTTATGCCTAGAGGATGAACCACCAATCTCTTTCACATTCTGCCCACCTTTTGCACAGACAAGGGTTTTTGCACAGGGTTTGACCTGGCACCCACTGAAGTTTATGGCAAAGCTTTTATTGGTTTCAGTGGTGAAGGATCAGGCCCTTAGGAAACTGAGGATCCAGTTATGTGATAAAGATGAAACACAGGTACAGAGCCTTGCTCAAAACCAAGGTCACACAGCAAGTCGGGGGCAGAACGTTCTCCTCATTCTTCAATGGATGGTTCTAGGCCTTGTTTTCAGCGTACTAGTCAAACCCTGCTCTGAAGACAGAATTATTAATTTCCTCGTATGCTTTCCTATGGCTCTCATCACTGTAGCATCTGAGTGTCTCCAAAACATTGCTATTTATTTTCACAACACCCCTACAAAACAAAGGGGTGGTATTATTCCCATCTACAAATGGGGAACTGGGAGTAGAACCCAGGTCTTGACTCTCAGTCCTGTGCCCCTTTGCAATAGACTGTCCTGTCTCCAAGTGACAAAGCTTACAGTGCACAACACCATTCCAAAACATCACTCCATGTTGTCTTCAGAGTAATTACACTGTGCGATGAAACTTGCTGAGTCTGATTCCACTTACACCAGCTTGACCCTTGTGTAACTTCATTGACTTCAATGCAGTTACTCCTGGTTGTGTAATGGAAAGCAGAATAAGGCTTATTGGTCTTCAGACAAGTATCAGGGGGAAGCTGACATTCTGGTGTGTGAGGCCTTACCAAACAGATTCCCCTCCCCCCGAAATACAACAAACCCTGAGGAGGGCCCTACACACATGAAAGTGTTGCTACCTTAATGAAAAATAGCAGGTTCAACCATTACCTGAGTCTACATAGAGTAAGATTCAAAACAATTTTGTCTGAAGAGTGTATGTATTATTTTTTAATTCCTCCCTTACACTCTCTCTCTGGTCTCCTCTCAAAATGTTATAGGGGACATTTTCTCTTGCAAAACGTTGATGGGATATGTTTATTCTTTTTTTTGGATGACCTGCGTTGTGCTGATGTTATATATTCAGTGTAGTTTTTAAACTATCAACATGAAAGAAAAACAAAAATACAAAAACTGTACTGAGTTGTTCACAAACAACTTTTACAACAGGGCTTGGCTATTTGATTGTGACTAACCCTCCTTTTTGGATTGCATAGCAGCAATTGTTCATTTAATTTTGAAGGGAATTAATATTTTAAATAAAAATTAAAACCTAAGTGTTTAGTTGCAAACAACTAAACTAACCAGCTTTTTAAAAAGCATACCTGCACTATTGTGGATAAAATGTTAAATTACTCAAAACACAGGTCACTGTAATATCTTCTAGAGGAGTAAACACTACTTGGCTTTTCTTTAACTTTTGATTTATAATTTGGAACTCCTGGGCCTCAATCCAAGGCATACTGACTTGGTCTTCAGTTCTGTTTCATGTAACAATTTGTGAATTTTACAGTATTGAAGCATTTGCCTCATACAGCAAAAAAGCTGCCACTGAGTCCCCATATCAGGTTTTATCTATTTCCAGCCTGTTGCATTTAACTAGCCTGACCACTTTGATCTGTCAGGGAAAACATATTTAGAGCCTGCCTGATAAGAGTGTCTTTGATTTCACAAAGATTATATTGTAGCCTGCCCTCCCCCCATTTAAAATAAAACTCTTGAACAGCTGAATGAGATAAGTGTAAAGACTATTTCTACAGAGATCCTTTTAAAAAACAACAAAACACCCTAACCCCTCACAAACACAAATATGAAAGCAAGTTAAGATCATCCCTTTATAAATGAGATCAGTTACGGGAACAACCAGGCATGTAAAGATTCTGTTTCAGATCGGACATGTTTTCATGATAAAAACAGTTTCCTTTTGAAAATCTAAATGCTCTACAGAGATGTCTCAGATCTATGTGTTTCATTTAACAGTCCCATAATCACACATCCAGCTTGTTTATAGCGGGTGAGACACTGAAACCTTTAATCACGTTGCATAGTAGTGCCTTACTCTATAAGTAGTTCCACTGAATGAATTTTTATATTATATGTATGTGTTTATATATATTATACACACACACACACACACACACACACACACTCAATTATTCAGGTTACAAAAATCAAGCACTCAAAAGGTATGAAATGCTGGGATGAATGTTGCCTCTGCAACCTTAATTCAGCCCCCTTGTGTATATGCATTATATGATTGTGACGAACTGGGACTGTTCTTACTGTGATCTGTAAGTGCTGACAGGGGAGTGTGGCTGGGATGGTCTGCATTGGGGGATGGGGGAATGACTGAAAATACCTGAGCCTGTAACATGAGAACCCAGGAGGGGGCTGGGGCGAGGTGACACCTTTGCCCAGGAAACTGAACAAAGGCTGTGGGAGGGGTCGCTGAAGGCAGACTCTGGGAAGCTGGCTGGTGAGGTGGCTGGAGGCAGGGAGGGCTCTGACCTCTGGAGGGGGGCTGGGATGCCCGAGGACCCCAAGATGGACCTAACTGAGGGGTATCCTGTTGTCTGTGCCTGCACGACCTGTCTCGGACTGTATTCCCGTCGTCTAAATAAACCTTCTGCTTTACTGGCTGGCTGAGAGTCATGGTGAATCGCAGGAAGCCGGGGGTGCGGGGCCCTGAGTCCCCCCATACTCCGTGACAACTGGTGGCAGCGGTGGGATCTACTGCACCCCGTGGACGGCGCTTCCTGCAGTAAGTGACTGGGGAGCAGTAAAACGAAGGGGGATTGACGGGGACCAGGCGTGCTGAGGAGTCAGAGAGAGACGGTTATCACCCCTGGAAGTGTGTGACCAGCGAGAAGGACTTTTGCAGTAACAGGGTCCCCCGGGGGATCGCAGCGAGTGGTCCCAGGGGCGGAGGAGTCTGCAGCTCGACCCTGTCAGAGAGGTGGTGACCTCGAGAAGGGCTGGCACACTAGGGGTCTCCCTGGAGACTGTGGGGAGCGGTGAGCACACAGGCCTGTGAGCGGCCAGCAGGAAGATGTATGCCAAGCGGCTTAAGAGCGACCTGGTGGAGCTGTGCAAGCAGAGGGGGGTGCGCACTGGGAAGCTCACCAAAGAACAGCTCATTGCCCAGCTGGAGAAGGGAGATCGCGCGAATGAACTGATCCCTGTCTCTGAGGGAAGCAGCCTGGCAGATGCAGCGCAGGCCCCAGTGTCTGTCCCATCTGGGAGTGGTCAGCCGGCTGCTGAGGGCTTCCAGAGACCCCTCCTGCCTATGCCTAGGGGAAGGGTGTGGAGGAGCCCAGCAAATACCGAGGGTGCTGTAACCCCCCCGGCCAGCAGGGGATCCTCCCGGCAACGCTCGCCGGCCAGCAGGGGATCCTCCCGGCCACGCGCAGCATCCGTGGAGCGAAATGGGCTGGAATGGGAGATAAAGCTAAAGCTGAGAGAGCTGGAGGATCGTGAACACCAGAGACAGCATGAACGGGAGGAGAAAGAGAAACTGAGGCAGCATGAACGGGAGGAGAATGAGAGACAAAGGCAGCATGAAGAGAGACAAAGGCAGCATAAAGAGAGAGAGAGGCTGAGGCATCATGAACTGGAACTGGCGAGGCTGAAGGGCCGCGAGCCCCCGGCTGCGGTGAGTGAGGGGGGACCCAGGACTGCACGAAGCTTTGATAAGTGCATCATGGCCCCACGTAAGGAGGGGGAGGACATGGATAACTTCCTGGATGCCTTTGAGACGGCCTGCGAGCTGCACCAGGTTGATCCTGCAGACAAACTCCGGGCTCTCACCCCCTTACTGGACCCCAAAGCCTTGGCCTTGTACCGCCAACTAGAAGAGGCGGAAAAAGGGGACTATGAACTATTCAAAAAGGCCCTGCTACGTGAGTTTGGGCTGACTTCTGAGATGTACCGGGAAAGGTTCCGGAGTCAGAATAAAACCCCGGAGATCTCATATCTGCAACTAGCCGTCCGCATGGAAGGATACGCCAGCAAGTGGGCTGCTGGGGCCCGGACAAAGGAGGACCTGGTTAAACTGCTGGTACTGGAGCAACTGTATGAGCGGTGCCCATCCAACCTGAGGCTGTGGTTGGTGGACAAAAAACCAGAGAACCCGCGACATGCAGGCCGGCTGGCCGATGAGTTTGTAAAGAGCCGGTCAGGGGCTGGCAGGGAGGAGTCCCAAAGGAACAGTCCCACTTCAACGCAGAGCGAGAGTCACCATGGGCCATCCCAGCGGGAAAATGCGGAGAAACCCCACCAAAGGGGAAGATCCAGCGTCAGGTCCATCCAACCCACTCGAGGGGACCCCTGGGACATGGTCTGCTATCACTGTGACCAAAGAGGTCACATACGGGCCCAGTGCCCCAGGCTCAGGGACAGACTGAGCAGACCAAACCCACAGAGGGTTGACTGGGTAGAGACCCAGCCGGGCGAGAGGCAGCACTCCCAGGGAAGGGGGGCTGGCAGAGTACCACCTGCTAAGGAGGGAGGAGAGCTCCAGGCCTGCTTCTCTGCGGGGCGGGATGCTCCAGACTCAGGGTTTTTGGTTTATACGGTGGGCGCGGGGCGGTCCCTCCGGAAAGAGTACCTCGTTCCCCTGGAGGTGGATGGGAGGAAGGTCGAGGGATACTGGGATACGGGCGCAGAGGTGACGCTGGCCCGGCCCGAGGTGGTGCCCCCAGATCAGGTGGTGCCCAACACCTACCTGACCCTGACGGGGGTGGGCGGGACACCAGTCAAAGTGCCCGTGGCGAGGGTACACCTGAAGTGGGGGGCCAAGGAGGGCCCCAAGGATGTGGGGGTGCACCCGTATTTGCCCACTGAGGTGTTGATGGGGGGGGACCTGGAGGACTGGTCAAGCAACCCACCAAGTGCACTGGTTGTGACCCGCAGTCAGAGCCGGCGAGGGGCACTGCGCCCTGGCCTTGGGGAGGGTGCCTTGCCCGAGGCGCAGGACCCTAACCTGGTGGGGAGGGAACGCCCAGGGACACGGCTCAGGAAGGCTGCGGCCTCAGACCCAGCCGGCAAGAGAGAGCAGGTGGCCATCCCTGTCCCAGCTGCTGAGTTCCAGGCCGAGGTGCAGAAAGACCCCTCCTTACGGAAGATAAGGGACCTGGCCGACCTCGGTGCGGTACAGGCCATGGGGAGAGGTGGCCGGAAAAGGTTCCTGTGGGAGAAGGGGTTCCTGTACCGAGAATGGGCTCCCCCAGGGAAAATGGAGTCAGGGAGGTTCAGGAGGCAGCTGGTGGTACCCCAGAAGTATCGCCGCCAGCTGCTGTGCCGGGCCCATGACACCCCCCTCTCAGGGCACCAGGGAACCTGGCGTACCCAGCAGAGGCTGCTACGGAGCTTTTACTGGCCTGGGGTCTTTGTTACTGTCCGGCAGTACTGCCAATCCTGTGACCCCTGTCAGAGGGGGAGGAAGGCCCGGGACAAGGGGAAAACGGCTTTAGGACCCTTGCCCAGCATAGAGGAGCCTTTCCAGAGGGTGGCCAAGGTTAAAAGGGGGGCTCTGAACCAAGAGAGCCCGAAGCACAGACCTCCAGACTGGAGCGCTGGGAGAAGACCGCAGCCCAGTTGGAACCCCAGGGGTATTGGGGTGGGAAAAGGGCACAGGCCGCATAACCCTTCCCACATGCGAACTGCAAATGCCCTCAAGCACCCCCGACCTAAGGGGGGGAGTGAAACTGGAGGGGCCTGGTGTAATTCTCACCCAGGAATGGGAGGGATGCTGGGGCATCCATGGGAACGGGGGTAGGTTCGAACTTCCCCGGGTCACTGGCTAAAGTGACCCCGCTCAGTTCGGTCTCGAAGGGGGGAGATGTGACGAACTGGGACTGTTCTTACTGTGATCTGTAAGTGCTGACAGGGGAGTGTGGCTGGGATGGTCTGCATTGGGGGATGGGGGAATGACTGAAAATACCTGAGCCTGTAACATGAGAACCCAGGAGGGGGCTGGGGCGAGGTGACACCTTTGCCCAGGAAACTGAACAAAGGCTGTGGGAGGGGTCGCTGAAGGCAGACTCTGGGAAGCTGGCTGGTGAGGTGGCTGGAGGCAGGGAGGGCTCTGACCTCTGGAGGGGGGCTGGGATGCCCGAGGACCCCAAGATGGACCTAACTGAGGGGTATCCTGTTGTCTGTGCCTGCACGACCTGTCTCGGACTGTATTCCCGTCGTCTAAATAAACCTTCTGCTTTACTGGCTGGCTGAGAGTCATGGTGAATCGCAGGAAGCCGGGGGTGCGGGGCCCTGAGTCCCCCCATACTCCGTGACAATGATCACATACTATTTTTCCATAGGACCCCTACCTCATTCAGTGCACAGGATGGATGGTGCTCACTTAGTGAGCAGCTAATCAATATTTTGTTTTCTCCTCATTGTTCAATGTGTGGCCTTAGGTCTTATTTCCTGCACAGTATTCAGAATAATTTGCCAAAAGCTGGGAATGGGCGACGGGATGGATTACTTGATTATTACCCGTTCTGTTCATTCACTCTGGGGCACCTGGCATTGGCCACTGTCGGAAGACAGGCTACTTTGGTCTGACCCAGTATTGCTGTTCTTATGTTCTTATTAATTTCCTCATGGGCTTTTCTATGGCTCTCATTACTATAGCATCTGAGTCTGTCTCAAACGTTTGATATTTATTTTCATAACACCTCTATAAACTGAGGTGGTGATATTATTCCCCTTTACAGATGGGGAACTGAGGCACAGGAAGATTAAGGTAAAAAAAGTGTCCACTAATTTGGGGGGGGGCAAATTTGAGATACTTAAGACCTGATTTTTTCAGAGTACTTGGCATTAGAGCATTGAGACACATTGCCAGTGGGTTTCACAGGTAGCTGCTGACAGCAGAGGAGTGGTGAGACTGGGTTCCATTCCAGGCTCTAGAGGGGAATGTTCTCTAGTGAGCACAGACTCTTCTGACTGTTCTCCCCAGTATAGACCTCTTCTGTCTCATCACTTCCAACTTGCCCCCCCCCTCCCAATCATCTCCCTTTGCCCCCATCCCCATCTCCTTATTCAACCATTCCCAATCCCTCCTGGCTCTTTGTCCCCAGTCTTCCCAGCCAGACCCAGTTTTCCCCCTTCTAGATCCTCATCCAATCAGTCTCTCTTTCCTCCCACTTGGCCTTTAGTTGTCCAACCCCCTGCCTACAAAAATACTTCTTGGGTATTGAGCATTTAAATCCTTTAGGCACACTCAGCCATAAGGTTTAATAAATTGCTGCTGGGCCAAATTCTGCCCTCAGTGATACCTGTGAATAGCGTAATTGAGGGCAAAATTTGGCCCACTACTCTATGTTAAAGTAACAAGGAGTCTGGTGGCACCTTAAAGACTAACAGAATTATTTGGGCATAAGCTTTCGGGGGTAAAAAACCACTTCTTCAGATGCAACTGTTAGTCTTTAAGGTGCCACCAGACTCCTTGTTGTTTTTGTGGATACAGACTAACACAGCTACCCCCTGATACTTGACACTATGTTAAAGTAGTGTTCCCAGTCATTAATACAGTATGCGTAAATCCTGATACTTCAGATTTTTGTGATTGGGACTTAGTCTTTTCCACCATACCTCAATGATGAGTCTCTA
This sequence comes from Emys orbicularis, assembly GCF_028017835.1. Lineage (NCBI taxonomy): Eukaryota > Metazoa > Chordata > Testudines > Emydidae > Emys > Emys orbicularis. Next base: position 91,533,440 of record NC_088687.1, on the reverse strand, counting down.
TGCTGGGTCATAATGTGCCTTCACTGCTTGCCTGCCTGCCATTCATTTGTACATACTCTACCCTGCAATGGTGGTTGCGCCCATCCAAACTCAAAGCTCGCAGGAGCTGCAAGCACTAGTCATGTTGGTCTGCTACAGTAATCTTAGTTGGCTCAAAAGTCTGGGAGCCTCAGGGTTTAAGTACGTTCCGATATCACGTATGCAGTTATGCCTGCGTGTAGCCACTACGGTGGTGGTGATTTAGAAACCCCAAAAATGAGAGACAGATCAGACAGGATTTCCATAACAGTCTGCTACAAAATTTGTACTTAGGTAGCAACATCCTTTAGGATGAGCATGTTTCAGGACCTTGTTTTGTCCACAGATTGTGTGCCCAGTATCCCTTTGAAGATAAATTCCTAGTCACTACTCTACAGAATGTCTTAAGAAACAAACAAACAGGGCTTTGCAGACTGTAACCACCTGAAGCATCCCTGGCAGATTAGGATATAATCCCTGATGTTATCTGCTAACCATATGTTTCATGATCAGTAACAGACTATTTTCTAATTATTTCCACTGTGTTGCTACTAAGTATCATGAGCACTGGATGCTATCTCTATAATCTCGATTTTATCTGGTGGTTTAAATTGTTCGGGGAAGCCAGTAACACAGTGGCAACATTCAACCTTTCCACTAAAAACACTAACATTCAGGTTTGAGCAGCATATACAAATTAGAGATCTGCCCAAATGATAAAATTGGGATCTGAACCGGGGCCTCCCTTAAATTTGGAGGTGTTTGGATCCGGGGGTTTGGTTTGGGGCCATTCCTGCTAAAATGTCCATATTGGGCACAATTTAAAGAGTTAAGTCAAGCATTCAAGTTTTAAAAAATTAACACTGGGCACTTAAGTCCCTGTTTAGGCAACTAATTCGATGGCCTGATTTTCAGAGGTGCTTAGCACGTGCAGATCCCACTAAGTCTGTGCAGGATGGGGCCCTTAGATTGTAAACTATTGGGAGAGAGGGACCTTTTCTTCATACCCAGCAGTAAGTCACTAATCTTTAGTGTATACAAATAATAATGCCTCCCTTTGAAGTAAGGCAAGTATTATATATTTTCAGAGTGAAGTGTTTACCAAAAGTTTTGCAGCAAATATTTAGCACTACACTCCTTGACTTCTCTCCATGTTATAGTTCTCAATAGAGAATCATATTTACACAATCAATCTGTGATTAAAGTTTTGCTGGCAGTTTTCACTGCTCACATTATAAATTGCTGTTTATTAAATTGTGTGTCCCTGTTTTTCAGGTAGGAGAAGTTATTTGAAATGTTGCATTAAATGATGTGTAATTCTGATCACTTCTACTGTCTGTGTTTTCACAATGTCTGTTCTGATTTAATTTCCTTGTAAAATGTGCAATAAACATAAGATAACAAGGATTGCTAGTAGCACACCAGTTGACATGGAGAGTTATATTCTCAGCCCAGGGCACAGGAAGTCACACACACACCTCCCATTACTTTTTTACTGTCAATTGCATTTGGGTGTTAACTGAACATTGTGCTAAAAATGCAAGAGAATTCCCAACTACTAAGATTTTCAGCCAAGATCTAGTGCCAGATTTATGGCTCTGTGACAACAGCTGTAAGCCCTTTCCTAAATTAATCATTATAATGTTTACCAAGTGTCTAACATCAGTCAAAATAAATGCAAAAAGCATGAAGAAATATAGCATATTAATTCCAAACCACATTAGCTAGAGGTAGTCTAGCCAAAGATATTTAATTGACTTAAAAATTTGACCAAGGGAGTATGATGGAACCCTAAAGGAATACAGAATTTGGTAACCTATTAATATGGGGCAATATTTATAAAGGATATGTAGCCAAATTCTGATTTCAGAGTTGCTCCATGGAGTTATTTAGTTTTATTTCATGGTTAGTAGAATCTGAATATGTCCCCAAAAATTTTTACTTAAATCAAAAACATTCTTCATTTGTACAATACTGTCAGATCATCACAATGGCTTCAAAACCATGTTATAGCCTTCAAAAACACTGTCCTTGGTTTAATTGTTGTATATAGTAATCCCATTAGGCTAATAAGCAAATTACATTGTATATTACATTTTGAAGACTAAAGCAAATTAGCTATTTTACAACAATAGCCATATAAAACACTGGCTACTTTCACAAAAAATAAGTCTTTTTGAGTTGGTTACTTTGATCAGGAGGCTGTTTTGTCAGATTCCATTTCCTAAAGATTTGGATCAAATTAGCAGGGAATGTCATAGCTTAATACAGAAAATAGTCTTACTTTCATTCAGTAAGATAGAGAGAGCCACTTTTCTCCCATAAAAATACAAAAATCCAGGTTAAGATAATACTTAAGCAGGAGAATGTTGAATCCAAAATACACTGGCTTAGCTACATATTTTTTTTCCTGGCAAGGAAAGACTACATTTCTGGGAATCCCTTATGTTTATTTTAATTAAAAAAAAAAAAAATCACTGTACTTTCTGTTAAATAGCCTTACAGGTTACAGAGCATATAAATGAGCATTTGAAATGCAGTATATTGCATCCCGTGGAGTGTCCTCTTTTTTTATTTTTTAAATATGGTAACCCTACAGGAGTGGAAAAAATTACCAGACTTACTTTTATCTAGCTAGAGGCAGATATGAAAGATGGGGGAATAGGGCTCTACCCCAATGCAAGAAAGTGAAATCTTACACTGGAGAATGGAATTGTTTTTTTAACTGTGTCAGAATAAGATGTTGTAACAGGGTGGTTGGTTTTGTAGTCTAGAATACTTAAGGCAGAATTGTTAATGCCTTACTCATTCTGGTGATCAGTTACTTGCATGAGTTTTCCTACTAAACTCAGCTAGACTATTTATGTAAGTAACTGCTCACCAATGTGAGTAAGGGATTAGCAATCTGGCTGTGAAGTAGCAATAGCACAGTTCTCAGAAAATCATCCCTGTTCACATTTGTGATGGAGACCATGATACAGCCATGTTAGCAACAACACTGTTTAAATACAGTTTTAGCCAGCATAGTTCTGATTCTGCTATGGCTTAATTCAAGAACAGGTTGTCAAATCAAACAAGGAATTAAAGAGGCTGGGAAATGTTTGTCATGAAGATGGCCACTAGTTGCTTTTTAGCACTTTAAAAAAAAATAAAAATCCCAAACATATTTATATGACTTTTTAAATTAATATAAACTGGCCATGGCTACTGGATAACAAAAGTCCTCAAATAAATGATTAATTAGTAAATGATTCAGTTGAGGTTATTCTTATCGCACATAAAGTGCTTTCTTGCAAAACAATATATTTCACTTACCTGCATAAGGCCTCAATGGCATCTCTGTCCAGAAAGTCATGCTCTCGCTTGACTAAAGTGATGTCAATGGGAAATAGGAGATCTGAAGGAAACAAGAGAGATGGGCAATCAAAGAGAATCTTATTCCCAAAAGTAACTCATTTCAAAGCAGCCAGCTGTCTCAGAGTCAGCTCACTAAGATACAGGCAACCAGCTCCTCCAAGATATATTGCACATCTTACCATCTCAAATGCTAGAAAGAGATTTACTCCTCATGTAGAAACTTTTGCGTGTAGCTCTGATAACTGATAAGTTCACGTGCGTCATGGAAAAAATACTGAGCAAAGCAAAGATGAAACAAGGAGAGACAGAGGGAGCAACAAGCTGAATGCAGCCATCTGCCTGTCATCAGAAGCTGCAACTGAGTCAAGCGAGCCTAGTTTAAAACAAATATTAGTACTTTGATCAAGCTTGTATACCTTATATTAAAGCAAAAGGTCAGCAAAATCAAAATCTCTGGAAAACAATGAAAAACAAAATCTCTCTGGCTGTTAATCAAGGAATTTAATAGTCTGTCACTGTTATGACATTAAGGAGATATGAACTGAAATTTAAAAAAGCCAAACTGCTAAGAGTCCCATGCGGTCTCCATTCCCTAAACGATTGTTTAGATAAACACTTTGGGAGAGCAAGGAGGAGGAAACAATGTTGTCAGTGTGCTGGAAATTTACTAGAGCTCTGAAACAGCACCCAGATAAATATTATTTACTGTCCTCCACAGATTCCTGAATGTCACAAGTCCTGATCCTGGATTCCTTGCACAGTCAAAATTCCCACTGAAGCCACTGGCAGTTCTGAGTGTTCAAGCAATACACGAACAGGCACTAAAGCTACTACTGCAGCTGTGTATTGCCTTTCTGACCACACAGATTTTGTAGAATAAGGAAAAGCAATTTGCTATAAAGATCTAATCTCCAAAAATCAGGAAGAGTGAGGGCTTGTCTATACTTACCGCGCTGGTTCGGCAGCTGGCAATCGAACTTCTGGGTTCGATTTATCGCGTCTTGTCTGGACGCGATAAATCGAACCCAGAAGTGCTCGCCGTCGACTCCGGTAATCCTGCTCAGCGCGAGGAGTACGCGGAGTCGACGGGGGAGCCTGCCTGCCGCGTCTGGACCGCGGTAAGTTCGAACTAAGGTACGTCGACTTCAGCTACGTTATTCACGTAGCTGAAGTTGCGTACCTTAGTTCAAATTGGGGGGTTAGTGTAGACCAGGCCTGAGTTCAAGTGCTAAAATCAGCAGGGTCAAGACAAAATTGCTAACATGACCAGAGACAATGTAGACAATGTTACTTTTCATTAGACCAACAAATAACCTCTCTTATTAACTATTTGGTCTACATTTCCTTCAGGAACAAACAGACAATACCATTTTCTGAAAATTGTAAGGAATTTTTGCTTTTCTGCAGAAAACTGCAGATAATTTTTAATTTTAGCAAAACACAGGGCCTGAGCCCAGGTCCATTGAAATTAGTGGTTTTAATGAATATTAAATTGAGGCTATAACATACAGGTGTTTTCCCATAAAACTTATGTTATACCCAATAGTTTCAGGCCCATTCTAGGAGTGCAGGACCCAAATGAACGGAGAAAATGTTAGCAAATTCTGGTAACAAGCTAGCTGTGTCTCCTATTTGGAGGTCTACGTCAAAGTTAACTTGAAAACCTAATGAGATGACTAGCAGAAGTGGGGCGGGGGGGGGGATAGAATTCGTATCTTTCTTGTTTCTGCCTTTTTCTGGCAGAGAGAATTTAAAAGGACAATAGTATATTGATTTTAAATAAGGATGGCTTTCTTTTTATAACAGAATAGGCCAAATTGTGCTCTTACTTGGGTGGTTCAATTGAATTCAAGCAGATTTGGTCCTAAATCGGAAATCTCATAAAAGCCTGTAGTCTGCAGAGAAAACAACTGCAAACAGATCCTGAAAAATCACAAGCAAGGAATGTTTTGTGTACAAACAATTTCCTAGAGATTCTGCAGATCAGTAAAGCATGATCGAAATGAGGCTCAAAAGCACTAAGTTGCCTAAGAATCCAAACTTTTTCCAAATGTAAATCCCTGCCCCCTGGATTTTGACATTATTGAATCTATGGCCCCCAAGCACACATCCCAAGAAAGTATGTTCTTCACATAGTGTCAGCACCAAAAGAGAGGAAACATAATAGAAGGAAATTTCATTTCTAAACAGGCGAACAAAAGAACTGCCAACCGCTGTCTTTGCAACTGCTATTATCTTCTCACATTGCCAATGCAGCTGCAAATTAAAGCTCAAATGGATCATTTTCAAGAGGGCCAGCTTAGCATTGGCTGCAATTTCCAACCATTATTCTCTGTAAATAGTGGATTGTCTATATACAGTGTTAAAACTAACAGCGGGGCATTTGGTTTTATGAATAAGAAGAGGCAGCTATGACAGTGCTTCATAACTTTGCTAGGATGCAAATAATTTTTATAAACAAAAAACAGATAAAACAGCAAAGGACTTTCACTGTATCTTTTTAAAAATAGACTTTGCATTTTAGTAGCTTAAAAATGCTAAGTCAAATCCTGAAGTGCTTATCAGACAAAATTGCCAGTGAAGTCAGAGTTTTGCTGGAGTAAGGACTTTGAAAAAGCGGTGACGTAGAGTAATCCCTCCCTCAGACATACTAGCATTGAGTGTCTTGGGGGTTGAAAAATCTCCTCAGAGAGTTATCTTCAAATTAGTGTGTGTGTGTATGTGTGTGTGTGTGTGTGTGTGTGTGTGCACGCGCGCTCTCTCATTCCCACAGAATAAGCCCTGCCCCCCAAAAACCACCTCATGCCAGAGAACACACAGGAGGCAAGGGCCATCCATGAGGAGCCCAGGTGCTTACATACTGAGGTAGGGTTCCCAGATCCCTCTCTGTTTCTTGGCAGTGGCTCCACTGGAGGATCTTCTTTGGCTACAGATGCTAGTAAGAAGTGGGATTAGACTGGTGGATCCACTGTTGAAAAGATTCAACGGGCACTGTGTGAATGAAGGGTTGGGCACAGAACCTGTGGAAGCTACTGCAGTGAAGGACTGGGTTCCAAAATGAAGGACAGTGATGGAGACATCTCCTGCTCTGAGGTGAATCCCCATGAACACAAGAAGTATAATACTTCTGCATGTTGAGCTTTGTTTAATTTGGCCCATTAACTAATCCTCACAGAACTCTGAAGTATTATTTGCCTCCGTTTCCCCAACTCTGAAACAGGGGTAGAGAGGTCCATCCAGGGCTGGTGCTACCATTTAGGCAAACTAGGCGGTTGCCTAGGGCGCCAAGATTTGGGGGCGCCAAAAAGCGGTGCCCCCAATTTTTTTTTACAGCGTTCCTACGCCCCGTCCCCGAGCGCGCGGTCGCCACTCCACTTCTCCCCCCTCCCAGGCTTGCAGCGCCAATCAGCTGTTTGGCGCCGCAAGCCTGGGAGGGGAGGAGAATTAGAGCGGGGGCGGCGTGCTGGGGAGGAGGCGGAGCAGAGATGAGCTGGGGTGGGGAGCTGCCGCACGGCTCCCCGGGGGGTGGGGGGGAGCTGCGGGCGGGGGGGGGGAAGCTGCCACGGGGGGCGGGGGGGGTGTGTGTGCCTCAGGGTGGAGGGGGGGTGGGGAGCTGCCGCAGGGTTGCGGGGGGGGGCGCAAGGTGGAAGTTTCGCCTAGGGCGCGAAACTTCCTTGCACCGGCCCTGGGTCCATCCCCCGTCCCAGTAAATTAATATCAGAGCTGGGACAAGAGGTCAAGTGTTCTTGGATCGCAGTCTTGTTCTCAGTTCTCTAGACCAGAGGCTGCCAAACTATGGTCAATGGAGCACTTGCTGGTTAGAGTGTTGATTACCCCTTCTTAGTTGCAGCTGCTAAAATAGCATCAGAGTTGCCAAAAATGAATTAAAAAAAGAAAACTTTCTTATATTGTCATGTAATTAACTGCTATAATTGCCAAAGGCATGTTATGGGATCACAAATGGGAAGGGGAGGGGTCCATGAATGTCATTAAAATCTGGCTAAGAAACACTTTGGGAATCCCTGAATTAAACTAGAGATCTATGAAGTGAAACTATTTAAAATTGCCACCATGTCTGAGTGTCTTTGTAGGTTTTGGTATAAAGTCACCAACTTGTGTGTTTGCATGTGGTGGATGGTAGATACCAGCACAGTACATGATCTGATAGCGCTTCAATTCTTCACACCCCACCCTTGTTCCATATTTGACACTGCATTTAGAAATTAATTATTCTGTCTAAACAATAAAGCACTGGTAAATTGATGACATAGAAAAATCAACGTCATCAACTCCACTACTTACCTTCGTAAAGCTGAGCATACTGTGGAAACCCTGCTGCTCGTAGCCAATCACACGCTTCCTTGGCCTCAATTTCTGGAAGAGAAGAGGAGCAAAAATACCCTCTGGTTAGTCATTTGCAAAGCAAAAAGTTCTTTTGTACCATTTCCTTTGCTATGGTTACAAAATGAGCATGTAAATATTCAGCAAAATCCTAGCTGAAATATAGCTTATTATTCTTCAGGCTTTGTTGTTTCACGTTTGATTTGCTTTTCCTTTTGTGATCAAACACATCTTGATATTGGAGCTACATTAATACTCATCTCATATTTACAAGGTGCTCAATGCGAATATTTAAATAAACAAACAGATGAATGCGGTGGTATTATGGACAATTCTGTGCAGGTTTTGTTAAAAACCAGAGAAACTGGGGTGAACAGCATTAATTCAATAAATTGTGTAATCTCTTGGCACAGCTATTCTCTCTAGTCAGAAATACCTAATAAAGCTTATAATACCCTGTGCTTTAACATCATGTAGATAATACTGATAGACCAAAAGCCTAAGAACAACTGACACATTGTGTTGCAGCTCACTCAAGCTTATATTTACTACCCAGTTAAAACTGAGTAGCACTGGAGGTATCTAAGCCATTTATGAGTTACTCGGTTTGTAAGCAAATTATTCTCCCCAACTAACTTTTTCTTGCCCTCCACCCAAAAATACCAGTACTTTGCAAAATGAAATAATTCACAATATGCACATGACACTGGGAGAAAGGAAATGTATATACAAATTACGTATTATATTTTCTTGTCAAACATGTCAATATATCTAATTAATTTGGGTTCTTTATCCCAGAAGAAATAGAGAAGTTAATGTCTTGATAGGTCACAAGCCAGAAGAATGTAATGGATGTTAAGTTCAGCTCTAGGAGAGCATCATTTATGGATAAATCAGAACTGTATGGAGCTAGAAGAGTTCTCTTTCAACTGACAGGAGAATCTGAATCTAGTTTTGCTCTTCCAAACACTCAGGAAAATGATAAATTGGGAAATATTTTAGTATCTTGCTTAGAATTGATCATAGCTAGGAGGTAATGGTCCATAATGAGAACTAAAAGGACAATATTGGTAATTCATACTCTCCATAGCAAACTGTTGCAGCTTGTTAACAAAAGAATCTAAGAGCAGGATTCTTACTAAGTTTGGTTAACCAGAAAGCCAAACTTAAAGATTCAGCAAATAGTGGTGATTTACTGAAGCATTTTCTCTTATCAGAGGCTTCAAGTTTATGGTCCATTTTTACTAAAAGATACTAATCTCAAATTGATTAAGTTGGGCAAGTGGGGAAAAAAAAATCAAAACCATTTGCTTTGATGTTGAAGATAATGTGCGGAGATCACTTGCCTTTTTAAGCTCTGCATATAAGCATTGCAAACCTAATAGGGTACAGAGAAGCACTGTCTTTGCTTTAGCTTTTGACAATAGTAGCTAATATAGAAATAAGAATTTGAAACTTATTGGTGTGGGAGGGGGTGTGTTCCAGAGCTGTTCTAATACATGTAATGTGTTTGGCTCTTTAACATTTTACTTGATCAAACAGGTGGTGAGCAATCAGAAATTCTTAATGTTTATCCGGCCTTGACTACATTCAGACTTCTTGATGGGCCAGAACAAAAAGGCTTAATTAGACACAAGTGACTAGACAATTTTGCCACCTACTTTGACTAGATACCATTGCTATCAGTACATGCCTGGAGTTTAATACAGTTGCTTCAGAATACGAGTTACGGCACATAGGTCTGGCAGCAGTGAATTTAAAACAATGCCTCACTTGCATACTTAAAATCATAGTATGATTTTGACACACATTATAAAATATTCCTAAAGATGCACACACAAAAGAAATGGTGAGCCTCTTTTGGGTCTCCAAAACGACAATTATTTCACTTACTCTGACCTTCCAGATATATTGCAGAATTAAAAAGTAAGAGCTCTCTGTTTTGCTGAACATAGTATACTGCTGCTGTGCTAAGATGCACATCCAAATCAAGACACTAAGGAGAGCCAAAGCACAACATTCAATATAAACAAATAATAAGAAATCCCTGCTCACTAACAAAGACTGGCAAATATTTGTGCAACTTGTGTTTGTTTCATCTTCAGATTAAGGGACCACATGAGAACAAGCACGTACAGCCACATCCACCCAGCTATTCAAAAAGAAAAAAAATACTTCATTTCCAACTGTAAAGCATAAGAAACTTGGGGCTTTACTCAGTGCTGGATTTTAATTTAGGCACAGTCCTGTGGTACGTGAAAGGATGCTGAGAGAAATCCCACACAAAGTTATTTCAAGACTTTGGTCTTGCTAAGGGTATGAAAGGCAACAACAAAATATTAATGGCCTCATAGAAAAGGGGTTCAGATGCAATGACATATTAATTTATGAATCTGAAATAAATTCTTGAAAATACTTCAAAAACCCAGTGGTTGCAATATTTCTCATTTTTGTAGGTTAGATCCTGCAGTATTCATTGGATTCAATTGAAGTTTTGCCTGACTAAAAGCTATAGAATTGGCCAGAATTTTAAAGGTATTTAGGTGCCCACAGATGTAGATAGGCACCTAATGGAATTTACAAAAGGATCAATGGGAGTTAAGAGCCTAGGATTCAGATTTTTAAAGATATTTAGGCACTGCAGAGCTCAGCACTGCAACATCTAACTGATTTGGGAGCCTAAATCTCATTTTTCAAAGGTATTTAGGCACTAAGAAAGCTAAATCCTATTCTGTCAATTCTGGTCAATGGAATTTTGGCTCCTCAGTGCCTAAATCACTCTTGAAAATTAAATTTAGACTCCTAAATCAGGTAGGTGTTGCAGCACTGAGGGCAGCAACACCTATATACTGTCAAAATCTGGCCTCTAGTTATTCTTGGTTTTCCCACAACAGCAGGAGAACTGTTTTAAAGCACCTGAGTGTCTCTAAATCAAACAGGTTACAATAGTCGATGATGGATGTGAGATACCACCAAATGTTTAATGGCAGCATTCATTTAACCCACAGACACTGTGCTATCTCAAATCTATCTCAAAGCATTCCGGGAAACTATGGACCAGTTCCTTGGCCCTTGTTCCAACTGTTTTGCACTGCAAATCAGCTGGAAAGCTACCCTAAAAAGAAAACCAGGTAGTGGAGTAGCTGGCTCTATGTCACCTACTCCTACCATTCTGCAAAGAGCAGGTCAGGGAGGAGCATGTAGGCAGTGAAGCTGAGTGAACAGCATTCCAGCAGATCCTTGGCTGACAGAGTGGTTCCTATAGGACAGCTCCAGCTGGCATAACTTAGATCTGCCCTTAGAATGCTCTAAGTAACGTCTGGGACTCTTTCATTACAGTTGGCCCAGGATCAGAGGAATAGAAAGGTGGTTTAGGACGCATCTGTCCCCACCTCAGCATAGCTAGGCTCTATCAGCTAGAGGATGACAAGCAATATATAACATGAACTTCTATTCAAAGAGATTTAAATACCAGGCTTTACAGGGATACTGCACAGTATGAGAATCCAGCATATAGTTTGTGATGAATAAACAGCTTATTAAACTGCTGATAACAGATTAGTTTCACTGCGTTGCAAAGCTTGTTGTCTTACAGAATAATGACTAAATAGATGGAGAGCAGCCATTCCTGCCACAAATGAAGTGGGAGCCTTATGGGAAAATAAAAGGTTTTAGTTAAAAAACAGTGTGGAACAGCCAGGGTATTTTCTCCTGGGCTGAGGACAACTGAAGTCCAGGCCCACCCTGCCCAGAACAGTTTCTCCTCCCAGTCAGAATGATCAGTCCTCAGGCTCTAGGCATCCCCAGATGCCCTGGGCTCATACCCAGGTGGCAGTGAAAGGCGAGTCTGTATGAGTGCTTGTCAGGGAAGTGTGGATGGCTGCATCAGTACCTGTCTGGGTGCTGGGGCACAGAGACAAAAGGAAAGGAAGGACCTGATGGGAATGGCCACTGGGATGATGCTGATGGCAGCCCTGTCTGGAGACAGCTGCTGAAGGCAGAGGGACACCTGGGGCCCTGCTTCTACATCTTTACCTGAACCCAGAAAATCCAGGTTACAGGCCAGAGCCCTGGTTATAAATGGATTTCTGAGCATATTGTTGATGAGGGCTATCTTAATTAGAAAAGGGACATCAGTGGGGACACGGGGAGGGAGGGAACTTACACAAATGATTTGAAACCATCTGCCAATCTGTTTTAGTGACACTTGTGTATAAAAGCCCTAGCTTGTAACCTAATTTTCAATCTGCTTTAATTGTCCTTTAATACAGTTTTTCCATGATTATTAAATGTGTACTAACGCTGGTTGGAAATTGGTTTACAGCAGTGGTGGGCAACCTGTGGCCCGCCGCTTCCCGCAGCTCCTATTGGCCAGGAACCGCGAACTGTGGCCACTGGGAGCGGTGGGTGGCCATGCCTGCAGATGGTCAACATCAGCAAAACGTCTCGCAGCCCACAATCAGATTACCCTGATGGGCCGCATGCAGCCTGCAGGTTGCCCACCACTGGTTTACAGTCTGACAGACAAGTGCAGTTCCTGTACTGCCCGTGTGGCAAGGATGTGCCATTTCCTTTTTAAAGTAAGAAGTCTGCCACTAGCAATAGATTCAAATGCTCGTGTCAATAAAAACCATTATTTTAGACTGCAAAATTCCGTATTTTCACATGGCAAGAAATATGTGAACTTACATGTGGCCCTTCTGACAGAATCTGCCCTGTGCTACTTCTCTTCAAGCAATGGAAAGTTTTTGATGTGAAAAACATTTTTTAAATTTCCCAATACACAAGAAATTATTTTAGAAACTAAAAATACAAAGGAAACACAATGAAGTCTTTATTCTTGGGCTTTCTATCAGCAAACAGCAGGCAAATGTGTTAAAGAGGAAACAGGAAATTTTTATTGGAAACAGTTTTATTTGTTAGTCTGTTTCACAAAGGAGACCTATACATTTAAATTAAGGTTAAGAGTTCCTTTTGTATGGGGCTGGGAATCATTAGGCCACATTTACACGTTTCCTGGGGTGCTAAGATGACCCAATCCTCCTCCAAAGCAATAAGTACAAACAGGAATTCTTAACCCTCCCTTCATTTTATTAAACTTCGCAATGTCTTGATTCCTGAAGATGAGAGTTTGCAATACTAAAGCATCAAGGCAAAATCCCTTAATTCTCATATCATTTGACACTGTAATTTCAAAATGGAGTGCTCAAAAGGTCTACAGACTTTGCTTTGTTGGTACCAGATTATAAAAATCAAAACGGTATATATCCTGATGCAGAAGTTAATTTCTTTTTAACAGGAAAATTCACAACAGTTCTATTTGAACACAGGAAAGAAAAAGTATTTTGATCTATCCAATACTCCCAAATGGTTTTCAGGTTTTTATAATTCCCACGAATCCATGAACTTCTGGCAAAGGTTTACACACTGGTACTTTTGCAGCCCCATGCAACCAGGTGCAAACCTCATACACCTGCAGAAAGACATAAATCAGCTCCCTTTAAGCACCAAACAGAATGTAAGCAATTATTCCAAGCAGATGGTTTCCCCTGGCCTGAACTCAGACACCCTTATGGTCTTATTGGCTCCTCTAAACATCAGTGAAGCTCTGCTTATCACTCCTTTTGGCTGCATCAAGGTGGCTGGTTTTACAGAGCTGCTATGAAGTAGAACAGAATCACCGCTGTTTCATATCAGCAGATCTCACCAAAAGCTTGGCTTTGCTGTTGAGATCAGAGTCTGGAACAACCCTAGCACATAGATACTTGGGGAAGCTGTGGGGGGGTGAGGGGGGGGGGAAATCCACCTACTCTTTCCTTAATCCATAAGCAGACTAATAAATTCTAATTTTGACTCACTGTCCTGCCCAAAAAATATTTTTTGCAAAATAGTTAACAAAATAACCTTCATGGACTAGCTACCACAAGAGACCTATGCAAGGATGTACATTAACCAAAATCAACTTCCCCAAGACTCCTAGTGATGTCAGATACTAGAAATGATGTCACAATTACTTCAATACACAGAATTCTCTAAGGTACTGGATTTATATTGCATGGATGCAGTACAAAGGGATTCTGCTCCCCGCAGTTCTCCCATTAAAATAGTTAACATCTTAATTTTTGGCACAGTTTTGGAAAGTTTCTGGTCAGTACCAAACCAGTGTCTTGAACTAGTCAAGAAGTTCTGAACCGTTACTTTGCAGAGGCTCATACCCTGGCAGAAGATGTCCCAGGTTAATCTGCCTGTCCCTCTTAGGATGCAAAATGACAACCCCGGTGCAATTTGGAAAGCAAACATTTCTCTGGGTATTTGAATTACATTCCTGCCAAATATTAGGAAGTTACCATTCTAAAGTTACCTTTCAGGCCAGGATCACCACACCCACAAATTCTCTTTCATAACCTCAGATAAAATTCTCAAAACTACACAGTTAACTACTCCTCAGTATGAACGCAGCAGAGGAATTATCAGTTCAGTGCTGCGCACCTTCCAAGAAAACAACATTGGTTTTTGGCAAGTGTCAACAGTTTAAAAAAAAACAAAAAACAAAACACCCCAAAATGTATATAAATGAAAAATCAGTATTTTGTTATCATAATTATCTTAATATAAAAGTTGAAATTTGTTAAAAACGTCAATGAACATTCAAACAAAAAATAAATAATTCTGAAAAGCCTGATAAAGGTTCTTGCTCAAAGGTTGATTTTAATAGTGTTAATCAATTCTTATTACAACAGTGCTAGGACAATAGAGTACTGTGTCCCTTTTATTGTAGGTGTGCACTACTGATAACTTTTTAAAACATCATGGGCCAAATTCACCCCTGGTTAATGCCATTGTCATTGGATGAATTTGGTCCTTGTGTTTAATTTGCAGGGTCTGAAGAAAAGCTAAAAATATAGCCTTTCCTGAGGTTTCCTCCCTCTTCTGCATCTTCAAAAACACACAAGAAATTTTGCAAAATGACTATTTTAATACACCCTCGAATTTCACTTTGCTTCAACCTATTTTGATCTACATTCAGCTGGGGTGTGTGTCAATCTCCATTTAACTCTGCATACTTCAATAGTCAAGTCAAACTAATAAAGATGCCTGTACAGATTTCTTTGATTTTCACTATATTTCTTGCCAAACGCTTTTGAAAAAAAATGTGTAAGGTCTTTGAAAGGGAAGATGTGTGGCACCACCTCCTTTCCCTTCCTCAGATTAGCAATGCCTGGGGTTTTTGAACAAACATGCTGCTTTCTAATAATAAAAGCCCTAGAAGGAGGAGAAAAAAAACCCCACTCAAATATTTCTCGATGAGCTGATGACAACTGAAAAACACTCTTCCTGTGTTATTGACTGGCTGTGTGTCAAGCACTGGAGGGGATTTTCAAGTTATGGAGATATTTGGAACCCTGTAGCAAGGCTCTAACTATGCTGTTCATGTTATGTATAAACCACACCACATTTGGAGAAGCAACAGAAAATGTGTGGAATTCATTGTGGTAATAGAGGGAGAAGAGAGTAGAATGAAAGGAACCAGATTTTTAGGATCCTCCTTTGGGATCCTATATTGATGTTTTCTCTGAAAGCCTGAGTACAATTTTTAAACAGAACTTTTTATAAAGATACCAGCCCCCACTACTTATTCAGAGTCAGAGTGAGCAGCTCATTTCTATAGCTGGTGCTTTAAAGTTTAATTACTTGCATAATGACAACAGCCAAATTTTAACATTAGTTTCCAAATGCATTAAGCCCATCTCTGTTTCTTAGCTCCATTTATTTTTTCCTATAAATTATACCAAGATAAATCATATAATAGTTTTTATTGCATATTGATAATAGCAAGCAATACATGAAATATAATATTGACCTCATGCATCAAACTCTGATTGACTCATGATCAAAATTCTCTTTTCCACAGTCCTTGGTATATAAAATTGTTTCAAAAGTTTTTCAGGCCAGTCTCTCTCTCTCTCTCTTTTTTTTTTTAAAGGACGTGGATTAACAAAGAAAAGGAAACTGATTTTGATGTAAAATGTTTCAGTTTCATTTAAGACCTGATCTAAAGCCCACTGAAATCAGTCTTTCCATCACTTCAAAGGGCTTTGGATTGGGTGCTAGCCTAGAGCAATCCTTGTTTTCAGAAGTGCAAGGGGATAAAGGTAAGAAATCTCCTTATGGTCTATCTCCATCTCCTTCCCCACAGATTCTGACCATGACTGGGAACAATCGAGCTCTTAGTGGTTTATGTGATCTTCCCAAATCTGGATAAAAATAATAAAACCTGGCATTGCCAAAAGCGATCACTTTACTTTCAAATTTGCCAATGGGGCAAACTGATGTATAGTTGGTTTACTTTTAATAGGTTGGAAGGAGAGTGTGAGGGGGAGGGGGGAAAGAATATCACGGCTGGTATTTTGGCACTACTCACTGAAGGTTACAGGCCACTCACCTGTACATATTGTTTCTCTTTATAAAGATTATGCATAAAGTCTGCAAGCATGAATATGTCTCCTCTGCCTAATCCTTAATTCAACACAGATTTATTAGCAGTGAAGAAATCAGAAAAGCCCATTTTATCCTCCTTGAGACACTGTCAACACACACCACAACTCACCATAAAGCATAGTTGTACACCAGGAACATCAGTGATACACACATGTTTATTGCATGTTGGCCACATTAAACAGTGTACATCCCTCCCTTCACACAAAGAGGGCATGAAAACAAGTTAAAATACGGTGTAATCTGATGTTTACTCTAACATTGTAAATAACCAAACACAAAACTTATTTAACAAGTTTGTCTAGAATGGACTATTATAATCTGTATGTTTCCTTTACAATGAACTATTGTGTTCATGTGCTAAAGAGGTTCTCCCCTCACTGAGATTTTAAGGAAGGGCTTAAGATGTGGGGACATAAGCTATCCAATGAGCATCCATGTGAGGTATGGAAAACAATTTGGACACTTCAATTTTTATCTGGCCTGACTATTGGTCGAACGATAGTATAGGGCAGGGGTGGGCAACCTGCGGCCTGCCATGGGCCGCAGGTTGCCTACCACTGGTATAGGATGATGGCAGGCAAAGAATTATTAAGGAGGAAAACCAGACAGTTGCCTCTTGTGCTTGGCCAGCCAAAGGAGCCATGCTGGCAGGTTCCAGAGTGAGAAACATCCAATCCTTCTCAAAGGAACTTGGAGTAAAAGTGGAGAAGAACAAATGGATGGAGGGAGTAGAAAACCTCGTCCCTGTTCTCCACCCCCACAAAAATGCCTGCTTACTATGGCATCTGGACATAGACATTCAGTGTATCAACAGAACTGCCTCCAAAGGCAGCAATAACAGCCCCCCTCTCCCCTCGAAACATCCCAACCTACAAGATCCATAAACCTGCATAGTCTAAGCCAAGTTCAAACCAAGAACTTGTACTGCAAGCAAAAGGTCAGCAAGCAAACTCAGGCTCTAGGGAAAGCAAGAGTGAACAAGTCCCACAGCCATAGAGCCTCCACTGAGAATGCCTGCATCAGAGCTCAAGACTTCAAATCTAGAGACCACTGAAAGCAGCCCCCAGCTGATTTCAACTGTCACAATGGTGACTCAGAAGAGAAGCATCTGATCGCTAGCTAGTCAGGTCTCACTACACCTGTCTTCAGCCTTGCCAATATAGGGGCTATTCTACGAGTGTACAGGGACTAGCACAGTGGGGCCTCAATCCCGAAACAGGGCCTGTAGGTGCCACTACAATATAAATACATAATACTAGTCATGCATTATCACATGATCTTTAGCTACGTAGTCACATACTACTTTTCCCCACACATACATGATCAGCAGAAGCCAGGCCCTTCAGATCTACAGCACAGACCTCTTCCATTTTGGTTACATTGTTATTCTCAATGGGGGCTAGCCCCTAGCGGGGAACGCGACACACAACTATTTGTGAGACCGTGGATATCAGGATTCCATTTCTTTTCTAGAAGTTTGTGGGCTAGTGGTTAGAGCCATGCTTAGTGATAGGCCAGCCAAGCACACATTTTTGCCACATTATTCTGAAAAGCAGCATGGCTGAATGGACAAGACTTAGTTCGGTTGTATTAGGGACCTGGTCTCTAGTCCCACTTCTGACAGAAATGCTTAATAGTAAGGGTTTTGAAGAAATATAAACACCTGTCAATGGAAGAGATGAGCTTTGAAATTATGGCTTCCTGGCTCCCAGTTGGGTGACCACTCCCTAAAACAAAGGCTATTTAGACAGTAACTCTTTTGGCTTGGTGGTGCTGCAACACAAGGAGGCTGATTCACCCAGAATATAGCGCATACTGTGAAATCCAGGACTCTTGAAAGGTCTGGGCCCTAAACCATACATACCTTCGGGCTTCAGTATTTTAAATTAGTGTTTGGTGCAACCACTCCCATTACCCAAAATGTCTCGTCCTTCAAGAAGGATTCATTTAATATGCATATTTATAATGAAGTTATATAGTTTTGATTGCTTCCCATGAAAATTGCTCTTTTAAGAGGCCATTCCTTTAACAGATATCAGAGTGGGCTCCACTATTTAATCTGAAGACTAAAAACAAACTCCTACTATACAAGTTGAAGATAAAAGTACAGATTTTTATTACGGATAAAAGCATTTAGACATGGCTGATAAACTCAGAAGCAGTTCCTGGAAGAGAGTCTTGCTCACCAAAGCCACTGCAAGGCTGAGATAAGGTAACTTCCATAATTGCACTTTTAATATGCCAGGCGACAAATTGGCTTTTCTTTGAGCAAGTATTTAGGAAATAGAAATTTCAGATATGTTATGGAGAGAGTTATAATAACGGGTTTCAATGGAGCCAAATAACAAAGTCCACTTGAAAAATACCTTGCTTAATATTACCGAACTAAAGACCAAACCTTGTATCAAGTAAGAACTACAGAAGGGCCTAAATGCAGTGGAGACATTGATCTGTTGCAGGAGGACAGGGAGACTTTGGCACATCTGAAGAAGAGGACTTCATGCAATGCAGGTGTAACACTGACAGGCCCCGGTCGTCAGTGGGTGGGATTGAACCTCGGGCCTCCGGAGCTTAAAGCATGAGTCTCTACCACATGAGCTAAAAGCCAACTGGCTCTTAAATGAGTCTGCTCTACAGCCTTAGCTAACTCTCTAAGTGGTCTTGGTGCCACTAGATGGGACACTAGATGGGACAGAACATCACTCCCAGAAGGTGTGCGTTACATACTTCCCCTAGCTGAGGAAGCACATCCCGAGCTTCAGAGACTTCCCAGTTGAAATCCCGGACGAGCCCCCACTTGTAACACCGACAGACCCCAGTCGTCGGCGGGTGGACTGGATTGAACCTGGGACTTCTAGGTGCTTAGTGCATGAGCCTCTACCGCGTGAGCTAAAAGCCAACTGGCTCTTAGCTAAGGCTGTAGAGCAGACTCATTTAATCTCTCCCTCTAAGTGGTCTCAGTGCCACTAGATGGGACAGAACAGTGGTGGGTTACACTGGCTCTTTGTTTCTTAGTGTGTATGGGGAGCTTGGGGTGAGGTACAACCACAGCATCTGTGACACTGGCCGTTTTCTCACATAGCAGGGACATACGTTCACAGGGTTTTTTGTAACCCTGAAGCTGCAGTAGATTGCCATGGAATAGCTCTATGGGTCACTACAGACTCCAACTATAGAAGATATATGGCTACTATAGACTCCCAACAGATTTTTTTTATGCGTGCTGTCCTCTGTGTGTGGTCTTCAGCTGTATGCAAGGAAGAGGATTTGGAGGGAGATTTTCAAAAGCACCAAAGCTATTTAGGTGGAACAAATCTCAGAGAAAGTCAATGGAAAAATAGTCCACTTAAATCCCTTGGGTGCTTTTGATAATCTCCCCCTTGTCCATAATTGGGCTAGTGTGGAATGTTTATTTCTGGGACGAAATGTCAATCCCATGTGACCCACCACAACTGTTCTCAAGAGAAACACATACACGTCTATTGGAACTCAGATACTATTTGAAAGAAAATCCTTCATAACAAATAATAATGCTTAGTACTTACACAGCTCTACTCATCCACAGATGTTAAAATGCTTCTTAAAGGTGTGTATTACTATCCCCAATTTTAAGATAGGGAAACTGAGACAGAGAACTTAAGTAAGTTGGCTCATGGTCATATAGGACCTGACTCAACTACTCTTATACTCATGTCAAGCAGTACCTTATTTCACAAGTAGTCCCATTGATTTCATTGGGGCTATTTGCAGAGTAAGGTGGGCCAGCATGAGGGCCACAACAAGCAGAACCAGGAAAAGAACCAAGACTTCAAAGCTCAAGTCCCGTGCCCCATTCATGCATCTCATCAGTGATGAAACACAGGCTGTGATTTTCCTCAAACAGCAAAAGACTAAAGATATGTCATAGCAACTTATTCCAGACTCAGAAGCAATTTTATTGGAGACATAGTATTCACTGGAGGGAGAAAGAACAAGTTAAAAGTTGTGGTCAGATCTTTGGCCTAAATAACATAACCCACTCCACTAATTCAGTCAGTCTCTGTTGGAAAAGCAACAGCCTTCACATTCCTCTATATTCATCAGCCTTGGAGTAAAAAATAAACAAGACCATCTTGACATCTTGAACCACACAGAATTATTTACAGTCTACCTTAGCCTGCTAAAGCACAGGGATAAATCAGAAATATGCCTGGAATTGCTAACGTTGCTGGTTTGAAATTCATGGTCGCTTCTTGGATCGAGAGCTTACAAGTTCTGCAGTTCATCTCAACTATAACGAAGCTTATCTTCACTTTAACAAGTCAAAGAAATAATTCCAGAAATGCCCTGCTGATTTTGTCAAATTTCTTACCTATATCCTTGAGAGCTACCCAGCTTAAAAAAATTGTCAGAATTAAAGAAGAATGAAGGAAAATTTAGTCTGTCAATGACAGTTGTAAGGAGCAGTCTGTAGAGAAAACCCACTGTAATGCCCAATCAAGATGTTACTATCGTTTAGGGCAGGGGCCGGCAACCTTTCAGAAGTGGTGTGCCGAGTCTTCTTTTATTCACTCTAATTTAAGGTTTCGTGTGCCAGTAATACATTTTAACGTTTTTAGAAGCTCTCTCTCTATAGGTCTATATTATATAACTAAACTATTGTTGTATGTAAAGTAAACAAGGTTTTTAAAATGTTTAAGAAGCTTCATTTAAAATTAAATTAAAATGCAGATCTTATCAGTTTAGTGCAGTGGAACCCCAGACCAGCAGCGAGGTGAGCGGGGCCGGCGGCTGGTATCCCAGGCCGGCAGTAGGCTGAGCGGGGCTGGCATCCGGGACCCTGGCTGGCAGGAGCCGGCAGCCAGAACCCCAGACCGGCAGCGGGCTGAGTGAGGCCGGCGGACAGAATCCCAGACCGGCGGTGGGTTAAGTGGCTCAGCCCGCCGCCAGTCTGGGGTTCCGTCCACCGGTTCCTGCCGGCCGGGGTCCTGGCTGCTGGCCCTGCTCAGCCTACTGCTGGCCGGGGGTTCCGTTCACCCAGGCCGGCAGCAGACTGAGCGGGGCCGGCGACCAGGACCCCAGCTGGCAGCAGCGTGCCAGTAAAAATCGGCTCGTGTGCCGCCTTTGGCACGCATGCCGCAGGTTGCCGACCCCTGGTTTAGGGCTATATTATTACCCCTATATCACAGTGCAGTCCTTGGACAACAAAACAGTCCTCTTTGTGAGCTGCAGATCATTTGATTTGGCTATATTTCTGCAATATGCACAGGGAGGAAGGGGAAACATCTGAAGTTATTTTTATTTCTGTAAGTCTTCTGGTCATATAGCGTGAATGTTAGGGTGGGGCTAGTATTGTCTGGAGCCTGTCAGGGCCCTTTTGCATAGCCTCATTTCCTTCTTCCTGTTGCTAGGAAAGATAGTTAAGCATGAGAAACTCTTGTTTACAATACTGGACCATCCTGTTCAACACAGGGGCTCTTTTCCTCCATCTCCTTTTACAGACTAAGGGCCCCATCCTGTTCCCATTGAAGTCAATAGCAAAACACCAACTGACTTCAATGGGAAAAGGGTGGGTCCCCAAGAAACTCACCAAATCATGGGCAGGAAAAATAAATAAATAAATAAATAAAATCACACAAACCCCACCTTTAAATATTTACAAAAATGCGTAAATACGCAAGCTAAGAACTACTTGCAGCATGAAAAATATCTGCTTGAAAGGAAGAGTAAAATAAAAGCATGATCACTCTCCCCCAACCTCCCTGCTCATAACTCAAAGTACAATTGGAGAAGATCAGCAACCTAGAAAGCTCTTACTGGGTATCAAAAACATGTTATATATGTAGGTTAATAGCATTACAGATTAGCATACAGAAGCACTGGTGGTACACACTTTTTCCTTTTTCAAGAGGATCAGTATGCATGGTATGCAAGCAAGTACTTTTAGATTTCTATAGTCAGCGCCAGTATTATTCCATTGTCCAGTAGGGGCAGCTACAGTGCTGTTTATCAGAAGAGAAGCACTCAACTTCTGCTGGTTGTAAGGCCCCAGGCCTGAGAACAGAACATACCCAGCCTCAGATCTTGTTCTCTGTTGCAATGCAATGTACTGTTCAAATATCTCCCTGTACATTCTAAAACTGCTGGGTATGTCATTGAGATTTAAGATCTAAACAAAACAAAAAAGGTCACCTTCTGTATTTTTAACTACTACTTAGAAAATGATTTTAGTGACAGCTGGTATCGCTCAAAAAGAACTAGAACTCTCTATGTGCATAAACCAACGTAACATATCTGCATTTTTCAGACATTCCATTGGTGAAGAATGAGCAAAGAGAACTTGTTTTATTACATGTCATATAGGTCTGGGGATTCCTTGAGGTTATTGAATGCAGCTGATTTCAAATAGTTTTGATTCATCATAAAACTATCAGTGCAGGAGGATTGATAAAATAATAGATACATATTCTTTGCATATAATGTATTTCAGAACCTAATCTGAATATAGGAATCTTAACCTTAAGCAATGTTTCAGACAAGTCTTGAAATAACCTTTGGGCCCATCTGCTAAACAGCAGGCTATCCCACTCCTCCATACTTTAATCTGTCATCGAGTTTTTTCCTTTTATTGGAAATGCAGGTCGAGTGACTTAAAGGATACTGCTACCATCTGCTGCAACATGGCAAACCAAACTGGTTGAATTAATGGAGGAACCTAATACCAATTATCTACGCTATGGACCAGCAATAGCCTGCTGGCCAGATGGATGCTGAATTAGTCAAACTTCGAGCTGCTGATAGATTTACATTCAGAGGCTGTTCTGCAATCTGTTTGACTATTATCTTCCCTCTAGTTCTCCACAAAACAGCATTAAAAATGTAACCTGACACTTGGTATCTCACTGCTTTGCTGCTGGGAATTTCTTGATCAGGCCAGAGAATTCAAATAGGTCACACTTACTCATGTCAAAAATGCATCTGTAATTGATGGCTAAGATAAAGATGCATTCCCTCAGCCCACAGACCCACACATTTTAAAAATTGTTACCATATGATGTGGAAATCAAAACCTTCTGGCAGATTAATAATTATTTATGTAGTGCCATAAATGTAGGTGGCACTGTAAAACTTGTTATTTTCTTTAAAAGAATAGAGTTAAAAAAAGATTGGTCACACTAATCGTAAATGCACTTTAACTTGTAGTACCGTGTTCATTAGCTTAATGGAAACACATTGTTCATCAGCTTTACAATTATGGTAGAAGTGGGTCTTTGGTGAATAGTTACTATTTGCAAGAAAGAGGAGGGTAGTACTGAAATGTAACCTGACAACAAAAAGAATTTGTTTTCTATTTGTGCTAGAAATATAGCGGGGTTGTTTACTACTTGTGGGGGGGGGGGGGGGGAAAGGAGGTGTTCCTTGAAAGAGATCAAAGGCTCCAGTCATGACATCATGGGCTTGGGCACCACAGCACAGGAGGGAGTCATCTGGCTCCTTGAAGCCATCAGACTAATTATTGAGAACTTCAAAAGAAACTATATGCTTCCTTCTCCTGGGCACTTTTTTTTTTTTTAAAGACTGGTTTAACTATTTCAACTGTAGTGCCCTTTAAAAACCTCAGGCACCGCTCAATTACAACAAGCTCCTTTCCTTTATGAGTTATGAATTACAACTCTGACATTTTCACTTGGAATTGAAAGTCACAAATTCTAAGCAATCTAATAAAAAGCACGTTTCAAGAAAAGCCCCTCAGTCTTACTAGTCCAAACCAGCACCAGATTTTTCATAAGTTTAATAACCTACATTTTGCAAACTTGGCTATTGCCCTGGTATGTCACCAGCCACATAAGTTAATATTAACAGCCAAATTTCCAAACCAAGTCAACTGCTAGTTGAGACTTTCCAGCACCTGAACGTATTTTGTGTTTTAAAAACACTCTTTTCCTAGTTAGAAAGAGATTTGAAAGTATTGCCAAGGGGTATTAAAAAAACCCAACAACAAACCCAAACTTTCTAACTCAGTAGATAACTGAGGAAAGAGGGAACCTAGTCTGGATAGGTAAAAGCCAACAACAATACTAACAGGACATTAGAAGTGGACTGAAACTTGATTCTGAATCTCAAACAAGCCAGAAAGGATGCACAGGATCTTAGATCGTTAAGAAATACGCGTACCAAAATGCAAAGGGGGGAGGGGGAGTGGAGACACCGGGGAATTGTGAATAGTTAGTGTACGTGCCAAGATAAAGGTCTGTGCTGACAAGCCTCCCCACCCTTTCAACTCTGCTAGGCGCCCCTTCCTCTAGCACAACAAGAGCAAGAGACACTACTGATCTAATCACACCCATGCAGGGAACCCATTTGCCTATCGATGATCTTCTCAAGCCGGATCAGGCTTGTTGCAGCAGAAGGGAACTTTCCAGGTGTTTTAACGCAACCTCCACTCCCTCCCCCTCCCCAAACCCCACATCAATCCAGTCCCGCTGCCCGGACGAAAGTCATTTTCACCCCCCGCAGCATTAAACAGTAGCAGGACAACACATTGCAGCGATCGCAACTTAAAACCTGCTCGCTTTTTCTCTCTAGAGAGGCACAATGAAAAGCTACGGACTTTCGGTGCCGAGGCAGCTGTGAAAGCCCACAGACGAGGAACTAACTAACGAGTGCAATAAGGACAGGCTCCCGTAACAGAGAGGGGGTCAGGATCTGGGTCCCCCGCCTGCCTGCTGTGGCTCTATGACCCGCTAAACACGAGTAACCGGCAGCAGAGAGAGGCCAGCCGGACCAGCGGCGCGTGAGCGAATCCCACAGCTGGGCCACCGCTGCAGGCGCGCAGGGACAGAGCTTACGTGTCAGAATCATGGTCTCCGGCGGCTCTTGGCACATCAAAGGCCGGGCGAAAGGGCGGCACGCGCGGCCAGCAGGCTTCTTGGGCGGACCTCAGCGCATCTCCCCAGCGCCGCGCAGGATCCCGGCCAGCGCCTTCCCCGCGTCACTCTCCAAGCCCTTCACAGAGCAGGCTGGCAACTGCAAGCCCCGCCGCTCCCCCTCCGCCAGCGTCCAGCAGCCATCGCCCCCTCTCCTGCACTGCTCCCCGGGGAGCTGGCTGGGACTGCCCGGCCCCCGCGCGCTGCTGACGGGTGAGGTCCGCGAACCTCTGCCCCTGCCTTGCCGCAGCGGCTCTGCGATGAGTTTGAAAAAGCCCCCCCTCCGCCCTGTCCCACATAAACTTCGACATCGCGGCTGGGCAGCCGCCGGCCACGCCCCCTGCCGCCCTGCCCCGCCCCGCCCGGTGTCTCTTTCACGGGGGGCAGGATTGATCATTTACCTTGTGCCTCAATTTGTCTCTTGCGCGTCGGCGCCTCCCTTCCAGTCCCAGCTGGCCTGGGTGTCGAGACGTTCTGGAGAGATCCAGCTCCCCAGGGAGAATGCGCTCCTAAGCCGTAGGCACGCTCTGCTGGAGAGCTTTACATAGGGTCCCCAACCCCCCAGGATTGTCTCTGAGTCTCCAGGAATTACAGATTAATCTTTAATTAAAGATTATGTCATAAAATGAAACCTCCAGGAATACATCCAACCAAAATTGGCAACCCTAGTGTACAATCCCCTTCTTTATGAAACAGCTCCCCCCCCCTTTGCACTGAGATGGGCATGGCTCTAGACCCTTGGCTCCAGGACTCCTCACTTTGGTGCACCTAGTAGAGAAGGCAGCAGAGGAAATGCAAACTCCCAAGCTGAGGTTTTCAGATGGGTCCTAGCTCCAGTTTTTCAACAAAGCTCATGTTCCTCCAGTACCAACCCTGAGGTGGGTGTCTACAGCCCTGTCTGTACCAGGGAAAGTTTCTAAACATTTCCTACGAGTGGCAGCAATACTGGGGCCAGTCAGACATGGTAGGGCTTATAAAGTTCAGCTGTTTGGGAGCCTATAGCTGATTTATAAGTCTACATAATTTTGGCATGGCTCAGATTTAGGGCACTGCCAACAGACAAGGATTAAAAAGTCAAACCTCCCTCCTATCCACACAGGGATAGACAACCTCAGTAAAAACACTCTTGCTCACAATGTTTGCAATCCACTGTTTTTCTCCAGAGGCTGACTACAAGCTGACTGATTCATCTATTGTACGCTTGCCTTCAACTATTTTCCTAGGTCCTAACCTGTAGATATTTGAAATGTTAGTCATAGCATGAGCCATGGTCAGTGGGCTTTAGGGGCATTTCCCTGATAGCAACTGTCAAAAAGTAAAGGTCAACACAGTCAATGCTGCTTTAATTACTTGACGATATTTTCTAGTATATATATATATATATATATATATATATATATATAGTAACTTGTAATGACAGCTCACTATAGTGGAATATACTTTATTCTCTATTAAAAGAAACAATGGGCACAGCTCTGAAAAAATTGTTCCAATAAATGTTACTGTATAGGATAGTGCTGTTTGAGTTTCTGAGTATCGTGCGTGTTCCTTGTTATCAGTAGGAGCTAATGTACAGTTTTTAGTTACAGAGGGGCATAAGCAGCAAAATTTGGATCCAGCTCCAAATCCAGGGCAGTGGGTATGTTAGGCCCCAATTCTGGAATGAGCACCTGATGAAGGCGAGGATCCCACCTGCATTTCCATCTACATTCAGTCTTTGGCCTTATTGCCAAGACTTATTTTTAAAAAGTTGTCAATTAGGATGGTGCTTTTTGAGATGTGGACACCCATCTATCAGGAATTGGAGAGCGACCACCAAACTCATTTCATAGTGGCTACCAAACAGTCACTAGAAAGTCATAACTAAACGTGAAAGGCTATGTATCTCAATAACAATTTCCTAAGTCATCTACTCCCTTTTACATTTTCTCATGATCATTTAAATACTCATTTTTGGTAGACACATTCTGAGCCTTAAAATGATACAGAACATGCACAAGTACTTTGAGCAGTTGCAAAGCGATGAGCATGTAAAAGAGCACTGAAATTTTGAAAATGTCTGCATATCATCAAAGACTGAGATTGGTTAATTTTATCCCAAATCAGCCTCATATTTTACATTAATTCTTGTTTTTTGAAGTTCCAACTGTTGTTTCATCACTGCGGTCAGACAGATGTAAAGTGTGGTTCCCGAACAGGCGAGCTGCCTGAAGAATACCCATCTCTTTCAGCAAGCTGCTAACTGGTAAGTTGGCTATTACAGTGTTGTTTCTGGAAACCCCTACACTGTTCCAGATCATTAATTCACTTTTAGTCAACAAGAGAATGGTGCTGCACTATATCTTCAAGCTTCACTTTTCACCCATTACTGGCTTTGTCAATTACCTCTTCTTATCTTAGTTAATTCCAACTCTGATAGGCTCAGTTGAATTTACCTGCATTTTTCGAATGCTTCTTCTATGGCAGGAGGTTGTGAGTTTAAAATGTAGGTCTGGCCCATAAAACATGAGTCCCTTAGGGGTTCTGGTGCCCCTGATGTAATTTTTTCCACTCAGTCTTGAGGACACGACTAATGCAGGTAAGACAGACCTATACTACGTTTCCAGAGGGAATTTCATTTCCTGTTGTTGAACAGGCAAGGCAATGCCACTATAATTAGTTGTCCTCTCTTTGTTGGCTACACCTTTGAGCTTTTACAGGACAAGGAAATGACAGGGTTGGCATCGCAAGGATTGGAAGAGTATTGTACTTTGGCAGTCTGACTTAAAGAAAAGAGAGAAAATAAGTTACTTCTGAAACAAGCCACAGAAAAGGAAAGAAGAATATAAAGAAGGTTACCTAGAGAGCCTATGAAAGACCTTCACTTCTGGGAAAGGCACTGTATGAGACAATATTTTCTCAAATCTCAAATTTGTTAGCCTCTGAGGTGCCACAAATACTCCTGTTCTTTCTCTGGGGTATGAGTGTGTGTGTGTGGGGGGGGGGGGGGGGTGGGAGAGAAGTGGAATCAAGGTTAGGCAGGTTTAAGAATAATAAAATTTTATTGATGTTCTTGTAATCTGTGAAATAGGCTGAAATGCACCTGTTGAAAGTTAGGGCTTGTCTATACATAGCAGTTGCACTAGTTTTATTTAAATTGGTTATAAACTGAATTAAGTTAAATTGAGCAGATCTCTGTGTGGTCACAAGTATACCTCTTTAGTACTAGTTATATTGCTTTAGCTTGCATCTGTAAGAAAACAGCAATGCTTAAATGGATATAAGGCTGATTTAAATTGATGTAAGTGTTGCACCAGTTGAACTACATTGGTTTTAAATGACCCCTTTAGTAAAATCATGTGTAGACAAGGCTAGGAAGGTACCATTCATAAATTTGAGTTATAAATGATGAAATATTTAGGGTCCAATTATGCAATTCTACATTAGCGAGCACTTACACAAGTACTCCCATTGGGCCTGTAGTACTTTTTTCATATTTATGAATGGCTTCTATAAAGAAAAAAAAGAGGTATCCTCTTTTCACCCATCTCACATGCCATGATCCTAAAATATATGTTGCACTCATTTAAATACAAATAATTAATAATTTGTATTTACACAGCACCTTCCATCCAAAGATCTGAGGTGGCTTTACATACATGACTGGACTGAGCCTTGTGAGGTAAATAAGGCTATGTCTACACTGTCCCGCAGTTTGGAATATGGGGGTGTGGATAGCAATGCATACCGAAGTGCTGCGCTGTTAGGAATATATTAATGGGAATTATCACATCTGCAGCATCCACACAGGGGAGTTACAGTGCAGCACTTTGGGGTGCACTGCTATTCACACCCCCAAAGTCTGAACTGCGGGGCAGTGTAGACAAGCCCTCAGTTATTATCCTCATTTTACAGTTGACTAAACTGAGAAACAGAGCAATCAAGGGTGTGATCAATGAGGCAATTTAGGTGCCTAAACTCCAGAGTTAGGTGCCCAAGTTCCCACGCATGGCACCACTGTAAGCCACAAAACTCCCACTTGGCTGCCTAATCTTGTAGGCGCCTAAACTCACTCTGTGCCTAACTTTCTGCTGTAAAAGTTTTCTAGGTTCCTAATTTCAAGACCCTGGGGATTGCACTCTGCTGCCCATGAACCAGAGGAAGACAGGTATTTGGCCACCTAAGTTGTGAGCAGGGCCGGCTCCAGGCACCAGCCAACCAAGCACATGCTTGGGGCGGCACCTGGTAAGGGGCGGCCAATCTTGGGGTGGCGGGGGGCAGAGCGGTGCGGCGCTCGGTGGGGGGGGGGTTCCGTCGGAGCAGCGCTCGGCGGGGGGTGTTCGGCGGCTCGGCGCTCCGCGGGGAGGGGTTTGGCAGCGCTCCGCGCTCGGGGGGGTGTTCAGCAGCGCGGCGCTCCGCGGGGGTTTTGGCGGTGCTCCATGCAGGGGGGCTTCGGCAGTGCGGCGCTCTGCGGGGGGAGTGTTCGGCGGCGCTCGGCGGGGGGTGTTCAGCGGCGCTCCGTGCGGGGGGGGGGGGGGTGTGTTTCGGCAGCGTGGCGCTCCGCGGGGGCGCGGGGGGTGTTCAGCAGCACGGCGCTCGGGGATGTTCGGCGGTGCGGCGCTCGGCGAGGGTTTCGGCAGCGCTCTGCACGGGGGGGGTTCAGCAGCTCGGCGGGGGGTGTTCGGCAGCGCGGCGGGGGGTGTTCGGCGGTGCGGCGCTCGGTGGGGGGGGTTTCGGCGGGGCGGGGTGGCGCTGGGGGGGGAGTGTTACGGCGGGGTGGCACTTTTTTTTGCTGCTTGGGGCGGCAAAAAAGTTAGATCCGGCCATGGTTGTGAGTGGGACCTGATCTCTAGATGGTCTCTGAGCACACCTACTGGATCAGGTCCCATTTAAAATTCAGCCAGAGGAAGAGGAGGAGATGGTTCCACTACCTATCTTATAACTACAGAAGTTATCAGATGGGTACCATCTCCTCTGGCCATTTTATGCGGAGAGAGGCAGGTGCCTAACTCATTAGGTGCCTAAACCGCCTGATTCCTGGCGGTGGGTTCCTGTGCATGGATCACAAGCAGAAGATAGGTGCCTCCCTGCAGCCTGGACTTAGGCATCTAGGGCAGAGTTTAGCTCACATTTCTCTCCTTGGCATCTCCCACTGGCTAGCTTAGGTGGCTCCCCACCTAGTGTGCTGGCTTTTTTTGAATCACATCACTCTCCTCCCATTCATTATATAGGAAGCCTAGGTGCTGAACATAGTGTTATTCCTGTGATTTTTTTAGTCACGTAAAGGTTAGGTGCTGTGGCACTCAGCTTTACAACACCTCAGTCCCTTCTTGGATCCCACTCTAACTGATTTGCCCAGGTAACACAGAAAGTCTGTATCTGACCCAGATCTCCTGAATCCCTAATCTAAACCTTAGCCACAAGTTCACCATCCACTTCACTCTATTAGGGCTGGTCTACACTACCACGGTAAATGAATCTAACTTACGCAACTTCAGTTACGTGACTAACATAACTGAAGTTGACATAGTTAGATCCACTTACCATGGTGGCTACACTGCGCTGTGTCGACGGGACAGCATCTCCCATCAACTTCCCTTACACTTTTTTTTTTTTAAAATGGAGATATCCTATCTCCTAGAACTGGAAGGGACCTTGAAAGGTCATCGAGTCTAGCCCCCTGCCTTCACTAGCAGGACCAAATACTGATTTTGCCCCAGATCCCTAAGTGGCCCCCTCAAGGATTGAACTCACAACCCTGGGTTTAGCAGGCCAGTGCTCAAACCACTGAGCTATCCCTCCCTTCTCAGGGAGGTGGAGTACACAAATCGACGAGAGAGTGCTCTCCCATAGAGTTAGCATGTCTTCACCAGATCTGCTAAATCGACACTCGATGCATCGATTGCAGCAGTGCCGATCTACCGGTAAGTGTAGACATGCCCTTAGTAATCATCATCACTTAGGCTTCGTCTGCACAACGGAGTTAGGTTGACATAAGGCAGCTTATGTCAACCTAACTATGTCAGTGTCTACACTACAGCCTTGTTCGCGGCTATGTAAGTGCTCTACTACACCGACATAATAACTCCACCTCCACAAGAGGCGTAGGGCGACAGTGTCTGTGCCTGTTGGCTGTCATTCTTGTCAATTTCATGGCTCCATTCACTAGCAACAGGAAAAGGGATACTGTTTCAAGAGCAGGGGCATCATGAAGGAGAGGGATGCAGCAGTGTGGTTCTGTGACCTGCAATGTGCAGGAGGTCAGGCTAGATGATCATGATGGTCCCTTCTGATGTTGAAGTCTATGAATGAGGAGAGAAGTCTGGGAGCGAGAGGGGCATCAGGAGGAAATGAGAGCATAGAGGAAGGTGGAACAAGACTATTTAGTGCAGCGTTTCTCAACCTGCAGCCCACGGGCTACATACGGCCCAGCTGTGCGCTAAAAAAATTCAAAATTTGCCACTCTGGTCCGGCAGGGGGTGGGGCTGGCTGAGGGGGGGAAAACATCTTGCAGCCTGCACCAACATTCCTGCCAGCAGGGAGCTGGTGAGTGCTGCAGGGGGTGGGAGAGTGGGTAGGTTTGGGGGGGTTGGAGGAGGCTCTGGGAAGTAGAGGTTTGCCCCAGGTTTTAGGTGGGGCTCTGCTCCTGGCCCCTCTTCTCGGGTCCTGGCTGCCGGCCCTGCCTGGCACTCTGCACCTGGCCGGGGTCGGGGTCTAGGTCACTGTCCCGGTCCTAGTCCCGGCTCTGTCCCAACCCTGCGCAGTGGTGTTCCATCTCCATCCCAGTCCCGTCTCCTGTGTGTGCCGGGGTCCGGAACTGGGGTCCGTCTCCTGCCCAGCCCTGCGCGGCAAGATTTGGGGTCCAGCTGCCTGGCCTGCGCCCAGGGCTCCACTCCTAGCCCCACTCTGGGCAAGGGCTCTAGGCATAGAGGACTGTGGGCGGTTTTAGGGTGGGGCGCGCTGTGGTTCTCAATCTGTGGCCCACTTAACACATTGTGGGCTGCGTATGCGGCCCACAATGATAAACAGGTTGAGAACCACTGATTTAGTGCCTTGAAGGCAAGGATGAGGTACTTAAATTTGATTCAGTAAGAGAAAGGAAGCCAGTGAAGCAATCCCAGGAGGTTGGGGTGACATGGTAAAAATGTAGAAGTTCTGAGCACTCTTATGAATGATAACAAAGTTCAGCATGCTCACCTACAGTGCTGCATAATTAAATAATAAATTAATTAATAATGCTACATTATCAGCCTAAATAAGCTCCCTTTTTTGACTTGGAGAGCCAATCAACCACTGTAGTGAAAGATTAGCCCACTCTTCATCCCCATTCAATCTCTGTAGATACCGTCATTGTCAGGGCCAGTGGCTTTTGTGATTGGAATGTCTGCTTGCTAGGAACTGGACTGAAACCACCAACTAATTTCACATAGGCCACTAAGGAGTAGGGTGACCAGATGTCCCGATTTTATTGGGACAGTCCCGATATTTGGGGCTTTTTCTTATATAGGTGCCTATTACCCCCCATCCCCGTCCCGATTTTTCACACTTGCTATCTGGTCACGCTACTAAGGAGATGCCAGAGGATAATCATCGACCTGTACTAGAGTTTTACTAGTAATCTGAAGGCTCTGATTCCATCCCATTATCAATTCTTGGAGCCATGCAGTCTCTTTGGTTTGCATTTTAACTTGGATTTCTATGACACTAAGTGAATGTATTTTCAAAGTTAAAAAGTGAGCATAAGTCTTGTATTAGCAGGAAAGCGTGCTTAAAGAGACATTCCACCTGAGGCATGGGTGTTTACCATACAGCAGCAGCAATAACACTGTAATCACTCATTTGTCTCTAAAGAGTGTTGTGGAATCAATAAAGCCACTGCCCTTTGTAGTTTAGGTTTAATATTTGTATCTACTTAATGCATCAGCTAATACTACTACAAAAAAAGAGGCAATCTCATGGTAGAATCCTAGGCTGGTTCCTGATGAATGTACTGATTTTAAAGTCATGCTTACTGAAAGAAGCAAGATACTTGCTCAGTAAAGTGTTGTTATCCTTAATGCAATCAAAGAGTTCTGGATGGATGGTGAAGTAATTGTAAAGGCTTGCCCAACAGGCACAATTACTCACTTTAATAGGTGACTTCTCCTTCTGTTTGAACTGTATAAGGGAGTGATTCGTAGGATGAGAACTAATAATAAGGACTTCATTGTCTTCTGTTTTCCCTCTAAGGCCCAAATGCCTTGATAGCTAACTATACTATGGCCATCACTCCTCTTTTAAACAGCATGATACAGAGGAGTCACAATTTGCAATTGGTCATCTGACTTGCTGATACAAACACAGGATTGTAAGACACACGACTACAATTCTAAATGCTCGTCTTAATATCCTTTTAGCAATGGCATGATAGATTACAGAGCAGCTTCAGCTTGCATGAGATACCAGGCCTCTGGCTATAGACCTGGCTTCAGTGTGGTCTTGGGTCTTTAAAGGCTGTTTCTGAATTCTAAAGGACCCCAGTGTTGCACACTTTGTCAATGAAGTAACAACTTAATTCCAATTCTAAAGCACTTGATTTCGTTGAAAATTAATTATTTAAAGTGAACAATAATTGTGCAGCCCTCTTTAAAAAGAAAGGTTACAATATCATTTCTTAGAAATTAAATACACTAAGAATGCCGGGCTTTCTGAGAAGGAAGATTATTGTTCCACATCACAGAGAATCTAAAATAAAATGCTATATGTTCTTGAATTAATTTTAACTAAGTAATAGTTATATCATACAAACATACGGTCTAGCTATTCTAGTATCTTGTCTCCTGAGATAACCCATAGAGACACTTCAAAGAAAGAAACCCATTATCACTATCCAATACTAAATATTGTGTGTGTGTATGTGCTCATTGTTTATTTCTGATCCCAGCTGTTGATCAAAATGAAACCTAGATTTATTTTTTTTACAAGTAAATCAATATGTTTCTAAACTTGCTCTAATACATATTAGGCATATAATTGACTATGTTTTAAATGTAGAGAAATGAACTCTTTTTGCCTGAGTTCAAATGTATTCAAACCCCATGAGTTCGAAAGTTCAGTCTGAACAAAAACAGGACTGGTTTCATGTTGCACTTAGGGCAGACTGTATAAAATAGAAGCAGCGAGGGGAGAGAGAGGAAAAAAATGATGGTAATATAGCTTGAAAAATGAAGCAGATTTGGCAAAGTGTAAAATAAATACAGACTGACAAAAGGAGAGGGAGAGAGAGAAACATTCTAAATACATTTTAACACAGAGGGCCAGATCCTCAGCTGCTCTAAATCAGCATAGATGCAATGAAATCAATGGAGGTATTCTGATTTATTCCACTGGAGGATCTGTCCATAATATTTTCCATATAGAATAGCACTGATGCCTTTTTGAGTGGGTGATGGGATTCTTTTGCTCATAGCACTGGCTTCCCTTTAGCTATGTTTTTTCATCAAAAGGTGGCTCACCCTTGGGAAAACTACAACTTAGTTTTAAATGTCAGGAAAATAAGGTTTGAGAACTCAAAATAGCTTTGTGAACCCAATACACAGACTGAGAATTTCACAAAAATTCAAACCTCTTCAAGGCTAGCTCATCCTACTTCATAGGAAATGCTGCAGGAGATGAGTTAGAACTTCTAACCTAGGGTAGTCAATTATTTTTTGTCAAGGTCCAAATGTCTTGGCTAAGGTATAGTCAAGGTCCAGACTCCAGAGAAAATAATACAAAAAATAACAATATTGATAATAAATAAATAAATTAAATAAAAAGATTGTGGGGTCCGTTTAAAAGCGCCTGGTAGTCTGGATTTGGCCAGCAGTCTGCCTGTCTACCTAGCCTATAATGGAGGCCAAAGGATGGAACAAACTTTATAGCTCATGGAACAATAGTCTCCACAGATAACAGATGAAACCCTCCTTTGTTGTGCCAAAAAAACACAACAACCTCATCTATTTTATTGGTGAAGACAACAGTTCATAAAGCAGACTCTGCACCTGAAATTATCAGGAAAAATCCCTGGGTTGAATTCTCAACCCCACCCAAGCTCTACTTGTGTGTAGAGAAGGGGTCTGCAGGGAGATGGTTTTGGCTTCATGATTCAGCACCAGCCAACTGGAGGATAGATGTAGTGGAGCTTTACTCTGCCACATCCCTTCTCCACCTCCACCATGTGCACTTCCTCCCTGTTTGCCAGGGATTGGGGATGGGGGTGGTGAGTGCAAGAGCTGGCTTTGCCAGCCTTAGGCCTGTGGAATTTATTTGTACAAGGGGAGTTCTCCCTTCGCAAGCTAACCCTACAATCTGTTATCTTCTACACATGAGTGGTGTAAAGTAGACTGAGTGCACTGAAGAATCCAATGCTGAATTACACCTATCTGTGAACACTGTAATGCCTTACTTCTCAATTCTGTGAACACTTATGCATGTGCGAAACATGATTCAAATAAATAACACACATTCATAAGTATTTGCAGATTAAGGCCTTAATTATCAGGAGAAAACAGAAGGCACATTATTGTAATGTTATTTCACTTCCACATCCATTAGAAAGAAGATATTAGACTAGTGCCATTAAAAAGCCAATGAGGAAATTAATAATGATATAATCTTGATCAACAATTTAGCTACCAAGAGGTTTGATAATGCAAAAGTATCTGTATGTTGAAGTTCACTGCATTTCATACATTGTAACTTAACTTCTATCTAAACTTGCTTCATTTTATACAACAGTTTTATATAAAGGGCCAGAGCTTCACTTGGTGTAAACCAGTGTAGCTCTATTGCCTTCAATAAAGCTACACTCATTTACACCTAAGACTGAAGTACCAATTTTTTTTTTATCCTTAGAGCTTAAGGATAGGTCTACACTGAAAAAAAAGTTATTTTATCTTCTAACTAAAAAATTTAGCAGAAAATATACATGATTGGTAAGGTGCAATGAATATTCTCAAGGTACCATAGTTAAAAATAATTCATATCACTCCATGTGGGGTGTACATTTAGGCCTGACTCTGCCTCGATGCAAACTTGTTTTACCCCTGCTTAATGCCATGGCTTTCAGTGGTGTTACTCCTCATTTACACATGTGAACATAAGAGAAGTATCAGGCCCCATTATATCAATTTTTTTTAAAAAGTGAATTTTTAACCTTTTTTGAGGTTCAGGATGAAGAAAAGCAAGTGCCATTGCCGAAATACAAAAATTGCAGTATTAAAGTAATTCTGATAATAACAGGAATTAAAAATAAAAATATTAATTCATCCTTACCACACTCCTATGAAATAGGCTAAGTATATAAGGGGAAATTCTGTGCAGTGCTATAAGAAGCACAGCTCAGAACTCACAGCGCAAAGGAAGTGCAGACTAAGGTGGCTTTAAGCCACTTTTGCACCCTGCTCATCTTGGGCTGCTTTGAGTTCCCCAGTACAACTTTAGTCTTGGAGAGCCTCTCTAAGTTATGGCAGACTCCTCAGGTTGCCCTAGGCTGCAGTAATACCTGGAATCTCAGCCCTGCCCCCAACCTTGGCCACCCACTTGCAGTCCTGACCCTGGCATGGCCCCTATAAGTGGAGTTGCAAGGGAGTCCTTGAAGGACAGTCTTACCAGTGTTTTCCCCAGTGCCTACACCAGAGAAAACCTCCCCTGGCTGGATTTCTTTCTTTCTTTCTTTCTTTCTTTCTTTCTTTCTTTCTTTCTTTCTTTCTTTCTTTCTTCAAGAACATTTTACTGGATGCCCCAAAAGCCAAAATCACACAACTGAGAAAGACGGCCCCATTGATTAAAAAACTGACTTGGTTTAGAAGGGAAGTGAAGGCAGATACAAAAAAATTAAAAAAAAATATGTAAACAAATGGAAGAAAGGGGAAGTTGATAATAATGAATATAAATCAGAAACCAGGAATTGTAGTAAATTGATAGGGGAAGCAAAGGGACACAAGGCGAAATCTACTGCCAGCAGAATCTGGTGCAACTGCTGCTGGAATACTGTGTCTAGTTCTAGTGCCCACAATGCAAGAAGAATGTTGATAAATTGGAGAGGTACAGTGAAGAGCCATGAGAATGATCAAAGGATTAGAAAACATGCCTTATAGTGATAGTTTCAGGGAGCTCAATCTATTTAGTTTTACAAAGAAAAAGGTTAAGGGGTGACCTGATTAGTCTATAAGTACATGGTATTATTTAGTAATAGGCTTTTCAATCTAGCAGAGAAAGGTACACCACAATCCAATGTTGAAGTTGGACAAATTCAAACTGGAAATAAGGCATATCTTTTTAATAGTGAGAGTAATTAATCATTGGAACAACTTATCAAGGGTTGTAGTGGAGTCTCCATTACAGACAATTTTTTAAATCAAGATTGGATGTTTCTCTGAAAGATCTGCCCTAGGAAATATTGTGGGGAAGTTCTATGGCCTGTGCTATACAGGAGGTCAGACTAGATGATCACAGTGATCCCCTCCGGCCGTGGAATCTATGAATCTTACAACACTCATGAAACTCTACATCCAGTTAAAAAGATCACTGCTCTCTCTATAGAGTACTATTTCTTTGATTATTCTTTATTTTTTATAATATATACAAGAATAATCAAAGAAATGCGATTTAGACCATTTCACTATGTAGTCTAAGGCTATGTCTACACGAGAGACCTTACAGTGGCACAGCTGTACTGATGCAGCTGTGCTGCCTTAAGGTCTCCCGTGTAGCCGCTCTATGCTGACGGGAGAGAGCTCTCTCGTCGGCATAATTAAACCACCCCAATGAGTTGCAGTAGCTATGTTGGTGGGAGATGCTCTTCCGCCAACATAGCGCTGTCCACACTGGCGCGTCTGTCGGTGTAACTTATGTCGGTCAAGAGTTTTTCACACACCCTGAGCAACAAAAGTTTTACTAACAAAAATGCTAGTGTAGACATAGCCTAAAAGACAAGAAATACATCTCACCATTGGGATATATGGGAAATTGGAGATTTATATATTAAAGTTCTTATTTTTACTATTTTTGTTAACATAACAGTGGTTAAATCATTATTAAATTAACTAAGTCTTCCTCTGTCTGTTTTAAACAATTAGATTTTACCTTAGATTTTTGAAATCACCAGGTTCCCATGCATTCCAGTGATGAGATGCATTTCCTATGCCTCAGTCTATTTTCCAGTGGGAGATCCAATCTGATGAAGTATCTGAAAAATGTCAGCTCTTGCTCTAAGAGATAACAGCACCATTCACAAAATGCCTGGTCCTATAGGATACTGACTGTCCTGAGCACCCACTAAAGTCAATGGGAATTGCAGGTTTAGGCTGTTACTGAACATACTGAAACAATGAGAGCTATTTTCAAAAAATGAATTTGCAAAACAGTTTTATTATAATCAAGTAAACATCATACTTAGGCCTAATCTCAAAACATAATGCACTAGCACAGATCATTGCTCTCTTGCAGTGTCCCAGTGAGTTCAATAGGACTCTGCAGGGCCATAAGGATGTCCACATTAGCAGATTGCATTGCCTGACCAGGGCCATTTTTAGCTACAGTAACTAAGAATTTACAAGTAACCACTCAAGTTTCCTGTTAAAGTACAATATTTTTATTCTCCCATCCCCCCGTCCCCCTTTTGAATGATTCAAAGCTTTGTAGTTAAATTAGCTCTGTATTCATTAAACTTATTTCCTCTGGAGGAAATAGGCATATGCATCCACCTGGACTAGTTGACCAATTATGTGAAAAGGCTGCTGCTGTTTTAGCCTTGGGGAATCTGCAGGATGGAGGAAATCATTTTAAACCAATGACACAATAAAGCACAATAACTAAGGTAGCGAGAACACACTTTCTGATGGATAATTTCACTACAACAGTCACCAAAGGAAAATAATGTTTTATGAGATATTTATGAGATACTATAGTCTGGGCAGCAGCTGTAGTAAATATAATGAAAAGCTACTGAGATAGTAAAGAGGGAAAAAACACAAATGATTTTAGGGCAATGGGCCAAATTCAAACCTGATGTAAGTTGATGTAACTCCACAGTTCATTCCTTCTTACCAGCTCATGTCCAGAGCCCCTCCAGGCACTTCCTCTGACTGCCTGTTCCATCCCTCCCAGGATCAGAGATTCATTTGGTACCCAATGTCAGATACTGATATTCATTAACCTGTACCAGTAAGGGGCTATTGTATTTTGCCATTTTGAATGTTTCTTTCCCCTCTTTCCCTACAGAACTCTGTTCTGTTCTCTTCTAATGTTCTTATACCACTCTACTATCTGAGCGCTGTGCTGAAGTGCATTAAATAATACGACTAACATTTGTTATGTGTGGTTCATTTTCTCTTTCATCCTCTCCCAGGGATAGGTGGGTTTTTTTTTTTTTTGTTAAAATGTACACACTGTTATGTGTTTATGTTAAAAAAGGCAAGACTGAAAAAGTGCATCTTGCATTTGGAGTGGAAGGTGGTGAGGTTTTTGATGATCTTTACTTCCTGTCAGAGTTCATTCCAGTGTCTCAGATGAGCCCGCAAAGAAGCCCTGTCTCCTGCACAGATGAGCTTTCCTCTTATGGCAGAAAGTTCCACTGTGCCTCACGGAGTTGTCAATCAAGGTCTTCATCCCAGAGCTTTAGGTGATCCTTTACATATACTGGCCCAGGCCACTAAGTGCCCTGAAAATAAGGACTGAAAACTTGAACTGGACTTGATATTCTATGGGAAGACAGCATAGGGAGTAGAAGACAAGTTTGACATGTTCATAGTAGCCTGTGCTGCTAAGGAGATACTGTACTAGCTGGCATTTCCTTAGGGCAGATGGCTTAATGCCCAGGTATACTGCATTGCTTTAATCCAGATGGGAGGTGACAAAGGCGTATATATCTGAGGCCAGGTCATCATCCATCAGCATGGGATGAAGTCTCCTAGCTAACCAGAGATGGTAGAAAGTGTGATTCATGGATACTGCTATGTGAGAGCTTGGTATCAGCAAGGAATCTAGGAACTAACTTTCTTTTTTTCTTTCCTTCTTTCTTCCTTTCCTTTTCTTGTTAACCCCTTCTACTCTGACTCTCCCTTTCTCTACTTTTCAATTTTTTTCTTATTAGTACTACTACTTAGTTGTTTGCAGTGTATCTGACAACTTCTTGTGCTTTGAAAAGGTTCAACAAGAAATACTCTAATAAAGGCTACTTTGGTGATGGAGGGAGAATCAAAGCAGCAGTGGAAACCACAACCTACTTAGCAACTATCACTGATCAAGAGCAGCTTTTACAGCACCATACTCTCAGTAAATTGCTGAAGAACGGAAAGTGGGGTGGAGAGGAATTAGCTGTATTGCCAGTAAGAACACATTGAGATTGGACAAAGTCTATCAAGGGATTCCATACTCATCCAAATGAAAGTGGTTTAGATCTGAACAAGAGCCATCAGAGTTAGGGAGAGAGGGCCAGACTCAGAACAGACAGAAGTTGCTGTCCAGCCCCAAATGAACAGACTGGCGAGCTGAGACGGTTGAATAGCAATAGAAGGGGGTGATAGAATTGGTGGTAAGCTCAATTCCTTCATTTAAGTTTATGAATCCTTGGAAGGTGGCCAATTTAGCTAAATAATAATGCTTCTTTTCTGTCTGTAAACTTCCCTTATTATGTCGGGATATTACAGAGGGCTGAGATTAGCATGTGGAGTTGTGTAAGTACTTGATGCAATACCTAAGAACAGCTGGAGAAGTGACATGTCAATAGGAGCTTGCCTATTTTAAAGATAAGGCTACATACTCTGTTACATGGTCAGAAGAAACAGGACCATGGGAAACACTTACTATGCTTAATATTACAACACTATCTTACATTATGAACATACTGCACTTTTTCTTCTTTTTCTGCACTCTAACTTTTTCAGTCATATCATTTTACAAGCAAACTTGATAAACAAATCTGCTCTTGGGAGAATACTTATATCAAGTCTTAGCCTGGAGCAATTTTAGCATCTCTATGTTAGGAGCCCCAGAAAAGAGATATGTATAATGAAAATGCAGAACAGCCTGGTTCTTAAGTGCCAGCAAAATTCAAGGTTTGTAAGTTCTCTCACAAGCAGAATAATATAAATCAAGTACAAGACTGAGTTACATTTTTCAGATTTTAAAATGCATGCAGAAGCAGTGTAGATTGGAGAGGAAAAAGTTTTATCTAAACCACTTAATCCATTAAACCTTGGCCCTGGTCTACACTACAAGTTTAGGTCGAATTTAGCAGCGTTAGATCGATTTAACCCTGCACCCGTCCACACGACAAAGCCATTTTTGTCAACTTAAAGGGCTCTTAAAATTGATTTCTGTACTCCTCCCTGACGAGGGGATTAGCGCTGAAATCAACCCTGCTGGGTCAAATTTGGGGTAGTGTGGACGCAATTCGATGGTATTGGCCTCCGGGAGCTATCCCTGAGTGCTCCATTGTGACCGCTCTGGACAGCACTCTCAACTCAGATGCACTGGCCAGGTGCAGGAAAAGCCCCGCGAACTTTTGAATTTCATTTCCTATTTGGCCAGCATAGCGAGCTGATCAGCA
This sequence comes from Emys orbicularis, assembly GCF_028017835.1. NCBI lineage: Eukaryota > Metazoa > Chordata > Testudines > Emydidae > Emys > Emys orbicularis. The sequence continues at coordinate 91,491,767 of NC_088687.1, read as the reverse complement.
CAGGTGACTATGCAGAGCTCATCAGCCTCGTTGACCGTGGAGTCCCAGAATCGCAAAAGAGCTCCAGCATGGACCGAACAGGAGGTACTGCATCTGATCGCTATATAGGGAGACGAATCCGTGCTATCCGAACTCCATTCCAAAAGACGAAATGCCGGAATATTTGAAAAAATCTCCAAGGGCATGAAGGACAGAGGTTATAACAGGGACCTAGAAGCCTACCAAAGAACCAGAGAGGCAAACGGCTGCTCCGGGTCACAGCCCCAGACATGCCGCTTCTATGATGAGCTGCATGCCATTCTAGGGAGTGCCCCTACAACTAACCCACCCCTGTGCTTCCCTCCTCCCCCACCCCTCCCGGGCTACCTTGGCAGTTATCCCCCCATTTGTGTGACGAATTAATAAAGAATGCATGAATTTGAAACAACAATGACTTTATTGCCTCTGCAAGCAGAGATCAAAGGGGGGGGGGGAGGGCAGTTGGCATACAGGGAAGGAGAGTGAACCAAGGGGGTGGGTTTTCATCAAGGAGAAACAAACAGAACTTTCACACCGTAGCCTGGCCAGTCATGAAACTGGTTTTCAAAGCTTCTCTGATGCACAGCGCGCCCTGCTGTGCTCTTCTAACCACCCTGGTGTCTGGCTGCACGCAATCAGTGGCCAGGCGATTTGCCTCAATCTCCCACCCTGCCATAAACATCTCCCCCTTTACTCTCACAGTTATTGTGGAGCACACAGCAAGCAGTAATAACGATGGGAATATTGGTTTCGCTGAGGTCTAACCGAGTCGGTAAACTGCGCCAGCGAGCTTTTAAACGTCCAAAGGCCCATTCTACCACCATTCTGCACTTGCTCAGCCTATAGTTGAACTGCTCCTTACTACTGTCCAGGCTTCATGAGCCATGGGAGCAAGGGGTAGGTTGGGGTAGGTGCGACCGCACGGTGCTGCCGACTGGGAGAGCAGCCTGAGGCAGAAGCCTCCAGCTGGCATGATATTCCAGGCAGGACTGAATCTCCATTAGACAAAACTTAAAGAAGAGAATGACTTGGAGTCATTCCCATTTTTGTCCAGGCGCCCCCGACCGACCTCACCGAGGCCGGCCAGGAGCATCCATGTCTGCCCAGGCGCCCCCGAACAACCTAACCGAGGTCAGTCAGGAGCACCCATGGGACGAATACGACGACTAGCAGTCGTATTGTACTATCTGCCGTCCACAAGGCAAGGCAAGGCAAGGCAAGGCAAGGCAAGGCAAGGGGATGCTGCTGTGTAGCACTGCAGTACCGCGTCTGCCCGCAGCACCCAAGAGACATACGGTGACAGTGAGCTGAGCGGGCTCCATGCTTGCCGTGGTATGTCGTCTGCACGGGTAACCCAGGAAAAAAGGCGAGAAACAATTTTTTGCCGTTGCTTTCACGGAGGGAGGGAAGGAGGGAGGGAGGGAGGGGGGCCTGACGACATGTACCCAGAACCACCCGTGACAATGTTTTTGCCCCATCAGGCATTGGGAGCTCAACCCAGAATTTTAATGGGCGGCGGAGACTGCGGGAACTGTGGGATAGCTACCACAGTGCAATGCTCCGAAAGTCGACGCTAGATTCGGTACTGTGGACGCACACCGCCGATTTAATGCGCTTAGTGGGGACACACACAACCGACTGTATCAAACAGATTTCTAAAAAATCGACTTCTATTAAATCGACCTAATTTTGTTGTGTAGACTCATTTGATAATCCAGTGGATTTCAGGGTTGAAAAAACATGCTATAGTGCACGGATGTGCGATAGATAGCCTTTGGATTCTATGCAACCTACATCTACCATTAAAGAGATAGGGCCAAATTCTTTCTCCGTTATACCAGCTTAACTCCAAAATACTATGGGGCAGATCCTTAGCTGGGGTAAATTGTCATACCTTCATGGAAGTCAATGGACTTCACTGGAGCTCTAACAATTTACACTGGCTAAAGATCTGCCCCTGTAATTTTATTGACCTCAACAGATGTAGAGTAGTGTAACTCAGAGAATGATTTAGCCCCTGAATAGTGGGCTGCTACTTATAACAAATTAATCACATTTTCATAAAAAAACCCCTCCTTTGGTCCTTGCTGAATGGTCCTCGCATCATCCCCCACCCCTTTCGTCTGATACCTACAAGCAGCAAAAATATTGGAAATGTTTTTTAAAAGCCCTAAGAAAATGCAGTGTGCCACTGAATACACAGTCTGTGGAACTCCTTGGGTCTTCCGTTTCTGAGACCAGTGCTGCTGGAAGCTTTTATTGCTTTCCAGCCCCTGCTTAGCACGGTGGCTGGGGGACAATAAAGAAACACAGAATGAAAGTCTAAATGCAACCAGCTAGGTCTTTGCTTGATCACAACTTCAGGGAATTAGAGTTAACCTGGTACACACTTCATTAGATTACCCATAATGGGATGCCAAGGGCCCCCCAGTGCCAAAACTAGAACCCTCCCTCTTTTGAAACAAGAGACTTTACATCACATAAGTAGATTTATATTTTTAGGAACAACATTAGGGTAGAAAAATAGTCTCAGTTTTCTTTGCTGAGGAATCTTTATATTTTCCAGGTACAGAGGGTCTATTAAAAACTTCAGGATTAACAGCATTGACTGGGATCTGATTTCTAGACAGGAAGTGTAAACAATGACTTGAAAGGTGTGCATGCAGAACTTTCCAACTGATTTACCAGTAGCTCTTTAGAATCTATCATGCATGTCATATTGAGTTTACAAACTTAATTACCTTAGCTATAAGAAACGGAGTGCCTGCCTCTCAGCTCCTTGATGTAAATCAAAGACAGCAATAAAAAAACCTACAGAATAACATATCACATTTGGGGCAGTCTGAAAAATTAGGATCAACAACTCAGAGTGCCTGATTCTGATCTCAACTACATTGATGTAAATCTGGAGTAACTCCAATGGAGTGATACCAGAATCAAAGCACTATGAGGTCTGAATCAGGCCCAGAGTCTTCAGGGTGAAAGTAACATATGCATAGTACACCTCTACCCCAATATAATGCTGTCCTCGGGAGCCAAAAAATCTTACCGCATTATAGGCAAAACTGCGTTATATCGAACTTGCTTTGATCCACCGGAGTGCGCAGCCCCGCCCCCCTGGAGCGCTGCTTTACCGCGTTATATCTGAATTCGTGTTATATCACGTTGCATTATATCGGGGTAGAGGTGTATTGTCAACCTCAAATGTTCAAAAATCAGGAGTCAAGTCCCCAAAAACCGTGAGACTGGCTTAAAAATCATGAGATTTAAAATAAATAAATAAATCAGGGTTTTTTTCTTTTTTTCAAAGTGAAAGTTGACATTCTCACTTGCCTTCAAGAGCTATGGCCTTAAGTAAAATACCAAATATTGCAACACTCAAAATAATATTTTGAGAGCTGGCCAGGGATGAACGTAATTTACAGGATTTACCAGTACTGCCAGAGTCCTGAGGGGGGCGTAGCCTCAACCGGAAGAGGCGGGGCCTCTCAAGATTTAAAGGCCCTGGGGCACCGGCTGTGGCTGGGAGCCCCAGGGCCTTTAAATCAACCTGGGGCTCCCAGCTGCAGAGGTGGCTGGGAGCCCCCGGGGCTCAGGGGCAAATTAAAGGGCCCAGGGCTCTGGCCGCTGCGGAGCTCCGGGCCCTTTAAATCCTCCCCGCAGCTCCGGCTGCCGGAGCAGTGGGGAGGATTTAAAGGGCCCGGAGCTCCCCACAGCAGCGGGAGCTCCGGGCCCTTTAAATCCCGGCCCCAGCCTGGCAGCCGGGCTCGGGCATGGATTTAAAGGGCCCGGAGCTCCCGCAGCTGCGGGGAGCCCCGAGCCTTGCCGAGCTGGGGCCGGGATTTAAAGAGCTCTGAGCCCTTTAAATCCCAGTCCCAGCCCGGCCACCAGAGCTGCGAGCGGGATTTAAAGGGCTCTGGGCTCCCCACAGCTGCAGGAGCTCTGAGCCCTTTAAATCCCGGCCCCAGCCCAGCCGCTGGAGCTGCGAGCGGGATTTAAAGGGCTCTGGGCTCCCCACAGCTGTGGGAGCTCTGAGCCCTTTAAATCCCGGCCCCAGCCCAGCCGCTGGAGCTGCGGGCGGGATTTAAAGGGCAGCAGGGAGCCCAGAGCCCTTTAAATCCCAGCCGCGGAAGCCGGTGCAGTCCGGCACAGTGTACTGGCTCTTGCAGGTACGCCGTACTGGACCATACCGGCTTACTTTCACCTCTGGAGCTGGCAACAGTGATCCATAGAGGACTAACAGGAGAGAAGTGAGGGGAAAAGAGATGAGGGAACATGGGAGGGAGCAACCAGAATGAGTGGTGAAGCCAGGGAGACAGAGGGGGAATCCTCATGTAGCAGACAGGGGGACAGAGAGTCTTAGAGGAAGAGAGAGACATGAGATGTCACCTGAAGGCAGTGAAAGAGGCCTGCTATCCTCTGCCCCCTGAAAATATCAGAGAGGAGAAACAGCTTGCTAGCTATCCAGCAGCAGGTTGGGGAAGCCAGGACATGTTGGGGGAAGTTTGGAAAGGGCCTTTGAGTAACGTGATGTATATGTATAGGATGTGATGCGATGTTGGGCATAATACAAATAGCAAGAACATGTGGAAAACTGCAGGACTTTTGAGTCCCTGATAATTAAGGTAACATAACCAAAAACATCACCAAATGTACACAGGACCTTTTAATGCCTGGAAGCTGAAAGGCCCCAAACCCTTCACTTATTTGGAGAACTGTCCCATAAAAACTGCTTCAAATATTGGCAACTTTCCCCTTTCTTCCCCCTTCCTTCTCATGAGGAACCAGATGTTACTAACACTGATTAGAGTGGGTGGGAGGGTAAGACCCTCCTCAGTTCCTCTCTTCATCGGCTGCTCCTTTGTGCTGTGCAAATGAGGGGCAGGGGGCATAATGAGAGCAGCAGGGGAGGGGTGTCTGGGGAGCAGAGACAGCAGTCTCTGCTAGTGGGGATCTGGAGGGCAGGGAAGGGAGATACAAACTGCAACCTAAAAATGCTGCTAGTCCCTGGGAGAAACCAGCTGATCTGTTGAACCTAGAACTAACAAGGGAAATATGAGATAGCTCTAAGAGAACTGAGAGTCGTGACATGCATAGAGTGTTCCAAGACAGGATGAAACTTTTCTGCCGTTGAACAACTGGCCAAGGTAAACCCTATGTCATTTTAATAGATTGATGGAGCTATGCCAGTTTACACCAGCTCTATGTACCTGCTGTGCTCTTATTATTTATATATTGTAAGGTGCTCGGTTGCTATGGCAATAGGCACAGAATAAGATACTAGCTAGAAAAGAAACAGAATTGTCTAGAAGTATATTAATGAATTTTGGTTAGACACTCTTTGCATAGCAGTTATTATATGGTATAAATTATCACAACACATGAATAGTTCTGAAAAAAGTTTGGAAAGCTACCTAAAGGGTAAAGTAAGGTAGAGCACAACAGGTAACTCAAAGGAAGGGAGTTGACTTTTGATATATCTATGCTGGAGCTGGAAGGTGTAATTTCGAAGTGTACGTTGAGTAGACGTACCCATGCTAGCTCTGATCGAGTGAGTGTACTCGAAGTGTAGCCGCATTGGCACAAGTGGTAGGCAAGGCTAGCCACCTGAGTGCATACCTAGGGTCTTGCACAGAACGGTATTTGGGACAGCTAGCCCATCCCTCCGCTCAATATCCTTATATTTTTAGCATGCTAGCTTGATCAGAGCTAGCGCAGGACATCTGCCTGAACTAGAAATTACACCTTCCAGCTCTGGTGTAAACGTACCCTTAGATGGGTCTCCTTTGTCTTGAAATATTCTTTGCTAAGCTTTTGTCATCTGATTTGCCAGTTTCCTCAACCCTGATAAGGACGGACTTCATTTTTCTAAGGGAATGAGAAGGAATTTAGGCCCCCAGTGCTGCAGTTGCTTAAGTATGTATGCAACTTTACTCAGCTGAAAAGTCCCATTGAAATTTAGGTACATAAGTGTTTGCAGGATGGAGGCTTTAATTTCTAGATGATGGAGTTTCTGGCCCTGGAACAGTCCATTCTTGTGATGTGGACCACAGTTCACTCAAGCCTTTTAAACTCATTCCACTAAGAATAGGTTCCCAGGAATGGAAGGCTGATGATGCTTTTATCCTCTGGCCACTCAGCTACTATTTCTGGTCTGGTTGATGATGCCGGAAATCAAAGTACAGATCTTGAGAACAGTAAAGCTTTTCACAATGGCCTCCCTGCTTGATAAGTCACTGTGCCAGCTAAGAAAATGAATTTCTAATACACTTGGCACTGAATCAGTGGCTTGTCTCAAAGAAGAACTGCACAGAACACTGTTTATTTGATTTGTGTAGCACTGAAGTAGACTGCACCTATTTGAATTATCTTAGCCTCATACAACCTTTTACTGGGAAGTTCAAATTGGATTTGACAGCACCCAGACCAACACATGACTTCTTGTATTGCATTCTTCTCTGTAATTAAGGAAACAATAACACACCAATACTACTTGCATTAGATGTGTTTAACAGTATACCTTTGTTTTAAAGGTGCTAAACTCAAATATAATTTTCTTTGATTGAGATGTTGGTGGAGAACATTAGTATTCAGGAAAGTGAGAAACCAATACACTGGCTTCTGCCAGGCTTCTCCACTCATATAGTTCATGCATTTTTGCATTTCATATATTTCTGCCAGGCTTCCCCACTCATATATGTCATGCATTTTTGAAGTACACCTCTACCCCGATATAACGTGACCCGATATAACACGAATTCGGATATAACGCGGTAAAGCAGCGCTCGGGGGGGGGGGGGGAAGGGGGCTGAGCGCTCCAGGAGATCAAAGCAAGTTCGATATAACGCGGTTTCAACAATAACGCGGTAAGATTTTTTGGCTCCCAAGGACAGCGTTATATCGGGGTAGAGGTGTATTGCTATAGTTGAAGTTGAGATGGCACCTTCATTCTAAACTCAGTTACTTCATTGTCATTTTTAGAACATTAACCTGTAAGCTCAAGTACACAAATGCTGTAAATCTGACCTAAAGGTAACTAGCTATCTTTGTGATCTGTGCTGCATTAACAAATATCTACACTATGAGTTTAGGTCGACTTTAGCCGCGTTAAATCGAATTAAGCCTGGACACGTTCACACGACGAAGCCCTTTCTTTCGACTTAAAGGGCCCTTTAAACCGGTTTCTGTACTCCACCTCCGATGAGGGGATTAGCGATAAAATCGGCCTTAGGGGGTCGGAATTGGGGTAGTGTGGACGGAATTCGATGTTATTGGCCTCCGGGAGCTATCCCACAGTGCTTCATTGTGACCACTCTGGACAGCACTCTCAACTCAGATGCACTGGCCAGGTAGACAGGAAAAGCCCCGCGAACGTTTGAATTTCATTTCCTGTTTGCTCAGCGTGGAGAGCACAGGTGACCACGCAGAGCTCATCAGCACAGGTAACCGTGATGGAGTCCCAGGATCGCAAAAGAGCTCCAGCATGGACAGAACGGGAGGTACGGGATCTGCTCGCCATATGGGGAGATGAATCAGTGCTGGCCGAACTCCGAAGCAGTAAACGAAATGGCAAAATATTAGAAAAGGTCTCCAAGGCCATGAAGGAAAGAGGCCATAACAGGGACGCACAGCAGTGCCGCATCAAAATTAAGGAGCTAAGGCAAGCCTACCACAAAGCCAGAGAAGCAAACGGAAGGTCCGGGGCTGAGCCGCAAACATGCCGCTTCTACGCGGAGCTGCATGCCATTCTAGGGGGTGCAGCCACCACTACCCCAACCGTGTGCTATGACTCCGTCACTGGAGAAACACACAGGGAAGAGGGTTCGGAAGAGGAGGATGGAGGAGATAGCTCACAGCCGCAAGGAAGCGGAGAAACCAGTTTCCCCAACAGCCAGGATATGTTTGTCACCCTGGACCTGGAACCAGTAACCCCCGAACTCACCGAAGACCCTGAGGGCACACAGGGGACCTCTGGTGAGTGTACCTTTGTAAATATTACACATGGTTTAAAAGCAAGCGTGTTTAATGATTAATGATTAATTTGCCCTGGCAATCGCGGCCAGTACAGCTACTGGAAAAGTCTGTTAACATGTATGGGGATGGAGCGGAAATCCTCCAGGGACATCTCCAGAAAGCTCTCCTTCATGTACTCCCAAAGCCTTTGCAAAAGGTTTCTGGGGAGGGCTGCCTTATCCCGTCCGCCATGGTAGGACACTTTACCACGCCAGGCCAGTAGCACGTAGTCTGGAATCATTGCATAACAAAGCATGGCAGCGTATGGTCCCGGTGTTTGCTGGCATGCAGACAACATCCATTCCTGATCGCTCTTTGTTATCCTCAGGAGAGTGATATCATTCATGGTCACCTGGTTGAAATGGGGCAATTTTATTAAGGGGACATTCAGAGGTGCCCGTTCCTGCTCTGCTGAACAGAAATATTCCCCGCTGTTAGCCACGCAGTGGGGGGAGGGGTGAAGTGATCATCCCAGAGAATTGGGTGTGGGGGAGGGGAATTAGTTGGGTTTGTGCTGCATGTTAACCCTGAAACCGCAGCCCCTCCTTTTACATTGCAAACCCATTTTAAATGGCCAACCCAACGGGTGCTTGGTATGGGAAATGAGAGCGCTACTGTTTGAAACCATTCCCACATGTTAAGAAGGTTAAAAAAGCCAAAAGACTGTGTCTTACCATGGCTGCCTGCAAGCTGAAATCTGTGGCCTGGCACTGCGTGAGTGATCTCTCACACCAAACCGGCAGGCCCTCAATATAAGAGGAAAAATGCGACCTTGTAACGAAAGCACATGTGCTGTGTAATGTGAACAGCAAAATTTAACGTGAAAGAGTGTACCTATTGTTCTCTAAAATGTGTCTTTTTTAACCACCTCTCCCTTCTCCTCCACCAGCTGCAAATGTTTCTCCTTCACAGAGGCTAGTGAAGATTAGAAGGAGAAAGCGAAGGACACGTGATGACATGTTTACAGAACTACAGATGTCCTCCCACGCTGACAGAACACAGCAGAATGCGTGGAGGCAGTCAATGACTGATTATAGAAAAGCCCAATATGAACGAGAGGAGAGGTGGCGTGCTGAATCGCGGGATGAACAGAGCAAGTTGCGGGCTGAAGATGATAGGTGGCGTCAGCTTGCAGACAGAAGGCAAGAGTCGATGCTCCGGCTGCTGGAGCATCAAACTGATATGCTCCAGTGTATGGTTGAGCTGCAGGAAAGGCAGCAGGAGCAGAGACCGCCGCTACAGCCCCTGTGTAACCAACAGCCCTTCTCCCCAAGTTCCATAGCCTCCTCACCCAGACGCCCAAGAACACGGTGGGGGGGCCTCCGGCCACCCAGTCACTCCACCCCAGATGATTGCCCTAGCATCAGAAGGCTTGCCTTCAATAAGAGTTAAAGTTTTAAACTGCAGTGTGTCCTTTTCCTTCCCTCCTCCCCCACCCATCCCGGGCTACCTTTGCAATTATCCCCCTAGTTGTGTGATGAATTAATAAAGAATGCATGAATGTGAAGTAACAATGACTTTATTGCCTCTGCAAGTGGTGCTCGAAGGGGGGAGGGTAGGGGAGGGTGGGGTGGTTGGTTTACAGGGAAGTAGAGTTAACCGGGTGGGGGGGGAGGGGCGGAGGGTTCTTCAAGGAGAAACAAACAGAAGTTTCACACCGTAGCCTGGCCAGTCACAAAACTCATTTTCAAAGCTTCTCTGATGCGCACCGTGCCATGCTGTGCTCCTCTAACCGCCTTGGTGTCTGGCTGCGCGTAATCAGCGGCCAGGCGATTTGCCTCAACCTCCCACCCCGCCATAAATGTCTCCCCCTTACTCTCACAGATATTGTGGAGCGCACAGCAAGCAGCAATAACAATGGGGATATTCTTTTCGCTAAGGTCTGAGCGAGTCAGTAAGCTGCGCCAGCGCGCTTTTAAACGCCCAAATGCACATTCCACTACCATTCGGCACTTGCTCAGCCTGTAGTTCAACAGGTCCTGACTCCTGTCCAGGCTGCCTGTGTACGGCTTCGTGAGCCATGGCATTAAGGGGTAGGCTGGGTCCCCAAGGATCACGATAGGCATTTCAACATCCCCAACAGTTATTTTCTGGTCCGGGAAGAAAGTCCCTTCCTCCAGCTTTCGAAACAGAGCAGAGTGCCTGAAGACGCGAGCATCATGTACCCTTCCCGGCCAGCCCACGTTGATGTTGGTGAAACGTCCCTTGTGATCCACCAGGGCTTGCAGCAGCATTGAAAAGTACCCCTTGCGGTTTATGTACTCGGTGGCTTGGTGCTCCGGTGCCAAGATAGGGATATGGGTTCCGTCTATGGCCCCACCACAATTTGGGAATCCCATTGCAGCAAAGCCATCCACTATGGCCTGCACGTTTCCCAGAGTCACTACCCTTGATATCACCAGGTCTCTCATTGCCCTGGCAACTTGGATCACAGCAGCCCCCACAGTAGATTTGCCCACTCCAAATTGATTCCCGACTGACCGGTAGCTGTCTGGCGTTGCAAGCTTCCACAGGGCTATCGCCACTCGCTTCTCAACTGTGAGGGCTGCTCTCATCCTGGTATTCTGGCGCTTCAGGGCAGGGGAAAGCAAGTCACAAAGTCCCGTGAAAGTGCCCTTACGCATGCGAAAGTTTCGCAGCCACTGGGAATCATCCCACACCTGCAGCACGATGCGGTCCCACCAGTCTGTGCTTGTTTCCCGGGCCCAGAATCGGCGTTCCACGGCATCAACCTGCCCCAGGAACACCATGATTTCCAAATTGCTGGGGCCTGTGCCTTGTGAGAGGTCTATGTCCATGTCCATTTCCTCATCACTCTCGTGGCCGTGCTGCAATCGCCTCCTCGGCTAGTGCTGGTTTTGCTTTGGCATGTCCTGGCTCTGCATATATTCCAGGAGAATGCGCGTGGTGTTCATAGTGCTCATAATTGCCGCGGTGATCTGAGCGGGCTCCATGATCCCAGTGCTAGCTATGGCGTCTGGTCTGAAAAAAGGCGCGAAACTAGTATCTGTCAAACAACTGTCACACAGAATGGCCCCCCCGAAAGATTGAACTCAAAACCCTGGGTTTAGCAGGCCGTTGATTTCACGGAGGGAGGGGGGAAGCAAATGAATACAGAACAAATCTATTTTTTACATCTTAAGACGACGGTGCAGCATGACTGATAGCCCTCGGCATCTTCTGGGTGCTTGGCAGCAAATACTGGGCGCTTGGCAGTTATGATGACGATGGCCTTCAGGCCTATTGCACGATCTGCTGCTCAGGGAAGACTCTGCTAATGTGCAATGATCCAACAGGGCGCTTGGCAGAAAATGGCATACTACAACTGATAGCCATCATCGTCATTGTGAAGGCAGCAGAATATGACTGGGGGAATGGGGGACTGGGGGACATACGGAGTTCCAGCCACTGCTGTACGACGAGGACGGTTACCAGTCGTAATAAACCATCTACTGCCAAAAGGCAAAAGGCAAGGGCTGGTGCAATGCAGCCCTACGGCTGCCAGCCCCACAGCTGCCAGCACCCAGATTGCTGATGAAGGCTACCAGTCATGCTGCACCGTCTACCGCCAAAAGGCAGTTAGCTGCTGCTGCTGTGTAGCAATGCAGTCCCACGTCTGCCGGCACCCAGATGACATATGGTGACGGTGAGCTGAGCTGAGCAGGCTCCATGCTTGCCGTGGTATGTTGTCTGCACAGGTAACCCAGGTAAAAAAGGCGCGAATCTATTGTCTGCCGTTGCTCTGACGGAGGGGGAGGGGCCTGACGACATGTACCCAGAACCCCCCGCGACACTGTTTTGCATCATTAGGGCATTGGGATCTCAACCCAGAATTCCAATGGGCGGCGGAGACTGCGGGAACTGTGGGATAGCTACCCATAGTGCAATGCTCCGGAAGTCGACGCTAGCCTCGGTACTGTGGACGCGGTCCGCCGACTAGAGCACTTAGAGCATTTTATGTGGGGACACACACAATCGGCTGTATACAACCGATTTCTATAAAACCGGCTTCTATTAATTCGACCTATTAATTGCTGGGAAATTAATTCTATTAATTTCGTAGTGTAGACATACCCTTATGGAAATGATCACATCTCATTTTAGTCATATCACAAACACACTGTAATTCTGATGACAAAAGTAAATAGCTATATTTTGTCTGTTTTTTAATGGTTTTGTGTTCTGCATAAATATATCTGTGTATTCAAAGACTAACTAGATTCTCCTGGTATATCTAACAGTAGTTATAAAAGTCAAAGATTCTTTTTTAGACTAAAGGTGAGTCAGACGTCTCTGACCACGGTAAAATGTGTGTCTGCAAAATCACAAAGTTTGTCCTGGATTAATTCCAGTTCATTGTGACTACTGGAGTTAGAAAGGAAAACTTAACAGGGTATTTTTAATCACTTTTACCTCTAGCAACAATGTGATGCTATTTCCATTGTTCCTGTTATGGTAATAAGTAGCTAACATGTTCCCAAAAATTGATTATTATGCTTTATTCAATAGATCAACCATCAAGACATTGCAGCCAATCAGGAAAGGGAGTGGAAAGGAACAGACAGAGGAACCTCAAAGGAAAGGACAAGACACTGTGTCTTTTGTCTTTTGTTCCAAGATGAAAATAAACTGTCTCCACCGCTGATAAGCTCCTCTTTTGATCTCCTTTTACAATAATTAGAGTTAGACACTAAGTTATTTTATGCAGCTCTTTAAATTCAAAGTTCAGTCCACACTAAACTAATCGAATGGGAATTATTTGCCACATGTAAATATCGACACAATGAACTTTTTTATTATTACCTACATTTAGTCATGTAGCTTTTGCTTAATATCTAAGCAAACTAGCCACTGAAAGAGCTGTTGGAGATGAGGTGTGTTCTTTACTACTGTCTTCTCTTTGGTCATAATAGTTTTGTTGCGGGGGGAAGGGCAGGGGATTTTCAATTTAGGAGTACAAGTCCCATTGGGACCTTTCAATAGGACTTATGTGCCTAACTCCCTTAAATGCTTTGAAAAAAATCTATCCCTTAACAAATGGTTATACAGTAGATTGAAGTGAGTAGGCTGAGAAGACAAACGAGACTCTCAGCTGTTAGTGGAGGTAAACATAGCAGGGTATCAGGTTCTAGCACCCTGCACAGAGATGCAGAGTTATTCTTCTAATTCACCTGGCAGACAGATCAAGTGGGTCCTATTAGGACTATAGAAAGGTTCGGAGGCAGAAGAAGCTAAGGACAATGATAAGGAGGGCCTGTAGGGAGCAACCCTCAGAACAGCCCTGTTCAGGGACAAGCTCAGGGTGAGATTTATGCTTTTTGTTAAGTTAACAGTAAAGGAAATCCTGAGGGTAAGGGGAGGTTGGACTTTATCTGCTGCGTGTGTGCTGTGTTAGGGTGGGAATGCCACCTCTTATAGTTCTTAGTTTAACAAGAAATAAGTTCTTCTTTGACTGTGAAAATCCATACTTGCACCGGGACAAAATGTGAGAAAATAAGAAACAATTTTATCTTCTGTCTACAAGCTAAAGAAATTCCACTTTTTATAAATATTAATAGGTTGCACACACACACAGGTGCCTGGGTCAGAGGCTAGAATGCTACAGGCCACAGCAAACAAGCCTCTTCCATGCAGCAAGCAGACCAGTCACCCTCTTCCTCTCCATGCCACGCATTGAAGATCAGATTACAAACTTTCTGTGGTATACAGCAAAGTGCAGATCTTGAGAGTAGGCTACTAAAAGCAGGTCAGAACTGAAGTGTAATTCATAGATTTTAAGGACTATTATGATTATTTAGTCTGACTCCTGCACAAGAAATAGATCCTTACCCAGCAATTCCTGCGTCAAACCCAGTAAATAATGGTTGAATTACAGCATCTCCTTATGGGCTTGTCTACACAGCGGTAGGGTGACCAGACGTCCCGATTTTATCGGGACTGTCCCGATATTTACTTGTTTGTCCCGCGTCCTGAACGATGTTCGGTCAGGACGCGAATTGTCCCGATATTTTGACCCCTGGCACACAAGTGGAGGGGGCTTGTGCCCCCCCCGCCCCAACTCCGCCCAGGACCCGCCCCGACTCCGCCCCTCCCCCATTGGATCCCTCCCCACATTCCCGCCCTTGCCCCGCCCCCAGCCCCGTCCCCTCACTGCCCCATTGGATCCCTCCCCAAATCTCCGCCCTGGCCCCGCCTCTTCCCCAAGCACACCACATTCCTCCTCCTCACCCCTCCCTCCCAGGCTTGCGCTAATCAGCTGTATGGCTGCGCAAGCACTGGAGGGAGGGGGGAGAAGCAGGACGCGGCACCCAGCTCAGGGGAGGTGGAGGCGGAGCGAAGGCGAGCTGGTGCAGGGGGAGGGGGGGGCGGGGCGTGGAGCTGCCAGTGGGTGCTCAGCCCCCACCAATTTTTCCTATGCTCTGGCAGCTCTTGTTTTTTTTTTTTGCTCTTTGCTTTTTCCTCCGCCGCCGGCTCTTGGGGGTTTTTTTTGGTCCGCCAGCACACCCCTCCCCCCCCCCCCCGCGTCCCGATATTTCACATCTCTCATCTGGTCACAGCAGGGTAATGTGCTCTACGAGGGCATGATTTCTAAAGCACACTAATGTGTTGTGCAATAATTGACCCTGATGATGCACACTAAATGTTCCCTAGTGTGCTTTAATTTAGTACTATTTCAAACAGCATTATGTTAAAGTAAACTAGCAGAGTCTACACAGACCAACCAATTAATGAACAACATGTTAGTGCACTTTAGAAATCATTATAGAGTGCATTACCCCACTGTGTAGACAAACTCTTAGAAAGACATCTTGATTTAAAGAATTTAAGTTATGGAGAATCTACCACATACCTTGGCAAACTCTTCCAATGGTTAATTACCCACTGGGTTAAAAAGCTGCGCCTTATTCCAGTTTGAATTCTCTTAGCTTCAATTTCTAGCCATCATATCTTATTATGCCTTTGTCTGCTAGACTGGAGAGCTCTTTACTGTTAAATCCTTTCACAAGTCCCCTGATGTAATCAGAATGATGTGATGTTAAGGCCTGACATATTGTAAACTACTAGGACCAGAACATACAGCTATGTATTGTTGAGAAGCAGCTTTCCAATGATGTACTATTTTTATCCCTGGTGATACATGAGGTAAATCCTGAGGCCACACAAAGGTATGTAGCATTTATCAGACAAGATAGGATGCTTTCAGCATATCATGCAATCTCGGTTGGTGCACATTCATATTATCAGTAGAATCAGTGTAGCCAGTGGAATTTTTTCACTTCAAGGTCCCAGAAACAAAGGCAAGGTTTTCATCTCAAGGCCAAAAGACCAAAACATCAAGACACTTGATCACGGCCTTGGATAGACCAAGAGACTACCTACACTTGTCTGCCAGCCCTGTAAATAATGCAGTAAAAACAAAGAATAATGGTATTCTTTTGGAATTCCAGGAAAGGAGGCCCATTGTCAACTTCCTTATTTAATCTTTCAAAAATAGAAAAGCTGATAGAATAAATGAATCATTCACAGGAGCAGATGTTAATTAATTAAAACAGAGCATTAAAGTGTGAAAATAATTCATTTGTAAAACTGCATTAAAACTTTCAACCTCACATGTAAAATTATGTCTGGTACAGTTAGGGTGACCAGATGTCCTGATTTTATAGGGACAGTCCCGATATTTGAGGCTTTGTCTTATATAGGCACCTATTACTCAGATAAGCAACTAATGTTCTAATGCTTATCTGAAGTTTATTCTCTCTTCTCGTTCTGGAAATCAAATCAGGGTGGAAGTCTTGCAACATGTAGATTTCTCATGCAATTTCCTCTCCCCTCTTCTGTCTAGGCCAGAATACCATGAAAAAGGCTTTTTCTTCAGTATTTTAGTACTTTTGCTTCTGGCTGACACCAGGAAGTCAGAGACACATGGAAATTAAAGAAAAACAAAGCAAAATGAACTTTTTTGAACCCTAAGAAAAGGTTCAGTTTGGTTCAATGCAAGTTCAGTTTGGCTTGCTGACAGTGAGAGCTATTGGACTGTGGTATAATATCACACAGAAAGTGGTGTGAACCGTGTTTCCTGGCTAATTTAAATTGGACTAGACAAAGCTCTAGTAAGTGAACAGTAGGGACGAACCTGCACTGTGAGCAAGATGGGGTGGATAACCTAGCACAAGGGTTCTCAGGACAAATTATTTGGTGGCCTCAGAGTGTGGCCACCAACTCTTCCTGGTGGCCGTTCTCACACTTTTTCCTAAAATACTTAATTAGCTTTATGAAAAACAAATAAATATGCACATATACACATCCAAATCATTGTAATTTATTTAATGCTAGCTAGTAAGTCTGCTGTGAAAAGTGATATTAATAAACATACAAGTATCACAGCAGACTTACTCAGCCCTAGGAAGTCTGGGGACAAATTAAGCTCTGGATGGGGGATTGGGGGAGGCAGCAGGGGCCGGGGCAATGGAGGGGGGGTTGGTCAGGGAAGGCAGTGGGGGGCTGGAACCTGAAACCCCGGGGCCGGAGCTCAAAGCCTCGCAACCAGAGCCTGCCTCTTGTCACCCCCAGATTGAAACCCAAATCCTGAGCCCTATCGCCCCTGGGAAGGTGGGGAACTAGGGTGACCAGATAGTAAGTGTGAAAAATCAGGACAGGGAATGGGGGGCAATTGGCACCTATATAAGAAAAAGCCCCAAATATCGGGACAGTCCCTATAAAATCGGGACATCTGGTCACCCTATGGGGAACTCACTGGCAGCCCAGCCCTTGCTGGAAGCCTCAGCAACCAACACCAAGGCTGTGCATCCAGGAGCACCAGTGAGGGGGAGGGGCTGCTGCTGCTTCCCCCTTCCACTCCCCATCATACCTCAGGAGGCTGTGGCTGCAAGAAAAGCCCCTGGTGGCCGCATTTGAGAAACGCTGACCTAGTAGGCCTACTCTGTCTCTAACGTCTATAATTTGGATAGTTGAAGTTGTTTTTTAAACCTTTTTGTCCATCAGCTCTTAGATACCAAGGTGATAGGTGCCTGAGGTTCGGGCTAGGAAAGGGGCAAGTTCTGAATGCTGCTACTGATAAGCTTATTACCCACAATGAATTCAGCACCTAGCTAGTCTATACTAAAACGTTTGTGTTATTGTAACCCTTACAGTGACAGCTGGTGACCAGGATACCTGTGGAAATGCTGCGCAGTTGCCCACCAGAGCCAGAACTACGACACTTTTCCTAGGGAGTGGCATGCGGTCCAGTAGCTGACGGGGAAGGAGGCAGGATCATATTAATTTTGCACTTCTTGTGCCGTAAAATGCAGCCTGTTCAGCAGCAGGCATTCTGCATTGGCTTAAAAGCTAGTGGTTTCTAACCTTTTCCTGGCCGAGGCTTCCACCCAACAACAAACTGGCAGATGAGAGCCCCTCCTATGGCTCCCTGCAGTAGGCCCTGGCACAATTGCTGCCATCTTTCCTCCCCGCTCATTTCTCTCTCCCTTCTCACCATTTGTGTCTGTCTTTATTTTCTGTACTGTGTTGCTTTCTGCACTCTTGCTTTGTGGCTCTCCCTTGCTGCTCCCTGCTTACCAGAAGGCTGCACATAATTTGGAGTGCGGGCATCCAGTGATGACTTCACAGTGTAAGGCTAGCATGTGCTCCAATGGCTGAGCTGAGTGCTGCTGGACCCAGCGAGGAGAAGTGAAGGTCGCTAAGATAGTACTTGCGGACCTCTCCCCGTAAGCCACTGCTGTAACTGGCTATGTTAGGGGTCCCAAGGAGCTGGTATGGATGAAATGGGTAGCTTTCAAGGAGCTATCCACAGCCACAGAAGCACTTTTGCAGTGGGAGTAGGGGCAGGTTCAGGTTAACACAGCTATCGCTATTGCATTGTTCTTTTACTTCCCACCTCCTCCTCTGGACTAACTGAGGGCCCATCCCCAGCTCAGGAAAGTTTGTTATGAACTGTTTTGAGTTTTCATTAGGCGAGGAAGTGGAGAATAACTTCTCCAGACGAAACCACATGCGGGACTTAAACAGGGAGAATAGAAAGGAGTGGCATTGATGGATTCCAGAGAAAGAGTGCCATCCACTACTGCTGGCTTGGAGATTGTTCCAGCAGAGTTAGTTATTTAAATGGGTAATCCTGAATAAAAAATAAATTAATACTTTTTTTTTAAGGTTCAGACAGGTGATACAAATCAACAAAATCAAGTTCATACTGACTGACAACCGCATCCTCATCAGATCCTGTTGTGCGTAGAATGTTTGGAGGCATCAGATAACTGTCTGATACTAAGCACCTATATGTGATGAGCTAAGGCTGGGGTGTGAGCTTTGACTTTGGATGGAATTGCTAGGTTTTGGCTTTAAAGTAGTTAATGGGTGGGTGTGTTGGCAGCAGTCTGTTTATGTTGTTGGGCTTCTTAGAAATGAAAACCTTGGATACTTTCCTGCTGAGGGTTGGCAGTAACTGCAGATACATTTCAGAATATTATTATATTTCATAGAAAGATTTGATGAAAATTAGAAGAAACAAGTTCAACATTTACCAGACTTGCAGGATATTTTTTACATAGTTAGAGGGCTTAGGTAATTATTTTCTTAATGAGCAAACTTGTCAAAACACATTACACAGACTGTTTATACATCATCACTCTTTTCCTCAGTAGTCTGATACAGATCATACAATGCAGGAAAACATTCATTTCTAATTACTGCTGGTAATTTTTCAAAGATTATTCACAACCAAGTTACTACAATCTAGTGGGGAACCCAAAAGCTTTCCTAGGAAAAACAAACTAATTTTCATAATACTACAGTTTATATTTTGAGCTCAGAAAACTGCATATTTTTGTATTTGATCATACAGTATGAATTCAAATGCAACATGCTGATGAAAAGGGCTAATGTTCTTGCAGTGCTAGGGAATCAGTGACACCATACCAAGATACTTGGCACTTATATATTGCCTTCCATCACAGGCTCTCAAAGTGTTTTACAAACAATGAATTAATTGTCATGACCCCTTTGCAAGGTAGGTAACTTTTATTGTCTTAATTTTACAGCTTGGAAAACTAAGGCACCCAAAAGTTAATGGCTTGCCCAATGTCACCCAGTGAGACCACTGAGAGAACTGGGCACCAAACCTTAATTTCTTGACTCCCATTCATGTGGTTTAATGACACGCCTATCCTTATGCCCTATTTACAGCATTTCTATGGATCAAATGGCTGTGGGATAAGTTGTGCCTGCCTATTGCACAGGTGTAGCAGAAGACAGTAAGAGTCTTCATGGACCCCCATGCAAGAATCAGGCATAGCTGAAGTTCCTGTGCTCAGTGTAGCACAGTAGTGCTCCTTCCTAATGCACATGGGGAGACAACCCAACCCAACCCAAAGGAACAGGGAGTTCCAGCAGAGCTGCCAGGGCCTAGAGAAGTGAGTATGCTGCATTATCCTCATGGATACAGCTTCCTCTCAGAGGGTGCGGCTCCACATGACTCCCAATGTAGGCCAGTGCCTGGAAGGCATGATTAAGACCTTCATGTTAGGACACTGTGCTTTATTGCATCCAGGGACTCCAGCAGGAATTTAAAGCTAAAGTTGTTTTGATGACAGAATGAAAAATATGGGTTGTATGTGAAGTATGGGCTTGCTACAGTATTCAGGGTATACATTCTAGGCAGTTTGTTCTTATCTTACCAGTATCATGCTTTAGCCTTCCTGTTTGGGAGTAACAGGTGCATTGTGGGGTGTACTACATTATTTGAAATTCTATATGTAAAAGTATTCTGGTTAGTGTAGCTATATCATTTTCTAGTGTCTTCAGCTTTTGGAAATAATTTTTAGCACCCAGGGATGTGTAAGGCATTTCTCAGTTATTTGAACTTTGCAGCTATCTGCAAGCTATCTTCACTGCTAACAGGTGTTTAGTTATTTTTGTTATTTTAGTATTCAACTTAATGAAATAAGATGCACAGTGATGTATTTTTTCCAGGACTCCCACTGATAGGTACACAAGCTATATAGAGATCACTTTCACATTTTTAGCAGTTAGTGATGGGTGAACCTCAAAAGGTTCATAGGTTCATTTTGCTTTGGATGAATACATTAGAATTCAGATTCTTATCCTTGGGTCAGCAAAACGGGGCTAGTAATCAAATCAGAACAATGGTTCTTGTAAGGTAATGACAGATAGAGCACAGGAGTACTTGTGGCACTTTAGAGACTAACAAATTTATTTCCTACTGTATTTTCCACTACATGCATCCGATGAAGTAGGTTGTAGCTCACGAAAGCTTATGCTCAAATAAACTAGTTAGTCTCTAAGGTGCCACAAGTACTCCTGTTCTTTTTGCGGATACAGACTAACACGGCTGCTACTCTGAAACCTGACAGATAGAGAGAGAACTTTCCAGTAGTTCCTGTTCCTGGTCAGGCTGGAAATCAAGTCAAAACACCCCTTTTCTGTTTTTTCTTTTCTTTTTTTTTTTTTTCAACACTTTTGCTTTTTGCTCCTGCTTATATACTGTGGCACAATTTTCTCCCCTCAGGGTATGTCTACACAGCAACTAGACACCAGTGGAGCGGTTTTGTTGCAGTGTAGACTTCCAGGCTTGGGTTGGAGGCTGGGCTCTAGGACCCTGCAAGGTGGGAGGGTCCCTAAGCCTGGAAGTCTACACAGCAATGAAACAACCCTGCAGCCTGAGCCCTGTGAGCCCAAGTCAGTGAGCACGGGCCAGTCGCAGGTGTCTAGTTGTTGTGTAGACATACCCTCAGTTACATCCATACAACCCCAATGTCTTCAGCTGACAAAATTTTGCTCTCACTTACACCCAGGCTTGGAAAGATTAGAATTTCATCAATAAATGTCAGTAAACATCAATTACACACACAAACTGATGAAAATATATTTCCATCGATAACAATCGAAATTCACAGATAGACAAAGTATGAAAAATGTTGCTTGAGAACTGATAAGAATTTAATTTCAAGATATTTACTTTGTATATTTTGACATGTGATGTTGACAATTTGTGTATTAATGGTTATAAAGCAATTGTCTGACACCCTCCCCAGAATTGAAAATTAAAAAAGATAAAGATAAAAAATGCTTACAACCCATAATTTCACACAACTGTTAATATTTACATAGATAAAACCATTGATATTATCTGTCAAAATTATAAAAAAAATAAAAATTGAATTCTTACCACCCATGTGAATCTACTGGGGGTTGCCTGGATGTAAAATGAGGGCAGAATTTGGCCTCTGATTATGTGTGTATATGAGAAATATAGTAATATAATATTTGAGAACTTAGTTTTAGTCTGCTAAAGCTATCATTGTAAGCATTATTATGCTAGGAAACCCACTAGGACTGTTAATATCTCTGGCGTTAGCATGGAACTTTTCCTTGACTACCAAAACATGGCAATTTTCCATGTTAAAGTAAGCTCTAAAGATCCCACCCATTTCCCTCCCCTATCCTCTCAACGCATACTTCAAATCCCCTCCTGAAGTCCTCTGCTGTTATCACAATCCTTCTGGCTGAAGAGGACTGAACAGAAGGGACTTCTTTTGGAGCCTGGCTGCAATACACACTGAAAAAGCCAAAGAGGTCCCTGCTGAGTGATGCGAGATCATGTACTGAGTGCTGGTTGCTTCTTCAGCATTGTCAACCTGGGAACAGCAGACTGCAGAAATAGATGCCTGAATAAAAACTACATTGGTATAAAATAGAAACGTAATGATGTGATCAAATGTCACATGAGGGTGACAGCAAAATAATTCAGTTTGTTTTGAAATTAACTCCGTAAGGGTCTGAGTCTGTCATCTTTGCTCCCAGTGGGAAGTGTATCTTCTGGCATGAGTATGCATAGATGACCTGGTTCCTGATTCTCATTTACAGTGAGGCCCCTTTATATCACTTCGGCAGTGTTAAGTGGTCTTAAAGTGGGTGTAAATTTAATGTATATATATGCGTGTGTATATAATTTACATCTTCTTAACACTTCCAAAACCGCTGAAAATTTCATGATCAAACCAGTTACATAAACCACACTGCATAGCAAGGACTGATTCTAAGGGGAAAGGACTTAGTTTAAGAAGATAACTACAAAAATGATAGAATTACCAGATCAATTAACTATTGAAACAACATATGACGCTTTGCTAACTGGCAAATTATTAAAAATACAAAACTGAGCATATTGTTAAATGCAGCTTTGACATATAGGAAGTTGAGTTTCACTCATTTACATGTATAAATTACTATACAAGGTATAACACAGTGGAGAATCAGGCCTGCCTTGTGATCTTGGGCATGTTACTTAACCTTTCTGAGTCTCAGTTTCCCCTGCTAGCTGTTGTGACTGATATGGAAATTTCCTGCAATATCCTTGAAAAACCTTATTGTATTAAATTGACATATTATCATGGGTCAGGATTGTATATAACCTCTCTAGGGGAAGATGTGATGTGAGGACTGGGAGTTGAAAGGACTATGCTGAAAATTTGCCAGACAAGAATATACTTTTAAGCCGATAAGTGTGAAGTGGATTTCCTAGGGAATACCTAGAAAGAGGTTAATGCAAATTCCCCACCTCCGGTTAGGCAAAACCCCAGCCTTTTGAAGCTACATCCTGAGGAGAGGGTCATTGTCTGCTGGTCCCAGAGACTGGAGATCAAAGGCCTGAGCTGTATAAAGAATCTGAAAGTTATGTACTTGTAACCACAGGAGAAACCTAGTTGTGAGTTTTGAAGGACTGACATCTACCAGAGCGAGCAATTGGAGTTGGGGTGACCTGTGGTAAGCTTTTTTAGCATGATCATAGGTCCCAAAAGTTACAGATGCTTTCTGCATAACATCTCTTAAGATATGGCCTTACCTATCCATCCACACAGCTAAAACTCTCATCATCTTGAATTTTGATTACTGCACCATTCTTCTCTGGCCTAGACAAATGCAATCTTGCACCAATCATGTCCATTCATAATGCTGCTATAAAGATCATTCTAGATGGTTGGTGTGACCATGCCATGCCTCTCTTTGAATCCCACCACTGGCTTTCTTTTCTCTATTGTCTCAACCATCTCATTCACTATCAAAATGTTGACTCCCACCTCTGTTTGGTCTGTGATGCCAGCCTCTATTGCCAACTTGTCAAATTTTCAAACACCCTTTGTTCTTTCTCCTATGCTGTTCCTCACACTTGGGAAGAACTCCCTGGAAACAGCTGCAAGACCTCATTATTCTCCTTCAAATGCCTCCTTAAAACTCTCCTTTACTGAGATGCTGAGCCCACAGCCTAACATGCTGACTAATACTGTCTCATTGTTTCCTTCGAATCCCTCCCGCCCGCCGGTCTGTATCCCACTGTTGCCTCTTGTTCTGTACTTAGATTGTAAACTATTTGGGGCAGGAACTGTCTTTTTATTCTGTGTTTGTATAGTGCCTAGCACAATGGGGTCCTCCTAGTGCTATGATAATACTATTATTACTAATAATAAATACTAATTAAATCCATAGAAGTGTTACTACTTTTAACATTCATGTCTTTTCTTCAGGCTTTCAAATATTGGAGATTACTTAGATTACAAAAAGGTTTATGGCTGTTAATAAATTAAATCATTCATGTAGCTTCATAAATGTACATGGTGCTTTACAAACATGGTGCTTTACAAGTCAGTGCCTGTGATCTCAGAGACTACCTTTCCCTTCAGGTGAAACTGTGGCAGCTAAGAAAATTGAGGAATTTGAGCTTGCAATCCCTTGAGTTAATGCATGGGGCTTTAGGCAGATCAGTCTCAGTAATGGTATCTTCTCCCACTGGTTCACCAGAGCCTGGATATGTTGACTTTGAGGTACCACTGCAAGGCCTGTGTGTTCTCCCAGACTTTCTTGAGAGGGCTAGGAAAAGGCCTGAGTTGATGGAGAATATGGTTGCGAGAAGTTTTCTGTTGACATTTGGTCCCTTTTAAAATTATAAAATAACAGAAGTTTGTATATGTCTTCAGGTTACTTGTTAGGTGCATTTTTATTAAGTAGAAATAATTAGAAAATTAAAATGCATAGGATATAGGATAGTGTGCAAAATACCATACCTATCTGTGTCTTATAATCTGCATCACTTTAAAAATATGCAAACTGCTAGATAGATAATAGAAATATCCTAGAAATAATTATGTTTATTTCTAATTATTTATAACATAATTATGTTACTCTACCTAACACTGACGTTGGGTTGCTAAAGCAAACACTCTTATTCTGGTCACCTAAAAATTACAACAATGTTCAAAATGTGAAGGAAAAGTCATATGTTTTCCAAATCAGTAAAACTTCCAGGGCTACATTCAGCTACATTCCCAGGAAAATCACCATTTTAGGGGACTGCTGCTTTTGCTATCAGAAAAGCTTTCCAATACACCAACAATGTGGAACGATTAAATCTTGGGAGATAATTGTACAGCCATGAATCATTCCTTAGTCTTTGCACATGATGTTAGTAATCTCCCTGGAATATTATATTAAAACAATACTCTACATTTTCAAAAAGAATGTTCTGTCTGACAGCAGAGGATAGTCTCAAAGTAGTAATGGACTTGGGTTAGCCATGTACTATCGGACTGGAACTACTCCAAGATTTCTGCTAATACTACTCAAAGTATGAGTCAACACACCTGTTTTAAAAATATGGATACAGTCAGAGGCCAACAATGTAATTTTTGGCAAGGGCATTAGAAATGAATATGAATTATGTTCTTTAATTCAGTTTGAATGCTTTTAATATAGGACATTAGAAGAATTTTCATGACCGTGATTTTCTCTTGTCCAGAATGATGTGGAATAAGCAAATGAAATCAACTCTTGCAATAACTAAAAACATCATTCTTGTAAAAACAATGTTAAATATTTATTTTCTTTTTATTTAAAATAAACCTTCTTAAGTTTTTGGCAACAGATGATTTTCTAAAAACTTTTCAAATTAGCCAGTGTTTTGCTAACAGTTATAGGGCCATATCCTTTAAACACCAATTCATGTGAACATGTCCATAAAAGCCAATGGGATTAACTCATATGAGTAGGAGCAAACAGATACTTTCAATCTGATTGATTTATTTTAGATTAAAATAACAAACCAAGAAAGAACAGAAGTGTCAATAAAAGTGTGTATGTAGCTGCACTTAACTGAACATAAAATGACTGCCAGTCTCTTCAACCAGCAGAATCAGAAATGTAAAGGTGTATTACAATGAGATAGTAATAACAGTTCTAGAACACAATGACATTTGCCACACTAAGCACTTTGTTGACACAGTATTGTAAGACTAGGCAGCTGAAATCAGTTTACAGAATGCAAAAGAGCAACTCTTTTAAAATTCTAGCTAATTATGCTACACAGTCATGCAAATTCTGAGCCCTCCATTCTTCCACAGCCAAATGTTACCATAAGAAACCTCCACACTTTTTCTTCATTGACACTCATTTGCTAAGTTTCCCAATCCCCTATCTTTTCATGCAGTAGGATGGACTTCCTGGTACTGCCAGATGGTAGCAAATTCCAACGTTTGCCCCACTGCTTTCCTTCAAGGATTGCTCAAGTAACTGATGTTTCCTCCCATAGAGACACAAATGTTCCTCCCTAGCTAACTTAATACATTGGGAAGCCAAACTAGTGTGCTGATGGAGCTCCTAGAATTTCATTTTCAACTGAAAATTCTGAAGATTGTCATGAGGGACTTTTATTATCTATGTTGCAAAATAGATAAATCCCCCCCCCCCCCAAAAAACAGAAAAGAATGTGCATATATCCCACCTGCAGAAAGAAATCTCCTAGTTATTCAATAAAATACTTCCTTTAAAAATATATTTTTACCTTCTCCCATTAACTGACAGGAGATTGGTGTCCATATTCTACAAACCACCATTATAATAGATGGATTTGTTGACAATCTCAGTGCGGAGGCCAAGGACATTATATACCACAGAGGGAACATGGAGCTAAAGGTAAGGAAAGGAAAAAAAAAAAGGGGGGGGGGGGAGGTACCTGAATTAGAAAAGGATAGGGAGGTAGAAATTGGAAAGAGGGAAAAGACAAGCACAGGGAAATAGGCAAATTGGGTAGGGCAGTGGACTCAGAATAAGGAGACCTTTGGCTTCTATTTCCAGTTTGCCAAAGACCTGATGTGTGACCTTGGGAAAGTAACAATCTCTGCATCGCTTTTTCCCTTCCTGTCTCTTGTCTGATTTGTTTATTTAGAATGTAAACTCTTTGGGGGCAGAGACTGTCTCTTACTATGAGTACGTAAAATGTCTATCACAAACGGGCCCTGATTTCAACTGGGGCCTGTAGGAGCTACTACAATACAAATATTAATTAGTAATAATAAATCAAATGGAGAAACTAGAAAGTGGGGGATAGAGACAACAATGTGGAGTGGGGAGGGATTAAAATATGAATTTCTTACCTGTCTGTAAGAACATGGATTGGAATCCTACTTTCTTAAATTAAACTAAAGGTCTGAGAAGTTAATGAATGTAAGCCCTGGGAGTAACATCCTGTTTGTTACAGAAACAGACACGGGATCATTAATGACCACAAATCATAGAATCATAGAGTCATAGACTTTAAGGTCAGAAGGGACCATTATGATCGTCTAGTCTGACCTCCTGCACAATGCAGGCCACAGAATCTCACCCACCCACTCCCGCAACAAACCCCTAACCTATGTCTGAGCTATTGAAGTCCTCAAACCATGGTTTAAAGACTTCAAAGTGCAGAGAATCCTCCAGCAAGTGACCCGTGCCCCATGCTGCAGAGGAAGGCGAAAAACCCCCAGGGCCTCTGCCAATCTGCCCTGGAGGAAAATTCCTTCCCGACCTCAAATATGGTGATCAGCTAAACCCTGAGCATGTGGGTAAGACTCACCAGCCAGACACCCAGGAAACAATTTTCTGTAGTAACTCAGATCCCACGCCATCTAACATCCCATCACAGGCCATTGGGCATATTTACCGCTAATAGTCAAAGATCAATTAATTGCCAAAATTAGGCTATCCCATCATACCATCCCCTCCATAACTTATCAAGCTTAGTCTTGAAGCCAGATATGTCTTTTGCCCCCACTGCTCCCCTTGGAAGGCTGTTTCAGAACTTCACTCCTCTGAAGATTAGAAACCTTCGTCTAATTTCAAGTCTAAACTTCCTGTTTATATCCATTTGTTCTTGTGTCCACATTGGTACTGAGCTTAAATAATTGCTCTCCCTCCCTGGTATTTATCCCTCTGATATATTTATAGAGAGCAATCATATCTCCCCTCAGCCTTCTTTTGGTTAGGCTAAACAAGCCAAGCTCTTTGAGTCTCCTTTCATAAGACAGGTTTTCCATTCCTCGGATCATCCTAGTAGCCCTTCTCTGTACCTGTTCCAGTTTGAATTCATCCTTCTTAAACATGGGAGACCAGAACTGCACACAGTATTCCAGATGAGGTCTCACTAGTGCCTTGTATAACGGTACTAACACCTCTTATCGCTACTAGAAATACCTCGCCTGATGCATCCCAAGACTGTATTAGCTTTTTTCACGGCCATATCACATTGGCGGCTCATAGTCATCCTGTGATCAACCAATACTCCGAGGTGCTTCTCCTTCTCTGTTACTTCCAACTGATGAGTCCCCAACTTATAACAAAAATTCTTGTTATTAATCCCTAAATGCATGACCTTGAACTTTTCACTATTAAATTTCATCCTATTACTACTACTACTACAGTTTACAAGGTCATCCAGATCTTCCTGTATAATATCCCGGTCCTTCTCTGTATTGGCAATACCTCCCAGCTTTGTGTCATCCGCAAACTTTATTAGCACACTCCCACTTTTTGTGCCAAGGTCAGTAATAAAAAGATTAAATAAGATTGGTCCCAAAACCGACCCCCGAGGAACTCCACTAGTAACCTCCCTCCAGCCTGACAGTTCACCTTTCAGTATGACCCATTGTAGTCTCCCCTTTAACCAGTTCCTTATCCACCTTTCAATTTTCATATTGATCCCCATCTTTTCCCCATGTGGAACCATATCAAATGCCTTACTGAAATCAAGGTAAATTAGATCCACTGCGTTTCCTTGGTCTAAAAAATCTCAAGACTTTGTGTTTATGTCTTATCTAAATCCACACCTCCATCAGCAAAGTGCCTCTAACACTAGCCTGAGCCATTGTTTCATTACTAGCTGAGGAGGGAAGAATACCACTTACTGAATATACACCACCACTACTTGCAGTACACCTAAGTATAACTTGGAGGTCTCTCAACCACGTACTGACCAAAGCCCCATAGGATCTGATGTTATTCCAGCATAAAGTTGTATGCTACAAACAAGAAAACAACCAAAATGCCAGACCTAAAATGTGTAATGTAAACTTCACAATGGAAGACCCTCAAGGAAGGCAGGATTGGGGAGAGGGCTTAACCAAATTAGCCCACCAATGTGATTAGGAATTCCTTTATTTAGTGCAGAGCTTCAAAGTCCAGCATGCAGCAAGTCTAGTCTTCTAGGGAAAAAAATTCTGAAGAGGGGCCAGGAATTGTATCTATGTAGGGATCCAGCTCCAACTTTTTGAATATGCAAATAGCTAGTTAATTATTAATTCCTCCAAATCCATTAAGAGGGCCATTAAGATACAACTCATGGGAGATGACTACAGATCTCAAAAGAAAACATATCCACGGGAGAGGCTCAGCTAAATTAGAATTTAATGCAGACCATCTGGTTTTCCAACACACTGAAGAAAAATAAAGGCAACTTTCTTTTTAGAGGAGCCCTTCACTCAGAATATTAAGTAGGTCTCCACACTTGCAAAATAGTAGATATTCTCCTTGCAGAAATAAATTTTGGATAAAAAGAGATGTGAAGAGTAATCAAGAGAGTACATTGGAGGGTGTGTATTTCAGAACTGATATACTGTATGATTTATGTTACAAAGATGTTCCTATTGCTTATTTTTCTGGATTTAAAAAATTAGTAAGGTGGAGAAGCCAATGAAAGCTGAAATCAGCTTGACCAGAAAGCTTTGCTGGGCTTTATGTCCACTCAAAGGAATGGCTATATCAATACAAATACAAGGCCAGAAGGGATGATCATCTAGTCTGACCTCCTGTATAATACAGGCCATTGAACTTCCCCCAAATAATTCCTGTTTGAACTAGAACATCTCTTTTAGAAAAACATCCAATATTGATTTAAATCTTGTTCTGGAAGGTTTTTTAAAACCCTTTTAGAGAGAATCTAAACATAGATTTTAGGGTGGTTTTTTAAAATTTAATATCCAAAACCTGAAATTTTTGTTTTCAGTTTCTGAAAGCTGAAGCATTTTCATTTGATGAAAAATGAAAGTTTTGGATAAAAATTTCCATTCTCTTGAAAAACTATATTTTTCTTTTACAACCTGAGCTAGTAGACACAGAATTACCATCAGATCCTATGTGGCTCGTGGTGTCTGGCACTCAGCCTGTGGCTAAAGGTGGGCTCCGTGCCGTCGCACAGGGGCTGCATCCCACGGCCGTCCCACAGCCCCAGGAGTTCCATTTCAGATTTTGTTTTGTGTGTGTGTGTGTGTATGTTGGGGGAGCGCTATCTCTTTAAGCAGAGCACTCAGGAGCTTGAACGCATTTTCAGCCAGCAGCAGCTGCTGGCGGCAGCACTATCCTGAGACAGCAGACAGGCTCCCCGTGTTCCCTGACCCCAGCTCAGCGGCGACTGAGTACATGGGTGGGGGAAGGGGACACCCTGACATCAGTCCTGTCCCCCCAGCTCTGCACAACAGACAGGAGGCAGGCTCCTTGTCCGGAGCATCTTGGCCAGAGGCCATGGCATGGGGGGTGAGGAGGCAGGAGCAGCAGGGCGGTAGAAGGAGGGGCACCCCTGTCCCAGAGGCACGCAACAGTGGCTCCCTGAGCAGGGCGCCTTGGGTGGTGGACCCCCTCATCCACCCTTAAGGCCAGCTGTATCTCCCTCCCCGCTCGGCTGCCACCAAATCCCATCTCCAGAGGTATGCGATTAACCCTCGTTAAAAAAAATACCTTAATTTGTTTTGAGTTAATCGCATGTGTTAACTGCAATTAATTGACAGCCCTACATTTTTGTCTTTTTTTCATAGTTTGTGTGTGTAGGGGATAAATCTTTTCCTGACCAGCTTTATTTACAAACATGAACCTCTCCACCACCCACAAAAAAAACAACACAAACTTTCTGGAATTCCTTTCTGGTGGTTGTCACAGTGACCTCATATGTCATTTTATGTAACATCTTTTTTGCATCTATGCAATAGGCTCCAGAAGCTCGGTTTTAGACTGATTCTGGCTTCTGCTTGAAATCTCCAGTTTTCTTTGCATGGATGATTGTATAAATAAAACAAAAGGACTAATACAGAAGTTAAGGTGACCTGTAAAGCAGGCCTAATTTCTGCAACTTAGTCTTGTTTTCTTGTATAGATATTTTTCCCCATGGAGAACAAGAGCCAAATCTGCTATTTTTAACTTGAGCACCTCCTATAAACATAGAGGAAAATTTCCCATTGGTTCATGAAGGAAAAGAGAATTAAACAATAACAATCAGGGAATGGGCATTTCCTGGGGATTAATGACTTTCAAGGAAAATTGATGGCACGAGGCAGAGCCTTTAATTTCATTCAGGGACCATTAACTCTAGCCAGTCATTAATTTCTCAAATACTCTGTGATGAGGTTATTCAATTCAATTAAAAAAAAAATTATAAGCTCTATTTTGTCACTGGTAACCCTGATATTCTGTCGAAATACTGGGGTGTGGCTGAATCTTAATGCTGTTGCTGTGGTATATCAGAGAATTAATGTTCAGTACAGCATTTGGTGAGGCCTCCTGGGTTAGTTTTAATGTCCTTGTACCAGCTATATGTAGAAAAAGCTTGAAAATCTCCCATGCCTGCTATTATTGGCCTAAAGGAATGCATTCATTCTTAAAACCCCATATAAAGGGGGCAAGGTCTTTTTTGGATTCAATCTCCAAATTTCAATCAACATAATAACCTAATAAATAAATTGAACATAAAACCCAACCACCTGTCTTTTTATTTTTTTAATACAGATTAGCAGCTGGCTTGGGCTGTTGTCAAGATTGTGGGAAAGAGTTAACATGTTTAAGAGAGGCATTTCCATGGCTCTCTTATGATGCATGTTCTTTCCATAATTGAACAATTATATCAACAAGAATGAACACTAGCAAAACAAAAAGTGAAACAACAACAAAAATTACATTCTGTCTCAAACTGTTAGAGCGTAGAATCTTCAGGTCAAGGGTCCTAAGTGAAAGGGGGGCTTCCAATTAAAACATTTCATAAATCTCCTGCATATTCATAGCTAACCATAATCTCAGGCTACAATGGGAACAAGAAAATTGGATATAATTTGTGCTGGCTGTAAAGAGAATTAAATGGACATGCAGCAGTAGGAAACTAAACCAAAACAAGAAGCAACATATTAAATAAAATAAATGGAGCAGGGGTTGTTTGTCAACCTCAGAAGAGCTCCTAAACTCAGGTCCTAAACTCAGCACTCTATACAGAGGTCTAGCCTTTCACTTCATTAATTGTTTCTCAGTCTCTTGTCTCACTACTCTGCTTTGATTAGGACATAACACAGGAGTGTGCACTGTTAGTGTGCACTGATCAGTTCTGTATACAGTAAATGCACAAAGATGTCATATATCATACTCTGTCATCAACAGCTAATGGTCACGGAGAGCTTCCTTTAATAGCTTAGGGATATAGGAGACATATTGTGTCTATATGGGAATTTTAGGGAAATTTCCACTAAAATTGGCGTGACCTGGAGTGAAAAAAGCGCCAGGTTACTTCCAAGAGGCAATGGAAATGTCAGTGGGACTATGAAGGGAAAAAAAGTTGAAAGATTTTAAAGGATATATAAGCTTTGTTATTAGTTTGTAGTATGGTTATAGTGCATGAAGATAAGTAGGACTGACACCTGAGTTCCTGTGTTTTGCTGTTGTTAGATTTTGCTTCAGAAAAAAACCTCTTCTCCCCCTTCACACATTCCTCAGACCAATTTTCCTGCATTAGTTACTGGGGTTTAAAAAGTAACAGCCAATTTCTTTTTTATATAGGACCTGTGCTTTCTTTACAAATATTTTCTTAGTAAAGAATCACTGTGTATTCCAAATGGACATAAATATGAATCCAACCTGAGAACTGTCCATATTCATTAGTATTTTCTTTCAAAAAGTTAGTGGACAAATGTTTGGTCTCTGATAGACTGGGTTGCACATCTCAGAACCACTGCCATAACAATCACGAACTGACATTCTTGTTGGCTTTGGCAGCAGAGAGGCCAAAGGTTGAATTGGCATAGAGCAGTGATACTCAGCCCTCAAAGCCCCAGTAGTGTGAAGTCATTGTTTCATTTACTGTGAACATATATATATAATATGACTGACCAAGTATTAACTTATCAACTACAATTGGTTAATAACATAGTAAAAGCATTCTGATTGGTTAATAATTAAATCACACAGTGTTTTAATATCATGTACTGCAAAGAGCCAGAGGAGACACATTAAAGAGCCACTTACGGTTCGCGAGCCTCAGTCTGAGTATCACTGGTATAGAGACTTTTACCAGAGGAGGTATTTATACACTCTAGAGATGGTTAATTCTGGGCTGAGCTGGGCCACATGGAGAAGACTGAATTACCTGCACTGTACCCCTTCTGTGAGGAAACAGAGGACTTTATTCTTTGGAGCTGCCAATCTGGCACCTTGAATTAGCATTAAACTCATTTGGTAAGCCCATTCTTTAGATAGGACAGGTGATCTGAGGCATGGAATGCAATAGGTGCCATAGTAAAATGTCCTTTCTTCAGTCAAAGGTCAGACAACAACTCATGACTTCTCATCAGTGATCAATTTGTAATGAGAGAGGTGCTGGGGCTCAAGCAATTTTTTTACTTTCATAACTGATGCAGCAAGCCCAGAGGTGCCGGGGCTATGAACTGCCAAGTCCAGAGGTGCCGGCGTTCAGCCCTTGCAAGCCCTGGCACAAATTAAGCACTGCTTCTCATCATTACCTGATCCATACCAATCCAGCACGCATTGCCACAGGAGTGAAGGGGACATCCTCAACCAGACTGCTTGCAGGATCCACCTCCCTGTGTGTTCTGCCATTTCAAAAAATTTTAATGATATCTATTCTTGCTGGTCTTTTGGGCTAATCCTGTAATCCTTGCTTACAGCCCATTCCTGAAACCCTTATTGCTGCACATAGTCATTGCCTAGCAACTTACCATAATGATATCATCAACTCTACTCCTTGCTCAGGCAAACCCTCATTGAAAGCAATTGGCCTTCTCACACTCCTGACTCCATTGAAAGCAATAGGAAAACTCCAACTGATATCAATGATAACAAGATTGGGCCCACAGAGAGTTTTGTTTGGATAATGACCACAGGATTTGGTCTTTGGTTCAGAGAAATATGTTTTCTTTTTCTGCTGACTCCCAGTTTTTAAATGAAAAGCCCATGACGTGAGTCAATTACAGGAGACGATGGAGCGTGTGTATCAGATGTTTAGACTCTAAGCAGTAAATAGTTCCAAGAAGGCCAAATACTGCAGATTTTACTCATTTTATTTAGTTCCCCTCCATGTTTTTAATGGCACAATTGTTAGGAAAAAATCCCCACCAAAACCTAACAAAATACAGAAGTCATTGCAGAAAGAGTGTTCTATTAATCAAATATCTTTAGAAAAGGCTATTCTATACTCAGCTGGTTAAACTGTGAGGCTTTAGCATAACTGAGCCCTTGAAATATTTGGAGTTTGTTCTGTCACTATCAGATAAACACAACAGAACATGCCGACCTGCAGAGGTTCATGACTAAACTGTTTGCAAGGTTAAAAAGAAAGGGAGAGCAAAAGCCATGTTAATCTTCTCTATCCCTAATTTTAATAAAAAGTAAATATTTTTGTAAAACCATTTCAAAGGCTTCCACTTTCAGTTATGTGGCAGGTCAAGATTAGGGAAAACCCAAGCACCTCTTAAGGTTAAGCACAGTATTTGTTTCTGTCTTTCAAACTACATCTGAGTGTATTTTGTAGATAAGTTAAGATAGGGTAAAGCTCAAACTCCTTTCCTTTGACTTTTTACCTAGAAATAAACAGCTGCAGATGAAGAAACTTCAGACCATTTTCCCCTTCATTACAAATATTCTTCTCAGTTGTTAGAACTAATGAAATATTGTATTAAAGGAACAGAGGTTTGAAGCTTTTATTCCATTACTGCTAGAATGCTTGACAATTAAAATACATTTCTGTCGCATGGTATTTTAAAACGTCAAAAAGATTTTTAAGGATACACTAGATATTTTATACTGATTTCACATTCATTCAGCTCTTTTAACTATTCCATTTGTTTAATACCTCACTCATTGAAGCGTTTGCAATATTTTAGACTTTTGGTGGTTGAGTCCCTTCATTTATTTTTAAATATTATGAAGAGGTGGACAAAGTACTCAGATAATATGGTGATGGGCATTAGATAAACGGATAGATAGCAAATTGAAGATTGCAACCAGTTTCTTTTATAAAATACTTATATAGCACCCTTATAACTTTGGTTTTGAAAATGTGATTGGTCTAAAAACTGCCAGATTTATTTTGACGGCAAAGGGGAATGTTTCTGCAGAGACTGAAGAAAATATAAACTGCTTTTGCATTACAGATCATTAAAAATTACCACAATTTACAGTTGTTACATTTGCAATGTAAATTATGTGAGAGTACAGTTAATATTTCATTGTTATGTACCAGCTTTAACTATTTTTTAGTATGCTGAGAGAATACATAATACTTTGCATTTTTACTGGGCATCCCTTCCAGTGATCTACAAACACTGTCGGGCTAGATGGCAGCTGGCCCCACATGGCTGAACAGGACTTTGGTAAAGTTCTGATCAGGCCCATCTGCAAATCCTCTTGCAAACTTAATTTTTAATGTGTTAAATCAATCATACTTTAAATTACAATAACAACAACTTGGGAATAACTCATACAGAGACGCTGAAATCAGTTTCCGGTTATGGGGCCAAATCCTCAGCTAGTGTAAATTAGTGTAGTGCCACTGGAATAAGTGAAGCTAGGTTTATTTACATCAGCTGAAGACCCAGACCATGGAATTTTCTTTGACTTCTTTGATTGGAGGGATAGGGGATTGAGAGTGGAAAGGGCAGGCAGCCACATTTCCCCAACGGCATTTCTTAGGGAGTTGCTGGATGCAAGGGGCTCCTGTACAGAGCCCCTCTGCTTCCTCACTGTTGCTCAGCTTCCTCAGCTTGTCAAAGCCATTGGAGAACGTGGGTTTGGAGAGAGCCACAGTGCCAGGGGCACACCCAACTGTGGCTACCCTGAAACCACATCAAGGGGGTTTCCAAACCACGAAAGGGAAAACAACATAAGATACTGCAGACAGTTTCCACATGAATTTGGGGGGAAGTTGGATTTATGGCAGAGCTGAGAGGCCCCTCTCTGTCTCCTTCCAACTCTCAGCGCCCGAACCCTGTGGAACACCTCAGAGGTGGCATTCCCCCTTTTCTGCAAGGGCAGGGGAGGTGCTCCATACACGGCTCTCAAGGGATGATCTGGCCTTATAATTTTGGAATGCGGGTAACAGATGTTGAAGAATCAAGTGTCATACAGATGGGTTCCACATGTTCCTCATTTGATATTCCATACTCCTGTGGTAGTCATATAGTAGCTATCACATAGTATGGCCCTCCTCGCTGCAGTGTCTGTGCACTTTAAATCCCTAGGTTTTCCTCCCAGAACACTAAGGGGCAAACCCACCCCCCTCCTCCATAGGTGCAAAGGCTTTCCAGGCAGCAGAACAAGTGCAGTTCCACTGTGCAAAGGGATTGTGGCAAGATTTCAGGGGACTGTGCAGAAAGTAAGGTGTGTACTGTGGGTGGGCTACTTTAGGGCTGGGGGAGGATCAGAGCATCTGCTGTGACACAGATCCTCCCATTCTCAACCATTGGGAAGCTGTGTAAGAGACTGCAGAGTGGCTCTGCAACCACTCCATAGTCCGGTAGGAGAAGTCCTTCCCTCCACACCCGCCACCCCATTTGTCCAGTGCTTTACCCCTAAAATGTGTATCTCAAGCTGGAATTCTCTGTGAACAAAGTATTTGTTTCATATTAGCTTAAGAGAAAAGTTGTGGCATTTTTACTGTCGGACTTTGTATAGCTCTCTCCTCCGGGTTAGTTTTGCCTTTGTTCAGAATTACAGTTACCCCAAAGTACAAGAATGTATAAAGAGTTGCTGAGGAGGCAAAATGGCTTGTGATATCTTCTTTTGGGGAAACGTGAGATTAAGATTAGTTTATTTCTAAAGCAGCTGGTAATATGCCATGTTAAATTACCTACAAATGCGATAAGTGGTTCTCTAGCTGATAGGATGCAGTTAGTTATATCCCACCACCAAGTGGTCAGGAAAGATGCCCGTTCCTTTCTACGGATCGTTTAAAATTAAAAGCTATTTGTCACCAGTATGACAGCTGTGTTTCTTTCTGAAAGGAAAAATAAAAGTTGAGGCTGCATTTTTAAAACTTCATATAAATCTATATGAACTCCTGGCAGGAAAAATAATCCTGTGTATATGTCAGCATTCCACAGTGAGGTTTTAACGAAGATCACATGCTGTACATTGGCAAGCCAAGGCACAGAAACTACAGTTTAAAAAAAAATTGTATGCATGAATAACACACCGTAGAAGCCATTTACATGAACAGCTGCACTGTGCATGATAGACAATAAGGGACAGCTATTTTACTTTTGTTTATACAAACTGCAGTATAAATATTGTAGACACACCACAAAAGCACCTTGAGTAAGCATACAAAACTAAACTGAATTCTGTCCTGGTTATACAATACAAACTGCACTTTGATCGTGATCACTTGATCCTCCACTGATCATACAGTAATTTCCAACCCTCAATTCCCATTGAATAAACTAGGATTGAATTAATTGTGATGTTAATGGGAGACAAAAGGAACTCAGTACCCCACAAAGTTGGGCCCTTACAGACTCTCTTCTTTTCAGGTTTTTATGCTGGCTCCCATCTCCAGGACATGTGAGTGCCTTCCAGAAATGCATTAAATGGCTATCATCTGTCACATGCAGGGATGGGTTACTGTGTGGTGATGCAGACATGGATTCACTAAGGAAGTTTTATTATAATGTTTGGGATGACGAGGCAGTGTGAGCAATACAGAGTAATGAAGCTTCTGCCTTTGGTGTTACAGTCACATATTTAGCATTCATGGAAGTTGCTGGATTGAAAGCTCTGGAGTCTGAACTTCCAAATTTGTTGACAGAATAGGAAAGGCAGGGCTAGCACCTATTCATACTTCTCCATAGTGTCCTACCAATGTGCCTCAACCCTTTTCAGAGAGGGTGAGAAGGTTATTCAATCTCCTGTTCTGTGTCCATGCAATCCTAAGAATATGTTCTTAGGCTGCCAGCAAAGATGCCAGTTTGTGGCAGTGAAATGTACTGATCTGAGACTACTGAAGCATAGACCTTGAACAGCTGTCAGAACCAGGATCATAGCTACATATCCCAGTTTGTCATTGTTATAAATCACATTCACTCAGAAAATATTGTAAGCTGCAAATGATCTAAATGTTTATCCTTTTATCTCTTCAGGATAAGAGAGATGAATCTGTTCAAATGCTAAACCAAATCATTTTCATTTTTGTAGTCTGGCATATGTTCACCATACAGCAGCAGATTTTGTGTTAGTCAAAGTTTTTGGCTGCAATTTCATTACTTTTAGGAGGTCAGTTTGTAACTTATGACATTGCTGATAAAATACCGTATAAAAGTAAAAATTACAGTTTATGAATGTTTTAGAGTCACTGCTTATTTAAAAATCTGGCTAAATTCTGAAACCTTCACTCAGTCCTTAGTCTCAGTTAGATCACTGGGAGTGTGTCTAAATAAAATCTTTATAAAATCTGAGCAAGGACTTTGAGATTTTGCTGCATGAGTTTTTCCCCAAGACACTCTGAAAATCTTTGTAGTGGGTTTGGCCATTTATTGGAGTTTTGTTTTGGTCAAGAGAGAAGAACTTGTTTTGTTCACGGTAACTCAGATGAGTAGTTAAAGGCAAAAATCATTTTGTTTTGACTCAGTTAAAATGCTGTTCTATTGGTACAGTTTTGACCTGGCCTATGGCTTATTATTACTCTCTGCATCAGAGAAGAGCGTGGAAGCTCTTTTAGGGTTGTTTAATTATTTTTTTTTGACTACTTGGCCCTTAAGGCTCTGCCCTGAGAATCAGTAAAGATTTGGAAGTCCTTTGAAGAGACCCATGTACTATTGTTTGCATGGAGCAACCCTGTGCCAGTTAATCATTGTGGCACCAGTACAAGTATAGATGAAGTAGTGTCAGAGATACATTTAATCCAATGATAAAAGAAGCAGCCACTCAAAAGGGCTCTTAACAACATTCAGGTCTGACCACAGAGGCCTGATAAAGAATTAGGGTTGTGGTGAGTCAGGCATGTCATTTTAGATTGAGCTAGATTGGGAGCAGGAGTATACAAGAGAAATGCTTCAATACGTGATCAAAATATCACTTCCTGGAGTCAGGTATTAGGTTTGTTTGTTTATGAGCTACAAACCAAAGAAAGAGACTGCAACATCCCTGGTAGTATTTATTCAAAGGGACAATAACAATGTAAATGTAAAATAGTAAAATAGTAAAGCCCAAGTCTTTCCAAAAGTGATTTTACAGAAGAGGGAAGCGCTACTAGCATTTAGAGTTCAGGTTATGTGCAGGAAAACTATAAATAAGTATTTATCTAGAAGGACAAAAACCTCAATAGCTTCTGACTGTTTCTATTATCTTTAAATACAGGCTACCTCTTCTTACACACACTAAAAAAATGAGACAGCCAAGCAGGACACAATGGTAGCACGTGCTATGGGCTCCTTTTAAACTCATGGCATTGACTCTGCAGAACTGGGTGGCCAGTTTGTTAGGTCTTTGTATCATGGTCATTATTAGTGGTGCCCAACCGCTCAAGAATGATCTATCATCAGCGCTCTGCATTAGTTGCATAATGAAAGAAAATTGGCCCACAGCAATGCTGCTCTTGAAGTATTCGTTTGCACCTGTCTCTATTGCAGAAAATAAACAGGATCTGAATGTCTCATTCTTGACTCTTTCCTTAAAACCTCCACAAATAAAATAATACATTTAAAAATAAAAGTAATCTTCCTATGTTAACATTCACTAATAATCAGAATGCACTGTGGTATAATGATCTGCACATGGATCTGGGAGCCAGCGTCATCCGAATTCTAATGCCAGCTCTGAAGATGACTGGCTATATGGCCTTTTGCAAGTTGCTTAACTTGATTAATCAGTAAAATACAGATACTACTTATGGGGGTTATGACTATCAGTTAGTTCTACCTTAGGGTTTTATACTTCTGCCGATCACCATAGTATCTGAGTGTCTTCCATGTAAAATCAATAGCAATAGCTAATTCCTTAATTGACTTCATGGAGTCTCTGGGATTTCTCCCTTTTCGAGGTCAAAACTTTGCTGCGTGAGGTAGGGTTTTTGTTTTTATATTTCCTTTTGGTGTTGTTAGGAGTTTATTGGTTAGAAGGGGGCATTGGTGTTGTGACTGTCATTCTTAAAAACTTTTACAAAGAGGAAGGATTAGCAGCATTCCCAGAGGCTGTTCAAGACAAGCTGCTGCCCTAGGCAAAATGTCAGTGTGTCATCTCCCTCCTCATAGGCCTACGGTGGTAGATTTGGGGCAGCCACCCTTCTCTCATGATGATGGGGCTGCTGGGTCAAATAACAGAGTGGCAGCTGGGCCAACTATACCATCCTAGGCAGCTGCCAGAAATCTGCAACCCTAAGCAGCTCTCTAGCTTCCCTATAGCTAGATTGGCCCCATAGCATTTCCTAAAGGAAGTCAGGTCCTGGGTCAACTAATTTCTTCTAGAGGTTTATCCATAACAGGATCCCCTTGACCAAGAATGCTTTGTTCTCAGCTCCATGAGCTTCATCCTGAGCTGAGAGATCTACATTGCGCTAGAGGAGCACAGCTGTCTTAATTGTTCATAGACCAAAATTTGGTCGTTAGTGTACCTGGGTCTTGAACCATGAATTTCTTAGAAAATTAGGTCCAAAGCCTTAAATTGGCATTGGAAGCTGACTGGAAATCAGTGGAAAGACTTGAAAGTGGGCTCATAGCAGCCTAAGCCACGGAGATGGTGGGCAGCTGCATTCGGTTGTACCTGCTGCAGCCTGTGCACAGCAGATTACAGTAATCCAGTTTGGAGGTCTTTGTAAAGTGTTTTCAAGTGATGTATGTAATAGGTGTTAAGTATTATTATTGATCACTTTAGGTTTTGCCATTGAATACCTCCAACTGGGGAATTGCACAAATTGGAGGTGACTGCGTACATGCTCCTCATGACAATATATAACAGATTCACTAAAATACAGAGAGTTGAAATTCTTCCTATAGAAGTCATGCACAGCCATGCATCTAAATCTTTAGTATGGAAGCATACTGGGGAAAATTATTATGGAGACAGTGCTAGATTAACATCTGATTCTCTGCACCTGAGAATCTAGGCTCCTCCACTGTCCTCCTTTCCCTGCTGTGCACTGGCTCTTGGCATCTCATGTCCAGCTAATTTCTGATGACTATAAAACAGGAAGAAAAAAAAAAGATTGATGATTTTGTCTCTGTTCCTTGAGGGGGGAGGAAGGAAAAAAAAATCTAACTGCTATTTCCACCATGGGATTTGTTCACTCCCAGCTCTACAGCCCCTCAGAAAATAAACAACAACCACCCTAGCTGCTATTAAGCCTGAGTCATTCACTCTTTAGTGCTGCCTACTGGTTACCACAGCGATAAATGATGCTAGAGAGAAAGGCAAGGTGGGTGAGGTGATATCTTTTATTGGACCAACTTCTGTTGGTGAGAGAGACACACTTGTGAGCTTACACAGAGCTCTTCTTCAGAAGTTGGTCCAATAAAAGATATTAACTTACCCATTTTGTCTCTCTAATATCCTAGGTTTCAGAGTAGCAGCCAACGTGGCTACAACACTGCATACAACAACGCTAGAGAGAGACAGAAGAAGTCAGGCTAAGTAGTAAACACAGTAGGAGGTCCTGCAGGTTTATTTCATATTCTCTGAAAAGCTTAAAAGCTGAATGTGGACCTTGCCACTATAGGGGAAGGGGAAGGCAGGGGAACTACAGAAAGGGAGATGAGGGTTAGGTAGAGCTTGTGTGGGAGAATGATTTTGTCCCAGGATTGACAAGAGCAGTGTATAGAGGAAGAGTTTGCAAAGGGGAATGTTGATGTTTAGGAAGACTTGACAGTTCTTTGGGTGGGGGAATGACAATATTTTAATGGATTTGGGATTTGTTCCATCTTAATCCACCCTGATATGTGGAAATTCACAGGACAAAATAATACACATATGGGCAGGGAATTTAGAAAACACCAATTACTAAATTTTTAGACCTATGAGTCAGAATTCCACTTCCAGCCAGAGCATGCAATCCACACTTCCATCCAAAATAAAGTTTGGATTCATAAATGTTTACTAGTATCCAAACAACGGAGCTGAATGCTGATATTTTGCCTTTGGCAACTCTTTGCAGGTATTTCAGACACTTAATATTACACCACAGATTAAAACAGAACTAATCATTTTATTAAACTTCTCCTATAAATCCAAAACCAAAACTTAAGTTTCTCTTTTCCTTGCCATTGGAGATACAGGGAAATGTTTGGTCATTAGCTGCAGCTAGGGTTTGTAACATGAACACATTCTGCTGCTTAAAATAAACTGTACAAACAAAAAACTGAACAAACTAATTCCTCAAAAAACCAAACCAAAACAACTTTGACCAGATTTTATATATCTCATTTATTTAAAAAACACTCACATCTCTATGGCATTGTCTTACCTACACAAGGACAAAAATTCTTCATAGTGAAATTCCTATTAGCAGGTGACATAGCTGTGACTTCATTGTGGCTCCAACAGGTGTTATGAAAACTGAGACTCTCACGCATAAGAGTTCTATATTTCAACTCCTTCTTCCAGAATAAATTCTCTGTGTTCAGTCCTTCCCTGGCTGAGCTTTACGGCAGGATATAGTCCCTTTGTGTGAGATCCTAAACCATCACATTTACAGTCATTTTCTCACTGTATGCTATGCCTCCACACTACTTTAGAGACATAAAACCATAGCCCTTGTGTATATATTTCACCATAGTCATTTAAGAATTTAAAGCCAAATTTTGCATTGATTTAAACTCAGATAACTCAATAGAAGTTGATGGGTTTGTGCCAGGGGATAAATCAGAGCAGAATTTGGCCTAGTAATTTCCTAGGCATGGTAGTGCCTAGGAACCCCAATTAAGGATCTGGGCTCCATTTTACTAGACACTGTATAGACAAGTAACCAATTTAAAACCTTAAGGGCTAGATTGTAGTTCTACCATAAAGGAAGGGGCATCATATTGTTGTGATACTCCAGGAGCAGACTAGGAAACAGATTACAACTCAGTCAAAATCTGGTCCCTGCCCTTGCTGCAGGGGGAAAATAATCTGCATCAGCACTATATGTAGTGTAGGTTACTTCCCCTTTTGTGTCAGGTCAGTTGTTCTGGCCAGTGGATTGGGTGTCAGGGCTGAATCAGGGCTTCACCCCCTCCCACTCTCTGCGTGCTCACCTGTGTGGGAAAGGGAGTAGTGGCCCTATGGAGGCTGCATTCACCTCTGTGCTCCAGTTGGTAATGTAGCGAGCAAGGGAGTCAGAGGGTATCCTATGTCCCTTTATTTCATTGCCATGCAAGACAGCTCACATGTCAGTCCAAATAGTGCCCAACACTGCTCCTATGAAAGCCAATGGATTATTAATAGGATCTGGCCTATGGAAAATGTTGGTACCAGTTGCTGCAAGAGCAGAAAAGAATAAATTGTTTCAGACAGAGCTTCTCTGGTCCCGCCTGAGG
Source organism: Emys orbicularis (assembly GCF_028017835.1). Classification (NCBI taxonomy): domain Eukaryota; kingdom Metazoa; phylum Chordata; order Testudines; family Emydidae; genus Emys; species Emys orbicularis. The sequence continues at coordinate 91,448,631 of NC_088687.1, read as the reverse complement.
GGCCTATGAATAAATGAATCCGCTCACAAACGGCAATTTGGTGCAAAAGACATACTTCTTTTTGTGTCTCAGGGTATGCGATGCATTGCTACAATAATTTCAAAGCACTTTAACAGGCATTTAAGATTTTTCTCCATTTACTGTGGTTTCTTTGACCCTTCAGATACCTCTTGAAGTGTTGCCAGGAATACACATTCTGTTATCGTTGGTGGCATTAGCACAATGTCATTATTACTCAAGGCTTGGTGAGGGGGGATTAAAGAGCATTGTCGCTGTTCCGTGTGCATTGCTGGGGAAGAAAACATCGCTGAGGCTGTTCTTCAATGTGAGTGCAGACTCAGAGGTGTTGTAAGACAGACCAATTGCCATTTCCTTTGGGAGGGATTGCATCAATGAGTTCTACTCCTCTCTGTGTCCACTCACACCCCTGCTTCACCTGGCACATCATCACCAAAAGGGCTTTTCAAAAGGCTCAGGGGGAAAAAAGCAATTCAGTTTGTTTATTGTTTCTAACGATTGAATGATAAAGCACAGATCTCAGCAAAAGATCTTAGAATAATGGACATTGCTAATAGCTGCCTTAAAACAAACCACAAGTATTGTATTACATACCAAAGTCCAGTGAAGTACTGCGCAACAGAGTTACAGCCATGTCCCTTGAATGTTTTAATTGATGGGCATCATTACTGTGTATTGCCTTGGCAGCAAAGTGAATTGCTGAGCATTCACTTCACCTGACTCCCTAAAATTGAAATCAGTGGGAGCCACGTGTGCTCAGCACCATTGAAAATCATGACACTTACAGGGGTGCCTAAATATTGATTTAGAGACCTAACATTAGGTTCCCAAGGTTGAAAAATATGGGCTGAACTTTACTCGCACCTCAGCATAGCCCCACCCCCCAACTCCCACTTGTGCAGCATTTCAGGATCAAGACCCTAATATTTTATCTGATATATTATTCCAGCATGAGAGGGAGTGTGGTAGACCGTCATAAATTTCAGTACAATCACTGGGCCAGACACTCAGCTGTACTAGAGTTCCTTTGCTCTTCTTCCATTCTGGAATGGCCTCGGGGACACTAAAGTCCCTGGCATAATTTTGAGGGCCAGTCCTTAGCCAGGTTTTGCCAGGGCATAGAGACACTCAGGCCAGGCCCATTTCAGCTCAGCCATGTTTTGTGTGGTGAAGGCCTAGAGGCCACTACAGCTGATCTAGACCACCTGAGGATTCCTCTACACAGGAGGAATCCTCAACTATCTTCTCACCACTGAGGCACTGGAGAATCCAGCATTTTGTTTATGGTTATATTACAACTATATTAATCCCTAGTCTTCCCCTCATAGTAACAACATCATCATAAACATTGAAAAAAGGGGGACACCCAAGAGAGACATCCCCACTGCTGACCAAAGCATCGGCCATCATTAGCAATGTAACACCTGTTCTCCTTTTCCCCCTTCTCCTCCCCCAAGCACTGTTTGTTCACATCCCTTTTGGGTTATTTTAAGGCCTCATTCTGCCTCCTTTAGTCATGTGGAGTAGTAGTCAAAATCAATGGGGCTGTACGCTGAGTAAGGGTAGCAGAAGCAGGCCCTCTGACTGAAAGCCCTATAGGATGGATACATTGCCGTCATTCATCTATAAAGTGCCATGCACATATATGGCACTGAATATAATTGAGATTTTGAAGAAACACCTGCACCCCCATAGTAATAATGCTACAATATAGTGTCAGTATGTTATAAAAGAAATCATCTGGGTCTAAAACCAAGCAGGTGCTATAGAACATATTTCTCTGTGTTGTACCAACATCTTTTCTTAGGCTAGGTCTACACTATCCGCCTGAATCGGCGGGTAGAAATCGATCTCTCGGGGATCGAATTATCGCGTCTCGTCGGGACGCGACAATCGATCCCCGAATTGACGCTCTTACTCCACCAGCGGAGGTGGGAGTAAGCGCCGTCGACTGGGAGCCGCGGAGGTCGATTTTGCCGCCGTCCTCACAGCGGGGTAAGTCGGCTCCGATACGTCGAATGCGTATCTTAAATCGACCCCCCCTGTAGTGAAGACCTGCCCTTAGATAAGGCAGGCTGATATCATACTACTAGATCCACTTGTATCTTACCTGCAGACAACAATAGGGAATCTCCTAGCTGTGATGGCTAGCTGGTTAGGGGCAGATGGTTACTGCTTTGCTAACTGAGCTGATAATGATTTTCCCGCTGGAAAAGCACATGCACACTGGTGTGTCTTCCTCAGCTGCTGGCTCTGGGCTTGTTGTTATAATGCTTCATTCAGGGGAATGAGGAATTTATAGCCCATGTTGCAGGGACAGTAACTGGCCGAGAATAGTGATATGAGTTTTAGAAGTGAATGACTGAGGAGATATGACACAAAACATTGTCATTAGGGCTAGTGATTTGTCACCGTAAATTAAATGAAAAGCCAGAGCCTGGTTATGTTAAAACAAAACAAAAAGAAGCAAAAAGAATGAATTTATAGTTTAACAAAATTGCCAGACATCACAGGCCACTTTTATAAATCAATATATCCTTTATCTGTGAGATTAATCAGGTGCTTAAACTTAAAATCAGAGCTTAAACCATTTAATAACGTTTAGGGATATATTTTCCAATCCTTCCTAGAATTAAGTGGTACAATTCTGAAGAGAAATAATAGCAGAATATGAGAGAGAGAGAGAGAGAGATTAAGAGTTAAGAAACTGAGACAAGGGAAAAAATATGTTTTACTCAAGATGTGAAATCAGGAAGAGTTGATAAGGCAGATATATGAGATTTATGCCAGATGGCAGAAGTTTCAAGAGCCTTTTCCTCTGCAACAAGAGTGGTGAGACTACGTGAACTCTCTAAGAGGCCAGTGCTAGATTAGAGTGTGAATGGGAAGGGAATGGAGAGAGAGAGAGAGAGAGAGATACGCCCAAGATCCATAGGGTAAACTAGAGCAAATCTATAGAGTGTTTAAAAAGATCATCAGGAACAACAACAACAACAAAAAGAAGTGCCATTTTGAACTGGATTCTCAAATGAACAGGAATTTAGTGGAAGTTGTTTTAAGGTAGGGTAATATGGTCACTTCTTGGTGGATGCGGAAGGCTGGTAGAATGGTAGAAGCATTCTGTATGTGTTTGAGTCTGGAAAGCTGGGAGTTGAGGAAGACACAGAAGATAAATGAAGGTGAAAGAGCTGGATTAGGATTTCAGTAGAGGAAGAATAGATTTTGCAATAGGTAGATTTACAGATGGAGGAGGAGGAGAAGAGTTCGGGATGAAGTTTATAGAAAGTGGAAACAAATGGAAGCCTTGAGAGAGAGAAGTCTCTTGGCCAAAAAGCACTTCTGTCTTTAAGATATTTTGTAATGCATGGTGAGAAAGAAACAAAAGTTCCATTATGGGGAACAGAAAGTTATATGCTTTGTTTCCTCCAGGGTAATGTGTAACTTTCTCACCTTTACATTTCTTTTTCTGGTCTTATTCTGTCTTTTCTACCACAGGAAGGCTTGATGGAGCAAATTCTCATGTTAGTGCCAGGATTTTAAGTAACATAATTACCATTAACCAACTGAATATAGTTTTCTTCACTTCCTGTCCCAAACCATTGTGCAGTGTTAAATAGCTAAATAGCTTCTGCTCTTCACTGGTTGGTGAAGAGATTTATGTGAGACAAATCCTTCTCCCTCACAATGGGCACAGATTACCTTGACTGTTGCCTAACCAGTGTGGTTTCATAGCACAGGGAAAAAGAGGAGACTATTTGGGCTGCCCACACAGGACACACAAACACCTCAAGGCAAGGTGCACAGCTCCCTGTACTTTGCAAGACGGCATGCCCGAACATATTCCTGTATAATCATTTGGGCTGAATTCTGATCCTAGATTCTGTATAATGACCATGTTACTGTTTCACAGAAACTTGCAAAAATCAGCTACTGTGCTCACATGGACATGGACATTAGTTGGTTTTACAGGATGTGAGGTAACACATGTCCACAGAGTGAGCTCCTCAGTCATGTGTCTGATCTCACTGTAGAACAAGAGATTTAAATCAAGCCTCTAGTATATTCACTGGCATTGACTAGGATATATCCGGGCAGATCAAAGTTAAGACCCAAATGTCTGCTCTTCACTACCCTGAGTGTTTGAGTTCTATGCCGTATTCCTTTCTCACATGAAATCCTTTTCTAATCATCAGTGGTTAATGGTGGACTTGAAGAATCAGCTTGGACTCCAAAATCTTTATTAGCCTTTGATCCAAAGTTGTTACAAAGAACAAAAAAAATATTTTCTTCACTTTGGGGCCAAATGTATCCAGTGTGATCAGTGAACCTTCTAGTGAACATGCACAAGTTTAAACCATGTGTCACCAAATTGTTTGTACCTTCAATATCAGATGTGATGTTCCACAGTACTTAACAAACCAAAAAATTATCTGAGACTGCACATAATTCGCCAGTTTCTTTCTTTTGATTAGAACACACATTATCCTATGTCCTTTTGGCCACTGAATTAATCCATATGTAATTGCTTAAGAGTTGAATAAACATTCTTTGTTTTTCGATTTAGTACATTATTGAAGTATAGGCTAACATTCAGAGAATAGAACTGGGAATACTGTCTGTTAATCCTTCACACACTGACCAATAGGGCTGGGAAGTGTGAGAGGGCAGCTGCTGAGTGACACTGTAATGACTGTAACTAAGGTGTGCCTGAAAATGTCAGCAAGACCAGCAGGAAGCTGAGTGATGAAATGCAGAACCGCATAAAAAGGTGTTAGCAGATTAGCATTTAAGCCTAATGGGCAGCCTTCCACCAGGAGGGGAAACATCATAAAAAAGGATGCAGTGAATGTCTTCTGCTTCTCTGCCCGATGTTTGCAGTATATTGACCGTGGAAGATATGCTGGGCACTTTAAGATTGGCATGTTTAAGAGTATGTCTACACTGCAGCTGGGAGCGAACCTCTCAGCCTGGATAAACAGACTCATGCCATCAGGGCTCGAGTGAGCATGCTAACAATAGTTGTGTGGACACTGCAGCTCCAGCAGAAACTTGGTTAGCCACCCACCCTGGTGTCTGTTCTGCAGTAAAAACTTATAGAATCATAGAATATCAGGGTTGGAAGGGACCTCAGGAGGTCATCTAGTCCAACCCCCTGCTCAAAGCAGGACCAATTCCCAACTAAATCATCCCAGCCAGGGCTTTGTCAAGCCTGACCTTAAAAACCTCTAAGGAAGGAGATTCCACCATCTCCCTAGGTAACCCATTCCAGTGCTTCACCACCCTCCTAGTGAAAAAGTTTTTCCTACTATCCAACCTAAACCTCCCCAACTGCAACTTGAGACCATTACTCCTTGTTCTGTCATCAGGTACCACTGAGAACAGTCTAGATCCATCCTCTTTGGAACCCCCTTTCAGGTAGTTGAAAGCAGCTATCAAATCCCCCCTCATTCTTCTCTTCTGCAGACTAAACAACCCCAGTTCCCTCAGCCTCTCCTCATAAGTCATGTGCTCCAGCCCCCTAATCATTTTTGTTGCCCTCCACTGGACTCTTTCCAATTTTTCCACATCCTTCTTGTAGTGTGGGGCCCAAAACTGGATACAGTACTCCAGATGAGGCCTCACCAATGTCGAATAGAGGGGAACGATCATGTCCCTTGATCTGCTGGCAATGCCCCTACTTATACAGCCCAGAATGCCGTTAGCCTTCTTGGCAACAAGGGCACACTGTTGACTCATATCCAGCTTCTCGTCCACTGTAACCCCTAGGTCCTTTTCTGCAGAACTGCTTCCTAGCCATTCGGTCCCTAGTCTGTAACAGTGCATGGGATTCTTCCGTCCTAAGTGCAGGACTCTGCACTTGTCCTTGTTGAACCTCATCAGGTTTCTTTTGGCCCAATCCTCTAATTTGTCTAGGTCCCTCTGTATCCTGTCCCTACCCTCCAGCGTATCTACCACTCCTCCCAGTTTAGTGTCATCTGCAAACTTGCTTTGAGTGCAGTCCACGCCATCCTCCAGATCATTAATGAAGATATTGAACAAAACCGGCCCCGGGACCGACCCCTGGGGCACTCCACTTGAAACCGGCTGCCAACTAGTCATGGAGCTGTTGATCTCTAACCGTTGAGCCCGACGATCTAGCCAGCTTTCTATCCACCTTATAGTTGCATCATGAAGTTGGGCAACATCATCATGCTATGCTTGTCCTAAAAGATATTTCAAAGTGCTTTCAATGTCCAGCAAGCCTAGGTTGGGGGATGCAGGAAAGTCCAGTCAATATCAGGATGGGATGTAGGATGACCAGACAGCAAATGTGAAAAATCGGGACAGGGGGTAAGGGGTAATAGGAGCCTATATAAGAAAAAGACCCCAAAATCAGGACTGTCCCTATAAAATCGGGACATCTGGTCACCCTAATGGGATGAAAACCTTTGAGCCTTATAGTCAATCCCTATAAGAGATGAAATGTCCTGTTTTATAAATCCCAAGCCTGACAGTAGGTTGAGTTTCACAGGATCAGATATGTGGCCGAAACAATAGAGAGAGACTTGGGGCAGAGTAGAAGCAGGCTAGTGGTTGGTGAGAGGGAATTATTTACATAGTTAGACAAAAGTTGTCTCGTTCTTAAAGTGGTTTTAATAAAAGTTCATCATTGGACAATGACAGTCTCAGCCCTTGCATCATTTTAACCTCAGCTTATATCATGGAAGAAAACATGGCGGTGAGAATAAACCTTTCCCCACTTTGGTAGCGACTTGAACAAACAGGCTCAATTTGGCTTCAAAGAAATTTGAATTATGTTGACAAATCACCATATACTATAAAACATAAAATTAGGAAAATCACCACTGATAGCCCATGTTATCTACCACAGCACGATGATGTTGTCTACCAAGGTTCCATTTGGGGTGGTGGCGGTGGAGAAAGGGCTAAGAGATTCCTATATTCATAGATTTTAAGGCCAGAAGTGACCATTCTGATAATCTAGTCTGACTAGTCTGACTGCCTGTACAACACAGGTTATATGAACATCACCCAGTAATTTCTACATCATGCCCATCATTTCTATTTGGTGTATTTAGTTTTGGACCACTTATTCTTCCTACAACATCTACTTTAGTGTTAGGTAAAACTTTAGATAAGCAAACTCATTGGTGAGTTTTCTGAGTTGTGACAGCCAGCAAGACTGATAAGATAAAAATACCGGTATCTATATGACATCCTAAGCAGGGATTAATTCAGATGATATCTGGTCAATGCAGCTGGAGGTGTAATTTCTAGCTAGGGTAGATGGATACGTAATGGTGTTGATAGTGCACTAGCTCAAAGAATAGCAGGGTAGCTCCGGTGGTAGGGCAACGGCCCGGGCGAGCTACTCCAGGATGGACCTAGGATCTCAGACAGGACTGTTCTCGTGCAGCTGGCCCAAACTGCTGACCACGCTGCTGCAGCTGCACTGCTATTTTTAGCATGGTAGCTCGACCAAAGCTAGTGCACGTACATCTAACTGAACTGGAAATTACACCTCCAATTGCAGTGTAGATGTACCTAAATAGTTTCATCTGGTGCCTGCTTGTTGTTTAACATATGGAACTTCCATATCACAGACTTAGAACATACTCATTTATCCTAGGCAGGGCCAGTGCAAGGAAGTTTCGCGGCCTAGGCAAAACTTCCACCTTGCGCCCCCCCCAGCCCTGCGGCAGCTCCCTGCCCCCCCCCCCCGCCCTGAGGCGCCCCCCCCCCCCCCCCCGTGGCAGCTTCCCCCCCCCCAGGAGCCGTGCGGCAGCTCCCCACCGCAGCTCACCTCTGCTCCGCCTCCTCCCCGAGCACGCCGCCCCCGCTCTAATTCTCCTCCCCTCCCAGGCTTGCGGCGCCAAACAGCTGATTGGTGCCACAAGCCTGGGAGGCGGGAGAAGTGGAGCAGCCGCTGCGCTGGGAGAGGGAGTCTGAGCCGCATGTGTCAGCATGCCGCCGGCAGCCCAGCCCAGGAACGCTGTAAAAAAAAAATTGGGGGCACCGCTTTTTGGTGCCCCCAAATCTTGGCGCCCTAGGCAACTGCCTAGTTTGCCTTAATGGTAGCACCGGCCCTGATCCTAGGTAAAATTGGACAGCATTATACATCATACTGTCTCACCACAGGAGGATGGACTAGATGATTGCTTGAGGTCCCTTCTAGCCCTACACTTCTACAATTCTATGAAGTTAAATTTTTGACCCTGGGATGAGATACATGTGCCAAGCATGTTTCCATGTTGCCCTTTATTCCTGCATTTCCTTCTGCATTCCAGTGCATCGGCTGCCAATGCTCTCCTTCATATCATTGTTGACATACACATTCCTTCTGCAAAGAAGTGTATCATATTTGTTTATTAAAGAAGAAAACAAGTAAACCTGCACTGCTTGGTGACCTTCAGATCACACATTTCTCTATGTATCTACATTGTGTTTACCTACATTGTAAGGTATCCTAGACAGGGAGAATGTGTTCCTCTGTGTTCTGTACAGAACTGAACACCCTTTCAGTATTCATGTAACAACTGAAGACAGGGAATGTGGGAATCAGGGATATTAGGATTTCTGTTCCAAAGGAGCAAATTGTCTACAGTCACAAAAATATTCAAGAATGCTGTACAGCACAGCTGCCGCTTCATAGCTTTAGCACATTCTTATGTCTAGTACATATGCCATGGATCACCTAGGATTCATACTGAAATACAAAATACTACAGTGCCATTTTTACATAAGAATTAATTGTGAACAAGGGGTGTGATTCTGATCTTTCACTATTTTTGCACTGTTTTTCCTGAGTTTCATATGTGCAAGAGGAGAATATAGATTTTAAGGCCTAAACATACGTTCTTTCAAAAACAGCTACATGCCTTCATCTTTCAGCTATTTTTCGTTAACACTCTTACGAATAGCAACACTCTTGCTATTTCTATTTCCCTATGTCCGGCATACAGAATCCCAGGGAGGTGATGCACTATAGGGCATTGTTTCAAACTAATTTCTAGATTTATTTCCATCTGCTTTCTGTTCCAGGTTCCAGGGTCTAACAACTGGGACTGCAGAGGAATTTTCTGAAACAATTAGTTTCTTCATTTTGAGCATTACTGTTAATTTTCCTCAGGGTGATCTGAACTGATCTAAAATGTGCCCAACAATGCGCATGGGTACCAATAGCACAACAGGGAAGGCTGTGGCTTTCATGGCATTCAAAGTAACATGTATGACCAGACTTTGTTGAGAAAGCTATGAATGCTGATGTTGCTTGAAACAATTTGCATAAGTTGTCAGTGGTTGAGGCAGCTGCCTCTCCCTAATGAAAACTCTTTGTGGTGAATGCTGTGTGAGGTGCGCAGTCGGCATTTAACTGTTACGTACTATGATCACAAAAAGGAAAATCCACACTCCTTATTTGGTACCGAACTGAAGTATAAAGTCAGATAAATTCTGTCTGAATATGAGTGGGCTGTTACATATTTTGTAAATTGTCTTTGCTTCACATCAACACCCTGTTGCCAGAGAACCCACCTTTCTGAACTGGAAATCTGTGGGGCAGTTAAAATATATGTGTAAAACAGAAGACAAATTCTGCTTCCATTTCCACCAGCATATATCCAGAGTTACAGCAATGAAGTCACCAAAGAATGTACGTAACTGAGAACAGAACTTTGTCCCAAGAGTCAGAACAGATTACTGAACTATAATTAACTAAATATGAAGAGTGTCTGTGCTACATTTTTTATTAGTAAAGTCCTAATTCTGTGCTCAGATAGGCATATGCATTTTATGTCGATTTCAGTGGGAATTGCACATGTGTTACTGAGTGTAGAATTGCCATGACTGTAAGGTAAGTGAATCCTCCATCTTGGAGGCATCTGGGATTTTATGTCTGATCCAGAACCCATTAAAGTTAATGGAAAGACTCTCACTGATTTCAGTGGGCTTTGGACCAGGCCCTGTGAAATGAAAGTAGTAGGACTACTGTATGCCTTCGTATAGAGGGCCTAATCCTGCTCCAGTGGGAGTTTTGCCATGAAAGATTCCAGGAATTTCATGGCATGTTATGAGATATACTTTTATAGAAATTAAGCAATGCCAGTAAGAAATATTGAACATTTTCCCACCAGTGGCCCTCATTAAATATAACAAAAGCAAAGGATATTAAATTAGAGTTTAATGACTGAGCTCAGCGCGCCAACTCTAAGTATCAACACAAACCAATATCTTAAGAATTCTTTTCTAAGCCATTTTAAACACAAGCTTTATAAAGAATTCATATAGCCACCCATACACGTACAGAAGCCTTTGGAACAACTAAATTCAATAAACATCTAGCTCTCCATTTTACTGCATTTACAAAAGGTACAGTTTCTAAAATGAAGAGAATTAAATGTTTGTATGGAAATGTTTTAGTTTGGCTTTATTGAAATTGGTCCCATCTGTTCAGATACAATATTTAGCCCGTAGCTACACAAACTCTATTCACTTTTTTGATGTTACTAATCATTATTTTGGGAGAGCAATGTGGGCTGTTTTCTATTATTCAGTAACACAGAAACAAAATAAAAAGATTTGCTATGAAACATTAAGAATGGCTGAAGAAATCAACCCTAATGAGAGGATACTAAATTTACAGTATGGTTAAGAAGATAGTTCTTTCTGTCTCTATTTTACACTAAATTCCCATGATCTGATTATGCAATTTTTGGAATGGCTTCAGACGCTGACAGCTATAAAATATTTGACACATGAAAACAGTGTTATGCTACAAACATTTGTGATACATGGAGAATGGGAGGTCAGCCAACTCCAAGAGGACAGAAGAGAAATGATTATGTATCTTGCAGAGTGTGTGAATCCATTAAAATATAATCTGACTGCGGATAGCTCATATCTTTATAGGAGGAAGATTACAAACCTGAAAGCATTCTTTCCTGGGTAAACATGAAAACATGTAAAAGACTGAACTAAACAAATCAGTCCCCCCTCACCTTCCCCCCCACCCCCCACCCCCATAGGCATTTGTTTCTGTGAATAGATCTCCACCCGGGGTGTTCAGAAGAGAGTGCCCATGAAATGGCCATTACACTCCCAGGTTTACAGAATATGTTTTCTGGTTGAGGAATGTAACATTCTTTGCAAAGTGGGAACAAATGGTGTGTATTCATCTGCTTATTACGAACTGAAAGCCTGAAGAGTGTCTGAATGCTACAAATACCAATGACAATAATTTCAGGAACATATTTATGTGTGTTTAAAGGGAATGCAAGTTGAGACATGCTTAACATGTCTTTTGCTGTGGAGCACTGACAATGGGATGGCAACATGAGGTCGTCCTAGGTTAATGCTATACTTAGAAAATTCTGGGTTTTTTTCATAGTTCCTTTTCTTCCTTCCTCACAGAAACTATTTCCTTCCAAGCAGTGTTTAAATTGGTAGAGACTAGCCTGCACATAGTCTGGGCTAGTTATCAGCAGGCCCCACAACTGGAATGAGTGTCTCTAGATTTCCTTATCCACCCTCCCCAGCCGCAACTGCCATCAAAGCAGCTGATTCTAGGACAGAGATGAATGGCTTCTCTCAGAATAGAATTGTACAGCAAGGTCACTGGTGTTCAAAACAAGTTGGCCAACAGCAGGAAATTCCCTCTAAGACTGCTAAATCTTGTTTACAGAAATCTAAAAGATGTCTCTCTTTGGGTTAAATATTTCATGTTATTTTGCTCATTTTTAAATGCTCTCCTCTCAGAAAGCAGAGGGGGTGAAATCCTTGCCTCACCAAAGTCAATGACAAAATTCCCTCGGACTTCAATTGGGCAGGATTTCACCCATCGTGTCTCACTAGAGAAAAGGGTGAAGAATGTAAACATCTAAAAATGTTGTTGTGAGAATATGTCTGACCCCATGCAGTCGTGCAAAGGCTTCCCTTTTTGAGTCCATAAACAGGGTTTAGCACAATCACACTGGACAATCACTGCACCCACAGAACAGACCCTTCATTAAACCAGCTTGGCAGAAGCCTCCTCATATGGGGCAGGGAGAGAATAGGGCCATAGGACTACCCCCTCCAGACCAGCCAATTGTCTATTAGGGACAGCAACAATACTTTGTGACCAACCAACCACAACTCAGTAATACAACTCAAATTTTGGGTTTCAAATAGTAACACACAGGGTAAATGAAATATGTGAAAACTTTGTTGAATACTTTTAAGTAACAGGCCCATTTGAGAAAGTTATGATCTGCTCATGGACATTCTGTGGATAGAACTAGAGGTAAAAGTTGCTGAATAAATTACCTGTTTCATATTGCCCATTCAGCTTTAATTATTACATAGAACTTCATTTACAGGGAAATGTAAATGTAGCTACAGTGATCTCAACACCTCTTTTCAATGATTTGTCATAGATTGTGAGGGGGTATACAAACCCTATACTGGAGAAGAAAGGGTTAAGGAGCTGCTCTGGGTCTAGGTGGCCCAGGCCCACTGGACCTGCAAAGCCTGCACAAGTTGGAGGGAGAGCTTAAAAAGGGAAGCAGCATAGCTCAGTGGCAGGCAGATAGGGGAAGTGAGATGACCTGTGCTCTGAACTCCTGGGAAGGAGCACCACAGGAGCTCTTGCTGCCTGAAGCTTGGAAATATTGACCTGGGTGGATGTGCATTAAAAGCTTGATTCTCCACTCCATTGTACCCATTTTACATCAGCGTAACTCCATTGATCTCAATGTCACAGACTGGAGAATCAGTCACTTACTATTTAAAAATGCATATCACAATCAAATTAGACTAATGTTCAGAACACCGACAATACTTAAGAGCTTCTCCCCTGTCCACAATCAGCCCAAAACAGCCCTTCTCACTTAACCCACCCCCTCAGTAAAAGTCTACATCAACAGACCTGGCGGCATGTCCTAAAGGCCAGCTAACTGGGCTTCACTGGACAAAGGGAGAGCAGTAAGTTCCAGAGTCTGTGATCCTCCCTTGAGAATGGCCAGACATAGATATCTGGGGACATCTCAAATTCCTTACCTGATCTTAAATGTTGTATAAGAGCATGGAACGCAAAGCAGTCTCTGAGATATACTTTGTTTACATGGACAGGTTTCATAGATTCATAGATTCTAGGACTGGAAGGGACCTCGAGAGGTCATCGAGTCCAGTCCCCTGCCCTCATGGCAGGACCAAATACTGTCTAGACCATCCCTGATAGACATTTATCTAACCTACTCTTAAATATCTCCAGAGATGGAGATTCCACAACCTCCCTAGGCAATTTATTCCAGTGTTTAACCACCCTGACAGTTAGGAACTTTTTCCTAATGTCCAACCTAAACCTCCCTTGCTGCAGTTTAAGCCCATTGCTTCTTGTTCTATCCTTAGAGGCTAATGTGAACAAGTTTTCTCCCTCCTCCTTATGACACCCTTTTAGATACCTGAAAACTGCTATCATGTCCCCTCTCGGTCTTCTCTTTTCCAAACTAAACAAACCCAATTCTTTCAGCCTTCCTTCATAGGTCATGTTCTCAAGACCTTTAATCATTCTTGTTGCTCTTCTCTGGACCCTCTCCAATTTCTCCACATCTTTCTTGAAATGCGGTGCCCAGAACTGGACACAATACTCCAGTTGAGGCCTAACCAGCGCAGAGTAGAGCGGAAGAATGACTTCTCGTGTCTTGCTCACAACACACCTGTTAATGCATCGCAGAATCATGTTTGCTTTTTTTGCAACAGCATCACACTGTTGACTCATATTTAGCTTGTGGTCCACTATAACCCCTAGATCCCTTTCTGCCGTACTCCTTCCTAGACAGTCTCTTCCCATTCTGTATGTGTGAAACTGATTGTTCCTTCCTAAGTGGAGCACTTTGCATTTGTCTTTGTTAAACTTCATTCTGTTTACCTCAGACCATTTCTCCAATTTGTCCAGATCATTTTGAATTATGACCCTGTCCCCCAAAGCAGTTGCAATCCCTCCCAGTTTGGTATCATCTGCAAACTTAATAAGCATACTTTCTATGCCAATATCTAAGTCGTTGATGAAGATATTGAACAGAGCCAGTCCCAAAACAGACCCCTGCGGAACCCCACTTGTTATACCTTTCCAGCAGGATTGGGAACCATTAATAACTACTCTCTGAGTACGGTTATCCAGCCAGTTATGCACCCACCTTATAGTAGCCCCATCTAAATTGTATTTGCCTAGTTTATCGATAAGAATATCATGCGATCAGGTGACCCTGATCCCTTTTTTTTTATTGGGAATAAAAAGAAAAATTGTTAGATTACAGTCTATGTCTAATAAAGGTGGCATGGAGTTGCCAAAGTTCTATCAGATTGCATTTACTCTTTGACATTCATTGTGTGTCTGGATATTAATAGCCTACCTTGGCTGATAGCCATGAACTATAATTCAAAATATCTTGCCTATAGTGGCCTGGCTAATTATTAGACTGTCCTAATGACACAAAATCTGATAGCCCCATTATTTAAATTTCAAGAAAGATGCTGGGCTTTTACCAATGATATGCAGCTTCCTGTAAGAATTAAAGAAAATCTGGATTACATAAAGGTGCATATATTTAGAGTAACTCATATGGTATCATTAAAAGAAGACTATTGATTGTCATGGATTGATAAGTGTATGCTGCAATTATCTGATTAATATACAGGTGGCCAGTTTACATTACCTGAAATATTGAGAAAGAAACACAGCTTCATCCTGCACTGATGCCCCCACTTAATTTTATGCACTCTGAGTAGTCCTACTGAAGGCAAAGGAACTATTCACAGTATGTGTCTAAGTGAGTTTACAAGATCAGGGGCTATACTTGCAAGTGACACTAAGCCAAATTCTTTACTCATTCACATACACAAACAACACTGAATCAATAAGCATTCAGTGAAGCACAGTTTGACCCTTTGCTTGCAAAATCTATTTGGATTTATTTCTCATGCCCCAAATCTTCAATCCTTGCTATATTATTGAGAATAAAATTAATTAAACAATTAAACTTCTAAGCGCTACAATTTTCCAATACATATGTCCTCCATTGTGTTTACTATGGGATTAATTGAGAGAAAAAAATTAATTTGACATATCCAGATCCATTCTGATACTTAAGCTGTGCATCTGGCTGAATTATTAATAGCAGATAATACGCTGTATTTGTCCATTTTACTTTTTATGTGTGTGCGAATTATACATAAATGAATGAAGATTTTTACTTGCAATTGTTCCATGATTAGTTTTATAAACATATCATTAAATCAGGGGGATGGTGGTGAGCACTCTGGGGAGTGATAAAGATGGGGGAAACAAACAGGCTTGTGACATCACAAATCCTCTCCTGTCCTCTTTTGAAAAAGAAAGAGCATATATATTTGGCTACAAATTTAAACCCTAGATTTGAAATTAGCTGGGGTCCTTCCTGAGGAAAGAGAAAGATTTAAGACAAGTTTATTGGTTGCCTATCCGACTTTAAATTCAATCTTCTTCTCCTATTACATTCTCCTAAGTAAATGTGTGTGCTTGTGTATGTGCAGTCCTTATGTAGGCTGGGGTCACTCAGAAACATGTCTAGCTCATTTAACAAGCTTGGCCATCAGGGCTCGAGCCAGCGTGACTCAAGTATTCCTCCATCCTACACATACTATTTTATAAATCTGCCAAAGGGCATGGATTGAATCTACTGGACTCTATTCTATGTCACACTGTTATCAGCCATTCACCACACTTAGTAATCAGATGTATGTGCACAGTGCTACATAACAAGTGTGCAACCTTTTAAAATATCTTTTGATTAATGGTCTCAGTTCCAGGGTCTAGATGGAAGCAGGATTTAGGGAACTCCTGTGTTAACTATCTCATACAACATTTCACCTTTACTGAATTAACTGGTCTCACTTTTTCTGTCATCTTTCATCATGATCACTGCCAGCCACACACAGTAGGCCTTCAGTGCTGGTGGGTAAACATGGCTGCAGGACCATATGCATGGCCTTGTGTAGGGTGTAGAGATTATTCTATAGAACAGTTACCCTTAACTGCTAAGGCACCCCTGCTTCATTGTCTGATCACACTGTATACATCATACTTCAAGTTCAGGTGCTGGAACGTATGTAAAATGTCTCCAGGCAACACACTGCTAATTGAGCATCTCTCCCTCCTACCTCTCTGATTTTCCATCTACTTTTTACTGCTGCTCATGCTGATATTGTACTCATTTATTTTGTCTCAGAAAACCAGTTTTATGACACTCTCCTAATCTCACTGTCCCCTAGAACCCTTACGCCCAAACATACGGATATTCAAGCATGAATATATTAATTTGCACAAAAATACATATGTTCATGTGTGAATACTCATATTCCGACAAGGCACCTCCAAAACATTTATGCAAACAAAGAAACGGTTGCACAAATATTTGTGGGGAAATGTACAAAAAGGAGTAAGAGTGTTGTGGGATAGCTGTTACCCAAATCTGGTTAAAATGTTTCTCCATAATTTTTCTCATTTTTGCCAAGCCCTAGAAAAACCCTAAATGTAGTGAAAGATGCCTATCAAAACATAGTATGTTTTGAAAACATTGAGGTAACTAAACCAGTTATATTGACTCAACACAAATGATGAAATCCTGTCCCTATTAAAATCAATGGGAGTTTTGTCCAAAATGTACTGGTTAGATTTCAAAATCTGGAAGCTAACTAAAGATGATCTTGCAAAATGGTGATTATATGTATGGTCTCTGGAACAACACAAGTTAAACCTCAGTATCTTTCTTCTTGACTTGTCACTCCTTTTTAAAAGTGCAAGTATGAATTTTTTTAATAATGATTGCTCCAGTCTTCAACATTCAGATCTGGATCTCAGTTTTAAACACCCTAAATTTTGGTGATATTTGGTTAAAGGGTTTTAGTTCAAGCCCAGGTCTAACTGGAAGTTTTACTCACTGCCAGTACAAGGCAGGTGATGAGCATCTTATCCACAAGCCCCATGTTAAACTACAAGACAAATCATGTCAATCAAACTAGTAAAGAACTTGAGGTCATAATGCTTTTATACCTTAGATAAAGATGGGTTGCAATACTGAAGTAAGCACATCATAGAAAAAATGTAATTTCTAAAAGCTTTGATGTTGCCAAACAACAAGCTACATAACACATTGGATATAAAGAAAACAGATGTACAGGCACTATTGAGGAGGCAAGGCACCTTTGATCTCATCTGTTGCTGCTGCTCACTCAGGAAGGACAGTGGCAACTTTGTTGTTCCTGTTAATGAGGCTTTTCTAGTTTTAGGTTCACTGATTTCATGCATACAGACCAGGAGGGAAATTTCATTACTTTCTAAGAAATCACTTTGATGTCTTGTAAATATTGAGTAATAACACATTTATTTCACTCACTGCCAGTACAAAGTGATTATAAGATATCTTCATAAATACTTGGTATGATCATTGCTGGTATTTAAAGAATGTGGATGAGGAGAGGGAGTAGACTGTAATAAAGCACTCTTAGAAATGTTCATAATGTTATATCTACAATGAGCTACTTCAATATTACTGAAAAATAACCAACAGAGATAATGGAAGAAAGCAAGCACTCAAAGTAGAAACTTTTGCAATAAATTAGGTATAACTCTATTGAAGTCAGTAGAATTACTGGTACTATACACTTAAAAATGGTGTAAATGAGAGCAGAAACTGGTTTAATAAAACTAATGATATCCTTCCTGCTCACATGAAGTGATAGGATCATATTAAATAGTGCCTATTGCTCCAATGAAGTTCATGGTATTACACCAGGGTTGGATTTGGCCCGCCTCGTTTTGCAATCTGAAAATTGCTGTTTGTACAACACACACAATCTTCTAGGAAAAGCTGCTGTGTAGGTGTCAAATGTTTTCTGAGGATTTTCAGAAATCCTGCTTTCCAAGGAGCTATGAATGTTTGGTGCATAGATTCTGAAATGAGGAAAAAAGAAGCAAGCCATACTACTATGTGGGCTGATGTAAGGAATCTGTGACCGTGCAGACTAAAGGCAGGAAAAACTAGATTAATTTATATCGCTATTTGTCTAGCTTAATGGCCTCTGTCTAAATACTGAGTTATTTAGATTCTTAGTTTCATAGCTATTTTTCAAGTGTTTAAGGGGAAAAAAGTCGAATCTGTTCTTTCCTTCCCTTACTAATTGATGTCATCTTATACCATTTTTATTGAAATGTCTCAAAGTCTTGCATGTGTAATTTTGAGCTTTTATCTTAAATTCTACCGTAGTACACTTTACAATGCCCGTCTGCTTAATGCATGAGTCTGAGTTAAGTTTTGATAACTTCTTCCCTTTTTAAACTGTGTGTTGTTTCAGTTTGCTATAGTTTATCACAGGAATACTAATATCTGAAGTGCTCCTCCAACTGTAACTGCAAACATCCAAAGAAGTTATATTAAGTCTAAGAAGGGATGCAAACAGATCTTCATTCTCCTTGAAATGATTATGGAGCCATGGTAGTGACAAGCTGTAACTAGATTTCCATTACAACTGATTTTGAACGCCCTTTAATTTTTTCTGAGACTACTTTCCTCCAGTAATTTCTCATACAGTCTTTTCACAGAGGAATGTGTACACATTCAATTATTTTTCTTAGCGTGCTCTGTGGTCCAGACAGAATCCTCATCTTTAGTCCTTGGTGCAAGTGTCAAAGGCTCACAGTACCACCGGCTACACATCACCAAGGGGAGAAGAGTAGGACGGGACTGTAGCCCTACCACGCACAAGCTGAGGGGGACCATGACTGGCACTGAGGGGTATACATAATTCACCCTTTTAAAGGGTTTAGCCGTTGCTCCCCTCTCATATACACTCGCTTAGAACACACAGAGACATTCTGCCTGCCTGTGATCTCCTTATGCAGAATGTCTTCAGCCATTTCTGCTGGTGCAGCACCCATCTTCACCTTGGACCAACAAAGCAGTGACTTCTAAAGCTCCAGAGCCTGATTTTTAGACCAGATCCATACCTAAAACTTAGGTTGACCTAGCTACATTGCTCAGGAGTGTGAAAAATTCACATCCCTGTGGGGGCGGGATAGCTTAGTGGTTTGAGCCTTGGCCTGCTAAACCAGGGTTATGAGTTCAATCCTTGAGGGGACCACTTAGGCAAAATCAGTATTTGGTCCTGCTAGTGAAGGCAGGGGGCTGGACTTGATGACCTTTCAGGGTCCCTTCCAGTTCTATGAGATAGGTATATCTCCATATATTATTTATTTTAAGTAGTTAAGCTGACCTATAGACACCACTAGGTCAATGGAAGAATTCTTCTGTCAACCTATGAACCACCTGTAGGGGCAGTGGGTTTTCTAAGCGATAGTAAACCCCTCTCTGTGCTGTAGCAAGTGTCTACACACACTACAGTGGTGTAGCTGCAGTGCTACAGCGATGCTGGTGTAGTGCTGGTAGTGTAGACATAGCCTTATTTATACTAAGGTCCCTTTACACTGAAGGAAAGAGGGGTTAATAGAGGTGTAAACTACCAGACAGCATAAAAGGCCTTTAGTGTAAATTAAAATCCGACTTTTAATCTTTAGCTGCAAAAACGTATGAAGGGTTAACTGTAGGTTACTATATATTCTCCTTCAAATGGATACGTAATTACCATTAATTCCAATGGGAATTACACATGCCTGGTGAGAGAAAGGCATTCTCTCAGCCCCCTTACAGCTAATAATTTATAGCTTATACTTTATAATTCTGATCTCACAGACACTAGTGTAAATCTGGAGTAACTCCATTAAAGTTAATGAAATTATGCTGGTGAAAAATCAGGTTCAGGCTTTCAGTATGTGTGCTGAATAGATAAAAGAACTGCTGTCAGAATGAGCAATTATTATGGAAAACAGGCAAAGAAATAGTTTGGGTGGGAGTTCTGTACAGCTCTATGTGACAGTGTAACATCACTGCACGAAATTTAATGTGTCTCTTAGGTTTCAAGAAAACTCACTTTTAATTGAAAGTGATTGTCTTACTTCTGAGAAAACTATTTTAAGCCTATTTCCTGCTTTTATAAACATCCTGATTCACTAATTCTAGGCACTAATTATCCTCTCTCCACTCAGCACAGTTCTGGCATCTCACTAGTTTCCTGCAGTCCATCCTAATTAGGTACTCTACTGTAATTCTTTTGACCAAGAGGTAACAACCTAAGCCCATAAATTTACTTAATATTGAAAACTGACTGAGACAAGACAGAAAGGGATTCTTTTCTGGAGAGACGTTGGTTCAAATATCTTGGAATACTTGTGCTGATCAGGAGCAGTGGTTTCACAATGTCAAAACAAACTCTTAATTCACTATTTTCTGTGAAGTGGCAAAATTACTTCAGACAAATGGGTGGGTCCTTCCCATCAGTCAGTGAGGCAGGTGCTAGCCATCTCAATATAGAAATTTTACTTCCATTTCCTTTTCTTCTCAGTGAACAATCAGGCTTCAAAATTGTTCTCCTATATTGTTGGAAACAGTTGGAGGTGGTGCCTTTCTGCTGAGCTCCAGATATCCGCTACATGGCCACAGTGCACCAGTTAGCTGCCAGAAATTGCAAAAAAGCTTCCTAGCTGCAATGGAACCATTTAAAAAAATCACTGACGTGTACAAGACTGGAAATGTGGTGCACACTGTTCGAAATACTTGACAAGGATTTCAAAATGCACATCAACGTTGCCAAACGCCTTCCCACAGGTGTGGAGAAGGATTGGTTGATCTGGAGATGTTTAAACTGCCTTCATACAGCTGTCTAGTCAAAAGTTAATATGCGGAAGTGGGGCTATTTCAATGACCCAGACACATATGACTGCAGTGAAACACAAACCATGGAACATCTGTTGGTCTCTGCCAGCTCCTGGAGGAACTGTGCTCCATAGAAGATCTCGCCAGCACTACAGACTGAGCCATATCATGTGCCCAACACTGGAAAAAGCTATGATTGTGGTGGAAGAATATGAGAAGAAGCTAAAGCACCATCTTTCTTGCAGCCTCAGTAAAAAACAAAGGTCTTTTTTCACATGCACATTGAGAAACTGAACATGAAAATGAGCAATTTGTATTTGCAAATGTGGGGTCTGTGTGATTTCTCAGGGGCTTGTCTGAGACGGTGGAACGAACTCCCACAGGATCTAAGGATCACCCCAAACCTCACCACCTTCCGTACCAAGTGCAAGGCACATATTTTGAGCTTACATTTTCAAATATGTAGCAGTGTGTACATGTAACTGACTTATCAAATGGTGAACAAGTTGCTTTGCTATTCATGTTACATTTTATTGTCCCGTTAGAATGCACAATATAACAATACTATTTTTAAATTGCTGTCCAGTCTGAGTATAATACACAAAAGCCATGTATTGCTACCTTTTTAATTTATTTTGTTAAATACATTTGAGATAGATTTGCCAGAAGTTATTAATCTGACCATATAGCTACAGCATACTGCGTAATGTAAAAGGAATTCCTCTTATTCCCTAAAAGCATCAAATTTTACCCATTGCTATGCAATTTTAATAAGCAAACAAAGCTTTATACTGTATTCTTGTTAGTATATGTACAGCGGTGCCACAGAGAGGACATAATCAGACCCTATTGTGCTAGGCACTGCACAAACACATGGTGGGAGTCAGTCCTTGTCTTGAAGAATTTTACAGCCTAATTTGTTCATAAATATTGTGAACTGGTTCCTGGCTTACACTGGAAATTGTTACATCTGAAAGAGATGAAAATGGAGATGGTGTGATGCAATTAGAGCAAAGAGAGTATCAGATCGAATGATCTTAATGCAAGGGCAGGGAAAAGTTATTTCCCTGTGGAGAATTTCCCCAGGTGGTGGATAGTGAAACTTTGTGCTTGAAATCACGTTTTACTGTGGTAGCTGCAAAGAAATGGAACCAGATGTGCTCATCACCACCCACCAGGCCACCATGGCAAGCTAATTTGGCCAAATAGCCCAAATATACACAGAGCCATAATGACCTTTAATTCCTAACAGCTTCAGAAGCTCTTACAAAAAGCAATGGTGGGTGCAAGGATCAGGAACTACTGGTTTCAACTTTCAGATGAGCTCTCTGAGGACTCTAAACTTAGTGACTTAATGTAAGATGGCCTATGAGCAAGATGAGAATTATAAATACTACTAACTAAGATATGGATGATTTAGCTGGGGATTGGTCCTGCTTTGAGCAGGGGGTTGGACTAGATGACCTCCTAAGGTCCCTTCCAACCGTGATATTCTATAATTCTAAGTTGGACTACGTAAAATGAGAAGTAAAAAGTTTGTTATTAATCTTTTCTGCTATTCAGGCAAAAAATGAAAAATGAAACCATTTCTTCACATGCACTTATGTACATAATACACTCACTCTTTCAGATGCATAAACAATCCCTCCCCATCACTTCAAAGATAAAAGATCCCATAAGATGATCAAGCTATTTTTTTCCAATTAGAATTCTATTTCTGCCAATATCCTTCAAAGCTTGTTACTTAAACTAATTCATCTTTGCTACTGACTGATTTCTCTCTTCCATAATCCATCTGAGACCATAAAAACATCTTCTCTCTAGTATGTTAGTTAAGTCAGATGACAAGAAGGTGCCAATTCTGCTTTAAGTTGCACCAGTGTAAACTGAAGTAAATCCACTGACTGCACTGGAGTAACTCCAGTTTGCATGTGTGTCAAGGTTTAAACCGGGGGTCGGCTACCTTTCAGAAGTGGTGTGCTGAGTCTTCATTTATTCACTCTAATTTAAGGTTTCACGTGCCAGTAATACATTTTAACGTTTTTAGAAGGTCTCTTTCTATAGGTCTATGATATATATCAAAACTATTGCTCTATGTAAAGTAAATAAGGTTTTTAAAATGTTTAAGAAGCTTCGTTTAAAATTAAATTAAAATGCAGAGCCCCCTGGACCAGTGGCCAGGACCCAAGCAGTGTGAGTGCCACTGAAAATCAAAAGGAAAGGGTAACAGCTCTCCTGTGTACAGTACTAAAATCCCTCCTGGTCAGAGACTCCAAAATCCTTTTACCTGTAAAGGGTTAAGAAGCTCGGGTAACCTGGCTGACACCTGACCCAGAGGACCAATAAGGGGACAAGATACTTTCAAATCTTGGGGGGGGGAAAGGCTTTTGTGTGTGCTCTTTGTTTTAAGGGGTGGTTCGCTCTTGGGACTGAGAGGGACCAGACATCAATCCAGGTTCTCCCCATCTTTCTAAACAAGTCTCTCTTATTTCAAAATTGTAAGTAAAAGCCAGGCAAGGCGTCTTAGATTTACTTTGTTTTTCTCAACTTGTAAATGTACCTTTTACTAGAGTGCTTATCTTTGTTTGCTATACTTTGAACCTAAGACAGAGGGGATTCCTCTGAGCTCTTTAAGTTTGATTACCCTGTAAAGTTATTTTCCATACTGATTTTACAGAGATGATTTTTACCTTTTTCTTTAATTAAAAGCCTTCTTTTTAAGAACCGATTGATTTCTCCTTGTTTTAAGATCCAAAGGGGGTTTGAATCTGTATTCACCAGGAGTTGGTGAAAGGAAGGAGGGGGGAAGGGTCAATTTCTCCTTGTTTAAGATCCAAGGAGTTTGGATCTGTATTCACCAGGGAATTGGTGAAAGGTTTCTCAAGGCTTCCCAGGGAGGGAATTCTTAAGATGGTGGCAGCGGACCAGAGCTAAGCTGGTAGATAAGCTTAGAAGTTTTCATGCAGGCCCCTACATTTGTACCCTAAAGTTCAAAGTGGGGATACAGCCTTGACACTATTGCTCTATGTAAAGTAAATAAGGTTTTTAAAATGTTTAAGAAGCTTCGTTTAAAATTAAATTAAAATGCAGAGCCCCCTGGACCAGTGGCCAGGACCCAAGCAGTGTGAGTGCCACTGAAAATCAGCTCGTATGCCATAGGTTGCCTATCCCTGACCAATGCCCACTGAAGTTAATAGGATGGGAATCCTTGATGTTAGTGGCCAACTGCATCAAACTCTGAATAAGATCAGACCAACTATTTTATCTTCCTCCTGTTATAAAAATGAAAGGAAAAATAATGAGTGCAGTTCAACACGAACTACAGTACTAACTGGTTAGCAGAAGCACAACTACTTATGATGTTCGTATATTCTAAGCTTTTATTTGTCAAGTTTTTCATGAAAGAGTGTTGGGTCAGAATGCTAAGCTTTAGAAGGAAGTAAGGCAGAGTGACTCCAGTGGGGATACCCAAGCTCATTGGGCAAATAAAAAACCCTGTATCAGCCCATTGGAAAAAATACATGTTTGACAAGTGACAGATTAGGGATGGACAATGGAGTCAATCAAGGTTTCACTTGGAATGACCTGCTAGGTACATTGGGAAAGACAATTTATCTTTTTGTGCCTTATTTTTCTCAGCTGTAAAGTGAGGATAATGACATGTACCTTCTCTGTAAAGCACTTTGAGATCTCTGGTGACAAGCACATTGGCACTAGTAACTAATATTTATTATTTATTAAACTTGGGGTTGTGTTCA
This sequence comes from Emys orbicularis, assembly GCF_028017835.1. Classification (NCBI taxonomy): domain Eukaryota; kingdom Metazoa; phylum Chordata; order Testudines; family Emydidae; genus Emys; species Emys orbicularis. Next base: position 91,424,072 of record NC_088687.1, on the reverse strand, counting down.
TTCACAGCAAAAAAACCCCAAACAAACAAACAAAAAAACAATCCCCCCGCCCACCAAACCCCCTAAAAAAACCTAGACTCTTAAATATATTAAAGAAAATTTCATTTGCCCTGTTTTCTAGGATTCTCAAAATGTTCTTTAAACTGAGCTATTGCTGGTTTGACTATGGGACTGGCAGGCAGAGGGAAGAAAGAATAAGAATAAAAACATGAAAGACACAATCCTCATTTGTACCAGGCTCATGTCAGGATTGTTAAAGGGACTAGGCAAAGGAGGTCCTAAGCAATCTTTGCATTTCTCCCAATCCTGGGGGTGACAGGAGGTTAATCTGTCAAATTATGGCAAAGATTACTTGCATTATAGTGTATTTTGGGGCAGAGGGATCACTCCATGGTTATAGAATTGCCACTGATCGTCCCCTGGGCTCCCCGTTGCATGGGCATGAAATTATTGTCACTCTCATTGCACCTGCTCCTTGCAGAGTAGTGCAGATCTCACCACCCATCCTTCCCTTTGAGAGGTGTGTATATGAAAATGTCACTTTGCCCGACTCCTTTGGCCCTGCAAGGGGTTGAGGAAGTTATTGTGATCCCCTGGCACCTACCACAATCTCCTGTGGGGAATGTAGTCTCATGGAAGCATGCTACAACTTTAAGAGCCTTGAGTTACAGGTACTGAATACTAATACTGCATTCTAGTCACAGTCTAGCTGATTAAAGTAGCCATCTTGAGGAACTGAAGAGTTGGTCTGGTCTTCTTATACTGGCACATGTCCATTTTGGTAGATTGGCTAGAACTATTTATTTACAGAGATAAATGAATGAGTTCTGCTAACTGGATTTAACTTTTTTTTTACACTGACTAATTACCTACACCTCAGACATGTAGCATCACTAGAGAGTGATCCAAAGCTTATTGGACTCAATGAAAAGACTCCCAGCGAGTCTGAGCTTTCGGATCAGGCCCTTATAGATTCATAGATTCTAGGACTGGAAGGGACCTCGAGAGGTCATCGAGTCCAGTCCCCTGCCCGCATGGCAGGACCAAATACTGTCTAGACCATCCCTGATAGACATTTATCTAACCTACTCTTAAATATCTCCAGAGATGGAGATTCCCTAGGCAATTTATTCCAGTGTTTAACCACCCTGACAGTTAGGAACTTTTTCCTAATGTCCAACCTAGACCTCCCTTGCTGCAGTTTAAACCCATTGCTTCTTGTTCTATTCTTAGAGGCTAAGGTGAAAAAGTTTTCTCCCTCCTCCTTATGACACCCTTTTAAATACCTGAAAACTGCTATCATGTCCCCTCTCAGTCTTCTCTTTTCCAAACTAAACAAACCCAATTCCTTCAGCCTTCCTTCATAGGTCATGTTCTCAAGACCTTCCTGGTCATGTTCTCTTATGGCTTATCCTGTTCCCATTCAAGTCCAAGAACAGCTTCCATTAACTTTAATTGTGCAGGATCAAGCACCTGGTAAGAGGAATAATAATATCTATAATAAAACAACTTATAACAACAAAATATTACGGTAGCCCAAAGCGCATGAAAACCATCCTGAGGCAGTTCCCACAACCCTTTACAATCCCAGTTACCATTCCAGTCATGTTGCTGTGCTTGTTTAGGGTTCAAAACATTGTTTATAGGATATGTGCTGGTAGTCTCATATGTACAGCCTCCTATCTGCAGCTATACAGGGTTTGGCTGAAGTAGTGACTGAGCATCTACTGCAAAGATGGACAAATGAAACTACACAGCGAAAGGTTGCAGCACAGCACAGTGCACCAAAACTATTGCTGCAGAGACATTTATTAATGCAGACAGCCTCTCAGTGTGAATCTATCTTCTATGCATTTCATGGATTCATCTGTAGTCCAACTGTCCTGAAAAACACTAGGTTTATGACTGACTAAAAGAAGCACAAGATGCTGTTTCAGTTTCTGGACAGCCGGGAATAACACCTGATAGCTTTACAATCAAAATGAACACACTGTTGGCAATACTATGTTAATGACCAAAAGAAATGGCAATTTCACTGATCACACAGACATGCTATGGATTAGTGCCAGTTAAATGCTTGGAGTTTGTCTGCCAAGACAGGCAACAACAAGCAGGGGCATGTGCTGAAGTCGTCTTCTGGATCCCTAGTGCAGCCCAGTGTTACATCAGCTAGAGTGGCAGACCCTTTGCTATGTTAGGGTGACTGCCGAACTACAAATATAGAACATCAAGCTGCCTAAGTAATGCAGGGCAGAGCTCTAAAAAGGCACTGCTAAGCTTTCAAGTTGAGCATCTGTGAATGCCAATAGATTAGAGGCTAACAGGCTTCATGGAATGCCAATAGGCAGTGACACACTTCACCTAAGACCAGAGACTGCAGAGCCTTGTGAAGGTTCTGAATTATTTCCTCTACCAAATCAGCATCAGACTCCTGAAGTAACAAATGTCTAAATTATGAAACTATAACTTCAAAATAAAAGAAAACTACCAGAGAAAATGGAATGCATAATACTCGCTCTTCCCCCACAATTTCTCTTTGAAAGGCAGCCATGAACATTCCCAGATGAATGTGCAAACTTCTCAGTGATTGAGATTCACATTTGCTTGAGTTTGAGAAATATATTGTATTGTATAACTCTTTAAAGTAGAGTAACAGCCAAAAACGCGCATCTGAATGAGGGCCCCATTGTACAACCACATAAAAAGACACAAGCCTAGCATCTAACTAAAGACAAGTCACAAATGGGGAAGGTGGTGGGGAGGGAGTATGAGATAACAGTAATCATATCCTGCAATGTTTGTGCACAACTAGGTGGCAATGAATTAAATGTTTAAAATAAATTATGTTAAAAATTGCCAATCACCGCAGAACACCATGCGTCCTTAAAATTTCCTCTGACACCAGAAAAATTGACTTAGTGCTCACTGCCCATTATTTTCATATTATTTTATTAATTTTTCACTTGTACAGTATATTTGTTTTATTCCTTCTATACAGATTATTCCCAAACCATCCCCCCATCCAACATGATTAGTTCCTTTTAGTATATATAACATGTATCCCATAGGTAAGCTATCCTCCCAACTCCCTCTCAACATAAGCCACAAGTTCCCCTCCCCTTGGGATGCCTCAAGTTGGGGTTAGGGAAGCATTTGGGTCTGAGGAGGAATCTCTCACCCTTTCTTCTGCAGTCCAGGGGCAGGACGAGTCTTTGAAGGTGTCAGAAAGCAGGTCCAACATGGAGTGAACATTCTGATGTCAGTGAGCACCGGGGCTGTGAAGGTGATACTAGAGCCTACCCATTACCTAAGCTCCTACTCAAATACTCTCCTTTCTCTCACCTCTCCTATCCAAAAGGCAATGATCCAACCACACAAGCCGTCACAGAGTCTAGAACTGCTGATATCAGTAGACCAATTGAGGCTCTAACCCCCTGGTGAAGGAGGTGGCTATGGAGTTTCTCCTATTTAAGGATGCTGAGGCAGTCCCTGTTGGACTTCAGCCCACACCCCACTCGTGGGAGTTGGAAGTCTTGGCTCTGCAGGGAGGAACCAGGGGGCTCAGTTAGTTCTCCTTCTGTGCCCCTTACGCAGCAGTGGCTCACATCAGTATATATATTTTTAATATAAAACATAATGTACATGTGTGTGTAAGAGAAAGAGCTAACATATCTCCTTCCTCTGCTTCTCCCATTAAGTACTGTCATTCTGTTTGTTTCCCTTCTTGTAAACTCTTTGAAGCAAGGCCTTTTTTTTTACATCTGTGTCTTATATGGTGCCAAGCACACTCGTGCTACTTAAGAAATAGCAACAAACCACACACACACGCACACACAGTATGATTTGCACACACAAATGTAGGGTTTGCTTGTGAAAAACTTTCAAGTGCAGTTTCCGTTTGAAAATTTGACTCAAATCTCCAGAACAGCAATACAATGAAAGCAAAGTTGTTCTGATGTCATTCATTCTACTTGCAACTACTTCCAAAAAGTGTGGATGGAACTAACTTGGGGGAATTGTTCTAACTCTTATCCTCTAGGAGTTCTATCATAAAACTAGCAAACATAAAATACATGTATCTCCATAGAAGGTAATCAGTCAGCTGAATAGATCTGTAGTTATACATATCCTGCTTATCTCCACTTTTTCCATTTTCTTCCTTACCACTTACAATAAGTATGCAGCTGATTCCTAATATGCAACCAACCACAGAACTGAGCTTCTTCCTGAAAGTGGGGCAATGGTGGTATTTTTTCAGAGCAATAAGTATTCTCTAAATGATTGTTACGGTTATGTTATAAGAAGTGAAAAAAGTTGAGAATGCTCCCTATTAATACTATCTTATTTGCTGTGCTTCATATTGTCTGGGTAACTCAATGTATAAAGTTAAATCGGGAGCAGAATTAGCAATTCGTGTAACTCGTTTTAATTGAAAATAGCAGGTCAGTGAAATTTTCCTTATCTTAGTGGGGGTTAGAGCTGACCTTCCCACAGGCTGCATATCCTGAAACAGAACTGAGAATGCACACGGTAACAAGAGAATTCAGTTGCTCTAGGTCGGTGCCAAACACTAATTTCATTCCTTACCTCCAACAACACTGGTGTATTAAGAAGTTGGAGTCTGCAAACAAAACAGAAAGACAGGACTGCTCAGAAGTTAATGAAAATATCAATAAGTCATAACATCTGGAACTCATCAACCAAACTCTGACGTAAGGAAACTGTCCAGATGTTAGTGGAATTGTAGAGACTGTAATATTTGTTGAGGGAGGCTCTTCCAAACAATCAAAGCAGTAAAGCAGTTCAGCACTTACATCACTTTTCAGCACTTTGGGAAAAGCTTCAATAATTTAATAATTTTTCAAATGTGTGAAATGCCCACACAATGCAGCAAGGGAACACAGTCCTGGAAACCAAGAAACTCAGCTCCAGGATCTTGGGAAACACATGAACATGCAAAGAACTGTGAGATTCGAAGGGGCACAACCTCTCAATTGTCTGTCATTAGGACGAACTTCATTCAACGATCTTGTTGTGTTTCAATTTTAATAATATAGTTTAATAACATCCACAATGTTGAATCATAAAGCTGGGGCCACAGAGAACAGATATAATTTTGTCCTCATTCCTTGTTTTTGGTCCTGTCCCACAATGCAAACCACATTTAAGCCTCAGAACATTGAGAAATACAGATGAGGGGGCATATCCTGGAATCCTAACAGGCAGCTTCCCTGATGCAAGCTATGTTCCCCTTCTTCCCCCAGAATCAGCTCAAACTGCCTTGCTGCACAGCTGAACAATTAATGTGGTGGTGCTCAAACTCTTTCTGCTGGTGGACAGGAGTGCTCATCCCCTACAGGGACAGGCTTTGAGCGTTTCCCTATATGTATCTCCTCCGTTCCTGGCAGTTGCATGTGATTTTTATAATATTTTAGGTTTCCAGGATCACAGTAAAACTAATTCCAAAATTTACAGATTCCAGAAATTTTCTGGGATTGCATTCCCTAAATACACAACCCTAAAAGCTCAAGCACAGGACATGACATCAGACTGTGTTTATTTCAGTGTTGGAACTGACTAAGAGGACTGTGGAAAAACAGAATGCTGAAAATAGTGTATACTTCCATAAGACCCTCCAGCTGTTCTAACTTGTATACATGAGAACCTTATTACAGTCACTTTCATAATGTATTCAGCGTGTGCTCTTTTTTTGTTTAATAAATGTTAACAAAACAATGCCATTATTGCATTCTGGTTGAGGAAATGACAGAGGAACTGCATGAAGGAAATGTTTAAAATTCAACCTATGGTGAAATATGTCAAAACAATAGCTACAATTCTCCAACTCCTCATCCCGCCCAAACTGCAATGTGGTGGTTTTATACTGAAATACCTATTAAAAATAGCCAAGATGACAGAGAAAGTACACTTTCACTTGCATTGCTGTATGATAGCTACAAACTCCACTCATATCACCCTTCAAATTAGAAGTGCAAACGTGCTGGAAACAAAATATTCCAATAGCTGAAAATAAGCAGCAAAAGTCTCACCCTACATCCTCTTCAGATCATTTCAACACTTCTTCACATTTTTCTTTGGAGAGTGACAAATTAAGAGAATAAAGTATAGGAAAAGACCCAACAACAAAATATATTTCAGTCATAATTTGGAGATTTTGGCTCAAAAACATTGCACTACAACTGTCAACCTTCCCCTGTTTAAAAAACAAAGTGAAATATTTCATTTTTCCGTATACAGTTATAATACGAGTGTAGCCAACATTTTCAAAATATATAAAAACTTATGATGTATATGTATTGTGCAGACAAGTGTTTCTACATGTAGACAAGTGCACATAGATCTATGTGCGATCACATATGTAGTCTGAACTTTGAACTTGTGATGAATTATAAAACCCATTTATTTAATATTCCCCTCAAATACTAGTTTAACAACATGTTTTTTCAGGTAACTCTCAGGATAACAACAAACCCTCTGCAGAAGTGAGAAAACTTTAACCCGATAAAAACAACTGGCAGCTTTTAGTCTGAAGAAATGATCAATAGTTCTTTCACTGCATCCTGTCATGTTCTTTTTTACTGGGTATGGATTATTTCATGACAAAACAGTAATAGTCATGTATTGTTGTGCTGTTTGCTTTCCATGAATTATTGTCTATTAACAAGAAGTTATCAAACTACTGTTTTATCAGGATTACATCAACACCATTCATAAATATTTTGCAAATGTGATCATTTTAGATGTGGCTATATTTAATTATTTATAAAATGGCCTGGATAAAAGGAACGATCAGATAAGGAAGCTGATTTCAAAGTAGGCCAGCATTCAGTATATAACAACTGCATGTATGATTCTTATTAATCAATAGCCATCTCACTTGTGTTCTAAAAGAATTTATATTGTTCAAAAGTGAGTTTATACAAGGATTACATATCAAGTGGTAGAAAGCGATTGGCCTGAGGCCTCACAATGCACTCAATGTGTAGTATCTTGTATAATTGCATATTTTGTAAAACATTACCTCATCTACACCCACACAGCCACCAACCAAATATATTATATTCTTCCAACCTCAAGACAGTTACTGAGCTAACATTTAAAGCAATATATTCCCTGTACATGCAGAGAATACGTTTCTGAGGATAGGTAAAATGTAATACACTACACCTTTATCTGAAACCCTGTAGAATTGGTGCTTTAAACAGGGGCAATTGAAAATAATCATGAGCAAAATTCAGTGGGTGGAAAAATTAAATACAAAAAATAAGAATGATAATTAGAAGTTGTTTAAGAATGCTTTATTAGATGACCCAGAAAACTCACAATCTCCTGAGAAGGCTCCTTCTGTTAAAAAGTCATCCTGGTTCAGAGGGGAAGTAAAAATGGCAACAAAAATAAAAAATATACATAACAAATGGAAAAATGAGGAAGTTGATAGCACTGTGTACAAACCAGCAGTTAGGAAATGCAGAGAACTGTTTAGGGAAGATAAAGGTATCAAACAAAAAATCTATTGCCAGTAGACTAACAACAGCAAGAAGAAATTCTTAAAATATACCAGGAACAAACAAAACCGTAACAACATTATAGTTCTAATACTATAATGTCAATCATGAAACAGATAAGGAAAAATATTTAATAATTTTTTCTGTTCTGTATTTGGAAAAAGCAGAACAACATACTCGTATCTATCTTACAGTGACAAGGAAATGCTTTCTATTCCATCAGTAACTAGGACGGATGTTAAAGTGCAAGTATTAAAATTAAACATTTTTAAAATCAGCAGGACCTGATAACTTGTACCTAAGAGTGTTGAAAGAATTTGCTGAGGAATTCTCTGAAGCATTAATGCTGACTTTTAATAAATCTTAGAAGTTCCAGTCTAGGGAAATGCCAGAAGACAGAAGAAAGATAATATTTGTGCCAATATTTAAGAAGAGTAAATGGGATGATCCAGGTAACTTTACATTCATCCCAGGCAAAATCACGGAAAAGCTGATGCAAACACTGAAAACTTAAAGGATGGTAACATAATTAATACCAATCAACATGGTTTTATGGAAAATAGGTCTGGTAAGAAAACTTGATATCTTTTTGATAAGATTACAAGTTTAGTTGATAAAGATAACCATGGACATAATATACTTAGGCGTCTGTAAAGCATATGACTTAGTCCCACATGGACATTCTCATAAAAAATTAGCACTATATTAAAATCGATGTAGCCCATATTAGATGGATTAAAACTGGTTAATTGATAGATCTCAAAAAGGAATTATAAATGGGGAATCATCATTTTAGGGAGGTGTGTTCTTAGCCCACTGTTATTCAATATCTTTATCACTGATCTGGAAGAAAATATAAAAATCATTGCTGGAAAAGTCTGTAGATGATACAAACATTGGAGGAGAGGTAAATAATGATGGGGATAGTTCACTGATACAGATTGAGTTGGCTCATTTGTCAAAGTGGGCTTATTTGAACTACAAGCATTTTAGTACTGTCAAATGTAAGGGCATCTAGAATCAAGGAATGTAGGTCACACTTACAAGACAGCAGACAATATCTTTGAATGCAGTGAAACTGAAAAGGACTTCAGTATTATGTGGATAACCAACTGAACTGATCTCCCAGTGCGATGTTGTAGCCAAAAAGGCAATCACCAAACAGGAGTAGGCAGGTGGTATTGCCTCTGTACAGTAACTCCTCATTTAACGTTGTAGTTATGTTCCTGAAAAATGCGACTTTAAGCGAAACGATGTTAAGCGACTCCAATTTCCCCATAAGAATTAATGTAAATGAGGGGGTTAGGTTCCAGGGAAATACTGGTACACAGTGATGATGATTGTGAAGCTTGGTTGAGGTGGAGGAGTCAGAGGCTGGGATATTTCCCTTACTACTAAATGATGAACTAGCAATTGGCTGAGCCCTCAAGGGTTAACTCTCTCACTCTACAAGGCAGCAGGAATGGAGGGAGATATGCACATTTCCCCTTGAAGTACACTGCCTTGTTAATTAGATCAGCTTGCTGAGACCACAGCTGCTGCAAGCTCCCTCCGTCCTGAGCCCTGGTGTGTCACCCCTGCTCTATGGAAGATGAGGTAAGCGGGGAGCAGGGGGGAGGAGGACGCCCTGACATTAGCCCCCCTTTTTCTTCCCTCCCCCCCCGCACAGCAAGCAGGAGTCTCGGGGAGCAGCTCCAAGGCAGAGGGCAGGAGCAGCACATGGCAGTGGGGGGAGGGACAGCTGCAATTGCTAGCCTGCTGGGCAGCTGCTGCATAGGGAACTTATGGGAGCGGGGAGCTGATAGGGGGAGCTGATGGGGGGGCTGCTGGTCAACCCTGGTTCCAAGCCCCCACCAGCTAGTTGCAACGGGCTGCTCTTCCTGCAAGCAGTAGACAAAGCAGGTGGTTGCCAAACGGTGTTAGAAGGGAGCATTACACAACTTTAAACGAGCATGTTCCCTAATTGATCAGCAACGTAACAATGAAACAACATTAACCAGGATGACTTTCAGTGGTAGTAATGGTACTAGTGAGATCATTACTTGAATACTCTGTCCAGTACTGGTGTTCACACTTTATTTAAGGATGTTGAAAAATTGGGAAGGGCTCAGTAAAGAACTACAAGAATGATTTGAGGTCTGGAATATCTGCCTTATAGAGACTCAAGAAGCTTCATCTATTTAGTTAACCCAAGAGAAGGTTAAAAGGTGATTTGATCATGGTCTACAAGTACCTGTATCAGGAAGAGATTTCAGGTAGTAGACAACAGTTTAATCTAGCAAGAAAAAAGGATAACAAAATCTCATGATTGGATGCTGAAGCTAGACAAATTCAGATTAGAAAGGTGGCGCAAATTTTTAAAGGGGGAGGTAATTAGCTGTTAGAACAGTTTACCTGGGGTGTGGTGGACTCTTCATCCCTTGAAGACTTTACATCAAGACTTGATGTCTTTCTAAAAAGATATGCTGTAGTTCAAACAGAAGTTATGGGCTTGATGCATAAATTACAGGGTGAGACTCTATGGCCTGTGTTATACAAGAGATCATAATGGTCCTTTCTAGTCTTTAAATTTTTTTTTTGAATCTTTGGTAAGATAAATGCAGTATATAGTGTCTTTCAAATAAAAACGACCACAAAATGCTTTATATAGCTAAATAATGCAGACAAAAACTTAACATACCATCTGTCTGTCATATATGAACAATTTATATATTCATACACACATCATATGTATCTTTACATTTATATTTCTAGAGAGCTACAGATAGCTACATCTGTCTAGCTACATAGGCCTGGTTTTTAGAGGTGGTGGGCACTCAGATCTGCCAGTTACTTCAATGGGAGCTGTGCCTCCTTGAAAAATCTTGCAATTTATTTATCCTGGGTGTCTAAATGTTGACTTGCCTATCTCTTTTTAAATGTATATCAATAGTCACCAAAAATATGTTTGCACAATATCATCTTTTATACAAAACACATTTATTAAGCTCACCACTCCTGAGTAATAAGGCCACATATTGATTAACTACTTCTTATATCCTTCCATTTGTAAAACTAGGTGCCTGAGGTACACTGGGCCAAATTCAGAAGAAAGTTTGACTATTGAATTAGAGAGTTTTGTAGAAAATAGTAATCCTATTCAGCAAATATATATATATTAAAAAAGAAGAAGAGGAAAAAAACAATAAAAAAAATCATAAAAATTGGCTGTTGGGGTTTTTGGGGGGGGGGCGCGGGGGAGGAGGAGGGAAAAACTAATTCCACCACCCTGGCAAACCCTCCCCTTAAAATTCCTTAGTTGTTTCTGGTTTTTGAAAATGGAAAAATGTCAAAAGAAATATTCAACCAGCTCTACTGAACTATTTATCCAGTTATCATATACACGTGCACACACATGCAAAAGTAAAGTTAATTTTGCAGGGACTTACCAAATATCTTTCTACCTTCTCTGAAAATAACACAAAGAAAAGAGAGGAGCTATTTTGAGAACAGAGTTTATCTGAACTTGCAGAAACCTGTTTTCTTCATTGCAGTCTGAAGATAGTCTTTTCTAAGAAGAGTTAACAATACATCTTTTAAACTTTTATGTATAGCATCTGGTATCTACCAATCATTTTAGTAAGGAATTTAGGTCTGCCTTTTATTGAAAAGTCAATTAATTTCAAATAGGGGGTTTGTTCAAGATCTGTTGGGCAGGTTCCTTATTTGTTTCTTTTTTCTAACAATGTTGGTGAGTCAGTATGTATGAAAGTGAAAAACCAACTACCTGAAGGGGGGTTCCAAAGAGGATGGAGCTCGGCTGTTCTCAGTGGTGGCAGATGACAGAACAAGGAGCAATGGTCTCAAGTTGCAGTGGGGGAGGTCCATTTTGGATATTAGGAAAAACTATTTCACTAGGAGGGTGGTGAAGCACTGGAATGGGTTACCTACGGAGGTGGTGGAATCTCCATCCTTAGAGGTTTTTAAGGCCCGACTTGACAAAGCCCTGGCTGGGATGATTTAGTTGGAGTTGGTCCTGCTTTGAGCAGGGGGTTGGACTAGATGACCTCCTGAGGTCTCTTCTAACCCTAATCTTCTATGATTCTATGAATTACTGTGTGTCATTTTGTCCCCTTTATTCTTTGCTACTCTTCCCATCCTTCACAAATCTCAATTTCTTATCTCCCTGACCTTCCATTACACTCTTTCAATCTTTTCCTCTTCCTCATGATTTTCTGAATCCCACCCTTGTTTGTTCATCACCTCTGATTGGCACGCTGCTCTGTGTTCTGCCACGGAATGTAGACTGAGACAATTTAACAGATGTAAATACTGTACTGTAATTCAATTCTGTACCACCATGTTGCCTTTCACTAGAGAGGTTATTCCAATTTTGTTAAAGAACCCTCCTTATATTACAACTTAAATATAATAGCTACTAATTAAAAAGATTGTGAAAATAAAATGAAATAAAATGCAAAACATCCTTCAAGCCTTTCAACATGTTTATTTTCAACTTTTAAAATATTTGTACAGCTACACTTTTCAGGCAATATTCTATACTCAGATACACCAGGGTAATGCTTGTTGGAGTAGAAGGTGGTCAGTACTTCTGAAACATCAGGCACCTTACTAAGGGCTTGTCTACATGGTGCATTAGTCCACTCTAGAGGGGCGTAAACTCTAGTGCGCATCAATGTGTTGTGCACTAACTGGCCTGTGTAGACCCTGCTGGTGCACACTAAAAGTTCCCTAGTGCACGTTAATGTAGTACATTTTGAAATGGGACACTAAGGCAGACTAAGCAGCTTTTAGTGTGTAGCAGCAGGGGCCATGCGAGCCAGTTAGTGTGTGACATGCTATCATGTATTACAATTTACACCCCTCTGTGCAGACTAATGCACTGTGGAGACAAGCCCTAAAGTATCTAAATGTGGATTTAGGCTACGTCTTCACTACAGGGGGAGGGTCGATTTAAGATACGCAAATTCAGCTACGCGAATAGCGTAGCTGAATTCGACGTATCGCAGCCGACTTACCCCGCTGTAGGGACGGTGGCAAAATCGACCTCTGCGGCTTCCCGTCGACGGCGCTTACTCCCACCTTCGCTGGTGGAGTAAGAGCGTTGATTCGGGGATCGATTGTCGCGTCCCGATGGGACGCGATAAATCGATCCCCGAGAGGTCGATTTCTACCCGCCGATTCAGGCGGGTAGTGTAGACCTAGCCTTAGATGCCTATCTTTAGACACCCAGGGCCAGATCCCCAGCTGAACTCCATTGTGGTCAAAGGGCTATGACAATTTACATCAACTGAGGATCTGTTCCCCCAGTTTTAAAATGTTGGTCTGTAAATAAAAATCACCTTTTGAGACCTGTCTTTAAATCTGTTTTGGTTGGCTATTGTAGTACCTACTGACCATTTTTTCACTTTGTAAAATCTTCAAACAGTATAATTCAATTGATATTCTATACTGATGCCTAGGACCTGACCAGCAACCTTATAGATAGGGACAGATATACACAGGCAGATTGTATCTTGAGGTGCTTGCATACAGCGTCCTAGCAATGGAAAATGCTCTTATTATTTTACTTGTGTTTGATGGATTAGTTTTCAATAGGGCTGTCAAGTGATTAATTTTTTTAATCGCGCGATTAATTGCAATTAATTTTTAATCGCGATTCATCGCACTGTTAAACAACAATAGAATACCATTTATTTTAAATATTTTTGGATGTTTACTACATTTTCAAATATATTAATTTCAATTACAACACAGAATATAAAGTGTACAGTGCTCACTTTATATTTATTTTTGATTACAAATATTTGCACTGTAAAAAACAAAAAAAATTTATTTTTCAATTCACCTCATACAAGTACTGTAGTGCAATCTCTTTATTATGAAAGTTGAACGTACAAATGTAGAATTATGTTAAAAAAATGCATTCAAAAATAAAACAATGTAAAACTTTAGAGCCTACAAGTCCACTCAGTCCTACTTCTTGTTCAGCCAATCACTCAGACAAACAAGGTTGGTTACAATTTGCAGGAGATAATGCTGCCTGCTTCTTGTTTACAATGTCACCTGAAAGGGAGAACAGGCATTCGAATGGCACTGTTGTAGCTGGCGTTGAAAGTTATTTATGTGCCAGATGCGCTAAAGATTCATATGTCCCTTCATGCTTCAACCACCATTCCAGAGGACATGCTTCCATGCTGATGATGGGTTCTGCTTGATAACAATCCAAAGCAGTGTGGACTGATGCATGTTCATTTTCATCATCTGAGTCAGATGCCACAAGCAGAAGGTTGATTTTCTTTTTTGGTGGTTTGGGTTCTGTAGTTTCCACATCAGAGTGTTGCTCTTCTAAAAGCATACTCCACAACTCATCCCTCTCAGATTTTGGAAGGCACTTCAGATTCTTAAAGCTTGGGTTGAGTGGTGTAGTTATTTTTAGAAATCTCACATTGGTACCTTTGCGTTTTGTCAAATCTATTGTGAAAGTGTTCTTAAAACGAACATGTGCTGGGTCATCAATCTGAGACTGCTATAACATGAAATACATGCAGAATGTGGGTAAAACAGTGCAGGAGACATACAATTCTCCCCCCCAAAGGAGTACAGTCACAAATTTTATTGACACATTATTTTTTGAACAAGCATCATCAGCATGGAAGCATGTCCTCTGGAATGGTGGCCGAAGCATGAAGGGGCATATGAATGTTTAGCATATCTGACATGTAAATATCTTGCAACAATGGCTACAAAAGTGCCATGCGAACGCCTGTTCTCAGTTCCAGGTGACATTGTAAGTAAGAAGCAGGTAGCAGTATTTCCCGTCAATGTAAACAAACTTGTTTGTTTTAGCGATTGGCAGCATAAGAAGTAGGACTGAGTGGACTTGTAGGCGCTAAAGTTTTACACTCTTGTTTTTGAGTGCAGTTATGTAACCAAAAAAAAAAAATCTGCCTTTGTAAGTTACACTTTCACGATAAAGAGATTGTACTTCAGTACTTGTATGAGGTGAATTGAAAAATAGTATTTCTTTTGTTTATCATTTTTACAGCGCATATATTTGTAATAAAAAAAATATACTGAGCATTGTGCACTTTATATACTGTGTTGTAATTGAAATCAATATTGAAAATGTAGAAAGACATCCAAAAATATTTAATAAATTTCAATTGGTATTCTATTGTTATAAATGCGATTAATCATGATTAATTTTTTTGAGTTAATCGCATGAGTTAACTGCGATTAATTGACAGCCCTAGTTTTCAACATTCTAAGATCATACAATGTCAGATTTTGTGTGTGCTCGTGTGTGCACACCGCTCCCTTCTCCCCCTCCCCCCATTAGCTAGTATTAGCTGCAAGTAGAGATCCCTTCACTTTCATGACTACTGAAGTTCACTCTGAAAAAGAATTATGAAGTGTGGATTATATAGCAATGAATAAACCAAGACAAACATGCTTTTTTCATCCCCCTTCAATAGGTAAATGATGCTCCCACTTGACATCCCCACAACAACACTGCTGGCTTGGTGTTGCAATGATTCCTGATGTATTGAATGTTGCTGGACTGTAAAAGCAATATCCTGTCCTTACGCAAGGTGGTGGGAGAGTGTGGAAGAAGAGTTGAACAGGGCAGAGGGTCATGAGTCATCCTCCCAGCATAGTCCAGGTTGGCTCCTGGGGGACCATGGTGAAAGCAACTTGTAGTGCACCTTACTATTCCTTCACAGAGGAGCAATGCAGGGTATCCTACCTCATGGCTGCAGTAGACTGAGGGAGGGGGATGTGGTGAGAAGAGGGTCCATATCCCTTTTCAGCCCCTTTTCAGCACACCAGCATGACAGGTCATTTTGTAGTCAAAAACATTTCTTAATTCCATGAATTATTTTTAATAATTGATAAGTTTTTTGCTATGCATGAGATGCACGAATCACTGTGTCATTTACAGTTCAGCATATAATATTTATGTCAGGATATTTTTGGGAAATCTCTCTTCTTTTTTCTCCATTATGGTATTTTTCCAGGATATCCTCCTTACTTGGCTGCCCAAAAGTTTACAGTAGATGTTTCTAGCTGTCTGATCCTTGTGTTGGACTGAATTGCAGGATTGGCCATCACTGTGCACAGACATACATCTTTGATAACTGCCACTCCAAGGCAGAACATTGTTCAGATGATTTTCTTATTGCATATGTCACAAGGAATGAGTTTTTCACATTTTCTTCTTTCCCTTGTTAGTTACTTGGACCCTGTGCTTTTTAAGGTGCTTCCTGATAAGAAAGTTTGCTTATCTAATTGCAATATTGATTTTAGTGTCATGTACTCTTCATGTACTTCTAATACTGTAAATCAATAGACCAGCATAAAGTTATTTGATGTTTTGTGCTTCTTATTGTCTCTCTATTGATCTCATCCAGTACTAGCATTGTATATCTGGGTACCAGCTTGATGATTAAATCAAGCGATTTGGCTGACAACAATCCCAATGTATTATTGTACTTGTCAACTCTCAGATCACCAGCACAGCCTGAAAAATGGAATGCTCACTACTTTTAAGGGCACTCCAACATCTAAGCACTGTATTGATAAAAATGGTGGCTGCTCACAAACGTTTGCCATCAAGAATAAAAACATACCCACCCTTATCCACATATTTTAAGAGGTTGAAGGGTTACATGTTCACTCATTTCTAGGAATGTGACAGCCCCAAAAAATAAATTAGCAGTTGTGTGTTCCTCAGATATTTGTCAATCATATGCACATATATATATATATTTAACAAGGTCTTTTTGTGTCCTGATAAAACCTACATATTTTCATGGATATGTCACTCGCTGTGGGAAGGCACAAATTACCTGTGTCATTACATGTTTTTCTGTGTGAACCAATGGGTGGAAAACAATTTTGTAGAAGACAAGGGAGTTTGTTGTTGTTGTCTTATTTGGAAGTGAGCCAGACATTCTTGGAGCTTGTTGATGTAAATGCCATACCAGGTTTAACTGTAAATTGACAAGCTTACTCAAAACATTTCACACAAACATCTCTAGCAGATGGAATGAAAACAAGTTCTAAGGGTAAACAAATATCCAGATGACCTGGCAACACCCAGATTAGAAAATAAGAAAATATTAAACATAAAGGACCACTCGGCCAACCCAGCCTCACTCTTCTAGATTTTGCATAACCTCCTGGCTTTTTCATTGAACCTATCCACTTTTCCCCCTGTCATTGTATCCAGTTGTCTTACACCCACTTTGCTTTTGACTCCAACAGGTCCTAATGCTGTGGCTCTTATACCATGTCCCACAATGCTTTTCCACAGAGAAAAATCCAGTGTCCCTTCTCCAACCCATCTGTCTCTGTAAGACAGTGGAGACATGATACTCAGTCCATGGCTGACTGCTAAATTAAATTGATCATGGAAGCAAGGTTGGTGTCTTGCCCTTTAATGACACTGGCAAGCTTATGTTTAGCTGTTGACACCTTAAGGTGTGGAGCTTTAAATCCAACATTTCCATCTCTAGTGACATGGTCCTCTTTTGTAAAACTCAGTGGTGGAAGGTAAAGTGAAGGAAATGGGTGTTTTTAAGGGATCTCAGAAATCTAAAAATAATTAAAGGCTACATAGTAAGATGTGGCATCTGTGGAAACAACCACAGAAATAATCCTGCTACCTAATAACTAGCACAGCACGCTGAAGTTCTTTATAATCTACTATGGTTTAAAGCATATTTATATCCCTGCCACTGTATAATGAGGTATATCACATAATCTGATGGCAAAACTGTTGCCAGATAACATAGTTTTACTTACTATAACTTAGAGAACTGCACCATTTGCTAGTATTAATGTATTTTTATTATTGTCTTGAAGAAAAAGTATATCATTTTAAAATGTTTTTCTTTATAATCCATGCCCATCCTTCCCCCAAAATATCGTATATAATAATTTCTGGCATTAGTGCACCATCACAAAGGCTTTTGCAATATTTAGCTGCCCTTGTTTTCCCTACAGACAAGTAAATGAAAATGATGTAAGCATTCAGTTTACATTATTGGATCCAAAAGGTTTTTCTCTTGGTCATCACAGTGATGACTAACTTGCCACTATCATTAAAAACATCCCCTCCGCCCCTCAAAATAAGCCATTCCCAGTAAAAGTAAATAAACAAACTGAAGTGGCCTTTCTTATATGCCACACCCATTGCGTATTTCTGCTGCCTTTTCTGAGGTATCTAAATGCTATGACAATAAAAACAACAGCCTTCCTTTATGTGAATGAGAGGCACTTGGTCTCAGAGATACACAACAAACAGAAGAAAAAAAATTGGTTAATTATTTTCTTCCCCAGGCCTCCATAACGGTTTGCCACATGTTTTGCATCTTGTAAGCCAAAATAAGAGCATATGAATTGTAACTGTATAGTTATACTTAATTTATATTTCAAAAGCCTGGCTCTGGCATACCTGACACTCACTTGGACCTTAACGCATTGAGAGCCTTGCCAAAGGAAATACCAGTAATCTTTCACTGCACAGCCCAGATACTCCAACTGACATACTTCTTGGCTAGGAAATAGTCTGTAATGCAACTCACTGAAGCATATCATACCAATAGAGCACAGAAGCTGACTTAATAGCAAAATAAAATGCTTCAGTAACTTCACTGTGAGGGATTCACAACATCATTTCAACAGTGAAATGTTACATCCATTGTTCCTGCTCTTTCAAATATATATCACAAGATCATAGCTGGAGAATCCTGTGCAGTCCCACTGAAGGGGGAGCACTGAAGTAACATGACATTGAAAGAAAATAATAGGTAAATATTGTGGAGTGACACTGACATACCTTATGCAAATGACACCACTAATTATCCCTGTGTATTTTAAAACATGTTTTTGTACCCCCTCCTCACCTGCCAGTCGTCTGTCTCTTGTATTTTTCCAGATAACATCCAGGGCTCTAGCAGTAGAGTCTCTGATATGATCACTAAATGATCTTCTCAAAGGGGCTTTCACTGGGTGTTCCATAATGCAGTGCAGAGTATCACACATCCACAGGAAAACTGCAGCAATTTGGCCACAGGATAAGGGGCATTCTTTGCTCTGATATCTGTCTGAAATTTCCTTCACGAGGCAGGTCGTTACTTTGTAAAATTTGTCGTCAGCTTTGCGGAGCCCTTTCCTTCAAGACTCGGGCATTGCAGTTCTCACTGCGGACACAGGAAAGCTCAGACTGCAGGCAACCTACTGGAAAGCTGCCAAAGTCAGAACTGCTGCTACATCTGGAAAGGCTTACAAATGAGCTAACGATACACTCGTTTAGATTTGGAGCTTTATTTGTGGATATCTATATGATTCTAGCTTCCTGTTTAATCAAATAACTTACTGGGCACATACTTGCATGCTCATTTATTAAGATAACATGTCTCTGCTTAACTGACATTTCAGGTAATCTTTCATTTTTTTGAGAGGAAAAAAGTAAGAAATGGGAAAGAGCCATTTTTTTCTGACTTGGTTCATTTATTTTATTTTGTTGCCTTATTTTTCTTACATTTCATTCTGTCTGTGGGACAACATAATTTAGGGCCTGATTCTGCCATCCTTATTTCTACTGAGTAATTCCTTACTCCACAAGTAGTATTGTTGGTCACAGTACGTAAGGGGAGGGGGACAGAATTGGGTCCTTCCTATCTTAGCTAAAAGGGAATGTAAGTCTCCACACTCTAAAAGGTTCATGCAAACTCCAGTGACCCTGAATGAAGCCAGTTTGACCTTGCTCAGTTTGACCTTGTACTTCCCTAATGAAAGAATGAATGAAGGGGGAGTTGATTCTCCACTGGCAGTGTCTGAAGTGCCCCTGGCAATATGTGAATAGCTCAGTGCTCCCAGCCTACAAACCTTACACGTGTCTAATTTCCTTTGAAATCAATGAGAGTGATGTGTGTGTCAGGACTTCAGGGGCAGGTTGTCCTGGAGTTAATTCAAGACAGAGTCCCTTATTTTTACAGCAGCAACTGAACTTTTAAAAACAGATAATAATACTTCTCATGAAAATAGTGCTGTCATTAAAATTAACTGATGAACTTCACATACAGGTCAGCCCACACAGATCAAATTGCAGAATCAGGACCAGAGATTCTACCCTGGGAGGGGGGGGGGGGGGTTCCTACTCTTTTATACTTTATTCTCAAGTGCAAAGAACTGTTCTTTGAATAGGCATAGAAATCATTTACACTTCACACCTTCCTATTTGTTATCATCTTTTCCTCCATCTTTGTCTGTTGTCATTATTTCTTGTGGGCCAAATTCTGATCTCGTTTACACTAGTGTAAATTGGGAACTACTTCACGGATCAGAACAGAAGTCCCCAGGATTTATACTGGTATAAGTAAGAGTAGAATTTAGCTCTATGTTTGTCTAACGTAGGCTGAAAACGCTTCAGCCCTCTTTGTGTAGACATCTGAGCCTTCTGGGGTGTGCACTGAGATAATCTGTAAGGTTCTTCTGCTCCTGCACAGCTCAGCATTTATGGTCACAATGGAAGTACCAACAGAGACAAGTGCAGGCATTTTGACCATAGTGTCATCTAACCTTACTCAGAGTAGTAGAACTAATTACTCCACACAGCCCCACATCTTCCACTGTTTCGATCAATGGTGGAGATGCACCAATACAGAAAAACACACATTTTCCTAATATAGATGCGCCTGCAGTAGAGATGGCGGCATTATCCTCAACTCTAGTACTCGATAAATGTATCTCCATAACTTATCTGAGCCACACTGGGCCAAAGTGGAAAAGAGCAGGTGGAGAGAGAACAGAAACATTCGTTTGTCTTAAAGCCCAGAATTGCTCATTTTACCAAGCGTGTTAACCAAAGGGTTGGATATACTGAATATGGTTGCATCATAGCTCCATGCCTTATACATTTCTGTGGCCTCTGAATTGTCAGTACACATGTAGAAATTTGGAATTTCAAAGTATTAATTCAAAATATCAATTAAAATAGTTGAAAGTTCAAGAACTTGGTTTAGAAACTCTCAGAACGAGCAAACAAATAATAAAGAAAGTAATAAAACACAACAAATTGGATGGAGGTGACTAGTGGGGCATTACTGGTCTGATGTTACTTAACATCTTCAGTAATAATCTTAAAGAGGTTATGCAAAGAATTTAATTCAATTTTCAGGTGATACTAATATGGAAGGTTAAGTCCTTCAGGACTTGGGGGCCTTTTGTTTATCTTGGTCCATCAACTCTTGAGTTTGCCTATACTGCATGTGGCTACATCACTCTCTGCTGTGTTGTCACTCTGGGTCTATCAGTGACTGGCCTCTTCAAGGGCTGCAACTGTCACACAGTTCTCCTAGACTGGCAAATCCAGACCATTTTACCTTGGTGCTACTCTGCTTCTGCTAGCTAGCATCGAAAACATTCCTTGACCTCCTCAAAGCAACCAATGACATTACGAGTGTCAGACTGTCATTGACATGATCATTTAAAATAAAAGCAATGGCAGAACTCTTCAATGTTAACTATCACAGAATACAAGCGTGATTCTGAGCTCAAATTCATGGTACACAATTCATAGATTCATAGATTCTAGGACTGGAAGGGACCTCGAGAGGTCATCGAGTCCAGTCCCCTGCCCGCATGGCAGGACCAAATACTGTCTAGACCATCCCTGATAGACATTTATCTAACCTACTCTTAAATATCTCCAGAGATGGAGATTCCACAACCTCCCTAGGCAATTTATTCCAGTGTTTAACACCCTGACAGTTAGGAACTTTTTCCTAATGTCCAACCTAGACCTCCCTTGCTGCAGTTTAAGCCCATTGCTTCTTGTTCTATCCTCAGAGGCTAAGGTGAACAAGTTTTCTCCCTCCTCCTTATGACACCCTTTTAGATACCTGAAAACTGCTATCATGTCCCCTCTCAGTCTTCTCTTTTCCAAACTAAACAAACCCAATTCCTTCAGCCTTCCTTCATAGGTCATGTTCTCAAGACCTTTAATCATTCTTGTTGCTCTTCTCTGGACCCTCTCCAATTTCTCCACATCTTTCTTGAAACGCGGTGCCCAGAACTGGACACAATACACCAGCTGAGGCCTAACCAGAGCAGAGTAGAGCGGAAGAATGACTTCTCGTGTCTTGCTCACAACACACCTGTTAATACATCCCAGAATCATGTTTGCTTTTTTTGCAACAGCATCACACTGTTGACTCATATTTAGCTTGTGGTCCACTATAACCCCAAGATCCCTTTCTGCCGTACTCCTTCCTAGACAGTCTCTTCCCATTCCGTATGTGTGAAACTGATTTTTTCTTCCTAAGTGGAGCACTTTGCATTTGTCTTTGTTAAACTTCATCCTGTTTAACTCAGACCATTTCTCCAATTTGTCCAGATCATTTTGAATTATGACCCTGTCCTCCAAAGCAGTTGCAATCCCTCCCAGTTTGGTATCATCCGCAAACTTAATAAGCGTACTTTCTATGCCAATATCTAAGTCCTTAATGAAGATATTGAACAGAGCCAGTCCCAAAACAGACCCCTGCGGAACCCCACTCGTTATGCCTTTCCAGCAGGATTGGGAACCATTAATAACAACTCTCTGAGTACGGTTATCCAGCCAGTTATGCACCCACCTTATAGTAGCCCCATCTAAATTGTATTTGCCTAGTTTATCGATAACAATATTGTGTGTCTTGTAAAATCACCTGCTGTGCACGCATGTCAACATTCACCAGTTCACACCTCATACCATGTGCAGTAGGTGAGATCAGACTGTAAAGTGGACCTTTAGCATATCAGCTTTTAAATAAGCTTTTACCCATTTACGACAACATTAAAGATCGTAAGTTAAAGTTTTCAGACTGGAGCTCAACCAAGGCTACTTTCCAACAGAAAGCTGGTATTGTATTGTTAAATGGCATGTTGATACATATCAGATCCTCAGATGCTCAATATTTTTAAAGCTGCCAGTCCCAGCAGACTGTAAAGAATTAGGGAAATTCCTACAGGAACAGATGGACACATATCCCTAGCTGGCAAACATTAATCCAAACAAAGGTTTTAAGGATTGTGTTTCCCTTAGGTTATGTCTACACTGGCACTTCGATGGCAAAAACTTTTGTCATTCATGGGTGTTAAACTCCCCCCCCTCCCCCGAACGACAAAAGTTTTACCAACAAAAAGCACTGGTGTGAGCAGCGCTTTGTCGACAGGAGCGCTCTCCTGCCGACAAAGCCGCTGCCATTTGTGCAGGGTGGAAGATTTTTGTTGGCAGGAAAGAGAGCCGCTTTTAGTGGCACGGCTGTAGTGGCACAGCCGTGTCACTAAACGCTGCATAGGGTAACCATAGCCTTGGTAGTTAGGCATTCCCAAGTACTGCTTAATGTAGCCCCCACAGCTATGGAGGAAAGTGTTTAATTTTTGTTATGACCAGTCTGGTTACTTAAGCTGCTTGACATTTTTCTGATGGAACAGTTTTCTGCTGGAAAATGCATTTTCATCAAAATAGAAATGTTTTGTGGAAATGTGTCAATTTTGAAGAAATTTTTCATGGGAAAAAGTTTAAACAAGTCTCTTTTCATTTGACTGTCTCATTTATTTAAATTAAGTCTAAACATTTCATTTCAATAAGGTAAAAACATTTCACCTCAACTTTCTCATTTAGATTCACTTAATTTTGACTATTAAAATGTTAATTCTATTCTACAATATATTTAATAATATATACTATTTAATATTTTATATGATAATGTTTTAACATTATCTACAGAAAATGTTTTGACTTATCAAAATGAAGCATTTTGATACTTCCAAACAGAAAATTTTTGGAATTTCTATTCAGCAAGAAATTTTTGAATTTTGACTTTTCATTGCAATTTGGAATGAAAATAAATTTCAAAATGTCAGATTTTCCCAGACAATGGAAATTCCATTTTCCAACCTGGTCTACTGGTTACTGAAAAGCATGGGGTTACCCTTTTGAAATTAGAATCCTGGGAATCAGAAAAAATCAGAGCTATAACATTGAGCCACACCTCCATTCTTATTCCCCAACCTCCAACTTACGTGGTGTGGGGCAAAGTGGCTAAGGAAGAACATTGGGATGCAGTCACATGCTCAAGGGTCAATGTGTAGTGCAGATAAAAGGAGCTAGGAAATGAAAATGAAGATTAGGCATGAAGATAGAAAGAAATGGGGATGAAAGAGCTTTGCAAGGGTGGAGGTATGCAGGGAATTCTCCTAGAATATGTCTACACTGCAATTAAAAACCTCCATCTGGCCGATGCCAGCTGACACAGACTCCTGGGGCTCAGTCTAAGGAGCTGTTTAATTGAGGTGCAGATGGTGGGGCTCGGGCTGGAGCCCCGTTTCTAGGACCCTGCGAGGTGGGAGGGTCCCAGAGTTTGGGCTGCAGCCTGAGCGTCTACACTGCAATTAAAAAAACCCTTAGCTCAAGCCCCTTAGCCTGAGTCAGCTGGCATGGCCAGCCGCGGGTGTCAAATTGCAGTGTAGACATATCCTTACAGGCCTCAACCATGGATTTAATTGTGGCATTTAGAGCATAGACCCTAAGCAGGAGATAGTAGGCCACTGCCCTGCCCTACTGGGAGTTTCCTGGATTTCCCAACACAGAGGGGAAATATGAATTCTAATCTCCTTGGAGCACCTGGCCTGCTTTGAAGTGGAGGAAGAGGCATAACAACTCCTCCAGGGCAATGTACTCCCCTGGGAGTGCATAGAAAGAGCAGTGCCTGTATTTCTCCAAGTATTTGTCTTGGGCCCTTGCATAGGGCATGCAAGCCTTTTACCCCTTGCCATGCTTGCTCTAATGCAAGAGCCAGGGATTATCTGGCCCTTTATATCTGAATAAAAAGCATTACAGTAAAGTTTTAAAGAACAACCCAGGCTATTCCATTAGCACCATTTTGTGGTATACCCCAAACTCACTGTGGTTTATTTTTCTTCCAAAGTCTCTTCCATACCTAGACAACCACACTGCTCTTGGCAAAGTGCTTGGAGGAAATCCTCTCAAAACACTCCACCTGGGAAGACACTTAATTGTCTTTTGTTGTTTGATAAATCCAAGATGGCAGATTTACATAAGCAAAGTGGAGTAGTTCAGTACTCGTATGATTGTACTTTTATTATTTTTAAATAAAAAATATTTAACTAAAATACAAGCAGACATTTACAAGCTTGCCACTGTGTGCACATTATGGCCCTGATCCAGCAAATCACATGCACACATTTAATTTTAAGCATACTCTTAACTTTGAATATGTAAGTAGTCCCATTGACTTGTGTTTGAAGTTAAGCATGTGTGTACGTGATTTGTTTGGATCATAGATGAAATCAGTGAGTATTGTGTCCTCAAACTGAAAAAAATAGATAAAAATAAATCAATCAAAAACAAATACAAAACACTAAGCAGTGACCAACACCAATATTCACTGCAAGACAGCTTTGGCTTCAATGCTCCATTATGCTTTGCTCACTGGTGGCCTCACCGGCTCCTCATGTAATTAGTCTTAAGCCATCCTCAGACTACTGCATATAGCCTTGCCCAAATTGCTGGCAGGTACTTCTGAAGTAATGTGTATGAATTAGGGGAAATGGGAAGTTCTTTGAGAATGATGTGATAATTTAAAACTGGGTCCTTGAAACAGGAAGAAAGTTATTAAAGCTCCATTCTGTTAAAGCCATATGTGATGTACCAGGCTACAGCAGCTCATGAAAGCATCACTGGTCTAAACTGGGGGGGGGGGAGGACTGATCTAAGATACGCAACTTCAGCTACGTGAATAGCGTAGCTGAAGTCGAAGTATCTTAGATCGATTTACCTTGGGTCCTCACGGCACGGGATCGACGGCCGCGGCTCCCCCGTCAACTCTGCTACCGCCGCTCGCTCTGGTGGAGTTCCGGAGTCGATGGGGAGCACGTTTGAGGATCAATATATCGCATCTTAACAAGACGCGATATATCGATCCCCGAGAAATCGATCGCTACCCGCCGATACCCGGGTAGTCTGGACGTACCCTTTAACTGTGGAGATCTCCTTATACAGGTGGATCACAAGGGACGTTTCACCAACATCAATGTGGGATGGCCGGGAAAGGTACATGACGCTCGCATCTTTAGGAACTCTGGTCTGTGTGAACAGCTGCAGCAAGGGACTTACTTTACAGACCAGAAAATAACCATTGGGGATGTTGAAATGCCTATAGTTATCCTTGGGGACCCACCCTACCCCTTAATGCCATGGCTCATGAAGCCATACACAGACACCCTGGACAGTAGTCAGGAGCTGTTCAACTATAGGCTGAACAAGTGCAGAATGGTGGTAGAATGGGCCTTTGGACGTTTAAAAGCGCACTGGCGCAGTTTATTGACTCGGTTAGACCTCAGCGAAACCAATGTTCCCATTGTTATTACTGCTTGCTGTGTGCTCCACAATATCTGAGAGAGTAAGCGGGAGACGTTTATGGCGGGGTGGGAGGTCGAGGCAAATCGCCTGGCCGCTGATTACGCGCAGCCAGACACCAGGGCGGTTAGAAGAGCATAGCAGGGTGTGCTGCACATCAGAGAAGCTTTGAAAACCAGTTTCATGACTGGCCAGGCTACGGTGTGAAAGTTCTGTTTGTTTATCCTTGATGAAAACCCACCCACCTTGGTTCACACTACTTCCTTGTAAGCCAACTGCCCTCCCCTCCCCCCTTTGATCACCGCTTGCAGAGGCAATAACGTCATTGTTGTTTCAAATTCATGCATTCTTTATTACTTCATCACACAAATGGGGGGATAACTGCCAAGGTAGCCGGGGAGGAGGGAAGCACAGGAGTGGGTTAGTTGTAGGGGCACCCTCTAGAATGGCATGCAGCTCATTATAGAAGTGGCATGTCTGGGGCTCTGACCTGGAGCAGCCGTTTGCCTCTCTGGTTCTTTGGTAGGCTTTCCTGAGTTCCTTAAGTTTCACGCGGCACTGCTGTGGGTCCGTTATAGCCTCTGTCCTTCATGCCCTTGGAGATTTTTTCAAATATTTGGGCATTTCATCTTTTGGAACAGGGTTCTGATAGCAAGGATTCATCTCCCCAAACAGCTAACAGATCCGTACCTCCCGTTTGGTCCATGCTGGAGCTCTTTTGCGATTCTGGGACTGCATGGTCACCTGTGCTGATGAGCTCTGCAT
The DNA here is from genome assembly GCF_028017835.1 of Emys orbicularis. Taxonomy (NCBI): domain Eukaryota; kingdom Metazoa; phylum Chordata; order Testudines; family Emydidae; genus Emys; species Emys orbicularis. The sequence continues at coordinate 91,397,345 of NC_088687.1, read as the reverse complement.
GGTCACCTGTGATCAGCTCGCCACGCTGGCCAAACAAGAAATGAAATTCAAAAGTTTGCGGGGCATTTCCTGTCTACCTGGCCAGTGCATCGGAATTGAGAGTGCTGTCCAGAGCGGTCACAATGGAACACTCTGGGATAGCTCCCGGAGGCCAATACCGTCAAATTGCGTCCACACTACCCCAAATTCGACCCAGCAAGGTCAATTTCAGTGCTAATCCCCTTGTCGGGGAGGAGTACCGAAATCAATTTTAAGAGCCCTTTAAGTTGACAAAAATGGCTTCATTGTGTGGACAGGTGCAGGGTTAAATCGATCTAACGCTGCTAAATTCGACCTAAACTCATAGTGTAGACCAGGGCTAAGTTCACTATGGGCCAGATTGCAATTCCTTCATGATACAGTATAGTACGCTACACCTTGACTGGTCCCATTGATTTCAATGGGGTTACTTGCAGAGTAAAACTGAACATGAATAAGAGTATTACAATCTGGGCCTATGTAAACTTTTTCTATTGGCAGATGGATGCAGCTTTAAATTTGGCATTTCCTAACTTTTGAGTGCTTGACTTTGAGACCCGAATGTTCTTGTAATGTAATTTTTAGGATGTCATATATTTATCTATTAGGGATGGTTTGTTCCTGGCCCTTACTCTGGTTCCCATGGTGGTGGGCGAGGTGCAAGGAAGCTGTTCCTCATTGTTACTCCAGGAGAGAAGCCACCTCAAGGATACAGGAGAGACAGGGCCATGGCCCTGCTCCACTCCACACTGGCATCAGAGACTGGGAAGCCCGTGCCTTTCCCTAGCATGTTGGTGGGCTTTGGGATTGATTGTGCCCCACTGCAGGCTATGTAAACATTAACTGAGAGGACCTTTGCTATTGTAGGCCAACTCCTTTATGTTGATCAGGAAAAGCCTTGACAACAGTTGAGGATAGGAAAGTTTGGGGAGCTACAATTATAAAAAATGAACAATATTGGCAAATAACTTAGTTCTTATTACCCAGAAGCTGGATTGATAAGCATCAACTCAATTGTTGCTGACTTGATCGATATCCATAAGTTTAACTTCAGAGTCAATCAAACCTCCACTTGGACTTAATTTTCTAGGATGACATATCTGGAAAATATAAGCTGCCCTGATAAAGCTTATGCTCTTTACTCAGATAGTCAGAGTAAATAGCAAGGATAACAAAAATGTGTGTATATATCAACCCTGTCTGATCATTTTGGATTAAAGATATTAGCAAGAGAAAAGTTGGTATGCAGGTTGTTTTCATGTGTTACCATACACAGCTAATGAAAGTATGCAGAAACACAGTGCTAAAAAAATACGGCTAAACTGGCTTTATGAAGCATCTGGATATTCATTAGTGCATTGTTTGATTTTTTCTATTCCATTTTTGGGCTTTTATAATAATTTTAAACGTTGCTTTAAGAATAAACATGATATAGATTAAAAAGATCCATAATGTTTTCATGTATGTTCCTTTCTCTCAGGCTACGTCTACACTACGGGGGGAGGGGGAGGGGATCAATTTCAGATACGCAAATTCAGCTATGGGAATAGCGTAGCTGAATTCGACGTATCTGATCCAACTTACCCCGCTGTGAGGACGGCAGCAAATCGACCGCCGCAGCTCCCCTGTCGACGGCACTTACTCCTACCTGGGCTGGTGGAGTACGCGCGTCGATTCGGGGATCGATTATCGCGTCCCGACGAGACGCGATAAATCGATCCCCGAGAGATCGATTTCTACCCGCCGATCCAGGCGGGTAGTGAAGACAAGCCCTTAGCTTTATTCCTTCTGGAGTAATGGGGAAGACTTTGGCCTGGTCTACACTAGGAAATTAGGTCTGTATAGATATATTGCTCAGGGGCCTGAACGAAGCAGTTAAACCGACTTAACCAGTGATGTAGACAGCGGTGTGGACAGTGTTAGCCCTCCCATCAGTGTAGGTTCACTGAAGCACTACAGTGGCACCACTGCAGCGTTTTAAGAGTAGACAATCCCTTAGTTGTTTTATTTTATTTTTCTTGCCAGACTGAAAACTCCATTAGACATGTAGTGGTTTGATTATGTGAGAAACAGTTGACCAATTTGATTCCAAGTGACAAGTAATGAGCAATCTTGCAGATTTTGAGCCTGACTCAAAAGGTAGTTTTGCGCAGGCAAACCTTAATTCTGAAATTTGCTAACTTTTGAGTGCTTCAGCTTGCAACTTTAATTATGTTCTTTTAATGTAGTTTTGTTTTCTGTTTAATATTATAAACAGAACAAACACCATTTTATTATACTATTATTTTCTTTGCTTACAATAGAAGATTGTGCAATTTTAGGCCCGTTAGTGTATAGACCGATTTTCTATAGGTGTTGACTACTACAATATTACACTGCTTTGCTTTTTAAACTGTGTTCCCTCCATCAAATATGAAACATTCAGCTATGTTTTTGTCTACAGTCTCTTTCTCCCTGGCTCCAATATTTCAACTAAAACTTTGGAGTAACTGCTTGCTGATTAGAAGCTCTCATGCCTAATCTTTAAGAGATAAACAATCTAATGTTTCACTTCATCTTCATGTAAGCTTATTGTATCAAAGATGCAAGATGAAGCATTATAGGGAGTGTCAAACAATTATCTTGAAGATTATAGCAATTATCATATCAGCTGAAAGATATATTCTTATCCACAATAAAGCAGCTGTGAATAATGAATATATACAGTGAACCTTAAAACACACAGGTATTCTAAAATTGAGACATAACAGCAGTTAAGGTTATCATTACATGTTAATGTTTGACATTTACTACGTGGTGCTAGCCACACTGTTAATGAAGTTTCATAACATAGTCTGGTATATTATTCAAGGAATTAGATTTCTTTACGTCTTTCCTTAAATTACTTTATAAATGGCTAAATCCTCCAGCGTAGTTAGGCTTGGAAGGATTAGATTTTTATCAGTAAATGTCAATTTCACTGTACACGTGCACAGACAAAAATATTTCCATAGATAATAATCTAAATCTACAGACAGGCAAAGTAAGAAAAATGCCACTTGAGATATTCTTAGTGAAAATCTACTGATTTAGACTTTTGAATTAGGTTTGTTACAAATGGACTAGCAAATGAATGGTGAAAACAGATATATGTTATGTTGCTTTAAGGATATTTATTTTGTATATTTTGATGTTCTGTGATGTTGACATTTTATGTTTTAATAGTTTAAAAAGCTCTTACTTTTTGAATATCAATATCTACTGTCACTAAGTAATTCACCATAATTTCCCATAATAGTGAAAATTTAAATGATAAAAATAAAAAAGTACTTAAAAATAAACATTGATATTATCTTTCAAAATTATATTAAAAAAAATGAATTCTGCCAAACCTAAATGTAGTGCTGCCACTTTTCATCCCCCTCCCTGGTTCAAATCTGGCTCTAGACCTGGCCTAACTGACTCCAGGAGTATTACTCTGCCCCAAGGAGGACCCTTCATAGAGTCCTGGCTGCTGGTGTATGGAGGAGTGACTGGAGAAAAGAGGTGTGGCCATGAAGTCCCTATGCTGCAAAAATTCCTAGCTGTGGCCTTGGGGCTATTAACCTCTCGCGTATACCTTCAGGTTGCACCGATTTATTTTGATACAATGTATCTGTACTCAGCAACAAGGGAGTGCAGAATTGCACTTAGGGTGACCAGGTGTCCGGTTTTCAACCGGAACACCTCGTTAAAAAGGGACCCTGGCAGCTCCGGTCAGCACCGCCGACCGGGCCATCAAAAGTAGGGTCAACGGTGCTGCAGGGCTAAGGCAGGCTAATCTCTATCTGTCCTGGCTCCGTGCTGTGCCCCGGAAGCAGCCAGCAGGTCCAGTTCCTAGGCGGGGGGTGGGAGGTACGGGACTCCGTGCCCTGCCCCGCCCCAAGCACCGGCTCCGCACTCCCATTGGCTAGGAACCACGGCCAATGGGAGCTGCGGGGGCGGTGCCTGCGGGTGAGAGTAGTGCACAGAGCTGCCTGCCGTGCCTCTGCCTAGGAGTCGGACCTGCTGCTGGCCACTTCTGGGGTGCAGCACAGAGTCAGGACAAGCAGAAAGCCTGCCTTAGCCCCCCCACTGTGCCGCTGACCGGGAGCCGCTGAAGGTGAGACCACGCCCCAAGCCCCAACCCTCTGCCTCAGCCCTGACCCCCCCCAACCCAGAGCCCCCTCCTGCACCCCAAGCCCCTCATCCTCAGGCCCACCCCAGAGCCCACACCAGGGCTGGATTAACTTTTTTGTGGGCCCGGCGCCAAACATATTTGTGGGCCCCCATTAGGGAAATAGGGCATATGATGGGGGGCGGTCCACAGAGCGAGGGGCTGGTTGGGGGCAATGAGACGCAGCGCAGCAGGAGTGGCCCCACTCAGCCCAGCACAAGGGCACTGTTTACAAACCCCAAACTGCTAGACGCACACTGGCCTGCACAGCCCTGTGCTGACAGCGTGCCCCTTCCACAATGCCCCCTGCCCAGTGCCCTGCCCTTATGCCAGTGCCCCCTCACCCAGAGACTTCCCCCACAGATCCCTATGCCCAGCACCCCTGCCTAGAGACCCATCCCACTGACCTCCCACCACAACTACACAGCACCCTGCACACCATACCCCCTGCCCAGCTCCCCCACCCACAGATCCCCTACTGTCCAGCACCCCCTTCACAGTCCCATCACAGCTGTACAGTGCCCCATATTCCTGAAGGAATTCTGCATCAAATTCTGTGCATAATATTTTAAAATTCTGATTTTTTTTTATAATAAATAAATGTGGAAGCTCCACCATGGCAGTGGGGAGCACAGGCCACTGGTTGCATGGAGGTGGGAGAATACCCTGCAGCCTCCCCCACCCCCTTGGGACAGGGACTTGGCAGTGAGACTGAACCTGACCCTGACACAGCACAAGGGCCAGGCCTGCCACAGAAATACCCTGGGGCCCTGCCCCTTTTGCACCAGGCATACCAGATGTGGGCAGGGAGGCTCAGCCCAGCAGCAGGATCCAAGTGCAGAGGGACTTAGAGTGGTGGTATCCAGATGGGGGTAAGAGGGTTCTGTGTGGGGGATAAGACGGTTCTGTGGGGGGCAGTCTGGGTGCAGGCAGCTCAGTGGGGGATCTGGATGCACAGGGAGGTGCCAGGTGCAGGGACAATGGGAGTCTGCAGGGGGGACCAAGTGAAAGTGGTTGGAGCTCAGCGGGATGGGGGGGGGGGGAAGTCTGGGTGCAGGGGAGGTGGGGTTGTTGTACTTAAAGTACTGCACAGGATCTTTTCAGGGGGAATAAGGCAAACGCCACATTCATTGGTAATATATGCATCAATCAACACTGTATCATATGCACATGATCTATATTACACTCATGCTCACATACGCACACACACAAACACACTCCGTCTTGTTGTTGTTACACTGCTCTACAGCCAAAATGCTCCTGAAATAAATGTAGTCAAACTTTACTAATTCTGGGTCACTGAGAATGAAAATGATGCTTAAAATTGTTGATTGGCTCTAGTTTTCAAGATATGCTATTGGGTCAGCATATACGACCCTTGACTTGGGAATGGCGGAGGATAAGTGAGTGATAAAGGGAAGGGATCTCAATTTAAACCAGAAATGACTAAAATACATCTTTGACTGGATCTATGAATAAATCTATGACTGGGTTTGGACAGTACTTGCTTTCAGGCAAAACAATGAATGATGCAATCTGAAGCTGGTATTGCGTCATACATGATATGAATTGCATCATGTTATTCCTAGAAGTCATGGATGATGCAATCATAACGAAGCTTACATCACTCTGCTGAACAAATTGCCCTATATTAGCTCTAGAAATCATACAGTGTCGTGCTCTCTTATTTGTCAGTGTTTGATTTTGCAAAGGGACACATTTCTGTTTAGCCAAAGTGAGCAGAGATGCCTCGTACTTGTGTGAACAGTGCAGATAACTTCTGCTATGTTTGTGGTGAAGTGACTTTTGCATCACAAAAGCGCAGTATAAGCACTATGGTTAAGAAAGCCTATCACCTTTATTTTGGCTGCAAAATTGCAGATCAGGACAAGAGGTGGGCCCCACACATATGCTGCAACACTTGTGCAACAAATCTTCGCCAGTGGTTGAACAGGAAAAGGAAATCTATGCCTTTTGCAGTGCCAATGATTTGGAGAGAGCCAACAGATCATACCAGCAATTGTTACTTCTGCATGGTGCCTCCAGTTGGGAAAGGTGTGTCAAAGAAGAAAAAGTGGACTGTGCATTATCCAAACATTCCATCAGCTATACGCCCAGTACCCCACGGAGAAGGACTGCCGGTTCCTGATGCACCAGAATCATTCTCACTTGAGTCAGATGAGGAAGAGGAAGAGGATGAAACTTCTGGTCCTGAACCATCAATGTCACAGGACCCACATTTTCTCCCATCCTCCTCCTCTGAACCACACCTCATAACACAAGGTGAACTGAATGACCTTGTCAGGGATTTGGAACTACCCAAGAGTAAGGCAGAGCTGTTGGGCTCCAGACTACAGCAGTGGAATCTCCTGGCAGGTGATGTTAGGGTTTCCATCTTCCGTGACCGTCAAAAGGATCTTGTCCCATTCTTCTTCATGGAAGGTGATCTTGTAGCCTGCAACAACATCGATGGTGTGATGGCAGCCCTCAACATCGATCACGATCCAGATGAGTGGAGACTGTTCATTGATTCATCGAAGACGAGTCTTAAAGCTGTTTTACTGCATAATGGCCATGTTTTGCCATCAATTCCAGTTGGTCATGCAGTCCATATGAAGGAAACCTATGACAACATGAAACAACTTTTGAGGTGCATAAACTATGACCAACATCAGTGGCAGCTTTGTGGCGATTTGAAGGTTGTTGCTCTCTTGCTTGGTCTGCAGACTGGATACACAAAGTACTGCTGTTTTCTCTGCGAATGGGATAGTCGTGCAAGAGATTCCCACTACATCAAGAAAGATTGGCCACTCCGACAGTCATTGGAGCCTGGGAGGAAAAGTGTTCAGCATCCACCACTTGTTGAATCAAGGAAGATTTTGTTACCACCCTTACACATCAAGCTGGGTCTGATGAAGAACTTTGTCAAGGCCATTGACAAAACACAAGCAGCTTTCAAGTACGTCCGTGGAAAATTTCCAAGGTTAAGTGAAGCTAAGATAAAGGAAGGTGTCTTTGTTGGTCCTCAGATTCGTGAACTTCTTCGAGATGATGCATTTGACCATGCACTGCGTGGCAAAGAAAAGACGGCATGGAAAGCCTTCCGGTTAGTGGCAATAAATTTTCTCGGAAACAACAAGGCAGACAACTACAGGTTGTTGGTGGAAAACCTCCTCAAGGCATACAAAAGCCTTGGTTGCAATATGTCACTAAAGATACATTTTTTGCACTCTCATCTAGATTTTTTCCCACCGAACTGCGGAGCAGTGAACGACGAGCACGGCGAGCGATTTCACCAGGACATTGCAACAATGGAGAAACGCTATCAGGGCAAATGGAGCCTATCAATGCTTGCAGACTATTGCTGGACAGTGACAAGAGATGCTCCATTTAATGAATACAAGAGACAAGCCAAGAAGCGCCGAGTAGACACTGAATAGGACTAAACTATGTACAGAATAGTTTTTTGCCTTTTGTTTCATAATACATTTTATTTATATAACCCTTTTGCTGATTTTTAAAGTGTTACATAAACAGGACAGGTGAAATATTTTCATGTAAAGCAACCATAAACACATGAAAAGACCTAGGTTTACAATTTATGATTAAAACTCTATTATCTACACAATATACATAGACATAAAATGTAAAAACTTAAATATCTTAGCCAATCAGTTGTTTTAATTGTCATATTTGAATTCAGCACATCAAAATACATAATAAATAGCACATTTTATCTCTGAAGCAGACGACTTCTCAAAAATTGTAGACCAGTGTTACCAACTAGTTGCTCCCCTTAACTTCATTGGCCAGGTGAGTTAGATAGGGGAGGGGTGGAGCCGGGCTTCTGCTGATCTGGATCAATGCTCCAATGTTGACAAGACCCAGGGTCCTCTGCAAGACACCTCACATTTATAGCAGCTTCCCTCTCATGCAAATCTATACCAGATTCAAAATCCGTGTTCCTTGTTCCTTTGTGCTGCTTCCTTCTGGGTGTTGTTCCAATACTGTTCAAAGACGTTGTTTCCAAAAGAAGGTGCTGTTCAAAGAGGGTGTTTCCAAAAGAAGGTGCTTGATTCTAACTCTCCCCCCCCCACCCCGAGGCCTTCAGTATGTCTGCTCTTCTTTAGTGAGCCCACTTGACAAGTTTGATTGTCCTTGGGTCTGGCTTCCATCCCCTCTCCAACTAGCTGTCTGGAGGTGCTTGCCTTCCACGCCTTGCTCATTCACACCTCATTCATTCAACATGCCAATTGATTAAGGGAGTGTGGGGAGGGGGAATCTTATTCTACTCCTAGCAAAAAGACATTTTTCTTCTACTTTAACTATCCTTAGGGGCTATAACATTATACCAAGGCTTAACACAACTTAACTTCTATAAGTTTTTCTACATAGGGATCTGATACAAAGTTCCTATATCAAAGGACTTGATACAAAGTTGTATGAAAATAGCTTAATACAGGGTTATATGAAGAGGCATAATATAAAGTCATATGAAAGTTAGAGGTTATATATGGATAGGCTTAATACAAGGTTATATAGAGAGGCATAATACAAAGTCATATGAAAGTTATGTGAAGATGCTTAATACAGAGATTTATCTACAGGGTTCATTTGGGTGGGGGTCTAGGTGTAGGTGGTTGGGGCTCAGTGGGGAGGGTGTCTGGGGGGGCTCATCGGCGTGATACAGATGCAGGGGAAGTGGGGCTTGTCAGGGTGAGAGTTTGATGGGCCTGCTTAACAGGGGAGCCCCAGCTGCTGCCAAGGGGATCCGCATGCTGGGCCCCCATTTCCTCTATCCCAGGGATCTGTAAACTTCAGCACGTGGCCCACCAGGGTAAGCCTCCTGGCGGGCCAGTCCGGTTTGTTTACTTGCCGCATCCACAGGTTCGGCCGATTGCGGCTCCCGCTGGCTGTGGTTTGCCGCTCCAGGCCAATGGGGGCTGCGAGAAGCTGCGGCCAGCACATCCCTCGTCCTGCAGCCCCCCATTGGTCTGGAGCCGCGATCGGCCGAACCTGTGGATTACCCTGGCGTGCCGTGTGCCGAAGGTTGCCGATCCCTGCCCTATCCCCTTCTCTTCCCCATCCCATGCCCCTTCCCCACCACTCCATCTCCTCCCCATCCCATCCCCTTCCTTTCCCACTGCCTCTGTCCCCCTGCCCTGCCTGCCCCACTATGGGCACTTACTGTTGTACAAGATGAAGGATGGCTCCCAGCACACAGAAGGGAGCTCAACCAGCACTAGGACCCAGAAGGTGGTGTCCAGCTGCAAAGTCCCGGGAGCTGAGCAGCACCTTCTTTTTTCAGCCTAGCTGTGCAGCTCTGCAGTCAGAGTAGGTATGCTCGTTCCATCCCCCTCCCCAAGATCCCACCCCCGCCTCTTCTCTGCCTCCTCTCCCCAGGTGAGCATGCTGCGGCTGTGCTCCTCCCCCACCCTCCTGCCGGCAAACAGCTGATTGGCGGCAGGGACGGGGAGGGCGGGAAGGGAGCAAGCTGTGAGAAGAGGCAGGGGAGGGGGAGCTTGGCTGCCCTATTGCAGCTGGAGCCTCACTGCCAGGAGCACCAAGCTTCTGCCCCCCGCAGGAGAGAGTGGGGGGCAGAGAAGAGTGGGCCTGGTCAGGGCCCCCCTGGAGTGTGAGCCCGGCTCCATGGCGCCAGTGGCTCCATGGTAAATCCGCTACTGGCCCACACCCCCAACCCAGTGCTTGTACCCCCTCCCACACTCCATACCCCTGCCCCAGCCCAGAGCCCTTCATCCGCAGCCCCATCCCAGAGCCCACACCGCCAGCCAGAGCTCTCACTCCCCTGCACCCAACCTCCTGCCCCAGCCCAGAGCCCCGTCCCACACCCCAGCCCAGTTAAAATGGGGGAGAGCAAGCCACTGAGGGAGGGGGAATGTAGTGAGTGGGGGGAAGGGCCTCAGGGAAGGGACAGGGCAGGGGGTGTGGCCCCGGGAAGGAGTGGAGCTAGGGTGTTCGGTTTTGTGTGATTAGAAAGTTGTAAACCCTAACTGAGCTGTAGGCTACCCTTGTAAGCACATACCCCAATGTGCACTACATGCTGTTTTTCCATAGCTGAGTAACTGACCCAATGCTCATTTATAGTTAAAATACTTTTTGTTAGTTGTAAAGTATTTATACTAAGCATACCAGTATAACTGAATGCAGTTTCTGAAATGTTTGTTATCTGCTTCCATATTTGTCAATTGGCAAAACACTCCGGGTTACTTATGGTCATAGCACAGTATCAAATCAAACAAAATAGATTTTTTGGGAGGTTGTGACTTTACATATGAGAAACCATACTATATTTTACATGTAATTAAAGATATAGGGCCCAATCTCGTAAACATGCAGTTCAACAGGGCTACTCACTTGAGTAAAGTTATGACAAGCCTTCATGTGGAATCCTGATTACATTGAAATGAATGGGAGTTTTGCCACTGACTTGGATGGAGTCAGGATTCCACCCTAAACGTTTATAGGATCAGGCCTGAAGTTATATTCATAAATTAGTACACAGGTCTTGGTGAAAATTGAAAATATGAGCCTGATCCTAAGAGGCTCTCACTAAGTTCAATGGAAGTGAAACACCTCTCAGGATCAGGCGTCAAAAAAGCAACCAGGTCTTCTGCAAAAGAACTAGCCATAGGTATCAGGAAAAATCATTTAAAAATCTTTAACTTCACTGGAAGCAAGGCAGCTTCATGTGTTACTCCATTCACTATAGACCACCAAAGAGTGAAGGAGGCAATTAAAGAGGTTGGTGAAGTAGTGAAGAAATTAAATTAATTCTTTCAACCACCTTTGCTGAAGTGGATGATGTAGAAGGGCACTTTGGTAGGGGACGTGGTTTTGATGGGAAATCACTATCTGATATCCTAAGCCAAACTTTTAATAGCTTTCAGATTTTAAATCATGACAGTAGGAATTGCCAAAGCACACTGAATTTTCTAAAGTATTTTGTGTTTTTTAAAATAAAAACAAAAAACAAACTTGCCCTCAAAAGCACACAAACAAAAACAAAAGGCATAATTTTGAGAATGTTTAAATGAAAGTAATTTTTGCAGATAAAGTTGTTACAATAAAACATGTCCACAGTGATGAAATGGAACATGTTTCAAGCCTGTTTGCATGTGAATATGTGTAGTCAGGAGGGGGCAAATATATACAATATTTTTTCTTTACCACTGCTATTCTTTGTTATTCCATATTATCATCTCCCTGTTTATCTTTATAATAGAATGGAGCAGCTATACTTAAGGTACTGGATGTTTCCACCAAAAAATAAATGGAATTGGACATATTTAGTAAGGCTCAAATGGAACTGTGCCTAGAATGCAAGTTTTAGGCACTTCAGTACCACAAAGATGTCAACAAGTTTGAAGGAATTCTGATAAGAGCAACATAAATGATTAAGGGGCTGGAGAGTTTGATTTATGAGGAAAGATTAAAAGAGCAAAACATGTTGAGCTTAGCCAAATGACAGCTAATGGGGCAGGGAGAGAATAATGATAACAGTTGACAAGCATTTAAAGTGTACATACACATCAAAGGAGTGAAATTGTTCAAGGTGGTACAGGGGATAAGAATAACGAGTTGATATTCAGGCTGAATTTTAGGAAACAATGCCAAAACATGAGATCTAATATACTGTGGAACTTTTTTTAAGCGCCTCAGAAATAACCCAGGCAGTAGAAATCCAACAAAACAGATACACGAGAAAAAAAAAAAAAATCAAGGAAAACAATGGCAGCTGTGAAGCATAACGGAAGAGAATGTCAGACAAATAGAAATAAATGTATCAGCTACAACAATGTAAATCCCCATCCTGCAAACACGTATGCATGTGAATTAGTAGGATCAGGGCCTAAATGGGTACTAACACAAAGAAAACAAAAGGCACATCAAGTGTATGTCAGTCTCAAAATAGTGCAGACAAGCAATAAAAGTTATAAAAGTTAAGAAAAATTCAGTTCATTAGTAAATACAAAACCAAAACGCAAAAAGTAGACTTGCTTCCACCAATTAATTTACAAATCCCAGAGGACCCATTAAGGCCACAAAATCTTCATCATACCCCGTGAGACAGGAACCTACTTTTCAGACATGCAATGTACTAATTGAAACTGAAATCACTCCATCCCTGGAAGTGGAAAGCGACATCCTGGTGATACAAACAATCACTAAGAGTTCTATATTCCCCTTACTGATATGTAAATCCAAGTGTTACATCCCACGAAACTAACTGTACCAAAAACATCTGGAAGTCCTCCCTGGGATATTTGCAATTCTAAAGATGATGCTCTGATTTCAAGATTCTTGTTCAAGAGGCACTTTTTTTATACATAACTCCTACAGCTGAAATTCCCACCAAAAACCAGCAAGTGGGTGATAGAAAGGTAAGGGACTAGGGTCTCAAATACAACCTGCTTCATTCCTCAGTCTGGGGCCCATATACCACCACTTCACGATAATTAGTGTGAATGTCTCAGAAATCTACCAGAAGAGCCTGTACCTCAAGTACCTGGTGACAGGTTATTTGATGGTTATTAGCTTTCAGTGGGAGCTATGCTCCTAAATCCCTTAGACCAGGAGTGGGCAAACTTTTTGGCCACATTGGGGTTGTAAAGCTGTATGGAGGGCTGGGTAGGGAGGGCTGTGCCTCCCCAAACAGCCCCCTCCCACTTCCTGTCCCCTGACTGCCCCCCTCAGAACCTCTGACCCATCCAACTCCCCCTGCTCCTTGTCCCCTAACCGCCCCCTCCCGCTGGGACCCCCACCCCTAACCCCCCTGGGACTCCACCCCCTATCCAACCTCTCTTCTCCCAGTCACCCGACCCCTATCCACACCCCCGCCTCCTGACAGGCCCCCGGGGACCCCACGCCTATCCAACCCCCCCGGTCCCCCGTCCCCTGACCGCCCTCCCCCGCAGAACCTCCGCCCCATCCAACCGCCCCCTGTTCCCTGTCCCCTGACTGCCCCCCGGGACCCCCGCCCCTTATCCAAACCCCCGGCCCCCTTACCATGCCACTCAGAGCAGCATGTCTGGCAGGTGCGCTGCCAGGCTGGAGCTAGACATGCTGCTGCTCTGCTCGGCAGGAGCTCGCAGCCCCGCCGCCCAGAGTGCTGCCTGCGTGGCGGCGTAGCTGCAGGGGAGGGGCCGGGGGCTAGCCTCCCCGGCCGGGAGCATAAGGGCCGGGCAGAACGGTCCTGCAGGCCATAGTTTGCCCACCTCTGCCTTAGACACATTTGAAAAATCTCCCTTTAAATTAATATCCTTAACCCACCATACCCAAGTGGCCCAAGGAGCCCATAACTATCTGCCGTCCCTTCTTGCTCCCGTCTCTGATTCAGGCTATATTCTTGATAGGTACAATACAGAGTGACAAAAGCTTGAAGAACTCTGTGACACAGAGGCATTGGTGCTAACTGGCAAAGGACTGTTCATTACAAGCAACTCTTGTCTCAGACCTGACAAACTCACTGAACCTAATACATCACTTTCATGGTATTTATCCATGAAAAGTAGCATGCAAGGTCTTTGCTGAAAGCTTGTAACTTATCAATATTCAATCATTGCAAGCTGTGTGTGGCTAATAGTTAAGGAATAAAAGTAACAATATTGAAAATTATGCCCTTATGGTCTTGAAGTGAAAGGGACTCACCAGGGAATCACATGTCTCAGTGATGGCCCATTCAAGTGAAGGGAATTGTCACCCTTTCCTGGCTAGGCTAGCAGATTATGTAAAGTATTGCTCAACTGTCCACTATTGCAACAACCCAGAAGAGTCAATAGAAAACCATCAAAGACAAACTATAAATATCAAAACCACTTGGCAGTGAGAAGGAATGAAATGACAATGTCAGTGAAGACAAAAGACTGATTCAGTATCTCACAGGCTGAGAAGGTACCTTGATGCGCAGGGGTGATTCATGGAAGACTGGGTCTCAGTTCCCTGTCACTACAAATGCTGCAAAAGACTGAACTTTGGGGTGAGAATCTATTTTATTAGATTTGGCAAGGTAACTATTAATAAGGATAGGCCCTAGTTCGCATTTTAGGATTTGGTTTTGAATGTATCCATTTGTTTCCATCACTCACACTTGTTTGAATTTGAATCGCTATTCTTTCTTCAATACATTTCCATTTGTTTGACTATAACTGAACTCCAGTGCTGCGTGTGATACAGGAGTGGCGGTCTAAGGAAAAACTGATAAACTGGGATACACTGTTCCTTTGGGAACAGAGGATCTTGGATTTCCAGTGATGAGGGGCTGGATACCACAGAGGGATATTCTGAAGCATGGGCGGCCGGTGAACCAGCCATTGGGGGAGGCTAGCCCCCGGCCCCTCCCCTTCTGCCCTAGGCCCACCTCTCACCACCTCACCCCAGCCCACCCAAGCGCCTCCAGGCCCAGAGCTCTGTGCGGGCCCCCAACCCCAGCCTCAGAGATCCAGGCGGCATGGCCGCAGCGCCCCCAGCCCTGGAGATCTGTGTGGGCTCCCAACCCCAGCCCTGGAGTGCCGGGGTCCCATTGCTCTAAGCAGCATGACCCCGGCCCCAGCGCCAGCCACCCCGAGTCCTGGCAGTATGTTGGCCCACCCCAGCGCCAGCCAGCCTGGGCTATGGAAAAGCAGGTAGGAACTGCAGGAAGAGGCCTGGAGGCAAAGCATGGGCAGGTTTATGCCAGGCTTTTTGAGGAGGCACAGCCTTCTCCAGCCTATGATTTCTGCCGCCCATGCTCTGAAGGGATTTGGCAAGTGAGGTATATCTATTGTCAACTGGTAGGGCTGAGATAGCCCAGAGGAGAGTGCTTGCATGGCTGACAGGCTGGTTCGTGTTAGGGAGCTAACAGCCAGCTGGCATAGGCAAGACTCCCTCACGCTGGAGGCAGGTGATAACAAGGTGACACACCTAGAAGCATCACAACCTCATTTATGAGTGGCTGGAATTTAGAGTCCTAATGCTTGGACGTTCAAAGTCGCTCTTCAATGGCCCTGTCATGATCAAAACTGTTACTATAAAAACTCTGAAGGGAAGGCATCTAAAAACTGTTTCCCATGACCAGCACCTTTACCAACTTTACCAGATGATGACATTTCAGTGCCTGCTCTCTTCCTGGCCCCTTGACTGCTAGAGAATTGCTGACTACTATGTCTCTTGACACTATGGCCTACTGAACTTGAAGAAAGGGATTGCATGAGAGTAGCTGTCTTTCCCAGTGCCTGACTGAAATAACTGAAGAGACACTGCATGAGCGCGATGATCCTTCCCTTCCCGACACCTTGTCTTAGAGCTAGGGTTGCCAGGCATTGAAAGTCTGGTCAGCGATGCAGCGGGGGTCTGGGCTTAAAGCAGGCTCCCAGAAGTGGCCACTAGGTCCTTGTGGAGCCTAGGCATCCAGGGAGGCTCCATGCACTGCCCCCGCCCGAGTGCCGGATCTGCAGCTCCCATTGGCCAGGAACCGCGACCAATGGGAGCTGCGGAGGCGGCGCCTGTGGGTACGAGGGCAGCGAGCGGAGCCTCCCTGGCTGCCCATGTGCCTAGGGGCTGCAGGGGCCTGGCGACCGCTTCCTGGGAGCCGCAGTAAGCACTGCAGGGACCCTGCATCCTGAACCCCTTCCCACACCCCAAACACCCTGCCCCAGCCCAAACCCACCTCCTTCACCCCAAACCCCTCATCCCCAGCCCCACCCCAGAGCCCACACCTCCTCCTGCACTCCAAACCCCTCATCCTTGGCCCCACCCCAGCGCCTGCACCTCACCCCCCTCCCGCACCCCAACCCTCTACCCAGCCCGGTGAAAGTGAGTGAAGGTGGGAGAGAGCGAGCAATGGAGGGATGGGGGATGGAGCAAGTGGGGGTGGGTCCTTGGGGCAGAGGCGGGGCCGAGATATTCGGTTTTGTGCCATTAGAATGTTGGCAACCCTAGTTAGAGCCTCTGTACTTCTCCTGTAGGCATTTGGTTACCTCTTCCTAGGATGGTTGGCGGGCCCGAAGATGATTTTCTAAAGAAGCAACTAATCCTTCTTTCTTTTTCTGGGCTCATCAGGTTTTGTCACCACCACAAGTGTTCCCATTTGCTGCTGTTTCTGTGGTCACACATGCTCCCGTGGGACACTGCCACAAACCAATCTCTAGCTTCCCCATTTGCTATTTCAGTATCTACAGGAATACCTATGCTCTCAGCTGCTGCTGCTGCCTCTTTTGGCCTCATGCTTCTATGTCTTCCACATCCATGGAATCCATACACATAGGTCCTTCCTTCACAAATCCATGAGAAAATGTTTTCACAAAGGGGGGCCTCCTTTCACATTCCAAGCTGGCCTTTAGTGCCCTGAAGCAGGCCCAGCCTTGACTTAGATGGACAAGGTCCATATCCCTAGCAATGCTGCTCCTCCACAGTAACAAGCTACTTTGTCTCCTTGTCCTGATCCCTATTAGGAACAGGACAGGCCTCCCCGAGCAGACTGAAATTGAAATTGTCTCCCAAGAGAAGCTGTGGACATTGGCAACAACTGTGAAATTCAAATCCAGAACAGAATTTCCACAAAGTCCAGGATGTGCAAGACCCAGGCTTTGGTTCAATTCAATTTATACACATAAATTACACACAGTAGGAATTTTTCAGCACTTACCATTACATGGTACTTCTGGGAATTGCTGCATGACACAATATGCAAATCAGCTCTGATAAAAGGGCTGCTGAGATATCTGGTACATAGTAATGCACTGGTCTTAAAAGGGGTGATTGAGTTTCCATAATATCATCAGAAATATGTTTTCAAGAGTTTTGAGGATGTTTATGTTTGTGACAGTGTCAGGAAAGGTGCTGAAGAGTAGCTCAGGTACCACTCAAGGTGTGTCTGTATGTAATAATTAGGCACTGAGAAGCTTAGGTCTTGGCAGATGCAGTTTAACAACAGCTTACATGCGTTCATACACCGACAGTAAAGTGAATCTTGTTTCTGTGTCGGAGTCCATCGGAATTGCTGTATTCTAGGCATTACACTGCACATAGTCATATTTGGATCTGTACATATATGATTTTATTTATTTATGTTGATACACACACACCATTTTTGACCATGTTTTCCAATTCTAATCAGGTGTTAAACTTTTCATTTCACTTAACTGGACAGCATCATTATTACTATTTGTACTGCATTCACACCTAATGGACCCAACAAGGTAGGGGCCCACTATGCTAGGTCCTGTATTAACATATCATAAACATCAAATCTTATCCAATCTTAGTTTAAGTTCAGACCCAACAGGTGGATGCACCAAACAAATTTGGGGAAGGAGGAAGGGGAGACAGTGTACAGAAATACAAGGGTGTTCTTTCACACACTGAATGAGCTTGTTCCCTGTCTAACCATTATTAGTTGACAGCATTGTTCAGGCATCATGGTAGAAGTCACTCTTAAAAAAGCCATTTGAAGGAAGATGGGGGTAGTGGCTTCAAGATGTTCTGGGGAGATTTTTAAGGCATTCCATGCATAATGGATGACACTGAAGAAAAGTGTGACAGTGCTTGTGGGAAGAGAAATAAAAGGTGGTGTTTTTACAAAAAATGGTGGCAAAACCAGTTAAATCTAATCATATCATTCTTGTGTGCTAGCAAAAAGTTACACATACAGGGACCAAAAATGAAGAACCTCCCTGAATTCTGTGAAAATCTCCAAGAAAAAGGGTGCAAGGGAAAATATTGTGTTCCTCAACCATGTGAATTTGCCTCAACTCCTTTCCTGCACACCTTAAAATGAGAATACTTGTAAACTGCTCACTTGAAATTTGGAGTCAGTTATTGAACAGAACAGCTGATAGGATACAGAGAACAGATCTGAGTTCTAGTAGCTGTTATTAAAAATCAGAAACAAATATATATCAAATACATATATATCATATGTATTTACATTTCAAATGGACAAAATTAAAATGTATATCGTAAAATAAAAATATATAAGAGGCAGTAAATAGTGCAATTGACAGAAGGGCTCCAAGATCTAGTCCTACAATATTAAAAAAGGCCCTAAAAGGCTCTGTCTTGTAGGAATCATAGCAGCACAGAATCTTCATTAATTGGGTTAGTTTTAGATAATTTATTCTTTAGTGGGGAAAATAAAAAAAAAAATAAAAACCAACTATAACAGTTGTGCAGCTTATGTATAGTACTGTCAGCCAACAAATTCAAAATATCTAGTGGTGAAAAAATATGTCCAAATTTATAGAAACTTTCAAAAATGCTCTGAAATACCTTTTTGATAAGAGGTGGAGAATTAACTTAACAGAGGTATTAATTTGAATAATGAATTCTCTTTGCCTTGCTCATTTCTGCTTACAAGATAACTAATAAGAGACTCTCGCAGAAAAATATCTTTATACCCTTTTCAAAGCTTATTGTGCTTTGGAAGTGAAAAGATTATTGAATAATAATTTTTCAAGATTAATTTAAAGACAATATTCAAGAAATCTAATCAATTTATCATTCAAAGTGAATTATAAAGAAATCATGCCTCACTCAGTTTTAACTCCATTCCCATTGCAGTTTGGTCAGAAACATACCCCAGATTTTCACCCATACTACTTTTAGAAATTCTAAAAATTCTCTGAACCACAGAAAATCGTATCTAGCTGAGAACAGATTAGTGAGCAAATCCAGTATCCTTTACACAGCTGGGAAAGGCCTAACTGGCAGTGGACATGCGGAGATTTCAATTAGCATGTCAGGCTTGGGGGCAGGATGTGGAGAGCCTGCGCATGGGGACTCCACATTCTCTGAACACTATGAAGCAATACTCTTCCATGGATCATTCCGCAACAGCGCAGACAACGGTAGGGAGAAATTGGGGCTTGGTTTGTGGTCCTGGAGCTTCTTCACTGCTCCAAACCTCTACAGAGAGAGTGTGGGGTTAGCCAAGTTGCTGTTGCATTCCACAAGATGTGATAGCAGCTTGGGAACGGCTGTGTGTGCGCTCCACACCCTAATGCCAGGATGTCAATTCTCACAGATTCCCTATGCAAAGCCTGCTTACTTCTTATGCAGCCCCTCTTCTCCCATCTGTGCAGGGGCAAATCATATCCAAGCCCTCAATATACATATGACAGTATGCATTATCCAAGGGTACAAAACTTGTGCATGATGAAAAAGAAAAACTGAAATAATTACCTGAATTTTAATTAAAAAGGAGTCATTTGAAACATCAGCAGCATATATTTGACTATGAACCCACAGTGGGCTTCAGACCATATGCATGTAGTTATAACAGACACAGCTCTTAGGGGTTCACATAATTCCCACAGCCTTCCAATCAAGACACAAAATACTTTTTAGACAGTTACCTTTGAACCTGAAAATCTTGCATGCTACAGCAGAGTGCATTGTCAACAAGCCAAGAACAAATGAAAACAAAATGCAGTTATGGAATGTGACAAAGTTTCTCAATTCACAATGAATGCTTTCCTTCCAAAAGATTCTGTAACTGGGTATATCTTCATTCTAGCCTTTGAGATAATTAAACATGCGACTTTTAAAGGTCCTACCTGGGAAACTGTATAAAAGAATGTTTGAAGAAGTTCAAAAGAGTGATAATGTTGAGATGTTAACAGCAATGCAGGGCAGAGTTAAGATTGTCTGGGTGCCTTGACTTACCTGAACATGTTTGGATTTCTTTTCAGCATAACCTTAACTCTGAATTTTTGGGGCTTGTAATGCTTGGTTTTGGGGATAATTACATCTCTGCTGTTTTTACCCATCAGTTACTAATACATACTCTTAACCTTAACTCTATTTTGTCTGGGAATACGAATTCGAATTAGCCTTTACCTGCACTAGGAACTTTGGTCCTTTTGTTTTATTAAATAAAAGACAAACACTTCATGAATTAAACCTTAGTCCACCCACATTCCTGCCATGAGGTTCTGCTGCTGTTGGCTCTAATTTTTAAATATAGTAAGTAATATGGAAATGGTGGTATTTTACATATGGAATTTATGGATAATGAAAAGGACACATCTGGCAATATGGCTATGTAATTTTTTTTATGGGGTAAAATGTTGAAAATTGAAATACTCAAAGAATAATAAGGGACAGATGATGGAAAGAAACAGGAATTCATGGTTTGCCATTGTACTGTGGGGGAATATTCCAAAATATGCTCTATCTGCAGTATAACCCAGTATTGCCCGTTACATGAGGTTTTTTCCCCCTTGGAAGCATTATTCTGTTTAGATTGCAATCTGACAAGGCTGAAAACTCAGGAAAGTATTAGCCCTGCAATGCTATCTGCTGCTTACCAGATAGAGTCACCAGGATCTGCTGCTCCTTATCAGGAATCTGAAAAGGTCTATTTGTGATAAAAGCAAATCTTGGCCCCTGTTCTGGGACTGTGGAGGACTCCATACAGAGCATACGTGATGGAATGGGGGAGGATTTTGGGAGACTGAGTAGGATATATATATTCCATGCATGCTGTGGAGCCCAGCTCTTTGCCTAGTGTCATGCAGGTGATTAGGGATGGGGATTCAGTGGATCCATCACTTTGTAGCTGCACTAGCTATTGCCCTGATGGAGTGAGAGCTCAGGCAGAGCAGAAAAATTATTGCAGCTTCAGGGCTTTAGTTGTGGCTGCAGAGTGGCTCCCACATACCCTTGTGATATAGACACAAAAGACTGTAAAACTGTCCTGAAGCTCTACTCTGGCCTCTCCTCCTACTCCAGGACGGACCTGTTTAGAGAGTGCAGCACTCTAACAATCCCAAGGTTGTCTAGTGTCCCAGCCATTACCAGCTGCCAGAAATTAGAGGAGCCCTGAATCTCCGCCACAATTATGCCAGGGGCTGAGCTAGCCCTTGAGGTGAGAGAGGCATAATGGTGGCCTAATGCCAGCTTTGGCCTTCCTACCAGGAGTGTTGAGTAGAGACTGGTGCAGCTGATGTTCTAAATTACTGATTTTTCCTCTTCCCTTCACCAAATGAATTATTGAAAGATAATAGTTACACTGCTTGCAGGCACAGCATAACACACCACCTGGGCCTTTAATTCCAGTGAAAACAATCGCTCTCAACAATTTCCATTTTTAGTAAAAGTTAAAAAAAAATAATCTGACAATGACTCAGTCAAGGAGAGCATGGGGGCGGTGGAGGGTTATGTGAAATCAGCAATTCTTATTCAGACACTGAGACATTTGTGTTAGAAGACAAAATGTAAGTAGACTAGTCGCTTTGTGACACATTTTCAAAGTACTGCGTGTGGCATTCATCTCTGGGACTTTCATTGGGAGAAATCAGGGTAAAACACCGTTCATCCCCAAAATGGACTATTGCTGGATTTTAAAGCCAAATCTTTTCCCCAGAGACTAACCTGAGTAAACTGGCTGGTGTGAGGGAGGTCAATATGGATTGATGGGGCTGGGGGAAAGGAGGGAGACAAACTTCTCCTTAAGCCATGGAATGTTAGCAGAGTGGCTCTCCTACCACTACTGCACCCTCAAAATGTCAGGTAGCCCCCCCGTCAGCTTTGCCTTCCCTCCACAGAGGTGGGGATATGTCTGGTGGACCCACACTGTCAGAGGCATTAGTTCTGCACCTAAAACCTTCTCTGAAATGGCAAATGAAATGCACCTCCATTTACATCAAGGGGGGAGAGGGGGTAGATGGTGGTACTTTTGCAGCTGCCTTCCTCGGGATTTCTGAATGGTTAGGGAATCATCAGCTGTCAATTGCTGTACATTACTTCTTAAAAATCAACTCTCTCCTGGCTGGCCTGACAACACAGGCCGTCCATCCTGCTCACCTTTTGAGTAGTGCTGGCATTGTAAGGATCATGGTGGAGAAGAAGTTGTGTCTGTTTTGTGTTGCTGCAACCTCTTGCTCACTTAAAGCCTTCACAAGGGTCTACATCTGTTTCCACCTGGGATGAATTAAGCTGAATCTCTATAAACATACATTTTCTAGTGTCTATAAGTTCTGCCATTTACATTAAAATCATCCATTAATTTTAGTTTACAGAATCAAAGCTGTGTCCATACCAGAGAATGATACAAGTTGTTCATTTTCCTTGATTTAAGTCAGAGATGGAAAAAAAGAGGATCAGATGTTGACAGCCATTAAAAACAAGCAAGATAAAACAAAATTACTGCCTAAAATGTCTCTACATTTAAATCTGTATGTAGCTTATTTTGTCTCATTTTGTATCACTTTGTTTTCAAGTTTGCTTTTTTTGGTCTCATTTGATGAAGATGAAGGTAAGGAAGCTCAGGTAATAGATCCCAGGACATGAAATGATCACTTTATTTTTAGCTGAACTGCAGTGCACTTACACAACAAAATGCTTTTCTGTTAAGAAAACAGGACAGAAGTAAGTTGGAGTCATGGGAACTGGTGAAGAAAGCAGTAGAAAGCATAAAAACTCAACACAGATGTAGTAAAGATTTTCCAGATGTGGAATTCTTTCTGTGGATCAGTAGATTTAGCTTGGCTTACTGAAGTTATAACTTTTATCCTGGAAAAAATATAAGTATGGCTCATTTCTTATCTCTCAGTCTTTTAATGTAGCTAAATGTAATTTACTTTGCTAAAGTTTTATATCTAGGTATCCTTTATGAAAAAAGTCTGACTCTCATTCCCTGTATGGCATACATTGCCTTATTGGAAATGCCTGTGGAATCCATTACAGAAGTTAATAAATATAGCAACTTCTCAAACTGAAAACATGTCTCCCAATGTTCATTTATACTTCCTCATTAAGAAATAATACTATGCTAAAGTTATGTATTTATTCCAGCTATAAACAACTCTGCAAGTTTGACAAAAGTCTTCGGTTATAATTTGCATTTGCCTTCTTATACCTTGGTATTAATTTTTTTAAAAAAAGTCTTTAGTCTACCCATTAATTCAGGGAATGGGCTGACTGTGGTGTAATTTAAAGATGTGTTTACAGATTTTGAGCTCCTGTCTCCGATTTAATTTTTAAAAAAAGAGATTTTTTAAAATATCACTGTTTCTTGTAGATTACTTCCACAGAGGTGAAATATAGAATGTCCTTAATTTGATGATAATTTGATTATATAATCAATGTATATATAATCAATGCTTGCCAAGTGGAAAGGACATTTATATAATAAATTCACTGAGCTCAGTGCAAATATCATCAAGTACAGAAAAAAGACATAACAGAGATAAAGCTTCAATATGCCTATGCTATATTTAGAATTTTACTGACAGACTCAAAAATTATTCAGTCATGGGATGGCTTCTATATTAAATGGAAAATGTTATGGGATTAATTTTACATCTTGGGTAACATTTGGGATAGATTTTATCCATATACAGGGTGAAATCCTGAGCCCAGTGAAGTCAGTGGGAAAATCCCCATTGACTTCAATGGGGTTGGGATTTCATCCATGATGTCATTTTATTAGAATGATATGTGCGCCGTATAAGAATTTGAAATATATTAACTTATGCCTGGCACATGTGGAAATGTTTTTAGTTAAGTCACATGCTTTGGTCCAATTTTGTAATTTGATTTCCAACCCAATATTTCGTTTCCATTGCTGTTTAATGGATACTGATCATCAGTCACTCCATTTAACAGATTTGTATACAATTTACAAATGTTTTTTTCTGACATAGTTGCCTGAAATACAGTATGATGAAGTTATATCTGATGAAATAAGTAACTTTGTTCTTTAAATATATGTATATTTAAGTCAATCAACAGATTGAGAGATAGAAATTCTTGATGAAAGTCTCAGTCTTTCTTTCTCCTCCTTCAGATATAAAGGAACATTCATTCCTGGACAAGATCATGAGTTAGGCAGCTTGCCAAGAGCAAGCTTTTTTTTTTCCTTTTTCTTTTGGTGCTGTTGGAGCAGGTATTTTGACTACTGTTCTTCTCTAACTTCAGGCCTGTAGTTTGGTATTCATTAAAATCCCTGATTACTTCCCCTTTTGCCTTCCAGTTCTACTGAAACATGCATTTTGGAGAAATGGTCTACTTGTCCAGTGTTCCCAAATCAGTTGCCAAATGTGCAGTTTCCTGTCAACCTGAAGCGCTGTGGCTGCTTCAGTTCCTAGTGAGTAGTTTCCATTGGCAATTAGACCTTAAACAAATAACCACTGGGTAAACTAAAGAGACAGTTCTGCCAGATAGACTTTTAAGAAAGTTATTTTTTTCAGAGTCTAAATCTAGCAAACCCTTACTCAGGGGATTAATCCTTGCTCACACACGAGTGGAGTGAGGTTAGGCAGGACTGAATCCAAATGTATACGCACCATCTATTAGTTTTGTCTACAGGTTAGCGACATTTCCAGTCCTCTCTTTGTAACACTCAGGTGAATTAAACTGTAATTTGATGTATTTTGCAAACTTTCGGAAATGTTTCAGCCAAGCAAAAATTATTGAAAATTCCCTGAAGCTGAAATTTTGTTGACAAAAGTCTCATGAAATTGGTGCAAAGGCATTCAAGAGCAAAAACCTGTTCACATTATATGCTTTTTGCAACACTCCATAGTTTCTACCTGCAAGGTTCCTACCTTGTTGCCCATCCAGTTGGGCTGGCCTGTGATCCTGTTGCCTACACAATGCAAGTAACTAGTCTGCAGTACCTGGCAGTTCCTTCTTGGTGGGGAGCATGACTCAAGAGGGGATGTGCTCTAATGAACACACCACACTTTTAAGCGGGGAGATAGGGTTGCCAACTTTCTAATCACACAAAATGAACACCCTAGCCCCGCCCCTTCCCTGAGGCACCGCCCCTGTCCCGCCCATTCATGAGGCCCTGCCCCCGCTCACTACATTTCCCCTCCCTCAGTGGCTCACTCTCCCCCACCCTCACTCACTTTCACTGGGTGTGGGTTGGGGTGTGGGAGGGGGTTCCAGGCTGGTGGGTGGGGCTGAGGGATTTGGAATGTAGGAGGGGACTGTGGATTGAGGCAGGGGGTTGGGGTGTGTGGAGAGGTGAGGGCTCTGGGGTGGGGCCGGGGATGAGGGGTTCAGGGTATGGAAGGGGGCTCTGGGCTGGGGCAGGGGGTTGGGGGGTGGGGCAGGTGAGGGCTATGGGCTAGGTGAGGGGTTTGGGGTGTAGGAGGGGGCTCCAGGCTGGGGGTGGGACTGAGGGATTTGGGGTGCAGGAGGGGGCTCCAGGCTGGGGGTGGGACTGAGGGATTTGGGGTGCAGGAGAGGGCTCTGGGTTTGGGGGGGGCTCAGGGCTGGGGCATGGGCTTACCTTGGGCAGCTACCAGTCAACGGTGCAGCGGGGCTAAGGCAGGCTGCCTGCCTGTCCTGGCACTGCACTGTGTGTGTCCCGGAAGCAGTCACCAGCACCAGTGCCTAGGCGGGGGGGCCACGAGGCTCTGCGCACTGCTCTCACCCACAGACACCGCCCCCTAGCTCCCACTGGCCGTGGTTCCCAGCCAATTGGAGTGCGGAGCCAGTGCTGGGGTGGGGGTAGTGCATGGAGCCCTGTGGCCCCACGCCTAGGAGCCAGACCTGCTGGCCACTTCCGGGGTGTAGCGCGATGCCAGGACAGGTAGGGACTAGCCTGCGTTAGCCCCGCAGCAACACTGAACGGACTTTTAATGACCCGGTCGGCTGTGCTGACCAGAGCTGCCAGGGTCCCTTTTTGACCGGGTGTTCTAGTTGAAAACCGGACACTTGGTCATCCTAGGGGGAGGGGAGGATCTTGTTCAGCTGGCCGAGAGAAAGGGAACAGTGCTCTATGGGTTGTGGGGGGTGAGGGGAAAGAGATCAGAAGCTGCTGCAAAAAGGGGGAAAATGGTTCAGCATGGTGATGCTGACTCATCTCCTGGACCGGAAGGGTTGAAAAGGACCTGCTGTGGGCATTGCACTAGCTGTCCTTTTTTAGGGGGTTTGGGAAGGAATTTTTCCCTTACCACCAGATTCGCCTAGGTGGAGTGGGGGGTTTTCACCTTTCCCACAGCGGGTTCAGGGACGGTTTTGTGGACGTGAGGCATGAAGGGAATTACATAATGCATTGCAACATACAGCCTAAGTGTGGGGCGGATGTCCAGTGCAGGTACTCCACAGGTATGGACTTAGGCTAGGTCTACACTACAGCGGGGGTCCGACCTAAGATACGCAACTTCAGCTACGTGAATACCGTAGCTGAAGTTGCGTATTTTAGGTCGGCTTACCTAGCGGTGAGGACGCGGGAAAGTCGACCGCTGCCGCGCTGCCGCCGACTCCGCTGCCGCCTCCTGCCGAGGTGGATTTCCGGAGTCGACGGCAGAGCGATCAGGGATCGATTTTACCGCGTCTTCACTAGACGCGGTAAGCCGATCCCCGATAAACCGATTGCTACCCGCCGGATCGGCGGGTAGTGAAGACAAAGCCTCACTTACCATGGGTTTTGTACAATAGGGCCCCAACCTAGGTTGGATAATATGAGCACTACTATGCCAATAAATAAATAAAGCTGGTAATAATAGCTACCCACCCAAAATATTATAAGTAAAGTGCTATGTACAATACAGACCAGTGTTTGGAAACTAACTTGTTTTTAAATGATTTTAAAATGATCATTAAATTGTTAAATAAAATGTATCTAAAAATAAATGACAGTTTGCTGAAAATAACACAGTCCTTTCACTCTTCCCATTTTTTGCTGGGACAGAAAATGCTTTAATTATGAGATTTTGAATGTGGTATTATTTAATTGATAGATAAGGCTTATTATGAGACATTTTTATGGTGGATCACTGCACAGTAAAATGTACATTATTAACCTTAAAACATGTTTAAAACACTCAGTTCAGTGTTAATGCATGTTTTTTTTCACACCACACAGATCTCTTTGATAATAAGTACCTTGTCATAACAAAAGTATGTATTGCATTAAAAACACACATTAGGTTTGACACTGAAAGGACAGCTGAAAGATTTAGCGCAATGCCCAGCAGCTGTGAATTGCTCAGATACAGCTCTATACATTTTTATTCCTATCAGGTGAACCCACCTTACCTATAATTATCCAATAATATATTAGGTTTGGTTTGGTTTTTTAAAAAGAGGCATGTTCCCAAGTATCTTACAAGTCAGCTATAATCCCCATACTAAAAATCTTTGTTAATTTATATCTAAGGTTGCTCCCATGATTCATATAATCCTTATATAAACAACATACAAAATATTACAATTACAAAACCGATAAGCATTTACAAGTAGGAAAATTACCAGTTAGAATGCGAACAGAATTACCTGCTCTTGTTTTGCTCAGAAGACAGGGCCTATGATAACTTAATTGAACTTCTCTTTGTTGTCATTTCTAGGGTTCATTGAAAATTATGAAAGAAGGAATGGGACAAATTAGCTACTAGGTGGCATCTGAAAAATATAATATTAACATGTTGTATGGCACTTGTTTTCAAAGCAGTAAGAATTAAATAAAAGTTTTAAAGGATTTTTTTCCCTATTGTTTATCCATATAGCAATGAACTAGTCTTTTCTATTTTGCTTTTACAAACAACCTGAAATCATAAATGAGGCCTCTAAAACCAAACACCCTGGTTAAAAAAGACTGAACAAAGAAGCTGTAGAGATCATTACAAAAAGTCTTATAAAAGTTACACATAGGAAGGAGTTAAAACGGCAGCTGGAGATGGGGTGGAGGGCAGCTGGATAAATAATTCTTAAGAATTTGAAACTCAGAGATTCTGCTTTTTATCACATACATTGGGATTTACTTTAATATCACTTGACTCCTTTTGCAGAGTTTGTATTAACGTTTTGTGGAAGACTTTTGGATCTCTTTCCCATTTTCGTGATAGTCATACTATGTTGTGAGATGTGACAGAACAAGAAAAACATTTCAATGCACAGCCAGACATGGTGTATGTTTTAAAATAATCTGTTGGCAAAATCCAGAAAGGTGAAGAAGTTCAATCAGGTGATGTACCTTACATCAAGAAGACAGATTATGTAAAATGTAGCATCCACTCTACTGTAAATTTACACTTCCTTCTGGCTCCTTGATAGTTAAGTTACATCAATTTAAGCTCCCTCACACATTGGTAAAGTGGGTGCAAGCAGCTGTAAGGAATTATGAGTAAAGTAATGTAACTTACACATGACATCTGAATTTGACACATTCATATTTACTAGACACTAGAGGACAGGTTCTCAACCTGGAACCTTTCTGGTTGTGAATGGTGCTGTCAGGGCCAGCTCCAGGCACCAGCCGAGCAAGCTCCTGCTTGGGGCGACAGATTCTAAGGGGCGGGATTCCGGCCAATCTTAGGGCAACAGGGCTGCCCTATTTTTTTTACTTTGCATCCGGGTCCGGCTGTCCTGCGCCCAGGGGTTTTGGTATTTTTTTTGCTTTGCCTCCGGGTCCGGCCGCCCTGTGCCCTGGTTTTTTTTTTGCGCTTTGCCTCCAGGTCCGGCCGCCTTGCGCCCTGGGTTTTTTGTTTGCTTGGGGCGGCATAAAGTCAGAGCCGGCCCTGGGTGCTGTTGATTTTGTTGACCTGAGATGACTAGCAGCACTGAGTCACTGTTCACACTTTCCAGGAGCTGGAAACCAGCTGGTTGGGTTTTCTGCATTTTTAGAGTACCAAAAGGGAATGGCTCCTCCCTTGAATTTGGGCCATTCCAGAGGATCAGGCAGCAAAAATGACTGTATTATTTTAGTTAGGAATGACTTATGAAGAATACATGACCATGGAATATTTTGCAGGAAAAGAAAGCATTTGCAAGACTTCATGATTCTGTTGATGTCAAACTAACACAAAATCTAAGCACCTTCTATATTTGGGAGAAATTTTAATCCAGATCTGGATCTCAACTCTAACGTGGTTCTCAAAAGCTTATATGCTACTGGGGAATTGGTCATTAGTCAACATTCAAAGGGGTGAAATATAGAGCTGGGCAAAATTTTTAGAATGATTAGTTTATTTGATGAAAGGTGCAGTTTTGGTCGACCCAAAACTATTCACAAATTTGACACAAATAATTTTGTCCATTCACAAAATGGCCAGGAGGTGGAGGCAGTGTGGGCACTACCCCTTCCCTCTCATACCCTTCAGCCTAATGGTTAGGGCACTCACATGGGATTTAGAAGACTCAGGTTCAAATCCTCACTCTGGAACAACCCTGAAATTAATTTTTTTTGATTCACCAAAAATTCCATAAAATGTCAACCTGAAATGATTTATTATGACGATGTTGATATTTTGTAACTGCCACTGAACCAAAAAAAATATTAGTTATTGGCCCAGCTCAGGTCATACGTATCAGACAGTCATCAGGAGGTATGGAGAGCTTGAGACTTCCTTCCTGTTTAGATTAGCTTTTAATATGTCATTTTATAGTCTTTCAGAGGAAGGTGCTGGTCCAGGACAGCACCTTCAACTCCTATGAAAGTTCCATTGAAGATGCTGAGCATCTCTCTCAGGATGAACACAGCATGGAATGTAAGTACAGTAATTATTCACTGAAGCAACTATGGCAGCTAACAATTAACAACACTGCTAAAAAATATCCAAACCCATGTATTATGAAAAGCTTCCAAAAACAATGGTATCAATTATTTCATATTCTTTAAAAAAAGTGTTGTCAGGAACCTCACCATGAAATGCCAGCCTCTAGCAACTAGAGACATCACAAACCTTCTTTCCAGTAATGAGATCACATAAATGTTGTAGAACAGTGAAATACAAAATATGTCCATTAGCATTTATTGATCTTTGGCAGTCATCCATGCAAATTCAAACAGCATTGCTGTAGCTGTTCATTAGAATGACAAGCTGGAAGATGAGGACTGCTCACCTGACATTTTTATCTGGAAAACAAACACAAACTAAAATAATACTGTTGGGGAAAGACTAATGTGTTATCAATTGTAGATGAAAGATTATCTGATAGCCAAGAACTAACCATTCAGTACCTCAAATCAAGTTGTCACAAGGGCAACTGCTACTGTACAACTGCTCTGCTACAAATAGATATGAAATGATTGAAATGGAGGAAGGACTGTTTGAACTCATTCAGTATATTCTATAGTGCCAGATAGAGCATGTCATATAGCCTGCAAATTACTACTATGTAAAAGGTTTCCTCTGACTGGGATACTGATTCATAGATTCATAGATTCTAGGACTGGAAGGGACCTCGAGAGGTCATCGAGTCCAGTCCCCTGCCCGCATGGCAGGACCAAATACTGTCTAGACCATCCCTGATAGACATTTATCTAACCTACTCTTAAATATCTCCAGAGATGGAGATTCCACAACCTCCCTAGGCAATTTATTCCAGTGTTTAACCACCCTGACAGTTAGGAACTTTTTCCTAATGATTTGTAACTAGTAAGTTAACATGTTTTGCTTGGTTTGCAGATATGCAGGAATTCAATGCAATTCAGTCAGCAAGACCCAATTTTTCATGCAGCAGTTATGATCCAAGTTTCAGAATGGCTATGTGATGACACAACTTAAATGACTTAAAGTATGCCAGCTAACAGGTCTTATACAAATAAATTGCAGACTCAGGGCATTTTTGAAGCCATATGTATTAAAAAACTCAACCTGTTTTCTGCAATGAACTTGGAATTCTTCCCCATGTCCAGCCTAAGTGGGTAATAAGATTTTCTGACTTTTGAACACGTATGTAAAAGACAGTATAGTGTATTTTGTTTTTCAGTTAGAGCTCCGATTAGAACAGAATTAAAGTGCTCTCCCCAGCGCGCCAGGCAGTTGGCCTTTTGTGTGTCTTGTTTACTGACAGAAGAACCTGTTGCTACTGAATTTTAAAGTTCTTCTTGCTAAGAGCTCTCACATACAGTCTTGACCCATCTTGTCATCACTCAATCACTTTATATTCTGCAGCTCATCTCACCATGTGGCAGCGCATTGAAGATCCTCAGCTGCCTGACACTGCTGATTAGAGCCTGAGAGGGGAAATGCCCTGCAGTTAAGGTCTCTTTTATCATCTCTGTATTTTTCCTACTTACAGATCAAAGGCTACCAGGGAAATTAACACCCAAGAACACTGAGTCTGTGCTTCATTACACAGTTTATTTACTAAAAGTCTAAAACAGATACAGACAGAGGAAAACTTGGTCATTTTTTCCAAATTCTGCCGTGTCTGCCACAAGAAATTGTTTGATTGCTACATTCTATTGTAATATTAATAGTATTGCATTTGGGGAAAACTCAAAGACTTTCTATTGACCAGAAATTTCAAAGGTAGCATGTGTTTCAGATAGGAATATATATTATATTTTCTTGCCCCTAGAAGCAAAATTATTCCAATGTAGACAAGAGTGGGCTAAGGAACATGTTATATTTGAGAAACATAAAAAGCCAGACTCAGGCACATTTACTTATGCTGAATACTACCCCCACAAGAAGCCCTGTGAATAAAAGGTGGTCCAAAAATCTGCACTCTCTCTGTAGCATTTTTTAGTATTTCAAGTAAAATGGAATATTTTGGTAGTACCAATAACACTATGAACAGTCTATTCACTCTGGCTATTTTAGTTATGAATAATTAAAACCAGAGATGGATCCAAGCAGCAAAATATGGATGTGGATTTCAAAGCCCAGTTTCCTCAGTATTTGGATTGGGCTGAGCTCATACCTAATTACAAAAATATTCTGTTTACATAATAAATAGAGTGCGGCTTATACCCAGGTGAGTAACTCTAAGTTAGGGTTGCTAATCGTACATTGAGCTTAAATACTATATGACAGTTATTATATGTACAGGAAAATTTGATTATTAAAACAGTGAATATTATGGAGTTTCAGCAGGTAAATTCATGAGCAAATCAATATTTATTAAGGCTAGACTGGATCTGGCCCTGATTAAGGGATAGCACAGCACCTCAGGAGGAGCTTGCACTCCAAGGAAGTAATCTGCTCTACTCCTTTCCCAGATGCCAATTACTTTGCCCCTCTTATTGGCTTTGCTCTATTGGTTGCCATGCTATAGGGCCAGAGTCAAGATTCTCCTACTCCTGACCCAATATAGTAGGGATAAAGTGGGGTATCAGGCTTTCCTGCTCCTGCTTTCCCCTCCATGTGTAAGCCAAGATATGAGGCGGCTGTGCAGGGAATATCATATCATCATTTTTTTCTCTGTTTGGGTGTCTTAGACCTAGGCATGATCTAGCCCTTGATGTTAACTTCTGCTTTAAAACCTTTAATTTAAAACCCTTTCCCCATTGATAGAAATGTCAATACGATTAATGGAATCAATCAGAATTCATGGTGCTCTCAAAGCATCCCAGTCAAGGGCTGTTCTGACCAGCAGGCAGGCAGGCAGGCTACTCATTTATAGTATCCTGCTACAGTGACCCCACAATTAAAAGGCTTTCTTCACTCTCCATTGCAAAAACTTTTAACCACTTAAGCCTTCTTGAGTAATAATGTTTTCAGATTATATTTCAACTAGGCTTTAAATTAAACAAACAAACACACACAAACCTAGCTGACAGTTTCTCCTCTATATAAACTAAGCCCTTCTCCTAGCTGGAAAAAATACAAAATGGACAAAATATTTAATGAAATAAGTAACAACTGTGCATAAACACATATAATTAGTGATGTGTGAACTTCCAAAGATTTGACAATTTAGTTCAGTTAAGCACCCGAAAGAACTAATTTTCTGGCACCTTTATAATAGGAAGCCCTGGGAAAACAATTTTTTTAAAAATGAGATTTCCACATTTCTGAACCAGAAAACCTGAAAGAACAGCCTCACTCTGTATTTCTTTATTTCCCTTTCGAGTCCCGGATGAAACCAGGTAGTGCAAACTTGGGAAAAAAGGAACAAATGCAATTTATTATAATAAACTTTTCAGAACGTCAAAAGTGGTTTGGTTTGAGCTGTTGAGTGAAATTTCAAGTCAGTTTTTATTCTACCTGAACCTGTTTACCCTGTATACTGC
Organism: Emys orbicularis; assembly: GCF_028017835.1. NCBI lineage: Eukaryota > Metazoa > Chordata > Testudines > Emydidae > Emys > Emys orbicularis. The sequence goes on along the minus strand of NC_088687.1, from coordinate 91,364,238 downwards.
AATTTTCTGGACATCCTAACACAAAGATACCTATGTAGTTTTTTTTCCTATAATATACTTACAATTTTGGTTTGTTTGTAGCAAAATAAACAAAAGCAGTTTTGTTAATTAATGGAATGAGTAACTGAACTTCAAAGGCTTTTTTATTTTATTTGTAATGTTTAATTGTAAACACATAGACAGTTTTATACTAAGTGGTATAAAAAGCTTTAAGAACATTATTTTTGAGAGGCTGCCTAATTCACTCACGGCTTTATCTCTTGTGATTTATGTGTAACACTGCACTTCTGTGTGGGTTATTGGCAGCGGGGATAGAACCTGTAATCTCGGGATCTTAAAGCATGAGCTTCTATTCCCTGAGCTAAAAGAGATAGCTCCACTGGACAAAGATGAGGCCCAATCACCATTAGAGGCAGACAGAGTGCCACATTGAGTGGAGGGTAGGTTACATATGACTCACTCCCAAATGCATGCCCATTGCAGCTGCTAACAAAACAAGCACAAGCACAATCTGCAAACTAGCTGAAAACAAGGTGAGCACTTCTCCATGCACAAACGCTCCTCTGTTTGATCAAGTTGGTGTTTTGCACATGTGCTAGGTACCCATGTATTTCTGGTAGCCAAAAGTTAATCAGTCACGTTTGGACATTTGGCACTGAATGACAAGAAAGTGCTTTTGTTTGTAAAAATAAATGATAAAAGAAAGAGAAATCCAATATAATATGCTTAAACTCTAATCTGGGGAAAAGGGGAGAGAGGAAATTGTGTATGTTAAGCATGTGTATGTGAGCTACATGCCTCTACAGACTAATTATGGGCCAAAAAGTCTTTCACCTCATGTCTAGTGCAGATTAACAGTGAGAGAAAACATGGTCTTTTGGCTGAAGAATAAGATGGGAAGCCAGAAGATCCGGGATTTTATTTCTGTCTCTACAGCAAACTATTTGTGACCCTGTGCCTCTGTTCCTCCACATAATAAATTGGGATGATAATGCCTCATTATATGATGGCTGTGAGGATTAATTCATGTTTTTAAAGAGATTTGACTGCCTTATACAGGAGGTGCTATATGGTCTATGGTTAAAATATTGTGAATAGTGAACAAAAGTCATTACTATCTGATAGCTGCTAGATAGATTGTTGAAATTAGAAATCTCTTGCGTTACTAAAAGATAAATGTCCACCATTCCAGTTGTCAGTTTATACGCTAGGACATTACCTATGCAGCCACTCATTTGGAAGAGAGGATCACTTCTCTTACCATTTTCTCCACTGCCCTGTCCCCTTCACCCCCTTCCCCTCAGTGTCCCCCTTCCTTCCCTTTAGTGAAACTCCTACCTAAACCCACCAAACAGTGGAATTAACATGACGTTTGCCGCCACCACCACCTCATTGCTCACTTTGCTTGTGTGTTGTACCCCTTTCACGCCCCTGAGTTTGATTTATCTATATAGATTATAAAAACTCTTTAGGGCAGGGAAGAGCTTAATTTGTGCTGGGGTTTGCTGGGGCTCAGCCAGCAACAATTTTCACCTCTTCTGTCAGTGGCATTTAGTGAGGAATGCAATTCTACACTTGCATGGAAAGCATGACCTTTCAAGTATGGCACATATGAGGTCACCTTTCATGTATGGCGCGTATGGGGTCATGTTGCGTGGAGGACATCGTTTTATTCTAGGAACAGTATTATCATTCTTGCTTGAGCCCTGGCCCAACTTTCTTTACAAATTAGGCACTGGGGCAGGGGCTGTCTTTTTGCTTTGTATTTGTAGAGCACCCAGCACAGTGGTCATGGCTCAGTTGTGTTCTGAGGGGCTGGGGCCTTCTCAATTGCCATGACGTTGTCTGTCACTGGCTGGAAAAGAAGGGCATATCTAACTCAGTTTCAGTCTTTTCTCTGAGGGCATAAGGAACTGATCTTGCTTTAAAGTATTTTGGTTTGACACCATCTTGGATATAAATCCTGGCTGTTAAACCTTCCAAAGTCTTAAATCCTTCTTTAAAAACGATTGAGTGAGCATCCAAGACTTCCTGGAGTGCTGGTGTTTTGCTAGGGTCTCATCCAAAAATTTCCAACAATTCAGTTTTAGATCTTGTAACTGATCTTTTTCTAGCAGATTTTGCATTTGTCCCCAGATCCCTAGAACCAGTAACTTTTTTTCCCCCCTTTCCTTTTTTGGCTTTTATATTTTATGGGGCTTAGCACAGAACCTACCACCCAGATAGGTTCTCTGGTGTAGGACACAGGGTCACTACAGTATTCACTAGTGGGCTCAGTCCTGCTTTGCACTGATGCACAGTGGAAACACCGCTCCAGAGCCTGGAGTCCCTTCCAGCTTTCTTTGCATTTTCTTTATTGAATCTGTATGATTTGCTGTAAGTGCAAATGTTGTAAGTTTTTCACTGCTGCTTCTATTGTTGTTCCTATTTCTACTGCTTTGAGCCAGGGTAAGCTCTCCCCTGCCAGGAATTTTCTGTGAATTCTCTCTCATTATTAATGCCATAAACAAATCTGTCCCACAGCATATCCTCTAGGACATTTCCGAATGAACAATATTCTGTTAATCTTTTTAGCTCTGTCACATATACAGTACACTTTCACCTGGCCTCCTCATTCTACTAGGAAACTTGAAACATTCCACAATAATGTTCGGCTTTGATGTGCAGTGCTCTGTTAACCTCTTTTGCAGGTGTTCTAAACTTCTGGTGTCTGAGGTTCTAACAAACTCCTTAAGAGAGAAAGTAGCTTTTATTGCCACAGACACTGAGGAAAATTGCTTTCTTTTTGTCCATTATCTATAATCTCATTTGCAAGAAAACAGTACCGGATCTTTCCATACATTCCTGCATTAAACTCCTCAAGTTTCCCATACACTGCCATTCTTATGTTCTTTCTTGTCACCAGTTTTGTAAGGGCCGCTCAGTGCACAAGGAACGCATTCTACTTACAATACTGAAGGCTGGGAATGTGCTGCTTTATTCAACTATATACAAACACAGTTGTGGGGAAAACACACACTAATTAAAAGAGCAAGTAAGGGAGGGATGGAGCATGACTCCAACTCATACTACTTTGAGTAACCTCTTGATGACCACTTTAATAATAATAATAATAATAACACCACTACCACCACCACCATCACAAAAGAAGAAGTCCTCTTGCAAATTTTACAAGTTATGGGCTTGTTAAATATTAGACATAGTTTTGGGAATTACTATGAACTTTACCAGCTAAAATTGCTAGTGACATCCTGGAAAACCAGCTGCTTTAACCATAGCTTTTCTTTCTGAGCATTGCTTAACCAGCAAGCTAAAGAACAAAAAACAACTGCTCCCCCGCCCCAAAAAACCCACCAGCCCTGAAAATGTCACAAATAAACATCAGAAACCAAACTACAAGTGGTGTCTAAGCATTCCTATGAACATTTGAAAGTCATTTTAATGCTATAGTTAATGGGTGTCAACACAAATTATCAGTAAAAAGAAGTTCAAAAGATACCCACATAAATTGTACTTTGAGTTATATGGCAAGAGGTTTTTTGGGTGCAAAATACTCTACCATTTACAGCAACAATACAGCCAATTCACAATGTCTGGGCACTACTATGACCACTTCTAATACTGCCACATAATCAAATCAGAATAGTTATGGCATTCAGATAGCATAAATACCACAAACTGATACAAAAGTAGTCCCTTAATATTGTAGAGGTGCTTAACTGTTTTTGCACAAGGAACATCTACAATAAAACACTCCAGAAGACCATAATTCCCTGATATCCTCTATTAAGACAGCAAAGATCCAGTCAATGGGATAAATCGTGTTTTCCTAGCTCAGATGAACAGTCCCATCGTCTTCAGTGTTTGTTTATCAAAACTTCAAATACATCACAGTAGCTTTTAACAACAAGCAGAAAGTTAGCATCTGGAATACAAAGGATACATGCAGGTTCATTTGATGCTGTGTAGAATACTTTCAGACCTTTCTGCTAGTGTCATGCACACTATGTGACTCTTGCCCAAAAAGACAGTTCCAGTTCAGTATGCAAAGAGTGATATTCGCACAGAGATTTGTCAAGTCTATAATCTTGAACATTCCATAGTAAGCCTAGTTTAAGCCTGCCTTTTACCACTGGGATAAGTAGCTAACATTCCAGGAAACTAATACAAGAAGAAGAGAAAACAAGTAAATGTTTACTCACCAGCCTTCTCCTTTTCTGAAATAACTGGCATAGCCTAAAAAAAAAAAAAAAAAAAAAAAAAAGAAGGGTTGCATTTAAGAAAAGGTAACAACATTAACTCAAGGATATCATTATTATTGATTTATCTCGATTGTGGTAGTGTCCAAAGGCTCTGAATGGAACTGAGGCCTCTGTGTTGTAAGCACTCTACAATCACACGTGAAGACATAATCCCCACTTCAAATGGCTTATGCTGTCATGTGAAAAAAAAAAAAAAAAAAAGAAGAAGAAGAAGCAACAAATGAGTGGAGAACAAATATAAAGGGAGAATGAAAGTAATGATGTGCCATGATCTTATAGACATCACCACCAATACAGTAAGTGATCTGTAAAATAGGGAATGACTGACTGATTCTGAAGGACAGAGCGGTGAAAACTGCACAGCTGAAAAATTGAGGATAAAATGCTCAAGTCCTTCTCCCACTGAAGTCATCAGCCATTCTGCTAATTACTCCACTGGAAGCAGGATGCAGGCCCAAACATAGGATTTCTCCAAGGCATGATGATTTCTTACTTCTTTAAAACACTTCTCAGTAGAAATAAAAAAGCTGTTGCTGTTCTGGTGATTTTTTAGAATATGAGTATAAGATTCACAGCTTAGTTTGCTTCTTCTCTTTCTCTCACCTTAACACAGAATTAATTAAGAAGAACTTTTCTCCCCCTAAAAATGGGGCCATGACTTGGTTGTTTTTAATATCAACATACTATCATTCACCTTTAATTGTCTCAATCTTTTTGACAAACTGAAACAGCTTTAAGAATATCTCAGATGTTGCAGGAGAAAGATGAGTGAATTATCTAATTTAGAGATCAGTTTAGAGCATATATTCAGAACCACCACGTTAAGGGGATATTTCCACATCTCCTTCAAGCATGTCATTATGGAGCTGGATACTACAGTTCTGACTCAAGAGAAAATCCTACTTCAGCCAATTGAAATGTTGCCCGGGTCAGGACTTCAGGATTGGGGTTGAGATATTTTGCCAATATCTCAGTATTGGAGTGAAATACCTTTAAAAAAAAAAAAAAAAAAAAAAAAGTGGGGAAACTGGGTAGAAGCCAACTTGAAATTTTCAGTTTGAATGGCTGCTTATGGAGATCCTTTGAAATGTGGCTAAATCCCTTAGCCAGTTTTGAAAATCCCAACCCTAATTTTTTTTCTGCTTCACTTTATTTTTTGGTATGATTTCTCGGGTTGTTTTAAAAGAGCCATTTTCTTTCTATACAAAATTTAAAAGAGAAAAGGATATGCACAGTTTATATAAATACATACTACATACAGTGGTAATGGTCATATGATAAATTGTAGAGTCATATGATAACTTTAACGATTCACTGTTGATTGCCTCACCTGCACTCTGCCCACTAGACTATCTGCACTGGGCCTTATTTCCAATATTGCAAAACTCTGAACAGCTACAGTTAGATACAATTTAAAACAACAGCAACGACCTGCCAGAGAAATGTTTCCTTTTTCCCTGTACAAAACTATAATTGTTCAGGTCAGGCACTATTTAAATTTACTCCAGTGACATATTGAAGATATTATCTTGTTCTTTCATAGCTAGAAATGGGAGCTCCATATACCATTTGTGACAAAGTTCCTCCTCTATCTTGGTGGGTCCTGCGCTTATTGGCGGATTTTCTTGCCTCAGAGATTCACCATGTGGGTTGGGGGAACAGCCCAGAGACCTTCCCCTCTGGAAGAACCCACAGTCCAGGTCAGTTGGGAGGTTTGGGGGGAACCCGGGCCCGCCCTCTACTCCAGGTTCCAGCCCAGGGCCCTGTGGACTGCAGCTGTCTATAGTGCCTCCTGTAACAGCTGCATGACAGCTACAACTCCCTGGGCTACTTCCCCATGGCCTCCTCCAAACACCTTCCTTATTCTCACCACAGGACCTTCCTCCTGGTGTCTGATAACGCTTGTGCTCCTCAGTCCTCCAGCAGCACACCCTCTCAGCTCCTTGCGCCTCTTGCTCCCAGCTCCTCACACTCACACCACAAACTGAAGTGAGCTCCTTTTAAAGCTCAGGTGCCCTGATTAGCCTGCCTTAATTGATTCTAGCAGCTTCTTCTTAATTGGCTCCAGGTGTCCTAATTAGCCTGCCTGCCTTAACTGGTTCTAGCAGGTTCCTGATTACTCTAGTGCAGCCCCTGCTCTGGTCACTCAGGGAACAGAAAACTATTCATCCAGTGACCAGTATATTTGCCCTCTACCAGACTCCTGTACCCCACTGGTCTGGGTCTGTCACACATTATAAAGACTTTCCAATAACTACTTTCAATCCTGGAATGTCCCAACATATTACATGTAAAACCTGTGACATTATTATGTACAGAAAAGCTATTTTAGGTAATGTATAGCATTTATTAGGTCCTAAGTGAGGCTGGCTTTATAGTGAAAGGGATATGAAAAAGTAGTACTAATACAAACTCTTTAAAACCCTCTGTGAAATACTTCTAAGGAAATTTTCTTTTAAAAATTCAATACACACACAATACCTTCAGTATACTTGTAGTATATGCAATAGTTTCATACATTCAACTGAACCCCACACTCAAAGTGAATCTGCTAAACTTTGCTTGATTTTGGTGTTATAACCATGGGAAGCCAGCAGGCTTGTCATGGCCTTTACCCAGACTCTGACACTGGCTCACATTTGCATGTTAGCAAACCTTGGAAAAGTGTTAGTTTTTATTGGTTAGAAAATTCCAAAAGAGTTAAAAAGTTGATTGGTTTGGGGTTTTGTTATGAAAATTTCACACAGCTCTGGCAATGATGTCATTAGACTATTTCATGATGGCTTGAAATGACATACACCTCTACCCCGATATAACGCTGTCCCCGGGAGCTAAAAATCTTACCGTGTTATAGGTGAAACCGCGTTATATCAAACTTGCTTTGATCCGCCGGAGCGCGCAGCCCCGCCCCTGCGGAGCGCTGCTTTACTGTGTTATATCCAAATTCGTTTTATATCGGGTCACGTTATATCGGGGTAGAGGTGTACTAAATATCCTAATTATGTCTGGTGAATACACTGCAATGCCTATATTTTGCCCTCAATTCAACACTACTTCAAGCAGGATTTTTCTGAAACATTTAAATCTAAAAGAAATATTGATTTGGTGGGAAACTTCATATTATAGGCTTCATCCTAAGAAAAATATACAGCTTCATTACTAACCATTTAAAACAGACTGATCTTGGAAAGGTTATTCAAAGGATTGGTAGCTGTGCTGGCCCCAGGATATTGCAGAGACAAGTAGGTGAGGTAATATTTTTTTACAGTAGAACCTCAGACTTACGAACACCAGAGTTACGAACTGACCAGTCAACTACACACCTCGTTTGGAACTGGAAGTACACAATAAGGCAGCAGCAGAGACCAAAAATACCCAACAACCCCCAACCTTCCCCCACCCCAAATACAGTGCAGCACTGTGTTAAACATAAAGTACTAAAAAAATAAAGGGAAAGTTTTAAAAAAAATATTTGACAAGGGGTAAGGAAACTGTTTCTGCGCTTGTTTCATTTAAATTAAGACATTTAAAAGCAGCATTTTTCTTCTGCATAGTAAAGTTTCAAAACTGTATTAAGTCAATTTTCTGTTGTAAACTTTTGAAAAAACAACCATAATGTTTTGTTCAGAGTTATGAACATTTCAGAGTTATGAACAATCGCCATTCTCGAGGTGTTCGTAACTCTGTGGTTCTACTGTATTAGACCAACTTCTATTGATGATACAGACAAGCTTTCGAGTTTACACAGAGCTCTTTTTCAGGTTTGGGAAAGGTTACTCAGTCTTTCGCTATAACAGTTCAGTACATGAGGAAGAATGGTTAAACTCTGTATTCCCTCTTTTGAGTCACTCCCTATCAGATTCTGGTTTTGTGTCTTCAGCTCTGCTGGACTGTGGAATGTTTGGGTTAGAACTAAATGAGAATAAATCATAACACCTACTCCAATTATTTAATTCTTATTCACTTTACAACTGTTATTGGTCATAAAGTCATAGAAGTTGGACAAGATGTGCCATTTAGGCCATCCCATTGCTAGTACATGATTGTTCCTTCCAATATTTTTTCAGTCACAATTTATATTATAAGTACCTTTATAAATAGTTGAGAGGCAATGTGGTCCAGTGGATAGGGCACTGGATTGGGAGTCAGAAGACCTGAGTGTTACTAACCGGCTTTGGACAAGTGACTGCCTGTCCTGGTGCCTCTGTTTCCCTTCCCACCCTCTGTTGTCCCATCTGTTTAAAACAGAAAGCTCTTCATGGCAGGGAGTCTCTCACATTATGGCTGTAAAGCATCTAATACAATGGGGCCCTGCTCTCGGTTGGGGCCTCCAGTCACTACTCTAATAAACAATTTCTAAAAACAATTTACAAGGGGTTAATAGATGTTATAACAATTTTTCAGAGGTGAGAGGTGAAACCCTGGCCCCACTCACATCAGTGGCAAAACTCCCATTGACTTCAATCGAGCCAGGGTTCCACCCAAGGAGTGTGATGGTTTTAAGCACATCAGCAGAATGTGCTGTAAATGGTTGTAAGCCATGGTTACAGATAACCCATTGGACTCTATGCTAACAATTGATTAATCAAATATTAAAATGTTAATCAATCATTTAGGAATCCTTCAAACATTCTTTGTAAGAGAACCCTTCATATAAAGTGTAGTGTTTTTTCCAGCTTACTTTTACATGTCCCAAGCAATGGGAATCCACCAATTGTCTTTTGTTTTATTATTAATTATTTGTATTATGTTGGCACCTAAGAAACAGTCAAGGTTCATGCCCCCATCATGCTAGGTGTTGTACAGACACATAAAGAGGACAGGCTCTGCTTCAGAGAGCTTATAAACTACATTGCAAATTATAGTACTGCACCTGAGTGTAATATTCCTCATATATTTTTAAGTTACAGCCAGGGCTCCAGAATGTATGGTAAGGCACACTTTAAACATTCCTATATATTGTACCTAAATCAATATATATCCCATGGGATGCTTCATGTAAATAAAAGACACACACAGGCTGGGGGTGTGGTGGAAGTAGGAGGTAACATTTATCTTCCTTTGTGAGACTATTCTATGATTGAAAAGATCTCACCTTCGGATGTCAAGTATCAGGGGGTAGCCGTGTTAGTCTGTATCTACAAAAACAACAAGGAGTCTGGTGGCACCTTAAAGACTAACAGATTTATTTGGGCATAAGCTTTCATGGGTAAAAACCTCACTTCTTCGGATGCATAGAGTGAAAGTTACAGATGCAGGCATTATATACTGACACATTTTCACCTTAGGATGTATTTCTTCTATTCAGAATCTTCCGTTTCTTAATTATAACAACTCCCTGTACCATCCTAAACAATCCTTGGTGTTTACATCCTTCAGATATTTGTATACAGTTATTACATCCCCCTTTTTCTGTAACATCTAACTTTCCATTTTAATCCACCACTCTAGCATTCCTTCTAATTTGTGTATATGTGTGAGGAATGAACTTCTGCCAGAGTTCAAATTTAAAGACTATGGTGTCTACTTCCACCCTCCATACATATTAAGGCAAGGAGAGGCCATTATGATCATCTAGTTTAATCTCCAGTATAACCCAGGCCATAGAATTTCACCAAGTGCTTCCTGCATTAAACTTATAACTTCTGGTTGAGCTACAGCATACCTTTCAGAAAGGCATCCAGCCATTATTTAAAGACCCCCCCCCCCCACTTCATTCATTTTATTCTCTGGATTCATCATCACTTTTTCTCTGGCAGGGAGAATGAGCAAGGAAGAGTGGAAAGGAGAGAACATGTGGTGGAGAGGAAAGGATGATGCATAGGTAAGGCCCTTCCTTTTCAGTTGTTTTTTAAAAAAATCCCAGGAATTTATCAGTTTATTTAAAAAAAAAAAAAAAGTAAAAACAGGTGAAAATCAGTAAAAACAGATAATGAAGGGCAACGGGCCTGGGAAGGGTGCTCAGTAATCACAGGGCCTGGGAAAGGTTGCCAACTTTCTAATTGCAGAAAACCAAACACCCTTGCCCGGCTTCTGCTCTTCTTCTTCTATGAGGTCCCGCCTCTGCTCACTCCATCCCCCCCCCCCTCCATCACTCGCTGTCCCCCACCCTCCCTCACTTGCTCATTTTCTTTGGGCTGGGGCAGGGGGTTGAGGTGTGGGAGGGGATGCGGGGTGTGAGTTCCAGGAGGGACTTTCGGTGCGGGAGGGTGCTGAGGCCTGGGACAGGGGCATGGAAGGGGTGGGGCTGGGGATGAGGGGTTTGGAGTGCAAGAGGGGGCTCCGGGCTGGGGCATTCAGAGTGCAGGAGGGGGCTCAGGGCTGGGGTAGGGGTGTGCAGGCTCTGGCCAGGCAGCACTTACCTCAGGCAGCTCCCAGAAGCGGCTAGCATGTCCGGCTCCTAGGCTGAGAGGCCATGGGGCCCTATGCGCTGCCCGCGCCCACAGGCACTGCCCCTGGTTCCCGGCCAATGGGAGCTGCAGAGCCAGCGCTTGGGGCGGGGGCAGCGCATGGAGCTTCCTGGCCCACCCCTCCACCTAGGAGTGGGCGGGACATGCTTGCTGTTTCCCTGGAGCTGCGCGGAGCCAGGTAAGGAGCCTGCCAGTCCCACACCAACCAGACTTTTAATAGCCTGGTCAACAGTGCTGACCACAGCCATCAAGGTCCATTTTTGACCAGGGGTTCTAGTTGAAAACTGGACACCTGGCAACCCTAGACCTGGGTGTTGGAGGGGGTAGTCATGATATAACAGTCGGGTGGTCTCATCTGTCGGGAGCCAGTTTCCTGCCTGTCTTGCTCCCCCACTGCGCAGAGGAAGTGGAGGAAGCTGCTCTGAAGAGCTGGGGCAGTAGGACCAGTACTCACAGGGTGCAGCTTTCAGCTCCTCTTTTGCAGAGTCCCTGCCAGCCTCCTCAGCATGCCTGACAGCAAGCAAGGCCTCTCAGGGCTTTCTCCCTGGGGAGCTGGTTCCTTCCATTTTATCAAGGCTCACTGCAGGGGCTCACTCTACCTGTTTTTTTCCTCTCTCTCTTTCTCTCTCCTGGCCTATTGCCTTCCCTTCTCAGGAGAGGATCCCAGGGCCTGGTCTTCCCCTTGGCTTTCTGCATCCCTAATTGGACTCCCCCACACTTCTAAGCCCTTTTTTTTATGATGATCCAGCTCCTCCCAGCTGGGCCTGATAACTAATTGATTCACCACACCCTCCAAGTCTATGCAGGTGAGCTAATTGAGTCCTGAGGCTCCCGATAACCCTTTTGCTGCCAGTGTGGAGTGTACACCCCCCAGGTGCCTAACACGTAACCTGTTTAGGTGCTTTTGAAAATCCCACTAGAGACCAGTCTGCAACTTTTCATGCCAAATACCTTGGAAAATCTGACTCTATGTGTGTCAAATTTTTAGAATTGGTAGATTTCAATCTCTCCCACCTGTTTTTCCCCCCTCCATAGACTGAAAGAGGAAAACTAATTTTCCTTATTTTTCAATTCCCAATTGGATTCTCAACATGAATGAACTAGTCAAAACAAAGAAAATATTCTCTCTGAATCTGTTAGCTAAACTTAAACCAAAAGTAATTAACGCTAGAACTTTTCTGCACAGCAGAAAGTGGAAGTACTTCTGTTTGGAAAAATGTATATGCCAGAATTCAGTCCATTGTAAAGACTGAAAATAACAATGATACTTAATGCAGTACATGACATTGTGTCATATTTATAACGCTTGAACTGACCTTAAAAGTTAAAAATGTTTTCCCCCGATTCTGAATTAAAAAAGAAGCATATTTTAACTCACTAAACTCTGAGGAGGGCTAGTTGATGCAGTATTTTTATTTATTTAAATGATTATAATAAGATTAGGCCTTAAAAATAGATTAAAAATAATTTGAAATTATGAGAAACAGGTTAAATTTTAAAAAGAAAAATTTAATTTAAATTTAAGAATCCAATTAAAAAAAACATTGATTTTTATCCACCCTGTTATCGAGTTTGGCCCATATTTATGAACAGGGGCGGCTTTAGGCCGATTCCCTGGAATCGGGCCCCGCGCCTTAGGTGCCTTTATAATTTAAAAATTTTTTTTTACTCACCTGGCGGCGGTCCGCTCCGGGTCTTCGGCGGCACTTTGGCAGTGGGGGGTCCGCTCCGGGTCTTCGGCGGTGGGGGGTCCTTCAGTGCCGCGGAAGACCCGGAGCTGAGTGAAGGACCCCCCGCCACCAAAGTGCCGCCGCAGACCCGGACCGCCGCCAGGTATTCGAATTGGGCCCCGTAGTTCCTAAAGCTGGCTCTGTTTATGAAGTACTTTGAAGTTCTTCTGAATGAAAAGCACTAGTTAAATGTCGTGTAATTCTAGTGCCTTGAGATTCTTTGCTTTTTATTCTTGATTGATAAGGAAATAAAATGATGAGAGAATTCCATCAAGTTTCTACCTCTCTTACTAAGGGCATGTCTTCACTAGCACTGTTAAAGCACTGTAGTCGCGGCATAGTGCAGCGCTATAAAAAACCCACCTTCACGAGGGAAATAGCTACAAGCGCTGGGAGCGCGGCTGAAACTTGCAGCGCTCAGGGGGGTGTTTTTTCACCCCCATAAGCGAGAAAGTTGCAGTGCTGCAAAGTGCCAGTGTAGACAAGCCCTAATAGAGGACAAAACACCAAGTAAGCATAGTGTTATCTCCCTAAAAAGTAAAATAATACAAACAGTGAGTAAATCTAGTTCCAGCAATTTCTCAGACAATTCTACTAAGGTTGAGCTTTTTCTTAACACAGCTACATATGCTGCTTACATGCTGCACAGTGGGATAACATGACTTATTGTTACTTAGGAAGAAGCAACAGAGGGTCCTGTGGCACCTTTAAGACTCACAGAAGTATTGGAGCATAAGCTTTCGTGGGTGAATGCCCACTTCATCAGACGCAAATGCCCACTTCATCACTTGCGTCTGATGAAGTGGGCATTCACCCACGAAAGCTTATGCTCCAATACTTCTGTGAGTCTTAAAGGTGCCACAGGACCCTCTGTTGCTTTTTACAGATTCAGACTAACGTGGCTACCCCTCTGATACTTGTTACTTAGGAGAAATGCTCGCACCACAAGTGCAGTTTTGAATTCACTGGTGACTTTCTTTAATTATTTCCATATGTCATAAATAAACTGCATTCCCAGGAAGTGATTTAACATTTCTGGCAAAGGAGCAATTAAATGGGATTTTCCTGGTAGTCCAGATGGGTCCACTGTAATGTCACATTATTCCTAACTTCTCACTCCTCGTGGAACAAAGGAACTCCACTAATAATTTCCACACAATCAAACAACACCTTTTTTTTTTTTTTTAAACTTCCAAGACTTTTGTACCCCTCACTATTTGATCTGAGCATCAGGATCCAAACAAAAATCCCTAACCACTTAAAATAGTCACTTTATTATTTTGTTAATACATTTTACAAGAACACTAAGGGCAGGTCTACACTTACTTCCTGGTCCGGCCGTAAGCAATAGATCTTCTGGGATCGATTTATCGCGTCTTGTCTAGACGCGATAAATCGATCCCGATCGATCCCGGAAGTGCTCGCCGTCGACGCCGGTACTCCAGCTCGGTGAGAGGAGTACGCGGCATCGATGGGGGAGCCTGCCTGCCGCGTCTGGACCTGCAGTAAGTTCGAACTAAGGTACTTTGAATTCAGCTACATTATTAACGTAGCTGAATTTGCGTACCTTAGTTCGAAGTGGGGGGTTAGTGTGGACCAGGCCTAAGAACAGGACTGCTTTAGAAATGTAACCAGGGAATTAAAAGAATACAGGACTGGAAGAGGCCTCCTGAGTTGTCAAGACCAGTCTCCTGCTATCACAGGCAACCCGGTCATGTAACCCCATTCATAAAACTATCAAGCTCCATCTTAAAACTATGTATGGCTTGCATAAAAAACACCTGCTGGAATGAATATACTCAAGATTTTGTTCACCACTGGACAGCAAGCTATATGAGCCTGGGAAAGGCTGACTTTGAAATCTCTTCTTCGAATTGTAGCACATCCACGTGTGTTGTATTGGGTCTCCACTCTATGTAATGTGTTACATCTGTACACGGTGACTGCAAAGTGGGGCTAAAATGCTACTATTCTGATCCAGCAGCATTTTACACTCACTTTACTCTTGCTTTGCACAGATTTAAATAACACTACAAAATGCAACACAGTGGAGATTCTTTAAATTCTTACTAATCTAGGGCTAAATTGTGACTCCCAGAGGCAGTGGAGTGCTAGGTGGGGTAGCTGCAGTATCTGACCTGTGGTGGAGGGAAGCATTATCTCTGCATAGGGTATTGTGTTACTCCTTTTGATCCAAGCAGATAGTAAAAATTCAGCATCCAGCAGGTTATCATTAGGAGGAGAAATTGATGCTGGAATCAGCTTTTTTTAATGCAATCCTGTTTATTTACAAGCATGTACAGCGTCCTATTCTCCTGAACACAGGAGTCAAACAGCCGGAGACAGCTTCTTTGCTTTCAGTTCCAAGCCCCTTTCAGCCAGCACTTACCCAGTGCTTGTTCTGCTGCTTTGCACCTGGTTTCTTTGGTGTTTCCCCTGCTTCTCTCTCTCAACCCCACACCCCAAAAAGTACTACCCAGCAAAACCCCTCTGTCCACACAGGTCTGTTTCTGTGGTGTTGCAAGTGCCTATGTTTTGGGTGGAGGCTCCTATTGTTTCTTACATTTATCCTGAATGAAGGGTGGCTATTATGCCCACCAGTTTGAATGAGATTTCACCCAGTCCATAACAGTATAAGACCTTCAAGAGCAGTGAGAGGGACAACCTCAGCAGGACACTCGCTCCACCTGTATGAAGCGATAGTGTTCTGTTGGGTAGCACTACTCTCTTAGTCATGCCCTGGATACACTCTGGCTTTGTCTGCACTGCAAAAAGGTGTGTTTTTTACATCAAGATAGCTATCTTAATATATAATCCTAGTGGAGACAAGGCACAGGTAGTTTTTCAGTGTAGCCAGCTGAGATCAACCCCATGCCCCCTCCCCCCAACCCCACCACCTAGGGTCGAACGTGACTAATTACAGTGAGGTAAAAACTACATGGGCCTTGTCTTCACTAGGATTTTGCATTGAGATAGCTATCTCGATGTCAAAACCCCCCTTTATGGTTTGTGCAGTGTTTGCAGGAATATTTAGTAGGTTCCCTTGCACACAGGAAACACAAGCAGGTGCAATAGGGTTAACTCCAGTGTAAGTGCTATATCTGGCTAAACTGTATATTAATTGGCACAGACTATATTAAAGGTGCTTATAGTGCATAACTGCTGAAATGAGAATCAGGTACATCTTTTAATTTTCTTTATATTCTTCCATAAACCAACTCCAGGGATGCTGTATTACAAACTTTACAGTCATATCAATTATTCCAAACAGGGTTCTGAAAGGCTCATTGTGTAATTATACATACGCTAGTAGCTCCAGGCTGACATGTCTATTTAAGTCCATAACACTTTATTTTCAGAAGGAACAGAGCAGGTAAGGTGTAATTGGCATCACTTAAGTCACATTTCCAATGCCAAGATGGATATTTTACAAAACCTTTCAATCTTATTATGCTGTCAGCTGTCCAGTAATTTCTTGAGTACGTATTTGAAGAGACACGTTGGAATACTTCCTTGCCAGTGATCTGACATAGCTTGAGTCACTAGGCATTTCTCCAGTTTTTATACAGAATGTATTGCATTATCTTCAACATTGCTTTATTTCTAAATTTGGCAGTGAATGCAAGAGTGCCTCTATATCCTGACCTTTTTACTAAGCCCAGATGCTCCTTCTGCAATTTGTTTAAAGGAAGATACTCAAACTACAGTTAGGTAAAAGAAAGAAGTATGTTTGCTGGTGTCTGGACAGTGTGCTGCTGGCAAAGCCATACAGGAAGCCTAGGTTCAAGAATGAACTCAAAGGGTACACCTAAACTTCAGTACTGGCCGGGGCCAGCTGACTTGGGCTTTCAGGGCTCAGGCTGCAGGACTAAAAATTGCTGTGTAGATGTTTGGGTTCAGGCTGGAGTCTGGGCTCTGAAAATCCTGCAAGGAGGGAGACTGTCAGAACCCATGCTCCAGCCTAAGCCCGAACATCTACACTGCAAATTTTAGCCCCTTAGCCCAAGCCCTGCAAGCCCAAGTCAATTGACCTGGACTCTGAGGGTACAAAAATTTTATTAAAGCTAATGTTAAAATTATATAATACACAGGTTGAGAAAAGAATGTCTGTACATCTGAGTATATCTAAACTGCAATATAAGCCAGGGCTCAGACTCAGTCTTGCACCCAACCCCCACTTCCATCTACATACAAATCTCTCAGACTTGGGCTTGGACCTATGGTCCTAGGACCCTGTGGGGATGGAGGGATCAAGCCAAGTCAAGCCAGAACCTAGGGTTTGAGACCTATTGCTGTGCAGTGTAGACACAGCCCCACCACACCGGGTCCTGAGAGACCGCCAAAAGTATCCCACAATCCCATGGGCCACCTTCCTTTGTCCTCTCTATCTCAAGAAGCTCCAGTCAACTCCAGGGAAACAAAGGCAACCCCACTGTGTGTAGTACAGCAGCACAGTGACTCAGCATTTAACCCTTCTGTTTGCTTCTGAACACTGAGCTGCAAACACACCAGAGAGCCTTCTGTGTTTGCAATGGAGACTGAACAGAAGTCTTCTGCAAAGTGCAGAATAGTCTGGGGAGCACAGACAGATTTTGTTAAATCTTTGGTGTGAGATCAGCAAAAACAAAGCCCACACATTTGTTTGTAAAAGTTCTCACTGCCCATACCCAGGCACTGGTTTTCAATCTGTGCATTTAGTTTTTCTGCTTCTGTAAATACAACTGGCTTCACTCAGAACCATATTGTTGCAACAACACATCACCTAGCCCACAGCTGTTTGCGCCCACACTGACCATTATGGATTTGTTCACATCATAGTACATGAGAAATGGAGCTGTGGAGATCATTTATTTTACCTTTTTGAAGGCAATTTCTTGATTTGGCCCCATAGACAAGACGTGTTGGACTTTAACAGTTCATTCAGTGGTTTTGTAACTGTAAAAGGTTCTTGTAGGTATTGACCAAAGTAATTTATCATACCCAGTATGTCTCAATTCAGGGACATTAATTGTGCACTCGGTTCTTGAATTGCTTTTGCTTTCTCAGGGTAGGACTGATTCCATCTGTATTTATGGTCTGTCCCAAAAACTCAATTTGGAATAGGAGGAAAATGCATTTTCCCTTGTTTAGTTTCAGTCCAGACTGATTGATTAGGCTTAGGACTTCGTTAAGGTTTTTGTTGTGTTCTTCCTTCGAAGATCCATATATCAGAATGTTGTCCATTAAAACAACAACTCCATTTGTGCTCATTAATGGTTCCGCCATCTTTCTTTGGAAAATGATAGATGTATTGGTAATCCCAAAAGGTAATCTTTGAAAGCAAAATCTCCCAAAGGATGTGATAAACACAGTCAGTTTAGCAATTTCTTTGGCTAAAGGAAATTGCCAGAATCCACTCGAGGCATCCAGATTGGAGAATACTGTAGTTCCTTTCACTTTGGGGAGGAAGTCATACAGTGTTGAGAGGATATATTTTTCTCTCACAACTACTTCATTAAGTCTTTTAAGATCAACACATTTGTATTTTTCCACTTTTCATTATAATTGATACCATTGGGGCACACCATACTGTTGGATCAGCTTTTCTTGATTATGCCAGTCTGTTCCATTTTCTAACTCAGTTTCCACTTTATGAAGTAATTGGAATCCTGCAAAATGTATGTATCCTCAGGTTATTTGTACTGGATCTCCTTTCAAAAGTCCAATATTAACAAATATTCCATCGATTTCCTCCACCTTTCTCACTTGACCCATCATGGCTGCCATGCTGCGGCTGAGAAGGCTGTTGGTATGTGATCCTTTGATCACATGCACTCTGAATGCATAACTTTTGTCTTTGTAAGTTGTTTCTGTGGTGAACTAGCCCATGCAGTTCAGAATACTTCCAGGACTAGTCAGAGCTATGTCGGTGACTTAAGCTCTGGGAAGGGTTGAAAGTGATTGTAAATCCCTTTTGAGATGGCTGTGACATCAGCTCCTGAGTCAATTCTGACATCAATAATCTTGCTATGAATATTCAATTTCATTCTCCAGGCAGGCTCTATGTCAGTGATACTCAACCTATGGTCTGTGGACCCCTGGGGATCCTCTGACTATGTCTAAGATTTCCAAAGGGATCCGCACCTCCATTCGAAATTTTTTAGGTTCCGCAAATAAAGAAAGGTTGAAAACCACTGTTCTATGTCATCATACGTGATAGATCCTCAAAACAATGGCTCTTAATTATCTGTACTATAAGTCAACTTCCTGACTGCTTGGGTGTGGCAAACAGGTGCAAAATGTCCATATTTTATGCATATGTTACACAGTGTGCCTCTCACCCGACATGCATTGTCTTTTGGAATATAACTTTTTCCACACTGTGTGCACGTAGCCTGGAATTTGTCCCTTTTAACCCATGAGTTCTCTCTCCTTGCCTTAGGTGTTTTATGATAATAACTTTTAACACTAAACTGTCTGTTTATAGCTTCTACACTAGTTTCAGGTTTTTCAAATTGCTCCTGCCTTTTGTTTGACTAATTCTGACTGCTTTGCTATCTGTATAGCTTTGGCAAGGGTTAAATCTCCCTTCAACTGTAGCTGCTGTGAAAATTTTTTGTCTGTTAACCCAATAACCAGCCTATCACTGATATTTTCGTGTTTTGCATTCCCAGAACCATAGTTTTCAGCCAAAGTATGCAAAGTTCTTTTAAAACATTGAACATTCTCCCCTGGTTCTTGAATTCTCTGGTGAAAACATGCTCTTTTGCAAACTAAGTTTCTCTGAGATATAATGTATGCCTCAAACCAGAACTCTCTCACAGTCATCTTTGTGACTGTCTTCAGTAGGATCAAAAGATTTGTGCTTGCGTGCTTCCTCATAGCATATATTAAAGATGATAGATGTATATCTCCAGTTTATTTTGTGCACCCTGGTAGCAGTGAGAAATTTTGCAAAATATTGTTTCCTGTCTGGCCATTCTGAAGGTTTGTCAAAAGCCAAAGTTCTTGGGGGAGGAGGGAAAGAGAGAGAGGGATTGAAGAGTGGCATGTTGATGAGATCCTGCAACCTTTGCTGCTTTATTCCTTCTGTGTGCAATCTTTATTGTCTTTTCCCTTCTGCTTCTGTTCCTAGTTTACTCCTGACACCCTGTCATGTTCTTCTACATCAGATAGAGATGGGCAGGTCTGGATGAGGTTAGCTTAAATAAGGTATTATACACACAGTGCCACCAAGTGGTGGAACAGTGTAATACAGTTCAGCATTCCATTACAAAGCCTGGGACAAAGAATTTTCATGGACTGTTCCAAAAGGAAGCATTTCTGTGATGAATTTATGGTTGAAATTCTGGACAGAGCTCAGCAGAAAACTGTTTGAGCAGCTGATATCACTAATGGCCATAAGAATACTGACTTCTGCTGCATCACCCACACCATGGCCTGAGTGACCTGCACAGTACCTGTGATGCAGTCCAAAAACAGCTTGGAAAACTCCACAAGTGGGTGGCCCATGTGATCGGGCCCCATGAGTGGCTAGGCAGGGCAACCTTGCCCCATGAAGTCCTCCTTATTGACCCCCTTCTCTGTGGATGCCTCCACCACCGGCTTCCCCAGTGCCAAGTGCACTGCAAATCAAGAAAGAAAGGAAAGAAGAATGGGGGGCCAGGGGACATGGTAGGGGGTTTCTGTCTTGTACATGGTTTCATTGTTTGCACTTGTTCATGCACTTTTTTTCCTTTAAGGCTCTGTTGTTAATGGTGTTTTGATGTGGTAATGACAGCTGGCCTGCCTGGCAATTGGCGAATGTTATACTTTTTTCATGCATGTTTTATTTTATCAAGAAAGTTTATTGCATCACATTATACAATGCTTACTTAAAATAATAAAGGTGAACACATGATCAGGGACAATTAAAAATTAGTATGCAAATACTATTCCTCAAGACACTTATCTACCACTTAAATCACTTCCTTACATCAATCCTTACAATGACTCACGCCCACCCCCTGCCCCAATTTCATAAGCGATCATGTCATTCATAAATACATTGCATGGCAATCAACTCCCTGGCCCCCAGCATGAAACCCCCCACAATCCATGAAACCAGTAACCACCTCCCACAAGCAAATTCATAAATGTACTATCCCTCTCCAACTGGTCCATGCAAGTCCACAACGTGGAAGCACAAAGCATCCCTGACTTCTGTTGCCTGGGTGGATTATCTCCAGCTGTAGTAGCTGCACTTCCTGGCTGAGCATACCAGTTCAGTGGTCCCTCACTGTCATAGGTCCATTTGGGGGGGAAATGGCTCACCTCTGGCTTCACAAAGATTGGGAAGAGCACAGCAAGCCACAATAATGCAGACAGCATTGATGACACTGGCATCCAAACATGTCTGAAGACACCTCCGATGGGATTTCAATCTGCCAAAAGCACATTCAACAACCATTCTATACCTGCTCAGAGGCGGCGAGTTGTATGGGCCCGTGGTGCCTGTGCTCCAGCAAATTCAGGGCCCCAGGGGCCTGGCTCCACCAATGTTCGGGTCGGGTCTCTCCCCCAGCCCCACCTGCTGCGCCTGTGTGCCTCCCCCAGAGCATCCCCTGGGCCCGCCTGCTGTTCCTGCGTGCCTCCCCTGAGCGTCCCTGCCTCATCTGTGCCCAGGGCAGCAGGCAGCTGCCCCCTGCAGTTCCGCGCTGCACTCCCTTGCTGGCCACTGCTGGCTAAGGGAGCGGCGCCGGCGGCAGGCTGACTGCAGCGCTTGTGGAGGGAGGAGATGCAGCAGCATGGCAGCCCCCCAGCAGGCGACTCCGAAGGGGCTTATCCTGTCTGGACATCCTGAGCAGCAGCCTGGGGCTTGGGTGAATGTCGTGCCGGGGGCGAGGGGGAGGAGAGGGAGGCTCCTCCCCCGGAGCTCGCTGCTGCCAGTGGGGAGAGGGCTGGGGGGAGTCCTCCTCTCTGGCCCTAGCCCCGGGGCAGCCTGCCTGCTGTGCCCCAAAGTTTGAACTCCTCATCCCCAGCCCAGCCCCACCCCCGAGCCCGCACCCCCAGCCAGAGCCCTCACCCCCCTCCCAACCCTCTGCCCCAGCCCTGAGCCCCCTCCTGCACCGTGAACCCCTCATCCCCGGCACCATTCTTTGCTTAGGAGTTGACATTTCTTTCCTTTGTTCTTTATAAGTGGTTCTTACGGGTGCATTGCTGTGGGTCCTAGACTGTCTGACGTGACTTGTAGGCCTTGTCTGCACTAGGTTATTCTACACCAACATAGCTGCATTTGTGCAAGCCCCTAGTGTAGGACAATCCATGCCCAGTTAACTATGACTTGTGCTGGCACAGTTTATCTCAGTGTGAAACCCCAGTGAGAACAAGCCCTTAGTAAGGTGACAACTCCACTTTATCTAAAAACTTAGTTTTATAAAAACAAACCCTTAAGACCCACAGAAAAATGTTCCCCGTGTTATTCTTTAAAATTCCATTGAAAAAACTGGTTTTACAGCAAGGACAAATTTCCATCAAATGTTCGCAACCCAAACGTTACAGCACTGAGAACTTGGAAGCACCTTAATTGATTTTCATTGTCCAAGATAAGAGATGTGCAGACTGTGAGAAAATCATAAATAGGTAAAGAAATACTTGTTTACAACATATGGCTTTCAGGCTGGCCAGGTCCCCAATAATAGAGTTTCGCATTTACCTCCCTGTGCCCATTAATGAAGATTTACTCTTTTAGATCCCTTTCATCTTGGTTACTAGGCTGAAATATTTGTATAATAGTTAAAACAACAAATCCAGTTAAATCAGTGTACATCCCCAGTAGTAATGCTCTGCACAGCCATGTCAATAAGCCAGTTCTGCCTGCTCTCCAGCCTGGGAGAGGAAAGGAATGTCTTACCCCTCATCACCAGCCTCATCCCAGCCACAGGCCTCACCCCAACCCTCTGCCCCAGCCCTGAGCCCCCTCCTGCACCGTGAACCCCTCATCCCCGTACCCCAACCCTCTGCCTGAGCCCCGCCCAAACCTCAAATGCCTCATCCCCATCCCAGAACCCTCACCCCTAGTCAGAGCCCTCACCTCCGCACACCCCAACCCTCTGCCCCAGCCCTGAACCCCCTCCTGCACTCCAAACCCCTGAAACCCACCCCACTAATTTTGTGTAATAATAATCAACAATGGAAATTCTTAAAGTTACCCAGAGAAAAAGAACAAACGGGTAATTCAGAGTAGTTCAACACCCAGCTTGCAAACTTAAGTTATACAAAAGAAAGATGCGGCAAATCTAAAAGACAAGAAAAGGAGTTTTCATCAGTCTTGGCTATCAAGATTTACGTGGTTGGAGTACAATAGCGAATTAGACAGAGGTTTTTGCTTTTGAGGTTTATTGATCCAAGAGTGTTTCGTTGTTTCCATATTCAAAAGAGTATTAATAAAGTTGATATTCTTAGTTAAATAATTTTTTCTTACAATAGTGATATTGTGCAATATAGGGAAACTGTTAAATGCTTATTGTTTCCAGTCCATTTTTACATTATTTAAAAAAATATATATCAGCTTACAAGGCAGGTGTGTGTGGGGGAATGGGACTTGGACCTGTTCTGGGCACCACCAAAAATTATACAAACCTGCCACCAGTGTACCTACTGAGAGTGTAATTAAACCATCTTTTGCCAAGGCCTCCGAAATCAAGGTATGCTTTAATAAGCCAAGGCATAAGTGGGTATTGCAGCGTGCTCCAGAATAATGGTGGGGACAGTAATTCTGTTTATGACAATATCATTTGGTGGGAATAGTATCCCAGCCTGTCCAAGAATATAGACTACTGATCAGTGAATAATCCTGGCATCATGAATTTTCCAGTGTAACCCATGTTGACATTCAGAATTGACCTTTGTTGTCCACAAGGACCTGCATAACACTGGAGAAGTACCTTCTGCAGTTTATGTACTCATACTCCTTGAGGAGGGCAAACTATGGACACATGAGTCTCATCAATGACCTTGGTGCAGGTTGGAAACTCCATTCTCTCAAAGCCAGCAATTACTTCAGGAATATCTTTTATGCCTGCCACCTTGAGGTAAACCACATGCCTGATTGCCTCAGAAACTACTGCCATCATTTTACCCACAGTCAACTTTCCAACACCAAACAGATTGGCTGTAGACCTGCAGCAGTCTGGAGTAGCCAGCTTCCAGATGGTTATAGCAACCTGTTTCTGGACTGGGACGGTCTCCCTCATGCATGTGTCTTTACAGTGCAGGGTCAGAACCAGCTGCTCACAACGCTCCAGAAACGTAGCTTTCTTCATACAAAAGTTCTGGACCCATGGCTGGTCATCCCAGACTTGCATGACAATGTAATCCCATCAGTCTGTGCTTGTGGCCTTGCTCCAGAAGCACCAATCTAGGTAGGGGGCATCAGCAATTGTACCGAGTGTCTTGAGAAGCATCAGTCAGTTCGAGACTGCCATGTCTATGTCCTCCTCCTCCTGCTCCATCATAAGCTCTGTCAGGTGTCTTTGGTGGCTTTCACTCCAAGTTAAATCCTGGGAACTGGGGAATGCTGGCCAATCAGCACCCGTCCCCCTCAACTGGCCAACAGGTGCTAGAGACTCCTCATGGAGGAGGGGGAAGAGCTACTTGGTATCCCTCAGCGTGTGTCCTCTCCCGCTCTGTTGGAACTGTCTCCCATCACCACTGACCCCATCAAGTTCCCTCACCTGTTGAGGCAGGTGGCTGGCATTTTTCCTAGTTTCACTTATTCAGAACTCCTTGAACTCAAAAATATTTCAAATGTTCAAAACACACAAAAAATCCTAAGCACTCAAAAGAAGATCAGTCTATTCAGCGTTTTGAAGAGAAGGCTAAGAGGCAACTTGACCACAGTCTGTGATTATCTAGGCAGGGTGAAGATATCTGATACCTACAATGCTCTGTAATCCAGTAGACAAGGTCATAACAAGATCTTGTAGCTGAAAGTTTAAGTCAGCAAAATTCAGTTTGCTAATGAGAACATAAAAACGGCCACACTGGGTCAGAACAAAGGTCCATCTAGCCCAGTATCCTGTCTTCCGACAGTGGCCAATTCACAATTTTAACAGTGAGAGTAGTTAAGCATTGCAAAAACTTACCAAGGAATATGGTAAATTCTCCAACACTTGGAATCTTTAACTCAAGATTTGATATATATTTTTAAAAGTTATGCTTTAGTTGAACCAGAACTGAATAACCACTGGTTTAAATTCCATGGCCTGTGTTATCCAGGAGATCAGACTAGATAATCATAACAGTCCCTTTTAGCTCTAAAATCTATGGACACTCAAATGGGTTTCAAATTAAGCAAATTCTGTAGTCCTTACTCAGGCAAAACTCACTCAGTTAAGGCTCCAATCCAGCTATAAACTATAAAGTTGCTTAAGTGCTTTGCTGGATTCAGATCTAACTACAAAATGTAGATTTGGAACAATAATAATACTTCACACAACTGCAGCTCCTTTTATCACAGGGTTTGAAAGTTCTGTAAAATGTGGGTAAGTATAATTAGAAACAGCAGAGGCATAAGAAATTAGATTAATTTAATGTCAGATCCACCAGAAATTAGCCTCTCTGGAAACTGTCCCACAGAAGCTTCATGAGTCTATGGGCTATACAACCACAAAGATTATTCCCTCTTCTGAAAAGAAAAGGGTTCCCACTCCAATGGCTGTGAAATACTCACCTCAACTGCATGCATATAAAATATATTGCATAGATACAATTCTGTTATATATTATTAATTATTATATCTATGTGCAAATTAAGTTCTAATATTTATATTCAGGAGTTCCACCCAGCATGCGAATGCTTACTCACAGGAACTTTTGCCCATCCATTTTCATTCTCCTTTTCTCATGAAGGAGAATTACTACAGTTCTAGATATGAATTAACACAAGTAGCCTTTGGTAGGGGGAAAGATTGTCCAGAGAATCAAGAGAAAAGGAGACTCCTCCATCCATGTAGCTATGCAATTTATGGCTACGGATTTCTCTTCTTTTCATTTTTGACCCTGATGACTGAGCAATGGAATAGGAAGAGCAGCTCGTGACTGCGAGGGGTAGGTGAGGCCCCATAGATTCTTGCCTCCAGGCAACCATGTTGCCTTTAGACAGCTTTCATTGAGATGAGTGCTTTTGTTTGATTTCCTGCCCCCCACTGCCTCACATTGGTTGGTTGGCGGGATGGATGAAGGGTAAATTTTTGTACATGGCAGGTAGCTTTGGGCTCCTGGGCAGTCAGAAAGGAGGAGGGGTTGTGTGTGGGAAGACAGTTCTATGAGGTTTAAAAAGAGCTAAAAAAAATCTAAAAACTGAAAAGTAAGCAACATTTAGTTTTAAATAGGCAATTAAAACCAAGAAACAATAAAAACAGTGGCAGTTAATGGAAAAACACACGAACTAACAATGGCCCAGAAGAGGTGCTGTTGGGCTAGTTTATAACTAAGTAAAATATTTTTTAAAATTGAATTAGTTAATTGTATGCCAGTTTCCCCCGGGGATATAATGCAGCTACTTTCCTGTTTGTATACCTCAAATACCTGCTCTGGCAGGGGAAACCAAAGCTGCAATTAGCAGGCCAAATCTTTCGGATCCTGGCCAACATGAACTCTCAAACGATCTCAGCTATTTTAATCATGATCAAGAAACCTTTGACATTAGCCCATCCCTGAAAATCCTTCAGCTAAACATTGAAGGTCTCTCAGCAGCTAAATATTCCATTCTCCAGTTCTTCTAGTCTCCAAATATAACCCAGGTGTAATCTGCCTTCAGGAGACATATGTTGAATCCCTTTGTAACAGCTGCTTTAACATCAAAGATAATCTTATGAGTTACTTTCTGCATAGCAAATATGGAAGTGCTACTTAGGTTAGAGCAGATTTTACTGACATGGAACCACTCCCATTTAATTCAGACCGCTGTGACATTGTAAGAATTGGTCATTTCAGATTGGCAAATGTGTACAACCCCCCTACCCACCCCTGGCCTACCCAAACAATTCTTCTTAAGCTCCCACACCCTGCCATCTATGTTGGAGATTAATAGCAAATACACTGTCTGGAGATAACAGAGAATCAGATCAAAATGGAGTTGACCTTTTGGACTGGGTCTTACTCCATGATCTTCACCTCATTCATGATCCAAAACAATGGGGTACTTTTGATTCTGCCAGATAGAAGCAAGACTACTCTCCTTACTTCACCTGGACCAACAGCACAGGAGATCATCAACTTCAAGCTATAAGCAGTGTATTGGAAAAACTTCCCACATAGTCAACGTTGTTTGATCCTTAAGATCATCTGAACCATACCTACTGTGAGCACCAATCAAAACCCTCACTGGGACTATTGGAATGCAAACTGGCCCAACTTTACACAATTCACCAATCACAACATCACTTGTATCCCACACAACACCTCTATTGAAGAAGCTTATATGTGGTTCACAGAAGTCATTTACAGAACTGCCACCAACTCAATTCCAAGAGGTTGTTATGAGATTTACATTCTTTGCCTAGATGAGGAATGCACAGAACTCCTCAAGCTTCATGAAGAAACTGGTGATCCAGACAGCCTCAGATATTTTAGACAGCTTGACCACTTCTAGAAGAGCAAAATGGGATCAGGCTACCATGGAACTAAACGTGTCAGGATCCAGCCACAAAGCTGGGTACTAATAAGAAAATGTGGTGCTGCTTAGAAGTCTCTTGCACAGCACCATTATGCAGTCTCTCCAAACAACATTGCCTTTGCGACAATTTTCAGGTGGGTAACAGATAAGGACAAAACATCTTGAGGAGAGGTGAAGAAGAAATGGAAGCAATATGAACAGTTCATGCCTGAAACTGAAGAAGATTTCTAGCCTTTCACTGCAGATGAAATAGAAAGGGTGATCAAAACGTTGAAGACAGGTCTTTACCTGTGGACTTGATAATTTCTTTCCTGAATTGCTGAAGAACCTGGGAAAAACTAGCAGACAATGGCTACATCTTTCTCTCTAGAGTAATTCAGGAGAATAAAATACTTAAAATTGGGCAGAGTAAAGGTAATAGCCTTGCCAAAACTTAATAAAGAATATCTACTTTGCTAAGATGTGTGTACAAACTACTTAAAAAGCTTATCTTTCAAAGAACTGCCTCTCTCATTGGTGATATCTTGAATGTAGATCAAGCAGGTTTCAGACCAAACCACAGAACCTGTGATCAAATACTGGCACTCACCACCTACATGGAGAATGGCTTCCAGAGCAGGAAGAAGACAGGTTCAGTATTCCTAGATCTTACTGCTGTACATAACATGATCTGACATACTGTACAAACTGTCATTGGTCCTACTGAAGTGCGCTGTGAACTGTTGCTGAGAGGCTGTTGATTTCAAGTTTCACTTGTACAAATGAACAGCTCCTGGAAGTCCTAAAACAATCGTCTACCTTAGGACTCAGTTCTAGCACCAACACTTTTTAACCTCTTTACAAATGACCTTCCCAATAGCACTTCCAGGCATTTTATCTATGCAGATGGCATCTGTCTGGCAGTGCAGGCCCGGGATTTCAGTCATCTACAAGAAGTTCTGAATGTTGACATGAAAGAGAGGGCCCACTATAGCAAAAGATGAAGACTTTAATTAGTACCATAAAGATAGTTTCCAGCTGCTTCCATCTATACCATGCAAAGGCCAACAAACAGCTGAACATCTTCCTGAATGGACACATGTGGACCATGACCCAAAGCCTGAGTATGTAGGTGTTACTCTGGACCATACCTTGACTTTCAAAGAACACCTTACTTAGGCCTCACTGAAAATAAAGACAAGAAACAACCTGATCATCAAATTAGCTGATTCTTCCTGGGGAGCCAATGTGCAGACATTAAGAAACTCTGGGCTTCCCTTGTGCTATTCTGTAGCAGAGTATTGCTCCCTGGTGTGGCTCAGCTATTTTCACACAGTACTAGTAGACACAGGTGTGTGCAGCCCATTTCATTAGGGTATGCACCCAGGGAGCCCCGCCCTAGCCCCGCCCCTGCCTTGCCCTAGTCCCACCCCCATCCACTCCCTCCTACTTCCCCCCTCAGAACCCCCAACCCCCCTGCTCCTTGTCCCCTGACTACACCCTCCTGGGATCCCTGCCCCCCCCAGGACTCCACCCCCTACCTAAGCCTCCCTGCTCCTTGTCCCTGACTGCCCCCCTAGGACCCTACCCCCTACCTGTCCCCTGACTGCCCCGACCCTTATCCACACCCCCGCCCCCAGACAGACCCCTGGGACTCCCACGCCTATCCAACTGCTCCCCATCCCCTGACAGGAACCCCAGAACTCCCGACACATACAACGCCCCCCGCTCCCTGCCTCCCCCAACCCCTCTCCACACCCCTGCCTCCTGACAGCCCCTCCCAGAACTCCTGACTCATCCAACCCCCCCCAGCTTCTTGTCCCCTGACTACCCCCTCCAGAGACCCCCCCCCACTAACTGCCCCCCAGGACCTTCCTTGCTCCTTGTCCCCTGACCCCTATCCACCCCCCGCCCCCTGAGAGACCCCGGGACTCCCATGCCCCATCCAATCCCCCCTGCTCCCTGACTGCCCCCTCCAGAGACCCCCGCCCCTAACCACCCCCCCGGGATCCCACCCCCTATCCAACCCACCCTGTCCCCTGACTGCCCCCACCCCTTATCCAACCCCCCTGGCCCCGGACCCCTTACCATGAGATGAGGCTCCTAGCCTCCCCACGGAGCCAAACACTGCCCCGCGGGAGCGCGCGGCCCCCAGAGCGCTGCGCGCGCGGCGCCATGGCTCATGGGGAGGGGGGAGCTTGTCTGACTCCTGCGGAGCCCCGGTCCCCAGAGCGCTGCGGCATGGCTCCAGGGGAGCGGGGAGCATGTCTGCCTCACCACGGAGCCAAACACTGCACTGCGGGAGTGCGCAGCCCCGGCCCCCAGAGCGCTGCGCAGAGGGCAGCATGGCTCCAGGGGAGGGGGGGAAGGAAGGGGAGGGGCCAGTGGCTTGCTGCGTTCGGCCGGGCGCTCCGGCCCGGAAGCGCAGACCCCAAGGCTTGCCGCGCCGGGGAGTGGAGCCATTTGCCCACCCCTGCATTAGGGTGTGCCTGGGCACACCCGGCACACCCCATGCGCATGCCTATGCTAGTACACACTCAGCTAAATGAAATCATGTGTATAACAACAGGTACCATGAGACCAACCAAGCTGGCCTGGCTACTGGTCCTGTCAAACATTGCCTTGCAGAATCTGCTCCTTTAGCTGCAAGACATTCCACATCTACCCCTTTTTAAAGATGTATGTAACCCACAGAGCTAATATCTCATCTCAAGGTGCCTCATTTGGACAATTTCCATAGGGAATCTCAATATCGCCTCCAGGTGGCATACTAGGGGGAAGATCAAGCATCAAAACGTAGCCAATGCCTATCTCATGACATATCCAGCAGTCCAGCCTCTGGTTTTGACCTTCCATGCCACCTCTGGGTAAAACTCAATTGGCTTCAGATATGGAGCAATCAAATGTGCTGCTAATGACAATAAGCAGGGCCTTCATGACTCCTCACTTTTCCATTGTGGCTAGTTAGATGATGTAGGCTACATATTTCCAGGCTGCACCCATCAGCAAGGGCTGCCTGGTTCACTCATGGACTTGCACAATGCTCTTCCCTCAGCTACTGAATGGGTAAGCCACTTAGACTAACACACTTGACTTGACCATCCATATAGATGCAACATTATATAGTCTGCCTGTGACTGAGTGCTGAGAGATGGAGCTCGAGCCAGCACTCTCTGGTCACTATTAGCACCAATAAGGTTCCCTCAGAGAAGGCCTAATTGGTCAGGGGTATGTCTGATTACTAGGCCAGACTGATTAATGAGCTAATTAGCCCATAAACAGGCAAGTGATTTGAAAAGAGCACAGGAAGGAAGTGCTTGAGAAGGAAGCGAAGAGAGAGCCTGAAAAGGGGAGCCTCAAAATAGAGACACCTTAAACTCCCCCCCCCCACCCCGGCCTTCGCCTGCCTCTCCCAGGGGAGAAGGGGCTAGAAAACTGGAAAACAGTACAAAGGAGGGGATACATTGATACATATTGGTGGAGGGTCTGAGACACTGTACATAAAGTACACACTGGTGTTTACAAGCAGGAAGGTCTCAGAGTGATTTCTGTTAGTGGAAGAGGCAGGGGTAGGATAGCTGCACCCCGTCACACTGCCCCAAACCATTCTGCTTGTAAATGATACACATTTTCCCCACCCTTCATTGGCATTTGGACTGGATTCTCCTGTCTGCGTCAGCCTTTCTGAATGACTCATGTTGTACAAAGTGGTCTGATTCTGGCTGGAAGTGGATGGGGGACAATTCCCTTTGTATAGGGTAACTTGCCATTGTTGTAACACTGGTGGGGGTGGCAGGGCTGCCTATTCCACCATCCTCACCTAGTCAGCATATTGGGGTATTCCAAGGGCGGAGTAGGATGAAGTGAAGGTCCACTGCAGCTACCCTCCACTGTTGTAAATCTACGCTAATGACGTATGTTAGAGTGGGCTCCAGCTGCTCTGGCATCTGCCCGGGCCAGGCAGCACAGATCAGACAGGCACATCTGGCTCCCTGCAGTCCCTTCACTCCACTGTACCTGAGTGGAGTTTGGACATAATGGAGAATTCACCATTTTGTCTTTAAAGATTGTAAACTCTTCAGAGCAGGGGATACACTGTCCTAAATGCTTGTGTAGCTCCTCCCAGATTTTAGGCACCACTGTAATTTCAACAATTATAATAATAAATTTAGCAAAATTAAGACCTCAGCTACCTTACATGCCAAGATTTAATTAATGTAAAAGCTAATGGATGATTGTGATTAAAACAAAGGTGAAAAATGAAAAAAAAAAAATAGACTTGTCATTGGTTCACTAGATTCAGTAAACTATCTAATATTAAGCTCTGTTTTCCATTGGGGCAAACCTTAATTGCTGGAGTGGATTTTAGTGTAACACTAGAAAATGTTTATATACTTTTCAATAGAAACAGAATTTGTGTATTCTGCAGTTCAGCCATATGTACATAACTCTCCCCCCCAAACCCTTCTGACAAGTTGGAAGGTTAACACCAAAGCTCAAATTTGCCACATTACACTTAAAACTGGACCAGCCCCTAGAGTCCTAATGTGTTTCATCAATCAGTAGAAGTTCTATTAAGGTTCATTTACACATAGACAAAGCTTTTTCCCAAGCTTAAAAGTCATTTGTTTAGCTAATGTTTATCTTATAAAATCATTTACAATAACAAACACATCAATAAAACTTGAAACACTGGCAAAGCTGAGTTACTTGGGAACCAAAGGGCACTCATATCTGTAGGGCTGCAGGAAAAGATAATTAAAATCTCATGTTTCCATTTGTTTCAACATCATGTAATGTCTACAAATGTGATTTTCCCTTAAAGCCTTTAAATCTTGGGAATACTTGTATGTGGTGGACAGAAGTCCCTTGTGGTTTCAGCCTTCTCTCATCTTTTTTTGTGTGTAACATACATCCTAAGAACCACTTAGTGTGTTTCCTATAATCAAAAACTTATTGATTATCCAAAATTTCACTAAACAAAATATATTATGTCTTTGATATAAAGGTATTATGGGATCACTATTGGAGCTGATACAGTAAACTCTAATGGGTAGGGTCTGGTATCTATTTTCTATTTGCACAGCACCCCACACAAAGGGTTCCAAATCTTGACTGGGGACTCTGGGAACTACTGTGACACAAACAAACAAATAAGATGAGGAAATCCAATAGTAAATTTGCTGAACAATAAAGATATCCATCATCTGTGGCAAAGAGAATATTTAAGAATGTCAACCAAAAAAAATGACTGCTATGTAATAAGAAGTGCACAATTATGGCACTTATGTTAGGGTATGTCAACACTGCAATCACAGGGTGCAGTTGAAGTGCGCACAAACAGATTAGCGATAGCTCAGGTATTGGTAGTAATGAAGTTGCAGCAGCACATGCTTGAATGCAGGCTGTACAAGCTCGTCTGGCACCCTGGAGTAATTACTTAGGCAGCTAGCCTGCATTGCAGTGGTTTCACTGCTACCGGTATTTGAGCTAGCTCAGGTATGTCTATGCAAGCAGCAATCACAGCTCATAGAGGGAGGAATTAGAAGAAAACATCAAATATAAAATAATCACTGATAAAATTTGCAGATGACACAAACATTGGGGGTACGGTAAATAATGAAGACAACATGTCACTTAGCAGAGTAATCTGGATTGCTTGGTAAACTGGACACAAGCTAGATGGACCTTTGGTCTGACCCAGTATGGCCGTTCTTATGTAATCTCAGTCTATTTAGCTTAGCAAAAAGAAAGTTAAGGAGTGACTTGATTGCAGAGTGTAAATATTAGGGCTGTCAAGCAATTAAAAAAATTAATTGTGATTATTTGTCTGATTAATCATGCTGTTAAACATAATAGAATACCATTCATTTAAATATTTGTGGATGTTTTCTACATTTTCAAATCTATTGATTTCAATTACAACACAGAACAGAAAGTGTACAGTGCTCACTTTCTACTTATTTTTGATTACAAATGTTTGCACTGTAAAAAACAAAAGAAATAGTATTTTTCAATTCACCTCATACAAGTACTGCAGTGCAATATCTTTATCTTGAAAGTGCAATTTACAAATGTAGATTTTTTTTGTTACTTATCTCAAAAACAAAACAATGTAAAACTTTAGAGCCTACAAGTCCATTCAGTCCTACTTCTTGTTCAGCCAATCGCTAAGACAAACAATAACTGGATGGGGGACAGGACCCTGCTGGCTGAGAGCTGGCACGCAGCGGGGGCTGCACTGAGGGGCCACCAGGGGGAACAGCTTTGCCCCGCCACCAGTCTTGCACATCCACCCTCATCGTTGTCCACTGGACCCACCCACTCACGGCTGGTGGGTGGGCGGCTGGCGAGCAGGGATATGGCCAGCAGCAGTATTCACCAGTACTGATGCGGGGGAGACAGAAAAAACAGGACAATTTGCCTTTTTTTTAAGAAAAAGTCTCTCCCAAGGAGTTCAGTCAGGAAAAGTCAGGACACCTGCAGGAGGGATTAAATACGGGACTGTCCCTTTAAAAATGGGACGTCTGGTCACCCTATCACAATTGTCCCTTCTGGGCTTGGAATCTGTGAAAAAGATTTCCATTCCACATAAAGCATACTAGTTTACCAATGTCTGGATTTAGAATGGATCTCAGTCATGTGATCTATGAGATTCAGCTTTGATTGCATGCTAGGGTGACCAGATGAGGGAAAGCAAATATTGGGACACATGGGGGGGGGGGTGCCCGCCGGCGGAGAAAAAAAAATGGCGAGTCAGTCCCTGCTGGCGGAGCAAAAAAACAACACGCTGCCGGCGGATATCGGGACAATTTGTGTCCCGACCAAAGATTGGTAGGGATGCGGGACACACCGCGAAATATCGGAATGATCCCAATTTTATCGTGACATCTGGTCATCCTAATGCACGCTGGCCAGCTAACTAGAATCTTTCCTTTGATTGCTATCCTCACCCTCCTGCCTTTCCCCACCTTCACAAAAAACAAAAACAAAGAAAAATCTCATCATGTCACTGTTACCAATTTTAAAAGCAAAGATGAAAAACAGAAAGAGAGGTTCTCTTGGGGCTTGTCCAGACGAACATTTAGTTTGCAGCAAGCTGAGATCTGACTGCCATGCTCTAACTGTCCACACGGACCCTGCTGATACCCATTAACAGTCCATTACTGCACTTGTTTCAGTCCTCTCTGAAGCAGGCCTAGATCAAAGTGCACTAATTGAACTGCTACTGTGCATTGGCAAGGTGCATATGGATGGTTAGAATGCAGCAGGTTAGTTCAGGATATATTCACACCCCAGCTTGTGGCAAACTAAATGTATGTGTAGACAAGCCCTTAGTCTCCACAGCAGGTTCTAGTGCTTAGGGCAGCGGAAAGAGGCAGCATTCTTCTCGGCCTTCTGGCTAAGAGAGGTGAAAACATTATCTACATGAGCACACAACTACACTGGATGTCATATGCATGATCTCTGAGGCCTAGCTATGTTTCAAATCCAGGCTGACATAGCTACATTGGTCAGGGGTATGAAAAATCCATACTCCTGACTGATGTAGCTCTGCCAATCTAACCCCCAGTGTTAATGCAGCCAAGTTGATAGAAGAATGCTTCTGTCAACCTAGTTACCATCATGATGGAAAAAAGCCTTTTGTCAGCATAGGCTGTGCCTTTAAACTATGGGGTTATGCTGGCGTAGTGTAGACATATCCTGAGTTCACACACAACAGCCAGTGTTAATGTTGCTGCTCTTTCTTAGGGTACATCTATACTTACCTCCGGGTCCGGCGGTAAGCAATCGATCTTCTGGGATCGATTTATCGCGTCTTGTCTAGACGCGATAAATCGATCCCGGATCAATCCCGGAAGTGCTCGCCGTCGACGCCGGTACTCCTGCTCCGTGAGAGGAGTACGCGGAGTCAACAGGGGAGCCTGCCTGCCGCGTGTGGACCCACGGTAAGTTCGAACTAAGATACTTCGACTTCAGCTACGTTATTCACGTAGCTGAAGTTGCGTATCTTAGTTCGAAGTGGGGGGTTAGTGTGGACCAGCCCTTAGAGCCAGACCACAAGCAATTGCTAGCCTTAGTTTTGAATGTCTGTTTCTTAGTATCAAAGGGGTAGCCGTGTTAGTCTGGATCTGTAAAAGCAGCAAAGATGCATCCGAAGAAGTGGGTATTCACCCACGAAAGCTCATGCTCCAATACGTCTGTTAGTCTATAAGGTGCCACAGGACTCTCTGTTTCTTAGGTGCAGATTCAGATCTCAGCTGCACTGGTGCAAAGGAAATCAGAATCTGGCCTATTGGACCTATGTAAAAACTGACATTTCATTATGCTCCAGAGGGAGCTCAGGTTTTTCAGTTTAACATTTAAAAAAGTGAAGTCACACACAGAGAACAGGAGCAGCATATTGACACCCAGCAGGAGAGTCCTACTCAAGGCCCTGAATCTGTGTGGGCTCATCTTCTGGAAGCTGTGCAGGCAGTCTCAAGGAGCTGTTCTTTGGCAAGACAGCAGTAATTAGCTGCTGAACTTGGTTTTGAATATTTCTTTTTTAAAGACACTTGGGGCTAAATTTTCAAAACACGGCCTGTATCTTTTGGCACACACTTCTGCATTTGAAATCTCCTGTACACAGTGTGACTTCTCTGGCTCATTTGTTGGACCAGGCATAGAAGGACTAAGAGCAGCTCCCTGAGGAGGCTGCTACTCTTGGTTGATATGAATGTAAACTAGCAAACGCTGTGACCATTTATGACAACGCAGGCTACATCTTTGCTTTGCTTTCAGCACAGGCCTCTAGATCATTGGATAAAATGTCATGGAGTTGAGAGATGCAGTAATACTAACATCTGAGCACCAAAATGAGAGTCAGAGGAAGAGGATTAATGTGCTGAAGCAGCAGAGCACCCACAGAGGAAAATATGGTGGGTGCTGAGCACCCACCGCCAGCAAGCTCTTCCCTTCCCACCAGCACCTCCCACCTGCTGCAATCAGCTGTTCCGCGTCATGCAGGAGGTGCTGGGGGCGAGGGAGAGGAGCGAGGGTGGGGTGTGCTTGGGGGAGAGGGCGGAATGGGGCAGGAGGTGGTGGGGTGAGGCCAGGGTGGAGTGGGGTGTTGGGGGAAGGGGTGGAGTAGGGGCAGGGCCTGGGGCAGAGCCAGGGGGTTGAGCACCCCCCAGCAGATTAGAAAGTCAGCACCACTGGTGACAGATTTTCCAAAGAGCCACAACAGTAATGATTAGAGATAATTGTGACTAGGACCAGAAACTTGTAAGTGACTTAGGGTCTGATTTTGTTCTCACTTTAGAGTAAGTCAGGCATAACTTCACAGAAGTAAACTGATCTAAAACAGGGTTAAGTGAGGTCAAAATGAAGCCCAAGTATGGCACTGGTAGGAGCACTATCCATGACTGGACAGAGCTCAGCATTTCTGTCATGGCAAAGAAAGAAAGCTGAGATGTATCCACTTTCTGCTGAGCACTAATATAGTTATGTTGTCCTGAGCCCATGAATATGTATCCATCATAGGCTTTTATAAAACACTTTGGACCAAAGTTAGAGCCGGCCAAAAAACGATATGTATGTTTCATGAAAAAATTAGAAACCACCTTTTCCCCCCAAGTTTTTCATTTAGTTCAACAATTGTCATGGAATTTTCATTTTTGCAACAATAAAATTCAAAACATTTAAAAAAAATTTTGTTTTAAAAAATTTCATTTCCATTTTCTTTTTGGTGGGAAAAATCTCACTTATTTTTGTAAAAATAAATAAATAAAATAAAATCTTCCTTTATTTCCTCTAGAACAAGGGTGAATGGGAGTAAAAATATATTTAAAGCCAAAACCA
The DNA here is from genome assembly GCF_028017835.1 of Emys orbicularis. Classification (NCBI taxonomy): domain Eukaryota; kingdom Metazoa; phylum Chordata; order Testudines; family Emydidae; genus Emys; species Emys orbicularis. The sequence continues at coordinate 91,327,377 of NC_088687.1, read as the reverse complement.
ATTTCTCACTTTTTTACTAATGGGAAAATAAAAAGAGGAGAGGTAAGTGGGAGTAACAAAAACAAACAAACAAACAAAAAAACTCAAAAAGTGGGAGCTTTCCCAATATGAAAAATTTAAAATTTCAAAAATATTCAATTTTGATTGAAATTTATTACTTTTAAATATCTTTGAAATACAAAAAAAAGTCTACAATGATTTTTGTCTGCCAACAATTTCAATGTCATCAAATTCCATTTTTTGACAAAGGATTTTCATACAAAAAGTTTTAACCATGTCTACCTGCGGGGTCTAAGTGCTGCTCACACAGATTATCTAGCCTGCACAGTCAGTGGATAAGCACCTCTCTTGCCCCAAATTATATTCCCTCACAGCGATGTGGTGTCTCTGCACTGTTCAACGCTCATGATCGTAGCCAGTAGCTATTATATTGCTTAAGTTTCTTGCAATGCCTTTCCACACAGGACTGTGCACATTTCCTTCAGTTAATAATGCCACAACCAATTTGTACAGGTTACATACACACACAAAAGAGAGAATTAGTTTTGTGGCACTTCTTCCTATAGTTAAGGTGTTTTAAAGGTTACCATTATATTATAAAATCCCTGGGTGAAATCCTGGACCTATTGAAGTCAGCCATAAAAGTTCACCCTATCAATACTAATGTTTGGACTGGCCAGTTGGGATATTAAAGAAATACCCAGAAAGAGATTACTTTTCTTATACTAATAGCAATTCTAATCTGCAGGAGCACTACTAGATGTGCATTCAGTAGAATCGTCATCTAATGTTTAGGAGTTAGGAGACCTGGGTAATACTCCTAGCTCTGCAAATCACTTAATCTCAGCTTCCCCATCTTTAAAATGGGGATAACATTACTTACCTACCACATAAGAGCACTGTGGGGCAAATTAGCTAATGTCTGTAAAGTGCTTTGAGATCTCTAGATTAAAAATATTGCTGGAATTTAAAGTATATTTACATATGTGCTGCAGCATAGAATCATAGAATATCAGGGTTAGAAGGGACCTCAGGAGGTCATCTAGTCCAACCCCCTGCTCAAAGCAGGACCAATTCCCAACTAAATCATCCCAGCCAGGGCTTTGTCAAGCCGGGCCTTAAAAACCTCCAAGGAAGGAGATTCCACCACCTCCCTAGGTAAAGCATTCCAGTGCTTCACCACCCTCCTAGTGAAATAGTGTTTCCTAATATCCAACCTAGACCTCCCCCACTGCAACTTGAAACCATTGCTCCTTGTTCTGTCATCTGCCACCACTGAGAACAGCCGAGCTCCATCCTCTTTGGAACCCCCCCTCAGGTAGTTGAAAGCAGCTATCAAATCCCCCCTCATTCTCCTCTTCTGGAGACTAAACAATCCCAGTTCCCTCAGCCTCTCCTCATAAGTCATGTGCTCCAGACCCCTAATCATTTTTGTTGCCCTCTGCTGGACTCTTTTTCCAATTTTTCCACATCCTTCTTGTAGTGTGGAGCGCAAAACTGGACACAGTACTCCAGATGAGGCCTCACCAATGCTGAATAGAGGGGAACGATCACGTCCCTCAATCTGCTGGCAACGCTTCTACTTATACAGCCCAATATGCCGTTAGCCTTCTTGGCAACAAGGGCACACTGTTGACTCAGATACAGCTTCTTGTCCACTGTAACCCCTAGGTCCTTATCTGCAGAACTGCTGCCTAGCCACTCGGTCCCTAGTCTGTAAAAATGCATGGGATTCTTCCATCCTAAGTGCAGGACTCTGCACTTGTCCTTGTTAAACCTCATCAGATTTCTTTTGGCCCAATCCTCTAATTTGTCTAGGTCCCTCTGTATCTGATCCCTACCCTCCAGCGTATCTACCACACCTCCCAGTTTAGTGTCATCTGCAAACTTGCTGAGAGTGCAGTCCACGCCATCCTCCAGATCATTAATAAAGGTATTAAACAAAACTGGCCCCAGGACCGACCCTTGGGGCACTCCGCTTGAAACCGGCTGCCAACTAGACATGGAGCCATTGATCACTACCCGTTGAGCCCGACGATCTAGCCAGCTTTCTATCCACCTTACAGTCCATTCATCCAGCCCATACTTCTTTAACTTGGCGGCAAGAATACTGTGGGAGACCGTATCAAAAGCTTTGCTAAAGTCAAGGAATAACACATCCACTGCTTTCCCCTCATCCACAGAGCCAGTTATCTCATCATAGAAGGCAATTAGGTTAGTCAGGCACGACTTCCCCTTGGTGAATCCATGCTGACTGTTCCTGATCACTTTCCTCTCCTCTAAGTGCTTCATAATTGATTCCTTGAGGACCTGCTCCATGATTTTTCCAGGGACTGAGGTGAGGCTGACTGGCCTGTAGTTCCCTGGATCCTCCTTCTTCCCTTTTTTAAAGATGGGCACTACATTAGCCTTTTTCCAGTCATCCAGTCAAGCATGCCAGCACATAAAGCAAAGCTTGTTGTATGATGGATTATTCCAGACATTAGATATAAAAATGTCACACAGTACAAACACAAAGCTTATGTAGTGAGAAGTATAATATGGAATTACTGAGTCAAAGTTTTGGATATTTTATCCTTTATCTAGTAAGTGGGAGGCCCCAATATATACACACTTTTTCTTACAATAGGACTTCATTAAGGTAAGTCAACCTGCACAAGCATATGTTTTTATTTCTGTAGCTTGCATTCCAATAAAAAAACCCTCCTTCAATAAGAACATCTAAATCACAATATATTATGCTTAATATTTTCTAATATTTCCATAATTTGCAATAATAGTTGCAATACATTCCTTTGTTATTAAAGCTGCCACAGTTTCTTACATCACAAAAAACACACTGCATTTTTACCTTTAATTAATGGACATAACTTATTTTGAGTAGGGGAAACATGCCCTACTGCAAAATCTTCATTTTTAAAAAGTCTTTTGGTACTTAAAAGCTGCAGATAGCTGTCCCTCTGTTTTCTTATTACACGAGTGTGGGTCTCTGGCAGGCACCATTCATTTGCATTTAGTCATTTCTATATATTAGTGATGCATTTCCAAGTTAATGAAAAAGGAAGGGTTTTTTTGTATTATTAGTGGCTGCTGACATAGGCCCTGATCCTACACCATTAAAATCAATGGGAACTTTGCCATTTACTTCAGTGTACATAGGGTCATGTTCAGATTGCTTGACTAAGAACCTTCCAGTATTTTGTGTTTATTTTTTTTTCTAAAGCCATGTGCTGGAGATATATGCACAAATCCTATTAATAAAGGACTGGATTTTATAAGGTAATGCAGTGCTTTACAGACCTCTGGTCCTCTTTCAAGATTGTTTTGCTTTGTTTTTATAAATGTTATTTTTGTTTTTTGCAGCCAGATCTCATCAACTTCTCTGTTCCCATGCTATTCCCACAAAGATCGCACGCAACTTCACTTCCCAGCCTGCTAACCACTTTGCAGACTGATGTACCCCATGTCCTGAGAGTAATAATGTAGGGCCCGATCCTGGGAAGTGCTGTGCTTCAGTGAGGTGCTGGGTACCCTCTGTCCTTCCCAGAATCATGCCCTACAAGAATAATTTGCTTTTGAATTGTCCCCATATCCCCAAATGTTATGTGACAAATGCTCTGTAATGCAAAACAGTAGTTTTTAAGCTTTCCACAGCACAAAGGAGAAATCAGAGAATACCAATACTAGTCCCTTGAGAAGTGAGTGATTTATTTCATATTGTAGCAACAAGAAATATTATTAGATGTGTAAAACATTTTCTGCAGACATTTTTGACTGAATCTCATGTTCACACACAATTCACTTACCAATATTTTACAAGCATTTAAACATGTGCTTGGTCATTAACTATTGTACAAAGAACTCCAGAAAGCCACAAATCCATGAGAAGGTTTTCAAGAGTGGCTGCTTTTTGAACGCAGATAGAGTGTGCAGGCTGGCAAAGTACATTTCTGGCAAAACTATCTGTATTACATATGAAAGACAGTGAAAACAATAACAGGAGTAGGCCAAATATAAAAGTCTAAGCTAGGAAAAGAGTTTTGGATTGATATGTGAATTTAGTGGAGTCAGAGAATAAAATTGCCACAAAGGAGAAAAAAATGCATTTTTCTTATACCCTGGCAGTAAAATACAAAGAAACATGGGTTAGTAAAAAATAGCTCTATGCCAATCTTTCCTAGTGGGAAATTGGTGACTGTGGTTTTTTTTTTTTAATCAGAAGGAATGGAAGAATTCAATACCTTTGACCACCCATGCACTTAAGACCTGCCAAACGCAAGCTTTGTATGAACAACCTGATGGGAACAAAACATTCAAATATGTGGTTATAAAACTCTCTCTTAAAACAAATAAATTGAGGTTTACCAACTACAGAATAGATTCATACTGTATGACAGATAGCAGTTACTAAATCTCCATACATATTTTCAAGTTAATTCATATCTATTTAGAATACACCACCCATTTTTACATCAATTAAAACCTTTTGTGAAATTCTCATAGCCTGATTTTCAGAGGTGCTGAGCACCTATGGCTCTTATCAAAACCAATGGGAGCTGCAAGTGTTCAGCACTTCTGAAAATGATATCAATCTATAAGTCTCAGCCAGTTTGCCCTGTATAGACATAGGAAATATAACAAAAGCACCATGATACCATTGCTTCTTTGTGAATCCCTTTGGTTCCTATTGTTTCCAAAGATCTCCACCTTTTCTATTTATACAGAAGTGTTACTTTTATTATGTTACTAACAACAGAGTTAACAGCACTTCTTTCCAAAATGACAAAAAATGGAGCTTTTACCATTCTGTACTTTCAGTTACTGTAGCAGTGGAAGTCAGAAATAAGTGGGCCTCAACATTTCATGGCTTTGTCTGTCTTTCCTAAGTCCTCCTTATTAGAACTGGTTGAAATTTTTTGAACAAAAATGTTTTCTTGAAAAATGGCCTTTTTTCAATTTTCATTTTTGTGAAAAATGTGGTCCTTCTACTTGATTTCTGCCCCCAGAAAAAAATTATATTGAAAATATTACTGAACATGTTACCAAAATGGCTGACATTTTCATGTACTGAAAAACCAAGTTTCCAATATTTGAAAATCATTGATAACCATTTGAATAATATTATATTGAAAATGGTTTGGAGACATAATTTTAAAATTTTGTTATGATGTAATTTTTTTGACGGAATGAACAATGGTCCTGTTTAAACACTTTGAAACAAAAACAACTTTGAAATTTCAAAATTGTGAAGATGAGTTTTTGTTTTTTTTCAGACAGCTCTACTGCTGATTTAGCTCATCTGTCACCAAATTTTATAGTTTCACATTTTACTTAGAATTGAATTATCTTAAAATAATTACAAAAATTGTAGTGATATCTAGTTAAATTCAGGGAGAGAGACACAGAGTTTTCACAGCTTGTTGGTGGTAGAGCTGCTGCCTACCTATATTTTGCTCTGAGCTGCATGAATGGGTTCCTGCAGGTGCTGGATATCAACTATCAGTTATGGGAGTAGAGGGTGTTCAGCACCTTGCAGGAGTTGTGTCCTTTGGGAGAAAACTTGCCCAAATAGCACTCACCAGAGAAATGTATCAGTTCACTATAATGTTAAAAAAAGAAAAAGAAAGAAAACCAACCTGCCAACCCCCTTATCTATTTGTGTTTCTAGAGTGAGTTCTCCCAGACAGAAAGAGAAGAAATAAGAATAAGGTGGGGGGAAGGTGAATAGGGGACACACAGAGTCTCTGGCATGGGGGGCCCAATGGGAGACCATGGTATGGCGGGAGGGGAATGGGGGCATAGACTCTCTGGCATGGGAGAAAGGGGCCCCCACAATGTCCCTGGCATAGGGGGAAAATGAGGGACGGGGTGGGGTTGCATAGAGTCCCTAAAATAGAAGGGGATGGGAGGGTGGCACACAGGGAGGTTTTGTGGAGAGGGAAAATGCAGGGATACAAGGACCCCCTGGTGTGTGCAATGAGCTCGGCCTGCGGAACAAAGTGTGCGACCTTCTAGTGACAGTCACCACAGACTTTCATTTTCACCTGGAGATTCAGACAGCAAAGGGATCTTGGTTTAAAGCAGAGCCATGCAGAGAAGTCCAGAAACAACCTCTTGAGGGATTGAGTGGGCAGTTCTGGCAAAGGGAGCAATGAAGCATTTTCACAAGTTTCCAAGTGGTTTAAGCAACCTCAGCCCACGTTTGTGAAGTTTTGAGAGCATGGCCCAAGGTTTGCAAATGCAGTGAACCTTGAACCTCAGGCTTTGTTTGAGTAGGACTATATTTCAATTAGAACATTTCGCACAGTTGTAGTGACAACTTAGTATCAAACAGAGTACAGCTCAAGTCCTACTGGAGAGCTTGAACCTACAGCAGCCTGTTCAGACTGGGAGAATGCTACTAACTGAGTCATACTCACACAAGTAACTAAATCACAGAGATACCAGTATTAGGAACACTCATTTGTGGAATGTTGGAGAAATGCATCCAAAATAGTTTTTTTTTTTTTTAAATGCAGAGTATATGCAAGTCTGGCACAAGCAAACACAGTGCAGTAGGTTTCCTGATTAACAATTAAATCAGAAGATGACTGAACAAAGGTTAGCAAGGTGAGGCTATAGGATGTTTGACATTGTCTTAAAACTGCTGTCACCATACAGGAACAAGCAAGGGACGTATGCTTGTCTGCCTGAAGTCATCATGCAAATACCTTCAACAGAGCTTGGTGTATTGTATAAGCCTTTTCAAAATCCAGAGCTTCTGTTTTGCAGAGGAGATGCAGATTCAACAGTGGCACACAAATAACAGAACGGAGTCTAAACTGCAATGTTAAACATTGTATTTTTATTAGCAAAACTATCTGCCCATTGAACTTTCCAGAATTCCAGCAGGAATGTTTCAAAATACCAAAAGGAATAATATACCAACACTGGCATCGAGACAGTAATATTTGTAGCCCTCTTCTGAGCAGTTTTCATTAAAATCTCTTTTCATTTGCTTGTTGAAAATGATGAAAATATTTGATCTATGTTAGAGAGGACTCATCCTTATTAATTCTGTGGGTGAAAACAAACTATATTTATTGTTCTGAATGCAGTTACCATGAAAACATTTACAAAACACAGTGATTTTTGTCCCTGGTTTCTTATGTGATATAAATTAGATATGTGGAAAAAGTTAATGTAAAAAATGTGTATACAAAAATATGATGTGGTCCAGGTTATTATGAACTTCTGTCAAGAAAAAGAAGGCCTAATTGTACAAACAGAAGCTCTTTAGAACTACTAAACATCATAGAACTATTAAAAGTTAATTTTAAAGATAACCAAGTATAGTCTTATTCTAAATATAAGGGAAAAAACCTGTGATATCTCAGAGTTTTTAAATGGTGATCACTGTGTGACATGGATTGTAAGGCAGTGTTGACAACACTAAACTTGGTGACTCCTGTGAGGATGTATTATGGGGACATGAAGTCACATTACCATGACTTCCATTTGGCCACATTAACTGTGTCCACACAAAAAGAAGGACGTTGATAAATTGCAAAGGGTTCAGAGAAGAGCCATGAGAATGATTAAAGGATTGGAAAACATACCTTATAGTGAAAGATACAAGGGCTTCACTCTATTTAGCTTATCAAAGAGAAGGTTAAGGGGTGATTTGATCACAACCTATAATTGCATACACAGAGAACAGAAATTTGATAACTGAGGGCTCTTCCATCTCACAGAGAAAGGTATAACAATGCCTGAAAGTTGAAGGTAGACTGCCTGGAAGTTTAAGCTATACAAATTCAGACTAGCAAATTTTTAATAGTGAGGGTAACAAACAGTCACTGGAACAACTTTCCAAGGGTTGTGGTGCATTCTGCAATACTGGATATTTTAAAATCAAGATTGGATGTTTTTCTAGAAGATGTGCTCTACTTCAGCTATTAGACTATGAGCAGGAATTAATACAGAGAAATCCTATGGCATGTGTTATGCAGGAGGTTAGATAAGATTATCACAGTGGTCCCTTCTGGCCTTAATAATATATGACTCTATCAATGTGGTGATGTCAGCTTCATCAAAAGTGGATTTTAAACATAAAACACTAATAGCATCTTATTTCACAATTTGATATAACTTGTCTCCAAACTGGGTACATCCTAACCCAGAGGCAGACAGGGACTCCACATGATTGTTCCTTGCCCAAACTAGATGTATTCTTCTAAAACAAATATTTATAGGGAGTGTTTCCATTGAAATGTCAGTTATGTAAAATTAAGCAAATCATCTGCCAAACCTAGATCTGCTGGGTCAGATACATACTGTAAGAGGGCACTAGCCTTGAGGTCATCTCACGCATCCAAGTGTGCAACTTCTGGCCTTTGCGCCCTTCTAAAACTGGGAGCAAGCATGTGACTTACAGGAAGCCAGATATCCCTCCCTCTTTGACAGAACAAACCCAGGGCCAGGGAGGCCCTTGTAGGAAGGAATCCAGGCAGAACTAGCTAGGGGGAATTCTTTCCCTTCTCAGCTGCAGAACACAGGAAAAGTCTCTGTTATTATGTGTTGTGTGTTACTTTGAGCTTTTGACATCTCTGGTTTATAAATAAAATGGATCTTAAAGACAGGGACATGGAATTAGACTTTATTGCTTTATTTGGATTTCCCATTGGTGAATCTGCCTAGTAGCTTATATATTCCTCGTGGGTGAGGGCAGAATCTGGCCCTTTGACTTTTACAATATCAAAATTTGCATTTTGATCTTTACCACACAGCTCAAAACTCCCAGATAGGGTTCTCAGCTTTTGCATATCCTAACCCTATATTTAGTCCAGCCTCCTCTGTGCCCCCAAACTCTTTGTGCTTGTTCCTATGGAGCTTCATAGTTGTTGCCAGGGGAATAAGCACAATGAATTATGGAATACTTTTAGAATGTTGGACTTGGTTGAAAATGGCTGAGCAAATCACTGTTCTAAGCATAGGCAAATAACTAATATGGGATAACTGTGGGTAAATGAGGACATTTCAGTGTTAACCACTGTCTATATACCTAGCTTTCTTTGACAGGGTAACAAGCCTTGTGGATAGGGGGAAGTGGTAGATATGGTATATCTTGACTTGAGTAAGGCTTTTGATACTATCTCGCATGACCTTTTCATAATCAAACTAGGGAAATACAACCTAGATGGAGCTACTATAAGGTATCATAGAATCATAGAATATCAGGGTTGGAAGGAACCTCAGGAGGTCATCTAGTCCAACCCCCTGCTCAAAGCAGGACCAATTCCCAACTAAATCATCAAAGCCAGGGCTTTGTCAAGCCGGGCCTTAAAAACCTCCAAGGAAGGAGACTCCACCACCTCCCTAGGTAACGCATTCCAGTGCTTCACCACCCTCCTAGTGAAATAGTGTTTCCTAATATCAAACCTAGACATCCCCCACTGCAACTTGAGACCATTGCTCCTTGTTCTGTCATCTGCCACCATTGAGAACAGCCGAGTTCCATCCTCTTTGGAACCCCCCTTCAGGTAGTTGAAGGCTGCTATCAAATCCCCCCTCATTCTTCTCTTCTGCAGACTAAACAATCCCAGTTCCCTCAGCCTCTCCTCATAAGTCATGCGCTCCAGACCCCTAATCATTTTTGTTGCCCTCCGCTGGACTCTTTCCAATTTTTCCACATCCTTCTTGTAGTGTGGGGCCCAAAACTGGACACAGTACTCCAGATGAGGCCTCACCAATGTCGAATAAAGGGGAACGATCACGTCCCTCGATCCGCTGGCAATGCCCCTACTTATAGAGCCCAAAATGCCGTTAGCCTTCTTGGCAACAAGAGCACACTGTTGACTCATATCCAGCTTCTCGTCCACTGTGACCCCTAGGTCCTTTTCTGCAGAACTGCTACCTAGCCATTCGGTCCCTAGTCTGTAGCTGTGCATGGGATTCTTCTGTCCTAGGTGCAGGACTCTGCACTTGTCCTTGTTGAACCTCATCAGGTTTCTTTTGGCCCAATCCTCTAATTTGTCTAGGTCCCTCTGTATCCGATCCCTACCCTCTAGTGTATCTACCACGCCTCCTAGTTTAGTGTCATCTGCAAACTTGCTGAGAGTGCAGTCCACACCATCCTCCAGATCATTAATAAAGTTATTAAACAAAACCGGCCCCAGGACCGACCCTTGGGGCACTCCGCTTGAAACTGGCTGCCAACTAGACATGGAGCCATTGATCACTACCCGTTGAGCCCGACGATCTAGCCAGCTTTCTATCCACCTTACAGTCCATTCATCCAGCCCATACTTCTTTAACTTGGCAGCAAGAATACTGTGGGAGACCGTATCAAAAGCTTTGCTAAAGTCAAGGAATAACACACCCACTGCTTTCTCCTCATCCACAGAGCCAGTTATCTCATCATAGAAGGCAATCAGGTTAGTCAGGCACGATTTCCCCTTGGTGAATCCAAGGTAGGTGCATAATTGGTTGGAAAACCATTCCCTCAGAGTGGTTCACAGTCACGCTGGAAGGACATATCAAGTGGGATCCCGCAGGGATCTGTATACTTATAAAGTTTGAGGAGGATACCAGGCTGGGAGGGGTTGCAAGTGCTCTGGAGGATAGGATTAAAATTCAAAATGATCTGGATAAATTGGAGAAATGGTCTGTAGTAAATAGGGTGACATTCAATAAGGACAAATGCAAAGTACTTTACTTAGGAAGGAACAATAAGGTGCACACATACAAAATAGAAAATGACTCCCTAGGAAGAAATACTGCAGAGAGTGATCTGGGGGTTATAATCAAGTATCAGGGGGTAGCCGTGTTAGTCTGTATCTACAAAAACAACAAGGAGTCTGGTGGCACCTTAAAGACTAACAGATTTATTTGGGCATAAGCTTTCATGGGTAAAAACCTCACTTCTTCGGATGCATCTGAAGAAGTGACGTTTTTACCCATGAAAGCTTATGCCCAAATAAATCTGTTAGTCTTTAAGGTGCCACCAGACTCCTTGTTGTTTTTGGGGGTTATAATGGATCACAAGCTAAATATGAGTGAACAGTGTAACACTGTTGAAGAAAAAAAAAAAGCAATCATCATTTTGGGATGTACTAGCAAGAGTGTTGTAAGCAAGATCATGAGATGTAATTCTTCTCCGCTATTCTGTGCTGATTAGGCCTCAGCTGGAGTATGGTGTCCAGTTCTGGGTGCCACATTTCAGGAAAGATGTGGACAAATTGGAGAAAGTCCAGAGAAGAGCAACAAAAATTATTCAAGGCCTAGCAAACATGACCTATGAGGGAAGATTGAAAAAATTGAGTTTGTTTAGTCTGGAGAAGAGAAGACTGAGAGGGGACATGCTAACAGTTTTCAAACACATAAAAGGTTGTTACAAGGAGGAGGGAGAAAAATTGTTTTCTTCAATCTCTGAAGATAGGACAAGAAGCAATGGTCTTAAATAGCAGTGAGGGCTGTTTAGGTTGGACATTAGGAAAAACTTCCTAACTGTCAGGGTGGTTAAGCACTGGAATAAAATGCCTAGGGAGGTTGTGGAATCTCCATCATTGGAGATTTTTAAGAGCGGATTAGACAAATACCTGTAGATAATACTTAGTCCTGTCTTGAGTGCAGGGGACTGGGCTAGAAGAATTCAAGGCCTCTTCCAGTCCTACCCTACTTTGATTCTATGTGATGCTATATTGAAACCAGAACAACCTGCACAACTCAACTGTTAGAAGGTTGATAAGCATGGGCATGATTTACAATCAACTGAAATCAATGGATTCTCCCCCCGTAACTTCAACTGGCTTTGAATCATAAATCAGCAGAGGATGATCACTGATCACTGAGACTTTTTCTGTACTTAAAGAATGCAGTGATTTAATTAAATCAATTTTAAAAGTCTGTAAATACCAATAAACTAATGCAAACCCTTAATGTAGACTCACTCAAGCTGGTTTAAGCAGTAAGTTACCGACAACCTACAAGCACTATAAACAAGGGTTAAAATGGTTTAAATGCATCTGCGTTAGGGGTTTGAACCAGTTTGACTAGATCAATTTTTAAAATGGCTAGTTAAACCAGGCTTGAGATTGTAGATAACTGGAACAATTTAATCTTCCCCTTTACAGGAAAGCGGAGAATGGCCATCTTCTCTCCAGACTGGGAAGAAGCTGGACTGGGAAGCCTGAGTCATCCCTAGAGGTCCCTCCGTCAACTAGCTCACTAATCTCCGGTAGAACCTCAGAGTTACCAACACCAGAGTTACAAACTGACCAGTCAACCACACACCTCCTTTGGAACCAGAAGTATGCAATCAGGCAGCAGCAGAGACAAACAAACAAACAAACAAATACAGTACAGTACTGTGTTAAATGTAAATTACTTAAAAAAAAAAAGGGAAAGCAGCATTTTTCTTCTGCATAGTGAAGTTTTAAAGCTATATTAAGTCAATGTTCAGTTGTAAACTTCTGAAAAAACAACCGTAACATTTTGTTCAGAGTTACGAACAACCTCCATTCCCAAGGTGTTCGTAACTCTGAGGTTCTACTGTACATTAAAAGATGCAGTTGCTGCCCTGCTCTTGTGACTAGTAGCAGATAGAGAATATAGAAAGGAAATAATAAACAAAGGGATAAATCATGTTTACCACAAGAGGGTGAGAAACATTTTGACTTTAGGCTGTACTGCATGATTAGGGGCGCTACACAAAAATCTGATTGAATCTTAAAGTATACCATCTATGCTGTATAACAGTGCAGTTTAAATATGTGTCAACAAGATATTGTAAGCTAAATAGTTACAATCCTGAGTTGCACAAAGAAGAATCAAAAATAACTTTCTTGCACAAAGCAGCAGCTTATTAAATTGTTATACAAAACTGTATAATCAACTCAAAGTAGAATTCAAGTATATTACATTGAAGGCGGTTGTCTGTATTTTCTTTTTAAAAGGGTTGGCACGTTATTTTTTATAGATTGGGTTTTCATAATTACATGAAAGTGAAAGCTCTGAATTTCTTTAAAAGTTTTATCCATAATAATACTAGATAATGGGGTGGGAAATGTTCTGGAAAATATCTTATTTTGTTTCTCTGTCTCAGGGAAAATCCTTCTTACTCTGTAGCTGCAGCAGTCCCGTAATGCAGTGGAGTCACTACAGTTACATTGTGGAGTTTATAGGGGGCAAGATTAGGGAAACCCACACAGGGGGTCAATACCCCAAAACCCCCAACAACAGAGTTTGGAGAAAGGAAAGGGGAAGAGCAGGGTCATTGGTTCAACCATAGCACAGCTCTCCCATGCCCTGCCCTTCCATGGAGCATAGATGTATTATAGGAAGGGCTACTGCACTTTTAGGGATACACCCTGTTAAGCTCTGCTGGTGGTAGTGCTATTGTACACAGGATCTGGCCTTCTAACCACCATGTCATCTAACACTGTTCTGAACAATGTTTACATGACAGAATGGTTAAAAACACAAGGGGTCACACATGTGTTGCAACACCCGACCATAGCTCCCACTAGTGGAGCTGAACTGGTATTAGCTACGATGGGAAATTTTCCAAGCAAATAAAAGCCCCTGAGAAGAGAAAAAAAGAATAGTATATCTACTAGCTAGCAGGGTGAGGGCTACTAGAAGTGCAGTGAAAACAATAGGGAAAGAATTGAACAGCTCTCACTGCTTCTGTGGAATCTTTGGATAACCACATAGAATTCAAGAGCAATTAGGAAAGAGTTTCTCATGCATTTTATGGAACAAGTTACATACTCCATGTGGATTCACATGGTGATATGATTTATCAACTGCGTGGTAGATCTGAGTTCATTTCTCATTTTGGAAGGTGATACTGATGGCATTTCATGGGTAGAACTGGATAATAATGTTGTCAAACCACAAGACAGCAGGGAATGCAAAAGCATGCCAGTTTCCCCCACCCCCCCGTAAATCCAAAGGGATTTTCTGCTGGTAAAGGTCAACAATGCAGAATTTTTTTTGAAGATAAAAAAGGATAGTCATCACACAGCTCAATGATGAAAAAGCCTATTTGCCTGTCATATTTAAGATTTGGCAGAGATGCAACATTGTTTAAAGGCAAGCTGGACACAGTACTCCAGAAGGGAGCTTCTTTATTTATCCAGAGTAGAATAGCTTAAAAGGAGAGATTGATGGAGCACCTCCCATCACACTATCCCATAGCTCAGTGGTTAGAGCACTCTCAAGAGGTTGAAGACCCTTCTTCAAATCCTTTCTCCTCATCAGTCAGAGAGAGAGAGAGAGAGAGAGAGAGAGAGAGAGAGAAATTAAATCCAGGTCTCCCACATTGCAGGCGAGTGCTCTAATCACTGGGATAACAGTTATAAGGTGACCACTACTACCACCTCCTCTGGTCAATAGGTGTTATCTAAGCACACCTCCATTCTTAAGCTTCACAGATGAGATGGGTACTCCTCTGGCAGAGGACAGGCATTCGGACACCTAGAGGGAGGCAGCAGTGCGCATGCCAAGAGCTAGAAATTTAGGTGCCAAGTGAGTTTAGGCACCTATGGGGTTCAGCAACAGCAAACTGTTCGTTTTGTGAATGGCAATGGAGTCTAAAACTAAGCACCTTTATGGATTGAGTCTAAACTCCTTGGAACAGGGTCTGTCTTTATTTGGGTCCTGTGGTGTGCCAAGCACAGTCTCAGCACTTTAATAATAATAATTGTGATACCACTGTATTACTTGGCATGGAGCTATTTCTGGTTTTGCTCACTTAGGATATACATACACTTGGAGCTCTGGTTCCCAGATCAAGGAGACACACCGGCACTTGCTTTCATTGAGTTAGCACACTAAAAACAGAGTGCAGCTGCAGTGGCATGAGGGGCAAGATGGATGAGCCAACCCGACATGTATCTAGGGTCTCGGACACATATGCTAGCCTCTCCCTCACCTCATGCTTCTGCAGTTGCACTCCATTTTTAGTGGCTAACTTGATGAGAACTAATGCAAGTATGTCTCCTTGTAATAGTCCGGTGAGGGGGTTTGCGCCCTCTTAAGGGCCGTCGGGCGCCAGGCCGCTTCACTGTACGGCCAAGTCAGACCTCGGATCCGGGAGGTCTAAGGGTTCCGCCCCTTAGGCAGGGGCTAAACAAAAGGCTCCCTGCGGCTGCAAGGAGCTCCAGCCCTCGGACAGGGCTGGGCAGTATACCAGTCCTAAGCTCTGGTTCAGGCAGCCGGAGCTGAACACTTGCCCGGTCAAATAAGCCCGTGTGCTAGCTCAGGGCGGGGTGATACCCCAGGGTTCAAGGGGCTCCGGTCCTGGTCGCGGGAGCGGAGCACTCACAAAGTCAGTAAGCCCAGTCCCCCAGTCAGGGAGTGAGCAGGCAGGTAACCGCAACCCAGGCCCTGGGTCAGGGGGGCTGCAAACAATCAGTCTCTCTCTGGGGGCCCAGGCCCTTAACCAGGGACTGGGTCAGTTGGGGTCAGCCCAGGCCCTAGGTCAGGGCGGGGCAGCAAACAGCAGTGCTAGGCTCAGGCCCTCAGGTGGGGGCTGAGCAAACACACAGGAACAAAGTCAGTAAATTAAGCCCAGGCCCTCAATTGGGGCGGGGCAGCAAACAGCAGTTCTAGGCTCAGGCCCTCAGGTAGGGGCTGAGCAAACACACAGGAACACAGTCAGTAAATTAAGCCCAGGCCCTCAATCAGGGCGGGGCAGCAAACACACAGTACTTCAGGGCTCAGGCCCTCATGCAGGGAGGAGGAGAGACTGCCACCCGGCGTGGGGTGGCAGGGGGGAACACAGGCCCACCCACTCCACTGTGTTCCAGCCCGGGGCCCTATCCGCAGCAGTCCGTCTGCCGCGGGGTCAGTGGGGATCCTGCCCGCAACACACTGACATAGGCTCGGGGTCTGCTATCCCCGGGCTACTTCCCATCTCCTCCTCCATGGGTACCTGCGCCTCGCTGGGCTCGGCAGCGGGGTCCCACACCATGGGCTCCTCGGGTTGCTGGGGTTCGTCTGGGTCGGGCCGCTCCTCCGGTCTCGGGTCCGGCTCAGGTCCGGGTGGCCCCTCGGGGTACCGTGCTCGGGGCAGGCTCGGCCAGTCCACCTCGGGGTACCTTCCTCGGGGCAATCTCGGCCGGTCCAACTCGGGGTACCGCGCTCGGGGCAGGCTGGGCCAGTCCACCTCGGGGTACCTGCCGAGCGGGAGGTTGGAGCGGCGCTGGGTGGTTGGGTGCCTGGCTCTGGGGAGGCTCGGTCCGTCGGCGTCCAAGTATAGGGCTCGGGGTAGGCTCCGTCTCGCAGGAGCCCGAGCAGGAGCGTCTGTCCTCTCCAGCCGCTCGGCTCCAACTGAGTGTTGGGGCCTGTCTTTTATACTTCCTGTCCCGCCCCTTGACTTCCGGGGGGCGGGAACAGGGGGTGGTGGCTCCGCCCACCTGAGTGGCGGTTCTAGTTCCTCCCTCTCTGGGGTTGGCTCCGCCCACTTTGGTGGCTGTTCTGGCTCCTCTCTCTCTGGGGCCGTCGGGCGCCAGGCCGCTTCACTACACTCCTCTAGCTGGGACTCACACCCCCTGCTGCAGGTGTAGACATACCCATAGAGACCTATGATAACTTGTCAGGTCTAGAGAATTTCTCACAAAACCTATTTTTAAAGGGAGATCAAATCTCCATTTTGTTGATGTTCTCAAACTGTGAACTATGTTCTCCTACAGACCTCCTCCCTGAGGCACTTTTGAAGATGGTTAGCCATGTGACTAGTAGCTCTTCCTTTCTTCTGAGTCCTTGAGTAAAAGGATGTCTCTGAAGGACCCAATTACATG
This sequence comes from Emys orbicularis, assembly GCF_028017835.1. Classification (NCBI taxonomy): domain Eukaryota; kingdom Metazoa; phylum Chordata; order Testudines; family Emydidae; genus Emys; species Emys orbicularis. Next base: position 91,310,590 of record NC_088687.1, on the reverse strand, counting down.
GGAAGTGATCTGAGAATAACAGCTCACATAGATTGTCTGGAGATCAGAGACAAGTTTCATGCTGTGCTCATTTACTTCTCCTCTCTTATCTTCTCTTGCAAGGTATTGTGAGCATGAGAATAAATCAAACCATTGAAAATGTCCAGTAATTTACCAGGAAAGATTTCAGAAATGCACAGCATGTGTGCAGATTCTTTCCAAGGGCAAGATCTTTCACTGTTCAATATTACAGTTCTCCATTAAAAGTCATGGCAGTGCATCAAAGCCAGCAACCAAAAAAAAAGTAGTTTTATAGAGGACTGAACTTGTAAGGGGTGAGGGGTTTAAAACAGTTTCAAAAAAGGTAAGAACTGTCCCACCCTCACTCACTCTACAAATTGAGCCCTCAGCATTTTAAAGATTCCAAAATATTCTGCTAGAGATACACACCTGTCCAACAGGCATGATGCTCTTCCACAGAATCCTCTGCCCTTGTCAATTTTAAAGGGGATGTTGGAGTCCAACTCCTAGATTATACTGCAGGGTAATGAAATCCCTACCACCATTCATTCCTATGAGGATTGCAAGAGTCACAGGAATGGAAAGCAGGGGCGGCCCCAGCCAGGCACCAGTGCAGCAAGCGCGTGCCTGGGGCAGCAAGCTGAGGGGGGCGGTGTGCCGGTCGCCGTGAGGGCGGCAGTCAGGCAGCCAGGCAGCCTTCGGCAGCATGCCTCCGGGAGGTCCGCCAGTCCTATGGCTTCAGCGGCAATTCAGCAGCGGGTACGCTGAAGGCGCGGGACCGGCAGATCACCCGCAGAAACGCCGCCGAATCTGCCTGACTGCCAAGCTTGGGGCGGCAAAAAACATAGAGCCGCCCCTGATGGAAAGATCATGAGAGATTGAGGATTTCAAAGCCTGTTGTTGGCTCAGCAGCAGAAATTCCGGAATGTGTTTATATTTTTAAGTGCAAGCGCAAGAGGACCCAGAATGCCTCTGTACAATGGGTATAATAGCACTTCCCTACCGCACCAGGGTAAAGATTATGAGACACTCAGATATTATGGTAATAGGGCCATAGATAAGAACCTAAAATTGATTTTATTATTATACCATACACAGAGTTAACATTAAAAAGTACAGAACAGTCAAAAGTTAACATTCCCCAATGGTTACTGGAATATGGCCCCAACCCTACAATGTGCTTTGCATGGGTGCATGAGCTCCTGCTGAACTCACTGCAGGACTGGGGCCTGAAATGCCAGTTTCTTTTTAATAGTGTTCCCTGTTGTTATTACTCACTAACTCTCTCTCTCTCTCTCTGTGTGTGTGTGTGTGTGTATACACATATACACACATACACACACAATTGGTCAAGGGAGAGTAAGAAGTTAACTTGACAATTATGCTGGTGTGAATAAAGGTAGAATTTAAATTGTAAGAAAAACAAAACATATCATGAGGAGAATGAATAGTACTGAAAATGTAGAAAGTAAATTAACTTGACGGGGGCCCTTCTTATATCATTACTAAGCCTAACTACACGTTTTGTAAGTGTTTGTTAGGTGGTCTAGAGTAATGAAACATATGTATTCACACACACACAAAAAAGTGTGAGTGGGGTTGCTTACCCAGACTTCTAAAATGCTGATTCTGAATGAATGTGTGCAGTACAGCCTGTTCTGAAATCATGCACAACATTTACTTCTGGTAATCTGGCTTGCAGAACTACAATGCGAGACCTGATCAGGTTCACGTTGTGCGTTGCTCTGCAGCAGAACCATCGATGACCCAACTAGATTAAAGGTCAGCAAAGTTAAGCCTGAAGCAATTGTTCTATGAACTCTGGCACATTCTGACTGGGTTCCTGTTGTTTTGTTGCCTTCGGCACTAATCTTGCAGTTTAGTGAGAATTGTGAAATTCTGAATAAAGTTACAGTTCTTTTTTAGTGACTCAAGAGCTCTCTCTTCAAATACTCCGTGTCTTCAAAATTCCTGTACAGTATAATCACATATATGAGTCAGGCATTTCCAACTGGTGTGTCAAAGGGCCATAAAAAAGTAAAGATCTCTATAAACACGAGGTGAAGCAGAGATTCATTATCTGAGATTCACTGTGATAACAATTTGCTTTGAAAATCCAACTTGATGACTACAGGAATTGCATGTAGGAATCTGCAGCAGACTTTAGCAGGAGAGACCCATAATTTGGAAAACTCTGATTTCTGTTCAATTTTGTGTGCAGAGGGAGAGGACTGAATTAGTTCAGGAAAATACAAGTATCTTTGAAATACTGGGGAGAAAGAGTGGGAAGAAGGAAAAACCTTAAGGGTAATTTGGGTATTTCATATGCTGACTCTTAAATCCTACCAGAGTGTGACATTTCCTGTCAATCCCAGATATATTCCTCCCTTAAAGTGGTACTTCAGGTAATGACTTTGCATAGACAGAAAAGTCAGATCGACTAACAATGTGGCATAATTCCCAGAAGTTGAATGCCTTTAAATTGGTGGTCTTAACAAGGTCCATCTGGAAATTCTGATTTCATGTCCCAAGCTTAAAGATTAAAAGTGACATTTTCACAAGTGCCTAAGTGACTTAGATGTGAATGTCAATGGGACTTAGGCCCCTAAGGGCCCAAGTCACTTTTGAAAATGGACTTAGAGGCCTAAGTTACTTCGGCACTTTTGAAAATTGTATCCAAAGTCTTACTCCCAAGGCTGACAGAAGTTGGAAACTTGGTGGAGACTGTATACTTAGCTACTGGACTCCTTCCTTATGGGTGACGCAGGAGCAGTATTATACTCTTGAGGAGTATATCAGGAGGCTTAAGGAAGGAAAGATGGAAATAGCTATGAATATGGAGGATAATGGCACTCCCTTGAAGAGAGCTATTAAGCTTGTGTGTGTCTGCAGGACAAAAAGGGAAGAAGAGAAAAAGCAAATCAGAGCAAAATCCCAAAACTGTCACAATATGCCGCAAAATGAAATTTAACAAAATTTCATTTCAGGTCAGTTGAAACATTCCATTCATGTAGTTTCAGTTTTATTTCTAAATGAAATGTTGTGAAAAATCACCAGATCCCCGTAGAAAGTTTCAGTTTCAATGAAATAAATGGGAAAATGTTCCAGCAGAAAAATTTTGACCAGCTCTAATGAAGAGACTAATTTTTCTGCAAGGAAGGGCTGAAACACATTAAAGTGCATAGACTCAATAGTGAGTAGGAGTTCAAGTGCTTCCTTAAGAACAGCTGGCACTCTGCTCTCCCAACAGAGGCAATGCTAACATCAACTAATAGTGGTCCCAGAGCTTTCCCATTGCTTTCACCAGGCACTAAGGATGTGACTCCAGCTCACAGTTTGCAGTTCACAGATCCCAGAGGAGCTGCAGGACCCAGGGGTTAAATAGTAAAAAGCCGAGGGAGAGCTCCCCCACTTCTCCTTGGAACACCACATAGGGAGAATGCCTTCTCATTCCTGTGGCAGGAGCAGCATCTCAAGGGCACTAATGCTAAGGTCAAGATTTTCAAAGCTTAAATGTAGGCTCCTAAATCCATATGTAGGCTCAAGGGCAGAATTTTCAAAAGCGCTTAAGTGATTTAGAATCATAAGGCTCAAATGAAAGTCACTTAGGCCTGATTTTTAAAGGTATTTAGGTATTTAGTGGGATTTACAAATGTCAATTAGGTGCTTGGGTGCATTTTGAAAGCCCATCAATCACCTATCAGCATCTTTAGTTGCCTAAATATCTTTTAAAATCTGGCCATTAGGAACCACTTTTGAAAATCCCACCTTGCATAAACGGCAAGATTTTCAAGTTTTGAGCACCCAGCACTCCTTCTAAAGTTAATGGGAGCTGCTCTATTCTCAGCACTAACTTACTTATTTAGGTACCTAAATAGGGATTTAGGTACCTTTTATGTATTTGCTTCTCATTTAGGTTCTCTTTCTCTTTTTTTCACTCAAATGATTTTTTACAATCCCAAGAGATCATACACAGAATTTTCAGAACAATGTGAAAAGCCAATTAAAAATATTTTTTCTCAGATGTCTTGGAAGGTTCTGAAACTCCTAAGCATGTTGAAATATTACTCAGTTTTGGGGATTGCAAAATTGGATCTTATTTGAACCTCATTTATAGTTGGCAATAAACCAACAACTCAAATTACAAAGAAACATTACACATGCCTGTGTAGGAAGGTTCCATCCTGAGCCAACAGTTCCATTTAGAAAGTTTGGAAACTGGGTAGAAAGTTACTTAGCTTAGTGGCTTAACCCTTTTCACTATTCTGTGGATCAGTTATATACCTGCAGCAATGTTAAAGCTCCAGTACTGTACAGAATTATTGTTAATTCAGTGGCTCAACCAACAAATGATCAAGGGTGTATAAATAAGCTCATCATATTTCCTGTTGAGTTGAATGGGTTGCATTTGATCATGGTGCTGTGGGTACATGTACCTCCAATTTGCAACAAATATTGGTATTTAAATGCCATCTTTGTTCCCTGCTACGCTTCCTCTAACGTACACTCTGTACGTTTCCTGTTTAGCCTAATATTTATCTTGACCAGTCCCTTCTAGTGCTTTGGCAGAAGCTTATGTCTTTGAGAACCATTCGAGTTAAGAGACTCGCTTGCTCCCTTCACATCTCCTAGTCAACATCTGTGAAAATTATGTGAGCACCTACAGCCAGGATTATAGTAATGCCATGTACTTTGGCCTGTAAGCATCAGCTCTGCAAAACTTCAGCTGTTTCAGAATACAGCCTCACACCTACATTACCAAATGTTCATTTCACTCTTGTATTCTGCTCATTCCACTTCTCCCTACTGGGCATGGAGTATGTTTGAAGATCGCAGTTCTTATTCTCAGTGACTGTGGCCCGGAATAACTAAAGGTCAGCCTCATTCTCTGGGACTTCTAGCATACTTGACAAACTACTATAGAACAATACAATTGTCTATCAAGACTGAAGCTCATATGCACAGGTAATAGGACATTTTCAATGGGGAGGCCCAAAATTTTGGACCTCATCTAGCTACAATCCAAGGGAGACCATGGACCTCAGCACTTTCAGGTCTACAGCCTTATCACACTTGCATGTCCACACAGGATTCTGTAACCTACTTACATCTCTGTAACACACACAATAGTATTTAAAATATGTCAATCACAGAATTTACTATCCAACAGGGGATAGAATGTAGAGGTCATTTTGCTTACTAATGTATGTCATCTTGTATTTTATTTGTTTTAACTCTGAACAGCACTCAAATAGTACAAGAATGGTCTTGATAAAAGAAGCTAAATACAATCTCAGTGCATAAGGGTGCTAAAAAGATAAAACCTTGTTGCACTGTAAATAAAACAAATAGATAGAAGATTCATAGTACTACAGAAAATCTAGAGATGTACAAAGTGATAGCATTTTGGAAACTAAGGATTTCAGTTTTTAAAATCTTAAACTAGGAACCACATGGTTCAATTATCAATTTACAACACCTTCATTGTATACTGCAGAGCAGCAACTGGAAGGCGGTTTCATTTCTGGATTTCCAGACGTGTGTCATTTCCAGCCTCATATTTAATAGAGTGTAACTGCCTGAAGGGGAGAGATCAGAATGTGTGGCATGTCTCTCTGAAAGGAATTTTATGTATTAAAAAAACCCCAAACAACTCTTTCAACTACTAAAGGGAAATGCTAACCAGAGTGGTTGGCTACACCCTACCCCCACCCTGGCTTTAAAAAAAAAGTGAGTTTCTTATGAGAGGCATATGTAGAGGACACAAAATATGATTTTCCATGATGTCATTCACAGCAGGTCTGGGTCTGGAAAAGTGCTTGGAAAGGTAAACTTCTTCCATTCCAGTAAAGGATATACTATTCAACAATGGTGAAATCCATTCCTGCCGCATTTTTGGAATACACAAAAACGGAAGGTTTATAGTCAGTAGACACAACTGGGAATAATGAGTGCAGGAAAAAGAAAAGCAATCTAGACATTTGTTCAACTATCAAGAAAGCGACTAAAGAGGATAATTTGCTCACACTATGTGCCATCTACATTTTAAAAAATCTGGTTTCTCGCCTTCTTTCTCTTTTGTTTGATCTATGTTTTCTACCTTTATTTCTCTTATTCCCCATTCCCTGAAAGGCCTTTTCTTTCTTCCTCTTCATGTGTCATCTTTCTTTTCTTCTACTTTTGTGCTTTATCTCCCTCACATGTTCTTGTGCTAATGTCTGTGTGCCTACATTTCCCCCTTAGACCCATTCAAATACAGTGTCTTTGACGTCCCTCATTCTGTGTTACCTTATTTCATTCCTTGTGATGGGCACAATTCTGAAGTTTTTACTCAAACAGAATTCCATTGATTTTAACAGGAAGTTTGCCTGAGAAAGAAATTCAACACTGAGCCCATGTCCTATGTCTTCTGAGTCTCTTTTAATTGCCCCTCTTCCCTCAAGCTTTTATATTTTCTTCTCTGCTTGATGCATATCAATTCAGAGATTACAAACCCAGTACATTTCACTTACCTGTTCGCACATTCAGCTTAACCATAATGGTGAGGGAGTGCAACAAAAGACAGCAGGCCAAACTCAATGGTGGTGTGAATGATGGTGTAAATTACACCCACATACAGATATGTACACCCACATACAGATATGTAATTTACACCACAACAGCTACATTTTCCAATGTTATAACATGTTAAACATGGACATAATTTTCCTTGTCTGATAATATATAAAACAGCTCCAGTTTTACTAATTCTAAAGTCTTTTACCCTCATTTTTAAATGACCAGTAATGAGTATCGTCATTCAAGGCTACTAAGAGCTCAGAGGCAAGCATTGTAGGTGCTCTAGAAACTGTAGTCTACAGGCTCTAGCCCTTAATGGGGTCCCTGAAGCACTCAGAAGTAGCAAAGGATTCCTTTAATAGGGCTGTTAGAAATCAAAGTTGCAACTATCCTAGGCATGATTTATTTGTAATTGAAAGCAAAGATAAACCAACAGTTCCCAACCCAGCCCCTGAGGGACAGTCTAGTACAGAGTAAATAAAATAATCTTTGTTGGGACGCCTGCACACCAGTTTTGTGCCTGCATGCTGCAGCCCTGTTTCTTCCTTCTGCGGCTACTGCTGATTCCCTGGCAATAAGAAGGCGAGTCTCTGCCCAGCTCTCAGACCCTCCTGCTCCTGTAATGTAGCCTTCCCTCTGCAGCTACTTCTCATACAAAGCCTCCAACTCAGTCCTGAGACAGATCCCATTTGATCTCTGATGCTACTTGCTTTTCTTGTTCTCTGGAGGTTATGAAATCCCCTGTTGGCCAGATGCTGAACTGGGGGTTAACACAGAGCCCAGTAATGAGCCAGCAGGTTCATTACAACGTTTCTATTTTCATGCTCTTCATTATGGGTGAATTTTATTCCTGTGCAGGGGGCAAGCACAAGGGCTATTCACCAAGTTCCACTTTAAGCCCTACTTTGAGAGAGAGCTTAATGGTTCATAGACCTTGTGCTAGCCTTCTGCACAGGGTGAATTTCACCCGATAATACCATCCATAATAATTTCCTCTCAATGTCAGAGTTATAAGAAGAGTACATTGTGTTAATGATAATAACTGGTGTAATGCATCTTTCAAAAAGAAAGATGAAGTGGCAAGATGTTTTCGCAAAAGACATCAGGCTTCTCTATTAAATGAATTTCCCAATAATGCTTGGCTTTGACAATTCTGCCTGAAATAATGTCTCTCTAAGAAGTGAAACACGAAGGAGGCATCTAGTACTAAACAGGAACTATGCTGGGATGTAACCTTATAAAAGGGGGACAGCTTCTATAGAAGACATGCAAATTTGTGTCTACCAGAGATTAATTCACTCTGATCCATACGTGTACAAATGAATAATTCCGTACCAAAATGTTTGTACATGAATATATCAATAAAATGTTGCATAAAGTAATCTACTAAACTTCTGTCTTGTTTCCAGTGAGAAGAAATGCTATATTCAGTAGATGTCAGAAATCAATTCAGTTCCTTGTAAAATATTCTAGTTTTTCCTCCACACGTCAACACTTATCTAACCGGTCCTGTCCAGCTCGGATTCATTCAGTGACACAGAGAAGTATCCCAATCAGTGTTTAAAGTATTTTTATCTTTGTGATGGGGTGCCTGAACAGGTAAAATAGGCCAATTAACCTATAGGCTGAACCTGGAAGGGCACCAAGAACTGGTAAGGCCTAATGGCTAATGAAGCCCAGCTGGGGGAGGAGCTGGGATATGCTTAAAAAGAGAGGAAGTTGGTGGTAGAAGGGGGTTGCGGGGAGGAGCTCTGCAGTCAGGCGTGACAGAAGCTCTCTAAAAGGGGGAGGGGCACTGGTGCCCAAACCGTGGCCCCACTCCCACACTGCCCCTTCCCCTGAGGCCCTGCCCTCATGACGCCTTTTCTCCCTGAGCCCCCACTCCCACCCCGCCTCTTCCCCCATGCCCCGCCCCACCTCTTCCCGCAAGACCCTGTCCTCCTGTCCACCTCCTCCCACCCCCACCGTCATTCACCCTTATGGTTGATAATGGCCCTCTGACTTTTAAAACTGATGGGACCATGGCCCCATGGCCCCCCTGTTCTGGCGCCCCTGTCTGCAGTCACTCCTTAGAAAGGAGGGGAGTTGTCTAGGTATATGGAGGAGTTCTAGGGGGAAGAATAAGCCTTGGGATCCTGCATTGGACTACAGACTCTGGCAAGAAGCCAAGAGAGGGAAGTAGTCACAAGAAGCTTGAGCAGATCGTGGCTGCTGGGCATAGGGTTCCTGGGTTGGAATACAGAGTAGTGGGATGGCCTGTGTGAGCTGGCCTGCTAGCCACTGGGAAAGTGGCACAGTCTGGGCAGTGGATCAGAAGACTGCCTGAGACAGTTTGTTCAGTGGAACTCTGATACCCCGGAAGGGGAGGACTATAGTGACATGGGCAGAGGGCCATGTCATGAAGAGAAAGTAACCCAAGTTCAGGGTGGGAGGGAGGGGGCTATGGAGCGAGCAGATGCAGGAGGAGCTGTCAGAGTGGTTGAAAGCTAATCACCAGATGTAGCCATAAGGAGGTGCCACAGCGGTCAGTAGTATATCCTGTGACAATATTGTCAAGCTTTCAGTTCCTGCCCTCTGAAACAAGACACAGATGACTGAATAAAGTACCTTGGGAATGTACCGTCTTCTCCTCTTTTGTATGCGGCAACAGTTCTGTACTGGGAAGCAGAACTGAGCCCTTAGATGTAAGAAATGAAAGGTATAATATGTGGATTTCATGCAGACAGAGAAAATTCTATATTCCAAATGTGATAATTCAAGATTTCCGTAGCAAGTGTTGAAAAGAGTTAAACTATTATAGTGACAACTGTGACATCAGTAAAGCAAAATTAAGTAACCAAGAGGGAAAAAAGTGAAAGCGTCATAGGAATTCCAGCTAACCACTATAGTCTATAGAAGAGAGGATCCCACTGATTCTTACCAGTGAATAGAAATGATGAGAAATGAGAACAAATGGGTTAAATAAGTATTGATCTTAAGGTGCTAGGTCATGGTTAATTCCAATCCCTATGGCTTATTTCACCATAATGTTCTACATTCATAATATATCGCCATGTAAGGAAAACACCAGTGATTTTTCAAAAAAATGCAGAATCAAACAGCCTTGTATCAGACACTGATTTTTAAAAAAATGAATACCATATTTAAGGGAAAAATACCTTAAAATAAACCCCAGTAAGTATGTGGAAATTGTGATTGTCATGGGATCAAATAGAAAGTTCAATTAACCTAGATGGTGAGAGTCTTCTCCCACTGATTCTAATGGAAGAAACAATTGTCTTTTAATACGGTTTTTATGTAAATTGTAACACAGGCTTACATTTTTATTTGATGTAAAGGTAAAGTTTTACTTGGCGTACATTAACTTGTTTTGTTTACTTCATTGGCAGAGTTCTACATGGAGACAAACTGCATCACTACCTACAATACCGCCAATCAGCAAACTCAGCCCAGGGCTAATGAGACCCAGACCCAGAACATTCCTTCATAGCAGTGTTGCTGAAGTTTGATTGGGATTTTCTGGTTTGTCATAGAAGCTTTCTGTGCTCTTGCTCTTAAACTAATGGGTGGAATTCTAGCTCTTCTGCACAAGCCCTCCACATTTGTTTTAGTCACTCAAAGAAACAGCAAGTATCAGGAGGTAGCCGTGTTAGTCTGTATCCACAAAAACAACAAGGAGTCTGGTGGCACCTTAAAGACTAACAGATTTATTTGGGCATAAGTTTTTGTGGGTAAAAAACCTCACGTCCCCCATAATCTGCTCTATTCTATAATAGTCTATTCTATTCAGGTTTTGTACTGTTCCCATTGCTGTGGTAGATGAGCCAACACTATCACCTTCTGGTTACCAATTCCCTTCAGGAATACTAAATCACTTATTTATAACTTCAAAGTGGAAAGTGGCAGCAAATTAGAGGGTATTTGCATATCCACCAATTCTTGGAGGGGGGGGGGAAAAAAGGCATTTGGCTGTAAGAATGACATCGTAAGTGTGCTCAGGCTAAGTGGAAAAGATATAGTTTATAATTAAATTTGGTCAAATTATTCATGATAAGTAAATTCGGAGAAATGTAATAGTTTTTCTCATTGCAAAACATTTACAAAGTGATCCAGATTTCTGTGAACATATCTATTTTCATAAATATTCACTAGTAGCTAGCATATCAGCCAACAGGTGACTCACACACACTTCACTGTGACTGTTTGTTTTTCACAGCATATTACCAGTTACCCGAGTCATATGGTATTAATTCTGTTCCCCGACTGAAGAATAATGAATGAAGACGGGCAAATAATGAATTAAAAGCACCCTTATTCATGGATGGCTATCCTTGTTTGTCAGCAAACGTGGGCATTCTTATAAAGAACAGCCATTCGCCTGCATCAACAAAAATATATCAACATGTAACTTCATGAATAGTGATTAAAAAGGGACAAGAGCCTGACTGAAGAGCTGTTCAGAATTTGGAAATATATTTACAAATGATGATTATTCAGTAATCTATCTATACAATATTAAACCTAATTAATTTAAAAGAAATATTTACCCCTCTTTACCTCTAAAAAGAGAATGTGTGTGTTAAGGACTGAGCTATGGATGGTCTTTCTAACGGTCAGGGTGGGAGGCTGGCCTAGTGGTTGAGCAGAGGTGACCAGGCCTAGTGGCCAGAGCCTGAATCAGGAGCTGAGTTACCAAGTCCAGGGAGTGAGCAGGAGCTGAGGGTCGGAGTGGTGTCAGAAGCCAAGTACCAAGTCCAGGGAGCAAGACAGAGCTGAGAGGCAGGAATCAGGAACTGAGGGTCGGAGCCAGAGTATCAGCCAGAGCAGGGGCATGAGCCAGGAGTGGAAACAAGGCACCAGGATTGGGAGCCTAGAACAAGGAGCAGGAGGCAGAAACAAGGAAGGAGCTGAAAGCAGGAGCAGGACCAGAATCACAGCTAGGGGTGTGGAACACTATTGAGAAGCCAGGGCTGCTGCAGGGTTTACAAATGGCTGAAGACTCCAGCAGGCACAATCAGGAGACCAGGTTCATTAGTTGAATCAGTTAAAGGCAATGAGCTGGGTCTGGGTACAGCTTTGTGTCCCTGATAGTACCCTCCTACTTATGGGGTGCCTTCCGGGTGCCCTCAGGCTGGGTCTGTAGAGATGGGCCTTGTGGAAATCCCATAGTAGGTTTGGGGCATGAACATTTTCCTCGGGTTCCCAAGATTGTTTGTCCGGACCACGGGTGGGCAAACTACGGCCCGCGGGCCACATCCAGCCTGTCAGACCTTTTAATCTGGCCCCCGAGCTCCTGCTGGGGAGCAGGGTCAGGGGCTTGCCCCGCTCTGTGCAGCTCCCGGAAGCAGCGGCATGTCCCCCCTCCAACATGTAGGGGCATCCAGGGGGCTCTGCATACAGCCTCTGCCCCAAGCATGGGTCTGCAGCTCCCATTGGCTGGGAACCACAGCCAATGGGAGCTGCAGGGGCGGCGTCCGCGGACGGGGCAGAACTCAGAGCCACACCTCCATGTAGGAGCCAGCAGGGGGACATGCCGCTGCTTCTGGGAGCTCTGGAGGCGGCGCCTGCGGATGGGGCAGCACGCAGAGCCTTCTGGCTGTGCCTCCACATAGGAGCCGGACGGGGGACATGCCGCTGGTTCCGGGAGCTGCTTGAGGTAAGTGCCGCCTGGAGCCTGCACCCCTGACCTCTTCCCACGCCCCAACCCCTTGCCCCAGCGCTGATCCCCCTCCTGCCCTCCAAACCCCTTGGTCCCAGCCCAGAGCCCCCTCCTACACCTGAAAACCCCTCATCCCCAGCCTGAGCCCTCACCCCCCACCCTGCACAACAACCCCCCGCCCCAACCCGAAGCCCCCTCCCACACCCTGAGCTCCTCATTTCTGGCCCCACCCCAGAGGCCTGCACATGCAGCCAGAGCCCGCACCTCCTCCTGCACCCCAACCCCCAATTTCCTGAGCATTCATGATCCACCATACAATTTCCATAACCAAAGGTGGCCCTCAGGCCAAAAAGTTTTCCTACCACTGGCCTAAGTGGTTCTGATGTAGTCTTTCTAGAAATGTAGCATACATGATGGGTATTCTGGGTCTGTTTCTCAGAGAAGAGCCGGCCATTATGTAAATAAGTGACAACAAGATGATCTAACATATCCCTGAAAATGTCATTTACAAAATGTTGGAAGGTAGCAGGAGCATTATGTAATCTGAATGGCACAACAGTGTAATCAAAATGCTCAAAGAGGGAGCAGAATATGGTTTTCCACTTGTCTCCCTCCCTGATCTGAATAAGATTTAGATCCCTACATAGTTCAAGTTTGGTGAAGATCTTTGTGGGGCAAAGCCTTTTAAAAAGTTTGTTGATAAGAAGTAAGGGGTACCAGTTTTGGATGGTTGTCTTATTTAGAATTTGATAGTCAATACACAGAGATAGGGAACTGTCCTTGGTGACCAAGAAAATTGGAGCCCCGGCTGGGGACTGGAGGAGAGGATGAACCCTTTGCTCAGTCATAGGGCTGATGAGGTGGCAAAATATCAGCCTTCCCTTTGTCAAAAATGTCAAACAGATCCTGATATTTTGCAAGTATAGCTGTAGTAGTCGGTGGGGGGTGGGGAGTAGGAGGGAGTCTGGATGGTGCTAGCAAGGCCACCCCTGACCTCCCTGCCTTAGAGAGAAGACTTCAGTGGGTACAAGAAGGGGGTAACTTTTTCCCCCCAGACTGAGGTTGAGGTGGCATGACTCACCGCAGTGCAGGAAAGTGAACTTGATTGTGCCAGAGCTCCAGCAGATGTAAGGGTCATTGGCATTAGCCAAGTGATGCAGAAAATAACTGGGAAGCTGGGGGAATGGACAAGGCCAAACTTTAAGGTCTTCTGATGGTCCTGGATGGTGGCAACTTCTAGAGGAGCAGTTTCTCACCAGCAGGGCTGGAAGATAGGAGGCAGCTGTCAACCACCTCAATGTGGTCCGGGATGGGCTTGACCCGTGTTGGAATATGATGTTGCTGTGCAAATTCTAGGTCCATAAAGTTAGTAGATGCTCCAAAGTCCACTAGGGCTTCCAGGTGGACTCCCACTGTGGCCAGATGTCTTAAGCAGAGCAGGAACCAAAGTGAGTAGGTGAAGCGTCAACACTGACAGAGTGCCTGTGAAGTGGTGCCAGGGTTGTAAACTAGAATTAGGGGAGTTACACTGTCTCCATCTGGTACCTTCATTCAGGGTTTGGTCATCGTGTTTCCTGGCTGGGAAACACCATATTTTGCTGAGCAACCTGAGGCACAGTGACCCACTCCGCCCCAGAAAAGGCAGCATTGATTCATTTTGGCATCAGAAAGGTGGGGCTGGACAGTGCTGAGTTTCATGGGCTATAGTTGTTGCAGGAGTTCAGCAGGGGGTTGGGTTCAGGCAGGTATGACTGAACCTGAGTAAGGTTAGGGCACTGCCTTCTTTTCCTGATGCTGCTCCCATACTGAACTATCCACTCCTATGCTAAGATCGATCAGGGCACTCAAACTGGCTGAGATTTCTGTCTGGTCCAGTTCATCCATCACTTCATCACTCAAACCAAGCTGGAAATGGTGGTTTTGTGTGGTCCCATTCCATTCTGTGTCTGCTGCATGGCAACAGTTTTCTGCAGCATTGCTGGTAATCATCTGGTGGCCTTGTATCAGAGCCTGAAGCATTGACTCTGAGTGTGTCATAGAATATCAGGGTTGGAAGGGACCTCAGGAGGTCATCTAGTCCAACCCCCTGCTCAAAGCAGGACCAATTCCCAACTAAACCACTGGTTTCAGTGGTTGAAGATGTCTCCCAAGGCCTGCATAAAGTTCTTTAACTTGCCCAAGAGGGGACTAGGTTGCTTCTGCAAGGGGATGCCCAGGCTAGCACCTCTCTGATCAGGAGACTGATGACTAGGCCCACCTTGGCTCTGTTGATGGGATAAATTTGTGACCTCATCTGGAACAAATGGTAGCATGGGTTCAGGAATTCATTAAAGGTCCTGTGATCCCCATCAAATCTGTCTGGGAGGGGAATCTTTGGTTCCTTTAACACTTGAAATAATGATAGAGAGGCTGGGGCCTGAAGAATTGCACACTGGGCCTACAGAGTGCCAACCTGCCCTTGCACGGTCTGTATGGCACCCAGCAGGTCAGCTATAGAAAGGCCACCCTGGGCAGGATCCATCCCTACAGGTGACTCCACCCACTACCCCCTCTTTCTCTGCGTCTTCTTCTCTTCAGTTTTGGAGGGCTACTCAAACTGTTAAGGACTGGGCTGTGGGTTGTCTTGCCTAATGGTCAGGGTGGGAAGCTGACTTAGTGGATGGAGCAGAGGTGACCAGGAATAGTGGCCAGAGCCCAAATCAGGAACTAAGTTACCAAGTCCATGGAGCAAGCCAGAGCTGAGAACCAGGAATCAGGAGCTGAGGGTCAAAGCGGGAGAATCAGAGCAGGGGCAGGATCCAGGAGTGGAAACCGGGGGAGGAAACCAGGGGTGGGAGCCAGGAACAAGGAGCAGGAGAAAGGAAGAAGCTGAGGGCAGGACCAGAAACACAGCTGCAGGCGTGGAACACTGTTGAGCCGCTAGAGACCCAGCTGTAGGGTTTAAGAATGTGCCTGCCAATCAGCCAGTCAAGAGGCCAGGTTCACTAGCTGAATCAGCTGAGGGCAATGATCTGGGTTTGGGTTCCGCTGTGGATCTCTGACACTATGTTTAAGTTTACCTCAAATCAATATTCAAAGTTGACTTTTTTCCCAGTTAAGCATTATCTACTGCTATGTTTGTACAGTGCCTAGCACAATGGAGTCCTGTTCTCGGTTGGTCCCTAGGCACTACTGTAATACAAATAATAAAAAAACATAAAATCAGTAAGAAGATGCATGTGTCCGTGACAGTTAACTGAACTTACTGCTTGGTCACAGCTCAGCCATCCACCAGCACAGAAGTGTTAACACTTCAACTGGAATTTTCTTAATATTTGAGGTTTTGTATTTTTTGTTTCAGAACTACTTATCTACCCCTACAATGCCAGATAGAAAAATAATGCTGTCTGGGAGGGGAATCTTTGGTTCCTTTACCACTTGAAATAATGACAGAGAAGCTTTAGAAATAATACAAACTCTTTTGCCCTGCCCCTTCCTACTCCCTGAAGTTTTGTGAATGTTAGTCATCTTGTATTTAGTTCAGTTGGGAACTTTGAGATTCAGGACGAATCCACCAAACAACTCATTTTTCCTGCAGAAGCTTGGAAACACTACATTTATTTTGGACTTCAAGTTGCTTAGCAGGCTGGTGTCACAATATCATAGTACAGCTACAGTATGCCAGGCAAAATAAAGCAAAATAAATAAGTGGCGCCAATTTCATCAACAATTTTTCTAGACACTAGAAATTCATTTGGCATCAAGGGACATGTGGCTTTCATTTATAGTGCGACCCTGAGATGAAGCCTAAAATGCTGTATTGTATGTATGACAAGGGTATAGTTGTTACCTATTAGTCAATGGATGATGAGTTAACTATCTTTTCATATACCTGCATTTTGGGGTTTACACATGTTTGGTAAACTTCTGATGGCCTCGTTTAAGATTTTCTGCAATTAATGACAGGGGAAGTAAGATGGACCAGTCCTTTTTCTGGCAGATTACCTCCCCTACCCTGCCAGCTCAGCTACAGTTCTTCCCACTCCATGTCTACCCACTCCCCCTGCCTGTGTGGAAGTGGGTATAGCGGCTCTAGGATGACTGCTCTTCTGACACATTGTGACTCCACAGGTGGGTAGCCCACAAATAGGAGTGAGGGGCTCTTTATAGGCCCCCTTCTTCTTCATGGGCATGTAGGTTGGCTTATAGTTCAGCCCTGAAGACCTAATTGGTGTAATGTTCATGATACTGAGACACCTACAGAAACTTCCCCCCCCCCTCCAATGGTATAGACTGAAACCAAAACTCAACATGTGAATAACTCTATAAAGTTTCCATGCCTTTTACACTTTGCCTCATGCCTCCAAGTGGTCTTGCTTCAATTAGGATATTTGTATTCAGCAAATAAGTAAAAATCATAGACTATTTTTCACTTACTGCAAAATATTTCTGGGAAGAAGGAATGGCCAAAACCTAGAGGTGCACAAGCACTGTACTGTTCCCATAGATTGATATGGGCATTCAAGTAAATCTGTTGTTAAATGAAGTAATATTATACCATCACCAATGGGAGATTTAAATTCCTCACATTTCACTGCTTTAGCCCTGTCCTCGGTCTTGGTTCCCACTCCAAAAATCTCTCCTATAAACAAGTGAGAGAGGGAGACAAATTAACTTCATGCAATGCAAGTTGGTGAGCAATTTTAAAGCAGGAAAAGGCAGCTTAAAGAAGACTGAATAGGCCATCTCTCCTCATCAGGGACATCTGGAGCTTGGGATTTTGTTATTGAGCTTTGAGGCTAGGTTTACCTATCAGGAATACTGGTGTGGGTGAATGAGTTTGATAGTTCAGGTATAATCATATGACACAGAATATTTTCCCCCACTACCATTTGATACCAGGCAGGAACATCCTGTGTCCCCATTACTATTTATGCCGACTTTGAGTTTCTTGGTGGTTATGTAAGGCCTTGATCCTGCAAATGTGAGAAAACCTATTTAACTATTTGCAGGCTGGGGCTATAAGAGAAAACTGTAGACTGAGGAAAGTTATGGAATTGAAGTTAAAGTTGTATACAGGTGATATATACTATAGGGACTTCCTCTGCATCTGCTATCAATCATTGAACAATACAGTGGATTTTCTGGTTTTAAGTGAAATAAATCAGCCTGAAGTATTTTTAATGCATGCTGTATAGTAGAACATTGGGTGAATTTAATTTCACGTTGTTCTAAGGAGATCACTGATTCTAGGGTTTATATTTGTCAAATTAAGATATAAGACCAGACCAATAAATATGAAGATGATTTGTGAGATTAATTCACCCAGTACCAAGTCTGCCTGGAGTGGAAAAGCAACAGTACAAACCATTTGCTACCTCTACTCTGCTAGAGGCCATTAAACTGGCTGGTGCAGTCCCATATGTGGGTGTGGATGGCATAGCAGAGGGCATGGCCAGGACAGTGAGAAGATGCTTCTCTCTATGAAGCCCAATTGCCCTCCTCCAGTTCAAGCAGGTGGCAAAAATAATTCCCTTCTGGTGCAGCAGGATGCAAATTGCAACCCCACTGCACCCATAGGAGTGAATCTGGCCTAAAGTTTTTTGAATTCTGTTTCCAACCTGATAGGATGTAGCAATATCCAAAAAGTAGCTCGTAGACCAACATATATAAGTATGCTCTCTTTGTAGAAAAGACAAACCAATCTCTCTCATTCTATTTCTAATACACCCATTACTGCAGTACCTGAACACCATAAACATTAGATTAATGTGGAAGTTTATATTAAATTGTAGTTGTGAGGCAAAAGAGCCCAGCTTCCCATCCCTAAACACTGGAGATCTGAATAGAGTGCGAAATGCAAACTACCTCTTGCTTCGATTTTGCAAAACAAAAAACTCTACTGATGAGATTTTGCAATACCCAATCATCTCCTCCCTCCCACTTTTGTCCATCTGTAACAAATAAACATGTCAAATTATAGCTGGGGCAAATCTTGTTTCACCTCCTGGAGCCAGAGAACCCTGCTTAAGGCAGATGAGATGCACCTAAATCTATATTTATCCCTAATTTAAGTGCTTACGATTAGGCAACCTGAAATATGAACATTTTGGCCTTGGTTTATTTTATTGTTTGAACTGATTGGTATCATTTTGAAATTCATCTGCAAACCAGCATATATGGTTTGGGAGATGAAAAAGAACACAAAGTACAGTGATTACTACTGTGAAACTACACCAGTAATGTGTCAATAAAGCCCTCTTTATTGCACATCAGAGACATGAGAACATTCATGCTCTGGAGTCAGAAATATGATTTCTGTAATGTGGCAATGGAAGTAATTACTGTACAAATAAAATATTCTCATCTGAATAAACAAATGCTAACTCTGAATTCCATGTGCACAATGTTCAGCTCCTGGTATTCAGTTTAGGATCATTTGGAGACTGAGTCTTTAGAGGGCCTAATTCTGCTTGCTTTACTGATTAAAGTAATCCTATTTAGGACTAGTTGGACATTTCTCATGAATATTTTAAACAACGTTTTTCTGTTTCTCATTGAAATTTCATTCCAGTGGAAAATTTACAACCATCCATAGTCTGCATGTAATTAATGGGAATATTTGGGAGTAAAACAAGCAGGACTAGAATCACAATACAATGCTATAAATCTGACTTTAGAATGGTGTGCTCAGTATAAATGTCTGAAAGTGTAAAGTGAATTTGTTTTTCTTCAGATGCCCTCTTACTAGTGTCAATGGCTTTCATGATTTAAGCAGTAGATGGCAGCATTCAGTGTAGAAATGAACTGAACACATTACCAGACTTAAAAGTATAATTAAAATTCAGTTGTTACTACTAAAGTCTTAAACCTCTCATTTTTCTAAAGCAATTTTCATCACTACCAAACTGATATCCTATTGGAAGATAGTTTTAAGCTATCAGCTCTATTTACTGTTTCTGTGGATCACTAAACATTTGTGATACGAACAAGAAAACATTTAAAAATTGCATATACACAAGTCATATAAAATAGTTCGAAAGAAAAATGGAAAACATAAACATATCCCTATATTTATAAACACACATCCATCTCAAGTAAGATTGGGTATCTGAAAGGGATCAGGAGCTGTTGCATACTCACTTTGAAAGCCAGGCTACTTATTTGGGCACCAAAATACAGTCCTAAAAACCTAACTTTAGGAATTCATTTTGTAAAATCTTAGTCTGTGTATCCTATAGGCTATATAGGACCTATATTTTATAGCAAACATTCTATTGCCATGTTGGTTTTCACAAATACAAGCTTCTGTGTCCCAGTAGCTGAAAGCTTCTGAGTCATGTATTATCCCTAAGCAGTGTAGAAGTCTCAGATATCAAATTTGGGTTGGGGTTTTTGGTCCTAATCTCAGCAGCAGTTTATTTTTCTCTTGCATTAAAATGAGCTCAGCTAACATATATTTGGGGATTTCATAGATTTGTTTTGAATTACATACTTCAGAAAGCAGCTGATTACACAGCATTAAGACAGTAGAGTATTAGGAGCATTCGTTTTCCTTCAGCTTTAAAAAAATGCATTTAGAAATCCTGATGAATTAATACAGGAAGTTATATTCAAACAAATAGTGCACAAATTCCTTTTGGGGACTAAGGTAAAAAAAATATCAAAGGAAAGGGTTTCAGGAGAGATACATATAAGAAGCACATAATTGATCGCAGTAGTTCACTACTACATGATTGACAGTTATTATGACATAGTAAATGGACGTGGTAGGTGACTGATGTATTGAAACAGGCCAGCTGATATGGAATTCTCTCCCCCCCCCCCCCCCTTCTAAGATATTCTTGTGTGGAAATGAAAGATGGTAGAAATTATTATTCCAGTCCTCCTGGGCCAAATCCTGAAGTCCCTACCCATTTCTAATCAGTCAAAACTCTCATTCAGTTATTAAAGGGACCATTCTTTTCAGTCAGTTAACAAGTAAGATAATAAGCATTTCTCTCCCCATCATCCACCTTATTTAGTCAATGAGAATTCTGTCTGAGTGAGTACTGAGTAAAAGGTAAATAAAACTTCAGGAATTTACCCAATGTATCAGCATAAAAATAGAAAAAATATATTGGAATGCATTAATACAGTTACTATTTATTACAGCATTTATACCATGCTCACCACCCTGGTAGTGTCAGATTTGGAATGAATAATAGTATGATTTCAGAGTGACAAATCTTACAGGCACGGCTCACAATCAGAGATTTGCCTGGAGACTTTTCACACGTGTTCTGTGTGATTGTGCACTCCTGACATTTTACTTTTTCAAAACTATTTCTTTCTCAATGACTCCCCTTGTGAATTTTTGACCTTTGAACATGGGGACACTAGAAGGGCCATGGTCCAGTGAGCTGTTCAACTGGTATGAAAATGTAGTGATACTATGAAATATATATACGCCTTTCTATTGTTCTTGATTGTTACTTTTTAGAAAAAAAGATTGGCAAGATCGTAAAAAGGCAAAATAAAAACAAAGACAGTGACTTCTAAAACAGTTGTTTGATGCCTAAATGCACCTGGAAATTTGGTCCTAAACTACTGAGAATTGATAGCACAACAGAAAGCTGTTAATCAAGTACAAAGAATTCCCTGGTTGGGAAAGGATTGGACTTCCTTGGATTTAGCAGAATCATTTAAACTATTTCTTGATGTACAAGGCAACAGTGACAAGCAGCATAACAGTGAAGTCTGGTCTTACAATATACGTATCTCTTGGATGCTTATTTTTCATAGAAGAAGCATACATTTCTTGACAGTTCATGAATTAAAATTCATGAATGTTTAAATGTTCATTTACAAAAATGTCTCATTGAATAGGTTTTTGAGCTTTCATTATCTGTTTTATGAATTTTAATGCTTACTAATAGCTGAAAGCCAGTGCTGTCACGTGGCTGTAATTTGCAGAGTCATGTGTAAAAAAGCCCAAAATGGCTTAGAACTTAAATTGGATGGTAACAGATCATGAAGCCCTGTGATGATTGACAGGAGCGGCGCCAGGGTTTTTGGCGCCCTAGGCAGGGGTCCTTCCGCGCTCCTGGTCGTCGTCGGCAATTCTGCGGCGGGGGGGTCCTTCCGCGCTCCCGGTCTTCGGGGCACTTTGGTGGCGGGTCCCGGAGCGAGTGAAGGACCCACCGCAGAATTGCCACCAAAGACCCGGAGCGTGGAAGGACCCCCCGCCACCGAATTGCCGCCAAAGGCGGCAAAATGCCCCCCCCCCCAAATCCTGGCGCCCTAGGCGACCGCCTAGGTCGCCTAAATGGAAGCGCCGGCCCTGATGATTGAACTTGGTGGTATTCTAAACAAAAAACTCTCAACCATGCTTGTTGCAGTTCCACTGTTCCATACTGACTCAAGAGACATTCTAAACTTCAGAGTGATGTTTGAGGGTATGACGGGGCATGCCTATTGTACCCCACCTCTTCCACAAATACAAACCGCTCTGAGACCTTCTTGCTAGTAAACGCCAGCATGTACTTTATTTACACTGTCTAAGTCCGTCCACCTATACAAATCAATGCATCTCCTCCTTTGTTCTGTTCACCAGCTTTCTTCTGGGCAGGGGATTGAGGTGTTTCTATTCAGAAAACTCACCTTCTCAGGCTGTTCTAGTTGCTCTCCTCCTCCTTCTCTCTGTCTCTCCCCCATTCCTTCTTGAGAACTTCCCTCCTGTGCTCTTTTTAAGCCACTTGCCTGTTAATGGACTAATTAGCTCTTTAACCTCCTAACCAGTCTGGCCTAGTAATCAGGCACAGCTCTGAACAATTAGGCCTTCTCTGGGGAACCTAATTGGTGCTAATAGTGACCAGAGTGCTGGCTCAAGCTCCATCTCTTAGTGCTCAGTCACAGGGGACTAGTGGGGTCTTGATTTTAGTAGGGCTTTTGACACAGTCCCCACATGACATTCTCATAAGCAAACTAAGGAAATGTGGTCTAGATGAAATTACTAGAAGATGGGTGCATAACTGGTTGAAAGACTATTCAAAGAGTAGTTATCAATTTGCTCCCAAACTGGGAAGACGTATCTAGTGTGGTCCCACAGGGGTCTAGTGTTATTCAATGTTTTCATGAATGACTTGGACAATGGAGTAGAGAGTATACTTATAAAATCTGTGGATGACACCAAGATGGGAGGAGTTGCAAGCACTTTTAAGGACAGGATTAGAATTCAAAATGATCTTGACATATTGGAGAATGGGTCTGAAATCAAGAAGATGAAATTCAGTAAAGACAAGTGCAAAGTACTACTACATTTAGGAAGGAAAAAAATCAAAAACACAAATAAAAATGGAGAATAATTGGCTAGATAGTAGTACTGCTGAAAAGGATCTGGGGGTTTATAGTGGATCACAAATTGAATATGAGTTAACAATATGATGCAGTTGCAAAAAGCCTACTATTCTTGGGTGTATTAACAGGAGTGTCATATGTAAGACATGAGAGGCAATTGTGCTGCTGTACTTCAGCATTGGTGAGGCCTCAGCTGCAGTATCGTGTTCAGGTCTGGGTGCCACATTTTAGAAACACGTAGACAAATTGGAGACAGTTCAGAGGAGAGCAATAAAAATGATGAAAGGTTGAAAAACAACAACAACTGGGCATGTTTAGTCTTGGGGAAAAAAGACTGAGGGGGGGACCTGATCATAGTCAAATATATTAAGGGCTGTTATAAAGAGTATGGCGATCAATTGTTCTCCATGCCCACTGAAGGTAGAATATATAGTAAAAGCTTAGTCTGCAGCAAGAGAGATTTAGGTTAGAAAAAATATTTCCAACTATAAGGATAGTAAACACTGGACTTGGCTTCCAAGGGAGGTTGTGGAATCCTTGTCATTGTAGGTTTTTAAAACAGCTTAGACCAGGGGTCGGCAACGTTCGGCACGCGGCTCGCCAGGGTAAGCACCCTGGCGGGCCGGGCCAGTTTTATTTACCTGCTGACGCGGCAGGTTCGGCCGATCGCGGCCCCCACTGGTCGCGGTTCGCCGTCCCGGGCCAATGGGGGCGGCGAGAAGCCGCGGCCAGCACATCGCTCGCCCGCGCCGCTTCTCGCCACCCCCATTGGCCCAGGACAGCGAACCGCGGCCAGTGGGGGCTGCGATCGGCCGAACCTGCTGCGTCAGCAGGTAAATAAAACTGGCCCGGCCCGCCAGGGTGCTTACCCTGGCGAGCCGCGTGCCAAACATTGCCGACCCCTGGCTTAGACAAACACCAGTCGGGGATGGTCTAAGTTTACTTCGTCCTGCCTCAGCACATGAGGCTGGACTAGATGACCTCTTGAGGTCCCTTCCAACACTACAGTTCTATGATTCTATGATAGTGTGGGTGGTTGTGTTGATTTGTTGTATGGGATGTGCCGAGAGAGTTGTGTGGAGTTGTGCAGATGGCAAATGAGGGGTGTGTGCTGTGCTAAGGGGCTCTGTGTGTTTGGGGTTATTGCTGTTTGTGTTATATGGGTGATTGTGTTGACTTGTGTCTATGTGGGGTTGTGCTGGGAGATTTGTGTTCATTTGTGCAAGTGGCATTTGGATATATGGGTTTGGCAGTTAGGCCAAGTAATCCACCATCTGTGCAGTCTCCCTCATACAATGAAATTGCATCTTGCAAATTAGCTGTAAAATCAGGGTGATGATTGAGTTACTTCTGATATCACAATGGTCTAGGACTCCAGGCATAGCATAGATACATCTCTTACTCTAGCTATACACCGCACAAATATAATTTGTAAAGTCAAAATGGCTGAGAACTTTAAAAATGGATAGTAACAGACTGCAAAACCAGCGATGATTCAACTTAGTGATATTCTGAACAAAAAGCTCTCCTTGCTGCTTCCACCACCTCACACTGACTCGGACATTTTAGGTTTCAGAGTGACATTTCTGATATCTTATTATGTAGATTAATGAAGAGTTTGTAAATACTTCATCTGGATAACACAGGCTTAGGCTCTGATCCCGCTAGGAGATCTGTGCAGTAGACCCCAGTGCCTAGTGGGAGCCCTTCTGAAGTCTGTATGTATTTGTGATAAATGAAGCGGGGGGTAGCTCCCTTTTATGGACACCCAACCAGCCAGTTAGCTGTAAAATCCCTCTTGGTAGCTGTTCTCTGCTTGCTTTACCTGTAAAGGGTTAAAAGTCCCCCAGGTAAAGAAAAGGAAGTGGGCACCTGACCAAAAGAGCCAATGGGAAGGCTAGAACTTTTTAAAATTGAGAAAGAAACTTTCCCTTTGTCTGTTGTTCTCTCTGGGCTGCAGGGACATGGAGCAGCAATGCTGTAAGCAGCTTTAAGCCAGGTTTGATTATAGATTATCAATTCATACCTCGAACCTACTTATCTGAAGCCTCAGATTTGTAAGTAAAATTAGGTAATGTCTAAAAAGACATGATTAGGGTTATTTCTTATTGGTTTCTGGACTCCTCTGTGCTAACCCCTGATGCTTTTGTTTGCTTGTAACCTTTAAGCTGAACCCCCAAGAAACCTATTTGGGGTGCTTGATTTTTGGAATTGTTCTTTTAAAAATCTAGCAAAAGCCTAAGTTACAGATGTATTTTCTTTCTCTCTTGTTTTTAATAAAATTTACCTTTTTTAAGAACAGGATTGGATTTTTGGTGTCCTAAGAGGTTTGTGCACATGTTGTTTAATTAGCTGGTGGCAACAGGTAATTTCCTTTGTTTTCTTTCTCAGCTCTTCCCCAGAGGTGTGGGGGTGAAAGAGCTTGAGGGTACCCCACAGGGAGGAATTCCCAAGTGGATTTTTGCATTTGGGTGGTGGCAGCATTTACCAAACCAAGGTCAGAGAGAAGCTGTAACCTTGGGAGTGTAATACAAGTGTAATGGCAAGTATTAATTTTTAAAATCCTTGCGTGCCTCCACCTTCTGCACTTTAAGTGCCAGAGTGGGGATTCAGCCTTGACAGTATCTCATTGTGGTACTGGTCGCAAAGACTGCACTGGGTCATTTAATTGTTATAGGCAAGGTTGGGTGGTTGAAGTTACTTTGAAAAATGAATGTACTATAAATTAGTGATTACTGCAGCTCTGGAAAACAATCATTTGGAGATTGAGTCCATAGAGGGCCTAATTCTGCTTGCTTTACTGATGGAAGTAATCCTATTTAGGACTAATTGGAAATTTTTCATGACTATTTTAAACAACTTTTTTCTGTTTCTCATTGAAATTTCATTCCAGTGGAAAATTTACAGCCATCCATAGCCTGCATGTAATTAATGGGAATATTTGTGTAAAACAAGCAGTGTGAAGCGACTAGTTATCACAACACAGCAGCACAAACTTTAGTTGTTGCTATACTGTCACCAGGACTACCTCCTACCTCACATTAACAGCTCTTAGTGAAAGTCTCACAGTGCTATCCCTGCTTCTTCATGCTAGATTACCAAGGAAGCAGTCATTTTATACACAGGAGTGGACAATTCAATCAATATTCTTGAAAATCTATTATTGATATATAAGGGAAACCTGTTCTTCTAAACTTTTATTAGCAGATTACAGAGTAGAACAAACCAAATTCTACAAATAAAAGCAAATAAAAAACCCATTAAGCCTAGGAATAAACAATCACTTTCAAACCTCTTTTAAAAACCTGGGTTGTCCAAAGTTAAGATCCAAGTCCCCACCATGATATATAAAGTGCTGGTGCACTGATCCCTGCCATCACAACACTACAGTCACTCTAGCATGGAGGGGCAAGAATATTCCTATAATGATGGTACCGTATTTAAATCTGAATGCTATTATTCTACTTGTTCTCTTTCAAGTCACCCAGGCTGAAGTATCACACTGTAATTAAAGCAATGGCAGAAACAGCTTCACCAAACATAGCAACTTGCCATTGAATCAGGAATGGACAGTAATGACAAATAGACATGGGATAAGAACCTCAAACAGATTGTATGGATACATTCTGTCCAAGATAGGGCTATCTACCTCTGACAGGTAACTGCGGGTTCTGTCTTTTATATTTTGGTAATATTTGTGTAGCTTGCCATGCCAATAATTTATTTACTTCAATTAATTGCATCACTCCCTTAAATCATAATATTACATATATCAGTTATAAGATACAACATATCTTAAATTTGTTGCACAGTATTTATGTAACAGACCAGGACAGCCTATACAGTGTGGCTAAAGGAATTAAGAGATTTTTACTTTTTCAATTATTGATCTTGAAAAGATGATTTTTAGCACCTCTGCCAATGAAAGGATTTATATCTAACACATAATAAGGAAGTGCCCATGAAAAGTAAAACTAGCCTCTTTTTCCATAGGTCAGTAGAGAAGTCAACTTCCACCACTAGGAAATAAACCTAAAAGACCAACTTCTATTTTCAGGTACTTTGTCACAATAAAGCAGATGTAGCCCAATGTCTGTACTTGTTATGGGCTTTGGTCTATCTTAGGTACTTATATGGTCCCCACTGCCAAAGTATCCACGCACTTCACAATCTCTAATGTATTTTCCCTCACAACACACTGTTTACAGACAGGAAACTGAGATACAGAGAGGCTAAGTGACTTGCCCAATGTCACACTGGAAATCTGTGGCAAAGCAGGGTCTTGTACCTAAGTCCTAGGGTACTGCCATAGCCATTGTATCATCCTTCCTCGCCTTATTCTCCCTTTGATGCATTGCTTTGAATATACAGGCTGTCCTTGGTGAAGTCAGTTCCTTGAATGCATCTAAGAGCAGGATTTGTCTCTTATCGAAGAGAGACCATATAATCGGATGTGGTTGATCAACACCCAAATCCCTAGTTCTAATATTTTTAGTAGTTTTAGATGCTTCTAATATATATCATAGTTAAATGTGTTGGTTTCCTCATTTTAGAAACATAGCAAGACCTTAATAGAGTTAAATGTTTAGGTATATTTTATGTTTTATAAACAGAACATAAAATATATCTGTGCTATTTTTAGCCATTCCTTTCAGTAACTAATTGTAGCCATACTTTGTTTTTTACACACTGTTAGTAAATAGCAGTACCTACTAAAAATAAACACCTGCAATTCTTAAGGCATTATAATAGTACTACTCCAGAAGGAAATAAATCCTTTTAAATAGTCCCCATTAAAAAGAGTTCACTAAGTTTCCACAGCAGGAAATAAGATATAAAATAAAGCTATTCTCAGCCAGCTACCATAACAAAACAAACTATTACAACATTCACTTCCATAGATAGAACAGCCAGCACAAGCGATTTCACCAGTGATTTCACAGGGGAGACCATCTGCACATAGACATCCCTGGTGACTATTCTGGGAAGGTTCAACCAGCTGGTGTTGGACACATATTTGTTACACACCAATGCCAAATTGTTCCTTTGAGTCATGTACACTTGGCTCTAACTGCTTTCTGTGCAGTATGGGGTGGGGCATGCCAGCTAAGCATCTTGCTAACAGCATCTAGTGGTGGATATCCCTGTCAGGGGTGGTTTAGATATTAGACTAACATTGGGGTCAAAGGTATGTGGGGATGAGAGGTGGTGGATTTCAAAGAAAGTAGATTTTAAGAACCAGTGACTGCAGGATGAGGGGCAAATCTCTCAATGAGCTGACAGCTGGTGCAACAGTATGCATCAGCACTATGCTTGCTGGCTGCTAGAGTGCCCAGCTAGCATGTCCTGAAAGTACAAGACCCACAGTGATAGAGCATACCTGGTAGAGATTGGCACTATTGGGGGTTGTACTCCTTCTGAGGGGTGGGAGAAAATAACCGGGGACTGGATCCATTGTTTATTTATCTAATCTATCACCATAGTATCTGACAGCTCTTGGTGTGATCATATTTACTAATCTTCCCAGGAAAAAACCCTCAACCCTGGAATGAGATGCAGCATGAAAAGTTTCAGGAAGAGGGATTTCATTTAGGGAAACTTAGGGGACGTTTTGAAAATTGAGTTGAATAAAATGGAAACTTAGAATTAATCTTACATATGGAGTGACTGCTGCAACTCTGTAAATGTATATGAAGTATACACCTCTATATACACTGTTAAAATATTTAAAATTATTCCATAGCAAAAGAAAAAACAGAATCATTGCAAAAAGTACACATTAAAAATGCACATCACAGAAAAAGAACTACTTAGATACGTCCAGCATTAACCCAGAGCCAAAGTCATCAAAGAACAAATGCTTTTAAATGCGGAATTAACATTTTCCAGTGATGTTTATCCCAAGGCACCACTGATGACCAGAAAGCTAGCTGTTCAAAGACCCCCAAATATTAGTAGTGAAATTTAAATGAAAAAACTGTTTATTACCTTTGAGAGTCTTTGATGCTTGCTCTTCTCAACAGGGGGATGGTGAAATGGGACATTCAGACTGCATCCCCCAACAACTTTACTGTGCTCAAGAGCTTGTGCTGTGCTTTATGCAATTATTGACAAAGTGCAGAGCCCTCTATTTGCTATAGCTATGCACTGGTTCAAATGATTAATTACATGGGAATTTATTTTTACACAAGCGCAGAATCCTAAATCCACATAAATGTTTATTGGAACCTTCATAACTGCAGCAATAAAGAGCCATTAGTTAGCTTGCTATTACTGTGCAGTACACATTGATGTGTAAAAATAAGTATATAAGTTTGCTGTTTCGTACCAGGCTCACTTTTTGTTTCTAGGTTTTGGCCCAAGTTCTCTGCCAGCCCAATTACCTTTGGGTGTAGCAGTGGGGAGAAATGGAAGGGTCTACCACAGAGCTGGTGAAGGTGCCCAGATTCTCTGGTTGGTTCTGTGCCAGCCCTGAGAGAGTTTAGAGAAGCCTAGACTTCTCTGGTTGATGAAGTGAGGATTTATCCGGCAGAAGAATCTGAAGAAGTGAGAAGAGCAGAAGGAGGTGGTGCCTGGCTTGGGAGTTTCTGGGGTACATAGGCTTTCCGATGAGTGGAACTGCAACAGCACCTGAACGTGAAAAGATGGGTCCCAACTCTGAGGCCCTTATCCATCTGTTATCATCTAAAGGAAAGTGTGTGCCTTCAGCAGATCCCCTTCACTCTGAGGGGTAGCGAGGAAGAAGACCTCACCTCACCATGTTTTGGGGAGAAAGGCAAATAATATTTAACATAGGTTTTGCACACAAAAAAAACAACAACTCTCTTCTGAAATGTCAGTCATCTAAATTACAGGAAATTGCATTAGGTATCTGAGACTAGCCAATGTACATTCCCTTCGACTCTCCCATTCTTGTGTGTATATGCATCAGTACAGATTCTCCAGCTAGGGAGAAATGGGGGCAGGGAACACTAAGGATTGCTTTGCACATTGCACACACAGATGAAAACATTTCAGATAATTTTGTTCTCTGTGGGTCCCCTTCAATATTTCTCCTTGCTGACATCCTGTTACCACGAGGTATGTTGCATCACCACATAATATTATGACCTGTGATGACAGCCACCCAAATTAGTGAGCTCCCTTTTCTATCTTGATCTGCTACAAGCACTATGTAAACGTATGCTATTGGAATCTGAATCCCACAGAAAGATATTCCTTACAGCTGCTGTAAATCTTATCGTCCAAAGTCAAACACTGTGTCTCCATTATGGTTTGTCTTTTTACATGAAAGCCAAACTTGTAAAAATTATCAGCACATAGTCTCGGATTAAATACCAAACCTCTAGTTTATCTAAGAATTCTATGCCACAACATGCATTTTGAGATGCATCCTGCATTTTAGGAAACATGCTAAGGGAAACCTATGACAACTTCAAAGCTTTCAATACATTGCTTAGGGACTGTATACTCCTCTACAGCCTGTATAGCATGTGGCACAACAACTCTATCAGTTCTGTCCAATAATTAGGACATATGATAAGATTAACATTGTTCTAAACTCACCCCAGCCTTGGGTTTAGCTCCAGAGCCAGCCATTGGACATGGAGATGTTAGGTCAGCAGCATGGATATCAGGAGGCAAGTGTGTTTGGGAGTGACTTATTGAAACAACGTCTGCTCCACTTGCAGAGCCAGATTCCAAATCCTGTCAAAAATGATACAAATCTCTTTAGTACATGTTAATATGGAACTGTTTAATGCAGGTTACTATGTTATTTAAATAACATAAATAACACTAAATAACAAGTGTTTATTTAGGCATATCCAAATATAATATATTTTTAATTCTGTAAGGTAACAGCAAACATCCCCTTGTTCTCTCTCCTCCCTTACATGTGCACTCTTTCGCTTTCATTCTTCTCAGTTAAGGTGGTTTGCATTAGCTGCTGTGCTGAAATTATAAATCACCACTAACATCAAAGCTATTATTCCCCTAAATGGGAGGGTGTAGAGTTAAAAAAAAAATCATCTAAGAGTTGCAGAAGTCTGGCATTATTTTCTAATGTTTAGTGTTTCCTGTGTATCTTGGGTTTTGCGCCCACCTTCTGTCTCTGGAAGCATTTGCAAGCTCAATGAACATCTGTAAATCATTACACAGATGAGGTGACATCATCATTTAGCAGTTTGTGCAATTCAAAGGCGCAGCTTCTTGTTATTTTGGAATTAAATTAGTATGGGATGTATTTGCCAAATGTAGTCTTTGGTTAAAATGCCTTAACTTTTTAGGCCAAGGGTTATATTCACATTTTAAGAATGTAACAAAAATAGTGTATTGAGGAAATAAACACATCCTTTTAAAAATACCATGTAACATCTAGTTGAGACAATGTAAACATAATAATTGCTTTGGAAACAAAATTTTTATACTACTTTGCACAATACTCACAGGCACTAAGGTTTATAGAAAATCAGTGATCACATGTAAACAGTACAGTATCAGAATAATACTAATAATCCAGTATTTCATATTTTGTCTCCCTCTAAAGGCTCAGCTAATGCTTTTCATTCTGAAGGCAAGCATCATCACTAATTATCTTGTAAAATTAGTTACTGTTCTTCTACACACATATGCAGGCGAGTCAATTTGATAGCTATGAGTGAGTGTATCGAAGTGCATGATCAAGCTTTCAGTCATCTAAGACAAATGAGCTGCACCATATTATACTGCACTTGGGTGTGAATAGTAATATGTTTCAGGTTCACAGCAGTTTTCCATGCGCCCTCCCTGGATGCCATTTCCAGCTCTCCTTCCCAAGAGTCCATCTCCAATCTATTCTCTTTTTATCCTCATTCCAGGGTTCCACCCTCTCGGCCAGCAGTTCTCAACCAGGGGTCCGAGGCCCCCTGGGGCAATGCGAGCAGGTTTCAGGGGGTCTGCCAAGCAGGGCCGGCCTTAGACTCACTGAGGCCCAGGGAAGAAAGCCAAAGCCCTGCCACACAGGGCTGAAGCCCAGGGTCCCAAACCCTGCCACCTAAAGCCTGAGCAACTTAGCTTTGTGAGGGCCCCAGTTGCCTTGCTTGCTACCCCCTAACGCCGGCCCTGGATTTTATGTGCAGAAAAATAGTTGTTGTGGCACAGGTGGGGTGTGGAGTTTTTATAGCATGTTGGGGGGGGGAGGGAGGGCTCAGAAAGAAAAAGGTTGAGAACCCCTGCTCTAGGCCATCCACCTGTGATTTCCCAGATTCGCTTCTCTCCCATGCCACTTCTGCAGTAGCCCAAAGTCACATCTCCTGTGAGAAGGCTCCCCGTCTGTGAGTCCTGCCCCTGTTCAGGGAACTTCCCTCCAAGACCAACCCCTTGCTCCTGGGCTCAGCTTCCCACAGACCTCCATTTAGGCCTGCTGCATAAGGACTTCCCACAGTGTTCCTCACTGTCTGTGAGATCCAGCCTCTAGCATTAACCCTCTTGTTCTGGGCTCAGCTTCTCTGAATCAGGCTTGTTCTCCCCCTTGTTCCTAGGGGCCTCTGTGCAAGCCTGCCTGTAACTCAGCAGGGATTCCCCAACTCTGACCAGTCCTCACCAGCAACCTCCTTCACTTTTTGTTCTTCCCAATGGCTCTCTGTTTCAGCTGTCCTCTGCTGCTCCTGTTTCTGTCCTTCCCTCCTCAGGAAGCTCTCATCTGCTCTTTTCTGTCTCTCCCAGCCAGCTCTCACCTGCCCCTTTCCTCCTGATTCCCCACTCTCTCAGTCTCTGTCCATTTATATGGCACAGATGGCTACTCTTAAGTCCATTTGGGAAGCAGCTGATGAGTCCCAGGTGCACTGGACCCTGTTCCCTCTTAAAGGGGCCAGCCACCCTGTGGTAATGTTGTATGCATTCTGGGTTTCATATCTATTTGCATAATTATTTTCAAATACAAACACGTGCACTGCTAGGCCTCTAGAGAACTTGTTACAAGGCCATACCAAATAAGCACACTTAGCCACCTCTGGAAAGCTCACTAGGTGCGCCCACTGCCTCATGTTGTTTTCTTGGCTAGCAGAAGTATACCATGTAGCTATTTGGGGCTTTTTACATGCTGCCTTCCAACAGGCGCCCCACAACTGACAGCTGTAGAATGCAAAGCAGGATGATAGATATTATGGATCTCTCATTATCGTATCATATATTAAACCCACTATAATGAGAACCCCTGAGAACAATGGAACATTAAGGGCCAGATTTTCCTCTATGACATGCAAATTCCAGTCTAAAGGAAATCAGTGAAAGTTATACATGTGATATCTAAGCACACAAGTTGTCCCTAAAAGATTAAAAGATTAAAATAAAGCAGTTTTAAAAGGTTATGAAGATAAGAGGCAACATTGGCCTTAAACAGTTACATTATTCTAGTGACATCTCTGTTCGACATCTGCATGAGGAGCATATATTTAATAGTGGGCTCTTCAACCTAACAGAGAAAGATATAACATTATCCAATGGCTGGAAGTTGAAGCTAGACAAATTCAGACTGGAAATAAAGTGTAAATTTTTAACAATGAAGGTCATTAACCGTTGGAACAATTTATCAAAGGTCATAATGGATTCTTCCTCACTGACAATTTTTAAATCAAGATTGGATGTTTTTCTGAAACATATGCTCTAGGAACTATTTTGGGGAAATTCAATGGGCTGTGTTATACAGGAGGTCAGCCTACATGATCACAATGGTGCCTTCTGACCTTGGAATCTATATTGTCAAGGCAACACATGTACTTTTTATCTGAAATGAATTAAACATTTCCCTGTTTTCAGAATATTCTAGATAACACTTCTTAATTTCCATCCCTCATCTTTTTCCCCTCTAAGCAATCACACTAATACAAGTTTTTATGGAGAACAGGCAGCCTGCCAATAGTTAAGTTTTCAACCAGCTGCCATTATGAAGGCTTAATAGAAGCCAATAACGTTGACCTGCAAAAGTGGTTTTGCCCCAGAATTCCCTGATTGACTCTGAAAGCGGAGGAGAAAGTTTATACAAAGTTGAAGAACATACACCATGCCTTTTTTTCCAGTTACAACTAATTAAAAATTACCTTGATTTGGACTTTTATTTCTGTCTCCTTTTAGCTCAAAAATGACTTATTAATGTCTCTTCAAATTTTCCATACAGTTAAAACTCCTTGAAAATTCATGAGCCAGCTATATTTAAAGGGAATAGAGTGTAATTTTTTTTGATAGTTTGGGTCCCTATTTCTACACTCACTAATTTCAATGGGAATTTTGGACTCCACTTTGATTCCATTATTGTCAATGGGATTTTCTGCAAGTGTCTGCACGGGGAGTGGGATTGAGCATCATGGGTGAAATTCATCTCTGCACAGAGGGAGCCTGCACAAAAGCTCATGTACTGCTTAAATCCCACTTTCCTTTGGCTTAAGTGGGATTTGAGTGGGTGCATGAACTTTGGGCAGGTCCTTTGCACAGGGATGAATTGCACCTTTGAGCATAAGTGAATTTGAGAGTACTTTCTATGCAATTTGAAGATTTGAGTGCAATGTAATTTCAACAAGAGAAATAAAATTAAAAAGAAAAATGACATCAGGAGACACTTAACAGCCAGTCAAAATCTTCAAAATTCTCTCATTCAAACTGAAAACATTTATATTAAAGATTTCAGAGATATGTAGTAGCTATGTTGTTTTGTGTTGTACTTTCCTTTTCAGTTTGGATTTGGTTTCTTCTAAGAATGAGTTTAAAAAACCGCCAGTCGAGGATTTCAAAAAGCATTATTATTATTTTAAATAGTGAACATTATGGCAGCCCCTATTGAGAGAGAAGAAAATATTTATGATTTGGGGGTATTTCAACACCTCTATATTTTAAGTGGCTTAACTGTTATATGCTGTCAAACTTTTTGCTAAGTAACAGAATACAAACATGAATTGTATTATATTATTAACTACATACTCTTCAACTGGCCAACATGCTAAGATTCAAATAAAAATAGAAAACCATTTTTCTCCTACATATTACTAACTAGACTGTATGGAAATGATGAAGATGACTTTGTTAGAAAAAAGCTTCATTCCAAACACTGGATAAAATGAACATGTTTCTTTAAGATTGGTTATTTTTAATTGCAAAATAGAGATGGTTAAGATGAGCAGAAAGCCTGCATTATAACATCTCAAACAAGCCAGTTGAAAAGTTGGTAGTATTCCTCACATCTATCTACTTGTTTAAATAGATCTTTTAAAATAACAATTTACTCATTAGTTAGTGAACCACTCTATCCTCTTTCACATTGTCCTCTGCAAAAGACTCTCCATCTAAATAAAAATTGTGGATTATGCTGGAATATTATTCTAACAGAGGAGGATTTCATAAGTGGCCCACAAGTGTCTCCCTGCTGAAAAATTTCTGGACCCCACAACTGGGAACAAAATAAACTGTAACTAATGTACATTTTCAACTCTAGCTATTGCAAATCAAGTGGAATGTGCATATATTCACAGGCTAACATTACTGTGATTCTAACTCCACTCTAATTTGTCTTAGCGATAAGAGGTAATAGAAACAGCCTGACACCTTTTGAATTTTGCTGTTCTCCCATTCTTTCATCTGGGATGTTTTCATAATTCTCCCACATATCAGCTCTCTTTTCACAGAAAAGTGCAATCTGCAAGTGAAAGGCTGATCAAAGTAATGAGAGAGAGATAGAGAGGAAGAGAAATGAATGAATGAACCAAAATAAATCTAATTAGAATAAAAAGAAAGAGTTAGCAAACAGGCTCACAGGTATATGCCTCCGTTTGTACGTTGGGGTGCTGGATGGTGAAGAGCCTGTACTGAGAGCATTTTCAATATCCTGATCGAGCTGGTCCAGTTTCATAATTAGCAGCACCATGGAGTCCAATCGTGACCGATCTCGATCTTCTCTCATTTCCTGAGGAACAGAACATACAATTACTGAATCTGAAAGGGCACTTCATGGAAAGAATAAAAAGCTCTCTGTTCCCTAATTTGACAAAAAGTCATTGAATAATGGGCAACAAACTCTCATTTTTTGAGGGAAAAAAGAAAAATGTTTTGTATCATCAATGGGCTGTTCACTCAGAAAAGGTTGACTTACTGCCAGTTAAGCATTTGGTACACATATTTAATATACATCTTGTACTGGAATGTGTGAGGAAAGAATATGTACAATACTATTGACATAAATGCACTGTGGGGATTTCTCCAATTCATGAGTAATCTCCCATTCAAAAGGGCTATCTAAACTTATCCTCCTTTTCCAAACCCCTACCCCCACAGTTAATTAGTTTTATTTGAAGTAAGGTTCTCTTTCCTTGTGATGAACAAAGTAAAATATGTACAAATATAAGTGGCATATTTTTGAATGTGTGATAGAAATGGGAAAAAATCTACAGAAAGCCACTTTTCAGCTGTCTCCGAATACCATGTCCTTTGACAGTGGCACCCATTAATGCTGCTGCTGTACCTTAGGGACTTACCAATGCATTTAGAAAACCAATTGTTTGAAGAGTTTTTGTCTTGGCTGCAAAATCTTGCTGTACATGAAATCTCCCTGTCCTGTAATAAAATACAGGCTGTATTTATAGATGCCTGCACAGGGGACAGGAAACGCCATATGCTTCCCATCCCAGAATCTCTCTCAGCCTTGTTGGGGGATGGAAAGAGAAGAGTTATAATTCCTCCTTTAAAAGAAGTTTGGAGTGTGAACCCCCAAACCAGCAGAGGCACAGTCAAACCACACTTAAGCCTGGTGCCTCTGTACTTGCTTTGGATTCCAATGAGAGGCATCCAAGGGCTGATTAGGTCCTTAAAATATTATGAAAAATAGTATCTGGATGATGTTCACTGAAAGTAAAGCAGTTATGGCGCTAAATTCCCCTGCAGCTATTGGAAAATAAGCCCTATGTATTCTAAACTATTGGAAATGGAAACTAATCAGTGAATGTTTTGTTGGGCATTAGAGAAGCAGAAATACAAACCAACATCCCTGTAGAGTGTTAATTAGTCAATGGGACAGCTGAGTAAGACTTTCATAATGGGAAGCAAAACCCAGGTTCTTGATTCAGTTTTTGTTACAATTTAAAATTCTGGCCAGACTTGCTGAAGGGATCCCTGAGCTGTGAGAGCCTCCTGGGGAACATGAGCAGAGTTTAGAGTGAACCTGAAATGTATAGCTTTAGTGGGAAGTCACATGGCAAGCAGTGAATTTTACTATCTTTCAAGTTGAACCCTTGCAACCAAAACCTCTGAGTTTCTTTGTTCTAGCTGATGTTTTTGGACTTTGGTACATTAGGGGACAAATAGTGTCATGGATGCAGAAAGCAGTGGAACAGGTGAAGCTTTGCTGCACAGGGAGGTGAGGAATCCTCCGCATACTATGTGGCTCCATGGCCGCTCCACCATACTGTTGTGTGCGTGATTGGGGTTGTGCATGACTGGTATTGCTATGACTAAGCTGATTCACTAGTCAACCCCCCTGCCTAAAGAGGGGAGCACAGCTGCCACAGAAGCAGAACCACCCTACGAGGCCCAGAAAAGCCTGCATCCACAAGATCCCCCGATTATTTTAAAATACATTTGTATTCCTCTTCCTTGGAATCTCAGCACTGAAAATGTAAACCAATAGCAAACAATCATGAAACTTGAAAGGAAAAAGCAAATGAGCTGCATTTCTGCAGCAAGAGGTGAAAAGTGATGGGGATTGGAAAGGCATTAAATAATTATTTATAACATGCACATACCCAGAGGTTTTATGTACAATGAGTCAGTCAGATTTGGAGTTTATCCCAAACAATCCTCTAACAAATTCTCCCCAAAATCCTTAGGCTGGCTCTTCATGAAGTGGATTAATAATGGTGGAGAGGAATCACTTATAATTAAGAGGTGGCAAAGCATTATTATTTTTATAATAAGCCTAATTATTATTATCCAGAAAGGATGCAGGGGATGAGGGTTTGGGCCTACAACCCTTTTCAAAACAAAGATATATTTAGGCCTGTAAGTACTGTATTATTGCAATACTCCTGTGAATGGGAGTCAGAACAGCATCCTGGATGAAGAGTTTTTCATTTGTTTGGTTTTTTTAAAAACAGACTTTTCCATTTGCACTGCACTTGAGCATGACTCATTGTATATCTCGATCATTGCTTTCTGTCTCTTTCACAAAAGCCTAACAATTATACCAACAAAAATTAAAATATACTATAAAAAAATAGTTTTTTGAGTTGGAAATCCATTAAGATAGATGAATCCTCTAATAATATTTATTCAGTGTATGTTTAAACAATTTTAGCCTTGATATTATCAAATCAAGTTCCAAGACTTTTACGGCTTATTTGTCTTCTCCATATCTCCCTCATGTGTATATTCTGAGATTTTGTTACCAACTTGTGATTTTATCTGAAGTTAGCATGACACCAACAATCCATTTCTTTTCTTTTGTAGTGACAATATTTCCTTCCCCTCACCCGCCACACTCCAGATCTTTTCTCAATTGCAAATTATTTTCAAGGTGATTGTAACATCCAGTAGTTGTCAGGTATATTACATTAAAAAAAAAAGGCTACAAAGTCAAGCTCTCAAAAGTTAGAAGATGTTAGAATTAAGGTTGTCTGTGCACCTTAATTTGGCCCCCTTGTGTGTTTGCATTATGATACTGTCTAACTACATGCCATATACTTCTCCTCTTCCCACCCGTCACAGGACACCTGCTTTAATCAGTTAAACTAGTGATATGTATTCTAAAGTTTAAATAAGTCTTAACATGGTTTTTGTCAGGGAACTTATTTTACAATGTGTCAAAATTCCTCCCTGACTCCAGAAAGGGAACAATTTAGGTCATGATGTATTAAAATTTATAGTCCTTGTAAGTTTTATATTAGCTGGTGTAACCAAAAACAATGCTAAGTATTAAGTATGAGCCTATCAGTAATATAGGCTAAAACACACTGTATTTATCCCCAAACCATCCGATGTTGCAAATACCCACAAACCAAACATTAGAAACCTAGGA
This sequence comes from Emys orbicularis, assembly GCF_028017835.1. Lineage (NCBI taxonomy): Eukaryota > Metazoa > Chordata > Testudines > Emydidae > Emys > Emys orbicularis. The sequence goes on along the minus strand of NC_088687.1, from coordinate 91,272,023 downwards.
AATTCAGAGATAAGGTTACACTTAAAAGAAATGCAAACATGCTCAAGTATGAAAAGGCACCCAAACAACCCTAACTCTACCATGTAGGGAAACCATGCAATAACCATACAATTATGACTAAGGCATTTCAGTGTGTGGTCCCAGATTACATTAAATGGATTTTTAAAGACACATTTTCTTTTCCCACCACTAAACACTCTACTCTGTGCCACTACAGGGTTACTTATTTGTGCATTTACATAGCTTAATACATTTGGATTTCCTTTAAATGTAATCTTAACTTTGAATTTCCCGTATTTACAATGCTTGGGTTTGGGATAACTGCTTCTCGGCTCTCTGTGAGCTGAGGGGTGAAAACATTATCCCTTTAATGTATTTTACCTTGATATGTGCTCTCAACCTTAATGAAGTTTTCTCCTGGGAATTTGCTTGAGTTTTCAAATTTAAAATTCCATACGTAAAGAAATAACATTCCCCAAAAGGGAATGTTACCCTGGGATATTTTTAAAGACTTGAAAATATTTAATCTCAACTTTTAATATTTTATTTTTACTTTTATAGATATCTTTATCAGTCTGCTGTGTAGCAGAACAAATAGGGTTGCCAACTTTCTAATCGCAGAAAACTGAACACCCTTGCCCTGCCCCTTTCTTATGAGGCCACACCCCTCCTCACTCCATCACTCCGTCACTCGCTCCCCCCCACCCTTGCTCTCTCGCTCATTTTCACTGTGCTGGGGCAGAGGTTGGGGTGCGGGCTCCGTCTGGGGGTGTGGGCTCTGGGGTTGGGCCAGGGATGAGGGATTTGGGGTGCAGGAGGGGGTTCTAGGCTGGGGCTGAGGGGTTTGGAGTGTGGGAGGGGGCTCTTGGCTGAGGCAGGGTGTTGGGGTGTGGGAGGGGTACAGGGTGTGGGTTGGGGGTGCAGACTCCGGGCTGGGGCAGGGGGTTGGGGTGTGGGAGGGAGTTTGGGGTGCGGGCTCTGGGCAGCGCTTACCTCAGGTGGCTCCCGGGAAGCAGTGACATGTCCTTCTGGCTCCTAGGTGGAGAGGTGGCCAGGGGGCTCTGTGCACTGCCCCTGCCTCCAGATGCCACCCATGCAGTTCCCATTGGCTGTGGTTCCTGGCCAATGGGAGCTGCGGAGCTGGAGCTCAGGGCGGGAGCAGCGCATGGAGCCCCCACAGCCACCTCTCCACCTAGGAGCTGGAGGGACATGCCGGCCACTTCCCAGTAGCTGTGTGGAGTCGAGCAGGGAGCCCATCTGACCTGCTGTGCTTCCAACCAGACTTTTAATGGCCCAGTCAGCAGTGCTGACCCAGAGCTGCCAGGCTGACCAGGTGTCCGGTTTTCGACTAGAACACCTGGTCGAAAAGGGACCCTGGTGGCCCCGGTCAGCACTGCCGACCGGGATGTTAAAGGTTCGGTCGGCGGTGCTGCAGCACTAAGGCAGGTTAGTCCCTACCTGTTCTGGGGCACTGCTCTGTGCCCCGGAAGTGGACAGCGGGTCTGGCTCCTAGGCACGGGGGCCACGGGGCTCCGCGAACTGCCCCCGTCCCGAGCACCAGCTCCTCACTCCCATTGGCTGGGAACTCGCCAATGGAAGCTGGGGGGCGGTGCTTGTGGGTGAGAGCAGCACATGCCGTGGAGCCTCCTGCCCCCCCCCTCCCCCCCGCCTAGGAGCTGGACCTGCTGGCCGCCTCCGAGGCACAGCATGGAGCCAGGACAGACAGGCGGCCTGCCTTAGCACCGCTGACCGAGAGCCACCCAAGGTAAGCCCATGGCCCAACCCCGAACCCCAACCCCCTGTCCCAGTCCTGAGCCCCCCCAAACCCAGAACCTCCTCCTGCACCCCAAACCCCCTCATCCCGGCCCCAGCCCAGAGCCCGTACCCCCTCCTGCACCCCAACACCCAGTCCTGAGCTCCCCAAACTTGAAGCCCCCTCCTGCACCCCAGAGCCTGCACCCCCAACCCAGAGCCCTCACCCCCCTTGCACCTCAACCCCCTGCCCCAGCCCAGATCCCCCTCCCACACCCTGAACCCCTCATCTCCAGCCCCACCCCAGAGCTCTCACCCGCTCCTGTATGCCAACCCCCTGCCTCAACCCGCAGCCCACTCCCACATTCTGAATCCCTCGGCCCCCACACCGCAGCCTGGAGCCCCTTCCTGCACCCCAAACCCCTCATACTCAGCCCCACCTCAGAGCCTGCACCCTCAGCCGGAGCCTTCACCCCCTCCTGCACCTCAACTACCTGCCCCAGCCTGGAGCCCCTCCTACACCCTGAACGCCTCATTTCTGGCCTCACCTCCTCCCGCAACCCAACCCCCTGCTCCAGCCCAGTGAAAGTGAGTGAGGTTGGGGGAGAGCGAGCCACTGAGGGAGGATGACTGTAGTGAGTGGGGGCGGGGTCTCGGGGAAGGGGCGGGGCTAGGTGTTCAGTTTTGTGCCCATAGAAAGTTGGCAACCCTAAGCACAGAGCAGTTAGAAAATACTAGTCAGTTAAGATGGGTTTGCTACAGCTGCTTTGCTTCACTGTAGCAGAAAGAGGCAGCTGAAGGGTATACTCCAGATTTCCCTTCTATGCTGTGTCCCACATTTCCCCACCCCTCCTCTCTCCTGCACTCCCTCTGTGTGTACACACACCCTCAGAACCCACTTTTGAACTTTCTTGTGCATCCCACATTCCTTTGTGCATGCACACACACCAATTTCCCACTCTCTGCTGAAGGCCTCCCCCCACCCCCCCACACACACTTAGTTTACACCTTCCTACCCTTTCTCCTGAATAGACCTGGTGCAAAGGAAACTTTTAAAATAAATATTTAGGATTAATGATAATGTTTTGCCTTTAACTTTCATGACGGAGGATTTATCCATCAGAAGAGGCTGGTGTATAAAGTCCTCTGCTATCTCCCATTGAAGTCTCCACATGACTAAAATACAGCTGCCCTCAATTTAGGAATCTTTGAAAATAGACACGCTCACTCCTTTGTTTCTACTGAGAAGCAACCTAGCAGCTATCTTTGTTAAGAGCAGCTTGTGGCCTCAGTCCCATTGAGAACAATAGCAGATGGCAGCCATTTTGAAATAGGGCAATTCTCCATGGAATCTCAGTACTAGAATATTTGTCATTCTCGGCAAAGGAAAACCTTTCCATTATAAAATATAATGGGGGAAAAGGCCCATAACACGGGGGGAAAAGACTTCAAATGTAGCCTAGAAACAAGATTTCAGTGAGTTTTTAACCACAAGGGAATGCTGGAGCATTTGTATTATTCTGTTAAATACATTCAGATTTAGGAAACAATCTGACACCAAGAGTCAAATTTTTAATGATTCATTTTTAATTAAATTTTAACTCAAATTAATTAACCAATTTACTTGTAAATTCTCAGAAAATTAATTCTGTACCCAAAATTACAGCAGTTTTTCTTTAGATATGTCCACACTTTAATATGGAGGTGTAAATTCCAGCTTGAGGAGACATACTCATGCTAGTTCTGATTGAGCTGGCATGTAGCTGTGTCAGTGCAAGCGGCAGGAGGACTAACCTGCCCCGAGGACCTGCCTAGCATCCTGGATGAGTACATACTTTGCACGGCTGCAGCTATGCTCTATTTTTAATATACTAGCTCAATCAGAGCTAGTGCAGGTGTGTCCCTGGAGCTGGAAATCACGCTCCCAGCTCAAAAAGTAGACATATGCTTTGGGGGGCGGGGGGGGGGGGGGGGGAGATGCAGACCACAATGGCAGAATGCCTGCTTCACATGCAAAACTCAACACAACCAGGTCAGTGTTACCAACTCTTGCAATTTTATCATGAGTCTCTTGATATTTAAAGTTTTTCTTAAAACTTAGCTGCTGGAATCAAGATATTGCCTGAGAATCTCAGCTTTCATTTTAAAAAATAAAATGTTTCTAGTCCTCATGATTGCAGAGAAAACAAACAAACAAAAAAAGTGAAGTGAGTACACTCTAGAGACTCAAACCTGTAAACAAATAAAAAATAAGAAGTATTTTTTGTAAAACCTCATGATTTTTAAGCCAATCTCATGTTTTGGGGGGGTGGAGGGGGGCTGCCTCATGCTTTTTGAACACTTGCAATTGGGAATGCTGCAACCTTAATTATAGAACCTTGGGTAGTCCTTCCATAATAATGCGTTAGGTACTGTACATTATAAGGATTTTATATATCCCTCGTAAGAATATGGTGTTAGAACCAAGATACCAGACTAAATGGATCTTTGATTAGTTTTGGTAAGATAATTCTTACTGCATTGTTCTCAAAATTCTCCCAGAATATTTCTTTTCAAAACCAATCCATGATGTAGTAAAAAAACAAAAAAACAAAAAAACAAGAAAATGCTAAGTATAAGAGAACATCACTAATTTTTATAACTTACTGCAAGCTGCTGAATATTGAAAATTAGTAAGTGAACAAATGCAATAATAAATTTTAAAAGGATCTTATATCACAAATTGCACTTTGTGAATTTCTGTTCATAACTGTAGTTGTGTTTGAATTAAAATATTCCATAAGGTGCTAGTGAAAGTAGAAGATAAATATGAAGTTGTAGAAGCTTTTTCAAAATTTATCATAAGACCGATCAGTATTTCAAAAATGGCTGTCAGGGAAGTCCTGCATTTAAGAAAAAAAAAATTTTTTTTTTAGGGCCGGATTTGTAAACTGTAGAGGCTCACTTGCATACCCCAAAATGATATTTTTTACACAACTGTACAAATTGCATGCTTACATTTGTACAACTGAATTTATGAATGGCTAGTTAAGCACCATTGGGTGGGCTTGACGGCACAGATCAGACATGTTGAATCAAAAATATAAAAAAGTCAAATCCTGTTGGTTTCTACAGTGCTAGATGCTTATGGTTTCATTAAAGAATAGACCTTAGATTTCAGAGGCAGACTTACTGTAGGGCTGGAAAGACCAGCTTGCTCACCCACAAAAGAAAGGGACCTTTTAGGAAAAGAGTTGGCTGAGTTTCTCTGAGTATCTTTGATCTGCAGCCAGTTGGACTGAGCCTAAAATCTTACATTAGTGTTATACATTTCATATGACATTAAATTCTTCGTCCTTGTCTTTCGCTGCTAAAAAATATCCTGTTCAAAAATGGAAAGGTATTAAATCTCTTTTCATAAACTGTGAAGGCATTCATCTGAACTGACAGCAAGAGCTCAGGATAATGCAATATATCCTGTTTCAAAACTATCTGTTGATTTTTTACAAGCAGTTATATAAATCAGATACATTTTTTTTTATCTTTTTGCACTGCAATGTACAGCTAAGATAAACTTGGGTAAAAGCCTGAGAATCTTGTCTCTCACTGAAGATTATATCTCATACTACTATACTGGGGCCATATTCCTCATCCTTTTAGGAGAGAGGAAATGGTATATGGATTCCAAAGGAGAGCATTTCCACATGCTGAGAAAATGATAGCACTGCCTATATTTTCTCCCACATAAACAACTTCAGGCCCAGATGCTAAAAAAGATCAGAGTATTTTTCTTAAGAATAGCTTGAACCATCTGTGGGGAAATAGAGCAGGGTGGCCTTCTTTCCGATAGCCAAGATCCTGGGCCTGAAGACCCTGAAACATCTCCCCTAGAAATCTGCCATACTGAGGACTTTCGTGGGTAATGGGGCAGGCCTAAAGGCCTGAACCAAACTGCTCAATTCAGCTTGTAAGGCTAGGCCCAGTCAAAAGCAGCAACAGAGGAGGGAAAAATACAGAGTTAGTTAAGGGCTAAAAGCTAAAGAAACCGCAAGGCTTTAGAAATATGATAACCGCAAGCTACGGAAATAACGTAAGATGCTCAATATTAAGAAATTGTTTTGCAGAGAGTTAATCATCCTGGCTGTTATAACTACTTGCAAAATTTTCCATAGTCCAGCTATCTGCAAACTAACCAATGATAGCTCTCCTTTAAGCGTCCCCTGGAAACCCCCCCTTAAGCCTTTGCTGAAATCCCCCGGAAAATGACATAGTCCAAGTCTTGAGAAATGTACCCAAGCTAGGGCCGAGCACCACCCCTGCGGAAACCACCAAGCGCCCCTCTACCCAAATAAACACCCACTCCTCGGAAATTAAGTCAGAGGGTAGGGAGGGGGGTGGGAGGACTGACCCCAACTCATGCTCCTTAGCTCGTGATCAGCTCATGCTCAACCCTTGCCCAGCTTGTGATTTGTCCCCAAAGCTCGTGCTCAACCCTTGCTCAGCTTGTGATTTGCCCCCAATGATTTAATTCATGACGTATTGTTTGTACCCTGCTTGTGGTTTAATGGAATAAAGGCAGCCTGCGAGCTGTTGCTAGGTGTGCTAGTTCCTGAACTGCACCCCAAACGCGTTTGGTATGTATTGCAATAAAGGCCTCAGGCTCTGAGTCTGTGAACTAAAATCACTGTGTGGGTGATTCTTTCCACGACACATCTAACTGAACAATATTTAAAACAAATTAGCCATGGAAAATATTTCCCTAATTTATAAACCAAAATACAATGATTAATTAAAAAACGAACAAGATATTTTTCTGGGAAGTACAGGTTTTAATGCTCCTTATAGATACTTTGAGTCCCAGACTATTGTTCATCTAATCTAGTAGAGTTTATTGGGCTGTTCTAAAACTGTTTCCAAAACATGCTTTCAATATTCCAGTTAAACTTTTAAGGAGATGATATCTGGGAGAGAGAGAGAAGCGTTAGAAAACACTTGATTGAGGTACAACATAGTGAAACACTGTCCCCTTTCAATACAAGATAAAGGGTACAACTGAACAGATTTTCACAGAAACTCTCACAGGACATCTGACCTTAGGAAAAGTCATACTATTGTATTACTCCCCGGGATAATAATTGAGACATCTAGCCATGTGGATTGTCACTGCCGCTGCAGAAGAGCATGGTTTGGATAGTGGCTGTTCCCTCTTCTGCACTAGGAAACCACATGGAGTGTGAACCCCAAAAAGTTCCCATTGGTGGTTTTCCTTAGGGTTCCCGGAAGGGCTGGGTGGGTTGGATGCACTACCATGGATATAGCACTACTTTCCCACTTCTGCACCCCTCGGATGGGGTAGGGGGGATATCTCGCCTATCAGGGTACCCTCTGCTGACAGAACCTCTTAAGCTTTATCTGATTTTGTGTTAAAAAATTTACTGACTCACAAATTTGCCAGCCTTTCAATCTTAATGCACAAATCCCACTGCGATACCTCCCTTCTTTGAGGGGTTTTTTGTCTAAAACTCAGAACAAGTTCATCCTGAATGGGGTGGTGTTGTTGTTGTTTTTCGTGTGCACTGGCTCAGTCAGTTTTGATTTAGCAATCCTGCACTTCTCTGTGACCAACCAAGAAATTTGTGTCATCACAAGTGCGCTAATAAATATGCTTTTTTAATAGTGAAACTTTGCAGCCCATCAGATAGAAAATCACTTAAAAAAACCCAGGACAAAACAAAGTAAGTTGTGTGACGTTGCACTCCATAATGTTTTATGGAAAGATGCTTACGAGTGTAAATATGATGTAACTGAAATATGCTTTAAGCAAAAGGTCTCTTGTAAGGTATCATTACAAAGCTTATAATCTACTGAGTGTGTTCATCCTATTTGTATGTATATATCATTCTTGCATCTGAAGCTAGAAATATAAAGTTTAACTCTGAGGTCCTATTGTATTTATACAAAGTGTGGGCCATTGATGATGGTTTAAAATCTTGATGGGTCCTATTGACTAGGACAATTGGTTATAAATGGCTCTGTTTACTTGTTCCTGTAAGCCAGCCCAGGAAGCATGGTGGAATCCATCTTAAACCTGGTGCTTTTCCATTTAGAAGGAGGGCTGGGGATCCAGAGAGACACAAGATTCCTGCCTTGTGCCAAAGCTATAAAAGGGGGTGGAAGAGAACAAAGGAGGCTGTCAGTCATGAGAAAACCCCTAGTTACCACCTAAGCTGGAACTAACAAGGATTGTACCAAGATAAATGATTAGGCTCAGACTAGGAAGGAGTCTAGTCTGTGAAAGAAGCTTTTTGGAACATCTCTGAGGGTGAGATATTACCTGTATCAGTTTCTTAATGTATTAGATTTGCATGTTTTTGCTTTATTTTGCTGGTGACTTGCTTTGTTCTGTCTGTTATTACTTGAAACCACTTAAATCCTACCTTTTATACTTATTAAACTCACTTTTGTTTATTAATTAACCCAGAGTACATGATTAATACCTGGGGGTACAAACAGCTGTGCATATCTCTCTATCAGTGTTATAGAAGGCAGACAATTTATGAGTTTACCCTGTATAAGCTTTATACAGAGTAAAATGGATTTATTTGGGGTTTGGATCCCATTGGGATCTGGGTGTCTGGATGCTGAGATAGGTTATCTGCTGAGCAGTTTTTGGTTAAATTCTGCAGCTTTGGGGGCGCGGACCAGACCTGGGTCTGTGTTGCAGCAGGCTAGCATATCTGGCTCAACAAGACAGGGTTCTGGAGTCCCAGGCTGGCAGGGAAAATGGGCTCAGAGGTAGTTCCAGCATGTCAGGTGACCGTCCCAAGGGGTCTCTGTGACCAAACCCGTCACAAGTTGCTCTTTAGAGAATTCAGTTTTTAGAATCATATTGTAATCAGTCAATATTGTGCCAAATCCCCATGATAAACACAATTCTGAGGGATCATTATTACATGGCCACTCAGCATGGCATACTGTAGCCAACAGCTAATTATAAAGCATAGGACCACTGAAATAGAAAACCAAATCAAGCAGGACTGTTTATTAGGTAAGTCTATGTTACTGTGGTCAGACATACATGGAAAACATAGACCTCTCAGACTGTGATTACTTCATTGCATTGTACCTACAAGAGAGGAAATACTGATACAGATGAAGTGGGACTAACTCATGTGACTACAGGATACAAAACAAAGACCAAAGTTAATATTGTGATTGATATAGCTTATCTTACACACAAGATAATTATCTTACATTTACAGCACATAACTTTCAACATAACAGATCCTGAAGGACTTTAGAAACTCATTCCACAAACTACAGATGCTACAGACCTAGTCCCCTCTGCTTTGCCCTACTCTAGCAGGCCCTCTGCCACCTTGGTCACCAGTCCTGACTTAGGGGTGTGTCAGAGGCATGGATTTAAAAAGGCATGTGGCAGGCAATCCCCTGATGGTGAAATGGTTCCTGGAGGCCTATGCATCTCAGAGAAGCTCCTTGCTACCCAAGGATTGTAGGGGTTGAAAAGGTGAATAAAGCAAACTTTGCCAACACCCTTCCAAACTCTGCCTAGCATAGCTTGATGGCAATTGAAAATTCAGAGAGAGCATACTTTATCTGGCCATTTATTCTGCCCTATAAAAGGAGAGCTCACTTTTCACTATCCCCTTTCTGCCCCTTATTGTGTGTTGATCCCATTCACAATGTCATGTATAAAATCAGTTTGCAATTAATTACGTTGTAGCAGAATTGTATCGTTTGTTTGTTCTCTAGTACCTACCACTCTTTAGGCTGTGTGTATGAGTAACAGTAATAGCTACAGTTGGTAAAAATATTGGGAAAAATGCATTCACCAAAGCAAGCAAATTTGGATCACACTTGGTTCACAGACAATTCACAAAGGAGAAGGGGGGCTAACTTCTTTGAGTATATTGTTTGTTGTAAATTGTTAGCCCATTTCTGGTTGTTCTTATTTTGTTTACAATTCCTTTCATAACAGTGGTTGTGACACTTTTCAGGATTACCAGAGGTGTCCAGTACGAATCACTATCACCTGTTCACAGCATGAGAAAGCCTTGTCTGTGGCCACCGGGCAGAAAGCCTCACAACTCTGCCGGCTGCTGGCAGCACACACGCTCTGCTCCAGGCTCCGCGAGCCACAGTCCTTTTCTTTGCAGGCTAGCAATTTACACACCCTTCTTTAGTGCCCAGTCTCTTTCTTTCTGAGCATCCATACTGTAAACCGATCCTCTGCATCCCAGTTCACCACTTTCCTTAGCATAAAGCACTTAAACATATCTGTAATCAAACCAAACTGAAGTTTGTTTAACAGAGCTTGAGATAGAGATTTAAATAAAAGCAAGTATAAGGGATTGGAAACATAAGGGGAATACAATATAAAGCCTATCCTCATTAACAGGTTACTTTCCTATCTAATAAGGCATTTCTCCCACAATCGTCAATCACTGCAGCACTTGTCCAGTTCAGAAAGCTGGGATCCACCTTTCCTGAGACACCCCCACTGGCAGAGTTTCTCCTCTGTAATGGATAACAACTTGTGCCATTATATTTGCTCTCATATGGTTACAGACCACTGTCTGTTAGCCCAGAGAGCTCCTTCTTCAGAGAACTCTTCTGTGGTTCATTTGTCTTTGTAAATGCACAAGTCTCCAGCTGGTTCAGACAGTAAACAAGTGCTGCCTCCACAGATATCCATTGTTCTCAATGTTGATTGAGCTAGCCCTAAGACCCCAACTTGCCTCAGGTGACAAGTCTCACTTCAACAATTTTGCAACCAATATTCTACATTTACATATCTCAGACTATTTGCTGTGCAAACATTTCACAATAACCATGACAGTCAGCTAGTTCTTTAGCTTTCAGCAGAAACCTCACACCACCTCCTTTATTATTGAGAAGATGGTCTAATACAGAGATAATATACCTGTCTGGCTATGTCTGTCAGTGGGCTAATGCTCCTTACTTTTTCAAGCTTGCTGTCTATGTTTTGTCTTATGAGAGCTGTCCTGTACCAATTTATTACAGTAGTACATTGTATTATCTTCAGCATTCTGTATGTTGATTGGCTATCTATTACACTGCTTTAGCTAAAGCCAAACTAATTTGTGGGGAAAGATAGTAGCCAGACATAAATACAAAATAGTCTGCAAATGTCAAGTCTTCTGGAGTGACAGAGTGTAGAATGAATAAAATTATATTACTGTGGTCTTGTGACAAAGATTAGTAAGAACATAAAATCAACAACATTAGAATCATGTTGTGAAAGAGACTGATGAGAACAGAACCTATAAGAAACTTTCTTTTAAATGGCCAATAACTTCCTGATTTCCTTCTTCCTCTTCTTGTGTTGCAAACTGGCACCACACTTGCATCCATACTTTCCAACTAAGCAAAAAAAAAAAAAAAAAAAAAAAGCTATTACCTTTAGTTGACCCCAGTTCTATTTGTTATGAAGGGAAACACTTACACTTTGAGGAGAGTATTATGACAGTAATCTGAGCACTAATTATAAGGCTGGAAGAAATACAGCAATTTAGCAGGACTCTAGAAGTGGAACTTGACACATTCTGTATTTCTATACTATTGCCAGCACTCCACAGAACTGGCCTTTTTGTACATAATTAACCAGATTTAAAAAAAAAATAACCTAAGTTCCTGACTTCTGCATTTGTATCACACTAGGCCAACAGATTAGGACACATCACTAGGTAAAATTGTGTAAAATTTTTGCAGTGAAACCAGCAAATGGCAACATCAAACTCAGCTACTTTTGGGTTTTGTTACAAACACAAACAAGTTAGTTAAAAGGTCAGCTAAGATTTATGAATGTATGGAATGAACTTGCACCCAGTTACATGTAAGCCTGGCCCAGCTCATAGTTTTTGCAGCCAAACCAGATGAGGTTAATGGTTTATCACGATTTTGAAATGAAACCAGGTGAATCCCTAATGGTTCTGGCTGAATTTCATTTTCAAATTTTTGGATTGATCAAACTAGACACTCAAAGTGAAACTGAGCGGTAAGAATCTATATCAATGAAGTCAACGGAAGCCTTTCCATTTACCTTAATGGGCTTTGGATCAGGTGTATGAACCTGTGCAAAGCCAAACCTCCAAGTTTTCTCAAGCTCATGGGAAAATATGTGAGAATTTATTTAGTCAAATTTACCCCTGGCATAAATAGGTGCAACTCCTATTGACTTTATTCATTGGGATAGTTTGCTACTGTTATAAGACTCATGGAAAAATTTATATCCTAATTCTTATCTTCTGTGTAATCTAGTTCAAACACACAGAGAGCTTTTGAGGGTCTTTGACTTCAGTACAAGAAAAGATGAATGTTCTCAAGTGCTGTGCTCTTCTCATGAACTATGAATTAAGATTGGTGAGCAATCTGAAATATGCCAACAAGAAAAAAAATCTCAATTCTAAAGGGTGGTTGAATGCTATTTAACATCAAGGGATCTGGAACAGTTCTCTCTGAGGTCCTGTGAGCTATTAGAGAGGCTCATTCATAACCTTGCCACATGAAAATGATAGGCCCTGGAATGCAGATTAACAAGCAGAAGGTCCATTATTATATGAGAAAGTAAAGTTAATTATGAAAGAAAATAACAAGCTCAAGTCTAAAGTGGTTTTTATTTATCTCATATATAAATTGCAATTTAGTCCTTACAACCACAAAGTGCAGCATAAACTAAATTGTTTTGAAGTGATTAACTGTCCAAGTACTATTGTTTCCCAGGCATGGAACACAGGTTCAAATAAGGTAGCTCTCCAATGCTAACTACTGGTGATAGCATTGAGCATTTGGTAATGAGAATTTGTGTTCAAGAAGAATTGCAGAAAGTTCCCTACATTCCAAGTACACTCTTATTCACCTGATCTGAATGTGCTGGAGGCAGCAGAGATAATGCCAAGCATGAGGTTGCACAGACATTTAGGAGACTGAAGTCTGAGAAAAACCTCAGCCCTGAGGCAATTGTGGCTAAATATCTCCACAAGCAACAGGCTTTACATATTTGGTCCAGCAATTGAATAGTGTTTTCCTACATCAACTACTTGTTACTTGTGCTTAGTTGAGAGTAAAGTGTTCTGTGATTGCTTCCAGCAATGGGACGAAGGAGAATGGTCTAAAACAAAAATGAAGAAGGGTGCCAAGATACTGGAAACCTTCACCATACTTTATAAAGGGTCGTGGAAAAGGGGAAAAAAAACAAAAACAAACCTCTTCCATGTTAACTCTGTACCATTCTCCAAACAAAATAAAACAACCCACAATTCAAGACTGATCTTTTGACATAGGTTCTTGTAACAGGGCTTGGGAGGCCTAGTGGTTAGATCACCTGGCTCTCAGGCCTGGGCTGGGCCCTCCATCTGCACCAGTCCCAGCCCAGGGCTCTGTGAATGTCAACCCCTGAACACGGGGTTTGGTGTCCCTCTCAGCGGCAAGTCAGAATCCACTGCCCTGGACTATTTCCTTCCAGTTTGTTCAGTTTGGGGTATGGCCCCTCTAGTCCAATTTACCGGGTGTCTCGCTTCCCAAAGAATTCCCTCTGTGGTCCGGGTGGCGCCTTGCTGTGGTCCCATGCTCCTTCGGTTGGGGCAGCCACAATGTCTCTGGGGTTCGCTCAGTCAGTTACCTCCTATGCTGGGGGTTCCTCCACAGTCTTCTTGGCTGGGAAACTAGTGCTTATTACAGATGGCTACCCTGGCTGCTTCAGGCAGGGATACAGCTAGCTCCTGCCTCTTCACCACTCAACCCTGAACTGAGCCAGGCTCCCTTCTTTTATCTCCCCTCCAGGTCTGGCATTGGCTGCAGATATAGTGGGGCAGGCTACATGGGCCCAAAGGCTTTCTTCCTGAACCTCTAATTTAGTTTTAATTGTTCCTGGATCTGTTCTTCTAATATGCCATTTAACTTACTTGTGTAAATTGTAATAGTTTTACAAACCGGGTCAGCTTTCAGATAGCACCTCTACAGTTGCACCACAATCTTCTGCATACATATTTGTTGTAGTCACAGCTAGGGTTGCCAGGCATCCAGTTTTCAACTGGAACGCCCTGTCAAAAAGGGACCCTGGCAGCTCTGCTTGGGTCATTAAAAGTCCAGTGGTGGTGCAGGCAGGCTCCCTCCACTGTTCCTGGGAAGTGGTTGGCATGTCCTTCTGACTCCAAGGCGCAGGGGCAGCCAGGGAAGCTCTGCATGCTGCCTCCGCCATGTTCCCAGCCAATGGGAGATGCGGGGGTGGTGCTGCACCTCTGCCTGGCCACGGCGCTGCCTAGGAGCCAGAGGGACATGTTGCTGCTTCTGGGAGCCGCCTGAGGTGAGGGCTGCCTGGAGCCTATACCCCGCACTCCCTCCCTCCCGCACCCCAACCCCCTGCCCTAGCCCTCATCCTCACCCCCCTCCTGCACCCAAACTCCCTTTTGCACCCTGCACCCCCTCCTATACCCCAACCCCCTGCCCCAGCTTGGTGCCCCCCCACACCCTGAACCACTCATTTCTGGGCCCATCCCAGAGCCTGTACCCCTTCCCATACCCCAACCCCCCTCCTGGCTCGGAACCCCCTCTTACCCTCCAAACCCCTTGGCCCCACCCCCAGCCTGGAGCCCCCTCCTACATCCCAAACCCCTCATTCCAGGGCCCCATCCCAGAGCCCGCAACCCCTGCCAGAACCCACACCCCAACCTCCTGCACCAGCCCAGTGAAAATGAGTGAGTGAGCAAGGGTGGGGGAGAGTGAGCAATGGAGGGAGAAGGGATGGAGTGAGCGCAGGGGCCATGGCTTCAGAGAAGGGGCGTGGCAGGGTCAGGGACGGGGCAAGGGTGTTTGGTTTTCTGCAAATAGAAAGTTGGCAACCCTAGTCACAGCAGCTGCATGTGCAAGCTAAGGCACCATCCATCTTTTTGAACTGTGTGTTTAAAGCCAAGATTTGAGGAGTGCAGAAAATTGTCCATAAAACATTCTTGCACAAATTTTCTTAAGATCTGGGCCATGGTGTTTCTTTTTGGTTTCTTCATTAATTTGACTATAGTAGGGGTCGGCAACCTTCGGCATGCAGCCCACCAGGGTAATCCACTGGCGGGCCATGAGACATTTTGTTTACATTGACCATTACATTGACCATTACAGGGATGTGCTGGTCGCTGCTTCCCGTAGCTCCCATTGGCCGGGAACGGCAAAGCACGGTCACTGGGAGCTGCAGGAGGCTGTGCCTGCGGATGCTCAATGTAAACAAAATGTTTCACGGCCCGACAGTGGATTACCCTGATGGGCCGCGTGCCAAAGGTTGCCGACCCCTGGACTATAGTCACTGTTGAATAACATGGGTATGGATCTTGAAGCTATGTGTGCTGAGTTCCCATTTAAATTAATGAGAGTTTCAAGCACAAAGCAGCAGCAAGAACAGGCCCAATGTTTTCTATTTCAGAAGTATTCTGCAGTAACTTTCCAACACTGCTCACAAAAGGCAGCATGCTCCAATTGAGGAGGACTCCTGGGTGGGATATATGAAGAAAATAAATTAGTAAATATATGAATGGAACAAAAACAAAACAAAACAACAACAAAAAAAAAAAAAAAAAAAAAAAGGAAGAAAAGGACCTTCCCCTTTGTTAAGCATTTACCATTCAAACATTTTGCTGAGGCCAAAACACTGAATTAGATGAGCATGGTGAAAGTAGGGTTAAGTGACAGATGGGTTAGCAAGATGAAATACTTTTTGGTTGGAAGAAGGTTTTTGTGGTCTAGCATAACCTCAGTCTTTATTTATTGGGTTACCATAATTTTACACTAAGGATTAATTTAACACTGAATTTCTATCATGTACACAATAAGTACTTTTATGGCAAAACTCATCAAAACAAAAGTGGAAGTGTTTAAACAGTTGTCTTTCTCAAGAACAAATGGAACCATTAGAACTAGATATGTAGGTTATGTCTATACTAATGGCAATGTGTAGGTATTACACATGTAGCTACACACCTCAATGAAAGACTCTGTCAGCAGAGTGAGGCTCCAGCAGCTCCTCACTGCCAGAGAGCCTTTCCACGTAGCCTTCCAGATACTGGAGCCTCTCCCCACTGTTGGAACCTTTAGCTGCAGTCATGGGTGGTGGTCCCTCCACCCCCAAGGGACACCTGACTGCAGTGGCCCCGCCCCTTCTCTAAGGCCCCCCCCACCCACCGCCTGCTGCTGCTGCCTACCTGCACTCCACCTCCCCCCTCAGGTCCTGCTGCTCACTGCATCGCTTTTCCTCAGGGATGGGGCAGAGAAGAGGGACACTGTGAGCAAACGGAAGGTGCAGGGGTCTGGCGGGGGAGTGAGACGGCTCGGCCAGGCACTGGGGCCGGCGGCTGTGGCTGGCACTCAGGCGGGGGGCAGCTCGGCCCGGCGCTCAGGCGGGAGGGAGCGGCTCGGCCCAGTGCTCGGTCGGGGGCAGGGGGGAGCAGCTCAGCCTGGCACTGGGGCTGGGCTGGCCCGGCCCGGCACTCAGACTGGGGACAGGTGAGCGGCTTGGCCTGGCTCTGGGGCCAGCCTGGCCTGGCGCGGCGGGAGTGTTTCAATTAATACAAAATAGACAAAAAATGTATGTAGTTCCTTATTTCTTAGGATAAAACCCCAGAGCAAGTAAGCTTGAGAGGAAGAAAATGGGGGGAAAGGGGAAAAATACAGGAGGCTGACAAAATTTGCATTTGTCGATTTCATAAAAGTCTTAAAGTTGTAGTTTCTTTACATTATATTGCTAGGAATGGTGTTAAATTCATTAAATGTAACTGAATATATATGGAAGTATACATGACTATGTGAAATATATACTATGGGGACTATGACTCACCCTGATTTAATGGTCTGTGGGCTCTGATTGGGTAAATAAGGTCAAAGTGGACAGAGAGAGAATATGGATTGTATTGAGGGATGTGTTGCTTTAGACTCAGCAAGAGGGTACAAGGCATTGTCTTGGATTACAATGAAATTGATAATGTTACTTTGCTATCATATTTTTACTTCTTGGCATCTCTGCTGAGCAGAGGTGGCTCTATGTATTTTGCCACCCCAAGCACGGCAGTGAGGCAGGCTTTGGTGGCATGCCTGCGGGAGGTCCGCTGGTCCGCTCGCCTCAGCGTACCCGCCGCCGAATTGCTGCCGAAGCCGCGGGACCGGCGGACCTCCTGCAGGCACGCCGTCGAAGGCAGCCTGACTGCCGCCCTCACGGCGACCGGCAGGCCCCCCCCCCCGTGGCTTGCTGCCCCAGGCACGCGCTTGGTGCGCTGGTGCCTAGAGCCGCGCCTGCTGCTGAGACTACCATTAAAAACACATATGAACCTCATCATGGGTTGAGTTAAAACCTCTTCAATCTGTGATGGGGTGTTCATCCCACATGTGCCCTGAAAGGGTTGAGGCAGACTGAGGGGGGTGTGGGGGCTAATTAACCCAACAGACCACAGCTGAAGGAAATCAGGTGGCTAATAAATCCCCTGTTTAAATGAGGAAGCCCATCTGAGGAGGAACAAGCTGGGCTGGGACTATAAAGGCAGGAAATTAGCAGTAGAGGTGGCCGTCTGGGAAAGTCTGCAGTCATTCCCTTGGAGAAAAATAATAATACAAAAATAATTAATGGAGATATCCTATCTCCTAGAACGGACCTTGAAAGGTCATGGAGTCCAGCCCCTTGCCTTCACTAGCAGGACCAAGTACTGATTTTGCCCCAGATCTCTAATTGGCCCCCTCAAGGATTGAACTCACAACCCTGGGTTTAGTAGGCCAATGCTCAAACCACTGAGCTATCCCTCTCTGTCTGGGGGAGAAGGGAGATGTGGTTGGGCTGGCAAACCTGGGAGGGAGCTAGGAACGTAGGACAGGGCTCAGGGAAAGGCAGTAAGGTCTAAGAGGGAAGAGATCTTGACTGCTGGCTACAGGCTCCCTGAGCTGGAATCCAGAGTAGAGGGTGGGTCTGGGTTTCCCTGCCAGCCACTGAGAGACTGGCCCTATAAGGCAGTGAATAGAAAGACTACCTAGGTCTGCTGATGGAAAGCCTTTGATACCCCAGAAGGGGAAGAGACAGAGTAGAAACCATTTGGTGACCTGGCCAGAGGGCCAAGTCATGAAGAGATAGCAGCGGTTCCTGGAGAGCGGGGCTGCAGACCCAGAGAGAGAGAGGAGGAGAGATGGTGTGCAACTGCAGGAAGGGGTGTTAACCTCATGAGTTGTGACCAAGAGGAAGTTCCACCCTAGCAGTAAGTAGAGCACCCCATCACAGGGGCCACACCTAAAACAAAGCCCAGTAGTCTCCACAGAAACTATCGCCTGCTGAGCGGGGGAGGTTTGACTGGTTTTTGTGCGCATGTGTGAATGTGTGGGGAGGGAAACACACAGAAACTAAGAAGAGCCTGAGTAGAGAGACAGGCTGAAGGAACAGCTGAAAGTGTGTGGTTGACCCAGAAACAATTATGAGGAGAGGTTTCTGAGTTGGGGTGCAAGCTTAAGAGACTGAGCAAAATAAACTGTTTCCTGCTAGTTGATTCCCTCTGCATTCAGAGACAAGACTTTATACATTCTTTGTAAATAATCAAAACTGCATCAAAGAAATGCCTATCACCAATTTATACTTCGGAGATGGACAGGACTACTCCGGTGCCTCTCCCTCACTGGTGTTCAATCAGCTAGTCCTGTCCATGCTCTGGCACTGGCTCAACGCCCTGGTCCCGGCCCCGGATTTCCTGGCCAACCTCCGGAAATCAGTTCTTTTGGCCAGGACTGCACTGGGTCTCTGCATGGGTTCTCTACCTACCCCTGGAGGAGGGAGGACAGGGCCTGAAGTGCCTGCGCCCTCAGGTCCACGTCTTTCACCTCCAGGCCCTACAGAGGCTCGTTTATGGTGCATGTAGTCCGGCGTGGAGCGTACTGGGGCACGCCTTCCTCCGCTGCCTCCAAGGGCTCCGATACGACCGGCAGCTGCTTTATCTCCATCGGAGCGGTCTTCTGCAAGACCTCTCTGGGCTGCCGGTCTTCTACCAGGACCTCCTCTGGACCTGGAAACTGGTTTCGGCCACCAGGTCCATGGTGGCCGCCGAGGGGGCGGATCTCCTCACGGAGCCCCTGCTATACAACCCCCAGCTCCAAGTGCAGGTGGTGGAGTCCCCCTTGGTGCACCAGAGGTTGGTCCTGGCAGAAGTCACTAGAGTCGGAGACCTCCTGGACTATGACTGGGGAGACTGGCTGGATCCCCTGACGCTTGCTCGGCGCATGGGGCTCTCCAGACCTTGTACTCCCCGGCGCGTACTTCAGGAGGTGAGGGCCACTTTACCACCCACTGCTCAGGTCTTCCTCGACCGGGTCCTGTGAGAGGACATGCCCTGCCCACCCTCCACCCCAGGCCCACCTGACCTTTTCATTGGGCCCCTGCCCCATGGACCTACCAGGTCACCCCGCCCCTTCTCCGTGAGCCAGCTGCACAAGTTGCAGCCGGTCCAATTCCAGACCGCACCACGAAAACATTTGTACACGCTTGTGCTTCACACCCTTCATGTCCTCACCCTCGCGTCTCACCCTGACACGAAGTGGCGGGACCTTCTGCCACCTCTGGAGGGTGAGGAGCCCTGGTGGGCCAGCCTATATTCCACCCTGGTCCCGAGGCCCACCGTGGATGTCAACTGGCGGATCCTTCATGGAGCCGTGAGCACGGGCGTGTATTTGGCAGGGTTCACTCCCCTCCTGGACACCTGCCCCTTTTGCGGTGTGAGGGAGACCCTGGCACACATATCTGGAATGCGCCAGGTTGCAGCCCCTATTCCGTCTCCTCAGGGATATATTATTACATTTTTTGTTGCACTTTTCCCCTCCCCTATTCATCTATGCACTCCCCATCCATGGCCCCACAAAGTCACAGGACCTCCTTGTCAACCTCCTCCTAGCCCTGGCCAAACTGGCCATCTACAAAACCAGGGAGAGGAGGTTGGCCGACGGGGTTTCCTGCGACTGTGGAGCCTATTTCCGCTCCTCCGTCCATTCACGCATCCGGGCAGAGTTCCTCTGGGCAGCGTCTGCTGGCTCCATTGATGCCTTCGAGGAGCAGTGGGCGCTGTCCGGGGTTCTCTGCTCAGTGTCCCCGTCAGGTTCCCTTTGTTTATCCCTGTGACCTCACTCCTGTTTCTGTTATCTCATTAGTTGTCCCCCACAATTATTTGGTATCACGGACCTGTGGATCCTCCCCTTAGGCTGGGGGGAGGTCCTTTAGCAGTGGGTGGGCTCCGCCACCCCACTTCCTGGATACCAAGAGGACCAATTTATACTCCCAACTAGAACACCCACAGGGCCCCAGCCTTTGATTAGCTGGATTGAAAAGGAGCAACATTGGTGTTAACAGTGGAATTCAAACCTGTGCCTCCAAGGGAGACTACGAGCTGGTTTTGCTTTTGAACCCAAAGGCAAAAAATAATGGAGGTGCTTGCAGAAATCAAAAATAGCCTGCAGGATTTAAAACAAAACCTAAAAGAGGAGCTGGAGACTTCACAAAAGCAATTAAGACAAGACTGAAAACAAGAGCTGGAATTGTCCCTGGAATGGCTGAGATAGTTTGCAGGCTGAGATGAGATGCCTATTGGATTGATGAGGTGACCAGCAATCTGACTGCCATAGATCAGAGGTTTTTCCACAAAATGGCAGAGACCAAGCAAGCTTTAGCCATTCTGGTACTTGTCAACTGAGGTGAGCTGCAGCAAGGTCTTATAGAGCTATGAAACCTGATATAGAAGGAAATCAAAGGGTCACTGACCACAGTGGGAGTGTGCAGTTACTCAGGGCCTGCTGCTACATACCTGCCATTTGGACTTCATTACTTTTTGTTCAGACTGTTGCTGACTTAACTGGTTCATGGTCTTGCTTCAATTTCCTTGTGGTTTGGGATATCTTTTCCGGGGTACATCAGAGCATAACAGGAAGGGAGCTACCTGGATGAGGAACTGTGCCAGCCAGAGGACTTGGTTAAGTCTGGACATTTACAATAGTTTTCTACCCTGTTTATAACCCACAGCGGCCCAGAGGGGAGTATTTGGGCTGTTCCAGGTCAAATAACACAAAAGCTTTGAAGGAAAAACTCCAAGAGGCTTATTTGGCCCAGTTCAATATTATAGGTTAAATGACTGGCTGGAAGCATGGACAGAAAGGGCTGTTACTAGAAGCTAACTTGGGTGGCCCAGCTGTGATTGTGCTGCAGAACTTACTCCTAGAAAAGAAAGAGTTATCCGGACCTGGTACAAATGTTACACATGCAGTTTGGAGCTAGCCATCAATCTGAGCTGGCCAAGGTCCAGCTAAGAGCTAGAAGGAGAGAGAAACAATAAATCCCACCTGAACTAGCAGATGGCCTGTGGAGACTCATGTTCCTCGCATATCTGGATACCACTAAGACCTTCCAGGATAGACTGGCAATGGACCAATTTATAGATGCTCAGTTGGATTTGTACTTACAAATCAAGATCAGCAAAAGGAGGCCAAAGACATTCTGAGATGCTGTGGGATTTGCCACAGAACTTAAATTTTTACTTGCAGCAGTTCACCAGAAAAGGAAACAACTGCTAGTGAGGAAGATAAAAGTGGATCACCATAAGCCCTGTAAGTACAGCTCTGTGTCTAATATGCATGATGAAAGAGGGGATTCTAATCTGGTTCATGACTGCACTGAACTACTGGAATAAATGACACATTTGGTTTGTAAAATAAGGGAAACTGGCAATAATGCAAAAATTAAAGGACACAGTTCAACTAAATACTGGTATTGTGACAACATTGGCCACAAAAATGAGGATTATTATAAATTTAAGGTGGACCTCTCTTCCAGTTTAGGAAACAGTGGGACACCAAGGTGAAGGGGCAAAACTTGGAGTTACAAGATCAGCCCCACAGTTTTTGTTTAGATCTGGGCAGTAAAACAACAATAGGAGTTGGGCTAGTGAGTGTGCAACAGTATCTGTGACGTGTATATGGATAAGTGACATGGATTCAAACATAAGAAGTTATTAGATCAGACATGCTAAAAAGGCTAGGGAACGGGGGATCCCAAACTGAACCACCTAATTGGTCTCAAATGGAGACAATGACTGGGGCAAGGGCATGTCCAAAAATTGGGTTTGAAGATTGGACTTCTGAAATTCAAGCAAGAAGTCTGGGTGGCTGAAATAGTAGATGAGCTAATAATTGGCTTGAATTTCATTCTGACTAATAACTGAGTAATCAATGGCAGGAAAGGTGTCTTACAAATTCAGTCTGTGGAAATTTCTTTAAAGATGATTTGTAGGCAATTAGTTTGCAGTGAAAAAATTGTCTTGTCCCTGGGGGCAGAAACCATTATAACAGCTACATGCAGTAGTAGCTTTCCAGCAAGGGAAGGATGGGGAGTCATTGAAACCTGTTTTGAGACCCAGGGTCTCGGGGAAATCTTAGCTGCTAAGATTGTGGATCTGAAACAAGAACTGATCACTGTTCATTTCCTCAATGTCTCTGACAAGGAGCAAATAGTAAAACAATCGTACTGCAGTAGTGAAATGTGAACTGGTGAATCTGGTAAATACTGGTGTAGGAAAAAAAACCTTTAAGGGGGTAGTGAGTGAAAGTGAGCTCCCAGAGCTTCTATTGGACCTGTTCCAGCACAGTGCTGTATACTGAAATGGGGAACAGCAGAACAGTCTTTCTGATTAGGAATCAGTTCTTCTCTCAGTCCATCAAAGACATAGGCTGTACTTCACTGGCCCAGCACAAGATTGATAGTGGGGGACACCAACCCATTAAACAGCCACTTCAGTAGCCAAAAAAAAAAGAAAAAAAGAAGAGGCACTACAGACTATTGAGGGAGAATATCAGAAAGGCATTATTGAGCCTTCAACCAGCCCTTGGCCCTTCCCATAGTTCTGGTTAAGAAAAAGGATGGCAGCACCAGATTCTGTGTGGACTATAAAAAAAAATATTAGATGAAGTCATTTTAAAGGATTCTTAACCATTATCACCAATAGATACTCTGGATGCTGTAGCAGGTTCAATCTGGTTTTCCACACTGGATCTTAAAAGTGGGTTGTGGAAGTGGATGCAAAAGACTAAAAGACAAGGCTTGTGGCAGTTTAAAATGATGGCTCGTGACTTGTCTAATGCAGCAGCCACATTTGAGAGGCTCATGGAGAGGGTATTACATGGCAAGCCTCTCTCAGCCTGCATGTTACACTTAGATGATATCCTGGCACTTGCTAAAACATTTGAGCAGGAACTAAAACGTTTATAAGTGGTTTGTGATGAGCTGAAGGTGGACAATTTGAAACGGAACCCAAAGAAATGTGAGTTGTTCCAACAAGACGTAATCTACCTTGGGTAAAAAATTAGTGAGGAGGGAATTTCCACTGATCAAAAGAAAAATGGGGCTGTACAGAGCTAGCCAACTCACTCACAGATGTGCAGAGTTTTATAGGGCTCTGCTCCTACTATAGAAGGTTCATTTGTGGATTTGCCAATGTTGCAAAACCATTGCATAGGTTCGGTGAGAGAGGGAAACCATTTCAGTGGTCAGCAGAGTGTGATGAAGCATTTTCAGAGCTGAAGGCAGCTCTGGAGACTGCTCCTAACTTGGCCTATCCATGTTTCAAAACCTCTTTCATATTGGACACAGATGCAATGCTTATGGTTTGGAGGAATTATTGACACAAGAACACAAGGGACTTAATATAGCAAAAGTCTAAATTCCCTTGGGAGAAATTGCACCACCCAAGAGGAACTCTTAGCAGTGGTTAAATCTATAGAACATTTTCATCTCTGTGTGTATGGGAGGACACTTATGGTCAGGACAGACCATGCTTCCCTGGAATGGCTCTTTAGATTTAGAAATCCTGAGGGACAGCTTGCCAAATGGTTGGAGAAACTGCAGAGCTGTGATTTTACAATCATTCGCAGGCCTGGCCATAAGCATGGTATTGCTAATGCCTTGCTGGGAGACTAATTGCAAACACTGCCCCCAGCAGGAGAACAAGGAAGTAGTTGCTGAAGGGAATGGGTGTGCCTCCCTCCCTGTAATTTTCAGAAATGCCCATGTTCCTGGTTCATTCACTGGAACCATGGGGAGGGAGTAGCAGAAATGGATCCTAGAGCAACTGAAAACTTCCGCAAGAGAGGATCCTGATATCAGGATAGTGAGTGATCAGAAAATCATCTGGCAAATACAGCCACCTTGGAATGTGGAGTCCCTTCACAACACCACAGTAAAAGCTTTCTGGTCACAGGGGGGGAGCTTGATGTTAAATTTGAAATATTGTGTAGGAGATGGGAGAAACCAATAGTGATACAGGTACCAACTGGTTGTACCAGACACATTGAAAAAGGAGGTGCTGAGGTTGTCATGCTCTTAAAACTGCTGGCTGTTTTGGGATTGCAAAAACCTTCACCAAGCTAAGGAAGAATTTCTATTGGGTAAAATGCAAGCAGGATGTAGAAAGTTGGTTCAAGGAATGTGATGGCTGTGTTGCAAAGAAAGGTCCCCCTAAAACTGGGAGATCCCATTCATGTGGGGACACCGATGGAGGGCATTGATATTAATGCTCTCATGCCCTTGTCCCAAGACAGAGGCTGGCAATCAATACTTGCTGGTCGCTAAGGACTACTTCACAAAATGGACTGAGGCTTACCCAATAAAGAAATCAAGAGGCTCTGACAGTATCAAGGATCCTAGTGAATGAATTCTTCACCAAAACTGGGATCCCTGGTGAGTTACACACAGATCAAGAGAGAAACTCTGAATTCAAAGTGTTTCAACAGGTGTGTGAGATTCTAGGGATCCACAAAACTCTCACTACCCCTGCACACCCTCATCTGATGGGATGGTAGAAAGGTTCAATAGGGCTCTGGGGGTTCAGATGGTGTTGTAGAACAGCACCAAAGGGACTGGGGCCAGAATAGCCCATTCCTGTTGATGACTTATCAAACAGCAGTGTACCCCAGCTCTCATGTTTGGGCATGAGCTAAGGATCCCAGAAAACCCCTTGTATGGAGTTCGAAGGGATTTGAACCATTTGGGTTTATGTTAAAACCTACTCTCGAACATTAAAAAAAAGTTCATACCTTTGCTATGGAAAATATGAGGATAACCTCTGACAAAATAAAGACTATAATGTAAGGTCATATTGGGGTAACTTTTAAAAGAGGGGACCTGGTCTGGTTCCACAATCCTGGAAAAAAGGATAGGAGTCTTAAATTGGATAAATTGTGGGAGAGGCCCTTTACAGTAGTAACTCTAATAAACGAAGTGGTGTACAGGGTACAGTTGGATTCCAGAACTAAACCCAAAGTTATCCGTAAAGACCAATTGAGAAGGCATCACAGGGCAGAATTTCAGCTTGGCTACTCCCTGAATCTGAGAATGTAGCTGTGGAAGTTCAGACTGGAAAAATTGTTAGAGGTAAATTCTCCATTAGAATTCCACGGGGTCTGCCTCCACCAACAAATTCCACAGAAACAATAGGCATTCTTCAGGGGCTGAGCTGACCCAAAGGAAACCCAAGAGGAGAAAAGCCTCAAAGAAATTTTGATGGGAATACATTTCTTTTATTTTGGAGATGTGAAACTATCCTGACAGAAAGACGCTGTATATAGGTAAAGAGTTAACCTTGTATCATTTGTTATTTGCTAAATTATTTCTTTTCTTTCTGTTAGGGATGGGTTATTGGACATCACCATTTTAGGCCTCACCGGGACGACAGAGAAAGCTGAGGTGGAGAGTGTTGTTATGAGCTGGGTGAAACCTTGTTATAGGCTAAGTTCAAACCTCTTTAAATTAATGTATGAATGAGTCCCCCATTGAAGTCAGTTGTAAGAGAGGGTTAGGGGGCCATACCTAAAATAAAATCTAATAGTTTGCCCAGAAACTTGCACCAGGTAGGAGTAGTATGACATTTGACTGGGTACTGTGATCAGGTGTGTGTGTGTGGGGGGGAGACCACACAAATTGAGAGAGAATGAGTGTCAGTCAGAGACAGGCCAAAGAAACAGTTGAAAAAATGTTTGGCTGACTCAGGAAGAAACCTGGGGACAGGTTCTTTGGGTTGGAATGCAGGCTGAAAAGATTGTGAGCAAAAGAAGCTCTTTCCTGCTAGTTGGTTCCCTCTGTGTTCAGAGACAGAGGACTTTGAACAACAAACAAAACGACATAAAAGAAATACCGACTATCACCAATTTCTACTCCTAACTAAAACATCCACAGGGCTCCAAACTTTGACTAGGCATGCAGGTCAAAAAGAGGGAACAATACTATGTAACTGAAAAGTGCAATTTTTATCTTCACAGAGTGTCATCAATTTTCAGGATTCCTTTTTCTGTCCTTAATTTGAGTCCAGATTTATCTTTGAATTTGAGCCAGAGGTTATTTCATAATGGCATAAAATGAGAATTAGAATGATTAGAATTTGTGAGTGTTATAACTTGCTGAAAGATAGGTTTCAGAGTAGCAGCCGTGTTAGTCTGTATCCTCAAAAATAACAGGAGTACTTGTGGCACCTTAGAGACTAACAAATTTATTAGAGCATAAGCTTTCGTGGGCTACAACCCACTTGCATCCGAAGAAGTGGGTTGTAGCCCACGAAAGCTTATGCTCTAATAAATTTGTTAGTCTCTAAGGTGCCACAAGTACTCCTGTTATTTTTGCTGAAAGATATCCCTTAAAGCAGAAAAAACTAGATACCTTTGTAAAGAAGCAGGCAACCTCAGTAGGTATAGGAAAGGAACCATCTTTCATTAATTAAAGAAAAAAATAAAACATTTTCTCCCTACCACCTCAAACAAAATGAAAACCAACATCCTCCCTGGATGAATGTCAGAGAATGTACACAGTCTCTTATTTCTGTGCTGTTCCGGAAACCTAAAAACAATAGCACTGTGCTAATATATAATGCCTGGTTTACACATGAAAGTTGTTCCTATATAACTATGTTGGATAGAGTGTGATTGTTCACTGATATAGTTATACCCATAGAAGCCCTTTTTATACCATTGTACCACTATAAAGGTAGGGTGACCAGATGTTTTATAGGACAGTCCTGATTTGGGGATCTTTTTCTTATATAGGCTCCTATTACCCCCTACCCCCATCCCGATTTTTCACAATTGCTGTCTGGTCACCCTATATAAAGATGCCTTATACCAGCATCGCTATTCCCCTTCCTGTATGGAAACCTTGGAAATGTGATTGAGTGCACCCTAAAACCTCAGAAACCAAAAGGCAAAGAAAAAGAAGTCATTAAAAAAACTCCCATGATTTTCAAGCTGATCTCATGATTGAGGACTGACTTGTGATTTTGAAAAATATTTGGTGTTGACTACTGCAACCTGATCTGCAATCTTTGTTCAACAGAATAAATAAGGAGGATAGCGTTCTGGTAAATGTTAATCAAAATCTCTTTGAGGGGAAGCTGTGCAAGTATTACAGGCCTATTAGTGATTCTGTAGTTTTCCAATGTTCTTTAAGACTCATGTATTAGATCTTGGGCCTGAACCAAAGTCTGTAGAAGTGAATGGGAATCTTTCTATTGATTGCAATGGACTTTGGATCAGGCTTGTTAAGAGAGAAAATATAAATCAAAAACTCAAACCACATGTTAGTACTGAAGAGGTACCACAGCATGCAGACAGTCCTAAAACTGTTTTTTCCCCACAAATCACTATTGATGGACCCATTCAAAAGGTCCTTTTCCATTAGTTCACAGAGCTGTGTATTAATGTTTGGAGGGAAAAGAGCCTAGAAAACAAATTAACAACAGTGGAAGTGACACAGACGGCATGGAGTACCTGACATATGTTAGTTAATTTATAATGAAAAAATGACTGAGTCACATCCAGCAAACTATTGGTAGACCACCTATTCGACTAAATTTGTAGATGGTGCGGTGGAAGATTGGGCACATATCTTGTGCATTGAACAATGCCATTTTGGGGGATGCCATCTTTCATGCTGTAAAGATAAGTGGAGGTGTTAAGCCACAGCACTTGTTTTCTCAAATAGTTTCAGTGGTCAGAATATAGGAAGGAAGTTATAGCTACTTTAATTGTACAGTACTAGTAAATAAAATGGATGAGTCTGTTTTATGGAAATTTCATAGCTGTCCAAAGTCTGGAAAACTCCATTCTATAGTGGTTGAAATGTTTTCACAAAGGAAATGCTGTGTGACCCCATACATTCCTTTAACACGTTTTAAAAACTTAATCAAATTGGTATTTTTAATTATGAATTCAATTTGGGCCCAGTTTCAGTGTATCTATTTAAGCCAAATTACAGCTGCCCAAGTGCACTTGGGTGGGGCAGGTCATAAAGAGCCCTTTTTTTCTGATATTCCAGCACAACTGGCAGCTATAATGTAGCTGTTCTAGTCCCTTTCTGTTGCTAGCATTTTCAGCAGCCCTTGATATTGCAGAGGGTACCAATCTGTATAGGATGGTTCATGGTTACGGTCCTGCATTTCTACTCACTAGCAAATACAGCAGGCCTGTGCTGTGGGAGAGAGCAAATTGTTATACCTGTTAAAAATGTGGTGTAACTGCTGCTATTTGAGCACACTCGCTGCAATGCTCCTGTCCTGGGGACGTTATGACTGTTCCTGGACTCCACAAACACAGGCCCTTAATTCAACAAGGTGACTGAAATCCATGGGACTACTCACATGCTTATGTGTGTCTTTAGGTACCTTGCCTTACTTCCTTGGCATGCCTTCGCTTGGGTGCTGCACCTACTCCACACGCCAGCAGAGCTCAAGTACTTCATACAACTGTCTCTCTAAATGTATCATATGACCTAGCTGGGGCACCCACAGCTTCTTTTCACCTCTTGTATAGCATCTCCTGAGATCGTCATCTAAGTTACTGCAGCAAAGCTCAAAATTCATAGCTTATGTTGACACTAATTGAGCCCCCTAAAGCCAGATTTTCAAGGAAGATGGATAGTAATATCTTACCCTTGGACACGCCACAGAGATTAAAAAAAACCATTGTTTTCGCAGCCATAAATGATTCCAAAGTGGGAGGAGAAAGGATGATTAAAAGAAAAGGTTAGAAGTTGAGACCTAGGTTCTGTTCTCATCTCTGCCACAGCTTTGTGTGTGTCCTTAGGCAAATCACTTTAACCTCTATCTCTGCTCTCAACAGAGAAATGAGGGTAATGATACATCTCTATCTCATAGGGTGCTGAGAGGCTAAATCAATGAACTAACGTTTTTAAAGTATGTGGAGACCATTGGATGGAAGGTGCTATGTATGTTCAAAATATTATGATTTGATAAACCTTCCAATACTATGGAAATGAATGCAATAGAAATGTCAATAACTGAAGAAATACTTCCAGTTACATTAACAGAATATCCAGGCTGATAGAACCTTTATCAAATCCACCTATGATTTCTGTTTTCTTTTAATCAATGCTTCAGAATTTATAACTGCTTTTCCAGGGCCTCCACCCAAACAAAAGAAGATTTTTGTTTCAGTTGTAGTAACAAAACAATTCACAAAATATTTCCTAGATTTTATTTTCCTTTACACGCAAAATCAGGTCTGCAAAGCTAGAAGGCAGTGTCAGAAATGGCACTGCCTGCATAGCTAAGTATTGCAAATTGTCATGTGAAGGCAGCAATCATAGGTAGCCCTTGTTTGACCTTGCAAGTGTTGTCACATGAGGACTTGGCGTGAGCAAATCGAGTTATTGTGCCATCTGTTTTTTATAAAGATACAAATATTTAACTGCTTTTGCCCTGCTTGACTTTCATGCTATTCTTTTAGATTTTATGGGCCCAGTTTTGCCCCCTGGTTTGCACACACAAATCCCATTGATATGGTTGCAATTGCATGGATATATCTAATGGAGCATTCAAACTCTGCATTCTGGTCCATGCATGTACAATGCCAATACTGCAGAAACATTGTTTAACTATTACATTGAGTCTGTCTGATTTAAAAACAATAGCTCCTCAACTGGAGTTCGTTATTGGGGTTTGCCTGAAAAGTTTTATATCTTAGATGACACTTATGGGAACAGCTTATAAGAGACCCAGCAGCCCCCATATGAATTCTGTGCCCAGTACTTTTGAAAATCTGGTTACTTATTTAGTAAAATCAACAGGTTATAGGAAAGATTAACAAGACCTGGGCTGTCAAACAAAACCAGTTAGCTAAGCCCTGCCCTTCCTGGACAAACCCCTTAGAAAAGAGAGTGGTAACAAGGTTTCTTTCCAAGAGTTAAGTTGAGGCAGAGGACCATCTTCCCCTGAATGATGAAGGATACAACATCACATCCTTGTAAACAGCCAGGAGAGAGGGCTTATAAAGCTAAAAAAAGGAAGGGCTTGGCAGGGAAAGAAGAAGGAGAGAGGAAGGGGAGCTTCTCTGGTATATCTATAGGGCATCTGGGAGCAAGTCTGCCAGTAGGAATAGACAAACTCACACTAGCGGGAATCGAGTTAGTGTGTTAAAAATAGCAATGTGGGCATCTGGCTTGCGCTGTCAAGCCCACCTGACTCCCAAGGCTTAAAAGCCTGAGGCAGAATGTCCACATAGCTATTTTTAGTGCATTAGCTTGAGCCCTCTAGTGCTCATGTATTTACACGGGCTTAGAGACTTGCTCCCAACTGCAGTGTAGATATATTCTTTAGTGGAAGCCAAAGGGATAGACAGGGGATCTGTAGTACTGTAGTAGTAAGACAGGTGTAACTGGAGGGCATGTGATACCAATTGCCTTTCCCGTCCCTGCTGCACTATTCAACACCTGTTGTAGAAGCAAGGCCATTTGGAAAACTTGTCACTGAGTATCCGTTTGTTAGATATACAGTACTACTAACCCCTGCGTGGAATCATGTGTACGGCCCTGAGAGATGATGAGATTATCTTAAAAATGATGAGATTTATTTAAAAAATAATGTTGGGATTCTTTTTATTTAATTTCTGGTTTCTGAACCTTTAGGGTGCATTGAGGGGTCATGTTTTCAAGCCTTTCTCCATATCCATGAGGAGACAGAAACTCACTTCTTTAAAAATGAAAGCTGAAATCCTCACATTAATGTGATTTGAGCAGCCAGGGCTTTAAGAAACAAACCAAACATTGCAAGACTTGTGATAAAGTTATGAGCTGGCACCACTGGCACAAGAGAATAGGAGAGGCAAGGGAAGGGGAGAGGCAAGGAGACGCCTTCAGTAGAACTGGCTGAAATTTTTTGCAAAAGTTTTTCCTGTTGAAAATGGATTTTTGTCAAAAATCAACATTTTGCTAGAAAAATTCAAATTTTTCAATTGGAAAATTCAAAATGAATTTTTACCTTTCAAACTGACATTTGAAATTGAACAATTGTTTCATTTTCACAGTTCAAAAACTAAATGAAATTTTTCATTTCAAAATGTCAGTTTGAACTGAAACAATGAATGTTTGGTACAATTCCGTATTAAAATTCATACAGAAAGCTTGAAATATTTCAACTGAAAAAGGTCTGACAGGGATTTTTCCCTAAAAATGTCCGGGTTTTTCTGAGCAGCTCTAGCTTTCAGTGACCCCACCTGGTCTCGTGAGGAGTGACAACAACTGATGTTTTATTCATGTGGAAATGACAGACCTGAAACCTCTCCATGTCTCCAAAAGTGCAGAAAATCACTTTGTTTAACTTACCGCCATGCAGTGACAAACACTTAAAATATTCTGCCCTGTTCAATATGGTTTCACTTTATTGTATGTTCACACACTAGCAGTCTTAGTGCTCACCACACAAATACTATCATCTTGCAATTTATTGCCAACATGCTATTTTCACAAATATATTCATCTCTAACATTAGGGTAATGTTGAGTGTGGAACTTGGTCACGACACAGCTACTTGTAATCACTTTCATTCTTTTCCTCATACCAGTTAACCAGAATATCTCAACAGAAAAATACAATTCTTCTCTTCCTTAAGTCAATGAAAGATTTTTCCATAAACATAAGATCAGACCTATTTTTGAAAAACTAGTACAAAACAAAACCCTCCCACATCTGAACTCTCTTGAACTTTGGGGTTCAATATCCAGATCTCAAATTTCCTTAATTTCAGATGTTTTGATTCATCCCATTATAGAGATTGGTACCACCTGAAAACTTGGATCTGAAACCTGTGATGTCATTATAGTAGGACAGTAACTGCCATTCTCTAACACTGAACAAGGAACTTTATAAGAATTCCCAAACAAAAAGTATGACAAGGGTGTTAAGATTGAGAGTACATCTCGGTAACGTATTAGTAAAAGCCATTACAGGGACCTTGTAATTATCTCAAATACAAGCAATTATAAACCCAGAAACTTCAGATTAAAATTAAACTTTAAAAATGAATGAGTGTGAACACACAGCTAAAGCACTCAAACAACTTTAGTTATTAACTATGGAGATGACATGCAAAACATATCTAACTCAATACTCTTGGGTGGGTGGTTAGCAGTAGGGATTGAACCTGGGACTTTAGGAGCTGTCTGTTGCCGGACGTAAAAGTCTTAAACCCAAGGCTATATAGCAGGCACATCACCTATATATGTGGCCCAGCCCCTATGAGAAGGGGACAGAATGCTATACTGAGTGGGTGTAGGATACAATTATGATTTTAGTGTGTATGATTCCAGATTGGAATAAACTGATTTTAAAGACATTTTAGGGTTTTTTCATCTTTTTCCTCATGATGTCACTCCCAGAAATCTAAGAGAGTCTTCACTCTTGTAATTTACAAGTTGCAGGGCCAGATGAGAGGAGTGTTATAAGAAAAGCAACGAACCCACACGTCTTTGTTTGGTTTTGCCAACTTGTGCAACTGATGAAATGCCAAAAATATAATTATTTTATATCACAGTGTGAAGGAGAAAAAGGTAGTATGAGAACATTCATTGTTAATTATTTATTCAGTGAAAAGTCAGGGAAGATGGGAGAGATTCCAGAGGACTGGAAAAGGGCAAATATAGTGCCAATCTATAAAAAGGGAAATAAGGACAACCTGGGGAATTACAGACCACTCAACTTAACTTCAGTACCTGGAAAGATAATGGAGCAAATAATTTTTGCTGTGATTTGCAAACACCTAGAAGATAATAGGTGAAAAGTAACAGTCAGCATGGATTTGTCAAGAACAAATCATATCAAACCAACCTAATAGCTTTTTTTGACAGGGTAACAAATCTTGGGGATAGGAGGGAAGCGGTAGATGTGGTATATGTTGACTTTAGTAAGCAAAACTGGTTGGAAAACCATTCCCAGAGAGTAATCATCAGTGGTTCACAATCAAGCTGGAAGGACATACCGAGTGAAGTCCTGCAGGGATCAGTTCTGCGTCTGATTTTGTTCAATATCTTCATCAATGATTTAGATAATGACATAGTGAGTACACTTATAAAGTTTGCAGGCAATACCAACTTGGGAAAGGTTGTAAGTGCTTTGAAAGATAGGATAAAATACAAAATAATCTGGAGAAATTATCTGAAGTAAATAAGATGAAATTCAATAAGGACAAATGCAAAGTACTCCCCTTAGAAAGGAACAATCAGTCGCACACATACAAAATGGAAAATGACTGCCTAGGAAGGAGTACTGCAGAAAGGGATCTGCAGTGGATCACAGTGGATCACAAGCTAAATATGAGTCAACAGTAGTAACACTGTTGCAAAAAAAGCAAACATCATTCTGGGATGTATTAGCAGCAGTGTTGTAAGCCAGGCATGAGAATAAATTCTTTTGCTTTACTCTGTGCTGATTAGGCTTCAACTGGAGTATTGTGTCCAGTTCTGGGCACCACATTTCAGGAAAGATGTGGACAAATTGGAGAAAGTCCAGAGAAGAGCAACAAAAATAATTAAAGATCTAGCAAACATGACCTATGAAGGAAGATTGGAAAAACTGGGTTTGTTTAGTCTGGAGAAAAGAAGACTGAGGGGGGATATGATAACAGTTTTCAAGTACATAAAAGGTTGTTAGAAGGAGGCGAGAGGTAAATTGTTCTCCTTTACCTCTGAGGATAGGACAAGAAACAATGGGCTTAAATTGCAGTAAGAGTGGTTTAGGTTGGACGTTAGGAAAAGAACTTCCTGTCAGGGTGGTTAAGCACTGGAATAAATTGCCTAGGGAGGTTGTGGAATTTCCATAATTGGAGATTTTTAAGAGCAGGTTAGACAAACACCTGTCAGTGATGGTCTAGATAATACTTAGTCCTGCCGTGAGTGCAGGGGACTGGACAAGATGACCTCTCAAGGTCCCTTCCAGTCCTATGATTCTATAAAGGAGTTTAGGTTTCTTGATTTCCTGAAAAAGAACTCATTGTTTTCTGTGTGACAACTTGTCCTACTGACAATTACTTTCTTATTAAATTACTTCTGTACAGTAAGATTTAAACTTAAGTTATTTTCATATCTCAAACCACAACACATTCTAGTGTTTAAAAACTAATAACAGGAAGAGGTGTTTGGATCTCAGTCTGGTTGAGAAATGATTTATAGTTTGAAACTGAGTCTGAATCAGGACTAGGATTCATGTTTGTGTTTAGATTCAACACCAGGAATCTCACAGCCTTTCTCAAAATAACAAATCTTACACGGCTATCTGTCCTTGTCAGATTTCCACAATCTCTGGATGCAGCCCAACCACATGGAAACCAGACCTCACCAAGAAGTTTTAGGATTTGATTTGAGGGCTGATGGACAGGGGTCAGTAAGGCAAGTTCTGCTTTGAGGTTCCTGTTAGTCCCATTTCTTCTAATATACAGAGTAATTGATTCTGACTGGAGATAGCTCTAAAAACAATCACAGAGCTCTCACTCTCTCAGCCTTTAAATATGGGGGAAGTCAGAAGAAGCGGGAATCATAGGGAGCCTGCAAACTGCTTGTACCATGCTTTGTTATACTATCAACTTTATTACAGTGGAAGAGCTGAACGTTCCCAGGTTAAGCCGCCGTAGATGTTGCAGTCATGTCAGCTGTTCTGAAATTCTATAGCTATTATCAGAGCCCTTTTACTATGCTGATAGTTTATCCAAAATTAGGGAACCCCCCAAACCTTTACTTTACCCCCAACACCACTAAATATCACTGATTTACTGTATATCACACTTCATTGTTTTAAATTCATCAAATTTAAATGGCTAATCATAAATACCAAATGATAGAGTGGAATTTTGTAAAAGCCTGGGATTCAGACAAGTTATGCAACTTTTCTTTATAATGTATTCAGCTATTTCATTTATGCCTTTGATATGCTTATGCACATTTGAATTATTGTATTTGTCAAACATGATTTAATAGGATTGACTTATACACACAGTATGTGGCAATGAAAGCTTGAATACCCACAGACAGGGCTATATACTAGCCTTGATCCTTTTGCTGAACTACCCATTGATTCCAAAAGGAATTATATACATGGAATGAGGTCACAGCAGTGAAAACAGTAGTCTTCAGTCAGTGCATATATGGGACAGAAAAAAATTAGTTAGCATGCCTCTTACCAGTTATCTTTTAACTCCCAAATATTAATATTACTGAGGGATGTAAAAGTCTGATCTTTGGGAATGTAACTACTAACAATTAGTGCCAGGTGACTAATTCATAAAGATTTTATATAATGGACACCCTCTAGCCTTCCCCCCCTCCCTCCATTTACACACTGTCTACAGGAAGTTTGCGATTTTTAAAATATATTTTCGTTAATCAGAATTATCTTCTCAGCTTCTCTCAATAGGTCTTGGTTTGTACATAGTTCAGAGTTTATTGTAAGCATTTAATGTTGAAATCTGAGCTGTTTTTATTGGACCATAGTATTGTTTCTCTTAAATGGGTAAGTATAACTTTTCAGAATCACATTTCCAGTGTCTATTACATTTATTAAACTAAAGTTTGCTTTCTGTGACTATTCTCCAATATTCAGTTAAAATTCTCATTTTTCTTGAACACTTTTGCTCATAAAAATCTTAGAATATTCATGGAAAATGGACATAAAAGGAGCATAAATACAGCTGAAGCAATTTAATATAAAATTTAAATGATTATTCCTGGATTTTTAATATTTTCATTTGCAATGCTCATCCCTCTTAATTAACAATGTATGTTGGTATTGAGGGAATAGTTGAGAAGATTTGAAAAGAAAGGAGAATGAGTGAAACAGAACTGACAGAAGGTATTATGGGGTGTAATAACTTTTCCTAGCCCAGACTTTTGTTAAACTCTGTGACGCTCTACTTGCTAACAAGAATAAACTAGAACCCAGTGCTTTGATGCGGTATTTTGTAGATATTATTATACAACTAAGGTTCTATCCAGCAACTCTTATGTCTTCCAGAAACTTCTGGAGCTTCACAAGCATAACCTGTCTCTACTTTGTCATTGTTAGTGTGGTATATCCACACATTATTATGCCTTGGTTATATTCAGAGATGTAACTCTGGCACTCAGCATCACAGCCAAAGTGGGGCAGACCACTGAGTGAACATACTAACTCTGACTGAAATCTGAGATTTGGAAAAATTAAACTAAACCTCAGTTTAATGGTTGTTTTCAGCAGCATTTGTGGTCAATAAGGAGCAAGGGATTGATGCTTCCTGCCCCTCCCTCTGCCCCGTTTGCTCTGATACAAGAAACATTTTGTCTATTTAAAAAAAATGATTTTAATACTTATACAAGAATATCTCAAACAGATAGCCTTGGAAACTGAAGTGTCTGCTCACCCCTAGACAGAAAACACACCCATTGACAGAGAAGCTTTTCCCACAGTGCCCTCTGCCCATTGAAACCTGATCTAGAAGGTTCACTTCTAGAAATGGAAAGGTTCACACCCTTATGATTTCTACTGAGACTATCTGCCAATTGTGGTGTTAATTTTTGTAAAGGTGGAGATCTGTCCACTGGGAAATGGACTGTGCTTCCTATATTGCTAAATGAGGGAGGTATGGAACATTTGAAAACCTCTAGTATAGATCAGTTATCCTGTTGACAAGGCATACAAAGAAACAAAGGGTAGCACACATTTTGTGGTGGCAGGTTACTGCACAAATGTTACCACTGACACCTGTATTTTGAGCAGATTTATTTTAAAAAATGGAGATGTCGAAAATATATATTATTTAAAATCAGAGAAAAATGGGTATGTATGCTAGGAGTATATTTAGATTTATTTCTACATTTCTTCTTCTCCTTTAGTTATCAACCATGAGATTGTAAAAATAATTATTAGATCCATTTGCTAAGCATGATTGTTATCTTACCTGCAAAGAAGTTATGAAGAGCCTTCATCTGTTGGGTCCATAGGCAGATAATTGCTCTACCAGGTGGAAGACATGAGTGAAAGAATGATCTCTGGAGTCCTGCTTTTTGGTCTAGTTTGGTTTGGCAGTTTTGGGGTAATGTCAATTTCTTGATTCCTTCTGGTCAATGAATTCCATTAGGAAGCTAAATCTTGCTAAAGGCGAATAAAATATTCACCAACGTTTTCACTGAAATTTTATCTAAATTGTTTTTGAAATCTTTATCAAAGTGTTTTCTTACTGAAAGGAATGTGTTGGTAAATGAAAAATTTCAGTAGTTAATAACTATTTTATTTCTATTAGAAATTGCAGAAAATTTTGTAACAATTTTTTTATAATGTTGAAGATTTTTAGTCAAAAGCTTTCTTTTTAAAAAATGACAATTTTTTGATTAAAAAGTTGTTTATCTGAAAATCTTTGACCAACTCTAGACAACAGTTTATTGAGATGGAAGGACAGAAGTGCAGAATTTAAAATTAATATCTAGTTAACTAGCTAGAGGAAAAAAATACAAGGAAGGAAGAGTCATTACCATTATGAGAAGAAAAGGAAAGGAAAAAAAGATACTTGAACAGAAATAATAAAACAGAAAAATTTCAGCAATATGATACACTGAATCTACTTCAAAACAACACTATTGTCTTTCAACACCTTGCCAGCACCACTATAAGCACTCAAAGCAGGATGTTACTAACAATGTACAAGCAGCATGTTAAAAAAGTGGATAGAATAAAAAGCATATGTGCCAAGAAGACAGAATACTGGGAGACTTGAATTAATTAAAGCAGCATTCAGAACAGACAAAACAAGATTGAAAGGTATTTTATTCTTCTGAGCTAAAGTGACAATATATGGTTATACGTGAAAAACAAAATATTTTAAAATGTTCAAATGTTCACTGAAAAATTTTCGCGAGGATCGTCTTTAACAACATCTCTCAAAATCTACTATATTCAGAGAAGGTTTTTGGTCTCTGGGTAGACCAGAGAAGAGCAGTATTGAAGACAGCCCCAGAGCTTGGCTGCATTTGCAATATTTTGAGAATCACCTTGGCATGGCTACCCTTTTTAGATGACACGATAGCCTCTCAAGAATCCAGACTTAAGATCATAAAGGAGAAGTGCATAGTACTTATTGAATGGAACCATTTAGAATATGCTCCAGAATAAATGGAAGAACATTTAGTGGAGGCATGTTACAGTACCTTTTACATTTTTAGTGAGCTGATGGATTCACTTTCACCATAGAAGACCCCTTTCTGG
Organism: Emys orbicularis; assembly: GCF_028017835.1. Lineage (NCBI taxonomy): Eukaryota > Metazoa > Chordata > Testudines > Emydidae > Emys > Emys orbicularis. Next base: position 91,233,712 of record NC_088687.1, on the reverse strand, counting down.
ATGTCTGACATGGATTGTGTACCCGACTGATAGCAGTAGAATAGTAGACAGTATAGGAGTGAACAGCTCATATATATAATATTTATAGAGGAGACTTGAATATAAAGGGATTTCTTAAGAGGGCTTTACATGTTGATACATAAGTGTGGCATCTAGTGACTGATCCAGCATCCTCCCATGGTCATTTATCTGTGGTGTTCAGGACCAGTCTGGACCTCTTTGGAGGACAGATTGGGCTAAGCAAGGAGAAGGCCATCTGGAAGTGAAACAGTTCTAATATTAATAGGTCTATGATACTAATCACTGATTTCCTGAAATGATGTGACTCTCCTGTCTTGGAGTGAATTACAGGCCGGTAAGCCTGACTTCAGTAATGGGCACACTAATTGAAACTATAGAAAAGAATAAAATTATCAGACACATAGATGAACATAATTTGTTGGGGAAGAGTCAACATTGTTTTTGTAAAGGGAAATCATGCCTCACCAGTCTACTAGTATTCTTTGAGAAGGTCAACAAGTATGTGGACAAGGGGGATCCAGTGGATATAGTATACTTAGGTTTTCAGAAAGCCTTTGACAAGGTCCTTCACCGAAGGCTCTTAAGCAAAGTAAGCTGTCATGGGATAAGAAGGAAGGTCCTCTCATGGATTGGTAACTGGTTAAAAGATAGGAATCAATGGCCAGTTTTCAGAATGTAGAGAGGTAAATAGTGGTGTTGCTCCAGGTCTGTACTGGGACCAATCCTATTCGACTTATTCATAAATCATTTGGAAAAACGGGTAAACAGTGAGGTGGCAAAATTTGCAGATGATACAAAACTACTCAAGATAGTTAAGTCCCAAGCAGACTGCGAAGAGCTACAAAAGGATCTCACAAAACTGGGTGAGTGGACAACAAAATGGCACATGAAATTCAATGTTGATAAATGCAAAGTAATGCACATTGGAAAACATATTCCCAACTATACATATAAAATGATGTGATCTAAATTAGCTGTTACCTCTCAAGAAAGATCTTGGAATCATTGTGACTAGTTCTCTGAAAACATCCACTCAATGTGCAGCAGCAGTCAAAAAAGCAAACAGAATGTTGGTAATCATTAAGAAAGGGATAGATAATAAGACAGAAAATATCATATTGCCTCTATATAAATCCATGGTATGCCCACATCTTGAATATTGCATGCAGATGTGGTCTCCCCATCTCAAAAAAGATATACTGGAATTGGAAAAGGTTCAGAAAAGGGTAACAAAAATAACTAGTGGTCAGGAACTGCTGCCATATTAATAATACTGAGACTTTTCAGCTTGGAAAAGAGATGACTAAGGGGGGGATATGATTGAGGTCTATAAAATCATGTCTGGTGTGGAGAAAGTAAATAAGAAAGTGTTATTAACTCCTTCTCATAAAACAAGAACTAGGGGTCACCAAATGAAAATAATAGGCAGCAGGTTTAAAACAAAGAAAAGGAAGTATTTTTTCACACAAAGCACAGTCAACCTGTGGAACTCCTTGCCAGAGGATGTTGTGAAGGTCAAGACTATAACAGGGTTAAAAAAAGAACTAGATAAATTAATAGGTCCATCGATGGCTATTACCCAGGATGGGCAGGGATGGTGTCCCTAGCCTCTGTTTGCCAGAAAAGGATATGTGCCAAGAAGGGGATGGACATGGGATGGATCACTTGGTGATTACCTGTTCTGTTCATTCCCTCTGGGGCACTTGGCATTGGCCACTGTCAGATGACAGGATACTGGGCTAGATGGACCTTTGGTCTGACCCATATGGCCATTCTTATAAGATTCTTTGCTGATTTTCAGAGAAGAAATTACAAACTTAAGCCTAATAATGGCCTGTTGAAGTTCCCAACTGAAAATAAACTGGCTTGTTTGCACAAGGTAAATCTCCCCATTCCCTCCCCCGCCAAAAAAAGGATTGCCTATTAGGATTTGTTTTGGGGAGAGGGATTTTATATATTTTGCCAATATTTATCCCTTAATGTATCACCTCTACCCAAAAGTTCATTGATAATTTTCCACTAACTGAATTATTCTTACCAGCTATAGAAAACATATTTCTGTTATTTTGGGGATGTGAGATTGTAAATTAAAAAAAGGAAAGAATCAGACACTAAGAAACTACAGAAACAAAAGCCCAGATGTACAGCAAAAACAAAAGCACAGATGTAAAGCTGAAATGTGCAATGAACACAATAACAGCTGTGAGGCACATTATATCTGGCTTTCCATCTTAGGTCTAATGAGAATATAAATATAGACATAAGGTGAGGAAATACATACTGTAGATTGATAAATTGGTAAAGACTTTAATACCCACACAATGTAAAGCACCTGGTTATCACCACAGTAAATGAAAGGGAACAAAGTCAGTGTCCCGACTGATGCATCTGTGGCTGCACTTTGAACACAGCTTGCAAAGCACCCCAACATTACTGTCTAAACTAGATAAACTTGTCTTCTCGGTGATGTCCTCCCACCCTGAGGTGGAACGGCTGCAAAGAAGGAAAAACAACATAAAAATAACCCAAACATTTCCAGATCATAAAGGACAAAGGAAGTTTAAGTCCTTGGAAGAAGGGAAAGACTCAAATTGCATTTGAATCAGCATCACTGACTGGCTTACAGAGTGGTGTACATGGGTTATGGCGCAAACTATGTCCAGTGCTTTTTATTGGATGGGAGACTATTAATATATAGAATCTGTCATAGTAAAGTGGTGAAGGAAGTTAAATTTCAAATAATGTACAAGACCCCATGATCCAGAATTAAAAAAGGATATGAAAGCACATGATAGAAAAATATTATCTATGCTGTTCAGGAGCCCAGTGGAAAAAACCCTATCAAGTCCTATGAAATTCCTGTATATATTGACTATGGAAAAACCTACAATTTAGAGTCACTTGGGGGTCTAGGTGTATCTATATTACATGGACTTATTTTAAAAAGCATTAATGGTATTTTGTTAGAGTAATTGAATATACATTAATTTGTCACTATAGGTCTTGACCCTTACTCATATCGGTAAGACTACTCATTACCTATTGGTAATGTACTTCATTACCAGGAAGAATAAGGTTTGCACAACTAGGCTCTTAATTGTATAGGGTAAGATTTTGATACTTTTGCTCATGTTGAGTAGTGCCGTCTTCTAAGAGTAGTCCCACTGAAGTTATTTGGACACTCAGAATAAGATACTAACTCAATATGGGTGTATTAGAATCTGCCCACAGATATTTAGTTACACCTGTTAACAAATAAGGCCAGATTATCAAAAATGCTCAGTACTCACAATTTGTATCTGATTTTCACATGTCCTACGTTTCTATTTACACACCTAAATGAAGTAGCCAGATTTTCAAGAGCTATAGCTGTTGGGTGCTCAGCACTTTAGAAAATCTATCCCTAAAATGTTTGCACTGCCCATCCAGTCCTCATACTGCCCTCTAAAATTTGTAAACATAAATGCAAAGGTCAAAATAACAAATGATTTTAACAGTATAACACCAATGTATAATACAACTTATATAGTACTCACAAAAAGTCAGACACTGCTGCTCTTTGCAAGTAATCTCAATCCATGGAATGAGTTGCAGAGTACGGCTCTACTCAGTGCAAATAAAGGTGGCAGAATGCAGACTTAATAAATGACATAGAAAACCATTCCACAGCCTATTTCCAAAAATAAGCCACACAATGGGGGACAATAGGACTGAATGGATGTTGTAAATTGGATGGATAGCCATGAATAATGAGGGACAAAATGGAGATGGGAAACAGGCTGGTGCCTTAATTCTTCACTTCCAAATATTCTAACTTTTCTATTTTATTAATTTAAGTTAACAATTTTAGAAAGGAAAGCACAATATTGTTTTAGAGGGTTAGTTGGACTGCAGTGAAACACACAGTCAACATTAACTCTTCTTAACAAAGTATTTTGTTTTTCAATATAGCTGAAGCCAAAGGGCTTATTACATTGTGCTGGAGTTATTCACATATTGGAGCATCTGGCCTATTCAAGCATCAGGTAGTCTGATAAGATGCATACACATATGTTATCCTGTTTATTACGCTGAATATTTTTAAAAGCAGAATAAAAATGAAGCTTGAACACTTCTATTTCAGTTGGTTTGACTCCATATTTTCAAGTTTAGCAGGCTTCTTTTTCAGGTGACTCATTCTCCTCTGTGACTGGGCAGCCTATGGTATGCCACTTACACAGGTTCCTGCTTACACACATGGAAAAGAAGTTCTATGAATCATGAAACCATGAGTGTAGTAACAGCAGCACATCCTCAAGTAAAATGTATGAAAATCCCACAGAACTGAGCGGAAACATTTGTTTCAGAAACTGCCCTAAATGGAAGTGTCCACATTTTAACCTTGTTTTCTTCCTCCCTAATGTAAAGTCTTACTGATGTGAAAAGCTGAAATGCAATCTTTCAATATAAAGTTCTTTAGTTTGCTGTTTGTGGTTGGAAATCCCTGCTGTTTTAGTGTGGTTCACATCTTAGCATATCATCCCAATACAGCATAATGCATGTCTTTTAGCAGCAACATGCATGATACCTCTTGGACCACTTTTTGTTCCACTTTTAAACATTGTTTAACACAACATGAAGTGAAATTTCATAGATTCATAGATTCTAGAACTGGAAGGGACCTCGAGAGGTCATCGAGTCCAGTCCCCTGCCCGCATGGCAGGACCAAATACTGTCTAGACCATCCCTGATAGACATTTATCTAACCTACTCTTAAATATCTCCAGAGATGGAGATTCCACAACCTCCCTAGGCAATTTATTCCAGTGTTTAACCACCCTGACAGTTAGGAACTTTTTCCTAATGTCCAACCTAGACCTCCCTTGCTGCAGTTTAAGCCCATTGCTTCTTGTTCTATCCTTAGAGGCTAAGGTGAACAAGTTTTCTCCCTCCTCCTTATGACACCCTTTTAGATACCTGAAAACTGCTATCATGTCCCCTCTCAGTCTTCTCTTTTCCAATCTAAACAAACCCAATTCTTTCAGCCTTCCTTCATAGGTCATGTTCTCAAGACCTTTAATCATTCTTGTTGCTCTTCTCTGGACCCTCTCCAATTTCTCCACATCTTTCTAGAAATGCGGTGCCCAGAACTGGACACAATACTCCAGCTGAGGCCTAACCAGAGCAGAGTAGAGCGGAAGAATGACTTCTCGTGTCTTGCTCACAACACACCTGTTAATACATCCCAGAATCATGTTTGCTTTTTTTGCAACAGCATCACACTGTTGACTCATATTTACCTTGTGGTCCACTATAACCCCTAGATCCCTTTCTGCCGTACTCCTTCCTAGTCAGTCTCTTCCCATTCTGTATGTGTGAAACTGATTTTTTCTTCCTAAGTGGAGCACTTTGCATTTGTCTTTGTTAAAATTTGCATAGTATGACTTTCCTTTGTGCGCACAAAGTTTTTTATGAGGGTGCAAATGGCAACATTTCCAACGCCCATTTGAAAATCTTATTTCCCATTGCAAATGATAATGTGTATTAAAAAAAAAAGTGTGCACAAGTGAATAGGTGCACAGTGTAGGGAATGCCCACATGGAAGCTGTGATAAGGGCTCTCTGAAAATTTCTGTCACAAATGCAACAAATAAAAGGAAATACAGACAAGAATTCCTGACAATATACACATCTACATCTGCATGCTGCATAAGTAAATATATGTGAAGCTGTTAAATAAAGAAAAATACCACAATGTGTTATTTAAGTGTAGACATTTTAATTATATCAACAATATATATATATCAAAGCCTACAGCATGCAGGTATTTTTTCAATATCTACCTATTTTTATAAGAAAATTATGATTTGTAGGAATATAAATATGCATTTTCATCATCTTAATTGATCATCTGCATACTTTTAAATGGTTAATTATTTTAAATTCTTATATTCTTGATGTATGAATTCTAGTAGCTGTATTACTTATAGTAGCACCTTAACTTTTAAACTGAAGTTTTTGGTCTGCAAATAATTATTTGGGTTTCTCTAGGCAAATCACAAATCTTTAATGATCCATATAAATCAGTATCTATTATGAAATACATATATAAATTTAACTTTCCAAATTTAACTTAATTTAACTTTAACTTAAATTTAATCTTTCAAATTGTAGAGTAATCACATTAGGAAATAAACGACAGGTTATTTTCTAGGATTAACTCTCACCACCTTCCTTAGAAATATCTCATCTTCTATCTGGTGAAGCAGTAATATTGTTATGTTTTAAACAGTATCCAAAATGCCTCTTCATAAAGGTAAGTATTACTCCTTGTAAAGAATAGAACAATAAGCTATATTTCTGTAATTTTTCTTTGAAGCTTTTAAATGTAGTTGTTGAAATATAAAGGAAATAGGTGAAGAATATCACCAAATCTTGTCACACAAAGCTGAAAGTTTTTGAAAAGCAGACATAGTTTGTGCATGAAATATGCCTCTGGAGAAAAAAACTGCTCAGGGATGGGGAATAGTGAGACGTTTAGAATGGTTAGCTAAAGAACAGCTGGCGTCGATTAGCTTATGTCCTCATACAATCAAAATGTTTCGATTAAAGAACTTCAAGTAACTACCTTTCAGCTATTTAAGAGTACTCCAATATTTTGTTCATTGTAATCAAGCAGTATCTCATGAGATATGACAGCGTTATCCCAGCAGAATTAAAAATTTACCAGCTCTACTCTAGCTTTCTTTTACATCAGGTTACTGAGCTTGAGTCACCACCCCTGGTTAATGGCATCTTCCATTACCCTAACTACAGGGTCTACCCTGGCAAAATATGCCCACAGAAAGGTTTCAGCAGAACATGGAGACCCCAACTACTGATTCAGGCTTCTGGCCCTGCTTGTGTAAGTGCAGCTTCAAAAACACATTGCATTGGCAGGGGCAGGAACCAGTCTCAGCCCATAGCCATTTTCAGGGAGCCTCCTAGTGAGTCCTGACTAAACAGCTTAAGGTGCTGTAATTTGCAACCAGTGGGGGTTAAATCAAAGCCAGTGGCTTTTAAAGCACTATTTGTTCTATCTGCAGAACAAGAATTTTGGAACCCCAAAATGTTTTGTTATATATAAAATTAATAATAAAATAATCACTATCATCATCATCATAATCTCCATTATGATGCATATTATGTTTTGAGTGTTGTAGAAGAATAATTCTTTGCTATAGCCCACCCACTAAAATGATGATAAAGTAAAGCTCCATGTGATTGTGTAATCAAATATAATCAACTTCTAACTTTTGCTTTGTCCATTTCACATTCCCTTTACAGCTGAGGCAAATATATGCCTGTTTTTACACCGAGGGGGAAAAAAACCTGGATCTAATATTCTAAAAAACAATGTGAACCCATAGTCCATGAAAATAATTGTAATTAAAAAACAAATAAAACTTTACTGTTAAGTTTTAGCCCAACTTCAGCTGCCCAAATGGAAGGCCCAGTTCTTTCAGCCTCCCCATTTTTAATTCCTGTCCCTGGTAAGGAAAAATGCCAGGACCCAATCCTTGATATCTGGAATTATATATATAAAGAATACTTTCTAAAAATTCTTTGAACCAAATCCTACTTGCCCTACTCAGAGAAAATGATCCCGTTTTATTCTCTAAAAACACCAGATTAAGATTGCCATTCCACACATGAGTGGATTTACTCTCATAAATGAGGTGAGCAAAATGCAGTTGTTCTTGCTGTTTTATGAGGTAGTGGAGATGTCCCTGACAATTAGACCCATATGAGAAAAAGACTATAGATGAAACCCTGGCCTATTGAAATCAGTGGGAGACTTGATATTTAATTCAACAGGATCAGGATATCACCCTATTGTAATTTATCATCTGCCATATACATGGGTAGATATATATACTTTTAAATTGGTACTTCTGTAGAAGCACATACTAGACTTGTGCTGGAATCTTAAGTAAGTGCCCACAGATACTTATGCTAGCATTTTGGGCACAATCATGCAAGGTGCTGCTAATCTTTAAGCAATAGCCATGGGGAAAAGATATCTGCAGATGGGCTAATTTTATTAGCTCATCTCTACACAAGAAAATTTAATGGAATATTCACTCTACTGAAGAGGAACAACAATAAACAGACTTGGCAAAAAACATCAGGTAGCTTCATAACAGGATCTGTGAGGGAAAGTATACTATTAATTCTAATTAGCGATGGGCAAACCTCAATAGCTTATCTGAATCTTATTTGAATTTATGAGATCTATAAAACTGGGTTGAAGATCCTGTGAGAAAAAGATTTCTGGTGAGATTTCAGGTATGCTCTGTTTCAGAAATACCACAAGTGAAGGCATTTTTGTGGTATTAGAGCATTTTTGGTTCCAGCTTGAAACAGGAAATGAAGAGATGTAATGAAATGAAAAATAAAAAAGGGGAAAAAAGGTTTTTCAAGACCCAAGAATTGTTTGGTTTGGGGCAAAGGTTTGGACTGCTGTACATACTGTCTAAACCAGTTCATTCATCTGTGAGATTGTGACACTCAAGCCACCACCTTCTGTCAAGTGCCCATGGAACAATGATTGGCATCAATGGAGTTACTCAAGGGATAAACTTGGCTCTGGGGTTTTGAAACTATTTTGAGAATTACACGGGGCACCATTAAAAATCAGCATTCACTGACGCCGGTACTCATAGTGACAACAGCATAATAACTAGTTTATATGTAAAACTGGAGATAATACAGTACTGCAGACACTGGGAAAACATGAGTTTTAATGGTGGCTAAGGTGCCTTGTTCCAGAATGGAACTGATCAAAATGGTTTTCAGTGTTGCAGTATTATTGTTAAGTATCATTTTGAGGATGCTACTTATGTAGGGGTTCCTGAAAGAAATTTACATTTGTTCTACCTATCTATTTTAGGTACTTATATGGGCTCCATAACGAGAATATCTGAGTCCCTTACAATCTTTAATGTATTTATCCTCATAACACTCCTATGATGTAGGGAAGTACTATTATCCCTATGTTACATCTGGGAAATGAGACACAGTCAAAGTGACTTACCCAAGTCACACAGGAAGTCTGTGCCAGAGGAGGGACTTGAACCCAGGCTAACCATTGGACCATCTTTTCTCTCTGGCCCACCTCAGGAGTGACAGAATTTAGAAATATCCCTAATGCTTTGGTGAATGGGGCAGCAACTGTATTTTCTCTGACTGTGTCTGGTGGGGAATATTTCACTGCTGCCCCTCATATTTCAATGTTCAATCAAAACAGAAAATATAAATCAGCATGTGTTGTTGTTTGGTGAAAGGTCTGTCTTGTTACATTTAACAAAAAAGACAGTTTCTTTTAAAAGCTCTTTTCCCCCCCATCTCCAGAGCAGCCCTGTGCAACTTTGTGTTTATCAGATTTTCTCCCTCTCTCTAGTGCAGGAAGTTGAGGGTGTTGACCTAATTTGGATCTTTCCCAATGTCAGAAGGTGGTCTGTTCAAAAAGTTCCAAGACACTGATCTCTTCCTGATTTATCAGATAGCTGGGTCAATAAATAAGGTCTCTACGGTTTTTTTCACAGCTGTAAAATAACCAACTGACTCCTCTGAGAGCTAATTACTGGATCTTTTGAATTTTTCTATCAAGAAACAAGGATTATCTTTCTGCTTAGTAAATTCCACTGTAATGTAATTTAGCAGAGACTGTCTAATCACAGAAGTCCCAGCTCTCACAGACCAGTTTATTTAAGTGAAATGTTAACATTGTGGATCTGTTTTTTTCTTCATAAACTTTTCTCAGCCTTGGTATGGGTACATTTTCCCATAGACTATAAACCCTTTTACTATTTATGAGAAGATAATAGGGCAGTGATTATATACTATGCACCCAGCAGGAGGACAAATAATTCCAAGCAAATAATGGGATTTCTATGCATAATTTGTGTGTGGGTGTGTATAGTGAGGGGATAGGAATGGGTGACAGATAAGTGGGCAATGTTCCAATCCTGCCATTTTCTTTCCCATTACTATAGCATTCCCATCAGTTAAGGAGGGCTATCTACAGCATACTCTGAGCTCCAGCTAGAGGCACTCCAGCTGACACTAGACACAAAATAGCTGAGGCATTTCCTCTCAGCAGGGTTTGAGTGCCCTTCATGCTCATTGCGACTCACCGGAGGTTGGGATCCAAATTTGGACTGGTTATTTAGTAGTGCCATGTGCTACCACACTAGACTGCCAGGTTAGTCCTCTGTGCATATTCTGCATTGACACTTTAATAAAAATATTCCTTAAAGAGTGTAACTCATTAATTGATCTTTCTCCCTTAAAAGAGACAGTGTGTGTGAGGTAATATCTTTTATTGGACCAACTTCTGTTGGTGAGAGAGACAAGCTTTTGTATTTACACAGACCTTCTTCCCAGACCTGAAGAAGAGCTCTGTGTAAGCTGGAAATCTTGTCTCTCTCACCAACAGAAGTTGGTCCAATAAAAGATATTACTTCATCCACCTTCTCTTTCTAAATATCCTGGGACTGACATGGCTACAACACTACATACTTTCACTCTGAAGACAGATTTCATTCCATGTAAATCCCTCGGGAAATTTTTAATTCAAAGGGATAACTAAATGAATACCTATCAATAGATTTCACTAATACTTTATATTTAGAACTGATAGCCACTAACGTCATATTACAAATGCATTCATTTGATAGATCTATTCTTGTGACAGGAGAAAGATCCAATATATTCAGCCAAATAAAATGTAATTTTATTCCTTTATTGATTAGTCATTTCAAAGTGAGTTAAAATTCAGGGTGGTTTTTTTTGTTTGTTTTTGCTTAGTAACCAGTATATTTTCCCCCAAGGTATTTGTTTAAGAAGCTTCCACTGCACTTGCATAATATGCCTATTAAATATTTGAGAAGCTGTAAGGTATAGCCACTGGATTTTGTGTGGTAATGGCATCCAAGAACTCCCAAATTCTAATCTCAGCTCTGCTAGTGATCTACTTTGTGAATTTGAGCAACCTCTGCCTCAATTTCCCCATGGGAAAAATAACAGCCACCTAACTTGTAGGAGGTTGAGGTTCAGTTTGTTTACTACACTATGAAAATCTAGAGTGTTGTATAAATGCTAAGTATAGTGCTATTAACAACAAATTATGAGTTTAACCAGGTATAATTTTATAGCAAACATTTCTAAAAGTCACCATAGTGTACCTCTCTTGATGCAAGCAATACACTCATGGAGAAAGTTTATACAGTACCTACTGGATTAAAACAAATGAATGCTTATCTTTATTTCTGTACTGGGCATGTGAAAGTGATATAAACTCAAAGCAACTGTTCCACATGGTGCCAAAAAATGAATACAAGCCACTGCCATACAATACATACATATACAGCATGGGAGCTCATATGAAAAGATGGCAGATTTCATGCTTTGGTCATGGTAGAGAAGGCAAATTTCACTATTTGTCATGGATTAATAGAGACAGTCACAGACGGAATGATTGATAATGTACGTGAAGTAGGTGCAACATATGCCTCTATAGCATGGATCTTCTCCATGTGTTATGATGCTGACTCAGAATGCACATTGGTGTGCTCACTGGCATTGTGGTTTAGGTGTGCACATGCTATTTCTCAACTGGTGCCAAATGTTTTAAGGGAACATCCAAACTATATAAATGTTTCCAATCCAAAGTATGTACTTTAGATACATAATATACAACATAATTTACAGCTGAGTTTTTTTCCTCCTGTTGGCAACAGCATTGCCTCTAAGGTTATGCCTACACTTGGAGCTGGGGGGTGTAATTCCTAGGTCATACAGATTCACTTTCACTAGCTGATAGTAGCGTAGCCATGGTAGCATGGGCAGCAGTGAGTGGTGGCACAGGCCAGCTGCCCTGAGTATGCACTACAAGGTATCCATTCCCCTATTCTTGAAAGCCTGAGCTCCGCCTCCAGCCCAAGCTGCAAAATCCACATTGCTATTTTTAATGTGCTAGCTCCAGCCTTGCTATCAGAGCCGGCTCCAGGCACCAGGCAACCAAGCACATGCTTGGGGCGGCACCTGGTAAGGGGCGGCCAATCTTGGGGTGGCGGGGAGGGGGGGCTCCGGTGGCGCGGCATTCCGCACGGGGGGGGGGGCGCTCCGGCGGCGCGGCGCTCGGCGGGGGGGGCGGCACGGGGCGCGGCGCTCGGGGGGGGTTCCGGCAGCGCGGCGCGGTGCTCGGCGGGGGGGGGCGGGCTCCGGTGGCGCGGCGCTCGGCGGGGGCGGGAGGAGGCTCGGGGGGCAGCGCTTTTTTTTTTTGCTGCTTGGGGCAGCAAAAAAGTTAGAGCCGGCCCTGCTTGCTAGCACAAGCTTGTCTGCCTGGGCTGGGAAGCTTGCTCCCTGCTGCAGTATAGTACACAGAAAAATTCAAAACACAGACAAGCACTGCATCTCACTGAATTCAATGTGCATAGACTTTGTCAAATGAATGAACAAAGAGGGGGTCTTTAAAGCAATTGCAGGCAAAAATTTCCTTTGCATCTGTTTTTAAAAATATTTAAATCCTGCCTTGGGTTTATTAGGACAAAGCAGTAATTTCTAATAAAAGATCTATAGCCAAATTCATCATGGCATAATACCAGGGATAAACCTGTCCCAATTTTCAAGCTTTTTAACATTTAATGATAGACCATTTTCTAATTCTTTTCTCAAAGACTCACTTCTTCTTCAGACCTAAGGCAATAGTTGAAACCACACATTTATATCCCAACACTCAGTGAATGAATTCTCATTATTGAGTAGTTGAGCAAGTTGGTTATTTCTGTTTTTGCATGCTCGATTCTTGGGCTCCTCCTGTTTCTCTTGACTAGACAAACAATTTTCGCAGCTGAAGACTACATATTGACAAGGATGGAGTGGTAATGGCCAGGGAGTATGAGATGAACTCAGATGTTAGCTATTCTAGACCTATACCATCAAGTGGCTTGAAAATAAGCACTGAGACCTTGACCTGGTATTCTATGGCGAGTGAGGTAAGAACAGGGGTGCTGTGCTCTCACAAACCTGTGCTAGTGAAGAGGTGGGCTGCTGTATTCTGTGTTTGCCTCTCTACTAGTTTTCTACACAAACTGTATCCTCAGCTTTGTTTCCCTCAATTGTTTTGATGACAATTGCACTTGTGAGTTGTCCTCCCATTAATTTTTCTTAGTTTCTGAATCACTGTCACAGAGGTACATGCCCCAATGACAATGAGGAACATTGAGTAGTAACATGGAACATCTATAAAATATTCAGCAAAGGTGTAATAGTGTCTGAAACTGGACAATTTTCTGGAATGTTTTGAAAGTGACATTCCAAGGGATATCCTACATTGATAAAATACTATTTTTAATAGGAAGTCAATGCAGTTTTGAGCCAGGAACTATCCAGCCCATACTCTCTGCCTCCAGTATGTTGACTGTGCATTGTAATCCATTGTTCTGTTAAATAGTTTAAGATTCAGTGCATGAAAAGCGATCTATAAATAGTAACTTAATTCAACAAATAAGTGGAACATAGGAAGTACAATGTGGATCATTTATCTGGTATTCTGTCTTTGATGGAGATCAGGTGCTCCATTGGAAGCTAGAATCTTCTTTTTCCTACAATATAGTTAGCCCGTTTTGTAATGCATATGATAGAGGATATTTCTTCCTCACCCCAGCTGGAATTAGTTCATGTCCTCAAGAATATAAGGAAAGATAGTCCTTGCTATTTTTAGTTTAACTAGTGACACTGCAAATGCTACCCTTATTACTTATATTATGGGAACTATAATAGGATATCCTATTGACTTTTTCTGTACAACCCATTTGTTTTAGACCTGACTGAAATATTTTGGTCAAAACATTTTTCAATAGAAAATGGCTTTTCAACAAAATAGCGATATTTGTGGAACAAAAAATTTTAATTGAAAATTGAGTTTTTGTAAAAAAAAAAAAAAAAACCAACCACCCTGAAAACTGATGTTTGGTTTTCAGTTGCTGGAAACTGAATAAATAACTTGTGTTCAGTTTGTTTTGTTTTGTTTTTTACAAAATTTGGAAGACAAATAGTTTCCTGACCAGCTATAATTATTTCATACTTTATTCACATCACTTTGCACTCATCTTGGCTCAAACTTATTAATCCTACTCATTTTACTTTCTTCATGTAAAGAAGTTTGATCTCCAAACACAATGCCTCTAATCAATTTTACTGCCCTATTTTGGTTACATATTTTTCTGTTCTGCTACATCCTTTCAGATGATGCAACTAAACCCAAAGATGACATTCAGTGTAAGAAATTGTTGTATCACAGTGATCAGACATTTTTATTGAGCTGTCCACAATTATTCCTGGATCTTTGTCCTTTTCCAGAAACCGTCAGTTACCGTAACCTAACACTTATTGACATAGACCTAAATGAACTGAATAGGAAAGACTACTTTTTTTTTCCAAACTACAACTCATTTAAAAAAAAAAAAAATCTGAGTTGTTGCACAATACATACAGTAGCAATCTGATAACACATTGTAATTTACAGTTTGCTCATCAAAGGACTCCACATGAATTAATGACAGAAAATGCTCATTTTGGCAGTTCTCTGATGTATCAGCTTGATCACACCATGGCAAGCCCTTGCTATGGATGATCAAATGGGTCAGTGGAAAAGCCTGCACAATCAGAAAGGAACTTGATTTTTAAAAAGGATTATATTTTTCTCATTGTTAACTAGATCTCAGCAAGCTCCACTTTATTAAGGTTCCCAGTTCAGAGACTTAGGAGTGGAAAGACCTTAGTGAAGTGTTAAAAACAAACAAACTTCTTCAGCCAAACACAATTGCCCCCGCAGCAGTTAAAAAAAGAGCTAAGACAAACGGAACACTATGAAAAGAATGCCAGACCATTACCCTCACTGTGAGTGAGAAAGAATGATGGAGTTCAAGCAGAAAGTGATTCATAACCTACCAAGGTAAGAGCTATGTCTCTCACTCCAAAATCATACAGAATAACCACTGTTGAAGGTCAGTCTTACAGAAGGAACCAAAACCATCTATACAACATCAGGCAGAACTCCAGAATACAGATCTCATTGCTTGTGTGCACACAAAAGTAAAATATGCTCACAGAGCTAATGGCAAAGAAAATCACCAGGAGCTACAAACACCAGCTGTGGGTGTCAGATCCACCCCAGTAACTGAACAAGCCACTACAGAAGCAACAGTTGTAAGAAAAAGAAGGGGTCATCATGAGATCAGAGAGCCATAGCACTTTAGAGAAAGTAGTTACAGACAGATGTCTAAGAAGAGGCAGAATAATCCTCTCATATGTCAAGGGGTTCAGATTGCCTGTTTTGTATGCCAGCTGTTATGAATTGCTTGTATTGGTCTGTAGTTGGGATCGATAAGTACGATTACCAATAATAGGACGCTTTCTATTTTTAAACTATCAGTCACTTCCAGATTAGCACTATTTTTTTTTACTGTTTGGCTAAAAGTCAAGCTGTATAGCTGTAAAACTGAGTAAAGCACACTTGTGTACAAAAAAAAAAAAGGGAAATTCATTTCTCAAAATGCAATTTTCCAACTGATTGCAAGTAAATACTGTACCAAATAAAGTATAATAAGAATTTCCTTTCATATAATGCCCTGGAGAGCTCGGAACCAAGCACCCAGAACTTGCTTTTGCAGCATGGAGGTGACATCAGCAGAAGTCACTTCCGGAATTTCAGAGTCAGAACGATAGACAGTAACTGAGCTTTCCCATTTTGGAGACTACAAACATTTCATACATATCTAAGCTAACACACTTTTAAAGCAGAGGCCTGTGGAAAGCATAGGCATGGAAAATCTGTTTCTATTTCAGTTGTGTATCTGTTAAGTTGGAAAATTTTAAAAGTCTACACAGATGGTAAATAAATATCTGCTACATGAGGCAGTTCATGGAATAAAGAAATTTTCTCAAATAACAAGTGCCAATTTTTTTTCCCAGCAAGGCTTATTTTTAACTTTCCCAGGGACTGGTTGAGAGAGTTGGAGAAGTGTCCTTTCACCGTTGGAATCTTGGATTGATTCCAGAAATAGAATCTAAATATTGTTCTCAGTATGGATTATTTCTCCTTATACCTTAAGATAAAACAACAATAATATTTTTTAAAGACAGAAGCACCCAAACTTATTTTTATTCTTAATAAACACTTCATCTGGACACAGCAGTAAAGTACTAAGTATCTTTTTTGTTTAAATGTATATTTTTAGTAGGTTATGTAAAATGAGTACTCTTATCTGAAGCTCCAGTAGAAAGTCCAAAATTTCTCAGTGACAGAAAGGGAATGCCGTACTTACCATCTTTTGAAGTACCTATCAGCTCTTATTTTATTTTTCAAAAGAAATATTTTATTTTTCAAAAGAAAAAAAAACAGACAAGAAGTGTTGCTGATATATAGGGAAGAATGCCTTCTACCAAATTGCTAGTACAGTATCAATACTCCAGCATCATAATGCTGAAAATGCCCTCATTTAGATGAGACAAAACAGAAGTCTTGTTCACTTCTCAATGAAGGGCCTATAGCGCTCTTTACAAGAATTAGGTTGTTACCCTGGTTTACCAGCCATATTCCAGTGTAGACCATTTTCTTTGCCCTTAAAAGCCTCTCATAGTGTCATATGTCAGTTTTATATGGTCTTCTGTGCACATAGTGCTGCCATGGTCAGTTCACTACCTGCATTCCACTACAGAGATAGCCGAAGTGATTTTACTGTATTATAGTTTATTAAGTGCTTTGGGATCTTTCTGAAGGAAAGCTATATAAATGAGGGAGAACTTGTATACTTTGGGATAGTGTTATGAAGCTCTATAGTTATGGAAGAGCTAGATATTATCATTATTTTTAGTATACTAAGGATAAGCCAGTCATCAAGATAGCTATGATCAATGTTGCACCCTCATTCTCTTCTCCCATCTTCTCCTCCTCCTGCAGCTACACCCTATGGAAGACAATAGTGTCATAACATTCTTTCCAACAGATTTCAGAGATTAGAATTGATTTGGCCAGCCATCCCCTTCCTGTGCTTTCTCTCTCCTCATTCTTTCTGCTCTTCCTCTTCATTAGTGACATTATAATATAGGAGGTTAATTGACCAATCAGCTCTGTACCCTCTCTTCTATGTATGGCATTTTAAAGCATCTCTCCCCAGGTATATAAATGCTATAGAAATAGCTTATTTAGCATCCATAAACTTTTTATTTACATATCTAATTTTTGTCTCTCTCTGACTCCAAGATTCTCACACCCAAATCACCTTTTCTTTCCTTCTTCTTGCTATTCTCCCCTCTCAGCTCTCCTTCACCTCCTCTCTTCTCTGCCTCGCCTGTCTCCTGCTCCTCTCTGGGATTATATCATTAGAGTAATCAATTAAAATGCTGTAAATCATTTCCCAAGTCTACAGCCAAAGATGTGGTCTCTGTGGCAGACTTGACCTAAATAAGTGACCCAGTATAAGCCACTCAGTACATTAGTCCTTTTGTTCATTACTTATATTTAATTCAATGTATGCCACAGATTTTGATATTGAAAATATAACTGCTTCCCATAACTTGTTAAAGGGAAGCTTGAAGCTTTTGTAGCTGGGGCTTTTGGCACCTAGGAAGGTGTAAGAGGCAGTTTTGGCACTCGGAAGACCATTGAAGCTTTCATTACAGTAAAGAGGAAGCATCTTCTCTCCCCCTTTCCCTCCTTTTCAGCAGAGTTGGAAGTAACTCAATTTGACATAAGTGGGGTTTGAATTCCTTCCCCCCCCCCCCCCGCCCCAACAAGATTTGCATCATTTAATGGCCTCACTGCACCGAGCCTGTGTACCAGCCACTACATTCGCATTTAACTGGATGTTTCTGCTAAAACACTCAGCAGTAATTAACATTTAAAGTGTCATCATTAGGATTCACCAGGAGAATCTGTGACATCACAACTCTGGACTCCATGAGCTATTTCATGGGGATAGGAGTTGGACTATTGGGAATGAGGTGTGGGAAGAGGAACAAGAGGTCACGGTGATGTGGGTCATGGCAGGAAGAAGCAAGGAGAAGAACTGGCTAAGGGGTTAATCCAGCTAGGACAGGTTAATGAAGCATGGTTAGTTAATGGGCTGGGACTGAATATGGGGATGTCTCCTCTTGAAGCTGGACAGCGTAAATTCCAGCTCACAGAGACATACCCAGGCTAGCTCCGATGAGGTAGCACATTAAAAATAGAGCGTAGCCACGGTGGCAGGAGGGGCTAGCTGGCCCCAGTATGTGCCTAACATCCTCAAGGAGTATGTACTTGGGGCAGTTAGCCCCTTCCACAGCAGCAGCTACACTCTGCTTTTAGTGCACCACCTCTGTCAGCGCTCATGTAGGTATGTCTCATGGAGCAGGAATTTACACTCTCATCCCAAAGTGTAGACGTATTCTATATGAAAAGCCTAATTTAATGGGGGATTGAACCTGACACCACACAGTGAGGGAATAGGCAATGCTCAGAGGAAAAACTGGATGGAATCACCTGGGAAATAGAAGGAACATGAACAGGACCAAGGACTATAGCTGCAGACAGAGCTATGGGGGAGACAGTAGACAGACACTTTCCCCAAATCCATTTTTGTCAGAAATTCACTGAGACAGACTTAATTTAATTGTATAGGTGAAGATAAATAAAGAGCATGCAAGGAGCCTTCCACTATACCAACTGAACTAGGGCCTGTCACAATTACAGGCCTGCTCCTGAGGTATTCCCCAAAGGGGATAGGGAGAGGCAGAGAGGAGGCACCAGCTCCTACCACACTTTGCACCAGGTGTGTAATCCCTCCCTGAATTCTCCAAGCGTAGGCCTACACTGCAGTTAAACACCCGCAGCTGGCCCCTGACAGCTGACTTGGACTCACAGTGCTTGGGCTAATGGGCTGTTTAAATGCAGTGTAGATGTGCCTTGCAGGGTCCTAGAGCCCGGGCTGCAGCCTGAACCCAAACATCTACAATGCAATTAAACAGACCCTTAGCCCAAGACCCGTGAGCCCAAGTCAGTTGGCATGGGTCAGCTGTGAGAGTCAACTGCAATGTAGACATACCCTAAGGGACAGTCACAGTGTGGATCTGCCCCACCCCTTACTTGGACCAGACTGATCCTGGAGAAATTGCAATGACTGCAAGAGGAAAGAAACCCAGTTTACCCATTTTACTGAGAGTAGAAATTCACTGCTACATATTTCAGAAGTGAGAAAAGTAAAAGAAAGCACCAAAAAACTATTAGGTTTAATATATGATTTGCATACAGAGTTAGTGAAGCTTAAAACACAAATTGAAAAAAGTTGAATACTTTTCTAGAAAGCTGTTGGCAGGGAGGGGTGTGTGTGTATAGAAATCAGTGATATTAACATGCTCTCTAGGACTGCATTGATAAGAAAATCTTTTATCTCTCAGGAGAATGTGGATGACCTAGAAAAGAGTAGTTGACATTCCAATCTGAGGCTTGTTTTGCTATTCCTGAGGGCGTGGGTTGAGAGAGAGGCAGAAATATATATGTATTTGTTCTGAAGTTGATTAGAGCAGATTTCCCTGAGGTCATGATTATTCATAGTCCTGAGACTGACCTAAACCAGATTTTGAAAGGAAACCTGCAGTGAAGTGATAATTAAAATATTTTTAAAAAAAATTCAAATATAGTGTTTGTAAAAGGTGCTAGATTACAAACCCTGGCAAATGTTTATCCACAGAGTAGTAATCATGATGTAAAAGTGGAATAATTTCTGCTTGCAGGATGGGGAACTGGCTTATGGTGCCTGTTACTAGGGAGGATCCGGAAGGTTTGGAAATGGAGGGAGGAGGTGACAAGATGCTTATCACTAAAGAAACACAGAGAGAGAGAGAGAATGTTGTAACGTCTAGAGTTGAAAATTCCTATCACAGGTGGTGTCTGTTCCATGGATCTTTCCAACCACTAGCCTTCTCCCACCTACCTCATGGACTCTAGGCACTTTCCCGCTTTTTCCCCCCATGACATCTGTAACCCTTTAGCCAGTCCCTGGCTATTGCAGGTCAAAGATAAAGTTAAAGCCCAAATGGTCCTCTGCTTATCCCTAGCACATCACTTTGCAGTTAATCTCTTGCAAAGTTGTGGTGCAGAAATGCATCTTGTGGAATTGTGCTGTGAAGGTTCAAGGATAGAAGCCTGTGACATGTTTTTGATGGTGAGATGCAATCAGTTTGGCACTTCCTGGAGAAGATAAAAGTAAGAGTGAACAGTAACAATGCTCAGGAAAAGACATTAAAATAGATGTCCAGCTGCCTACTTGTTCCCATCTTCTATCTTTTTCAATTACATTTGCTAGTACTGCAGAAAAGTCAGCTTTGAAGTAGCTGTAATTCATGCTAAAATTAATTGCAGTATGAATGATGAGCTTGAGAAATATGCTAAGTACATCAACGGTTTGGATTTCTTATTTAGTTATGCAGTACAGCCATGATTCATATAGAAGGGTTATAAATGCAAGCAAATCATCTTCTTTAAGAACAGTGATGGTAGTCAAGAGATAATTTACTAGAAAAGCAGAACTACCCACTGCATAGATTTATGGATAAAAGCTTTTTTTGAAATGGCTATATATGAGAGGATATATTTTATGCCTAACCCACCCCCCACCATGTGGAAACCATTTTTGATCTGTAATTGTATAATAAATTGGGGTATGTGTCTGAGAATGAAAGATTGCACGAGCTTTCATTTTATGTGGAAATATGATATGTTAATTTACATACTGTATTAGGAAAGCCCTACTTGAATTGTGGGATGATTGTCAAATAATTGCAGCTGAGTTGTGGACAAGACATGGAAAATCGCAGAAAAGTAATAATGGACCTTTATTAATTGCTGTAATTTGGAAAAGCTAGAGAAGACCTATTTGTTTAAGAAAAACTTGCTGGAACAATATAAACACTCAAGTATTTTGTTATGCCTGCTAATATTTTTTGATAACCAAACATTTTGCTGCAACTATATTACAGTCATTAATATGCAGGGCTGACAACCTGAGCCTCAGCCACTAACAGCTCAGATAAATGGGGTCTATTGTATTAATGGGGAAAAAGGTGTGTGTTGCAAACCTCAAAATGTATGCAAAATTGTGGCCTGTGCAAAGTAAGCTAATTAAAATAAAAATTGTGCTATATTGTGGGATCTGCAATATCGCAAATTAAGTAGGGCCTTATGTATTAGTTATTTTAATTTTTTAGAAGTTGGATCTATAGTTGTGTAGGGTGTGACTTAAACTTGATATGAATATCAATACAGTAAGGTTGCACATTACTGGAGAAACTAACTAAGAAGCTAAGATACTGCTATATGATACCAAATTTCTCTTATCTCGATGATGAAGAACATTGACTGCCATTCCTATACAGTTATGAAGGGGAACAAGGATCCAGTTTGTGTTTGCTACCTATTTTACCCAATCACCCATACCTATGTACTCTCATATTTTCCAGCTTTTTCCCTTATGAGAATCTTGAATTAGTTCTCTTAGGCCAAATCCAACCTCTCTGCTAAAGTAATGGACAGTCCCTTGAGTGCAGAAATAGTGTTGTTTCATTCCAGTTGGGGGGAGGGGTGGTATTCACTGCAACCTCTCTACAGTATGGATCCCTACACAGCAGTCTGAGGAAAGAGGGGTGTGTGTGTGTGTGTGTGTGTGTGTGTGTGCCAGGGGGTGGGTGGGAGGACATAGGTAGGCTCCTTTAAGCAATCTCCAGTCCTCTGCGCCATGGAGAAGTACAACTGGAAACCACCTCAGACATTTGGCAGAAGTTCCCTCCATGGCATGGTTTTTCTTTATGAGTGTGGGGTGGGGACAGGGGGATGATATTTGCCCTCCTGGTAGCTCCTGTGAGCTTGCCCAATACCTGGCCACTTGGGTCATGTGCTAGGCTTAAGGCTTAATTATCCTTATTTGGGAGGTAATCATTCCCGTAATAATTTGAGCTGGTGACTGTAAGCCATTGAATTTACTGCCATAGCACCCCATTATGTCAGGGCATGGCACTGCCAGAAACGTCATCTCTTGGGTCACGGTTGACCTTCACTTTGACTCTGGAATGGTCTGATTCTGTCTGCGACTCAGCCCTCTGGCTAAGTCCCATTTAGTCCAGATCCCTTCCAGGATGACAGAAATATAATTCAAAATGCAAAACTGGCCCAGCACAGTAGATCCTTCTGTTACCTTTTTGGGCTATTCCTCAGCCCATTCTTTAGGCTCGGTCTCAGTAGTCCTTACATCAGGCTTGTATGCTCCTTCATTGAGACTGGCCCACCCTCTGCCTAGTAATCCTATGTTGAGGAGCTAAATCTGTTTCTTTGGACACACTGCTGTTTCCCTGCGCCACTTCCTATCTCTGAGCCTCTTGTGCTGCTTCCCCACAGTCTATGGTTAACACAGCCTCTCCTCTGGTTCCCAGACCGTTGGCTTCTCCTTTGGTCCTCTCAGCTCCTTCTTTCCTTGCTGGAACACCAACCCCAATCTCTATGCCCTGCCCCCTTTCCAGGGCCCACAACAGGCATTAATTCCATTTCTGTGGCCTTCTTCAATCTGCCTTTGCAGACCCTTCCCAGAGAGAGGGACCTCCCTATATCATTTCTCCTGTATGCCCTTTTCTAACTGGGTTCCCTCCCTCTTTGTGTAGTCTTTCCTGACCCTTTGTAACACTGCATCTACTTTTTCCTTCACTGGTAGTTGTGTATGTGACCAATACGAAATGGTTCAGGGCCAAACCCTTTAAACAAGAACAAAGTTTCTGCCAATATATACAAGTACTGACATAGAAAACCCGTAGCTTTACCAGCTTTGGAACATCTCAGAGTCAAATAACCAACTGTTCCTAATGAAGAGGACATCAAAGTCAAGCTCCAATCCAGCAATGCTCATAAGCATGTGCTTAACTTCAATAAACTTGCAAGGGTGCCCCCTGCAATTTTTCACATAGTATACACATCTGTGTCACTCTCACTTAGATTTAGCATGGCATTTATGTATGTTGTGTCTATGTCTGAGGTGGGAGAAGAGCCAGATTAACCAATCCTAGGCAAACCCTATCACAGGGGTAGGCAACCTATGGCACACGTGCCAAAGGCGGCACTCGAGCTGATTTTCAGTGGCACTCACGCTGCCTGGGTCCTGGCCACCGGTCCGGGGGACTCTGCATTTTAATTTAATTTTAAATGAAGCTTCTTAAACATTTTAAAAACCTTATTTACTTTACATACAATAGTTTAGTTATATATTAGACTTATAGAAAGAGACCTTCTAAAAACGTTAAAATGTATTACTGGCACGCGAAACCTTAAATTAGAGTGAATAAATGAAGACTCGGCACACCACTTCTGAAAGGTTGCCGACCCCTGCCCTATCATGTCCATCCCCACAGACCCTCTCCCTGCCAGCTCCCCCATATGGACACTCATCGCAGCTCCCTGTGCTTGTAGCAGGCTTTGCTACTGTCACTGAGCAAGTCCTGTGAGCAGCGCACAGAAGACATGGGCTGTTGGAAGCGGAGCGAGGCTGGGCAGGTGGGTGGATGGGGGAGCCCTGGTTCAGGAGCTGGCACCATGGCAATGGTGAGGAGGAGTGCCATCGCAATGCCCCCTCACATTTGTCATTATGGCCCTCTGTCATGACAGGGTGGCGTCAGGGCCAAAATTGAGTGAGTGGTGTTGTGACCTGGTACATGGGTGCCATCATGACAGAGGACTGCAGGGCCAAACCTGAGTAGCCATTGGGGCAGCCACAACTTTTCCTCCTTGCTACTGCTGTTGGGCCAGCTCTCACACCAGTACCTGAACCAGACCAGCAGGAGTTCAGGTTCCCATCCTCTCATGAACCAGGCCTTAGGCACATGCCTAGGTTGTCTATGTCCTAATCCAGCCCTGGGTGGAAGGGCCCCAATTCTGATGACTTGGCACCTTCCACTGTATGTAATGTGCATATGGCTGTGGGTGCCACTATTACCTTGAGTAGATCCAACTCAAATTAAATCAGTGGGACTTCTCTAGGCGATTAACGTTAAGCACATGCATAACGGCTTTGCTGAACTGGGGCCTCAGTCATTTTTACATGCAACTTAAATAAACAAATATTTTGACTTAGTATAGTCTTAAGAAATAAGACTGATAACTTAATTCACATAGACCCCAAACAGTCAAACCTTTAGTCATTATAGATCTGGACTGACCACTTTTAAATTTATTTAAATTTTCTTCCTATGGAATCTTTCCACACAGGAAAAAGTCTTTAGAATTATGTTAAAGAATAGCTCAATATAGTGATCACTGGTGTGTGACCTGCAAACTGTGTATAAATACAAATACATTTATTACCATTTTAGGCAGCTGAAACTTGACTGATGCATAACTTGATGTTCAACAGTCATTTTATGGCTCTTGGTTTGCAGTCTAGACAAAATTGGCAGCCTCTAAAATTTATAGCTGAACACTGTCACAAAAATGTGTCAAAGTAAAATTTGCATAAAGGTTATACTGTAATGGCCTGGCAATCATCCCATTAATGACTGCTTTCTGTTCAGAGCTTGTTTTAAATACTTTTCAGATTGTTTGGAATCCATCAGACTTCAATCCAAACACAACGGTTGTCTGTGGGAAAGCGTTCTTAGCTTCCAAGTGGACAGAGATAATATTTATGATACATGTTTTATGTATGCTACAAGGAAAAAATTACATGGTAATCTAATTATATTAGAAGCTGGATACCCTGCCCTATAAATTCTAGTGATTCAAGTGGTTACTGTGGCAAAATTACAGAAATTATTTTATTTTAGTTTCAACTAATTTTGTAGTCAAGTTATTTTATACTTCTGTAACTTGCTTGCAATATTGGCTGGATAAATTTAGGAAGTAAGCAAACATTTTAATAATATTCAAAATAGAATAAAATGTTTCATTTCATTTTAAAAATATATTATAATATTAAGTTTGCTTTACTTGTAGCTGTTGCCAAATTCTTACTGATGCCTTTAAAATTATAGCTGTTTAATGGTAATATGCAATGCAGCAAATTCTTTGTGGTGAAGCAACAGTACACTTCAATAACAGTTGCACATCTGTGCTAGATACTGCAAAATATAGCTTTGAGACTACATGAGTAACAATTGCCCTCTCAGAGCTTATAACTTGGGATGTCTAATCAACTCTGAATATTGTAAAGGTTCCTGTGTATAACTCAGACTAATGTTATTGTGAGTTTTGGGCCAAAGGAGAAAAGAACCCGTTCCTTAAGTTTTCCCAACAACTTAGAAAACTAAGTAGGAAAAATGAAAATAAATGATAGAGGTAAAAAAACATAACAAAAAGCAATATCTGAATTGCACACAGTGAACAAATTCTTCCTTATTTGGGCTTCCATTTTTAAAAATAGATGTAGCAATTGTTAGCATTTAGATTTGCCATATTCTTAGCAAACATCACAAAAACTTGTCTCCAATGCCAAGCTCAAAATAGAAAAGATTTAGTCTGAATGGTCTGAAGATTACTTCTATGACCTCATTTTAAATATGCCTCTGCAAATGCCCATTCTTGTGATATGTGCACCTCTGGTGCCATGTGACTCTGCAGAATAGAAATGAAAAACAACATTAATTGGTAAGTAATTTTTCTTTTCCAGGTATTTTTTGCCATTTCTGTAGAAGAGATCACTGTAGTACAAGATTAATAATCATTACTAAGAACTGGATTCAGCAAGGTAGTTCCAGATTTAAGAACATGAGCAAACCCATTGAAGACAAATGAACTATGCATGCTTAAACTTAAACATTTTGATACTTAATATTGCAGAACTGGTGTCACCCAATGACAACTCAGGATGCTCAATATTTTGTAGTACTTTTATTTTAAAGAACAGTCTCTCTTGCAACCCTCAGAAACTGCAAATGTGACTGGCTGGCAAGTACACTATTTTTTCCTTTGTTGGAATGTTCCATCACAATATTAGCATTATGAGTGTTTTCTTGAAACTTCAAAAAAAAAAAAACCCCCAAAAAAACAAAAATTTTTTAGAGGTAAGCATGTATTGTGAGAAGTGTATAACATCTAATGTGAACATCTAATGTTCCAAAGAGATCCATTGAAATACATTAGGTCTGCAAATATCAAATTCCCCTAGCTGACACACAGAGTCCAACAATTCCAGTCTGAGTCTCAGAAAAGGATAAATTCAATTCCCTTTAGCCAAATAAGGACACAGTTATGTTCCAATTCCCAGTTTAAGAGTTTCATCGTCATCCTATGCATACTCTCATATGCTCTCTTGTAGGAGCCTAGCGTCAGTGGAAGAGCATTTGTGGTTTCTTCCTACCCTTCATTGATCTTCACTGTGCTTAAATTTACAGTGCACGATTAACAAGTTATCATTTGCCATTATTATTATTTGCATTGTGATACTTCGATTGGGGCCCTGTTGTGCTGAACACCATACAAAAACATGAGATAGTTCCTACACCAAAGACCTTACAGTCAGTCTAAATAGATAAATGGTTTGAGAGAGGAAGTGCTAATATCCCCATTTTAGAGATGGGGAATTGAGGTACAAAGAGCTGCAGCAGACCTGGGAATTAAATTTAGATCTCCAAAGTCTCAATCCAGTACTTTCCACTACAATAAAATGTGGTCCCTCTGTCTACAAGTGCTAGTAGATAACACACTATTATCCCACTACATTTAAAATAGAAAATACACCTGACATGTCAGATAGCATTGTCTGGCAATACCTGGAATATATGTTTACTTTCTAATGGTGATCACTGTAAGTGGTCTCTGAAAGAAATGTGAATATTAGAGGTAACGTAAATATTAGAGTAGGTCAGAAAAACTTGGACTGAATAGTTTTCCACTGGAAAACACAGTTCTGTTGAAATCAAAATCCTTTATGAAATCTTGCCAGCTTGACTGAAGTTTTGTTTGGGAGAAAAGAAAAAAGTTCCAACAATGTTAAAACATCCTATTTTAATAACTTTTGAAACAAAATGTTCCTTTTCTTCCTTTTGAAACAAACTACTTTTAGTTTCAAAAATTTAAAAATGTTGTATTATAAAATAGTCAACATCAAAATAAATTAATCCAAAACTAATTTTTTGTTCAGAAATTCCTTTTTGTGTAGAATTTTGAAATTTTGGGTTTAGTACCAAGTTGGAAAAAAATCCAAATTTTGACATCTAGAAATGCTCCACAAAACAGAATTTCTATTCTCCGGTCAGCTCCAGTGAATATCAATGTCTATGTTAGGTAGTCTCCTGGCTGTGGGACTCAGTTTGGTAGGTTTACTGCCAGACATGAGCACTGAGCATGTGGGACCATTCTGGGAAAATGTTACAGCATTAAGAGTGAATTATAAATATTAAAAGCAATAGGCACAGTAAATAATAAAAGAACTATTCATACACTGAAATTTGTTTCCATAACCCATTCATCCAATAATTGCATATACCCAACAACTTTGATAAAAGTGACATCTGATCCCAAATGATTTGGTAACAGAAATGGAGAAGAATTAATCACATAAATTGTTCACTGCATACAGTTTGCTTGGGTCTAGTTAAAAAGAAGGAGAATCTTCCTCCAAAGCAGTATTCCAGGCTATAGCTATACTTAAAAAGGAACACTGCTGAAATGACAAGCATTTCAGGTAGACCTGAGACCGAAGAAGAATTCTGTATATTCACCAACAGAATTTGGTCCAATAAAAGATATTACCTCACCTACCTTGTCTCTCAAACATTTTAGGTACTCAGGCACAATACATCAGTTACTCCTCCTAGAGTCAATAGTTATTAAGCTGGTATTTCCTTTAATTGAGTACAGCAAATTAACCAGTACTTCCTCTCACCCTCTCTAATCTTGTCAAGCATACGAATTTAGCACAAATAATAGCCTATATTGTGAGCCAGAAACTTCACATTAGAAATGACTTAAGCAAGCCTCAAAAGGTTCAGAGTTCATGTTCAAGTTGGATAAACAATCAAGAGTTCAAACATTAATCCAAAGTTTATCTGAACTAATCTTTTGTCTAAAAGTCTCAGAAAAAACCCTATTCTTGGAAGATTTCCAAATGATCCTGCTTTGGGATAGTCCAGAAATATCATGAAAATAGCTGTCCTCATGGTAACGAACAGTGATTTCCCTACACCCCCCCCCCCCCGAATTTCCCCAACACCCCTCCCCCCCCAGTTTTGTGAACTAGTTACATGCCAATTTAGTGACTGTTTGGAAATTTGAATTGAAACATTAATACACACTTTAAAAGTATATACAGTGTATGATAAAATAAGTGTATCTAAAAAAGTATAATAGATTTGAAAAGTATGAACATAGACTAGCTTCCTTATACAGCTGTTGTTTTTTATGACAATGTCAGTGCATTCATTTCGGTGATGTTGGCCAAGCTAATAATTTCAAATGATGATTTGTAAGCAAAGTCTAAATGAGCTCTCCCTGACAGCTAGTGATGAGCTGGGGCTGGGGGGAAAGGCTTCAGGACCAGATTGTATTTACATTCACACCTAATCTACCTAGGTATCCAGCAAACAGAGCTGTGTTGCCCAAGTGATAGATTTTGGCTGGGGTTGGGTTACAAATCACTTGAATGGGGGAGGGGGGGATGCAATGTTGTTATTCTTATTTTATGAGTAAAGGGCAGAAGAACTGTACTTAGCCTGTGCTGATTGAGGGCATCAAGAGAGAAGGTGGGGACCTGTCTCTCTCCACTGTTTAAAGACAGAGCTGATTAGGCTCCATAGATAGTCTTTTGTTCTGTAGCTGAAATCACTGATAATCAGGTCTAAGTGCTTAGTCCTGCTGTGGGGACAGCGTTTCTGTGGAAGAGACGGCCCAGTCTGCACTAGCAGCGAGGTTCCCCCACTGCAAGCTCAGCTGAAATCACTGAGAGCTGGGTGGAACTTCAAGAGACCAACTCGCAGATGTCACAGTGGCAGGTGGCAGCAGAAGGTGACTGCGCAGGGCCATTGGCAACAGAGTGGTGGAGTGAACAGTAGCACAATGAACAGCAGTGGCCAGAGCAAACAGTGAGCAGCTGGAGGAACGAGCAAGGTGCCTTCTTGCCCCCCACCTGGGAGGTGTACTCACGTGAAAGCATCTCTGAACTTTGAGTCTCCACTGACCAAGGACAACACCGGTGAGTGGGGTGCAGTGGAGGGAAAAGCGAGGGGCACGTTAAATAAACATTTGTTTGTTGGACTATATTTTAGTGACTTTGCTCCAGAATGCTAGATTTGTGACTGGGAATGGAAACTTATATAAATATGTTTCCTAGTAAGCCAAGATTTTTAAAATGCATTATTTACCAAGGTTGTTATCTCACATCGTTGCTATCTTGAGAGGTCATTATGTTGGGGAGTTTCTGTACTAAACATTTTTATTATTATAATTAATTTTTACATAAGAATGGTCATACTGGGTCAGACCAATGGTCCATATAGCCCAGTATCCTGTCTTCCGACAGTGGTCAAGGCCAGGTGCTTCAGAGGGAATGAACAGAACAGGTAATCATCAAGTGATCCATCCCCTGTTGCCCATTCCCAGCTTCTGGCAAACAGGCTAGGGACATTCAGAGCATGGTGTTGCATCCCTCCCCATCCTGGCTAATAGCCACTGATGGACCTATTCTCCAGGAATTTATCTAGTTCTTTTTTTAATCCTGTTATAGTTTTGGTCTTCACAGCATCCCCTGGCAAAGAGTTCCACGGGTTGACTTTATGTTGTGTGAAGAAGTACTTCCTTTTGTTTTTTTAAAACCTGCTGCCTATTAATTTCATTGGGTGACTGCTAGTTCTTGTGTTATGTGAAGGATTAAATAACATTTCCTTATTCACTTTCTTCACACCAGTCAAGATTTTATACACCTCTATCATATCCCCCCTTAGTGGTCTCTTTTCTAAGCTGAAAATTCCCAGTCATTTTAATCTCTCCTCCTGTTTCATAACCTTAATCATTTTAGTTGCCCATCTCTGTACCTTTTCCAATTCCAATATATCTTTTTTGGGATGGGGTGACCAGATCTGCACACAGTATTCAAGGTGTGCATATACCATGGATTTATATAGAGGCAATATGATATTTTCTGTCTTATTATCTATCCCTTTCTTAATGATTCCCAACATTCTGTTTGCTTTTTTGACTGCCGCTGCACATTGAGTGGATGTTTTCAGAGAACTATCCACAATGACTCCAAGATCTCTTTCTTGAGTGTTAACAGCTAATTCAGACTCCATCATTTTGTATATATAGTTGAGATTGTTTTCCAATGTGCATTACTTTGCATTTATCAACACTGAATTTCATCTGCCATTTTGTTGCCCAGTCACCCAATTTTATGAGATCCCTTTGTAACTCTTCACAGTCTGCCTGGGACTTAACTATCTTGAATAGTTTTGTATCATCTGCAAATTTTGCCACCTCACTGTTTACCCATTTTTCCAGATCATTTATGAATATGTTGAACAGTAATGGTCCCAGTACCGACCCCACAGGGATACCACTATTTATCTCTCTCCATTCTGAAAACTGATAATTTATTCCTACCCTTTGTTTCCCATCTTTTAACCAGTTACTGATCCATGAGAGGACTTCCCTCTTATCCCATGATGGCTTACTTTTCAAAAGTTAATTTAAATTAAATACATTTTTTTTTTACATTTTTTTTTTTTAGAAACCTAGACCTGTTATGTGTTTTGGTGTAACTTGCATTATCCTTATGTTAAATTTGCATTATCCTAACAAAACATTTACTTTATTCATATCTCTTTTATATGTTGCAGGTCAAAGTGAAAATGAAAAGACAAAAAACAATGCAACAATTTTTCCACTCAAAGGCCTCAAAAACTAACCAAGGTGAAGAACACATCAAGAACCAAGAATATATCAACATGTCATCTGAAGGTCAAGTGGTATATCTACATCCGAAGCACAAATACAGCTACCTACTGAAAAAACAGTGTCTCCAAAACCTAAAGGCAGTACCCGATGTTTGTCGGTCAAAGTGTTCCCATTTATCGAAGTTACAAAAGATGGCTACTGGTGCACGTCTTGCAAAAAAGCTTATGAAGAAGGAAAGCTTCCCAATGCTATAATTGGTAAAAGTGGAGGAACTTGGTTTGTCAAACCGATCAGCAAAGCCAATGCTGACAAACTACGTGAAAAGGCTGCAAAATACCAGCCCTCTGGAGTGCATCAACATGCAGAAAGCCTTATAAACCCACTTTCAAAGCCAATTTTAGAAGTACTTAATGAGGCTGTTAAGAATGCTGGAGACACAACACAGTTCATGTGAACAAACATGGCTGTGGCATCCTACTTTCTATTTAAGCAAGAGATACCACACACTACAAACTGGAGGCCAATTTTAAGTTCATTGTCACTTGTTCATCCTCAAGTTGAACACTGGTTCCGGACAACACCAGCAAATGCTCACTATCTTTCTCCAAGAAACTCAACTGACTGGCTAGAAGCATGCGGTGCAACAGTGAAAGACTCAACAGTTGAAAAAGTGAAGAACTGTCTTACCACATTCAAAAAATTTGCATACATGGCTGATGAATGCACCGATGCAAATGGGCATCAAGTATTAAGTCATTGTGTACGTTATCTTGATATCAGGGGTAGGCCAGTAGATGCATTTCTAGATGTTCAAGTTATAGAAGACACATTGGCTGCAGCTGTGACAACCCACATCTTAGAAGAGTTAAATGCTTGTCAATTGGACCCCAAAGAGATGGCTGCTTGTGCATTTGATGGAGCTGCAAACTTCTCTGGAAGACATGGTGGAGTACAAGCTTTGCTCAGAGAAAAGTGTAACCCTAATCTCTCCTATACACACTGCAGAGGCCATCTACTCCAACTAGCACTAGTACGAGCTGCAGAATCTTCAAAAGACATTAAAAAAGCTATAAATTTAATGTCTTCATTATATTCTTTTTTCAGCAAGAATCCAAAAAGACTGAATATCTTGGAAAATATAGAAGATACACTGGGACTGAAGTTCAAATTAGTCCAACCTGGGAAAACCCGCTGGCTTTCTCATGAGCGATCCTTGGCTGTTGTCTTAAAATTACTCCAGCCGTTATTACTGGCTTTGGAAAGTATCTACCAAGATGGGATGGATCTAAGTAGTGAGGCTGATGGATTACTTTTGCTACTACGTTCAGGGATGACTATTGCCATTCTCTCTCTCGTAAGTCTACTGTTGAAACCACTTGGGTCATTAAACAATGCCATCCAGGCATCTGCTACAACAGTAGTAGATCTTTGTCCAGCAATAGAAGCTACGTTTGGATCAATCAGAGAGCTATCCATTGAAAAAGTACTGGAAGAAGCAAAGACTTCAGTCCAGAAGTTGACTAATGAAGACATTTATATTGAATCCTTAAGTGAAGAAGACAAGAAGTGTTTGTTAAGACAACTGAAAAAGTACATAGACTTGATTCTTAAAAATCTACAACAGCGACTTCTAGATTCTACTCAACCTCTATGTAGCTTTTACAGATGCCTGTCCTATAAAACACCAACAGCTGAGTGGAGTGAGGCACTACCAGCAATGGGGCTGCCATGTGATCAGGACAGAATAGAGAATTTAAACACAGAGTGGAATATCATATGACGAATGAATGAAGATTTGACTTCAACTTCTTTTTTATCATCACTAGTGGCTTGACCTGATCTTTGTGCTCTGTTTCCTGGGATGAAAGAAGTAGGAATTCATCTCTTGCTACTTCCAGACACAACAGATACAGTTGAGCGTTCTTTTTCATCATTGAATAGAATTTTGTGTTCTGAAAGAAGTCGCCTTCTGCCTGATCATGTGAATGAACTAATGAGCATATCTATTGAAGGAATGCAAGTACCGGACACACGAGAAGCCACCAAAGATGAACGCATTGCATTCAAGAAGTTCATTAACAGAGGTGTGCAAAATTATAATAAGAAACCAAGAAGGATGTAGATGTCGTGCTTCATAGAAGGCTTGAGCAGCCAACTTTAATTTGTGTGATGATTTTAAAACATGAGTTAAATCTAGTAAAATGGTCATGAAACATTTTCCAGTTTTTACTATGGTGCCCACCTTCACCCTCACAGTCTCACCCCTCATCGGCCCTGACACACACACACCTGTAAATTTGAACACCCTTCCCCCTAATTTCAATTCCTGGGGAAACCACTGGTAATGAAGCAATTTTAGATTGTGGCTGTACAGAGTTTATGAAACTTTAAAACAATGAAACAGTTACACCTCTACCCCGATATAATTGCTGTCCTCAGGGGCGGTTAGGGGGCAAGGAACAGGGGGGGTTGGATGGGTCGGGGGTTCTGAGAGGGGCAGTCAGGGGGCGGGAAGTGGGAGGGGGCAGGGGCCAGGCTGTTTGGGGAGGCACAAACAGCCTGGCCCTCCATACAGTTGTGGAACCCCGAGGTGGCCCTCGGGCCAAAACGTTTGCCCACCCCTGTCCTAGGCTTTTCCCCACTTCTCTTTCTCTGTTCCCAGTATTTTCTTTTGCTATCAGATTTATGAACAATCCTTCATGCAGCCAGCTTCATTAATCTCTTATAAATAGGATTTCTCTTTTACATTGACATTGCTGCCTAGTGCCTCTTGCCTTTTTTACTTACAATCTACTATGAGCTAAGGTGACCAGATGTCCCGTTTTTATAGGGACAGTCCTGTTTTTTGGGACTTTTTCTTATATAGGTGCCTATTACCCCCCACCTCCTGTCCCGTTTTTTCACAGTTGCTATCTGGTCACCCTACTACGAGCTCCTAGCTTCTTGGACACTTATGGATGTTAATACTCCTTCTTTATGCTCTGTTTGCTGGATCTCAATTATCTGTTACTTTCTAAAAACATAGTATCATTACATTGCTCTGCTCTATGAACCCACTCCTTACTCTCGTACAAAGACATTTCTCTAGCACATAATCTTTCCTATTTGACTCTCCTTCTGAGTCAGTTCCCCTCTTAGTTAAAAATAAATAAAAATAGTAGATATAAAATGCTTTCTTCTCTTACCAGGGTTCTGAATGGATCAGCCAGTAATGCACTACGAAAGGGTAAATTAGAATACATAGATGGCTCTCTGGCTAAAGTCCCCCATATATATTGTATCCTTTGGATTCAAAGTTGGTCCCATCATTTTTGTCTTGCTCTTCATCAAGCCAAGATCTGTTCTGTAAGAGACGCTTACTGCAGTTTCTTCTTTGTTTTCATCTTTATGACTCTCATCCATAATGTTTTGTATTTAGCCTTGTCATTATCCAGTTTCTTTCTTTCAATAATTTAGGGTAAAAGTTTGAAAAGTACCTAAGTAATTTAAGAGTCTAAGTCCCATTTTCAAAAGTGACTTAGGCACTCAGGCCAAAATAATAATAAAAAAAAAAAATGGTACTAGGCATTGTTCCCCTTAGCATTGCAAGGCTTAAATATCTCAGACAGCTAACTCCCATTTTGAAAAGTGAGTTAGGGCATGCATGATTTTGAAAATCCTACTGAGTGCCTGCCTGCATCTTTAGGTGCCTTTAAAAATCTGGGCCTCATGAGCCTAAGTCCCATTTACTTTCTATGAAACAGACTTCTGATATCTAAGTCATTTTTTAAAATGGGACTTAGGCACTTTTGAATGTTTTACCCTTGGTAAATACTTTTTAAATATAGGGTCAGGCTTTCAAACCGAGGCATAACATGTGTGCCTACAAAATTGCAAGCACACCTGAAATGCCCTGAATTTTCTTATGCAAAGCTGCATTTATGCCCAAATCAGGTTATTGAACACCAATCTAAATTTAGCTTTGTTATCTTGGAAAAGTCCTTGAAAATGAAATATGCTATTTAAGTGCTCTGCTAAGTACCAGTTTGTTGGCATCATTACTCCATTTTCATATGCACATGGGGAAAGGGCAGGGATGTGTGGTGACTGGATGCATGTGCACTCGTTTGTGGTCCCCGCTATTGAAAATTTATCCCATAATTCTAGTCTTCCTCCTTTTATGCTTTTTCTGTCTCTTAGATCAATAATACATATGCCAATCTGTGCTGTAGCTATAGTCGTATTCCTGGGGTGAGATTTTCAACGGGCTATAAAAGTTTTTGATTATGTTGGGCATAAATGTAGAATAAAAAAATTATTCTATTCTGCATCACTGTTTTTTAAAAGCTTTTTCCATTTGTTAAAATGCCAAACCCTTGGAGCCAGCCTTATTTTGAAACACTTAATTGAAGAGTAAATGCTACAAAACTGGAGCTGTTGCTATGACAACAAGTAGCCAGTACCTGCTTCTGGTAAGCCACTGCCAGGAAGGTAATAATAATAATTTACACAAACGCGTTGTGGTCTCCCATGAAGAATAAATGTTTCCAAACTTTATAGATTTTGTGATGACAATCACATTTTTTTCTCTTGAGACAGAAACCTACATTCTTTTTTTCCTCCATAGTCCAGTTCTGAACAGTCAACTGTAATAAGATCCCCTACTTATGCTCCATTATTGGTCTAATATGGTGGTAATTTGAAGGGCACCTCATTTGTCAGCCTAAGGCAAAAGTCTCTGGAGGCTGCAATTCTACACCCCAATCAGAGATGTGTGTATGCTGGCAAATTTCATTGCTAGTGGTGTATGTTTTAGAGAGAGACTGAAGAAAAAAAATATACAAGACAAAACTGTTCAGTTTAGCCATCTCTTAAACCACCCATAACTTTCTACAGCTCCTGGTATGATCCATTCCATAGACCTGTCTCAGATCTGTCTCTGTTTATAGCAGGTATTGAAGTCTAGTACAGCCTGAGAAGACACGGATTTTACAGCATGGCTATGGTCAAGAGTTCCATAACTCCACAGGTGATATTCTTTGTTATTCAAAATCTTGTTAACCCACTGTGAATTTACCAAATGTCACATATCTCCCATGAGGTCTAACTGAATTTCTGAGCTTGCCGAGCTCTTATGTTCCACATGAGAGTAGCTTAAGTCTTGCAATGCTACACAAGAGATTATGCAACTGTAACCTGAACTGAAGTTACTGCCCTTCCAACCTTGTAAGTTCCAGAGGGAAGTATCAGAGCTGAGAGTACTGGCCAAAGCAGGTCTTGAAGCATGTCCCCAGGGTCCTCCAACACTGAGGCCTGGTCTACACTACCCCCCAAATTCGAACTAAGGTACGTAACTTCAGCTACGTGAATAACGTAGCTGAAGTCGACATACCTTAGTTCGAACTTACCGCGGTTCAGACGCGGTCCACACGCGGCAGGCAGGCTCCCCGTCGACTCCGCGGTACTCCTCTCGCCGAGCTGGAGTACCGCAGTCGACGGCGAGCGCTTCCGGGATCGATTTATCGCGTCCAGACCAGACGCGATAAATCGAACCCAGAACTTCGATTCCCAGCCGCCGAACTAGCGGCTGGGTGTAGACCTGGCCTGAGAGAACACCTCAAAGTCTGGTCTGCCATTGAACTGAAGGTTTGGGCATCTCCTCAGATATTTGGATAAGTAGGATGTACTGTGTTCTCAAACCTCTATAAAAATGGGTTCAAACAATTACCATGTTTTTCTTTACCCTGTGCAGACATACAGTGGGACTAGTTAGTCTCACAATGCATATTCAATCATTTATTCTTTTGATATGCAATGCTGCTAATAAACATCGGTCCTACGTTTTGGATGCCCCTACATAATAAGCCGCACACTCAACACAACACACAATAAAACTACTCAAATATCATACTAATCAGCTGCCATGCAACTTAAACATCGTATAACTACTGCCATAACAATAAAGGCACCTGCTATTGCTCAACAAACCGCCATCAGAAAACAGGCTAAAAATATGAGCTCTGATGAGTCAAGGGAAGAGGCAATTTCCAGAGTCATGAAGAATGCCATAATGGCAGCTCCTTTCCATTTATAACATGGGGGGTCAAGTTCAAGCATCTTCAATGAGTGAAACTGTGACAGTACACGTCTGTCATAGTCAAAGCAAATTATTAAGATGGAAGTTAATGCTGGTGCAATGTACCTGACTGGCAGTCTTGGAGGCTGAGACCCTGTATTTATTTACAGAGCAGATATAGCACAGGCAACAGCAGAACAAGATTCCCCACTCCATCATCCTAGGGTGCTTCAACCTGGACAAGCAGGGAGCATCTCTGGAAGAGAGAGGGTAGTTCACTTGCCATGCCCATACATTCTTTGGCCTCTCACTTGAGAGTGCGATATCTTATGTCAGTAAGGGCCAGATTTCTAAACATATTTAGATGTCCATAGAAGCAGATAGGGGCCTAGTGGAATTTTTGAAAGTGCCTAGGTGCCTAAATACCTTTAAAAATCTGGCCCTAAGTGCCTATTATTATTATTATTAGCGATGTGGACACTTATTTATTGGGCACTGGACGGAGACCATCACATTTATTTCATATTGGACAGCAAACATCCACAGCTAGTGGTGTGTGTTAGTCCTTAACTGCAGTATTTAGGCTAGGTTGAACTACTGCCCTTGAGAGAAAAGGCCCTATATCCCATTACCAATCCCTTAAGTCCCCCAGCCACTGCAAAGCAAACACTTGACTTTTATGGTTGGATTCAGTTTCAAGTCTGTTTTCTTTCCAGTGTTTTGTTCTAGTTATAAAAGTGGTTTTCAGTGTCATCTTAGAAACATGGCACATTTTTATTAGCGATTGTTGTCCCTAGAGATGGGCAATATCATCCTTGTAAAATATTATAAGATTAGATTTAAATGATAAAACCATCAAGGCAGGAACACTGTTAGCAAAGGGACCTGCACATCTAGAGAGAGTGAGAATATTCATACTAGGAAGCAGGAGCAGATCAGACCTCTTCCCTTTAACCAAACCTTTTCAAGGGCAGGTTAAAAAAAGTCGCTTGAAGCAGGTTTCCATTGGCTCTCCCCAAAATAACCTCCAAGCTCCCTTGCTCTTTGGAACACAACCCCTTTTCAGTTTCCTCATGCATATGACTTCCGGTTCCTTCCTTCCATGTGGCTGCCACTTCCCCTGAGACATTTTCCATTCTCCTCTCCAACAGCCTCTTGGCTTGCTCCCTCTCTCTAGTTCGCTTGTTTGCCTTCCCACAATTTCTCAACTGTCACCGTACTCCACTGCAGTATTACTGGGATCTTTAAAGATTCTTGCTTTTTAAAATACCTATTGTAGCAACCACAAACCACAAGTATACTCATGCTGCACACTGCATTTAAAAGGTATTCAGCATACTCCTATTGCACGTAGACTAGTATATGTATATATATGTCAGGTGGAAGCATCTTAATCAGATCACATTGCATTGAAATCCCATTGTAGGCATTACTAATCACACACTGTATTATCTTAAAATAATGATATGGTCTCAAATAATATGAATATATACATATGCTGTAAAACTAATCTGTTTAGCTGAATAAATTATATACACACCAACATTAGCAACTGCATTTGGGAAAAAATGATTATTCAAAGTCTATGGAAATCAGTTCTTGACTGTGTGGCTTATCTGACAACTGACAGCTATTACCACTTGAATGACACATATCCCAGAAGTAATATACTGAACGCAGCAGAATTACTGAGGGCATCATAATAGCACCAGCCAATGCTAATGAATCAATGCAGTGATATCACCCATGGAAATAAAAAAGGCAGCATTTCCAAGTGTTATATACAAACCCTCACATATATAGATAGCTAAATGTGATATTGTAAGGATTTCAGGGGTAACTATGGCAGGTCAGAGAGAAATAAAAAGGAAAGAGTGAACTAACAGAGGTAAGTCACAAATACTGTGACTTTAAATCAATGTAACAGTCATTACAGAGTTATGAAGTACAGCATTTGACTCTAAAGCAAGACTGGATATGAGAGTTTCTAGAGCCTTTTGTAAAAGCTACATATAGCTTCCAACCATAACAAAATCTTACTGAGTGTTAATGTTACCAAACAGTGTACACAAGGGAGTGATAGCCACAACTCAAGATGCTGTGTTGGCATACAGCAGTTTGGACATGCTGGTTCATGCTTCAGAGGTTGTGATTTAGTGAAACAACCACTAAGATCTTGTCTGATGGTAAAACCACAATTTTATAGAAACCAGATTTCTGAAAAAAGACAAGAGGAGCTGGGGATTATTGTTCATTGAGGATGTTAGCAGATAGATAGACAGAGAGAAGAACCACCAATATGACATAGGTATTGGATAGAGAGAATAAAGGCTTGTTTACACTGTTCATTAGTCTGCACTAGGAGGGTGTCATGTGCTACTTGTACTGTGTGGATCCTGTTGGCACTCACTAAAAGTTATGTAATGTGCATTAATGTGGTATGATTTGAAACAGGAGTAAATTAACACACACTAGGGAACCGTTAGTGAACCCCACCAAGACCCACACCAGCCAGCTAATGTGCAGGAGGCTAGAGTGCATTGGAATTCACACCCTTGTACTAATACACCGCATCGACAAGCCCTAAGCAACACAGCCAGCAGAAACAGATTTAGGGCCCAATCCTGCAGTCCGATGATCAGCAAAACCCTCCTATGGAAGTCAACGGGAGTTTTGCTCCTGCTGGGATTGTGGGATCTGGCCCTTAGGCTAGGTCTACACTATGGGGGGGGGGTTTGACCTAAGATACGCAACTTCAGCTATGTGAATAGCGTAGCTGAAGTTGCGTATTTTAGGTCGACTTACCTGGCTGTGAGGACGGCGGCGAGTCGACCGCTGCCGCACCGCCGTCGACTCCGCTTCCGCCTCTTGCCGCGGTGGATTTCCGGAGTCGACGGCAGAGCCATCGGGGATCGATTTTATCGCGTCTTCACTAGACGCGATAAGTCGATCCCCAATAGATCGATTGCTACCCGCCGATCCGGCGGGTAGTGAAGACGTGCCCTTAGAGTTTTGGAATTATTCTCTTTTCCCCTGTCTGAAGAGCCAGTGAAGTTTTCTTGTTGCTCTCAGTCTGAAAACGTCAAGAGCTTCCTCTATCTTCATACCAGCAACATTTTTTGTGAGAACTCGCTCATGGGGCTTTGCTGGAACTCAAATAGCTGCTTCCTGTACTTCACAGCACCAGTCATATAGACATTTTAGAATTTCTTTTACAAGTTTGTAACGTTTTCCTCCCCATCCCTTTTAAACAAAGGTCCTATACAGCTGCAGACATCACTTATATCTAAACACCACCTCTGGTATTTGGTACTAGCAAAGAAAAAAACCCCAAACAACAAACAAACACACCACAACAAAAAAGGAAACCCCAGGAGGGAGCTTATTGATTTGGCCATGATAAAAATAAAACAATAGAATAAAAAGTTGTGATCAAAGGCATTAGTATTTATATATATATATATATATATATAAATATATATATATAAAAAAGGAACATACCAAATTCACAAGACAGTAATTTTCAGATCTAAAAATGAGTTTACATCCATGTGGCATGTTTCCAAATTGTTTCGCAGATGCATTTGCAACACCTGGCATCTACACAACATTCTGAGTGATATTTACCTTACTGCTTCAATAAATCAGCCATGAGATTACATGAGAAAAAGTTGACAAAAACTGAAACCAAACCCCGTAATTTGTGTACATCCTACCTTTCTTTTGCGCAGTTTCACTTGATTGTCTGTAGATTCATGAGTGGACAGATTATCCTTCAAATGTAAACTTTGCGTGCCTTCCACTGGACTGATATTTGTAAGGCATTTTTTTTCAGGAACCACTTGAGGTTCTGTGTAACCACTTTCATCCAGTCCATTTTCCATTGACATTATATGGGAACTGAGAGGAGATTGCATAAGGTAGTTGCTGGAGTCTGC
This sequence comes from Emys orbicularis, assembly GCF_028017835.1. Taxonomy (NCBI): domain Eukaryota; kingdom Metazoa; phylum Chordata; order Testudines; family Emydidae; genus Emys; species Emys orbicularis. The sequence goes on along the minus strand of NC_088687.1, from coordinate 91,192,771 downwards.
TTTTGAGAATGGTTGTCTACCACTGCCAGTATACAGACCAGGAGAAAACTCACCCTGGACCACATTATAGTCAGCCTTTTCATGCCCATCTTTAGGAGCATCACATTTCCTACGCTGTTGTGCAATTACAGCAGTATGAAGCAGCTGTTTCTCAGGCATAATTTTCTTCACATTCAGAGAACTGGAGAGATTTTCTCTTGGGGCATCTATTACTTCATGTAAGTCTTTATAATTACAAAGCTCCAGGGTTTTCCCAATACTGCCACAAATGTCCTCTTCTTCCTTCTGTTCGTTGGGGACTGTGTCATAATCAGGTTCATCAATATCTCCTATTGTTTCAGAAATGTTAGATTCCCTGTTTGTTTTAATCATTGCCACCATATTTGTTAAGGAGCCTGCTCCTCCTAAACTCTGCTCTTCATCTGTTAGTTTCCTTCCAATAGTGAACTGGTGGTTAACTTTATCCAAACAGAGATTTGAAACATCGTCGTCATCACCATCAGAAATATGGACCAAAGTTTCTGTGCTGGCCTCCAAAGAAAGAAAATGCTCCTCATCCTCATGGTTATCATTTTCATCCACCTCTTTTGAAATGTTGCTAAGCAGCTTTGCAGGGAAGCCAATCAGTTCTCCACCATGACAGCAGTCTGGTAAAGAAACACATTTTTCTTTCCGGTCCACATTCAAAACTTCATCTTTTTCCATACTTTCTTGAAAGTTATCAGCTACAAGTCCATGATGACATGCTGTATTATACTCAACAGAATTAAAAGGCAAGCCCATCCACTGGGTCACATGTTCTTCCCAGCTTCTCTTTCTGATTGCTAGAGACATGTCATAACAGTTCAGCAACAGGCTGCACGGTACATTCTATACAGGACCAGAGGAGATGTCATGACTGCAATGAATTCCAGAGGGAGAGAGAGTTTCATCATTTTAACATCTGTAAGAAATGAGAGAGATTGGGTTATTGATTCAACTCTAAGAAAGACCCAAGAGTAGGAACAGTTGAAACAAAAATGTAAAAGCAAAGATAAGAGCATGGGGTTGGAAGGGAGGAATTTAAAAGGATGTTTTGTGAAATAGCTTTAATAGTTATCATACAAACTTGATGGCAGCTATGATTTAGCATGGCTTACTTTCTGATTACTCTCCAATATCAAGCAAACAGAAATGGTATAAACAAGCTAATGGATAGCCAACTGGCTTCATGGGCCAGATTTTGACAATGAGTCTCTCTTCACTATTTCCGTCATAAGATATCCATTTCCATGGTTACAAAATGTATTAAATCTTGTGACTCCTAGAACACAAAGTAAGTTTGCATTTCTTCTTCATGAAAAGAAACCCATTTAGTGCAGACCTCCAGTTACTGTCTGAAGACTTGGATCTGAAGTTGATGATTATTCAGAATTTCACAAATGTTATAAACCTCTCTTTATTGTGCTGCTAAATTTCAGCCCAATCCTGCAGCCATTTACTCGTTGTCATTCTTATTAATATGAGTAGTTTAATTGGTTCCAATGAGACTAGTTACAGTAGTAAGTATTACATCCAGAAGAGTTTTCAGGATTGGGCCCTTAAAGGGGCAAAAACTTCAATAATCAGGGAAAACTTATTTAACTTTCTGGCATATTTCTCACTTCAAGTAGCTCTAGAATTTGAAGGAAAATGTGGTTTATGAGTGGCCATATACCAGATCAAGCCATAATCTGTCATTGTCATTCACATGAATGAACCCTTAAGTCCCACAACTTCAACTGGGCTCTGTGCAGGGAGAGAGATCACCTGTGTGCATCATACTGAAAGATCAGGGCCTTAGTCATTAAAGCGCTCTGCTATTTTAATGAGCATTTGCTTAAATTTTAACTAAGACATCTTTTACAAGTCCCCTAAAGCTCTATTAGTTGGATTGTGTCCCTTACCCATGTTGGTGTGTACTTACTCAGTTAAGTGTCCCCACTGAGATCAGTAAGGTTACTCTCACGAGTGCAAGTAAGGGTTCCCCAATTGGTCCTTGTATCTGATATTTTAGATGGCAACATATGTACATTCATTATTCGCTTTGACATTTAAACATATGAACCATTGGTCAAAGGAAATATGTTACAGCTATTTAAATTATGCATATAATACAAGACGGAGCAATGAGTTCTTTATCAAATAATGAAACAAAACGACTGGGCAGTAAAACATTGCAGGTTCAAGGAGCAAACACTTCTACTTTTCACTCCCTACATAAGAACTGTCAGCACTTAGCACGAATCTGCTTATTGATTTCACCAATAAAGAAGATTAACTACCGAGTTTGTTCTGGGTCATTTCAGTCCACTACAGCAAGCTCCGATTGCCCACAAGGCTGTCCTGACAAATCACATGCCTGAAGGTATAAAAGTAGGCTGTTTGAAAGAAATGCAGAATTATGACTGTGCAGATGAGTCTCTGTAAATTATGCCCTGACAAAGTGACTTTTAGAATGGACTTGTGCACACCCTGAGATCTTCAACTTTTTTTTAGGATGGCAAGCTTCATTTCATGTTTTCCAACTTTGTGGAAGTTTGTACTTAAAAGGAAAATATAGTCATAGGGTAACAGAATTCTGGCACAAGTCAATAGCGTGTGGGAGGCAGAGGAAGATGGAAAGAACATACAGCCAGGCAAGTCCCTCTCCTCCCCTAAAAAATGCACAGCCCCAAAACTATTTTCACAGGCAAAATTTGGTAGTAAGAGGATGATTCTGCTTTGAGAGTCTCTTTTCCTTCTTGTGAAACACTTTTCATGTGAGCATTCCAATGTATTTTAGAAAAAAAAATTAGTGCTACAACATCTGTTTTATTTTCATCAATGCAGGTGGGTAAATTGAAGGTCCAAAAAGGTTATGCAGTTTTCCCATGGTCACACAGGGAGTTTGTAGCATAATCAAGAAGAGAATCCAGGAGACCTGAGTGTATAGCATCAGGCTATACAATCTCCAAAGGACATTTATACATGTCCTCTTAGGCATTTGTTTGGTTGACAGTCTGAAAAATGCCAGCATTCTAAGGGTTAATGGGTGTGTGTTACTCCCATTGCTGTTAAATGGAGTTACATGTGTGCAGTGAGGGCAGAACAGATCCCTTACTGTTTTTCATTTTTGGATGTGGTGGGTTATATTTCATGGGGGATGAAAAACAAATAAATCTCACTTTAGGAACCCTTCTGTTTTACTTGTGCTATCACAGTCGCGTTGGCTGTCTAATGGATAGCAGACAAAATGATTAAATAAGAGAATATCAAATGTTTTGCTTGAAATTCAAGACAAATAAATATATGACAAAGGCACTTTCATTGTTTCCTAAAATATGAGATTACAGTAACGTGGAGTGTGAAGATTTACCAGACACACACAAATCTAGCTAGAGCACTAAGCTTACTAGTTAGGGGGGCCCTTCCATGCCCTCCTCACAGAGCAGTGACGCGCAGATCAGTGGAAGCCCAGTTGCCCCATCTTCTACCAGAATAGACCTATGGAGCCTGCTAGGAATTCCTTCTCTCTCTAATCCCCTCCGTACTGTATGGGGAGGAGTTATTCTACTCTTATTTCCTACCCTCATCTTCAGAGAGCTCCCCTCCTACGAGCTTTCCTACCCTCGTCTACCTCCTCCCCCACTGGTACTTTCCAAACACTGCACCCCCAACATTTGTGAGGAGGACGACATGATCCCAGCATCTCATTTCCTGTCTGGGCACTATATGGGACAGAAACCGCCAACCTGTGGCCAGGCCAGGATCTTCCATTCTCTCTTTCCCCCCCGCGCTTCCAGAATCAACACATCAAAGGAGAGATTTAGATAGACAGAGCAATACAAGTCAAAGAGTGATTCCCCCACCATCTCAACAATGGAAATCACTTATGTCTTGCTCAGGCTATAGATGGGATACATTTTGTACAATAGGATAGACTGTGGTTTTTTTATTCTACAACAGACCAATAAAAGAGTCATGTTAGACATGCACACATATAGGAGATCAACCAAAAATATGTATTTTGGTAGTTTTGTTTCACCTTCATTTGTGTGTTGTCCCCACCCAGCAAACAGTATTTAAGAAAGTGAATGGGGCTGGTATTAAGACAGAAGGTTGCTTACAAACAGTTCAACTTAAAACTTAGCTCCCTGCTCAGCTCATTACATTTCTCCCTCTTTCTCTCTCTTGCTTCAAAGAAATACTCTGCCTTTTAAATTTTTTTCAGTTTTTTTGTAAACAAATGTTTCTACGCCTAAATTAATTACACTCAATTGCATGTACCATAATACAGTACTTTTCTTAATCAGTCATTTCTGATGTACCCTGACTGCCATGTAAACATTTGTGAGAAACTAGAAAATTAATTTGTTACATGCATATTTCTTTATTAAAGCAATATAAAGCAGGCAAATTGCTTTAACTTGCTGCCAATTGTTAACACATCAACTTAGTTGTATTATATTGCTAAACCCAAAAGAAAGAATATAAAACTGTTTTCAATAGTGAACATTATACTATATACCCATAACAGGGGGGCTAACCCCAAAATACTAACATTGTTACCAATAATACCCATTGGTGATATAGAAAACAAAACAACAAAACCCCACAGAATTCTTCAGTGTCCTGGCAATATACCCTCTAGATTGCTGACCAGCGCACTGGAACAGAGCAGAGCCTGAATCAGTGAGCCTTTCTGGTTTTAGCTGATCCCAGTGCGTGCTAGGATTGGACTTTGAGGATTAAAATCACTGTTTTCTATAGAACCATGCAATGCAGAAATTAGTGAATATTTTATAGGTGACTATCACATCTGTTCTTCCATTTAAAGAGCTCCCAGTATCCTGGGATACACCAGACACACAGCAATATATATGTTGACTGACCGGTGTTATTTGCAGGTGCAAGCTAAACTGATATAAACCAAGTTTAAACCACCATAAGAGTGTGCACACATAAAATTGCATTGGTTTAACATCACACCTTTAGTTAAACTAGTACAACATTGTTTATAGACCAGCCCCTACTCTCACCAGAAAGTTATATTAGAAGTTGAAGTTACAATTTTCTTAATCTGTTCCTCTATAAGAAAAGTCATAATTGAGCTATACATTTTCTTTCACGACAGAAACAAAAATAAAATCTGTCACTTACAGTAAACATAGATCATATAGGACTTGGTTAACAAAAACTCCATAATTTCTAATAAAGTTTTTACAGAAAGTTAGTATTTTCTAACAAAAATCAAACAAGAAGGTAATTAATCCATGAGACCATACGCTAATAGAAGCCTTTAACAAACTACCCAAGGCCTCATCCCTTGTGACTTTGTAAGGATTTCCTTTTTCTAGAGGGAATCAGTTTTGTTATCCCACAGGAAGTCATTATGTATCCTCTTTTATACATTTTGACATATATCAGAATACACCCATTATATTTTACTAGCTGTCAGTGAAAAATATAGTACTGTTAAGATTGTTTAAAACTTTTATGCAAAAGATACTTAACATATTACAGAAAGTGAGTCTAAGTATAATCAGGCTGTCCAACAATATTCAAAAAACCTCAGAAATTAGATGTATCAAACTATGAAGTAAGCTTGGCAAATGGTTCATGCAGACAAATCCAAAGTCTTGGAAACCAATACTGTTTGCATAAACTGACCAAGATAGGATTCCAAACTTTCTCAATACATCTTGATTTATCTTTAGAAAACAACAAACATTAACGAGTTGCTTAATTTTATAATGATTTGCTCCCCTTCAAAATATACAAAGGGAGCTTGAAATAATAGCTAACTGGTGATCATACAATATTTCTTTTTTTAATTTTTAATCTGATTTATTTCCTGAGTTAGAGAAGCAGCCCCCACTCAAGGAGAAGGGTGGGGAAAAGACAGGATCCAAAGTCAAAGTGAACTATTTCCACACTCCCCAGGCTTATTTAACATCTCTGTGGGAACATCTACACTGCAGATAGGAGCGTGCATGAAGTAGTGCGCTAAAATAGCAGTTTACCTTGGGGTAGCACAGGCAATGGCTTGAGCTAGCTGCCCTAGAACGTACCCAGAGGGTCCAGGTGGGTTTGTACTCAAACAGCTAATCAGAGCTGTTGCCTGTGCTACCCCTAGCTACATTATTTTTAGGGTGCTCTCTTGATCAGAGCTAGCATGTATTTGGCTACCCAAGCTCATCTTTTCGTTGTACTCTTTGTATGATCTAATATTGACAGCTAGTCAATAAAACAGAAAAAAACCATTAAATTATACATTTGAAATAATCTGGGCCTCTGAATGTGTGAATGTTCAGCTTTGAACTCCTCATAGATGTTACTTATTTGTGTGACTTTCCAAGTAATAAATTGTCTACCTAAACAGAGTGCCATACATATTATCGAATAGCAGCAGCTATCTTAAGTTAGTATTTTTCCTCTAGGGGAAAACAACAAAAACCAACAGTTGGCTTAGTCCTGATGCCACTGAAGTCAGGCACTTTTGCCATTGATTTTCATAGAAGCAGAATCAGGCCCAAGATGAATTTCATGCTGAACTGCAGGTAGTGGGTCTTATTTATCTGAAGGTGTGCCTACACTTTGAGCTGGGGACATGATTCCTAGCTCAAGACAACTTTATCAGAACTGGCATGAGTGAGTGTTGCTGCAGCATCATGGGTGAAATGGACAGGTTAGCCTCCATGAGTATGAGCTCTCTGAGACCACTGGTATGTGCTTGGGTGGCTAGCCCTTCCTGCTGCTCATGTGGATGTGGATTTCCTACACTCTATTTTTAGCACGCTAGCTCAATCAGGGCTAGCTAGCATGGGTATGTTTCCTTGAGCTGAGATTCATCTCACCATCTTTTCCCCCCAGCTCAGAGTGTAGATGTACCCTAAGTATCTATTTAAAACTTCCAAACTCATCTGGGGTACCCAGGATGATCATTCTTAACCTGTGGTGGAGTTAATAGAAAAACTAATCAATGTATTCAGAATGGAAACAAACAAACCCCCCAAACCTGCAGTGTAAAGACCAAGTTTTCTAGCTATAGATGGTTGTCATATTGAAACCAATTTAATTTTGCTTGACTTTATTTCCAACGCCTACCAGATTGAAGCTTCCAATAGAAGGGAAGGAGTGAGACAATTTAAAGAAAAAATGCTATAGGCTATGGTCCTGTTCGAGCCACTGCTGACAATGGTTGTCAGCAACAAGTCCCACTGCTGAATCGGTGATGAAAATAGTTTAACTGCTAGTGTAGAAGGGACAAAAAACACCATTACAGAAACGTGACAGATTTGATTGAACAAGGTCTCAATTACACATTTATACATAATATAGTGTTGAAAACAGATTTTATCCCATGTACACTAGTCGTTAAACTCTTTTTCAACACCAGTTAAATGGAATTGACTGCTGAATACCACTGTCAGCAATGGCTTTGTTTCCTAGTGGACATGAGGTTTAAGGAGAAAAGGTACAGGCTGCCAGTAAAAGCGTGATAGGAATTCCCATTTGGGTGCAACTGAAAATATCCTGAGAGGAAACTGGGCAAGTGCATCTGGAATATCGCTTAGGATGCAATTGCAACAAGCCATGAGAATGGCAACTGGAACAGGCCTTTTGAAGAGACTAGAGAGCAGTGAAGCTCTTATATTACATACAGATTACTTTGTAGTGGCAATACCATGTAGGAGGACTTGAAGGGAGGTAAAGCTTTCATTCTATGATACGCTCTAATCAGCTGGACAGACTGCTGACAAATATAAGCAGAGATTAAAATACAGTAGTTGCACAGACATATTTTCTCCAAAGCAGCTGGGTGATAAGTGAGAGATACCAGTTTCCATTTTACATATGTTCTTATACCATGCTCATCACCATAGTAACTGAGCACCTTCCAATAGCGCTTAACACCTGTCATGTGTGGTTTGTTCTCTCACTCATACTGTTCCCAAGGGGAGAACTGTGTCTGCAGAACTGGTCTGCAGTGGAGGGCTTTGTTTTGGTAGGGTTCTATTCTGGGGGGGGGGGTGTTTGCTTTTTAAATTAACACGCCACTATGTGTTTATGTTATAGAAGGCAAGTAGAAGTAGTGGAAGGTGGTGAGGTTTATCCATGTCCTTGGATCCAGTGGGAGTTAGTTCCACATTTCCAGATTGGCCTCCCAGAAATTTTTTTCCATTGCACAGATGAGCTTTTCCTTTATAGTTTCATTGTGCCTAAAGGCAGTGGTTGATAACTTGGTTTCTTATCCCAAAGCTTCAGGAGATCTTTTCAGTATCTTGGGCCCAGGCCAGTCAGCATATTGAAGAAAAGGACCCAAACCTTGAACTTGACTCAACATTCTGTGGGAAGCCAGTGGAGAGAACAGGTCTGATGTTCTTGCAGTAGCCTGTGTTGCTGAGGGAAGTGCCATAGCCTTCTGTAATTGTTGTAGTTTCCTAAGGGCTGATGGCTTTGTGCCTAGGTATACTGCATTGCTGTAGTTCAGGTGGGAGGTGACAAAGGGATGTAATAACTGAGCACATGTCATCTGTTAGGAAGGGACAGAGTTTCATAGCCAACTAAGATGGTAGAAAACTTTGCTCTCCGATGCTTCAGACCTACAAATTGGTCAATTCAACTAAAGAAGACTGCGTCAAACTTTTCAAAAAGTGTTTACTCTCCCTGTGGGTAACTGTACCTTTAAGAAGCTCCTGTTCTGTAATGCAGAGCTTCATGAAGCAGATCTCTGCCCAGAACCTTTCCTCTGAGGGATCATTGAATGTCACACTGATCACCAGCCTGGCCTCAGTCTTGCTTGGGTTCAGCTTCATCCAGCTGTTCTTCATACATGAGCTGATCTCATCCAAGCATGGGGCCATCTTGGTGGCACTTGTGTGGTCATATGTGGTGAAGGGTAGGTAAAGCTGTGTGTCATCTGTAACTTGCTGGTACTTGAGTCCATGTTGTCTGACTAGTTCATCTGGTGGCAGTCTGTAGATGTTGAAAAGAACCAGAGGGAGAGAACTGATCTCAGTGGGACTCTTCAAGTGAAGGGTCTAGTGGTGGAGGCATAGTTTCCATCAATTCTTTTTAAGTGTGTCCCTTCCAGAAGGACTCAAACCATTCTAGTGCATTCCCTTGGACTCCTGCAACTTCTCTTAGGTGAGGCAGCACTGTCTCATGTTAGACAGTGCCAAATACTTCAGAGAGATTTAGGAGGATGAGAATGCGTTGAGTGCAAGGGATCATCATCCATCAGTGCCACTAAAAGCTATTTCCATCCCATATCCTGGCCTGAATCCAGATTGTGCCAGGGCTAGAACATTAGCTTCAATTAGTTGAGCTTTTCGGCCTTTGATTAGCTTTCTGTGAGCTTGCTCAGGAACAGAAGCTTTAATATGGGGTGGTAGTCGGCCTCTGCCCCAAAGAGCTGACAGTCTAGATAGATAAGACCGGGGGTTCTCAAACTGGGGGTCGGGACCCCTCAGGGGATTATGAGGCTATTACATGGGGGGTCGTGAGCTGTCAGCCTCCACCCCAAATCCCGATTTGCCGCCAGCATTTATAATGGTGTTAAATATATAAAATGTGTTTTTAATTTATAAGGGGGTCGCACTCAGAAGCTTGCTATGTGAAAGGGGTCGCCAGTAAAAAAAGTTTGAGAACCACTGGATAAGACAGAAAAAGGATGGGACTGGAAACAGAGATGCAAAGAGATAACAGGCACCATATATGAAGTTCAAATCATGATGCAAGTTTTTCCATTGTTCAAAGATCTAGTTTGGTCCCCATTTTGATTTTTTTTTAAAAAGAGATAATAAAATAAGATGACAAACCCTTAGAAGAGCAAAAGACAAAAAAAAAAAAAAAAAAAAAAAAAAGAACTGGAGACAACAGTACATTAAAGAGATTATTTGAACCAGCTTTTAAATATACATATTGCCTAAGGCTTTGTTTTTGTGTTTATGTTCAGTGGTTGATGCCCAATCTGCCAAATGTAAAACAATAGGCACTTCCAAATTCAACGTAAGAGGTTTTCCTCATTCAAGAAAACATAATTATCATAATATTGGATTATATCTCCTCTACCACAGGATTACACTTCAAATACATAGTTCCTAAAAACATCATCAACAGCAGCAAGTAACGACTGGAGATAAACTAAACTCACAATAATCAACATATAACAAATACATTCACAATTTTATGAGAATTAAGAACCATATTTTCAGAATAGTCACAGCCTTACTATTAATTTACACCTGGAATTTTGCATGCATGTGATGTTGGGGTACAACTTTGGATCATGGTTTTGCATATTGCAAAATGTTTGGATTTGAAAGTGGATCTAACCATTCAACTTATTTGTAAATAACATTTTGCAACTGAAAATCTGAGTTCTACAGCCTCCAGTCATTTGCTCACAGAAAATTGAGGGAGCTAGCAAGTAAAAAATTGTTTTATTGATGTAGAAGCCACGCTATTTGGGAATCCTTTCTCCATCATGGATCAGTATAGAACCCTGTAATGAACACATATTAAAGTACTTTCAAATTGACTGATTGGAAAAGTTGACTAATTAATATCATTGACCCAAACTATACTCTTTAACGTACCTTGCAACAGAACGTACTCTGCCCCCACCTTTTCCCCCCCCTCAAATAAAAGGGCACAAACTGCAAATCAAAAATAATCATAATTTCTTTGAAACTTTTTTCCCCATTAATACAATGATCATATAAGATGGAACCAGGATGACTAAAATTCAGAGGAGGATATTCTAAAATATACCTTTTAGAGAAAAGAGTAAGCTTTTTAACAAATCAATGCAATTTTTTTTTCAGATAGCATTCCAGGAATGATAGTTTTCACAAAAGTCATGTTAAGAGCAGAAAAAAAAAAATACCTTGCAACATTAAACCTAGCATTTCTGACATTTTAAACAAAAAATATAATAACTGAAAATACTGAAAAGTCAAAATGGTGATGATTATTTTATTTGTTTATGTTTATAGAAAGGCTAAGGTCAACACCTAGCTGCATGTTCTAGGAACCTACTATAAATCCCCTGTCCCTTCAGACAATTCTCTCCAATTTTCATATGTCTGGGCGAAAAATAATCCTGGCTTAATGTCCTGAAGGTCAACAGAATTTAGGCCAAAATCTTCTAATTTGTCCATTCATGTGGATCCTTACTGGAGATTAATCAGGCTCCACACAGGTATAGGAGTTCTCCTGCACAGAACAGCTTGCAGGATTGGGGCCTTAGTTTTCCTGTGTGTAGGATGCATCTGTTCTGTTCTCAGATGCACTCTTTGTCACCACTTATGCACATGCTTAACTTTACGTACAATTAGTCCTACTGTTCCATGTGCGGCTATTCATGTGCATGAAGTTAAACACATGGGTAAGTGTTTGCAGAATGACCAGATTACATCCTCTCTTTTCAGGTACAGTAGAGTCATACAAAATTTTCCAATCTATCTTTTGTTTTAAAGAAATATAGTTGTGTTGGCAACTGGAATTAAATGTATTAATTTCCCTTGGATGGTGATACATGAGCAGAGTATTTGTGATTTTTAGCTTTGTTTTGGAACTAAAACTTACAAAGTATAATAGCTAGAAAATGTTAGGGTATAAACATAAATGGAGTAGTGGAGAGATGATTTGTTTTAAGGATTTCTTCCACTTAAGAAAAAGTGGCCAGTTATTAACTTTGCTTCATTTTGCTCATAGAAAACCCTCACAGCTAAAATGACAAAGCTGGCATTCTGGTTTTCAGATGTACAGTTTTGTTTTCTCATGGATGGCACAATGCAGCCACAGAAGATGCTGAGTGCCTTCTATTACTATTGAAGTAAACGAAATCTTTGCAGAATGTGCTCAGCACCATGCAAGATTGCTCCATCAGAAACGGCCCATTCTTTTTATCCTTTGCTGGGCCCTCGTCTCTTCATTTGGACTAATGCGTAGAGTTAAGCATGTGTATAAATGCTGGCAGGATCAAAACTGGGGGAGGGGTGCTTGGCTCTGAAGAGAATACAGCATGGAGCATTTTTGCAAAAGCATTAAGACTGAGAATCGCCAGTTATATCAGGTCCCTACTCAGAATCCCGAGGAGTCATATGAAAAGCCTGTCTCCTCATGCTGCTTCCTGGCCTTCTGTTCTGCATGGCAACAAGCTTCATTGCCATTAGTTTCCCCAATATGGCTATGGCAATGAAGGTCTCTGGGTCACAAAAGGGGAAGATATTGTCAATAGGGCCAGCAATAACTTTCACATTAGTTTCTACCCAAACATCCATGGAATCCTGACAGGATGCTACAATATCTAGCAGCTATTCTCAGTTTGTTCTCCTTGGGACCAACACTTCCCATTATCCACAGAGCAGTAACCCTGCAGGCATTCATACTGAAGGGCATCCTCTGTCTTAGAGGGATGGGGAAGCATGGGATATAAACCATTGCTCCTTTCCATTGTGGTATTTGGGCCCCTTCTGCTCCTTTGCTCCCCTTCATGCCACACTGCAATGAGAAACTTCTGGATCATTATTTTTAAAACAATACTTGGTAAAAACACAGTTAAAACTTTTTTCAGCTCTCCCCAACATATTTGAAGTGATGACTCATGTTTAGTTACCTAATTGGCCAATAACTGTATAGAATCTTAATGACGCACAGAAGCGACAAAGAATGTCTCATATTACTTCTGTGCAATAGCTGTCATTCTGGATATATTGAGAGACAAAGGGATATTTATGGTTTAGTTTGCCAAATACATTTCCAATGTGCATAACACCGTAATAATTAAATAACCTACTATATAGAGAGTAGTGCCAACTATGTTTATGCCATACAAATTAAAGATATGCTAAATTTTCTTCTAAATAGCTCAAAAAGATTCTTGCTACTTTTATTGCTAATATTAAACATTAAGAAAAGATTTTAATGAGATTCAGTTCCGTTTACTACGATCAATATATATTTACTGTTTTTTGCTTTCTTCCTTCTAAAATGCATGAATAGCATTCCACACGACAAAACAGTTATCTAGCTGCATTCGGTTATTTTTAATTCTGCCATCTTGATTGATGAAACCTAGTTAACACCAGATCTGTCAGGAAATATGCCCTAATATTTCACATTTAGAATTTACACTTTTAAGAATATTTATTTATAAGACATGAACTATAACTAAGGTAGCTCTGGGAAAAACCACTAGAGACAAAACCAACAGAGGTATAAATGATATTCCTACCTAAAGGTTTGCTTCAGAGAATTAGTACCAAGGAAAAAAGCCTAGCCCTAAATGCCCTTCCTGTTGGCAAATGAGGTTAAAAAAAGAAAAGAAAAAGAAATCATTCACACTTCTAGTTTTCCTATTTTATGGCCATTAAAAAAAATGCAAACAAAACCATGCAACAATTTATAATTGAATGTAAAAAAATCAGGTTTAGCATATCATTCTGATTTTTTATATACAGAAATATAATACACATGCAGATTTTGTTTTAGATTTGTCAAAGTTTGATAAATGTAGTTGGCACACAGTCTACCGCTTATTGTGATTTTTTTTTTATCACCTCCAGTTTTATTCTTGATATCGTAAACGTAGACAGCTCCACTGCAGGATACTGACATTCAGTTTAACCAGTTACAGAAAATGTCTTGATTTTTCAAATCAGCTTTATTTATTTATCTAAACACAAAGTATAAAAGATTCCAAGACTGCCTTACCTATATGAAGAGAAGGTGGAAATCACAGACATTACCTCGCTAAAAACTTTGGCCACAAAAAAAAAAACCAAAACCCCCCCAAAAATCACTCAGTCCCAGTTAGTTTCTGCTAGCATAAAAGTTCAGATTTCGTTGCTGAGATCACTGCTCTATTCTAAGCAGTTATGCTCAATGTGTGATTCTAACAAAAACACCCTCTGCAGCTGGAGGGAGCCTTAACTAAGCAGAATTCTGTCAAGCTTTTCCCAGTGACTTCTGTCTACTAAATTCAGACTGATGTTTTGTGAAAGGGGCCTCAACAACCAGGCCCAGATTGCCTGAAAAGTATTTCCTGCCTTTGAGTAGTATGCATATGTGAAAGAAGGACTGCATGGGGGGGCAGGGGGTAGGGAAATAAAAAGACGACAAGACTGAACATTTCAAGTCATTTGAGTTAGCCAACTACTGAGACAACTCTGTCAAACTATTAAAAGATTTATGATGCACTTAGAGAATTTAGAAGTATTTTCCATTCCACAATGGTTTATGAAAAATATATTCCATAACTGAAACATACATATGTGACTCCACAATTGTCCCTAAACTTAGGAGAACATCTTTGAATGTTTCAGATCTTTGGGATTCAGAGCAAGAAATGGGCAAAAAGCAGGCTGGCTTTTACAAAGCTTCTAGTGCAATTTTGACTGTTAAAACCACAGAATTACATAGATAAAAATCTATACATGTAAACTGCAAACACATTTCTACCAATTAAATTAGCTTGAATCACGAGAAATGAATGACTGTCATTACAGTTTAAAAGTAGTTATAGCACAAGCAATGGCATATTCCGCTTTACCTCTACTGGGAATCCTCCAGAGTCACACAAATCCAGCTCTGCAAAAGCACAAGGACAGACTCCATCTTGATCATATTAGAATTTTGCTGACATAAAACACTTGTAACTATTTCTTTCCAGTTTGACAGGGTGCCTGAATCATATCGCTAGAGAAACCCACAGCATCTACAGCCTTCGTTCTATACAAATTTTGTGAAACTATCATCTGTTTATCTTTCCTGCTTTCTTCTGCGTCCTCTGAATGATTTCCTCTTAGTTGCTCCAGCCTGGGAACTTGGATTACCATTTGGTTTTGATTAAAACCAGACAGACAGCTCTGTAGAAGTTTGAGAGCAAGCTAATGGAAATCACTAGTATGGCTTTAATTAATGTATCAATTAATAATAAATGTTAACTATTCATATAACAAATGCCACACGCGCACACACACACACACACACACACACACACACACAGCGCTCCAAGACCGCAAGGGTAATTTTTATGTGAAATAGTGCAAAATTTCCCACACCTTTCTGCCATATATTTTAACCTGGTAACAAGAATCATAGAGAGATGCCGCCCTTATAGGATGCCAACAGCAGGATAGAGCCAAGTTAAGTGGTTTCCTTTTGTTTAGTAAAAAAGAAAGAAGTGTCGCTGCTGACTTTAATTATCTTTTTATGCAGAGGCCACACAGTTTGCCTTTGGTTGATTCATTTATGGTCCGTTCAAACCTATTTTATAGTTATTTCTTAGATTAAATGAGTAGTACTATTACTGATAAGATTAACTGGAACTTTGGGTCTTTTTTTGTGAAGCTAAGCAAGGAGATAGAGGAGGAAACATGGCAATAACTTCAAAGTTACATCGTGAAACTTAATACATCATAAAATGTAGTGCCTGAACAATTAGGGTAACTTGCCTTCTTAGCTCTTATCTTGTGGACCTCCCAACATTTAGAGTAAGATATTTATTCACAGGGTGATGGGCAGCCTTTGCACTGAATCATTTCTCCATGAGAATTAAAGGTCTATAGAACTTCTGCATTGGTGAGGGTGAATCTCCAACAGCATGTTGGTTTGGCCAGAGGTGATGGATCAAATAGGTAAGGTTGAACTCAGCTACCAGTTAATATGGACACATCAGGAACTAGTTTATTGTACCTTATATTCTCAGCACATGGAAGATTTTGGGCTAAATTTTAAAAATGTGATCTTCATTTATGCGCATGTAATTTTATATGTGGATTTTCTAGTCCCAAAATTCTGATATTAGGGTTTAAAATTGGTCTAGCAAAGTTACTCATGCAGAAATGGGGTTGAGGACCCTTCTAAAGTATGTTGCTGTCAATGGATGAGTCAAAAGCAATGTACAACCCTAAATGGAATAACTAACACTGGTCTACAATTTTTGAGAAGTCATCTGCTTCAGAGATAAAATGTGCTATTTATTATGTATTTTGATGTGCTGAATTCAAATATGACAATTAAAACAACTGATTGGCTACTGTTTCTAAGATATTTAAGTTTTTACATTTTATGTCTATGTATATTGTGTAGATAGAGTTTTAATCATAAATTGTAAACCTAGGTCTTTTCATGTGTTTATGGTTGCTTTACATGATAATATTTCACCTGTCCTGTTTATGTAACACTTTAAAAATCAGCAAAAGGGTTATATAAATAAAATTTATTATGAAACAAAAGGCAAAAAACTATTCTGTACATAGTTTAGTCCTATTCAGTGTCTACTCGGCGCTTCTTGGCTTGTCGCTTGTGTTCATTAAATGGAGTATCTCTTGTCACTGTCCAGCAATAGTCTGCAAGCATTGATGGGCTCCATTTGCCCTGAGAGCATTTCTCCATTGTTGCAATGTCCTGGTGAAATCGCTCGCCGTGCTCGTCGCTCACTGCTCCGCAGTTCGGTGGAAAAAAATCTAGATGAGAGTGCAAAAAATGTATCTTTAGTGACATGCTGCAACCAAGGCTTTTGTATGCCTTGAGGAGGTTTTCCACCAACAACCTGTAGTTGTCTGCCTTGTTGTTTCCGAGAAAATTTATTGCCACTAACCGGAAGGCTTTCCATGCCGTCTTTTCCTTGTCACGCAGTGCATGGTCAAATGCATCATCTCGAACAAGTTCACGAATCTGAGGACCAACAAAGACACCTTCCTTTATCTTAGCTTTACTTAACCTTGGAAATTTTCCACGGAGGTACTTGAAAGCTGCTTGTGTTTTGTCAATGGCCTTGACAAAGTTCTTCATCAGACCCAGCTTGATGTGTAAGGGTGGTAACAAAATCTTCCTTGATTCAACAAGTGGTGGATGCTGAACACTTTTCCTCCCAGGCTCCAATGACTGTCGGAGTGGCCGATCTTTCTTGATGTAGTGGGAATCTCTTGCACGACTATCCCATTCGCAGAGAAAACAGCAGTACTTTGTGTAGCCAGTCTGCAGACCAAGCAAGAGAGCAACAACCTTCAAATCACCACAAAGCTGCCACTGATGTTGGTCATAGTTTATGCACCTCAAAAGTTGTTTCATGTTGTCATAGGTTTCCTTCATATGGACTGCATGACCAACTGGAATTGATGGCAAAACATTGCCATTATGCAGTAAAACAGCTTTAAGACTCGTCTTCGATGAATCAATGAACAGTCTCCACTCATCTGGATCGTGAACGATGTTGAGGGCTGCCATCACACCATCCATGTTGTTGCAGGCTACAAGATCACCTTCCATGAAGAAGAATGGGACAAGATCCTTTTGACGGTCACGGAAAATGGAAACCCTAACATCACCTGCCAGGAGATTCCTCTGCTGTAGTCTGGAGCCCAACAGCTCTGCCTTACTCTTGGGTAGTTCCAAATCCCTGACAAGGTCATTCAGTTCACCTTGTGTTATGAGGTGTGGTTCAGAGGAGGAGGATGGGAGAAAATGTGGGTCCTGTGACATTGATGGTTCAGGACCAGAAGTTTCATCCTCTTCCTCTTCCTCGTCTGACTCAAGTGAGAATGATTCTGGTGCAACAGGAACTGGCAGTCCTTCTCCGTGGGGTACTGGGCGTATAGCTGATGGAATGTTTGGATAATGCACAGTCCACTTTTTCTTCCTTGACACACCTTTCCCAACTGGAGTCACCATGCAGAAGTAACAATTGCTGGTATGATCTGTTGGCTCTCTCCAAATCATTGGCACTGCAAAAGGCATAGATTTCCTTTTCCTGTTCAACCACTGGCGAAGATTTGTTGCACAAGTGTTGCAGCATATGTGTGGGGCCCACCTCTTGTCCTGATCTCCAATTTTGCAGCCAAAATAAAGGTGATAGGCTTTCTTAACCATAGTGCTTATACTGCGCTTTTGTGATGCAAAAGTCACTTCACCACAAACATAGCAGAAGTTATCTGCACTGTTCACACAAGTACGAGGCATCTCTGCTCACTTTGGCTAAACAGAAATGTGTCCCTTTGCAAAATCAAACACTGACAAATAAGAGAGCACGACACTGTATGATTTCTAGAGCTGATATAGGGCAATTTGTTCAGCAGAGTGATGTAAGCTTCGTTATGATTGCATCATCCATGACTTCTAGGAATAACATGATTCAATGCATATCATGTATGACGCAATACCAGCTTCAGATTGCATCATTCATTGTTTTGCCTAAAAAGCAAGTACTGTCCAAACCCAGTCATAGATTTATTCATAGATCCAGTCAAAGGTGTATTTTAGTCATTTCTGGTTTAAATTGAGATCCCTTCCCTTTATAACTCACTTATCCTCTGCCATTCCCAAGTCAAGGGTCGTATATACTGACCCAATAGCATATCTTGAAAACTAGAGCCAATCAACAATTTTTAGCACCATTTTCGTTCTCAGTGACCCAGAATTAGTAAAGTTTGACTACATTTATTTCAGGAGCATTTTGGCTGTAGAGCAGTGTAATCAGCCTTCTCAGGTGCCCAAAGATAGATGTCTTAGAAGTATATACAATAAAAAAATAATACACAGATGTGTAACCAATAGGGAATGATCTTGTGGCACATAGTTTTAGCTACCTTAATCTAAACTGGTGATCCAAATGGAAACTTGTAGCTCTAAATCACAGGGTATTGTGGTCATACACAGCCTTTTTTGAAGGAGTTTCAGTCTGTAATTCAAACAATGGCTCAAAATGAGCCAAACAGATCTATGCAGAGACTAGAATCTTTGTGTTAAATTCCATGATTTTGAGACTTCTTTCATTATGAATCCAAAGGAAGACATGGAATTAAGACATTTCTCTTGAAATAAAATTTCTGGAAAAAAAAAAACTTAGTTTCAGGACAATCAAAGGGTTTTGTTTCAATTTTGATTTTTTCCCTCCGTATAATTGTGATAGGTTATACTTCTCTGATGCCCCCTTGAAGTAAGAAGAGGCACCTCTCTTGACTCAGATATCCTTCCTTGGATGATGAGGCTACTTTAGATCAGAGTCAGAGTTTGGGGTACAGCTCTCTGGCTATACTTCTTATGAACTCTGCTCCCTTTCAGGGCTGTAAAATAGTCCAGAATGAAGAAAAGGCAAAATATTTCCACATCACACAAAGAGAACCAGGTCTCTGTGGCCTCATGCAGGGTAAAGGTCAATAGTCCCTGGAAGCAGATTTGGGCTCCTTATTTCCTGTGTGTCCAAACAATGAAGGCTGAGATCCAGAGCTCAAAAAAAGTCCTTTACTTCTTCAAATGGCCCGGGTGACTGGTGCTTTCAGGCAGTTTCCCCAGCGAACAGCCCCTGTTCTCTGCGGCTAGGAAGCTCTATCTCTGCTTGCTCCAGAATGCTCCCAGACTAGGCCAGGATTCTTCGTTTTAAGGGCCTGCCCTTCTCCAGGCTCAGAGGTGTAGCAAGTTGGGACTGATTGTGCCCAGAGGAGTTCCTTAACCCCTCCTTGATTTATGCGGGGAGGCCCCCCCCCCCCAGTAATATAAGAAATTTGAAACTGAAAAGCAAATTTTGAAATGAAAAATCAAAATGTTCTGTTCCAAATATATATATATATATATATATATATATATATATATATATAAAGAAACAGAACTTTTCAACGTTAACATCTTTCCTCCCCACCGCACATTTTTTTTCTGAAACAAAATTTCATGAAAATCAACCCATTCCCGAGGAAAGTTCTGGTTTCAAACAGATTAAATGTTCCATTGGAATATTTTCAACCTGCTTTAGAGACAAACACATGGTAGAATTTTGTTTCTCACTGTTTACTGTACTGTTTTGTTTCTTTATATTTTAAACTTATGGACCAGGACTATAGCATGTTTACTTATTGTTCAATGCTGTGTACCTATATGTATACACACTATAAAATAACAAGAAGAAAGGAGACAACGTGATATTTTTTGTGGTAATTCTGAGGCAAAAGCAAATGTGTAGAAATATATTTTAACCACAACACGTCTTGGTTCCACAGTACCTTAACGAAATACCAAAAAACAAAAATTGGTAACACATTCATAACATTGCAAATGCAAAGTGTTCTGGCTGTACATGGGTATACCATTTTTAACAGTGATAAATTTAATCCTGCTTCAGTACCTTTCAGAATTCCGCCCTACTACTCAGCCAAGAAGTCAAACTCAAAAGTTAAGAAACACTCCTGAGCCATAATATAATATAATGTGTATCAAAAAATAGTTGGCAAAAGGCATTTTTTCCCCAAACCTGGCTCTTAGACTTAAAGTTGAGTTATTCAAGGTTTTAGCTCCCTGACTCTAATGGTAAGGTAAGGTAAGCTCCCTGACTCTAATGATGAGCACATGGAAAAATCCTCATATACACCACTTATAACACTTAGACAACATTGTTAACCTACCTGCTCTACTGTTGACCTGCAAAGAGAAGAAAAGGGTTGCAAAAATTTGATAGATAAAAAGTATGTTTTCATCAACTATACTGTGAAATCTGCCTGGAAGACCAATTTGAACAAACATGATGTGCAAAATAACTATCGGTATAGCTTTTTGAAATGTTCTAGTTGGTTTCACAGACAGCTGCAGTGGCACAGGAGCCAACAAACAGAGCTGTAAACAGAGGAGTTTGAGTGGGAGTTCTGTTGGAGGAGAAGGCATTTGTAGAGGCTGGTAGGGGCAGTGTGCTGGGAGAGAAGTTGAGCCCTGATTAAGGGGCGGGGCTTCTCCGATTAGGGGTCCTATAAAGGTAGCCAGCCAATCAGGCAGTGGCACAGACAGCTGCAGCGGTACAGGAGCCAGCAAACAGAGCTGTAAACAGGGGAGTTTTAGGGGGAAGACTAGGAGAACCAGGCAGAGGAACAGACAGGCTAGTGAAGGGAGTGTGTGGTGTTCTGTTGCTCGTTGGGGGTTTGTGTTGCTGTGGATGGTGGTGTTTTGGTTTGGTTTGTGTTTCCTGGACTAACAGGACTTAGGTGGGACGGCTATGACAGATACAGAGGCAGCAGTGGTAGTGATCCAAGCAGTGGAAGACACAATGAAGATGACTGGATGTGGAAGCTGTAGTATGTACATGATCCTGGAGGGGGTACCTGAAAAGAGTTTTGTCTGCATGAAGTGTCACCTGATAGAGCTGATGGAAGAAAAGATCTGAGGATTGGAGATGCAGGTGGAAACTCTGGTTGAGTTTAGAAGGGGGTTTGAGCAGATCATGGAGCAAAGACATGAGGAGGCTGAAGGGAAAACCTCAGACTTGCCGATGGTAGCAGGACCAAAGAACTCTGATGGGAGACTGCTAGGTGAGGAAAGTGGACAGTGGAATCATGTGACTAAGAGAACCAGGCTGAGGAAAAGACGGGCTAGTGAAGGAGAAATAGAGCAAAGGAACAGGTTTGCTGAGTTGGAAAATGAAGAAGAGACACAGCAGATGGTCACTGAAGGTGGGAGGGCAAGGAAGAAGAGAAGAGCAGCTAGTTCTATAGGAAGAGGAGAAGAGTCAATGGAGATAACACCAAATATGAGCCCCAGGAGGATACGGGATGGGTTGCGGAGGATTGCAAGGGAGAATAGGAATCGAGAGGACTTGCAGCCAGAGGGAAGAGGGGATAGACCAGAAAATAGCACCATCACCATGAAAAGGCAGGTCTACATGATTGGGGACTCCTTACTGAGAAGAATAGGCAGGCCTGTAACCAGAGCTGATCCAGAGAACAGAAGGGTGTGCTGTCTGCTGTGTGCTAAGATACAGGATGTGGACCTGAGGCTGAAGGGGATCCTAACAGGAGCAGGAAAGAATACACTGATTGTCCTTCATGTGGGAACAAATGATACAGCTAGACTGTAGCTGGAACTATACCAGGCTGGGGAAGATGCTCAAGGAAATTGAGGCTCAGGTGATCTTCAGTGGGATTCTCCCTGTTCCTAGAGAAGGGCAACAAAGGTGGGACAAGATTATGATGATCAACATATGGCTCAGCAGTGGTCCTTTAAGGAGGGCTTTGGGATGTATGGCCACTGGGAGGCATTCATGGACAGAGGACTGTTCTCTCGGGACGGACTTCACCTGAGTAGGGAGGGAAACAGACTTCTAGGATGGAGGCTGGCACAACCGATTAAGAGAGCTTTAAACTAGGAATTTGGGGGAGATGGTTGGGAGATGTCCAGGTAATCTCCATGCCGGATTTTAACATTGAGAGGGAAGAAAACGAAGTAAGAAAGGATACAGCTGTGGGTAGGAAAATGGACATAAGGAGGAAGGGTAGTGTAGATACCAGTCTAATATGTGATATTGGTGGTACAATGTCTGTGCCTAATTGGGTAGAGAATGTGAGCGAAGCCAAACAGCAAAAATGAAGATGTTTGTACACCGATGCGAGGAGCCTAGGTAACAAAATGGAGGAACTAGAGTTACTGGTGCAGGAAGTGAAACCAGATATTATAGGGATAACAGAAACATGGTGGAATAGTAGTCATGACTGGAGTACAGGTATTGAAGGGTATGTGCTGTTTAGGAAAGACAGAAATAAAGGCAAAGGTGGTGGAGTAGCATTGTATATCAATGATGAGGTAGACTGTAAAGAAATAAGAAGTGATGGAATGGATAAGACAGAGTTAGTCTGGGCAAAAATCACATTGGGGAAGAAAGCTACTAGAGCCTCCCGTGGGATAGTGCTTGGGGTGTGCTATAGACCACCAGGATCGGATATGGATATGGATAGAGACCTCTTTAATGTTTTTAATGAAGTAAATACTAATAGGAATTGTGTGATCATGGGAGACTTTAACTTCCCAGATATAGACTGGAGGACAAGTGCTAGTAATAATAATAGGGCTCAGATTTTCCTGGATGTGATAGCTGATGGATTCCTTCACCAAGTAGTTGCTGAACCAACAAGAGGGGATGCCATTTTAGAACTGGTCTTGGTGAGTAGTGAAGACCTCATAGAAGAAATGGTTGTAATGGACAACCCTGGTTTGAGCGATTGTAAGAGTGTGGACTCACCCCTGTGGCGCCTCCTGCTGGTCGTCCATGGGAATTAGCTCTGCCAGCCTTGGAGAGTCCTCTGCAGGCTGGTGATCCGCCTTGCCAAATGGTCCCCGTGTCCCTCCTGGGGGGCTGCCCCCTGGCAGTAACCCCTTTCTCTTTGGGTCTCCCCTCCCCAGGGAACCCCCCACCCACTAACCCCACCTCGCCTCAGTGTAAGGCTACTGCCAGTCGTCATCCAGCCCCACTCCCTGGGGCAAACTGCAGTATGAGCCACTCATCATAGGCAAGGTTGGGCCTGGACCTGCTGCCCCTCTCTGGAAGCCAGTGCCTCTCTGGGGCCTTGGACAAGGCCCTGCAGCCTGGGGAGTTGCCAGCCTGGAGCTCCCCAGCCCCTCTGGCCTTTCCCCAGCCCTGCCTCACTCTAGGCACCCTGAGATTCCCAGCAGCCAGGCCCTTCTCTCTCTGAAGGCAGAGAGAGACTGTTTGGGCTTCTGGCTTGCAGCCTCTTATAGGGACCAGCTGGGCCTGATTGGGGCGTGGGCCCAGCTGTTACTGCCTTCCCCAATCAGCCCAGGCTTTCCTTCCCAGCCTCAGCCATCTCCCAGGGTTGGCTTTAACCCTTTCTGGGCCGGAGCGGGTAACCACCCCACTACAGCGATCATGAGCTAATTCAGTTCAAACTAAATGGAAGGATAAACAAAAATAGATCTGTGACTAGGGTTTTTGATTTCAAAAGGGCTAACTTTAAAAAATTAAGGAAATTAGTTAGGGAAGTGGATTGGACTGATGAACTTGTGGATCTAAAGGCGGAGGAGGCCTGGAATTACTTCAAGTCAAAGTTGTAGAAACTATCAGAAGCCTTGCATCCCAAGAAAGGGGGAAAAATTCATAGGCAGGTGTTGTAGACCAAGCAGGATGAGCAAACATCTCAGAGAGGTGATTAAGAAAAAGCAGAAAGCCTACAAGGAGTGGAAGATGGGAGGGATCAGCAAGGAAAGCTACCTTATTGAGGTCAGAACATGTAGGGATAAAGTGAGAAAGGCCAAAAGCCATGTAGAATTGGATCTTGCAAAGGGAATTAAAACCATTAGTCAAAGAGCCATATAAATAAGAAGAAAACAAAGAAAGAAGAAGTGGGACCGCTAAACACTGAGGATGGAGTGGAGGTTAAGGATAATCTAGGCATGGCCCAATATCTAAACAAATATTTTGCCTCAGTCTTTAATGAGGCTAATGAGGAGCTTAGTGATAATAGCAGAATGACAAATGGGAATGAGGATATGGAGGTAAATATTACCACATCCGAGATAGAAGCCAAACTTGAACAGCTTAATGGGACTAAATCGGGAGGCCAGATAATCTTCATCCGAGAATATTAAAGGAACTGGCACATGAAATTGCAAGTCCATTAGCACAAATTTTTAATGAATCTGTAAACTCAGGGGTTGTACCATATGACTGGAGAATTGCTAACATAGTTGCTATTTTTAAGAAAGGGGAAAAAAGTGATCCAGGTAACTACAGGCTTGTTAGTTTGACATCTGTAGTATGCAAGGTCTTGGGAAAAAATTTGAAGGAGAAAGTAGTTAAGGATATTGAGGTCAATGGTAATTGGGACAAAATACAACATGGTTTTACAAAAGGTAGATCGTGCCAAACCAACCTGATCTCCTTTTTTGAGAAGGTAACATGTTTTAGACAAAGGAAACACAGTGGATCTAACTTACCTCGATTTCAGTAAGGCATTTGATATGGTTCCACATGGGGAATTATTAGCTAAATTGGAAAAGATGGGGATCAACATGAAAATTGAGAGGTGGATAAGGAACTGGTTAAAGGGGAGACTACAACGGGTAATACTGAAATGTGAACTGTCAGGCTGGAGGGAGGTTACTAGTGGAGTTCCTCAGGGATCGGTTTTGGGACCAATCTTATTTAATCTTTTTATTACTGACCTTGGCACAAAAAGTGGGAATGTGCTAATAAAGTTTGCAGATGACACAAAGCTGGGAGGTATTGCCAATACAGAGAAGGACCAGGATATTATACAGGAAAATCTGGATGACCTTGTAAACTGAAGTAATAGTAATAGGATGAAATTTAATAGTGAAAAGTGCAAGGTCATGCATTTAGGGATTAATAACAAGAATTTTTGTTATAAGCTGGGGATGGATCAGTTGGAAGTAACTGAGGAGGAGAAGGACCTCGGAGTATTGGTTGATCAAAGGATGACTATGAGCCGCCAATGTGATATGGCCGTGAAAAAAGCTAATGCGGTCTTGGGATGCATCAGGTGAGGTATTTCCAGTAGACATAACGAGGTGTTAGTACCATTATACAAGGCACTGGTGAGACTTAAAGTGTAAGTCTCTGACTCTAAAAATCATTTTGGATCAGAGATTTCAGAACTGTGGCCTATGGAAACCCAGCAGATCACATGGGACTGGCCTTCCTGCTGTGTCCAGATGGTTCATTGCACTAAAGACAGTTAAACATATACTAAAGTATTTTCCTAATACATTAACTCCTCGCTTAACGTTGTAGTTATGTTCCTGAAAAATGTGACTTTAAGCAAAATGATGTTAAGTGCATCCAATTTCCCCATAAGAATTCATGTAAATGCGGGGGTTAGGTTCCAGGGAAATTTTTTTCACCAGACAAAAGACTACACACCCACCCACACACACACAGTATAAGTTTTAAACAATTTAATACTATACACAGCAATGATGATTGTGAAGCTTGGTTGAGGTGGTGGAGTCAGAGGGTGGGACATTTCCCAGGGAATGTCTTACTGCTAAATGATGAACTAGCACTCGGCTGAGCCCTCAACGGTTAACACATTGTTGTTAATGTAGCCTCACACTCTACAAGGCAGCACAAATGGAGGGAGGGGAGACAGCATGGCAGACAGAGACATAGACAGAGAGAGAGAGAGAGATGTGCATTGCCCCTTTAAGTACACTGACCCCACCTTAAGTACATTGCCTTTTTAAGTAGATCAGCAAGTTGCAACAGAAGCTGCTGCCAGAAAGCTCCCTCTGTCCAGAGCCCTGTTGTGTGTCCCCCTCGCTCTATAGAGATGGGGTAAGGGGGGCAGGAGCAGGAGGGAGGGGGACACCCTGACATTAGCCCCCCCACACACACAGCAAGCAGGAGGCTCCTGGGAGCAGCTCCAAGGCAGAGGGCAGGAGCAGCACATGGCAGTGGGGGGAGGGACAGCTGAACTGCCGGCAATTGGTAGCCTCTTGGGCGGCTGCCGCACAGGGAACTTTGGGGCAGGGCCGGCTTTAGGCCGATTCAACCAATTCCCCTGAATCGGGCCCCGCCCCTAAGAGGGCCCCGCGCCCAAGCCCCGGTACGGTGTACCGGCAAGAGCCGGTGTGCTGTACCCGGGTGGCCTGGCTTCCCCAGGGGGCAATTTAAAGGGCCTGCGGCTCCCAGCAGGGGCTGGAGCCCCAGGCCCTTTAAATTGCCACCAGAGCCCCACTGCTGGAGCCCTGGGGTAGGGCTGGGGGCTCTGGGGGCTATTTAAAAAGTCTGGGGCTCCAGTTGCTTCTACCGCCCCGGCCCTTTAAATAGCCGCTGGAGCCCCACCGTTTCCCCAGGGCTCCCATGGCTATTTAAAGGGCCGGGGCGGTGGAAGCAGGGGAGCCCCAGGCCCTTTAAATAGCCCCAGAGCCCCGGGCTGCTGCTGCTACCCCAGTGGGGGTAGGGGGGAGGAGGAGGGGGCACTTACCGTACAGGGTGGGCTGTACCCGCACCCTCTGCCCGCACCAGCCCTGTACCCCCTGCCCTACCCGCAGCCAGCCCCTGTCTTCAGCCAGCCCCGCACCCCCTGCCCGCAGCCAGCCCCTGCCCCCCGCCCTGCCCGCACCAGCCCCCCCCGCCCTGCCGCTGCCTGCAGCCAGCCCCACACCCCCTGCCCGCAGCCAGCCCCACACCCCCTGCCCACAGCCAGCCCCTGCTGCACCCCTCTGCGGCCCTGCCCGAAGCCAGCCAGCCCCCCACACACCCCTGCCTGCATCAGCCCTGCACCCCCTGCCCTGCCCACACCAGCCCTGAACCCCCTACCCTGCCTGTAGCCAGCCCCTGCTGCACCCCCCTGCCTGAAGCCAGCCAGTCCTGCACTCCTCTGTCTCCAGCCCTGCCAACGCATGCCGCACCCCCCATGCGGACCTGCCTGAAGCCAGCCAGCCCACCCCACACCCCCCTGTCTCCAGCCAGCCCCGCACCCCTTGCCCTACCTCCAGCCAGCCCCATGTCCAGTGGTGCCCTGCAGTTCCCAGGGCAGTAACCCTGCACACCTGCTTCAATGAGGGGGGCAGGGAGCAGCTGGGACCCACACATGTGCACACACCCCCAGGGAGTGGCGGGGACCCACACATGTGAAACTGAGCTCATTTCTAGTTCAGGCCCATCTTTTTAAAAAAGAACTTTAGGTAGGGTTAACATCCATATTTTCCCGGACATGTCAGGCTTTTTGGTTCTTAAATCGCTGTCCGGACGTATGGTAACCCTATTGGTACAAAAAATATATACTGTGGCACATCCCTTAAATCAGAACTTTTTGTAGGGAACTGGTTGCTAAGAAATGAAAGGCTTTTTTTTACACTTTTTTTTTTTTTTTTAGTCATCCCTGCCGGGGCCCCGCCGAAAATGTTCGAATTGGGCCCCGCACTTCCTAAAGCCGGCCCTGCTTTGGGGAGTGGGGAGCTGATGTGGGGGCTGCCGGTCCATCCTGGTTCCAAGCCCCCATCAGCTAGCTGCAATGGGCTGCTCTTCCTGCAAGCAGTGGACAAAGCAAGCGACTGCCAAACAATATTATAAGGGAGCATTGCACAACTTTAAACAAGCATGTTCTCTAATTGATCATTAATGTAGTAATGAAACAGTGTTAACCGGGATGACTTTAAGTGAGGAATTACTGTATTACTTTTGCATGTAAGCAATTACAGAAGTTGCCACATGGATGGCACAGATCTAAAATGGACAAGAAGTGGTCCACAAGAATCATGCTGTAAAGATGTGTTCTGCTGAAATAGTTTGACAACCCCAGTTTTAGAATGTAAACAATTGAGAGTCATAGTCTAACAGAACTCGCTGCATATGGACACTTGCAAAAAGCCCCAAACCCAAGAAGGACAGAGACAGAAGGATGTCTGCCCAGTTCCTGGCTACCTGAAAAAACTCAGGGAAAGTCTGCCTTTTCGGAGCTCCATGATAGGAGTCAAGAGCATTCTAGGGATATGTAAACTGTGTTCTTGTAGTTTTGCCCCCATATCCATCAGTAATCCCTACATACCTTCCCACACAGATTATTTTTGATTCTAGGAGAATTGGAGGGGGCTGTTGCTGGCCAGAATATGGGACTATATAAAAAGTGTTTTGGCATTTTATGTGCCCACCCATTTTGGGGAACTTTTCTAGCTTGACCCAAGATTTTGCCCCATTTTTGATTGGAACACATATAATAGTCTTCTTTAGTTAAAAAAAAGAGTGATCCATACCTTGCAGTCCAGTCCTAGCTTCTGCTTTTGTAGGTTTAGGTACACCTGGAACATGGGGATGCGTCCCTGACAATCTTGGCTAATAGCTTATCTAATTATCTAATTATTAGAACTTATCTAATTATTTTTTGAACCCAGTCATACTTTTGGCCTTCACAATAACCTATGGAAATCATCTCATTGCCTCACTGTGATTGGTTGTTTGAGGTAAGAGAACTATCAATCTAGTGACAGTAGAGAAATTATGAACAATAGTAGTTTTTCATATTTTATCAAAATACATAATGGTGTTCCTGATCTTGTTGGCATTGGAGTAAGGTGCCCACATCATGACCACGACCACAACTGGCATACTTGTTGGTAGTCTTAGCTGAGAGACCAAGGATGAATAGTCAAAGAATGAATTACCCTCTCTCCTCTAGAAGCTGTCTCTCTAGGTCACAGTTGAGGCACATTGGCCTTTCTGATGTTCCCTCCAGGCTTAAGTAGTGCACCTGTACCAATCAGGGACTCCAGCAGTACTGCCAATCAAGCCCTTTGTGGGTGGCACACCCTGTAGTATGTGGCCCCACAAGACTCACAGCCCGTTGATCACTACTCTGCCAGAGCTGTTGGGTGGTGGCATAGAAGTGGCAGTTGCTCAGGCATCAGAAGACCCAGGCTCTAGCCATATGGAGCCTCACAGACATTTTCAGAACTTCCAGTCCAGTGTCCTTCATGATCATTAGACTTTCGTGATTTATTTTGAGACTTTAAAAAAAAATACAGTTTGCGTGTTACTTGAGACCAAATCCAAAATATACCAGATGCAAACAAAAAAATTACAACAGGAAATAACAGAAAGGAGGCTGAAATATAGGAAGGATATATTATGTCCAGGGGATCATAATGGACGATGTTATCAAATAACTGTTCAAAACTATGTATAAGAAAATATCTATGTTTAATTTTCAATGTTATTACAATATGCTGCTATTTCACAAGATAATGGCTCATGGAGAGATTGTTGTCACAAAAAGACTGTCGGTGGGGGAAGTCAGCAATTTCTATCAACCAAGACACACAGTAAATGGAATTCTGTTGCTGGCATTAGTAAAACTTGCTCCGCTCCACTCCACTCTGTACTATATAGAGGGATATATATTCAAAATACTGTCTCCTTGTTGAATGCTAACAAGCTAGGATTTAGATGCCCAACTCTATTTACGTAAGTGCAAAGCTTATGCAAATTCTATTACATATAATTCTACATGCTGTTCTGCACAACTAGCTCTGTACCACTCAAATATATCTGGCTCCAAAGGGCAGAGGTAGGCCATGTAAATGAAGCCCTTAACATTTATGCAAGGAAGCTCAGTTCTGGTCAGGTAACTTTCAATAAAGAAACTTAGTACAAAAATGTTAAATTTGTTATTATTGTTTGTTCATGACTAGACATCCTTTATATGCATAATGTGAATCATGTTAAATATATATATAAATCTTAGACAGCATTTTAGAAGAGAATAAAATGTGGCTGGGATGCCACAACATCACTCATGTTAGCTGTTGCATTTATTCCTGGGGTGTTGAAATAAAAGAAGAAAGATTATAGAAAGCTCAGAAGGGAATGTGCTGACTGATAGGAACACAGTAGCTACTCCATCTTGGACCCCTCTGAGAAGCAAGGAAGTTTTATATGAACAGACCACAGAAATAATATTTTGGCTCACTGTTAGAAGATATGAGGTGTCAAACACAAGGGTAACAGATATTTAGGGCAAAATAACATTGTGTATAACCTCCCAAACAATAGGCTTACTGAATTCAACGATAATATTTCAAGAGAACCAGTAACCCTGTTTGATATCCAGCAGCAACAGTAAAAACCACATGATATTCATAACACATTATTATATCAGTCCAGAACCTAGGAGAATGAGCCCACCTACAGTGGACAATTGGCTCAGCCTTTGAATTATAAACATGCCTAGATAGAAATATCATTTCCCCTCTTACAAATGAAATAGAGATATGATTGCAAATGTCATACTTTCAGTATTTTAGCAATATAACCACAATAAAATTGTCTTCTTCTTTCATATTTATGACTAATTAATTTTCAAAATATGCACTACAGCTGGTTGAGCATTTTTTTTACAAAATGCTTTTTCGGGCAGAAAATGCCAATTTGTCAAAACCAAAACTCCGAGGAAATGGATCAGTTTTGACTAAACTTTTACTGGGAAGGTTTTTGAGGTCCAGGATGGAATTTCTGGTCAAAATGAGATAAAGAGACCACAACCCAGAATAGGTAATAGCCCAATGGTCGAGGTATAAGTTCCTGCACTGCTTGCAGTGCCTCCCACATCCCAAATGAGTACCCTAACTAGGGCTGGCAGTAAACAAGAATTCTGTTTTGAGAAAAATTTCAAGGTTCAGCATTTGGTTCCACTTTGATATAAAGTGATACCAATACCTTTCAAATTTTTCATAAAAGTGCAAGAGAGGGTGTGCCCCATAATAGCCAATAGCCCAGTGATGGCAAAGTAACATGGAATTTTACCTGTTTGTTGTAAGACAAGCATGCATGGAAAGAATTTCTATACATCTTAAGAAGGGTTACCATATCTTAGTCAAGACAGAAGTGTTGCCTAGGAATCAGACTTACTACACAAATGTCTGTAACATGCAGCTCCAGACTACAGGAGACATATGTCACTCACATTGAAACTCATCAGCCCAATCCAGCTGCTTTGTCAATGCATTAAAACACAGGACATTGCATTTGAGATTAAAATTTAAATGTATTATTTATGTTTCACTGCACTGTTATGAATATTCAGCTTTAATATATTTCTAGCGAGTTTTGTGTTTGATCTGATTTTTATGGCAAAATTTGGTATACTGGAAACTATTGTTTTCTTATCTACACTGTTAACTGACAAAGTCACATTTTAGCATTAAACACTGAAACTAAATTCTATTGTCCATACTCAGTTTTTACTCAGTCTTTATTCCGGCAGATTCCCAATGTTGAATTTGTTGAGTAATAACATTGTTTTACTGAAGATGGCTGATTATAATACAACAGAAATCTAATGTGTTAACTCAATTTTAACTAATACACCTCTACCTCAATATAACGCTGTCCTCGGGAGCCAAAAAATCTTACCGCTTTATAGGTGAAACCGCGTTATATTGAACTTGCTTTGATCCGCCGGAGTGCGCAGTCCCGCCCCCCCGGAGCACTGCTTTACCGCATTATATCCGAATTTGTGTTATATCGGGTCATGTTATGTCGAGGTAGAGGTGTATTAGTGAAAAAATAGCTAGATTTGTGGCCTGAGCTTGAACAATGAGCTTGTTCTCATTCTTGGTTTCTTACAGCATACACCACTGGGAAAACAATGTGTATGCACGAAGAACTGAATGAATTAAGCAAGAGGAGATCTTGAAATCTTTCCCTTCATTTCTCATGATCAGCAAAAGAATATAGCCATCTGCATTTTATAGAATGTGTCAGAGGATTCAGAAATATCGTTTGTTCCAAGCCCACCATATTTTTGGACTGCATACTAGACACATATATAGTTAAAGCAGAGGAACACACATAATGATTTGACAGCTTACAGAATGTAAAATCCATCTATTTTGCTGTATCTAAGTATACTCACACTGTTGCAAGTAGAGCTGACCAGAGGACAACAATTTAATTTCATGGCAACTTTCAAGGTTCCAAAATTTGTTTTCATTCCTCATTGGAATGATAACATGTGTATCCATGTGTTCTATAGCCCGAGTAACTTTACTTACAGAAGTAGTCCCCCTGAGGTCAATACTTAAATGCTTAAAGTTATGCATGGGCTTAAAAGCCTTCCTGAATTGGGACCTTGGTGATCATTTTATGATGATTGTCATAAAGCTATCAAACTGCAAGAAAGGCAAAGACTGCCCCCCTCCCTTTTAAGATAAACATTTTAGTTAAACAGAAGATGAACTCTGAAATCCAAATCATCTCATAAGAGGTGGGAGATATGCCAAGCATAATACACCACAGATGGATTAACATTCATTAGAAGAATGAAGTGACTTCCAAGCTATGTGGAAGAACATACACAGTGTGTACAAAATTGTTGTACTTTAAATATATATATATATATATTAAAGGATCAAAGACTCTGATCTGAGTGATCTATAGAGGGCCCTCTTTATGAAATGTACAATACTATTCACAGAATGAGTATATAAGTTTCTCTTATATTGTTAATTTGTTTTCAAAAGCTCACTCATACCTTAATAGATGCTAAATACCAAAGGGACATGCTTACACTGAATTTATGTGCAATTTAATATTACAAAAAGAGTTCTAGTAGAAACTTGGTTTTCTTTAGTAATGTATTATGCAGGTTTCCTAGAAAGTCCCTCCAACGTATTTTAATATTTGGAAACATTTTTTAAACTCTAAAGGAGGATTTACTACAATGAACTAGACTCAACATATAGACACATATATTTTTTAATTTTTAAAACAAGTTCTATTAATTGGTGAATAGCACAAGGTTGTGCTATAAGTATGATTAAACTCTTTCAGAAAGGCATTCAGATGTCCCCTTTTAAGGAGGATGTCTTTTTCATCCTTGGATTTCTAAGATTTCTTCTCCTGCGTTGAGCTCTGAAACAAACTAGTGGCATGATCCCATGCAATGCATTTTACACCAATTCCCATTGCCCAAGCTCCCATTGAAAAAAATCTGCATCCCACATGATCAGGCCCTTAAGGAAATACCATGGTACTGAAGCTCTGTGGGGCAAAAAAGATCCACTGGGTTGGTATTGTTAGATAATAATGCAAACCAGAATTAAAGCTAGACCATGTGTAAATGAGAACTGACAGAGGAATAACTGGTTCCAATCTCATTGGAATATTGTATTCCAGTTTTTGGCCCTGCTTCCATCTATTATTAATTCATCAATGTTCCTGTCATAACTTGGCAAGAAACTCAGAAATGTTGTATATCGTTGAACTCTTACATTTCCTGTTGTAAAGACTTTACATCTCCCACACTGGAGATGTCTTTGGAGTTCTACATCAAGTCATCTGTGAAATCACAAAGAACTTGTGACCCCTTGCTTTGGACTCTTTCTCTAATTCTAAGCAAATGTAAAGCATGCTGGTTATTTGTAAATAATCTTCTCTACAGTTTTCTAGCACGGTGTATGGATATTGTGTTAGCAATATAACATGATTAAATTAAAAGTGCACTGATCATATGGATTCAGGCAAATGATTGGTTTCCTAGAGAGCAGAGGTCCCGATTCAGCAAGATACTTAGGAATGTGACAAACATTAAGCATATGAATAGTCCCATTGAAGTTTGACTGTTATTCAGTCATGCCTATTTCCCCAACAAATTTCACCTTTTTTTATGCTCTGTTTCCTCACAGTTAGAATTCTTTTATATGAATGTTCACGGAAAGAAATCAAAGTCAATGTATTTAAACATTCATGGAAGTTTTTGGCTATGCCATGAAACGAAGTAGCTCCACTAAACTCAAGGGAGCCATTTCAATTTACTCCAGTTGATTATCTGGCCCATGGATCCAAGGCATTGCAACAGAACATCTTGTACATAGCATCCCACACTGGGCTCAGATCTATGGAATAAATCCAGCTACTCTATATTTAATATATCAGATCTTTAAGTCATGATTTGGGGACTTCAACTGCTGAGTCAAGGGAGAGAATTATTCCAGGAGTGGGTGGGTCAGCTTTTGTGGCCTGCATCATGCGGGAGGTCAGACTAGATGATCATAATGGTCCCTTCTGACCTTAAAGTCTATGAGTCTATGAGTCTATATGAAATAGATAACACTAAGTTGAAGGCTGAAACTTTGAGTTGCCTTATTTTTGTTGTTTTAAGAGCGAGAGAGATAGAGATAGAGATAGAGACAGAGACAGACACACACAAAAGAAATCTCTGTCCAAAATTTAACCTCTAATGTTAATGCCAACCTTTAAAGTCCATGTTTTTCTGGCTTTTGCCTCAGTATATTTTTCTTGTTGCTACCAGCTATCAGCCCTGCAGAGTTTAAAATTCAAAATCTGCATCCCAACTAAAGAGAAACTACAAAAAGGAACATAGAACTTTATACTGATATGTGGTGATAAGTTTGTCAGTGGAATTATTATTAGGAGAGAACTATAAGTTGTCTGGCATAGAAAAGGATTTTACAAGCCTATGGGGAAAGGGAAGAGAGTCTTTTACATTTGGGATATGAATTGAAACCCAGCCCAGGCTGGTAGTGACTGAAAGTTGTCACCATCAAATGTTTGTGTGAGGATTTCAGTCCCATTTTCAGAAGACAAGAGTCTACATCAAATCACCATTACTGACCCTAGAGAGAAGCTAAGGTTGAAGGGGCATGAACACAGAACTATATATCACCCTATGCACAGATCCTCAACAGGAAGGGCCAAGAAACTGCAGCAACAACCTTAAATGTTCTCCCCCACCCGCAATAAGGCGTAGAATTCTTGCACTGCCACTGCCTGTGCTGTACCGGTCTACAGCATTGCCAGTGCCACCCACATGCCTCAATAGGTGGAGAACTTGATGGGGCCGGGGATGATTGAGACATCCCCAGTAGAAAGGGGGAAGAGAACACACACCGAGGGAGGGATCTCTACCACTCAATGGCCAGCTGGGAGAGGAAGGGAGCTGATGAGTGTGGGGGACCACTCTTATTATTTAAACCCTAGCCTAGTCCATGTGGAGCCTCTTTTTGCTCCACTTCAGCAGCAGCGAGAAATATGTTTTAGGTTGCCAGGCCCAGGATTTCTTACTTTTGTTTGTTTGTTTGTTTGTTCTTCAGGATTCTTTTCAGATTTCTGGATCTAGGATGCCGGACTAAAGAGGATTAGAGATGTTTCTGCACCCAAGAGAAGCAGCACCTGGAGGATAGGTAGGAACTCTTGGACTTCCCCTCCCCCCTCCACCCATGTGTTGGGTGGTGCATCCCAGTTGAGGGATCTGTGTGCCAACGTGGGGGGGAGGGGGTGTCGCAACCCAGTTCTCCAACATGGTGTCACAACCTGCTGGAGGAGAAGAAGCATTGCAGGGGGAGGGCTAGATGTGGCTCCCTCTCAGAGATGTAAAACTCCAAGCTGGGGGGAAGCTGCTGGGACCAGGTAGGGTGCTGCTGCCACTCCTCTCCTCCATGCTTGCGGGTCAGGGACACATTGGGTGGCTGCAGCAGCTGCAGGAGCATCTGGCTCCCTGGGTTCTACTGCCAGAGCAAAAAAGTTGCAGTGTTGTTAATCAATATTCTGTAGCAACCCTCCTTTGATTAATTACTGTTTGTACAATGCCCCAAAGGCTGCTAGATGCATTACAGAACTAATAAAAAGAAGAACCTGCAATCTAAGGGTCTAGTCCTGAAAATGCCTGTGGATGTAGTGGCTCCTTCTATGACCAATTCCATTGACTTAATGGAATTACGCACAGTAGTAAGCACTACTCCCATTGGGCCCTAATATATCCTGGGATGATGAATGAGGACAACAAACAATAAGGAGGATGAGGTGAGGAAGAACAAATATTACAGTAATAAGATGATATGGCTATACAATTACAGGAAGTGCATATCTTGATGATTGTCAAAGCCATTTTTGTTTTGGCAAATTAACACATCTAGTTGGCAACATGGAAGAAGTGAGTTTTAAGGTGAGATTTAAATGCGGACTAAATTCACATGATTTTTCTTTTTTAAAGAATTAAGAGGAAAGGAACAATCACTATTAACAGCTTGCAGGCTTCTAAGAGAGACTGGTTATTTATAGCGCCATATTTTATGTTACAGCTCAAAAATGAATATAATAAAACAGGTGGTGGAACTTTAAACTGCATTCTGTTTATATTACCCCCTTTCTATAGTTCACAAGCTGGGAATGATCCAGCTGTGATGGTCTATTGAATTTTTCCCCAGCGGTCATTCCAAAGCAATTGGAAAAGCACAGAGAAGGATGATGCATTTCAGAGATTCAGGCAGCGCACCCTAAATATAAAGCACAGGTTCACCACTGTTTTTTATTCCAACACAAAGGATGAACTGTCCAGTTAGATCAAGTCATGTGGAAAATGGTCAGTGAGCTCTTTATAAGTGGGCAGCTTGTGAAATTCAGTATCTTTCAGTTTGTCTAAAGAATACTACACAGAAATGAAATAGAACTGTAACTTGCTCTTGTGGATGCATATATTATATCGTTGTCTAAAGGATAAATTTGTCCTCTTAAAAATATGAAGACTTTCCTGTTGAACATACAGCACAATTTGCACTATTACCCATCTCCTCAAATGAGAGAACTATTTTAGAGAACACTTTTTATATCTAAGACAAACTTTTTTCTCTGTTTTATCAGGTTATCTGTTATCTTATACACTGAGTCTTGATCCCCAGATGCTGTACTAGCCTGACATTTGTTGATGTCATCAGTTTCTGTAGTATGCAGTATAGAATTACAAAGCATTATCCTTCTTGCATTTGGTAGAAACAGCAATGTAAAACCAGGGGCGGCGAGTTATATGGGCCCATGCTCCAAGAATATTCAGGGCCCAGGAGCCCGGCTCCACCAATGTTCAGGGCCGGGTCTCTCCCCCCGCTCCACCTGCTGCCCCCGCGCGCCTCCTGTGACGTTGTGCAGTCTATATGGTTTTATAAAAACATGATAATAAGTGAATATAATGTAACTGGAATATGCTTCATGCAAAAGGTCTCTTGTAAGGTATCATTACAAAGCTTATAATCTACTGAGTGTGATCATCCTATTTGTATAAATGTACCACTTTTGTACCTAAAACTAGAAATATGAAATATAACTCTGAGGGCCTATTGTAATTATGCAAAGTGTGGACCATTAATGGTGGTTTGGAATCTTGATGACTCCCACTGTCTGCAGATGGCTGTGTTTACCTGTGAGTCTTCCTGTATATGTGTGTGCTGGCAAGTGGGTAATGAAGTCTTGCAGTGACATGTGATCATGTCACCTGAACTGGAATCCATCTTTAACCTGGTGCTTTTCCAGTGAGGGGGGGTGGAAACCCAGAGGGACAAAGGGTTCCCGCCCTATGCAAAAGATATATAAAGGGGTGGAACAGAACAAAGATGAGAGAGAGCCATCATAAAGAATCCCCTAGCTACCATCTAAGCTGGAACAAGAGCTGTACCAGGGGAAAGAATTGTGCCCAGGCCTGGAAGGTGTCCAGTATGAGGAAAAAACTTACTGAAGCATCTCTAAGGGTGAGATTATCTGTATTTAGTTTGCTTAGACATAGATTTGTGCATTTTATTTTATTTTGCTTGGTGACTTACTTTGTTCTGTCTGTTACTACTTGAAATCCTACTTTCTGTATTTAATAAAATCACTTTTTCCTTATTAATTAACTCAGAGTATGTATTAATACCTGGGGGAGCAAACAACTGTGCATATCTCTCTATCAGTGTTATAGCGGGCGAACAATTTGAGTTTACCCTGTATAAGCTTTATACAGGGTAAAACGGATTTATTTGGGTTTAGACCCCATGGGGAGTTGGGCATCTGAGTGGTGCTAAAGACAAGCACATTTCTGTGAGCTGTTTGCAGGTAAACCTGCAGCTTTGGGGCAAGTAATTCAGACCCTGGGTCTTTGTTGGAGCAGACGGGAGTGTCTGGCTCAGCAAGATAGGGTGCTGGAGTCCTGAGCTGGCAGGGAAAACAGGAGCAGAGGTAGTTTTGGTACATTAGGTGGCAGCTCCCAAGGGGGTTTCTGTGATCCAACCCATCACACCTTCCCTGGAGTGTGCCTCGGGCCCGTGGGCCCCCGGCCACTGCCACCACCACCACCACT
Organism: Emys orbicularis; assembly: GCF_028017835.1. Taxonomy (NCBI): domain Eukaryota; kingdom Metazoa; phylum Chordata; order Testudines; family Emydidae; genus Emys; species Emys orbicularis. Next base: position 91,154,405 of record NC_088687.1, on the reverse strand, counting down.
GGCAGCACACCGGGGCTAAGGCAGCTTCCTGCCCGGCCTCGTTCTGCACCGCTCCCAGAAGTGGCCGGCACGTCCCTGTGGCTCCAGGGGGCTGGGGGCGAAAGAGTGTCTCCGCGTGCTGCCCCTGCCCCAAGCGCTGACTCCACAGCGCCAATGGGAACTGCAGGGGCAGTGCCTGCGGGCAGCAGCACACGGATACTCCCCAGCTCCTCTGCCTAGGACCCGCTGCCAGAGGGGTGTGCGGGTCACTTTCAGGAGCTGCCTGAGGAAAGCGCTGCCCACAGCCAACCCCCTGCCCCAGCCCAGAGTCCACATCTAAACTCCTTCCCAGAGCCCACACCCCGCCCCCCTCCTATACCCCAACCCCCTACTCCAGCCCAGAGCCCACACCCCCCACCCAAACTCCCTCCCAGAGCCTGCCCCCTGCCCCCTCTCCTGCACCCCAACCCACTGCCCCAGCCCAGAGTCTGCACCCCTCCCGCACCCAAACTCCCTCCCAGAGCCTTACGCAGGTGCGGGGGGGCTGGACTTGGACCCGTTCTGGGCACCTCCAAAAATTATACAAACCTGATTCCCCTGTATAGAACATTCTTCCAGTATCTTCAAAAGTAGTTATGTATGTGCAAAATGTCTTTGATTTTCTACTCTACAATAGTAGATTTGATTTGCAAAATTAAATAGTTGTGGAACTTTTGGCAAGTTGAAAGAGTTAGAAAAGTTTCATTTTGGATTGAACCAAAGGTTAATTTTGTGCATTTTAAACCCTTTTTAAAATAAAGTCAAAGGAAATGAAGGATGAGATTCACAAAAACAAGGAGGAGGAGGAGCTCTCCCCAATAGGTCGGTGGTTAGGGTACTCACCTGATATGTGGGAGACCAGGTCGAATGCTACTCTGGAGCAAGGTCTTCACTGCAGGTTGTTTTCATCCCAGGGGAGTTCCCTGACAATTGGGCTTTAGAGTCATTTTCTCTTGCTCTGACCTAGTGACTATTCAAGTACTGTATTTTATACAAAGCATCAACAGGAGAGTGAAAAACCCCATCCTGGAATACCAAACAGCATACTGATTAGAGCTCTCACCTAGGAGGGGGTAGATCAGGCTTCAAGCCTGTACTCCAGAATGTGGATTTGAACCTAGGTCTTTTACTTACCAAGCAGGCCCCTAACCACTGGGATGTGGGGGGTGCCACTTCTCATAGGTTTTAGGACTCTAACCCTCCATCTCCTCCAGTTTTGTGACTAGCACTTGCCTCCCTTTATGAATAGAGCCTGAAAAGTCAAAGTTTAGCTTTGATAGTAAAAAAATGAATCATTTCAACATTTCAAAGATATTTTGTTGTTGTTTTGACCAACACTATTTACCAAAATTGAATTTAATCTGCAGTGTGTGTTTGTTGAAAAAGATATTTTGGCTGAAAAAACTTGCCCAGCTGTATAGATCATTTTTTTCTTGGTTAAAGAGGAGAAACCACTTAGTGCTTTGAATAAACTCAGACACCCAAAACAGCAGGAAGGTAACTGGGACTGCCTGAGGCAGATTCTCATCCGGATTAAGTCATTATAGCTCTAATGACTTCAGCTGTGCTATGCTGATTTACACCCGCTGAATATCTGGCCCCCTAACTTTAAAAAGTACTTTCGGGCTATCTAATCCTTATGCATTGCACACTGACCCCAGGAGCCAATGGATAGCACTGGGCAAGGAAATCAATAAATTGCACCCTCCCTTGTTACTTTAATAAACACTCTACTTGAGAAGTGATTATTTATATGGCCATCCCCTTAAACAAGGTACAATAAAGATCTAACAAAAATTAGAAAAGTTCACTGAATACAAGAGAAGACATGGGTACAGTAAATAGAAATTTGGGCCTTTTCACAAGTATTAATTGATGCTACATCCAAAGATGAGTTATTATTACATAAATAAATAAGCTTGTGAGGCCGATACTTACTGTATTTACTTTGGAAATATGCTTCATTTTCACTAAAAACACAGGCAGCAATGCTGCTCTTAAGAAGAGAAAATACAAAAGGTAAAAATCCAAACCAAACCATTTTGGATTTCTTTGGTGGCTTTGATTCAAAGGGCTCTGAATCAAATATATATTTAAGAAAAAGGTGTGGGGGGGGGAAGTGATCTGGGAAACTAAAGACCTTTTTGTTCGACCTCAGTTGTACTTAGAACAAATTTTCAAAGGGAGAGTAATTAAAGACATGACAGTAAACTGTAGTTAGAATAAAATACAATGTGGTTTTACAAAAAGTAGATCGTGCCTTACCAACCTGATCTCATTCTTTAACATAACCAGTTTTTTTAGACAAAGGAAATGCAATAGATCTAATCTACCTGGATTTCAGTAAAGCATTTGATACAGTCCCATTTGAGAAATTAATTACATTGGAAAAGGTAGGGATTACTATGAAAATTGAAAGGCGGGTAAGGAACTGGCTGCCAGACTGGAGGGAGGTTACTAGTGGCATTCCTCAAGGATCAGTTTGGGGACCAATCTCATTTAACATTTTCATTAAATGACCTTGGCACAAAAAATACGAGCATGCTAATGAAGTTTGCAGATGACACAAAGTAGGGAGCAATTGCCAATACGAGGAGGAACAGAATATCATGCAAGAAGATTTGGGTGACCTTGAAAACTGGAGTAACAGAAATGGGATGAAATGTAATAGTGCAGAGTGCAAGGTCATGCTCTTAGGGACTAACAGCAAGAGTTTGTGCTACAAGCTGGGGACTTACCAGTTGGAAGTGAAAAGAGGAGAAAGACATGGGATTACAAGTTGACTATGAGCCACCAATGTGAGGTGACCGTGAAAAAGGCTAATGCAGTCCTATGATGTGTTAGGTGAAGTATTTCTAGCAGAAATAGGGAAATGTTACCACCATTATACAAGGCACTCATGAGATCTCACTTGGAATAGTGTGTGCAATTCTGGTCTCCCATGTTTAAGGAAGATGGATTCAAACTGGAACAGGTGCAGAAAAGGGCTACTGGGATGATAAGAGGAATGGAGACCTTACCTTATGAAAGGAGACTCAAACTTGGTTAGCCTAGCCAAACAAAAGCTGAAGGGAAATATGATTGTTCTCTGTAAATATGTCAGATGGATGAACACCATGGAAGGAAAGGAGTTATTTAAATTAAGGGCCAGTGTTGGCACAAGAATGAATGGATAAAAATTGGCCATCAACAAGTTTAGGCTTGAAATTAGATGAAGATTTCTAAACATCAGAGGAGTGAAGTTCTGGAACAGCCTTGCAAGGGAAGTAGTGGAGGGGGGAACCTAACTTGTTTCAAGACTGAGCTAGATAAATTTATAGAGGGGACGGTATGATGAGGTTGTCTACAATGGCATATGGTCTATCCACGACTGTATTTGCAAATATCTCCAATGGCTGGAGATAGAACACTAGATGGGGAGGTCTCTGAGTTACTACAGAGAATTCTTTCCCTGCTGTCTGGCTAGTGGGTCTCACCCACATGCTCAGAGTCCAACTAATCACCATATTTGGAGTTGGGAAGGAGTTATCCCCTAGGTCAGATTGGCAGAGACCTGGGGAGGTGGGAGAGGGGGAACAGTTGCCTTTTTCTGCAGCATTGGGCATGGGTTACTTGCTGGTTTGAACTACAGTAAAAGGTAGATTCTCTTTAACTTGAAGTCTTTAAATCAAGATTTGAGGAGTTCAGTAACTCAGCCTGAGGTTATGGGCCTATAGCAGGAATCTGTGAGTGAGGTTCTGTGTCCTGAGATGTGCAATTCAGACTAGCTTGACACCAGAGGGGATCATTGTTATAATGTCTATGTGTCTAAATTCTGCCTTTACTGACTCGATGGCAAAAAACTCTCATTGACTTCAATGGGGTAGACTTAAGTTTCAACCTGCATGACTGCCCTTGAGTTGGGTTGAAACAAATCTATTATTTTGTTTAAATACACCAAAATGAGTGGTTCTAGACCAGTCTTTAGCTGATCATGTTATATTTGGCATACATGATAATTTCATGCTTACCCTAAAGAGAAGAAAATACTCCTACACACAATATTTATTGTGTACTTTTAATTTTAGCAACATTTTTGAATGCATAGTTTTATAATCTTGAGTTTAGTCGCAAATGGAGAGCTGATTTCAGCAAGAAACTATAAATAGAACAGGCAGTCTAGTTAATGCCTATGCTGTTCCACTGATGATCTTAAAGCTCCCTGAAGGGACCACCCATCAAAAAGGTAGTTCTGTTTCAGTGGTGCTCATTTGTGTCACTCCTGTGAATTAGGTTTAATGGTTTGCTAATGTGATTGGCCATTAAGTACAGAAGTAAAGTTAGAATGCCAATGCCATTTCACCCCAGGGGTGAGGAGTGCCTGATTTGGCTCACACCACGGATCTAAAGATACAGGTCCTTAATAATATGACATTTCCTTGTCACAGCTGATCATGCTGCTCTTTAAAATTATACTAAATTACATAATATTCATGGTTTTAGGTCTAAGACTTTATTGAAAAATAAAAATGAAAATGACAAATAGGTATGAATTGTGCCTAGAACAATAGACACTGATTCTTGATATGGGGGCCTCTAATTTTATTGTTTATTATTTCTATTGCAGTAGCACCTGCATTGCAAATGTTAAGTCTTCCTCACTTTTGCCTCCTCCCTCCCCCCCCCCCCACTAAGGGGGCTGGGGAGGGAAGTAAAAAGTAACAAAAGGATTCCATTAGTTGCAATGCTGAAAACTTCAGGTATATCAGTACATCCACTATATTCTAACTGAACCTGACAGTTATCTCTGTTTCATTGTCTTTGGAAAGTGACACATAAGGCAATGAGGTTATAGCTGCAGTGACGGGAGAAGCAGCAGAAAGCCTATACATATGCATAATTACCTATCTATATTCTTTCTATCTAACTTTCAAAGTTAATGAGAGCTTGGGTTCTGACAAAAGGTAAATGTGCCCAAAAGGGATCTTTGCACGGGACTGGAGGCCTATAGGGTAGTTATATGGTAGGTGTGGGTGTAGGACATTTTTTTTATTGAACATGGCCACAAGATCGCTGTACTTGGCCAGAGTCAAGGAACTAGTATTTCCCGAAGCTAATGTAGTACCAAGCAGGGAGGATGGTTTCCCAGGGGTGGATTCTGTCTTCTTCCCACTGGATCTTACTAGGCACTGCAGCTGGCTAAACCCGGAGTTGAACCATATTTCCTGCACCACCCCGGAAATGGTCAGGTTGTCAAAAGACAGCCAGGGGAGGCCCAATATGACCCAAAAGTGTGATGAAAGAATCAGGTTGAACTACATATTTTCCTGGTGGTCCCCAATCTCAACTTGGAGGGGTGCTAAATTGCATCTCCTTTTAACTTCATCCTTCATGGTACCATTGGCATTGATCAAGTTTCCTATGTACACATGATTTTATTTGTTCTATGACTTCCCTGCTGCCGTATTTTAACACTGTCACTTTTCTAAGTTGCAATCACTTGGTCTTGCAATTATTGTAAGTCAGCTACATCAGTTTTCCAAGATAATGAAGAGTGCTATAATTAATTCAAACATGTCCGCCAGTTGTAAGATATCTACATAAACTAAAGAGCTTAACTCTAGATCACCCAATGTCATGCCCTCTAACTTGTCTAAGATTCTTAATGTCCAATTTAAAAATGTGATGAAAAGTGACAGACATTCCACGTCCACTTGACTTGAACCAGTCACTTAATTCTCCTCCAGTTCTTATGGCTCTACAGGAGTCTTCATGTCATCTTTTGTAAGTGCAATTATCCTATCCGGAACTCTGTATGATTTTACTACTTTCCATAACACTTCCCTCCAAAGTGAATCAAATGCTTTTGTGAAGTCAATGAAAATAGCAAACTATTTTAATCCCTATTCTCCCTTCCCCTTCTCTCCCCCATCAACTGTTAGAGAGTGAATATCTGATCAATACAACTTCAGCCTGGTCTGAAGTCACACTGTTTAAGGCCAGCTTTAGAGGAAGTAGCAGGCAATAATCTGTTGACAATTACTTTCATCATGATTTTTCTGGTACCAGTAATAAGCATCTACCTCTCTCTAATTATTCAGATCAGCAGGATCGCCTTTCTTCAGGATAACTAGTGCCTGTAGCTAGTCATCTGATACCTCTTCTTGCTCCCATAATATATGTGTTCCATACTTATTGCTAGGGAAATGAGAGACACTTAAGAGAAACTCAAGCTCACCAAACTTTAGAGAAGACTGAGGGAAGTCAGTGACCATTCCCCACTGCATACAGTTCTGCTACCCTCAAACTTAAAAGCCCTGGGAACAATTTTTACCTTCAGTTCTCTTCTTGGGGTTGTCCTGAAGGTCTGCTATATCCCTCCTCCAGATGCCTTTAGGGGACAGCGGGGTGGTCCCACCCACCTGTCAGATCCTCAGGGGAAGCCAGGCTGGCTGTCCCACTCTTCCACCTACTGTCTTTGGAGACTGTCAGTGTAAGATGGCTCCCCAAGAAGTAATATCTTTAGAAAGGCAGGCAGACTGCTGACTAGAGGACAAGCAACAGTGGGTCTGGGAAACACTCTTCCAGCAATAGTGCTGCCACTTTAAATGCCATTTAGTGTATTTTGGGGCTGATACTTCTCAGAATGCATTATAGTAAAATTTTACCTTTTTCTGGGATGTATCAGCCCCACAATAAGACAAGTGGCACTTCAGCATCAGCAACTGGACCAGAAAAGAATTTCCACTATAGCTAAATGGGCATGGTGGAATACCCATTCCCTTAATTTCCCATGCATGTAGTGTGCAAGCTGGCTTATCTTGGCCTCCTGAGGAGACAAGGGAAGGAGAAAGGCCAGACAGCCATTCCCTTACAAATATTAGGAAGAGATTTGTAGGTCACTAGCCCCTAAGAATACAACTTTAGTTCAGGGGTGAGGAATCACAGGGACACTTGAAGAGCCCAGGTTGTGTGATGTGAAGGAAGGTCCCTTGGTCTGCTCTGGGGAAGGGATAAGTGTGGCAAGAGGAACAATTACAGACCAGTTTTTCCTCACACACTGTTGCTTGAGGCTAACTTGGAAATTTTAGATTTACGTGCTCCGAGAACTCCAAACAAACCTCTGTGGGGCTGTAGAGGGTTTCACACTCACCACAGGTGCTGGGAATTAGTTCTTGTCCCATCTGGTGATCCCTGCTGTTGGTTACTCATGCTGCGACACCCTCTCATTCACCAGGATGCTCCTGCCAGGTCACTAGATAGACCCCACCCCCCCTTCTGGGGTAACAAAGTTCCACCAGACATGCTGTCCATATGTCATCTCAGGCAGTCTTCCATTCCAATTCTTGGTCCTGTGCCACTTTGCCAGTGGCTGGTAGGGAACCTGGGCCCACCCTCTACTCTGGGTTCCAGCCCAGGGATCCTATGACTAGCAATCCAGATCTGCTCAATCTCAGCTCCAGTTGCTGGTTTCCTGGGCTCTTTCCTACCCCACCTATCAACTTACCTCCAGAGTTTCCTCCACTCCCCATGGCTACTTCACCCCTCTAGAGTCTCTTGTAAGATTTCTTAGTCCAGGGTAGGGCCCTGGGGTTTACTCTCTTCCTTGTCCCTGGCCAACTCCCTTTCTCTCTACAATGTGATATCACACCTCATCCCTGCAGCCTGTTCCTGATCTTACTTTCTAGTTTATAATCCTAGCTCAGCTTCTCCCGCAGCTGCACTTCATCTGCTGTTAGGCTTTATCAATCCCTGGTTCCCTGCCTGGTGCAGCATATATGGTTAACGGGGCCCTTCTGGCTCACATTAACCCACCCAGGGTTTGTGTGCCCCATCACAGGGCCAAAACCTCGGGCAAAGTTAGACTGCAGGTTTATAGTGCTCAGATGACAAATGAGATCCAAAAAAATGCATACTAATGAAAAAAATCCAGATTTCAGAAATGGAGCTCCAAATCAAACAAAAAGAACAAAGAAATATGCTACAGTGTTCTGAAGTAGTTGTCCATAACAGTATAGTTTCATTAATGCTATCATTGCTAGAGTTGGTCAGCAAACTGAGAATTTTTCTGGCTTTCTTCTTTTTTTGGTGAGAAAAAAACTTTTCTAGATTTGTAAGTGCTTCAAATACTCTGTTTTCCAAATGACAAAAATTGGAAAACATTCAGAAATTGGTAAATTTCAATTTCATTTAATCAATTTTTATTTTTTTTCTTCCCAAAAAGTGTATTTAGAAAGTGAAATATTTAATCAAAAACTAAATTTTTCCATGGAATCATAAAATCATAGACTTTAAGGTCAGAAGGGACCTTTATGATCATCTAGTCTGACCTCCTGCACAACACAGGCCATAGAATCTCACCCACCCACTCCTGCAACAAACCCCTAACCTATGTCTGAGCCATTGAAGTCCTCAAATCATAGTTTAAAGACTTCAAGGTGCAGAGAATCCTCCAGCAAATGACCCTTGCCCCACACTGCAGAGGAAGGCAAAAAACCCCCAGGGCCTCTGCCAATCTGCCCTGGAGAAAAATTCCTTCCCGACCCCAAATATGGTGATCAGCTAAACCCTGAGCATGTGGGCAAGACTCACCAGCCAGACACCCAGGAAACAATTCTCTGTAGTAACTCAGATCCCACCCCATCTAACATCCCATCACAGGCCATTGGGCATATTTACCACAAATAGTCAAAGATCAATTAATTGCCAAAATTAGGCTATCCCATCATACCATTCCCTCCATAAACTTATGAAGCTTAGTCTTGAAGCCAGATATGTCTTTTGCCCCCACTGCTCCCCTTGGAAGGCTGTTCACTCCTCTGATGGTTAGAAACTTTCATCTAATTTCAAGTCTAAACTTCCTGATGGCCAGTTTATATCCATTTGTTCTTGTGTCCACATTGGTACTGAGCTTAAATAACACTGCTCTACAGCCAAAATGCTTCTGAGATAAATGTAGTCAAACTTTACTAATTCTGGGTCACTGAGAATGAAAATGATGCTTAAAATTGTTGATTGGCTCTAGTTTTCAAGATATGCTATTGGGTCAGTATATACGACCCTTGACTTGGGAATGGCAGAGGATAAGTGAGTTATAAAGGGAAGGGATCTCAATTTAAACCAGAAATGACTAAAATGCATCTTTGACTGGATCTATGAATAAATCGATGACTGGGTTTGGACAGTACTTGCTTTTTAGGCAAAACAATGAATGATGCAATCTGAAGCTGGTATTGCGTCATACATGATATGAATTGCATCGTGTTATTCCTAGAAGTCATGGATGATGCAATCATAACGAAGCTTACATCAGTCTGCTGAGCAAATTGCCCTATATCAGCTCTAGAAATCATACAGTGTCGTGCTCTCTTATTTGTCAGTGTTTGATTTTGCAAAGGGACACATTTCTGTTTAGCCAAAGTGAGCAGAGATGCCTCGTACTTGTGTGAACAGTGCAGATAACTTCTGCTATGTTTGTGGTGAAGTGACTTTTGCATCACAAAAGCGCAGTATAAGCACTATGGTTAAGAAAGCCTATCACCTTTATTTTGGCTGCAAAATTGGAGATCAGGACAAGAGGTGGGCCCCACACATATGCTGCAACACTTGTGCAACAAATCTTCGCCAGTGGTTGAACAGGAAAAGGAAATCTATGCCTTTTGCAGTGCCAATGATTTGGAGAGAGCCAACAGATCATACCAGCAATTGTTACTTCTGCATGGTGCCTCCAGTTGGGAAAGGTGTGTCAAAGAAGAAAAAGTGGACTGTGCATTATCCAAACATTCCATCAGCTATATGCCCAGTACCCCACGGAGAAGGACTGCCAGTTCCTGTTGCACCAGAATCATTCTCACTTGAGTCAGACGAGGAAGAGGAAGAGGATGAAACTTCTGGTCCTGAACCATCAATGTCACAGGACCCACATTTTCTCCCATCCTCCTCCTCTGAACCACACCTCATAACACAAGGTGAACTGAATGACCTTGTCAGGGATTTGGAACTACCCAAGAGTAAGGCAGAGCTGTTGGGCTCCAGACTACAGCAGTGGAATCTCCTGGCAGGTGATGTTAGGGTTTCCATGTTCCGTGACCGCCAAAAGGATCTTGTCCCTTTCTTCTTCATGGAAGGTGATCTTGTAGCCTGCAACAACATCGATGATGTGATGGCAGCCCTCAACATCGTTCACAATCCAGATGAGTGGAGACTGTTCATTGATTCATCGAAGACGAGTCTTAAAGCTGTTTTACTGCATAATGGCAATGTTTTGCCATCAATTCCAGTTGGTCATGCAGTCCATAAGAAGGAAACCTATGACAACATGAAACAACTTTTGAGGTGCATAAACTATGACCAACATCAGTGGCAGCTTTGTGGCGATTTGAAGGTTGTTGTTCTCTTGCTTGGTCTGCAGACTGGATACACAAAGTACTGCTGTTTTCGCTGCGAATGGGATAGTCGTGCAAGAGATTCCCACTACATCAAGAAAGATTGGCCACTCTGACATTCATTGGAGCCTGGGAGGAAAAGTGTTCAGCATCCACCACTTGTTGAATCAAGGAAGATTTTGTTACCACCCTTACATATCAAGCTGAGTCTGATGAAGAACTTTGTCAAGGCCATTGACAAAACACAAGCAGCTTTCAAGTACCTCTGTGGAAAATTTCCAGGGTTAAGTGAAGCTAAGATAAAGGAAGGTGTCTTTGTTGGTCCTCAGATTCGTGAACTTCTTCGAGATGATGCATTTGACTATGCACTGCGTGGCAAGGAAAAGACGGCATGGAAAGCCTTCCAGTTAGTGGCAATAAATTTTCTCGGAAACAACAAGGCAGACAACTACAGGTTGTTGGTGGAAAACCTCCTCAAGGCATACAAAAGCCTTGGTTGCAACATGCAACTAAAGATACATTTTTTGCACTCTCATCTAGATTTTTTTCCACCGAACTGCGGAACAGTGAGCGACGAGCACGGCGAGCGATTTCACCAGGACATTGCAACAATGGAGAAACGCTCTCAGGGCAAATGGAGCCCATCAATGCTTGCAGACTATTGCTGGACAGTGACAAGAGATGCTCCATTTAATGAATACAAGAGACAAGCCAAGAAGCGCCGAATAGACACTGAATAGGACTAAACTATGTACATAATAGTTTTTTGACTTTTGTTTCATAATACATTTTATTTATATAACCCTTTTGCTGATTTTTAAAGTGTTACATAAACAGGACAGGTGAAATATTATCATGTAAAGCAACCATAAACACATGAAAAGACCTAGGTTTACAATTTATGATTAAAACTCTATCTACACAATATACATAGACATAAAATGTAAAAACTTAAATATCTTAGAAACAGTAGCCAATCAGTTGTTTTAATTGTCATATTTGAATTCAGCACATCAGCACTATGATGAGATAACTGGCTCTGTGGATGAGGGGAAAGCAGTGGATGTGTTAATCCTTGACTTTAGCAAAGCTTTTGATACAGTCTCCCACAGTATTCTTGCTGCCAAGTTAAAGAAGTATGGGCTGGATGAATGGACTGTAAGGTGGATAGAAAGCTGGCTAGATCGTCGGGCTCAACGGGTAGTGATCAATGGCTCCATGTCTAGTTGGCAGCCAGTTTCAAGCGGAGTGCCCCAAGGGTCGGTCCTGGGGCCGATTTTGTTTAATATCTTTATTAATGATCTGGAGGATGGTGTGGACTGCACTCTCAGCAAGTTTGCCGATGACACTAAACTAGGAGGCGTGGTAGATACACTAGAGGGTAGGGATCGGATACAGAGGGACCTAGACAAATTAGAGGATTGGACCAAAAGAAACCTGATGAGGTTCAACAAGGACAAGTGCAGAGTCCTGCACTTAGGACGGAAGAATCCCATGCACAGCTACAGACTAGGGACCGAATGGCTAGGTAGCAGTTCTGCAGAAAAGGACCTAGGGGTCACAGTGGACGAGAAGCTGGATATGAGTCAACAGTGTGCTCTTGTTGCCAAGAAGGCTAACAGCATTTTGGGCTGTATAAGTAGGGGCATTGCCAGCAGATCGAGGGACGTGATCGTTCCCCTTTATTCGACATTGGTGAGGCCTCATCTGGAGTACTGTGTCCAGTTTTGGGCCCCACACTACAAGAAGGATGTGGAAAAATTGGAAAGAGTCCAGCGGCGGGCAACAAAAATGATTAGGGGTCTGGAGCGCATGACTTATGAGGAGAGGCTGAGGGAACTGGGATTGTTTAGTCTGCAGAAGAGAAGAATGAGGGGGGATTTGATAGCAGCCTTCAACTACCTGAAGGGGGGTTCCAAAGAGGATGGAACTCGGATGTTCTCAATGGTGGCAGATGACAGAACAAGGAGCAATGATCTCAAATTGCAGTGGGGGAGGTCTAGGTTGGATATTAGGAAACACTATTTCACTAGGAGGGTGGTGAAGCACTGGAATGCGTTACCTAGGGAGGTGGTGGAGTCTCCTTCCTTGGAGGTTTTTAAGGCCCGGCTTGACAAAGCCCTGGCTGGGATGATTTAGTTGGGACTTGGTCCTGCTTTGAGCAGGGGGTTGGACTAGATGACTTCCTGAGATCCCTTCCAATCCTGATATTCTATGATTCTATGATTCTATGAAAATACATAATAAATAGCACATTTTATCTCTGAAGCAGACGACTTCTCAAAAATTGTAGACCAGTGTAATTCCTCTCCCTCCCTGGTATTTATTCCTCTGATATATTTATAGAGAGCAATCATATCTCCCCTCAGCCTTCTTTTGGTTAGGCTAAACAAGCTAAGGTCTTTGAGTCTCCTTTCATAAGACAGTTTTTCCATTCCTTGGATCATCCTGGTAGCCCTTCTCTGTACCTGTTCCAGTTTGAATTCATCCTTCTTAAACATTGGAGACCAAAACTGCACACAGTATTCCAGATGAGGTCTCACCAGTGCCTTGTATAACGGTACTAACACCTCCTAATCTCTACTGGAAATACCTCGCCTGATGCATACCAAGACCGCATTAGCTTTTTTCATGGCCATATCACATTGGCGGCTCATAGTCATCCTGTGATCAACCAATACTCCGAGGTCCTTCTCCTCCTCTGATCCTTCCAACTGATGCGTCCCCAGCTTATAACAAAAATTCTTGTTATTAATCTCTAAATGCATGACCTTGCACTTTTCACTATTAAATTACATCCCATAATTATTACTCCAAATCTTCCTGTATGACATCCCAGTCCTTCTCTGTATTGGCAATACCTCCCAGCTTTGCGTCATCCACAAACTTCATAAGCACATTCCAACTTTTTGTGCCAAGGTCAGTAATAAAAAGATTAAATAAGATTGGTTCCAAACCGATCTCTGAGGAGCTCCATTAGTAACCTCCCTCCAGCTTGACAGTTCACCTTTCAGTATGACCCGTTGTAGTCTCCCCTTTAACCAGTTCCTTATCCACTTTTCAATTTTCATATTGATCCCCATCTTTTCCAATTTAGCTAATAATTCCCCATGTGGAACCATATCAAATGCCTTACTGAAATCGAGGTAAATTAGATCCACTGCATTTCCTTTGTCTAAAAGATCTGTTACCTTCTCAAAGAAGGAAATCAGGTTGGTTTGGCACAATCTACCTTTTGTAAAACCATACTGTATTTTGTCCCAATTACCATTGACCTCAATGTCCTTAACTACTTTCTCTGTCAAAATTTTTCCCAAGACCTTGCATACTACAGATGTGAAACTAATAGGCCTGTAGTTATCCGGATCACTTTTTTTCCCTTTCTTAAAAATGGCAACTATTTTAGCAATTCTCCAATCATATGGTACATCCCCTGAGTTTACAGATTCATTAAAAATTCTTGCTAATGGACTTGCAATTTCATGTGCCAGTTCCTTTAATATTCTCGGATGAAGATTATCTGGGCCCCCGATTTAGTCCCATTAGGCTGTCCGAGTTTGGCTTCTACCTCAGATGTAGTAATATCTTCTTCCATATCCTCATTCCCATTTGTCATCCTGCCATTATCACTAAGCTCCTCATTAGCCTCATTAAAGACTGAGGCAAAGTATTTGTTTAGATATTGGGCCATGCCTAGGTTATCCTTAACCTCCACTCCATTCTGAGTGTTCTGGTGCCACTTCTTCTTTCTTTGTTTTCTTCTTATTTATATGGCTCTAGAATCTTTTACTATTGGTTTTAATTCCCTTTGCAAGGTCCAATTCTACATGGCTTTTGGCCTTTCTCACTTTATCCCTACATGTTCTGACCTCAATAAGGTAGCTTTCCTTGCTGATCCCTCCCATCTTCCATTCCTTGTAGGCTTTCTGCTTTTTCTTAATCACCTCTCTGAGATACTTGCTCATCCAGCTTGGTCTACAACACCTGCCTATGAATTTTTTCCCCTTTCTTGGGATGCAAGGCTTCTGATAGTTTCTACAACGTTGACTTGAAGTAATTCCAGGCCTCCTCCGCCTTTAGATCCACAAGTTCTTCAGTCCAATCCACTTCCCTAACTAATTTCCTTAATTTTTTAAAGTTAGCCCTTTTGAAATCAAAAACCCTAGTCACCGATCTATTTTTGTTTATCCTTCCATTTAGTTTGAACTGAATTAGCTCAAGATCGCTCAAACCAAGGTTGTCCCCTAAAACCATTTCTTCGATGAGGTCTTCACTACTCACCAAAGCCAAATCTAAAATGGCATCCCCTCTTGTTGGTTCAACAACTACTTGATGAAGGAATCCATCAGCTATCACATCCAGGAAAATCTGAGTCCTATTATTATTACTAGCACTTGTCCTCCAGTCTATATCTGGGAAGTTAAAGTCTCCCATGATCACACAATTCCCATTAGTATTTACTTCATTAAAAACATTAAAGAGATCTCTATCCATATCCAAATCAGATCCCGGTGGTCTATAGCACACCTCAAGCACTATCCCAGGGGAAGCTCTAGTAGCTTTCTTCCACAATGTGATTTTTGCCTAGACTGACTCTGTCTTATCCATTCCATCACTTCTTATTTCTTTAAAGTCTACCTCATCATTGATATACAATGCTACTTCTCCACCTTTGCCTTTATTTCTGTCTTTCCTAAACAGCACATACCCTTCAATACCTGTACTCCAGTCATGACTACTATTCCACCATGTTTCTGTTATCCCTATAATATCTGGTTTCTCTTTCTGCACCAGTAACTGCATCAGTAACTCTAGTTCCACCATTTTGTTACCTAGGCTCCTCGCATCGGTGTACAAACATCTTAATTTTTGCTGTTTCACATTCTTTACCCGATTAGGCACATTCTACCGCCAATATCACCTATTAGACTGTTATCGACATTACCCTTCCTCCTTATGTCCATTCTTCTATCCACGGCTGTATCCTCCTTACTTCGTTTTCTTCCCTCTCAATGTTAAAATCCGGCATGGAGATTACCTGGACATCTTCCAACCATCTCCCCCAAATTCCTAGTTTAAAGCTCTCTTAATCAGTTGTGCCAGCCTCCATCCTAGAAGTCTATTTCCCTCCCTATTCAGGTGAAGTCCATCCCAAGAGAACAGTCCCGTCTGTCAAGGGCCAAGGAGGTCTGAGTGTCCCATTTATAAGCTCTGTTCCTGAAACAAGACCACAATGAGATAAATTATGGTCTCAGTGTAGCCAAGAGCCAGTTTGGTTTATTGTGTCAAGATACATGGATTGAGTGGGTGATTATGGAAAAACGTTAAGCTTTCACACAGGAACAAAAATCCAGTTCACCCTCACCCAGTTTTATTACAAGTAACACAGACAGAGCCACTTTTAATTAAATTCAGGGGAAAGACACATATTGACATCAGTTGGAGATGGATCATGCCCTACATTCTTAAAGTCTTCCATCTTGTACAATTAACATACATTTCGGTATACAAGGTGTTTAATCTAGGCACAATGTGCCTGTTCACAATTATAAAGGAGTAATGTTGTAATACAACAGATCCAGTTCTGTCCTTGGACACATACTTCAGGATTCCTAATGACTAAAATGGAAACTGTATGCAACAATCCAGAACTAACTGTACAGCAGGTATTAAAGTAAATGTGAGGTAAGAAGCCAGGGTCAGATATACACTTTATGCACCCCTAGGCACAGCATCTTCAAGGCCTCCCTCCAATCCCCTCTGCCTACAGCTGACCTTCGTGTTTTCTGTAAAAAACGAAACAAAAAGAAATAGAAACACAGCCTCCCCAGGAAGGCATGATACCCTCCGCCACGCACTGCGCTCCCAACCCAGGGTTCAGCCCACCCAGGCGAGGAGCAAGGGGGGGACTGTACCTCTTCCCATGGAGAGCGGTCCCTAGTTGTCTTCTGTCCCTCCCGCAGCCACGCTCTGGCTCTGCCCATGCAAGTGAATGGGGCGCTGGCCACGCCCTTCCCTCTCCCTCCCTAGGGTGGAGGCAGAGGGGCGGCTGAGATTGGGAAGGGCGGGGACATGCCCAGCACCCTCAGCAGCTGCCCCGCCCAGCCGTGGCTCACAGTGCCTCCAGGCGGGCTAATTCATATGCTCACCCTGCTCCAGCCCTACAGGCTGGGTGGCCACCAACCTGTGCCAGGAGCCCGGCCACCCACAGGGGAGCTGTATGTATTAACTTTTTAACTTTTAACCCACTTTTAATTTTTAGGTGCCCCTAGAACATCGGTGTCCCTAGGCACATGCCTAATGTGCCTTATGGAAATCCGGCCCAGTAAGCAGCTTAGTATCTGCACAACACAATGAAAAGTTCACCCCTACAGATATGTTATTTTGCTTTAAAAAATATATGTTTTTAATTCATCATCAAAGCAACTAAATACTTATAATGGCTACAAAAGAGAAAAACAAAACAGAGTTCATTTCAATCACACAAAGCTTCACATAATAATAGGGCCAAAATCTACCCTCAAACTCTCTTGAACTCTAAGATGAACAGAATTTGGCCCTGTGTGTCTGTAAAGCCTACTGGATATAAATGCACAGCTGAAAGAGAAAAGTTAAACTTAGGAGATAGAACAAAGGTTGCCATTGTGTGGCTTCTATTACATGATGTATGGAGTTTTAACTGAGACTAAGTTTGGTCAGTGAAATATAAAGGAAGTGCCTCACTGTCTATCCAAGTTCATACGGCTTAGCTTTACACCACATGGCAGTGCATAGTATAGACCACGTGGCTAAAAGAATGAGCTATTCACTCAGGTCTCATAATCTTGCTCTATTTTGGCCCCCTGGGTCAACAGCTTCCAAGTGAAGCATAGAGTGCTCTGAGGAAACAGCCTTACATTCCTCAGTGATATAGTTTGTTATTGGAAAATTCCATTTAAATCAGCAGATAAAAGAATCTAGCCAATGAGTTCATATAGCATAGCAGTAATCAAAAAGAGTTTGGAACTTTTGGACATTTCAATTAATGTTTAAGACTTATTCAAAGCAACATCAATCTACATTTAAGAAGATTGGCGTACAAGTAATTACTATTCACCTTTCCTATCTTTCAGCTGTATTCTCACCTATGTTGAACCTTTGGTGATAAGCTCATCTTCCCTCTTCACTTTGACCAATAAAAGAATGAGGTGAGCTATGGATTTTAATTTTAGGTATATTTTTAAAAAGGGAGGACAGGGAAAAATTAAAAACATGCTTATATGAAAGTACATGAGATGAATTCATACAAATACAGAATCCTGTAAAGGGAAGTTCTGTATTACAATGCCAGACCTCAGGTTCTCAAAAATAGTTTTATTCACCAACAATAAATTTGTTTATTTATTTTATGCACAGCCTTATTTCAGTACCCAGCAGCTATTATTTCTGTGCTCCCAAAGCAAAACACATACTATATGAAACAGCACTGGTTTGGCTCCAGGAGTTGCTGTAATTTTAAGACCATTTGTACCAAAATTTGTAGACAATTACTCTTTGTTCCAAAACCCAGCACTGACAAACTCGCAACTGACTTCATTATTTCAATGCTTAGTGCTGCAGGACTCAACTTTGTGAGTGCCTTGCCACCCAGTGGAATCTGCAACCCCGAGTCAGGCACTCAGGCTCCCTATACAAAGCATGGGGAGAGTTAGGTGTCTAAGAATGGGTTCTACAAAATCCAGCATGCTGAGTGTTGAACCACCTATGTTAGCCAATTGAAAAATGCCAAGCAGAGGGATATGACCTAAGCCCCATCCCTCAAATGGACTTAAGCACCTAAATAGAGGTGGTGCTAGCCCATTGGGGACCCTAAGCAGGAATGTTTTTTGGGGCCCCCAACATATAATAAAAAGCAAATAGGGGCCCACTTGAGCTGCTCAGGACCCTAAGCAATTGCTTAGACTGCTTATGCATAGCGCTGGCTCTGCACCTAAGTCCAGGTCACAGGAAAGCACCTATCTGCACTTGGGATTCACAGCCATGAACCCTCTCCTGGAGTTAGCTGCCTAAGGCCTTTCTCACAGAAAACACCATAGGAAGTAGAGCACCCACTCTCTGTTATGAGTTTTAGTTCAGTGGTTAGAACACTCACCCTGGTTATGGGAGACCTGGGTTCAATTCCCCCCTCTGCCTGTGTGCATACTGTACTGTATTTAGCATGCTGCTATCATTGGCCTCAACAAATCAAGTCAGCAGGTTGGTGAGCATTTGGGAGTCCTCCTGTTCTCCACCCCCTTTGGGATGATATGAATCCCTGTGGATGCATGGCAGGAGAAGTCCTGATATGCTTGTGTGTGCAGGGACTGAGATGGTTCCTGGCGCTAGTGAGGCACCCACGGGATTGTGCAGAGGCAGGCTCTTTGCACCCTTTCCACTTGTGCAAAGGTCAAGAGCAACCATAAAATGTACAATATTGGATCATATGAAAAATGGTCATATTTATTTCCCTCCAGTAACTCCCATTTTATACAGAATTACAAACATTTACTACTGTATGGTGCTGATTTGGGCTCCAGTTCTCCAAAGAATTATGCACATGGGCTTGGATTGGGCCTTTGTCTTTTATTCCTTCTAATCTGATTGTAAACAAAATTAAATCCAACACCACAGTCAGAAAATAGAAAGAACGTACCCTAAAACACAACAACCAGCCATTTTTAGGAAACTTGTATTTCTAGTTGCAAAGAAAACCTTCAAAGCCTGCACTAAAGATAGATTGATGCAGTGTTTAAATGGGAACAACTCACTTTCATCTCGATGGACTGTTAATCTGTAAACCTAATGATGAAAATGTGAATGATGGTCATTATAATAAAACCAACCAGCTAAGGTGTGTCTGTCCCAGAATCCCAAGCTGTCTCCTTACACCTGCAGGATGCTAAAAGAGCTACTACCCAACTGTCAAAACCTCCAACTTCCCTCATGACAATTGAAATAGAGTTTTACATTGTCAATATAAAAGTGAAGAGGCAAATTGTAAACTGAAAATGAACGGGGCCATGACTAAAATATAAAAATATTTTTATAACAGTCTTTCAGATCGCCAGCTGGTAATTAGGAAGAGATTGCGGTGAAAGCAAAGCTTGGCTTTCGGCCAAGAAATCATGAAGATGCTACAGATCTTTCACTGTACGGTTTCCATCCTGCCATTGGACATCACTGGGACTCCATGGGAACACTGAGGGTTGCTCACGCAGATTTGATTGGAGGAGCAGAGCTTATGTTCGTTTAATTTTTGAGATGAGCAGAAAGATTTATCTGAACTATAAATCTTAAAAAGGAACTTGTTTGCACACATGCCTTGACAATTACCACTATAAGCACATGAATCCGGGTCAGTTTAAATGGCCATGGACATAGTGGGACAGTTCAACGTGTTTTCACATGTAATGCAAAACTAGAGAATTTGGTGGTTTCCACATTAACCTGCTCTGCACAGCCAGGCCCCATAATGGAAACAAAACAACCCCTCCCCGCCAGATTTAAGTTTTGCCCCATGAGCCAGAATGAAATGTGTCATGTTAGTAGAGGGGAAAAGAGGCTGAAAATCAAGAGTTAAATTTGGCATTCCCACCCATTTGTTGGCTAACCCTCTCACAAGTTTGCACAAACAGCATTTAGATATGCACTAGCCAAAAAGCAAAGGAATATAGGGGTTTCCATACCAATCAAGCCTGTGGTCTGTTTAGTATGGTATCTGGTCTCTGATCACAGCCAACAGGTTTCAGATGAAGAGTCAGGAAACCTCATTGAGGACAATTATGAAATAACCTACCCAGTAAGGGAAATTCCCACCCCCAAACTCTGGCACTTGGTGGTTAGATGTTGAAGAGAAAAAAGGATGCATGGACCATTATATTAGGAGAAAATCAACCGGAATATTTTTAATTTCCTGATGTTATCTTAAGGAGGTGTTTTATAAGACATACTTTTATTCACCTCTATGAACATTTTTACTGAAGTAAAATGTTGATTTTTTGTTGAAGTTAAGATCATATACAGCTTCTCATCTTGAAAGGCTTCCGCTCCCCGTATTGGAGAATAAATATTCTATTCATACCTTGCTGATGCTTTCTTCCTCTTTTCATTCTTGGTATTTTCATTGGCAATCTTTGGTTCTCATTTGGTATTTTCAAACAGAGTATGCTTCTCCAGATTTTGCTTACTAAGACATTTTTCTCTCTCTCAGATTTCCTACTTTTCTTACTCTGACTGCCATGATTGTTCAGCACTTCACAGCTGCTACGGCTTCTAAAAATGGCAAGATTGACAATGATAAAGACTGTTTTCACAGCTCCTTTCAGCCCTATATATTTAATGTAAGCCAAAAGAACAGTAACAATAGGCTTTTAGTTTGCCCCATACTGAAAAAAGTAAAACTCCACACCTAATTGTTCTTCACACAGGACTCACATCATAGCATTCTGTCCTAAATAAATAAATGAATCACATCAGGAAAAGTGTCATTGTCTCCAAATATATTTGTCATTTTCTACTAAATATTTTCCAAATGACCACAGTAAAACATAGTTATAAACTAGGAGTAAACATATAGGGACAACATCTAGAGTCCTTATAGTCAGTCCTTACACAGACAACTCCCAGTAGAGCTGGTGGGAGTTTTGCCTTCACAAAGACTGAAGAGCAAACTCTTATTTGGCATAACACAATTGAGTTACTTCACATTTACACTAATGTGAGATCAGAGTCAAGCCCAAAGACTTCAAGATTTGGCCTATTATATTTTACGAACAGGATAAGATGAACAGGATAAATTAAATGTTGCAAGCAATTTGTGAGGTGAACTACCTGGGTAACCCAGTGGTATATACCTTTTTGAACAGACCTATATATGTGTAGTTTTATGCAGAAAAAAGAATTAACCCTTACAAGAAATTAGATTTGTCGCTTACAGAAAATACCTATAGTACATGAGCACTGAAGAGTATTTGACAAAAAATAATCCCTGTTGAGTTTACAAATTGGAGTCTCTAAAGAACACAGGGATTAAGAGATTCTGGTGTAGAAAAATGGCATGAGGTGGCAGTGGTAGAAGGATACTGAGAGAGCAGTTAACTATGGGGTGCGGTAGGAGGGAAGAAGAGGAAGGGGGCTGGGGAAAGACATAAGAACAGAAACTTACTAAAGCGCTAAACTGAGAAGGTTCATGAAGGCAAGAAAAAGGCACATATACTTGTCATGGAAGGAAAGGGGAAGCAAGTGAGAGGATTTGAAGAGTAGGGCTGGATGCTGCTGAAGAGGCAGGGAAGGGAATAATTTTTGTAGCTGTATTTTGAATGGATTTAAAATCATAGCTGCTGTCTGTGGAAATGACAGGCCATATACATAAAAGACTATGTCTTTATGAACATAGCACTGCTTTAATAAAAGTGGAACACTGTATGCTGGGACATGTAGAATTAAATCTAGACCTGTGACTTCACTAGAGTTGCACCTACTTACAGTAGATCCAAATTTGACGTAAAGCCCCTGGATGCCACATTTCCATATTAAAGTTAAGGGCAGCACGGGAGTGACCCATCTCCCCAGGAATACCAAAAGAGAAAACTGGGGGAAATATAATAGGAGTAAAATATATTTACCAGCTGGAAGACAGGGAGACACAACCAGTTACCAAATGGCCCATCTTAGAATAGCAGCTGTGGGTTTCTGCTAAATGTAAAGGAGTAGCACTAGAAAGGCCTGCTGGAAAAAAATTTCTATAAGAGGGCAATTTTGCATTGAAGAGAGTTAGTAGGGTCCATGAAGTCACAAAGGAAGGTGCTTTGGGGAAAAAGCTGCCTCCACCTATTGCAAATTCCCCTGATGCTGTCTCTGCCTACCTTGTATAATTCCATGGCTACATTCAGCTGGAGAGCCACACTTTTTCCACTTTATTCTAGATTTTTAGTTTAGATGGAGAGTGATTGTTTAGTCTTTTAAAGGGCGTGGGTTCACTTTAACAAGAACTAAAGAAGAGAGATTAAAAACAGCTGGACTTCTCCTCTTCCCCCCAAGGTCCCCTTCCCCCCGCCCTCCGCCATCTGGAATGTTTTTTGGAAAGCATATACATTCTCCAAACAAAAACTTCTATTGGAAGAAAATGATAAATGTGGCAAAGACATGCATTATGTGCTTTTGTCTGAAAGTTTTAACTCGAGTGCTTGAATTTTTAAACGGTAAATCTAGATCTTTCAAAGGTGTAAGTGAAACATGAATACATCAAACTTCTTTGGGAAATTATGGCATTTTGATTTTCTTTCAAAACACTTTGGTCCAGACAACTGCATTGATGGCTGTTTCTCCTATAATACTTATTTGTGGGAAAGTAAGCCCAGCAAAAAATAAAAACAGCAAAAATAATTTATAGTCTCATGCTGCAATGCATTTTCATGATGAGTAGGAATTACTAGCATGAGAAGTCTCATTCATTGAGCTTCAGGTAAAGATTGGCCAACTAGGTGCTGTATTTTTGGGTTTTTCTTCTTAAATTTATTTTAAGGAAAGGACAGACACATTTATATGTATGCAATTCTACAGTGGTTTGAACCTTTAGCTGCGATTATTTTTACAAAGTGAACATGTTTTGCACTCAAAAACTGGCAGTAACTATATGCTTATCAGGAATGTTTGCCTTTTTAACCGGAGATCAAGAGCTAAATTTTACTTTTAGTTGCACTGGTTGTACATTGACGTCAATGAATCCAGATCTGCCTAGACTTTCTGAATGACATTAAACAGGTTATTTGGGTAACTCCTCAGTTTATTCATCTGTCAAATGGGGATGGTGTTTTTTCCTTATTTCTTTTCCTTCCCCCATGGCATTTTTAAAGAAGAGTCAAAGTAGTCTGGTTTACTTGCTTAGAGTATATAAAACAGCTAGAGTGTGGCATTTAACCACAGCTGCAAGAAATGCAGAGCTACACCAACCTAGGAGCAACTCAGAGAAGATTATAGAAATTATTTTAGAACACTTTACTAGTTGCCCCAAAAAGCCACAAATGAGAAAGAAGGCCATATTGATTAAAAACTACCTGGTTTAGAGGAAAAGTGAATTTATATATAAATTATATATAACAAATAGAAGAAAGGGGAAGTTGATAGTAATGAATAAAATTCAGAAGTTAGGAATTGTAGAAAATTGATAAGGGAAGCAAAGGGAATACAAGGAGAAGTCTATGGCCGGAAGAGTTAAGGACACTAAGAAGCAGTATTTTAAAAATATAAAGTAACAAAAAGAATCCTGACAATGGTATTGGTCCATTACTAGATGGAAATGATAGAATAATCAATAATAATGCAGAAAAGGCAGAAGTGTTTAATAAATATGTCTGTCCTTTATTTGGGGGAAAGAACAGATCATAAAGTCTCATCATAGGGTGATAAGTTGAATCCCAGATTTTTGAGAAAAAAAAAAGCTGTCTGAGGAGTTCACTGGACAGTTAAGGTCGATTTTCAATAAGCCTTGGAGCACTGGGGAAGTCCCAGAAGACTAAAAAAAGCTTATGTACTAGTTTTTAAAAAGGGTAAATGGGATGACCTAGGTAATCATAGGCATGCATGCTTGACATTGATCCTGGGCAAGATAATGGAGCAGCTGATACAGGGCACAATTAATAAAGAACTAAAGGAGGGCAGTGTAATTAATGCAAATCAACATTTGAATGATCCTGTCTCTTCCCCCTCCAGCAGTGGTAGTTTATTCAATTAACTTCCTTTCCCCAGCTGGCAGCATCTCTTTAGCTTCTTCCCATTTGGCAGCTGCAGCTGGCTTGGTAGAAGGCCCAGCAGGTCACATTTTCTACCATGGTAGGGCTTTCATATTACTTACCCAGAAGAATTCCCAACATATGCACATGACCAGAATAGCTATAGTGCTTCAGAGGCACATTGCAAGTTCTGCAGCATGACTAAAAGTTAAACCCCAGGGCAGTGCCAAGTTTAAAAGACAGTATAAATTCTACTACTCATCAAACCTTCAAAGTAACCTTGCAGCGTTAAATCGAATTAACCCTGCACCCGTCCACACAACGAAGCTATTTACTTTGAAATAAAGGGCTCTTAAAATCGATTTCTGTACTCCTCCCCGACGAGGGGAGTAGTGCCGAAATTGCCATTTCGAATTAGGGTTAGTGTGGCCGCAATTCGACGGTATTGGCCTCCGGGAGCTATCCCACAGTGCATCATTGTGACCTCTCTGGACATAGGGTGACCAGACGTCCCGATTTTATCGGGACTGTCCCGATATTTGCTTCTTTGTCCTGCGTCCCGACCAATGTTTGGCCAGGACACTGGACAAAAAAGAAATTTTGCCCTCCACTCTGGCGCTCGCGCCCCCCCCACCCTGGCTCCACCCCCTCCTTCCCCCATTGGCTCCCTCCCCAAATCCCCGCCCTGGCCCCACCTCTTCCCCAACCACGCAGCATTCCTCCTCCCTCCCAGGCTTGCAGCATGGCAGCGCAAGCCTGGAGGGAGAGGGTGGTGGCAGTGCCTGGATCCTGGAGCTGGTGAGTCAGCTCCGGCACCCGGGCACTGGGCGGGCAAAGGGGGGCTGGCAAGGGAGGGAGATGGGGGGCTCAGCTGTGAACCCCCCGCTGCGCCAGAGGGCTTCTGCCCGGGCTGCTGCACCCAGGGCCGGGAGCGCAGCCTGGAGGCTGCTCCAGCCCTGCAGCCCGCGGGGCAGCGCCGTGGGTCCGGTCGGGGGCAGCGCGGAGCGGGCAGGGGCCAGGTGGGCGGCGCGGGGCCGTGGGCCGAATCTCTGCTGCTGCCAGGGAGCCCCGCGCCTCTCCCTCCCGCTCGCGGCTGCGGCTCCTTCCCGGCGGGACGCGCCCCCCGGCCTGCCCCGCACACATGCGGCGCGCGTCCAGCCGCTCCTTCCCGGCGGGAGGGAGACTAGGCGTGGGGGACGCGCGCTGCATGTGGCCGGGGCAGCGGGAAGCGTGTCCCACCGGGAAGGAGCCACAGCTGCGAGCGGGAGGGAGAGGCGCGGGGCTCCCTGGCAGCAGCGGGGATTCGGCCCCTGCCGCCCACCCGGCTCCTGCCTGCTCCGCGCTGCCCCCGCCCGGACCCACCGCGCCCCGCATATGCCCGTGGCGGGCCGGGGGGCGGGAGGCTCCGCTGGGAGGGCAGCGCGGGGCCGGGGCCTGCTAATGCCCCAGGCCCCTTTAAAACTCTTTTTTTTTGCTCTGCCCCCCTTTTTTTTGCTCCGCCCCCGTCCCGATATTTTATACTACTAATCTGGTCACCCTATCTGGACAGCACTCTGAACTTGGATGCACTGGCCAGGTAGACAGGAAAAGCCCCGTGAACTTTTGCATTTCATTTCCTGTTTGCCCAGTGTGGAGAGCACAGTTGACCATGCAGAGCTCATCAGCACAGGTAACCATGCAGTCCGAGAATCGAAAAAGAGCACCAGCATGGACCGTATGGGAGGTACTGGATCTGATCGCTATATGGGGAGAGGATTCCGTGCTAGCAGAATTACGTTCCAAAAGACGAAATGCCAAAACATTTGAAAAAGTCTCCAAGGGCATGATGGAGAGAGGCCAAAATAGGGAATCACGACAGTGCCGCATGAAAGTTAAGGTGCTCAGACAAGCCTATCAAAAAACAAAGGAGGCAAACGGTCGCTGCAGGTCAGAGCCGCAGACATGCCGCTTCTACGCTGAGCAGCATGCAATTCTAGGGGGGGCCGCCACCACTACCCCACTTCTGACCATGGATTCCGAGGAGGGGGTAATCTCAGCCATACCTGAGGATTCTGCGGACGGGGAAGATGATGATGATGAGGCGGAGGACGACAAGCTTGCGGAGAGTACACAGCACTCCGTTCTCCCCAACAGCCAAGATCTTTTTCTCAGCCTGACTGAAGTTCCCTCCCTATATCTACCCAATATCTTCATCAACGATTTAGATATTGGCATAGAAAGTACGCTTATTAAATTTGCAGATGATACCAAATTGGGAGGGATTGCAACTGCTTTGGAGGATAGGGTCAAAATTTAAAATGATCTGGACAAATTGGAGAAATGGTCTGAGGTAAACAGGATGAAGTTTAATAAAGACAAATGCAAAGTACTTCATTTAGGAAGGAACAATCAGTTTCATACATACAGAATGGGAAGAGACTGTCTAGGAAGGAGTATGGCAGAAAGGGATCTAGAGGTTATAGTGGACCACAAGCTAAATATGAGTCAACTTTGTGATGCTGTTGCAAAAAAAGCAAACGTGATTCTGGGATGCATTAATAGGTGTGTTGTGAGCAAGACACGAGAAGTCATTCTTCTGCTCTACACTGCACTGGTTAGGCCTCAACTGGAGTATTGTGTCCAATTCTGGGAACCGCATTTCAAGAAAGATGTGGAGAAATTGGAGAGGGTCCAGAGAAGAGCAAAAAGAATGATTAAAGGTCTAGAGAACATGACCTATGAAGGAAGGCTGAAAGAATTGGGTTTGTTTAGTTTGGAAAAGAGAAGACAGAAAGGGGACATGATAGCAGTCTTCAGGTATCTAAAAGGGTGTCATAAGGAGGTGGGAGAAAACTTGTTCATCTTAGCCTCTAAGGATAGAACAAGAAGTAATGGGCTTAAACTGCAGCAAGGGAGGTTTAGGTTGGACATTAGGAAAAAGTTCCTAACTGTCAAGGTGGTTGACAACACTGGACTAAATTGCCTAGGGAGGTTGTGGAATCTCCATCTCTGGAGATATTTAAGAGTAGGTTAGATAAATGTCTATCAGGGATGGTCTAGACAGTATTTGGTCCTGCCATGAGGGCAGGGGACTGGACTCAATGACCTCTCGAGGTCCCTTCCAGTCCTAGAGTCTATGAATCTATGAATCCCAACCCTCCCAAGGCGTTATCCCAGAAAATGAGGCCATGGAAGGGACCTCTGGTGAGTGTACCTTTGTAAATATAGAACATGGTTTAAAAGCAAGCGTTTTTTAATGATTAATTTACCCTGAGGACTTGGGATGCATTTGCGGCCAGTACAGCTACTGGAAAAGTCTGTTAACGTGTCTGGGGATGGAGTGGAAATCCTCCAGGGACATCTCCTTGAAGCTCTCCTGGAGGTACTCCAAAAGGTTTCTGGGCAGTGCAGCCTTATTCCGTCCTCCATGGTAGGAAACTTGACCACGCCATGCTAGTAGCAAGTAATCTCGTATCATTGCATGACAAAGCCTGGCAGCGTATGGTCCCGGTGTTTGCTGGCATTCAAGCAACATCCATTCTTTATCTCGCTGTGTTATCCTCAGGAGAGTGATATCGTTCATGGTAACCTAGTTGAAATATGGGAATTTAATTAAGTGGACAGAGGTGGCCGTTCCTACTGTTTGCCTGTGTCTGAAAAGAAATCCTTCCCTGCAGTTAGCCAAGCGGGGGCGGGGGGATTATTAGCGCTGAACTTTTCGCGTTTGGCTAGCAGGGATCTTCCCTGATACCAGCCATGCGGTGGCGGGGAGGGGTAAAGCGATCATCCCAGAGAATTGGATGGGGAGGGGGTTAGTTTGGTTTCTGCAGGGATCTTCCCTGATACCAGCCACGTGGTGGGGGGAGGGATAAAGCGATCATCCCAGAGAATTAGATGGGGGGGGGTTAGTTTGGTTTCTGCTGCTGCATGTTAACAGGAAAACCGCAGCACTCAATGGGCTTTGCTTGGTATGTGGGAAAGGAGGGCTCTGCTTTTAGGAAGGCTGCAGAAGCTGAAAGAGAATGGTTTACCATGGCCGCACGCAAGCCAAATTCTGTTGCCCGGACCTGCGTCTGTGATCTCTAACACCAAAGCCGCAGGCACTCAATATTAAGATGCAAAATGCGACCTTGTACCAAAATCATATGTGCTATGTAATGTGAATAGTGTTGTTCACCGTGAAAGAGTATAAGCATTGTTCTGTAAAATGTATGTTTTAAATATTTCTCTCCCTTTTTTCCCTCCCTCCTGCAGCTGCAAATTTTTCAAGCCTCCCTCCTCCGTCCCGAAGGCTATCTCAGATAAGGCGGCGAAAAAAAAGGACGCAAGACGAAATGTTCTCTGAAATCATGGAATCGACCCGCAATGAAAGAGCTCATCTGAATGAGTGGAAGGACACGGTATTAAAGTACAGGAAAGATGCCAGTGAACGTGAGGCCATGAGGGACGCTCGAGATGAGAGGTGGCAGGCTGCAACGCTGGGGCTGCTGCGTGATCAAACATACATGCTCCGGCGTCTGGTGGAGCTTCAGGAATGGCAGCAGGATCACAGAGTGCCACTGCAGCCCCTGTATAACCGCACTCCCCCCTCACCAGGTTCCATAGCCTCCTCACCCAGACATGTAAGAACGCGGGAGGGAAGGCTCCGTGCACCCGCCCACTCCACCCCAGTGGACAGCCCAAGCAAAAGGCTGTAATTATTTTGAACTTTTTTAGTGGCCTTTTCCTTCCCTCCTATCCTCCTCCCAAACCTCACCTGGGCTACCTTGTCAGTTCTCTCCCTATGTTTATAATCAATTAATAAAGAATACATGATTTTTAAACGATAGTGACTTTATTTCCTTTGAAAGCAAGCTGTGATCGAAGGGGGGAGGGTGGTTTGCTTACAGGGAATGAGTCAATCACGGGGGCAGGTTTTCAACAAACAGAACTTTCACACTGGCCAGTCATGAAACTGGTTTTCAAAGCTTCTCTGATGCGCAGCTCTTCCTGGTGTGCTCTTCTAATCGCCCTGGTGTCTGGCTGCGCATAATCAGTGGCCAGGCGATTTGCCTCAGCCTCCCACCCCGCCATAAAGGTCTCCCCCTTACTCTCACAAAGATTGTGGAGCACACAGCAAGCAGCAATAACAATGGGAATATTGGTTTGGCTGAGGTCTGAGCGAGTCAGAAACGTGCGCCAGTGACCCTTTAAATGTCCAAATGTACATTCTACCACCATTCTGCACTTGCTCAGCCTGTAGTTGAACAGCTCCTGACTACTGTCCAGGCTGCCTGTGTATGGCTTCATGAGCCATGGCATTAAGGGGTAGGCTGGGTCCCCAAGGATAACTATAGGCATTTCAACATCCCCAATGGTTATTTTCTGGTCTGGGAAGTAAATCCCTTGCTGCAGCCATTTAAACAGAGTAGTGTTCCTGAAGACGCGAGCGTCATGAACCCTTCCCGGCCAGCCCACGTTGATGTTGGTGAAACGTCCCTTGCGATCCACCAGTGCTTGCAGCACCATTGAAAAGTACCCCTTGCAGTTTATGTACTGGCTGCCCTGGTGCTCCGGTGCCAAGATAGGGATATGGGTTACCATTTATCGCCCCACCACAGTTAGGGAATCCCATTGCAGCAAAGCCATCCACTATGACCTGCACATTTCCCAGAGTCACTACCTTTGGTAGCAGCAGCTCAGTGATTGCTTTGGCTACTTGCATCACAGCAGCCCCCACAGTAGATTTGCCCACTCCAAATTGATTCCCGACTGACCGGTAGCTGTCTGGCATTGCAAGCTTCCACAGGGCTATCGCCACTCGCTTCTCAACTGTGAGGGCTGCTCTCATCTTGGTATTCTGGCGCTTCAGGGCAGGGGAAAGCAAGTCACAAAGTTCCATGAAAGTGCCCTTATGCATGCAAAAGTTTCGCAGCCACTGGGAATCGTCCCACACCTGCAACACTATGCGGTCCCACCAGTCTGTGCTTGTTTCCCGGGCCCAGAATCTGCGTTCCACGGCTATAACCTGCCCCATTAACAGCATGATCTCCAAAGCGCCAGGGTCCGCGGTTTGATAGAATTCTGTGTCCATGTCCTCATCACTCTCGTCGCCGCGCTGCCGTAGCTGACTCCTCCTCGCCTGGTTTTGCAGGTTCTGGTTCAGCATAAAGCACGATACCGCGCGAGGTGTTTACAATATTCATGACTGCTGTCTTGAGCTGAGCGGGCTCCATGCTTGCCATGGTATGGCGTCTGCACTGTTCACCCAGGAAAAAAGGCATGAAACGATTGTCTGCCATTGCTTTCCCGGAGGGAGGAGGAGGATGTACCCAGAACCACCCGCGACAATGTTTTTGGCCCCATCAGGCATTGGGATCTCAACCCAGAATTCCAATGGGCGAAGGAGACTGCGGGAACTATGGGATAGCTATGGGATAGCTACCCACAGTGCAATACTCCGGAAGTTGACACTAACCTCAGTACATGGACGCACACCGCCGAATTAATGTGCTTACACTCGACTTTATACAATCGGTTGCCAAAAATCGAATTCTGTAAATTCAGATTAATCCCATAGTGTAGACATACCCTAAGGTATGGAGGTGTTTTCCAGCTTGATAAAACATACTCACACTCTCTCTCATCTGAGCTAGGATGCTAAAAATAGTAGTGTAGCGGCAAGCTATATCACGGGCAAGATGCTCTGACTACATACCCATGAGGTTCTGATGGGTTTGTACTCTGGGCGGCTAGCCCATGCTGCTGTAACTACCCTACCGTTTTTTAGCATGCTAGCTAAGATGAGAACTAGTGCTAGTACGTTTATGTGAGCTAAGAAGAACATCCCTACCTTGTAGTGTAGATGTAGCCTCTATCTTTTCTTGGTCTTTTCACAATTTAGTCTATGTTGCAGGAAGGGAAGATACAGAGTAAGCCCAAGCTGTAGACCTATATTATCATTTTTTCCTCATGCTATCAAGCAGTTTATTGCAATAGACACAATGGGCTAACTTCACCCTGCAGTAACTCCATTTGTATTAATTTCATTATCATCGAGAGTTTCAAGGTATAAATGTGTGTTTTCTAAGCTCAGAAATATTTATTTATACAAAAACGTACAACCTGCCTATTCTACTAGAATTCTCATACTAAGCCTAATTGCTGTATATTGCAAAGACAGCAAATAACATGGGCTACCTACAGTATATAAACCCACACTGTGATAGTATTCTTGGGGCTTCTGATATCACATGATGCATGTGATATTCCACACTAAGGGAGGAGTTCAGTGTTTCTTGTACTTTTATATTAATCGCTTACATTTTGGCACAGTGATGCTGCAAAGAGGATGTGAATGGGTAGTAAGCATCATCATAGCATCTACAAAATGTGTATTCTTATCATTCTATTAAAAATACGGAGTGCAGCAATGACACTGCAACATATAAAATTATCTGCTTTAAACATGCTATCATACCATAGCCTGCATTGTGCTCTATCCCTGAAAATAAATTCTTATAACATTTTAGTGAAATCTTACAATTCTTATTCAAAAATAAAGCTAAACAAAACCCAAGATGTTTAGTCATAGCACAGTATTTATATATACATAATTTCCTAGTTGATCAGATGATTGGAGTTTTACAGTACTGGTTTTGAAGAGTGGAGAACAACTGAGTTTCCTTTTTAAAGAATTTAGGGTAAGACATTTTGGAAATGATTCAGTCCTAATAAGGTAATTTCAGAAGAGAGATTGGCCTATCATAAAGTTTGAAGATGTATAGCAGCTATTTTATTAAGTCCCCCATACTTAACTGGAATTGGCTATAAACAGCATTAAGTTCATATGCCATGCAGAGGCATAAATTGATTGTTAGTGAAACACTAATACTCATACTCACAAATGGTGGGAATGGTTTTTCAGACCTTTCTGTCTGTAAAAGTAGACTGTTAAATAAGGAATCCAAATACACAGGACTCAAAATCAGAAAATGTATAAGGTACCAGTTTTAGAAACTAGTAAAATTTTCATAAGTAATCCAGCAACTCACATGACACATGAGATCCAGTCTTTCACTGCTGTATATGGTAGAGAGAATTGAAAATGAAAATTGAAAAACCATTGGAAAACCGGGGCTATACTCTTCTTAATGAAAAGTGTTTGCAGCCCTTCAAGTCTCTTTCTGACACACATCAAAAAGCTGTCACTGGCCCAGGATGGAATCTGACCTACCTGGAGCCTCCTGCATGGGTACATTTTAGGGGAAATTCCTCATTGTGAGATGGAAGCAGCATTTCCATGGTGGGGCAATTACAGCAGCTGTTTGAAGTTGCTCAGGAGTTTGGTTGATAGAATAGCTCTTACTGGGCAGATGGCAAGTGAAGTAATCAAATTAATGATACATTTATCACTATTCTCACTCAATATATAAAAAGGTATGTGTGCACGTGTGTGTGTGTGTGTGTGTGTGTGTGTGTGTGTAATCACACACACACAATATGGGATAAATCCAGACTCAGCCTTAGAAGGGCCTGAGACATCAGGTTTTAATGTTCTGACATTTTGGGATCGAGAAAAGTTTTTAGAACATTTGTAGTTTTTCGTAGTGCTTCCTCTGAGATCTGTATATTCAAACTCTTTCTCCACTCCTTGCATTTGTGTAGTCTTTTTCACCAGAATGCAAAGTGGATGTAAAACACAACCTTTCTGATGGGTAGCATTTCACACTCCACTCTGCATAGGCATAAGTTACTATACATGGTGCAAGGCAAAGGAGGAATGTTGCTACAGTGGGGATTTTTTGCAATGTTTTAGGAATGCTAAACATCGCTAAGATATTTTTCCTGCAGCATGTGTGAAGTTACAGAACGCATGATGCAGTGGTATAAAGGATTTATGAACACTCATTTGAGAACCTGAATCACTCACTCATGACTAAGTTTTATATATAAATATCTGTACAATATTTCAAGCTGTGAAACCCTCTGAGAGTGTTAACTATGGGTTCAATCCATTTCCCCAGTGAAGGCAGTGGGAGTTTTGCTATTGACTTCAATGGGAGTAGAAACAGGCCCTGTAATCCATCCTAAATGAGCTCTATGTGGAGACAAAGATCCATCTGTGTATTTGAAATCTATTGTAATAGTTACCATGCATAGGATTTTACAGCGTGAAATACTGTTTTGATACACATATACCCATTCCTGAATTCTCAGGTCATATCTCTCCTGTCTTGATACTGGCAGAAATTCCATGGTCAGTGTGAGTAGTCCTGTTTTCCATATTTCTACAAATAAAATTAGAATGACTTTTTAAATGTTATAGATTAAGTTTATATGCCACAGACCATGATAAATTTCATGGGATGGGTTTTTGACATGTTGCTACCATAAAATAAAACCACCAGCAAAAAAGGATCCTATCAAAAACATAGACAAAAAAATACATCGTAAGTGAGCATCCTTGTTGATTTCAGCGGTCAGTGATATGATTTAAATGGTATGTTGGTAACTAGTTTTCCCTAAAAGGCTCACATACTTGCACAGGAATAAACAAACACGCACAACCAAACCAGAGAAAGACTTAATGGTAAATATGTATCATTTATACTTTGCCAAAATGGTTTTGAGGTTTATTACACTACAGTATCTCAAGGAAGATTTTTTAAATAGAGCTACAGCAAATATTTGTCTGTATGCTCACAGAAAAGTTAAACATATCTAAATATAACTATTTCAGTAAAGCTTTCCAAGGAGCAGTAGTGTCCAAAAATACTGAATGATGAGCTCATTCACACTTAGACATAAATGTTTTTTTTAAAAAAACGAGCTATGGAAGTCCACAAAGAGAACATAAAATGAGAACAGCATGAGCAATACCCCCTCCCCCGACCATAAATAAATACAAATATGTATGTAAGTGACTAGTATCGAGTCCATTATTTTTGTCATGTACAAAATAATAAGAACTGTCATTGAAATTTAAGGCATTCTTCTGAGGCGTTGTGGTCTGAAAGTCAGTTGCACTATGACAGACTATTTATGGCTTATTAAAATCAAATCTCAGGCTGACTGGGTCAGTATTCTCTATGTTCAGCATGGGGGAAGTACAGCACTTCCCAGTGGAAGTTACCTACCAACTAAAGCTATGTGATAGCCCTTCTTCTCTATGTCTCACAACTAAAAGAGCGGGACAGGTTCTCTGCTTCCACAATTGTATGACCAGGTTGTTATACAAGGCCAAGATCTTCAAATCCCCTGGGATTTAGGCACCTAAACACCTTTGAGAATCTGGGCTTTTGTTACGGGGCCGGTATTCACAAACTGGAGGGAGTTCAGCTATAAAGAGCAAAAATAGTAACGGAGGCTGCTAAGGAAAAAATAATTGGGTTAAATCTGTATATTTTGATGAAGTGACAACTAAAGAAGAGACCTTAAACAAAAGCTGAAGGCTGTCAAAACCAAAAGAGGAGAGTAATGATTTAGCATAACGTAAAAGAGGGGGGACTATCTGGGAATAATATTAAATTAAGACAAATAAAATATATACTTACAAAGTCAGGACATTTTTTGACATTTAGATCTACATTATTATGCAACAGCCTTGTGTCAGGATCAGCTGGCACAGGCCTTGATGCCCATGCACAATCCCACTGCTGTCATCAGAACTTTGTATAAGGATACAGAAGTGTATGCTAGTTGATTCCAATACAGGAGCAGAAACCTAGTGAAGTGGCAGAACACTCATGGCTTGGCCAATTCAAAACTAGACTGCATAAAGCAATAATAAATTTAGACTGAGAACAATCCTGCACTAGCATCAAACTGGAGCAGATGACCTGCAAGACCCTTTTTGTCCATGGATTCTAGGATTTCTCTTTCCACACTGAAAGATTTTAACCCCTTCACTGTTCAGGTGGCTATGTATGGTGTTGGTGGGGAAGAAGAGAAGAGAGACACTCGGCATATAGCCTGTCACAAAATTAACATTCCACCATAACCTAAATTTTGCATAACAGGAAAGCAATAGAATGATCTTTCATTATCGTGAAATGAGTATTATTCCTCCTGGTAGCTTTCAACATAGAATATAAATAAGAAAGACCACAAGGCATGGAGGAGTAGGTTCCAGCCTAAAAAGGATTAAAACCAACCAAGAAAGTTACATCAGCTTTGCAGTATAAAACTGGAAATATTTTGGGGACAGTTGTGCAACTTGCATGGTTTTTATGCATCAGATAATACAGAATATAACATAAAACCCTTTGAATCCCCAGCCCAGCCTACGAATTCTCTGAAAAGCAGCATTAAAGCACAGGAAACACATTCCTAATTTCAATACAAATATTTCCTCTGCTTTAATGTATCACCAAAATGGGTCATTCTCAACTTCCTACACTGTTGTATGGATATAGATGTGTCCACAACTGTAATACCCCAAGTGCTCTATGGAAAACTGTACCCAGAACATAAGAACACAGCACAGTAAAACACTATTTTAAAAGCCCTGCTTTCTCCTTAACTATATTTCCTTAGCTTATTACACCAATCACCTTGAGCATAAATCTGTCTTCTTCCCCATCTGTTCTTTCTTCAAAAGCAACTTCCCATTGTCCTTGACTGCAGCTCCTATATACCGTTCTCTATCAATCTTAATTGAAAACAGCAATGCATTAATATGCTTTCTCTCCCCAAGCAAGTTCTTAACCCTTTAGATCCAGTACAGTACTACATCAGTGATGCTACACATGCTGCAATTACTTTAGCTCCATAAGGTCTATAGTAGCTCTTATTGATTTTATTTGTACAATGCAGGAAGAAGCTGGGAATCAGACATGGATGCTGTTCAGCAATAAAACATTCTTAAGCCAATTAAGCCATTCGGTTCTTTAGGAGATGCTCTTTTGCTAGATAGCACCTCAGTAACAATCACCATAATAGTTATGGTAGCTCAGAATGATTTAAGTCTCCTAATGACTTTATTAACTAGAAAAATTTACCAAGCTTGTAAGTGTGAGGCCCCAATAGCAGCAACTGTGAACACTTCTATTATATTCAAGTTTAAGTTTGACACTTAGCTTTGTTTTACACCAGTATCCTACCATAATGGTTTGGGGAGATGATAAGAGACAGAAGGAAAAGAGTGCATTGGCAAATGTGATGCAGATAAACTCACATCCAATGTCCTGGACACTGCAGGAAGACAAGGAACCAGGAATGTGGTTTAACTAGGCTGCAACTTTAACATCTGGAAACTTTGTATCATCTCATCTGGTGCAGGTCATCCTTCAATTGTAATCTGTTCTACCTAGCAGAGGGCTGCCATCAGCCCCCACCCAATTAACCTGGTCCAGCACCATTGCTGAGACCCTATCCCCCTCCTCTCGTACTTGAGTGAAGGGAGTAGGGAAGTGAGGGTTGTTGCCATGCTGAGTCATTCATTAGCCCCAACCCCATTTCTACTCTGCCCCCCATTTTCTTTTGAAGATGCTTTCTCCCAATCTGCTTCTAATTCTGGTTTATCAGGGAACCAGACCCTCTATTGAACATAGTCTGCACTGGGCCCCTGCCACCAAGAGGCCCCAGCAGTTTTCTTGGCTGCCTCCCCTCACTCCTGCCAGAATCCTAGATTGTTAACCATTTGGGCTCTGACTCAAGTTTGAACCCTAGCCTCATTCCATCCACACACAAATCAGTCTGACTCAGGTCAGCAAGCACTGCTGCAGGGGTGGGTCCAAGCCCAAGTCCTGCTGTGACCCAAGTCCAAGCCCTGTCATTTTGCAGTGTGGACACAAGCCACAGATCCAAGTCAGAAGATCTGTGTAGTGCAGTATGGACATGTTAGCACAGCTGTGAGACCCAGGTCCAGCAATTGTAAATCCAGGTACACAATGAAGTATGGACACTCAAGCACAGACTTGGAAAAATCAAGTCCACAGGCCTGGTCCCACAGACCTGGGTTTACACTATAAACCTGCCCTTACAGGCTGAGGACTCTCATGAGCATCCATGGGCTTGGCCTGTGTAAATAACATTACCCTTGTAATAAAACACAGGAGATGAAGTCTTAAGAGGGTATTGGGAGGTATAGCCAGAAAGCGGCTTTATCTGAAAGCTAGCTACTATTATTCAAGCCTTCACCATGTCTACAGCAGGGGGATAGAAGAATAAGAGATCATTATTCTAAGTCTTTCCCATTGTAGGCATGGCTTGACATAAGTAATTGGACATGGGTGAGGCCTCATTTCTTGCGAGACAGGATTAAGGAGGTAAATGGCTCAGCAGTCTGGAAACAGTCTTGCTAACTAAGATAGGGGGAACACCCAGGGGACCATTTACAATAGACGAGATAAGCCTGGAATGTAAAATGAGGTAAAGAGTAAGCTGGGCATGGGCAGTGTGTGGACAGGGCATACTGTACAGGAATTGGTTCCTTCAAAGTGACCAAGCCAATCCCAAAACGTGTGTTGCCATGTACAGTAAATGCACTGTATTATGTAAATGTATATAAAGGAAGCGATTTTCTGTGTAACTTTGGATGTGTGCTATGCCTGATACCTATGGCCTATTTGTGAGTGTGATCAACTCAGTGTAGCTTTGTTGTATGATAAATAAAGGAACCTGAGTAACAAGATTGGAGTTCTTGGGAAATTGAGTGGAAAAGATCTTGGGGAACCCCAACACCAATCATTCTGCTAACTTTGTCATAAGGAGGTAGTAGTTCAAGAAATATTCCCAAGGAACATTTTTGGGCACACGCTTCAGAACACAGGCTTGTAGAGATCCACTATCCAGAAAGCTCCTCCAACTTAAAAAACAAAAACCCAAAACAAAACAAACCCCTTACCTCTCACTATGCAATGTAAACTCTGTTTGGCTTTGACATTTAGAATCATTCTATCAAATCTATCCCTTAGTATATCTTTAGTCCCACTGAATACCCTTCCCAAACCATGATTTCCATTGTCATGATAATCCCACAGGGGGTACCCATAGCACTTTGAGGTCAGCGGCAGATGAGGCTTTTGCCATACTCCCATACTAGTTCTGTTCCTATAGGGGAGGACCCGACTGACCCTCTCCTCTAACCCTCTCTTCTAATGGAGTGTCACCTCCCCTGGGGTCCAGGACAAATGTGTACTCTATGAGGTTTTTAAAACACCTCTGCTTTTGTAGTTGTGTAAGTCTGAATATTTCCCCTCAATGAAAGCCCAGGATAATTGCTTGCTAAAATCAGGTCTCCAGCTTGATGGCTGAGGAACCTATAAATCAGTCAGCACAAAGGAGTGACACCACATGAGCCAAAACCATCCTTTTTAACCTTATTTCACGATCAGCCTGGTCCTACTTCATTCCCACATGCATTGCAGCCATCAATTTAAGTTCCTTCAAATGGTCTCATGCAAGAGCCCTAAATGTATTGTGTGCCTAACAGACTAATTTGCTATATTTTGACAAGACCAACTCTCCCTCCAAATATCTGTCCGATAGCATGCCTGCATATATCTGATGGGTGGCACAACCGCTTTCCCAGATTGAAGTTACTCTGTTAGTCTCCGTGCCCTTCTTATGTCTCTCTGGCCTGTCTTCCATCTTGTCTTCCTTATGTAATAATGAGATTAATTCTCTATATTGCCCTTTAATATGACCTCTAGTGGCTTTGAGCAGGTGCATCATGATTAGAGCAGTCACTCCTGTTTAATACTGCCGTGCTGACTGGAACTGTCATCTGTGGGGGAATCACCACACAATACACCTCACCACACACATACACATGCAGAAGGAGCTGGCTCAATAGCCTTATCCTCTATACCTGCATTTCCTTGCTGAGCTAGATTCAAAGGTGTTTGACCTATAACATTCTGCCTGCTACTGGACCCACTGCCATGGGCCCAGTAGCACAATTGTGCACTCATTCATGGCACACTGGGGGGGGGGGCAACACCTAGATCCCAATGCAGGTGGGTTGCTTTTCTTATCCATAATATTGGGCACTAGGACCCATGAAATCCACAATCTCATCATAGTCTGTCAGCCCAGTTACAGGAATGGCAGCATTTGGACCCAGTACTACAGGCTGCTGCTAGCACCTGAAGAATCCAGGGGAAAAGAAAACTCCTCCAACACCTGATCCTTGGGTAGAGGAGCTCATAAGCCCCGTCAAGGGGAAGTCTTACAGGCACCATAGCTTCTGGGCCGACTCAAAGCTCCCTGAGAAAAAACTTTCTGCCCTGTCCTCCCCTCCCCTCCAAGTCACTGATTTCATCCCCTTAAAGGGGCCAAGGGTTTTCTTCTCCTGCTGGCCCAGAAAAAGCCTTCCCACCTGTGAGGCTGCAGGGGAGCAGTGTATAAAGGCAATGCATGCTTTTCTAAAATTTGATATTATTCAGAGACCCTCTGAAGTTGACAGAGAATTTAAATTCAAGGAACCCACCACCATGCTCTCAATTATGAACAGGGATTGAAATTTCCTATCATATTAGGGGCTGCAGAGAATATGTAGGAAAATTGGGGTCTTTTACAACTCGATACAGTGTAATGCATGAGGGACACATAAGGGAATGGATTTTATATAGGCTGTGAGGAAAAATAAGGGTCTAGCCATGCGTATGTAATCCAGTACCCTTCACAAGAGCTGTTCAGAGTTGTGACTCCTATTCCAGTTCAGGCACTGCAATGGTAGTTAAAAGAGGGGTTGCAGAGAGACTGAAACAACAACCAGTTATACTGAAACAACAACTCAATTACTGTTATAACACTGTAAAATATCAATATGACGACAGGAAATCTTTTATACAAAATTGTGTGTTGACAATTTGAAACTGTGACAGACTCACAGGGCAAACTACAACTCGTAGTGTACCACAAAACCCATGAATTCATGGCTATCGGTTTAGATTCCTGCTTCTAATCTTTAGTGGCCTTTTCTGATGCTACGAAACTTTGGTTTTAGACTATTTGAGCATTTTAAAATTACATTAAAAAAAGGTCCAAATGCTTCCAAAGCAGCTGTAGGAACTTTGTGTTCAGCTGGAGGAAATCCAAGATGGCTTCTGCAAGGAGCATCTGCAGGTGTTTGCAAACTCTTCCATGGGAATTTTCATGGGACCTTTAATTCCTCCATTATTTTAAAGGAATGGCAGTGTACTCTGTCATTAGAGCTTGCTATTTCCTTTGAGAGTATTTTAATTAAATGTCATTTAAAGACATTGTTTCTACAAATACTATTTTATATATTGATATTTACATATGTTTGCAGATAGATTGTCGCTGTAGATGAGTGGCTGCCTCACAGTACCCCCTGTTGGCCTCAGGGCAGCCCTATTCACAGCCCCTTACCTCAGTTATCCTTCTCAGATTTTCAAATAAACTCCATACTGAGTTTTTTTCCAGAACAGTCCTCCTTAGGGTCTGATTTATTAAGTTCAAAACTAAACACAAAAGTCTTCCCTCCAGCTGCATAGAGCTGAAACTCCCATGGTCTGGTCACAGTCCTTCCTGCCTTAGCAGGCTACTCCACACCCTTCCTAGCTGGAACTAGTCCCCTGGTCTCCGAGTCTTCCCTGCAAGAGCCTCTCTTGCTCTGCATTGTACCATTACAGCCTTCTGAGCTTCCCCACTACTGTGGGTACTTTCTTTTCTTTATAGGAAATTGCCTGATTCCCCTCAGGTGGGGCTCATTCTGCAATCACGGTTGGCTTAGCCCCAGGTTCTCCAGCCCAAGGGCAAGCCACCCTGTTACAGTCTCTATAAAGGGTAATCCATTGCTACAACTTGACTATAGCATCCAAAAAGGATTCATTTTCCTAAGCTTGTGTCGTTCTTTAAAAATGACTCATAAAAACCATTTAGCTTTAAAAAGTCAGTATTAGATGTATTCTTAAACCACAACTTTGGATAAGTCTGTGACAACATCCTCCAGCAATTTATAACTTCCCTCAACTCATGCATTACATCAGCTCTAGGCTATTCCTAAGGGGAATTTAAACTTTAACTAATGACCAGAGAAAGAACTTTACTCATTTTCTCCTAATCACATATTTTTGCTCACTTTCTAAATGTCAATATTTTGCATGATAAACTCTTTTTCACTCACAGTGAAAGCGGAGCATTAAAACTAGAGCTTCTATGGAGCCTTTTTCTCACAACAAGGAAGGGTTCAAAAAGTTTCTACAGAGACACAGTCCTTTTATATTACAGAAATATTTGAGATTCGGACAAGAACATAAGAATTATGCTTATACTTTCAATAGCATATTTGACAGTTAGAAATGACATAATGAAAAAACAGAAGGCCAAATCCTAAATGGTACACTGAATGCTATGGGAGTTGTAAGTGCTAAGTATCCTTTAGAATTTGTCCCTAACTGCACAGAATTAGTTCACAGTTATTCTACATATTTACTCATGGTGCAGAAAAACTACTCTTACACATTCATAAATTTATCCTTTCTCTATACTGATTCACTATGGAAAATTGATGCAACCAGGCAGTCTGATAATGTAGGTATTATTTGTTCACATGTTAATGCAATAATCACTGAAAAATATCATTTTTAGGCATATAGTTTTCTCACATATACATAAAGAAGTTAATAAATTTATTTGGGCATAAGCTTTCGTGAGCTATAGCACACTTCATCAGATGCATGGAGTGAAAAATACAGTAGGTAGGTATAAATATACAGCACATGAAAAGATGGGAGTTGCCTTACTAAGTGGGGGGTCAGTGCTAATGAGGCCAATTCAATGAGGGTAGATGTGGCCCATTCTCAACAGTTGACAAGAAGTTGTGAGTATCAGAGGGAAAATTACTTTTTGTAGTGACCCAGCCACTCCCAGTCTTTATTCAGGCCTAATTTGATGGTGTCAAGTTTGCAAATTAATTCCAGTTCTGCAGTTTCTCATTGAAGTCTGTTTTTGAAGGTTTTTTGGTTGAGGAATGGACCAGTCCACACAAGAGATCCACTTCCTGGACACTACAGTGCAAATAAGCGATGGTCATAACATAAACACCACCCTAAACTGGAAACCTACTGACCGCTATACTTACCTACATGCCTCCAGCTTTCATCCAGATCACATCACACGATACATTGTCTACAGCCAAGCCCTAAGATACAAGCGCATTTGCTCCAATCCCTCAGACAGAGACAAACACCTACAGGATCCCTATCAAGCGTTCTTAAAACTACAATACCCACCTGGTGAAATGAAGAAACAGACTGACAGAGCCAGAAGGGTATCCAGAAGTCATCTACTACAGAACAGGCCCAACAAAGAAAGTAACAGAATGCCACTAGCCATCACCTACAGCCCCCAACTAAAACCTCTCCAGCCCATCATCAAGGATCTACAACCTATCTTGGAGGACGATCCCTCACTCTCACAGACCTTGGGACACAGGCCAGTCCTCGTTTACAGACAGCCCCCCAACCTGAAGCAAATACTCACCAGCAACTACACAGCATGCAACAGAAACACTAACCCCGGAACCAATCCCTGCAACAAACCCCGTTGCATAACTCTGTGCCGGAATTTTGCATTTGTCCAGTTCAGGTGGCCTCCACAAAAAGCAATTTTGTAATTACTTTTTAGTACTAAATATACTAACTTCTGATGCTTTTGATCAGAAACA
Source organism: Emys orbicularis (assembly GCF_028017835.1). NCBI lineage: Eukaryota > Metazoa > Chordata > Testudines > Emydidae > Emys > Emys orbicularis. Next base: position 91,111,677 of record NC_088687.1, on the reverse strand, counting down.
GTTTTAAACAGTTGAGCAAACAACAGCATGCGACAAGTAATGGATTGGCAACATCCATTAATACCTGTAGTGACTCTACCTTTGTTTTCAAGTAATATCAACTACAGAAACTCAATAGGGCCCTCATCAATTTATCATTTGCTTGGTATCCCTTAAATTAATTAAGATTCTCTCTATTACTGTGTTGGCTTTGACTATAGGTTTCCAAATTCATGTTTATCAGGCCAATGAATCCTAGTCCTGGCCTTAAAAGAATTTTTAGCAAAGCAGATCACAACAAAGACACACAAAACAAGGAATGAGCATGATACAATATTGTAACCTCTTTCGGCCAACAACCTTACCTGTTTACCTGCTATAAGTGTCGAGCACACTTTTGGAACTTGTTAAATAATAAATTATACATAAAGTTTGCCTGGGGGAATATTAATATTAGGAATTAAGGCACAGAAGCTTATCTGTATTCAGAGCACACCCTAAACTACATGGTATTAAGAAAAGTGACATAAGATGGCTAATTGGATGGTTCTCACAAGATACTGTGCTTACATTTGCTGCAGACAAACAGACATGACAGAGCTTGTACCTTGCAGTCTCCTGGAATGAGAATGAGAAGATGCCTCTGCATCCTTTAAATTGACAGAAATCTTTATCGGTGCTTTGAGTACAGGAAGAATGGGTAAAACACTTCTAAAACCATACTGACTTTGTTTGCTAGTTCTGCTATTTTATTTTTAACATATTCACTCTTCTCTCAGCCCCTCTGTAGTTTCCCTTTCTCCCTTCCATCTGAAAAGTTAATATAGAAAAAATGTTATTTTCTTGTTTTATAAGAAAAATAACTTTAGAAGCTTATCCCAGTTTTTGTTTTACTATATTCTATTGCATTTTATCTGACATTTTTACAAGCTCTGTCTTTCCCTTTGTAAGGGCTTGTCTTCAGTACAGAGCTACAGGGGTGCAGCTGCACTGATACATTGATACACTAAAGCTGTAGTGCTTTAGTGAATATGCTACTATGCTGATGGGAGAGCTTTTCCCATCAGCGTAGTTAATCCACCTCCCTGTGAGGCAGTAGCTATGATGACTGGAGGAGCTCTCCCATCAAATTAGCACTGCATATATCGGGGGTTAGATAGGTATAACTACGTCACTCAGGGGTGTGAATATAGGTCCATAGTGTAGACCTAGCCTCAGGCTTATATGCTGCCATCCGTTATGTGATAAAGAGGGAGACAGATTGTTAAAGATTTAAAATGTATCCAGTTATGCTCAGAGTAGCAGAAGATCCCTCTTTCCTTTATATGCACCCCAAGAGAAGGGTTTTATTAAAACACCCACAAGTTGAGAAGGCAAGAAAAAAAAAAGCACAACCCTGGTCTACCCCTAATAACTTTTAGACTGCTTCAAACTCTGACATTTATTTACAGAAACTGTACACAAACAGCAACAGAGAGTCCTGTGGCACCTTTAAGACTAACAGATGTATTGGAGCATAAGCTTTCGTGGGTGAATACCCACTTCGTCGGATGCATGCTTATGCTCCAATACATCTGTTAGTCTTAAAGGTGCCACAGGACTCTCTGTTGCTTTTTACAGATCCAGACTAACACGGCTACCCCTCTGATACTGTACACAAACAGAAGGCCAATGAGCAGAAGAATTACTGGAGCACTACAGCTACTCCCTGATGACTGCTATGGACACTCTGGGCCAAATGCTCCCCTGGTGTAAATGGACATAGCTCCATTGAAGTTAATAAAGCTTCACCTGTTAATACTAGCTGAGGATCTAGTTCTGGAACATTTTAGCCACCCTACCACTTGCCATGGTTCTCAGATGGACTTGCAAGAGAAAAAGTAAAAAAGGAAGAAAGCATGAAAAACTATGGTGGAAAATGGAGTCTGATACTGACAGACACAGAAACAAGGAATTTTCAAAATCAGCATGCGGATGAAGCAAAGCTGGCTCAAGCTGAATCCAAGGCAAGAAAGCTGTGATTCTGGTAAGAAGAGGGAAGTGCTTTGAATAATTTGGTTCATCTGTAACATCCCCCACTTTTGAAGGTTGGTCTCCAGATTTGGGTCCTTTTGGACTCACCAATGCCAGAGGATGCGCTGAGTGCAGACACAAGAGGACACCTGTTTAATAACACAGGTGCCAAGAACAAGTCACTCTGGAATTCCACTCTATACACTGGCTGCTCTGGTGTAAAGTCCAGCTCAAGGTTACTGTCCTCATGGAGGGCTTTGAATATTAGTCTTGTACCTCGTTAGCTGAGAGATCATCTCTTCACCCATAACCATGACCTTTCACAATAGCTACATTACACTTGAACTATGAGTGAGGGAGACAGAACTTTCACAGGAGCTGGATTGAGACTAAGGAGCTCACTCCTGCAAGAAGAGAAGGAACGTACCACTCTTGTAACTAAATACAAACCTCTTTTCTTCAACTTAGAATAAGCTCTACAAACTCACACCTACACAGAAACAAGAATGCTAGTCAAGCTATTTTACCTATAGGCCATGAAGAAAGAAAGATTATTATCTCTATTATTAAATACTTGGTAATTACCCAGATACCATGGTGATGAGAATAAGGTAAGTACCCAGACAGGCTAATAAGAAACATGGAAATATGGAAATTTGGAAATATGACAAGGAAGCAAGTTGTGAGGCTGCTGAAGGAAGAGAAACTGGAGTGTGTGGTATCAGGGACATTCTGCGTGTATACAGGCTGAGCTCCATGAGGTTTTCAATATCTTTGCTTAGAGATCTCTGGCCACATGTTTATGTGAAATAACATCCTATCTCCCTTTTCTACATCTGCCTGACTTGCCTTGCCAAGGCAATGATGTGAGGCAACTGTGAGTTCTCTGATGTCACATATCGTTTCAGGAAGTAGTCAACTTCCTGATTTAACAAACAAAACAAACACAACACAAGAGGGGGGTAGAGACCCCAACCTCTTATTCTAATGCAAAGGGAGTGATGTTTGCTTAGATTTAATGAATTTGTGTGTTAGAGCAGGTTTCTGTAGGTTAATGAGCCCTGATTATTTAAAAAACTTCATGTTAGAATGAGCCCAGTTTTCTCCATGATTGCACTTCAGTGTGAACCCAACAGTAAGGTTCAGGTTCTGTGGGCTCACACACATACACTTAAGTTCATATTCGTTCACGAGAACCAGAAGTGGTCTCAGCAAAAACAGAAGTCTGATCTCATTAAAAAGTTCCCTTATAAAACTGGGATAAAATGTGAGCCAAAATCTACAATAAAATAAGTGATAAAACTGTTCCCAAAAACTTGGGGAGTAACAAAAGACCATTACATCATGGATTAAGTTACTATCTACGTGTCAGACACAGGAGCTACTGAAAATGTTTTTTGTATTTTCCTTGTACCTTCCAGTCAGAGTTCAACTAAAGTGCAGTTTGTTCTCCTCTTCCCCATCCTTTCATCTTCCTTTATTTCCCATCCTTAGGCTGGCTGAGGTCTGCACCTTACATTTCTCACCAACCTTGTCTGTCTCAGTGATATCAGCTGCTATGCTGATCCCTCAGTGGTTTTCTTCGAAATTGAGACCCCGTTTGCATTGTCTGATTACAATGGATAGTCCTCACAGTCTTCATTAAAAAGGATTTGTTCCACATCAATTAGCAGCCGTCATTCTTCATAGCAATTGTTGCCTCATATCTCAGAAAGTCTCTTATTGGAACATGCTAGTGTTGAGACACTCTGCCACCTGTAATACTGTTCTGTTCATGGCTAGGCTGTGTTTCTGAGTGTTCTATATTTATTATTAACTTCCATCTCTGCTGTTCTGTACCTCTGTTGACCAGTCAGTGCCTAATTTCCACTCAGACCTAACTGTTCTATAGAATTCACTCTTAATGGCTCATAATCAAATCTGATATTATTTTTAGTCTTAAATAGTTTCCTAAGGTGTTAAAAAATTCCCAGGAAGATGTAAATATATGTATGTGGGCAAATACATGTAGCTCTATTGCTTGCTATACATGCAGCTCTATTGCTGCTATGTAAATCCATGGTACACCCACACCTTGAATACTGTGTCCAGTTCTGGTCACCCCATCTAAAAATAAAAGGTACAGAAAAATGCAATAAAAATGATGAAGGGTATGGAACAGTTTCCATCTGAGGAATGATTAAAAAGACTGGGACTTTTCAGCTTGGAAAAGAGATGACTAAAGGGGGATATGATAGTGGTCTGTAAAATATGAATGGTGTGGAGAAAGTGAATAAGGAAGTGTTATTTACTCCTTCACATAGCTCAAGAACCAGGGGTCACTCGATGAAATTAATAGGCAGCAGGTTTAAAACAAACAAAAGGAAGTACTTCTTCACACAACACACAGTCAACAGAGTTCAAAAAAGAATTAGATAAGTTTATGGAGGATAAGTCCATCAGTGGCTATTAGCCAGGATGGTCAGGTATGCAACCCCATGCTTTGTGTGGCCCTAGCCTCTGACTGCCAGAAGCTGGGAGTTGGCGATAGGGGATTGGTCACTCGATGATTGCCTCTTCTGTTCTTTCCCTCTGAAGCACCTGGTACTGGCCACTGTCAGAAGACAGGGTACTGAGCTAGATGTACCATTGGCCTGACCCAGTATGGCCGTTCTTATGTTCGCTTGAAGGAGATTCAACTAAGAAATACACAACAAAAGCCTAGTACACCACTCTGTTACACCAGTTTTACACCATTGATTTTGATAAGTTATACCAGCATAAAACTGGCATAATGCATTGGAGAATCAGGCTCTGGGTCTTTTAGCAGATGACAACAGCTTTAAAAATATTTAGGCAACTGTAAATATTGCATGTAGGGTAACCACCATTCATCAGTATTATGGGAAAATGTGTGTTCTATTGGTTAGAACAATGGCTTGAAAATCAGGACTTCAGTGCCCTAATCCCAGTTCTGCCAAAAACTCCCTAGTTATGGTTAAGTTATGTAGACCCCAGTTCAGCAAAGCACTTAAAAATGTAAGGATGGACTTAGCTGCTTTCATAACCTTGGTTGTCAGTGCAATATTGTCTGCCTGAAAAGTTCAAAACTCATGAGTTATACTCTCTCCTTCCCCACCCTTCCCTCCCGCCCCCCGTCCTTTCATGCTCAAACATACACTGCCAGACAAGGGTGAAGGCCTTATAATTCTAAAAGCAGTAATATGGTCGGCCTGCTGAGATACTATCTATGTAAGGCCCCTTCAAATGAATGTTCTTTTTTTTGTGAGAGAGTTTCAGAATGATCTTAAACACCTCCCTTTACACCCTTAAAGAATGGACAGCATGATTCTTTCATGCTACTGTATTTCATTTACCATGCCCCGAACAATTTCTCTCACGTCACTTGGTCAGTTTAGTGGCACTAAGTTATTTCTTCCCTTTTATTGCATATCTGTTTTGATTATCTGAGTGGTGTTGAAAAGTTTTTGTTGGCATATCCTGTACCACTTATTCAAAGATGGTCAATTTCTCTTCTCCTTCACTCAGGGCAAAATTAACTCAACCTGCATAAAGCAGTATGGCCAACTAGAGCTTGTCAGGAACATTTCAACTAAACTTCCCCTCCAACTGGAAAAGGCTGATTCATCAAAACAAGCTTTTTGCGGAAACTGGGTTCTTGATTAGAAGGTTTGTCAGGTCCAAGATGAAATTTATAATGAAGGCCAAAGAGACCTACCCACAGGAGCCAATTGGTTAGGGTGCATGGTTAGGAAAACCAAGTTCAACTCGCTGCTTTACTTGTTGTGAGCAGAGACTTGAACCTAGGCCTCCCATATACCAGCTATGTGCTCTAAGCACCTACCTATTGGCAGTTCTGGGATGGCAGTTCATTCTCACTCTCTCTCTCTCTCTCTTTTCAAATCATCATCATTTCATTCTGCATCAGAACAGAACAAAATTTCAAAACCTCAACATTTTTCATGAAAAGGAGTTCTTGTTTTTTGTCTAGCCCTATTGCCAACTCCAAAAAACATTCAAAATTCATGAGTTAGGCCACGAACCCCGCCCTCCTGCACAATGGTATAGGTTTGAAAATCATGAGATTTTTTAATTTTGGTTATTTTTCTTTAGCTTTTTGGTTCCTGCAGCACTGAGGTGCACTCAGTTCACATTTTCTAGCTTCTCTCTGCAACCACTAGCGATAGAAACTTACTTTTAAAAAAAAATGAAAGCTGATACTCATGTAACCACGTAACTCCAGACACCGGGACTTCAAGGAAAATGCCGGAACTTGTGAGATTTGCAATAAAATTATAAGAGTTGACACTCTGGTTGTAACAGTGTTGCCAGTGAGTGGCCTCCTTGGGACATCCCCTTTAAGCTGTTCTTTGCCTCATTTTCTCCTCTTGGTTCCTCAATAATTCAAACACTTTTGTCCATTCTCATCTCTTCTCAGGTTCTGCTTTATTAATTTAACTTTCAAAATAAAGTTTTCAAGGCCATTTATTATCCTAGGCCTTTCCTACCTGGTGTCCATCTCCTCAAGTATCAGGTTTCTCTGCTTGAGCCTACTCAGTCCCAGCAGCCTCTGTACTCCCATGTTCTGAGAACTCCCCCAGAACTCCCTTTGCAGCTTGATGCTTCTTTTATAAGGAAATCAGGTGACCCATGTTCAGGTGTGCCCCCTTAATAATCAGGGCTGGCTGGTCCAGGCCTCTAGCTCTTAAGGGGCAAGTCTTTCCATTATACAGTTACCACACTTTATACGGATGTAAGTGCATGTGAGTTACTATGTGTGTAAAATACTTTCCCCAAAACTAGCATACCCCATGGCTGTTACTTTAGGCAATGACCTGGAATAACCTCCACATTTGGTCAGCACAACCTAGTGTTAGGGCCACTGGATCCATGAAGAGCCCCATGCCCAATGGCACCCTCTCTTTGTCATCATACAAACCCGTTAATAAGTTTCCTGCCCTGGTCAAGAGACTTTAGTTGCTCTCCAAGCTTAAATATCTCATCTCGAAGAGCTGAGGAGACAAGACAGGCATCGTCGCTATGATTAGGGCTGCTCTAGGCAGGCTTTCTATGGTTAGAGTCTAGAGACCTATAGGCTTCTAAGCATAGAGACTCAGCTGGGAGGACTAACCACAGAGACATAGCCTAGACCATAGTACCCCAACCCATCTGTGGCCACAGATTTGGAGTTAGGGTTTGGATGACACTGGGCAGTGATCTAGCCTTGGCCCCAGGAACCTGCAACCTGTAACCAGGGAGAAGCAGCCAGAACCCTGTCCGCCAGGGACAAGGAGCCACTGGAGCTAGGCCAGTAGCCCAGCCAGAGCATCTCCCAGCTGATGGCAGGAAGCAGCCAGATCCCCCTCCTAGCCAGGGCAAGCGGCAGCTAGAAACAGGGACTGACCATACCCCTCCACCCAGGCCAGGACAAAGCTTAGCCAGGGCACAGCCACCACAGTTACCCAGACACCAACCACAGAGATGCCAGAGCAAGCCAGGAACATAGCATTTTCTATGTTATTAAAGTTTACTCCAAATTGCAGCCTCCTCAGACCTAAGTTCTGGTAATTGCTGGGATTCTGGTAAACAAGATAATGGGTAATTGAATATTAAATGGGTGTTAAGTTATTTACATAAACTCTCCAGATTTCTGAATCTTCAGCATTACAGGTACGTATTCACAAAAACATCCTGTATCAGGGCATGTTGAGTTCTTTTGAGTGGCTGTTCTATCACCACTAGCTGACACAGAGAGAATGGAGGCCTGTTGTCAAATAAATTGTTACCTTGGGTGAACAACTGAAATAATATTTAAGTTCCTCCACAAGTGTTAAGGTTTCCATTTTAAAGGGCTAGGCTAGAGTAGGGAAGTAAACTTGAAGCATGGATCCAGCTTAACTTACACCTATATATTTTAAGATAAGGATTTCTAGTGCAAGAAAAGGAAAATCATGAGGAGACTGATTATATGTCATGTGTATGCCTGAGCACTGAAGCAGTTTCACTGGTATGAAATTGTGACCTGTCCCAAGTTACCAAGGAACGGGAAAGCTTGCTAAACAAAGTTTATTCTAGTTTGTCCCTTTTTCTGAAATGATACACCTAGTTATATTGGTGTGACTCCACTGACTTCAGTGGAGTTATTCTGTATTTACACCAATGCAAGTGAGATCAGAATCAAGCCTGATGACTTTCTGTATTGTCAGAGAAACCATAACCACACTTTTCTGCACATGCTAGATAAGTTATCCAGGGTTGATCTGCTAACGTTATTTAATAAAATAACTTGAGACAAAGTTCTTTTAACATAGGTTTTTTCTATTTATATCTGTATATTTAGTCTATTAAGTAATACTATTTTAATATAAAATCAAATTGTTACTAAATACAAACAGGAGTACAACATAGCTACTACAAGGACATTGTTGTATTAAACATGTAGTAAAAGAGAGACATTCTATTAAATCATTACTTAAAACTTGATGCACTGAATGTCAAATAAGGAATTCCTAATTTATTACTCCTGGATAATCTCAATGGGTACTGCCTTTTCATCCTTGTAAGGATGTTTCTTGTAACTCTGATACATTTTATATCATTAGTCTGAATGTTCCTATCCATAATTGAAGCTGACCACACAATTTTCCAGGGGAAAATACATGTGTGCAACCACAATCATAGCTTCATACTTGTTATACTCATGTTTGTGCAGTGAAAAAAAGCTCTATATCTATGTGTGTGCATATCTACACCTGTTTAAAATGACACATCCTCCTAAATCCATATATGCTTTTCCACTTATGCCCAAGCACACTAATTTTCTGGTGTATACATGTACATAAAGAGAGACAGAGTTTGGAATACAAACAGATCACTATGTTATATGCAATTATCTAGAAAAACTTTGAAATACTGTAATTTGAAGTTTCATCTAAAACTTGCCCAGGTGTTTAATATTGTATTAATATCCATGTTAAATATAAAAATTAAATACTTTTCTTGTCATGATTTGGGACATTGACTTTAATGATTAGCTTTAATTAAACTAATGAGTGGGTTCTCCCGATGTCTTGATTTTCTTTGTATTAGATTTGTTCTTGTGTCACATAAACTGTGTGTGTAGAAATAGATATAAATCTAAACCTGTTAACATAAAATGATGGAAAAAAATCTATTTCTGTTGATACAACATAACATCATAAGTTAATTTCTTCATTAATTAATGTGGAGAGAAAGATCTGAAAAATATAGAATATTTTTAAGATATTGAGGATAATTATATCTCAGCACTCTAATTTTACTTAACTCTTGTTAGGTTTGGGAGCAAGGTAATATTTTAAGTGCAGGTTAAGAAGATGTATAATGATTTTCAATCACTTACAGTTATAAGTAGGTGCCCTATATATCATATTGACAATTTAAATCTCCAAAGTATAAATATGCAAGACCTTTACCCTGTCTAAAAGCATCTAGCTGGGTAAAACCAAGGGATTTTAAATTAAGGATAAATGTGCAATTACTTTAAGGAAGCATAAAACCAAGCTCTCCATTAGGAATATATTAGCAGCTGTAAAAAATACTGTCTGTTCATTCAATTAACTCTCAGCCTTGGAGGCCACAGATCATTTCATTTGTCACCACACTGATTAGGCAGCTCTACATTTTGCGAAAGCTCCCATGCCATTAGATTATTAAATCTGGCTGCTTTGTTTTCTCAGAATTATATGATTACGTTCTGTACATTAGCTAATTAAGAAAGTTAAAGATTCATATCACGGTATTTTACAAATAAAGTGTTATGATAAGCACATTTTGGACTATATGAAACATTTATTTTTAAATCAATGTTCACATTTTTTAAATAATTTGTCATCCTTATGGCATTATCTATCAGATGAAACATCCATCAAAAATGGTTAAGAAACATGAAAATACTAAACCATTATATCCGCGCTGTCGAAATCATACACAATCAAACCTCCTAATCTTTATAATGAACTACAAACCTTCCTTCCCTATCATTTGTTTTACAGACCACATGTTTGAATTACACATCTTGTTCAAATAGAAAAATAGTCTTTACATATTAATTGGTTGCTGGAATTTATTCTATTCAATGATTTAGACTTTAAAGCTAATTGCAGTCTGAGGCTTTTTTGAAAATCTAGACCTTAGGAGAGTACTGTATGTTTTTCCATTAAGTCATCATTGGTACCAAAGTGCCAAAAGCAACATCATTTGAGTAATAATAAATAATAAATAAATAATAAGTAATAAAAAGCCTACATTTCACGTCATAATAAAGTATATACAAAGTAATAGGTCACTCTCTTACCTTAGTCAAAGATGCCTGCTTCTGACCGAATGGAACAATTTTACTTACATCCCAGTAAACTCTTGAACAGTAATCCTGTTATGTGTCTACAGCAGTTTCAAGGGGTGGGACTTTAGTGTAATGTAATGAATTCACCAGGGAATCTTCCCTTTCAAAGAATGCTGCTGCAGACCAGGAAACCACTTTACATTTACTGTCACAAGCTTTTGGATGATTAGTTTAAGATGTAGAGTGTATATGTATATTCACCAGCACACAGGGAGGAGTTGCTGAATATGTTTCCTATATATTGAAGCTGCTACACTTTTAATAATGGGACCGAATTAAGGACTAACAAAGAGTTAAATAAATTTTACATAATACACAGCCAATTCATGGGCAGGATGTGTATTTGATTATACGACATGTTCCTCCCGAATCATGCTTTGGGAGGAAGTGTGGGCCACTGGTTACAGCAGAGGATTGGCTGTCAAACGACTTGATTTCTATTTCTGATGTCTTGCCATTTACCTCAGCCTGCATTGGCTTTGCACCACAGTCCTTGTAGGTCTTAATAGGGAGGTAAATTTTGCAGACCTCCAGCTCTTCCCTGATCCTATCCCAGCCATGCATGATTGACCCTGCTTTCATTTGTTTTTTGTGCCTTATGGGGTCCCTTCCACTTCCTCCTTGGAGGATATCTTCTTCAGCTGAAGGAATGGAGGAGCTGAACTGGCATGTTTGTTTTTGCAAATAACTTGACAATATTTGGTGAGGCCACTCAGAGCAGAGGGGTATGAGTACTGTAGTTATTACAGTCATAATTTACAATTACATTAAAAAATAACTGTATAGTGATTATGTAAATCAGATACCCAGAGCCAATCAGAGCAGAGTGACTTGCACAACTGCATCATTAACTGTGCAGCATCACTTATGTGGTAAACATGTATATTAAAAGAGCTACTAAAGGAAAATATCACACAACTGCATTACCTAGCCTATATGGATCTGGTAAGAGCAATGTGTTTACTGTGGTTTAGTAGTGATTCTACTAATTCTACCTGAATAAGAGGTAAGACACTCAGGCCAGGTATACACTTCATTCCAAACATTCATTTTAAATATCTGTTTGAAAAACAATGAGCTGTATAAAGGGCAGACACATGATGGCATCAATGGCGATCATGCATTTCCCCACATTTTCAGTATAAAGCTAATGAAGAAACCATGTGACATTTTAACCCAATAACCTTAAGAGAAATAACTTCCTGTAGTTTCTGCAGGTCTGTATGATGACATTTAAATTTGTCCCTCCTAAGATCTATGATTAAAACGAATTTGAAAAATAGATAATCATTGTCACTAACAAGACAGTGTGCTAGAAACACATAAAGAAAAGCAATAAAGGCCAGTTACACTAAAAAACTTGTAAGGTGAAAAGTTTAAGAGAGTTAGGGGGCTCTGGGCTATAGCAGCGAATGTGTGGATGGGTGAGTGAGTGTCTAAGGGCACGTCTACATTACAGACTTAAGTCGACCTATGTTATGTCAGCTTACAGCCACCGTAGTAATTACTGCAGTGGCTGATGTCCACACTACCCTCCTTCTGTCGGTGATGCGCGTCCTCACCAGGAGCACTTCCACTGACTGAATAGGGGCAGTGTGGGGGGCTGAGAGCCAGAGCTCTTGGCTCCCCGCTCTCCAGGCTTCTTGCCTCACTGAACAGGGAGCCGGGTGAGCGCAGCCCAGCTGGGAGCAAGAAGCCAGGGGCAGCCAGGCTCTAGCTGACTGGCTTTCTTGTCAATTTGAGGACTCCAACATGGAGCCCTGAAGTTGAAAAGACAGCCAACAGCTGATGTAAGGAATGCAGTGTCTACACAGACACTGTCGCCCTAATTACTCTGACATAAGCCCTACGCCTTTTGTGGAGGTGGAGTTATGATGTCAGTGTAGTAGAGTACTTACATTGGTGGGACAAGACTGTAGTGTGTACACTGATATAATCAGGTCAACATAAACTGCATTATGTTGACTTAACTGTTTAGTGTAGACCAGGCCTAAGTATTCCTGCAAGAGTCTTATTGACAATATCTATTATGGTGACTATATGGCCTCCATTAATGTAGAAACTGAGTGCATGAAAACTCTTAATTTATTTATCCTCACAACAGCCCTCCAAGGTGAGGAATTACTATTATCTGCACTTTACAGATGGGGAAGTGAGGCTCAGAAAAATTAAGTGACATATGCCAAGTCTCCTGAGCCCCAGCCTAGTGCCTTGACCACACTAGTCTAGATCATCTTTCCTTTCAAGACCAACTCTAGATCTTTATAAACCAGTTATTTTCTGAAGTGGAGGACTGATACGAATCTGTCACAATTATGAAAGGGACAGCTAACATTAGATATGACAAAAGGTATTTAGTATTATGATTGTTCACTTTGAACTATTTACACTGACTATGACTCACAACTATTCAGGGGATACAGACAGTAGGGTCATTTCCTATGAGTCTACTTTCCACCACGCTCCTTTGGCATAAGTTCAAGTGCTCATAATTTTTTACACACTGTCAGGACAGTGTGTCTAAAGCATTATGTTATGTTCATCATTGGGGCAGCTGTGTAGGCCAGTTAGCTCAGAAATATCACCAGCCTCTTTACCAGCCTGTTCCTGTATTGTATTGAAATAGTTCATCTAGACTAGTATCCTCATTTGACCTATCACAACTAACCAATGGCATTCAATAAGATGAAAATTGCCCATGTAGAAGCTCAGAAAAGGCTTATACCAGGCTTACTGAAAGTTCCACTTAAACCTTATTTTGTGAGTTTAAGTGGTAGGTTGACTTTGTACAGTTCTTCTGCACAGTGGTGAATTTCTCATAGTGAAAAATCAAATCTCACAGAGAATTGTTTGACTCTATGGATTGGTCTCAATCAAATTTGTTGAATAATTTTGAATAGCAAATAAATTTGAGAAAATTGCATCCTACTTGTGGATATTCTGCAAGCAGAAAGAAATGAAATTCACCAGATAAACTAATCACTGCAAATGATTTGTTCAGCGGTGTTGCCAATGCAAGTTGTGTACCGAGTATACAAATGTGAAGCATGCTGCCATCAGAGAGAATTTTATCCAAAATATAAATGCATGAATCATTTTTATAATTGTTTTGGAGGAGAAGGGAAGGCATATTTTTGCTGTTGGGGGGGGGGAAGGATTATTTGCACTATCAATAAAAAAATCTTCACTGTCGATAATTCTCAGGTTGATTAAATTTGGAAAGGTAACAATTTTGTTTTGCTAGTCTACTTTACAATGGAAAAAAATTGTTTTCTTTTTGCAACAATTAAGGTTATTGCTCTAATTTGATTGTTTCTTTCCTATTCTAGATAGAGAAGTTCACTTTGTAACCAGTGTGTTTAAGATCCTTTTACTTAGCTATATGAAAAAGTATGCTTCATATTTGATACAGATATGTATCTTGCTTAAGGTTTTTGCCTTAGTAGTCAGAACAAGTACAGTAAGGTAGCTCTCAGAAGTGAATTGTTCTGATCAACCATAAACTATTCTTACTTACGACCTTTTTTATTGCTGTGCTATACAGTGACACATGGCTTCTCCCCTAGGTCTGTGTAGTGCTTGTATTAAATTACTGTCTAACTGGTTTTCATCTACTTTCCAGATTACCCTAACAGACAATAACATTACTGTCCCAGGTCATTTTTTCTCATGTAAATACATTATATGCATTCCCCGTCTTTGTTACTGTTAGAGAGCTATTGAATTTGACAGTTACACTTTTCCCATTTAGCAGCAGTTATGGCCTATGCATCCATTAGTGACTGACATATAGCTTTTGTTTAATTACATTATGTTGCAGCATTTTGTAGGTGGAATGTGTCCTTTGATAAGGAAAATTCAATTTAATGAAATGGTGTTTTCTGCTGAATACACATCCGATTTACTAGTATTAGCTTGGAGGAGCTGTACCCAGTAGTTAGCAAAATCTGTTCATCATCAAACCAATGCTTGAAAAAAAACAAACAATTTCATCTACACGCTATAGATAAACAGAGATTCTAGCCTGCAAAACCAGACTGCACTAAAATAGTAACAACTGAATTCAGCACAAATAAGATAGGATTATTCATGTCAACATTATCCCTTTTCTCCACTTGCACTCACAAGAGAAGCCCAATATGTATTTCCTGGAGACTTGCAGATCCCTTTCAGTTGTCCCCTGCTTCTCATCCACCCTCAAGGAGAAGAGTTATAGCTACTTATCCTTTTTGCTGGAGACGACTGTCTGGGAGTCATTTTCCAGCATGAGACACCAAGCCTAAACCATACTCAGTTGCTCCAGTACATGGGAGCACACAAGAGAGGATTCTGTGGAGGCAGAGTGCCCCAGAGAATAAGATACAATGCCTTGAGGAGCAGAATGGTGGCAACTGTATCTTTTGGCCAGGCTGTAGCTGCAGAGAGCCAGCTCTCACTGGCATGGAGATAGCTGGACTGCCCCATCTCTTCTGTAGTGGCTAACACAGTCACTAGCATTAGCTTGGAGCATTCTTTATAGTCAGAAGACTGCAGGGACTGCTATTGCGGCTGGCTTCTGCACAATTACTTCCTTGTAGTTTCTTACACTTTGGCATCTGCATGGGGACCAGTCAATCTCAAGTGCTCATGAAATGCTGGGTGAAATAGATGTTTTTTCTTCATAAAATGTACAGGAAGTCATGTAAATGAATTGCAGAGCTATAGAGATGGTGAATGTTATAAATAAATGTTTGAAAAATTCCACACTGTTATACAAATATCATATGAAATACATTTCAGCATTCAGAATGACACTTCATTTTGGATATTGCAAACTGCCTAACCCAATTAATGAGATTTAAGTGTAAAGACTAGATCTACACTTTTTACTATACACAATTTCCATAAAAGCAAATACTCTTTCCAGTCTGTCTTCTTATTTCTAGAGAAGAGTAGAAGCAGGGAATAATGAAAAAAGCAAAGTATAGACAGATCAATGATGTATTCCCGTCTGTTCATACTGCAAAGAGTATTGCAGTGGAAAACAGTTAAAGAAATTTAACATCCCTGTTGATAAAAGCCTGCCTAGGAATATTTGTTACATTAAATGCTCACAGTCTCTTTGCATCTTCCTGCCTTTGCCACTGAGTGATGCCATTAATATAGGAGTAAGAAGTATTGTGAAAAACATTTGAAACATTCACTACAGAGAAGGCAAGTTTAGGTTTATATTCTGCCTTCAGTCTACACAGAGACCTTCATTGCCATGAAACAAATTGACTGATTGACAAGTAGAGTCTTCAGGGGCTTCCTGGAGGAAGAGGCCACACGTCCTGCAAACTTGTTGTAGATGCTACTCTGCTCCAGAGCTCTACATAAACTAATGCAAACTATTGTACCATGATGTAGATGGAACAATTGTTAAGCCCAGGTTTTTCAGTCATGATGAACTCTGATGTTGACAGGAATGCACTTCAGAATTATGTTAGTGTGGGGATTGTCCTCACACGTTTTACTGAGGATACACTGCTGGAGGAACCAACTAGGGGCAGAGCTCTTCTAGACCTGCTGCTCACAAACAGGGAAGAATTAGTAGGGGAAGCAAAAGTGGATGGGAACCTGGGAAGCAGTGAGCATGAGATGGTCGAGTTCAGGATCCTGACACAAGGAAGAAAGGAGAGCAGCAGAATACGGACCCTGGACTTCAGAAAAGCAGACTTTGACTCCCTCAGGGAACTGATGGGCAGGATCCCCTGGGAGAATAACATGAGGGGGAAAGGAGTCCAGGAGAGCTGGCTGTATTTTAAAGAATCCTTATTGAGGTTGCAGGAAAAAAACATCCCAATGTGTAGAAAGAACAGTAAATATGGCAGGCGACCAGCTTGGCTTAACAGTGAAATCCTTGCTGACCTTAAACGCAAAAAAGAAGCTTACAAGAAGTGGAAGATTGGACAAATGACCAGGGAGGAGTATAAAAATATTGCTCAGGCATGCAGGAGTGAAATCAGGAAGGCCAAATCACACTTGGAGTTGCAGCTAGCAAGAGATGTTAAGAGTAACAAGAAGGGTTTCTTCAGGTATGTTAGCAACAAGAAGAAAGTCAAGGAAAGTGTGGGCCCCTTACTGAATGAGGGAGGCAACCTAGTAACAGAGGATGTGGAAAAAGCTAATGTACTCAATGATTTTTTTGCCTCTGTCTTCACGAACAAGGTCAGCTCCCAGACTGCTGCACTGGGCAGCACAGTATGGGGAGAAGGTGACCAGCCCTCTGTGGAGAAAGAAGTGGTTCGGGACTATTTAGAAAAACTGGACGAGCACAAGTCCATGGGGCCAGATGCGCTGCATCCGAGGGTGCTAAAGGAGTTGGCGGATGTGATTGCAGAGCCATTGGCCATTATTTTTGAAAACTCATGGCGATCGGGGGAGGTCCCGGATGACTGGAAAAAGGCTAATGTAGTGCCCATCTTTAAAGAAGGGAAGGAGGAGGATCCAGGGAACTACAGGCCAGTCAGCCTTACCTCAGTCCCTGGAAAAATCATGGAGCAGGTCCTCAAGGAATCAATTCTGAAGCACTTAGAGGAGAGGAAAGTGATCAGGAACAGTGAGCATGGATTCACCAAGGGCAAGTCATGCCTGACTAACCTAATTGCCTTTTATGAGGAGATAACTGACTCTGTGGATGAGGGGAAAGCAGTGGATGTGTTATTCCTTGACTTTAGCAAAGCTTTTGATACAGTCTCCTGCAGTATTCTTGCCAGCAAGTTAAAGAAGTATGGGCTGGATGAATGAACTATAAGGTGGATAGAAAGCTGGCCAGATCGTCGGGCTCAACGGGTAGTGATCAACGGCTCCATGTCTAGTTGGCAGCAGGTTTCAAGTGGAGTGCCCCAGGGGTCGGTCCTGGGGCCGGTTTTGTTCAATATCTTCATTAATGATCTGGAGGATGGCGTGGACTGCACTCTCAGCAAGTTTGCAGATGACACTAAACTGGGAGGAGTGATAGATACGCTTGAGGGTAGGGATAGGATACAGAGGGACCTAGACAAATTAGAGGATTGGGCTAAAAGAAACCTGATGAGGTTCAACAAGGACAAGTGCAGAGTCCTGCACTTAGGATGGAAGAATCCCATGCACTGTTACAGACTAGGGACCGAATGGCTAGGAAGCAGTTCTGCAGAAAAGGACCTAGGGGTTACAGTGGACGAGAAGCTGGATATGAGTCAACAATGTGCCCTTGTTGCCAAGAAGGCTAACGGCATTTTGGGCTGTATAAGTAGGGGCATTGCCAGCAGATTGAGGGACGTGATCATTCCCCTCTATTCGACATTGGTGAGGCCTCATCTGGACTACTGTGTCCAGTTTTGGGCCCCACACTACAAGAAGGATGTGGAAAAATTGGAAAGAGTCCAGCGGAGGGCAACAAAAATGATTAGGGGGCTGGAACACATGACTTATGAGGAGAGGTTGAGGGAACTGGGATTGTTTAGTCTGCAGAAGAGAAGAAGGAGGCGGGATTTGATAGCTGCTTTCAACTACCTGAAAGGGTGTTCCAAAGAGGATGGATCTAGACTGTTCTCAGTGGTACCTGATGACAGAACAAGGAGTAATGGTCTCAAGTTGGAGTTGGGGAGGTTTAGGTTGGATATTAGGAAAAACTTTTTCACTAGCAGGGTGGTGAAGCACTGGAATGGGTTACCTAGGGAGGTGGTGGAATCTCCTTCCTTAGAGGTTTTTAAGGTCAGGCTTGACAAAGCCCTGGCTGGGATGATTTAGTTGGGAATTGGTCCTGCTTTGAGCAGGGGGTTGGACTAGATGGCCTCCTGAGGTCCCTTCCAACCCTGATATTCTATGATTCTATGATTCACTGGCTAAAGGAATCACTGTTCAACTACTTGTACTGGATATGTGGGCAGAACTTCCTACCCAGGGATGAAGTGTACTCATTCTGTTGCATCCTTAGTCCTTGCCAACACAGGGCCCAGAGGGCCAGTATTCCGTTTTTATTGTGAACAGAATAATTAGACCTTTTATTTTCTGAAACCTTGGCACTGCAAAGAAAACAACCCAATGCACTCAGTTTAATGAGATTCTTTCTACATAGCAGTCTGGTCTCCTGTGCCATGGAAGGAAATTCAAAGCAACTTTCCCTGTATTTAATTAAAGGTGCAATACAGATCAGTAGTCATTAAAATGGAAAGGACAGACCTTTTTTTAAAATGTAGATTGCTCAGTAAAATTAGTTTCCCTTTCTCACCAGTTCAAAGGAAAAAGGCTTAGAATGTTAGTTCCCTAGTACCCTGAGATAAATAAATTTAACAGAAATACTGTATTACAGTAAATACCACTTTCTGATCATGAAGCATTTGGGTAAGACTTCTTTGGTGAAAAGAGAAATACCTTTACCCATTCATTTCCAACTCTGACTGTATTAGGTTAATTCAAAATAACTACTTTGCTGGTGCAAATATTCATGTTAATTATAAGACTGACTCCTGCCTTTATGTCATTTTGCATTCCAGCACATAATGCTCTGCCTGTGAACTAGTTCTTGCCTATTAACATTAAGCATCCCTCTCCCAATAGTTGCACACAACACAAAATGATGCTAAAACAACATGCTGTTTCTGACTTTTAAGTTCTATTTTAGGTACTTATATGACTCCTATTACTATAGTATCTGAGCACCTCACAGTATTTAATATACTTAACCTAATCGCCCCTGAGAGGTAGAAAAGTATTCTATAATCCCCATTTTACAGACAAGGAACTGAGTCACAGAAAGACTAAGTAACTTGCCGAAGGTCACACAGGAAGCTTGTAACAGACCAGGGAATTTAACCCTGGTCTCTCAAGCCCCCAAATAGCCCTCTAACCAAATGCAGATTGAAAATGCTAAGACAACATATTATGTCTAGGTTTTACAATACAACGACATACAAGATCAGAGAAAGACTGTACATTTTGGGTTCACCCTCTAAAACAGCACCTCTCCCCGTCAAAATCGAATTGATGCACCTCTACTGTAGTACATGAACTAGGGGATGAATAGTGAAATGATTCATTAGGGCAACTCCAAACTTAACCAACTCATTGTAAGTGGATCCAGTAGCTTATAGTTAAGGTTGCATTTCCATTATAAGACCCTATTTTCAGTTGCTGATTACTTTGTCAAATTTGTAATTGTTTGGTCTGAAGTTTCCCAGACCAGTTGTCTGACTCAGATTAAATTTATTCAGTAAGTTTCAGCAAAAAAATGGTTCATCCACTTCTGAAACAAGATTTTGGTGTGTGTGTGTGTGGGGGGGGGAATGCATTATTTTGTGCATGTTAAAAAAAAATTCTTACAACCTCTGCACTTTGGAGAAGGGAATTGGAATTTGGCAGGGCATCACACTGCTGCCAGGAGTGTACCTTTTGCTATTCCTCTGAAAACTCACTCAGATTTGCCCAAATTATAAACCCCAAAGTCCCCTCTCCCCCCCAAAAAACCCAACAACACCAACAAAAAGAAAACAGTTCAAAGAGGTTCAGCAGGGTGTTTGGCAGCTAAATTCTCCTAAGATTCCACCTGCACTGATTTGAGAGGGGTAGCCATGTGAGTCTGTATTAGTAAAAACAACGAGGAGTCCTTGTGGCACCTTAGAGACTGACAAAGGTATTTGGGCATAAGCTTTCGTGGGATATAACCCACTTCATCAGATGCATGGAGTGGAAACTACAGTAAGCAGGTATATTTATACCTGCCTACTGTATATTTATACCTGCTTACTGTAGTTTCTACTCCATGCATCTGATGAAGTGGGTTATATCCCACGAAAGCTTATGCCCAAATACCTTTGTCAGTCTCTAAGGTGCCACAAGGACTCCTTGTTGTTTTTTTTCATCTGCACTGAGCGTGCTACATCCCAGGCCTGCAGGGGCTGAGCAGGACTTTCCCTGAAATTTCTGCTTGTGGCTGGTAGGGGGTTATTGTAGTACTGGACATCAGAAATGAGATCAGGGAATCTGTCTTCCCTGGGCTCTCAGTGTCCCCTATTGACACCCATTCAGCATGGAGAAGAAATGAACCTGACTGAAATACAGAAGAGACAATCA
This sequence comes from Emys orbicularis, assembly GCF_028017835.1. NCBI lineage: Eukaryota > Metazoa > Chordata > Testudines > Emydidae > Emys > Emys orbicularis. Next base: position 91,091,228 of record NC_088687.1, on the reverse strand, counting down.
CCAGACCTTGGGGTGGGGGAGGGACAGAGGGAGTAGCCTGGGACAGAGATCCTAGGGAGGAGACTGCGAGGTAGTGGGAGTGGACAGGGAGACAAAGACTGGGATGAGGAGCCAGTGTGAAGAGACAGGACTTGGACAGCAACAGTGAATCAGCCTGAAGAGAAGCAGGGGCGGGGGGGTGGAAAGGAGGGAACAGGACTAGAAAAGTCTCCAATGACTACAGCACACTCCCCATCAGAACCTGGAGTGGAAACCAAGATTTCCAAATCCCAACTTCCTTCTGCTATCAGCAAATATCTGTGAAACCTATTGGTTAAGTGTGTCTCATTCCTCCCAATGGTCTGTCCCCAGAGAATGACAACCTACTATTGCTATGTTAGCTCAAGTGACAGTGGCCTGGGCACCCACCCTGCTGTTGACCTACATGAGTGTCAATATGATGACATGGTGACATTTCTGTTTTTTCAGCTTGCTTAAAACATCCCCCTCCCCCCAAAAATTACACACAAAAGTATGTTAAAACATTAAGGTTGCAGAGGCCAGCACTTAAGAGTTAGGTAATGCCTGAATTAAGGTTGATAGTGCAGCCTTACATTGACCCCGTGTTTGTATTCATTTGTATATAGTGTTTGACTACATGATAATGTATTTTTTTTCCACAGGACCCCTGTTTCACATAGTCCATAGGATGGACATGGTCTGGGGATGGATGAGGTTCTGTACCATTTGTAGTACTGGGGCAGGCAGGTCATGGCCCTCCCTTTCAACTAAGGAGGAGGAGGAACCACTAAGCCGATGCCACAATTGATTTCTGGGGACAATACATGAAAAAACAGGAGCAGGATTGATGTCAACAGGTTAATAAAAAAAAAATCAGGGATCCCATGGGGTATACCAAGCAAAGAATCCCCAACCACGCCCACTGCTCCTCAAAGGTGTCCGGAAGTCAGTGGACACTGCCCAGAGGTGTGATTGATAAGGGAGTAGAAACAGGCCCCACACTCACAGAGCACCCTACCCCGCTCCAGCTTCTTTTTTGTGAAGGATGCTGTGGTCTGACTCCTGCCTCACTTGTTCCAGAAATTGGAAGGTGTGTAGTGAGTGGAGCAGGGAACTGCAGGAAGAGAAAGGATGGTTTTATGGTAAAGGACGTTGAATGTCAGGGTGGAGAATCGAATTCTACCTGATGCTGGGCAAGACATTTAAACCAAACCTTTGTAGGGGTGATCCCTACATGTGTGTTCTTCATTTTCTGGGTGTCCAACTTGAGATGTTGGGGTCTGATTTGCAGAGCACTCACAGCTGCAGCTGAAGTTAAGAGGAGCTGTGCTTTGAACATATAAAGTGCTACTCTGAAAAATTGGACTCCAGGTTTCTCACATTGGGCACCCAAAGTCAGTGGATACTTGTGAAATTATGTGCCTTAGTTCTTAGTGTAAAATGGGGATAATACCACCTCACAGATGTGCTGTGAAAATAAGTTCATTAATGTGTGTGATGTATTCACCCTAGAGAAAAACTGATGAGGAATTTAACAATTCTATAGTCAGAGCGGGGTTTGAATAGTATGCAGTAAATAAGGGCTAGGGTCACACCCCGAACAATGAGAATAAAAGAAAATATTGAATAGCTGCCCACCCTGAGTATCGCCTGCCCTGTGTGCTGAATGAGGCAGCGGTCCTGTGGAAAAAATAGTATGTATTCATGTCATTACAGATTATCATAATGCACACTCTCAAAGGACACCATAAGGTTACACAGTCCACCTGAATAGAGGCAATACCTAACTTTTGAGTGCATGACTTGATACACAAAAAATTGTTAAGAAAATTAAGCTTGAAATTTTACATAAAATGAAGGGGCATTTTCAAGTTGCCAGCCTCTTGCTGCAGGAGAAGTGCAGTCCCGCTGTGTACGCTGGTCTGTGCATGGTTGTCAGCATTTTAAGAGTTGTTTAAGGGCCCTTCGCCGTGGATTTCATGGGTTTCAGAAACCAGCCCAGTGCAGCTGTACGGGGTAGGTCTGTGACTAATATGATCTTTTGGAAAAAGTCAGTGACAAATTTTCAAACTGAGCAATCACTTTGTATTTTCAAGGTAATCTTGCTAAATAAAACCCCACTTAAATGAAAGTTGAGGTAGGTTCCCCTAGTCAGGAGGGCACACAGCCACTGGCTTTGCAGACCCTCTTTGTAGGGTCACCAACTATTTGGAAAGTCAGCATGGAGGTAAAATAGAGTCAGGTTGAAGTCAGCCATGTAGGGGTGGAACCTCAAGCCTAACAGAAAAACAAAAAGAGAAAAAAAGTGATCCTCTTTGTTTAAGCACATATTATTGACAGACTCGTTCAGAACAGTTACACTATTACATGCAGAGGTGGGGGCCAAAAAGTTAACAGAATCAGAGCTAAGAACACATTGTTCATTTTTTGAAAGCAAAGCATTCGGGTTTTTTTGTATTCATAGCCTTAGAGCTACATTATGCTTACAATCATGACATATCATAATACTTGATAGCAGTACACAGTCTTCCATATCAGAAATTCAAAATTGTTTGAAGATATTGGGAGAAATCCTGGCCCCACTGTAGTCAAAGGGAGTTTCACTATTGATTTCAATGGGGCCAGGATTTCACCCATTAACTTGCACAATAACCTTGTGAGGCAGGTGAATATTGTCCTTTTTATGGATTGAGAAACTGAAGCACAGATAAGTTAAATGACAAGCTCATAGTTTCACACTGATTTGGTGGCAGAGCTGGGAATAGAAGTAGAACTGTTTATTCCCAGTCTCCTGCTCAAAACCACTGGCATATACTTCACCTTACAGGTAATGCCAAATCCTTTTCTTTTCTTTCTTTCTCATGAAGAACTGAGCAAGTTACTGCACATATTTCCCCTTTGATAGTGGTAGAATTACTTCAAGACATTATAATCCTTCCTGAGCTTCCCGTCTCCTGTGTGGTATCTCAGAGCTCTGCTAGTGACATTTGTAGCAGAGAACTCTGCTTTGCTCTGAGCTTCCCTCCCAGTTTCAGCAGAAATTAGCATAACAGAAGGAGAATAGAAGCACTAGTCACCTATCAGCTCTTTATTCCAGATTTAGGCTAGGCAGCCTTGTTTGTTTGTTTAGTGGTTTCTGCTTGGCATTTAGGGCTAGATTCACAAAGACACTTCGGGTGGTGACGCTGTGTATTGCCACACCTAACTTTTAGGTGCCTCAAAGATCACTCAAAGCCTAGGCAGCCAGGGGAGAGAGAGTTGCCTTTAGAATGGGATTCATAAGAGCCAGCATGTTGGCAGCTCCTCATCCAAACTCGCCAACAGGAGGTGCCAAGCCCCACCCACTTAAGTCTGGGTTGTAGACGGGCACTTCCCTTTGTTTTGGATTCTCAGTGGAAAGCCCTCTATTGGCATTAGGTGCCTACACTGTTTCTGCAGGAAGCATGGCAGGGCAGAGGAAGAGGAGGAGTGTGACCATTGCTGGTGTCCATACATAAAGAAAAGATGTTGATACATTGAGAAGGTTTCAGAAGGGAGCTACAATAATGATTCAAAGTGTATGTGAAGATCTCCCCATGATCCTCCAGTGCCCTCTGTGGCTGGGTGCCCTAATGCCAGGATTACCATCTCACTGTTCCTCTCAGGCTCCTAAGAACTCCACAACTGACTCTCTTCACACAATAATACATCTCTGGGAGGGGGAGGGGAAGCATTTATTTAAAAAAAAATAGTACAAATAATCTGTAATAAAAGCCCCAGAACATAGTCCATTAATCAACCCTAATGCATATACATCTTAAAAATTCCAAGCCAGCTAGTCCATCAACATAGCACATACCACACTCCAGCATCTTCCTCTACAGATGGTCTTCTGTCCTCTCCTATCCTTCCAGGACAACCACTTCAGTCCTTCCAGCTGGAGTGCAATCCTACTCTTCCCAGCATGAAACACCCCCTTCCATCCCCCAGCCTCTCCACTGGGAGCTCATCCTCACCACAGGAGCTCCCATTACTCCCCCTATTCCATTTACCACTCATTTCAAACAGGCCAGCAGGTAGGCTCTTAGCCCTCTCTAGCATGGAGGAATCAGCAGCTAAACCCATCCACTAGACATCTGCCTTCAGCCCTCCCCAGTTCTCAGGTCTAGATTAGAAGCCAACAGGCAACTCCCTCTACCGTTCTTCAGCTTGGCGAGATCAACTGGCAAACTCCTCTATTGCTATTTAGCTTTCCCACTGAAACCTCTTACTTCTCTGATTCTCCCTGATCTCCAGGTGCTTTCCCCACCTTCTTAACTGGCCAAACTGGGACCAGCTGATTTGGTGGGGGTGAAGGGGCTGGATCGTCTTTATTTAAAGGGGCCAGCCACCCTGTGACAGTCTAGAAAACCCACCTAACAGTGACAGGCTGAAGAAGCTTAATCTATTTAGTTTATCCAAGAGGTGACTTGATCACAGTCTTGTAGCCACGGGGGAGGGGGAATTTCTGCTTGTAGAGAGCTCTTTAATTTTGCAGACAAAAGTATAACACAATCCAATAATTTGAAACTGAAGATAGACAAATTCAGAGTAGAAATTTCTGGAAATAATTAACTACAGAAGGCAATGTTATAGGGTCTACGGATGTTTTTGAGTAGTCTGTATTAGATTACATTAAAAAAAATCCAATTCTTATTGGACCACTCTATTAGGCTTTTAACTGATTTTTCTCATGTAAATATCATTTTAGATTAATCTGTACATGTTTTTAATCCCTTTTTATGGGATTAAAACACATGGGATTTGATATTAAAACATACTGAAAAAATATTTGCAAAAGTTCTGCTTGGGAAGAGTATTCACAATTCCCAGTGCTCATTGTGCATTACTTTCCATATGTAGGTCCAAGAGTAAAATTTTACTTTTTAGCAGGAAGCTTTTTTTCCCTTTTCATAGATGCACAGAAATGTAACTGAGAAGAGAAGGGATCTTTTTGCCTTCAAGCAGTTTGCGGTGTGCACTCGCGTGTGTGTGTGTGTGGGGAGGGTGGGATTTAAAACAAATAAATTTCACAGCATATATTAAGAGAGACAGTCTCTTAGGGCTTGTCTATACTTACGCGCTGGTTCGGTGGCAGGCAATCGAACTTCTGGGTTCGATTTATCGCGTCTTGTCTGTACGCGATAAATCGAACCCAGAAGTGCTTGCCGTCGACTCCGGTAATCCTGCTCAGCGCGAGGAGTACGCGGAGTCGACGGGGGAGCCTGCCTGCCGCATCTGGACCGCGGTAAGTTCGAACTAAGGTACGTCGACTTCAGCTACATTATTCACGTAGCTGAAGTTGCGTACCTTAGTTCGAATTGGGGGGTTAGTGTAGACCAGGCCTTAGACAAGCTGTAGCCAAGCCATTTAGGGCTTTACAGGCCAGGTACTTTGGTGGTACTAAAGGAGTTGATTCTGGCCCGTAAGCCCCTAAATGGTTTTGAACCAACCTGCCTTAGAAATCATCTGTCTGCCTGTGTGATCCTACCACAGTTGAAACCAGCAAAGGTTACTGAAGCTGGTATATAAAGCCCTGATTCAGCAAGGTATGTAAGCACATACCTAGGGTATGTCTACACTACGAAATTAGGTCGAATTTATAGAAGCCGGTTTTATAGAAATCGGTTGTATACAGCCGATTGTGTGTGTCCCCACATAAAATGCTCTAAGTGCTCTAGTCGGCGGACCGCGTCCACAGTACCGAGGCTAGCGTCGACTTCCGGAGCATTGCACTATGGGTAGCTATCCCACAGTTCCCGCAGTCTCCGCCGCCCATTGGAATTATGGGTTGAGATCCCAATGCCCGAATGATGCAAAACAATGTCGCAGGGGGTTCTGGGTACATGTCGTCAGGCCCTCCCCCTCCGTCAGAGCAACGGCAGACAATAGATTCGCACCTTTTTACCTGGGTTACCTGTGCAGACAACATACCACAGCAAGCATGGAGCCCGCTCAGCTCAGCTCACCGTCACCATATGTCATCTGGGTGCCGGCAGACGTGGGACTGCATTGCTACACAGCAGCAGCAGCTAACTGCCTTTTGGCGGTAGACGGTGCAGCATGACTGGTAGCCGTGGGGCTGGCAGCCGTAGGGCTGCATTGCACTAGCCCCTTGCCTTTTGGTAGAAGATGGTATATTATGACTGGTATCCGTCGTCATCGTACTGCAGTGGCTGTCGATCATGGGCACCTGGGCAGACATGCTCAGTCCTATTGAACTGTCTTGACGATGATGGCTATCAGTCGTAGTATGCTATTTTCTGCCAAGCGCCCGTATTTTCTGCTAAGCACCCAGAAGAGGCCGAGGGCGATCTGGGTGCTGGCAGACGTGGGGCTGCATTGCTACACAGCAGCAGCCCCTTGCCTTTTGGTAGAAGATGGTATATTACGACTGGTATCCATCGTCATCATACTGCAGTGGCTATCAGTCATGCTGCACCGTCGGCTGCCAGCTTAAGATGTAAAAAATAGATTTGTTCTGTATTCATTAGCTTCCCCCTCCCTCCGTGAAATCAACGCCCTGCTAAACCCAGGGTTTTGAGTTCAATCTTTGGGGGGGGGGCCATTCTGTGTGACAGTTGTTTGTGTTTCTCCCTGATGCACAGCCACCTTTGTTGATTTTAATTCCCTGTACCTGTATGCCATGTCATCACTCGCCCCTCCCTCCCTCCCTCCTTCCCCTGGTCCGTCAGATACTAGTTTTGCGCCTTTTTTCAGACCAGGCGCCATAGCTAGCACTGGGATCATGGAGCCCGCTCAGATCACCGCGGCAATTATGAGCACTATGAACACCACGCGCATTGTCCTGGAGTATATGCAGAGCCAGGACTTGCCAAAGCAAAACCAGGACCAGCAGAGGAGGCGATTGCAGCGCGGCGACGAGAGTGATGAGGAAATTGACATGGACATAGACCTCTCACAAGGCACAGGCCCCAGCAATGTGGAAATCATGGTATTACTGGGGCAGGTTCATGCCGTGGAATGCCGATTCTGGGCCCGGGAAACAAGCACAGACTGGTGGGACCGCATCGTGCTGCAGGTGTGGGACGATTCCCAGTGGCTGCGAAACTTTCGCATGCGTAAGGGCACTTTCATGGAACTTTGTGACTTGCTTTCCCCAGCCCTGAAGTGCCAGAATACCAGGATGAGAGCAGCCCTCACAGTTGAGAAGCGAGTGGCGATAGCCCTGTGGAAGCTTGCAACACCAGACAGCTACCGGTCAGTCGGGAATCAATTTGGAGTGGGCAAATCTACTGTGGGGGCTGCTGTGATCCAAGTTGCCAGGGCAATGAAAGACCTGGTGATATCAAGGGTAGTGACTCTGGGAAACGTGCAGGCCATAGTGGATGGCTTTGCTGCAATGGGATTCCAAACTGTGGTGGGGCCATAGACGGAACCCATATCCCTATCTTGGCACCGGAGCACCAAGCCACCGAGTACATAAACCGCAAGGGGTACTTTTCAATGCTGCTGCAAGCCCTGGTGGATCACAAGGGACGTTTCACCAACATCAACGTGGGATGGCCGGGAAAGGTACATGATGCCGCGTCTTCAGGCACTCTGCTCTGTTTCGAAAGCTGGAGGAAGGGACTTTCTTCCCGGACCAGAAAGTAACCGTTGGGGATGTTGAAATGCCTATCGTGATCCTTGGGGACCCAGCCTACCCCTTAATGCCATGGCTCATGAAGCCGTACACAGGCAGCCTGGACAGGAGTCAGGACCTGTTCAACTACAGGCCGAGCAAGTGCCGAATGGTGGTGGAATGTGCATTTGGACGTTTAAAAGCGCGCTGGCGCAGCTTACTGACTCCCTCAGACCTCAGCAAAAAGAATATCCCCATTGTTATTGCTGCTTGCTGTGCGCTCCACAATATCTGTGAGAGTAAGGGGGAGACATTTATGGCGGGGTGGGAGTTTGAGGCAAATCGCCTGGCCGCTGATTACGTGCAGCCAGACACCAGGGCGGTTAGAGGAGCACAGCAGGGCATGGTGCGCATCAGAGAAGCTTTGAAAACGAGTTTTGTGACTGGCCAGGCTACGGTGTGAAACTTCTGTTTGTTTCTCCTTGATGAACCCTCCGCCCCCCCCACCCGGTTCACTCTACTTCCCTGTAAGCCAACCACCCCACCCTCCCCTCTCCCCTTCGAGCACCACTTGCAGAGGCAATAAAGTCATTGTTACTTCACATTCATGCATTGTTTATTAATTCATCACACAACTAGGGGGATAATTGCCAAGGTAGCCCGTGATGGGTGGGGGAGGAGGGAAGGAAAAGGACACACTGCAGTTTAAAACTTTAACTCTTATTGAAGGCCAGCCTTCTGATGCTAGGGCAATCATCTGGGGTGGAGTGACTGGGTGGCCGGAGGCCCCCCCCCCCGTGTTCTTGGGCGTCTGGGTGAGGAGGCTATGGAACTTGGGGAGAGGGCTGTTGGTTACACAGGGGCTGTAGCGGCGGTCTCTGCTCCTACTGCCTTTCCTGCAGCTCAACCATATGCTGGAGCATATCAGTTTGATGCTCCAGCAGCCGGAGCATCGACTCTTGCCTTCTGTCTGCAAGCTGACGCCACCTATCATCTTCAGCCCGCAACTTGCTCTGTTCATCCCGCGATTCAGCCCGCCACCTCTCCTCTCGTTCATATTGTGCTTTTCTGTAGTCTGACATTGACTGCCTCCACGCATTCTGCTGTGCTCTGTCAGCGTGGGAGGACATCTGGAGTTCCGTGAACATATCATCCCGCGTCCCCTGTTTTCTCTTTCTAATCTTCACTAGCCTCTGTGAAGGAGAAACATTTGCAGCTGGTGGAGGAGAAGGGAGAGGTGGTTAAAAAAGTCACATTTTAGAGAACAATGGGTACACTCTTTCACGTTAAATTTTGCTGTTCACATTACACAGCACGTGTGCTTTCGTTACAAGGTCGCATTTTTCCTCTTATATTGAGGGCCTGCCGGTTTGGTGTGAGAGATCACTCACGCAGTGCCAGGCCACAGATTTCGGCTTTCAGGCAGCCATGGTAAGACACAGTCTTTTGGCTTTTTTAACCTTCTTAACATGTGGGAATGGTTTCAAACAGTAGCGCTCTCATTTCCCATACCAAGCACCCGTTGGGTTGGCCATTTAAAATGGGTTTGCAATGTAAAAGGAGGGGCTGCGGTTTCCGGGTTAACATGCAGCACATACCCAACTAACTCCCCTCCCCCCCCCCACCCAATTCTCTGGGATGATCACTTCACCCCTCCCCCCCACCGCGTGGCTAACAGCGGGGAATATTTCTGTTCAGCAGAGCAGGAACGGGCACCTCTGAATGTCCCCTTAATAAAATCTCCCCATTTCAACCAGGTGACCGTGAATGATATCACTCTCCTGAGGATAACAAAGAGCGATAAGGAATGGATGTTGTCTGCATGCCAGCAAACACCAGGACCATAGGCTGCCATGCTTTGTTATACAATGATTCCAGACTACGTGCTACTGGCCTGGCGTGGTAAAGTGTCCTACCATGGCGGACGGGATAAGGCAGCCCTCCCCAGAAACCTTTTGCAAAGGCTTTGGGAGTACATGAAGGAGAGTTTTCTGGAGATGTCCCTGGAGGATTTCCGCTCCATCCCCATACACGTTAACAGACTTTTCCAGTAGCTGTACTGGCTGCGATTGCCAGGGCAAATTAATCATTAATCATTAAACACGCTTGCTTTTACACCATGTGTAATATTTACAAAGGTACACTCACCAGAGGTCCCCTGTGCGCCCTCAGGGGATGGGAGCACGCCTTGGGTGAGTTCGGGGGTTACTGGTTCCAGGTCCAGGGTGATAAACATATCCTGGCTGTTGGGGAAACCGGTTTCTCCGCTTCCTTGCTGCTGTGAGCTATCTACATTATCTCCATCCTCATCTTCCTCGTACCCCGAACCCTCTTCCCTGTGTGTTTCTCCAGTGAGGGAGTCATAGCACACGGTTGGGGTAGTGGTGGCTGCACCCCCTAGAATGGCATGCAGCTCCGCGTAGAAGCGGCATGTTTGTGGCTCTGCCCCGGACCTTCCGTTTGCTTCTCTGGCTTTGTGGTAGGCTTGCCTTAGCTCCTTAATTTTCACGCGGCACTGCTGTGCATCCCTGTTATGGCCTCTGTCCTTCATGGCCTTGGAGACCTTTTCTAATATTTTGCCATTTCGTTTACTGCTATGGAGTTCAGCTAGCACTGATTCATCTCCCCATATGGCAAGCAGATCCCGTACCTCCCGTTCTGTCCATGCTGGAGCTCTTTTGCGATCCTGGGACTCCATCATGGTTACCTGTGCTGATGAGCTCTGCGTGGTCACCTGTGCTCTCCACGCTGAGCAAACAGGAAATGAAATTCAAACGTTCGCAGGGCTTTTCCTGTCTACCTGGTCAGTGCATCTGAGTTGAGAGTGCTGTCCAGAGCGGTCACAATGAAGCACTGTGGGATAGCTCCCGGAGGCCAATAACGTCGAATTCCGTCCACACTACCCCAATTCTGACCCGCTAAGGCCGATTTTATCGCTAATCCCCTCATCGGAGGTGGAGTAAAGAAACCGGTTTAAAGGGCCCTTTAAGTCGAAAGAAAGGGCTTCGTCGTGTGAACGTGTCCAGGCTTAATTCGATTTAACGCTGCTAAAGTCGACCTAACCTCGTAGTGTAGACCAGGCCCTAAACTTAAGCATGTAGGTAATCTTGTTGATTTCAATGGGACTATTCACATGCTTAATTTACAGAACTCACTGAACTGGGACCTAAGAGAGGAGTCTGCTTGCAGGGTGCTCTCCAGGAGGGACACTAGCCTTTGGAATTCATTCTCCAAGCCCTTGGTTGGAAATAGCCTGAATTAGTCTGTTCTAGGGCATTCTGCAAAGTCCACTCATTTAAGCAGGCATTTAAGGAGGGCTGAGGGTCTGGGGGTTAGTAGTGCAGAGGTCTAGATTTTTAATTCTTGCCCTTATGTGCTTTTCTCCTCCCCCTTCCCAACATATTAGTCACAGAACAGTCACAAGAGTTAAATTTCAAAGCTACCCTGGAATTATGTTTTCTTGTTTTATGCAGTCAGCATGTCATATACAATGTTTTAGTGTGTGACAAACCAACCATTTGGTTGACTGGCAAATGCAATCTGGTCATTTGTCACAAATGCCACTCTGAATGCCACATATAACGTCTGATTAACACTGTTTCCAGAGTTGCAGCCTGAATTCAACGAGGCACCCAGGCTATATAGCCTTTGGTGTAGTTTCCCAGCTTGCTTTAGAGTTTTGATGCTACAGGTTTGCTATAAAATATTCCCCTCTCTATTCCACTAATGGTGGAAGGTGGATTAATCTAAACAGTAACAGGGTACCCTTGTTCTGGAATAAGAGTGTCCATTCACGGAATTATTCAAGAACAGCTGCTGCACTTTAAATTCACACCCTACCTTATGCTGCATTTACTTTCAAGTGGAGACAAATCCTTCATCAGATGTTTGTACAATGCATTTATTCTCTGCTGGAAGTGTGCTGAAGATCAGATTCTCAGCTTTGCTTGGTGCCAGACTGGAAGAGGTACGAAGGTGGCTTAAGCAAGTTTTGTGCTGGGGCCATCCAGCAGCAGGGGGTTGATACAATGTAGAGATACATGGACTATTCTCCTTTTTCCCTGGTTACATCCCGTCACATGCTGGGGTGCAATCCAGACCAGTGAAGGGTTGTGTCTCCGCCAGCCCCACAACCATGGGTGCCTCACAATGATTTGCTGTTGTAGTCCCAACCTGGGTCACTCACAACCAGCATGCAGGTCATGCCCTGAGACAGAGTGCCTGTGTGTGTTAGACAGCCCTGGTTCAGCAGCTCTGACCCCAGAAACCTGTATATAGTCCTATAACACCAGTCTGGCTTCCACTAATATTAGCGGAAAGAATGTACAGTACACAATTGTCATTATTTCCTTGTGATTAACAAGGTACCAAAACACTGGAAATAGCAATTTCATATTTGGCATATAATTTTCTGCCTGGGAACTAACATGTCTGTAAAATTATGTTTCTGATGGTGCATATGCGATGCCTTAGTCATGTCAGGAAATTGCTAATTTTACATGTGGGAAGAAAACTAACAAACAAAAGAAACGCCGCTAGCAGGTAGCTTGGCAGGAACATAAATTGCCTCCCTGTAGATTGGAAAGCTGTCACAGGATGCTCACTTACCAAGTAGGCAAATATCAGGTATAGTATAGAGATGATTATTTTGTGACTGGAGAAAAGAGAAACCAGAGTATAGGTCTTGAAACAAAGATATCTCCACTGAAGGAAAAGGAAGATTTCAGGGTACATAAAGGAAACAGTGATCTTAGGCAGAAGACACGAGGGACCACAAAACTGGACAAAATTCTAATCTATATCCCTGCATCCCCATTCACTTCAGTAGGGTTATACTGTGTGTATGTCAGTGAAAAATTTGCTTCATTGTGTGTACTAGAAGTTTTGGACTATGTATTAAAGGAGTAATTACAGGTATAAGAGAGGTTAATGGCTAGTTTTCAAAAGTGCACAATTAGAATGTATACCTGTTTTATGGTATCTAGCCCTGTATTTTGAAGGTTATAAGGAGAGTGCTACTAGCAACATGAAGTAAAAATAATCTATATAAATCTGAACGAAAAGAAATTAGTTGTTTTGGTGAATTTGTGAAACAGTGGAGAAGAGAAACAAGCTTCAACAGTATATTTGTGCCATATGTGAAAAGTAGATGTCACACAAAAATAATCTTGCAGCAAATATGAAATTTGTTCTTTATTTCATAGTAAGGCCAAAAGGGAAATTTCATTTACTACTAGACTCCTTTTCAGCAGTGCTCACACTCAAAGGAAGAACTCAGAGACAGTGGGAAAATGTTTGAGAGGTTCCCAGGTGTAATATTTAAAAAAGAAAAAAAAATGTTTCTAGAAATAACAAAAGTATCCATTTATTTCATATAAACCTTACTTTGCCATTTTATTATAAACAAACATTTATAGTTATTGCAGTGAATGGTTTATTTATGCAAAAATATTGTTTATTTAAAGAAATATATTTTTTAAAGATTAATTGCAATAAGTGGTAGAAATACATAGATAATTCATATATACAATTTTGCCTTTGCACGCACATAACAAATTCAGTGTTTAAGACAGTCCCTAGGCTAAGTAGACTAACGTATACAATATATGGGTGCTTTTGAAAATTGCAGTAGATGCCTATCTGCATCTTTAAACAACTAAATACTTTAAAAATCTGGCCCTAAATCTGAATAAAATCAGTTTCTCATGATTCAAATGGGAATCCTATGCTTTCTCTCCCTTGTCTATTTAAATTACATGCTCTCTGGGGGAGAAGAGTCTCTGTGTGCCTACACAGTGCCTAGCATAATGGAGCCGTGATCGTTACTGCAATACAAATAAATCATAATTAATAGAAACATGTAAAACAAAACCCAACTTTGTCTTCAGAACAAGAGAATGATTAGCGCTGGCTGGAAAGTTTGCAATGGAACAGTTTTCCTTGCAAAAAATCAACGTGTTTCACAGGAACATGTTGATTTCAGTGAAATTTCCTTAAAAACACAAACCAAAATGAAGCATTTTGATGGTCACAATACTGGAAAGGAGCATTTCAGTTTTTCATTTAAAAAGCATGTGTTTTGAAATTAAATTTCTTAAAGGCAAAATGGAATGAAATATTTTAGTTTTATCAAAAACAAACTATTTTGATTGACCTCAAACATTTGTTTTTTAAATTCAGTTTCACTGATAATTTAATTTTTTATTTTTTGGCCAAGTTGTGGAATGTTTGGCTCCCATCCAGTTCTAATAATGATATGGGGCTTAACTGCCCACGAGATCTGTGTGTGGAAGGAATCCTCCCCATGTCAATCTCACTCTTCCATACAGTGTGCCTCCTAGGCTGTCAAGGATGCCTGCGAGGGGAGCTCTCAAGTGATAGGGGGAGAATGGGAGCAAGGTCAGTGGAACACTGGTCATTTCTCCCACCTACCCCATGGAAATGTAATTCAGCTAGAAATTGTATTACCTTTCTGCTGAGCTCCCTCCTCAGTGAGGAACTCTGGTAGAAGGGGATCACAGGGGCATCTGATCCTAGGGGAACCCTAGCAGTGTGAGCTGTGATTTCAGGAGAATGAGGTGGCTCACCAGGGCCTCCGAGCCAGAGAGTCTCTGGGCAGATAGCCCTGGACTCTTACAGATTTGAATGGATTTGCAGAGTTTAGGGGCCAGACTTACAGCATGTTCCAGGGAGGGAAGACCACAGCCCCTGAAAGAATATGGGAGAAGATCATGGGGATTTAACTCTCTCCAATGGATTTTCCCCAGGGGAAGAGGCAATAAGGCCTGTAATTTGGAATCTTCCTTGCAGTAGAGAAATAATCTCATATTAAATAAAATCAATAGGAAGTTTCTCATTGCAAGAAGACGACCTCTGAGAATAGGATTGGGCTTTTCAGATGCAATTGTCAGTGTTCTCATTGTTGTAAATTTAATGAGTAAGTAATACCAATATACTTGCAAGGCTTTCATTTTAGGATGATTAATGTTTTTCTGGTTTTGTTTCACACCACGTCACTAGGGAAATTGAACTAGAAATATAGATCCTGATTCTTCTCTCACTCCCACCAGTTTTATTCCTTAGGAGTTACTCCTGATTTACAGCAGTGTAATAAGAGAACAGGCCAAGCTTTCTTGAAGTGTAAGTTTAGGATTTTGTAGCAGAATCCTACAACAAGCAGCAGTTGCAAATAAATAAATAAATAAATACTTTTTAAAAAACATCACAGATTACAGGGGACAAGGGGTACAGGATAGACAGCACCAAGGGGAAAAAAAGCAAGAAAATGTGCAGAAAGTAATATAAATATTTGTGTTTAGATGATAAAGTTTGATTCAGCATATGTTTGTCCTGCATTCAGGTTTTGTTTGATTTTCTAATTATAAGTGGCTCAGAGGCTTATGCTGTGAACATACATCTGGACTTTGTCCATTCAGCTGCTTTTTATCTTATTTTTTTATTTTGCCCTTCTATTTAGGGATGTATATTCCAAATTTATTTTCACATAGTGCTGTACATTTCTTTCATTCCCCAAGGGAGGCATTGCTGCCAGATGGTATTTGCATGCACATATCATGCCTCAATTTCAATAGTTTTTCACAACATTTTGAATGTTAGACAAAGTTTAATATATCATACTACTTAGTTTTGAGTGCTTCAAATCTTTTTGAAAGCGTAAGGAGAAGCATGAAGCTATTGCACAGTTCCTGTTTGTTTTTTAAATAAAAATTGTTAAAAGAGACGAGGACAGCATAGTTATAGTTTGGTGGTTGGTGTGTGGATAGTGGTGCTTATGTTTCCACAGTCATTCATAATAGCAATCTTAGCTCTCTTGTTGTGTCCTTTAGCCCCGATCCTGATTTGGAAGCATCTCTTTTAGAGATATAGGTAAGGACATCCTAACATATTCTAAAGTCTTCCTTGAGCAGAAACTGCCAACGTTTGTGGTCCCAAAAATAAAAAGATAATAATGCTTGGGATATTTGTTTTTAAACTCTAGCTTTGCCACATAGCCTGAAAAGAATTTGAACATATCTAAAGCTTTAGATAAATATCCAAGAACTATTACATAGTATTAATTGCTTCACTTAGCACATCTTAAAACTTACATTCCTTGTCAACAAACGTTTATGTGAACATTTGTGAAGATAATCATTCTGGCTGCCACCAAGTATTTAGCAGTGCTGCAAATTTTACCCTTGAAGAGAAAAGGAGCTTGTTTTAGACAAAAAGGGAATACTGTTGTGATGATTTCCCAGAGTACTGAGCTGTTGGAATCTGTTTATTTTTGTCTTATGTCTTGTTGCTATGTGCACCCTCCCCTCTATTCCTATTAGGTCACTTTTTCAGTTTTCTACAACAAACAACCTCCTCATTTGATAAAATGCAAAAATATATTATTTATTTTGAATATTAATGAAAACAGCCTGCACAATAACATTGCACAGTTTAATAGGATCCAGGTGTAATGAGTTCTGCTGCTTTTCAAAAAGGAAAATAAGGCCTCTTCATTTTTCTTCATGATATTTGTCTTTTTCTAAGATCAGCCCTGCAAGACTCAGATAATGGCCTGCCACTTTGCTCACACTGCTAATGTATTTCAATAGGATATCAGTAATCTTCTGATGGAATTTTTATAACATAGATTCGTCTTAAGAGGGGGCACTCAAAATAGTGTTATCCAATTAAAGATATTATACTCTGTGTACAATGGATAAGGCAAATGGTTGAACCTACGTTCTCTACACAGAGCATAATAATTAATATCAAAACACTGGGATAAGCTTCAAAACACTTTCAGTTTCCCTGAAAAGAGTCATTATGACAACGATAATAAAATTTTTACATACAGTGTCAAAACAATATCTGGGAATCAAACTCAGGTGTTCCTATATTACCTTGAATAATTTTGCCCTAATACTTGCTTATACCACTGTCATAGTTAGCATTTGGAGTATGGTTTTCATTCTCAACACACTTGATTAATTTAATCCTCACAACATTCCTATTAGGTAGGTACAATGGTTGACATTAAAACATCAGTATTATACAAAAGCTACCATAGAGTGATTTCTGAGATTGACACTGTTCCTAAGGACATGTTAGTTTAATGTTACTCTCATACCTTCATTTTTTTTAACAATGCAAAGCACATATCAGTCAGTTAAGCTTCTGATATTAACAGGAAGCTCATCAGTTTTCGTAAAAAGTATATAAATGCTGACACCTTCAACCAAAACTAATAATTCTCCATATTAGAAGGAGCGAAAGAAACAGAGGCACGATATGAAAGCTAACATAGTTAAACAACAACATTACTGATGATTCCCTCAAAATCCACATTCTATGAAGATTAATCTACCACAATGTACCCACAATATTTATTTTTCTTTATGTTTAAGAAAAAAAAGAAAGGAGAATACTTAGATTCCTCCTTTTAGTTTCTCCTTTTCTGTCTACTCACCTCAATCCCCATCCCAAAGACAACTATGCCTGACAGTCTGCCCTGACTGGGAAAAGCCATCCATTTACCTGCTCCCAGTTTAAATAAACTGAAAAGAGACAATGTCTGCCCTTGAGTCCTTCCTGAACAGTCATTTAACAAAATGGATGATCATGCTATTGTACTCTACATGCAGCAGTTTTTAAAGATGATGATCTTAAAGAAATAAGATCAAAATAAGACCCCAGTCCTGCAAGATGCTGCACACAGCTGCAATCTGTGCTTGAGTGGAGCACTGTTATCTTCAGTGGGGCTCCCCACAGACATAAGTGTCCACCCATATGAAGCTGATGGTGGGAACAAGGACAAAACTATAGATTAATTTTGAGGCAGGTAAAATACCATACTTACACGTACCATGGACATGTTTCTGAACATGATAGACCACAGATGAAGAAGAAAGGAATAGATATTGACAAGAAAAGTGTACTTGCTATATTGTACCTTAAAAAAAAAAAAAAACCAAACAACAAACCCAACCCCCCCAAAAAACAATCACCACCAAAACCTAGGGCATCAATAGGCTTGGAAAAAACATGGTTTTGTTATTTTTCTTCTCTTGTAACAGTAGGATGCTTGTTCCTCACATTTCAGTCCACGTCATTACATACTGTCCAGATCTGAAGAACAATAAAGCCAGTTGTACAAGTGAGGCTATCATGAGTCACAGAAGGCATGGGACTTGCGTGTATAGGGTGGAACAGAGTCATTCCACAGTTTGTTAAACATATCAACAAAATGAGTAGCATTGTTAGCAACAGCTTTATAGTTCAGCAGCAAAAGGTTATAAAAAGATTTTATTTAATCCATTACATTTTCCACGCTCTTCATCTGTTGAGCTTAACTTTCTATTTTTGAGTAGCATTTACTTTTTCAACTCACAAAACACAAATACACTATCTATTGTCTGCCACATAGTTTGGCTTTTGTGATATTGAATATACTGGCATAAGGCTAAAACCTCTTCTCCCTTCTAAAGCACTGAACAATATGCAGTTACCTACCAGGAAGCATGGAGGTTGTAATGGGGCTCCACTCACCATGCTGGGCCCTCCTGCTGGTCCTCTTGGGGATTAGCTCTGCAGGTTGATATGCCCTCTCCCGATGGTGCCTTGTCCACTCTCATTTCTTCTCCTGGACCCACATCACTCCAAGGACCGCAGTGTCCTCTTCATGACACAGCCCTCCAGCCATATCACAATCTGTGCCCCCCCCCCTTAAGGAGGTGAGTGCTGCAATCCAACTGTCCCACCCCTTCCCCAGTGGCAACTGCAGCCAGTTGTCTGGCCACTTCCCTGTGGCTCCAGCACCCTCTTCGCCCTTGCCTCAGGGCCTCAGCCTGCAAATTCCAGCAGCCAGTCAGGAGCTCTCCCTTGCTCCCCCTGTCCCTGCTAGCAGCACTGCTCTGTCCAGGGTGCTAGCTTCCTTCTGCCTGCCAGGCACCCAGTCCTCCCTCTTTGTGCTCCAGGGAGTAACTGACCCTGCTCTGCCCTTCAGCTCTTCGTATATGGGCCTACTCCTCTCAGCCCCTCTCTAATTGACTGCCTCCTGTGCAGCCTCCCTAGGGCTCTATTAACCCCTTAGAGGTCAGTGTGGGGACCAACACAGAGGGCCAGAGAGCCATCATTCATTTAAATATCCGCACCCACTCACTTTCTTCTTCTTCTTCTTCTTTTTTTTGTCATTCACCTTGGAAGAATGACACGGGGCTATGATACCCCGTGTACCAGCCATGTTTACCCAGCAGGTCTTACTGGGTCTGGCACCGGAGGTTCTTCTCCTTAGGAGTCTGACCAGTGGTGTATACAATGACAAGACAGCCTTCTTAAAACCAAAGTATTCTTTATTTTAACAATAAGAAAAATGTGTATAGAGAAAAAAGGATTTTAAAATAGTCTGCATGCATGTCTAGCTTACCTAGATTCTTACCATCACCTGATGGTAAGCTAGGCAGGCCCAACTTTTCTTCAGATATCTCTATCAGGTGTCTGTGTGTCAGTCTGGTTCTCCAAAACATCTACCAGACAGCTCCCTGAATGGCTCCCACCCTCTGAGAGTCTCTTTTTAAACTGCTATAGTCCTTTTGATCTTCTGCTTCCCAGGCCTTTTCCTATAATGGTCTTGCCGCTGAACAAACCTCAAGTGTTTGCAGTGAAGTGGCTTATCTGAGTCATTTTGTTCCCTTCCTGTTTGTTTTTTCCTTAAAGCTCTTTTATTAAATTAGAGTCATACAGCAAACCTCCCAAGAACCAGGTCAATATACAATATTCAAAAATTATTACAGAGCAGCTCCATTTCAATGACATCATCTATCTCTGCTTTTCATTACAAGACATGAGGTAGAAAAATACTAATAGGAATAAGGTGATACTGGGAGATAGAAAAAAAAATTCTTCAAAGGAAAGCATCAGATGGAAAGACAACTCTCAGGTTTTCAGTTGTGAAGGAGCGTATGAATTGCTTATGCTGCCTCACTTCAAGTCTTCCTTGTAAGGTCTAAATCCTCTAGGACTTTTTGAAGATCAATGCTTGCTATACATTACTAGAGCTGTAGTAACTTGTCTTAACCTGTACACAGCTTTCCATGCTCTAACTATGTCTACAGTTACTACCGCTAGGACATATTGTCTATTGCTAGAGATAACTTCTAAACCAACAGCTTAGAGACTTACAGTTATAGGGATATTGTCTGGAATACATGCCAGGGCCCTGCCTCTCAGAGAGTGTGACATAGCCCTCAGAGGACGAGAAGAGAATATCTCTAGATACAGAGAACCTATTGTCAAGGCTGATTCCCCACTCTGGCAGTTCGAGTGCAGAAGATGGGGGCCCACAAAGATTCTGAAAATTAATATTGGCTACTCCAGACATATATTAAACTCCCAAGGTTAGAGCTTTTCTTTGACCTTGGATTGGTAGATGCTGCCACCACCCAAGTACAGAACCCCTTTGAGAGCCCAGGAAGGTGCACTTGGGAATTCCTTCCTGTGGGGTACCCTCAAGCCCTTTCACCCCCCCCCCCTCCGGGGAAGAGCTGAGAAAGAAAACAAAAGGAAATCAGCTGTTGCCACCTGCTAATTAAACATGTGCAGAAATCTCTTAAGACACGGAAATCCAATCCTGTTCTTAAAAAAGGTAAATTTATTTAAAAAAGAAAAGAAAGAAAAAAAATATCTAGAGACTCAGGCTATTGCTAGATTTTAAAAGAGTAACTACAAGGATTAAGCATCAAGAATAGCTTTCTTGAGGTCCAGCTTAAAGGTTACAAGCAAAACAAAAGCACCTGGGGTTAGCACAGAGATAAAAAGAGATAAACCTAATCGTGTCTTCCTAGACATTTCCTGATCTACTTACATATCTGGGGTTTCAAATGAGTAGTTTCTAGGTATGATACCGAGGATTTTTCATACCTGGCCCAAGCTCTTACAGCATAGCTCTGTCCTGTCCGCCTCTCCCTGGAGAACAACAGACAGACAGACAAAAGGGGAGTTTGTTTCCATTTTAAAAAGTTCTAGCCTTCCCATTGGCTCTTTTGGCCAGGTGCCCACTCACTTCCTTTTACCTATGCATAGCAGTGAGACTTTTTAACCCTTTACAGGTAGAGAAATTAGAGAACAGCCACTAAGAGGGATTTTTATGGCTACTGGCTGGCTGGGTGTCCATAAAAAGGAGCTACCACCCTCTCCTTCATTTATCACACCTATGTTGTCCAATAGGGCTATGTCATTAGGCTCCTGAAGATCCTGAACTGAAAAACAAAATCTGTTACTTCATAGGAGCAAAAAGAAAAAATGAGTTTCATGTAATTCTGGGATTTTGATATGTTTCTTTGAGAGACCATGGTGGCCTCCATAAAAATGAGTGGGTGGGGAATACCCAAGAGGGTGTATTGTTGTGATTAATTGTTTAAGCTATTATTCATTATTTAAGAACTGATAGCACCCTCAGTGTTGTAGTGTTGTTCAAAACATAAAGGAAGACTTGGGTTCTGCTCCAAAGAATTTAGAATCATAAATATTGTTTGCTGGCCTTTTATAGCTTCTCATAGGTCCCACTTCATACTTTTTAAGGTGTTGCTTTAAAGGGCTACTGCCTTTTCATGTCTCCCCTGTTTGATTATTACTGTGTAAAGTATAAATGTGTATTGAATCAGAGGCTAATTTCCTACCTGTTATATTACAATCTGATGGATTATTGCTTTTCAGTTATCAGATACATTTCTTACCTACTTTTCTTTTTTGTAGATTGTAGTTTAGTTTCTATGAAGACCTAAGGATTCAAAGCAATCCTGTGGGATTTGTATCTTACAACCTTCCAATATGTAGGTTAGATGGGAAAATATTAAGGGTGAAATTTTCAAAAATGTGAAAATCATTTTAAAGTGATTTTGGCACTTGGGATTCTAAATCTTATGGAATTTCAGTGAGACTTGTGCTTCAAATGGCCTGATTTTTAGAAGTGGTAGACACATCCAGCTCCCATTGTCTTCAGCTGGGCTTGTAAGTACTTATCACCAAAATGAAAGAAATCAATGGAAATTAGGTGCCTAAATACCTTCAAAAATCTGTCCCAAAATCTCTTTTGAAATTGTTTTCCTTACTGTTAATTGTTATGTTCATGGCATACACACAGAGAAGTTGGATAAAAAACATAAAATACTCTTGCTGGCAAAGTTCAGTGCAACATTCCTTCATTTCTTAGAATTCAGAACGATAACACACGAGAACCCCCAAACACAGAGAGACAAAGCAGGCTGCTCCATAAGGAAAAGAGGCAACCTCACCTACCTTGTTCTAGGCTAGATGTTTCCGGACTGATGGCTTAGATCCAGATTGCATATTTCCCTATACATTCCCTTAGCCTGCAAGGAGAACCAGGACCATCCCACCCCCCTTACCCAGATCTTTAAGTTTAGTTTCTATTTTTGACTTAACATGCTTCAATTACTGAATCCAACTCATTCACTTCCACCTTGAAATCCTAAAGGGTCTCTACTCTGGGTTCTCCCAGTTGTGTGTGTGGGTAAAATCTCTCATATTCCATGAATATGTTTTGACTTGAATGAGAGCTTCTGGATGCCCTGGACCTTTGAAAAGTCATACCAATTATTTAGGTGGATTTAGGAGCCTAGCTTTAGGCACCCAGGATGTAATCCTGTTCCCACTGAAGTCAATGAGAGTTTTGCCATTGAAATCCTTGGGGCCAGGATTTTACCCCCCAGTGTTGAAAATCTTAGTCTTAGGCCAGGTCTACACTACCGCGGTAGTTCGACAGCTGGCAATCGAAGTTCCGGGTTCGATTTATCGCGTCTGGTCTGGACGCGATAAATCGATCCCGGAAGCGCTCGCCGTCGACTGCGGTACTCCAGCTCGGCGAGAGGAGTACCGCGGAGTCGACGGGGAGCTTGCCTGCCACGTGTGGACCGTGTCTGAACTGCGGTAAGTTCGAACTAAGGTATGTCGACTTCAGCTACGTTATTCACGTAGCTGAAGTTGCGTACCTTAGTTCGAATTTGGGGGTTAGTGTAGACCAGGCCTTAGACTGTAAGCCCCTTGTGGCGGTCATTTCTTTTACTGTGAGTCTGCTTGCGAACAGTATTATGCTTCTTCTTTTAGATTGTTTTTAATTTCTGAGGGTAACACTGTTAAGGGGGTCAGCGGGGACTGACTCCTGCCATGTGATAGTGAGCTTTTGTAATCCTGAGCTGTGTCAGGTGACTGGGTCCAAGAAATAAAGTTCACTGTCTTACCAGCACTCCTGTGTCACACAATTATTACACTGGTCAGGGACCTTGTCTAGCTATGTGTTAGCACATGTATACTTACAGTGCTACATCACTGAATAACTAATAATTGAAAATCTTGTTCATAGACATACTTCTTTACCAAACACAGTATTAAAGAAGAGCATCTCTGTTAAGCAACTATACGAGTACGAAGTTATAGAAGAATCCATAACGGAAGAGGAATTCAATTTCTGGAAATTATTATCTAGATCACTTCACTTATGGAAAGATTGTAAGATTAAAATCACCATTTAAGTTATAGCACCCTCAAGAGTACAACATGAGTAAAACCTATAGAATTTGTATTAGTTTTGCTTCCAAATACACTTTTCCCCAGCAATATTAATCCAGATACTGCAAGTTAAATCATGTACCTGTTACTGATCTCTCACGCTTTTTTTTTTTAAACCATCTTATCAGTCAAGAAGCATTAAAAACAATACTTGTCAACATGCAGTGTCAGCAAGAGCATACTGTAAGCTCTTCAGGGTAGGGATCTTTTCTCTTTGTATAGTCTGGTAGTACCTACTATGTGCTCAGTGACTTCCAAACAATAATATGAATGTACAGTTTTTATTTATTATAAATTTTTCAAGTCAGCACTTTGCACAGATAAAATGGTAATGAGTATAAATACTCAGAGTTATTCAATAACTATATTGTATATAAATATGGCTATTTTTAAAATAAGAGAAAAGGGGAATCTCGTTTCTGTAGAGTGGATAGATTCAGCTCCTGACGAAGTCAATGGGAAATTTGCCACTAATTTCGGTTGGCACAGGAGCAGGTCTATAATTTGTCCTTATTCCAGGCTAACAAAATCTTCCCAAATCCTGGTACACAGCCACATATTGTAGAACATGGAAAAGGCTTTGCTGTGAAAAGAGCTTTGGAGAAATACACACATTTTATTACAAAACAGAGCCAGATTTTCAGCAGATGTAAATCAGTGTTGCTCCATTTAAGTCAGTGTCGCTCCACTGACCTAAATCAGCTGAGAAACTGACCAAATTATATATTTTTTTAAAATACATTTTCTCCAATAAAGACAGAGAGGAGGGAAAGAAAATGGACGATACTAAAAAGCTGACAATTTTATTTTGTCTGAATATGAGAGATTGGGAGAAGTGTAGTGCACCATAAAATTTAATTTAATTTGTTCTAATGAAAGGCTATAATTTTCTGTTAGCAATATCACTATAGAAGTTCATGGATTGGGAAAAAAATACTAAGTACCCTCTTTTAATTCCTTCAGAAAATACCATAACCTTTACTAAACCTGCAAAGGAGATTCTGAAGAGTGAACAATCAAAACAGCAGTCTAACCAGCTGAGAAGCCAGCATACCTCTTTCTAGCAATTCCTTAGCACAATTCTGTCTCTGGACACACCAGACTTAGGCTAATTAAAATAGGCACAAAGTGTTTGTTCCCAGGCATTTTTATCCAACAGATGCTCATGCAGACTTATGCTTAGTTAATAAGTATTCATTTTTAGAAGCTATTAACCTTTTAGCTGCTGATTTAGACTTATCACGCTATGGCAGCATATATCTACCAAAGTTATGCTTTGATGAAGAAAAATGCTTCAAGCTAAAACAGTATATTTAAAACATATGTAAGAAACCTTCCAAATCAGTGCCAAACACGGATATATATATATATATGTTGTATCATTGCTACTTCTAACTAACAGTGTGCAGAGTGGTTCTGAAATACCTTCTGCAACACATGCTGCTTCCATAGCCTAGACGTAGGCTGTGTCACACCATGTGATGGTAACAGAAATATAACTAAGGAAATGTAATTCTGCATGTAATTCCCCCGTAAGTATGAAATGGGAATCTGGCCAAAGAATTTCGTGGGCACAGATATATGAAAAAGAAAGGGAAAAACAAGCCGGAAAATTTGGGATTCATTAATCTTGTGTTATTCGGCCCTTCAATCAACACAGTAGTCTAACATTGTGCCAGCAATGCCCTTCTGCCATGTACATTGGCCAAACTGAACAGTCTCTAGGCAAAAGATAAATGGACACAAATCTGACAGCAGGAATCATAACATTCAAAAATCAGTAGGAGAACACTTCAACCTCTGCTACTGTCACTCAGTAGCAGACCTAAAAGTGGAAATTCTTCAACAAAAAAACTTCAAAAACCGACTGCAATGTGAAACTCCAGAACTGGAATTAATTTGTAAACTGGACACCATCAGATTAGGCCTGAATAAAGACTGGGAGTGGTTGGGTCATTACAAAACCTAAACCTAATTTCCCCAATACTTATTTCCCCCTACTGTTACTCACACCTTCTTGTCAACTGTCTGAAATGGGCCACTCTCATTACCACTTCAAAAGTTATTTTTCCTCCCTTAGTAGAATTGTCTCATTAGACTAACCTTACACTTGGTAAGGCAACTCCCATCCTTTCATGTATTTATACCTGCTCCTGTATTTTCCACTCCATGCATCTGATGAAGTGGGTTCTAGCCCATGAAAGCTTATGCCCAAATACATTTGTTAGTCTCTAAGGTACCACAAGGACTCCTCATTGTTTTAGTCTAACATCTTGTACAATGAGAAAACTGAACAAACAGGGACATCTTGTGGTAATTTTGTGGATCACAGGACCTATTAAAATAAAATCCCCATTGGAACATGTAGAGTGATTCCACTCCTAAGAACATAAAATATGTGCACAAACTTGTGGCACATTATTTAAACAGGTGCATAGATAAGGATGCTGCATTAAATCTGCTGTCAGTTCATAAATACACACACTTAAAAAATAACATTATCATCTGGATTTTCCAATGTGTCTTGTTTCTCTATAGTATTTGTGTTTAATAAGCCTTCAGAATAGAAAGATCAAATAATGTAAAATAAAGAAATAAATGCATGTAGAATCTAAGCTAATCTACCAATGACAGAATTAGGAATTTGTATGAATACTTACAACTATAGAATGATTTGAAGCAGTCACATATTCCACTGTAAAATATTCATAAACCTGATTAAAAAAAACCCTGCTACTATACATACCATGAGGAACAAGCTTAAAATACAAGCTACATGGACCAATATCTGTCTGAAACATTTATTGATCCCGCTCTCTTGTTTGCTATATAAACATCTGCTGAACCGTAGTAGAACGTTTACAGGGTTACTCTGTTATGCCTAAGTATTTTTTAATTTAAAGTTTGTGTATCACTATACAGAGAGACTGTACATTTTTTTTAAATGCCATCCAATTAAAAATACTTTGAAAAAGTTTGGACAAGCTGTTAAAAGCATCTTCACTTTTTATATGCCCCACCCCAGTCCCTCTTTATCTGAAAGCAATGACTCCCTTCCTACATCTATATCATCTTGACTCTCCTGTGATTTCTTTGCTTTTTAGAGCTATAATATTTGCTGGCTAGAAATTTGAATCATGCTAAAAATGTTTAACATTGCTCTATTTTTTAAAATAAATAGATTCTTAACTAACTTACACATATCTTCCAGTTCTTTAAATAATTGATCTTGTATGCAAATTACAAGACACATTTTTATGTCTGTATGTTCTAGAAAACTAAAGAGATGGTGCTGTGTCACTCACATCAGAGATGATGGACAACTCTATATAACCAGGCCTCAGTGCCTGCAGCGTGAACAAGTAATTGCTCTGTTGCTGTGCCAATTCCCACTTGAATAGCACTGAAGTAGATAAAAGCAGGCAGTTTCTGTGCAACTGTTTTACCACTTTGACTGGTATATTGTGCAAAAACATACAGAAGTTATTCCTTTACATAACTTATCAGTATGAATTAATGATCAGGCTATACAAATATTTAAGGCACTGAATCTCAAGCTTTCTGAAGCCTTTTCCTAAGTAATGGAAAAATTCCACATACCTCTCTAAATGTGTCCACCTTGTGTGTGGGTCTCAGGATGGAGTTAAAAACTCTGAATGATTTTTTAAACTTCATTGTTTATGCAGATAAGGCTTCTTGTAAGCTGGCTCAAGACTTCATGTTCCCCATGACATCAATGGGAATATCCCAGGAGGTTTGGGGATCAATCACATAAATGACCACACCCTTAACCTCATAGGAGGTGAGGGGCTGGCAGGTCTTATCCACATCAGGAGGAAGGACATGTTTTAATGGACTGTCCCTCAGATGCTAGGATGGCCTTTAGAGAGTTCTGAGGAAGAATACAGGATCATCAATGGGCTACTCATCTCTTTAGTATCTTGTAAGACATTTAGGGGTTGGCTACACAAGGGGTTTAAAACAGATCAAACTGGGTAAATCTGGTCTGAAAATGGTTGTGTATCCACGACACAATCCATCACTGCTCATTAACTCCAAATTTGCAGTGACCTCTTGAGTCCTCTTGCCAAGAGGACTAGGTTTGCTGTGAATTGGATTAGCGTGGTCTATTGTTCATGTGGATGCAATTGCTGCGCACCACTTTTGCATGCTTCTAATGGCTATCCCACTGTCCTTTATAGGTTGATGTTACTAACCTGTCCATTCACCTGTGTGCCCACCCCTGCTTTGGTGTCCAGTTCCCAGCCTGCCCGCTCCCCTCTTTGAAAGCTAGCACAGAGCCAGCATTTGCCAATCTGTTCCTGGACTCCAGTGAATCAGCATTCTTGCAATACAACAGCAATAGCACTGCAGAATCCCACAACTTGCCTCATGCAGCTGCTTGGAGCTGTTCTGAGACCCTAGATCATTGCCATCTGGTATCTAATTGCATTTTAGAGATACCTTTATTGGACATTGCAAAGCAGATGTCTGCAAGGGTCCATGACACCAACCAGTGCTGGATAAAAAGCAAGCACCTCAGGAGAGTGTACATTAAAATGAGGGACCAAAGGACACAATCCAGCATGTAACTTGTTCATTTTTTGATGAACTGGACAAGCTTCTACACAATTATAGCACAACCCGTCCAAGATGCCATGTGAAGCCTGCTGGCCATACCTTCTCCCCATTGAGGATAACTGGCAAGGCCCACTGGAAGATGAGCAGGAGGATGCTGGGAAGGAATTGCCTGCTGGGAGCCAGGACAGATATGGGCCAGATGTAAAACCAGCCCTAGTTCATATACCCCATATGTGCCATGCATCAGCAGAGCCTGAGTCCCAGCCAGAAACCCAGGCCATTCTGGCTCAGTGCCGGATGCCCCATAGTTGGATGTGAGCTAGGACCCTGTCAGAGTATCCAGCCCCTGCCTGTCTCCCTCCTTCCCTCAGCTCACACTGCCCATTCAGTCCCCACATATGTTTCCAAAATGGCTGCTGCTGCACCAGGGCAATCGGCCTCTGTCTCGTGCTACAACCACAACTATGACAGTTTTCAAGACCCATAACATGAAAGACACTTCCCCATCTGCCTGTTTTAATTTTCACTTCCCTCCTCTGTCCTACCTGGTGAACCTTCCCACACCATCCCATTTGCCCATTCAAAATGGCAGCTAGAAATATGGTGCAGCCAAAACCCCTACCCCACCCTGCCCCACCCCACCCCACCCCCACAGCACATTCAAATACAGACAAAAAATTCATTCATGGAAAATGGAACAGTTCATTGAGACAGTGGTTACAGGAAAATAAGTTTGGTTGGTGTTCATAGTTTACATGAGGCATACATGGACATTATATGCCGGGTAAAGGTACAAACAGAATTTCTCCCTGCTGAGGTTTAAATGCCCTGAAAAACACACATTCTAGTTGACAATCGTTGCAGAACCCTATTTTTCTCTGCATGGAGAGACATAGCAGAACTTAAGACTGAGGAATGGCTTGATTTTATTTCACCCATTATACGGAACAGCAACATGCCCATCCACCTACCATAGCTTGCAAGCTGCTTCTACTCCTGCAATAATTCTGGGGGCCATATCCTGGTGAATAGCTTCACAGCATATCTTGTTGGTCTAACCTTTACCTTTTTGGATGAGGCCATTCTCTGCCTCTTAGACACCCACCTCAGTCATCAAGAGTCAGGACAGCCTAAAGGGGATGCAGAGAAGATTACTATCCATCTCAGCTCTCAATGTCCCCCTCCCCCCGCAACAGCTTCCCCTTAAGCCTCCAACATCACAGAAGTGCCTCCAGCACACAAACAAAACTGCAAAACCAAAATGGAAACATAATTCCAACCCCCCCTAGTCCCAACAGTATAACTGCACATACAGCAGACAGAAATACCAATGCACCCAACACCTCCTCACATGCAGGCCCCTTACCATCTCTGAGGTTCCCTCAAGAATGGGAAGAGTCTCAGGGAAGTCAAGTCACATATGCATATTAAAAGATTACTATCATGGCCTGTCTGAAATATGAACAATAAGTGACTATTTTTTCCATATTCCAATAGCCACCAGAATGCCAGAATGTCAAGGTTAGGGCCTCTATCTACTGCTGACAGGCTGACCAAGCTGAGTGTGTGAAAGAGGAGACTTGGGATGAGATGTTTGGAGAACTCGTGGCAGAGTCCCAGAGGAAAACCAGACTGACTGAGAGGTGGAGGCTGTACCCAGTGATCCAGAGGGAAAAAGAAATGCAGCTCTCCTAGGAGATCATGTTACCAGTCCCTTCAGGGTTATCTTCTCAGTCTTTATGTCTCTCCTTATGGCAGAAGCCCTGCCCTTTCTCCTGAAACTTGGGTAGTTCAAGCAATTATTGTCCCTTTCCTTCGTAGGAGTCCCCAGCATTTCTCTTGGCGTTGGGTTGAAATTTCTCTCTCAGCCTGTGTCTTCTCCTTCTCTCCTGGAGCTGGGTTGCAATTTGTCTCCTTCAGCTGGCTCCACTTAGTCCTCGGGCTCAGAAGATTTGGCAGCCTTCTTCTGCCACTGTCTGCTCCCTGCTAACTCTGGGCTCTGCAGGAGCCTTCTTACTCTTGTCAGTGTCTGCAGGCATTTGCCCTGCTATGAAGGCGGAGGCAGCATTTATGCTGGTCCCTTCTCCCAGCTCATCCCCAATTGGTTGGGAGAAAAGGGAGCCTTTCCCTGCCCTCTCTGCCAGGCTCCTAACCCTTCAAGAAATAGTACCAGGGTTTCCTTCAAACCCCACTTACTCCCGGGACTGCTTCCTCTCTCCCAATATCTCCCATGTCCTTATATCTATAATCAGTCCTTTCAACTCTTAAATATTCATGACAGGTAGTGAGGTGGACTGACCAGTAGGCAGTACTGCCCGTACGGGGTAGACCACCCCCTCACAGGGACCCAATTAGGTCCTCCAGCTCCTAAACAATCCTGGCTACTAGGACCAGTGGCAACTCCTCCCTGCTTTACCAAGGCAACACTTGTTCCAGAGGCCATTCCTCTCAGGTCCAACATCTCCCACTGAGAACATGGGCACCTGGATGCCCAGCACTTTTGAGCCCTACAATGCACCTGAAAACATTGAGCCATTGCACTCAGCCCCGGTAACTCTGTATACAAGGAGAGGCAGAGGGAAAACCTATACATGCCTGTAAATTTAACTTCTCCCCACCTTGTTATGTTTGCACTGTTTACATTGTTGCAGTATCCATTTGGTTTTCACTATTGTTTTATTTAAAGATTTGCTTTTTGTTGGTTAGTCTATAGATTATTTTGGTAAATGTATTTTTAAATAAAAAAATATTGACATTTATCCACTGGTTCAATTAAAACTTTATTTTTGGCTTTATTACCATTGTTTCATAATAAAAATAATTTAAAATACAGGTAGGTAAATTATGGCTCATCATTGCATGCTATGGGATTACCCCCGAGAACTCTACTCCCTCAGTTTGCCGCAACCAGAACTATGTTTTCACACAATGCAAATTGAAAACGGAACATGTGTCCTGTGTGCACGCTACTGGTGCAGCTTGAGTGCTATCACATGAGTTGTTGCAGAATGGAGGTCAAGTGTGCATTTGCTGTTTGAAAGGGAGAGTGACAGGAAGAAGACAGGGGCTGGATACCCAGAAGGGCTCCTAGCTCACATGCATCTAATGGCTGTGGCCATGGGGCACCGGGGAGCAGAACAACAGTATGGCACAACACTAATAAATAATAAATGTTAAGGATAGTTACTTACATGCCGAAGTTCCCTCCAGGGGATCTGCCTCTTTTTGTAACAACCTGTGTTTCTGGTTGGGACTCTGGGTTGGCCGACACATGGCAGGAACTGGAGTACATTGCAACAGGGCTGGACTGGGGCTGGCTTTCCAGCTGGCCAGTATCAGGATCCTGTGTCCCAAAAGTATCTTGGCTCTCAGGGGACAGCTCCTCTCCAACATCCTCCAGCTCATCCTCTGGGGGGCCTTGGTGGTTGTCCTCAGTGGGGCAGAGGGTGTGGGGTGTCTTGGATAGGTTGTGCTATCATTGTGTAGGATCCTGTCCAGTTCATCATATAAAGGACAGGTCACATGTCCCCTGCTATATTGTCTCCTTTTGTCCCTCATTTCCCCTGAGTTGCTTGATTTTTTTCTGGCCTTTGTCGGCGTCTGGGTCTTGGCCCCTCACAGACATCTGCTTTGCACTGTCCACAAGAAGGTCTTTATTCTGGTCTCTGGCCCTAAAAGCTTCCTGCCCTGATGCTTCGCCTCAGCTGGCAATGATTCAGGATCTTAGCACAGCCCCAAGCAGCTGAATGAGGGATGTTGTGGGGCTTTTAAAGTGCTACTGCAGTTGTATTGCAAGAATGCTGATACACTGGGATGCAGGAACAAATGGGCAAATGCTGACTCCATGCCAGATTTTCAAGGGGAAGGGGGCAACTTGGGAACTTGATCCCACCGCAGGGGAGATCAAACTGGTAAAGAGACAGGTCAGTAACATCAACCTGCAAAGAACTGTGGAAAAGCCACTGGAAGCATGAAAAAATGGTGCGCAGCAATTGCGTCCACACGAACAATAGACCGCACTAATTCAATTCACAGCAAACCTAGTGTTCTTGGCAAGAGAACTTGAGGGGTCATTGCAAATGCAGAGATAATGCACAGTGATGGATTGCATCATAGGCACGCAACTGTTTTCAAACCAGATTAACTCAGTTTAATCTGCCTATGTAGACAAATCCTTAGTACTCCCTAATCAAAGACTCATAGCCTTTAAGGGCAGAAGGGACCCTCATGATCATCTAGTCTGATTTCCTGTGCATTTCAGGCCACAGAACCTTACCCACCCACTCCTGTAATAGGCCCCCTCACCTCTGACTGAGTTACTGCAGTCCTCAAATCATGATTTAAAGACTTCAACTTAGAGAGAATTCACTATTTGCCATCATCACAGTATTTAGATTGATAAGCTGTGACTGACAAAGCTAACTGCCCATGTTGATTCCGCTAGTAGATCAAAGTGCACTACAGAACTTTCAGTGCATGGTTGTGGGGTCGACATGGCCAGTTCGTGCATGGCAGTGCATGGTAGATTTACACTGCAGCTAGCCATACATTCACTCCTCATACAGACAAGCCCATATCCAATTACTTTAGATTGTAAGCCCTTCAGAGCAGGAATTGTCGCTTTCCTGTATTTTACAGTACCCAGGACAATGGGCCCCTAGGTCTTTCAGTCCTAACTCTATATTTACTAATATAAACCATCATCACCTGGAATCCAGAGTATTTAGTGATCGAAGTCCTTTTGGCTCCCCAAAGTTGTCTACTTAAAAGCATCAATAACCTTTTCCAGACAGGTAAGTCCCTATGTGACTATTACCAACAGGTTATACTGTCCTAGGTCCTTGAAACAACACCTCCTCAGTGCTGCCTTCTCTAGACCTCCTTAAGAGGTAGAAGGCCTTGTGTTATATAGGGCCCCAGACTCTTCCCAGTCCCTGCTAAAAGGAAATTAATAGCTAGTTCTCCCCTCCCTGACTCTTTCAGTGGGAGAAGCTTATGCCACACTATGTCTCTCTGAGGTAGGGACAGATGTCATTGGACCTACTTCTTGCTTATTCCTGAAAAAAAGAACAAGTCAGAAAATAAGGGCAGCTTAGCTTCCTCCTTCTCTCAGGGTTCCAGCCTTATGGCCTGAATAATAACTGGAGGGAATAAGTCCAGTGTCTTAAAAACAGAATGTACTTTTCTTCTCCGATGCTCCTTCCTTGTCCCAGTGAGCATGTTCTCTTTTATTGACACACATATTGTTACATAGCAGTCTTCTGATCATGCTTGAGACCCATCATCCAAATGGCACAGACAACACAGAGAGAAAGGATACTCTTGGTAAGCAATTATTAGCAGAAATGTAATATTGTAGATGTAAAATGTAAAATTCTGTGACCACTCAAAAGAGAGGTTTGAAAACTTGGTGGCTGAGCTCAGCACATTGGACAAGGAAGTGACAGGTAATGAAAGAGGCAGTGGCAGATTAGCTACTGGGCCAATGGAGCCTGTGCCCAGGGGCGCCAGCCAATTGGGGGCCCCCTGGAAAAATGGACGGCCCTGCGCCATGACCTGCTTTGCCCGCCTGCCCAGCGGGGAGCAGAGTTAGGGCACAGGAGTGCCGGGTGGGGAAGCCCCCATGCCCCAACCCAGCTCCTCGGCAGGAGTGGGAGGTTTTTGCTTTGTGCTCTGTGTGGGTGCTCTCTCCGGAACAAAGAGAGAGACCAAGCAAGTAATCCAGCTCCTACTGAAATGATACATCTAATATTACTGAAATAGTAAGCAATAACAAGGAAATGTGTTAGCTTATCTTTTGTTTTAGCTTGTGAATTTTCCCTGTGCTAAGAGGGAGGTTTATCCCTGTTTTTGTAACTTTGAAGTTTTGCCTAGAGGGGAACCCTCTGTGTTTTAAATCTTATTATCCTGTAAAATTACCTTCCATCCTGATTTTACAAAGGTGCTTCTTTTACTTTTTTTCTTTATAATAAAGTTCTGGGTTTTTTTCCAGAATCTGATTGGTTTTTAGTGTCCCAAAAACCTCAGGGTCTGGTCTGTGCTCACCTTGTTTACCTATCTGGCTGGTATCAAGCCTCCCCAGGAAAGGGGGTAAAGGGGCTTGGAGGAATATTTTAGGGAAACAGGAACTCCAAGTGGTCCTTTTCCTGAATCTTTGTCTAACTCACTTGGTGGTGGCAGCAGTACTCCTCCAAGGACAAGGAAGGATTTGTGCCTTGGGGAAGTTTTTAACCTAAGCTGGTAGAAATAAGTGTAGGGGGCCTTTCATGCAGGTCCCCACATCTGTACCCCAGAGTTCAGACCCTGAGAGGTCCCATGGGGAAAAAAGTGTGATCATAATCAAAGACCATCAGAATGCATACCCCAAAAGAGGCCAAATTAATGCTGTATGAGTAACCTTAATTCTGGCATTTCTTAACTATTGAGTGCTTGTATATGCATCCTTAATGTTCTTTAGGATGTAATTTCCTACTTTAAAAAAAACAGATCAATCATATAGGACCATACTGATCCCTCACATGGGACATCAGCAGAACTGGGATCTTTAGCTCAAGTGGTAAAGGACCATGCTGTAGATCTAATGGAGTAACTGGTAGCAATAGAATGCTGTTTTATTCTATGTGGACCTATCACTAGAGGGTGATGGAGACACCCCACTTGGCAGTGGGTTTCTCAGCTATGTGCTAGCGAGCAAGGCAATGCTGACACTCAGCAATAATGTGTTCAATCCCAGGTTCTGGAATGACCTCCTGGTTATAAACCCTTCTGCCTGTGTTGCCCTTCCACTTCTATCCTCCTCCCCTATCTCCTGTCTCTTCCAAGACTTGTAGGGCCATGGCACATCTGTTTATGAGCAAGCTAGTTGGAGTTGGTAAAACACAAGATCAGCCCTCAGTCATTTGGAGACTGAGTATATTATCCCTGTGAGGAACACTTCCAGGAACACTGTGAGGAGCACTGCTTACCCTGTAAGCAGCAGGCATGTAAAGGGGAGTGCTTTAGTGAAGTCATGTTATCTTAAAAAACACAATATTTTTGTAAAAAAACAACAACCCCAAAATAAACTGCAATTGATTTTTTTCGTTACTGGAAAGCTAGGTAGGAAAGGTATTATATCTCAGATATGTAAACTGAACATGGCCAATAATAAAAAGAAATGTTGCTTTATGAAAATTTAGGAAATACATTTCTACAACTGAACAGCAGCTCATTTGATACAGGGATCCCAGATGAGCAATATGTACCGTTATTGGAGATAGCTATTTAACTTCAAGTACCAATGGTCTCTTATTCCAACAAGAAATGAGAAAATATTTTCAAAATAGGTAAATTGGATTCAGCATGCACAAAAAGGGATTCTTTTCACATTTGGTGTCCCTGCCCCAAAAGACACATGTACTGAGATAGATTTACCATGAACCAGTGACATTCTGCATAGTCTATTGTCATTTCATATAAGTAAGAGCAGGAAAGCAATGCAATTTGCTCTTCTTTTTTTTGATCCAGCTCTCTCATGAGTGAAATCCAAAAAATACAGAATTCTAGTTCATAAAATGTAAATCAAGTAAGGACCTGATCCTTTAAACTTTACTCCTGTGAGTATCATTACCCAAGTCATTATGGGATTACTCTGTATCCCTAACCCATAGGGCACCAGTAGCTCAGAGTACCCGGTCTCAGTATCAAGCACTATATGTGTTTCAGGAGCAAGCGGTGGGATGTCCCAATAACCACTCAGACACATGGCTAAGGGAAAAGATTTTTACTAAAGCTGGCAGGAAAAGTAAATGTTGCAAATATTTTAGATTGAGATGCTCAGTGACAGTTCAAAGTGAGCAACAACGGTCCTTGTTTGGGTCCCTGGAATCAGGGCTTTTCAGGCCTAGTACTTGGGGTGCCCTCTCCAGTAGAGTTTCTATTCCAAGCAAATAGGAGCTTGCATGGCAGGCTCAATCAGTCTCTCTCCCTGGAGGGGCCCTCTGCCAACTGCTGCTGCTCCCCCATAAGTCCTACACAGATCTGCACCCAGCTGCAACATCGGGTATCCACACACAGTTCTGCATTTGGTTCCTGCCCCCACCTTCTCTTCAGCTCCCTATTTACCTGAGGTTGGCTGCTGCACGCACCTGCTTCAGCTTTCTGCAGACCCTGGCCACTTCCGGTTCAGGAGTCAGGACCTTTCTCCTTACCTGGCCAGGTGAAAGGGAAGTGCAGTGGGGAGGGGGCTGATGGGAGTTGTAGTCCCCTGCTTTGTAGAGCCATCACACCAGCATAAATTGTCCCATTGAAGTAAGTGGGAACACTCACATGAGTAAGGGTTACTCAGAGGAATCAAAAAGGTGCAAATCAAAGCTCAAAATTTTGTCCTGACTTGCATTTCTTACTCAGACAAAACTTTTCTTGAAGTCAGTAGAGAATTTTGTCCAAGTAAAAGCTGCAGGATTGAGTGCAAAATAACCTTTTTCTTCCAATCTATTACATGATGAGGAACAAACTGTAACATTTATTTAATGTCAATTAAAGCCTGTCACTTACTGAATTACTCACTTAAAAAATTTAAATCTAACTCAGAAAACTGTATTTTGAGAGTCGCTTTAGATGTTATCCATTGCGTACAAAAAGAAGGAAGCTAAAAAATATTAGGAGGTTACGTATGAGGCATTAAAAATAGATGTTAAAAGCAAGCAATTTAAAGCAACATGAATTTGTATTAAAAATGGATCCTGAGAACTGAACAAGTTTTATAAATTTTCCATAAATGTGTTCAGGCCTGAGTTTGCTCTCACTAACAGCTTCAAATCAGGAGCACCTCCTTTGAAATTAATGTAGTATTGGTGTAGGAGTGATGCAAATGAAATCAGAATAACACCCTGCATTTTTTTCCAGATTGCTCACTTTTAAGATTTTCTTGCAAACCTCAGCAGTTGCTAGCAAATTATTTCCCCCCATTTCTATATTTTCCTAAAAGCATTGGTATTTTATTGCTATATTTTAGAAATCATCATGTTTTGATCCATTTTGATAGTGATGTTTGGATCATTATGGCTTTTAAGTTATGTCCAGGTCTCTATATTATAGAGTCTATAACAAACCTTCTTTTGTAGCTTTGAACTTAGATGGAAAAAATGAATTCCAGGCAGAGATTTACACACTTGCACAGCATAATTATAGAAACTTAAACTAGAAGGTGTTTGCTAGGGAGCAAATGTTTTGAAAAAAAGATTGGTTTATTATTTATTGTGTTTGAAAAAAAATGTGATGGCAACCTACATCAGCTGCTCCAATAACTGAAACAGGATTTAAAAACCAAACCAAAACAAAAAAATTATCTGGAAAATAGTTCATGCTTTGGCCAATACTCTATCTAGAGAGTAGGGGTTGCATTGTTTAAAGGTGCCTCAAAACCTGCTTGCACAGGTTTTTGCATCTATGGGTCTGATTCTTGTGTAACTCATGGCTTTAGTGGGACTACTGAGCTACATTAGTGTAAATTAGACCAAATCAGGTTCTTTTATTTTAATTATCTCAAACTCAGATTTCTGCATTCAAACAGTATTTGCATCTGGACAATTTGGTGGAGCGGGAATGGAGTAAGAAATCTTCTCCTTCCCTTGCAGAGACTCTATAAGAGCTGGGTAAATTTGCAGTTACTCCACTTAAGAACCATGCAGGCACATGTGTGATAGATATAGCAATTTCCTGCAATATCTTTTGGAGACCTTACTGAATTAAGTTTAAATAGCTTTGGAGTTCATTGCATTATAAATGCAAAGTTTATGTATTACTGTGGGATTGTCTTTCCTGGGCTAATGTAAACCCTGGGAAGTGTTATGAGCTTCAGAGAACTATTTTAAACAGTGTTCCAGTCAAGAAGGAACTTTTGGAACAAAGTTAACTGTTTGCGCTATGAAATACCTGTGGGGAAGTAAATGAAAATTCCCACCTCTATCTTTTGAGACTATACCCTGAGGAGAGAACCATTGTCTGACTGACTGACATAGTCAGACACCATGATTAGGTGAAGACCCCAACTGTGTAAAGGAAAGACTAATACATATATGGTCTTGTTCTGAGAAAAAGCTGTCATGAACTTGTAACCACAAAAACCCCTCTGGTGTTTATAGAACTGAATCTTACCAGAGCCCTTGTTGGAGCTGGGGTGAGCTTTGTGGAATTTTTTAAGCATGGGTGTAAAGAATTTTTTTAACGTTTTAAATATGTTTTCTCTGTAAGGCTTTCATTTTAGGAATAAATATGCTTGCTTAGAAAGGGCTGTGTGGTAACTCACAGGGACAATTACGCTGTTTGAAGCTTCTGGAGAGAAAGCCAAGTGCAGATGCTGGCCGTTTAGGGCATCTGGCTTGCTAAAGAACTCATAGTGTAGGCAGGGAACTGTGCATCCAGCAAAAAAAACATCAGATTGGAGAGAGACATGTGTCTCCTTCCAGGAAAGGTGATCACTGAGGAACTGAGAGCCTAGAGAGGGTTCCCTTGCTGGGTCATGAGGGGAAAATACAAGTGCTGTTGCTCTGAAGGGCTGGCCAAGTCTAAAGGGATTGAATATGTTGCACCCATGAAGGGGTGTAGCTGGGTATGTGCTCCTCTGGAAATTTAAGCCTTGAAGGCATCACTATTCAGTGCAGTACTTAAGCACATGCTAAAGTACTGAGCATGGATGGACTTAAGCATGTGCTTAAGTGCTTTCCTCTAGTGGGTCCTTAATACCGAAGGATATACTTTCTATAGAATCTAATTAAGAAGTATCTTGGCTATGGTTTAAGAATCTATAGAAGGATGCATCTGATGAAGTGGGTTTTAGCCCACGAAAGCTTATGCCCAAATAAATTTGTTAGTCTCTCGGGTGCCACAAGTATTCCTCGTTGTTTTTGCTGATACAGACTAACAAAGCTACCACTCTGAAACCTATAGAAAGGTTATCACTCTTAAATTTTATAGAAATTGTCCAAAAGATGTTGTCCTATGCTAGCAGCCTTGCAGATGAGAATCTAAACCCCAAGATTCCCTATCAATTAACCATTTTCTCTCCTTTTTTCCAATTGTAGAGTTACTAAATACTAAATGGGTAGATGGAAGGTTCTTGTTCCTTTGGGTGTATCTGTACAATGATAAATAGGTACATTTTTGCTGGTTAATTTAAGTTCTGGAAGTAGGTTTAGGGAATCACTAATGACTAGGACTCCGTGTCTGTCATGGAGATCTCGGAAGTCACAGATTCTGTGACTTTCCATGACCTCTGTGACTTCTTCAGTGGCTGGTGTGGCTGACCCCAGGGCTGCTAGTCCTGGAGATAGCCACACCAGCCACTGCTGGAGCGGCTCTGCAGCCAGCCACAGCAGTACTGCTGGAGTGGCCCCGGGGCCAACCTGGAGCTGGCCTTGGGGACTGCCCGAGCAGCCGCTCATGTGGCTGGCCTTGGGAGCGGCTGGAGCAGCAGTGGGTGGGTGGCCCCTGGACCAGCCGCACCAGTCGCTGCTTGCACAGCCCCAGGCAGCTAGGCCCGGGAACAGTCCAAGCAGTGACCGGTGTGGCTGGCCCTGGGACCACCTGAGCAGCGGTTCCAAAGGCAGCAAGAGCAGCGGTGGGTGGGCGGCCCGGGGGGTGGCTGGAGCAGCTGCTGCTTGTCCCTGGCCCCCCCCCCCCAAGCAGCAGCCCTCCCTCAGCTACCCAGAGCAGCGCTCCTTCCCCCCCCCCGACCCCAGCTAAGATTTAGTCAGGGGTATATATTACAAGTCATGGACAGGTCATGGGGCTGTGAATTTTTGATTATTGCCTGTGATCTGTCCATGACTTTTACTAAAAATACCCATGACTAAATTGTAGCCTTATTAATGAGCGTCAGAGGGAAACTGCATTGGATTTTAAAATATTTCCTTTGTTGTTTTCAAATTCTTACCTAATTTGGCCAATGTTGTGTCTGCATGGGACAGACCATATATTTCATTTATCAAACATAAAACATGTTGTGATGAATTATTTATTTTCTCATAACCAAGTTAGTATGTGCTGTAGCTGTATCTTTCTTAGTAAAAGAAAGGAATGGAATGTTGGTTCTCTTTTCATTTCTCTACTTCATCTTTCTTGCCACTTCTCTGTTTGGGGTTGGTGACTTTTATAGCTTTCTTCCAAAACTCATAATCAGATGCCAGGCTGTCATGCAGATTGGTCTCTTGGAGGTCCATGTACCACGTCTTTGGTCTCTCCCTTGGTCGTCTTTCATCCATGATCATTGCAAGAGTCATCCTTCCACTACAGATTTCTGGTCTCCACTGGATATGCCCATATTGACATCCGTTAGCCTCCCTCAACTTGTCTTCAACTGGAGCAACCCACATTAGGTCCCTGACAACCTCATTTCTTTTCCTATCACAGAGTGTCCAATCCTTTGACCATCTCAACATCTTCATTTCCATAATGGAGAGCATATTGACTTCTTGTCTAGTGGCTGGTCAAGTCTCTGTTCTGTATATTAGGATGGTCAAACAACAGTTTTAAGCACTACCTTCTAGCTTTATTGATATCTTCTTGTCACAAAGAACTGGGGTCAGCTCCCACCCTTTGCACCAAGCAGCTTTAGTAAAATACAGGCCATCACACAGGAGGGCACTTTTCCCAGCAACCACTGATCCTAGGTATTTAAATTATATCTCTCTTCTAGACTCCCTGCCTTCATGGTGAGTCCTCCTTTCTCAATCATCATAGCCTCGGTCTTACCAGCATTCACTCTAAGTCCAAACTGCTCAAAACTACGTTACCACTTGCTCTTTTTCATTTCTAACATTCCTTTTATGTATGATCTCTGGCCTTGAATTTTCACTACTCCATTACTAATGTATTACTTAATTTAGGGGTAGGATTTTTTGGCTTTTAGTAAAGTGCTCAGTTCCAAGTCAAGCTAGGTTGTCTGTCTTACTGTATTATTTATTCATTTTTTTGTGTTTTGGCTAATGATCTGATTAATGGATAATAATTTCAGAATCAATTTCAGTGCATTGGTGTAGGTCCAGCAGAACAAATAAAATAAAGGCTGCAGCTATCCACCCTTAGGCATAACTAAAAAGTTTTCATCTGTTCTTTCATCCATCATCATTCACCATCACTCCTGGGTTATAACAAATAAGGCTGCTGCTTCTCGCATTGATTTTTTTTTATTTTCTAACGGCAAAATTCTTCCTTCACTAGTATTCCAAAGCCAAATAAATGCCCTAGTGCATCCAATTTCACTCCTAGCAGGCTAACAGCTCTGAGTTATCTTCAAAAGTGGTTTCAAAACTCCAGGATTTTTCTCTGGGCTCAGGTTAATCTGCTGCATTACAGCTTTCACTATTACCCTGAGCACCATCACCATCAACCATTCTGGTATCACAATCATAAATGAAAATTTGTGCGCTAGTGAGACTTTTGTAGTCCCTGCAAGGCATATTTGTAACCTACTGGCATGCTGCTTCAGCAAATGTCTGCTGCAGAGATAGGGAATAATGGGGCCCATTAGATCTGTATTCCAAATTTTGTGACATAAAGGAATATAAAGCTCAACAACCAAAATCCTTCCACTATACTAGCAGGACTTACAGGATCAAACAAATTTTCCTGTAGGGTGACCACAAAAAAAAAAAAAAAAAGAGAAAAAAGACCGAGGTATTGTCAATGATGTTCAGTGCTAATAGTCAAGAAGATTGTGAATTCCTGAACTTTCTGAAGTTAATTTAAAACCCTAACATCTAAAGTCTGAACTTCATCAACCTCAGAATCAGAAAATGGAGTTCTACTTTGATGTGTATTTTTTTTCAGAACGACATAGGAAGCTCTGCAGCCAGCTGTCTGCACCAGCACTTCTATTTCTTGAGGCAGAAAATGTCTCTTCATTCTCCTTGGCTCCTAAAAATTTCCCTAGATATTAAGACAACACCAGATGTGAAAAGCAGCAGCAGTTCTCACATCAGCAGAAAAAGGAGAAGCCAGATTTGCACAAAAATCCAGGGTTTTGAATATGAAATCCCTCAGAGCTTCTCTTTCAAGACATCATTCTAAGAGAGCATCTCAGAATTCCCCTTACATTTAAATACTTATTTATGGAGATCAAACAAATAATGCCAGCTATAGGTTGTTCCTTTAACGTGGGAGAGGTGTACCTCTGTTTTATGACAAAGCCTGGAACAAGAGTTTAACCTCTTCTAGATTACCTTAAATGCATCTGTCAAAAAGGCACAGTAGTATCATGCAGATTACATGCTTCTACAGTCACATAAGACAGAAATGGCCAAGCGTGTAACTGATATTGGAACAGTCCCCATCATCTATGCCTATGCATTGTTGCATTTAAATTATGGGGGGGGGGCAATTGTGATATAGTTATCTGACTAATATCACCATGATCACCTGTCACTCTTTGGCTAAAAGCCAATATGCAAGGGTGCAGTTGCATAAAGGCTATGTGTGCATGTGCATTCCTAGTACAATATACATTGTTCACTTATTTTCATAGAGTTTCTCTCTTACCTCACTTTTCTTGTCTTTAAAAAAAAAATTCCATATGAATCATTTACTCTTCCTGTGACAAAAAAACCAAAGCTGCTAGGGTTCACATTAAAGAACCTCCTAATAAAAGAGTTTTCATAAATATTGTTCAGTTTCTCTTGTTTTCCTTTCCATTTACATGTCAGTAAGTTTATGTGCATGACTATTGCATGATTATTTGTTCATGTTGCTGCTGCATCTACTTTCTAAATCCTTTATAATTTTAGTATGTGTCGAGTTGGAAGAGTCTATTTGTCGAATATATTTGTCTGAGCTCTCTGTAATGCAATTTATTTTTCTATTGACTTTACTTGTTCTTTCAGGCTGTTATATTTAAGATGGATGAGGCATTTATTTTCAGTCAAGAAGCTATTTAAAAGTACACTGAGTTGTATAGATGAATTAATTACTACAATTAAATCCTTGTATGTATTTTGGAATGATTTGTTGACTTTCCATCCTAAGCACATTGTCTTTAAATCAAAGAGTACAGAAGTGCAGACAGTCAATTACTCGCTACCTACTTCTACCAAATAATCCACTTCCTCCAGACAACTTAACCAACTGATTACAGACAAAGGTACTCTGCCAATATCTGGTAGCCAAAGAGAATATCCATGCAAGCTGGCATTGAAGTGAGAGGCTTATTTTAAGTTCAGTGCATATTGTTTGAGAGATGAGAAAAGAGTTTGTTATTCGCAGAACATTTGGAAGCCCCCAGTTTATGCCCACTAGACTGCTAGCCACTTTTTATTAGTAGAGAACATGGCTTCTGCCTGCATATTATCATTGACTCACTTGATTCAGCCTACTGGATAGTGTACTGGACAGACTCGGGAGATCTGGCTTCTATTCCTAGCTCAGCACAGGCCTGCTGGGTGATCTTGGGCAAGTAACTTCGCCTCTCTGTCCCT
Organism: Emys orbicularis; assembly: GCF_028017835.1. Taxonomy (NCBI): domain Eukaryota; kingdom Metazoa; phylum Chordata; order Testudines; family Emydidae; genus Emys; species Emys orbicularis. The sequence goes on along the minus strand of NC_088687.1, from coordinate 91,048,016 downwards.
CAGTTTACCCATCTGTAAAATGTGAATACTGATACTGACATCTGTTGTAAAGCATTTTGAGCTCTACTGCTGAAAAGCACCATACTAGAGCTAGGTATTGTTATTAGCTGTATTCCCCATATAAAGTATATGGAATATCACAGGAATTGATTCTCTCTCAAAATGGTATCAAATTGTGTGTCTGCTATAAATACCAGTTAGATGCATATTTTTGCAATGTTAACCACAGTACAGTTTTATTGCTGAAATATTCATGTTTGCTTAGAAATCACTATAGATATTAATTCAAAGATATCAAACTATATGGTGCTGTCACGTTTAACTAGGTATCCATACCATATTAATCACGGAGATATTTTAGCACCTTATACGTTCTGAAAGAACTTGCTATGAAGCTAACAATGTGGCATCATTAATAATTCTTATAAGAAGTTAATTTGGCTGCTTACATTTCTTTTCTTATAAAAATACCTTGGTGTAAAACAGCCCTATTATTATAGATTGTGCAAGGTGCATGTAGTTAACACAAGTCACCTGTGAGTAAGAGATGCAAATACATCTCAGGTTACATGTATTATAGACAAAGAACTGTTGAAAAAGGAGCTCAACTTATGTCCTTGGAATTTGAAGTTCCAGTAAAATGCTAGGTAGACTGTGTGAAGTCATGAATATTCACCCATCTGGTCCCAGGACAACTCTAGAATGTTAGGAAAGAAAACAGGCAAAGAGAAGAGAAGAAAAAGTGTAAAGAAGGAAAGGGAGAAATTGCCAAAGAGGGGATTAGAGTCTGGGGAAAGTAACAGAGGTTGACTGCAGGTTTAGCCTCCCAGTAGTACCTGTAACACTGTCAACATACCCCTCTCAATCAATCATATTAAATATGTTCCATCTGCTCATAGAGTAGAATCTAGACCAAGCTGTTCATCTGTTCATAATGCGTGTATCAACAGCTTGAGGCTTATGAGAAATGAACCTAACTGTAGGCTAGGCAATTAGTGTCTTCAGATCTATTTTTCCCCCTAATATGAGCTTTTTGATTTTCCACTATCCTTTTCTTGACTCTGTACTGAACCAGTATGCTACTGTGGCATCTAGAAACCTATTTCTCACATTCTTTCAATGCACACATTTAGGTGTGAGCAGGACTGGTTTATGTTCTTTTAACTAGGGTGGTAATATTTACTGGCTCTAAATCACATATCCAGAAATGGATTCTGTAGTGACTGCATAATATATTGGAGACATGTTACAGTTACGCAGATGTAAACTGAGAGTAACCCCACTGACCAGTGTAATTGAGATAATGATTTCTTTCAGTTCACTGTCCCCGAGAGTAGAAATCATGAGAATTACGGATTTCTCCCATATGTCAGAATAATACAACACTACAAAATGTCTGGATCCACCAATATTCCAGAGACAATCAAATATTTCCTGTTAATAGACTAGAAAATCTGATCTCACAGTGTTCATGACTCCTGTTAAAGGAAATAAAGGCTGGTAATATTCTAACCCAGCACTACCATGTATGTTCTGAGTTAATAAGAGCTGGTAAAAAGAAAAAACATGCTAAACTGATCATTTGCAGATAGGGAGGCTCTAGAAACTGAAATAAAGACATTGGGTCTGATTGGGATTTATACTGCACTGGCATGGTGCAGTTCTTCCAAAGTCTTAGAATTGTCTTCTGTGACTAGGAGATAAATGAGTTAATTATTTATCTAAGACTATTTATTTCATTTCATGAGGATTGTCTCCACATGCTAACAATATTCCTCTAAAGCGGATACAAACTTGCAGTCCAAGATGACCGATTCTCATCTCTCCTGCACACTGCTTTTACGTGGGTGCAATTCTTTTGCCTGTAGTGGAGTTACTCTGGATGTACACCAGTGTGAGATCTCAATCAGATCTAAAATATTAGTCTTAGCATACCTATTCTGATGACTTTATACCCACCACAGAACTCCACAGCAGACTGGAGCCAGCAAGTGATGGGGGAAGGATTTGGTAAGACTATATTTATTATTACTTTCCCCAGGGTTTCAGCTATATCTGGGTCCCTATTGGCCAACTCCAGTCTGCAAAGGTTACTGTGAGGTGTGGTATTATCGGAGCAGGGCATGTTGGATATTGCAATGAGTTGGAACATATAGGGAGATCAGATATGTGAGCCTGCAAACCAAAAAAAGAGCTCTACTTTTTGAGCTAATTATGGTCATGCTTCTGCAAGGTGCTGAATATGTAATGATTGCACTTATGCTTTGGGTAACACTGCCCTCAAAACCAGTGGCTGTTTATAATATACAATATATCCAGTCTTCAATAACTGCTGGTAGATGCTCCTGGGCAAAGTTCTTGCAATATCATAATGCAGAGCTTTGTGGCTGCTAAAGTAAATTGTTCTGAATAATAGATGATTTTATATATAGTTTCTGCATGCTGGTCTTAAAAGGCAAGTGAATTGTCACTATTTTGTATTGCATCAGGGGAAGGTTATTCAGTACTTTCTTTTTGGAATCACAATATAGCAGACATGCATATGACAAGCCGTCTAGAGAGTGACTTTTATTTGTCTTCAAAAACAGTTTGCAAAGTGTGGACATTTGCTCTCTGTATGCAAATCAATTATTCCTAAATTCATGAATGTAAAGAGCTGCAGCTCGTATTACTGTCTATACAAAATTTAAATTCAAACTCAACCTAAAAGGTACAGCAGATGGCAGTCTAACTCCAAAATATGCCTATGTAGGTTGTTATCCTCTCTTGTTAAGGGAAAATAAATACTGGCTACAGACAGCATACAGATGATATAGAAATAAGCAAGCAACACTTTAAACTTTCTCTTTTCATGGATGATGTTCTGCTCTATGTTGCTGATCCTTAGATCTCCTGTGACTGTTCTTTTAAATATGGACTCCTTAATAATTCCTGGGTGTGCATATAAAAAACAGAGAGGTCAGTTTTAAATAAATGTTAGAAAGCACTGTTTGTTGCTTTTTTTCCCCATCTAAAAGATGTACTAATGTTATCATATTAGAAGAAAGGCTGTCTTTTCAGTTCTGAGGAAACAAATAACCTGAATTATGTCTGAAAAATGCCAATATTATAAGATTTAAAATGGTCTTCCCAAAATGTTTATGGCTGACAAAGATCAAATTCTAGTCCAAAGATGACTACTGCACTGGATATCAATTATCCTTAGCAAATTAATTTTGCCATTCTAAAATTGCCCGTTTAAAGAAATTAAAAGTTTCTTATCAATTTCTCTGGAGAAACAATGTGTATAGAATTTACCTTGATAAAATGCTTCTAAAACACAAGGAGTTGTAATCTTCCCAGATACACAAAAGGTACTACTAACACCTTTGACCTAAGAGGAGGAGCTCTATTTATCACATGTTCAATCACCAGAATGGCTAAAAATTGAAAGAAACTTCAGCATCCCATCCAGATGTTGTTGTGTGAAGTTGCAAAGATTCTGTTCCTTTTTGTTCCTCTCCAGTTTGGTCAGTATGGAGGAGTAACGGCTTGGGGGCATTACAGTCTTGATTTCTTGTTAAGTAGAAGGCAGCTCTGAGGCTGCCCCAGGACACTGAAAGTGAAGAATCAGAGGGTCTCTTTTGAAAGAATAGTGACTTAGCTTTTTATCTTGTAAAAGAGGGTGATTTTGCCAAAGGCTGCAAGCCTTCCTGTCATTGCGGTTTTGTTGAGCCTTTGTACCTATACCTCTGCTTCTGAATTGATAACTTGGGTGAATCCTTCCTAAACTCTAGGCCAGACTATGTTAAGTGTGTTTGCTAACAAAGATTCATATTTCAAGTGTTTTTCTCTTTTGCTGTAGCTTTTGGGTGAAGTCTTGCCTTCCCCACATATAAGTGCTTATTTAAAAAGGTGCTTTTAGAGATGATTTTAGCTTATCCTGCATTTGAGCTTGATAGTTAGTACACAGATGTTACAATTAACCTATCTTAATTTGCCCTATGTAACATGTCTCAAGTTCTTAATGCAACAAAATGAAGTGATATTTCAGAGGCAAAGGATGAGCAATCATTGAATTCTTTCCTGTCCTGATGACTGTACATCTAACTGTAATGTTTGCATGCTAAAAAAGGTGACTAGAATGACTTAAAAAAAATACAGAAACCATTTAAGACCAATCCTTAGCAAAATACACATGAAGACTTAAAATTACTAAATACATTTTAATGCAAAATCATTGGAAATTATTTAATATTTCAGAATTCTATGTTTTTTTGGTTATAGTTGATAACAGAACTGATATTTAAAGAGTAGAGGGAATGCAGTTCCCTGAATGGAACCTTACTCTCGGATACTGGCGGGCATAAAAAAAGTTCACTGCATCTTTAAAATGTTAGTCTATAAGGTGCCACAGGACTCCTTGCTGCTTTTAAAATGTCTATCATTTAAATTTTTTGCATGTGTTAGGTTAATAACTTGGGGATCCTACCAATTCTCAGCATTAAAGTTGACCTTTAAAACTCAAAATTTTCAAAATACTTCAGAGCTATTACCCAAATCAGGGAATTCAAGGTGCCACTAGATTATAGAGAGTCTGAATATTCTATACCTGTAAATTTAACAAACATTCAACTTTTCTGTAATACAGATTTTATTCCCTTAAAAGCATACCTTCATAAACTATGCCTCCCTCTGTAGTTAATGGCAAGTCACTCAAATGCTCCAACTCAGTTTTCCCATTTGTAAAATACTTATCAAATTAACTGACAGGGGTTGTAGATATGTTTGAAGAAGATTATAATTTAGAGAGGCTCCTTCATAAAAGACAGTATTATGAACATAGGAATTTGGAGATGTGCCCAGGAGGTAGGGGTTGGAAACACCGTATGATTGTGTGAACAGCAGTTCATGAGAAATAAATTAATAAAAGAAACTGGAGAGCATCTCTCATTCATTGGTTTGTTATTTAATGAACCCCAAGATCGTTACAGGCATGTTCAGAGGATTAACTAGTTAATGTCTGTAAAGTACTTTGAAGAAGAAAAGCTCTATGCAGTTGTCACTCTTGAAAAGTTAACACAGGTATCAGTTACTGTTATTTTTATTTCTAATTATAGAAAAATTACAGTAACTCAGACACCTTTGCGATAAATGTTGACTTTTAAAATAATGACCGCTGTTGGGGAGCAATAGAATACCAAGGCCATAAACTAAAATAAAAGCACTAAAGGCAAAATTACTGACAAGGCTTTTAATAATTTACAAGCATGATGCTAGAACTTTTACTTAAAGTCCTTTGAAGAATTTGGAGAATATAAGACATGTTGACATTAAAGGTCATTGTGTTTTCCATAACTTTCCTATTAAGATAAAAAAATAAAGGTTAATGATTAATTTAGGGTTGTATACATGCTACACACATACTAAATTATTATATTAAAATATAAAGATGAAGAATTGTTGAATGGTAAAAATAAGGGTTTGGTTAATTTAATGTAATTGTTTATAATTATTAATAATGGATGAGTTTAAATAGGTAATACTTGTGCTAGGCTTTGGCCTAGATTTTACCTGAAGTGAGCATTGTTTAAATAATGCTCACAGCTGACAGGACACAGATGATGTTTTGTTATTATGTTGGAAGATTTAGATAAGAGGAAGCTAGTTAATATAATAAAATACACAAAATGTAATCCTGAAAGCCCTATACTCAGAAAAACAGGAGTGAGGTGACATGAAAACATGATGACAAAAATAGTGTAAACAGCAAAATGTATCTAAATTGAAGCTTGTGCATGCATACTGTACAGGTTGCCTGACCCAGCAAAAAGTTAGCCAGGGGAATCAGAGTACAGCCACTGCTGAACAGACTAGAGGTGAAAGACTGCCATCCTGCTGACTAATCAATGAGCCTTTGGCTCCCCCTCATTTAATGGTAGGAGCAGCAAAACAGGGCACAACCAGTGGTAACTATTTAAAAAAAAAAAAAAAAAAAAAAAAAAAAAAAAAAGGTGAATATGCCTCTGTATGCAGTCCAAAAGGTCAGGGAAGGGTCCAGACACACTAGTCGCTGCCACAGCATTGAGGCCACACGGTTGTTGGCAATTGAAACCTGTCCGTGAAAGGAGAGTCCAGGAAGAAGCCAGTGCCATTTCTGCAAGCAGCCCTTTACTTTCTCCTCAGCCCCTTCCGAGTTCCTTAACATTTATTGTTTAGATCTGAAACCCCCCCCACCAATACCTAAATCCCAGAGGTACACCACAGAAATTGTTGGGGGCACTAGGCCAAGAGCCTAGTAAGACCAAATTGGTCTTAGCTCCGTTAGTGCAAGCAGAAGACACCTGTTCATACAATTTTAAACAAGTGCTGAGTGTCTGCAAGTGACCATCCAATGTGATAAAAACTGAGATAGCATCAGCTTAGGCCTACCAGGAAAGCATCCAGCACCGCAGCACAGAAAGACCAGTCAGACAGCATCTAAGGAGTGCAGAAATACCTCCAAACTCAGAGGATAAAACTTCCCAGACAGAGGACACCCATGATGAATGTCTCTGCAAACAGGGAAGCAGTGGCTAAGACCCCCATTAATCTTTAAGACACTAAAAACGTTCTGGTAAAATAAAGAAATATATGAAGAGAACTCTGGCCCAATCCCAAAAGCTTCTAATGTTTATAAAAATATAACTATGGTTAACTCTATCAAAGGCCTTCTACTGGTCCACTGAAATAAGCCCCACATCCAGATTACAACAGTAAAAACACCACAAGTTAAAACAAATTATGAAAAATACAGCTGTTAGAAATACAATATGTTTGATCAGGATGTATCAAAGAATCCAGATAGTCCTTCAGGCAGTTAGCTAAGGACCTGGATAAAAATCTTATAATGAGAAGAGAGGAGAAATAGATCTCTAGTTCCATAAGTCACAAAGGACCTCTGCTTTTGTGCAGTGAGGTAATCACTGACCTGTGGCAACTGAGGGGCAGCTCTTTCTCCTTGATACACTTCACCTCCACTTAAAAAAAAAAAAAAAAAAAAGCCAGGACCAATAAAATGCCAGAAATGCTTATAGAATTCAGATGGAAGCTGATCAATACCCAGGGCTTTGCCTGCAGGGAGTTGCTGGACTGCAACAGAGAGCTCCTGCAACAACAGCAGGGCATCCTGACACCACTGTGCCCTTATTGCCAAGAAGGCTAATGGCATATTGGGCTGCATTAGTAGGAGCATTGCCAGCAGATCGAGGGAAGTGATTATTTCTCTCTATTCAGCACTGGTGAGGCCACATCTGGAATATTGCGTCCAGTTTTGGGTCCCCTACTACAGAAAGGATGTGGACAAATTGGAGAGAGTCCTGTGGAGGGCAACAAAAATGATTAGGGGGCTGGGGCACATGACTTATGAGGAGAGGCTGAGGGCACTGGGCTTATTTAGTCTGCAGAAGAGAAGAGTGAGGGGGGATTTGATAGCAGCCTTCAACTACCTGAAGGGGGGTTCCAAAGAGGATGGAGCTCGGCTATTCTCAGTGGTAGCAGATGACATAATAAGGAGCAATGGTCTCAAGTTGCAGTGGGGGAGGTCTAGATTGGATATTAGGAAAAACTATTTCACTAGGAGGGTGGTGAAGCACTGGAATGGGTTACCTAGGGAGGTGATGGAATCTCCATCCTTAGCGGTTTTTAAGGCCCAGCTTGACAAAGCCCTGGCTGGGATGATTTAGTTGGGGCTGGTCCTGTTTTGAGCAGGGGGGTCGACTAGATGACCTCCTGAGGTCTCTTCCAAACCTAATCTTTTTTGATTTTATGATTCACTGTTCCTCACCATTCAGATGTGGTAACCCTTGGTACAGATCCTCCACTGCTAGCACATCAAGGGCTTCTGGTGAATACAGAGTACTGTGAAAAAAAACCAGCTGCTTTCTGGGTCACATCAGGGTCAGCTGTTAGATGACCATCCGACAGTAGGAAGTAAAAAAAAAAAATATGCCAATGGTCCATAGTTTTTTTCCTCAACTCGAATAAGAACCTTGTGGGAGCGTCAGCTTCCTGCAGCTGAGTAAAATGGGCTTCTTGCCCCTTCTCTCCCAACAAGCACCTCAGGAGCCAGTACTTCTTACTGAAGGTTTGGTGAATCTGCACCGGATTTTCCATATCAAAGTTCCCATGAAGGTCCAAGATGTCCTGGGCACTCATGGCCTGATATAAGGACTATGTGGCAGCCTGGGTATGCTGCTGGCAGAACAGGTGGATATGGACCTTTCCGAAACCCACCATTGCCTCAGGGACTCATAGGGGTTCATGCTGCCGCCAATGCTCCCAAAACATAACAAACATCTCGGTGAAATTAAAGCCCTGTAAAAATTTGGAATCAAAGCACCAATGGGAATCACAGGCAGGAAGAGGGAGAGACACACTGACAGAGACATAGGCCATTTCTATACGTATAGTGCTGCAGGGGCGCAGCTGTACCAATAGAGCTGCGCTGCTGCAGCATGTCTGGTGAAGACGTGCTATGCCGACGGGAGAGAGCTTTGCCATCAGCATAAAAAAAACAACCTCTGCAAGTGGCATAAGCTATGTCGGCAGGGGAAGCTATTCCACCGACAGAGCGCTTTGCACACGAATGCTTATATCAGTGTAACTTATGTCGCTCAGAAGAGTGTATATTCGCACCCCTGAGTGACATAACTTTTGCCGACATAGGCTATAGTGACATAGCGATAATGATGATCTGACAAGTGAGCGGAAGACAAGGAGGACCAAACAAACATTCACAATGGCCTTCCTGGTATAAAAGCAATCCGATTTAGCCCCTGAGACGTCGTTGGGAATAGCCTTCAGTCAAGAGTACTCCCTATGAGAGGCGTGAGAGAACCTCCAAACATCTACTAACACAAAGGTCTGCAGGAAAAAATAGTCCCTTGGCTCATGGAAGGTGTGGCTCCACATGGTTCCTGTCTAAAACAATCTACAGTGCAAATGAAGTCCTCTCACAGGAGAATAAGAGTATCGGGGCCACAGCCAAGCAAGACATGGTCAAGGGTCTGCAAAAAGGAGACATGGTCTTACCCCAGTGTGGTGGCATAAAAAGTTAAAAACAGTGCCACTACATGTCTCCAACTGGACGAGCCGGCCCTGCACAATCTTCTTCACATAGAGGATTTGTGCCCCTGTGCCCCAGAAAAACAGAAAAGTTATCCCAGCAGTGACTTTGGACCCATGGTTCAAGAAGGCTTACCCTTTCCATTCCTTCAACCAGTCCCCTGATTGTCTGAGAGAGTGTCTTGCAAAAGGACAACATTAGCCCATTTTTGTCTGAGAAATTCAGAGTTAAAGCTCTTTTATGAACATCCTGGTATTCACTAACATTTAGAGAACAGCATCATAGAGACTAGGAGAGAGGCAAGATGCAGAGAGAAACAATGGAAGGTAGATGTTCTTTAAAAAAAAAAAAAAAAAGGAGCTATGGGAAGAAATATTTTCTGCAACCAAGCAAGGTATTTCTTAAGACAAGGACAGCTGAACAAAGCACTGCAAATCAGGGAACTAGGCCTCAGCTTCAACTCCCTGCTTTCCTTTAGTGCTATCCAAAAAGTCACTATCTCCTTCTCACCGTACCCAACCCTTCCTATTCAACTCATTGGCTGGGAGAGCAGGAACCCATGAGGAGTCATCACTGTCCTCTTCATCTCCCCCAGAACCCACCAGCTCAGAAGAACATTGAGCTGCTATTGTAACATTTGTGTCATTCATGAACAGGGCTGCCCAGAGGATTCAGGGGGCCTGGGGCAAAGCAATTTTGGGGGCCCCTTCCATAAAAAAAAAAGTTGCAATACTATAGAATACTATATTCTCGTGGGGGCCCCTGTGGGGCCTGGGGCAAATTGCCCCACTTGCCCCCCCCCACTCTGGGCAGCCCTGTTCATGAAGGAGAGAGATTCAGTGGAAGCAGCCAGCATATCTGTTTTCCCAAGAGCAGTAGGCAGTGCAGCCCCCGGCTGGGACCTAGTGGCATCACTGCAGCATGCAGGATCGGTGGCTTGAGGCAGAGGTGCTACATGGGGGGAGAAACAGGGGGGACAGCTACCCCCTAGTTTGCTGCTTGGCTTATATTAAGCATGTTCACATGGACTGAGCCTGCTCAGTAACATCTGCTGAAGCCACTGCCCTCACTGTGCTCCCCCCCAGACTCTAGGCAGGCACGGGTTGTCTCTGGCTTGAGGACCACCATGCCCGGGGGAGACAGAGCCCCACTGGGAGTTCTATACATGGAGCTAACACCCAATGCAATGGTAACCTCAGCTACTGCCAGCAGCTCAGAGGCCTCCAAAGTCTTTGACTTTTTAGAAATAGTCCAACATAAATCCACCTTGTCTTTCTGTCATTCACACTCCATCTCTAGAACTGGTCTCTGCTCCCTCCACCAGGAGGTGCTTCTCGGCCTCCAGGACTTGTTTCTGTCCAGACACCAGTGATGGATCGCAACAGAGGGTCTCACTAGGTGTGGGGGCCGCTTCCTGAATAACAACAGACCACATAAGGAAAGGTGGGGGGGGAGAATAGAATCTGCTGATGCAGATGCTCTGTCTGCTGCTGGTCTCTTGATGTCCCAGCCCCCTTCTGCTATCCTGGGCTCCCACATTTTTACCAGGGATCCTAGACCCGGCAGTATGTGGGCAGAAAGCCTTCAAATGACCAGTGTCACCAAACAAGAATGATTTCATGCTTTGAGAGGTAGCAAATACTGTATAATCCACCCAATCTATGTGGTGTTTTAAAACCAGGTTCAAGGGCTGTTCAGGGTTATTTAAAACCACAGGAACCTGGTGCTGGAATGACATAACATGCCTCACATTTGGGTTCTTGCAGCCTAATGGAACCATCCTAAGTGCAGAAACTACCTTCCCATAATCGGAGAGATCAGACTCTAGCATCTCGTTGTGAAAGAAAGGGGCATGGGGTGGGTGGGTGGGTGGGGCATTAGAAAAACTACTTTAGTACCAGGAGTAAACAAGGGGAAAACTAGGGGGGGGGGGAGGGAAGAAGAAGAAGGACTCCTTGACCCAGAATCCCTCTTGTACCAAAAAGATTCACAAACTGCTCCTGGGCTGTGAAAATTACTATAGATTTCTCATTTGAGAGGCAGATTTTATACACAGCCAATAACCTAACCTACACTCAGCAACACATCCTACACAGTACAGGAGACAGCAGGCACACACCAAATCCCATGCTTGTCAGTCAAACTGCTAAAGCCATCAGAAGTGGACCCTATGAAGAAGCCCCCCCAACCCCATCCAACCCTAGGAAAAGGGAGAAAGCAATAACACCCCTAAAAACAAAGAAACAGCAAATAAATAAAAACAGATACAGACCAACAGAAAGTGCACACAGCACATACCAAACACAGCCTCTCAAAAGTTCCCACAATCCCTAGGGAAAAAGACAGAAAGAGAGACACTCATCTACCTATCAAGTTATTAGAAGAGCTTAACAATATAATAATTAGGTTCTTTTGCCTTTCAATCGGAGTGACTACAAATATTGGTTTTTATCCCTACAAATTACAGTTCGCAAAGTTTCAATTCCTAGAGTGAATTACTGAAATTCAGTCATTTTGTTTGGTCTTCTTACATAGCAGGCAGTGTAAATCAGACTTTAAAAGGAGACTAGAACTACGGTAAGGTATAACCAAAAGAATTTATTATCTGCACAGGAGATTTTGGTCATGTAACTGAAGTATCCCATGTCATTATGCTGCTAGATTTTCCCTTCCGTTTATTGCAGAGTTTGAAAAGTTTCTTCCTCCTGATATTGTGCCATGTTGAAAATCACTAATTATACTGGATACTTTATGCAGTCAAAGACCCGCATGTATCAATGAAGAGTTAAATGTTGAAAGCATATGCAAGTATGCCTTGTGGGTCAGAATTAAGTTTTATGATCAGATGTCTGAGACACTTGGATACGAGATAGGGATGAACTAAAGTTAGAGATCTACACGCTCCCAAACTTTGGGTTGCTGGAAATTCAGATCCAGGTGGAAATTTTGTGGTAGGAGTCCCTTTCTTCTTTACTTAATTTGATTACAGTTTGGACTTTTTGGGTGCTTACTTATTTGGATTTCTCAATCTTTTTGAAATGCCTTCATCATGATTTAGAAGATTTGCCAAAAAGGAATCCTACTGGTCAGCTTTTCTGGGGATGTCTGAACAAAATGTGTTTGCATATTAGACTCTGAGGAAACTATACCTGAACAGAGCAAATCAGAACCTCTGTTTATCCCTAAGTAATCAAAGTGCTTTGGATCAAATTACACAGTAAAGAGGTTCAACCGAAGCAGAAAAATGGCATGAATTCCAGAAGGGGAAATTGGTGGTTTCACATATAGCCCATTAAATATGAAATATTGTTGAAGTTTCTTCTACTTTCACTAACTAAAAATCAAAACTATGATACAGCTAATATTGGTTAATGGAAACCCATTCATTAAAACTGTCTTTAGAACAAGATGTTCTGGACAGATTCTGAAGTCAACGGGAGAACTCTAGGAGTGAAATACTACTCCATGTAAATAAGAGGGCAGAGTCTGCCTTGGTGATGATGAAATTCAATGGAGAAGTGTTGTACCGTGCAATGAAGTATGCCTCAGGCAGCAAACATTTTTTTTAATAAATTCAAAGTATATAGACAATTATGTATTCCATTATCATTTTTTTTTTATAAAACTGAACACTTGGAGGGGGAAAAGAACCATAAACAGAAAATGGATTTTTTTGTTCTTGTCTACAACACTGGCTCAATCACCAAGTTTCATTAATAAATTACTATGTGCATGCGTTTTGTCTGTGCTTTGCAGTAGGAGTATTTTCAGCTGTCCCATGGTATTCTACCTAATTAAGAACATGTTTTAAGAGCATGTTTTTATATTAGAAAACAGCACAATACATCTGTGATTTAGCCCCACACCAGTCAGAGGGATTATTTACCTTTTCACAGTGACCTTTTTTATCTGCCAAGTTACAGCTGTATGGTTATAATAATCCCCACCAGAATTTCCCTCTCTGAGAGCTGTTAGCCATGGTAGAGTACAACTGACAGAGTTAATAAAACCTACAGAAAATGGCTGAATAAAAGAAGACTCTTCTATGCACCTGGTTAGATTGGGATTAGATTTTGCCATTAAATAAAATCTACACTAGATAGTTAGCAACTTCTTGTTTTCAGAATTAGTGTTATCTGACCACCTTAGCTCCCTCTCCCCCACACTCTCTGAATTCAATTTTTGGTGATGGGAATTGGGACACTCAAGAAAGCAAATTACAGGCATCTGCCCAGCCCTGCTTACCAGATAATTTCCCTCATCATATATTTTCCTCTATAGCTGTTTGCCTGTGGAAGATTAGCCACACAATGTCATGTTTGGAAAGTGCAGTTCTCCTGTGATAAAGGCACTTAGTTTTTTATGAGACTTTCATTTAATTGTTGAGAAAAAAATTTCTAGACAATGTTGATGCAAACTAATGGTCAAAAATTGACTAAAACATTTTGCTCCAACACTAATTTACCAATGAAGTCAGATTGGTATTTGGATCAGCACCTTAATGACCTCAACAGAAAAAGTGAGGCTATGTCTGCACTACAGGCTATGTCGGCAAAACTTATGGTGCTCAGGGGTGTGAATATTCCATCCTCCCCGAGCGACTTAAGTTACACCAATATAAGTGCTCGTGTGCACAGCACTATGTCGGCGAGAGATCTTTTGCTCCTTGCGGAGACATAACTTCTGCTTTTTTGCGGAAGTGATTTTTTTATGCTGACAGGAGAGTGCTCTACCATCGGCATAGAGCATCTTCACCAGATGTACTGCAGTGACACAGCTGTACCCATTGCAGTGCTGTACATATAAATGTGGCCTAAGATTGTAAGTTTCAGGGTATCAGGTTTTTCATGATTGTGCTTTTCTATAACTTTGTAGAGTACTCAGCATAATGGGGCCCCACTCCACACTGTCTCCCTTGGCCATTATTGTAACATAAGCATTATGATTTAAGGCCTGGTCTATACTAAGAACTTAAATGGGTATAGCTAAGTCTCTCAGGGGTGTGAAAAGTCCACATCTCTGAGAGATGTAGCTATACTGATGTAGCTACACTGACCCAGTATAGACAAGGTCAACGGAAGAATTTTTTTATTGACCTAGCTACTGCCTCTGGGTAGGTGGATTACCTATGCCAATGTTGACCTAGGGAGTGTCTATAGTGAAGCTGTGCCGCTGTAACATTTTAAATGTAGACATACCCTCAGTGTGAAACTCAATCATTGACATGAACCAAGTCTAAGGAGTTACTCACTCAAAAAGCAACACAGGTGGAACTCTGTCTTCATACCCCATAGCATCTACCCCAGCCTACAGAAGATCAAGGAGAAGTGTGAAGAAGGCCCAAAGTTGCTGTAGAGAATATAATACGGATGCTCCCCAACTTACGCAAGTGTTCCGTTCCGGAACGCCTTGCGTAACTTGAATTTTGCGTAAGTTGGGAACGTATACCTGACCATTACGCAAAAAACTTTATAGCTTACGGAACTTTTTCCATAAGTGCGGATTTGCGTAAGTTAGGTTTGCGTAACCCGGGGAGCGTCTGTACCTGAATAACAGCACAAAGACAAGCTATTGCTGAACCTCTTTGCTGCTTAAGAGGACACAGCAGATCTGATAATCCTAACAGTATAGAATATAAAAATCCATGCAAAACAAGACTCCAAATAAGATGGTATCAATATATAGTGTCAAGGAACACTATTACCTTACACAAATCAGACTCTCTGTATGAGGTCTAAAAATATAAAGTCATAAGCTTAAACTTTTATCTTCCTCCAGGGCATTGGGAAAGAGATACACTGTCAGAACGACACTGTTTTGACACCATATTATTAACTACATGTAACACATTTCATACTTTATGCTATTGGTGATTTTCTATTAGAGACTCAACTATATAACTTTGCCTATCACTTTTGTCTGATCCAGAAATCAGATACAAGTGTTTACTTGTTTGAATGACAAAACTGGGAGAACAGATGTTCAGAGATAACCTAAGGAAAGATGAGTAAATGCAAAGCAGGACTGATCTTAATCCTCAACGGCAGCCTTGGAGGCTAGCAGGGGATTGTAAAGAACATTAAGCAGAAAGCTTTTGACAGGCCATCTTACTGATCTAGTCTTACCAGACACGCGAGAAGTTCACCAAACCACATGACTAATGTTAGGGTGAAAATAGGCTTCTCAAGCACTCTGCCATAAAGTGATTGCATTTTGTAGAACTATGGTAATGGGACATCATGGGGACATAATTTTCTACATCAATGATGACTGATAAAAATAAGTTTCCTGGAATTCAATAGGAGATGCACAGCAATCATACCTGGCAAAGCCCAGTAGCTGTTGACTTTAAAGTGCGATCAAAATTACTGTCAGATAATTGTGTCTCATTGTGAGTTGTTGTTGTGTGGAATTTAGAGAGCCTCTACTGTGGCGTCAGCCATGAATTTGCTAAATGTCATCACAAGAAGGGCTGACTCAAGCCATAGCAAGTAACTATCATAAGTAGCATGGTGGCTTGCTCCCTAAAATGCAAGATCTGGATTGTTATTTAAGTTTTAGTGAAGAACAAATATGGTACAGAGGGTCTCATTTGCAGAACAGCGTAACATGAGAAATCTTTATTTTGTAAAATTATTAATAATCTCCAGTTTGGGAAGAACTGTTGATATCAGTGGAACTTTTGAGATTCATTTGTTTTTAAGAAAATAGCTTGAAAAGAAAACACATGCCACTAGAAAGTACTAGAGAGAAAGACTCCAGTACTAGCAAACACAACAAATTAGCAATTGTAAAATAAGTACACAGTCCACTTATACTGTAGGCATCCTAGCAAGAGTTCAGACAAACCAATTCACGCTATTTTTCTCAGTTCATAAAAAGTCTTTGGGCCAGGAACCATGTCCACCTTTATGTTTGCCTTGCACAAGAGGGCTTTAAACAGAGCTTTAAGAAGTAATTTATTTGTCTTGTCTGATCTGTTAACTAGCATGTGAAATTAGAACTATTATAATAAAATATAGATTTGGGACTATTTACTGGTTAATTAGATAAAGAATTCTTGAATAAGTGGATGGGAACACTTGATACTAGAAATGCTAGAGGACTGAAGAAGGTTGGAATCAAAATGTCAGTCACCATTTACTGCATGAAGACTTTATTCAAAAATTAAGATACTGGTGGAGGTGATGGGGCTGCATGATATCTACTGCCATATTCCCTGGAGAGGGGAGAAGTGTAGGACTGGTTCAGAACCCCAACTCTATTCCCTTTCATTTTCTTCTGTTTGAATCAAATCAGAAGTTATGGCCATTGAAGCCCATAAAGGATTTTTGATTTTGGCTCTAAGTTGCATTTCCCCAGACACTGGCTCCTAATTAACTGTCCTAATGACAAACCAGAAATGATTGAAAACAGCCAAAAAGAGGAGAGGTACTTATAACTCAGTGGCACCACAAGAAGAAATGTGAAAGAAGAAAATGATATATTACTGAAAACCAACGAACACCAGAGCCAGCCTTGTTTGGGACTATTGATGTGAATAAAGTTAAGAGCTGTGCAAATGTTTGCCAGATTGAGACCTAAAATAGACAAATATAAGGTGATTAACAGGACAGTGAAATAAAAGAAGAATATAGTGATATTGCTGGAAAGACAACAAGGTACAGCAGAAAGGACACCTGGAAGAAATAGGTTTCAAAGGGGAATGAGGTGGAATGCTTGGTGGACAGGAGGTGAATATCCCAAGATTAGGGGGCAGCATGAATGAAGGGGCAAAGCAAAATTATGGGAAGAGACAGAGGGAAGCAGAGAGATAGGAGAAGGTTACAGTAACCAGGATGAAAAGTGACCAAGCCATGGGCAAGAATTTTAGAAGCCTAGACCACAAGAAAAGGATGGATTTGGGTGGTATCAGACAGGAAGACACTTCAGGAATTTAGATAAGGTGGCTCAAAACGTGGGCCTGGGAACTGAAGACTGTAGAATTGTAAATGGTAAGAGAACAGAAATAGTAGAGAGGAATTAGAGGAAAGAAGTTTATATTTGGAATGAGTTCAGCGTTGGTGGCAGTGCAGCCAAAAGGAGATGTATGACTAGGGTGACCAGATGTCCCAATGTTATAGGGACATTCCTGATATTTGGGGCTTTTTCTTATATAGGCTGCTATTACCCCCCACCCCCTGTCCCGATTTTTCACACTTGCTGTCTGGTTACCCTATGTATGACAGGACAGAGTGGGAGAGGCTGAGTAGGAGGAGAACTAGAAGAGTACAGAGTTGCAGGAGTCAAGAGCGGAGAAGAATGAGTGAGTACCTGTGTCAGAGAGAGCAGACAGATCAAGAAGAATGTTGAGTGAAAAGTACAATATCGCTAGGCTCACCTAGGAGGAGCTCAGTGAGACAGGTGTCAATGAAGAGGAAAAGAGGAAGTCTAAGCTTATAGGAACAGACAATATACAAGTATTTTGAGAAGGAGGACTTGAATGAAGGATTTTCCGAGATAGGGAATCTTGCATTTTATGTAGAATGTGTTTTTAGCTAGAGGGAAAAGGAATCAGAGAAGAGAGTGATAGAGCAGTTAAAGATAAGGAAGGAGGGGTCGGAAAAAGCTATGGGGCCAGGAATTGGGAGAAGATCAGGTTGAGGGGACAGGCTGAGTTTTGATATTCTGCTCAAGGATTAAATTATGTAGAAAATCATCTAATCAGACATTAAAAGCTCAAAGGCAGATTAAATTATAACATTTTATTTGAATACTTTAACATATGTATTGTAAATTAGGGTTTAATATAGCTGTAAAATCTAATTTCAAAAGCCTTCTGCATTATGTCAGAATAGAGAGCTTTACACAGATAGTGAAATGTTTCTCAATTGTTATTTACTGAAATACTTACAGCACATCAACAAGTGGTGCTAAATTGTTCATTTAAGGTTCATGGAAAGATGCCTGGGTGTGCGGTAATTTAACACTTTTTAGCTGGTTGCCAACAGAGATCTGGCATAATGCACTAAACTGGATGATACAGGTTTCCTGATTTTTAATTTTATTTATTTATCCATATTTATAACACCAATCATCCTGCTCCACTACTCTCCAAAGATATATATTATATATATTGTCTCTATGCTGCTGAAGAACAATACTCACAGACACTTCCAGATGCTACACTACAGAGCTTTATTCATCATTTAGGAAGCAGTAGGGCCTAATGGATAGAGCCATTGGGATTCAGGAGACCTGGATTCTATTCCTGACTTGACCACTGGCCTGCTAGCTGACCTCACTTTCCTGTGCCTCATCCATCCTCTCCCTCACCCTCCCCCGTATCTGTAAAATGGGGATAATGATACTTACCTCCTTTTGTAAAGCTCTTTGAGATATACTCATAAATATCTTATAAGAGCTAGGCAGTATTATTCTTAGCAGCAGCAGGAATTTGTTAGCGTTGATCCCAGAAGGTCACGGGCTGTGGTTGCTTCATTCCTTTAAAGTAACACTGCATAGAACAAACACCACATAGCTGCCCACCTAGAAAAGTGCCCTATATCACTTCAGGTTGTTTCAAGAGTTAAAATGTTGGGTTGATTTAACTTAATTTTGCTCATAGGCAAATGGTCTCAAATTTTTATGTGGCACAGAGAGGATATACATTTGTTAAAGGACTAAACAAAGACTCTGTTGCAGTGGCCCAACTCTCAACTGTGGGCATATAGCCACAGCCAGGGTTTCCCATCTCATTGGCTGTAGTTTAGACCTACAGAAAACAAAACAAAACACAAAAAACTCCACTTTTTCAGGAGCAACAAAAGTCCAAATGAAAATCCCAGCTTTCAGAGTCTATTTTCCTGATCTATAGACCTTTCTTTGGGGTCTGTCATTTTTCACTCCGCTCTAGGATGTAAAAAGTATTCACCAATGCCAGGTTCTCTCAGTCAAAGGGCAGTTTGCACTTTTCCTCTTCTGCAAACTCCAACCACCAAATCACATCAAGTTCTGTAGGTCCAGCCATCAAGTCACATCACCCCACTTCATTTCCCTCAGATCTGCTTCTTTTGCTCCACTATAGTCTATGCCCTTGAGAGAGAGAGACTGACAAACAGTACATAAAAAGAAAGAAAAATACTCAAAAAGAACTAGTGAGAAATACCACACAGTGATGCTGCTCTGACCTGGTCTCCTTTTGTGTTCCACAAACTGCCATTCCCATTGCTTTGCCAGTGATGCCAGCCTACGTGACCCCTTCCTATCCTTCTGTCATACATGTCCCCATACCATATTCTGTGCTGTTCCTTATGCATGCGATGCCCTCCCTGTGTATTCAGTGCAGCAAATAATACTCTATGGTCCCTCATAGATGCATGTGAAAACAAATAATGGTGCCTTTACAGTTTCAGTTGATATATATGTCTGCTAAGTATATTTTCAAAATAATAACATTCCATCCTGAACTATTAAGCTCCAACATGGAAATCAATACCGACAGCCTTTAGAGGAAGAATTTAGACTGTATATAAAATACTGTTAATCTATTTCATACAGAAGCTTTTTGGTAGTTTATAAGTTGTACCTAATAAACTGTTAATTTATTGCATATTGATCTAGGTGATCTATATGCACCTTCAGTAAGTCAGCTTCCAAAGTGTCCCCTTTGCACTTTTTGTTAGATAAAAGAGAAGAAGGAGGATGCTTCTGTTATATATCATACATACATAGCTATTTTAAAACTTCAGTTTCTTGGGCCCCCTTTATGCAAGTCACCAACTGCAGTGGACTTGGCACTGGCAGGTAAGTCACTGGGATAAGCCAAACAGTAGTCCCACATAAAGCCTACCTTCCTAGCAGGCAGCAGTCTCTCAAGCCATTACTAGCCCCAGCCCAGCCGCTCTCACTAACTGATAGCTGGAGATTCTGCTCTGTTTCACAGTCAGCCTGTAATTAAGCTGTGCTCTCCCTTTTTAACCTCTTCCTCCTAACCTGACACTTCTGGCAGGTGTAGCAGGGTGGTGCTGATTGAGCTCACAACAGCTCATTAACCATTTCCTGGCCAATGTAGGGTTTGTATACCTCAATGCAGGATTACCTTAGCCCTGGAAGCTCATGCTTAGCTGCTTATCTACAATGAATCCTAAATCCTCTCAGAGTCACTCCCCTCCAGAATACAATCTCCCCATCCTGTAGGTATAGCTTAGCATTGTATGTTCCTAAGTACCTTGCATTTGGTTGTACTTTGCTGAACTTAAATGTTGTGGGCTCAGATTTCAAGCAGTCACCCAAAACCTCTAAACTGAGGCATGCGGATTTGAAAGGCTTACCTATTAGCATTTGCAAACTACACATTTGTACCTGAAAACTGGGTAGTTGCACAATTACCTGATTTCCATGTGCAAATGCCTTTGCTGAATGCTTAATTTTTCAACTGCAATTTGAGAGGCTATCCTTGAAATTGTTTCTTTTGATTGTTTCAGGTTGCAGTAATTTTATATTGGGTTTTTCTTTTAGGCTATAAAATTAATCACCGTAGCATTAAAAGCATTGAGAAAAGATGGGCATAAAAATGGAAGAAGTTAAATTAAGATACAACATATGGTGTATGAATTTTAGTACTATTTTTAATGCTCTTAAGGGATTTCAAAGAAATGAAAGTTTGTCTAAGATGACTTCCTAGAAAAAGCTCATGAGGACTGTTCAGTTTTATGGTATGTTTTAACAGCAGTTTATTTACAGGATAATCCTTCTATGACTTTTGTATGACAAACAGGTATTAATATAAAGTATTTCACAAATAAGTACCAGTTGGAAAAGTGTATTGCATGCAGTGTCTGGGGGAGCCCAGAAGTGCTGATGCAGAATGTAAAACCAGCTTGATTTCTTTTTTGTTTTGCCTTTTTTGTTCTAATCCCATATGCCTTGGGAACGGGCAAGATGTAAAGAGTAAACAGCACATGGGACTAGAATACACTTAGTAGTGTTAACTTCTCATAGGCCAGGTCTACACTAACCCCCCCACTTCGGACTAAGGTACGCAAATTCAGCTACGTTAATAACGTAGCTGAATTCGAAGTACCTTAGTCCGAAGTTACCGCGGTCCAGACGCGGCAGGAAGGCTCCCCCGTCGATGCTGCGTACTCCGCTCGCTGAGCTGGAGTACCAGCGTCGAAGGCGAGCACTTCCGGGATCGATCCGGGGCACTTCCGGGATCGATCCGGGATCGATTTATCGCGTCTTAACCAGACGCGATAAATCGAACTCAGAAAGCCGATTGCTTACATCCGGACCCGGATGTAAGTGAAGACGTACCCTTATAGATTGTGAATAGTTTTACTTTCCACCTTAATTTCCTGATTGTTGTTCCAACTGTAAGCTGAAGGGACGGAATCATGGAAAATAGAGCTGGAAAGACATGGAGGTCATTTATCCCATTGCGAGGAAGATTGATCTCTACAATATATTTTCTATTACTTTATTCAGTTCCCAGTTTTAAAAATCTCAAATTAAAGGCTTTTACCACTCTCTTTCAAGACTGTTTGAGACAAGTAGATTGCACCATTAGAAAATACTTCTTTAAATCAGTATAAATTTACCTTTAGCCTCATCCTATTGTTTCAAATGATATAACTTTGTTACCATCTCTTTGAAGTTTACACATTTCAGGTATAGTACTTGTAGACAACTACTGTGCTCCATTTCAGTCATCGTTGAACTAAGCTGTACACATTCAGATCTTTTGATTTTTTCCCTTCTAAATCCATGCTTCTTGTCCCCTGTAAACTTTTGCTATTCTTTGAATTGGCTCCTGCATCTTGCTTGTAATAAGGGGCCAGGAACTGACTGTATTCAACAGAGCTGCTTGGAGATGGACTATCACCTCTCTGCTCTCTGATGTGTCTGCCACCCAGGCCATAGTTTCTATCTCACTGAATTGCAAGCTCATATCAGATGTGTTGGTTACTATCATCCTTACTGTAAGCTCCTCTTTGTGACTGCTTACAGTGCCTCTCTCCCAGAAAATATTTTGTTTGGTTTATTTCCACCTCCCGTCTCTCTAGTTTCAATGAGCCAGGGCCGCCCTGTCATGTGCTTAAAGTTAAATACATGCTTTCATTTTTGCAGAATCAGGGCCTTAATTTGTATTTGTCCATCTCATTTTGTTCCTTCAGCCCATATTTCTAACTGCTTTGGGCTCTCTGGGATTATTTCTTTATGGCTGTTCATATAGCTCTATAAATGTTCACCTTTCACATATAAATAGAATGTGAGGTCTCTGCCCCAAATGGCACACTCTAATTTTTTGTTTCTGCATATCCACTGGATCTCCCAACATTTATCAGTTTAGTATCTTTTAACAATGCAACTAGAGGTGCTATTTCTTCCTCTTCCAGATTATTAAGGAAAAATTTAAATAAGATTTGAACTAATACTGATCCTGGCAATGCTCCAGAACACCAACACCTCACCATAACTTTATACATTGATGTGTAATGATTACTATGACCTGTGTTAGAAGTAAAAAAACACCCATTGTAATTATTAGATCCACAGCGGGATTAAACACCTACATTTCCACTGTGTGACAGGTAAAAGCCTTTTACTGTTCATTTATAACAATATAGTAACCAAGTGATTTAGAGACCTCTGTGATGCTAAAGCATATACCTGCAATGCAAAGTACCCATGATTCTGTACTCTGGAGCACAGTTTTCTTTTTTAATAATATTACAAGCTTTTTTAAGGTGGCAACCATTGTAGTACAAAAGGAATATTGACATTTCCTGCATATAGGAGATCTAGGTGGGAAGTAACATTCCATAATCAATGAGGAACTTGATAAGATGCATCACCCAGTTTACAGATTTAGGGTGACATTCTGGCTCCACTGAAGTCAACGGCAAAATTCCTACAAATTTCAATGGGGCCAGGATTTCACCCATTAAGGTGAAAGAAGACTGTGCCATGTCTTGATGTTGATGAGTAGTGCTGAAACTGAAAAAGAATGGGTATATGGATAATTTGTAGATGTACAGCTTGAAATCTCTTTGGTCCAGTAACGGTTTTATTTTTTCCTTTATTCTAGACCTTGAAGTTGTAGTCTTCTTACACAAAATTCCTCTTTTCTAAATTCAAACTCTTGGTACTGGAGAAATTAAAGATGTGCAGAAGACACTATAATATTTCAGTCTGCTTTTACCAGAGACAACTAACCAAATGCCTGAAGTTAATTTTTACACCTATGGTACAGGCTTTTTACATTCTATTTTTATATCCAACAGCTCCTCTAGGCCTCTAATCTAGGCACTGACCCTCATAAGCTTCCATTTTCCATCTTTTTCTTCATGAATTTCCACTGCCTCCCCCACTATGACTACATCTTAATAAGTAGACATCACAGCACTTGTGCTGACAATAGTGTGTATTTTCTTTCAACCCTATATCAATTTCATGCTACAAACTAATCAGTTAGGATGTCTCAGTAGGACAACACCATCCTCAACTTCCAAAGTCCCACATTTGCACCGACCGCTGCGCCTACCTTCATGCCTCCCGCTTCCACCCCGGACACACCACACGATCCATCGTCTACAGCCAAGTGCTGAGGTACAACCGCATCTGCTCCAACCCCTCAGACAGAGACCAACACCTACAAGATCTTCACCAAGCATTCTCAAAACTACGATACCCACACAAGGAAATAAAGAAACAAATCAACAGAGCCAGACGTGTACCCAGAAGCCTCCTGCTACAAGACAGGCCCAAAAAAGAAACCAACAGAACTCCACTGGCCATCACCTACAGTCCTCCACTTAAACCTCTCCAACGCATCATCAGTGATCTACAACCCATCCTGGACAATGATCCCTCACTTTCACAGACCTTGGGAGGCAGGCCAGTCCTCGCCCACAGACAACCCGCCAACCTTAAGCATATTCTCACCAGCAACCACGCACCGCACCATAACAACTCTAACTCAGGAACCAACCCATGCAACAAACCTCGATGCCAACTCTGCCCACATATCTACACCAGCAACACCATCACAGGACCTAACCAGATCAGCTACAACATCACCGGCTCATTCACCTGCATGTCCACCAATGTTATCTATGCCATCATGTGCCAGCAATGCCCCTCTGCTATGTACATTAGCCAAACTGGACAGTCACTACGCAAGAGGATAAATGGACCCAAGTCAGATATCAGGAATGGCAATATACAAAAACCTGTAGGAGAACACTTCAACCTCCCTGGCCACACAATAGCAGATGTAAAGGTAGCCATCTTACAGCAAAAAAACTTCAGGACCAGACTCCAAAGAGAAACTGCTGAGCTCCAGTTCATTTGCAAATTTGACACCATCAGATCAGGATTAAACAAAGACTGTGAATGGCTATCCAACTACAGAAGCAGTTTCTCCTCCCTTGGTGTTCATACCTCAACTGCTAGCAGAGCACCTCACCCTCCCTGATTGAACTAACCTCGTTATCTCCATACTGATTTATACCTGCCTCTGGAAATTTCCATTACTTGAGTCTGATGAAGTGGGCATTCACCCACGAAAGCTTATGCTCCAATACTTCTGTTAGTCTTAAAGGTGCCACAGGACCCTCTGTTGCTTTTTAAAGATTCAGACTAACATGGCTACCCCTCTGATACTTGACATTTGCACTCTGCAATGCATGGGATGTTTTCCCTTTCTGGGCTTAGATGTTTATGTACTGTGCTAAATGCCATGTTTCTGGCCCGAACTATTATTTACTGAGACAGATCCTGGTTGGAAACACAAAAGCCAAGAGTTTTTGGCATGCAGTGGCATCTTTTATTTATAAGCTGATACTTCTGTTAAGGACAGCACTGTTCTAAGAAAAATACTTTTGGAAAAAAGTGCTCTTTTTCCATAAATCACTTAAATATTTCCCTTTGGGTTGCATCTTTCCTGTTGACTAATGCAATCTGACTGTTGTAATCCAACATGGGACATCACAATACAAATTTGGCACCATACTCCATAATCCTTCTCAACACTATTTCTTTCTAGCTCACAGATGATTTGTGTGTTTTGCAGAAACAATGTTAAGTTTTATTTATAACCACAAAAAACCAAACCATTTAATGTAAAATGTTCTCTTTTTGCTGAATTTAGCGATCAACACAAACCCGCCTGCCTAGTTTGTCTCAAATCACTTATAGGTAACCCCAGAAGTCTCAGCTCCAGCTTCCCAGATTTCACATTGCCTCATGTTCTCAACAAGAGTGAGGTATATGTTCAAACGTGGGTAGATGCAGCTTTTCTACACATACTTGACCAAATTCAGTCCTTATGGAACACATACCTTTTTGAGCAGGATCAATGACTAGGTCATAATTTGAGCCAGCCTGTAAAGAGATTAAACCCTAGAATCTTAAAAATGATATTTGCAGATCTTTTCAATTTGAACAGCTAACATGATTAAAAAGGTGATAAATGGTATCTTTAAGAGTTGCAAAGGGATGGTTCAAATCATGTTAGTTAACTCAGGCTAACAAAGAAAGCACTTTTGTCTATTATCTAGACAAGACCATAATTGTGTAGCTGCTTCAAATACACAGTGATCAACTAGACAACCCCACCTCCCTATCCTCTTTGCCTAGAAAACTGTGTAAGATTTGCTTTCTTTGCTTAAGCCATCTTCATTGTTTATGTATAAAAAAGTTAGCTCAAATCCAAAAGTAACACCAATTATGTCAGTTTCAGTTGCATGTCTGGCATTTTGAAAGATATCTTCAATTCTACATTGCATCCCTGCTTAAGGGCTATCAAAGAAAGGGTGTAGTTCCCCATTATCCTGCAATTTATATAGTAATTTACAACAGTGCAAAGTGGATGTGATATGCTACCAAGACAGGGCAAATACCTCCTCTCTCTTTTTTGTGTGTAAAATGTTGTTCACCCAAACCAGGTTAGCTTTGACAAAATAGATTTGCCTGAAATATGATTACGTTCTCAACCCTTATTGCCCAAACTGTGTCCACAGATTGTGGATGTTCACAATTGATTACACACATCAAGCTTGCACTTGTGTACAAATGGGTTCAAGTTCCTATTTTCTATGTGTTGTTACCTATGCATGAATATATGTACATATTTTACAGGTGTAACAGACACTGAGGCCTGGTCTACACTATACAGTAAGGTTGACACAAGGCAGATTACATCTACCTAATTCTGTAAGGATCTATAGTAAAATGTCACTGATGTAATTTGCCCGCTACGCCAACTTAACTCCACCTCTGCGAGAAGTGTAATATTTAGGTCGATGTAGTCAGGGTGACACAGTGTCACTGTAGAGACTGCATTACTTAGATTGATTTTAGTGGCTTCCTGGAGGTGTCCCACAATGTCCTACTGTGACCACTCTGGCCACCATTTTGAACTCTGCTGCCCATCAACCAGGTACACAGATACAAGCCCCTCCCCCTTTCATGCCCAGCAAATTTTTGAAATTTCATTTTCTGTTTGCTTGGCATGGAGCGCTCACATAGCAACTGTCCAGCTGAGCATGCCACCTCCATGCTGCAGTCGTGCTCCTACCTAGAGTACAAAGAAGGTGTTGGATCTCCTGGGTCTGTGGGGAGAAGAGGCTCTGCATGCCCAGTTCTGATTCAGCTGTAGAAACATCAATATCTATGAGCAGATCGTTCGGGGCATAGGGGAGAAGGGCTACAATAGGGACCTGCAGCAGTGCTATGTCAAAGTCAAGGAACTGTGGCAGGAATACCAAAAAGCAAGAGAGGCTAACAGTCGCTCTGCTGTGGGGCTGCAGACATGCCGCTTTTACAAGAAGCTACATGCTATCTTCAGCGGTGACACCCCCCAAGGGCTCCATGGATACTTTGGAGGAATCAGAGTCACAGGAGGACAAGGTGTTGGAGGAGGAAGAATAGGAGTAGAATGGGGGACAGGCAACAGGGGGATCCACTGGCCCAGTGAGCCAGGAACTCTTTTTGATTCCAGAGCAGTCGAGCAAGTCCCTACAGTCCAGCACAGGTGTGCCTGATTCAGAGGAAGGAACTTCTGATAAGTATGCAGTTTGATTTGATATTGCAGGGACACATCTGTTCATTTACTCTTTTTTAATCATGCTAGAAGAGATAGTGCAATAACCAGTAGAGGTAGAGTCACTATCTGTTTCTCATTCACCTGTACAGCTAGGCAGAGGGGTTCCCACAGAATAGTTTATGTGCACTGGGATGTCCCATGAATCCTCCATAGAGATCTCAAGGAAGCTTTCCTGAAGGTAGTCTGCAATCCTCTGCTGAAGATTTCTGGGGAGGGCTGCCTTATTTCTTCCACCATGGTAGTATGCTTTCCCATGCCACTCAGCAATTACTTCAGCAGGCATCATTGCAGCAAACAGGCTAGCAGCATACAGACCCAGTCTGCAGCCAGAAGCATACAGGAGCTGTTCCCTTTCAGCTTCCCTTACCCTCAGCAGTGAGATATCAGCTAAATTCACCACTGCCTGTGGAAAATGGTGCCAGTATTCAGTTCAATTGCCCTAGCCACATATACTCATGCCCGTGAGCTCTCCACCTCCCGCCCTCATTATGCCAACTCGCTCCATCATTTCTCAGGGTCATACTTACCATGGCTGGGACTGCCACCGTGCTCCATGAAGCCCAAGCAGAAGTGAGAATGTAGTGCTTGTAACTTGTGTGGATCAAGGGGAGTGAATACACTCACAATAGTACCTCTGTGCATTGTATTTTTTGCACCTGGAAATGTGACCTTGAGGAGCTCTCCATCCACACCAGCAGAGTGGCTCAGCCAGATAAGGAGGAGAAGGAAGAAGACACAGAATGGCATGTTCCAAGAGATCCTGCAAGTCTTTTGTGCTGCAGATATTGAGCAGAGGTCTTGGAGAATCATGCTTGGGACAGAATGGACAGGGATAGTGCGGACAGGAGAAAAGAGCGGAAAATGGAGAGTGACATGCAGCAAGAGATGATAGTGCTTCTGAAACGGCAAACAGACATGCTGGAGAGTCTTGCTGACCTGCTCAACAGATCCATGCTCACCTCCCTCTGCAGTCCATAGAGTACTGCATTCTGGGACCTCCCCACACCTCCCCCACCATGCCACATGGCATATGGGGCCTCTGCACTACCCCTACCACAGAGTATAGATAATCACAGCTGCACACACAGTGACCTGTGAGAGACACGATTGAGATATTTGTTTGTAAAATGAAAATGACTGTTCTTTCCCTTTCAAAGGTTCTTTCTCCTGTATTTATAGCATTTCACTCAGTTATAAATATATCTGTTTACATGGGTTTAGAATAAAAGCCTATTTATGGAAATGTAGGTCATCTTTATTAGTTCACAACATATGCTGGCTGGGGCTGACATCATTCACAGATAATAGCAATAGGTGCATTTGCAATGTTATATTACCACACACACAGCTCTCATTACAAGGTTCATACTGGGGTGCAAAAATTCAAAGTCAGGCACACCACACAACAGCAACACACATTACTGTGGTTCATTATTAAAATGGTCTTTCAAAGCCTCCCTCAGCCGTATCTCTTCCCCATTGAGCTATTGTTATAGCTTTGGTATCTGGCTGCTCAAAATCAGCAGACAGCTATTCCACCTCCGCCCTCCATCCTGGTGGAAGCTTCTCCCCGTTTGCTTCACAGATATTATGAAGTGCACAGCAGGCAATTGTAACTATGGGGATATTTTTCTCCCCACTGAGGTCTAATCTTGTGAGTAGACAATGCCAGCAGCCTTTCAAGCAGACAAAGGGACATTCAACTGTCATTCTGCCTGTGGTTGAAGCACTCCTTGCTGCTGTTGAGGTGTCCACGGGAGTAAGGGTAGGCTGGGTCTCCCAGGATCACTACTGGCATTTTAACATCCCTATTTGTAATCCTCTGGTCTGAAAAGAAAGTTCCAGCTTGCTGCATTCTTAAAGCTGTGTGCGTCATGCACCTTCCCTGACCATCCTGCGTTGATGTCAGTAAAACATCGCCGGTGATCTACCAGCACTTGCAATACCATTGAAAAGTAGCCCTTTCTATTGAAGTACTCTGCAGGAAGGTGGTCAGTTGCCAAAATAGGGACATGCGTGCCATCTATCACCCCACCACAGTTCAGGAATCCCATTGCTGCAAAACCATCCAGTACATCCTGCACATTGCCCAGAGTCACAGTCCTTCATAGCAGGATGTGGTTAATGGCCCTGCACACTTGCATCACAACTACCCCCACGGTGGATTTTCCAACTCCAAATTGATTTCCGAGTGATCAGTAGCAATCTGGTGTTGCAAGCTTCCACACAGTGATCGCCACTTGCTTTTCCACTGTCAATGAAGCTCTCATTTTGGTGTCACTTCACCGGAGGGCTGAGGCAAGCTTCACATACACTTCCAAGAATGTGGCCTTGCGCATCTGACAGTTCTGAAGCCACTGCTAGTCATCTCATATTTGCATAATGATGTGATCCCACCAGTAAATGCTTCTTTCTCGGGCCTAGAACCATCGCTCCACCATGTCAGAAAAATCCAGATCTTAGCTACAAAAAACAAACAACCTGCATGTGCATCTGCTCAAGCATTAAGTTCAACCCCATCACAATTCTATGAATTGTGTCTCGACAGGCTTCTGCAAGAGCAAAAAGCTACATGTGATTCTGTTTGAAAGAAAAATAGAGGAAATGCAGACATTGCCTTCACCTCTGTCCACTGGAATCTTATTAACAGTTTAGTTAACATTTTCTGCCATTTTGAAAAGGTCGCTCAAGGAGTAAGTGATGATAATGTAAGCAATTGTGCAGACATGTATTGTTCCTGGTACTGGTGTCACATTTGTAAGTGTAAGAAGGGAATTTGAAAGTAACATCCATCCCACACCTGCATAAAACCTGTCTATGCTGTCTTCACAATTCAGAGCCATTAAAATGTTTGAAGGGGTACTATTAAATTGTTTGCTTTCTCTGCATCTGCCATTTTGTGAGGCAAAGTGATCCTTCATATTAAAGAAGAGACATACACTGCATTCTCTGACGAGGACTTTAATTTTCTCTTCCTCTTATTGAATCTAAAATAAAAAAAAAACATTAGAAGAATGTTACATAGTTTGCAAAGTCAAGCATTTAAAAGTTAGGGAATGCCAGATTTCAATTGTGTGGACAACCATAATTCTGCCCCCTTGAGTGTCCACCCTGCGCACCGAATGAGACAGGAGTCCCGTGAAATGAGCAGTATGTGATGATGTAATTAAAGACTATATCATAATGAATATGTATTAAAATATTATGTTCCCTTACAGTTGATCCTTTAGTAATTACTGCATACTATAAAGTACTAAAATTTTACATTTGGTTTTGCTGGGAAAAATAAGGTGGGAACTTTGATCATTTTTAAATGGCAATGATTATTTGTCGAACAGTTAGGGACTTAACCTGTTAAGTGCATTTGAATCAACATATGGTATATGAAACAATAACTGAATTACAATAAACCTCTGGTCTATTATTGAAAATTACACTTAATTTAGTAGAAATCTCTTCTAATATCTAAAACAGATAAGCTGGTTTATCTAATCACTGAGACAGCTAATAATCTGAGTTGTACATTTTCACTTTAAAATACTTTATGAATCTATGAATTATTTCCATTTTCCATATCTTTCCATGGTATTTTTATTTACTGATGTTTTCTCATAGGCTAATTTCTGGTTCAGTGACATTTCTGTTATCACCACTAGTAGCTAATTTACATTATTACATTATGACACAAGGAAGAAAGGAGAGCAGCAGAATACGGACCCTGGACTTCAGAAAAGCAGACTTTGACTCCCTCAGGGAACAGATGGGCAGGATCCCCTGGGAGAATAACATGAAGGGCAAAGGGGTCCAGGAGAGCTGGCTGTATTTTAAAGAATCCTTATTGCGGTTGCAGGAACAAACCATCCCGAAGTGTAGAAAGAATAGTAAATATGGCAGGCGACCAGCTTGGCTAAACAGTGAAATCCTTGCTGATCTTAAACGCAAAAAAGAAGCTTACAAGAAGTGGAAGATTGGACAAATGACCAGGGAGGAGTATAAAAATATTGCTCAGGCATGCAGGAGTGAAATCAGGAAGGCCAAATCATACTTGGAGTTGCAGCTAGCAAGAGATGTTAAGAGTAACAAGAAGGGTTTCTTCAGGTATGTTAGCAACAAGAAGAAAGTCAAGGAAAGTGTGGGCCCCTTACTGAATGAGGGAGGCAACCTAGTGACCGAGGATGTGGAAAAAGCTAATGTACTCAATGATTTTTTTGCCTCTGTCTTCACAAACAAGGTCAGCTCCCAGACCGCTGCACTGGGCAGCACAATATGGGGAGAAGGTGACCAGCCCTCTGTGGAGAAAGAAGTGGTTCGGGACTATTTAGAAAAACTGGACGTGCACAAGTCCATGGGGCCGGATGCGCTGCATCCGAGGGTGCTAAAGGAGTTGGTGGATGAGATTGCAGAGCCATTGGCCATTATCTTTGAAAACTCATGGCAATCGGGGGAGGTCCCGGATGACTGGAAAAAGGCTAATGTAGTACCCATCTTTTAAAAAGGGAAGAAGGAGGATCCGGGGAACTACAGGCCAGTCAGCCTCACCTCAGTCCCTGGAAAAATCATGGAGCAAGTCCTCAAGGAATCAATTATGAAACACTTAGAGGAGAGGAAAGTGATCAGGAACAGTCAGCATGGATTCACCAAGGGGAAGTCGTGCCTGACTAACCTAATTGCCTTCTATGATGAGATAACTGGCTCTGTGGATGAGGGGAAAGCAGTGGATGTGTTTATTCCTTGACTTTAGCAAAGCTTTTGATACAGTCTCCTGCAGTATTCTTGCCAGCAAGTTAAAGAAGTATGGGCTGGATGAATGGACTGTAAGGTGGATAGAAAGCTGGCTAGATCGTCGAGCTCAATGGGTAGTGATCAATGGCTCCATGTCTAGTTGGCAGCCAGTTTCAAGCGGAGTGCCCCAAGGGTCGGTCCTGGGGCCGGTTTTGTTTAATATCTTTATTAATCATCTGGAGGATGGTGTGGACTGCACTCTCAGCAAGTTTGCCGATGACACTAAACTAGGAGGTGTGGTAGATACACTAGAGGGTAGGGATCGGATACAGAGGGACCTAGACAAATTAGAGGATTGGGCCAAAAGAAACCTGATGAGGTTCAACAAGGACAAGTGCAGAGTCCTGCACTTAGGACGGAAGAATCCCATGCACAGCTACAGACTAGGGACCGAATGGCTAGGTAGCAGTTCTGCAGAAAGGGACCTAGGGGTCACAGTGGACGAGAAGCTGGATATGAGTCAACAGTGTGCTCTTGTTGCCAAGAAGGCTAACGGCATTTTGGGCTGTATAAGTAGGGGCATTGCCAGCAGATCGAGGGACGTGATCGTTCCCCTTTATTCGACATTGGTGAGGCCTCATCTGGAGTACTGTGTCCAGTTTTGGGCCCCACACTACAAGAAGGATGTGGAAAAATTGGAAAGAGTCCAGCGGCGGGCAACAAAAATGATTAGGGGTCTGGAGCGCATGACTTATGAGGAGAGGCTGAGGGAACTGGGATTGTTTAGACTGCAGAAGAGAAGAATGAGGGGGGATTTGATAGCAGCCTTCAACTACCTGAAGGGGGGTTCCAAAGAGGATGGAACTCGGCTGTTCTCAATGGTGGCAGATGACAGAACAAGGAGCAATGGTCTCAAGTTGCAGTGGGGGAGGTCTAGGTTGGATATTAGGAAACACTATTTCACTAGGAGGGTGGTGAAGCACTGGAATGGGTTACCTAGGGAGGTGGTGGAGTCTCCTTCCTTGGAGGTTTTTAAGGCCCGGCTTGACAAAGCCCTGGCTGGGATGATTTAGTTGGGAATTGGTCCTGCTTTGAGCAGGGGGTTGGGCTAGATGACCTCCTGAGGTCCCTTCCAACCCTGATATTCTATGATTCTATGATTATTTGACTTTGCCTACAGTTTCTTATCTGTTTTAGGATTGTCTCTCATTCACCCCCACCTTGCTTACAGTTAAAGTGGTTAAAAAATATAAATAAGTAGAGGAGACTGGGGGTGGGTGGGAAGGACACACACACACACACACACACACACACACACACACACACACACACACACACAAAAGAAGTCACCTAAATTACTTTACTCTTCTTAAGTGCTGCTATGTATTCTGTAGAGTTAGTGTGATACCCCCTTAATTATCTACACTTCACCACTGCTCATTTAAATAATCTGAAACTCAACTCCAAGGCCATTTCAAATATGAATAAAACCAATTCAAACCCCTTGCTCATCAAAGGTTGCCTTTTCAGAAAAATTGTTGCATACCAAGAAATATATTATATTCCAAAATATCCTTGTGTTAACAACCAAAATAAGTTACGTCTACAACTGCAATTGAAAAACACAAGTAAGAAAGAAAGTAATAGAATGGTTCCAACATATAAATCCTGCGTTTAGTAGTACATTTACTCTAATCACTTTCTCTTATGTTATTTTTAAATGGAATATCATGGGAATGACTTGTTTCTATGATATTTCCATTACTGAACTGAAAAAAGGGAAAATGGAAAGAGAGGGGGTGGAGTGAGCTAACCACAAAAAGAAAGTAGATGTGAACTAAATGCCAAAGATTATGCTTGTGTCCAGACTGTTCAGGGGTTCCTCTATATCTAGTTCAAATTATAGTGAAGGAGGATGGTGAATGGTTGTGAATACAAAATAGTAGCATGTGCATTGGCATATAGTCAGCAGTTTTCTGGGGGTGGGGTGAGGGCCAGGACTGCTCTTTTTATGACGTACTCTAGTATTGCCTTACAAACTAAATGTTACAAATCTCTTTTGATTAACCTTAAAATTCAAAGGTCAGCCTGCCATCTGTGTAAAATATCTGTGTTAACTAATCCTCGTCTCCTTTTCTGCCCCACATTCCAATAGTTTTTATTTTATGATCCGTGCTTGATATAGTATGCGAATACTTTGTTATGTAAAATCCAAAACAGCCAGGAAAAGTTGGATAGGCTAGGAAGAGAGGAGGATTGGCTTCCCACCGTATCAAACCTTGAGCCCCAATGCCTCTTTTCTTGGCTCCTTTAAGGGGTGCTTTCCTTCAAACCCTTTTCCAATCAATTTTTTTCAATCCTGTATCCCTTCCATACTGAGCACCTTCACTGGACAGCTGCCATGACTTTCATATACTAAGTTGTGACATTATAACCTAATTCCAGTGCCCTGCCCAACCAGGTCCCAGAGCAGCAGCTGGGGGGGGGGGAATGCAATCCCCCCCCCCCCCGCCGCCTTGGCCAATCTGGCAGTGAGGGAAAGAGGGGTGACTCATGTAATGCCTGCAGCAGGTCATGAAGGAACTCAATGTATGGGGGTGCTGTCAGCCCAATCCAGGTGAAAGAGGGTTACTCTAGAACTGCCTGAGGTATAAATACCCCCAGATCTTCTGGTCAGCTGGAAGTAGGGTGACCACTGCCGCATCCCCAGAATACGGGACATCCTGGTACTTCTGGGAACAACACGGGCCTGCACTACCTATCTGACCCCGCCCCCATGGGTGTGACTTTGCATCCATGGTGTGCGAGGTCATGCCAAATGTAGGACTGGCATGACTTCACACGAGTGCATATGAGTTTGAGAAGATGAGGTGGCACACTTTTCAAAATGGCATCCCCCCGTCCGTGATACTGGACAAAACTATGTTCTGTTTTGTCTCAGTACAGGACAGGGCACAAAACTATAGGGGGAAAAAGGACTATCTGCCTTAAATCCAGATGAATGGCCTGCCTAGCTGGAAGGACAGTGTCCCCGACCTCGACCCCACACAAATTTGGTCCAGTTGCTTCCTGCTCTTACCTTTTCTGTCCCTGTAAACTTCCTCCACCTTCCCTCTATTAGTCATTATAGGGGGAGCCCTTAAAAAGGCAACAACCCATTTTCTTCCAGCCAGCCAGCAAAGTACCCACTATATACAGTTGTGATGAGCACATTGTGAGAAGTGTTTTCTGTCAGATTTATTTATTTGGGAAATTCCTCCAAAGATTGGCCCATCTACATTGGTTATTCTCTTGTTTACAATCTCCTGAAAAATATGGTAGTGGTGCAACCCAGGAAAGTTCTCCCCAAGGGGTAGGTGACAGAGCCCTCTGGCTCCTGCTTTGGTCCACAAACTTCCCAGAGACCAGTCACACACCTTGTGTAGTTTGTTTACAATGGGGGTTCACACCACCTTCATACTCCAACAGTCCTAGGGAGCCCCCAGAGCCTGTAAGAAGCAGGGAAGAGCAATCTCTCGCGTGTTCCTGTTGCATGTTGCCCCTTTCTATTTCCTTCCTGTGCCTATTTGTAGCCTCTGCCTAATAGTTTAATTAGCCTTCCAGCTCTGCTCCACCCACAAATTAGTTCTGTTTAACCAGCTCCATTCTGCATTGTTTGATTGGAGCTGCCACGACCAGAGTGCACTCTGTCACAGGGTATGCTACGAATGTTATTTCATAAGAAAATGTTCATGAGTGATTAGAAATTTGGGGTGCCTAATTTGAGACACCTCGAAGTACCTGAGTTTTCAATAAATGCTGAATAGCCACCCTCTGAAAATTAGGCCCCAGTAAGGTGTTTCAAGCAGCAGAAAATCTCTAGTCACTTTTGAAAATGTTGCCCTTATTTCCTCTATCTGCCGTGACACTATGCAGTCCATCACATTTTGCTAGTCTATCACAGGGCTTGTCTCCACCACAGTTCCTAATAGCTTGTCATCACGTATTTCTTAACATGATTCTGAATTGTAGTGTGGACAAAGAACAAAGAGTGAGAAATCTATTAACTTTGAGGCTTTCCCATTTTAACTTCAGTTTAAAAGTTGCAGAAAATCCTTATTTTAGACATCCATTCTTTGCAGACTCCACAGAGAGATTAAAAGGTTAATTTTGTGATCTATTGGAGCTATGTTTAAGCAGCTTTGCTTTTTCTTTGAGGAGTGTCCCTGTGGGTGCTCCACTGTAGGTGTCTTGGCGTCCTGTGCTTCTAATCGGAGACTTGTAGTAGCAGTGCCCTGATTAGCCACGCACATGCAGCAGCTGTCTCGCGCTGCTCCGAGCGGCTACCCCACGCGCGTAGTCAACCGCCACCCAGTTCCTTCTCTACCGGCCTTGGTTTCGGTCAGAACGACAGCAGCACCCTTATCTACTCTCATATTCCTTTAATCTCTGTCCTTTTCTCAGTTAATTTTCCTCATTGTTTATCTCTCCGTTCATTTTTCTTTCATTTTCACATTTAAAAAAAAAAAAAAAAAGTTCCCATTTTTCTCTCTGCCTCTGGCGGGCAGCCACTGAAGAGGCATTGGACTTGGATTATTCCCATTCTTCATTCAGCTAGCCTCTCGGACACGCCTGGCTCTCCAGGTTTCAAGCGCTGTCTGACCTGCAGACTCTCAATACCAGTGACAGACAGCCACTCGCAGTGTGGTCGTTGCCTGGGGGAGACACATCTTGCCCAAAAGTGTACCCACTGCAAGAAACTCACAGCGCGGACAAGAAAGGCCAGGAACCTCCAATTAAAACTTTTAATGATGGAGAGATCCCTTCAACCCACCTCTGACCCTGAGTCCAGGGCACCTCCTCACCTGCAGCTGCCTCAGATATGGGGTCCTCTGTACAAATGGCTGCTAAGGACCCTGGTCCTACCAAAGCCATAAAAAAGTGGTCTCACTCCTTGCCACACCAGGATTTGCCTCCCAAAAAGCAACCCCTGACCTCAAAAACTGCTTCGGCACCCATGGCACCCAGAATGCTGGACTGCGAGGCACTGGGAATGTGCGGTACCGAGACGTCCCGAGGAGCAAAAGACCCTGTGCGGTCTCACTCTCAGAGCAGCAAAACTAAGCCTCATAGCTCAGCACCAAGGGAAGAGAAAGTTACTCACCTTGTAGTAACTGAGGTTCTTCGAGATGTGTGTCCCTGTGGGTGCTCCACTCCAGGTAATGGTGCGTCCCGGCGATGTTGATCGGAGCTCTTCAGTAGCAGTGCCTGGTTGGGACACACATGCTCAGCTGCTGTCTTGCGGTCTCATTAGGGTCTGCCTAAGTGCGTGCGTCCTGCGCCCCCCTCAGTTCCTTCTCTACTGTGGAGAAGCCAGAATAGTACTCCAAAGTAGAGGGGAGAAGGGCAGGGAGTGGAGCACCCACATGGACACACATCTCGAAGAACCTCAATTACTGCAAGGTGAGTAACTTTCTCTTTTTCTTTGAATGCTGTCCCTGTGGGTGCTCCACTCCAGGTGAATGTGAAGCAGTACCCAAAGTATCCACTCTGGGACTTTGGAGTTGTGGCAGTGAGTACTGTAGACAGTACTGTATGGCCTATTATGGTGTCTGCTGTGGTATCTTGCGTGATAGCATAGTGCTTGGTAAATGTGTGTTCGGATGACCATGTGGCCGCTGTACAGATATCAGGAATAGGTACGTTATGGAGGAAAGCAACGGATATTGCCATAGCTCGAGTAGAATGAGTTCTGATGCCTTCAGGTGGTTGAGCATTCTGAATGCGGTAACAGGATTTGATGCAGCCAGAGATCCACTTGGAAAGGCATTGTTTAGAGATAGCCGCACCCTTCGATCTCTCGGTAGTGGAGACAAATAGTCGCGAGGACTTACAAAATGGTTTAGTCCTGTCTAAATAGAAGGCAATTGCGCGTCTGATGTTGAGGGTATGCAGAGTCGCCTCGTGCGGAGTCTCATGAGGTTTGGGATAGAATGTAGGTAAGTATATTGGTTGGTTAAGATGGAAGGTGAACACCACGGGTTGTACTGAAAGGTGAACTGTCAGGCTGGAAGGAGGTTACTAGTGGAGTTCCTCAGGGATCAGTTTTGGGACCAATCTTATTTAATCTTTTTATTACTGACCTTGGCACAAAAAGTGGGAATGTGCTAATAAAGTTTGTGGATGACACAAAGCTGGGAGGTATTGCTAATACAGAGAAGATCCAGGATATCATACAGGAAGATCTGGATGACCTTGTAAACTGGAGTAATAGTAATAGGATGAAATTTAAAAGTGAAAAGTGCAAGGTCATGCATTTAGGGATTAACAACAAGAATTTTGGTTATAAATTGGGGACACATCAGTTGGAAGTAACAGAGGAGGAGAAGGACCTCAGAGTATTGGTTGATCACAGGATGATGATGAGCCACCAATGTGATATGGCCGTTAAAAAAGCTAATGCGGTCTTGGGATGCCTCAGGCGAGGTATTTCCAGTAAAGATAAGGAGGTGTTAGTACCGTTATACAAGGCACTGGTGAGACCTCATCTGGAATATTGTGTGCAGTTCTGGTCTCCCATGTTTAAGAAGGATGAATTCAAACTGGAACAGGTACAGAGAAGGGCTACTAGGATGATTTGAGGAATGGAAAACCTGTCTTATGAAAGGAGACTCAAAGAGCTTGGCTTGTTTAGCCTAACCAAAAGAAGGCTGAGGGGAAGATATGATTGCTCTTTATAAATATATCAGAGGGATAAATATCAGGGAGGGAGAGGAATTATTTAAGTTTAATACCAATGTGGACACAAGAACAAATGGATATAAACTGGACATTAGGAAGTTTAGACTTGAAATTAGACGAAGGTTTCTAACCATTAGAGGAGTGCAGTTCTGGAATAGCCTTCCAAGAGGAGTAGTGGGGGCAAAAGACATATCTGGCTTCAAGTCTAAGCTTGATAAGTTTATGGAGGGGATGGTATGATGAGAGCCTAGTTTTGGCAATTAATTGATCTTTGATTATTAGCAGGTAAATATGCCCAATGGTCTGTGATGGGATGTTAGATGGGGTGGGATCTGAGTTACTACAGAGAATTCTTTCCTGGGTGCTGGCTGGTGAGTCTTGACCACATGCTCAGGGTTTAGCTGATCACCATATTTGGGGTCGGGAAGGAATTTTCCTCCAGGGCAGATTGGCAGAGGCCCTGGAGGTTTTTCACCTTCCTCTGCAGCGTGGGGCATGGGTCATTTGCTGGAGGATTCTCTGCATCTTGAGGTCTTTAAACCACGATTTGAGGACTTCAGTAACTCAGGCATAGGTTAGGGGTTTGTTACAGGAGTGGGTGGGTGAGATTCTGTGGCCTGCGTTGTGCAGGAGGTCAGACTAGATGATCATAATGGTCCCTTCTGACCTTAAAGTCTATGAGTCTATGAGTCCCAAATCCCGCTCTGGAGCAAAATAGGTGGCATTTGCGATTCTGGGTTGTGGCAAAGAGGTCTATTGACGGTGTGCCCCAGTGGGAGAAGAGCTGTTATAGTATCGCGGGATGCAATTCCCATTTGTGTTCTGTGGAGAAGTGTCTGCTGAGTGCGTCGGCATTAGTGTTGTGACAACCGGGTAGGTACAAATCAGTAATTTGTATGTGGTGTTGTATGCACTAATTCCACAACCGGATGGCCTCCATGCATAGGGAGTGTGATCGTGCTCCCCCCTGTCTGTTGATGTAAAACATACATGCTATATTGTCCGTTAGGACCCGGCTAGATTTGTTCTTTATGAGGGGAAGAAAGTGAAGGCGGGCTTGTCTCACTGCTCTGAGCTCTAGGAGATTTATGTGTAGACGCGTCTCTGGCACGGACCAGCGGCCTTCTGCCATGTGTCCCCCCAGATGCGCTCTCCAACCGATCAGGGAAGCGTCAGTGGCAAGCATGAGTGCCGGGGAGCGTTGCTGGAAGGGAACGCCCATGCAGAGGTTCTCTGGTCTTGTCCACCATTGTAGGGAAGCTAGTACGTTCACTGGAGGAGTTAGCATCATGCAGAAGCTGTGCCTGCTGGGTTTGTAGTTGGAGTTGAGCCGACCCTGAAGATATCTCATGTGCAGCCTGGCGTACTTGACCACGAAGGTGGTGGCTGCCATGTGGCCAAGGAGCTGTAGGCAAATTCTTGCCTGTATCCTGGGATGAACAGAGAGCATGCCTATGAGCTGTGTGATAGCGAGGAATATGTTGTGTGGGAGTGAGGCTCTGGTTCGAATTGAGTCCAGGTGAGCTCCAATGAATTCGATCTGCTGTGTAGGTGTCAGGGTGGATTTTTGGACGTTTATTTGCAGGCCTAAGCTGTGGAAGAGGGAGATGGCTTGTAGTGTCTTGTCATATGAGTTGCCTTTGATGAGGCAATCATCTAGGTAGGGGAAAAGTATGGTCGTGTGTCTGCAGAGGTGGGCCATGACTACAGCTAGGGTCTTGGAGAATACTCTCGGTGCTGTGGAGAGTCCGAAAGGGAGTACCCTGTATTGAAAATGGTCATGTCCGAGTGTGAATCGTAGGAAGCGTCTGTGGGTTGGGTGAATGGATATGTGAAAATAGGCGTCCTGTAGGTTGAGGGCTGTGAACCAGTCCCTTTGTTCCAACGCAGGTATTATTGTGCCCAGTGTGACCATCTTGAATTTCTGTACCCTTTCAAATTTGTTCAGTCAGCATAGGTCTAGAATAGGCCTCCATCCCCTGGTCTTTTTCTGAGTCGGAAAGTAGCGGGAGTAGAACCTTTTCCTCAATATTGTGTCGGCACAGGTTCCACTGCGCCTAGCTGTAGAAGATGAGCCACTTCTGTGTGAAGTAGGTGCTCGTGAGAGGGATCCCTGAAGGGGGATGGGGAAGGGGGAAGAGTAGGAGGGTAGGATATAAAAGGGATGGAGTAACTGGACTGAACTATTTCCAGGACCCAATGGTCCTGTGTAATCTGCTGCCAGGCATGGTGGAAAACCTGGAGGCAGTGGCCAAATGGGCAAATGGGCAGCGGAGTCAAGGGGTGATCAGGCCGACCCTCGACCAATGCTTCAAAATTGTTGTTTATTTCCCGATGGGTGGGAGGTAGTTGTTTGCGCTTGGTTTTGTCTGCGCCTAGGAGGTCTAGCGCGATTCCTGGGTATATCGTATGGTCTGGACTGAGGCTGGTGATACTGTTGTGTGCGTGGTCTCTGATAAGGTTGATACCATTGTCTCCTGGGAAGAGATGGATAGATGTCCAGGGTGCACAGGGTCGCTCTAAATTCTTTCATGGTGTGAAGGACTTTGTCGGTTTTCTTGCAAAAAGAGTTTATCTTTATCAAAGGGGAGGTCCTCCATTTTGGTCTGTAGGTCTTTGGGGATACTGGATGCAGAGAGCCAGGAAGATCTGCGCATAACCACTGCAGTTGCGGTAGTGCGGGCTGCTGTGTCTGCCATGTCTAGAGATGCTTGTAGGCCGTTCTGGAGACCAATTGGTCCTCGATGAGGACTGACTTAAAGTCTGCTCTCCTGACCTCTGGGATATGGGAGGTAAAATCAAAGAGTTTATTGTAGTTATTGAAGTCGTAGCTTGAAAGTAGGGCGGAATAGTTTGCAATTCTGAATTGCAGAGTGGGGGAGGTATAAACCTTGCATCCCAAGAGGTCAAGGCATTTGAGATCCTTGTCTTGCGGGATGGGCCGGTAGTGCGGCTGTTTCGTCCTGTGTGTTGCTGCATCCACTACAAGAGAATTCGGTTGTGGATGAGAGAATAAGAAGTCTACGTCCTTAGCAGGAACATAATATTTACGTTCAGCCTTTTTGCAAGTTGGTAAGATAGAGGCTGGGGTCTGCCAGAGAGTGTCAGCTGGTTCTAGGAGTACTTCATTTATGGGAAGTGTGATCTTTGAGGGCACAGAGGGTTGGAGGATTTTGAGGAGTCTGTATTGTGTCTCCTGAACCTTCTCTAAGGGGATGTTTTGGCTGAGTGCCACCCTCTTGAAAAGTTCTTGGAATTCTTTAAAGTTGTCCACATTCTGTTGAGGCAGAGGCATGAGGGCTCCGTCTGGAGCTGATGGAGAGTTAGGAGTCGGTGAATCGGGGTAGCCCATCTCTTTGGGAGGGGGTTCAGGTGCTCTAGAAGTAGACAGAGCTGGAGAGAGAGGCACAGAAGGAGCTTGTGGTCTGGTGGAAGAAGCATGAGGGCGAGTGGCAGTAGGAGCTGGCCAAGGGTACCACTGAGGCCAAGGCATAGGATAAGAAAAGTTAGGTGCCGCCCACCATGGGGCAAAGTAGGGAAACTGAGGCTGGTGGTTGTGAGCCGTGACGTGAGGTGCAAAAGCTTCTGGTGGAGAGGCAGGTGGGGAGAACTCTCGACCTACAAGATGCTTACTTTCACATCACTATCCACCCAGTGCACAGAAGATTCCTACGATTCACTCTGGGCAACCTACACTACCAATACAAGGTACTTCCCTTCGGCGCCTCTACAGCTCCAAGGGTTTTCTCCAAAGTACTGGCCATTGCATCAGCACATCTTCGCAAGCAGGGTGTGACCATATTCCCCTATCTAGACGACTGCCTGCTAAAAGCACTGACATACGACGAGGCAGTTCATGCCAGTCACACCATTCTAACCCTATTTACAAATCTAGGGTTACAAACCAACCTACAGAAATCCACCCTGACCCCAACCCAACAACTGGACTTTATAGGGGCACACCTTGACTGTGTCACGGCATCAGCACGGCTACACCAACAACGGTTTCTTGCCTTAACAAACTAATCACAACAGTAAGACACAGCCCACAAACGTTGACCAGAACATGCCTACAACTTCTCGGATACATGCCGGCTACCACATTTGTCATGAAACATGACAGGCTGCATATGAGATGTCTACAAACCTGGCTACGCACTGTATACATTCCTTACTGACACTCGATCAACAGATGGCTTACAATGCTCAGCAGAGTGAAAGACTCGCTCACATGGTGGACAAAACAAACAAATGTCTGCTCAGGCGTTCCCTTCCAAAGGGA
Source organism: Emys orbicularis (assembly GCF_028017835.1). Classification (NCBI taxonomy): domain Eukaryota; kingdom Metazoa; phylum Chordata; order Testudines; family Emydidae; genus Emys; species Emys orbicularis. Next base: position 91,005,116 of record NC_088687.1, on the reverse strand, counting down.
AACCCCATCAGTCACTATTACCACGGATGCCTCTCTGGTAGGATGGGGGGCACACTTGGCTGACAACACCATCCAGAGCCAATGGTCCCTAGAGGAGTCAAATCTCCACATAAATCTACTGGAGTTCTGAGCAGTTCGAAACGCCTGCCATCACTTTCTCCCCCTGATCTGCAACAAAACTTTCCAGATTCTCACAGACAATTTGGTGACTATGTTTTCTATAAATTGCCAAGGAGAGGCCTGATCTTACCTACTCTGCACAGAAGCAGTCCACCTCTGACAGTGGTGCATCTCCAACATCAAACACATCACGGCATCCTACCTACCTGGAAACCAGAATGCCACAGCACACAACCTCAGCAGGAATTTCTCACGGACGCACGAGTGGGAACTAGACCCACAAATTCTGCAAAGTATATTCCGACAATGGGGATTCCCTTCTATAGACCTTTTCATCACAACCCACAATGCCAAATGCCCACACTGTGGGACTGGGACACAACTCTCTTGGAGATGCCTTCCTCATCAAATGGGAGGCCCTGTTCCTGTACGCCTTCCCCCCTGATTCCCCTGTTGGTCGTGTTCTATACAAGATCAGATAAGACAAATCCAGAGTCATCTTGATTGCACCAACATGGCCCAGACAAACATGGTTTCCATACCTAACCCAGATGGCTGTCAGATCACGAACCCTTCCCCTCCTGCCTCACCTACTGACACAGCATACAGGATACCTCCATCACCCCAACATTCCAACACTTCGTCTCAAGGCATGGCTAATACAGGGATGACAGAACTCAAAACATGCTGTTCCAAGGAGGTCCAAGACATTCTACTTAACAGCTGACGTCTCTCCACACAAAAAACATATGCACACAAGTGGAAAAGATTCTACATCTGGTGCTGAGCCAAGCAAATCATTCCACATTCGGCCCCGTTACTGTCCTTGATTACATATTGACATTCAAAAAATCTAGCCTCTCGGCTAGCTCACTCAGAGTGCACTTATCAAACACCACCACCTTTCATGACAAGGTGGACAGACTCACGGTCTTCACCCATCCACTGACTAAACACTTTCTCAAGGGTATAGAGAGCACTTACCCCACATCAAGGGACCCGACCCCTATGTGGGATCTCAACCTTGTTCTCCGTGCCCTCATGGGCAAACCCTTTCAACTGCTATCGACCTGCTCATTCCTACACTTATCCATGAAGGTTGCCTTTTTAGTAGCTATCACATCAGCATGAAGATTGGGTGCCCTAATGGCACACCCACCTTATACCACATTCCTCAAGGACAAAGTAATCCTATGCCCACACCCTAAATTCATACCCAAGGTTGCCTCCCTCTTCCATCTCAACAAACCCATTTACTTACCTGTATTCTTTCCCAAGCCACATGCCAACAACAGGGAGGTATCCCTTCACACACTAGACATCCGCAGAGTGCTGGTGTACTATATAGAGAGAACAAAAACATTCAGAAAATCATCCAGGCTATTTGTATCCACAAGAGAATGATCACGAGGCCAAACCATTTCCAAACAGAGACTTTCTAAATGGCTCTCTAATTGTTTCAAGCCATGTTACCAAAATTACAATTTGCAATCTCCTTCTGGACTTTGCCCACACTCTACTAGAGCTATGTCCACATCTATAGCCTTTCTCAAACATGTACCCATCACAGATATTTGTAAAGCAGCTACCCGGGCATCACCCCATACTTTCACCAAACATTATGCCTTGGAAAAGCAGTCAGCTGCAGACGCTCACTTCGGTCTATCGGTGCTCTCCATCGTACATACATCAGCTCCGAAGCCCCTCCCCTCCACCGAGGGGCACTGCTCTTCAGTCACCTAAAGTGGAGCACCCACAGGACACTCCTCGAAGAAGAGAAGGTTACTCATCTTGTGCAGTAACTGAGGTTCTTCGAGATGGTTGTCCCGGTGGGTGCTCCACTACCCACCCCTCTGCTTTGGAGTTTCAGCTCGATCCTATGGGGTAGAGAAGGAACTGGGTGGCAGTTGGCTGTGTGCATGGGGTAGCTGCTCGGAGCAGCGCGAGACAGCTGCTGCACGTGCTCGGCCAACCGGGGCACTGCTGCCACAAGTCTCCAACTAGAAGTGCAGGGCGCCAAGACACCTAAAATGGAGCACCCACAGGGACAACCATCTCAAAGAACTTCTCTTTTACCAGATTAAAAACATTGTAAACACAAATCAAAGCAAGCAGATGGGTGTGATAAACCCTCTTACAAACCTACACTTTGAGTTACATGTTTTCTTTTTAATTTAGATCTGTCAGATTGGTTGGTGTGTGTGTGTACCTTCATCAACCATTTTCATTAAAAAAAAAAAAAGAAAATGTGAAAAGAAAATGCTTTGGTTTACAATAAAATATTTGATTTACAAAAACAGAGTAAAGGGCTGATCCCACAAACACTTGGGCACACAAGGCACAGTAGAGCCAAAGGGACTGTTCACGTGAATAAATACATACATGTGTAATTGTATAATTAGGCCCATAGTTCATTTGTATCCTGTCAACGGTAGCTTAAATTCCAAACAATAGGTGTACTCCTGCTCTCATTGAAATCAATGACAAACTCCCATTGAATTCAGTGGGAGCAGGAGCAGGCCCAAATTTAGGAGATCAGGTCTTTGAGGATTTCTTTTTTTAAACATTCTGCCAATCTGGTGATGTCATTCAAGACTACATCCTAATGCGTATTCAGAAAGGTCCAAATTAAGACTGCACACGCAAACTTAATTCTGGCATTTCCTAACTTTGGAATGTTTCATTTTGCAACTTTAATATCTTAATGTAGGGTTTCTATACATAAAAACATATTTCCTAAATTAAAAATAAAACAAAAAACACTGGAATTCCATCATATGGAATAATATTGACACCAACAAGAGTAATCAGCAAGGTATTTAGATCTCTAGATCTACATCACAGATCTCGATCACTTGAGCTGAGTAACTAGCAGCCATAGTAGCTGCTCTGAGTAGACCAGAGACTAAAGGAGAAGACACACACATTTTGCCAGTGGCTTTTGCAAGTACTTGCTCACAAAAGCAGAACATTGTGAACGAAGGACAAGTGGGTTCAATTCCAGGTTCTGGAGGGGAGCGTATTCTACTAGCTAAAGAACCTTTTGCTTGTCCCACCTCTGTTCTTTTCCACACTATTTGCCTGTCCCTGTTCCTGACTCTGTTCTTACCCATCACTATCCTCTTTGGTACTGTCCATCTCGCAGCCTGGCCTTCCTACCTAGGTTGGTTTGGCATGATTTGTTTTTGACAAATCCATGCTGGCTATTCCTTATAACCTTATTATACTCTTGGGGTCATCTTCCTCTTCTATCACTGTGTCCATGTTTCTGCACTTCTTTCATTCCTGCACTGAGTTCCTCTCCTATTCCTCAAAATTCAAGTATCTTCACTTTCAAAGCACTCCACTTCAAAATGTTCCCATTCTATATTTCATTAAGAAAAAGTATTGAGTATTATTTTAGTATCAAATTGATATATATTCAAATATGACTTCTTACAATCTTTATGCTGAGAGTCAAAAAATGAAGTCATCATTATGCTTATGGTAGTTTTATTCAAACTTTTATACTGATGGCATTGCCAATATCTTGAAACTTCTAGTCTTCAATATTCACATATAAAGCTATTGTAAAAATTATGCATATTTTACATATTTAGATATGTTTGATGGTAGTGAAAAACTACAGGTACCAATTTAGAAAACAAATACCTTACCCTTTGTGGGAAGAGTTTACAAAGGATTTTAAACTAAAGATAGTGCATCAGTCCGCAGTTTTAAAGGTAGACTCAACATTTTTTTTAAAAGGGACAGTAAATTACTGAAGTTGAGATGTTTCCCCATTTCCTACATGTTCTTGCAGATATCACAATGTTCCAGTAATCATGAAAGTAAACATTATTTATCTACTTCACTGACAACAAGATCTGGAATATTTCTGATAGTACATGATCAATAAAGCAACAGATACAATGCCAATTGCTGAAGAGAAAAAACGTCAAATATAGCACTTACAGTTTCAGTAGGTACCACAGGCAAGTATTAAATCTGTTAACATGTAACACTTTGAAAGCCAATAGCACATCTCTCTTGTTATTTGGTGCTGCTTTGTATTGCCTTTCAAATCTGAAGGCAATCTAGATGTAAATTATTACAATGTTGATATACAATTGTAGTGCCAAAAACTAAATAGGCACTAATACTTTGTTGTAAGAATAACAGCAGTCAAAATGCTTCTTTGTTCATGATAAATATGATTGCTATTAAAAACAATTAATTTGCAGATGAAACAAGTTCTAAAATGCAGGACTTTTAAAATTATTTGATGCTTCATTTACTGTGTGAAGCTTCAAACAAGAGAGAAAACAGCCTAAGTTTAAGGGAGCTGAAGTAATGATAAAATATTACTGTATCTTTAAAATAATCATGAACTACAAGGGTATAAGTTTTATTATCAAATTATATTTTCCAGTGCTGGACCTGAACTCACCATATCTACAAAGGCAAAACTACAGTTAACTTGCATGGGAATTTTGCCTGAAGAGTGACTACAGCATTTGGCAATGGGACTAAAGTTCTACAAAGGGCAGCAGTTTATGAAGTACATTAAAATTGGATTTAAAAAGAAAGACATTCAGAGAATGATAAGGTCATATGGTTAAGCACTTAACTTTGGCGTTTCCTGACTTTTAAGATTGCACGTATACACTGAATGCTGCCCCGTGATTCTATTTTTAATTGCAAATACAGGTGCAGTAGATATGAAGACACTACTAAATTGCTGCTCTTCCTTATTGCTCATGATTGTCTTTTGAAAGTTCTGTTAAGGATTAGAAATAAAATAGTAATAGAGAACTACTTCATCTACTAGAAAGTGACTTTTTGCAGTCTTGGTCACAGAGTCCATGGAATTTGAAATGGCCCAGCAGTAGCAAACAATTTGTTTTTTCTCTTTTATGTAGGCAGGTTGGATATTCCCTTCTTCCCAGATATAACTGATCTGGAATCACTCTCTCCTCTGTAACTATTATTAATTAATATATAGAGATATAGCCATTTCACTCAAAAGTTTGTGTGACTGCTCCTCACAGCTGGTGAAGTCAATGGAGCTCTGACACTTTTTACCAGCTCTGCCCCTGCATGCATCTTTAAAGATTATCCAAGCCTCTTGATTTGCAAAACTGGACTGGGAATTTCAGGGGAACAGATTCTCATAAGATTTACAGTACATCCTGCACTGGGGCAGGTGGAAGACAAAGTCCCATGAACTTCTTATATCTGTTTTCAGTCTTCAGTGGAAGCCAGAAGTACAAAGACAAATGAAAGTGTAAATATAAATCAAACAATAGCACTTTCCAAGTTTCAGACAGCCTGTGTTTCATGTGAATGACTTTTGGGTCAAAGTTTAGCTTGTTTTTTTAAATTTTATTTATAATTTCTCAGATCATGAGGCAAATTCTATACTGCAGGAGTCTCATTTTCAGAGTGAGCAACCTCATCTTAGATTGCCTCCCTGACCATATCTGTTTAAGCGTTCAGTCACATGGACTATTTTGTCTTCTATTCATGATTCTAGAACATCCCTGTAGCAACTACACTGATATTTTTTCCACTAAACAAGTGCTGAAGTACTTAAAACACAACAAAACCATGTACTAATGCAAGGTAGCAGCTAGAAATAAGGAGATATAAACAGACATCTCTTTATAGGCCACCAGGAAGTGCTCACATCATCATTTAAGAACCACTTTTCATGCATTTATAGAAGAGTTCAAATATATTTCCAGATGAAGATCTGTTCTAACTATAATGGGAGCTTGTATGCATAATTTAATTTAGATAAAGGTAAAGGGGAAGTGACCCCTTAAAACAAAATTAGTTTAAAAAAACCACTAAAATTTACCTTTTGTAAATCTTTAAAGACACTTCATGAAACATTTCTATATGTTGGATATTTTGAGGAGCATCTGTGTCAGCAATCGAACACACCATGTGTACTGGTGGGTCAGTAAAAGTTATATCAAGAATGTTAGTCTATTTTATGGTTTATTAAGTTTAGAGGCTGTATTTTTTTTAGTCATATTACAGCTGTTAATTCACACGATTAACTTAAAAAAATTAATTGCCATTAAAAAAATTAATCACAATTAATCACACTGTTAAACAATAGAATACCAACTGAAATTTATTAAATATTTTGGATGTTTTTCTACATTTTCAAATATATTGATTTCTATTACAACACAGAATAGTGTACAGTGTTCATTTTATATTATATATGTATATATATTATTTTTTATTACAAATATTTGCACTGTAAAATGATAAACAAAATAAATAGTAATTTTCAGTTCACCTCATTCAAGTACTGGAGTGCAATCTCTTTATTATGAAAGTGTAACTTACAAATGTAGATTTTTGTGTGTGACATAACTGCACCCAAAAATAAAACAATGTAAAACTTTGGAGCCTACAAGTCCACTCAGTCCTACTTCTTGTTCAGCCAATTGCTAAAACAAACACATTTGTTTACATTTACGGGAGATAATGCTGTCTGCTTCTTATTGACAATGTCACTTGAAAGTGAGAACAGGCATTTATATGACACTTTTTGTAGCCAGCGTTACAAGGTATTTACATGCCAGATATGCTAAACATTTGTATGCCCATTCATGTTTTGGCCACCATTTCAGGGGACATGCTTCCATGCTGATGATGCTCATTAAAAAAATAATGTGTTAATTACATTTGTGACTGAACTCCTTGGGGTAGAATTGTATGTCTCCTGTTCTGTTTTACCCACATTCTGCCATATATGTCATGTTATTGCAGTCTCGCATGATGACTCAGCACATGTTCATTTTAAGAACACTTTCACAATAGATTTGATAAAACACAAAGAAGATACCAAGGTGAGATTTTAAAAAATAGCTACAGCACTCGACCCAAAGTTTAAGAATCTGAAGTGCCATCCAAAATCTGAGAGGGACAAGGTGTGGAGCATGCTTTCAGAAGTCATAAAAGAGCAATACTCAGATGTGGAAACTACAGAGCCCGAACCACCAAAAAAGAAAATCAACCTTCTGCTGGTGACATCTGTCTCAGATGATGAAAAAGAACATGCGTCGGTCCACTCTGCTTTGGATCATTATCGCGCAGAACCTGTCATCAACATGGATGCTTGCCCTCTGGAATGGTGGTTGAAGCATGAAGGGACATATGAATCTTTAGCGCATCTGGCATGTCCGTATCTTGCGACGCTGGTTATAACAGTGCCATACAAATATCTGTTCTCACTTTCAGATGACATTGTAAACAAGAAGCGGGCAGCATTAGCTCCTGCAAATTGTAACCAAACTTTTTTGTCTGTGTGATTGGCTGAAGTAGGACTGAGTGGACTTGTAGGCTCTAAAGTTTTACATTGTTTTATTTTTGAATGCAGTTATTTTTTGTATATAATTCTACATTTGTAAGTTCAACTTTCATGATAAAGAGATTTCACTACAGTACTTGTATGAGGTGAATTGAAAAATACTATTTCTTTTGTTTTTTTACAGTGCAAATATTTGTAATCAAAAATAAATATAAAGTGAGCACTGTACACTTTGTAGTCTGTGTTGTAATTGAAATCTATATACCGGAATTTGAAAATGTAGAAAACATCCAAAATATTTAAATAAATAGTATTCTGTTATTGTTTAGCAGCACGATTAATCACAATTAATTTTTTTAATCACTTGATAGCCCTAATTCACTTTGAGTAAAAAATGACATAATTTACAGAACTGATGAAATTACATATGTATGCTATGTACATTAAGGATCAAATTTTGCAGTTACCCATGCAACACTACTTAAGTGTGCAGAATTTACATTGTCTGAAACTGTTTCATTTTTTTTAAAATATAATTGATCTCTGCTAAAAAAAATCAGTTACAAAAGGCTTAAATTTCAAAACCTATTTCTAGATGTGCTAAAGACATGCAGCTCTTTGACTTCAATGGGAGTTTTGGATGCTCCTCTGAAAATCAAGCCATTTTTAAGTGTGTCAATATGAATGTCTATGTCTCACTTAAGCACACAACATTACAAGCTTTTGCCAGAATGTACAAGGTTCATTCCCCTCCTACCACTAGCCAGATATTGGAGAGGCTTTAGATATACATGGGATAAAAGACCTCTTGAGATAATAGAAGATCATTAATATTAAAGATAAGAAGTTTACTACAAATCTATTATAGGATGCATATATTGTCAATCAAATGCATGGAATTCCTTTACGAATTATGACCTTAAAGCAATCTGCCTTCAGAACAGAAATTGTCTAGACAACCTAAGTGTAGAATTTTCATATGGAGAGGCAAAGGGTGTTTTAGTTTTTTAAACGTTGGTATCTGTTTAGGTTCATAGGTGATAGGTACATTATAGAGAAGGTCCCACAGCTGTGTACCACCTAATGCGGTTGGCAAAGACATTAGAAATTGTTGAACTGGAAGATGTCTAACCATTGAAGATCAAGGAACCTTGATTCCATGTAGTTTTGAGCTTTTTCTATTCAGGCACCTTCTTTCCTCACTAGAGTGGATACCATATCTTAAATTTGCTATACTTCTGCCATGTTTAAAATTTAAATATTGGCATTTGATTAATACAATTTTCTCCATTGGCTTCTATTGCAAAGATAAACATTAATGCTAAGAATTGTTAGAGGGTTTGTTTTTGTTTTTGTTTCTGTTTTTTTTTTTTTTGCATAGATCAATAGCAATGTAAAGTTTCAAAATTAGAAAGGTCGGAAAAAAAAGTTAACCAGCCTAACATTTAAAAAAAGTCAGTAATTTTAACTGCTTAAATATTCTAAACTATTTAAAGTATTTACTTGTAACTTTCCAGAAAGCTATTTTTTTTAAAATGACAATATTTGTTTTCATCCCTGAAATAGGGATTTTAATTGAAAAAAACCCCACACAACCTCAGCTAAAGCCAGCTCCATGATACAGTAACAGAAGCATATTTTCATTTTCAAGGGAGTTTTATATACAAATCTTCTTAAGTGATTAGGAAGAGTCCCTTTCTATGCATTATTTGACAATTCTTAATGGTCGAGGGCATGGCACAGTATCAAAGTCATTTTAGCTAAATGTAATTTATGCATAAATGATTTTTATTACATTTGCCTTTCCATTTAAAAAATATTTTTTCATTAAAAGTAATTTGAGTGGAGAAGTAGAAATTCATATATTATGCATAGAAAATAAACTGTGCCAAAAAGCTGTATAACTATTTTTTGGTTTATACTCTACCTTTATTAAGACTCTAGGTAATAATAGTCTCTATACTGGGGTGGGCAATAATTTTCACTGGGGGGCCATTCCACAGATTTTGGTAAGTCGTCATGGGTCGCACATTTCTACTATATTAATGGAGGGGGTGCGGGGTCTGGGAGATAGTTTGGTTGCAGGAGGGAGCTCCAGGCTGGTGCAGGTTGTTGGGGTGCAGGAGAGGGCGAGGGGTGTGGGCTCTGGGAGGGAGTTTGGTGCAGGGTTCTAACCTGAGGCAGGGGATTGGGGTATGGGAGGGGGTGCAAGATGCAGGCTCTGGCCGGGAGGCGCTTACCACAGGCAGCTCCCAGCCAGCTGTACAGTGGGGCGCTCAGGCAGGCTACTTGCTTGCCGTGGCTCCACACCACTCCCAGAAGCGGCTGGCTGCCGCTGGTATATCTCTGCATGCCCCTTGGGGGGAAGGAGGGCAGCGGGTCTCTGTGCGCTGCCCGTGCCCTCAAGCAGCACCCCCACAGCTCCCATTGGCTGGTTTCCAGCCAACTGGAGCCGTGAGGATGGTGCTGGGGGCAGGGGCAGCACAAGGAGGCACCTCCCTCCCTCCCTCCCCCCGCCAGGGGCACGCAGAGACATGCCATCAGCAGCCGGCTGCTTCTGGGATCAGCGTGGGGCCACGGCAGGCGGGCAGCCTGCCTGAGCGCCCCACTGCACCGTGGGACTTTTAGCAGCCTGGAGATCGCGAGGGGCAGCTAAAGAGCCTGGGAGGCCGGACAGAAATGTTAGATGGGCCGGATCCAGCACGCGGGCTGTATTTTACCCACTCCTGCTCTATACTGTCAGATTACTCAATCTTATTCCCAAGCTACAGTATGACCCTGTTATAATTGTTATCATGACAATAAGGTTCTATAGAAACTTAATCTCCTCTTCAGCAAACTATTTCACCATGTGCTTAGTTTCAAGTATGTGTTGAAGACGAATTGATTTCATGGGATTTAAGCACATGCTTAACTTTAAGCTTGAATAATGTCAACCTAATCAGCAAAGCACTAAGCATGTGCACTACACTCAGGCATCTTTGCTGACTCAGGGCCCAAATAGCTTTTGAGTGTAGTTCATATAGAACCCTATATTTACTGATTTGCTTAAAAAAAAAAAAAAGGTTTTACCAGATGATTGCTAAAGAAGACATTCTCTATTGCAGGCTTAAATCCTTTCTGTAGCTTTTGGAAAGCTCCCATGGCTTTCCATAGCTAATGTAATTCTCTGTTAAAGTCTAGAAAATCATTTAAAAACTCCTGATAAAGGTTATCACCGTCTATTATATTCTATAAAGATCAGTATTATAGTTGGCTTATTATTGTCTAGTTTTAGGGAACATGAACCTGAGAGATTGAATGAGCAGTGCAGATGTCACTACACAGCTCTGCCAACACATCCACAATTATTATTTTAGTAAGGAACCATAACTGACCAAACACTGTCAGTTATACTAAATCTATACCTCAAATCGTACGGTAGTTTTCTAGTGTGGATGAATCCAAATTAGGGATATTTTATTTGACACACACACATATATATCCTGTCTTAAAAAGCTTTTTGGAGGTGAAAGTATGTAACCTGTTGTGTCGGTATGTTGTGTCTGTAAATTCTATGTTACACGTGTAGAGCTATTTGTGTATACCTTTCAGTTATCCATGCAGCACTATTTATAGCGATTGCATCACTGTTGTTAAATAATCCTCTCAAAAGATAATTAGTTAACTATAGTTTACTTGTCATGCTTACCAATGTGGGCTCATTGATTGCTTTTGTTTCCCCATCTGTCTATATCCACCTGCTGTCTCATCTTATATTTAGGTTGTAAACTCCATAGGGAAGAAAATTTCTTGTTGTTCTGTTTTTGTACAGAACTAGCACTGAGGTTCTGGTCCATGGCTGGGGCTCCAAGTTGCATCTAGCCACATTTGTGTAACTACTTAATTCATAATAATGAGAAAATAATGATGTCAGCTTGGAAGGATTAGATTTTTTTAAAAAATCGTTAAGTGCTGGTAAACGGTGATTTCATCTCACACACACAAACTGACAAAAAATATTTCCATTGATGATAATCAAAGTTGACAGATAGCATTTTTCTTTCTTTGACTGCTTGAATATGTATTCAAGTCAGATTTAAGGATATTTACTTTGTGTATTTTGACATGTGATGCTGACAATGTGTGTTTTAACAGTTATCAAGGTTTAACTTTTTGAATCTAAACGTCTACTGTCATTAAATAACTACTGTTGGAGTGTGATGTTATGGATGTCACCCCAGCGTGCCTCGTTTTGGTCAGACATGGCACCACAGGTGAGCCCTCCCTCACTCCCTTCACCCAGGTTAAAAAGGTCTGTCTGGACTTGCTGATAATCAAAGAGCACTTCCCTTCTAAGGGTGTTAATTATTAATGACACCCATAGTCACAAGTAGAGGCTCACTCAGATATAACCAAGGATATTTGTTGCCTTGGGCTTAGTCCAGCTAGCAGTCTCTGGTCTCTTCCTTTGGGATACTTCTTTCCTGCACCTGAAGACAGTCTCTGATCCAGGATCCCATCCTGGTTCCTTCTTGTCAGTCCGTAAGCAGGAATCCCTAGCTCTCCTCTTTGGAACTGAGCTGTATTAGTTAGTTCCACACTTTCTCCTCACCCAGGAGTCTCCCCAGCTTTCCTCTCTGGAGCTGAGTTGTGGATTAACCAGCTGTGGGGGCCTTACCAGCTTCTCCCCCAGCCGGCCCCCTTTTCCTTAATTAGGCTTCAGGCAGCTCAACAGACCAGCTATTCCCTGCTGGTAACTCCGGTTGTCTGATCTGCTATGATGGAGGAGGTAACACTGATGCTGGTCCTCTTCTCCCAGCTCATCCCCAATTGGTTGGGTGAGAGGGGAGACTTTCCCCGCCTTCTCTGCAAGCCTCCTGGCCCATGGCTTTTAAAGAAACAGTAATGGGATTTCCTCCCAAACACTTCTTACTCCCAGGACTGCCTCCTCTCTCGCAGTGTCTCCCAGGTTCTTGTATATATAATAAGACCGTTCAGTCTCTTAAAGGGCCATGCCATGTGATGGGGCAAGATGACCATAAGGCCCCACTACCCCTAAGGGACAGACTACCCATCACTCTGACCTGCCCCATAATTTCCCACAATTGTGAAAATTTAAAATAAAAAAATTCAACATTATTATCCATTAAAATATAAAAAAGTAAAAATTGAATTCTGCTAAGCCTACTTATATGCTCTGACCTATTCAGCTGTTGGTTAACTAAACCCTGGAACTTCAAAAATATTTTCCAGGACTGCACAGTAACATATAATAGTTTTTACGTGGTGGGTAAGGTATTATCTTCTATTGGACCAACTTCTGTTGGAGAGAGAGACAAGCTTTTGAGCTTACACAGAGCTCTTCCTCAGGTTTGGGAAAGGTACATAGGGTGTCACAGCTAAATACAGGAGCAGCTTAACATAAGTAGTTAAGTTAACATATATTTCAAGGTATCATTCAAGGTGGAGTGGACTGTTAACACCCCTCCAGCCATAAGGGGGAGGGGGAGGAAAGGAGAGGGGAAAGAGGCAGCTTGGTGGGAGCGGATAAGCTCTTAGGCCTGGCCTACACTGGGGGAGGGGGAGAATCTATCTAAATTACACAACTTCAGCTACATGAATAACGTAGCTGAAGTCGATGTACTTAGATCTACTTACCGCAGTGTCTTCACTGCGGTAAGTTGATGGCTGATGCTCCCCCGTCGACTCCGCCTGCGCCCCCCGCTGGATCGATCGCTGCCCGTCAATCCAGCTGGTAATGTAGACAAGCCCTTAGTGGGTTACAGATTGTTGTAATAAGGCATAAATCCAGTGTCTTTATTCAGTCCATGATTTTTAGTGCCTAGCAAAGTTATGAATTTAAGCTCATAGGCTTGTCTTTTGAAGGTGGTGTGTAGATTTGATGAGGACTGAAAAAAACCCCAAAACCGTTCACCCCCAAGCAATATGGTGTTTTTGTCCTGTAATTTTTCTGTGTGAGTTCATTCACGAGCATAATGACTGTCTGTTTATACAACTATTGTGGGTGAAATGTATTTCATTACCAAGAAGGGAAGCAGTAACTCCGAATACTTGGTTTACAAAGTTCTTAGAGCACAAATTTTTTGCCCTGGGTCATGAGATAAATATGTATGTGGTGTTTGGGAAAGCCTCATTTGGTACTATATTGTAACAAAATATTGCAAGTAACAGCAAATTCACCATATTAAAGACTGTAAAAAAGGAAGCTATTCACTATAAATGGTTAAGTGCAGTGCTTTCTCATACTGTGATTTAAAGGCTCAAATCCTTTTTTTTTTTTTTTTTTTTTAATAAACTGCTGGGCTTTTGTTTTATAACGACAGTAAATCTATTGTCTAACATTTTTGTTTTCCTCAACTTTACATATGGTTCACACTTTAAGAGCCCAAAGATCCCTAGCCAGGGAACACCCAGTGTGGTCCTACAAGGCACAATTGGTTTAAATCATGTCAACCTCTTTATTATAACGCGCCTACAGCAAAGGTGTAATCTTAGATTTTGCCAGCAGATGCAGCACTCGGGGATTACCTTGAAAGAAAATTAATCACTTTAAAGCAGCTAGAAACTAGCAGGAACAGGAGGAACTGAAAGGATGTACAAAAATGTGTAAGAAAATATGTACACAGAGACACACACACACTTTCCAGTTCACACACACACTTTCCAGCTCATTTTTACAGAAGGATCTGAACTTTTGAAATCTTAATGCTTATCCAAACCAAATCTTTTGCATGTTAGCCTTCAGTAGTCAAGACACAACATCATTCGCACATGCGCTAACGGAAGGAGAAAATACATAGATTAAGTCTGGCGTCTGCTACTTCTGCATTGCTATATATTGTTGCTGCCATCTACATTTTTTTCTTCTCTCTTAGTAGACTCATGTCACAATCTAGGTTCTCAGAATTCAAGAAGAAGCTCAATTTCAACTGACAAGAGACTGGAGTAGCAGTACTAGGTCAATTCTCAGAATGAGGCGGCATTCTGTAGCCTCCAGATTGAATAGTTTACATTTCCTCATGAGAGAGATGCATGAAGTCTTATATCACCTATTGCTAGAGTACATTAATCTTGTAATGATTTCATTCATAAATCATTTATACCAATCATAACCTTCCAGAATCACATTAACCTGGATATAAATAACACTGCATAATCACATTAGTGTGAAGTAGAAATGGACAAGAGAGAAAGACCATAGATGAACAATGGCGAAAGAGGAGCTGTGTTCTCTAATACATATTTTTTTTAAAAATTGTATCTGCATTTTCTTTCCCCCTCCACCCCAAGGCATGTGAACAAAAGTATTTAAGTAGCTCAGCTGAACTGAGTCTGTGCAATCTTGGCTAAATCTATGTCTCAATTCACATATTTACATAATAGGATAGTACTGTATTTACTTGCCTAAACCACCAGACTGTAAGAGACAGAACTGTTAAGGGTGAAGAGATTCTCAGATTAAAGGTGCTATATGAACACTCAAATTATAAATGCCAGGCATCACCACAGGTCTAAGAAAAAGCTCAGTATCAACTGGCAAAGAACCAGAGCGATGGTTCTAGACAATCCTAAGGAATATACAAGGGGTGGGATGGAGAAAAAAAAAGTTGTGTGGATTTTTTTGCTTTCTAAGGATTTGAAGTTTTTGTACCATAGCCATAGTTGCGGGCTATGGTTTATTTTAGAGCTGATCAAAACATTTAGACCAAAACAAGTTTTTTCCTCTTGGGAAATGTGGTTTCATTAAGAAGTTTTCCACAGAAAACAGTTGATTTTAATAACGTTTTGATTTTTCTCATCAGGTGAATTGAAAGAAATTGTTTGAATTGGCATTTTCAAGCATGAGCATTGATTTATAATGAACATTCTCAAAGTGTTAATTTTTCCCCATTGAAAATATTGATGTTCATTAACCTGAAATGTTTAACAAAGTTTCTCTGTTTTGAATATGCTCCCTTTCATGTCTCCTTGGCTAATTTCTACTTCAGACTGACAGCCAGGAAGATAGCGGTGTGTGACATACTGTAATGGGGTATGCTCCCCACCAAGGCACCTCCTTATGGCTAGGTCTGGGGATCAGCTCACATCCAATCTAATGCCCCCCCCCAGTTGCTTCTTCACCTCATAGTGCATGTCTTTCTCTCTTTGGACCCAGGGTGCTCCATCCTCATGACTCAACCCTCCAGCCAGAGCACTATAGTCCTCCCCTTCTGGGGTATGAAAGTCCCATTGGGCAAACTGTCTATCTTCAATCTCAGGCAGTCTTCTGATCCACTTTAAAGTCTGTGCCACTTTCCCAGTGGCCAGTAGGGGAACCTGCACCCATCCGTTACTACAGATTCCAGCCCAGGAACCCTATACCCAGCAACCACGGTCTGCTCAAGCTCTAACCCTGTTGCTTTTCCCCTTGGCTCTTTCCTACCTCTATTCTCTTTCTTGTGACCACCTCTGGGCTTACCACTGAAGCTTCCTCCACTCCCCATAGCTACTTCACCCCTCTCAGCTTCCTGCCAGAGTCTGTAGTGCAAGGCACAGTCCCAGGGCTTACTCTCCCGCTAGAACTTCTTGTTGTACCAACTCCACTTCTCTCTAGGGAGTGACTGCAGAGCTTCTCCCGGCAGCCTTGTTCCTACCAGCAACTTCATCTCTTTATAAGCCTATCCCAGCTCCTCCCAGCTAGGCTTCATCAGCCATTTGGTCTTACCAGTCTCTATCTTTCCTCCAGATGCAGCCTGTAAGATTAATTGACTTATTTGACCAGTTCAGGCCTTGTGTGAGGTTAACACCCAACACACATACACACTGTTAATCTCTTCCCTGGCTGCTAGTTCACTCATAAAAGAGCCCATCCTTTGCTGTGAGGTTAGGGATATGAAGTTCCTCCAGACCTGTGAGGTTAGGGATTTGAAGTTCCTCCAGACCCCACGAGCCATACTGCCATGTATGGCAGATCTGAGACTCAGTCTTTAGAGGGCAAAGGAAATAGGATCTGAATAGCTCCAGACATGTAACCCGAAGTGGAAAGTTCCTCCATTAAGCTGATGCATGCAAGGTTGTTTCAGTCAACAGAGATCTCAGGTGTGCTGCTGTGGGTTTCACACCATGGAATCTATTATACCAAAGATTGGGCCCACAGTTCTTAAAACAACAAACAAAACAAACACTAGGTTCACCAAAATTGCACTGTATCTTTATTAAAAAGAAAACCTAAAATTAAGGCTTGTAAGAAGCACACAATTGATAGGAGAGTGAAATCCTCTGTTCACCTACAGAATAGATATAACTGGGACGCAGCACTATCAACTTCCATCTCCAAAGGGCCTTACCTAGTGGGACTACCTCAAGAAGGAGAGTCAGTTTTCACCTTTGAAAATCCCTGTTTAAGCAAGCCCGTATGCCCTAAAAATACTAGGAGGGTGTGTGTGTGTGTGGGGGGGGGGGTGTTGATTTTTTTAAAATCGCTCTATTTATCAAGGAAGACTAAAAAAAACAATTATTTTTAAATAGTGTCTTAAACTGCCTAGAAATAAACTCACCCAACCTCACAGAAATGCTAACTATTAAATGCTAGCAGCTCTCTGTCATTAAAGACCTGGGCTATATGTTACATGGTGACTTACAGAAAAATGTGTACTGTAGACATTACAAATGCCCGAGCAGAAATATTAGCAATTTTAAGCCTTTTTAGCCAGTGGGAAATGTCCATTAAATGATAGTACTGATCCAAAGGTGGTAAGAACTCCAGATAACATCAAAGTTGCCTTCATGTTTCAGTTTATTTTTATTCCCTTTTAGTTCCTCCTGCTGTGGGTGCAGCAGAATCAATTGCAAGATACAGAGTGTTCTTACTGTGTTCCCTGATGCTCACTGGCTGCCACTCACCGTCATTTCTCAAACCTCAGCACAGTTTACTTTCCTCTATCATTTTCTTTGACATAATGAGCACTTTTGATAAAATAGATGTTCTTGCTGTACAACACTAAAGCAAGCACATTTTCTTACAGCAAGAAGGCTATAAGCAGAACTCTGTTCGTCGTCATACTTTTGAGGAAACACTGATAAATTACACATTATTTTAAAACATGAGTGAACAGAATACATTTTTTATATTTTATACATTTCTGAGTTGTATATTTCAAACATGAGAACATTCCTAGAAGGCTATTGATACAAAAAGCCCTTACTTTAGGGAACTTGACTGAAGGGTTTAACGTTTTTTAGAGGAACTGACCTATTTCATAAGGTTCTTTTTCATAGGATATTACTGCATCTAGATACTGGAAGTGGGGGGAAAAAAGAGTATAAAAACAAACTCCACACTGTTTTGGGATTATGCAGTTTTAGAACATGCACAAAAATGTATAGCATAGTGCAGAGATTTTCTGGCATTGTGTAGGATCCTACATTGTTGCCATTCTAAGTGCCAACAGTTGTCTGGGACCTTGCAGGTCTGCTTCCTAGTGCAAGTGAAATCAGTGACAGAGAGTCTGGGTATACATTAAGGGTAACTTGTCTTATTTAAACCAGTCCTAGAACAGAGGTGGCCACCAAGAGCATGCAGGCAATCCCTTCTTTCAGAAATCTCAACCCCAAACCAATGCCCAGTTCCCATGGACCAACTCAGCCTTACGAATTGACATGAAGGCAGAAATCAAATTTTCCTGCTGCTCTCATTGCTTCCTCTCCCCTGACCCTTGCATACCAAAACTGAAGACAACATACAGCATATCTTCCCAAGACTGACTGTGCTTGCATGCTAAGAGAAACTTAGCAGTCTGAGTGTTGCGATGCCACCTGCCATAATATATACAATACACAATAGACATGTTTGAAAACAAAACAGAACCTTGTGCAACATTTAAAAAGCTAAACTTTTTATTCAATTTAGGCCCAAGATGTTAGAAGTCTTAAAGCAGGACAGTCACAATATATCATGACATTTCTCAATTTATGTGACACACCTAGGACAGTAACAACAACAAAAATAAGCCCCACACCTTAAATGTGAGAGACTTAGGCAACATCATGTAACAGGGTTGCCTTACCCAGTCAGCATTAGTCTTATATCTGTGTCATAGTTCCCTCTTCTGGTTGATCTATTGTCTCCCCAGATGACAGGTGAGTCTTGGTTTAGCCCTGTGGCGAAACTTCTTTTGCAGTCCATCCCTTTTGAGGGCTCAACAAAACAGCATGATCCCTAAAGTCCTCCATTAGATTCAGCAGTCCCTTCAACCCTTTCTTAAAGGGGATCAAAGTTTTCATATCACCACCTTCCTCAGTGGCAATCATAGTGGGCCATCCTCAACCTCATCTCTCTGATTTGCACCAATATGCATACTGCTTCCCCAGGATCCATCTTACCTTAGCACATCATCCGCAAGAGTTTCTTTTCCAAAGATATGTTTACATTGCAATTAGACACCCATGACTGGCCTGTGCCAGCTGACTCAGGCTAAAGGGTTGTTTAGTTGCAGTGTAGGTGCTTGGGCTCAGTTTGGAGCACGGGAACTAGGACTCTGTAAGGTTGGAAGGTCCCAGAGTTCAGGCTCCAGTCCAAGCCTGAATGTCTACATCACAACGAAACAGCCCCTTAGCCCAATCCCCACAAGCCCGAGTCAGCTAGCATGGGCCAGCTGTAGGTTTTTAATTGAAGTGGAGACTTACCCTTAGAGATCATGCTAGTACCCAGATGATGTTCCTGTCAGCTCCCAGCAGGTCTTTCTCACCCTGTTCTATAATCAGGAAAATCTTTATTAAGTCCTATCTTCCCCCAAGACTCTTACAGGCTTCTGCTTATACATAGCCCAAGTAGTCAACCAACTTCAACAGTCCTTGAATTAGTTGCATCCACTTTTTAAAGGCCTCACTCTGTTACAATTCCAACTGGTGTCAATAGATGTTTTGCCTGAGTGAAGTCTAAAGAATCAGACCCCAAATATTTTTAGTCACATTTTATGTGCCTATACATAGCCAAATTAGAATAATAGAATCATATAATATCAGGGTTGGAAGGGACCTCAGGAGGTCATCTAGTCCAACCCCCTGCTCAAAGCAGGACCAATCCCCAACTAAATTATCCCAGACAGGGCTTTGTCAAGCCTGACCTTAAAAACCTCTAAGGAAGGAGATTCCACCACCTCCCTAAATAACCCATTCACCACCCTCCTAGTGAAAAAGTTTCTCCTAATATCCAACCTAAACCTCCCCAACTGCAACTTGAGACCATTACTCCTTGTTCTGTCATCTGCTACCACTGAGAACAGTCTAGATCCATTCTCTTTGGAACCCCCTTTCAGGTAGTTGAAAGCAGCTATCAAATCCCCCCTCATTCTTCTCTTCTGCAGACTAAACAACCCCAGTTCCCTCAGCCTCTCCTCATAAGTCATGTGCTCCAGTCCCTTAATCATTTTTATTGCCCTCTGCTGGACTCTTGGACTCTTTCCATTTTTTCCACATCCTTCTTGTAGTGTGGGGCCCAAAACTGGACACAGTAGTCCAGATGAGGCCTCACCAATTTCGAATAGAGGGGAATGATCACATCCCTCGATCTGCTGGCAATGCCCCTACTTATACAGCCCAAAATACCGTTAGTCTTCTTGGCAACAAGGGCACACTGTTGACTCATATCCAGCTTCTCATCCACTGTAACCCCTAGGTCCTTTTCTGCAGACTTGATCCCTAGTCCGTAGCAGTGCATGGGATTCTTCCATCCTAAGTGCAGGACTTTGCACTTATCCTTGTTGAACCTCATCAGATTTCTTTTGGCCCAATCCTCTAATTTGTCTAGGTCCCTCTGTATCCCATCCCCACCCTCCAGCATATCTACCACTCCTCCCAGTTTAGTGTCATCTGCAAAGTTGCTGAGGGTGCAGTCCACGCCATCCTCTAGATCATTAATGAAGATATTAAACAAAACCGGCCCCAGGACTGACCCTTGAGGCACCCCGCTTGATACCGGCTGCCAACTAGACGTGGAGCCATTGATCACTACCCGTTGAGCCCGATGATCTAGCCAGCTTTCAATCCACCTTATACTCCATTCATCCAGCCCATACTTCTTTAACTTGCTTGCAAGAATACTGTGGGAGACTGTATCAAAAGCTTTGCTAAAGTCAAGAAATAACACGTCCACCACTTTCCCCTCATCCACCGAGCCAGTTATCTCGTCATAGAAGGCAATTAGGTTAGTCAGGCATTTCAATTACTGGAATTAGGCTTTTCAAATACTGGAAAGAGAACAATAAAGTTATTCACCAACCTTAAACACACTAATGTTCACACAAAAAAGCTATTAAAACTTTCCTGACTAGGGAACCAGACTGTAGAAAAGACGTCTAATCCCTCTAAAGAGTTTTAGATACTGAAAAGTTAACATAATGGGCCTTCAGTGTCTAGCACCTTATTAAGTCATGTGCAACATGAGTGTAAAATTATACCACCAGTACAAGTAGGTTGCATTTTTAACTGGGTGTAACTGATGTGAGAGCTGCAAAGAAAGTGATTGTGGATCTCTACTCATGGGGCCAATTCTACGCTGGTCCTACCCGTCTTACTCTAGGGTTATTCTAAAAATATGCTTGGTGGTAATAGCTCTACGTGACCATCCACCAGCCGGTGACTGCAGGAATTTAGTAATTTAGTAAGTTAGGAGCTACCACGCCAGGGGAATCCCCAGATAAAAAGATCTAGCTGCTTTACACCTCCAGAATAACAGAAAGAGGCTGGATTGCAGCTCATATTATAGCCAAGTGAAGAAGTGAGTTGGCAGCATTTTAAGCCCTCCTTGCATAAACAATTCAATTTGAAAATCTGATTCATTGTTTAATTCTGATTTAAGGGGCCAAGTTCAGCTTTGATCTCAAGAGGACTGAATTCAAGCCAAGGAGAAAGTTCTGAATATGGATTTTAGAGCGGGGGCTTTATGTATTAAAAGAAAGAGTTGCACAAGTAATTCAGCTGTTACACAACAACATTAAGGACTTGATTGTGCCCACCCATGAATGGATGTGCAAGGTGGAGGTGGAGGAGTGGGGAAGAACGCAAAGAATCTCTGTCCACTCCACACCCATACAGGGGCAGGACATACTGGCAGTCCTTGAGATCTGAGTACAAAGAGTTACTAGTCTAGTCATCTCAGAGAGGTTGGGACAAGGAGCAGAGTGCGGCTACGTCCAGCAAACATACCCTGCTGTGCATAAAGATGGCGACTACTTGCCCAAGAGAGGATGGTGCAGCAGTAACACACTCCACCCCCTTCATCTCCTGGAATGGTATTCCTGCCTGAGACACACCTGCAGCAGCCCCCACTGGGGTGGCGCATGCTCACAGTCCCCTATTTTGCAGGCTGTGGCTACAAGTGAGCCATAAAGGAACAGCATTTTCGTCCAGAAACCATTGATCTCCCATGGGAGGTTTTATATGTGAGGGAAAGAAATCTAATATCCAAAAATAATGACATATTTACATTTGACAAAAGATGAATGGCATGCTGCACAATCCTCATAAAACAATCGCAAAACAGGAAGAAAGCAGCAGACAAGAGCCAAGACGTGGTGATGATGACAAATCTCACCACCTACGAAACTGAAGTATTTGTAATACAACTTTAAGAGAGAAGGTAAGACTGAATGCTACCGAACAAAAACTCACATAAGTAACACTCAGACAATACCCTTTTGATTTGGAAGCAAAGTAAACACAGCTCTTCACCTAAGGCTACTTTAGTTTATATGTTACTAAAGATTCACACACAACTCAAAAACTGCTAACCAGACAACTGTAGAAGAGTTGTCCAACTCCTTAGGCCCCCTTGTGGCTGAGGGGCCTCTACTCTGCCCTGCCCCTTACATTGTTAATCTCACTGAAATCTTAAAAAACAGAAATGAAAATGACAAACAGGAATTTCTCACTTCCATGAATTTTTGGAAATATTTATCAGAAACTTATTTTGGAGATGGCTGAAGAAATAGGGTTTCCCCCACAATGAAAAATGCAGTCTCCACAAAAAAAAATGAAAATTTCAAACATATCAATATTACAGATTTTTTTTTCAGATTTCTGTTGGGAAAATTGAAACAAAATGTTTCATTCTGTATCAGTTCCATGCAAATAAAAATATAAACATGAGTGAGTCAAAATAAAAGAGAGACCAATCCCTATGCCAGAATATCCAATAGCCCAGTGGCTAAGGCACTCACCTGGGATTTGAGAGACCCAGATTTAAATACCTCCTCTGTCTGGTCTTCCACATCCCAGGTGTGCGCTCCAACTACTGGGTTATTGACTACTCTGGATTGTGTGTGTGCATGTGCGCGGGGGGAGAGAATATCTCAGTGTTGTTCCAATGTGGAATAAAGAAAAAACTGAAATCTCAAAAATGTTAATGTGACAGGAAAATGGTTTCCCTCTTAGCTCTCTGTATGACAGCTTGAGTTCCTACAGTGCCTCATGGGAGTTTGTAGTTTGGGTGCTTCATACCCCCTTCTCCTCTATGGGCCAGGCTCCTTGGCCGGACTACAACTCAGCAGCTCAGGAGGACACAGAATGTTGAAAAGAAATAATTAGACATTTCTGAATTGGAAATTTTTGCAAATTTCCATTCTGCAAAATAATTTTCTCCTGAATCAGGATGACAATTCAAAATAGCAAAACAAATTTTCAAAACATCAGAATTTCCTAGGGATAGTAATTCTGATTTTTGACCTACTCTTCATACAGGAATAGTTTTTAAGGTAGGCAATGAATTTAGGGAGATGGCAAATTTGCTTCACCCAAAGACTTTCTCATTAAAACTTGCACAACTGCTCCATAGGCTAACAATTGACTTAGCAGCCTAAGTCCCTCTTAAAAACTCAGTGGGTGGGATGGAGATAAATGTTTTCTAAAATGATATAGCTCAACGTGAGGTACAGCTGAGAAAAATAGGGGGAGAATCCATTCCCTGACCTAGGCAAAAGGGTGCTGGATTTCAGGCATCACATGCCCTCTCCCCAAATGCTATTATAGTGCAAATCGAATACACACATCTACAAATCAGACTAATACACATTTCCAAGATATGTTACATTTGTGAAACATTAAAAATCCTTTCTTATTTCTTTTATTATTCAATTACCCCATGTACTTATTTTTCCAGTTATGCAAATTTTGCCACAGATCAAAACAACAACAAACAACTTGTGTACAACTGACAAATAATTTTATTCCTGGGCTCTCAGGACTAGAGCAGTGCAAATAACTGATTTTTCAGTTCACCGGCAGCTCGGGAAAAAAAATTGTTTTGGGTTAACCTGAATCTGATATTTTTCGCAAATCAACCCTGCCCCCACTCCTAATTGTGTTTGGATCAAACAAAATGTTTAGTTTGGTCCAAAATTAAACATTTTGCTTTGGGGCATTTTTAACCATAGCTTAATAAAAAAAATCAAAGGGAATTTGGAAATCAAGGTCCACATTCACAAAAGTGCCATTCACAAAATGGAAGAGGCGCTGGTACCACCTGTGCCTTACCCTCTCGTATCCCATAGCACAATGATTAGAGCACTTTTGTAGGCTGTAGGAAACCCAGATTCAAACCCCAGTCTGAAGCAGACATTGAACGCAGCACTCCTCACACCCAAGGGAGGACCCTACACCCCAGACTATCTGCTGTTTTGGGCTGGGGCTCTCTCAATCTCTCCTCTTGAAGCTGTTCCTTTTCATATCGATAATTAAATATTCAATTGGGCCAGAGAGAGACTATAGACTGGTGATTAGGGGACGCACCTTTATTCCAGTCCTTGCTCCAGTGACTATTCAAGTATTTTATACAAGATGGAACAACAGGAGAGACTGAGCAAGACCAACCCCATAATAGCCAATAGCCTGGTGATCAGGACACTCACCAGGAGAGCTGGGTTCAAGTCCCTGCTCCAGGACAGAGATTAGAACCCATGTCTCCCATATCTCAGGTGAGGCTTTTGGGTAAAAGGGGTGGGGAGCATCACCCTCACCTCCTTCTGCTCCCACTGAATGGGGCCTAAGTCCCCTTGAGAATCTAACCCCCCAAAATCATTGTTTTGATTAAAGTGACAAAAGTTTTAGCCAAAATATTTTGCCCAGCTCTACTCAGGACTTGAATCCAATAGCAAAATCCAAAGAGTGAGAAACTCCTTGGGGAGTTTCCAACTACAGTCTCCTTCATAAAGATGGAGTTGGGGAATTATGGTGGAGGCAGGTAGACAAATCTCCTCAGTCCCATGGAACGTAAGTACTAATGCCATAGAAGGCATGCCTCACCATAGTGCTGCCCAGAAGCTTCCCTCTCACCTGGCATCATGGTTCCCTGGGAAGCTGTGCTCCCATTGGTTTCTCTGCCTTTGCCAACAGAACAGACCACCCCCACCCCCCCAGGAGAGAGAGAGAGAGAGAGAGAGAGAGAGAGAGAGAGAGAGAGAGAGAAGTAGTGATAATGCTGTAAGGAGCGACTTTAATGTTAACAGAGGAACTGCACCTCCTTTTCTGCCACTGCCTACTTATTTCTACCTAGTTGAGTCTCCCTTCCTCTGTGGGTGGAAGGGAACCGTAAACACCAAGGGGTTGATGCTGCAACATTGAAGCCAATTGGAGATGGGTCATACTTAATGACATTTTAGTTATATCCAAGAGCAGCAAATATTTTGCCTGTCCTGCTTCCAATGACATGTTAGCTTAATCCAGTGCTGAAGCAATGCATTGACAATTGAAAATAGTAGGTTGTTTAATTAAGGCAGGAGTTTAATATCTGGGAAGAAACACAGGATATCTAAAAGGAGAAAGGATCTATAAAAGAAATGACCTGGATGCTACAGGTGTTTGAATGGATGGCAGAAGCCTATTACTGGGATTATCTGAGAATATTTATGGTAGTGCTTGAGTTTAAAAGTGAATACTAAAGTGTCTTGTAGACAGATTGATCACTGAAAAACAGATAGATGAATTAGGTGTTGAGATAATTTTTTATTTTCAAGAATGCAATATAAATACAGAAGCTTTCAGGGTCACACAGTTCTCATTTGTCAAATGCAAAGGTAGGGCAAGGGAAAAACAAACTGAGGTGGGTTGGTGTGTGCGTGGGAAGACATGAATGGATTTTCTTCTATAAACAAGATTTATGTTATCTAATGATAATGTTTTATCTGTTGTCAGTAGCTGGGATTAGTAAGTTTCCTGTGACCTTCGTTCTATATTCAGTCTCTCATCTGAATACAGAAGGTAGCAGAATCAGAGGTCTGCAAGTCAGTTTGCATTGGCTTGAATCATTTGCCATATAAATTTATATTAAAGCTTTTTAAAGTGAACATTCTACACCATATTTTCTAATAGTATTTACATGAAAACTGTACCTATTTGCCTTTGGCCAGCTTTCTCATTTCTCAGCATGAATAGTCAGTGTAATGTTTTAACAACAACAGTTTAATAATCTGCCTTCTGGGCCTCTATAGTGTAGGAGCCATCTTGTTATATAAATGAGTCGTAACCTTAGAGCCCAGTGTAAGAAGCAGTAATCTGCTTTAATACTGATCTAACAACTGGAAGAAAAAAATTATCGAAACACTTATTTTTAAATTGTATACTGGGATTTCAGAAGCAGAATACTGGCAGGATACTAGAGAAGCAAGAGAGTCAGGAAAATCTCTACATGCTAGTAAATGGAACAAAATGGCACCAGGTCCCAGCCAAGAAGGCAATGTATCACACCTGCCAGTTGCAGTTCCGGGAAAAAATCCTTCCTTGTCTTTCCCTCCTACAATTCCAGAGCAAGAGAACAGGCCAGGGTGGCCTCAGAAACCAAATGACAGCAGAAACTAGTCGGGGTTTATGCCATATAGGACACCCAATGATTATCCAGAAAGAGAGGGAGGCAGTCTCTGAGTAATCACCTGCCGATCTGCATCAAATGAAAGACCTGTTGGAAGGTAACGTCTGCACCCCCTCACTTTAAATGAGGAGGATGAGGATGAGTGAAAGTGTGTGTGTACAATAAAGCAAAAAGGGGGGGGGGAAGAAGCACAGAACAAAAAGATGCATGCTGTATGTCACCATGTGCTTAATCATTTGCTTCTGTTATGTGCTGGTGCCCATCCCTCTTCTGCTTCTTAGTAGTGCTATACTGTATTCTCTGGTTACATATCCATCCTGAAAGATGCATAGGGCATGGGACAAACAATAATATTTTGATTGTAAGCTCCTCAAGTGGGGAAATTAGAGAAGATTCTCCTCTCACACAAGTGTAAATGCCTGATCTGACTATCATTTTCTTCTTCCCTTTATCTTTGATTCCAATAGGTGGATCGAGCCCTAATCAGAAGCAAATCCAGTGGAATGATGGTCAGAAGAGAAAAGGGAAATGTCTCCTTATTTGACTTAAAAGTGCCTAGCCACCTTTGTAATGAAATTGCATCCTTTTGGAGAACAGCTGTCACAAAACACTAAGGACAAGTGGACTGGGGAACATGCAATTTTTAGAGAATAAAATAATCTAAGTGGATGAACAAATTAACTATGAGAACATTGAAAGCCCCTCCACCACTACTCCAAACTGTGCAATATTAATCATACACTACGTTTTTTAAAATTGTGGAGAGATTCAGTATGGATTATTTAGCTAGGGATAAGTGAACCATGTAGCTTTCATAGTTTTGCAAACACCTGAAGCCAATTTGAGTTTGCAATCTTTTTTCCTATTAATTTTCTCCACACCATTTCTATTCATTATTTAAAAAATTGCTAGCTAAAGAAGTCTATGATATATATTAAAGAGAGAGAGAGTGGAAAAAATAAGCTTATGTTGTAATCAATAGGTGCTCACATTCCACGTATGCTTATTTCAAGATTTTTTTCTCTAGTCCTCTTCCTACTATTTTTTTATTCTCTGCATTTTTCTTTCTGCCCCTTCTCTTCTCAGTTTTGCAAAAATGCTCAAACAAATTATGTTTTCAAACTAGTATTTGAGTGGGTGTAAAATTAGTCAAAATTTGTTTGCCCACCCATCTATTGGATTAATTCCTTTGAATATACAGGGAATGTATTCAGTATATACAATATTATTGAATGTACCAATTATGTAATGAAATGATCACTGGTTATACTGTGTATGCCACCCACTGAGATTTTCCAAAGTGATTGCAATTTAGTTAAAAGGACAGAATGATTCCCAGTTTCTCTAGAGACCTTGACCAACAATGCAAATCAAAAACCCAAACCAAACAAGAAACCCTCATCTGTGTGTCCCACCCCCTTAGAGAGCTAAGCTTATAATTACCAATACTGAACAGTTAAAACAGCATTCAAAAATTGCCTTTGTAATGCAATTTCAAAATTGACAGTGCATACACCAGAACAGAACTGGAGATCCTGAACCAAATACGTTATGAGTGCAACTCCTAAAGTCAATGGACTATCATGGATGTTCTGAGAGAAGAATTTGAACCTACTCATGCAGGTATCCTTAGTTTTGGTATGCATGATGCAGTTTGAAGCTAGAATTTGGTGTTATAGCACAGGATTCCACTTAATAGATACACACGATTACTCCAAGTGTGAATAAAAATATTTAGGATTTTATCTATTGCCTTATTAATTAGTTATGTATAAAAGGGAGAACTAAATATTGTTTCTCTTGTAATAATGGAAAGGCCAAACAGCTCATGTGATTCCTAACATCTGTTACATTTTTCACCTTTTCTATTAATTTTGTGGCCCATAACATTCTGCTTTCTCCAGTTACAATGGGTTCAGAGGTTTATTAAAGCATCTGTCATATCTTCAATAACTGAATTCCTCACTTAGAGAATGTGATCTATTTTCATTTGAAAAAGTTATCCAGAATTATATCACTTTTAGTCGCTTAGTGATGCCAAGTACCTGAAACATGTATTTGTGTTTTCCTGTATTGATTTAAGTAAATCCTTGTTTATCATTTGCCTGGAGCATCTCATAAACAGGCTTGTAGGCTGCGTGGCCGTCCCTCCCTGTCAGTCTCTGAGGGAGACCATGCTGTTGTGTACCTGAAAAGGTGAGCTCAAAGGGGGGAATTAGCTACACCTAGTGCTTTGGTCCTCCGGACAGGCAGCGAATGAGCCCCAGGCCCTCAGTCAAGGCGGGGCAGCAAACAGTTCGCGTGCTCTAACCTACAATCAGGATAGAGCGATTAAGTAGTCCTTGAGCCCCAGGCCCTCAGCAAGAGTAGGGCAGCAAAGCAATGAGTAGGCTCTGGCCAGCAATCAGGGCAGAGCAGCTAAGCAGTCTGTGAGCTCCAGGTAAGGGTAAGCACCAAGGGAGTCTAGAGGCTCAAGTAAGGGTGAGCACCAATAACAGTCTATGGGGCTCAGGTAGGGGTGTCCGAGGAGCACAGGCCTCCTGGCCTAAGGAGGGGGAGTACTGCCACCCCAGGAGTGCAGTGTCAGGGGGGACGTGGGCCTGCCCAATTCAACTGCGTCCCAGCCCAGGGCCCTAACAATGGTGGAGTGGTCTGCTACTGGGTCAGCAGGAATCCACCCACAACACGCTGACCTTGTATCAGGCCAGATCCCAACCAGACTGTTGCCTAGTTTCCCTTGGCTGCTTCCTATTCCCCCTGTGTCTATCATCTTGGGGAGCTGTGGCCAGTCTGCAGGTGGAAGCCCCAGCAGCTCCTCAGTGTCTTGGTTGGCTGGCAGCCCGGGGAGATCTGGCCAGTCCTCAGGCTGCAGCCCCGGCAACTCCTCTGCAGGCTCCAGCAGCAGGTGGGATGCATCCATTTCCTGTGGTGGCTGCAGCCCAACTGAGCTGCAGGGCCCGCCTTTTGTACGTCTCCTTCCTATGATGATTACACTGATGAATTTAAGTCCCTACCTTTGTCCTCCACCTACACTTAAACAGAACAAGTAAAAAAGTGACATCCCGCTTCCTAGCACATTTTCTCCAGCACTGACCTTTCATGCTGACACACCAATGGAATTGGTGAATAAGTGATAATGATTCTAAGGGTATCTGCCAAGGTTACCTACCTGAAGAGATATATCAAAAGAAGCATGATACTCTTCAACAACTATAGTAGAGGGGTTACTTGGCAGAAGGTAATAAAAACATGAAAAGAGATTCTTTGTCACACTGATATTCAAAAGAGGTATTTGGTCAACTTTTGCAGGACCGACCACTATATATCATGGCTACAAACCTGAGAACTGAGCTCCAATCTATATTCAGTGAGGGTGCCTTATTGGGTGGATAGTTACGACTTGTGGGTGATATTTATTATCTACAAGATGCTGGGTCCATCTTACTCTCATGTCTGTCAGTGCTTAGGGTGCTCAACAGCAATTAGGATTAGCCACTAAAGTGTTATATTTTTCACAGGAGCATAGAGGAAGTACCTGCACAAACCCTAGAAATAACAAGATACATCAACCCACATTTTATAGGGTATATATTTATACCATATTTCTATACTATGCTAATATCTATAAACTATGGTCCAAATCCTGCTTGGTTTGCTTAAAGGAGAAATCCCATTGATTTAGAAAAGTCTACTCATATGAGTAAGGTGAATAGGATTTGACCCTCCGTGCATGCAATGCATGCATCATTTCAGACTTTTTGTCCTTCACAAGGAGACATTAAAGCATCATTTATTAGCTTTATTAAACCATTTAAAAGTTTATAGGGGAGAACTCCTTGTGAACTATGAGCATTTAGCTGAATTGCTTGTGTATACTTATTATAATTCTGTGTTTACTCTGCTAGTATGTATTTGTTTCCCTGAGTCCTCTATATAAAAATCCTGCTATTTGACCATCTTTTAGCCTTACAAAATCTGACCTGGTCCATGTTGTGCTAAGATTCTGTTTTCTAGAGAGTGTTTTTGTTAAAGTAATACTTTATTTTCTGTGAAATTACAGCACTATGTCTTGATAATGTAGTATATTTGTCTGGTAACCAGGTGAGAGGGATATTAATAATTATAGATGTGCCTGTTTATTGTTGGAGAAACAAAATATTTCTTCTGTTATAGTTGAATATATTTCTTCTATGGTCGGCACTACCAACAGGCTCCATGAACTAGTGGGAGAAATGTCTGACTGAGTTTTCAAGAGCTCAGAAACAGCTGTAAGCCTGATGATAAAATATGAGTGTTAAAAGGGTTTGGGAAGCCCTTTGTAAACAACCGATGTTACCAACAGCAAGAATATTCTATCATAAACAACTGCATTATAAGATTTTATATCAAGCTGAATTAAGACATACCACATCACAGATGAACTATTGTACTGCTAAACCCAGCGGATGCAAATCTGTTACTCTATAACAATTACATATGATATAAAGAAATCAGTAGAGTAATATATAGAGAGAAAGACAACTTTTATGATACATTTTCATTGCAATGTAATATTGTGCTTCTTGTCCAGAATCTATTCAAAGAGGGCCACGGATTTTATGGGGGGGGAGGGGAGATTAGGAATCCATGTTGTACCAACACTTTAATGCTGCGCCACAAAACCATTTCACTACACATTTGAATTATAAATAAATAGAACAGAATAGATTGCAAAAATATTTGTTTACCACATTTCTGTTTACTTAGGGTCTGGCTCCATGCTTTTAGTTTCATTCTTTTATTCATATTCACCCATTGGTTTTCAGTCTGAAAAAATATCTATTTTGTATTCATTTATATATAAAAAGTATATAAATAAAAGTATATAAAATTCCGTATGTCTCCATCTGATAGCATTAACTTAACAAAAAAATTAAGAAAATTAATACAGTACAATCACTTTTCTTCACTATTCAGTGTTGCTTATCAGTCAATTTTGTGGATTTTACACAGAGGTGGGTGTTGCTATAGTAAAAAGTGTGTCTAACATGCAAATAAATAATGTGGGGATTAAACATTTTGAAAACCTTATATCAGGAAGTGCCAGAAACA
The DNA here is from genome assembly GCF_028017835.1 of Emys orbicularis. Taxonomy (NCBI): domain Eukaryota; kingdom Metazoa; phylum Chordata; order Testudines; family Emydidae; genus Emys; species Emys orbicularis. Next base: position 90,973,752 of record NC_088687.1, on the reverse strand, counting down.
GACTTTACAAGAGAAGGTATTGATAGTATTAGATCCACAACACTTTATATGTTCAAAGAAAAAAATAAGAAAAGAACAATTCTGTTGTACAATAATATAAGAAAGAGATCTATATTCTGAAGGCCAAGTTGTTAAAATGATCACTGAATGAGTCATAAGTAGGACCAGAGATGGACTGCCGAAATTGTAACATAGGACTCCTTTGAAGATTGCAAGTAGTAAGTAGTATATGTCCCCATTAGTTCTTGAGATGGGCTGGTCTCTCCTGACTAGTGGGAGTGTCCCTAACTAGCATAAGGGAGTTTAGGGTGTCGACAGAGGTTCAGATACCTTGGAACTTATACATTTAAAAGATTGACCCTCTGTCCCCATGTGATCTTGCCACAGGAATGATGAGAGGGAGATGCTTGTGCTGGAGTTAGATTAGTTGAAACTGGATGGAGCTGCTGATACAGCAACCTCTGTGAGGTAAATGGGTTTTTAGAGGTGTCCCTGACAGCAGAATGAAGACAACAGGGATAGACAGATGTAAATGAGGGCAAAACTTCTATTACAGGATGTAAATCATAGAATCATAGAATATCAGGGTTGGAAGGGACCTCAGGAGGTCATCTAGTCCAACCCCCTGCTCAAAGCAGGACCAATTCCCAACTAAATGATCCCAGCCAGGGCTTTGTCCTGTATAAAGAACCTATACAGTCTAGTGTAAATCTGTGGGACTGCCAGTTAGAAAAAGCATCTTCTAACTCACATCCTGAGCAAATTTGATATAGAAATCAGTGAGACAATGATTCTGAAACCCCACTTTTTACAAAGTCACTTTTCAGAGTAGAATTGTACTTTAAAAATCAGATTAATGGAGAATGACAAAATAAGCATGATCTATTCTGTTCATGATGAATAAAATGGAGGAAAATAACAGAATCCTGCTGTATAGTCATGGAGCATAATGGAGGAGCTAGTTAATGTGTGTGAGAATGAAAAGCAGTGGGAATGCTGTGTTTCTGATGCATTGATGGAGAGGCAGAGAATACATGCAATGTGATTCTGCATCCCAATGCAGACAATAGATGTAACTTTTTACTGCCTCTCTGGAAGGCATTGCGAAGAGTATATATGTATGTTAGGAGCTGAAGCTGTGGGTCTGTTCTCAAAATGAATCCACATTACTAAAAACGGATGTAGGAACCAGTGAGAGGACCGTAATTCTCCTCTCCTGACAACAGCAAGATATCTGTACATTCTCAGTAGAACTGATCAAAAATGGGAATTTCCATCCTGCAAAAAATCCTGCTATTTCAACATTTATCTTCCCACTTGGTAAGGCAACTCCCATCTTTTCACATGCTGTAATATATATACTGCTTACTATATTTTTCACTCCATGCATCTGATGAAGTGGGTTTTAGCCCACAAAAGCTTATGCCCAAATAAATTTGTTAGTCTCTAAGGTGCTACAAGGACTCCTCATTGTTTTTGCTAACATTAGAACAAAATTCTTCATGAGGCAGAAAGTTCTGAAAATTTTCAGTTCAGAAATATTTCATTTTGAGTCAATTTGACATTAAATTACATCTGCCTGAGCAGCCAAGGTGACTCATGGAAGTTGTAGTTCAGATTTCCCCATGCTTCCATTCTCCTGTATTGGTTGGTCTCCCTGGCTGGACTACATCTCTCATAATGCACTACAGCCATGGGACTTCCATGATGCACTTTGGTGTCACAGCCAGAGAGAGGAGACTGTGATGCATAGGATAGAATGGGATATGAGGTACATATACTGCAACTTCCATGAGGCACTACAGGAGCTCAGACAGACATCAAGAAATATCTAACTGACCCAGTATTACCAACTGTTACAAATTTTATCATGAATCTTGTGATATTTGGTATTTTCCGTAAAGCCTAGCTCCTGGAATCCTGTGATGAAGTGAGAATCACCATTTTTATTTTTTTAAATAAGTTTCTACCTCTGAAGATTCCAGAGAAAAGATTGAAAAAGTGGACTGAGTGCATATTAAAGAGGCAAAAACCAGAAGGCAAATTAAAACACCACATAATTTCTTATTTTTTAAATGATTTTGTTGGTGCCGGATGCATAATTTTTTGAACATCACAAGATGGCACTAGTGCTGATCCAAGGTAAAATGAAACATTTTTAACATATCAAATGTTTTAATTTGGGTCCACCCAAAACAAGAAATTTCATTTAGACTTTCCCTAAAAATAAAAATTCAGTTCAACTGACATGTTGCTATGGAAAAAATTGATTTTGTGGAAGCCGCATTTTCCAGAAAAAAAATTCAAAGGACACTTCCTAACATGGTCTGAGTTCTCAACTGGCACAGAGGATTCCTCCCACCCCCACACTTGCTTCAAATTTGCCATCGATGAGCTGATGCAGAGAACAATACATAGATGCTTTGAATTACATTAAAAAATTCAGCAGACTCACTAGAAGCTGATGCTGCATCACTGACCACCAAGTTCAATGAATGAGAACTGCATGGGACAAAAAAAGCTCAAGGGTTTAACTCTCGGATCCATGTCTGCACTCCTCTGTTCTTTCCTCTCATGTTGGCACCATTATCGTAGCCCTCCTCTGTTCTTTCCTCTCATGTCAGCTATCGCAATTCCCGTATCTTCCAGCTTTTTAAGAAGCACATTTGTCATACCAGCTCCTGAAGTATCATCAATGTCAATAAATTCTAGAAAATGCTCTCTGACAGTCACCATTTCAGGGACATTTTCACTAGGTTCTGTTGTTGTTATAAAATGCACCATTAAAGTAATCTGTTCCATATGGCCAGGGCCGGCTCCAGCGTGTTTACTGCCTCAAGCGGCGAAGGAAAACAAAAAACAAAAAACTGCGATTGGCAGCACTTCGGCGGCAGCTCTACCGCTGCCGCTTCATTCTTTGGTGGCAATTCGGTGGCAGGTCCTTCTCTCCGAGAGGGACCCACTGCCGAATTGCCGCCGAAGAGCCCCTTTCTGTTGGCTGCCCCAAGTACTTGCTTGCTGCGCTGGTGCCTGGAGCCGGCCCTGCGTATGGCTGATGTCAGGTGTGCAGTCCAGAATAACAGAGTAATATCTTGCTGACTTCAGATCTGCCACAATCTTCTGTTTGATTTTTGTTGCCAGTAACTGTATGATCTCATTTTGAATTGTTTTTCCAAGGTAGTGGTGTGTGTACATTTCTTGGGTGGTGTGGTGTGTGTACATCTTCTTAGATGCTCCTGGAGTACAGCATCAAACTCCGCCATCAGCGCCACAATTTTAAGGAAGTTTCCATTGTTTGAAACATACAGCTGATCTGAAGTGCCACACAGTGCTAGGTTTTGGGTAGCAAGCATTCTCAAAATGGCAATGAGCTTTTTCAGAACATTTTGCCAGTAAAGAGACTCTGATGTAATCTTCTCTTGATGCTGATCATCTATGGTTGCCTTTAACCTTAGTCTCATCTCAAGCTCTTTCCACTTATGGAATGCTTTCTGGTGATATCTGCCTTCTCATAGCATGCCAGATTGCTAGCAGATTTTTCCAGTTCTTTGTTCCTGTAGAACCCAATGTGGCTGGAACATTAGACTGGAAGAGTTTGCAACAAAAACAGTATGCAGCATTCTGGGGTTTTGAGTACATAAGCCATGGCCTCTCCACTTTGTCACCATTGGGGATTTCAGTAATGTGTTGGATGGAAACTTCTATTTTCATTGTCATTGGAGAACATGAAGTTTTTCATTTGCTGTGGCCCATGCAGTACAAGGAAGTCCCTCAGGCTACTGCTCAAGTGGGTCCACAGTCCTGGATCATCTAGATTTAAGGAACTAAACTTGGCAGCAGTTGTTTCTTGTGCCTCCACCACACTCTTCTCTGATCTACACTTTTCTTCAGGAATGTGCATGATTACATCCATTTGAGACGGAGATGTGGATGCTGCAGTAGCTGCCAGGTCACCTGCACTCTGACTAACTGAAAGATCAGGCATCTCCTCATCATTCACATCCTCACTGGGGCTGGACGGCTCACCGTGAACATTTGTGTCTATGTATCTCAGGTGAGCTCCTTCCTGCTTAGATAGAAAAGCTTCCTTTGCTTTCTTTCTTGTTCTGAATGCTGCCCCAAAGGGGTGTTTTCTTCTTTCACTCATGACTGCTGTTCTGTGCCAGCTATAGTGGCTCTCAACACTGAATTGAAGGGGACAAATAAACAGGCTGGTAGCAGGGCCTGAGTGAGAGAAGGCATCAGCATCTTAAGGGCCTAACTGGCACCTACTACTTCAGTTGACTGCCTGTTCTCCTCAAGTGGGTTCAGGGAAGCAGCAGGAAACAGGAAGCTCCCTGAGAAGCTGATGTTAATCAGTCCAGTCTCCTGGGGGTGCTAGAGAGGTACATAAGAGGCTCCTCCTCCTCTCTCTCCCAGCAGCTCCTGCTGCTTTCTGTTATTCCCTGTCACCTTTTCTCCTGCCTGCCTGTTATGTCTTTTGTGCCCTCCTTCCTCCAGCACAGCACTCCACCATCTCTGTGCATCTAGAGCAGAGAGAATACATATGCACCAGCAGCAGACACAATTTTCTACACTCTGGGTCCTAATGTCCACCCCTCCCCAGTCTGGCACCTGAGGAGGCCGCCTCAGTTCGCCTCATGGTAAGGCCAGCCCTGTAAACTTAGCCCTTTCACTCTGGCTCTGCATACTTGATCAGGCTTGATAGCAATACTCAGAACTAGAAGTTTCTTAATTAGACACTCAGATTAAAGGTGCATAACAATAAACACCATGATGGAAGGTTGCTGTAAAATTTAGTAGGTCTTACTTCACGAAGTTCTTCAATGTTTGTTATGTTCCTCGTGTTCACTAAAACACACGATGTTGTCTCTCTTGTTATTTGGCAATATGGATGCTGTCTGTTTATTTACGGTAAAGGCATCTTCTAGTGTTTCAAATTTTAAAGTTGTCAGTGTAAGGAAATAGGAGGAATAGGAACTGAAACATGACTCCTCAGTAGTATTTCCCAGAATTGCCTTTTGAATTATTCCTTCTTCCAATAGGTGTAATTTTGCTATTATGATGGGTAATGAATGAAAATTGTTTTAGATGCAGTTTACCTTATCTGTAGATTGAAATAGATACAATCTGTTTTATAATCATAAGCAAATGGATGCCAAAACCTTCCAACATACTGTGAAACTTAATGGTTTGTTAAAGAAAGGTGCCTTGGGGGCTGAAAGAAAAACAAGGATAGAAAAATAGCAGTCAGCCATAACTTTCACACAGATGTGATCTCATCCATTGAATTCTGTGATTGCCATTTTATTATCAGAATCAATAATTGCATGGCATCTAGAAATAATTTAAACGGAGAGAGGAATATTTTCCCAAACACATTTAATGTACATAAATATTTAAAATCTCTGCTGCATTTTGAAATTCACTTGAGTGGTGGGTAAAATGCTTTCCTGTATGTATGCTTTCAGGGTGCAAGGGAATTCTAGTCCTGACTCTGCTATGACTTGCTGTCAGAGTGAGACATAGGGCAGGTCACCTGAGCAATCAGTGCCTCAGTCTCCCCCTTTGTAAAGCACTTTGGAAGCAGCAGATGAAAAGCTTTATGACAGAGCTGAGAAATTATTATTGAATTGCTACAAACCAAATACATTTAAGTTCAATTTTTCAATTCTTCCTGGAATATTTGCACAGATGCATGCTGTGCCTACTGATCAGGTCATTCTCTTTATTATAGGACAGCAATATCTGTTCCACAGTTAAAACTGAAGCTAGCTTTTCATTTAAGCTGGATTTTTAAACCTCCAACCTTAAAATTCCCCTAAAAGAAACTGATCTTCTTGGAATTTCTCATGCTATGTATCATCACAAGATATGGTTTGAGAAGTACAGTAAAATCAGAAAAGAAACTTTAAAATTGGGGAGTTTGAAAAAATGTACATGGAGCTCACTTTTGACATTTTAACCGTTTATGGTTCTGGACATCTCCCAGAATGGCTTCATCTAGATATTCCAAATTTGGTTTGTCATTGTTGTGCCTTTTCATTTTTCGGGGAAGGGAGAGGAGGTAGTTAGTTGGGAAGTTATATAGAAGTATTGTAATAGTGAGGCTTTGTCTTCACTGTTTTATTGTGGAATAACTAACATGTGTTAGCTATCCCAGTGTAAAATCCTAGTGGAGACAAGGTCCTCATAGTGTTTACCATGAGGCAACTGGGAGAGGTCATCACTATGTCCCTGCCCGTGCTTGACCTTGTCTAGTTTTCCTGGAGGTAAAAACTAGAGAGCCTTGTCTCCACTAGGATTTTACACTGGGATAGCTAACATGCATTAGTTATCTTATGGTTTCATAAATAAATAATTACCTTTTTTTGCAGTGAAGGCAGCCAAGGACAGCTTGTGATACACCATCCTGAGGTAGAGAGGGACGCGGGTAAACCTTGAAAACAAATATAGAAGGAAGCAGTGAAATGTTGAAGCAGGGGACCTGAGAGCAAATGGAAGTGCTTGCAGAGTCCATCCTGGCCAGCAAGGAGCAAGTGGAGGAAATGATGGACTATATACTGTTTGAGAGAGGACGGTTTGTTTATTCCCCAGCTGGGAGGTAGCATGCTATGGCAAAGTCCCCTCTACCCGCAACAATCCCTGAAACAGCATCTAAGCTTGAGGAGTGCTTTAGGGACAAGCTGCACACCAGATAGGAACTCCCAAGGCAAGAGAAAGCTCACCTGAGTAGATCTGGCCAGTCTACAACCCCTTTGCCCCACAAGAGCAGGGCAAACACTCACTCCACTCCACTGGAGAAGATCTGGGTCATTAAGTTTGCTTCCCCTTTGGCAAACAGTAGCAGATTTTGGAGCCACGTAGATCAGTTTTCCATTTGGAGCAGAAATCGGTGATGCAGAGTCAAACACATTACACTAAGAAAATACCTATTTACTGAATGTACACAAGTCTTGCATACTTTAATAGCAGTGATAACAGAGTGCACATAGGCAATTTCCTATTGTAGAAGGTAAAACATCACTACTCCCTTGTCCTAAGAAGCAACTGCCCTGGGCCTCTCTCTCTCTCTTCAGGACTCTCAAAACGCATACAAATCCAACTATTTAAAAACGCAATACCTCCCTCATCCCCCACAATTTATACCAGAGAGAGCTCTAGTCAAAGACTGGTTCCTATCAATTCATCCTGGGTACTTATACATCAATGACCCTGTTACATTACTCACTGTCTGAGAGCACCTGCTCATGGCAAGACCTGGCTTTGTGACAGTTCTGTCTCAGTTTCTCCATACTGAATTTCAACCTCCTCCTGCCATCTAGTTGACATGGCCTTCTGGCCAAACTGCTTTAAAACATTCAGCCCCTTTTGGGGTAACAGAGTCCCTTCGTCCAAGTCCAAGAACAACATTACAACCGGAGACTATTTGGCTCATTCAGCCCCCTTTCTTACAGGCGTTCTCCCAACAGCAGTGGTCTGGCTCAAGGTATAACTGCCAGCTCCTGGGCTCCAGTCAGCCCATTCAAGAAGGTCAGACCTAGCCTCCTGCCAGTAGCCTCTGGCAGACTGTAGACCTCATCTGCCTCACCAGCTTTCTTATGGCCCAGGCATTCCATCTTTTTGCTCCCCAGCCTCCTGATTTCTCTGGCTTCCCAGGCTCTGTCAGTCTAGCTCAAGCCCAGCTTCTTGTCCCACACGTAACAGCAGCCTATCTATTCTCCTCCCGATCCTGCACTCAACTACTGGGATTTCCTCCTTTTAAGTCCCACACCCTGCACAGGTATAGTGGAACAGGGCTAACTGGCCCAAGGTCTCCTTGCCCTGTTACAGACCCCTAATCTGCAAACCAGTCTCATATTTCACCATAACAAACCAATTGTCAAATTATTAGAAACGTAAGAACTAGGGCTGTCAAGCGATTTAAAAAAATTAATCGCGACTAATCGCACGATTAAATGCATTGTTAAAGAATAATAGAATACCATTTATTTAAATATTTCTGGATGTTTTCCACATTTTCCAATATATTAATTTCAATTACCACACAGAATACAAAGTGTGCAGTGCTCACTTTATATTATTATTTTTATTATAAATATTCGCACAGTAAAAAACAAAAGAAATAGTATTTTTCATTTCACCTAAAACAAATAATGTAGTCCAATCTTTCTCATGAAAATTGAACATACAAATGTAGAATTATGTACAAAAAATAACTGCACTCAAAAATAAAACAACGTAAAACTTTAGTCCAATCAGTCCTACTTCTTGTTCAGCCAATCGCTCTGACAAACAAGTTTATTTACATTTGAAGGAGATAATGCTGCCTGCTTCTTGTTTACAATGTCATCTGAAAATGACAACAGGTATTTGCATGTCATTGTTGTAGCTGGTGTTGCAATATATTTACATGCCAGATGCACTAAAGATTCATATGTCCCTTCATGCTTCAACCACCTTTCCAGAGGACAAGCGTCCATGCTTATGATGGGTTCTGCTCGATAATGATCCAAAGCCATGAGGACCAACGCATATTTCATCACCTGAGACAGATGCCACCAGCAGAAGGTTGATTTTCTTTTTGGTGGTTCAGTTGTGTAGTTTCCGCATTGGAGTGTTGCTCTTTTAAGACTTCCGAAAGCATGCTCCACACCTCGTCCCTCTCAGATTTTGGAAGGCACTTCAGATTCTTAAACCTTGGGTCAAGTGCTGTAGATATCTTTAGAAATCTCACATTGGTACCTTCTTTGCATTTTGTCAAATCTGCAGTGAAAGTGTTCTTAAAATGAACAACGTGCTGGGTCATCATCCAAGATTGCTATAACATGAAATATATGTCAGAATGCGGGTAAAACAGAACAGGGGACATACAATTCTCCCCCCCAAGGAGTTCAGTCACAAATTTAATTGACACATTGTTTTTTAATGAGCATCATCAGCATGGAAGCATGTCCTCTGGAAAGGCGGCTGAAGCATGAAGGAGCATACGAATGTGCATCATGTTTGGCACGTAAATAGCTTGAAATGCCGGCTACCAAAGTGCCATGCAAATGCCTGTTCTCACTTTCAGGTGTAAAAAGAAGCAGGCAGCATTATGTCCCATAAATGTAAACCAACTTGTTTGTCTTAGAGATTGACTGAACAAGAAGTAGGACTGAGTGGACTTGTAGGCTATAAAGTTTTACATTGAGTGCAGTTATGTAACCAAAAAAAGAAATAAATCTACATTTGAAGTTGCACTTTCACGATAAAGAGATTGCACTACAGTACTTGTATAAGGAGAATTGAAAAGTACTATTTCTTTTATCATTTTTACAGTGCAAATATTTGTAATAAAAATAATGTAAAGTAAGCACTGTACACTTTGTATTCTGTGTTGTAATAGAAATCAATATATTTGAAAATGTACAAAAACATCCAAAATATTTAATAAATTTAAATTGGTATTCTATTGTTAAACAGTGCAATTAATTTTTGTAATCATGATTAATTTTTTTGAGATAATCACATGAGTTAACTGCGAATAATCGACAGCCCTAATAGGAACATAAGAACAGCCATATTGGGTCAGGCCAAAGGTCCATCTACCCCAGTATCCTGTCTTCCAACAGTAGCCAATGCCAGGTGCCCCTGAGGGAATGAACAGAACAGACAATCATCAAGTGATCCATTCCTTGTTGCCCATTTCCAGCTTCTGGCAAACAGGGGCTAGAGACACCATCCCTGCCAATCCTGTCTAATAGCCATTGATGGACCCATCCTCCATGAATTTATCTAATTCTTTTTTTAACCCTGTTATAGTCTTGGCCTTCATACAACATCCTCTGGCAAAGAGTTCCACATGTTGACTGTGCGTTGTGTGAAGAAATACTTCTTTTTTTTGTTTTAAACCTGCTTCCTATTAATTTCATTTGGTGACCCCTAGTTCTTGTGTTATGAGAAGGAGTAAATAACACTGCCTTATTTACTTTCTCCACACCAGTCATGATTTTATAGACCGCAATCAGATCCCCCCCTTATTTGTCTCTTTTCCAAGCTGAAAAGTCTCAGTCTTATTAATCTCTCTTCATACGGAAGCCGTTCCATCCCCCTAATCATTTTTGTTGCCCTTTTCTGAACCTTTTCCAATTGCAATACATCTTTTTGAGATGGGGCGACCACATCTTCATGCAGTATTCAAGATGTGGGCATACCATGGATTTATATAGAGGCAGTATGATATTTTCTGTCTTATTATCTATTCCTTTCTTAATGATTCCGAGCATTTTGTTCGCTTTTTTTACTGCTGCTGCACATTGAGTGGATGTTTTCAGAAAACTACCCACAATGAGTCCAAGATCTTTCTTGAGTAGTAACAGCTAATGTAGACCCCATCATTTTATAGGTATAGTTGGGATTATGTTTTCCAATGTGCATTACTTTGCATTTATCAACATTGGAAAAAGATACTAAGGAAATTTTCATTTTCAGAAATGCATTAACAGTATAATTTGAATTTTGCCTACCTTCCTCATGAAAAATAGACTTTGTCCTGACATCATGCATGGCTAAGCAGAGAAGTTCATAGGTAGAATTTCTAGCTCTTCAGATGCTCCAATACCTTGCCTTGTCCATAATAAAGTATAGAAACTTCTTTGGCCCTCAGAATAATTTACCCACATTTTTGAATGTACCCTTTATTTTGTTTACTGAGAAAAAATACTTTTCATGGCCAAGGGCAACCTCTCTCAGTAATGTATCTGCATATCGCCATATTTCCCAATTCCACTCTATTTCCAGTTCAAAGGGGTTTTAATAAGTTTCATAGATGTAGATGAACTTTTTACGTTTAATAAAACCACTGTATCTTTTGTGTTTTACCCATACAATGAAGTGCAATGTTATAGTATTCCTATATTAATGTCACCCTTAAAAACTTTCTAATTGATTTTATAACTAAATAACATTACTATAGTATTTAGTGTATCAAGCATAGGAAATACACTGAATACTGCAGTAACATTATTAGTTGCAGAGACAACACTGGAAAAATTTTAAGGGCAGTCACTCTGTTTGTGCATGTAAGTTTCCATTCACTCCTAAGTATCTCTGTCAGTATGCTCATTTAATGTCATGAATATTTCATAGACTGAGTAGTGCATAAAAAATTCATCCTAACTATATATTTAAATGGTTTGTGAATCAGATTATACTCTAATTAGCAAAGCTCCTAATTGTAAATGGTTAATAATTTGACGATGGCTTGTCAGATTAATTCCATTATTATGTGGTTTATTTGTTTACATTTGCTATGATTTATCATCCTGGATAGTTTGACATCTTTTCTAATCTTGTTAATTCTAAAACAACTTGGGAAAAATTCTCATAACTTGAACTACCACTGATGAAGTGATTCTACATTCATTTTAAAGAGAACAGTTTCTAACTAGACTTTTTCCTGAAGTATTACAGAAATAAAAACAATTACATTGGAAAATGAATTGAATGGAATATATTTTCCTTCTCAACTATTAAGTGTTAACTTATTGTGACAGGTAAAAAAAAGGTGTAAAGTAGATATGGTGCCAATGAAGAAAATTACCCTTTGCTTTTGACTTAGACGTAAAACATTGCCTAAAAAAGTTTCCTATCAAGCCTCTTTCTATTTTAAAATAAAGACCTCTTGCATGAACAAAAGTATGAATTGTGCACCTACATTTATGCACACTAACTTCAGCTGGGTGTGTAGCCCATTGGTCATTATGTGTTATGAGGCCTCTGACATGCTGTCTAGAATGGCTCACGAACGAGAATACCAAACTCAAGGCCGATGGTCAAAAAACAGGGGAGAACCCAAATTGGGGTGTATGTCCTATAATTAGATTTCACCAACCCAATAATAAATGTAAACTCCCAAAGTAGGGCGGTCAAGTGATTAAAAAAATTAATCGTGATTAATCGAGCAATTAACAAAATTAATTGCGATTAATCACACTGCTAAACAACAAAAGAATACCATTTATTTTAAATATTTTTGGATGTTTACTACATTTTCAAATATATTCGTTTAAATTACAACACAATACAAAGTGTACAGAGTTCACTTTATTTTTTATTACAAATATTTGCACTGTAAAAAAAACCTCATACAAGTACTGTAGTGCAATCTCTTTATTGTGAAAGTTGAACTTACAAATGTAGAATTATGTCCAAAAATTATGTCCAAAAAAACCTGCATTCAGAAACAAAACAGTGAAAAACTTTAGAGCCTACAATCCACTCAGTCCTACTTCTTGGTCATCCAATCACTCAGACAAACAAGATTGGTTACAATTTGCAGGAGATAATGCTGCCTGCTTCTTGTTTATAATGTCACCTGAAAGTGAAAACAGGCATTCGCATGGCACTGCTGTAGCTGGTGTTGCAAGATATTTACATGCCAGATGCGCTAAAGATTCATGTCCCTTCATGCTTCAACCAACATTCCAGAAGACATGCTGATGATGGGTTCTGCTGATAACAATCCAAAGCAGTGCGGACTGACGCATGTTCATTTTCATCATCTGAGTCAGATGTCACCAGCAGAAGGTTGATTTTCTTTTTTGGTGGTTTGGGTTCTGTAGTTTCCGCATCAGAGTGTTGTTCTTTTAAGACTTCTAAAAGCATGCTCCACACCTCATCCCTTTCAGATTTTGGACGGCACTTCACATTCTTAAACCTTGGGTCAAGTGCTGTAGCTATTTTTAGAAATTTCACATCAGTACCTTCTTTGTGTTTTGTCAAATCTGCTATGAAAGCATTCTTAAAAATGAACATGTGCTGGGTCATCATCCAAGACTGCTATAACATGAAATAAATGCAGACTGAGGGTAAAACAGAGCAGGAGACTCTCCCCCCAAGGAGTACAGTTATACATTTAATTGATGCATTATTTTTTTAATGAGCATCATCAGCATGGAAGCATGTCCTCTAGAATGGTGACTGAAACATGAAGGAGCATATGGATGTTTAGTATATCTGGTATGTAAAGACCTTGCAACGGCAGCTACAAAAGTGCCACATGAACGCCTGTTCTCACTTTCAGGTGACATTGTAAATAAGAAGCAGGCAGCAGTATCTCCCATCAATGTAAACAAACTTGTTTGTCTTAGTGATTGGCAGAATAAGAAGTAGGACTGTGTGGACTTGTAGGCTGCTTTGTTTTTGAGTGCAGTTATGTAACCAAAAAAAAAAAAAAAATTCTGCATAAGTTCAACTTTCATGATAAAAAGATTGCACTTCAATACTTGTATGAGGTGAATTGAAAAATACTATTTCTTTTGTATATAATTTTTACAGTGCATATATTTGTAATAAAAATAATAATATAAAGTGAGCACTGTACTTTGTATTCTTTGTTGTAATTGAAATCAATATAGAAAATGTAGAAAAACATCCAAAAATATTTAATACATTTCAATTGGTATTCTATTGTTATAAGTGTGATTAATCATGATTAATTTTTTAATCACGATTAATTTTTTTGAGTTAATCGCGTGAGAGATTCAGTTTCTCCTTGTCAGGGATTTGTATCCCCTCCAGTCCAGAGTCCAAAACGGATTGGATGAGTTCATGTGTAGGTCTCTCCTTCCTGGAAGGAGTTAGGAATGCAGTCAGCAGGGCCTCTGTCCTTTGATGCTACAATGACTCAGTTGCCTCCAATGGGCCATACTTGTATGCAGGGTGAGCATTTTACCCTAATTAATGCTTCTTTTCCTGTTTGGTGAGTTATATAATTACAGAGATATACAACGCAAATCTCAATAGAACTTTATACCATGGGCTATAGAGGTTCTAAATGAGATTAATACATGCAGCATCCTACAAGCATTTTATAAAGTCTAAACACATTCTCAACAACTTAACATCTCTTATCTATTTTGATAATGCTAGCCCACCGGTAAGCAAGACTGGTTTCCAGCTATGCATTTGTAAGTGTTCAGTAAGGACTGGGGCCTTGGCATGAGCTGGCATCTGGTCTGCCAGTGTCACATGCTCCTCATGGTAAGCATGGTAAAAATGGTAAGCATATTTTGCAAAAAAATTCTCTCCAAAGAGTGTGACTTTTGACGAAGAACACAAACTCTCACAACTTTTGCATAAAACTGTAGGCCAAACATTTTCACTTTCATACTGAATGCCAGCTATGTTGGGTGCTTCTTTGTCCATCTCAGTTCAAAATTCATCATGCTAATATCTGGTTCTTAATCTATCTGTTTGCATGGGGGAAGTTTTTATTTTTTATGCATCATTCAAACATCAAAGTTCACTCACCTTGGCAGCCAGCTGTCTGACATCAACTGTCATGAAAAGGTCCAAAACAATGATTGCTGGGCAGGGCCGGCTCTACTGTTTTTGCCGCCCCAAGCAGCGCGCCGAATTGCCGCCGTGGACGCCGGGGGCAGTCCGTGTGCCGTTAGGGCAGCACGTGCGTTTCTGTGGTGGCGGCAATTCGGCAGCAGCTTCTGTCTTCAGCCGGAAGACAGAAGCCCCCGAATTGCCGCCGCGGGCAGCTGAACATAGAAGCTGCCGCCGAATTGCCACCGCAGCGGAAACGTGTGTGCCGCCCTAAAGGCACACGGACTGCCCCCGCCATCTGCGGCGGCAATTCGGCGCGCTGCTTGGGGCGGCAAAAACACATGGACTGCCGCCCCTTGCAGATCACCGCCCCAAGCACCTGCTTGGAATGCTGGTGCCTGGAGCCGGCCCTGTTGCTGGGAGCTCCAGATTCTCAGTCTACTGTCCAAACTGCAAATTCATCCTGCAGGGTTTAAGTACCGAGCGTACATCTGCATACAGCACATATCTGTCTACATCGTGTTCACCTTTACAGTCCACAGTGCTAACTAAAAAGGCCTACTGGAGCCAGACCCCTTCTAAATTTGTCTTACTCAGGAAAGGGAGATGGAAAATATCACTTGTGCCTTTTGAACCTTCCTAATAATTATTTTGTAGTTGTGAAATCTGGTTAAGACAAAAATCTGTATTTTTGCCAACCATCAGAAAGAGAAACAATTAAAAAGAAAAGTTTTATACATTGTTATGCATAATATGGTACTTCCTATGGCTCAGCAGCGCTCTTAGAATCTTACATTGCTTGTGAGTTGTATGTTTTTTATTTGCGGACATTCTATCATACAGTAAAGAAAAACAAACAAACATTATGTTATCCCTCAATATCCAACAGGTCAGTCATTGCTCTAGCTTTTAAACTTTTTCTTTAGCTACAAACCTGAACCACATCAGGAAGATTCACAATTCAAAAATTTCCTATTTAAATTAAAAGCAAGTTAAAAGCCAGAAAAAGAAAGTTAATAGCTGCTAATGGGGCTAAGGAGTCACGTCAAACCATTAGCCAATAAATACAAAGGGATGCATTCCAGCTATTAAACCAATTATAATTTTGGATTCCCCTGTTACCTGTCCCTATTCTGTATCATGGTAATAGAACGTTTCTGTCAGATAAAATGGATATTTTACAATGACTGAAATTTGACATTTTAATTTATTGCTGATGTGTAAAGGAAAAAGAATCCATAAATAAGGACTTCTGGACTCCATTAACTAATTTCACAACAGAAAAAGTCAACTAAGTGTAACCAACAACAGAAGAAAGCATCTCTGCAAGTAAGCTAAACCTCCCAAAGGGAAAGAGAAAGTGGTAGAGAGTAAGATATCACAAAATGAATACCTTGGAATTGAGATTAATGAAAGAAGAAACACTTATAGCACAAATCACATTAAGAAGTCATCAAAGCAGGCAGTAACCTATATTCACTCATAGCCTTCATTAGCATAATGTGGTAGAGATGATCTATCCAGTTGACAACTGCTTATTACAGATGGCCTGGAACACAACATACTTTTCCTTTTTTACTAGCTTATACCAAACAGCAAACAACATTAGATTGTAAACACACAGAGGGGAGAGGACTATACATTGCCAGCACAGATTATAGCTCTACTTCTTATTCCTTTATTAAAATACAGAGCAACTATTTATCTCACTCAATAACAGAGGCCCAAATCCTGTGAGATGCCAATCCAGCAAAGGCTGAGTATCGTCTGCTCCTAATGACATCAGGGGGCATGTCACACCCCAGGATTGGGCCCAGGTAACCAATAGTAGAACTGTGTGAAATAAATGCAGCACAGCCTCCAACCCCACAAAAAATTTCCTCACCCTCAATTTCATCACAAACTGGAAAACCAACCCCTGGTTCTTAAAGGTTTATGAACATCTGGAGCAAACCCATGCTCAGCTGAGCTGAGTTTATTTAAAAAAAATCATCCATTGGATTACTTTGAAACAAATTATTCTGAGTTTCAGTTTAAAATTATAAGAATGAATAAGTAAGATAATAGTCAGATATGTAAGGGTAAAGCCAGGTTCGGAGAAAGCTTTCCCTACACATCTGCCAATGCACCCAAATCCTGACTAGTGGCACAGCTCACATTCTAGACTTAAAACTCTCTGGGGCAACACTGACAAGCAATGCTGAATTACCATATGACATACATGATTTTATTCTGAAGAAAAAAGGATGACTTATTTTCACTTGTGATCTTAGTCTGACTCTCAAGCAAGGCCTCGATGAGTTGGGGGAAAAAATCAGTTTACGGTACTAATTTCTCTCTGAGCTCCTCTGTTTTACTACTAGTGCACACTTTAAAATAGACATGCTCCAGATACTCACTAACTACAATATACTAGCACACAGTCTGCAGCCTTTTAGATTTCATCTAAGACAAGTATGAGAAAAAACATTTCACAGTGTAATTTTATGAAAGCTTTTAGACAAAAGGTGCCATTTGTTATTTTACAATCCCAGTAAGTATTATTTTTCTTTTCGGTTAAAAAATACTCTCTCATATTTTCTGGCCACTTTGTGGAACATCCTTTAACAGTAATACTGGCTAGGACAGATATTTTTATTTTAATTAGGTTTGCTTCTTGTAACATCATTTTGCCAAATATACTTTTATGAAAGGTCAAAATTCATTTCAGAGTACTCCTTTAGCAAGCATATAATTATTAGCCAGACCACTAGCAGCAGAGCCAGAAAGTCATTAAAATAGAAAGTAAAACGGACCACCTCTGAGGAAGTTACTGTTTAATAGCACATTCTGTTACAATGTATTCCTCTCATTTTAAAATTCTATAAGTGCCTTATAGTTTGAAGTAAATTGGAAAAAAGGAGAAAAATATTTTGCATTGTCTTTATGTATCTTTTGTATTGATAGAAACCAGTTAAGTTCATGGAACTCATTACATTAAAAGAGGATTTTGCAATCTGTTGTGTGGTCAGCCAGATAGGAGTACATTCTACAAGAGCTATAAAGTGTATCAGAGTCCTATAAAACATGGATGAGTCCTATCATTTAAACTGAATTGCATTACTGCGAAAATTACAAATGCTCACAAAGTAGATTTTATGCATATTTTAGAAACAGCAATTATTTCAGTAATTTTGAAGGTACAATGCTCTTACATTTTTTATTTGAGGAAATAACTGTCACTCTTATTAACATCATACTGAACTGCTTTTGTAGGTTTATCAGGAATAAGGTCATTATGATACTGTAGATAAAGATTTCGTGTACTAATCTAAATTACATAAGAAAAGCATTTTATGGACTATTTATGGGGCTCCTGTTGATTAGCTGAGATGTTTAATGATAAGTGTTTTGGAAATTAAGCTCATGTTGACACTAAGATGCGCTCTGTTTAGGATGACATTAGAATGGCTGAAATTCACACTAATATGCTTCCAAAATTTACATTACTTCTGTGGCCAGTTCTTTTCCTATTAATCTTTTGTGCATCTGAGTGGGGATTGCATTACCTAGAATATTCAAACCAAGTAACTTCCAAGATACACTGCATGCACCTACCTTTGGGGTATGTAATGTAAATTTCCTGCCAGAAAGATACAAGCATAAAGTGAAGTATGACACCATCTCCCAAGAAGCAAGAGGTAAGAAAAATGTAGTCACCCAGACCTACAATTTACAGAATGAAGCTATACTCACTCTCTCTAGTCAGATAAGTTCCAAAGCTGATGGCACAAGCCAAGGGAGGAGAAGTAGGGTGAAGATCAGGAGGAGACTATGACAGCTGAATTGTTGCTAAGTAATTTTCACTTGTCATACATCTATCCTCTTTGCTATCCTCCATTATACTGCGCTAACAAGCAGGAGGGAGAGAAGGGTTACTTGATATTGAAGGTTGGTGTATCTTTCTACTAAAGGCAATCTCATTCAAAGCAAACATATCCCTTCTTTAGTGGAACACAATTGCATGCCAGGATGACCACATAGAAGTTTTGCAGCTTTTATCTATGGAAATCTCTACCCTTTCTGGTCTGCCCACTAGTGGAATATGTGTAGATTCTTCTAGGGTTACTTTACCCACTTTTGAGAAGGCTTGCTGGAGGATGGAGTCCCAAAACCAATGAGAAAGAATGGCAGAAGGCAGCTAAAGCTAGTCTTAGGTTCAGGAAGAAACAAACAAGCAATGCCTGGAACGGATTAAAAAAAAATCTTGGTTTGGTTTAATTAGAGTTTACAGTCATTTTAACATACAGTGAGAAACATTTGTATTCCTCAGGACAACTGGAATTTAGAACAAGAGCAGGCAAAGATAAAATATTTCAGATCAAACACAGGAAACAAGAAACATGGCAAACATGGCAAAACATAGCCCTATCTAGAGTAATGTGAAGATTATGAGAGGAATAGAAAGCTCCCATGTCACCCTGTAACGGGGTGTGACTTACCACCAGAGTGCCTCCTGCTGGCTGTCCTGGGAATTAGCTCGCATTTCACTGGAGTGCCCTTGTCTAGTGGTGTCTCGCCCGTCATCATTCTTGCCTCCATCTCTAGGACTTACGTTGCTCCCTGGACTGTGGCATCTTCTTCTGCACACAGCCCTCTGGCTGTTCCCCACTTGGTTCTCTCCTCCCTTCTGGGGGACCTGACAGTCCTCAGTCCAGGCACTTGCCTCGGTGGCAAACTGCAGTCTCTGGTCTAGCCACTTGCCTCAGTGGCAAACAGCAGTCCATACATTGGCCACTCCCCTCAGTGGCAAGTGGGGGGGAGGCAAAGAGCGGGTGAACCCGGGCCCACCCACTACTCTGTATACCGGCCCAGGGACCCTATAGCCGTCAGCCATGTACTGCCCCTCCTTATACTCCGCTATCTGTTTCCCTGGGCCACTTCCCCGCAGCCCTAGCACCTTCTCTGGCCTTGTATCAGGACCTCAGTCTGGCAGCTGTCAGGCTGGAGCTCCCTCTTGCTCCCCTGCCCAGCACTGCTCTGTCTGTGGTGCTGTCTCTCTCAACCCTCCTACAGGGCGGGCAGCCAGTCCTCCTTCCTTGGCCTCCAGGGAGAGACTGCCTCTGTTCTTCTCAGCAGCCCTTCCTATATAGGCCAGCCTAGCCCTGATTGGCTGCTCCACTGAGCCTTCTTCTAATTGGCCGGGTTCTCCGCAATGTCCCCAAGGCTGCTTCTTCTGCCTGTGTGGGGCAGCCACCCCACCACACCCCCATTCTCCTGGCTGAAGTCCTGACCACCAAAAATATGACCTAGACAGTCAGGAGTTTAAACAAATGGAGCCTAAAGGCTTGAAATAAGTGCCCATGAAGTAAGTCCCATATAAGCCAAACCCTGGATGAGTGTATACAAAAACATGTAACAAAAGAAAAGTATAAGGGTGAGTTTAAGTGTCACCACTTTCGCACCTTTATTAAAATGAAACCCTGGGCAAAACCACCTTTCTGTAATAAGAAGAAATGCAGATTAATACTTACAGAAGGCACCCTTGTGAAAGCCAGCCCAAAGAAACCCCAAATTTACTAGATAAAGTGTTTGGTGAGAGTGTTAGCTGCCTGCACACAACCCATAGAATATATCCCAGATCTGGGTATAAGTCAGCAGTAGGTTGATGCTGGCTCAGAGAAATATTTGACAGGGCTCTGAAAACAAAACAAGAAACTCTGCACTCCACAAGTATTGCTTCTTCTCCAGGCAGAGAGAGAGACATTAAAATGACGAGGATGGGACCATGGGAAAGGAGATTCAAGAAATTCAGACTGGATTACCAAATCCACAGATACAACCTTAACTTTGCATTTTGTGATCTGAGTATTCAATTGCATAATATTAACATTTTATTTTTATTTTTTTGGATAGAACACATAATAAATATTGAAGCATGTTTGCACACGTGCAAAGGTTGACTATGATAATCATTAATTGTGAAAAGGGTTTTGATTAACTGATGTTCAAGTAATTAAAAGCTATTCAAATTTTCTTCTAACTGTAAAATTAATTTTGTTGGAACTGTTATTTACTGTTATATACAGTTTGACTGGGATTTAACAAAGTCCTGTATTAACGGATACTTTGTTTTGGCACCGCTTATAAAAATCATCTTTCCAGAATAGAACATTAGATAAGATTACTACTATGTGGTAAGACTTGAATTGTTGTCTATTTACTTTATTACATGGATTATAACTTCTTCTAAATTCTGAGCATTCCGTACTAATTCATATAATTTTATTACAGTCATAGGATCGTTACCTAGCATTATTATTTCCTGTAACTATTATTTTAGTTAATAAGCCATACATTCAGCCAGAGCTTGATAACTGATTTGTTTAGTAAAGCAGGAGACAACCATGTCTGTGATCTCACACAGAGAACCAAGTAGGCAGACACCCCCGTACACATTTCCCTATGTGCAGCCCGACTAAAGTTAGCGGTCCCATCATGTGGTTGGTTCTCAGGGTAGGATCAAGTTCAAAACAAACAATATTTAATTATGAGTCATTAGTGTTGATAATATTACTATGCAAAGTTTCTGCTGTAGTGTGTCTTGTTCAATTCTGGTGAGGTTATTCATCCAGATCCATTTAAAGTCAACTGCTTTGTCGTGTGATAAATGCCACCATTCTCCATGCCACTTAAACTCACAATTTTGGGGATCATTTTCATTTGACTTCACCTCTCACATCTAGGCTTTTGACAAATGCTACTGCAACACATCCAAGATCTGCTTCTTGCTGCCTATCTTCAGTGTTAAGACCATCCATGCTTTGATTTCTTGACATTAATATCAAGGAAAATAAGAACGGGACAGAGACTTTCTTGTGTCTATTGTTTAAAATGGGTAATTTGCAAACAAATTGATTTCCTTATTGTCATACTTGGTGATGCATGCTCATGAGTTCATGGGAAGTTTAAACAGAGGCTAGTCTAGTTTCTGTAAGTGCAATAAAGAAGTCTTTACTGGCACTTTTATAACAAAAATGTGTTAAAGTTATGCCATGGGTATTAGTTTTTAATTTCCTGACTTACTTTATTGGACATTGCAGACTCCATTTGCTGTCTTGCTAGGGCATACACAAGGTAAGATATTTAAATTAATTTTCTTTATATTTAACTGTATCTGGGGAATCGTTTCCCCATCAATATTAAAGACGAGCTATTTCTTTGCTTCTTCCACCTAAAAGTAGTTTGTGCCACATTTCTTGTGTTCCTGCTCAGGAACGACAGTAGCAATTAGTTCCTTCTCTGCATTAGGAATTCCATCAGGTGCATATAAAGAAATGTAGTATGGATGATTTACGGAGAGGTAGTGTGGTCCAGTGGATAGGGCACTAGATTGGGACTCAAGACCCCTGGGTTTTATTCCCATATCTGCCACTTACCTGTTGTGTGTCCTTGACCAAGTCACATCACTTCTCTGTGTCTGTTTCCCCTCCTGTCCGTTGACTTGCCTATTTAAGATATAAGCTCTTCAGGGAAGGGACTTTCTCTCATTATGTGTTGGAACGCTACCTACCTCTGCTGAGTAGTAGAGGGCACTGGTCTCAGTTGGGGCCTCTAGGCCCTTCTGTAATATCAATAATAAACGTGAAAGGTGTAAGTTATTCTGTGTGCTTGTAGAGTATTGACTGTTTAATTATTCTCCAGAACAGAATGAAAACTAGTTGTCTCTTCTTATTTACCTATTTCAGGAGCTAATTGGATAGTTGCACTGAGGCTGCTTCTCAGTTAAACTTAGGGACAAAGACTAGCATCTTTCAAAGAAAGGAGAAAGCCTCAGTTCAATTTTTTCCTTCCTTTTTTCCAGCTCTTGGTGGTAAAGGCTGTCATATTTGATAGGAGAAAAAGAATTGCAATTGCTCCCTTGTGCCAGCTTGATTTAGAGAGAGTGTGAGAGAGAAAGAAACTGAATGTGTCAGCTATTTCCTGAAAATTGGAAGCTATTAGGCCCCAGCTAGGCCAGCTGTGGCTAATTTACAGACCCACAGGATGGTGGTCATGTAGGCTCTGGTCTCAGGAACTGAAGTCATAGGATTAAATGCTTTGCTTGCATGAGCAGGTGCAACTCCATCAACTTCAACTAAGTTGTGCTTGCTTGCTCCATTGGTGAATTTGGTTCTAACAATATCAGTGCTTTTTGAGTTTTGGGGAACTATATACTATGTTCAATTTGCCTTTCTGGTGTTGATAACTTGTTTATGCTTTTTACCTCCACTTGTCCTGAGTTGTCATTCTGCAAGCCTACCGCAGTCGGTCAGTGACACATAGTAAACAACAGAATTTCTAGCTCCTTCATTTAATAATAATTGCAATTTATTCTTTATGTGCTATTTAACATTGTGCAATGTTTCAATACCAAACTACTCTGGTGCTTTTGCAAAAACAACTATAATGTATTGGCAACATGATGTATTTTTCCATGTTTGCAAGCCAGATTTATAAAAATGTTACCCACAGATTTATGAATGTCTGTGTGCTTCTTTTGCATACATTGATCTGTTTGAATTCCTTCTACCCTCCACGTTCACTGCTGCCCTTGATTTCTGGTGAAACCTCACCAACAAACCCCTCTCTCCATGTGGACTTGTTTAGACTCAATGTATAACATATTTTAAACAGTATGAAATCTTTCTTTCCTTATAACCCTGAGCTCAAAATGGTAATTTTTTTTGCTTGCAAGAGGCTTTCAATCTGAGTGACACATTATTCTAGTCCCTGACCCTTAGTAAGAAAGCTTTTCTTGTAGTGCTGAAAGGGATGACATTTTATCCTTTCATTGCATAACTTCTATTGACAAGCCACTAAATGCACATGGGTATGGCCTGGCCAAATCAAACTAGTGTATCCATAACGACATTAAGTACTGGAGCAGAAGGTCAGACATTGTTCTGGTTTTTAACCATGAAATGAAAGTCGTGAATTACTAGCTACTGAAATATATATTGCTAGGAATCAAAAAGGTAACAGACTTTAAATGACATTAATATTATTCTGCTGCTTTTGGAAGCTTGCCTGCAAAACATATTCCAGCAAACTGTACCACACTAAAGCACTAGAGAATAATAATGGGCCAATAGTATGTTAATTTATGCATATATCTTTGACACATACAGCCCTCAAATTTGATAAGTCTGCAAATAATATATTCAAACATTTTTAGGTAGAGATTTTGAAGAAATATATATAAGAAAATTATCTTTTTTATACTTGCAGCTTGAGCAGGAAGGTGATGTGGTAAGATTGGATAAATAAGGAAATGCAGAGGAAGGTGGAGGCATAAAGGCATTTCAGTATATATATATTAAGAAAAGAGTTGTTATGATTCAATTCACCCTTTTCAAATCAAGTTCTAACTCCGTTTTTCTGCAGACACAACATTAGCATTTTCATATTTGGTCCCCCATCACAATGACAGTATGGCTGCTTCAAAGAAACATATGTATATAAAAGATCCTTTTTAATGGAAACACTTAAGTGACTTCAACTATAGTACTCTGAACACTTATAATTAGTATCCTCTTACTCTGCTTCTTCAAGTAACTGGATTTTGTTTTCTTGGTTTACTTGATACATGAATGGGTATATCAGGGTCTAGTGGATTGAAAACACGTAAAAAAAATCTGAAATTCTTTTGTTTTCATCTATGTTCTACTATTGACATGTTGCATGGCCTTCAGTCAGGCCACTTAACCTCACAGCTTACATATCCATTCAGTGAAATAGGTAAAATACCATCTCTACCTGGGGTACAACTAGTACACTGCAATGTAAACAATAGTAACAAAATAATAAAAAATAATATAATAAAACCTAGTGTTGTTCCAATGGCACAAGCACAAAAAAGTGATCCTCAAACACCCTTGCCCCTCCACCCCCATACACATTATATATATGGGATTGATCAGATAAATTCAGATAGGAGAAAAAGATAGACTGGTATATGTACAGTTCAAAGGGGGTTAATAATAAATGTGTACTAGACTAAAGTCTGCGAAGGAGAGTTGCTGCTGTTGTACAAAATGTACCTCTGTAATCAATAATACAGGGGCTTCTTCCTGTTATGAACAACTATAGTTCTGATCAGACAAAAAAGATCTGGGGGTCTTCTATGTTGCTAAAGCTCCAGAAGATAACAGATGTTGGCTTTGCTTAGTCAACCTAACCAGGAGAAGGGCCAAACCACTGTGGAAAAATCATAAAAAAGCCCCACAGCAAGGAGCTGCAGAGTACTTGGGATCAGACTGAAAGGAGAACAGTGTTTACATTGAGCTACAGCAGCACTTTTCCATCATGTACTGCAGAATTTAAGCTTTAATTTTAAGTTTCTAGCCCTTGTTACTGCAAAGTAAATCTTTCAGATAGGACCCTGAGGATATCATGTCTTAGTGAGGTCTGGTCTACGCTACGGACCTATATCAGCATAACTACATCGCTCAGAGGTGTGAAAAATCTTTATCAGTGGAAGAGCTGCCACCTGTTGGGGAGTTGGATAAACTACACCAACGGGAGA
This sequence comes from Emys orbicularis, assembly GCF_028017835.1. NCBI lineage: Eukaryota > Metazoa > Chordata > Testudines > Emydidae > Emys > Emys orbicularis. The sequence continues at coordinate 90,948,887 of NC_088687.1, read as the reverse complement.
CTCGCTCTCATCAGGGTAAAGTGTCTTCATTAAAGCGTGACAGCAGCAAAATGCAGCTGTGCCAATGCAGCATTTTAAGTGTAGACCTGCCCTGAGTCTCAAGAGAGAGGCCTGATATGATATCTTTGAGAGAGGTGTGAGTGGCCCCATTGATTTAAGCAGCATGTTCAGTGATGCCCATTTTAGCAGGAACATCCAACTGCTGGTTGTGGGTGTAGGTAGAACAAGAGTAGAGTTCAATCACTTTCCTCCCCTCAGCACTGACAACCATGGATGACTCATGCCTTCCCATGCTGAGGGGGCTCAATCTAAAGGGGAGGACACATAACCACCCATGTGTCTCCTCTGCCTAGTGGCCCTCCCCCCGGCCCTGCACACAGCCCAGGAATGCCATACTCTCCCTGCTCCATGTTACCTGGGGGGGGGGGGGGGCTTTATAATAAATGTAAATTGGTATTCTATTAGTGTTTAACACTGTGATTAAAACTAGGATTAATTGTGACCATTTTTAAAAATATAGTTAATTTGTTTTGAGTTAATCGCTTGAGTCCACTGCGATTAATTGACAGACCTACTCCAAATCAATATTAGGGAAGTCATGCAAGGTTAGCTCAGTAAGAAATGAAGGCAGTAAGTCCAGAGATTATTTTAAAATTATTTTTTTAACATGAAATAATTTGTTACAGCTAAATATTTCATTGTAGTTACAAGCAAGCAGTACAATAACAAAATGTTTAGGGATATATTTTTGTGTAACATACAGGGAGTCAAATGAATCAAAATAATTCTTGGTCCTGGGCTGAGAGCCATTGTAATTGTGTTCATCCTATAAAAAATCCTTCAGGGACAGAACTATGTACAGAATTCAATACACATACTATGTTGAAAAAACACTTCTTGGTAACCAAACAAATAGAGATCCAGAAAATATGGTGATTCTCGGTAAAATATTCTATTATCATTTGTTTCTCAGATTTCAGTGCCTGACAGCCCAAACAGCTTGAGCAAATCAGAGAACAACAATGACTCCATCTTACCCTTATACAAAAATGGTTTATTAATTTCACCCCGGTAAAAGGCACAATTTAGCAGGGATATCTGATACCAAATGAGAAATACAGATACAAGAAGCAGTAGAGAAATAGGACTCAAGCTGAGTTCACAACTAAAGTTCCCAAGGGCAACAGATAGATTTATAACAACAAGGGGCCATTGTCTCTGAGGAGCAAAAGAATTAGATGCTCTGGGTGACCTCAATAAAGCATGTTAATTAAAATTCGCATTTGAACAGGTTCAGTAGTTTGCAGCTGACAAAAACAGATTGAAATGGTTTCAATAGATTATATTTTTTCATGTTGGAGAGCCATTAAGAAGCCACTAACCTCTCAATCACTTTAGACAGAAATAGTGGTTCTGATTTTCTGCTGTTACTGCAGTGTAAATCAGGACTAAAGCCATAGTAACTTTTTAAAACAAGCTGTTACCAAATCCTGTTAATTCTTTCTCTATAAAACCTCAAAAATTCAAGCATTCTTTTCTGTCCCGACAGCAAAAATTCTTATCTGCCTTGGTTATGTATCACATTGACTACTGCAACTTTCCCTCTCTGGTCTCTAGTTCCCATGCTGTCTATTCAAAGATCAATAGCAAAAAATCTTCTTCCTCACCTACTTCTCAGACCAAGTCACTCCTCTCTTCTACTGATTAAATTGACTTCCTTTCACATTATGCTGAACTAAGATGAGCTTTTATTCTTTGAACAACTCCACCCCTGCTGCATCTCTATCTTATTCCTCATTACTCTTCTTGTCCCTTTTACTCAACCAATGAATCTCATTCCATTTTTCTCTTTCTGCTAGCTCTTCCATGAAACGTCTGGTACTCTTTCCATCACAGCACACTCTTTCTTCAAAAAACCTCCTAAAAACTAACTTCTTCCAAAGAGCCTGCCCACGTTAATAAGATACAGACAACCATCCATTCCACCAAATAAAATGTTAAAACTCGAGCTTTAAGATAGCTTCATCTTCTGGTCTACCCTCTGGATTCGGAGCCTAATTAGTTTATAGTGCAAGATCTTCAAGACCAAATCTTCATTTGTGCTTTGTACAGTGCCAAACACATGGCCAGCCAGTACTTAACAAAGACACTTTTACAGATTCATAGCTTCTAAGGTCAGAAGGGATCATTGTGATGATCTAGTCTGATCTCCTGTATAACACAGGCCATAGAATTTCCACAAAATAATACCTAGAACACATATTTTATTAAAACCTCCCATCTTGATTTAAAAATGGTCAGTGATGGTGAATCCACCCTAACCCTTGGTAAATTGTTCCAAGTAAATGGTAATTACTCTCACCATTAAAAATATACACCTTATTTCCACTCTGAATTTGTGTAGCTTCATGTATTCCATATGTCTGCAATAGGCAACTCCGGTATTATTTATTATTGTTATTTTAAATGTAAAAGTAAACATATTACAGGGGAGTTCAGAGGATTAGTAACTGAGGATAAAGCCTTTTGTCTCTAAGTCACTGGTCTGAATCCAATGAATAAATCTGATGACTGTTCAGAGGCCTATATAACAAGAAGTGATGTTCTCAGCTGTTTGAAACCACTAAAAAAAATCCAAGGCAAACTAATTTGTTAAGCAACCAGACAGTGTGCTCAGCATTATACAAGACACAAAATGCAGACAGTACCTGCCCCAAAGATCTCACCAAGATCTAAATAAGAATTCTATCAATATCTATTGAGTGCACCATTCACCATGATATCTGTCAGTCTCATCAGAAAGAACAAGTATTGAATGGGCATAGAGATTGAGCTAGTCTCTGATCCTGCCTGAACAGACTTGATACACAGTGGTGGGGCAATTTAGGGAAAGCTTGGACTATTGTCAGTGATCTGTGCATAAAGAGAAATATACATTTTACAGTGTTACCAAATCTCGTAACCTTTACAAGTAATAAATTCACTGTAGAAATGAAAGGAAAATGGTAAATCTACCATACTAAAAAGCCAGTGAATAGGATTTTTGATTAGGACTCTGTAAATCTAAGTTTGTTAGGCTCAGTCTACAATACAGAATGCTCCTGTTTGATGAAATCACTTTTCTGGCACATACTGACACTGTTAGAAAGTTCAGTGCTGTACTATTCTAATACTAAGAGAATATGCAACATTTTCCAAAGATGAAAAGCCTTGCTGCCACTAAATAAATAACTCTGTCCATCACAGCTATCTTGCCTCAATCTGATTAAATTCTGTTCTCAGGGGATCAAAAGACTTCTAATATCCTATTTAAAAAATAACACCTCCGATTTTTAGCATTTAAACTGACTAAAAAAAATCTTTAAAGTAACTCTTGCTAAAACGCTTGAAACTATATTTCATTTGTCTAACTTGGTTTATAAGTACTGTCTTTAGGCATTGAAGGGGAATGCCCAGACCACCACTTAAACTTACTGTGCTACATATTCAAATGCCAGGTTAGTCAGCTGCTTAAGGAGAAAAAATGAAAAATTGAACTAGCTTAGCAGGCAGGATTTGAAGATCTGCTCAGCAGTGGGGAAGTCCCTAACCCAGAACAATGTCACTCCCTATATTCAGTCCATCTTTCCCCACCAGCCTTCTTGGAGAGTGAGATATCACAAATACAGCACAGCTTTGCACACCAAACCTCCCCATTCATCAGTCTCTTTGGGTACGTTTTCACTACCCGCTGTATCGGCAGGTAGCAATCGATTTATCTGGGATCGATATATCGCGTCTCGTTAAGACGCGATATATCGATCCTCGAAGGCACTCACCGTCGACTCCGGAACTCCAGCAGAGCGAGCGGCAGTAGCGCAGTCCACGGGGGAGCCGCGGCCGTTGATCCTGCGCCGTGTGGACCCCAGGTAATTCGATCCAAGATACTTCGACTTCAGCTACGCTATTCGCGTAGCTGAAGTTGCGTATCTTGGATCGATTCCCCCCCCCCCCCAGTGTAGATCAGCCCTTTACCTCAGCTTCACTCCACACCTGCCCCTCCCACCTGCCCATACCACTCTGTTCCCTTTTTCCATTTAGTTGACCTTCTAAGCAACCAGCTCTACCTCCCTCCCCCGCACCCCAAATAATGGAATTAAAATGTTTGCTGCCATCTCTTTGTTCACTCTGCTTGTGTGTTCTACCCCTTCCTCCATGTGTTTGTTTTATTATTTGGACAATATTATCTCATGGGCTATGTATACACTGCACATTAAGCCCTAGTCTGTGGGACCCAGGCTTGTGGCTTTAGCCTTTCCAAGCCTGTGCTTGAGCATCCACACTGCATTGTAAACCCAGGTTTACAGTTGCTGGACCCAGGTCTCACTGTCATGCTAATGCATCCACTATTACACTACACAGACCTCATGACTTTAGTCTGTGGCTCAACCTGTGTCCACACGGAAAAATGACAGAGCTTGGACCAGAGTCCCAGCAGGACTCAGACTCTAATCCAGCCCCTAGCAGTGTCCTAGGACCCTGCTCCTGAGTGTTTGCTGATCTGACCCAGACTTATCTGTGTGTGGATGGAAGTGAGGCTTGGGCTCAAACCTGAGTCAGAGCCCAGGCTTAGTGTGAAGTGTAGACATACCCATTGTTTCCCTGTACTGATCAGTCTGTCTCTATCCATCTCTTATCTTATTCTTACATTTTAAGTTATTTGGAGAAGGGATGCTCCTTTTCTTCTGTGTTTGTACAGCACCTAGCACAATGTGGTCCCAGTCCATGACTGCAGCTCCTCAGTGCTATGGTTATACAAATAATCAAGTATTTCAAGCAACAGAGTGCTCCGCTAACATCATGTGGGTGTGTTGGGAGTATACTGACTCAGAAGGAAGAGTTACATATGTTGAATAACCAATACAGCTTTTGAAGAACCTTTGGGAGGTTTCAAATCCAAGTACTGACCATAGCTGACTTTGCTGTATTTATGAAATATGAAACTATCACACTCTGAGGCGGTTCACCTGCTAGTTACTTAGCTACAATGGACCAGACAAAAATCAGCATTTATTTTATCGTGTACTATAATATTTGCTTACCATGAGAACATATTGTAGCAACAGAAAAACATTACATCTTGTTGCAGTATGGTACATGTTGAAATGAGGTGCTGCATAAATTGCCCCACATATTTCTTGCTATATTTATGGATTTTAAAAAAAAATCAGCACAAAATAATTTACAGTGATTTGTTTTTCCTCTAGCAGGCAAGTAGAAACTGTCTCCTGCAGAATTTGAAAATATTTTAATACAAATATATAGCCAGACTTCATCAATAAACACTTTTACAGTTAGTGCTTCTCTTTTCATTTGTAACAGTAAGTTTTACCTGTTTTTTTTTAAATCTTACAGCCTTGGAAATATTTTAGGCCCCTACTGATATTACCATTGAACATTTATGTAGGATTGATTCTCCTCCTCTATTTCTTATGCAGTCATTATGGCTGTTTCATTTACTTGGTTCTTTGTGAACCAGAACCACCCAGAGATGCCAGAGGGGAGGGGCTTTTGCCCCTGGCCCCCCATTTGAGAGGGCCACTACATCAAGTGGCGTTGTGAATGGGTGTGCAGGGTTGCAGCAACACTCACTGAAATTTGGCCTGGTAGGTCCCCATCACAATAGGGGCATGTCTGGGCTAAACCTGTCATGGGACCTGGAGTGGGAAGCCATGCCCAGCACCATGAGGCAAGAGCCAAAATGCCACTGCAGAGTGAGTGTGGTATGGGCTTGCTCTCCAACCCTGGGCTACCCTCAGTAGTAATATTTTGGAAGGGGGGGGGCCTCAATTTCAGATTTTGTCCTGAGCTCACAGAAACCTCTGTGCAGCCCCAATACCATTAAAGACTGAACAGCACCTAAACTTTTTAAGGTGCAGATATTTACACCTCTCTTTCTCCCAACATGACACTGAACCTATGTTGATGTCTCAGAAAATTAAACATGGGATCTCAATAGGTCTAGCAGGCTCTGACTGCCTTGCAGCTTTCTCCAAATCACTTGGGGTCTTGAGTGTAAACTTCATTCTCCATGCATCCGACGAAGTGGGCATTCACCCACGAAAGCTTATGCTCCAATACATCTGTTAGTCTTAAAGGTGCCACAGGACTCTCTGTTGCTAACTTCATTCTGGTGCACCTCTAAATTCACAATGCCACAGAAACTTGCAGAAAGCTCAGAAGAGATAGCCAGACAGGCTGTGTGAAAACTACCAGCACATTTAGTGCCTTAATTTAAAACAAAATCCATCTTCACCATTCACAAAATCCAGTGTTCCACTTAAGAAGAAATCAAAGCCAAATAAGTAAAGAGACTCTTATGAAACTGATAGAAGCTTTGTTTTATATCTGAAATACTTTGTTCATACTGATTCTGCCTTTTCTTTAAAAAGTATCCATTCCATTACTAAACTACAAGAAGGGACAGGAAACAGTATCCAATTTTAAATTGTTTCTGTTTCCTTAGTGTTGGTGTGAGAGCTTTTTCCCTTGCAAATTCTGTTACCAGAAACAGACTTCTGATATCTCTCTGCCCTGTAGGGAGAGCTTTTGAAATCTCTGCTTAAAGCATATATTTTTCTCTCCTTATGTCATTGGTCTCAGAATTATATGCATTAATTTATCCACCACACAATGTTTTTAAATCAATGTAATTTATACTACATGGTATGTACTATTTCATGATACCCAATGCTAGGCTAAGACTTGCATGCAAGTTGCTATACAAAATAAAACTATACGGTATAACTTCCAGATGCAAGGTGTGGCTATTACAGGTATAGTTAGTGATGACAGCATGCACTTTCTATACCTTTCTACAATCTATGATTTCTGCTTTATACAACATATCAAGCTTTCCTATTTATTTGCAATCTGAAAGTTTTCTGTTTACCATTTTTCTGTATAGCTTCTATGCTGCTCTTACAACTCCTGCAGAATTTTAGAGCTCTTATCCAACTTTCATATTTGTATTCCTTTTTAACCTGACACCTTGAACTGTCGAGAATTGGCTTTCTTTTGAGATCTGGTGGGTTCCCACAGGACCATTCCTTGAAGAGTAGAAAGCTGAGCTCAGAGGTGACCTTTAGGCCTCTTCTTCATTTTGCTGCTTGTTAGCAGATTGTACGTACAGTTTGATGCCAGACAGAAGGCTTTGCTGTAGATCCACTTTGTGGTTTCCCCCTGTGTGCTACTATTTCTTTGCTAAAAAAGAAAAAAGATGGTCTGTTCTAACACTATACAGAACATAAAGAGATTATTTGGATTTCTGTATATAAATTGCATGTATTACAGAGTATTGCAGGAGTAAGATCTACAAACTATGAGAGACAATATTTAAATTAGTGTTATTTTATTGTTGCGTCTTCGATTATATTAACTTTTTCCTATTTATTGTTATATATTTGAAGTTATTTTGAATGAGTGTACTCAGTGTTAGAGACAAACATGGGATTTTCAGTCTGGTCCAGATGGATAAGTTTTCAAATGAAAATAAGATGAAGCTTTGTCTTTGAAACGAAGGGAGTTGCAGACATGTGTTGTAGTTATTCCCTCATGGCACATACATTTGTAGTGGAATACTCTTTCCTACTTTAAATTTAAAGGTGAAGAGAACCAGGAGCTAAAAATCCCTAGCTCCTGGGATGTCCCAGTGTCAAAGAGTGACTGTCCTCTTTAAGAGGGAGAAGGGTCCAGTTTACCCTTGACTGATTACTGGCTGTCCAAATGGACTTATAGGAAGGCACCAGGGCCTTATAAAGAGGGAAACAGAAAGAGGAAGGTGGGGAGGGCTGGAAGAGATGGAAGATTTTCTCATCCCAAATAAAGTTGCATCTATTAGACAGGGAGAATGGATACAAATTGGGGGGAAGGGAAAGAGTAAAAGCAGAATCAGATGCTGTTGTGATATCAGCAAAAATGCAAAAAGCTGAAGAAGGAAATAAACCAAAGTGTTATAATTGTAAGATCCCTAGCCAAAGAAATAAGATTACGTGACCTTACCCCTGTGATAGTGGCTGACTGGATTAAAGGGGATAAACAGCCAGGAAGCTGTGAGATGGGGATTTTTTTAGTTGACTGAAAACAAACAGCAAGCTGATAAACTGCTAAAAACTAAGATGCTACGGAAAGTTAAAATAAATGCCAGCTACAAAGTTATTTGACTGAAATTTTGTATTGTATTTGTATACAAGGAGGAAAAAGCAAGCTATCAACAGCAGTGAGGATTACATTTAAGGGAGGGACTCTACCGGAGAAAGTAACATCAAGGTTTCAGAGGTTCAGAACTAAACCATATATTCCCCCTCCCCTAAGGTACTAAAAGTGCCAATGGACATGTAACAATTGTTTGTAAAGGGAAAATGAGTTGCAGTTAATGTGGGAGGGAGCATTTCAGAAAGGACAGAGGTCAAATGTAGTAACTGTGGTGGGAGTCACAGTCCGGCATATAGAGGGCGTATTATAGCAAGACAAGCTAAAGAGATACAAAAACCAAAAATTGTTAACAATATATCTTATGCGGAAGCTTTAAGGAGACTCTCAAAGCATCAGGCAGAGAAATAAAAGACAATCAGCATAGGAAAAAGGGATCTGCAAACACAGCCTCATTCTACAAAGAACATAATAAACACTATGGAAGGAACAGGCGATGATATATTAGTAATGAAAAAAGAAAGGTTTATTGCATTTATGATAGAAGTGATAAATTGTACATCACAAACTGGGAAAACAAATCAGAAAAAAATGAAAATTATATAGCAAGGGCAAAGGGAAAATACTTGTATATTAGCAATTTGTCAGTGGCCTGTATTCATAAAATTTTGCATGAGGTTAATGGTGAAATATGATTAGTATATGGATCACAATTTTTTGCTGGAAGTTTGATCGAACATGATCAAGAACTAAAAGAAAATATGCTGGAAATGAAAATTAAAGCAGATATAAGTATCCAGCAAACATGGTTGAATAAAAAAAGCCCTGCATTTAAAATTTCCTTTAGGCAAGACTGAGAACTAGGAAGAGGAGGAGGTGTTTGTACTTGCATGAGGGAAATATTAAACTGCATAGTATTAAAGAATGAAGAAGTAAACCCAGAATACAGTGGTGCTGAGTTCCCAATGCAGAAGAGAAATATTTCTTTAAGGATTTATAATATCTATAACCTGTGTGGGAAATTAGAAATCTCAGAGCTACAAGAAATAGTGAAGAAGCTAAAAGACCATACATTATATGTGGTGACCTAAATAGTCATTAACTAAGTGAGACAATTAGTAAGGAAGTAAGCTAACTGATAAAAATTGTACAAGCTTAGAAAAGTTCAAGGATGAAAATAATCCAAAGTTTTTAAATGATAGTACCCCAACTAGATTTAATGCAGCAGATGGTAGTTTTTCCTGCTTAGAATTGGGAATTATAATATAAGTTATTGCAAGGAATTGCAAATGGGAAATCTATAAGGACAAAAGAATGGGGAGCAATTATTTCTGTATAATTATTACCTTTCAAGGGCAAGATAAGGTTGAAGGTAATGGAAAATTACCACCTGAAATTTTAAGAAAGATAACTGGGAGCTATTTACCAGTAAATGTGCTGAATTTTTGAATAATCATGACAGAGCATTTCAGTGATAGTGTAATAAAGGGATTAATAGCAGCAGCTACTCTAGCCATATCTAAGATATTAAAGTACCCCAAAACGAAAACTCACTTCCAGGGTGGAATGAGGAGTGCAAAATGGCAGTGAATGAAAGGAACAAAGCCTATAAAAAGTGAAAAATACAATGAATAGTGAAGATATAATGAAATATAAACATATTAAGGAAATAGCAAAAAGAATTATTTAACTCCCCCCCCCCCCCAAAAACAAAAACAAAAACAAAGAAAGAGTTGGAGGAAGCATTGCAGGCAGATAAATAAAGATACCAAGACATGAGAAATACACAGGCAAATTAGAAGAATGGATGGAATTCAGACTAATAGTAGTCATAACCCAGGTCTCATTGGGACTGACAACATAGTTAGAAGTTCTGATAATGAGAAACCAACAGTTTTAGCAGAAGCTTTTCAAGGGGTGTGTAATGATGAAGTTTTCCATCATATTAAAAGACTATTCATTGAAGACAGCCATGATCTATTATGTAGTTGAGGTAAACATGAAGATAATACACTGAATAATTTTGCATGTGAGAACTTGAGAAAGCTATTGATATCAGCAAGAATACACCCCCAGGTAAAGATAACCTATGTAATAGTGTTTAAATAGCTCTCTGAAAGCAATTTGAGGGTTCTTTTGAAATTATGTAACACTATAGGATATCGGTAGGGTAGAAACATGCAGTAGTAATACCTATACGAAAACCAGGCAAATTATCCATGAAGTGAATGCTTATAGACCAATTGCCTTTATATGCTGTCTGGGTAAAATTATGGAGCGAATGGTGAATGGCAGATTGGTTGTCTATTTGGCAAACAATGGGATTATAGACAAGGAACAGGGTGGTTTTAGGAGAGGAAGATGCATCATTGATTACGTTGTTAAATTAGAAATCAAAATACATAGAAGTAAAAGGCGCAAAGGTTTTTATGATAGCTGTGTGTCTAGATGTTGAAAACGTGCATGACATGCCATGGAGGGAAGGCTAGTTGTACAGTGTAGATGCACTAGGGATAAGGAAAAGAATATATGGGTGGACTAGAGAATTTTTGAGTAAAAGGACCACACAGGTCAGAGTTGGGAACATTATGTTGAATATATATAATGTTAACACTTCCCTGTGGTGTATAATTTTTATCAGCCCAACCTTATTTAATATTATGATAAATGATTTCCCAGAACAAATAAGTGCTGGGGTAGGTGTCATTCTATTTGCAGATGATTGTGCTCTGTGGGTTAGGAGCAAGAATGTTGAGGTGGCAGAAAAGAAAATCAAAGCGTTACAAGAGACCTCTGACTGAGGAAATGCTGGGGTTTCAATGTTTCCATTGCCAAAATCAAAGGACTGAACTTTACAAAAAGGAAAATTACAAAGGAATGTAAACTGTATCTGTATGTAGAACAAATAGATATATAGTTAAAAGGTTTAAATTCTTAGGAGTAATATTTGATACTAAATTACTTTGGAAAGATCGTATAGATTTTGTTTAAGATAAATGTACAGGAAGGATTAACTTGCTTAAAAGTCCTGCAGGTACTAATTGGGGGGCAGATAAGAAAACACCGCTGACCTTGCACAGAGCCTTAAACAGACCAGTTATTGACTATGGCTGCCAAGCTTTCAGGTCAGCATCAAAATCAGAACTTAAATTAATACAAGCCCACACACTATGAATTGCATGTGGTGCATTTATTACAACACCTATATGTGTGCTACAGAAATGCCAGTTACACTACAAATAAAACTACTGGACCTAACTTTCCAGGCCAAAGTTAATGGGAATTGCAATGATGAAAGTACCAAACGAATATATGAGGATTGTTGGGAATCTGATAGAAGAACTTAAGCACACGGTAGAATTCCATATGCCATTCGAGTTGAAGAGTGGATGCTGGACTTGAAAGACAAGTTTCAGAGTAGCAGCCATGTTAGTCTGTATCCGCAAAAATAACAGGAGTACTTGTGGCACCTTAGAGACTAACAAATTTATTAGAGCATAAGCTTTCGTGGGCTACAGCCCACTTCTTCGGATGCATATAGGGTGAAACATATATTGAGGAGATATATATACACACATACAGAGAGCATGAACAGGTGGGAGTTGTCTTACCAATTACTTAATTGGCCTCTCAGAGTTGGTAAGACAACTCCCACCTGTTCATGCTCTCTGTATGTGTGTATACATATCTCCTCAATATATGTTTCACTCTATATGCATCCAAAGAAGTGGGCTGTAGCCCACGAAAGCTTATGCTCTAATAAATTTGTTAGTCTCTAAGGTGCCACAAGTACTCCTTTCTTTTGAAAGACAAGGTAAAACTGAATGAAGTCAAAACTTTTAGTCATGGGAAACTTTTAGTTATGGATAGAAAGTCACATGTTCAATAGTGGATTTAGATTTATTTTATAAACTTAAGGGTAAGAAAGAGATGGTAAGTATTATAAATGAAGTGTACCATTATATAGAGGAAAAGTGGAGTTGGTTTTGTCAAATATACACAGAAGGATTCAAAAAAGGGGAAAAAAACAGGAAGAGTGGGGACAGCATACTGTATGCTAAAATTAGGAATTAGTACACCGAAAAGAATATCTGATTATGAAGTTTTCATGACAGCCGAACTAGTAGCAATAAGGCTAGCATTAAATTGGCTCTGGGATGTGCACCCAGAAGCAGCAGTCATTTTTATTTTTTAATTTAACCTCAGGCTTTATGGTGATAAAAAGGTGGTTTCAGTATGTAGAAGAGATTTAATCAATGAAATTATATTTCTAATAACTCAAGTACTACAGATAGGTATACATGTAGCATTAGTTTGGATCTCAGAGCATATAGGGATAACAGAAAAAATGGTGAACAAAGCATCTAAAACACTATAAGAAATGGAAGGATTGACAAAGAAATATCCTTGAGCAAACAGGAATTCAAAAACCTAGTAAAATTTTTTTTAAAAAGGAATGGCAAAAAATTTGGATTCATGAAAAGAGAGGAAGAAGATATTTTGAATTGTGCCCTAGAGTTGAAGATAACAACATACTTCAGGACTAATGAAGTGATTTTGTTTAGAGTACTAACTGGCCATTGTGGCTTAAACAAAAATATTTTTCAAGTAGACACAAAGATGGACAGTGTGCATGTTTCAAGAAAAAAGAAACAATTGATCACCTTTGATAAAGGAAGGAAAAGCTTTCTGAGGAATTTAAACATCTTAAGGTAACAAAAATCATGTTATGGTTATGTATTCAGTAAAAACATTGGGGAAATGGGGTATTAAAAAGGTGGTGTTATATTATCTGAAAGACAAGGTGCAAAATGAGAGAATATAAACTGCTAATATTGAGGAATTGTGGTTGGTGATGGTTATAGACTGTCAGTCAAAGCGGCTTCACCATTTTAAAAAAAGAGAAAAAAGGAAAAAGCTGGGGAGGTGCCTGCAGGTGAGTTTGAGCCTTCTGTGCTGCCCTCTCTCAGCCCAGGGAGATATGGAAAGATTCCTGGGAAGCTGGGAGAGACACAGTCGGAGAGTTGGAGTAGAAAATGGGTTCAGCCAAGTAGGGCTGGGAAGGATGGAATTGGGACCCTGAGGACTGTTTTTTCATTGGATCAGTTTATGACAATAAACCAGGGTATTACTGACAGAGAAAAGCCTGTATGGAGTTTCTCATGAGTCCAAAAAGGAAAATTGAGGCATGATGCTGCTGAACCATGTTTTGCCAGAAGATGATGCTATAGGGCAGGTATGCTATTTTACACTCAGTCATTCCAAATGGATCTGGCCCATATACTGCCCTAGTGCTGATTTTTCCTGTTAGGGCAGGTATAATCTTTGCAAGATGTGGTCGGACTGACTCAAGAGCCACATGGTCTAAAATGTATCAGCCATGGTCTTGAACTCTACAATGCTCCTTTCTGTTATTCAAGCTTTAGGAATTCCAGAAGTGGAATGCAAGTGTTGTACCTAAAGATTCCTCTCCTGGTTTCATTTTTTTTGGCATATGTCTATGCACAGCCTGGGCCTGAACTTGGACCCACAAGAATAGCCTCTTTCATGGTATTGATAGCTTGCTACTTCTGCTCCTGGCCTCAATCAGAATCAGGAATTGAAAATGGCATGAAAATAAGGGGGGAAATAGTGAATTTTCTCCATCTTTAGCAGTGTTTTGAATTGGGCCCAACAGATGTGCAATGATTCAGGCTGGTTCTTATTTTATTCAGACTTGTTCATCTTCATGGTGATACATCTTTTGTTCAAACCTCCACACATGCAAGGTCAACCACAACAATCATTTTAAACAATCTCCATGCCACTGATGGATTTGAAAAGTGTATACAAGTCACGATAGCAACCAGTTCCTTTAAATCATAACAGTATTCTTTTTTCTTCCAATTCCAACATCCTTCTTTGCCTGTCAGTTTTTATAATGGTCTAAAAAGCATTTGTTCATAATTGTAATTCAATAAGGAAGTGACTGTAGGCCATGTTTCAGGTGGAAGGTTGATATTTATGATTTTCTGTGAAAACTATGACATTGGAGAGGGTTCAGAAAAGACCTGCTAAAATGATTCAAGGTCTAGAAAACCTGGCTTACAGTGAGACTTAAGAAGCTCATTGTATTTCATTTATCAAAGACAAGGTTAAGAAGTGGCTTTTCCCATGGTCTATACATTCCCATGTAGAGAGAAAATATGATACTATAGAGCTCTCTAACTTAGAGAAGTACATAACAAGATCCAATGTCTGGAAATTGAAGCTAGAGAAATTTAAATTGGAAATAAAATGCACTTTTTAAACAGTGAGGCAATTAACCATTTAAAAAGCTTAAAAATGGATCTGGTGGATTTTTTCATCACTTGAAGATTTTAAATCAAGACTGGATGCCTTTGTGAAAGAAATCCTCTAGTTCAACCAGAGGTTATGGCTCATGTCATGCAGGAGATCAGATTAGCTAACCAAATGGTCCTTTCTGGTCTTAAATCTTATTTAGTGGTTTTGCTTGGTTTCAACCTGAAAATGGGCAAAACTCACCTGTTTTGCCTCAATTTTACTTTGAATACATTCAAATCCCAAACCAAAAACAATAGTATGGGGTGTGAGCCCACACAGATTAAACAAAAAGAAAAGATTTGTATTTAATCACCAAATCTGTAGAGTTTCACACAGCTTCCATAAACTGAAAAGCAAGTATTTTTACTTTCTCTTAGCACATTTATTTTCAACTAAGCTCACTTATTCAGTGGCATAAGTGTCTGAGCAGATCATTCACCTGCCTTCTCTATCAAATTAAGGTGCAGAGTCAACAGCAGCCAATGAAGCAGAATATTTCATGCTAGACTTTTAGTCTGATAAATGTGGTCAATTTGACTTTTTTTCCCCTGACACAAATGTTTCAGATTATTAAACATTTAAATACCACACAAGACATTAAAATTTAAATTTAATGCAATGAGTAGTGCTATGGCCTGACACACTATATGCACCATCAATAGAAACCTTCCAAGTCTAGATTGTTATAATAGACCAGAGCTGTAAGAGGATGAGTACGTATTTGCAAATGTATCTGCTGGGTCTTCAGTGGTAAGACACTGGGCTTTATACTGAACCCATTTAAATTAATGATGAAGCTCCTAGTGTCACCCATTATCTACTCATGCTAGATGACATGTACAGCAGTTAAAAAAAAAGGAGTTATATCCCCATCTTCAAGGCTGGATGTGAGGAGCTGTAATGGAGAGAAGGGATCACCTCCACCATCGGATAGGACAAAGATTGCTATTCTAGGTGTCTGAATGGTTGTTGGAACATGATTGAAAGGTAATGAGAATATATTATAAAAATGAGAAATGATAATTTATTTGAGCATTCCATATCTCCCAAGAAGTAGTTAAAATTTTGAAGTGGGTGGGATTGAGAAACTAATCAGTTCTCAGCTGACTGGTAGAAAAAAAGGATGAGGAATAGGGTTTAAAAACAAAACACTTGAATATACAACATTTGTGCATCTAATTTCTTTAAAATAAATTATGCATGACAATATATAATATAAATGTATAAATATTGCCATATTTTATAATATTCAAGAGTCTTTTTGCTCTATTATAAAATGTTGTGTAAATGTGTGTGGTCAAAGTAGTTTATGAAACTAAAAACAAAATATTATTCTAGATACGGTGTTTATAGACTATAAACTGTGCCCTCATCAAATATCATGAGACTCAGAATAAAGTCATGAAGGTTGGCAACACTTAAATCCCAAAGTTATTAATATGATGTAAGAAGACTGATACAGTATGTTTAATTCTGGGTTTGGTTTAGGATATTTATGTTTATCTTTAGAAGGCATTTCAGATACCAGCATCATGAAGGCAGTATAGTAATATATAATTGTATATAGGAAAAAGTGAATAGAGTGCTTAAACAGAGTTTTTAAATAGTACTCAACTATCAATGTGTTGACCTGAAAAGTTGAAGTTGCCCCATGGAAACTGAAGTACTCAATCAAATGGAACCCTCAATTTGCACTGAGTTGCCTCACACAAATTCCAATCATGCAAACCCTTTCCCATATCATTGGGAAAGAGTGGAGTGGGAGAAAACAGAACTGAAAACTAAGAAATGGAGCTGGCCAAAAAATGTCTCTCCCTCCAAAAAAAGTTTGGTGAAGATAAATAATTTTTCATTGACATTTTCCATGGAAAATTTCAATTTTTGGCAGAGATTTGAATACCAACAAATTTCAGCTGAAAACAGAAACAAGAAATCAATTTAAAAATACTGTTGCATTGCCTCCACAGTTTTAGTTTGGATACCTCAAGCTCCCATTCTCTGTTGCCTGGGCTTCTTGGTTGGACTACATCTTCCATGATTCTCCCGGGCTCTCCTTTTAGACATGGGAAACATTACACCATGGAAACGTGAGCTCACTCTGGCATATTATATTCCCTGGAGTGACCTCTAAACTCCATTAACACATACACAAATATGGCAACTGACAAATATGTGTAACTATCCCTCAGCTTTCATAAACTGCATTCTAGAGCATGTGCCCTGTTGCAGTCTCACGCTAAGTGTGTATCCTAATCCTATCATCTAGCCCTGGGCTCTACCTGCAGGGAGGTAGAGATAGCCTCTGCACGTGTTTGCATGCAGGACTACTGCTGTGCCCATACACAGCCACTTGAGAACTGGAGTGCTCATCACTCATTATACTTAAAAAGATTTTAAAAAAGCATGTGAGAATTAACAACAGTCTAGTCTTAGACTGTGAACTTCTTGGGGAAGGGGCTGTTACTAGTTTGCTCTTTGGAAAGTTCTTAGCCTACTGTGAGCTATGGCAAAACCTAATTACATAGATATAATAGATAATGATATATCATCATTCACACATATGGATTGATGGCAGTCACTAGCCCTGAAAGAGTGTAGCAATCCCTCTTAATCACCTGCCACACTAGTCAGAGAGAGAGAGAGAGAGAGAGAGAAAGTTTCTAATTTCTAAGTTTTACTCCAATTTCAACCGCTTTTAGCTTATGTTTTACTAAATGGTTGAATGAAGTAAAACTTAGAAATGATCAAAACAATGTTTTGATGCAAACTACTTTTTTCAGGTATTTGGTTAAAAGAAATTTGCAATTTCAACTTTTTCTCATGATTTGGAAGAGGTTCCTTTCTCCTCCCTGCCATCTTGAAAATGTCGACGGGAGAGGAAAACTAGTAATCCATGCATGGAAGCACTCAACCACCCGCAATTATTCACCGGCACTTAGCACACCATATGTGAACTAGCAGAATACTTTTCAAAAATGCTTCAGCCAGAGACCTCAGCTTTTCATACTGTTTAGCTGTGTACTAATTAGCAGCTTACTGCCGCTTGACTATCAATCTTCTTTCACACGTATTATACCATAGCTTCAGTTGTAAGACGGAACTACTACTTTTCCAGTATCATTTAACACAAGATAGACTTTCTTAATAATAGGCTTTCATAAGAAACAAATAAAAACGTTTGATACCTATTTGCTATATTTAGGAAATTACATTTGAAGAAGACAAATCAACAAACGCTGAAACAGCTTTCACAGCCATTCTAAAAATACATGCCAAATAAGTAGGCTCTATAGTAATATCAGAAATGTGAATGTTCAAGAGAAGTTAATAAAAGGAGTGGGATTTGATGCAAAATGCATAACAGCTGTCAAATTGGGAGATCTATATGTAATGAGACTCTAATAATTCGGTGACAACATATGGTTTAACGACGTAGTAATCAGGATTTAAAAATGTAACCTGGTAGAATGAAGGGTAGAAAGGACAAAGGCTACATTGCAAATGCAAGGTTTTTCTGTGCTTTAGGGCAGAGAAGCCAAAGGCTTGCTATCATAGTTAAATCTGTAAGCTCACACTCTGTAGACTCATACTAACCAGAAGGCTAATGAAAAATTGTTGCTGTCATGAGGTGCAGGGTGAGGAAACGGTACAAAATAAATCTTTAATTTTAAAGTCATCCCAGAATGTACAAAAATCAGTGTCAAAAGCCAACTGAAACTATTAGGGAGCATTAGATAATGTGAAAATCTGCAATAAGATTTAATAGAGAAACGACATTTCTGTAACACAACAAGCTTATATAGGCGAATTCAAGGACAGCATTCTCAGGAAAATCCGAGTCACTCTCGTATGAGAAAATGTATTTGCATGCCAATGGGAATGGGATGACTAGTTGTGTATACACAAAGGTGGTAAAATATGTAAGAGGAATGTTTTTCTGTTGCAGTATATGTAGAACATGACAGGAAAGTTCACAATGACCTGGGATTAATGTACAAAGCAGACATTTTGAAAACTCACACCATCACTCCAGAAATGCCAGTTACATGGCTTGCCATACAGCATATAAGGAATTAGATGCAGTAAATCATCGTGCCATACTGCATATAAGGAATTAGATGCAGTAAATCATCTTGTGATGGGTTTTTTCCACTATGTGGGTTGCATGGTGGCAGATATAAAGGGATCATATAAGGGAATGGAAAATGATGAGTTTTATGTGATTCTGTCTGCAGGCAGCCCTAGGAGAAACAGACACTTCTGCAGAGAGGTTCTGCTTCCATTAAAGCAGATTTAAAGAAACATGATCCTGCCTCATTCATTCAGCCCACCCACACCAATTCTTCATTAGTGTCAGATTGAGGGGATAGTGCTGAACTAAACTCATGCCACCAAGGATTATACCAGACAGTGGCCATGTGTGTGCCTAGGAAAACCCAAGAGAGAGGGCTGGGTTGCAAGTAGGCAGGGAGAACTGGAGAGGAAGCCAACACATAGAGACTCTGTGCTGAAAGTGCCTAGTGAATAAATGGAGTTCTCCAGCCAACTGAGGAGTCCAGAGAATTGTGTGGGGAATCCGGGGCAGGAATGAGTCACACTTGAATGGTAGGAGAAGTAGTCAGGATCAGCAAAAGCACTTATATTTAATCACAAGGAAGGAGACTGGGAGAGAAATTTTCTTGATGCAATTTGAAATAACAAGTAAATTGATTGCGTGCTCAAAAAGCAAAGATGGCACATTTGGCCACCTCAGTCAACATGGACAAGCACCATAATTATGAGTCCCTGTCTGAGGCGCTCACTGTCCTATATGGGGAAAAGAGGCAGATGGAGATGGTTCATATCAAATCAGAGGAATTTTGGATTTTGCAGAGCTAGAGTGAGTGGTTTGGAGGAGGGGCACTTATTAGATACTTTTTGGAGAAACAATAGAACAGAGGGGACTGGACTAGTTCATAGGTGGCCTGGGTGGTTCAAATCTGCAGGTGCCAGGTGACAGTAAGTGGATCCAACTCTATGAAAGAGGACTTGATAGCAGTTACAAAAACAGTGTGATGGGAAGAAAGGCAGAGTTGTGAAACTGTTAGTTGTATCAAAATTGGTCGCTGGCCTGTGTAGGAGAGTCCAGAGTGGAGGGAAAGCTAGTCAGAGACCAAGGCAGTGGGCGAACTCCCAGCTTAATCAGGGAACTTGCTCAGGTGGTGACACTGGATTGTCCCTTCAGTAATCCTTTGGTGACCTAGATTACATGGTGGACATAATGCTAACCCAGGAGTAGCAGAGTCAGGTCAGGCAGAAAGCTAATTGGTACCTATGAATAAAACCACCAGCGTATGACTCTAGGACCTTTAGTACAGATATGAGTCCATGTGTCTACCTAGCTTTCCAGCAGGAGGAGACACCCTCAGATTGAGTGCAGATAGTCCTGAGCCTATAGTGCTGTGAAGAGACTAGAGAAGCAATTACAGAGCTGGGTTCGAATTTGATATAGAGGTAGAGTCAAGTCTGCTGGGTTTGTAAGACATAGTGGATGATGTAGTGATTGATGTGGAAATTAAAGGGAACTAGGAATAAGGAAACATGCCTGATTTCAGAGCCAAACCTAAGGACACACTACAGAGATTTGGGGTGGGAGGGGGTGGAAAGAGAAAAAATTGGTTATACACATTTGGAAAGGGAAAAAACTCAATGGCAAACTATTATTATTTCATCTTACCATAGTGGCCATCTGTATGTAGGATACTAAAAACGGAAAACAATAACTGCAAAAAGTTAATTGATATGGGGTTGGGCCTAAAAGAGTGGTTAAAGGTGGTGATGGAAGGTTGGCATCTCTATGGGACACAGTTAAATTTGAGGTTTGTATTTTATGGTAATAGTAAGGTATGTGCTTTTGAGTGGATGAGTAGAGGGTATGGCGTGTTAGGTGGTTTAATGTTTGGTTTCCTTGCTTTTGTGGGTTTGGGTAAGGCATGCTAAGTGTTCAATAACTAACTGATTCACAACTCCTTTTTATGGATTAGTTCTCTTTGGATTTTTAATATTTAATTGGGGGTGGGTGGGCAGAATTTGCACAAGCAGAGGGGTAGGAGCACTAAAGGGAATACCTCCAGGAGGTAGCCATGAAGTTGTTGACAGATCACACCTTAGGTCAGCAGCTTCCCATGAGCCCTTCTTTATTGTAGATTAAAATCAGTCAGAAAAGTGCAGCTCCAGACAGAAGGGTGTGTGTGTGTGTGTGTGTGTGTGTGTGTGTGTATGTGTGCGCGTGCGCACATGGCCCCAATCAAGTTTGAGTGCTCACCTATACTCAGTAGGGAAGACAAGGAACTGTTTGAGTCATGAATAGTGGACACTGAAGATGAAAACATATGACCCTTTCTGTTGTAGAAGGAGACTTCTAGAACAACATAGCTTCAAAGAGTTTTGATTAAGGTTTTCTGGGCCAAGGTGGACTATCTGAAGCTGTGAAAAGATGTGTTTTACAGAAAGTAGCCAACCGTGCAGGTGGACTGCATACAGTGGTAGCCAATTGTGGTATGTTCTCTGATTTTTAAGCCAAAAAACAGAAAGTGAGAAACATGCTAACACTAGGAAAGGCCTTGTATCATAAGAAAGAACATCAGAAGTGTACTGAGTGGAATTTAATTGCTAGAGAAAGAGACCTTTACCAGGGCAGCTAGCACAATATTGACTCAGTAAAGGGGCAAACATGAACTCTACAGTGAGGGTCCCTGAGGAAGAGGGACTGGAGATAGCTGACAATCCAAACCACCCAGCCTCATGGAGTGAAGAGGGAAGAGCTTCTAACAGATGGCACCAGTTCCCTCACCAATTAAAATGACACCATTCGTAAGCCACTCAGTGGAGGATGGATACACAAGCCTATCCACCGACAGAGACAAGACAAACTATTGCCAGAAGAGACAGACATTCTGAAATTTGCAACTCTGCCCTCAGAAGACATGACACCACATTTGGGAACTACATATGGTGGAGCATAGTGTGTAATGATTTTCCTCTCATCCACTAACTGGGTTGCACGTGAATAGGCTATAGAAAGTGTGTAAGAAAATAGAAATTGAAAGTATTTTGTGGATGTGGTTGTATCCAGCTCCAGGGGAGGCTGGCACCTCTGTAGCAAGGACTCCGGCTTCATTAAAAACTGTTGGATTGAAAGACATATAGTAATCTTGTTAATATGGATACAACTGATGCTGTAATGTGCACAATATAAATTAATCCAGAAATAATATTCTCTCTGGATGTTGAGAAAATATGCATATTATGAAAAGCAGACAGGTTGATGCAGCTCAGATTCTGTTTACTTTACTAAAGAAAAAAATATTGCCTTTCAATGGAATGACATGATTCAGGCTTTTAATTGAACAGCTCCTCAATTTCAAAACTCTGAATGGAAAATGCTACATTAGTCAGTTCCCTGCCATGAAGCATCCATCCTAATGAGATCTTCTGCATTTACTTGTCATAATGGCATATTTGCTAGGAGCATGGTGGGGGAAAGTTAATCCTGTCTATCAACTCAACTTCTACTGGAAGGAAAAAAACCTCAATAGGTGTTTTGGCTGCCACAGGGGGATGATAACAACAGTCAGGGCTGGATTAAGGTAAATGCACTAGAAATCTGTGCTTGAGGTCATAAGATTACATCAGAATCTTTTTTTTTTTTTTTAAGTGGATGCTAAATGTCTGTAGCCTTCATGGTTGTGAAAAAAAGCTTGAAAATATGAGTATAACTGGTACAGCAATGGTTGCCTGCATTTGCAGGCAGCCTGGGACAATAACTCTGAGAAGTGTAAACTGCACCATACTGTTAAACAATAGGGTTTAACTCCATGACCCACTACTGTGGGTGTGGCAGGAGGAGAAGAGTGCCATGGGTCCAGCCCCTATACTTCATGGGGTGGGGAGGGAACTCTTAGCCAGTGCCACTCCAAATGGAGTTCTGGGCAAATGAAGTGTCAGGGTAGCCCTCCATCACTCCTGTTGTGGTATGTCAGGGGCCCTGAATTGCCTTAATCTACCTCACACACAAACATGTGTACACACAAAGCATATGGGAAGACTAGAAGGCCACTGGATCTTTTGGAAACCTAAAATACTGACTGGGACAGTCTTTGGGTTTACTCTGGTGAATAAATCTTCAACTATGCATAGTTCCCATTAGAGTGAATAGACATTATTATGCATATTGAAAAGGAGAATTGGCAAGGTATCAGTTAGAAACAATTGTCTCTGCTCTAATAAAATATATTTTTTTCTAGAAAACATTAACATTCATATTCAGTAATGTGTATTTGGAGTTAAAGTTTACCTAAGTTTCTCACTATATTTTATATCAGCTGAATGATACATTTGAAAATAGTTTGTTAAAGTAATGTTACGTGTTCAGTAATTGCATGGAGGGGAGGGGGAGCAGATTCTGCCAACCTTACTCATACTGAGCAGAAGCTTTCTTTGCTAGCAATCCCACTGAAATCAGTGGCAAGACTCATGGAACAAATTACTATTCCATATGAATAAGGGTAGAAGTATAATCTGGCTCCACAACATTAAATATCTTTGCAACCAGAATCTTTTCTCTGCCCCAGCTTGAATGTGAACTTTCCTCCATTCCCATTGTATGAATTTTTGAGTGAGTAAAGGTTTTGACACATACAGTTTACAAGTTCTTGCTATGAATGGTAGCTGTTCAGATTCTTCAACCAACAGCTGTTGTTTTGTCAGCCACAGTTGGTTAAATGGTGCTAAATATATATGTCTGGCACTTACTGTCCATTGCAGAAAGCCATCCTGTAATCAGGTCGACCATGTGATGTCTTTTTCATGCCTGATTTCATTACTTGCTATTGTATATCTCATTTTTAAATGAACTTGCCTCACTCATTGTGACGTTGTGCAGTCTATATGGTTTTATAAAAACTTGATAATAAGTCAATATAATGTAACTGGGATAGTTTTAGAGAAAATACGGTAATAAGTGAATGTAACATAACTGGGATATGCTTCATGCAAAAGGTCTCTTGTAAGGTATCATTACAAAGCTTATAATCTACTGAGTATGATCATCTGATTTGTATAAATGTACCACTCTTGTATCTAAAACTAGAAATATAAAATGTAACTCTGAGGGCCTATTGTAATTATGTAAAGTGTGGGCCATTAATGATGGTTTGGAATCTTGATGACTCCCATTGTCTGCAGATGGCTGTTTACCTGTGAGTCTCCCTGTATATGTGTGTGCTGGCAAGTGAGTAATGAAGTCTTGCAGTGACATGTGATCATGTCACCTGAACTGGAATCCATCTTTAACCTGGTGCTTTTCCAGTGAGGGGGGGTGGAAACCCAGAGGGACAAAGGGTTCCCGCCTTATGCAAAAGATATATAAAGGGGTGGAAGAGAACAAAGAAGAGAGAGGAGCCATCATGAAGAATCCCCTAGCTACCACCTGAGCTGGAACAAGAGCTGTACCAGGGGAAAGAATTGTGCCCAGGCCTGGAAGGTGTCCAGTCTGAGAAAAAGCTTACTGAAGCATCTCTGAGGGTGAGATTATCTGTATTCAGTTTGATTAGGCATAGATTTGTGCATTTTATTTTATTTTGCTTGTGACTTACTTTGTTATGTCTGTTACTACTTGGAACCACTTAAACTCTACTGTCTGTATTTAATAAAATCACTTTTTATTTAGTAATTTACTCAGAGTATGTATTAATACCTGGGGGAGCAAACAACTGTGCATATCTCTCTATCAGTGTTATAGAGGGCGAACAATTTATGAGTTTGCCCTGCATAAGCTTTATGCAGGGTAAAACGGATTTATCTGGGTTTAGACCCCATTGGGAGTTGGGCATCTGAGTGCTAAAGACAAGCACACTTCTATGAGCTGTTTTCAGGTAAACTTGCAGCTTTGGGACAAGTGATTCAGACCCTGGGTTTGTGTCTGGAGCCAGACGGGAGTGTCTGGTTCAGCAAGACAGGGTGCTGGAGTCCTGAGCTGGCAGGGAAAACAGAAGCAGGGGTAGTCTTTGCACATCAGGTGGCAGCTCCCAAGGGGGTTTCTGTGATCCAACCCGTCACACTCATATCACAATGACAAAAGCAGCAGTTAAGTGTTTCTCAGGGAAAATATCATTGCTTTATACTGTATTTGGAGGATTTTTCTGCAGAAGTGGCGAATAGCAGCTCATGACTAAGGCTAAGATTTTGTCATGGTTATTTTTTAGTAAGAGTCACGGACAGGTCACGGGCAACAAAGAAAAATTCATGGAGCCCATGACCTGTGCATGACTTCTACTAAAAATAGCCATACAAGCAGGACAGGGGTGCCCGGCCCCGGTTGCAGCCCCCTGTGGAAGCCGTGGGGCAGGGGTGCATGGTCCTGGCTGCAGTCCCCACCGGAAGCCGCAGGGCAGGGGCCCATGGCTCCAGTTACAACCCCCACTGTGGGGCGGGGTGGGGCACACGGCCCTGGTTGCAGTCCCCACCAGAAGCCGTGGGGCAGGGGCACATGGCTCTGGTTTCAACCCTCAAAAAGTCACGGATGTCCAGTAAAGCCACGGAATCCGTGACTGCCATGACCTCCGTGACTAAATCGTAGCCTTACTGATGACTAAATGAGACCTAAGAAATGTACATTGCTGGTGACGACTAAAAGCAGTGAATCAAGATCACCAAAATCACCCTTACTTTAGATACAGAGTTGTGAAATGCAAGGACTATAGTTGCGAATGAACCTATCTGTCTCAGCAGAGAGATAGAAGACCATGGGTCCCAGATATCTATCTGCCGCCCCGACCGAGAAAACCGAGAGGTCTGCTGCTTTCCAGGAGCTAGGATTCAAGATGTGACGGAGTGACTGCCGAGACTCATCAAGCCCTCGGATTGCTACCCCTTCCTGCTTCTCCACATGGGCAGCAATGATACTGCCAAGAATGACCTTGAGCGGATCACTGCAGACTACGTGGCTCTGGGAAGAAGGATAAAGGAGTTTGAGGCGCAAGTGGTGTTCTCATCCATCCTCCCTGTGCAGGGAAAAGGCCTGGGTAGAGACCATCGAATTGTGGAAGTCAACGAATGGCTACGTAGGTGGTGTCGGAGAGAAGGCTTTGGATTCTTCGACTATGGGATGGTATTCCAAGAAGGAGGAGTGCTAGGCAGAGACGGGCTCCACCTAACAAAGAGAGGGAAGAGCATCTTCGTAAGCAGGCTGGCTAACCTAGTGAGGAGGGCTTTAAACTAGGTTCTCCGGGGGAAGGAGACCAAAGCCCTGAGGTAAGTGGGGAAGTGGGATACCGGGAGGAAGCACGAGCAGGAGAGTGCCAGAGGGGAGGACTCCTGTCTCAGACTGAGAAAGCGGGACAATCAGCGAGTTATCTTAAGTGCCTATACACAAATGCAAGAAGCCTGGGAAACAAGCAGGGAGAACTGGAAGTCCTGGCACAGTCAAGGAACTATGATGTCATTGGAATAACAGAGACTTGGTGGGATAACTCACATGACTGAAGTACTGTCATGGATGGATATAAACTGTTCAGGAAGGACAGGCAGGGCAGAAAAGGTGGGGGAGTTGCATTGTATGTAAGAGAGGAGTATGACTGCTCAGAGCTCCGGTATGAAACTGCAGAAAAACCTGAGAGTCTCTGGATTAAGTTTAGAAGTGTGAGCAACAAGGGTGATGTCATGGTGGGTGTCTGCTATAGACCACCAGACCAGGGGGATGAGGTGGACGAGGCTTTCTTCCGGCAACTAGCAGAAGTGACTAGATCGCAGGCCCTGGTTCTCATGGGAGACTTTAATCACCCTGATATCTGCTGGGAGAGCAATACAGCGGTCCACAGACAGTCCAGGAAGTTTTTGGAAAGTGTAGGGGACAATTTCCTGGTGCAAGTGCTGGAGGAACAAACTAGGGGCAGAGCTCTTCTAGACCTGCTGCTCACAAACCGGGAAGAATTAGTAGGGGAAGCAAAAGTGGATGGGAACCTGGGAGGCAGTGAGCATGAGATGGTCGAGTTCAGGATCCTGACACAAGGAAGAAAGGAGAGCAGCAGAATACGGACCCTGGACTTCAGAAAAGCAGACTTTGACTCCCTCAGGGAACTGATGGGCAGGATCCCCTGGGAGAATAACATGAGGGGGAAAGGAGTCCAGGAGAGCTGGCTGTATTTTAAAGAATCCTTATTGAGGTTGCAGGAAAAAAACATCCCAATGTGTAGAAAGAACAGTAAATATGGCAGGCGACCAGCTTGGCTTAACAGTGAAATCCTTGCTGACCTTAAACGCAAAAAAGAAGCTTAGAAGAAGTGGAAGATTGGACAAAAGACCAGGGAGGAGTATAAAAATATTGCTCAGGCATGCAGGAGTGAAATCAGGAAGGCCAAATCACACTTGGAGTTGCAGCTAGCACGAGATGTTAAGAGTAACAAGAAAGGTTTCTTCAGGTATGTTAGCAACAAGAAGAAAGTCAAGGAAAGTGTGGGCCCCTTACTGAATGAGGGCGGCAACCTAGTAACAGAGGATGTGGAAAAAGCTAATGTACTCAATGATTTTTTTGCCTCTGTCTTCACGAACAAGGTCAGCTCCCAGACTGCTGCACTGGGCAGCACAATATGGAGAGAAGGTGACCAGCCCTCTGTGGAGAAAGAAGTGGTTCGGGACTATTTAGAAAAACTGGACGTGCACAAGTCCATGGGGCCGGATGCGCTGCATCCAAGGGTGCTAAAGGAGTTGGCGGATGTGATTGCAGAGCCATTGGCCATTATCTTTGAAAACTCATGGCAATCGGGGGAGGTCCCGGATGACTGGAAAAAGGCTAATGTAGTGCCCAACTTTAAAAAAGGGAAGAAGGAGGATCTGGGGGACTACAGGCCAGTCAGCCTCACTTCAGTCCCTGGAAAAATCATGGAGCAGGTCCTCAAGGAATCAATTCTGAAGCACTTAGAGGAGAGGAAAGTGATCAGGAACAGTCAGCATGGATTCACCAAGGGCAAGTCATGCCTGACTAACCTAATTACCTTCTATGAGGAGATAACTGACTCTGTGGATGAGGGGAAAGCAGTGGATATGTTATTCCTTGACTTTAGCAAAGCTTTTGATACGGTCTCCCACAGTATTCTTGCCAGCAAGTTAAAGAAGTATGGGCTGGATGAATGGACTATAAGGTGGATAGAAAGCTGGCTAGATCGTTGGGCTCAATGGGTAGTGATCAACGGCTCCATGTCTAGTTGGCAGCCGGTTTCAAGCGGAGTGCCCCAAGGGTCGGTCCTGGGGTCGGTTTTGTTCAATATCTTCATTAATGATCTAGAGGATGGCGTGGACTGCACTCTCAGCAAGTTTGCAGATGACACTAAACTGGGAAGAGTGGTAGATACGCTGGAGGGTAGGGATAGGATACAGAGGGACCTAAAGAAATTAGAGGATTGGGTCAAAACAAACCTGATGAGGTTCAACAAGGACAAGTGCAGAGTCCTGCACTTAGGACGGAAGAATCCCATGCATTGTTACAGACTAGGGACCGTATGGCTAGGAAGCAGTTTTGCAGAAAAGGACCTAGGGGTTACAGTGGACGAGAAGCTGGATACGAGTCAACAGTGTGCCCTTGTTGCCAAGAAGGCTAATGGCATTTTGGGCTGTATAAGTAGGGGCATTGCCAGCAGATCGAGGGACGTGATCATTCCCCTCTATTCGACATTGGTGAGGCCTCATTTGGAGTACTGTGTCCAGTTTTGGGCCCCACACTACAAGGAGGATGTGGAAAAATTGGAAAGAGTCCAGCGGAGGGCAACAAAAATGATTAGGGGGCTGGAGCACATGACTTATGAGGAGAGGCTGAGGGAACTGGGATTGTTTAGTCTGCAGAAGAGAAGAATGAGGGGGGATTTGATAGCTGCTTTCAACTACCTGAAAGGGGGTTCCAAAGAGGATGGATCTAGACTGTGCTCAGTGGTACCTGATGACAGAACAAGGAGTAATGGTCTCAAGTTGCAGTTGGGGAGGTTTAGGTTGGATAGTAGGAAAAACTTTTTCATTAGGAGGGTGGTGAAGCACTGGAATGCTTTACCTAGGGAGGTGGTGGAATCTCCTTCCTTAGAGGTTTTTAAGGTCAGGCTTGACTAAGCCCTCGCTGGGATGTTTTAGTTGGGAATTGGTCCTGCTTTGAGCAGGGGGTTGGACTAGATGACCTCCTGACGTCCCTTCCAACCCTGATATTCTATGATATACTGGAGCTGAACCCCTCCTTGTGCCATAAGGGCA
The DNA here is from genome assembly GCF_028017835.1 of Emys orbicularis. Lineage (NCBI taxonomy): Eukaryota > Metazoa > Chordata > Testudines > Emydidae > Emys > Emys orbicularis. Next base: position 90,920,102 of record NC_088687.1, on the reverse strand, counting down.
TGTGGGAGTGTGCTTAGGGGAGGGGCTTTTGTCTTCCAGTGTCCAGCGAAGAGGTATGAGGGGAGCTGATTAACTGTTACGTGCCCTTCCCCTCAATTTACAGACTTCCCATGAGTCTGGGTGCCCTCTTGCCATAACTGCTGCTCCCTGTAATTGAAGTATTACACGGAGCAGCATTTCCAGGATATTGTGGGTCTGACCAATCATTTGTTTGTGGCCATGGGCTGTTCCCCACCCAGACCAGCGGCGGTGGGGCCCCGGGCCATCCAGCAGTGGCAGGAGGCCCTGGGCCACTCCCCCCCCAGCAGAAGCGTCACCCCATGCTGCTGCTCCTCCCTCCCCAGAAGCAGTCTTCAGGAGCGCCCCCTCCTCCCAGCAGGTAAGATTTAGTCACAGGTATTTTTAGTAAAAGTGATGGACAGGTCACGGGGCCCTGACTTTTTGTTTATCGTCCATGACCTGTTCATCACCTTTACTAAAAATACCCATGACTAAAACATAGTCTTACCTATAATGAAGAAAAAATATTACATTACTAGAAAGACCAACACTCTGGATCAGAACAACATCCCTGAACTTTCAGGATTTGAGAAATCTAAACCTAGATATGGATCTGGGCTTTGCAGTCCAATGGTTATGATGGTCCATATTAAAATCCAAAATCCCAAACATACCCTAACTGTGGATTTTAATGTTCCTTTTGAACAATGTCTACAAGGAATGCCTAATTTTAGCTATTCCCCACTCAAAATTCTGCATTTTTGTAATAACACTTTAACTAAAGACCTACTATTGTAAGTCTCCAGGAGGCTTTTACTACGGATATAACACAATTTTCTAACTGAACCTTGAAACGAGATAAGACTCTGCAGGTTTCAGTCTCAGAATACTTGGGCTGTCTGGGGACCCTTAACCACCATATAACAGGGGTCTCAACAGCAGGGTTCCTGAAACCCTTTCTTCTCCCACCAGCAGAAACATTTCCTGACATAGGCTGTCGAAAAAGCTATCTTGCCTGCCCATCATGACCCACAGAACGCTTCTTTTCAGGGGTACTTTAGAAGTGGAGTTGTATGAGATTAAGGGCTTAATCTAGAGAAACAGTGCATGGCATATTGAGGTGTAAATCTATCCCTCACTGACGGACCCATTAAAGGTTTCCTAGTGAACTTTTGTTTACTTCACATTGAAAGTGGGAGAAGATTAGGGAGATTAAGGAGTACTTGGGAACGTTTAGTGCATGGCAGCCGCATCCATATGGACAGCTAATATGAGGTAAGCTTACACCCCACTTTGCCAGGAACAAACTGTTTATCTAGACAAGCTCTAAGGAATGATAAAACTCAGTAGTCTTTTAATGAATCCACTGAACTTTTCAGGCTTTGACTTGATGTCTTATGGCTCATGTGAACCCCCCGTCCAAGCAATTAAAGGGATTGCAGGTACAGGGAAACCAACATGCCATTATTGGTTCACCAAAGCTCTGAACTGAAACTAGTGGATTTCACAAAGCTCTAATGACTACACCCTGCTGAGAAGGAATTTATTTTCTGTTCACAGCCCCATCAGTTGCATGGTAGACTGGATAATTCTCTAGTCTCAAAAAGCTATTCTAATGTAACTAATGACTGAATTGATTAATTCTATCACAATTTTAGATCATGTGTGCATTGACTTTAAAGTGAAAATTCCACTGAAATATAAAAGATACATTCTACATAACTAAGAAGAGGAGGAAATCATTAATTATGTACCTATGTATAATAAAAGATGAATAAACAAACACAAAGCTTCTGTTTTCATTGTATGTTAAACAGGACTACAGGAGTCAGCCTCACCATCTGAATGCACTGGGAAAACGGTTACCATAAGCAAGCAACTCACCAGCTGGTGCACCCCCTAGTGTCAAGGCATGGTGTATCCTTTAGCACGGCCTGCTGACAGCAATTCCAGCCCTACAGTGGGCTGCTGCTTCTTGTGACTGTAAGGTAGCAATAGTGTAAAAAATAATAATCTGTTAACTTCACATTGAACCTTCAGTCAGGGTCAGACTCATTAGTCCTTAACCCCTGGTATTTGGGGTATGGGGGGTAGTTAGTATTCTTTGCCCCTTGACAGGAGGATTTCCACTTCACCTCTTTGGTGGGTTGGTAGGGAAGACAGGCCCTGCCTCTTCACTGGGTTCTGATCTGGGGGCCCTTGCACAGGCAGTCCATGCCTGACTACACAGACCTCTTACTGCCTCCCTGGACCACTTGCTACCTTCCCCTGTCTTGGGTTTTTGCCTCATCTTCTTCCTGGCCTCCCAAAGTATCAGTTCCGCTCTCTCTAAGCATCGTAGTCCTTTCTGCTATCCAGCTGGTTCTGCTAGAGGGGAGTTTTTTCCACTCCCTTTACAGGGAAGCACCTGACTCCTTGCAGGGAAGCTCCCTGTAGGCCCATCCACTGCCATGCAGAGTCTTGGTTGGATTCACTTCCTGCTGCTCTTTCCCACCTGCCTTGGGCTCCCTGTTTCAGAGGAGATTTCTGTCTGGCAGGAGTCCTACATGACTCCATGACTCCAACCAGGCTTCTCTCACTTAATGAGGATCAGAGATCTGCTCCTCTTCCTGGTCAGAGCTTAAACGAGCCAAGTTTAGCACTTCTAACTTCTCTCTCCAGCCTTGACACCTTCTGCAGATGTAGTGGGTAAGTCTGATTATAGCCACAGGCTCTCATTGAGTCTTTCGCGCCCCATGTGGCGTTGGTATTCTACATGAGGCAGTGGGAGAAAAAGGCCATATTATCAGTACTGGTGTTTACTTATGTAGAGTTCAGCAAGTGTTTTCCTCATATTTAAAACAATGCTATATTGAGTGTTTTATTCAAAAGGAAAATTAGAATTGGAGACTTCAGATTTAAACTGACACCCATAAGAGGAATTGTATGTGTCTCCAAGGCCTACCCCTTAGGTCCAGCTGGAGAACCCTTTTGGACTTTAAATGGGCCAGAAATCTTCTTGAAGGTATTCTCCCTTCCTGCCCCCATTCTTCCTTCTAAAGCTCATCAGATTAATTGAGATCTGATCTCCCAGAGGACTGTGAGACCAGCCCTTTGGTAAAATAGCTTTTGCAGCTGTGGAGTCTGCAATGACTTCAATTAATCTTATTTTTTCAGGGGAATGAATGGAGACTTCTTGTTTATGCAAACCTCCAGGATTAGAACAATGGACTCACTTTTCTGCTCTGTTCAACCAGTTATCTAGGCATGGCTGGACATGTGCCCTGAAATCTGAGAACAGTGGTTATGACCATCAGGCATACCTTCAGTGCTGTAGAAAAAAACAAAGCATAGGATATGAGATTGGTTTTACACAAGTAATATACCTCCATGCATGTGACGGATAGACTAACGTGAAAATAGGCATTTTTCAAGCCTGTTTCATTAAACCTCCTACTTGGAGCTCAATATATTTAATGAGCTACTGAAGCAGGACAAAAGAGTACTTTAAGGAAGACTTCTGGCCCACCTGCAGTCAGGAAGAGTCTGCGTGACCTGCATCTGTAGAAATGGTGTTTCTAAGCCTTCACTTGAGCATCCACATTGCAATGGAAAGCCGGGCTTTACAGCCATGTTGGCACTTCCAGTCTGTAGTATGCAGACTGAGTCAGAATATCAGCTTCTGTAGGCATTTACTATCATATCCCAGGATTCTTAGCACTCTCACCAGCTGAATCTGCTTTGGGATTTGTTTAATAGTAGATTGTGGGAGAACTTGTCTGGTTTTCCTGCAGGAGTTGACTAGAAGAGTTTTGGGTGGTTTTATCCCACACAAACACATCCAGAGGAGCTATTTTGTGTCAACATGCTCCCAGCAGACAAAGCCAAAAATGGATCCCACCCCAGTGGGAAAAATATTTCTATTTTGGAACACAGGCACAGCATGTGTGAGACACCGGTGAACAATAACATAAGAATGGCAATACTGGGTCAGACCAATGGTCCATCTAGCTCAGTATCTTGTCTTCTGACAGTGGCCAGTGCAAAATGCTTTGGAGGAAATGAACAGAACAGGGCAATTATCGAGTAATCCATCCCCAGTCATCCAGTTCAGCTTCTAGCAGTTAGAGGTTTAGGGCATCCAGTGCATGAGGTTGTGTCCTTGACTATCTTGGCGAATAGCCATTGATGGACCTATCCCCTATAAACACATCTAATTCTTTTTTGAACCCAGTTATACTTTTAGCCTTCATGAGTCTCACAGGTTGCCTGTGTGTTGCATGAATAAGTACTTCCTTTTGTTTTTTTAAACTTGCTGCCTATTTATTTCATTGGGAGACCCCCTGGTTCTTGTGCAATGTGAAGGGATAAATACATTTCCTTATTCACTTTCTCCACAGCATTCATAACTGTATAGACCTCTGTCATATCCCCCTTACTCATCTCTTTTCTAAGCTGAACAGTCCCAGTCTTTTTAACCTCTCCTCATATGCAAACTGTTCCATACCCCTAATAATTTTTGTTGCCCTTCTCTGTACTTTTTCCAATTCATTCAACCAGAACTGCACACAGCATTCAAGCGGTGTGTGTATCATGGATTTATATAGTGGCATTATGATATTTTCTGTCTTATTATCTATCCTCTTCCTAGTGGTCCTATTAGTTTTTTTGACTGCTGCTGCACATTGAGCAGATGTTTTCAGAGCACTCTCTGTGATGACTCCAAGATCTCTTTCTTGAGTGATCGCAGTTGATTTAGAACCTATCATTTTGTATGTATAGTTGGAATTATTTTTTCCAGTCTTCATTACTTTGCATGTATCACCACTGAATTTCATCTGCCATTTTGTCACCTAGGTTTATGAAATGCTTTTGTAACTCTTCACATTCAGCTTTGGACTTAATCTACATTTTGGTGGCAGGTTTTTTAAATTGCCAAACGCACCTCTCGGAGGAGGATACTGAAATGCCAGCTGTGACATTGTGATGTTGCACTCCATATGTTTTATGGACATATGCTTATGAGTGTAAATATGATGTAACTGGAACATTCTTTATGCAAAAGGTCTCTTGTAAGGTATCATAACAAAGATTATAACCTACTGAATATATTCCTCCTATTTGTATGGATGTATAATTCTTGTATCTGAAGCTAGAAATATGAAGTATAACTCTGAGGTCCTATTGCAATTATGCAAAGTGTGGGCCATTAATGGTGGTTTAGAATCTTGATGGCTCCCATTGACTAGGACAATTGGTTGTAAATGGCTCTGTTTACTTGCAAATATTCCTGGGTACGTGCAGGCCAGCCCTGGAAGAATGGAGGCTGGGGTCTCACCGGACATGCAAACATGTCACCTGATACTGGAATCCATCTTAAACCTGGTGATTTTTCATTTAGAAGGAGAGGTGGGGACCCAGAGAGACAAAAAATTCCTGCCTTGTGCCAAAGCTATAAAAGGGGTGGAAGGAGAACAAAGGGGGCCTCCAGTCATGAGAAAACCCCTGCTTTACACCTAAGATGTCTGCTGGAACTAACAAGGACTGTACCAGGGGAAAGGATTGGGCCCAGACTAGGAAGGAGTCTAGTCTGTGAAAGAAGCTTATTGGAACATCTCTGAGGGTGAGATATTATCTGTATTCAGTTTCTTAATGTATTAGGCTTAGACTTACGTGTTTTTGCTTTATTTTGCTTGGTGACTTACTTTATTCTGTCTGTTATTACTTGAAACCACTTAAATCTTACTTTTTATTCTTAATAAAAAGTGATTAATACCTGGGGGAGCAAACAGCTGTGCATATCTCTCTATCAGTGATATAGAGGGCGAACAATTATTGAGTTTACCCTGTATAAGCTTTATACAGGGTAAAACAGATTTATTTGGGGTTTGGATCCCATTGGGAGCTGGGTGTCTGGGTGCTGGAGATAGGTGACCTGCTTGCAGTTTTCAGTTAAAGTCTGCAGCTTTGGGGGCGTGACCCAGAGCTGGGTCTGTGTTGCAGCAGGCTAGCGTGTCTGGCTCAACAAGGCAGGGTTCTGGAGTCCCAAACTGGCAGGGAAAATGGGCTCAGAGGTAACTTGAGCACGTCAGGTGACAGTCCCAAGGGGGTCTCTGTGACCGAACCCATCACAGACATGTCCAACTATTCCTGGGTGTTTCCTGTCCTTCTGTTCTCCGTGGCCTTTCAGGAATATTTTGCACATGTGGACTGAGACTGGACTGCGGTGGATGAATGCAAAGGGTACATTTGTCCATTCCATGTGCTAGGGTTCATTGTCTGTTATATGGTCCAGGTGCTCCCTGAATTATCCAAAGGCTACACACTCTGCAGAGCACAATAACATGGAGGGGATTAGTCCATCGGGTTAGAGCAGGAGCTGGCACTGGAGCCATGAGTGCAAGTAATCACCAAACTGCTCCTTCTGCTGCTCTGTCTTCCTACCTCAACCTGCAGTCATGCCCCCTGAATCCATCCACCAGTTTCTCCTTCGACGGTGCAGCCCCTGTCTTTCTTTCCACGCTGTGTGCATCTTTATCCTTTTGGAACTCAATCTGATGATCTAGTAGTTCTCCCATCAGCTTATCTTGGGCTCTCTTTCCTCAAAGTAGGTTGTTCCATGCCCCCAGGTTCCTGGTGCTGTGTGTTTGCCCTGAGGAGGTAAATTATATTTCCCACCCTATGAAATGGGTTGCTTTAATGCAAGGTCAAAAGATATTTTATTCTATTCTACTGACACAAAAAATGCCTTCTGCTTCAGAGTAACACTGGAAACCAGCAGACATGGTAAGATACACATACAAAATTCAGTTGAAATTATTTTTATATCCCCTTCAGTTTTTCTTGGCGGAAGTGAGGATGGGGAACTTATTAAGAGTCTAGTTACTAGTTTTTCAATTCTCTCAGGCAGGGCAAGCTCTGGAGAACAATGATATTCTGGAAGTTCCCTATTAGAAACTTGAACTTCTCTTCCAGGCCAGCAGTGGTCAGCCATCTGTGCATACTAAGGAGATATTTAGACATCTAGCGACTAACCATCACATCTTGCAATGGAGAAGGCTTTCAAGTTACAGTAGCAACCCTAATAAGCATGCCCTGCCCCGAAACCTAACAGACTGTCTGGAGTTCCTACTCCATGAGTAGTTCACTTTTGTCTCCAGTCAGCACTGGGTGAAAATTCATTGTAAATATCAAACAGATGCTGATTTAGCTTGGAGATGCAGTACAGCCTCCTTAACACTGCCATCCTCCGCTGCAATTTGGACTCATAATAAAGCTAGCTATGGACTCACAACAGTCAGGTTTTTGGGTACTCAGTTCATAGGCAGTCTGGGACAGTGTGGGCATGAGCAATTTATAAGGTGCATTATATTAGATGGGAGGGTTGCATGAGGCTGTTAATTGTGGAGTCCCAATCCATAATTATAACAATCAGTGAGTAACTAGTAAAATTTTCATAACTTCTTGTTTAACTTTCTTTTTCATTTTGCAGTGTTAATTTTAATCCCACGTGGCATTAAGTGGAAGGAGTGGCACTAGGGGAATGGCTTGAGTTCTGTCCTGAAGGGAAGCACATCAAAACCCCAACTTGTTTTAATAACTTTAATCTCTCCCATCCATATATTAATAAAAACAACATAGCAGCAGAGATTTACCAGCATTTGTTCTGATGCTTGTTCTGCAGAGGGCTGCAACCCCAAGTCCATCCCCAAATAGCTTCTTTGAGTATGGACCCTAGAGATGCTGTAGCTGCTTCAGTGGCTTTGGCTCCAGAATCACTTCTTGCCTTCCAACCAGCGGTTGGCTCTCCTCTGCCGGTGCCCAGTCATCCCCGCTCAGCAGATTGTCATGCACCATATGGGTTCAGTGCTCCCTACAGTTCTCTACCCAGTCAAATTTCTTGTGAAAAAAGCTGGAAGATGGGGAGTTCCCAGAGGTGCCATTAGTATCCTTGACTCTGCAGTACTCTGTCTTCATCTGCTTGATTTGTTGTCTGTATTGTTCTACTCTCCGGTCAATCCCCAAAGCTGCCAGCCACTCATATATAGCTTTGTAGACATGATCATTGCTTGTGCTCTCACTGAAGTTGAATGTCTTGTTCACTTCACATGAGAAGTTAACCAGAATCCTGTTATGTTCCTCTGGCCAGCTAGCAGTGTACCCGATGCAGGAGATCTTACACTTGACCACAGCTAATACGCATGAGCATTACTGCGTTTCCAGTTGAGCAATCCATGTGGAAATGAAGGGTTAAATATCGAGCAGTTGCATTTGAACCAAAAGTTTGCTTCCAGTCCATGGGAAGCAAGTGGCAAGTTTTGGAATTGAAGGATTGTGAAATAGACCCAGGGGATTGTGGAATAGTGTTGGCGGGTTCTCCAGACTTGAATCTGGCAATCTGGACTTGAATTGTGTCCATACTCTAAAATGCCTGTGTTTGACCTGAAGCACAGTGGGATTCGGGGTCCAGGGGCCCAAGTCTAGAAGGACTCCTGGCCTGAGTCAGACTAACTTCTGTATGGATGAATGGGGGCTTAAGCTTCTCAGAGCTTGAGCTTAGTGTGCTGGGGAGACATATCCTCAGTGGTCTTTAAGAACTGGAGAGCAAATGGAACCACTCCTATTTATGCCCTCAGAATCCTGCAGGAAGGAAGAAGGGCAAATGACTCAAACCAACATTGCTGTCTAGAAAATTCTGAGATATGCTCCAGTGGTCACTTCCCCAAAGAGAAGGAATCTTTATGGGGAATTTTTAAAGGAGGATCAGAGCATTTCAAACCTTTTGTTTGGCAAGATCATTTCAAAATAAAATAAAAAATTGGTGCATTTGCTGATGTTTAAAGTCAGCTATTAAATTAACCACTGCAATTCTGATGAAATCACCCTAAAACAGCTCAAATTGATGAACGGTATCTAATTTCCAGTGTTTTCAAAATACTACAGGTGATTTTCTCAATCCTAATCTGCATTATCAACCTGACCAGCCAGTTGGGATGTATCATTAAAATGGTCACTCCCAGGGAGAGATACACAGCTTCATTGCCTGAAGGGGATGCTGACACATTACAGATACTTTAAAGACTGTTTAGAATAGACAATTTTCCTTTATATTTAATATAATCAAAAAGAAAATACTTAAAAATACTTAAAAATGTAGACAACTTCATAGTGAAACAGGGAATGGAGTTCTCTTCAACTTGTCAGACTCAAACATATGTAAAACCTAATTTTAAATAAAAGACTAGATTTCTCATTGGGGATAGTGTGAAATATTATTCAAGGAGTAGCACAATAGTCTTCTAATTGCTTTTCCTATAAATCATAGTAAAAAAGTATACATTAATGCTGGTAAAAATAGGGTTATAAAGAGAGTAACCTCTTGAAACAGAGGACTATCAAGATGTTTTTTTAAAAAAATAATCTAGTTTGTCAATTAAACAAGATTACTTTAGAAAATCCTTTCACCATAACTCGAATAAAACAAAACCTTAAATCAGAAAATAAATTCAAATATTAGAATTCTGCTTAAAATGTAGTCAATACCTATCTCTTTATCTTCATGAATTTTTCACTGATTCTCTAAAATGACAGATCTCCATGGTACAGTCTGTGAAGTCTTAACAATTTTGCTTGAAAAACAGAAGAGATGGTTTCCAGTGGTCTGATTATAACCCCTCATTTATTATTTTAGTCTGTACAATCTTTGCTACATGCTTGAAGTCTGTAACACAGAATGTTCTATACCAAGATCAAGGGTGATTCTTAAAGAAGAGACCTGGCTCAGACATCACCTGCAAATTTTACAATATATAATACTTCATTCTGTGAAAAAACAAGATTTCCCTGAAGCTTCTGTTTCACTTGACACAGCAAATCACTTCGACAAAGTGAAACAAATGTCTTTTCTTCAAAATAAAGTGGTTTGATGTAGGTCAAAAGTTTACAGATTTTGTCTAATTAATCTACACTAAGTAGCTAGAATATGCAGTAGAATAATTATTTCTCAGTTTCCTCTAGGTAGCCATACTCCTCAAGGAAGCACATCTTCCTTCCTTGTTTTGTCCATAATGCCCCAGTAGATATAAAAAAAAATGCTGAGCATCAAAATTAGCATCAATCACTATCTATCCTCCGGTTTTATACGCCCGTCTATTACCATAGTAACATTCTACAGCTGCAAAAACTTTCTTGCCAGAGGGCTGGTCACCTTCCACATACAATCAACAACAAAAGCATAGTCCCAAGTGGAGGATCACTGTCACTGCATGCAGATGACCTATAGGTTGTATCTGTTGAATCCACTGACCCAACAACTTTGTTAATAGACACATTCTAAAAGCAAACCTGAGTACAAGATAATAGTTTTCCCTCAGATCACCAGGAAGACTAAATTCATAAATGAAAGGCTTATTGGCAATCTCAAACTGAAGGCAAGAGCATTCTACAAAAATTCTATTGCTTAGAGTTCAACATGTTGATAAATATATTGGCCATGTGCTTGAAGTGCTTCCTTTTTTTTGTGTGTGTGTACCTGTTTGCACACTCAGATAACCATTTTAATTCCTCACAAGTCAAGTAACTTCACACTGAACTTTTTGCTTTGTGTGCACAAATGTGGGGTTTGGCGATAAAAATAGGATAATCCACACAAGAGGGAAGCTCTTAAAATTTGCCCAATAAATCTTAAGCTGAATCAAAACATCACTATTGAAAAAGGGTTGGGTTTATGTACGAAAGAAGGCTCGTTCTTCCAAAGTGATAATTAGCAGGCTTCTGGAAGCTCCAGACATGTGTGAGAAATATTCATGTCAAGTCTTCGATAAACTTTCTAGTCATAATTTGAAACCTGTGGCAGTCTGACTTAAACTGCTTCTTTTTGTGAGGGATAACAAGTAAACCAGCTCCCCTTCAGTCCATCTAATACTTTATGGGTAGGGAGTGGTATAGAACAGATGGTGTTCTTGTCCAATTCATCTTCTTTGTCAGGAATTTCTAGTGAACCACAAAATGCTTCTGTAATCCCACGTCTTCTAGATTATTTCTTCATTCTACCATGGACATGATCCACAATTAGTACACTATATATAGATGAATTTATGCAGGAGTGCCTTAGGGGTAGGTGGAAGAGAAGTACAGGCTTATAGCCTGGTCCTTGAAAAAGCTGCAAATGGAAAGTGGGCCCATGCAGCACTCCCTGAAGACTGGGAAGGGCTAACTAGGCATGCAAATATAACACCTGGGAGGGAGCAAAGCTCACCTCCCCCATTTAGAAAAGGACCTCATAGAGGCTGGAGGCAGCAGAGGGTCATCCGTTCTTAAAAGAAAGAAAGAAACAAACAAAAAACAATAGAAATTATTTGCTTGGTAGAACATTTTGTACTTGACATATTATTCCTGCTAGGTCAGAGTTAAAAACTATTCCTAAACAGTGTGTGTTCTCTAGCAACCACATTCCATCTCTTACATCACTTACCTTGCTGCTGTGACTAACACACTGTTTTAATAGTCTAAGCAAAGATACAATTTTGGGGGGTTTGTTACTTCTGAAAATTCAACAGTGTTTAGAGCTAGCCAGGTGGGTAACTTGGGAACTACCACTGTTTTCACTGTCATTATGCTCACTGTATGTTGTAAAATAGAAAAGAAAAGAACCAAGAAAAATACATTGACAGTTGTATAGTACTGTGTTATCAAAGCTGGACCCTTTGGGCACTATCTGAAGCTGATTTTCATTCTGCTTTATTGATCATAGAGCAGTTTATCTTTAGTAGTTACTGGAGCAGGAAAAACATCTTGTTTGAACATTCTGTAGCATATTGGCAGGTCTCAGCATCTGTTTTGTTTAAAACTGCACAAGTATATACACCACCTCAACATTTAGCAACCAATAAACTCAGACTCAAAAAGGAGGCAGGGGTGAAACTGTCAAAAAGAAAAATGGCTGCAATAAGGGCAAAATTCTTCTCAACTACACAGGGCAGATCTCAACCCCAATATTCTTATTCTGTATATTGGCAGACCTGCTATTATTATTATTGAGAGGTGTAATAAGGAAACTATGTCCTAATTATTTTTCCTTCCAGTGGCATATGTCAGAGCTTTAAAATCTTTCTGGCATTTTACCTCCTGCAAGAGGTTTCTTGCAACCTATGAACTCTGATCTTCCACATTGGGTGAAAGAATTAAAATAACCATACCCCTCAGCCCACAAAGGCCAAAAGGTGGGATACAATATGCATCAAAGACACAAATTCAGGGCACAAAATTATTCATGCAGGAAACTTAAGATCATGAAGGACTCTTTCCTTTCCCCTTGGATGGGTGGGAAGAGGTAGATATGGTACATCCTAACTTTAGTAAGCCTTTTGATACTGTCTTGAATGACCGTCTCCTAAACAAATTAGGGAAATACAACCTAGCTACTATAAGGTAGGTGCAAAACTGGCTGGAAAATCATTCCCAGAGAGTAGTTATCAGTGGTTCACAGTTAAGATGGAAGGACATATCAAGTGGGGACCCACAGGGATCAGTTCTGGATCTGGTTTTGTTCAATATCTTTATCAGTGATTTAGACAATGGCATAGAAAGAACACTTATAAAGTTTGTGAACGATACTAAGCTGGAAGTGCTTTGGAGGATAGGATTAAAATTCAAAGTGATCCAGACAAACTGGAGAAAGTGTCTGAAGTAAATAGGATGAATTCAATAAGGACAAATGCAAAATACTCTGCTTAGGAAGGAACAATCAGTTGCACACATACAAAATGGGAAATGACTGCCTAGGTAGCAGTAATGCGGAAAGGGATCTGGGGGTCACAGTGGATCACAAGCTGAATGAGTCAACATTGTAACACTGTCACAAAAAAGCAAATATCATTTTGAGATGTATTATCAGAAGTATTGTAAGGAAGAGACGAGAAGTTATTCTTCCGCTCTAGTCCATGCTGATTAGGCCGCAACTGGAGTATTGTGTCCAGTTCTGAGTGCCACATTTCAGGAAAGATGTGGAAAAATTGGAGAGAGTCCAGAGAAGAGCAACAAAAAACGATTAAAGGTCTAGAAAACAAGACCTATGAGGGAAGATTGAAAAAAATGGGTTTGTTTAATGTGGAGAAGAGAAGACTGAGAGGGGACATAACAGTGTTCAAGTACATAAAAGGTTACAAGGAGAAGAGAGAAAAATTGTTCTCCTTAATTGCTGAGGATAGGACACAAAGCATTGGACTTAAATGGTAGCAGGGGCAATTTAGGTTGGATATTAGGAAAAACTTCCTGTCAGGATAGTTAAGCACTGGAATAAATTGGCTAGGGAGGTTGTGAAATCTATATCATTGGAGATTTTAAGAGCAGGTTAGAGAAAGACCAGTCAGGAATGGTCTAGATAATACTTCGTCCTGCCTTGGATGCAGGGGACTAGACTAGAAGACCTCTTGAGGTCGCTTTCAGTCCTACACTGCTATGATTCATATAAACAGCTCTAATACCTCATTCTTATGGTTCTTTAGTTCTGAGGAATATATATTTTTAAGCAATATAAATGAGATGACATCAAATATATGTAGAATATGAATGACTGATGTCCTTAAAACGGAGGGACTTTTGAGAATTAACAGGGTGAGACTCGAAGATGAGTGGCTGAGGGACTTGGGCTGAGTGAATAGAAAAGTAGACTAGTGGAGCAGGGAGAAATTAGAGAAATAGAAGTAAAAAGTAATTGATTGGGTGCTGAGGAGGGAGAACTTTAGTTTATCAGATGTGTATTAGCGGAGATGATGGATGAAGGGCCCCCATTAGAATCTAGTAGCAGTGTCTTAGTAAGAAGCCCAGCAAACATCAGTAACAAAAAGCCAAGAACTTGGGCCATACTGGGTTTGTTTTTTTTAATCAATGCAGTGTCTTTACACAGTGTCTGTGGGAGCATGGTGTGAACATTTTTGTATTGGCCCCAGGCTAATAGGTCTGTTCTTCTGCCTATAGTAGCTGTCAGAAACATTTTTTTCAAGCCCTGACATATGTAGTCAAATAGGATCTTAATTATTCTCCACTAGTGTTCAATCCAGACTGTATATTTGATAGTTTTATATCTACAATCTATTTTAATGAAGAATTCCATCATTCACTTGTTAATTAAAATAATTCATACATTTGAAGAGTAGCTACAATCCAGAAGTTTTTATTCATTTTTAAATAAAGTTAAGAAGACTTGAAAATACAAAATTAGAAATGTATAGTTCCTTACATTCTTGAGAATCCCAATGCATTCTGCACTATATGTGTTAGAAACCATTCTGAGGGATCGCTTCACTTCCCGCTAAATTCCCCTGGGAATGGGTTGCAACAAATGCTACACAGCACTTTAGCACAAGAGGTATAGAATACCATATCGAAGAAGGAATATAAGGGTATTCATGGGAATGTGCAAGTCACACTGAACTAGAAAGCATCTGATAAGGCAGGTAAAATCTTATAATGCTAACAGAATCAGAATCTCTCCTAGATATTGGTTGGATTAGTTTAACAGTGTATCAAGATTATCTGGATATAAACTGGACAAAAAGTGAGATTCTTTGCTCACCTTAGTGTTGCCCCAGTATCATATCATCAAAATGGAACTTCAGATGGATACCAAACACTATGAAATATTTAGAAATATTAATAGGGGTTTAGAAAACATTGAAAACATGCTAAGGGATAACTACGGTCCCTGTATACTACTCAGCATATTGGACATGCATTATGCATAAAGATCCCTGATTTATTCATCAGAGCTGCGCTTAATTATGTGTCAAATGGGGAATTATTTAGCAATTTATGGGAGCAGGGATTTACTCAGATAAGACTCAGGAGGCTCATATGACAGTTGCCTTCTCTTGGAAAACTCCTTCTATTCTAACAGCTACTTTCACCAGTAACTGCCTCTGCACTCCTACATGGTCTCCCTTCCCACAGGACTCATCAGGCCTTCAGGGTTAGTGTGTAATATTAGAGTGACATATGAGAATTCTGGTAAAATAATGGTCTCCGTTTCCTGGCTGAGGACTTGCCTATTTTGGGGGAAAGAGGTAGCCCCTTATAGCACTGCGACCCACACTTAGACAGGGCAATGACACACAAACTGAAGCCACATTGCATGCAAAAGGGTCCAAACTATGGAAATTATTCTCTACATTGGTCTAAAATAGCCCCCATATATTGACCCTTAGGGCACACAGCAAAGCAAATGTCTTTCTGAATAATTTTTGGGTGGAAAATGGGGACTGAAAGTGGTGCTCTGAAATCTGATATTGTGGTTGGGGTATGTTTTGTTTCCCCTTCCTGGTTTGAGGAGCTGTGTTTACTTTGCTTATTTTGGAACAACCGCATTTGTGATGCATGGCAAAGATGATTGGAGCCTTCAGTTATATAAATCCAAATATTTAACAGATAGATTATGCCATTTGGGTGCAGCCCTTAGTAAGGAGAGATGCAGAATGACTCCCAGAACTTCTCTACCAGCAATGGCTGCTTGTCCACAGATAGAATTCTGTTTACTATAACTTGAGCTCCGAAGGCCATGTAAACACACAAAAGGGGAAGGCGCAGTCTGGTCCCAAGTAAATAAACAAAGAAAGGGACAGTCATCTGAGAATCAGGACAGAAAGGGTGATGACAACACAGCTTGGAAGTTCTGCTCTGTTTTTACAGAGATAAAAAATAAGAGAAACTGTTGATTGTGTCTCCCCCAAGGCAATGAAGATTTTCATTTTTTAAAACTCCCTGTATTGTTACCTTCACCATTGTATTTAGTCTTGTGTCTGTGCTCTATGTAGTGTTGGCAACACAGCCTGCAGGAAATGTCAAGAGCTTCTAACCCCTGCTGTACTCTGAGACTTTGAGTTAAGAAATCCTATACCCTTTACTGGTGCTAATATATATGGTACAGAAACAGCAAAGATTTAAGGTTTCTATAAATCAGGATGGCAACTGTCAGATAAATTGACTGACAGCACTATTTTTATTAACTAACAAAGATTCTCTGTGCTGAACACAGGCTGAAATTCAAGAGGTGTGGGTAAGAGGGGAAAGGGGAAAACAGAAGAAATATATATAATTCTTTGCCTCTCTGACCATATCTCCTTCTTTTGAAGTTTTTCACTCGCTTTCACTTTTCTGCATCAAAGTTAAGCTTCATGTCCTCATATTGAAGGCACTGAACAGTTCTGCTCCTGCCTACATCTCTGCTCTCATCTCCTACACATCATTCTGCTCTGCCCAAGCTTCTCTCTGCTGCCCAAGGCTCCTTAATGTGTGCCACGTGCCCTCACTCGCCTCCTTCAAAAACCTCTGGAATCCCATCATCTTCATGAAGTAAACCAGATATAAAAACCATAAACTCCCTGTTTTGCTGCATTATATCCACTCATACCTTTACACTGTAACTTCTCTTGGGTCAGGAACTCTTACTTATTTGCCTTATTTAGCCCTGTGCATAGTCACAGCTACACTCGTGGTGCAATGTGGCCCTAATACAGCAAATACTTACTATTAAAGTCAAGCATGGGGTTAGTGTCATGGACTTCAAGCACAACTTGGTCCTAAGGAAGTAAACCTGCTGAAGATAAACACAAACCAAGTGAACATTTCCCTAGGAGAAGCAGATCCAAATTCTTACTTAATCCATTTCTGCTTTTTGGAAACCAACACACTGTTATTTAGCATTAAACAGAAATGAAAAATGCCTTATGCTATTAGAGGGAAAATAGTGCTACTGGCTGCTTTGGACTTTTAAAAGGAAATGTTTCGACTAGAAATAAATTGATGTGTGTTCCAGTTTCAGGTAACAAGATAAGCAGAAGAAAGGATGATATGGACAAAGATTTCAGACATTAGCTTTATTTATTTAGCTACACACACATGTAGACTACTGTTTGTTTATTCATGTCAATGAGTCATGCAATAGCTCTATTTTGAAATTGGGGATGGTATTTCTGAAAACTGTGAGAACCACTGCTCTCTGGTACTTCTGTGTTGTTCAACATTTCACCACTGCACCTCTAGTGTTGGAGCTTGCTAAGTTTCTTCCTATCTGTGCTACATCCCTTCCCTAGTGTCCCTAGGGAATGTATGTACCATAGATTTTCCAGTGTGTGGCTGTGATGGTTCTCAATGGAGCAATACCTTTGAAAGACAGTAATGGAGACATTTTAAAAAAAAGTTAGAGGCTTGGATTGGTGATTAAACTTTTAGAGACTATGTACTCTGAGATGTTTTAGCCCAATATGTAAATCTAGAGGAATGAGGGCTTTATAGTCATCTTACCAAGTATCCTTCTAAAGATCTTGATATGCAGCTTTCTTTCCTTCTCACAGCAGACAAATCTGTAGTCAATTACATTTTTTTTTAAATTGTCATTAATTTTGTATAACTAGGTCTTTTGTTTTTCCATATCAATATTTCATTTAACTCACTGCATTTCTTTCATTCATCATTTTTTGCAGACAATCTAGTTAGGTGGAGACAGTGTCATCTTGCAGCACAGAGTGCTATATTTATGCTTTAATTAGTATTCAACAGGACAGAGGTACTAGTGAAGCTGTAAATTTGAATCATTATACAGAGTTTGGTCATATGGAAGTCAATAGCATGCCTCGTCTATTGGGACAAATTATGTGGTCCTAGTTTCCCATTATTCATAAAATCTAGTTATTGTTGTGGTCCTTACAGCTGGTTAGCTATTTAGTTTGTTGGCAAAGAGAGGAGTTAGCTATGGATTGAACATGTTTAATGACTTTTTCTGTCGCTTGACACAACTGATTCTTCATCAAGGGAAATTAGCTTTAATGCTTTTTGAAAGTCTAAGTCACAGGTTCCCCATATAACATAGGAATAAATGTTCTGACTTATCCATAAATGTCTAATTGAGTCTGAAGGAAAAAAAAATACAATGATCTTTTCTTGAAAGATAGTCTGCATGTTTTTTAGACAGATTGTCTGCTGTATTGACATCACACAAGTGTGACTCATATTCCATTGCTTTTCTTCCTAATTATGGGACATACGAGTATCAACTAACACAAATCATTATCTCCTTGAATCCATTGTGCCTCTGAAGTTAGCAATAGAGGCAGACGCAAAGGAACAAAGTTTTAGATTCATTTTAAAGAGCACTAGCCAGAGCTAAAGTCATTAGGTTTCTTGTTCAGGCTCAGGAACCAAATCCATGAAAACAGAATAATCACTGAAGATTTGTTATCAAGAAGCAATTAGAAAAGGAAGAAAAAAATACAGAATACACTTTTCTGAATCTTTCATCCCCTGCTTGTAGGCAGAAAACTCATTTCTGCTGCTAAAGTGAAGCAACTCCAATGGGATAGTGAAATCCACACATCCAACATTTGAATACTAAAATCAGGAATCCATTAAAAAGCAAAAGATTAGAAAGAGTGAGGGGGCAGAACAGTCAGTTATGCACTGAAAATCTCTGCACATGGCCAGTTCATTGGCCAAATTCATCCCTGTTTTAACTGCACTGAAATGAAATGAATTGCTTCAGGGATTAATTTGGCCTATTGATTTCCATTTGCTCTGTGGAAGAAGTAGGCCCTTCTACATATGAGCTATTCCATGACAAAAATAAGGAATAATACAGACCTTGTATCTATAAATCAAAAAGAGAACATTCATTTTCCTTCTTTTGATGGACTGGACTAGGATGTTTGGTCACCATCTTCACTTGTTCTTCAACTAAATTAAAATATATTGAAACATTTACACTGTGCTCAGTGCTGACCAGACAGACAGAAAGATGTGCTAAGCTTTGCAGAGGAGAGGAAGGGAGAATAGAAAATTAGCACCCAAAAATCTTATGTTAATGTAGCATTAAGGTTGCAAATTTTGAGCCACAGGATGATCACTTTATTATCATTTAGAATGAAGAACTGACTGGAAAACAGAATTTTCATACAATGGGTAATTCTGATATTTTGACATTTATTTGTCACATTTTAGACAAAAAGGTTAAAATTTCAATCGATTAAAAGTTTTGATAAGTTCTAAAAAATGTTGATTCAGAAATGTCAAAACATTCAGTTTTGGGTCAGGTTACTGTTACATCTACCTGAGCAACCACGGTGCCTCATTGGAGTTGTAGTTCCAAGTCTCTTATAGCCCTATTGTCTGCTACGAGCCCTGCTTCTGGGCTGGACTACATTTCCCATGATATCTTGTGGTCTATCCCTGTACTGAGATGCTGCAGAGCATCATGGGACTCCCACTTGAGCTGCCAGGGTGCCTCATGGATGCAGAAATTAATGCTGACATAATTGAAACCAAAAAGTGTTTTTGACCTTCTTACACTGAATATTACCTTATTACATAAGTAATTCCGTTGGCTTAAAGGGGACTACTTGTTACATAGTTTCTATTCACAAAGAATAAGGGAATCAGAGTCTGGCCCCCCAGCACGCTAGGTCAGGAAATAAAAATATAAAACATAGGGGTTTGATAGTAATATTAAGCTGGCAACATAGTACATATATTGCTATCCCATGTTGTTGTTCTTTATGTGAGTACTACTGTAAATATTTGTTGTTAAATGCACACTATAAATACCTACAAGGTAGGTATCATAGCTGAGTTAACGTCACTATTTTCATCTCCTGTCCCCTGAGTTTTCACATTCAATATAAACATATTTGTGTGTTTATATATAAAAGGGTATATTTATACACACATTAATCTTTTTTTGGGGGGGGGGGAAGTGAGTTAACAAAGAAGTACAGAAATACAAGAGCCCAGGCACAGATAAAGTGGACAATGCTAATATGTCTGTGTCCTTTGGCAATGTGATAATACAGTAGCTTAGGGATTTAATAAGAGACAGAAAAATTTCAAAACACTTTTTATGGTAGTCCTAAACATTCATGGGCAACTTGATAACGGCACAGCTATTTGCTACTCAACTGTTTGAATACAGAAGCTGTTGAAAAAGATGACTTTGCATCTGATGAGAGAATGATACTTAAAAAAAAGACATGCAGATTTTATATTATGCAAAGATCAAAGAAAAAGATAAGACTGTGAAATAAATCACACGCACACACACACACACACACACACACACACACACCTACCTTTGAACAACATTGCAGACTGTGGCAGCAGAGTACAGTGCATTTTGGAGATTGCTAAAGCACCCTAATGATACTGACCCAGCGAAGTTACGGGAGGAATGAGTTTATGTATGGAAATCACACAGGTTTCTTCTTTCAGAGACAGAATTAAAAAATTGATTGCTAAGGCTGATTAGAGGAATAAACATTTAAAATGCTAAGATGAGAAAGGTTTAAGGTAAATATAAGCTCTTCATTGACTCAATATAAAGTGTCATATCACGGAGAATAATAAATGAAATAAATCAATGAAATAGCAATTTTAACAGTTTGGTAAGAACCAAAACATGCCAAATATTGCTCATACAAGTAACCAGCCATCAATCAATGACACTACTCACATGGCTAAAAAGAGTAGTTTGGGCCGGCTGAATAGAAAGTTATCTACGATATTCTTTAAAGTGGAATATTTCTTCTAAAATATAAAATCTTTAAGTAGATTTTTTTTGTTTCTTTATGTATGTATGGAATTTACATCACTGAGCTATTCTTTTCCATATCTCTATTTTTGAAACAATCTACTTTTAGATATGTACTTTTTATAATTTTACAGTTATTAGGTAGCAAAATACCAGCAGATTTATCTGTGAGCTTTTTCCTATTTGACTTTGTGGGAGGGGGAGGAAACTGATGAGAGAGAAGGTTTGGAAATAAAGGGAATAAAGGATTTCAATTTGAGATACAGCATCTGAGCTGGGCTTTCATGTGTAACCTATACCTATAATACCAAGAAGCAATATCATACCATTTTAAGATCCCTGAAATTGCTGATGATCAGCTCTCAATTTGGGCTTCAGAAGACAATTTTCCTCAGCATGCACATACTCAGTGACTGTGTGAACAATTGTAGTAGGTGCTTTGATAAGCTTTCAATACAGTATTTACACTGAGCTATTCACCATAGTATCTGAGCACCTGCAATTTCCTTTGGGAAACCAAGCAGAGAGCTTTTGGAACACTCAAACTATTGTTAAAAATAAAAAGGAAGACAAATCATAGCTTTATATCACCAGTAGCCCAAATCAAATTTAAAAGCTAAATCAGGAGCTTCATACGCTGATCACAGCTAAGCTTTGCCTCTACTGTAATTTAATATAAATTCACTGTTGAAATAAATACCCTAATTATAAAGGGCCAAATCCTGCCGTCCTTACTCAGGCAAAGTTCTCAGTGACATCAGGAGGAATTTTACCTGCATAAGGAGGAAAAGGGAAACAGAATTTAGCCCTAAGAAAATATAGGATCCCATTCATCGCTACTTCCATATTGTGGTGCAAATTCCATCTGTCTTCACCAAACTAGTCTCTTGCACTTTGGGGTGGAGGAGTAAGGGAGGGTAGGAATTCACACTAGATGGAGGGCAGCTTTAGTTTCCACAAAGAACTTCATAGACAGCAAAGGGATGCCCAGGCCATACCCACTTTCAAGCCAGCACGGCCTGTTTTTTCTTCTTTACATTAAGCTGCCTGGTGGAGGTATGGTTGTGGCTCGCTTATACCATCATAACCAGCACAAACCTGTGTGTCTTCCTGTTGCCAGGACTCACCTGCAGATCATATAGTAAATTTGGTTAGCACTATCTTAAAATAATCAGCAAGATATGTTTGTGGTTTAACTGATTGACTTCTATGGCATTACATCAGGGATGGTTTTGACCAAAGAAATAGTTGGTTTTGAGGTTACATTTTACCTTTGGCATCAGGTGTCCCTATCTCAATATAACAGATTAATCATAATATTTAGCATTCAGCTAAAACATCTGAATCTTAACGTTTACTTTCACATGAATAGATATTCATCGACATTTACCTGACTACTGTTCTATACCGGTGCTTGCAAATTGAATTGAACTGTTCTTACAGCTCTGCCAACGCTTAACCTTCACCACGATGGAAGAGTAAGCATGCCACAAGCTTGCCCTAAAACACTTACTATATACTGACAAAAGAAAAAGCAAAATGTTTCTTTTTGGTCATAATTTTACAATAAAAACCCTTTCATTTACTTCCACTTAGAAGTCATTTGGTTATTTTCCATGAGAAACATTGATGTTGCCATACAAAGATCAGAGATCCTGAAGTTATTTTTTGGATGACATCGCTATAAATGCTCTCAGGAGTCAGTCACTTGTAGATTTAGGTTATACTTTCTCTCTTCTTATGTGCTTAGATACACATTAATGTGACATACATTATATGCATATGTCATCTCATTTTGATATTCAAAGCTTTGGCTCCTCTCAGTACTCCTTAATACAGTAAATCAACAGTCAGTTCCTTGATAATGATATTTCTATTTCTATATGGCTCTTGTTAAACTATACATGGAATATTTCATTCAATTCTCATCATCCTATTACCAGTTTCATATGAATTGGATGGAGTGCAGAGAAAAGCAACAAAAATGAGCAGGGTGCTAGAGGAACTTGGTTATGAAAAATGATTAAAAGAATCAGATGGGTAGTGTGACAAAGTTCCTCCTCTATCTTGGTGGGTCCTGCGCTTATTGGCGGATTTTCTTGCCTCCGAGATTCACCATGTGGGTTGGGGAACAGCCCAGAGACCTTCCCCTCTGGAAGAACCCACAGTCCAGGTCAATTGGGAGGTTTGGGGGGGAACCCGGGCCCGCCCTCTACTCCAGGTTCCAGCCCAGGGCCCTGTGGACTGCAGCTGTCTATAGTGCCTCCTGTAACAGCTACAACTCCCTGGGCTACTTCCCCATGGCCTCCTCCAAACACCTTCCTTATTCTCACCACAGGACCTTCCTCCTGGTGTCTGATAATGCTTGTGCTCCTCAGTCCTCCAGCAGCACACCCTCTCACTCTCAGCTCTTTGCACCTCCTGCTCCCAGCTCCTCACACTCGCACCACAAACTGAAGTAAGCTCCTTTTAAAACCCAGGTGTCCTGATTAGCCTGCCTTAATTGATTCTAGCAGCTTCTTCTTAATTGGCTCCAGGTGGCCTAATTAGCCTGCCTGTCTTAACTGGTTCTAGCAGGTTCCTGATTACTCTAGTGCAGCCCCTGCTCTGGTCACTCAGGGAACAGAAAACTACTCATCCAGTGACCAGTATATTTGCCCTCTACCAGACTCCTGTACCCCACTGGTCTGGGTCTGTCACAGTAGTTTTGGCTAAGGTATTACAAGAATAGGAGGAGACATGGTAACCGTCTATAAATATATGGAGGCTAAAGCCACCAAGAATTTATATATAGTAATACATGGGGGGTAAATAGTAATTAGGAATAATGGGATGCAATTAAGAATGAACAAATTTAGGACAAATATTAGAAAGAACTCCTTAAGGGGGAAAGTTGAAAGACTATTCCTCGTGCAAGTCTTCCAATAGAAGTGACAAAAGCCCTATCACTTTTAGGTAGGGCTTTAAGTTGGAAACACTTAAAGGTGAATCACAAAGGAAAACCCCCAGAATCTTGCCTACTGCTTCTGAAGATAGGTGAAGCCTGTCGCAGCTTAAAGAAAAAGTAATTGTGCTTGATTGTTACATTGGAACTCTCAGGTTTTCATTTTCTCCTCTTTGCTGAAGGACTTTGGCAAGATCTTTAGGGAACAGAAACAGTGAAGCCAAACAAGGTTTTAAACCTGAACTCTAGCTCTCCCTGACTTTTCAATTTTGAGGAAATAGAACTTTATCTAAAGTTCCTACTTCATCTGAGATCACTGCTCAGGTCCTTCAATGATCATGCCAGGGTCCTCCTGTAAAGAGAGGAAAGTGAAGACCGGAGATTTCTAATGTAAAATAATGTAAAATAAAACAAGCCAAAAATACAAACTGTCTTTTTAAAACATAAAGAAGCAGTGTGACGTTGTGCAGTCTATATGGTTTTATAAAAATATAAGTGAATATAATGTAACTGGGATATGCTTCATGCAAAAGGTCTCTTGTAAGGTATCATTACAAAGCTCATAATCTACTGAGTGTGATCATCCTATTTGTAGAAATGTACCACTCTTGTATCTAAAACTAGAAATATAAAACATAACTCTGAGGGCCTATTGTAATTATGTAAAGTGTGGGCCATTAAGGATGGTTTGGAATCTTGATGACTCCCATTGTCTGCAGATGGCTGTATTTACCTGTGAGTCTTCCTGTATATGTGTGTGCTGGCAAGTGAGTAATGAAGTCTTGCAGTGACATGTGATCATGTCACCTGAACTGGAATCCATCTTTAACCTGGTGCTTTTCCAGTGAGGGGGGGGTGGAAACCCAGAGGGACAAAGGGTTCCCGCCTTATGCAAAAGATATATAAAGGGGTGGAAGAGAACAGAGAGAGGGAGGAGCCATCATGAAGAATCCCCTAGCTATCACCTGAGCTGGAACAAGAGCTGTACCAGGGGAAAGAATTGTGCCCAGGCCTGGAAGGTGTCCAGTCTGAGAAAAACTTACTGAAGCATCTCTGAGGGTGAGATTATCTGTATTTAGTTTGATTAGACATAGATTTGCGCATTTTATTTTATTTTACTTGGTGACTTACTTTGTTCTGTCTGTTACTACTTGGAATCACTTAAATCCTACTGTCTGTATTTAATAAAATCACTTTTTATTTAGTAATTTACTCAGAGTATGTATTAATACCTGGGGGAGCAAACAACTGTGCATATCTCTCTATCAGTGTTATAGAGGGTGAACAATTTATGAGTTTGCCCTGCATAAGCTTTATACAGGGTAAAACGGATTTATCTGGGTTTAGACCCCATTGGGATTTGGGCATCTGAGTGCCAAAGACAAGCACACTTCTGTGAGCTGTTTTCAGGTAAACTTGCAGCTTTGGGACAAGTGATTCAGACCCTGGGTCTGTGTTGGAGCAGACGGGAGTGTCTAATTCAGCAAGACAGGGTGCTGGAGTCCTAAGCTGGCAGGGAAAACAGGAGCAGGGGTAGTCTTGGTACATTGGGTGGCAGCTCCCAAGGGGGTTTCTGTGATCCAACCCGTCACAAGCAGTATAGGACAAAAAAAAGTTGCATGTTCAGCTCTTAAAGCAGATTGGGAAAAGTACGAGAAAATGTATGGCAACAATCCTGTAGTGGAAGGGAGATGGTCTGAATAGATGAGCCAGGAATGCACAAATATTTACTCATATTCCAATTAATTAACTTTATCAATGGTCATGTGCCTCTGTTTCACTCTGAGGAATATACAATTCATCACTTAGTTGGTTGAACCTTGGGTGCTATCAAACTTTCACCAGTGACCAAATTGAATCTTCCCAAACTAGCCAGGTGTGGCAGATATTACAACCACATGCAGCATCTCTGGGGACCACCACAGTGTATTTTATGTTCAGAACATGAAAACCTCAAAAAGCCATTACACTGAGATGGCCCAGCCTGTATGAGCTAAAGAATATTCACAGCCCATTGTATCAATACTGGTGATGTGTATTTGTGTGTTCCTGGGTCACTGGGGAGGTGGGTTTCCTGTGGAATCTTGAATCACTAGGGGGTGAGTAATGCCCAGATGACTGGAAAAAGTGCCCATCTTTAAAAAAGGGAAGAAGGAGGATCCAGGGAACTACATGCCAGTCAGCCTCACCTCAGTCCCTGGAAAAATCGTGGAGCAGGTCCACAAGGAACAATTCTGAAGCACTTAGAGGAAAGGAAAGTGATCGGGAACAGTCAGCATGGATTCACCAAGGGCAAGTCATGCCTGACTAACCTAATTGCCTTCCATGAGGAGATAACTGGCTCTGTGGATGAGGGGAAAGCAGTGGATGTGTTATTCCTTGACTTTAGCAAAGCTTTTGATACGGTCTCCCACAGTATTCTTGCCACCAAGTTAAAGAAGTATGGGCTGGATGAATGGACTATAAGGTGGATAGAAAGCTGGCTAGATTGTCGGGCTCAACGGGTAGTGATCAACGGCTCCATGTCTAGTTGGCAGCCGGTTTCAAGTGGAGTGCCCCAAGGGTCGGTCCTGGGGCCCGTTTTGTTCAATATCTTCATTAATGATCTGGAGGATGGCGTGGACTGCATTCTCAGCAAGTTTGCAGATGACACTAAACTGGGAGGCGTGGTAGATACGCTGGAGGGTAGGGATAGGATACAGAGGGCCCTAGACAAATTAGAGGATTGGGCCAAAAGAAACCTGATGAGGTTCAACAAGGACAAGTGCAGAGTCCTGCACTTAGGACGGAAGAATCCCATTCACTGTTACAGACTAGGGACCGAATGGCTAGGAAGCAGTTCTGCAGAAAAGGACCTAGGGGTTACAGTGGACGAGAAGCTGGATATGAGTCAACAGTGTGCACTTGTTGCCAAGAAGGCTAACGGCATTTTGGGCTGTATAAGTAGGGGCATTGCCAGCAGATCGAGGGACGTGATCATTCCCCTCTATTCGACATTGGTGAGGCCTCATCTGGAGTACTGTGTCCAGTTTTGGGCCCCACACTACAAGAAGGATGCGGAAAAATTGGAAAGAGTCCAGCGGAGGGCAACAAAAATGATTAGGGGGCTGGAGCACATGACTTATGAGGAGAGGCTGAGGGAACTGGGATTGTTTAGTCTGCAGAAGAGAAGAATGAGGGGGGATTTGATAGCTGCTTTCAACTACCTGAAAGGGGGTTCCAAGGAGGATGGATCTAGACTGTTCTCAGTGGTAGCAGATGACAGAACAAGGAGTAATGGTCTCAAGTTGCAGTTGGGGAGGTTTAGGTCGGATATTAGGAAAAACTTTTTCACTAGAAGGGTGGTGAAGCACTGGAATTGGTTATCTAGGGAGGTGGTGGAGTCTCCTTCCTTCGAGGTTTTTAAGGCCCGGCTTGACAAAGCCCTGGCTGGGATGATTTAGTTGGGAATTGGTCCTGCTTTGAGCAGGGGGTTGGACTAGATGACCTCCTGAGGTCCCTTCCAACCCTGATAGTCTATGCTTCTATGATTCTATGAATGCAAATTCCTCAACCTTGGTTATGCAAGAACCAAGACTTTGAAGCTTTCCCCTGAGGAGAGGGTTATTGACTTGTTACAGGAGGGCAGAGATCAAAGGCCCAAACTGGATAAAGAAATGGTTGAACTGTCCCGAGGTGGTTCTTTTTCATGGTGTAAAACCTGACATTAACTGATAATCAAGAGAGCAAATCCAGATGAGGGATTTTAAAGCCTGACAGCTGCTAGAGCCCTGTGCTGGGCTGGCGTGACCTCTGGTAAGTTTTAACATGCATATCGAGTCATTTATTGTTGGGTTTTTTTGGGGGTAACTAGTTGAAGTTACATTGCCTTAGTCAGAATTCCTCAAAATAATCTTGTCAACAGAAAAAAAATGCTTTGAACTGATAAATTGCTTACATATATTATCATATTTAACACTATTTTCCACTCTCCAGATCCCAGAAAACTTTTTAAAAACATGGTTGAAGCATTAGAAATAGAGGGTTAGAAATAGAAGGTTTGTTATTGTTGCTTGAAATCACCAGCTGATCAAATCCATCTCTTCTGACTTTGAGTCAGATGAATTTAGGTTAACAGACAGAAGGACTAATTGCTAGAACCTTCTTTGTCTTAGTTTCTTAAATGGCAAGACATTAATTCAGTGTCCTTATTGATTACGCTCAACATCTTTCTTCCTTTTATTTTGTCCATTTTTTGCGAGTCAGACTCTGTTGACCCCTTTTCCCATTTTTGGGTGGCATGGGAGATAAAATAAGATGAAGTTCAATCAGCTAGTAGAATTTAGTAAATCCATTTCCTGAAATGTCTTACCTTGCTGACTCAGTATGCTTCTGTCTATGCACAGCAGTAATGCATCGTTTCCCTCCATCTCTATTATGAACAAATAAAACACGAAAAAGAAAGAATAATGCCCTACAGGCACCTTCACCGCTGGGTCACCATGAAAATTCAACAAAATGAGTTTTTGTTACCCTAAAGCACACATTCTTTTTTTCATTGAAGCTACTGAGAGCAGATAAATCTTATGCAACGTTGATCAGACTTCAGATTTTGTTTAGCTATTGAAGATAAATGAATCTTTAATAAAAATTAAAAAAGACTAGCAACACGAGGTCATTATAGAATACATTAAATATCATATGCAATACAGAATTACCCAGTGATAGGTAATTCATGGTCAAGCATTCTTTCTTATCTCCTCCTCCCTGCCCACTTCACACTATTGCTTGTATTTTGGCAGAGCCTAGAGGCTCCAGTGTTGATCAGGACTCCACATTGTCCTACTCACAGTACAAACACATAAAGAGTCAGTTCCTGACACAAATATGCTGCCTAAACGTCTTGGACAGACATTTAGCCACCCATTTGATAAGTAGCATTTCATACTGAACACTAAGGTATAGATTTAAAAATGAAGCATTTAAAATAAACATTATTTAACCATATTCAACAAAGTTTCCCTCTGCCTTAATCCAAGTACAGTTCCACTGAAATCAATGATTGCACAGGGAGTAAATCAGAACAGGTTGGCTCACTATGCATATTTCATGAGGCAGCATCAAATTAAAATTATCTCAAGCCAGCTATGGTGCCTCACTAACAAGAGGCTTTGTTATTTCCCAGTTGCTCACATTTTTGATCTCTCTCATCAGAGTCTCATCTCTTTGCCATCTCTTATCCTCCTAGTTCCCTGATGTGGCTGTGTCTTTCTTCTGTAGCTGTTTCCTCTGCAGTGTCAGGCTCTGCAAATCATGTGATTCAGAGAGCCCTGTTTTTCCAGGAATGCTGCTATTTGCAGAATTCTTTCCCTCCCCTTGTGACAGGTATCTTTTTGCTGTGGGTTTCTCAGGGCCTGAATATTTTTGGCACTCAGACTGCATAGCCTGTGAATTTGGATCACCTTAGGATCACAATCTGAGCCAGAAGGAAGATGTTGACCATTGTTCATAATTCTTGTTAAGTGCTAAATTTAATTTCAGTGATGTATGCACTGAAGGAAAAGGCAATCCACAATTTCTTCTGAGCTGCAACATGCTCCTACTGTACAATGTGTATTTGAATAAAAAAAACTGGAAGATCACGTCAATGTCTAGGAAGCACCATTACTGTTGTGTGTGCACGTGCATGTGGATAAGGCTGAGACCAGCTCTACACCAATGGAAGGTAGAGTTTTTATTTACAGGCCATTAGAGGAAGAGCATCCCTAGAATAAATCCAATACAGCCAGAAGTTAGTAGAATGTAGTAGGACCTTAAAGCAGAGCTTACTGAATCACAGAATTTCACTTAGGTCTTTTGATACAAAACATGAACATAATTTTTTCAAAGGTGGGACATTCATAGCTGCATCCTGCCATCTGATCCACAAGGCACATTGGTGTGCATGTTTAGACCAGTAGCTGATATGAGAAGCTATGTCAAAGCTCTATTTACCATCATTGGTATTCCAGGAGTGGCCTGGGAACGAACAACATCATGGGCAGGAGAAGGAGACACAGCACAGAACCTGGCCCCTGCTTTGTATTCTCTGCTCTGCCAGAAGTAACCTTGAGCACCATCTCAGTTACCTCATCTGTAAAATAAGGTGAATGATACTTCCATGCCTCTTAACATAGAGATATGAGGCTTTGCTTAATAATAAGGGCTGTGAAAGGCACAGAATTATTAATACCAGTCAGTGGAAGAAACTAAAACACATGCCTCCTCTTGGCAACCAGCTCAACGCTTCTTCACTCCGTGATCTGAAGTAGATTCAAAGAGTAAGGGGAACTCTTACCACAGCATCCACAGAGGAGAGGAACTTGCTAGGAGAAACTCCTCCCACAATCCAGAGAGAGGATGGAGAGTGCTCAGTCTGTTTTTACAGGGGCAGTTGCATCATTCCTACCCTTGTCAGGAGCTCAGAGGTGTTAGCAGCAAACCTCTAAAAAGCTCTGAGCATATGCAAATGGTGATTTTCAGAAGACTCATAACTCAGACAAAGCTGAGTGTATTTTCATAAGTACAGCAAAAGATTTTGAGTTACTTGTACAACTTTCTGAGATGCTAGAACTCTTCAAAGAAATGGGGGTTTTGTTTGTTTTATTTTTTTAACACGGGCACATCTGCTTATTTTCCTCTATCGTCATTCTTAGAAATGGCTGAACACTTTTTTGCTAAAACTTCCCCTCCCCTCCCCCCAAACAAATGCACTTCAGCTAGAGGCAGTGAAACAATTTTAGCCCAAAGTGTTAGAAGTTTTGCAAAGTTAGGAAGAAGTGAAAACAAAGATAATGGAAAGAGTTAGTAAAGATTGCCCATCTGTGTTGCTTCCAGCTGTGCCTATAATCTAAATAAATAGGGAAGCTTGCAATTTCTACTTTCAGAAAATGCTCTCTCAGGCTTTCCTAAGCAAAAAAGAGAATAGTGAGAATACCTTTCTTTGTGAACACTATTTCTTTCCCTTCTTCTGATCTACAGGGGGTGGGGAGCGGGACGGTAGGAGGGGAGAGTCCCTTCTGCTCTGGGGATTTTTCCCAGTATAAGTATGGGTGAAAGAATGTGATATGAATACAACATACCTCTTATTCCTCTTCTCTGTTGTTTTTTAACATCGCTGCAGTGTCCTTTTTTTCTGCTTTACCCTTATTAGCTTTTTCTGCTTTACCCACCCCCGCTCCTCACACTTGCACTCTTTTTCACTATCAAAAATGGCTTTCTGCCTGAGGAGAAGCAACAGCCTTGTCTCTTTGGGGCTGGAACACCCTCTTTTAGTTATGTTTGTACAGAGCCTAGCACAGTTGGGCCAAACCCTCTAGACATTACCCCAGTGCAAATAAATAAATAATAATAATCCTCCTCCCACTCAGATGAGCTGACAAACAGCCACTAGCTGGAAGCTGCTGCCTTTGGGTAGAAGTACCATCAGATGGGATTAATTAAGAGAGGTACATGTGGACAATTAATTAGTAGCTCCCCAAGGGTCTTAAGCACCAAA
The DNA here is from genome assembly GCF_028017835.1 of Emys orbicularis. NCBI lineage: Eukaryota > Metazoa > Chordata > Testudines > Emydidae > Emys > Emys orbicularis. The sequence goes on along the minus strand of NC_088687.1, from coordinate 90,889,094 downwards.
TTGGCATAACTTCTACAATGAGGAGATGGGGAAGGTCGAGCATAGGTTCTAATATAGCCTGGAAACAAAGTCTTATCAAGTTCTTGAGGGATAATAAACACTCAAAAGGCTTTTCTTTTAGTTGTTTATATACATTCCCTATCTGTTTGCACCTCACCAACAATCTGAGTCCTGGTTTATTAGCCAAGCATACCTATGCAGTATGCTGATACGTGAGCATCAGAGAAGGAGGGAAAACTGGAGAAGGTGCCAAGGGACTGTAAAGTGATGAGAGACAGATGGCAAGGTATACTTAACACAAGTAAATTAAGCACTACTGTAGAGACCTAGAGCTGGATTATTCCTTAATGGCACTGCTTCGGAGTTGGGGGAGGTGGAAGGGAGATGAGGACCTCAGTTAGAGCTCCAGGAGGGATTAGTCCATGGCACTTCCCAGCACACAGGGAGATCATGACTGCTGTGCTTCCCATTAACAAGGTAGTATAATATTCTCTTTGCAACTGGCCAACACAGAGTAGTCAAGGATGCACACCACCTACTACTCCTGTTCCCCTCGGGGTTGCTAGCACTACTAGCCTGACACAGTCTTTGTACTGAACTGAGGGCAAGGACTGTGGCTGCGTTTAGCTCCTATGTAGGCATATAAGGGGGGAAAGGTTCCGGGGTTTCGGGGGGGGGGGAGGGGGAGGAAACTTCAGGATAAATCTTCTGATTCCTGAGCAAATAAATAGAAACATTTTCTCAAGGATGCAGTTTGTAAAAATTGTCTACACCAGTAGATGATTGTGGAATTGGGGTACCCCCAAACTCAGCAATGGACAGTACTGTACATTAGAACCTCAGAATTATGAACACCAGAGTTAAGAACTGACCAGTCAACCACACATCTCATTTGGAACCTGAAGAATGCAATCAGGCAGCAACAGAGACAAAAAAAAGGGGGGGGGGGAGGGGGGAGGAAGCAAATACAGTACACTACTGTGTTAAACGTAAATGACTAAAAAACTAAAGGGAAAACAGCATTTTTCTTGTGCATAGTCAAGTTTCAAAACTGAATTTAGTCAACGTTCAGTTGTAAACTTTTGAAAGAACAACCATAACATTTTGTTCAAAGTTACAAACTTTTCAGAGTTATGAACAACCTCCATTCCCGAGGTGTTCGTAACTCTGAGGTTCTACTATATTATAGATGTTGGTGGTACCATATCCATAACGGAAAATAATAACAATGATAAATTGTTTTTCCAAGGACACTTAAAAATATATTTCCAGAGGTCCTATCCCCTTTGATGTGAAGATTGTAGTGGAGGGAATCAGCTTTAAAAGAGCCTCAGAACATTTTTAAATGACCTCCCTCCAACCCCCCAGTATGAGTGAAATATCCTGGAGGTAGTGTTACCACATTCAGTGTGGTGAAAAAAGGAAGCACCTAAAAATATAAAATAGGTAATTCTTTCTTACGTAAGGTACTATATCCCATTATAGTATATCCTTCCTTTACTAGTAACAGAAACAGTATTAGTATCCGTAATTTGAAATGTGTTTGCTGTATCAATTTGTATCTTCTTCATAGGTAATGATTTCTCTGCCTACTAGCTCCTGTCACATTTCCACAGACCACATCCACATTTGAATCTTTTGAAGAAAATATTTTTTCTTCTTCTGGTCTCAGGACAGATTATGGGAATCTGGGGCTGTAGGCACAGCACAACATGGGTCCCCCATGGCGCCACCCCTACAGTTTGTCCATTTACTATTGCCCTGTCCTTTACTTGGAGTAGTGGTGCTAGCCCACTCTTTCTACCTTCAGGAACAGCAAGGTGGTCTCAGGGATTCCCCTCCCCATCTCTACTTAGACAAGATAGCAGCAGGGAGTGGGGGCCAGTACCCAGAAGAAAGTGTGTGTAGACTGAGCCCACCACATGCTGCTCAACCTGCCACACAGAACTGTGGGGCATGAAGTTAATCCCCATTGAAATGCACAGTACAGTTTACACATCTCAGAGCTATTGTTCCAGGCTCTCGGCAGACACAGGTAGACATTAGTGCATCAATTACACTTGGGTCATATTTTTAAGCTTTTTCCACAGCCATGAAGAGGCTTGCTGCTTCTACTCAGAATCTAAAGCTGAGATTCTGATGTAAGCACAGGACTCCAGGAAGGGGGGCTTCAGGACAGGATATATAGTGCCCATTCCTTAATCCATCTCTGTCTGATTTAAGTGCAAACTATTGTAGAAGTACCACAGCCAATATAAACAGCTAGTACTAAAGTGTTCAGAGGCCTTAACTTTCAATGATTATTTAGCAAACTCCCCAAAGACAATGGTTAATGATTCAATGAGGAAAAAAATTGCTTAAATTAGATAGGAAGGACTTTATATTTCATATAAGTTCATTATAATCTGTGTAGCTAAATAGATCTAATGAAGATATGAACATTATTATATTCTTAATGAAAAAAGATTTCAAAATGTAGTGGGTAAATTTGTGATATATGAACTTACTATTCAATGTCAGAAGTAGAGTCAGTTTTACCCTGGAGAAAAAAAAATAGGAAAACAAGATTCTAAGAAAAGTGTAGTTATTTCCGTGCCCCCTTTAATTTTCAAGTTGCTGATGAAACAGTGAATTAATTGGATTTGTTGAACCCATTCTAACCTATTTTTTGTTAAAGTTTAAACAACTCTGCTTTGCAAAGAACAGTGTGTACAAGAGATTAAAGTCTTCTGTGACAAATAATGTCTTTGTTAATCCAAAGAAAACAGTAGTATTATGGTGTGCTTCAAAAAGGCTAACATTCCTGAAATGATGAACTGTCATAAGTTGCAGCGCTAGGTTCACTACACAGTGCAAAGTTGTCTGTCTGGTTTTGAAAAGATTTCTAAAGCAAGAGATTTCTTTCTCTCTCTCTCCTTCTCACTCACTCTTTACCTCCTTGAGGATACTGTTGACAATGCAACCTTAGGTTCCCTGTATGGCTTTCAAAGTTATGTTATATTTGATCTCATTTTCCCCGTACTCTTAATTTCTCTAGATTCTTCCCAGAAATCTATTAACTATGTCATTTTACTATTATTTATTAGACAAGCATTTGAGCATTTGCAACCTTCAGTTTAAAATGTTTGATTAATTATCAACTTTGATTCCCAAGTTATTTGTACAATTGCCATTTCTGAGTAACAGTACAGTAAACATATTAGGATAAATAAAAGCATTGTCTTATGGCAGCCTTTGCAGCTTCAGGATCATTGATTATTATCTAGTATTTATTTTCTGGTGGCATGTAGACACCATAATCATTTTGGAGCTCTTTTGTGCTAGGTCCTGTACAAACATAGTTTGATGATTAAACATAATGGACTAGATTCTCATCCCAAATATACAAATTTGTGTCTAAACCTGGTATAATTCCACTTAAATTAATGATATTATCCCACAATTACAACAATATAAATCAAATCAGAATCTGGCTCCTAACTATACACTAACAGAAAATAGTTGCTAACAATAGCTTAGATAATGGCAAAAAATATTAAAGACAAATCAACTAGTATAGAATGCTAGTCTTAATATTTAGAATATAATTTCACTATAGAGAGTGGTTAAAATAAAAATTTTCATTTTGTGACAATATTTGCTGCAAAAGTTAAGGAATTCCCCCAGAATCTTAAGGAAACCTCCCAGTTTCTTAAATGAAATGCAAAAAATGGGAAAGCTTCACACTCCAGAAGCAAGAGTCCCAACATTCTAAAAACGTTTATGAAATACATTGAAAGTTTATAAAGTTCCATAAAATGCCATAGCTGGACAAATAACAGGGAAAGGATGGCCCTGTGGTTAAGGCACTAGATTAGGCTGCAGGCAATCTAAGTTTAAGTCCCATCTCGTTCACAGACTTTTTGCATAACCTTGAGCAAATCACTCAGACCTTGATAAAGCTTGTGCTTATAAGCATCCCTATGAAGAAAAGCTCTTAAGCAACTGCTGAAGTTCCATTGAAATTAATCACAGAAAATTAAGGTATCTAAACATTTCAATACCAGCTGTTTATATTGGTGGTTGTGTTTTTTTAACAATATTTTCACTTTAGTCATTAGATCTGGAAAAAAATATCTGGCACTGAAATGTATAGGACTGAATCATAGGTTTAAAAGTTAAGCATAAGGGCTTTGCAGAATTTGGGCCTCTCTCTCTTTTTGCCTCAATTCCACATTTTGGAAGCACAATGGGACTGTAATCTCATTTAGTGTTTCTAGCCACTTCCACAATACAAATAAGAAGATGATGTGAAAATAAATAAATTAATTAATTGCTGTGAAGTAATGGGAGTAATTCATAATTTACTCTGAACTACAGTATCTTACTCAGCAAAAAGAGAAGAGTGAATTGAGAAACGCACGCAAGGTTGATGCAAAACAACAATTTAAGAGGATATTCAGGGTTGATTACATGGTACGTTAGTCCACATTAGAGGGGTGTAAATTCCAGCTTGCACTAGTGCGTTGCACACTAATTGGTCCATGTGGACCCTGTAGGCATGCACTAGAAGTTCCTTTGTGTGCACTAACAGTACTATTTGAAACGGGACTAACACACAATGTAGACAAGCCCTCAGTTAAATGAGAACCAAGGGAATAGTAAATAATAATAATTAAAAATACAGTATTACAGTACATCTAGAGGCCCAGATTGAGATCAGGACCCCGTTGTGCTAGGCACTGTACAGACTAAACAGACAAAGAGCAGAATAAAAGTGTTATCTCCATTTTACAGATGGGTAATAAACTGGTACTTTTCAGTGTGCTCACATAAGCAAACCATTACAAATGAATACAGTTTTAATTACCAGCACCTTTATTATCTTTCTACATATTTATCTACCTGAATTTCTAATGTGCTTATCACTGTAGTTTCTAGATGCTACATACAAAATTAGAATAATCTCATGTCTGGAGACACAGCCCAGATTACTCGGTGTAAATTCTACAGCTCCTTTGCTATCTTAAATTGGACTTTGAGTCTGTGGAGGGGGCTGGATGGTAGGAAGTGGCCCAGGGAGGGAGCCTTGAAGCATATCCTGGTCCCTGACATTGGGTGACTCTCATAGGGCCCTGGGCAGAGCCTAGTGGAGTGGGAGGACCCAGGCTCCCCTTCCAAACACCCTTGCCATATAGGGACATAAATCTCATGAGTAAAGAGAAGATAGAGATGCTGAAAGTCTCATGGCAAGGACAAACCACCTACAGGGGCCTGGAGATAGACTAAGGGCCCTTCCCTTCATAAGGATGCAGGGCCCTCTGCAATTCATTGGGCACTGTTGCCCCAAAAAGGAGGTTGGGCTGAGTCACCACCCACCAAAAGGCAGGCTATCCCAGTACTGGAGGAGTTGCCAACAGGAGGCACCAGAGACTGCGAGGGGGAAATTGAGGGCCCAATGACAACCACTGGGTGGTAAGCCTAGCCTCCTGTCACATAAGTGCATTTATTTTGCAAAATATTATTAATTAGCAAATTGGGGTATGGGATAGAGTGGGGAAAGTGTTTGCCAAAAATAGAATTGGAAAATATCTTGAAATAACAACAGATGTAGAGGTTCATATAAAACATTCTACAGGGCCATTCGCTCAGATTTCAGTGGAGCAATACCAATGACACCAGTTGAGGATCTGGTCCTCTGCGTGCATATGTAAACAGCTGTTCAGTATCTCCATATGTATTTACAGTATACGCTCATCTATATGCCAATGTAAATTACATTCAGAATACTGAATTCATACAAGACAGGAGACAATATATTAATGGAATATAAACTGCCTCTTTTTCAAATATACCAAATTGTATCCTCGCCTTCTACATATCATTTAAATGGTTTAATAATTACACTCTTTTTTGCATGAGTCATCATGAATGCAGGTGACTTGTTTAGTCTTCTTCATTATATTACCACTAGAACTGTAGAAAGCAAAATATGCAAAATCTCCCTTTGTACTATTAGGCAGAAAAATCCTCTTTTTACTTGGAACAGTTTTATCAGTCCTGCCGTAAGCAAAAGATATTTTCACTAGTAGAAAGCTGTGTTTTGTCACCTGAATTGTAAAGCTTGCCTCCCACTGGAAATAGGGTTGAAGGTTAAAACTAAAACTGTAATTTTCAGCATCAGTTGTTCTGGATCTGACTGTTGTTCATATGATAGCCATAAAAACAAAAAGCCCAGATCCAATGAGCTGCCTTGGCAAAATGTTTTCATTTTTATAAAAGTTAACATAAAACTAAAGTCTGTTGCACTTCCATTTATTATACTCAAGGAAGATCCCAGAACTTTTCCAGAGACTGTAGCTATGTCTCTAAAGACTAAAGGTCAGTCTAAATGTCCAGACAACTAGTAAAATAAGCATATTTCAAATTATGAGTTTCTTTTAAGTAGGATGATGTGAAAATTTCTGGCCAGCTCCCGACCACTTAGCCGATTGCCTGGGGATCCTGGAAGCCAGGCAGCTCAGGGAGCCAACCAGCTGAGGAGCTGGTCACTGGGCTCTCTGGGTAGCCCAGGAGCTGTGCTGCCTACTTTCCACACACCCACCAGGCAGGCAGCCCAGAAAATTGGGCAGCCCGATAGCCTGTCCACTAAGTAGACAGGCAGTCCTAGGAGCTGGCCAGCTGTATGAGGGAGCACAATCACCAACCGTGCTGCCTAATGGTTAGGCAGGGTTTTGGCAGGGCTCCTTCCCTCTGAAAGCACAGTCCCTCATCACCCCTATCCCCAAGGGTTTCCAGTACTCCCATTTACTCCAGAGACTGTGTGGGAGCTGAGTCCTTGGACAGTCATGGTCTTTTACAGTAGGTCCTTCACTTAAGTGAAGGCTCCTGGTGTTGTCATGTCTTCAACCTTCTGGGTCCAAACTCGGGTGGCTAGCCTGAGTCTCTGCCCATACAGCAATGGCCACACTGCTATTTTTAGCATGCTAGCACGAGCCCTGCTAGTGCAAGTCTCTCTACCCAGGCTGGAATAATTGCTTCCAATTGCAGGGTAGACATACCCTAAGTCTCTCCTTTCAGTCTCTGGTTTCACTGTGCATACAGTAAATCATGCGCATACATGCACTTTCAAATCAGTGGAAGTGGTCGGAAGCTTCCATCACAGTTTGGTTTTCTAATGGTTAAAAAACAAGCATTTTCTGTGAAAGGATGCATTTGGGAATGTGTTTTGACTGTCCCCGCCCCTAGGGTGACCACATAGCAAGTGTGAAAAATTGGGACAGAGGGTGGGCGGTAATAGACAAATATAAGACAAAGCCCCGAATATCAGGACTGTTTCTATAAAATCAGGACATCATTACCTTACTCCCTCTCCCCTTTTTCACACTATTGCTTAGTACAACCATTTCATGCTGTTAAAATAGAATTCCTTTGTTCCCATAGAAGCAGTCACCAGTTTGGGGGGCAGCAGGACAGAGAGGTTTTGGGGGCCCTAAAATGGCCTGCATTAATAAGGAAGTCCTCTTTAATTGCACCTATCAGAATCCCCTGCATCTGGCATTGATTGGCTGGGTCTCAAAGAGCTCCTGGCTGACAGTTGGCCCAGCGCTATCTGAATCCTCATTCTTAGTTATCTCCTCCTGGGTTGCCAGTTCTCTGGTGTCCTCCTCTTTAGTTTGCAGTGTCACTATCACTGTTGGGGGCGGATCTCTACTCAATATGGCATGAGCAGGTCTTGGGGACTACATCAGATTGGAAGTTGTTCTCCTTTTTCTTCTGGTAAGCCTGCCGTAGATCTTTCCCCTTAGCCTAGCATCGGCCCTCCTCTATGCTGTGCCCCAGGTTCTCCACGGCCTTTGTGATGTGCGTGTACACATTATTATTCCAGTGGGAATTCCATTGTTGTACATGCACATGTTCTTCACCACACATGTTGCGGAAATCTAGGACCTCTCTCCTGGACCATGCAGCATCACAAGGGTGATTTGGAGCTGGAGTCAGACTTGCACAGGTATCAGTGAAAGAAGCATTTCCAAAACACATTGTGGATTTTAAATGAGGGTGGGGTGGGGTTTTGGTCACTGATCTTCAGGCAACACAGTTCAAAAATACAGTCAGAGCAGTGACTGCTGAAGCACCGTGGGCTTCTTGCTGGAGGATTACTATACTGGAACAGGTACTTCTGCATCTACACAGGCATTGTGCTGGTAGAATTATACTGGGGCAAGGCTTATGTCATTTAGGGAGGTGGCTTACATTTGCCAGCAAAGTTGAGGGGTTTGTGGCCAAGAATCAAAACTGACTGTGGAGTATAGGCAATGGCTGCAAAAGGAAAATTTTGCTGGGAAAGCTATCTAGTCTTAGAGGGAGGCAAAATTTTAGACAAAGGCCTATAGATGCTAAAGGGGAAAAGCCCAGATAAAACATCTGTAAGCATTGCATAATTGGGAGTTTCTATCATATTGCATAATGTGGATTAGTATCTTTGAGACTAAGGCCAGGTCTACACTACCGCGGTAGTTCGACAGCTGGCAATCGAACTTCCGGGTTCGATTTATCGCGTCTGGTCTGGACGCGATAAATCGATCCCGGAAGCGCTCGCCGTCGACTGCGGTACTCCAGCTCGGCGAGAGGAGTACCGCGGAGTCGACGGGGAGCCTGCCTGCCGCGTGTGGACCGCGTCTGAACCGCGGTAAGTTCGAACTAAGGTATGTCGATTTCAGCTACGTTATTCACGTAGCTGAAGTTGCGTACCTTAGTTCGAATTTGGGGGTTAGTGTAGACCAGGCCTTAGGCTATGTCTACACTACAGACCTTACAGTGGCACAGCAGTACTGCTGCAGCTGCGCCGCTGTAAGCTCTCCCACGTAGCTGCTCTATGTCTACGGGAGAGAGCTCTCATGCCAGCATAATAAAACCACCCCCAGTGAGCAGTGGTAGCTATGTTGGTAGGAGAGCATCTTCCGCCGACATCGCACTTGTCCAGACTGGCACTTTTGTCAGTGAAACTTATGTCAGTCAGGGATGTATTTTTTTTTCACACCCCTGACTGACAAAAGTTTTACCAACAAAAGTACTAGTGTAGACATAGCCATTCTTTGGAGCATTTCGACCTGCAGGCACAAAGGGTATATCATATTGACTTGTCTTCCTTTCAGAAAAGAACTACTAAAATGATCTAATTAAATGGTCTGATTTCACTGTTAGCAGCAGGTTTCTACACACAACCTTATTCACCTTTTGATCAATCGTTGCTTGTCCAAAACTCCATCTCTGAGCTCTCTCTTCTATTTTATTTGCTCTTTAGCTTCATCCAAGTTTGTTCAATGTTCTCACTTTTGAGTGGTTGCAAGATACAGAAATTCTCCAACTTGTTGACACTTGTTAAACAGTGCTATCAATCACTTCATCCAACAGGCTGTTCTCTTCGATTGCCCTAGCATTCTGCCAGCCAAACATGAGGTAATAGAGCTTGATGATTTCATTCTTAGTGTCCCACTTCACTGACCAAAAGGGACCTTTTGAATGCCCCAATAAATTCTCCCAATAATTTTCAAGTGACATCTTGCTGTTTATTCTGCTCCATGCTAGGAGAGATTAACAGTTTAAAGCATCCAAAAATCCGAGGCTTCTCTGCAGCCATCAAAAGCCTTTGTTTCCTCTCTCAGTTTGGCCTTACAGCTTAGAGTTTCTCACCAAACAAACAGAAAAAAAATTGTCATGTAAGCTAGTAATTTCAGTTAAGCCAGATAGCTTCTTATTTATACAGCACCATAGGTGGGCACAGGGCTTTACAGATAAATAAAAAGCTGTCCTCAAAACCTTACCCTCAAAATTGCACATTACACAGAAAAAAATATAAGCAAAATGTGGGAGCAGGAGGATGGGATGGAAACACAGTGAGTTAAAGACTAAAAGAGTGAAGGGTTTCTTATTACTGATTGTGTGGCTTCTCCTGTCAGGTAGGCCTGTATGACCTGCCTCACTCAATGGGCCGGAGAGGTGAATGCCCGGGACACTGAGCATTGTGATGGTGAATGTGCCTTCCTGAGACAAAAGACACATCTAGCATGTTGTGACAGATTTGGAGCTGTTCTGTATTGATTTATGAATACTGTATGTTGGCCTTGTAATTGGGATGTTTACTGTATGAATATATTAGGTTAATTCAATAGAGGGCTGTATAAGAAAACAGGCAGGAAGGAAAAGAATGGCTCTGTTTAAGCCACCCCTCAGAAGAGTTGCTAATGGACAATGCCAGGACTATTGGTTCAGAGGACTGTGTTTCAGTCTCCTGATGAGCCTACAGCACAGGTTTTGACCAGAGGGGTCAAAGTCCAGGAACACAGAAATGCAAGAGAATTATAGCCGGGTTTAAAAAAAGATGTTCTCTCAAGAGGTGATAGTTGTTTGGAGGAATCAGACTGAGAAACAAGCACTCATTGAGGTGTCTGGAGGTGCTAAACCTACGTAAATCACAATTAATGGATGGTAGGGCTATAGGAAAGAGAAATATATATATAGACGTTTAGTTGTGTTAAAAACTCCTTTTCTCTAAAAGTTTTGCTCCTACTGCAAAATAAATACTTTCTGGCTAAGAAGGCTGTCTGATCATGGGATACTGCTGGTTATAGACTCCCAAAGGGAAGTACTGCAGGTGTTGGAATTTATTTGGACTTGCTGGGTGAGCACGGTTGATACAAAGGGTACTGTAGCCGAGGGCCTGGTCTAGCTAAGACAGAACTGCATACTTCCACCACAGGAGAGGTAAAGGCATGGGATTGGCACTTGAGCGGTTGCAATGAGGGAGACCAGAAAATGGATAGAGGTGCAGCTAGTCCTGTAGCCATGACACACATGCATCTGAATCAGGGAAGATAAGTGTGCAGAAGGAACATCTTTTCAAGCCTGTTTTAGATCTGCCTGAGTCATGGCTCTGGCACTGAGTTGAACCCTCAAGAGCTCCAAGTGCAATAGTTATGGTGACTGAAGAAAATTGTATAAAGTCCTATGAAAGGGAGGAAAAACTTAACTTGCACTAAAAAAACTATATGAAAATATTGAGGTAAAAGGCACTCAAAAATAAGTCTGCAGTGTACACACCTGCACATCCAGTCAACAGCAAAGTTTTCTGTATTCCCTGCCATGGAAAAGGAGGAATAAGAGGGTTGAGGGCTTTTGCAACCTTTAGTGCCAGACATTTGACACCACGAGGGTATGCTTATGGAGCCCCAACAGATACAGCTTCTAGAAGGCTCTGGAAGGTCAGATGCCAGGGTATCGTTCCCATGAGTAGAAGGTACAAAGGCCCTGTGACCGGGGTCCCTGGGGAGCCACACTGAGGTTACTTAATTAGGGCAAACTGCAAGTAATAGGGCAGATAATCCCCAAAACTGGTGGATATTCCAATATTTAGATTTACCAAGCCAGCAGAAAACTGCTTCCACAATACCTTACTGGAGGCACAGAAGCCGAAACACAATTCCCTTATAGCACCCAGACTCCCAAGTCAAATATGATGACGATTAATGAAAATCTTATTGATCATATAAGAAAGTTCTATCAATCCGAAAGGATCAGACACATTACCTCCCAAGTTAATGAATATTTTAGATCTTGCCCAAATACACACTTACAGCCAATTCTTATTAACTAAACTAAAATTTATTTAAAAAGAAGAGAGAGAGAGTATTGGTTAAAAGATCGGTAGACATACAGATGTGAGTACAGTTTGTGAGATCAGTTTCATAGTAGAGATGACAGGTTTCAGAGTAGCAGCCGTGTTAGTCTGTATCCGCAAAAAGAACAGGAGTACTTGTGGCACCTTAGAGACTAACAAATTTATTTGAGCATAAGCTTTCGTGGACTACATCCCACTTCTTCGGATGCATAGAATGGAACATATATTGAGGAGATATATATACACACACATACAGAGAGCATGAACAGGTGGGAGTTGTCTTACCAACTCTGACAGGCCAATTAAGTAAGAGAAAAAAAACTTTTGAAGTGATAATCAAGATAGCCCAGTACAGACAGGTTGATAAGTGTGAGAGTACTTACATGGGGAGAGAGATTCAATGTTTATAATGGCTCAGCCATTCCCAGTCTTTATTCAAACCTAAATTGATTGTGTCTAATTTGCATATCAATTCGAGTTCAGCAGTTTTTCGTTGGAGTCTGTTTTTGAAGCTTTTCTGTTGTAAAATAGCCACCCGCAGGTCTGTCATTGAATGACCAGACAGGTTAAAGTGTTCTCCCACTGGTTTTTGAGTATTATGATTCCTGATGTCAGATTTGTGTCCATTAATTCTTTTGCGTAGAGACTGTCCGGTTTGGCCAATGTACATGGCAGAGGGGCATAGTAGAGATGGTGAGCTTTGTAGTTGCAAAGAATTCTTTCAGAATTAGTCCATAGGTTATAGTCCAATGTTCATATTCAGGGTGATCCAGATGGGACTGAAGATCTCAGTCTGGGTCAGGGGGAATCCAGCCACAACACACTGACCAGTCTCCAGTAGTGACGAAGCCAGGCAAGGGTTGGCTGTCCCCGGGCCTTCCCCTCAGGTTGTACCTGGATCTGTAGGGGGTCCTCTGGTTCATCTGGGTAGAAGGCCAGTGGCAGTCCCAGCAACTCCTTGATACCTTTGTCAGTGGGTGGATCCAACAGCCCTGGCCAGTCCTCAGCTCAGTGGGAATCTGCTGCAGTCTCCCAGCTCAGGAGCAGGCAGGAGGCGTCTGTCTCCTTCGGTGGCTGCAGCCCAACTGAGCTCCAGGCCCTACCCTTTATACTTCCTATTCCACCCCCTGATTTCTGGTGGGAGGGGCGAGCACAGCCTGGCTCTGCCCACCAGGGTTCACAGAGTGGTCCCTCCCTCTCTGGCTCAGTGGGAGGCCACTCCGTGTCAGTACAACATCTCACTGTAATGAGTGACTAATTCGGTAAACAAATAATCCATGCCATTTATCAGTTCAGGGATATACAAAAACCACTTCAGAATTTGATTGGCTATCCTGAGTAATGCAGAGTGCTTATGGTATACAAGGAGGAAAGTACCTCCTGTGGCTTTCCATAAAGTAAAGAAATAGTTATTTATCACTTTTGCTGTTGCCTTGTTACTTTGGGCTTGTCTACACTACGCAGCTTTTAGCGACAAGGCTGTGCTTGTCGCTAAAAGTCAGCGTGTGTAAACGCTGTCTGTCGGTATTTTGACGGCTCTTTTGCTGACAAAATACTTCCAGCCCCGCGAGCAGCATTAGCTTTGTCGGCAGGAGTGCGTTCACACTGCCACTTGCATCTGCAAAACTTTTGTCTTTCACGGTGGGGCTTTTTTAAGTACCCATGAAAGACAAAAGTTTTGTCGACAATGTCGCAGTGTAGACAAGCCCCATGTGATGGCCCCAATGCCCCTTTGTTGTGAAAGTATCAGCCAGAATTTCTCTGTGAGGATATAATTCATGGAAGTGGGAATTGAAGTCATATCAGGAATCAGCCACTCTTTTGCCTAACTCACTGAAGTGACAACTAACTGATTTGATTGATGTAGCTTGAATTCCTTGGAAGCCAAGAATGTCAAGTTGCAACCAACTCTGTGAGCAACTGATAACGCTTCCTTTAATTAATTCTCTTATTAAAAAAACCCCCAAATCTTTAGTTTCATCTTATCTCTTATTAATTAGTTTGTTGAATCTCTGTATTTTGCATGCTTGTCATTGTTTGATTAAAAACAAAGTAAAGCAAACCAAATGAGTTAGCAAAGTGCAGTCCTAAGTGAAGAACCTGCTGACTGTTAAGGCATCTTATTTTCAGGATACAAAACTTGCAGGATTTCATCAGGTTAAAAAAAATAAGAAAAATGACATTAACAAGAACAAGCAACTTACATTTTTTATTATATGGCATCTTTTCTCCCACAGGAACCAAATCTCCCTACAAATTATATATGTATATCTGCTACCTGTGTGGAGATAATATGTAGGTGTTACAAGGAAATTCACATGATGAATTGCTGAGCCATATGATAAATGAATTTATCATGGACCTTTTTCTCACCATCCACTAATTCATCTATCTGGACTTATTCTAACATCCCAAACCACTGTAACAGCTTCTAACAATCAAAATAGATTGTAACAAAAACCAAACTTCCCTAGAAATTTTTCCTCCATCTTACCCCACCTCACAAATGAGGAATTCTTCCCTTAAAATTACTCAGCCTGAGCCCCAAGATGGTCAAGCTTCAGTTGTACAGAAGTAACAGCTATTCTCCACCGAAACATGTCATGATAGCGTCAAGTAGCCCATAACTCTGCAGACCTACAAACCGGAAATTATGACTGGAATGTGGGATTTCCCACTTTCTTAATGGCATCCACATCATTTGCTTCTAGCCCTGGAAGATCTTGAGAAAACAGATTATAAAATCTTGACATTTTTAGGTACAGAAAACTATTTTAGGTCTTTTTTTTAGAGGTTTTCATAATTCACACTAAGCTCCATTTGGTTGAAATCATGAGGCTTGATTCTCTACATATGGATGACAGTGGGAGTTTTGCTGGTCCCGTCAACAGATGCAGGGCTGGGATTTGTCTTTTCAGACTGGGAGATTACCAAAAAAAAAGCAGCTTCAATATTTTTTTTAAACTCTCTCTGTAGCTTAGTGGCATATACAGAATATATGATAGTGAGACTTTGTCAGCACTTATTTGGGGGGCAATTTCACTTATGTGTAATGTGATCTTCCCAAACTCATGCTGATAAAAACATTATACCACACCACATCATCATATGTTCCATATACATACAGAGTCCTGAAGTTCAACATTTCACCTGTGCTACAAGAGACTTACCTGCCCTGGAGCACAAATTCTTTGTTCTGGACACACAGAAAGACAGACAGTACACAAGGGATATGGTTTAATTAGATCACAACTTCAAGTTAACACATCTGAGAACTAACTGGTACCATGCAGGTCATGATTCTTCAGTCATTTCCAATCCTCTGCACCTGCTCCCAGAAGTGGATTTAGAAGAAGTGATCCCATAAATAATCTGGGGTTGGGGCTCCTAATGTCCAGCACAGCTAGGACAGAACTCCTTTTCCCCAGCCTCCTAACCCTACTCCCCTCCCCAAACCAGTAATATAATCTTCTTTTTCTAATATTTTTATGTATGGCTCCAGTATTTCCTTTCTGTTCTTTCTGCATTCAGACCTTCCTTTTTCCTTTTTTACTTGTATTCCTCACTTGGCTCAGTTTGCTGAATTCCCTGCTGATGTCTGTAATTTGAAATGCCCTCACAAAAGTCAATTAATCTCTCTTGGATCTTGTCTCCCTTCTTTCCTACATTGCTTCCTGTGAGCCTTTTGGGGGCACCCAAGGCTATGAGTCAGCTTTGTACCACCTGCCTCCAGCTTGAGGGAGTCTTGCCTGTGCCAGCTGGTTGTTGTAACCACTCAAGCACTCTTCTCTGGTCTAAATCAGAACTGCTTTTACTCTGCAGGTTGAAAATAGATGCGCCCCATGCCCCAACTCCCTTCAAAATGTCCTTGTGTGGTGTCTAGCCGCTGATCACAGGATTCCCACAGAAATTCCAGATCTTCTATTCCCAAAAGGACAGTGTAGCCCAGTGTATGCACATCCTTACCTCTAGGACATCCCCTTCTGCCAGGACACAGCATTGCAGGGAAGTTTGCTTCTCACACTACATCTGGTGGCCACTTCCTGGGCCACAATGGTCAGTCCCAGCTGGTCCCTTCTCCAGACTGTCGTACTTTGTCTTCTGTGGCTTGGCCCTCTTGCCAAGTGACACAGCAATTCAATCCCCTTTTGGGGTTCAGCTCTAAACAAAAAAAGGTCCTTCACCCAAACTGGGCTTCTATCTAATTCTCATAGACTCTAGCTCAGGGATTCTCTCCACTCTAGGGCCCCATCACAGGAGTTAACCTTATTTCTGCAGCTTTATTTTCTGTCCACAGCTAGTCTTAAAATACTAGGCCTTGCTCCAGTCTCTGTAGGGGGACCTCTCCTGAGGTTCCTCCCCTTTGAACTGAGCTCTCTCAGCTCCTTATACAGTCTAGTGCTGCCTCCTCTAGCCATGAGGCAATTAATCCCTCACCTCCCAGGTGTGGAGCATAACAAATTAGATACTTTCTCTAGATTTGCAGGTAATGGGGTTAAGCTGGTTTTACCTTAGACCACTGCTCCTGTATCATACACAGCACTTGAGTTCAATTATAGTAAAACAAAAGAAAATTTATTTACGAAAAAATAGAGATTCAAATAGAAACAAGTGTGAGTTATGGAAACAAATGGTTACATGTAAAACAAAATAATAAAACATGAACTAGGGCCTACACTTATTAATAGTTACCTTTCCAGCTAATAAAGTAGATTCTCACCCTTTTACACCAGGCTTCTGCCCTTCTTTCTGGGGTCTGAACACAATGAACGATCTAATCTGTACATAGGAGTCAGTGATATCAGCTGCTTCTTGTGCAGATGCTGGGAACTGATCCCCAGCTGCCGCCCTGACTTCCTCAGTGCATTGTCTCAAGAAATGTCCTTGGGCAAAGAGGTGAAATAACCTATTATAGTCCTCTGCATCTTTACCCCTTATCCATTTTTCATCAAATCACACATTTTATAAACACAACTCCCCAGGACTCATTTTTATCATGCTTGTTAAGATTTCTAAACCTTAATCAATACACCTCTGGCTGAGCTGAAACCCTTTTTAACAGTTTTCTTAAACTTTTCATAAATTAATGCCCCCCCTTGTCCATATCCTTAAATATTTGTAAAGCTTTACCAGATAGTTTGGGAATTAATATGGATACTTTGTGTTCTTTAGGAATTTTGTGCAGTTCACATATTCTTTTGCAAGTGGTGATGTACTCCTCAATACAATCTGACTTCTATAGACTGGGCAGAGTTCATCCCAGCTGGGTGTTCCTTGGGGTGGACTGCCTGCTGACCGAGGGTCCGCATCTCCAGCATCCTGCACTCATGATCCCTTTCCTCATGCTTTCACTCCTCCAGCTCCATGGCTCGGTTATATGCAGCTTCTTAGAACATAAGAATGGCCATACTGAGTCAGACCAATGGTTCATCTAGTCCAGTATCCTGTCTTCTGACAGTGGCCAATGCCAGGTGCTTCAGAGGAAATAAACAGAACAGGCAACCATTGAGTGATTCATCCCCTGTTGTTCACTCCAAGCTTCTGGTAAACAGAGGCTAGGGACACTTCTTCCAGCTCTGGTGAATTCTTGTGGTCCTTGGCTGTAATTTCTGCCATCCTCTGTTGGTGTTCATGTTCTTTTTCTTTTTCTGCTAGTTCCAGTTTATGGGGCTGTACCCTGGCCTTGCCCAGCTCCAGGATTGTCACACTGTGGTGGTATGAGACAGGTTCCCGGAGTTATTAGGCACACTCAAGGTATTCAGTTGCCCTCCGTGTTGCTTGTCATATTCTACAAGTAGGGCTTTCTACCCATCTGCAATTTTTTCTGCAGCAAATAAGCAGTGCTTGGCACATAACTCTTCTAACTACTTCTTGCTGTGTTTAGCATATGCTTCTTTGCTTGTCCTTTCTTTTCTACTGCTCTATTCCCTTACCCAAAAAGAAACAGAACACAATAAATAGTCATTTTTCTTTACCTGTTCCCAAACTTCACATGCTTTAATATCTCAGTAATTGGTTTGTAAGTGCTGGGAGCATGGTCTTTAGTTAGCTAGCTAATGGGGTACAGATCCAGCTGACTATGTTAGGCTCTTACTAAAGGCCTCCCTACGGGATGGAGCAGCAGGCAGATACTGGACACAATATTGGTATATAATACTCTAAATCAGGGGTGGGCAAACTTTTTGGCTCGAGGGCCATATCTGGGAATAGAAATTGTATGGCGGGCCATGAATGCTCACAAAATAGGAGTTGGGGCACGAGAGGGGGTGAGGGCTCTGGGGTGGGGCTGGGAATGAGGAGTTAGGAGTGCAGGAGGATGCTCCGGGCCAGGACCGAGGGGTTCAGAGGGTGGGAGGGGGATCAGGTCTGGGGCAGAGGGTTGGGGTGTGGGAAGGGGTGCAGGCTCTGACTGGGGGTGCAGGCTGTGGGGTAGGGCTGGGGATGAGAGATTTGGGGTGCAGGAAGGTGCTCTATGCTGGGATCAATGAGTTTGGAGGGCAGGAGGAGGATCAGGGCTGGAGCAGCGGGTTGGAGCGCGGAGGGAGGCTCAGGGGTGCAGGCTCAGGGTGGCGCTTACCTCAAGCGGCTCCCAGAAGCAGCGGCATTCCCTCTGCAGCTTCTACGCGGAGGCGCAGCCAGGCGGTCTGCACACTGCCCTGTCTGCAGGCACCGCCCCCACAGCTGCCATTGGCCGTGGTTCCTGGCCAATGGGAGCTGCGGGATCGGTGCTTGGGGCGGGGGCAGCATGCAGAGCGGAGCCTCTGGCTGCCCCTACATGTAGGGGCATAGAGGGGCCATGCCGCTGCTTCCGGGAGCCGGGGGAGCAGCCCCTGACCCTGCTCCCCAGCTGGAGCACCGGAGGGGGGCCATACCACTCCTTTTGGGAGCCATGTGGAGCGGCCCCACACCCCACTCCCCAGTGGGAGCTAGAGGGCCGGATTAAAATGGCTGGCGGGTCAAATTTGGCCCATGGGCCATAGTTTGCCCACCCCTGCTCTAAATACTTTTATTGATTACAATATAAACCCCACTCACTTCACATTCACACCCCAAACATACTGCACTAGAGTCCAACAATTAGAACGAAGTCCTGATGGCCAGTTGAGGTTCACTCCAATCATAAGGCATGGGGAGCCGGCACTGCATGCCTCTTCAAAATCAGGGCTCTGGTTCGATGTCTGACTCCAAATTTCAGATTTGTCAGGTACCTATTTATAGACCAGTCTGTCGCATCAGCAGCTCTTTGTCTGTTTACTAAACCTTTCACCCATAACTCCAGGAAAGCAGTTCCAGGCAGGCCACCATAATCCAAGATATTCCATTTCCCCCAATTCTTGCATAACAGCACAGCTGGTGTTATTCCCTTTTCTGCTAATTCTTCATATTCCCCATGGACATTACAAAGTTGTTTTGCACAGACAGTCCTTGACCACTCAAAACCTTAAATCCTCGCTTCAGTTGCCAACACACAACTCACGTACTCACGTCAAACATACTGCATTCATACTGGGCCTCAATGGCCTATAGCATATTACAGTGTGTGTGCATGTGTGTCTCCCCACATGTGTATATTCCAACAACTACACCACTGTGGCACTTCTCAGGACACCAGGCCTGGGCATAACATTGTTGCCACTGGCTTCCAAGTATCCCACAACACGTGGCAAAGCTGAAGTCAGCTTTAGCATTAGAAAACAAGAAACTTGTCAAAGTAAAGATGGGTGAATACTTTGTACCAGTAGAGTTAGGGTGTCCTTTCATGGCATAAGAACACTTACAATGTAGTATTCAAAAATGATATGTGGAAAAGTATAGGTAGGTACCAAGGACAAAGTTGGCACAACTTAGTGGGTTAAACATACTTAAACTTTAAATGGTGTATAGGGTGCTTTTAGCGTGTTAAATTACCACAGTATAAACAGAAGTGGGTTTGAGGGTATATCTTTGAAGCATACTGTTAGGATATAGATATTCAGGCCTGTCTGCAAAGGCCTATACTTTAAGAATTTAGGTGTATTCTTATTACTTATAAAGGTCTAAAAGAAAGAATTACAATCACTGTTTGCCAGTGTAAGGGCCTTCTTTTACTTTGACAGTTTGAGGCCCTGTTCTTAGGCTAAGGCCTTTGGCTAAGCAGCAGAGGCAGCCATAAGCTGGGAAGCAAATGGTTACATCCTCACATTCCAAACTAGTTGCATTGAAATAAGGCAATCTGGGGCTGTTAGAAAGGTGATCTGAATTATCACCTTCAGAGAAAGGGAAGAGCCTACAAGATTTAAAAAAAACTTAGTTTGGTAGCATCCTGTCTGGCAAGAACTCACTTATCAATAGCTGGGATGTAAAATCCTCATTTTGTTGTTGTTCTATTACTGTAGTCCCCATTTCCCTATTGTTTGTCTGTATAATCTCTGTCTGGTTCTATAATTGTTTCTGTCTGCTGTATAATTAATTTTGTTGGGTGTAAACCAATTAAGGTGGTGGGATATAATTGGTTAAATAATTATGTTACAATATGTTAAAATTGGTTAGTTAAATTTCAGTAAAATAATTGGTTAAAGTACTGATAAACAGAACTCAGTATATAGTCTGCAATCAGGAAGTAAGGGGGGGGAGGAAATGGGAATAGGGAATGGGGGTGGGGAAATTGGAATCATGCTTTGCTAAGGGGTGGAATGGGAACAGGGACAGGGACAGGGACACAGGCAAGGCTCTGTGGTGTCAGAGCTGGGAAGGGGGACACTGAAAAAGAAATCATGCTTGCTAAAAGTTCACCCCAATAAACATTGAATTGTTTGCACCTTTGGACTTCAGGTATTGTTGCTCTCTGTTCATGCGAGAAGGACTAGGGAAGTGAGCAGGTAAAGGAATAAGCCCTCTAACACATACCTTCTGTGTAAGGTGAACATGTTTAAAGATAGAATGCTTCCCAGAAGGATGGCATGTATGTCTCCTTTTTGGGTTGTACTGTTTTGTCTTTAGGCAATAAAGTTGGCTCAGCTTGGTTAATCTCTTGAACATTCTTATTAACAAACAAGTGTAATCAAGCAATTGCCTATGCATATTACTCAACAATCCTTAAAGAGCTACTAACTCTTTTTCCCACCCATCCAGACAAAGAACTCTGAGATTGCAAGGCCTGCATTTGACTAATAGTGAGTTCATATAAAAATTTCCTTTGGAAATTTAAGGCTTATTGTTGATGTTCACTCTCCAGGTAAAAACCTCCTTTGTTTTGAATCTTCAAGCACAGTTAGACCCAAATTTACATCCATCTCACACAAACGAGCTGCTGCTCCCAGTTAAGTCAATGGCAACATTACCATTGAATTCAGTGAGAGCATAATCAGATGCCTGGTCTTGTTTCATTTTTAGATGTTTACAGCAGAAATTTTAATCATGAAACTGAGATTAGAGATACACTCTGTTTTATGGATCTATGCTAATTTACACCAGCTGAGGATCTATTTATGCTGAAGACATTAATCCAAGTTGGTTGAAAGCTTTCTTCATTTTTTTCACCTAGTGCTCATATTTCTTTCTTCATCCAACATATGGTCAAGACTAGGTCATTTTTTCGGGAGCTTTTCTTTGAATCTTACTTTTGTTATGCTAGCTATTGAGTATTTAGTTCTGTTTTAAACTATTGATAGGAACTCTCAAATGCCTAAGAGGTTGTGTGTGTATAGGTACCCACGATTGAATATTTACAGTATGAGATTTACCAAATATACTGAGGCAGTGGGGGGCAACCTGCGGGCCGCACGCAGCCTGTCAGGGTAATCCGCTGGGGGACCGTGAGACAGTGTTCACATTGACTGTCCACAGGCACGGCCGCCCGCAGCTCCCAGTGGCCACGGTTAGCCGTTCCCAGCCAATGGGAGCCGTTTGCTTTTGATAGTTGAAATTATGACTTTAGATGTCACCTGAAAATTCTTCAAGTGGCCTTTATTGATAATTGTTAAGCACTCTGAGGTCTTCTTCACCTCTGATACTGCCCTCTCAAAATGTATTTTATAAGGATGGATGGATTGCAGTAAATTGGGCCAACCTGACTGAATAATTTCCCACAAACTCTTATGAAACAATATATAACAAATCAACCATGTATGTCATCCCATATAATCCAGTTTTACCCTTGAAATAGGATTTGCTATTACATAATTGTCAATAAGTCTCACTTCCCTATCTTCCAAAAAAGACTCAAACCCAACCTCATGCCATATCTGCACACACTAAGTAGAACCCCCCAAACTCTTGGCAGATGTAATTCATAAAGGAGACCCCACCTTTATGATGCCAGGACGTGTCACAACTCAAAGCAGTGACAGGAAGGCAATTGAGATAGTGTACTGAAATATGGATAGCACAAACTATGATTTCACAAAACTTCTGATAGATATACCACCCTGAGTATATGCCCACAGAGTGCAGGTGGGTTTGTACTCAGAGCAGCTAGTCCATGGTGCCACTCACCATAGTCCATGCACCTGCAGGCATACTTCTATTTTTATCATGCTAGCTTGACAAGAGGTGGCATAAGTATGTATACTGAAGCTGGGAATCACACCCTCTGCTCCAAGTGTAGACATAGTCCAAGAGAAGCAGGAGCCTACGCGCACACAAAGAAAGAGACAGATAGCATGGACAAGCATCATGTGTGACCCCAAGAGAAGCTTAGCGATGGGGCATCTGGGTCTGCTGTTGGCTAAAGATGTTTGGTTCTCTCCTGCTGTTTGGTTCCCCCTCTGTTTAAGAAAACAGGACTGTGTACATTATTGGTAGATAAACAAGATTGCATCAAGGAAATACCTATCATCAATTTCTCCTCCTAACTGGAGCAACCTGCAACACCCTGAATTTGGCTAACTATTTAGATTGAAAGGGAGAACAGTAAAATTAAATGGCACTTGCCCTAGAGCAAGTCACAATAATCAAAAAGTTGCTAACTCCACTCAGATTAAGTCTATTACTTAATTTAGCAGCAGTGAAAGCACTTCAACTCTGTTTTTCATCTAGCGCAAGAAGACTTTAGATTCCAAACTGAAAAATAAAGGCCTATTAGCTTACGATGGTCGAAAGTGACTTTAGCTCCCTTGACAGGTACCAGATCAATAGCAGCAGAAACATTAAATTCTCTCCATAAATATTTTGAGATGATTCAACTTTCTGGAAAAAATACTAAATTCATATTTTACTTAAAAAATAAAATAATAATGCTTATGACAGGGGCTACTTTGAAAAGTCTAAAGGGGTCTCTCCCAGCATAGATGGACTCATGTATTAGGTCAAATACTCTATTTAAGTTCCACTTAGGCCTTTAAATGGTGCACAGGGCTTTATTTAAGACCAATACAGTGGGGTGACTTTCATATTATAGGCAGTACAGATTTATGTCATTATCCTGCAAACACTTAGGACTTGGCTACACTTAAAATGCTACAGCAATACTGTTGCAGTTGCCCTTCTGTGGAGCTTTAGTTTAGACACTACCTAGGCTGACAGGAGGGGCTCTCCTGTCTGATTAGGTAATCCACTTTCCCAAGAATTCTTCCATCAATGTACTGCTGTATACATAGGGACTTAGGTCGGCTTAACTACACTGCTCAGGGATGTGGATTTTTCACACCCTTGAGCGACATAGTTGTGCTGACCTAATTTTCTAGCACAAACCAGGCCTTATATACTTGTTTAACTTTATGCATTTATGAGCACAGATTGGATCCTCAGGGACTAGTCCTGCAAACTAAATGTGTGGGTAGCTTTAATCATGGAAGTAATCCAATTAACTTCAGAGGCATTGTTTGAGAAAAAATTGGGATGGGCAAAGTTGTGTCAGCATATGATTATACTATATACTGAAAAGTCAGGAGTGGAAGGGGACAAAAAAGTAGAAGTCATAATGGTGCATCTAGACCTAAGAAAAGGGCTTGGGAAACCAAGGTCTGGGTGTGCAACACCCCCACTTCTCCCATAGCAAATGAAGCCTCTGATTAACTTCAATGAAATTACTCATGTAATGTAAAGTTACTCATGTGCATTAGGAGGGGGCACATTAAAAATGGAATGTGCTCTATCTTGACTTGAGGGGGACCACCTGTGGAGGTCAGAGGTCAATACAATTTGTATGCTCACTCAATCCTGTTCCTCTTGGCTGAGGCTTCTCAATAACTGGATCAATTATGCTGATTCTGATTGATGATTTGCTGTGTGTTCTTGTTGTTTTAATGTGGCTACTTGTCCACAAGTAACTAGATAGGTACAACCAATTAATTTCTCATACGTCACTGAGCATTGTCAGTCACTATTGCACCAATGTAGATTCAAACCCATATTATAACAGTGAAAGACCCCATATGCCATGGTTAGTCCCTTCAGTCATCCAGTCCTTTAGCTTTAAGTGATTTGAGCAGCTTTGGCAATGTTTCAGCTTTTCCATATAGTTCTATTTCTCTTATACATCAGAGGTTCTCAAATTGGGGGGCAGGCCCCCCGGGGGGGGTGGGGGGGCGGGAGGACGGACATGGAATGTATCCTGGGGAGGGAAGACTTGAGAAGGTTTAGGAAAAATACTTACTGAGTACATTTTACCGACAGCAATGAATAATTAGCAAAGCTGATTCCTCCAGACATATCGGGTCCTCAGATGGCGCTGTGCACTTTGATGGATTTCCATTAAGTTTACATAATATTATACAAATTATTGCCATCTGTACATTAACACATTTGCTACAATGCAGTTTGCACATTTAATTGTAAGCATCGACCACCATAAAAGTTTTGCTTTTGCTTTTATTACAATGGATCGTTGGCTCTGTTTGAAACAATACTTTGCTGTTTTAGTGAGAATTGCATGGTTTTTTTTTAAATTGGTATATGTACTTGTGTGGTGGGAAGGGAGGGCATAAACTACTACAGACCCAAAGAAGGTGGGCACAATCAAATATATTTGAGAACCCATGTATTTTAAGTATATTCATTACAAGAAACACTGTAACAAAACAAGGACAAGCAAAATTAAAAAGCGGACAATAAGCAAACAATAGCTAGAGCCAGAATTAGCTCAGACTGAGGCGTAAGTTAAAGTAAAATAAGAAGGATTCAATAAAGTTGAAATGGCTGTTTCAGTGGTGCATTAACATGATTAATGTTGTAATATTGTAAGACACAATCACCAGCTTGAAATCATCAGGGACAGCTGAACAGATCCCACAGTTGATCTTTCAATATTTCTGGGCCCTCAAGGAAAACACATACTATTATTTATTGAGTTTTTCACCTGGTCAGCTTACCTATAAAACTGTATTTGATCAACATATAGGTAAAATGCAAGTTTTCACTCTGACATTAGGAAATCTCAGAAACAACTATATTGATCAGCTAGAAGCTGGAGGAAACATAACCAAAAAATTGAAAATACCTAAGTAATAATGGGTGTAAATTCAATATTGTAAATACAGTACTGTATTTTATCAAAATCATTATTTTGTACATGATCGTTCTATAAAAGTTGTGATTTAGAGTTACATCATTGAGAGAATAATAAATATTATAGCCTGAAAAGAACCAATAGGGCATATCATCCACTCATTGGCCTGTTATATTATTGTTCCCTCATTATGGTAATGAGCAGCTATGGCATTTGATATTGAGCACTGAGGAGTACCTGGGTATCCCACAGAGAAGAAATGACATTGGTAGAATGTTAAAAATTACAGCATCCTAAGAGTCTAATGGTTAGAAATGGAAGAACAGTGCACTGGGTTAAGTAAAGACATATTTATTCATGCCTGATGGATAAGTGATTGAGTAACATAATGTGCTAGGTTGGGTTAAACCTTGTTGTTTTAGGTTGGGGGTAACTGCTACCTTTCATTCAGGATGAGAGTAAAGAGGTGACTGAAATAGTAGTAGTCTCCAAACCCAAAACATAGGCAAGTGTCTCTGCCTAAAACAAAGGCAAATTCAAGGTTGCCCAGAAATGTGAACAGCCTGGGCCAAAGGTTTCATTGAGTACTATTTGACAAGAGGGGTGTGGTGGGTGCGTCGATATAAAAGCAGCAGGAGACAGCAGACTAAGGGCAGAGCTACACTAGAAGCATTACATTGGTGCAGCTGCGCCACTGAAGCACGACAGGTGAAGACACTCTATGCCAGTGGGAGAGCGCTTTCCTGTTGGCATAATTACTCCACCTCCATGAGAGGCAGAAACTATGTCGGCAGGAGAGCATCTCCCGCTGATATAGTGCAGATGTGGACAGTGCTTAGGTTACTTTTTCACCCTCCAGAGCAACGGAAGTTAGATCAACTTAAGCAGCAGTGTAGACCTGCCCAGAGAGAGACAGACAGACACAGCCTGGACAAGCATGGCATATGACTCTGTACATAAAGAACCACTCTCCTGATGTTTATTTCCTCCTCTTTTCCAAGAAACAGGACTTTGTATATTATTTGTAAATAAAGAAGATCACATCAAAGAAAATACCTATCTTCAATTTCTCCTCCTAACTGGAATGTCACAGCTGAGACTGGGTTTTTGAAGGAGTTGTGGTTCTAGTCCACCTGTGACTAGTTAATGGAACAACCCACAGCACCAAATTGGTTTAAATATCTCAACAAATTCTTCAATGTGGTTACCTCCTTTCTCCTTTAATATAGCTACAGCAGAGGCTAACTCCATGAATGGTAAGCCACACATCAACATTCCCAGTTAATTCTAATAGTAACAACACAGACAGCAAAGTCGTCAAGAATATTTGATACTAAAACATCATACAATACAGTAACCAAAATGTTTTTATTATATTCCCCATGGATCTCCTATAATAGAGTATATAAAAATGGAACATGACATTTTTTTCCTTTCAGAAATATTTCAGTTTTTTAGGATAATTTATCATTTCTAACACGTTACTATTTCCCCCCTATTATTAGCTAAATACTAGTCACCAGTTATGTCTTGAGTGTTAAAGAAAACTGTTCTTTATCCTCACTGCAGATACTATTATTTTGAATTACAAAATGCAAAGCACATTTTTACTAAATACCACTGTTAATCAAGCCTAAACAGCAACATTACAGGCTACGTGGCATCTTAGACTTATCTTAGCCAGTGAAAATGACACAGTTAAAATCAGTACTTAGCTAATAGTATAAAATGCAGAAATGACCTCTAAGGTAGAATTTATTTGATGGGAGAAAACAAGTAGGGTTTTTTTCCCCCCGAAGCAACATACTATATCCCACTTTACAGCTCAAACCTCTAACAATTTAATATCCTTTAACAGGAGAGATAAATACTGAACTATCTTGTACTGCAAACAGAAGGCTAGTTAAACAGTGAGATATATTATACAATCTTCAGTCGTATGATAAAATCCACTCTAAATATGAGATATCATAATTTCAAGCATTTTCAAGCACAGAAACAATGCCACACCAAAGTGGGACACTATTTACAACTGCTTCTTTTAGCAGGTCAGCTTAATATCTCTGGGGGGAAATCTGTTTCTCTTTGGTTCTGAGGAATTTCTCTTGTGAGGAAAATGTGTACGTCTATATCACTTCCAGTGATAATAAATTGAGTGTTGGAATGATCTGCTTTTTAGGGAATGGGACACATTAGAGGAAAATAGAAGTCAGACCCCCCCACCCTCCTGAGACTTCATACAGTGCTCGTTTTCTGACTAATCTAGTACATTTTCTAATGGCTTTCACTAATTTCTTTCTTCAGAGAAAACTCAGCTTCAAATTCAAGACACCTGAACAGAACAAAACACCTGTATAAAATGATAAACTTATTCTTTGAAATCTTCACAATTTTGAGAATTGAAAATGTTTTACAAGTTTGGCAATTAGATATTTTCCTATAGACTGGACCAGTAAACAAAGCAACAACCCGGAGTTGACTGCTTCTTTGAGAATCGTCATTTCTTTTCATGGAAGTGGCTAAACTTATGATTACTCTTACTTATGTACTTGGATTTGAGATGAAGAGGCAAAGGGCTATAGGCCAGGTCACTGAGGGGAAAATCCAATTAAATTGTCTTCAGAACATCAGGGGAAGGAAAACAAGAGTGAATAAGGCTGTGTCACCTCTCCTTCTAAAACTGAGGAATGCTGAGGCTGGCATCTTGAAGGTCTTTTCTGAGGGGAGGTGGTATACTGCTGAGAGATAGAAATGGGGAGCACTCATAGGAAACAGTGTTCTCTTCGGGAAATCTGAAGAATTTCTAGCAGAAAATTAAAGCAGGATTCCTTTGGAAAGGGCAGGAACATGTCAGTGAAGAACTAGAAGTAGCCTAGATCCTGCATGTGCAAGAGAGGAAAGTGCTGGAAGAACACGGGCTCTTTGTATGAATGCCTTGAGAACCCTGGGGTTTAGAAAAGCCTCAGCATCCATGTCTTTCAGGGGCTGCCCTGCCTACCCTCCCCCCCAGAAGCCACAATGACCAGAAAAGGATAATTTATCCAGTGAAGAGGATGATTTAGCCTAGGATCATTTGGTCAGGAATGATCACAAGGTCTTTGACTTGTGCTTATGAAATGAGGAATTATTTTCACCCAGCATTTCTAAAACATCTTCAAGCTTCTACGGAAGTGTCACTAAGACTGTAAGAAAACATTGGGACTCAATCAGTTTTAACTTTGCCTGGTGTTTGCAATCAGGAAAAATTCTTCTTAGCAATGAAGAAGCAAAAATAACTTGTTTGGGGAGCCATTGTAATGTACCATTGTCGTGGAAGTTTTACAGTATGGGTATTCACAACAGACCAATCAGTGCATGAGAAAGGAGGCAGATGTTCCAAAGGAAAAACAAAAGGTAAGAAATCAGTATGCATGAGCAGACTACTCTGAGATGGAAACACCGAATATTTTCTGAAATGTTAGGTTGATGTGGTTCCCACAGCATGTGTGCTATATACACTGGCTGGTTCATGGAATTGATCACCAAATCTTTGTCTCATCACCAAATGTCAATATTATTGAGTTCATATTTTCACAAGGACGAGCCATTTTTGAATGATATTTCCTATGCATTTTATCTGGAGATCCTTCCCTTCACCACTGGAAATGCAAATGTTTCCTTTTTTCTTCTTCTTCCAAAAAAATTATGATGACAAGTGTAAGGAAAATTCCATTCTCCATTTGTTTGAGTTCTCCTCTGACCCTGGGAGAATAAATAGGGCAGTGATACAATTTAGGGTCTTGTCACCATTTACAAACCAGTTTCTTGCTTGCTTTTTTAAAATCCCCCTCCAGGATTCCAGTGTCATGGAACAGCTGGTAATATACAGCAGCCAGCTCCACTAGTTCCATCTTTTGAGGATTGAAACTGATTTAACTCATATTAGTGGAGTTACTGTGCTCACTGCCTGAGACTGTGCAGTAGTACCTTCCACAATGGATGTGCAGACAATTTTTGTACAAGACCATCAGTGAAAGCAAACTGTGCTGAGGCAGATATGCTGTGAAATCAAGCTGCTACTGCCCACTACATGCTGGCAAAAGGCTATTTCCTTGTTGCTGAACAAGTTTCAAGTACATAGATAATGTTAAGATCTGCATATGTGTGTATACGTCACTTTATATGGCCAATAGCTGTGGATTCACTCTAGTAATTGATGGAATCCACACTTAAATATACAGCTAAGCAAAGCACACTGAGATGCTCATATGTGGCCAGAGTTGGTTTCTTACTATATGTGAAGAAAGCAACTAGCATGTAGTGGATGCAACATAATCCAAATAATAACCAAGTACCTCCTTTGGTGCTTTTTGATTTGATTCAGGCAGCTGTGCAGAGAAATCACAGATATACAAAGAGAAATGGTGAGGAATAGATCCTCCAATTAGTGGTTTACTACTCTAATCAAATAGATAAGACTAGGACATTGGAGACCAATCTGCAATTTCCATTCACCTCAGTTCCCTTGTAGTAAATCATGGCCATTCAATGCTTTGCATTATATTGCTTTAGTTCATCAAGACTCTGTGCCAGCAAAATTCTTAAGCATGATTTTAACTTTAACTACATCATGTTATCTTCAATGGGATTACTCATGTGCTTAAATTTAAGCACATGCTCAAGTGTTTTGATGGATCCTAGCCTAAGTATTAAGTAAAGGAATACTACTACATGCACAATGAACACTCAAAGGATAAATTGATAATGTATGAATGTACCCAAAGAATAAATTGACACGGTATGAAAGAATACATCAAAAAATATAGGGGTTCTGTAAAGAAAAAAACTTCTCTCCCATCCAGGAGATATAATCAAAACTTCTACAAGATTTAAGAGGCAACTCATAACACAAGAAAATATAAAGACCACATTTATAATACTGTATATCTTCCCAGATTCATTTCAAATAACAGGTCACCAGAGTGGTTAAATAATTTGAGGTTGCACACTTAACAATGGTTCATATTAAAGATTTTTATTCACATTTATTTAAAAATTGATATAACATAGCTTCTCATACTTCACAACATGGTAATACATTTATATACTTTTCCCCCAGTAATTCTAGTAATAAACAACTTATCTTTTCTAAAAGGGAATAATACACCATTTAGAAATGTTTGTCTTGGAATGTAAATACTTAGGTATCACAATAGTCTAACTAAAGTGATGCTTGATAGACAAACTGTACAGTGGCAAATTTGATTAAAGGTTTGTTACTTTTCCCAAAACTAGATAGGAATATTGCCTAAATCAACTGAAATCATACCTGAAAAATGAGAGACAATATGATTTAAATGTATTTTTCCCTTTCAGTTATTAGCAACATATGGCCATTAATAAAGTGTTGTGGTGTAGGTATATAATTTAAATCTCCTAAAAAGTATATAATGTACTATAGATAAACAAAAATATAAAACCAATCTTAGAATCGAACCATGCAAGATTTTGGAACCTGGACGTAAATAATCAAATCAAGATATATTATAGAGTGACTCTAGTAAACTGGTTACTCATGTGGTGCTTTGCTCATTAAAAATATGCTAACATGCATGAAAAAAATGTTCATTTTCACTGTCCTTCAGAAAGAACTTGCACAGTGTCCTTGACTTCCCCAAAGGAAACTGGAGGTACAAACGGTCCACATTCAGTATCAGAATTTCGGCCAGTCTATTGTACATCTAATGTGCAGATTTACCTAGAGAACTTGTATGATGGGACATATTAATCATAAAGGATTTGTGTGAATGACCTTATGTAGACTGTGTACGACCTAAATCACAACTACAGATGTAGCCTGTTCCCTCATACGAGTAACTGTTGAAACTAAGCTAACAGCAGGGAGAGTGGTCCCATATAATTTAACATGGTTTTTAAGGATTTTGAAATTACATTTATTTCATGGAAAGATATTTCTTTTATACTTTCACTGTTACCTTTTCATATGTGCTAGGGCTACATTGCAAAACATAAAAAAGTTGCTGTTATTTGTTAAACTCATTATTTCACAACTATTTTTCTACTGTCATTTTTATATAAGACTGTTTTCGTTTATAATTTTTCTGGGTGCTGTGAAGGTGATCACAGGCAAACTCAAAATGTTTTGATGCCAGAAACTGATTTTTTTTTAAAAATTATGTCTAATGGAGAGAAATACAAGAAACGTATGATAGGTTGGTACTGTTTTCTTTTTTAAAAATCCATGAGTGTTAAACCTAACCATACATAGATGCACTGGACATCTCCCTATTTCCCAACTGGCTCTCTGGCTTTTTTCCATTTACCTAGTGTAATGGGTCTGAACTTGCATTCCTTGGTGCGCCTGAAACCCCGCTGGAAGTCCTTGGGCTCTGTGTGCATACAAATAACTTTCAGTCTTGCTCCCTACCTGCTCCTTTTCTCCTGTTGCTACTGTCAGAGACAGAAAAGCTCAGAAGTCACCAGGAGGGGCTTGGCATAGCAAACACTATAGTAACCTGTAAAATAACCTATACCCTCCATTTGCTATCACTAATACATATCTAATCCCACAAGAGACTAGCAAGTCAACAGCCTCCTGAAGGTTTGTCTCTTCTTTCCACGTTTTAAAACATGTCTAGTGAGGCAAACAGAAATGTAAAGGGGGAATTTATTACCCTAATTTCTCTAAATGACAACATCTTCCCATCTGGCCCTATCTTTTTTTTCCCCTAGGCTCTTCCCCTTCTCCACTTCTTTTTTTTTCTCTGCTTTTTTTGCTCATTGGCTTCCTTTCCCTTCTTTATATTCACACATCCTTTACATTGGTGTTTCAAACTAGGCCCAGATGCGATTGCACCTTCCACAGCAGAACCTGGAAGAGGGTGAAACATGCACCTCTAGTCTGGAGAGAGAGAGAGAGAGAACCCGCAGAAGTTTGGGAAACTGAGATAGGGAAGGAGGCACAACTGGTAAAACCAGCAGACACCATAGATCTGCAGGGAAGTCTAAGCAGAATCCACAGACCTTGGGCCCTTCCACATAAGACAATTCCTTCTTCACAAACCACCTGGCTCCATCTGGAGCTGTATAATCAATACCCCCAGTCCCCAGGCCTGCATATCAAGCTATCCCTCCACTTCCCTCCAAGAGTGATACTAGCACAGAGGACTTCCCCTGGGAAAAATCTGTACGCTGCAGAGGCACCTATCATGTCCGGTGGCTGCCAGTAGGTTTCTCCCTCTCCCAGAATGCCACGCTAGATTCACAGAAGGGGTTCTGCTGTGTCTGGAGACAAGGTAGATCATGTCATGGAAGCCCAGCCCCAGTCCTGATTGGGGTGGGAGTGGGGGGGGGGAGGGGTCATTTTATTGCCCTTCACACACTAGGTAGGAGAAAGGAGCACATGAGCCCATATTATGACTGACATTAGTCCACTGAGCCTCCTTAGAACTGACTGGAGACTTCAGACAAGTGGTTTCCACAAACACTTTTCTGCCAGGAGGAGGGATACTCAAGCCTCAACCCAAGTGCACCTTTTAAATAATGGGCCCGCACAAGCCAGACAAGAGAATGAAGGGGATGCAGTTTGCAGTGCAGTACCAACAGATGTATACTATTTCTGTTGATGGTCTCATGGTCTGACTGGTCTTAAATTCATCTGCTAATGCTGCATTTTGACACATCAGTGAACACAGCACAACCAGATTAATGTGTGCTAATAAGCTGGGACCCAAGTTTCACAAGCTGTTAGAAGTAGGAGTGGAAATATACTAATGTTAATTGTATATGTTAGAAATAGTATATTTAATGGTGTGATTTGATTAAACTTGTATTGAATGTTTGTGCAATATAAGTTGATCCAGAGCTTATGAAGTCAACAGAACGACTCCCATTGATTTCAATAGACTTGAAGCCCTTAGTGATCTGAGCTTATTTTATTTCTATTTGTCACACACACACATACCTAGAGCACACCCTCATTATTTGAGAAGCACAGACATTTATTTCTAGGATTCTGTGTATGACTCTTTCTGTGGATGTTTCCCAAGAAGAGTCAGAGAGAGAGACTAGACTTGATTTATATATTGTATGACTGCACTCCCCTATCAGCTCTCTGGCTGTTTCCTCGGGGTTAATAATTGCCCTATAGGGCAGCAGAATGACTATTTTCATCCATGAAAGAAATAAGCACGTTTTCAGCTACATTACTATTGTGCACACTTGGGAGAGCCACTTTTGATGTACTGCCTGAGAATAATTACTGCCCTCCAAAAATTAAATAAAATGGTCAATATCTGCTCCCTGTTCTTTCAATATATAAGATCTGAGTCACTTCTGGGACAAGCAGGCACAACTTCAGTGACAGTGTCATGGCCAGAAGTGAATTTTGCCAGTGGGATCAAATATTTTGATGGGCACAGCAGCTGATAGAATCTTGACTATCTGCCTTTATGGCAATGTTTCTACTAGGCCCTGTCAGTCTGCCTTTGGCATTCCTTCCTTACATGCTCTGGAATATTTGTCAATGGAACCCAAATAAGTATCTGAGCTATTCTGAGAATAATAATAAATAATAAATAAATAACAATAACAACAACAACAACAACAATAATAATAATAATAATAATAATATCTGGCTCTTATATAGCACTTTTCAGCAGCAGATCTCAAAGAAGCACTACAAAGTACTGAAAAGCACAGAAGAAATCACTGCAACGGAAGAACCTTAATTTATATGGGATATTGGAATCATAGAATATCAGGGTTGGAAGGGACCTCAGGAGGTCATCCAGTCCAACCCCCTGCTCAAAGCAGGACCAATCCCCAACTAAATCATCCCAGCCAGGGTTTTGTCAAGCCTGACCTTAAAAACCTCTAAGGAAGGAGATCCCACCACCTCCCTAGGTAACCCATTCCAGTGCTTCACCACCCTCCTAGTGAAAAAGTTTTTCCTAATATCCAATCTAAACCTCCCCCACTGTAACTTGAGACCATTACTCCTTGTTCTGTCCTCTGGTACCACTGAGAACAGTCTAGATCCATCCTCTTTGGAACCCCCTTTCAGGTAGTTGAAAGCAGCTATCAAATCCCCCCTCATTCTTCTCTTCTGCAGACTAAATAATCCCAGTTCCCGCAGCCTCTGCTCATAAATTATGTGCTCCAGCCCCCTAATCATTTTTGTTGCCCTCTGCTGGACTCTTTTTCCAATTTTTCCACATCCTTCTTGTAGTGTGGAGCGCAAAACTGGACACAGTACTCCAGATGAGGCCTCACCAATGCTGAATAGAGGGGAATGATCACGTCCCTCAATCTGCTGGCAACGCTTCTACTTATACAGCCCAATATGCCGTTAGCCTTCTTGGCAACAAGGGCACACTGTTGACTCAGATACAGCTTCTTGTCCACTGTAATCCCTAGGTCCTTATCTGCAGAACTGCTGCCTAGCCACTCGGTCCCTAGTCTGTAAAAATGCATGGGATTCTTCCATCCTAAGTGCAGGACTCTGCACTTGTCCTTGTTAAACCTCATCAGATTTCTTTTGGCCCAATCCTCTAATTTGTCTAGGTCCCTCTGTATCCTATCCCTACCCTCCAGCATATCTACCACTCCTCCCAGTTTAGTGTCATCTGCAAACTTGCTGAGAGTGCAGTCCACGTCATCCTCCAGATCATTAATGAAGATATTGAACAAAACCGACCCCAGGACCGACCCTTGGGTCACTCCGCTTGATACCGGCTGCCAACTAGACATGGAGCCGTTGATCACTACCCTTTGAGCCCGAAGATCTAGCTAGCTTTCTATCCACCTTATAGTCCATTGATCCAGCCCATGCTTCTTTAACTTGCTGGCAAAAATATTGTTGGAGACCGTATCAAAAGCTTTGCTAAAGTCAAGGAATAACACATCCGCTGCTTTCCCCTCATCCACAGAGCCAGTTATCTCCTCATAGAAGGTAATTAGGTTAGTCTGGCATGACTTGCCCTTGGTGAATCCATGCTGACTGTTCCTGATCACTTTCCTCTCCTCTAAGTGCTTCAAAATTGTTTCCTTGAGGACCTGCTCCATGATTTTTCCAGGGACTGAGGTGAGGCTGACTGGCCTGTAGTTTCCCGGATCCTCCTTCTTCCCTTTTTTAAAGATGGGCACTACATTTTTCCTTTTTCCAGTCATCTAGGACCACCCCCAATCACCAGAGTTTTCAAAGATAATGGACAATGGCTCTGCAATCACATCTGCCAACTCCTTTAGCATCCTTGGATGCAGTGTATCCGACACCATGGACTTGTGCTCGTCCAGCTTTTCTAAATAGGCCTGAACCACTTCTTTCTCCACAGAGGGCTGATCACCTCCTCCCCATACTGTGCTGCTCAGTGCAGTAGTCTGAGAGCTGACCTTGTTCGTGAAAACAGACGCAAAAAAAGCTTTTTCCACATCCTCTGTCACTAGTTTGCTTCCTCCATTCAGTAAGGGTCCCACACTTTCTTTGACCTTCTTCTTGTTGCTAACATACCTGAAGAAACCCTTCTTGTTACTCTTAACATCCCTTGCTAGCTGCAACTCCAAGTGTGATTTGGCCTTCCTGATTTCACTCCTGCATGCCTGAGCAATATTTTTATACTCCTCCCTGGTCATTTGTCCAAGCTTCCACTTCTTGTAAGCTTCTTTTTTGTGTTTAAGATCAGCAAGGATTTCACTGTTAAGCCAAGCTGGTCGCCTGCCATATTTACTATTCTTTCTATATATCGGGATGGTTTGTTCCTGCAACCTCAATAAGGATTCTTTAAAATACAGCCAGCTCTCCTGGACTCCTTTCCCCCTCATGTTATTCTCCCAGGGGATCCTGCCCATCAGTTCCCTGAGGGAGTCAAAGTCTGCTTTTTTGAAGTCCGGGTTCCATATTCTGCTGCTCTCCTTTCTTCCTTGTGTCAGGATCCTGAACTCGACCATCTCATGGTCACTGCCTCCCAGCTTCCCATCCACTTTTTCTTCCCCTACTAATTCTTCCTTGTTTGATACAGAATGCTGTATCAAAGAAATAATATTTTGTTTGCTGTTATTTAATATTGTAAGCAGTACTGGCTAAATTTAGGTTTGTAATAAAGTTATTAATACAATATAGAAGCATAAATTATTAGCACACTAGTAACTTCTCTATTCTACTTGTATACAATGTATATACTGTTAATAGTATAGAATATTTTGTTATGTATTTCTTTGATACTTTTGTGTAAATCTTTTGTTGTGATTTTTTTTTAAAGGCATTTTAAGTAGAAAGCATTATGGGGAGCTGGATAATCCCAAAACTCTCCCTACAATAGGTTGAACTAATTTTGACAGTTTCCTGTATTTTTATTTTCCTGAATGTATATACCAGTCATTTCCACTGATCAAACAATTATCTTTTTTGACAGAATAAAGTTTCCTGGCCCGGCAATACTCACTAAGATACACCTCCCACTAACTCATATTTGGCCCTAAAACATTTGGTGAAATCTTGTGAATAAGTGCACCTGTTCTCACATATGGGGGCTACCTAGACCTATGGAATGCAGGGTGAGGATTTGCCTTCTAGTGAATTACTAGAGTACTTAGGATGATACTATCAAAGATACATTTGATTTAGCAGGAAAAGTGCACACATCACAAAACAGAAAACTTAGAAGTGTTTCACCTGGCCAGACTCCCTGGCATGGGGAACTCTCCAAGTGGTGGAAAATATTCTAACCCTCCTCCCAACATAGCTGACAGCATAGGGGGCACACCCAGTGCAGTAACTGTACTTTGGCTATCTCTGGCAGCTGAAATAGTAACTCTAATTTACATCTAATATTGTTTAATGCTGCTGGTTTATGCCAGAATCTGAGCTGGTCCCAGAATCAAGGAGTTGTATATGTGATGTAAAGAGACCTTTGCTCCCCCCTGAGGTCCTGTGCCAATTGTAGCATGGCCAGAAAAAAGGCTCATTGTTTTTTCTCTGAAAACAGCTTCTAAAGCTTATTTACCTCTTTTCTGAGGTACATCCTCAAAAGGGTCAGATGCTCAGAGAAGCATCTAAAGTTTGGCTGCTTCTCATAATTGGTCTAATTCTCATTATTATTGGTCTAATAATGGTTTCTGTCTCATTTATGTGGAATAAGCTTAGTTGTGGTACATGAATAGTTGTTACAAGGAGGAGGGAGAAATTTTTTTCTTCTTAACCTCTGAGAATAGGACAAGAAGCAATGGGCTTAAATTGCGGCAACAGAGGTTTAGGTTGGACACTAGGAAAAACTTCCTAACTGTCAAAGTGGTTAAGCACTGGAATAAGTTGCCTAGGGGAGTTGTGGAATCTCCATCACTGGGGATTTTTAAGAGTAGGTTGGACAAACACCTGTCAGGGATGGTCTAGATAATACTTAGTCCTGCCTTGAGTGCAGGAGACTGGACTAGATGAGCTCTCGAGGTCCCTTCCAGTTCTGTGATTCTATATCTGGTAATTCCTGATGTGGTCTGACCAGATATAGAGTACATGATTTCTTCAGGGTATTCCAGAACTTTCCCTTCCAGTCCTGGCCCAAGGCACAAACTGTGCAGATGTGTGGTGATTTTAAAAAAACAAAATGTCAAAAACATGTAATTTGGGTTCAGCTCAAGGCCCAAGCAAAGTTTCAAGTGAGTTCTTATTTTAGACAAAACAGTTTCTAATGATCAGTTCAATTTTTATGCATTGGTGGTCTGTGTAGATTCTCTCTTAAAATTAGAAGAGTATATAAAATTATACTTACTTATACAGGTTTAGTGGGATGGGAATGACTAATTCAAACCTGCATAGAATGGGTCAGAATATTTTTGTTTTATTGAATACTGCATTGGTATTTTTGAATTAGTCAACACAGGCCTGATTCACACTTACATTAAGGCCACTTTACACCACTCTGACAGTGTAAAGTGGAAATGGTTTTCCATCCAGATAATATTTTCAAGAGTTCATCATTTTTTCTTGTCCTAGATTGGGACAAAAAGTCAAAATCTCAAACATTTGTGTGAACTGAAAAGCCAAACTATTATTTTGTTCAAGTCCATTGAAACATTTTGCTCTGATCATTTTGAAATATTTCATTTAAATTTCAACCTGTTTTTCTCTTTTTTAACTTTTTTTCAGTCTAATTAACTTAAATTTTGAAACAAAAAGTAAAACTGGAAAAACTGATTTTTTTTTTGTTTCAAAAGTGTTTAAATGAAACATCTTGAAAATACTTTTTTCAAGAATATTTTTAGTTGGGAGATTCGTTGAAACTGACCCATTTTCACAAATAGTCTTGCTTTCAACACCACAGGACTTTTCAATTAAAAAACATTTCATCTAAAAATTTCCAACCAGCTCTAAGGTTAAGGGGGTCTAAGTAGGTACAAATATAATTTATGTTGACTTTAAGGATCCTTTTCTTCAAAAGAGTGGTGCAAAGTGGCCTTAGTATAAATTAGAATCATGCCCTTAGTTTTAACTTCTCCAAGCTTGGCATGAAAATAAAATCCATGCATTTTGCAGGTTGGAATGTCTGCAAAGTAGTCAATCTAAATATGTTGTTGGTGGTTTAAAAAAAAAAATTCAAAACAATCTCTAGCAGTCTCTGTTTTGTATGTAGTTAAGAAAATTAGATCGAACCAAGAAAAATTATTACCAAATTGCAAATTTAGACAAAATAGATAGGAAATGTGCTACTCACAAAAAACTGGTTTCTCTTCAGTACTAACATTTCTAGTCTCCCGGTGACATTTGATCATCCTGAATGAATTCTGATCATTGTTTTCCTATTTAATCTATCACATTGTGGTTATACAGTAGCACCAGATGAAAATACTAAGACCAAATACAAAGTACAGTACATATTGTAAATTCTATGTGTTAATTACATGCTGCAGAACTTCCACCTTTTCAACAAAAGTAATTTCCAACTTCCAAAACCTTGCTGTTATATCACTAAAAAAACAAACCAAACAAAAAAATCTTGAATATACAGTATACTGCTTTTGACTAAATATGTTATCTATAATTTAAAGGACAAACAATCAATTTAAATAGAAAAAGATTTGTTTTACATAAAGCAAGAGAGTACAAAAGCACAGCTTTTGTAATTTTGGTAATATTGCAATTTTACAAACTTTGCATAGTATGTTTAAGAAAATATTTTCATCTTTTTATATATCTATACACACAAGAAAAAACATTAACATGATAGTTACAAAACAAAACAAAAAATGGTTAGCAGACCTTTTTTGAAGTATGGTTTTAAACAATACAACATTCAAATTCTTACCCAGTTTGCATCTGCATTACAGTGAATCAGCTGATAACTCCAATATTCTAAGTTTGGCTTTTATTTTGTTAACATGTAGGCAATGATTTAGAAACCCTAAAAATATCACAGGTTATTACAGCTGAATATCCTTAACATCCATCATCAACTTCTTACAGTCCCTATGGCTCTTTCTTCAATCCATACTAAATAGCCCTCTGTATCTAAATTGGTCTAAAGTGAATTGTGTTATCCAGTTAAACCACTGTGCAAGCAAAACAATGTAAATTATAAATTCAGTTGAAGTAAGCAACTTTTTGGCACATTTTGGAATACACATTCTTTCCTCTTTTCATGATCTCATAATCAGTGAAAGATCTTGTTATGTCTGAAAAACAATGTAATTGGACAACACTGACACACTATCCCTCTGGGAAAAAAAAATCTACAGCTCAAAATGCTGCACAGAGCAAAAGTACATTACCATTTCATGTTGTAATTACAACTTCTCCTCTCTTCCTTCTAACAGAATAAGTGGAAGCACCCTGTCATACTGTTAGAAGTGTCAGTCTTTGGTCTTTAACATTTAACCAGTGAATGAACTGCAGTACAAAACCATACAGGTAACAGTGCTCAAAGAGGTCATTCAATGTTTTTATTTTTTTTTTTAAACAAGAAAGAGACAGTATCCTTTTCTATTATAACAGGGACATTTTTACAACATATTATACTATAATATATATTAATACATGTAGCTAACAAGGTCTTTTTTATATTTCATTGTGGCCATATGAGCAATTCTGAGGAGGTCAGCCAACTACAAAACCACTTCAGTAGTGCCCAAGCTAACAGGCTACTAAAAAGAGGCAGTATGTGATACATGTATTCATATATTATAAAGCACCTTAGAGGATTTATTTTAGCCCCAGGTATTATTTTCCAAATTGGACATTTACTAATTTAAAAGAAAAAAGGTTTAAAAATGCTTTTGGGACTCTCACCCCTGCCCTACATCTGTCACAATGCAATGACCTGGAAATTGGGAAGGTGTTGGCTTAGCCATGACAAGAAGGCGCATACCTTTTCTAAAGAGGGGTATCGGAACATTCTGCCAGTCAAGCAAACTAATTGGGGAAAGGGTTGCAGTTGCTTTATCATGAGCAGAATGGTAGCTAGTATAAATGGCCATAAAACATTTAAGACACCAAGAGACTAGGCAAGGCAGCAAGGTGACAGGTGGCAAGGACAGCAATAAAAAACATCCTTCGGTTCTGAACATGTGGCCTCCTTTAGTTTACACCTCAACTTCATAAAATCAATAGTTGAAATGTAGTGACATCACTCCCTGTTTCTGTGTGATCTATTTGCTGAGAGCATCCACTTGCCCTTCATCGAAAACTAAATACATGGGTGTGTGCAACTTTGCATTTTTTTTTAGCACTATCACCAGTTGAAATGGGAAACAGGGAGAAACATTAATTTAAAGCATTTTAGGAACTTGTAAGTAAGGTTTTCAGTACTGCCAACTCCAAACATTCAAAATTCATGAGTCAGGCCACAAAAATCATGAGATAGGAAAAAATTTTTAAGCCATTCTTGTTATTTTCCTTCGGCCTTTAAAAAGAAAAAGGGTCACATTTTTAAGCTTTTCTCCATAACCTTGAGAGCTAGAAACTTACTTTTTTAAAAAATGAATGGTGAGATTCTTACATATTCACTTGTTTCCAGGAGCTGGGGTTTAAAGTAAAATGTCCAATTTCACAAGACTCACATTAACATTGGCAAGAGTTGGCAACACTGAACATACAAATGCTAGTGGAAAATGAATTCAGTCTTGTAGCCAAAATTAATCTCATCACATAATTCAATTTGTTTTTGCAATGTAATGAATTTCAGTTCACGCAGAAGTAGAAGTAGTTTATACAAGTTAGGTCATTCAGCCAGGGAACCAAAACTCTACCATATGATTCAGGTGACCAGTCATACAGTTCAAATATCATGAATGGAGAATACTCAAGGGAATACTCACAGCAAACTATTGCAAGCCGTTCCCACAGGCTGACATTTGTTTGCACAAACATTCTGCAATGCACTTTAAACAGCAAAGAAATATTCAGTCTGTTCACAAACACTTTGAGAACAGCACAAAGGGTTAAATTCACTGAATCAATGATTCTCTGCAATTTTTTGCCCATCTTTTAAATTACCAGCATATACACGTGGGCACAGGTGATGGAATGTATGAGCTCAGACACACACACTCATTCAGTGGTGTCCTCCTCTCCCTGGAATATCATTTGTCCTGATGAGTTTTACAC
Organism: Emys orbicularis; assembly: GCF_028017835.1. Taxonomy (NCBI): domain Eukaryota; kingdom Metazoa; phylum Chordata; order Testudines; family Emydidae; genus Emys; species Emys orbicularis. Next base: position 90,847,415 of record NC_088687.1, on the reverse strand, counting down.
ATACATTCTGTTACCTATGTGCCCAAATGAAAGATATTTCTTTCCTCATAAGGTCGTTTGAAGGTCAAGTATACATTGCCAGTTCCTACAGTTTTCTTGCAATGCTACAATTCTTTATTTCTTGTATTGCAGAGAATGAGCTTATAGAAAAAGGAAAACAAATGACTAATAACAGAAATATTTTTCTTTATTAAAGACAAGGAATTAGTGTCTCAAAACAAATACTTTAACTCAATAGTTAACAGCTGAAGAAATCTGAGCAAATGAAGTAGTCTAATTAAAATCCTTGTTTGACTATGTAGTAGCAGAGGGGATAGTTCTTCCTTTTCAGTGTAATTCATCCCTACACATAAGACTAGAACAAGGCCAAGTACCTGTGAAGCAGTGTACAAACCTTGTGCTGGTCTTCTGCATAAGGGTGAATGTCACCTGTAGTGAACAAAATAAACCCTATAGATGACACTAAAATAGAAAATTAATCCCATTTTTATGGTTGCCAAGTTTCACTTTTTATTTTCTACCCCCCTAATACTACTTTCCCTGACTTCAGAGTTAATTTGGGAGCTAGTCATTGCATTGGTGTTCTTATAGTTAGACACAGCTATAACTATGAGCTGGGTGGGATAACTGAAAAGATAATATTTAAAAGCACACTTACCTTATTGTTATCAAGTCATCTTCCCACAATAGGAAACATTTTTTATCTGTTTTACATTCCTGGATTCTGCAAGTTTCAAGATACTCTTGTTAAGCAGCAGTGAGACAAATTTATCAACAACATACCAAAGTGTCTTTTGCAGGAGCTCAATTACTAAAAAAAAAAAAAGGTAATGAAAAATGGAACAGAACTAAGTTCCCAGGTCAAGCTAGTCAAAAAGAGAGTTAGTATGGAAAGCTGAGGGGAACTATGATAGCTTTATCTAAACACAGACCTGGTGGAGTCAACACAATGTCAATGTACTTGTTAATATTCTATGTCATTTCATATTTGCTCATGGATTTTTAATGATATTACTTTAAAAACCTTAAGAGCAGATGACAAAAGAAAAAAGGATAATAAATCTGAGGGTGCCATTCCAGTTGTAAATGAATTGCTTCTTGGTGTTATGCATTACATTAGTATTTATGTGTTTGTATTATGTTCAAATGGCAGCGGATAGACAAGCTATAAATGCTATAAAATGGACAAGATATACCTCTGAAGAGTGTGTCTTTTTTTTGCCAATCATAAATGTCTTCTGAAAAATACCTATTTGATCAGACAGTTCCATATCATCAATATTTCCCTCTTTATCCTGTTCTTCTTTTCCAGAAACTGAATGTTTTACTTGAAGCAATCACTTCATGTGCAATAACCCACTAATAACTGTGTAAGGCTATTCAGATCTGACAAAACAAGAGTGGATGTGTTTTGAACTCTGGAAATTTAATATTGCTGAGTGCTTGCAAAATTTACCTAAACATACAAAACCCTAGACTTAGAAGACAGAGTAACAACACATTTGTTTTAAAGAAACAAAACTCAGAGGGATTCTGTCTTTTTTTTTTTTTTTTTTTTTTTTTGTTAAAAACCATGTACTGAATTTTAATTGTTTAGTAAAGCAAGCATCACACAATGCTTCAAAATTTTAAAATTCAGGGATAAAAGTTTACATCCAAAAAGATGAATGGAAAATTGTGCTTTCAGACAGTAAAGTTAATTATCATACAGGGGTTACCTATTCATCTCACGATTGGATTCTGGGCAAATTTGTATAAGTACTGTATATATGTGTGCAGTTCATATCCAGGTCCTGCATAAAACTAAAACTATGTGCTTCACTTCACGTAGCAAAGGCACCTGTGTTATTCTCCCTTTTGGACAAAAGATGATATTATGATCCAGGTTTCCTGATGAAGATTACATTTATTTTTGAATATCTCACTCCCATCTCTACGTTGAGTGGTAACATGAGCCACAAGAGAAGGCAGCGTTGTATTCCTGCTTACACTGGAAGAAGTTGCTCTGCAGGCCATTTGAAGCTTCAAACTTGTCACAAGGGAAACCGAGCAGAACTGTGAAGCAGAGGGACAGTAACAAAAGGCTATTCTGGTGTGAGGAGAAACCGGAGTCATTTCAGCTCCACAAACAGATGTTGCTAGTGGATTGACAAGTAGAGCCTGCTCCTGCCGGGGAAAGGTACAGTTTACCATTGGGACAAACGCAGAGCTCATAGATAGTCTGTCGAGGAGTTGAGGAGCTAGATGGGGAAGATGAAAAGGAACCCATTGGTAGATTTCCCAGTCGGATTATATCTGCATTTAAAAATATCTGCAGAGGGGAAAAAATAAACAAACAACTGAATTTAATTTCCTTTTCCATCCTTTATATAAAATATTTATTCTAATGTGCACCTGAGAGATTAATATGAATATCTAAACAACATACATTTCTACTGTTAATGCTTTTGAACACACATTAGTGCACATAATTACAGTCTATGCAAATGCCTCTTAACCCCTCACCCAAGACATTTATTCTTGTGGGTGCCCGTACAAAAGCTTTCTGAGAATATTTCCTAAACAGGTTGATTTTTCTCTTGTATCTTTTATGATAGAAATTCATTCACTCCATGCAGTAGCATCTCCCTACCTCGAACAATTTGTATTTTAATAAGTGTGAAGTGCTATTAAAGGTCATTCCCTCATGTATTACTTTTAGTAGCAGAAAATTTGTTGTGAAATATGCTAAACTGTATAGTCTTAACAATAACTACATACACATATTAGTTAAATAATCATATGTGTTCACATACACTAGATAATGTGCTTACTGGATTTGAAATCAGATGAAAAAGGTTTAAGATTAAAGTCTTGTTAAGAGCACAATCAGACTATAACCATTTGATTTCTGAACATTGTATCTCAGTCAGAAATGTGCTTTTTACTTTCTCTCATCCAAAACAACACTAAATGTTCTCAGGCTGGCCAGTTTGGAAAGGATAATGTGATCATGAATTTGTTTATAAATAGTTTTTAATGTTTAGAAAGTACTTCAGCCATCTGGCAAATTGCTCAGGGTGGTGAATAAATAACCACAGTATAATGAATCTTCATAAAAACAGATGAATAAAATAATAAAAAGATAAGTTCTTCAGAGGGACAGACTGATAGAGAAAAAACCTCTGAAAAAAGTGAGCTTTTAGGTGTTTGGGTTTTTTTTTTAAAATTAATTAGGGATGAACTGAGGAAGATAGTTTGAGTGAGGAGGTTCCACACCAAGCTAAAGCAAGATCAGCCATTGCCCTAGGTGCAACACTGGAAACTCTAAACAGCAGAAGGTGTTTCAATGTGGATACAAGCCCTGGAGATAGCACTATGAGACTTATGAGGTGGTGGGGATCCTGAAATACTTCCCAGTGCTTTAATATGTTATCTACCACATTATAGGCAGCAAATATTTACAATGCATAATGGCATAGCATATATGCTGCTCCTCAATTCAGTAGGCAAACATTCTTTTATATTCAACACCAGCTGCAAATGGAGAAGCCATGGGAAAGCACTACTAACCCCCTAACGAAAGTGGATGATGATGGGCAGGCTATGATTTATCAGAAAGAAGACCAAGAGGAATTCTACACAGCTAGAAGTATCCTATTGTTATATTGTCAGTGAGGAAACTGCAGAAAATCTCTGAAGTTCCTGGTGGGAGGAATGGAACACATTGCTGTATGGGACATATCGTAACCCACAAGGCAATCAAGTGTGCCCACAAAGAGATCCCCAACTGTCCAAGGAAGACAGATGACCCTTGTTGGAGATTCCATACTAAGAAGAATGGAAAGAACATTCTGCAAGAGGCAAAAAGACAAAAGGATGGTGTGCTGTCTTCCAAGAGCCAAGAAAGGGTCAACAGGATAACCTGGGTAGTTATAGGCTTGTCAGACTGACATTACTCCCAACAAAATAATGAAATACCTGTCAAGGGACTTGATTAATAAAGAATTAAAGGAGGGTAATATAATTAATGCCAATCAACATGGGTTTGTAGAAAACAGATTTTGCCAAACTAACTTGATATCCTTTTTGAATGAGATTACAAATTTTGCTGATAAAGGTAACAATGTTTGACTTGGTACCACATAACACTTTGATCAAGAAACTAGAACAATATAAAAATCAACATAGCATACATTGAATGGATTAAAAGCTGGCTACCCAACTGGTCTCAAAATGTAAGTGTAAATAGGAACTCGTCATTGAGTGGGTGTGTTTCTACTGGGGAGTCACCAGGATTGGTTTTTGGCCCTGCACTATTTAACATTTTTATCAATGACCTGGAGAAAAACATAAAATCATTATTGATAAAAGTTTGTAGATGACACAAAGACTGGGAGGTATTAGTAAATAATGAAGAGGACAGACCAGTCTAGATTACTGGGTAAGCTGGAAGCAAACAACAATATGCGTTTCAATATACGCACAGGACATGGGACTCTATTCTGGGAAGCAAGGACTCTAAGAAAGACTTGAGGGTCACAATAGATAAAGGACTCTAAGAAAGACTTGAGGGTCACAATAGATAATCAACTGAACATGTGATCCTACTGCAATGCTGTGGTCAAAAGAACTAATATGATCCTTGCCTGTATAAACAGGGGAATATTGAATAGGACTAGAGATGTGTAACAGAGTAAACTGGCCCTTTCAGACTAGGAGGGGACCAGAAAACCTGGCTCCAGGAATGTTGGAATAAACTTTAAAATGGTCTTGTTGCAGGCAGACAGGAAACAGTCCTGATAAATTAGTAGATGGATGGGAAAAACCAGGACATTGTCCCTTTAAGGCCCCTGGACCAGGAGCCTGTACAGAAGGATGGGGGCAAGGCTCCCCTCTCTCCTGAACAACTGGACAGGAATGTCTCCAAAAGAGGGCTGTATATATGCTGCCTTATCCCTCAGAACAGAGAGTGCTGTGACGGGGAAAGGATGCCAGAGCCAGTAGGCTGAGCTCCTGCTAGGAAGGTCAGCATCACGGGTCCATGAAGAACAGTCTGGGGTAGAATAAGAGCTCCGTATGCAGAAGAAGAACATGAGATGAGTTTGAACTATTGTGTTTATTTTGGAGACATTGAGGACCACTGTGCACTGCTTTCACCTATTAACCCAGCCCCATGTGGTGGTCAGGGGTAGTCCAAAGAAATACTCCGAGGAATTCCTAAGTGGCCCTGAATAGGGGAAACAGAGTGAGCATGCTGCAGAGTCACCTCTGGCCAAAAGTGGGTGGTCAATAAATGGCAACCCTGCTACAAGAGATGATATTGCCTCTGTATTTGGCACTGGTGTGACTGCTGCTGGAATACCATGTCCAGTTCTGCTGTCCATAATTCAAGAAGGACTTTGATAAATTGGAGTGTTCAGAGAAGAGGCATGAAAATCATTAAAGGATTGGAAAACATTCCTTAAAGGAGCATAAGTTATTAAATTTATCAAAAAGACGATTAAAGGGTGACAATTACAGTCTAAAGTACCCACAATACAGGGGTATTCATTCTAGCAGGCAAAGGTATAACAAAATCAAACGACTGAAGGTGAACCTAGACAAATTTCAGACTAGAAATAAAGTATAAATGTTTAACAGTGAGGGTAATTAATCAGTAGTGCAACTTCACCAGGATTGTGGTACGTTCTCTATCACTGGAAATTTTTAAATCAAGATGTTTTTCTAAATAATATGCTCTAGTTCAAACAGGAATTAATTTAGGGAAATTCCATGTCCTTATAATCTAGACTTCTGGATTTATAATCTATGAATCTATAATAGTCTTTTTTATATCATTGTAGCTATAGTTGTGCAGAATGTCAATGTAGGTGTGTTGTACTGCTGTAGATGGGAACTTCAATGGAATTACCCTGGTGTAAGTCAGAAGAGAATCTGCTTCAATTATTTTTTCTAGTCATCTGAAGATTTGGAATGTTGCTTAACTTTAATTTCTGCTTCAGGTTTCACACTGCGATGCTGTGACAACTTGATTTTGGTTTTGCTACAATATAAAAAGCAGCATTTTTGTTTTCTTCCTGTGATTAATTGCTATGAGGCATACATTTGGCAATGCAATATGACATCATGCAAATGGAGTGGTAACAGAAGAAAGGGCAGTACTACATTATTATCTGACAAGACAGCCTTGTGATATAATGGTCTTCATAAGGAACAACTCAAAGCAAAGTGAACCTTTTGACAAAAAAAGATCCAAACCTCAATGGGAATTCATAAAAGAGCATACTCTAGCTATGAGAAATGTTTAAAGGAGTTAGAACTACTAGCAGGGATGGGTTTACGGTAAAATTATGTTGAGTCTCCTAGGATTTGGGCAACAAGATTATGAAATTCTTTGATTTTTTCATGTTCAGTAGCAATACTGTGACAAAGTGCTTTCTTACATTAGCTATGGATGTTAGTTAAATGCTTTCCCTTTGAAAATTCTGTACCACAAGTAAGTTTTTTGTTACAGTAGTTCACAAACCATATCTTGGCCAGAGCCAGGCATGACATGACATGCACAGAGAAGAAAGGACAATTTCCAGTGGAAGCATACAAGATATTTGACTAGACAGAAAAACAATATGAAAAAAGCTATTACATTAAAACAAAATATTTTAATAGTCTAAATAAAAAAACAAAACAAAGGGTTTCAAAACTGTTCTGAGCCAAATTCCCCAGCTATTATAATCCCCACTTCGGCAAAATTCCTGTTGACATCAATTTTCAGAATTTTGTTGAAGTAAGGACTCAGAGAGAGCTGAAGGGATATGCTGTGAGATTCTCACTGCAGCTCTGGCTCCTCGATGCCATAAGGATTCTCCCAGCACATGAACAGTAAAAAACAGCTGTAAAGCTCCCTTCCAAGGACCCCCTTGCAAGTCCTATGGGGCATGCCTAGGGTCAGGAAGGTGCAAAGGTGTCTTAAAGACACCAATATAGCCCACTCTCCACCCAGGGTCTTTTGTAATTATAAACAGTAAGATTCACCTTGCAATCCACCAGCATTTGAGATTGTGACTGACCCCCTAGATCAGCAGTTTCCAGCCTGGGGGCCAAACATATAATACCACAAAGGTCAAGGGATCACAGTCAATACTGTGGGGCAGATTCTCTGCTGTGTTAAGTTTCCAAACCACCTGTAGTTTCCTGGCTGAGGATTCCCCTGTACAAACCACATGGGGAAGTGCTAATGAATAACCCCCCCCAAATCTAAATAGCCCTAAACTCTGCCTTGTAAAAGCACTGAATGTGTGTTCCCCTTCTGTGAAAGAGACCAGAGAAACTAAGCTATTAGCTATAATCTGTTCAGTGAGAGCTGCTCAACTTTGTTTATCCTAGTGTTTTGTTAACGTATGTTATGTATTTGGTGGAGGCAGGGGAGATTAAACAGATTAGCCACTATACATAATAGTGAAATCTAAGGTGGAAGCTTCAATTGGCTCTGAGGATGTGACTTAGTGGTAAACAATAATTTGATTTTAGTATTAAAATATTCAGCTAGATAAGCCAGGGCCGCCCAGAGGATTCAGGGGGCCTGGGGTCTTCGGCGGCGGGTCCCGAAGCGGAAGGATCCCCCCGCCGCGGGTCATCGGGACACTTCGGCGGTGGGTCCTGGAGAGGAAGGACCCCCCGCCATGGGTCTTCAGGGCACTGCGGCGGTGGGTCCCGGGGCGGAAGGACCCCCCGCTGCCGAATTGCCCCCGAAGACCCGGAGCGGAAGAAGCTCCGGGGGCCCGGGCCCCGCAAGAGTTTTCCGGGGCCCACAGAGCGAGTGAAGGACCCCGTTCCAGGAGCCCCGAAAAACTCTCGTGGGGGCCCTGAGCTAAGCTGATTTTGTTGCCATAGGGAAATTCTCTAAGTGGGGTCTGTTACTCAATAGACAGCGAGCTACCTCCTTAGATTCATCTTTTAGGACTTATACGGATAGATCATCTGCTGTATTAATTTGATGATTTGACTAAATGTATTGCTTAATTTCAATATTGCTGTTAACTTGTCTATTTGCTCTTATTTTGACCTCAGTTTAACTTAATTGTTGAACCCTTGGTTAGTTTACAGTAGTTTAGCCTTAGTGGTAAGTTTTGATTTCTTTGTTGTTTATTGATTAACTTTAATAACAATTTATTAAAAGGATATTAAGTCATCTTTCTCTCAATAAGCAACTTGAGCCAGAATTATTGAAAATCTCTGGTGGATATCAGCCAATTCACCTAGAAACCTAATCTGTTTGGTTCTCACAAGCTCTACCGAGTACAATGGATCTATGCTGATTTACACCAACTGAGGATTTGGCCCAGGGTTGGGTCTCTTCTGTGCATTAGTTTGCATATGTTATTGTTTTGTAAGCACAGATGGTTGTTTTCACAAATTGGGCCACTAGGCTCCCATCAATGCAGTTTTCACATGTAGGTATGTTTGAAAATGCATGTTTAGCGCCCAAACTGTGGCCCTTTAACATTCTATTCCCACACAGCCCATTCCTTCAAAGAACTATTAGAGCCTGTCAAAAAAAAATTTCCAATACAGCAAGAATTTTCAAGATTTTGAAAAAAAATCCTGTCCTGAAAGTCAAAATCTCAAGAATTTTCATGAATTGGTAATTGAAAAAATATTCAGATTGGGTCAGTCAATTTTCTTTTGATAATTTTGAACCATTTTGTTTCCACTTTGACCTTTTTAATTTAACATTTTTTTTTTACTATTCATTAACTTAAATGTTAAATGAAAACTTGTTTGGAAGCAAATATCAGAACTTTTCATTTTGAAAATGTCAAAATGGGATAGTTTGATGATTTTGAAGTTTGGTTTTGTTTTGGTTTCAACCAATTGGCATTTTTTGATGAAAAAAAAGTTTCATTGAAAAGTTCCTCACCAGCTCCACTAATTACATTCCTACCTAACAGAGGTGACGCATAATTAGTTAAAATTTACAAAGTGCTCTTAAGATGAAAAACAGAATACAATTGTTAAGCATTATTTTGAAGGGTGATCCAATAGAATATGAAGGGTGATCCAATAGAATAGCTGTCTACTGCTTATTTGTTCTCCCGATTCTGTTTATCACTAATTTTTAATGAATTCACTTCAGGCATTATTTCATCCCTGAAATTATAGTTGCCTTCAAACAGTCATTCCTACTCTGGCAACACTAGAGCCAGGCAAACAAAAGTCATTCAATTTCAAGGAGGACTTAGAAATTTCAAAGGCTGGATTTGTTCCAATGCAGAACAAAATCCACAAATTTCAAAATTCTCTGCAAAAGGAAATGGAGCACTAGCTCTGGGGTAGACTGCCTAGTGACTCGCTCCAGAGCTGTGGACTCTGGAAGCCAAGCATTCCCTGCTCCAAAGCAAACCACCACATGGGCTGTTTCCTGGAACCCTGTATGCTGAGGAGCCATGAACCTTAAGAACTGGGGCTTCCAGGCTCCCTATCAGCCCACCAGGTGGTTGTCAAGGAGTTCGGAGCCTGCAAGCTGCTATTAGGTAGGCTGGTAGGAAACCTGCCTGACAGGCTTAGTTCTGTTGGAACTCCATCAGAAAAGATACAAATAATGGTGTTTCAACCACTTCCTTGGGGATGATAGTCAACAGTCTCACAGTGAGATATTTAGGAAATATATCCTAATATTTAGCATAATTTTAATGTCATTATTATTTATTATTATGGTAGTAGTTAGAGGCCCGAGACAGGGATTGGGCCCCATTATGCAAGGCAATGAATAAATTAAAAAAACCAAAGACAATCCTCTGCCCAAGAGATCCTGCAGTCTAGAAGGTGGATAAACAACCAAAGGGGGATGGAGTGGGGGGACAAGGTGACAATAAAGATGGATATGTTCGCATATATGAGTAGTCTCAGAGGGTATGTCTACACAGCTGCCGGGAGCGAGTTTTGCAGTCTGGGTCGACAGATTTGCTAGGGTTAGCATGCTAAAAATAGCTGTGTAGACATTACTTTGATGTTCTGGTTTGGGCTAGAGCTTGGCTCTGAAGCCCACCCCTACCCCTCAGACTTCAGAGTCCGAAGTCCAGCCCAACCTGGAATGTCCACTTTACTATTTTTAGTGGACTTTCTAGCATGAGCCCTGCTAACACAACTCTATTGACCCAGGCTGCAAGACTTGTCCTAGCAGCTGTGTAGACATACCAAGAGTCTCTTTTTCTTGATTACACTTGGCCTTTGTTAGCCAATGTGATGCTGCTAAAGTTCAGAGTCTGTTACATGGGAGCAGTTTGGGTAAATAGGAGAATCAGAATTAGGTTTCATAAGAGCTGGGCTAGGTAAGTCATATTTTGGACCACTGAGTTGCCAGCATCAAATAATCCTTTAAACTTGTTACTGTTATATACTGGTAAATTTTTGGTTCAACTCAACGAACTTTTATGTATTTGCAGGAGTACCAAAAGCTAGTAGCTACAGGATGCGAATAGCATTATTCAGAAGTGATCTGAACATCTTTGAACTTTTCTACTGTGTTTATATGTGGAAGTAATAGTCAACTAGCAGCCAGGGGGATGCATTTGCAATGATGGAATGTTCTTTTTTCCTCTTATGTGAGCTGATAGGATCTTTTAATGCCCAGAGTTTCTGATTCCATTTTATGTGTAAATGACTGCTGCTTAAAACCATTGGCTATGGTTTATTTATAGAGTAATACATAGTTCACAATTAAATGCCAAGCTGTAATTGAATCAAAGGATTCTGCTGATGCCTTGAATCACAAGGGTGCAGCTCAAGTGCTTTATAAAGGGCAGCAGAACCTAAGACTAAATTACAGCCTCCAGTATTCAATCTGGGATCATGCATTATTATTTATAATACGGATAAAAGGATTATTATAATACTGAAGTAAATAAAAAGAAAATGCATCAGACAGCAGAAGGCAGAATGCTTGCAAAGACTTTCAGTTTGTGCTGTGGGAGGCTAAGGATTATACTGTACAAGAAATAGAATTGGAGGAAAAGTTTAAAAAAAGTTTGAGTATTACATTAGTACATGAGAAATGCCATTGAAGGTAGAGCAAGAGTAGTAAGACACAGGCACTAGGTGGAAAACGTAACATGACTCAAGGACATGTTAGACTGGGCAAGGGTGAGGGAGGTTGGAGGCCAGTAGAAATAAAATCTAGATTGTCACTAATCCTAACATGGCCACATAGGACACATTATTTTTGCCCTCTCCTCCTCCTCAGCTGCTGACGTGAGAGAAGAACTGCACAACCTGTATTCTCCACTGTAAGAAAGTGGATGGGAAGGTGCTAAGAATGGATGGGGAGTGGGCAGAGCCACAAATTCACTCCCTCCACCCAGACACAATGACCAGTGGAAATAGTGGAAGAAGCATATATGTGGGGAAATAAGCTATGCCCCCAAAGAGTGAAGTAGCTTAGGTACCCCACAGCTAGGGGGAATCATGGGAGAAATGGTTACTGTGACATACCTTTAGGGTGTCCCTTTGGCTACATACTGTCCTTTGCAGAATGCTGAGCCTAAAGGTTTAGTTTTGCTCTAAAACAGCTGTTTTCCTTGTGTCATTTGAAATGCATCATATAAGTTCCTTCTCTTTAAATGAGATTTTCTGAGGGTTGCACTAGTATGAGAGTAACTTCTTAAGGGATTGTGGGAAGAAGTGAGTTTTGGAGAAAAATTGAAAAGGAGGCACAGAACAAGAGTGGAGAATCTAGGCTTAGTGCCAGAAAAATTATCATTGTGCTTTAAGTATGCTGCATGGAAATTAAATATCCCTTGAAAATTTTCATAAAAGTAGAGCTCTGACCCAGAGTCCTTGGCCACAACATTCCTGTATGTATTGTAATACACTATGCTGTGTAATAGTTGGTGGCTACCCATCACCACAGATGTGGGTATATTTCAAAGCTGTTATACGCATTTTGTATAGTTTGTGAAACATTTGGGATTCTTTGGGGAAGCTGTGATATATAAACACAAGGAGACAGATTTTCAAAAGAGCTCAGTTCTCATTTAGGTACCTAAATGAAGTGGCCAGATTTTCAAAAGTACTTAGAACCCAGCAATTCCCACTAAGAACAATTTGAAAATCTAGCCACTTCACTGAATTGTCTAGTTGGGAACTGAGCTCTCGAGATGCTATTGTCCAAGATTTCTTAATATTACACCTCTACCCGGATATAACGCGACCCAATATAACACGAATTCAGATATAATGCGGTAAAGCCGCGCTCTGGGGGGCCAGGGGTGCGCACTCCGGTGGATCAAAGCAAGTTCGATATAACACGGTTTCACCTATAACACGGTAAGATTTTTTGGTTCCCAAGGACAGCGTTATATCGGGGTAGAGGTGTATTTCATTTTTAGGTAAGAAAATTAAAAGATTCCTTCTCATTCCCGTAATCTTCCAGTCACCACTATCACACATTAACTGAGTTACAACAAAACCAAGGATCTGATTCTCATTTTGCTCTGGTCGCATTTTATACCCACTTTGCACAGGTATAAATGACCACACAAGTGGAGAGTCCTGCCCCAAAAATCTATTCATACTGAACTGATCACTGAAATATCACATGGATGGTGTGGTATATCATTGAAGTAGAGCTTTCAATCTCTCAGAGAGGCAACAACAATTTAAGGAGAGAGAGCAGTTAAACCGAATTGGGGAAAGTTAGAAAATATAACACCTCTTCCTTTCTCAGGCCTTGTCAAGATATCATTCCAAATTTAAGATTCATTGATTGGGTCCAAAATTTCAATTTAACTCTCTCTGTGCACATTCACACAACGTAATTGTGTATATATGCAAAATCCTAGCTCATACCTGCCTCTGTACCAGGGGAAACTTGTCCTCTGCTGCTATGTTAAGCAGCATTCTACGCCATGCTATTTCTAGGGCAAATACTCACATCTGTATTTTCATAGAATCATAGAATCATAGAATATCAGAGTTGGAAGGGACCTCAGGAGGTCATCTAGTCCAACCCCCTGCTCAAAGCAGGACCAATTCCCAACTAAATCATCCCAGCCAGGGCTTTGTCAAGCCGGGCCTTAAAAACCTCCAAGGAAGGAGATTCCACCAACCTCCCTAGGTAAAGCATTCCAGTGCTTCACCACCCTCTTAGTGAAATAGTGTTTCCTAATATCCAACCTAGACCTCCCCCACTGCAACTTGAGACCATTTCTCCTTGTTCTGTCATCTGCCACCACTGAGAACAGCCGAGCTCCATCCTCTTTGGAACCCCCCCTCAGGTAGTTGAAAGCAGCTATCAAATCCCCCCTCATTCTTCTCTTCTGGAGAATAAACAATCCCAGTTCCCTCAGCCTCTCCTCATAAGTCATGTGCTCCAGCCCCCTAATCATTTTTGTTGCCCTCTCCTGGACTCTTTCCAATATTTCCACATCCTTCTTGTAGTGTGGGGCCCAAAACTGGACACAGTACTCCAGATGAGGCCTCACCAATGTCGAATAAAGGGGAATGATCACGTTCCTCGATCTGCTGGCAATGCCCCTACTTATACAGCCCAAAATGCCATTAGCCTTCTTGGCAACAAGAGCACACTGTTGACTCATATCCAGCTTCTCGTCCACTGTGACCCCTAGGTCCTTTTCTGCAGAACTGCTACCTAGCCATTCGGTCCCTAGTCTGTAGCAGTGCATAGGATTCTTCCGTCCTAAGTGCAGGATTCTGCATTTGTCATTGTTGAACCTCATCAGGTTTTTTTGGCCCAATTCTCTAATTTGTCTAGGTCCCTCTGTATCTGATCCCTACCCTCCAGCGTATCTACCACGCTTCCCAGTTTGTGTCATCTGCAAACTTGCTGAGAGTGCAGTCCACTCCATCCTCCAAATCATTAATAAAGATATTAAACAAAACTGGCCCCAGGACCGACCCTGGGGGCACTCCGCTTGAAACCGGCTGCCAACTAGACATGGAGCCATGTTAACATTGTTAACATTCTTTTTCCTAAGAGAAATGGAGTGAATAAAATTTAACCATTCACATGTTTTTTTAGAAAGCAAACAAAGAATAATTCATGAGCCAGGCTGGAGTAAATCCACTTTTAAATTCAGGCAGCTACAGAGAATTTCTTACCGTATACACCTGATTCTTACATACAGTATCACTTAAATAGTTTCTTTATATTATTTACTTTTTTGATGGACAGAACTCCATAGTATTTCATTGCAGACTGAGCTTACCTCCCCTTCCGTGGACTGCAAGTGCAATTCTTTCCTACACGTTGCCTTTAAATCTCCTGCAGCTGCACTAACTTGTACTCCCCTGGGAGCTTCCATTATCAAAGATCTAGTTGGAGACTCAAGTCTGAAAAAGAAAAGTATCCATTAATAAAAAACCCAATCCTCATATAAACAGCATGTGCTGATGAAAATCCATTGTCAAGACAAAGAAAATGAAAAGTGAATTGTTGCATGAGTGGTTTATTTATTATTCTTTGTGACTCCGATTCAAGAAAGCACCTCAGCATGCACTTAAGCCCATCATTGTTCAAGAAAGTACTTAAGTATGTGCTTAACTTTAAGCAATGGGATTTATGCACGTTTGCTGTACTGCTTAGGGACGCTTTCTTGAACTGAGGCCTAATTTAGTTGATAGTTGCTCCGAGACTGAATTGTCGTTAGTACAGATATGCTGCTTTCTATTGTGACTGTATGCTGAAAAGCAATGTCTAACCTGTGTATGCAATGCCAGATGTACATTTAAACAAAATCCAAATTGAAATGTTTCCTTTAATTTTTTTAACAACAGTTTCAATTCTGTTGGACCTCTTCTTCCTTCACAACATACAAATAACTCCTACTAACTGCACTGGAGCTACTCACTTGCTTGGGGATGAGGAGGCGATTGAGGAGTGAGAGATCGATTAGGCCCTCAGCTTATATTGCTCTGCTTTCTGAACACATTTCACCCCCTTCTGCAAACTGCTCACTGACCTCTTCAACCCCACAATATCTGCCATATTATCTGTATCACTTCTCATTGCAATTACCACATTTCTCTTTTTGTCCGTCTCTAGTTCCCCCTTCTCTCTCTCTTCTTTTCCTCACACTCTCTGTTCTCAAGATCCTGGACCACTCAAAGCCAAGGGGTGAGCTCTCTGCACTGCTAGCTCACAGTTCTCCACTCTTCTCTGCTACTGAGAGTTGTAGTGGTGAGGATTTGTGGTGATGGTGCTCACATGCAGGGCTTAAAAGGACAGATGGTCTAGTGGACAGGGCCCTGCACTGGGATTCAAGTGGCGTGGATTCAATTCCTGGATCAGCCAAAGACTTATCATGTGATCTTATTTAGAATGAGCAAGCTTGAACAAATCACTTAATCTACACAGTAGCTCAGTTCTCCATTTGTAAAATGAGGATAGTACTGCCTAACCTCACATGGGTGTTATGAAGATGAAATCCATTAATAATCATGAGGTGCTCAGATACTATCACAACGAGAGCCAGTTCATCACCTAGATAGATAGCTGGAAGAAAAGTGGCTGAAGTGGTTTGTTCCTCTGCATTTTCCTTCTATCAGTTTGATCCCTGAGTAGTAGTTCATAATCACCCAGAAGTATAACAAAATGTATTTATAAGGGGATGAAGAAAGGAATTGTTTGATATAAAGGATTTGCCAGCTAAAGTCAACTGAAATAGCTATTAAGTAGCATAGACAACTGGGTTTAGGCGTATTGTAATGTTTTATTTATTTATTTATTTTGCAGACAGGAGATAGCAGTCATGGATTATCTTCCTGAAGCCAAAAATACCACATTACATCAGGGATAATGGAGATGAGGCATGAGTTGAATGTCATGAAGATAGCATCTGTAAAATATTTCTGACTGCTGGGTGTCACCAGCACTCAATGGGAATAAATCTGAAAGCAATTATTTGAAAGTACAAAATATAATTTAAATATGTTGTTCAGATATGAAATGATCAGGTACTAAGCATTTTAGATACCTGTGTTTAAAGGCAAATGCAAAACATGAACACATTATCTTCTGTTAAAGAATGGGAAAGAGAGCTTTTTTGAAGACACATGTAACATTCTTTGTGCTGAATGATTTTGTTTCATGAAAAATGAAGCAGCAACTAGTCCTGATTATTAATTATGGTTATCACCAACATAAAGCACATAAAGGAACAAAGAATAGGAAATGGAGGTAAAGGGAAAAAACCCTCTAAAGGAAGGAAGGAAGCTTAAAACATCAATTGTTAAAAATGACAGTTAATGGGAATCACTATGAAAAATACACTCTCTTTAAAAGGACCCACCTTTAGGTTTGAAAAACATGATTGATCCTTTCATTCATCATTTTGGGGTAATTATATTATTATTGCTATTATACATAAAGGCAACTGGAAAGTATCTAACTTTTGTATTCTGTAGTGAATTCTCTTTATTCTTTTTTTATTTGTTTAAGTAGATAGGTGCTAGTAAAAGATTTTGTGGCTACTTTCACCAATGCAAAAGAATGTAAATATTCATGATGTTGTCATATAAATAAACAAAAATCTCTAATATGTAGTTATATATTCTATTTGTTTATCATCAGTCTCATTCTTTTACCATTCTTGTATATCAAGAACAGAGACCTGTATATATAATATATATTTTGTAATTATCATAATTTTATTCTACACTTTTGACATGTCTCTTTTTTAAGCATCAAATTGCATTCACCTGCAGTAACCAGAAGCCAATCTAAATTGTTTTCATAGGAAATTTAGGCCACAGTTTAGCAGTCTGATCCACAAACACACAAATGTTGGTCTGTGCAGATCTGATTGCAGAAATATACATATTATCCATTTAGATATTTTATTAATGTTATAGAGTGAGCTTTTAAAAAATGTTAACTATTGGCATAATTCAATTTTACTACTGTTTATTACTATTTATTTTACTACTCAGTATATTTCAATGTGTGTAATGTTATTTAGAACTTTATTTTCTATAATCTCTATACCTCCTGAGTTACCTTTATCATCTCTTAGTCAGGAGGATGTAACTGCCCTCTGTTATATGTATTGCGCTGAATGGATGACATTAATAATTCCACATTACTGCTGGCTTCAGAAAATCTAAACCACTATTGATTTTGCCTGGAAGTTTTCCAGTAGAAGGTATAGTGTTGCATACGCTGATCTGTGTTGGGTAATATCTTTCACAGCACTGTAATCTTTTCTATAGGATCACTAACAATTATTTGCAATAAACATGCCACAGTGTAGCTCAGAATTGTCTACTCTAGTTTCAACATGATTAGTCAATTTTCCACCAGTTTTATGAAACTGGTAAGTGACTGATTGCATGAATCTAAAAGATCTGAACAATGAATTCCTGAAGAAGCTATTAATATTGTATTTCTGTGCATAGCTGAAAGAAATTTGAGCATTTTCAGAAAACAAAAGAATGTAAGCAGTTAATTGAAATTATTAATTTCAGCAATGTGATGTATAGATGAATTGTTGAGATGATTTGCAGTGTAGTTTTAAAAAGCTATTTACTAGTACATATGATTTTTCTCATCTTTTTACAGTTACTTCTGTATTTTTATTATTCTTTTACTTATTATACATCTGGAAAGAATCTTAGGGGCTGTGTGACCTGAAACTATCAAATAGAAAAGTAAAAGCCTATATGTTCAGAGAGATTTTTTCCTCAGTAGGTGTTGCCAGGCGATACTCAGACCCATGATGTAGAATAACACTTGTTGTTTGTCTCAGTCCTATTTTCTAAAAGCTTTTATCTTTGCCATAAACCTATTGCAACATTGCATGATACCATATTCATGTCTCTAAAAATGCATAATTTAAATGGCAGCAAAGGTCTCTTCTGAATACTGTAGCAAGAATCTGCTTTCCTTTCAAATTTACTAATGGCCTGTCAGAGTGGCATTTACTTCTGTGAGTGATTCCTAGTCACATGATTTCATTTTTTTCTACCCAAGACAACAAGCAGATCTCACAGAGCAGAAAACTTTATACTACCTCTGTTATTAGACAGACACCTTAATGTAGCAGGAAAGAGAAGTATGCTTTTAAAAAAGGATCTTTAAAAATGTAATCTGCCAATTCCAGACAGAACAGCTATGCAGACTAAACCAATCTCAATATTTCGGTTTAAAGTTCAAATGACACGTGACACTAAATTGAAATAACACATGAACCTTACATTTGATATTCCATTGTGCTGGATCTGAGAAGACTGGTTGATGGTCCACTAGTGAATTGAATTACCCAAACACTGTGTACTGGGCAACGAGCAGATTCATGATGTTACCAATCTTACATTTACATTAAACCTTTCACTCAGAGCGATCCTCAGACACTATTACAAACAGAGGATCACTTTGCCCGCTTCTGAAGGCCAACCCTTTTGGGGTGAAATGGGTCATCTGTCCACAGTAGCATTATACTTCAGCTACAAGGAGCAATTTAGGAAGGCATAATTTAATTACTCACCTCGGAATTTGGCCAAGAATACCATATGATGGGTAAGGGGTCAGGACCTGAGTTTTTCCATCTCATGCAATTTCAAGGTACCCTCAGTTGAAAAAATTGTTAGGGGGCCTTGTTTTGCTTCATTGTTTCTCCTCCTCATCTGCTCAGAAAACATATAGGCCCTGATTCACAGTGAGCTGGTTGTGACTCCTTGATCCTCAGCCACTCAGTGGAATACAGAGCACTAAGGAGCCTAATCTAACTTGTCTATTGGAGTTTACCTCAGTGGAGGATCAGGCATAGGGGCCTCTGCTCCACTCTAACCCTTTCCACGTCTGCCTCATCGCCAGTCCACCATTTACATGTCTCTGTCCTCCCCCTTACACAGAGTTGGTAGGGAAGCTGGTATAGGGTTATATCAACTGGCTTTACATCAGCAGAGATTTGCCCAACACAGGGAGAATTCTCCTGTGGGAATCTGATAGACTTCAGTTTGCTTTGTGCCCCTTGAGCAGAAAATCCAGCCCACAATAATCAGTAGAACAACCAAACCAAATTTCAATCTGTATAGATAGGGCCTCTAATTTCTCTTCCCATGGTATCACTGGAGTCCTTTCCCTCTAGCATGTGCAAGTAGCTAGTAAAACTTAGCATTGTAGACTAAGTCTGCTAAAAAGGAACAGGAGTATTTAAAAATGCGCTGCTAACCAGAAAACACACATGAAGAAGGGCATCCATTTCCCCTTATCCAGATTCTTTTTCAGTTAGTATTATTTTATGGTCTTCTATAGTATTACAAGAGTAAAGATCCACCAACAAAAAGAAAAGAAAAATCTATCTTGTCTATTAGGTACCCATTATGAAGATTTTGGCATATTGAGAGAAGTGTGTCAACCATGTGATGTATCCACTGGTGCTTGTGGGCAGTAAAATTGTCTTAGATTGGCAGCTGAATCAACAACTCAATAAAGATACAAAAAAGTGCCAGGCAAATATTCAGTGACTGGATAAAATTTTCACCATGTTCTGTCAGCAGGAGCAAATGAATGTAGCCTATAAGATTCAAACTTTATTTTAATGTCACAGATTGAAGATCGAAATAAGACTCTTGGCTGATCACAGTTACACATATTCTAATGTGACATGCTGGCATTGAGAAATTAGTCTGGCATATGTTTGACATCCTAGGTTACAGTGACAATGTCATGGATTATGACAGAGAATCATTAGGAAAACAAAAAGCAGAAAGTAAGGAAAGGGAAGTAGAAGCAAAGGATAAAGAAACAGTGAGATATGAGAACTTCAGGAGGACTGCAGACAAATTCTAATGCCACTGTGGTTGTATTCAACACTGATTTACACCCCTTATTCAATCTAATTGAATTGAATAGGATTGCAAGTTAGCACAGAGTTTGACCATCTGTCTTTTGAGAGTAATATACATTAGATAGCAACATGATCTGCCAAATAGAGGACAACTCCAGACCTTGCTGTCTCAACTGTGGAACATCCCCCAGGCAGCATAACTTTTGTGGTTCTCCTGGAGGTGGGATAGAGAAGGAGGAGCCAATGCATGGGGGAGTTTCTCTAGAACGGGGGTGGCAAGATCAACATGAGAACCTCTTCCCTCTGTAGGAAAAGATGTCTAAAGGTTGTAATGAGCACACCTGTGGCCCATTCCCCACTCATTCCCCTAAAAAATACCCCAATCTATGTCATACTCTTCCAAGAGATGGGAGAGACAATAGATGGGGCAATTAGCAAAGGGACTGGGAAGAAGCACATGTGCCCTTTCCCACAATCCCAGAAAAACTGGCAGCCTTCCAGGGAGAGTGACATTCCTCCCATAAAAGACACAGTTGAGGGGGAGGACAGGGAAAGACAATATCTGAAAAAACATGTAGTAGACCTGAGATGTGGGGATCAGTGGGAGAGCACCCATCTCACTAAAAGCTGGCAGAGAAGCATAGCAGAGACCTCAGTGAATGAGTTACAGCACTACTTTGCCCACTATTGCTGGGGAGCCTCATTCTACACATTATCTACTCCTCACCCTGTGTCTCTTTGATCTGCCACACAGTGGGAGGGGAGAAAAGGTGAGGGCTCTACCCAGGCATCTCTGATCTATAATTCACCTACTCACACCTGGAATAGGGACAGAGGCCATTTCCGGTCTCTCCAGGCAGGACAGCAGGGCCTTACAATTGTGCCTTGTTTCTTTTTGCTCTGGAAGAATGTTCTATATTAGGCCCACCCAAGAATTATCAGTTCTTTGGTGCGGGAATCCCTTGCATGGGTCTTTCAAGCAGCAGCAGCAGCCTCTCCCTTTTCTTACAGCACCCCCATCCCCCACCGATGTATGTGTCCAGCTGGGCAGGGTGACTTGGGGTCCCTAAATTTCCAAGAGTCACCTTATATATTGAAAAATACTTTTTTCAACTGTGACCTTATTAGGTAGAAGTGCACTTTAATTCTGATAAATAACAACACACTAAAAAGAAAATGATCAGGAAGTACAAATTACGTCAAAGGAGAGAGACAAAATATATTAAAGGGGCACTAATCAACACTGACAAGCAGAAATGTTGACTCCGCACAACTCATGGCTCACCCTAGAACTTGCATTCATTCATGAGCTGGTTTCACATAAATATTTTTTTATCATTATTATTATGATAAAGTAATTTATTGCCCTATGTGCTTTGGCTGTGGGAGTCAGGGTGCTTGGTAATTAAAATGATTATTTTCACTTTATTCCCATTATTTATGCTATTATTTATAATATTTATTATTGTTGAATACACCCACTTTTAAAAAAATATGTAAAATGTTATTGAACAAATGTACTGAAAAAATATTTTCTTGATTTATTTAACCTAGTACATTGCCTTGAAGGTCAATTTTCCTGGACCCTGTTGGACACCAGTTTCAAATCTGTACATGAAATTTAAAATAATTGTTTGTAACCACTGGAATGCAGTAACTCCAGGATCTAATCAATTCTGTTAATGGAATTAAAAGGAAAAGAAATATACATCTATGTGACAGACTCATAGAACCCTAATTCTATGCACTGATCATCAGCTGTATTCTAAAGGCTGAAATCTGTCCTCAGATGCACACATGCCCCTCCCTTTGACTTCAGTGGCAGCCTGACATACATTCAAGGGCAAAATCTGGACCTAGGTGTTGTGACCTCATGAAGGGAGCGAAGTGGATTCCCTATGGAAATAGTGGGGACCCCTTCCTGAAAACCAGTAAATATGAAATTTTCACTTATACTTTCCACATTTAACTTTACAGGTCATTGACAACACATTTAAATAAAGATGAAACCTTTGTGACTGAGTATCAGGACAGTAAGGCAGTCACTGTACCATTTGCTGTTATGTCCACCTTCATATCTAACCAATATTATTGGCTGGAGGACAAGTCATTGTCACCTTTATAGTTCCTAAAGCGCTCATTAACCCAGAAATCAACTCACTGTACTAAAAGCTGAATACTAATTGCACTGCAAACTCCATTACTTCATTATAGTGGATCTGCATTATCGTAGTAACTGAATACTTGAATATTAATAGACCTACACAGATTGGGAGGAAAATCACTTCTTCAAAGGCCAAGCTGCACGATCTCTTCTGAGAACCCAAAAGAAAGTTAGAAGAGGAAGAGATAGACATAAAATGGAATAGGAGAGGCTCTGAAATTGTCATTATCTTTATTTATTACAAGTACTAGAGAATTAGTAAAGAGAACATAAGAACATAAGAATGGCCGTACTGGGTCAGATCAAAGGTCCATCCAGCCCAGTATCCTGTCTACCAACAGTGGCCAATGCCAGGTGCCCCAGAGGAAGTGAACCTAACAGGTAATGATCAAGTGATCTCTCACCTGCCATCCATCACCACCTTCTGACAAACAGAGGCTAGGGACACCATTCCTTACCCATCCTGGCTAATAGGCAACAAGGAAGTCTGGAGAAGTGTTGGAGAGGGCAACAGCATTAAATTGACAGCACCCGTTAAGTGTAATGAAGCTTCAGGAATGACCAGGAGGTCTGAGGAAAGTTAAAGAGGACTAGTGTGTGAATCTATAGATTATAGAGTGAGCAAGGGCATCCCCAGAATGTCTAAGGATTTATGAGAATATAGGGAAACAACTGAAAAGACAAGGAAGTATAAAAACAAAGCCAAAAAACCACCTTGGAACATTGGAGGAGGGTGGAAACAACCAAGAAAGTTAAGTGAATGTTGGGCATTTTAAGGGGTGCAGCTAAGAGTCAATGTTAGTAGAGTAAATGAAACAGCTATTAATATGGAATCTAAATTTACAACAGAAACTTATTTACATTAGATTTATAATAGTTTATGATAGATCCAGGGGTGAGAGTTGGGCAGGGGGAAAATAGAAGCCTTTAAATGATTTTCATTGTAGGTCAGTTGTGTGTCCTTTACCCAAGAAAGCCTGGCAACTGCTTGATAGTTTTCAAAAACCTTTCTGAATGTATTGTCATCTTATTTTTCATACAAAAAAGTTATTTTTTGTTTTTGCTTTTTAATATCTAACATGTTAGTACTTGAAAACCTCATCATTACAACATTCTGTATTGACCACCTAAGGTTTAGTAGGACTTAAATGAAACTGTGACAGTAGAATGATTCAGCATACTTGCTTGCACAAAGCTAACACATCAGACATTAGAAAATGAAAACATTACCTTGCCAAGTGAGAATGTGAAACAGAACAAGAGCTTTTAAAAAAATATCTTGTGTGCTTTAACTGAGGGAGGCAAAGTCTGGTTGCAAGGTGTAGGGGTATTTCTCTAAGTCTTTACAGGGATACCACAGATGAACTAATTCAGAAAAATCAGCAGGAAAAGCTTTTTTTCATCTTTTGTGTGCAAGCCGCCATGTTGGCTAATATACTGGGGAATGAACTGGAGATTTTCAGTGCTAAAAATCATAAGCTATTACAGCTTAAGTAAAAGCTCTCTATCTGTGGTTCTAACAGTTTCATATCCTACAGCTGAGTGGAGGATGGAAAATCTGTTTTACAAATGATTTCAAAATTTTGAAATCTAGCTTTGTTCCCCAGTGGAGCGAAAACCAACAATTTCAAAATTTGCTGTAAAATAAATTAAAAAAAAAAAAATAGAATAGTTGCAAATCAATTGAAATGCCTCATTCATTAAAAAAGTGAAACTAGGCCAAATTATGAAGGAGGAATATAAAAAACAACAACACAAGCATGTAGAGACAAAATTAGAAAGGCTAAGGCACAAAATGAGGCTAAACTATCTAGGGACATTAAAGGTAAGAAGAAAACATTTTACAAATACATTAGAAGCAAAAGGAAGACCAAGGACAGGGTAGGCCTATTATTCAATGAGGTGGTAATGACAAATAACAGAGAACACAGCAATAGCTGCAATGTTAAATGCATTTTTTGCTTCGGTATTCACCAAAGAGGTTAACAGCGATCAAAAGACTAATACAATTAACATCAGTGTAAATGGGGTAGGATCTGGGGCTAAAATAGGGGAAAACAAATTAAGAATAATTTAGCCAAGTTAGATGTCTTCAAGTTGGAAGGGCCTGATGAAATACATTCTAAAATACTTAAGGAACTGGCTGAAGAGATATTTGAGCCATTGGCAATTATCTTTAAGAACACTTGGAGGAAAGGAGAGATCGCAGAGGACTGGAAAAGGGCAAATATAGTACCCATCTATAAAAAGGGGAATAAGGACAACCCAGGTAATTATATACTAGTCGTCTTAACTATGGTACCTGGAAAGATAATGGAACAAATCAATCAATTTTTGTGCATGTAGAAAATAAGAAGGTGATAAGTAACAGTCAACATGATTTATCAAGAACAAATCATATCAGTCCAAACTAATATCCTTCTTTGATAGGGTAATAGGCCTTGTGGATAGAGGGGGAGCAGTAATGTTTTTGATAGTATCTCATATGACCTTCTCATAAGCAAATTAGACAAATATAGCCTAGACAAGCCAACTAAAAGATGGTTTCACAACTGGTTAGAAAACCATGCTCAGAGAATAGTTATCAATGGTTCACAGTCAAGTTGGAAGGACATATTGAGTGGAATCCCACAGGGATCTGTCTTGGGATCTGTTTCCATTCCATATCTTCATAAATGATTTGGATAATGGCATAGAGAGTACACTGATAGTGGATCACAAACTAAATATGAGTCAACAAAGTAATACTGTTTAAAAAAAAAAAAAAAACCAACCAAACATTCTGGGATGTATTAGTAGGTGTGCTGTAAGCAAGACAAAAGTAATTCTTCCACTCTACTCAACACTGATAAGGCCTCAACTGGAGTTCTTCAGGAAAGATGTGGACAAATTGGAGAACATCCAGAGGAGAGCAACAAAAATGATTAGAGGCCTAGAAAACATGACCTTTGAGTAAAGATTGAAAATTTGGGTTTGTTTAGTCTAGAGAAGAGAAGACTGAGTGGGGACCTGATAATAGCCTTCAAGTACATAAAACATTGTTGTAAAGAGGAGGAGGATAAATTGTTCTCTTTATGCAGTGAGTACAGGACAAGAAGTAATGGGCTTAAATTGCAGCAAGGGAGATTTAGGTTAGATAGGAGGCAAAACTTCCTAGTTGAATGGGTAGTTAAGCACTGGAACAAATTACCTAGGGAGGTTATGGAATCTCCATCATTGGAGGATTTTAAGAACAGGTTAGAAAAACACTTGTCAGGGATGGTCTAGATAATACTTAGTCCTGTATCAGTGCAGAGGACTGGACTCAACCTACTGAGGTTGAGTCCAGTTCTACATTTCTATTTTGATTTTGAATTTTTACTCTATATTCTATTTTAAAATAGAATATAATACAAATTAAATTTTTTTGAAACAAAGTAATTTCAAAACAATAAATCAAAATCTTTCATTTTGAAACACTGAAATAGAACATTTTGATACTGTTGGAACTTCTTTTCCCAGTTTTTTCCTCCAAAACAAAATTTCAGGGAGATTGACACAATTTCACAAAGCATATTGATTTTGATGGAACTGCATTCTCTTACGGAAAATAGTTCTGTTGAAGTTTTTCCAACCTGTTCTATCATCAGGCACAGAGGAGAACCTGTAACGCACACTCCCCAATTGGTTGCACTTGGACTCAATCAAACTTGGCTCCCCTCTGGTGACTCTGCCACCAGAGGGGAGCCAAGTGGCCCTTTCTTCCTTTTTGACAGTGAATTCTATCTTCAGAGCCACTGAAGAGAGAACAAAACTACAGAGACAAGGAAGATAATCATTTCCCTTTATTCTGTACTGGTTAGACTACAGCTGGAATACTCTGCATAAATATGGGCATTATACAATAGAAATGATAGAGAAAATTGAGAGATTGCAAAGAAGAGTAACGAGAATGATAAAGTGTCTAAAGCGAAATGTAACACAAAGAGAGGTTAAGGAAAATAAATGTGGATTAAATAAAAAAGCCTCTGACATCAATCCAATATTAAAGCCTGCACAGTTAACATCACAAAGACAGGAACTGCAAATATTAAGGTTTCAGTAGCAATGCTGACTCAACTGCACTGCACATCCTTAATGATGCACATCACAAGTTTTATGATGCACAAATTTAAACAGAAAAATCTGATAGAAATTACACAGGTGTAATGCGGCAAGTTAGTGTTTCTGTTAAATCCAAGCTTGTTTTTTGGTGATTTTACCAATTAAGTCAAAATGTTGCATTTACATTTTTAAAATGTAATATTCTTGTTTTTAAGAGAAAAAGAAAAATCTCCTGTGCTTAAATAACGTTAGCCTTTAAATGAGTGCAACTAGTCTGAAGTTCACACTTCCCTGTGTTGTTGCTATTGGTTGGTTGGAGACAGGTTTCTGAAATGCTAGGTTGTTAGAACAGCAGCATAGTTGTTTAAATTGTGATGGCTCTAACCTTACAATATAACAAGCTTTTTAAAAATAAATAAAAGCTTGCATAGTAGGCAAACATTGGAAGGATGAAGATAAGATTATAGGATTTGAAGGAAGTGTTTTTGCACCCATGATTTCCTCCTGAAGTTAATACAGTTTTTTTGGAGAATTTTGCTGTCCCCCCCCCCCCCTAGACAGCTTGATTCTGTAAGATGCTGAGCACTAAGGCTCTGCTCCAAAAAAATACTCAAGCATGTCCTTGACACAAGAAAAGGAATAGTTCCAATGAAATCAATGGGCTTATCACAGAATCATAGGACTAGAAGGGACTTTGACAGGTCATCTAATCTAGTCTCTGTTTTCAGAGGGGTAGCCGTGTTAGTCTGTATCAGCAAAAACAATGAGGAATCCTTGTGGCACCTTAGAGTCTAACAAATTTATTTGGGCATAAGCTTTCGTGGGCTAAAACCCACTTCATCGGATGCATGAAGTGAAAAAATACAGTAAGATATATCATAGCACATGAAAAGATGGGAGTTGCCTTACCAAGTGAGGGGTCAGTGTTAATGAGGCCAATTCAATTAGGGTGGATGTGGAATCCTGCTGGGAATGGGCCACATCCACCCTAATTGAATTGGCCTCGTTAGCACTGACCCCTCACATGGTAAGGCAACTTTCATCTTTTCATGTGCTGTATATTTATACCTGCCTACTTTTTTTCACTCCATGCATCTGCTGAAGTGGATTATAGCCCATGAAAGCTTATCCCCAAATAAATTTGTTAGCCTCTAAGGTGCCACAAGGACTCCTCATTGTTTTTTCTAATCTAGTCTCCTGCACCCATGGCAGGACTAAGTGTTATCTAGACCATTTCTGACAGGTGTTTGTCTAACTTGCTCTTAAAAATCTCCAATGATGGAGATTCCACAACCTCCCTAGGCAATTTATTCCAGTGCTTAACCATCCTGACAGTTAGAAAGATTTTCCTAATGTCCATCTTAAACCTCCCTTGCTGCAATTTAAGCCCATTGCTTCTTGTCCTATCCTAAGAGGTTAAGAAGAACAATTCCCTCCTCCTTGTAACAACCTTTATGTACTTGAAAACTGTTATGTCCCCCCTCAGTCTTCTCTTTTCCAGACTAAACAAACCCAATTTTTTCAACCTTCCCTCATAGGTCATGTTTTCTAGGCTTTTAATCATTTTTGTTGCTCTTCTCTAGACTTTCTCCAATTTTTCCACGTTTCCTGAAATGTGGCGCCCAGAATTGGACACAATACTCCAGTTGAGGCCTAATCAGCGCGGAGTAGAGTGGAAGAATTACTTCTTGTGTCTTGCTTACAACAATCCTGCTAATACATCCCAGAATAATGTTCGCTTTTTTTTGCAACAGTGTTACACCGTTGACTCATATTTAGCTTGTGGTTCACTGTGACCCCCAGATCCCTTACCGCAGTACTCCTTCCTTGGCAGTCATTTCCCATTTTGTATGTGTGCAACTAATTGTTCCTTTCTAAATGGAGTACTTTGCATTTGTCCTTATTGAATTTCATCCTATTTACTTCAAATCATTTCTCCAGTTTGTCCAGATCATTTTGAATTTTAATCCTATCCTCCAAAGGAGTTGCAACCCCTCCCAGCTTGGTATCATCCGCAAACTTTATAAGTTAACTTTCTGTGCCATTATCTAAATCACTGATGAAGATATTGAACAGAACCAGACCCAGAACTGATCCCTGCGGGACCCCACTCATTATGCCCTTCCAGCATGACTGTGAACCACTGATGACTACTCCCTGGGAACGGTTTTCCAACCAGTTTTGCACCCACCTTATAGGAGCTCCATCTAGGTTGCATTTCCCTAGTTTGTTTATGAGATGGTCATGAGAGACCGTATCAAAAGCTTTACTAAAGTCAAGATATATCTCGTCTACCATTTCCCCCTATCCACAAGGCTTGTTACCCTGTCAAAGAAAGCAATCAGGAAGGTTTGACACAATTTGTTTTTGATAAATCCATGCTGACTGTTACTTATCACCTTATTAGCGTCTAGATGTTTGCAAATTGATTGCTTAATTATTTGCTCCATTATCTTTCTGTGTACAGAAGTTAAGCTGACTGATCTATAACTCCCCAGGTTGCCCTTATTTCCCTTTTTATAGATGGGCACTATATTTGCCCTTTTCCAGTCTTCTGGAATCTCTCCCGTCTTCCATGACTTTTTAAAGATATGCTTAACTTCAAACATGTGCTTAAATGACCACACCACACCAGAGGAAGGTAGCAGTGTTTTACGGGTGGGGGTGGGGGAAGGAGGTCAGAAACTGCTGCAAAAACGTGAGGGGGGTCAGCTTGGCAACACTGACTCATCCCCTGAGAAGGTAAGGGAGCAAGGTTTTGAAAGGTGTAAGCTCTGACATTAGAATCCCTTTCTCCAGGCAGCAAGCAAGGTAGACCCACCCTCCCTCCCCTCAAGGTGGCAAATATCAGATTTGGTTAGGACCTGCTGTGGGCATTGCGCTAGTTGCTCCTTTTTTAGGGGGGTGGGTGGGAAGGAATTTTCCCTCACCACCAGATTGGGCTAGGTGGAGTGGGTTTTTTTTTGCTTTCCCCACAGCGGGTATTAGGGAGGACTTATTATGGTGAGGAGGAAAGGGAGTTAGGCTGCATGTTGCAACTCATTTTGTAAGTGTGGGGCAGATGTCCGGTATAGGTACTCCATAGGGAAGGCATCCAGGGACCAGATAAATGGCCTGGTAAAGGACTTACAAAGAGGTGCTGGTTAAAATAATGGAATGGGGGTGGGGGAATCGAGGCTCCTATGATTGGTATGGCACAAAGCCAACCCCCTTTCTTATAGCCCACCTTAACACTGCTACAACGTGGGTGGATGGTAGGGTCCAAGCCATGGGCTGGCAGGATGGAAAATGAAGGGGGGCTGGTGGAAGCCTCGAGTAGTTATTTGAATGAACATGGAGTTGCCTGCACTATACACTTTTATCTGCTAGTAGTCCCAGATATCTAATAATAAGGTTGTGATCTGATTAAATCCATATTGATTGTCTCCTGTCCTTCTTTTGGTATAGCTGGACAATACTTTGTTGGATTGGAACCAAAGTGCTCAGTACCTTGCACAGTTGAGCTTTGAGACACAACAGCACTCAGAGTAGCAGTTATGTCTCGAACCTCCTAGTCAGGCCAGAGGGGAGAATCATGAAGTGCAGTGACCTTAAAAAGAGGATGGGGTTTCAATTGGCTCTGCTAACAGGTTTACTTAATTGTCACTGAGCATGCTCAGAAGTGATTTTTCAATAGCTTAGAACATTAGTGTTTAAGTGAGGACTATGTCTATACTGCATTTCATGTGTTAGCTGTTTCTATTAAAGGCCTGTGACAAAAAAGTAGGGTGTTTTTTTAATATTTGAAGAAGGGTATATTTCTCACTCTTTGATCTTTTAAAACAGCAGAAAGGATTTGGGCCATATTTTTTCAAAGAATAGTCATCTCTGCGCTTAGACTAAGGGTCCTAAATATCAATCCAAGAGGTGAATGTTTTTGAAAAATGCAAGCATATAAAAACAGGGGCATATAATGGAAGCTCTTTGTCAATCTTAAAAAAGGTCAGAACTAACAGGTGCCTGTCATACTAACCAGGAAAAATGGAGCATACAGACGGACATGGTGATGGTGCGCACATACAGAGGGGAGGGTGTAAGTATAAAGATAAGGAAGAAGTTATTCTCACCAATTAGAGATACAAATCCATTTTTCTAATTGTATCAACACAAAAACATATCAGTTTAAATACAGAATATCTGAAGGCAAGATCAACTTGGGAATGAAACCAATTTGTGAAAAAAGTCAGAGAATGAGAAGGTCACTAAAATCCATCTGGTCATAGCTCGAGAGACTGGCAATAATTTATAGCCATTAACGTTCTACCAAAAAAAAAAATTAAAAAAGCAGGGGCTTGGACTGTCTCAGGCTATAACATCTTCTCCCTTGTGTCGAAGATTGGTTTGTTAGCTTTTTCTGGATAAAGTGCATGAACAGAAGATCACACCTCTCCTACCAACTTCAAATAGCTTCTCAGCCTAGCTTCTCTCAACCTCGATCATTTCAATGACAAAACTGTGTCACCCCTTCTCTGGCCTCAAACTTTTACAGAAAGGACACACTGCTATGTTAGCATGCTACCTACTGCAGCCTTTTAGACAAAGGCTCTTAGAGATGTCATGTGGCTGTAGCTTTGTGGAAAACATAAAACCATTCTGTGGGATTTGTGTATCTTCGATACTGATCAGAGTCAAAATGAGATCTTACGGGCTTTATCTGTTTCTTGCTGCTTGATCAATTTCCATCTCATTATGCCCAGCACTAGCTTTCAGGATTAGCTAATAGTCAATGGTATACTAGTCTTGACATAGAAGAAAAAAAAGCTATTAAATTTGATCTTCTAGTTTTCCCCAGAGGTAGGAAACAACAACAAAGTAATTTACCCCCTTATTAAGAAGGTGATTCAGGGCATAGCTATCAGCATATAACCACTGGCTGACTCTTTTGTGCATAGATATTACCCATTAGTGCACCGTGTTTTAATGCATTATTATCATTAAAGCCAATATTTTGGGGCTATAATCTTGGCAGTTTAGTTCCTTCACAGCATTCTTGTGAGAAAAGGTATCAACGGAAATCTGGAGATTTAATTATTAACATGTAATTCATTTTGCTCATTCTAAAGCACGGTTCTTTTATTCTGCATGTTTCAGCTAATGAAAGTCAGATTCAATTATATTTTGGGCAATGGACTTGATCTAAAGGGGTTTATCAGCTTTCACAAAGGATTGTAGGAAAACATTTTGCTAGCAAAAGCTGGCTGGCTAGATTAGGAAAAAATGTAAGGAAAAAAACACCACAGAAGAGGGGACAAATATGCAGTTGTTTTAAAGCTGCATTGTGTATGATTTTTAAAAGGAACATTTTAATAGCAAATATTAGAGATGGGCCAAAGTCTGAACACCCTTACATTTTGGGGGGGATGACACTGTTCAGAGTATAAACCAAGCTCCAGAGCTGAATTCTGCAACCCGCCCTTTTGTCTATAATGAGCTGAGCCAAACTGTCAGATTTGAAAAAAAAACCAAAAAAACCTTAATTTAGTGGGTGTCAAAATCTGGGTTCACATCCAATTTTGTAGTTCAGTCTCATCTCTAGTAAACATGGTCATAATTTTCCTTCTAGTTTCAGTGGCAGATTCTGCTGCATATACAAGGTCATTATTTAGTAAATTGTCCAGTATCTTCTGTGCTAGACTAAAATATATTGTCAGCTTTCATAAAATCCTAATTCCAGAGGTTGATAACTTGATTTTGTTTAGATGACTTCAGAGGTTTCAAATGCAATAACCCTGAACCCTAATGAATACATAGCAGTAAACATTTGGGGGTAGCTGGCAGAGCATAATACATATTCAGTAAATGAAGAATAAAATAATTTAATTGTAAATTAATGCTGTTAGCCTAAAATGTTATGTGGAGTTATTTCAGTTTCATAAATGTCTTATTTGATGATGATTGGTGCTGAATTGTCCTTCTTTGTGTTGTCTCTAAATCAATCTGATGTTAGAAGAAGAGGGGAAGGCTGGTTGAAGGATTTTGAGGAATTCCCATTAATTGCAGCACATGTGATAACAAATGATTTAAGGGAATGCTTGGTTTGGCAGATATTCAGTGGGAAGGAGAAGCACGGAAAAGAGAAATGCCAAAAGAGAACTAGGGTTGGTAGTAGACTGCAATTTAGATATGAGTTTGCAATGGGTTGTGATGGCAAATAAAGGATAGTGCAATTTGCATACACAGAGGCATCAGGGAGATTACAGCCCTACTCAAATGAACCCTTAAAATCACATCCAGAATACCGCATGCTGACAAAGTACATCTGCTTCTATCCTCCATATGCTTTAGGGTGGCAAAAGTACCACTTCTCCCTCACATGTAGGAGCGCCGCCAGCTTTTTTGCCGCCCTAGGCGGCAGAAGGTCCCGCCCCCGAAATACCGCCCCCGACAGAGGTGGCGGAAGGTCCCGCCCCCAAAATACCGCCGACGACTGGGGTGGCCGAACATCCGGCCTCCGCGGTCGCTGCCCCCCAAATGTTAGCGTTCTAGGCGACCGCCTAGGTCACCTAATGGGTTGCGCCAGCCCTGCTCACATGAGACTATTGCTGCTGGTTGTGCCTTTTTGAAACAACAGCAACTTGTGTTTTCTCTTCTGTCTCTGCTGCCCTCCTCATTGTTAGTAATCCTGCCACCTGGGTACTGTAGACAACAACTACTTTTAACAACAGAATACAGCCTTTGGCAGGAGGGCGAGGGGAAGAGTGTTGCACTCTCTGGAGGCCCCCCCAAAAGCCTTACATTAAGTTTAAAATGTTCTGTTTAAATGCTCAATTTTGGTCAAACCCTTCCATTTTCTGAGAGAGAGGGAAAAAAATAAAGGCCCCAATCCTGCATGCTGTATGGCTATGCAGAGCCTCCCTGAAGTCAATGTTAGGTTGATAGTCTTTAAAATGCATGGAGGGGGCCTCATCTAACCTCCTTCTGGAAGCCAGTGAACAGCTTGGCACTGTAAATGTTGCTAGGCAGGATAGCGAGAAGGGTTTATAATGTGCAGAAACCATGGAAGAGTTGCAGTAAACTTTGAAGTAAGTAAAGCTAGGAAAGATCACAAAAAATCCTTAGATTCTAGTATGATTGTTTCACATTTAAATTTCATCTCTCCATCATTTAGTGTAAATTATTAATACCTACCACTGAAATAACATATAAACTTTATGAAAAGGCCTCCATTGGCAAGTCATTCTAAATTATCTTTTTCTTGGTCTTATAGACTCTTTAGTAAACTCTAGATTTTGTCCTTTTACAATTTACTTATGCATACATATCCATATACACATACAACCATCTCAGAATGACTTTGAATACATTTTGAGAGGTAGACTGGCTTACTTAAAAATGAATTCCCGAAGAAAACAAAAAGCACCCTTTAAAAAACCCACAGAAGTATTGTATGAAGGACAAACCTGAGGCTGTTTACTTTCTGTTGACATTTTGGCTTTTATCTCCTGCAATAGCTCATAAACAAACAAGATCTGGGCTTCACACGGCTAGACAGGACTGTATTAAACGGGACTATTTTTTTTTAAAAAGGCTGTTCAAAAAGGTATAGTGTGTGTACAAACCCCAAACTCGATGATTTAGATTAGTTTGGCACTGGAGAAAGTTACATTATAAAAAGTAAAGGGGTATGCATATCATTTGTGATAAAGGATATTTTTCTCTCTGACTGTGGTATCGTCTGTTGTGAAGTCTGTGGGTGTTTTAGATATACCAGGAACAGCCCAATAGAATATATATAAATGAATGGCCTAAATGATATCGATTACTTAATAAATAAAAAATAAAAATCAAGATTTCTTAATTGGTGTTGGGAAAAAATAAATTTTAAACAACTCTTTTAACAAACACCTACTTGAGGTCTTGGGAAGGTTCAGCTCTGATATGGGGTGTCTCCACAGAGTGCCCAAACACTGCCCCTTCTGTGCCTAAAATAAAAACATAAATAAAATACAGTACAATTATACTGGAAAACAAAAACACATTCAATTCTAGAACGATCAATCGACATTCTAGGACAAAATACTTGGTTGATTCATTTGTTTATGCTTCTGCATCTCATTATCAATACGCTTTCTTCAGATTCAACATTTATTTTTTGCGTAAAAGAAAATGTT
Organism: Emys orbicularis; assembly: GCF_028017835.1. Taxonomy (NCBI): domain Eukaryota; kingdom Metazoa; phylum Chordata; order Testudines; family Emydidae; genus Emys; species Emys orbicularis. Next base: position 90,813,234 of record NC_088687.1, on the reverse strand, counting down.
ATTGCTTATGCCAAAATCTGTATTGAGAGTACTAGAAACTGAAGTCATCTTTATATCCATAGAAAAACATTAACATAAATAATGGAAGTCCAAACTTTCCAGTACTGGTGTGCCCATCAGCGTATCGATCTCAACACTTTTGGAGAAATCATGTTAAAGGTCACAATTTTTAAAAAGATAAAGAACATAAGTTTGAATAACAAAATACTATGGTCAAATTTTCAGAAGTGTCCAGTAATTTTGTGTACCTCAGATTTTGTGTGTCTAGCTTGAGATATCTTGTACCTGGTCTTCAAAGGTTTTGAAAATGCACAGCTCCCTTATTCTTCTGAAGATACCAACTATTTTGAATCTCTTTACCCTTTTTATGACTTACATTCCCTTGCCAGGAGACATTGGCTCACTAATTACTGATGACAACATTTCTGAAATGGCCAGTAATTCTGAAAGTCTCATTTTTGGATGTCCAACAGGAGACACCCTGGTGTGTGTTGCTGAGCCCCCAAAAACTGAGGCATACAGAATAAAAAGTGAATAGTTCTGAAGATTCAATTTATATAAGCATCTATAATTTCAGATGCTTATATAAAGCTTAATGAATAAGGCTATTTTACCATTTATCATTTTCAGTCAAAACTGGGTTTTTATGAAAAATGGGATTTTATTAAATGAAATTTTTCACAAAAAGAATCTACTTTCCCTGGAAACATTTTGACATTTTCATTTAAAAACTGAGAAACAAAAATTTTTTGGTTTTCAGACAAAAGTTCCGTAAAACTGGTATTATTCTTTACTCTGAGACACAAGGATAGAACACATATAACAGCCATTTATATGACTAACTTTATGTATTTTAGTAGATAGCAATACCAAACCTATATTGTTAGGCATTCAGAAGATTAGGCCTTTTTTGAGAATATACGGATATCTATTTTTGTTTATTGCCTTTGTATTAGAGCCATATTTTATTTTTGTTACCCATTCTCTCTACAAATTTTCTATCATTGTTACTAAATCAACAGCCATGTGCCTGTAAGCTCTCTCTCCCCTTTTTAAGATGGAATAGTGGACTCTGTGTAATAAAAACAGATTCAATGCTATGCCATAAAGATGTCCTCACTAGACCACTGACAATAAAAGGGAAAAGAACGAAATGAAATTAATATATTTCCACTCACTCTATATTACTAGAAATAGGGCTGAGGAGAATGTCCAGTATCCTAATGCCTGATCATTAAATCTTCTAGGATTAAATACTGTATTTTAAATTGTTTCTGATATTTCTTTATTTTTGACTACTACTTTTTTGTATATACATACATAAACATAGCCTTTTACAAATCTTATTAAATAATTGTAGAGATACATCACTCTAGATGTAACAATATTTTAAACACTTTGCTGAACTAAATTATGATGATAAGATTAAGAAAACAGCTCTATCCAGCAGATTAAAGGACAAAGAGCACTGAAATGGGATGTTATATTATTTTAACATTTTGCAATGATAGAGGGAAAATGTCCTCAACTTGAAGCCTCAGTTAAAACTGAAGGATGGTGTTGATTTCCTTGGCTAAAAATAATGGTAGTTCTTCTTCTTCCAAAATCTGCTTGCACAGGAGTTTTTTTCTGAAATGGTTGATGTTACTGTGGTTAACAGAGAGAGGGGACTTAGGGAGGTCTAATGGGCTGTAATAGCAGCAGGTATCGATATACCTGAGTTAGCTTTAATCTTGCTAGTTTGGGTACTGACAGTGTAGCCACAGCAGCACAGACTTCAGTGTGGATTAAAGCTCTAGGCTTTCATCTCCAGAGATGTAAATCATTATTTAGGTCACAGTGAAAACCAGTTTGGTAGATTCATCGCAGCTGCTATTTTTAAATGTTACAAAAAATAATTTATGGGGCAAATCCACTCCGAACCACCAAACCCAGCTGACTACTGTAGAGATCTACAGGAAAGGATAGGGAGAAATCTTCCTCCAACACCACAGAACATGAACAACGCTGCATTATGGAATCTACTCTGTTGTTTGGAGTAGCCTTTGCAAGCCTAGTACTGTCAGTAGACAGGGATGAGGGGAAGAGACGGACTGGAGCATCTATATAGTGATAACTTCTCTAGCTACACCCTTATGCTGCCCTGCTCTCAAAACCCAAATCCTGCCTCCACATGTAGTGCCATGAATGGAAATCTTGTGGAGCTGGATTCCTTGCCACAAAGAGGGTGCTTCCTACATATCCTCAGCTCCTCCCCACATCCTGGCCAGCAAAGCTGAACACATTTCACATCCAAGGGGCCTTCCGCAGCTGTGAAGGTGGGAACAAGACTTGAACTCATCAGGAATTTGTGCACAATTTAGAACAACCGTCAGTCTCTACTTATGGGAGACCCAAAATTATAGTAGCAGAGGTGGTGGGAAGTCAAGATTGAGGTGCTTAGGGGAAACTTGAACAAACATCTCCATACCAAGGGCCATACTCTACTCACATTCTATTGTGTGTGCCAAGCTATCACAGACAATTCTGTGCAAAGAACAAGAATAGAATATGGGCCATAACTGGCCCAAAGGCAACATTCATAATTTTTCACTTTCATTAGTACTTTTGCTTATGAATTGAGATTGTCCCCCCCATAATACACATGGCAAATCCATTACACAATCAGAGAGCTTTAACATGAAGACAACTAAACCAAGCAGATTTTAAATTTTAGTACTGGGGACTAAATAGAATCCTTAAAGACACAACTAATGTTCAAAGGCAGATATGTTTTCCTTTACCTTTAGGAACATAATCCCACATTATTTTTTTGAGAGAAAGAGAAGAAATGTAAGTATAACTAGTTTTATAACAAGTTCTTGATCTTAAGAAATGTGTCATTCTGCTCACCAGGGAAATACAAGTACATATTCCTTACTTCCTTGTGGAAGAGATGTGTTCACATATATATTATCTTGTTTTTAGCAAGAGAGGTGAAAAAGATCAGTCCCTCAAAATCTACTGATATCCCTCCCATGATAAAACACCAAGATTAAGAAAAACTGAAAGAACTAGCATAACAACTACAAATACCTTATTACCAGAAGCTAAAAAGAAGAGGAGAGTGACTAAGGGATGTATTGTATAAAGCTATCATGTTTTAGGTATCTTTTCTCTCCTCCATGTGTGTGGGGAATGTTCGGTGGATAACTCCTATTATTATTATAGGAACTATATGTAAATCCCCTCTGGTCATTGATGGGAGATTAAGCTCCTATCTCCACCCTTTACTATAACATGACATTAGAAATGTGTGTGCCTATGAATATTACATGCTTTATCATAAATCATATCTATAATGTAAAAGTCTGATTGGTTTTCTGAAGACAAATTGGGATAAATAGGAAGAAACATACCCTTTATTTCTTATATTCTGAAGATTTGTCCTCAAGAATAAACCAAAGGATATTTTAGTGCTACTTGTTTTACTCAGAGGTAAAATATGTGTCTTCTTTTAATGGATTGTGAAAGCTGCTTTATCTGGTACCCAAGGCTCACAAAAACTGACAATATGAATGAGTGAGTTCAAAAAACTATGAGAATGTCACACAGAGAAAAGTTCTTCATCAGGATAAGGGAGGTCCTTTTAAAATTTCCTAAAGTTAATTCAAAATAAGGATTATTTTGTCTCTCAGTGACTGAAGCTTGACAGGAATGGATATCTCTGGAAAGAGATGCAAATCTAATGAAAATCCAAGATAGACTACAATTTCACTTCCATAAATTTATAGAATGGTAACCAAGATTTACACTGAGAATGAAAATCTTGGCAGAGATTAATCCATATAAAAAACTAGAACCTTTTAGCCCTTTCAAGTATACTGCAAAGTGATGTAGTTAGGGTACTGAATTCAATGGAACATGACAGAGAATGCATAACAATAAAAAGTGAACCTTTCAGAGGAAATAAAATAAAGAGGGCACTGAGTAAGGTGCAAAGGAGGTAAAAGCAAAATCACAAGTATGAGTGAAATTACTTTCAACACCAGCTCTGGAAGAGAATGAGTTAATAACACAACAGACTTCATTTAGAAAAAAGCATCTCCCTGCCCCCAGACAGCCCAATGGACAATAGGGATAATCTACACAGAAACACTGAAAGAAGTTAAACCAACCTGAGGCAGAATGGATGTAAGGAAAGAAATCCCATAGAGATGGCAGGTTTTTAAAAGACATTTCTCTGACAGAGAGCACAGCACAAATCATATTAATCCTAATTCAGTACAAGCAAGATCTAGTCATGCATTCCCAAATTGTATTCCCCTGAAACTATGGAAACTGAAAATGTATACTTAGACTGACTGGTCTAAGTCTAAGTAAATACTTACTTCTGCTCAATTTACTACTTACTGATTTGCAGCTTTTGGAGAATGACAAGTTTCATTAATACATCTGGAAATATAAAGTTGATGTTTGGTAGTGGAGGATATTATCTCATTCATGTGCTCTTGGAGAAAAGCTGTTGGTTGATTTAGGCATAACCAGCAAACTATGGCTCATTAGTTCTCAAAAGAAGTTTAGTGGCATTCAGTGCCTTAATAATAGGCTAGCAATTAAAGGGCCAGATCCTGCATTATTGATTTCTGTGTGAATATTGTATAAGAACCAGATTAAAGAACAGTGACGTAATTACTTTTAAAGGTTTATGAATGAAAATAATCCAAGAGCACCATGCCATTTGATAAAACTAAATCAGGATTGAGTGAGATAGAACAACTAGTTCTAGAAGAAGTTGTTGCAGAAGCATTGATCAATACAAAAAATAAGTAAGTTCTTGACCTGATGGCATACCAGCAGAAGTATGGAAGTGCAAGTAAGCATGAATATATTGGCACAACTGTTTAATTTCATGATGAAGCCTGAGAAGATGACTGATTTGTGGAGAAAATGCACATTAGTACCAATATTTAAAAGAAAAAAAGACAAACAAGAATGTGGTAACTATCGCAGCATTAAACTCATGAGCCACACAATGAAGATCTGGGAGAAAGTTATTGATAAGAGACTATGAGGAGAAATAAAGATCAGTGACAATCAGTTTGGATTTGTGTCAGGCAAGTGAACAATGGATGCTGTCTCTGTATTAGGATTGCTTGTGGAAAAATATAGCAAAAACAGGAGAACCCTGTACATAACATTAATTGATCCTGAAACGTCATACGACCATGTCCTGAGACAAGTCATCTGGTGCTATATGACAATGAAACAGATACCCGAAGACTATATCAGATTAATCCAGGACATGCATGAGTGTGCTGTTACCACAGTTAAAAGGTCACATGGAGAAACTGAACACTTAATAGCAAAAGTTTGTATACATCAAGGCTTGGCAGTAAGCCCCTTTTTCTTCATGTTAGTGTTTGATGTACTTACAGAAAACATCCAGGATGGCACCCTGGTGCATCCTTTTTGCAGATGATGTAGTGTTCATGGGGGAGAGCAAAGAGGTTGTGGAAGAAGATTTAGAGCCACAGAGGTACATATTGCATGAAAATCAGAAGAAATAAAACAGAGTATATGGTCTGTAGATTTCATGATATCTTTCAGGAAGACATGAGACTAAGTCTTGGAAGGCCAGTCAATACTGAAGGTAAGGAAGTTTAAGTATGATAGTATAAGATAATGGTGAACTCCATGATGAATTTATAAGCAGAACAGGAAAGATGGACCAAATAGAACGAAGTGAGTAGAGTGATCTGTCATAGCAGAATACCTATAAAATTAAAAACTAAAATCTACAAGATGGTAATTAGGCCGCACTTTTGTCTGGCCCCAAATTCTGGACACTGAGAAAGAGACAGGAGATGAAAATGGGAAGATGAATGCTTGGAGTTACAAGGATGGACCATGTTTGGAATGAAGAAATTAGTAAAGATGGTATCAATCAGAGAAGCTGAGGGAATCCAAGCTTAAATGTTTTGGGCACGTGAAAAGAAGATTGGAAGAATATATAGGAAAATAAGTTATTAAACTTAGAAATGGAGGGTGAAAGAAGGGTTGGAAGAACCAAAACTAGATGAATAGATGTCATACAAAAGGACTAGATTAGCTGCGGAGCTTCCAAGGAACTGCTTCAAGACAGACTGGAATGGATAATGACTGAAAGAGCTGACCCCATAGAGATGGGACAAAGGTTAGACCAAGAAGACTGTGGATTTTGTGTGTGAAAAGAATGCAGGATTACACCAAAAGTAAACGAAAACAGGAACCTGAAAGCTGGTTAAATTATTCATTGTGAATAAAGGGCCAGATACTGGCACTGTCCTGCCTGCTTTCCACTTCTTTTGCATCACAGAGCATACAGAAAGATGGCTTAATTGGACAGTAGCGGATTCTCCTAAAATAGGAAGGGAGGTTGTGATGCCCTGAAGAGTGCCATCCCCTACAGCTGTGAACTTGTTCTAGGCTCTCCAAAAATACTAAAGGACACATGGCAATGGTTTTCCAGACCGCAACAGCCAGCCTTGTCACAATCTTGTCAGAGTCTGTAAGGAAAGTCAGAATAACTTGTGATATTTAGGTACCAGTGACAGACTTTCAGTCCTAGTGATCAATGCATCAGTTACAGTCTCATAACTATCATCTTAAGGAAGAGAGCTAGAAACTTACTTAAAAAAAGGTGAGATTCTCCTTTATTTTTTTAGCTCCCCCAAATTAGAGGAGATCCCTAAAAAGGGCTGTTTTGATTCATAGATATTTACAGATAATGTAAGAAACTGGCACATACAAGGAAAAATAGATTTCCCAAGTTTAATGTCAGAGGGGACCAATACATTTCATCCTGTTATCCCTGTATTGAACCCAATAATTTCTGTTTGACCAAAACATAACTTTCAGAAAGGTATCCAATCTTGATCTGAAGGCATCAAAAGATGGAGAATCCACCACTTCCATTGGTAAGAGAAGTTTATGAAATGCTAGTTTCATGTATATATTAGGATGTAGTACCAGTTTGTCCTATTGAGTTTAAAGGAAAGTCTGTAAAATCTTCATTATGGTGGAAGCTTGACATTTAATTCAAAGGATTTGTAACAAGTAAAAGTATCCACAGTCTAACTTTCAAAGAGAAATAGGAGTAATTAATCAGGATTGCTTTGCCATTGCAAGGACCTTGAAATTACAGGCTTTATGCTCCAAAAGGTTTAATTGAGATAGAAAAGCTTAATAATTTTTGTATTATGTAACCTGATTTGTCACTCTCTCCATAGGATCAGGCATTCTCCTATGGACTATAACCTGTGAAAGCTTGATTAATGCTACATCAAACACAGGAATATGCAACCAATCAGAAACAGTACATCAAGGCATCATTTAAGAACACATTCATTTGACTTAGGCTACGTCTTCACTACAGGGGGGGGTCGATTTAAGATACGCAAATTCAGCTACGCGAATAGCGTAGCTGAATTCGACGTATCGCAGCCGACTTACCCCGCTGTAAGGACGGTGGCAAAATTGACCTCCGCGACTTCCTGTCAACGGCGCTTACTCCCACCTCCGCTGGTGGAGTAAGAGCGTCGATTCGGGGATCGATTGTCGCGTCCCAACGAGACGAGATAATTCGATCCCCGAGAGGTCGATTTCTACCCGCCGATTCAGGCGGGTAGTGTAGACCTAGCCTTAGTATTTAAAAAAAGAAAAGAAAAAAGTGAGCTATTTTTATTATGAGTTTAAGGCAAAAGTAAAATGCAGCTTGTGGATCAAATGCAGCTTGTACAGCCCTACAGAAAGTGTCACCACTGCCTTTATTTTAATACAGGATCCAGCACAAAATTCAGCCAGCCTGCTTGGATCAAGTCTGCATGCTGGAACCAGCAGTTTCTACAGGTTGCACTTGCCTAGTAAAAATTAGTTAAACTGCACCATTTTATACAAATAAGGTTGTGGTGATTCCTCAGACTCCTGGCCAGTAGACAGTTTAACCCCCTAAGTGGCCAAAATTTAAATGACTAAATTTAAGTTTTGCTGGTCACATGACCCTGATGCAGGCGTATTATCATTAGGGGCTTTCATTATGCCTGGACTGATCCATATTTGATACTATTTTCTCCTATTAATGATAAACCATGAGCGAGGTCATTAAGTCCACCCCTTGCTATGAGGCAGGACCAAATAAACCTGAACCATCACTGACAGATGTTTGTCCAACCTGTTCTTAAATCTCCAGTGATGTGGATTCCACAACATGTCTTAGAAGTCTATTCCAGAGTTTAACTACCATTATAGTTACAAAGATTTTCCTAACATCTAACCTAAATCTCGCTTGCTGCAGATTAATGCATTTACTTCTTGTCCTCTCTCCAGTGGACATAGAGAACATTTGATCACTCTCCTCTTTATAATAGTTCTTAACATATTTAAAGGCTGTTATTAGGTCTCTCTTCTGTTCTTTTTTCCCCTCAAGACTAAACTTGCCCAGTTTTTTTAAATCTTTCCTCAGAGGTCATGTTTTCTAAACTTTATCATTTTTGTTGCTGTCCTCTGGACTCTCTCCAATTTGTCCATATCTTTCCGAAAGTGTGGTACCCAGAATTGAACACAGTACTTCAGCTGAGGCCTCACCAATACCAAGTACAGTTGGACAATTACCTCCCATGTCTCACATATGACACTCCTGTTAATAAGAACTTCAGAATTATATATAATTATAATAAGACTTCAGAATATTTCCATTTTTCACAACTGCATCATGTTGTTGACTCTCTAAATTTCTGATCCACTATAACCCCATATTCTTTTCAACAGTACTACCACCTAGCCTGTTATTCCCATTTTTGTAGTTGTGCATTTGATTTTTCCTTAAGTGTAATACTTCACACTTGTCTTTATTGAATTTCATCTTGTCGATTTCAGACCAATTCTCAAATTTGTCAAGCCCATTTTGAATTCTAATCTTGTTCTCTAAAGTGCTCATAGCCCCTCCCAGCATGGTGTCATCTCCAAATTTTATAAGCATGCTCTCCACTCCACTGTCCAAGTCATTAATGAAAATATTTAATACAGGACACTAGATCTATCCTCCAAGTTTGACTGCAACCCATTGATAACTGCTATTTGAGTATGGTCTTTCAAATAGTTGTGCACCGACCTTATAGTAATTTCATCTAGACTACATTTCTCTAGTTTGCTTATGAGAATGTCATGTGGAATTGTGTCAAAAGTCTTACTAAAACCAAGATACATTACATCTACTACTTTCCCTATCCACCAGGCTAATAATCCTGTTAAAGAAAGAAATTAGGTTGGTTTGGCATGATTTATTCTTGACCAGTCCATGCTGTCGATTTCTTATTACCCTATAATCCTCTAGGTGCGTACAAAATGATGGTTTAATAATTTGTTCCAGTACCTTTACAGGTATGAAAGTTAGGCTAAGTGGTCTATAATTCCCCAGGTACTCTGTTTCCCTTTTTAATGTGAGGTACTGTTTGCTTTTCTTCAGGTCTCTGGGACCTCGCCCATCCTCCATGAGTTCTCAAAAAATACTTGTTCATGCTTCAGAGATTGCTTCAGTTAGTTGCTTAAGTATATTAGGATGAATTTAATCAGGTCCTGGTGATTTGAATACATCCAGCTTATCTGAATATTCTTTCACCAGTTCTTTAGTGAAGACTAAAAAAAATAGGTATTAAACAGCTCAAACATCTTAACTCCCCTTTCCCACTAAGTAGAGGACATACACTTTACTTTATCTTTCTCTTGCTTCTAATGTATTTAAAGACCCTCTTCTTATTGACTTGCATGTCTCTTGCTAGATGTAACTCATTTTGTCCCTACACGTTTTTGCTATTCTTTTGTACTCCTTCTTAGCAAATTTGTCCATGTTTCTACTTCTTGTAGGATTCCTTTTTGATTTTCAGGTTTTTAAAGAGCGGCCATATTAGCTTCTTACTATTCTTCCTTTATTTTCTTTACACTGAGGGCTGGTCTACACTACTGTGGTAAATCGATCTAACGTACGTAACTTCAGTTATATGAATAACGTAACTGAAGTTGACATAGTTAGATCCACTTACCACGGTGGCTACACTGAGCTGTGTCGATGGGAGAGCATCTCCCATCGACTTCCTTTACACTTCTCAGGGAGGTGAAGTACACAAATTGATGGGAGAGTGCTCTCCCATCGATTTAGCATGTCTTCACCAGACCGGCTAAATCGACACTCACTGCATTGATTGCAGCAGTGCCAATCTACCGGTAAGTGTAGACATGCCCTGAGATAGTTTGCAGTTGTGGCTTTAATATTGTTTCCTTGAGAAACTACCAGCTCTCCTAAACTTCTTTATCCCTTAGATTTTCTGCCCAGGGGATATTACCTACCAGTTCTCTGAGTTTGTTAAAGTCTGTTTTTGAAGTCCACTGTCCATATTCTGCTGCTCTCATGCTTACCTTTCCTCAGAATCATGAAATAAGATTTCATGATCACTTTGACCTAAATTGCTTTCCACCTTCAGATCCACAACCAATTCTTACTTGTTGGTCAAAATCAAGTCCAAAATGGCTGTCCCCATAGTTACTTCCTTCACGTTCTGAAAAAATAAGCTGCCTCTAATGCACTGCAAGAACTTATTGGACATTGTGTGTTTTCCTGTATTATTTTTCCAACAGATGTTTGGGTAGTTATAATCCCCCAATACTAACAGGCCTAGAAATTTCTGTTATTTGTTCAAGAAATAACTCATCCACCTCCACTTCCCGATTTCGTGGTCTATAACAGATCCCTTCCACAATGTCACCCCTATTTCCCCTACTTTTATCTTTACACAGAGACTTTCAACTGGTTTTCCTTTTACTTCCTTCTGAACCTCAGAATAAGTGTACATATTCTTGGTGTATAATGTAACACCTCCTCCCTTTTTCCTTACCTGTCCTTCCTGAACAAGCCATATTCCTGTATACCAATATTCCAGTCATGACATTTATCCCACCAAGACTCTGGGATACGAATTAAGTCATAATTTAGCGTATGCACTAACACTTCCAGTTCTTCCTATATATTTCCCACACTCCATGCATTTGCGTAAAGACATCTAATATGTTGAACAGATTCAACCGCTGTTATTGCTCCTATGACTCTATTGTAATTTTCCATGACCCGCCCCCCCCATCCCCATCTAGCTCTCTGTTAATTAAGTTCACCGTTTTTATACTTTGGGCTTTTGTCACCTGTCACCTTGGAAGGTAGTTTAAAGCCCTCCTCACTGGATAGGTGAGTTAGTGCACAAAGATGCTCTTCAGCTTCTTGGTCACATGAACCCCATCTCTCCAAGCAGTTCCCCTTTCTAGAACAGCATCCAATTGTGGAGGAATCCAAAACCCTCCTGTCAACATCATTTGTGCAACCATGCATTCATCTCTAGGCTGTGAGTCCCCCTGTCTGGGCCTTTACCCTTAATTGAGAGGATGAACAAGAACACCACCTGCACTTGCAACTCCTTCTCCCTGGCTCCCAGAGCCCTGTAGTCACTGCTGACCAGCTCACAGTCATACCTGGCAGTATCATTAGTGCTCGCATGGATGAACAGGATGGGGTAGTGGTCAAAGGGATGCATGAGCCTTGGCAACCTTTCGGTCACGTCTTGGATGCGGGCTCCACGCAGGCAGCACAGGACATCATGATCAGGTTGGCAGCTGGATGGCTCTGTTCCTATCAGAAGAGAGCCCTTGACCACCAGCATCCTATTCCTCCTCTTCTTGGGTGAAGTGGCCGTGAGCCTTCAGCCTTGGGGACATGTGGCACCACCTCCTCAGCCAATGGTGTCTGCTCCTCACTTCCTGCTGCCAGTACAGCATACCAGTTCTTGACCATGATTGATAGCATTTGTATTTTTGTAATTATTGTACGTGTTCCTGCTGCAGTATAAAAGTGCACTATATATCATCTATCTATTGTGGCAAAGTTCCTCCTCTACCTTGGTGGGTTCTGCGCTTATTGGCAGATTTGCTCACCTCAGTGATCTTCCCCTCTGGTGGAACCCACAGTCTGGGTCAACTCCTCCTGTGTCTGATCAGGAGTTGGGAGGTTTGGGGGGAACCCGGGCCCACCCTCTACTCCGGGTTCCAGCCCAGGGCCCTGTGGATTGCAGCTGTCTATAGTGCCTCCTGTAACAGCTGCATGACAGCTACAACTCCCTGGGCTACTTCCCCATGGCCTCCTCCAAACACCTTCTTTATCCTCACCACAGGACCTTCCTCCTGGTGTCTGATAATGCTTGTACTCCTCAGTCCTCCAGCAGCACACCCTCTCAGCTCCTTGCGCCTCTTGCTCCCAGCTCCTCACATGCGCACCTCACTGACTAACTGGGAGGCTTTTAACTAGTTCCAGCCAGCTCTTGATTGGCTTCAGGTGTCCCAATCAATGTAGCTAACTCCACTGCCTTCTAGAAGGATCTTAATTGGCCCCAGGTGTCTTGATTAACCTGGAGCAACTGCCATTTGGTTACCATGGTACCAGGGATTTGTTTAGCCTGGGGCTAACATACCTGTCCCTCACTACTTTACTGTAGCCATCTGGCCTTGCCCCATCACACTATCTATCTAAAATGGGCACAGAAATAATACTATCAAATCAAGATTTTTAAATAAAGCTTTTTAAAAATCATACTCACATTTAATATTTCTATTAACCATGAGTGAAGTTAAAAAATCTGTAAGAATTTACTAAACACAGGATTTTTAAAAATCATTTTCATAATAAATCATTCCCCTAGGATATGTAGCATATGGATATATACAAAAATAAAAATGATTAAGTATGATATTTTCTGCTTGAATTGGTACAGTCTTCCTGAAAAGTTTAAAGACCCAGATATATGGTTAGACTTACACCCTACCTTTAGAATTCAAATGAAGCAACTCCAGAAAAAGACCTCGGTTTCTTTTCTTAAATAAATGTTGTAGACCAAATTCACTTACACTGACGGAAACTGTTCTTGGTTTATACTAGTGCAAAAGCAGAATTTGGCCCTATCTGTCTTTTCAACAGCCATCATTGCAGAGTAATGTCAGGATTTAGGATTACACCAGCATTGTCTATGGTTATGCATTTCAGATTAGTCTTTAAAGAACTGATACTGTATTGTTAAGGTTAACACATTATCCAAAATACATTAAAATCCTTAATGAATAAGTACATACTCTATCAAAAATATCTACAAATGAATATAATATTCTATGAGGATTTAAATAACAATACTATACATACACACCCCCCCCCCCCCCACACACACACACCATGTGAGTGCATGCCAGTAAAGAATATTGGGAAATTCCCATTCAATGACAGTCATATAAACCCATGTAGGGCTTTATGTGGCCACCCACGCTGCTGAGAGACTGTCCTGCAGCTGGGATCTCAGGACTGGAATTACATCTGGGGAGTACTTGGTGTGGTTGCTGCCTCCCCTAAATTTCTAGCAGGGCATGGATTCTTCTCTGGCTGCCTAACACTCCATCACCGGGGAAAAAATTCAAAGGCCGTAGGTGACCCAAATCACTCTTCATAGCTGTCATATTCCAGAAGGACCCCATATAGTTTGAGCTAACAGGGCACTTCAAGCCCCAGTTTCATTCTTCATCATAATCAGAAGGTTGATGGAAAGAAGGCTCCTCTCTAACCACAAAATAAATGAAGCACTCACACTTGATCAGAGGCAGGACCTCATTTTCAAAAACAAAGAAACCTATGTCGTACACCTTTTCATTCTCCCTCCTCTCTGTTAATGTCACACAAGTGGAATTACAATAACAACTGCGCAGTATTTAGCCCAATTTGGGGTGGATGGCAGTGATAGCAAAGATGGTACTAGGACATGGATTGGGGGACTAGGAAGGAAGTGTATTCCAAGACTACTATACAGTTTTGATACTGTGCAGCAAGTGCTTTTGTTTCTCCAGTTTCCTCCTGTCTGACCATTCTGAAAAGGTCATATGGGTGAAATATGTATCTGTATGACCCAGATGGACTCTATCTGGTCTGCTGCATAGGGCCCTGGAGAAGGAGAACATGGCCAAATTTTTTTTTTAAATAAGTGCCTAAAATTATACTCTTAAATCCACATTTAGGGATCTAAATATATGGCTTGACTTTCAAAAATGCTGAGGACGCAGCAAGTGATCAGGAGTTGCTAGGTGCTTAGCCCTTTGGAAAATCAACCCACTGATTTACGTGTCTAAATAGGGACTTCGAAACCTAGCTTTAGGCACCTAGATTTCAGATGTTTTTGAAATTATCTAAGGCCTGGTCTACACTACGAGAGTACTTCGATTTTAGTTAATTCGACTATGTGGAATCGATATTACTAAGTCGAACGTGTGTGTCCACACTAAGGACAGTAATTCGACTTTGTGAGACTTTGTGAGTCCACACTAACGGGGCAAGCGTCGACATTGGAAGCGGTGCACTGTGGGCAGCTATCCCACAGTTCCCGCAGTCCCCGCTGCCCATTGGAATTCTGGGTCGAGCCCCAAATGCCTTCTGGGTAAAAAAATGTGTCGAGGGTGCTTTTGGGCGCCTGTCGTCATCCGTCCGTCACTCACAACCTCCCTCCCTCCCTCCCTGAAAGCGCCGGTGGGAAATCAGTTCGCGCGCTTTTCTGATTACTGACAGCGCGGACGCCACAGCAGTGCGAGCATGGATCCCGCTGCGACCATCGCTGCAGTTGTGGCAGTTCTCAACGCCTCGCAGCTTCTCCTCCACCTGTACCAGAGGCAGCTGCAGATCAATCATGAGAGGAGGCTACGGCACCACCGTGACGGCATGAAGTCGGACACTAGCTCCGACCTCTCTGAGAACATGAGACCCAGCGCCCAGGACATCTCGCTGTCACTGGGTCTTGTTGATACTGTTGAACGGCGATTCTGGGCCCGTGAAACAAGCACGGACTGGTGGGACCGCATAGTGCTGCAGGTCTGGGATGAATCCCAGTGGCTGCGCAACTTTCGCATGCGGAAGGGGACTTTCCTCGAACTGTGTGAGTTGCTGTCCCCTGCCCTGAAGCGAAAGGACACCCGGATGCGGGCAGCCCTGACTGTCCAGAAGCGAGTGGCCATAGCCCTCTGGAAGCTCGCAACGCCAGACAGCTACCGGTCCGTCGCTAACCAGTATGGTGTGGGCAAGTCTACCGTGGGGGTTGCTGTTATGCAAGTAGCCAGGGCAATCGTCAAGCTACTGCTATCTAAGGTAGTGACCCTGGGAAACATGGAGCTCATCAGAGATGGCTTTGCCGAGATGGGATTCCCAAACTGCGGTGGGGCTATAGATGGGACTCACATCCCTATCCTGGCACCGGACCACCAGGCCAGCCAGTACATCAACTGAAAGGGGTACTTTTCCATGGTGCTGCAAGCACTGGTGGACCATCGGGGACGTTTTACCAATATCTACGTTGGATGGCCTGGCAAGGTTCATGACGCTAGGGTGTTCAGGAACTCTGGTCTGTTTAGACGGCTGCAGGAAGGTCTTTACTTCCCGGACCACAAAGTAACTGTTGGGGATGTGGAGATGCCTACAGTCATCCTCGGGGACCCTGCATACCCGCTAATGCCCTGGCTCATGAAGCCCTACACTGGCGCACTGGACTCAGGGAAAGAACTATTCAACTACCGGCTCAGCAAGTGCAGAATGGTGGTGGAGTGTGCTTTTGGCCGTCTCAAGGGGAGATGGAGAAGCCTACTCACTCGCTGTGATCTCAGCGAGACCAATATCCCCATTGTGATAGCTGCTTGCTGTGTGCTCCACAATTTGTGTGAGAGCAAGGGGGAGACCTTTATGGCGGGGTGGGAGCTTGAGGCAAATAGCCTGGCTTCTGATTACGTCCAGCCAGACAGCCGGGCGATTAGAAGATCCCAGCGGGACGCGCTGTGCATCAGGGAGGCTTTGAAAGCCAGGTTCCTGACTGAGCAGGGTCTCCAGTGATTGTTTACTTTGTGGACACAGATGCTGAACCTGCCCCCGTTTCTTTACCCAGTTACTGTTGACTATCCTTCCAAGTTACATACCCCCTTCCCCACCTTCCCAACAAATAAAATCTGTTCCGTTTTGTTACTGAAAAAGGTTCTCTTTCTTACTGTTTTCGTGGGAATGTTTTAAACCGGGGACGCAGACTGTGGCGGGGGGCGGGTTTAGTGTTTTGATGCAAATGATGCTTCTAAACTCCGGGAATGACAGGCTCTGCAGTGCTGGATTGGTTGTTTCAACGCAGCCTGCCAGCAGTCCTGGGCGGGACTGCATGTATGTGTCGGCCAAGTGACTTTCTGGCAGGGGGCGGAGGGTAACAGATCCCCTGCTGCGTGGCTCTGTGATCCAGGATAAGGACCGCGGCAGAAGATCTGTAACTGCCCTCCCCCGCCACAAAGTCACAGATCAACCCCCTCGCACCCCAGAACATGAAAACCGCCTCTCAGACTGACCAGGGTAACTGGTGACTGTACTGTGTATGTGTCCTGATGCTGGACCTGCCCCCGCCTCTGTAGCCTGCTACAGGTGACTGTCCTGTCCAAGTAACAAACCCCTTCCCCCCCTTCAGACAGAATCCCCTCTAAAAGACACTCTCGGAAACAGTACTTAACAGAAACAGATGTTTTATTATGAACCGCACATGAAAAGGGGGGGGAGGAAACTTGGACGTGGGCTATTGTGAGATGGGTAGGAAAGGACTTTTCAAACTTTAGAACGAGAGCCTTCCATTGCTGCAGCAGTGTGCAGGGGCCGACTGAAAGTTTTAACGGCCCTTGCCGCCCCTCCTTCTTTGGACTTTTGGTGAGGGGTGTGTGGGACTTGGTGGCGGGGGAGGGCGGTTAGAGATAGACAGCAGCAGGGCTCTGTCCTCCTGCCTCCGGTCTTGCAGAACATCCACTAGGCGCCAGAGCGTCTCCGTTTGCTCCCTCATTAGTCCAAGCAGGGTTTGAGTAGCCTGCTGGTCCTCCTGGCGCCACCTCTCCTCCCGTTCCATGACTGCTCTGTGCATTTGTGACAAGTTCTCCCTCCACTGTGTCGTCTGGGCTGCCTGCTCTCGTGAGCACTCCATAAGTTCATAAAACATGTCTTCACGCGTCTTTCTCTTCCTTCTCCTAATCTGCGCTAGCCTCTGGGAGTGTGATGCCAGGCTGGGTTGGGAGACAGTCGCAGATGTGTCTGTGGGAATGGGAAAAAGGGAGTAAATTCCTGAGACAGATAAATGAAGTTGCTAACAAAGAACATAGTCTTTCTCTGTGAACAACACCATGCACTGGACCTTTCACATGCGCACTCAGAACAAGGTCGAATTTTCGGCCCTCGCCTTGACTGCCTGGGGTCCTGCAGTTGCGATCAGAGAAGCGTTGCAGGACACCTCTACTTCTGTTGCAGGAAAACATGGTAAGCCGTAGACTTGTTGCAGCTTAAAAATGTAATAGTAGCACTGGGCTCCTTTCGCACTGAATGCAAGGCCACTCTCTGCTGGCAGCAATCAGGGAAGCATGAGCTCTGCCCCTGTCCCACCACCTCGCGGCTGTCCCCGGGAAAGCTCCCTGTATGCTGCCCCTCTGCCGCCTCCACCGCGTGGCTGTAAAGCAGTCCCAATACTAACATTCCCCTCCCTAATTTAAAGCAGGGCGTCATGTGTGATATTACACTGATGAGGATCTCGGAGACCGAGAGGGGAAGGATGCTTCGTGAGACCATGCAGAGGCCAGGGCCGTATGCCGCCATGCTGTGCCGTGCAATGATCCCGGACTACCTGATGGACTCATGGCGTGGGAACGTGTGTTACCACGGGGGACCGAACAAGATCGCCCTGCCGCGGAACCTCATGCGCATGCTTGAGCGGTACCTCCAGGAGAGCTATGCCGAGCTATCCCAGGAGGACTCTCTGTCCATTCCCGGGCACATTGACCGTCTTTTCATTTAAGTGCAGCATAAGGGACTACAGAGTGGAGCGTCCTGTGGTGGCCTAATCATGAATATCCGGACATTATTTGATTTTCTATACATAGTTAGGACTAAATAGTTGACTAAGCCAACTAAATCATGAACAACAAATTACTAATATAGTTAATATTCCTCTTTTGTTATAAATAAAAGTTTCTATGTTTAAATGAGTGACTGAAAAGCCCATTCTTAACAATATAAATATTCCAGTTATGTTAAAATGAAATGTTGAGATGTTTAAAGCACTCACTGCTTGATCCTTCCCCTGATTCGGTGTCCGGGGTAACGGCTGTGGACGGTTGGTAGGGGATCTCGGTAAGGGTGATGAAGAGCTCCTGGCTGTCGGGGAAATCAGCGGTGCAAGCGCTGTCGACTGCCTCGTCCTCCTCATCTCCTTCCTCATCTTCCCCGTCACCTAACATTTCCGACGAGGAACCGGCCGTGGACAATATCCCATCCTCGGAGTCCACGGTCATTGGTGGGGTAGTGGTGGCGGCCGCACCTAGGATGGAATGCAGTGCCTCGTAGAAACGTGATGTGTGGGGCTGGGATCCGGAGCGTCGGTTTGCCTCTTTGGTTTTTTGGTAGCCTTGTCTCAGCTCCTTGATTTTCACGCGGCACTGCGTTGCATCCCGGCTGTATCCTCTCTCTGCCATGGCTTTAGAGATCTTCTCGTAGATCTTTGCATTCCTTCTTTTGGAGCGCAGCTCTGAAAGCACGGACTCATCGCCCCACACAGCGATGAGATCCAAGACTTCCAGATCAGTCCATGCTGGGGCCCTCTTTCTATTAGATTGCACGGCCATCTCTGCTGGAGAGCTCTGCATCGTTGCCAGTGCTGCTGAGCTCTCCACGCTGTCCAAACAGAAAATGAGATTTAAACTGGCCAGACAGGAAAAGGAATTCAAATATTCCCGGGGCTTTTCCTGTGTGGCTGGTCAGAGCATCCGAGCTCGAAGTGCTGTCCAGAGCGTCAACAGAGTGGTGCACTGTGGGATAGCTCCCGGAGCTATTACCGTCGATTTCCATCCACACCTAGTCTAATTCGATATTGCCATTTCGAATTTAGCGCTACTCCTCTCGTTTTCGAGTACAGAAGTCGAATTTAAGACAGCTCTATGTCGAACTAAATAGCTTCGTGGTGTGGACGGGTGCGGGGTTAATTCGATGTAACGGCGCTAAATTCGATATAAACTCCTAGTGTAGACCAGGCCTAAGTTACCTTTTATTTTATAGCTGATTGATGCTATTTAAAGTGACTTATATAGGCTTGTGTTGCTATGTTTTTCTTGATATGTTTTGCAGTAAGATCATACACTGTGCTAGGGTGGCTGTCTCCTGAAGTCAGAAGAAATGTGCATTGGGCAAGATTACACATGAATATGCAATTACTCATCTTTTTTATTTATTTTAACAGTTATGAGTAGGTGGGAAATACTCATAATCTTAGAAAAAGGTTTAATGATTGTTTTAAGATTCCCAAGTGAAAGCTCAGAGTTGATACTTGTCATTTAGCTCTACGGACATGTCATTTTCAGTTCTCTCTCTGACAATAAATTCTACTACAGTAATTATGGAGAATTTTAATTCCAGTTGTCCAGAGACTTGAACTACATATTCGATTGATTTTGAATGCATTATTTTTTCATGGTTGTAATAATGTGAATATGCATACCTGCCTTCTCTTTTCGGTTTCAGTACATCTAAAGTAATAATGCATCTCATTCTCCATGGTGGCTTTACTTAAATAGTATAAATAGGCAGTGTCCATCATGCTGAACAAATTTTATTCTGTTTACAATTCTATTTATCTATTTTCTCATACTGAACCAACCACCGTGCTATCTGCACGTCAAAAACAAACATCTTTCCTCTTCATTCTTCCCTCCAGAGGGTGAAGTTATATTGATGTGTACTTGTGGATGTGTTTGATTTTTGTCTGTTTATCTAATCTGTGAAATTGACGTGTTCCTTTATGGGAAAGGGAGGTCAAATAAATGATTTGGAAGTGAATGTAGTTAGGTTTGTGGTCATTCACAGGTTGTGCTGAGTGAATTCCACAACCTTGGCCTTGACCTGGAGGAAGCCCTGTCTCCCTCACATAAGCCTGACGTTTAAAAGTTAGATAGATGCAATGTTCTTGAGAGTCAGTGTTCTAAGTCATGGGAGGTGGGGGTCCTGGAGACTGTGGCAATCGTTAAGGAATACTAGGATCAGACCACTTAAAGCCCTGAAATTATGGAGTGAGTCTAAACTTGATGTGAATTTCTATAAGAAGCCAGTGGAAGGAGTAGAGTACAGGAGCTCTGTGATCTTGGGAAACAGTTTCCGAGGAGACATGCCACTACTGCATTTAGCTCCAGTTTTAGTGTTTTGAAGGGTGAGGTTTTCAAGGCCAAACAAATTACATTGCAATAATCCACCTGGAAGGGATAAAAAAAGGCAGTCAGATGTGAAAAGCGTTTCTTGCAAATGCTAGAATTTTTTTTATTTCCTGGGGATTCCCTTTTTGCATGAGGGTGAAAGAGAAGACAATTGCTGTTCTCTTGGCTGATCTCAGTCTGAGGTGGGGGACTAGGAGAGTTAGCACAGCGTTTGCACCTAGCCAAGTCTTTGCAATTCAGGCTGTATCTGGAGTTTCATGAACAATGAGATCATGACTGGCATGATGCTTGTTGACGGAAGATCATGGCAAATGAGGGTTGAGCACAAACATATAAGGAGACAAATAGGGTCCTGCTGCTAAGTATTGACGGTTTAAGACCTCTGTAAAGGTTAATAAGTGTCTATTTAAAGGCTTTGAAATATAGAAACCATTGCCAGGATCAGTGTGGAATACTTATTTCGCCTTTCAAAATGCAATTCCTGAAGCTTTGCCAACACAAAAGTCAAAATTAGACCCTGCAATTTAGAAGTTTAACCTCTGAAACAGTCAAACTTGGATAATGAGATCCAACCCAGAAAGCTTTGGTAGAGACAAACAAGCATTCTTCTTACCTAGTTCTAAAGTGAGCCTCATGGTAAACAGGGACTGTGAAGGACTATAGAGAAAAAGCCTCTCAAGTGTTGATGAATCTCTTGCAAAAGAAGCTGCTGTCAGAGAATAGCAGAGTACTTCTGTTCCCTAATTTATAATTATTAAAGATTATCTGTGAAACCTATGTGCTGGTGTAGTAGTTGGAGTCTGCTGGATTACTTATTACTAATGAAGCAGTAGTATTTGGGTTTATAGCACTGCAGGATGAAGCCACTGTAGGGCAATATTATCACCGATGTTTTAAAAATGTTATTACTATAGCTAGTGTAGTGTTGCCACATAATCGAACACTGATGATATTTCATCAGTAGAGGGCAGTAATACACACACAAATTCTGGGAAGACCGTTGTATAAAAACAGGGTATTAGGTACATGATTTTTTTTTTCAAAATGTCACTCCACAATGCTTTCAAATACCTCATAATACAAGAAGAAATAAAAAAGCTGAGAGAAGTCCTTAAATTTCCTCCCTAACAAAATGACAATGCTTGCTTTGCTGAATATTACTTGCTTTGCTGCCTAATAGGCTAAATTGGAACAAAAATATTAGCAACTTAGATTACTGAAAGTCATAGATTTTATGCAAAAATGTGGAATAAAAGCTATAGTATCAGTTCTTCAGAAGATTGTTAAGAAATTTCTATTTTGATATTACCATTAATTTTCTTGATTATTACCTACTCTGACTGCCTTTGTAGTTATGCTCTTCATAAATGTTCTGTCTTTGTGCACTGGAACTAAATTGCACAGTTGAATGCAGCACATTCAAACCTGTCATTACTACAATGCAAAAGGGAAAATGACTTATTTAGAAATGTCTTAACTGTAGTTTAAAATGGAAATTCTGCAGCTGTGAGGGAAACGGTAAAATGTAGAACAGTAATTTTGTCACTTTAAAATATTCCCAACTCCAGTTCAGCATAACTGTGAAACAAGCCTTTTAATTTAGCAACCAAGTGGAAGCAGGTGTATTTTAAAGCAACTGCAGTGATGGGAACCAGAAATGGCCATGTCAGCCAGAATATTAGGAAGAGCCTGTATGTGACCTTTATTCATCAAGGAAGGTGATCATGTTTACAGCAGTAAAGGAGTAGCTTCTGCAGCATATTGCACTGTATCATTACAGTAACTTTAAAGAGCTTGCTTGCCAAATGAAATTTGTATGTGTTTACAAAACTCTCCTTCAAATGTTTTAAGAGTTATTTTGTGAAGAAACAGAATCACTGACTACTTTTTTCCCTTTTCTCCTTTTTGTACCATTTTAAAAGTGGTGTTGATTTCTATTTTATGATTTTTATAGCACATAACATTGTAACTATAAGGAGATTCAATTACAAAAATTGTGCCACTCCCCAGAGGAGGAGATGCTGTTAGAACTGTTGCCAGCAAGTCTTGGAAGACCAAATGTTACATAAATATTCAAAAAGAGCCAAATGTAATAAACAAAATCAGTTAACCAACTGCTAAACAAAACAAATGCGTCTTATATTGTGCTCTGAAGTTCACCAAATTCAGGCTCTGCCAAACCACTAAGGCTCTTATTTGAGTATGTCCTGTTGATGTCCATGTAGCAGTCTACCCTCAGAGCATCAGCAAAAACATTCCCAGGTTTTTAAGTGTTGCAGCATGGTACAAGGTGAGAGGATGTCCCAGACGATCCAGAGTTTTAAAGATTATCATTAATAGCTTGGAATGCAACTGGGAAGTAAATAGATAACCAGTAAAGAGACTGACCTAAATGTACTTACTAATCAGCGTTTTATCTTTTTCAGCAGGATTTTACTTCCACCTACCTCCTCACTAACAATAATTCTAATTTCCAGATCAATGCTTTTTAAAAACAAAAAACCTTTTGAATTAATGTTACTTTTGCTGTCACAAGAAACCTACTATAGAAAATCTATTCCAACTAAATCCATATTTTCAGAAAGAGAAACTGCTCTCTTTGCTTTCATCTCAAATTTAAGTCAAATCAGGGAAGCCAAGGCAGAAGTGACAGTAAAGGGACAAAAATTGCAATACCAAGAAAACTGAAAGCAATCCTGAGAACTTAAACATGAAACACACTCGTTGATAAATACTCTTACTGCACAGTATGCTTTCGCTATTGGGTTTTCTCCATTCCATGCTGTGAGAAATACAATCTGAGTGACAGGTTTCAGAGTAGCAGCCGTGTTAGTCTGTATCCGCAAAAAGAACAGGAGTACTTGTGGCACCTTAGAGACTAACAAATTTATTAGAGCATAAGCTTTCGTGGGCTACAACCCACTTCTTCGGATGCATATATCATCTGAGTGAGAAATAGATAAAGAAAGCAGTCCATCATTTTGGTAATGTGGCTGAGATAAAATAGTGGCTATAATGCAGCCAGTTTGATATGAAAATGAATATTTTAAAAGAGATGTTTCTCTTTGACCTTTAATGAGTAAAGAAAGTGATATTGATATAAATCTTTTCAAATGTAAATTCAAACCTCACCTCTTTCTGATGACCATAAAAGCAAGGAAAAGCATTTGTCAAAGGGGTCTTGCATCCTGTCATCTCTTGGATTCCACATGGTTGATCTTGGCCACCTTCAGTCTGTCTTGGACCATTGTATTCATGTATACTGTAAGTCTCATAAGCTACTGGGTCTACAGCTTCAACCTCTATACATTTTTGCTTTATAGAAGTCGAGCTGTAAACCCAGTAGCTTATGAGACTTACAGTATACTGGGTCTACAGCTTCAACCTCCATAAATGTTTGCTTTGCAAGAAGATAGATTTTGTGTGTGATTAAAAGCAGGTACAACATATTTTGCACGAAATAGTTCTACTGCTAGTTACAGCTTAGGATGATGTACTCTTCATTTTGCCATCACTCTGTCACACTTCCTACATAACGTTTGTTGTGCAATAATAATGGCTTGGGGGGAAAGCTCTCTACTTGAGATCAGTGTTAGTTACGCACATGAATAGGGAGAGCAGAATTGATGGAGTTGAGACCCACTTTAAAGATCTAAAAGGAGATTTTTTTGCCCTTTGCTTTATACTTTGCAGTGCCTGTTATCTAGAATTATTGCAAAGTGCTTTCCAAACTGATTAACAAACTACAATATACAACAACTTCAGCCACATCTGAAGCTCATTCACTTCTAGAAACATGCTATAACGTACATTCCACAAAATTCAACTTTTCTGCGCTGTCAGTAGGTGACACAGACACAAGTCAGAATATCTAAACAAATGAATCTCCCCATTTCCACACTAATACTACTGCACACCTAGGTTAGTAATTGTCACTTAATCAGAAGTCTAACTGGAAAATGTACACAAAAATAACTATCTTCCATCAACACAGGTATGGGAAATATATATGCAAAGGGCACATGTACATAGTAGAAAAAAAGAAAGGCCAACTCAAAGTATGAACCCCCTTTAAGGCCAAAACAAACACTTTTCATTCTCTAGTCACTAGAACAAGGGGATAACCATATAGTGCTAACTGGGAATGATCTTTGGTTTTCAATAATTTTAACCATAGATGCTTCAGTGTGCCAAGATGTAATCAGGAACGGGTACCTTTATTTGTGGGTACTCTTAGATCCACAACATTAGAGTACTCTAGCCGTGATCCTGCAATGCATTTCAGCATGTGCTTTGACTTCAGTGGGACTACTTGCATGTTTAAATGAAGCATATGCTTAAGTCCCTTGGAAAATCAGGGGCAGAATGCTCAGCAACTTGGAGGACCAAACCCAAAGAATGGGTAAGGCACTTCTTAGAAAATCTGAATATACTCAAATTAACAAAACAGATGAAATGCATCCTTGAGGATAAAGGATTTGCAATTTAAAATATTAGTACCACTAACAATTATTTCTGAGAAATCACGGAGAAGTGAACCATACCATAAATCTTCTATTAGACCAGCCAAAGTGCAGTACTTTGGTGACCTTCAATATAACAATCAATTTAGTTTATTCATTTAGGGTCCAATCCTGCTCCCATTGAAGTTAATCACAAACCCCCTAATGACTTTAATGGTGCAAGATCAACCCTTCATTAAATAAGGCTTCGTAACTATTAAAATAAATATGTATGTTTTGTGTTAGCTTTCAGCAAAATTTCCAGAGAATGACTTTACTGGCTCGAATGTTTGCTATAATAATGTTTCTAAAGCAAATATGGCAAAATATGTTGAAAATGGATTTTGTAATTACAAGTTTTGCACTGGAAACCTGATTTCAATAATTAGACTTGTTCATTAATTAAACAAACATACTTGTGATCTATGTCAAAACAGCTCAGATTTCAAACACCAACAAGGCATAACAAAGTATTCATGACCAAAGACATAGACTATTAATTATTCACTGACATTATTTAGTGAATAATTTCAAAAACAAACACAAGAAAAAACAGTTTTTTCATGGACACTTCACAAACTGAAATAAGTAACATACTTTAGGGGTTCTGGTTAAGAAAATAAAACATTTGTTAGCTTTATTGCTGTTAGATATATGTTGGACTCTGATGATATTCATAGATTCACAGATTTTAAGGCCAGAAGGTACCACTACATTAGCTAGGACAGACCTCATGTATGTCACAGGCCAGAGAATTCCACCCAGTTACCCCTGCAGTGAGCCCAATAACTAGCATTTGTCTAGAACATATCTTCCAGAAAGGCATTAAAGCCTTGATTTGAAGATATCAAGAGACAGAGAATTGAACACCTCCCTTAGTAGTTTGTTCCAGTGATTAATCACCCCCACTGTTAAGAATGTGTACCTTGCTTTTAATTTGAATTTATTTGGCTTTAACTTCCAGCTATTGTTTCTTGTTTTGCCTTTTTCTTCTAGATTGAAGAGCCCCTTAGTACCTGGTATTTTCTGCCCATAATCAAGTTACCTCTCAGTCTTTTTTTTTTATTATTATTTTTATTTTTTTTATAAACTTATGAGAGAGAGCTCTTTAAGTCTCTCCCTGTAAGGCATTCTTTCCACCCTCCAAGTCATTTTTGTGGCACCCTCTCACATTTTCCAGCTGCAGCCCTGCACCTGACCCACCCCTCCTGCCCAGCCTCTGTGCTGGTGAGCGCACCTTTGCTGGTGCTCACAAGGATATCCTTGGAAGACTAGCTTGCAGCTGCCTCCACAGTGCCTCCAGAGAGGGAATCCTCTGTCAGGCAGAATCTGGGTTTTTAGGGCCCCTATACGCTGTTCTCATCTTTTTACACAGCATAAAGAGGCCGGAGCAGGATTGAGGATCTTAACCCAAATCTAGAAAACCCAAGTGTTCTAAGCACCAATGGACTTCAATGAGCCTTGGATCAGGCCCTAAAATATCTTAGTATTTAAAGTGCATAAATGATAATATAGAAGACTTGTTTATAAGTTCTCTTTGTAAGATAAGATTTTGAAAACACCTGCATGACTTGGAAGCCTAACTCCCACTTGCAAAAGTGCCAAACTCACAAAACCACATGAAATGTAAGGTTCATAAGCCACTTAGGCACTGTTGAAAATGTTACCCATTGTCTTTTCAGAGACACTTAATATTTATTTGCCAATGCCTTTTACATGGCATCTTTAAAAACTGTTTCTTTCTTTAGACTGGATCATATATTTTAATGTGTTGTAGCTGAATGATTTCGTGCAGTATCTTAAATATTACGAACGGTAGGATCAAAATAAAAATGTGTTGTTATAATAATACAGCAAGACCTTTGGGACCAAATTTGATATTGCATGTACATATCAGATACTGTCAGGAACATCAGTGATCCAATATGCACATACAAAGCCCTTCCAATATTTGCTTGATTTGTAAGCCTCAGGACAGCTCCCATGCTCAGAGGATGTCACTCCTCCCATATGACATCAACCTGCCATCACCAACATTGCCATAGCAACAGAGCATGACCCCCTTGGTCATTCCTTCCCTTGGACCTGATGGAAGCGAAGTGCCCCAGAGCCTCCAAATGTCTGTGCCCATGATCCCACGACCGCGTGGATAAAGGCCATTCACCCACTTCCTTAACCTGTATGTATATTTTGCATATCACATTTTTTTTAAATGTAACCTTTCAAATGCAGAGACCTGATACAATAATCCACAAAATGCTCTTTCTTGTGCTCTGTCTCTGGGCTGCTGCTATTTCTGTGTTTGACCTTTTCTTTTTAAATAACTAAGAGAGTAAGTCTACAAATACTGTATGTTTAACTCTGGAAAAAAATGGGTGGAAAATTTTCCTGTGATTTGGGATAAAGAAAAAGAACTGCAAATCATTCATGAAGGGGCAAATTGTGGCTGGGCTTGTCCAGCAATGCAGAAGAGTTAGAGGGTGTAAGGGGCTCTTTCGTGGAAAGTCTACACAGGAGAGTAGTGTGGGTAACTGTGCAGGGAGGGCTCCAGACTCTGTGAGCTGCTACCTTGCCTACCCAGACACATGGGTACAGAAAGGTGGTGGGAGGGGGATGAGAAGAACCAACACATTGACCAACATAGCTGTGCCAGCACTGCCTGTGGATGCGCACTACACCAGGTATAGGCCTAGAACTGGACATTCCTTCTCCAAGAACAAGGGGGAAGATGGGAGGCAGATTTCTTCAAGGCTCATGGCAAGGCTACAATTAAGCCCTAAATAATGAGAGAGTAAAAGTTTAAGATTGGGTAAAGTGTGTGTTACTCAATCTATCTTTTATAATTGATATTTCTTGCCTAATGTTTGCTCTTTTTTCTATTGATGAATGTCTGCTCTAAAATCATTTTATTAATTCATATTAATTTAAGCAACCTCATGCAAACTTTGAATCTTGGATTTTCCAAGGAGCTTACTGGAGTTGGCTGCCCAAATGCCATTGAAAATTAATAAGTGTTAAGGCACCTCACTTCATTTAGGTTCCTTTAAAAAATCCAAATCTGAAACAAAAAGGGATAAGTAATTTAGATAGAATGAAAAAGAAATAATGATTGTAAAATATATAAAATAAAGTCTACTGCAACGCATCAAAACACTTCCATGTGTACCTCACTCAGAAGACTTCGTAGCTGGTAGAGAAGGTGCTGATTTCATTAGTGACACAGATAGATAGATAGATTTCATAGAGTTTAAGGCCAGAAGAGACCATTAGATCATTCAGTCTGATCTCCTGTATATCATTAAATTTCACCCAGTTATCCCTGTGTTAGGAGCAATAACTAGCGTTGGACTATAGCATTTCAGTTCTCAGGAGGCTAAACTATTGTGTGCTACAGGCAAAGAACAGAGGAGACAGAGGTACCACCAATATCTGAGGCCTCTGCAACAGCAGGGAATTTATTAGATGAGATAGGCCCAGATGATGGACAGAAACATATAGACATATTCATCCACACGCACACACCCATGCACATACTGTTTGTTCTTGTTTGCTATGCTGAGATCTTCTTGTTTATACTAAGCATTGTGCTATGTCTAGCTATTTTTACAGATTGCAAACAACACTAGCAATGAAGGGAACTCCAACTAATACCCTGCTGAAAGAGTGCGCAAAGCAGACAAAGTTCAAACTTTGGGAATTTCTAGACCTGCTGATCTGGTACTGCTGTATATGGAATAAGAATGCTAGTACAGTGCATCTTCCAAATGACCTTCACAGTTAAATTGTGTAAGTCTAGTGAAGATATGCTGAAGTCTTTTACACTTTAAAAATAGCTCTTCATTTTTTAAAAAAACATCAGATTTTTAAGAGCAGGTTAGACAAATACCTGTCAGGGATGGTCTAGATAATACTTAGGCCTGCCATGAGTGCAGGGGACTGGACTAGATGACCTCTCAAGGTCCCTTCCAGTCCTACAACTCTATGATTCCATAATATACTAATTCCAAATTCTCCATTCAAGCTGTGATATATAAATTGGACAACAATAGTTGCACTCCATTTATCTCCTCTCCTCATCCTGAAATACTCCTATTCATAAGTATCCTTGGTTCTAATAGTAGCAAAATCTTGTTCTTTCCTGTCACAAATCCAGGTGTGACTCAGCATTCCTTTGGTGTCTGAATAGACTGATGACATAATACATTTCCAAAGCTCAAAATAGCACAAAACATTTTTAAGCACATAAAGCAGGTTAACATTTACAAAACAATTAAAATTAGCTTTCAAAAACTAAGACACAAGAAATACAAAACTATATATAATATCCAAAATAAAATCAAGTAAATTAGTAGAATCAAATATCATTAGAGAAGGAAAAAAAGATTTGTTTAACAAGCAGAGACTGAGAGTTAAGCATTCTATCAGGTAAGAAGAGTGATTTGTTCAGGCTACTGAGAGCTTTAGAAAGTAGCACACTGTTCTCTCAGATAGGATCAAAGAGAAGGATTATTTTTTTTTAAACTTACCTGAACCAGTTTGTGGCTAGAGGTAAAATGCTAACTGATCTTTCATCTTATAAGGGTCCTTTTTGTTCCAACACCTATGCTCAGAACAGTACTGAAAAGCCAAAACCTGGGATGGAATCATAATGCACTGTCTCATATTCATCTCCTACAATATATGAACTTCAGTACTGAGCTGTTCACTTGACAAAGAACTTGGGCTTGCTATCCTTTCACCTGCAGTTCAATCAGCATTCTTCTCACTTGTAGACTTACTGGATGGTATTCTACAGGTTCTACAGATGCATTGTGAGTGGAATATTTTAGAGCCTGTATTTTTCTTGTTCTATTTCCTCTGCACAACTATGTGCATCTGCAATCTAGCCTTCTATCAGGATTCTCAAGGAAAATCACACGTCAAGCAACATTTGTCACAGTTCCTCAAAATATATCCACCAGATTTGTTAGGAATTATCTCTTCCTGTTTGCTGGTAAAACCATGTTGACTGTCCTTAATTAAATCATATCTTTCTAGGAGCTCCTTTATTTTACATGATGAACATTTTTTTTGTTTGCTTCTCTTCACTGATTATGAGATTTCAGGGTCTTTCCTACACCTTTTAGAATATTTTATTGCTGTTAGGCCTGGTCTACACTACACCTTTAATTCGGATTTAGTGGCTTTAATTCGAATTAACTCTGGAACCGTCCACACAACGAAGCCATTTAATTCGAATTAAAGGGCCCTTTAATTCGATTTCTGTACTCCACCCCGACGAGCGGAGTAGCGCCAAAATCGAATTTGTCAATTCGAATTAGCGTTAGTGTGGCCGCAATTCGATGTTATTGGCCTCCAGGAGCTATCCCACAGTGCACCATTGTGACCGCTCTGGCCAGCAATCTGAACTCGCATGCACTGGCCAGGTGGACAGGAAAAGCCCCGGGAACATTTGAATTTCATTTCCTGTTTGCACAGCGTGGAGAGCACAGGTGACCACAGAGAGCTCATCAGCACAGGTAACCATGCAGGCTGATAATCGAAAAAGAGCACCAGCATGGACCGTACAGGAGGTACTGGATTTGATCTCTATATGGGGAGAGGATTCAGTGCTAGCTGAACTGCGTTCGAAAAGACGAAATGCCAAAACTTATGAAAAAATTTCCAAGGGCATGATGGAGAGAGGCCACAATAGGGACACAGATCAGTGCCGCGTGAAAGTCAAGGAGCTCAGACAAGCCTATCAAAAAGCAAAGGAGGCAAACGGTCGCTCCGGGTCAGAGCCGCGGACATGCCGCTTCTACGCTGAGCTAAATGCATTTCTAGGGGGGGCCGCCACCACTACCCCACCTCTGACTGTGGATTCCGAGCTGGGGATAATCTCATCAGGGACACCTGATGATTCCGCGGAAGGGGAAGAGGAGGAGGAGGAGGAGGACGAGCTGGCAGAGAGCACCCAGCTCTCCGTTCTCCCCAACAGCCAGGAACTGTTTCTCACCCTGACTGAAGTACCCTCCCAAGCCTCCCAAGCCAGCACCCAAGACCATGACCCCATGGAAGGGACCTCAGGTGAGTTTACCTTTTAAAATAGAAAACATGGTTTAAAAGCAAGCATTTTTAATGATTAATTTGCCCTGAGCACTTGGGATGCATTCGCAGCCAGTACAGCTACTGGAAAAGTCTGTTAACATGTCTGGGGATGGAGCGGAAATCCTCCAGGGACATCTCCATGAAGCTCTCCTGGAGGTACTCCAAAAGCCTTGCCACAAGGTTTCTGGGCAGTGCAGCCTTATTCCGTCCTCCATGGTAGGACACTTGACCACGCCATGCTAGTAGCAAGTAATCTGGTATCATTGCCTGACAGAGCCTGGCAGCGTATGGTCCCGGTGTTTGCTGGCATTCAAGCAACATCCGTTCTTTATCTTGCTGTGTAATCCTCAGGAGAGTGATATCGCTTAGGGTAACCTGGTTGAAATAAGGGAATTTAATTAAGGGGACTGAGGTGGCCGTTCCTACTGGGCTGTTTGCCTGTGGCTGAAAAGAAATCCTTCCCTGCATTTAGCCAAGTGCAAGGGGGGGGGGAGGATTGGCCCAGAGCTTTTCGCGTTTTGCTAGCAGGGATCTTCCCTGATACCAGCCAGGCGGTGGGGGGAGGGATAAAGCACTCATCCCAGAGAATTCATGGCGGGTGGGGGGGGGGGGTGTTAGTTTGGTTCCTGCAGGGATCTTCCCTGATACCAGCCACGCGGTGGGGGGAGGGATAAAGCACTCATCCCAGAGAATTCATGGCGGGTGGGGGGGGGGTGTTAGTTTGGTTCCTGCAGGGATCTTCCCTGATACCAGCCACGCGGTGGGGGGAGGGATAAAGCACTCATCCCAGAGAATTCATGGCGGGTGGGGGGGGGGTGTTAGTTTGGTTCCTGCAGGGATCTTCCCTGATACCAGCCACGCGGTGGGGGGAGGGATAAAGCACTCATCCCAGAGAATTCATGGCGGGTGGGGGGGGGGTGTTAGTTTGGTTCCTGCAGGGATCTTCCCTGATACCAGCCACGCGGTGGGGGGAGGGATAAAGCACTCATCCCAGAGAATTCATGGCGGGTGGGGGGGGGGTGTTAGTTTGGTTCCTGCACGGATCTTCCCTGATACCAGCCACGCGGTGGGGGGAGGGATAAAGCACTCATCCCAGAGAATTCATGGCGGGTGGGGGGGGTTTGTTAGTTTGGTTCCTGCAGGGATCTTCCCTGATACCAGCCAGGCGGTGGGGGGAGGGATAAAGCACTCATCCCAGAGAATTGGATGGGGGGGGGGTGTTAACCTTCAGCAGCAGAAAACAAGCTAACAGGAAAACTGCAGCACAACGGGCTTTGCTTGGTATGTGGGAAAGCAGGGCGCAGAAGCCTAAAGACAGTGGCTTACCATGGCAGCATGCAAGGTGAATTCTGTTTCCCCGACCTGCGTCTGTGATCTCTAGCAGCAAAGCCACAGGCACTCAATATTAAGAGGCAAAATGCGACCTTGCACAGAAATCACATGTGCTATGTAATGTGAATAGTATACACCGTGAAAGAGTATAAGCATTGTTCTGAAAAATGTATCTTTTAAAAAAATTCTCTCCTTTTTTCACTCCCTCCAGCAGGTGCAAATGTTTCAAGCCTCCCTCCTCCTTCCCGAAGGCTATCCCAGATAAGGCGTCGTAAAAAAAAAACGAGAGAAGAGATGTTTTCCGAAATCATGCAATCCACCAGGAATGAAAGAGCTCATCTGAATGAGTGGAAGGAGACGGTTTGCAAGTATAGGAAAGAAGCCAGTGACCGTGAGGACAGGAGGGACCAACGTGAGGACATGAGGGACCAACGTGAGGACAGGAGGGACCAACGTGAGGAGAGGAGAGACGCTCGAGATGAGAGGTGGCGGCAGGAAGATCAGAGGAGTCGGGAAGCAACGCTGGGGCTGCTGCGTGAGCAAACAGACATGCTCCGGCGTCTGGTGGAGCTTCAGGAACGGCTGCTGGAGAACCGAGTGCCGCTACAGCCCCTGTATAACCCCCCTACCTCCTCACCATGTTCCATAGCCTCCACACCCAGACGTGTAAGAACACGGGGGGGGAGGCTCCGTACACCCTCCCATTCCACCCCAGTGGACAGCCCAAGCAAAAGGCTGCCATTTTTTTAACCTTTTTTTACTGGGCTTTTCCTTCCCGCAGATCCTCCTCCCAAACCCCACTCAGGTTCTGTGCCGCTACAGCCCCTGTATAACCCCCCTACCTCCTCACCATTTTCCATAGCCTCCACACCCAGATGTGTAAGAACACGGGGGGGGGGAGGCTCCGTACACCCTCCCATTCCACCCCAGTGGACAGCCCAAGCAAAAGGCTGCCATTTTCTTAACCTTTTTTTACTGGGCTTTTCCTTCCCGCTGATCCTCCTCCCAAACCCCACTCAGGTTCTCTCCCTCTTTTTATAATCAATTCATAAAGAATAAATGATTTTTAAACAATGGTGACTTTATTTCCTTTGAAAGCAAGCTGGGGGAAGGGGGAGGGTGGGTTCCTTACAGAGAATGAGTCAATAAAGGGGGCGGGTTTTCAGGAAGGATAAACAAACATAAATTTCACACTGTAGCCTGGCCAGTCATGAAACTGGTTTTCAAAGCTTCCCTAATGCGCAGCGCTTCATCGTGTGCTCTTCTAATCGCCCTGGTGTCTGGCTGCGAGTAATCAGCAGCCAGGCGATTTGCCTCAGCCTCCCACCCTGCCATAAAGGTCTCCCCCTTGCTCTCACAGAGATTGTGAAGCACACAGCAAGCAGTAATAACAATGGGGATATTGGTTTGGCTGAGGTCTGAGCGAGTCAATAAGGATCGCCAGCGACCTTTTAAACGGCCAAATGCACATTCTACCACCATTCTGCACTTGCTCAGCCTGTAGTTGAACAACTCCTGACTCCTGTCCAGGCTGCCTGTGTATGGCTTCATGAGCCATGGCATTAAGGGGTAGGCTGGGTCCCCAAGAATAACAATTGGCATTTCAACATCCCCCACGGTTATTTTCTGGTCCGGAAAGTAAGTCCCTTGCTGCAGCCGTTTAAACAGATTGGTGTTCCTGAAGACGCGAGCGTCATGAACCCTTCCCGGCCAGCCCACATGGATGTTGGTGAAACGTCCCTTGTGATCCACAAGTGCTTGCAGCACCATTGAGAAGTACCCCTTGCGGTTTATGTACTGGGTACCCTGGTGCTCCGGTGCCAAGATAGGAATATGGGTTCCATCTATTGCCCCACCACAGTTAGGGAATCCCATTGCAGCAAAGCCATCCACTATGACCTGCACATTTCCCAGAGTCACTACCTTTCGTAGCAGCACCTCCGTGATTGCTTTGGCTACTTGCATCACAGCAGCCCCCACAGTAGATTTGCCCACTCCAAATTGATTCCCGACTGACCGGTAGCTGTCTGGCGTTGCAAGCTTCCACAGGGCTATCGCCACTCGCTTCTCAACTGTGAGGGCTGCTCTCATCTTGGTATTCTGGCGCTTCAGGGCAGGGGAAAGCAAGTCACAAAGTTCCATGAAAGTGCCCTTACGCATGCGAAAGTTTCTCAGCCACTGGGAATCGTCCCACACCTGCAACACTATGCGGTCCCACCAGTCTGTGCTTGTTTCCCGGGCCCAGAATCGGCGTTCAAAGCCTATAACCTGGCCCATTAACATCATAATCTCCAAAGCACCGGGGCCCGCGGTCTCAGAGAATTCTGTGTCCGTGTCCATGTCCTCATCACGCTGGTCGCTGCGCTGCAATCGCCGCCTCCTCCTCCTCCTCGCCTCTTGTTTCTGGTCCTGTGTAAGCATAAACTCCACGAGAAAGCGCGAGGTGTTTATAATGTTCAAGACTGCGTTCTGGAGCACAACGGGATCCATGCTTGATGCAGAATGGAGTCTGCAGAGTTCACTCAGGAAAAAAGGCGCGAAATGGTTGTCTGCCGTTGCTTTCAGGGAGGGAGGGGGAGGCTGTACCCAGAACTACCTGCGACAATGTTTTTTGCCCCATCATGCACTGGGGTCTCAACCCAGAATTCCAAGGGGGGTGGAGACTGCGGGAACTATGGGATAGCTATGTAAAAGCTACCCACAATGCAACGCTCTGGAAATCGATGCTACTATGGTAGCTTGGACGCACACCACCGAATTAATGGTGCCTAGTGTGGCCGAATACATTCGAATTTATAAAATCGGTTTCCTAAATTCGAATTATATAAATTCGAATTAATCCTGTAGTGTAGACATACCCCTACTCTTCTATATGTCTATCATTTTCAAAGACTTTTAAAATGCATCTGCTATATAGTTTTCTTTCCATTTCCCCCCCCCATTTTTGGGACGCATCTGTTGGATCTAGAGTTTTGTCAGTCTACAGGTCTTCTCTATATTTGAATCTCCTTCGGTGGAACAATCATTATCACATTTCCTTTGCTTTTTCTATGTATTTCAAAGTTAATTTTTGCTACTTTTCCCTCTGGAATTGATATGCACTGATGCTCGTTTACAACTGTCAGTCTTTATCTGCGTACATGCACTATTGTATATGCTGAACACCCAGTGAAATCATACACATACATTTACATTATATACTTTTAATGCAAATATAAGGCTCATATATGTTGATTATGTGTTTTAAGAGTCAAAAGGATGACTCATGATGCTTGTGTATAAGTGTGTTGAATTTACTGCTGTCAAACTGAAATGTAAACCCATCATTATCCTCCACCCAAGCAGACATTTAAATTTACAATGCAGGCAGAAAGCTTCAGGCCATATTTTTGTGGGTAATTTAATATTTTTCTGGAGTGCCTTTCCTTGGGTGAAAGTATTCTTAGCTCACAGGAGTCTGCTACCAATAAGGTTTGAGATGCATAGCACCAAAGAAATTTCTTGAACAAACAATATCTTTCACAGCTTTACCTGCATTCTGCTGCTTTGTGCTTAGAATAGTGAAGCCCTTGATGCTACAAAACTAACATCCCCATCAGTGTAGATGTTGGTTTCAAATTTTGATGGCCACAGATTCACATATCTCCCTAGCAGAGAATACTTTGTGGTCACATTATTCAAATATTATGTTCACAAAGTCTGTTTTACATACATCACAACCTTCCTTTGCTGGCTACTTAATTTTTCTACTTTTCAAACTCAGACATACACACACGTTATGAATGACTTTTTCTCCCCACTGATTTCATTGGGGCCAGTATTTTATCCTGAGTGTCCAAGTTAAAAAATGAGAAAGCTATAACAAATAAAACCAAGTTTGACTCCCTGCAAAATAACATATTCAGATATTTAAAAGATAGCAACCCCCCATCTCTAGTTAAATTTTGAGGACAGAAGCATCTGCTTAATCAATAGGAGAAAGGTTCCAATATTCTGTTTGAATATTTTTTTCCTCAACAATTTAAAAAATCTCCTTAAATGTCTAAATTAATTTTGTTTGTCATTTCCCACTTGAATGCACGGGCAAGGTCATCCAGTCCATTGCAAATTTAGTGGCATTATTATGTAGTCATTGCAAACACTGCACATACAAACATAAGAATGCCTGTACTGCATCAGACCAATGGTCAATCTAGCCCAGTATCCTGTGTTCCGACAATGACCAATGCCAGATGCCTCAGAGAAATTGAACAGGACAGGTCAATTTATCAAGTGATCCATCCCCTCTCATCCAGCACCAGCTTCTGGTGGTTGGAGGTTTAGGGACACCCAGAAGATTGGGTTGCATCCCTGACCATTTTGGCTAATATCCATTGATGGATATCCTCCATGAACTTACCTAACTCTTTTTGAAGTGCAGTTATAATTTTGGTCTTCACAACATCTCATGGCATTGAGTTCCAGAGGTTGGCTGTGCATTGTGTGAAGTGGTTCTTTTTGTTTGATTTAAACCTGCTGACTATTAATTTTGTCAGGTGACCCCTGGTTCTTGTGTTATGCAAAGGGGTAAATAACACTTCCTTATTCACTTTCTCCACACCATTCATCATTATTTTATAGTCCTCTGTCATATCCCCCTTAGTCATCTCTTTTTTAAGACAAACAGTTCCTGTCTTTTTAATCTCTCCTTGTATGGAAGCAGTTCCATATCCCTAATCATTTTCTCTGTACTTTTCAAAATTCGAATAAATTTTTTTTTGATACGGGGTGACCAGAACTACACACAATATTCAATACAGTTTCCACATAACCTAACAGTACCAGATATGATCACTGAATACATTGCTTTACACAGAATGAATGTTCAATATCGGTTTTGCCTTAAGGTGTGGATAAAGATGTTATGTGCTGGCTTCAAATAGGATTCAAAAAGTGTATTATTAATGTTAATATATGGAGCTTGATGACGTAAAATAACATTCACGACAGTACTTTGATACAGCTCACAGTAACTGGGTGTCATTGGAAAAAGAGTAATAGAAAGTGCTTGTGGTATTTGTTAAATATGTTTTTTATTGTCCCTTCTATTATTCCAAGGACTCTGAAAGTAAAATTCCGAGGTTTTTATCTCCTCACTCCTCCACCCCTAGTTCCACCTTGGGATGTAGTGATATACTTTGGCCTGCAGCATCCTCTTTGTATGGATAACATTCAAATCCATACATCCTTATCATTGAACCCATATTCTACAGTCTCTTCAGTCTGACCTTTCCTCATCACTTGGATTGTGTTTCCATGCATAAATTAATCACAACCAAATATTCAGTAACAAACAGAAGCAATGAAGTTCTTCTATGATTTACCCTTCCTCTCAAAAGGATCAAACATGTCGAAGGTGAAGAACAGCCGCATCATTGAAAATCTAGTGGAAGCCCTAGAGAATGAGCTTGCTGATCTTCGTATTGAGGATGATGCTGAGAAAGACTGGGAGCGATTCTGCAACACTGTCCATACAGCTGCATCGAAGGTATTGGGGCCCTCCACATGCAGGCGGCAAGACTGGTTTGACGAAAATGATGCAGAAATCCAGGCCTTACTTGCTGAGAAGCACCACCTGCATCGTGCATATCAAAACGATCCATCCTCAGCGGCAAAGAAGACTGCCTTTATCAACGCTCGCAGAACAGTACAGAACCGACTGCGCAAAATGCGGGACTTGTGGCTGAGCGCCAAAGCAGATGAAATACAGGCATATGCGGACAGGAACGACTATAAGTAGTTTTATGAAGCCCTCAACACACTCTATGGTCCACAGTCTTCTGGGAGCTTTCCCCTCCTGAACTCTGATGGTACTGTGCTCCTTACAGAGAAGACGCAGATTCTCCAGAGATGGGCTGAACACTTTGAAG
The DNA here is from genome assembly GCF_028017835.1 of Emys orbicularis. Taxonomy (NCBI): domain Eukaryota; kingdom Metazoa; phylum Chordata; order Testudines; family Emydidae; genus Emys; species Emys orbicularis. The sequence goes on along the minus strand of NC_088687.1, from coordinate 90,775,067 downwards.
CAATTCTCAATCGCCCCTCAGTCATCAATGATGAGGCCATTGACAAGATGCCCCAGGTTGCAGTCAATGACTCCATGGATGCTTCACCAGAAGAGGACGAAGTGAAGAAAGCTATCAATCAGCTGTCAAGTGGCAAAGCCCCAGGGTCAGATGCAATACCAGCAGAGGTGTACAAAGTCGGTGGACCCGTGCTGCTACGGAAACTCACTGAGCTGTTTCAGTCCTTCTAGAAGCAGGGAACCATTCCACAAGAATTTAGAGACGCGTCCATCTTGCACCTCTATAAGAGGAAGGGCAATCGCCAGGTATGCGACAATCACCGTGGAATCTCGCTGCTTTCTACAGAGGGGAAAGTTCTTGCACGGGTTCTGTTGAAACGATTGATCACTCACCTGGAGAAGGGCTTACTGCCAGAATCACAGTGTGGCTTTCGCAAGGGACTTGGGACTATTGACATGATCTTTGCTATGCGTCAGCTACAGGAGAAATGTCAAGAGCAGAATCGTGAACTCTACACAACTTTTGTGGACCTCACGAAAGCATTTGACTCTGTCAGTCGCCAGGGCCTGTGGAGGATCATGTCGAAATTTGGCTGTCCAGACAGATTTATATGAATGGTACGTCAATTTCATCACGGTATGATGGCTCGTGTCCTGGATGACGGTGAAACATCTGAGGCCTTCCCAGTCACCAACGGCGTCAAGCAAGGGTGTGTTTTAGCACCCACTTGTTCAGCGTGATATTCTCTGCCACTTTGACTGATGCCTTTCAACACTGCACTGAAGGAGTAGGCCTGAAGTATAGAACTGACGGGAAACTATTCAATCTGAGGCGACTGCGTGCCATCACCAAGGTGAAGGAAACTGTACTTCGAGACTTTCTCTTTGCCGATGATTGTGCTCTGAATGCTAGTACAGAGCCAGAAATGCAAACCAGTATGGACAAGTTTTCAACTGCATGCAACAACTTCGGTCTCACCATTAACATCAAGAAGACTGAGGTCATGCACCAGCCAGCTCCCCACGCTCCGTACTCAGAACCGTCCATCACTGTAAATGGACAGAGACTTCAGACAGTGGACCACTTCACATACCTGGGCAGTACCCTTTCCCGAGCAGTGTCAATCGATGATGAAGTAAACTGCAGAATTGCTAAAGCCAGCTCTGCATTTGGCCGATTGCACTCCAACGTTTGGGAACGTCGAGGGATCAGCCTACCAACGAAGCTGAAGATCTACCGAGCAGTGGTGCTTCCAACTCTGCTGTACGCCTGCGAGACGTGGACTGTCTATCGGAGTCATGCACGAAGGCTCAATCACTTCCACATTTCCTGTCTGCGAAAGCTTCTAAAAATCAGATGGCAGGACAAAGTGCCCGATACTGATGTCCTTACTAGAGCCAGTCTGCCATCAGTTCACACATTGCTGATGAGAGCCCAGACCAGGTGGGCCGGACATATCGTGAGAATGTCAGACGAAAGCATTCCTAAACAGCTCTTCTACGGAGAACTCACTCAGGGAAAGCGCTCCCATGGAGGACAAAAGAAGCGGTTCAAGGACACGCTGAAGATCTCTTTGAAGTCCTTCGAGATCAACACCGCCACATGGGAAACCTTCGCACTGAACCGTCCAGCATGGCACAGCCTCATTCACACAGGCAGTAATACCTCTGAGGCGAGGCGTATTGCTGAGGCTGAAAAAAAGCGTGAGCTGCGCAAGTCCAGAGCTGCTTGTACATCATCGACAGTGCCATTACATGTCTGCCCGACGTGTGACTGGATGTTCCATGCCCGAATCGGACTGATCAGTCATCTTCGGATGCACAGAGCCCGGTCATCGAAAGAATGAGTTGTTGAGGTCTTCATCGATCACGATGGATGAACATCACCCTTCCTCTTTGTTAGCAGCTGTATCTTAAAAATAGAGGTGGGCTTGATCTGCAAAATTTAAATCTATATTTAAAAATGTCCAAAGCTTGGGGGTGTCTGGATATGAAGTTTTGGTCAGCCCATTAAAGAGGTAGTTCTCCACTGCAAAATCTGGATCCTATCCAAGTTTAGATTTAAAAACTCCAAAGTGTATTAAGATATATGATTCTTTGATTCAGGCCCATCTCAGTTTACCAAACAGGCTCAATTATCCACCGTGTCCTAACTTCACAAGGGGCCAGTTGTGACTTCCTGATACAATGCCACTCAGAACCAATGGAAGTTAGAGCAGCTGGGTGTCTGCCTCTGGCCTCTGACATGCCGCCTCCACACCATGCTTATATGACCAGAGAATCTAGCCCCCAGTCTCCATTTTTAAACTCATCCTCAATAAGGCATTAGATCCAAATAGTGAACAAGATTTCCAAAAAATGCATGCATATTTTTGTGTCTGCCCATTTTACATGTGTTTAATACCAAATGAATATATGCAAGTCCAGATATAGGCTCAGATACAAATGTATGAGCATCACAAGTCAGGTGCACAGCTTTGAAAATCTAGAAAACAGGATTTAAAATGTGACCTTTTTTCTATTACTAGGATAATATTTTCCAACCTCTCAATATTTTTATTACCACAAAAGTAGGAGCTTTAGGAGTCACCCTGAAAGGTGAAAACACCCTGGCAGGTTAAAACAATGAGCCAGGTTTTTGGTCCATGCAAGCTGCTTCGGAGGGGGGGGGGGTTGGCTCTGTCTCATTTAACAAAACACTAAACTAAACAAAAACCCAAGTGTGGATGTAGAAAGCACTTTTTAAACTTTAAACTTGGCCAAAGCAAAACTGAATTTTACTAGACCACCAAAAAGCACATCTACCATTTAGGGATATATGCCTTTCAAATATCAGTTTTCCATCATCTTCCGTTGCAGTGCGAAAGCTGTCCTGTACTGAGAAGAGCTCAGGCACATGAGAGAATCAAGCCACATATGTTCATGTAACTAACGACTCATAATAATGCATACACAAAGAGAGTGCAACTGTAACATTAGCATTTCCAAACTTTTGGGTGCTTAACTGTGCATATTTATCATTCTCTTAATATAGATTTTTTGTACTGATGTCATGGTTATGGAGCCAGCTTTCCCGCTTTCTGATGTCTCTGAATACATCCCCTCAGGTGTTTAGGCCTCATGCCCTTACCCGTCTTGGGGTGAAATTTTGTAAGTCTCCCACTCTCAGCCCAGGATCAGGGTACAATACCGTATATACTTGTTCATAAACTGAATATTTTTGGTAAAAAAGTGATGCATCAAAGAGCAGGGGTCGGCTTATAAATGGATCTGCACCAAAATTTGATGATTTTTAACTCTATGGAATCATTGAATTGAATGTCTAATACATTGTCGTTTTGTTTACCTGGAGCATCTGCAGGCATGTTTGCGCCACTTCCCGCAGCTCCCATTGGCTGGGAACGGCGAACTGCGGCCACAGGGAACTGAGGGGCTCCATGCCTGCAGACGCTCCAGGTAAACAAAACGTCCCAACCCGCCAGCAGCTTACCCTGATGGGCTGGGAACCAAAGTTTTCAAACCCCTGAAATATAGGGTCGGCTTATGAAAGGGTCATACAGTTTTTGCTATTTTTACTTATCCATCTTGGGGGGGTCAGCTTATAAACGAACGGGCTAATGAACGAGTATATATGGTACTTCATCTGTGTCAACTTCTTATTACCATTCAGATCTGATTGGTACTCCACTTGGGAGTCTCTGAGCATTGATATAGTGACCAATAGCCTTCTTAAAACAAGATGGTTATTAGCAAACTGAACAAAGCATTGGAGAAAATGGTTTCAAAGTAAACAGCCCATATCCATATTTAGTCTCATCTAATTGCATGCTTCGCTACAAGCTGAGTTAGATAGTGTCATGGTTATAGGACTAGCAGCACCTTTGTCTCTTTTCTGGTCTCTCTGAGGGCACATCAGGCATCAAGTCTTGTGCCTTTGCCTGTTTGGGGGCAGAATTCCATAACTCTCCCAGTTCAAGACCAGGTCCTGAGGTACAGAACCCTGTGTATTCACTGTTCTCACACAGTAGGTCTGAATGAGGTTGGATAACTGCAGTTCCTCCCTTTGGGAGTCTCTGTTCTGAGGTATACAGTATCAGAAAGTCTCCTTAACACAAAAATATTCCTTATTTTGCAGTAGGAACGAAGCATCAGAGGAAAAAAGATTTTTAAAACTACAGTCTACATGCATGACTATTGTACCTAAGGTTTCTTCTAATGGTAACCTAAGGAAGGCCTAACTTCTTCAGATACCCCAGTGGGTGGCTGTGACAGTCTGGTTCCCCACAAACAACTGCCACCCATCTTTTGAGAGAGAGTCCCTTTTAAACCACCCTATAGTTCCCTAAACAAGTCCTGTAGACTTAGCAGGAGATCAAGACACAGCCCTAGAGCCACTGATTCTGGCATTGTCCATTAACAACTCAAGCGTTTGCTATGGGGTGGCTTATTTTGAGCCATTCTTTTCCTTCCTACCTGTTTTTTCAAACTCTTGCTTAGTTAAATCATTGTAGTCATACAGAAAACCCATGGTAACCACACCAACACACAATATTAATAAATTATTGTGAGTCTGTCACAGATGGGCTTTCCCCTTGTGTTACAAGAAAATAACCAAACCAGCTTACATTCTTTTTGGAAGCCAAGGGAATCTCTTGGGATCCAGCCTCATTCCAATTTGTTTTCCAGAGAATATATACCATGTCTGTTCCCCCCCCTCTCCTTTCAGGAAACTTCAAATTATCAAAGGTCTGTCCTCTATGTGTGTTCCTGAGTCCAGGTAACACACTACTCAATGGATTCATTACAGGATGTAGATGTGAAGCCTTCCGTTAGCCTCAGACTGGTTTTTCCTAGGCTATATCTATACTATAGCCACTCTTTGCCGGCAGGAGAGCGCTCTCCTGCCGGCATAATTAAACCAACCCAATGAGCCTGTCCTGCCAACATAGCACGGTCCACACTAGCTCTTCTGTCGGTGAAACTTATGTCGGTCAGGGGTGTGTTTTCTCACACCGCTGACCGACAAAAGTTTTACCAACAAAAGTGGTAGTGTAGAAAAACCCCTAGTCAGCCAACCATCTGAGAGAATGCCCCTGTGATGGTCGTTCTGTTTGGCAGCTAGATTCATTCAAGTCTAATGGCTTTCAATCACAGGCCTCGTTATTTTGGGAAGGGGCTGAAACTGTCTGCTCCCCCTGACATTCCAAAACACCATCTCAGATATCCTATACATAAAAACACAATTTTGGGGTATAGATAAATATTATTTACCAAACAAACATCGCCATATTCTGTCATAACTGAACTTTTTGCTTTTTTGCTATGGATAGAGAGCTGGGTTCAATAGGAGTCCACTAATTTGGCATGTGTACTTACATTTTGCTCATTCTCTATTTGGAATTTTTATTTTTTTACAACCACATCAAACATAGCAATTTTGACAGTGCCACCTACGATTTAGCTGAGTAAGCCAGGTGAATGTTATTAAGTGCTTCCCCTACTCCGCATCAGTTCTCCCTCCAAAATGCATTTACCTTGAATGATGATGCTTCTACTGGGCCTGGCAAATCCAAGATCCTCTTTCTCATTGATACTGAAATTCCTAGTCAGCCTTTGAAAACACTATATATATATTTTCTGCTCTCAAAACCACATATATCAAATAATCATTTATTTTCCTCTATATTTCAGTACTTGTTATAAAAGTTTTAATTATATTCTTACAACCTAATTTGTAATTCTCAAATATTCCTAATTTCCACATATTTCTGTCATATTTCCTTTTTATAGCCTTAAGCCACATTTCTACTTTATTATCTTATTTTAACTATTCTAGCAGCCCTTTCTATATTATTTCAATTACCTCCAGTCCTACATTACAGTCTTAAAATTAAAACTAAGAGGTCTATATTCTCTCCTGAATGTTCATTTTGAATGATAATTAAAATATAAGGGTGGGGGCATTTATTAGCATCTGAGCTACACATCAAAGCCTTGATCCTTTCTCCACTGAAGTCAATGGCAAAACTCTCACTACTTCAATGGGAATAGGATTGGACCAATATTCAGAAGAACATGTTATCTATTATAATAAAAGAGATATTTGTGATTGCTAATAGATCTTTTTATCTAACACTACCCTGGTATCAAAGTACATTTGACCTATGCATGCCCTGCAATAATCTGAAAGTGTTTCTGCTAAACCTGCCTTCTCTTCCTCTCTATCCGTGTGCCTTTTTATTTAACTGTATATTTTCTCCTAAAGACACCCAGGAGGACAAAATGGCCTCCAAAATATGTAACTATATTTTCATCAACCCAAACACCTCTGCTATTCATCTTGTCAAACTCCAGTCAAGGGACAAACTAACATGTTTGAAATATGGGAACAAATAAAGTGATTGTCAACAAATTAGATCAACTCAAACAGTGTACAGCCATGAAATTCATGGTCCTAAAGAGTTACATGCCTCAAATATAATGGAGGGAGTAGAATTTTTTAAACCACCACCTACCACAACTTCATTAAATGCATTGATTGACACTCTCTTATTCATCCACTTTTAAAAAAAAACAGGAGAAATTACTGATAAAATAGTCAAACATCATTCATAAAACCCCATTTCTTTCAGAAAGACCTGGGGAATCAAGGCAAACACACTGCTATGCGCAGATCATACAATTAACTACTGTAGCACTGGAGTGACAACCATAAACAAACCAAGCAAGTAAATAAAACAGCCCCGGTTACAATAGTTCAGGTTGTTCCAAGGTAGTTATTTTTGCCAGCCAATATTTTAAGTCACCAGCTAATTTAGAATGGACTTTGTAGTAAAATTAGTTACAATTTGACCATTTCCTGCAGCTTGATCTGATTGTAGGACAAAAGATGGTTTCTCTCGAATACTTGATTAAAGCCTGACAATTGAAAATGTAGCTGTTACTGCTAGACTTGGGCAGCTTAATTTGCAAGTTAATCTTTTCCTCACCCATATTTTACACACATTAGTTAAAACGCTGTGTGCGCAAAGACTTAGCTCATATTTTAAAAGTTGTTGAACACACCTAAAACACATCAAGTTACTCTAGTTGTTTTTATTATTTGTGGAGGGGTTGAGGGGAAGCTTGTTGTGGATTAAAACACATGACACAGAAGAATATGCTAAGGAGTGAGACTCAGATGAAAACCCATTTCCCCATAATTCATAGAAAGACAAACATCCATGAGTTTCTTGTCATAAAGATGAAATGTTTAGTATAATTTGCAGAAAGCATAAAAAGCTTAGTGATAGGAGCACTCCTTTTCTAAGTGCATGTATGACCTTTGGAATGAAATTCCCTCATGTACACAAACTGCTTTGCTGGAAATGCATTGAAGCCAAAAATATGTCATTTTGTCCAATTACTCCCTTTTTACTAGATTGCTCCATAAAATGTAGCACCAGGACAAACAAAAATTTGCCTCTTTGTTTAAGGGTTTTTACACAATAACTAAATAGGATTTCAATAACAGAGATTTTTAAATACTCGACAACCTGCAGGCCAAATATTGCTTTAAACTTGGATCAAACTATATTAACACTCATGGAGTGGCTTCATAGAGAAAGCGGCAAAATCCCTTACAGAAGAGTCTTCTAAATAAATATTGAAAGCTAGGTTTCTTACTGTGCTTGCTGAAAGAAATGGTGACAGGTGTGCATTTGAGCATGAGTCAACATACATCACATTTGTATACAGACCTGTCAAATGTCATGCATATTGCATTACACTCATACATTTTCTAGGTTTGTCACACTTTTCTGCACAACTAACAACATGTTGTTAATAAAAATTCTAATTATTAATTAATTAACAATAAAGGGGGAAGAAAAGCATCTTTTCACTTTGGATTGGGATTCAGGGAAGGTGGAAGATAGGGAAAGGGCCCACACAATTATACATCCCGGATACCCATTGAGGTCAAGGACCTGAGTTCTGCAGGAGGACTGCAAAGGGTATGTAACAGTGATATGGAAGGATTTTGAGCTGCTCTATCTTGTTTGCAAGCATAGCACTGGAAAACATTGCTCTGCCACCATTAACTGAAAAGAGGGGAAAACTGAAATAAAATTAATTAAATTGGTAAGAAATGGGGTGGCAGCATTAGACCATAACATCAAGATTCATAAGTTTGCAAATAAGTATTCTGACAAAGTTGCTCCTCTGCTTTGGTGGGTCCTGCGCTTATTGGTGGATTTGCTCACCTTAGAGATTCACAGCAACCCTCAGTTTGGCCACTTTTGCTAGTGGCTCAAACCTGCCGTTCACTCAGCTAACCTCATCACTGGCCAGCATGGGGAAAAGGAGGAGAACAATCCCTACAGTCTCTGCTGGCCCACCTAGTGGGTTGGGGGATAGGCCAGGGACCTTCCCTTCTGGTGGGGCCCACAGTCCTGGTCACCTTCTCTTGTCTCAAATAGAGAGTTGAGGGGGATGGGGGGAACCCGGGCCCACGCTCTACTCTGGGTTCCAGCCCAGGGTCCTGTGGATTGCAACTGTCTATAGTGTTTCTTGTAACAGCTGCGTGACAGCTACAACTCCCTGGACTACTTCCCCATGGCCTCCTCCCAACTCCTTCTTTATCCTCACCATAGGACCTTCCTCCTGATGTCAGGTAACGCTTGTACTTCGCAGACCTCCAGCAGTACACCTACTCACTCTCAGCTTCTTACATCTCTTGCTCCCAGCTCCTCCCACGCGCCACACTAACTGAAGTGAGGTCCTTTTTAAAACCAGGTGCCCTGATTAGCCTGCCTGTCCTAATTGATTCTGGTAGCTTCTTAATTGGCTCCAGGTGTCCTAATTAGCCTGCCTTAATTGGTTCCAGCAACCTCCAGATTGTTCTGGAACAGCCCATTATCTTATTCAGGGAAAAGAGACCTGCTTAATCTGGGGCTAATATATCTATTTTCTATCACTATCCTGTAGCCATCTGGCCTGACCCTGTCACATATCCTCCCCCCCGCTCAACACCATGGCGTTGGGCAACTTGAGACGTCAGGCAGTGTACCCGTGACAAGCCATCTGCGTTGCCATGGTGGCTTCTGGCCTGGTGTTGTATGGTGAATTAGAAAGGTTGTAGGGACAGGAACCATCTGGTCACCCTTGCGTTCTTCTCTTTATTTCTCTGGGGTCCAGACATGGTGAAGTGGACAGACGCTGCAGAGAAAGCATTCACGGATCTACGGACCGCCCTCTGCAGTAACCCTGTGCTCATAGCCCCGAACTTTAACACAGAGTTTATTCTACAATCAGATGCATCTGATAGCTCCTAATCCTGCTTCAGATGCATCTGTTTGTAGAATAAACTCTGTGTTAAAGTCCGGGGCTATGAGCACAGGGTTACTGCAGAGGGCGATCCGTAGATCCGTGAATGCTTTCTCTGCAGCGTCTGTCCACTTCACCATGTCTGGACCCCAGGCTTTTATCAGGTCTGTCAGGGGACTTGCTCTGGTGGCGAAATGGGGAATAAATCGCCAGTAGTACCCCACCACACCCAGGAATGCCCGGACTTGTTTTTTCCAATTTGGCCGGGGCCAATTTTGGATGGCCTCCAGTTTGTTCAGTTGGGACTTGACCATGCCCCTTCCTACAATGTAGCCAAGGTATTTAGCCTCAGCTAGCCCTAGAACACACTTGGCAGGGTTGGCTGTGAGGCCAGCCCATCTTAGCGTGTCCAGAACCGCTTCCACCTTTTCTAAGTGGGTCTCCCATTCGGGGGTATGAATAATCACGTTGTCCAGGTATGCAGCTGCATAACTGGTATGGGGCCACAGGAGCTTGTCCATAAGATGCTGGAAGGTGGCAGGTGCCCCGTGCAGTCCAAAAGGAAGAAAAGTATATTGAAACAGACCCTCTGGTGTAGAGAATGCTGTCTTTTCTTTCGCCTCTTTGGCAAGGGGAATCTGCCAGTATCCTTTTGTTAAATCAAGGGTGGTCAAACAAACAAATTGGGTGGGGGGTTTTTTTGTGTGTAACTAAGGTTTTTGCCCAGGAGAACATCCTCTGTGTTTTGAATCTGTTTGTGAGAGTAGCTTACACGCTAATCTCACAGAGGTATTCCTTTCACCCCTCTTCCTTAATTAAAAGTCTTCTTTTTAAGAACCTGATTGATTTTTCCTTGTTTTAAAATCCAAGGGGTTTGGATCGGTGTTCACCAGGAAATTGGTGGAGAAGTCTCTCAAGGCTACCCAGGGAAGGGTTATAGTACTTGGGAGGGAGATATTTTGGGGGGGGAAGACAGAGTTCCCAAATGACTCAAACGGTTGTTTAAACGATTTGGTGGTGGCAGCATACTGATCTAAGCTGGTAATTAAGTTTAGGGGTTCTCATGTAGGTCCCCACATCTGTACCCTAAAGTTCAGAGTGGGGGTGAAACCTATGACATGGGGTATGCATCGAATTTGGATATCTTGTTCAGCTGGCAAAAGTCATTACAAAACCCGGTGGTGCCATCAGGTTTGGGTACCAACACAATCGGGCTCGACCATTGCATGTGGGACTCTTTGATGACTCCCAGCTCCAACATTCTTTTTACCTCTGCCTTGATCTCCTCCCTTTTTGCCGCTGGTACTCGGTAGAGCCTTAAAGTTACCTTTACCCCAGGGTCTGTGATAATGTGGTGATATGCTTCGGTGGTCCGGCCTGGTTTGGTTGAAAACACGTCCTGGTATCGGTTGATCATCTCAGTTACCTCCTCCTTCTGGTTCGATGTCAGATCAGTGGATATCCTGATCTTCTCCTGCAGGTTATTTCCCTTGGATAGGGGTCTCTTGGACCACTACACATGCCTCTCGCTGGTGCCAAGGCTTTAAGAGTGATAAATCTGTTCTTGTTTCCAGCATCCTGGCTGCTGCACCTTGTAGGTTACTTCCCCCACAGGTTCAAACACCTCATAGGGCCCCTGCCATTGGACCAAAAGCTTGCTTTCTGCCGTGGGTACCAACACCATCACCCGATCCTCTGGTTGGAATTGTTGGACTTTTGCCTGGCGATTGTAATGGATTCGCTGGTCCTCCTGCGCCTTTTTCAAATGTTCCCATACAATAGGGGTGACCCGGGTAATCCAGTCTTGCATCTGCAATACATGTTCAATTATACTTCTCCCTTCATTGGGTTCCTCTTCCCAGATCTCTTTGGCAATATCTAATATGCCACAGGGGTGGTGCCCATATAATAGTTCAAAGGGGGAAAACCCAGTTGAGGCCTGAGGTACCTCCCGGATGATGAACATAAGGTAAGGTAATAGGGTGTCCCGTCCCGTCCCGACTTACCACCTTCCTTATCATAGCCTTGAGGGTTCAGTTAAACTTTTCTACCAGTCCATCAGTCTGCGGATGATAGACTGAAGTTCTCAGGGTATGTATATGGAGCAGGGTACAGAGGTCCTTCATTAGCTTCGACATAAATGGGGTTCCTTGGTCTGTTAATATCTCCTTTGGTAGCCTCCTCAGGCAAAGATCCCCACCAGCTCTTTGGCTATCGTTTTAGAGGCCGTGTTCCACAGGGGGATAGCTTCTGGGTAGTGAGTAGCATAATCCAGAATGAGTAGTATATATTGGTGGCCCCGAGCCGTCTTCTCCAGGGGTCCCACTAGGTCCATGGTTATTCGCTGGAAGGGGACCTCTATGATGGGAAGGGGTACTAAAGGTGTCCTCAAATGAGGACGGGGACTGTACAGCTGACACTCTGGGTAGGAGGCACAGTACCTCCGCACTTCATGTACTCTGGGCCTGAAGAACCATCGTAGGACCTGTGCCAGGGTCTTTTCTACCCCCCAAATGCCCCCCCAAAAGATGACTATGGGCAAGGCTTAATACAGTGTTCTGGTGTTTTTGAGGTACTAGAAGCTGCTGTGCCTTCTGCCCCTGTACTGGTGCAACCCGGTACAAGAGATTCTTTTTCATTATGAAATAGGGTCCTGGTCCCTAGGTTTTCCCTTCGACAGGGACCCCATCTATTTCTGTCACCTCCTTCCTAATGTTGTCATACCTTGGGTCTTCAGCTTGGTCCCATCCAACATTTTCTCTCCCAGGGCTAATCTGCCCGAGCTCTAGGGGGCCAGTCTCTGTTGCATCTCCTGGTTCAGAGACATTAGGGTGGGGATCAGGCTTGGGCGCTTCCTCCTCCTGGGCAGCCTCCTTTCCAGCTACCCTGGTCTGCCTGCCCACAAGGGCAACCCTCTGTCCCTGGGACAGGATCCGGGTCCCCAAGGCCTTAGCTGCCCTTCTTTCCCTTTTCGTCTTTCTACCCTGCCTGGGAGTAGAGAACAAATCTGGGGATATTTCAGAGAAGATTGGGGGTTGACAGTTTACTGTGGATGCCTCACTAACTTCAAGGTTTCCCCCCTTCTCCAATCCCCCTACTGGGAGTAAGTCTCCAAATCCTGGGAAGTCCCTCCCTATGAGTACCGGGTATGGGAGTTTAGGGACTACACCTGCTGCTACCTCAGTGGTGTTCCCCTGGATTTCAATTTTTACTGGGATGGTGGGGTAGTAACTAATTGTCCCATGGACGCATGTCACCCCTGTGTGCTTTGCCTGTAGCATCTGATTACGCTTCACAAGCTTCCCTGAAATAAGCACGATCGCACTCCCCGAATCAACCAGTGCCATGGTCTCTGCCCCATTTAGTTTTACTGGTCTGGTGTACATATGCGGGGTTAGTGCGACCCCCACCAGGTGGATTAGGGAGCATGGGTCTGCCCAGTTCCCCAGGTTACACTGCATAGGCTCCTTGGCATTGGGACACTGTGCAGCTAAGTGTACCCACTCCCCGCAGGCATAACATCTGTATGGGGCCCTAGGCATTCCCTGGTCTCTTGTTTTGGGCAATCTTATGACACTATCCTCTTCCCCCTCAGTGCTCCAATTCTTTGTGGCCTCCAGTGGGCCTTCAGCCCCTCTCTTTTTCCACCTGGGCCCTCCTGGTGGCCCAGTTGCCCGAGGTCTGGGGCTTGGTGCTGCTAGTTTAACCTAGGGTGCCTCTTCCTTAACTGGTTGGGTCAGCTTCCTTGCCGTCCTTCGCCTCTCTACAAGTGTGACAACCTTGACATAGGTGGAGGGTTCGTTCTGGCTTACCCAGGTGCTAAGGTCTGGTGGTAGTCCTCTCATGTACCGGTCGATGACCAGAACCTCTAGTATCTCCTTCGGACTCTGGGACTTGGTTTGTAACCACTTTAGTGTGAGATGAATAAGGTCATATAATTGGGACAGCAGGGTTTTGTTTTCCTGGTACCTCCACTCATGATACTGCTGGGCCCGCACTGCGGTTGTTACCCCAGATCTGGCCAGGATCTCTGCTTTCAGCTGGGGGTAGTCTGCCGCAGCCTCTTCAGACATATCATAGTAGGCCTTCTGGGCCTCCCCACACAGGAATGGAGTGAGGATGCCAGACCACTGATCTCGAGGCCAAGCCTCCCATAGGGCTGTCCTCTTAAAGGCCAGGAGATATGCCTCTACATCATCTTCCTGCATCATTTTCTGCAGCCAATTGCTGGCCCGTATGATCTGCGTCCCATCATGGCCACGGTTCAGCTCTGTAAGGGTCTTTATCTGGTTTACCAGTTCCCGCAACATAGCACGGCCTTGAGCAGCCTGGTCCATCAGCAGGCGATTAGTTTCTTGCTGCAACCACACTGCCTCCCGTTGGGCGGCTGCCTGGAAATGGGTAGCCTCGTGCTGGGCAGCTGTGGCTTGTATGAGTGCCCGCACTACGTCATCCATTGTGGTGGATCCCCCCCCTTTTTTTTTTTAAATATCACCCTCCTTCTTCCACCGCGCTGTGCACACCAAATCCCCCTTCTGACACCAGTTGTAACAAAGTTCCTCCTCTGCCTTGGTGGGTCCTGCGCTTATTGGCGGATTTGCCCACCTTAGAGATTCACAGCAACCCTCAGTTTGGCCACTTTTGCTAGTGGCTCAAACCTGCCGTTCACTCAGCTAACCTCATCACTGGCCAGCATGGGGAAAAGGAGGAGAACAATCCCCGCAGTCTCTGCTGACCCACCCAGTAGGTCGGGGGATAGGCCAGGGATCTTCCCCTCTGGTGGGGCCCACAGTCCTGGTCACCTCCTCTTGTCTCAAATAGGGAGTTGACGGGGATGGGGGGAACCCAGGCCCAAGCTCTACTCCGGGTTCCAGCCCAGGGTCCTGTGGATTGCAACTGTCTATAGTGTCTGTTGTAACAGCTGCGTGACAGCTACAACTCCCTGGACTACTTCCCCATGGCCTCCTCCCAACTCCTCCTTTATCCTCACCACAGGAACTTCCTCCTGATGTCTGGTAACACTTGTACTTCGCAGTCCTCCAGCAGTACGCCTACTCACTCTCAGCTTCTTGCATCTCTTGCTCCCAGCTCCTCCCACGCGCACACTAACTGAAGTGAGGTCCTTTTTAAAACCAGGTGTCCTAATTAGCCTGCCTTAATTGGTTCCAGCAACTTCCTGATTGTTCTGGAACAGCCCATTATCTTACTCAGGGAAAAGAGACCTGCTTAATCTGGGGCTAATATATCTACCTTCGATCACGCTCCTGTAGCCATCTGGCCTGACCCTGTCACACTATTTATTAAAGAAATAAGGTAATTGTTTATAGTTTAAAAGTTTGATAATTGTAAGTGTGCACACAATGTTGGCGCACAGCCAAGGACAGTGACTCGGCATTTCCAAGCAGTTCAGCCTATGACTAAGAGGTTTGTAGGCAGGGTGTGGACTGAGGTCAGGTAAAGGTGACTCCAAAACTGTAGGGAGGGATCATACAGGCATACTCAGTCCAAAACTAGGTGACGGTCACCATACCATAATAGTAACATCCCATAATACTTAAAACTTGTTGTGTAACAGCTTTGATTGACAGCAAGCTTTAGCAGTTGTCACTGAGCTATAAGTATGGACCAACCAAAGAAGGTCTAAAGGTGATTGGAGGATTGGTATGCTAATGATAGATGAAAAATAACCAATCAGAGCAAACCAAAAACTGTATATAAGGCAGAGAGCAGGCAGACAAAAGTCAATCAGGTAGGAGCAGGAGAAGATCAGAGAAACCTACAAAAACAAAGACCAGCAAGGAAGAAGACCTGAAGAAAGAAGCAATTGCAGAGTGACAACAGCAGCAGGCTGCTGGGACAGAGCAGAAAAGGATCCTGAGACAAAGCAGAAGGATCCTTAAGAGAGAGGGAAAGAATGCTACGGAGAATAAGCATGTCAGCCATAGTATAGGATATAGAATAGAAATAAGGTTAATAAATGTATATGCTTGGGCTAATAAAGACGTGTGTTTGTGTTATGAATGTTACCTTGTTCTATATGCATAAAGTTTAGTTTATTAAGATTGCTGTTAGTGTCCTACATATGACTGATCACCATGTGCAGAACATAGTCACTTAAGCCATTCCAGCTGTATGACAGTATGGTCTTAGGTATAAGACCATATATATAACTTTAACTTATATACCTGCGCTAAGGGATTTATGTTTGTGTTTTAATATGGGTTTAGATTAATTGTTTTAGGAAAGGCTGGTTACACTAAATAAAGAAAATACGTTGTTTTGGAAAAGTACTGCCTGGGCTGTATCCGTTTCCTCCCAGGTGTGAACAGATCTAGTCTGTTTGGAGGAGTTTCTGGAAGGGCATAGGGAGATCCTTGGTAAACCCTGGCAATTCTACTAGGACAGATCCCCTCCTTTCACCTTGCAGGAACAGATTGATAGCTCAACATCTCGAGAACCTGGATGTATGCAATAGGAGGGCTGCCCTGGGACCCCTGAATCTGTTCTTGGGGTAACAACTGGGTACATGGAGTCAGCTGGGAGCTCTACTGTTCAGCCCTACTTCCCAGCCCCTTGGCAATATCCACACTCCCCTCTTCCTCTGCAGCCTCCCTGGGATGTGTTAAGGCTGGCAACAGGAGTCCCAGGGCTAGGAAAGACAGCAGTCCTCCACAAAGGTTCGATGTTCTGTCACACACTGTAGTGAAATATAAGTTATGACTGAGAAATCAGAGGCTGAATGATTTATTATGAATTCTTTTTTTTTTAAATCCCATGTTGTACTTTTCATAATGTGAGGACCTGTGTGAAATTTTGAAGGAGTAACTTCAAGACTGTTATGTTTTAGGGGCCCCCAGAAAGGTGGCAAGTCTCTGTAGAAAATTTGAAAAGGAGTGATTTTGGTTGGCTGATGTTCTACAATTTAAAATAAAAAAGGAAGATGTGAAGTTTTAAGTTTGTCACAAGAATGCAAGCTTTCAGAACATGCACAGTCTTTTTCTCCCTTTGTGTGATAAAGTAGGAAAGAACGAACACAATTTAAAGACAAACAGAAAATGGTGGTGGAATGAGAGAGAAATAGAAGTTGTATAAATTATATCAGCAAACCCTATATCATCAAGATTTTTAAATTAAACTTTGGCACCTCCGCAATGCGGGTGTGAATTATTTTCATTATTTAGTGAGATTCTCATAAGGTAAAGTGTCAATGGCTATGGTGACTCCATTATTTTTAGTGGCAAAATAACTGGAACTCCTATGCTCACCTTTTAATATAATATTTATAAAATTTCAAGGTTAGCTATGAAGCTCCTTAATGGGGAAATCTATAACTCTATTTTTTTCTGGAAACAAAAATACAGCTTCTGCCTCCAGGTCTTGCTAGTCCTGAAAGTATGTATATTCATTTTCTCAATGGCTGGTTTCACCAGTGTGCTGCTGCCACACTTTTCTTGCACAAAATAAGATTCCTTGCATTCTAGATAGACAAATAAAAGTGTCACAAGTGTTGTAGCTTCTACTTCACGCTTCATATTTCAAGATCTCTAAAGACAGAAATTGGCTAGGTTGCATTGTAAGCTGTGTTGCACCAATGTTTCCTGAGTATCCAAAGGGAGAAGAAGAAACAGAGTTTGGTTCTGGGGCTTTCTGCAACTCATCAGAGGTGTAGCCCTCAGAAGAATCTTGACAAAAGTTGCTGACTATGTAGTGGGTTCATTCATAAAGTGGAGATTCCTGAGAGAGACCTCTAGGCCACAGTTAAGTAGGAAAACAAAATCTGGTTTACACTGTAATATCAATCCTGAATTACTGTAACTTGAAAACGTCAGATTTTCCATCCAGAAATATTGTTCTGTTTCTGTTCACTGTTTGTTTATTCATGCTTTTCAAAGTCCTGCTTTCCCCTCATCTTCTTCCCTACATACCACCCCAAGGCACTGTGGTTATGAAAATGCTGTCTTGAGAAAAATACTTTTTTTCTTCCAATTTCTATCTGATGCTTGGCACTGTGACACCTTGCCAGGTTTCATCAGTCATATCATGTCATATAGTGTAATGTAAATTGACTGATGCAACCCACAGAGACTTATCACGTCACCAGGTTTTTCTGAAAAAATTAAAAGTAGAACACAATCCTTGGTCAGAACTCAAAGACCTGTGATATGAAGAAAGTGTATTTTTTTTTCTTTTGGCAAGATTTTAGTACTTTCCGTGAGTCTACATGAAGACTCATACAGTTGGTACAAACTATTTAGTTCTTCTCTAATTGACATTCCTGGATCAATAGTCTCAGTTTTGGTCTGCAGTGAGTAATGAAGCTTATCCGACTTGCTACCGCTTTGAGGTTTGGCTGCAGCATAGCACATGCTCCATTTTCTTTTCAGGGAATCTAGAAGTTTGGAAATCAGGGATTTTTGTGTAACCCATTTAGAGAAGGTAATTAAATTGATATTTTAAAATCCCAATATAGAGGATATTTTTGTTTTCTTATAAGCTGATTAAAGAGTTAACATAAAAGGGTACCCAGAGTTTTTACAGCAAAAGCTTTTGGATTCTAGTCAGTGTTTAATCCTAGTTACATTATAGGACCCTAAATTTCTGGGCCATTAACATCAGTTTAATGAGGCTAGTCAGGAAGTAACTGTAAAAGAGTGATCTTCAAAACATAAGAATAGCCATATTGGGTCAGACCAATGGTCCATCTATCCCAATATCCGGCCTCCTGACAGTGGCTGGTGCCAGATGCTTCATAGGGAATGAACAGAACAGGCAATTGTTGAATGATCCATCCCCTGTCATCCAGTCCCAACCAGCTCCTTACAGTCAGAAGCTTACGGACACCCAGAGCACGGGGTTGCATCTCTGATCATTTTGGCTAATGTTCAATGATGGACCTATCACCCATGAACTTACCTAATTCTTTTTGAAACATAGTTATACTTTTGGCCTTCATAACATTTCCTGACAATGAGTTTCACAGGTTGACTGAATTGTGTGAAGAAGTAATTCCTTTGGTTTGTTTTAAACATGCTGATTATCGTCATCATCAGCTGACCCCTAGTTCTTGTGTTATATGAAGGGATAAAGCTTTCCTATTCATTTTCTCCACACCATTCATGATTTGATACCCCCTTTTAATCATCTCTTTTCTTAATTGAACAATCCCAGTCATTTTAATCTCACCTCATATGTTAGCTGCTCCATACCCCTAATCATTTTTGTTGCCCTTATCTGTATCTTTTCCAATTCTAATATGCCTGTATTGAGATGGGGAGACCAGAACTGCACACACTATTCAAGGTGTGGGTATATCATGGATTAAAGTGACATTATGATATTTTCTATCTTATGATGTATCCCTTTCCTAATGGTTCCTAACATTCGGTTAGCTTTTTTGACTGCCATTGCACATGGAATGGATGTTTTCAGAGAAACTCCAAAATCTTGTTCTTGAATGATAACAGCTAATTTAGGCCTCATCATTTTATATATATATAGGCTTCGCTTCCTTTTATCTGATTTCCATGCACACATTTTGCTTTTTGTGAAATGTTTACAAAATGGCTTTTTTTTTTTAAACTAAAAAAAGTGAAAATACAAACTGCTGCATGTTCTGGTGCAAACTATTTTTTTAAATTGAAAATGGGCCCAATTTCTCTTAAAAACTCATGTATTAACATCTGAAAATGGGAAGATTCTGTGTACAGTGTGGTACCCTTAATGATTTTTTTCTAACAGGAATAGGTGAGTTTTTAAGTTTGCAAATAAATGCAATCACCTATCTATACATACACAATTTTTAACCAGTTTTGCACTTCAATGTATATTTCGCACAGCTCTGTCCTTACATTGAGAAAGGTAGGGCACAGGAGGCAATGGGAACTAGAGATAATATATTTAGTAAATAGCAGCACTTTAAGGTCTGGAGTTTGGTGCTACACCCAGCCAAGATATACCAGCCAAAGAAAGCAAAAAGCCCAAGAATACTCATCTTTAATGAAAAAAACATAAGCAGAAAATTTCGGTCGTCAGTAAATAACTTGGATGCTAAAAGACACCATAGCAACAGCAAGGACTCTCCTGCATTAGAAAATGCTCTACTAACACTTTCCATCAATGACTAGTACTGTACAATTACCATTCATCTCCACAGCTTGGAGAATAATTGATTTTTCATTTCACTGACAGCTCTGAGAAAAAAAATAATCAGTTCAGACCAAACCAAATCCAAAAATTCAGTGAATCAAAAAACATTTGTTTTGGGCCAAAAAATGCATGTTGTTCAACCTGAAATGTTTTGTTTCCAAGCATTTTTAAAGGGCTAGGTGAGACTTGGATTCAAATCGCTGCTCCAAAGAGGGAGGGTAGGCCTCCTTCCTTCAGGGTGAATGCCTTAACCAGCAGGCTATATATTATTCTTGGGTTGAGTTCTCAAGTTCTGCCGCAGAAGTTCTTCCACTTTATATAAAATAGCTGAATTGTCCGGGGGGACGGGCTGAGCAGACGGATGGACGGACAGACAGACACTCCATCATATGGTGGCTAGGGCACTCACCTAAGAGGTGAGAAGTCCAGGTTCAAGTCCCTGCTCCAAAGAATATGTAATCATTTACATAAGCTGAGTTGCTTTCGGTCTCTTCTGTTGAAAGTATAGAGCCCGGAATAGCCTATAATCTGTTGTTTAGGGCACTCACCTGGAAGTAGGGAGATGTTGGTTCAAATCCCAGGGTTTCCCACATCCTAGGTGAATGTTTTAACCTAGTTATAAGGTGGGCACCTCCTCTCCAGCCATTTTGTGAATCTAGCCCTTTTTTTTCCGTGGCCCAAAATGTTCAGCAAATTTGTGTCAAAATCACAAATAGTTTCAGGTTGACTAAACTGCATTTATTTAGCAAATAAACTATGCTTTCGAAAAATTTCACCCTGCTCTAGCAATCTCTAATATATCCAAACTTCCACAAATCAAAAAGATTGTTCCAAAAATAAAAACAAACAGGCCAAATTTACCCAGGTTGTCTCCAGCATTTGCACACCCCTATATTGCTTTATAAATTCATTCACTATGATCATTTAGTGAATCTGCACCTGTGTTCCAGAGAAGATCCACCTGCATACCTAGGGACAGCTTTTCAAATGTACTTAGCACTCAGCAGCTCCTACTGAAAACAATTGGAGCTGATGAGTATGTTTATCAATCTGGCCCTTAGTTCATAAAGCAGTGAAACTTGAGAACTTTTCTATTGCGTAAAGTACCAGTAGATAGGTATATGCAGTATTCTCTTGGGCCCTCACCCTGCAGACTCTTACACGCATGCTCAGCTTTACTCACGTGAGTAGTTCCCATTAAACTCAGTGGGACTGTTCACATGAGTAAAGCTAAGCCTGTGCATAAGTGACTGCAGGACCAGGGCTTAGTTTGCACTTACCAGCCACTGTATATACAAATAAAAGTTAGGCCATAGCTACTTCAATTCATTCTAATATCATGAGATCCTGTGGTAGAGGACCATATATATACAGTAATCCCTGAAACTCAGCTAAAGGTGTCAAAGCAGCATTAACTCAAATTTTCCTGGCCTTTGTGGGTAAGGTAAAATCTTCAGTATTTTTTTTTTTAAAACCTATACTTGTTTTTTTGCTTAATATTAGATATATACACTTTGGTTTCTTTCATGAATTAAGAAAAAAATCCTTTTCTTTGTCACAACAAACAATTTTATTGGCCTGATTTTCCCTACTGGTCTTATTGAAGTCAATGGGAGCTGCTTAGACTCAGCCACTTTGAAAATGTAGCCATATAAACTGAAGTTAAGGTTAACTTACAATAAATTGCTTTTCAAAGTCTTTCAAAAGATATATCACATCTACAGCACATAATTAGTTTCCCTAATGGTGACAACTGTAGCACTTTCTATGTCCTTTGTCAGACGTGTTTTCTTTTGTTCACTTTTAATAGCTGCTTTGAAAGTTTGTGTCAATTGTGTAAGATTGAATGTCTGAATATTTAACAATCTGACTTGGATATTGGATCCCAGTGGGGCTCCAGGATGATTCTGCCTTTTTCTTCTAATGTTCTTTCGATGTCTCCTCTATTGTGATAAAAGTCTCCTAAAACTTCTGTCTGTGAAGAGCTCCTCTGAAGCAATAAAGAACCCCTCCCCCATCCTTGTAAACAGATGGAATTAATGCTACTTCACTGGACGGCATTTCTAAATTGTCTACTGTGAAAAGCCTTTGATTATGAAGTATCAGCATGAGAAGAAAAGTGTGGGCTGTGAAAAATAAGTAGAGATCAGGTAGGAATGGAAGAACAGGAGTGAATAAAAAAATAATTCTTTACCTATTTATCAATATTGTTGTAAACAGACATCTTTGTTGATACTTAAAAAGAAAGTTTGGTTAACTTCCCCCCCTCCCCCTCCCAGGCTGTGCCTCTGGATTTCCTGGATCCAGTCTAGACTGGAAGTAGAAGTAGTAGAATAGTATGAGAAAACCATTTTGATATAT
This sequence comes from Emys orbicularis, assembly GCF_028017835.1. Classification (NCBI taxonomy): domain Eukaryota; kingdom Metazoa; phylum Chordata; order Testudines; family Emydidae; genus Emys; species Emys orbicularis. The sequence continues at coordinate 90,753,255 of NC_088687.1, read as the reverse complement.
CTGGCCTGACTGTAAAGAAGTAGTAGTTTCTAAAATCTCACAAAAAGCCTATTGTTGCAAGGGATTTACAGCTTAACTTTACAGACAAAAGAGGTTCAGATAGCTCCACTTAAATATGGGCTCAAAACAGAACCATCCCATTGAATTTTAGAGAAGTGGAATCGTAATCTGAACTTTGTAATTCAAGCTTCTCTTAAATGTGGACTGATCTGGTACTCATGTCCAAACATACTTGAATTGTGGGGAAGTTCAGATTTGTATCTGACTCTGGATTAGAACCTCATAATTCAGACCCAGCTCTAGTTCAGATAAGGCTTTTGTAAGTATTGAAAATTTAGATGCTTATCTAAACTAAACCTAGCTTATTTGAGCCTTTTAAGGCTCACCCAGCACTACAATCAAGTATATAATAATGCATTGATGCACCTTCTAGGTATTGATGTTCAGGAAATGCATAAAGATGCTTTAGTGGTAATCTATTTTACACTGATAGTACACGTCTTACAGATTTGCCCAAAACTGGGTAATTTGCCTCCCAAGTGAGAATTCTTTCTAATTCTTCTATTAACCAGACTAAGGTTCAGCTCAGAAATAGGCTTCCCCTTCTCAAATTCAAGGTGAGCCTGCTTTAGTGGAGTACTACTTGGCCATACAGAAATTAGATTTGACATTTTCATGACAGAAGGACTGCAAAACATACTATGTAATGGCAGCTCTTACACAATTAGGAGGGGGCATTATGTAAGTAAAACCTTCCAAAATGGCACATGTACTATAAATCAATGCTTTATTAATGACGACATATAAAATCATCCCTGTTACAAATGAAACGTATACAGTTTGTGGTCATATAAACATCATTCTAAGTTCAACTCTGGTCACAAAGACATTCATTCTGAGCTAAGGTGACCAGGTGTCCCAATTTTATAGGGACAGTCCTGATATTCAGGGCTTTTTCTTATATAGGCGCCTATTACCCTCCACCTCCTGTCCTGATTTTTCACACTTTCTATCTGGTCATCCTATTCTGAGCATTAGAAAATGTCTTTCATACATGACATTATGCAGCACCTGTTGGTTGCTCATCCTAGATTATTCTGAACAGCTCAAACACTCCCTGCTAATGCTAAGAATCTGTCCCTATACACCCATTCATTGCCATGGGGAAAAGAGTTTATGAAAGTTTGAGAGAGTTCATTAAGTAAAATTATCACTAGGGTTATTAAAAATACAAACAAATATTGCTTAGAGACCTGATTGTTACTCTACCTGTTACTTTGAGTCTGTCAGCTCCAATGATGATCTCATCTTCATCTGCAGAAAACAGCACCTTTTCACCTTCACTTGCCCTCACTTCAAATCTCTTACACTGGGCCTCCACAGCATCAGCTCCTGGAATTGAGAAATAAGACACTTAATCTAAGAAAACTGAAATGAAAAGATAAATAATCAATACTTCATTTTGAATCCCTGAAGCACATACAGTACCTCAAGTTTTGAACAATATTTTGGTTTCAATATTTTTGTCTGTTGTAGAACACTTTGTATTATAAAATCTTTCAACAGTTTCATAGTATAAATGATTATCCCAGTATTGTCTATTAGGATAGGATTTAAAAATAACAAAAATAAATAGTATATATAATTTATTTAATTGACAGTGGAAGGAAAAAGCAAAAATTAAGAATTAACTAAAATTCGGAGATCTTGAAATGTGAATTCAGAAAGGTTTCTTAAATTTTATCTGTATAATTTTCAGTTTTGTGCCAGTAAGAACATAAGTACTGACATATTCTGCCAACACAAACAAGCAAACAAATTTACTTTGTGGAAAAGCTATGTTTTCCAGGTTGATTTTTTAGTCCTGTCATATACAGTACTTTCATAATTTGATAACTTAAAAAAGCAAACACACACACACACACACACTTTTGTCTCATCACTTGTTTGGAACTTGATGTTATGGAAGAAAAATTCCTAAATATCTTAGGGCACCTAGTGCCTTACAGTTAAAAGATATCAAAATCCTAAGAGAATGTCCCGACTAGAGCATGCGGAACTTGTTTTAGACAAATAGCAGATATCAAAGTCCTATCTACTATATTTAGAATGCAATCTCTTTTTCTTCTCATACTTCAGTATAAATTCTTTTTTTTTAAATTGTATCCTCTTATTTCACTCATCATTAGCAATGAAACAGAGCTTTAGTTTTCCAAGTGAGAGTGATAAATGACAAGTTATGTTCCATTGACCAACAGTAAGAAATCCTTCAGCCTTCTTGTGGAATGTTATTTCTATGACACTCCTAGGTTTTCTCATTGATCCCCATTTAGTTACATTTATATATTTAGATTCCTAATTTAGGCCTAGATTATCCCCTCAAGATACACATGCAAAGGATTATGGGGGTGGTATTCTAAACTCCACTGCAGTTGTCATCAGAGTTCACATACCAGCCTCCCAGCTCTGTTGAAGCTAGTAGATATTGTACAGCGAGGAATGCACCTGCTTACATAATGCTGCAGTCATCAGTTCAACATATAAATGGCCATCATCAAAAACCGGAATCCAATCAGAGATATAAAAGCCCTAACAGCCAATTTTGAATTAGGATTTTCTGATGAGGTTCTTAATATTCAGGGCCAAGTTAAAAAAAAAGAAAAGATTAAGCTCTTGGAAGGGTGATTATCCCACTAGAGTGATATTATATTTACACTATATAGAAGCTAGAATTATAGTTAGAATATCAATACAGAAGATTTATAGTAATATAGGCGCAGCTCTCCTCCTTTGAAATTAGTGCTATATTTGCCCTGTTGTAAAAGTGCCTCTTATGCAAAATGTATCCGATTCCACCTCCATGTCATGTTTTTGCTTTATTTTTAACATTATGACTGTGGTCATCAGGTTTTGCTACAATTTTTATTTACTCTGTGTAGTGAAAGAAGTGAACAGGTTTCTGAAGTGCTCTTTATAACCACGTAATAATGACCAGATCCCGAGAGTCTCTCAGAACCCTCATATCCCATTAACAGAGGCTTAATCCTACAAAGGGCAGAGTGCTTCCCGGGAGGCATTCACTCCCAGTGGCATGACAAACACATGCTAACCATAACAGATATGAACCTCTAAGAACGGAACCTGCCGGTTTGTAATCCCTCAGCACTATAAAACCAAGATGGCAAGGTTCAACAGCTCTAAAGTGGCTTTGTTTTCTTTTACTGCATTGAGGATCCTGTGTGTGTGTATGTGAAAGTGCCCACTTACTTCTCATGCAGCTTCTGAACTGTGAGGTGCACATGTCCCTCAAATCCCATTTAAGGGCCTGATCCAACTTGGTGCTGAAGTTCCTCCACTCCCACTTGGATTTTTAAGGCAGGGTGTCTGGCAAAAAAAAAGGTTAAATAGCCCCCTATTACCCTCATTTCTGAAGTCTTCACAGGACAAATGACTGGCTCACCTGTACATCAATCTTCTTTGTTGAGATTAGCTAGTTGGACCACTACCTCCTTCTCCCACAATCTACTAGAAATTTGAGCGTGAACAGCTTATTTCTCCACTATCCTGGATAGTGGGACTGCAAAAACGCTGGTTACCTTGCTTAAATTAATTTGGGCCTAAAACACCCAAGATTCCTCTGTACTAAATGAGATAGTCCCCAGATTTAATCTCACAGAGACAGGCGTAAGAATAGAACTGATTCTGCAGGGTGGTCACACTGTACACTCCCAAAGATTATGGATTTACTGAATGCATACCATATAAGATCAGGCTATAAACAACTATGAATACTCTTATCTATTATCAGTCCTTCAGTCTTGCTTGCACTAGGGAAATCTAATTAAGTTCAACATGTGTAAAACAGAAAGCGTATAAACTCTGGCATGTGAAGTAAAAATATAAGAAGGCAGACCAAGAAAGAATTTGATTAGCAACTAGCTAAATACCACAAAAACTAACAAAAAATATTGAAGTATATGAGAAGCAGGAAACCTGCCAAACAGTCTATGGAGTCACTCGCTGATTGATGTGCTAAAGGAGCACCCAAAGAAGATAAAGCCATTGCAGAGAAGCTAAATGAATTATCTGCATCAGTTTTCATTATTCTTTGTACGGAACAAATCTGAGAAACTATCCCAGACTGAAGTGTCAATAGAGGTGGTTTTGGAACAAATTGATACATTAAACAGTAATAAGTCACCAGGAACAGATGGTATTCACTCAAGAGTTCTGAAGGAATTCAAATATGAAATGGCAAAACTACTAACTGTGGTATATAACATATTATTTTAATCAGCCTCTGTACCAGATAACTGGAGGGTAGTTAATGTAACACCATTTTTTTAAAGGCTTCAGAAGTGATCCTAGCAATTACAGGCCAGTAAGTCTAACTTCAGTACCAGGCACATTGGTTGAAACAACAGCATAGAATAGAATAGAATTATCAGACACATAGATAAACATGGTATGTTGAGGAAGAGTCAACACAGCTTTTGTATATATACACAACTTTTGTAAAGGGAAGTCATGCATCACCAATCTATTAGAATTCTTTGGATGTGGACAAGGGTGATCTAGCAAATACAGTATACTTGGACTTTCAGAAAGTCTTTGACAAGGTTCCTCAGTAAAGGCTATTAAGCAAAGGGAGGAGTCATGGGATAAAAGGTAAGTTCCTTTCACAGATCAGTAGCTGGTTAAAAGATAGGTTAAAGGAAACAAAGGTTTGGAATATATGGTTATTTTTCACAATGGAGAGAGATAAATAATGGGGTCCCCCAATGATCTGTATTGGGACCTGTGCTGTTCAACATATTCATAAATGATATGGAAAGGGGGTGAATAGTGAGGTGACAACATTTGCAGAAGTTACTAAATTACTTAAGATAGTCAAGTCCAAAGCAAAATGCGATGAGTTACAAAGTGCTCTCACTAAACTGGTGACTGGGCAAAAAAAGATAGATGAAATACAATGTTGATAAGTGCAAAGTAATGCACATTAGAAAAAATAATCCCAAGTATACATTCAAAATGATGGGGTCTAAATTAGCTGTTACCACTCAAGAAAGATCTTGAAGTAACTGTGGGTAGTTCTCTGAAAACATCTGCTTGAGGTGTCCCTAAACTTCCAACTTTAGAAGCTGGGGCTGAATTACAGGCGATGGATCACTCCACAATATTGCACTGCTCTGTTCACTCCTCAAGAATCTGTCACCAGCCACTGTCAGAAGACAGGATGGGCTAGATGGTCTGGCCCAGTACGGCCGTTCTTATATTCTTAAGTGTAGGCATAGGTCTTTACTCATGTTGGACATGAGCAAACTTATACAGGAACCACACATAATGATACATACACTTTGCATTTAAAACAATGGACACCAAAAATACTTAAACTTAATTCAAAAAGTTCTCCCAAGGACATGCAGGAAATTGTCATATCTGTACCAAGTCAGACCCTATATTTACTTTCCTAGGCACAACTACACAGGCAGAGGGCATCAAGACAGATGGGCTGGATATAGAACTACTTTCAGGTCTGGGAAAAGGAGAATAGTGTTTTGGTAAAGATGATGGGGAAAAGTGAGGGGGGGGGGAAAGATATCTATTACAAGTAATAGCCCAGCTTTTAATGACTCACATGTAAAACTTGGTGTGTTACAAACAGTACAGTTTTTCACGCAGAATGCTTAACAAGCTAACCATCTGTAGCAGAAATTATTACCACCACCAGGAAACTTGTGAGATATTTTAAACCATTGACATTTGTGGCTCTTTACTTTCATACTATATCAAAATACTCCTAGAAATTGGTTACTCCACAAATGTCATTACAAAAGTGAATTCCACTTCTTCTACAATAAAAGAAATGTGCTTTGAGTATATGTTACACTATGGAAAAAAATGTTTTGGAGGCACTTAGGCATGTTATGCAACTCAATGATCAGTGAAGATTATATTTCCCATTCTGTACCCAATTCATGGAAGACATGGGTCTGTTCTAGATCTCAACTAGAAAACTTAGCTCAAGCTGTAACAATTTCTGCTTTTAGCTCTAGCTGTCCCTGGTTCATTCCTTGGTATCAGCCAAGATGGTAACCATCAGAAATGGATTAGATGAAGTGGAATTTACTGGAGAATATGCATGGAAATCTCCCAAATTTGGATAAGTGATATAATACCCTACCAAATACAGAGCTATATTTTTACATTGCATCAAGTTCGTAAAGGAACTGCAAACAGTACTTCAGGGAAGGTAAAGCTCATAATTGCATGCATAAAAGATGTGCTCTCCTGAAAAACTAATGTAATTTAGGATAGAAATGCCTTTTTCCTTGGCATTTCTAGGAAGCTTGTTGCTGCAGAATGTACACTCTGCAGAAATCTTACCATCAGACATTGGCCTGCTTTTGCTGATCTCTCTATTGGTATAGTTCATCACAGATTCTTAGATGCTCTGGATTGTTAGATGCTCTCTTGTCTCATGCCAGCTTTGACAAGATACCTGCAGGCTGCAGATCTTCACAACAGGCTTTTGTGACTATGCATGTGGTGCATCATGACACACAGAGTCGTGCGTCAGATTGTGATGAATGATGGTCACTTTTGTGCACCTATTTCCTGCATAATTTTTTTCATAGATTTCACTCTCTTTCATGTTTTTCTGCTTTCCATACAAAAGAGATCATAATAAGGATAATGATACTTACCATGTGTGTAAAGCTCTGAGGTCTACAGATGAAAAGTACTATATAAGTGCTAAGTATTTTTTTTATTATGTGGACCAGAATGAAAGACAATTCCCTTGGTTTTAGGTTTGTCAGAAACTTTGCATTGTGTGGTTTCCTTTTGTATTTAGTGTTGCAATTGTTTATTATTCACATAGCACAAAAATGTGCATGGAACTTTAAAGATATGTCTTTCTCCAAGGAACTTACACTCTGCATTATTCTTTCTGTCTTGGCAGTAAAAACCATCCACTCCCACTGCTATCAGCAACTATAAAAGAAATTCAAAGCTGTGCAAGAGAATAAAGCTAGCACTTTCATTGCTGTACGTTCTGCTCTGCTTCCAGGCACCTACAGTACATTTTTAATCCATCCTCGAAGCACCAGTGCATGAATTGAAACTGAGGTGCCTGAAAAGCATCAATAATACAAAGCATCAGCGTGCTCACTGCAATGGCTCCTTTAAATTACAATATACCCATTCTATACCCGATTCACAGAAGCCATTGTTTTACCTTTCCTGCTTGGTTCCTTTAATAACTCCTTTTGATCTAACTCCATAGCTAGTAACCCACCATCAACAAACATAGGGAGGCGTGCATCATATTCATAAAAAGTAATACAGATATCTTTCAGTTCATCACAAAGGCCCACAGTTCAAAGTGAATTATTGAGAGCTCATGATCTCTGTTTATACAAAATGTAATGAAATTCACACTTAATTTACAGTGTTTTGTTTCTTCAATAAAAACAGGCTGTTTAAATATTTATTAACTACAGGATATTTCTTGATAAAGAAAGATTTGAAAATTTATGGATGCTTTTGAGACTAAGAGGATAAAAGAGATAAAGCATTTTTAATAAAGAGTCAACCCCCCACAGGATTTAAACTCAATATTTTTGAATATAAAGGCAGATAAAGTATGTGCTAAACTACAGAGATTTTGTTTAATATTCATAGGAACTTCAGGGATTATATTATTTCAGCCACTAGAGGGCTCCCATATTTTTCAATGAATGCAAAGGCAATAAAGCAGTGGTTCTCAAACTTTTGTACTAGTGATCCCTTTCACATAGCAAGTCTCAGAGTGCGACCCCTCCTTATAAATTAAAAACACTTTTTAATATATTTAATACCATTATAACTGCTAGAGGCAAAGCAGGATTTGGGGTGGAAGCTGACAGCTCACGACCTCCCATGTAATAACCTTGCAACCCACTGAGGGGTCCTGACCCCCAGTTTGAGAACCCCTGCAATAAAGCAAATGAAGAATTCATACTAATGCCATACCCCTTACATTCAATTTAAAATAATGTGTTCCCTAATTCATATGAAGATGCCAATACATTCAGATTTCCATGAAAACAAGTGTTTTGAGTGTTATATTTTCTTATGAATAAATAAAAGATGATTAACAGCAATTTTCCCCTATATTTTACATATGAACTGGCCCATGAAGAGGTTCTCTTAAATTAAGTTTATATGTTAAATTTAAATGACTAGGACTGTTAGTTTTTTTTAAAAAGCACATAATGTGACAATTTTTTCTGTATCTGGTCTTGTTAAGGCACTACACAATTTTTCCTCTCAAATTTGGTCTTGTATAGATAGCTACAGAAACACATTTTTTTCTATTTTGTTTTTGAGTCAATACAGTATTGTTATTCTCCGTTGCATACATCCAATTAAGGTTGAAGTTTCAAGTGAGGAGTTATGGAGGTAACACAAAAGCAAGGCTCAACTACAATAGCTTGTACCAGATGCACATCAGGACTATTAATCCAGAGGACGATGATCAGGGATCTACAGTCAGTAGTTGCAGCATAGTTAGAGAGTACAGAGAATGCATATATGCAGAATTCCCATCCTTTCCATAGAACCCTCTATGAATCCAAGTTCTCCCTCCATCTGCTGAGGTAGTTGGAACTCCTGCCAGTAGGTGGCTCTGGAGGTTGATGGGAAGTGGGTGGAGAAATGGAGTGGGCTCTCAAATGGAGTGGGCTCTCAGATTTCCCCATACACAGTGGGAGGGTGTGTATGGGGAAATCTTGGTGGAGCAGAAAAATGCCCGAACCACAACTGCTTATTGCTAAAAGTAACCAAGCCAGCAGGCCATAAGTGGGCCTATGCACAGCCTTGGCATGACTGAGTCAGGAAGGGAGGGATGTTGTGCAACTGCAAAAAGGGCAGCTTGACCCAGCATCCTTCCTGATGGGATCTCTGTTGAAATTGCTGAGGTATGTGTTTTAATAAAACAGGAACCTTATCTATATGTGCCCTCAGGGTTGTGTCTATCATGGCCTCAAGGCATGCAAACTGAAAAAAACAAAACAAAAACAAAAACAAAAACAGGCTAATTGATGATCAGAGGGAAATCTCTTGCTTAACCTTTGAAATTGCTTGCTTAAGTTTTCTTTGAGTGACATGCTATTGTAATACTAATGAATAAATAAGAGAAGAAAGTTTGGGGTAGTTGGACTCTTCAAGGACTCTCCTTCTGGACACATCTTGTGGTCCCCACCGGCGGACGGAAGCTTGGCCATCAGAAGACTGCCACTGGGCCATTCGAGAGCCACACACAACTTTGGTAATTATAGAGGGTTGGGGGTGTTTTCCTAACCTGTTGCAGATGTGTGTAAGTGCTTGAGACTAAGTAAAGTATAGCTTTAAGTGAAAAGTGTTTGTCCTTTTGTGTTGTCCTTTTTGTGCCAGTCATCTATCGATTGGACGGCTGCGTCTCCATTGATTTATTTCCTGATACCACCTTGCACAGAGAAAAGTTACCAAGAGCTTTGGGCTAAAGTAACCCTGGGTAACAGGGTGAAAGTGGAAGTCACAAGAGAACTTCTCAATTGTATTGGGGTGAGGATCTTTGGATTGATGGGTCCAAACTTGTAGACAGCTGACAGATCTGCTACCTGGCTGATAGCTCTGCTTTGGAGTTGTCAAATGGGAGATCACATTTGGGAGTAGTGGGCCTTTAAGGCTTCCCTGACTTAATGGCTGCCATCTCCGCTCGGCTCGAAGGAGAGGTAATACACATACTCAGTTTTTCCTGACATGATTCTCTAGTGCCCGATTGCAATCTACACTAAATAATAAAAGGGTGTAAATATGTTATTTACATATATGAATGATTAATCACATCTTATATAGAAATAGTCTTAATGATATAGTATAGTCTCATCATATGGTGGTAATAACACTCTTTCCATTCCACTAGTATCTCTGGAAGACATTAAAAAGAAGCTACTAAAGTCAGACATTTATGAATTAGCAGATCCTGATAACTTGCATCCAAGAGTTTTAAAAGATCTAGCTGAGGAGCTCACTGGATTGTTAATGCCAGTTTTCAAGAGGTCTTGGAGCACCGTAAAAGTCCCAAAAGTCTGTAAGAAAGCTAAAGTTGTGCCAGTTTTTAAAAAGGGTAAATGGGATGACCTGGGTAATTATAAGCTTGTCAGCCTGTTATCGATCCTGGAGCAAGATAATGGAGCAGCTGATAAGGACTTAATTAATAAAGTATTAATGGAGGGTAATGTAATTAATGCAAATCAACATGGGTATATGGAAAACAGATCCTATGAAACTAACTTGATATCTTTTTTGGATGAGGTTACAAATTTGGTTGATAAAGGAAATAGTGTTGACAAAATATACTTAGACTTCTGTAAGGCACTTGACTTGGTACCACACAAGATTTTGATTTAAAAATAGAATATACAATTTCCCAGCACACATTAAAAACTGGCTAACTGATAGATCTAAAGATGTGATTGTAAACATTGAGTGGGTGTGTTTCCAGTGGGTTGCCACAGGGATCAGTTGTTGGCCCTATGCTATTTAAATATTTTATCAATGACCTGGAAGAAAAAGTAAAATTATCACTGATAAAGTTTGCAGATGACAAAAAAAAATGGGGGAATGGTAAATAATGAAGAGGACAGGTCACTGACACAGGGTAATCTCGATCACTTGGTAAACTGGGTGCAAGCAAACAATATACATTTTAATAGAGCTAAATGTAAAAGTATACATCTCAGAACACTTACAGGATGGGGGACTATCCTCAGGAGCAGTAAAAGCACTAAACATTTTTTGGGAGCCATGGTGGATAATCAGCTGATCATGAACTCCCAGTGTGATGCTGTGGCAAAAACAGCTAATGAATCCTTGTATGCATAAATAGGGGGATCTTGAGTAGGAGTAGAGAGATTATTGCACCTCTATATATGGCACTCGTGTGACCACTGCTGGGATACTGTGTCCAGTTCTGGTGTCCACAATTCAAGAATGAGGTAGATAAATTAGAGATGGTTTGGTGAAGAGGCACAAGAATGATGAAAGGATTGGAAACCATACTTTATAGTGTTAAGCTAAATAGATTGAGCTCTTTGAGTCTAACAAAGAGATGGCTAAAAGGTGACTTTATTATAGTATATAAGCATCTATACAGGCAAATATTTAATAATGGGCTTCTCAATCTAGCAGAGAAAGGTACATGATCCAATGGTTCTAAGTCAAAGATAGATAAATTTAGAGTGGAAATAAGGTGTACATTTTTGACAGTGAGAGTAATTAACCATTGGAACAGTTTACCAAGGGTCGTGATGAATTCTCCATCACTGACAACGTTTAAATTAAGATTGGATATTTTTCTAAAAGATCTGCTCTAGGAATTATTTTGGGGAAGTTCTGTCGCCTGTGTTATTATACAGGAGGTCAGATTAAATGATCACAATGCTCCCTGCTGGCCTCGGAATCTATGAATCTAAAAATATATTAGGAAAAAACATGAAATGGACTCGTTTGGCTCAGTTAAATAGCAATGTGAGAGTGCTTTCCTCTCTATATGATAGGCCTGTTGATTTTTAAAGGCTTATGTGAAATGAGTTTAACGATCTCATTTCAGTTTTGTGGCTAGGATGTTCACATTAGAAATCCCCACAATTGGCCTCATTTGAGGTCTGGGGGGTAGATATTCACACATGCTCTGGCCCTTTTATGCCATGTAAAAGGGCAGAGAGACCTAAAGGGGTCCTAAGAGCTCCATATCCAGCTGAGTGCAGATTCCCCCTGTGGAGACGCTGCAGAAGACAGCTGAAATGCTGCCTTCTGAGGACCCCATCATAACTCTGATGTATGGTGTGGGACTTGGGTTGGGAGGTGCATACTGGGGGCAAATCTCTGGAGATTCCAGGCAGCACTGTGGCTCTCAGGGCAGCCTGGGGAGCTGGCCCTAACTTTGATGCCCCCCCCCAGGGCCAACTAAGTTATACTGTGGGTCTCTTCAGCCTCCATAATAGCCAAATGTCAGAAGGACACAAAAGTGGCTTAAATAAACCCTAACCACTCACCTTCCCTAGGCTATGAGTTCACTTCTCATTTTACAGATGCAGATTGAATGGAGATGGAACAACTGAATCATTTTAGCTGAAAGGGACATCTAGTGTGTTATCCAGTCCAAGGGTTGTGGCCAGCTTTATTTCCTCCTGGGGACTCCCTGAAAGCACACATACAGTGGCAGCTCTGCCACCCTTGCCATAGGTATAACGTATGCTCCACTCAGAGCACAGCCAGCTCTACTGCCTGATGCTGGTTGGAGGTGTGAAATGGACCAGCCCCTATAGGTAGACAATGCCCGCAGGAACACAAGCATAACCAAATGTATTATGCACCCACAGAGGGGGCAAGATTCTGTGCTCCACCTCTAAGAAGAAAAGTACAGGGAGAGACGGATTCAAGATGGCTTCAAGCCAGCTTTGTGCCCTCCTGATTCTGTTTTGCTCTGGAAGCTGCAGTGGCCCTGAGGAGCTGTCTAAGTTACAGTAGACTTGTAGGGCTGTCCTAGGTGGCAGCAGTACTGCCTGGAATCTCCCCAGCACTATGTGCCCAATCAAGTTCCCAACATACTCCTTACATCAGGGCTTACAAGGGGGTCCACAGAATAAGTCACAGACAGTTTTCCTCGGGTCCTGCATGGGAGAATTCTCTCTTGGATGGAATTGGGAATTTTAGGCCCCCCTTTTACTGTAGAGGGGCTGGAAATGGGTGAGAAGTGGGTCCCCAGCATGTTTCTCTCAGACATTTCTCAGCTCAGTTATCTGCAGGTCTTATTTCCAAATCTTATTTTTGTTGCTCCACTTTGAACCTCCTCAAGTCTATTTTTTTTTTTAACGTGAACACATTAATTGAATTTAGGCTTGGATGCAGTTCAATGAGTTTACAACCTGACTTGTTTTACACATGATACTTGTATTAGTAAAATCCAGGTTAGTATTTGCCTTTTTTGCAATAGTATTGCGTTGGCCCATACTTCATTTATTATCCTCTATAAACCACAGATCCTCCTCTGCAATACTAATGTGTAGCCAGATTATATTTGATTATTTCTTCTCTAATGAAGTCTTTTAGCACTACCCTTATCAACTCACCTTTCATTGACTTTAGCCCAGTTGTTCAATTTATCAAGATCATTTAAATCTAGTTTCTGCAACCATGTAGTCCTACCCCTCATTTTCTTAACAGTATGTCTCTTTGCTATCATTTTAAGATCTTATAGTGTACAGTAGCTTTTTTTCCCCTAGAGGAGGAAAAATGGTGAAGTCAAGAAACATGCTAGAAAGACGTGATGGCTTCTTACTAGGGTTTTTTTTTTAGTAGTATTAAATTTCTGGATTTAATAGAATAAAGTTACAAAATAGCATTAAATTTGCTTGCCCTTTTTTATGCCTTTCTCCTAAACCGTTCATATATAGAATGGCATATTGTCTCCAAAATTAATGAGCTGTCTGAATGTCAGAAGGAAAAAAGGAGTAAAAATAAAATCTGAATGTCCTGTCAGGGACTGTTAAAGGGCCAGATGCTGTAGGTAATTTAATTGTGCTTAGCACCCATCAGCAGCTTTGTGAATGTCATGACAAATGCACAGCACCTGCCTTAGCAGTTCAATCAAGTATTAGTAGTTAATGAAGTTAAAGACTGAGAATTAACACCATCTTTTGAAGATGTACGCCAAACCACTGAAAACATATTAAAATTCCTTTGAATAGTGTCTGCTTTCCTTCTGCCCCCACTTTTGGATCCACCTGCTACATAACCAAACCAACTATTCCTACTTTAAACATTTCTGAGCAGCAGTTATGCTATCTGTATTGGCTGACAGAGCATGAGGGTTAGCAACATTAAGACAGATGGCAAGGGATTAATGATTAAACACTAACACCCCTGTACTGTACTGGAACCATTAGTGACTTTTTATTCACTAACTAGGACATCTACAGTTGAATCCAACTATAACGCAGAGTTCCATGTCAGCTAGCAGGTTTAAGGAAATGCAGTTTCCTTTCTAATGAATTGCTATAGTCTGCTAGACAAGACATTTCCTTTTCCTTCTTCTTCATGCTACCTGGGAACATGCTGACACTCTACTAATCACGGTTCTGATCATGCAAACAATTTCAAATACAGGTAGTCCCACTGAGTTCAATGGGACGAGGCACATAGGTAAAGACAGGCACTTGCATTTGCAGGATCAGGGCTTATTTTATTAAGAAGCCCTCCCTTTTATTTCTATGTCTGAGATGGACATTATATCAGGACAAGAGATAAACTTCCTAATATGACAAGGTATGAGCAAATGTATGCAGTTTCATTACATGTTTCACATATATGTTTCTCCAGGAAGAGTATTCACCATGCTGGAGCAATAAAGGATCACTAGAATCTCTTATTTCCTCACTAATTGGAAGAAAGGAGAAATTAAAAAGGAAGTGGGAGAAATCTCAACTGCTTTTGTAAACTAATTCATTGTAAAAATAGAATACAACTAATTCATCTGAAGAAGGAAAATGTGTTGACAGTATGCTTTGGACTCTTTCACTAACCTCTAAATAGATATGAAGTGCCAACATTATGGCGCATAATATACAACATGTATATCTTCAAGTGAAAACAATTCTATGTAGATCGTCTCGCTACCTAACCAAACTATCATAAAAAAGAAAAATGTTTATTTATTTTTATTTAAAGATAGAATCTGTATTTGTAGCTGACTAATTGCCTGCTCTAAAGTCTGTTTCTTGGCACTTATGTAGAAATAACAAAAATGCTAGTCAACTAAAACAATAGAGTGAAATAAAAGAAATAACAAAGCCCCTTTAAATAGCAAAGAGAACAAAAATCATGGCTGTTACAATGCTGGAATACAAAATTAAAGCACACTTCTGTAACATACTTCAGCACATGCTTACCTTTAAGCAAGTGAACAGTCCCAATGATTTGAATTGACTTCGGCTCCTCACAGGCTTAAAGCTTGTCAAATGCTTAAGCATCATGCTGAATTGGGGCTAATACACATGTGCCGACCTTCTGATTTCCTTGACGTACTCGACCCCTGCTTTGCCCTGGAGCACCCACGGAGTTGGGGCCTATGGGCTAATATCTAGAGCTTACTAATTACTTCCAGCAAGGTTTTTTTTTTTTTTTTTTTTAATGAAAATATTGGTGTAAGTGAGAGAAGAACTTATAACAAAAACTGGAGTGGGGGAGAGGGAAAGGTTTTTCCTCTATCATAAATTTAACACTAACAATCAAACTAGGGAATGTTTGCTAGTGAATCAGTATTGTCTAGGGGTTGTATAGAAAAGCAAGGCACTAAAATAGTCTTCAGTTTAAAAAGTTGCTTTAACTTCTAGAATATCACTTCCTCTCCATGCTTCTATAAAACATCTGCAAATTGTTTAACAGCAAAACCATATGAAAACCAGGTGTTACACATACAGATGGGTGAAATCTTTGGGATGAAACTATTTTATCCACTAAAAAATGTAGATTTAGGTCAACCAAAACACTTCATGAATTTGTGGTGTGTTTGCTGAATTGTTTCAGTTGGAAAAAAAAATTCTGAAAAAATTGAAATGACTTTCATTTTGATTTAAATTCAATTTTATTTAAAAATGGTAAAAACTAAAAAAACAAACAAACAGTGAACTGAAAAAAATCTTTGGGAAATCTCCCTGTATTAAATTCATGCATCACTGTGGGCCAGAGATTGTATGTAATTGTATGTAATGATTTAGTTAGGGTTGGTCCTGCTTTGAACAGGGGGTTGGACTAGATGACTTCCTGAGGTCTCTTCCAACCCAATCTTCTATGATTCTATGCATTCCATGGGGAAGGTGATCACAGCAACTTAATTCAGGTTGTAACATCTTCAAAGAGGTACCACCACCAAGGGAGGCTCACGCATACTAGTTCAAACTGGATTCTGTAGTATAGTGGTATAGCTGTACATCAGATGTAAAAAATATGAATTAAAATCTAAAAAAGTACATAAAAAATTAAAAGCTATCAAACATTTTGTAATAAACATCTTCAGTTTAAGAAGGAATTATTGCCAAGCTAAACAGACCACAAAGAATACTGCAAATGGTTTGAACAAGGGTATCTATTTTAAATTGAAATGCAATCTCTCTCTACATAACTAACACACACAGATATAACAAGATATTTGTTTTATATTGAAATATTATATTTAAAAAGGTGATAATCAGTTGGTATAATGAGAAGTCAAGTGAAGTGAAGTGAAAATCTTCAAGGTAAACCCAACCAAAGCTAATGGTCATAGGCCTAATTAACTGTTTGATGGCAGTTACACTGAGACATTTTAACAATTAAGTGACCCTACTACCTTCACCTGAAGTGAAGGGAAAAAACTTTTATATAGATGTGTCCAGCTGTTTTGTATTATTTCATTACCTGTTGCATTGTGTTGGTGTTGCATACTGAATGATGAACTACTAAACAAGAACACAGTCTCAAAAGGAATATGGACTGACTTTACATAAAGACAATTTTTACGTCAAAATGGCTATTTTGGCAGACACCTCAAAGTGCTGGCAGAGCACTGAACATGGGAGAGAATATGAAGTCATGCAAAGTTGGCCAAAGACCATACTGCAAGAGGGGCCCATAGAATTTAACTTGTGGGAGTATGCTGGTGACTTGAGCTAAATCTGCAGTTGTTCAACGTATAGCTCAAGAACTTTTACACAAACTAGTTTGGTCTCAGGTGTATTAGTATGCCCAAAATGTTTTTCATGAAGATGATGGAATTTTTCAGAGACAAAATTGCAAGAAGTCACAAAAGTGACACCACATTGCACACTGGAAGATAAGAAGGGACACAATTTATATTCTAGTTGGACATTTCAATCTTCACTGAAAGCGTGTGTCACCTTCTAACTGGCCCACATCAGGTTTGCCAAAAAGATATCTAAAGCACATTACCTATCAGAAACTATATAAAATAGGCTTACTGTGTTCAACATCACTTTCTGAAGTGAAACATTCTGATGAAAGATATGGAGAGAGGCCTGTTGGCTGGCCACTGAGGGCACTCCCTATCTCATAACAAAAATCTTGTCACTGACAAGCATCTTATTAACACTTTTCTTTTCTTTTTTTTTTTATAAAGTTTTTCTCTATTTCAAGAAAACCATCATTGCAACTGTGAAGCTGAGCTGGAGAACCTACCTCCATGCCAGTTCAACTGAGAAGCAGCAAATAGTCTTATCTCAATGATGAGTTGGTTATCTTAAGCTAGATGCTTCTTAGAAAGTATATTCCTGAGTAAAAATTTCTGTAAATAACTGTATATGTATAATATTTTGCTAACAAGTTTAATCTTAGCTGCCTAGATATTACTTTAAAATCAACAAGTAGTTGAAAGTTGAGTCTAGAGAAACTTCTCAATGCTGCCTATGGGGCCTGATGTGATGGGCATTCTCAGAGGCTACCTAACAGCTTAGGCCATGTACAAAAAAAATCACTATTGTAGGAGATGATGGTGGTGCCTGCTTCCCTTTTTAGCCCCGTCCTTATAGCACTCACGAAGAATGTGGGAGATCTGGGTTCAATTCCCACCTTTGCTTGTTATGGAGCAGGGATTTGAACCCACACTCCCCCCATCTCTCAATTGAATCTCTCCCTTTGAAGCCATTCTATATTGTATAAATAATTAAATACTCATTGGGCCAGAGTAATAATGAGAATGAATCTATATCCTAGTGGTTAGGGCACTCACTCCAGTTCAAGTCCCTGGTCCAATAGCTTTTTAATTATTTACCCAAAGTGGAGTGGTTTCAACATGAGACATTGAGAGATCCACTTCAGAATATCCCATAGCTCAGTGGTTAGGATATTCTCCTGAGACATGGATTCAGATTCTCTCCACATCAAGTAGTGGGAGGAACTGAGCCCAGGTCACCCATATCCTAGGTGAGTGCTACAACCACAGGTCTAAACATTATAAGATATAAAAGTTATACCTTGTTTTCTTGTGAGAAAGGACCTAGGCACCTAACTCTAGGAGAGGTTCACAGCTGTGAATCCTGAGTGAAGATAGGCACCTAAGGCGCTTGAGGATGCGGCTTAGGCCACAGCTCCTAACTCTCTCCATGCATTGTATAGGGAGCCTGGGTGCTTAACTCAGGGCTCTGATTCAGGTGGCAGGGTGCCTAACATTAGGCATTGCCACACTGAGCCCAAGTCCCCTTTCTGGCAGCTTAACAAAAAGAAATTGGAGTAAGAAGTGAAGAGATTAAAAGCTCTGCCGGAGGGGGGAGCCCAGTGAGCTTCCCAATAGGGCTGCCAGACCCCTGCACCACAGCTCTCTTTTGTAGAGCCCCTTTCACAGTATGGCTGGGGACTACCCATGATAAAAAAAAAACACTATAGTGGGGGTGGTAAAGGAAATGTTACTAAACAGCTGGGCAGCAATAACTATGACAGGGCATTTGTCAGAAGAGCCAAAGCAAGTAAGGATTCAGAGAGTTACCAGAGTAACTCACATGGTGCAAATTAGGAAAAATAATTTTTTTTTAATAAGACTATGGAAAGAAGAGTGTGGCAATTAATGAGGTGGAAGCACAGAAGACCAAGGTGTGGTTCGATGCCAAAGGAGACCTGACCAATCATCAAGTAGGATCTATAGTCATGATCCAGGCTCCCTACCACTCTTTCTGAAAGGGTATGTTCCATGAGTGATATTGGATCGACTTGCCCCTCCGTATGCTTAGTAGACCTGAGAAGTGAAGAGCAGACTTGGGTTCAGGGAGGCCAAGTCAAAGCTCATGAAAGTAAGTAAAGAAAGAGGTGAGAAATGGTTTCTTCCCTTTTTGTCTTATAGATTTGCAACAATGAAGTCGTGGAAGCTTACAGCGTTGTGTGTTCTGATGTGGAGGATGGCATTGGTCCCAAGTTTTAGAAACACTCCAATTGAGGATTCCTCAGTCCCAAGGCCACCTCAGAAGTACAACAGACTCCAATTGCACCATAAGAATGGAGGGAAAAATATATACAAGCCACCATCTGGAACTAAACAAAATCAAACTATCTTTCTAGGAAATTTGTCTTGTTCAGACACAGGGGTAGTATCGGCAGCAGTTGGAGAACTACCAGGGGTGTGTTCGAGTGGTATCTGTGGGCCAAAATGCACAACTGGGGAAAGGGCTGTATGATTTGAGAGTTTGTGGGTCTATAATACATTCCAGGAAGGTGGTGGCATATAAATGAGTCTGGGGCTTTTAAACAAGACTATGGAACATTGTGATATATAAACAAGTATGGGTTTTTTCTAAGGCAAAACAATTTTACTTTAGTAGGCCCAATTGGTGGGCTTGTAGGTAAATAGAACCCAGCTGTTTTGGTGGTGAATAATGAATAATAAATAATATGCAACACCCCAGCCCAAAATACGTACCTCAACCATAGAATCATTTAAATATGATGCTCTATAGAAACCGTACAGTCAGAAGGGACTCTGTGGCAACTATATTGGGTGGCCTGGGAGTTGGGGTCTCTCTATGGAATTCTGCAAACATTAAGGGATTAAACCTTAAAATTAACTTGATGATTGATAAATTTGATCACCTTAGCATTGATGTATGCCAATAGAGATACCTGAGTGACAAAAGCTGGAGTCAAAATGAGTTCTTGAGAAGCTGAGTGGAAAGAAGTCTCGGAGGGAATCCCAACAAGGTGGATACTCTTACTACTCACTAAAAGCGTCTTTGTGCACTTTAGATTAAATACGCTTTAAAGTACACTAAACAAAGGGTACTTTTAGTACTTAAAAAGAGCATCCTCATGGGGAGTTAATGCAGAGTAGCTAGTACCCTGCCAATTCACATGCTATCTTGCTGAACAATAAATTCCTGTGTAGACAAACCCAGTCTTTGTGTATTTATGTAGGGTAGGTGGGAACACATGGAAAACTAATAGAGATAGTACGAAGACATTAATGGGTGTTGCAAATCTTGTGTAAATGGAGGAAAGGGTAGAGTTAAGGTTATGTGGGCACCTTGAATGATAATTTCTTGACATTTTTCATGTATAAATTCTTAATTCTTACTGGGAATTAATGAAGATTTTTGCCATTGGAACTTTTGGGTTTTGGTCTTATGATTTCAAAAATGTACTTATGCATTACACATCAATACTAAGTGCTAGCAAAGTTTAAAGGCATAAATATAAACCATTTCTGAATTACCGACTCTTCTAAAAAGGTTGAACATTTTTTAATTAGAAGTTGTAGTTGGAAACAAAGTTTTTTTTCCCTTCTATGAACCTTGAATTTTGAAATCTCAGCTCTTTAAAACTTTCAAATTAAATTATTATTTTTTTAAATTCTGGTCTGCAGTTAAACATGAAAATGTTTAGACCAAAAGATTGCTTATGTTTGTTTGTTTTAAATAAAGCCAGAAGGGATTCAGAAATAGGTCTAGGTCCAATATTTTAAAAAAATGGGTGCCTAAAGGTTAGGCTCCAAAGTCCATTTAGACACCTAAATAAGGGGCCTAATTTTCAAAAGCAATGAGCATTCAGCTGTTCTCATTGAGATTAATGGGAACAGCTAAGTGCTCAGTGTTTTTACAAATTAGGCCACTGATATAGGTGCCTAAATATGAAGTTAAGATCCTAATCAGGCACTCATTTAAAAAAAATGGCTAAAACAAAATGCATCTTTCAGCGTTACCCATGCAATGACTACATGATGAAAAATGTATTATTTCTGGAGGTAAATTTTTTTCCCTTATCCAATTGTTATTCTGCACCTGTCCTACTTGCCTATGCTGCTCAGTCACTGACATTAAAGTAATCTTTGCATTATTGCAATGTTCCTAAAGAGACCCTTCAACTAAAATTAGGATTTCATTACACAAAATGAAGGCTCCATATTATCTGTCCAAGGTTTTTATTACAAAAAACATAAATATCATTTCAGTAACATGCACAAACACAACATATGCTTCTTCAGATTCTACCATTTGCCTGGCTGTTTAGCACAATCCATAGTGATACTAACACAGAGAGCTGATGTTCCTGTGACTTTCTCTCCTTCTAATTTTTCAGTGTTAGCATCAAGACAGCTAGCACTGCACACTGATAACAGACATGGCCTTGTTATTATAACGACTCAGAGCCATGACTTTATATTTAAATATATATAATTGAATTCTCCAGTGCTACCTGTCGCCATTGTTTATACTTTCCACCTTCACTCCTTGTAGATTGGGATGTGCTCCAAAATGTCTTCATGACGTACTTTATTTCCCTCCTCTACTGAATATACTTCATCATCCTGAGTCTCTCATGGAATTGAGTACCTCATTTATTAACAGTTTTATTCAGAGTCTTCCATCTCCCTGAATGATCATACCTTACTTTTTTCTTTTCTTTAAAACAGAAAATGGTAGCTAGATTAATCTTCCATTTGAAGATCTTCAGAAGGACTTAAATTGTCATTTAAGTATTGAGTATTTCCTAGAGACCCGCGGGGCACTGTGGGGCTTGGGGCATTAGCCCCATGGGGCTTGCCGGGGTTTCTGAGGGTTTGACAATATTTACCGGAGCTCTGCTCCAGATAGCTCTGGCTGAATTTAAGCCCTGCTCTTCAGACCTTTCTAGTCTAGCATGGACACTTCTCCAAATATCTCAGATGAAGAGTGTGTATTCTCCTAAAGTTTGACCAGTGCAGCAATTTGGATGTCAAGATCTGGGTCCAGATTATCCACAGTGTGGCCCCTTGTGTAGGCATTTATATCTGTGTAAAGTGGGTGTAAAATGCTACTGTTCTGATTTGGTAGCATTTTACACCTGTTTTCTACACATGTAAATACAAAGTGTAAGGTAGTAAAGAATCAGCCACGAAAAGTCTTGTTCTTGAGATTCTCAATAACATTGTATGCACCACATTCCTCTTACACTCTTACAGGAGCATTTCAGATTTTGTAACGTTCACAAACCACCATTCTTTTCTATTTGTTCCACTTTTAGGATGAATTGACAATTCAATTCATTTTCCATTTTAGGCCACTATTAATTTCTCTGAATCCTGTAGCCTGATGTTCATAAATAAAAGAACATCCACAACTTGTATTATCAGCAATAAAAGGTGTTAGTGCTCAGCATTTCTGAAAAATATCAGGCTACTCACTCCATAGACTTCACCAAAAAATAGAGAGAAAAAGATAAATGGGACAAAATGTAAATCACACTTATAGTTAGGAACATTCCACTCTCTTGATTTAATCTGCACCAGCTGTAGACCAATTAAAGAGTTCCCAGGTGTTCACATTAATGACTAAAACAGCAACACATGTTTTCTTTAGGGCTATTTAAGTATTTATAATATTAAACTCAAATACAATGTGTCTAAGCAGATCAGGTCACACACACACACTTTTGCAATGTTGTATTGACTTGACAAAAAATGGTATCACCAACCAGAGTACCAGATTCACGGCTGCAGATGTAAATGAGTGTCACAGAAACCCCACCTTTTAACAATAACAGCTGAAGCAGAACGTTTTAATAATACATCTGCTAGAAGCAACAGGCACTGGCAAGTACGAAGTGGCTAAAACAGATATCAGTTTAATTTCTTCTCATCTGTATCTGATAAAAAGTCTGGTTACTTTTGCACATCTTTTTCCCATGGTCATTTAGAATAATCAGCAAAGATGATGGGTTTCTGTGAAAGATACTCCCAAACAAGTGTAGTTTCTACAGGCCTGAAGCAAGAGTCTTAACTCCACATGAAGGCAAAAAGTAGTAAGTCATGAAAGCTAGAATTTACAAAGAAACTAACTGTAAAACTATCTGAGGATTCTTGAATATATGAAGTAGCAGACCATAAAGAATGTGTGTAATAGGAGCAACATTGCTCAATCTAAGGAATTAAAGGAAAATGAAACCAGACTTTTACAGGAATTACTGATTAATGAATATGAATATCTGTCAAAAAATCCCTGCCCACCCCATCTCTTAGCCCTCCCTCCTGAAAAAGGTAGATAATTTTTCTCAGTCATCAGACAAAACAGACATACTGCAGGAAGAGAGATCTCCTGACTGCTTAGAAGCTGGAGCATCTCCCTTAAGAACGAACTTCAGAAATAGTAATCACAACACATGAAATACCTAAAACAAATTTCAGTCCTCTCCTTGTTCAGAAACAACATATGATAGTTAATGGCCTAACACTAGATAGAACCATTGGGCTTTCATAATGTTAGGTGGTTTTCCTTATAAGCATTAGTGTTTATAAAGTCTGTTTTTTTAATTCTCATTTTTTAATGAGAGGTTGACTTGTTTTACCAAAAACTTTTCTATTCCATGCCTGAGTAGTCCAGGTTAGTACCTATTCTTGAAGCATACTGAGAACAGCAGGTATCATTTATAAAATGAAAAAATATCACTGTGAGAAAAGCGAAGTGTTAGAGTCCTTCTTCAAGGCACAGATTCCAAATCCCATTAAACACTGATTGCTTTAGAGTTCTGTGGAAGGCTGATGATTTGAGAGAGTCAAGGCCACGGCATAGAGTGGATCCCATATTCGTTTTTCTGTTGGTGCTCATGAACAGTAGAATATCAAAGTTTCTTATCTAACTACACATTAAACATTTCCATTACATGCCCATATCTTTGCAGTATGGGGGAAGTTCTGTTATTCTGAAGTAAAGCTAATAAATGAAAACATTCCTCATTACTACTCCAACTTTCTCCTTACTCACAACCCCACACTTCAATTTTTTCTCTATATCTTGTGGTTTTGTTGTATAATACAATGGGCAATCACTGGTAGATTATTATCATTATTAATTATTTTGTGCTATTTAAAAGTAAATTTGTGGATACCAAATGCATAGTTCAAATATTAAAGTAGTATGTAGAATTGCCCAAAGGAGGAGATAATTTACTAATGGCTGCTTTTCATCCCAAGAGATGTTTAACCACTTTTCTTGCAGAAACTAAAATAATATCTACTATGGAAAGAGAGTGGAAACTGAATGTGATAATCTACTGGAAATATCTTTGGGAGACAAACATACTGAAGTTTTGTAAAAGATGTAAAAATGATGCACAGCAGTCAGGTGGCTTTCGGCGGCGCACCTGTGGGAGGTCCGCTGGTAACGCGGATTCGGTGGCATGCCTGCGGGAGGTCCGCCGATCCCGCGGCTTCGGCGTACTTGCCGCCGAATCTGCAGGAACGGTGAACCTCCCGCAGGCATGCCGCCAAAGGCTCCCTGACTGCCACCCCCACAGCGACTGGCAGGCCGCCCCCTGCGGCTTGCCGCCCCAGGCACGCACTTGATGCGCTGGTGCCTGGAGCCGTCAAAATTGTCAAGTCAGGATTATAGCTATTAAATGCAGATATTTTATAATATCTTTCATCTAACAAAAAAAAGATAAAAAATGCCCTTCCTAATTTTAAAAATTGTTAGGACTTACATATGGATGTTTTTGGGTGGAGAGAAGAAACTGACATAACTGTATTTCTGAATGGCTATTTTTTCACCTCTGAAATGTTAGCTTAACCGTTTTCTTAGGAATGCAAAACTTCTAACTGAAAGGTAATGTGTGCTTTGCTTTCAATGAAATGGGAAAGAGGCAGCATTTTGCTTTCATAAGTAGGACTCCACATCTGTCACAGAAGTCACGGATTTGGTGAATTTCCGGGACTTCTGCAACAGCCAGTGTGGCTGACCCCAGGGCTGCCCAAGCAGCTGGTTCTGGGGCCAGCTGCTCAGATGGCTTCGGGGACAGCCACACCGGCTGCTGCTGGAGCAGCTCTGCAGCCAGCTACTTGGGCGTCCCTGTGTGGCTGGCCCTGGGGACTGCCTGAGCAGTGGTCCCAGGGTGGTCAGAGCAGCTGATGCCTGATGGCCCCCAGCAGCTGGTGCTGCTGGCTCCATCCCCCCAAGGCGCTGCCTCCCAGTACCATCCCCCCCTAAGATTTAGTCATGGGTATTTTTAGTAAAAGTCATGGACAGGTCATGGTCCGTGAATTTGTTTATTGCCTGTGACCTGTCCATGACTTTTACTAAAAATACTCATGACTAAATCGTAGCCTTACTCATAAGCAATAAAGCTGAGCAATAAAAAATCGTAGAATTTGCAGATAATGTTTCTGCAAAAAATTTTGGTTTTAAACAAATAGCATGTTCCAACAAAAAATATTTTGTTGAAAAATTCCCAACCTCTAGTAAAAACTTCTATAAAGTTATAAATACAACATTCTGAATAGTTTAACATTACTCAGTATTTTGTGTTATTTCTTCTTGAATTTATAAAGAATATGACAACATTCATTTGGACATATTCTTTTCCCATAGAATATATAGTATATTGATTCTCCAGGTTGAATACACCTTAGGTTTCATAACATGAGACAGAAGAGTTCTTTATTTAAAAAATCCCTTTTTAATATCCTTTTCCTGGGGAACACAAGATTCTTTTATCCAAAAGGTTTACTACATAGACAAGATGACAGCAATATTTTATGATAACATCAATGATATAAACCCTAGACAGAAATATTACTTTCATGAAAAACTTTTTACTACAGCATCCTGTATAGTAGAACAATCTATTAAAACTGTTAATAACAACACTAACACTATATAGCAATTACTAACAGAGTGTAGAGGTTTTTGTTTTTCTTCTACCCTCCCCATGGCAAGATTTGTGATAGACAAGATCAAGAGATTTTTAAGGCAACAATATCAAAAAAGTCAGAACTATTGTTAAAGGAAAACCAATAAACTTTTGGTTTCCCAGCCAGTATACATTTACTTTCCTTCTAATATATCAGGAGTGGGCAAACTTTTTGGCCCGCGGGCCACATCTGGGTGGGGAAATTGCATGCAGGGCCATGAATGTAGGGCTGGGGCAAGGGGTTGGGGTGCGGGAGGGAGTGCAGGGTGTGGGAGGGGGTGCGGTGTGCAGGAAGGGGCTCAGGGCAAGGGGTTGGGGCACAGGAGGTGTGCAGGGTGTACGAGAGGGCTCAGGGCAGGGGGTTGGGGTGTGGCAGGGGGCTTAGGACAGGGGGTTGGGGTGTGGGATGCAGGAGGGGTTTGGGGTGTGGGCTCCGGCCCGACGCCACTTACTTGGAGTGGCTCCCGGGGTGGCAGCAGCGTGCAGTGGGGCTGAGGCAGGCTCCATGCCTGCCCTGGCCCCATGCTGCTCCTGGAAACAGCAGGAGGGGGCGGGGAGCAGAGTGCGCCGCGTGCTGCCCTCCTGCGGGTATCTCCACTGAAGTTCCAATTGGCTGCGGTTCCCTGTTCCCAGGCAATGGGAGCTGGTGGGGGGGGGGGCAGTGCCTGCAGGCGAGGGCAGTGCACAGAGCCCTCTTGCCCCCCCCAGGCCAGACATGGTGCCGGATGCTTCCGGGAGCGGCACAGCACCACGGGGGTGGCAATCCTGCGGGCCAGATCCAAAGCCCTGATGGGCCGGATCTGGCCCATGGGCCGTTGTTTGCCCACCCCTGTAATATATCCTCTATCTGGGACATTTAATTATTTTAAAGGGTACCTCAGTATCGATCTTTTTCATCAGTACTCTCAAGGCCATGAATGAGAGTCCTGTGCTCGCCACTAAAATATACAGCCTTATTAGTAATAGAGATATGCTTTAACGTTTAGTAAATCATACTTACGATATAGTTAAATTTTAGAAAATAGTAGACTTAATAAAAGCAGGATAAAGTAAAAGGAAATCAAAATAAAATGTACCACATTAGTTATATTAGGAAGTTAGTAACATTAGACCACTTTGAATTTTAATTTCATTTGGAATTTTTAGCTCTTATATTTTGTACTTCAATTGTAAAATAAAGATATATCAAATACATTTTCATTAATGACTGGAAATATGTTTACAGTACAATTATGTACTGACAACACAGACAACATTTTGCTATCTGAGAAAGAATTTCAAATAGGTTTACACTATTTACATTCTGCCAAGGGGGGGGGGGGGCAAGTGGGGCAATTTTCCCCAGGCCCCGGGCCCCGCAGGGGTCCCCACGAGAATGTCAGAGGCCCGGCCCCAGCCCCGCCTTCACCTTCCCCCATCCCCCGGCACCTCAGCACGCCGCGTCCAGGAGCAGCCCTGGACAGCGCTGCAGCAGCGTGGTTTGGGCGGGGCCTGAGGTCCTCCCGCTTGGAGCTGCGTGGTAAGGGGGCGGGGCTGCTAGCTCCAGTGGGCCAAGCGGAAGGAGCTCCTGGACACGGCTTGCTGAGGCTCTGGGAGAGGGGGGAGGCAGCATGGTAAGCCCCTCTGAGCCGGGCACACCCCGACCCCCAGCTCTGAGCCCAGCCCCTCTGAGCCAGGCACTCCCTGACCCCATCCCCCACTGCCCTGACCCCCAGCTCCGAGCCCAGCCCCTCTGAACCGGGCACCCTCTCTCCCCCCTCCCCCCCACAGCCCTGACCCCCACTTCCGAGCCCAGCCCCCTCTGAACTGGACACCCCCCGACCCCATCCCCACACAGCCCTGACCCCCCAGCTCCGAGCCCAGCCCCTCTGAGCCAGGCACCCCCCAACCCCATCCCGCCCTCCAGCCCTGACCCCCAGCTCCGAGCCCAGCCCCTCTGAGCTGGGCACCCCCTGACCCAGAGCCCAGCTCCCCACCCAGCTCTGGGCAACAGTAGCGCCACCCCCAGGCAGCGACAGCCCATTGGCACCAACCATCATCATCACCCAGTGACAGCCCATATGTAATTGCAAATGTATACATGCCATTAAAGCATTTAATGTTTTTAAATAATGTATTTAGTGTATTTTCAAATTATTAAAAATTAATTTTTGAATGTATTTCACTGGTTATTTTTTACATTTCCAAATACACGTTACTATAGTATTTCAACTTTTTTTTATGGAAGGGGCCCCCGAAATTGCTTTGCCCCAGGCCCCCTGAATCCTCTGGGTGGCCCTGCATTCTGTTACTCGGATTGTGCAATCCAATCTGTCTAGGACTGAATTCAGGATCCAGGCTAGGGGGACCAATTCAATGCTCATTGAAGAGATGGACGTTTTTCTGCTAGAAAACTGATAATTACTTTCCATGAAAAAAATTGAAAGAAGCCAGAAAAATTTCATTTTGTGCAAAACCGTCTGCTGAAATATTTGTTTGTGACAAAAAAAAAGAAAAGAAAAAAAAATATTTTGATGAATGAAAAAGTCATTTTTTCTCTCTCTTTTTTTTTTTATACTGGCTCTACTTTCCATTGACTCCAATGAGTGTTGAATCAGGTCCAACATGTTATTCTTCAGTATGATTATCAGAGCTTTTGCAATAAATATTTTACATCACTGAATAAAAATATTATTCATGAGACTTAAATAATACATATAATCTTCTTTAAAGAAGAACACTCACCTACAGTCAGTTGTCCAGTTAACTGTCCCATGTGATTTCTTGCATTCACTGTTACGTTCCTGTCAGACTGTAAGACCAATGGGCTATCCTGGTAAACATGTATAAGACAAACAAATGAGAGAAAAAAAAAGATGTAGAGGTAGAATTCAGTTAGAACTGTAAAAATAACCCCAGACATATGATGATAGGGTCTTGCCAAAACATTATATTCTTATTTTACATCAAAATTCATGTAAATATATTCAAAGAACAAAAATCTTAAAAATGAAAATCTTACTGCACAGCCTCTATTTTTAGAGATCAGATATGAAATCATGCTCTAGAAATCAGGTTTTATTCTCTGAGGATCACGTTTGGATGATACAATTTATGAACTAAAAATAATAAAAATGTTGCATTTTATCTTAACCTTTACCATGTAACAAAATCCATGTAGTCTTCATACAATACCCTTAGGTGTTTGTAAAGTAAGATTATAAATGATATTAAGCCTTTGGAGGAGTAAGTGTTATTCCTATTTCCGGACTGATGAAAACAGAAGTGTAGAAAGGTTACAGAGGACATCACCAAGTTAACAATCACAATGAATTATTTTCCCTACACTTATTACAAATAGTGCCTGAGATTAGAGAGGATTTTCTTTTTATAGCTTGTTAGCTTTGTGCATTTGACATGACCTTGTGTAGGATCAGTTCCACTATTTCCACTACTTAGTTTGTCCAATTGTTTACATGGGCTTTTCATATAACAGGGGAGGGAAATAAATTTTAAAAAAAAGACATGCAATACACCCTCGCTATAACAAACCTATTGGGATCCAGGCCATTTGTTCATTATAGCCAGGGGTACGTTATAGCAAAAAAAAAAAACAATCACAATGAGGCCTGTTGGCTCCTGCCAGTGGAGTGGGTCCAGAGTGTCAGCTCAGCTCTTAGCCACATGGCAGGCTGGATAAAAACTGTGCACCCATATGCAACATCCTCCCCCCCCCTCCTTTTTTTTTTTTTTTTTAAACAGTACAGTACTGTAGTTGGGATCCAGGGTCTGTGTTCATCATAGCTAAACGTTAATTATAATGAAGGGAATTATAGCAAGGGTGTGCTGTATGTTATTTTAAATCCACAAAATTTGGCATAAATAAATGGATCAAGGACACCACATTCAGATATGGCACAAAGAATATTGCTACAGGAAGCCAGTCATGCATATTTTTAAAATTAGATTTATAATGGAAAATTTAAAACAAACGTCATAATCCTACTCAAAATGTGAGTTTATGGATCCGTTTGAACAGCACCTCTAAAGTTCAGAGGTATGGTTTGGACTGATTTGATTTAGATAAGCATGCTTGCATTTTAGCTAAAAATTCTGTTTTTAAAGGTATTGGTTTGTGATTTCAAACAGTATTACATTAAAGTGCACTAGGGAACTTTCAATGCAGACCACTAAAGTCTATACGGAGCAGTGCTTGCTAACAAGTTTGACAGTGATATAGACAATGGCCTGAGATTATTGTTGTATTTATCTATTACATTGAACAGCCATGAGATGATACATTAACAAGTAGAGCTGGTTGAAGAAACTGACAAAACCATATTCTGTTGGAATATTCAGTTCCATTGAAATAGAAACTTCATTAAATTGGGTCAATTATACCAGATTTTATTTCAGAAGAAAACTGGTGGGAAAAGTTTCAATTATGTTGAAACATCCAATTTTAACATTTTTTGGAATGAAACATTTTGATTTTTTGTTTTGAAATGGCTTTTGTTTTTGTTTTCTAACTTTATAATATAACATAAAAAAATAAAAAAATTAACTTCAGAAATTCAGTTTTGTTCTGATTCTGAAGTAAGCCAAATTTTGAAATCCTTCATGAACCAGAATGTCCATCCTCTGCACAGCTCTATTAACAACCTAACCCAGAACTGTGACTTAAGTAAAATTTTTGTATCAAATAACCAATTCCAAGAGCCATCCTGTCCTGCAATTTATCTGAACTTATATGAACCTATTTGGTCTAAAACCTTGATTGTGCATATGGCAAGATCAGGTTTTGACCTAATAAGCTTTAAATTACCTGGGATGAGCCTACCTAAGAGACCACCTCTTTTCCTGTGAAACACTATCACAGTTACACTCAGCTGAGCCACTGATGCTAGATCCTTTCTTGATATAATAGAGTTGATACAATAGAGAGTAGGCAGGACATTCTCTGTTCTCATTCAACCCCTGGTACAATACAGCCTGAATTTGCAACTTCCAGGGCATACTGCAGGGTCCGTTTGTCTCATCCAGCTTTTGAAGAAGTATTAAGGTACAGGGTAGTTAGCATTTGATTATGAGCTGCTGCTTTGGCATGAAGGGTGAGTTGACTGAACTGCATATTTAGTTTGTGAATTTAAATGATTGTAAGTCACGAGGAGCTTGATTATGGGTTCTTTTGTTATTCTAACTAAAAAGAAAATTAAGAAAATAAATTTAAAAAACAGCTGCTTGTGGTCACTCTTTTCTAGAAAGAGGGATCATCTCCTCCCCACTAACTCCTCATCATTGTTGAGAAGATGGGGAAATGACTAAGAAAGTCACAGTTGAACTTATTTTACTTGAATGATGAATTGTAGCTGTACTTCAATCTTGCATACCCCATCGCCTTTTTCTTCTGGCACAGAGCGTTCCTTTATCATAAAAAGCTCTTCTGGATTGTGTTTCC
This sequence comes from Emys orbicularis, assembly GCF_028017835.1. Lineage (NCBI taxonomy): Eukaryota > Metazoa > Chordata > Testudines > Emydidae > Emys > Emys orbicularis. The sequence continues at coordinate 90,722,093 of NC_088687.1, read as the reverse complement.
AGTGATTTTTAATCCTAAAATGGTACTCGGTCTGTAGAAAGGTCTGAAATTATTTTGACCTAGTTTCTAAAACAGTAAGTGTGTTTTGTCTTTCACTGGACCCTACAACAATCTTATGTATTTCCCTGCCAAAGAGCTTGCTTGGCTTGTCTATTTTCTTTCCAGTTGCGGAGCCATAACTATCTGAGACACTGTGTTCAGAGCAACCATTTGAGCAGAGAATATGATCATACCAAGGGATGCATCAGCAACAAAAGCAGCTGCTATGGATATTTTTCTCAGCACTGATTTTATTTTCATGTCCCCTATGGACCTTTGAAGATCATTAGCACAGGCAACTGCCTCTCTGGCAAAAGAGGTTGTAATACTCATCTGAAGCTTCAAAATGTATCTTTAAAGAGCCCTTTACTCTGCTGGCTAGTCAATTTTTCGAAAGAGACCCTTCTCACCCAGAATAACCATATCCTTATCAAGAGAGGCTATTATCATGTCTACCTTTGCCTGCTGAACTAAATCTTTAGATTCAGCAGCTTACTGAAATTGAGTAGCTATCTCAGAGGTCTTTGCATTCTCATCCAAAGGGTTTTTGTTTTCTTTTCTCACTTAGGAGAATAACTAACTTGATTATCACATGCTTTCTGTTCCTCAGGTTAGTGCTCTGATTGTAAATGAAAACCTAGGGTAGAAACTCTTAAGTGTGACTGTTTGGCATGTGGTTGTTTGCTCGAAAAGTGTGAATTGGGAGTACTTTGTTCCAGGTGGGCCTTGAGTGGTTGATTGGAGGGAAGGCTTTGAGCCAGGCCAACTGCTTTGAGCCAGCAGCCTTATAAAAAGGTAGCCAGATACAACCGAGGACTGGCAAACAGAGGGAGTTTGCCTGGAAGTTCACCTGGGGGGAGTTCCCACAGAGTGTTTTTGCCTTTCGGGCTTCTGTGAGCAGTAAGTACACCATCTGAAGAGGCTCTTAGAAGGAAGACATTATGGATAGTGAGCGATCAGCTGTTGTAACCTGCACAGGATGGGCCATGTTTGTCTTTCTCCCAAAGGATAGAAGCAACTTCATCTGTGCGAAGTGCAAGCTGGTCTCCATATTGGAAGAGAAGGTTAAAGGACTAGAGACCCAAGTATCAACCCTGCATTGAATCAGAGAAAATGAAGACTTTCTGATTAGAAGTCAGCATTTGGTACTGAAGGCACAGCATGCTGAAGAATCAGAGAGGGCAGTGCAGAACAGGGAAGAAAATTGGCAGCATATGATCTCCAGAAGAAGAAAGAGGAAAACCCATGTACCCCTAATGCAGATAGAGGTAAGAAACCACTTTTAGGCTCTCTGCACAGTTGGAGAATGATTTGGTAGAATTTTCTGAGGGAAGGGATCAGAAGGAGACCCCATCAACTGGAAGGCATGGGATGCATTGTCCTAGGGATGGGGGTTCCACGACCATCACTCCCAAGAGAAGGAGACAGGTGGTGGTGGTCAGGGACTCCCTTCTACGGGGGACGGAGTCATCCATCTGCCATCCAGACTGGGAGACATGAGAAGTGTGCTGCTTGCCTGGAGCTAGAATTTTGTTGCCGATGCATCCCTTGATATGATCAGGATGTGATGGCCTGTCTGCCGAGATTGAACAAGCCCCTTCTTACTTCTCCACGCGGGCACCAATGATACTGCCAAGAATGACCTTGAGTGGATCACTGCAGACTACGTGGCTCTGGGAAGAAGGATAAAGGAGTTTGAGGCGCAAGTCGTGTTCTCGTCCATCCTCCCTGTTGAAGGAAAAGGCCCTGGTAGGGACCATTGAATCGTGGAGATAAATATGTGGTTACGTAGGTGGTATCAGAGAGAGGGCTTTGGATTCTTCATCCAGGGGATATTGTTCCAGGAAGAAGGATTGCTAGGAAGAGAGGGGATCCACCTAACAAAGAGAGGGAAGAGCATCTTCACAGTCTTGCTAACCTAGTGAGGAGGGCTTTAAACTAGGTTCACTGGGGGATGGTGACCTAAGCCAAGAGGTAAGTGGGATACCAGGAGGAAACACAAGAAGGAGGGTGCAACAGGGGAGGCCTCCTGATTCATACTGAGAAAGGAGGACAATCGGCTAGTAATCTTAGGTGCCTGTACACAAATTCAAGAAGCCTGGGAAATGAGCAGGAAGAATTGAAGTCCTGGCACAGTCGGGGAACTGTGATGTGATTGGAATAACCGAGACTTGATGGGATAACTCACATGACTGGTGCACTGTCATGGATGGGTATAAACTGTTAAGGAAGGACTGGCGGGAGAGAAAAGGTGGAGGAGTTGCACTGTATGTAAGAGAGCAGTAATGTTAAAACGTTTTTTCCTGTTTGATTCCCATTTAGATGTTGGAAAAGGAACCATCTTCTTCATTACAATTACATTATTTCTTGGCATTGAGTTCTCTTGGATATATTCAGGGAAACAGGTGGGAGGGCATGTCCTTCTCCCCACAAATACAATCCCAGCCATAACTGCCATCACTGCCCACTCCTGAGTACCTTGCTAGCACAACTTGGGATACAAAGTATCTGAACAGAGAGGGAGGAACAAGGAGAAGTCTGTGACATGGCCCTCCTCTTACATCTGCTAAGAGCTGGCCAGCCCTGAAGGGGAGTCCTTACTACACCCTCCTAATAGGTGGCAAAACAGCTGTGTTCTCAATGCTAGGGGCACTCACTGTGTCTTCCTGAGGTACACAGCATCCTGGAGATACCTTAAGCTATACACAGTTCTCCAATATGGACCAATAATTACTGTCACAATCTGGTTTAACATACCAAGCTGAAACCCATAAAAATGTTAAGTACACATAAGAACTTTTTATATATAGTATATATAAAAATATATGAATGAACTGGACAGTCAGCCTTTTTTTAACCCCTAGGAATCTCCCACATTGGAGAAAGAACTGTGTGATAGACAGTCCACTCCCTTATTCTCCTTTTTTACTTTCACTGTGGATCCCACAAACCAGTGAATCAGTGTACTGAAAAAAAACTTTTACACTGGGACAAACTTCATGCAAAAAGCAAATGAATTTATGAGACGTAACCAGTATCATCCTGCATTTCCCCCCAATAGTTAATGAAGGTATTTGTGTCAATATAAGTAATTTTCACCTCAATCCTCTTTTCTGCTCTGGAGCCTGTAGTGAATCCTGAATTTCTGACACATAAAACATTGTCATGGAAATGTCTTTGATGTTACTAATTCAGCACCAACTTCTTCACAGAGTCATAGGTGGGCTCTTAAATAGAACATAATTGATGAAAGATATATCTTTCATCATTAGTGAAAAATACTTGGATTTCTTTCTGTAACACTAGGTAAAAGTTTGACATTTGAAAGAAATTTGGTAAATGGATATTGAGGCCATACCAGAGTCTATAATGCAATTATTTAAAAGGAACATGACAGGAATGCCCTTCTCTCCTTTAATTTTTGCATAAAGCCCTTAGCAATAGTGACGTTAAATAATAAAATCAAAGGGATTAAAAGGGGAGGTGAGAAGGAGTTTAAGAAGTTGAAGCATGCAGATGATACAACCATTATAGACCACAAACTACAATCCCTGAAATTTTTGATTTTGTTGTATTATATTAAAGACAAACTAGATATATCATCTGATGCCACTGTAATCAGGCTGTTACCTGGATTAATCTTGCAATTGGAATATACCTAGGCAGGCGACAGGTGAACCCATTTAGGTATACACAGAAATAACTTAAAGAGATTCATTAAATTTGAATCTAGTTATAAATACAATATAGGAACATTGGGGGAAATTAAAATTCCTTTATCTTTCCCTGTGGAGCAAGATGAACTTAATTAAAATTAATGTTCTTCCAAGAGTATTTTGTAATCTTTGCTGGCTGATGTTCCTGTGTACTATCCGAATATTACTAAAATGAGGGCAGGAATTTGTATGCTAGGAAACCTAGGCTACCTTCAAAAACCCAAAGTTTCAGTCTACAGAACTGGAGGGTTTTGAAGTCCCTTAATTTTAAACAAAACCCTGTAGCTCCAGTTACTTGTCAGAGCAATGAAGCCACCTTTTCACAGTCCAGTTATGACCAGAACCCCACTTTGTACCTCAAGAAAGTTCTGTTTCTAACTTTGACTGAGCCATTTCTGTGCACCACAGAAATGTTTGACCAACTCTGAGGTAAATTAGACAAGCAATTTCTAAGAGAGGAGAGCTGAAAAATGATGGGATAAATAATATACAGCAAATACTCTGAACACTTTTTGAAGTACCATGTCTCAATATTATGGCCTAAAAAATGGGTTTATTCATGAGCGTTTAGCAAAATCTAGAATCAGGATATATGTTTTTGAAGTTATTCATTGTCTAGTTAGAAATGTCAGAATAGTCTGTTAGGTTTGGAAAACCTTTTTGACATTTGCACATAGTCCGACAGACTAGAAATTACTCATGTCTGGCTGATTTTACAATGGATTGGACTGATATACAAGTCCCTTTGTTTTTATTTAGCTGAAAAAATCCTGTGAATTATCAATGTATGTTACAAACATTTAAAAAATGGCTGAAAATTGGTGTGAAATCAGTTTTCTGGGTAAATATCAGGGGACAGGAAGGACATTAAAAAAAGCAACAAATAGAGAAGTCAGAATGTTGAGAGTAAAAGCTGTTTAATGCCATGATGGTTTGTTTCATATGCTATATTTAGCTGCATAATACATAGATGCGTACCCGAACCAACTGGAGCCTCAAGATATTGTAACAAACAGAAGTTAATGTGGTTCAGTATATGGTTTATTAAAAAGAATACTTCTCTTTTTAACTTATGTTTAATATAAGGGGCTTTGTATAAAATCCAGAAGTCCTAGGTAGCAAAGGCTTACAGCAGTTTTTTCAAACTGTCTGTTCCAAAGCTTGTTCTCCTGCATCCTTGGAGTCAGACAAATTTTAAAAAGAGTCTCTCTGAGTTAGCTGAGTTAGGTGGGACACTGAGGATGCGAAAAGTAGGCTCAAATTTTGAAAGTCGGTGCAGTGGATTTTCCAAAATTCAAATGGAGTGATGTTGCCACTGTCTGGTGGAGACATTACCGTATACAGATGGAATTCACTTTGTGCCCTTTCTTCATTAGGAGTCACAAAGAGGAAAATTATACACGAGTAATCTTTAAAGCTTCTTTAGTACAGGCCACTCTTTTGCAATTGAGGTCAAACAAACACAGTGACTTTTCAGAACTATGATTCACTGTTAAAAGTTTCAGGGGACATATTATGAGAGACAATAGCTTCCCACTTCTTTGACAGCTCTTTGTGAAAACTTTGGAAAAACTTTCCAAGTATATACTGCTCACTGACTGGCAAAATGGGTATGAAAAGATTTGGGCTTTTGTTCCGGAATCTCCCCAGGTTTTTTTGTGACAAAATACTGCAGAGACCTTGTTGACCAGAATGACATATATCTCTGTGTTAGACAATACAAGGTCTGTTATAGAACAGGATTCCAAGATTTTTCTGCGCTTCATACAATGGCCGAAGGGTTTCAATCAGAAATTCAAGTTTTGTGCAAAGGATTTACCTAGTTTCAGTAGCTGCTTTATTGATCAGCATTTCAGCTTTTGTGCTGCTGAACTCTTTATGATCTAGAAGGTGCATTAGGACACCCCAGACCTTCTGACAATTTTGTGCAGCTAAGGACAGACTAAACCATCTTGTCGGTACAACAAGAAGTGTAAGACTGCATTCCAATTTGATCTCTTCACAGACATCACAGAAGATGTTTTTCATTTTCCTGGAATGCTTGAAAACCTCATATTCAGTTATGAATGTCTTTAAATTAGCCATTTCTAGAATACCCATTGCAATGTGCATTAGATGAGCTGGGCAAGACAAAGTAATTCAGATTTTTCATTCAGCATTACATTCTGTGTGAACTTTGTGCAGTAAGCGGCTAAGTCAGAATTCACTGATGCCACATCCTACCAGGTAAGTTCATCTTCACATAGATTTACTGACACAGGATGCAACTGTGTGACTATTTGCTAAAATTACTATCTCCAAATCTCCCAAAATAAGTACAGGCTTTTCCACAAAAAAGCCAAAAAAACAACAAAAATTGCCACTGCAGGTCAATCCATTGATGATTTGTCCAAAAAAACAAACAAATAAACACCTAACCATTCCTGGCCAGTCTCACTTAAATTTTGTTGTTCAGGGCAACATCATTCTCCTCTAAGTATTTCTTGGACAGGTTGATTGACTTTGTCGGGGATTTTGCAGCCAGGCAAAAATTCAGTACAAAATCCCCCAAAGGACCATCAGCAAGTCGTGAAAAGCATAAGACATGGTAAAATCAATTTACCACATAATGCAGAGCTCTGTTTTTCTGCTGTGCTGTGTGGATGTTGCTTCCAATGTATGTTTGCTTTTATTTTTATTATCTTCTTTCAGCCTCAAATATAATTTGCTTTCCAAATGTTCTTTAATCCAGTCAGCCCAGGTGTCCACTTCCATGGCACACTTGCAGTGCAAACATTCAACCTTACTCTTGTACTGTTTTTTTTTTAAATATTCATATTCTGAAATGTAATTGGACAGTTTTTCATTTTTGTCCCACTTTAGCAAGAAAAATAGTTCACTAACTTGTATTTGCTTTGAATGTTGATAACTATCCACACTATCTGTAAAGCTGGTAATGTGATGGGCATGGGATTGACAATAATGCACACACACCAAACACAAACACAAACACACACACACACACACACCCCTACCTTCCATCAGGCTTTATTTTAACAGACAGTCTCACATTTACACTAGTTGATTATTAACAAACACATCAATGTATTGGATTTGTTTTAAAGTACTCAGTATTTTCATGTACTTGAGTGGTCTAAAATTTGGGTGACAATTGGTAAAAACCAAATAGGTTTTGTAAAATGTAGGAAAATGTTGGTTAAAAAAGAAATGGGCCTTGCTGATACAGTAGCAGAGCAAGGAATTTTGCCCCTTCTATACTTCCTCCATCATCAACACCCAGTCCTGCCACACATAAAACAGCCTTTCCATCCACCATTCCCATACGTTTGGGCTAATGAATTTAGGGCCTGATCTATTGACAAACTCCAATATACTTCAGTGGACATTAGATCGGGTCCTTACTACTTCAGAGACTAATTCCTTCAAGATCTCCTGGAAAGTTCATGAGCTGTGCAAGGTTTCTAATATATATATATATATATATATATATATATGGTTGCTAAGTCTCTGGTTTCACTTAGGCCTGGTCTACACTAGGAGGTTATGTCGAATTTAGCAGCGTTAAATCGAATTAACCCTGCACCCGTCCACACAATGAAGCTATTTAGTTCGACATAGAGGTCTCTTAAATTCGATTTCTGTACACCTCCCCGACGAGGGGAGTAGCACTAAATTCAACATGGCCATGTCGAATTAGGGTAGGTGTGGATGGAATTCGACGCTAATAGCTCCGGGACCTATCCCACAGTGCACCACTCTGTTGACACTCTGGACAGCAGTCCGAGCTCGGATGCTCTGACCAGCCACACAGGAAATGCCCCGGGAAAATTTGAATTCCTTTTCCTGTCTGGGCAGTTTGAATCTCATTTCCTGTTTGGACATCGTGGCGAGCTCAGCAGCACTGGCAACGATGCAGAGCTCTCCAGCAGAGGTGACCATGCAATCTCAGAATAGAAAGAGGGCCCCAGCATGGACTGATCTGGAAGTCTTGGATCTGATCGCTGTGTGGGGCGATGAGTCCGTGCTTTCGGAGCTGCGATCGAAAAGACGGAATGCAAAGATCTACGAGAAGATCTCAAAAGCCATGACAGAGAGAGGATACAGCCGGGATGCAACGCAGTGCCGCGTGAAAATCAAGGAGCTGAGACAAGGGTACCAGAAGACCAAAGAGGCAAACAGACGCTCCAGATCCCAGCCCCAGACATGCTGTTTCTACGAGGAACTGCATTCCATTCTAGGTGCGGCCGCCACCACTACCCCACCACTGACCGTGGACTATGAGGATGGGATATTGTCGACGGCCGCTTCCTCGGAGATGTTAGCGGACGGGGAAGATGAGGAAGGAGATGAGGAGGATGAGGCAGTCGACAGCGCTTACAACGCTGATTTCCCCGACAGCCAGGATCTCTTCATCACCCTCACAGAGATTCCCCTACCAACCGTCCCCAGGCGTTAACCCGGACCCTGAATCAGGGGAAGGATCAGTCGGTAAGTGTATTAAACATGTAAACATTTATTTTGAACAGAACAGGAATATTAACAATGGGGTTTTTCATGATTAGTTTGCCCTAGGCGCTCTACATTTTTGTCCTTGCCAGTGCAGCTACTGGAAAATAAGGTCTATATGTCCGGGGATAGAGCTGAAATCCTCATGGGACATCTCCACGAAGCTCTCCTGGAGGTAATTGGAAAGCCTTTGCATGAGGTTCCTGGGGAGAGCGGCCTTATTGTGTCCTCCGTGTTAGGAAACTTTTCCGCGCCAGGCTATCATCAAGTACTCTGGGATCATTGCCTTGCAGAGCATGGCGGCATATGGCCCTGGTTTTTGCTGGCTTTCACGCAGCATGCGTTCTTTCTCTGTCTCAGAAATCCTCAGCAGAGTGATGTCGCTCATGGTGACCTGCTTAGAATTAGGGGAATGTTACTATTGGGACTGCTTGCCTGTTCCTTTACAGAACTGTAACCGGCTGTTTACAGCCACGCGGTGGAGGCGGGAGAGGGGCAGCAAACAGGGATCTTTCCCGGGGACAGCCGCGAGGGGGTGGGACAGGGGCAGAGTTAATGCTTGCCGGATTGCCGGCAGCAGGAACTGGCCAACGCAAGGAGCATTGCTTTGAACGTGAAAGGAGGGCACTGCTATAATTTAAGTTTTAAGCAGCCAAAAGTCTACGGCTTACCATGTCAGCCTGCTACCCGAATTCCACTGTCCTGTCCCGCTTGTCTGATCTCCACTGCAAGACCCCAGGCACTGAATGCGAAGGCCGAAAATTCGACCTTGTCCTGAGTGCGCATGTGATAGGTGCTGTGCATGGTCTTGTTCACAGAGAAAGACTATGTTCTTTGTTCACAAAAATTTATCTTTTTAAGTAATTCACTCCCTTTTTCCCATCCCACAGCTGCAACTGTCTCCCGACCTACCCTGGCATCCCCCTCCCAGAGGCTGGCGCAGATTAGGCAGAGAAAGAAAAGGACACGGGACGACATGTTCTCAGAATTTATGGGCTGCTCCCAAGCCGAGGCAGCCCAGCAGACCCAGTGGAGGGAGAACATGTCGCAATACCATAGATCACACATTGAACGGGAGGAGAGGTGGCGGCAGGAAGACCAGCAGGCGACTCAAACGCTGCTTTGACTAATGAGGGAGCAAACGGACACGCTCCGGCGCCTTGTGGATGTTCTGCAGGACCGGAGGCAGGAGGACAGAGCCCCGCTGCAGTCTCTCTCTAACCGCCCTCCCCCGCCACAAAGTCCCATACCCCCCTCACCCAAAGTCCCAAGAAGGAGGGGCGGCAGGGGCCATGAAAACTGTCACTCCACCCCTGCAGACTGCTCAAGTAGCAGAAGGCTCTCATTCCCAAAAATTTGATAAGTCCTTTCCTTCCCGCCTCACCCAAGCCCCTGTCCCAGTTTCATCCCCTAACTGTGTAGTTGCTAATAAAAAATACGTTTCTGTTAATTACTGTTTCCATCATGTTCTTTTAGAGGAGAGTGCGTTTGAAGGGTGGAAGGGGGTTGGTAATTGGAGAGGACAGTCACCTTTACCAGGGTACAGACACGGGGGCAGGTTCAGCAGCAGGTCACACACACATTGCAGTCACTAGGCACCCTGGTCAGTCTGGGAGGTGGTTTTCATGTTCTGTGGGGGGGAGGAGGGGGCTATGTGACTTTGTGGCGGGGGAGGGCGGTTAGAGATCTTATGCAGAGGTCCTTATCCTGGATCACAGAGCCACGCAGCAGGGGATCTGTAACCGTCCTCCCCCGCCACAAAGTCACATAGCCCCCACACACAGAGTCCCGAAAAGGAGGGGTGGCAGGCTCCATTGAAACAACCAGTCCACCACTGCGGACCGCTCTAGGAGCAGGAGCCTGTCGTTCCTCGAGTTTAGAAGTGTTCTTTCCATCACTACGCCCGCTTCCCACCACAGTCTGCATCCCAGTTTCAACACTTTACCGCGAAACCCGTAATAAAGAAAACGGGGCTCATTAACAAAGTTCCATTTATTTTATTTTTAAATGTGTGTTGGAAGGGGGGGGACGGGGTGAACAGAGTATGTAGCTGGAGAGTATAGTCAACATTAACCGGGTAAAGAAACGGGGGCAGGTTCAGCTTCTCTTTAAACAAACGTAATAGTCACAGGTTACCCTGCTCACTGAGGAACCTAGCTTTCAAAGCCTCCCGGATGCACAGCGCGTCCCGCTGGGCTCTTCTAATCGCACGGCTGTCTGGCTGGGCATAATCAGCAGCCAGGCTATTTGCCTCAACCTCCCACCCCGCCATAAAGGTCTCCCCCTTGCTCTCACAAAGATTGTGGAGCACACAGCAAGCTGCAATAACAATGGGGATATTGGTTTCGCTGAGATCACAGCGAGTCAGTAAGCTTCTCCATCTCCCCTTGAGACGTCCAAAAGCACACTCCACCACCATTCTGCACTTGCTCAGCCGGTAGTTGAAGAGTTCTTTTTCAGTGTCCAGGGCGCCTGTATAGGGCTTCATGAGCCAGGGCATTAGCGGGTAGGCTGGGTCCCCGAGGATCACTATAGGCATCTCCACATCCCCAACAGTTATTTTGTGGTCCGGGAAGGAAATACCTTCCCGCAGCCATCTAAACAGACCAGAGTTCCTGAAAACACGGGCGTCATGAACCTTGCCCGGCCATCCGACGTTGATGTTGGTAAAACGTCCCCTATGGTCCACCAGTGCTTGCAGCACCATTGAAAAGTAGCCCTTTCGTTTAATGTACTGGCTGGCCTGGTGGTCCGGTCCCAGGATTGGGATGTGAGTTCCATCTATAGCCCCACTGCAGTTTGGGAATCCCATCGCAGCGAAGCCATCTATGATCACCTGCACATTTCCAAGGGTCACTACCTTTGACAGCAGTAGCTCAACGATTGCGTTGGCTACTTGCATCACAGCAACCCCCACGGTAGATTTGCCCACGCCAAAGTGGTTCGCGACTGACCGGTAGCTGTCTGGCGTTGCAAGCTTCCAGAGGGCTATGGCCACTCGCTTCTGGACAGTCAGGGCTGCTCGCATCCGGGTGTCCTTGCGCTTCAGGGCAGGGGACAGCAACTCACAAAGTTCAAGGAAAGTTCCCTTCCGCATCCGAAAGTTTCGCAGCCACTGTGATTCATCCCAGACCTGGAGCACTATGCGGTCCCACCAGTCCGTGCTTGTTTCCCGGGCCCAGAATCGCCGTTCCACAGCATCAACATGACCCATTGCCACCATGATGTTCACGGCGCGGGGTCCCGTGCTTTGTGAGAGGTCTGTGCCCCTCTCAGACTTATTGTCCTCACCGCGCTGCTGTAGCCTCCTCGCCCGATTTCTCAGCATCTGCCTCTGGAAAAGCTGGATGATAAGGTGCGAGGGGTTGACAACGGCCATAACTGCAGCGATGGTCGCAGCAGGCTCCATGCTCTCAGTGCTGTGGCGTCCGCGCTGTCACTCACCAGAAAAGTGTGCGAACTGATTTCCCGCCGGCGCTTTCAGGGAGGGAGGGCGGGAGTGACGGTTGGATGACGACAGTTACCCAAAACCACCCTCAACACATTTTTTCCCCAGCAGGCATTGGGGGCTTGACCCAGAATTCCAATGGGCAGCGGGGACTGCGGGAACTGTGGGATAGCTGCCCACAGTGCACCGCTTCCAATGTCGACGCTTGCCCCGTTAGTGTGGACTCACAAAGTCGAATTACTGTCCTTAGTGTGGATACACACGTTCGACTTTGTAATATCGGTTCCACAAATTCGATTTAAGTAAAATCGAACTACTCTCGTAGTGTAGACATACCCTTAGAATAGGTTGGATTCCCTGGTACTAGGGCAAAGATTTGCTTTAAACACAATCTCAAACCCCCTCCCAACAATAAATACATTGAGAATAATGTACTCACTGTAAAATGAATACAAATGTCACATACAAATTATTTCAAGTCTTTAGAAGAACCATCAGATTAAAGGAATTTCCAGAGACTTATTGAGGCCTGCAGACTTTTAACAGTCTTAGCAGAACTGGGTGATTAAAAGGCTTTGCCTCCACATAAACTTACTGAAGAAAGTGAACGTTTAAAGTTCATAGATGAACTAGTAGGTTGAAAGAAATCAAGAAATCCAGAGGCATAGTTTTGAAGAAACCTTGGTGCACCATTTCCCCTTATACTTCAAATAAACAAATAAATCCAGAGGCTGTCACCAAGGGGTAGATGCAAAGCTGCCATAAATTGTCATAATTCTGTGAAGACAGAGAGTCTATGACAATTTACACGAGTTGAGGATCTGCTCCCAAGCATAAAAAATGTTACCCCAAATAGTTAAAGGCAGAGTTTTAACCCACTAAAATAAGAAGGTTATAACGGAAAGTGATAGACAATGTGAACATCAACTAGAGGTGTTCACACTGCCTATAATAAACATATTAACAAAGTTAACACAGATCTTCAGATTTGTGCCTCTGCTGCAAACTAGAACCATTTGACATTTCATGCTGACTCATACTTCTGTTTCCAAAATTACAGCCCATAACACTAGAGCCTCTACAATAGTTGCCAGCTGTATGGATGTATGAAACCCAGTTGCACAATTCTGACTCTAACAGAGATGGTGGTTCTCGTACACCCTAGCATGTTTATTGACTGTGTGCCTCATTTCTGCATTGTAGACATCACTTGATTAAAACAGATACGTTAGATACGTTAGCCAAATTTTTCCTACTCTGGTGCATGTTGGACTCTGACCTGGTCCCAGCTCATGGCAAGGCCCCAAGCCTCACTGAACACTGACAAATGCATAATTGGAAACCAGTCTTGCTCACCTGTGGGTTAGTATAGTTAAAATAGATATTAGTATTATATGAATGTGTTTAGACTTTATGGAATGCTAGTAGGATGCTGTACTAAGCCTACTTATAGTATCTGTGTTCCATGCTATAAGGTAATACTTAAGTGTTTGCTCTGCAACTGTAAAATGTTTGTTCTGAAACTCTAACTCACCAAATGGGAAAAAAAACTTTACCTATTACCTATTGCAAGATGCTGGGTTCCTACGGAAGGTGTTATCTCCTGCCTATCAGTAAGGACTATTGAATCCAACTGGGCAATTGGGAACGAAAGACTGTCAATTGCTCTGACCACCCACACATGCAGGGGTTATGAGCAGATGAACTCATCCCATTAGCTTGGACTCTAGGGAGAGGGGGATACAAATCTCAGACCAGAAGGAATTGGGTTCTCTTTATGCTGTCTGGCCTCTGAGGGGCAAAGATTCCAAAACATAAGCAAGAGTTTCCCATGCTGCTTTGCATGGGACAGCCCTAACAGAGCTGCTTTTCATAAAAGCTTATATTATCTTTTTAAATCTAGATAATACTTAGTCCTGCCATGAGTGCAGGGGACTGAACTAGATGACCTCTCAAGGTCCCTTCCAGTCCGATGATTCTATGATTATATGTCTATAACTCATTTGTGTGTGTATATGTTTCCTGTTTTAACCTTGTAAATAACTCTCATTCCTTTTCCTAGTTAATAAATCTTTACTTAGTTTATTATAGGAATGGCTACAGCTGTTGTCTTTGGTTTGAGATCTGAGTACAGCTGACCTGGGGGTAAGTGACTGGTTCTTTGGGACTGGGAGTAACCTGAATGATGGTGTGATTTTTGGTGTAAAATGACTCTCACTAATTCCAGCTTGTCTGGATGGCAAGGTAGACTGGAATATACAATGGAACTGTCTGACTTCATAGTAAGACTGTTAATAGTGCTTTAGGAGTTCACACTTGTTACTGGCTTGGTGAAATCTAATAATGTAACATACAATCAGTTTGCTGTTTCTGCCCTCCTTTTTGACAGTCTGTCCTGAGGTTGGCAATCACCGTTGTGAGCCTCACCAGACAGCCTCATTATTTTTTTCTGTAGAAAACAATCTGGCATAGTTCAACTTTAGTTTTTAAAACAAACAATAAGGAACACCTTGGACTTTTTCCCAAAGGAAGTGTTCTTGAGATCTGAAGTAGTCCGGTTAATTGTTATTGAAAATTATTTTCCTTTTTCATGCCAACTTTTCAGACTCAAGAGGTTTGGATAAGTATTCAAACCAACCCTAGGTCAATTCATTCATTCCCCAGTGGCCAGGCTGATTATCTGTGTAATTATCACCAATTGCATAGCAAGCAGAAAAAATCAGTTAATAGACATTTTTATAAAAATGTATAAAATACACTAGTTAAAGTAGTCATAATTTTTATGATTTGACCTCTAAAAGATATCTCATGCTCACATGTAGTGTCAGATTTTCAATGTGATGCAACTTTTACCTGGTTTCCCAAATAGTTGAGGAAGGAACAAAGAGCTCTTTTATATGACTTGTCTACACGAGTGAACTTTGAAGATAAAGACTACATTATCAGCAAACAAAACTAATAATTTTTTATTTAGGGGGGAGGGATAGTGCAGTGGTTTGAGCATTGGCCTGCTAAACCGGGGGTTTTGAGTTCAATTCTTGAGGGGGCCACTTAGGGGTCTGGGGCAAAATCAGTACTTGGTCCTGCTAGTGAAGGCAGGGGGCTGGACTCGATGACATTTCGAGGTCCCTTCCAGTTCTATCAGATAGGTATATCTCCATATATTTATTTTTAATTGCACAAATGATTTGATATTGAAACACAGGGTAAACCGAAGGGTCTCAATTAATAGCGTAAAAGAGACAAAACATTTAGCTATCTAACAGAAATTATACTTATGCACTAAAGGACACTGTAACAGAACGTATTTGTAAGAGTTAGTTGTTCGTGTTGGGCTAGCTCCTAATCACCTCTCTCATTCCAGGTCACTTTGCCCCTTTTTTACATATGGTTGACTAGGACACAAGACCCCCTCCTGTGAGATTTAGACTTGGCTATAGTGATTCATGACCTACAGTCTTGACTACTACAATGTATGATAAACAGGATTGAAACCATAATCTTTATAAGGCTCCAACTGGTGCAGAAAACAGCAGCTGGCTTATTCAGCAACATACGCGCCAAGAGCACACCAATCCAGGGCCTCTCTCTCTTTACTGGCTCAAGTTCAAAGTTTCAGTCTGAATTTTCAAAGCCATTTATGGGATTGGCCACAATGACATAGAAATTGATAAAGTGGATCAGACATGGGGCTCATCTAGTCCAGTATGCTATACTGTAACCAGTACCAGCTGCTTCAGAAGTCCAAACCCTGTACACAGATTATTGGATAACATGCATACAGGGAAAGCTTCTTATAAACCCCAATCATGGCCAGGTGAAGGCATAGACCCTATCGGCCTGTAACTAGGGCTCCAACTCCTGGAGTCACATGATTACATCAGAATGCCAACTTTTCCCCCCCAAACATAATTTTTTAGCCCATGCACTTCTATCTTCCTGGGGCTGCACAAAGACTGACATAATAGTTCTGAATGATGCTATAACTTCTCAGCACATGCATGGGCTGTTAGCGCCAAGACCCACTGCTCTGTTGGGCTTCAAAGCCCACCACCACCCCAGCAGTGGACTGTCTAGCAACAACAGCAGAGTGAAGTGATCTTGCTTCATCAGTGACACAGCTACACCCCAGATGATGATGGAAGGACTTGAGGGCAACCTGCTGCTATCTTTGTGTCCACAGGCAGGAGAGGGAAATCTCTGCTGCTTATCCTGAGAGAAGGGGAGCCCCTGTTTTTGTGGCATGCTGGAGGAATGCTGCTGCCCTGCCTGTCTGGTAGAGGAGTCCCCTTCAACCAGATGTGTGTGTGTGTTGGTGTATGTATTTACAGCCTCTCACTGATTGCCTTAATCTGATCCTTCCCCCAGAAGTAAGACATTGGTGTACGCCTCAGATTCTGAATTACTTGAGGGACCTCTTCCCTCTGCATGACCATAACTTGCCACAACAGCTGTGTTCCACTGGAACAACTGAACGGACAACCTCAAGAATGAGGTCAACCTACACAGGGCATAGAGGTGAGCTTTCTCAGCTACTTGCCTGTGTCTGTGGAAACTAATTCCAAGAGATTGGAAATATCATGACCCTCAGCACCTACTGAAAAACTGTAAAGCCCACCTCTTTGACCAAATCACCAAAAATCACATTTTTTAAAGCTTACAGAATGAAAGAATGAGAGAGATACAGAGACCTTATCTACATTTTTAATCATTTTAATGCACTCAGATACCCTGGTGTGGGATGCCCTAAAAAAGCCTGGACAGATAGCTCTCCTGTGTCTATTTCTCTATAATTTGCCTGTTGGCACTTTTCAAAGACTTATAGTCAGATATTAGTTCTAAGGACTTGGATAATCTTAAACTGCAACCCCACAAATTGTAAGGACAATAAAGGGCACAGAGATCTGGAGGGAAGTTGGAGAGGGAAGTTAAGAAATAAGATGCAGGGAAAGTTTGTCTTTTAATAAGAAGGTTTATTTATGGAATTCTATTTTTAGTGTGCTCTGAACTTAATGGAATACTAAACAAAGCTGAAAACCACAAAATCTTATATGATTTAAGTAACTCTACTAAAATTATCAGTTACTCAAACAACATACCGGAGATTGTTCTATCTAATTTTTGTTAGCTATACATAACGGTATTTGTTTCTACAATGCTGAGGCTTCCTGATAACACTTTTTGAGGTTTGGATCACAAGCCGTGAAGAATCAGTTATTGTTACATCTTAATTATTTCTCTCTCTTGGCAATGCTTTCTGTAATGCTGGTTCCATTTATTGTTCCCGTGTTAAATACACAGTTTACATATCTCCAATCAACTATGAATGGCCCCATTGAAATGTAAAAAATTGTCCATATTATTGTTGCTCTCCCTCCCTCTACACCCACATATTTGCTTATTTTATCCAATTCTTGCATGTTTTCATGAACCACAATTGTAGTCGGAGGCAGGGATTATGTTTGTATAGAACCGGGTGCAATGGGGCTCTGATGAGTTTAAGGTACTTAAATGAGACCTGTAGGTGCCATTGTCACATAAATAATAAATCATAATAATTTGAAAGGTAAAGTAAATCATCTCTTGGTTACGGGATAAATTGTAAAAAAAATTCTGTGTCTTGATCATGACAGCATAGGATCTAGGAGTTTTGCATTTGTCCTAAACAATGACAGATGTTGCATCATCCAGCTTTACTCTTGACCATCAAGAACATGGATTCAGCTCTGGGAATGCCCTTGCTTTGCCCCTTTCAAATGAAAATCAGTATGTATCTTTTACCGCCCTATTTGCTTTGTTAGACTTGAAGCATCAACATGAAAATTGCAATATACACCTCTACCTCGATATAACGCTGTTCTCGGGAGCCAAAAATCTTACTGCATTATAGGTGAAACCATGTTATATCGAACTTGCTTTGATCCGCCGGAGTGCGCAGTGCCCCCCTCCCCCACCGGAGCACTGCTTTACCGCGTTATATCCAAATTTGTGTTATATTGGGTCATGTTATATCGGGGTAGAGGTGGATTGTATAAATTAGGAGGAAAGGAATAGCCAAATTTGCCAAAATGAAATCCCCTCCACACATCAGATTGTCACCCATAGTTCTGACAAACTAACAATCATAAGTGAGTTTGAAAAGAATGTACTTATACTCTGCTTCTGCACATTCTTTAACCTTGTAAAATCTTTAACAAGCAGCTTAGTCATCCGTAAGACACAAATTGGCTGGTATCTGAGCTCAGAATTTGTTAAATGGTCTTCCTCTAAAATTTGTCATCTGTGGAGAGGAGATATTCAGTACCACCTCTACTCTAGGACATGACTCAGTGTTTCAATACATTTCTAACACAAAGGCAGTTTGCCATGAGACTTGACAGTCACAGATAAAGAAAAGTCACCAGCTCTGTTTAGAAGGTCAAAATAAAGGAACAGATTCTACAGAAATGATTATAGTTTAGGGAGAGAGCACAGGACACATCCTTTGGGGTGGGGGGGGGGGCATATTATTTTTCAGTGACTATGGCATTGGCCTCTACTCTTTAGTTGCAGATAATTGCAAACTTTGAATACTGTAGATCTTTTCCAAATGAAATCATTAGGGATGTCTTCTCTTCTTCTACCATCTAACTGCTAATTATTTAATTCTGCTTTGGTAACTGTCTAACTCTTTGGTGCACAACATTTTAGGAAGTGCTCAGTTACAGATATTTGAAGAAAATCTCTCACTTTCACTTTAGGCTACATCTACACTTGGAGCTAGGGATTTCAAGTTTGAATAGCCGTATTTGCAGTAGCTCTCATTAAGCTAGCATGCTAAAAATAACACTGTAACTGGGCTAGCATGGGCAGTGTCAGTATGGGCAACCTGTCCTCAGTACAAATCCTCCCAGGCCATGTGGGTACGTACTCAGGGTGGCTAGTCCATGCTGCCAGTCACCTAGCTACAAGTGTAGACGTAGCCTTAGTGACTTCAACAAATGTAGTCCTGTGGCTTATAGCTTTCTACTGTCTATATTCAGAGTAGACTAGCATAGAAAATCCCCAATAAGATATTATTCCTTCAGTCAATAGAACTCATAACATAAGAGAGTTCTAAAAAAAGTCTAGAATTATTGTAGTTCTAAGAAATCAAACTGTTGGATTCTTTTTGGCTACAAGATTACAGTGCAACTTGTGAAATAAAATCTAAATTTTCAGAGTCTGCTTTGGAAAATTTGCCTTACAATGCCTGCAACTGATGTATCACTGGCTTTGGTGTGGTATATATGTGGAGTTTTTATTCCTTGTAAAGTTCTTGGCATCTGGACAAGATCTAATGAGAGGAAAGGGTGATCAAACATCTTCCTTTCTGAATGTTACAGTAGTTGTCATTAGCAACTACTATATTTAAGCTTCCATTATAACTCTTAAGATTTGATTATAACTTTATTAATAATCTGTCCAAAAGGGTTTCTTGTGGGGCTGAAATTTAAATGCCTGGTCTCACAAAACAAACACATACTCTTGGTCAAATTAAAAATTGAGCAAATTTACCACCTATTTTTAAGTTACAAGGCAATGTTAAAAGTACACCATTTCATATTCTGACCTCTAGTTTCTGTGTAAAGAAAACTAAAAAATGGCTGAACTTAGACAGTTCAAGCTTGTCACATAAAAAGTCCTCATTGAAAACTAGAACCTTTGGTTTTGAATATTAAGTTATAAGCATCTGAAAACGCTTTTTGGCATAGTTGTGACCCAAGAACCTCTTGATTCCAATTGGCAGAGGGCACAAGAGTACACAGGGCTTTGAGGATCTCTTGTGTTCACCAAAGAGGGTCATGTAAGGTCTTTACTGAAGGCCTGTGTCACACTGTCATCATCATAACTGTGTGATGTATGTATGGAAACTGTGAGGAGTTATTTATATATGCTAAACATTATGTTCTCTAGGCCCTGTAGATAAATGCAGGTCTCTCAAAGGCAGCAAATTCTGAGACAAACTTCTCCAGACAAGTGGAAAGAGACATTTATCTCCCTGGTGGACCCCTGAATATTGTGTATAACACAACAGAAGTCTGTTAGCATACTGAGTCAAATGCTAATGAAGAGCTGTGGAGACTTCAGAAGGAAATTAACAAGAAATAGTAACAGCAAAGGGAGGGGTCCTGAAACCCAGTTATGATAAACAATATTAGATGATTTAGGATATAGAGGTGAAACATAAGTATTACTTAATGTTGTAACACAGGGCGCCTCCAAGTCGCAGGCCTATAAGATATTTAGCTTAGTTAAACAAGGCCTTTCACCTAAAGAGAGGTATTCATGGTAGCATAACTTATGCATGACCCATGGTCACAAGATAAAACATCTATTCCTGTGACTGTTTCAACTGTTGATATTTAGTACATATGTACTTCAGTGTACCAGTTAAAGCTGAGTGGAGTATTTTGGGGATTTTTGCAGACGTTGGGTATGAGCAACGTGCTAACCACAAGTTATGGTGAATGAATGATGTCAGTGTTAATAAATATATGGGGTGTTAATAAACGAGCCTATGAAAAAATGTGGCACCCCAAAGTAGTGGGGTGTGGAAGTTCAAATAGGAAAAAGGGTTGAAACCTTCATAAGTATGCATGAGCCTCAGTGGGCATCAGTGTAACACATTATAATAGCTGTATCCTGGCCTGCCTGCCTTGGGAACCATCAGGAATACAACCACTCATGGTGATTGTAAAGATAATGACAAACACTCCAGGGTTCCCCAGTGGAAGGTGTGAATTAGGCCAGTCATAGGGCTAAACTCTTTGTACAAACTCTCTATCTGTTGCTGTATTTCAGTGTTCATTGTTTATCATCTGCTTAGTGGAGTTGTTAATAAGGGGACCTGCGATAAATTACAATTGTTTCTTGATCTGAAGAAGTGAGGTTCTTACCCACGAAAGCTTATGCTCCCAATACTTCTGTTAGTCTTAAAGGTGCCACAGGACCCTCTGTTAATTGTTTCTTGTGTGTTCCTCTGGTCTCATTCTAATAACTTTGATAATAATCTTCCTATTGCTGTAGCCATTTAGAAGACCAAACCCTTATTGGCCACTGAAGTTTAAGAAATTTAATCTATTCATGGTGGGCTGGTCCATCAATGGCTATTAGCCAGGATGGTCAGGGATGCAACCACATGCTCTGGGTGTCCTTAAGCCTCTGACTGCCAGAAGCTGCGACTGGATGGCAGGGGCTACATCACACATTTGTTGCTCTGTTCATTCCCTCTAGAGCATATGGGAGCAACTACTATCAGAAGATAGGATACTGGGCTAGATGGACCATTGGTCTGACCCAGTATGGCCATTCTTATTTTCTTAATCAACACACCAATTCGGTTACAGCACTCACCTAGGACATGAGAGACTCAGGTTTGAGTCCCTTCCCAAATCCTACAGAGCAGGACTAGAACATGGGTCTCCAACATACCAGGTGAGAGCCCCAAACACAGGGCTATTGGCTATTTTTGGGTAGGTCTCTCCCCCGGACCTCATAGACTTGTATGGATGAACTAGTATTTTACAAAGGGCAAAACAGTCTCCAAGGTGCCACAAGGACTCTTCGTTGTTTTCATCAGACTTAGTGGCTAATCCTTTCCTCTCTCACAGCCCAGACATGTAATGCAGACCTTGACTGAATACTCTTGATAAGCAGAAGTTTAAAAATCTCTCATTTACAAAAAATTACAAATGACAATCTCAAGTTTAACACACAAAACGTTAATGAGCATCTTTATGAGATGATATCTAGAACTTTCTATCTGGTGCCTTCCCCATGTGGCCTAATAGGTACGCTCACACACATGCATGCACACAGCCACACTTTCACTTCCACATACTAAAAAGAAAGAAAATGAAAAAGGCTGAGCCATTTCCCAACTAATAAAAAAAGATAAAATTATAAAAAGTACACTTAAAATGGTAAGGAGCTTACGAAATCTTCAACTGGGGGAGAACCCTCAACAATTCTTTTCTCTTAACCATAAAGAAAGATGACATAAGGAGAAAGTGAACACAATTTTTTTTCAGTGTAGGATTCATCCTAGTCTTATGGGTTGAGATCCGCACCTGGCAAAGATCATTGTAGTTGCAATGGAGAAAATAGTGCTACACTAGATGAGGAGCACTGATTGGGGAACACAACTTTCACAGCTTTCTCCTTTTTTAGGTCACATGTATCCTACAGACTTTTGCTAGCATAGCTATATCAGTAAGGGCTAAGAAGAGATGTAATCCTTCTTTATTAACAGAAGCCTGTAGTATAGACACAGCTATACTGGCAAAATTGTGCCTTTACCAGCATAGCTTGTTTCATTTGTGGGGGTTGGTTTACTATAGTTGTACAGAGAAAAACTTTGCTGATATAGGTAAGTCCACACTAGAAGCACTTCGCCAATATAATATAACAGTATTCCTATACTGGTAAAGCACTGCTAGCGTAGAGCTCACCTTCCTGGAAGTTATAGTCTTACCCCTGAGCAAATGGTGAGGTGAGTGAAGTTGAGCCCAAATTTACCTTTGGTTCACTGGGGACTAGGTAGTGACCCTATTTGTCACAGACCTTTATACCATTTTAAGGATTTAAAGCAATTTCGGGTGCTTTAAATACTTAAAATAGAATAATCAGCTAAAATCGCTCTAAGGAGCACATTCTGCCTCCAGATAGTAATGTACAACATTCATTTTAGTCAGTGGGAGTCTTGTGTGAATTTCTGTCCTTTTCATTCCTAAAATAAGGCTGTGCTCAAATTCGTCCCCCGATGAGCATATTTCTTTTGTTTGCTGCAGGGGATTATGTAGATGGTTAGCACCCTGACAATGAGAGATTCTATTTTATTGCACAACAAAGCTATTTGAACTCAGATTGTGTCACTGATTCTCATAATACAGCTAAATGGCCTTTCTGGTCAAAAAATGGTCTGTTAAATATTTTATGTGACATTTCCCAAAGCCAATTTCTTTGCCAGTTGTTCACAACATTTTTAACTTTTAGAGAGAGTCCTAATAAAGTGGTATAAATATTAAATTTGAGTTTTCCATTTCCTCCTCCACTCCACACATTTTGCTGCAGTATTGTACTAACATCCTGAAATGATAGGACAGCCATTTCCAGCTATCTGGACATTGACTTTTTTTGGGGGGGGGGGGGGGGGGAAGTGGAAGGGAAAAAACACACACACACCACTAGAGGTCCTAACAACTTGTCATTTAAAAAAATCTAATTGCACTTTTTTCAAGAATATTGTTTAGCTCCATTTTTTTTCTGCCTGCGTTTCAATAGAGTAATGAATTACACACTGCTTACCTAAAAATCCTTCCTTTTGCCCGCCCATTACAAATTAAATCGTTCACTTTATTGTCTGCTCTTTAAAACCGTTATAGATTGCAACTTTGCACTGTTTAGACTGAATCTAGCATCTTCCACACCAGTGGGAGCTACATTTCAGTGAATGGTGCAGTGATTGTGGATATTTTGTAATCGGTATCTAAAGTTTGGGATCTCTGGATGAAAGGAGTTATTAATGTCCAATATTTTTATTATTAATGCGAAAACAATTATGAGTTTAGCCTGAAAATTATTCTGACTTCAGATGGCAAAAGGTGACAAGAAAGCTGGCAACAGAAAAGCTCCACAGTACATTCTGATAAGGTCCTGATGCCATCAAAACAACTACACCTCTGCCCCGATATAAGGCAACCCGATATAACACAAATTCGGATATAACACGGTAAAGCAGCGCTCCGGGGGAGGGGCAGGGCTGCGCGCTCCGGTGGATCAAAGCAAGTTCAATATAACGCGGTTTCACCTATAACGCGGTAAGATTTTTTGGCTCCCAAGGACAGCGTTATATCGGGGTAGAGGTGTATAATACCTGTAAGTTCTTGTCTTCATTAAGGGCAGGTCTACACTTAAAACGCTGCACTGATGGAGCTGCACCACTGTAGCACTTTAATGAAGATGCTCTACACCGAAGGGATAGAGCTCTCCTGTCGGCATAGTTAATCCACCTCTGTGAGAGGCTATAGCTATGTCAGTGGGAGAAGCTCTTCTGCCAACTTAGCGCTGTCTACACTCGTGCCTAGGTTGGTATAACTACATCGCTCAGAGGTATGGATTATTCACACCCCTGAGCACTGTAATTATACCAAAGTAATTCTGTAGCATAGAAGGAAGTTTAATCATGTTTTAATATGATTTTTAACAATTAATTGAGGTGACATAATGCTCACTTGTCATTGCAGTCAAGAACAAGTCACAGTTATTAAAAACAGTGATTAAACACGATTGCATTTCCTAGAAAAAATGAGTTCTAACTGCTTTGAAATACTTGCTCCTTCTACAGTGGTCAACAAATAGTTCAGCTTCAACCAAAGCATTTTATAAGTCAAGCACCAATGTTTCTTTTGTATAGTGCTTTCCTAAAACTGTACCTTAACACTAAAATTTTTCTGGGTCAGATCTTTCTGATTCTTCAGATATATATACTCCCTGAAGGGTAGAAGAAAAATTTTAGTTTGAAATAATTCTAACCTGACTCAATTAATGGCCTTTAGGTTTTAGTAGGCTACTATGAAAAATTAGCTCTAGGTTTTGTTAAATACTAAGACAAAATCAAACTGATATGCAAAAAACAAAAGGCAAAGAAAAGCCTATTAATATTTTTCTTCCTTGTAAATTATATCAGAATGAATTATGAAACTGAAGTCCTAACAGCATTGGTTTGACATTATACTGAAGGAAGTGTTGAACAAAAACAATATATTTCAATTCTTACCTTCAAAAACCTGTATTATTCCAGCTGTGAATATCTCATGAGACTGACATCAACTGTGTTTTCAGCTTGATATGGGAATACAGTATATGGATTTGGAGAGAACAGATCTTCAAAATCATGTTTATTTTGTTTATAAAATTACATAGCCACTCTCCAAGTCTCTGGGCACATGAACATCTACTGCTCAAAATCAAAGGTCAAATTTTCAAAATTAGTCTGTAGTTTTTGGCCTGCAGTTTTGTACCCATAGCCGACTGATGGCAGGAAAACTGCAAGTACAAAATTAGAAGCTGGGTTGAGGCCTTTGAAAATGTGGCCCATAATTTAAAGAAACACCATAACATACTGCTAATAACTGTTTCCCAAACAGATGATTTCCAGTATTCACGATAAAGAGAAACTAAAGAACACCATCCCCAAGTGCTTATCTAACCAGTTCTTTTGACATGGGGAACCTCTCAACCAATGTAACATCAGATAAGGACCTGAGTGAACAGATGGGCCTGGCATTGTGATGAAGGTCAGGAAATGTAGTTTCTGGCAGATTAACATGGAGACTAAAGTCCAGAGTTATGCATCTTCAACTGAAAATGGTTTTCCCCTTCTGCAAGTTTTCCCCTACCCAGTGCACCAGGGCCTACTCATTTTTTCTCTTGCCACCTGATTCAAGGGTTTAAATGTAGGTGGATTTAGACTCAGGTTTCCAGAGGGGAGGAGGATGGATATCTAACATTTAGATACTTCCCTTAACCCAACTCAACTTAATAAAACACTTATTTTATTTTAACTTTGCTTTTGTGAAAGAAATGCACGAGTCTCAATCAAGAATTGATTAAAAAAACATGGTATGTGCCATTTTGTCCTTTTAGTGTTGAAACATCTCCATCTTCCATTGTATTGTCTCACTCTTTATTTTCTCTAATGCTTTGTATAAAATGTTTACAGGTACTGCTTTATGAATGAAGAGGTTTATTTGGATTAATTCATTCCACTATATTACCTGTGATTCATGATATCTGGAGGCTGTTCCAAAGCCATAATTCAGTAGGACTAAACACATTACAAGTGTTGTAACAAAATGAGAAGGGCTGTAAGGTTTATATGATCTAGAGGAAAAATAACCAGGTTATAACAGAAGAGTTCCACCACTCTCCCACTGACCCTGCAATAAAAATCAATTTGTGGGGTGAAACCTGAATCCCCGTAAAATCTTACATCAGGTGCATTTAAATGAATCCCCAGATTGACCTTCACTAAAAATTTAACTGACAATTTACACTGAGGTATGTGGCTGAGTATCATTTTTTGCTCTTGAACACTAATAAAGGGAAGCCTGTGACATTTCACTCAGTCTATTTTGCTTTCTATGGTAGAGTCTGTTGATTTCTTAGTGACTTTTGTCCATATTAAATCAGAATTCAGTGAATCGTATAAACTAATTGTACAGCCAAAACTACCTTTAAAAAAAGCTATCTCGCCTGGTAGAGCTAATGACTACAGACTACTAGGGTCTTGCTTTAAATTTCATTAGTAATAAAATGAACTTCTACACAACAAATCCAGTCACCAGCTGGTGGAGTTTTTTAACTGGATAATGTGCCCTAATGTCTTTTCCACCAGTTCATAGACAAGTATAACTGCAGTATATTTTATTCTTTTTAAAAGAAGGGGGAAGAAATATTAACTGTAGATGTACTGACATTAGTGATAAAAGTGCATAAGTCAACCAGTCAGCAGCTGAAAAAAATATATGAATATGGTTGACTAACCAGAAGGCATTGTGTGCTGCTTTAGAAATAGTACATCACAATTCCAAAAGGAAATTACCGGTAATTGAAAAAGAACTAGTGCTAGAGATGTCAGTTTCCTTTATGAAGATTCAATAACACTGGCCTTGAGTGTACCCAGGGATCTATAGGTAAGATACTTCTACTTGTATCTGCACTACTGCCAAATTGTCTCTCAGGATTTGTATATTACAACAATCTATCCATCTGTATCTGCTCTTCACATTGCATTCCAAGCTAAAAATCGCCTCAGAATTATTCCAGCTATACCTATAAAGGCATCACCTCCAAACAATGAAGAAACTTTTCTAAAATCAAATTATTAAGTATGTGAAAGATTGTAGAATATGAATTCTTCAAACTTTCAGAAGCAAATAGGACCTCAAGTAGAATAGCAAACCTATAGAATGAAATATATTTTAAAAGTTATGATAGTAAAAAATTCTGCCAAATGTTATAAGCCAAAGCTTACATGATTTTTTGCATTAATACTGAAAAATATCCATGACAAACTAGGATTTTACATTGTCACTTGGCTGCATTCCAGGGTTACTTGGAACTTAAAAGAAGCAGCAGAGACAGAACTCAGATTCTTGTCCAAAATCATAGGCCACTGTCATTTGGAATTGAGAAGTAGTAGAATGCATATGACAAACTAAGTTGGAAGCTGCTTGCCTGCTCCTCTGCAAGCTTCTTATATGACCTTGGGGAAGTGACATTCTGAAAGTCTCTCTGTGCCTCAGCTTCCCATCTGTAAAATGGGAATAACAGCATTTACCTACCTCACAGGGATGTTAGGAGGATAAACACATCAAAAAGCTGGTGAAGCACTGTGAAGAATATAGAAGATATCAGTATTATTTTTATGACTATGTGTACCTCTGTTTATTTGATTCTTATTATTCTCTTTGGTACATGAGATAAAGAGCCATCTCCTGAAGGAGCTCTCCTCATGCCCCAAGGAAGGCAGACAACTATTTTAGGTAACCCAGCCACTGGGTTGACTTTACTGTACTTTATTGACAATACAGGGTCAATGCCTTTGAAATTTTACCTCTGACCAAGTTGGCTTGATACAGGGAGGAGGGACTTCAGGAATCTGGAACTGTTGAAAGGACAGCCCTGATGAACAGAGGCGGGAGAGCTATCGTCCACAGGAAAGCAGGTGAAACTTTGGTTCCTAGAAGCTTGGAGATAGTGGGGATAAGTTCGGCTGTGTAAGTCTTGAGGGTAAAGTTATACTTTAAGTGAGACAATATGGTGTAGGCCTTTTGTTGTTTCTACTCTTCTTTGACTGCTATGTTGCTATGGATATATAAATACTGTATTTTGAAAAAGCTGTTCTGAGTCACTATCTCCTGTTGGACAGAGCCCTCAAAAAGAATCTATGCAAGTGACCAGACACAGTCAGGCTTGCAGAGTAATCATGGCTGGTACAAAGAGGTGCTGTAGACTGGAGACCCAGTCTAAAAGTGGGATGAATCATGGGATTCAACCCTGAAATAAGTGAATGTGCATGGCCTGTTGCTTCAAAGGATGCCTGAGAAGAGACAGAGAGGTTAAAGGTACAGCTCACGCAGTACTATAAAATGATCTCAGATAGGATGGTAATTAGGGACACATAAGTACCTTAGAAATACAACTGACGAGTTCAATTCTAATAGGCGGCTGTGGTACACATTCACATTTGCCAGTATTTATAGTATTTTTAAAATCATTTTACAATGATAATTAAAGATGCAGACATAAGATTTACTTTAGTGATGTTGCCCTTTGTTTATTTTTGTCTTCTTCCAGTTTAGAGTTTAAGCTGCTCTTTCCAGAGCAATAGAAATGGCTGCTACTTATCTCTGAGAAAGAAGATTTTATTTTTGAGTGCATAATTTATAAAAAAAAGTACAGAAGAACATCACACATTTGAACACATAATGCAACAATACACTAAAGAAATCTTAACTAGTCTTTATATGGAGGATCTGAAAAAAATCTAAATTTTTTTGTTTATATAAAACTTCAGTCCTTTAAGAACATAAGAACGGCCATACTGGGTCAGACCAAAGGTCCATCTAACCCAGTATCCTGTCTTCCGACAGTGGCCAATGCCAGGTGCCCCAGAGGAAATAAACAGAACAGGTAATAATCAAGTGATCCATCCCCTGTTGCCCATTCCCAGCTTCTGGCAAACAAATGCTCGGGACACCATACCTGCCCATCCTGGCTAATAGCCACTGATGGATGTATCCTCCATGAACTTATCCTATCGGTTTTCACCAAGAAGGTTGGTGGTGATTGGACATCTAACATAGTGAATGCCAGTGAAAATGAGGTCGGATCAGAGGCTAAAATAGGGAAAGAACAAGTTAAAAATTACATAGTATTCATATGGAGACATCCAAGGTCGAGGAAGCTATCCAGCTACAGAGGACTGCTGTCACACCACTGGGGAGGACCATATGGCTCTATCACAGGGAGGACACTGGCTGCTGGTTACTTATCGCAGCAGGCAGTGCTCCACCCCTACTCCCAACCCACCCACCAAGGTGATGGAAAACCGATATGCTGCCCTGGCAACAAGAGCTAAGGAATCACTCCCAAAGCTGGAGCAGGAGAAGCCATGTAGCCCCTAGGCTGGGAGGATCACAGCCACCACTCCCAGGAGGAAATGTAGGTTAGTGGTGGTTGGTGATTCTCTTGTGAGGGGGACGGAGGCACCCATCTGTTGCCCTGATATGCCATCCCGGGAGGTATGCTGTCTGCCAGGGACCATATCCGAGACATTATGGAGGGATTGTCAAAGATCATCCAGCCCTCTGACTACTACCCCATGATGGGCACTAATGATGCTGTGAGGTATGACCCTCAGCAGATCTGAAGTGACTACAGAGCTCTGGGAGTAAGGATGAAGGAGTTGGGAGCCAGGTGGTGTTCTCTTTGATCCTTCCGGTCAAGGGTATGGGGCCAGGCAGACACAGATGCATCCTAGATGTGAATGCCTGGCTGTGAAGATTGTGTCACCAGGAGAACTTTAGCTTTCTTGACCATGGGATGCTGTTCCAGGAAGAAGGACTGCTAAGCAGAGATGGGGTCCGCCTATTGAGGAAGGGGAAGAGCATATTTGGATACCGACTGACTAACCTAGTGAGGAGGGCTTTATACTAGGTTTGAAGGGGGCAGGTGACCGAAGGTCACAGGTAAGTCAAAAACATGGAGACCTGGGAGAAGGGTCAGAATCTGGGGTGGGGGAGCATGGACCATTATAGCAGGGATAAAGGAGAGACAAGACAGAACTGGAGTGGTGGGGGAATCAAATCCGTATCTTAGATGTCTGTATACTAATGCAAGAAGTATGGGGAATAAGTAGAAAGTGCTAGTAATGCTAGTAAATAAACACAACTGTGACATAGTTGGCCTCACAGAGATTTGGTGGGATAATACGCATGACTCGAAT
This sequence comes from Emys orbicularis, assembly GCF_028017835.1. Taxonomy (NCBI): domain Eukaryota; kingdom Metazoa; phylum Chordata; order Testudines; family Emydidae; genus Emys; species Emys orbicularis. The sequence continues at coordinate 90,692,350 of NC_088687.1, read as the reverse complement.
ATTGGTATAGAAGGGTACAGCTTGCTCAGGAAGGACAGGCAGGGAAAAAAGGGAGGTGGTGTTGCCTTATATATTAAAAATGCATACACTTGAATGGAGTTTGAGATGGATATAGGAGACAGACTTGTTGAAAGTTCCTGGGTAATGATAAAAGGGGTAAAAAACAAGGGTGATCTCATGGTAAGGGTCTAGTACAGACCACCTAACTAGGAAGAAGTGGATGAAGCTTTTTTTAAACAACTAACAAAATCATCCAAAGCACAGGACTTGGTGGTTATGGGGGACTTCAACTACTCAGACATCTGTTGGGAAAAACAACACAGCAAAGCGCAGATTATCCAACAAGTTCTTGGAATGTATTGGAGACAAATTTTTATTTCAGAAGGTGGAGAAAGCTACTAGGAGAGAGGCAGTTCTAGATTTGATTTTGACAAATAGGGAGGAATTGGTTGAGAATTTGAAAGTGGAAGGCAGCTTAGGTGTAGTGATCATGAAATAAGAGAGTTCATGATTCTAAGGAATGGTAGGAGGGAGAACAACAAAATAAAGACAATGGATTTCAAGAAGGCAGACTTTAGCAAACTCAGGGAGTTGATAGATAAGATCCCATGGGAAGCAAGTCTAAGAGGAAAAAACAATTGAAGACAGTTGGCAGTTTTTCAAAGTGACATTATTAAGGGCACAAGAGCAAACTATCCCACTGTGTAGGAAAGATAGAAGGTATGGCAAGAGACCACCCTGACTTAACCAGCAGATCTTCAATGATTTAAAAATTTAAAAAAAAGAGTCCAAAAGTGGAAACTAGGTCTAATTACAAAGGATGAATATAAACAAATAACACAAGTATGTAGGGACAAAATTAAAAAAGGCAAAGGCACAAAACGAGATCAAACTAGCTAGAGACATAAAGGGTAACAAGAAAACATTCTACAAATACATTAGAAGCAACAGGAAGACCAAGGACAGGGTAGGCCTGTTACTCAATGAGGGGAGGGGAAATAAGTAGAAGTGTGAAATAGCAGAGGTACTTAATGACTTCTTTGTTTCGGTTTTCACCAAAAAGGTTGGTGGTAATTGTATGTCTAACTTAGTGAACGTCAGTGAAAATGAGGTAGGAACAGAGGCTAAAATAGGGAAAGAACAAGTTAAAAATTACTTAGACATGTTAGATGTCTTCAAGTCCCCAGGGCCTGATGAAATGCATCCTAGAATACTCAAGGTACTCACTGAGGAGATATCTGAGCCATTAGTGATTATCTTTGAAAAGTCATAGAAGATGGGAGAGATTCTAGATGCCTGGAAAAGGGCAAATATAGTTCCAATCTATAAAAATGGAAATAAGGACAACCTGAGGAATTACTGACCACTCAGCTTAACATCTGCACCCGGAAGGATAATGGAGCAAATAATTAAGCAATCAATTTGCAAAAATCTAGAAGATAATAAGGTGATAAGTAACAGTCAGCATGGATTTGTCAAGAACAAAAATCGTATCAAACCAACTTGATAGCATTCTTTGGCAGGGTAACAACCCTTGTGGCTGGGGTGGGGATGGGGGGGGAGGGAGTGGTAAACATGGTATATCTTGACTTTAGTAAAGCTTTTGATACGGTCTCGCATGACCGTCTCATAAACAAACTAGGGAAATGCAACCTAGATGTAGCTACTATAAGGTGGGTGCAAAACTGGCTGGAAAACCATTTCCAGAGAGTAGTTATCAGTGGTTCACAGTCATGCTGGAAGCTCATAACGAGTGGGGTCCCTCAGGAATCAGTTCTGGGTCCTGTTCTGTTCAATATCTTCATCATTGATTTAGATAATAGAGAGTACACCTATAAAGTTTGCGGATGATATCAAGCTGGGAGGGGCTGCAAGTGCTTCGGAGGATAGGATTAAAATTCAAAATGATCTGGACAAACTGGAGAAATGGTCTGAAGTAAATAGGATGAAATTCTATAAGGACAAATGCAAAGTCCTCCACATAGGAAGGAATAATCAGTTCCACATACAAAATGGGAAATGATTGCCTAGGAAGACTGTGGAAAGGGATCTGGGGGTCATAGTGGACCACAAGCTAAATAAGAGTCAATAGTGTAACGCTGTTGCAAAAAAAGTGAACATCATTCTGAGACATATTAGCAAGAGTGTTGTAAGCAAGACACAAGAAGTAATTATTCCACTCTACTCCGCGCTGATTAGGCCTTAGCTGGAGTATTGTGTCCAGTTCTTGGCACCACATTTCAGGAAGGATGTGGACAAGTTGGAGATAGTCCAGAGAAGAGCAACAACAATGATTAAAAGTCGAGAAAACATGACCTATGAGGGAAGATTGAAAAAAATTGGGTTTGTTTAGTCTGGAAAAGAGAAGACAGAGAGGACATAACTGTTTCAAGTACATAAAAGGTTGTTACAAGGAAGAGGGAGAAAAATTGTTGTTCTTAACCCTGAGGATAGGACAAGAAGCAAGGGACTTAAACTGCAGCAAGGGAGGTTTAGGTTGGACATTAGTAAAAACTTACTGTCAGGGTGGTTATACTGTCTATCAGCACTGGAATAAATTGCCTAGGGAGGTTGTGGAATCTCCATCGTTGGAAATTTTTAAGAGCAGGTTAGACAAACACCCGTCAGGGATGGTCTAGATAATACTTAGTCCTGCCATGAGTGTAGGGGACTGGACTAGGTGACCTCTCGATGTCCCTTCCAGTCCTATGATTCTATCTAGTTCGTTTTTGAATCTGGTTATAGTCTTGGCCTTCACAACATCCTCTGGCAAGGAGTTCCACAGGTTGAATATGCATTGTGTGAAAAAATACCTGCTGCCTATTAATTTCATTTGATGACCCTTAGTTCGTGTGTTATATTAGAAATATGGCAATTTCTCCAAAAGAAGCATGATAAGTGATTTACAATAACTTCTTGTAAAACATGATGAGAAGTAATTGAAGAAATCTTGCATCTATTGACTATTTTAAATTTACTTTACATTGGATAATTTTAAGGAACTTTTTGTGTTATATTAAATAGTCATCCAATTGAATTATTATAAAAATATCCTATAAAATAACAACTAGCACATCCTACAGCCCTTACTCAGGTAAAACTCCCATTGACTTCAATGGATGGCTTTACCTGGGAGAGTGGGGGGAGACTGGCTAGATTATTTTCACTATCCCTACCCCTCCAAACACATGAAAATGGGTCATCCTGGAAAGTAAATAAGACATCTGTTTTAACGGCTGTTTTTAACTGTTGGGCATGCTGCTAGCAGTTACCAAGTGCCATTCTTCCAAAGGGCTAATGCTTGCATAAATATTTTAAAGTTACTAAATTCATTTTCATCAGGTGAGGTGAGATGACATGAATCATGTTACATACCTATGTCCCTGAGCTGCCTTTGCTCCAACTGTCCTATAAGCCTATTTGCACATGGCTTTCAAAAGGTCAAGAAAAAGTGGCTGGCATACTGACAATTCATATTTATTCTAATTGCTATAATCTAGTAGAAAATTACCTTGGCCAATAAATCACTTCCAAGCACTCTTTCATAATGCAAGGCTAGCCTTTATCACAAGGCCAGCTGTCAGCTTTTTTTTTTTTTTTTTTTTTTTTTTTTTTTTTAAAGACACAAAACTTTGGATCTATAAAACCCATAAATTTAATCTTTAGTATCTGAGTCATCAAGAAAAGTTAAACTAGCTATTTATTTCTTGTCCAACATAGTTTACTTTTCATTAAAAAAGGAGAAGCTTGAAAAGAACATATATTATTAAATCAATTTTGATCACTCCTATGTTTATTTTAGCTTTCATATTTCTTGTTTCATTATTCAGTTGGTATAATCACACAATAAAATAGGATATTAAATATATATATGTTCCTCATTTCTAATGCATGGGATTGTGTATATTCTTGCCTAGAGCTAGCACACTAAAATTAGAACACTGCACTCACATACCTAAACTATGATATAATGGTATTAAGAATCTGACTAAACAGCAAAAGTAATGGAACTAGGAGTTCAATTTCACCATTTTATGTGTAGGCATTGAGGCCCATACTTACCAAGGTTTTATGGTGTCATGAACTGAGACTCTCCTGAAATGCGGTCATACAATGTGTGTGTTAGACATCAACCTTAGTTTTGGATTTGTTTACAGTAAAAATGGGTTCCAAAAGTAACTGTTTCGATTTTTTTAAGCTCTCGGTTTCTACTTTACTAAAATATATTTTGATACTTTGAATCCCAAATGATTGCTTTGTAACTGACTCACTTATCCACTGATTCTTTGGAACCATTGTCACAGTTCAGGGCAACTGCACATGTATTCCCTCTACATGGTGCACCCAGGGCACCCACTCTAGGCTCCTGGGCGCATTTCTCTTGGTTAGATGGCTCTCTCTCCCCCCCTTCCCCCCCCGACCCATTTTTTTCCAGGCTGCACAGTTCTCCACCTACACTGTGATATTCCCAGCAAGCCAGATTGCCTAAACAGGCCAGCAGCATCTGTTATACTTTCTCTCCAAAAGCTATGCACAAGGTAGACTGCCAAATAGTCACAAGTTACCACACAGCTTTTTATAAGCAAGCACATTTATTCTAAAGGGAAAAGCTTTAGAGAGAAAACATTAAATACAAAAGAAGAATCTACAGATATGCTAAAATGTTTACCACATATTTCCCCCCTACCCCACCATCCCCCAACTCCAGCAGGGACTCTGGTAGGAAACAGTCTTTTAAATCCCACAAAGGTTTTTTTTTTCTATGGTTACAATTTCATAACACTCTTAGTTCAAAATCAGAACAACCATGAATGGGTTAGTCTTTTCTTTATACAGCTTGGGCCTTTGACTCTGAGAACAGGTAATTAGCAAATAATGATCCTCTCCTCAGGGTATTGCTTGAGAAGGCTGCGGTTTTGCCTAACTGGAGATGGAGGATTTGGAGTCACCTCCTTTAAGATTCCTCAGGCAAAAATCACTTGATACTGTTTGTCCCAAAAGTCCATTGTTGTCGGGCACATTGTTGAATACTGTAGCCTGATTTAGGGTGTACTGATAATATTAATTTGGATAATATGGGAATTTAATTCATTAACGTATTTAATTTTTAATTTATTAATATTAATAATTATTATTATAATCAATATTAATTAGCATGGGTTCCGGTCTGTTTGATCAGAAGATAAAAGTTCTTGTCCTGAATCAGGCTCCACAGAATTTACAAAGGACCCTCGGAGGTATGACAGGAAGCTCACACTGAGACAGATATAGTCTTAAAGATTTTTTATTAAAATCAATAATAGTAAGTAAATGGTAAAATACCCAGAGTTACAAAGTTACAATTGCATTACTGCTATTCAAAAGATACATATGCTAATATAGTATTATATGCAACAAAGCTTTGGTTAATATATTCACACCCTTCCTTGATAACCTGGTGGTAAGAGACACAGGAACAGCCTTGCGGTTCAGGTTTCTCTATTCTTGAGTGAGGAATGCAGTGCTTAGAAGAAACTAATGCTATGAGCTATTAAAGTGAACTTAGGGTTTACTTGACTAAATTAAACTTAAAATCAAAACCTAATAAACAAAGAAAAAAACTTAGGGAAAGCAAGCTTAGCCTAGTTCCTTTGAAACTTAAAGTTTAAGAAGAACAAGTACAGCCTACTAATAGTAGTAGCCATCGTAGATAGATAGAATAGATAGAGAGAGAGAAATAGAAGAAGAAAGAATAGAAATGGAGTCAGTAAGAATGAAGTACTCTATCGAGGTATGTCACCTCTTTTATAGGGCCCAATATAGATATGCTAACTTCGCTTTAGCATAACATACAGGATATGGCCTGTAGGTCTCTTGCATTAGAGCCAAACTTACTTTTAATATAAATCTATAAACCTATTACAATAAACCAAATACTTAAACTATAAGAAAAGATATATATATATATACCAAGCAAGCAGGTTAGTCCTATAGGCTACAATACAGTTCTTTGAAGTTCATAATAATTTCCAGGTCTCACATTCCATCTTCCCCCTAGAGAGGTTTCATACAATCCTGGCCGACAAAAATATATCACCTTTGCATTTGTGTATTTGCCCTTAATATTCATTCACAGCATATATATTGTACTTTAAAGACTCATTTGGAATCCTTATGATTACTGCAGATGTCTATAACCTAATAATGGTACAGATTTTTTTTCTTTTTTAATTTGCAGTCCTTGCTCCCATTCAGTCTGGCTCTAAGGCTGGGTGTGTGAACAGAGTTCCAGTCATCTGAGAAAAGTATTTGGTGATTACGGATTTCTCTCTCTATCACTGAGAAGCCTTCTCCATCCTTTGTCCAAGAGTCATAGTTTTAGGGTACTCCTGGAGCCCTGTTAGCCATTGGTACCATTTTGGATTCCAGCAGCAAAGAGCAGTCTTTTTTCATCTGCTTCCAGCTCAGCATTTATGACCTATTATTTCAGATCCAGACTTTGCTAAAGTAATCTATGTCTTTATGACTTCATTGGTGAATTATTGACATTTGTTCTACAAGGGCCTACAGCTGAGAATCATTCATAAATGACAGTGGCAGATTGAGGATAATACTAAAGATGGGAAGCTGCAAAGAGGATAATTCTAATTTTCCATTGGCTTCTTCTTCCCTTCTAGATGCAATTCAAAGTGTTGACATAGAGATAGGAAGTCTTATATGGTTTGGGGCCCAATTATCTGAGGGAACACCTCTCTCCCTATGTACCATTACAGCAATTGAAGTCAGTTGGGGTACTTAAGACAAAAATACCGTAGTTTTACACATCTGTAGGCCAAGCTTTATTACTGGAGGGAAATAGTTTCAACCACTGATCTGACAAAGCCAGAGTCCACTGATATTTAGGACACAATGTAGGTCTCATTTCTGTTCTCAAGCATTTGCTTAAGGGATGGCGGGGTCATATTCCTGTTTTCATAACTTTTAAGACAAGAAGAGACCATTATGACTGCCTAATCTGACCTCTAGCTTGACAAAGGCCACAGAATCTCAACCCAGTAGTTTCTACATCTTTCATAACTTCCATAATTTTCAGGAGTGTCTACTCTCTTCTTTCTTGGAAAAGAGGCAAAGATTATGTTTTTGTTAAAATTTTATATGCATCCTGTCACAGGGCACTCCCCCACTTCAGGGGATTAGCTTCCCCTGGTTTGGCGCCCCCTTAAACAGTTGCACAGCCCATTCCCCCACTCACTCACTCCACTACTCTCCTCTTGCTCACAGAATTGTAGTGCAGCTACTTCGTTACTCAGCCCTCTGGCAGGTCACATCATGGTTTCCCTTCTGGAGTTTGGGGGATACTTTCCAAGTCTCTCCAGACTATCAGCATTCAATAGTGCTCATTCCCACTGCTCCGAGCCTGTTACTTCTGCCATGACTCAGGAAATCTGCTAATTCACTGCTCTTGGCAGTCCCACTTGGCAATGGTTGGTAGGGGAACTCAGGCCTACCTTCTACTCTGGGTTTCAGTCCAGGGCCTTTTACCAAGCAGTCAAGGTCTGCATCTTCCCTAACCTTACTATTCTCACCTTTGAGCTACTTCCTACCTTGCTTCCACTCTTCCTAGTCAGACCCCTCTCCCCAAGGGTCTTCTAGGTCTCAGGGACTCCTATCCCTCCTTCCCTCTCTCTTACCTCATGGAGAGTGACTGCCACTCTTAACCCTACAGCCAGTCTCTGGTCTTTATGCAGTGTAGTTGTAGCTGTGTCAGTCCCATGATATTAGAGACACAAGGTGGGTGAGGTAATATCTTTTATTAGACCAACTTCTGTTGGTGAGACCACAGACCAGGACACCAACTCAAAGCAGCACCAGACCCTGCCAGGACATCCGATGCAAAGCCTGCCAACATATCTCCACTGCCACAATGATCAACACCCCCACAATACACCTTTCACAATCCACAGATCCTACACATTCCTATCTCAACATGTGGGCAACCCGATAACAAGTATGTGAATGAAACCAGACAATCACTATGCTCTCAAACTGACACAGGAAAATGATAAAAAAACAAAAGCACATCTACCAGTGTGATATATGCCATCATGTGCCAGCAATGCCCCTCTGTCATGTACATTGGCCAAACTGAACAGTCTCTATGCAAAAGAATAAATGGACACAAATCAGACATCAAAACTGTAACATTAAAAAACCAGTAGGAGAGCACTTCAATCTCCCTGGACACTCAATAACAGACTTAAAAGTGGCCATTCTTCAACAAAAAAACAGACTTCAACTAGAAACTGCAGAACTGGAATTAATTTGCAAACTTGACACCATCAAATTAGGCCTGAATAAAGACGGAGTGGCTGGGTCATTACAAAAAAGTAATTTTCCCTCTGTTGATATTCACCCCTTCTTGTCAACTGTTGGGAATGGGCCACATCCACCCTGATTGAATTGGCCTTGTTAGCACTGACCCCCCCCCCCCACTTAGTAAGGCAACTCCCATCTTTTCATGTGCTATATATTTATACCTACCTACTGTATTTTTCACTCCATGCATCAGATCAAGTGGCAGAGGGGTAGCCGTGTTAGTCTGAATCTGTAAAAAGCAACAGAGGGTCCTGTGGCACCTTTAAGACTAATAGAAGTATTGGGAGCATAAGCTTTCATGGGTAAGAACCTCACTTCTTCAGATGCCAAGTGAGGCATCTGAAGAAGTGAGGCATCTCTTGGCATCTGAAGAAGTGAGGTTCTTACCCACGAAAGCTTATGCTCCCAATACTTCTGTTAGTCTTAAAGGTGCCACAGGACCCTCTGTTGCTTTTTACTGATCAAGTGGGTTATAGCCCACAAAAGCTTATGCCCAAATACATTTGTTAGTCTCTAAGGTGCCACAAGGACTCCTCGTTGTTTTTACTTTCACAAAGTGATCACTCTATATCTGACACCGCAGTCCTAATCCTCAAAGGAACCCTGTGCAACATCTTCAAAAGGTGAGCCTGGGAGCTTAAATTAATCATTCTGCTAGACACTAAAAACCATGGACTGAACAGTGATCCTGGATTTTTGTCTTATTACAACCACCGGTAACCTACCATCCCCCTCTTTTTGTCCTATGTCTGCAGAGATGTTAACAGGCCACCTTGAATGGTCCCTTACAATATGTGCTAACTACTTATGCTAAACAATCTGTTCTACCTTGCATTTTGCTGGGACTTTGGGAGTTCCTTTATCAGATCTGAAGAGCAGTTCTGTGTGGCTTAAAAGTTTGTCTCTCTCACCAAGAGAAGTTGGTCCAATAAAAGATGTTACCTCAACCAATTTGTTTTTCTTGGCTCTGTGTAAGCCTGCTCATTTACATGAGTTTGCTTCCAATTAGCAGCCTCCTCATGACCTAAATCTTTACCTGATTGCCGCTTAATTGGTTGATTGGGCCTGTCTGACCTAATTCAACCCTCACAGGGCCAGTACAGGGAGCCCACCCCATCACATGCCCCGAGATATGATAGGGTACATCTCAAATATCTATAAACAAATTCAGGGTTCGGGGAGGGAAGAGTGGACTTCAACATTACCTATAGAGAAAGCAGTAGCAACTGCGAACACATTCACAACTTAAACTGATTGATACAATTCTTTAAAATTAACAGCTTTGTACAAAAAGAAATCACTCCTGAGAGGAGAGACAAATTGTCAAGCTTCGATACAAAGCAAATTGAAGCAGAAAATAAGTTAACTGTATAATGGAAATGCTGACTGACCCTTATTTTAAAAGATCTCATGCATGTTAAATTTATCACCTGCACATTCATAAATTATTCATTTGATACAGCTCCACTAGAGTTCACTGATCATTTTATAATATTATATATGATGATTTCATTCTTTGCAATAAACCAATAACACTGTTATAGTGATGTCATCAAGAGAGGTACCATAATACCTTGGCTGATATTATGAGAGTGATAATTAATACACTATCTCACACATCATTTAGGCCTTGTCTACACTGGTGGCATCTCAGGTACATGCAGCTACATGCTGCAGTGAAAAGCTGGCTGCATCCACATTGAGGTGCATAGCTACATGCAGCTGCGAAAGGCTCTGGCAGCAGGGGATTGCCAGAGTCTTTCCCCACTGCATCCTCCCTGCCAGAGCCTTTGCCTGCTGCTGGAGCCTTTCCCAGCTCTGGCTCTGGGACCCTATACTACTAAAGACAGCCTTGCAGATATGGGAGGCATTGCTTGGGCATGTAGTTGTAGTTGTGCATTTGATTTTTCCTTCCCAAGAATAGTACTTTGCACTTGTTTGTATTGAATTTCATGTTGTTCAATTTCAGACCATTTATCTAATTTGTCAGTCATTTTGAATTCTAATCCTGTGCTTCCAAGTGCTTGCAAACCCCGCCCCACCAGCTTGGTGTCATCCACAAATTTTATAAGCATATTCTTCACTCTATTATGCAAGTTATTGATGAAAATATTGACTAGGTCCAAACCCAGGACTAATCTCCTGGTGGAACACACCCACCTATGCCATCCCACCAGTTTAACACCAAACCATTGATAACTACTCTTCGAGTTCAGTCTGTCAACCAGTTGTGTATCCATCTTATAGTAGTTTTATATAGACCATACTTCCCTAGTTTGCTTATGAAAATGTAATAGATGCATAGATTCCAAGGCCAGAAGGTCACATTGTGATCATCTAGTTTGACCTCCTGTATAATTTAGTCCATAAAATTTCTCTGAAATATTTTCTAGCCCATATTTTATAGAAAAACATCCAATCTTGTTTTAAAAATTGTAAGTAATTGTAAGAATCCACTACAGCCCTTGGTAAGTTGTTCCAATAGTTAATTACTCTTAATGTTAAAATTGTACACCTTTTTTCCCCAATTTGAATTTGTCTACCCTCAACTTCCAGCCATTGGATTGTGTTATATCTTTGTCTGCTAGATAAGTCAAAAGCCATACTCTAATCAAGATATATCACGTCTACTGCTTCCCTCCATCCACTAGGCCAGTAAAACTGTCAAAGAAGGAAATTAGGTTGGTTTGACATGATTTGTTCTTGACAAATCCATGCTGGTTATTCCTTATAACCGTATTATCCTCTAGGACAGTGGTGGGCATTGCCCACACAGCTTCCTGCAGCTCCCATTGGCCGGGAACGGTGAACCACGGCCAGTGGGAGCTGCGGGTGGCCATGCCTGTGGACAGTCAATGCAAACAAACTGTCTCTCAGCCCACCAGCGTATTACCCTGATGGACCGCGTGCAGCCCACGGGCCGCTGGTTCCTGACCATTGCTCTAGGAACTTACAAATTGTTTAAAACACTTGTTCCAGTATCTTTCCAGGTATCAAAGTTAGGCTGATCGGTCTATAGTTCCCTTCGTCCTCTTCCCCCCCTTTTAAAGACAGGTACTAGCCCTTCTCCAGTTCTCTGGGACCTCATCTATCCTCCTTGACTTTTCAAAGATAATTGATAAGAATTCTGAGATTGTTCTTTAAGTATAAAGGAGGGAGGGAATAAAGGAGGGGGGGTTGACATTACAGTATCGGAGGTGGAAGCCAAACTTGACCAGCTAAACGGGACTAAATCGGGCGGACCGGATGATCTTCATCCTAGAATATTGAAGGAACTGGCGCCAGAAATTGCAAGCCCCTTAGCAATAATTTTTAATGAATCTGTAAACTCGGGGGTGGTACCATTGGACTGGAAAATAGCTAATGTGGTTCCTATTTTCAAGAAGGGCAAAAAAGTGACCCGGGTAACTACAGGCCTGTTAGTTTAACTTCTGTAGTATGCAAGGTCTTGGAAAAAATTTTGAAGGAGAAAGTAGTTAAGGCCCTTGAGGTGAATGGCAATTGGGACAAATTACAACATGGGTTTACAAAAGGCAGATCGTGCCAAACCAACCTGATCTCCTTCTTTGAGAAAGTAACAGACCTTCTAGATAAAGGAAATGCGGTGGATCTAATATACCTCGATTTTAGTAAAGCGTTTGATACGGTACCGCATGAGGAATTATTGGTTAAATTGGAAAAGATGGGGATCGATATGAAAATCCAGAGGTGGATAAAGAACTGGTTAAAGGGGAGACTGCAGCGGGTCGTACTGAAAGGTGAACTGTCAGGTTGGAGGGAGGTCACCAGTGGGGTTCCTCAAGGTTCGGTTTTGGGTCCGATTTTATTTAATCTATTTATTACTGACCTCGGAACCGAATGTAGGAGTGGGCTGATAAAGTTTGCGGATGACACAAAGTTGGGAGGTATTGCCAATTCGGAGAAGGATCGGGATATTCTGCAGGGAGACTTGGATGACCTTGTAAATTGGAGTAATAATAATAGGATGAGATTTAATAGTGAGAAGTGTAAGGTGATGCATTTAGGGATGACTAACAAGAATTTTAGTTATAAGCTGGGGACGCATCGGTTGGAAGTGACGGAGGAGGAGAAGGACCTCGGAGTCCTGGTTGATCGCAGGATGACTATGAGTCGGCAATGTGATGTGACTGTGAAAAAAGCTAATGCGATCTTGGGATGCGTTAGGCGAGGTATTTCTAGTAGGGACAAGGAGGTGCTGCTTCCGTTATACAAGGCGCTGGTGAGACCTCATTTGGAGTACTGTGTGCAGTTCTGGTCTCCTATGTTTAAAAAGGATGAACTCAAACTGGAACGGGTGCAGAGAAGGGCCACTAGGATGATCCGAGGAATGGAAAACCTTTCCTATGAAAGGAGACTCGAGGAGCTCGGTTTGTTTAGCCTAACCAAAAGAAGGCTGAGGGGGGATATGATTGCTCTCTTTAAATATATCAAAGGGATAAATACCAGGGAGGGAGAGGAATTATTTCAGCTCAGTACTAATGTGGACACGAGAACAAATGGATATAAACTGGCCGTGGGGAAGTTTAGGCTTGAAATTAGACGAAGGTTTCTAACCGTCAGAGGGGTGAAATTTTGGAACAGCCTTCCGAGGGAAACGGTGAGGGCGAAAGACCTCTCTGGCTTCAAGATTAGGCTAGATAAGTTTATGGAGGGAATGGTTTGATGGGATAAGTGATTTTAGTCAATTAGGCAATAACGTGCCATCGCTGGTAAAATGAGGGTCTGGCTGGAGAATCTTGCCTGTATGCTCGGGGTTCTACTGATCACCATATTTGGGGTCGGGAAGGAATTTTCCTCCAGGGTAGATTGGCAGAGGCCCTGGAGGTTTTTCGCCTTCCTCCGCAGCATAGGGCAGGGGTCACAAGCTGGAGGATTCTCTGCGACTTGAAGTCTTTAAATCACGATCTGGAGACTTCAACAGCTGAGTTAAGGGAAAGTGGGGGGGTCAGCTTTTGTGGCCTGCATCATGCAGGAGGTCAGACTAGATGACCATAATGGTCCCTTCTGACCTTAAAGTCTATGAGTCTATGAGTCTACTCTAGGACAAATTTTGTCAAGCCCTGCTGACTTAAATACATCTAACTTATCTAAATATTCTTTAACCTGTTCTTTCCCTGTTTTTGGTTTATGTTCCTCCCCCCTTGTTGTTAATATTGTGTTCAGCATCTGGTCACCAGTTATCTTTTTATGGAACACTGAAGCAAAATAGGCATTACACATTATTAAACAAATAATTAAAGCATGAATAATCCTGCTACATCAGAGCTAAATATTATTATTATCATTATTAGATGATGATGACAGGGCATAGATTACAGGTTTTATTGTTGAATCACTTCCCAGAACTGCCTTTCCCATTATTCCAGTCTCCTAAATTGCATTAAACTACTCAACATGTTAAGAGATTTAATTTTATATCTCAGATTTGCCAACCCCTATACAAGGACAAGGCCTGGTTACTTTCCAAACAAGTCTGAAAATAACTAACAAGCAACCACATGGGCAGATGGCCTTTCTCTCTACTGATATTACATGTAGGAAGTATGCTTAGAGGGAAAGTCTATCAAGGTCTTTGGAGTCATGTCTGTGTGTTATTTATTTTAAAATTACCTAATGTAGTGTCTTTTTCCCCACTGTTTTCCTTTTAGCCTTAAAGTTTAATCCACATTTATTTTATAAATGTGTTTTAGATATTTTTTCTCTTCAATTTATTTAATTTCCATTAAAAGAAAGCATATAACAACTTACTAAACTAAATTACCAAGTTTAGCACAGTAAAAATTTGTTATAACCATTTCTTATTTCATTTAAATTAATAAAAAATACCTATCTAGATTATAGGCATCTGAAAACTCTTAACATCCAGAATTTTATTATTAGGTTTGCACAGTTATTTTTAAAAAACACCTAGTTTACATAAATACTTCATCTAGGTCATTTATTTTGAAGGCCAATGGTATTTACTGGGACAAAGTTTTAGGGAGTACATAGTGCATAGGTAAAATATAAGATGATTTAAAGCATGCAATTGAGTAGAAAGGAGGTGAGAAAAAGTGGTAAGTTCTGTTTTTATTTCTAGGGTCCTTATCTGATACCAGCTTAGAATTTATAACATGCATATGCACCTTCCTGATATAGTGAATCAAGATTTTAGGACTAGACTGACATGGGGTCAAGGAGCTTTCACTTATTCATTCAGAGAGCAGACCTTGCTTGGGATCCAACACTCTGCTCTGCCTCAGAGACAAGCTCTTTGTAAACACTGCACACATTTAATTATACATTATTTAGAAAAGAAAAGCAAGATATGACACACATTTACACTCTGCAAATAGTCTAGCAGTTTGACACATTAGAACAGGTGCATCTACCCAGCTACACTGTTTGCAGTTTGGGAACAGCAGAGGATCTTTTACCATGTATCTTTTTCAAAAATAAAGTAAAATATTCAAAGTGCATTGTTCAAGTTTAAACACTTTCCCCTATTTTAATATACTGTATCTAAGCTGCATCACATACTACTTTGCTAAATGGCTGCTGCAGCAGTGGTTCAATAGGATTTTGAGGTGATTAAGTCTTCAGCAGGATGTTGTCAGTGACCAGGATGTATGTGGTCATGCCTATAGGTTAGAACAGGCATCAGTAGCCAGGACTAGGAAACCAGGGTCAGAAGCAGAGTCAGAGACCAGATGCCTGAGCCAAGGGTCAGAGACAAAATCAGGAGTCAGGAATCAAAGCCAAGGGTCAGAGCTGGGTCAGAGCTGGAGTGAGGCAAGGCAAGGCAGGGACAGGGCTAGGTCTAGGTTAGGGCTACAAACACACAGTAATGGGCAAATACTTTGAGTAGCTGCTGAACCGCTACAGCTGCTTCTGGCCTTAAGAGCTGGTCTGCTAACTCTTCCATAGGCAGCATAGCCACCCAGGTAGTCTACTACAGGCCAGCTGTACTTGTTATAGGGTGACCAGATGTCCCGATTTTATAGGGACAGTCCCGATTTTTGGGTCTTTTTCTTATATAGGTTCCTATTACCCCCCACCCCGGTCCCGATTTTTCACACTTGCTGTCTGGTCACCCTAACTTGTTATGTTGTCTGGAGACTGGCTCTGCTTCAGGCCCTGAGTCCTGACAGATATCACCAACAAAGAGATGCAGGGTTGCTTCTTGCTATGAGACCTATATGAGATAGTTAAAACATACAATGTGTAATAAAGGCATCAATACTGGAACCATAGACACTGATGAAAAATTGGCAGAGCACAGAAAGATCAACTATGTTAAAAAATAAAACCGACAGAAAATTGTATGCATCTGGCAAGGGGATTAGGAATTCTTGCAGCAAGAACGTGTGATGCATGTGTGGTTCGAGATGAGCAGGAGGAGTCTGGTTGAAGCTTCCTGGAAGTTTGAGTCATAAAGCACTTTTGAGAGTGAACTGACCCAGTAAGCTGGTGTTGCATGATGCAGTCAATTCACTAGCAGTCCCATCTCCTCTAGTTTAATATTTTATTTGAAAGCAACAAATAATCCCATTTTTCTAGCATCTGCGGTTGCAAGGGTAATCTAGTGAATGTAAAGTATTGCAGATAAGCCTTGTTTTAGGGTTGATCCTGGCAAATGCTGAGCGACATCAACTTCCATTAAAGTCAGGGTTTGATGAGGGGGTCCATCACCTTGCCGGATTGGCTTTTTACTGATTTATGGACAGACAAAAATGTTTTAAGATATCAATTGCACACATTCATATCAGTAATTGCATTTATTCTTCTTGAACAGTCACAGGGAAAGAATAATATAGCTTTGCTAGAAGAGCCAAGACATCTATGGTACATCCCTGTGCTCATAATGACAATTTAAGGGCCCGATTTCACTGGTCTACAATTTTTGAGAAGTCGTCTGCTTCAGAGATAAAATGTGCTATTTATTATGTATTTTGATGTGCTGAATTCAAATATGACAATTAAAACAACTGATTGGCTACTGTTTCTAAGATATTTAAGTTTTTACATTTTATGTCTATGTATATTGTGTAGATAGTAGAGTTTTAATCATAAATTGTAAACCTAGGTCTTTTCATGTGTTTATGGTTGCTTTACATGATAATATTTCACCTGTCCTGTTTATGTAACACTTTAAAAATCAGCAAAAGGGTTATATAAATAAAATTTATTATGAAACAAAAGACAAAAAACTATTATGTACATAGTTTAGTCCTATTCAGTGTCTACTCGGCGCTTCTTGGCTTGTCTCTTGTATTCATTAAATGGAGCATCTCTTGTCACTGTCCAGCAATAGTCTGCAAGCATTGATGGGCTCCATTTGCCCTGATAGAGTTTCTCCATTGTTGCAATGTCCTGGTGAAATCGCTCGCTGTGCTCATCGCTCACTGCTCGGTGCAAAAAAAATCTAGATGAGAGTGCAAAAAATGTATCTTTAGTGACATGTTGCAACCAAGGCTTTTGTGTGCCTTGAGGAGGTTTTCCACCAACAACCTGTAGTTGTCTGCCTTCTTGTTTCCGAGAAAATTTATTGCCACTAACTGGAAGGCTTTCCGTGCCGTCTTTTCCTTGCCATGCAGTGCATGGTCAAATGCATCATCTCGAAGAAGTTCACGAATCTGAGGACCAACAAAGACACCTTCCTTTATCTTAGCTTCACTTAACCTTGGAAATTTTCCACGGAGGTACTTGAAAGCTGCTTGTGTTTTGTCAATGGCCTTGACAAAGTTCTTCATCAGACCCAGCTTGATCTGTAAGGGTGGTAACAAAATCTTCCTTGATTCAACAAGTGGTGGATGCTGAACACTTTTCCTCCCAGGCTCCAATGACTGTCGGAGTGGCCAATCTTCCTTGATGTAGTGGGAATCTCTTGCACGACTATCCCATTCACAGAGAAAACAGCAGGACTTTGTGTATCCAGTCTGCAGACCAAGCAAGAGAGCAACAACCTTCAAATTGCCACAAACCTGCCACTGATGTTGGTCATAGTTTATGCACCTCAAAAGTTGTTTCATGTTGTCATAGGTTTCCTTCATATGGACTGCATGACCAACTGGAATTGATGGCAAAACATTGCCATTATGCAGTAAAACAGCTTTAAGACTCGTCTTCGATGAATCAATGAACAGTCTCCACTCATCTGGATGAGGGCTGCCATCACACCATCGATGTTGCAGGCTACAAGATCACCTTCCATGAAGAAGAATGGGACAAGATCCTTTTGACGGTCATGGAACATGGAAACCCTAACATTACCTGCCAGGAGATTCCACTGCTGTAGTCTGGAGCCCAACAGCTCTGCCTTACTCTTGGGTAGTTCCAAATCCCTGACAAGGTCATTCAGTTCACCTTGTGTTATGAGGTGTGGTTCAGAGGAGGAGGATGGGAGAAAATGTGGGTCCTGTGACATTGATGGTTCAGGACCAGAAGTTTCATCCTCTTCCTCTTCCTCGTCTGACTCAAGTGAGAATGATTCTGGTGCATCAGGATCCAGCAGTCCTTCTCCATGGGGTACTGGGCGTATAGCTGATGGAATGTTTGGATAATGCACAGTCTACCACTTTTTCTTCTTTGACACACCTTTCCCAACTGGAGGCACCATGCAGAAGTAACAATTGCTGGTATGATCTGTTGGCTCTCTCCAAATCATTGGCACTGCAAAAGGCATAGATTTCCTTTTCCTGTTCAACCACTGGCGAAGATTTGTTGCACAAGTGTTGCAGCATATGTGTGGGGCCCACCTCTTGTCCTGATCTCCAATTTTGCAGCCAAAATAAAGGTGATAGGCTTTCTTAACCATAGTGCTTATACTGTGCTTTTGTGATGCAAAAGTCACTTCACCACAAACATAGCAGAAGTTATCTGCACTGTTCACACAAGTACGAGGCATCTCTGCTCACTTTGGCTAAACAGAAATGTGTCCCTTTGCAAAATCAAACCCTGACAAATAAGAGAGCACGACACTGTATGATTTCTAGAGCTGATATAGGGCAATTTGTTCAGCAGAGTGATGTAAGCTTCGTTATGATTGCATCATCCATGACTTCTAGGAATAACATGATGCAATTCATATCATGTATGACACAATACCAGCTTCAGATTGCATCATTCATTGTTTTGCCTAAAAAGCAAGTACTGTCCAAACCCAGTCATAGATTTATTCATAGATCCAGTCAAAGATGTATTTTAGTCATTTCTGGTTTAAATTGAGATCCCTTCCCTTTATAACTCACTTATCCTCCGCCATTCCCAAGTCAAGGGTTGTATATACTGACCCAATAGCATATCTTGAAAACTAGAGCCAATCAACAATTTTAAGCATCATTTTCGTTCTCAGTGACCCAGAATTAGTAAAGTTTGACTACATTTATTTCAGAAGCATTTTTGCTGTAGAGCAGTGTTTTCAGGATAGGACTCCAATTTTCAGGTTCATTTTAAAAAACAGACATCTTTGAACCTACAAAATTTCATTCACAATTATTAGAGGGCAAAATATCAAAGGCTGACTCAACATTCTTTTGAAAATCAGGATGTCAACAATAACCATTCAACTGATGATCACTGTAGCTGTGGAATACAGAGTTTGGGCTCGTCAGAAGAACATGTGTAGAGTTCTGCAACTCCTCCCCCCTGGCCCAAATCTAAGTCCTAGTTTATCCAAACCAAACCTCTGAACATTAAGAAAGTTATATATCTGGTATATGTAATGATAGAGTATAAGTGCTTATTTTAAATCTGATTTTGGAGGAGAAAAAGCTACCAAAAACAAAACACAAAACAAGGCCAAAACCACAGAAATCTAAACTACAGTTCTCAAAATATTCAGAAGAGTGGACTGCTTCATTTTTACACCATTTCCAAATAACATGCCCCTTCGTTTTCCTTCAAAATATATTAGTGCAATCCAACAGGCAATTGCACTCATTATCTCTCCCACAACACTGGAAATGTGGAACACAAACAACTGTAGAGAGTGTAGTTGCATGTTGCAATCCCTCAGTAGCCTGGAGCTGAAGAAGCAGTGATAAATCAGCTTTCTTTGTTAAATCAGACCAATAAAGGCTCGCTCCTCTGGGGGAGTAACAGCATGAAGTTTCAGGAAGGTGGATTCAGAAAACTGCCTCCTCCAGGCAATCAGCACATTTCTAAAAGTTGTAAGTCTGGTATTGATGCTGAATCCCCTCACCCCCAGTAAACATGCTCATGCTAAAAGTATTCAATAATCTGCCAGTAACAGGTCATCAGATACTATGGTGATCAGAACAGGATATAGACAAAGTACATATCCCTTCTTTTTCCCATATATTATTAATCAAACAAATGTTCATGAAAAAGGGGATATAGAATTGATGTCCTGGCTCTTACAGCAAAACTATATAACTCTCTTTGTAATTGTTCAAGAAGAATGAATTAAAAAAAATATAACAGCAGGAGAGAAAAAAGAGGGAGAAGAACAGGAGTACTTGTGGCACCTTAGAGACTAACACATTTATTTGAGCATACATTTTGTGGGCTACAGCTCACTTCATCAGATGCATAGAACTGAACATATAGTAAGAAGATAAATATATACATACAGAGAACATGAAAAGGTGGAAATTGCCATACCAATTGTAATTAGTGTTTGGCCTTGAACTCAGAGGACTTTGGTTTGCAGGATTATTTATTCACAGAAGAGATACAATTGTATTCTGCCCCACTTTTAGGCTAAGTTTGTAACTGAACTGGAGCAAAGGGGAGAAGCAAAAGTGATTCGAAGCCAACTTTTTAGCCTGTTTTCCATCTTGCCAATTCTGGGGTTTGCCAAACTCACCTCCTACAGCAAAGTCAGATAAACATATGGGCTTTTCAGGGGAAATCCTGAGCTGCCTACTGAGGGTATCTTTAAGGTTACTTTGTGTTACTCCCGTGGTGAAAAAGGTCCTATCAAATATCAGGATCAATGCATCTAAACTCTGACCTAGAGAGTGTGTTTTGGAGAGAGTGTAGTTATGATGCCTATTCAATCTTTGTCTTCACGGTTAAGATTAGAAACAACTGTGACTATTGTGATAGTAGTTTTGTGATCTGGACAAATGTCCAATAAAAACTGCTCTGAGACCAATAACTTGCTTCACAACTTGCTTCACGAAATACTGTAGCTATAAAAAAAAGAAAACTTTGGTTGACTTCTGACTCAGATTGACACTGGAATGATAAAAGAGAATGGGGCCGGGGTGATTGAAGAGAGGGAAGAACAAAGGGATGGAAATGACGAAGAGCATTAAGAAAATTACACAAATATCCTTCTCTGTTTATGAAAAAACAAAATAGTCTCCAAATGATCAGTTTCATGTACATTTTTAACAGAATCTGAAAAGAAACTTCTCAAAAAAGTTGCAACCCTAATTTACATATTTATTGTTAGTTCCTATACCTAGGGAGCAAAAGGAAGGCATATTTCAATTCTCTGCATGATTATATCTGACTTGGTGTACTTAATATTTTCTGTTGTATTGAGTCAATGCATAGTTTCCTAGGTTTCTGAGAATTGTGGTCTTAGTTAGTTTAGGTAGTGAGTTTTAGGTGGCTATTTTAAAAACTACAACTGATATACAATACACACAATATCATCCCAATCATCATACAGTATTGTTTTAGTTTCTGTGAAGCGGCCAGATAAATGAATTATAATTAAAATTGTAGTAAACTTTTCACAAACACTTCCAACTTTGGCAAAGAACAGCCCCCCCCCCCCCAAAGATTATGATCTTAGTTTTATTGTCAAGTAAATACAGTCTTCAGTGTGAGTCAAAATGACATCAATATATCAGCTAATGTTGATCAGAAATGTTCTGAAATCCCATCCTGTGGGAGAATTTATTTCTGCGAAGGATGTGAACACAAGATATCCAAATTGCCTGTAGATAGTTATAAATGCTGACATTATCTGAACATAGCTAGGAAAGCGTGGGCTGAAAATCTCTACTGTGCACTTTCAAATCCACTTTCAAAAATGTTCAACAAAACAAAACAAAAAAATTGAAGGCCACCACAGAGAGGAGGAGGAAGAGAAGAAAAGAAAGGCAGAAGAAGAGATGGAACAATCTGAAGTGAAGAGTACAGGAAAAGTAAAGCAGGGAGCATTTTGGATTAAAGCTTCCAAAAATATTCTTATATGGTTTTCTCTCTGAGAAACCAATTCTGGCTTCTGAGGCAGAAAATACACAGCTCCATTTAAAGTTAGTAAAAAATGCATACTAGTATGTAAGAACAGAATTTAGCCTTAAGACTGGAACTAGGTGGGCTAGGAGCCAGGTGCTGGTGGTGGGGAGACTTGGATGAAGAGACTGGAATTTGGAGCCAGGAAGGGGAGATTGAGACTGACTGGGAAAAAGCACAAGTAGAAGGAAGGGAGACAAGACTGACAAGAACAGCTGGAGGAGAAGTGTGTGATATTGTGCCCTTAAGGGCTGAGCTTCCCAGACAGCCTGGACAGGGTGATTATGTACAGTCAACTGGAGCCAAACACAGAATACAGCAAATCTCTTGTAAGCACCCTAAGGATGGACTGATCACTGAACATCACATGGCACCAAGAGTAAAAAAGGAACTAAGTGGAAGAATGGAGCAGTCAAAAACCCCACCAGAGTTGAAACTCTCTGGAAAGGTGGACTGTGATTGCTAGAGCTACTGCTCAGGATTAGACCCTGCAGAAAGTCATTAAGGGTATTAGCAAAGGATGTCCTGGACACCATATTCCCGGCCCCTCTTATCAGTTTAAGGGAGAGCTCTCCGTACTTGATGGGATTTTATTTAAAGGCACTAGGAGGGTGATTCCTTAAGTGTTATAGTAAGATGACACGTTAATAAGGATACATGAAAGTCATTTAGGGTCTGAAAAATCTAAGAGAAGGTCTAGAGACATTTTATACTGGCATCAAATGATCAGCAACATCACGGAAGCTGTTAAGGCTTGTATATGTCAACAATACAGACCAAGTCAAGATAAAGAGCCGATACTGTTGGCAAAGAAAAAATTGCCCCCCTCACCCTCGAGCAAAGTAAGTATCAATTTGTTCACACTGGGTGGAAAAAACATATGTACTTGTCCTATACTATTATTCTCACTTCCCTGAGATAGCCTTATGAGATTCTTCACCTAAACAGGTCATTGTATATGTTAAATCTATTTTTGCTATATATGATATTTCTGACATAGTAATGTCTGACTATGGGCCACAATTTTATGGGCATGAGTTTAAACTTTTTGCAGTGAAGTGAGGTTTAGACATGTAACTGCTAATCCCCATTATTCCCAATCCAACGGGAAGATAGAAAACCGTGTCAAAATAGTAAGGAGCCTACCGAAAAAGAATGCCAAATAAGACTCTGATCAATATTTAGTACTGTTAAATTACGGAATGGCACCTGCTGATATTTTGGTCAACAAAAAACTGAAAACTGGAATAACAGCATTGTTATGAACTGATGTCACAGTCAGTGGAGAATTGCAATATAAAGAAATAGATAAAGGAAAACAAAAATATGAATCAGGTTTCAGCCTGGTAACCGTGTTAGTCTGTGTCAGCAAAAACGAGGAGTCCTTGTGGCACCTTAGAGGCTAACACATTTATTTGGGCATAAGCTTTCGTGGGCTAAAACCTACTTCATCAGAGCCAGAAGGGTACCCAGAAGTCACCTACTACAGGACATGCCCAACAAAGAAAGTAATAGAATGCCCCAAGCCATCACCTACAGCCCCCAACTAAAACCTCTCCAGCGCATCATCAAGGATCTACAACCTATCCTGAAGGACGATCCCTTACTATCACAGAACTTGGGAGACAGGCCAGTCCTCGCTTACAGACAGCCCCCCAACCTGAAGCAAATACTCACCAGCAACTACACACCACACAACAAAAACACTAACCCAGTAACCAATCCCTGCAACAAACCCATTGCCAACTCTGTTCGCATATCTATTCAAGGGACACCATCATAGGACCTAACCACATCAGCCACACCATCAGGGGTCGTTCACCTGCACATCTACCAATGTGATATATGCCATCATCATATGCCAGCAATGCCCCTCTGCCATGTACATTGGTCAAACCAGACAGTCTCTACACAAAAGAATAAATGGACACAAATCAGACAGCAAGAATTGTAACATTCAAAAACTAGTTGGAGAACACGTCAATCGCTCTGGACACACAATAACAGACTTAAAAGTGGCAATTCTTCAAAAAAAATATATTCAAAAACAGACTCCAACGAGAAACTGCAGAACTGGAATTAATTTGCAAACTGGACACCATCAAATTAGGCCTGAACAAAGACTGGGAGTGGCTGGGTCACTACAAAAAGTAATTTTCTCTCTGCTGATACTCACGCCTTTTGGAAATGGGCCACCTTGATTGCATTGGCTTTGTTAGCACTACAAAAGGAATTTTCCCTCTGTTGATATTCACCCCTTCTTGTCAACTGTTGAGAATAGGCCACTTCTACCTTAATTGAATTGGTTTGTTAGCACTTACCCCACACTTGGTAAGGCAACTCCCATCTTTTCATCTGCTATAATATATATTCGTCTTACTGTATTTTTCACTCCATGCATCCAATGAAATGGGTTTTAGCCTACAAAAGATTATGCCCAAATAAATGTGTTAGTCTCAAAAATATGAATATCATTTGGGGTCATGGAAGCTGCCACCATTTCATGAAAATGACATTGTGAGGCTCTATAATGGTAAACAAAGGTCACAATCAGTAATGGTATCACAAGAGGTAACCATGTGGTCATATGAGGTTGTTATCCCCAGATGGATATGTACTACAGAGGAAGGCGGCACCTTCTCCAAATCTCAGAAGGGAGAAGAGGAAACGAATCTGCTGTTCTGCCCAAGAGGGTCTCAGACAACAACCACAACAACAGCAGCAGCAGGTTGAGAAAATGAAGCCCCAGGACAGGGGACAACTAAAATCAGTGGACATTTGAGTGTGCCTCTGTTTCCCATCTGTAAAAGGGGGATAATTCCACATACCACTTCAAATAAATTAATGAACGCTTGTGAAGCACTCAGATACAATAGTGATGTGTTCCATAGGAAAGCTCATGAGGAAAATAATAATTCTGTATTCAGATCAGAGTTTGAACAGTATGCAGGAAGTAATGCATGGGACCATGCATTGAAGAAAAAGGAGAAAACAAAATACTGAATAGCTGTTCATTAATTGAGCACTATCCATCCTGTGAACTGAAAGAGGTGTGAGGAAGGGAAGCCGTGGAAAATAGTATATGATCATGCAATTAAAGACTGTATCATAATGCATACACACAAAATGGCCAAATTAAACTAACACAGGCAACCTTAATTCTGGCAATTCCTAACTTCCAAGTGTTTGACTCTGTGCCCTTACACACACACACACACACACACACACACACACACACACACACACACACACACACACACACACACACACACACTTTTCCCAAAGCAATAAGTAATATGTCACTCTAATGTGTGAAAACTTTGGGAAGATTTTCAAAGGCCTATGGGGTTTAGGAGCCACACTTGGTTTCAGTGGGGCTTGTGCTCCTAAATCGCATAGGTGCTTTTGAAATTAAACTTCTCCGTTATTTGTGTTTCGGATCCCTCAAAAGTCGTTCTTATGCAGGTATACTAAAAAAGGCCCTACGGGTTTTAAATACGTTTGCCATAGGTTCAAGAGCCTGATGTACTGCAGCAATTTTTTTGTTCAAGTGTGCATGTCCTCCCTTCTGTTTCCTCTCTCTTCTCTGCCCTCCCCAAATCTACACCAATTCTAGTTCCATTTATTCAGGGCCGGCTCCAGGCACCAGCGAAGGAAGCAGGTGCTTGGGGCGGCAAATAGAAAGGGGCGGCACTCCGTCCATTATTGGGGCAGCACGTCCGGGTCTGCGGCAGCAATTCGGTGGCGGATCTTTCGGTCCCTCTCTTCCTCTTCTGCGGCACTTCGGCGGCAGCTCAATCGGGTTCTTCTTTTTTCTCTTTTTTTCCCCCGCTGCTTGGAGCGGCAAAAAAGCTGGAGCCGGCCCTGCATTTATTCCTAGCACTGCATGAAGGTTTGCTGTTCTGGTTCCTTTGTTGTTAGTACAGTATGCCAACTAAGTTAGTTGTGTTCTTTGTAACATTCTCTGAAATATTTGTCTACTCAGAGACATTTTAGTTCTAAAGATAGCAACCTGCCCCTTATTTGTATGTGAAAGTCTGTTTAAAATTCCTCAACTTCATTTTTTGCATCCTAAGGTATACATTTCTACACTCCATGCAGGCACTGATATAATCAGTGTGCTACAAACCACAGGATTGACTTCACACTGTTTTCCAAGATAATATGAGGCAACAATATCCTGGGGCATGAATATTCCATTTTGTGGCTTCTGCTACATTAATTGGCAGTTACTGATGCAAAACTCATTTGTCCATATCCCCTTCTCCTACATAAAGTCAGCAACCATTTTGTGAATGGCAAAATGGTACGGATCCCCCATTCATACCATAATAATACACATTTTGAACTATAAATTCTCTCATCAATATATAAATTAACATATTCTAAGGTCTAAAAGGAGGAAATTTCTGCAGCAAGGCTTGGATTCAAATAGGCCCTGAACCAGCTCCGATGGAAGTCACTGAGAGTTTTGCTATTGACTTCAGTGGATGTAGTGGCAGTGCTATCATGAATAGTATAAAGGAAGTAAATTTGGACTCCAATTTACTCTCTTTCATAATACAGGAACAAGGGACAGCTCATGAAATTGAAAGCTAACAAATTTTAAAATAAATATTTTTTTAAGAAAAGAATAATTAACCTGTGGAACTCATTTTCATAATATATATTGACTCAAAAAAGTTTACAGGCTTCAGAGAATGATTTGAGATTATCAACACCCACAGAACACCCACATTTTTATTAGATTAAACATTTTAAAATAAGTCACATAAATCTTCATATATTAAGGCATGAGCCAATCACTAACTGACAGATGTTAGGAAAGTTATTTAATAATTACCATTATGGGGATTTTAGCGACTTTCGCTCAAGCATCTTGTATGTTTTCCTGTCTCTGGCAGTGTGCAAGAGTAGAATCACCATTAGCATGATCTGGCAGGGCAATTCTTTTGTTCAGTGGAATTGTCAATGAACACGGTAACACTTTTAGCACAAATATGGTATCTTCCATCTGACGTTCTCAAGGAGCTCTAGAAACAATAAGGTATTTGACCTCACACCTACCCTATGATGTAGGATATTAAGCTCATTTTATAGATGACGAAACTAAGTCAAAGTAATTAAGTTTTCAAAGTCAATCAGAAAGTTTATGGCAGAATCAAAAATAGAAGTCATATCTTTGACGCTTATTCCTATGCTTTAACCATAAGGCCATCTCTCTTCCTATACTTATGAGAACCTACTGAAATCAGCCAAAACAGCTGAAAACCTCATAAGAACAGGTATTCTTGTAAGATTTCAGGTACTTTTGTCTTCTGATTTGGAGGAAATAGTACAGGAGAAGCACATTTCCTGAAGTATTTTGGTTCTTCTGGTCCTGGCCAGAGTCAGGAAATGCCCAGAATGAAAATACATTGATTAAAAAAGTCAACCAAGGTATTTTAAATCTCACAAAAGGCTCAGTTTGGAATCACTTCTATTTGTGGGCACAGGTTCAGGTCAGTTTTTACTGTATCTAAACCAGTACATCCAATCCTGAGTCAAGCACCCCAGGCAAGAGCGGCAATACGTGTAAAACAAACAAACTACTGTAAAATCTTAAATTGAGAGTATATTGTGGAAGCCTTCCAGATGCAAGCACCGTATGAGCAACAGTACTGTTCTGTAATTCATGAGGCCTATGTATAGTCTCAATGTTGCTCCTAGAGAGGTAATTGCAAAACTCCCAACGACCACTGGAAGCAAGACCAGAATCTCTATATTTACCATAAGTGAAATCAAGCAGGTATGTGGCAATGATTCCTAATGGCATCTCTAATCTTGTTCACATCTATGGTTAGGTAAACTTTTAGCCTGATACACCACTGCATCACTCTAGCTTTAAACCGCGTAACTGAATTGAAATAAATGGAATTATACTGATGATAAAAATGGAGTAACTCAATGATCAATCTGGCTTTTTGTCTAATCCCCTTTTTTTAAAACTGCCCCTTGCTATGTATAACTGATATGGGGGGAAATAACTGCGGATCTTGGATAAAAGCAGAAGCAATCATATAAAAAGACAATGGCAAAAGTATACGAGAATAAGATTTAACTGACAATAAGAGTGTAGCCGGGAACATAAATAGCTAAAGCAGAATCTATCAGAAAAATCTTATGAATTGCTGTAAGAGGGCCACTCAATACACTGGCCCCACCATATGCTTTGGGAAAGAGAAAGTCACATGGGACTTATGAATGCCAATTTTTCACAGTAAAATCCAGACTGGCAGTGAAATTAAATGTCATAAACAGTCACAGGAACCTTTTGTACTGTGTTATGTTTATAGGCTTATCTGAAACAAACACTCATTTGTCCCTAACCTAAGACAGCCTACAAGTCACTAGCTAGTAATAATTATAGATAGATAGATAGATAGATAGATAGATAGATAGATAGATAGTTTTGTGTCACATACACCTGCATCAGCAGGGATACTGTGGCATCAGTGATAAGATACTTTTGGCACTGGATGGCCCAATCTCATTTTAACATAAGAATAGTGTTGAACCTATTTCATCCAGAGTAACAGCTGTCTGAAATGCCTATGTGACATTTCATTGTGCCATCTTTTCATTGTGATAAAAAAATGTTAAGACAATTTTCTGGACCTTGCCCTACCCTACTGGCTGAATAATTTCAGCCATATTTTTTACTGCAAATGACTAACCATCATCCATTCTGCAACTGGATTGTATTAAGTTTTTAAAGAACAAAGGAATGAAATGATTCCAGTGCTTGAAAAAAAACAAAACACCTCACACTGGTGGTGACCTACATTAACTGCATATCAGGAGCTCTCTAATTATTTCTGCCAAAATCTCCATATTTAACTTATTTTACCATAAGCCTCTGTTTTCAGCCTTCTTCAGGAATGATCTGTAAAGTACATAATAAAATATAGCCTATGAACATACCTTGGACATCTTAAAAAAAAATCGAATCCTTCCAAGCCTACTTATCGGTAAATGTCAGTAAACGTTAATTTCACCTTACACAAACAAACTGACAAACAAATATTTCCATTAATAATCATCTACATTTACAGATAGGAAAAGAAAGAAAAATGCTATTGAGAACTTATTAGAGTTTGATTTAAATGATATGTTCTTTGTATATTTTAAAATCTCATATGACAATTTGTGTTTTAACAGTGATCATTTAACCGTCTCAACGTCTACTGTCATTAAACAAAAGTCTGACCCCCCAATTGTCTTACACGCCATAATTCATCAAATCGATAAAACAAATCAATAAAATAACCACCCACAATTGTGTGCAACTGTGAAAATTTAAATTGATAATTTTAAAAAATGCTTAAAAATTAACATTGCTTTTCAGACGCTTTGGGCACTCACAACTCCGTCTCCAATTGAAGTCGATGATAGCTGTGTGTACATAGTACCGCTGAACTTCAGGCTCTCAGAACATGCCTTCTTATAAGACTGCCTCTCTCTGTCTTTGCCTTCCTGCCAAAGCTATGATCAGTGGAGGCAGTAGAACTGGAGCCCCCTCAGCTACCCAGAAAGTTGTTCAGTGCCTCTTGAGAGGTGCTGAGCATCCTGTAGCTACAGTGAAGTCAATGGTGCTTGAGGGTACTCAGCATTTCTCAGGAGGCACTTGGCACCTTGCATATTTAGGCCTAGTGCCAAGTTTGCTACCGAAGAGTACAATATAGAAATGGGTGCTATAGGAAACAACAGGCTTGTGATAAAGTTGAAGAGTGTAGTAATGTTGTCCTTAATTCACATTTCCGTGTCTGTACAAGAAACAGCAAGGACTCTGTTTACTACAGTATAAATGTATTCAAGCCAAGTGAAAAAAACTGTTTGTACTATTGGGGAATGAAGCATTTAAGTGGGACAGACCGAGATGAATCTTCTGATTTTTCTTACATTACTAGGAAGTCTGCTTGCTTTCATCTGCACTACCACTGCTGTTAGCACTGCTGCTTCAGTGGCGTCTCAAAGGATGGAGACATTTTGTGGCAACAATCCATCACAATACTGTTTGCCCTTCTTCCCCAGTCAGGAGCAACATCATTAGCAGTTTCATATTTTTAATGGGAACATTTCACTTGTAGTCTCATTAACAGCAGTGCTTAGTAGAGCAATAGTGCTGGACTTTACTTGTCATGGTTTTGGTTAGGAAAAAGGTGTGATTTCTCATGAGCAATTAATAGCATGTCAATTTCAAAATACATAGGAAATATCATATAAGAGAAGCATGAGCTAAAATGATGCTATGTAAACCTGATCCTTTAGATCTTGGAAACAAAAATAAATAGCAACTCTAGGTGCTGAAAATTTGTTGATGGTTTCAGCGCATGTCTTACGCTTACTTCTATATCATCAGCATTGCAACCTTGTTCCATATAATCTACTCATGGCACCCATTGGCATAGTGTCTGAGTGCCTCACACTCAATGTATTTCTCCTGAAAACATCCCCATTTTACAGATGAGGAACTGAGGTATAGAGACCA
Source organism: Emys orbicularis (assembly GCF_028017835.1). Lineage (NCBI taxonomy): Eukaryota > Metazoa > Chordata > Testudines > Emydidae > Emys > Emys orbicularis. The sequence continues at coordinate 90,662,247 of NC_088687.1, read as the reverse complement.
AGTGACCTGCCCAATGTTACTGAGGAAGACTGTGGGTAGAGCAGTGAATTGAACCCAAGTCTCCTGAATCTTACATGCCAGGGTCCTAACATCTGTGCCCACCTTAGCACAAAAGTGAAGGACAGGGGAAAAGATTTATCCTGGTGCTTCTAGAAGAGGTCCTGCTAGCTCATATATGAGGAATTTTGGTATTGGGCCATCAATGCTCAGCTACCGTCTAGGGTCTATGCAAAAACAGAGTTTCAATTTTCAAAAGACAGAACCAAGGTAGGTTACTTTTCATAATTTTAAGTATAATGAAAATATTGTGCAATGCTCATCTCAGTTAACTAATTTTTCCTGCTTTGTATAAAATTATTAGTTTTAATTACTTTCAAAACACAATTCTCTCAATATGCACTATCCACAATGTGGTAGGAGAATTTGTGTTCTGGGGAGAGGTATCGGATCTTCAGCTATTGTTAGCCCATATAAAACAGTTTCTAGGAAGGCCTTTTTTCCATCTGTGTCTGAAGCAGGATCTTGTGAGATTTTTCTTTCTATTGCAGACACTGCCATTGTCATTCATGCCTTTACCACCTCAGGAGTAGATTACTGCAATGAGCATTACAGAGAAATATGACTTAAATCAACGTGGTATCTGAAGCTGTAGAATACAGCTGTTCACAACACTGGCACCCTTAAGATTTCTGGGAGAGTTAACGTTTTTTTTTTTTTTTTTTAAATCTATTGCATAGATCCCTAAATGGTGTGGATGTGCCTACTTGAGAGAATACTTTATGCTCCACCATGCTGCCAAACCAACGATCAGAGAAGGTGCTAGACCTGGAACTGTCTTGGAATAAATCAAGAGGATTTTGGTGGCAGAAGGTTCTTCTTGAGGGGCCCTTCCTTTTACTCTACACACAGCCGCTGAGAAGTGTGATTGCCAGCTTGGGTAGATGTACATGTGAAAGCTCTGCTCAAACTAGTGCACTAAAAATGTCAGTGTGGCTGTGGCAGCACAGGGAGCCGCTTGGTTTAGCTGTCTGAGTACTGTCCTCTCTATCCCCTTAAGTACATACTCAGGTGGCTAGCCCAAGCCACTGCCTCTATTGCCCCAGCCACACAGATATTTTTAGTGCACTAGTTTGAGCAGAGCTTTCACAGGTATGTCTACCCGAGCTGGGAATCACACCTCCTAGATGCTGTGTAGACAAACCATGAAATGTACTTCCTCACCTTGGTCTAAAATAATGTGAATTGGTTGACCAGCCTATCACTGCCTGAGGCTGAAGGACCATAATAAAAACTGGTGTTTGTGATAAGGGGTTGGGAGACATGCTGTTGGGTTTCATCTTAGTTTTTCTGGTTTTGGAGAGAAGTTTAGCTGCTGGTTCAAAGTATTTTTATTTTTTATGTGACCATATTTTTAATTCATGACATTACCTAGAGCCTAAACAGGCACCTATTGTGTGCTATAAATTGAAAGAAAAATAAATACATAAAATATAAAATTGCCTATGGTACTTGCAATACATTCACTGACATTTGGTTAAAATTTGCAAAGCCAAACACCTTAAAAACACAAGTGTATGCTGGGTATGGGCAGTCAAGTCCACTGCTTTCAATTGAGCAGTATAACAAATACTTTACAACAATAAAATCACAAATCACAGAGAAGTTGGCTGTGTCTAGCACAGAGCATGAAGTGGAGCAAAAGGATTATCTTGAGAGTACATTGAAAATGAAAAAGTTTCCAAAGACATTTTGACCCTGAGACCTTCTTCAAGAACAATCTGTAAAATAAACTTTAAAGGGCCCATTTTAAACATGCACTAGATATTGAACGCTTTTCAGGCCGTAGGCTAAGAAAAGAAAAGAAAAGAAAAAAAGGATGAAATGTATAGCACTTCTTCAGCAAGGCAAAGCCGAACTGCAAAAGAATGGTATCCCTGTGGAAATATACAGAGAACCATACACATACTTTTACATAGCTGATTATCTGTATAGACAAGTGTAATGTGATTCCAAATAAGAAGAAGGGATCCTCGATAGTCTTATATAATTAAGAATTTTAAGGAGCCAATGTACTGTTAGTGGTCAAAACCCAAGGCTCCTTATTTATTCCAGGATAAATAGTGACTTTGCATTAACTTTTCTACTTCAGAAATTTTCACCTTCAGAGAGATTCTCAGGTGCCAGTTTTGCTTCATTGTAAATGTGTTAACTTCTCCCAAGCATGTCTCTCTGCTGCCAGCTCAAATGTTGACTTGTCTTTTTAAAAAAATAACCTCTGCAGTCTTGGACAGTTTACTTAAACTCTGATCGATTTCCCCAGGCATAATATGAGAATAATACATATTGTACAGGAGTGTTGTAAAGGCTAATTAGTGAATGTTTCTTAAGTGCTCTGAAGAGGTAAGGTGCTATGTAAGTCGGAAGATTATTATGATTATTAGTATTAAGTGGTGCACAGATGGTCGCCAGCTCAGGGGATGTAGGCCCATCCCTCCTGCATTCTAGTATGACAATGATCCTTTAAAATTTTAGACACAGAGGCATGCTCTTTTCTTATATGATGGCTATTTTTAGAGTGTCCAAAACAATTCTTGTTGGATGGAGGGGATGTATGTGTGTGTTTGTTGGCAGGTGGGGTGGTGACAAGACTTGAGGGAAGAAAATGACCAGCATATTTCACATTGTAGTAAAAAGTTTTAAATTTAGTTTCGTGGCTCTGTACCACTTCATCCTAGAGGCTCTTTTACTTCTGTGAAATCAAACACTATGGGCCAAACTCAGAGCAGATGTAAATGATGCTATAGCTTACACTTCAGCAATGAGGTGTAAACTGGTGTAACCTACAAACTATGGGAAGGAAGGGGTCGTATGATAGTAAAATTACATAAGGAAGGACTCCTTCACCCTTTGGTAGATTGCTTTACAATAACCCTGCCTTTCTGAGTGCTTACCATGTAATTTCCACCAATTGGCACTCTGATGTGTAAGTTACACCACCATTTATATAACTTCCCTAAGGACCAAATTCTATCACTCATGCTGAACGATCCATGGGACTACTCATGGAATAAGCACTACTATTCAACAAGAGGAATGTTGTGGAAAAATCTAAACCAGGGTTGGGCAAACTTTTTGGCCTGAGGATTACATCTGGGTGGGGAAATTGCATGCAGGGCCATAAATGTAGGGCTGGGGCAGAGGGTTGCGGTGTGGGAGGAAGTGTGGGGTGTGTGGGGGGGTGCGGTGTACAGGAAGGGGCTCGGGGCAAGAGGTTGTGGTGCAGGGTTCAGGAGGGGGCTCATGGCAGGGGATTGGGATGCGGGGTGCAGGAGGGGCTCAGGACAGGGGGTTAGGGGGCTCAGGGCAGGCGTTTGAGGTGGCAGTGGCGCACATCAGAGCTAAGACAGGCTCCCTGCATGCCCTGGCCCCAAGCTGCTCCCAGAAGTGGCCAGCATGTCCAGCAGTGGCTCCTGGGGGTGGGGGGTGGAGGGCACTGGGGACTCCGCCATGTGCTGCCCTCACCTGTGGGTACCACTCCTGAAGCTCCCATTGGCCACAGTTCCCCGTTCCCAGCCAATGGGAGCTGTGGGGGGCAGTGCCTGCAGGCGAAGGCAGTGCCCAGAGCAGTCTGTCCCCCTTTCCCCCCCGCCCCAGGGGCCGCAGGGACATGGTGCTGGCCACTTCCGGGAGCGGCACGCAGCCAGGGCAGACAGGGAGCCTGCCTTAGCCCCGCTGCGCCACAGGGCTGACAATCCCGTGGGCTGGATTGAAAGCCCTCCCGAGCCCGATCTGGCCCACAGCTCATAGTTTGCCCTCCCCTGATCTAAACAATACAGCTGAGAAAACAAATGTGGAGCATATTGTGGCCCAGAAGAACAGAGCCATACATCATATTCAGAGTCAGAGATAAAGGGTTGGTTGTGTGACTTGTGCAGAATCTGTGTAATGTATCCTCTGTTGTTATATCTATTTAAGAATAAAATTGACTTCTCTCTTACTGTATGGTAGTGGGGGATACAAATGTGGTATATCTAATACCTTGTGAACATAATCTGTGCCTGGATCTTTGTTATGGTGTGGTTTTTATTAAAATATTTCTCAAAATGGATTTTGTTTAATTGTAGAATGTGCAATTTTCCCACGAGACTCATGAATCTAGGGTACATGGTTGCTGCTCTAGAAAGCTGATTAACTAGCTGTGTCAGTTTTCTGGCTCAGCTAATCAGGGGGACTAGTTAACATTCTAGAATGTCTACAAGTTTATCAAAGGTGGTGACCCAAATATTAGGGACTCTTTTCCTCTAGAGTTTTGGAGTTAATTTGATTCCATAGAAATCAATAGAAAAGAAAGGTAATCCATGGATTTAAAGAGAAACAGGTAATCAATCACGTGCCAACATGAAAGTCAGTAAGAGTCAAAACTCAAAATACAACTAATTCTTCCTTCATGGATTTTCTGATCCAGTTAGTTAAAGCCTTTTTGTTCACTCCAGACTCTCACGCCTGACTTCAGTAAAATAACATTTTCTTTTGTTTTCCTTCTTGTAGCTTGTTGCTATGTACTGCACACAGCACTCTCTATCATGTATCAGTCCAATGACTTCAGTAACAGTATACTGTAAGGTACAATCCTGCAAACTTTGAAAACAACCATCTGTGCTTGCTTTGCAGAAAAAACAAATCCAAGTCAGAGGATATGAACGAGTCCTGTAGCTTCTCTAGCTCAAGAGAACCTGCCAATTTCAGAGTAAATGCACAGATGTTCATCTTATGAAACTAATGCTAACACTCTAATGATCATTTCCAGGACAAATGTGATAATTTGCTCAGCTGTCTCCTTATAAAACTTTTGCTTTCCCTATGAGTTTTCTTTATCCCAGCTCACTTATGGCTTCAATCACGGATATGCAACAGTAATTTTTCATAGTACCAGTTCTCTTGATTTTGTTTATTTAAATAATTTCCACTTGACTTTCTCTGAAAGCTTACTCTCCTAGTCCCAATGCTATGGGACATAACAAATAATACATTGAAAAAGCAAAGATATACAAATGTACATGTAAAAGATTGACTTTAATATTAAGCTAGTAAGAATTGATTGGTACTGAGAAAAATACACTCTGAGGATCTGCCCTGGAGACACTTACAACTCACAGCCCCACCCTAACACATTCTTGGCATTTGATCTAGTGTCATATTATTAAATGCATTTCAATGGCATCCATCACTAAATTATGCTTGAATAAGGACTGCATGACCAGATCCAAAGTCAGACACAAGGAACACAGCTTGAAGTACTGGAAGTAGATTCAGTCTCAAACTGTTATAAATCTTGTCTTCAGAGAACCCTAAAAATCAGGTGTGGAAGGGTGTTTGTTACTGGATAGAATAAGCTATAATTAAGAAATGTTTTAATTTATTGATGCAATTTTTCAAATTCATTTTTAAAATGTACTTATAATAAATGTGTTTTACACTCATTTTCAAAGCAATGTATTGTCTGTGTCTCTACTTAGAACAGAACAGAGTTCAAAATCATTTGGTTTGTGCAAGCTGGCTCCAGGCAACACTTAGGGTTGCCAACTTTCTAATTGCACAAAACCGAACACCCTTGCCCCGCCCCTTCTTCGAGTCCCCCTCCCCCACTCACTCCATTCCCCCCTCCATCTGATGCTTGCTTTCCATCACCCTCACTCACTTGCTTATTTTCACCAGGCTAGTGTGAGGGCTTTGGCTGGGGCCAGAAATGAGGGGTTTAGGGTGCAGGAGAGGGCTCCAGGCTGAGGCTGGGGGTGTGGTCTCTGGGCTGGGGCCAGAAATGAGGGATTCAGAGTGTGAGTGGGGGCTCTGGGCTGAGGCAGGGGGTTGGGGTGTGGGAGGGAAGGAGGGCTCTGGGAATGAGGGGTTTGGGGTGCAGGAGGAGGCTCCAGGGTGAGGCCAAGGGGTTCGGAGTGCAGGAGGGGTTTGGGGAGGATGAGGGAATTTGGACTCAGGGACGGGGGTTGGGGAGAATGAAGGGGTGCAGGGAGCAGGTTCCAGGTGGTGCTCACCTTGAGTATCTCCCCGAAAGTGGAAACATGTCCCTTTGCTCCTAGGCAGAAGCATGGACAGGCGGCTCTGCGATGCCTTCACCTGCAGGTGCTGCCCCCGCAGATCTAATTGGCCATGGGAGCTGGCACTTGGAGCAGGGGCAGTGCACGGAGCTCCCATGGCAGTTCCTCCACATAGGAGCCAAGGGACATGTCGCTGTTTCTGGGGAGCCATGCGGAGCCAGGTAGGGTGCCTGCCAACCCTTCACCAACCGGACTTTTAATGGACTGGTCAGTGGTGCTGACCAGAGCTGCCAGGGTCCCTTTTCCACCAGGTGTTCTGGTTGAAACCCAGACACCTGGCAACCCTAGTGACGCTGAATGTGCAAGCAAGCATTTAATTTAAGGTTAATATTATTTGTTCTTATCACTATTGAATGCAGCACAATCACAGAAATTACATTGTTATTGTTCTCGGAAAACCACGTTTCTCCCCAAATATTCTCAAAAGAATTAAGCTCAAAGCTGCTTAGTGCAGAAATGTTAACATTTGCATAGAAATTCTCCTTTACATGGCACATGTGTTAAACAAGAAAAATCAGTAGTGCTTGCTAAATGGAAAATTATTATTTAGTAAGCACAGTTCTTGGTTCTGTATAGCCATACCATAGAGAAAGCCATACCAACAAAGTCCCTGCTCTATAAAGTTTACCACTGAAGTCAAATACAAACAATAAAGTTTAAGTGCATAATGCACTAGGAGAGGGCTCATCCTTGAAGAGTTATGACTCTCCATTTTACACCTATAAAGGGTGATTATTACGGGAAGACATTTTGAAAGCCTGTGTTAAGGAGGTATTGAGTGTACAAAATTTTAAGGATCTATGTGTAGTAAAGGCTGGTGATATTTTCCCTATACTAATTGCAGTAGGAGAAAATACTGAGGGTGGAAAATATAGTCTCTGATTTTAAGAAGCACATTCTGTATTTAGCCAAAAAGAACCTTTGCAATTTGGACCATCTTATCACAATACTCGACATACTTTACAGATTAATGCAACTATCTTTGATACAACACAGATAATTTCCTTTTCACTGTTGAAGAAAGAAGTTTGGAATTTAGTTAGTACTAGTACTGCTGCAGCTTCCTAAATTTGTATATTAAGCAGCTTGCTGGGAAAGAGGGCTGCAGGCACAAAACATGTAAAAGTCCCATTACTAGAGAGATGGGAAACTATGTTGGGATACAGCAAAATATTGAACCAGGTATTGTCAAAACTGAAAATTCCATAGCTGATGACCACGTACTTAGGGAACCAGATGGTCATCCTAACTTGATTTATTCCATACAATATGGAATTAAACAGGTATGTCTGGTATAAAGGTTGAAATGTTTTTGGAAGGCCCCAAGTCCTTAACCTAGCCCAGGTCATTTCCAAATATTGCTAGCTGAATGCAGACACAGTGAGTGAACTGACTAGAGCTGAAATTAGTTACACTGGAAATGTGTTAACATGGAACAGGTGAACAGCGAAAAAAATGTTACAAAGTCTGATGCAGGAAAAGCTAAAGGAGATGGAAATCAGTATGGCATTCAGAGTCTTTGAGGATAGAGAAAATAGGGAAAGTAATCTCAAAGATGGAAGGATACAATATTATAAATAAAAATAAGAGGAGGTTGCACTAATCACCTATAGTACAGGAACAAGTGATTTGTTCAGAGAAGAGCTGGATGATACAGTTATGGGAGATATTTTCTCATATAGGGCTAAATTTTATGATTAGGCAAAGCCCTGTATTGGGTGGGGAGTGTCTAACTGTTCTGCAGAAGAAAAGGTGGGTAAGGAAATATCTTTTATTGGACCAACTTTTGTTAGTGAGAGAAGTTTCTGAGCCACACAGAGCTCTGTCTCTCTAATATCTGGGGAGCTATATGGTTACAATTACACTGCATGTACTGCAGAAGGACATTTTAGGAAGGCATTGTGTTTGGGGCAGCCTCCAACTTGATCTGCAGGATGCCTGAGGCGCTAAAACCTTAACTCCTTCTGCTCCCATTGATTGGGCTTATGAATACTATGGAATTTGGGAGACCACAGTATTTCATAGACATTTTTCCTTCCTCTGTCTGTCCAAAAATATTGTGAGAGCAGCCTTTCAGCATTTCTGCTTGCTGCTGGAATCCATGAGTGCAGACAAAAACAATAGGGAGAAAGTTAGTCAAACACAATAAAGGTTCAGTCTGAGCGTTGAGTAAAGATACAGGATGATTTTTATTTTATCTAAGATGGTTCATCAATCCCTAGAAATAAGATATGATTTTAGAGAAGTTGAAATGAAAACAACAAGATTGTGCTAAGACTCGTGTTTGAACATTCACAAATTCTTTACAATCCCAAACATACTTTCATGTTTTGACTGATGTTTATTTCAGTAGATATATAATGATTTGGCAGCTTGACTTTTTAAATGTATTGATTATAAATGATTTACATAAAAAGATTGTGAAAAAGATTATGAAAAATACAAGGTATATTTAAAGCAAAGTTACAACATCAAAGAGAACTTGCTCTGACAAATTATGCCTATATCACTATACAGTGCTGTTCAATTGTAAATTTGACATGAATTGAAGATTAGCGAAATCCATAGACAATGGATAAAAACTGAGTTTTGTAAATAAAGAAACCTGCATTTTACCAAGCTCAAACTTCAAAATGTCAAACTAATTTAATCTGTCTCAGAATTAATATTTTATTAACCCCCTTTCCTTCTTAAACTGAATTTAGAAGTTTGTTCTACCTTTGAATTTATGGGGGGCTTTTTATTCCAATCAATGGCTTTGTAGCTGTATAGGATATGACTCAGACAGAGATTTCTGTCTTTACTACCACCTTAGAGATAACCGTAACTCTGAACAGTTACAAGAGCAATGTTTTCATTATTTTTCTTTTGTGTTCTTTTCTTTTACTTCTATGATTTTTTTCTCTCTTTTTATATCTCATAATTAAACTTTCTGTTCTCAGTTTTGCCTAACTGGGAATAGTGGATATGAAGGACCAGAGTTTCTTCGCATTAAGAAGCAATTTGTATATCAACATTTTTAAATATAGATATACAGAGTTATCTGGAGTCCCATAAGTATTTTTGGAAGGGCAATGTATCTGTAATTGGTTAGTAACTAGAGATTTACATTCTAACAGAGGGTTCTTCTGGAATATCCTAGTGAGATCTATGGATCTAATGCAAGTGTGCAATACAATAAAAACTTCTTTTTCTCTTTTCATTATAAAACGAGAAAATGTAAGATTGTGTCTCAATTCTCTCTAGTTTTTCAAGTTCTCACGTGGGTATGGGTTTCCTGTGAAATGACACTAGCATCTTTTCTTTGTCTAATGCATAAAGGCTGTCATTTTCTTGTTATGGGACTTTTTGTACTCTGTAAATTATAAATGCATACTTTAAAACCTAAATTAATCTTCAAGGACATTTTATGTACCTATAGTGTACAGTCTTAAGAAGCTCCATTTGTCTCATCAACACAAGGAAACAGGAATATGGGGCTTGATTCTTCACTTCGATATATAGGTTCTATGCCAGTCTAATTCCATAAACTTCAGCAGAATTGTACTGACATAAAACTAGTATAATAGAGTGGAGAATTACATTCATTAACTTTTTATATTTTGAAACTTTGAACAAAAACTCAATCTTTTTATGGTGAATGAACACTATACAGATAGAAGTTGAAGTTATGTGTGTTCAACTTCTGTTTGTGGTTTTATTTTCCTCCCTCCCATGAATAAACTAATTATAACCAAAATGTTTATTGACTCCAGTCCTATTTTACCATTGCACTAATGAAAAGTGCTATATAAGAGCTAGGGTTTTATTATTTATTGAGGGCACTACACAATGAGTTATGGTGATAGGAAGAGCCAAATGCTAATAACCAACCTTTAGCCAGCAATTCAAACAAACACTCAAATCCCCCACAGCCCCACCACAATGATACTTAGCACTCCATGCAAAATTATAAGACGAGATTGTATCAAGGCTTCTCCCATATCATGCAACTGAAGGACACAGATTTATCAACTAGAGAGATGTAGAATAATAAACTGGCCTTACTGAAGACTGCTTACTATAGAGTGCACACTGAGTGCTCAGATCCACAGCTGAATTAAATGATAATACAACATACATTAACAGTTACATGATTAAGAAATGGGGACAAAACTAAATACTAAGGAGGGCAAAACTACAACATCTGGAATATGATGGCAAAGAGGCCTTCATTCCCCTTCACTCTCAGAGGAGATGCAATGACTAGAAGATAAGAACGAAATTTATACTGAAGCTGGACAATAAATGCTGGTCTCCAGCCAATCAAGTGGTAACTTCCCAGACTGATATTTTCAGCAATGGCAACTGGAAATTTTTCTTAACTGTTGTTGAGCTGAAGATTTCATTTAAAACAACTTGCCCTGAGAAAACTCATCCTCACCTCCTTCCCTAAAAAGCCTCACACTTAAATTAAAAATAACAAGTACAACTCTGGATGAACTATATGAAGGATCAGATAGATGAAAAGATCATTACTGAATTGAAAAATTGTACTGTTGAACCAGCATTTACACTTGATGGAGCCAGGGCTTCTGAAAAAGGGGGAGGGATAGGTCAGTGGTTTGAGCATTGGCCTGCTAAACCCAGGGTTGTGAGTTCAATCCTTGAGGGGGCCACTTAGGGATCTGGGGCAAAATTAGTACTTGGTCCTGCTAGTGAAAGCAGGTGGCTGGACTCGATGACCTTTCAAGGTCCCTTCCAGTTCTAGGAGATAGGATATCTCCATTAATTTATTTTAGGCAAAGAGGTTGCTGGCACTTCATGACTTGGAGAGGAATTCTACCCCTCTCCCCCCCCACATCCTCAGAAATCATCCCCACGCCAAGGCCAGCTACTCAGGCTTGGTACAAGAGAGGGTGGATTTAAACCACTGATGATTAGTCAGGGGCATTGTCATCATCTAAAACTAAAAGCATGAGTAATATTAGCTCAGAATTTTCAGTACAAAAGTCAGACATCTGCTTCAATAAACAATAAATCAATTAAATAATAAAAGGAGTACCAGGCTGATTTGAAAAATAAATAATAATAATAATAAAAAGATGTGTTCAAAATACAGTTTTACAACCGGATGACCCCAAACTAGTTTCAGTGAAGTAAAGTAAATCAAGGACACCGTCATGAATCAATGTGTCCTTAGGTGCCCTTGGAGAATGCAGAACAGCCAACTGAATTCCAGAATGGCAGTCACTACACAGACTACCAGCAAAAACAATTGTGACTGGTCCCTTGGCAAAGCTTGTGATTAAGACAACATTGTCATGTTCATAGACAGTAAACTGACACCAGACTCTCAGTACATTGGAACGCCATCATTCTGAGAGCAACAATGAAACAGGGGGCTCTTTATTCCACAACGTCGACTTTATCCTCATCAACAGGCAAATAATCATAAAGGCAAGTAGATTTCAGCATTAGGAATTGGGGAGCATTTTAGATTTTATCACACTACACAGGAAGGGAGAATTTAGTCATAAAAATAGACATTGTACTTTACACTGAAAACAATGAGGGGTGGATTTGTGCTGCTCAGGCGATGCAAAGATAGCATAGACTAGACCCTCCCTCCCCTTTGACAATTCCCCAGCATATAAGAATCCTCAATGCCTGTAGATCTCACAGAGCTACACCAAAATAGTCTCCTAGGTCCCCCAGCACAAATGGCATGTCTGGGGTGGAGAGGAAGCAGCAGAGAATCTGGCCCTGCATGTATACATGAGAATATACTTGGGAAGAAAGCCCACTAAATAAAAAGATAGCTCTTGCAAAACATTAGAGCAAATTATGGACACCTTCCAGGCATGTACTGTGCAACTGGTAAATAACACAAACAACATCATTATAATACTACATTACAAATGGTTTTTGATAACTCAGACTGGAAACAAGCCAATATTTTTCAGTTCTAGTTAAGTTTTAATTAAAAATATATTTTATCCCATCCAAGTAATAAATCTTTTTGGGGCAATCAATTTCAGTAACCATGCTACTGTAATATAATCACAAGAACAATAATCAAATACCTTCCAAAAGATAAGCAATGATTAAGAAGCTAACAGCCTTGTAACTTCTAGGAACACTAAATGAATCATGTATTTGTTGAATTTATCAAAGCAACATTATAAGTAGAAATTTTCTCTTCTTGACTGCAGAGTTATAGACAGCCAAATGCTACTCTGACAAACAAGTGCGGCTTCCACTTACATCAGTGGGAGTTTTGAACATATATTAAGGGCAGAATTTCCCCTCAAATAGTCACATCATATATGCACTCTTTCAATGTGGTTAACTCTCAGTCATAGTCATCAAAAGTGTCTCACTTCTTTTACAAGTAGAAATACTGTTACAGTCTATGAAGCCAGTTAAGTATTTGAATCTATGCAAAATATGAGCTTACATGTGGAAGGAAAACTGAAGTTCACCAAGGGCAACAACAGATATCACTGTAAGGCCAGAAACAGCTTCTGAAAGATCTCCAGCTAGTAACTGAACATATACTCTCTTTCACCTACCTAAGATGGAGTCAATATTTCCCTCTAAAACCTCTGCTACATTGAGTAGTAGTATTCAAATTAACCATCATGGGGCCCAAAGACAAAGGAGGTATAGCAAATAGTACTTAAGAAACACCAGAAATCAGCAAGAAGCACACCTAAAAGTGGCTGAAGCATACTCCAGCATTTCCTGTTTATGCTTTAAATTATGAATTCTCTGTGTATTAGAGTCTGGAGAAACTACGGAAGTTTGGTTTGTGATATGGATGTTGCTATTGGCCACAAAAATCAGCAATAATCAGAACTTGCCAAACCCAACCTTCTGCTGACAGGAAGAAGAAGAGGAACTCAGTCCAATCTTTCCAAAGAAAACCTCCTGTTGGGGAGAGGACTCAGACATAACTCCAATGATGAGCAGCTGTTGAAGGGGACAGGATGCCTAAATGCCAACCTTCTAAAGATGAGCTTCTGGCCTAGCTTTCCAAAGAGTGAATCTGATCTTATCCCCTTTTAAGCTGAACATAAGAGGATGATACAAGTATGGTATGGTGGGATGGGTGGTGGAAGGAGCCTATTGCATGCTAGCCTCTGCTAACAATGCCTCATGTGTGAGCGGGCAACATTCTTTCTACCCTATTTCATGCAGGGAACACAAGGCTTGAGTGAAAAATCTTGAGTGGATGGAATCTCTAAGGAAGTTTAGCTTTCACATGAACCTGAATTTCCAAGAAACATTTCCCCAACTCCCTCCAAAAGCATACTAGGTGTTTTAAAATAAAAAATATAGATTTTGAACCTAATTAGGTGTTCAACTCGGAGTACAAAAATGCATGATTTAATAATATGTTGTACACATATTCCATTTTATCACATTTCTTGATTGTGTGCCTTGTAAACCATTTTTTCCTAATAATCTTTTATTGTGTTATAAAATCATGTGTGCTCTTAGGGCAATCTCTTGAAAGCACATGATCCAGGAACAGAGGGCACTCTTTTGACCCTATTAGCTGGACAGAAAAGACAGCATATGAAGCAATGGATTATAGAATAAAGGAAAACATTCTCTCTCTCCAAGACAGGCAGGGAGACTGCATTACAGGGGTGCAAATTTGGGCTTCCTTAATGCTTCAGGCAACATCGTATGGTGAGTGGTAAATAGCTACTCAGGATTAAAGAATTTGGGGGAGTTGCCTGTTACACTTGCAGTATATTTAAAACTAATAAACCTCTACACTGATAGCACAGCTTCGGCAAACTATAATATTTGAATTCAGAAACCTTGAAGCATTGTCTCAAATTAGTTAAATCTATTAGGAGTTATTTGCATATCAACAATTGATCTGTTTGATTCTATTTTAATTATCATTATTTGATGGTTACTTGCTAGATTAATGCAAATGATGAGAACAGAAAGCCATTTAATGGAAAGAAAATAATTTAAAACCATAATTAAACCAGTTTAGGGGAGGATCATTTGGCTGTTCTGTTCCAGACAGACCTTTTGGCAGTTTTTGACACAATCGACCATGGGTTGCTGCTTCAGAGATTAAGAGATGCTGCTGTGTGGCCTGAACTTCCCTCCAGTGGTTCAAGTCATATTATGGATTGAAGAGTCAGTTGGCAATAATGGGAAAAAAACCTTATCATTGCCAAGGGATTTGATTTGCAGTGCACTACAAGGATCAATCATATTTCCCTTCTTGTTCAACATACATATGGGATCTCTTGGTGACAATTTCATAAAATGGTTTGAATAGATGCTGCTGATATGGAACTATATATCACTAGATCTACATAGCCAGCAAGTGCAGTCTCCGTTACAGATAGGCCATCTGAAAACAGAGCCGCCTTGTCCCTTGATCCTAGGAAAACAGAAGATTTGCTGCTGGGTAAATAATTCAGAGATCGATTTCCATGAAAAAGATGTGGTCAACAGTGATGCCAAAAATTCTTAGCCCACTTATTTGTTGGATGTATTTTGATTTTTTTCCCCACTAGTTCAATTTATATAGGCTACATCTATTTATGCTTGTGAACATTTTACAACTGCAACATATGCTTATGGGATCACAAGATTCCATTAGTGTAATTCTCTTTCTGTAACAGATTATAGTATGGCTCCTTAATCACTTGCAGCTAGTGCAGGATGCAGAATTTTACCCATACAACTGACATCATTATACAATACTTGCCCTCTTTTCTTTACATTGGCTGAATATACAGCAGTAGATTGGTTTTCAATTGGACTTTGGATTCAGGAAGGGGCAGTTAGGGAACATGGCAGCTGCTCTCCATGGACCTGTTTGCTATACTCCCTTTCATCACTTCTCCTTCCTATCCCTCTCTACTCTCTGTGCTGTGAGTTGAAGGGTGGGCTTAGGATCTAGGTATGCTGGCTGAATACAGTGTTGTGCCAAGGGTGTTCTGGGCCCAGCTTGAAACCTCAAATCTGGGTCCCCTGCCCCCCGCCACGCAAAATCGTGCAGTCACCACTAAGTACTTTTACAAAGGGACCATCCTAGCATTCTCTGAAGCAATCTTACTAATTAGCTACTCCCAGTCTATCCATCTTGCTTTCGAGTTCTCTATAGAAATAAAAATGCCAAATTGCTTAACCCTTCCTTCCCCGTGGAGGTTCTTAGATGGGTCTTAGTTCATTTTAGCTTGCTGAAAAACTCCTGTCTAGCAATCTGGAGTGGCACCAGAGTGAGTGCCAACCTCAGGACAGACTTAAGAAGTAGGGCACAAATCCCAAGCTGACTGTGAATGCTATACCTAGATTTTACTAACCAAGTGTGAACTCCTCAGGCACTATAACAGCCTAACCATGGAGTCACAGTCAGTCACATTGGGTATTCTGGTTATCTTGCCACCTAGGCAAACGTGTCTTTGTGATGGATGGTCCCTTACACCAAAAATCACAACAATACCCAGGTTACTCTTTGTCCCATAGGACCAGTCACTTACCCCTGGTCAATTACACTTTAGATCTCACATCAGAGATAATGCTTGTAGCCAATCCTATAATAAATTAACTAAAAATTAATTAACTAAGAAAAAGACACAAGTTATTTACAATGTTAAAGCAGGTAAACATAGATACATATATGAGCTACAGTCTTAGGGCTTAAAAGGTGGTAAAAGGTTCTATAATAAGCAAGCTGTATATGTCCTTTAGGGCTAACACAGGCCTAGCACTGCGGATCTTTTGCTTATGCTTAGTAATCCTTGCCCCTATGAGTCCAAGCAGCATAAAGATCCAGTTTCCTCTTGTCGGGGACTTTTATTCCCTCCCCCCAGAGTTCAAGCTGATGAGACAAGTTCACAGCCCTATGTGAGGGAGCAATTAAAAAAGTCTTTGTTTTTTGATGTTTCACAATGGCCCATTTGGTTTCAATGGACCTTCTTGGTAGGCATGACCTAATATTCTGTAGGAAGCCAGCATTTTACATTAGTTAGTGCTTCCTTCGTGTCTGGTGAGTTATAAAGTGACAGAGGTTTACAATGCAAACGCTCAATACATAACCTTATAACATGGGGTACAGATGTTATAAGTTTGATTAATATATGCAGCATCCTACAAGCGTGTCATAAAATATAAACACTAAACTAAGAATCTCAAAGAACACCAAATAAACCACAAGCCATTGTTACATCAAGATTTGGACTAGGCAATTTTTGCTAACAATGTTAATTTTTCAATAAGATAGTACACCACATCTTCAGCACAAGAAATGAAAACTCTGAAATGTTCACTGGCAAGCTATCAGTTTCTGGTGTCAGATTGTGTGAAGCCTTGATCTCCTCTAAAGCATCAAGAACACAATCTGATTTCATAGTGGATGGATTGCCTCTATCCTTGCTTACTATCTTGTCACGCTTTGGCATTTTAATGTAACGCTAATATGATATTTCAACACATCCCAGGGTCTAGAAGAAGAGTAAAACAGGATATACAATCTTTGAACAATTCCAAAATTTAGAACAACTTGGAGAAAACTATTTCAGTGAGTGGGCAACACATGAGATGAAAGATATGTATTGATTTACCTGCTGAATTATATTTTCAACACCATGCTGCAGCAGCCATACTAGCTCAATTGTCATAGTTTTGTTTCCCACAATGAGCCAAATGTATAATCATAGCTATAATAACAACAAGGAGTCCTTGTGGCACCTTAGAGACTAACAAATTTATTTGGGCATAAGCTTTCGTGGGCTATAACTCACTTCATCAGATGCATGGATTGAAAAATACAGTAGGCAGGTATAAATATACAGCACATGAAAATGATGGGAGTTGCCTTACCAAGTGGGGGGGTCAGTGCTAACGAGGCCAATTCAATCAGGGTGGATGTGGTCCATTCTCAACAGTTGACAAGATGGGGTGACCATCAACAGAGGGAAAATTACTTTTTTGTAGGGCTAACGAGACCAGTTCAATGAGGGCCTGATTCTATGGCCCATTCCCAACAGTTGACAAGAAGGTGTGAGTATCAATGAGGGAAAATTGCTTTTTGTAGTGACCCAGCCACTTCCAGTCTTTATTCAGGCCTAATTTGATGGTATCAGGTTTGCAAATTAATTCCAGTTCTGCAGTTTCTCTCTCGTTGAAGTCTGTTTTTGAAGTTTTTTTCTTGAAGAATGGCCACTTTTAAGTCTGTTATTGAGGGCCCAGGGAGACTGGTTTTTGCTACTGGTTTTTGAATGTTACAATTCCTGATGTCTGATTTGTGTCCATTTATTCTTTTACATAGATACTGTCCGGTTTGGCCAACATACATGGCAGAGGGGCATTGCTGGCACATGATGGCATATATCACATTGATAGATGTGCAGGTGAATGAGCCCCTGATGGTGTGGCTGATGTGGTTAGGTACTATAATGGTGTACCTTGAATAGATATGCGGACAGAGTTGGCAACAAGGTTTGTTGCAGGGATTGGTTCCTGGGTTAGTGTTTCTGTTGTGTGGTGTGTAGTTTCTGGTGAGTATTTGCTTCAGGTTGGGAGGCTGTCTGTAAGCGAGGACTGGCCTGTCTCCCAAGATCTGTGATAGTGAGGGATCGTCCTTCAGGATAGGTTGTAGATCCTTGATGATGCGCTGGAGAGGTTTTAGTTGGGGGATGTAGGTGATGGCTTGGGGCGTTCTATTACTTTCTTTGTTGGGCCTGTCCTGTAGTAGGTGACTTCTGGGTACCCTTCTGGCTCTGTCAATCAGTTTCTTCACTTCCCCAGGTGGGTATTGTAGTTTTAAGAATGCTTGAAAGAGATCCTGTAGGTGTTTGTCTGTCTGAGGGATTGGAGCAAACGCGGCTGTAGCTTAGGGCTTGGCTGTAGACAATGGATCATGTGATGTGGTCTGGATGAAAGCTGGAGGCATGTAGGCAAGTATAGTGGTCAGTAGGTTTCCGGTATAGGGTGGTGATTATGTGACATCAAGAATTGTAACATTCAAAAACCAGTAGGAGAGCACTTCAATCTCCCTGGACACTCAATAACAGACTTAAAAACGGCCATTCTTCAAGAAAAAAAACTTCAAAAATAGACTTCAATGAGAAAGAAACTGCAGAACTGGAATTAATTTGCAAACTTGACACCATCAATTAGGCCTGAATAAAGACTGACAGTAGCTGGGTCACTATAAAAAGTAATTTTCCCTCTGTTGATACTCCCACCTTCTTGTCAACTGTTGGGAATGGGCCACATCCACCCTGATTGAATTGCATACCTTTGCCAGTTGTACGACCCTTTTCCAACCATTCTGCAAGTTCCATCCAGTAAGGATTGTCTCCACATATTCCTTCAAACATTCATATTGGCATATTTGCTTGCTACAGTAGAAAGTTTATAGACCCAGTTTTATGGTTCACAGGGAAGAGGAGGAATTTGACTGGAAAAGCAAACAAGCAAAACAGAACAAGGGGGCGAGAGTCAAACTGTACATCCCAGAGCAGGCAGACATATTCATGATAGATCAGCTTGAGCTAGCATGTTAAAAATAGTAGTGTGGACACCGTGGCAATGGCAGCAGCTCAGACTAGCAGTTTCAGTCCAAGCCCACTGGCAAGAAGTAAAGTAAAAGACAAAACAAAAACATAAGGCCCTTGATGGTCTGGGCCCAGTCCCCCTGGAACCATTTGACATCCCTTTGCATGGCCTGGAACTCTCCATCAGGGGATTTATTAATGGTTTCATTAGACCAGAATGAGGCAGAGAATCTGTCCCTCTATATTTGAGACCTTGCACATCTGTATTCAGACACCAGCAACCATTTAAGATTTTCATTATCATGACTTCAATCAGTAAGCAAGCAGGAATCTACTACTGTGGTGTGCCCTAGGCTGTAGAACTCCCCACGAATTTCATCTCACAACTTCTCTTACCAATTAAAAAAAAATTACAATCTTTTTACTCTAAAATTTAAGTTCAAAAGATTGATGATTAGTTTGACAACTGTTGGCCTTATTGGAATGGGGTTTTGTCACAGACGCCATAGGGAGCTGAGTTGGAACCATTAGTATCATCCTTCATCTCTTTTCTTTTCCCATTTCCAGCTTTATTGTTAAGCTTTTTTAGAGTGCAGTATTTTATTTTATTTCTTTAATGTTTGTTAAATTGGTTGTATTATAATGAATAGCTTCCAAACATTTTGACAGGAGTTAGGAGACATAATGTATACAATTATAACAACAATTCTCTACACCTAAAGAGAAAAACAGACACATAATGGAGCTTGAAGTATCCCAAAGTTCAGGATATCTAAGAAGAAGAAGAAGATTCTGTATGAAAGGTCCACAGCATATTTTCTTTCACTAGTTCAGCACCACAGTCATAATGCCTCTAGTATACTGGAAGTTATTGCACAAAGTCCCAGGGGTACTAAGTCAGTTAAAGAAGTTTATGGGAAAAAATGTCAAGAGCAGAGCTGATGCACAAGGGACTTTGTCTGTGGTAATGAACTTCTTACAGTCTTTCAGAATCTTATAGCTAGATAAATAAAGTAACTTTCTCAGGCTAAAAAACAAGAAAAAGATTGGATTAGCTGCGGTTAGGGTTTAAGAATCAGATATCAGTTCAAACAAATGAAATATGTATATTTCAAAATCTAGATGTTTTGAACAGAATATTGTATCCATGCTTCCCCAAAACTTTCCTTTCTTCAGGTATCAAGGTCCACAAGATGACAGATATGGCAATATCCATGAAAAAATGCACTGAATTAAGTTTACGTATCTTTGGTGGCCATTGTAATAAATGCAAAATGTATGTATTAATGTGGACCAGAACTGTATGTAACATCTCTAGGGGAAAGATGGAATGTGAACTCTGGGAAATGTTATGAACTTCAAAGGACTATACTGAACAATGGGCCAGACAAGAATGGAGTTTTGGACAAATACCAGGGAATCTCTAGGTGGAGGTGAAAGCAAAAAGTCAGCCTTTTGAAGCTATGCTCTGAGAAGAGGACCATTGTCTATTGATTATCTGATCCCAGCATCATAAGATCAAAGGCCCAAGTGGTATAAAGAAAAGACGAATCTATTCATGGGCGTGCTTGGTCTGAGCTAAGGCTGTTATGAATTTGTAACTACAGAAAAAGCCCCTTTGTGAAATCTGAAGCACTGACTCCTGTCAGAGCTCTTGTTGGAGTTGGGGGTAATCTCTGGTAAGCTTATTAGCAGGTGTGTAGGTTCTTTTATTGTTTTTAAAGTGTTTTCTCTGCAATACTTTTACCTTAATAATAAATGTGCTTGCTTAGAAGGAGCTGAGTGGTAACTAATAACTGTGGACAATTATCTGGGGATTGCCTTCAAAGAGAAATCCAAGATGTTGGCCTGTTCAGGCAGTCTGGCTTGCTAGGAATATCACAGTATAGCCATAAACCTGTGCTGCCTGGAAAACCCCCTATCAGATGGTAGAGAGACACAAGTCTCTTGGGTGGAGACATGACAGCTGAAGAGCTAGGAGCCTACTGTGAGTGCCCTCGAGGAACCACAGAGGAGGAAGACAGGTGCAGTTGCCCCGAACTGTGACACACACACAGTTCCTACAATGAGTTTTTAGACTGGTTCTACCAGGGAGTGGGTACATCAGAGGGGACAGCGCCAGTCCTATCAGTCACTGGTGCTGGGCAAGTTGCACCTTACAAAGAGCCTATCAGTTACGTAATTTCTACAGCCAAAGCAAATATGAATATTTTGTTTACATTTCTGGGAAGCAAAATTTTGCATAACTAACTAGTGCTACTACTTTACCATGGTGAAGAATAGGACATCGCTTGAGGAAGACTAATTCCACACTATTTGCTAAGGGTAAACATTTGAGAAAGCCAAATTCCTAGCATCAATATTTCAAATCTCCAAATGGGCTTTTAAAAATGGTTAGCATTTGCTTTTCATATTAATTTTTCACTAGATGAAAACCCATTTGTCATATGGGTGTAACTCCTAAAATGACAAAAAGTTAAAAATGACCAGGAACTTAAAAATTGAACAGTTACAGAGCATGAATCCCAGTGATGATTGAATCTGGTGATATTCTAAATAAGAAGAGCTCTCAAATATCCTTGTAGCTGTTTTCATCACTTCACACTGACTCAACAGACATTCTAGGCTTCAGAGTGACACACAGAGGGGCAATCCTAGAATCTTGTTATACAAATGTTTCTGAATTAAGTAATTACAAGATAAAGAGTAGAGGATTTGGAATTTGTACAAAAACCAAGCAAATCATCTGCAGTGGATTTTGGTCAGTGAATTAATAGACATGGTTCCAACACTGGAAGTTCCCTGGCCTCTCCTGAGCTCAATTCTGCCTTGCCTTAGATATGGAGAGAAACAGTGAAACCTGGGGGCTTTATAGTGCCCCCAGGTTTGTGCTGAGGTCCCCATGTGACCTCTCTACAGCCTCCCTCCTCTGTGCAGGGGAAACATAGCAGTTGTGCAAAAATATTTTCTGATCTATAATTGTCTCAGCTCAAGTACTAACAATCAACCAACTGCATTTCACTGTCTACCTTCTTTTAATGGGAAAATGGCAAACTTGATCAAAGAGAAGATATTTGTATATAAGACCTTTTATGGGTTCCATTTTCAGTAGTATGGAAAATAAATCAGAAACAAAAAAAGAGCATGTAAAGTCCTCAGATTCAGTTGCAACTTTTACTCCCTGATGTACAATACTTACATTAATATTATTATTTCACCATGGGTTTATACTATCTCCAGGAAAAGGTGAACCTCATTCTGCTGCTTTATTATCCTTCTCACATTTTAATGTTTTGTATTCTTAATATAACAGATGCACAGCATTTTTTTCAAGCAAGCTGTGACACTTATGGATTAAATCACAAGGAAGATGCAAGTGAGTAACCTTGTAATTTCCAAGTGCAGAATTTCAGGTGTGCTCCTTTCAAAAGGTGGCTAAGGTGAAAAAAAAACACAAGTATTCTTAAAGTATTTTCTTTATTTGCATGTGCAAAGCCTATTTTAAGGGGAAAACAGAAATCACATATATAGTTTAAATAATAAATCCCCTAGGGGATCTGGGATGAGTGTCCAATCAGTTGCTTACATTTGTGCTATAACTTAGCTCCTAAGACAATATTCTGTTCACACTGATACTATCTGAATTTGATGTTAGTTTATTATAGGAGCTGATTATTATTAAATCTGGAAAATACCAGATAAGATTTCTTATCTCATCTAAATAGAAAGTTAATGAAAAGGAAGGAAAGAAAATAAGTAGTAATAACAGAACCTATATTATCTCAGTCTGAATATCAAGTACTGTTTATGAATCACATAGTTATTTCTACTTTTCAAGTATCAGAAACGATTGCCAATAATGGGAGATATTAAGAAATTTAAGGTTGGGGAACATTTTCAAGACAGATTCCTGCAACGTAACACAAATAAAGTCTATGTTATAAAGAACATTAGGAAGTTGATGTTCCCACACATGCTGTGAGAATGTGTTTATTGTTTTCCTTTTTATTAACCTTACTAGTTTACTACAATGGCAATTTGATTTTCTCTGTAAATAACCACTTGTTGCTGTCAAAAAGGTCAGAAATCTATGCATACCAGAAAGAAAATGAGTGTATGAGGCTCGCATGTTAACCCTCCCTATGGAAGTAACAGTCTCTATTTCCCCACCCGACTCCCCAAAAAAGCCAACATGCTCAAATAAATTTGTTAGTCTCTAAGGTGCCACAAGTACTCCTCATTCTTTTTTCTCCTAATACAATGTAGTTCAACAGATTTAAATTGTGTTTCCCTCTCTTCCTGCCATCAAAAAATGCATCCCAATTTATTACTTTCAAATGGCGGCATTTACTATATTTGTGGCCCAGACAATCAAGCCTGCTGGTTCTGCATCTCCAGGGGAAAGGTCAGCCTGACAGTAAGATCCCAAAATAATGCAAATATTCTTCAGCAGCTAGTTGCAGAACTAAAAAACCACCAGGCATTTCCAGCTTTAGCAGAGCTCCAGAAGCATCTTTCACTCCCCCTCCCCCCATCCACATTTTTACATCCCACAATGGTTACTACAGTCTTAGGACTCTAATCAGTCTACATTATATATCAGTGTTAGGGAGTGTTAAGAAAGTACTAGTCCAGAATATAGGCTCTGTGACTGAATGGGTGCCCCAACCCCCCTTTCAAACAATGCAGCTACAGCTATCCTCTTCCCCCTTTTTCTATTTTTAAGAGGACTTACTCACAGGCCTACCTTCCTCCAGCCCCACAGCCGCCATTTTATATTTTGCCTATTTCTCCTCCTAGTAGTCCTCTGGGAGACTATCTAGTCTTCTTGGCACACCAATCTTCCATAGGGCTTAAGCATATGCTTAACTTTGCTTATGTGAGCAGCAGCATTGGCCCCATTTGAAATTAATGGTAGAACTCCCTTTGACTTCAATGCAGCCAGGATGTCTCCCATTGATTTCAACTGGGCAACTTCACATAAGAATGGCCATACTGGGTCAGTTCAGTGGTCCACCATTATGCTATCTTCTGACAGTAATCAGTGCTAGATGCTTCAGAGGACATGAACAGAACAGGCAATTATTTAGTGATCCATCACATTGTCCAGACGCACCTTCTAATAGTCAGAGATTTAGGGATACCCAGAACATGGGATTGTGTCCCTGACCCTCTTGGCTAATATCCCTTGATGGACCTATCCCCTATAGACTTATCTAAATTTTTTTTGGACCCAGTTATACTTTAGGCCTTCACAACATCCCCTGGCAACAAGTTCCACAGGATGACTATGCATTGTGTAGTGAAGTATTTCCTTATGTTTGTTTTAAACTTGCTGACTACTAATTTCATTGGTATTATGAAAAGGACTTCTTGTATTATGTAAAGGACTAAATAACACTTCCATATTCATGTTCTCCACACCATTCATAATTATATAGGCCTCTATTATACCCCCCACCTTCGCTGTCTCTTTTCTAAGATGAACAGTTCTAGTCCTTTTAATCTCTATTCATATGGAAGATGTTCCATATCCTAATAAGTTTTATTGCCCTTCTCTATACCTTTCCCAATTCTACCTGTGTGAGCAAAGTCACACCTGCTTAAGTGCTTGGTGGATAAATACAGTAACATAATTCCTATAAGCCTGATTATCACACATAGCAGATGGGATAGACAGAATCACAGACATCACCCATGGGAAGGAACTGTCATGGCATACTTAATCTGGCATTCTGTGACCACTGGAAAGGAGCTGTGTTTCCCTCAGTGTAGTTACAAGGATGATCGAGTCTAGGGAATTTGCAAAACTTCCATAAACACAGCATTTGTAAAGTTCCTATTGGCTGGGTTGGGACATGGATGCTTCTAGGAATACTTGAGTTTATTTTTTTAGCTTTATTTGAAAATGTTCATTAAGTATTCTGCAGTTTTTAAAACAAATCTTATATTTCCTACATTAGGTCGCAGTATCACCCTTAAAATATTAGTGATTAACTTTGTTACTTCTGGAAATAATAAAAAAGCTAAAGCTAAGTTACTGTATCAAGGAGCATCGAGTTACGAAGATGTACATGAGACTCTTAGGAAGATTATTTTGAGAGGGTCTTTGTGCTTTTCTATAACATGACACTTTGAAAAAAATTATTTGAGGGGACAAATTCCAGCCATACTTGCACGTTCATGTATTAGAGGGCAGAATGTGACCTTAAATGCCTATTCTTGGTAGAGATGGCTAATAAAATATATAGAGGTCATTTTTGTGAGCTTGATCTTTTGGTTGTATCATGATCTAAATCAAAGCAATGATATTTGCATTTCTAAATATATTCAGCTACCTTGTTACTGAAGGTTTGCTTATAGATGTTACATTAATTACCTTTTCCTATTTTTAGCAAACCTTTCATAAGGAATATTTTTCAAAAGGCAAGTCTTAAGGGAACAAACTGATTGTGAATAGAAAAGTCAAAGATGATTATCTATCAAATAAAGTGATCAAAACACAATGACTATTTTGACATATACACAGATTGATAAAGTGTTACACGATATTTCAATTGGCAGGCAAACACTCACAACTCTAAATCTTCACCAGTTTTTTTGTCTTACAGATGAAATGGACAATTAACTACTCTGTATCCTTTAACTGATTCTTTTAAGAACTAGGTGTTGGCAGATGTTGGCTGCATTTGTGTTTCTGAGTTGTGCTGTCCCAGCTATGTGCAGATAGCGAACACAGCAGACCTTGATAGAACCGCCCAATAACCACAGACCCGTTTAGTAGCGACGGCACACGGTCAGGTTTATTGTTGACAAAGCACAGCCCTAGCTCCCCGGGTTAATGTCTACAGTTACACTAGCACATGTATGCCTGTGACAATGGACACAGCTCAGTGAATGGTGGGACTTTCCATTCCCCCCTCGGCAGGCCAAAGACTCTTCCTCCGAGACCTCTCTTAATACACTGATACAAACAGGTTACATATTGCCCCTCTGATGTAGTTAGTTAGATGTAGCTTATACATGGGTTCAATCAAAACATCTCTATTCATCATACTGACATCCTGACCTTATATTTAAATGGGGTGGTGGAGGGAGAATCAGTGTGTCCTATCATCTTTGGAGAGTGTGTTTGTACCATACTTGGTATCGGTGTGTTCTGGTATCACCCTTCTGGAATGTGCTTTCCTGAGTGCCTCATACTTCTTAGGAATGTGTCTGTTTTTGCAATATCAGCCTTGTTTTTGCCAGTTTCTGTGAGCTTGCATGCAAGCAGTCTGACTTCTGCTCACAGCCTGACTTTTGCTAGCTTTGCTTTATATTACAGGGCCTGACTACCACTCTAGTTCAGGTGTCAGGCCTCATAACACGACTTTTGCACCAGGCCCCATTTCTCAGGCTCTCTCTACTACACAAAGAATATAATCATGAAGGAAAAATATCAAGGAACCACTTATAAATTAAGATTTTAAGCTTATTGTAGCCTGTAGTTCTCATGATACATTTTCATGCATACATGATTGTTTCTACTGCCTGTTGAGGTCAAAGCCTTTTCTGAGGGAGATTTAATAGTGGAAAGACATTTTTAATAGCTCTTCATTCCTGTCAACATTTGCACTATGCATATTAAAATTCTCTGTACTTCATTGACTAAAACATATTTTAACATTCCTCTCTGATAGCATTTGTATAGCAGCGAGAACTTAATAGAATTCAAGTACTGCATTTTTTTTATTTTTAATATATCTAGGCGAGCTACAACCCAGCATGACTCAGTTGAAATGAGCTGCGTTGAACTTTTGAATATATAATGTCTTGATTTAACGATTTTTTCTATAATGGCCTGCTGTTAAGTGATAAAACAATTACATTTTTAGCAATATTACAAATGGGTTGCTTTGAAAAAATCTCCATCCTAGTGTACATTATCCAGTTTTAATAAATTTCCCTGTACCTAATGAAAAAAATTAAACTAGCTGAAGCTAGAAGGTACTCAGGTGGGGCTACCTGAGTATATATGAAACTGTTCATTCTTTTCATTGCATTTTGCAGAACTTGTGTGCTGGGTTCACATCAAATTGGAAGAATCAAATGTTCCATTCACAGTGCTGAGCTTCCTCTCCTGAAGATTAATGTACATATTTTGTTTTCCCACGTAGATGAGGGATGATGGCACTATCTAAGTAATAGCATAGGAACAGAATGTTTCAGATAACAGTGAATATCCACTTCTCAGATTAAATCTCATCTTTGGCACTTATGAGCCTTTCAGTTCTCTACAGTGCTTTCTCTTAAGGTATTCTCAAAGCAAGCCTGCATTGAATGCCAGTTTAGAGGGTGCAGAAATCCTATCCTACATTTTCAGGCTGAAGAAATTAATTTGAATTATCTGTAAATAAACCCAAAAGATGTCAAGCTCCTACCTTTCGGGAATGTATTTCTTTCACATACAATGGAAGTAGAAATTCAGATATGCCTTCAAGTCGAATTCCTTTTTTGGTGACTCTCAGATTCCCCATTCCATCCTACAAACAACAACAAAAATATTTCACTTTTGTAAGTGACCACTGTGAAGAAATAAAAACCATTCAGCCCAAAGTCTAGAAGCAGTGAATGCAAAGAATATGGAAGAGGGAAGTAAGGTGAAAGGGACTCTCTGAATCTGATCTGAGAGATCAAACTTTTCATGCACTTGTGGATTAAAAACTTATTCAACTTTTCAAAAGCTTCAAAACTATTTTTTAAAATTAACAAATAGTCATCCAGTAGGTTCACTAGCTTGAAGATAAACATTACTTTTAAAAATCACTAGTCAAAGTCTTTGCTGGGTCTGCAGTGAGCAGGAGAATGAAGGTTTTTGAAGCCTCCTGGAAATTCCAGACACATAGCAGTTTTGAGTAAAAACAAAGATGGTTACAAAGGACCTATATTTAACATTCTATCTGATATGAAAAGAGGCATTTTACACCTGTGTTGATGGCAAATCCTGCTTTCTTCTTTGTAATTCGGTAGCAAAACTAATACTATTCCACTGAGCAAAGCCTAGGTCAGGATCTGGGGAGCCCATGCAACATGCTACCACTCACTGGAGAATTGAGGACAGCTTCACCAGCTCTAATTTTATAAGAATGCATTATCCATGCCCCACTAGCATCTCTTCAGTGGGGCAGGGAGGCTATTCAAGGCCCAGAGGATGGATAAGCAGCTACGGAGCAGCATTGCCACTGTACAGTGGTTTGTGCAAAAGCAGCAGTCACTAAAACATAGCTCAGGAACTAGGGTTGTGAAATATTAGCTGGGATAAACATTGGCCTGAAAGTTCTGAGCATGAGTGCTTTATTTTCCCTTTATTTTCTTTTAAACTAAATTGGAGTACAATCAAAGAATGGCAAAAGAATAAAAAAAAAGTTGTTGTTTAAATACAATTTTGTTTATGATAATACAATTGAAAGAGCCTGCTCCTGCTTAGTTATGGCAAAATTCCCAGTGGTTTCATTGGGAACAGAACTGGGCTGAAAGTAATAATTAGTCTCTAATGTGGAGACAGGAAGCTTCAAAAGATGGCTGCTAAATCAGTGTACTCTGCATGTTTTTCATCAGGCTTTTTAGCACACATTTTCAAATAGACACACGGTACCTATTTGAATAAAAGAAAAAATATTGTCATAAATATGTAATTATACAACAAAGCCCAGATCCTGTGTCCACTTATGAGGACCTACTAGGACCATGGAAACAAAAAAATATGCATGGCACAAGTGTCCCCAGCTGCTGACGACATGACACAGTAAGAAAGGTGCCTCAGGCTCGGCACCCCACTGTCCATGGGGAAATACTCTGCAGGGCTCTCCACAGGAGGACACAGAATGATTATGTAGAATGTTGGGGCATAACCAGTGAGGCAACACACAACAGCAATCCAACTAGGCTAAAATCCCACATGAGCACATCAACCACTTCCCATATACCAGATCGCAATGGCTGCAGGCATACTACACAGCAGCTTCTGTAGACAGACCTGAGGGTTTTTCTCCTCAAGCCCAAGACTTACTTAATACCCAGATTCCACTTGAATATGAACCCTTACTTTGCATTTTGCATGAATGCTCCCAGAGTCACTCATGAATCACACAGATAAAGGCACCAGCCAAATACCCATAGCTCCCAGGCTTGTACCCTAGGAATATACCACCTTGAGCTGCTCAGGACCCTTTCTTGAGCAATGCAAGTTTATTAATTGATGATTAATTTATTAATCCACTTCATTAATGGAAAGTGGATATACACCAGCCTTTGTAACCTGAGCAGATTTACCAAGCACTTCAGTCAAACTCACTGGTAAGGATAAACTCTAGAATAAGTTTATTGATTTAAAAGATATAATCACTTAAAATCTGTGATAGGTAAAGAGTCAGAGTGGTTACCAAAATAAAATAAAATAAAATAAAATAAGCACACAGTCTAAACTCTCAGCCCCGTTAGACTGGGCAACATCTAAATTAAGCAGTTTTTCTCACCCCACTGGATATTGCAGGTTGATTACAGTTTTTCATATGCAAGCTTTTTCCTCTTTGCTCAGGGACCAGTCTCTTCAGCTCCAGTGTTCTCGTTGCCTTCAGCATAGGTGGGGGAGAAGAGAAAGGATGAAGCATGGGTCCACTGTGTCCTGTTTTATACACTTAGTCCATGTGCTTGGAGAACATAAGTCCAGGCATGTCTGGCGGACATTGCTAGGTCACCAGGCAAGGTTGAGCACTTGCCCTGGCTATAGCCTTGTGCAAGTGAGTCACTGAATTGTAGCTCCCTTGCTGGACAATGGCTGTTGATGGTTATTCGACACCCTCCTGGGCATTGATTATCCCTCTAGTTATTGTCTTTGGGGAGCTAGTATCGGGGTGTTTCCCATACCCACAGTATATTTTAGTGACAATCACACAACACAATTCTTATAACTTCATATGCATTAATGATATACATATTTAGATGAAACAGTGGGTTTCAGCAGATCATAACCTTTCCTATGATACATTACAAGGCATGCTTTTTATGCAATATCACAACTGTATACAAATGATGAATATGAGGGTTACAGGGTTCTCCCCTGGGGTGTAGAGTGTCATAATCTCTTTATGGCTGGTGTAGAATTCATGTCTAAGGCAACCCTAAGCCCTGCTGTTCCACAGCTACATATTGGCCTGTTTGAGCTGTTCACAATCCCTTGTGCAAGATCAAGTAGCACTCAGGTTGCTTTAGATTATCCTGAAGGATTGGTGTGGTGCAGAGCTGCCCCAGGAACAGGGGAGTGCTGAGGTGACCTTTCTTGCCTCCTGATCTGAACTGTGTTATCCTCAGCTGTGGCTGTGGGCTTTTGAGGCCTTTGGATTTTCCAGAAACAAACTACAAATCTTAGTTTCTACAAGGATTCCAAAGAACACTAATTCTCCCCTTTCTCCCCCAGCTTGCTAGTCAAGTGTTTTGTTTTTTTCCCCAGAGAATGTAAACCATGTAAATCTTATCTGGGATTTAGAAGTCTAGAAGATTATCAAATAAGAGTCATATAGAGGCAGTCAGCCAGAGGACTGCCTCTTAATTTAGGTAATTCCATTGTTATTTAATAGTTTTAGCACTTGAAATTAAAAGGTAAGTGACCCACCAGACTTCTGGTATGATTCCACCAAAAAGAGAAACATTGACCACAAGGCCACTAATGAGGAAATTAAAAATACCATACAGTTGGTTCTAGTTTAACAAAAGGTCATAATTGTATTATACCAGTTGTGAAAAGCTATCTATCCAATCTGATTCTCTTTATTTGCTTCCTGGCCATCAGTGGAAAGATGGAGACTTTAATTACTTTCCCCATATCCCCTGTGATTTGGCCCCCAACTGACACTCCTCAAATCTTCCCTTTCCATATGTGCAAAATGTGGGCTGTGATTTGGGAAGTGCTCAATCTGAGCTCAGCCCACCCCCCACATCCCAGTTCCTACCCCAATACCATGGCCCTTATAATAGTTACCACAATCAGAGCTGAGCAAATAACTGATTTTTCAGTTTGGTGGCCAAACTGAAAAAAATATCTTCAGATCACACTAAACATTTTAATAAATAAGAAAAAGTGCAAATCCCACATACAAGAGCAGGAAGACTCAACCGTAGGTGTTGTACCTGAAACGAACTTAACTCTAGTTGACTAAATTTCAGATTTAGGTTGTCCCTTTAACAGACATACAAACCAAATGCCTCAATTGAATTCATAGCACAAATATTTCAGGGATAAGAATTCAGTTAACATCCACAAACAAAATTTAGTAAGGGCAGGTCTACACTACAGGACTAAGTTATGCAACTCCAGCTATGTGAATAATGTAGCTGGAGCCGACATACCTTAGGTTGACTTAATGTGGTGTCTACTCCGCTCTGGGTCGACAGGAGAAACTCTCCCATCGACTTACCTTACGCTTCTCGGAGTTGACAGGAGACCAGTCGGCACAGTGTGTTGATCCTTCAGTAAGTGGAGACAAGCCCTATGAGAATGATAGCATCTAGACTATATCAGATATTCTCTATTATCTCTCGTTCATGGCCAGCGTTCCTAATCTTTATACGCAGAGTCTGGCTTGCACTAAGTGATGCTGAACAAAATATTAATTTTTTCCCCAGTATTTCATTGCTCAAGACCTTTATCTTGTACCAACTTCCACCCTATGTCCATGCTTCTACTGAATGTCAGAATAAATTTTAGCATTGCATGTTGCCTTCTGTACCCATTTATATATTGAAGCATATCACACATCTACAAACTCAGGCTATGAACTGTGCTCCCCACCCAAAGAAACCTAGCAAAATGTTAAATGGAGAAATTAACATTAAAGCAAGGTCCTACACTAAAAAGTTGTACAAAATGGTATTGTGGGGTTCAACATCCATTGCACATCTGAAGTTGCATGCTCTAAAGTTCAAGATTATAAGGCCTCAGTATTAAAGACTATAGAAATATGAAGTGTTGTATGCTTCATTTCATACCTAGATAGAGCTTCATGTTACTTTTTACATCTGCTTTCTTTTTGCTTTTAAAGAAATAAGGAGTCTTGTTTTACTATACCACAGTGATGCTCAAACATTTTAGCAGTTTGCCCTTGACTTAGGTGTGTTCTTAGTCCAAGAGGGCTAAAGCACTTGAGGCCTCTTTGAACATTAAAAGTTCAAGCATTTGTTTTAAACTACAATTGCTATAGGGGGGGGAAAGAATCAACTATTCTAATATGCATAGAGGTCAAAAGGGCTACAAAGACATGGGAAACAATGAGATTCAGTGTAGAATGAATAAAGGAAATTCAAGAAAAGAATGGATATCTCAAATTTATTTGCACCCACGTGCAATAAGGGCCATAAGTTATTTTGTTTGAGCTATTCCTCTTCTCTCCCTCTCTAAATAATTGGCCCAGATTATTTTAAACTTTCCAGGCTATCATTCAACTATTAGTCAATAATATTACCTGCTTGTATGATTCAATTTTATCCTAATGTAACACATTATCTTAATATAGTAAACATGAGTTTTACCAACTGCACACCAGGCATAGTACTGCTAGTACATTTCTTGATTGAACCCAAAGGTTCATAACATTAGCATCACTATGTAATAATAATACTTGAGCAAAGTATTATTCCAAACATGACCCTTTATTGTTTGGTACTTAGTGCATACCAACGGTATGCTTTGGCACCACTACAAGGCATGCATCATCTGCTTGAAACCTCCAGATGCCCTGTCTGGAGTCTAATGTATGTAATGAATCATCTTAGATTGAATTGAATGTGATTCCTATTTTCTTGCCAAGCTGTGGTACTTGACAAATTCAATTTTATTACTTGTAGACAGTTAAGGCCTTTCTCTACCTTATTTTTAAATTCACTAACTGTGTTGTTAAATAGATCTACTGCAAGATTCTGTAATTAAATGCTTTCTCTATGTGCTACAGGAAACCAGACCTGAGGAGGGCTCCTGAATGTGTGAGGCAGAATATACAAGTGCTAGACCTAGACTATAGAAATCAGTATCCAAAGAGATAAGAATTAACACAGGCTCATATTCCTGTGTGTAAGATGGACCTGGGATTCCTCCAGTAAGATTGTTTTCTCTCACTCTTTTTCTCCTATAGGCTGGAATAGCTGCTAAATTTTGTCCATATGTGATCTCTCACACAAATGAGAGATAACCACTTATTTTTCCCTCAGGCTGCTCATAAGCAGTGGGAAGTGGGTGCAGGCAGAAGCCTCTCTCTTGCAGTTGGCAGAATCAGAGGGAGAAAGAAGGTGGATCCAGGGCCAGCACGGGTGTTGGAGGAACCCAGGGGTCCTGGGATCCTGGAGAAGTCAGGGGGGACCATAGTATTGAAGGAAGTCAGGAGCAGACTGTGGGATTAGAGTATAAGGGCTTGTTTGAGGAAAGGGCAGAAGACTTGGGGTTAATTGGGGAAAGCCTGTCCACCTTCAGCAGTCACACAGTTTGCCTGCCCTCAGTGCCAGTGCCCAGTGCCATATACTGGTGTCTGGGAGTAGCAATTTCAGGAAAATCCTTCTCAGTCCCTGTAGCCCTGCTGTATGCATAAGAATCCAGCTGACCTATAGAAGTATGTGAGGGAAGAGGCAAATGCTTGAGTGCTATGCCTTATGCATGCCCTGGACTAGAATTGAGAAAGGAGGATAGTGTTGTTGTAATTTCTCATTTTAAATACTTGAAAAACTCTCAGGCAATATGCTGGGGGGAGAGGAGAAATGAAAAATAAGTAATTATTACATATTTACTGTTGTCTGATTTTACCTGTGAAAACTTTGGTCTGGGATCAGAGGTCTGTCTACCGCATAGCATATAAAGATAGTTTATTTCCAATGTTACTGTTGAATGTGAACTCTTGGATCATTTTGTTCCCATTCATGCTCCATGGTATGTTATTTTCATTTTATCAAACCTTAAATTCAAAAACTGCAGCCATTTCAATGGTTGTTGGTACCTGGAGGAGAGTGAGCCCAGTAAAAAGGTGTAAGGTCACATAAAATTAATATTTTCTCTTGACATTTGAAATATAATATTTCATATACGGTAAGAGTATACAGTGTGATTTCAAATCATTGCTTCAGTTTTGGAAGTCAATATGAGATCCATTATTACACCTTTTATGATTTATGGAAATCATACTAGTTCAACAGTGCAAGCAGTTGATCAGACAATTGTTGATTTCAAGGGGATTACTGCTTCTAGCAGAAAGGATTTGCATAATCAGCCCCCTTGTTTGTAAATTGGAGACTTTTCATTTTAAAATAAAATCTAGTTCTGGACAAAATGATCAGCTCAGGGTTCTGGTTTGTTTGTTTGTTTGTTTGCACTTGAGGCAGCTTGCATCAGAAGCTAGGCTTTGAGACAATCTTTTGGTGTTGGCCGGGGTCTACCTCTATTGGCTGCCTCAACCCTGGTAAATTCTGGCAGCAGCCAGGCCCTCTGGTGAGGTTATCAACCTGACCCTGGGCAGTCCCGCCCCCTCAGTCTATATCACACAGTTAAGAAAAACAGATGCACTTGGTCTCAGATTGAAATATGTGGCAAGAGCAGCACCAGGAAGATAAAATTAAGATTTTGGTTCCCACTACTTCTGAACAGAGTGTGAGCCGAGCGGAGAGTGTGGGGGCGGGAAGAGGAGGGGGGAATGAGGGTAAAGTGAAAGTCAATATGAAATATCCACTCTAATGAAGATATTTTGTGGAAGCTGTAGAGAAAAGATTAGGACTCAGCCAATTTATATTACTGTTCTCAAAGATAAGATTTGGGAGGGTGGATTAGAACACTTCACTCTGGAGCGCAGAAAGGGCACGAAGCAGCCAGCTAGCCATGAGTAAGATACAGTGGAGATGAAAGTGTGTAAGTCACTTCTAGAGACAGCCCATTTGGGAAGAGAGAGAGGATATCCAATGGGAAAGAAGCTGGTGGCTCAACGTCCATTTAAAAAAAAAATTAGGTTGTATATGTATGAATACCATTGCCCTATACTGGGTACAGTCAGAGCAACTCTTATATGTCATTTGCCCGGTACTGCTAGGAGCTGAAATAAATACTCCTTTAGTTGAAGTGATAGGGATGTATAGTTTTCAATCTCCACCCACCTTGGTCTCAGGGAAGCTTCACGTAAGCCATGGTGTTTATTATTACAGTCATAAAGACATAGATGGTTAGTTGGTACTATCTAGCAAAAGTATTCATTATATGGAAAGTGATAGGAATCAGTCTGAAAAATGCAAATAAATAACTTTGAGAGACCACTAGAGTAAATCCCCTTCGTGCAACGTAAAACATTTTAAAATGCACTAAAACACATTACACAACTAGTCAACTTTAGAGTTAATCAGTAAGATGTACGGTCTGCTGCATCACTTTATTTACAGGAGTCCTCCTGAGATTTTATTATTTACCTTGTCAGAGAAATGACACGAAGCCTTTCATTAATCTAATTTACTAGCATAATATGAAGCTATTATTTTTATGTTAACTGGTGTAAAAAAAATCATAGCCACCTTAGATGTACTTCTGTAGAAAGTAAGTGACCTGTTAGATTAAAAATCTGGTCTTTCAGAGCTGGCTCTGGAAGAAAAAAAAAATAAAAAAAAAGAGGTTTGTGTAGATTAAACTCTGAAGTGGTCAAGGATTTAAGGGGTTTGACATTAGATTTTGAAATATATCCAAGGCTACATTTATACACAGACAGCTTAGCCATTAGTCAAAACAAGTCTTAATGCCACCCAAGGAAAAGGAGGAATACAACTCACTTCCCAAGGACATAATTTGCTAGTACTTGTCTTCAGAATTTTAGATTAGGTGCCATTTCTATCTGCACCACCTCAAAGACCAACACAATATATTGAATCAAGATTTGATTCAAAATTCAAAAGAAATACTAAATCACTGACTGCAGCAATATTGGTTGATTTATACTCCCCGGTATCCCACTTTCATGCTCTCAAATTCCACTAGGTGGGTTTTATCAAACAACGTAGCAACACAGTAGTGAGAGTCAAACAAATCAGCATGTTTGGCAGGCATGGAAATTGATTACCAATTTTTCTTGCTTGGCAGAATTACTTCTCTCCATTCACACTCTTCACTGTATTGGGAGCATGAAGCCTCAGTCCCATAATCTTTTGTTCTGTGGGACAGTTAAATTCGCTTCAACACATAGAAACAAAAGAAGGGTAAGTTAATATCTTTTACTGGACCAATGTCTGTTGGTGAAAGAGACAAACTTTTGAGCTACACAGAGCTCTTCTTCAGGTCTAGGAAAGGTAATCAGAGTATCACAGCTAAATACAAAGTGGAACAGATTGTATTTAGCTGTGACAAACTGATTACCTTTTCCAGACCTGAAGAAGAGCTCTGTGTAGGTTGAAATAATGTCTCTTTCACCAACAGAAGTTGGTCCAGTAAAAGATTTACCTCACCCACTTTGTCTCATATCCCGGGACCAACATGGATATAACAGCACTGCATAAAAAATGTAAGATGATCTTTAAAAATATTATAGTTTTCCCATTTAAAAAAAAAAAAAAACCTATCAGAGGCCCCCTTTTTCCATTCTCTGATGTTGACCCCAGCTCCCTCTGGCACTTCAACACCCAGAGCCTAACTAGACTTGTTTTTTCTTACTGCTAACACCACTGTCAGTAATATTCTGATGTTGTTGGCTTAGTGATTTTTCTACACCACATCTCAGTTCTACACCGGAAATTCAAAAAAGAAAGAATATTAAACCTCAGAAATAGGGAAACAAAACCTTTATTATATGCTGCCACTGAGATGATCTTGCAATAATTTTGCTGCATTTGAATGACTATGTCAAGGTGAATAAAGTCCTAAGTTACAATTTTATTGAAAGTTGTTGGGAAGGAAAGGAAGTCTAATTTACTGGAGCCTATGAAATGGGATTGAGACGCTTTGAAGACATTTTTCTCTATTATGACAAATGTTTCTGCTCTTGAAAATGCAACAAAGTGAATAATCAGTTCATGGAGTCAATCAAGCTTTTAATACCAACATTCAGGAATTTTTAAAGTCTGGAGCTGTAAGTAAGTGAGCACAGATGCTCTTAAAGGAATTGTTAAATGGGTTTAGTGTATATGATTGAATATCTAAAATGAATCTTAAAAATTAAAAACAAGCAAAAAGGTCTTTCTAAGGGCAAAAATTGATTTAATTCATTTTTTGTCACTGTATTGGCAATTCCTTCAAGCAACAAAAACTTTTATAATTCCAGGTTAATATTCTTTACTTTTGTTAGATAAGCCATTTTATACACACCATTACACAAAGCAAACAACATGAGTGAGCTATGACTCGTGCTTTCCAAGTCAGGAGGTTATTTAAAAATGCTTTGCTAAATGTAGGGAGGTTTAAGCACTGCTAATGGAGTTAAAAGGAGACAGTAAAACCTAGCAGTCTGCCTTAATTGATCCTGTATTTTACTTTATGTACAATGGATGGAAAATGGTTTTAAAAACATTAAGGAAATGACCAAGCGAAGCTAGCATGGATTCTGTCTAGATATCTGATAAACAAAAGCGCAAAAGATCAATGGTAACAATACAGATACACCAGTTATTTAGTTCCTTTTAAAACAGACTATATACAAAGTTAATTGGTCCAACATTTGACTTGCATGGAAAAAAAGTTAGTAAATCTCGTAACTCAGGTTTTATATGATGGTTTTAATTTTTATCATAAAAATAAAATACAAACATCAGTTATTTGGCATATTTGAGTAGGGACAATAGGGAATCAGTGAACAAGGAAATACATGAATTGCAAGGATTTAGGGGGTCTCTATAAGCTCCTATTATTATTAATAATGTAGTAGTTGCTTTCAGGGCTGCCCAGAGGGGGGGGGGGGGGGCAAGTGGGTCAATTTGCCCTGGGCCCCGCAGGGGCCCTGTCATAACTATAAAGGGAAGGGTAACAGCTCTCCTGTGTACAGTACTATAAAATCCCTCCAGGCCAGAGACTCCAAAATCCTTTTGCCTGTAAAGGGTTAAGAAGCTCGGGTAACCTGGCTGACACCTGACCCAAAGGACCAATAAGGGGACAAGATACTTTCAAATCTTGGGGGGGGGGGGAGAAGGCTTTTGTTTGTGCTCTTTGTTTAAGGGGTTGTTCGCTCTTGGGACTGAGAGGGACCAGACATCAATCCAGGTTCTCCCCATCTTTCCAAACAAGTCTCTCATATTTCAAACTTGTAAGTAAAAAGCCAGGCAAGGCGTCTTAGTTTTACTTTGTTTTCTCAACTTGTAAATGTACCTTTTACTAGAGTGTTTATCTTTGTTTGCTGTACTTTGAACCTGAGACTAGAGGGGGGTCCTCTGAGCTCTTTAAGTTTGATTACCCTGTAAAGTTATTTTCCATACTGATTTTACAGAGATGATTTTTACCCTTTTCTTTAATTAAAAGCCTTCTTTTTAAGAACCTGATTGATTTCTCCTTGTTTTTAGATCCAAGGGAGTTGGATCTGTATTCACCAGGAGTTGGTGAAAGGAAGGAGGGGGGAAGGGTCAATTTCTCCTTGTTTTAAGATCCAAGGGGTTTGGATCTGTATTCACCAGGAGTTGGTGAAAGGAAGGAGGGGGGAAGGGTCAATTTCTCCTTGTTTTAAGATCCAAGGGGTTTGGATCTATATTCACCAGGAGTTGTTGAAAGGAAGGAGGGGGGAAGGATCAATTTCTCCTTGTTTTAAGATCCAAGGGGTTTGGATCTGTATTCACCAGGGAATTGGTGAAAGGTTTCTCAAAGCTTCCCAGGGAAGGGAATTAGCTTGTGGGAAATGGTGGCAGCGGACCAGATCTAAGCTGGTAGTTAAGCTTAGAAGTCTTCATGCAGGCCCCCACACTTGTACGCTAAAGTTCAAAGTGGGGATACAGCCTTGACATGGTGGCATAGCGGTGGAGATCATTTTAAACCCAAAAGCCAGTAAGATTTTTTTTTTCCCTTCTAGCTGCTTGGAAAGCAGAGCTGAAGGTAGATGCATATCTTATCTCTCCTTGCCTGAAGGCAGAGGTGTTAAGTTTTTTTAACAAGCGCCTTTGTTAAGAGAAGGGTTCAATTAATGAGCAAACGACTGGTAAAAGAATTTACAAGCTGAATTGTTTTTTTTTCTTTTTACATCCTCGGGAGTAGCTAGTTAGAAAGTCTCTGTTAACTCAGCAGCAGCCTGAGCTAAGTGCATCCCAGTTTCAGTCAACTGCAGAGGGGTGTGACCCAGCACAAGAAAACAGGAAAATGACTACAAAAGAAGAAAAAGCCAAAGAGGAGGCCCACAAGAGAACTATGGAGCTAGAGAAAGCCAAAGAGGAGGCCCACAAGAGAGAGATGGAGCTGGAAAAGGCCAAAGAGGAGGCTCACAAGAGAACTATGGAGCTGGAAAAAGCCAAAGAGGAGGCGAGAGAAAAAGAAAGGAAGCATGAACTGGAAGTAGCAAGGGCTAGGCAGGATGCACCAGCCCATCCTAGCAACTCCTCTCCAGGTACCACTTCCCATCCCAGAAAATTCCCCACCTACAAGGCAGGCGATGATACTGAGGCCTTCTTAGAAAATTTTGAAAGGGCCTGCCTTGGATACAGCATCACTCCAAACCAGTACATGGTAGAGCTGAGGCCGCAGCTCAGTGGACCCTTAGCAGAGGTGGCGGCTGAAATGCCTAAGGAACACATGAACAGTTATGAACTTTTTAAAAACAAGGCCAGACTCAGAACACCCGAGCATGCCCGTCGGCGGTTCAGAGCCCAAAGGTGGAAACCAGACGTGGCATTTACCTGGCATGCCTACCACATTGACAAAAATTGTGATGCCTGGATATCAGGAGCAAATGTTAAATCTCTGGAAGATCTGGTTTCCCTAGTAAAAATGGAGCAGTTTTTAGAGGGTGTTCCTGAGGAAATAGAAAGGTACATCCTAGATAGGAAGCCCAAAACTGTAACCGAGGCGGGGGAGATTGGAGCCAAATGGGTGGAGGTGGCAGAAAAGAAAAAAACTAGTAGCATTTGGAGCGAATACCAGAAGGGGCAAGCCAAAACAAAACCTTACCACCGGGGACAACCCAAGGCCCCACCCACATCCCAAGGGAAACCCCAGACGCCTTCTCACCCCACCCCACCAGTCTCCACCAACCAACATCGCCCCGGTGATACCTTAGCCGGGCGATGTTTTAAATATAATGAACTGGGACATATAAAGGCTCATTGCCCCAAGAACCCCAACCGATTACAGTTCATTACACCACAATCACACCAAAGATCCCCAGACCCAGATGCCTCTCTCATACCCTCGGAGCGAAGGGAAACCTTGAGAGTGGGCGGAAAGAAGGTTATCGCTT
This sequence comes from Emys orbicularis, assembly GCF_028017835.1. Lineage (NCBI taxonomy): Eukaryota > Metazoa > Chordata > Testudines > Emydidae > Emys > Emys orbicularis. The sequence goes on along the minus strand of NC_088687.1, from coordinate 90,622,203 downwards.
GGAGGGACACTGGGGCACAAGTGTCAAATATCCACCAATCCCTAGTGGACCCCAAATTCATCAAACCGGAGGCTCCAGTGACACTTCAACCCTTCGTGTCACAGTCTGTAACCTTGCCTACAGCCAAGTTGCATGTCCAGTACAAGGGCTGGTCAGGAATGTGGACTTTTGCAGTCTATGACAATTATCCCATTCCCATGCTGCTGGGGGAAGACTTGGCCAACCATGTGAAGCTAGCCAAGAGGGTGGGAATAGTCACCCGCAGCCAGGCTAAGCAAGCTTTCACCCGCATCCCTGTTCCTGAGCCATCCACCAGGGCCCCGTCTGTGTTACCGTAGACCCAAACAAAGGTGGTGGAACCGGATCCCCTGCCAACGACTGCAACAGCCGTAGTGGATCCAATCCCAGAGACCCAGCCACAGCCAGTCCCAGAACCGGAACTGGCAACGCAACCAGCACCAGAACCATTGCCAGCACGGAGTCCAGTGCTTGCAAACCCGTCTACAACTCCAATGCCAGAGGGCACCAGCGAGCCTGAACTGGCAGAAGCAGCAGATAACCCTACCCAAGAGGCTCAGCCAGAGCCTGAGATACCACATAGTGCACCAGGGGACAGCGGTTCACAGTCAATGGAAACAGCCCCAGCACCTGCATCGCTTCCAGAGGGGCCAAGCCCCAGTCCACAGTCCAAGGAGGAACTGATGTCTCCAGCATCAAGGGAACAGTTCCAGGCCGAGCAGGAAGCAGATGACAGCCTTCAGAAAGCTTGGGCAGCGGCACGGAGCACCCCACCACCTCTCAGCTCTTCTAACCGATCCCGGTTTGTTGTAGAACAAGGAGACTCTTTCTGGTGGGCACCAGGAAGATTGGCATCCTCAAAGACAGTTGGTAGTTCCCACTAAGTATCGGGTAAAGCTCTTGAGCTTAGCCCATGATCATCCCAGTGGCCATTCTGGGGTGAACAGAACCAAAGACCGGTTGGGGAAGTCCTTCCACTGGGAGGGAATGGGCAAGGACGTTGCTAATTATGTCCGGTCTTGTGAGGTGTACCAACGAGTGGGAAAGCCCCAAGACCAGGTTAAAGCCCCTCTCCAGCCACTACCCATAATTGAGGTCCCATTTCAGCAAGTAGCTGTGGATATTCTGGGTCCTTTCCCAAAGAAGACACCCAGAGGAAAGCAGTACGTACTGACTTTCATGGATTTTGCTACCCGATGGCCGGAAGCTGTACCCTTAAGCAACACCAGGGCTAAAAGTGTGTGCCAGTCATTAGCAGACATTTTTGCCAGGGTAGGGTGGCCCTCCGACATCCTTACAGATTCGGGAACTAATTTCCTGGCAGGGAACATGAAAAACCTGTGGGAAGCTCATGGGGTGAATCACTTGGTTGCCACCCCTCATCACCATCAAACCAATGGTCTGGTGGAGAGGTTTAATGGAACTTTGGGGGCCATGATACGTAAATTCGTAAATGAACACTCCAATGATTGGGACCTAGTGTTGCAGCAGTTGCTTTTTGCCTACAGGGCTGTACCACATCCCAGTTTAGGGTTTTCACCATTTGAACTTGTGTATGGCCGCGAGGTTAAGGGGCCATTACAGTTGGTGAAGCAGCAATGGGAGGGGTTTACGCCTTCTCCAGGAACTAACATTCTAGACTTTGTAAGCAACCTACAAAGCACCCTCCGACACTCTTTAGCCCTTGCTAAAGAAAACCTAAAGGATGCTCAGGAAGAGCAAAAGGCCTGGTATGATAAACATTCCAGAGAACGGTCCTTCAAAGTAGGAGACCAAGTCATGGTCTTAAAGGTGCTCCAGGCCCATAAAATGGAAGCGTCGTGGGAAGGACCATTCACGGTCCAGGAGCGCCTAGGAGCTGTTAACTATCTCATAGCCTCCCCCACCTCCAACATAAAGCCTAAGGTATACCATGTTAATTCTCTTAAGCCCTTTTATTCCAGAGAATTAAACGTTTGCCAGTTTACAGCCCAGGAAACAGATGACGCGGAGTGGCCTGAAGGTGTCTACTACGAAGGAAAAAAGGATGGTGGCGGGGAAGAGGTGAACCTCTCCAAGACCCTTGGACGTCTGCAGCGACAGCAGATCAAGGAGCTGTGCACAAGCTTTGCACCAATTTTCTCAGCCGCTCCAGGACGGACCGAACGGGCATACCACTCCATTGACACAGGTAATGCTCACCCAATTAGAACCCCACCCTACCGGGAGTCACCTCATGCCCAAACTGCTATACAAAGGGAGATCCAGGACATGCTACAGATGGGTATAATCCGCCCCTCTAATAGTGCATGGGCATCTCCAGTGGTTCTAGTTCCCAAACCAGATGGGGAAATACGCTTTTGCGTGGACTACCATAAGCTAAATGCTGTAACTCGTCCTGACAACTATCCAATGCCACGCACAGATGAGCTATTGGAAAAATTGGGACATGCCCAATTCATCTCTACTTTAGACTTAACAAAAGGGTACTGGCAAGTACCACTAGATGAACCCGCTAAGGAAAGGTCAGCCTTCATCACCCAGGCAGGGGTGTATGAATTCAATGTACTCCCTTTCGGGTTGCGAAATGCACCTGCCACCTTCCAAAGACTTGTAGATGGTCTCCTAGCGGGATTGGGAGAATCTGCAGTTGCCTACCTCGATGATGTGGCCATTTTTCCTGGTTCATGGACAGAACACCTGGAGCACCTGGAAAAAGTCTTCGAGCACATCCGGCAGGCAGGACTAACTGTTAAGGCTAAAAAGTGTCAAATAGGCCAAAATAGAGTGACGTACCTGGGGCACCAGGTGGGTCAAGGAACTATAAATCCCCTACAGGCCAAAGTGGATGCTATCCAAAAGTGGCCGGTTCCAAAGTCAAAGAAACAGGTCCAATCCTTCTTAGGCTTGGCCGGATATTATAGGCGATTTGTACCACACTACAGCCAAATCGCCGCCCCGCTGACAGACCTAACCAGAAAGAAACAGCCAAATGCAGTTCAGTGGACTGATGAGTGTCAAAAGGCCTTTAACCAGCTTAAGGCAACACTCATGTCTGACCCTGTGCTAAGGGCCCCAGACTTTGACAAACCATTCCTAGTAACCACAGATGCGTCCGAGCGAGGCGTGGGAGCAGTTTTAATGCAGAAAGGACCGGATCAAGAATTCCATCCTGTCGTGTTTCTCAGCAAGAAACTGTCTAAGAGGGAAAGCCACTGGTCAATCAGCGAAAAGGAATGCTACGCCATTGTGTACGCGCTGGAAAAGCTATGCCCATATGTTTGGGGACGGCGTTTCCAACTACAAACAGACCATGCTGCGCTACAGTGGCTTCATACCGCCAAGGGGAATAACAAAAAACTTCTTCGGTGGAGTTTAGTTCTAAAAGATTTTGATTTTGAAATACAACACATTTCAGGAGCTTCTAACAAAGTGGCTGATGCACTCTCCCGGGAAAGTTTCCCAGAGTCAACTGGTTAAAAATTGTTCTTGGACTGGAACATATTGTTAGTTTTTATATAATCAGTACTATGTCTAAAGGTACATGTGTCTTATTAACTCTGTTTTCTCCTAGAGCTCCAGGAAGAAATCACAGCCAGTGTGGAACCGGACGTCCAACACTATCTGTGATTTGGGGGGCGTGTCATAACTATAAAGGGAAGGGTAACAGCTCTCCTGTGTACAGTACTATAAAATCCCTCCAGGCCAGAGACTCCAACATCCTTTTACCTGTAAAGGGTTAAGAAGCTCGGGTAACCTGGCTGACACCTGACCCAAAGGACCAATAAGGGGACAAGATACTTTCAAATTTTGGGGGGAGGAGGGAAGGCTTTTGTTTGTGCTCTTTGTTTAAGGGGTTGTTCGCTCTTGGGACTGAGAGGGACCAGACATCAATCCAGGTTCTCCCCATCTTTCCAAACAAGTCTCTCATATTTCAAACTTGTAAGTAAAAAGCCAGGCAAGGCGTCTTAGTTTTACTTTGTTTTCTCAACTTGTAAATGTACCTTTTACTAGAGTGTTTATCTTTGTTTGCTGTACTTTGAACCTGAGACTAGAGGGGGGTCCTCTGAGCTCTTTAAGTTTGATTACCCTGTAAAGTTATTTTCCATACTGATTTTACAGAGATGATTTTTACCTTTTTCTTTAATTAAAAGCCTTCTTTTTAAGAACCTGATTGATTTTTCCTTGTTTTTAGATCCAAGGGAGTTGGATCTGTATTCACCAGGAGTTGGTGAAAGGAAGGAGGGGGGAAGGGTCAATTTCTCCTTGTTTTAAGATCCAAGGGGTTTGGATCTGTATTCACCAGGAGTTGGTGAAAGGAAGGAGGGGGGAAGGGTCAATTTCTCCTTGTTTTAAGATCCAAGGGGTTTGGATCTGTATTCACCAGGGAATTGGTCAAAGGTTTCTCAAAGCTTCCCAGGGAAGGGAATTAGCTTGTGGGAAATGGTGGCAGCGGACCAGATCTAAGCTGGTAGTTAAGCTTAGAAGTCTTCATGCAGGCCCCCACACTTGTACCCTAAAGTTCAAAGTGGGGATACAGCCTTGACAGGCCCCCACGAGAATATAGTATTCTATGGTATTGCAACTTTTTTTATGGAAGGGGCCCCCGAAATTGCTTTTCCCCAGGCCCCCTGAATCCTCTGGGCGGCCCTGGTTGCTTTCCAAGTATATAACGAGGCAGTTTCTACCTCAAAGAGCTCGCAGTCTAAGAAAACAAGCAACATACAATGGGGGGGCGAGAGGGGGGAGAGCAGAATACCTTAGAAAGGTACTAGCCATAACCACTGGCCTTCTATTTAACAACTAGGTATTAATCAGCAATTTATTACAAGTATTTTGACAGAAGCAGATATTCAGAAGGAATTTTAAGGTGAAAACAGTAAACTTATGAACTACTTCAGAGTGTGTTTTGTGCAGAAGGGTTGATGTTGAAAGAAATAGAAAGACTACTGAAAGGAGGGGGGAAAAGAGGTGGTTAGGGCTAGAATGTTGGGTAAACTATTGACACACATAAGCAGATAAATAGGGAGGGGCAGAGTTGTGAATTTCATTGAAGGTGGGGATAAGAACATTGGATTTGATAAGGTGAGAGACAAGCCAATGGAGAGATACAAAGAGGGGGTTGACAGGGTTGAAGTTAAGGACAAGGTAAAATGGTATTAGACGCTGTACTGTCTGTGGTCTGTAGGTGGGGGATTGAGGGTATCAGGGGGGTCAAAGCAAAAAGAGTAGACTGCAGTAGTAAAGATGTGAAAAGATGAGCACTGGGAGGAAAGTTTTTGTAGTGTGGTCAGAAAGCAAAGTTTGGATTTTAGAAATGTTAGAGGGGAAAAAGTGGCAACATTTGGGTATAGCATGAATGTGCAAAGAAAAGAAGAAAGGGTAATCACCTACAGGCCTGCGTCGTGGGGAGGTTGATGCTGTCAACAGTGACAGACAGTGAGGTGAGCAGAGATGGTTTGAAAGGAAAAAAAAAGAACGGTTAACAGTGTTGGCCAAATACGTTTAAGATTTAGCTCAGAGGGATAGCTGAGTGGTTTGAGCATTGGCCTGCTAAACCTAGGGTTGTGAGTTCAATCCTTGAGGGATTGGGGTCAAAAATGTGTCTGGGGATTGGTCCTGCTTTGAGCAGGGGATTGGACTAGATGACCTCCTGAGGTCCCTTCCAACCCTGATATTCTATGACAGAAAGATATCCAAAAGGAAGATGAGAGAGAGATTAAAATACAGTATTGGACTGATGGGAAAAAAGTGGAAAGTTAGATTTGAGAGTCAACAACTGCAAACAGTTCTTGAAGCTATGTAAATGTGAAACAGATCATCCACAGAAACACAAGGGAAAGTTGGATCCCTCCAGGGAACAGGTGAGGGAAGGAGGACTCGCTGTAAGATAATGAAGGAATAATCAGAGTTCAGGAGAAGATAGATGAAGATGGAGAGCAAGCTATAAATTTTAGCCTGGAAGAGTTAACTAGAAACTTTGGTGAGAGCTTTTAGTGGAGTGAAGACAGATTAGAGGGGATCCAGAATTGAGTTGGAGAAAAAATTGCGACAACATTTGCTGACTATATATTGTATCCTTCAGAATGTAGATTTTTTTTAAAAGACAAAGTTCAGGGTTCATTGTCTAGCTGCTGAAGTAAAGTAGCCTTGACAATAAAAAATAGTTAGGTAAATTATAGCAGTTTTGTTGAATCTGTAGCCTAAAATACAAACAATACCACTAAGCGAGGTGTGAAGTTTGCCCATTCATATTAATGGAGTGTCAAGTATGAAAACTAATTATCTAATGACTACCATAATTAACATTTAACTATGAATTATTGTACCAGAAACACTTGGTTTATGCATTTAGTACCAGTCATAAAATGTTTATTTTATTTTAAAGGATGATCCATAAGAATAAGAATTATGTTTTTAATGTGGAAATAATCAAAATTTGATTACAAAAATATACAATTTGATGGAATATTTACTATTTGTATAAAGCTAGACGGAGACATTGCTTCTAAGCCCATAGTACAGTTATGCATAGCTGCACTGCCTTAGAAGTAGAGGCAGACCAACCAATATGATTAAACTTTTAAATAAGAATCATGGAATTTAGATGACTGTAATCACAAAATTTAGTCCAGATCAAACTATACACTTTGTATGGGATAGCTGAATTTCATTTTATAAGACAATATGGTTTTAAACCATGATAATGTATAAGAAACATATTGTCTAGTGGCTTTAATGCTATTTAAAAGAACATTCAAGAAAAACTGTTTAATATATATAATAAAATAGCAAGTAAAATACATAAAAATCAACCAGAGAGAAAATATACACTGTCCAAACGTGGATGCCTAAAGTTTTAGGCAGATAAAAAAAAATCATGACAATTTTCAAAGCTGCTGAGCATCTACAATTCACACTGCAACTAGTGGGAGCTGTGGGTGCTCTTATAGTCAAAGCATTTTATACAGGTATCTAATTATGAATGTGTCCCCCCCTGTTTGAAAAGTTTGGCCACAGATCTTAATATTCATTATTTATTCAGCTGTTACCTATTTTAAGATTTTCTATAGCAGTCTATTATCTGAGCAAGCTTGAATTATTGTAACTATACTTTCATGTTGTGTGGTCTTTTTCCAGAGTAGGCCTAGTTATAGAAACAAAAACTGGCTGTTTATTCTTTCAGGCTGATCGGCCTCTCTCTTTGCCTTTTATCATTGCATTTTGCTTTTGCTGCTTTGCAAGACAAAGGAAATATATATTTCAGAGTATCTAAGAGATAGGCAAGATTAATAAAAACCTTTGTACTGGAATATGAGATGTTCTTTGAAAGTTTTGTACATCCATCTAGACCAGTGGTGGGCAACCTGTGGGCTGCAGGTTGCCCACCACTGGTCTAGACAATGCTAAAAACAACAAAACCCAACTTTTTTCTAGCAGGAGCTGAGTACCAGCGCTCCCCGAACACTAAAAACAAAGTTTTATATTTCAATTAAGTGGGGGAAATAAAGCAAATATTAACACAATTTAATAATTAAATCATAGCCATAATAAGCCAGATCATGACCTCGACTGTGTAGACATACTGTTGCAAAAGCAGGGCAAGCATCTAGCCCAGTACCCGGTCTTCCGACAGTGTCCACTGACACGTGCCCCAGAGGCATGTTCCCTCTCCTCCCCCACGCCCGCCCCATAGTCCATTCCAGGAGTGCCCAGTCAGGAATCAGGTCTTCAGCTATAATCACTCTCTAGGAAGGGACCCTTGACCGATTCCCTTCTGACCAGGGTAGGGTTAATATTGCATAGATCCCTTCCTAACACTGATATCCCAGCAAACCAATCTACCAAAAGGCTAGTTCCTGTGCTTTGCTTTCTCTCCACGGGCTATGAATAGCGTATTGCCAGTATTTACATGTTACTGCACATTTTAGCAGGCCACAGTCTTTCCAGCCCTTCCACAAGGGTTGGGGCCCTCTTTGGACAGAAGGTCTTGTCTGTTTGCTGGATCAGAAGGAAGGTCCTAAGTCAGTTTAAACCCAGCCTTTTTATAGCCAAAAAAAGTACTTGATTTGCCTGTTGGTCTCTGGAAACCCAGTCTGACCCAGTACATGCAAGCTTCCCCAGGGGGCAATACCTTTCTGGAGGCTTTTACAATCTAATTGAGTCATCTTAATCACCCCCTCTCATCACCCCCCCCCCCACACACACACACACAGACAGTTCCTGGAGAAGCTGCAATAATCCACCCTCTGGAGTTGCATACAATCCCTGGCCCACAGTGATACATAAACTTAGTACAATCTGGTCCCCAAAGTTATTGCATGCCGTTGTAGTATCTGTCACAAAATCCACCCTCTTCCACACTTAACCCTGTGCAACCTTCCTGGACCTTGGATCTACCCAGAGGAGCAAGCACGTGCTGCACATGCACTACTCCCCTGGGCAGGGAGTGGATGGAGCTTTGTCACTACTCCTCAAATGCACTTGTGTGTGTATGTGGATGAATGTTAATCTCCTTCCATCTACTGTCAATAGTAGATTACTAACCACTGGAACAAAGTGAGGCCAAGGATAACATTTGTTCATCTTTAATGGATAATTCTTTCCCTCTGGTGCAGGTATGTGTCACCTATTAACCAGGGAAGGTCATTTAGCCACAGCCTAATCCAGTGTAAGAATCTACTTGGACCTATTCTGAAGTGTTCATTTACTTAATTATATAGCCCGTGTAACAGGGGTCCAGTCCAGCATTCACTGAAGTCAGTGAAAATAAAGAGAACCCCACTGAATTTAATAGGAGTTAGACCACGGGTACTTTTACCCCTAGGGGTAAACAGAGGTCTTCCGGGGGTACATCAACTTGTCTAGAAATTTGGCTAGTTTTACAACAGGCTATGTAAAAAGCACTAGCGAATTCAGTACAAACTAAAATTTCACACAGACAATTACTTGTTTATACTGCTTTATATACACTGAAATGTAAGTACAATATTTATATTCCAATTGATTTAGTTTATAATTATATGGTAAAATGAGAAAGTAAGTATTTTTTCAATAAATAATGTGCTGTGACATTTTTGTATTTGTATGTCTGATTTTGTAAGCAAGTAGTTTTTAAGTGAGATGAAACTTGGGGGTACACAAGACAAATCAGACTCCTGAAAGGGATACAGAAGTCTGGAAAGGTTGAGAGCCACTGAGTTAGACTATGCTCAGTTCAGACCTGTACCACAAGGTTACATTAGTTAGCATATATTCTCTTCCCATTTTTGAGTATTGTGTCCATCCTGTTAAAGAGGTCTCCTTTTGTGGGTATTTTCCCTATCAGAATTAATGGCATAATGTTTACATACACCACATCCTGAATACTACTCTGACTCCTCAGCATGTATTTTTCTAAACAATATACAGTACAAATCAAATCAGTATTTTAGATGTCTATATACTAATGCAAGAAGTATGGGGAATAAGCAGGAAGAACTCAAAATGCTAGTAAATAAACACAACTATGACATAGCTGGCATCACAGAGACTTGGTGGGATAATATGCATGACTGGAATATTGGATAGAAGGGTACTGCTTGCTCAGGAAGGATAGGCAAGGAAAAAAGGGAGGAAGTGTAGCCTTATATAATAGCAATATATACACTTGGACTGAGGTTGAGATGGAAATAGGAGACAGACTTGTTGAAAGTCTCTGGGTAAGTTTAAAGGGGATAAAAAACAGGGGTGATGTCATGTTAAGAGTCTACTATAGACCACCTCACCAGGAAGAAAAGGTGGATGAGACTTTTTTAAACAACTAACAAAATCATCCAAAGCACAGGACTTGGTGGTGATGGGGGACTTCAACGACTCAGAAATCTGTTGGGAAAAATAACATAGCAGGGCACAGATTATCCAACAAGTTCTTGGAATGCATTGGAGACAATTTTTTTATTTCAGAAGGTGGAAAAAACTATTAGTGGACAACAGTTCTAGATTTTATTTTTTACAAATAGGGAGGAACGGTTGAGAATTTGAAAGCAGAAGGCAGCTTGGGAGAAAGTGATCATGAAATGATAGAGTTCATGATTCTAAGGAATGGTAGGAGGGAGAACAGCAAAATAAAGACAATGGATTTCAAGAAGCCAGACTCTAGCAAACTCAGTGAGTTGGGAGGTAAGATCCCATAGGAAGCAAGTCCAAACAATCCCACTGTGTAGGAAAGATAGGAAGTATGGCAAGAGACCACCTTGGCTTAACCAGGAAATTGTCAGTGATCTAAAACTCAAAAAAGAATTATACAAAAAGTGGAAACTAGGTCAAATTACAAAGGATGAACATAAACAAATTACACAAGTATGAAGGGACAAACTTAGAAAGGCCAAGGCACAAAACAAGATTAAACTAGCTAGAGACATAAAAGGGTAACAAGAAAACATTCTACAAATACATTAGAAGGAAGATCAAGGAGAGGGTAGGCCCATTACTGAATGAGAGGGGAAAAACAATAATAGAAAAGGTGGAAATGGCAGAGGTGCTTAATGACTTCTGTGTTTTGGTTTTCACCACGAAGGTTGGTGGTGATTGGACATCTAACATAGTGAAGTTCAGTGAAAATGAGGTAGGATCAGAGGCTAAAAGAGAGAAAGAACAAGTTAAAAATTTCTTAGAAAAGTTAGATGTCTTCAAGTTCCCAGGGCCTGATGAAATGCATCCTAGATCAAGGTACTCACTGAGCAGATATCTGAGCCATTAGCGATTATCTTTTTGAAAAGTCATGGAAGACAGGAGAGATTCCAGAAGACTGGAAAAGGGCAAATATAGTGCCAATCTATAAAAATGGAAATAAGGAAAACCCAGGGAATTACAGACCAGTCAGCTTAATTTCTGTACTCGGAAAGATAATGGAGCAAATAATTAAGCAATCAATTTGCAAACATCTAAAAGATAATAAGGTGTTAATTAAATTTGTTAGTCTCTAAGGTGCCACAAGTACTCCTGTTCTTTTTGCGGATACAGACTAACATGGCTGCTACTCTGAAACCAGTCAGCATGGATTTGTCAAGAACAAATCATGTCAAACCAACCTGATAGCTTTCTTTAACAGGCTAACAAGACTTGTGGATGGGGGGGAAGTGGTAGACATGGTATATGTACACATTAGTAAAGCTTTTGATACTGTCTCGCAAGACCTTCTCATAAACAAACTAAGGAAATGCTACCTAAATGGAGCTAGATGGAGAGTAGTTATCAGTGGTTCACAGTCATGCTGTAAGGGCATAACAAGTGGAGTCCCACAGGGATCAGTTCTCGGTCCGGTTCTGTTCAATATCTTCATGAATGATTTAGATAATGACAGAGTACACTTATAAAGTTTGCAGGTGATACTAAGCTGGGAGGGGGTGCAAGTGCTTTGGAGGATAGGATTAAAATTCAAAATGATCAGGACAAACTGGAGAAATGGTCTGAAGTAAATAGGACAAATACAAAGTACTCCACTTAGGAAGGAACAATCAGTTGCACAGATACAAAATGGGAAATGACTGCCTAGGAAGGAGTACTGTGAAAAGGGGTCTTGGGGTCATAGTGGACCACAAGCTAAATATGAGTCAACAGTGTAACACTTTGCAAGAGAAATTGAACATCATTCTGGGATGTATTAGCAGGAGTGTTATAAGCAAGACACGAGAAATAATTCTTCTGCTCTACTCCGTGCTGATTAGGCCTCAACTGGAGTATTGTGTCCAGTTCTTGGCACCACATCTCAGGAAAAATGTGGAAAAGTTCGAGAAAGTCCAGAGAAGAGCAACAAAAATGATTAAAGGTCTAGAAAACATGACCTATGAGGGACGATTGAAAAAACTGCTTTTGTTTAGTCTGGAAAAGAGATGACTGAGATAACAGTTTTCATGTACATAAAAGATTGTTACAAGGAGGAGGGAGAATAATTGTTCCTCTTAACCACTGAAGATAGGACAAGAAGCAATGGGCTTAAATTGCAGCAAGGGAGGTTTAGGTTGGACATTGGGAAAAACTTCCTAACTATTAGGGTGGTTAAGCACTGGAATAAATTGCCTAGGGAGGTTGTGAAATCTCCATCATTGGAGATTTTTAAGAGCAGATTAGACAAACACCTGTCAGGGATGGTTTAGATAGTACCCAGTCCTGCCATAAGTGCAGGGGAATGGACTAGATGACATTGTATGAAATCGCTAACAGGATTTATTTATACAATGCAGGGTTTTCTCCCCATCATGAAGTGCATTTGCCTTATTCTGTTATATTGAGATACTTATGCTGCATCTGTCACTGTTATTGAGTAGTGTAAGACCTCTTTTTAGTAAGTGGTCAGATCCTTAACTGGTATACATCAGCATTGCTTCACTGGCACCAGTTTGATAGGCATCAACTGAGAATCTCTTATTTTTTATTTTTTATTTTTTTTCCAGATTCCATAAACTATTATCACTTCTGGAAGATACAGAAACTAGGAAAAGTTCAGCCACATAAGCATGAAAACAGTTTTTAAAAAGTTATTCAATCCTGCTGAAAATTTAATTGCACTCTTTTAGTCTTACTGTTTATTTTAGCTAAGCTGTCACTTGATGTATTTTTTTTAAAAAAGAATAAAACAAAACATCTAGAGACTAACAAAAATAAATACCAAAATTGATTTCTGTTGCCTAACACATTAGTACTGTAAGCAACATTCAAAATGATTTCACATTTTTACCATTAGCTATTGATATTACTAGTTGTATTCCCAGTAGAATTATTCTGGTAATAAATTACATAATAAAAAGTAATCAAATCAACTTTAGGGGCACATGCTATATGTGCATGAAAGTAACATAATTAAAGTCTTCTTAGAATAGATGCAGAGCCATCTTTAGTATTTCTGGGAGGGTCTACAAAACAATTTCTGTTGTACTCCCCATTGCCCATCATTATCATACAGCTAGGCTGACATCTGGCCTAGTCATTTTGAAGAACAGTAATGAAATGATTGTTTGGGGTCGGGGGACACCCTGTAATTAACTTAGTAATTTTACACAAAAAGTGCGAGAGAGTTTTTGTCCATCTGTGGGGATCTTCAGATTCTCTTCAGTTTCATGGTGCAAAACTGGAACCCATCTGTTTGTGTCTTTGAACTCTAGTGATCAGCTTACATCAGTTTATATCAGTTTTCCATTTTCAGGTCTATATTTATAGAGGTGGAGTCTAAACACCACACTAAAGCTGGTTGAAAAATGAATTTTCTTTGAGATGGAACATTTCACTTTTTCTACAAAAATACCTCTTGGAACGGGGAGGTAGTGTATCATTGGAGTCCCTGGCCATGGTGTATCATGGGAGATGTAGTTTGACCTGACAACCCAGCCCATAGAAGAGAATAGAGACATAAGGGAACCAAACTACAACTCTCACAGGACACCATGGTGGTATTTTCAAATTGAATTATTCCTGTTTTCAGTCATTTGTTTTAGGACAAAAAACAAAAAAAATTCTGCAGAAAACAGACACTTATAAAAAAATCATTTAATTGAAAACCCAATTTCCAATCAAAAAACAGTTTCAATAGCCATTTTTCAACTAACTCGCTAATATATATTTCAGTCATACTTTGCCTTATGTTTTATATCCCTCAAATTAAGGAGTGGACATCACACTACTGAAAGACAGAAGAATTAAATTATTCACTTTTACTGAGAACCAAGGACTGAACGGGCATGGAGACTGAACTACCCCAACTGGAACCATTCTTAAGAACTGAACTCACACTTTGAAATTAAAACATATCTTAATTATGTGCACATAAAAGACTGAGTCACACAGGGCCCAATTCAGCTACCCTTACTCACACTGGGTAGTAAGTCACTCGATGACTAGTCCCATTGTTTTTCCTTAGACTACTGGTATAGTTGGGTATTACTTACTGTAGGTAAGGTTGACAATATCAAGTCTGCAGGGATTTCCAAAATTTAGGGGGGGGGGGGAACGTGCTCAAAGAAAAAATAATTTAGTTGATTAGAAGCATTGATAAAAAACATTTCAACTTCCTAAATAATATTAATGGAATTGGCCTTTTAATATATTTAGGTGGTTACCTGAAGGACTTACATTGGTTATAGTGGAATATTAAGGATTATCAATTAACTTAAATACATATTAAATTGATTACCCTTTGGGAAGTAAAATTCTGCATTTGTCAAGTTTGATATAACACTTTCCCCCTAACTTTTAAATGATTATTTAAAATAATAATTTTCCATTGTGACATTATTTGTAGTAACACACACTTAATCTTGTTTGGCTTGAAACTTATTGCTTTCTGTTGAAGTATATGCAATGTACTTCATCATCAAGGAAACAGCATATCTACTAGTGAAAAAAAAGTCTCGTTTGCTGTAAGAGAAGCAAACTTTGTGACATATAGGCAGTGGCGTAGCCAGGTGGAAGGAACAGGGGGAGCATCAAAAAAAAAAAAGGCACCAGCCGCTGCGGCGCTTTTACTGACAGGGCCCCAATTCAGGAAGGTACGTTAGTACCTGCCTGACTAAGTGTTTACGTAATCCCTTTGAAGTCAGTCAATGAAATTACTTATCACATACTTAAGTACTTTCCTGGACTTTAGGCCAAAGAGAGCTGCAGAGAGAGGAAAAAAAACTTATGTAGCTCAAATGTTTTCAATATAACACCTTCAAGTAATGTAATGAGTTCAAGTCTGATACCATGACCAGGGTTTATATCCTGGAATGATACTGCAGTTCAGTACAGATGAGCTCGGGTTGTGTCTTCTTCACAAGCTGCTGTACAATAAGAGTACAATTCTCACAATTAAAAAGTCAATATTTAACAATATTTACTGTACAACCATATCAGACACCACAGTGATTTCTTTTTCCATAAAGAAATACTACATGGTGTATTAACATTTTGAAGATGGTAATTACACTTATATTTCTGTGATGCCTCCCCCAGTCTACATAAATGTTCATGGGTGCCTTTTGTAGATGGATAATGGTATTGTGTATTGGTGTACAGTGGCCAATCTCTTGGTTTTGAATAAAGTATTATGAAAATTTTACAAGAGGACTAGTAACAGTATGCAGAAGATGGTATTTTCTGCAAGTTCATTTTTGATTTGAATACAATTGTGAACTTTTCTACCCCCTCACACTGCATCATATGAACACACACAAAGGGGAATTTTGTTAACTGAATGTTATGTATATTGCATAGCCAGATTTCTAATAAGTGGTTCCCTGTTTGTTCCTCATTTTCCAAATAATTTTTTAAAACTCTAATGGAATGAAATTCACCCAAGCAAAGAGGGCCCATGCAGGGCCCTCTTCTCCTTCACTGGAAATTTTTAAATTAAGATTGGAGTTTTCCCCCTAAAATGTATGCTCTAGTGCAAACAAATTATTTCAGGGAAGTTCTATGGCCTGTTTTATAGAGGAGATCAAACTAGATTATCACAGTGCTCCCTTCTGGCCTTGAATGAATGAAACTTTTCTAATTAAGTTCTGCAGCATGGCTATGTGGAAGTGAGTAGCCAATGGGTTGGCCCCAAAGAAAGTCCTTCACAGCTCCCCTGGGCAATAAAGGGGACCCCACACAGAGTCCAAATGTGTGTAGATGGAGCAAGTGTTATTGGAGCTGAGCTCACATGGATCCAATGGCCAAAACCTCCATGTATGGGGCTGCCTATCTGCTCACAAATTGTAGAGATTAAACCAGTCCCACTCATCACTGAAGAGGACTGCACATTAAACCAAATTAGACTATCTTTGTGAAGGTAGTCTTTAAAATAAATGAGTAGAGTTAAATGGTACAGTAAAAAAAAAAAAAATCAAAGCTAGGCAAAGAGGAAGTGAGTAGGTTAGGATTCAAATCCTTTACCCTTATTGTTCACAGATAAATACAACGTATTTCAAGTTAACAATGCTTTACTTTGGATTATTTAGCTCTGTATTATCTTACTTATGGACTATTTATTTCCTTATGCTAATACCATAAATAAATTTACCAAAAAAGAAAAACAGAATGCTGGCAGTCTAGCTTTGCAAATAAAAGTTTATAACAAATCAAAACTTGATATTTTCCCATATGACTTTTCCCCAGTCTTGAAACAGATAAGATCAAATGAGAATGTTGTCAATGAAGGAAGATTTTTAAAGGTTACATAGACAAGTTGTACAGAATCATTTCCCATCCTTGTTCCTTTTGCTGCAATGAGCATTGGAGTTTGTCCTAAGCCTGTCCTTGAATACAAATATATCATTATATTTATTTATTATGTCAACTTCAACATTTATTGTACATTTTATTGATAAGCAAAATGTATGTATACTTTGTTGGTTTATAAACCACACAGATGTTTTGCTATAATAGTGTCATGAATATGATACAATTTATGTCTTTCTACCAGCAGTGAAACAATGGCAACATTTTT
The DNA here is from genome assembly GCF_028017835.1 of Emys orbicularis. NCBI lineage: Eukaryota > Metazoa > Chordata > Testudines > Emydidae > Emys > Emys orbicularis. The sequence goes on along the minus strand of NC_088687.1, from coordinate 90,605,762 downwards.
ATTGGATTGAAAGAGTTCAAAGTTTCTATTCCTAGCTTTAATGACTCTATTATTTGAGTGTATAGCAATAAAAATGGATTATATTAGAGTGCTTAGAATGAGCCTCGTTTATTGTTGCAGTACACAGAGTAAAGAGCATGGAGGATATCTGTGTGAGAATTTGCAGCTGGATTAAGTATACTAGAAATCCCACATTTGCAGGTTCACTCTGTGATCCATTCACTCACTTGAACCCTTTGCACACATTCTCAGAACACCAAGTGAGTGAGTTAAAGGATAGAGGGAAGAGTATAAAGGAAAGAGAAGAAAAAAAGAAGGGGCATAAGGAACAAGAGGGTAAGAACGGGTGAGAGTAGACAATGATGGAGAGAGATTTGGATGGAGAGGAGTATTGGAGAGAAAAATATTGAAGGTATAATTTGAAAATAAGCATCTTAACTGCATTAATGTACATCTTCTTGACATGACAGAGAGTAGCAGAGTATGTAGAAAGGAACTAGGGATTGAGAGCAAGAGTAGAAAAAGGGGAAGATGGTAGAGAGAAAAAGTGAGCAGATCCATGAGTGAATGTGGCAGAGCCAGGATCCAAAACAGACACTTTAAAAGGGGGGAGAGGAGTACCTTTTCGGGGGAGAGACCTGCAATTTGTTTTCAGCTAGCCAGCATACCAAAACTGCAAATACCATCAACAACTCAAAAGTAGTAAAACAAAACACATATTATTGAAATTAGCTCTCCTTTCACTATGAAGTTATCACCCCAGAGCAGCAGCAGCATTCTTTAGTATCAAACTGCTTCCTTAGATGAGGTCCTTATAAGTGGGTGCAACATTTTCACCCTTAAAATGATTCCTTTGGAGCCAAGCTTTTGTTTACACTTATTCTGCAAGGGAAAAAACAAGGGGTGAGGGAACCGAGATTACAAGACCCCTCTGAAAAGCCAGTACTGCTTGTCATGAGGAGAAAAAGGAAGATGATATAAATAGAACATAAGGCCAGACAACCCAGGAGGAACAGAGTAGAGAGACAAAGAGAAAAGCAATAATCGAGCAATAAGGTAAGACTCGGAGGTGGTGGGTTTTTTTGGGGGGGGGGAGCATGTGCTTGCTGGGCTAGCAGATACAGGATAGAAAATACTACAAGGCTTGATACAAGGGGAAGACAGTACAGGGGACACAGATAGGTAAATAGGATTCTCACACTCTCAACCCCCCATTTACCAGAACATGTCCTGTTTTATACTTTGAAAATGGACAGAGTGATAGAGAAGAAGATAATGAGGTTGCTTGGCTGATGAAAAGTGAGGGTTAAAAAGCCAGACAATCCTTTTTCTATGCACCACTCCTGACAAAAATCTCCAGAACGCCCCCCCCCCCGAACATCCTCTCCTTCCCCACCCCAACTTTCACATACACATTAAATCCATTATCTGTACCCCCACCCTGATTAGAATTTCATTTTAGCACTTTGAAAAGTATTTATAAGGATGCAGAGAACTTCAGGGCAGTAAAATAATCCTTAATAAAAAAAGTTTACACTATGATAGTCCAGTTTTGTTATCTGCAGCATGTGCTCTCAAGTTAAGTTTTCTCCATCAAAATATATTTTAAAATAGACCTAAGGATTTATTTTACATTTAAGATGGCACCTATTGAAACTCGAGCTGAGTATTCAGTACTGAACAATTTCATTAGAAAATAAATATAAAAAGTTAGAATAAAAATCCATTTCACTCTAACTTCCCATCTAAAATTCCTGCTTTCATGAATATTTTTCAAGTCTTAGACATATTTTGAAGAAAAAAAAACCCCCACAAATATTTTCAAAGTTTGTGTATGCATCAGCAGAAACAAGAGATTCTTAACAGCTGGCAATTTGTGTGTGTGTTTGTATATTAAATACTTATGATTTTTTTTTCATTTGCAAGTACTGTGAAATTGCCACAAAATTTGTCATCACTATGTACATTCCACATTACAAGTGTCTGTCTGACTACCATTAGTGATTACGAAAAAGATGCTCTGTTGACACCAGATGGTGCTACCGTGTCCTGCTAGTCATCAATTACTGTGAAAGATCTGCTTTGGCAAGCCAGTTGGGTCTTGGATGGATTTTAATTTTACTGTGTTGGGAACAGAGGATTAGTAATCAACAAAGATTCCAAAATTTGGCAAGACTAATGCAGGAAGAGAGAGGGAGGGGAAACAAACCCACAAGAGAAAGGTGCTCCAAAGCTATCCTATCGTGTATTTAAGAAAAACAAAAACAAAATACCCTCCAAACATACATCATAAATAGGGGCCTGAGGCAAAGCCCTTTCAAGTCAACGGGAGTCTTTCCATTGAGCAATGGATGAGGACCTAGTTGCATGTGTAGCCCAAGGTCCAGTGTGCTTCAACAGCAGCCCTGGGAACTACAAGTTGTGGATTACAAACTGCAGCATGCTGGGAAAACTTCCTGGTTCCTGCCATGATGTGCCCACTGCCCCCCCGGCAGGTGGTGTCAGCACTGACTGAGCTGGGAGCACACAGCGGGCAAGCAGAGAGGAGGCTGCTGGACTGTAATCCCATTCTATGTTCTTTACAGGTAGAACCAAAAAGGGCTTAAAGAGCATCCTGAGAGGAGTTTAACTGACACAAAGGAGAACATGGGCTTCTTTGTTTTGGGGTTCAGTTATTGTGGGAGTTAGAACATGTTTGTAAGGGGGCTTGTGTTGTACAATGTACCCTCTGCTCTCCCAGCAGGAGGTCTCAGCACTGAGTGAGCTGGGAGCACGTAGCAGGCTAGCAGAGAGGAGGCTACTGGACTGTAATCCTGTTCTATGTTCTTTACAGAATAAAGCCTTATTCCTGGTGGTTTGTCTGAGTGGGTCTGGTCTGAGGTGAACACACACGGATACACAATGCAGAGCACACAAAGGAGTCTCAGGCCCCGTTTCCCAAAGTTGTGTAAAAATGTTGTAAGGTGGGCTTTCCCTATCTTGAACAACCTCATACTGGGCCAGTGAACAAGACAGGGGGCTACACATGTATGCAGTGGGTCAAATATATTTGGGCTCCAGTGGAAATGACAAGTATATAGTCACCCTGCTCTATTGTCAGACACCGTAGGAGGCAAGCAAATTTTCAGAATAATCACTTGCAATGTGTATGATAGCACAGGAACAAATTACTGTGTTGATAGCACAAGATTTCAAAAGCGGATTAAAAAAAAGTCTCACTACAGATGCTCTCTCTTACCAGTGATACATTTAAATTAAAGTGCATTTAGCAAAACCAGGATTTAAGGCAGATACGGTAGCTACACAGTAAAAGTGAAAGTTAGTTGAGGGCAGAAGGGGGGGAAAAAAACATTCTGTAAGCCATCTGGAACCAAAACATCCGTCTGTTCTAACTGTACGTCTTGTGCTTGTTACCTATGGTTGTAAAACAAAGTGCATAACGACCCCATACAGCTGCTTCAAAAAGGGAAAAAAATGATACATCAGAGGTGGAGAATGATGCTTTGCATTGCTGTGATCTTTTTCATTGCAGGACATTTAAATAAGTAACTTTTCACCTGTATTGTGCTGCTTTTTTTTTTTTCCGTTTGAATGGCCAAATAATAAATGACTAATATACTATTGTGATATTGATTGTGTTAAAAGAGTACAAAAAGATTGTCAAGGGGTAATTGTATATTTAGTTACTTTACCATTACTTTGTAAGATAAATGGAAAAGTATATATTAAAATAAGAGTTTCTACATTTAAACTGTAGAATGCTATTTTTATTAATGAAAAAGTTAGATACAAGAAATATATTTATATAGATAAAAGCCTAAATATATTTTAAGCTATTCCTCTAACTTGTCACTTTGAAAAAGGCCCTGAAAATTACACGCAGAGAGGGCATCCAACAACTCATCCACATAATAAATGTAATTCCTTGTAAATTAGATCCAACGTTTGTAACAAAAATGCTATCAGTGATATTACAACATTTTGGCTAGCTGCCCAGTCATTCAAATAAATGGTTGTGTCAAGCAGAAAAGATATTTCTCCAAAAGACAGGACAATTTGACTATCATGCTCACTTTTAAATATGTTATTTCATCTAAACTCTTTATTTATCTTTTGTATTTCTGTAATGAGAATGTAAAATGTATTATTAGTCCCTCAGAACATTGGAGTTGCAATCTTCCTAAAGATTCTCAAAACAATATCACAAAGCACAGAGAAAATAAAACTATTAATATTTGGAAGATCTGCTATTAAAACTTATTGAAGATACAGATATCTAAAAAGGCAGGCTGCCATTAAATGCCAGGTTGGTACCTGGTTAAAATAAGTACGACTTGTGCTGTTTTGCTACCTCCTAGCAAAACACTGAACAAATCTATAGTACAGCGCTATGTCGGCACAGCTGTGCCACTATAGCACATCTGGTGAAGATGCGCTATGCCAATGGGAGAGCACTCTCCCGTTGGCATAATTACTCCACCTCAGCAAGAAGTGGAGGGTATGTTTGCAGCCATCAATATGCCAATGTCACCCAGCTCTGACCCAGATGATGCAGATTGTCAGCTTTTCTACTACCCAAGAGTCAGGTTACCTTTCTTATGATCAGTCTATATAAAACACACTTGATGCTGTATGGCCAGGTAAACAACCAAAATCAATCTCTCTCCTCTTGGCAGAGGAATTTTCCCATGTTCTATTACCATTGTGTACAACCAAGGGGGTCTTGCTGGACCATGCCCTGTTTTTGGAAGTCTTGATAAGCATTCTTGGCCAAGAATGCTACTTTTCATGTAGACCTGGCCACCATTTCCCCCTGTTGCAGATCTTCTCTCAGTCATCCATACCTATACATGTATGGGTATACAGCAGTTCCCCCCAAAAGGGCCATCTTTTTGGAGTTTAATGTATCCATCTTATAAACACCCACATCATTTCTCATTTGAAAACTTATTTTATGTACATTTAGAGGAGGGATGACGTGGAGCTGGAAAGTGGTGCTATAAGCGTGTAGGCAAGAGGGTACCCAAAATGCAAATGTCATTTTTTGCACAGTTCCAGAAATGTTGCAACGTGACTATGACTATAGTTTTTCCTGTTTAAGCTGATTTCCACACCCTTAAGGTTGTGGTTTTTGGTCAAAGCTATAAAACAACAACGTATGAAAAAAAATTGTTTTTTTATGGGCAATTTTGTTTTTGTTTTTTAAAGAAATGATTAAACTGTTTAGCATGTGGGAAAAATCAACATTTTGCAATACAGTAAAATTAAATGTTTTCACATCACATTCTTAATTGTTAAAGTATCTCACAAGTGATAATAGTTTTCGATATTTTCTGACCAGGTTAGTCTCTCACTGAAGGTTATGCATCAATAGCAGATGATTGAGTGCTCATAATGTGAGGGTTGATATAAATATATGTGAAATTCTAATGTAATGCTTCTCCATTTGCATGCTTTTGTACATACAGTGTAGCATCTAGTTTGTCTGGTGGAAGGTTTTAATTTGTAATTACCTATGCATGCAGTAGTAGCCTTTGAACTATTCTAGAAATTAGCTTTTTAATTCAGTGACACTTATGTCAGAATTAGTGTTAGAAATGACAATATACAGCTTCAATCAAAGTGCTCACTAAACAAAAATGGCAATTTGATATTAACATATGGATCTAATTTCACACAAATCTGTATGTCTGTACAAAATGAAAATGGTGGAAGTAGTGGTGGTAATCCTAACAATATACTTTGGGAATTTTACCTCCACAGGAAGTTACATATATGAAGACATGGAGGATACAAGCCTCTTAAAGAGAAAAGAACAAAGAGAAAAAGACTCTTCACAAAAACTGAAAAATGTTATTTTTCAAGAAAATCGAAAGAATGCAGTGCTGGACATAATTCTGTGATGCTGGCTGCAGAAGCCAGGAGAGATTAATTTTACTGGTGGTGTGATGGACTCCTCCCAGGGTGCCACTTGGAACTGGGGTACCACTGAGCCCGCCTGACCCACCAGCCTGGGCTCCCTTTATACTGTACTGCTGTGACAGGCTCTCAAGCCCCTTCCAGCACACATACAGGTAGGGACACACCCAGCTGCAGCTCCACACAGATGCTGAGATCAGCTCTGCATGGAAAGGTTCATCTAAGAAACTGCCCAGTTACTGAAGTGCACACACCCCTTGGAAGGGTAAACCCAAAATTATACCATCTTGTGCTGCACAGGGAACTGTACAGCGTAAGCTCATGACATTCACTCCCTCTCTCAATGTGGAGGAAGCTATGCAACAGCTTTCTGCCCCCAGTTAGGATTGCCACACATTGTTTTTTTCAGAGAAAACAAAAATATGGTTATTAACTACAAAAGATAGATTTTAAGTGAATATAAATGATAGCAAACAAATCAAAGCCGATCACTGAGCAAATAAACAAAAACACAGTCTAAGCTTAATATACTAAAGAAATTGAATATGAGTAGCCAATTTGCCCCCTAATTGTTGGTTTAGGCAATTTGCAGAGATTCTTGAAGGCAAGCTGCACTTGCTTGCAGCTTAAAACCCCAGGTATACCTTCCACAGTCTAGAAATCCCTCTAGCCTGGGTTCAGCCCTTTTCTCCCAGTTCAGTCCTTGTTTTTCAGGTGTTTCCAAACGTCTCCTTTGGTTGGGGAGTCAGTGAAGGAGAACCAAGATTATGTCACTCCCCTTCCTTAAATAGCTTTTGCATATGGTGGTAACCCTGTGTCTCCTCTCTTTATTTCCCACACCTTTCAATGGAAAAACACTGGTATTCTATGATGGAGTCCATTACCAGGTGACTTGGTCGCATGATCCCATAGTGTCATAGCAGCCATGAACCAGAGGCTATTTGTAGCATCCTCAGGAAGGCTCCCCAGTGGGAGATTAGCATCTTCTAAGTCCTATCGTTCTCCCTAATGGTACTTTCCAGACAGCCATCTAGACTGATTGCATTCTGCCTGGTGGGCATTCCCAGGTGTAAACACATTTGTAATTGATGCATAGACAATATTCCTAACTTCAGATACCAAATGATACATGCATACAAATAGGATAATCATTCAGTAAATCACAACCTTTTTAATGATATCTCACATGACCCATCTTGCATAAAGTACATCATAGTTATGCCATAATCATATCACAATATCATCTCTATGAAGAATATGAGGCCTAGTGTCATGCCGGCAGCAGAAGCCAGGAAAGATTAATTGTATTGGTGGCTACTGGATAAGCTTTCTAGTTTAGATGATGTGCCATCTATACCCTATCAGAGGGGTTGCTTTCCAAAATACACAAACAAGTTGAATTTGGCATATGTCAGAACTATACTGAATCTAGGAAAGAAAACAGACTCAATCTGATATGAAAGCATCATGTTCACCTGCTTCTATAGTTAAGACTCAATGAGCAGCAGTGGGATTGTAGAACTGACAAGAGGATGTCAGCCCTCGTCAGATGGACCTTCACAAAACGTCCTGAGTGAACATGCAAAACCTATAAGAGAGAGAGTTGAGGACTTTATCGTCATCACTCCACTCCTATTCAGTGCAGAGGCAAGGGACCAAAAGCATGTTACAGCTTTTACCAAGCATTTCATAAACGTTATGACAAACCCATTTGACCCTGAATCACATTCAGAGGTGCTTATCAACATATCTAGTGGATTGCATGTAATATCAGATGTACACAAGATGCTACTGAAAACAGGAAATTTTGGTGCACAGTTGATTCTGAAGGCATATGTAGCTTCTTCAGCCCACTCAAGAAATCTGACATTGAAACATTTGCTAACATGGCCAAGACCACCAAATTTAAGTCTGGCAAGGGAGGGACAAACACAGTAGCTATCAGTTCAGAAATTGTTTTCCCACAGAGCCCTGTCCTTAGCAAGATGCAGAGATGATGTTTCAATGGCAACTTTTCTTGGTCACCCAATATGACCTGTGCCCCTTTTCTGTGCTCCCAGGACAATGAAAAGAACAGACTAAGATGAATTCGGGCACCAGCTAGAAGCTCCATCTGAAAGAATCCATGAACCAAAGGTATGCAACAAAGAAATTATAGTGTACATCACAGATGCCATGGCTGTCACACAAACGATGGCTGAATACAAATTAGATGATTTGGCTGTGGAGTATTTTTGAAGCAGGTCCTAAAAGGAGTTGACCAAGTTAATTTTGTAATCAAAATCTTTGATAGATATGACAACAGTAAATCTGTGAAAACTGCAGAAAGACAGCATTGGACTGGATCTAAGGTTGGAGGCAAAGGTTCCTAAAATGGCATCCAAGAAGCAGTCACTTGTAAAATTCCTCTATGAATATAAGGTTCAAAATGCACCTGACAATCTAGATATGTAACATGCACGTGTGTAGACAGTATATATTAAGTTGACCAAATCAGTGGTGTCTGCAACTTGTCTGTTTGTTACTTCCAGACTCACTGGGCTGGGATACAACTGCAGATCACTCAAGAGTTTAACTAGTGCAGAAAACAGCTGCCTGTGTATATAGCAATGCTTCTTTCAGGGAGCACACTACATTTATCTTTGGAAAATCATGGGAGACGGGAGAGATTCCAGAAGACTGGAAAAGGGCAAATATAGTGCCCATCTATAAAAAGGGAAATAAAAACAACCCAGGAAACTACAGACCAGTTAGTTTAACTTCTGTGCCAGGGAAGATAATGGAGCAAGTAATTAAGGAAATCATCTGCAAACACTTGGAAGGTGATAAGGTGATAGGGAACAGCCAGCATGGATTTGTAAAGAACAAATCATGTCAAACCAATCTGATAGCTTTCTTCGATAGGATAACTAGTCTTGTGGATAAGGGAGAAGCTGTGGATGTGGTATACCTAGACTTTAGTAAGGCATTTGATACGGTCTCACATGATATTCTTATCGATAAACTAGGCAAATACAATTTAGATGGGGCTACTATAAGGTGGGTGCATAACTGGCTGGATAACCGTACTCAGAGAGTTGTTATTAATGCTTCCCAATCCTGCTGGAAAGGCATAACGAGCGGGGTTCCGCAGGGGTCTGTTTTGGGACTGGCTCTGTTCAATATCTTCATTAATGACTTAGATATTGGCATAGAAAGTACGCTTATTAAGTTTGCGGATGATACCAAACTGGGAGGGATTGCAACTGCTTTGGAGGACAGGGTCATAATTCAAAATGATCTGGACAAATTGGAGAAATGGTCTGAGTTAAAGAGGATGAAGTTTAACAAAGACAAATGCAAAGTGCTCCACTTAGGAAGAAAAAATCAGTTTCACACATACGGAATGGGAAGAGACTGTCTAGGAAGGAGTACGGCAGAAAGGGATCTAGGGGTTATAGTGGACCACAAGCTAAATATGAGTCAACAGTGTGATGCTGTTGCAAAAAAAGCAAACATGATTCTGGGATGTATTAACAGGTGTGTTGTGAGCAAGACACGAGAAGTCATTCTTCCGCTCTACTCTGCTCTGGTTAGGCCTCAGCTGGAGTATTGTGTCCAGTTCTGGGCACCGCATTTCAAGAAAGATGTGGAGAAATTGGAAAGGGTCCAGAGAAGAGCAACAAGAATGATTAAAGGTCTTGAGAACATGACCTATGAAGGAAGGCGGAAAGAATTGGGTTTGTTTAGTTTGGAAAAGAGAAGACTGAGAGGGGACATGATAACAGTTTTCAGGTATCTAAAAGGGTGTCATAAGGAGGAGGGAGAAAACTTGTTCATCTTAGCCTCTAAGGATAGAACAAGAAGCAATGGGCTTAAACTGCAGCAAGGGAGGTCTAGGTTGGACATTAGGAAAAAGTTCCTAACTCTCAGGGTGGTTAAACACTGGAATAAATTGCCTAGGGAGGTTGTGGAATCTCCAACTCTGGAGATATTTAAGAGTAGGTTAGATAAATGTCTATCAGGGATGGTCTAGACAGTATTTGGTCCTGCCATGCGGGCAGGGGACTGGACTCGATGACCTCTCGAGGTCCCTTCCAGTGCTAGAATCTATAAACTGTACTGACTTCCAATTAGTTTCCAGGGACAATTAAAGTTGTTGGTTTTAACATGCAAAGCTTTTGATCCTCTGTAAATAAAAAAAAATTACCTCTCTGTGTTATAATATGACAACTAAAATCAGATAAAACTTCTGAGTCAGGATTGCCCGGATTTGTTTTTTTGAGGCTGGTGGCAGATGAGGGCCATGGAATTCACTCTCCTCCTTGATTTAACAGGGAGAGTCCAAATGTGTTCCTCTTCAGGAAACATTGCAACGCCTCTCTATTTATCCAGACTTTTACTGAGACTAGCAGTTTTTTATTTTGTGTTTTGGACCAAATACTTTCTGGTATCTTGAAACAGGAAACCCTATCCCCCCAAAGCGGAGTGCACTAATGTGCTGAAAAAGCAATGTTGATATGTATTTAAATTCTAGCTGATACTGCTTTACAGACCCTTTGTGATATTTCCACAACCTATAGAAGACAGAATTTGGGTGGCCATCTTCTACCCTGAACTTCTGCTGCTGAAGATGTTTTTTCTAGCGTATGACTATGCTCTATTCCTGGTCCTTTGAATCTGCAGAATTTTATAATCTAAGCAAATGTAATGCTTAGATATGTGCATTTCTAACGTTCTGTAATTATATATTCTAAAAACAAATCATATGATAACAATTATGTTAAATACAGGATTCTTTTAACAGTCTGCCTTTTTGTCGGCACTTTTGTTGGATTCCAGAGCGAAAGATCTGTTTGATTACATCTTCTTAGCAGAAAACTTAAGCCAAGCCCCGTAGAGTACAAATCTGGTTGTTGGTACTCTAGCAGCATGTACGCTCTAAAAATTAAGGTATCTGTTGATGTGGAAAAGCATGTCAGATGGGGGACACATACTGGGATGATAAAAGTGTATTAAGATCATGTCATAGTTAGACATATGGCAGCTGGTAACTAACAGCAAGACTTTTTTTATACAAAGGGAAAGATAAGCACTAAATATTTAAAAGGAACACTATCTAGTATATTTTCATCTGTGAGTTTTTACACTTCAATTAACTGTATCCAATTGCAAATTACTTCAGGAGAAGAGAAAATACTGCATCCAAAAGTTTAAGTATGTTTTACATTATAAAACATTTTTTTGCTGTACTGTGTTGTTTCTCTCCCTTTAATAGAAACAGATACTACTGATATTAGTATGAGTAAAAAAGTATTTTTTCTTGATTTGATTTCTTAATCACCACATTACTTGTATATATATATTTTTTAAGTGAACATAAAATGCAGATTTTTACAGAGAAACACTTGAATTTGAATTATATAGGCAGGATTAAAAATCCATTGAAAGGCTCCCAATGACTTGAATGGGCTTTGGATCAGAATTTGGAGTCAGGATTTCACTCTCAAGAAAGTAAATGGGAGTTTTGCCATGGATTTCACTGGAGCCAGGAATTCTAAAATCTTATCTGTCCTTTACGGGAGCCATATTTTGAAATATTTCAATGTGTTTTTCAATCCTTGGAATTGTCTACATGTAAGCCATCACAGAATTTAGCTCTTTGTGTTTTCTTACAACAAAATTCAGTCATATAGGTACTTTCCATTTATTCACATTTAAAACTTATTCCAAGCTGTATACTAATTTTAAAAGCACACTGTTTTCAAAAGTGCCTTAAGTGACTTTTCATAGATTCACACTGCTTAATGCCAGATAGGACCATTAGATCATGTTGTCTGACCTTCTGTATATCACAAGCCATTACATTTCACCCAGTTGCCACTGTATTGAGCTTAACAACTTGAGTTTGACTAAAGCATATACAGAAAGGCACCCAGTCTTGATTTGAAAACATCAAGAGGTAGAGACTCTACCATTTCTCTTGATAGTTGGTTCCCATGGTTAATCATCCTCACTCTTCAAAAATTGTGACTTATTAGAATTTGTCTGGTTTCAGCTTTCAGCCACTGGTTCTCATTATGCCTTTCTCCATTAGATTAAAGAGGCTTTTAGTACCATGCATTCCCACCCTGGCAAGGTATTTACACACTGTAATTATGTAATCTTTCAATCTTTTTGCTAAACTAAACAGATTGAGCTCTAGCCCTCAAATAATTTTTATGGCTCTTTTCTGCACCTTTTCTAGTTTTTCCATCATCCTATTTTAATTGTGGGCACCATAATTATATGCAATATTCCAGTATTTACCTCTGTACCTGTCCATCTGTGAGATAAACATATGATCATCCTACTCCGACTCATTACTCCCCTATTTATACATCCAAGGATCACATCCGTCCTGGTTGTCACAGTATTGCACTGGGAGCTCATGTTCAATTGTTTGTCCACTATGACTCCTAAATCCTTTGAGTCACTATTTTCTAGGATACAGTCCCCTATTCTGTAGGTATTCTGGATCTGTTAATATTTATTTTGTCTGCACGGGCCCAGCTTACCAAGAGAGCCAGATTGCTCTGTATGACTGCCCTGTCATCATCAATATTTACCACTCGACCAATCTTTGTGACATCCACAATTTTTTTCAGCAATGATGTTGTATTTATTTCCAGATCATTGACAAAAACAATTAGTAGCATTGGGCCTACCACCAATCCCTGTGGAACCCCCCTCTTAGATGAGAATTCCCTATTAACACCTATATTTTGAGATCTGCCTGTTAGCCAGTTCTTAATCTAACAAGTGCTTTATTGCTGTTTGATAGTGTTAATTTTTTTAATCAGAATGTCATGTAGTACTTAGTCAAATGCCTTACAAAGGTTTAAGGGCTTATCTACGCAGGGAAGTGAGCGTGCAGGAAGCTAGGGTCTGAATTTACAATGCAGTAACTATCCCACATTGACCCCCTGAGTGAACTGCCTTACTGCACACCACAAGTGACTTTAGATGAATACTTTTTAAAGTGTACTAAGGGAAACCACCCAAGAGCCCTTGTAGTTCATAGTAAGAGTGTCCAAATGGGGAGTTAGTGCAGAGTTGCTAATGCATCTCAAATTCAAACTTACTGTGCACTCACTTCCCCTTGTAAACAAGCACCAAGTTATATTACACAGTTACTTTTATCAACCAAACTTGTAATCTCAAAGAACAAAATTAAGTTTAACAAGACCTACTTCCATAAAACTATGTTGACTGGCATTAAATTATTTTCTATCCTTTGACTCTTTATGAATTGAATCCCATATTAGCTTTTTTATCACTTTGTGTAGTACTGGTGTCAGACTAACAAGCCTATAAGTACCCAGTCACCCTACTTCATATTTTTGAATATTGGCATAGCAATCTTCTGGGATTATTCACTACTCCAAGATTTATTAGAAATTTAAATCAGTGAGCCAGAGATTTCCTTAGCCAACTCTTTAGAACTTTTGGGTGCAAGTTGCCTGGGTCTGGTGATTATAAAAATGTTTATCTCTAGAATGTGTTTAACATCCTTGTTTACTAATGGTCCAGAAGGAACTTTTTCATTCTCATGTGATTCAAATTTCTCATCCTGCTTCATTCCAAATACAGATGAGAAATATTTTTTTCAGCACTTCAGACATTTCTGTATCATTATTAACCGCTTAACCATCTGCATCTAGCAATGGTCTATGCCATTGCTAGGATTTCATTTATTTCTAATATATTTAAAAATGCCTTCCTATTGCCATTAGCCTACCTGCCATGGATTTTATCTCCCTCTCTCCTCGCCGATCCATGGCTTCCCTTATCAATTTTCTACACGTTATAACTTCTAATTTATAAATTGATTACTATCTATTTCTTCCTTTTTCTATAAATGACATAAATACACTCACTTAAATTGCTGAATTTATCTCACTGCTATTTTAAGCAAGCTAACATGACCAAAGCTAGCTCATGTATACCTTTTGATGCAGCCATGGACATGTCCCCAGAAAACAGCACTTTAGGAGGCAGGTGAAAATTAACTTTTTTCAAATCTGAAAAAAAGATTTAGATTTGTTCAACCATTGGGGAAAAAGTTGTCAGTTTTCATCTTATTTGAACCATTATTACTCATACTTATTAAAAATCGACCTTCCTTTGTGTATCACAAACTGTCTCAGCCCTAAAAAAAGCCATCAAAGGATCATTACAAAAAGGGGGAAAGGAAATATCAAAACATTGTTGATAGAAATGGATAGAAACTAGATAGAGGTTCTACCCTGCAAAACGCAAAATTATGCAGAAAGAAAGCATTTGTCTCCTGAGCACAACATTAAAATCCACAACTAGTAGTTTGACAGAGAATGTCTTTCTGTTTTCAATAATGAATCCTCAATCACCTAATCCTAAATCACCAAATTTTTTGTTCATCAGCTTCAGACTACTTTTTGTTTGTCACCACCTTCTACCCCTGCAACTTCTAAATGGTGATCTCAACCCAAACATGAAATGTATCCAAAAAGATAAACCAACCAACCACAGAATAATATTATTTTGCAATTTGTTTTGCAAGTGGATATTTAGAACCACTATAATCAAAATCTTCAGTATACATCATTTGATTAATAATTAGAAAGTAAGATTTTTTTTTTAAACCATAGAATTAATACCAAACCTCACAGAAATCTTAGCCAAGCACTCCTTGTATTGCACTGTTTATTGTAGAGTGCCTGAAGATACAATTATGAGAATGAAGATGGCATCCTGAATGCATTTTCGAAGTTTCAGTGTCTTTTTAGTTACAAAAGTCTGGAAACCATAACTGACAGATATGACTACAGGACTTCAATACTATGAGATTCTAATCCTCTACCATATCTGTAGGCTCTCTTTGAAATGCTTACTACATAAAACGGAAATATCCTTGTTTCAAATGTATCTCTTCATTTCAGTTACTTCACAAACCATGGTATATTTCAGGAAGGCCTTTGGAAGTTTACAGAATGAATTAATACAAATAACTGAATCACATTCAAAGCCAAATTAAAACCAGCCAAAGTAGTAAATACTATCATACCAGACAATAAATAGTTTGATGTCAGAAATCAAAATTGGATTAGAATATATTCTAGCGAGTCTATAGCTATACAATTTATATTATCAATCTGGGAGTTGTTTCCACTACTATGAAAAAATTGCTGTACATTAAAAAACCCATAATCCTAACTGTTCCTGTCTTTTATAATCTCAGATGTTCACTCTGTCTTGCAGCATTTCTGAACTGCAGTTCTGATTTGCTTTTATATGCAGAGTCTGAGTTAAGAATTGATGTGGGCTACAGATCAGAGATTAGAATCCAGTTTATGTATTTAAGAAATTACAGAAAAGCAGCTATAATAATGAAACCTAGCACACAATTATTGTAAATGCATTAGTCATCTCCACAGTAGATATGTGGTACGTGTCAAATACAAATTTATTTTTAAAATATTACAGTAAGTCTTAAGAATTTCAGATCTAACAATTAATAATTTCTGGCAGGAACATCTGTTTTACAGTTCTACTGTACTAGCTAAATTTATCATGTAGGTTTGAAACATATATTCTGTTTTTATTAGATTAATAGTATGCTGGCATCATTATATGTCAAAATTAATGGCTTTTTAATGATAGTCCTTGCTCATCACAATTCACTAGAAATAAGTGGGGTGGGGGTGAATGTGTTGCTTTAGTTCATGTTTAATATGATAAAACTTTCAATAGTGTGTAATAAAATGATTAAAAGGAATACATATTTTTGTGCTTCTCAAAGTAAAAATAAGAGTAAGTTACAGAAACAATATCTTATTGTATCATCAGCAATTTCTAAGGGCCCTTTCTACTACAGTACAAAACAAGGCCCTTTGTTTTAAGTTTTTAATTTTGTTTAAAATTTCCCAGGAATTTACCAGTGTTTATTATAAAAACATTAAACATGGGTGAGAATCTCCAAGAAAGAAAAAATAACTTCAGTTTTCTGGGGCAGTATCAGGGTACAAGAAGACAGAAAGAAACCAACAAACAGAGAAAGGTAAGTGCGTTGAAAGTAAAAGCAGTTTAATGCTGCGGTTTATTTCATGAACAGAACGTTAATGGGATGTATGCACGTGCATGCATGTACAGGTGTGTTTCCCACTACACTGTCTTACTTTGACAGCATCACATTTACACTTAGACTAACTTATTAAAATCTACACATCTACCTACTGTAATGTATTGGGTTTTCTTAACATAATCACGTACTTGAGTGGTCCAATATTGGGGTGAAAAAAATAATTGGTAAAAACCAAATAGCAGCTTTTGTAAAACCCAGGAAATTTTTGATACTCCCCCACCCTGCAACAAACAAACCACAGTAAAACTGCAAACAGAGGGCCTTAAGTCTAAGAGTTCAGTTGGTAACACGTTTTTCATCATAACATATACTTGAAAATACAGAAAAAAATATACAGAAAAAAATAAAAGGAACCATCATGAAGTGTATATGATCCTTGACTTACCATGTGATTTTATTTACCTAAAACTATCCTTACTTCCCTCATTTGCTCTCTCACTTGTCATGCCACATATATCTAAATTCTAGATTGTAAACCAGGCCCTTTTGGGAAGAGGTTTGTCTCACTATTTGCTATGTGAAGTATGTAGCAAACCTTCTTGTGTGGCACAAATAAAAACAGAGCAACGATACTCATGCTATTTTTGTTAGAAAAACTCCACAAAGCACCAAGTAGCAAACAAAGAAGTATTAGGAAATGCAATGGATTATTTGCATGAGATATTTAAAATGCTACTTCTGGTTGAAAATGTACAAGTGTGAAAATGCATGGTGATGGTATCTCTCAGAGGGAATTTAAGACGGGAAGGTAGGTGGTTCCTAAGTTACACTGCCATCCTCTAAAAGGACTAGCACTAATTTTTTTTAGTCATACAGAATTAACAACATTTAATCATGAAGTAGGTAAACTTTCCCTTCAATTCACACATAGAAGAAGTGAGCTATGGCCAAGGTCACAGAGAAAGCGTGTATCAGAACTTGGAATGGAATCCAGATTTCCTGGATCCAGACCCAAGTGAAATCCATTAAATCATATTATCCTTGCACAGGCAAGTAATTTAATTTCTGAGACAAATTCTGTCCTCAGTTACTCCAGATTTACATTGGTATAACTGCATTGATTTATTCAAGTATTATATTTGTGCAGCTGAGAACAAAATTTGGCTTTCTATGTGCCTGTGTCTCAGATCAATCTGTAAAATGATGGTAATACTTAACTATAGCCTATAAGTAGACATGAACATTGCAAATCCTGTTTTTTTGCAGATTTCATTTACTGCATTGTTGTGGTGGGAATCACCAGGTGGCACTGTTATATGTAGTCTTACAAAGTTTGTTTTTTGGTGTGGAAGCAGTCTTTGGAGAAAAAAAAAAAGCTTACATTGTTAGTATTGTGATGAAGCTTTTGCAAACAGCAAGAGGTTGTTCTCAATCTTAATTGTTCTAGAATAGTTTTTGAGACACTAATTGTTTGAGTAGGTCTTTGAAATTTAGCAGGAAGAAAGCTGCTGGAGCTAGAGCAGTGCATTGTTTGCCACATTCAGGCTAGCTGAGTTGCAAACTATTAAAAATTGCCATTTCCCTTCTATTTGTGTTCCTCAGGAAAACACTGACAGCTCTTTAAAATAAGAACTGAACATGAGCATTCTAAAAAACCAAGCCCACACACCACTGCCAAAGCAACAGCACCACCAATGCACTACCTGCAGTGCACTGTAAATACCTGGGAACTGCTGGAGCGGCTGTAGCGGTGGTTGGGGAGGAAAGGCACCCTCACATCCCTCTCTCAGACCAGGCACAGTGCCCCATGTCTCATTTTGCCTCTGGGGTCACCACAAGGGGCAAGAACTCCCCATCTTCTGGAAGAAGAGGCGCATGGAGAGAAAGTCAGGCCAGGCTTCTCCCATCCTTCAGATCTAGTGTATGGTATCAGTGGTCCATCCACCCTCCAGGATAACAGATCTCCCGTTAACCATTATTACAGCTAGTCCTGTAGTTCAATTGCTAAAAGTCTATGCTGCGAGTTCAAACCCTGATGATGAGGACTGATGGTTAGGTGTTGTTGCAGTTGTATCTAACATAGAATTTGTTTTTACTTTTTCCTAAAAACAAAACCACTATAAAACAGCAGCAAACCCCTAGGAAATTACACACCAAACATTCATTTTAAAGAATGTTATTTAGGGTGCAAATTAAAACAAATACTCAAAAGTTAGAAAATGCCAGAATTAAGGATGCCTGTGCATATGCATTATGATACAGTCTTTAATTATATGATCACATTCTATTTTTGCCACAGGTCTTCTGCTTCATTCAGTGCTCAGGATGGATTCAATTTAAGGCCATCTGTTCATAAGAACTGGTATTTGTCTAGATCAGAGGTTCTCAACTGGAGGTGGGGGGAACAAAAAGGAAACAAAAAAACCTGACTCTGCACATTTTACCCACAACAATGAATAACTAGCAAAACTGATTCCTCCAGACATATCAGGTCCTCAGATGCTGGGCATTTGCCTCTAGATGGTGCTCTGCATTTTGACAGATTTCTGTGAAGCTCGCATGGCATTATACAATGTCATTGCCATCTGTACATTAATCCATTTGCTACAACGCAGTGTGCACATTTAATAGTAAGTATCAACCACAATTGCAATTTTGCTCTTGGTCTTATTACAATGGATCATTGGGTCTGTTTGAATCAATGTCTTGCTGTTTAATATTTAATGAGAGTTGTGTATTTTTTAAAAAAATGGGCATATGTACTTGTGTGGTGGTGGGGTGGGGGTGCGGGTTGTAAACTACTCCAGACCCAAAGAAGGGGGTGTGTGGTCAATCAAGTTTGAGAACCACTGGTCTAGATAGCAAAGAACAAGCTTCTCCTGCTATCTCCTACCTTTCTACACCCAGCTGCTTTCCTATCAAAGTCACCTTTCCAAATAGAAATTCATTTGTTACTCATTACCTCCTATTATAGATAGAGTGGCAATTCTGTTTGGATGCAGTTGTCCCGAAAGAGGGTATAGAACAACAATTTCTGGATGTAGGCTTGGTGGTGTTTTTACTGTCCTTACATGCTCTCTCAAAATTCACTGCATATACCAAGACTTCAGCTTCTTTCCCCCCAAAACAGATTTTTTTTTAAACTTTAGTTACATTAGTGTCAGAACATGCCTGAAGATGATTTCTTACATAATAAACTTCACACACTATAAAATTCCCACACCAACCCTTCATCAGGTAATTGAGATTTCAAAGAAGGACAAATTTACTCTTTGAGATAACTATTAACTTCCCAAGGTGCAGACAGGGCCCTAAACCAAATGGCGCCCCCAGGCAAGGAGCGTCTTCATTGACCCCCAATCCCATTTGTTAAACTTTTGAATACCTTATTTTTTATTGTATTTGTAGCCCACTTCAGGACTTCGATGCATGATTAGCATGCATTATTTATCCTGGTCATAAAAGATGATGAATTTGCATACTGGGATCTGTAAATCTGTATTTATTCACGCTAACACCTGCCCCTAAATCTGACCCTGGTTGCAGACTTCCTAGTTCTTCTGCCAGAGTTAGTGACAATGCTACATATTGTGCAACCTAAACACAGGTTGAAAGAGACGTTCTAAAACCCTCTCATCATTTCACTTTAACTTTCAATTTTTTAAAAAAAGTGTTCCCTTTGGGCAGGAATTTCTCATGCTTACTTTCATTCAAAAGGTATTTTCTGTGGACAGAGTTTGAAATAATTCAGATGAGCTGTGTGTGTGTGTACGCGTGCGCACACATACACAAGTTGCACAGGCTTCTATGTCCAAAATATAGTATAAATACTATTTTTGCTGTCCACTGACTCATAGAATCATAGGACTGGAAGGAACCTAAAGAGGTCATCTAATCCAGTCCCCTGAACTCATGGCAAGACTCATTATCTAGACCATCCCTGACACGTTTGTCTAACCTGCTCTTAAAAATCTCCAATGAGGGAGATTCCACAACCTCCCCAGGCAATTTATTCCAATGTTTAACGACTCTGGCAGTTAGGAAGTTTTTTCCTAATGTCCAACCTAAACCTCCCTTGCTGCAATTTAAACCCATTGCTTCTTGTCCTACACTTAGAGGTCAAGCAGAACAATTTTTCTCCCTCCTCCTTGTAACAACCTTTTATGTACTTGAAAACTATTATGTCCCCTCTCAGTCTTCTATTCTCTGGACTAAACTAACCCAATTTTTTCAGTCTTCCCTCATATGTCATGTTTTCTATGCCTTTAATCATTCTTGTTGCTCTTCTCTGGACTTTCTTCATTTTTTCCACATCTTTCCCAAAATGTGGCACACAGAACTGAACACTATACTCCCATTCAGGCCACTATACTGAACATTATACTCCCGTTCAGCGCAGAGTAGAGTAGAAGAATTATTTCTCGTGTCTTGCTTACAACACTCTTGTTAATACATCCAAGAATGATGTTTCGTTTTTTTGCAACAGTGTTACACTATTGACTCTTACACTCACTTATATTTTTTAACTTTACTCTTGCCATGCATTTAGTCTTCAACTAAGATAATTGTCTTTGTGTTTGAAGGAACATGGTTCAAAATTTGAAAAGTTACAAGTGACTGAAAATTACCTATGAGCTACTCCAAAACATGAGATGGGAAGTTTCAGTCCAAAAGGAGAATTTGCAAGATCACCACCAGAAAGTTCATATCATTCTAGCAATATTTGGAAAGCCCTAACAAATATCTGTTTCTGAGTCAAGTTGCAAAATTGAGAAGAAAATCTCATTAGACCAAACATCTTGAGCGTCTGTTATTTCCTATTTCAATTCAGACTGGAAATACTATAATCAAACCCTGGACTCAACAAGAAATAGGAAATAAAGAACTACTTGGGAATTGGAAATGAAGTTATCGTCAAAGAGTTTTAGTTCAAACTGGTTCTTAATTTCTCCTGAGTCACATCTCTCATCCATAATTAGGAATGCAGTAATCCACCTACAACACTATGACGGAGATTGCATAAGGATAACATTAGAATGCTTATATGCATGATGGAACTTTATGGGAACAAAAAAGAAAAAGAAAAACATAACACACACCACTCTGCCTGAGTAAGAACTCTGAAATTTCTGTTGTCTACATTATACATACACAAAAAATGAGTTTTCTATTTAAAAATTATAATTGTATAGATCCTCCATTATACAATTAGAAATCTTTAAAACATATGGTATCTTAAATAAGTCTTTACAAAACCCACAATTTTTCAGTTGTTACATGGACTAAAATAGACAAATGTTTAATACAAATGTTTGAGAAAAATAATCTACAGTGATTTATTTTAAATGGTGTTTTGATGAGTTTCTTTAAGAGTGTTAACTTTTGCTTGTAAGGAAAAAAGTTTACTTTTTACTTCGAAGTCAAAGCTAAAGGTTTCAAATTACTATTTATCCTCTTTACATGACAAAGCTATGTGTTCTGCTATATCTTTGGAAAGCATAATGGTTTGAGGCTTCCAGAATAATGTAGATCATTTTGCTTGTATAAAAACTGTTCATTAAAATTTAAACTGATTCATAAATAAAACATTTTAAAATGAGAAGGATTCTTTAAAATACAGTCATGGAGATTTATAAGTTAGACCAACAGAATTAGAGCAATTACTTCTTCATAACATATAACATCTTGTAATTCATTTTTAACTAGTAAAGCAAAACTTGTCTTAAATCTTCTGGGTTTTTTTAAGATTATATTTTGAATTTGTACATGTTACAGTACAGTTTTAAATCCTTCCAACATGTATCAGAAATAAGAACAGATACAACTGATGGAAGACCTGCTCTATAGGTATATAATACATACTTAGATCATAAATTCCTTGGGGTAGGGTCTGTCTCTGTTATATGTTTGCACAGTGTCTAACACAATTGGACCCTGACCTATAGGTTCTATTGCAATACAAATAAAAGACTACTCTTATGATATTGAGCTAAGTTTACCTTCCCCAAAAGAAAAATTCTTCAGTAAACCCTATTATGAAAAAAATAAATACAGGAAATGTGTCGGATAGGGTTCAAAAAGCACCTTTCAGTTATATAGGGTTAAAGAACCCAATCAATAAAAACGGTCGTCTGAACATCAGAGATGTCTCCCTCCACACATACTACATGGACAACTAAAAGATCCTGCTTCAAAATGTTGGGTTTTTACAATAATATTTTCATTTTTTAATAAAAAAGGTTCTCCCTCTCCTCACTGTTGTGTCTGAAAACCTCACAAACAAGACAGGAGGAAATTGACTGACTGACTTTAGAAGATAAACTGTGAGATTGACAGTACACAAAGTGCTGCCAAATACACAAATATAGCAGACTGAAAACAGAAAAAAAATTCTCTACTCTCTAAGTTATAGTCACCTGAGGTGCTATTTGTAACAGTAGTCATTTATATATATATATATATATAAAAGAGAAGGAAATTGATGGAGTCACTGTAACTTGTATTTTAACACAGAAGAATAGATCAGGGCCTTCTCTTTCAAATGTATAGAACAGGTAAACAGCAGAAAACCCATTTACATGGAAATTTCTGTAGGGCCTATACAATCACTTTTACCTTACTCTGGGGCTTTTTTAAACCACATTCTGGCTTAGCATCCCATCAGGTCCCCCTTATTAAGCTAGAGCTTAATCTTGTGTCAGGCTACGAGGGCTGCCCACTTTTCCATCCTTTAGAATTGGTCCCCCCCCGTCTCTTATTGAGCTGGAAGGGATAGTTCTGTTAAGCTTCTCTACATAGCATTGTTAGCAGCTCTAATGAGTTCTATCCTTATTTTCTTTCCAAAGTAGCCATTAATTTTTATCATCAGCGTGGACACTTCCCTGTTCTGTTCTGCTTTTGACCCTATACAAAGGAAAAAGAGAAGCTGTGTCATTTAAGATTAACCTCTGCCTTTCTGCTCAACTCAGAAACTGAAATACCAATTCAATCTCTTCATAGAGCCTAAGCAGGATGCCAAGCTCTCTCTATTGTCATCAACTATTTGTGATTAATTTGTCCCTTTCATTCCGAGTTAAATTTTGATTACTTTTTAGTCCAAATTTCAAAATTTGATTTTTTTTCAAATCAGCACTAAATCTGGTCAGAAAATGGGATGACTGTAGTGTGAAAATTCACATGCGCTCTAATTCAACTGCAAATGCCTACAAGCTGTTGTGGTCTCCATAACCAAAAAGAGAATCTTTTATGCAGGATTTTTTAACTTGACTAAGGCTAATTTCTGCTTTCATATATATCCATAAAACCATAGTTAAATGGATACAAATGAAAGCAGTATTTGGTCCAGTTGGATGATATTTTCTAGGATTACTTATGTTTTCAGAGAGACCTTGGTCAGGGCTGTGTTTATAAATACATGAATGATTTTTAAAGGTATTTAAATTCCTTGTGGGAAGTACATGCTTTTGACTAACACACTAGGCATCTAGGCACTTGTCTGCATCTTTAGGTGCTTAAGCACCTTTAAAAACTAGCCTCATAGGGTATGTCTACACTGCAAAAACAAAAACGTGGCAGCAAGTCTCAGATCCTGGGTCTAGAAATTTGGGCCCGCATTAGGATGATAAATTTAGCCACATAGCTGTTCTGACTTGGGCTAGAACATGGGCTCCAATGCCCTGGGACATAGGTGGGCTTCAAGCCATGAGCTCTAGTCCAACCCAGAAAATCTACATGGTTATTTTTAGCACCATGACACAAGCCCCATGAGCTCAAGTCAAAATCCAAGCTCTGAGACTCATTGCTGTCATGGATTTTGGAGGCGTGGGGGAGTGTAGACAGGGGCACTAGAAAAATTTGTATAGTGGGGGTGCTGAGAGCCATTGAACCAAACTTTAAACTCAGTATATGCTGGAAACCACTTCAAGCCAGGGGGTGTGGCAGCCACCCCACCCCAGCACCCCTCTTTCCAGCAACTATGAGCTTAGACAACTTCAGGTCAAAATTTTTAGAATTGAGTGCCTAAAATTAGCCACCTTAATCCATACATAGCCATTTAAACAGGGGGTGTGGGGCAATTTACTTTTGTGGGAGCAATCAATGTTCAACACCTCTGAAAATTAACATAGGTCAATTTGTTAAGGTGCTTGGATTTAGGTATTAAACTTTGGGCACACTGTTTTAACTTATTGACCTTTCTTAATACGGAGGAAGTGCTGGCACACATTTCTCAATCCTGAAAAGTACGTAGCCAGCTCAATCACTTCATTTCCATGTTTTCCAAGGAATTTACTCATTTAACAACACAGGGGGATCCACAGCAACACTGGATTTAAGGCTGTGTTAAAAAAATGATGCGGCATTTTAATTCTATCTAAATTAATTCTCTCTCTCAGCACATTTGTTCCTTTGTACTTTGCTGGGGTCATATAAAGAATATATTATGTTTTAAAATAAAAATATATAGTTACTCATGAATCAATATTTTTTTCAGTATTATTTTTGCACAGTCAATTTCATCATTTTTGTCACTCTCTGAAATGCATGTATAAAACATTTAGTTCTATCAGACAAATACATTTATTATTGCCAGTAGAGATCCACTGCCTTTCATCTACTGAAACTGAGAAGTCATCTGCTGTTGTTATTACAGTCTCTAGCTAATAGAATATGAAATATGGCATGCAGTCAAAAGTGCCTCTAAAGAATTTCTGTGCGGGGACTCTTGCTTACCTAGTTCATTGACATTTTGGATATTTAAAAGCTGGTTCAACTGTAGGATTAAATGCCATACAAATGCTGAACAAACAGCACACTAACTGAGATACTGTTTGAAAGGACATCAGAATGCCTGAAATAAACTAGTCTTTCAGCTGCTTACTTTAAAATACAAGTTATGGTTGTCATAGGTTTCACCCCTGCTCTGAACTTTAGAGTACAGATATGGGGACCTGCATGTCAACCCCTAAGCTCAATTACCAACTTAGATCTGGTCCTGCTGCCACCACTCCCAAGTTCTAACTCCTTTCCCTGGGTAGCCTTGAGAGACTTCTTCACCAATTTCCTGGTGAACACCGATCCAAACCCTTGGATCTTAACACAAGGAGAATTTAACCATCCCCTCTCCTTTCGACCACCAATTCCTGGTGAGTCCAGACCCAATCCCATTGGATCTTAAAAACAGGGAAAAATCAATCAGGTTCTTAAAAAGAAGGCTTTTAATTAAAGAAAAGAAAGGTGAAAGACAAACCTCTGGGAGAGATTAGCATACCAGCTACTCTCACAGACAACAGATTCAAAACATAGAGGATGTTCCCCTGGGCAAAACTTAGGCCGGGTCTACACTAGGAGTTTATGTCGTATTTAGCACCGTTACATCGAATTAACTCTGCACCCGTCCACACAACGAAGCTATTTAGTTCGACATAGAGGTCTCTTAAATTCGACTTCTGTACCCCTCCCCAACGAGGGGAGTAGCACTAAATTCGACATGGCCATGTCGAATTAGGCTAGGTGTGGATGGAAATCGACGGTAATAGCTCCGGGAGCTATCCTACAGTGCACCACTCTGTTGACGCTCTAGACAGCAGTCCGAGCTCGGATGCTCTGACCAGCCACATAGGAAAAGCCCCGAGAAAATTTGAATTCCTTTTCCTGTCTGGGCAGTTTGAATCTCATTTCCTGTTTGGACATCGTGGCGAGCTCAGCAGCACTGGCAATGATGCAGAACTCTCCAGCAGAGATGGTCATGCAATCTCAGAATAGAAAGAGGGCCCCAGCATGGACTGATCGGGAAGTCTTGGATCTGATCGCTGTGTGGGGCGATGAGTCCGTGCTTTCCGAGCTGCGATCGAAAAGACGGAATGCAAAGATCTACGAGAAGATCTCAAAAGCCATGGCAGAGAGAGGATACAGCCGGGATGCAACGCAGTGCCGCGTGAAAATCAAGGAGCTGAGACAAGGCTACCAGAAGACCAAAGAGGCAAACGGACGCTCCGGATCCCAGCCCCAGACATCCCGTTTCTACGAGGCACTGCATTCCATCCTAGGTGCGGCCGCCACCACTACCCCACCACTGACCGTGGACTCTGAGGATGGGATATTGTCGACGGCCGGTTCCTTGGACATGTTAGCGGATGGGGAAGATGAGGAAGGAGATGAGGAGGACGAGGCAGTCGACAGTGCTTACAACGCTGATTTCCCCGACAGCCAGGATCTCTTCATCACCCTTACAGAGATCCCCTACCAACTGTCCCCAGGCGTTAACCCGGACACAGAATCAGGGGAAGGATCAGTCAGTAAGTGTTTTAAACATGTAAACATTTATTTTTTAACAGAACAGGAATATTAACAATATTAACAATGGGTTTTTCATGATTAGTTTGCCCTAGGCGCTTAAGGTTTCAGTCCTTGGCAGTGCAACTACTGGAAAAAAATCTAACAATGTCCAGTTTAGCATGATTGGTTTGCCCTAGGCGCTCTACTGTTTAGTCCTTGCCAGTGCAGCTACAATAAAATCCGGTCTATATGTCCGGGGATAGAGCAGAAATCCTCCTGGGACATCTCCACGAAGCTCTCCTGGAGGTAATTGGAAAGCCTTTGCATCAGGTTCCTGGGGATAGCGGCCTTATTGGGTCCTCCGTGGTAGGAAACGTTTCCGCGCCAGGAGACAATCAAGTACTCGGGGATCATTGCCTTGCAGAGCATGGCGACATACGGCCCTGGTCTTTGCAGGCTTTCCCGAAGCATCCTTTCTTTCTCGGTCTCTGAAATCCTCATCAGAGTGATGTCGCTCATGGTGACCTGCTTTGAATTAGGTAGGGGAATGTTAGTATTGGGACTGCTTGCCTGTTCCTTTACAGAACTGTAACCGGCGGTTTACAGCCACGCGGTGGAGGCGGGAGAGGAGCAGCATACAGGGATCTTTCCCTGGGACAGCCGCGAGGGGGTGGGACAGGGACAGAGTTAACGCTTGCCGGATTGCTGGCAGCAGGGACTGGCATTGCTTTGAACGTGAAAGGAGGCCAGTGCTATTATTAAAGTTTTATGCAGCCACAAGTCTACGGCTT
Source organism: Emys orbicularis (assembly GCF_028017835.1). Classification (NCBI taxonomy): domain Eukaryota; kingdom Metazoa; phylum Chordata; order Testudines; family Emydidae; genus Emys; species Emys orbicularis. The sequence continues at coordinate 90,578,696 of NC_088687.1, read as the reverse complement.
ACCATGTCAGCCTGTTACCCAAATTCCGCTGTCCTGCCACGCTTGTCTGATCTGCACTGCAAGACCCCAGGCACTGAATGCGAAGGCTGAAAATTCGACCTTGTCCTGAGTGCACATGTGATAGGTGCTGTGCATGGTCTTGTTCACAGAGAAAGACTATGTTCTTTGTTCACCCAAAAAATTATCTTTCTGAGGAATTCACTCCCTTTTTCCCATCCCACAGCTGCGACTGTCTCCCGACCTAGCCTGGCATCACACTCCCAGAGGCTAGCGCAGATTAGGCATAGGAAGAAGAGGACACGGGAGGACATGTTCTCGGAACTTATGGGCTGCTCCCGAGCCCAGGCAGCCCAGCAGACCCAGTGGAGGGAGAACTTGTCCCAAATCCACCGATCACACATGGAACGGGAGGAGAGGTGGCAGCAGGAAGACCAGCAGGCGACTCAAACGCTGCTTGGACTAATGAGGGAGCAAACGGACACGCTCCGGCGCCTTGTGGATGTTCTGCAGGACCGGAGGCAGGAGGACAGAGCCCCGCTGCAATCTATCTCTAACCACCCTCCCCCGCCACAAAGTCCCATACCCCCCTCACCCAAAGTCCCAAGAAGGAGGGGCGGCAGAGTCTATGAAAACTCTCACTCCACCCCTGCAGACCGCTCAAGTACCAGAAGGCTGTCATTCCCCAAAATTTGATAAGTCCTTTCCTTCCCGCCTCACCCAAGCCCCCGTCCCAGTTTCATCCCCCAGTTTCATGTGTAGTTGCTAATAAAAAATACGTTTCTGTTAATTACTGTTTCCATCATGTTCTTTTAGAGGAGAGTCTGTCTGAAGGGGGGGAAGGGGGTTGGTAATTGGAGAGGACAGTCACCTTTACCAGGGTACAGACGCGGGGGCAGGTTCAGCAGCAGGGCACACACACATTGCAGTCACTAGTTACCCTGGTCAGTCTGGGAGGTGGTTTTCATGTTCGGGGGGGGGGGGGCGGGCTATGTGACTTTGTGGCGGGGGAGGGCGGTTAGAGATCATATGCAGCGGTCCTTATCCTGGATCACAGAGCCACGCAGCAGGGGATCTGTAACCGTCCTCCCCCTGCCACAAAGTCACATAGCCCCCGAACAGGAGGGGTGGCAGGCTCCGTTGAAACAACCAGTCCACCAGTGCGGAGCCTGTCATTCCTCGAGTTTAGAAGCGTCCTTTGCATCACTACACTACACCCACTCCCCACCACAGTCTGTGTCCCAGGTTCAACACTTTACCACGAAAACAGTAATAAAGAAAACGGTGTTCATTAACAAATTTCAAGTGATTTTATTTTTAAACGTGTGTTGGAAGGGGGGGAACGGGGTGAACGGGGTATGTAACTGGAGAGGATAGTAAACATTCACTGGGTAAAGAAACAGGGCCAGGTTCAGCTTCTCTGTAAACAAACTTAATAGTCACAGGTTACCCTGCTCACTCAGGAACCTAGCTTTCAAAGCCTCCCGGATGCACAGCGCGTCCCGCTGGGCTCTTCTAATCGCACGGCTGTCTGGCTGGGCGTAATCAGCAGCCAGGCTATTTGCCTCAACCTCCCACCCCGCCATAAAGGTCTCCCGCTTGCTCTCACACAGATTGTGGAGCACACAGCAAGCTGCAATAACAATGGGGATATTGGTTTCGCTGAGATCACAGCGAGTCAGTAAGCTTCTCCATCTCCCCTTGAGACATCCAAAAGCACACTCCACCACCATTCTGCACTTGCTTAGCCGGTAGTTGAAGAGTTCTTTTTCAGTGTCCAGGGCGCCTGTATAGGGCTTCATGAGCCAGGGCATTAGCGGGTAGGCTGGGTCCCCGAGGATCACTATAGGCATCTCCACATCCCCAAGAGTTATTTTGTGGTCCGGGAAGTAAATACCTTCCTGCAGCCGTCTAAACAGACCAGAGTTCCTGAAAACACGAGCGTCATGAACCTTGCCCGGCCATCCGACGTTGATGTTTGTAAAACGTCCCCTATGGTCCACCAGTGCTTGCAGCACCATTGAAAAGTAGCCCTTTCGGTTAATGTACTGGCTGGCCTGGTGGTCCGGTCCCAGGATAGGGATGTGAGTTCCATCTATAGCCCCACCGCAGTTTGGGAATCCCATCGCGGCGAAGCCATCTATGACGACCTCCACGTTTCCCAGGGTCACTACTTTGAGAGCAGTAGCTCAACAATTGCGTTGGCTACTTGCATCACAACAACCCCCATGGTAGATTTGCCCACGCCAAAGTGGTTCGCGACTGACCTGTAGCTGTCGGGCGTTGCAAGCTTCCAGAGGGCTATGGCCACTCGCTTCTGGACAGTCAGGGCTGCTCGCATCCGGGTGTCCTTGCGCTTCAGGGCAGGGGACAGCAACTCACAAAGTTCCAGGAAAGTCCCCTTCCGCATGCGAAAGTTTCGCAGCCACTGTGATTCATCCCAGACCTGCATCACTATGCGGTCCCACCAGTGCGTGCTTGTTTCCCGGGCCCAGAATCGCCATTGCACAACATCCACATGACCCATTGCCACCATGATGTCCTTGGTGCGGGGTCCCGTGCTTTGTGACAGGTCTGTGCCACTCTCAGACTTCAGGTCCTCACCGCGCTGCCGTAGCCTCCTCGCCCGATTTCTCAGCATCTGCCTCTGGGAAAAGTGGATGATAAGGTGCGAGGTGTTGACAACGGCCATAACTGCAGCGATGGTCGCAGCGGGCTCCATGCTCGCAGTGCTGTGGCGTCCGCGCTGTCACTGACCAGAAAAGTGCGCGAACTGATTTCCCGCCCGCGCTTTCAGGGTGGGAGGGCGGGAGTGACGGTTGGATGACGACACCCAAAACCACCCTCGACACATTTTTTTCCCCAGAAGGCATTGGGGGCTCGACCCAGAATTCCAATGGGCAGCGGGGACTGCGGGAACTGTGGGATAGCTGCCCACAGTGCACCGCTTCCAATGTCGACGCTTGCCCCATTAGTGTGGACTCACAAAGTCGAATTACTGTCCTTAGTGTGGATACACACGTTCGACTTTGTAATATCGATTCCACATATTCGATTTAAGTAAAATTGAACTACTCTCGTAGTGTAGACATACCCTTAGTTACACAAAAGAATACCCAATTTGATTATTCCCCTAATGCCAAGACAAGTTGCAAAAAGAAAACAAACAAAACCTATTTATTCCTTTTCTAAGGAATAACTATCTGTTTATGACAATGGTCTACTATTTATATAATATCTAAGTGCACCTTTTTCCTGTTGATCTATTCAAACAGCAAAAAAATCACTGCTGAGGTGATTAAGTACTAAGTAAGTACCAAAAATTTGCACTGACCTGTTATATGGAACTAAGGGAGCAAGTTTACATAACTCGAGGAAGTTCCACCTTCACATCATACCTATTTTTTTTATCTTTATCAATATTTTCAGACACCGTTACCAAAAAGACGGTACTTCTCTGAGTGACCTAACAAAGGATGGTAGGTCAAGCAGCTTTAGGAAATTCTGCAGTGCCATTCCCAGAAGCGCCAATGTTAAGAGTGTTTTGTAGTCAATCAATAACGTTTAAAATGACAATGCGTAGTTTGACTACCTGACATTGTGCAGGGTGTCGGAGGGGGTGCGGTGTGCAGGAAGGGGCTCAGGACAAGGGGCTGGGAAGAAGGGGTGTGAGGTATATGAGGGGGCTCAGGGCAGGGGGTTGGGGTGCAGGAGAGGTGCGGGGTGCAGGACGGGGCTCAGGGGAAGGGGTTGGGGTGCAGGAGGGGTGCGGGCTCCGGCTCGGCGCTGCTTACCTTGAGCAGCTCCGGGGTGGTGGTGGCACACAGCAGGGCTAAGGCAAACTCCCTGCGTGCCCTGGCCCCGCGCCGCTCCCGGAAGCGGCCGGCACCACGTCCCTGCGGCCCCTGTGTGTGTGTGGGGGGGAGGCAGAGGGCCCTGCAGGTACCTCCCCCGAAGCTCCCATTGGTCGTGGTTCCCCATTCTCAGCCAATGGGAGCTGTGGGGGGCGGTGCCTGCAGGCAAGGGCAGCACGCGGAGCCCTCTGCCCCCCTACCCCCCGCAAGGGCAACCAGAATGTTGTGCCAGCCGCTTCTGGGAGCCGCATGGCCAGAGGAACCAAGGGGGGGTGGCAATCCTGCGGGCCGGATCCAAAGCCCTGATGGGCCAGATCTGACCTGTGGTGCATAGTTTGCCCACCCTTGGACTAGATAGACTACTGGTATGATCCAGAATGGCATTTCCTAGTATCCATTTTTTTTAACCTATACAGTGTAGATATTGCAAGCAAGACGATACAGTCTTCTAGGTTTTACAACATGACTTAAGGACAAAGCACCTTATAATATTTTTTTTCCCAAGCAACATTTTCTTGATGTTATTGTTCTTTATATTTTTCTTTTTCATGGTGCAGAGTACTGTAGAAAAAGGAAAAACAATTAAAAGTCTCTCCTAGAAGTTTTCAGGGTATGTCTAAGCTGCAATCAAGTATTTGGCTGGCCTCTGAGTCAGCTGACATGGGCTCACGGGGCTATAAAAGTGCAGTATAGTTTTTTGAGCTCTGGCTGGGGCCCTGGCTCTGGGACCTTCCATCTTGCAGTGGCCCAGAGTCCAGGCCCCAGCCTGAGCTCAAATGTCTACACTGCAATTTTATTGCCCCGCAGTCCGAACCCCATGAGACGGAGTCAGGTGACAGAGGCCAGCCAAATACTTTAATGCAGTGTAGATGTACCCTAAGAATTAATTTATGTTTTAAAAAATTAAAAAGTGCTATAGAAAAATTTATAAATATTAGTTGATGAATAATTTGGACCATTATAAATAAGGATTTAGGAATTTTTTTAAAAAGTGGATTGTTGAATAATGTGTAACAGTGGCTAATGTTTTAAAAATAGATAGATTGTAATGGCTCCAGCTATAGTAAAAAATCATATTTAGTGCTGTTTAAAATGCAGATCACTGCCCAACATACAACCACTCCATCTATCAAATCAACATGATTTTGCACAATGAACATAAAAATTTCATCCTGAAAGAAATAATAGTAAAGTAATAAAATCCTGAAAATAAAGGGTTTATAATGGTAATATGGAAAGACCCTGCTTTCAGTACCCCCCATAGGAACCTGTATTACACTTACTTAAATATAATACATCACCAAACAAACAAGCCAACCACAGATATGGGACAATTATCTGGCATTTATTGGACTTTCAAAAGCCTTTGGGCTAGTCTACACAAGAAGCGCTACATCAGCACAGCTGCATCGTTATTGCATCTGGTGACGATACTCTGTGCAGATGGGAGAGAGCTCTCCCATCAGCATAATAAAACCACCTCTACAAGAGGTTGTAGCTATGCTGGCTTCTTCCCACCCCTGAGCAATGTAAATTATACTGAAGTAAGTGGTAATGTGGACTTGGCCTTAGATAAAGTCCCTTACAAGAAGAAATTAAGGAAACTAAGGTGCTAGCCCTGCAAGGAGAACCCAGTCGGTTCACCCTTGCATGTCAGTAACTTCAGTAGGGATTCATGCATGCATAAGGAATGGTTGGACAGAAAACAGCAGAATAAAGACAATGGACTTCAAGAAGGCAGACTTAGCAAACTAAGAGAGCTGGTAGGCAAGACTGCATAGGAAGCAAGTCTAAGGGGGGGAAACGGTTTAAGAGAGTTGACAATTTTTTAAAAAGACTTTATTAAGGACACAATAGCAAAAGTTCCAATGCATAGGAAAGATAGGAAATGTGGGAAGAGACGACCCTGGCTTACCCAAGAGATCTTCAATGACCTGAAACTCAAAAAGAGTTATACAAGAAGTGGAAACTAGGTCAAATGACAAAGGATGAATATAAAAAACACCACCACAAGCATGTAGATACAAAATTGGAAAGGCCAAGACATAAAAAGAAATTAAACTAGCTAGGGACATAAAAGGTAACAAGAAAATATTTTACAAATATGTTAGAAACAAAAGGAAGACCAAGGACAATGACAAGAAAGGTCCATTATTCAATAAGGAGGGACAGACAATAATAGAAAATGCAGCAATGGCTGAAGTGTTAAATGCCTTTTTTGTTTCAGCAAAAAGAACGAGGAGTACTTGTGGCACCTTAGGCTTGGTCTACACTTACCCCCCAAGTCGAAGTAAGGTACACAAATTCAGCTACGTGAATAACGTAGCTGAATTCGACATACCTTACTTCGAACTTACCGCGGTTCAGACGCGGTCCACACGCGGCAGGCAGGCTCCCCCGTCGACTTCGCGGTACTCCTCTCGTCTAGCTGGAGTACCGCAGTCGACGGGGATCACTTCCTGGTTTGATTTATCGCGTCCACACCAGACGCGATAAATCGAACTCGGAACTTCGATCCGCAGCCGTCGAACTACCCGGTAAGTGTAGACTAGCCCTTAGAGACTAACACATTTATTTGGGCATAAGCTTTTGTGGGCTAAAACCCACTTCATTAGATGCATGCAGTGGAAAATACATATACACAGAGAACATGAAAAAATGGGTGTTGCTATACCAACTCTAATGAGACTAAAAAGGTTATCAGTGATTGAACGACTAACACAGTGAACATCAGTGTAAATGGGGTAGCACCTGAGCTAAAATAGGGAAAGAACAAGATGAGAATTATGTAGATAAGTTTCATATCTTCAAGTGGCAGGTTCTGACAAAATACATCCTAGAATATATGAGGAACTGGATGAAGAAATCTCTGAGCCATTAGCAATTATCTTTGAGAATTTATGGAGAATGGAGGAGATCGCAGAAGACTGGAAAAGGGTAAATGTAGTACCTATCTATAAAAAAAGGGGAATAAGGACAACACAGGGAATTACAGGCCAGTCAGTTTAACTATGGTACCCAGAAAGATAATGAAGAAAATAATCAATTTGTAAGCATATAGAAAATAAGGTGATAATTAACAGCTGGGGACCGGGTGAAAGAAAAAGTATTTTGACTCCTTTGTGAAACAAAATACCTCTTTCCTGCCAACTTCAACAATGGTGCTATGGTGGCTGATACCTGCCAGAGCATCTTGGACAGCTCAGGGATGGCCTCATGAATTTTCAGCACTACCCTGCTCAGGCCCAAGCTGTGCAAGATGTCCAGCAGCCTGTGCAGAACCTCCTAGACCCTGTTCCAGGGGGATTTGCAAGACCTCTGAAACACTGTAAACCAAGTTCTGAAAGTCCTTAGGGTCACCCAGGCATGGAGGGGAAGCCAGTATCACAATTTCATCCAGAGAGGACGATGACAAGCTCACTGGTGCACTGCTTAGGCTTGTCCTCCCATTCAAGCTCTCTGGTCAGTCAATTACAGACTTAAAAGTCGCAATTCTTTAACAAAAAAACTTCAAAAACAGACTCCAACAAGAAACTGCAGAACTGGAATTAATTTGCAAACTGGACACCATTAAATTAGGCTTGAATAAGGACTGGGAGTGGATGGGTCATTACACAAAGTAAAAACTATTTCACCATGCTAATTTCCCCCTACTGTTACTCACATCTTCTTGTCAACTGTTTGAAATGGGCCATCCTGATTATCACTACAAAAGTTTTTTTTTCTCCTGCTGATAACAGCACACCTTAATTGATTAGTCTCGTTAGAGTTGGTATGGCAACACCCATTTTTTCATGTTGTGTGTGTGTGTGTGTGTCTGTGTGTGTGTGTGTGTGTGTGTATGTATTACCTGGATCAATGGGTCTTCAGCTGTCGTTAAGACTGTGCCAATCACAACGTATCCACCATTCTTCTCGCATTCTTGCCTTTCTTCTCCACGTTCGTCCGAAATGTTTAACAATGTCATCTTCCCATCTTTTTGGAGGCCGACCAGGTAGGTCTTTTCTGTTCTCACGGGTACCACTCAGTAATGATTGTGGTCCACCTATTGTCCGTGAACCGTGCTATGTGGCCCGCCCATCATAACTTAAAAGATCTGCTTTCCAAGACAATATCTTTCACACCGCTGCGTTCTCTAATCATTTCATTTGGGATACGATCCAAAAGGGAAATTCCCAACATAGCTCGTTTGTTTGGAACGAGCTATGTGTGTGTGTGTATATATATATATATATCTTCCTACTGTATTTTCCACTGCATGCATCTGATGAAGTGGACAATAGCCCACGAAAGCTTATGCCCAAATAATTTTGTTAGTCTCTAAGGTGCCACAAGTACTCCTCGTTCTTTTTGCTGACACAGACTAACACGGCTACCACTCTGAAATATATAATTAAATACCCATGCTTCAGGGCATAAGCCAGTCATTCACTAAAAGGGCTTAGAAGGATACTTATCAGGCTGGTATTTCCATAATTGATGTTTCACAGGTTATGGGACTAAGTGGACCACTATTCTGAGGCAGTATGGCAGTTCCTATCTTTTAAACATATTGACAGACCAGAAGCACCTATGTGACGAGACCATGTAGTTTGATCTTTCACTTTCCATAATAATCAATCAAGTGTGTGTGTGGGGGGAGCTGCAATTTATACCATTATGAATTTCAATGTTCGGCTGTTAAAATAATATATGCTTAGCTCCAGACCAATACATTATTACTGCCAAATGCTATTTGTCATTTCAGATCTTAAATTCTTTGTGATATTAATTATTTATAGGGCAAAGCCAACTTATCCTTAAAATGTAAAACAGGAATACAAAGTTGCCTTTGATACATATCTTTTGAAATTTAATGTGTCATAAAACTTCAAATCAGGTACCTTTCCAGTTTAAATCCTTTGAATCAGATAAGTTTAGCAGAAATGATTTTGGACGCTGCTTTGTATAGTTCAGTGTAAATGAATCACCACTTATTCATTAGGTAAATCCACAAACTCTGCATTAAAAGGTAGATGTTTACAGTGGGCATCTAAATGATAAATCTCTCATTTGATATAGTCCCATTTTTCAAGTGCCATTAATTTTAATCAGTAATTACCACAAACTATAGTGTAACTTTCTTACAGAGAATAACGCATTGCACTTGCACCTCTACCACCAATCAAAAAAAAAAAAATCCTTTCAGGACCAAGGTGACAAGGCATCAGAATTCTCTGTATAGAACGTAAGGATGACATGATTTTAATTAGAAATGGCTGGGTTTTGTAAGCTGTTTGACATTTTAAACCTTGATGGATATGGCCTGCAAAAATGAAAGTCAGCCTGGCTGGTACAGTAGGCCAGGTGTCAGGTTAAAGTTTAAACTATTCTAGAAAAGCTTCTCAGTTTAAATAATCAGATGCATAATTAAAAAAATAGTCTACTCAGCAAGGTGTATATTAAACTTAACATTTTTAACAGCAATTATAATCTAGAAATATATTTTAAAGCTAGCAAGTTTAAAATAATATATACACATATTTAAGCAAGAAGGTATTCAAAAGACTTAAGAATCACACTATTACTCTATTTTGTTTACTTTCCTAAGTATACTTAGGCCCTAAACATAGAAATGGGTATTATGTGCCAATTTATCCCCTTTCCTGGAAAAAAGTGCATAGGGTAAAATGTACCCTAGCACCCCATCAAATCTAGGTAACCTTATAACATGAGCCTTAAGCTGTGTCTTTGTTTCAGTGGGTGGGGAAGATTCAAGTAACACTTAGTTAAACGCTATAAACACACCTGCATTTATGGCTCCTTGGAGGCATAAACCAGAGTGAACCATATGTAACCATGTCAATGAGGTCTGATTTCAGAGATTCCTGTTATGCTGAAGGCAGAAGTACAGTAGAGCAGGGCAGTAAACAAAGCAGGCAATATATGCTGGCTGGCTCCATATGCATGTACAGATAATGAGCCTGATTCTCCACTACCTGGAACATTGTTAAATTGTTTATGTCTGTTCAAAGTGGATGTAAAACACGGATTCTAATCTGATAGCATTTTCTAACCACTTTGCACAGATTTAAATGACTACTCAAGAAACCGCATATTCTCCATCAGTCCCCTCACCTATAGCATCTTATGTGGATCACTTCTTCTTCCAGTGCTATTCCTCATCTATACGTGACCACTAGGATTACTGATGTCACTTAAATTACTCAAATGTCAATGGTAAGGAGAGGACACACAGCTCTGTCTGTCCCTCAGACTTTATGAAAATATCACTGTCACCCAGCTAATTAAGTGTTTGGCTGAGATCAACACATTGATGAAGAAGAGCTGGTTGATGTCAAACCCCAGCAAGAAAGGAGTTAAGCCATGAACCGGATGAAGACACTTTGGAATGAGTATAGCTATGGTGCACGCTCTTCCAGCTGAAGACTTAGCTGCAACTGGTCAAGCCAGTCCACAGTTTCAGAGTTCATCTGGATCCCTTGGTGGCAATGAGTAGTTCACACACAACAGCACCTATGAGGATTGTGTTTTTCTCTCTCTGATTGTCCAGAAGACTGCATTACACTACGATGACCTGGCTTCTCCTGAGCAGCTTAAAAAAAAAAAATCAACACTGAGCAATCGACAAATAGTATAGAGTGCAGTGCTCCACCTCAGCAACCCAGGCTACCAATAGCAGTCTCCAGTGGCTGGGAATTGAAACTAAACTAGACAAATTCAAACTGAAAATAAGGTGAACATTTTAAAGGGGGAGAGTAATTAACTGTTGGAATAACTCAGCAACAAAGAGGTGGATTCTCCATGACTTGAAGTCTTTAAATCAAGATTGCATTTTTTTCTCTATACATTGTTCTATAATTCAACCAGAAGCTACTGAATTACAGGAATTACTGGGTGAAATTCTATGGCCTATGTTTTTGGATCCCAACACAGGCAGCCAAGAGTCAGAGTAGGGGCAAATCTGAGGCAGGGGGTAGCGGAGAAGTGTGTAGTCAGGTTCTAGGCCAGGATTAATACCAAGGGTCAGAATCTGAGTGAGGCTTCAGAGTCCAAATCAAGCTGAGGTTGAAGCCAGGAGATCACAAGGAATTGTGGTCATGGCAGCTACAAAGAATCCACGCTGTTGCCTGGACACTTCCTGGAACAGCCATTTGGTTTATAGGGTGGGGAGCCAATCAGGAGCCATTGGAACTGCTGTCTGTCAGGCCCCTTGAGACGGGACTTCCCATGGTCTGTGACCAAAAAGGATCATGGGTAGTGGAGTGCAAACTGACTATAGCTGCTGCTAGGTGGCAGCCTGGAGCTGTCAGCTACCTGGCAGTTTTGCAGGCCTGCATTCTTGACCCACAAGGATAGTGCCTGGGCTTTCCATATTGGAGGCCTGGGTTCTCTTACCAGTTCCACCTGAAGTGACCTTGTGCAGCCACTCAATTTCCTTGTGATCTGGGGGAGAAAGTATCTAATACTTCTCTTCTTTCTAGGGCTGTATGTTATGCAAGAGGTCAGACTAGATGATCATAACAGGCCTTAAAAATCTATGAGAACATCTGACTTGTCTTTATTCACTACACTGTCTTCCAACAGCACACTGTGTCAAGTTCTAAGTCTCAGTTATTATTTTCAAGGCACTTCACACTTTTGAACCAAAATAGCCAAAGGATTGCCTCATGCTTGGAGATCATGATTGCTATGGTCAAATGTACTGCTCTGGCACAATGGCATTGTCTACCACAAGGGTAAAGGTCATTTGTGAAGGAAGACAGATTTCTGAGAAGCCTGTCCAACAATGCAAAGCTCACTTCTGTAGGGCTAGCTGAAATCTTTTCAAATAAAATATAGCACACCATAAAATAAGAAGAATCCAGAGTTTTCCTCTTGGAGGCATGCAGAGAAATGAAGAAGAAATTGCTAGTCACATTGCAAGACACTCAGCATGTTGATGGGCTTAACATTAGACCCTGAATAAATCAGAATACAACAGAACAGCCTTTGAGTACCTGGTTTCATTATGTTTGTCAAATAGTACAATATTTAATCAGCCAATCTTTTTATCACTTTAGATACAAGTGGGTAACAGCATGTAGTACTGTGTACTACTCTGGATATGCCAGTGTCCAAAGCAGTCATATATACAAAATGACAAACTAAACTATACTTCCCTAATATATTTTAGTTAATCAACAAAACAATATTTAAAATTTATTGCCATCTATAAGTGACCTAAGATCACAGCTTAACTACATCAGTCTCTGAACTGCACACCAGAAAGCCTGTGACACACATCTAGGAACTGTTAAATGAATCCCCTAAACAGTAATTAAGGATGACAATGTATCATATATGGGTACTGACAAAATTATTGAAATAACCTCAGCTATTTTTATATGCAAAACGAATGAATATAGAGGTATTAAAATATTATGAAGATGAAAATAGTTTCAAATATGTAATCATGAAAAAATACTAAGAAGCTACACGTGTTCTCATGTTATAGAAGATTATAGTAGTATAGAAGCTTGCAGTGTTGTGCAATCAGGTAAATAAAGACAGTGTCATAATACAAATGCAGATTTAAGGTTGCACAAGCAAATTTAACTGTTGACTTTTTGAAATTTTGAAAAAACTTAACCAGTTCTCTTAACATAGTTTTTTGAAAGGAATATTACTAAAATACTGTCAAGAGTAAGATCTTATTTAATAAAAGATAAAAGTTACAGCTGTTAGGATTATTATTTAAAATGTTCCATCAATCAATGAGTTTATGTGATATCATTAGTTATATCACTTTTATATTTATTAGAAAATGAATAGTACATTCTTCTTCAATAACTATTGCAACTATAACAAGGAATAATTTGTATTCCTGGGCTTAAAAAAAATGTAGTAAACCTCTTATGAAAATCTGTTTAAACTTTGATGCTAAGAAGATGGTAGATTTTTTAGTTCATTCTGAAACCTAAACTAAAGTTATAATAGGAACTGAATGATGCTGATACTATTCTACAAGATATCACCTTGAATCAGGTCATCACCATAAAGTATATAACACACAAAATTTTATTCCCTATGATACAGACACCAGGTACTGAATTCAAGATAACCATTTTGTTACCCAGTTGATGCTGACTTCTTGTATTAACCTCTTCCTAGGCCTGGTCTACACTACGATTTTAGGTCGAATTTAGCAGCGTTACCTCGATTTAAGCCTGGATCCGTCCACACGACAAAGCCCTTTTTTGCGACTTAAAAGGCTCTTTAAATCGATTTCTTTACTCCACCTCCGACGAGGGGGATTAGCGCTGAAATCGGCCTTGCTGGGTTGAATTTGGTGTAGTGTGGACGGAATTCAATGGTATTGGCCTCCGGGAGCTATCCCAGAGTGCTCCATTGTGACTGCTCTGGACAGCGCTCTCAACTCAGATGCACTGGCCAGGTAGACAGGAAAAGGCCCGCGAACTTTTGAATCTCATTTTCTGTTTGGCCAGCGTGGCAAGGTGCAGGTGAGTGCAGATCTCATCAGCAGAGGTGACCATGATGGAGTCCCAGGATCGCAAAAGAGCTTCAGCATGGACCGAACGGGAGGTACGGGATCTGCTTGCCCTATGGGGAGACGAATCCGTGCTAGCTGAACTCCGTTCCAGTAAACAAAATGTCAAAACATTAGAAAAAGTCTCAAATGGCATGAAGGACAGAGGCCATAACGGACATACAGCAGTGCCACATGAAAATTAAGGAGATAAGGCAAGTCTATCACAAAACCAGAGAGGCAAACGGAAGGTCCGGGGCAGAGCCGCAAACATGCCGCTTCTACGCTGAGCTGTATGCCATGCTAGGGGGTGCAGCCACCACTATCCCAACCCTGTTCTTTGACTCCGTCAATGGAGTATCACGCAACATGGAAGCGGGTGTGGGGGACGAGGAAGATGATGATGAAGAGCTTGAAGATAGCTCACAGCAAGGAAGTGGAGAAACCAGTTTCCCCAACAGCCAAGATACGTTTTTCACCCTGGACCTGGAGCCAGTAATCCCCGAACCCGGAGCCAGTAATCACCGAACCCACCCAAGGCGTGCTCCCAGACTCTGAGGGCGGACAAGGCACCTCTGGTGAGTGTACCTTTGTAAATATTACACATGGTTTAAAAGCAGGCGTCTTTAATGATTAATTTGCCATGGCATTTGCGGCCAGTACAGCTACTGGAAAAGTCTGTTAACGTGTATGGGGATGGAGTGGAAATCCTCCAGGGACATCTCCATAAAGCTCTCCTGGATGTACTCCCAAAGCCTTCGCAAAAAGGTTTCTGGGGAGGGCTGCCTTATTCCATCCGCCATGGTAGGACACTTTATCACGCCAGGCCAGTAGCACGTAGTCTGGAATCATTGCATAACAAAGCATGGCAGCGTATGGTCCCGGTGTTTGCTGGCATTCAAACAACATCCTTTCCTTATCTCTCTGTGTTATCCTCAGGAGAGTGATATCATTCATGGTCACCTGGTTGAAATAGGGTGCTTATATTAAGAGGACATTCAGAGGTGCCCGTTCCTGCTCGGCTGTTTGGCTGTGGCTGAACAGAAATGTTCCCCACTGTTAGCCACGCGGTGGGGGGAGGGGTGAAGTGATCATCCCAGAGAATTGGGTGTGTGTGTGTGTGGGGGGGGGTTATTTGGGTTTGCGCTGCACACTAACCTGCAAACCACAGCCCCTCCTTTTAAATTGCCAACCCATTTTAAATGGCCAACCCAACGATCGCTTGGTATGGGAAATGAGGGCGCTGCTGTTTGAAACCATTCCCACACGTTATGAAGGTTAAAGAAGCCAAAAGACTATGGCTTACCATGGCTGCCTGCAAGCCGAATGCTGTTGCCTGGCACTGCATGAGTGATCTCTCAAACCAAGCCGGCAGGCCCTCAATATAAGAGGCAAAATGCGACCTTGTAACGAAAGCACATGTGCTGTGTAATGTGAACAGCAAGATTTAACGGGAAAGAGTGTACCTATTGTTCTCTAAAATGTGTCTTTTTAACTACCATTCTCCCTTTCCCCCCCACCAGCTGCAAATGTTTCTCCTTCGCAGAGGCTAGCAAAGATTAGAAGGTGAAAAAACGCACTTGGGATGAGATGTTCTCTGAGCTGCTGCTGTCCTCCCACACTGACAGAGCACAGCAGAATGCGTGGAGGCAGACAATGTCAGAGTGCAGAAAAGCACAATATGAACGCCAGGAGAGGTGGCGGGCTGAATGATGGTCTGAAGAGAGTAAGTGGCGGGCTGAAGAGGATAGATGATGTCAGCTTACTGACAGAAGGCAAGAGTCGATGCTCCAGCTGCGGGAGCATCAAACGGATATGCTCCAGCGTATGGTTGAGCTGCAGGAAAGGCAGCAGGAGCACAGACCACTGCTACAGCTCCTGTGTAACCAACAGCCCTCTTCACCTAGACACCCAAGAACGCAGTGGGAGGGGCCTTCGACCACCCAGCCACTCCACCCCAGAGGATTGCCCAAGCAACAGAAGGCTGACCTTCAATAAGTTTTAAAGTTTTAAAGTGCATGTGTCCTTATCCTTCCCTCCTCCCCCACCCCACCCGGCACTTCCCTCCTCCCCCACCCCTCCCAGGCTACCTTGGCAGTTATCCCCCTATTTGTGTGATGAATTAATAAAGAATGCATGAATGTGAAGTAACAATGACTTTATTGCCTCTGCAAGCGGTGATCGAAGGGGGGAGGAGAGGGTGGCTAGCTTACAGGGAAGTAGAGTGAACCAAGGGGGGGGGTATCAAGGAGAAACAAACAGAACTTTCACACCGTAGCCTGGCCAGTCATGAAACTGGTTTTCAAAGCTTCTCTGATGCGCACCGCGCCCTGCTGTGCTCTTCTAACCACCCTGGTGTCTGGCTGCACATAATCAGTGGCCAGGCGATTTGCCTCAACCTCCCACCCCGCCATAAATTTCTCCCCTTACTCTCATAGATATTGTGGAGCACACAGCAAGCAGTAATAACAATGGGAATATTGGTTTCACTGAGGTCTATCCGAGTCAGTAAACTGCACCAGCGTGCTTTTAAACATCCAAATGCACATTCTACCACCATTCTGCACTTGCCCAGCCTATAGTTGAACAGCTCCTGACTACTGTCCAGGCTGCCTGTGTATGGTTTCATGAGCCATGGCATTAAGGGGTAGGGTGGGTCCCCAAGGATAACTATAGCCATTTCAGCATCCCCAATGGTTATTTTCTGGTCTGGGAAGAAAGTCCCTTCCTGCAGCTTTTGAAACAGACCAGAGTCCCTGAAGACGCGAGCGTCATGTACCTTTCCCGGCCATCCCACGTTGATGTTGGTGAAACGTCCCTTGTGATCCACCAGTGCTTGCAGCAGCAGCAGCATTAAAAAGTACCCCGTTCGGTTTATGTACTCGCTGGCTTGGTGCTCCGGTGCCAAGATAGGGATATGGGTTCCGTCTATCGCCCCACCACAGTTAGGGAATCCCATTGCAGCAAAGCTATCCACTATGACCTGCACATTTCCCAGAGTCACTACCCTTGATATCAGCAGCTCTTTGATTGCATTGGCGACTTGGATCACAGCAGCCCCTACAGTAGATTCGCCCACTCCAAATTGATGCCCAACTGACCTGTAGCTGTCTGGCGTTGCAAGCTTCCACAGGGCTATCGCCACTCGCTTCTCAACTGTGAGGGCTGCAATCATCTTGGTATTCTGGCGCTTCAGGGCAAGGGAAAGCAAGTCACAAAGTTCCATGAAAGTGCCCTTACGCATGCGAAAGTTTCGCAGCCACTGGGAATCGTCCCAGACCTGCAACACTCTGCGGTCCCACCAGTCTGTGCCTGTTTCCCGGGCCCAGAATCGGCTTTCCACGGCATGAACCTGCCCCATTAACACCATGATGTGCACATTGCCGGGTCCCGTACTTTGTGAGAAGTCTATGTCCATGTCTATTTCCTCATCACTCTTGTCACCGCGCTGCTGTCGCCTCCTCGCCTGGTTTTGCTTTGGCAGGTTCTGGTTCTGCATATACTCTAGGATAATGTGCATGGTGCTTATAGTGCTCATAATTGCCGCGGTGATCTGAGCGGGCTCCATGATCCCAGTGCTATGGCGTCTGGGCTGAAAAAAGGCGTGAAACGATTGTCTGCCGTTGCTTTCAAGGAAGGAAGGGAGGGAGGGAGTGGGGGCCTAATGACATGTACCCAGAATCACCCGCAACACTGTTTTTGCCCCATCAGGCATTGGGATCTCAACCCAGAATTCCAGTGGGCGGCAGAGACTGCGGGAACTGTGGGATAGCTACCCACAGCTACCCACAGTGCAACGCTCTGGAAGTTGACGCAAGTCTCAGTACTGTGGATGCAGTCCGCCGACTTAATGCACTTAGAGCATTTTGTGTGGGGACACACACAAATCGACTGTATAAAAACGATTTCTAAAAAACGACTTCTATAAATTCGGCCTAATTTCGTAGTGTAGACATACCCCTATTAATAATCATAATAGTACTTTGCACTTATGCAGACTTTGACATATATAGTACTTTCCTGAATTAATTACTGCTTCAAGTACTATAGCTAGGACATATATGTCAGAAAAATAAACATCCAACCTTGCTTTAAAAAGTGCCAGTGATAGAGAATTCATGATAACCCTAGTAAGTTGTTCCAATGGTCAATTATCCTCATTGTTAAAAATGTATGCCTTTCTTTTTGTCTATATTTGTCTAGCTTCAACTTCCAGCCATTGGATCTTGTCATACCTTTGTCTGCTGATAGACTATTCTTCCTCTATTACTGAATTTCTGTTCCTTATGTAGATACTTATAGACTGTAATCAAATCCCTCCTTAACTTTCTCTTTGTTAAGCTATATTGATTGAGTTCCCTGAGTTTCTCACTATAAGGCATCTTTTCCATTTAATCATTGTCTGAACCCTTTCCAAATCATCAAAATCCTTCATGAATTGTGGGCACCAGAACTGGACACAGTATGTCAGAAGTGGCTGCACCAGTGCCAATTACAGAGATAAAATAACCTTCCCACTCCTACTTGAAATACCCTTGTTTACACATCCAAGGATTGCATTAGCACTTTTAGCCACAGTATCACACTAGGAGCTCATGTTCAGCTGATTATCCACTATGACCCCCAAGTCTTTTTCAAAGTTACTGCTTCCCATTCTTTAGGTATTGCCTACATTCTTTGTTCCCAGAGGGAAACATATACATTTGGCTATATTAAAACATATTGTTTGCTTGCACACAGCTTACCAAGCAATCCAGATCCCTGTCCTCTTTTGTAATCAGCATACTTTACCAGTAATGTTTTTATGTTTTCTTCAATATCATTGATAAAAATATTAAATAGCATTGAGCAAAGGACCCGTGGGATCCCACTAGAAACACACCAGCTTGATGATTCCCCATTTTCAATTACATTGAGACCTATCAGATACCCAGTTTTTAATGCATTGAATGTGTGCCATGTTGATTTTGTATAGTTCTAGTTTCTTAATCTAAATGTCATGTGCTACCAAGTCAAATGCTTTACAAAAAATCGAAATATATTACATTAATGCTATTGATCACTTTATCAACCTAACTTGTAATCTCAAAAAAGATAAGTTATTGTTGCCACATAAATATGTATTCTAACGAAGACCCAATAGGAGTAAAAATGATGGGTTTGAGCATGACTGTAGATCAGCCTTGCTTTGTCGTGGTGCAGAAAGACACAGCCTTAGGGGAAGCACCAGGAAGCATTTTATCTCAAGGAGACAGAATTGTCTTCTGGAAATCCCAGGTATGCAAATCATCTTGCCCATGGCTACACTTCTTCAAGGGGTTTAGTTTAGGCTATGTCTACACTATGCAGCTTTTAGCAACAAGGCTGTGCTGCTACAGCCGTGCCACTAAAAGGGGTGCAGCGTAGCTACTGTTTGTCAGCAGGAGAGAGAACTCTCCTGCGGACAAATAACTTCCACCCCCAACAAACAGCATTAAACAAACAAATAGCATTGTTGACAGGGGAGTGCTCCTGCTGACAAAGCACTGTTCACACCAGCGCTTGTTGTTGACAAAACTTTTGTCTTTCGGGGAGGTGTTTTTTTAACACCTCTGAACGACAAAAATTTTGTCTTTCATTTGCCAGTGTAGACAAAGCTTTAGTACCTGCACCAACTCCTGAACAAAGCCATGGTCTTGGCCTACATAAGGTAAGAAAGCTCTGCCCTTGTATTCCTTTTTTCTATGTTCACCTGCATGAGGGCACATTTTGACCCTAAACAGAAACAATTTTTTTTTACTTTCTGCAAAGAAGCTTTTTAAAACCATAATGCAATATTTTGCTTTCAGCCTTGATTCTGTTTTGTGACAGATATAGCACTTCATTACTAGTGGCTCTAACTATGATTCCCTTAATGTTGTCATAAGAAAAGAGAGGTTTTCAATTAAAAATATTGCAACGTTCTCCCAAAGCTGTGTGTAATATGATATATAGCAAAACATCAGATAAAGTACTTTCCATCTGAAAGCAATTACTTTTTAAGTTCCATTTGCATTAGTTGCCTGAAGCTTGAACAACATGGTCACTAGTCTCTTAAGTTAATTTTTAATGTTTCCTCTTTAATGTTTAAAGGAAATATATACATTTTTAATAAAATGCAGAAGAAAAAAACCAGCAGAAAAAAAAATTAGTGTTACAAAAATATAAATGTCTACAGCATACTATACACAGTGTAAATGGGTATCAATAATATATAATTCACACTTAGTCTGACTTTCTTGACTGGTATGACTATGTATAATTAATATCTTTTGCCAACTATACTGAAGGATGTTATTCCAAACATAACCCTATCCAGATTGCTCCATATTCCAGTCCCTAATCTGCTTATTTTTCATTTAATATCACTTTACCTCAATCAGCTTTCTTGTGACCAAAAAGATAGTGTCAGGAATTCTACTGCATCTTTAATATTAACTCACAACCTTATTTACAAATCCTTAATGTTTTGCTTGTTAATTTCTCTATAAAATGGAGCCAATGCAGAGTTTAGGAACTCCTTAAGGTTCTTGTAGTATCTTCCTTTTCCTCTGTCTGCTCTTTTAGTTTTAGATAGGTATAAGGAGCTCTGTAGTGGTCCAAATTCCCTCCCCACCTCTCCCTCCATGTGGATGTTAGCATCTCTGCAAGGGCACAGCTACCTTTGTTTCACATTGCACAGACAGAGCTTTGCAGTTTGCAGGGCAACCAGCTCCCTAGCTCTTCAAGGCATCATGTACTCCAGGAAACTTTTCAGTTCTGGCGGCCCTTTGGATCCCCCTTGCTTCCTCCATCCAGAAGAGCTTAGAATTTCTTTGTTTCCTGTATTTTCCCACTCTCTATTTGTACTGCATAGTCTTTACAAAGCATCCAAGGGTTCATGCAGACATCATAAACCACACATCACTATTTCAAATTATAATGCTGAATTTTATAAAGTCATTTAAAACATTAATTAACTCGTACAATAATTTTAACCATATTTAAATGTATGTAAAGTAGGAAGTGTTAAAATTAAACCATTAATTTCCAAACAGTCCCTCCTCATAGACTTTAGATGATCATGATGATCCCTTCTGACCTTTCGCTCTTTGCAGGCCAGAGAACCTCCCTCACCCTCTCCTGAAATAGACCCCTAAGCTCTGACTGAGTTACTGAAGTCCTCAAATCATGGTTTAAAGATTTTAAGTTACAGAGAAGTCACCATTTACACTATTTTAAACCTGCAAGTGACCCATGCCCCATTTTGCAGAGGAAGGCAAAAAACCCTGGGGTCTCTACCATTCTGACCAAGGGGAAAATTCCTTCCCGACCGCAAATATGGCAATCAGTTACAGCCTGAGCACGTTGGCAAGAGCCACCAGGCAGACCCTGGGAAAGAATTATCTGTAGTAACTCAGAGCCCCCCCATCTCGTGTCCCATCTCTGGCCATTGAGGATTTTTCCTACTGGCAGTCACTGATGGGCCACATACCATTGTAGGCAGTCCCATCCTACCATCTCCTCCATAAACTTATCAAGCTCAGTCTTACCTCACCTGACACATCCTAGGACTGCATTAGCCTTTTTCATGGCTGCATCACATTGGTGGCTCATAGTCATCCTGTGATCAACCAATACACACAGGTCTTTCTCCTTCTCTGTCGCTTCCAACGGATAAGTCCCCAACTTATAGCAAAAATTCTTATTAGACTCTAAGGCTTGGTCTACACTAACCCCCCAAATCGAACTAAGGTACGCAACTTCAGCTACGTGAATAACGTAGCTGAAGTTCGAAGTACCTTAGTTCGAACTTACCTCGGTCCAGACGCGGCAGGCAGGCTCCCCCGTCGACTCCGCGGCACTCCTCTCGCCGAGCAGGAGTACCGCAGTCGACGGCGAGCACTTCCGGGTTTGACTTATCGCGTCCAGACAAGACGCGATAAGTCGAACCCAGAAGTTCGATTGCCAGCTGCCGAACTAGCGGCTGGGTATAGACGTACCCTAAGTGCATGACCTTGCACTTTGCACTATTAAATTTAACCCCATTCCTATTACTCCAGTTTACAAGGTCATCCAGATCTTTTTGTATGATATTCTGGTCCTCCTCCACATTGGCAATACCTCCCAACTTTCTGTCATCTGCAAATTTTATTAGCACACACCCACTTTTTGTGCAAAGGACAATAATAAAATTGTTAAATAAGATTGGTCCCAAGACCGATCCCTGAGGATCTCCACTAGTAACCTCCCTCTAGCCTGACAGTTTCACCTTACAGACTCATTGTAGTCTCTTCTTTAGTCTCCCAACAACCTACCCATGCAGTCCCCTCTTCCTCTCACCCCCTGCATAGGATTTTGTCCAAAACCTTGTCTGTGCACACAAATATTTCTCCACAGATCTTCACTTAGGGTTTCTTTCAAGGTGGTTTATTTCCTATGTTGTTTGTCCCTCCCTCTAGGTGTCTCACCTCAAAATGCCATTTAGCTTTTTTTTGCTAAATTGTTGATTCTAATGAGACACACCTAGTCAGACTACTCAGGTGAGTCAAGAAAATAGATCTTCATCTGTCTATCTAACAATTGTATAGGATATTTAACTATACGAAAAGTTTTGGGGGGAGTAACAAAACATTTTTTAGGAAGAAGAATGCAAAGAATCTTTATCCACTATTCCAAATTTCGAATCAGAGTCATGTTTAATGACTCGTGTAACTCAAAAAAAGTTTGATGAATTTTCTTCAGTCTTTACAAAAAAATTCTACAGCCTTTTTGGCCTTCAGAGTAAAATCTAGTTGTTTTCAGATTAATTGTCCTCACTGAAGTTATAGGGAAGCTAAAAGTAGGATTTATATTGGAAATTGGCTGCATCCTTAACCACAGAGTTTGGACCATTATATTCAGGATGTTAAAACATGATATAATTTTTAGTTATGGTTCTTTGACTGCAGGTAATTCAAGACAATCAATACAGCATGAAAACAGGTCACAATTTTTCTTTAAAATGGACTTTCAAAAGTATAACCATGCAGCAGCTCTCATTGAAGAGCTGCTAGATACTCAGCAGTTTGAAAATCAGGCCAGTTATACACGCATATAACTAGGGATTTAGGCCCTTAACTTTATAAGTGTCCATTTTTAAAACCTTGGCTCAGGCATTTTAATGAACATACCAGCCTTTGCAGATGTGATATTTGACTGCAGGTGTGACTGTGTGAGATGATGGTAGAGGGGGGGCATTAAAAATAAATAATTTTAAATACTTCAGGAAATGAAAATAAATTTCACCTCAAGAAATGTGATCATGGTTACAAAAATAAATGTATACTTTTCTATGTAAACTTGTCATTACATCTTTTATTAAATTATAATTAAAAAGCTATGTTAAGGAGAATCGAGACAGATTCTAGTGCATTCTGCAATTACATTTTTTCCCCACAGAGAATGATACTTATAATTAGCAAAATGCTTTAAATTAATCACTTTTTATGTCTTCTTGAGTTCATTTGATAATGCTTCAGAAAATGTTAATATGGTTCTTGAAGTTTTAGAAAAATAAATCTTATCACTTGGGCTTTTTATAAATTGATTTAATAAAATTATATGGCACAAATATTATAAAGCACGGGGGATTGTGGTACCCAGTGACCCTGAAAGACAGACACTGGGAGCCTGGCACATACTAACAACTTGGTTCTATAGGATGTAGTACTTGCTGATTTCCTAATTTAGGCTTTGTCTTCACTACCCGCCGATCCGGCGGGTAGCAATCGGTTTATCGGGGATCGGCTTACCGCGTCTAGTGAAGACGCGGTAAAATCGATCCCTGATCGCTCTGCCGTCGACTCCGGAAATCCACCTCGGCAGGAGGCGGCAGCGGAGTCGGCGGCAGCGCGGCAGCGGTCGACTTTCCCGCGTCCTCACCGCTAGGTAAGCCGACCTAAAATACGCAACTTCAGCTACGGTATTCACGTAGCTGAAGTTGCGTATCTTAGGTCGGACCCCCGCTGTAGTGTAGACCTAGCCTTAGTTGGTGAAGTATGGAATGTCTAGGTGTAATGGACAAGTCTTAAATAAATTATAAGGTGTTAATATTTAGCTCAATTCAATAGTACATTTGCTTTCAGAAATAAAATGCTATTGCTTTAATCCTGTACTCTTTATTGAGGCAACCTTTCTCTAATATTTTTTATGGAAGCTTTGCATGAACAAGTGCTGCAAGACCAGACCCAATGAGACTAAAATTTAGCTAATTCTGAAAAAATAAGTCAATGGGGTCTCATTTTACA
This sequence comes from Emys orbicularis, assembly GCF_028017835.1. Taxonomy (NCBI): domain Eukaryota; kingdom Metazoa; phylum Chordata; order Testudines; family Emydidae; genus Emys; species Emys orbicularis. Next base: position 90,555,030 of record NC_088687.1, on the reverse strand, counting down.
TGATTTATAGCATCTGTATTTCTTGTAAGTTCTTTTCATCAAGTGACTGGACATATTTAAATAGAAAATTTAATTACCATAGTTCTTGAAAATAGAAGATCTAACTTAAATATAGCATTATCTGCCTAATTCTAAGAAATTATTTTAATCCTGTAAGGGAAAAAATACTTCCTATAAATGACCAGGGTAAAATCTTAAATGGAAGTTTCTTCCCATCCTGCTCCCATTGAAGCCCATGGAAGTTCTGCCATTAACTTCAGTGGGAATAGAATCAGACATACCAATCAAGACTAGTAAGCTACTGTGTTATGTTGGGGTGCCTACAGGGGCAAGGTAAGGAGGGTAAGTGTTAACTGAAAATAACTCAAGAGTGATTCAGAAGTATTGGCACTTCTTCCGGGTGTCAGGAGACATGTTGTGCAGAGGGAGTTGTCCAGGGTAACAAAAGTTCAACTCAATCCCTTACCTAAAATTATTTAGGGGGGAAAGGTATAAAAGGAAGATAAAGACTGAATTCAATTACAACAGAATACAAAGTGCACAGTGCTCACTTTATATTATTTTTTTATTACAAATATTTGCACTGTAAAAATATTTTTCAATTCACCTCATACAAGTACTGTAGTGCAATCTCTATCATGAAAGTTGAACTTACAAATGTAGAATTATGTACAAAAAACTGCATTAAAAAAAACCAAGGTTGAACTTTAGATCCTGCTAGTCCACTCAGTCCTACTTCTTGGTGAGTCAATCACTCAGACAAACAAGGTTGGTTACAATTTGCAGGAGATAATGCTGCCTGCTTCTTGTTTACAATGTCACCTGAAAGTTAGAACAGGTATTCTCATGGCACTGTTGTAACTGGCGTTGCAAGATATTTATGTTCCAGATGCGCTAAAGATTAATACGTCCTTTCATGCTTCAACCACCATTCCATGGATTCTGCTTGATAATGATCCAAAGCAGTGCGGACTGATGCATGTTCATTTTCATCATCTGAGTCCGATGCCACCATCAGAAGGTTGATTTTCTTTTTAGGTTGTTCCGGTTCTGTAGTTTCTGCATCGGAGTGTTGCTCTTTTAAGACTTCTGAAAGCATGCTCCACACTTCATCCCTCAGATTCTTAAACCTGGGGTTGAGTCCTGTAGCTATTTTTAGACATCTCACATCAGTACCTTTGCATTTTGTCAAATCTGCAGTGAAAGTGTTCTTAAAACAAACATGTGCTGGGTCATAACCCTAGACTGCTATAACATGAAATATATGCAGAATGCCGGTAAAAGAGAGCAGGAGACATACAGTTCCCCCCCCAAGGAGTACAGTCACAAATTTAATTGATGCATTATTTTTGTAATGAGCTGCATCAGCATGGAAGCATGTCCTCTGGAATGGTGGCCAAAGCATGAAGGGGCATACGAATCTTTAGCATATCTGGCATGTACATACCTTGCAACGCCGGCTACAAAAGTGCCACGTGAACGCCTGTTCTCACTTTCAGATGACATTGTAAATAAGAAGCAAACAGCAGTATCTCCCATCAATTTAAACAAACTTGTTTATCTTAGCGATCAACAGAAGAAGAAGTAGGACTGAGTGGACTTGTAGGCTCTAAAGTTTTACACTGTTTTGTTTTTGAGTGCAGTTATGTAACCAAAAAAAAAAATCTGCATTCGTATGTTACATTTTCACAATAAAGAGATTGCACTTCAGTACTCGTATGAGGTGAATTGAAAAATACTATTTTTTAAAACCATTTTTACAGTGCATATATTTGTAATAAAAAATAATATAAAGTGAGCACTGTGCACTTTATATTCTGTGTTATTGAAATTAATATTGAAAATATAGAAAAACATCCAAAAATATGTAATAAATTTCAATTGATATTCTATTGTTATAAGTGCGATTATTCACAATTAATTTTTGAGTTAATTGCATGAGTTAACTGCGATTAATTGACAGCCCTATTAAAATAGTTTTTTTTTTTAAATAATCACATTATTGTGTGTGTGTGTGTGTATGTGTGTGTGCGTGCGTGCGCGCACACATCAGGACAGGCCCAGGCAGTACAAAAATATAGTTCACTTCCACCGCAGTTTATAACACTGAACTGGAAGACATGTAAAAGATTCATTTGAAAACAACTCCACCAAAGGCTATAATAGACTAATATTTCATCTGCAAATTAATTCAGATTTAAAAATAAGTAAAATAAGGGATTTCCTTTCATATGGTACAAAAAGATAGCATGCATTACTGTGGCCCCACAGCCAAATTAATACCATTAACCCTCAGGATTCAGGGATTTAACAGCTTGCTTTCCGTCATGCTAAACCTGCTAGTAAATAACATTTTCTTTTGCTGAAAGTAAGACCCATCAAAATGGCATAGCATTTCCAGAGCTGAATTTTTAAATAGAATTTCAATACTGAACTGATAGACACAGTGCTTTGAAAAAAAGAGTACTGTGCATGCATAAATGAACAAAAAGCAAGGGGAGAAAATAAAAGCTAGAAGGGCTTGAATCTGATCTCAGTTGCCCTGGTTTTACATCACTGATTTCAACAGAGTTAATCACTACATCAAGGGAGGGCCCAAATATAAGTAAAACAAGAATTAGGTTTCCACAGTAGAACATATGTTTTAAAATATATATTACTGGCATTTACAAAGGGGCTTAGGACATGTCGACACTTGGAAAGTTTACCCACATAGCTTTCTGGACCCAGAAAAAAAAATCTAATATAGTTTAATCCACTTGGAAATGGATTAAGTTAAATTGGGTGTGGAGGGAGGGGGGGACTCTTATTTCAAAAGAAGTAGTTTCACACAGGGGTTTATACTGAATTAGCTATTTCGAATAATTTTTCCAGTAAATTTCAGTTCTAATCAATTTCCTCTGTGTGATGCTGTCTGTATCTGAACCACATCTAGGTTGCAAGTAATACAACTAGTATTTTTCCCACTTGAGGGAACACAAGGACTGGAATTTTTTATTCTTTACAAAGCAGCAAGCACAGTCTGGCCCTAAATGATTTGACCTAGCTCACAGAAAATCCATGGCAGAGTCAGGAATAGAAGCTGAGATCCCCTATCAATCATTCCTCTGTTTTCCACTATGAATCTAGTACAGGAAGTAGCGGATTTAGAGTTAGTGGGGCCCTCTGCTGAGCTTCATTTTTGGGGCCCCTCACGGGACCCAGCCAAGAAAAAGAACACTCTCTTTTATCTCCCCCACCACCGTTTTTCATTTTTTTCCCCCTTCCTTCTCCTCCTATAAGGAAGAGGAAGTAAATGAAAATAAAGTGAGGTACCTTGATTGTTTTTGTAATCTAACTTTTTTTTCCCCACAGACCACTTGAAAAGTGCTGAGGGTCTCAGCGGACCACTTAATGATCTTTCCCAATATTGTTTGTACCGTTAGCTAACTATTGTAAAGTGCTTTGGATAACAGCGCTTTATAAAAAAAACCCATAATAACCTTTCCTCGGTCCACCTGAATGGAGTTCTCAGACCACAGTTTGAGAACTTCTGGTCTAGATGAAAGCTTGTATTTGCATTACGCTAACATGAAAAATGTGTAAAAATAAAGTATAGATGATGCATGAATGGAAAAATAAAAGTTAACTTCCTCTGAAGAAACATTCAATTTGGAAAAAAAAAAATATTCAGATAGCTTTTTTTTTTTTTTACACACACAAAATCAATTAAGTCATCATAAGTAATATTTTGTAAAGAAGCACTTTCAATTGTTTCTAGCAATACTACAGCTTGTGTAGTCGCGGCAGAGCGCTGGGAGAAAGCTCTCCCAGTGCTCTAAAAAACCCACCTCCACGAGGGGCGTAGCTACCAGCACTGGTGCACTGTCTACACTGGCGCTTTACAGTGCTGAAACTTCCTGCGCTCAGGGGGGTTCTTTTTCACACCCGTGAGCGAGAAAGTTGCAGCGCTGTAAAGTGCCAGTGTAGACAAGCCCTAAGACAATCAGTTTAGTCGTAGGAAGGATGCACTCTGTTCTCTGGAGAAACTCCAAATAGGTCAGGCTGTGGAGCAGCCCCTGTTCTGCACTGCCAAGGATGGAATCAATTACTTTTGTTGTGTCCTTCCCACATTAGGTATTTTCTTATGTTCAAACATTTGTCAGCATGAAGAGCTGCATTCTGCTCTCTTGGGCTGCACTGGCAGAGGTGAACGAGAACAGTACTGAACACCCACCTGAAGGTGAGGATGGAGCACAGTTCCATTGGCGGCCACCTGAGTGCCCTGCTGCCTCCGCGCGCTCACCTCTGCTTGCCTGCCCCGGTCGGCACCCCCTCCTGTGGGCTCTGTGCCGGTTCCAGCGGCCAGCCCCATCCCCCGGCCACACACGCCCGCCCGCCGCTTGGGCTGCGCCCAGCCACCAATCACCAGGCAGCGGTGAGCGGCAGGAACGCGGGCCGGAAGACTCAGGAGGAACAGGGGGCAGCCACACAGCCGGAGAGAAGCACTGGTTTCCCCTTCAAAGTGCCGCTTCTCTCCAGCCGGCTGCACGGACGCCCTGTACTCCTCCTGCATCCTCCGGCCCACGTTCGCAGCACTCGCCACCACCCATACCTCCTGCCCGCTCCCCTGAGCCTCCCCTCCCTGCTCTCCCTCCCTGCTCTCCTGCCCCCTACAGCTTCTGCCCCCACAGTCCTCACCATGGAGTGGGCTGCCTGAGTGCTCAGCCCGGGGGCCCCGTCGTTGGGGGGCCCCGTGCCCAGTATGTTTCATGGTAAATCTGCCCCTGAGTACAGGTATGGGCAAACTACGGCCCATGGGCCAGATGCGGCCTACCAGCCATTTTAATCCGGCCCTCAAGCTCCCGCTGGGGAGTGGGGTCTGGGGCTTGCCCCGCTCTGGTGCTCCAGTTGGGGACCGGGGTCGGGGGCCACTCTGCGAGGCTCCCAGAAACAGCGGCATGGCCCCCCCTCCAGCTCTTATGTGTAGGGGCAGCCAGGGGGCTCCACTCCGCACACTGCCCCCACCCCAAGCGCTGCCCCCAGAGCTCCCATTGGCTGGAAATCACAGGCAATGAGAGCTGCAGGGGTGGTGCCTGGGGACACAGCAATGCACAGCAGAGCCACCTGGCTGCGTCTCTGCGTAGGAGGTGGAGGGAGGGACATGCCACTGCTTCCATGAGCCACTTGAGGTAAGCACCGTCCAGAGCCTGCACCCGTGAGCCACTCCCCCTGCCCACGTGCCCCAACCTCCTTCCCCAGCCCTGATCCCTCTCCCACTCTCCGAACCCCTCGATTCCAGCACCCTCCTACACCCTAAACCTCTCATCCTCACCCCAGAGCCCACACCCCCAGCCAGAGTCCTCACCCCCTCCCGCCCCCCAATCCCAATTTCGTGAGCATTCATGGCCCGCCATACAATTTCTATACCCAGATGTGGCCCTCAGGCCAAAAAGTTTACCCACCCTGATCTAGTATGATAATCTAAAATTGATTGCTGATATAAATTGCAGAAGAATAACAAATTTAACCTTATGGCTGAAAGAAATATGTTAATGTGACCATTCAGCCTGCAAACAAAGAAGTTGCCTGAGATGAAGGGGATATTAACATACTAATAAAACTTAGGCAAAAGAGCCAGTCACAGCTGGGATATGACTGTTGTTCTGAGAAGATACCAGACAATACCTACTGTAGATGCTGTTAATTGGGTATTCTAGTGAAACAGCTTTCAGTGACTAGACCAAAAGGACATCTGAAAGAAATACTGAATTTGGAAGGTATTTCCTTCAATTTGGGGGAACAATTAAGTCTCATCATTTAAACACTGGATAAACTGGAATTCACAATGGGGATTGGTAGAAATGCAATTATGTTGAAATCCTGTCTCAATGCTAAATTTTGTTCACAATTACAATATAGGATATTACAAATGTAATGTTACAAAGATGTTTGATTAGAAGTCGGATGATAATGACAACTTAACACCTCAACAACAAAATCTGATAAACAATATAAACACGGAAGAGAAGTCAAGGACAAAAAGGAACTTTTAGAGGAAGTTGTGAAACACTGATCATGAGTTGCATAATACAATGAGATCTAATGTTACTGAACAGGACACTAGAAGCAGCCTCACAACACTTGCTGGCAGAAGACTGTTTGCTTAGATCAAGATATGCAGTTGTAACTAGTCATCTCTAGCTTTGCCTAAACTGAACTTCTGCCTAAGTAACAACCTGGTGATAACAAACATGCTATTTCAACAAAGAAAACCATAGAGGAAGTGGACATGAATATCACCTGATGGGCAAATGAACATGATAGGCTTTTGTGTCTGTGAACTGAAGATGGAAAACATATGTGTTGTCATGTAGACCATTTGCGGCTGATATCACTGGTCTACAATTTTTGAGAAGTCGTCTGCTTCAGAGATAAAATGTGCTATTTATTATGTATTTTGATGTGCTGAATTCAAATATGACAATTAAAACAACTGATTGGCTACTGTTTCTAAGATATTTATGTTTTTACATTTTATGTCTATGTATATTGTGTAGATAGAGTTTTAATCATAAATTGTAAACCTAGGTCTTTTCATGTGTTTATGGTTGCTTTACATGATAACATTTCACCTGTCCTGTTTATGTAACAGTTTAAAAATCAGCAAAAGGGTTATATAAATAAAATTTATTATGAAACAAAAGGCAAAAAACTATTCTGTACATAGTTTAGTCCTATTCAGTGTCTACTCGGCGCTTCTTGGTTCGTCTCTTGTATTCATTAAATGGAGCATCTCTTGTCACTGTCCAGCAATAGTCTGCAAGCATTGATGGGCTCCATTTGCCCTGATAGCGTTTCTCCGTTGTTGCAATGTCCTGGTGAAATCGCTCGCCGTGCTCGTCGCTCACTGCTCCGCAGTTCGGTGGAAAAAAATCTAGATGAGAGTGCAAAAAATGTATCTTTAGTGACATGTTACAACCAAGGCTTTTGTATGCCTTGAGGAGGTTTTCCACCAACAACCTGTAGTTGTCTGCCTTGTTGTTTCCGAGAAAATTTATTGCCACCAACTGGAAGGCTTTCCATGCCGTCTTTTCCTTGCCACGCAGTGCATCGTCAAATGCATCATCTCGAAGAAGTTCACGAATCTGAGGACCAACAAAGACACCTTCCTTTATCTTAGCTTCACTTAACCTTGGAAATTTTCCACGGAGGTACTTGAAAGCTGCTTGGGTTTTGTCAATGGCCTTGACAAAATTCTTCATCAGACCCAGCTTGATGTGTAAGGGTGGTAACAAAATCTTCCTTGATTCAACAAGTGGTGGATGCTGAACACTTTTCCTCCCAGGCTCCAATGACTGTCGGAGTGGCCAATCTTTCTTGATGTAGTGGGAATCTCTTGCACGACTATCCCATTCGCAGAGAAAACAGCAGTACTTTGTGTATCCAGTCTGCAGACCAAGCAAGAGAGCAACAACCTTCAAATCGCCACAAAGCTGCCACTGATGTTGGTCATAGTTTATGCACCTCAAAAGTTGTTTCATGTTGTCATAGGTTTCCTTCATATGGACTGCATGACCAACTGAAATTGATGGCAAAACATTGCCATTATGCAGTAAAACAGCTTTAAGACTCGTCTTCGATGAATCAATGAACAGTCTCCACTCATCTGGATCGTGAACGATGTTGAGGGCTGCCATCACACCATCAATGTTGTTGCAGGCTACAAGATCACCTTCCATGAAGAAGAATGGGACAAGATCCTTTTGACGGTCACGGAACATGGAAACCCTAACATCACCTGCCAGGAGATTCCACTGCTGTAGTCTGGAGCCCAACAGCTCTGCCTTACTCTTGGGTAGTTCCAAATCCCTGACAAGGTCATTCAGTTCACCTTGTGTTATGAGGTGTGGTTCAGAGGAGGAGGATGGGAGAAAATGTGGGTCCTGTGACACTGATGGTTCAGGACCAGAAGTTTCATCCTCTTCCTCTTCCTCGTCTGACTCAAGTGAGAATGATTCTGGTGCATCAGGAACCGGCAGTCCTTCTCCGTGGGGTACTGGGCGTATAGCTGATGGAATGTTTGGATAATGCACAGTCCACTTTTTCTTCTTTGACACACCTTTCCCAACTGGAGGCACCATGCAGAAGTAACAATTGCTGGTATGATCTGTTGGCTCTCTCCAAATCATTGGCACTGCAAAAAGCATAGATTTCCTTTTCCTGTTCAACCACTGGCGAAGATTTGTTGCACAAGTGTTGCAGCATATGTGTGGGGCCCACCTCTTGTCCTGATCTCCAATTTTGCAGCCAAAATAAAGGTGATAGGCTTTATTAACCATAGTGCTTATACTGCACTTTTGTGATGCAAAAGTCACTTCACCACAAACATAGCAGAAGTTATCTGCACTGTTCACACAAGTACGAGGCATCTCTGCTCACTTTGGCTAAACAGAAATGTGTCCCTTTGCAAAATCAAACACTGACAAATAAGAGAGCACGACACTGTATGATTTCTAGAGCTGATATAGCGCAATTTGTTCAGCAGAGTGATGTAAGCTTCGTTATGATTGCATCATCCATGACTTCTAGGAATAACATGATGCAATTCATATCATGTATGACGCAATACCAGCTTCAGATTGCATCATTCATTGTTTTGCCTAAAAAGCAAGTACTGTCCAAATCCAGTCATAGATTTATTCATAGATCCAGTCAAAGGTGTATTTTAGTCATTTCTGGTTTAAAATGAGATCCCTTCCCTTTATAACTCACTTATCCTCCGCCATTCCCAAGTCAGGGGTCGTATATACTGACCCAATAGCATATCTTGAAAACTAGAGCCAATCAACAATTTTAAGCATCATTTTCGTTCTCAGTGACCCAGAATTAGTAAAGTTTGACTACATTTATTTCAGAAGCATTTTGGCTGTAGAGCAGTGTATTGGATCAGATCATGAGTTATTGCTGAAGTCAATGAGGTTGAGACAGAGTGACTAAAAAAGTGTCAAGAATGAAGATCTCACCCGGATAAACTGAAAGGACCAGACATCAGGAAAGAATACAAAGAAGCCATGCAGAAAACCATCAAGTCCCTGGTGAAGGAAGAAATGAAAGTTGAAGAGAAATGGAAGATTGAAAATAATGGCATTGAGAGAGTGGCTGAACAAGTGTTGGGCTACAAAGCGGATAACAGATAAAGTGCTGCAGCTAAGAGACAGGCAGCTGAAGGAGAATAAAAAAAGAAGATGCAAGATTAAGAACTGAGTAAGATGGGTTGACCAGACAGATAAAACAGAAAGCAAAGAGAAACAGCTGGATAAGCAAACAATGTAAAAATACAGAAGACAAGATGAAGAGAAAGGAGGCTTATATTGCAAGTTAACAGAACTTAGTGGGACACATGGAGTTGAAAATATCAGCAGTGAAAGAGAAGCAAGAGGAAATAACTGAGGACAAACAAGCAAAGAATAAGTGATACATATAATACTTTGAAGAGCTGTACAATGTGCAGCACACATTGATGAATTAGTCCTAGAGAAGCTGATGGAGAGCAGATTCCGGAATTCTCAGAGGAAATAGTAAAGGTCTTGATAAAAAGTTTGAAAAAGAAAAAGGTCCAGGAAGTGACAACATAACCACAGACCTTTTGCAAATAGGTGGTAAAGGTAATGCATAAACTATTCAATAAAATTTACAAAGAAAAGCAAGTGATGAGTGAATAGGGGAAAGCAATGATAATACAAGTCTATAACAAAGGAGACACGAGTGAGTGCAAGAACTGCAGAGGAATCAGCATATTGGATGTGCCAGGGAAAGCATTCACCAAGACATTGCAGAGGAGACTAAAGAGGCACGTCGAAGCAGGACTTGCAGAGTAATAGGCCAGATTTACACCAGGTGAAGTACAATAGACCAGCTATTTGTGATAAGACTCACATTGGAGAACCATTGCAGAATACAACTGAACCTGCTACAACAACTTTAGATTTCAAACAGGTTTTTGATAACATTTTGGCAGAAAAAGTTATGGCACGTTTTCAGAATGTATACCAGCCCTGAGAAATTGATCAAACTGATAGAAAACATCGAGAGCAATTTGATGGGTGCAGCGTGGTAAATAAGAAGAAACTGACAGAATGGTTCAGGACAACCATAGGAGAGTGAGACAAGGATTCACACTATTGCCAGATTTGTTCAACTTGGTACCGGAAGGTGCTATACTTGTTACTGCAAGCAACAAAATAGGAGGAGGCATGTTATGTGAGAAAACAGTGAAAACTTTGATTTGCAGACAGTATTGACCACCTAGCATTGAACAAGGAGGATTTACAGAGAACAACTGACAAGATAGACCAGGAAAACAGAAAATTAACATTAAAGATGACCAGAGAACACACACACACAAGGCTGGAAGCCAAGAGGACGAGGTAAAGATCAAAGTCAGAGACAAAGGCTGCAAATATGTAAAGCTTAATCCCACCAATGGTACTCCAGAGAAAATTATTTTTAGCGGATTTAATCTGTTTTACAGATGCTGGAAACACAGAGACAGGCAAAAGAGAATTTAAAAAGAAAACAACTTCATTTTGCTTTAATCTCAAGTAGATGCATTTTTGTAACTTCCAAATTCTAATGTAAATTTCAAATTAGTGCTATATGAACTGAGGCCCTGATCCTGCCTTGTGAGCAGTGTGGGATTACTGAGATCAAAGCAGTTCTATGAGGGTTCAGCAGTCTGTCTGCGTGGATCATAATACTGGATCAGGGCCCAAGGCAGTTTAAGATAAGAGAAATAATTTGTTCCAGCCTGATTTCTAGACTTAAGAACGTAAGAACTGCCATACTGGGTCAGACCAAAGGTCCATCAAGCCCAGTATCCTGTCCTATGACAGTGGCCAATGGCAGGTGCCCCAAAGGGAATGAACAGACAGGTTATCATCAAGTGATCCATGCCCTGTCACCGAATTCCAGCTTCTGGCAAACAGAGCTAGGGACACCATTCCTGCCCATCCTGGCTAATTGCTGTTGATCAACCTATCTTCCATGAATCTATCTAGCTCCCTTTTGAACCCCGTTATAGTATTGGCCTTCACAACATCCTTTGGCAAGGAGTTCCAGAGGTTGACAGTGCGTTGCATGAAAAAATACTTTCTTGTGTTTGTTTTAAACCTGCTACCTATTTAATTTAATTTGGTGGCCCCTTGTTCTTGTATTATGAGAAGGAGTAAATAACACTTCCTTATTTACTTTCTCTATATCACTCATGATTTATAGACCTCTATCATATATCCGCCCTTAGTTGCCTCTTTTCCAAGCTGAAAAGTTCCAGTCTTATTAATCTCTTCTCATACGGAAGCTGTTCTTACCCCTAATCATTTTTGTTGCCCTTTTCCAATTCCAATATATCTTTTTTGAGATGGGGCGACCACATCTGCACGCAGTATTCAAAGTGTGGGTGTACAATGGATTTATATGGAGGCAATACGATGTTTTCTGTCTTATTATCTATCCCTTTCTTGATGATTCCCAACATTCTGTTCGCTTTCTTGACTGCCGCTGCACATTGAGTGGATGATTTCAGAGAACTATCCACAATGACGCCAAGATCTCTTTCTTGAGTGGTAACAGCTAATTTAGACCCCATCATTGTATATGTAGTGGGGTGTCTGCCCCACCCCCATGTTAGAGGGGGCTGCAGTAGGCCAGTGGGCCTGCACAGGCGAACAGCCAACCAGAAAAGGACTTATTGGGAGCCAATCAGGGCCCAGATTGGAGGCAGCCAATCAGGGCCCGGTTCAGCCCTATAAAAAGGCTGCTCAGGGAGGGAGCAGGCTGTCTGTCCCAGGCCTTCGACGGGGTAAGGTCTGTCTCCAGAGCGGAGAAACTAGCACCAGGGACAGCGCAGTACTGGGCAGGCCCGGGGGAGCAGACGGGAACTCCAGCCCGGTGTCTGCCATGCTGCAGGCCTTGAGGGGAAGGGCCTAGCCGGTGCGAGGGGCCGAAGGGGAAGCGACCCAGGGATGTGGGCAGACGGAGGGAGAGGAGGGCAGGACGGCTGCCACTAGAGGGTCCCTGGGTTGGGACCCAGAGTAGTGGATGGGCCTGGGTCCCCCCCTTCCCCCTTGCCTTACACCTGGCCGTCTTGGGCTGCACCAACCCCCTGCCAAGAAGGGTGTGACTTTGGGGGTGCAGTTGCCCACATTGACTGGGGCACAGAGAGACAGCTGATTGATCTTCCCTCCCCCCGGAAGGAGGCGAGGATGGACTAAGGGGCACTGCCAAAGAGGACGCCGCAAGTGGGGAGCAACGTGGGTGCACACGCCAACCGAGGGCGAGAGGACGGACGGGACACCACCAGGAGGGGGCGCTCCACTGGACAGAGCTAATTCCCAGAGACAATCAGTAGGAGGTGCCAGGTGGTGAGTCCCAACCTATCACAGTATAGTTAGTATGTTTTCCAATGTGCAGTACTTTGCATTTATCAACATTGAATTTCATCTGCCATGTTGTTGCCCAGTCACCCAGTTTTGTGAGATCCTTTTGTAGCTCTTCACTGTCTGCCTGGGACTTAACTATCTTGAGTAGTTTTCTATCATCTGCAAATTTTGCCTCCTCACTGTTTACCACTTTTTCCAGATTGTTTATGAATGTTAAATAGGACTGGACCCAGTACGGATCCCTGGGGGACACCACTATTTACCTCTCTCCATTCTGAAAACTGACTATTTATTCCTACTCTTCGTTTCCTATGAGTTGAGCAAGTATTGAAGAAAAGTTATTCCACAAATATTCCTTCATTATTTTAAATAAATATAATAGCCTTTGTACCTTCAGTGTGTTCTTTCAGTGATTAATACTGCAAGACAATTAACTCTTATGAAGAAGTCCTGTAGAATTTAATTAGGATGAAATACCATTAGGACTCTAGAAATTTATTAGGGTTCTACATAATTTAATAGAATTCTATTATTTCTATATTATTTTTTGAACCACTGTGTAGAAGGAATATAATTCCCTGTTACATATAAAAGTTAGGTTTTTTTAAATTAAATTCTACAAGACAGGAATTCTCAAACTCTTATAGAGATGTTCTTGTGGAGAACCTCATCTCCCATTTGTGCTTGCATGAATCATGTCCCTTTTTACTCCAGAGTCCATGACATGCCTGTGGTAACTATAGCAATCATCCAACCAGGTATCAGAAATGTATGTAACCTATGTGACATAGGTATCCAATTAAAATTAACAGATTGAATTTCAAATAATATTTTCAATGAACAGCTCATGAAGTATCCACAAACCAAGATTTTAGAATTTTTTTCCAGTTGCTTATATTGGAATCTTGCTTGTTCATGGGTTTATTTATATACAGAGAGACAAACCAACAAAGACCACTTTAGCTAAGGATTTTGACATTTCTATTTTCCATATCCCAAAATTCAGTCCGAGGAAGAGCATGGATGGATTTTGGGCATGTACACTAGGTCCTTCTTAAAGTTTGCTAATGTGCTGAATATTTCAAATATTAAATTTTGGAATCAATCTCAGGTGAAACAAAATTAATCTGGCTGGTACAACTAGAAAAAGAATCTTATGCCTGACTCACTAGTGTGTTAAGGCCATTTTGGTATCAAAATGCACCTCAAAACCCAGCTTATTAATTGTCTGTGTATTAAAATGAGAATATATTGCTATGGAAAAGTTGTTAATAAAATGCATGTTTTCTGGTGGGAAGACTTACATGACTGAAGCTAGAGCTGCTCGGAACATTTTTGCTTAAATTAATTTTTAGCAAAATGTTGTTTCACTTAAGCTGAAGAGGGAAGTGTAGAGACGTTTATGAAAGATTGTTATTTGGAGATGCTCCCTCATCAGGGACTGTATTGTGAGTGTGGGAATTTGGAGATGTGCTCTGGAGGCACATGGCTCTGTGAAGCAGTTCACCAGAGATGCTCTTCGGTTTGTTTTATTAAAGTTTTATTCCTTTCTCATTCATAGGTTTGTTATTTAATGAACCCCAATATAATTACAGGAAGGTTTTGGGGTTGGGGTACGGAGAAGAAAGAGACCAATACATGTGTGCATGCACACACAAGAGCATGCACAAAATAGCTGGGTAGTTATCCCAGGCCAGCTCCCTATGGGAAACCCAGGTTCAAATCCCTGCTCAATCTGATGTGAAGGGATGGGAGTTAAAAAAAAAAAAAAAAAAAAAAAGCTCTGTTTGAACTAGGCACAGCAGAGACTTGAATCTGCATCTGTCACATCCCAACCTAGGGCCTTTGCCTGCAAGCTACAGGGGAGAACATGATGGATACACATTTGTAAAAGAACTTGAAAGGTTTTGTTTTAATTCCAAATGAGTGACAAAAATAAGTTTTGAAACCTTGAAAGCTGCCACAAAATGATATTGTGCTCTAATTGCAGATCTAAGTGGAATGTAAAAATCAATGGTTGTAAACTATTTAGAAAGGATTGAGTGGGCAATAGAGGAGGGAGGAGTGGCATTCAATGTCAAAAATGGCATGTCTTGTTTCCAAGTCACTGACAACTTGGAAGCAAATGATCTTGGATTCTTATGGATCATGTTCTAAACAGATAAAACAGAAAATGGGGTACAAGTTGATGTCTGCTATAGACCACCAAATCACACTAGAAAACAGAATGACTGTCTCTTTAGGTACCTTTCTATAATGCATAGATCTATCCGAGAGGAGGTATGCTAAGTGCTGCATTAGGGGGGCTGTGTTGGTGAGTATCAGTGTCTGTTGTGGGGACAGTTTGACAATGTGCTTGATTGTTTGAAAAGTATGAATTGGGAGTGCTTTGTTCCAGGTGGGCCTGATTGTTCTAAAAAGGCAGCCAGTTGCAAACCAGCTGAACGGCGAACAGAGTGAGTTTGACTGGGAGTTTGCCTGGGGAGAGCCCCCTGAGGTGTTCATCTTGCAGGCTTAGGCTTCTCTGAGTAGTTACGGCAAAAGCTGAGGCAGCTCTTAGAAGGAAGGTAATATGGATGGTGAGCAATCAGCTGTTGTGACCTGCACAGGATGTGCCATGTTTGTCTTTCTTCCACAGGACAGAAGCGACTTTTTACAAAGTGCAAGCTGGTCTCCATATTGGAAAAGAAGGTTCAAGGACAGGAGAAACAAATAACAACCCTGTGTTGCATAAGAGAAAATGACCATTTCCTGGACAGATGTCAGGATATGCTTCTGCGGGCACAACAGTCTGAAGCATCAGAGCAGGCTGCGCAGTGGGGACAGAAGGACAGTGAAGAAGCTTGGCAGCATGTGACCTCCCAAAGGAGAAAGAGGAGCATCCATGTACCAGCAATACAGAAACAGGTGAGCAACTGTTTCCATGTTCTCTCCACTGGTACTAATACAGAGTGGACTAGATGATACATCTGAGGGAAGGGAGCAGAAGGAGACTCCACTGATTGGAAGGCATGAGATGCACTGTACTAGGGATGGGGGTTCCACGACCACCACTTCCAAGCGAAAGAGGCGGGTGGTGGTGGACAGGGATTCCTTCCTAAGGAAGACTGAGTCCTCTATCTGCCATCGAACTGAGAAGTGTGCTGTTTGCCAAGAGCTAGGATTCACGATGTGATGGAGAGACTGACGAGACTCCTCAATCCCTTGGATCACTACCCCTTCCTGCTTCTCCACGTGCACACCAATGATACTGCCAAGAATGACATTGAGCAGATCACTGCAGACTACGTGGCTCTGGGAAGAAGGATAAAGGAGTTTGAGGCACAAGTGATGTTCTCGTCCATCCTCCCTGTGGAAGGAAAAGGCCCAGGTAGAGACTGTCGAATCATGATGTTGTGGTGGGAGTCTGCTATAGACCACCAGACCGGGGGATGAGGTGGACAAGGCTTTCTTCAGGCAACTAACAGAAGTTACTAGATCACAGGCCCTGGATCTCATGGGGGACTTCAATCACCCCGATATCTGCTGGGAGAGCAATACAGCAGTGCACAGACAATCCAGGAAGTTTTTGGAAAGTGTAGGGAACAATTTCCTGGTGCAAGTGGAAGAACCAACTAGGGGCAGAGCTCTTTTTGACCTGCTGCTCACAAACAGTGAAGAATTAGTAGGGGAAGCAAAAGTGGATGGGAACCTGGAAGGCAGTGACCATGAGATGGTCGAGTTCAGGATCCTGATACAAGGAAGAAAGGAGAACAGCAGAATACGGACCCTGGACTTCAGAAAAGAAGACTGACTCCCTCAGGGAACAAATGGGTAGGAACCCCTTGGAGAATAACATGAGGGGGAAAGGAATCCAGGAGAGCTGGCTGTATTTAAAAAAAATCCTTATTGAGGTTGCAGGAATAAACCATCCCGATGTGTAGAAAGAATAGTAAATATGGCAGGCGACCAGCTTGGCTTAACAGTGAAATCCTTGCTGATCTTAAACACAAAAAAGAAGCTTACAAGAAGTGGAAGATTGGACAAATGATCAAGGAGGAGTATAAAAATATTGCTCAGGCATGCAGGAATGAAATCAGGAAGGCCAAATCACACTTGGAATTGAAGCTAGCAAGGGATGTTAAGAGTAACGAGAAGGGTTTCTATAGGTATGTTAGCAACAAGAAGGTGGCCAGGGAAAGTGTGGGCCCCTTACTGAATTGAGGAGGCAAACTAGTGACAGAGGATGTGGAAAAAGCTAATGTACTCAATGCTTTTTTGGCCTCTGTCTTCACGAACAAGGTCATCTCCCAGACTACGGCACTGGGCAGCACAGTATGGGGAGGACGTGACCAGCCCTCTCTGGAGAAAGAAGTGGTTCAGGACTATTTAGAAAAGCTGGATGAGCACAAGTCCATGGGGCCGGATGCACTGCATCCAAGGGTGCTAAAGGAGTGGCGGATGTGATTGCAGAGCCATTGGCCATTATCTTTGAAAACTCATGGCGATCGGGGGAGGTCCCGGATGACTGGAAAAAGGCTAATGTACTGCCCATCTTTAAAAAAGGGAAGGAGGAGGATCTGGGAAACTACAGGCCAGTCAGCCTCACCTCAGTCCCTGGAAAAATCAGAGCGGGTCCTCAAAGAATCAATTTTGAAGCACTTAGAGGAGAGGAAAGTGATCAGGAACAGTCAGCCTGGATTCACCAAGGGCAAGTCATGCCTGACTAACCTAATTGCCTTCTATGATGAGATAACTGGCTCTGTAGATGAGGGGAAAGCAGTGGACGTGTTATTCCTTGACTTAACAAAGCTTTTGATACGGTCTCCCACAGTGTTCTTGCCAGCAAGTTAAAGTAGCATGGGCTAGATGAATGGACTATAACGAAGATAGAAAGCTGGCTAGATCGGGCTCCACGGGTAGTGATCAATGGCTCCATGTCTAGTTGGCAGCTGGTATCAAGAGGAGTGCCCCAAGGGTCGGTCCTGGGGCCGGTTTTGTTCAACATCTTTATTAATGATCTGGATGATGGGCTGGATTGCACCCTCAGCAAGTTCGCAGATGACACTAAGCTAGGGGGAGAGATAGATACACTGGAGGGTAGGGATAGGTTCCAGAGTGATGTAGACAAATTGGAGGATTGGGGCAAAAGAAATGAGGTTCAACAAGGACAAGTGCAGAGTCCTGCACTTAGGACAGAAGAATCCCATGCACTGCTACAGTCTAGGGACCGACTGGCTAGGCAGGAGTTCTGCAGAAAAGAACCTAGGGGTTACAGTGGACGAGAAGCTGGATATGATTCAACAGTGTGCTCTTGTTGCCAAGAAGGCTAGCCGCATTTTGGGGTGTATAAGTAGAAGCATTGCCAGCAGATTGAGAGACTTGATCATTCCCCTCTATTTGGCATTGGTGAGGCCTCATCTGTCCAGTTTTGGGCCCCACACTACAAGAAGGATGTGGAAAAACTGGAAAGAGTCCAGCGGAGGGCAACAAAAATGATTAGAGGGTTGGAGCAAATGACTAATGAGGAGAGGCTGAGAGCGCTGGGATTATTTAGTCTGTGGAAGAGAAGAATGAGGGAGGATTTGATAGCTGCTTTCAACTACCTGAAAGGGGGTTCCAAAGAGGATGGATCTACACTGCTCTCAGTGGTACCAGAGGACAGAAAAAGGAGTAATGGTCTGAATTTGCGGTGGGGAAGGTTTAGATTGGCTATTAGGAAAAAAAATTTCACTGGGAGGGTGGTGAATGGGTTACTTAAGGAGATTCCACCACCTCCCTCCTTAGAGGTTTTTAAGGTCAGGCTTGACAAAGCCCTGGCTGGGATGATTTAGTTGGGGATTGGTCCTGCTTTGAGCAGGGAGTTGGACTAGATGACCTCCTGAGGTCCCTTCCAACCCTGAGATTCTATGATTCTATGAATTATCATGGGGGATTTCAATTTGAGTGACATATGATGGAGATTTCTTGTTGCCAGTACTAAAACACTGTCACGATTTGGAAAATTAGAGATGACAACTTCCTACTCAAAGTGTTGCATCCAACATGAAGGAATTCTATCTTAGATCTCATCTTGACCAATTAAGAGCAACTGATCACAGAACTAAAAATATTGTGGTAGCTTGGGTACAAGTGATCATGACTTGACTACACTTGTGATGTGCAAACAGAAAGTGCAAATAGAATGAAGTCCATACCAGTAATAGCATACTTACTACTTTAACATGACAGTTTCATAAAACTGAATACAATGAGCCAGATCAGTTGGAAGAAAGAATGTTAACACAACAATGTGAATGATAATTGGGAACTGTTTAAGAATATTTTACTAGATGCTCAAAAATCTCAGAATCTAGCAAGAAGGCCACACTGGTTAAGAAACCAGCCTGCATGAGAGAGAAAGTAAAAGCAACTATATATATACTTTTATTCAGTACTATCAAATGTCCCTTTCTTCCCCATACACACACACACACACACACACACACACACTAGTGAATAAAAGTCCAAAGCTAGGAATTACAGCAAAATTTATGCGGTAAGCCAAAAGACACAAGGAGACATCATGGACAGCAGAGGTAAGGCTAATAAGGAGGGTTTGTTTGTTTTTTAAAGCCTATTACGGACAAAAGGAATCTTAACAATCCATTGGAAATGGTAGAATTTTCATTAATAATGCAGAAAAGGTAGAAACATTAGATAAATGTCTTTTATAATTGGGAAAAGGAAGATGATGTATTTATATCATATGATGATGATAGATGCCAACAGTAGCTCAGAAGGATGTTAAACAGCAGTTAATTAAACATGTCTAGTGTTAGTAATAGGCACAGCTAACTTGGGAGGTTATTTAAAGAGTCAGTTGAGGACCTGTCTAGACCATTAACACTGATTTTCACTAAGTCTTGGAACACTGCAGAAGTTCAGGAAGACTGTAAGGCCTTGTCTACACTACGAGAGTACTTCGATTTTAGTTAATTCGACTATGTGGAATCGATATTACTAAGTCGAACGTGTGTGTCCACACTAAGGACAGTAATTCGACTTTGTGAGACTTTGTGAGTCCACACTAACGGGGCAAGCGTCGACATTGGAAGCGGTGCACTGTGGGCAGCTATCCCACAGTTCCCGCAGTCCCCCCTGCCCTTTGGAATTCTGGGTCGAGCCCCAAATGCCTTCTGGGTAAAAAAATGTGTCGAGGGTGCTTTTGGGCGCCTGTCGTCATCCGTCCGTCACTCAAGCCCTCCCTCCCTCCCTCCCTCCCTGAAAGCGCCGGCGGGAAATAATTTCGCGCGCTTTTCTGATTACTGACAGCGCGGACGCCACAGCAGTGCGAGCATGGATCCCGCTGCGACCATCGCTGCAGTTGTGGCAGTTCTCAACGCCTCGCAGCTTCTCCTCCACCTGTACCAGAGGCAGCTGCAGATCAATCATGAGAGGAGGCTACGGCACTACCGTGACGGCATGAAGTCGGACACTAGCTCCGACCTCTCTGAGAACATGAGACCCAGCGCCCAGGACATCTCGCTGTCACTGGGTCTTGTTGATACTGTTGAACGGCGATTCTGGGCCCGTGAAACCAGCACGGAATGGTGGGACCGCATAGTGCTGCAGGTCTGGGATGAATCCCAGTGGCTGCACAACTTTCGCATGCGGAAGGGGACTTTCCTCGAACTGTGTGAGTTGCTGTCCCCTGCCCTGAAGCGAAAGGACACCCGGATGCGGGCAGCCCTGACTGTCCAGAAGCGAGTGGCCATAGCCCTCTGGAAGCTCGCAACGCCAGACAGCTACCGGTCCGTCGCTAACCAGTTTGGCGTGGGCAAGTCTACCGTGGGGGTTGCTGTTATGCAAGTAGCCAGGGCAATCGTCAAGCTACTGCTATCTAAGGTAGTGACCCTGGGAAACGTTGAGCTCATCAGAGATGGCTTTGCCGAGATGGGATTCCCAAACTGCGGTGGGGCTATAGATGGGACTCACATCCCTATCCTGGGACCGGACCACCAGGCCAGCCAGTACATAAACAGAAAGGGATACTTTTCCATGGTGCTGCAAGCACTGGTGGACCATCGGGGACGTTTTACCAATATCTACGTTGGATGGCCTGGCAAGGTTCATGACACTAGGGTGTTCAGGAACTCTGGTCTGTGTAGACGGCTGCAGGAAGGTCTTTACTTCCCGGACCACAAAGTAACTGTTGGGGATGTGGAGATGCCTACAGTCATCCTCGGGGACCCTGCATACCCGCTAATGCCCTGGCTCATGAAGCCCTACACTGGCGCACTGGACTCAGGGAAAGAACTATTCAACTACCGGCTCAGCAAGTGCAGAATGGTGGTGGAGTGTGCTTTTGGCCGTCTCAAGGGCAGATGGAGAAGCCTACTCACTCGCTGTGATCTCAGCGAGACCAATATCCCCATTGTGATAGCTGCTTGCTGTGTGCTCCACAATTTGTGTGAGAGCAAGGGGGAGACCTATATGTCAGGGTGGGAGGTTGAGGCAAATAGCCTGGCTTCTGATTACGTCCAGCCAGACAGCAGGGCGATTAGAAGATCACAGCGGGACGCACTGTGCATCAGGGAGGCTTTGAAAGCCAGGTTCCTGACTGAACAGGGTCTCCAGTGACTTTTTACTTTGTGGACACAGATGCTGAACCTGCCCCCGTTTCTTTACCCAGTTACTGTTGACTATCCTTCCAAGTTACATACCCCCTTCCCCACCTTCCCAACAAATAAAATCTGTTCTGTTCTGTTAATGAACAAGGTTCTCTTTTTTACTGTTTTCGCGGGAATGTTTTAAACCGGGGACGCAGACTGTGGCGGGGGGCGGGCTTACTGTTTTGATGCAAATGATGCTTCTAAAGTCCGGGAATGACAGGCTCCGCAGTGCTGCATTGGTTGTTTCAACGCAGCCTGCCAGCAGTCCTGGGCGGGACTGGATGTATGTGTCGGCCAAGTGACTTTCTGGCAGGGGGCGGAGGGTAACTGATCCCCTGCTGCGTGGCTCTGTGATCCAGGATAAGGACCGCGGCATAGGATCTCTAACTGCCCTCCCCCGACACAAAGTCACAGATCAACCCCCTCGCACCCCAGAACAAGAAAACCGCCTCCCAGACTGACCAGGGTAACTGGTGACTGTGCTGTGTATGTGTCCTGATGCTGGACCTGCCCCCGCCTCTGTAGCCTGCTACAGGTGACTGTCCTGTCCAAGTAACAAACCCCTTCCCCCCCTTCAGACAGAATCCCCTCCAAAAGACACTCTTGGAAACAGTACTTAACAGAAACAGATGTTTTATTACGAACCGCACATGAAAAGGGGGGGGGGGGGGAAGGAAACTTGGACATGGGCTAGTGTGAGATGGGTAGGAAAGGACTTTTCAAAGTTTGGAACGAGAGCCTTCCATTGCTGCAGCAGTGTGCAGTGGCCGACTGACAGTTTTAACGGCCCTTGCCGCCCCTCCTTCTTTGTACTTTTGGTGAGGGGGGTGTGGGACTTGGTGGCGGGGGAGGGCGGTTAGAGATAGACAGCAGCAGTGCTCTGTCCTCCTGCCTCCGGTCTTGCAGAACATCCACTAGGCGCCGGAGCGTCTCCGTTTGCTCCCTCATTAGTCCAAGCAGGGTTTGAGTAGCCTGCTGGTCCTCCTGGCGCCACCTCTCCTCCCGTTCCATGACTGCTCTGTGCATTTGTGACAAGTTCTCCCTCCACTGTGTCGTCTGGGCTGCCTGCTCTCGTGAGCACTCCATAAGTTCATAAAACATGTCTTCACGAGTTTTTCTCTTCCTTCTTCTAATCTGCGCTAGCCTCTGGGAGTGTGATGCCAGGCTGGGTTGGGAGACAGTCGCAGATGTGTCTGTGGGAATGGGAAAAAGGGAGTAAATTCCTGAGACAGATAAATGAAGTTGCTAACAAAGAGCATAGTCTTTCTCTGTGAACAACACCATGCACTGCACCTTTCACATGCGCACTCAGGACAAGGTCGAATTTTCGGCCCTCGCCTTATGTGTCTGGGGTCCTGCAGTTGCGATCAGAGAAGCGTTGCAGGACACCTCTACTTCTGCTGCGGGAAAACATGGTAAGCCGTAGACTTGTGGCAGCTTAAACATGTAATAGTAGCACTGGGCTCCTTTCGCACTGAATGCAAGGCCACTCTCTGCTGGCAGCAATCAGGGAAGCATGAGCTCTGCCCCTGTCCCACCACCTCGCGGCTGTCCCCGGGAAAGATCCCTGTATGCTGCCCCTCTGCCGCCTCCACCGCGTGGCTGTAAAGCAGTCCAAATACTAACATTCCCCTCCCTAATTTAAAGCAGGGCGTCATGTGTGACATAACCCTCATGAGGATCTCGGAGACCGAGAGGGGAAGGATGCTGCGTGAATGCATGCAGAGGCCTGGGCCATATGCCGCCATGCTGTGCCGCGCACTGATCCCCGACTACCTCATGGACTCATGGCGTGGGAACGTGTGCTACCACGGGGGACCAAACAAGATTGCCCTGCCGTTGAACCTCGTGCGCATGCTGGAGCGGTACCTCCAGGAGAGCTATGCGGAGCTATCCCAGGAGGACTGTCTGTCCATTCCCGGGCACATTGACCGCCTTTTCCTTTAAGTTGAGCATAACGGACTACAGAGTGGAGGGGCCGTGTTGTGGACTAATCATGAATATCCGGACAGTACTTGATTTTCTATACATAGTTAGTAGTAAAAAGTTTACTAAGCCAACTAAATCATGAACAACAAATTACTGATATAGTTATTATTCCTGTTTTGTTATAAATAAAAGTTTCTATGTTTAACTGAGTGACTGAAAAGCCCATTCTTAACAATATAAATATTCCACTTATGTTAAAATGAAATGTTTAGATGTTTAAAGCACTCACTGCTTGATCCTTCCCCTGATTCGGTGTCCGGGGTAAGGGCTGTGGACGGTTGGTAGGGGATCTCGGTAAGGGTGATGAAGAGCTCCTGGCTGTCGTTGAAATCAGCGGTGCAAGCGCTGTCGACTGCCTCGTCCTCCTCATCTCCTTCCTCATCTTCCCCGTCACCTAACATTTCCGAGGAGGAACCGGCCGTGGACAATATCCCATCCTCGGAGTCCACGGTCAGTGGTGGGGTAGTGGTGGCGGCCGCACCTAGGATGGAATGCAGTGCCTCGTAGAAACGTGATGTGTGGGGCTGGGATCCGGAGCGTCGGTTTGCCTCTTTGGTTTTTTGGTAGCCTTGTCTCAGCTCCTTGATTTTCACGCGGCACTGCGTTGCATCCCGGCTGTATCCTCTCTCTGCCATGGCTTTAGAGATCTTCTCATAGATCTTTGCATTCCTTCTTTTGGAGCGCAGCTCTGAAAGCACGGACTCATCGCCCCACACAGCGATGAGATCCAAGACCTCCCGATCAGTCCATGCTGGGGCCCTCTTTCTATTAGATTGCACGGCCAACTCTGCTGGAGAGCTCTGCATCGTTGCTAGTGCTGCTGAGCTCTCCACGCTGTCCAAACAGAAAATGAGATTCAAACTGGCCAGACAGGAAAAGGAATTCAAATTTTCCCGGGGCTTTTCCTGTGTGGCTGGTCAGAGCATCCGAGCTCTAAGTGCTGTCAAGAGCGTCAACAGAGTGGTGCACTGTGGGATAGCTCCCGGAGCTATTACCGTCGATTTCCATCCACACCTAGCCTAATTCGATATTGCCATTTCGAATTTAGCGCTACTCCTCTCGTTTTCGAGGATTACAGAAGTCGAATTTAAAAGAGCTCTATTTCGAACTAAGTAGCTTCCTGGTGTGGACGGGTGCAGGGTTAATTCGATGTAACGGCGCTAAATTCGATATAAGCTCCTAGTGTAGACCAGGCCTAAGAAAGCTAAAGATATATGGGACAACCCAGATAACTGTCATAGATCCTGGGCAAAACAATGGAATGGTTGATACAGGATACTATTAAAGAACTTAATATAATTAATGCCAATCAACATGAATTTATGGAAAATAGATCCTGTCAGACTGATTTGATTTTTTTTATGAGATTACAAGTTTGATTGATAAAAGGTAATAGTGTTCATGTAATAGACTTCTGTGAAGCATTTGCCTTGGTACTGTACACCATTTTGATTAAAAACTAGAATGACACAAAATAAACATAGCACATTGTGATGGAGTGTCCATAAATTCCCATAGAAAATGCCCTTCAGCAATTTTTCTTCCAATAGGAAGATGACTCACTACAGAGACCCCAAATCACCTCCTTATCAACAAAAGGGCAATGCAACCGCCTCCTTTCTGTTCTCCTTGTATACCTAGAACTACCTTTATAATTTCTTGT
The DNA here is from genome assembly GCF_028017835.1 of Emys orbicularis. Taxonomy (NCBI): domain Eukaryota; kingdom Metazoa; phylum Chordata; order Testudines; family Emydidae; genus Emys; species Emys orbicularis. The sequence goes on along the minus strand of NC_088687.1, from coordinate 90,530,326 downwards.
GTTATGGCTATTGAACTTAGTGCAAAAGGGGAAAAATGGTATTACCCCTTTTGATCTGAACTGCTAGCCAAAGTCATAGGTTATTCCAGTTGGGAGGAGAAATTGATAATAGAGTCTGATACCTTTGATGGAATCTTGTTTGTTTTCAAAGACATGTTTCAAACAACAGGAGACAGTTTCCTTGCTCACACCAAACATTTTTCAGCCAGTCGTCCCCCTCCCCTCCAAAAAAAAGCACTCTAGGTTTTTTTCTGCAGGGTTGTGCTACCAGCTGCTAGTTCAGGCTGTCTCTCACTTTCTGCTCCTTCTGTCTTTCGGTGGGGTGGTCTACATTGGGAACTTACATCAGCATATCTCCATCTCTCAGGAGTGTGAAAAATCCACAGCCTTGCGAGAGGTAGCTATTTCAACCTAATTCCTGTGGTAGATAGCACTAGGTCAACAGAAGAATTCTGTCAACCTATCTACTGCCTTTTAGAGACATGAATTATCTAATGCTGACAGGAGAACCCCCTCCCATCAGCATAGGTAGTGTCTACACTGAAGCACTACAAGATGAAAAAGGGCCTGGCTACACTTGCAGATGTAGAGCGCTGGGAGTTAAACAAGCCTTCGGAGACCGCAGCAGGGAAAATGCTGCCCTGTGTTTACACTGTCAGCTGCAAACGCACTGGCGTGGCCACATTAGCACCTCTTGCAATGCCACAAAGAGCAGTGCATTGTGTTAGCTTTTCAAATGGGGTGGGTGGGGTGGAGTGTGACAGAGTGTATGTTGTGTGTATGTGGGGGGGGAGAGAGTGGGTTTTTGGGGTGCTGAGAGTGTATCAGCATGCTGTCTTGTAAGTTCAGACAACAGCAGACTCCCCCACCCCAACCTCTCTCTCTCTCTCTCTCACGCACACACACACAGGGGCTGTTAAAACAGAGATGGCTATCAGATCAAACTTTAGTTTGTCCTCTTTGGTAAGTGGGGGAAAAAACTGGTTCAAACTGCCTATTCAGATTCAAAACTACTAAAATCTGCATTGACATTTTAGTCAGCACAACTCATTGAGAGACTTCTCATACATTTAAATAGTTTCATGCCATTCTAGCTTCCCTTTCATATTAATTATTCTCGTTTTCTCCTCAGTCAATAGTTATTTGGTTATGTTCCCCCACGTACATTTAAATCAGGTGCAAACTACTTTTAGATCTATACACACACACACACACACACACACACACACACACACACACACACACACACACACACACCTATCAGATATCTTTGGGAAATTGGCAGCTTTATGATTCCTTTAAATTCAGGGTTTCTAACAAATATTGCAGATAATTTACTGGCTAGTAACTGTATCCACAGCAAGTGAATAAAATCAAAATACCTATATAGTATACATTGCAGTATTTCCAGGTGAAATCTCTGTAACTGACTGTTTTCTATAGCGACAGGAGGTCAGATTCTATGATTGGAAACAGAGAAAACCCCTAATCATTTGAAAACCAACCTTTGTAGCAAAATATTTTGTATGAATCCCCATCTTCAGACATACGCAAATCTTTGCAACATGGTTACTTTTACCACCAGAATTTTTGTGATGCTGAATTTAATTTAAACATAGTAGGAAGTGAATCCTGTTAATGCTGATAACTCCTTTGGAAGAGGTTTTTAAATACCAGCAGCTATGGATAGTCATTCTAAATAGGTTCTGTACCCATCTAAGAATTTTAAACAGCTGAGCTCCATTTGTGTGTGTATTATTCTATTATGACCCAAAAGTTAAATAAAAAAGGTTTAAGCATCAGTAGAAAAACAAAATCAATACAAACATGGCTCTTAGGATAATCCACTCATTTTCTTGGAAAAACAAAGGGCTGAGACTTTGTTTCAAACAAGCCTCACAGATAATTGAAACTATTGGACTTTGTTCAGTGTTTTTGCCAAAATTCCCCCACCCCAGTTAAACTGGACAACTGGTGAATGCAAATGAATGACCTCACTGACAAAAGTTGTACATACACATTTTAAGCAAGTCACATTTGTATGTGCTGAAATCACAGCAAACTACTTAATTGACAGAGGAAAGCCCTCACAATGCAGGATGGAGAAAGGAAAATGAATTTCACATTCAGCTGTTACCTATGTTCTTGTCTGACTGAAAAGTTGCTTGATCCCTTTTTGCTTAACTATAAAAGTTCTGCTGATGAAGCCTGTCTAAATGGCTAAAATTTAGAAGGCAACAATATATTGCAAATATGGTACAAAGAAATGCTGAATTCCTTTCAAGTCAGAACAGCAAGAGTGTACTGTGTTAAAGAAGAAACAAAGTTGAAAATGGAGGTCATTCTTGTGTTTGGTGATGTGTTTCTTTTCTGGGATTTAAAGTGCAGTACAGAGAAGTCTGATTAATTGTGCTCTTGAAGTAGAGATAGAAATACAGTAGCCTGGACTTTGTTTTCCTTTCTCAATATTTAATTTAACTGTTACCTTTCCTTTTTTGTGACTCAGTCTGTCTAGGGGCAATGATGAGCTCCCAAAATCCTAATAACCAGTTCCCTACTGGGTCCTTGGTGGCACTTTGGCAGCAGCGGCGGGCCCCTTCACTCGCTCTGGGTTTTCGGCGGCATTTCGGTGGCGGGTCCTTCACCCGGAGCGAGTGAAGACCCCCCCCACCCCCGCCGCCAAAGTGCCGCCGAAGACCCGGTAGGGAACCGCGCGGTGAGTACAAGCCCCACGTTCCTGTCTCCCCCCCACCTATCCGACCCCAACCCACTTCCTGCCCCCAACTGTCCCCCTCAGAACCCGCAACCCATCAACACCCAGCTCCTTGTCCCCTGACCACCCCCCTCCCGAGACTTCCCACCCTAACTGCCCTCCAGGACTCCACCCCCTACCCAACTTGCCCCGCTCCCTGTCCCCTGACTGCCCCGACCCCATCCACCACCACCCCGACAGACCCACGGAACTTGCACGCCTACCCAACCCCCCCGTTCCTGGTCCCCTGACCGTCCCCCCAGAACCTCTGCCCCCTCCAACTGCTCCCTGCCCCTTATCCAACCTCTCCTCCCAACCCCTTACCATGCTGCTCAAAGCGGCAGGAGCTGCAGAGGTGCCCAGAGCGCTGGCGCCGGCGGCGCGGCGCACTGGGGCTCTGTAAGGGGGGGGAGCGGGTGGGGGAAGCGGGGGAGGGGCCAGGGGAGCCTCCCCAGCTGGGAGCTCAGGCGGGCCGGACAGGACGGTTTCGTGGGCCGGATGTGGCCTGCGGACCAGAGTTTGCCCACCCGCTGACCCCTTTAACAACCGGTTCTACACCGGCTTCTAAATTTAGCAACCGGTTCTTGCGAACCGGTGTGAACCGGATCCAGCTCACCACTGTCTAGGGGTATTTTGTGATCAGTGCATTGTGTAGTATCTACAATATTGATATGTAGAGTTTATTGTAATGATCAATAAAGGAATGGTGTTGATCTGTATGAATGGAACCTAGCATAAATGCATGGCTTTATTAGGAACTCTTTGGGAATGCTTCATAATGTAAAACGATTGCACTGGTTTTCTGTTGCCAAGTCATATTAATGTTACTTAAGTATCTGCAGAACAATTACTTCCAGCACTAGAACATTGCTTTCTCGGATCCGAAATATATGATCTAATTGAGGACTACCTTCAGTTTTTCTTGGGGAAAAAACAAATACACATGATATTTGGGATACAGTAGAAGCCTTTGTGTGCTGACTGGCTGAAATTGGGAAATGCTGTAAAGGGATTGTGAAGTTGCAAGATGTGAGAAGTACATGCCATTATACCACATTATGTATTGAGTGCATTCTTGCAATCTGATACTAGAAGTGTCTCCTTTTTAACATTTAAAAATCAAAAGAAAAAAGTTTAAAAGTGATGGAATTAGGGGGGAAATGAAGCATGAAAAATGGAGTTCATGAACACACACATTCTAAAATATGTAGGTGGGTTTCTTTTTGATTTTTGTAGGACACTATCAAACTTCATGGCATATTCACACATTTGTCCTTTATCACAGAGTCTGCCTCAGGGGTGGCCTCTGTGGGTCCAAGAGCTCGGACTCCAGCCTGAGCTCAGAAGTCTACACAGCAAAGAAACAGCCCTGCAGCCCAAGCACCATGAGCCTGAGTAGGCTGGCACAGGCCTGCAGTGGGTTTTTCTTTGTTGTGTAACCATACCTACATATGAAAGAAGGCTCTGTGCTATTTTTGGTAATTGCATGTCACCAGTGACCAGCACAGACAGGCCCCTCCTCCTTTTCTCTTTTTTGATTAGTCCAGGTAAAAAAAGTAGATGTTCTTAGGGTCTAGGGCAGTGGTCGACAACCTGTAGCCCATCAGGGTAATTCACTGACAGGCCGCAAGACTGTTTGTTTACATTGACCGTCCTCAGGCACGGCCGCCCGCCGCTCCCAGTCGCCGCGGTTCGCCGTTCCCAGCCAATGGGAGCTGCGGGAAGCTACATTTGTGTCTGCAACCATCCCAGCATTTCATTCCATTGCGGGGAAGGGTGAAAGATGGGGCCACCTTTGGACCGCCTGGATCATTTTGCATGGTTCCCTCTTAAATATCTCTTATGATTTCACAAATGCTGCCTGTTCAAAATGGAATATAACTATGGTCACTCACGTACTCAGAAATGCAACCTTGGTAATTCATGTCATGTTGGGAGTTTGTCTTTTAGGGTCTCAGTCCTATCTGAAATTTCAATTGAAGTCAGAGGACTATTTAAAAAAAAATGGGACAGTCTTGCAGTCCTTAAACTAGCACATCCTTAGGGAACTATAGAAAGTTAGTCAATTTCTTGAAGATCTTGAAATATTATAATAGGAAAAGGCAACTTTTATGCATTTTCTGTTTTCTCCTTTTCATAGTTTCGATGAGTATTACCCAAAATAAGAATGCAAATTGTGCATTATTTCCTCTTGCTTTGAATAAATGCTAAGCAAGAACACCACATAGATAGCTGGGAAAGCATGCCATCAATTATATGTGGCAGGAAGCCATTAATATAAAAGTGGGTCATTTCATGAAAACTGTGTCTTAAATAACACTGCCTTAGCCTATTAAAGAATATAAAGCAGCTATTCCATATGATTCTGTGTTTTAGGTTAATTCTTTAAATTAGTAGTGGCCATAAAATACTATCTCCAGGGACTTATTTACTTTTAAATAGCTATATTTTTACTCTGGTTTTCAGAAGTCTATGAAGCATTTAATGTTATTTCAGTATCACTTTATACAAGCCCTCTCTATTAATTTGCAATAATTTTAAGGAATCTCTAATGGTCTGTATAAGACTAAGATATAATCTTGTGGGAAAATGAAAGCTCCTTTTTTCTCTTGCGTTGTGCTGACTCAAGGAACATTTGAGTCAGCACAATACATAGAATGAGGGCCTCAGATAATTTACTGTGAAGTCTAATATTAACATGAACTATTTTTCTATCTTTTTAGGATGCACAAATAAAATGAGCTTTCAATAGGCAAAAACTGTTGGATTAGAGTTTGCCATGTTTATTAATTGAAATGTTTTACAGTTTTTCAGAGAGCTGTTGTCAAAGACAGGATTCACAGGCAAATCGCACTTAAAAGTGAGAAGTTTTTAGCTGATAAATGAAGCTGTAAAGGTTATAATAGGTTCAGAAACAAAGATATTTGTGCTTTGACTTCCTCTGCAGTTAATTATAAAGTAACACTCCAGGGATACATATAAACAAGTCAGCTACTTCTACATAATGTAGACAGAGGCTTGGGAAAGATTGCTTCATAATTCAAAGACTTAGGAATTCAGAGCTCCAACTCAGCAGCACTCAGCTACTGTCACAATGGGTGCCCTGGAACTGGGAACCTGAGGAACTCAATTTAGCTTTGTTAACTTATTACTCTGTTTTCTGAGTTGTCAGAAAGATTTGGGGGAAATCCTGGCTCCACTGAAGTCCCAGGGCCTGTTCTGTATGGAAGAACAGACAGACAGACAATATGGGGAATACTGCAGAGTTTTTCTTCCCCTTAGTCCCCAGGTTTTTAATAAGGAAAGAGCAACCATACCCTGTGTTATTAGTCCAGTCTGTTAGGGCAATAAGTGGAATTATTTTAAATGTAATCCTTCTAGAGCAGGTGTCCTCCATGTGAAACATAATTTGTAGCAATAAAAGTATGTTTCATATTTTACCACTTCTGCCTCACTTTTTTAAATGTTGTGAAGAGGATAGATAGAAAGAACGATGAGTGAACAAATTGTGACTGAAAAGAAAATGCCTTCCAAAAGGAACCATCCCCATAGGCAGTTTAATAGCCATGACAATTTCAAATAGAAAAATGAGCACAGGGGGCTAAATAGAGATCAATGAGAATGCCAGCACAGATCCAGATGCTGCTGCAAAAAGACAGATTTCTGAGTTCATCACCTGGAGTCTATTGCTGCCAAACGCATCTTGTCAGTGACCACTGGTATCGGCTGTAAAGCTGGGGCACATTAACTAGGATGCAAAGGACTGCACATCAGTCACTTTTCTAATATCAGCAGGCAAGCCTAACTGAAATTAACCACTTGTACCAATTTCATCTGTAGTAGGTCTGTCAGTCAGAAAACGGCTTTCCATATGCAAAAGCACAGACTTCAATGTTTGGAATAAGCATCTCCAAAATGCAATAATTTTCAGATGAATTACTGAATTCTTTAAAAGTGCTAGCTGCTAGGGGCTCCCTGTTAAGCTATCAATAGCTATTTTTGGTATTCAAATCAGATACTAATGCCTTAGAACTTAAAGGCTGCCCTAAATAAAAGAGCAAAGGTAAACTACAGCACCCAATATGTCATCTGCCTTTCTGTTGCTGTTAGTATTCTCATTGCAAAGAGCATGAAAATTAATCAATATGTAAGTTGTAATCAATCACCAAAAACAACCAAAGTGCAAAATTTCCACGTAATAGGCTACTCTATTGGTCCTATTCTATTAATACCGAGTTCTAGGTCCAGGAATCATACAGTAGTTGTATTTATCTTTGCTTTTCAAATGTTTATCATATTTAGATGCCATAGTCAGGGATGAACAGACTAATAGTAAAGTCTTGTACTGAATTCTGAAAACATCCAGAGACAACAGCCTTCTATTTTAATCTAATTGGAACTTCAGGATACACAGCAAGGGCTTGTTGCAGTGGTTTTAGAGGAAAATAAAGGGAAACGTGATCACTCACATGCCGTAAGCCTAGTTTTTTATTAAGGACTTAACAGAGTTTTTCATTTTATTCTCCTTCAGTGTCACATTGGCATCATCTAAAAGCAGATAGAAAATGGTGCTGTCATGAATATTCACAGGCATGCTGTGTGATTATTCACTGAGACACAATGTGGAAAACAGCATGCAGCTAGCTCCTTGACACAACCACCTCTTTAGCAGAAGGTACTTGGTAAAGAGTGCTCTTCAGCAGCAAAACCCAGTTATTACTTTCACAGATTGTAAATTATGTACACGATTATGGTTTTGCCACAAGCTCCCCATAAGGGGCAGTATGTTCCTGCACTGCCTCAGGGACAGAGTGTGCACTAGAATTTAACAGCCACACTCTGGTACCTGGTTTCTATATGTGGCCCAGATTGCTTCCTGCAGTGCGCCAGCTAGGCTGCACTGGGTGGCACATTGGGTGGGGTGGAGTCCAGGCTCCCGCCACTCCTCACCCCTACTTGCCCACATGAATGGTAGGGGAAGTAGCACACCTGCAGAAGGTTCCATCCACCCAGTGCTGCTACCCCCGTGCATGGCAATGTAAGGTGGTTCACAGCTGAGCTCTACCCAAATAACTAAAGACTTCCAAACACTGTAGCTTTCTGAGGTACCTAAAGTTTGCTTAAACCAGTGTCTTATCTCCAGTATTAATATTTGCAAATGTGCATGTGACTAGCTTACTTGAAGAATTTTCTTTGTAGTGGATCTGGATTATGATAATGTGTTGAAAAATATACATAATTAAATAATGCTATAATACGTATTAAATGCAATGAGATAAAGAGCAAGGCATACTAAACATTTTAATACTTTAAAACTTTGTTTGATGTTAAAACTCTGAAAAGTAATACACGCTAATATTTCAAGTAACTTTCATTGTATGTGTAGTGGGTTTAAATTATCCCCCAAATTGCATCACTGTTTGATGGTTTTTTGTTTGTTTGTTTGTTTTTTTAAGATTTGTAGAAGTCCATGCTGTGCTACATTTTTATATTAAAAACTCTGGAAATGAAAAAGGTAAAACTGGTGCTATCTACAAAATATAAGTTTAATATTTCATAATTTAAAGGGATTGTTATGATCATCTAGTCTGATATCTGGTGTAACCAGAGGTGGTCAGGAATTTTGACAATGTTTTTTTTAAAATGCTATTTTGTTGAAACCCAACCTTTTTTCAGGCATGTCCCAGTTTTGATCAAACTTTCATCAGGAAATGTTTCTCATGTCCATGGTGGAATTTCTGGTTAAAATGAGAGCATACCACCCCCTTCGTCCCAATCCCACAATAGCCTCATTGTTAGGGCACGCACCTGGGATATGAGACACACAGGTTCAAGTCCTGGTCTCAGTCAGACTGAGTAGATAGGTCTCTATCTACTGTGTGTATTTAAACTATTGAAAGTCACCATTCTTCCTAGAATTTGTTTCTAAATGTATTGACAAACTGGGCACAATCTACCTTCTTTCACGTGACTGAAAATGGCTGACGATCTGTAGCTTCTGTGTTTGAATCCCAATGAGTGGGTCTGGTATATAGGTATTGAAGCTACTTGGTAATTCGTAGAGCTTCCTTGCATTATTTTATGCAATCCCTTAATATAATTTGAGGTGTAACTTCCAGACATTCTGAGCTCTGTTGTCAACATCATGATGCTCAGTGTACGGATATCCAACCTGAGATTATTTTGTCCTCCTAAGTAGAGTGGTGGCTTTCAATGGCTTAAATGCATACAGGCAGTAGTCAGTTTCACTAAGGATTTAAAATTTTCCTTCATTCTGAAATTTAGGAATGGTTCCTAAAGTAGCTTCCAATGCTCTTGTGTTAAAGACATTTTTGTGATCATGGGCGGAGGCCTGTGAATGAGTTGAACCTCTTATCTCAGGATCAGATCAAGTGGTTTTGAAATTCAGTGAATATTTTTCAGAGCTCTACCAATAATTCTGATGTTCCACATACATTAAAATTCCAGTAAGCAAAATCAACCTATGGCATATTGCACCTGATCACCGTCTTAATAGAGATAGGTGATTCTCTAGTGTGTTACACCAGTGAAGTAATTTGCCACAGCAGCACACGTGAAAAATGTTTTCCAAAGTCTGGTCCACATCAGCACTAAAATGGAACTGCATGTGAAAAAGGTAATCAAGTCATACAACATTTTTTTTCAAAATGAGCTTAGTGCACCCACTACCTACTACTTTGTCATCACAGCTACAGCCCTCTACAGACTAACCTGCACAGTTGGAATTTGGTTCTCCGTATCAGTTCTAATAATGTTTAGGTTTGGCATATTGTGCTGTCAACTTAAAGCTCATTAAGCTACTTGGTATAGTTTAGCTGTGCTAACGAGGACAGGGGCTTAGTTTTCTTTTTTATGTGTCTATACTAATCAACTTCATTCTTGAAGGAAAAAACCAACATTGTACAAAAGGTTCTAGAATATAACCACAATAGCTATTCCCTTATTTTGCAGATACTTTAAAATAAGCATTCTTCATCTTTTCAAATATAAAAATGATATAAAATTTACCCAAAGAGACTTAGAATAAACTGACTTTGTTACTTCATAAAGTGATTTTCTTGGTTAATACTACAGAACTCATCACAACTGAGTTGTATATTGTAAAACAGGGAAATTGATTTTTAACAATAAGTTATGTGAGCTGAGGACAGCCTTATATGTCATCTCACAGGTGTCAAAGTCACGGAAAAGTTGAATCAAAAACCTTTTGCCAGAAAATATACAAAACAGCTATATTTAAACAAACACACACACAACCATGTATCAGGCAGGGTGAGTGTGAGAGGAAAACAAAATCTAAAATAATCTGAAAAGCAGAATCGATCCAAAGTATTTTTAAAGAACGAGACTGTTTAGGATAAGTCATTTGAAAAAGATAAGTTACTTACCCTACAGTAACTGTGGTTCTATGAGATATTGTAGTCAGTGTGGATTCCACCATAGGTGAGCACATGCCTCATGAAGATGAGATCTGAGTCTTTTTGAACAACAGTGTCAAGTGGGGTTGTTTATGTCCCCTGAGCTCCTTGCACTCCTGTGCGAGGGCACAAAGGGCAGAGCAGCTGCGACCCTCCCTCAGCTACCTCACAATTTGAAGCTCATGTTGCTGAGCGCTCAAAGTAGGAATGGAAGCCAGGCCATGGGAGCCGCACTGAGTAAGGCATCACGAAGAAACAGTTACTGTATGGAAATAACTGTTCTTTCTTCGTATGTGGATCCCATTATAGGTGATTGGCAAGCAGTATCCTATGGCGGGAATGAGATGTTTCAGATGCATTAGTCAAATTATGATTGAAGCACTGCTCTCACAAACTTGGCACCTGATCAAGTTGCTAAGTCAAGGTCATAATGTTTGACAAAGGTCAATGGATTATTCAATGTTCCTGCTTGCAGATCTCAGATATTGGCACATTCCTGAAGTAGGTACAAGAAGTTGCCTATGCTGTCATAGAGTGAAGTTAGTGAGTCATCTGATCAATGGAAGGAAATATATCACATGATCCACTCAGATTTTCTGAGCTTTAGGAGGAAGATGTTGAGAGCCCATGTGGGAATTGGAGCTTTTAACTGGTAGATAAATATATAGAAGCCTTTTGAGGAACTTGGATATCATTGGGTGTGAGAAGACCTGGCATGACTAAACCAGAGAGTGACACACTGCTATTGCTCCAATGTGGACCTTAAGAGAGCTAAATGCTAGGCCAACATGTTTCAAGTGAAGCATGTAGTCAAGTCACGACAACTCATGGGCTGGGTGCGGTATCTGACTGTGATTTTGGGATTATATGTCCAGATGAGCTGGAAGATGGAGAGGAGGCTGACTGGACATGTGCAGTAGGTCCGACAGTCAAAATTTCCCCAAACACTAAGGAGCTATGAGGATTATTCTGGCCTTGTTCCATCTGATTTTTGGATATCACTAGATCTGACTGCCCTAAAACAAAACAAAACTTTCAAATCTCAGATTTCTCTATTCAGTACTAGGACCAAACGGACTTTGAAAAAAGAGACCAGTCCACTTCAGAATAGCCAATAACTCAGTGCATAGGTCACTCATCAGTGATTGTTCTCCCACTATGTTTTTAAAATTGAACAGCTCAGGATTACACAACATGAAGACTGATTTTGTTTATTTTAGCACCAAGAGGAGTAGAGAAAGTAATGAGCCCATAGACATGTAATACAGGAAAGCTCCTCAAACAGTAAAACTTACAAGCTTTAAAAAAGTACTGGGTGAGGATCCTGCAAAAGGTAGGGGGTCAGTATGGAAGGGATATGCAAGACCTAGTGGCCCCTCATGTTTCAGGGCATAAGCCAGCTTCTAACATTGGGAGTTAGGAGGAAACTTTTCTTTCCCCATAACTGCTTGCTATTGGGTTTCTTACATTTTCCTCTGAAACACCTAGTCCTGGCCACTGTCACTGACAAGATACTTGACAAGACGGACCACTAATCTGATCCAGGACGGCATTTCTAATGTTCCTGTTAGCGTGAGGTTCTTTAGAAAGTGCATAGTATAATATTTGTACCTTGTCATTAGCATTATATATGTTAATCAAATCTCCCTCCTTGCTTAAAAAAAAAAAATATGTGCACTTCTCAATTCTACCACCAAGCTAGTTTTGTAAGAAAACAAATATCTGGCCTTTTTTTTTAAATGGTTGTAAGAAAACAAAATTCCTAATGTATAATTTAAATCTGTTCTTCTGTAAATGAGAACCCTAATAATGTATTATGCCCATTACATTTCCTCTTCATGGAGCTTGAACAGGTTCTTGTTTGTTAGCTTCACACACCTATAAGCTGTGTGAGTAGGGACCTTCTAATTAACTTCATTTTCAGAATGAACAGTCAGTTCCACCAACTTTGCCTTATAAAACAATCCTAATCCCCAAATAAACCTTGCTGCCCTCCTCTATATATTGTCTAAAGTTTGCATATCATGTTTAAACTTGGAGCCCGGAATTGATGCAGCATGACTGGGGCTGGGTGTTTTGTCATCTTCAACAGAAAAATGTAGAATGAATTTTCAGAACTAGATCAGTATGTTTGTTGTCAAATCTCAAAAATCATTCATGATTCAGTAAAGTGTGGACATTTTCTGTCTCATCTGTAATTTTGGCATCTGCAAAACAGTATTGTGAACCTTAATGGAGCACCTGCAAAACATTTGTTGACTTTGGGCAACTTTTAACTAATACAGCCTCCCCCTTCAGAAATGAATAGCTAGATAGCATCCTTCACAGTAACTGTCCCCAATATTGCTTTAGACAAATAAATACCACAAATCTCTTAACTAAGAGCAAATAGAGGAAGGCTGAAATTAACAGTTGCTGAGAAGGGAGAAAAGAGATTATTTTGGAGAAGATGAAAAACTGATGAGACAGATAACTGAGTGTTCTAAATTATAGGAGTGGCAAAAGAGAAGGCTTTTTTAAACAAAAAATATTAGTAAGATTATGGGTTCGTCTCTATTGCACACTCCTTACAGCAGTATGTAAATTACATACACTGCATGACCCTCTAGCATAGGTATAAATAGCAGTGTAAAGCATGTACCTTACATAGCTCTCTGCAGGCCCAACTGGTGCACACACCCCATCTACACTGCTACTTTTAGCTGTGTAGTATCCCACTGCCTCCCCATGCCAGAGTGTTCCCGTGCCCATGGAAAAGCGGGGAAAGGCTCCAGTAGGGAGAGACAGCAGGGAAAGGCTCCATCTGCTTCCCCACTACTGGAGTCTTTCCTCTTTTCCCCAATACAGTTAAAGACTCCAGCAGCAGGGAAAGAGTCTGACAGGGGGGACCTGCCAGAGTATTCCCCTGATGCCTCCCTCCTGCCAGACCCTTTCATTGACAGGTGTAGCTACACTGCAGCCTGCTTTTCACTGGGGCTTGTAACTACACATCACACTGCTGGTAGCAGCATGTAGGGTTAGTGTAGATGTATCTTATATAAAGGGACTAATAGCAAGTTCATAGAAGATGAGTGGAAGGAGAGAGCGAAGATGTGAGTATAATAGAGACAAGGCAATAAGACTATTAGATTCTTCATAAAAACTTCGATACCACGTTGATGTACACAGTATAAGAACCTAGGAGCAAGAGACTGAAGGGACAGGTTAGAAGAGAATGATAGAGTGATTGCTGAGATTGGGACGAAAAGAAGGCATGATAAACTGGAGTTGGGTAAGAGGAAAAGAGACTAATGGGGAGAAAGTTATGTAACCTTGTCATAACTATAAAGGGAAGGGTAACAGCTCTCCTGTGTACAGTACTAAAATCCCTCCTGGCCAGAGACTCCAAAATCCTTTTACCTGTAAAGGGTTAAGAAGCTTGGGTAACCTGGCTGACACCTGACCCAAAGGACCAATAAGGGGACAAGATACTTTCAAATCTTGGGGGGGGGGAAGGCTTTTGTGTGTGCTCTTTGTTTTAAGGGGTTGTTCGCTCTTGGGACTGAGAGGAACCAGCCATCAAATCAGGTTCTCCCCATCTTTCTAAACAAGTCTCTCATATTTTAAACTTGTAAGTAAAAAAGCCAGGCAAGGCGTCTTAGTTTTACTTTGTTTTTCTCAACTTGTAAATGTACCTTTTACCAGAGTGTTTATCTTTGTTTGCTGTACTTTGAACCTAAGACAGAGGGGGGTCCTCTGAGCTCTTTAAGTTTGATTACCCTGTAAAGTTATTTTCCATACTGATTTTACAGAGATGATTTTTACCTTTTTCTTTAATTAAAAGCCTTCTTTTTAAGAACCGGATTGATTTCTCCTTGTTTTAAGATCCAAGGGGGTTTGGATCTGTATTCACCAGGAGTTGGTGAAAGGAAGGAGGGGGTAAGGGTCAATTTCTCCTTGTTTTAAGATCCAAGGAGTTTGGATCTGTATTCACCAGGGAATTGGTGAGAGGTTTCTAAAAGCTTCCCAGGGTAGGGAATGGTGGCAGCGGACCAGAACTAAGCTGGTAGTTAAGCTTAGAAGTCCTCATGCAGGCCCCCACACTTGTACCCTAAAGTTCAAAGTGGGGATACAGCCTTGACAAACCTCTTAACTATATACTGGCCTTTACTGCCCACCAGTCTAGCCCTCATAGGAAAGTCTACAGGTTGGGAAAAAGTAGGAGAGTTACCATGTGCAGGTATTATCTGAAGAATGTGAAAGGGAATCCAAGATCTTGATAGAACCAAGGTTTGTTCCTTCCTGGTCTGTTTTTACTTCATTTCTGCATGGGCTCACACAGTAGAAGCAAATTAATTCCTTAACTAGCTGAACTGTGCCCAAATAAATTTGTTAGTCTCTAAGGTGCCACAAGTACTCCTTGTTGTTTTAGCTGAACTGTGTAAAGCAAACATAACAATGAAAGATTTGGCAACCTTGGTATAAAGAACTAGAAGGAAATCAGGAGGCAATCCAGGAGATAATCCAAACTGTAAGTGAATTAATGTTGAAATTTTTGAACACGGCTTTAGCCAATCAATATTTGACCACAGAACAATGTTTGGTCTGACTCTGACAGATTTGTCCATGAGAATAAAGACTAGACATTATAGAAATTTTCTCTCAGGTCAGTATGCCCTGTATGGAAATAGTTAATGTTTTCTGAGATCGATATTAAAATTCCCCACTGAATAGTGTGGCCATGTACAAAAGTTAGATCCATCTGACCTTACAGCTTTTCTTCTTCTGCTAAATAGAACGCTAAAAATGAAAATGTCCTGTAAGATTAGAGAAATACTGAACCCTCCCAGAGATTCATTTAATGTACACACAGGATTCTTAAGGGGATGTATAAAGCAGTGAAATAATGTATAACCTAATGGATAACAACATTTTTTTAAGAGGATTTCTGATCTTAACTGTACAATATTCAGATCAGATTTTATACATGGGCACTTCCCTTTCAGCAGGGCACTAGTAAATGAATTGGAAATGTCTGAATCAATTTGGGGCTCAGTAATACAAGGTTCTGAGTATTCTGGCCTTACTTCAGCATGTACTTCAGATTTTTCCTGAACTGGGGCCTTTATGATTTTTCCCACCAAAACATTTCTCTATCTTCCTTTATTCCACCCTCACAAATTTCAGACGTGAGAGTAATTAGTACTTTACCTTAGGATCAAGGCCTCAAACAAGGGCTTCTGGCCCTAGTCCAGCAAAACACCTAAGCATATGCTGAACTTTAAGCATGTGAGAATTCCCATTAAAGCTACTTTCTTCAACAGATATAGTCATATGCTTAAAATTAAGCACTTGTATAAAAGGAAGATAGAGAAATGTTTTGGTGGGAAATATCATTAAGGGCTCTGTTCAGGAAAAATCTTAAGTATGTGCTTATATCCCCAATGAAAGATAATGGGAAAGGAGGGGGGAGGTTTCCTCAAGATGCAGAATGGGAAGGTTTTGGAAATCTCAAACATACACAAGATAGGAAAAATGTTTCCCACCCAATTCTAATTGCGTTATCTTGGCAAGCCCCCAGACTGTGTACCCTCAGTGCCAACTGGTGGACATCAAGAGATATTTATAGAGTTAAGTGTAACAGAATATATCTGGCATATTATGTTTTATAGCTTTTTACATTGTTACACACTATGTTTAACAATCACTAAAGTCGAAGTGTATATTTAGTTTTTTTTAAACACAAAACATTTGGCTTGAGTTTTAAACAAGTTAAAGCTTGTCAAAATTTGTGGGGAGGGGAATCAGAAAAAGCGTTGAAGTTTTCAGAGTCTTCTGCCTGTTTTTTGCCTAACTATAAGGTGGTTGAAAATTTTCAAATGTCAAAGTTTGACTTTTTGAAAAAAATCGTAAGTTTTCACCTTTTTTGATTAGCTGTATCAATTAGGTAAATAACTGCATGCACAAGTTGTACTAGCAAATAGGGAAACTGCATGAGCAAATGACTAATTATGGACATTTGTGCACCTAGTTACCCATGTTTTGCCTGGTAATTGTGTGTATGCATTAACCAAACAGTTTGAACAACTTAACTTGTGGCCTATTCAAATTATTTAATTTTAGAAAGAAAAGCAAAATGCAAAGAGGCTGCCAGGATGCTATTAAACCTTCACACTGCCTGTTTTATTATTCAGTAAAACACAGTCATAGCAATGGTTATAAATAAATGTACTTGGCTCAGTTATAAATTAAAATGTAGATATTTAAAGTAATGGGATTTAATTGTGAAGTGCTAACAATGCACTGTTAAAATAACAATGTCATTTTAATATCTACTTACACATGTTTAATTACAGTAGAATTCCTTCGAATACACTTGTAGCATCCATATCACTATGAAATGAATTCAGTTTGACAAGTATCACTGCAAACACCTGATTAATTCATAATAAAGTGTGTTAACCACATAAACTCCCCCAGCATTCTGGAATAGCCTTCTGTCAGTTGATTTTGAAGAAATACACCTGTTTATACAGAGTTTAATATTCAAATAAGATCAGAGCTGATATCTGTGTAAAATCACTGTGGGTGAAGAACATATTAGTGTATGTATGAAATAGTTACATGTATTACATGCAGTGATTTTTAGGAGCTGTGTAGTGACTATAAAGGATAGACAAAGATAAAAGCAACAAGAATCCTCATACAAAAACTGCAATAAAATGAACCTAAGCTGCAGATTACGTTTAAAAAAATTGATCACTAAAAAAATATGGCACACAGCAAAAATGGATTGAGTTATGCACACATTCTGTGTAAAAGCTTCACTGACCCTAGGCTGTGGCAAGCATTCTGCATAGAAATAAAGTTTCAACTAATTATTCCTTGGCTCACTAAAAATATTCTAGAATGTGAAGTCACAAAATGCAGGAGTGTTATTATAAGCCATGCAATGCATGGTGTTTGATGTCACAGAATACTGTATTGTATATAGTCTTATCTGTCTTCTCCATAGTATTACATGTTGGAAGCCGATCCATTGCCAGGTATTCTAGCGTGTACCTTAGATCATGAACTCTTCACAACACTGACCATCCTTAAGTGTTTGGAAAGTGCATAGCACATACTGGGCTCTATAAAAAGAGGACAATCTAGGAAATACCATGAGTATTTCATATAGTCAAAACATTTTTTAAAAGTTAAGTCAAATTCCATGCTGAATGCTTCCCCACTGCCTGATGAGAGCAGTGACTGGAGCAGGATTCAGCACAAATATTTGGGCTAAACTCATTTTCAATTTCCTTCTCCAGTTCACTTATTTTTTAATGCTTATGTGTAATTTCTCACCGCAAGCAATAGGAAATGGTGAAATACCCCCTGAGCGCTGTCATGGCAAGCTATTTTTTACTGCATCATTTTCAAGAAAATATGGCACTTCCAGCTTAGAATGCCACGAATGAAAGAAAAACCTATTCCTCTGGAAGAAAAAAAGCCATCATTTAATTAACCTAACCATTATAATAGGACAAGCTATGAACAATCTTTGCCAAGTCTTTTCTGCAAGTTTCCCAGGCCACTTCATTTCACTGGGGCCTTGTGCAACATTCTATGCCCTGGCTTTCCTTTTAGGCAGTAGCCAAAAAACCTCTCTTTTTGTTGTGATTGCCTAGAAGGGAGGTCAGGGTAAACCCTTTACTGTCACTTACCCATGACATGACAGTATATGTGGATTTAAGTACTCTGTATATTTAACTATGTGAGAAGAAGACTTAAATACAGATTAGATGTTGTATGTATCAATTAAACTAACAAGGTGGCCATTTAGGGATCTGGGGCAAAAATGTGTCTGGGGATTGGTCCTGCTTTGAGCAGGGGATTGGACTAGATGACCTCCTGAGGTCCCTTCCAACCCTGTTATTCTGTGATATTCTAAACCCTATCAGTATTATACAGAAATAGGATGACCAGATTCTGCAAGCTTTCACCCTGTAGCTGCAACTGAAAGGCTTGGAGGTGTTGTGGGTAAAATGTTCTGCCTACCCAACTAAAGTGCTAAAAAGTGGTTCATTGTGTGTTCCACTATGCAAACATTAGCGTACTTTTAGTCAACTGTAAACAGCTAGATCTCTATATCCCCTAACTCTCGCTCATACCGTAACTGCAACACCTATGTTTTGTCCATGCCTAACTGTCACATTCATTTGCATAAGATTTGAAAAATGTGAATTGATAAAACAGAATGTCAATTAATAATTTATCAGCCAATACTCTAACATTACATTACATTTACCTTTTACTATGTCAGATTTAAAAATGATATGAATCACAAAAAAGGGGGAAAATGGACTGGCTATACAAGTAGCTCGTCAGAATTGTTTGCATATTCCATATCAAAGACATTTGTTAAAAGCAAGATAGAGAAACATCAGAGCAGAGTGATAGTCTAGATTTATTTATTTTTAAACTTTCAGCCAGCCCAAATTTACAATGTCTCAATCAATATGAAAAATTGCAGAGAATCATCTATACACAGTAACAATACATATGGTCCCTTATTGCCAGTGACTAGCCAGTACTTAACAAAAATTCCTCATTAAATGTGTTTTGTATTTTAATTCCAAAGACCAAACTTATGAAAAATATATATTTTGTGTCAGACACCTCCTTTGCTAGTCTTTAGTGCTGTACAAGTTGTTGAGAGAATGAAATTTATGTTTATTCCATTAATTTTGATAAAAAGAGTTACTAGGATACATCGCTGAAATGTCAGCTTGTATACAGAGTGATCCCGGAGTCAGCCAGGATTTGTTCAGTTCAAACAAAGGCTAATGTTATACAGTTACAGTCCTGAATATTTTATTTGATCTTTAGTGACCTCGTTGTAGACTGACGACTCTCAGTAGGGTGATACAGCAAATGATTTGCTGCATTCAGTGTTTGTATGATGACAAAATTAGTTCCATTAGGTTCATTCATTCCAGATTAAACATTTGTTCTACCCATTTGTATTCATCTAACATTAACACAAGAACTTTTTATTCATCCTGAAATCTGAACCATGTATGGTTTGCTGTGACATATTTAAAGTGTTTCATCTATGTGTTCTAGACAATAGTTACCTGGATTTAACCCTTGTGTACACTGGGATTTCAGCCACTACTGTAGTTGCACTGTGCAACTCTTTAGTGTAGGCACAACTTACACTAGTGCTTCATGTCCAGACAAATAAAACCAAGTGAACACCACCAATGCAAATTGAGTCTACACTAGGGAGTTACATTAATGCAGCTAAACCAGCAACTGAAACCCCAATGTAAACAAGGCCTTAGTTTCAGCTATTGGCCAGATGCTTTAGCATGAAGCAACTATTATAAGTGTTAGCATTTCCAGATTGCCAGCCAAAGAGGAGTGTTGCGTAGCAGTTACATAAGAAATCTAGAAGGAATTTGGACTCCAGGGTTATTTTCCCAACTGAGCCATTGACTTCGTGTTACATAAATCAGCTAATCTTTGCACTTCTTTTTACCCACCCATTAGAATACTTATCTTCAAAAGCACTGTAAGAATTAGGATCTTAGAGTGCTTTACAAAAACTTAGTAGTGATTTCCTAACTGGCCCATTCTACCTTTCTGCTAGAGCAGGAGACACTCACTTCCCCAATGATTCCTGGAATTGCCAAAGAACCTTACCTCCATGCTGCCAACATCACGGTCAATAGCTCTGAATCCATACGCTGAGTCCTTCATTATCCAAGACTATCAGGAGGTTAAAAATGGTTTTTAGAGATGAGGAATCTCTCCAGGTGGAGTTTGACCTGGGAGACCACCACCAACTCCCCCAGCAAAAGTGGAGGCAACACCAAGCACCAACCACAGCTGCCTTCCAACACAAATGTCATAACTGAACTCTATTTTCTTCTTCTTTGACTCTGAATTTTTTCTCCTTTCTGCACCATAATTGGATCCAACTTTCTTCCCATCCTCCTCCCTCATAATTTATCTGCTGCAACCACACTCTGCCTTCTCTATATCCCTCCATTCTCTCTTCCTTTCCCTCTCTTAATATTTCCTTCCTTCCCCTTCTCCTACTCTTACTAACTCATCTTTTTCACCTTCCATCCTCACCAGTGAGATTATCTATAGAAGTAAGAAGACACAATGAAATGAATTTAAGAGTTGAGACCATCCAGACCTATCTCGACAACTCCTGCATATTGCTGTGTTGTGTATGGCATTGCTTCCCCTACCAACCGCCATTCACCTATCTTGTCTGTTTAGTTTGTAAATTTCTCCAGGGCAGTGACTGTTTTTACTACATGTTTATACAGCAGTGGGGTTCTCGCCTTATTTGGGGACTCTAGGTACTATATGTACAATAATGTGTGTGATTGTCTAACTAATAGTTAGACACACACCTGTAGGGGAATTATGGATAAAGGATATGGCCAAGACCTCTTGTGGGTTCCAAGCTCTGCCTCCTAGAGCAGCTCAGGTTGGACCAAATCCTCATGCACTAGTGTCAGGTGGTACTCTGAGTCCATCAAGCCAGTTACTCCTCCTCCCACCATCCTTTGAGGACTCTGGACACTGTGGTCTTGGAATAAAATTCTCAAACACTCCTGAATGACATAGAAACTTAAGTCCCACTGACTTCCAGTGACACAGATTCCTAACTGTGGAAGTCATTTTAGAAAATGGGATTTAAGCAGTTGAGAACATTTTTACCCTTGGCCTTTTTCTTCCTTCTGGCTTCAGGTTTGACCTTCTCTTTCCCTTCGGACTGGCCTTTTATTATTTTGTTCATGCTTAACTTTTTTATTCTTCTCCTTAATTTTAATCTTACCCTCTCTCTTCTCCATAGCTTTAGATCAATACCTTTTCTTCTCATCTTTGACATTTTGTTTTTGCTGAATTGGATCTAGCCCACTAGCCTTACTATGGAAAGAATTGTGAACCAAAACTGTAAAATACACCTTGTTCACTATCACATGAAAGACACATGGGGCAGTTTAGGCCCTCAAAGGGATACAAATGAACTAACATCTGCTTTGAAAGGTAAGTTGAGAAAAAACAACAACATAACCTTGAGCTCTTGGATTCATAACCTCAAAATAGAGCAGAATGTTATCTCACAGAAATGAGATGCATAAAGCAAAAAATTGTGAGCATAGTAAGCCTTGAGGACAGCAGGCAGGCAGGCGTCACAGCTCAGTGTCACCTTTCCTGATGCAATCTGTAAATATATGGGAAGATCAAGTTCTCAGGCACAAAGTGCAAAATTTGGGGCATGAGAGGACGTACTGGAAAAGACTTTTGCCTGAGGTACTATAGATGTAAAAGCGTTTGTCTCTTCATATTACATGCTCTAAAATGAGCTGAGCCATCTCTCTCTAAATTGCAGTGGCAATGGACTAGTCAGCTTGTCTTTGAAGGCACCACTAGGCAAAAAGGATTTGGATACTGTGTATTGCACAAAATCATAAACATTTCACCTTCAATTTATAGCAATGATGAAGTACCGGAAGGATCAATCTAGAACATTGCATCTGTGATCCACTCACCTTCCCTTACTCTCAACAGTGTTTGGGTGTGAGAGAGAGCAAATCAGAAGCATCTTTACTGGAACAGTTAAGCTTTTGCTATATTTTGTGTTATATTAAATTACATGACAAAGCCGAAGCCTGATAACTTGACCTTGTCTTGTGCCTGAAAGTCTCTCACTAGCCACAATATGAGCTTGAGTTACTTCACACACACTATTAAACACTGAGCAAAAATGCCTGTCTTTTCTCCATTTGGAAATTGGGACTATTAATACCTGAAGGATCTCTTTACCTCACAGGGGTATTTTTAAGATAGATTAATAGAATAGGTCAAAATTTCCTGCATTTTGCCTTTTTGATTAATGTTTTGAGAATTCAATTTGACCGAAAAAATTTGGGTTTTTTTCAACAAGATATACAGTGAGTCAAAATTTTGGCAATTAAAACAATTAAGAAATTTTAACATTTTTAAATTAAAAAAACCAAAAATAAATCACCATAAAGTTTTACTTTCTCTTGTTGTTAACAAGTTTAGCTTGTAAGACCAGAAGGGACCATAATAATACATTACTTAGCTCTCCTGTATATCACAGGACATAAAAATTCACCCCCTGTAATTCTTGCTGTTTGTATGATGCTTTATATAAGACCGATTAGTGCCATAAATACACCTATGAGAAAATGTCCTTGTTTGGAAGGTGTGCAGTAAATAAGACATGAGGCTAAACTTTGAATTATGAGGGCAAAGTTAAACAGCTCCCTCCTTCACTGATCACCACCCTATTTACTGAATGATGCAAGGGTCCTATGGAGAAATAGGATGTGATCATGGAAATAAAATCTGTATCATCCTGGTTATGCAGAAGGGGGCCAACCAAAGATTGCACTGGCTCCTGAATTCTGGCATTTCCTAACTGTTGAGTGCTTGACTTTGCAACCTTAAAGCTCTCTGAAGGTAGGTAGTTTTTTTTGTAATATGTAGGAAAGGACACCCTGAGTTTGTGATGCCTGGATGCACACCTGTGTAATTGAGGTAAGGCTCCAATATATTCAAGGTTTAGCTAGTACCTGAATCTACCGTTTAAAATCCACTTTGTGACATTATCCTAATTAATGACTAGATTACATACTTTGGTATAGCCCTTAGTAAGAACTATGTAGAAGCACAATGACAGAGGGAACACCAGGAAGCATTCTGCTTCATTGAGAAAGAGTGCTTTACCACATCTCTTGTGCAGAGGCTTCAGGCAGCTTGCTTCCAAGGCAAGCCACAAGACCATCTCTTGCCCACCACTCTCTGCCTCCTTGGGATGTGTTGTGTTCCACAGAGGAATAAGGAAATGACAGGGATTAGAATTCTATCTGCCCTTATATAGGCTCTATAAGGGGAATGCAGGGACAGGAGGGGAAGTTATTTATTTGTGCATGCGTGCACATAATCCCTCTTCCCTCACCACATACACACCAAGCAGAACCAAGCCCTAGAATATCATACTAATAACACTGCAAAATTCTCTCTCTCATTCTATTTAATATAATGATAATATTTTTAAATACTAACGTGAAACTACTTTACTTTCCAATTCACACTAAAAAAACAATTCTTCAAATGCCCACTAGAAATTCACTCTAACATTATTAGACAATACAGTATTTTTGCATTCTCAGATCACGGTCTTTTTTCCCTAGAACAAGGTTTTAATCTCTCTAATGTGTCACCATGAAATGCAGATAGGTTTGAAAAGGTCAGGTCTGGTTGCAATAAAAACCATTCAGTGCAACTCATTACCAAAAAACTGTGGGTGCTGTTCATTTTCAGACATGGTGAGGATTTGAATTCTGCCAGCAATGTATATTCTGTTCATGTAACTTTTTAAGATTTACCTTGTGTAAAAAATAGCTTAGATTCATTAAGTCAGTTATGTGCGTTCACTGCTATGGAAACGGACAAGGACACTGTAGCAGCAAAATAACCCACAAAAGGGAACAGTAAAGCAGTATTCTATTTACATATTTGAAATGTGATTATTACTGCCTTCAATCTGGTTGGGTGGAGTTTTTCCAAGTCTAAAACACATTCTACTCATGACAAGTTGATTGACAAGTTGTGGAACACTGTTTCAAAGCAGATCCCTGGAACCCCCATATTTACCACTGTCCTATAATTATGATACGTCTTGTACAAAATATGTGATGTGAGGTATCATTGTAAAAATCTTGATCTGTTGAACATTAGTATCCTGTTGGATTAGATGTGCTATCCTTGGATGGGAAGTTATAAAGTTTTGCTATGTGTATGTTACTTAAATATGTTGAAAGGTTGGGAACATTCAGAGCCAGCCTTTCAGGTGCAATAATGGAGGAGCCAGACACTGCTGATGGCCCATTAAAGGAATCCATACTCCCAAGGACTATCCCAGGAACTGTGTACAATGAAGACTTCTCAGAGATAGCATGTAGATAATGGAGACTGTCATAGCAAACACTCTTCCCAGAAAGCTGGAAGAAACTATGAGAGGGAAAGTGACATCACTTGGCCTCTCTTCCCCCTACAACTCAACACCTGGAAACACATCTGGAGGACAAAGGCTGAATGGGGAGCTAGTTTTAGGATGAAGGAAAGTCCCAGCCTGTGTATGAAAGATCTGTAACCTGCTTGTATTATCTATCGGGGTGAGACACTGCTTGATTCAAATCCTGTCTAGTTTATAGAACTCAGACGAATTTTATTTGTTAGGTAACCAATTTGTATCTGTACACTTAATACTTATAATCACTTAAAAGCTATCTATCTGTCTATATTTTGCCTAAAACAATGCATTTTGGTGGGAGTGTTTGGGAAATCTGCTCAGGTTTCAAGGGCTGGTGAATGTCCACTTTCCTTTGTAAAAGCGGGTAATAAACGTACACTGGCCAGGCTTCTGACCAGGGCAGGATGGTACAGTCTGGGGTCCTAGGCTGAGGGAGTTGGCAGGGGCCCTCTCTATTGCTGATTCATGAGTAGCTGTCAAAAGCATTCCTGTAACTCAGTTGGGTGTGTCCCTGCCTGTGGATGACTATGTAAGTGCAGTACCTGGAGACATTTACAACCTGTCACAACATCACAGGTTGATAAGCCAGAGGGCTCAGCCATACCCCCATTCCAGCTTGCACCCCGGGGAACCCAGCACACAAGTGACAGACCCTATTGACTGTACCCTATGTGCTTCATCCTGAAGCAAAAGCCCGATAAACATAGATGGCTTGCTGTTTGGCTAATAGGGACTTATCCTATTAAAAAGTACTACAGTAGTGGCCTGGTAAGATGCATGTTTGGGAATATTAATCTAGAGTACTTCAGATTTATTATTATTATTCAGTGGTATGAGGAAGAGCTGAGCGGGAAACCATTCTAACCTACAAACATTACTGAGGTATAGAATAGAAAAAAATTCTCTCCCAATCAGAAAAAGTGAAAATCTAAAATTTCACAAACCAAAAAAAAAAAAAAAAAGTTCTGGTCAATAAACACCTTTAATTAATCTCAAAACATTTTCATTCGCTTTTGCCTGTTGTCCCACTATAATTAGCTTACATTTCAAAACAGGACACCATTTCAATCTGGAAACGCAAAATTTTACATTTAGAAAAGGTGAAAATGAAACTTCTGACAATTTCAAAGTTTTCCGAAACCCACCTTTTCCCATGAAAAGTTTTGGTTATTGACAAACTAGCATTTCTCCCCAACAACAACAACAACAAACTGTCAAAAAATTCCCAGCCAGCTCTAATATGAAGCACTGTTTGTTTAGTCTCTGTTTAGTCACTAGAGCAGGATTCAGACAACTGTGATTAGTGGCTCTGCCACTGGCCTGCTGTACGACCTTTGGCAAGTCGCTTAACCTTCCTGTTTCCCCCATCCTGTACAGTGGGAATAGTGATGCCGACCTTTGTAAAGTGCTCTGAGGTCTATGGATGAGAAGAGGTACATTAAAGCTCAGTACTAGTAATAATAAGACAAGGGAGAAGATCAATTTTTTTCTATCAAGTATTACTTTCAATAGTGAAGATCTGATAGTCTGTAGATCAGCCCATTCCAGAGTTTCTAGCAACACTTATGTTCAATACTCAATGTTATTTTCCAGCATTTCAATCTTAGAATATAACAGTGAGTTCTCCTTGATAAGAACTTTTCCTATTCTAGAATTATAACTTCATAGTTTTGGCAGATCCCAACTGATCCCAGTTTATTTTCTAATTCAGAAATTCAAGGACAAAGTAATTTAGATTCAAGTATATCATACTGAGTTCCAGGGCTGCCACCGTGATGTGGTGGAGAAGCTTGCATATACTTAAGACCCTAAAAGTGATGCCGTCAGGGCATCTGTACTCCTGGTAGGGTTACCTATGGTGATAAGGTTGAAGGCGAGATACCAGACAAAGTGCAGCCCAACACAAACCAGTACAAGACATCAACGGAAGAACAGGCAGAAGAAACAGGATCTCCTCTCAACTGCTGCAAAGGTGGAAGAAGGCATAATGGAGGAGAAACCCCCGGTCCTCTTGGACCCTCCTTGAGACTGGACACAGGTGACTCTTTCGCCAAGATTTATGTGGCTGCTGGTGAGCAACAGCTCCCCCACATTGAACTATTCACAAGCATGCAAATGAAAGCATTGCACCAAACATAGAAAGCAATCCAAATCACACAGACAACACCACAACATCCAAAGACTTCAATCCTCAGTGCACCAAGAGAACTTCCAAGCACTCCTCAGTGAAAAACTGACCATATGCACCCCTGGAAATGACAACACAGGTGTCAAAGAAGATTGGGAAGCCCTAACACAGACCATCCATGAGGCTTGCGAGGAATCCATTGGCCTTGTTACCGCCGTCATCAGGACCGGTTTGACAACACCACCACTGAGATTAAAGCCCTTTTGGACCAGAAGAGAAAAGCTTTCTGCAACTGGCAAAACCAAACACTATCCAGTCAAAAGCAGAGCTCTTTCCATTAGCTCAAAACTGAAGGTCAAAGGAGGATCCAAGAAATCAAAAACAAATGGTGGGAGGACAAAGCAAAAGAAATCCAAACATTCGCTGACAGACATGAGGGGTTTTTTTTTTTTGTGAGACAAAGATGCTGTACAGACCAAGCTCATGTGGCCTCACAACTCTGAGATCTGAAGATGGTTGTACCCTTCTTAAAGATAATGAATCCATCAAAGAGCACTGGAAGGAACACTACCAAAAGCTTCTACATTGAGAATCGATTGTGACTGACAACACTATCAACTCCATCCCTCAGCACCCAATCTGTGAAACTTGCCAACCCACCAACACCTGAGGAGGTCTGCAAAGCAATTAAACAAATGAAAAACAATAAAGCACCAGGTCCTGATGGCATACCAGCTGAAGTACTGAAAGTTGGGGGAGAAACACTGACTAACAAGCTCCATTTGCTGCTCCTCAAAATCTGGCGCACCAAAGAAATCCTTGCTGATTTACATAATGCTTACATCGTCACCTTTTTCAAAAAGGGAGACAGGGCCAACTGTGGCTATTATCAAGGCACTGCCTTCCTCTCCATCACTGGGAGGATTCTTGCTAGAATCTTACTGAATCGCCTGCTCCCTCTTGCAGAGGAAGTACTTCCAGAGTCCCAGTGCGGCTTCAGACCATCATGAGGCACCACCAACATGATTTTTGCAGCCAAGTAAATCCAGGGAAAATGTCACCACCACCACCAGGAACTGTGTATGGCCTTTATCGATCTGACCAAAGCCTTCGACTGTCAACCGCGCAGCTCTGTGGAAAGTCATGTCAAAGTTTGACGGCCCAAGCAAATTTATCACCATTGTAAGACTTCTCCACAAGATGACTGCCTCCATCCTGTGCAGTGGCTCTACCTCTGAGTCCTTTGTCATCTGAACTGGTGTAAAACAAGGTTGTGTACTGGCACCCACCCTTTTCTCCATTTTCTTTGCAGCTATAAAAACATTAACCCAAGACCATCTACCACAGGGCATTGGCATCCAATGTCGGATTGATGGCAATCTCTTCAACATTTCTAGTCTATGTGCCAGAACTAAAGTAATATCGGCAACAATAACTGAACTCCAGTATGCAGATGATTGTGCTGTAGTTGCACACTCAAAGGAGGATCTTCAAACAGCTCTTAATTGCTTCTCTGAAGCTTACGAAAGCCTAGAGCTAACTCTGAACATCTACATTGACAAAGAAGAACTGGAAATGTATAATACTTTGCCATCTCTCACAGAGGGCAAACATAAATGTCAAGATTCAGCACAGAATCTGCTGTGCCAGCCTCGCCTTTGGCAGATTGTCTCACTGGGTGTTCAACAATCACAACATCAGAACACATACTAGACTTCTAGTTTATAAAATGGTGGTAATCCCAACTCTCCTCTACGAGAGACTTGGGTAACCTATAGAAAACCCGAAAAACCTGGAATGCCAGCACCATCACTTTCTTCGGAAGATCCTCTACATAAAGTGGGAGGATTGTTGCACTAATGTCAGTGTCCTCACAGAGGCCAACATCTAAAGTGTTGAGGTTCTGATTATTCAGCACCAGCTGAGGTGGAGTGGGCACTCTGTGCGCATGCCTGATATATGCTTACCAAAACAACTGCTGTACACCCAACTCACCAAAGGAGAAAGGAAACGGGGAGGCCAAAAGAAACTCTTTAAAGATACACATCAAGAGACGTGGCATCGACACCACACACTCGGAGACAGCACCCCAGGATAGGGATAACTGGTGAAGACTTGTCAGGGATGGAATGTCCACTTTTGAGGAAAATCGCCTTGCTCTGGTCACAGAAAAATGCCAGAAAAGAAAGGAAAGACAACTGCTATTCAGGCCCAACCCTGTCTTCCAATACCACCTGCAATATCTGCTAACGATCCTGTGGCTCAAGGATCGGACTCCTCAGTCACCAAGGGACCCATGAAAAATAAAACCTGTAAAAGAGATCATCCTTGACTTTGAGGGATTGCCAATGATTGAGCTCCAGTGCATGGATGGCAGAGAAGACAGCCTCAAGGAAGAATTGGATGACCTACTTAAGGGGGACTGGCACACAATTCACCTGCAGTTCAAACGCATCTACAGAAGCTGTATGGATAAAGATAAATACGTTGGGGATGAGACAGCTAGGAAGTCTCTCCCGCCTTATTCCTCCTCAACCAATCTTGGAAGGAGGTTTTGTAATACATATTTTTATAACTGTGAATGTTCTATTTCTCAGATGCCTCTAAGGAGACATCACAAGGCAAATATAGACTAGAATACTAATAAAATTCTTTAAGCAATTTCCACAGTGTGGGATACAAGCTGTTTTAAAGCTTAATCACGCCTGCATATTATTTATACATGTATGTGTTAAACACAAAGTACCTTATTAAAATGGCCATTAACAATTTTTTTTTGAAAATGTGGCCATGATTTAGAATTAATTTCCTCAGTGTAATGTCATTGAATGTGGTGTCACCTTAACAGCTAATTGGAAATCCATTTATAAAGAATTCCTCGCAACTGCCTTCACCACACAAAGTTTGCCCTGAAGTACGATCATTACCTACTTAGTAAAGAATAAGCTGAAAGTACATTTTCACTTCAATACAAGACAAGTCACTCCAAGTTTTCCGACTGTGGAGTTGTTCAAGTAGTATGGTATGTCTGATTTTTTTAAAACCAAAGGAAATATTTTCTAATTGAATTTATAATTCACCTGACTTAATAGCTTAAAATAATAACATATACACTGTTGGTCCCAGGCTATTAGAGAAACAAGGTGGGTGTCTCTAAAATAATCTAAAATAAATCTTGTGCAGTATGGAAACAAAATGTCTAAAGTGAAAGCCATCTTTCAAAGAAAGGGTCAGTTAAAAATATATTGTGACCAAGTTCCTCCTCTATCTTGCGCTTATTGGCGGATTTGTTCGCCTCAGAGATTCACTATGTGAGTCAGGGAACAGCCCAGAGACCTTCCCCTCTGGTAGAACCCACAGTGCAGGTCAATTCCTCCTGTGTTTGATCAGGAGTTGGCAGGTTTGGGGGGAATCTGGGCCCGCCCTCTACTCCAGATTCCAGCCCAGGGCCCTGTGGACTGCAGCGGTCTAGAGTGCCTCCTGGAACAGCTGCGCGACAGCTACAACTCCCTGGGCTACTTCCCCATGGCCTCCTCCCAACACCTTCTTTATCCTTACCCCAGGACCTTTCTCCTGGTGTCTAATAATGCTTGTACTCTTCAATCCTCCAGCAATACACCTTCCCACTCTCAGCTCCTAGTGCCTCTTGCTCCCAGCTCCTCGCCTGCACACTACAAACTGAAGTGAGGTCCTTTTTAAACTCAGGTGTCCTGATTAGCCAGCCTGTCCTAATTGATTCTAGCAGTTTCTTCGCAATTGGCTCCAGGTGTCCTAATTAGCCTGCCTGTCTTAATTGGTTCCAGCAAGTTCCTGCTTGTTCTGGAATTGCCCCTGTTACCTTACCCAGGGAAAAGGGATCTACTTAATCTGGGACTAATATATCTGCCTTCTAACACTCTCCTGTATCCATCTGGCCTGACCCTGTCACAATATATACACCCAGACTCTCTCACAGCAGCCTGGCTCACTATTATCCATCTTCAGGGCTGTATTTCAAAGATGAAACTTCAAAGTAAGAATCGGATACCAGTGACCACACTCCTTTGCTTCACAACTGATAATTAATAAATGGTAAAATACATCAGATAAGTTTATGATCCTATTTCTCACCTGTTGGCCATCAGGAGTTCTTACATACTGTTAAGTTATTCACATCTTTTTTATATTCTAAATGTCATCAGTTACACTTACAGAAATTAATTTTTTTTCATATTACTGCTAGAAAGATTTGCAACTGCTGTTCCACAGTATTTTCCTTCCCCATTATCTGATATATGGGAACTGCCAGAAATTACTAATAGGCAAGCCTTAAAGGCTTGCTGGTTCACTTGGGATAAGTGTCCAAAAGTTCAGATCCTCATCTGATGCTCAATTGACCTTTTCAGAACCTCTGGTCTGGAAATCTCTGAAGAATAGACCTTCATGTGAGATTACCAGTACATCCTTGCTTTTAACTGGGTTAGAAATACATCAAGAATAACCTCCCTCATTAGATTACTATTTCAGATGAAAACCAGAGTATGGGCCGAGGTTTTCAAGTGAAAAAAGATCGTAACCAAGCTCCATAAATGTTCCAGTTGGGATGGATTCAAATTTTGTTGGAGTATTTGGGGCAAGTTCTTATTTTATCCCAAACTCTTCTGAGCAACACCAGATAATTATTCTAAACTCCTGTAAGTATTAGTCATCTTGAAGAGACATTACCAAAGCATATCCATTATCAGCCCTTTTAATGTATAATTGATAGTCTTCTGTTTTTAGGTATTTAAAACTAAAGTAGTAACCAGTTTTAAGATGTGACTGAACTATTCACTTAACATGATCTCTTTGTATTCTGAATACAGACTGTACTAATTTTATGGTGTCCACCATCATTAACTACATGGACCGCTCACCTAGAATCTTGTGATACATCTGTAGTTCTTAGGATTTATTGTACAATTCTAATGGAACTCATGCATAAGACTATCATTTTATCATTATAACAAATCGGTTACTCCACAATTGTTGTTAGCTTTCTGAGAATTCATTGGAGTGTAGACCGCTATTTAAAGTGCAGTTATGATCCATGATCCATTCAGTTGTGCTCTGTAAGCTCAGCTATTAAAACATAATACTGATGGGCTTCCCCAGGGCACCCATTTGTAATCTAAAATGTTGCACCAGGTTACCAGATAGAAAAGCAGTATAAAAATAGACTACATTAAATACCTGCTTTCATCTCTAACCTAGTCCTCCACTTCAAGTTTGTATGAAAAAATGAGACTCATCCAAGAAAATTAAACATCTAGAGAGGAAA
The DNA here is from genome assembly GCF_028017835.1 of Emys orbicularis. Lineage (NCBI taxonomy): Eukaryota > Metazoa > Chordata > Testudines > Emydidae > Emys > Emys orbicularis. The sequence goes on along the minus strand of NC_088687.1, from coordinate 90,498,655 downwards.
AATATAGAAACAAATTACTGAAATGTATTCAGTTTCAGAAGTTTCTTGCTAAGACACATTAATAATTTTGTTCTTTTTATATTGCTTCCATAGCTATACTTGCTTGAACTAAGTTACTTTAATCTTCCAGTTCTGTCCTCATCTTTTACCTTGCATAGGACTTTTAAAATCAGAACAACTGAACTAGCCAATTTCTGACAGCACTAGTGTTGAAATATTAGGGGAGTCCTGGAGGTCCAGGCGACGGTGAAGGGTACCTTATACTAACTGTTAGCAAGGTTTGTTATTAGATTGGTTATAAGCAATTGACATTTTATGTTAGGTTTATGTTTTTTAAGTATTATTTGTGACAGATATGATGAACACAGGCATACAGGACACCTATTGTATTTAACATTATAAATGTTATTTGTATGTTTGAGCCAAGGCTTGAATGCATGAAAACTTCAAACAACATGATATTGAGATGGACCAGATGATACAGATTCATACATTCACAGCCCTTTGTATCTCTCTGTCTCTCTGTGTGTGTGTGTGTGTGTGTGTGTGTGTGTGTTCGTTCCTCACTTGCAGGGGGGAGGATGGGGAGGAGGTCGTGTTCCCTGCAAAATCCCAAATCTGGTTATGCAGATCCTCAGTGGGCCAAGCCTCAAAGTGCTGGGTAAAGGGGCAGTGACTGGTTTTACTTTTCAGGATGCTGGTAGACAAAGCAGGAGTTTGGGTATAAAAAGCCAGTTTGAACTGACACAGGGGCCTTCTTTTTGTTTCAACAAACTGACATGACTTTTGTCCAAGGGAAAGCCACCCTCTATGGAAGGATTGGATGAACTGGAACCTGCCAGTGTCTCCACAGGACTGATGAGGGCTACTGGTAACATTTAAGTATGCATTTCGATCATTTTTTTCTTTCATGTTTTCTCTGTATACTTTTGTCTTTAAATATTGTAAATGTACTATGCTTTGAAAGAGCTGTTTGGTTAATCTTAAAAACTGGCATTCACTGGTCCCTGAGACTCCGTCCCTGCCCCTCCTTTACCCCAGGCCAAGAATATATATTATATAAATAAAAGTTCCAGCATAATTATATATGTAGACTTGATGCAGAACAGTATCTTATTAATAAACTAAGGCAGCCAATTCCCAAAACATGCCTACCCCAAGTGGACAAAAAATCACGTGTCTCCTCCTCTTCCCCATCCTCCCCACCCCCCAGAAAAAACACTGAGATTTTAAAGCCAATTATGATATTAAATAAAATAAATAAATGTTGGGTTATTTTTATTTGACTTTTGAGCTTTCAGACTTTAGTGTGTACTTGATTCACATTTCAAGTTTTCTCTGCAACTACAAATGTTAGAAACTTTTTTTTAAAAAATGAAATCATATTCTTATGCAAGAGATTGATTCCAGCAGTTAGTACTTTAAGGAAAACACCAAAAGTTGCAGGACTCACAATAAAATTCACAAGAGTAAGCAACAGTTTTCTGCATTTGTATGGTATCTACTTTTACTGTATCAAATATTATACATATTAACAGTCTTTGAACAATTTAAGTGAAATAATTTATATACTCCAAAGTTGTATTAGGCAAAAAAACCACAATGTCTTTTGCTACTTGTGGGTATGATACAGTCTCCTAGATGTAGGATTCATGTTGCTTTACATCTCATTGCCAATAAAATAAACCTATAAGAGGGAGCTGAGAAGGTGCTTAATGTTTTATTCACAACAACATTATATCAATTTTATGCCACTTTGTCCTAAAAGCCTGAGCAGGACGTCCAAGGCTTAGCTGTCATGGAATTGAACAGGAACCACCATTCTTCTGTACATGAAGTTTAATCTCATGTGTTTAGCAACTCTAAATCTCTGACACTCTACACCCACAGTATAGCTTTCCATATGTTCAACATCCTGAAAGTCTGATTCAGCTAAGAGTAGCTGGAGATCACAAACAGAAAATGGACTTTTAAAGCAGATTGCAAAACTAGTATTCAAATTAAACATCCACATCCTTGCTTATGTTTATGAGTGCTATTGCTCTGAAAACCTGATGTTCTGCTTCCTGATTATTACAATAGGTGTACTGTCATGTTCAGAACCAGGGGGGCAATTTGCTCCTGAAAGTAATTAACTCTTCTGAGAGTGTATAGGTGATTATTTCCCCTTTGACTATACTTCCATTACAATCAGGAATGAACAAAACATCTGTCCAGGGCTTTGATTTAGGCCTGAAATTGCCTTTGAGGGGGCAGGGGAACACTAATATGATGAGAGAATGTAGTCTATCAAGTGGAGTTGGAGAGTTTGAGTCATTTGCTGCTGTCAAGGTGCCACAGAACTACATTTTAAAATATGGTAGAAAGCACTGCCCCGTGGAGAAGAATGCCTTGGTGGTCAGTAATTCATTAATTTCATCTCTGCTATATTAATAAAATTCCCAAAGCATACAGAGAGACTATTGACCCAAATCTCCTCTTAGTTACACTGGTATGAAAAGAAGGAACTACACTGAAGTCAGAGATACACTGGTATAAAGGCCTAGATGATAAACTCAAGGTCCAATTTGTATACATAACATAGTATGTGATACAGATACACATACAAAAAATATAACCTACCCTCCTCTTCAGTCCTAGATGAAAAATTAAGGAATAATTAAATAAAAGTTGCCAGTGGAAAATAAGTATTTTAAGTTTAAGCAAAATAAAAATATTGCTTAGTTTGACTTAATAGAATAGAGATAGTAATCCAATTGCATTGGAATTTATAGCCTGATGAATTTTGATTAATATTCATATACAATTTATGAATGCTTGGCAGATTTCATCAACAGATCATCAAGACATTTCAGGAAGAGTTCCGAGTTTAATGCATATGGAGAATGACAAAATCTTGATTTGTCAAAGGGCCCGTAAATTATCAGATGTAATTACAAGAATTGTCCCTAATCTATAAAAATCATAACAGCACTTGAAATATTTAAGCATACAGTGTATGTGTGTTGTATAGTAAAAAGTACAGTTTATATTTCCTCATTAAAATGATCATTTATTTAAAACCTCAAAAGCATACTAAATCTACCATTCTAATAGTAAACATTTCCAGGGGTGAATTTCATATGTTTCAAACACTATTCTCCTTTAATGGCATTGGAAGCATGCCCTTTCAAAGCAGTCTATTTCTAAAATATCACCTGCCATTTATAGTTCTCATGTGTAAAGAAGATGTGGTTTCATAAAAGCAGCACTATTCTCTTAAGCATTATCTCATGGGGTTTGAGAGCTATTCTGAGCATGTTCAAGTTGTAAGGAAATCTCAGTCTATATTTTCTGTATGTGAAGAGTGAGAGTTTAGTTCTGAGTAAAATTTATACTAATACTATCCTTTACTTGTTAAGTGTTAACTCCTTGTATCAAAAAACATAGCAATGTGTACATTTGAAAATAAATCCTCCAAACTAAACAAAATGTTACAGTAAGCACATAATTCTCCCCGCAAATAACTGATTTTTCAGTTCAGTGGCCAAATCCAAATAATTAAAAGTTTCTGGTCAAGGGAAATGTTTTGGTTTTGTTCTGCCTGAGATGAAGTGTTTAATTTCAGAGGGTTTAAAAAAAAGAAAGAGGGGGAAAAAAAGGGGGGGGAAACCAATTGAAGTTAAATTCTAAACAAAAAAATAATTTGAAACATTTCATTTCAAAGTGTCAAAACAAAATGTTTCAGTTTTTCAGAATTTTGTTTCAACCAAAACAATTTGGGAAATCCAATGTGAATTCATGAAATATTTGTCAACCCAAATCTGCATAAAAAAGTTCATCCAAAAAAATTCATTCATCTGTACTGATGAGGCTCTCTTGTAGATCACCACATCAGTTAAGGTTTGTGAGTTGTGAGTTCAAGGGGATTAATATTTTTAATCATGCAGCTGTCATTTAACCACTTGCTGTTTGTGACATTTTGCACTTACAGAGCACATTTCAGCTGAGGCTCTCAATGTTTAAACCTCAGAATCTTTCTGTAAGGAAAGTATTACTGTAACCATTTTACATTTTACGATGGCTAAACTGAGGCACAGAAAAATAAATGTGTCTAATTTTCAGATGTTCAGAGCAAATACTATTCTCACTGATTTCAGTGAGCCTTGAAGCCTTTGCAAAGACCCGCTGTAATTAACTTGTTCACCTTCACATAGTGAGCCAATGAAGAATAAACCCCATGGGCAAAATCCTGGCTACACTGAAGTCATTGGGATAAGATTTCACCCCATGTCTCCTGAATCCCATTCTCCTGTTTTAAGTATTAGATAGATTCCCCATGCCATGCATGAAGCTGGGGGAAGGAAGGTGACAACCACTGCAACGAAAGATGAATAATTTTCAGATATGAAGCATGTATTCATTAGCTGAATGGCATTACATTTTCCAATGAGCTGTTGCTCAGGCACAGCAGATGACACTAATTGAAAATGCTTTTCACCCATGTAGGCTATCAAGTTTTTTGTTGGGTTTCAAGTGCACAACTTTCAATTAATCATGCCAGGTGCCACATGAGAGATGGATTATCAGACATTCAGGGTGTGAAGAGGAAGTTAGAGACAATGTTACTGAAAAGACACATCTTTCTTTGGCTGCAATACTGTCATGGTGGCTGTAGAGATCTGCCTAACACAGACAACAGCATTAGTTGCCTCTAAGGCACTGATTATTTTCCTGCATTTTGCATCACTCTTTATGATTATTTAATTTGAGATTAATGCTTCAGTACTAGAAAAGAATTGCAACAAAATTTATAGTCTGCAAAACTGAAAAACAGCAAATCTAGAGCTACAGACAAGTTTTGGGGTCAAATCTTACAGTCCTTGTTCAGGCTTTAAGGAAGCAAAACTCCCACTGGATTCAGAGTAGCAGCCGTGTTAGTCTGTATCCGCAAAAATAACAGGAGTACTTGCGGCACCTTAGAGACTAACAAATTTATTAGAGCATAAGCTTTCGTGGGCTACAACCCACTTCTTCGGATGCATATAGAGTGAAACATATATTGAGAAGATATATATACACACATACAGAGAGCATGAACAGGTGGGAGTTGTCTTACCAAGTCTGAGAGGCCAATTAAGTAGGAGAAAAAAAACTTTTGAAGTGATAATCAAGATAGCCCAGTACAGACAGTTTGATAAGAAGCAAGTGTGAGAATACTTACAAGGGGAGATAGATTCAATGTTTGTAATGGCTCAGAAACATTGAATCTATCTCCCCTTGTAAGTATTCTCACACTTGCTTCTTATCAAACTGTCTGTACTGGGCTATCTTGATTATCACTTCAAAAGTTTTTTTTTTCTCCTACTTAATTGGCCTCTCAGACTTGGTAAGACAACTCCCACCTGTTCATGCTCTCTGTATGTGTGTATATATATCTCCTCAATATATGTTTCACTCTATATGCATCCGAAGAAGTGGGTTGTAGCCCACGAAAGCTTATGCTCTAATAAATTTGTTAGTCTCTAAAGTGCCACAAGTATTCCCACTGGATTGTTGAGTGAGTAAAAGGATTTGGTCTATAATTGAAGTCCTCTCCCCTTCTCCTGCCAGCCTCCACTTAACTTAAAGACAGGAGTCTAGTAACAAGACAGAACTACAATTACACATTACCTGAAAGAGAACTTCCATTCATTAATATCTTTCTTGGAGAAAATACAAGTGAAAATTCCAGAGGGATGCATATTTTTGAGTTCAAAATGAGTTTTGGCAAAGCTTCAGAAACAAAGTTCTAGAAATCTGCATGGAACTGGCTTTGTAATGTTTAGACAAAACATTAAAACCTATCATCATGAGCAAAGAATCCAGTAATTTGTTATGAGAGATAGCACTACAAATTATATATGCGTGTGGATAGGTTTCTGTTGGTGTATCATAATGCAATATGGTAGCAAGGAATCTATAACTTATGCTACCAGATTTTGTTGCTCTTAGGCTCCAGACTAAATCCCTGTCTGGCTTCCATAATCAATGCCTAACAGACTCAGAGCTGAGCAGGATCCTCTCCGGGGCAGATTCCTGATATCTCCCTTCTCCTACAACCATTGCAGCCATCCATACTTAGATACACACAGATCTGATCCTGCTACCTCCCTACAAAATAGACTCCTTTTCCACTCCTTCCGGACACCCACTAGTGACTTCAGTTCAGTCCCCTGACCATGCTTGATACATCACTGACTGCTCATGGGACTACGCTGTGCCTAAATTGAAGTGGAGGATAACCACATCTCTCTCTCTTACACACACACACGTATGTTTTGTTTCATTAAATAAGATTTAGGGTATGTCTACAGTACGAAATTAGGTCGAATTTATAGAAGCCGGTTTTATAGAAATCGGTTGTATACAGCCGATTGTGTGTGTCCCCACATAAAATGCTCTAAGTGCTCTAGTCGGCGGATCGCGTCCACAGTACCGAGGCTAGCATCGACTTCCGGAGCATTGCACTATGGGTATCTATCCCACAGTTCCCGCAGTCTCCGCCGCCCATTGGAATTCTGGGTTGAGATCCCAATGCCTGAATGATGCAAAACAGTGTAGCGGGGGGTTCTGGGTACATGTCGTCAGGCCCCTCCCCCTCCGTCAGAGCAATGGCAAACAATAGATTCGCGCCTTTTTACCTGGGTTACCTGTGCAGACAACATACCACGGCAAGCATGGAGCCCGCTCAGCTCAGCTCACCGTCACCATATGTCATCTGGGTGCCGGCAGACGTGGTACTGCATTGCTACAGAGCAGCAGCAGCTAACTGCCTTTTGGCGGTAGACGGTGCAGCATGACTGGTAGCCTTCATCGGCGATCTGGGTGCTGGCAACCGTGGGGCTGGCAGCCGTAGGGCTGCATTGCACCAGCCCCTTGCCTTTTGGTAGAAGATGGTATATTATGACTGGTATCTGTCGTCATCGTACTGCAGTGGCTGTCAATCATGGGCACCTGGGCAGACATGCTCAGTCCTAGCGAACTGTCTTGATGATGATGGCTATCAATCGTAGTATGCCATTTTCTGCCAAGCGCCCAGTATTTTCTGCTAAGCACCCAGAAGAGGCCGAGGGTGAACTGGGTGCTGGCAGACGTGGGGCTGGCAGACGTGGGGCTGCATTGCACACAGCAGCAGCCCCTTGCCTTTTGGTAGAAGATGGTATATTACGATTGGTATCCGTCGTCATCGTACTGCAGTGGCTGTCAATCATGGGCACCTGGGCAGACCTGCTCAGTCCTATCGAACTGTCTTGACAATGATGGCTATCAGTCGTAGTATGCTATTTTCTGCCAAGCGCCCAGTATTTTCTGCCAAGCACCCAGAAGATGCCGAGGGCTATCAGTCATGCTGCACTGTCGTCTGCCAGCTTAAGATGTAAAAAATAGATTTGTTCTGTATTCATTTGCTTCCCCCTCCCTCCGTGAAATCAACGGCCTGCTAAACCCAGGCTTTTGAGTTCAATCTTTGGGGGGGGGGGGCATTCTGTGTGACAGTTGTTTGTGTTTCTCCCTGATGCACAGCCACCTTTGTTGATTTTAATTCCCTGTACCTGTACGCCATGTCGTCACTCGCCCTTCCCTCCCTCCCTCCTTCCCCTGGTCCGTCAGATACTAGTTTCGTGCCTTTTTTCAGACCAGACGCCATAGCTAGCACTGGGATCATGGAGCCCGCTCAGATCACCGCGGCAATTATGAGCACTATGAACACCACGCGCATTGTCCTGGAGTATATGCAGAGCCAGGACATGCCAAAGCAAAACCAGGACCAGCTGAGGAGGCGATTGCAGCGCGGTGACGAGAGTGATGAGGAAATTGACATGGACATAGACCTCTCACAAGGCACAGGCCCCAGCAATGTGGAATTCATGGTGTTACTGGGGCAGGTTCATGCCGTGGAACGCCGATTCTGGGCCCGGGAAACAAGCACAGACTGGTGGGACCGCATCGTGCTGCAGGTGTGGGACGATTCCCAGTGGCTGCGAAACTTTCACATGCGTAAGGGCACTTTCATGGAACTTTGTGACTTGCTTTCCCCTGCCCTGAAGTGCCAGAATACCAGGATGAGAGCAGCCCTCACAGTTGAGAAGCGAGTGGCGATAGCCCTGTGGAAGCTTGCAACGCCAGACAGCTACCGGTCAGTCGGGAATCAATTTGGAGTGGGCAAATCTACTGTGGGGGCTGCTGTGATCCAAGTTGCCAGGGCAATGAAAGACCAGGTGATATCAAGGGTAGTGACTCTGGGAAATGTGCAGGCCATAGTGGATGGCTTTGCTGCAATGGGATTCCCAAACTGTGGTGGGGCCATAGACGGAACCCATATCCCTATCTTGGCACCGGAGCACCAAGCCACCGAGTACATAAACCGCAAGGGGTACTTTTCAATGCTGCTGCAAGCCCTGGTGGATCACAAGGGACGTTTCACCAACATCAACGTGGGATGGCCGGGAAAGGTACATGATGCTCGCGTCTTCAGGCACTCTGCTCTGTTTCGAAAGCTGGAGGAAGGGACTTTCTTCCTGGACCAGAAAGTAACCGTTGGGGATGTTGAAATGCCTATCGTGATCCTTGGGGACCCAGCCTACCCCTTAATGCCATGGCTCATGAAGCCGTACACAGGCAGCCTGGACAGGAGTCAGGACCTGTTCAACTACAGGCTGAGCAAGTGCCGAATGGTGGTGGAATGTGCATTTGGACGTTTAAAAGCGCGCTGGCGCAGCTTACTAACTCGCTCAGACCTCAGCGAAAAGAATATCCCCATTGTTATTGCTGCTTGCTGTGCGCTCCACAATATCTGTGAGAGTAAGGGGGAGACATTTATGACGGGGTGGCAGGTTGAGGCAAATCGCCTGGCCGCTGATTACGCGCAGCCAGACACCAGGGCGGTTAGAGGAGCACAGCAGGGCGCGGTGCGCATCAGAGAAGCTTTGAAAACGAGTTTTGTGACTGGCCAGGCTACGGTGTGAAACTTCTGTTTGTTTCTCCTTGATGAACCCTCCGCCCCGCCCCACCCGGTTCAGTCTACTTCCCTGTAAACCAACCACCCCACCCTCCCCTCCCCCCCTTCGAGCACTGCTTGCAGAGGCAATAAAGTCATTGTTACTTCACATTCATGCATTCTTTATTAATTCGTCACACAACTAGGGGGATAATTGCCAAGGTAGCCCGGGATGGGTGGGGGAGGAGGGAAGGAAAAGGACACACTGCAGTTTAAAACTTTAACTCTTATTGAAGGCCAGCCTTCTGATGCTCAGGCAATCATCTGGGGTGGAGCGACTGGGTGGCCGGAGGCCCCCCCACCGTGTTCTTGGGCGTCTGGGTGAGGAGGCTATGGAACTTGGGGAGGAGGGCTGTTGGTTACACAGGGGCTGTAGCGGCGGTCTCTGCTCCTGCTGCCTTTCCTGCAGCTCAACCATACGCTGGAGCATATCAGTTTGATGCTCCAGCAGCCGGAGCATCGACTCTTGCCTTCTGTCTGCAAGCTGACGCCACCTATCATCTTCAGCCCGCCACTTGCTCTGTTCATCCCGCGATTCAGCCCGCCACCTCTCCTCTCGTTCATATTGTGCTTTTCTGTAGTCTGACATTGACTGCCTCCACGCATTCTGCTGTGCTCTGTCAGCGTGGGAGGACATCTGGAGCTCCATGAACATATCATCCCGCGTCCTCCATTTTCTCCTTCTAATCTTCACTAGCCTCTGTGAAGGAGAAACATTTGCAGCTGGTGGAGGAGAAGGGAGAGATGGTTAAAAAAAGACACATTTTAGAGAACAATTGGTACACTCTTTCATGTTAAATTTTGCTGTTCACATTACACAGCACATGTGCTTTCGTTACAAGGTCGCATTTTTCCTCTTATATTGAGGGCCTGCCGGTTTGGTGTGAGAGATCACTCACGCAGTGCCAGGCAACAGATTTCGGCTTGCAGGCAGCCATGGTAAGACACAGTCTTTTGGCTTTTTTAACCTTCTTAACATGTAGCGCTCTCATTTCCCATACCAAGCACCCGTTGGGTTGGCCATTTAAAATGGGTTTGCAATGTAAAAGGAGGGGCTGCGGTTTCCGGGTTAACATGCAGCACAAACCCAACTAACTCCCCTCCCCCCCCACACCCAATTCTCTGGGATGATCACTTCACCCCTCCCCCCACCGCGTGGCTAACAGCGGGGAATATTTCTGTTCAGCAGAGCAGGAAGGGGCACCTCTGAATGTCCCCTTAATAAAATCGCCCCATTTCAACCAGGTGACCGTGAATGATATCACTCTCCTGAGGATAACAAAGAGCGATAAGGGATGGATGTTGTCTGCATGCCAGCAAACACCGGGACCATACGCTGCCATGCTTTGTTATGCAATGATTCCAGACTACGTGCTACTGGCCTGGCGTGGTAAAGTGTCCTACCATGGCGGACGGGATAAGGCAGCCCTCCCCAGAAACCTTTTGCAAAGGCTTTGGGAGTACATGAAGGAGAGTTTTCTGGATATGTCCCTGGAGGATTTCCGCTCCATCCCCATACACATTAACAGACTTTTCCGGTAGCTGTACTGGCCGCGATTGCCAGGGCAAATTAATCATTAAAGATGCTTGCTTTTAAACCATGTGTAATATTTACAAAGGTACACTCACCAGAGGTCCCCTGTGTGCCCTCAGGGTCTGGGAGCACGCCTTGGGTGAGTTCGGGGGTTACTGGTTCCATGTCCAGGGTGATAAACATATCCTGGCTGTTGGGGAAACCGGTTTCTCCGCTTCCTTGCTGCTGTGAGCTATCTACATTATCTCCATCCTCATCTTCCTCGTACCCCGAACCCGCTTCCCTGTGTGTTTCTCCAGTGAGGGAGTCATAGCACACGGTTGGGGTAGTGGTGGCTGCACCCCCTAGAATGGCATGCAGCTCCGCGTAGAAGCGGCATGTTTGCGGCTCTGCCCCGGACCTTCCGTTTACTTCTCTGGCTTTGTGGTAGGCTTGCAGTAGCTCCTTAATTTTCACGCGGCACTGCTGTGCGTCCCTGTTATGGCATCTGTCCTTCATGTCCTTGGAGACCTTTTCTAATATTTTGCCATTTCGTTTACTGCTTCGGAGTTCAGCTAGCACTGATTCATCTCCCCATATGGCGAGCAGATCCCGTACCTCCCGTTCTGTCCATGCTGGAGCTCTTTTGCGATCCTGGGACTCCATCACGGTTACCTGTGCTGATGAGCTCTGTGTGGTCACCTGTGCTCTCCACGCTGAGCAAACAGGAAATGAAATTCAAACGTTCGCGGGCCTTTTCCTGTCTACCTGGTCAGTGCATCTGAGTTGAGAGTGCTGTCCAGAGCGGTCACAATGAAGCACTGTGGGATAGCTCCCGGAGGCCAATAACATCGAATTCCGTCCACACTACCCCAATTCCGACCCGCTAAGGCCGATTTTATCGCTAATCCCCTCGTCGGAGGTGGAGTAAAGAAACCGGTTTAAAGGGCCCTTTAAGTCGAAAGAAAGGGCTTCGTCGTGTGAACATGTCCAGGCTTAATTCGATTTAACGCTGCTAAAGTCGACCTAAACTCGTAGTGTAGACCAGGCCTTAGTTTCCAAAAATGACCAAATTAAAAACAAAATGACACAATAGGCAACAGACACCTAAACCAAGATCATGTGTCACATCAGAAAACGTCATATGTCATGCTGCAGAAAACCCAAGAGGCTGTACATGTGGGTGTTTCTAAATAAAAATGCATCTATCTATACCTGGTCTGTCTTAGACCCCACTGACCAAAATAAATATCTAAAAAAAGAAGTATTTGAAATTGAATATCTTAAGGAAAGAAAGAGAGAGTGGGTGAGATAGTATATTTTATTGCAGTGGTTCTCAACCAGGGGTACATGTACCCCTGGGGATATGCAGACATCTTCTAGGGGGTACATCAACTCATCTAGATAGTTGCCTAATTTTACAACAGGCTACATAAAAAGCACTAGTGAAGTCAGCACAAACTAAATTTCATACAATGACTTGTTTATCCCTTTCTATATACTATACACCGAAACATAAATACAATATTTATATTCCAATTGATTTATTTTATAATTATATGGCAAAAAATGAGAAAGTAAGCAATTTTTCAGTAATAGCGTGCTGTGACACATCTGTATTTGTGTCTGATTATGTAAGCAAGTAGTTTTTAAGTGAGGTGAAACTTGGGGTACACAAGACAAAACAGACTCTTGAAAGGGGTACAGTAGTCCTGAAAGGTTGAGATCCATATCTGGATATGCTCAGAAGTAGTGAAAATAATGCACCTCTATTCCTTGATTGATGAAAAAGTGGTTATTTCTGAAGTAAAATACTTTTAGTCAGAGGCTAAAACAACATGAATAAACGGGCCCCAACTCCTTGTGTGCTCCTCGATCCATCCTATGATGGTGGTGGTGAGTTCAGTTGATAAAAGGCTGTTAAGAATTTCAGAGGCCAGAAAAAGGACTGCCCTCTCAGTGTGCACCAATAACTGCAGGAAATTACAAGAGACTATTCAATCAACCATATAATGGAGGAGAAGGCAAGGACAGCTTGCGAATCCTTGGTCTCTGCGAAACATGATGAAGAAAGGAGATGGAAGTGAAGTGGAGAGATGAAAGTACCATCATGTTGGGAAAAGAAGACGTGAGAACCGTTGGAGGAATTGGCTTAATCATCAACAAGGAATGGTCTTCAAAAATCATCTCCTGCAAATTCAAGTCATCACACATCAGAGTGCTACACCTCCAACTGAACAAGAACAGCACCTTCAAGATTATTCAGATCTATGCTCCCACATGCATAAGCGAAGATGACGATGTGGAAGAATTCTATCAGGAGCTTGAGGAAACCTTCGCTCAAAAATCCACATATATGATCGTGATGGGAGATTTTAACGCCAACGTTGGAAAAGAGAAAGAAGGTGAAAAGTTTATTGGAAGGTATGGCATCAGCAAACAGAATCTATAAGGAGAATGACTGGCAACTCTGGCGAAGATTAAAGAAATGTTCATTGGTAACACCTGGTTTAAGAAGATGGCCAGGAAGTGGACATGGATCGCACCCCATGCAAAGAACAAGAACGAGATTGACTATATTCTGATCAATAAGCGGCACATTGTAAAAGACATCTCAGTAATACCATCATTTAACTCCAGTAGTGACCATCGCTTGCTTAGAGCACGGCTCAACTTCAACCAAAAGGTGGAGAGAAAACGCTACAGATGGCAAATCAGAGACAGTGGTCAAAAATATTTGACGAGGCAATCTTGAAAGTGAACACTTCCAAGGAATACTCGAGTCTTATAGATAACTGTGATGAGGATTATAAAAACTTCACTGATAAATTGAGACAATGCAAGAAATTAGCCAAGAAAGACAGACCGAAAAGAGTGAAGGGAAGAATCTCGGAGGAAACACAGAACTTGCTAGAGAGGTGGAGGAATATGAAGTGAAATGATGGTGACAAACTTGAGTACTCCCTCATCTGCAAGTTGATAAGACGACGACTAAAGGAAGACTTCGAGAAGTACCAAAATGAAAGGCTCTTAAAGATGGCTGAAGATCTCAGAAGCCTTAAAAAATGCAAAAGGGAATTGACACTATACAGGTCAACAATAATGGCACTGAAAAACAGGGATGAAAAAAAAAATCAGTAATTGCAGAATGCTTCCATCCCTGTTCTGTCAAAGATTTCTACACTGAACTTTTTGCGTCTCAGATAAATGTGCCAGTACCAACACTTCAACAGACCAATGAACATGTACTCCCAGTTCTTGTCAGCGAAGTTCAACATGCAGTTCATCAAATGAAGGAAGGAAAAGCCCCAGGTACAGAAGGACTGACCATTGAAAGATAAGAGCTGGAGGCCAAGGAAAACCCTTGCTCAGAGGTTTAACCATTACTTGGAAATGCAGAAGATACCATCTAGCTGGAAGGAGTCCAACACCATTCTTCTGCACAAGAAGGGCAATCGTGAAGATCTAAAGAACTATCATCCAATATGCCTGCTCTCACAGTCTACAAGCTGTTCACCAAAATAACAACAAACCGAGTCTCTCAGAGTCTGGCCAAGAGAGCCGAGAGAGCAGGCAGGCTTTCGAAGGAATTTCAGTACAATGGACCATATTTTCACTATAAACCAGCTATTGGAATGCTCAAGGGAATACAAATTCCCTTTATGTATTGCCTTTGTCGACTATGAAAAAGCATTCGACAGTGTAGAAATAAATGCAGTGATCTTGCAGAGCAGGGCATCGACACAAACTATATCAGACTATTAAAGGAAGCAAATTCTGACTGCACTACAGATACAACTTTATTTGATATCCCCTTTCGCATCCCAGTTAAAGGTGTGAAACAAGGTGACACGGTTTCACTGAAACTCTTGAAAGTCTGCCACGAAATGGTAATGAAGCAGATGAATTGGAAGGGTGGAATCAACATCAACGGAGAGCAGTTAAACCATCTCAGATTCACAGACAATATTGCGTTGATCTCCGAAAATACTATCAAACTACAGAAAATGCTGCGAGAACTCAACACAAAAAGCAATCAAGTTGGACTGAAAATTAACTGCTCCAAAACAAAATTTATGCGTCTGATACCTTGTCAAAAACCCAAACAACAATCAAGGGAGAAAAAATAGAAATTGAGCAATGTGTCTATTTGGGCAAAGAAATTAACATGCGCCACAATCAGGAAGGTGAACTCTCGTGAAGAAAGAAAGCAGGTTGGTGCACATTCAGTTCTATCAAGGATGTCCTCCAAGTAAAAATCAACAAGGCAACATGCGTCAGCCTCTTCAACTCAACAGTACTGCCAGCAATGTTGTATGGCAGCGAAACATGGGCACTGATGAAGACAAAGAAGCAGCAACTGTCTGTCACAGAGAGGGCAATGGAAAGAAGAATTCTGGGAATTACAATCTGCAACTGAGTTCCCAGTGATCAGACACCAGAGTGGAGTGCAGGATGTCGTTGTTGAGAGGAGGCATAGTAAAATGGGCTGGGCATTTAGTGAGGCTATAGTCGATGGACTACTGCTGTCGCCAAGTGGTACCCACGGGAACTGAAACGACCACTCGGCCAACTCAAAAGAGATGGGAAGATTTTATTGTGAAAAGACATGGCCGCACATGGAGAAGGAAGGCCAGGATACGAGAAGAATGGAAGACGTGTTGTGATCAGCATCATCTATACAAGGGCTGAAAGACCGATCGATGAAGGTCATCAAGTCAGAGGAAGATATTTTCCAAAACATTTTTATGCAAACACAAATATACAAGTGTGCATACACGTGGATTCTCTTTCACACATTAATATATCTCAACCTTTTACCTAGAGGAAGGGGAGCACGAGGTTAGTAGTTAGTAGTCAGTGGGACTACATAGTGCTTTGCAGAACTCTCAGCACCTTGTAGGTTTGGATCCTTACATTTCATACTTATATTCTATTTAAAATTGTACATATTGAGTACTTTTATAGTTCTTGTAGATTGGGACACTATTCAAACTTCTTTGTTTAAGGAAATGTTGACTTCTTAAGACCCATGATTTGAGAAAAGTAATATTTTCTACTTTTTTGTGACTGACAGATTATGGATTTTAGTAGTGTCATCGTGGTAACAACTGAATATTTAAAATAATGTATAACCCTTTAAAGTGCAACCGTTTGTACTTTTTTGACCTGAGTAACAAGAGCCCAAATCTTCTGTAAAAATAGTTTAAACTACTTTTTGTTATCTGACAAGTGTATGAAAAATACTTGAAGATTTTAATAAACTTGTTGGTAATTATTCAGAACTGTCTAATTTGAAAGAATAATTTTCTTGATTAAAATTTTGAGTAATTCCTCAGTAGGTCAGCAGACACAAAATGTTACTCATTAGCATTGAAATATATCAGCACAGTTTAGAAGGAACCCAGTGTACCACTCCATCATGAACTTAATTATTTAGGCATCTGTAGTCACATCACAACTTGTTCTCAAATAGATTGCACTTGTACTGCCTAATTTCAGAAAGGAAGAAATGAAATTAAAGGATCTATATTTTGTTGCCCAAGGAATTTCTCACTAATCTCAAGCTATTATATGAATTTCCTGAACTGATTACCAGTCTGTAGGTGGTGCAATATCTCTCATTTATCTTGGTAGTCTCATCTAAAGCAGAGAAAACATTCAGTTTTCTATCATTTGATTTGATTGTGGTAGGACAATTCCTCTGTCAAATAGTCACTGTCATGCTTAGCTTTAGATAACACAATTATAAAATGCCTGAGCCCTACCTACACTAGAGCCTTTGCCATTCTTATTACTGATGGAGAATTATGAATCCTATTTTTGCTAAGAAAGACACAGACTGAGTTTCTTGAGAGAAATCTGAGAGAGAAGATTGAACCATAAAGAGACAGATGAGCATAGAGGAAAAAGTGAGATAAATGCATAGAATTTATAATGGGAGGAGTGGTCATACTGTCTCTTCTACTCTTCTTCCAACCTCACAAAAGCCTGCCACCCCAACCCAAGCAACCCTGCCCTGGAAGATCCAGTCACATTAGGTTTGATGGACTACTGTATTTCTTGCCTCTGTTTGTTAAGTTTGTGTGTTATACTAGATTTTCTTACAATGCTAGTTGGTTGAACAATCCTATTTTAGACACCGAAAACAACATAACATGACTGTATTTTAATGAAACTGAGACTGACTGAAGTAATAGTGCACACAACTGTCTGCACATCCAATGACCACTCATACACCATGATACAATGTGAGGTACGCAGGCCTCCAAACAAATGCATTCAACCACTGAGTAAATATGATAAGCTCATATAAATGCTCATCTTGAAGTAGTTTTATAAAATGTATGCTCTTTTTTTTTATAATTTATAGTTACTGTATACTGGCCTATGTAACTGCATCAGCCAATCAGATTCCTTCTAGAAGTTAGGGCCTCCAAGTCTCTCTGCATAAAAATTAAACAGAAGGAAAGCATTTATCTGAGAGTTGTCTAGCTGCTGAGAGTGGTTTGCAGACTCACATCCTGTATCCATCCTGCAAAGTGGATGGAACACAGGGAGTCACTTCAAGTGAGCAAAGTTTAGGACCTGCAAGGACTTAAGATTCCTAGACAGACATATGAAGGGGACTGTCTTAGTATTCCCCACGCAAGGTCCTCGCACCCATTGCTTGCAGCACAACCAGGTTTCTTGCTGAGCTGCCATGAGTTGATGGTCTGTAGCTGAACTCCGGCTATGATCCTAAACTGAGGCTATAACCTCTGATCCAAAGTCCATTGGAAACATTCTCCTTTACTTCAATGGGTATGGATCATGGGACTCAGAGAGAGGGACTTAATACTGTTTCAAGAAGTATTAACTAATTCATGGGAGAAAGAACATGCAACACTGAGCTGCTGTTTTCAGACTTGTCCCCGGTGCTGCTTGTAAATGCTCCCTCTCTCTGGAGAATTTGTGCAGCAGGTGACAGGTAAGGGGACCCCAATATTTCATCATAGCTGCCTTTCTATTTTGTACAATCTTCCGCACATTTCATCAAGTTCCATTTATTAGTTTTTAATATAGTACCATAAATGTGAATGGTGCTTTACAAACCAAAAAAGAACGTATAAACTAACAGCTTGATTGACCCAAAAGCTTAGAAGTATGGCCCCAATCCTGCAAAGCTATACCTGTGAATAGTTATACTGAACTGCAGTATGGGCTTCAGCATGGGCTATTTGCCAGACTGTGCTAGCCCATTCTGCCATATCTCCACTGCTATTACTCACACTAGCTAGATTAAAGGTAGCCTTTAAATCTATGCCTACCTGTGCTACAATTATACCTTACATTGCAGTGTAGATGTACCCCAGAATGCAGCTACTTCTGATGGGAATCTGGCAACTGTTAGCAACACAGCAACTCTGTGTAACATCCTTAAAAACCTGACCCTTCCTATTTTAAGGAATTTAGGTACTTCTAGTGCAGATAGGGGCCTAGTAGGATTTTCAAAAGTGCCTAGCTGCTTAACTCTAATTGAGAGCTAGGCACCCTCGTGCCTTTGAAAAATCTTACTAGGCATCCATATCTAATTTTCAAATGAATGAGGTGCTTAAATACTTTTAAAAATCTGATTCTAAATTAAGCAGAATAGAATTTCCTGATTTGCAATTCAGCCAGAACAAAGCTTATCACTCCAATTCTTATAAAAAGTGCCTTAGGATCTTAATTACCATAGGAAATCAGGACTTCTGCTTTCACTCTTATTCAAAACCCTAATATCTCCAGAAGCATTCAACACCTAGCCAAAGGAAAGAGTTCCACCTACTGAATGCTCAGCACATTTTACTTCCTAATTATGCTTTTCCTCAGGTAACCCAGACTAACTTCGGTTTGTTTGTGAGATTAAACAGTATCACAGCTCTCAGGGTATATGACTTTAAGCAATTAATACACTACTTTGAGGATACTGAAGAAAATAAATAGGTAAAGACATGAGCTGAACTGGTAAACATCAATAAACAATGAGAAAAAAAATATAGTTGCATTAGCACAGATCTCTTCAAAATCATATAGAGGCTAAAAACTGTTCTATGTGATCAGTATATCAGAAAGGTTGCATAACTTATTGATTAGAGAACAGCAGTGACACTCAAGAAACCCAGGTTTGAGTCCCAGCTCTGAGAAAGACTAAGGAATATTGACTTTCCCAATAATAGCTTCCTCACCTATTAAAATGGGCAGAAGTGTTTTAAAATCTTTGGATGAAAGAGCTAACAAGTACAAAGCAGTATTATTAGTATACAATAATGTATGGGCTAAAACATATCTAGTACAGCATTAGAGGTATCTATTGTCTCTACTGAATTGCTAATGTTCCACTAGAACTTTGGCACTTAAAAATCATCATGTTTTAATGACACCTTTGCACTAGCAAAGTGGGTAAATAAGAGGTATGCTATTCCTGACAGTTAAATATTGAATAATGTATGTGTTCTCAAGATTTACTCCAAAATAGCATTTCTTGACAAGTATATCCTGTAAATAACAGCAAGTAGGTAGGTAGTGTTGTAAAAATTCTTCCATCTTGTATAAGCTGCAGACAGAAGATTGCATTTGGGTGCTTGTTTTTCTGACCTGAGGTTAAAGGACTCCTTAGCAGATGCATAGAAATATTGTTCAATAAATAACACCTCACAATTTCAGAATAAGAAAGCAAGAACAAGGTCAAAGAAAGAATAGTTTCTACAAAACACAAACTATAGATTTATTACAGGCTTGGCTGAAAAAGCTGAAGGAATTTTTAACGTGAGATGTTAGTGAGAGTCTGTAGATTCAGAACTACTCCTAGTTCATTCTAGAAGATAAATACATTGATGATGTTGAACAGTTTTAGAATTTCATTTCAAATGCAAAACTTTGTTGGCCTGCTTTTCAAAAATGCACTTTGTCACAGTCTCCCACAAAATTAATCTTCTTAACAGTAGCTACAAGTTTCTGCTTATATTAAAAAGCTTTTAATTTTGTTATTTTGGACACAGACTAAGGCTTATGTGCAGTCTTAGGAAAATAGAAGTGAGGAAAACAAATGGGCAAAATGGCCTTATCTTATTTCTATAATTTTTTAAGCTCTTTTCTCTCAATTCATTCTCATACATGAGATTATTTCTTCATTTGAATTTTACAGTGTTCATTTGCATATGGGTTATTTACCATTCACAAGCCACTGTGATAAATACAAGCTTTAATAAATTATTGTAAATGCAAATACTTTAGCTTAATTAAAAACATTCAACTTCAAATAAATTCTTACTTTTTAAATTTGTTAATGTAATAAATCAAGCTAGCCTGCAGAACACTCATCTAAATATCTCACTGACACATCTTGGAACTAATGCTGACACAAGTTAGAGTGAGGTAATTCAGAAGCAACGTCACTGAAGTCAGTATTGGTTTAAACCTGGTGTATAACCGGAGATTAAAAATCAGCTCTCTTAATTTCAGAGGTAGTAAGTGATTCAGTACCTGACCCAACTCCCATTGAAGTGAACGGAAAGACTGAAGGTATGTCCACACTGCAATTAAAAACCTGCAGCTGGCCCATGCCAGCTGTCTTGGGCTTGAGCTAAGGGGCTTTTTAATTGCAGTGTAGATATTTGGGCTCAAGCTGGAGCCGGGGCTCTTGGACCTGCAAGGTGGGAGGGTGCCATAGTTTGGGCTGCAGCCTGAGCCCAAACATCTACAGTGCAATTAAACAGCCCCCTAGTCTGAGTCAGTTGGTACTTACCAGCCAGGGGTGTCTGCAGTTTAGACATACCTTCAGACTCCAATAGGAGCCGAGTTAGGAGTCTATGCGACTTACCCAAAAAAGTCTATGTAGGAAAGTTGGAAAAAGAATCTAGGTCTGTTGACAAACAACCCTAGGTTTTAATTACAAGACCATCCATATTCCCTTACATACTGAAGTCATGCTTGGAATTTCTGGTGTATATGAATGGGATTGTGACCAGACAGCACCAATGCCCAGGAGAGTGGCCAAATAGGATATGTCTACACTGCAATTAGACACATGCATCTGGACTGTCTCGGGCTCAGGGGCTGCTTAATTGCAGTGTAGACATTTTGGCTCGCTGCAGCCAGAGCTCTGGGATCCTCCTACCTTGAAGGGTCCAAGAGCCTGGGTGCCAGCACAAGCTGGAATGTCTACATCACAATTCAACAGCCCCATTCTATGGACACAGATGAACGATACATATATGTCCATGAAAATGTGATAAAAGAAGTAATCCTATTTAGATCGGCCTATTTGGGAATATGCTAGCAAGGAGATGGTTTTATTTTAGGGTATATGCCTTATGACCAGGGCCCTACCAAATTCACGGCCGTGAAAAATGCATCATGGACCATGAAATCTGGTCTCCCATGAAAGCTGGTCTTTGGTGTACTTTTACCCTATACTATTTCACGGGGCAGACCAGCATTTCTCAAAGTGGGGGTCGTGACCCAAAAGAGGATTGTGGGGGGGTTGCATGGTTATTGTAGGGGTGCCGTGGTATTGCCATCTTTACTTCTGTGCTGCCTTCAGAGCTGGGCAGCCGGAAAGTGGCGGCTGCTGGCTGAGGAACTAGCTCTGAAAGCAGCAGCGCAGAAGTAAGGGTAGCAATACCATACCATGCCATCCTTACTTCTGGGCTGCTGCTGGCAGCGGTGCTTTCAGAACTTGGCTCCTGGCCAGCAGCCAGGTGAAGGCAGCACTGCCACCACCAGCAGAAGTAAGGGTGACAATACTGCAACCCCCCTACAATAACCTTGTGACCCCACCTCCACAACCCTCTTTTGGGGTCAGGACCCGTACAGTACAACAGCATGAAATTTCAGAATTAAATATTGAAATCATGAAATTTACAATTTTTAAAATCCCATGACCATGAAATTGACCAAAATGGACTGTGAATTTGGTAAGTCCTTACTTACGAGTAGAAGGTTATGCAACGCTCCAATTAGCTTTAGTTCCCTAACTTTAAAATAAAGGTGGTAATACTTCTAAGATTATAATTTGTCCTCTTCCTGCATATACATATAATACCTAGCACACTGGGCCCAAAATTTGTTTTTCTGGTGGTGGAGGTGGGAGGGCTGTGATACCATAATACATAATAATCAAGAATAGTATGAACAACAATTCCAAGAGAAATATTCCTTTTGTGACGAAAGAACATATGAACAGCCATACGGAGTCAGACCAAAAGTCCATCTAGTCCAGTATTCTGTCTTCTGACAGTGGCCAGTGCCAGGTGCCCCAGAGGGAATGAACAGAACAAGTAATCATCAAGTGATCCATCCCCTGTCGCTCATTTTCAGCTTCTGGCAAACAGAGGCTAGGGCAGGGGTCAGCAACCTTCAGCACACGGCCCATCAGGATAATCTGCTGGCGGGCCACGAGACATTTTGTTTACCTTGACCATCCGCAGGCACGGCCCCCTGAAGCTTCCAGCGCCTGCAGTTAGCCGTTCCCAGCCAATGGGAGCTGCGGGAAGTGGTGCGGGCCGCAGGGATGTGCTGGCCGTGGCTTCCCGCAAAGGTTGCGACCCCTGGGATAGGGACACCATCCCTTTCCATCCTGGCTAATAGCTATTGATGGACCTATCCTCCAGGAACTAATCTAGTTCTTTTTTGAACCCTGTTATAGTCTTGGCCTTCACAACATCATCTGGCAAGGAGTTCCACAGGTTGACTGTGTTGTGTGAAAAAACTTGTTTTGGACCTTCTGCCTATTAATTTCATTTGGTGACCCCTAGTTCTTGAGTTATGAGAAGGAGTAAATAACACTTCCTTATTTACTTTCTCCATGCCAGACCTCTATCATATTCCCCCTTAGTCTTCTCTTCTCCAAACTGAAAAGTCCCAGCCTTATTAATCTCTCCTCCATACCCCTAATCATTTTTGTTGCTCTTTTCTGAACCTTTTCCAATTCCGATATATATTTTTTGAGATGGGGTGACCACATCTGGATGCAGTATTTAAGATGTGGGCGTACCATGGATTTATATAGAGGCAATATAATATTTTCTGTCTTATTATCTATCCCTTTCTTAATGATTCCCAACATTCTGTTTGCTTTTTTGACTACTGCTGCACATTGAGTGGATGCTTTCAGAGAACTATACACTGACTCCAAGATCTCTTTCTTGGGTGGTAACAGCTACTCTAGACCCCATCATTTTATATGTATAGTTGGGAGGTTTTCCAATTTGTATTATTTTGCATTTATCAACATTGAATTTCATCTGCCATTTTGTTGCCCAGTCACCCAGTTTTGAGAGATCCTTTTGTAGCTCTGGGCAGTCTGCAGAAGAAAGATTCTGATTGTTGTAATAGTACAAGTAACGGTCTTAAATATAGCAAAAGACAAATGGAACTGAAACATGAATTGCTATCTTCTGAAAACCAACATACAGCAGTTAGTGGCAGTATTGCGCACTTGAAGAAAATAAAGTCACCTCACCTTCCAAATAAGAACAGAATGTAGAAAATTAGTGGGCTTTGGGCCACAGTATACATATAGACTATTTCATGATTATGTTTCAGAATGCAGGTGCATCGAGGATTGGTTGGAAATATGATGCAAACAGAAAAAGTAAACTCAGAACATTTTGTATTATGAAGTACATGTGTACCTCCAGAGCAAGTAAGCTATAGATTTTCACTTTTATTTCAGATAACTTAAGTACTCTAAGTTTAAACCTTTAAACTTTGAACCAGATTATACCAGGAGTTTTTGGCTAAATACTAAAAATTACTAGTAACTTTCCTCTAATTTTGAGTTTGTAGGGATTACAGTCATGAACTGAGAGTCACTACATGCAGATTAATTGAAAAAGCAATGACTAAAAACTACAAAAACAATCTTCCAGGTAATAAAATCTCATTAGAAAGAACAGAGCCCATTACAGGTTGAGGATCCACAATAAGGAACTTCTATGCAGAAATAAGTACAGAGATGTTACAAACCCTGGTGGAAAATATTGTGGAATTAAGATTCATAGAATCATAGAAGATTAGGGTTGGAAGAGACCTCAGGAGGTCATCTAGTCCAACCCCCTGCTCAAAGCAGGACCAACCCCAACTAAATCATCCCAGCCAGGGCTTTGCCAAGCCAGGCTTTAAAAACCTCTAAGGATGGAGATTCCATCATCTCCCTAGATAACTCATTCCAGTGCTTCACCGCCCTCCTAGTGAAATAGTTTTTCCTAATATCCAACCTAGACCTCCCCCACTGCAACTTGAAACCATTACTCCTTGTTCTGTCATCTGCCACCACTGAGAGCAGCCTAGCTCCATTCTCTTCGGAACCCCCGTTCAGGTAGTTGAAGGCTTCTATCAAATCCCCCCTCACTCTTCTCTTCTGCAGACTAAATAAGCCCCGTTCCTTCAGCCTCTCCTCATAAGTCATGTGCACCAGCCTCCTAATCATTTTTGTTGACCACTGCTGGACTCTCCAGTTTGTCCAAATCCTTTCTGTAGTGGGGGACCACAAAACCTGATGCAATATTCCAGATGTGGCCTCACCAGTGCCAAATAGAGGGGAATAATCACTTCCCTCGATCTGCTAGCAATGCTCTTACTAATGCAGCCCAATATGCCATTAGCCTTCTTGGTAACAAGGGCACACTGTTGACTAATATCCAGATTCTGTCCACTGTAATCCCCAGGTCCTTTTCTGCAGAACTGCTGTTTAGCCAGTGGGTCCCCTGCCTGTAGCGGTGCATGGGATTCTTCCGTCCTAAGTGCAGGACTCTGCACTTGTCCTTTCTGAACCTCATCAGATTTCTTTTGACCCAATCATCCAATTTGTCTAGGTCCCTCTGGACCCTATCCCTACCCTCCAGTGTATCTACCTCTCCCCCCAGCTTAGTGTCATCCACAAAGTTGCTGAGGGTGCAATCCATCCCATCATCCAGATCATTAATGAAGATGTTGAACAAACCCGGCCCCAGGACCAACTCCTGGGACACTTCGCTTAATACCGGCTGCCAACTAGACTTTGAGCCATTGATTACTATCCATTGAACATGACGATCTAGCCAGATTTCTATCCACCTCATAGTCCATTCATCCAATCCATACATATTTAACTTACTGGCAAGATTACTGTGGGAGACCGTATCAAAAGCTTTGCTAAAGTCAAGGTATATCACATCCACTGCTTTCCCCATATCCACAGAGCCAGTTATCTCATCATAGAAGGCAATCAGGTTGGTCAAGCATGACTTGCCCTTGGTAAATCCATGTTGACTGTTCCTGATCACCCTCCTCTCCTCCAAGTGCTTCAAAATGAATTAGACATTAAATAATAACAGCCCATAGATAGAAATATGACTCAAAAGCACAGATTCAGACTTAGGTATTTTGAAGGGAGTTTATCCTTGAAAGTTGTCAACCTTTTCATGCTGTAATCTGTCTGAGCCAAGTAATACAGGTTCTCAGATTGCCATTTCTCTGCAGTTTACCAAGTAATTGTAAACATATATTAATATTTATATTTCAAGACATCTAGCACCATTAAATGTTTTCACATTGTTTTGTAACCCAGAATTTGACAGTATTGCAGTCAGCCATCTTGTGTGTTCAGCCATGGCTAGCTGAAAACCAAACACCGCATAGCTAGAAATAATCTTAGGCCCTGAGCAGCAAGGTGTGCAGCTGCATGTTTGCAATTCTGCTAGTCTAAAATTGAAGGAATATTTGGACATCTGATGCTAGTTTTGGGTGCCTCTGATATATACATGTTATTGTTATGATTAGAAATGCTTTGCTGATAAGGAAAATAATGAATTGTGTGTTGCTAGGAAAATTGTTAGCCTATTAGGGGCTATTATGAGTTATGTGCTTTGTCTGGAGAAAATTTATTATAAGTTTAGTTACAAAGTGTGGTTTGGAGCTATACAAGGAAGCTTTTTGGGGGGGGCAAGGATCTGACACTTAAGTTCTTCAGCAGCTAGATGGAAGGAGGACCCCCAGAATCCTGGCTGTTGATTCCTCAAAACCATTTCATACATTTTTGGGTAAATATAAATGTTTGGAATGCTCTGAACATAGTGCTACAGAGCATGCGTGTGTGTGTGTGTGTGTGTGTGTGTGTACACACGCCCGCTTGAGACCTTTCAGGTGAAAGCACTCTTGTTTGTATCAATCATTTATCAGACGGAGAAGCTGTGCCCCCATTGATTTATTCTTGAAACTGCTGGGAGAGAAACAGTTCAGTTACCACTGCTTTGAGTTCTCAAAGGGTTCTGAAAGCCCTTAGTAACAGTTTCATTTCCTCATGTATCACTTCAATACATTGATTCCCTGATTACCTAAGAAAAATGGCCTCCATACCAGCATACAGGAGGCCACAGTGATTCTATGAGGACTCTTTTCAATCCTATATTCCATTCTTTCTACTCTCCTCACTACTACAATTTTGCATTCCCTCATTGCAATCTTTTTTTCCCTATGTGAGTTTAATACCGAGTACTGCTAAACAGAGTTATGGATAGATTTACTCAGGGAAAAAAGGCCTGTCAGAGTAAGTCACTATCCGACACTCAAAAAAGTATAGCTGTGGAATCAAACTTGACAATTTTTTTAGATTGCTAACAATGGAAGCACAATGGCTGTGCACGTGGCTTGTTTGAAGGAAAGAAGGGCTGCTTATATTTGATCAGCGCTAAATGTTCTCACCCTGTTCTGCTAGATAACCTAGGGAGTCTTTGGTTCACTGGGGGTCCAGATCGGTTCCCCACTCCCAACCCTCTTTTAAAAAATAAATAAATTGCTCAGCAGCAGGGAGGTCTAAAAACCTGCAGGCAACCGAGAAAGTAAAACAGAACTTACAGACTTCAGGAGCTGGGTCATTCCCACTCTGCTAGTGACTGGTAGTTGCTAAGCTCATAGTATTTGAAGGGAGAATATAGGAATGAGTGAGCTCAATTTCTTGAATTTTGAAATCACTCATATAATTAGGTTTACATCCTGCTTAAACAAAACAAACAAACCACAAGTACAATGCATTGTGCCAAAGTCAGCCTCTCCAGCGCCTCCTTGTGGCCCACAGTAACACTGCTCCAGTTTTCCTTCAAGTCATCAACAATCAGCATCCGCTTCCAACATGGCCTACCCTTCAGGTACATCAAAGCTTTGAAATATAAAACACTCAGAACTCTGCTCTTGGCAATTCTCCCAGGGATCTTTAATCATCTTGGTATCAAGGTTTCCTGCCAAAGTCTTTCTGCACCTGGCAGCTCCTCACCACTGGCTGGTTTGATTTTAGGACACCAATATGCAGAAAGTACATTGGTCCAATATAGGCTAAGTTCTAAGCATCATATTCCATTTATAACTTGGAGTAGTTTAAAGCATTGACACTTTACAATCATGTCCAAGACCAACATTCTACTCTGAGCTCCAGCAAGATCAAAGGAAATTGGAACATGTTTTAGGAAGATAAGTTTTTCATACTGGATCAGGCCACTGGTACATATGTTCTGTTATCTTGGCCTCTGAAAATGGCCAATACCTGATGATTCAGAAGAAAGTGAAGATCCCATTTCCTAATAAGGCATTTATAGTGTTAGTAATATCTTGTGAGATTACCACAACTTTCCTGATATTGTCACAAGTCTTAAGATGTTGGGTATTTTTCTTAAAGCTCCAGTACCTGGAATCTTGTGTTCCATCAGCTTTCATTGAAATAAAGTTACTAGCCCTTATTGTTGCAGAGATAACCCTGAAAAAATGAACCCTAGAGGCTCAAAAGTCAGCAGGCACATATAAAACTCTCAAAATTTATTTTAATGTCATAATTTTTTGCGACCTGAGTCATTTTTGAATGCTCAATATAGCAATACTGTTACTATCTGCACATAAAGTTATTACATACAGAACACCTCCATGGTAACATTTACTGGGCAAAAGACAACATTTCAGTGGAGACTTATGTAGGCAATTGTGCAATACAATAAATGGAGGAAGTAATTCTCTC
The DNA here is from genome assembly GCF_028017835.1 of Emys orbicularis. Lineage (NCBI taxonomy): Eukaryota > Metazoa > Chordata > Testudines > Emydidae > Emys > Emys orbicularis. The sequence goes on along the minus strand of NC_088687.1, from coordinate 90,471,118 downwards.
CAGTCCCTCAAAGGTAATCAGCTTACTTTTGAAAGCACAACACCAGATTACTTTTATCATTTTAAAGTGACTAGTCACAAATGGGGTCAGCAGTCAGGAAATTAGCAATCTTTGAAAAAAATATCAGATAGCACATGATTTGGCTTTCTACAGTAGTGAGTTTTATTTGGTGACTAGGTGCTGCATAAAACAGTATTTCTTTTTTGGTTATTCCAAATGTATTTCCTTTTAATTACATAAGGATATCCTTATCCTTTCGTAAAGAAAAAGGTGAGCAGTTTAAACTATGCCCTTAATACTTTTAACCCAATCAAGGCCCTTCTAACTTTTTTCAGCCTTCCAGGATAAATAATCCTACCTTTTGCAATCTCTTATCATATGCAATTCTTTCTGTGCCTGTAGCTACCTTTGCTGCCCTTCTCTTATTCATCTTTGTTACAGCTTCCTTAAGGTGAAGTGAATGACATGAATGCAGATTTTTTTATTTTTTTACCATTCATAATGCACCAAAGCAGCATATTTTATTTAACTGTAGCTGCACATTAAAGAGACAATTTATTGAGCTATCCATGATGAATCCATAAGAACGGCCATACTGGGTCAGACCAAAGGTCCATCCAGCCCAACATCCTACACCAGGTATCCCAGAGGAAACGAACAGGCAATCATCAAGTGATCCATCTCCTGTCACCCATTTCCAAATTCTGGCAAACAGAGGCTAGGGACACCACCCTGCCCATCCAGGCTAATAGCTGTTGATGGACCTATCCTCCATGAATTTATCTAGTTCTTTTTTGAACCCTGATATGATCTTGGTCTTCACAACATCCTCTGGTAAAGAGTTCCACAGGTTGACTGTGCATTGTGTGAAGAAATACTTCCTTTTGTTTGTTTTAAACCTGCTGCCTATTAATTTCATTTGGTGACCCTTAGTTCTTGTGTTACGAGAAGGAGTAAGATGTGGAGTTAGCTAAAGGCAGATTAAAAATACATGGAGTAAAACCCAACAAGAAATGTAAAAGGAAAGATATCAAATACAGAGACTGTATCTTAGAAAGCAGCAAAATTATGCAACAAGTATAATTTCAACTGCGCTCTGTTGAGCTTAGATTCTTTTACAGATGGTCATACAGACATATGCTGAAGGGCAAGTAAGACACACGGGAGAAGCCCTTACCTACTTTTCTTTAGTACACCTGATTTGAGCCATCTACCTACATGGCCACTGTTCCTGACATCTGAAATTTCACTAATCTTCTGACCTCATCAAGAATGCTAGAGGCTAGCATGCATGAGCAGCATGAAATCAGATGTGCCATATTGTTCAGCATCTGTTCTTAACTTTTCATGAAATTTTCCCTGCAAAGAACACAGGGTTGTCAGATTCAATAAACTCTGCCCTGATCTGTCAGTAAGATGCATTTGTCTTGCTCTATGATAGCTGTGATTTGAGGCCAAATGCATTTCTAAATGCACATAAAATTTATAGGCATTCATTAGTTGGCAGAGTAATAAAGGAACAGCTTCAAGGTACTCAAGGCACGCACCGCAAGTTAAAATTTTTCAATAAATAGTTAAACATTTAAATAATAAAATCTTATGCACCATACCCTTCATGTTTCTCCAATAACATACATAAAGGCTATAGCATTATTACCAGCTCCAAAGGCTCAAATTAAGAACACAAAAATATATTGATTTTTTTTATAAATGTTTAGATTTTTTAACCTGAAATTCACACAATAACTTTTCTTTATAACTGACAATAAAACCAGTTCAAGTAAGCAGCTCTTGCAGAGAAACTTGAACCAGTTTGACCAGAGTTATGAAGTTATTTCCAATGAGTTCAGTCATATATCACAAAGGTGCAATGAACCATCATATTCAGTAAGAAAAACTGAACCTTTCTAATGGCCCACCCTATGAACATTTCAGTCGGGCTACTTGTGTGCATAAAATCACTCACAGGCTTATGTGATTATGAGACTAAGCCCTAAATTAAGACAGAATAATAAGTACAATCGGGCTCTTGACTTCTCTTTAATTACTTCTTTTCTATCACTTCCCCCCCACCGTATTTCTATTGCTCATCCCCTATGTGGGTTTTCCTCGTGTACTTTCCTGTTCCTCTTGTTGTTTCCTTTCCAAAACCATAGACAAGAAATAATAATGGTTAGGATTGAGTGAGGAGCCCAGATGGCAGGTGCTTTAAAAAAAAAATAGAGATCCTGCTCAAAAAGTATCTATCTTCAACCACCTACCAATTCAGAATTAAGCCCTGATGTACAAAAATTAACATGCATTTTTTTTAAAAAAAAGCATCAACTGATGGCTCCATAATTAATGTACAAAATATAAAATACAGCTTCTTCCTTTTGCTCCCTCACAAAACCTATTTAATTACAGCCAATGATACAGACATGTAATTAAAAAGGTTATGCATGTACAGTTCAGGTATTTTATTTTTGTTGTGTGATGCTATAACTATAAAGAACATTCAATACAACCAACCCTCAAGTACCTGTTGCAAACCAACCAACACTCATTGATTTTTAAATCCAAATTACACCATTTACACTGAACAACCAGAATTAACCTTTGCCTCCATTTCACCCCTGAGCAAACATCCTCTGTTTGAACTTTTTAAAACTTTGTGCAAGGGCAATGGCCAAAAAAACCAGGAGAGTTATTAAAAGAAACTCTTACACACTTTTTAAAATTAGTACTCCTTGAGTATATAATAATCAAGACATTTCCAATATATTTTTTTTCCATTCAGCGGATCATTGCTTCTGAGCTGTCATGCAACAATAGATAGAGGAAATGGAAATGATCTGTGGGGTTATCTAATCCACTTCCCCAGTGGACTAGAATCCTAGAGAATTCTAGCAATCTATGTACTTATATGGAGTTCATTATGCCAACATTAAAGTACCTTACATACATCAGTGGATTTATCCTCAACACCATTGTGAAATCATGAAGCATTAGCATTTGCAGACAGCCAAATGAGACAGTTTAAACAGATCTGTATTTGTACTGGAAACTAGCGCCAGTTGGGTATTTTATGATAGAACACTTTTTTGTCAGAGATGTAGGGACTTGAACTGGGGTCTACCACATCCCATGTAGTGCCCTAATCACCAGGGTACACAGTCAGTCTCTCTCTCTCTCTTTTTCTCTGGCCCAATGAATAATTAGTTATACAAAGCAGAACAGATCCAACAAGAGAGATTGAGAGAGATCCACCCCAGCACAACCAATAGCCTGGGGGTTAAGGTTCTCAGGTGGAATGTGGGAAACATGTTCAAGTCCCTTTTCCAAATCCAATATGTGCCCTAAGCACTGGACTATTGGCTATGCTGATCTCTTTCTGTTTGGGGGAGGAGGGGAAGCCTGGTTTCATCCAAATGAAGAAGAAAAATCTCAATTGTTCATTGGATAGGAAAATGGTTTCCCTGCCAGCTCAACTGGAAACCGAACCCTGCCTTAAACCCAAAACAATCTTTCCTCCAGGATTCTTCCTTGCAATATATTCTCTAGTGCTCTCTCCACTTTAGCTTTAAGTGGCCCAAACAATGGAGCTTGGTTTGCTTACCTTGGGGTATTATTTCACTGACAGATCTTTTTCTCAGGAAGCTTTTTTCTAATAAGCATATTTTTCCCCTTTTCTTAATTTCACTATACTGCTTCTCACTACAACCTCTTTACCATGTTAAGTAAGTCCTTTCTTTTCTTGATTTTCAAACACTTCGTTACCATATGGACCTATAGCTCCAAGTATCCTTTGTAGCTATGGTAAGAAACTGTTAGCAAATGAGAGTATTATAAGGACTTGTGAAAGCTATGCTAAGAGAGACAAAGAAGAATTACTAGTTCGTGGATTTTATATTGCTTATAGAGTGAAAATATATCGACAAGCATGATCCAATTTCAAAACATATTTTAAGGTTGTTTTTATTCTTGTGATTGGCTAATAAAATTGTAACTAAAACCACACAAAAGGGCAAATAGAATGGAAATATAGGAGGGAACATGATTCCCCTTGCCTGTGCATAACCACAATGTGTTATTAACATATCACTGGACAATGCATAAAATGTTCCAAGCCACAAAAGACAAAATGAAATAATTGGTGCAGACATTTTTTTTTTAAACTCACTAAGCTTTGTTGTTAATGTAAGGGGACTGTTGACCCCTTACTAACATTCAGTGGGGGTGTTTTGGTTGGCTAGCTCCCAGCACTAAAAGGGGAGGGGTCGATGGGAAATCAGGACCCTGAGACTGACAGTCCCCAGGAACAATGGCGAGAGGCCAATGCTCCAGGTCAGCCTGACTGACAGGGCGGGCAGGCTAATCAGCATGACAGGAGGCCAGGGTGGGTCCCGTCCTCCGTGTGAGTTGGAATTGCCTGGGTCAGACTGAGTGGGGCTGAGCTAAGGAGAAAGCAGGGGCCCAAACTGAGCTGGAGAGCAGAACCGTGCCAGATCCAGAGGAGCCAGAGACGCAGCCCAGGGAGAGCAGAGCCTGTGCTGGGAGCAGAGCTGCAGCCACAGAGCCAGAGACGCAGCCCAGGGAGAGCAGATCCTGTGCTGGGAGCAGAGCTACAGCCACAGAGCCAGAGACGCAGCCCAGGGAGAGCAGAGCCTGTGCTGGGAGCAGAGCTGCAGCCACAGAGCCAGGTGTGGTGAGCAAGTGGGGCCAGCCAAGGGGGGACCTTGGGCAAAGGGCCCAGCACAGAAAGACACCCCTAGCCAAGGGCCCTTGCAGGCCAGACCGGGAGGGGGACCTTAACCTGACGGGGGGCTGACGCTGGGAAGAAGGGTCCCATCACTCAAAGCCCGGAGGTGTGTGGCCACCACCATTGCAAGTGTCCAACCCGCAGCATCCCTGCAGCACAGCCAGGGCCTGAGAAGGAAATCTGGGACCTACAAGGAACAGACTGTGAAGTGCCCTGATGTCCAGAGACACTGTGATGTTCCCTGCCACAAAGCAGGGTGATGTGTTTTCCTTTAACCTTTCCCATTTTTCCTTGTTCTTTTCTTTAGATTAATTGTTAATTAAACAACTTGTATTTGCTTTAAATTGTATGGAATAATCAGTGGGTCAGGGAGGTGCCCAGTGCAGACAGGGTACCCCGGAGTGGGGACACCCTAGCCCCTGTCCTAGGTGACCACAGCAGGGTTGGGGGTTGAGCCCCCCAGGAATCCTGGGCCCAGCCTTGTTGGGGTTACGAGGATTCTGCCAGACAGGAGAGTGGAAGGGGAGCCCTCAAGGGCAGGGAGGCCTCTGGGTAAAGGGAGTGGGAGCGAGGACTCGGATCCTTTCGCTAGCCCACTTCACCGGGGTAGTGCAGAAGCCAGGAAAGTTCCCCACAATAGCGAGACCATTCCCCCGCTTACATAATGTCGGTTAAATTGTTATGCTGGAAACGTAGGGCATAATGGAATATGACCTGATTTTAGAATATTTATATTTTATTATAAATGTAAATGACACATATTGGGACCAAAGGAATTTTAGATAGATTTTGAAAACTGGGAAGTCCCTACCTGCTTCTTTGTTAAGGAGAAGGGGGAAGGGAGGAGCCAAGATCTTGAATTTGGGAAGAATTTATTTGATATATATTTAGCTGTCACTTCACATTTTGTCAAAGTAAATTGTGTCCTTTACTTTATTAGCAATGTATTCTCCATTGTATTCCTTCGTATGTCCACTGAAATTATAATTAAAAAGTTATCCTAGATACCAAAAGACGTTCTCTTTTGAAGGAAAATATATATTGAATTAGAATACCTGTAGCCTCCGGCCAACATGGTGTAATGGATTTCTCCTAGGTTTAGGATTTTTTTTAAATAGTGAAAGATATTTTCTTTTTTAATAAAAGCACATGCCTACAAACAATACTAAATATTGTATTTGCAATTTAATAAATGGGGAAAAGACTGAAAGTAGAAATAACCAGTTAATTGCAATGCTCCAGATCAAGAAAGCTTTCCTTTGAATGTAGCAGGTCTCATGAAAACATCAAACTCTGGTAGCAGATATAGATGTTTAATCATTCCAATGTGTAAAATCTCTGAAAAGGATAAAATCTTATTTCCTAAAGTAAAATCAGGATGTAATACAACCCACATAGTTCAATTCTTGGGTTATTAGCTTTTGTCTGTGTTTAAAATCTGTCTTTTGTGCCTGAATCCTGCAAACCCTGGATGTTTTACACCCCATGGGACTGATTCTGATCTCATCCTGCTTAAATTAGGGGGAGTTAGAGATGTGAGATCAGAATCAGGCCCTTGTAAGCAAATGCCATAGCCAGCTAGTGATTTGTTGTTCCACTGAGCAGTTACATATCCTCATTCTCAATTCATGCTGTGTTCTTTCATCCTCAAATGGCACAAAAAAACTCTCTCTAGTTCAGTTATAACACCACCACCACCCACCATTCTGACAATAGAACAGTTATAAAAACTTGTTCTCTCGCTCAGGCCCCAATTGAGCAAGGTAGTTAAGCATAGTTCTAAGTGTAAGCATGTGAATAGTCCCATTGAAGCCAATGCATCTATTATCAGTAGAGAGCCTCCAACAAGTTACTTATTGATACCTTTAACCCTTTGTGAAGAAAATGTATTCAGTATTGTATTTAGAGATAAGTGAACCAGTTGAGAAATCAGACCTGAAACCTTCACCTAACACATCAAATGAACCTAAACTAAATCTCTGAAGTTCAAGATATTTGAGTTAGGACAACATCGTTTGTTTTTGAACTGAGAAGTCATTGCACTTCCATTTCCTTTCTGACCTGGAACCAACAAGTGTTAAATATCTTGAGAAGCATTATTCTTGCAGCATATCTGAAAGCCAATACAGAAGCAGGAAATACTGCCTCTCCCTTCAGAATGCCTCTCCCTCAAAAGCTTGTAAACTCCAGAGTTTCAAACCGTTTAGATAAAATTTGACTAGAAATCCGAAATTCCAAACCAGACCCACAAACTGTTTTATGTTGCCCATCACTAATTTTATTCACAATCCCTTTAAAGAACAGTGAGGCACATAGAATAAGTGTAACCATATAACTTTAATAAAGGTATGTAAAGAAAAATGTAGATATTTCTAGTAATCTGACAGATCATGTATACTACCTGTTACTTCAGTCAGGGTTATTGAGTGAAAAACTCTCCTTTGCTTGAAAAAAAATCTGTTGATCTTGTAAGGTTGACATGACTGTAAAAATTAATATATCCAAAGTCATAATATCCTAACAACTGTATCATGTACAGCTTGACAAATGCTAGATCCACATTACTGTAACAAGTTACCTGGAGAACAAAAACTGATCATCCAGAGCCACAGCCAATGGCTCAGGTGGAAATAATGGATGAGTTGGGTGCTTTTCAGCACAGGTATTTTATGTAAAATCGTAACTTAAATCAGTTCCAGAACTTATTAAAACAAACATGAGAAACTAAAGTTTAAAAAGTTGAGTGGAAAAATAAAATATTTCAAAACCCAAACTAAGAAAATATCTAGCCAACAGCTGCACCTATAATGTAGCAGCTCTCACACCTTCAGTATTGTTTTAATCCATCAATGTTAATATCTAGAATTTATCTTGAAATGTTTGGACCATTTAGTGACTCAAGCTTGGACATGATCTGTAAATTAAACCATACTGGCATTGCTGATAGTTTTGATTTTTGTCTCCAAATCCAATATTAAGTTTGATAAGATTTCAATTTAGTTCTGTCCTGCTGTGCTACACTGATAGTAAGCAGGTTACTGAATAATTTTGTGAGGTATTTCTCTTCTCTACATAGGAAAAACAAAATTTCTCCCAAGCTAAATTGTGATCTGGAACTAAAGTATCTGACCCTTCTTTCAGCACACAAACACATTGCTTACTCACAGATATTGCACAGGAAACTTGATGGTGTTTGCCAGAGACTTGTGCTGTAGTTCTGGATGATCCAACACTTGTTGGTCTCCAGATGTTTTCACCATGTATTTACTTTTCATCAGGGATCGGGGCCTAATTGCATCAGACACTACATAAACCAAATGAAATGATGGTCCAGCTCCCAAATAGTTTACAATCTAATTAACACTGCTATATAACAACATAAGGACTGCCATACTGGATCAGACCAAAGGTCCATCTAGCCCAGTATCCTGTCTTCTGACAGTGGCCAATGCCAAGGGCTTCAGAGAGAATGAACAGAACAGGTAATCATCAATTGATACTCAGTGACTCCAAAAGGTGACAAATTCAAGAACCACAGAGCTAACATTTTTACACAATAAAAAAATGTCAAAATTTGTCTAATTCATTTTTGTAAAAAACAAGATAGTTGCTGCAAACTTGAAACTACAATTTGCCCATATTCAGCCATGCCTATCTTCAACACAAAAACCAAAACGCACCGTATGAAGGAACCAGAAATGTTAACTCCATGAACTACTCAGCACACATTTCCCCCCTTCCTCAATTAGAAACACATAATCAAATGTTCTTGTATAAAATTCTTATCATTTTCAGCAGAGCACACTACATGTTGATAAATATTCTGTTTTGTAATGTAGTTATCAGGTCTTCAATAGAGAATTTCTCAGAAGTTTCTCTGTTACTAATTAAATGCACTACATGCTATAGCAATTAATATTTGAGAAGATCTTTTTATTTCTGTTAATAAACAGTTGCACATTATATGCTTATTATCAAACTTTGAAATTGTATGCTTGAGTAATATTTCAAACAAGTAGGGCATAATATTGTGAAATATTTATGTGCCTTGATTACTCAATTTGACTTTTTTAAATTCCTTGTGAGTGTATACTAACAGTTGGTGAGACTATTTCTGATGAGATTATACTGTTATTAATCTGAATATGCCATAATTCATACTGATTTTCACCTTTGGAAATGAGGCAAAAAGTTAAGAAACATTCTTTAAACAGCTTCAATAAAAAAAAAATTCTCATTACATGTTTCACTGTACAGTTGCTTTACATAAGTGATTCAATTCTAACCTGGACCTTAGGGCATCTGAAGTCATTTTTTGTTCACACACACCATGAATCAGAAATCCATAAATATTTACCTTTAGAAATGGCATTCATGGTCTTTTTTCCCTTTAATAAAAACATTCATCTGTTATCCAATTTTATTTTCTTGAAAGTAAATGGTTTATTAAACTTGAGTGAACTGGAGATTATAGCTTTATTAAATCTTACAAGAGGAGTACAATAGTCTTTTGACATTTAGTCAAAAACTCAGATAACCATTTCATTACAGGATATTTATTTCTCCATGGAGGCTATTACAAAATAGACTACACTCCTGCAGTAAAACACAAGGGTGGGGGTTGGGGAGAAGCTTGCCCAGATTATTTTAAGCGGCATGTGTACAAGATTTGCCTCCCACAACGTAATGAGTAAAAGGTATAGCCTACACAACCTGCAGACCTAGAGGGATTCTCCCATGGATGCTGTGGGGGAGACAGCCCCCAGTAGAACCAGGATAACAAGGGCTTCTCCAGCTGTGTGCTGGTCCCTGAATCCCCTTAAGACGGGTATGGGGGGAGATGTTCCACAGCACCAGAAAAAAAAATACAGCCTGAGGTTATTTAGCCTTTTTTGCATCTCTGTGAGATTGGGGTGCAGGGGGATGGTACATGTGGATCACCGACCCTTCCCCTCACTCTGGAGAGAGGCCTCTGTGTGGGTCAGATGAAGATTAAGTAGAAATTGTTGATAACCCAACCTCTATATGCAGAAGATCCCCTCTGCACACATTTTAGGATGTCCCACACACTCATTTGGGGTTCCTTTTTTGAGAGTTCTTCACTATAACCAGTGGGGGGGGGGAAGGGGGAGGAGGAGATGTATGAATTTAATGTAGTCTTTTATCATCTATAAATTGTATGAAGAGAATCTGTACTGTAAAATTTAAGGTTTTTATTTTTCCCCCCCCAGCATTTTACAATAAAGTGGACAACTCAATATGTAGATTTGGGTTCTCTCTCTTGCTGCCCTCTCCCACTCTGGTCAATCATCTGAACCTAACTGTCAATTGTCAAAAATACAAACTGCTAAATTTTTAATGTGCAGGAGGTAGCCAAGTAGACCTCGCAATGATAAGTGTGACTTTCACCCTTGGGGAAAAGATAACATTACCATAGCTACATTTAAAAAAAAACAAAAAAACCAACAACAACATTGGACTGACAGTAAGACCATCTATAAGCACAGGAACTGAAGAAGAAAACACCCGAATGGAATGGAAGTTACAGGTTATTTGTTCTTGCAACCAAAATGATTTATAAGTATGTGAAAATTTTACTCATTCTGGAAAGTTAGTAGCATTTTATCTGACAAGATCTTTCCTCAAAAATTTTGAGGCTATTGTTGGAATATGGTCGTTGATTTTCATTCACTTTTAGCTTGGTCAGTTCCATTCATACCTTTAATTTAATAATTTCAAGACACTTCTTGCTTTTATGAACTTTTTAAAATTATTTTTAAACAGGTATTTTATTTTTTCTTACATGAAACAAACCAAAAAGCTACACCCTGGAAAATTATACAGCCAAACAACTCCCCAAAGCAGTTGCTAAGTGGTGATAAAATACTTATTGCCTCCTCAAATCATTTACAAACCTCAAAACACCTAAAGCAAGACAATGAAAAATTAAGGACATCAAAAGTTTAAACTGCCCACGTACAAAAACCAAGCATTTTAAATCAAGCATATTTCACTACAACACAACCACCTTAACTATGACTCCAAATAGCCTTAGTAGTAATTTTAAAATATAAACATGCTGTACAAACCCTTCTGAAGAAACCACGCACACCAGCCTCAAATGCAAGCCCATGTGCAGGCATAATTCATCTTAAATTGATTAGGTTATAAGTGTTTGCTTTTAAACTAAATTTAAATTATTCTTAAAAAAACCCAGATATACTTTACCTATAATGTTATTGCCTCTTGATAAATAGATGCATGCTAATATCCTCCCCGCCCCACAACAGTAAAAGTTAAAATGAAATATTTAGGGCAAAACTGTCTCTATACTTCTGCATGGGTGGGCAGGCCAAAAGTAAGACTTTCCTGCTTCAGATGCCTGTGTGGACAGCTCAGCCCTTTAGTCTGGGCACAGAATCACAAACTATGACTATGCATCAGCTGTACTTGCTGCCCCCCGTAAAGCAGCTGTGCAGGAAATGAGTAGAGCACTAGTTCTGCCACTGCAATGTACAAGCCTACAGAGCCAGGCCAGCATCATGGGTGTAAGTAAGCAGCAAATTATTATCCCTCAAAAGCATGGTGGAAGCAGGAAAGCAATTATGGGTTTCAGAGCCACAGTTCTTTCCCTGGGATGCTCTTGAAATGGTGCTGTAATCACTTTTCTCTTTATTGATGACTCTGTCCTTCTAGATCATAGTAAGGGGCAATGTGTCACTAGCCAAGCCAGCCTCTTAGGGTATGTCTACACAGCCCTCAGTGGCAAGCCTCCAAGCACAGGTGAACAGACTTGGGTTAGCAGAGCTCATTCTACCACTCTAAAAACAGCTATGTAGACAGTGTTTGAAGTTGCAGCTTGGGCTGGAGCTCAGACTCTGAAGAATAGGGAGGGATGTGATGTGATGTTCTGTACCTCGGGGGTGCTGGGTGTTCCCTCATGTTCATCCTTATAATATGACTGTGTGGTATCTAATGCAAAGTTTGTCATGTTGGGTGTCTTCGGAAAGCTCATGATCTACTGAGCATTATCGTTAGTTATAGTAATGTTATAGGCTGTAATTTCATGTATATAGTTATGAGGCTGAGAATGTGTCCTCATGGCTTAAAGCAAGCCCAGGCAAAAACTCTCCAAGAACAGAGGGGTAGTTCACACCTCATCAGGGCATGTATGGGACAAACCCAGCCCAGACTCACAAGAACAAAGGACACTGGCCTAGGCAACAACAAAGCCAAGAGGGAATAAAGAACATGATAAAAGGGAGAGACGTTTGCCATCCTCTTCCTCTCTCCTCCTCTCTCTTCCACCTACATCTACAGACACCACACCAAGTGACCGAAGTGCTGATCAAAGGGGAGAGCCTGGCTGAAGAGCAACCAGACAGCCTGTGGTGAGAAGCATCTAAGTTTGTAAGGGCATTGAAAGTGTTAAGATCAGCTTAGAATGCGTTTTGCTTTTATTTCATTTGACCAAATCCGACTTGTTATGCTTAGACTTATAATCACTTAAAATCTATCTTTGTAGTTAATAAATCTGTTTGTTTACTCTACCTGAAGCAGTGCATTTGGTTTGAAGCATGTCAGAGACTGCCCTAGGGATAACAAGCCTGGTACTTCAGAAAAGCAGACTTTGACTCCCTCAGGGAACTGATGGGCAGGATCCCCTGGGAGGCTAATATGAGGGGGAAAAGGAGTCCAGGAAAGCTGGCTGTATTTTAAAGAAGCCTTATTGAGGGCTCAGAAACAAACCATCCCAAAGTGCAGAAAGAATAGCAAATATGGCAGGTGACCAGCTTGGCTTAACAGTGTAATCTTCGGTGAGCTTAAACACAAAAAGGAAGTTTACAAGAAGTGGAAATTTGGACAGATGACTAGGGAGGAGTATAGAAATATTACTTGAGCATGCAGGGGTGTAATCAGGAAGGCCATAACACAACTGAAGTTGCAGCTACCAAGGGATGTGAAGGGTAACAAGAAGGGTTTCTACAGGTATGTTAGCAACAATAAAAAGGTCAGGGAAAGTGTGGGACCCTTAATGAATGGAGGAGGCAACCTAGTGACAGATGATGTGGAAAAAGCTGAAGTACTCAATGCTTTCTTTGCCTCAGTCTTCACAGACAAGGTCAGCCCCCACACTGCTGTCCTCGGCAACACAGTATTGGGAGGTGGTGAGCAGCCCTCAGTTGTGAAAGAACAAGTTAAGGACTATTTAGAAAAGCTGGACATGCGCAAGTCCATGGCTCCAGATCTAATGCATCTGAGAGTGCTGAGGGAATTGGCTGATGTGACTACAGAGCCATTGGCCATTATCTCTGAAAACTCGTGGCGATTGGGGAAGGTCCTGAATGATTGGAGAAAGGCAAATATAGCACCCATCTTTTAAAAAGGAAAGGAGGAGAACCCGGGGAACTACAGACCAGTCAGCTTCAACATCAGTCCCTGGAAAAATCATGGAGTAGATCCTCAAGGAAACCATTTTGAAGCACTTGGAGGAGAGGAAGGTGATCAGGAACAGTCTACATGGATTCACCAGGGGCAAGTCATGCCTGACCAACTTGATTGCCTTCTATGATGAGAAAACTGGCTCTGTGGATATGGGGAAAGCGGTGGATGTGATACATCTTGACTTTAGCAAAGCTTTTGATACGGTCTCCCACAGTATTCTTGCCAGCAAGTTAAAAAAATATGGATTGGCTGAATGGACTATAAGGTGGATAGAAAGCTGGCTAGACTGTCAGGCTCAATGGGTAGTGATCAATGGCTCGATGTCTAGTTGGCAACGTGTATCAAGCGGAGTGCCTCAGGGGTCGGTCCTGGGGCTGGTTTTGTTCAACATCTTTATTAATGATCTGGATGATGGGCTGGATTGCACCCTCAGCAAGTTCGCAGAGGACACTAAGCTGGGGGGAGAGATAGATACACTGGAGGGTAGGGGGTAGGTTCCAGAGTGATGTAGACGAATTGGAGGATTGGGGCAAAAGAAATCTGATGAGGGTCAACAAGGACAAGTGCAGACTCCTGCACATAGGACAAAAGAATCCCATGCACCGCTACAGGCTGGGGACCAACTGGCTAAGCAGCAGTTCTGCAGAAAAGGACCTGGAGATTATAGTGGATGAGAAGCTGGATACGAGTCAGCAGTGTGCCCTTGTTGCCAAGAAGGCTAACGGCATATTGGGCTGCCTTTGCCAGCGGATCGAGGGACATGATTATTCCCCTCTATTCGGCATTAGTGAGGCCACATCTGGAGGGTTGCGTCCAGTTTTGGAATCCCCACTACAGAAAGGATGTGGACAAACTGGAGAGAGTCCAGCGGAGGGCAACAAAAATGATCAGGGGGCTGGGGCACATGACTTACGAGGAGAGGCTGAGGGAACTGGGCTTGTTTAGTTTGCAGAAGAGGTGTGTGTGTGTGTGTGTGTGTGTGTGTGTGTGTGTGTGTGTGTGTGTGTGTGTGTGTGTGTGTGTGTGTGTGTGTGTGTGTGTGTGTGGAATTTGATAGCAGCCTTCAACTACCTGAAGGGGGTTCCAAAGAGGATGGAGCTCGGTGTTCTCAGTGCTGGCAGATGAGAGAACAAGGAGCAATGTTCTCAACTTGCAGTGGGGGAGGTTGGATATTAGGAAACACTATTTCACTAGGAGGGTGGTGAAGCACTGGAATGGGTTACCTAGGGAGGTGGTAGAATCTCCATTCTTAGAAGTTTTTAAGGCCCGGCTTGACAAAGCCCTGCCTGGGATGATTTAGTTAGTGTTGGTCCTGCTTTGAGCAGGGGATTGGACTAGATGACCTCCTGAGGTCTCTTCCAACCCTAATCCTCCATGATTCTGTATCAATTTCTTTGTTAAATTGACAAACTCATAAGCTTGCAGTGTCCAGCAGGCATAACTGGACACTGCAAGACAGAGGTTCCTAGGACTGTGTCTGGGACCGGAAGTATTGGCTAGTGTCATTCAGTTGCACAATACAAGGAGTAGCTTGCATGCCAGAGGTTGTGCGTGGACAGCCCAGGAATGGGGGTTCTCACAGCAGAGCACGGTAAGGCTGGCTCCCAGAGTTAAGGATTGGAGTGACCTAGCAGATCACCGGTCTGGATAACACCAGAGGGGAGTATCACAGGTGGGCTTCAGAGCCTGAGCTCCAGTCCGAGACAAGTTCAAAGCTCTGCCTACACACCTTTTTTTAGTGTGCTACTGCAAGCTCCACTAACCCAAGTTGGTTGACCCAGGTGGGGGACGGAGGTGCTTGCTGCCACTGGCTGCGTAGACATACTCCGAGAAACCAAACTCAAAATAAAACTACTTGTGGAAATCTACTGATGAAAAATGTTATACAAGAGCCAGGAATTGTTATTAGTAGTAATAGTAATTAATTGGTCAAGCATAAAGCTGTGTGGCAATAAAATATGCATTTCTTTGGACTTGATTAAAAAAACATTATGTGGGCAGTTTGTTACTTTTAAGTGGCTGAGTTTTGCAAATAATGTCATAGAGGAGTATAGTATCTTGTTTCTCTAATGAAGTCTTTTGGTTCTGGAATACTTTATTAGTAATTTTCTAGTATGTATTACATACAAAAACAACTTATCCACTTGGACTAGAGAAAAGGAGGAACAATTAAAAAGACAATTCTGTGCAACATAAAAAATACATATTTCATTATTATGAATGTCACTGAAAAAAGACCGGATTTATTTTCTCTTAGGTGCAATAAACCCCAACTAACTAAAATAATTCATTGTGTTTAACTAGAGGGCAAAGAAAAAAGGAAATTTGCACTACACAGTTTGAGGGATAATGCACGCTTGGGTGTTTTATTAGCATGAAGAACTCTGATGTCACAGAACTAGCCTGCAACACATTGCCAACTGCAATGAAAGTTATTTTTTCTTTCTTCACTTCACAAGTGACCAGGGAAGATGCATTAGACTATTTTTTCAGGAAGAGTTGGCCAACTTTACAATCTGAGGCTTTTGACTTGTGTAATCATGTTGGCTTGTGCTCTATGATGCTTCAGCAATTTCTGTGTTTCTATGTTGTCTCAGGAAACATCATTCATATTCTGGTTTTGTTGGTTTACTTGTTTTTACTTTTTATAGTCTCTAGCTGTGTAGAAACATACAAGCTTCAAGCATCCACAGCAAATGCCAACTGCCAGACCCATGGGATAAAATGGAGCTTTAGTCAGAGGTTCCATGAAGTCCACAGAAACATTTAATTCATATACGTGATGAAAGAATTCTTATTGCCATTTTAATCCTGTTTGAAATGTTTGGTGGTTTTGTCACATTCCACATCCAGATGGGGTGGGATCTGAGTTACTACCGAGAATTCTTTCCTGGGTGTCTGGCTGGTGAGTCTTGCCCACATGCTCAGGGTTTAACTGATCGCCATATTTGGGGTTGGGAAGGAATTTTCCTCCATGGCAGATTGGCAGAGGCCCTGGAGGTTTTTCACTTTCCTCTGCAGCATGGGGCACGGTTCACTTGCTGGAGGATTCTCTGCACCTTGAGGTCTTTAAACCACGATTTGAGGACTTCAATAACTCAGGCATAGGTTAGGGGTTTGTTACAGGAGTGGGTGGGTGAGATTCTGTGGCCTGTGTTGTTCAGGAGGTCAGACTAGATGATCATAATGGTCCCTTCTGACCTTATAGTCTATGAGATGAAGGCAGCTGGGAGACTAAGGGAGTTCACCAAAAGAGGAAGGCAGAGAGGCAGAGTCTCCCCCTCCTACCCACTCCCGCTTAACTTGCAGGCAATCTGAGGAAGAACCTGCAACGGGAGGAAAACGGCCTGTCACCAGCACCAGTTGGAAAGTATTTGGGACAACTTATTGTTTCAGAAGGTGGAGAAAATAACTAGGCGGGCAGCCACTTTAGACTTAATTCTAACTAGCAGGGAAGAATTTGTTGCAAATTTGAAGGCAATTTGGGTGACAGTGATAATGAGATGACTTATTTCATGACTATGAGGAAAGTGAGGAGCGAGAACAGCTTCAGAAGGACAATGGACTGAAAAAAAACCTGCAGCCTTTAACCAAGTCAGAGAACTGGTAGGTAAGGTCCCCTGGGAAGAAAAATCTAAGGGAAAAAGGAGTTCAAAAGAGCTAGCAGTTTCTCAAAGAGATAATATTATAGGCACAACTGCAAACTATCCTGATGAAAGAGAAAGATAGGAACAATAGTAAGATGCCACTATGGCTCCATCTGGAACTCTTTAATGAGATGAAAATCAAAAAAGGAATCCTATAAAAAGTTGAAACACTGACAAATTGATATGGATGAGTAAAAAGAATAGCAGAAGCATGTAGAGATGAAATCATAAAGGCTAAGGCACAAAATGAGTTACACCTAGCAAGGGAGATAAAATAAAGTTCTTTAACAACATTAAAAAACAAAAGAAAGATGAAGATCCTCCATTTAGTGGGAAAAGAGATCTAATAACCAATGACATCAAGAAGGCTAAGTTGTTTAATACCTATTTTGCTTCAATTTTCCGTGAAAAAGTAAAATCTGACCAGATACTTAATGCGATTTAATATTAACAAGCCGCAAGGAACACAAGCCAAAATAGGGAAAGAACATGTTAAGGAATATTTAGATAAATTAGATGTATTCAAGTCAGCAGGGCCTGACTTGAATGAACCTGATGAAATGCACCCTGCGTACCCAAGGAACTAACTGAAACAACTTCAGAACTATTTAGAGATTATCTTCAAGAGCTCATGGAGGACAGGCGAGGTCCCAGAGGACTGGAGAAGGGGAAACCAAGTACCTATCTTTACAAAGGAGCGGGGGGCGTTATGGAGAGAAGAGGACCCAGGGAATTTTGAATAGTTTACTATTCAAGCTTTGTGGTTAATTGTGACTGGTTAACTGAGTAAGATGGTATTGTTTCTGTTCCCCAGTAGGACAAGTGTAACTATTAGCATTTGGTTTCAGGGTTGAGCATTCACATTTAAGACCTCAAAATTATCCAATATTCCTTTAAATCACTGTTTCCACAAACATTCCTGCCAGTAAGCGTATTTTCTAAAATACTAATAGAAAAGGAACATAAAGAAAGGTCAAGGACAGAACTAATGTTAAGTCATTTTTTTATTCATGCAAATATTTGAAGAATGTTTTATGAGATATTTGCCCAAGTTTAATATACACAATGATTTACTGGCTCAGAATAGGACTTCTTGTGAATACTGCTTACTCACTCAAATGCTTTAATGGTTTGGAGGTGCTCTTTGTGATGAACACTGAACTCCATTTATCAAATTTATCCCTCATGTATGACAACCTCCTTCTCATCAGCCTCACAGCACTATCTGAAATTAATGTTCCCTTTTGAGCCAATGCGATGAATATTTTGATTTTTATATCCTTACCATGCTTTGTTTAATGAAAAATATTGACAGAATTTCCACTGAATTTTAGAGGAGGTGTCTTACATTTGTAACTTCCTCAAATTTTGTGCAAAGGCCACTGTCTTGGCCAAAACATCATGGATTGAACTGGGGATTTCTAGAGCTAAAACCATCAGTTGCTACTGCTGGAGCTAAAGAGCCAAGTCTCTCTAGCTAAGGCTGTAACTGATTTGTATCCTCTGCAGATTAGGCACAAAGGGAAACTTGTAATACACACTTCATCAGTGGGTTACACTTGGACATCATGTTTTCAAAAATGACACACACATCCTATTACAAGGTATTTGACATACCTTAGGCCCTTATCCTGCAAGCTCCTTTGAATGGGCACATCCCTATGCTCATATGGAATGTTTGCATAAACATTTCGGTCCTCATGCAAACAATCTTTTGGGAGAAACAGTCCTTAATTGCATGCGTGCGTGTGCACCCCCACCCCCACACTTTCTTATTCCTTGCAACCAAAAAGAAAATGTTTGAATTCTTCAGATATTGTGTCAATAAAACTTTACAAAGCACGTCTTAAATTCATTCCATGGACTGCTAATCACATTTAAGCTATATTCTCAGATACACCTCTACCCCTATATAACGCTGTCCTTGGGAGCCAAAAAAATCTTACCACGTTATAGGTGAAACTGCGTTATATTGAACTTGCTTTGATCCGCCGGAGTGCGCAGCCCTGCCACCCTGGAGCACTGCTTTACCGCGTTATATCCGAATTCGTGTTATATCGGGGTAGAGGTGTACTTGCTAAAATTATTCACCAATTTTCCAGATACTTCAACTCTGTAGTGCAAAGTAAAAATAGGACTAATTACCTCCTTAGATGCTTATGATCATGGTTCCCACTGAAGTTAAACAGAGCTGCACGTATATTTCTAAAGATTAGTCTAAAGTCAGAAAAATGAGACCTTCCATTTTGGTTTTAGATTTATATGTGGCCAAACGAGAATAACATATACAATTATTTTAAATATGGAAAATAGCTGTGTATAATAATGTCTTTATAAACACTGGCCTTTTAAAATGTGTTTTTCCAGTATAATATATATAGGCTTGTTTTATTGTCTTTCCTAATGTCTCAGTTACGTGGATGCACTGGTGTATGCTGTGTCTTTCAGGGCTTGCAACAATACTGACTCAAGAATGTAAATACATCATATGAGAGTATATAGGGGTAGATCACATGCAACTTGATCTTGCTCCCTCTGAAGTCAATATAAATACTGCTATTAGCTTCTATTGGAACAGGACTGGGCTGATGGCTTTGCTACAGGAATACAGATCGAAGAAATATTCCATGCACTATTTAAAGCAAGGTATAATAACTATGTTCTGCAATGTGTTCCAAACTATGTCATGTAGATTATTTATAGTCATTTCCAAAGGCAAGCCCAAAGCCTTCATATCTATTCAAACCACCAAAGAAGCCATAGAACGCAAAATGAAAAAAAAAACATGTGGAATCACATTTATACATGAAAAAAAAAATCAAAGAAACAATTATCCATTTAGCCTCCACTTTACTAGAATTAATAGAATTCTAGCTCTGCTTGAATTGATAAAGGTGTGAACGTGATCTGTCCTACCTGAGTGTTTTTGATCTTTTTTCATTATAAAATGCTTTTCTCTACAGAAATGTTTCAACAAAACATGAATATTCAGGATATTATATAAAGAAATCAATTAACAAATTCATCTGCAAAAAAGAAGAAATATCAATGAGTTATACAGTAGAATATAAAATCATCTATGTTCTTATATCACGGTCATAGCCATAGGATATGACCACCAGTAATGCTGGTAAGTGAGATGAGTAACATCTGTCTCATGATTTATACAGTTGATAATAGAAATTATGTAATTCCATTAGTGACAAGGAACCAGATCTGCAGCTAGCCAATGGGGCACTTTGTAATCCTTAATGACTATCCAAAGAAATTGACAGCCAGAAAATAAACAAAGGGCTGTGTGTGTGAAGCAGCTACATAGGGCCTGGGAGCTGGCTGCTGACAGCAGACCTTGCAGGTGGCTGCAAGGGGTTCACACTTTTCACTCAAGTATGGGGCAGATTATCTGTGGCACCCACTATCTGCTGTCAGAGTGGTAGACTAAAGGAGGTGGTATGGATCCCTGAACCTAGGGAGGTCCTACACCAGTCCTGGCATTTGGTAGAGTAGATCCAAGGCTGTTCTAACATATGTGGACTGGTAATGACTCCACCAGGGTTCAGAGTACCCTGGTGCTTCCAATAGATTCCTATGACAGGCAAGGTTTAGCGTAGTACAACTTTAACAGTGACAACCTACAGGATATAATGCATTCCTACTATTAAACAATGCAACCTGTATTTACAACACATGTCCTTGCTGAAGTGGTTTTATTATGAAGTACTCTGTATAAATTAATTGGTTTTAAGTTCCCTCACATCAAAGGGGAAGGGAGGAAGGAGAACAAAGTGAAAGGACTTTGTCCTGTGTGCTTGCTGAAATCTCAAACAATATTCTTCCAATAGATGCAAAATGAGAGAACAAATCCAGAAATGAGCAATTTTATCTTGTCTCCCCTTCTGCGCAGAGGCAATTTGAAATCCATAGAGAATTTATATCGCAGGAGTGACATACAGATTTTAAGACTATAAAGTGCATTTACACATTCTGAAACAATCTTATGCAATAAATGATGTAACTAGCTATGATTCAACAACTTGATGATACATCAAGTCCAAGAAATTCATGTAATTTACCAAGATACATTGTTAAAAGGATTATTGTTCTAAGTTATTTATTTTTAATCCATTTTCCTTTCTTTAGGATTTAGTCAACAAATGAGAGTTATGTATGTGTTACTTTATCTTCAGGGAAAGGGGAATTCAACTCAGTGGCTTGGCTGGTAGTGCAATTCACTAATTCTCATTATATATGAGACAGAGAGAGAGACACACACACACACACACTTTGGACATTCTTCATTGCATTGCAGAAGAAGTTATTTTATTGGTACACAAGGATTTATGGAAATTATTTTATTTAGGGCTGTCACCACTGTTGGGACATCAAACTTTGTATATGTGCATAAGGAACCATTTACAATCTAAAAGAGAGCACTTGTTGGTAAGTGAATGAGCTATGAAACTTATGCTTTTCGAGTGGATAAAAGTACACTCTTCAGTAAAAGTACAGTCACCAATAGAGAAGTACTTCTTTCATAAGGAATAGCCTTTGTTTGCCAACCATCTACATTATTTTTGAGTAGTGGTCAGCACATCCCCAGTAACTTTGAAAATTATGAATGATTTGGACTGATTAGCTGGCATTTAACATATGCATATTGAAGACTTTTGATGTTTCTATTAAGTAATGCCACTATTCCTCCTGAACTATTTGATCATGTTCCTTATTTAGAAACGAGTTGAGCTAACACAGATTGAGATGCTGTCTATCACCCAGACAAGCCATCAAACCAGCAGAATTGATGATACAGAGATTACTGGATCAAACACAAAATAAATAGATCTGGGTGGTCAAAACAATCTGTTACATCTGAAGCAGAGATGCTCCCCCTAATACCGTGATACATGTGGAGAAAAACAAGACAGTAGTACATTTTATTTTTGCAAGAAAATTAATTACTTATGCATTGGTAATTCAGAGGTGATTTGGTACCATAGTCAAGCTTTTGATTAAAGCACTGAACACAATTGCTTCTAGTTTTGTACCAGTAAAATGAACTGAAGGCTGATACTTTGAAGAAATGATGAAGGATTTTCCTAATGCTGAACAGTAAACAGCACCAAATGTGGACCCAGTTCCAGCCACTGAGAAACTGAAAAAGCATTTGGTGCTTTTCAAAGATTTCTGTGATGCATTCTATTTAGCAACAACTCCTTTTATACAACATTTTCCTACCCCTCTCTCTCTCTCTCTCTCCCCATTATTTACTACTAAAAATAGCCATCAGGCTTTAGTCAGGATCAAGGTGCATTGTACTGACAACTGTATAATCATATAGGAATACAGCTTCTGCCCTAAAGAGCTTACAAACTAAATTTACATGAGTAGAATGCCTTTACAACTGAGCAACAAATACTGGATAGAAGCAATGTCACAAGTAGAGGATTGCAACTTCTGGTAGTGTAGACTCTTGATTGGGATTATATTTCAAGTCGTTATCTCATTGGTAAATTGAATGAACCTACCAGAAACCTGAAAAGAGCATTTAGTGATGAAAAGTTCTTTTCACTTTTGTAATCCTCTGCACTTTCTGGCATAAACTCCAGTACATCACAACAGAGACTATGTTCTCGTGTTTTCTGACTCAAAGGAAAACAAAGTACCAGGAATCTCTCAGAAAATCTTGTTCTTGTGAGACTTCCAGTAAAATTTTGTAGAATTATAACTGTTTGGATTATTAAGATATACATCTAAAAGCTGGATGCCTATCTAAACCAAACCTTTAGAGTATCTCCCAGCACTAGGCTGCAGGTTAAATATTATCTTGGACTGTTCCTTAAACAAAGAAGCAGGACCAACAAATGTGGAGTATTTTGTTCTCTTTAGCCACACGTGAAAAGATGTTTTACATACAGAATTCTTTTGGCAAGTTCCCTATTCCTCAAGACAAGTACGCAACCTGATCTTTGAACTGCAAAGGAGTGAATCCAATTTGTCTCCAGATGGTATTTAGTTGAGAGCTATAAGGTACTTCCATAGGCTAGTACCTATATTTTGAAACCACAATGCAAACTAGCTGTTACCTTACACTCAAAATAATTGTTGGTTGCTATAAATGACTGATCGCATGAGATCATTTCCTCTACTACTGAGGTATTATGTTTGACATACAAACATCCACAGATGTGTTGAAGTGCAGGCACAGGATGCTGATGCAAGTGCCCCAGTGAAAGACTTGAGGATAGCGTTATTGCAAAAGTTAAGTGCATCTGAATTATTATGCATGGTGCCCATTTAAACCTATGCCTGGTTGGCATGTATGTCCTAGGGCAAGCATCCAATCAACTGCTAAATTGGCATCATGCTGTCCAAATAGATAGACTTAAGTCTTGGCAGCCAACAACCAGTGTATGTTCAATTGTGAATATGAAGGAAAATATCCCAGCCAGGAAAATCAAAAAAGCTGTTTATCCTCATTTTATGCTTGCAGCTAGATTTATGTTCAATTAAAAATAGCTTTCCTTGCTGCACAAGGTTTTACTTGGCCTGTTTGAATCATGAAAATGCTGAATAGGACTTCAGAGGGATTTTTAATGAAGTCTGCTTTAGTGCCTTTTTTAATTGTTTGGTGGAGTCTGCCTCTACACATCCCTGTTTTCACACCTTATATACTACTGCAATAATATTTGCAGAAAATATGATTTGTGAGGTATATGAAAGCTAACAACATGTTGGTTATTAATACAATTGTAAAATGCCTGTGTTAATATTATATGCAAAGTTATTAATTTCCTCGGTATGATATTACTAGAACATGATTAAGACCAGACAGCCTAGTCTAGGTAAATGTGATAAACAGGTCAGTTTTAGACAAAGGAATATGGGTTTACCTCAATTTATATATTAGCAGTAAAGAAAGCC
The DNA here is from genome assembly GCF_028017835.1 of Emys orbicularis. Classification (NCBI taxonomy): domain Eukaryota; kingdom Metazoa; phylum Chordata; order Testudines; family Emydidae; genus Emys; species Emys orbicularis. The sequence continues at coordinate 90,447,364 of NC_088687.1, read as the reverse complement.
ATCAAGCTAATCTGGCAAGGGTTATCCTGATCGGAACTCGAGAACAGAGAATTAACATGGCTCCTGCACCCCAGAGAGACGCAGGAGAGTGAATCTGCAGTAATCCTTCCTAACTTGTAAGAAAAAAGCATCTCTTTAGGGATATGAAGGGAGAGAGACTCCATCTTTATCCTTCACTTTAGGAGACAAAGAAACCAAGTGATTTGATCTTGGATGGGTCATAGCCAGGCTGACCAGCAAAAGGCTGGAAAGAAGACTGAGGGAGAGAAACCATCTTGAACAAATGACTATCTTGCTAGATTAAGTTTTAAACGATTAGATGTATATTTTCCACTTTTATTTGCTTGTAACCTTTATCTCTTTTACTAGATATCAGTTAATCCATGCTCTGTAGTTAACTAACTTGTTTGGTTTTCATTATAAATCATCCGTGCTGTGTAAATTCAGTAAAAAGTGTGTGCTTCTAGAAAGCTAACAGGTTGAAGTGTTTTACTGTTTCTGTAAAGGCAGTGAACTTAACACTTCCTCTGTGAGGGTCCAGTGAGAGAGGTTGGATTTGGGGGAAAATTCAAGGCTGGAAAGGTACTAAAGCTCAACCTGCAAGAGGTAAGCAGGTTGGGCAAAGCCAGGGTGAGGCTTGTGGGCTGCTAGGGTCAGAGCTCTGGACCAAAGATGCAGAACCACAAGACACCCAGGGTTATTAGACAAACAGTAACCTAATCCCTTACTGGCCTGAGACCCCAAAAAATCTGAGTCCCCTTACATTGCAATGGCTAAAACAGTCTTCATTGCTTGGCTGGCTTGGTAAGGTATCCAGCATTTCTGGAGGATTCTGCATGCTAACAGCATCCATGATACTTTGTCAAAACACCACCCATAAAAAAAAATAAAGAAAAAAAACATATTGCTTCACTTTTTAACATTTATTTACACTTCAAGTTGTGCAACTCCATAATGATGGAGGGGCTGAAAGTAATAGTATGAACGTGTGAAGATAACATGGCAGAAGTTGGTAAACATTAAACATCTCTTCACAAATGATGATACCTTTTGTTCTTGCTATAGGCATGACTACTGCAATGAATAAGAGTTAAAGCTCCACCATGCAAGCAAACACTGCCCTCATCACAGCAGTCAAAAATTGCCAGTGTTTTATTGTAAATTGCAAATGACTGCAGAGATGGGAATGGAATATCTGGGAATTAGATTATGGGGGGGAACTATTAGTAAAATAGACAAAGCCTTTCGCTTCTTGAACTCTGGTTGGAATTGAGACCAGATTGGAAGTGCATAGGCAAACATCACCCCCCACAGGAGCTAGTTGGTGGCCAATGTGAAAACATTTGGTGGTTGCACAACTGTCAAGTAGGGCGGAGTAGGAAACCGTTTTGCTGTCCTGCAAGAATTTCCACAATATCAAAACAATTCCCACTCCTCTTTGGGATGAAACAAAGGACTTTAAAAAATTTTCATGAAGAATGTGTGTGTGAGAGAGGTGGTGCCAGTGTTATGGCACTCACCCGAGATGGAGGAGATAAGGGAGAACTAGGGTTGAAATCATAGCTCTGCCTGATTCAGATAAGAGACTTAAACCCTGATCTCCCCCAACCCATACCCCTGCCTCAACCATCAGGCTACTGGCTACTTTGGGGCAGGTCTCTCTCAGGATCTCCTGTTAGAGCTGTTCCACTTTGCAGAAATAATTAAATATTCATCAGAATAGGGAGAGACTGACTATTGCCCAGTGGTTATGACACTGATCTGGAGTGGGGGAATCCCTCTGCTCTGGTAATTTAATTATACAAAATGGAATAGCTCCATCAGAGGAAATTGAGAGCCACCCAGCGCAGAGTATAGCCAATAGCCTTGTGGTTAGAGCATTCACTTGGCTTGTTGAAGAGTGAGGCTCAAATCTTAGCTCTGAATCAGGCAGAGTGGGGACTTGAATCTAGTTATCAAATGTCTCCTGCAGCTTAGGTGTGTGCCATAACCAGTGGACTATTGACTATAATGAGGTGACCATCCCTCACGTTCATTAACAGCAGAAATTTATTCTGGACCTAAGAAACCTTCCCAGCAAGTGTTTTGTCAAAAATCACACTTTTTGTGGGAAATGTTTTGGGTATATGAATCAGCATTTTCTGAGAACCGCCCCCCCCCCAAAAAACCCAAACAAAAAAACCCACTGTTTTGCCTAAACATTTCTGACCGACTGTACTGAAACTCTTGTGGATAGTCCTACCAGAGAGCCTAAGGCCTGAAGCTGTATACAGTTGTACTACCGCTATTATAAGTTGCTGCAGATCATCATGATCCTAGGACATGACTGATGGATTTAGAAGGAAGTTGCATTATGTGATGCATATTTATACACATAAATCCTGAACACTGTTTAAAATGTATTCCAACAGATTCTTTAGACTTATTTTTTGGTAGATTCAGAGTAGTAGGGTGAAATTCACTCCTTGAGAAAAGCACACCCAAGGCACATTATACCACATAAACCCCATGGGAAACATGGGCAGAGGCTGGAAGGCAGAACCTGATAAGGGAGAGTGTTAGAAGAAGGTGGAGGGCGGGGTAGTGGTTGTCTCTTTATGCTGATCCAAAGGGCTCGGAAACCCACACAAGAGCTCTCGGACTACTGGCTGGTGAAACATTAGTGCAGGAATTACACTGAAGCCCTATGGCTTGTTCTCCCTCCTTATAGTTCATTTTCCTCCACAACGCCCTATTAATGGGCTCTGAAGGGAGATTAAGTAAATGTCATGCTTTAGGTAGTGTGTTATGCTGTATATATATTCTTTAATGTATAGATGTGACAATATTGAATGAAACTATTATCAAGTATCAAAACTGAAGCTAGGAAGAGGCTCCATGAAGGACAGACACCACTTACCCTGTAACAGCCTGCATGAGGTAAGGGACACCCCTGGACCCACTTGTTTCCCCCAGGTCTCACAATGGAACATTGAGATAGCAAGTGAGGGGCATTGTATTTTCAGATGTTTGTTTTGTTTGATCTGTACTCTCCTGTGCTTTACATGATAAGGATAAAAGAGCATAAAGATGTTAGACTGTACAAAGAGAGAGTGTGAGTGAGAGCGTGAGTGTATGTATTGACTGTGTCATGGCTAGTGTGCGCCCTTGAGAGAGTTACATTGTAACCAGAAGGTTCACACCTTTTGGGTGGACTCCTGGTCCTAAGGCAGAGGGCAGGTGTGCTGAGGAGACTCATTTCTGAGAAGTTGCAACAGACTGAGAATCAGTGTCCAGAAAATGTGCTAGAGGGACCAAGGAAGGAATGATGTTGCAGACTACTGAGGTTTCAGACTGCTGTTTACCTTCCCCCAGGGGATTCAGAGCACAGAGCTTGGATTCCCTTCACAGCAGTCCTAGTGGGTAGCCCAGGGGAGCACTCACTAGAATCCATTAAACTGTGACAAGTTTAGAGCAAAAAAATCACCAAAGATGATGGGATCCATAATTTCTCTAGGTCAGCTACAATGTTAACATTTCTGAAAGTTACAGACTGTCTAAGAAGAACACATTGTACTAAAACACAGCTCCTCTTAGGTTTTGAAGGTCATCACTTGAAGATGCTACACAATCATCAAGACAGCAACATGGAATGAAGGGCAATTTCAATATTAAAATTAAAATGGAAAAGCTAAGTCTCAATGTTATGAGAGATCTGCTATAAAGACATGAAAATGTAAAAATAGGCTAAACGTTTTTCATTATCACCAAAACTTAAAATACATATGTACTATATAATTCAAAATCAGGAAATATCTACAGGATAGTATCCAGATAATATATTCATAAATTATAGCAGTACACATACTTTAAAAAAAAAAAAGAGTATCCCCACTTTTCTGTGAATGCCTTCAGTTATATAGGAAGGACCCTTTACTTTCTTTGGTCAGCTTTTCTCCAGCTTTGTCCCTTTATCTGAGACTTTTTATAGCTCTTCTTTCATTTCCTTATAGGCCTTTCCTGGCAGGATCTAAGCTTCAACTTAGTGTGACAGCCACTGTCTCTGCCAACACAAGGAATTGAAGTGGGGACCTCCAGAGCTAAAAGCACAAGCTGCTACAGCTTTAGCTAAAGAGATGTTCCAACATAGAACTGTAACAGATTTACATGCACACACACACGGTTACATTATTCTTTTAAAAATGGGAGGTGACTGGTTAATTCAAAGCCAACGTTGCTGTATTTCTGATCCAGTAATTGTCACTATGTGTTGGTCACTCACTGTCTTCTAAAACAGTAATTGTAAAGAAACTCAGAGGCAGATATGTCACATTTTAAACTTTGAAAAGTTCAAAGTTGTTTATCTAGACAAAGAAAGGGATTAATTTCTGCTTTTAACAAACCATAGATTGTAAATTACATGAAACAGTGTATATATTGTACCTAAACAACACTAATATGTATGTTAACTCAGCTACGTGTTCCAGTTTGGTAATCAGATCTCCAAGTCAATTCCTCAATTCTCATTGCTCTCAACAGACACATATGTAATTCTTTAGATCTTAAGCTTAAGTCAACATGAATAAACCATGTCCCGTTCTTAGTTTAACATCATAGCTACTTCTGCTATGCCCGTTAAAGTCTAGCCAGCATGGATTTTACCATTACAACTGTTTATTTTTTTAACCTTGAAAATCATCCAGCGAATTTTGGTTACATTGATGCACAGGCATATTTTTCATCAATATTAATAAAAATTACATGTATACATTAACTTGGTCATTTTAAAGATGCTTTAAAAAGAATTAAGTCAATCAAAAACCAGTGGGAGAGCACTTCAATCTCCCCGAACACTAAATAACAGACTTAAATATAGCCATGCTTCAACAAAAAACTTCAAAAACAGACTTCAATGAGAAACTTCAGAACTGGAATTAATTTGCAAACTTGACACCATCAAATTAGGCCTGCATAAAGACTGGGAGTGGCTGGGTCACTACAAAAAAATAATTTTGCCTCCGTTGATACTCACACCTTCTTGTCAACTGTTGGGAATGGGCCACATCCACCCTATTTGAATTGGCTTTGTTAGCACTAAGCCCCCACTTGGTAAGGCAACTCTCATCTTTTCATGTGCTGTATATTTATACCTGCCTACTTTTTTTCACTCCATGCATCTGATGAAGTGGGTTATAGCCCATGAAAGCTTATGCCCAAATAAATGTATTAGTCTCTAAGGTGCCACAAGGACTCCTCGTTGTTTTTGCTGAGACAGACTAACATGGCTACCCCTCCAAAACCAGCGAAATACTAATATGCTAGAAAATTTAAATAGACAAGATTGGAGCTAATAGTGCTGAGCTAACATGTCAGAACATATAATTTATCTGAAAAATGTAGTCTTATTTTGCTCACGACTGCCCATGAATAGAATAGATATTTTTTTTCAGATTTACAAATTAGAATTTTCTCAACAAATTTTTGGGAGGATTTTCTGTCACCGACTTCACAGTGTTTGATACAAAGGGATTTCATGTGGGGGTTTAACTGTGAAGAGTTCAACCAGATTCTTTACTGATAGGAACCCATTCCCTGTCAAGCTCTCACACATGGACAAGTGCAATAGTAAGTTTTATGATATTTCTTAAATTATGTATTATCACTGCATTTGAAATACTACGACTAACACACTGTTAATAAAAATATTTGCAAATTATAAAATATACAAATTTGAGTAGGAACAGTCATTCAGAATTAGAAGATCATAAACCACAGTCAAGATTTATATCTATAAACCCTGTTTTCTGTAACAGGCTAACCAGATGATATGTCATTAATATATATAAATGTTTGGAGTGAGAAACTAATCAGTCCCAAAATAATATATATCACCAAACAAAGCTATTACACATCCACCATGTGAAGAATAAAGGTTAATAATCCAGTGTCAACAATGATGTACTACATACAAATGCTGGTAAAAATGATATACTAATGGAACCACCATAAAATAAAATGATCCTTCCAGTCTACCTTGGTACAGAATCTTTTGATAACAATAACACATCCTGCTTGTTCAAATAAGAAATGTTAACAGATATGAGTTTGCATTTATGGGACAGCAAATGCAATAATGAAAGTGAAATATAATGCTGGTAGATCAGTAACGTTACCTGCACAAATTGCACATTATTTTCTGCTTTTTAATGTCATGATGGGGTGATTTTTTTTTCTTCTTATGCTATTAACAATTGCTTACTTGAATACAAGAGTAAGGACTGGTGAAAAATATAAAATTATTTTTACTCTTAACAGGAGGATTAAAGATGAATTCACATGTGTCAACTAAATATAATCTAATTGGATTTGTAATATTTCAGGACTGTTAAAAATCCACATTAACTAAGTGATTTTTGAACTACAATATCCAGCATAGTCATGAAAGACTGCATTTAGGTATAAAGTGTATTACACTTCAGATGTTATCTTAGGCTTGGTCTACACTAACCCCCCAAATCGAACTAAGGTACGCAACTTCAGCTACGTGAATAACGTAGCTGAAGTTCGAAGTACCTTAGTTCGATCTTACCTCGGTCCACACGTGGCAGGCAGGCTCCCCCGTCGACTCCGCGGTACTCCTCTCGCCGAGCAGGAGTACCGCAGTCGATGGCGAGCACTTCCGGGTTCGACTTATCGCATCCAGACAAGACGCGATAAGTCGAACCCAGAAGTTCGATTGCCAGCCGCCGAACTAGCGGCTGGGTATAGACGTACCCTTAGTGAAATCATTAAGCTCCCGTTCATTTAATTATATTAGCCACATGCATACTGCTAAAACTACTAAACCCAAGGCTTCAATCTGCTAAATAGTAAGCAGAAGCACTGAAACAGATAGATTTGCATTGCACACTAAATGTGAGATTTGATTCTATATTCCATTACAAGTTATTAACTTTCCAGTAAAGCTTCTAGATGTTTTATTCCCAAAGAGTGAAGCTGAATGCAAGGTAAGTTAAACAAGAGGAACTTTCTTAAAGCCTGTGGACTTCTCTCTCCATGTGGCTGAGTTGTTCTTTAACCTAACTCCCTGCATTCCCTATTCCTCCTGTGACACTTCAGTTTCACTGACCAGGATATATCGTCCCTGTTTTACAAACATTTTAATATAAAATTAAAAACAAATAATTGACACCCAGACTCCAGGTTCTGTCTCTTCTGCCAGAGGTTTTTAGCACACAACTAAGCTGGAGTTTCATCTTTACTATAGACTCATGTGGTTGCATAGTTTTTGAGATAGTTTGGTCTTCTCAACAGGTGAATGACAGAGGCTCTGGAGCCAGTTCCTCCTGTGAGGATCTAGCCAACAGAGAGAAACCAGAAGGACTAGGCTTATGAGTTGTGAGGAGCATTCGTCTTCTGGGTCAGTAGGTTCTTTGCTAACCTGCTATACACTATTGCCTGCTTTCATGGATTGTTGGCCATCTCCTCTTGGTGGATTCTCCATCCTTCTGGTTGCAGCAGGCCTCCATTCATTGGTGGACAGATCATGTGATAACAGTCTCTTTCTGCTGGTGGTTATTACATGACCAGCAGGCGTCACACCCTGCTATCAAGGAGCAGAGATGTGTATTCATTCCTGGCTGGTAAATATACTCTCAAGCCTGTCTAAGACAGCTGTCAATGCCAAGGTGTGAGGCCTGCATGTTTTGCACAACATGCTTATGGAATGAGGTGGAGACAACTTCCTGTCCTCAAAATATGATTCTATCCTGCACACTCAACTAATCTTTAATTTGAAAATATGGTTCTGCTCCTACCAGAACCTTGGCTTTTGTCTTCTGGCCATCCTGCTCTTATCATTCTTTTGACTGCTTGCAATTGGGCTTTTCCATAGCCTCTGATTTCCATCAGCTTCAGTGTTGAAACCAGGAGACAGTGCAGCATGGATTCAATGTCCTGATCCCCTTCCTCCAGCTCGCTGATGCTGGGTACATATGGATGCAACATCTGATCTCCCTGGTAGTGTTGGAGCTGCACCAACATATGTTGCAAGAAGGGGCTTTGCCATTTTTTCTAGATTGTTTCTAGGGGTGTCTAAGCTTATTGCACTATTATTGGCTATAGGTGTACTGATGGAACCCACCCCCACTCCAAAATCATAGCCAGAAGCTCTTTTTCTATTTTGTTCAGTCTCTGACAGGGGTTTGCTGGCTGCTTCTGCAAAAGAGCGACACCCAATCCTCTCTCTGATGCATCACACTGGAGTGGCAGTGTCTCTCCTGGCTGGTAGTACTTCAGGACAGGGGCATCCATTATCATTTGTTTCAGCATGTCAAATGCTTACTGTTAGGGACCTGCCCAGTCCCTCTCAACATCCTGCCTTGTGAGCTGACAGACACTTGTACAGGAGCTGACATATGGGTTTCTCTATTGCAGAGAAGTGTGGACAGAAAATATATCATTCCTATAGAGTGATGTACCCCTTCAGGAGTGCTGGAACAAATTGTATAAGGGGTGCTGAGAGCCATTGAACCAAACTGTAAATCCTGTATATGATGAAAACCAGTTCAAGCCAGGGGGTGCAGTACACTCAGCACCCCTAATTCCAGCACCTATGTACCCCTTTCACATCTGCTAGAGCTGGAATGTCTGATTGTCTTCATTTTGATGGGATCAGCTCTCCATCCCTCTGATGTGAGCAGATGTTCAATGTACGTCACCTCATGCTGTTTGAGTCACATTTTATCTGCATTCAGTTTTATGTTCTTGTCCCTGCATCGCTGTAGAAAAACTTGTCATTTCCTGTCATGGTCTCATTCAGCTTCTGTATCATGGCTTCTTTCACCTACAATGAGGATATCATCTGCAATTTTTTTCACCCCAAGGAGTCCTTACAGCACTTGATGAGTCTTCTCTGGAACACCTCTGGCACGGGGCTTATATTCATCAGCATGCACAGCTATCTGTAGCGACCAAATAATGTTGCACAGGTAGTCAGCATACTGACTCTTTAACCAGGCTTATGGGTCAAAACCCATTCATCACATTACAGACCATACAGATTCTGGATTAGGAAAGTTCTAGCAAGATTTCATCTATTGTGGGCAGTGGATATTTTCAATGCCAGTTTCAGTGGCTTTGGGTCTATGCAGATTAACATACCTGATGACATCTTTGCCACCACCAGGCTGCACTATCCTCTACAGGCCCTATAATACTCCTGGTCTACACATTTTTGAACTCCTTGGCCCACTGGACTACATAGTGCCATAGACTCTCTGTTTGCATGCTTACTACCGGATCGGATCCATGATTTGTATGGCTGTATTCCCAAGAGAGGTCTGGGGTGCTTACCATCCACCACCATAAACTTCAGTTGGTACCATCTGTTACTTCTCAGATTAGTTAGTATGAGGTCACATTTTCCTTTGGGTTCCACTGTGTTCTCATTTTACATTGTGACTGCTCTTTGTAATGGGTGTGTTCAAGTCCAACTCACCCTGAGAAATCACTGTGCAGGAGGCCTCAGTATTCAGCTGAAATCACAAAAGGTGGGTTCCTATTAACATGGTTCCATGCATGGAGGAGGTTACCTTCCCTTGTTACTTTCTTGTCCTGACAGCTTGAACTGATATTCTCTCAGAGCCCAGGAGAGTCTCATGATGTTACCACCACTGTCTGATGTGCCATCCCCCTCCTGTACAAATCTGACAATCTTTCCAAGACCTTCCTCTATCCATAGACTCATAGACTTTAAGGTCAGAAGGGACCATATGATCATCTAGTCTGACCTCCTGCACAACACAGGCCACAGGATCTCACCCACCCACTCCTGTAACAAACCCCTGATCTATGTCTGAGCTATTGAAGTCCTCAACTTGTGGTTTAAAGACTTCAAGGTGCAGAGAATCCTCCAGCAAGTGACCCATACCCCACGCTGCAGAGGAAGGTGAAAAAACCCCAGGGCCTCTGCCAATCTGCCCTGGAGGAAAATTCCTTCCCGACCCCAAATATGGCGATCAGCTAAACCCTGAGCATGTGGGCAAGACTCACCAGCCAGACACCCAGGAAATAATTCTCTGTAGTAACTCAGATCCCACCCTATCTAGTGTCCCATCACAGGCCATTGGGCATATTTACCGGTAACAGTCAAAGATCAATTAATTTCCAAAATTAGGCTATCCTATCATACCATCCCCTCCATAAACTTATCAAGCTTAGTCTTGAAGCCAGATATGTCTTTTGCCTCCACTGCTCCCCTTGGAAGGCTATTCCAGAACTTCACTCCTCTGATAGTTAGAAACCTTCGTCTAATTTCAAGTCTAAATTTCCTGATGGCCAGTTTATATCCATTTGTTCTTGTGTCCACATTGGTACTGAGCTTAAATAATTTCTCTCCCTCCATGGTATCTATCCCTCTGATATATTTATAGAGAGCAATCATATCTCCCCTCTTGCACAAGATGGTTCAACCTTGCCACATTCCTTGTAATGCTGTCCTACCTTGGGGCACCTTCTCCTTTACCTGCTCATGATGTCTCACACAGGAAAAACATCTTGCTATGTTTATGGAAGCCAACTACTTTCCTTTCCTGTTGCCTCACCCCACATGTAGTTCTGGGGATGTGATGCGCTTTCTAGGGATTTCACCTTTCTCCTCAAGGCTTCCACTGCATGCCCCATGTCTAAGCATCTGTTTAATGTGAGATTGCCTTCCCAGAGCAGGCGCTCCCAGAGAGGATGATCCCAAGTGCCACAGACTATCCTGTCCCAAATTAGGGAGTCTGTCGAGACTCAAACATTGCATGTAGCAGCTAGTGTTTGTAAGGCAGTAACATGGAGTCTATCCCTTCCACTTTAGAATGTTCTCTAGTGAAAAGCCTGTGTCACTCCACAGTTTTGTCCTGCTTTGGGGAGCAATAAGTCCCTGGGGCTCCTAAGATTGCTGGGAGGCTTGAGGCAGAGTGTGGTTCACAGCGGTGCAGATCTCTCCGCCTTGTTCCCCAATAAGGTAAACTAATAGTTTTAATTTCCTGTTGTTGCTGTCCTCCTGCATGGCCAGGTCTGTGTACAGCTCAAACTCCTCCTTCCACCAGGCACATCACTGGACTAGGTTTGTGTCTGCAAAATCCAGATCAAGTTACATGACTCATTCTGCCAGCTGCTCCCTGATCAGACTTTGCCACCAGATTTTATTTGCAAAGAATTGAACAACTGGAACTTCATAAACCCTGTGTCCATCAGGCAAAAATTGAACAACTGGAACTTTATAAACCCTGTATCCATCTGGCTGAGTGGCTTCCAACATAATTCCCCTCCTTCCCCATTCCCTTGGTTTCCCATCAACAGCGGTTCCTCCAGGGAACATGCCCCCTATGACTCATGACTCCAGTTCCACTGATCATTTTACATTAGGCATAGAAAGAACAGTGTTTTGACATTTCATTTTTGTACAGTTGTAATTAAGGTATTTTAGTTTTCCAATACTTAAAATTCTAAATTAGGTAGTTCTGTGGTAGGCTGTAGTCCTGAAAGCCAAATAAGTCCCAGGTACAAAGGTGTTTGTTTCGAATATTTCACCAATATGGCCTTTTCTGCCCTGGCCTCAGTATGGTACAATGTATCATCAAGACAAGCATACAGAGGAATTCTTATGCATTTTAAATACATCTTTATAACTGATTTAAATATCCTTTAGCTGTATTTTTAACATCCCCTGAATTTGGCTTATCATCTGAATAAGAATGTTGCATCATCTCAAGCAAAGTCTGTAAACACATTTAAAATATTTATATATACATAAGCAGTTCCATAGATTTACAGAGAAAAGGAAGTCACTAAGGCTTCCTACAGTAGAGTGATATGTTGTAATACAGTAGAGTGATATGATCCATAAAAAAAACAACCACCACCTTGACATATTAACATGAATGATAAAGCCAATTAGTTGTTAAAATGCCCATTCTCCAGATTCACATGATGTAAACTGACAAGTCATTTTTCCTAATTTCCAGTATCAATAAACAAACCAAAAAACTGTAACCTTCCATTTTTAATTAAGCAATTCATCTATAATGTTCCATAGTGTATGTGCAATGTGTATGCTGATAGTTTAGTAGAATCTCTCATTAAAAATAACTTTCACATTAAAGAATAAATGAATGTGCACTGAAAAAAGGACAAGCTATTAACATGAAGATCAAGAGATATAAAATCATGGTGGTACTTACCACTGTGAAATTCATAACCTTCAAAATCCATATTGTCATTGCTAAGTTAACAATCATGGTAACCAACAGCAGAAGGACAAAGAAGTATAAGCACCTCTTTCGCCATCCATAAATTCCCACTGGATAAAGTTGCGGATTTTCAATCCTTGGCAGGCTATTCTGCTGTGTTGCCAGTATATACTGTTCTCGTGTCATCTGGGGGGTGGGGGAGACAAAATAAATGTAAGAAAATGAAAAATCATCATTTGATAGATTTTATTCTATGAAGATTATCTGAATAGGTTTCCAAAATCATCATATTACAGCCACTGAACTGTGTTAAAGAAAAAAAAATTGCATTGAGCCAAATTCAACTATACCAATTTGTTTGAGCTAGGCTTTTAGTACCCATGTAATTTTTAGCTATTTGCTGCTCCATGATATAAAGCATTCTTTTTCTTATTATCATGGATTATAAAGTGACTAATGGAGGAACAGATGTGATTATAACTAAGTCAGGCTAAAAGTTTCAGTAGTATGTGGAAAATATGGGAAACTAGGAGGAAAAAAAATGTAGAAAAGAAAATAGACCATATGTGCTTGTCTCAAATACAGTTTTATTGGCTTCTTCATAGATGAGTGTGTCACAGAAAGTCATTTTTGAAAGGTAAGTCATTCATATCTTTAATATGGAAAGAGAAAAATAGTGTCATGCTTTGGCTTAGAACAAAATTTTTCAAGTGAAATTCTCACTGTTTTATCAGGTATGCATCATCTTACACATATTGTATTCCATAGAAAAGCATGCATTTTAAGAACATTAAGATTACAAAATAAATCACTCAGTCAATAAGTGCCAAACTTTCCCAGGCAACCTTAAGTCTGCCCCTTTGTGCGTAAGAGTTACTATAGTGTTTAATTATTTGTTCAGAATTTTTCTTCAGGACCCTTCCATCATTCAGTGCTCAGGTTGGACAGTACACACTGAATGAGGTAGGATTGAACCTGGGACCTGTGAAGCTAAATGCATGAGCTTCTACTGCATGAGCTAATAGTCATATGCCTCTTAGCTAAGGCTGTATAGCAGACTAATTAAACTATAAGTGGTCTTGGTGCCACTAGATGGGACAGAACACCACACCAGGAGGTATGTGGGTTACATACTTCCCCTAGCTGAAGAAGCGTGTCCCAAGCTTCCGAGACTTTCTAGTTGAAATCCCGGACGAGCCCCCACTTGTAACGCCAACAGACCCTGGTCATTAGTGGACAGGATCAAATCTGGGACCTCTGGAGTCAAATGCATGAGCTAAAAGCCATATGGCTGTTAGCTAAGGTTTGGGGAGCAGACTCATTAATCTCTCTCTTTAAGTGGTCTCGGTGCCATTAGAGGGGACAGAACACCACATCCAGGTGGTGTGTGGATTAAACAAAGACCATACTTTAAACCTTTATAACACTACCAAATCAAAATGGATTGTCACTAGGCTACCAAAAGGCATAGTCTTTAGATCCCATATATGTCCCAGGAGTCAAGGTTCTATTACAAGTCAATGAGGTGTCAGAGCTGTTCATGTAAAGGTTACCCCTCCCCCCAAAAAACCCCTCTACCAATAATAGCGCAACAAAACACAACCCTGTCCTACCAAAGAATGTCTATCATTTTTACTGCCAGTCTGAGTGGTTTTGATTCTTCATGACTATATAAAAGGGAAAATGCAAAGACATGGTCAACAAAAACAGATAATTCACTTAACCCAAGCAGTAGACTGGACATAAAAAAAATTACAAAACACAAATTTTGTATTAGAATAATTTTAGTCTACATTTTAGACTGTTCTCAACATATGCCAATTTAGGAAACTAACTCAGAATGTCAGGGCACATGCATTCACTACATTAACTTCTAATCTTTTGCTTTAATAACTGTAGAAGTAAATACAGAAATTTTCTTCCATTTTTACATCCTCTATTTTTTTCTGTCATTTATGATCCTATTCAATGTTCAAACTTGCCTCTCTCTTTCAACAGAAAAATGCCTCAGTTTTTATATGCGACTTAAAATTAAATGAAGGCAATTTGTGTTCTAAAAATACTATTTCTAATGTGACCATAAAATGATGAGATTATAGATTTTGAACTTTACAGGAATAAAAAAAAGTAAGCCATTGAGTGAATGTGTATGTAGATCCATCCATCCAACCCATAACAAAATACATCAGAGAAAATTACCAATTTTACATTTGAAAACAATGTTCATTTCCTGGTACAAATAACAGGGCAACTTTTAAGATATCTTATGAGTAAAGATGGGTGAACTGATCCCCACAAAAGTAAGAACCAACGTAGATCTGCTTGAAGGATCAAACAAGTCTCAAATTTCACTAGCAAGTCTGTTCTCATGAGTTCAAGACCAAACACATTTGGATAAGCTGCCGAATAAGTGGATACTTATCCAACTCAAAACACTGAGGATTACCCATCACTTCTTATGAGCAGAGATATTAATTGTGTGACATTACAATCACAACTTCTTCCTCCAACATTGTGAAAGGCGGAGACTCCAATGGTGACTTGGAATTTGATTCACTTTGTGAACCTGTTATGGAGAAGTTTGGTCAGTGAAATCCTGTCTTTTCTCTCACTCCTATTCTTTCACAGTTGCTGCAAGTTCTTCACTTCCAAATCACTTTAAAATGTATGTATCACAGCAGTGAACGTTAGAAGGCATATATACAATTGTAATAAAACAGGTAAGCGACAGAATTATGCATGTTATAAAGAGTTCTGAAAAACATAAGTCTCACGATCATGGAGGATTGAGAGGATTTTTGTTTTGCTTTGTTTTTTCTTTTCTTTTAAAGAGCAAGGAGGGCTTCCCTTTGCCCCTTGGTGTTAATTACATGATTGCTTCTTGTAGTCAAACTTCACCAATGGGGTTTCCTTCAACTAACACACTTCTCTGAACACCTAGAGAACTTCCTAGTGCAGGTTAGCTCAGAGGCCTCAAAGCACATTCCTCTTATGCCCTGGCAAAATGACATAATTTACCACAACTGTGTCCAGCCTTATTTTCCTGACAATCCATGAATCGAGGGGTACGCAGCTGTAGTTTTCCCCTTCTTCACAAAGGTTTAGTTAACCATATTCTTTCCAGCTGCTGAATTCCTGTATATTTACTCAGTCATAATCATAACAATTCCTGACTCGTCCTTGAATTATTTGGGTGCACTCTCCCCATCCCTCACTCTTTACCTTGTGACCTGCAAATATATATTATCACAATAGAGCTAGGTTAAAAGACTTAAGGTTGTAAAGTTAAGCTCTCAAAAATTAGGCACTGTTGGAACTCAGGTTGTCCATAAAACCTTGATTTGGCCTCCTCTTGTGTATATGGATTATAACACAGTCGTTAATTACATTATCACATCCTCTTCCCCCTCCTGCCCCCAAGTCAAGATTCCTGCCTCATTCAGATCATAGGATGGACAGCTTTCCGTATACATTTTTATTTTTATCATTTCAAGTGAGAAAGGGATTTTTGTGGTGTTGTTGTTTTTTTTTGGGGGGGGGGAAGATAGGGAGCGGAGGGAAATGGATTTATTTATTGATCATTCAAGACTCCTACCTTTTTGAGCCCAAATATCATGAGAAGAGCTCACACAGTCTGAGCACAGTTGAAACAGAGTCCAGGTTTGACCCCAAACCTGTACTCAAAACTTGTCCAGATCCTGATTAGACAAATTAGAGGATTGGGCCAAAAGAAACCTGATGAGATTCAACAAGGACAAGTGCAGAGTCCTGCACTTAGGACGGAAGAATCCCATGCACTGTTACAGACTAGGGACCAAATGGCTAGGAAGCAGTTCTGCAGAAAAGGACCTAGGGGTTACAGTGGACGAGAAGCTGGATATGAGTCAGTGTGCCCTTGTTGCCAAGAAGGCTAACGGCATTTTGGGCTGTATAAGTAGGGGCATTGCCAGCAGATGGAGGGACGTGATCATTCCCCTCTATTCGACATTGGTGAGACCTCATCTGGAGTACTGTGTCCAGTTTTGGGCCCCACACTACAAGGAGGATGTGGAAAAATTGGAAAGAGTCCAGCGGAGGGCAACAAAAATGATTAGGGGTCTGGAGCACATGACTTATGAGGAGAGGCTGAGGGAACTGGGATTGTTTAGTCTGCAGAAGAGAAGAATGAGGGGGGATTTGATAGCTGCTTTCAACTACCTGAAAGGGGGTTCCAAAGAGGATGGATCTAGACTGTTCTCAGTGGTACCTGACGACAGAACAAGGAGTAATGGTCTCAAGTTGCAGTTGGGGAGGTTTAGGTTGGATATTAGGAAAAACTTTTTCACTAGGAGGGTGCTGAAGCACTGGAATGGGTTACCTAGGGAGGTGGCGAAATCTCCTTCCTTAGAGGTTTTTAAGGTCAGGCTTGACAAAGCCCTGGCTGGGATGATTTAGTTGGGAATTGGTCCTGCTTTGAACAGGGGGTTGGGCTAGATGACCTCCTGAGGTCCCTTCCAACCCTGATATTCTATGATTCTATGATTCAAATACTTCCTCTTCCTTGGCTCTGCACCATAACATAATACTTTGGTATTCCTTTGGAATCTTTTATGCCTCTAAAAGGAATGTTTCAATTACAGCTGGTTGGAAATCTTCCATTGAAATTATTTTTGACAGAAAATGCAGTTTCCACAAAAAATAAAATTTTGGCTTGCACAGCAAACTTAGAAATGCCTTACCTAGCAGACCATCTTCAGAAGGCTTAATGTAGATCCTGATCCTGCAATCAGATGAGTGCAGGTAGACTTTACAACCCTGCAGAGTCCCACTAAAGTCATTGGGGGTCTCCACAGGCCCAAGGGTGCCTCACTGATCCAATTGTAGGATCAGAGCTTAGACTGTCAATTCTTCCAAAAAGGGACTTCATTTTTATTTCTCTGCTGAGACCTTATGAACATTAATGGTGTAATAAAGATAATTAAATATATTAGGGCAGTGTTCTATGAAATGGTCAATAGATTTGTAATAAGCAATCTGATGAATTTGGGATACGAAAAAAATCAGAAGGCAAATTGTGGATACAGATTGATGAATGAAAATGACATTTAAGGAGATTTTGGGATTCAATTTAACAGTAAAATAGGTTGTACTATTTAGTTACTACAAAGATGGCAAATAAATTCAGAAAGTGCCTCAAAGGGTGTATAGTAAAAATGGCTGTCCAATTATTTTTTAAAAATCGCAATTAATTACGAGATTAAAATAGTTGTAACAAATTGAAGTATTAAACTGAAACAGAATAACATTTAAAATTGATGTTTTTCTACATTTTCAAATATATGGATTTCAATTACAACACAATAAAAATGTACAGTGCTCGCTTTATATTATTTTATTACAAATATTTGCACTGTAAAAAGATAAAAAATAGCGTTTTTCAATTCACCTCAAACTGTAGTGCACTCTTTATATTGTTAAAGTGCAACTTACAAATGTAGAATTACTTTGTTTTTACATAACTACACTCAAAACAAAACAATGTAAAACTTTAGAGCCTACAAATCGAAACAGGAAGGGGCACATGAATGTTTAGCATACCTGGCACATCAATGCCTTGTAACACCATCTACAACTGTGCCATCTGAACGCCTGTTCTCACTTTCAGGCAACATTGTAAACAAGAAGCGGACATCATTATCTCCAGAAAATGTAAATAAACATCTTAGTGATTGGCGGAACAAGAAGTAGGACTGAGTGGACTTGTATGAGGTGAATTGAAAAATACTATTTTTTTTTAAACAGTGCTCAGGTTATATAAAGTGGCCTTTTTGTTGTTTTAAAGAATGGGAGGGGACAAGAACAAAAAGGAAAAAGTTTCAAATGTAATACCCTGTGATGTGGGGATGAGATCCCCGTACTTGGATTCCTGATTCCGCAGCTGGCAGTGTGAAGCTCAAACTATGGTGGTGGGGACCAGTCACTGCAGAGGACCCATTAAGACATACATAGCCCTCAACAGCAAAATTTTGGCAAGTCACCTGCTGCTTCCTGTTTCATAGAATATTAGGGTTAAAGAGACCTCAGGAGGTCATCTAGTCCAATCCCCTGCTCAAAGCAGACCAACACCAACTAAATCATCCCAGCCAAGGCTTTGTCAAGCCTTAAAAACTTCTAATAATGGAGATTCTACCACCTCCCTAGGTAACTCATTCCAGTGCTTCACCACCCTCCTAGTGAAATAGTGTTTCCTAATATCCAACCTAAACCTCCACCCATAGACGCCGACTTCTAATGGCGCCAGTGGGTGTTCGACTACCCTCTCTCTCCCGGCCCTGCCCTGACTCCACCCCGCCTCGCCCCCTCCCAATCCCTTCTCCAAAGTCCCCGCCCCAAATCCAACCCCTCCCTGCCCCTATTCAACTCCTTCCTCAAATCCAGGCCCCACCTCTTCCCCTGACCACGCCACGTTCCCACTCCTCCCCCCTCCCTCCCGGAGCTTGCTATAGCTGTTAGGCGACGGCAAGCACTGGGAGGGAGGGGGGAGGAGCGGGGATGCAGCGCGCTCAGGGGAGGAGACTGAGGCGAGGTGGGGCGGGGAGCTTGGCTGCCGGTGGGTGCAGAGCACCCACTAATTTTTCCCTGTGGGTGCTCCAGCCTCCGAGCACCCACAGAGTCGGCGCCTATGCCTCCCCCACTGCAACTTGAGACTACTGCTTCTTGTTCTATCATCTGCCACCACTGAGAACAGCCTAGCTCCATCCTCTTTGGAACCCCCCTTCAGAAAGTTGAAGGCTGCTATCAAATCCCCCCTCACTCTTCTTTTCTCCAGACTAAATAATCCCAGTTCTCTCAGCCTCTCGTCGTAAATCATGTGCCCCAGCCCCCTAATCATTTTTGTTGCCCTCCACTGGACTATCTCCAATTTGTCCACATCCCTTCTGTAGTGGGGGGACCAAAACTGGACGCAGTACTCCATTATAACTGGAGGGAAGGCTGGATGAAACTGATTACTGCTGGGACAGGGACTTTCTCTGCTACTCCAGTTTTCCCCTCCACTCCACAGCTCTGAGTGCAGGCAGCTGGGAGTGAGGGAAGTAGAGAAGGAGAGATTATGAGAAGGAGACAGAGATGGACACAGACTCTTCCAAAAAGAATATTCCTGCAGCCTAGCTGAAGATGCACTGAACTACAAACCAGCAGCCCATGAGTTCTTCTTTCAACTTTCCCAGTGACTTAATTAATCTATACCTTTCTTGCTCCGAATTATTAACCAAGGTCTCATACTCCTACTTTAGGGGAGACAAATTATCATTCACTAACAGATAAAGTCCCTGAAAGCAAAAGGGAGCAGAGTTCAGGTTGCTGTTGAAACCACAACTATTTCCAGATTTAAGGTTTTGAGATTGCCGTACAATGGCCTAATTTTCTGACCATCAAACTTTTTAAACCTTTACCTTCAGATGTTCTGACATTTAAACGTGTATGCATTTCTTTTTTATAAATTACAGAATTATTGTTTAATAGGTTTCTGTTTAAAACTAAAAAAAAAAAACTTTCTGATAGAATTAAAGGAGGAATTTTAGGGATTGTGAACTTTTAATGACAAGAACTAAGTATAGACATATCCTCGACATAGGTGGAAAAAATATACCTATATCATCACTTTTAATAATGGTTATATCACAGGGAAAGAATTTGTTGATTCAGTGTGACCATTTTGTGCCAACTCAGTATTTTGTTTTTACCTTTTTGTCTAGTGGAGCATTTGCAACATTAATGGGTATCATTGCAGAATTCCATTGTAGTACATTTACTAAATGTCTAATAATTTGCAGAGTATTTACTGAGTCTTCTAAAATCACTAGCTAGCTTTATTTACGCTTTTAGGCCTCATGCAGGATAATCAATATCTTTAAAACACATGTAAGCTTCAAAATGTTTACTTTAATCCACAAACGATTTTTTGAAATCCATTATCAAGTAAAAATCTATTTCCACACCCGTATTTTGCTACATTCACAAGCTGTGAGAATTCAGAACCTAATCTTGCAAATCAAATTAAGTATGCCACATATGCCTATAGAGATAATAAAATAGATATGCAAAAATTGAGTGAGTTTTGCTACCTGTATTATTAGGATTTTAACAAACCACAGTACACTGCTTACAGATCTTGAGCATTTAAGATTTAATCTCAATGACCTTTAAGTAATCTCTCTTCATTCAAGCACTGAATGAAAAATGTTATAAAGGAATAAAAAGCATATATAAAATATGACAGTAGTCAAACCAAACAATGATATAGGCTGACAAGGGACCTCCAAGCTATCAGGTGACCTGTAATGGAACAGATTTTTGTGTGGTGTTGTCTACCAAACCAGATAATGAACCAAGAAGAGAAAATATAGCTACTAAGATGAACATGCCCACATCAGCATTTAGTGTGAAAGAGAAAAGCAAAAACAATCTGCTCTTAACCAGCCATAGCAGCTCAGCAGAATGCTTTCAGGACATTAGACAGGTAATTTACCAGAACCAGCTGGCTTTCCTCACTCACCCTGACAGTAACATGCCCTCTAGCCAGGCAGCCCAGGCAGTGGGCAGCTCTCTTTTGTGTGCAGCTCTCTTTTGTGTGCAACATGTCAGCAAGTTACTCACTCTTTTTCCAATTTGTACAACATGTGACATTAAAAAAAAAACCCATAAAGATGAAATATTACTTTAGGTTTTCTTTACAGTCTTTAGCTGGCAATCTACCATGTGTAGTGTAACGTGTGCCTCACACAGCAGTAGATGCTGCATAGTACAACAATAATTTCTTACGCTGAAGACTCTAAAGCATAAAATATATACATTCTAAACTGTCTGAAATCATTATTGGATAAGATCAAAAATGAATATTTTTTTTTGGTGGGGTGTGTTATATGAAGAGAATTATTAATGGTATAATCAGTGGTTAGCCTTACTCTTGTATCTCTTGTAAAAGGCTTTACATGCAACATAAATGAATTTACTCAGAAAGATTTTAAATGAAACAGCTATATGCAAAGCTCTTGCTGTCACTTCCAGTTTGCGTAGTGCATGCTAACTTATGTTTCCTTTGTCACCCAAGGGCTTAGACTTCTCTAAGGAACATCTAGAATGTTAATATAATTTCTGGTCATCAGGATCATAATACTGGCCAGTGACTATCACCTATGACAGAACAGGCAGCACTAGATTGAGAGGGTAGTGAACATTGCTTTCTTAAACAATTAAATACTGGAAGGGAAAATAGCTTCCCTTGGTATCATCAAAAACAGACTTTAACCACACATTTTATATTATATATAAAGACTAATTAGACCTAAGCACAAGGGAATTGGTATTGACATTCTGTTGGTAAGAATAAAAAGTGTTAGCTCATACATGCCCTGTCCTTATTAAAAGGTACACTATATTTAAATTATATTATCGATATAGAAAAACACTATTTTACTTGCAGCAGGTTAATGGTCTGATACTACAATGCCTTACTACAGGGCATAGAGCATAGTACTGAGTGTAATCCCCATTGTGGATTATTTAAAATGCTCACATATTTAAATCAAAATTATTCTTTATTAGTGGTATTGTTTACTTTTTCATTGCACTCAGTTTGGTAATGAAATTGGACTTTACTGTTTAACTTTGATTATAGCAATTTTCTAACTAGTTGCATTTTCTCACTCCTGTGTACTACCATAATGCTTTTGTACCGTCAGCCTGAAACAATGAAGAGCTGTGAACTACCTAAGGTCAAATTCCTGCCCCACTGCATAGTGCAAATGCCCCACTGCATAGTGGAAACAGGCTGAGATCTAGGGTGTTCTTCTGACGCTGTGGTAGAAGGGATCCTTCTCCCCATGCAATTCCTTGCCAACAGACATCAGCTAGGGTAGCCTCCATGCCACTTGTCTCTCTATTACAAGGTGTGTGTGTGGGGGGGGGAAGTTTGGTGGATTAACCTAGCAGTGGATTTACCAACTCTTCCCCAAATCCCCACTGTGCAATGGGACAGAGACTGCTCTTCCACATAAACTCTGCAAATCCTGCTCCACACACTGTAGTGTATGGCATTTTAAGCTCTGCTACATGAGAGTCCTACATAGGTACAATGGAGGAAATTGGGTGTGAACTGCTTCCCTTTCTATGCCTGGGACTTCTGGAAGTTTAAATGGGCTCTTTCCCATATACTTCAAGATTTGCAAGCACTGGCAGCAACTTAGCAAAATCTTCTGACTAGTTACCTCCTAGACAATGTGTCAAAGGTTGGATCTCCTATGAATAATGAAGTTCTATATCCTCTATCTTCTCTCTTAGAGCCATTTCATTCTTGAGGGCCACAGTCTCTTTCCTATTCTAAGTCCAGTTAGCCAGGTTTGGCAGATGGGAACTCTACAAGGGTTGAAGAGGAGAAATCCCTCAGTCTGCAGTAGCCTTTGCCACATTTGCATCTTTGGCCTGTGAGGGCAACACCAAGTAGAGGTGAGTAGCAGATGCCCATGTTCTGCTGGACAGAGAAACTCCACAAAACCTCTGTTCTGACAGATGGTGCATGCACACTCCCCAAAATCGCTCCTATCTCTCAGACTATGCATCTGCTGCTTCTAGTATCTGAGGGTCCTTCAGCGAAGATGGAGACCATACTCCTGACGTTTTCTAATAGTTGACTGGTGCATGTATATTTCAGAATTACTTTTTCTTGCATATCAACCTCGTAGCAGTCCAATTCTCTTATTCACACCAGTAAGCAAGTGAATTTCTTATTAATATTGTGGAATTATTCAGGCACATAAACATCCCCCCAAAACAGTAGGGTATCCAAGTGTTATTATAGAAAATAGATAACATCACAGGAGTGTTTAAATATGCAAGCAAATCAATGCATGCTTGTGAAAAGTCAGGAAGCAAAGCAAAATAAATATGAAAAACCTGAATTTTTCAGAGCTCATGGGTTTTTCTTTTCATAATTTAAGGGGAAAATGACACTCACTCAGTGTCATTGTTCTCTTTCAAATCCTCCTTAAATTTCTCCTTTGCCATGATGCCTACAATAAACTTGACAAGTTAGGCTCCTGGTGTGCCATTACCACTACCTTTCATATTGACCAATATCGTCTCATTGTTTCCTGTTACTTCCCCATCGATCTGTATCCATCTATTGTCTCTTGTCTTATACATAAATTGAAAGCTCTTCAGGGGAGGTACTCATTTTATTGTGTTTGAGCATTTAGCACAGTGGGGTGTTGGTCCATGACTAGGTGCTATGGAATACAAATAATAAACAACATAAGTGGTCTTAAAACTTTCATCTGGCTTGAACATTTCAACATCTGGTTATAGTGGAATTCCCTATTTTAAAGGGAGGGAATATCTATGCAACCAGTCAATTATTTCAGACCAAATTTAATTTTTAAAAGTGCATCTACTATACCTACTAGGGAAAAAGGCATTTTCAAAATTGACTCATATCATAAAGAGTATTGAAAAAATTAACTATCATGACACTATTGAAGTCAATGGTTGCTTTGCCATTGATTTCAACGGGGACCGATTTCATGACAATTGTGTCCATTTGGAGAATTTGGTCCTTTCAGGGTTTGCAGAAGGAGATATATCACCTTTGTTTTGGGACCAAGGATGACTTGTCATTCATTCTATTGAGTTTAGTTTGGGGCCTAGACTGGTTTCCTTGAACTGCAGGCTTGGGCGTTATGTAGCCTTTCACCTTGAAATTCTAGCTTTTAGCCTGACCTCTACATTTCCTGAACCCTGAAAGCTGTGTTTTGCCAAAGAGCTTCAGTCAGGAGGCCAGATGAATAATGAAAACATAATTTGTTTTTCAAGCTCCCAGGAGACCTTTTGAGCAAATAGGAAAGGATGCTCTATAATTTCTCTCTCATACGATGGCTTTTCTATTTAGCAACAACACTGGCCCGGAGAATCACCGACTTAGAGGAATTCTCAGTCAAAAGGCTATAAATGCAATTTCAGTTTAAAGCAGATCTCAAGCTTTGTCAAACAAAATATTAACTTATTTTAATCAATTTTTCCTCTGACCTTCTTTCTGTCCTAAACCTTACCACATATCAGATAAGCAGTTATGTACATTGCTTGTGTTCTGAGCTTATTTTATCATGGTTTCTATCTAGAAAGGAGAGCAAGAAAATTTTACTAAGATATTCTATAGGAGCTGCTTTGTTCCATTGTTTTCTTAAAAATTAAAACAGAAAAGTGAGACTGTTGCTTGAATCAGTGCTGATGGAGGTCTTTAGCTTGTTTGCATTCCTTAGCTATGGCTATTGGGTCAGGGATCCAGATGTCAGCTCAATGTTCCTTAAGGATCAGTAGCAGGAGCTGATGTAAGCTAGCCACAGGGATGAGGAATAGCTCTTTCATGGCTGAGCTACAACTCTATAACATCATGGGTTTCCCCTTTCCTACACTCTTTCCATGCTCCAGATAGGGGTGAGGGTGAGATTTTATTATATATGTAATTTAGATTTTAAAATGTGTCCATATTGGTGATTAATAAGACATCAGTTAGGATTCACAATATAAAATCTTCTCCAGCTCACCCAAAGCAGGGTACTTCTCCCCGCCCAAAAGGGCTGGATCTCAGTCCTCTCTGTCATCAGATGCTCCCGGTGTGGTGCTCTGCTCTGTTCAATGTTGATATCAATCGGCTGTGTGCGTGTGTTCCCTCTGTGTGCTGCCCCAGCTCTGTGCAGATAGCTGACACAGCAGACCCCGAGAGAACTCCCAATGACCACAGACTCTAGTAAGGTATGAAGGCACATCGGCCAGGTTTATTGTTGAAGAGAAACACAGTCTTCAGCTTTCCCTGGCAAACGAAGTCCAAGGTGCTGCTAAGGTGCGGCTAGCCAGTACTTATGTGCTCCCTGACAATGGACTCAGCTCAGTTAGTGGCGGGACTTTCCACTGCCCCCTAGGCTGGACAAAGACACCATCCCAGGGATACATTCTTATACACCGGTACAAACAAGTTACACATCACTCCTGACGTATTGAGGTGCAACCCCTCTACGCAGCAAGGTACAACCCCTCTACGTAGTAAGGTGCCACCTCTCACCTTGTACATGTTGGTTCGATTAAAACAACTCTATCCATCATTTTACCCTTTTGCCCCGTCATTGGGATGGGTCGGCCTGTTCCATGTTATCTGTGGAATGTTCCAGTATAGTGTATGTTCTGATATCTCGTGTCCAGTACCTTTTAGGTATGTCTCTTTTTGCAGCATCAGCCCTTTCCTTGCCAGCTTCTGTGAGCAGGGCCTGCCTCTGGCTCACAGCTTAACTTTGCTTTATGTTAGCAAAGTCTTGACCATTACTTTAGTTCAGGCCTTAGGCCTCATACCGGGCCTCTGATACCATGGTTTATATCTCAGGGCCTCCTCTTACTACACTCTCCACATGCAAAAGTGGAGGAACTGATATCACTCTCTAAGCAGAAGTGAGAAAAGCAATTCATGGGCCTTGAATTGCTTTTCTCACTTCTGCTTAGAAACCAGGATCATCCCCTACAGTCCTGGAATACCCCAAACTCCTTTTAAAATAATCACAAGGGATGCAAGTATGGAAGGAATGCAAGACTGGAGTTAAAGATCCCACCTAAAAACAGTATACTAAGTTGATTGGATAATTTACATGTTTGGAAGTTTAATAATTGAACTGCATCTGACTTTTCTTCTTAGCCACAGAAAAATACTTTTCACATCAGTGTCAACTGGGCTTAAGTCAGCATGTCTCTTGTGATAGTGCAATTTGCTAGGCTTTATGTTGTCAATTAGAATTCCACTTTCCTGCTAAGTCGATACAATTAGATTACTACAGAGACTTCATTACAGCCACAGGCAGGACAAGCAGATGAGGTATACAGTTTTCTCCCTGTGATGCAAGCACTACTAAATAGTTATTGGAACAACTGTCTATATGAGAAGACAATAAATGCTTCTACCTTAAATATTGTTTTCCAATAAAAGTTATCACATCAGAAGGAAAGAGACTAAATAGTAAAAATGGACATAAGCTAGATGTTGATTGCTCTTAGCATTATAACTTATAGGGAACATTTACTGCTGCTCTGTATTTAACATATTTCATTATGTTTGTCATACAGTCAAATTCATGGCATACTCACGAGAATGAATCATGTGATAAGTACAGGATCATAATTTTTTCCCCCACTGAAGATGGAGATTCAATGCATTGAAAAGTTACTGAACAATATTGCTCTGTACTTCATTGAGTTATACTCTTAAATGCAGGGACTCAAATACTTTGCAAACTTGAAGTTTCATAGTAATCTGTTTTTCTAAGTTATACTTTTAATAACCAGAATAATTCCATGTTTTTTCCTGTACATGCAAAACTCTTTGAACACAAAGGCTTAGTCATCTCTATGCTTTGTCTCATGCCATCTGCCTCAATACATTAACATCTTAAAGAAAGTTTAAGACCAAAAATATCCAGTGTGTTTCAATTTAATTGATTCTGCTTTTCTAAGGAATTTAAAAACTCAGTAGAAGCAGCAAGAAATTCAAGAAATTCAAGCAAAGCAATGGCTTTCAGTTAGAGGGTGTGACTTGCCAGACTTTTCTTTAATAATCATCCTTCAAACTTATATTGTGCCCTATCAACATCTCTTTAGGCACAATGCAAAATTAAAATAAAAAATGGTGGGGGGTGGGGGGGGGAGAGAAATCATGCCTCTTCGGATCCACAAGCAAAAGGATAATTTTCCACTTCAGGGGCAGAAGTGTGGCAGTATTGTCTTTTATGCTGAATTCCCCTCTTTCAGGAGGCTTCTGGTGAAAGTTGCAGCCAGGGAAGGCCCTGGCAACATGATTAATTGAGCAGTGTTGCCATGAGAATTGTTCTAGAATAGGATTCAGGAGGGAAAGTAGAGTTAAGAATGGCAGACTCCTCAAGGGGAAGAATTTAGAGAAACCCAATTTAGAGTTGGGGGTAGGGGAGATCTGGATGAGGATAAAAGCAGTGAGAACCCATTGGTTTGGGGAAAGAGGACACCAAGAAAGGAGGGAAATGACCTGGAAAAGAAACAAAGTGGGAGAGCTCAGGGGGACTGCAGGAGGAAGGGGGCAGGGAGAGAGAAGAGAACTAAGCAGTATGGGACGGTGGTAAGGAAGAAGACCATGTTCTGTCTTTTTATTCCTCTTGTTTACAGAATTAATGACTGCCTCAGTTAAAGTCTGAAACCTCAGAGCACAGTGAAAGAGATTGTGCAGTCACTCAGTGCACAGGCAGAGGAGAGAGGAAATCCAAAGACCCCTTCCCTCAGGTCAACGGGAACAGAATGGGCAATGGGGGCTGGTGCATGAGCTAAGTAAACTTTTGCATGGTGTTTCCCCTGAGCTGGTGCATGTGTAATGCTGCCCCACCATCCCCTGGCTTGCTGGCCAAGCGTCTGAGATAGGACCTCTGGATTTAAAAGTCTGAACTAAAAGACCCACCTCAGTTAACTCAAAGGCAGAAGCAGACTCAAAAACAAGTCCAGCAACACTGAGTAAGCCTGGGTTACACATGCATGAACTTGGAGGAGCATTTGAAGGAAACTGGAGAAACAAGAGAACTGGGTATGAGAAGATGAGATCAAAAACCATGAAAAATAAGAGTGAAAATAGCATAGAAGGAAGGAACATTTTAAGTGAAAATAGAACAACAAATAATGAGGCAAACTAAGATACTTTTTATTATTTATAAATACATAGGTGCTAAAATATTACAATCTTCCAATTGCCCACACCTGTATGGTTGATACAGAGTGGAAGACAGGAGAGAAGGGACTTTTCTAGCTTGTCACACTCACCAGTTGCATTGTGTTTCATATTAGACTGTTAATGACGTGGGGCAAGGATTGGGACGGCCTGTGTGTTTGTGCAGGAACTATAGCATCCTGGGACGGACACCAAGATCCCACTTTTAATGCATTTCTACAGCTTGTCTCAGCTTTCTTACCTCAGACTAGCTGGCTCCAGGTCTAATCAAACTCCCCACCTGACACTGTCCCTGGAGCGGGTTGCGCCCAGCACATGCCGGGCGCTTGGAGCCAGAAGTGAGAGCCCCTCGGGGCTCGCCCCCCCCCGCCTCACCGGGTAAGTGAAAATACTACACCAAAGTAAGAGACGTTGATATAAAAGGTGACAAGACAAATCAGGTGCTCTGATGAAGCAATTCCTTCAGCTTATATAAATACCAGCAGTGGTTGAGTAATCAGAAGATCTTATAGATAAAGGCCAAATTTAGCCCTGGTGTAAGCTATAAGTTACATCAGGAAAGTTACATCAGGGAAGAACTTGGCATGTAGTGATTAATGGTAGTAGTGAGAGTAGAAAGTTCACTGTTCCTAGCTGCTTTGATTTTTCCAAAGTATACATAAATCAGTTTGAATTCCTGTACTAAGAATTAGATCAAGTGATATTACTTTGTTATGTAACACTCATGCTGCATAATAAAGTGACCCAAAATTACTGCTTCCCGAGTAAAACATGCACTTCTCAGCTAAATTACCAGTGTAATCAGATTTCTAAATGAAGGCCCCAAATGACAGTCCCTTACAGGGACACATCCCCAGTTGCTGTAAACTGGTGTGGCTCCATCAACTTCAATGGAGCTAGGGAAATTTACACTAGCTGATAATCTGGTCTTTATCTTTTAAAGATAACACTCTTCTTTTCTTAGTTACAGTCTCTTGTTGGACAAAGTCAATCTGAACCAATACCTGCAAACACTTACTAGTCTGATACCACAGCAGAAAGCCTGAGCCTGTCCAATCACTACAAAGTCAATGTATGCCATACTCTGTTCTGAGATACTACAGTTACAATATGAAATAAGAATGGCATTTCACATACCACAATATGGTAACTAGGGTGACCAGACCGCAAATGTGAAAAATCGGGACGGGGGTAATAGGAACCTGTATAAGAAAAAGACCCAAAAATTGGGACTGTCCCTATAAAATCAGGACATCTGGTCACCCTAATGGTAACTGTTGAAAAAATATTGAAATTTTTAAAGAGGGAGTCACTCTATCCTGAGAATATACACTATACAGTTTCTCTGTATAATGGCAGATATATATATCTACCATTATACAGAGAAACTCAGATGCAATAGGATTACAGAAACAATGCAGTACTACCTCTGTCTCAGTCTCCAATACCAGTTCACTTTCTGTATCTCCCAGGTACATTTTCATCAATTAAAAACCTTTAATTGCCTAGTATAGATTCTAAGTCCAGAAAGGACCACTGAGATCATCTAGTCTGACCTCCAGCATAATGCATTTTTTAAAAAACTAAACAGATTGAGCCACTGGAGTCTAGTATGAGGAGGGAATGATCTAAAATATTTATGTTCCAATTCAGGGCTTGACTTTGTATGTTGCTATGTATCTCCTGTGATGCTAATAAGTGTTGAAGACAACACCTTGCAGGAGGCATTCAGAATTGAGCCTTTAATTTGACAGTGATCTCTGTCAATGACTACCTCAAATACAGCATGACAAAGATTTGTCTGCACTTTCAGAAGTAGATTATTAAAGTTGGGGAGCATTCTGGAACTGTCCAAATTGAAATTTATAATACCACTTTTCATAAGGCAGGTTATGTTTTAATAATATCATGCAAATGAAAGTCCAGTTCCTGGAAGGCACTACGTGTGAGCCAACACCTGCTTTCAACCAGAGCCCCACTGAAGTCAGTGGGGCTTCAGTTGAGTGCTTTGTAGTATAGGAGCTCAAAAGGTCAGAATTTTTTAATCACAGGAAAATCTGTTCACATAACAGGAATAAAAAAATGCTGCATCTCAACCTTTCTTTTTATAGCACCTTACACAATGGGGCCCTGAACTGATTTAAGAGCTATATAATGTATAAAAAAACCACACACACACACACACACACACACATCACCAATAAGGTATATATTGCAGCAGGAAAAATGCTAACATTCTGGTTTGAACTACTGTAGTTGTACTAAAGTTTTAAGTAGGTGTAGTATATTTAAAGTACCCTGAAAATACTACTTTTTCCCATGCAGGCTATAGTTAGATCAACAATTACGTACAGAAAATAAATACAGAATGTGCAATTGTGTATTATGAGGCTATAAATTTATTGAGTGGATTCAGGTTACATCATAAACCCAGAGAGAACAGCTTGAGTTGTTTGTGTAACCACTAGGAATCCACATTCAAAATTTTCATTTTTTAATTTTATATGATACATGGGTATGATTCTCTAATCTGTTCTTTTCCTCCCTAGAATGAAGCTTCTTCTTTCTCCTTGCTATTGATGGATGCAATGCTTTTTGTGATTTATAGATTTTCATAATTAACAGATGTGGCTTCACAGTAATGAAATATTTATTTTTATACACAGGCCATGAAATTTTTAATCCTGTAATCAATGTCTCATTGTGCATTTCATGCTAGCCTTTGTAGCAGTCATGTACATAAAGATTCAATCATCTCTTACAAACTGACCTTAGCATTGTGATGAATGTAAACTGGTATTTATAAAAACTTAAGTTGACATTGCCATCTGTGATCTTGCATGTGTGTTGCCAAGGGAATGTGGAATGTTATCCTCTTGCTTGTGTTATGTAAATCTCATTGTAGTAATCTTTCTGACTGTTCTAACCTGTGCGCAGTACTCTTTGAACCTTAAGTGTTTCTATATTTCTATTTCTTTAAACTTTTCATCCTTAACTGTTTTGCATGTTCTTTCAAAAAATAAATTCAAGAGTTAAAATTGTCAAAAGCACCCAAAGTGACTTAGGAGCCTAAAACTGATTTTCAAAAGATACTTGAGCCTAAGTTCCATTTTCAAAACTGATGTAGGCGCTGAGGGTCCTAAGTCACCTAGGCACATAGGTGCTGGAACTGGGCGTGCTGCCTCACCCCTAGGCTTGAAGTAGTTGGCATCATATACAGGGTTTACAGTTTAGTTCAATGGCTCTCAGCACTCCCACTATACAAATTGGTCCAGCACCCCTGCTTAAGTGCATTACAACTTTCACTCATCATTTTTCATTTAACTCTGTATTAACAAATCCCTAATTGTGTTTTCTCCATGCCTTTATGGTCCCCTTTTGTCTTCAGACTTTCGTTTTCTCTGATCTTTTGTTTGTTTCCCTTATTTGTACCAAATGCCATTCACTGTCCTCCAGAGATGCTCTTCCAGTCAACCTCCTCAGGTTCCTCTGCATGGATACCAGGAATATTTTGCTTTATTGTTTCTCCTCCCCAAGAACTGGAGGATGAGTAGGCAAGGTACTGATCATGCCAAATATGGGCTTCTTGGATCAGAAAGTTCCCAGAATAGCATCTTTGCCTTGACTAATGGGAAGCCTTTAAAAGCCCTCTTACTTTGTTAAATAGGAAAGGAAACAACAACTGTGCCTTGGTAATAAATTTGCCAAACAATGGTGCAAAAGGCTAGCGTATAAAAAGGAGAACCCACTACTTCTTAGAGAGGAATAGTCTATAGAATTAAGTCTTCAAAAAGGACCCGCCAGGAAACAAAAATCTTGCTGTACAACAGAAAGAAACAGAGAGGTCCAATGCAGGTCTCAAAGCCTGCCCTTGATAAGAGAGGACTGCAGCCAACTGCCTTCTCAGAACTGGCTTGGCAATCCTGACTCCGAGGAAACAGCAAACACTAAGTTGAAAGTTGAGCCTGAAGGTAGAAAGCCACAGAAAGTCCACTCATTCCCTGAACTCCTGCCAGAGAGTTAGAAAGGCCCAGCTGGTCATTTTACATCTTTACTGTCTATGACCACCTCAAGTCATGGGGGGGGGGAGAAGAGAGAAGGGGGAATTTGGCTGGCTGAAGAAAGAGAATAGTGCTTTATGGCTAGAGAGGCAAGAGAGAGGCAAACTGCTGCAAAAGGGGACAAGAGGCACACTGTTTTAAAGAGGCAGCCCATGCGGTGAAGCCCCCTTTCACATGGAGCAGGCTAAGGAAGCACCATCCCTCCCCTTTAAGTGATGAAATACCCGGTTTGGTTAAGACCTGCTGTGGGCATTGCACTAGCCGCCCCTTTTTAGTGGGGCTGGGAAGGAATTTTTCCCTTCCCACCAGATTGGCCTAGGTGGATTTGGGGTTTTTTTGCCTTTCCCACAGCAGCTTAAGGAGGGCTCTGTTCAAGCGTGTCATGAAGAGAGGTAGGCTAGATGTCGCAATTCATTATCTAAATGGGCAGATGTCCGGTGTAGGTACTTCATTGGGAAGGTATGCAGTGACTGGATAAATGGCTTGGTAAAGGACTTAAAGGAGGTGTTGGTTAAAGGAGTGGGGGTGGGGGAGAAGGAGGAGGTGGGGACTCCTATGACTGCTATGGCAGGGTGCACACACCCCTTTCTTATAGCCCACTTTAACCCTCCTACAAGGGGGGTGGATGGTAAGGTCCCAGCAATGGGTTGGCTGGGGGACCTGGATGGAAGAAGAGGAGAGGGTGGCAGAAGCCCCCCCAAAAGTTATTGAATGAACCTGGGGTTACCTACACTGTACACTTATCTGCCGGGTAGTCCCAGATATCTAATCAAGTTGTGGACTGATTAAAACCATATGTAATGTCTCTCCTGTCCTTCTTTCAGTATAGCCGAACAATCACCATGTGTGGGAACCAAGCTCTTGGCATGGGCGACTCACTGATTCCCTTAACAATTTAACACAGGTGCAGGTTCTACTCTAACTATTCTTCACCTAGAGTAGAAGCTTAAATAAGCCTCAGGCTATGCATATTGTGCTCTCCCTGATCTGAAAAAAAGTGGAAGCAGGACACAGTTTGATGGAGAGAGGTCCCCTGCAGTCTGTGATCAGTGGAGGGAAGCCACCTCTTTTATACCCAGAAGATATTGAAAAAGGGAGATGCATCCTATCCCTTTTTGCCCCACACAGACACAAGAAACTTTTGTGATCAAGCTGGGAGAAAAGAGGCTCCTCTCAGTCTCTAGCCTGGGCCTGAAGCTGTATGGCCACTAGCTACATGCACTTCAGAATAGGGAGCAACTCTCATTTCTACACAGCCTAGGGAATTCATGGAACTTCTATGGTAGGTAACCCCAGGTTCAGCAGAGGTAAGTTTTGCCCAGAGTTTTTCCTCCTATTTCCCAAAATAAAATAAAATAAAATAAAAAGGCTGAAGGATTGGTTCTATTGAAGTCAATGGCAGAACTCCCAATAACTTCAGTAGGGCCAAGATTTTACCCAAAAGATTTAACTTAGTTGACCAATTCCATCTCTTTTCTAATTTGGCTCATTTTTAAAGTTTGCAGCTACCTTCACTGAAACAGACCATTTTTCTGAGCAATTACTATGCTAAGAGGACACCAGCTCAGGGCCGGCTCCAGGCACCAGCTTAACAAGCAGGTGCTTGGGGCGGCCAAGGGAGAGGGGTGGAACCTGTGGCAATTCGGGGGCGGCAGGTCCCTCACTCCCTCTAGGAGCTAAGGACCTGCCGCTGATCGCGGCTTTTTTTTGTTGTTGTTGCTTGGAGCAGCAGAAATGCTGGAGCCGGCCCTGCACCAGCTTATTCAACTTCGATGAAAATCTGAGATACAAACAACTGAACTGAGCTTGTCTGATAAGTTCTCAATGTTCAACATAGAGGAAAATGTCTGTTAGCTAGATTTATCTGGATTTTGAATCTTTAAACATAATGCTTTCATGATCTCATCTAAAATTTTTAACACTCTATGGGCAAACTACATCCTGCAGTATAGAAAACTTGTAAGCTTAATATCCTATATTACTTGCCTGGGATATACCCATTTATGACTCTCTTTTAAAGGAAATAATGGTCCTGAATTGTATACAATCTCCAAATTACCTTCTGGGAAAAATAATTTAATATGGAAGAACCAATCTTCCACTGTATAATTTATGAGAACCTGGCATTTTACTTAAGCTGATAAACATTTTCATATATATTTGTGTACTGGCTTTTAATATCGGTTTCTGTACTTGGTTGTACTACAGTTTATGACTTTCACCCAATTTTTAATAAAATAAACCTAGTTTATTAAACCAAAGTTCTAATTTTAAATGTTCAGAAGTATCAGGTCCTCTTTCTTACAGTATCAATACATGAAGTCAGTTTGCAATAACCCAGTTTCTACATATTTAAAACATTCCTATATCACACTTTTATAAGCCACATGCATTTTCCAATAATAAATTTTCTGCACAACTAAATATTAAATAGCTTCTTTTAAAATCAAGGATCAAGTGTATCACCCCTTGACTGTCCTACTGCAATGCAACACACCTGGGCATGAAGACTTTAGCACTTAGGAAAACTCCTACTGGTACAGAATGCTGCAGCAAGTCTCCTCCACAACACTGGCTACTGTGAACACATCAGACCTCCACTCTGCTCGTTACACTGGCTTCCCATTGAATATCAAATCAAGTTCAAGCTCTGAGTCCTCAGCTTCAAGATGCTCATGGGCCTCGGCCCAGAGTATCTAAAAGATCAGCTAAAGCTCTTAGATGAAGACCATGGGTGAGAACTCTGTTCATCTGGCACAATGGAACTCTACAATAAAGGTAAAGCAGGATACAGAGCTTTCTCAAGAGCTGGCCCAAGACTGTGGATTGAACTCCCACAGGAACTAAGGACTATCACAAGCCTCAGCATCTTCTGCTCTACGTGCATGATTCATTTCTTTGATCTTGCCTTCTTTAACATCATCAATATATAGTTCTATGGGTACGCACACATGCATGTGCTTGTGTATTTACACTTATGTATTTTTAAAAAATCCAGAACTCTCCATTGCACACTTCTTCCCCTGGAGAGAGGATGGAAGAGCAAACATGTGGCAGAGGTTAGTCACCTTGTTTAATGCACTACTGGAAGGTTCTCAGATACTACAGTGATGCATGAGATATAAGAATATATAGAATAGTATGAATTACTTTAAAAACAGATCAAAGTTATTCAAAACCCAGTGAAAGATCACTTTTAATTTAACCTATATTGCTTTCCTAAACTCAATATTAGGGTGTCTGGAATGTGTTGAATTATCTATCAGTTTCATATCATCAGTGTGCTAGTAGAGCTTTGTAGATTAATAAAAACAAGACAGCCTCAGTCTAAACAACATCAGACATGTACACAACATATGAATGCAGGGAAAGGGGTGGCAGGAGGCAACAAAAAAGCGTTGTGACTCAGCAGTGTGATAGCCATGGCATGGATTTTCTATATATATACATACACACACACACACACACACACCCCAAATATCTTATATGATTATATCAGTTCAAATGGGTAATGTATTTGGTATCTTTCCTACTACCTGTTTTTCTCCAAATTATAGCCTTGAAAGACCATGTAATATAGCTATTGCGAAGACAGGTAAGAGAATGCTTAAAAATGTGAACAAATACAAATCAAGTCTAGAGAATATGCAACCTAGGGAGTTAAATGAATTAAATACCAAATTTATTGAACCACTGATTAAGAAATGGGGAGTATAACGAGGTAAATAATTATCAAGTAATTCTTTAATCTTTTTCTTTGAGAATTGTCTGCCAACAAAATCAAAATGTGTTCACAGATAATTTGTGATCAGTATAAGAGGTAAAATTCAAATAATTCAACATAGATCATTCTCCCAGCTCTATTTCTAAGTGTAATTTCAATCCCTAGTCAGATAATAGAACAAATATGAAGTGAACAAATGGAAAAATGAGCAATAAGCAGCATGGCTATAAGCATGTCATATTCTGCCTCAATTGTATTACAAAAATGATTCATGTTAGATTGGCTATGAACACTGTCACATAGATGTAAAGCTGACTGAAGGATAGTAATAAGAAACATTATATTGAATTGGTGGAAGACATATCTGATGGATGGTGAAGTGCTGGGTATGATTTTATTTCAGTTTTTCATTAAAGTGCTGAGAGAAGGAGTACATTTCACATTAATTAATTCCACAAATACAATTGAGGGAAAAAGATACAAAAGGACCTTAAGGCTACAAATACACAAACATACTTTAAAAACAAATATTTGCCTTGTAAAATACCAGCAAATCCATCTGCAAGAATATTAAAAAAACCAATCAGTTATTCAATGGGAGGAACATCATTGTAAAGAAGTAATTCTGAAAGGGAGGTAGGAGTGTTAGTGGTCAGCAAGTGAGGCAGGAGTGTGCAAGGGATGTGACAGTGAAAAATAGTCAACAGCATATTGAAAGGCATTACATTACTGACTGGACAAGCAAAATTCCCTGTCTATATGGTTCTGAGAAGACAGCCCCGGATTACTGCATGTCTGGTACCTCATTAGTAGAAAGATGTAGCAAAGTTGGATGGAGTTCAGAAAAAAAGAAATAAATATGAATGTGGAAAGACTGATCTATGAAGAAAGACTAAAAGAGCGAACAGCCACATTATCCCTAGTACTCAATGTGAATACACAAGTGAGTGCAAGTAGTCTTCTGCATCTCCACACATGCGTCCCTAGCTTAAGGGATCACAGTACTGCTTATTCTTTTACACCTCTGGGGGGGATGCCCATCTCTCCAAAGGAGTGAGGGTGGGGGGTGGAATGAAGCAAGAGGCCATGACCTCACTCTACAGAATGGTTGGTGGAGATGGCTGGAGCTACAGGATGGTAGAGCTTGCACAGTTCCATGTGCACCAAGTACCTGACAAAGCATAATCCTTCCCCCAGCCTTTTTGGGATGGTGTGGCTTGCCCATGGCTGTGGCTAAATGCCAGAATCTTCCTTTTGCCTGTCCCAGACCACCCAACCTGTCCCCCAACCCCAGCAACACACTCTCCTGCCACCCCAGACCCCCACACATAACAACCCCCACCACATATATATTCTCCAGAGCCCTGGCTTCTGCACAGAATTGTTCTAGGAAAATGTATCAAAGTTTTGGCATATCTGGGCCAGATAATTGCAACAGGTAAATATGCAAGTGTGTGTTTTGCAATACACCATTTTCTTAAAGCACAATGCCGGTCCTGTGTCAGAATGTGAATACTGCACTGATCATTTTTAGATCGATAAAGCTTAGTGTTGTGTGTGAACTGCAGTTGCAATATCTTCAGTATTCTATGACTGGATAGGAATTTATTTCATTTCATTTTAGCTTAATGGTAAAGCCTGAAAGAGAGTATTATCAATCCTTTTGGAATTATGAGTCTTGAAACACAGCAAGGGAATTTAAAGGATCTAAGGAAACTAAAATGAAATTTATTATCTCCAGCACTGGGTTTATTGCTATTGTTCTAAAATAATACTCCTGACATTTATATGATTATAAATAATTGTCAGCAATTGATATTCTGACTGCTACAGTAATTAAAAATCTAGGCAGCAAATATGTTAACGCAGCATTATATTTGAGGATTTAAACACACAGAAGTCAAGGGGGATTGATTCTGTACCCTTATGCTAGTTTTATGCTGGTGTAACTCAGTTGAGGTAAGCAGTTACATGAACATAAAATTGTTTTAAGAGTAGAAAAGTCTTGAATTGTCACGGTCATTCCCAAGTCCCATGGTAACTGTACCTTGATTCTCTTATTTATGAAGTAGGTTTTTTTTTTACCATATCGGATATTAAATTTGAAACCGTCTTAGGCTACCAAGAGCCTGGAACTGCCAAAATCTGACCCTTTCCTATCACAAGAGACATTTTAGTGCACATGCCTTTTGCAAGCCTTCTTCACTGGGATGAATTTCACCCAGCAAAAGTCTTGCTCACCTCATTCTGGCCACTTCTGTATTTACTTTACACCATCTTAGAACTTGTCTATACAACTATTTCATTCACAGCAAGCTGGAGTGTAAATGAATCTTGCACTTAACCTGCTGCACACCAAGTGTCTCTGCAGACCCTCCCACTGTACACCAAAAGTTTTCAAGTGCTCTTTAATCTACTCCTGTTTCAAAGCATTCTATAGAAGTTTGTGTGCAGCAGCAGGGTCCATATGGACACTTGTCTGCAGCAGGCTACTGCAAGATAGATTTGCATCCCTGCTTGTGGCAAACTAAAGTGTTCATTTAGACAAGCCCTTAGACTCAATTACACTTAGTGACATGTAATTTGCACATCACTTCTGAGGAAGCTTAGCTGGTATAACTGACATACTAAAGAGAAGGACGTAGCAAGAAATGCAACGAGAGAATATAAAATATTTAAATTAAAAGACTGGGTGGGTGAGGAAACATCTTTTATTGTATTAACTTCTGTTGTGCTTATACAGAGCTCTTTTTCACATCTCATGAAAGCAGGTGTTCACTATCTTAGAATTCCTTAGATTTGTTCCAGATGCAAATGACAAAGATGATCAAAGCGATGGAATGCAAGCCATATGAGCAAAGGCTGAAGGAACTGGGTATGTTTATTTGGAAAAGAGATTAAGGGGGGGACATGACAGCAGTCTTCAAATACTTGAAAGGCTGCCATAAAAAAGATGGAGAAAAATGTCTCTTGTCAGAGAGGGCAGGGCAAGAAGCAGTGGATTAAAACTACAGCATATCAGATTTAGATTAAATATTAGGAAAAACTTCCTAACTGTAAAAACAGTAGGACACTGGAAGAAACTGCCTAGGGAAAACTGTGGAAGCTCCTTCCCTGAGGTTTTCAAAAAGAGGCTGAAAAGCCATCTGTCTTGGATGGTTTAGACAACAGATCCTCCATCTGAGCAGGGGGTTAGATTAGATGACCCTTTCAGTCCCTTCAAACCCAATGATTCTATGATTATTTACCATGAATGGCTATATATCTTTTGCTGAAATAGTGAGAATTTGAAATCAAGTTCTACTGATGCGGTGTCAGAAAATATAGAAATACTGCTCTTCAGTGATGGAGAGGCAAATTGTGTTGGCATATATATTCTATGCTCTGCCCTCTCCTCATGCTCTGAGTTTGGAAAGAAGTGGTCATTCCTGCTATAGTAACCAAGCTGCTGTGGATACAATCTCATGAGACCCATGAGAGTTAAACACGGTTTCAAGGGAAGCTGGGTGTGTACAACTGAAGGTAGAATTTGTCTTAAAGGAAATTCATTGCAAAACTTTATTTCAGTTTCTAATGGGGCAGTTTACATCACTAGGTCAGCAACCATCATTTTTTTGATGTGACTTCTGAGATGAGGACTAGTTCTATGCCAAGATGGTGACATTTTGTCATTTAGGAATTTTATTCTCTCCGAACATATGAGTAAGCTTTTTCAATGCCTGTAAATTCCTCTCTAAGGAAGATTTTAGACAAGGTTGGTTAGTCAAGGTTTCATGCTTGAGCTTTGTTCATAAAATGGTCAAAACAAATATAAATATCTATACAAAGATATTTCATGCCTTAATTCTAATTGATGAATGCTAATAATGCTGTTGGTGGCAGAGGCTTCCTTTCAACTGAAGAGTGAAAGACTTGCTAAGATGCTAAACGTAAGTGTGCTGTCACAGCTACCTAAACTTGGAATAAGAGGATTCCAGTTTTCTGTTTTATTAGGCTGATTATCTTAACAAAACACAGCAAATAATGTACATCTCCTGATTCAAAATAACCTGTTTCCAAATAGCCATTATGTCAATACCAATGCAACATGAAGATATTGTACATTTTATAGGCATGCAGATTCAGCTGAAGCTATACACAGTGCACTACTCGAGTGGTGCACAAATTGACAGCCAATTTCAATTAGCTATTCAAGCTGTGAGCTCCAGCAAAATATACTGAGTAATGCAATAAAGTGACTGATCAAATCGTCAGACAGCATTATTGATCTTAACTTGTAGAATCCTCACCAATAAAGGGAAGGGGTGGGGTGGGGGAGCAGCTTCCAGAACACAAAACACAACTGCACAGTTATCAATAGTGCAACACCCGCACCAATCATTCTACCATATATGTTCCTCCAACAAAAAAATGCACTACATTTATATTTCAACTATTGTACCATAAGGAGTGTCATGTGTGGCTATAAAATCCCAATAATGATATTGGAGAGAAACAAAGGTAGTTTATTTCTGGGAAGAGGGAATCTGTTCTGGCTACAAACAAAAGAAAAGCTGTTCCTGTTACAAGAGACACAGAACCATGCCTTCAGAATGTTTCCACTGACTGACAGAAAGGTGTTGTGAATTTAAAAGGAATAACCAGGTACTGTGCTGCTGCCTTTGCTTACAGACAGTGAGAATGGTGCAGATATTTATGCTGCTCTAGTATTTGCTTTTGGAGCACTGCACTGTTGGAGATTATTACAGTGTACAATAAGATTCCAAAAATATTTCTGAAATCTTCTAAATCCCAGGTTACAGTGCAACAAAAACTGACAAATACCACTTCTATAGTCTCATCTGAAACACCACAGTATGAGGAAACAGTTTCTAAGGACTTTCAAATCTGATCTGTGCCACAAATGTTTGTTTCACATTACTTAGTGAAACCACGGCAGTTTTTAAAATCAGTGTTAAAGTTATGTTTTCTGAAAAAGCATATCCAACATGAAAGTTTCCAAAGCAGGCCAGTTTGTTATCTGTGGCCCACTACATCCTCAGTATGTTTCTAATTCATAGTAGAATCTCCCAACACAATGATTATACAAGTAATATCACAGTCTTAGCTGACTGCACTTGTTTGTTAGGTTAGGTATTTATTCAGTGCTCATGGCCAATGGCTTGCTGCTAGGATTGCCAGTTTTGGTTGGATGTATTCCTGGAGATTTAATCAGATGACATAATCTAATTAAAGATTAATCTTTACTTCCTGAAGAGTCCAGGCCAATTCTGGAGAGTTGGCAACCCTTCTTGCTGCTGATCTCAAATACTGAACTACATGTACAGTAACCACATCCTTATTGAATTACTATAATTGTTGCATAAGTTCTGTAGCTAATTTTATTCAAAATTGTCAGTGTTAAACACTCACATTTTGCACAAAATTGATCAGAAAATGAAAGCTACTAATATCTTGTATTTACTATAGGACTGTCTCTCCATAAGGTCCCCAAAGCACTTCCTAAACTATTTAGATGATTCTCTCAGACACCCTTGTAGTAATATCTACATTCTCAGAAATGCCCTCTTATTCTGTGTGCCTCACTTTCTGGGTGCCCAATTTTTGATGCCTTTAGCCTGGACACCCACAGCTGCCACAGACTTCAATTAAAATTTTAGGTGCCCAGGACTTAAGAAAACCAGGTCCAAGGGTTCTTTCTGAGCTTGGATGGAGGGGAGGGGAGGTCCACATATAGCAGTTGCAGCTTCCTGATTCAGAGCGACCTGGAACCAATGAAAGTTAGGGCTGCAACAGCCCTAATACACACCAAATCTTCCCTCCATCCCCCACCTTCCCCTGGCTTACAGTTGGTGGCTGGTGTAGGAGTCCCCAGGGAGCACTGCAGAGGTGGGTTGCCTGTTCATTTTCAGGAGCAGTTTTAGGAGTTACAGCAGAGGAGCTAAGGGAAAGGAGGGGCAGAATGTATTGATTGGAGGAGGGAGAAGAGCCCCAAATTAATTAGCGGGCTGACTGATCTTATTTGGTACAAATATTTTTTTAGAAACAATCTGGGAGTAAGAATCTAATTGCCAGCCCCAGCCCCACCATTTGGGCACCAGCTGCAAGTGTTTATGAGAACGTGATCCTACATGATGTTATCTCAACTTCCACATTGCAGGATCAGGACTTCATAAAAGTAGCACATTTACCAAATTTATTATTTATAGGGGGGAAGTAGTTCTCTATTCTGACAAAAAAACTATTTTTGTCATAATAGAATGTCACTTATGTTCATCTGAGTTTATTTTATCCTCCAGTGAGAAAATAAAAGTCTAGTGAAGAAAAATGTTGCTGAGCTAAATTGAATTTAGGCTATTTTAAGATAAAACTGAATTATTAATTAAATTTTATATGCTGTTGGTCATAAAATAAAATAGGTTCCATTATACTCTGAATCTTTCAAATATGTGGTACGTGGGCATTACCAAGAATACAAGTTTATGAGAAAAAAATCTAAACAGGATTGTGCTGCATTTAGCTTAATATAAAAGTGTCTCTGCATTAATTTAAAAGTTATTCTGCATTAAGGAATGCAAAAGCATGAAGCACTAGATACAAATTTTAACAATGAGGGATGATTTAAAAAAAAATTAAAATGGTCTCTATTTCCAGACCATCCTATTCTTCACCGGTTCTCATACCGCCCTTATGACCGGGTATCCAAGTTCTTCGCATACTCTGCAGCAGTGTAAGAGAAAGGAAGAATACCCTGATTCTGCAACTGACTGTGCCCCTGGGTAGCTTCACTGAAGTCAGTCCTGCTCCCGTCATGAAAATTTGGTTGCAGAATGGAGTCACACATTTCAAAAGCATTTTTCCTTCTGGTACATATGGACACTTCACTTCTCAGATCAGAGATACTTTATATACTAAATCAGGGGTGCAACTTCACTCCATTTATCTGATAATAAAAGTGATACTAGCTTTTAATCAGAAACGCCCTGACTGCTTTGAAACACTAGATTTTTCTTTTAAATACCCGTTTGTGTTCAAAAGGGACAGTTACAGAACTGAATAAATGGTTAGGTCAATAGAACATATATGCAATTACACAATAAGTTACATAAACAGAAAGAACACAAGGAACTTAACAGTCCCTCCTTTTACTAGTAATAGAAAGTCAATAAATCAGAAAGAAGTGGGCAGACAAGACAGATAAGAGTCTATTTTTAGAGAGTGATATTACATCATTATAACTGAGTAGGTATTTAAAATGCCTAGCAGAGTCTTGTTTCCCTGGAAGGTCAGAATCACTGAATGCTGTTATAATTTAGGGGTGAGTTTGCATGTGTCAATTTTTGTTCTTTTATATGTCAAGAGTAATAGATTGTCTAAGATCCATCTTTTTTTTTAAACCATTCCTGAGTTTGTAGGATTTGTGCAATGATTTATTCCACAGCTCATATTTTTTAATATTTTGTCCAGCCGTATCTTAATTGTAGGATTCTCTTTTGTGAGCAATGATATGGCTGTATGCTTTCTAAGAGCTACTGTTAAATTTGACTGTTTTTCTGTATTGTTTTGAAAGGGGATTCCAGAATAGAATAGGGTTTGTATGCGTTCCTCTTCCCGCCCCTCAACTGTATGCTGTAGGTATTCTTGCAAGCTATTGTATATGTCTGATCAGAAATTTGGCATCTGAGGGCAATCTCAGAAAATGTGTGTGGTTATCCACCCCAAAAAATACTGGGGATGTCCGGATTCATTTTTAAGTGATAACCAGTATGTAGGAGAAAGTGGGTGACTATTTTCCACTGGAATTCTCCCCAGAAGGGTGTGCCATATGGAGATGTCAGGGACATTGGAATTCCAATTTCCATTTTATATGTAGCAATTACACTGTTTTTATATCATTTAGGGTTCCATAAATTCTAGATGTTAGGTCTTACTGTTTGCATTAGCCTTTTCTATTCATTTTCAGATTTGGACAGGAGTGGTGGTATATTTCCCTAACCAGATCACTGCCTGAATTATTATGTTGCATTGTATTTGACAACCAAATGACTTGTCGTCATTAGTTATGACAAACTGTTTTAATTTATGCCCCTTGTTCATGCTGCATCAGACAGATGTAACATAGTGTATGCAGTTAGATGCTACCAGGTGTTCTTGAAAGCAAAAATTAAAGTAACTGATTATTTTTCCTACCTCCTCTTTTATGCAAATTGGCGATCTGAACACTTTGCTAAAAATACAAATGACAGTTTATTATTAATAATGTTCTCTGAGATGTCCATAAGGGAAACCATTTTCAAACAAACCATTTAGGCCAAATCCTGCCCTGTGTTATAAAAACCTTGCTCCCCTCCTCTCCCAATACATTCATGTAGGTGCCCCTATATGTGCACCCAACCGCTGCAGCTCCCACTACAAAAACTCAAGAGTTTGCCTTTTATCTTGGTTCTCTTCACAGTGGGAGGCTAAGTGTTAGGGGGGGAAAGGCAGTAGATTAAATTTGGAGTCTGGAGTTATATAGAAGGAATGGGTTCCTGGTATGAAGGTGAAGAGAGGAGAGAAAGATTATAGTTCTTGAATACAGTGGTGAAAGCTAAAAAAATTACACTACAATGGACAAGTGATTCATAGATTCTAGGACTGGAAGGGGGTCATCGAGTCCAGTCCCCTGCCCTCATGGCAGGACCAAATGCTGTCTAGATCATCCCTGATAGACATTTATCTAACCTACTCTTAAATATCTCCAGAGATGGAGATTCCACAACCTCCCTAGGCAGTTTATTCCAGTGTTTAACCACCCTGACAGTTAGGAACTTTTTCCTAATGTCCAACCTAAACCTCCCTTGCTGCAGTTTAAGCCCATTGCTTCTTGTTCTATCCTTAGAGGCTAAGGTGAACAAGTTTTCTCCCTCCTCCTCATGACACCCTTCTAGATACCTGAAAACTGCTATCATGTCCCCTCTGTCTTCTCTTTTCCAGACTAAACTAATTGTTCCCAATTAACTAGGTGTTCC
This sequence comes from Emys orbicularis, assembly GCF_028017835.1. NCBI lineage: Eukaryota > Metazoa > Chordata > Testudines > Emydidae > Emys > Emys orbicularis. The sequence goes on along the minus strand of NC_088687.1, from coordinate 90,402,593 downwards.
TTTTGTAAAAACAGTGAATTTTAAAAAAAATCTTGAGACTAAATTTAATACAAAACTCAACTGAATAAAACATCAAGAGGAAATATTATATTCAATGCATTGTGTGTGTATTTCTTTTTAAATCTTCATTTTAAAAACTTCTGTAAAAGACCAGAGTTTAAAATTTCACCACTGTTCATCAGCACTTCAATAAAAAAAATCACTGTAGATCCTTGGCACTCCACATTAACTCTCTACTTATTTGGGACAGTATTAGGAATTATTGCCATCCATTAGACTAAATGGATATGCGACAGAATAAAGTTAAGAGGGAAATGTATTAAAATTTGAGCCCTGTCTCTAAGTTAACAGGCAGGGAGCTAAATTCTGATTGAGACCTTCAGCAAGAATCAACTACCAAGCATGTTCAAATACCCATTTAAACATGTGCACTATGGGCAAAATTCACCCCATGCCACAGTTCACCATTGGATACCCATTTAAACCGTATTTTGAAGCCCTAACTTGTGCTGTCCCTCTATGGGGTAAATTTCACCCTACATGAATTACTCTTAACATATTTGATGTAATTACAATGAAAGGATTCCCAGTATAATAGAGGTGTCACTATAGTTCAGCCATTTTAAATTCATGTTCACATAGCTGGATAACCTCTTCATATTTTGATTTTGATCTTAACAGAAGTTACGAATGGACATATGGCATGCTGCTAAGAAGCCAGCTAACCACACTCATACACAACCCATTCCTCCTGAACACTGCTATTTACTGGAAAACAGATAAAAATGAGTAAAACTATTAATCTGAGCACCATGTTGGTAAGCTGTGGCCGATGAAGATCCAACCTATAAAGATCAAATGTGAATTAGCACTCACTGGCCACTAGACTTCAACAAACTTGTCTTTATCAGTAGCAGACTAAGAGATAGAGTGGTGAACCAAAAAAAGAACAGGAGTACTTGTGGCACCTTAGAGACTAACAAATTTATTTCAGCATAAGTTTTCGTGGGCTGCAGCTCACTTCTTCAGATGCATAGAGTGGAACACACAGACAGAAAATATTTATACATACAGAGAACATGAAAAGGTAGAAGTACGCATACCAATTGTAAGAGGCCAATCAATTGAGATGAGCTATCAGTAGCAGCAGAAGAAAAAACTTTGAAGTGATAATCGAGATGACCCATAGAAGGTGTGAGGAGAACTTAACATGGGGGGGAAAAAATTCAATTAGTGTAATGACCCAACCATTCCCAGTCTCTGTTTAGGCCTAAGTTAATTGTGTCTAATTTGCATATTAATTTGAGTCTATTCAAACCTGGGCAGATCTAGATATTGAACATCAGCTAGGAGACTAAACTGCTTTCTCTGCCAATGAAGACATTAAATCTACTACAGAAAGAAACAACTATTAACAACTGAAGTTTTAGATCTGAACATGATTATATAATGTTTTCCCAAAATATTTAGAGATTAAGATAGTGAAAAATAAATGGAAAATAATTTCTTGGGACGATTCATAAACCATCTTCAAAAGGGATACTAGTATGATAATGTGGTGTAGTGCAGAAGGTTTCAGTGGAATCTACTTTCCATTGGACAATGTGGACATGAATTAGGTATTTTATAGTTCGCGCTAGCGGGGACTACCCGGGGCAGTTACAGCACAACACTTTAGCAGGTACTGCAGCTTACACCCCCATAGGCCAGACAGCAGGGCCATATAGACAATCCCTTACGCTTCTGTAAGACATTTGACTTTGACTGTTCATTTTGATTAAGAAACTAGAATGATACAAAATTAACATGGCACACATGAAATAGCTTAAATATTTGCTGACCGGTCTCAAAATGCAATTGTAAATAGGGAATCAGTGTCAAACAAGTTTGCTTCTATTGGATCCCACAAGGGTTCTTGGCCCTACACTATTTGATGTTTTTATCAATGACCTGAAAAATAAAACAAAACCATTACCAATAAAGTCTGCAGATGATACAAAGATTAAGGAGGTAGGTAAATAATGAAGAGGACCAGTCACTAATAGACTGAGATCTGGATAGCTTAGAAAGCCACATTCAAGCAAACAACACAACTATGTTTAGCTGTATTAAAGTGTGTAACTAAGAACAAGATCTGTAGGCTATACTTGCAAGAGATGGGCATATCTTGGCAAGCAGTGACTCTGAAAAAGAGTTAGAGGTTACTATGGATAATCAGCTGAACATGAGCTCCCAGTGAGAGTCTGTGGCCAGAAGGGCCAATGCAATTCCTGGATATATAAATGGGGGAATAGCAAGTAAAAATAGAGAAGTGCTCTGTATTTGGTACTGGTGTGACTGCTGCTGCAATACTCTGTCCAGTTCGGGTACCCACACTTCAGTTTATCAACATCCTTCTTGGAGAGGGTTCAGAGAAGGAAGGGCCACGAGAATGTTTAAAGAATTGGAAAATATGTCTTATAGTGCAACACTCAGGGAAGCCAAACTATAAAAGAGAGGATTAAAATGTGACATGATATTTGACCTTAAAGCAAGGTGTGGTGAGCAGTTCCTCATTGCCTTAGGGAGCAACCTGTTTTCTCTCTCTGTTTTTGGGTTCGTTTGTATCTTTTTAAATTTTATTTCTTAGAATTCAGAACAACCTTCCAGCGAGAGAATCCATGTTTTTATCTAACTTCCCTGTGTGCCTGCTGCAAACTCACCCTCCCCATTTTCCCGGAGTTTTTCTTTGATTAACATGTTAACACAAATTAAACAAACTAAAGTCCAGCACAAACATTCTCCCCCATTTTGGTTGTTCTAATCTTTGAACTGCTCAGCCCAAACCCTAGCTTCTTCTATAGAGAGCCCATTCCACCACCCTTATATCTAGGCATGTTAAATGAGCTGCACCTTCCACAGTGAGTCACTAGAGCTCATATAGCATCTGACGGCAGGGAATCCATAAAAGTAGATCCTGAGAAGAACCCAACCTCCCTTTATAAGTATTCATACCAATTCCTATATATTCTCACACACACACGTACGTATGTGTGGTGGTAATATGAATTACAAAGCAATGTAATAAATTGCATTTACCATGCACTTTTGACCACCTCACTTGTATCAACTATTTCACCTCCACCGGTACTTAGTATATTATTCAAAATTTTTGAGCAGTTTGAAATTGCCAGCATTTTTTGCAACAGCCTGCCACAGAAATATTTTCTTCTTCCTCCGCCAACAAATGTTGAGTGCACGTCTTTGTTTCTTTGCTAAATTGAATAAAAGCATTCAGATCTCTCCAAAGCTTAGAGCAATTACTGTGTATATGTAAGCAAACCTATCAAAAGAACTTTAAGTGGCCATTACTATGAGATGAACATACTACTCTATAAATAATATATTTATGCTCTTTTAAATCATAGATATGCATTTTCTTTGTTAGAATAGCATTAGAATGATCCATGATGATTTGGATTTAACAGAATTGGAAAGAGAATATGTTAAGGGACAGCTTCATCTTTTAAATTGTTTTATTGTTAAAGAGACAACAATTGGATTTCTATTATTGGAGAAAATGTCCAGGTTTCATTAGTTTCTATAGATGTATCTTCAGTATTATGGAGACTCAAATGTGCTAATCAATATCCACTGTATCTGGCAACTAACTACAGTTCTGAGTCAAAAAAGCATCCCTCTTCAGAGCAGTATTTAAGTATGTACTGAGCGTTAAGATCTATGGGTATTAAGCATTTAAGTCAACTGGACTAAAGAGCCTTCCTGAATCAGGTCCTACACTATAACACGTCCATAACATACAAAGAATTCTTCAAGTAATTACATTCCATAATACTTGGAAAAATATTAATAGGCTATTGTAGGAACATTTAGCAAGTATAGATGATAGAAAGAAACTTTAAAAAAAAACAGATTATGATTAATTATGGGAGTGAGGTGGGTTTTAGAAGCAACCTTTAATTTCATGTGAAGGCTATTTGTCCTAAGATAAGGGGACATATCAGGATTTAAAAGCATAATCAGCAGTCATAAATTAGCAACAAAACATACATAAGGAAGACTAACATCTGGCAAGAAATGGCATAATCACACTGACTATACAGAGAACTAAAATAAGCTATAGGTGACTATCAGAATCCTACAACTCATTCTGGATGACAATGAAAACCAGCTTTTGGGGTATCCTTAGGACTTAAGATGTAGGTGTATAAACCCACTAATGCTAATAGGTATTTCCCAAAATCCCTGTGTCAATACAAATATTTACCTCTTTGAGGGATAAAATGAAAAGTTCAGTCTAACCACAGGATATAGTAACATCTCTTCACTAGGTTTTCACACAAGTTGGAGGTCACTTAGGCTTAGATATTTAATTATAAAAACATAGCATTGTCAAGTGAAAGATGAGGATTCCAGATTAGATTCCTCATATTTTTGACTTTATAGATGCAAGATTTAAAAAACATGAAGATTTTCAATAAAATGAACATCACATCCATACTCAGCAATGAAAAATATCCACCAAGTTTCTTAATCATGTACAAGCTGAAAAATACTATTTACTAAAGCCTAAAATAATTGTAATTTCTTTGCTAGCAATGTTAATCAGTTCCCCCTCCTTAAATATAATTGCAAACTATCCAATACTTGGTAGTGGATAATTTAACTAAATATAAAAATTGCCAAAATTTCAATGTCAGTTGTCTCCAAAAACAGAAAAATAAATGACATGACTTAACATGCCCAATGAAATTATTTCTATTAGTAAGTGGATGAGGTCAAGTATCAACTCCTATCCAATTTCCTAAAAGCTACAAATCCATTTAAGGAAACAGAATAATCATGATCAGCTAGACAGACAAAAATATTGTTAATGCAATAGCTGACACCCAGATGCAAGCCAACTGTTCTCATTATGAAAGCACTCAGAATATAAATACTCCAAATAGTGAAGACAATAAAAGATAAAACAAGTGAAACAGTGACTCAATGTAACAATCAATAAGAAAATCATCTATGTCAATTATTATTTTTCTAAGAGCAGTCTTGCATAGAGGACTAGATGATAAATGAGTGTTTACACATTCTAGGATAGAAGAGAGAAATTTGAAGGGGACAAAAATTAAAAAGTATGAAGAAAAAAAATCTGAATATTTTGTTCCCAAAGGGAAAAATCATAGGTTGATATGCAGACCTGGACACCCCCTACCACCCCAATAAAACAGAAAGAATCTCCCTCTGCCCCCAAAAACTTGCAGTATAACCTCCTCAACAATTTGATGTAACCCTACATTAAATAAAATTAAGACAAAATAGCCTCTTATTGCATAGCCTCTATACTCTAGATTAAGGTCCTGCACTATTTAGAGATCCCTATAATATCTAGGGTAATTAAAAAAATAAAAATAAAAAAAAAAATCAGGCCCTGATCCTGTAAATATTTACAAATTAACTGAATTTTACACACGGCAAATAGTTGTATGGACCTCACTGAAATGTGTGCGTACAGTTAAGCATATGTAAATCTTAGAAGAATCAGGGCCCAATTGGCACCATTAGTTTTTAATATATTTCCTTTCCTTGTTTAATTTATGTTTAAAATACTTTCCAAAAAATTAGTTTGGGGAGGAGATTTTCAAAGGAAAGAGGACTGTTAGAGGCCCAACACCCATGGAAAGTTAATGGGAGTTGGAAGTAATTTCTGCCTTTGAAAAATCTTCTATATTGTTATGGAAAATAAAAGAGCAAAACATTTCCATTGTCATTACATTGTGTCAGACAACAGAGAAGGAATCTATTTGCAACATTTCATTTCTCATAGTTAAGTCATATTTGACTCTGCGGGACAGAAAAGGCTTAAATGCGGCGAGAGTTTTTTAAAAATCAAACTAGCCAAACTCATTCAAATCAAGTTGCAGAGGGGTAGCCATGATAGTCTGTATCCACAAAAACAACGAGGAGTCCGGTGGCATCTTAAAGGCTAAGGGATTTATTTGGGCATAAGCTTTCGTGCGTTAAAAAAAAAAAAAAAAAAAAAAAAACTTCTTTAGATGCATGGAGTGAAAGTTAGAGATGCAGGTGTAAATATACTAACACATGAAGAAAAGGAAAGTTACCTTACAACTGGAGAACCAGTGTTGACAGGGCCAATTCAATTAGGGTGGATGTGGTCCACTCCCAATAACTGATGAGTGGTGTCAAATAGCAAAAGAGGGAAAATTGCTTTTGTAGTGAGCCATCCACTCCCAGTCCCTATTCAAGGCCAAATTAATGGTGTTAAATTTTCAAATGAATTGTAGCTCTGCAGTTTCTCTTTGAAGTCTGTTTTTGAAGTTTTTTTGTTGAAGGATGGCTACTTTTAAATGTGTTATAGAATGTCCAGGGAGATTGAAGTGTTCTCCTACTGGCTTTTGTATGTTACCATTCCTGATGTCTGATTTGTGTCCATTTATTCTTTTACAGAGAGACTATCTGGTTTGGCCAATGTACATGGCAGAGGGGCCTTGCTGGCACATGATGGCATATATCACATTATTAGATGTGCAGGTGAATGAGCCCCTGATGGTGTGGCTCATGTGGTTGGGTCCTATGATGGTGTCGCTAGAGTAGATATGGGCACAGAGTAGGCAACAGGGTTTGTTACAGGAATTGGTTCCTGGGTTAGTGTTTTCGTGGTGTGGTGTGTAGTTGCTGGTGAGTATTTGCTTCAGGTTGGGGGGCTGTCTGTAAGTGAGGATTGGCCTGCCTCCTAAGGTCTGTGAGAGTGAGGGATTGTTTTCCAGGATAGGTTGTAGATCATTGAATAAAGTGTAGGTATGTAGGCAAAGGGTTCTTCAACATCAAGTTCCAGCCTGAATTAGAACAGCAGAGTCATTAACCTCCCAAAAACTAAGTGTGGAATGGAGAATCTGACAGGATCCTTCATTATGAAAGTGCTACTGCAATCATAGTAACAAAGGACAAAAAGAATACCAGTTCAGGAAACCAGCAATTTACTAGGAAAATGGTCCAAGGAGCATCTTATGTGTCTTGTAGAAGCTGTCAGTTAAAATGTCATCTTTAACATTCATAGTCCATTAGATGATAGGCAAAGGTAAGGAAGGGAAACTCAAGGTTAAAGAGCTCTTTGAGCTACTGATCTGAGCCAAATTAGAAGAGTCTGATTAGAACATAGCAAGGAATTGTGGATCCCCTGGTTTAAAACCAACCAACCAGGACCCTCTTGACAATTTTAAATGGAAAAAAATCCTGTCCTTTGGAATAACACATTTCTGAATGTTTTATAGGAAGACAGTGTGCATGTTCATTCATATACATAAATTCATAATAGACAGTCCACAAGTGGGCAAATTTGTTCAGATTTAAAAATTCTTCTTCCTCTATTTTTAAAACCATTCTGAAGTGTTCAGATAATGTTTTCTTCATTTCCAGTTCGGCTTGAAGCCAATTCAATGGGCACTAAAAAAGGGCTTTTTCATGGTAATCCAGCTGGGACTAAAAATAAATGTGCTGGCTCAAGAAAAATGAGTAGTTCAGTTACATTTTGGATAAGAATTCAGCCTGAACCACCATTCCTCCTTCATTGAAAGAAAGATCATTGAAAGAAGCCACTGGAACTTTTTTAGTGTTCCATAAAGTGGGAGAATGATTGTCAGGACAGTAACGGGAATATGGGAGTGGGGGGCAGGGGAGAGCTGGGTATTGGGGGAGGCGGGGGGGGTCTTTGAATGTTAAGATTTAAAAGTTAAATTTGCATAGTCCTGCCAGATTCCAAATGGAATCTGCATGTTAACTAACATGACTCTTAGCAGCAACAGCTCGTCCTTTGTATTGTTTAGGTCTTGGACACAAAGGTACTGTGCAGATACAGTGGCAAATATATGGGAACGTGTTACTTAATTTTGCATTCTGCCAAGCATAGAGAGCAATGTGGCAGAAGCAAGCATATTACATATCATTTGGGGTTGGGACTGACTTTCCCTATGGGAACCTTGAACTCCACTGAGTTAGTTATAAAGATATGTGATGAAATCCCGGCCCCCTGAAGCCAATGAGAATTGTGCCATTGATTTCAATAAGGCCAGTATTTCACCTATGCCTTCTGTTCTCAATGTGCAACAGCAAACCCCAGCTCATAAGGTCTGTCCAATGACAAGCTGAGTGTTTTCAAACCCCTTTCTCCCTCACATTTTTACAGATTAGTGTCTCGTCAGCACACACTGAAAAGCTAAATCTTACGTTTGCATGCTATACAATATTGTACACTTTATTAGGAGGACTGAAATATAAGGACAATTTGTGCAACAGGGAAACATGCCCCACAATCCACTACAATCTCTTCTTTCCTCACCCCCCTCTAAATTAATCTTGCACATGGCCTAAATCTCCAAATTTCTAGGTCTCTGCTGAATTCTCAGCAATTTTATTGTTAGTCCTATTAACTTAAAAAAATAGTCTAACAACCCATTTAGATTTAAGGCTTTTGTTCATGGCTATTATGAATATGATGGGAGTACTGTATACAAAGGTCTTATGTAATTGTCTCAAACTCTTCAGTGTCAAAATGCACATAATGAAACACGTACAGTAGAATATGCCAATCATTAAGGGTGAGCTCAAGATGTTACATAGCTAATTGCTACTCAGTTTAGGCTGCAACAATTACATAGATGTTGAAACTTGCCTTCTTTCTATAACCTTCTGTATTTATATGAGATTACTGAATTTCAAAAATAATCTTTGAATGTTTTGCTGAGCATTCTAAAAATTCATGTCATGACAATAAATTTCAAATTTAAATGGTTTAAATCTAGCATGGTGGCTGAATTCAAACACTGTTTAGGAACAGACTACTATTACTTCCAATAACACATTAATTTAAAGTATGTTTTTTACCATTTGAGAGACTATGAAGGAAAGATTACAGAAAACAAATCACTGTTTTGATTGAATGTTATCTAGAAAGTTGTTTGTTGTGTTTTAGTGACTTCAAGTTTCAATCTGTTTGTAAAAGAGTACATGGCAAAATAACCTAATGAAAATGTTCTCAGAGTCACAGATGCTATAAATGAGTATCTGGAGATTCATTTGTAAATCCCTGATAAGAGTCAGGGAAGAAAAGTTAGACCCTACAGTGGTTCTCAGTTAAAATTGCCTAACTTTTAATGGAGAGAGACTTTCACGATCAACCAATTGTTCTACTGAAAAGGCCAGATGCTGCTGTGTTTTCAGTTATGCAACATAGATTGTGAAACACTTACCTGAAAAGCATGGCCAATGTGTGGTATTCACACTGCAGGAAATTCTGGAACACCATGCGGCTCCTCTTCTCCCCACAATTTATATTTTCACAGTAACCGTGGGTTTGCCACTATTTAAGTTTGAGATAAGTATCTCAGTTTGTTCTGTGAATTTATGGCAAAATGTCCATCACTCCCATTCTGGGAGAGTGAATGAATTAAGAAGAGGACCAAAGAGAAGTGCGAAAGAAAAAAATATATATATTTTTTAAATGGGACTTTGAGTTGCAAGGTAATGAGTGAAAAATCCAACAATACATCATTAACTCCCACTACAGAGGTTGTTGGTATACTTGAGCTATTTGAAGAATTAATCTGAAAAAATAATGCACATGGATCCTGCATCCCCATTATCCTATGAACTATGTGTACTTTGAAAAGAAACTTAAGCACTATGATGCCAATATTTCTGCTTTTTAGTTCTTTATAACTTCAGTCATCTGAATACAGAACAAGGATGTATGGTTTCATGAGTGATGGATCCATTTAATTTTGGTGCAAACTGTTCTGATGATACAATAGACTTCTAAGCATTTGCTGAACAGATCATACTGAAAGCCAACAGACAACAATGATGAATTCACACTAGTAATCAGATCATATATGAAAGAAACTGTGCATCAAGAAATCAGGTATGCATTATTAAAGACTGTATGTTTGGGGACAGCATTTTTAAAAGTATCCCAGGCTTTGGTGTCCGCTTTGGAAACATCTCCATAAACAGTGCATTCCATGATCGAGTGATCTCACAGAATGGCAAAAGGAGAACTCCATCTTCCATATCTCACTGCTTTTGCAAGGTAATTCCAGGTAGCTCTGCCAAGCAGTTTGCCATTTGAGAATGTTCAGTGACATGGAGAACACAGATGCAGATCACAGGCACAATTTACTATGAAGATTTTGAATTTGAAAGCAGCCTACATAAGCATTTAGTTATATGCAATTTATTACTGCTTCTTTCTATTTAATATTTGATACATAATCACCATGTATGTATCAGAAGATAATATTTCAACAGCATTAGTTTGTATTTTTCCAAGGATAAGTAATATATTTCAAATGGCAAAAATTAAAGTTAATTGATGCATTTGTAATTAATAGTAACTATATATTGAGAACTATGAAATTGTTAGAAAAAATGAAATTGCAAATGAGCATTATTTCAATTCTAAAGAATAGCTAAAATAAAAATACTTTCAAGTGGCCTGTTGTATTTATTTATACGTGTATGTTCTTCTAAGAATGTCAGAAATGGCATTTGATTGTCAGATGTATGTTCAAAAAAGTATTAGTCCAACTGGAAATCTCCAGTAACTGGGGCATCCAGCGGTCACTAAAACAAAGACCTAAAAAAATCATCTATTCATATGTACTTCCACATCAATGAGACTCCACAGGGGGCCTGGATAACTGACAACCAGTTCTTATTAGAATTGTGTCTCAACTGTCAGAGCTTTCTCTCTCTCTTGAACAAGTCAAAACCTCAAGCGACTGACAGTATTTGATGATTTTTTTTTTGTAACAGTTCCCACTGGGAGAAATGCACCTACTGTTAGGTTTCATTGTCAACATGAAACTTCAGCCAGGTTCAATGAAACTGTTGGTGTCACTAGGCATAGCTACCAGGGAACTCGGGGGAGTGGAAGGCCATAAGTGCCGATGAAACCCCTCTGCTCTGGGTCTATGTGAGCCACAGTAACTCCATCTTGTGAACTTTCACCAGCCTCCATGCTAACAGCCAAAATGCTGAAGCAGAATATGTAATGGTCAGCTATTTTAGCAGACAGCTGCAGTTTCGCTCATACTAGCAGAAGCAGTAGTGATAACGAGGGAAGAAGGGGGAGGGAGAGGCCTACTACGTAGAGCTTGCAAGGCCGAAGATAAGCATGCGGACGAGAACTTTTCTAACATGCCACAATGTACTGCCTGCTGTAACCGTTGTTGGGAAGGGAGGGGTAAGGGAGGAACAGAACAAAGGCTTGTACACAAACAGCTTGGAATATAAAATGGGAAACTTGCTGCACTTGATTTGAGACATGCTGGTCTCCTAGTGCCTATTCAGAGCTCTTGAATAAATTTGGTTTGCTTCTCCACACTGGTGTGTCTATTGGTGCGGCGCACACCGGGCAACAAACCCTGTTGCCCCCCTCGGGCCCTCTGGGCCGGCAACAGTTTTGGCGCCCAACGTGGGGCTCAAGGCTGAAATTTAGCCTTGCCTGGATCCCTCCTGGCGGCCGACGGATTACGGCGACGATAGACGCCCAGCACGCACCTGTGACTTCATCGGGGGCCTCGGCGGAGACGTGGTGTGATCGACCCCGGAGGGCACAACGGTGCAACGCGCTCGGACAGTGGAGAAGCAGGTGTGGGCAACGGTGAGGAACCGGACCCTTGGATAAGGTAGGAACAGTCCAGTGGGGACTTTACCTGTTTTGACCTGGGGACGCCCAGTGTCTCCCTAGAGTATGGGGCAGGGACAGAGTACAGCCGGCGGGGCACAGTGTACGCCCTTAGAATGCATTCTAGCAAATTGGGACATGTTTGGGTCAGATTCGATGCTTAGAAGTATATTAAAAAGATTCTGTACAGTTGACTGGCCTCAGTATCAGCTAGAGTGCCAGGAAAGGTGGCCACCAGAAGGATCACTTAATTACAACACAATCCTTCAGTTACTTTTGTTTTGTCAGCAAACTGGTAAATGGAATGAACACCTCTATGCGTATACATTTATGATGTTAAGAAATAGGCCTGATATTTTGCACAAGTGCCATTTGACTCTGACTAACTCAGTAGTACCTGCTGCTAATCCCCAGAACCCTCCCACAGTTGTAATGGCAGAATCGGTATCCCCTTCGGCTCCAGCACCCCCACAGGCTCCAGAGAGTACCCCCTCGGTGGGATTGTATCCGTTGATTACTGAGAATGTGGTAGCCCATCCAGGAACACAGGATCGTGCAGCCCAGATTGTGCCAGTGTATACTCATGTTCCTTTTAACCCAGTGCACCTAGCTGCCTTTAAGGCAGAAGCAGGGGAATTCTCCACGAATCCAAGCAAGTTTATTTCAATCTTTGAAGGGTGTCTAGCAAGCCATAAGCCTGACTGGGATGATTGCAATATACTTATGAGAACCTTGTTGTCTGAGGTGGAGCGGAATCAGGTTATAGCCTGATAGGCCAAGGAGGAGGTACAGAGAAGGCATTTAAGGTTTAAAAAGGAAAGCTATTGGACACCATAGGTTGTACCGAGTGGAATCCTCAAAAGTGGGTGTGCTCGTCCTGGTTTGTTGCTTCAAAGCTCTGTATAGAAGTTATTTTACTGGAAGGGTGTATAATGGCAATGTGTATGTGTTCATTGTTGGAAAAAGGTGTATGAGTGAAGACTGGAAGTTTCCTTTGGAGGTTAAAAGAAGCCAAGAAAGGGAGAAGGAAAAAGAACAGAACGAGTTAACTGGAAAATATAGCTAGCAAGCTCAGTCCAAAGATAAGATGCTGGCCCCATCCAGGGACATTGTTCACAGCTAAGACTTGGCTGACAATCAAGAAAAGGGGGGCCTGAATGTGCCTAAGCAACTATGAGATCTGCAAAATACTGCCAGGCATAATGAGGACAACAGAAGGGTTAAAAAGCAGCTTTGCTGGACGGTATTGGCCCAGGGATTTAAAAATTCCCCCACTCTGTTCGGCCAGGCTCTGGCCAGAAACTTGGAGGAGTGGAATAATTTGGACAGAGTCCTCCTCCTGCAATATGTAGATGATTTGTTAATTGCTGCTGTGGGTCTGATCCCTTGTCTCAAAGCCACTGTGAGCCTCCTGAACTTTGTTGGACTCCAAGGATACAGGGTAGCTCGGAGCAAGGCTCAAATTGCTCTCTCAGAAGTACAGTATCTGGGATTTCACATAAGGCAGGGGGAGAGGCAGCTCTCAAATGAAAGAAAGGAGGCTATCTGCCAAGTTCCTATCCCAAGCAACCGTAAACGGCTCAGGGCATTTTGGGGCATGGCAGGCTTTTGCAGAATATGGATCCCAGAGTATGGACTGTGGGCTAAACCTCTGCATGAATGTGTTAAGGTAGCGGATCATGACCCCTTTCACTGGTCCCCAGAAGCAGACAGGGCATTTAAAATCTTGAAAAGGAAGCTGATGGAAGCCCCAGCCCTGGGTTTGCCGGATCTCTCTAAGTCGTTCCAGCTGTATGTGCATGAAAGGAAAGGGGTAGCCCTGGGAGTGATTACTCAGTTATTAGGCACCTGGAAACGTCCCGTGGCATATTTTTCTAAACAACTGGATCAAGTTGCAAAGGAGTGGCCAGCATGCTTGAGGGCAGTCGCAGCCACTGCCCTAGTGCTTGGGGAAGCTGAAAAACTGACACTGGGAGGAACTGTGCAAGTGTATATTCCCCATATGATCCAAGCCCTGCTGGACACTAAGGGTGGTCTCTGGCTCACACAGGCTCGGGTCGCTCGGTACCAGGCAAAACTGTTAGAGAATCCTGAAGTTACCCTGCAAACCTGTCCCTCCCTTAATCCAGCTACCCTGCTACCAGAAACAGAAAAGCAGGAACATGACTGTCTGGAAATCATAGATGCCCAATACTCCAGCCGCCCAGATTTAAAAGATCAACCACTCCCAAATGCTGACTTGGAATGGTATACTGATGGCAGTAGTGCCATTGTGGATGGGCAAAGGAGGGCGGGTTATGCTATTGTGACACTTCATGATACCGTGGAAGCTCAAAGTTTACCTGCTGGGACATCTGCCCAACTTGCTGAACTAGTGGCCCTGACTCGTGCACTCGAGCTGGCAAAAGACAAACGGGTTAATATCTTTACTGATTCAAAGTATGCTTTTGGGGTATTGCATGCTCACGCTGGTCTGTGGAAGCAAAGAGGGATGCTAACAGCCCAAGGTTCCCCGGTTAAGCATGGGTCTCAAATTCTCCGGCTGTTAGAAGCGGTACAACTCCCCTCAGCAATAGCAGTGGTGCATTGCAGAGCCCATCAAAAGGAAGATCAAGATGTAACCAAGGGCAATGCCAGAGCAGACAGGGAAGCCAAGCGCGCTGCTACCCTGAAATCACCAACAGAGGAGAATGCCCAAGTGCATGCCCTCATCCCATCAGTAGGTGAGCTTGCAGCTCCTCAGTACTCCCATGATGACAGAAACCTGGCTGACAGGCTCGGTCTCCAGGAAAAGGAGGGATGGCTTTATTCCACAGAGGGAAAAATTCTCCTGCCCAAGGGCCTGATCCGACCAGTGTTGCAGAAACTGCATCAAACCACCCAAGCAGGCAGAGAGGCTCTTACCCAGCTTATGAATAAATATTTTCTAACCTCTGGACTTAAACCCCTAGCATCCCAGGTACAGGCTGAATGTTTAATCTGCCAAAAGAATAACCCTCGACCAGGAGTAGCAGTGTTGCCAGCCACTCTGGAACCTACCCCAGGCCCAGGATTGGTGTGGCAAATAGACTTTACTGAGTTTCCCCGGACCCAAGGGTACAGGTACCTCCTCGTCTTGGTGGATCGATTCAGCGGATGGCCTGAAGCCTTTCCATGTCGTAACAACACTGCCAAAACGGTGGCTCTTATGTTTGTCAAGGAGATCATTCCTCGCTTTGGACTCCCCCAGTGGATGGAATCTGATAACGGAACACACTTCACATCTCAAATTGTTCAAAAGATATCAAGTGCCTTGCAAATCCCCTGGAAGCTCCACACACCATGGCGACCACAAGCCAGTGGAGTAGTGGAACGCACAAATCAGACACTCAAGCGACACCTCTCAAAGGTCTGTCAGGAGGCCTTTCTTAGGTGGCCTGATGCTTTGCCCCTTGTGTTACTCCGCATTCGTGCTCTCCCCAAGGGCAGGTTAGGGCTTAGTCCCTTCGAGATTATGTTTGGAAGGGCATGGCCTCTGAACGGTACACCGGTTCTGGCAGGAGAGTGGAAAATGGGGTGTGGTTTCTTGTCTCAGTACATGTGCTCTCTGTCTGCTGTTCTTTCTTCTCTTCACAGATACACCAAAGATTCACAGCCTCTTCTGCTGGATGCCCCTGTCCACTCCTTACAGCCTGGTGACTCCGTTCTCGTTCGGACCTGGAAGGACGAGCCTCTCCAAGAGAAGTGGAAGGGACCCCGACCATCCTGCTGGTCTCCCACACGGCAGCAAAGGTCGAAGGGCACAAGAACTGGATTCATCACTCTCGACTGAAAGCAGTACCCACTCCTGAACAGTGGACTGTCCAGCCTGCAGAAAAGACTGCCAGCGACGATTTGGGACTTAAGCTGTTATTCAAAAGACAGTAAGGATAGCTGGGAATGCCTGGTGATCTCTCTGAACAGCCACAGCGCACTCCCCGCGAAAACCCTGAGCATTGGTTCTATCTATTCACAGAAGGCTGACCTAACCTGTGGTCCTGGTCCTTTTATTTTTTGATTTGTTTGGTGTCAATAATTCTTATCTTCTGGGCATTTGGGTTGTTGTAATTGCAATATGGGTTCAGGTTTAGGGTCTCACACCACATTCCTTTTTGTCACAGAAGCAATCCTTCTGTTACCTACTGTTTCACCCACATCACATGCAGGATGGGGAGCCATCCCTGCAGATATGGCTACCAATACCTATGAGGCCCTGAAAATTGCCTTTGCCCATGAGTTCAATCTCTCCCACTGTTGGATATGTGCCCAGACTCCCCACCATTCGGCTGGATTGCCCTGGAGAGTAGTTCCCCAAAATTGGTCAGACTTTTGTCAAAGGTGGATGGTTACCAGCAGCAGTACCTCTGACAATTTAAGTTTGCGATCTAACTGTACTGCGGAAGCTCCTTATGGCCTACACAATGGCTCTTGGAATTCCCACTATAGTAGCACTCTTAAGCCCCAGCCTATTCGTTTACGCTCTCCACCCACTGGTCTCATATGTTTTCAGCAAGCCAGTACAAGTAATCATACCTGGTTTTCCGGCAGTAGTACATGTAGATTTTATATTGGTCCTGGTATAAGTCTCACTGTTCCTGTACTGAATGCCACCGGTTGGCAAACCGGCACTGCATTTTTTGCCCTTTCCCCACAAGCCACCCTACGGGACCTACAAGGTAACAATGGAAAGGCTAGTTATGGTGAAGCATTCTGGGTCTGTGGTAATAGAGCCTACAAATGGCTTCCTCATGGTTGGCATGGTAGCTGTTCTAAAGGCTATCTCGCTCCTCCCCTCCGTGTTCTAACCCAGGCTCCCTCAGGTCACCCTAGGTACTATCGGTCCTTGAGAGCTACCATTGAACCCATCGGAGAAGGAGACAGGTTTGGGATGATATTCCTCCCTACTTATGGGGTGGGACGGCTAACCCAACTCTACAGGAGACTTTCTAAATTTCTCACCCAGTTTGCCAATGATACCCTGGCCATAGAAAAAGGCATAAGCTCCGAGCTGTACCAGCTTCGATTGCTGGCTCTGCAAAACCGCCAGGCCCTAGATTATGTGTTAGCTTCACGGGGCGGGGTCTGTGCCCTTATTGGAGAAGAATGTTGTACCTATGTCCCAGAGTTTTCACAGGATATTAACAAGCACATCTTGTCAGCCGAACAGGCCTTAAACCAGTGGAAGGCCCAGGAAGGGGAACCCACTATTCTCGATTCCCTTTGGGGTTGGTTACCTGGTCTAGGGGGACTAGGGGGAGGCATTGTTCGCCTCTTGCTCACAGGTGTTGTGATATGTTTTGTTCTTTTTCTTTTGCTCGCTTGCTGTAAGGTGCTCATACATAAGATTTGTACCTCCCATTCCCCAGAAGTTCCTTTATACTCTCTCATTGATGATCCCAATTGCATGGAGCTTAAGCACATTTTGTCTTTAGAGTATGAGAAAACTCTGCCAAAGGTTTGTTGAGTGTTCTCAAAGGAGGGAATTGTTGGCGTCACTAGGCATAGCTACCAGGTAAATCGGGGGAGTGGAAGGCCATAAGTGCCGATGAAACCCCTCTGCTCTGGGTCTAAGTGAGCCACAGTAACTCCATCTTGTGAACTTTCACCAGCCTCCATGCTAACAGCCAAAATGCTGAAGCAGAATATGTAATGGTCAGCTATTTTAGCAGACAGCTTCAGTTTCGCTCATACTAGCAGAAGCAGTAGTGATAACGAGGGAAGAAGGGGGAGGGAGAGGCCTACTACGTAGAGCTTGCAAGGCCGAAGATAAGCATGCGGACGAGAACTTTTCTAACATGCCACAATGTACTGCCTGCTGTAACCGTTGTCAGGAAGGGAGGGGTAAGGGAGGAACAGAACAAAGGCTTGTACACAAACAGCTTGGAATATAAAATGGGAAACTTGCTGCACTTGATTTGAGACATGCTGGTCTCCTAGTGCCTATCCAGAGCTCTTGAATAAATTTGGTTTGCTTCTCCACCCTGGTGTGTCTATTGGTGCGGCGCACACTGGGCAATGAACCCTGCTGCCCCCCTCGGGCCCTCTGGGCCGGCAACAAAACAATTGCAAACTTGGCCCCACTTTATGGGTTTGCATAATTGGAAAAAAAAATCTCCTTTCTTCCATCTTCTGACAGCTGCTCTTTCCTAGCCAACAAATCCCATTACTTTTAAAATTCTCCTGTAGAACACCTGGTGACCTGTATCTTTTCCCTCTTTTGCCATGTATTCAGGAGGAGGAATGATTAGTTCCCTTTCATTTCTCAAGATCTGTAGGGAGCCATGGTTGTCAATCTGCCTCTATCCCAAAGAGACACACCTAGTATGGGTTGTTCAACCCCAACTGTCAACAAGGTCTGCCAAGATCCTGTTCTGCAGGAAAGGAGAAATTGCTATGATGAAGATTCTGTTCTTCATTGAAGTATTCAACTTGTTGAAGAGCTCAGATCTACCATTCAGCTGATTCAGGAACAGGTTGACATTTTTCAAAAGAAAATCACTTTTCATAACTGGCCTTTATGCTAAAAAACTTTTTTTTCAAAAATATCTTTAAAATCTTTTTTTGAAATAAAAAGCAATTTGATGAAAATATTTCATATTTCAAAATTTCTACTGTCTCAGAGGAGAGGATGCAGTTCTTGAGCCAGCTGAACAATTTAACAGTTATCAGAATATTCAACAAAAGCAAAGGAGTACTTTGTTGAACATTCTGTTCATGAAACTCTTTAACCAGTTCAGACAAGTCTTCATCTTCAAGAAAAGCAACAGCTACAATGACTAGGATCTTTGCCATAGTAGAATTGCTCAGCAAAGTACAGCAGTGACTAAATGTTCAAGGCCTGAGGGTCCTGGTCCTTGACAAACCAGCAGCTATTACTTCAGAGAGAATCCTTGTAGTTATAAATCTTGTACTCTGTAGAATAACTGGAACATGTTAGAAGCAACAGAGGGTCCTGTGGCACCTTTAAGACTAACCGAAGTATTGGGAGCATAAGCTTTCGTGGGTAAGAACCTCACTTCTTCAGATGCAAGTAATGGAAATCTCCAGAGGCAGGTATAAATCAGTATGGAGATAACGAGGTTAGTTCAGTCAGGGAGGGTGAGGTGCTCTGCTAGCAGTTGAGGTGCGAACACCAAGGGAGGAGAAACTGCTTCTGTAGTTGGATAGCCATTCACAGTCTTTGTTTAATCCTGATCTGATGGTGTCAAATTTGCAAATGAACTGGAGCTCAGCAGTTTCTCTTTGGAGTCTGGTCCTGAAGTTTTTTTGCTGTAAGATGGCTACCTTTACATCTGCTATTGTGTGTCCAGGGAGGTTGAAGTGTTCTCCTACAGGTTTTTGTATATTGCCACTCCTGATATCTGAAGTGGAACATGTTAGGATTCAGTTGTGTCAAATAATGTTTTTTGATTTTTGTTTTGCTAATTAATCAAATAGTCACATAATCCTAGCAAGCCAACCATTATTGTAGACATATTTTTTAAATTTCTACATCTGTTGCTTTAGTGTCAGCTGGACATGGAAAGTCATCAGATTTCATATGTAAACTTTTTTAGTGGGCCAATGTTTGAGTAGAATTTGGAAAGTAACTAAACCGTTTTATAGAAGCTTCTCAAAATTCAAACTTTACTCAAATTGTTGAAAATTTGGGGCAGATGCACTTAATTTTTCATACAAAATAAAAAGGTTAAACTCCTGCTTTAAATGTAAAACAGAACTCAACCTTAAGCATTGCAATGGCTCCAATACAATATTGAGAGAGTTACCAATGAATAGCTGATGCCTCCCGCCCCCAGACAGATACTAGGGAATGGGATTAAACACCTAATCCCTAAATTATGAAGCAGAAATTGAGGAGCTTTATAGGCCACAAGCCCTCCACAGAAGAATTCAAATGCATAGGGTGTCTTCCAATACAAGAACGGCCATACTGGGTCAGACCAAAGCTCCATCTAGCCCAGTATCCTGTCTTCCAACGGTAGCCAATGCCAGGTGCCTCAGAGGGAATGAGCAGAACAGGTAATCACCAAGTGATCCATCCCCTGTCATCCATTCCCAGATTCTGGCAAACAGAGGGTAAGGAAACCGTCCCTGCCCATCCTGGCTAATGTAATGAATCGGTGTCCTGATATCGAATGGCTACCGTGTCTTCCCGCTCACCTCATGTTAAGGGAGATTGTTACAGCTTTTCTCAGAGAATCAGCAGCCTGAGATGAAATTCTTGAGCTCTATTGCCAATGCCGTATGTGTGCTCTTTAGAACTAGAAAGATTCCCACTATTTGTGGCCTTGAATTATACCACAACTACTGCCGATAGGGAAAAACTTGGAGGTTTGCTTGGAGTTTTTGGTTTATGTCATTTTGAAACAGCAAGCAAGCCTGATGAGTGTCAGTAGCTGAAAAGAAAACAAACCCATTGCTTTCAGATCTCTACAGCTCTCCTTTCAGTAGTTAATTCCCATTCAGGATACCTCACTTTAGAAAATATACAGTTGCCTCTGTGGTGACTCCTGATATCACTTCTGCAACATTATGGCTATGTCTACATTGCAATTAGACATCTGTGGCTGGCCCATGCCATCTGATTTGGGCTCAGGGGCTGTTTAATTGTGGTATAGACATTTGGGCTTGGGCTGCAGGCTGAGCTCTGGGACCCTCCCATAGGTTCCTAGAGCCCAGTTTGCAGACCACACCCGAACATCTACACTGCAATTAAACAGCCCCTTAGCCTGAGCCCTGCGAGCCTGAGTCATCTGGCATGGGCCAGCCACAGATGTCTAATTGCAGTGTAGACATACCCTAAGGTACTTGAGAATATGATCTTTCACATATCCCTTCCTTAATTTATTTACTTACTTGTAAAAAAATGCTAACTAGCCATTTAAGTTTTGTTTATAGGATTAATTCCATGACACTATGTTCACTACAGATTCCCTACAATCCTGCCACCCGCTTTAAAAAAAAAAGTTAGCTACTTAAATTTCGCTTAATAGAAGACAGTTACTGTCATTCTACCAGATGAGGTGATATTTGAAAATCTAAAAACAAGCTGCATATTTGAATGAGAGAGAGAGAGAGTGTGAGTGTGAGACCTACATTTTGAAAGATTCATATCAATAGAAAATCCTGCATGGAGTGTGTCTTTCAATAATTTCCCAGGTAAAAGTAGTTTTTAGGGCTGTCAAGCGACTAAAAAAAGTTAGTCGTGATTAATCGCATGGTTAAATAATAGACTACCATTTATTTAAATATTTTTGGATGTTTTCTACATTTTCAAATATACTGATTTCAATTACAACAGAATACAAAGTGTACGGTGGTTACCTCATATTTATTTTGTATTGGTCCTGCCATGCGGGCAGGGGACTGGACTCGATGACCTCTCGAGGTCCCTTCCAGTCCTAGAATCTATGAATCTATGAATCTACAAATAGTTGCACTGTAAAAAACCAAAGAAATAGTATTTTTCAAGTCACCTCATACAAGTACTATAGTGCAATCTCTTTATCGTGAAAGTAACTTTTAAATGTAGATTTTTCCTTCTTACATTACTGCACTCAAAAACAAAACAATGTAAAACTTTAGAACCTACAAGTCTACTCAGTCCTACTTTAGCCAATCACTCAGACAAACAAGTTTGTAAACAAGACGTGGGCAGCATTATCTCCTGCAAATTGTAAACAATGTCACCTGAAAATGAGAACAGGTGTTCGCATGACACTGTTGTAGCCAGCATCACAAAATAGTTACGTGCCCGATGCGCTAAAGATTCCTATGTCCCTTCATGCTTCAACCACCATTCCAGAAGACATGCATCCATGCTGATAATGGGTTCTGCTCGATAACAATCCAAAGCAGAGGGGACCGACGCATGTTCATTTTCATCATCATGAGTCACATGCCACCAGCAGAAGGTTGATTTTCTTTTTTGGTGGTTCAGTTCTGTAGTTTCCGCCTCGGAGCGTTATTCTTTTAAGACATCTGAAAGCATGCTCCACATCTTGTCCCTCTCAGATTTTGGAAGGCACTTCAGATTCTTAAACCTTGGGTCAAGTGCTGTATCTATCCTTAGAAATCTCACGTTGGTACCTTCTTTGTGCTTTGTCAAATCTGCTGTGTAAGTGTTCTTAAAACGAGTATGTTCGGAGTCATCATCTGAGACTGCTATAACATGAAATATATGGCAAAATTTGGGTAAAACAGAACAGGAGACATACAATTCTCCCCCAAGGAGTTCAGTCACAAATTTAATTAATTTTTTTTTTCTTTTAAACGAGCATCATCAGCATGGAAGCATGTTCTCTGGAATGGTGGCCGAAGCATGAAGAGGTATATGAATGTTTAGCATATCTGGCAAAAGTGCCATGTGAATGCCTGTTTTCACTTTCAGGTGACATTATAAATAAGAAGAAGTCAGAGGTATCTCCCATAAATGTAAACAAACTTATTTGTCTTAGCAGTTGGCTGAACAAGAAGTAGGACTGAGTGGATTTGTAGGCTCTCAAGTTTTACACTGTTTTGTTTTTGAGTGCAGTAATGTAACAAAAAAAAAATCTACATTTGTAAGTTACACTTTCATGATAAAGAGATTGCACTACAGTACTTGTATAAGGTGACTTGAAAAATACTAATCCTTTTATCATTTTTACAGTGTAAATATTTGTAATAAAAATAAAGTAAGCACTGTACACTTTGTATTCTGTGTTGTAATAAATATATTTGAAAGTGTAGAAAAACATACAAAAATATTTAACACATTTCAATTGGTATTCTATTGTTTACCTGTGTGATTAATCTCGATTAATTTTTTTAATCACAGTTAATTTTGAGTTAATCACATGAGTTAACTGCACTTAATCGACAGCCCTAGTAGTTTTATATCTTTCTTTAATAGTCTTAAAGTTGTTTTGGGTCTTGGAACTAACTAATGAGCTTAAAAAAAATTAATCTGTGCTGTACTTTTTTATAAAAAAGCTTACACTTCTGCTTAGCTTCAAACAGATGAGAAATTCAAGAATGCAAATTTGAGAGAGGCAGGCAAAAAACTGTTTTATTTACAAGCATCCTCAGCCTTTATTGGTAGCACATTGCACATCCCAATAACGACACTAACAATTGGGGAATAGCTCCACATTATGTTTCTAAACTTGGTATTTGCCTGCATATTTAAAACAACGTTAGATGAGGACTAAAGGATCTTTCAAATCCAAACCACAAGTTCTCCTCTGCATATATAAAGGGCTAGTAGTCTCTCCAGTACTGGATGATTCTTTTTTCCACTTGCTGCTTCAACAGCTTCCTCCTCTCACTCAAAGCCTTCCTAAATGATGTCCAAGAATCTTGCTTTGAAGGACTTCTTTGACCATTGCTCCTGGTCAGCACATCTATCGAAGTGCAACTTGTCCACTGAGGAACTCAAGTCTCCATTAGAGGGGGCCGCAGCTTCACTTCTGAACTTCTGCTCTTAGTTACCATCTACTGTCACTATACTGGAGCAGAAGGTGAACACAAGGTACATTGCATGGCCAAGGACAGGAAGTCTTCTCCCCCAAAGAGCTCTGACCTAAGCAGTGCTATACTCTACTCAAGAAACCAAAGAAGAGCTAATTATTCACCCATTATATCACTTTTCATTTTCACAGCTGCTGCCCTGCCACAGCAACAGGCAATCATAGCACAATCACCAATGCTGCACCAGCCAGCCTCTAAGTAGTGCCAGTGCCTTGGCAGTGGCAGCTCAAGAACAAGCCTGCTCCTGCTAACCAGCCTCACAGAAGGAGCAGAGAGGTAGAACGTATAACATTCACTGTAAATGTATTTCATGAAACTTTAAGAACGTGAATAAAATAAAAACAATTTTACACTTAATCTTTCCAGTCCTATAGCATTTCACCCCCTGGAATTCTGCTGACAATCCTAAATGACAAATCAAAGCTGACCTCTTTCTTGCAAATGTATCAGTATTCTGTACAGTACAGCATGTGTGTTTCTTCATGGCTGCATGAGCTATCAACATGGCAAATTCCTCTTTCCAATTACCAGACTCAACCTGTCTGTCCAGAGCTGAGTATTAACACAACTGTTTCTATCAGATTGTGTTGATGGCTGCCAATATAAATAATTCAGGACTAGCTCTGAGACCTTGTAGACAAAAGCAAAAAAACAATTTATATAGCTTGACATGGCAAGTGTTGTATGAAAAATTAAGGAGATATAATATCCTGTAACACTTTCAAATGAACTTGTCCTGCCAAGAAATCCCAATGAAGATATCTTGGAAAGCTGAAGTGTCAAGTTCATTTTTGTGCTAATAATATCCTTTGACACAGGCATGTGTCAGCAAACGCACAGTGCTAAGTACAATAGCCCCCAGGTCAGTCACTTTCATACCAGGGAGCTTTAAGAGGCCATAAGTGGGTTGTGCTGACAGAGTAGGCAGTTGATCAGGATTACAGTATACAATGCATCACTTCAGCAGTTTCTGTACAAGCCCGTTTGTAAATGAAAGCTGCTCCCCACAAAAATCCCAAGGAAGGCTGGTAGAAGTAACATGCTATTTACTTTAATGAAACTTGACTATGGAAGGAGTCAGGCCCTTAATGGATTCAAACTGGTTTGATACATGAAATATTTGATGAAGAAGGCCTCTAGTAACAGAAGGGCAGTAAATGCAATTAAATGAAAAAGTAAATACAGCAGATTGAAAGAGTGTAGCAATTAGAGGGGGGAAAAGCTCTATAAAGATAAATTATATGTATAGAACAGATGGGAGAAAGAAAGAACATGGAAACAGATGCAAACATTATTCTAAAGCATGAAAGATTTATCAAGACAGCAGAGACTGTGCAGAGCAGTTTAATGTTGTCCACAGCAAGGAATTCTGGGCTCCAACTCCTTTGAAGAATAGGAGCAAATGCTTATATTCTTTTTAACAAACTTAACAGAATATGTTTTGGTGGTGGTGTATTCCACATAGTTCTCATTCATGAACCGGGTGATATTCATAAACAACTGAAGTAAAAATTAAGACTACATTATGCTATTGTGTTGAATGAACCTTTAAACAAGGCATATTCCCAGTATGCATTGAAGAATCAAGTAGTACAAGGCAAAGTGCAGCACAAACACCATTGATGAGAAATGATATAAGCACCTTGTATAGTAAACAAATTAAATTGTACATGTATACACGCACACACTAATGTGCTAATTGTTGTATTATCACTTTTTATGGGGATAAATTTAAAAACATTTTCTGTCTCGACTATCTTTCGCCATTTTACAATGGCAAAAGATAGTCAAGACAGAAAATATGTTTTAAAATTTATTTGGGTGTTTAGCTAATGCACTACAAGAAATGCTGATGGAAAAAGGTCAACAGCTGTGCAGTGCACGGTATGTAAAATAACAGTCACACAAGAGAACTCACAATAAAACAGCCTATTCTCCCTTCAATGTGCTGCACATATAGCTTGAGTTAATGTTAACTCAAGTTTCACACACGCATCACGTACATAATATTGCACACAATAGGTACATTTTGCATAATTACTTATCCATTACTGTCTTGTTTTTAAACCTCAGTATAAAAAGTGGTTAATAAACTGCTTCACTATACTACTTTATTTGTGTAATACTGTATATTTTTACAATGTCCAACACTGGATGAAGAAAAACTAGAAAAAAATACTGAAATGTGAACATTTTGACCCTATATTCAGTACTCTTAAGAAGAATATGAACCATGTCCAAAGTCCTCGGAAATCAGTGGGAGTCTTTCAATTTATTTTATGGGTTTAGATCAGTCCCTACAAATACAACTATAAAATGTTTTTTCCCTAGTCTCCACCCTTTAGTAAGTAGGTCTCCCACTTTTTGTAGCTTGCTACTACTGAAGTACTAATTTTTGGAACAGTATATTAAGAATGGCTATATTTTTATGGCATGGAGGTTATAGGGTCTGTTGTGGCCAAAGTGGTAAAAAAATTAAACTAATTATTTTATTAAAATAAGCCATGTAATTTAGGACGTGAAGGGAGAAAGAAGGATCTTGTGGCTACTCAGGAAATGCTCATACATCCCAGCTCTGTTACAGACTACCTGTGTGACCTTGCACAAGTCAAAATCTCTCTGGGTTCATTCCTGGCCCCATTGATGTCAATGGCAAAACTCCCCTTGGCTTAAAGGAGGCTCAGATTTCACCCCCCCAATGACTCAATTTCAAAGTGTAAAATGATATGATATGGCCCCAACCCCTTCCCCAGGGTTCTGAAGAGAATACAATACATCAATGAGAGGAGCTCAGGTCACGGCTATGATGTGGGACATAAATGCAGGTATTCAGGTAAATAACTACTGTACACCAACCCAGGACTTGGGTGGATTACTCACTGACATACACATGGCTGCGTTGTTATAAAGGTGGTCTTTCAGTGTTTCTTTTCACATACTCTGGTTGTTTCTGAGATCACTTTGAATTGTCCACTCTGAACAACTGCAGCTGAACATTGTTTTTTACCAGGCACCTAGCCACCTGGATAAATGAGTGTTTTAATGTGACAAGATTAGTGCACCCTGTGTGAAGTTAAGGCACCCATAGTTGTCTAGTGCAACAAGGAAAAGTGTGTCTGTGCAACGTTAAGCCAGAGAATCAGTTTTGCAGGAAACTTTAAACCCTGTGCTTTATTTGGTAAGAGTTCTGAAAGTAAAGCTGATTGTAATTAAGCAGCACTGCTGCTTTTGGTCTTTAATCCATCTTTATTCAAGCTCAAAAAGAACTACAGGAGTAGATGGCCAAATTGTCTAGCATCTTGTACCTTGCATAATCATTTGCACCTGTAGGAAACCAATGTAAAATATTCTGATCTGGTAGTGGTTTACACCCACTTTGTACTGGCATATATAACTAGACAAGGTGCAAGGCAGAGGCGAGACAGAACCATACTAAATTAAGAGAGATTAGGAAAAAGCATTCTGGAAAGAATGTCAACTCATTTCTATTCCAAAAAGGAATTAAGTTTCTTTGACCACTCAAAGGCCAGGAGAAATCTAATGTGAAACCTTACTGGAATTAAAATGGCAGGGGAGGGGGAAGTTACCTTTCCAATCACATACAGTGCCACTTTTTCTTCCTACTAGTTCAGAAAGAATTTATTCTTGTTCATTTATAAGATAGTTGAGTAAAAGGTGTTGAATCCTAAATATACACAGATTTGAAGAAGTAGTGGATTAACAGCTTTTCTGACTAAAAAGAAAACAATTTAGGAAAGTTTGAAAAGTAAGAGCTATATTACTGAAGTTACAAGTTGTAGCATTTGGAATATTTTCAACCAACACTTTTACTTTTCAAACTACAGAGTGCGAATCATGCATTAGATTATACTTGCTTAAATAAGTATAAATCAAGGTTTTATAAATGCACTATTTCAAATTTTCCCCCAAACAGTTTTCCATTTGATCCTAAGTCTGTGGTTTCTTTTGATGCATTTCTTACTGTATACATTGGACATTTACTTCCACATATTTTTAAAACAAGTTCTCCTTTTCTTTATAGGTTGAATTTGTATTGCTTTCATGCCTCATTAAGAGACTATAATCTTTTATTTACCATTTTACACTTCTCTTAAATTACATGTCCTCCTGCTAGCCACTGAAACTTGATTAGAGCAATTTATTATTACTGCATCAATTACAAACTAAGGGTAGGAAAACCAGGTTTATATAAATTAAGAATTACCCCAAACTTTTGCCCAAAACTTAAAATGACCCAGAATTACACTTACCTTAAAGGTTGAAAGAAATTGGAAAACTTACCTTTCCTATTTTCATGCAACTGTTTCTAGGTAAGACAAGAGGAGCGAAAATATATAATAAAGCTTTCATGGTATTTCCAGTCTAGTTGAGTAGGCCAAAGCAGTTCATTTTTTTAGACAGGCATCCAGACTTGTGTATTTAATCTAAACTTTTTGGATATTCATGAAACAAACAAAACCATCTTTTTGAGGTTCACCTGTCATTAGCTGTTTTCTGTCACTACCCAAGAAGTGACATCTCTGGAAATGACATTGCAAAAATAAAGGTCATTGAGTTGTTTACATTTTGATATGTTTGTGAACACTGCCTGTCAGGAGTAATATTTCCAAGTTCTGGCAGATCTCACCCCATCACAGTGCCTATGGACAGGTTATATTAGCAAGCTTTTTCCTCTCTACTATTATTAGCATTAGCCTTTAATTTCCATATGACATGCTAGAACATATACCACCATAGTTCCTCCCTATTGCCAAAAACAAACAAAGAGTTTGCAAAATATTCATTGGAGAAAATTCTGCCCTCTGAGGATCCTCCATACCACTCACAATGTAGCAGAACAAATAAGGTTCCAGGTAGGGTGACCAGATGTCCCGACTTTATAGGGACAGTCCCGATTTTTGGGTCTTTCTTATATAGGCTCCTATTACCCCCCACCCCCGGTCCTGATTTTTCATACTTGCTGTCTGATCACCTTAGTTCCAGGCTAGGGGTAGAAGGCTAAATTCTGGGACCCCATGCAAAGTGGATCTGCACCCCTGTGCTGGCTCCGTGGGAGGACTCTGCTCCGCAAGGTGCAAGGTTGTGGGGGAGAAGAGTTAGCAGTAGGAAGCATTCACAACTGCACAGATCCACTGGCTGTCTCCCTACTACTGCCACCCACACAAATATATGTACATGGGTGGGTACGCTCAGGTGTTACAAAGTCCATTGTAGCATGTCTGGGGGCATGCAAAGAGGGAGATTACTTCTCTTCCCTAGTGCCTAGAAAACTCCCCAGAGCACAACTTGGTTTGCTTGGCTTGTGGACCTCAATTAGCATTTGCCTTGATGACAACTCTGCTTATTTCCTGTACAGTCCCATAAACCATATGCAGCTCATTTACTGTCTAGTTCCATTGTCATCATATTGTTATTCAGTTTTATACACATTTTGAAAATGTACTTCCAGCCAGAAGCATAAGACTGGCCATGCTGGCTGAGACCAATGGTCCATCTAGCACAGTATTCTGTCTTCCAACGACCAATGCCAGGTACTTCAGAGGGAATGAACAGAAGAGGCAATCATTGAGTGATCCATTCCCCGTGACCCATTCCTAGCTTCCAGCAAGCAGAGGCAAGGAGCGAGGAGTTGCAACCCTGACCATCTTGGCTAATAGCCTTTGATGCACATATCCTCCATGTACTTACCTAATTCTTTTTTGAATCCCATTGTAGTTTTAGCCTTCACAATTTCCCCTGGCCACAAGTCCCACAGATTTAATGTGCACTATGTGAAGAATTACTTCCTTTTGGTTGTTTTAAGCCCACTGCCTATTAATTTCGTTGGGTGACCCCTGATTCTTGTGTTATGTGAAACAGTACATAGCACTTCCTTATTAACTTTCTCCACATAATTCATGAGTTTATAGACCTCTACCATATCCCTCCTTAGTCATCTCTTTTCCAAGCTGATGAGTCAGTCTTTTTAATATCTCCTCATACGGAAGCTGTTCCATATCCTTAATCATTTCTGTTGCCATTCTCTGTACCTTTTCCAATTCTAATGTATTTTTTTGATGGGGTGACCAGAATTGCATGCAGTATTCAAGATGTAAGAGTACCATTGCTTTGCATAATCACTCAAACTAAGACATTTTGAAGGTGACATGGGAACAGAACAACTCAGCTTGCTCTTTTAGAGCTCCTTGCTCATCAATCCATGGATGGAGTCCCATTGCTGACAATGCCAGAGTGCCAGGCACCTTTCCAAGGGCAAAGGCACCAAGCTGGTGACTACACATGGGGAAAGAGACAAAATGGCGACCCCAGAGCTAATAGGGTATTGGAATACCTGGTCTACAATGATCCACCAGATGTGGGAAAGAAGAGTCACTGTTCAGAAATCCACCTAGGATCCACAACAGAAACAGAAAACTATAAAAAATGAAAACAGTTAATAAAATATCAAGTAATAAGTCATGAAATATTAATAGAAAAATTTCTTGGGCAATGCAATATAATGGGAAAAATATGTACATAACAGAAAGAGATGAGGATAAATTGTGAGAGCTGCCAAAGACCTCCATTGCCTATAGAGCCAGGGAGCAGTAGTACCACAACATAAAATAATGTGAGCCTTCTGTAGGAAATATATTGGCAGTAATATTTCAGTGCTTATTATTTGGACTAAGCCCACACTATATCTCGCTTTGTATAAAGCTCAGAGACTTTAACATTAGCGGCATTTCTGATCCACCAGGCTCACTCACTACAAGTACCTAAACCAAAGTTTACATAAAAACCTAGATT
The DNA here is from genome assembly GCF_028017835.1 of Emys orbicularis. NCBI lineage: Eukaryota > Metazoa > Chordata > Testudines > Emydidae > Emys > Emys orbicularis. The sequence goes on along the minus strand of NC_088687.1, from coordinate 90,372,556 downwards.
TGTTTGTTCTTAACACAAGTATAGAGAAAGATTTACAATTCCAAGCACAAAAATATTACTACATTGTTCTTCCACACTGCTCCTCATTTGCATAATTAAAAGCTGGCAGCTCGTCATTCACTGTTCAGTTCCTTTACCTATTTGAAATATTATGATCCACTTTTTTCAGTGTACTTAATTACAAAATAAATTTACAGCCTATAAATTAATAATACTAATTGCCAACAATCTAGTTTAGGAGGTAATCAGTTTCAGATGACTTTTCTGTAACTCTGTATTTTAGGGCTAAATGCTTCCCCGCCCACACTATGACAAGATGGAGTAGCCAGGCATGGCACAGGGTGGATTTCATGAAGGTTGGAGTGTAGAGAAAGGACATTCCTCTCAGGCTTCCAGGATGCAAGGTGGTTGTAGAGCCCAAGTCCCTTCTGTTCTGCATCCCTGTTTCATGGATGCCAACAGCCAGTGGAGCCACATAACAATCTATGTGCTGGCACCATTTTGCCTGTCAATCCCTGTTCTGCATCACCCAGGGATCCAAGTCACCTATGCAGGCTCCCTAAACATGGCCATACCCACAGTCATGCAGACTGTGTCTGGAGCCTTCTGAAACAGCAGGAGAGGAGACAAAATTTGCCTTTTCGTACAGTGTACTGTGTTTAGTAAATCACAGAGTATCCTTTATACCAAAGAGACACATTATGTAGTAATATACCATAATCACACTATCTAATCAAGGCATTTTTACTCATGTTTTTATTATTTCTGAAAACTTCAACTTTCAAAATTACATGATGGACAAAAACTTGCGACTAGGCAGGAAAACGGATTCACACTAGAGCTCATCACCTTTCAAGGCCTCATTTCCAATTCCTTTCTAGCCATCACAAAGCAAGCTCAGTAACTCAACTAAAGGGGGGTGATCAAGACATTCAAGTTTGCATGCTTTTCAGATTCTTTCCCAGACTTATACAAACCAATTTGTTCATTTGGGCTGGAAATCAATAGGCTCTCCTAAGAAACCCAAACAGTTCATCAACAGGGTGAAACTAGCAATCTTTGTTGGAACTTTGTTAGCAGTGTCTTATCTCTCCTATTTTGTCTTCTCCTTTCTCTTTCAATTATGTTTGTACTCTAAATGTCTATTCCTGCCTTCATCTCTGCTCTCATTTCAACTTGCTTTCCCTCTCCCTTTCTCTGCTGCACCCAAACCTCCCTGCCACTAAAAAACAAACAAAACACTTACTTTTCCATTATCACCTTCATTGTTCTACTTTCTTCCCATACTGGAACTCACTTGCTTTCTTGCTGTGGCTCCCTCAAATCCTTCCTTAAAAACATAATACCACTGCATAGCCTATCTTCCAATGAAATGAATATTGGTAGGCAAAGAAGACGTTTAGTTAAAATAATTATGATACTGTGCAGAAATACATCTGGTGATTACTTAGTCCATTATGGGCCAAATTCTGCTGCCTCCTACACAGAGGCAAGTTATACCAGTGCAGCTGCACCGCACAAATGAACATGATTTGAGGTGCCTGCTAAGAGGGGCTTCCTGCGCAACTCTGTTTGGTAGCAGACAAGGGCAGGGTGAGGAAAACAGGGGAGACCAGTGGATCCGTTGGCCAATACTGCATTGCTGAGCAGGAACACAAGAGCACTGGGGACTTTCAGAGCTGGAATAGCACATGCAGAGCAGTTGTGTTGCTGCTCCACCCTGCTGCAGACAGCAGGATAGGAGTGGGAGGAGTGTGTGTATGTATATACACATGGGAAGGGTATAGGTAGTAGAATGTGGCCTATAGGTCTACACAAAGAATTTTAGAATGTAAGCTTCTTGCCTTTTTCTGTACTGTATAGCAATGAGTGCACTGTTTGTAGTACACAAATAAACAAAACTATTGACTGCCAGCATTAATTAACTTTACAATAAGAAGTTAGGTAACTGATTCCCTTTCAAGACTATAAGTATAATTTAGTTTAATGCCAGTACTTTTTATAATATGGTGTATGCCAATTAAAAACACACACACACACACACACACTTTTCATGCAGGTATTTTGGTACAGCAGTAAAACTGTTTCCAATCTTGGCTCCTTTGTTCAGTTTGTTATGGCACTGATTATGCCTTTAATAGAGCAAAACAATTTTATCAGCCCTAGCTTTTGTCCTTTTAAACTGAAGAAATCTGAAAAAAGTCTTTAAAATACCTTGTTTAAGATATAATGGGGAAAAAATATTAAAAGCCAATAAAGTACTGCATATACTGAATAACAATTATTTCCTGGTCAACAGAATTACTTATCAGTGGTAATTATACTAAGTAAGTGTTTACTGGAATAGTAATGGAACATGGTGCCTTTTGCCTATAAATCACTTTGGATTGAATGTGGTCTAGTTCCTAACACATTTTTAAATGGGCAAGATTCCACATAGTAATAATAAAAAGAAATCACTACTCTATTGGGTCTCTGAGCAAAGAAGCCCAGAATTCAGATATATGGGCTGAACTTATTTCCACAAGTGGTTCTTCCAGGCCATTATAAGTTACATGTATTTTGGTAATTGTAATAGATGTTGTACAAACGTATAAGATGACAGAATAGTTACTTCAAAGAACATACAATCTAATTTAAATCAAGAGCACAATAAGTGTATATAACAGACAATAGAAGAAAAGGGGACAGGGAGGAAGAGAATGGGAATACATGCTTGCATAGCTAACCTATATCAATAGCTCAAAGCTGATGATGGAAGTATATTAGCATGATTATTTGGGAAGCTTGCATAACTGTTCCCCTTGATAGACCTGTTCTTCAGACAAGAAGTAGTCACTAGTATTCAGAACTATGAAACCAGCACCTTTTAGGAGCATCGTTTTCATTCCAAAAACAGTATATTTTAATTGGAGTGTTCAAAGGTACCAAAGCTTTTTGTTTCCAAATTACCAAAACACAGAAGTGTTGTACCCCAAACTGATTAGATATGCAACTACAGAGACAGGTTAAAAAAACGTAAGCCATTAATACACTGTAGGGGTTCTTCATCATTCTTGTCCCTTCCTTATTCGGTGGTGGAGACTTTTATAGCCTTCTTCCAAAACTCAAACACCATGCTTTCCTGCAGATTGGCCTGAGGTCTGCTGATATTTGGACCATATACCGAGGCCTTGATCTCCCCCTTGGTTGTCTTCCATCCACAGTCACTACAAGAGCCATCCTCCCAATATAGCTCCCATGTCTCCACTGGATGTGCCCATACCAATGTAGCCTCCCTCAACTTCAATTGGAGCTATCTGCATTAGACCCTTTCCTGCCTCATTTCATTTCCCCTCAGGGAGCGTCCAACCATTTGATCATCTCAACATCATCTTTCCCTGGTGGAGAACATACTGATTTCTTTCCTAGTGACTGGCCAAGACTCTGTTCTGTACATTTGGATGGGTCAACCTGCAATTTTATACACACTATTTTTTTTAAAATAAATAAGCCATTATTGGCATCTTTCGTCACAAACAACTGGAGTCAGCTCCCACCGTATGCACCCAACAGCTTTAGTGTGATGCTGGGCATCACTCAGAAGGGCACCATTGCCAGCAACTGCTGATCCTAGATATTTCTTTCACTCTTCCAATATCTCAGCTTGTGATATCCTGTATTATGGAGCCTCCTCTCTGTTATCATAGCCTAGGTCTTACCAACATTCACTAATTCCAGCTTGTTCAAAACTACGTTACCACTGTTCAAAGTTGGTTTGAGGGTGCCCCAGTCTTCCACATATATCACTAAGTCAGAGAACAGCATGTTTGAAGGTTTTGTATATCCTCACTTATCACATCCATGATAACCACAAACCCAAAAGCAGTGAAGGCTAACCCCAGTGCAGGCCAACATTTAGTGGGAATTCTCAACTGTAGCCCCATTTAGTTTTGGCTAAATTGTCAGTGGATCAGAAGGACATCTTGCATACCTCTGTCACATACGCCACCAAACTAGCTCTGTTGATACGCCTTCTCCAGGTCCACATAGACCATGCCCAGTTGCGGTCTCTTTTCTCTGAGCTTCTCCATGAAGATTCATAGTGCAAATATAGTATCAGTTGTGCTGATAGCTGGTGTTAATCCATACTGACCCTTCCAAATGTCAACTATTCCATGCAGAAGCTTTTTAATAATCTTTTCCCATACTTTCACAGAATGGAATGTCAGCTTAATTGGGCAACAATTCGTACAGTGTAATATTCATTTATGTTTAAACATAGGCACCACAGAGCCATGGGTTGGGATGAGAATATAATCTTCAGTGAAGTCAATATGAGGCTCTCTGGTTTACACAGCTTCAGCCAACATAAACTAGTGCCAAGGGACCAATGTATGCATGCCAAGAGAAGTAGTTAACATTGTGAGATATGTCTGCAGCTTCCCTTATACTAGGGGACTTGTAGGGCACCATCATATTCTAAAGCTGATCTTCTCCCCCATCCCGACCTGCTGACCATTCCAAAAATAACGTGAATACAGATACAATCTCAAGATGAAAATACTATTATAGAAAATGGATCTTAAAACATACATCAGGAAGCTCATCCAGTTCCTCAAAGGCACTTCATACCACAACAATATTGTAGAACTCCAGAAAAACTGGAGGGGGGGGGGGAAATCTTGACCCCACTGAAGTAAATGGTAAAACTCTCATTAACTACAGTGGGACTAGTATTACATCCTAAATTTCTAACTTCACAATGAAGAGGAGAAATGTGGTTGTGTAGAACTTTTAAACTGTGGGTACTGTCTATTGACTGTACCTTTAAAGTCTGGATAGTCTGTACTGGCAAAGTTCAAAAATCTTGCCAATTACAAGCACTTCAGATGAAATTGTTTGGAGATGCAAAGTAAGGATTCAGTGGAGCTGGTTGTAGCTTGTGAACAGATCCATTCATTGTGCTAATTTGATTAATTTTTGCTATTACTTTATTTTTCTCGTTATTCTCATCCAATTAAAGTCACTGCAGTTAAGTAAAATGGCAAATTTGGCTTACTGGATTTCAAATGAGAGCACATTTTTCAAGTAATATTTCATAGGTCACCATAACAGATTGGGGATTGGTCCTGCTTTGAGCAGGGGGTTGGACTAGATGACCTCCTGAGGTCCCTTCCAACCCTGATATTCTATGATGATTTAAAATGTGGATGGCTGAAGGTGATGGTCTATGTTAGAATAGCCAGGGTGGCTGGGGCATGTCCTGATTCAGCATTTCCACTCAGCACCTTCTATCCACCGGGTTCCAATATAGTTTCAGCATCAAACTAAAAGCTGTCCCTCCCAATATAATTCCAAAAGGCAGGTAGGGGTGGAAATAGACCCTGCCCTCTTCAAAAAGGGGATTCCCCTGGAGTGCAGTGGGTCTCTCTGGTGCAAATCTAGAAGTTGCAAAGTTAACTCAAAACATCTTCTTAGCCAGGTGCTGCTACACATTTCTTATCAATCCCTACTTTATTCTTTTCAAGAGGAAGAAGGGTGTGCAGAAGTGGCCAGAAGGAAGCTACCTGTACTTTTATTTTAACTCGCATAACTACTGCTGATCTAAAGACATTTTTCAACTTTTATTTCTACAGATAGTGGTTAAGAATTGTGTGTCCAACATTTTAAACTTACAGTAGATGGGCTAATACATACTCTAGCTCCTGCTGTCCTGAAAGCATTTTCCAAGTGGCACTTTTCTGTACAGTAGGAGGGAATTTAATAGCGGTGAATTTCTTAAATGTAGATGGATTTTAAAATCATCCACTAAACTCCTGCTGTCTTGCTAACTTTCTCCAAATAATATTTTTACAGAGAGAGTGGGATGTGCTTCTTTTAGCAGTTCATTTCCCACCTTTTTTCCAGTTGAAACTTCAAGAAGTTTCATTTCACAAAAGTTGAGAAGTATACTGACCATTTGGCTCTATCCATTATCGTAGCTTTAAAATACTACTTATCATATGCTTCTGTCCTCAGTGCCAGATGCCATTTGCTGTTGAAAAATCCCTCAAGAAATACAATAGTAGCCGGGATCATAAAAAAAAAAAAAAAAAAAAAAAGCACGCCTGATCCAAAAAATTTTCTACTGAACTTCCATAGGATTTTGATCAGACAGTCACAACTAAAAGTTTTCTCCCCACTCTTGAAATAATGGCAGTAGGATTGCTCCTACAAGTTCAGTAGTGAGGGCAAAATTATATGACTGCTATTAATGTTTTGTGAGAACCACAAGCAAACCTAAAAATACCTTTGGTCTAAGAATCCTTTAGATGAGGTAGTATTCAGTACCCCACTGTTATAGATCAACCCTAGCCCATCTAGCTAGAATGTGAGAAATATGGATGAAGAGAAGAAACAGGAAACAAAATACACATTTTACTGGGAGCTACATGTGTATATCGCAAGAAAGCATGAGAGTTAAAATGTGGATAATCAGGATTCAATCATTTTAAAATGTTCTAACATCTACTACTTTTTCTATAACTAACACTTCAGGGTTCTGCTCTGAAGTAAATGATTTAATCATTTGAAACCAGTTCCAGGTAATTCTATATTAGACTTCTATTCTGTCCAGTAAAGATGAACAGCTCATGGAACTAAAAAATGGATGGTGCAAGTGATAATTAACTTCAGTTGCTATGTGCTGTCCAGTAATAAATAAATAAATAAATAAGTATACACACACACTTTTAAAAGACCCATTTCCCAAAGATGAAAACAAACAATCATGAGCAAAACTGAGTGGGAGGAAATATTTAAACAAAATATATGAATAATAATTGGGAATTTATGAATGTTTTATTAGATGAACCTCACAGCCAAAAAAAAAAATTCTACTCTCAAAGTAAAAGAAATACATGAAAATATGGAGAAACTCATAGCAAAGATTGCAAGTCAGCAGACAGATGTTGCAGGCAATTGAAAAGGGAAGCTAAACGTATCAGTAATAAAAAAATAACCGTTAGGTTTACAAAAAGATATTACATTTAAAATTATTTAAATATAATATCAAACAAAATTCTAACAATGGTACAGGTGTGATACTTAATAAGGACGGTAGAATTGTCAATCATGATGCAGAAGTATTCACTAAATGTTTCTGTTCTGTATTCCATAAGAATCAGAATGATGTATTTACATTTTACAGTGATGAAATATCCTTTCCAAGAGTGGCTAAGAAGGATTTTTAATTAGAGTAAGCTGAACATATATTAATATTATTCCTAACATAAGTTTTGGGAAGTTATTATACTCTCCTGACAATTCTATTCACCCATGTCAAGTATCCCATAACACCACCCTGTATTAGCTGAAGTTAGCTTTGGCTTTAGAAAATAGGAAAACTGTCAGGATCAGTGTATACAAGAGTTTTACACCATAGCAACATGTAGGGAGTTACTCTCACAGGCTAATGTTGGAATGTTCCAAAGGAAAATGTCAAGATATATGAATGTTCTACTCCTGTACAAACCTAGGAAGTGACTTCTCACCCCTTGGAACCTGAAATGCATATGTTCAGAACAAAAAGACTTAAGGCAGTGGAGGGCAACCTGCGGTCTGTCAGGTGGTTCGCTGTTCCTGGCCACTGGGAGCTGCGGGCGGCCAATGTAAAAAAACCTGTCTCGCAGCCCGCCAGTGGATTACCCTGATGGGCCACGTGTGGCCCACGGGCTGCAGGTTGCCCATCACAGTAGTTCTAATGCTTGCTCTCTTTGGCCCTACTATTCTTTCATTATTTGTTTACAGTGCAACAAGAGACACTGAGGGAGCCCTCACATCAAGATATCCCATAGCCCAGTGGCTAGAGCACCAACATGAGAGGTAGTGAGGGAACATGAACTGGGGGGTTCTCACATCACAGTTGAGTACCCCAACCACTGGCCTAAGAGCTATAAGGAAGCTCCTGCTCATCCTTCCCTAGTTTTTTTTTTATTTTAAAAACAGTGTAGGCATCTAACACCAGGAGGGGGTTTCCAGCTGAGAGAGGTACTCCTCTGAAGCCCAGGTTTAGGCCCCCCACTTCCAACAGAGGGGCTAATTTAAGTGAATCCAGAGGTGAAAGCAAGCCGGTGTGCCGTACCAGGGTGGATCGGCTTCCCCTGGCGGCAATTTAAAGGGCCCGGGGCTCCCGCAGAGGCTGGAGCCCTGGGCCCTTTAAATTGCCGCCAGAGCCCCGCTGCCGGAGCCCTGGGAAAGCGGTGGTGGGACTTGGGCAGCGATTTAAAGGGCCTGGGGGCACCTGCTGTCGCTACCACCCCTGGCCCTTTAAATCGTCCCCGGAGCCCTGCTGCCAGAGCCCTGGGGTAGCCCCTGGCCCTTTAAATCGCCGCCAGAACCCCACCGCCTCCTCCCCAGGGTTCCAGCAGCAGGGCTCTGGGGACTATTTAAAAGGTCTGGGGCTCTGGTAGCCGCTACTGCCCTGGGCCCTTTAAATCATCCCCGGAGCCTGCCGGAGCCCTGGGGTAGCAGGGGCAGGGTTCCGGCGGCGATTTAAAGGGCCACGGTCTACCCCAGGGCTCTGGCAGCAGGACTCTGGGAACGATTTAAAGGGCCTGGGTAGCGACAGCTGGAGCCCCGGGCCCTTTAAATCACCGCCCGAGCCCCTGGCTGCCACTGCTACCCCAGGGCTCTGGCAGTGCGGCTCGGGTGGCGATTTAAAGGGCTCGGGGCTCCCACTGCCGCTACCCTCCGGGGCCCTTTAAATCGCCACCTGAGCTGCGCTGCCAGAGCCCCAGGATAGTGGCAGCAGGACTCTGGCGGTGAGTTAAAGGGCCAGGGGCTCATGGCTGCTGCTACTGCAGCGGAGCCCCGGGCCCTTTAAAGCTCTGCCAGAGGCAGGGGCCCCCTCCAATAGAGATTTAAAGTGCCCAGGGCTCCACTGTGGTAGCAGCAGCTGGAACCCCGGGCCCTTTAAATCACGCCCGGGGCTCCCAGCCGCCTCTGCAGCTGGTAGCCCCGGGGGTGATTTAAAGGGCCCGGGGCTCCCAGCTGCTGCTACCACAGCCCCAGCCCCTTTAAATCTTGATTTAAAGTGCCCGGGGATTTAAAGACCTTGCCCCTTCCGGTTGAGGCCCCGCCCCCTCCTAAGGACTCCAGAGTACCGGTAAGTCCTTTAAGTTACTTTCACCCCTGAATGAATCCCATTCTGAGGCACCTGTTTCTCCCCATTCATTGTTTGGGGAGCGTAGATGCTGAACTCAGGCGTTCAGACTCCCAATGATATTCTAGGCACCTAGAAATTGGACATGGTGACACTCAGCCTCACCACGCCTAAGTTTCTTTGTGAATCTAGCCCATGGTGTCTTATGTAGATACAGAGGTGAAATCATGTCACAATTTATAAAGTAGCAGCTTCAGAGCTGGGTTCTCGCCATAAAGACAAAATGAAAAATAAGGGTCTTCTTGAATAATAGAGGTGTTGATCATAAAATAAGTCTTCAGTAGGCAGTGAAATATACTCTGATGAAAGCAGCAGATAGTATTGGACTAGACTCAGAGCATTCAGGTACCAAGAATTGCTTTAAGTGTTCATCATAAAGCATGTTTCAATATTAATAAAATAAACATCATACATTACTGTACAGACAGTGCCTAGGGGCAGACACTATTAGATAAAAGCAGCCAACAGGAGAACTGGCAGTTTAATAAGATATAAAACTATTGTAATTTAAGTAATTATGGAAGATTAACTATATTTGTAATAAACATTAATGAAGATTAAGAAATATGTAAAAATAGAGACATGTATGTGTATCACTCATATGGTGTTAAACCTTAGGAAGTATGTTTTAGTAATCAGTTGGTGGGTATAACAAAATGTTCCCAGGTGTTCATTATAAAATAATATAATACTTGTACAAAGTATGTTTTATGAGGTATCATCTGATTAATGACCAGCAAATCAAGTTATGTCCTGATAAAAGATATGTGGGACCATTGTATGAGAAGTTACAAGATTCCACTGTATAGTGTTAACACATGTTCCAAACTGAGGTTGGCAAATAAATCTGTCTCAAAGAAATGTGTGCTTTGCTTAATTTGTATTTAAGCAGTAAACAGTCATCAAGCAGGAAGAGGAGACAAAGGAAGCCCCAAAAGATTAGGGAAAGCAACAGGAACATCCTTCCATATAGACTTCTTGTCTCCTGGTACCCAGCTGGAAATGTTTTTTTCAAGAGGGAAAGGGAAGGACAAACACCCCAAGGCACCATTATTTCTCTCCCTGTCCACTACATTCATGGTACCTGAAGGACAAAGGAAGCAGCGTTGGACGTGGGGAAGGGTCCTCACCTAAGAAGTTTGGTCCATAAGACTGCTGAGAGCATGTGGTGAAAAACCTTTGATTTGAATTTAGCATAGTTTGTTAAGTTAGGCACGAGTTGAGTTGTATCGTTATTTTACTTGTAACCATTTCTGACTTTTATGCCTCATTACTTGGACTCACTTAAAATCTTTGTACTTAATAAATGTGTTTTAGCATTTTATCTAATCCAGTGTCTTTTAATTGAAGTGTCTAAAAAACTCCATTTGGGGTGGCAAGTTATGTGCATATTATTTCTACTAAAGCAAAACAGACTTTTTATAAATTTTTATTGTCCAGGAGAGGGGATGTACATTTTCAGGGAAAATATAAGACTGGAAGTGGTTGAGGTCACCCTGCTATATAACCAAGGTTGGTAAGGGCCTTGGTGTGGCTGGCTGCAGCACACACACAGACACACACAGACACACACACACACACACACACACACACACACACACACACACACACACACAGACATAGTTGTGAGTGACTTGCATGCTGGAGCAGTCCAGGCTAGAGGCTACAGCAGCAAAGCAGTGTAAAGAGGACCCCAGGTTAGAGGGCAGAGGTGACATCTACTCAGTCTGGATTGTACCCTGGTATGTCACAGTGGTATAATAGCCATTTTCAAACTAAGGACAAATTCTGGCCCTAGCAGAGAAGTACTACCAGGCTTTGCAGCCATTGACATCCGAGCAGCTCAAGGGGAAGAAAATGAGAAAGGATCTCATCTGAGGCAGCCACGTAGAGTTTTCTACAACTATAACTTTCCCTCAAGAGCAGAGACATGGATTCCATCCAGTCTGACATTTTATCAGTTGGACCCTTGGAGAGGATTTGGGTGAAGGCCCTAGGTATGTGCTCTGCTGGTATACAAAGAAGATACTGCACATACATCAGACCTGTTCTTCCCTCTCTACACTGGCTTCCTATAGAATATTAGGTCAAGTTGAAGGTCTCTGTCCTTACTTTCAAGGCACTCAATGGCCTGGACCATGGCTACTGAACACATTGCCTAACACTCTGGGAGGAGGACCAGGGTTAATGACTCCTCTCCTCAGGCACAATGGAAATTTCTACAATAGGGTAAAGTTAGTGGGGGGGGATACACAGCTTTCCTGGGGACTGGTCAAGACTGGGGAAATGTACTCTTACAGAAGCTAAGGACCATCAGAAGTCTCATCACCTTCTCTTCCAAGTGAAGCTGCACTTTTTTGATTTTGCCTTCTTTAACATATCCACAGAGTGCACATTAAAAAAAAAAAAAATGTACCAAAACCCTACATTGCACATACAATTCTCCCCCTGGAAAGAGGTTTAGAAAGAGAGAACAAACTAAATGTGAAAAATATTAGTTATGTTGTATAATAGGCTACAGGAAGGCATTCAGATACTGTAGTAATGAGTGAGATAAGAACCTATATAGAACAGAATACAGTATGTTAAGCTTTTAACAGGCTTTCAAAATCAAAAGCAGAGACAGATTTAATTTCTGAAGTAAAATGTATCCTCTCACTTTATGTTTCTTAATAAGGGAAACACCTTGTGCTGGTGGGAGATCTTATCAGCCAATCTACTGGGAAATTAGAAGAGCACTTACTCTAATCAACATTTATTCTATTCCTTAGTGAAATATCCCCCAAAAGAGAATCCATCACATGTTGATAACCACGACTTTGGTATGCAGCCTAGTACTGCTTTTAAAGAAAAAAGCGTCCATGATGCCAACGTGCATGTCTGTATCTCTGCTTTCTGCATCTGAATGGTAACAGAAGTCTTGTGTTGGCTTCAAACTTCAGTCAATGCCATTTGTACAATCAATACCGCAGCGAATCACCAGTTTGTTAGACTGAGCTACTATCAACAGCAGCACATATGCAAGTGGTCCCAAAGTGACAGCTAGAGAGGAAACAGTAGACTGGCAATACTTTTTTTCTTGGCAAGATCATGCATGCTTGGCTCTGATCTGCCTTGTAGCAGTAGAGTAAAATCAGGACCCTAGCCTGGCTGCACAAGGAAGATTTGCATCCCCCAAAGCTTTTATGTATTATCTCTGTGTTGATGCAGCCATCATGTAAGGCCATATGCTCTACTTCATGCCTAAAACAGCATGGGAGGAAAGCGGCAGCCGCCTGACAGATCCATCTGCTGTATCATTCCCTCTGCCAGACCAATAGTTGTGCAGAGCCAGAAGGGGTCATAGCAATGATTGATATGATTTACAATGCAGCCACATGATCTGTTGGAATACTAAGGGCAGATCCAATTAATCTTAAGTGAAGTCTCTGCATGTATGCACTTCTGCACCCACACCCGCTGTGGTAGCATTGCTTGTACGAGTGCTGACATTAAGTGGCAGCCACCAGCCCCACTCCCATGATCTGTTAGAACCACAGAGCGGGAATTACTGCTCTTCTGGGCTTTTGTAATTTACAGTGTTTTGTGCTTATTAAGTTGCACACTGAGTGCCTCTTCCCAAGACTCTGCCCTTTTCCCACATGGCCTTGACCAATATGCATTATAGCTCCTGTGACATGACTAGAGAGTGGATAGAAGTTCATACTCTGAATTATTTCAATCTTTGGCTTCTTTTCACAAAGTGTGAAGAGAGGTATATAGGCCTTCTTTCCCCTTTCTTAGTCTTTATTCAGGAAGAACTCAGAGAGCAGAACACTTTGATCACTTCAAGATATCCCTGTAAATAAGGATTTGATGCTTAACATATGCCCGTATAGGTAGAAAGAACAGTTTTGGAGGCAACAAACATACTGATGGCTTTTCAGTTTAATAATTCTATAACAGCATAGGATTTGAGAATGATCGAGTCAGGCCTTTAATATGTGGCCTTTGCTAAGAACTAATGTAAGGGTTTCTTTTCTTTGGCGCACTTTTGTGGTGGTTTGTGATAACAATCCTTTACAGCCATTTTTACTTTACATACATTCCATCCCACAGAAATAGAATCAGAAATACATTGTATGAATTACTTTCCAACATTGCAACATATAACACAAAACTGTTGAGTTTATCTGCTGAATTTTCCTTTAGATAAACCTAAAATATCAACATGCACTCTACAGAAAACAAATACATAAAGTTACACTGCTTGTAGAGGGACAAGGATTATATATGTTTACTTTCAAAGCCCACTGCAGACAGAAAATTGAATTAGAGGTATCAGTGTCTGGCTTTAAAAAGAGCAGAAAAGGGCTGTGTTTAATCACTCTGCTATAGCACTTGTTATAAATTAAGTCTAGCATCATCTAGCTGGTATTATAAGGATTCCGGTGGTGTCAGCTATTGAGTTTGTTCAGATAATACTAGCTTTGCATCTTCCATGGAAATATACTCTAAGATTATTAATAATAAATCCAATATGGGAGTGCTACAGAATATACTAGACACTGTTTGCTTAGTATTGCAGAATCTTAGTTCTAATGTAAAAATAATTAAATGCCCTCTATTTGAGCTTAGAAAAGGGTCACCTCTTTCAGCCACTATACTATTTTGAAAATCAATTTACCAGGACAATAGCTACAGCATAGTTTACCAAACGTATAGAAAACAGCTACCTACTCCTGAGACTTGGTCAGATATAATTATAAACATGTTCATGAACGAATTGTTCATTTAAATTATATTAGCTGAAAACAATATAGTGAGTAATTTATATGGATGTACTTTCAGTCACTTTAAAGTATTTACTTAGATCCGTGAACTACTAAGCTGGGGGGAGAGGTAGATAAGCTGGGCAGTAGGGATAGGGTCCAGAGTGACCTAGACAAATTGGAGGATTGGGTCAAAAGAAATCTGATGAGGTTCAACAAGGACAAGTGCAGAGTCCTGCACTTAGGAAGGAAGAATCCCATGCACTGCTACAAGCTGGCTGGCTGGGTAAGTAGCAGTTCTGCAGAAAAGGACCTGGGGATTACAGTGTACTAGAAGCTGGATATGAGTCAACAATGTTGTTGCCAAGAAGGCTAACGGCATATTGGGCTGCCCTAGTAGGAGCACTACCAGCAGATCAAGGCAAGTGATTATTCCCCTATATTCGGCACTGGTGGGGCCACATTTGGAGTACTGAGTCCAGTTTTGGGCCCCCCACTCCAGAAAGGATGTGGACAAATTGGAGAGGGCAACGGAAATTAGGGAGCTGGGGCACATGACTTACAAGGAGAAGCTGAGGGAACTGGGCTTAGTCATTCTGTAGAAGAGAAGAGTATGGGAGGATTTGAGAGCAGCCTTCAACTACCTGAAGGGGGGTTCCAAAGAGTATGGAGCTAGGCTGGTGTCAGATGACAGAACAAGGAGCAATGGTTTCAAGTTGCAGTGTGGGAGGTCTAGGTTGGATATTAAGAAAAATCTCTTTCACTAGGAGGATGGTGAAGTATTGGAATGGGTTACTTAGGGAGGTGATGGAATCTCCATCCTTAGAGGTTATGGCCCAGCTTGACAAAGCCCTGGGTGGGATGATTTAGTTGAGATTGGTACCGCTTTGAGCAGGGGGTTGGACTAGATGACCTCCTGAGGTCTCTTCCAAGCCTAATCTTCTATGATTCTATGCTATGCAAACAATTGTTTTTTATCCTATATTTGACAGCCCTGCTATGTTATAGCTGACCTAATTAAGAAGGAAGGAATTCTGCCTTCATCATATCCTAGGCATATAAAGATTCTTAACACAGTATTGCCAAGGCCAAGCATTTTTTTTTTAAAGTCACTCAAGCCACACAAAAAAATAAAATCTATGCGATTATTACAAAAAATAATTTTTATTATCCTCTTTTTGAGCCTTTTGTGTAACTCACTTCACATTTGCAGGCTTTTGTTTGTCAGTTTGATTGCTAGAAATTTACCTCTTTTATAATGAAAAAAGGACATTTTCTCACAATCACATGCTTGTAGGAGCTAGGGCTTTAATAAAAATCCATCTATCATCATGATATTTGGCAACTCTGAAGCCCACCCAATGTGCATTCATTAAAGAATCCTTTCCCTATAATGGAGTATGACTGTAATTTTCCCATTGACACCTCAAAAACAATGACTATTTACTTTGTTACCTGATCTTTAGAAGCGTCTACCATGAGGGATAGTATGGAGATCCATACATTAGTAGACGGAGAGATGCTACATGACATGTGTTATCTTAAATCACATGTAAAAAACCCCAATGCCTAAATTTGAAGGTAAATACCCATACACATTACTGTGATATATTGGAATGTATTTAGCAGTGCTGGATCTGTTTAAGTGAATTTGTAGTAATAGTTTAAGCAATTGCTTATGTTGAATCAGTTATATAGTGCCTACTATATTTTTCTTCCTTCTCTCTGCAATATAAGAGGCAGCCATCATGGTTCCAACCATATGTACCAGTCTGTTTCAGGGACTTGTGCTATATCCACCATACACTACAATTGGAGACAAGGATTCCAAGAACCTTCTATGCACCAGAGTAGCAAGACAGTTTATAACATTGATAGATTAAGGGAGAAAGGAGAGATGTCTGCTAAAAGGTGACTACTCCAAACTACTAAACTAACAGCAGCAAGGTGAAGTGGCAGCCTATACTGTAACAATAGAGACCTTCAAAAGTGCTATCGAGGAGTAGCCCACATATATAGAGACAGACTAGAGCAGTATTTTGAAGTGAATCAGATTCCCCCAGAAAACCACATAACAGCATTACCAAGTGTGATGGGGGAAAAGCAGAGTTTCCTATGCAGTCTGATGACCCCAGAGAAGCCAGCAAGTAAAATATTTAAAGGGATGGTGCAAATTGTTCAAGAGCACTTCGCACCCAGGCCCAATTATAGCAGACAGCTTCATGTTTCATAAGAAGAATCAACTTGAAGGTGAATCTATTTCCTTCTTTGCAACAGAGTTTAAAAGATTATCAGAATACAGTGCTTTTAAGGATGAGCTTAGCAAGGCCCTAAGAGACAGACTTATGTGTGGATTGCTTAATAAAAGCACACAGAAGAGGCTCTTAACTAAAGAAAATCTTACTTTTAAGCACACAGTAGAAATTGGAGTAGCAATGGACACTGCGTCAAGGGATGCAACAGAATTGCATACCGGAGCTAAAACAGATGTAGAAATGCATCTACTATCAGTAACCCAAGGCAAAAGCTGGTCCACTCAGCAGATAGACATGGTATTGTTGTGCAAAAAGGGTTTCATGAGCCTTCTGATTGTCAATTTAAAGATGCATATTTCAGAAGCTGTAATAAAAAGGTCATATCCAAGCAGTTTGTCACACTAAGCAAAATCAGGAAGAGGCCAATCAGGGTCTAGAAAAGAAATATCAATTTACACTCTGTGGACAGAGGCAGTAGTGACAGAACGCAAGAGTGGAGAAGCCAGCCTAGATATATACAGTGCGAGCAAAAATGTCAAGCCAGCAATTTGGTTGACACCCTAGGTAGTGGAAAAAATGATAAAAAATGGAATTGGATACATGATCTGCAGTGTCTGTTATTTGCTGTTTGGAATATGAGAAAACTTTTTTAAAATATCAAACAGACACTGATGAGGCTAAATCATGTACAGGAGAAAAGATAGTGCCAATTGTAGTGATGCAAGTGAATACTGAATATAACAGTAAGCACTGATTAGACTTTTATGTCGTTCAGAGGGATGAGCCAGTGGGGCCATGAATGGTTACAAAATTTCCTCTGCACTGGAAATCTATAAAGATGCTGCAGTCACTTGCAGTAGACCCTATTACAACAGTTGAACAACAGCTGGAAGCATACTGAGTCAGGCACTCGAGTATTCAAGGAGGATATAGAGACTCACACACAGGAAGGCTAAAATAATCCCAGCTGTGGAGGTGCAGCCCAAGTTTTGCAAAGTTAACAGTATCTACTCAAAGGCAGACGCTGAACTGGAACATTTGGGAGAGTGCATACTTTTGACCATGGCCCAGAGCGAGTGGAATTATTCCAATTGTATTAAAAAAAAAAAAAGTGATGCGGTAAGGGTGTGTGGAGATTTTAAGGTGACCATAAACCCTTTGCTGAAAGTTGAAATATACCCCCACCTCGAACTGAAGACATTTTTGTTACAGCAGCGGGGGGGGGGGGGGGGGGGGGAGGGCAACAATTACGCAAAATTGAATTGTCGCAGGGCTACTTACAGATGGAAGTTGAAGAAGAATCTAAGTCATACCCTGCAATCAACATACAAATGAGTCTGTACCAGTAAAACAGGCTAACATTTGGTATAGCTTCAGCTGCTGCTCTATGGCAATAGGCCACGTTTTGCAAGGTATTCTGAGAACACATTGTTATTTGGAGGACATTTTTGTGACCAATGGAAATGAGGAAGAGCATCTGGAAATGTCGTAAAGGGTATTAGAATGTCTAGAAGAATACGGGTTATAGCCAAGCACGTAAAATGAGACTTTTTTCAAGGTCTCAATAGCTGGGCATGTTATTAATGCAAAAGGCCTACATAATTCTCAGAAGACGATTATAGCAGTACTGCAAGGTCCACTGCCATAGGATGTGTTGCAATTTTAGATTTCTTGAATTTGTTGATTACTATAGATAATTTTTACTAAACCTAGTAACTGTATTGCATTCACTGAACTGTTTACTGCAGTATGGTCAAAAGTGGGTAGGCCAGGTGAGTGGGGGGAGGGGAGGGGGAGAAGGGGAAAGAAAAGAAAAAATAACCACACACACACACACACACACACACACACACTTTACCAGAAGCAGAACAGTTGGCCACATCAGACAATGTGCTTACACACTTTAATCATTCCTTGCTCATAAATTTAGCATGTGATGCTTCCTCACATGGAATTGGGGGCAGTTCTATGACACAGCATGGCAGATGGCAGTGAGACCAATAGCATTTGCCACCTGATCTCTCTCAGTGGCAGAACATAACTCTGCACAAATAGACAAGGAGGTTTTAAGTCTGGTACCGAGTGTGAGGAAATTCACACTGATCACTGACCAGCAACCACTTTACCCGAGAAAAGGAGTTTCTGTGACAACAGCAGCATGTATGCAACGCTGGGCTCTCTTCCAAGCTGGTTACATCTATGACATCAAATTTAAAAGAACAGGAGCATATGCTCTTTCCCCTACCTATGCTAGCTGAAGGGCAATTTGTAATGGAGACTAAGGGCTGGTCTACACTACGATTTTAGGTTGAATTTAGCAGCATTACTTCGATTTAACCCTGCACCCGTCCACACAACGAAGCCCTTTTTTTCGACTTAAAGGGCTCTTAAAATCAATTTCTTTTCAGCGCTAATCCCCTCGTCACAGGTTGAGTAATCGGCCTTGCCGAGTCAAATTTGGGGTAGTGTGGATGCAATTCGACGGTGTTGGCATCCGGGAGCTATCCCGGAGTGCTCCATTGTGACCGCTTTGGACAGCGCTCTCAACTCAGATGCACTGGCCAGGTAGACAGGAAAAGTCCCGCGAACTTTTGACTTTCATTTCCTGTTTGACCAGCATGGCGAGCTGATCAGCACAGGTGACCATGCAGAGCTCATCAGCAGAGGTGACCATGGAGTCCCAGAATTGCAAAAGAGCTCCAGCATGGACCGAATGGGAGCTACGGTATCTGACTGCTGTATGGGGAGACGAATCCGTGCTAGCTGAACTCCGTTCCAGTAAACGAAATGCCAAAACACTTGGGGGGGGGGAAATCTCCAAGGGCATGAAGTACAGAGGCTATAAGAGGGACTTGCAGCAGTGCCACGTGAAAATTAAGGAGCTCAGGCAAGCCTACCAAAAAAACAGAGGGGCAAACGGCCGCTCCGGGTCACAGCCCGAAACATGCCGCTTCTATGATGAGCTGCATGCCATTCTAGGGGGTGCAGACACCACTACCCCAACCTGGTGCTTTGACTCAGTCAATGGAGTAGAACGCAACACGGAAGCGGGTTTTGGGGACAAGGAAGATGAGGAGGTTGAAGATAGCTCACAGCAAGGAAGCGGAGAAACCATTTTCCCCAACAGCCAGGATCTATTTCTCACCGTGGACCTGGAGCCAGTACCCCCCCGAACCCACCCAAGGAGGGCTCCCAGACCCTGAAGGCGGAGAAGGGGCCTCTGGTGAGTGTACCTTTGTAAATATTATACATGGTTTAAAAGCAAGCGTGTTTAATGATTAAATTGCCCAGCCTGTGCTTGTTTCCTGGGCCCAGAATCGGCGTTCCACGCCATGAACCTGCCCAATTAACACCATGATGTGCACATTGCTGGGGCCCGTACTTTGTGAGGAGTCTATGTTCATGTCCTCACTCTCGTCACCACGCTGCCATCGCCTCCTTGCCTGGTTTCGCTTTTGCAGGTTCTGGTTCTGCATATCCTGCTGGATAATGCGCGTGGTGTTTACAGTGCTCATAATTGCCGCGGTGATCTGAGCGGGCTCCATGTTCACAGTGCTATGGCACCTGCGCTGAAAAGAGGCGCGAAACGATTGTCTGCCGTGGCTCTGACGGAGGGAGGGGCGACTGACGACATGGCTTACAGGGAATTAAAAATCAACAAACGGGGGTGACTTTGCATCAACAACTGTCACACAGAATGGCCCCCTCAAGGATTGAACTCAAAACCCTGGGTTTAGCAGGCCGTTGATTTCACGGAGGGAAGGAGGGAGGGGGGAGCAAATGAATACAGAACAAATCTGGTCTATTTCTTGTTTTGATCCACTCCATCTATCTTATACATCTTAGGCTGGCAGCAGTTGATGCAGTATGACTGCTAGCCATCCTCATCTCCTGGGTGCTCGGCAGAAAATGCTGCATTACGATTGCTAGCAATCGTCATCTCCTGGATGCTCACCAGAAGAAGGTGCAATATGACTGCTGGCAGAACTGAGTTTCCAGGAGACGAAACTTGAAAAGGAAATGACCTGGCTGAGTCACTCCCACGTCTGCCCAGGCGCCCCTGACCGACCTCACTGAGGTCAGCTAAAAGAGCACCCAGGAGTATGACGATGATGGCTACCAATCGTAATGCACCGTCTGCTGCCAAAAGGCAATGAGCTGCTGTTGTGTAGCAATGCAGGACCATGTCTGCCAGCACCCAGGAAACGTACTGTGACGGTGAGCTGAGCGGGCTCCATGCTTGCTGTGGTATGTCGTCTGCACAGGTAACCCAGGAAAAAAGGCGCAAAACGATTGTCTGCCGTTGCTTTCATGGAGGGAGGGTGGGGCCTGACTACATGTACCCAGAACCACCCGCGACACTGTTTTTGCCCCATCAGGCATTGGGATCTCAACCCAGAATTCCAATGGGCGGCGGAGACTGCGGGATAGCTACCCACAGTGCAATGCTCCAGAAGTCGATGCTAGCCTTGGTACTGTGGACGCAGTCCACCGACTTAATGCACTTAAAGCATTTTGTGTGGGGACACAATTGACTGTATAAAAACGATTTCTAAAAAAACAACTTCTATAAATTCGACCTAATTTCATAGTGTAGATATACCCTAAATCTATTGAATGTATCACCTTGTGTCAAATTGAGGATGCCCCAGTGACTTAGTTTGATCAAGCAAAAAACCAAGAGGGATTACACACTAGCTCAGGTTTATGAAGCCATTCTGAAGGGCTGGAAATATACTGACAGTCCTGATCTGGCATGCTTTTACACATACAGAGGTGAGCTTACCCATATCAAGGATGTATCATATACCTAGTAAACTGCACACAAGAGTCTTAGAGGAGCACCTAGGGGGTAGTAAAAATGAAGACACTAGCCAGAAGTTTTGTATGGTGGCCAGGCATTGACCATCAAAGAGAACAGCTTGCTAAGGAAAGTTTGGGATGCCAAAAGATAGCATGTGCCTAAGCCAGTACTATTGTACCTTTCAGACTGGCCATCAACTCCCTAGCAACATCTGCATATTGATTTTGCAGGACCATTTTTGGGAATGATATATCTAATAGTGGTAGATACCCATCCCAAATGTCCGGAATATTTTTGCATGAAAACCACCACAGCTGCACGGACAGTAGAAAAACTTAAGTTTGTTTGCAAGAACTAGACTGCCAGAACAACTCTTTAGTTTAGAAATGTTGGAAGTTCATGAATTAAAATGGTATTAGATATATCACCTTGGTACCATACCACCCAGCCACAAATGGCTTGGCTGAATGGTTGGTACAAACTTTAAGCAAGCCCTACAATACATGACAGATAAGGAGGAGTGATTCCAGCAGCAGCTAGCATGCTTCTTGCTAGCATACTGAAGTGCATGCCATGATGAATCAAACACCTGCAACACTGTTTACTGGCTGAAGTCTCAGATCATGCTTGGACTTAAAGCCAGATCTAGGTCTAGACGTCAGAAGTCATCAAATAAGGCAAGCTATGATGAGAGGGACCAGCTAAAAGTGGGTCAAACAATGATGGCACTTGATTATTGGGGACCCAGTACATGGCTTGTTAATGTGCAGAAAGGTCCCTTGTCCTATACTCTACAAATGGCACGCAATAGGTTTTGGCACGGCCACATTGACCAGTTGTGAGATTCAGGGGTATCTCCAGGGCTGACAAAAGTAGTAAAATTCCCCTGCTACCAGTTGTTCCGACATCAGTGCCCCAGCTTGAAGCAACAACCAATAATGTAGACTGGAAAGCAAGTGTCCTGAACAACCTACATCACCTAAGTCAGACTTTTCTGCAAACACCCCCTTCTAAGGTAAGTGTTGAAATATTGGCAGACACTATTCAGAAAGAAAATGCAAGCCACCAAAGACTTGGTTTGTGGGGGGAATAACCCAAGGCCCAGTTACAAGTACATCTGGGTGTTGTGCCCATTTTGGTGAGTGAGGGGATGGGGATGATAGATGTGATATATCTGAATATACTGAGCAGAATATTGAACGTTTATGTGAATTTGCAAGTATTGTTTCTTAAGTAGTGGCTTATGTTGAATCTTGTGTTATACAGTGGTTACTATGTTTTTGTTCTTTTTTTCTGCAACACAAGAGTTAGCCATCATGGCTCTAACTGTGTACACATCTGTTTCTAATCAGAGATTTATGCTATATCCACCAGATCAAACAATTATTCTTACCATTATCTAATTATGTAGGCTGGTCAAACAGAAGATTTCAGGTCCTACTGAATGACAACTCCTTGTCCCACAATAATACTGCAGTCAAAAGATTATTCTCTCAGCATAAAGAAAGTAATTTCTGCAAGTCCTATGTCTGGTGCCCGGTGTACTCTGTGGCATACTGGACATAAAAGCTGAACCACGGCCCCACTAACTTCACCAGTTCTTTAGAGCAGCAGGGCAGAAATGCTGCACAAAAATAAAGACTGAAAGTCATTTTCATACTTAATTCACTAGATTAACATTCAAAACACTCACTTCTGTTACTGTGATATTAAGAGGAACTCATTTATGCTGCCCCACACTGCCCATATCCTAAAAAGAAAAAAGTTGTACTGACTAAGTATAGCTAGACTGTGCTAGGAAACAGAGTTGGAAGTATTGGTAGCAGTGCTGTGGTGCTTTTGGCTCTTCTGAAGGTGGAAGAGGCAATCCAGGTTTTAGGCACAGAAGGAGTCAGTTAAGGTTTTTGCCACTGGGAGAGTATTACACCTTCTTCCCATTGTGGGCAGAAGTGGAGGTTACAATCTGAGAAGGGGCAGTGCTTTGATATCCTAGTTGCCCCACTAAACAACTAAGTGCCAACTGCATCCATCCGAGTATCTGTCACTGCATTCCAAAATAATGGATAAATACGTTAGCAAAAAAACATTGTACTGTAGTGAAGTGGTCAGTACTGAAATAGTGCACAGAAGTTGAGAAGTTATCATTGGGTCTTCATGTCAACACCTCATGGAGATGAATAGGGCAGTTATACCATCCTGAACTATTGTTTCAGGCCAGACAGCACCACTTTAGTTGCAGCTGACTCATGTCTGGAAAGTTTTCTTCAAAACCATAAGGACTAAGGGTATGGCTACATTTGCAGCTGTGCAGCGCTGTTTGTTAAACCTGTCTTCGTACAGCTGAGTAGGGAAAGCACTGCAGTCTGTCCACACTGACAGCTGCCAGCGCACGGTCGTGGCCACATTTGCAGCGGCACTGGGAGCGGTGCATTATGGGCAGCTATCCCAGCGTTCAAGTGGCTGCAATGTGCTTTTCAAAAGGGGTGGGGTGGAGTGTGACCGGGAGCGTAGAGAGAGGGGATTTTTGGAGTGCGGACACTGTGTCAGCACCCTGCCTTGCAAGTTCTGACCCCCCTCCCTCCTCCACCCCCTCTCACTCACTGAAAGCAAACAGCAGCTGTTTGTTTTTTTCTCACAGACCAGATAAGCAGCCACTCGCTGAAACGGACCCCCCACTCCCCTCTGCGGCCGCCTCTCTTTTCAAGCAAACATTAGCTGTGGGCGTTCCAAAGGGAGCCCCCCCCCCCCCTGCCTGCCTCTCTCTACTCATTCAAAGCAAACAGTAGCTGTGTTTGTTTTTTTGATAAGCAGCTCCCGGAGCCTCCGGAGTTCACAACAAAACAAGGAGAGGAACAAGAGAGGAAGCTTCACTTAAAAGGACTATGGGGAGTTTCCGGAGGTCAATCACTGCATAATAAGGTTACTCCCCATTTACACTGCAGCACCAGCATCTCAGCCACTCTGCATCAGCTGTTAATCCTCTCGGGGAGGTGGATTACCTGCAGCGCTGTAGCCACGGAGATACAGCGCTGTATGTGCCTTGCCAGTGTGGACGGGGAGTGAGTTACAGCGCTGTGGGCGGCTTTATTGCGTTGTAACTCTCAAGTGTAGCCAAGGCTTAAGAAAAATTTTTAAATGAGAGCTTATATTCTGGAGTATAGCTCTGTGTCAAGGGGTGACTTCTGCAGAAAATTCCATGTTCGAGGATATGTGGGGACTTTTATGCTTATTTTGAAATTCAAAACTATCTAAACCATTAATCAAAACCTACATGCTGTTGAGCAATGTGAAATTCTATTTTCTTAATTCATTGTTTTGTTGCCTAATGAACTAAGGTTACAAACTCCCTTTTCCTACCATTATTTTATGAAATAACTGGGATGGACTAGGTTATTCTAAGATACATCACTGTCAAAACTACCACCATGAGGAACCTGCTCCTAACAGAATTATATTTGCACTTTAGTGGATTTATAAATGCTAGATATCAGTTAAGACATGCAGCAATATGCAGAGGCATTTGAAATTATGTAAAAGCAAACCCCATGAATTAAGCAAGACAGAGTTACATATAGTATAAAAATAACATTAGATCTTTCAAATTTTTAAATCTTGATTCATAGTTCAGTTACTGTCACTAAATGCTTGGAGGTATCACTCTGAATGAGTCATTTCAAATGCAGAAAATGTTAAATCACAAGGATTTAGAAAGTAAATTATATATTGCTTTCCAGTGTATTCACTGAACTACTAGATGGAAAAATATAGTTCATTCCACAGTAGTTTTAATTAGTGAATCTTTATAAAAATAAAAAGTAGCAGCAGATAGTAGCTTAATTTGGAGGAAATGGAGATGGACAGAGCTACAGATAACATACACAAATCATAATTAAGCATATGTCCACACACTTTGTGTTTGGCTTGTCCTGAGCTCTTATTAGAGGAACATCTTTCTTAAAGAAGAAGCCATAGTCCTAACCACTTACTCATTTCAATAAGTCCAAATGTAGCCTTTGCTGCAGCCCACTGGGCCCTGGCCATAGGGGCCATCCCACATCAAGTGAGGCTCACCAAGGCATAAAAGTACCCAATACTCCTTTCAGAAGCTCTTTTAACAAGTTTAACAATCTACTCCTCCTTCCATGACTAACAGGTTTCACATAGTCTTGTTACATCCTGAGGGCCCCTCTTTCTAGGACACTGATTAATCTTTTCTACCCCTTGCTGGGGTACAGCATCCCCATCACAGCACTCTATACATCTTTTCATGACAGATCTCCATTCTTTGGAAGTGAGGGTCCTGTAACTATCATTGATTCATACAACTAAAGAGGACATGGGAAAAAGCCAATGGTTCCCTGCCATGTAGTCTTCAGACATCAGAATACCATTTTTCAACCAGTTCTAATGTGCCTCATGAA
Organism: Emys orbicularis; assembly: GCF_028017835.1. Lineage (NCBI taxonomy): Eukaryota > Metazoa > Chordata > Testudines > Emydidae > Emys > Emys orbicularis. Next base: position 90,347,141 of record NC_088687.1, on the reverse strand, counting down.
CAAAACAGTGAAACTGACTGCCAAATGTGTAATGAAAAAACGTTTTTAGTTATACCAATCTTTAGGGTACTTGTACAATAAGGACAAAATTTTCAGACAGATGTGATATTCAAGTTGATGGAGACCCTTTAAAGGGTGTCCCTACTGGCATGATAAGAACTCCATTCACATTTTTGAGTTTAGAAAAGCTCTTCATTCACCGGGGGGGTGGGGGGGAGGAGGAGGAGGAAGAAAAGGGGGGAGGGGAAACGAACTTCAGTCCACCATTGTATTTTGCATTCCCTTTGTCTCTTGCTAAAGGTTTTTAAATCATCCTAGGAATAGATGACCTGCTAAAAGAAAGATTTCCTTGCTAGGTTTTATTTAAACAAACCCCTCTTTATGGGAGATCATGACCTTCTCTCTCTCTAGCTTTAAAAGAAAAATAGAACTCCTGCAACAAAAATGACATCTTAGCTCCTAAAAGTGATTTATTCATTCTATATTTCATTGAGCGCCTACACCGCCTATGGATAATTCAAACATTCCTCTGTTGCGCTTGCCCCATAATCATTACAAAACAACATCATAAACAAACAAACAATCAGAAAGATTGTTTACTTGCACTTCACTTCCAGGAGATAAACAGCATAATCTGACTCACTCCAGAGATTTCTTCATCTGTAGAAAGTAGGGTTTATATATACACACATTACTGGTTTCCCAGAATGCCTTTCCCCAGTCTAGGACTAGTACCATGTCTGCCTGCTGGACTACATTTTCCAACTTGCTTTACTTTCCTGAGAAAAAGACAGACTTGTTGGAGGAGAAGCCTGATCCTTCCTCAGTCAGGAGGAAGAGTTCCAGCCCACCCTGCTTATGGTAATCTGGATTCCGGCCCCAAGGTAGGATCAGCAGCAGTGTAGGCTTCTTGGTAAACCCTCAACTGCGTCCCTGAGATTACATTTCTTGTCTCATATTTTAGAGGAATATTTGGAACAGTAGTGCTGGTCCAGGAAGGTTCCTCTCTAGCCTTACATGGTGGTATATCCTTTTACAACAATCCAATTCTAAAAGAATAGCAAAATAATAATATACAAGTAGCAATTCTATTGGAGGGGAAGGGGAAAAAAAGATGATTTAAAGATGATTTAAAAAGATGATTTAGCTTTGAATTCTTCTCCCTTTTTCTCTGGCAAGATAAAATTAGAACTAAAATAATGGAAGTTAAAAATTAAATATTAGTCTTTGAGATGAAGCATTCTAGGAATAACATTTAATTGAGAAGTGACTTTCCTTAAAAAAAAAAAAATGCAGGATGGATCCGGAGAATGACAACAGTTGTAATAAATGCTGACACACAAAATTTAAATATTCCTAGTTAAGGAATAAAATATGAAGACCACAGAAAACAGACAATTTTAGCCACATATGATACGTTACTAAAAAGGTAATATACTGCATGATGTATTACTAAAGAGCAGGGCCGGCTCCAGGCACTAGTGAAGGAAGCAGGTGCTTGGGGTGGCCAATGGAAAGGGGTGGCATGTCTGGGTCTTTGGCAGTGGGTCCCTCAGTCCCTCTCGGAGCGAAGGACCCACCGCCAAACTGCCGCTGAAGAATTAAGCGGCGCGGCTGAGTTGCCGCTGAACAGGGCTTTTTTTTTTTTGCCGCTTGGGGCGGCAAAAAAGCTGGAGCCGGCCCTGCTAAAGAGAACCAAATGACAGAGAGACAAGTTTATCCATCTAAAAGAAATTTCCAAATGTAAAAGCTAAGGAAAGTTGAGATGCTCTCTGAAAATTGTGGTCCTATGCTACAAGGATGACAGAGTGGCACAAATATAATAGCATTTCTATCTCAGCCTTAGCATTAAAACCTTAACATAAGACTGCAAGTCAAGTGTCAGTGTGACTCCTTGAGTTTCTTGAACATTGTTTCCTTAGGAAAATGAATCCTTTGAACAGACCTAAAGTTAGGCATCTCATGATAAGTCTTTGTGACTCTTGCTGTAGCTATACAGGGCCTTGAATTTGACCATCAAAATGGCTTACACTGACAAATTTATTTTAAACCTGCAAATAGCACTCTCTCTCTCCCCCACCCCCCAAATGCTTTCTTGTTTCCTTAGGTTCTGGGTCGTTGTGTGGGTTTTGTTGGTGGTGGTTATATTTTATACATTAATATTAATAAAACCAGCATAATTATTATTTGTACTGCACTAGTACTTAGAATCCCCAATCATGGATCAGGACCCCACTGTGCTATGCACCGAACACAAAATGAAGACAGTCTCTGGCCAAAGAGCTTACAGTCTAAGTATATGACTGTATATGTAACTCACCAACTCTGAATAGAAGGCAAAGCAGGCCTGTTGAAGCAGTCTGCCTTTTGAGGGATTCCCAGTGTAGGCAGGGAACTGTGAAGCCTGGAAATACCCCAGTTGGGAGGGAGAGAGAGGACAGCTGAGGAGCTAGAGCCCTAAGAGAGTGGGTGCCCTTGCTGGATCATGAGGAGGAAAATACAGGTGCACCTGCCTGAACTATGACAATTAGTAATGGCAGACAGTGTGAAGGGGTGAGTTGAAGGAAAGATCTAAAAGAGATGGAGGACACTAAAACTAGGTGTACGAGCAGAGGGGGGATATGATGCCACTTGGTGATGTGAGGTGTATTATACAAAGTGTGGCATTTTTTCGGGGATTCCAATTTTTAATTCTTCAGGTGAGTGGATTACATTACTTGGATTTATTACTGCAAAAATTCAAATTCTGCTTGTATTTTACTCACAGCATGCTTTTGTCAGACTCTGATTTCGCCCAAGATGTAAAATACATTTAAAACACAAATCAAGAAAAATTGTATATTTATACTCAACCACATAATAAGATACACATTGTGGAAGTTATTTTTCAAAGAAAAGACACCACAAATGTTAGGATCTCTAATCATAACATCTTACTAGACAGTGATTTTTATTTGTCTTTCACTCATCAGCTGATTTATTCCCTCAGATTTGTTTTATGCAGCATCACTGAATTGCTGGAGAGGCTCTTGGGAGCTTTGGGAATTGCACAAACCTTTTGTGGCCAGAACTGGCAGGCCTTTGGGATTCACAGAAAGTAGTCACGGCAACCTTTTTTAAATTTTTATTTTATTTTATTTTTTTAAAGAAAAATCAAGGTCTTCCTTGCAAAGACAACTTTGAAAATATAAACCAATGAACAGATTGCTCAGATTGGAAGGAAAATTCAGCTGGGCTCCACTTCTGCAGCAGGCAATTAGGAAGTTAGAGAAACTTCCACATATTTATGATGGGAAATGAATCAGAAGTTGAAGGTTTCTCCCCCCACCAAAAATACCCAAACAAATTACCTCAAACTCCCCCAAATCCTTATGCCTGCAGCTTTGAGCTCAGTATAATCTGTTTTACCCTGACTTCCCAACCATTCAGTAGAAACATTCCTACACCAGAGTCTACCTAGTGGAAGTCCCAATGGTCAAGGGAAGCCTGTCCATCTAAATAACTGTCATGGGGCAGCCTCACCTGGAGTACTCTCCAGCAACAGACTGTGGCAGAACAGGCATGTCCACCTCAGTTTCCCACCTTCACTGTCCCCAGTTCCTTCATGCAAGCTTTCTTGACTCCCTAAATAATCTCCTCAGGGTCCATTTATTACTAATACAGTGCAGATAATCCACAACAGGAGTCCTAAACACAGTCCTTTTTTAATAGCCCAATGCACATAGACCTTAAAATCCCAAGCCTTCTAGTCCTTCCACACACCACACTCCAACATATTTCACCCCACCTGGGCTCTTTGTCAGTCCTCTCTGGTCCCTTTACCAGGACAGACACCTCAGCCCCACCAGATGGACTGCAATCCCACTCATCCCCATAGGAACCACAACCCCCAGCCTCTCTCCTGGGAGTTCATCCTCACCCAGAGAGTATCCATAACCACCCCATGTCAATTAACCCCTCATCTCAGACAGGCAGGCCATTCCCACTGTTTCCTTGGCCCCAGCTCTCCACCATGTAGGATCAATAGGTAAGCCTCTCCACTGCCATCCATCACCCCTTTCCACCCCTCTGCTGCTCTCCCATCTTCAGCCTTCCCCCAATCTAGAGTTTCCATCAGAGACCCCACCTGGGCTCTGGCAACCTGACTCACTCCTAACCATTTCAGTTTCACCCCTTTAGGGCCCTGGTGCCCTCTTTTAAGCCCAAGTGGGTCAGCTAAGCAGTCAAAGGTGCACTGCCCTTTTCCCTCTTATAGGACCAGTGTTACCATGTGACATTAACCATAAGGGACCCAGGACTACAGTCAAAACAATTTACATCCTTAAGTCTTGGGTTTAGGCACTTATGTACCAATTTTAGGTTCCATTGTGATCCACAAAAAACTCCCATCAAACCATGTAGCCACCTGACCTCACTCAGTGTCTAAATTTTCAGAGGGAAAAAGGTACCTCGGCACCTAAGTTTCTGCTTCTGAGCATATTCACTGCTGCCTCACTCTGTGGTCCTGGATCCTAAATCTCAGAGTGATTCACAAACTGGGGAAAACAGCAGTTCACCTGTCTATCTCACATTGGGAGCCTCATCTAGAAGGCGTGCTCACAGGCCACCTATTGGATCAGGTCCCATGAAAAAAATCTCTCTGAAAGAAGGTCGTGTTGGTGGTGACCTTACAACTTGCAGCCCAGTGATCGGAACACTCGGCTGGGCTGTAGGAGACCCAGCTTCAATTCCCCCCCTCTACCTGAGTGGGAGAAAGCATTCAAAGAGGTTCTTCCACCTCTCAAGAGATATTCTGATATGGGGTTCCCTCAGTCTCTCTTGTTGAAGCTCTTCCACTGTGAATAACTACTTAAAGAGTATTGGGAGAGAGAGAGAGTGAGAATGACTAATCCAGTGGCTCCTGCTTCCCACCAGGGGCTTCACTATCTGTGTGGCCTCTCTATCCAGCCCCGACATCACCCAACTCCTGCTGTAGCTGCACCCCAGACTCCAGGTGGCTCTGCCTGCCCCCCCCCCCCATATGTTACCCTGCATGGCCCCAGCGACAGCATCCCCAGGTGACCTGCTCCCAAGCACCCCCTGCCTGGGCCCAGCATTACAGCCAGGGAGGAAACGGAACTGCTTTGCCTGGGACTGGCAAAAGTACTGGATTAGTGTTCCTGCTCCTAAAATATGTGCCATAACAGTACTCTGACATGACATGAGCACTGCCTACATCAGAATATCTTATGGCTCAGTGGTTAGAGTCATCTCCTCCTGAGAGATGTGAGACCCCTGCTCAAATCCTTCCTTCCTCTGTGGGTGTTCTAAGCACTGGGCTAAAAGTTGCAGGATGGGCACCACCTCCTCCAGCCCTTTTGTATGACATTAGCTGCCTGCCTAAGTCACTCTCACAAGACAAAACCTTCACCTGACTCTTGGGGAGAGGTTCCCAATTGTGGACTGCTAGCAAAGACAGACACCCCAACTCCTCTCATTGGCATCTCCCATTGCCTACCATAAGTGGCTCCCTGCCCAGCACACTGGCTTTTTTGGACTCATCTGAGGTACCTGTCTCTCCCCATTCATTGTATACAGCACATAGGCATCAAATTCAGTCTTTGTGAATTGCAGTGTTATTCCTGTGATTTTCTTGGCACCTAGAAGTTAGGCACTGTGACACTCAGCATCTCAACGCCTAAATCACTTTGCGAATCTAGCCCCCCAACTCCCAGCTGCCAACTCCTTCACAACCAGAGGCTACAGAATAGAGGCAATGGTGGCTAGCAGGTCAACAGAGGCCACATGACATCCATCTGCCACCACTGGTGCTGTGAGGAAAAGCTGCCAGATAAGGGAACTAACAGGAACCTCCAAGAGGTACCTGGGAAAGTGAGTCATGGTGAGCTGAGAGGACCAGGGCGTAGAAAGATTGATGAATTGTAGATTGTGTTGAAGAGTACAGACTGAAAAATATATATTGCAATCCAAAAAAAAAAATCTTTTATCAATGGAACATCACATGTATCAAACAGTTGGGGTGGAACATTTTTGGAGAAGCCCATTGTTACAATTTTTACAGTGCATGGTATATTTTAAACATCTAATCCTGAAACCTGGGGGAGTTGTGTGTGTTCAAGGACTGTTTGACCAGAAATTTGGTTAAACTTTTCAGAAGATGCAGCAGTTTTGCAAGTTACATATATTAAAAAAAAAAGAAAAGAAAAAAAGACAGGCACATATAAACAGGTTTATAATTGCACTTACACTGGGTATGTCACATAGAAACAACTGCATGCCTAAACAAGTGTGCACTAACTAACCTGGGTGGGCCTGTTCTCGTGGTCATATATTTAAGTGTACAATGGCATAATGAACATTAAACATCTAATTGCACATCCAAATTTAACCAGAGCATTGGCATGTGTAATTATGATTTACAATAGATAAAACAATTTGATATTATGACCTCTTTTTCAACAAATCAAATTACTAAGGAGTGATCTGAATTTGAAATCACTTCGGAAACAAATTCTCATATGTACTGAACACAATGAGAAACAAAATATCTTTATCCTTTATTAAGGCATAAGAAACAGGCAGTTTTTTTTCCAGTCACTCAGAAGAAAAAGTTGTTTCAGAGATCTATGGCTGAAAAACTGTACTAGCTAAAGAGTTTAAACTTTAGTTATTCTTTATGTAATTAATATTTTAAATTTCACTTTGGTAAAAATTGGTTTTCACTTATTGCTGATTTCACTTTGGCTACAGAAGCCAGGGCTTGTTTGAATTCATGGAAAAGAGCTATTAGAAGTTGTCTAATTAAACCTAAGGAGCATAAAGCTAATAGGGGACAATTATGTTAATAACCCAGAGGACAAAACCATTTCCTTTCATTTTCTGAAAATCTGATATTTTGGATATGCTGTTGATCCAGCAGAACACATAAGACCCCATCCTGCAAAAAGACTTATCTGCATACTTAACTTTTCCCACTGAAGGAGTGGGACTTTATTTTAATTAAGACAAAAGTGTAATTTTGGGTGCACAAAATCTTGCTTCCCTATTTTAATAGGTAAATTGCAATTCTTTAACTATTTCAGTTAATTAATGCTTGGAACCACCTATACAATTGCACCTTATTCTGAACTTAAGATAGTTTACAGTGTTACATCCTGAAAACCTAGCCCTGCCTATTCATGAGTAGGAGCTTTAAAGAAAGCTTTGTTAGGCCAACACTGAACATTTTTGAAAATTATACACTGCAGTACGAAGAAATGATATCCTATGTTGCTACTTTATATACAAGCTTTTCTATAGTACCTAAAACTATAGTCCTGGAGATGGATATGAATTTATACAATTTACAGTACATGCTCAGACATTCAGTTTTGTAAACAATTTTATAGTAGTATTTGTTTTCATGAAAACAAAGCTACTATTCAGAATACTATATATATTATATTTGATTTTGTAGTAATATGCTTGTTTTCATCAAAACCAAAAACATATGACTAAAAATTCTTGACAAAATTAAAGAAACATTATCATTCATAATGATGTAAAATTGCAGAATTCCTGCATCTGGACATACAAAAGTTAGGGAAAACCAAAATATAACAAGTAAAAAAACAAAACAAAACCCAAGCCACTGAAACATGGAAAAAGTTTCACTAAGTGATGAAATACATATATCACCATGGTAACACTTTCCATTCTCAAATGATATTAAACAAGAGTGTCAATACCTAATAATGTCTGTTACTGGAAGGCACAGAAACTGAAGACCACCAAATTAACCAAGGGAAAATGACAAGGAATTAATTATGCTGCATTTAGTTAGTAGAGGACAGACCATGTATGTGTGCAGAGGGAACATGGATTGATCTACCACTGCCTATATGGAAATTGGGCAATATCTTCTCAGCATGGTCGTTCATTCCCTTAAAACTTGTGGACACCTCTGTTGCAGCTGTGCATTGAAGGTGCTCTGTGTGGTACTGGTATGGGATGAGTGGGATGGAGTGGAGAAAAAAAGTTAGGTTAGTAAGGGACAATGCTATGGAATACTGTGTTGCTAGACCAATGGATATCCTGCAATTCTCACCTAGAGGATACTCCAGCAGGTGTAAATGCTTCTTCGGGCAGAATATATACCATCTGACTCCTTTCTGTGCTACAAGTGGAATCAACCAAAGGCAGCATGACTCTTGCAAGGGCTGTGCCGCAACAAGACAAGGGAGCCAGTGGGAAAAAACAGACACAGGAGCTGTCCCCAAAAGACAGCATTAAGTGGTCTCTTCCACACAAATTTGCATGGTTTGGAAGCTCTAAGTCACTCAGGGCTCCAATCCTCTGCTTCTGGAGAGTAAATTTAGCAGGAAACCCTGCAAGTGTAACATCAGTTTTCCTGATCCTCTGGCCCCTTCATGGAATGGGGCAATCAGAGTATGATACATTGTATCCATAACACCCTGTGTGCAAAATCCTTTAGTGGATTTATACATGACAGAGGAAATATTGTTCAGCTCATTAGGGAGATCACTATGGAATTAAATGCCACACTAGGTGGCTTACTAAACTCAAACTGAAAAAAACAAACAGTTTAGGCTTGTTTTGGGCCCGACTTTGGAAAATGGAAGAAATTAGTGAGACTATTTTTACCTGGTCAATTAATATGATTTAGAGAAAATTTGGGGAAAAGTGAGGCTAAAGGTATGTAGTGAAACTAAATAGGCTTCTGATTCAAACAAGATTTTGGTTAATAAGCTATGAATTGAGAAGTTAATTGTTTTTCTCCAAAATTCTCATTGTGTGCAGTTTAGAAAATGTATCCACATGCCAAGGTCTTATTGTTCGGTCACTGCTTTGACATGTTGATGAGGCAATGGGTGCAACACAGTAAAATCACAAACAATTAGACTTGGGGGGAAATCAGCAAGTGCCAGGTTTTGATTATTCTTGTGATGCTTTCCTTTATTTGTGTTGATCCTATCTATGACTGCAGATTTGGCTCCATTCTCATCCTGCACGTCTAAAAGTTGAAAGTTACACATGAAATACCATTCTCATGTGGAAAGGACTTTAGATGATACATTAAATAATGCCCAGAGCAGTACAGCTTTCTCTAAGGCTTAAATATACATGAATTTAATGTGTCTCCACTATATCTGCTCTGCCTTCGAGTACCTTTTTCTCCTTTTACTACTCTTCAGCTTTATTAGTCTATTAGCTACTTCCACCCATTAACTATTTTTCATTCATTATTTATCACTCAGCTATTTTTCCTAGTCTTTTCACTGGAAATTTTAGTTTCCATATTCTTTACTTCTCACACACTATGCATCTGCTGTGATTTCTAGTCTCTCTCAGATACTCAGTTTAACTATCCCATTCACTCCAGAGAGGTCACCCTTTAGCTAGTGTCTCCTCCTTTTCCTCTGACTTCAAGCAGTAGTTGCGGTCAACAAATTCAGCTTTGTAACCATGCCAGAGATACACTAAAGAACTGAGCTCAGGATCCAAAATGTCCAGGCAAACAGTGGATGAGAGGTGCTGAAGAACTACTTTACATTGAAAAAAGAACAGGAGTACTTGTGGCACCTTAGAGACTAACAAATTTATTAGAGCATAAGCTTTCGTGAGCTACAGCCCACTTCTTCGGATGCATATAGAGTGAAACATATATTGAGGAGATATATATACACACACATACAGAGAGCATGAACAGGTGGGAGTTGTATTACCAACTCTGAGAGGCCAATTAAGTAAGAGAAAAAAACTTTTGAAGTGATAATCAAGATAGCTCAGTACAGACAGTTTGATAAGAAGTGTGAGAATACTTACAAGGGGAGATAGATTCAATGTTTGTAATGGCTCAGCCATTCCCAGTCCTTATTCAATCCTGAGCTGATTGTGTCTAGTTTGCATATCAATTCCAGCTCAGCAGTCTCTCGTTGGAGTCTGTTTTTGAAGTTTTTCTGTTGTAAGATAGCCACCCGCAGGTCTGTCATTGAATGGCCAGACAGGTTAAAGTGTTCTCCCACTGGTTTTTGAGTATTATGATTCCTGATGTCAGATTTGTGTCCATTAATTCTTTTGCGTAGATACTGTCCTGTTTGGCCAATGTACATGGCAGAGGGGCATTGCTGGCACATGATGGCATATATCACATTGGTAGATGTGCAGGTGAACGAGCCCCTGATGGTATGGCTGATGTGATTAGGCCCTATGATGATGTCACTTGAATAGGTATGTGGACAGAGTTGGCATCGGGCTTTGTTACAAGGATAGGTTCCTGGGTCAGTGTTTTTGTTCAGTGATGTGTCGTTGCTGGTGAGTATTTGCTTTAGGTTGGGGGGTTGTCTGTAAGCGAGGACAGGTCTGTCTCCCAAGTCTGTCTTTACTCTGTGAGAGTAAAGGATCATCTTTCAGGATAGGTTGTTGATCTCTGATGGTGCGCTGGAGAGGTTTTAGTTGGGGGCTGAAGGTGACAGCTAGTGGTGTTCTGTTATTTTCTTTGTTGGGCCTGTCTTGTAGGAGGTGACTTCTGGGTACTCATCTGGCTCTGTCAATCTGTTTTTTCACTTCAGCAGGTGGGTATTGTAGTTTTAAGAATGCTGGATAGAGATCTTGTAGGTGCTTGTCTCTATCTGAGGGATTGGAGCAAATGCGGTTATATCTTAGAGCTTGGCTGTAGACAATGGAGCGTGTGGTGTGTCCTGGATGGAAGCTGGAGGCATGTAGGTAAGTGTAGCGGTCAGTAGGTTTCCGGTATAGGGTGGTATTTATGTGACCATCGCTTATTAGCACAGTAGTGTCCAGGAAATGGACCGCTTGTGTGGATTGATCTAGGCTGAGGTTGATGGTGGGATGGAAATTATTGAAATCATGGTGGAATTCCTCATGGGCTTCTTTTCCATGGGTCCAGATGATGAAGATGTCATCAATGTAGTGCAAGTAGAGTAGAGGCGTTAGGGGACGAGAGCTAAGGAAGCGTTGTTCTAAGTCAGCCATAAAAATGTTGGCATACTGTGGGGCCATGTGGGTACCCATAGCAGTGCCGCTGACTTGAAGGTATATATTGTCCCCAAATGTGAAATAGTTGTGGGTGAGGACAAAGTCACAAAGTTCAGCCACCAGGTTAGCTGTGACATTATCGGGGATACTGTTCCTGATAACTTTTAGTCCATCTTTGTGTGGAATATTGGTGTAGAGGGCTTCTACGTCCATAGTGGCCAGGATGGTGTTTTCTGGAAGATCACCGATGGATTGTAGTTTCCTCAGGAAGTCAGTGGTGTCTCGAAGATAGCACTACTTGACTACAGGCATAGTAAGTAGCATTGGGAAGTTCTAGATGGACATCTGCCCAGCAATTTCACAGTTGTAGAAATCACTTAAGTGGAGCCTATGAGAAAGAGTGCTACAGATGGATGGCACAGGGGTAAGTGTTGGGAAATGGAGTGATCCCACCAAACTATTCCAAAACTTATTTGGGATTTTTTGTTCTCTTTAAACAACTTCCATAGAAAGACAGATGGGGAGTAGGTTTTTTTTACTATCCACAGCAACAGCATTTCTTCCTGAATGTGTGATCCCGTATTTTCCATTCTCCATATACATTTGTTAAGTCTACAATAGCAGCCTTTCCCTGGCTCTTTAACAGTTTGCATTCCTACAATCCTATTCCTCTCTCTCGTTCTTGACTTGCAACTTGGGAATCTTTGATTCCTCCATGTCCCTCACCAACCCAAGCTGTGCCCAGTTTGAAATCCCTTTGGAACAACAGTGGTGGATGTAGCAACTGGCCATCGCAGCTGTTTGATATAGATTTCTCATCCATTTGAGCTCTCTGGGAAACTCCACCTTTCCTAACAATAAATGCTATGTTGGACAAGCTGTCCTATGGCTCTCTAAGTCATACTTCAGGAGGGGAACACTGCACCAGCAGCTCCCAGAGGTACTCAAAATTTCATCCAACTTCTGTCATTATCCACACAAACCCAGACTGTGCCCACATCTGAATGTTTCTTTCCTCACAAATCTATATCTAGACATCTCTCTCCAAACTTTCCTCTATACCACCATCCATTTGTGATCACCACATCATAATTACTCCAACTTCACCCTTTTTGGCTTAACACTCTTGTTTCCCCCCCATCTCTACAGTATCAGCTGAACAGTTTGTCTTTGCACATTGTCAGCACTTAATACATGTAACACTAATACCCATAATTTTGTACCACTAATTTACTTTAGCACATGACTCACCTTCATGAATTCTACTTTAACTGCTGACATCTGGAGATGGGGTTCCTCAAAACTCACAGCCTATTGTAAAGGCCAGCTGACATTTCAACCATTCCTTAAGGGATAAGACTCAGATTTAATCATAAATTACCACCAAGAGCACTGGAGATTAGTGCTATCTGTTCCTGACTTGATTTCATACTTACAGTACCTATAAACTTCTTTTAAGTGCTTTGAGATGGCTGCATTCTTCTGAAGATTAAATAAATGCACAACAACTTCAATGCAGCCTGAAAGCCTACTGCCTCTCTTTGGTCCATTCTCAAACCTCTTTCTTTGTCTCCTCTTCTTGCCGCTTCTGAAGCCATCAATAAATTCCTCCTTCTCTATAAACAAAGGATTTCTTCAGTAGATCTCTTTCAGCTTCAGTTGTGCCTCTTGCCTCCTTGCTCTTGCTTCTCATATCAATGCTTTCATCAGTCCCTCTACAACTCCACTGGATTTCCTCCGCTCTCTAAATTGTTCCTATCCTCTTTCTGTGTAGCTCTTTCCCTCAACTCTTGCATCACAACTCCTCCAGATTTTTCATGTCTGAGTAAGATTCTGAAGCCTGATCTTCCCTGATTTCCAGAGCCTCCTCCAGACTAGCTTCCAGTAACAGTAGTAATATTTAGTCCTGGAACAATGGCAACACTGAATGCTCTAATTTACCATTTATTTTGTTACTTAATTTCTTGAATAAAGGTGCTCCATGTTTATTCACCCCAGCTCTCATATAGTAAATCACAATTTCTTCTTAATTTGCAAAAAATACCATGTTTCATTGCATGCAATCTAGACAACTCTTAACCCTTGTCCTTTAGCAGTCTTCCAAACTAGAACATTAAGCTATCTTATTTCATTTAGAATTTCCATATCATAGAGGGCATGTAACAATGCTTCATGTTGAAAGCTATATGCATTAAGCACAGTATTATATTTACATTCAACACTGGGATTTCTCCCTCTATGTCAACCTTCCTTTTTTGATACCATACATGACAAACAAGCACAGCATTGAAAGCTATAATTTACATTTGTGCTCCACAAGGAAGGTTTCCAACAACAATTCATTTGTTTTACTGCAGTTATTTTGATAGTAAGGACCAATATATGTTGAGATTTTTGGCACAGTCAGGGTCTTTGTTATTGCTGGCATAATTAAGTACTAGATATAGTGAATTATATTATAAAAAAGTACACCTTACCAGTGGGAGTAATTTGCCTACAGAAATGTGTTATAACATTTAAAATGAAAATGTTAATCAGGGACTATTTACAGTTGCACCTGCTCTTATTTATAGTGTTCAACTGTGTAATTATTCTTCCAGATCTAGGCAACCGGTAACCATCAATACAACAGAAGCACAATTAAAGAGACTCCCCATCTGCTGTATTACACCAATTTTGTTGGAAAATGTGGAACAGATACAGAGGGCATCAAGGAAAAGAAGGTGGGCATAGCAGTTTGTTTTGCTTAAATGGTCACTTGGTTAGTGCCAGCTGCATGAATGTGAATCCCCTAAAGAAAAACTAGGGCTTCAAATTCATTTCTGTGATTAAATAGGTGTACATCAAGCTATGACAAAATGGTCAACAACCCAGGAGCTGAGTGGATAGAGTTTTCAGAGAAGATAGAGACTCCGTTGAAGACTATAAGTAGTGAAGTCTACAGAACTGGCTAACATTGATCTAAAAAAGCTTGAATTTAGGTGGCCCAACTAGATCTCAAAATATGAAATAAGGAGTAAAGTTTGCTGTGCATTCTTACCAACTATATATCCTTTATGAAAATCTGGAGAAAATGTCACAATCAAAAGCCTTTTACGATGAGTTGAGTTATCTATACTGCTTTGATCATTTTAGCCTTATTTTGCTGGTAGCTAGGTTGTGGTGGTAGTGGTTGTTTTTGCTAAGGATGCAGTGGTACTTTTGCTTCTAAAATGGCAATGACTCTACCTTACAGCTTCTGAGGCACCTGGGCACAACATAACCAAATGGCACAGTTAAAAACAACAACAATCATCTATAAATCAACAGGTTTACATGAGTTATCCATTTGACTACTACCATTTACTGTTTATTAAAAAAAAACCCTCTTCTCTGGATATGCTAACTTCAGTACTAGGGGTGAAATCAATGGCAAACTCCCACGGACTTCAAATGGGGCCAGGAGTTCATCCTAGGTTTTCTTTTCTCAATAGATTAGTGAAAAAGATTGTAACAATAATATGTCAAACACAAGATATTCAGATGCCACCCACCATTAGGGCATATGAAGTTTTTGCTACTGGAAATCCCCTTTCAAATAGCAATTGAGTAGAATTACTTCAGGAACTGGAATAAAAGCTGTGTTATAGCATTTGAAAACCAGCTACCAAAATTAAGTCTCCACAGTTATTGCCTTATTCGGATACTGCTCAATTAGTTCTATGAAAAGTGTCTCCCTGGTTACATATTTATGTTGCATACACACTTCCCATGTAATAGTCAAACTCCTGCTGTAACAACTGCAATCCATTACATTACATATATATGCTCTGCAAGTGTTTAATTGTTATTTTGCTAAATATAACATCCCAGATACTTTAAAATAAATTCTCAGCTTTCATAAGGAAACCATCTATTTTTAAATTATATAATTCCTCATTTTCTGAAAAATCAATTCCTACTGGAATACATTAATATGAACTAAGAACCATTTAGTTTGCTCCTAAAGTGTGTCCACCTGGGGGAGTTACAGAGCAGCACTTTACATGTGTGTGAACAGCAGTGTGCAGTAATCTGAATTGCAGGGCAGTATAGACAAGCCCTTGGTTGGGCTTATGGAAATGAAATAATGCCTTATACAGTGAGAACCTTAGAGATCCAGGGAATGGATATTTCATATACTGATCTCAATCCCTCTCCCACTTTAGATACAGGGTACAGATTTCTGTTTCACCAGCAACTGAGAGGACCAATCAACTATTAACCCAAGGGCTGCTGGCTGTGGAGATCCCCAGACTATTTGCTGATGCAAGGACCAAGAGGCTGCCATTTCTCAAGCTTTGAAGAATCCTGGGGGGGGGGGGGGGGGGGACACAATCCATAGTATGCTCACACTACAAAATTCACCCCAGAGAGGATCAGAAGCATTGTGTTTTGATGTCTGTGCTAAAGTATAGAAAATTATTGTGTTGAAACCTTATATTTGAATGTTTGTAACAGCAACAAGGGGGGGGGGGGGGAAGAGGAGTCTGTATAAGGAACACTAGTAGATTTATTGTCTAATAGCTTTTGTTTAAAAGCTGTTCATAGTATTCCAAATATTTATGTTTTACTATTTACAATGTGTATTGTGTGCATTTCATATTAGCTTAATTAAGAAAGTGTACAGTACTCTGAAAACTGACTAGGAATTAACATGCATTTATCAGGGTTTTGCATACAATAGCTCTGAAGTTTAATTCTGTAATGCCTTCAGAAAAGACAGAACATTGGCCTGTAGTTCAACAAAGAGATAAACTGAGGTGCAGAAAGAAGGGGAGTATATAGTTATACAGAACATTGCCTAAGCATTCCCTTCCCTGCTCCAACTACATATATAGAATACTCAATGAGTACAAAATTAAAATGTTGCATTTTGTCCACAGGATATAGATCCCCCTGCTGTATTTTATGTTAAATATACAATACTTTTTGATTAATGGCATTACCAATACATCTTATTTAGTAGACAGGACTATTTGAAAACTAAATTACATTTTTTTTTAAATCACTAACTCAAGGTTGTATTTATGGCAGTATAACAAATGATCACTTTAATAGTTGAGGTATGGCTTTGATGGGGATGGCAGGAGTGGAAACACCCTCTGAGATAGGGGAGCGGGGAAAGACCTCTCAGCTCCTGGAAACTAGGTGAGGTACACCCCATTCCTCTTTTCTCCTCTCCTTCCCTTCCCCATTCCTTCCCTCCTCTTCTTCATCATCATCATCATCAGCAGCAGCAGCAGCAGCAGCAGGCTGCTGATTCTCTCTTCCCCCTTCTTCCCCACCCCTTACTTGTACTGCAGGGTGTGGAGGGGCAGGGGGAAATCATATGCTGCGTCTGGCCCCAGATTCTGGGCATGTCCCACCTACCACCACTCCCATTGGGCAATGGAAGTGGTGCTGGGGTCACATGACTGGCTCTCATTTGGTGGTATAGCAAGAGGAAGGTTGATGGTAACCATCAATTAACATTTTACTTTAATATTTGGAGAATGTCTTTCATCCCAAAGGATCACACAGCGTTTTTTGAAATGTATGCATATAGGGACCACTAGTTTACTGAAATGCAGCCACTTCCAGGGTTATGCAGAATGGTCTAAAGAAAAACATACAACAGTGAAGGGAAGATTTTTTTTCTAGACAGAGGGGGCAACTGTTCTCTTGCAAAGGTTTCCTGCTTTACTGCCCATGCAAAATAGACAGGACCTCAATTTTAAGGCATCTGAATGATCCTGATGTAGTAATAGCACTCAGTGTATCTACCTTGGAACGATGAGTATTTCACTAAGATTGAAATCAAATCTTGGAAATGCAGATTAAACTTGATATTTACACTACTAAATTATCCATGCTAGAATTACGATCTCTCAGCATGATGGTATTCATGTGCTATGTTCCATAGAACATACTGATTTCATAAGGCATATTCCATGAAATATTCCATTACAAAAATATGTTAAGGTGGAGAGAACTTGAACCAGAGTGAGCCTACTTAGAATTTTTGTTAGATGGCATATTATTCATCTCCAAAAGATCTGCTACTATATTGGCATCAACAAAAACAGATTTTATTTGGTCTTACATGATAATACAAGCCACATAACAGGTTAGAATCTATCTTTGTAGCATCAAGCAGAACAAAAGAAACAAACCAATTTATAAAGGACGGGTTAAGGAGCAGTCGGATTTAATTGACATTTTGTTTATTTGCACAGAAGTGTAAATACTATATATAATAAGTATATTTATTTTGATTGGATACTTCCCCCCCCCCCCCTTTCATATGCTGCTTTTCTTCTGAACTGAAACATTTTCTGGGCAGTGCCCAGCACAATGTAGGTAATACCTGAACACAGTTACATATAATTATTAATTGGTAATTAATACTAATCTAATTACTTTAGATTATATTTACTTCATTTTTCTATCTAAGAATCTGAGATGGCAGACAGCAACATGGTTCAAGGGGTGGGTGGTGGGTGGGAAAGGTCACTGAAGAGGATGCATGTGGTTTGGACAAATGAGATGAAGGGAAAGCTGTAGTACTTTTCTTGTGATCAGAAATCTGCAACAACAAGGTACAGACCACTGCAAATGAAACCACATTTTGTGCAGTGACAGGCACTTTAAAAGGGACACTATCCAATTGATTATTAAAAGTTCCATTTTCTGAAAGAACACTCAATAGGATCATACTGTGACTTAATTTTAAATCTTTAAAATATATTTTATAAAAGTTTTTCTTTGTGTTTACAAAGATCAACAGAAGAGCAGAGGAAAGGTAGTCCAATGGTTAGGGTCCTAGTTTGGAACGTGAGCGATTTGGGTTCAATTTCTGTACTGCCACAGACCTCCTGTGTGACTATGGGCAAGTCACTTAGACCCAGATCCACAAAAGGACTTAGGTACCAACACTGGGGACTTAGGTGCCCAAGTCCAAAATTTACAGGCCACCAAGCTCCTCAAAACCCATGCTTGGTTGTTAACTCATCCAGTAGGTGACTAAAATCCCTTGGCACCTAAATGTTCACCATATGAGTCCTCTAGGCACCTAAGTTTCTGCCACTGGGTATGCACACAAAACCTCACTCTAGGCATCCAGATGTCTACATGTGTAAACCACAGCAGGATCTTCAAACCAGGTGAAGGTGCCTATCAGGCCTAATCTGGTAGGTATGCACTGAGCACACCTACTGAATAAGGGCCTATGCAAAATCTGTAGAAGGAGTCAGTAGTGGTAGCGGTGGCTCCCTTACAACTTTTAGCCCAGTGGTTAGGGCACTCACCCAGGATGTGGAATCCCCATGTTCAATTTTCCACTCTCTCTAATTGGGAGAAAGGATATGAACAGAAGGGTGCTCTAACCACTGAAGCATGGAATATTCTGATGTGCGGCTCCCTCAGTCACTCCTGTTGAAGCTGTTCCACTTTGTTTAAATACTTGAATACTCACTAAGACAGGGTGAGAATGACCCTATAACCTAATAGTTGAAGGTACTCACCTGGGTCGGGTCCAGTCCCTGTGCTCCAATAGCTGTTTAAGTATTTATACAAAGTGGAACAACTTCAACATGAGAGATTGAAAAAGAAAAATATGATGCTTAGGACACATCCCTTTCACTGGCATCTGCTAGCTTAGGAGTGGAGCTACCTAGAGTGCTGTGATTTGTGGATCACAGTCTGAAGCATCTGTCTATCCCCACTCATTATATAGAAATCCTAGGCACTGAATGCAGGCTTTGTGGGTTCCAGTGATTTTCCAAGTTCCTGAAACTGTGGAATGAACTCCCTCAAGAACTAAGGATCATCACAAACTTTCACTTTCTGTTCCAAGTGCAAAGCACATTTCTTTGATCTTGCCTTCTCTAACACATAGCAGTAGGTATAGTCACATTAAAACAAAAACAAAACCACACCGACGCTCCTCCCTCTGGCTATCTGGAGAGAGGATGAGAGAACACACAAGACAGATGTTAGTGACACTGCTTAATACACTACTGGAAGGCACTCAGATAATACAGTAATGAGCATGGTATAAAAATCTATATAGAATAGAATTTCAAGCTCAAGTAGACATACCTGTGCTAAGTCTAATCAAGCTAGCAGACTAAAAAGAGAAGTGTAGCCGCAGAGGTGCAAGCAGCAGGACAAGATAGCCACCAAGGTATGTACTTCCATAGCTAGCCCATCCCACTTCTTGTGCTACCCTGGCTACACTTCTGCTTCTAGTGTGGGTATATCAATCTGAGCTGGAAATTACTCCTCTAGCGCTAATGAAGATATACCCTTAGTCAGAAGAGGTCTTCAGCAAAAAGAGAAACTTGCTAACTTACTGGGCACACAGAAGAAACAGTAAACCTCACTGTACAGAAAGTTCTGTCACATGAATGAGATAAACTAGAAAAACAAAGTAGAGAAAACTTTAATTTCTTTTAGGCATAGTCATGCTAGGTGTCACTTGTAATTATAGTAGAGACAACAGTTTCAGCCACAAGTTGACTTCAAGGTATGATAAATAAATCCAAAATTTAATTTTTATAAACAAGCCACATAGGAAAAGTAAAAGTTCATCTGTAAAAGATGTGATGCCTTTTTAAAAAACTTGGAAAGAAATAAATCATGAAAATAGTGAACGCGTGATTAAATCGAATTTGGTCCACTTCCTTGAGATTATGACACTGATTCAAAGTCCACTGACAATTGAAGTTAATGTGAGCCTTTTCATTAACTTCAGTGAAGTTCAGTTTAGGCATTGTAGTCTCATACAGGGGAGTTCTGAATTTTCCAGATACTAAAGATAATTTTGGGAGCGGTTAGATTTTGTTATGTAATTTATGATTCATTTCATTTATAAAAATGTGTTTGTTGCTAAATCTCTGGGTGAATTTTCCATAAATATTCACTTCAAATTTGCTGTTTCTGCAAATTCTTCTCAGTAAACTCATTTGTGAAAATATTCACAAAAGTAGCATGAACTCAATTTATTATTTGAGCCACAACTTTTTGAGGCTCAGTTCTAGTCAATACCATCCCACGATCAGGTTAAAATAAGCTTTTCATGGTCTTCCACACAAGTTTGGTTTCCTTTAAAAAAGAATGCAAGGAACTCCAGTGGAATGAATTAAGAGATTTAAGCGTTAGCTTTTAATTTTCTCTACTGAATGCAGTCATTTTTGTCAAAATTGTGGTATAATTTAAATATGGCATTTTGTCTGTGAATGGCTATGAATTATGCAGGACCCTGAGATTACACATTACATTTATTTCCTAATCCTAAAATATCTTATTCTGATCAGATGTCATACAGTTTGATTATATTTTATGGAAATAAAGATTTCATAAATTTCTAAGATTACATTCAAGCCTTTGGATGAATTTCAAAATGGGAGATAATGAAATGAGTAGGAAGACAGGTATTATATAATTACTTTAATGCTCATGAGGTGGACAGAAAAAAGATGCATTAATATTGGCATGTCTATAGTGCTGGTTTCTTGACAGTGATGGGAACACTTAAAGACATTTCTCTATGATACCTTAATATTGAAATTATCTAAATTTGTTTTGAATAAAAATATTTGCATGTTTCCAATAAAAAAGTTTAAAACTGCTCATCTGTTCGTCAAGTGGGGGCTGGTGACATCTGAAAAGTGTAGACAAAACTGACACTTAAAGTATAGCCAAGAGTAAGCTTAAAACTGGGGATAAAGATGATACATTATCTGATTAACAATTTTTAAAAAGTTGGTGAGATTTACATTGGTTAACTGATCAGAATTAATGTCATTGTTTCTGACATTGCACATTGGTTCTGAAACTATACTGGACCTCCAGCATTTCTGTCTCTTTAAAATATATCTCTCCTATTCTAAGAGGACCTGACTCTGCCATCTTCAATCATGTTGAGACATAAGCCCCCACTGGTTTCAAATGGAGTACTTGTAAAATAAGGTGAGGTCAACAGGATTTAAGGTGAAAGAAATCAAGTCCAGAATATAATTTGCAGCTAAGGGGCACTCAAGTAGCACTTTCTGCCTGATCAGAGACCTGGAATTAACTGGGATGAAGATGGTGAGAAAAGCTTTCTAGTCAAAGAAAAATCAGAGGCAAGACTAGAGGAAATAAGGCACTCCTGTAGAAGAGAAAAACCATGGAAAAACAGGGACAAAGTTTTGGCAGTTTTTCAGAGACATTATTAAGGGCACAGGAGCAAACTATCCCACTGTGTAGGAAAGATAAGCATGGCAAGAGACCACCTCAGCTTAACCAAGAGATCTTCAATCATCTGACACTCAAAAGAAAGTCTTACAAAAAGTGGAAACTAGGTCAAAATACAAAGGATGAATATAAACAAATCAGACAAGTATGTAGGGACAAATTTAGAAAGGTTAAGGCACAAAATGAGATTCAACTATCTAGAGACATAAAGGATAGCAAGAAAACAGTCTATGAATACATTAGAAGCAAGAGGAAGACCAAGGACACGATAGGCCCATTACTCAAGGAGGGGGGGAAACAATAACAGAAAAGGTGGAAATGGCAAAAGTGCTAAATGACTTTTGTTTGTTTCAGTTTTCAGCAAAAAGTTTAGTAGGGATTGGACATCTAACCTAGTAAATGCCAGTGAAAATGAGGTAGGATCAGAAGCTAAAATAGGGAAAGAACAAGTTAAAAGTTACTTAGACGAGTTAGATCAAGTCTCCAGGGCCTGATGAAATACATCCTAGAATACTCAAGGAGCTGACTGAGGAGATATCTGAGCCAATATTGATTATCTTTGAAAAGTCATGGAAGATGGGAAAGATTCCAGAGGACTGGAAAAGGGCAAATTTAGTGCCAATCTAGAAAAAGGGGAATAAGGACAACCTGCAGAATTACAGACCAGTCATCTTAACTTTAGTACCTGGAAAGATAGATGCGGTACATCTTGACATTAGTAAGGCTTTTGATACGGTCTTGCATGACCTCCTCAAACTATGGAAATACAACCTAGATGGAGCTACTATAAGGTGGGTACACAATTGGTTGGAAAAGCATTCCCAGGGAGTAGTTATCAGTGTTTCACTTAAATAAAAATAGAAATTTTCCTTTTAGAAGCAGTGGTAGAAAAAAATATTAAAATGATCAACATTGATGCAGCAAGTACAATCCCCATAAAACAGGCTATATACCATCTGACAATACATTTTGGGAAGAGTTAATCTCTTAAATAATATCAAACCTCACTAACATTTATGCCCCACCTCTCCAGAGATCAGTCTCTCTCAGAACAATAATTTCACATTATTACAAATGCAGATTCATTCAACTTTCTTTATGGTTGGTAAAGAAGGCCATCATATTCCAACACATTCACAATTCTACACAACCCAAGACTGGATTAATTCTTTGCTTTATCTCATGCCACTCATCCTGCCTTTCTATTATTTTGAATTTATCTGATATCCAGTCCTAGACTACTGTAAAAAAGTCAGAAGCTATTTATGCATGACAATAATGCATGCAGTTGGCCTGTTTCTCACTCATTACTGAATAAACCCTTCTGGTTTTGCTTACCTTAGCAACATTGACTAACTGGGAATTTTAGTTGGATTGTTGACCTCTTTGGTCTCCCTCCTCTTCCTCACTTTTTTAGTTCATTGAGATCCTTAGGTTACATAACAGTATCTATTAAAAGTCACAGCACTTCAGCTCCATTATGTCTATGCCTTCCTATTATGCAGGCTAGTTGAGACTATCAGTCTATGTATACTTTAAGGCTTCATAATAAAAAAATCTTTATAGATGAAAATAACTACTATTGCAGCATATTGATTTGCTATGCCAGACATATTTCCTAAATGGACTCAGCTCCTCGGTTGAGAAGTAAAAGGTTCATGGTATTGGTGAGGTGCTTGCAGCATTGTCTAAGCAAAAGAGTGCCTAATAGGTCACTTTGATATATGTGACTGTACCATTTCATGGATCAATAACAGTGCAATCCAATGGAAAAAACTTCACTAAGTAGCTAGGATTTGATGGATTTTAGGGCAGCTGTATCTGAAAAGGAAAAAAGGAGAAAATTGCAAATTATTTAATTTACCAATTTCGGTGAAAATGTAAATCTACCTCAGATGGTGACATTCCATCGTGGAATTCTGTAGGATTTTGGTATGCTAATTTGTTCCTCCTAGTGCTTTGGGGCTCTCAGAGGAGAGCTGTGTTTCAGGAAATACTGGTTTTATTGCAGGTTTGATACATATGTGGTCTGTTATCAAGGTTATACCACACTCTACCAAACATTTACATACATACTTAATGACCTTCATTGCTACATTCACTCTTGTTTAACACTGCATCTCATCTGACCCAGTTTTTTTTTTTTTTTTTTAAATTACAGCATACCTTTTTAGGAACATAGGCTCCTGTTTAATCTAACAAACTCCTGTGTGATTTAATTAACAGATAATTAAATTTCAGAGATGGTAACTTTAGGGAGTAACACATTATTGAAGCAGCAGAAGACTAAGAGGTACTTACATTTAACAAAAAAGATTCTCAGCTGGCTGAATGAGGCTAGGAATTGCAAGCTAAGGCAGAACAACTGCCAGTTGATAACAAGCTGTTCATTATTGTATTGGAATCCTCCGTTTGTAAAATGCCAAAGCTGCTTTCCCACATCTATACACATGGAAATAATTCAAATGAAAATAAAATACTGCTTTGCATTTGCAATGTGTGGCAGAGTGCCTGTGAACAATGCACTGTGTACCTGTTTGGAAAATCCTACTAGCCATGTATGCTTTTTCCACAAGCAGTGAGATGGGGTCTTTCAATGTATTTATTCATTTCTATCCAATAGGATATGCAGGTTGTTTTCTTATTTTTTTGCTTTCAATCAAACATCGCTATTTCCTTCTATCGTATCTCTGTTTTCTAGTGAAGTCAGTATTCATATGTTGAGGACCAGAGCCAGAATCCCTCAAATAAGCCAGACACTACATTTA
Source organism: Emys orbicularis (assembly GCF_028017835.1). Classification (NCBI taxonomy): domain Eukaryota; kingdom Metazoa; phylum Chordata; order Testudines; family Emydidae; genus Emys; species Emys orbicularis. The sequence goes on along the minus strand of NC_088687.1, from coordinate 90,323,136 downwards.
AGATAACAAATGGCACATAGCAAAGTACACAGGGAAACATCCAGCATTCATGCCCTATGAGGAAGGCATAGAAAGCTCAAGGATTTATGAGGTTCACTGTCTATATTCCCTCCCCTTATTTAAGCAACAGAAGAATCCCTGTAGCCTTCTCCAGTAGATTGTAATATGAATTTCCTTGGGTATCTTGTACACCATGTCCACACAAATGATATACAAAACAGGTACCACACAGTAGTGTGTAAGTGACATCGTGCCAAGTGCACACTGGAGTGTATATTTAAAATGCAGGCACCTGGGTGCACAAAGTAATAACATTGTGTTTTGAATATTGTACAGTATACAGCAATGAAGAGGCAGACTTTACTGTGTGGGAAAATCAGGCAATAAAAATAACATTGAATAAATCTGTAAAACGTACAGCAATTTATCCATACAGCACCAGCAAGGAAAGGGGCAATGGCTCAAGCCAAAAATGGGTGGGATTGTTAGGAATTCTAAATGGTTTTCTGTTGGCTTCATTCATTAACTAGGTTTGTTTAGATTTCAAACATAGTATCTATGTCACTGACAGCCATGGCCGGAATTAGGGGCAAGCAACTGCCTAGAGTGCAGGGCTTGAGAGGCACTGGGCTTGGGGTGCTGTATTTGTTGTAAGTGACAAAAGGGAAAATAGAATGTTTGAAGTAACATGTTTCAGGTACGTCATATTTACTTATATATGGCATAAATAAAGATAAATTTGAATGCTAGAATCTGTAAATCTATCATCTTATATGACAGGGATAAATCATGCATGCAAATTGTGCAATATCATGAAACGGGCTACAAATGCAATAAAAATAAGCTATTTAAAAGTTTAACAAATGGAAGGGGAGGCATGCGCCAAAGATGCCCCTCGCCTGGGGCACCATTTGGTCTAAGGCCGGCCCTGGTGATAGCAGCTATAGCATATGTTCTTCAGTCAGCCTCTCTTTGGATCATTTACCCATTGATAACAATGTGTTTTCATCCAGCTGTGTCCAGCCATATGCTGCCTGGACAATTCCTGTTTGGGCTTCTTTAAATCTTAATTTTATGTTCTATCATGCTTTGACTTTTTTTTTTTTTTTTTTTTAATAAATATTCTGATCTTAGGTTAAGATCACTGGCCTCAGTAGAGGTGGACCATGAGAATTTTTCAGATATTGAAAAGTTCTCTCATTCCCCAATTGGGACAAAGTTCAAAACGTCAAGAATTATTGCAAATTGAAAATCTGAAAAGAAAATCAGATTGGGTCCATCAGAATGTTTTGTTTTGAGTTTGACCTTTTTTAATACACTTTAATATGAGAACTTAATTTTTTTAATTCATTTCAACATAAATGGAACTTCCTTTTTGAAATGTTGAAACATTTGGAAATTAATTTTTTTTTTGAATTTTTTTTGCTTCAAACCGACTCTTTCCCCATGATAAACTGATTAAATTCTATATAGGTACAATGTTTCTAATCAAAGGTAGACATAAAACAGAATCAAGTATGTAATATCACTTCTTCACTACAGTGTAATGCCATGTACTATATAAATAGTTTAATTAGCTTATGCCATCCTGAACAACAAATATGTTCTGTATTCTTCACCAGGCTTTTCCAAGGCCGATCAAGACTGGTAATCAATCACTGTTCATGACAGATATTCTGTGGCGGTTTTCACTTGACAGTCTTATTTTTTCAATCTGGGTCACTCTAGATTGAAATGCATTGCAAGAGACCATGGCATAGCCCAGGACTCAGTGTTTACATTCTAATCAGAATAGGCTGAGTATCACCTGTTGGGTAAATGACATCCAGAATTCTCTTCTTACATACATTCTGTGCAAGGGAAGATAATGGAGCAAGTAATTAAGGAAATCATCTGCAAACATTTGGAAGGTGGTAAGGTGATAGGGAACAGCCAGCATGGATTTGTAAAGAACAAATCATGTCAAACCAATCTGATAGCTTTCTTTGATAGGATAACGAGTCTTGTGGATAAGGGAGAAGCTGTGGATGTGGTATACCTAGACTTTAGTAAGGCATTTGATACGGTCTTGCATGATATTCTTATCGATAAACTAGGCAAATACAATTTAGATGGGGCTACTATAAGGTGGGTGCATAACTGGCTGGATAACCGTACTCAGAGAGTTATTATTAATGGTTCCCAATCCTGCTGGAAAGGCATAACGAGTGGGGTTCCGCAGGGGTCTGTTTTGGGACCGGCTCTGTTCAATATCTTCATTAACGACTTAGATATTGGCATAGAAAGTACGCTTATTAAGTTTGCGGATGATAGCAAACTGGGAGGGATTGCAACTGCTTTGGAGGACAGGGTCATAATTCAAAATGATCTGGACAAATTGGAGAAATGGTCTGAGTTAAACAGGATGAAGTTTAACAAAGACAAATGCAAAGTGCTCCACTTAGGAAGAAAAAAATCAGTTTCACACATACAGAATGGGAAGAGACTGTCTAGGAAGGAGTACGGCAGAAAGGGATCTAGGGGTTATAGTGGACCACAAGCTAAATACGAGTCAACAGTGTGATGCTGTTGCAAAAAAAGCAAACATGATTCTGGGATGTATTAACAGGTGTGTTGTGAGCAAGACACGAGAAGTCATTCTTCCGCTCTGCTCTGGTTAGGCCTCAGCTGGAGTATTATGTCCAGTTCTGGGCACTGCATTTCAAGAAAGATGTGGAGAAATTGGAAAGGGTCCAGAGAAGAGCAACAAGAATGAATAAAGGTCTTGAGAACATGACCTATGAAGGAAGGCTGAAAGAATTGGGTTTGTTTAGTTTGGAAAAGAGAAGACTGAGAGGGGACATGATAGCAGTTTTCAGGTATCTAAAAGGGTGTCATAAGGAGGAGGGAGAAAACTTGTTCATCTTAGCCTCTAAGGATAGAACAAGAAGCAATGGGCTTAAACTGCAGCAAGGGAGGTCTAGGTTGGACATTAGGAAAAAGTTCCTAACTGTCAGGGTGGTTAAACACTGGAATAAATTGCCTAGGGAGGCTGTGGAATCTCCATCTCTGGAGATATTTAAGAGTAGGTTAGATAAATGTCTATCAGGGATGGTCTAGACAGTATTTGGTCCTGCCATGCGGGCAGGGGACTGGACTCGATGACCTCTCGAGGTCCCTTCCAGTCCTAGAATCTATGAATCTATACTCAGGATCACACTTCATGCCTAATACAAGTAAGCAAAACTCCACTGACTGCATTGGACTTTGTCATTTCCATCAAAGATGAAATAGAGTCTTCAAAGGTAATTTGCAAGCACATTGTAAGGCCAGGTTTTATTTATAGATGCTAAAAAGCCAATATTTACTATTGAATCAAATAAAGACAAACGTGTTAAGACAGCTGTCACTTCTGATTTTTTTTTTTTTTTTTTTTTTTTACCACACACACAGAATAAAGTCAGATATGGTGATAAAACTAGCCTCTCCAATTTCAAAAAAAGACTAGATTACTATTATACCACTATGACCTTCCCAGTACAAGTCTGAATGAAATGCCATATTTTGGTGCTACAAGATTCCTTCCATCTCTCAAAGAGGTTGCCATTCAGTAATGGTTAAGACTGATGCTATGTCTACACTGCAATTAAAAACCCACAGTTGGCTCATGCTAACTGACTTGGGCTCATTGGGCTTGGGCTCAGGGGATGTTTAGTTGCGGTGTAGAGATTCTGGCTTGGTCTGGAGCCCAAGCTCTATGATCCTCTGAGGTGGGAGGGTCCCAGGACTCAGGCTGCAGCCCAAGCCTCACAGTCTACACTGCAATTAAACAGCCCCACAGCCTGAGCCCTGCAAGTCCGAGTCAGCTGGCATTGGCCAGCCGTGAGTGTCTAATTGCAGCATAAATATACCTTAAGTGTCCCACTTCAGTTTGTTGAAAAATAGGGGGTTCTTCCACTCTATTGTCCAAAGAAAGAATTGCTTCCTCTCTCATTAAGCCTATTCAGTGCACACCCCATATACTCAAAGCTCTGCTCCCAGGATTTGATCCTGTACGTACAGTCCTCTCACCCATAGCACATTGTATCTCACCCCTTTCTCTAACCAATAGCTGGAAAAATAAAAATGAAAGTCCCCACTACTGATCACTTCACATGCCTTTCTTAGTGCTGACTACTTCCAAAATCAAAACCCTAAACCCAGACCAAACCAACTCAAGCTACCGGATAACCGCCAATCAAGGTCTTGCCAGCTGGAAGAAGAGAGGACATCCACCCTTTTCCTTTTATAACCCTGCCCAGATCAGTCATGTGCTAGACAAGAACCTCTAACATGCCAGAACACTTTTACACCTTGTAACAAATACCTATCAGGATCAGAGCTCCTTCAAAATCATTGAAGTTCTGGCCAATAAATAGAATGTAAATTGTGTGTTATTTCCCAGCATTTTTCTCTTGTTTTCCTTACTCTTTTGATCTATGTACCAGGTCATTCATGTTAAGTGACAGTTTCCATTTCTCCCTAGAGAGCTCATATATATGTGTATGTATTGTTTACATTTTAAAATGCTTAAAAATAACCATTACAAACTTTAGGGAGCTACTCTGGCCTGCACAGAGGTGGTGTTTTGGTGAATGAGCAGAACGGATTCGGAATGCTTAGTGGCAGTTCAGAATATGAAAGACTACAGAGGGCAAAGCCAAAGCCAAGCAGTGGTGGGCCAAAGCAAACTCCAAGGTAAGCAACATAGTTCATGTCCATGAACAAAACAAGAATAGGAAAATAGTGTGGTACCATTAAACCCTTGTATATTGCCTGACTCCATTCTTCCTATACAGTAGCTATTGATGGACTGTTGCTAAGTAAAGAAGCTCAGGAGAATGGCTGATAATGAAAAAAAGGTAGATTAAAGATCTAAGGCAGTCTGCTTTGAAGGAGAAAACCCCCAGAGTACTGTACATACTAATCAGCAAAGGAGGAATCTCTCAAGTTATATCAAAATCCCTCATCCATAATTATGTGAAAATCTTTAAAATTAGGATTTTTTTTTTAAAGGTCCAGGAAGCAAATGCCCCAACTCATTTTGACTGTAAGTCAGTCTTTGAAGAATGTATTTCCCCACCAAAGCAAACAGTCTCTGAAATACAGCTATAGAAACATTATGTACTGAAGAAGTATTCTGAACTTTTCAACATGGATAGAGATTTTAATAACCCAATGGAAACTCAAGTTCTTGGTGACATAATACTTGAGGGAGGTGAGGTTTATTTATTTACTAAAATGTGCACACAGTCTCAGATTCTCACACAAAGCCACTGAACATTTGCTGACCAAGAGCCTGATATTCCAAGCCACGTATGCACAGCATTTCCAGTTGTCAGTGACAATTCAACCTGTGCATGGCCCTAAATTACTATACTTTATTTCTACAGTAACTCATGCCAACCTGCCACTTACAGTCACAACTCTTACAGATTTCAGAGTGGTAGCTGTGTTAGTCTGTATCAGCAAAAAGAACAAGGAGTACTTGTGGCACCTTAGAGACCAACAAATTTATTTGGGCACAAGCTTTCGTGGGCTAAAACCCACTTCATTGCTGTTATGCCACAAACTCCATGCTGCAAACAGTGCAATGATCGCATTGTTGCTTTTCACTTGAAATTGCACAAAGAAAATCAGAACGTTTTCTTCCTACAGAACATTTGTATTAAAATGAGAATACACCTCTCCTAAATTTTCAACAGAAAAACCAAACATTTAAAAACTGAATATATATATTTTCATTGTTTTTTTTTTTTCCCTACAAAAAAAATTGTCCAGGAAACCAGATACCTTCTGTAAAAAATTTCATTTAGTCAGAACCACAATTTTCTGTCAAAAAAGTTTGACAGAAGATTTTCAACCAGGCCTAGGAAGTATCCTCTATCCGCCACTTTTTCATATCTGCTTTTCCTGCAGCCTGTACCTCACTACCCAAGTTAGACAGCAATTGCCTTGTGTAGTCCTTGTGCATTCTGAGTTCAAGGACTTTTACTGTGTCTAGTCCTCTGATCCTTATGCCTTTTTGTGCCTCTTTCCCATCTTTGTGCACCTGCAAAGGAACCAGGCATAACCTTGCTCCACAATAGTAAATTAATGAGTGTTTTCCAACACTTGGAAAACATAAGCCACGACACAAGTGCCAAGTTGCTCTTTAAATAAATAAATAAAAACACACACTCTTTTAGTGGGGTAGGGTGGTGGCAAAAAACAGCAAACAAGCCCTCCAAAAGAAACAAAAAACAGGATTTTGCAAATGTTTCTCCATAGTAAAATGTCTCACCTATCAGACAACTCCTGATGAGACAAAAAGAGGATCTGTAGACTGATCTTGGACCAAGGGAAATGTCTGATTAAAACTAAATTAAGGATGCAGTGGCAACTAAGAGTTGTAATGTTAAAATCTGAATGCTCTCTAAAATCTAAATCAGCCAAAAAGATGTTTTGCAGGATGCCTTACTAGCCCAGACATTCAGCCGATTCTAGGAGAGAAGTTGGATGCAAACCATTAAAAGGAGGCTTAAACCCTCTCTCTCTCTCAAAAAAAAAAAAAAAAAGTTTGAGCCCCTGCCATGTGGATGAGTTTTGCTTGTTTTGATAGCAAAGGAAAATAAGATGGCATTGTGGTTTGAGCACCAGGTCTACAAGGTGTTGGGATCGGTCTCTGCCACATCATACCTGTGTAACATTGGGTAAATCCTTTTGAAAATTTTCATCTTAACCTCCTTGTGTCTCAGTTTCTTCATCTCTAAAACAGGGTAATACAGATGTGTTGTCAGGCTTACTTCATGAATTTCTAAAGCAATTTGACATCCTTGGCTGAAGTAGAATTGCAAAGACTTAGAATTATTAATACATTAGTATGGGGTGAAATTATGACTTTGCCACAAGAGCACACAGAATCAACATCTCATTCCTAAAGTCAGATGAGACCGTCTTCAGTGCTGTTCCAACTACCTGCATCATGTGTCACACAGGTATAAGGGGGACTCTTTCTGCCTCCTTAATTCCCTGCCTGGGACCATTATTAGGCCACAATCTGGCCAATTATTTATGTTTTAAACTATACTTTTTTCTGATTTTGGTAGTTTCAAAAAAATTCAACCAAAATATATTAAGCAGGCTTTTTTGTTGTAGTTTTTTTATAATACATAATTTGATTGATTAACAAAGTATTTTGCAGTGATGTGCAACTCTCTATAGAGCATGTTTATAAGTTTAAAACAATTGTAATAATGCTTTATAATTGCTTGAAGTAGTGCTCAGGGTTAATAAATGAAAATTCACTACAAATTATTTATCTACAGTCCGGTGTGTGAATTGTTTTTGATGACTCATTTTATTTCATTGCTCTTTATAAATGTAATGTATTTTGTGTTCCCAGAATTACCTCATTTAGAGTAATCAGTTTCATTTATACATCGGGTTAGTGTTTAAACAAGCAAAACAGAGAGCCCCACCTTTTCTCCCAGTATATTAACAGTGACATTCAGGATATACCAACTATTTCTTTGTGCTTTTCTTGCTCTGTAGAGCTTTTCAAAGTCCAGGGACCTATGAAACTCCTTTCTTTAGCGATAATAATGGGAACAAACACCCAAATAAGAAGAAATGTGGCCAGAGGTTGTTTAGCACTTATGATGAGTGGTACTGCACAGCTGCTAAAAAATAAAAAAAATAAAAAAAAAGCTTTCTAAGCTTATTTAAATATAGTAAGTGAAGACCTCCAAACCAGGGCAAAGGAACTGATAAAGCACCTAAACAGTGACAAACTTCCAGAGCTTCTTATTCTTGGACTTTGAATACCAGAGTTTGCTGCAAAAACACCAATCATCTCATTTCTGAAATGTACTGAAAACCAATTCTTAAATCCAAAAGAAGTCAAAAGGCAACCAAGATGAGATGATTCTTCCTTGTCAGAGAAGACAATATCCAGAAAGAACCAGTCACTGAGACAAATATGAGACTTGGATAAATCAATGATAAAGCAGCTGAATTAGCAATAACAGAAGTCAAAGCCTGAGCTCAAGTTTGCACATGCACAAAAAAGTGAAATAATCGGTGATTTCAGGTGCTCAGAGTAGCTTTTGCACTAAGGGCTGCACTCTGACTTGACATGACAGTACAGGGGAGTAAAGGGAAATAATACTATTAACCGGAGTTGGCTGCTTGGACCACACAGCCAGGTATGCGGGATCAGCAGATGCATCCAGGAATAGAGGGGAGGGGAGTGTTGGGTAATGGGTAGAGCCAACACACCAGTCAGTGCAGGAATGGGAGGGAATTGTAATTATTTGCTAGTAGAGTCTAGCAGCAAATTGCTTCCCTTCTCTTCCCCTCACTCCCTCCCAAAAGGGATGTCTGAGGCACAATGACTTTCAGGGATTTTCCTGGGATGGGTATAGTTTACATTATACCCAGTGCTTAGGAGTGTGTCTATGCTAGTCAAACCCAGTACCAAATGAGAGAGCAGGCCAGGGAGGACAAGGCAAAGAAGAAGAAGAAGAAGAACATTTGTTAACATAGGCCAGCAATGTGCAGAGCTAAAGTTTTTTTTGGTTTTTTTTTTTAAGTGAATTATAAAATAAACATCAGTTGGGTATCCTTGTAGAGCTGTCTAACATACATGGTTATCGATTTTCTTTGCCTAAACAGCTGTCTGCTTTTACTTTCTTTCCTCTCACTGTCTGTTACACTGGATAGGATATGTACAGAGGTCCTATGTGGTTGCTTCTCCTCCCTGCACTTTCAGTTAAAAACAAAATATTGTTATGTACACATCTGTTGCTAACAGGGTGGGGCTTGCCCCTGATTACTATTGCTAAAGAGGCACACCTGAGAGTTCAGCTGTTGCCATCTAAAGGGCAGCAGGAAGCCAGGGGGGAAGCTCAGGAAACTGTAGCTAGAGTGCTGAGTGAGAATGGTCTTAGGGTCTTCCCTGCAGGAGCCTGAGAAGTTGCCCTAGCTAGAAAGGGCCAAGAGTAACCTTCTAGAAAAGAAAGACCTGAAACACCTGTGGATTTTGGAGCAGTGCCCAATTTAAGGCTGGAGGGAAAAAACAGTATTTATTTTTGAATTTTAAGTTAATAAACCCGATCCTAAAGAGGGGGGTCTTCTTACAGGAGAAGTACTAGACTCTTTTTGAATTTATTGAGGAACCAAGAGTGGAAACAGAATTGAAGCACTGCTTGCAGGGCAGCCCTGAAGCCCTGAGGGGATGCTTCAGAGGAGGCTGTCCGTTGACACTACCACAAGGAAAAGAAGCCCCTGCCTTGGAGCTTCACTTCCCAGTCACTGAGTTGAAGAGCAATGATTCCTTTCTGCACTCTAGTTCTTACTTACACGTCATGGGTAGACTTTGATCTGTCTGTAGCAGATTTAAACATGACAGCACAAAATCAAGCAGAAGACATCCAAAGACAGCCCCATCACTAAGGAACTTATAGTCTAGAAGACTGACCAAGGAAGACAAAACAATGGGGAGACACAGACGAAAGAATTACCTTAAGTAAATTTACAATCCCCCAAGCCTGCATGTAATAATCATTTCCCCTTGATCCTTTGATTGTTTTGCATTATGTTTATTGTGAGGTCTTGCCTCTCTCCTATATGGTGGCCATTTATAGTACTGGGGGCACTTGGGCCAACTGTGTTTTCATTGAGGGGTATTCACCTCTGGACATTGTTCCCTGCTTGCCCAAAAGTTCAGACAACAAGGTTATCCATTTACACAGGCTCTTCCCTAACAAGATGTATGAGCAGAGTCAACTAACTTTGAGTAATGGAGGAGATTGGCAATGAGTCATTATCTAAGTTTGATGGGGGGGGGGGGGGGGCGGGTGTTAGAACCTGACCTGTTTAACATTTCTGATCCTTTTCATATTTTTAGCCACATAAATAAATACTGGATCTGAAATTATATAAATATGGATGTTTATTTTGATAAAACATTTTCTGTTCACTTCAATCTATTCAACCTATTTAGTGCATGTGCTATGCATTACTTGTATATTTCCTTTATTTCTTAACCAATCTCTTAACTTTAGCAAAATAAAAAAAAACTTTTAAAATGATGTTCTGAGTTAAAAATAGTTAATTGTGAAATACCCACCCCTGGTTTCCCACATGTTGGGATAGCTTAGCAATGGCCATATAGAAATTTAATGAACTTTAATAAACAACCAGACAAGAGCCCCAACCTAGCAACCCTCACTATTTGAGAAATATAGTAATTATAGTATAATTCAACTCAAAAGCTAAAAGCAGCTTTGTGGGACATAAATAGACTCTGGTGCCAGACTACTTGTAACTCACTGAGACAATTGTAATACCTAGAGTCTGGTTTATATTGCCCGACACATAGGTAATGGTTTTGGAAGAAAAAATTAAAAATATTCAGACAGATCATTGCAAAGTTAGAGAATATTGGACAAAGAAGCCTCCACATTATCATAACTGATGGGGAGAAGAAAAGAGAAAAGAGCTAGTCCCAGGTGTTCAATTTCAATCTTCCATCCAATTACTGCATGGCAGTCAATTAGCACATAGGCCAAAGAGCAGCTCCATTTTCTGATGTGAAAGACTAAAGAAGATACTTTCCTCTTCTTGATTACTGTTAGGTGACAAGGTGAAAGCATATCTGTCTGCTTTCTACTGTACGGTTTTACTTGTAGGATGTTTCAGCCACTTTTCTAGTATTTTGCCCTTGGTACAGCATTTATTTAACACTAGGATAAGACACATTGTTTTGCCAAAGTACTGATGGACAGCTTCTATCATTCTTTTTAAACAGTCTGTGGGGAGTTTAACTAACTGAAGTAACTCTTTCCTACTACGTAGACTCAAATATTCCTGCTTATTTTGGGGCTTAGCACCTTGTAGGAGACAATCAGCACTTTGTAGAATCCAGCCCAATGTATTGAGATTGAGCAGCTGATGTTAATTTTCCTTACACACCAGTAAATATTATATTCAGTTCAATAGCTACTCAACTAGAATGGTGTTACAGAGCAGAATCAGCCCCTACAACCATATCCTTTGTCCTAAACCAGTTAATTTTAATTTTAAAGAGCATCATCAGGTAGTTAGCACAGAATTTATCAATTTGGAATTTCCTTTATATTTAAACAGACTCACCTCTTACTCAGAAAAGGACACTTTTTAGACAGTTTATTTCCCAAACTAGTAGTTTTGGTCAACTCGACGCTATTATGAATTTGACATGAATTCTTTAAATTGTCCCTGACCCCAAAAAAGAACTTAAGGAAGACAGCACTGCCTCTTTCTCCAACTTTTAGCCCAGTGGTTCCAGCACTCAACTGGGATGTGGGAGACCTGGGTTTCGTTCCCTCCTCTGCTTGATGTGAAGGATGATTTATGAACTTGTGTCTGCCACATTTCAGGAGAGTTTCATAGTCACCGCATTATGAGATATTCAGGGACAGATCTTCAAGGTCTCCTCTTCAGATAATTTGGAGAAGGAACTTGGGTCTCAGTTGATAGGGCACTCTCCTATCAACTGAGACCCAGGAGAGCTTTAGAGTCACTCTCTCCCCCCTTGCCTGGCACAATAACTATTGTCATCCATAGTGGCAATTCATAGTCATTTATAATTACAATGACTAGTCATTGCACTTCAAATCCCTTCCCCAAATCAGGGAATTGAATTAGTCTCCCACATCCCAGGTGAGTGCTCTAGCCACTGGGCTAAATGGTTATAAGGGTGCTATCCCCCTCTCCATATTTTGAATTATGCCAAAGTTCCCCAGTTTGGGGGGGGGGGGAGAAGGGGGATGTGTGAGAAACTATCCAATGAATTAATGTCAAATTCCTGAATAGTTTTGAGTCAACCAAACCAGTCTTTCAATTAAACTATCCACCTGAAAAAAATTGCCTAGCTCTACTTATTACCCAGTACTTTGAGGTGATTTGTTCTGCCTTTGAGTTTTGTTTTTGGAACTAAAGCTAGGTGATGCGAAGTGCTCTGTAGCAGACACTTATTTTTCCTTCCCCAGCTGGTCAGTTTGCACATCACCTTATAGGTTGCCTTTACTTACGAGCTGGCTTAAGGGCTACTCATGGGAGTAAAGTTTCTAAATTCAGGCCCTTAGCTTGCACTCCTCAGTATAATTAGTAGGATAGGGAAAGGGGAAACCAGTCTTTTCCAAGTAAAACAGAATTAGACCAATGGGAAAGGAAGTGCTACTGGATTTTCAAGGTTCTTACAGGTAATTAGTGACAACTGACAAAATGCAAAAAAACAGTTAATCACTTTTAAAAATGCTACTTAATAAGAGTCACTTTAACTCCCCCTGCAAGATATCATTTCTTATTGTATGAAAAGGTCACTCCATTCCCCCCCAAAAAAAACTTCCCTCTACTAATCAAGTGAACCTCATGCCAATGAGCCCCCTATATCCTATTTCAGGATAAAAATCTACTGATGAAAGCAGAGATAACTTACTAGACTTTTCTGTTGCCATTCCTGCAAACCCTTACTCACCCAAGAAATCACTTTGCCTTCAGTTAAGATAGTTTTACACAAATCCCAGATTCAGGAAGACTCATTGGCTTTAACAACTCTTACTCACACGATCAGTCAAACTGTAGGATCCAAACACTGTTTTGCCAGCACATCCAACCCCTATTTTGCTTTTTCTAAACTGAGGTGTCCTTCATTGATCTTTATATTCTTCCTCCCAGAGAGGAAATGCCAGCATTAAGGTTCCAAAACATGATTTTATTCCTTAGCTGTAAGAACTAATTAGTCACTGGACCAGCAGTACTGAGACTCAGGCCATTGTTTTCGACAATAGCAAGTCTAAGTGACTAATGTATTTGTTTGCTGCACTATTACACTGGCCCCCAGTTGCTCATTTTTACTAAAAAGTAATTAACTAAGCACAATAATAGTTTCCAAGCTATTAAGTTATTTTCATGGGAATTACCTATGATTAGAACTAATGAAATCGCTAAGAGTGCTGGGTTCAATTGCAAAAGTTATTCTGGTGCCTTATGCTTCCCTTTTATTGGAGTATCAGAATACATTCAAATAATCCTTAACCATCCAATGTTAGCAGTGTCACTAAAATCCAAAAGAAATCCCAAACTTCTTTCTATAGACTTCAGTTATTAGGTACTATTTGAACAAAAAACAAAATGTACAAAGATTAAACACCAAGGATTGTGGCATTAATCACCAGACAAAAAGGAAAGGAAAAAATGGATAAAATATGGGTCAATTTAAATTGCTGCATAGACCGTTGAAATAAATAAATAAAAACGAAAGGATCTTTATTGACTTTTTTATATTTCTAAGGGGTTCAAAACTAAAAGACACTGGCCACAAATAAGGAAGGTAGGCGTGAATAGGATAGTAAGACTAGTTGGTGCAAAAGGTAATGCATATAGGACTTAGTTCTGAACAAACAAAGCATGAGCAGTGCTTGCCTTGGGTAGGTTGGTGTTCTAGGCAAAACTGTTGTTTACATACTCCTGAAAAGGTAAAAGACCAAGTCAACAAAATCAACATGTTTAAAAAAAAAAACCACTTACTTGAGGAATAACACTACGACTATTTAGATTTTGAGCTTTTTGAGAATCTCACCGTGTCTGCAGCACACCTAATGCAGTGGGGCCTGATCCTAACTGGAGTCTATGCAGGTAGTAATATACATAAGAGCACATAGGCAAAGAAACATGTTTTTTCTCTTGCCATGTGTCATATCTGGTCTTCTGCTCTTCCCTTGTTCATTGAATTTTTGTTCCATCTCCCAGCTGCATTCTTTTCGGGGGAGGGCGGGGTTCCGCCTTTGTCCATGTTCTCTCTCCCTTTTATTTTGTGTTCTCTCTCTCACACACACACACGTACGTCCAGGCCCCATCAAAATCCCACATCCCACAAAAAATGGACAGCCCCTTTTTGCAAATCTGTGCCCTCAGAATGTGTCCAGCGGTATATGGGGATCTCAAGACCAGCAGCCTTGTCCCAGCTGTGCACATCAGGTGGTGACCAAATCAATTTTTTTTGAAGGAGAGGTTGGTCAAAATCCCAGTTAGATGTGGGACTTCATGTCACAGTGCTCCCTTCTAGCTAACCAGGGAGAGCTACCCATTCTCATATCCCCTCTTTACCCTTGCCTCTTCTCTCGTTTCTGTTTGCACTCACAGCAATGAGTACTGTCACATGAATTCCCAGTCTTAGTTCACGGGTTGCCACAGTCACCATCTCTGGAAAATTACACCAAGCACTAGTTCATCAAATCATGTATTTTGCTTCCTGGAAGAGAGGATAGAGGCAGCTCACATGCTGCCACTGCTTCCAGTGTTGTCACATTAATCCTTTTTTCTCGGAGACACAAGAACATACAGATACATTCATCACTTCCTCTCTGAATTATTTCCTCTAGAGTCCCTCCCATATGGGAAGATCCTTGCTATGTGGATGAGGCAGTCAATGTTTGAGTATCTGCCAAGATATATCAATTTGCACTGTAAAAAAAGCTCCTTAATGCCAACTTGATTCATGGGAGGCTGCAACGCTCCCTCTCCTCCAAAGATTGTCTAGAACATCTATGCCTATAGTTGTCACTGAGCTGATGTACAACAACTTTGCTTAGCTGCAATTGTCTTGCAACATAGTGGAGCTAACGGAAAGCATTATTTGCTCCAACTTGTTGAGCAGGGTCAAGGTAGCTTGTGAACAGCTTGAAGCCAGATACTGGCCCACTGCCCTCCCCCACAGTAGTTTGTAACTTTGTGAATCCTAGATCAGGCTGCCAGTGTTTGCCAGAAACCCCTCACTTGTTAGGAGTAGATCCTGCTGGAAAAGGGGTAAGTAGATTCATTGAGGCAGGATGTTCTTTAACCCCCACCTAGATGTTAGAGTGGTAAAGCGAATTCAGGAGTAAGACAGGCAAGTCCGAGGTGGACAGGGTTGTGTCTGGAGTTGAGCAGTCCTAGTAAACATTATGCTTACTAGTTTCTTTGTTAATAAAGACAAACCCCAGTAAAGGAGTGTGGATTTTGACTCTACACAGTAAGTGGAATTTGCATTGGAGCAGATTGGGTAAAGCACCTGTTCACATCTCTTCTCTGTGTCACCTGTGAACTTCCAGTGTGGAAATAATTGCCACAGCAAATGTGCATGGGTTCTCTGCAGACTCAGAGTAGCTGACACACAGCCTTAGATTTATTCATTTAAAACAGTGGTTTTCAACCATCATTTTCAAACTTAGACGATGTCTAAGATTTCCCAAGGGGTCTGTGCACCTTTATGGGTCCACAAATGAAAAAAGGTTGAAAACCAATGATTTAGAACATCTAGAATCTAAATTTGGTTCCACAACTGATTATATCACAGAATTAGATTCCCAGACTTCTATGGAATCCTTTCTGAGCACTAGGAGAGAAAATTTAAAAATTGATATGAAAACTGGTAGCTCCAAAATAAGAAAGATATTCACGATAGCAGAACTGTGCAGTCTGCAAAACCTGGCACTCTGACCATCAGGATCATACAAAATATTACCTAAAGTTTGACCACAGCAAATTAGAGAGTATGTTTTCAAAAATCACTGAAAGCAGATTCTCAGCTTGTACAAACTATCATAGTTCCATTGAAGTCAATAGAGGTATGACAACTTAAATCAGCTGAGAATTGATTTGCCCCAAATAACTGAAAGGCTAGACAGATTTCAAGATCAAGTGACTGCTGAGACTTAAGAGTAGCAGCAGCTGCTAAGTTCATACAATATTGAACACTTGTCTGCAACTTGTAGAAAACCATCATCGGATATATACAACTTATGGTTCTCCCTAAAGTAGAGCGCCCCACTTTAATGCATTTTTTCCTGAACAAATCTCTAAACTACTAGCAAAAGAGAACAGATTAAAAATAGAGAGCTCATAGGGTGCCAAGTATACCTACAAAAGGTGGCCTTCACTCCCACCCTGTAATTTTCTCCCTACATAACTTTAAATACAGGCAATCCATTTTACAGACTGCCATGGCAGAGATTTTACTCAAAGAGGCAGAAACTATCACTTTTCCAGTGACAGAACTGCATTCAATATAGTAAAGCAACTTCTCAGATAGCAAAGCATTAGGTATATTATCCTACATTCAGCAACCCTGAAGATCTTAAAGGAGCACAAATTTTTATGTTTAACCATCTTGTAGAAGCACTAAGGATTTCATAGACACAAGAGCAGAAAAAACTGAACTGAAAAGAAATAGTCTTATAGTGTACGTGTGCGCGCGCGCAATGCTGGCATTTAACATGACAGTTCTATTTGCCAAATGAAAAATATTTAAAAATGTTTTACTAGTTTATGGTATGTGCTTAGTTTCTACAATAATGAGTTAATCAATGAGCAGCATCATATTTTAGAATGTAATGACAATCAACCTTTGAAGTTGACGACTGAAAGCAGTCTATAGTTTAATTTAGGGGAAAACTATTTCTATTATTTTCCTGAAACTAGATCCAATATCCTCAGAACAGTTACAATACCTTTTCTTTCTTCAGGGTCCCAACTATTGATTCTTACATCTAAGTCTGCTACACAGGGTTACAACTTCAGTTCCTACCCTCACTCACACATCCAATTTACAAGGTTCAGTCGATATAATTAAAATGAAGCATTGAATGGTCTAAATTAATATCAATAAAATTCATAGCTCTTGAAAAGAGATCCATCTCTTACAATTAGGATCCAGTAAGAGGAGAGAGTATACCATCTATGTCATCTTGCTTAGATTAATTATACTTAACAGAATCCAATAGGAAAGCATTACTGCCTGGGTAATTATTGGTTCCATGATAACTCTGATGACTGGATCTTTGTTCTAGTTTTAACCATGATGATTTAATAATCAGTCTATTCATTTTGCCCTCAGCAGGGTATTTGAATAGGTTTTGCTGTGTTTGAGACATGTTAAATATAGATATTTTATTTAATTATTCAGTCTGCAACCGATTGCTTTTTCAATAGTTTATCAGTGGAGGGTACATCACAGTAACGTTAGAGAGAGAGTAGCCTATTTAGACAAAAATTGTTTTGTTACAGACATTAAATATAATGTGATTTCCCATCTCTTCTGTAGTTTTAAGAATTCTGTACATACTGTAGTGAAGACATTACCCATCCACTAAAACCTATGAAAATCCTCTCCTTTTTAAATGAAAGAAATGGTGGATATTCCCTAACAAGGAAACATATCTAAGTACCTGTGAAGATACTAAATTGGGGGAGGGGGAGGAGGAGGGAAATGGTTGGGTCAAGTATTTTCTGCCTTCTATGCTACAAAAAGGGGAGAAACTATGATCATACATTAAGCCTTGCCCTTTGTAGTAACAGTCATTGCAAATGAGAAATGATGTCTCCTCTTGCTTTCTCCCACAAATATCTTGCAATAAACTTACTACCTGGGGTATATATAGCTCGGTCATGATGAATTTCTTAATTTTCTATCAGACTTATTTACCAATTACTCCTACCTTCCAAACAGAAAACTCTCTCCTGAAGTAGACTTAATGTGGCATTAAACCTCCACTTTGAAAAAAGTCTACAAATTTCTAGACTAAAAAAAAAAAACAAAATCTAAGTTCTGTCCTCATGGAACACTGCTTAGTCAATGCCTGGAAACTTCTAAACACAAATTACTTAAGGACTTCATTTTCCACTCCAAATGTTGTGATTTCTTACCTGGTATTGGGCTCAACAGGTAGTGATCAACAGCTCGATGTCTAGTTGGCAGCCAATATCAAGCAGAGTGCCCCCTGGGGCTGTTTCCCTCCCCCCCCCCCCATCTTCATTAATGATCTGGATGATGGGATGGATCGTACCCTCAGCAAGTTCATGGATGACACTAAGCTGTGGGGAAGAGGTAGATACTCCAGGGAGTAGGGATAGGGTCCAGAGTGACAAATTGGAGGATGGAGCCAAAAGAAATCTGATGAGGTTCAACAAGGACAAGTGCAGAGTCTTGCACTTAGGATGGAAGAATCCCATACACTGCTACAGGCTGGGGATTGACAGGCTAAGCGGCAGTTTGGCAGAAAAGGACCTGGGGATTACAGTGGACGAGGAGCTGGATATGAGTCAGTGTGCCCTTGTTGCTAAGAAGGCTAACGGCATACTGGGCTGCATTAGTAGGAGCATTGCCAGCAGATCGAGGGAAGTGATTATTCTCCTCTATTCAACACTGCTGAGGCCACATCTGGAATATTGTGTCCAATTTCGGGGCCCCCACTACAGAAAGGATGTGGACAAATTGGAGAGAGTCCCGTGGAGGACAACGAAAATGATTTGGGGGCTGGGGCACATGACTTCTGAGGAGAGGCTAAGGGAAGTGGGCTTATTTAGTCTGCAGAAGAAAAGAGTGAGAAGGGATTTGAGAGCAGCCTTCAACTACCTGAATGGGGGTTCCAAAGAGTATGGAGCTAGGCTGTTCTCAGTGGTGGCAGATGGCAGAATAAGCAGCAATGATCTCAAGTTGTAGTGAGGGAGGTCTAGGTTGGATATTAGGGAAATCTATTTCACTAGGAGGGTGGTGAAGCACTGGGTTACCTAGGGAGATGGTGGAATCTCCATCCTTCGAGGTTTTTAAGGCCCGGTTTGACAAAGCCCTGGCTGGGAGGATATAGTTGGGGCTGGTCCTGCTTTGAGCTGGGAGTTGGACTAGATGACCTCCTGAGGTCTCTTCCAACCCTAATCTTCTATGATAAAGCTGAAACAGATAAAAATCTTTCACTCCTATATTCCAGAATAAATTCTTATGTAGACAAACCCTAAAATAGGTGCACAAATGGATGTGTGTCTTGAAAAATAGTATGTTCAAGACATTACCTCAAGATGGAAATTTCTCTCATATGCTGAAAAGAGAAGCATTTGTGTGTTCAATTTATTAATGAACATTTATAGACTATTTTGAAATAAATAAGCATCAGACAGATTCACCACAGATTTTGTGGGAGGCAATATGCTAGTGGATTGACTATTACCTATATGACAAACACAAAAGAGAGAATGTGTGATCTTAGAAAAGAAACTAAAATCCTCTTCCAGCTGATCACTGTGCTTCCCATGAAGCTAGAGAAATTCACTTGCCACTTGAAGGTATCTCATCTAGGGGACAAGCAGCTGCCTCATTTACCCAAAATTTTAAAATTTTGGAAATAAAATCAGCTGTATGAGCTCCAAAATATCCCAATCTGACAGTTATACCTACAACTGTAATGAAAGAAAATTAGACAGATAGGCAACAAGATTTTTTTTAAAGAAAAAAAGAACTTTATGCACCTTTAGGAACTCCTTCTACAAACAAATACATAGGCAGTTTTGTGTGTTTGAGAACTGAAAAATCCTACAGATTACCAAAGACCAGAGAGTAAAGTGTGAAGTATAGATTTTAACTGAGGAAGTTCAAAATGCTGTAAGGGACATTTCAAATGACATGTTTCCAGGATTGGATGGCTTTAACAGTAAACCTTATAAATCTTTTTTCAGAAGCTTCTAGTGCCGCCAATGTTCAGTCTCTATTGATCAGGAAAAATTGTTCAATCATTTGGACTCCTGTATAACTGTACTCAGGAGAAAAAGGTAAAAATCCAGAAGCCTGATCAACATCATGACAATACACTTGCAAATGTCTTAGCAAACTGATTATATCTAGCCTAATTCACACTAACCAATCTGACTTTAATCCAGGGAGAAGCATAAATATTCAGCAAAAAAAGAAACCATCATCATGTTAAACAACTGAATGAAAGCAGCCTTCTATCATTAGAGGCACAGAAGGGGTTTGATAAGGTTCATTGGAACAATCTTTTTCTAGTACTGGAGAAACTGAATTTTGAACATCAGTTTGTAACAAGAACTATATGCACAGTCTTATTTTAATGGGTCTTGATCAGAGCCTTTTTCCTTAAAGTGTCACTCAAGGCAAATGCATCCTTTGTCACTTTGTTCCTTTTCTCTATTTTTTAACTGCTTGCAGTAGTTATCAGATTCTACAGAGACGCAGGGCATCATAGTCTGTGATCAACAATAAAACATCTATTTTTTCCTCAGTGGAATGCAAGCCTCCATTCAATAGAAATCTTAGAGGCCCACATACATATCTGTTTTTTGTGCAACTACGACCAAGCCAGAAGCAATAATACACTTAGACACCCATTCAGTGAGACACTAATTACTTTTCCATACCTACAGTGTGTCAGAAGTATTCAAATACCTGGGGATACAAAATTAACTCTACTAATAAAAAAGGTCAGTCTGCAGCTCCTTTACTCTCTCTTACATAAAGACTTCAAAAGGATGGCATAACTTGCAATTATGTTTGCTGACAACCTGATAAACATTGATCAATGTCCTTCACTACATGTCTTATCAGAGTTTCTAAATACTTTTTAGAAAGAAGAACTACATAAAATATTCTTCACTTTTACATGGCATGGAAAGAAACTCTGCTTTTATCCTTTCCAATGTGACTGAAGCCGAAGACACTTTTCTCCTTCAGGAAACTGAACATCACCTTTTCTTAGGGACCACTCTGCCAGTATTGAAGGGGGGGGGGGGAAGGTTCCTCAGTGTAGTAGCAAAATAATCACAATTTCCAGGCATTCATCTATCAGATTTTCCTTCAGGACAGGAAGATATTAACTTTAAAAGATGGGCTGCCGAAGGATTGCCAACCTTTGGAGACCTTTTCCAGATAATAAAACTACTAAATTTTGAACTTCTGACTTAAATTTAATTTACTGTCTCAGGATTCCTATGTTTATGTAAAGTTAGCCACCTTACACTCCATAGCTGGGGAAGAACCAATTAGGAGAAACAGTGTGGCCCAATCAAAATATGCTCCAATTTTTAGAAGTTGTAGAGTAATTTGAGAAACACTTGCAAGTGTATACTGCAAAGTTTTACATAGACTAAAGTTCTTAAAAATCCTCCTCTTAATCAGGCAGGATGGTCTTCTGGTTGAGGTACTGAATCCGGGTTTCCTGAAACCCAGTACAAGATTTTAATTCATGGATTTCCAGTGTGACCTTGGATAAATCACTTAATTGCTTTGTGTCTCAGTCCCCATCTGTGAAATAGGAATAATACTTTCCTACTTCACTGGGGCATTTTGAGGCTAAATTAATTAGTGTGTGTAGGAAGCATAGATGCTATGGTGATGGGGCCATATAAGCATCTGCGGACCACACGCGGCCCATCAGGGTAATCAGATTGTGGGCCACAAGACATTTTGCTAATGTTGACTGTTCATAGGCACTGTCCCCCGCAGCTCCCAGTGGCCACGGTTCACCATTCCTGACCAATAGGAGCTGCAGGCCGCAGGGATATGCTGGCCACTAATTCCCGCAGCTCCCATTGGCCAGGAATGGCAAACTGCAGCCACTGGGAGCTGCGGGGGGGGGGGGGGGGGCATGCCTGTGGATGGTCAATGTCAGCAAAATGTCTCACAGCCCGCAATCAGATTACCCTGATGAGCCAGCTCATGATCTAGAGAGACAGAATATGCTTACACACTGGATCAGTACCAACATGCTGTGATCATGTTTGCCCCACACAAGGCCTGGATGGGTTGAGATGGTTAAGTGGGCCAATTAATTGCCCAGGCTGCACCTGGAGAAGGAGACAGGAAGCAGGATTTAAGACAGGAACATCTGGGGCCTATATAAACCAGGAAGCTGGCAACTGAAGGGGCTGGAGGGAAGAAGTCTTCAGTCATTCCCTGGGAGGTGGGAGCATGACTTGGCAAGCCCCAAGGGGGAGAGGCAGAGAGGCAAGCATAGCTTTGGGGAAAAGCAGTGAGGTAAGGGGTAGGTCAAACCTTGGCTGGCGATGAGAGGGGCCCCTAAACAGGGACCTGGAATAAAGGGTGGGCCCAGGTCCCCTTATTGGCTACTGATAAATTGGCACTGGTGGGGCAGTGAGTAGGAAGACTGCCTGAGCCCAGCTGTCAAGAGGGACATTGATACCCAGGAAGTGGGAACATACATGGTGACCCAGCTGGAGGCCTCAGTCATGAAGTGGAGGTTGCAGTTCCTGGAGCAAGAGGGGTCCGCAGGGCAAGAGGATAACAGAAGAGATGCTGCCAGGAGAGGGCTCAACATCTGGCTGGAGCTAATCCCCAGGATGGCCGGCAGGCGGTGCCACTAGCAGTGAGTGGACCTTGTGACACATGCATCTATAAATACTCAAGAACTTTATTAACTGATAAATTGACTGACCAACCACCACTTTACGGTGCATTTTTCAACAGTTGTTTTGACCTCTCTCTGCTTCTACTGGAGCCTGTGGTAAAACTTCCCTTGACTTCAGTGTAAGCAGAATTAGGCCACCTTTTTTTTAAATCATACTCAATTTCTAGCTATAGAGTTGTATTCATATCAGTCACCCCAAACGGTTTAAGTATTTGGCAGTTAGATGAATAGGAGGCACAGATTTATCATTTACAATTTTATTGTTTTGTTATAGAATATATAATATAGATGTTTGTTAAGTATTAATTTGTAAAACACAATTGTTCGTGTCTACAAAGTTTTTTTTTTTAAACCACAGTGTTTTACTTGTATTATCTGATAACATTATTTATTTGTACTACCATATAGCCTCGGAGCCAAAGTCAACAGCCAGGCCTCCATTGTGCTAGGCTCTGTACAAACCCAGAACGAAGAAATTAAAATCTAAGTACAAGAAAAGAGGTAGATACAGACAGAAGTAGAAGGAAACAATGAGACAAAATTAGTTAGCATGATAGGCAGTGGTACACGGATTCTCCTGTAATTGTTCCTCATTTGGTTTATCTTGAATACAAGAAAAATAAATTTAGAAAAAAGAGCTCCCAATAATTTCTGTATTTCACACAGCCTCTTAATGGATGTTTTGAGCAATATGGCAATATGACAAGTTAAAACCAACACTTGAGACTAGTTAATTCTCTAAGAACATGCCTGCACGTATTTTAACAGCACATTCATTTAAATCCAGTAAGCTAGTTCATTTTGTTTTGGTATATCAGTACATCTCAATTAAGACTGCACCTGCACTGGGGAGAGGGAGGGACTTGCATGTCCATTTATTCTCATTGAAGACACGTAATCTAGCTGGCATGTGCTTCATACTTAAAATAAAATTTTAAAAAAAAATCTTTATTTTCTTAAAAAAAGATTTGTCTCGTTATGAAGCTGAACATTTTTACAGTTTGCTATTTCCTTGTGCAATTAAATGGCATTTTGCTCAATAACATTTCAGAAGTCCATTAACAGTCCCATTGTGTGACATTAACTAGCAATGATTCTCTAAGGCCTAGGGACTTCTCAGGAAGAGATATTTAATGCATCATACTTAATATCTTAACTGTTACTGTTTCTTGTCCTGTATTTACATGATGGTAAGATGCTAATAGCATTCTTAGAACCCAGTTCCTGAAAGGCTTTATTTTTCACTTAATATTTTCCTGCAGTTTACCATGAGAAACTACACAGTCTCGTTTCCTAACAGAGTATGTACTTTAGTGATTCATTAATCCCATACATTTCCTCTTAAAGCTTTTGTGAATTTGTCCCACTGGTGTATTATGAATTTTAGCTTTTTTGCAGTTTACACAGTGTAAAAAGGATCAGATTCTGTTTTCAGCTATATATTTGGAGTGGGGTTATTGAATTTAAAGGAGTTACGGCCTGATCCAAAGGCCACTGCTATAAATTGAAAGTTGCTCACTGATTTCAGTGGGCTATGGTTCATCCTCTTATACAGGACTCACCCTGCTGTAAACAAAGAGAATTGTCTCAAATACTGTGTCTACACTGCAGCTGGGAGTATGCTTCCCAGCATGTGTAAACAGACATGTACCCATGCTAGCATGTTAAAAATAGCGGAGTAGCCAGGATAGCATGGGTGGCAGCTAGGGCTAGCTGAATACAAACCACCTCTGACCCTTTGGGTGCATACTCAGGCTGCAAGCCCATGCTGTTCTAGCTGTGCTGCTATTTTTGGTGCTCTAGCTAAAGCAGGGTGAGTGTGTGTCTCCACTCCCAACTGCAGGGTAGATATAGTGAAGAATCAAAAGACTGTACAGACACGTTTTAAGTACATCACTTCTAAATGGACTTTCTTAAACCATTTCCTTCAGTTTCCTAGGAGTATATAGAAATTAATAAGATGCTCACAACTGAACTAGGTTTTGGTCCAATTTACCTACATGAACAAAAGAAAAAACCCTTATTGTAGCAATCCCCAGAAACAGAAATTCTTTTCCTCCTGGGCAGAGTTTGATATGAATTCTCAGTAATGTTTCCATTGTTTTCAAACTAATGATGATTCCCCAAATAACTATTGTTTTTAATTGACTTGGTCATTTCTAGCCAAATTGGTATATCTTTCCTTCACTAAACTTCAGACATGAAAGTGAATGGAAAAATGCATCTAATAGCCAGAACAGAGGTGACTGCATTTGGATACACCACCACTTAGCAGCAGTTAACTCTAGTCTACAAACCTACTTTGTTTTTGGCAGAACAACATTTTCATTATGTGAAGACAAATCCTGATTGGAGTTGAGCAGCTGTAAATTCTTTGGACAAGAAGTTCAGCACTACTTCAGATTTGCCCCCATGGCTGTAGACAAATATTAAAGGCTTTGGTCTAGAGCTGTGCAAGCCTTTTATTAAAACCCCAAACTTGAGCAAGATTCATTCAAACATTTCCTGAACTTTGCAAATTGTTCAAAAAGCTTAGACCAAGTTCTGGGTTTAAGGTAAAAACTTTGTAAAACTAAGGGTTCCACATGGTTTTATAACCCTAGAACTGGCAACACTTGGTGGTTTTGATTAAGTTTTGTTTGGAGATATTTGGGTTGCATGAACTTAAACTTAAAACTTAAAAGCATACATGAGAATTGTAAAATTTCCTATATCTTTGCTTTTACCCACCAAGGCCTGAAATTGGGATTTTCTCTTTCATTCAACTGTGGACAAAGCCATAGAAGCATCTGCAAGCAAAACAAACTACTGCACTAACAGCCTGATCCAAGACCCATTGAAGTGAAGGGGACTATTGACTTTGATGGCCTTTAGATCAGGCCCCCCAAAAAGTGGTTGGCTGATACAGCATGTTTGAGACTCAAGAATGAGAGCCCATTATCTTTTATTTGCTGTCAATGCTTGCCTCGGATTGGCCCATGATGTCAACCTCCACTGTTCACTTGTGGAATTTTCAAATACCTTTGTGCTTTCTCTCATGCTGCCCCCCACAGTTGGAAGACAATGCCCATAACCATCCACCTTCAAAGCCCTCCTCAATACTTTCCTTTGCCATGATGCCTATGAAACTCTTGATAGCAGAAAGAGTACTTGTATGAAATCATGACTAATATTGTCAGTGGGTATGTCTACACAGCAATTTAAGCCCAGGGGCAAGCCAACCCCTCCCCTTTGCATCCACACTGCAAATTTGCTAAACTAGGACTTGGATCCAGGATTCCAGGACCCTGCAGGGCTGGAGGATGTGAGCCTGTGTTAAGTTGGGACGTAGCCCCATTGGTTTCCTGTGTGTGCGCACGTGGCCTCAGCTTAACTCAGGTCCTGGAAGTCCTTCAACTGTAGCCCACAGTTCATGGCAGCAGAGGAGCAATGCCTCAGACAGCCAGTGCAACGTGCCAGAACCACCATTACTGTCTGACCGAGCACACTCCTCTTTCCTGCTGCTCCCACAATGGTGGCTCCAGATCCCCCTTGCTTCTGCGTGGAGCTTGCCTGGAGTAGGGAGCAAAAAGTTGATAGGCAGGGGTCATCCCTCCCCTGGCTGCTTCCCTTCCCTGCAGGGCAGCGCTTGGTCCCTGCTCTGCTCCGCTCCTGGGCTCCCGCTGCTCTCCCTGGGCCTGTGTGTGCAGGCACACCCAGGCCTCATACACAGTTAGGGCAGAGAGAGGGAGCTAGCCACAAAGCTTCCCTGAAGCCTACTGAAAATCCCTCATCTCTGCCTCTTGAGGTGCAGCAGGGGCAGGGATAAGGGATCGCTGGAGCACACTGCGCTCCAAGCCCTGGGAATGCATTTCATCTCTCCCCAGCTAGCAGCAGCCAGGCTGGGGTGTGTGTCTCATCTGATACCTTCATTTTATGTCAAACTTCAAAACAGACTAAACTAAACACACCTTCACTGAACAGCCCCTTGAGAATTGCAAAGTTTCATTTTAATACTTTGACAGCCCTGGAGACTGATGTCCTAATTATCCTCAGAACTGGTGAATGTGGGTATTTCCCTTCCAATGTGACTCAGCCTAAATCTGGAGAGCCCAATTCTCAGAGCAGATGGCAGTTCAATGTAAGGCCTTCTCAAACTGCAGTCATTCTCCGGAGACAGTCACCAGAGGAGCTAATTATGCTGTTCATGTACTCAGGTGCTCTTTATGGGCACCCAAGTCCCATCAATAGCACCACCCCAGTTAGGAAAGAGGGTAGACAGTTTTCCCACTGTGCAACATGTTCCTAGGACTAGAATGTCAACATTGGGGGGAGGGCACTAGGCACTCCGGGATATGGTTAGTTTGACTTGAGTCTGTGCACTGCAGGGTGGATGCCAGAGCATGGGTCAGAAAATTCTTAATCTAGGATTAAGATGTAATGTAGATGCTCTAGCCCACGTTTCCCTGACACAGGTCAGCTAACTATAGTCCCATTTACCCTATGCTTACATTGCTATGTAGATATAGCCATAATTTATTTTACTCCCCCACTTAGCTGTGTCTATATTTATTCATCATGATTTATACCTTAGACTGTAAGCTCTTTGGGACAGGAGTTTATTTGTTCTGTATTTGTACTGTGCCTAACACAATGGGGTCCTGGTCCATGACTAGGGTTTCTATGTGCTCCAGTATTAACAGTGAAGTTACAATATTCCTAGTGTAGTGAATAGCCCTCTGCCTGAAGTGTGTTCTCTCATGTTCCAGTTCCTTCTTAGTCTAAAATATAAACTAATGGGAGGAGGAGTTTCATTCGCTGAACTATATTAGCAGGTGATGTTATCTACTTCTTTATAGTATTGCCACTAAAAAGGAAAATACCAGTAGTTACTTTACTGAATTAGATTTATAGTACCATAATATTACATCATGAAAATTGGAAAATATTATGACAGTAATAAGATAAACACTTCCATTTTACTGCCTACAACCCCTGCCAAAGTGTATTCACTAATTGATTTAAACTTTTAATTTTATTAAATAACTTTTCAACTCACCTCTTACCAGCAGTAGGAACAGCAAGATTTTATCTTGCTATATGCACTCTACCACTGTATCAATTCTTTGAGGTCCCAAAGAATATAACAACTTCTCATTATTTATCTTCCCCACCCACTTTGTAGTATTTTAGCAGGAATCCACATGTGCAACTATTGTCTATTGTCTTTCACTGGAAATAGAAGAATCTGGTATATTCTAGGAACTGACTGACTCAAGATTTCCAGATCAGTTTTGCAGACTAATGTTCAGGTAGTTAGCCAGACAAACTTCAGATAAGAGTTTAAGCTTAATGCTGAAACACTATGAATTCTTCCTTATACTTTCTTAAATCTGAACATGAGTTGCTTGAACTGAAAATATATTGTTATTGTATCCTTCTTGAGATTGTAATAGCGCAAGAATGAAAACTCAGGTTGACTCAGTCACAGTAACCAGATATACTCTTAACAGCTCTTTTTTTTTTTTTTTTTTTTTTTTTATATAAAAGGTTTTACTTCTTAATGACTATACACAGCTATTGCCTAGATCTAAGCTTGCCCATTCTTTAAAGAGATGATCATATCTTGACCAATTTTGCTGTTACATTTTTGGTATCTGATCTTTCAGTATGTAGAACCTATGAAGTACGTCTGATAAAATTTAGGAAGCCACCATTGTAAAGACAAACTAACTATGTGGAAAGTAAGTTCCACCGTTTCCCCTGATGAGTGCTGCATATTGTGTTATGTGATATTTAACTTAAAATAATACGACTAAAAAGGGAATAGATTTGTGCAGTTTATGCAAAATGTTGAGTGTGACAGGTCAGTACATAAGAATTCCATAAATATTTGCTTCCAGAAATACAGTAAACTTGATAGGATACAAAAACAGAAAGCCCTTAAATTCTTTAATTAGGGTAATGCCAGAATTCAATTAACTTTATTTACATCTGTGATGTCATTTCATTCAAAATTTTCAAATGACTCCATAAAGACTTAAGATTTTTGTATACTATAATAACCTCAGAACTCTGCAATTTTGTTCCTAAACTGACCTTTATAAAATGGTAATTCATAAAGTAAAAGGATATGAAAAAAGTCAGTATGATTGGAATATAGTAAAGAAATGTGTTTTCAGCTTTCTATTTGTAATTCAAACTCAAAGGTTTTAATATATTAAATGTGTTTCAATCTGTAACATAACTCAGTCTACATACCGCTGTTTCCTTGTATGTCTACAAAGCTATCCCTCTTTATCTCTCTTGATTGACAAAAAATTCCATTCACATGTTAATGTACTACATCTCAGTTGATAGCACAGGCATGGGAGAGAAAGATAAATGATGCATCTTAGTACCTTTTCCCTCTGAAATTACATTAGTCTTCTGGGACATTAGATAGGATGAAGCTGCACATTCTAAGATCATTATGCTGCTTATTACCCTCTGTATTTATCTTCAATGCTACTAAAGCTTTATAGAAAATCTAATTTCTCCAAGGCTGCATTAGCATCCAAACTACCAATTTTTTGGAGGCCAGGCTACATTCCAACTTCCAGATAATGCATGAAAGGATGTAATATCAATCACAGGGAGATACAGAAAGCCTAATGGTTGGGTGTATTTGGCACAGAATTCAACCAGAAGCTATATATCTGGATTGTTTTGGGACCCTCATTCTTAAATTTGGCTCATGTTTTATTTAAGAGGGAGATGAAGTTGAACCGTTGGTCAATAAAGTCAAGGTTGTGCTAATACTCAATCTGCTCTCATTCTGTTATCACTTAGGAAATGTTTTGTAGCTCACCTATGCACGTGTAATTATTTAATTTTAGTAATGTTCTTTTTATGGGAAATGTTGCTGGCCATAACTTAAGGTAGAAAAGAAACTTCAGCTCATTTATATGCCCAAACTCCGTTCTAACTTAAAAAAACAAACAAACAAAAAAAAAACCCACAAACACACACCACCACACACATGCCAAAAACAGAGCTCAGAAAAGTATCACTGAAGTGCAGGTATGTTCACATTAAACAGCTAACTCACAAACTTAGAAACCTACATTTTTTTTTTCTGCCTATGCAAAACACTTCAACTGGAGAATTGTACTTTCTCCCTCTTATGAAAGGAATAAAGTGATGCAGACTAATATGTGGGCAGCATTTCAATAAAAGCACATTTGAAATTTACTCTCAACTACAAGCATAAAGAAATTCCATATTTGAACTGTATACCCTGACAATGCCTGTCCTTGTGCAGAGTGTTTTCTATCTGATAGATCAGCCTATAGAAGCTAGAAATATTTCAATTCCAGATTTCTCCTAAGAGTGCCTCCATAGTCTGTTCCTGAGGCTGATACATCTGACCAGCACTAGCCTTGAGATTTTCTGCTGCTGGTAATACTCAAGCGATTAATTAAAACCTCTCGTGTCAGAAAGAGGCATTTTAAGTTTGAATCCCAAACAAGGGGTCACTAAATACTATCAAATTGGCATGGGAGCCTTTGAGGGAGAGCCCACCAAAGCTACAGCTGTGAGCTAAAATTCCATTCTAATGCTGTGAGATGATGATTTCCTTTGCATGCAATGTAATAAATGTTTGTTAAAGGCAAATCAGAGTGTAGAAGACATAGCTGAATGGTATTCAGGAAAGATGTGACTTAGGTTCCTTAAGAGTCACTCGTGAGGGGTTTAATCAAAATGATTTTTTATATAGGATATATATTTTGGTTCTCCTTCAGACTCTAGATTGCTGCCGTGTTCACAAAATTCTTGTGAATTAGAGGCAGGATTTCTTTTACAAAATCATGTCAGTTTGTCTTTATCATATCACATGTTCATCTGTTCCCTGATTATGTTTAAATATTGTTTCAACCCATTTTTTGATACTAAAGTAAGGCTCACTGATCTGTAATTCTAAGGATTGCTCCTAATGCCTTTTTGTGTCTACACTGAAAATGAAGGTATAATTAGAACATGGGTAGGCATACCTGTGCTAGTTTTAATCTAGCAAGCACAGGTAACAATAGTAGCAACTTGAGTACCTGAGTACATTCCCAAGCGAGCTAGTAGTCGGGTGGCTAGCCTGTGCTGAAGACCATGCCACCACATCTTCACTACTATTATGACCTGTGCTATCTAGATTAAGGCTAGCACAGATAGATCTCCAATTATGCCTTCACTTGCAGTGTTGACATTCCCCTACACACTTAGGTACAACATGTGCTACCCTCTGATCTTTTGGTATCGTAACCAAGTTTAATGAGACTACATAGCTTTGTTAGTAGCTCAGCCAATTCACACTTAAGTTCTTCAGAACTTTGATATGTACTGTCTGATCTGTTACACCAGATGACCTTTAATTTATTATTTTTTTGTTCTGCCTTTTTTTACCAACTCATCTTCATTGTCTGAAAAGAGTACAACCAATAAACACATCTCCCCAATATCCGCCATGGGGAATAATGATGAAAAGCCCTCATTAGCTTCTCTGCAGTGTCTTTATCCTCCACAATTGCAGTCTTTACTCCGTGGTAGTCCAGGGGACCAAGGGATCTTTGGATGTGTCTCTACTGCAGAAACACTTAAAATATTATTTCTTTGGCTATTTTCTCTCAAAACATCTTAGCCCTTCCATTTTCCATCTTACCTTTTATATGCCAAAGTTTACAATCTTTCACTATTAAATCCACTAAAGTTGCATTTCCATGTTATAAATGTTAGCTGTGTAGATCCCATAGGTTATTTTGGGAACAGTATAACATTACTGAACCACCTATGCATGAACCTACTCTGTCCTTTATCTACAGGTTTATAGAGAAGTAATACAGCATCCCATTTTTTTAATCATTCAATCAAGTTTCAGTAATGCCTATTATGTCAAGGTCCTCTTCCGTTGCCAGGATTTCTAGTTCATCTCTGTTTTCTTTTAAAACATCTTGCGCTGAAACAGACACCTATAGTTTTTATCTTCCTCCAGGAGCCTAGTTTGATTTAAAATACTTTATTCTGACACCCTGTATTTTCCATCATTTAGCCATATGATCTCAACCTTCAGTTCTGTTCTAGTTTGTTTTGTTCTTTACTAGACAGATACCTTTGTATTATTGCTTTCCTTTACAGATGTGTCCAAATTGAATTTTTTTTTTTTTTTTTAATTATTAAATGGAGATATCCCATCTCCTAGAACTGGAAGGGACCTTGAAAGGTCATAGAGTCCAGCCCCCTGCCTTCACTAGCAGGACCAAGTACTGATTTTGCCCTAGATCCCTAAGTGGCCCCCTCAAGGATTGAACTCACAACCCTGGGTTTAGCAGGCCAATGCTCAAACCACTGAGCTATCCCTCCCCCCAATGGGGGGGAATGCTCCTCAGCATCTTTTTTCCAAGCTCCCAGTTTAAATAATCCCCCCAAGTCTCATTAGTTTTCTTTGACAGCAACCTGTTTCCACTTTGATTATACTCAGCCTTCAAATACAATAAATAAATAAACAAACTCAACTGAAGAGTTCACAAACAATATTAAAATTGGTACTTCTATTTAAAAAAAAAAATCAACTGAACAACTGTGTCCAATTCTGATCTATACCCTGGTGTATACCAGAAATAACTTTTTTTGAAGTCAGTGGACTTGCATTGGTGTAGAATAGCTGTGAGATAGAATCTGCCCCCAAATATTAAGTTCAAGTTAAGTTACTGTATATGCACAAAATGTAATGGACTGAGAATCTCCAAAGGATTATGGTTGATTCAATAAAATAACTAGGGTGGAAAAAGGTGCAGAAATTAAATGACATTCCAAGTAAAAAAAATCAAAACATGATAGAAGAAAGATAGCACTAAAGTTGTGCATTTATCAGTCAGAAAGTGACTTCATGGTCTTCATTAGAGAAAAATGTGCAAAGACAGACACGGAATGAAATAGATTTCACTAATTAGTCAAATCATCAGTGCTTTAAATCCCACTAAAGTTTGGAAATTATTAGCTAGGAGTATGCAAAACACAGACAAATGCAAAAGCTTAATAGTGATAGCAGTAAACAGATTGGTGTCTTGGCTACCTTACAGTTGATTTTTAGATCTTAAGAGGGAAAAAGAAAAATCAATACTTGGGCTTTAACTCTGTAAAAAGGAAAGATTTCTTTACAACAAAGCATGCAGTGGTTCAAAAGTACAGAGAGCAGGCTCACATTCCATTGGTGTTCAATACATCAATATAAGCTACTATAGCAAAGAAAAAAAATCATAGTATATAATGTACATGATTCAAAAGAAGGTTTTACTTTAATTTTCTCATCATTGTTTCCTTATCTCACTAAGTGTAATAACCATCCGCTGGACATACAAAGATTTGGATATAAATGGAAATATGAAAAAACCCACAGCACTTGCAAACTACAAAATCATTACCTGAAACTGAAATTTCTACTATGGTACAAGGAGCTGAAATCTTTCAAGTTCTTGAGGCTGTAGATAATGTTGTCAACTTTGTTATTTTGATTGTAAAAGAAAGCACACCACAGAAGGACAATGCAAAATATGAGAGAATCAAAATACTAAAGAATATACGAGTAATTTAGCAAGACGAGACGTGAAAAGGAATGTCAAAGGATAAAAAAAAAACAAAAAAACCCCACACACTTACTGACTCCAAAGCCCCAGTTTGTTCATTTCAACAGGAGTGTGGCCTACTTAAGGAGAGCAGAATCAAGACCCGAATATATAAAACTTGTATTGAACAAGAAAAGAGAAAGCAAAACAAAAACAAATTGAGTCTAACACCTTTCTAGCCACATGTTCATGCTTTTCCAGAGCCATTTAAAATGGTCACTAAATTCCTATTGCACTTAGAAAAACATATCCATGAAGCACAAGTTTCCTCTTTAAATAACATACATATTAATACACAAATAGAAGAAAGGTGAAGGGAGAGATCAGTAATGATATAAAAGAATAAAAAGGTATGGCTAAAAAGGATAATTTTAAAAAGTAAAATTGAACAAGGACTCATACATGAAATATAGTATAGCAAAAATGGGAAATCAAGAAAAATAAATGACTTGTATATGTGGCACAGTACTGTAGGAGACTTTAGCTATTCAAATCTGAGTCAGTGTGAACCAAAGAATACAGAGTAGCCACCAGCAAGGTTACACCCGTCAGGACCCTTGTCAAACCCTAGTCTCAAACCCAGATCAGCTCATCCTATTACAGGGCAATTCACAGACGGGTAGGCCAGTGTTCCATGACCTGCTCCCTGATTGGCCACACAGTCTTGACTCTGATTGGCTGGTGACCACATATTAACTTCCTGCTTCCTTTCTGGCCTCCCATGAACAAGCTATTGCCTGTTAGGTGCTGCTTGGACCCTGCCTTGCTGCCTCGCTGCATCTTCCACTTGAATTAGAGTTCCTGGTTATCAGACCTCGTGTGTGAACTCTGACCACTGGTCTGGACTGCCCTTCGACTTGCCTGACAGCTAGGTATAGCGACCCCAAATTTCAAAAGCAGTAGCTCGGAAAAATAGCAAGTCTCAGGGCTGGTCTCCAAAAATACTTTGTTGGTGGCAAGCTGGGGTGTAAATCCACCCCACACTAGCCTGCCATGCACTAAGTGAAATGTACTGTTGTGCACTAAAAAGTTTGCTAATGTGCTTTAATCTATTCCTTTTTCAAAGCAGCATAGATTAAACTGCACTATGACACTTAGTTCACAGCAGCAGTGACTATGTGGACACATGGGGGACTAGCATGGGATAGATTTACACCCCATCTTGCTGTGAATGAAGTGTTTGTGTAGACAAGCCTTAATTCAGTGCCATATTTGGAGAATAAAATTCTCAAATTTGACCAGTGAAAAGTTCATTTAGCGAAAAGAAACAATAGTGCCTATACTCCTGAATATTGGTACCAAACAGTTTATCTTTATTAACTCAGTTGGGGCCAACCCTAGAGTTTTGCTATGTGAACAGCTAGTGGCACAGGGCCCATTCTGTCAGCACCAGGTGAAGGCATAACATGACCTCCCCAAATGGTCTACAAATAAATTTAATTACATACAGAAGTAACATCTTTGGAATGGGAGTTATACCAAAGAAAGCCACCACACTAGCATTTAACTTCAAAAATGAGGAACTACACAAAAAATGAGGAAGCTAGTTAAATTGAAATTAAATGAAACAGTCACAAGAGTGAATTGCCTGCAAGTTGCATGGATTTTTAAAAACCAAAATGCATACCCCATAATAAATAAATAAATAAAAATAATAAAAACAGTAAGGACCAAAAATGCCATCATGGCTAAACATAGTAAAAAGAGGTGATAAGATACAAAAATGCATCCTTTAAAAACTGGAAGGTAAATACCATGAGGAAAATAGAACGGAGCATAAACTCTGGCAAGTCAAATGTAAAGTATAATTAGGCAGACCAAAAAAGAATTTAAATTACTAGCAAAACAAAAACTCCCAGCAAAATATGTTTTAAGTACATCAGGAGTATCAAGCCTGTGAAACAATCAGTGGGGCCACTGGATGATGAAGGTGCTAAAGGAGCACTCAAGGAAGATAAGACCATTGAAGAGAAGCTAAATGCATTATTTGCATCGATCTTCACTGCAGAGGATGAGAGGGAGATCCCCAGTCCTGAGCCATTCTTTTTATGAGACAAATCTGAGGAACTGCCCCAGATGGAGTTCTCAGTAGATGAAGTTTTGAAAGAAATTAATTTATCAATTAATTTAACAGTAATAGTCACAAGGAGCAGATTGTATTTACCAAGAGTTCTGAAGGTACTCATGAAATTACAGAACTCCTAACTGTGGTATGTAACCTATTGTTGAATCACCCTGTGTACCAGATGACTGGAGGATAGCTAATATTATTCCATTTTTTAAGAAAGGCTCTAGATCTGATCCTGGCAACTGCAGGCCAATAAGCCTAACTTCAGTACCAGGCAAATTGGTTGAAACTATAGTAAAGAATAGAATTAGACACATACATGAACACTATGTTGTGGAAGAGTCAACAACTTTCGTAACGGGAAATCATGTCTCAATTAATTATAATTCTTGAGGATGTCAACAAATACGTGGACAAGGGTGATCCAGTGGATACAGTCAAAGGCTTTCTGAAAGTCCAGGTGCACAAGGTCCCTCACCAAAGGCTATAAGCAAAGTAGGCAGGGAACAGAAACAAGGGATAGGAATAAATAGCCACTTTTCACAGTGAAGAGGGCTCACTAGTGGGGTCCCCCAGGGATCTGAATTGGGACCAGTGTTGTTCAACATATTCATAAACGATCTGGTAAATGGGGTAAATAATGAGGTGGGCAAAGTTAGCAGACAATACAAAGTTCCTCAAGATAGTTAATCCAAAGCAGACTGAAGTTATAAAGGGATCTCACAAAACATGACAACTGGACAACAAAATGACAATAAAATTCAGTGTTGATAAATGCAAAGTAATGCACATTGGCAAACATCATCCCAATTATACATACAAAATGAGGGCTGATACTGGGGATACAGGTCCCACCACCTAGAGACTGAAGGTGTGTAGCCACCCACAGAGCAGGTGTCTTATCCATGGTATCACCGGAGAGTATCCAGGTGCTGGAAAGGAGGCTTAGGAGACTATTGTTTACAATATTCCCCATACCTATAATGCAGGTTCCTTGATCATTTAACCTTTTCAGTTTTTCCCCAAGTTTACAGTTGTTTAATAAATTGTATGTGGTTTAAACTCAATAGTAGGGATTGGAGTCAGAAGTGGCCAGTGAGGAGAGAGTACTCCAGAGTGGGAATACTCTAGCCTCCGTCCTGAGAGACCAATGAGGAGACTGCGGGATTAAGCCTCCCAGGGATCCTGGGCCCAGCCTTATCAGGGTTACAAACATGAGAGAGAAAGAAGAGTCCTCAAGATCAGACAGGGACTCATTCTTTTGCCATCTACTTTCACTGGGGTAGTATAGAAGCCAGGAAAATTCTCCATGATACCAGGACCATTCTCCAGCTCACCCAGTGGTGCTGTCATAGCTTTGGAAGCTAAGTGCTAATATACACCTCTTCTTCACAAAAGGGATCTGCAAGTTTACTTTTCTTTGCTATAGTGACAAAGTAAATATTTGTAATGATGTAAGGTTTAAATTTAAATATTTGTCATATACCAGTGGTTTCCTATTTATAAACAGCTAAGTTTTGCTACAATGGTTATTTCTACACATTAGTGCTTTTTCTTTCTATTCAATGGTGAATATAACTGAATCCATGTTATATGATAGAAGAGTGGATTCTGGAGTGGCCCCAGAAATAGTTCCTTGGCAAGCCCCATTACCACACTGTACCCAAATTCTCCTGAGCATAACAGAGAATGTGGTTCCTGCACTCATGAGCTTTTCCCAGTGGTCAACAGTTCTCCATTTTCAGTGGAGAACACTTTTCATGGAAAATCTAGGTGTGACGGGTTGGGTCACAGAAACCCCCTTGGGACTGCCACCTGATGTGCTGAGACTACTTCTGAGCCCGTTTTCCCTGGCAGCTTATGACTTCAGTACCCTGTCTTGTTGAGCCAGACATGCTAGCCTGCTGCAAACTCAGACCCATGTCTGAACCACATCCCCCAAAAGCTGCAGACTTAAAACAGCTTAGAAAGTGCTCCTGTCTCTAGCACCCAGATACCCAATTCCCAATGGGATCCAAACCCCCAAATAAATCCGTTTTACTCTGTATAAAGCTTATACAGGGTAAAGTCAAATTGTTCACCCTCTATAACACTGATAGAAAGGTATGCACAGCTGTTTGCTCCCCCAGGTATTAATTACTTGCTCTGCGTCAATTAATAAGCAAAAAGTATAAGAAGTAGTATTTAAGTATCTGATTTGCTGCACCCAAAAAAAAAAAAAAAGTGAGAACTGTTTCTCCGACAGTGGTTCCAAATAAAGTAAATTACCAAGCAAAATAAAACAAAATACACAAGTCAGACTAATACAGTAGGAAACTAATTGCAGGTAAATCTCACCCTCAGATGTTCCAATAAGCTTCTTTGGCAGACTAGACTCCTTCCTAGTCCTGGTCCAGCAATCAATCACTCACACCCCCATAGTTACTGTCCCTTGTTCCAGTTTCTTTCAGGCAGCTCTTTTGAGCCAGCTGAAGACAAATGGAGGTGTTTCCAGGGCCGTTTATATTCTCTCTTGTGCAACATCACAGCCACAAGATGGAGTCTCTAGCCACCTGGGTTAAGTCACATGTTTATGGATGATTCAGGTTTTTGTTTACATGTTAGTTTGAATGTTCCCAGGAAAGCTCAGATGTGGATTGGTGTCTCCCAACATCCATTGTTAGTTAAGTACTCCCAATTACTTGAATAACCCCTTCACATTATGTTGACCAAATCTACCTTATGTGCTTCCTACAGCAAACACTTTAAATACAAGCATAGAGCCAACACTCATAACTTCAGATATAAAAAGTGATACATGCATACAAATAGGATGAGTATATTCAGTAGATCATAACCTTTGCAAAGATATGTTACATGACATATCTAGCATAAAACATATTCCAGTTATGTCACATTTACACTCAAGCATATTTCTATAAAGTATTATGGGGTGCAACATCACACTAGGCACATAGACTGAGTCTTACTTTCAGAAACACTGGATTCTATCTATAGGTATGTTCCCAATGGCCTCTTTTCCCATCCAAATCAATAAGTACTAGAAATGCATCAGTGTCAGCACTCCTGTGATAGGAGGTTGGCAAAAATACAGTACTATTCTAAAAAGCAAGTAAGGCAATGTTCCCAGCTCAGTTCCATTCTGCAACACCTGAATCATCTTCCTTGCTAGTGATTTATACCACACTGACAGTCATTGCTTTGCGAAGTAGATTAGTTTATTAATGTAAAAATTGAAAGTGTTAACAGGTAGCAAATTAGATGCAATCAAAAGGAAGTGTCTACTGCAACAACTAAGCCATTCTAGCTTACCATGATTTGTTTCAATTCAGTTCTCAGCTGATATTGGGACATTAGGTGAGAATTTATCTACAAACAGATTATTTCTGGAAATCACCTACATGCCCATTCCATATGTATGTTTTGTTTTTGTTGTTTCATTTAAATGAAAAGGAATGCTGCAATGTCTGACC
Organism: Emys orbicularis; assembly: GCF_028017835.1. Taxonomy (NCBI): domain Eukaryota; kingdom Metazoa; phylum Chordata; order Testudines; family Emydidae; genus Emys; species Emys orbicularis. Next base: position 90,284,729 of record NC_088687.1, on the reverse strand, counting down.
TATTTCATTTAAGTACTATTTTCCTTCCATTTGGTATATAATAATTTACACTTACATTGCACTATCTGAAGATGATGGGAGATATCTGTAGGCCTTACTGAAGCCCTAGGCATGGCTAACAGCCTAAGCCAAAGGCTGTGAATCAAAGTAGGCTTTGTTGGAACAACTAGGTATCAGCTAATCAAGTAAGCACATTCCTGATGGAAGAGGATGGTACAAGAACAGGGCCAGCTCTAGGCACCAGCATTCCAAGCATGTTCTTGATGCGGCTCTTTGGAGGCAACACTCCGGCCTTTTTTTGGGGGGGGGGGGGGGCGCGCTTTGGCAGCGGCACTGACTTTTTTTTTGGGTTGCTTGGGGCGGCAAAAAACATGGAGCCGGCTCTGTACAAGAACATTCAGACTTCTTAAGTAACTGTGTAAACACAGTCCAAAGAGTGTGGTACAAGAACACACCAACCCCTTGTAAAGATAAGGATTGGTGAATGGAGGTGAATGTTTTGTTCTAACTAGAGGGTACAATACATAACTTGTTTGTAGCAATGTGTAAAAAGAATAGCCACAGGAGGGGCATATTTGCTTGCCCTAGGGGACAGCTTTGTTATATTAATTGAGCTGGCACCTTGTTGTGGGCATACAAGGGTTAGTGTACTGTTACTGTTGAGACAGGGTACTAGGACCGCACTTTGACAATAAACCTGGTTGAGCGCCTTCACCAAACTGAGCCTATCCTCTTTCTTCATGAATGACATCGAGGTCTACTGAATTGGCAAGCTGCACTGTCTGCTGGTGCAGCTAAAACCTGAGTTCCAACCACAGAGGAGCAAAACAGACACTTAGCAGTGTAATCCTTACTTTATAGGTGAAGAATCTCATGTAGAGACTTAGCCAATGTTACACAGAAAGCCTGAGGCTCAAGCAGGTCTCTTGATCTTCAGCCCTTGTCTTAATAATAAAAACACCTATATTGGTTTCCTTGGTCTCTGTCCTTAGTGTTAAGGTCACTCACGAATCAGAGACAGAAATAGTTCAAAAAATATTAATATACGATTCCCTGGATATAGCCTCATTCCTATGGTGTTCAGTTTCTGACTGCTCTCTTTCGGTTGTACAGTTTTGGTACATAATTGCAGAATTTATTTTAAAAAAGACTTTTTAAAATCCCCAAGCCCAAAATGGAGCGCACATTCAACTTTCAGAAAAAGAAAAGATCCCAGGAGATTTTTTTTTTGCAGTTATATAATAAATAAAAAAGGAGAAGGAAAAGAACGTACATAACTTTTCAACCTCTGCCTGAGGGAAGCACAGCACCCCAGGGATGCAACAACTACCATGAAACCGTTACACCAAAAGACCAAAGGAACCTTAAAAGCTATAGAAAGAGAAGACTTATCTACTAATATGTGTCTTACATATTTTCTCTCTTCTGGAGACTGACTTGGAGTTTCAATCAACATTTTGAAAAGTCTCTATTCTGAACTATTTTCAGGCTCTGAAGCAGAGAATAGGAAAGATGAACAAGTACTGTGTTTAATATTTGTGTACCATGAAAAGATTTTGACACAATGACAGGATCAGCAATCATGAAAGCAGATGCAGATCAGAAAGTCAGAGCAAAGTAAATAGAAATTTACAGTATGAAACAGTATCTAAATGCATTGTGGCATTGATAGCCAGTCACAAAGGAGCATAACAAGGTTATTTTGTCAAGGCTGAGTTCTACTAAAAGATATCTATTATAAACAATGTTAATGACAAATACAGAGATACCTTAAAAAATAAAATAAACTGCCCTAGATTAGTTAGTGGTATGCCACTTTTTGCCAAGAACAGTGATATCAACATGCAAAGGTGGTTGAAGAGCTCAATAAAGTAATGTGGGATTTTAAATAAACATTTTGAATATTACTTACCTTCAATCTAATTGCCTTGAAGAAGTCTTTGAAAATGGAGGAAATTAAGATCAAGTGACCAAATCAGTGAATTAGGCACAAAGTAGACTGAGCTAACAGGTTATGTTCAAATCCAGGTTAGATTTAGGCTAAGGCTTAGGCTACGTCTACACTACCCGCCTGAATCGGCGGGTAGAAATCGATCTCTCGGGGATCGAATTATCACGTCTCGTCGGGACGCGACATTTGATCCCCGAATCGACGCTTGTACTCCACCAGGGGAGGTAGGAGTAAGCACTGTCGACGGGGGAGCCACGGAGGTCGATTTGCCGCCGTCCTCACAGCGGGGTAAGTCGGCTCTGATACGTCGAATTCAGCTACGCTATTCGCGTAGCTGAATTTGCGTATCTTAAATCGACCCCCTCCCCCCCCCCCATAGTGAGGACGTAACTTTAGTCTTTGGACTGGAGCTCAAACCAGGGCTAAGATTTGGACTTTGCTTATTATTGTTTTTGTTTAAATTTCACACACCCTTGCAAAAATCTAGGTATATTACATACAACCAAAACACAGACCTTAATCAAATATAAACACCTCACATAAATTTACATACAACTACTAAAATCTGATCTGCCTTACAGCCTCTACCTAACTTTTTCTACAATGCCTGAAAAAGCCTGAGAGAAAAGGCCAGTTTGGCTGTAATTCTTGAAGGTTACCAAATCTTGCTCTATTTTGTCCCATTTCAGATTCTTATCACACTGGTATCTGAGCACCACATTAAGGTGACAAGTTCTACAAAATTTTGAACAAATAGAAGAAATCGAGCAATATTTCAGCCACTTTGGATTATATGAGTGCAACCACTAGTAAAGAGACCCCTGCAATGTGTTTGGATTGCAGATTCTTGCGGGAACACACATCTATTCTGGTTTAGTTTGTAGAGAATTCCCAGAGGGAAAAAAAAAATCTACATTAAGATGGAGTTAGGTTTGAGAGATTGTATGTGTAATTTACAGTAAAACAAACCCAACACATTATCACAATGTTGTAATTATCTCCAAACAAAGCATTGCAAACCCAGAAAATTCAAAGCTAGGTTCAATTAAAAAAGATATCCAAACACATTAAAGTATGAAAAATGAAAAGTTAAGGTACCCAAACAATACTAGTGATACTGTAATAGGGCCCTCTGGCTCCTACCTCTGCTCTAGTCCACAGACAGCTCAGAGACCCTTGTTCTGGTAAAACACCTTGTATAATTTATTTACAATATGTGGCCCCATCACCTTCATACAGCTCTGCTCCAACAGTCCTGAGAAGCCTGCAACAAACAAAGCAGAGAAGGGCAATCTCCCTCTCACTTCTACTGCCTCTTGTGCCTATTTGTAGCCTCTGCCTAATGGCTTAATTAGCCTTCCAGCTCTCCTCCACTCACAAATTAGGCACAGCTCTGTTTAATCAGCGTTTCTGTATTGTTTGATTTGAGCTGCTGTGAGGAGAGGGCTGGCTCAGGTGTTCTTGCCTAGCACTCTGTCACAGACACCATGCAACTCTGAATAATGCATAATAGTGTTTGTAGCCTCAGATTAAATAAAGTTCATCTTTAATACACATTAAATGTATTCCTTTCCCCCCTTCATGGTTTCCTTCCAATCTCCTTGTGTCAGTTTTAAATTTTTATAAAACATTTATAGATTGAGTACAGCTCAGGAAATATCACACTGCCTACAGTGTGCAGGCAAGAGGAATGCACTTGCCTGTACAGCTTTTACACCAATCTCCCTTCTTACCCAGTACCATGCTATTTCAAATATCCTCAGGAGCATGCATGCTCCAAAGTACGGCTAGCCTTAAAACTGTATGGAGTGCTTTAAGAGCAGTGTAGTCAGTCACCTCCAGCTAAGTACTGTCTCTAGAACAAACCTGAACTCGCTGGACTAATATAATCTCTAATTTTTAGTAAGAAAGATGCTAAATTTACAACTCTGATGCCTCACCTATGCTATAATTAATGGAGATATCCGATCTCCTAGAACTGGAAGGGACCTTGAAAGATCTTCGAGTCCAGCCCCCTGCCTTCACTAGCAGGACCAAGTACAGATTTTTACCCCAGATCCCTAAGTGGCCCCCTCAAAGATTGAACTCACAACCCTGGGTTTAGCAGGCCAATGCTCAAACCACTGAGCTATCCCTCCCCCAATGCTATGCTATACTATGCTATGAACATAGTAATGTACTATATTACTTTTACCTTTCCAATCATCTTTGCTTCCACTGAGTATTATTTTATTCCTTTCTCAATACATGCTACATTCCCTCTGTAAGGGAAAAGAAGGATCAGCTAATAACAAAGCAATCAAAGCAATAAAAATTCTGCAGCATAATGGTGTGTTCATGAAGCCACAGAAATACTTATGTACTTGGCCACTGGTGGTGGGCTGAACAGGGAGATAGCTGAGCAGACATATCATGGATGATGAGCTTTCAAAAGCTGAGGAAGTATTAGCCCAGGAAGTGCCAGAAAATTTTCACTTTTGAAGTCGGAGGGTGAAATGATAACGTTGACTGATGTATATAGCAGTATATTGCACCTGTTCTCTCCCCCTTCACCCCAATCATCAATATTTATATTTTGAAGCTCTTCAGATTCACTTTTCTTAGTGGAGGAGGGGTAGAGAGGAAGACTTGAGAGAGTAACAAAGGGAGGTAATGGATGGGTTTATGCGGGGTAGAAGTGTTAAAGATAGGGTGTCAATGAGAGAGTTTGTCAGGTGGCTTGTGGGCTGTGTAATGTCACTGAGTGTTGGAAGAATCAAATGGGGATAAAGAAATAGCAGAGTGGGCTGGAGGAGAATCAAGGAAGTCTTGGAAAATATTTGGATGATCAGGACAGTCATTTGGACAATGAAAATGTTTTAGCTGACAGCACATAATCAGAGCCGGATGAAAGAACATAATGTTACACATATTTGGATGACCTTAAAATAGTAAAGCAGGCCTGAGCAACACACAGCAGCAATAAAGAGCTGTGGATTGAGGTATGAGAGTTTGGAGAAAATTAAAAAGGATGTGGAACTGTGACACATTGGAGATAGCTGAAGTGGGTGTCAAAGGAGTTCAAGAAGCACTCAAGATGACTGATGTCCATCTCTCAAATACAAGATATTTCAGAGGTTCCATAATTACGAAGCAATGAAGTATTTAAGCACTGAATGCAGCTCAGCATTGACCATATGGGAACTTGTTGTGAATGTATCTATATTACACATAAATAAACGTTGTTAAAATAACATAATTAAGGTTGAGAAGTCAAGCACTCAAAAGTTAGGAAATACCAGATTTAAGATTAACTGCAACCCCTCCCCACCATAACCACCACCAAAGCAGGGTCCTAGGACCTGGGTCCCGAGTGCTTGCACGCCTGACTCAATCTGATTTGTGTGTGGATGGAAGGGGAACTTGGGCCAGAGCCCAGTCTTACTGTGCAGTGCAGGCATACCTTTAGGAGCCTTACACCTTTGGTGTAAATTAGAGCATCTCTAACTTATGCTGGGGTTGGGGTGTGCAGGATTGGGGAGTTGCAACAGACTCCTTGATTGTCTTTACTCGGCCTGGAGAATTCAGCCCTGTGCTCACACAAATATGTATTTCCCCAAACAAAAGGGTCATTACAAAGGTTTAGGTGTCTTAAGCTCCTGTACCACAAACATCGCTATAAAAAATAGCCAGGAATTGTCTAGTTAAGCCCTCACATCCTATAACTATGATTCTGCCTTCTCCAGAATACCTCACCTAAATGAACCACCCATACCAGATGACTCCTTCCTATATCTCCTCACAAAATATGCAACCTTTGTTTCCAAATAAGTGGAATGATTAGAAAAGGATGATTTCACATATTACAAGTATTATTCATATGAACTGTTACCAAGGAAAAATGTCAAATGGGCTACAGAAGGGATGGCTTCATGAAAAGGCTTGGACTGTGCTGCCACTGGACTATGCACAGACCCCAGTCCCCCAGACATCAATATCTTGGTCCTAACATCCCCCCAGCATATGCTTTTAATCCCCTACTCCTTGCTTTCCAAAATCTCAGGCACTCTGCCTGCCTCCCCCATATCCTCATTTATCTCTTTTTCCATCAGTCCCACTCATACTCATCAAAGGGAGCCACTCATGAGCTGCCATATAGAAGGTGTATGGAGGAAGGGAGGACCTGAGGGCCCACGAAGGATGAGCGAGGATGTGGGCAAGAAGCATGAGGAAAAAGTGAGGCTTATCCACAACCCCAAGTCCCATCTCTCTCCAGGGCTCATCTCCCTTTATCCTCTTTTGTCTAGTCTGCAACCCTGTCTCCTCAATATGCCTGTGAGGTATGTATCTGGAAGAAGGCAGTCTGGCAGCATCCAAAAATAGAAGTAGTTTATGGAATTTAACAGTATCATTGGCTAATCTCAGCGTAGCTCAATGTGGTTATCCTGCATAAATTGAAAAGCTATATATTCTATTTCAGAAGTTTTTATGTCTGAGGTGAGCCTGTGAAATTTGAAGTTTGTGACAACCATTATTGTTTAGCCAGAGGAAGCTAAAAATATATGAGAAAAATCAAGGCAAAATTTCAAAAAGGAAGCATTTTTAAATGTTTCTTCAGCCAAAGTTAGTATTTTACTAAAGAAATACAAAGAAAATCCAGTTTTTCTACAAAAAGCTATTGTGCCAAAATTCAATGACTTAAGTATAATACAGAGGTACTGTATTTCAGCCACATTGTAAATGCAATTCTCAATACATCCTAACTATGGAACCATGTCCAACACCTCCATAATACACATGGTATACAATGTGATAATATGGTGTGGTATAAAATTGTCACTAGTCTGGGATGGCCACATTGTTACGAGGGCTGAAATTTACCCTTGAGCAAGAGAGAAGCATGAGGCTTATGCACTGCTCAACAGGCGCTTAAGTTGTTCCTGGGGCTTGTATTGGCCTTCTGCACAGGGGTGAATTTCACTTATGTATGTCATCCCGAGCAAGTGTCAATAAAAAATGTATATCACACCTCTCCATATTTTACTTATGCTATTTTAGAAAATGTGGAAATTTTTATTAAAAAAAAATGTAGTTGTAAATTTTATATTCAACTGCATGGAAAGGCAGGTTGTCTTAGTTACCACAAAAGGCACATTAAATTAGTTGCTGTGCTGCATCAAGTATTGAAATCTCTGTGACAGTAGTCCTTTGCTTGCCTGCAATGTGGCACAAGCAGTTGATTTAAGCACATGTAGTAGTGCCATGGGTCAAAGAGTACAGGCCAAGTAATGAAATAAATGTGACTATAATTGCCTTTAAGAGTCTTTAAACATTTAAAATAATTGCATTTCATATAACCTGTGTGTCACAATTTTAAAGTCTAGTATCTCAAGAACAGCTGTGGTTGAAATGGATCTTTGGAAAGCCTGGAAGTACTGTCATCTATCCAATAGATAACAGTACATCCTTCTGGCCTAGTAAATCAAAAAATATTGGACCATAAAATGTCACTGCTGCAGGGCAAAATAGTTCTGCTCCTGGAGTTCAAAACAGTATATTATTAATTATTATATATTTATTTGTATTACAACAGCACCTAAGAGCCACAAGTATTAGTCCAGGTCCCCATTGTGTCAGGCACTGTACAAACACAGAATAAAAATGGTCTCTGTCCCAAAGATCTCATAATCTAAGTAAATACTTAATTTTATATGACCCTCACTGAGGGAGTGGAGGTGGGTGGGAGGGAGGCTTTTTTGTTCTTGTTGTTTGTTTTTAAGAAAAGGCATCTTTGAAAGATGTTGAGTCATTTCAACTGGAGTACTGGAAGGAGATGGATTAGCGGTACAGTATAGGAGAGGAAAAAGATGCAAAATAAATGCAGTTTATTTATGTTCTATATTTAGGGTTGGCAGACTTCAATTTTTTTATAATATCAATGTTTATTTTTTAAGTATTTTTTCCATTTTTAATCCATTTAAATGTTTACAACTATGGGGAATTATAGGGCAGGTCACACAATGTGAAGGGCAGGTCAGACATTTATTGACAATTATTTAATGACAATAGATATTGCAATTCAGAAAGTTAAAGTAGTATAACCATTACAACGCAAATTGTCAACATCACATTTAAAAATATACAAAGTTAATATCCTTAAATTAAACTCTTATAAGTTCTCAAGGAGCATTTTCTTATTTTACCTATCTGTAAATTTCTATTATTATTGATGGAAATGTTTTTTCATCTGTTTGTTTGTGTAAGGTGAAATCGGTGTTTTCTAACATTTACCAATAAAAATTGAATCCTTCCAAGCCTATGTTGTAAGCTCTTCAAAGAAGGGGTAACAAAAAGCCATGCAGATATATAACACTTTATAGAAATGTTAAGCAATAAACTATAAAAAGATACAAACATAGCTTTCACTGTCACAATAGCCTGCTAATAATACACCGTTGTCTTAAAATCTTCCTTACAGTGTGAGACCTGGCACATGCACTAGTCCTGACTTCTGAAAAGCTCAACTCAATAGCTTGATGCAGACTCGACAGTGGACAGAGGACAGACACATGCATAGAGTTAAGCGGCAGGCCACAACTTTTATTAAACTTTAACACAGGGCAGGGGAGCTACTCGTCCATCGCCCATACTCTCCTGCACCAGGCATTTAATGAGTTCCAGTGTGGAAGTTACAGGGCTCTTACCATATAATCCGTAACTCAGGGTAGGCTCAACTCAGCCTACCTCAGAATTTAGGTCACTCCAAGTCCTAGTCCCCTCCCTTTGCGAGGGGTAACAAAGAGCGCAGAAGGTGGGGACCTCAGCCTGCGATGGCCACAAGATCTGACTTAGGTCTGCAAAGGCCATAAGGTCTCATCTTGTCACATGAGCCCAAGGCCCATCACCAAAATCCCAGGCCTTTCACCTCTGGGAACTGTTCATTGTATCATTTTAACTGCACTGAAAGCCAGCTACAGGGGGTGCCAGTGAATAGCTTGGTTCCACCTCACCCAACCATAATGCCCGATATCAAAACTTCTTCCCAATCTATTCCATCACCTTTCATAGCCATATGTCAGCGCCTCCATCTGACAAATATAAGCCATCATCCCTGAAAAACTCAGGCAGATTGTAACAGATGTGCCTACGTTGTATCACTGAACCCTTTGTCTCCAGGAATATCCTGGTGACCTCCCTATTCACTTTCTTTCTAGACTTGTCTACGTGGGCTGGGTCTGCAGCTCCCCTCCAAACCTGACTTGAAAGCATTGCTGACCATACTAACCTAACCTCTCAACACATGGTAGGAGCTACCTGTTGTCCCTCAGCAAGTGTCTCCCTCCCTTGCTTCTGGGACTACTCCCTTTCACCGTGGGCCCCATCAAGTTCCCCCACCCGCAGAGGCAGGTGGGTGGCATTTCTAGACAATTTTCCCTCTATGTTAAGTGTTTCTCCCCAAGTTCTGTTTCATCTCCTCATGTGCATATAAAGAGATCCCCTTTATCTCTTCCCACAGTATTTAATTATAGTTGGGATCTCTTATTTGTGATGGGTAAGCCTTTAAAGTTCAATGAAAATTCCCCTGGCCCTAAAATGATGTTGTTGTTTTTTTTTTTACTTCTTATCAAGCTTTTTACTGCAGCTGTTCAGTTCATCAGAAGTTTTATTGTACCCCCTTAATACAAATTTAAGTTCAGGAAAAATAATTTTACACAGTTGAGCTGATGTAAAAGACTTTATGATGATTGGATATAAAATGATGTACATTTTAGTCAAGTTGACTAATTGGGAGAAATACATCTCCTAAACTGTAATATTTTGGTAAAAGTTTATGTTTTATGAGGCACATTGGAGCTTGAACATACAGTCTTTACTCTGACCCTCTGGAAAACATAGGATCTGGCCTGAATAAAGTGTGCAGGATCAATCCCTCAGAGTGGTTTTAAAAATAAGGGCCAGATTTTGAGAGGACCTCACAGGATGCACAAAAAGCTTTCTCTTCTCTTACCCTGCTCTAGTGATATGTGGAAAAACAAACCAAAAAAAGAGATGTTTTAAAAATCTAATCTCTCCAAACCACAACCACTTAAAATGCCTTAATCATAATTATATGGTTATTGAATAGTATCACAACAGGGCAGAGTTAAGGCTGTTTGGCTATCTTAGTTGTACATTTTCTACATTAATATGTCTGGATTTCTTTCAAGTTTAACTTTCATTCTGAATTTCATGGTAGATAATGCTCAGTTTTGAGATAATCATGACATCCCTGAAATGTATTTTGCCGTAAATTACTGACAAGTATTCCCTCAGCCCTAACTCCATCTTATTGCAGTTGGTGTCTGGGAATGTATATTAAGATTCAGACAATTTTGTTTGTAAATTGTACTGTTAATTAATCTTACATAGTCTTAGTATATTTATCTTAAATAACTGTACTATAAAAAAATCAGGAGTACTTGTGGCACCTTAGAGACTAACAAATTTATTAGAGCATAAGCTTTCGTGGGCTACAACCCACTTCTTCGGATGCATCCGAAGAAGTGGGTTCTAGCCCATGAAAGCTTATGCTCTAATAAATTTGTTAGTCTCTAAGGTGCCACAGGTACTCCTGTTCTTTTTGCGGATACAGACTAACACGGCTGCTACTCTGATAACTGTACTATGTTATCCCAGCAGTAAATTGGACATTAGTTTGTCCAATATGTGCTTGCACTATCATCTTTCTTTGTAAATTGCCATTTTAATTCACCTTTTGTTCTAATTTTTATAAGCCAGGTTTTGAAAAGAAAGGACTTAGTTTTAATCCCTGTGTACTTGTACAGTTTACATGCTGATGCTCCGTATCTCCTGTCTCCAACCTAGGCAGTGGGGTTGCTGAGCAGGAGCCTTATTCTTTGCACTTCTGCGCTGGAAGGCTACATATGGAAACTGCAGATGATACCGCAAACAAGGGCTACATCCGCTGACTCAGACGGATCAGCTGACTAGCAGCCAACTGCTGACTATGCTTGGAGGTGACCAAAGCTTCCTGTTCCCTACCACACCACTTGTCTGAGCAACTAGTTGCTAGGCCTGCTGATGATCCCAACCTCTAAGACCACGTTCCTGCCTCCTTACCTTGTTCCCACTCCTTGTTCCTGCTCCCAGATCCTGACCCTAGTTATTAACTTCTGCTCTGACTTCTGGCTCCAACTCCATCTTACCCCTTGGTGTGACTCCTGACCACAAGCCCAGGGCTTTGACTGCCCACATATGGGCTTTGCCATCTCCTGTTCATACAGTATTGCCTGCAAAATAAATATGATATGAGAGTATCTATTTACTGATCAAAATGCTATTAAATAATATCCAACGTGTCTCAGTGGTTGACCAGAATAAATTGTTGCCATATTGATATTTCACAGGTTATGAAGCATGAACCTAAAGTTTATGCATCAGACTCATAATGTAATAAACCTTCTGAATTCAGACTACCAGATGATCCATCTGTGAAAATATTAAATGCGTTCTGCACAGGTGTAATTCTCATCAAAAATGTTCATGCACAGCAGTTTCTATAAAATTACGCTAATTAATGGAGTAAATACAGTGCAAATGCACACTTTTGTGTCTTAAATAATTGATTATAGGATTTTGCCAGTTAGACAAAAGATTTGAGTTTGATTTTTACTGTGTATAATTACAAACTTAACAATGCTACAGCTCTGCTGTCCTGGATAACTTCATACTGTATGTTTTGTTTCAAATATTCAGCATTCAGAATATTAAATGTTCTAAATAAAACTGTGAAAAGGACAGAAGTTCTGTTTCATAAAGGTTTTTTGAGTTTTCAAAATATGTCTTTATTCAAAATTGGAGTGAATACTGAAAATGTCTTAATTCTCTGTGAAGGAACATTAAAAAAATCATTTGGGATCAATTGAAACATTTTATTTTGATTTAGACTTTTATTATAATACAAAATCAAACACATGTTAAGATTTCTTCTAAAAATAAAGAACCGAGACATTTCAACATCGTCAGAACTTATTTCCCAGTTTTCTTCTGAATTCTCATGAAATCAAGCAGCATTACAACAGAACGGCCTATTCTGATAGAATCTGATTCCATTGAAGTTTCTCTGATGGGCTCTAGATCTAACACTAGTCAAGGGTACAGATACATATAGTGTCATAGTTGGGTTTACAAGGAAATTGGTGATGCACATGACATAACTACATGTCAAATAGCAGGACTGAGCCCTATATGGCAACAATTTGAAAGTGCCTCAAACTGGACTCCAGTTTTACACTTGTGATCAATTGTTGGGCAATTCTGTGGCACAATTACTGGTATTTAGACATTAACTGCATGATGTATGTACACAACGTTGGAGGCTTACTTGGTAATATAATACATTTTTAAACTTTGCATAAAGTGTTAAATTATTTTTGTCAAAAGCACTCAATTATATTTGCTGGAAAGGATTTCAGTTCCTTTCTTATGTATTTAATGATATTACACTAATAAAAATGTGTCAATGCCCCTTTTTAGTATTTGTATGAATACTAAATAATAATGTTAAACAATTTTGTGCTTGAGAGAATCCCAGGCAGAGCTTCCAATAAATAAATACATACATAAAAATTGTTGATAATCTTTGAGAAGATAATAAATTAGGGAAACACCAATGCCTAAACAAGATAAAACAGAAGGTATCTGCTGCTCAGGGCTCTCTGTTTTTAGTAGTTGATCAAATACAATTTTTTCAGAATAGCAGTTGTTTGAATACAAATAAAATATGAGAATACTCCTCCACTTCCTATTTACAAATGTGAAAAAACATTGAATATTTCATCCACTGACGCATAACAACATTTCCTGAAGTAATTCATATTCTTGTGTCAAGCAATTTTTTTTACAAGTATTTTTATGAAAAATCAATGTTACCAGTGTGACAAAGATTAAATATTCTGTGTACATTCAGTTGGTGTAAATGAAAATAAAAAAACACAACTGCAGCAACATTTTAAAGAGCAACTTTTAACTGATAGTTAAGTGATCACAGTAGGGATAAAATGTTTGCCAAGTAATATTTTAAATTCAGCTAAGAAGAAGTTAAAAGGGGTCATTTATAAAAAAGCAACATATAAATCCTTTTGCAGTTCATAACTGTGCTGCTTTTGTTGTGTTTGGAAATTTAAATTCCCACCCAGGCACTACGGCTGAGGTGTGAATAAGATTTACATATCTTTTAACATGTCCAAAAAGGCCAAAATCTTCAATTTCTGTGATTGTACATGTGGCTATCATGAGAACACTGAAATAAATCAGAGCTATCTCATTTTGTAGAGTATGAGTCATGAATTTAAAGATGACTAGGACAGGCAGAGAATGGAGATGAGTTTTCTGCAGCTTCTATGATATGGTTTGCCAACTGCCAAAAGAAAAGTGTACTTCTTAATATCTCTTATTCATGCCAGAAAGAGATGTTAATCAGGTTAAATACAGGCTAAAGTTAAATCCATTTTAAAAAAAGATTCAAGTAGCATTTTGTCTGAAATGGGTCTGAATGTATTTGGAAGCATTCTGTCACTTCTTCATACAAGTGGCAAGTCAGTATTTTATCCCCTGCGTGTCAAAAATCAATGCCAATGCAGTAAATGGTTGGCACTAAACTTAACAGAGTTATTTTTTTTCTTGCTTCAGAAAACAATCCTGTCTGCAAGAATCTTTCTGGGACTCTCTAACACACCACTGGCAACATTGCAAGCTGTCTCTAATTGTGAGGCCATGACTGCTTAAAAAAATGTTTACAGGTTAGAGTTATTTTTGATTCTGAAAATATTGTAAAGTGCTTTGGATTTGTGGTACATAGACAAGTGGTTGGGAAGAAGGCTGTGTTGCAGGGAAGCATTCTATCCCAAAGGATCTAGGTAATTGGTGGAAATTAGCAGGAGCAACATGGAAACAGTTTAAATAGAGGAAAAAACTAAAGGTATTCCAGTAAAGCTGGACTTTAAATTTTTGCAGCCCCTTTAGAGAGGGTGTGCCTCAAATACCACACTGAGCCTCTTGGGGGCTCACCCCAGACTACAGCAGCAATGGCTACAGAGGCTCAGGCTCCTTTTCCCAGATTGTCTAGGGTTCAGGCTAGAAACGGAACTGGCTAGCAACACTACCAAAACCAGTCATAAGTCAAAACTCAGAGACAATTTTTTTGGTTTTGGCTGTATTTGTAGTGGAGAAGAGGGAGAAGCGTCACAGCCAGTGAGGACCTATGTAAGGGAAGACTTTGAGTCCTTTGGGATTTCTGGGACATTGGGCAGTGTCATCTCAGCAGAGACCAGAAATACAGGAAGCTGAGGCGAGAGCCAGCCTAATGGTACATTTGAATCCAGACCAGGATGATCGTACCACCTGTTAGTTTATTTTGATATTGTGTTTTAAGCTGGCCACCAATTTCAGCACTGCACCACCAATCAAAGGCTGAGCCTAAACTCTCTATTTGTGTATGCAGGTGCTCGGAGGGACCACAGGATATGGCTGTATATGCTGGGAGGGATAGAATTTATATATTGTTTTTTGTCCCCTATCCTGAGCTCCCCATAACTAATGAAGCCCCACTTTGATTACTCTGGGACTTGTAATAGCTATTCTATATTTGTGTGCTCTGACTGACACTCCTCTATATGAGATTGGGGTGGAATATTTTCCCAAAGGACAACCCCTCTGTGCTTTCTGTACTTGGAGGGGTTTCCTTAGGTGGAGGCCCCAGGCATCCTTATAGGTGAACCCAGGACCCATAACCTTGAGGAGAAGAGGGAGAAAGTTGTAGCCATTCCTCAGAGCTAGGTCACAGTCCTAATCTCTTTATTTTTGACCAGCAACCCGCTCTATCCAGCAGGGATATTCCCCCCTCTCATCCCTAGATATTTCTAGAGTTACCGTGAGTTTACACCTCAGTGAGAACGCAAGTGCAGCAGTGAACAGTCCAGTAGTCTACTCAGAGAGGTAAATGGTAAGTCAACTGTTCTTTACTGTTGTGTAAGGATTTTTTAAAAAGCTCCTAGGATATCACAGAAAGTGTGTGAGAGAGGGTAGAAGAGATTGTTACAGAGGAGAATTGAAGACCAGTGGAGCGTTGATGAGCAGGAGAAATGCAGAATGACTCCCAGGTTATGGCAAGAGTTGGAGGAAAAGCCTCAGACCAGCAATGGAGAGACTGCGTGGACAGAAAGCCAGGGAGCAATGAGGAGCGCAGGAAGCAACAAGGGTACTCGAGGGAGATCAGAGCTAATCATTTTAAAAACAAGGACAAATTTCAACTTGAACTAGAAGTGCTGGGGAAGCAAACACAGTTGCTTCCAACGATCCACCTACTGAGAAGCAGGAAAACAGACAAGAGGTTAAGTACAGTAACTTGTACAAGAGTAAAGAGAATGTTCTTTATTCCTGCAGCTGTGTTGAGAATTCAGTGCTAAAGTGGGATGGGGAAATGTAAGAGTTCACAGACCCAACAAAAAAATCCATCTGGTCACTGAGAGACATTTGCCTTAACAAAGTTGTTGATCCCAGATCATAATAACCCCCCACCAGACTTTTTCAGAGCACTTTAAGAATAGGATAATATGCCTTTCTTCTTTACACATGGTAGTAAATATTGAGAAGATAATACATGGTGCAAGATGATAATCTTTCAGGTACTAATCTTCTGACCTGACCCTTTTATAGTGTAAACTGGTAGAGTCCTCACCCGGTCTCAACAACATACTACATGTATAAAGTCAAAAGTTACTCCCCTTTCTGAGGTTTGACTTTGTCACCAAAAGTAACTTCAACTAAATCCATCCTTAGCCTTAGCTCCAGTCTTCGCTAAAGCTGGGCAAATAATTGATTTCTTTCAGTGCTCTGGCAGTTCCAAAAAAAGAAAAAAAAATACATTTAAGTTGAACCAAATCCAAAAACGGGGGGAAAAAATCACCAAATTGAAAAAAATCTTTCAGATCAAACTATGTATGTTGTTAGACCCAAAACATTTTTGGGGGGCAGTTTTAAAGGGCTACCTTCACACAATAACCAGAAGAGGAGCTAGTGGGAGTGCTGCTACTGCTGCCTTCCTTATAACTTGTAGCCCAGTGGTTAGGGCCTTTGCTAGAATATGGGAGAACCAGGTGCAAGTCATCTTCTCTCTGATGTGGGGAAAGAATTTGAACTTGGGTCTCCAATATTGCAGGAGACCCAAGTGAGGCGTGGGGCTTTCTCAGTCTGTCCTGGTGAAGCTGTTCCACTTTGTATAAATAATTATTAGAGCAGGGACTTGAACATGGAGCTCTCACCACCAGGCTATAGATTTATTTTCCCACTCATACTCTGGCCCACTGACTATTCACAGTGGCAATTCACAGTAATCCAGCCATGATCATTATACAGAGTAGCTGCTCTATGGAAATGTACAATGATAGCACAAGGCAGCCAGCCGGAAAATGCAATCTCACATTAGCAAACCTGTAAAACAAGAAGAGAAACCGGTTGAAGATTATGGTAATGGTGACTAAAGCTATTCAGTCTATAGGTCTGATGGGGGTATAGCACCAGCACTTCATATGTGCAGCATATGGAGGCTGAGAATTGTTCTCATGAACAATGGAAACAATCTTAAAAATTATGGGAATGTGTTCAAGAGTGCCAGATGTCTGGAAGGAGAGCTCAGTGAGAAACTGAACAAGTGTATGCACATATACGGAAAAAAACCAAAAAACAATCTTTGGCTTGGTATCTGGGGTAAAGCAGGTCCACCTGTATACTGATGGCTACCCTGTAGTGGTATTATGATGAGATCACAAGCCACTAGAGACAATTTAAGTCTAGCCTTGTCCTTAGTGCCCCCAAAAGATTTCAGTACAAACTGATGCATCACTCAGCATGTTTTATAAAGATCTCTTCTCTAGAGCAGTCTGCCTCCTGCAGCATTTATTATTAATGAAACACAGTTTGTGATTAATAAGAGTACTTCTACACAGGGATAAAAAAAACCTACGGCTGGCCCATGTCAGGGCTTGGGCTCCAGGGCTGAAAAATGTCTGAGTAGCCATTCAGGCTCATGCCCGAGCCTGAGCTCTGGAACCCTGCAAGGGTGCCTGGTCCCAGAGCTTGGGCTCCAGCCCAAGCCAGAATGGCTACACAGCCATTTTTAGCTCTGCAGCCTGAGTCAGCTGACCCAGGCCAGCCGAAGGTCTTTTGTCCCTACGTAAACATTCCCTAAATCACAAGCTTAAACTAAGCGGGTTAAGGGCTTGAAGTTCTGAGCATAAGTCTCTACTGTAATGTAAATGGTTAAGGGATAGAATTAAGGGTGCTGCAGGAACTTGAATTTCCTTACTTTCATTCAGCATGTCTCAACTAAACTTTGTATGACGTTATTATTTGTACTGTGGTAGCACCAAGGAGTTCCAGGCATGGATCAGAACCTAGCAGTTGCATTTAAATTACTAATTTACTTTATCAGACATGGAGACTTATTTTGTTGAAGTCTAGAGTGACATATCTCAAAATGTGTGGTGTCTCCCCTATTCCTGTGTGATGCTGGTAAACTAAGTGCCAACTCTGCCAAGGCTGCAGGCATTAGCTAAGAACTGATAAACTCATAGCTGGAAACCAAGCCAGCTCACCTTATTTTTTGTATCTTATTTTTGTTCAAAACAGGTATTAGGCTCATAAGAATGTATTTAGTATTTAGACTCAATGAAATGCATGTAAGTTGCTGCATGCAAAAAACTCACTTGTAATATCTGTATTCCATGCTATAAGGAAATATGTACATTTTGCTTTATAACTTTGAAAATGCTTGCTCTGAACTTGTGAACCCAGGGACAGGAATCGTCCACCGCACCCATCCAGATGGACTATCAAAAATTAAGTGGGCGACTATAAGACAAAGGCCTTGGCTACACTCGGGACTTCGCAGCGCTGCAGCGAGTGTAGTCGTGCCGCCAGAGAGCTCTCGCAGCGCTGTATGTACTCCACCTTTCTGAGGGGAGTAGCTTGCAGTGCTGCGAGCGAGCAGGCACTGATTACACTGGCGCTTTACAGCGCTGTACTCGCTGCGCTCAGGGGAGTGTTTTTCACACCCCTGAGCGCAGGAAGTTGCAGCGCTGTACAGCGCCAGTGTAGCCATTGTTAATTAGCTCTTCCACCCATGGAGAAGTACATGCATAGAGCCTTGTCCCATGGGTTTGAATGCTGGAAGAGGGAAATAAAAATAGTTGACAGGAAGATTTTTTATCTCTTTGCTGTTTGAACTCTCACAGGGCCAGAGACTCTAAATTGAAGCGAGTGATCAACTGGGATTATCCCTGGGTTTGCCATGAGAGACATCTTGAATTGAGAGATAACTACAGTTATGTCACTCTTAGGATTTAGATTGCCACTCATTTGTGTATATATGTTTTCTTGCTTTAACCTGTAAATAACTCTTATTTCTTTTTTCCTAGTTAATAAACCTTTAGATAGTTTATAGGATTGGTTACAGCCGTTGTCTGTGGTGTGAGATCTAGGGTACCAATTGATCTGGGGTAAGCGACTGGTCTTTTGGGACTGGAAGCAATCTGAATATTTTGTGATTTTTGGTGTAAGTGACCAATCATCACTAAGTCCAGCTTGTGTGGGTGGCAAGACGGACTGAAGAGTCTAAGAGGACTGTCTCTGACTCCATCATAAAACTGTTATAGTGATGCAGGAGTTCACATTTGTTACTGGCTTGGTGAGATCAAATTATAGAATATACCCCCTGTTTGTGGTGTCTGTCCTGTTTTTGACAATCTGACCTGAGGTAGGCAATCATGGTTATGAGCCACTCCAGAGAGCTGGACACCTCTCAAAATATGTGGTATCTCTATTCCTATGTGTTCCTTCTATTTTATCTCAGTTCTTTCGCTTTTGTGAACTACAATAAAGATTATAGAGCTTCTCTCCAGTCCTATGCTCTTTCCAATGGACTCCTGCAAGTTTTATCTCATGTTCTAGAAAGGTAGGGCAAATCAGTGCTGAAAGGTCACTCATACCTCCTTTCACTAGCAAAAGCGAAGAAGCTCTTTGCTGTACAAGGATATCTGGAAAAAAAAAGTGTTGTCACTTGTGCCATTGTGATTTCTAGTCTTACAGGAAGCATAAAGGATGGAAATGTAGTCTCTTGAGTGCAACAGACTGTAATAATCTAAGAAGAGACAGTACTGTGAGTTCGGGTGGCATGGCTCCCTACAGTTCCTTTCTGCCCCTATTTCTTCCACGAGCTGCAAGCAATGCAATAGAGCAATGAATTACGATAAGCTAGGGGTGGGTGTGCTGGGTGTTCTCGGATACCAGAATCCAAGGGCCAAGTGGATTCAACAGTCTGAGGAGGAAGTTTAGTAGTGCACACCCAGACAGGGCTTATTGTTATTACAGTTCATTAATTTTGAATTTTAAATATTTAAAAACTTTTTGCTAAGAGGGGTATGCAATGTATCAATGCACCATGAAAAACAGTTTGTAGAAGGATAAGAGAACACACTAGGGTAAAGGTCCTAAAAGCATTTTCCCTACTAATCTGAATATAGTTGATAATATTTTTTCCAGAGACTTTCTTCCTTTTAAGATTACATAGAATCGTGTGTCATTTTTCTCCCCCTCTTACTCTAGAGGAGCCCTGCTTCTCTTTCAGTAACAGTGTGACACCCAACAACCATTTCAGGTAGCTGTCACAAAAACTGTTGGGGGAATATTGTACATTTCACAATAGTGTACATTTTAGTCTTTCCAAGAACAAGTGAGTTGAATGTAGGTGGTGGTCCACAAATCCATTTGCTGCTTAGAAAGCTTGACACTTTGGGATGAGGGTAAAAAAGATGCCTCTCAGGTGTTTCTGATCACGGTGGCAAGGTTTCTGTGTGTGTGGGTACGTAGGTGGGGGGAAGGATTGATTTATCTAAGAAGTCATTTCAAAGAAGTAACATGCTACACAGGCAAACCAGCAGCCCAGGTGCAGTGCTTAGCTGCTCCTGGAGAAGCCCCCTGACTTCAGTAAGAAGCTGGTTTAAAATTCCCATTCAACCTTTCTTTAACTAAAATAAAAGTAGAAAGATTTTGGGTTGGAGGGAGAAGGAGAGAAATTTCTGTCATAAGGTCAAATCCTGAGGTCCTTGCTCAGATACCCATAGTGAGGCTCTGTGCTCCCATACTCCCTTCCTCCAGTCCACTCCTTGTTTTCATGTCCACTGGCTTTATGACCTCTTAGCTGTGACAGTGCCAGCACCTGGGAAACAGTGCAACAGTGAACCAAGCCCTTAGTCTCTAATTAGTATGCTTGATGGCATGGTTCCATTGCCTACTTCCCCTGGAGTCTTCCTTAGGAGGCATGATAGAAGGTATGACAGGTAATACTGACTCAAACCATAATGAGGAAGACCTGCAGCATGACCAGGCCAACAATGTATGAAAAACCCACCTGCCCCGCCCACTGCACCGCATGCAGTCCCAACCCTGAAGAGATATTAGTGAAGGGAAGGGAAACGTGAAGGTAGAAGATCTATTACAGGAGGGTCTGTGGCCTGCAATGTACAGGAGGTCAGACTAGATGATCATGATGGTCCCTTCTGGCCTAACAGTCTATGAGGCTCTGAGATACAGAGACTTCACATTCCCCTTCCTGGCTTTTCAGACCAGGATTCTCCAGTCTATCCTCCCATCCATAAACAAAAGTGAAAGGGATGATATAAATCCAAGGTATTATGATCTACCTTCTTTGATCACAGTAAAGGTTGTTTTTATTTTGTGAAATGAAAAGAATGTTTTACAGATGCTAAAAAGCTTCTTCCTCTTCCTTTTAAAATAAACTTCACTTTCCCACTGGGGGGTATTTTGGTGTTTAGTGTTATAGAGTGGCTTCCCATTTAGAATTATTTATTAAAAAGCATTAAACACGGGAGAAGGCAAGCACTACAATATTTTTAAAATATCCATATGATGAGAAGTTAATAAACTGTTATCAAATATAAAACAGAAGTATAAAGCACTGTGAACATGATATTTCAGGGAGTGCACCTTTAATCAAGTTAGCTACATTTATTTAAATCTAGAAAAATCTCTTTAATACAAGTTCAAATAGCCCTGCAAGATGTGTTTTCTTGTAAGTGCCTGCTCAAGTTCATAATTTGCTAACAAAAATCTTCCCCGCCTCCCCTCCTTGGCACATGAATAGAACAGATTATGCCTAATTGAAAACTGCAGTCAGAAAAGCAATCAGACTGACATGGTTAATAACAGGCGCTTCTGTTTAATTATAGGCTAAATTAAAATTGCATTTCTTTTCTACGAATGAAATCTGCCAGCGTTATTGAATGTGAATTGTTTCTCAATTGGATTTAAGAGAAAGAAAAGAATCACACTTTTTTGTGCATTTGGTCTTACATCTAATGGGATGTTTCAGACTTATTATGCCTCTTATTTCCCTCTTTAAATCATGAACAAAATTGAGACAAAACAGTACTCACAGAAGGATTTCTACTCTCAGGAGATGTACTTATACTTAGGGTCAGCTGTCATTTCTGTAGAAGAACTCACCGGCTGATTTAAAGATATACAGAAGCTCTAGCTAAGTCAATGACTTAATGTGCATCACCCACTGTATACTAACATTGAAAAACAGTTGGTTCAGGCTGTAATAAAGTTCATTTTGCATTAACTAGTAACAAAAAGTATGCAGATGGCAGAACATTTTACTATTAAAAGCAATAGTAACAGTTACTATTTGGTGGGGGGGAGAGAGTAAAATCTCAGGAAAGACTTTAAAATATATTGTACACACATATTCTGTCACATTTTCTACCTAAGTTTTATATAATGCCCATCAACATGGTATTTAAATCCCAATACAGCAAAGCGCTTGAGCACAGGATTTCAATGGGACTACTCACATACTTATGGTTAAGTGTATGCTGAAGTATTTTGTTGTAATAGGGTCTAAATGCTGGACAGAATTAAAGCCTACAAAATCCCACGACTAAAAGGTGTTTTTCCTTTATCCGTTATTCCAGGATAGATGTGTTTAACTAAATAACCATAAACGGTGAAGTTATTTATTTATTCCCTCCCTCCTCCTCCCAGAGCAATAATTCTGGGAGAAGCTATAATCAAAAAGGGGTGTCTTACACCTTTACCTAAACATCATTGGGCTGACATGTCTTCTGGAAAGAAGTTCCTCAGCCACACCCTCATCAGTGAGTTGGCTTTGTTTCCAGTATCAGCCACTCCAAACCTGGGTGTATCCAGTTGAATTGTGTTTGTGGAGCTTAACTGGTGACTATGGAGGATAAGGGAGACTTAGCTGGGTCCCAGTACTTGTAAAATAGAAGCAGGACTTTGAATTCTTCTGTAAAATGAAGTGGAGATTAGAACTAGGTGTGATGTGTAGTCTCGGTAGCTAATGAAGCATGCTGCCTTCCTAGGAATTATAACCAGCTCCGGGTAGAGGTACAACCTGAGACTAAAGTCAAGTATCACATTTTATTTGTCACACTGTACTGTATCATATTGCTATACCATCCATTCTGCCACATTTAAGGAGTGAAAGAAATCAGAAGGAAAGCCACTTTTAGAACTAAGGAGTAAGTACGGTGGGTGGGTTTTGTTTTGTTTTCTTTTATAAAATCAATTAATATCTGCCCCCATTATACCCTCTCCTGAGTTTCCCATAGTATCCTGTCTTCTCTGTATCCCCTTTTAGATAGGGTTGGCTGGAAAACAACAATTCCATTTTGTGGAGAAAAAATTAGGTTTTGAAAAATAGTTGGTCAAAGGTAGAACAAAAATGAGACCTTTCCACATTTTTTCATGAAAAACAAGCAACTCACCCCAGTGGTAAGGGTATACACTTGGGATGTGGGAGACCAAGGTACAAGTCCCTGCTCCGCCTGAATGGGCCACAAACTTGAACTTGGCTCCTTCACATCCTAATGTCCTAATCACTGGACTATAGGGGTGTGGTCTCATGTGATCTCTCCAGTTGAATCTGTTTCACTTTGTATAAATAAGGAAATGTTCCCTAAGAGTGAGAGACTGACTCTGTAACCCAGTGGTTAGGGCAGTTGCCTAGGATGTAGAAGATCTACATTTAAGTCCCTGGTATGTATCACACAGAATAAGGGTCTGAACTGGTCTCTGCCACATCCCAGGTGAGTGTCATAATCTCTCTCACACCACCAATTCCATTCTGGACCGGAGAAACATGTTAGTTAAAACAAAGAAATTTCAGTGAAATGTTCTGGTTTTCACAAAGCAGCATTTTTCGAAAGAAAAAAGCTTTTGTCAAAAGTGTTTCAACAAGCTCTACATTTAGACTGTAAACAGTTTGGGCAAGCAACTGTCTGCATTTTCGTTTCGTGTATAGAGAGAAGAAGCAAGTGTTTTACACTCAAGCTGCCTGATAGCCAGTTACCAGGAGAGAATATGGGGCATCCATCTCCTGCAAGAAAGTTATTAAAATACAAATGGGCAGATCTTGCAGTTGCTGCTCAGGCAAAACTCATTAAAGTGAATGGAAGTTTTGCTTGAGTAAGGACAGCAGATGTGGGCCTAAAAAGCATTTACACTATATCCCAAAGCAAAAATAAAATCTTTATGGTATAGTGCAACTTTCCTATCAAGGTGATTATGCAAAGTAACAGAATGACTAATGTCACAGTTTAGACTTGATTGCTATTGCATAATTACCATAAACAATTTATAATCAAAACTTTCACACGACCACATAAAGCAGCATCACATTAGGCATGAAAGTCTGTTCCACACTTCTGCATGTCTGATTTTGTGCAAAAATATTTATATTTGACAAGAACAAATCTACTGCCATTCATAAAATCTTATAGCTTAAATCCAAGACAGTTAAATTGCACACAGTGTGATTATACAGAATGTGGGCTAGTGGCTTGAGCAGAACTCTGCTGGTCAAGATTCCTGGGTTCTTCTACTACTCTGCTACGAACTCAACATCAGACCTTGTGCACTGACGTACCAATTTATAAAATAGGAATAATACTTTGCTTACCTAATGGATCTGATTTTCCACTGCCTTACACCTTACCTATGCAAAGTAAGTACAAAACCACCATCAACCCGAAATCTAGTCAATTAAAACATGTCATGTGCTATACTGACAATTTGTTTAAAAATCAATTTTTCCTGTTTTTTTTGTTTTAAATGTTTGCTTTGTGAATGGCCCACACAAATAGGCAAAATTAGCTGACTGATCAGACAGAAAAATGTAGAGTTGACTTTTCACAAAGTGATACTAACTACATAAAGAAAACAAACAAAAATAAAAAATAAATGTTTCTTCAATCTTTCAAGTATGAAAATCCTACATGTTACTTGTTAAAATATAACAAAAGGTTTGTTCTGATTTCAGAGTATAACCAGCTGCAGCAATATTCCCTATATTTTAAATGAGGAATATCATTGGAACCAGTAAGTAATACCTCTTACATTGGAATTAACTTTGTAAGTGCATCCACTGTAGTAAGTTAAGAATGCATAAAGAGGTATGATTTTTAATTTGATCGTGTCACTTTCCCCTACTATCTTTCTAGGTTTCCTCTACCCAATAATTATTCAAACTCTTCTTTACTGAAGTCTAACCATGTAGTGTCCTCTCTAATCAGTCTATTTTCCCACACATTAAATAATAGTAAATTATTATTCATTCCTGACCCTTGTTACAATATAAGGGCCCAAATCCATGTGCAGAAATAATATCGATTTCTATTAGAGTTCCGTATGCAAGAGATGTGCAGAGCTGAGACAGAAGTTTATCAGATCACCTCTCTGACTAGAGGGTATAATGTGATATTTCAAGCAATTAGTTGTCTCTTAAAAGCCATTTTTACCCTACTGTTTGTTTTTAGCTGTGCTAAATATTGACTTTCACATAAAACCACACTTACTATTTGTTGTTAATGAAAATGGTACCAAACAAATTGAGCTGCAGAGACATTAATCCAAATGGACGATTAGGTATCTGGGCTAATTGGCTTTGTTATTTGTCAGCTCCTTTATTTAGTCTATTCCTGAGCGAGAATCATTCATCTGGATACCAAGAACTTCTAAGAGAAGAACACTTTCATAATTATTAAAAAATATGGTTGTGTATTTCCGAAAGTATTGTGAAAACTATAGTTTAGTAGAGTTATGGGCCTTTGATAAGATTTTTAGTTATGAGTTTAATATGCATAAATGAGGTCTAAATAAGGAAATATGGGAGTTATTGGCTCCAGTCTGGGATTTGCCAAAGTATCTTAGGGAATGCGAGTAAACTTACAAAGAGCATGTGAATGTTCAGAAGACTGGGGACAGGGAGAGTTTCTGTGCTGGGCTCCAAGGACTACAACACACAACATTCAGCCAAGGGGAGAGAAGGAAAGTGGACTTAAGCCACCTTTAACTGCCCAGATTCTGGGCCACAATGGCCCTCAGTGTAAATCAGAGCAGCTGGCTACTTTAATTTATGCTGGCCTTTCCATAGCTGCCTATTGGCTGCTCTGCAGCAGCCCATTGTCTCCTCAGAGCTGAGCACTGTGGGGACCACCTTCTTACTGCCAACTTGCCCTTTCCTGCCTCTGAAATAAGGGCTGCTTAAATTAATCCTAAGCAGCCCTGGTGCTGGAGACATCCTTCCCTGACCACTAGGATTTCCTTTATAATTCTGTTTGCTGTTCTCGCAGCATACAGGGGCCACACTGGGAGGGACTCAAAGAAGAGAATCTCTGCTGAGATTTGTAGTCCCCTCAAGCCTCCTTTTGCAGAATTTACTGCCTGTTTTTTTCCTGCTAACCCTAGAAACTGGTTTATCCTTCCAAGACATCTTTGCTGAAAGGCGCTGGATTTCGCCTTAAGATTTCTGGTTCCTGCAAATCAAGAAGCCAAAAGATTAGGACTTTGTAGCACCCAAAAATTAGTTTGTGGATGCATGTCTCCCACCATTAACCATTGTTTAGCCAATTTTTCCCTATTTAACTCAATGTTTATTTGGAAATCAGTCCCCTTTGCCTAGGGTGACCAGATGTCCCGATAAAATTGGGATCGTCCCGATATTTTGGTGTGTGTCCCGCGTCCCGACTGATCTTGGGTCAGGACGCAAACTGTCCCGATATCCGCCGGCAGGACTTTTTTTTTTTTTTTTTTTGCTCCGCTGGCAGGGACTGACTCGGCTTTTTTTTTTTTGCGCTCCTCCCCCCCCCCTCCCCCCATGTGTCCCAATTTTTTCTTTCCCTCATCTGGTCATCCTACCTTTGCCCCCTAACAATGTCTGTTTCCCCTGCTTAAAATCTCCTTAGCTTTGTTTAAAATCCTGGCTAATATAACTGTGTGGAGGATCTCATTATGCATGTGTCTAATCCTTTGTAATCCTACTAAGGTCTTGGCCCCAATAATAACTTGTATCAATGAGATTCACAGGCTAATTATGTGTTGTGCAAAAGAGTCCCACCAATATAGGCTGGGGTTTTAAGACTAAATAAAATCAATAATAAAAATCCCTTGAGGGCCAATTTGAGTGATCAGTTACTGTGAATGTACTAGTACTAAAAGAAATAAAATAAACTGATCGTTTGGGGAAGGAGAGGAATGATGGGCAAACACACAGCTGAAGTGCGGAGCTCTTTGTCTTTACTACTTTGAGCTTATACTGTGAAAACATAAGAGTATCTAACCAAAGAGTATTTTAATGAATAAAGAATAATCGAATGTAAATTTTGGATTTGAAGACACAGTATGAACAGTAGAAAGGACACTTTTGTGTTTCAGCATACACATCCACTCTCTATAAGCCATATTCACACCCCTACATGACATCAGTTTTTCTTTTTCACGTAATATGACTCCCACATGGTAAAAGTCAGGGCATAATTTTGCAATCTACATATATATTCCCTTTCATTTAATTGCTTTCATCTAACATGACATTTTAGACAGGTAGTGAAATTGTTGGAAATAATTTGTATTCACAAATGACTTATCAAAATTCAGGAGTCTGCTTCTAGTACAGTGCATAGCACAGGAAGTATAAAGCTACTGCTTCGCTTGAAGTTTAGCTTTATCCTTTTCATGACTGACATTTCAACCAATATTGATAAGTGTGAAGTCAAAAGATGTGTTTTATTCCTACATATGCATTTCATGAAGAAATGGCTCATTTTCCTAAATAAAATGTATATATTTGAAACAAATGCAAAGTATCGTAGTTACATTCTATTATCATTTAGAATTGTGTAGCTTCATTCATTAATTTCCTCATATTTTAATCTAAATTTATTTCTTCTATTTAGTTCCCAGTGTGGAAGGTATTCATAACAATTGAGCACTGAAGGCTGAGCTATAGCTTCGGCCGGGTCTTGTTTCTATTTCAAAACCTTAAGGAAGAAAGATTTGCTGTGTTTTTTATGAAAACTCTGACCCAGTTATTCTGCAGTACAGCTGTGTAAACCATCTTTTATGATTTCTTGCTTAGATTTACCAAGTTATTAACATGCATGGAGAGTCTATTACAGAACTTGATTACCTTGTGTATCAAAGTGACAGATCTATAGCCTTTGTGACACAGTTACAGCTCACAAGCACTGAAGGCCAATTAATCACTTATGAATCAGGTCAGAGCTACCAGGTCTTGGAAGTCTGTCAACTCATCTTGAATAAAGCCACTAGAATGTTATAACAAATATTGGTATACATTGTAAATGATGCCGGACCGTAAGTCAACCACTGGTTTAAGGGCACATTAAAATATCAAAGAGGAGTATGTCAAAAATGATTAACTGCATGTGGTGGGACATTTCCAAACCACCAGAGGAGGTAATCCATTCTGTCAAAGCAACGGTACATTGTGATTAAAAAAAATAAAAGGAGTTCATAACGCAGTACAGAACATATGGGAGGGCAGTGTCTCCTCCTCCCGCCCCACATACACTAAAGCATAAAAAGACTAGACTATTTGTAGGACACAACCCTTAGTAAGCAGCACACTGCTGTGCCAAAGAGGGAACTGTGGTTCACAGAGACAATTCCCCTTCTGCTCTCTATTTGCCCCAAGGGAGGAATAATTTACTGATCACCTACACCAGCAGTAGTTTAATATCCCTGGTGCTCCCTAATGCAACTGAGACATCACCCAAGGGAGAGGGGAAGGCAAAAGGGTGTGCAGCTGATTAAAGTCGGGTTAGCCCCGGGAGAAAAGTAATAGGATGTTATTATTCTCCCTTACTCTTATGGGTATGCAGCCTGGGTCAGAATCTCACCCTAAAGCACTAACATTTCTTGATTGCTACAGTCATCACCGTATTAGCTACAAATATCTTTCAAAGTAACAAAAGATTTTTGAGCACACACAAATATGCACAAAACAAACTCACCCTGCATCTATTAGAGGGCTAGATTCTCTCTGGTGATGGTACTGCTTTGCTCCAGAATCCCAGTCTGTTTGTGAAGCCTTTAAAACTAGAGAAGATCAGCCCAGCACATAGGGGATTCTGCAGCAGCTTATGTAGGTGCTCTTATACCACTCAGTTTCCCTGTTTCTGGTGTATCAGGAAAAAGGAGATGTGGTCAGAATCAGAGTCATGGTTAAGATACCTCTGGCCCCTGAAGGGCCAGCTGAAGCAGCTCAGGGAGACCAGTCCTTCATAAAGCAGAATCAGGAGGTAGGATAGGTGAGCTTTAAATGAGCACATACATCCCTGACCTTTGCTCCATCCAGATCAGCTGCACAGGAGACTCTGGTCAAGAATATTTATTTTGAACTTTAGCTGCTGTAATGGAAACTATTTTCCATTGTAGGTGTATTCCATACTGAAGGTTTATGTATTAAGGTAAACAAATCATAGCACTTGGGCATGCAGATATAATTGTCTGCAAAATATATGAACCTTGGGCACAAAAACATTTGTAATATTTATAGTTTTTAGGTTCCAGCCAACTGTCTGGCCATAATGAGAAGTGTAAGAGGCACATAGTCATTTAGTACAGGAAAAGTAAATCGAGCAGGAAAACATTAGGTGGCACTGTATAATAAATAATTCATAACCTGTTATTAAAGAATATGATTGAAGGATTGTTGCTTGATAAAGAGGCGTTGTGGGGAGGGTTGCATATATCTGCTCTTCCAAATAACCCACCGATATTAGCGACCAAGAGGACGTACCTCTCTTTAAAAGAAGGAAACACAGTTAGTTATTATGATTATTTTGGACAGAGATGCACTAACCTTCCCTTTTACAAATGCCTGCCAGAGTACCAAACTTCTTGTCTGTTTAAAGGATTGTGTTGTGCACACATATATTGTTAGTCAATATAGCCTACACAACAAAGAGTACATTTGGAAAAATATTAGTATTTGATACAAAAAGCAAGAACTTCACAAGTGTGGTATAATCCTTCAATGTCTAGACCTAATTGACAGAATAATATTTAGCACTTATATTGCCTTCCATAGCTGGATGTCAAAAAGCTTTGCAGATAATGATTGATTAAACTTCACACCACCTTGTGACACAAGCAAGCAGCACATTATTACCTTCATTATACCAATGGGGAAACTGAGGTGCAAGTGGGGTGAAACGATATGTCGAATGTTAAATGGAAGGTCAGTGTCAGAGCCAGAACTAGAACCCCTAAAACACATCAAAAGATGGGTGAAATAGCAAAGTTTGGGGGGGTCTGTGAACCTCTGGGGCTATTTTGCAAGATATGAACTGCAAACTTTTTATTCCTGTAACTGAATCAAGTTGAGGTTGAAGAGGAGATTTCCACTTGGAGCAACAAGGGGCTAAGGATACAGGAGGAAGAAAGCAGTCTGTGGGTTTCCTTCATGCTGCAAGCTCCATTCTTGCAGATTTACAGCATGTGGGAACCCAAATAGTGCTCCACTTTCCCCCTCCCTGTTTCTACTGGGAGCTAGCTTGGGACAGACACATCTGGCTGATCTTCATCTGGTAAGTATTGCTACTTCAAAGAAAACTCTATAGTCTCTTAAGTACAATGCAAATGGTTGGAGCTGAAGTCCATGACATTCGAGGGGGTCCAAAATGAAGAACAGAGTTTGCCCATCCCTACACTCTACTGCCTAGGTGTTATCTCGTTAAATTATTGCCTTTTTTCCCTCACAGTTTGTTGTCCACTTTCACACAGCAATTAGCGTCATTACATCTAATTAGAATCAGTGTGAATTCAAGTAACCACAAAATTACAGTATGTAATTATAGATATTTTGTTCAAGTGGAAAGAATGACAACCCCATCAAACCTTTGGGAAATGGAGCTGCTGCAAAGTATTTGACAAAGCACCATTTTCGTTCTAAAGAAAACCAACAAATCCCAGTATGGCATAAACCCAGAATGAAACAAATGAGATATGTAGCATTATAATGCAACCAACAAAAGTTGACAGTTGATTTTTCATAACAGCCTCTTATGCTGATACAATTTTTTAATATGTTGTTATTCTGATCAGTTCCCAAATTACCTCCACACATCCCTAAAAGAAAATGATAATATATTTAAAAGACTCCATGCTCATTCTCCCTTTTTAGGGAGTTAGAAACCTCCCTATAAACTTTCTGTGATCTTTATACTGTTATAGGATCAGGGCCGAATTTAGGGGCAGGCGACCCAAGCGACCGCCTGGGGTGCTGGGCTTGGGGGCCACTGGGCTCGGGGTGCTGTTTTTGTTGTTAGCAAATTTGTCATCTTAAATGACAGGGATAAATCATGCATGCAAATTATGCATCAAAGTCATGAAATGGGCTACAAATGCAATAAAGAATAAGGTATTCAAAATTTAACAAATTGGGGGGGGGGGTGCCCCTCACCTGGGGCGCCATTTGGTCTAAGGCCAGCCCTGTATGGGATAATACACAGATTAAATTCATTCATCCTTGAATCCACCAGGTCTGATTCTCTGCTGTTTTGAAAGCTTCCAAATCAATTATTACAGAATCTCCAAGAAACACATGGCAGCCGAGGATGGGGAGAGCTCTGCCTTTTCCCCTATTCTGGCCTCTCCTGCCTCTGACATGCCCCTTTTTTCACAATGCTGGTGGAGGTGTTGCCATGCATCCGGTTTTAGACCGGAATGCCAGTTGAAAAGGGACCTTGGTGGCTCCTGTCAGCACCACTGACTGGGCCATTAAAAGTCTGGTCAGCAGTGCAGCGGTGCTAAGGCAACCTTCCTGCCTGCCCTGGCTCCCCGCGGCTCCCAGAAGTGGCTAGGCATAGGGGCGATCAGGGAAGCTTCATGTTCTGCCCCCGCCCCGATCACCTGCTTCGCAGCTCCCATTGCCTGGGAATCATGGCCAATGGGAGCTGCGGGGGGCGCAGCAGCGTGCACCGCGCAGAGCTGCCTGGATGCCCCTGCGCCTAGGAGCCAGACATGCCAGCTGCTTCCGGGAGCCACACAGAGCCACGGCAGGCAGGGAGCCTGCATTAGCCCAACTGTGCCATGGACTGGGAGCCACCTGAGGTAAGCACTGCCCAGATGGACCCCGCACCCCAACCTCCTGCCCTAGCCCTGAGCCCCCGCCCACACCCAAACTCCATCCCAGAGCCCGCATCCCATACCCCCTCCTGCACCTAACCCAAGCCCCGAGCCCGCACCCAAACTCCCTCCCAGAGCCCGTACCCCACGACCCCTTCCATGCCCCAACCTCCTCCCCAGCCTGGAGCCACCTCCCATGCCCTGAACCCCTCATTTCTGGCCCACCTCAGAGCCCTCACCCACTCCTGCACCCCAACCCATACCCCAGCGAAAGTGAGTGAGGGTGGGGGAAAGTGAGTGACAGAGGGAGGGGTGATGCAGTGACTGGGGGTCAGGGATGGGGCCTTGGGGAAGCAGCGGGACAGGGCAAGGGTGTTCAGCTCAGTTCAGTTTTGTGCAATTAGAAAGTTGGCAACCCTAGAGTTAATTAGGTGGTGTACGAAGTAGGAAAGTTTGGTGTAGCTCCTCTCTGTGTATCCTATGTAACATAACAGGCTACTCCCCCGCATTCCCTGGGAGCTCATTCCTGGGGGGCTGGAAGGGCCACCCCCATTGGTGGGAAACCATTTTTTAAAACTCACTTTATATCCTCTTGAAAAGAGAACCATGATTTACTTAAAAATACTAAATAAAAAACAATACCTGCATGGAAGTAAAATATCTAGTCCACATAAAACTATGAAGCAGCAAACATAAAATTACAATTATCTCAAAACTTCACTAAAAGTATGTTTTATGGCGTGAGAGAGTGGAAAACTAGATAAGTGAGGTAGGAGGGCAGCCACCAACATGTTCCTTGCTCCCACATGTACTTCAACTCTGCTTGGGACATGTACAAGGGGGAGGGATAGCTCAGTGGTTTGAGCATTGGCCTGCTAAACCCAGGGTTGTGAGTTCAATCCTTGAGGGGGCTATTTAGGGAACTGGGGTAAAAATCTGTCTCGGGATTGGTCCTGCTTTGAGCAGGGGGTTGGACTAGATGATCTCCTGAGGTCCCTTCCAACCCTGATAGTGTGTGTGTGTGTGTGTGTACTGAAACTATATATATATATATATATAAACTAAAATACATCTGTACAAACATGTAGATATCAGTTCAGTAACTTCTACATACAAAAAAATATAACCAGTTTACAATAACCACTAACATAGTGAAGCCCTTCATATAGTTTTTCCTAAACATTATGAAAAAAGATCCATTGTCACCATTTATATTCTGATATTATACCTCACTTACACACACCAGGATATAAAACCATGTCCAGAACTGTTCAACATATTAATAAATTATCTGGAAAAAAGGGGGTAAAGAGTGAGGAGGCAACATTTGCAGATGATACAAAACTACTCAAGATAGTCCAAAGCAGACCGTGAAGAGTAACAAAGGAACCTCACAAAATTGGGTGACTTGGCAACAAAATAGCAGATGAAATTCAATGGTGATAAATGCAAAGTAATGCACATTGGAAAACATAATCCCAACTACACATATAAAATGATGGGGTCTAAATTAGCTGTTACCACTCAAGAAAGAGATCTTGGCGTCATTATGGATAGTTCTCTGAAAATATGCACTCAATGTGCAGTGGCAGTCAAAAAAGCGAACAGAATGCTGGGAATCATTAGGAAAGGGATAGATATTAAGTAGAAAATATATTGCCTCTATATAAATCCATGGTACGCCCACATTTTGAATACTCTGTGCAGATGTGGTCACCCCATCTCAAAAAAGATATATTGGAATTGGAAAAGGTACAGAAAATGGCAACAAAAATTATTAGGGGTATGGAACAGCTTCCATATGAGGAGAGATTAATAAGACTGGGACTTTTCAGCTTGGAAAAGAGACAACCAAGGGGGATATGATAGAGTCTATAAAATCATTGCAGGCATGGAGAAATTAAATACGGAAGTGTTATTTACTCCTTCTCATAACACAAGAACTAGGGGTCGCCAAATGAAATTAATAGGTAGCGGACAAAAAGAAATATTTCTTCATACAACGCACAGTCAACCTGCGGAACTCTTTGCCAGAAGATGTTGTGAAGGCCAAGACTATAACAGGGTTCAAAAAAGAACTAGATAAGTTCCTGGAGGATATGTCCATCAATGACTATTAGCCAGGATGGGCAGGGATGGTGTCTCTAGCTTCTGTTCTCCAGAAGCTGGGAATGGGTGACAGGGGATGGATCACTTGATTACCTGTTCTGTTAATTCCCTCTGAAGCACCTGGCACTGGCCACTGTTGGAAGACAAGATATTGGGCTAGATGGATGTTTGGTCTGATCCAGTATGGTCATTCTTGTGTTCTCATAAGCAGGTTGGGAGAGGAAGAAATACAATTATGCAAGGAAATGTATTACCTTCCAGGTGATCTAGTAATGTGTTGCCAAAAATCAGAAGATAGTGTATTAAATCCTCAGAAAATGTATTGTATACAGCTGTTTAAAAATGTAATTTAAGAGCTTAACTTCCTAAGAGTATAAGGCCAGTAGCAGAAAGGGATATCACAAAACCTTTAAATCTAAGTTGAAACCATCCCATTGTAAACCCTATTTTCACTCCTTAATAACTTGTCCCCCCAAAAATGTCCTTTCTGGTTTCAGTTTCTCATCTTTTTTCTCCAACCAGAGGTGTTGAATCGTTTTTTAAAATTTTCACAAAATAGCTTGAGTCCATTTTAAATTAACATGAGCATATAATAAATGTGTGTACCTTTCAAAGACTGAAGATGCTATTTTGTGCTCTGGTAGATCCAAAATGGGTTTGATTTTAAAATTCAAACTTGCCACGGACTTTCTTCTCTATAAGGACAAGGGCCTTTGACAATTTTTGAAGAATTTTTATTTTTACCATAAATGTTATATAAGTAACTGAAAGATGGCATATTCACCATACATACTATTTTATTTTCACTGCCTCCCCGCCATTTTAAAACAAAACACACATTGAATGCAGATTGCTAGAGAATCTAATGTTTGAACGTGATGATCTCCAGAAGTCCACACTTACATGTCTCTGGTGAACCACTCTTGATACATGTCCCCAAACATTAATGAAAATGAAGCATTGTGCATAATTATTGTAGCGTCTTTGTCAAAAAAAATGTAAGGTCATCTTCCTTCCTAGCATAAGGTCTTTTGTAGTTTCTCATACTGTGCATTACACAGTGGTTAATTTGTGCCAGGGTTTGCCAGGGCTGAGCCCTGGCACTCTAGGCTTGCTGCATCAGTTATGAATGTAAAAAATTGCACGAGCGTCAGCACCTATTTCTTTACAAATTAAGCACTGACATTACCTCCTAATCTAGGCCTTGTTCCTGAAATCAGTGGCTCTCAGCACCTTTCTGGAATGGGACTTTAGCATCCGAGAACACAGAGCCATGAAAAGATACAAATCTTTATAACTTCTTATAATACTGGAGAAGAAAAGAAAGACATTTTTCTGATAATAAGCTAGCAGTTTATCCATCTTGGTAAATTTGGAATTTAATTAGTAAAGATTAAATGTGGTCAGCAGTCCTAAGTATACATCAACTGTGGCTTTGCTGGACTCTTTCAGTGACAAGAATGATAATGCTACATTATTAAGTGTCATATGTAAATATATTTATTTCTATGTACTTCATTCCCATATGAATACAAAAATATATTGTTCATATAGCCTTATCAGAAAAAAATTCAATGATAGCTCAAGAACAGGAGAGCTAGGAACAAACATATTTGCTGGATAGGCATCATTAAAATAATACCTTACCTTTGCCTCCACCTACATTTCAGCTTTCAGTTTTCCATATGCATCATGTTTAACCCAGTCCTCCCACCTTACTCTTCTATTCAGCTCCTTTCTTCATTCTCACTTGGTGCCTTTTGTCATTCTGACCCTTACTACTGCAAAAGTTTTTCCCCATCCTATCCACTATGCATTCTCACTCTCCTACATATCTCTCCTTGAAATCCCCTTGTTCAGATCATAGTTGATCACCTCCTCTTGGACACTTGCTTGGCTGCTGTGAAGGGACCCAGCTGCTGGACCCTGGATGTTTTCAGTCTCCAGAGCCTGAATGGAGCCCAGCCAAAATGGCCCATATTTGGAGTCCCTAGGCACACCCTTGGGACACAGACCTCTGCCTTGCATCCCATCCTGAGAGCTGGAACAAACTGTCCAGTAACCTAAAGCCTGGGCTCAGTGCTGATCCTTCAGACCCCTCCATAGCTTAAACACAGCCTCTCCCTGAACTCCACCCCCAATTTGTGAGCCTTCTGCTTTACAGTTAAACTTTTTCAGGAGTTTTAATAATTCTGGAGCCTATACACAGAGATATTTTGCACAGATTCCAACACCACTGCTCTGTTATAGTTAACAGATAAAGCATAAGAGAGTACAGACCTTATAGATCTCAATACAGATCCTAAACACAATGCCCCTCACTAGCTCAACCTTCCTTTGGGAGTCATTGGGAGACCATGTGTGTTCAGGAAGGTAGGCAGGTTCGCCTGTTTCATAAGGCCCCTACATGCTGGGTTGATACTTACACCTCTTAAACTGAAGAAAAGTGGCCAAAAACTCCAAATAGATCCATAGGTGCTAGAACTAGGGGTGCTTGGGGGCTTCCACACCCCCTGGCTTGAAGTGGTTTACAGTTTGGTTCATTAGCTCTCAGCACCCCCACTTACAAATTGTTCCAGCACCCTGACTATATCAGCTCCTTCCTTCTTTACAGCTTTCCAGTATCCTCTGTCAGATGACTCCCTTACCAGCTTCAACAGGTGACCACAGATCCATACCAGGTTACACCATTGCCAGGTGACCTCTTCCCTGCTAAACCAGTTTTCCTGGATGGGAATCAGTTTATTGTCAAGTGTGATTATACTTCATTGTTTGGTTTCATAAAGTAAATGACCTTCTATTATTAAGCCTTTTTCTTACCCTCTTGGGATTTTGTTCCAATGGGGCATCGAAAGGAGAGAGAAGACAATTAACCCCAGATTCAAAATGGAGTCTGCAGTCTGACAGAGTCCCCATAATCAAACACTTTGTATATTGTAGATACAGATTACCCAATTAATTACAACCCTCTTCAGGAAATCCCTCTTCCCTTTTTCTTCACCACTGATATTGGATTGTTCATCTTGTCTTATTTAGATCATAAGTTTTTCAAGGCAGGGAACATGTCCTATCCATGTTTGCAAAGTGCTGTATGAATGGATAGCATTGTATAAATATTTGTTACTAATTACTGTTAGAAAAATACTCATTATACATGGATAACATTAGAAAACAGTGTCCTTCAAACTGTATCAAGAGTGCTCATTACATTGAAGTTAGCACTTAGATAGGACTCTGCATCTTCAAAGGGCTTTACAAACATCTATTGAATCCTCACAACAACAGTGATTTTATACACAGAGAGCCAGATGCATAAAGAGGTTAGGTAATTTGTCCAAGGGCATGGAACACAAAGGAGTCATGGTAAGAGATGGGATTAGAAAGCAGGCATTCCAAAATCTGAAGAGTGTGTTCAAACCTCTAGGCTGCATCTTTTTCATATAGACGCCTTAAACAAGGAGCGAAGAAAAAGCAATGTGTTCAGTCTACTAGGAGAACAATAATAATCTTTTATTTATGTATGTTAAAGGCTGCATTATTGAATATAATACAGAACCAATACAAAAATAAGTGACCATTAATATTATGCTATTACTACTATTAAATATGTATATTACAGTAGCACTGAGAGTCCTCAATAAGGATTGGGGTCCCATTATGCAAACAGCTCCTCCTTCATTAAGGAACCTGAATTTGAATTTATTAACCTAACTTTAGGCTCCCATTTTTTAAATTCATGGCCCATGAAGTTTAAAATCAAGGCTCCCACAACAGTCTTAGGTTATGTCTATACTCCCCCTGCTTTTTGGAATATGGGGTTGTGAATAGCAGTGCACACCAAAGTGCTGCATTGTAACTCTCCCCCTATGGATGTTGTGGGCACAAACAAAAAAATTCCTAGTTTGCATTAATGTA
The DNA here is from genome assembly GCF_028017835.1 of Emys orbicularis. Taxonomy (NCBI): domain Eukaryota; kingdom Metazoa; phylum Chordata; order Testudines; family Emydidae; genus Emys; species Emys orbicularis. Next base: position 90,247,240 of record NC_088687.1, on the reverse strand, counting down.
ATTCTTTTCAAGAGGACTGTAGTACTTCGGTCTAATTTGGGTTGTTGGGTTTAGTGTGTGGGTGCTGGGTGGTGCTGGTGGCCAGTGATATACATGACATCAGACTAGAAGATCTGGTGGTCCCTTCTGACCTTAAACTCTAGGACTATGACTCTGTGTTTTGTTAAAGCCGTATGCCTCCTGTTCAGTCATTTACTCCCCCCTCCACTCCCAGTCTTCCACTTTGGGAAGTCATGTTCCCTGCACCTTCAAAAACTTACAATCTAAATAAGACAAGACACACATCCCAAAGCAAGAATGCTGGGGTAGATCTTCATAATATGACATGTTTTCTCTTTCTTACATGCTTTGATGAGCACTGAAATAGTAAACAACGTTGAGCCTTAAAGTATTATTGATGGCATCTGAGTTCACACTTCAGAGCTATTGTTTCAGACTATCTACAAGGGATCTCAATGTTGGTTACACTTGCTTCATGTTTTGAAGGTTCTCTGCAATCATTGCACCTATAGACTTACTTTCTAAAAAGAAAGTTGAAACCTTGGAAAACAATAGAATGGTTCGTCTGTGCCCTCATCCCTCACCCACATGCCTAGCTATTCCTGCATACCCTCTATTGTGTGTCACAACCCATATTTTGGGAAACACTGGTGTCATCTAAGATGGTGTAGGCTAATGACTTTGTGCAAAAAAAGCAAACATTAGGTTACTGGTGGTACTCTGTCTAATGTCTGTCAATTTATTAAAATATTTTTAAACCAGATTTTCATTATCAACCCTGATCCAGAGGAACACATTTTAGATGCAGAGCAGAGTTAATTCCTTATGCTAATTTGGTTTTTGGTCTTACTGCTGAGATTACCAACAGGAAGGCAAATTAGTGACAATTGTGATGTGGGCACCTGTCCAGACAGTGAACTGGGCTGAAATCACCAATTTATTTCACCCACGTCAGAAAATTCTTATCAGATGGTAATGTTTTTTCAGCCATTTCTGACCCAGGTTGAATTCACAATAATGACCTAGAGGTAAATGGCTCTATACATCACCAATCAGTTGTGACATCCCATTCTTCTCATTTTTAAGTTATAAGTAAGAAAGCCATGACCTTCATTTTGGGATTAACTCTGTTTACATTGTCTCCAACCAGCTATGTAAGTTTTTAACAGTTGTGAGGGAAAAATGAAGAATTAAATATTAGGATGAATGATATAAGTTTTTCACATGTAAATTTTGGTGAGCAGCTTTGCTTCAATGACTTGATATAGTCATACCCCACTCTTTCAAACTGTTCAGAATGCAATTACACACTGTCAAGATGCATTTGAAAAAAAGAATTGAAATATAAAACTGAATGTTTATATTTTTACCCCAGAAATGATACTTGGAAATAATTGAACATATAGTACAATAGTTCAGAAAACAGAATTGTTCAGTTAATTTAACATAGATTCCACTAATCCCAGATTTAGACCTTTTATATTAAGTAACTCTGCATTAATGAGATCAATCCAATTCAATTTAAAACTCTCAAAAATGCATCTTTCTGGTTATTGTTAATTTCTGGTGCAACCATGGTCACTGTGCTGAATGTAAGGATCGGTACAGAATACAAAACTATAATTATAAGTGGACATATACAAAATATTTAAATGGAACAGAGAAGGTATATCTGTCACACCCGTACTGCAAAGTTTACTTGGTCCATCAGTGGTCTACAGACCCTTAAATTCACAAATCAGTATCTCAAAAATCAGTAGGACAATGCCCAGGTTCACCAGGAGATCTGGCTATCTTGGACACTATACAGATACCTTTATAACAGTATCTTCTTTTCCCCAAGACTTCCATTCACTCCTCCCCACTGACAGTTTCTTCTTCATGTTGTTCCCCCAGGAAAAATATTGACATTACTTAGCCTTAAGAATCAGAGGGGTAGCCTGGATCTGTAAAAAGCAACAGAGAGTCCTGTGGCACCTTATAGACTAACAGATGTATTGGAGCATAAGCTTGCATTTGACGAAGTGAATATTCGCCCAAGAAAGCTTATGCTCCAATACATCTGTTAGTCTATAAGGTGCCACAGGACTCTTTGTTGCTTAGTCTTAAGAAAACATCCTTTCTTCTCCCTATTGGCCCAGTCTCCTTGTTCTTGCTCCCTATATTGTGATTATCAAGAATTCTTGTGCCTTACCCCTCCCCTAAATTTAGCACTGTCCACCCATGCATTATAAAACCCTCCACTGATCCTGACACTATCTTACTATTCCCTCTCTCATATCCTAAGCTCAGCAAAGTTCTTGAATAACATCCTGCTGTTATGTCTCCAACCACATCTCAATAGACAATAACCACTCTTGATTTTCCTCTGGCCATAGCACACTGTTCTCCTCCATGCTAACAACCTTATTCTTCTTATGAAAGATACAATGAAAAACAAACAACAACAAGAATGAGAACAGGACTGAGATAGCATTACAGCCTGTGTGGCTTGCTATGAAGAAAAGAACAAGAATATCCGCATAATCAAAGATCCACCAACACATCCCTCTCCCTTGGGCATAGGGAACTCCTGCACAAAATGGAGTGAGTGCAGATTCATTTGCAAAGGATTGCCAAATGCAATCTGCACTAGTCACACTATAAAAGGACAAACTACTAGAGGAATGTGGGCATCTTAGAATTTTTCAGGCAGTAGAGGAAGACTTGAGAACCACCTTGAGAACAGGGTAGGGACTGTTGAATGTTTCACATTGTTTCCAGACCTTTATTATTGCATAGTAACTAGAGGTGTGTGAAATTTTTCCGACAGTTTATTCATCGAAAAATGCAATCTCTGGTTGACCAAAACTATTATGAATTTATGTCAAGTTCACTGAATAGTTTCAATTAAACTGAAAAAGTCAAAACATTTTGGTAATGTTGAAACAAAACATTTCATTTCAATATGAAAAAGGAATTGTTTTGACTTTCAGGCATTTAGACAAAACAAAGGAAAGGAGGACTAGAGTCACAAAACAGTTGGATGAGGTACCACTACCTATCTTTTAAGTTTTAATCTTACCTGGGCTGTGGGACACCTGCCTTTAATTTCTCCTCTCTGTCTGATGTGGAGAAGAAACTTTAACTGTGGTTTTCCTCAATGCAGGAATGCCCTAGCTATTGGGTTTTGGGATGTTCTGGGATGGGGCTATCTGAATCTCTCCTCCTCAAGCTATTCCACTTTTTATAAATAAATAATCATTGGAAAAGGGACTTACAACTTGGTTCTCTCACACATCCTATGTGAGTGCCCTAACTATATACAGGATATACTGTCATTTCACTCTTTTCCTGGACCAATGACTATCTATTTTCATCATGAAGGACTATGAATTGCCATGATGGATAACAATGGTAGAATAGCCCATAGCTGCAAAGTTGCAGCCTCAGGTACAAACCCCTTTCCATATGAGGCAGAGGGGAGAATTGAATTTGGGTCTCCCACACCTCAAATAAGTGCCTTAAATGCTGGGCTAAAAGTCATAAGAGAGACACTGCCTCCTCCAATTGTTCTATGAACTTAATTGTCCTTTCCTTTGCTTTTGTCAAAATGCCTGAAAATCTAAATGAAACGTTTTGGTAATGTTAAAATGAAATGTTTCATGTCAACCCAAAGGTTTTTTTTTAATTTTTCAATTTGCTGAAACGTCTTGAAAATTTTGGGGTTTGGTTTGACCCAAAACAAAAAACTTTTCCAATGTTTTAAATGGCCAGCAAATCAACAATCCATTATTCTCCCAGCTCTAATACTAATGTCATTCTGACAGTAGATCTGCATATCTACCAGTGTTTAGGCTTCCCAATACAGCAAGTGAATAGCAAATATTTACACATTTACTTGTATTTAAGGGTATGTCTACACAGCAACTAGACACCTGCGGCTGACTTGGACTTGTGGGGCTCAGACTGTGCAGTTGTTTAATTGCTGTGTAAACTTCTGGGCTCAGACTGGAGATTGGGCTCTAGGACCCTCCTATCTCACAGGGCTCTCGAGCCCAGGTTTCAACACAAATCCAGATGAGTACACAGAAATGAAACAGCCCCGCAGTCCAAGCCCTACAAGCCTGATTCAGGTGACATAGGCCAACCATGGGTGTCTAGTTGCCTTGCGGATATAATCTCTGTCTATTTATTTTACATGGCATGTTATAGCGGTTCACTGTGTTTGTTAGCTTTATTGAGAGACCACTTTTATTGTGCATCTATTGAAAATTTCGCAATAAAGTTTTATGATAATTACAGTGTTACTGTCATTCAAAATGAGAAGTCTGTGACAAAATTAACCTTGGAAAGTATAATGTTCTCCTCACTGATAACATTTAATATTACCACACTAATTTTCCCTCTTCAAAGGCGGGAGCAATTCAATACCAACTAGTCTCATGCTGTCATTGACCCCAAATTTTTACAGGTTGAAAAATTCCACATAAAACTTCAGAGAGACCTGGTGGATGAAATAATATCTTGTATTGGACCAATTTCATATCAATAAGAGATATTACCCATCTTTTATCTTTACTATCTTGGGACCAACACATCTACAACACTGCAAATATAAAAATTCAGTAATGTCTTATATTTAAACTTTCCCCCCCCCCCACAATAGCTCATGATCTACTTAAGTGAACTAGTAAAGAAAGTCAAGTGATAAGTGTATGTATTACTAGTCAATTGGTTTCACTTTCAAGTGTAGGTCAAAAAGGGTGGTGTCAAATCCCCTAATGTAGTTCAACTCATACCCAGTGCTGGTGCTACAGTGTAACAATAGAAGGCTGTGCAGCCTTGTTAAAGATGTTATTCCTTTCAATGAGATATTAAACTTGAGGTCACCGCCAAACAGGTAGTTTCAGTACAATTTAAAAATTACTTTAGCTTCACTCATCCTTGGAAGAGTTGAACTAAAGATTAGGTGTTTGTGTATTCCGTTTAGAACAAACAGTCCAGCACAGCAGTAATTGTACACCTCTATTTTCACTCTCGACAGCCAACAAGTATTTCCCATTATATGAACCATTCCTACTGTAACTTGGCTGCAGTGATTCCACAAAGTTACTACATATCTTTAACATGAAGAGAAAAGAGAATGATGCTCATTGGTTTTTTTTAAACACATTGCTCATGGAGTTTATTGAAATGCACGGGCACATCCACATATTTTACTAAAAAGATAAAATTAAAAAGAAATTGGTTTTAAATTTTCAAATTGGGATGGCTAAATTTGGGCATGTAAATCCATATTTAAATACCCAACTTTAGCTACACAAGTCTGAAGATTTTGGCCATTGTTTTCTCATAGAAGTTCTGAGTTTGGGCACATAATTAATGTCACTGTGATACATGTTTTAGAACGAGCACTCCAGAGTTGCTGTGTCCTTAGCACAATATAAAAGCCTAAGAGATTGGGGTATTACAATCATGTAAAATTGTCAAAGGAATTTACCAGCATAGGCACAAAATTTACTTACCCACCCTTAGTTATTATCATCATTACAAATTTGCTATGAAACACCTAATATTTTATTTACTCATCAGAAATAACTGGCAACAGAAAAGAATATAACCCTGAAAGAGGTTACCGGGCTGGTCACTTAACTGAAAGCAAGCTGACATTTGGTAATGGAAAACTAAAGATCACCATCTCATGTACAGAAGGTTTTCCACATTACAGCCAAGCAATTTAACAATGAGTCAGTGAGTGATGGAAGTCATAACACACATTTCAAGGCATTCTGTAACATATGTCCATTGCATTATCCCATCTTTTCCACTGAACAAGCTGTTAAGAAGATAAATGATATCTTATCACTCATAAGAATTGAAATGTTAATAGTATACTACTTGTTCTAGTCTAACAATCAATTGCAGAGATGAACAGAGAAGGGGGTAACTGGGCACTAAATACTGAGCCTGCTATGAGGAAGATTAATATCATTACTTAGTTGTAAGAGTACAATTCATTTTATGAGAAACAAATGCAAAGCAATTCATACTCTTAAAATCTATATACTTGCTTGTTAACCTATACAAGCTGAAACAATGTTTCAGATAGTTATAATTGCCCTGTATATGGGCCACTGATAATCCATTTGCAGTGCACATATCACATGCCAGTTTCTTTACCTAAGCTTGCTTGGGAAAGGAATCTGCTCTTAAGAGGGAATTCCACAGCTGACTTCAGGAATGAAAGGTTATGTCACAAACAGAAAAGGAACTTCATTATAAAGGAACCTACAAGTGTATTTTAAGGGAATTCAACTAATAAACCCCCCAAATTTAAACTTCTTTAAAAATAAAAAATTTGCAACTTCAGAAAACAACCTGTTAAAGTCTGGAAATGAACAGTAGTGTCTAGCCAGTTCCCCCACTGCATAGAATCCTTCATCACTCACTACTGATCTTCTTACACACAATGAATCTCTCATCACACATCTATAAATAGTTATTATGTTATTGAGGATTAAGTAATAACGGTCCTTAATGTTATTAAGGATTAATCACTCCTTTTCATTGTCATTAGCCCAATTACTTGTCAGCATATACCACCAAACCACAATTCTACAAGAAGGATGAGTATTACAGTGTTGTATGTAGTGTTGCTATAGCCATTTTGGTCCCAGAATATTAGAGACACAAGGTGGGTGAGGTAATATTTTCTATTGGACCAGCTTCTGTTGGTGAGAGAGACAAGCTTTCGAGCTTTCACAGAGCTCTGAAGAAGACCCGATGAGCTCTTTGTAAACCCAAAAGCTTGTCTCTCATCAACAGAAGTTGATCCAGTAAAATATATTACCTCACCCACCATGTCTCTCTGTTTCTCTTAGCATTTCCAAATATCAGAAACATGTAACATGCCTGATATTGTCCTATTTTCTCTTCCTGACAATGAAAAAGCATTAAATGTCAATATTAACAGGTTTACAATCTAGTAAAAAGCAACTGATTTAGATCTGTAGCATCTCACTCCACCCTCCAGTACAATGGGGATTATTTTGTTGGTGCTTTTTCTTTTTTGTTTGTTTGTTTGGGGGTGGAGGGTTGTTTGTTTTTATTAGTAGATTTTCCCCCTTCTTTTTCTTCATATAATTTAAGGTCAGAAAGGATCATCTTGTCTGTTTTCTGCATAAGAGGCCATAGAACCTTACCTCTTGGTAATTTTTGCCTCAAGCCCCTAACTTCTGTTTGGGTCCCAAGTCTTGATTTAAAAAAAAAACAAAAAAACAAGGTAAGTTATCTCTAGGTAAATTTTATTTTTGGTTAATTACCCTAAATGTTAAAAAAAATGCACCTTCTTTCTAGTCTGAATTTGTCTAGTTTCTGTTTACAACCATTATATCTCATTATGCCTTTGTTTACTAGAAAAAAGAACTACGGGTATCTACTATCAGAAATCTCCTCACCATGTACTCTTAAGACTGATCAAAATCACTCCTTTAACTTTCTCTTTGATAAATTAAATAGATGGAGCTTCTAAATTCTTTCCTTGTAAGGCAGGTTTTCCAGAGCTGCCATTCTTGTAATTTTCTGAATCCTTTCCATTTTTGCAATATCTTTTTTGAAATGTGGACATCAGAACTGGACACAGTATTCAAGTATTATCATAGGGCTTAGGAGCCTCAATCACGGACAGAGACCCCATTGTGCTAAGCATGGTACAAATGGAGCCCACACTACCAAAGGATCCAGTTTGGTCTGTATCACTGACTTCTCACCATAATTATTTACCTCCACAACTATTTGTGTAGCCCACGAAAGCTTATGCTCTAATAAATTTGTTAGTCTCTAAGGTGCCACAAGTACTCCTGTTCTTTTTGCGGATACAGACTAACACGGCTGCTACTCTGAAAACTATTTGTCTGTCGCTTTCAACTTTTACTGTAATTATTTTATATTTTCTTCCAGATAGATCATTAATAAAACCATTGACGAACACTGGGTCAAAAACTGGTCTTTGATGGACCCCACTGGAAAGTTAAACATCTCAGTAGGATGATTCACCATTTACAATTACTTCTTGAGATCTCTGTTAACCAATTTTAATCCATTTAATATGGGCTACATTGATTTTGTATCATGCTAGTCTTTTTATTCAGAATGTTATACAGGTCTAAGTCAATTGCCTTACATAAGTCTAAGTACATTATGTCAACACAGCGGTCAGGAATTGGGGCCTGCAGCGGAGTCAGTCTGGAAGCAGGGCCTGAGCAGAGTCAGTCTCCAGGCAACCTAATGAGTGCAGCTGGCCTCTGTAGGCTGCCTGATTGCTACACTACATGATTGGTTGGAAGAGTCAACAGATCAGCTCAAGCCCAGCAGCACTTCAGTGTCTTCTCATAGGATCTGTCTATTCCATGCTTCTGTCTATTGCATGCTAGTGTCTGCTTGCTTATAGCTTTGTTCCTACTCTTTCCCTGTCTTGGCCCACTCCAAGTAACATGGTACTGACCTTTGCTTCTGATTCCTGACCTCTGACATTAGCACTGATCCTTGGCTCTGGCACCTGGACTCTGGCTCTGCCCTTGAGCTCTGATTCCTAACTCCTACTTGCCATGAGTGCCCAAGTTCCAGTCACCGACAACAGCTACATGTATCAGCCAAACTTAGAATCTCATAAAAATGATATCAAATTTGTTTCACAAGACCTATTTTCCCTAACACCATGTTGATTGGCATTAGTTATGCTACCATCCTTTGCTCATTGCATCCCATATGAGACTTTCCATGAGTTTGCCTGGGATCAGTTGCAGGCTGACGGTCTATAGTTATCTGGGTCATCCCATATAACCTTTTAAAATATTGGTGCAACGTTTGCTTTTTTCCAATCCTCTGGAGCTTCCCCAATGTTTAAGGATTTGTTAGAAGTTAATAATAAAGGCTTAAGAGAGATTCTCAGAATTTTTTTTTTCTCCACGCATACCTGGTTGGGATTATATTCTGTTTGTACAAAAATCAAATTAAGTCTCAATCACTTGAACGTAGGTTTGTGTATTTCATTGACTGGTGTAATAGAGTAAGGATTCAGGTTGATAGTCCCTAGTTTGCCCTGGTGATACCACCGCCAGCAAATATGTGCATTTGTGAACCTTTTAGAATACCAATTGCTGAGAGAATTGTTATTTGTCTTGGTAGGCCAATTGGATAAAATTCTCCTTCGCCCACGAAAAATTAATAGCATAAGAATTTAAAGTTTTTTGGTTTGGATTATTTTTTGGGGAGGTATGGTTGCTGTTTTGCTCAAACACTGGGGAATAATATCTTTTTCCTTTTCACTCAAAATCTCATTATTGGACCTCGGATCTGAAAAATAAACATCATCTGGCCCGTTGTCTACAAGAATAGTATTAATATATCAGGAACTTGACTGGGGCTTGAGAGAAGGGATTTAGATACAAGGTAACTGCCTGCTTTCACTTCAGATCTTAGTTCCATATTAATAGTGTTTGATATATATGTTTTCATTTGACAGATTTACTAGGTGAATCAAGATAGTAATTCTTATTTGAGGAGAAGCTGAAAAATCTGTTCTTGTTTCATAAATGTATATGACCTTATTTTACAAAATTTAATGACATCTATCCATGAGGGAAAGGACAGTTTTTTTAAAAATTATGTCTTTGCTACAGTTCAAACAGAGCATTATGTTTTAAGTAAAATGTTTGTAAACCCACTATGGATGGATTCTTAATCCATATGAAATAACACAATCCATATAAAATGGGATTAGTTAATCTGAGATATCAGACATAGGCAATGACCTGATGAAGAGCTCTGTGTAAGATCAAAAGTTTGTCTCTCTCACCAACAGAAGTTTGGTGAAAGAGATTACCTCACCCACTTATCTCTCTGATATGCAATGTCTAAGCAGCCAAGAAGACTAAAATAACATGTTATACGGGATCTTTATTAGAAAGAGAGGTAGTGTCTGGCCTTTAGTCACTTAGTTATAGTGAGACTGGCATAATAAAGAAGATTTTTATGAATTTTAACCTAATTGGACTGGAAGTGAAGCAGCACACGCTTTACATAACAGATTACTCTGTCAAAAGCAGTTGACCAAAGAAATAGAGGTCATCAGTGATAGACATTTTCGTGTACTAGGGTTTTAGCTTCTAGAGTCTGGCCAGGATTTAATATTAGGTCTGCCATTTCCACCCTTTAAGTCCACTTTATTTTTTTTGGTTTTATGAATTTAGTTTGCTTAGCACTTTATGCTTCTATTTTCCATTACAACACAGATTAGGGCTGAAATACTTGACCAACCCAGCCATCACTGGTCAATATCTAATTTACTTAATGTGGTCATTTATATAACTTTCATTCAGTTAACTGAACATTTCCATAATTTGTTAATTTATTTAATTATTTTGTTCTTTATGTATTTTGCATATAATTTATTTTATTCATTGTAGCCAATTTAAATGTAAATTGACATGTAGAATATATACATATATATTGGTTAGGAATAATTATTACATATATATTCCAAACCATAAACTATGGTAACAGTAAATTGCTTGCAAAATGAAGAACTCAGTCATCAGGAAATGCTAACATCGAAATTCCATGTGCAACCTACATCTGACCCTTTGTGTAAATCTTTTGTGTTACACTCTTTTATAACATTGACTCTGAGTCATCAAGGTTCTTAAACATGTGTAAGTTTAAACATTTTTGTGGTCCCACTCCCACTGATGCCTATTGGAATACTGAAAGGCTTAAATTTACACACATCCTTAAGTACCTTGAATTGAGAATTGTTATTATTTAACATTCCTTTTATGCCCAGAAGCTCCCATCATGATCAGGCTGTCATTATGCTGAGGGATGTACATACACAAAGAGACAGGTGTTATCTGAAAGACTTTACACTCTATTTAGACAAAACCGACAAACAATACTAGGCAGTGTCTCAAATCTGTCCATGGTAGGGTGCCCCCTTTAGGCTATGTGGGGAGTGTACACACGTGCATCCAATTACTCCACCTCTATCCCAGCAGGTGCTAAAGGGCATCTTTCTAGCAGGCTGCCACTCACCTTCCAGCGGGGGCCTCCTGATTGTCTCATCCCCCTCTGTGTCCCCAGTGATGCCACCTAACAGCCCACAATGAGCAAAAGGGTTAAGCAAAAGAAAGGTATGCGGCTCCCTCCAGGATATTAGCCTCTCTTATTTCAGAGGGACCCTGGGAACAACAATGTCAAATTCAGAATTTGCTGGGTTCCAGTGCAAGCCTCAGTTATTTCCCCCTTGAACTCAGGGGGAGGGCAGGGGCTCTGTAGGCTGTCAGTCCTCTCTCCAGGGCTGCAGAAGCTCAACCATCTGCTCCCTTCCCAGGGTTCCCCCCAATCTGAGTGGAGTTCCCACTTTTTAATTCCTCCTCCAATCCTGGCATGATTTGCAGGTGGGGCAGAATGAGGCTGCTCCAGCCCAAAGCAGCTCCATATCCGTTTCCATGCTAGTGGGGTATACAAACCCCATAACAGTTAGTGACGTTTTTTTTTTTTTTTTTTTAAAGAACAATGCTCACGTACTACAGTTTCTGTAAACAAGAATCTGGTCAGCAAATGAGTCAGCTGTTGAATTATTTTTATCACCATACAGTGTCTGCACCTCACTCATTATGCACTATCTAGTCCTGCACTGAATGCAATTAAAAACTGAAGTTAATTGCATTGAATATGTAATTAAAGACTATTGTCATGAATACATACAAAGAGATGAAATTAAGGTTGTCTAGGCAACCTTAACTTTAGCACTTCCTGGCAAGCATTTTGAAAACCTGTCTGGTTTAATGTAAGGGTGTGTTTTTTGTTTGTTTATTTTTTGCATAAACAAAGTAGTTTGCTTTTTAAATAACACAAACGACAATAATCACATAGAACTATTTGTTCAGCAGGTGGTTTTGTCCTGTATAATATAATGAAAGTGCCAATGGAATATTGGCAGATCATCAATTTAAAAAAAAATCTTCTAAAACCAAACCAGCCTACAGTACCATTTAATATTCGTATGACAGCACCCAGAATCTCAACTGAGATTGCAACCTCATTTTCCTGGGTGCTATACAATCACATATTAAGTACATGGTTCCTGGCCCATGGGATTACAATCTTAGTCTCCAATTCTACGAAGACATAAGCACGTGATTAAATCTGCGCTCTGTGAGAAGACCCATCTAGTGCAATGTGAGGAGTGAGATAACAGAAGGAGGCATACAAACAAATGTGTACATAAATACTTTTGCATTTTGAACAGTTGTAGTAAATAGACATGGTGTGAATTACCCCATCTGTCTCTGGACCTAGTCCTCACTATTTCTTATGGGCATCATCACAAAGGTAGGTCTTGACATGGGAATTAAAGGAAGAGAGGGGAGTGGCTTTTATAGATCAGTTATTGTATAGTCCATACAGAAGGGGCGGGGTAGAAAAAGGATATTTGTGACAAGCTCACACATGGATGAATTACGGTGGCATCTTTGGCAGAGTAGAGGAGGCATAAGAGGCTCAGATGAGCAGAGAGATATAAAGCTGTGAAGAGACTGGAAAGAGAGGACAGGAAGTTTGAAGTTTATGTGGTGAAGGAGGGGAAGCTGTTCCAGGTGAGGAGGATGGAGAGGTGAGGTAGCTGCATGTTTCACCACTGCCAAATACAACTGTACAAACAGTGACACAAACTTGCCCAAAATGCTGCATGAAACATAATTAGCAATATTTAGTATTTGTGTAACCCTACTGTATCTTTCAGTCTTTTCCCTTAGAGAGAAATACATTCTCTGTATCCAATTCCAAACTATCATAACTGGGTAACATACTGAAGATATTTACAAAATATTAGTAACTATCCCAGTACCTTTAGATAAGCACATGAATTATACAAATACTTCTTATCAAAACTAAATTAACATAGAAGAGACTAAGGCCTAATATTAAGCATGTGTGGCAATTCAAAGAGCGTATAGTAGAAAATGTTTTGAAATGTCAAGACTGTTCAACCATCTTATTTCTAGGCACAATCTCTTTCTTTCTAATTCCAGTTTAATGTCTATCATTTGTTATTTCATTCTATTCATTTTCTCAAACCTGGTGCTAAGATATATATATATTTATATACAGAGAGAGAGAGAGAGAGAGAGAGAGAGAGAGAGAGAGAGAGAATCATAATTCTGAAACCCTTTGCAAGCAATGCACATTCTAAGTATAAATAAAGATAATCACGATACCCAATTTCAGAGATGAAATAGCATGTGCTGCACATTAATGTGAGAGGAAGGCTGGCCCAGTAGTTAGCACACTACCCTTGGGTTCAAGTCCCTCCTCTGCTCCAGGCTTCCAATGTGACCTTCTGCAAGTCGCTTAGTTTCTTTGTGCCTCAATTCCCATCACAAAAATAGGGATAGTAGTATTTCCCTAACTCACCAGGGTATCGTAAAAATAAATACATAAAAGATTTTGAGGTGCTCAGATACTATGGTGTCTCTGGCTATTTAGTTATCCAAAATAAATAAATAAATAAATATACACACACTAAAAAGATATGAAAGATCACACAGCCATCAGCGGTCTGCATTTTCAGGGACACCATAGGACTAGAAGTTCTAATACTGTGTACAGTTTTAGGAAAACCTGATGCACATTCTTGAGAATTTCTGTTAAAACACTGGACTTGCTTCTTCCAGGGATCAGCGCTGTTATGTTATTTTCTCTTTCCAATAAATCTCCATTTAATGATATGAAATTAAAAACACAAGGTCATTTTTAATGTTTCATTCATTAGCATGTTCTTAGAAACCAAGATTTGTTAACGACTTCTTACTGAAATTCTCTTCATAAAAAATGTTGGAATAGATATGGAATAGATAAAAAATGTTGGCAGACACCACTATATTGAACAATATTTCATTTCATGGACACTAGTAATATATTACACCCAGAAAGGCAGGTCATTAAGGGACTTTACCTTTTCAAGCTTAAAGTAGAAAAATTAAACAAAGTGTTTGGTTTCTTTTGTTTTGGATTTTTTAAAGAATCCAATTTAAAGAATTTCAAATTGTAATAGAGGCACTTTACATGTTAGGCCAACTTTTACCCTTAGTACACCCATTCAAGTTGACTAGATATAGATAAAATTTAGCTCTTAATTGGGGAACATATATGGTTCTTGTGCCTTTAATAAACCATGAGCCAAAATCTCTACGATGGTTAAACAGACTGAATGACTTCAAAGGTTAAAGGTTGGGGACTCCTTGAAACAAATAATAAAGGGGGCATATTTCCTTGACCCCATTTCAGTAATTGTTTAAGCTGGGTTAAACCTTTCAGTCAAAAAGGGTTTTCTGTGAAAAAAATGCAGATTAATCAAAACATTTCGGCATAACCAACTTGAATTCATTAAATGTTTTTGTTTGAAGAAAAAATCCAAAAAATGAAATGTTTAAAAAGTCATTTCATGCTGAAAAATGTATTTCAAATTGGCTTTCATTTTATTGAATGCAAAATGTTTGAAATTGAAATAGAATGTTTCAAGTGGAATAAAACATTTGTTTGACCTCAAATTATTATTTTTGACTTTTCAATTTGACAAACATTTTGAAAAAAATCTTTTTTTGTTTGACCCAAAATGATTTTTTTTTCAAGTTTGGAATTGCCAAGTGAACTGAAAATTCTGCTATTTGCAGAGCTTTCTTTATTTGGTCCATACAAAGGAAACGTGAACTTGCCATACTTCTTTCCTTCCTCGATATCCCTTGTAGGCCAATGGATTATAGCTCTCTCTAGGCCAGCCCAATGGCTGGCTTCTGATTTACCTTTGTACAGCATCACAGCATGCTGCAGCACAGTCTTCATCAGGGGTAGAACAAACCCTGAAAGAATGGGGAAATTCAGATGTAATGGGCAGCTTATTCTGAAAGCTGTTGTGCGATTTGCAATAATCTTTTAATGCTACTAGAGCTGAAATGAAAGTAGTGGTGGCCATAAATAAATAAATAAGTTGCCTTTTGTATTGCAGTTTCCCCCTCCCCATATACCATGTAAACAGTCTGATTAGACCCCCGAGAAAGGGGGGGGGGGGTTGAGAGCCAGAGCTCTAGCCTGAATTGCAATGTTTACACATCTATGTTTAGCCCAATAGTGCAAGTTTGTCCTCCAGGGCTGGGAGGCTCGCTTCCAGATTCTAGGTACCCATGCCCTCTAAGGCTTAAAGCAAACATGCTAACTTTGAATACAATTCAACATATATGGCAGTATTTGCAGTTCACTGCAGTTTAGCAGAATTGTATGTATATGATTACTCTGGCTTTTAGGTCCAACCATTAGTAATCCCTGTGAAGCTGCAGTGATAGGTTCCAATGAACAGTTCTGAACTACTAGAAAATTAGAGCTCTTCAGGACATTCTGTTTTAAAATTAAACAATAATGAACTAAAAGCTGTGCTTTGCATTACAATAATGCAAATGGGTTCCCTTACAGAGTGCTACCATTATTATTAGAATGCACAGCACAGGTTTAAACTTATTACTTCTAGGAGAAGATATCAAAATGATAACATGTAAATAATGATGTAATTTCAGTCTGAAAAAAATATGCCATTTGTGCTTTCTGCTGTATTAAAATGCAGTTGCCAACCAATAAGGAATAAGCATTGGATTGAGGTGGGTTATCATAGTCTTTGGTTGATTCACGTAAGGTCATAAAATTGTAATATTTGCTAGACAGCCAGTGCACCAGAACTCTCTGGATCTGTCTAGTAAAATATGAGTTTCATATTCAATCCTCTAATCAGAATGATCTGGAAAAAAAAACAGTCCAAAGGATCATTTATAACCCCCAAGCCTAACACTCATCTATATGAATCATAATAAACTTGTCTTGAAAATTATATCATCCTTGCTGAATCCCAGCTATTGTTTACAACAGAGGCAAATATTAGTAGACACTCAGCAGAGTACCTGTAGGTTTAAACAAAATCAGGCCAGGATCTGAAATGGTGGTTATATTCTGCAAATGGGGCAAATAGGTGCAATTCTGTGAATTTGTACCTGCTTACACAATAAGTCACAGCTGCTTATGGCAGGAATCAATTTGGTCCCTAATATTTAGCACACTGCCCCTCCCCCTTGCCCCCAAAGATGAAAAGACCCTAATGGTTTCAGGTTAGTGAAACTTTGAAAACTCTTGGAAATATTTTAGCATTATTTTTAGAGCAATTTTTGTCCCATCTTCTCACATCCCTCCCCAAGCAGCTTGCATTTCCACACCAGAGGCCATGCTTTCCTGTCTCCTCTTTTTATGCTGCTCTTGGGCCCTGGTTTACAGTATATAATGATTACTGTATAACCTTAAACTTTATTCAAACCAAACCAATCTGAAAACTGAGTTCCTCATATGGTAACTACAGTGTATTTCCATGCAAATCCAGTTTCTCTGCTGTAAAAGGTTAACACCTGGGGGGGAAAAAAACCTTTACTTACTATGATTCAGAGGTATTGTTTCCAGGCCTCCCCATCTCTAATACTTTAAACACAGTATTATTAACAGTCCCAGGTTCTCCCATGCTTGCTCTGTCCTCTCCCTCATTGCATATTCCAGAACCTTCTGTTCTCTCCCTGAATAACACCAAATTACAAATTATAGCACTGAATAAAGCAGCCATGGCAATTTGTATTTAAAGGTAAGATATTTATAGGCACAGATATCACCCTGTGATACCAGCTAACATATTCCTCTTTCTGCTTTCCTGTTTTCATTAGCTGCTATGACTGCTTTAATGCAGATTGGGCTGCAACTTAGCTGAAAAGTTCTCAGCAAGGTAGCAAGTGTGCCATCCTAAACAATTATTTCAAAAACAAGTTCTTGTATTGTGAGCACCTTTATTAAAAATTGACAACCTGAGCCATCGTTGGAGAAGCAATTGTTGAGCTTTCCAAGCCCTTCTGACTTTTACCCACACCAGGAGCTCCACTGAGTTACACAGAGGAGCATAATAAACAGACAAGACAGGAAAGTGTGGCTTCTGGTGCTGAAATCCAGGCTACTTGGGAAGGGATGTGAGGAGAAGACAAGACAAAAATTGTTCTAAAATAGTTCCAGGAGTTTAGAAAGTTTCATGAAACTCAACTGAGCGAAGTGAGCAGGTGGTCTGTGTCAGTATTATTTCAGTGACATTGTTATTCTATGGAACTATCCTACTAATGAGGAAAGGAAATTTGGTTCAACTCTGCATCCACAAATGTGACATGTTACCTATCCGAAACTCTGCAAATCTAGAAATTGGGCTGAAGAGATCTCAGACAAGACCTGAATAGAAGTTAGTAACTCTAAGAGGAAAAAGGAAATTGAGCAGTGGTGGGAAGAACACTTTTACCATAGGCAACGGAATAGGGTACACAGTATATAAACAGGGTCATTTTTATACCTCTGACAGAACTAGAACTGGGTGACTTGTGAATATTTCAACAAATTTAATTTCACTTTGCCATAATACCCTCCCTCTTGTATTTGCTTGTAGAATTGTGAAAAGCACAATTTTGTTCATATGAACATGGAAGAGAGAATGAATTTGGGGCTTGTTGCCAAAAATAATGTAGTTATAATACAAAATGTATTTGGGCAGAAGCAGAAATAGCATAGCAGCCATGTTAGAATTTTGTTTGTGGATAAGTGAAGGAAGAAGGTAGGAATCAATGCAGTGAATGAGAGAACAGGACAGAGGGAAGGAGATCAACGAGGAAGGGGAGGGGAAAGAGTGACAGGGCCAACAGAAGAATCCATTCATCATCTGCATGGTCCCTGTTTAGAGGTATCAGGGAACAAGACCTTTTCAACCTCTATGGAAGAAAGGTGAGCTGAGCTGCTGATGGGGACAGAGTGAAGATATTGGCACTGTAGCTACCTAAAATATCACCACAGGAATGAGCTAGAGACTAATGGGCAAGGCAGCTCATCCATATCAATAGCCAGCATGGATCTGCCAGTGGAGAGAAGGGGTGGGAGGGAGAAAACCTGGCAAGACTATAACTCACAAGAGTCTGTTACTGAGGAATAGGATAAGCTGCTCTCTCTGTCATCAGACTTCCAGGCTCACTCCTTTGCCCACAGTCTGTCTGTTTACTAGGAGGTGGTTTTCACACTTGGATTGCTACAGTAAATATTATTCTATATTGGATATAGTTAAAAATGTAGTAATGGCAGGAACTGCTTTACTGGTTTCCAAAATCTCTGGCCTGAGACCTGGCAATAAAGTAGCTATATAAACAAGACCAGAAAGGGTAACTGACCATGGCTTCCGCAACTGTGACCAAGTACTCAGGCACAGAATCATAGAACTGGAAGGGACTTTCAGAGGTCATCGAGTCCCCTGCACTCAAGGCAGGACTAAGTATTATCTAGACCATCCCTGACAGGTGTTTGTCTAACCTGCTCTTAAAAATATCCTATGATGGAGATTCTACAACTTCCCTAGGCAGTTTATTCCAGTGCTTAACCACCCTGACAGAAAGTTTTTCCTAATGTCCAACCTAAACTGCCCTTAAATTGTTTGTGAGTGATTAAGTTGAGTGGGATCAGAAAATGAGAGACAGGTATTATAAAAGCATTCGATAGAGATAAGAAATATTGTGAATTACAGGACACTGAGTTTCTGAGTTCTCAAAAGCCCGGGCCGGGAATTTGGCATTAACAATTATTCAAATTAGATGCACAATGGTATGTGATCAAATATTTTGCAGCTCAAACTGTGAAAAAATACTGGCACTGAGGTCATTAAATGTCTGGCTGCAATGTTTGCAACCATGACTGTGCATACACACAACAACTTGGCATCAATGTGACTAGAGAAAATTTAAGTCTGCTGTTAAAAGCCCATAACTTCTGCTTTCAGTACTTTGTCTCCGTCTTGCTTCTCTTCAGTAATGAAGGAACCTAAGTGTGTATAATTTGGAAGAATCATTCTTACAGCTTCCCATCACACATCAGTCTAACTATAATGAGTATTAGAAGCATGTGTAAGGCCACACCATACTCATCATTACATAATTTAGATTTTAAAACAGCAGCATTTTCCCCAAATCAGGAACAAAACTCTACTAAACATCACAGTACCAAATTATCAACCCATAAAAGGCAAGAGCTGGGGAAAGCTTGCTAGAATCTAAAGGCCAGAATAATCCAGAATTTACAGTTAGTGTAACACAAATAAATGCTGTCAGAATCTATTGAAATCTTATCACCATAAATAAGCCATATTAAGCATCATACCTTGCTAACAGTACACCAATACATTACCCCTGAAACTGAAGTATTTATGATTTATATGGAATATGTAAAATATAGTAATGAGTATACAGTATAGTTCCAAACCATTCACCCATTTTACAATGTTGATTGTCATTGAAAATAGTTCATTTATTTGAATGCCAAGCTAGTATTTATTTTCTATTTATAAAAGCACAATTCCTGACACACTGATAATGCAATGAGTATAACACATTTCTGTAAATTTTGGCTGCATCTAAATGACTTGAATAATTCACACAATTTGTGAGGGTTTTTTTAAACAAGTTATATTTTTTTTCTTTCTCATTGTAAGCCAGTCAGATGAATTATATAATATTGTACGTTCTCTCTGTTTTATTCTGAACTGAGTCAGGTAAAAGAAAAAAAAAGTCTAGATAGCAAAAACAGAGTGGATACTGTAATGGAGCATTCTTTGTTGTTCTGCAGAGATGTAGAAATGATGCATAGTTTAGAAAGATGTACCAGAAGACAGAGGTTCAGAGGTCTCTGTACCCACACTGCAGGCTATAAGGGGCAAGGCAGTGGAGAATCATAGCCATTGATGTGTTTTTTGTCAAGTTCCTTATTGAAAGTTAATTGGAAATTGATATTTTTTTAAAGAGGTGACTAATATATCTAGCTTTCTATAGTTAATTATCAAAGTTTTTATTTGGGGAGAGGGAGCCCAAGTCCTTGTTGTTTTATGGTGGATAGGAAAAGCATTATGGAGCCTGGAGCAGCCGTATCAAGAGAATCTGAGTTTACTCACTCATGTTAACCCCTCACTATTCTGCCCTTGCCTAATGGTTGGCAGTTGCATCCAACTCTGAGCCCCTGCCTCTTCCCTTTATGACTCTGTTCAGTTCTTCAGCTTTGCACCACTAGAACTGGCGCAGTCAGTTGCCTTCTTCTAGCATTGCCATCTGTCCATGTTATCTGAGAACCATTCTTTTCCTGAGGTAGCTCTCCTGGGAAATCTGTAAGTGTGCTCAGTACATACTACCAGCTGTCCAGTTTTATGGGCTCTGGACCATCCTGGATGTCCTGATATTTTGTACCTCAGAGGTGGCATCCCTGCTCTCTTTCCCCTCATCCTCTACAGTACTGACAGCTCCATGCTGTCTGGAAACCCACAGAATGAGCAGCGAGCATGGAGGAAGAAAGGCAATGAGGCACAGCAGGCCCCAAAGGATGAATTTTCAGAGAATCCTTCCTGTAGGTACACATGGCAGGTGTGACATTTTGTGGCCCTGTAATCTGATGGACTGGTAGGAAGGGAAATACAGCTATCCTTCAACCCAGTCCTGCTTAACAGCCATGCCTGACTCAAACAGGCCCCAACTTCTCTCCATGTACGGAACTTGAATCTGTAGAGAAGAGTTACCATATCTTGCCGTTACCACAGCAGTCACCCCTTTGTCTGTGATGAGTAAAGGAGATATACATATGAATCTCCTGAGATGACCTGTGTTATACACCATATCAACTTACAACACAAAATGGTCCCAGGAAGAAAAGCAATAAAGTAACTGCAAACTTCAAAAGTTAGGTGGTATGGTCTGGAGATAGGATCGGGTACATAATACTTTGGTTATCTTGGAAAATTAAAGTACAGAAAACTGATAGTAAGTTAATGCTCTTCTGGGCAGCTGTCACTTGCTAGCAACAAATATCTGCACATTAATGTGGCAAAATTGAATTGTTTTGCTAGAAGTCTAAATATACAAGTGCCAGTTGTAAATTTTCGGTGTTTGTGGTTCTTCATCAGACCTCAGGAGGCTTGGAAAGTTGGCTGTATATTTCCATACACCGTTACCTCCTACTATGGTTTCTACTTTATGAACTGGATTCACCATTACATTTGACTGCTTTGCATTGCTCCAATGAATGAAGCAAGGCATCTGTAAACCTGGTTTAACTGGTCAGTTAAATTGTGTTTATGGCTACTTTGTGTCAGAATGGTACAAAGCAACCAGAGCCAAACATGGAATCTGGCCCTATATGTTGTATTTCAGTACTCCTTGTCATCCCTCAATAATTGAATAATTTTAACACTTTTATTGAAAAGCTTCTCTTTTTAGTGAATGGAAGTTGTGCTTCCTTTATTTATCCTAAATCTTGTATTAAAATTGAAAATCTATTGTTGTGACTCACAAACAAATCAAAATGAAATGTCAATTCATCGCCCCATAAGGTTGCTATTAGAAAGTTAATTTCATTTCTGTCATAACAGTTTGCAGAAAGGATATTGTTCTGTATCTATTTAATTAAAATAAATGAGTGACCATTTCTAAGTATACTTGCAGTAAATTACAGCACAAATCAATTTAATCTGCATCTATTACACACTCTATTATTCATGTTGCTGCTTTATGCCTTAATAAACCTTTGATTGGGCAAAAGAGTAAAATGGGGTGGGACTCGATACAAAATGCAATATAATGCTATCCTAGCTTCCGACAGGATTTCAAATCAAGTTCTAGGTTTCAATCCTTATGGTCAAGGGACTCAATGGCCTGCACCCAGGTTATCTAAAAGACCATGGTCAACAACTCTGCTCCTCTGGCCCAATGGAACTTTCTACAATTAGAACAAGGAGTCCTTGTGGCACCTTAGAGACTAACAAATTTATTTGGGCATAAACTTTCATGGGCTAGAACCCAATCTGATGAAGTAGGTTCTAGCCCACAAAAGCTTATGCCCAAATAAATTTTTTAGTCTCTAAGGTGCCACAAGGACTCCTCGGGTTTTTTTTGCTGATACAGATTAACATGGCTACCACTGAAACCTATCTACAATTAGAGTCTGTTTGGAAGATAGAACTTTCCTGGGGGTGTGTCTGACACTGGGGGATGAATTCCCACTGGAACTATGGACTTATCCAAACATCACCAACTTCCGCTCCAAGTACCCTGCACTTCTTTAACCTGTCTTCTCTAAGGTAAATACAGAGCAGTGTGCACAGAAGAAACATATAAACCAACAAAAGAAAAATATCTACCAAATCAAACCATTCCAATGCACATACAATTCTCCCCCAGGACAGGATGAGAGAAACCATAAACCACGCGTGCCAGATGTTAGTTATGCCACTGAATGAATGGAAGTGGAAGGCACTCAAATACTACAATGATGAGTGTGGTGAAAGAACCTATACAGAATAGAACAGCTGCTGCAGCAGGAAGGCTGATTTGCTCCCTGCACAGCTAGCAATCACTGCTATTGTGGGCTCCCTTTTAAAATCCCACAGCTCCTGCAGGCAGCAGCTCATGGGCAGCGGGTATAATAGGCCAGGGGAGGCTAAATCTCCCCTAAACCAAGTCGTGGCCCCGCCCATATTCCACCCTCTCCCCAAGCCAGTGCCCCAGCTGGTGGGACTGCACCTCTGGCCAGAGGCCAGCAGCCCGGCACTGGGTCCAGCAAATGGCCTGGCACTGGGTCTGAAGCTGGGGGTGGCCAGCAGCCCGTCACTGGGTCAGGTGCTGGGCTGGCGCTGGTGGCGGCTGGCAGCCTGGGGCAGTTTGGCCAGGGCTCCTTCAGTCATGGGCGGGGGGCAGAGTGGCTAGCCTCCCTGAAGGGGGGCTCATGCACCGCCTATGCAGTAGCTCCTCAACAGGACCACAAGTCCCCAAAGGTTTCTTCACAACTTGAGGTGGAGGAGAAAGGTGGGTGCATAAGAGGGAGAATACAAACACGCATGGGAGGTAGAGGCAAGGGGGAAATGAACACTTTGGGAGGAAGGGTCAGGGCCATAGAGAATGATCTCAGAGCTGCTGGTGGTTGGCTCTGCTCAATGTTTTGTTCTTGGTCCCATTAATTCTGGCTGTGGCCTTGCTCCTGTCTGCACCACAACATAGCAAGGAAACTAGAAGGATGCTGTAATATGTAAGTGGAATACAGTAGGAAGGAGGGATGCCTTAATTAAGGAAGAGAAAAACTTGGAATGAATCGTAAGTTAAAGCAAACAAGAAGGTTTTCATTCAAGATTTAAGGAAAAAATGGCTTTCTGGTGTGGAGGGAAGAGAGTTTTTCAGTCAAGCAAGGCTGCAAAATTACTGAAAATCAGGGTGAAACAGAAAGTTAGATGACAATGAAGAGGCAGAAGTGTAGGTGGATATGAAATCAGAGATAGCATTTAAGGCCAGGGAGAGTTTAGAATACTGGGGAGGCAGGATGGGAACTGAATTATATTCAGATGTGGAGGGAAAGCCAGAGACAAGAGAATATGGAGAGTTGTGAGTGGGAGGAATAAAATCAGAAAATAAATGAAATGGAGATTCATTCAAAGGAAAGTGAACAAGGTATTTTCAAGTGTTGTAGGAGAAAAAAGTTCTGATGTTTAGCATATCGAAATAGGTGATGCATTTGGGGCCGCAAAGTATTATCAGATCAACCCCCCCCCAAAAGTCCTGGAAAAGGCAGAACTAGATCAACTGGAAGCCTCCACCAGTGTAGCCAACGTCTTCCCTCTTTCTTAATACAACATACTGTTTTCAGACAGGCTAGACACTGACTGATATAAACATACAATTTCTTCACTGCATTTTTTAGATGCCTACACATGCAATCACTGTATAACATAGACTGATTTTAGCTTATCTGATTGAATATACTAGAGTTCTAGTCAAATAAAATGTCAAACAGAGACATTTTAATGTATTTGGACAGCAGTACCAAGGCTAAGAGGCAAAAGAAACTGAAAATGACTCAGAAAAGATTTCAATTTGTTTTGTTAGTGAAGTTACTTCAAGGCCTTCATTCATTTTGAATTTCCAGTTTTAATAAATTAAGGAGCATCAAGGTTTGAAATTGGTAAAATTCAGCTTGTTGCAAGACAGAGCAGTATCCAAAAGCTACAGCAAAAGCAAGAGAAAAATGTGAAATTAATAACCATTACAGTATAAATACGTAACTAGAGACGAAAAGGCAGTGTCAATAAATTGCTCCTGCATGCTCACACTACCTATCAGGATTTATAGTCTATCTTACAAGAGATTTAACAATTTAACTTAGCAGTATCTCGTATTGTCATAGTTCTAAGTGAGTCATGCTCATTTAACGTAACTCCCACAATTATCCGGCATGCTTATTGAAGTTTGAAAGTAGCATGACACTTGACAAACCCTCAGACATTGGAACTGCTAAGAAAATGTCTCCTGTAAGAATATTTCTTCATGCCCTTCATTAATAATACAGTGTTGTGTGATTAACTATCTCAAAATATATATTCCTGTTGCCCTTAATTTCCAGACAAACTTTGAGCTCAATAAATAAATAAATTTATAATCAGAAGTGCTGTACAAACAGAGAGAGGACATGGGTATTTCCCTTTATGAGATCACAGTAAGTATATGCATATGAATAGGGCACTGGGAGCAGAGGATGCAAGTGTTTGGAGAAAAATATTGTATTAGAACAATGTAGCCAAAAAAACCCAGCTCCACTTTAACCCTCTTTCCCCCCTCTACATTTGCGTGTTGGAAAATTTTAAGTTAAAGCTAAAGATTTTTAAATATTTCAATCTGGCCATTTATAATTAAGGTTCCATAGACAACCTTAACTCTGACTCCATCTTCTCTTCCTTCTCCTCATACGTGTGTTGTTTACCCATAGATACAAGTGTCAAAGATATGTTGTATATTATATTCATCATAATTGTCTTTCCAAAGGACCTAAGAGTCTACGACAAATCTGAGTTGTATCAGAAGGTGAAAAAACATTTAAATATACTTTGGAGAGATGAATGGGACAGACCGAGATGTCCAGAAGCAGCCTGCTCTGAAGCACAGAGTATAGAGTCAGTAAATTCTACATTCTAATTCCAGCTCTTTCACTTGTGTGGCCTTGGACAAGTTACTTCATCTGTTTGAGTTTCCCAATCTCTAAAATGAAGATACTACTATTTATCTACCTTACAGGTCTTTTGTGGGTTAATAAGTGATGATACAGTGAATATGTAAATATGAAATCGTGAATGCATACACGGCTATGTAAGTGCTAATCATGTTTGTTTTGAATATATTGAACAAAGTGGAGTAAAGAATTGATGGTGATATTGTAATACTCTTTTATAGAATTCAAAGGATTTATTGGAACACTGCAAGTTAACAACTCCCACAGACACAGGCAGGACTTAATTTCCCACCAGTCCTTCTCCATCCCCCCATCAGATACAACATAACTTAACTCCAAGAAAAAAATATAGCACCATTTGTTGGTGGAAGAGCTATCTATACTGATCATTACAATATTGTTCGGTAATATTTAGAAGGTAAGATGTCAATATTTCTTGATGTTCATATGTTGGCAATTAATGCAGAGGAAGCCTTATGTTTGAGTGGATGACTTATATGTAATGTTTTTAGATCTGTATTTACAACCTGAGAGTTGAAGTTTTGTTGAAATGTTGAAGATGTATTGGGTTATGGCAGGATGAAGTTTAGATGCAAAAAAGTTGTTGGTGGGGAGGTAGAATATGGATATTGGTACAAGGTCAGAGTAAAGATTAAGTGGACAGAGAAGTGAAAATTCCATACTTCTCTTTCCCTTTGGCAGAGGAGGGGGTGGGAGTGAGGAGTGCTGAAAATCAGGGGCAGGACATCAAGTTAGGAGCTCTCGCAGGCAATGGGACGAGGGAGCAGCAGTAGAGAGGCAAGAGCACAGCTGAGATATCATTGCAAGACTTTTGAATCCAACAATTTATTCAGCCCTCCCCCAAATTATACTTCATTTAACTTGGGAGTTCTTTGAGTTTGGGAGGAGGGAATTTAGACTAATTATCTCAATACAAAAATATGTTATGCAGTAAGTGATAATTCATTCAAGTAACTGGACCAATTTTCTCACATGAGCTGTCTCTGTAGAAGTTTCAGTTACCTGATGTACCTTGATATCTATGCGCCTAGTTTTGCAATTGCTTTTCGAACTTTAAAGAAAGTCAAAGGAAATAGTTGTCTGTGAGGAATTCCAGCACAGAATTTCAGGCGAAGCTATTTAGGCTTTTTTCCACCTGATGTGAGCAAATATTGACCTAAACCCACAAAATGTTTGTTTTTTTACTCACTTCTGATGAAAAGAACTCCCAGTGGACTTCTGCCAAACATTAGAAAACATTTTGCTGGGGCATTGACAACTCATACTAGGTTTCAGGCAAAAACAATTTTTTGTTCCTAAGTTCAATAGCCTTATTATGTTTTCTTTCCATTTCAGGGAGTATTGATATACAGGAGGAGGATGTAGCAAAGGATTTCTGCTTTTAAACATCCTGCAATAACATCTTAAATCCAGCCAGAAACTCAAGTTGGTGCAGAGTTTTAGCAGCCTGCCTGTTAAAATATATCAAATTATGATCACATAATACATGGGTTAAAACATATGATGTGCTCTAGCTGCCTAAGTGTTTGTTTTTGACCTATAAAGCCCTAAATGGCCTTAGACTTTTCTACCTGACACATCCCTTTTTCCCTGTGCCATATTGCCTACTTTGTGGTCAGCAGAGCTGGAACTCTCTTAATATAGCAGAGAGAGGGCTTTTGGCCAGTCATGTTCTGTGAGGCTGCCCTGAACTCCAGAACTCATTCCCCCATAGGTGCTGGAACTAAGGGTGCTGGGAGTTCTGCCACATCCCCTGGTTTGAAGTGGTTTCCATCATATACAAGGTTTACAATCTGGTTCAATGGCTCGAAGAGCCCCCACTATACAAATTGTTCCAGCAGCCCTGCATTCCCCTTGATCAAGAGTACACCAATTCTCTTGATAATGCTGTAAAGTCCATTTATTCTTCCTGGCTTTTGGTGAAGGAGTAGAATTATGAAGGTGGCAAGTGGTGGGTGCCTAGAATCATGGGTAGGTGCTCAGTCTATTTGTTGTTGTATGAATCAAAATAAACAAGCTAACTTAGGAAATATAATATCCTAGTAAAGAGTATAGGAAAGCAGTTGGTAAAGTAAAGGTAGGCGCTAGCAAGGAACAGTCAGATAAAAGAGTTCCATTTAAACATAACATATGAAGTCTAAATATTAACAAAATATGCAAATGTTTATATATAAATGCTCGAAGTCTAAACAGTTGAACTAGAGTGCCTGGCATTAAATGAGGATATTGATATAATAGCATAGAGGAAAGTTGGTGGAATGAGGATAATCAATGGGACACAGTAATACCAGGGTACAAAATATACATAAATGACAGAGTAGGTCACACTGGGAGTGGGGGTGGGATATGTTAAAGAAATCATAGAGTCAAATAAGGTAAAAAAATTAAATGAAAGAAACTATACTACAGAATCTTTATGGAGAGAATTCCATACATGAATAAGAGTATAGCAGTAGGAATATATTACTGACCACTTGACCTGGATGGTGATCGTGCTTGTGAAATGGTAAGTGAAGTTAGAGAAGCTACAAAAATAGAAAAACGCAATAACGATGGGTAATTCCAACTATTCTCATAGTGCTGGGTACATGGCATGTCAGGACATGATGTAGACATAAAATGTCTAGACACATAAATGGTTGCTTCTTTGATCAACTAGTCTTGGAACCCACAAGCGGAGAAGCAGTTCTTGATTTAGTCCTGAGTGGAGCACAGGACCTGGTCCAAGAGTTAACTATAGTTGAACCGCTTGGTAATAGTCACCATAATGTAATTAAATATAACATCCTTGTAAGAGGGAAGATACCAAAAATCTCCCACAGTAATATTTAACTCTAAAAGGGGAACTACTCAAAAATGAGAACACTAGTTAGATGGAAGTTAAAAGGCGCTGTCATAAGGGTTAAATGCCTGAAAACAGCATGGGGACTATTTAACAACACTATAATAAAGTTTCAGACTAAATGAATGCCCCAAATCAGAAAAGACAATAAGAGAACCAAAAGAATGCCACCATGCCTAAACACTAGAGTAATGGAGGTTGTTACAGGCAAAAAAGCATCTTTAAAATGTAGAAGTTAGATCCTAGTGAGGATAATAGGATAACAAACTCTGGCAGGTTAAGTGTAAAAGTAATAGAAGGCAGGCCAAGGAAAAATTTGATAAGCAACTTGCTAAAGACACAAAAACTAAAAGTAAGGTGTTTTTTTTAAGTATATCAGAAGCAGAAAACATGATAAATAGACAGTGGGGCCACTAGATGACAAATCTGTTGAAAGAATACTCAAGCAAACAAGGCCATTGCAGAGAAGCTAAATGAACTCTTCGCATCACTCTTAACTACAGAGGATATGGGGGAGATATTCACATCATCCCAGTCCTTTTTGGGTGAAAAATCTGAAGTAGTGTCCCACACTGATGTGTCAGTAGAAGAGGTTTTGGAACAAATTGATAAATTGAACAGCAATAAGTCACCAGGACCAGATGGCATTCACCCAAGAGTTCTGAAGGAATGCAAATATGAAACTGCAGAACTACTAATTGTAGTATCTAAGCTATCGCTGAAACAAGCCTCTGTACCAGATGACTGGAAGATAGGTAATGTAACGCTGATTTTTAAAATGGACTCCAGAGGCAATCCTGGCAATTACAGGCTGGTAAACCTAATTCAGTACCAGGCAAATTGATATAAACTATAGTGAAGAATAAAATGATCAAACATAGATAAACATAGGTTTTTGGGGGGCAGAATCAACATGGCTTTTATAAAGGGAAGTCTGCTAGAATTCTTTGAGTGTGTCAAGAAGCACAATCCAGTTAATATAGCAAACTTGGATTTTCAGAAAACCTTTGACAAAGGCTTACCAAAGGCTCTGAAGGAAACTAAGTGGTTATGGGATAACAGGGAACATTCTCTCATGAATCAGTATGTAGTTAAAGGGAAACAAAGGATAGGAATAAATGGTCAGTTTTCACAAAGGAGAGATGTAAACAGCAAGGATCTGTACCGGGACCAGTGCTGTTCAATATATTCATTAATGATCTGGAAAAGGGGGTGAACAGTGAGGTGGCAAAAGTTACAGATGATACAGAATTATTCCAAATAGTTAAATTCAAAGTTGACAGTGAAGTGTTACGGGGGGTGGAGGGGTCTGGATGATTGGGCAACAAAATGGGCAACACTAATAAGTGTAAAGTAATGCACACTGGAAAAAAGTAATGCTGTGAACACACACGAAATAATGGATTCTAAATTTACTGTTAACTTTCAAGAAAGATCTTGGAGTCACTGTGGATAGTTTTCTGAAAACATCAGCTCAGTGCACAGCAGCAGTAAAAAGGCTAACAATGTTAGGAACTATCAGGAAAGGGATAGAAAATAAGGAATCATCATGAAACTATATAAATCCATGGTGTGCCCCTATCTTGACCACTGTGTCCAGTTCTGATCTCCCCATCCCAAAAAGGATACAGTGGAGTTGGAAAAGGTTCAGAGAAGGGCAACAAAGATGATCAAGGGTATGAACCGGCTTCCAGATGAGGAGAGACTAAAAAGATTAGGGGCTGTTCAGCTTAGAAAAGAGAAGACTAAGGAGGGATATGATAGAGTTCTATAAAATCATGAATGGTGGAAAAAATTCCCAAAATATAAAAACCGGGGTCACTGGATGAAATTAATAGGCAGCATGTTTAATAAACAAGAGGAAGTACTTTTTCACACCACACGCAATTAATCTGTGTAACTCGCTGCCATGGAATGTTGTGATGGCCAAACATGTAACTGGTTTCAAAAGAGAACTAGATAAGTTCATGGAGGATAGATCCCTCTTTCTTTCACATGACCTTGTGTAGCCAACTAGATTGTTTCTTAACATTAGGCTGTGACTTTTCCTTTCTCCTGAGTAACCCCTCCTCTTATTCTCATTTTCACCCCCCTTTTCCCTGCATTGCAAACCCGTTTTCCTACTGCACACCTGTAACTACCAGCTGATGCCTACTTCCTGACACTCCTCAGCAGCCAACATCTTGAAGAAACTCTGATAGAGTGCACAATTCTTAAAGTGATTATAGCAGTATTTCAATGAGATCTACACTAGCCAATAAAAAAAATGCTTTTGTGTCTTTCACTTCCACAGGAGTCAATATGCGTGGCATTTTCTCTGAAGT
Organism: Emys orbicularis; assembly: GCF_028017835.1. Taxonomy (NCBI): domain Eukaryota; kingdom Metazoa; phylum Chordata; order Testudines; family Emydidae; genus Emys; species Emys orbicularis. Next base: position 90,216,889 of record NC_088687.1, on the reverse strand, counting down.
ACTGCAACAGCGATGGGACTGAAGACCCTGGGGTATAACACAACCCCACAGCTTAACAAAACCACCTGTTGCTACAACTTACATTTGTAGAAGGAAGGAAATATGTAAGTCACTTTAAATTTGGTGAGTGGAGGGCAATGAAGGAGAGATCCTTTATCAGTTTAGAAAAGAGCCAAATTCTGCCTTCAGCTACACCTATGTAGCTCAGCTGATCAAGGGGCTACAAGAATGTAACTGTGGGCATAATTTACTTCTGTAAGTGATCCTCAGTTATTTAAATCTACTATACTCACAGATGTAACCAACATAAGCCAGAGTTCCACAAAGCAATCAAAGTAAAAATCCCCAATCAGGTGACAAGGTGTCCATCAAAACACTACAGAGCTTATGCCAGATTCTGGCTCTTCTTTCTAAGACGAAAGGAAGTCATTTGTAGTCCAAAAGTATCCCTATCCTAAGTCCTTGCATTTTAAAAGAACTTCCGCCTTTCAAACAATAGGTTAGCTACCGTGAATTCCCAAGTGGTGGTTTCTGCTTGGTTTAAGGCCAAGTTTTGCTTCAAGTAACCTAGAATTGTGGCCTCTATTTCACAGAAATACTAAGAACTATACTTTCATGGAATACATTAAAACCTCTGAGCAATGATACAATAGCTGTGAAATATAAGTATAGAAAAAGTATGATAAATATAACTGGCTTGCATAAAACAAGGAAAAATAATCATATTCTCTCCAGTAGCTGACACTTAAAATGCTGTCTCTTTAAAAGTTTGTCACTGCCCCAGAGTGCTCACAAAGGTCATCTAATTCAGAATTCAAAAAACTCAGAAGGAAGACAGTAGGAATGCATAACCACTCTAAATAAAATAAGAATCCAAACTCTTGTCCACCTCTCCAGATGAATCTGAATTAAACACCTCCTGCTGCTTCACAAATAATTATAAACCAATAAATAACCTTTCAGCAGATTCCAAAATGTTTAACATATAAAAAATAATCTTGGATCTACATTGTCTGCTTTCAGCTTAGAAGTACTAATATTCATGAAAATACTTCATGGCATTTGGAAATTCCTGCTTCCAGTGAAAATCAGGTTTAGGGAAATACTGTTTTAAAATAAATTGCAACTGAAAGTTTAATGCATTTGGTTCTAATTTTGGGTGAAGTTTATAATCAGCTCTTATTATAATCACAGCTGGTTCCATCCATGTGACTATGGGACAACTAAAGTACTGGGTAGTGAAAGAATATGAGGTTGCAAATAAGTAACGATAAATATGTCTCAATAAATATCAAGATAGGTCTCATATTGAAAGACCTTCTGGTCTCCAACATCAGTTGTATGAAAAGACATTATTTCATTATATAATATACTGCAGTATATTGAAAATATATAGAGTATTTACTCTGAGAGGTTAATCACATACTTCAAAAATTAGCCACATTTATTTACATAGCAAATATCTATTCCAAAGCATCATTTTTCTTTGTTGTAAATACTGGTCAGTGTCAGAATGGTTAGCTCTCTCACGCTGGTCATTGTTCAGAAATCACATCTTTATGTTTGGTCTCCCTAGAGAAGCTCTATGGGGAGTCTAGTTACTGCCCGCATTGTTTATAAAACAGCAGCAGAGATGCAAGTTGCTAGTAGCAGAAAGGTAGACCACATACTGGATACTGCAGAGACAGATTTTAGATAGTGAAAAATAAGTAATTGTCAGAGAAAACGTAGAACAATTCCCTCCACCCCCAAGTCTGACACTATCTTAAATGAAGAATCTCTTCAGTGAAGTTACAAGCAATAAAATAAAAAGGTCCTGGTGCAGAAAACCACTTAAATTTATGCTTATCGTTAAGCATATGCTCAAGTCCTATTGCACTTCAATGGGCAATATGCACATGCTTTAAGTTCTGCCCTGAATACGAATGCTTTCCTGAATGAGGAGATTCATTTAAATGACAAGATGCACATTGCAAAGCATGGGAATATTCTGGGTTCTCAGTCAAAGCATTCCACTATATCTAGTAGCCATGGTCAAAGAGACTCACACATTTCTCTCTTGTTAAGCATGACCATAACTCCCTTGTAGCACTGATTTGCTCAAATTCGTGAGTCAGAAGCTCTTTCCTAATCAGTTAAAACATTGCTGTTTAAGGTATGGATTCCAGATGGCAGGATTGGAGTGTGCTGATGTGGGATATGTAACATTGAAATGGATGAAGATGAAAGGGGTGTTTGGGGGTATTATTTTGGAGCTACTGTTTTGTAAAGTTTGATATAAACACTCATTATGTTGCATTATCGTCTAGGTTCTAAAATTGTTTCCACTGGCAGAAATCCTGGCAGAAGGCTCATGCTGTGACAGATCTGCCAGTCAGCATATTGTGGAAATGAAAAGCAGCCACAACTTCCCCTTGCATTGGAGGGGGGAATCAAAGAATCAGTGCAATGCAAGAAATAGCCAGCATTGGCTGGGAAGGTAGTATAGCCAGGACAGTTGTGCAGGGCATTTATTCAGTGTTAAAGCAGCATTGGCTTCTGCCCAGGCACCTCCTTATGGAGTTTTCTCTGGAAGTTAAAGTTGTCTCCCTCTGACAGACTCTTCACAAAAGGATGGTGGTTACTAGGGGTGGGGTGGTGCTCTCCTGGGGTACAAAGGGCATTACTGTACAGGTAGGGTATAAGTTACACATCTCTGAACTTGCTTCAATTAATATGGCCCAGAATTGGCTGAAAAGTCAGCATGTTTTATTTTTTTAGCCCTGAGATCAAGAAATGCAAAGAACTGTCAGAAGCTAATTTGAAGTTCAAAGAAGTCATGTAAAACCCACACTAAAAATCAAATTAGTTTTCTCTTTTTAGTGTGCTCTCAGAGGGGTGAAGAAGAAAAATCACACAATGCAGCATCCATTAATTGGAACAACCAGAGAGAGATTGTGCCAGAATGACCCAATTAATTGATATTTTTGAAAGAGAGGTTGGCCTAACTACAGATGTGCAAAAAATACCTACAGGAAACTTAGAATAAAAATTGTGAATAACCTAGCATTTTTTAAGTGGGCTAATAGTGTATGTACAATGTATCAGGAAATGAGCTCACAATTACATGGGACAGATCCTTTTATAGAAGTATCTGAAAACCACTGTCAGAGTCTGCAAGGTAGGGAGGGTGAGAGAAAGAAAGACCATCAAATGAGAACAAAGCTGCAGAAGATGTGTTGGAAGGTTAGAGTCAGGTTTAAATAGGGTGACCAGACAGCAAGTCTGAAAAATCGGGACAGGGAGTGGGGGGTAATAGGAGCCTATATAAGAAAAAGACCCCAAAATCATGACTGTCCCTATGAAATCGGGACATCTGGTCACCCTAGGTTTAAATGACAGAGAGGAAAGTGAGAGGAGTGTTAAAGAGATCATTGATCCAAGGAAATATCTGATGAAAAGTTAGTGATAGCCAGGGCAGAAATAAGGATTGCACCTTTTCTTACTCAGACTCATTTACAGATTGCACTGAAGTGTGAACACCAGAGAGGATCTCAAATCCTTGTCTGAGTACAGAGATCCTACCCATCATACATGGATGAATAAGGAAGAGTGTTGCAGTGTTAAAAATCTTTGGGTAACATTAAACCTGAATTCCTTCTAGAATACCCTGGTGCATGTCCACTGTGAGGCAAAAGTCCAATGGTATTCTGGCTAGGGCTGGCCAGAAAATAATAATGTCTGGCCATTCTTTGACAGACCTGAGGGTGGCTATCTTAAAACAGAAAAACTTCAAAAACAGACTCCAAGGAGAGACTGCTGAGCTGGAATTGATATGCAAACTAGACACAATCAACTCAGGGCTAAATAGGGATTGGGAATGGCTGAGCCATTACAAACATTGAATCTATCTCCCCTTGTAAGTATTCTCACACTTGCTTCTTATCAAACTGTCTGTACTGGGCTATCTTGATTATCACTTCAAAAGTTTTTTTTCTCTTACTTAATTGGCCTCTCAGAGTTGGTAAGACAACTCCCACCTGTTCATGCTCTCTGTATGTGTGTATATATATATCCTCAATATATGTTTCACTCTATATGCATCCGAAGAAGTGGGTTGTAGCCCACGAAAGCTTATGCTCTAATAAATTTGTTAGTCTCTAAGGTGCCACAAGTACTCCTGTTATTTTTGCTGATACAGACTAACACGGCTGCTACTCTGAAACCAGAAAATAAGAGTTTATTTTGCAAAAATTGAGGTGTGACACCCAGGTCTTCTAGATTCTGAGCGGGAACTTGAACCTGGGTGTCCCATACCCCTGGTGTGTGTCCTAATGACCAGGCTATAGAGTCACTCTCTTAAGTGACCTCTTCCACTTACTATAAATAATTAAGTATTCATTGGGCCAGAGAGACACTAACTTTATAGACCCCAGTGAGTAGGGAACCTATGTGGGAGATCCACATTCAAGTCCCTGCTTCAACCCAAGCAGAGCAGGGATTTGAATCTCAGTCTCCCACTTCCCAGGTGCCTGCCCTAACCATTGGAGCACTGGCTCTTCTCAGGACTCACTCAACCTTCTCAACAAAATGTTTGTTGAAACAGAAGCATTTCCAAAAAAAGTTTCAGTTTCTACAAATTGGCATTTTCCAACAAAAAATGTTCCATTGAAAAATTCCCAACCAGTTCCCTCCACATTCCTTTGGTTAATACAAAAGGTTAAACAGTCCAAATCTCTGATTTATAGTGCTCATTGGCTGCTACATTTGTTTTCATACTTATAACACATTGCTCTTCAAAACACTTCCTATGCCATTGCCGTTGTGCTCCCAGGTTATCAGGACCATGGAGTTGAGTTACGTCAGTTGAGCCTGGGCCTCGCCCAATCAGCCTTCAGGCAGTTTAATGAGCTCAGCTGTGCTGTGGCAAAATTGCCTGACCGGTTGGCCCACCCAAGTGGCTGAAAGGAGCCAACACGTCTGCATTTAAGCTGAGCAGTAGTAGCAGCTCACTGCTTATGCCTGCAGCTCTGATTGCACCTGGCAACTATGCCAGGACATGGAAGGAAGAAGCATGTAAGGGGGACCTTATTGGCCAATCATAGAGTTACTACCAAAACCAAAATAGGTGAGGAAACCGGTCTTAAAGTTGCTATCACCCATTTGCTCCAACAGTTATTGACCATCTTTTGTCCTAACTGGTAAAAATTCTGCACAGTTTATTATGGATTTCATCAATGAACTACAATTCTGCCACATCTCTGTCTAAACTATATAATAAGTGGGACTTGCAGGATGTGCAAGACTTAAAATAGGGGCCTAAATTTGCTGTGTAACCTGTAGACTCCCTGCATATTAGTCTATTATGGTAAAATCACAGCAGACAAACTGAAAAGAATTTAAACTATACTTTTAGTACATGAAAACTATATATTGGATGTCTTTAAAAACTAATCCTTCCTCTAGGTTCCAGACCTGTAGCCAAGTATGGGTTTTCAATTCCCACAGGATTTCAAGGCAGGGCAGAGGATGACTAATGCATCAGTTTGGCCTGGAAGTCCCTGGTGGTACAGAAAAGGTTTGGAGTTTTCCTTTTCCCTTCATATCTTGCCTTACTTTCTTTTTTGGATGGAAGGTGCGTACGATGTTCTAGCATTTGTCATTTTGTTCACACCTACTCAAATCTGTTCTTTCTTCCCCTATTTCTTAGCTTTCATTTACAATGGACCTACTTCTTGCTGGTTCTCAGCATGAAGTGCTGCATGATGCTGGAAAACAATCTAAAATGAAGGAAAGTTCATTAAGGGTGAAATTTACCCTCTCTGCACAAAACCTGAATAATCTGGCTTCATATGGAGAACTCTGAAGGGGCCGGGGTGATGCAATCCACAGGCAGGCTGACAGTTTATAGTGCAGCCCTTCTGGGTATGTCTTCAGTGCCAAGTTAGACCAGGCTCTAGTCTGGTGCTGCCCCATACACCCTTTCTGTCTACAAAGAAAAACCTCTGACCCAAGCTTGAGGATGTGTTAAGCCCAGCCTGGAAGACACAGCTGAGAGTATAGGTTTGAGTTTAGATTCACTTCAGTCTGGGCTGGCAACCTGCCTTCTTTGCAATAAGAACTCAGGCTAGTCAAGCCAGGGTGCTGCTAGACCTCTGATGCGATCTCACAATTCCATCTGGAATGTATTTTCTTGTCTATGTCCTTCTGTACTGACATTACCTACACGGGATCAATGTTTTAACCCCACATTTGCCTGCTCAGTTTCTGCTGCACTTCCAAAGATGCCATCCAAAAAATCCTCCTCCTGTGCTGCCAGTTGGCCAGAAGGTGACACCAGCTTTATGGTAAAGCTGTGGTGTGAAATCAGTATAGTCCCAAAATGACACTTACGTTTATTAGAAAAGAAAGAAATGGAAAAAGCAGAGAAGTCAGTCGGGTACACTATGAATTGCTTTAAGGAATTCAGCCTGCAAATCACAATGATGTTCTCATTAAAAGTTCTTGCTGTTGGCTTTCACCTTCAGAAATGTTTGCATTAATAAACTAGGAAGTTATTTATATCAAGTATTGTTTTCATGTCACTGCCACAAACAGCAGCTCCATGCTGGGATGGCGGATGGAAAAGAGAGACTGAGAACACTCTGAGAATGAATTGATAGAAAAGCCCAGTTGCATGCACCTCTAAGAATCATGGGCTATCCCACTAGAAATCCCTCCCAGCACATGGGCCAGTACAGCACCACTGTGAATGTAATAACATGGGTCTGCCCTATGAGGCTAGACAGGGCTGAATCTTCAGAGAAGAAATAGCCTCTTCAGCCATTACTCCAGACTAGAAATTGGAATGTAGCTGCAATCCCTCTGTACCTCCTACATGGTGTCCCTGATCTTATGGCACTTCCCCTGACCAATTCCTATACCACCTCCCCTCCTCCATCTTCCCTACAGAATCTCACCATAAGTGCTTAAGTTGTGTTAAAGGCTTTGCAGCAGTGAATTCCATTTATAAAATAAAGCCCTTCTACCAGAAGATTTACAATATAGTAATTGCAAATATATATATTATAGATGGCATAGATAGTGCTGCCTATAATTAATGTTGCCTGACAGGTTCCATTTTAAGACCTTGGATAAGGGATGAGGAAGGGGGGTGGGGGTAGGGGGAGAGTAGGGGAGTGGGAGGAGGAACTGAGTAGAGGTGGGGTGGTACAGTTGGTACAAGGAGTGGGAACTGTAATCAGAGGGTAAGCCAAGGAATGGGGACATGGACCCAAGTGGGAGGGACTTGGATCTAGAGCCATGGGGGTCATGAGGGGATTGAGTCAAGGAGCTAGGGGAGGGGAGGGAATGGAGAACTGGAACTGTGATGTGGAGCCAAGGGGAGGGGGGACAGGAATGAGGAGCCAGATGGGGGTGAGGGACTGTGATGAGGAGTTAGAGTGGTGGTAGTAGGTTCTAGAAGGTGGAATTGAGTTGGAGGACTGGGATGAGGAACCAGTGGATATTTTTGGATATTCTGAGACTGAGATGTGGAATTGAGCAGAGAACTGGGTTCTGGAGCTGACAGGGAGGGAGGTAATGGGACAGGAAGCTGGAGGGAGTTGAGGCTGAGGGACTGGGCCCAGGAGCAGAATTGAATATATTGTCAGCTAAAGATGGGGAGGGAGACTGGGATGAAAGCAATTGGTGAGGGGGGGTGGGGGCAGGGGCAAAAAAGAGGCAAAAAAGAGGCTTAGTTTGAAGAATGGGCAGAATGGTCTGTGAATACTAGATCACACTTCCCTTAGATCCTGGAATGGAACAAGGGATTCTCAACATTTCTCTTCCATCAGAAAATGGCTGTGAAACCCACTGACAAAATATGTGCCTTATCTCCCTGTAGTTGCTAGCACACAGAGGATGACAACCTACTACTGCTATCATATACTCTGTTCAATCAACTGGTAAAGGTCTGTATAATGGATGAAAAATTCTAACCTTGCTGAAGACCCATGGGTGAATCAATATGATTCCACATGATGGAATTTGGATTTTTCTTTCAGTTTGCTTAATAAAAACCCAAGGAATTTACACACAAAATACTATACCAAAAGAACATTATTCACATTTCAAAGCCAAGCATTCAAAAGTTAGGAAATGCCAGAATAAAGGATGCTTGTGTAACCTTAATCCCCCCCGCCCCATTCATATGTTTTATGATACAGTCATTACTTACATGAACACACACTTTTCCCCCCCACAGAACCCCTGGCCTTATTCTGTGCACAGGATGGATATTGCTCATTGAATGAACAGTTACTGAATATTTTGTTTTCTCCTCACTGTCCAATATGTGACCTCAGGCCTTACTGACTTCATAGTATTGAAATATCAACATCCTTCTTGAATTTTGGGTTCTAAGCTGAACACCGTAATCCAGTAGTGGTCGCACCTGTGGCAAATACAGAGGTAAAATCACCTCTGTAATCCTACTTGAATTCCCTTTGTTTATGCATTCAAGGATCACATTAGCCCTTTTGGCCACAGTACTATACTATGTTTCTTTAAAAGTCTACTATTTTAATTTGATACTTAGGTGAGATATATTGTCTCTACATGTAGCGATGGCCTAAAGGCCACTCTATTTTACAAGAGAGGACATTTTAGCAGACAGACAGTCCCAGGAATTGGTGGAAGGGAGTGCTAAGGGTACAAGTGCACCCCTGTCTTCAGATGTTCTGAGCAGTGATTGGCTGCAGCTAAAGATCCTGCCAAAATTCTTTTACCAAGGCCAACCTATATCATTTCACACTTTGTGGATTTGATTCATTCCCCCTACTGACCTTGTGCCTCCAAATGGGCCCTAAAAATGGAATGTATTTATCTTAGATAGTCAATTTAAAATAAAATTTTAAAAATGGTTCTCTCACTTCAGGTCATGAACTTTAGGTCTAATCATGGCCTGATTTGACTGTAGTGTAGGTTTGTTTTTATACCTCTGAAACCACAGTATCTCCCATCAGATGTACTTATTTGTTCTTTCTTCAGTGGATACAGCCTATTCACACATCAATTATTCAAAGAAATAAAAGAATGATGGTAGCTGCACCACCATGTGTGTCTTTTTATTCAGGGAGGCCTTGCCTTCATTTTACAATGATTTTAACTCAATATTACTATTTAAATAAATTGCCAAACGGACTTTTTTTTAAAAAACAACAACTACAACTTAATTCTAGAAAGTAGAAATGAACATTCTTGTCTACAACTAGACATAATGCATACGGATGTCACACAAGCTTCCATCCACAGCTCCAAGTTGCACTTTAAGGCTCACCTGCTTTGTCTTGGCTACTCCAGTTCTGGATCCTTCTGAGCAGACACTAATAATTGTGCTGAACTGTGACACATTATGTGACAAAGTATTTTAGTTGTGAAGTGCAGTGATGTCCACTGGGAACAGATCAAGACCAAACTCATGTGTGTTGAGACCTATGGTGGAATAGAACCAAGGCGCTTTTGAGGTAAAAAGGCTAGTACACTTGCTCTTTCTGACCAGGCAGTGCTGTGGCTGCTTAATATCTACTCAAAGCCACAATCACCTTCTGATCTGAGGAGCAGGTGACTTGGTGATTCTCTCACATCCTGATAACAAGGCACAGATTTATCATGAAAAGATGGAATATAACAGATTAAATAATATTCTAGTCACCAAAGCAGTTTGCGTTAACCTTTTAAGAATTTGCCCCATGCATCATCATCCATCATAAATCGCTTCTAACATGACAGTGTTGGATCTGTAGGATTATCTGGGCACCAGTAGCTGAATCAGAAAGATAAAATATCAGGAGAAAAATAGAAATTCAAAGTAAATCTAGTTGTATAGATGTAAGGGATTGGCATCATAGTTAAGTCATATACATTCAAGCCTTGAAGTCAAATAACTCGGATTAATCTTCTGTCACATGGTATTAAGAAAAGCTTGTTATAGTTACCAAGAATAGTCTATAGAGCTATTTTACTGGTTTATATTTGCTGCTGCATCATTATTGCCTGGCCCTGTAATATAAATTAACAGATCAGAAGCCCAACATTATATGACAGTGGCATTCATTTCAATTTGTGGATTTCTTTAAAAAACAGGCCGAAAGTACAACCTTTTAACTATACCTGTGTTTTTATTAAACTGCCTCACACATCCAACACCTTACAAAAATGGTATGGTTACATTGGAACACAAAGGAGAGATTGTTTTTAATAACTTGTTAGATTAAAAACACTTCTCACCATTCCAGGGAGGCTTCTATTCTAAGATACATCTATTGATTTATATATGTATATAACTGGAGAATGAAATGCACTGGAGAGCTGCTAACATACTGTGTTTGTTAAAAATAACCAAAAGGAAATGCTACTGAAGAGATGGATTTCATTTCTATCAAATGGGCTGTACTTTAGGATCAACTGATTGCTCAGATTTCAGGTCTGATCAAGCCAGACAATGACCACCTTCCCCTTAGGCTTAACAGCGACCATATAAGTTAGAAATGAACAAAGCGATAAGAACTATCAGCACATGTTTTTCTTAGTCCCAGAAAGAATTTGGCTTGCCAGAATACACTCATTTAATACTTCGCTCATCTTAAAATAAGCTCTGGTTGGAGAGTGAACTCCTGGCCTCTCAATCTCAAGACACCCCTGCTAACCACTGAGTCTTTTTATCAACACAGACTAACTGAAGCCAACTCTGAAAAGTTATCAAAAATACTGAAAGGAAACATATGGCATGGGTTGTATCTGCATTATCACAGAAGCCCATAGAGAATGTTTTCCCTTTTGGTTCTGACAGGCAGAATTTGCTCAGTAACACACCAGTGATTTTGAAATGCAAAGGGACTCTATGAAGGTTGCTGCCAAATTACAATGCACCCAATACATTGTTGGAGTTCTAAGAAGGCCACCTCCTATTAGGACCAGTGGTGGTGATTAGAGATAAGGCAATCTGCGCACACAGGATACAAGTACAAAACAATACAGTTTTCTTCATGTAACTCAACAAGATATTTTGCAAGTATTTTTAAGTAACAATCATGTTTTGTTATTTTATATCACTACATACTGTACCATTTGTTTAATCATTTCTGCTCGGTTTCATGCATCAAGACAATTTACCAAACATAAAAACAAATAATTAACATATCTTGACATATCAATATGTTAAAAAAGAATATAGATCCAACAGAAAACTCAAAGTTCTCAAAATCCATTTAAGAAAACGGTTGAAAATCTGCATATTGTTCAATGAAAGAATAAGCGGCGATGGTGGTAATTATCTTAACATTACTTGCCAAAAGACAATACTTTGACTTCATCCAGAGAAAATCAGACCACAATGGTGAACTCAATATTATGGAGCTGAGCAACAAGTTGCAAAAGCAAAATTAAAAAGACGGCCCTACCTGATTTACTAGCTGTCTGAAAATTAATGCAGTTACATGTATATTTGAAAATTAACTTGTCTTTAATAATAACTCCGTCACTTTTGTAATGTTGTTATAAAGGGAGACTGTACTGAAAAAAAATCAGAATATTATTGTAACCATAGCTGTGCATATTTTTCACCATGAGAGCTAAAATTCACCTCTTTTCAGACTTTATTACAAATTTTACACTCAGAACATGTCTGTCAAAAGAGTCATTAAAGGTCATAACTCTATGGTATAAACCTCTGCTCAACTTTGAGTGGACCCATGTCAAGCTGAAAAATGAATATGGTCAAATATATGCACCAAAATTATGTGAAATGTCTGGTTTTATATATTTTTCAATATCAAAATTGGAAATAAAAGACAGCCCCTGCTCTGAAGAGAGTTTCCAGAAAAGAAACATTGTATCATTGAACAGAAAGAAAAACCTTAAGATAACAACATGTGCTAAAACTATTTCATTGTTTACACTGCAGGTATTGTCCCAGAGCAAATCTAGGGTCCCGAAAGGTGATGAGTCACTTCTGTGCTAGGCTCCAGCCAATCCACAAGCCAGGAACTGGTCTGGTGACTCTCAGGTAGGGTGACCAGACAGCAAATGTGAAAAATCGGGACAGGGGGCGGGGGGGTAATAGGAGCCTATATAAGAAAAAGACCCAAAAATTGGGACTGTCCCTATAAAATCGGGACATCTGGTCACCCTACTCTCAGGGCAGGTATATAAGTTTCATATGGGGAACAGCAGCTCCGTCTGCTCAACATCACTCCAGGGCTTGGAATTCTCTCCTGTCTGACAGTGGCAACAGACTCCCCAAGCCTTAGCCTGCTCCAGCCATGCTCTTGCTCCAACCCTGTTCCTAGTCCTGTTCCAGCCTTGCTCGCTCTTTGGCCTCACTACAACCCTGCTCTGGACTCCTGATTCTGGCTCTCACCTGTGGCTCCAACCCCTAGACCTGACTGCCATGGCTTCGTCCATTAGGCCTGACCATCCCTATCAAAGTTTCTGACAGGCCCATACTTAGGGGGGGTCTATTCAGGCAAAATTCATACTGGAATCAGTAGGACTTTGCCTGAGTAATGGTTGAGTAAGGACTTCAGGAGTGGTCCCTTTAAAGCTATGTTTCTACATCTTCCCTGAGTTCTGCAATACCTACAAATGGTATTTCCACTACAATACACAGCACTAATATGTGCCAACATGAGACCATATGGTACTAATAAAACCATTGGTTCCACAAAGGGGCAGATACCGCCACTCTTGCTCATGTTGAATAGTAGATGACTTCATTAGTAGTTCCACTGAAGACAATATCACTACTGAAAAGCAGCATATGGGTTACAGATGGGTGAAGAAAGGTAATTCCATTTTGTGGAAGATTTTAATATTTTGAAATCTGGGTTCATTCCAATTTTGAATGAATACAAAAAAAATCTCAAAATTCTCCATAAAAGGGAACAAGGTCCCTGGCTCCAAGGCACTCTGCATGGTAGGCTTCCCTGGAGCTACCAATCTCCAGGCTCCTGGGTCCATGTGTGCCCACCAGGCAAGCTGCCAAGGAGCCATAAGCCTGGAGGCCTGGGTGGTGATGTTCTAAGGGCTTCCAGGCTTCATCAGCCAACCAGGTAGGCTGCTGAGGAGCTGGTTGGATGAGCTGGCAGGAAACCAGTTTCAAAACCTTCCTGGCAGGCAGGGTTCTGTCAGAACTTTATCAAAATGTAGCCATCTCCACGAAACTTCTCAATTTTGACAAATCAGCAATTTCTGATAAAAAAATTTAGTCAGAAGTTTTCTGACTCGCTCTAGCATACCTTGGAGTATTCTGGTACCTGGCAACATAAGAAAAACTAAGTGATTTATTATTCTCTTCATCACACATAAGGAAAAGTCTGTGGATATGAGACTGCCATGACACATCACCTCTCCTCACCAAAAGAGGAGTCCAAAATATTTTGGTTTTCAAATAATTGCCAAAAATTCAAAATTTTCTGTGGAAAAAAGGTTTTTCAACCAATTCTACTAATTTCCTTTTAAAGGGGGAAAAAAACCTTTATTTAAAGTGTTTTGTTCTCTGCTTATCTATGACTAGGAAAAGGACCTTAGTTATAAGCAGGGAAGAAAGCTCTTGAAGGTTGTTAAGCTATGGCATGCAGTAGTCTGTTTTGTAGCTGTGATTTAGGTCTGATGTAAATCATGTAACATTATCATGGGGGAGCACAATTCAATAATAATTATGGCAGACAGTGCAGGAAGTAAGAAAGGATTCTTATTGGTTAAGATTTCTGAAGGGAGGTTTATTTGCATGCAGTGCACTATGAAAATCACACCCTTCAGCTGAAGCTGCTATTCAGTACTTTAAATTTCATCTTCTAGTTACAAAGGACAATGTTCTCCACAACCTGCCCTTTTAGCACTCTACAGAGGCACATCTCAGTGCCCCAGGAGTGAAGATTGTCTTATTATAGTCAGCCACACTGTCATGCCTTATAGTATAATTAGGCATAATAATACTTGGTCCTGCAAGTCAATTGTCCAGGAGGCTGTGCTGAATAGGGTTTGTGACATAATTGCTCTCTAGCCTTTTCTACCAGCAAATCCTTGTAGATCATATTTTAATTGCATTTTTCATGAAGAAAATGTGTCAGAGGACAAAGTTCTTCTTCCAAAACAGCCATAAACTAATGTTTAATTGGCAAACACAAAAACTATGTTTGTTAGCGGTGTGACTTCACCAAAAAAAGAACAAAAAAGATTTAATTTCCTCTGCTTTTATCTCCCCCATCTTCTTGTTCCTCTTCCTCTCCGTCTCTCCTGCCCAGTTCCCTCCTCTTCCACTCCTCAGGGCTTAGTTCCTCTGTAGGAGAGAGCTAATGAAAGGCAATATGATAACACACATTGATTGAGAGTCACAATGACAATCCTTCCAATAGACAGCAGTGTGTAGGCAGACAGACAAACCTTAAACAGATTTGGAGTCCATGTTGAGTTACTCAGGGGATTCAACACACTACAGCACAGCACAACACAACAGGAGTTATGAAAACTAACGTAGAGGTGGTTCCAGGGCTGGCCCTGCACAAAACTTTATTTCAAAAATGTTGACTTCAGTTTAAAAGTGAATGTGTAGAGGATGATGGGAAGGGGGCACATGCTAAATATAAATACAAATACAAAACTAGGTCTAAAACCCATACCATACATGTCATTGGCCAATAAGCTAGTTTATTTACACTGAGCACTGTGAAGTATCTTGTTAACTGTCAGGAAATATACTAAGTATTTTAAATAAATGACATGGGGAGTTTTACTCTAATGACTGCAGAATCTGGCACCAATAACCATATTATGGATTAAACTCTTGGCATTTAAAGAAATATAGTCTTCAACATACAACTCAAACATCTGAGACATCCCTGATCCCCAGATTTTTGGTAAATTTTAATCCTAGACTGAGACATGTTATTCAAAAGTTGGAGTTCAGACATTGTTAGAATCATGCTAATTTTGCAGTTAGAAACCTTGGAGCCCCTTTCCTATAAGTGTGAACTGAGATACATTATATCTCATAAAAGAACCCCATTAGTGAATGTATACAGTACAGAAGGCAGCATTCTTTCTCAAGACAAACTGTTAATTATGGCAAAACAGGAAACTCAGATTAGTTCCAGTGCTCTGAAAGGTAAAAACAAAACAAAAAACAGGTTTGTACGGAGCTGTGCATTATACTTCTTTGGGGCAAAAAGGTATCGACTAAGTTAGTACAAAGGACTTAATTGTTTCTTGTTAGATGCACTGAAAAAACAAATGTATGGGACTACCTTTCTTCTAACATGAATTACTTACTGTTATGTTTCATCTCCTGTGTGGAATATATAAAATAGTCCAATCCTCTTAAACTGTAGGTTTTGAGAATCACTGAAAAATTATGACTTAAAAGAATCTAGAAAAATATATCCATACATAGTTTTTGCAACACATAGAAAGCTTTTAAAAGACACAGTATATGTTACTATATATAAACGTCATTTTATAGTACAGCCCTTTTTCTCTGTTCCTAAGCCCCAAAGTCTGCATTATATATTTATTCACACTTGCACATGCACACTCACACTTTCCCTCCCTCTGCCAGTGGCTCTCACAATTGTAAATTAAGCTAAATCTAAAACTGAATTTGTCTAAATTGCATTCAGTAACGAGAGGAGCACTTACTTAATTCTATTTTTAAGTGACTGCAAGGGTGCTTATGGTCCAGGAGAGGCATTCTTCTAGGTATGCTTTTTAAATCTAAATAATCAGATGAAGACATATCTGATTATGTTTTTGATATGGCTTGAATTCGGTGCTTTCTGATTGTTTAGGACATAGGTTTGCATGGTCTGCAGTATTGATGTTTGATGGTATTACAGTATGCCAGAAGAAACTAACTGGACTATAAGAAAAAATATTCAGGAATTCACATATACAGAACTATATCACAGGATTGTTCAGATAAAGACCTACAAGGAGAAGTCATAAGACTAAAAAAGCCAGTAATGAGAACGACACCTTGCAATATAAGAAGAAAAAAGAAAAATAATGGAAGAGAGATAGAGACCAAATTCACTGAGATTTAAAGTGCTGCCCTACTCTGAAATTTGCCTGTAACCATGACATTGTTGGGTTCTGTGTTATTGCTTCACAATGATTTCCAGATCAAATGTGCTTGGTTTACAAATTTTTTCCCCTCTTAACTGTTAGACTGGAAAACTCAACCTGGAATGTGAAAGTGAAGACAGAGTATTTTCTTCGACCATTAATTCTACCCAATTCTGGGCTGTAGTCAGCCCCTTTGCACTGCTCTTGCTGCATGGAGAGGCTAGAAAGCAATCACATCTCCCCACTGGGGAATTCTTCAGTATTTAGTTGAAATTGAACAATTTCCATGAAACATTTTGATTTTGATGCATCAACAAATTACCACCGTAAAACATGTTTTGTTGGAATTTTCCTGACGAGCTCATGACAGAAGCTTTAAGGGATATGTCAGTAGGAAAAACATATGAATGAAAAGTCTATTGGTTCTAGTGGGATGGAAATTGTCCCATCTTCCTATGTACTTTGCATCTGAAACCAAGGGCTCTTTTGGATTTACTGTGTCAGGCCAATGGCCCATCTAGCCCAGTATACTGTCTTCTAACACAGATGCTTCAGAGGGAATGAACAGAAGAGGGCAGTTACTGAGGGATCTATACCCTGTCATCCAGTACCAGCTTCTGGCAGTCACAGGTTTAGGGAGACCCAGAGCATGGGTTTGCACCCCTGACCATCTTGGGTAATAGCCATTGATGGACCTCCCCTTCATGAATTTATCTAATTCTTTTTTTAACCCCGTTATACTTTTGGCCTTCACAGCATCCCATGGGAAGAAGTTCCACAGCTTGACTGTGTTGTGTGAAGAAGTACCTCTGTATGTTTGTTTTAAACCTGCTGCCTATTAATTTCATAGGGTGACCCCTGGTTCTTGTGTTATGTGAAGGGGTAAATGACACTTCCTTATTCACTTTCTCCACACCAGTCATGATTTTATAGACCTCTATCATATCTTCCCCAGTCAACTCTTTTCTAAGCTGAACAGTCCCAGTCTTTTTAATCTTTCCTCAGATGGAATCTTAACCTTAACCCTAAACATTTTATTGCCCTTCTCTGTATTTTTTTTCCAATTCATATATCTTTTTTGAGATGAGGTGACCAGAATTGTACACAGTATTCAAGGTATGGGCATACCATAGATGTATATGATATTTATTGCAGGGCTTTGGAGCTGTGCTACGGCTCCGCTCCAGCTCCAGGCAAAAACCTGCAGTTCCACTGCTCCAGAGCTGCTCCGCGCTCCAGCTCTGGGCTCCGCTCCAAAGCCCTGATTTATTGTCTTATTGGCTATCCATTTCCTATGGTTCTTAACATTCTGTTAGCTTTTTTGACCACTGCTACATATTGAGCAGATGTTTTCAGAGAACTGTCCACAATCTCTCCAAGATCTCTTTCTGGAGTGCTAACAGCTAATTTATACTCCATCATTTTGTATGTAATGTGCATCACTTTGTGTTTATCAACACTGAATTTCATCTGCCATTTTGTTATCCAGTCACCCAGTCTTGTGAGAGTCCTCTATAATGCTTCACAATCAGCATTTGACTTAATTACTTTGAATAATTTGGTATCAGATGCAAACTTTGCCACCTCACTGTTTACCCCTTTTTTCCAGATAATGTATGAATATGTTGAACAACACTTGTCCCAGTAGAGATTCTTGGTTGACTCCCCTATTTACCTCTCATTATTGTGAAAACTGAGCATTTTTCTACCCTTTGTTTCCTGTCTTTAGTTACTGATCCATGAGAAGACCTCCACATATATCCCATGACTGCTTACTTTACTTAAGAGCCTTTGGTGAGGGAACTTGTCAAAGACTTTCTGAAGTCCAAGTATACTATATCCACTGGATTACCCTTGTCAACATATTTTTGACCTCCTCAAAGAATTCTAACAGATTGGTGAAACATGATTTCCCTTTACAAAAGCCATGTTGATTCTTCCCCAATATATGTCTGATCATTCTGTTCTTTATGATAGTTTCAACCAATTTGCCTGGTACTAAAGTTAGGGTTACTGGCCTGTAATTGCCAGGATCATCTCTTGGGCTTTTTTTAAAAAAAATGGTGTTACATTGGCTATCCTCCAGTCATCTGGCATGGAGGCAGATTTAAGCAATAGGTTACATATCACAGTTAATAGTTTTGCAATTTCATCAGTGAATTCCATCTGGTCTTGGTTACTTATTACTGTTTAATTTATCAATTTTTTCCAAACCTCCTCTATTGACACCTCAGTCTGGGACAGTTCCTTTGATTTGTCACCCAGAAAGAATGGCTATGGTGTGGGAACTTCCCTCACCAGCTTCTCTGCAACAGCCTTGTCTTCCTTGAGTGCTCAGTTAGCACCTCAATTGTCCAGTGGCCCCATTGACTGTTTAGTAGGATTCCTGCTTCTGATGCTTCCCCCCCCCTGCTGATTTTTGTGTCTTTTGTTAGTTGCTCTTCAAATTCTTTTTTTGGCCTGCCTAATTATACTTTTACACTTGATTTGCCAGCATTTATGTTCCTTCCTATTTTCCTCAGTAGGATTTGACTTTCAATTTTTAAATGATGCCTTTTTGCATCAACAGCCTTCATTACTGTGCTGTTTAGCCATGGTGACAATTTCTGGTCCTCTTACTGTTTTTTTTTTTTTTTTTTTTTTTTTTAATATGAGGGCATTCATTTAATTTGAGCCTCAATTACAGTGTTTTTAAAATGTGTCCATGCAGTTTTCAGGCATTTAACTTTTGTGATGGTTTTTACTTTCTATTTAATTAGCTTCCTCATTTTGTGTAGTTCCTCTTTTTGAGGTTAAATGCTACTGTGGTGTGTTTCTTTGGTATCCCCCCAAGGAAGTTAAATTTAATTATAACATGGTTTCTATTACTGAGAGATTTAACTATACATCTCTTGAACCAGATACTTTATGCCACTTAGGACAATATCAAGAATTGCCTCTCCCCTTGTGGCTTCCAGGACTCACTGCACCAAGAAGCAGTGATTAATGGTGTCTAGAAATTTTATCTCTGCATCCCATCCTGATGTGACAAGTACCCAGGTGAGAGGAAACTGATGAAGAACTGTAGGCAAATTCTTCATCATATTAATATGTAAAATATTCAAACAGTAAGTGCACAACCATCCATTCAGCCAAAGTACTGAACCAATTTGGCAGACAAAATATTGTGGTATAATAGTAAGGTGAAGGATTAGAGGGGAAAGCCAAAGAACAGAGCAGGAATATAGGAACAGAGGATGTTGGTGAAATAAGGAGGAAATGGATGGTGGGACAAGAACAATACAATCCCTACTCTTATTACCCCCACAAAAGAGACAGGGAATATGGTCGACTCAGTAAAGCTGTAGTCAGAAGCCAAAATAGTAAAGTTCCATCTGCGAAAATTGGCTTTGGTGTTCACACAAACAAAATTAAAGGAAAAATGAAAAATGTTTTGCTTTCAGACAAGATGGCCAAAATATGTTTTTTTTCTCAATATTTTTGCCAAAATTGACCCCTACAAACAAGAAAGTTGTCCTTCTCATTTAAGAAAAGAGTAAATGTTAACCTGATATCTGACTCCGTATAATCAAACAGATTCACATAGGTTTGGTATTAAGTAACTGACCCATCAAGCCCACCATTCATGGAACTCCCATTAAAATATCATTTGGTTATTGTTAGTTTTGATTCAGCAACTCTGTTTATTCATTTCAAAGTTAGGAGTAGTCTGGGTAAAATTAAATTATCCTCACCCCCAAATTCTGTTCTAGCTTGAGGAAAACTTAACCAAATATTTTTTAGAGGAGACACTAAAAATGTTGTCACTTTAAATGAAATTTGTTGTGAGCCAGCTCAAATCTGACATCAAAAACATATTAGAAGGGAAATGCTAAGCAGTATACAGTACACCATGGAACTAATCCAAAAATGTATACACAGGTTTGGTTATATACAGGAGAAAAAATATTTGATTATAATTATTCAAATTAAAGCTTGAACCCTGCTAAAATAGAAATGGACCTGAATCTTCCCCCTTCTCCTGAACCAAACTCGCTCCAAATGTTTGACATTCAAAATTTAGTTTAATTTGTCATCAATCTCACATGCCTCTATATCTTATTTCTGGTCAAGACTGGAAGCAGAAATTTCAAAATAGTAAGAGTAGGTGGGAAGTTCCCCTAGTTCAAGTTCTGAACAATCAGCAATAAACCAGTAGGTGTAATTTAACCCCTGAGAGTCAAACATATGAGGTTCAATTTGGGTAATCCATGCAAACCAAACCCCACAGAGTTTACAAACATATACTCCAAACATTTTGATATAAAACTATAAGCTCCTAGGATTTGTATTTGGAGGACAAAATGTGTAAATGGAAAGACCACTTTCCAGGTCTAGCTCACTCACACAACGTTTGTCTTACCCCTATATACCTCTTCACCATTATAAATGTACTGAATGACTAGTAGTTCAGTATTCAAAAGTTCACTGCACAAGTTTAGGCCTGGTCTACACTTGAGGGGGGCAGGGGTGGATCTAAGTTACGTAACTTCAGCTATGTGACTAACGTAGCTGAAGTCGACGTACTTAGATCTGCTTACCGCGATGTCTTCACTGCAGTAAGTCGACCGCTGACGCTCTCCCGTCGACTCTGTCTGCGCCTCTCGCCCTGGTGGAGTACCGGAGTTGACAGGAGAGCGCTAGACGCAATAAATCGACCCCCACTGGATCGATCGCTGCCTGTTGATCCAGAGGGTAATGTAGACAAGCCCTTACTAATAAATAAAATTGTAATGTCTCATCAGGCATATTGACTATGTTTACAACTATTTCCTTTTTCATTCCAGAACCATGTCAGGAGCTTATTTCTATATTAGTGACACTTGTCAATTATTTGAATGAATTGTTACAAAACAAATGGAAACAGAGTGAAAATTATGAACTTGATTTTAATTAGCTAAACAACAAGTGATGTCTTCAAAGACTTGAACATTCAGATAATAAATTACCTAGTTATTTAGCATGAAATGCACCAATTGTTGGTGTTGCAGCTGGAGAAGCACATCTTTCAGTTATGCCAAATGGCTCTCAAATGCCTATCACCTTGTATTTATCACGAGCCAAAAGAAAGCAGTGCTCAGACAAAGAGGAGTTCAGAGGCTATTCTGTAAACTTTTAGGTATGGTACAGCTTAAAGGCAAAGGGCCTAATTCTGCCATTATATACACTACAGTATATGCTCCCACCTCAGACACTGGGACACATCGTAACTTTACAAGCTACTCTGGGTCAGAGAGAGCACATAGCTTCACTGCCCCAGTGAGCAGAGGATGAACTGTGACTCAGTCAGAATTCCTCCCAGATCCCTCTTGCTCTGGGAAGGGAGTACATTTCTTCACCCTTTTTCATGGTTCAGCATTCTCCACACTGAACATTTTCCTGGATACCTAATATGGGTAGGTCAAGCCGGGGGTTCTCTTATGAATCACCCTTTTCCACCCTCTTGCTCACAGTGGAAGTGGCAGCCTGGGAGCTCCTGCTTTCCTCCCTATTGCCAGAGTCACAATCTGAGCAAGATCAGGAAAGGAAGGAAGATGGACCTTACTTCCTCTTACTCCCCTATTCTGCTCACTAAAGACTGTAATAATCTAGGTCAAAGGGGGTTGTACCTATTGAGTTCGGGGAGGGGGGGCATGAGCCCACCCACATCTAAAGGCCTATCCCCCAGCCTAAGGGAAGGAGCCACTGAACTCAGGGCTCACATGAGGTTGGGGGACAACTAATGAAATACAGGGACAGGAGTGAGTTCATAGGGTCAGAAGCAGGGAGCCAGAGGGGAACACCTAGCAGAGAACCCTGGGCAGTACCCAATGCTCCTCAAAGGCATCCAGGCATGCCAGTGGACATGGCCCAGAGGAATTCTGCCCGGAGACATGACCTGAGGGAGGAGCGGAAATAGGCCCCACAATTGGAGAGCACCTCCCCATCCAACAGCCTCCTCCTAGTAGGATGGACGGCCACCTGGGCCAGAGACAGGAGGAGGTTGATGAGGAGGTCTCACAATTTCGTGGGGCCATGGGTGGGGTGAGTGTAAATCAGGAGGTGTGGGGAAAAGTGCAGCCAGAACCTAAAGAGAAAGTTCTGCAGGAGCCATAAAAGTGGCTGCAACCTGGCACACTCAATGGAAATGTGTGCCAAGGTCTCCCAAATGCTACAAAAGGGGCAAGTGTGTGTGTGTGTGGGTGAAATACGCAAGGTACATGCCCATGCACATGGCTCAGTGAAGGAGCCACCGATTAGTATCCCCGGTGGGCTATGGGACCAGGATGGAATACAGACTGGCACAACAGGGGTCCTCACCCTCCACAGGCAGTAGAAGGTCCTGCCACTTGGTGTCAGGGTGGGACATGAGGGTGAGGAAGTGAAGAGTATGTCACACAACTCAAAGGGGGGTGTAGCTAAATACCTGGAGGCAGAACTGAGACCAATGAGATGTGCAGAGAATGTAGGTCAAAAAACAAATATGACAACATAGGCACTGACTCTGTGGGTGCTCCAGGGCTGGAGCACCCACAGAGAAAAATTAGTGGGTGCTTAGCACCCACCGGCAACCAAGCTCCCCCTTTGCCCCCCCCCCCAGCGCCTCTCTGCAACTTAGGGTGACCAGACAGCAAGTGTGAAAAATCGGGACGGGGGTGGGAGGTAATAGGAGCCTATATAAGAAAAAGACCCAAAAATCGGGACTGTCCCTATAAAATCGGGACATCTGGTCACCCTACCGGTGCAGCTCGTTGCCCCGCTGATCACTCCTCCCCTCCCTTCCAGCACCTCCCGCCCACTGCAAACAGGTGTTTCATGGCATGCAGGTTGGCTCTGGGAGGGAGGGGGAAGAGCAGAGATGGGGCACGCTCGCGGGAGGAGGCAGAAAGAAGTGGGGAAGAGGCAGGGCAGGGACGGGGACTTGGGGGAAGAGGTGGAGTGGGGGTGGGGTCTGGGGCAAGGGGGGTCGAGCACCATCTGGGTAGAGGGGAAGTCAGCACCTGTGTATGCCAAGTTTTCTTGGAGGCTTAACTTTACTTGAAAAAAGAGGAAAGAAAAGGAAGAATAATTTTGAGATGGAAAATTAAAAGGCTTGTTTAATGGTTCAGTCCATATTCACTTCTTTCCTCTCCCCCACTTTCCCATATTTGATGAGGTGGGGGTTGGAACAGGATGAAAAATCCATCTGGTATTTAGCTTTGCTTTCCAGTTTTTATCTTGTGCCTGTGCTTTATAATGGCTATTACGCAAATTAAAGGGAGTTTAGGAAGTCATTGTACACTTAGAATCATGACAGTAAAAATATTTGTCTTTATTAGCTTATTTTCATCTCCCTTATTCTCCTACATCTCATTCCTCCCAGATCTTTTCTGAACTCTCTTTTTAATAGTGCTTTAAAAAATGTGACTGTTATTCACAAAGTCATAACAGCACTGTGCTGGTCCACCTACT
The DNA here is from genome assembly GCF_028017835.1 of Emys orbicularis. Taxonomy (NCBI): domain Eukaryota; kingdom Metazoa; phylum Chordata; order Testudines; family Emydidae; genus Emys; species Emys orbicularis. Next base: position 90,193,339 of record NC_088687.1, on the reverse strand, counting down.
CTCTGATGCTATGCCAGCTCTTTGTAAAGGTAGTGCTGCAGCAGCAGTATGTCCCCAGCACTGGTTCTTCATTATAAGCCCAGCTTGATCTGATCAATGTTCTCAGATAAGCCTCCCTGTAAATTACAATGAATTTCCCAGCCCCTGGCGTTCTTGCTCAGAGATAATCCTTTAAGCTGTTAAGCATGTCTATGTTGTGGTCCTCAGCTATAGGTCAATCCTGTTCCACAGCAACCCTCAGTCTCTTATGGCAACTTGGTATTCTGTTCTGCTACTTCTCCAGAGGAGTCCTCCTTATTTTGTCCTCAGTCATCATTGCTTTAAAAATCATAATTTGCTTGCTCCAATGTTGCCTTCTGCACTCAACCTACTTGCCTCTCAGGTTTTACAGAGCTTGACTGGCAAGCACTAGTCTCCTTCTGGTCCAGTAAGAGTCTTGTAACAATCCAAGTTCTCATTCTAGACCAAAAGTCAAATTCAACTGTAGCATAAGCAGGTTAGTCCCATCTAAGTGTATGAAAGTTCCATTAAATTACAACAAGTTTAAATTTGATCCCAATAACTAAATGTCTATTATCTACTGCTTAAGAACACACGTCTTTGCTGGCTACAGAAAGCAGCTTTAGCAACCCAACACTGGTCCTGAGGACTGTGCCCAGAGTATACTGTGACGAGTACTGGCAACAAGTTCAAATATATTGAATTCCTTAAGGAAAAATATTTACTCTTTTGGAGCCCAAGAAAATCAGAAGTCTCTTAATAAACTAAAATGCACAGATTTTGCTTTCTTGGCATAGCACTTTGAAATAATTAGCACTTGATAAATCACAGCAGCATTGGAGCATTTGCAGAAAAACATTTCACACATGACAAAAGGATAAATACAATGTGAGGGGGTGAAGAGTAGAAAGCATTTGTGGGGTATATTGCATTATTATTTGTATTTCATGAATTGTAAATGAATTATATTTCAGTAAAAAGCAACAGAGGGTCCTGTGGCACCTTTAAGACTAACAGAAGTATTGGGAGCATAAGCTTTCGTGGGTAAAACCTCACTTCTTCAGATGCAAGAACCTCACTTCTTACCCACGAAAGCTTATGCTCCCAATACTTCTGTTAGTCTTAAAGGTGCCACAGGACCCTCTGTTGCTTTTTACAGATTCAGACTAACACGGCTACCCCTCTGATATATTTCAGTATTGCACTATAATAAAAAATATAACAAAGGAAAGACATACTGTACTGCATCAATTTTAATTATTCCTGCATCAGCTTTTGTTACAAGACCAATGCCTAAAGTTATGACATGCAGGTTTCCAATATGCAGAATTGGATTTCACTGTGTTTAGTCCAGAAGTCACATTTGTATATAAAAAAAGAAAACAAAAAACACCTAATAATAGGTATAGCAAGCCATAAAATGGCTTGTACTGAGAATTCATGAAACATTCATCACATCCAGTGAATCAAAGCAGAATTCAAAGGCAGTGACATTCACCAGCCTACAAAGACTTCAATGAGACCAGGCAAATACTGCAAGCTTGAGGAAAAACTACAATTTAAAGGGACAGAATGTTTGCAATCAGATACTGTATTCGCCAGTGATTTCAACAAAAGTGAGCTGATTACATGTAACAATAGCTAAGAGCACTGATGATATCTAGTCTTCTTGCATGCTCTTCATAGTTGAAGCAATGTATTTGTTCACAGCACATAATTCTGTTCTTTTCCAGGACAGTGAGTAAAAATGAATCCCATGTAATCAAAATGTGATAAAAAGCCAGACTTACAATACAGGAGAGAGTTGGCTTTACTCTGAGTAGCAATGGACAACACATAGCTGACATAACCCACATCAAAAACAGAATTTGTTTTTGTTAGTTTTTTTATTGAAAGTTAGGCAGTGTTTATTTTTTATTGGTAGGTAGGCAGGCACTGATCTATGATTTTTTCCCCCCGCTGGTCTGTGGTAGCTATATTATATTACTGGGATACTGTGCCTGTGACAACTATAACATCATGCATGGTGTGATGGGGGTCACCCAACACCAGCCTGGGCAGGGTTAATGAGGCTGAGAAGGGGCCAGTTAACGAGCTACGCCACAGTAGAAGGGAATGAGATGGCCTAAGTAATTCCCTGAATGATGACAGTGCCCAGCAGAGAAGGAACAAATGGGGGTAGACTAAAGCCAGGAAGCTGGCAACAAAAAGGGGCTAGAAGGGGTAGTTTGTAGTCACTCCCTGGGAGTAGGAGTTTGAGTTGGTACAACCAGGAAGCAGGGTGGGAAGCCAGAAGCTGTAGGAAGGAGTCCAGGGAAAGAGCAGCAGGGTCTGAGGGAAAGCAGACCACAGTTGCCAAATATAGAGTCCCTGGACTGGAAGCTGAGTAGTGAACAGGCCTAGGTTCCCCACCAGCCACCGGGGGAGTTGTAATGAGAGGCCTGGACTTGACATGAATCACAGCCATCTTGTGTATGGAGTTAGCATAACCCTCAGCCATCTTGTATGCTCAGCTACCATATGTTGGAAACAAAAATTATAGAGTCAGGAAAATTCATCCTTAGCAGATAGAAAAAATACCTGCTGCAGCTGCAGCATTACTAACAGGAAGAGATGCAGTGAAATCACAGATTCATGGGAATAGAAGGAGTATGGACAAGCTAATCTTGCAAGTTACTTACTGAGTGCCTGTGTGCATTTCTTGTTAAAAAGATGCTTTTGCTGATAAGTAGAAATTATAAGGTTTTGCTGTTGCCAAGAAAATTGTTTTAGCTCATTAAGGGTTATAAGTGTGTAAATTTATTGTATAGTCATGCTTTAAGTAAAATGATTGTTTAAGGCACAGATAAGAAAAAAAACGCATTTCAACTATATAATGAGGATCAAAAGAAAGCTCATTGGAACTCCAGGAAACAGCTGAAGACCAAAGCTGCCAGAACTCTTAACCCCTGCACGACCATACTTTGCAGAAACCAGAGGCCCAGATATGATGTCCGGAGACATCCATCTGCTTTATTGGGAGTGGTGAGCATTAGATGCTTTGTATGCGTATTCTGCTAATTATTTGGTTAATAAATACATGTATATGTTTAAGGATATTCACTGTGTGAAGGCTCTTTCACTGGCAAAAAGTCCCACTAACCCATACAGGGCCATTGGAACCCCAGGCATAGGGAGAGTAGGGAATGGGAGCCCTAAATTGTGTGGGTAACAAAGTGGCATAAACCATCAGGGCAGTGTATGAGAAAACTACTTGGGACTGTTGGTATGGAAAGACTCTGATACCCCAGAAGGGGAGACTATAGAGACCTGGCTGGAGGGCCAAGCCACGAAGACAGAGTACCCTGAGTCAAAGGGAGTGAGTGGAAAAATGGCAGGGCATGCAGTGTGCAGCAGAAGGAGGTGTCAGACCTGAGTGGAGCTAATCCCCAGGTAGTAGGCACCCCTAGCAGTGAGTACAAAGCCGCATGACACACGGGTTTCATCATAAACAGTGACAGATAGAAAACTTGGATGAGTTTTCTGTCTGATTATAGGTATAATCTTTTAAAGAACTTAATGTTTACAAACAGGATTGGGTGAAACTAAGAGTAAGGAGAGAGCAGCTTTAAAATCAGAGTGGTATTTCAGAACGAAGCCAAATTCAAGCTCGGTATGCTTTGAGGTTTCACACAGTTCCTAAATGAATAGAATCAAAGTTATTAAAAGAGAGAAGTAATGCATGCATAAAGGGAGATGTGAGAAATTCACACTGTTCATCGCATACAGATTTCATTATATTAAAAACAATATGTCCAGATGTATCTCTGTTTCAAAGGTGAAGCGACTGCAGGAATTTATTTAATAAACTATTGGCCACCTTTAATGAAATGAATTTCCCTTATCACTCCCCTCAGTTGTCTTTTGAAGTATATGCGTTCATCTTTGAAAATTTAATTTCCATTCTTGAAAAGGTAATTGACTGTCAATGATATAGCCTCAAAGGAAAAGAATAACTTTCATTTTTCATTACATTGAAAAAGAACACATCAGTGTCCCTTTGGTGACAGTTTCCAAAAGAAATGGACAATGATTCTCCAATGTTCACTTGTTGAGAGTCTTTGCTTCAGGTCACAATGAACATGTCTTCATTGTCTCTGAAGCTATCGAGGCCTTTCACATTGATGATGCTGTCAGTTTTTACATTCCCTAAGGGAGCGGTTATTGATCTCACAGGGGCACTTGTCTTAAATTCCCAGACAGGCTTTTAAAGAGTGCCAGAAGAAAGAGAATAGGCTTGAATGTTTGGTTGTAATTTCACAGATTTCTGCAGCTCACACTCAATACAAGAGGCATGCATTTCCTCTATTGTAAATAAAATATTGTTTTCAAACAAAATCATTTTCCTCATTCTCCTGAGCTCAGTCTTAACTGCACTGGCCTGTGTCTGGAGATTGTCAAGACTTAGAGGAAAAATAAAAATGATGTCACACCAAAATGGGAAAATCTGAGCCCACTAAGATGAAAAATGCAATTTAACCTTTAAGTCTTTGAGTAAATTGTGATTTTCTTATCCTCTGGAGGAGAGACTGCAAATGGGATTATCAACCAGGCAGTACTTTTAAACGGGTCTCATTTTCCATCATTGTGCTTATTCCAACTAACAACTGGATATGTATTGATGGAAAATGAAGCCTTGTTATTAGCTAAAGTAAAATAAATCTTATCAACTGAAAAAAAAATCCTCTTGCATGACATACATTAGGATAGGATGATGGCACGATGTTACACAAGGATGGGAGAATCTATCTGGATTTAATAAGACTCCACTCTCTAAATATTCATTAACCTTTAGAAACTAACTTGAATTGAAACTTTTTGGAGTCTCTGAAATACTGAGATAATTATACAATGCAGAAGGGCAGGTGGGGATAGTTGACATTTAAGGTTATTTAATATTTTCTAAGGCACGAGAGAGTAGGTGCCCAACCCCTAATGACTTTCAATAGGCCTAACTCACCTCTATTTCTTTGAAAAATTCCCCTTAAAATTACAGAGATGCAAATACATTTTTATCCCTATTTGTTACTTGTCTAAGTTATGGGACTGGTACTATGTCTCCAGTCTGGACTGTGCATATCTCATTATAAGAACCACCAGACTCCAAAGAGTAATTTCTGAACACTGTACATGTGGGGGATTTCTAGCCCAATTTTGCACACTTAATAAGTGGAAACAAAATATTACGTGTTTATTCAAATACAATTCACTCTGTGAACATCTGGTGGTTCACCAATCATTAATGTAGAGCTCAATCATTGTCTGTTCTCCTTTTGCTGCAAATGCTTAACTCCCATTTACACTAAGGAGCTATGTACATGTAGCTAGGCAAAAACACCCATGGAGATTACCCAATAAGGTACATGTAAAGGGTAACAAAGAATGGCAAGGAAAGAAACATCCCAGAGTATAGTTACTTCTGGTACTTTGAATATGATGGAAGCAGGATACAATATCACACTTTGCTCATGCAGATGAGTCGGTGGAGTGCTGTGGGTTTTATAGGAAAAGTCACAGATCTGGAAGAATGCATGGATTCCACATCAACATGAAACAAACTAACCTTGTTGGCTTGTGTGACAGTTATAGCAAACCAACAGTTCAGCTGACTTTTAATGCTTTATTCAAGGGATTTATATGTTAGGCTTTATGTTTCTTCCAGCTGCTGTACTTCCATATGCATAAAATAATGATGCAACATAATCGGGTGAGTGAGAAAAGGCTCAGTCCAGTGTCAAACAAACAGGGAAAAATCACTTCTAATTCCTTAAAGGTTTTTTGAAGAATGTTGCTTCCCGTGTTAATTCCTTTTACTTGTTGTTACCCCCAAACCTTCTTGTCTGTCCCTCCCACTTAGACGTTAAACATTCAATCAAGGGGTGGAGATGTTCACATGGGGAGGGAAGGGGAAGGAGGGAACTTCCACATGCAGATCTCCCCCAGCCAAAAGAACATTTGCTCTCCCACTGCCCTGACCACCCTGGAAACCATGTGTGGTTGGAGAGGAGTGGAGACAGGATAGGGTGGGGGATTGACTTGTTTCCCTGGCCTTAAAGAGTTTAGGCAGAAACTGTAATACAGTTTAATGCCATATGGTCTTTTCAGTCATTTCCTTTCCAGGGGATGCAGGAATAGCAACACTTGTGAGGAGTTCCTGGTAGCATGGCTCCAAAGAACCAATGGAACCATGTGGGCAGCAGCAGCCAGAGCCATTGCAGATCTAAGATGATGTCAGACTAGGGGATGGATAATGTGGTGGAAACCTCTGTGTGAGATCCATGAAGTGATTTCCTCCCTACAGCTCCTTCTCATGATCTTATTAGTCAAGGGCCCTTACACCTTTTTGTAGAGACCCTCCTACCCCTGAGAGAGAGCTGGGCACAGGACTCTGCTGTAATGAATATAAAGGGAATGCTGAGATTCCTGGATGCAGACAGAGATTGTAGTTCTCCCTGACTCTCCAGATTGCAGATCAATTAAATGTAATTGCTTAACATTACTCTGGACTGAATAGTCATGGAAGGTGCTTTGACTACAGCTGGGCAGGAGAGGACTTCCTGTCCCATGACAATCTGAGATTTTGAAGATTTGCCCATCCTGAATTGGAATAAAAAAAGTCAAAATCTTCAAAAATTTTGTGAACCAAAAATATTTTTTAAAAATGATGTCAATAGAAACATTTTGTTTCAATTTCAATTTGTTTTACTCTAAATAGCTTATTTTTTAAAACAAAGTAATTTTGAACCAGAAAACTGAATTTTTTGCATTAAAAATTCAGAATGAAACATATTGACAATTTCAAAACTATGTTTCAAAATATTTTTGAGTCAAAAAGTTTTCTGAAACCACCCCTTTCCTGTGAAAACTTTTGGCTTTGATGAATCAGCATTTTGTGTCAAAAAGATGTTTACTCAAAAAATTCCCAGGCTGCTCTATTCTCACTACACTAAATCCTGAATGGTGTATTGAAAAACATTCAGAAACACTAAAAATGCTACTTCTTGACATATGCAAAACCTCTGAATTAGCTTCAACATTTCAACCAAGGACAGAAATTCAGGCAGAGATCTTTAAATGTCAATAAGAAATGACAATATATCATTGTTATAAAGGAAGGCTTTATGTTCCATAGACCAGATTTGATTCTCCTAATGTTAAGAGCTAAATTAAATAAAGGGAATTATAAGGCTCCCTGTCACTACACCTGAATCCAATGGGGATTTTTTTATTTATAATCATCAAACTCCATTATAGTCTCTCCAGTTCTCCTGAAATCACTGCTACCAGTATTAAGGAAGACTAAAAAATATGGGAAGCTTTCAAGGCCAGACATTTGTAAAGATTCCCTGATTGGGATAGATTAGAGATAAGACTTCCAGGTTAGATGCTGATGTCAATATTTTATAGTCTGTTTATGACAAAAAGGCGCTCGTATGGCATTCTGAAAACTTACCAAGTAGAAAGGGACAGGGATAAGGGCTATTCTCAGTGTTGATGGAAGAATGTCCCTTCAAACCAATAACCATGCAAGTTCTCATCTCAGGTATTGTATATGAGAGTGGAATCTGATCCATAATATTTAATGATAGCGGCATCTGGCATAAAAGAGGTTAGAATGTGGTCCATGTTATGCAACTATTTAAAATATATTAGGCACTGTTGGGCAGACTGCCAGAACTCAAGGAATGGCATAACTTCAGACATGCCAATATCTTGTTAAACTTCAGACTTGGCTGTCAGTTTTTACCTGCAAGAATTTATATAGATTTGTAGGAAGGTTAAATGAACTTTCCCGAGTTTGTTTTAATAAGGCATCTAAACTCCAATACTAGCTGAATATCAGAAAATTCATTATTGCTCTGTGAACACATCAGCCTAAAACAATTTAACATAACACATTAGGTTGCATTTTACATTACTAAGGCCTTCTCCATACTAACATTTTTCTTACATTCTCCTACCAGTCATGTGGGAGCTCTAGCACAGACCAGCCACTGGTGTTTTTACCACCATGTTGACTAATCATGCTCAGAGCAGAGTTTAAAGTATATGACAAAGATTGCCAAGTCCTTATCAACAACTCAGACTTTAAGGCCAGAAAGGACCATCATGATCATCTAGTCTGACCTCCTGAACATTGCAGGTTATAGAACCTTGCTCACTCACTCCTGGAATAGACCCATAAGCTTTGGCTGAGTTAGTGAAGTCCTCAAATCATGGTTTAAATACTTCAAATTATAGAGAATCTACCATTTATTCAAGTTTAAGCTAGCAAGTGACCCTGCCCCGTGCTGCAGAAGAAGACAAAAAGAAAAAGAAAAGAAAAACCAAGGTCTCTGCCAATCTGAGCTAAGGGGAAATTCCTTCCTGACCCCAAATAGGGTGATCAGTTGAACCTTGAACATTTTGGTAAGACCCAACAGCCAGACCCCGGGAAGAATTCTCTGAAGTAACTCAGAGCCCTCCCCCACTAGGGATATTTGCTACTAGCAGTTGCAGATCAGCAACAAGCCATTGTAGGCAGTCTCATTGTACCATCCCCTCCATAAACTTATCAAGCTCAGTCTTAAAGCCAGTTATGTTTTTTGCCCTGACTGCTCCCCTTGGAAAACTTCATTCTTCTGAGGATTCGGAACCTTCATCTAATTTCAAGCCTAAACTTGAGATGGTCAGTTTATATCCATTTGTTCTTGTGTCAACATTGGTGCTTAACTTAAACAACTCCTCCCTCTCCCTGATATTTATCCCTCTGATGTATTTTATAGAGAGAAATCATATCTCCACTGAGCCTTCTTTTGGTCAGACTAAACAAGATAAGCTTTTTGAGTCTCCTCTCATAAGGTAGGTTTTCCATTCCTTGTATCATCCTAGTAGCCCTTCTCTGCACCTGCTCCAGTTTGAATTTTATCTTTCTTCAACATGGGAAACCAGAACTGCACACAGTATTCCAGATGAGGTCTCACTAGTGCCTTTTATAATGGTACTAATACTTCCCTATCTCTACTGGAAATACCTTCTCTTATGCATCCTAAGACTGCATTAGCCTTTTTCACAGCTGCATCACATAGTCATCCTGTAATCAAGCAATACACCCAGGTCTTTCTCCTCCTCTGTTGCTTCCAACTGATATATCTCCAGCTTATAGCAAAAATTCTTATTGTTGTTAATCCCTAAGTGCATGACCTTGCACTTTGGACTATTACATTTTATCCCATTTCTATTACTCCAGCTTTCAGTCATCCAGATCTTCTTGTATGATATTCTGGTCCTCCTCCATATTGGCAACACTTCCCAAATCTGTGTCATCCACAAATTTTATTAGCACACACCACCTTTTTGTACCAAGGTCATTAATAAATATTTTAAATAAGATTGTCCCTAAAACTGATCCCTGAGGATCTCCACTAGTAACTTCCCTCCAGCCTGACAGTTCATCTTTCAGTATGACTCATTGTAGTCTCCCATTTAACCAGTTCCTTATCCACCTTTTCGTTCTCATATTAATCCCTATCTCCTCCAATTTAACTAATAATTTCCCATGTGGAATTGTATCAAATGCCTTACTGAAATCCAGGTAGACTAGATCTACTGTATTTCCTTTGTCTAAAAAGAAGTTCAAGTTGGTTTGGCACAATCTACCTTTTGTAAAATCATGTTGTATTTTATCCCAATTACCATTTACCTCCATTTCCTTAACTACTTTCTCTTTCAAAATGTCTTCCAAGACCCTGCATAGAATTGAGGTCAAATTTACAGGCCTGAACTTTCCTGAATTACTTTTCCCCCCCATTTATTAAAAATAGGTACTATATTAGCAATCCGCAGTCAAAGAGTACAACCCCCGAGTTCACAGATTCATTAAAAATCCTTGCTATGGGTCTTACAATTTCATGTGCCAGTTCCTTTAATATACTTGGATGGAGATTATTCACCCCTTTCCCCGATTTATTCTCTTTAAGATGTTTGACTTCCACCTTGGATATGGTAATTTCCACTTCATATACATGGGCAGCGTGTATAAAAGGCTGCTGACCCACCGCCGTACACCTGGGCCGTGGTGGCCCTGCCCCTTCCCCGAGTCCCCCACCATCTGCTGCTGCCTGCCTGCTGCTGCTCCCTGCATCCCTCCTCCTGGGGCATAGGGGAGTGAAGAGGGAACCCAGCGAGCTAGCGGTGAGTGGGTGAGTCAGGCGGCTCGCTCAGCTGTGCAGTAGCACGGGGGAGGCTAGCTGGGGCCGACAGCTTGGCTCGGCATGGCTGAGGCCGGCTGCGTGGCTTGGCCTGGCCCAGCATGGCCGGGGCTGGCTCGGGGCTTCCACTTCTTTGTTTTCTTGTTATTTATATGGCTAGAGAACCTTTTACTATTGGTTTTAATTTCTTTTGCAAGGTCCAACTCTGCTTAGCTTTTGGTAGTTCTCACTATTTCCCTACAGTATCAGAGGGGTAGCCGTGTTAATCTGGATCTGAAAAAAGCAACAGAGGGTCCTGTGGCACCTTTAAGACTAACAGATGTATTGGAGCATAAGCTTTCGTGGGTGAATGCCCACTTCGTTGGATGCACGACGAAGTGGGCATACACCCACGAAAGCTTATGCTCCAATACATCTGTTAGTCTTAAAGGTGCCACAGGACTCTCTGTTGCTATTTCCCTACACTTTCTGACCTCCAAGAAGTAGCTTTCCTTACTGATCCAGCTCATCTTCCATTTCTTGTAGGTGTTCTCTTAATAACCTGTTCATCCAGCTTGGTCTGCAACCTTTCCCTATGATTTTTTCCCCTTGCTTGGGATTCTGGCTTCAGATAGTTTCTGCAACTTTGACAAAGTAATTCCAACCCTCCTCCACATTTAGATCCTTGAGTCCTTCATTGCAGTCCGCTTCCCTAACTACTTCCCTTAATTTTTTTAAGTTTTCCCTTTTGAAATTAAGGGCCCTAATTGCAGATCTATTTTTGTTTATCCTTCTGTTTAGTTTAAACTTCCATTTAAACATTTAGTTTCAACTTAATTAGCTCATGATCACTTGAACCAAGGTTGATCCCTACAAACAGTTTTTCTATGAAGTGCTCACCAGTCACCAGTACCAAATCTAAAATAGCATCACCTCTTGTAGGTTCGGTGACTATTTTGTGAAGAAATCTGTCAGCTATCACATCCAGGAAAATTTGGGTCCTACTATTATTAGTAGTATTTGTCCTCCAATCTATAGCTGGGAAGTTAAAGTCTCCCATAATCACTCAATTCCACTAGTCTTTATTTCATAAAAGAGGTCTCTATCCTTCACTAAGAAACAAAAATAATACTAAAAACCCTAGCTATATAAACAGTGAGTAGTTTAATATCTTGGATTTAACACTAGTAGTAATGATTCAAGTTCAGCACAGAATCAGTATAAGCCCCATGCCACTGACTGTATCTGTGTTGATTAAACTCAAGCAGACATCATTGGAATCCAGAGAAGGGATTGGAAAATGTTCATTTATCAACAAAAAATGCAAATAAAAACAAGTTTTCCACAATCAGGGAAGGAAATTCTATACCTGCAAATTCAGATGATATGCCATATTTTGGATGAAAAAATAAAATATACTTAAGGTGTTTTCGTAATCTTTCTGGAAACCAAGTACAAATGTACAAAAGAGCACTTCACTGAAGGTTTAGTCCCATTACAAACTCACTTTTTTCTGATTGATAAAATTAAAATAGGCAAGTTGGGTGAGTAGATGGTTAAAATAGCTAGATTAATGCAACTGGATATAGTGAGACAAGAGTAAGGAAACACAATCAAGAGTGCAAAGGTTTAGATATTGAAGTGTTCAGATGGAATATTTATGAATCCACTCTATGGGCCTGATACCACTCTCTGGAAATTGCTGATATTTGGGAAACATCAAAGATTTGTATTATGGATTGGAGAGTTGTTGTTGGTTTTTTTTTTTTTTTAATTTATTTAGATTTTAAAAGATCCATTCTCACAAAATCATAGCCATGTATTTACAACCATATGCCTATTTTTTTCTTCAGCTAGCACCTAGGAGGCTTTATTTAACTAAGTTATGCACGCTGTGTTATCAGCACCACTGCTGATGAGTGGGCTGCTTCAAGAATCCTGGATTAAAATCAGCATCATTTCCCCCACATACATATACTTAAAGAATGTATAATACAATATTGTACAGGTTTTGTAAGAGATTCCAGTAAGTACTGTCGTGGCCCACTAATGTATTTCCAGACTTTGGTTGCGGAAAATAATGTGTCAGAAATCCACATCTTATATGTAGTAAATTATACAATTTTGTCTTAAAGTATTAAAAATAAAAAGTGAGAATGAGGGGAAAGAGTGAGATTTCCCCATGTATAATATATATTAGTATTAGTTATGACTGCACTTTTGGGTAATGATGTGCCATTTTAAGCATGTTGTATTTTCTAAAAAGATTCTAATTTCTCCTCCCAGAAATCCTACAGAAAATGTATTAGCCGTTTCACTTGTACTGTACTGCAGCTAGATTCAGTATGTGCAGCCAGTCCCAAAGAGGGTAATATCTCTGTTTAACATTTGCATAATAGAAAAGATGGGAATTGAATTCCACCCTGGATGATGGCCCTGGAGTTTCCTCCATCTGTATTATAAAATAAGAGCTACGTAATTTGTTCCAGTCAAATGGGAAATTTGTCTCATGGAAATAATAATAATAAAAAAACCCTCCTCAATGAAGGAATTACATTTTTCTGCAGGAATCCTCTCATGAATTTTATTCCGAAAACCTTGAGCCAGATAATCCCAGTAGAATAGCTCTCCAGGGTCCAGCAGTATCCAGTGAGGCTGGGCAACAAAACAGAGGGAGACAACCCCATCAGTTGAGTAGGAAAATTAATGGTCCCAATTCATTCCTGCACTGGCACAGCTGCCAGCCTAGGGACCCCTGGGAAGCAGTTTGCACCTCCTCCGATTCAGTGGCTGCAGGGATCACACAATCATTGCAGTGGTGAAGAATAACCAGGGCACAAGTCCACCCTATGGAATGCCCCTTATGCCACTATCATCAGGGTTGGCTGTGTGCCAGGCAAAGGGAATTCCTGCTCTTGGAAGTATTCCTTAGAGGGTGTTATGACAGCTATGCTGGTGTACAAGGACCATGGTGCAATCTTGCATTGTCCCTGATGAGTTCCAACACAGTATTTCCCTGCCCCAAAGGTAGAATGGGGACCCATGTTAGAAATATTATCTTTATCCTCCTTTGCAATGTCCTAGTAGCTTATCATACTTTATATGACATGGTAGGTGTATTCCATGCCAATAATATGATCTGAAAAAACGTACTATTCAGAAAACAAAAAAATTACTGTTACAGACATGGTGAGTAAAAGTCAAGCTACCACCAGAGCCAGTACTACTGCTGTGCAAACAGAGCAACAGTGCAAGCCACTGTCCTGTAGTTTTTCTCATTTATTGCTAAGAGCGAGAAATTTCCTTAAAAAAATAGGAAGATGGAAAAGATAAGAACACTGGGAGACTTTTGGAGTAAAAGAGCACAGCAGGAGTCTCCTGCCCAGGGTGGAAGGAGAGGCCTAAGAAACTGGTGCCCCCTGTAGGCAATTCCACATTTCCTCTCAGGCCATGTCGGTCTGGATCTGCCTGCCACTTTAGGTTGGAATGGTTGATAAGAAGCCACAGATATTTTCATGCGAGGATCCCATTGTCAGTTCTGATTAAAATGAGCCCTCACTTTTTTTCCTTCTGTATTCATTTTATCTAATTACCCAGATGATAGTTACATTTCCTAAACTCTTTTGAGCCACTTGTCAGAATGATTATACGTGGTTACTATGGAGCTGAAAAATCTGTCTGATTGTGCTCATCTTTCCACAGCTATTCTTGTTCTTTCGTGAACTCTCCCCAACCCACATACCCAAGAGATACAGCTGATGTGTTGGGAGCTGCCTCTCTTCTTTCAGAGGATACTATTACTTCAAGTCTAAAATGTATGCTAGTGCGCTGCCAGAGGAAGTGTCAAGAATATTAAGCTCCTGTCCCTTTAAGAAGAAAGGCAATGCAGTCTCACATTGGATTGGTGCTGTGTAAAATATGAACTGCCAGTAAAAGCAGAGAAAAAGCCCCTTGGTACAAGTGCAAAACCAGCAAAACATTTTTCATTTTTTACATCAAATTTTTCACAAAACCTCATTCCACTATGAAAAAGGAAACATTTCTCTGTGAAACTGGCAAATTCCCACCTGGGGCAAATTCACATATATCAATATTGCAAAACTCGACCAGTCTACGTAAAGTATTAATATCATTTTTTATCTTGCAACCAAGACTAAGGGGTTTGTGCTTGGTGGGAAGGCTTTAGTGCTTGCAGGAATATCAGCATGTGCTCCCTTATAATCTGTTTTTTTGTGATAACATTCCTATCAGATTGATTTATGCCAGGAACTTGGGGAGTTTTTTGCATGGTCCTAAAACAAGACTGAGGATGATTTCTGAAATGTGTCTCTAGGTAACAGTCTCAGAATTGAGCCATGTAAAAAATTGACCGTAGCATCTTTCTGCTAAGTTCTAACTAACTCAAAACTTATGTGCCGGCTTTTTAGTTCCGTAAATACACAGAATAAAATAAAAAGCTGACATTTAGGACAGGAAGCAAAAGTCTTATCTACATTTTTTGCTCCATTGCTTTTTAAACTGACAGCAGGAGTAAAGTAATGATTTTAACTTTTTAACTGCTGTGCAGATAGGGACTATAGAAATACTTCAGGCAATAATAAGGCATACAGTCTATTGATACTTATTTATTATTTGTTTTACAGTAGCTCCTAAAGAATCCTAATTAAAATTCAGGGCTCTATTGTGGCACTGTGCAGACAAGTAGCACAGACAATCAGTCCCTACTCCAGAGAGTTTACATATCAGACAGGACACAACAGGTTGATAAAACAAACTGGAAATGGGTTAGGACGATGCATATAAAATCTAATTAAAAAAATAGTTAGGCAGAAAGGCAAAGGTCTCGGCTCACTACCTGCCTAACCAATGACAAACACAAAGAACTGGCAGACATCACCCAAAAGTGGGGTTTTAAGGAAGGATTTAAAAGATGATAAAGTGAATGCTTTACTATTATTATTTTTCTGAATCTGTTTTGTGCAAATCTGACTTAAGTAGATTTTTAAATATTATGCGTTCATTTTTGACTATGCTGTGCTAGTATTTCTTTCTACCACTCATCTCTGTACCTTTTCACATGCGGCCTTCTATGCATGGAATAAATGACCAAATCCAGTTTGCCAAGCCAGCATCCCCTCTCCTTTACTCCCTTTTTCTGTGATGCCATCAAACCATGATTTCATAACAATTAAAAATATATGGTTCTCTGGATTTCCTATCTCCTATATACATGTCTTTCAAATTGCAAGATGTTTGTGTGTGTATGTATATATATATATATAAATAAATTACTATACAAAACAAACATCTTGCAATTTGAAAGACATGTATATAGTGTGTATACACACACACACACACACACACATATATATATATATGCTGTATTAATATTTGTACAGTGCTAAGCACACTGTCAGTGCTGCAAGTGTGATTCTATTCAGTAAAAAAATCTCAAGTGTCTTCATGGGTTCCATGCTTATTTCTTGTCACTGAATTCTTTGCCAAATGTGCTCAACAGAGAAGTAATTGCCTGCATGCTCACCCTGAGATCTGAAAGAAAAGCACATCACAACCAGTAATAAAAGCTTTGCGGGCCAAATTGGGTCCACAGTTACAGCTGTGAAATCCTAGTGTCTTCAAATTTTGCCCTCAGAGACAACAGTGCAACTCCTTCAATGTGTTTTCCTAGAGGAACTTAGTAAATGGTACTATTAGTTCACAGGAAGGAACTGCTTCCTTTCTCTAGCTGCATTGGCTCTATAGGGCTAATGGGAGTGAAAAGCAATAAAAGCTAATTTTTGTCCTGACAGTCAGCAGTTATGACTCTGAACACACAAAGAGGGCAGAACTGTTGATTAAGAAAGTGCCTTTTTACATAGCCATTTTCAGAGTGAACGTGCAGACTTTAAAAAAAGAATAAATAAGAAGAATTGCATAGAATCTGTTAAACACAGCTACAGAAATGCAGGTACGTCAAAGTGATTTGTTTGAATGGAAGAATCCCAGAGAAATTTCCTCCTAAGCTATCTATTTCTAAATATATTGTAACTTCTCATGCAGAGAATACATTTTCTGCTACTCTGTGTATTTCTATATGTTCCACAAAACATATTGAGCCAGATTTATCCCTGTGGTAGTGTCTCTGAATCTTTTATGAGGGATGAATATGGTCCATTATTACACCACTTAACTCAGTCTGCTGTGTGCAGACTTTTGGGTAACTTCCTCTTTATCAGAATCTGACAAATTATACAGTTGCATGTATCTGTTTTAAATATGTTTGCTATGTAAAATATTTTCACTAAAGGATTAGAGACGGATTTCCAGAGCTACAAAATCCTCGCAGTTCCTGCTGACTTCATTAGGAGTTGTGGATGCTCATTGCTTCTAAAAATCAAGCTGACTCTAAAATAAAGACACCCTAATATCTCTTTATAAAAATCATTAAACACTTTTTTATACTAAAACTATGGGGTGCAATCAAAGAGTCTGATATCAGTGAGTAAGAAGTGTTTTTACTTCTAGGGCATTTGGCTTCAGTTCTTCAAAAGCTTTGCTAAACTAGGAGGATCCTCAAGGCTAATTGCTTATTTAATAATGCCCTTCAAACCTTGCAGTGCAGGGAGAGTTTGCTTTTTGAACACTTTTTCCTGGGTAAAACAGGTGAAAGACAGACACAGTTAAGTTTTCCACAGTTAAATGTTCTGCAGAACTTCTGACTCCAACCTCCCAGACAGAAGCCAACACTAAGTACAGCATCAAAAAAGAAAAACACCAATGGAGGAATAAAGAGACAAGAGTAACATGCTCATTACAATCAAAGTGCTATAAAACACACAGTTAGCATACTGTACTAAATGATGGATTAATTTAATCCCAAGCAACGTTACATGTATAAAAAGATTCTTATTGATATTATATAGACTTGTATAGTGAACTCATATTGCATGGATAAACTTTCAAAAAATTATTTACTCCAACAAGTCTGCAGTTGAAATGGTCAAGGCTTATGCTTCAGTGCTGTATCAAGGTTCATTTCAAATTCAACACATCATTGAAAAGATGTAAAGTTCAACTAAGCATCAATATAATGATAAAAGAGAAACCTTCAGATATCTGGGACTACCAAGTGGAAGAACTGAACAGATTTTATGAACATTTTCAACAACTGGAAAAATTGTATCTGTGCAAGAATTTAAGAAATGCACCTCTTATTCAGCTTGATGTCTTCATGTGCACTTAAAACATATTTAACAAAGGAGGCAAAATAAGTTGAAAACTACAGAAGGATGAAATGGTTCAGAGAAAATCAAAACTCCACTCAGATGTTTCTGCAAAACTTAAAACAAATGTAAACACATTCTGACATTTGAAAAATCAGGTTAACTTTTTCCCTGTGATTTTCATCATCAAATAACTCTGCACTTCCAGAGATCAACTGGAACTGGAAGTACAGCAAAACCTTGAGAAAGGTTATTTCACATTTTCTTCCGGGTTTACTGGAATCTGTGAGTAATGGAAGCCTCCTGAATTTATCAGGAGATATCCAACCCAATTTCATATAGACAAAGCCAAACCTAACCTTTTTAAAATTTGACTACAAAACCTGCTAATAAAGCAATTATTAAGTAACTGCAGGAATATCAGATATGTTAACAGATGAGCAATTTTACATAAAATTCACAGATAAAGAAAAGCCAAGTGTTCATAAAATATAAATATACTCAAGCACAGTAATAGTTCTGTGCCTAGATACAATTTTTCATCTGCTACATACACATATTTTTCCGGATTCATCCACCAGTCTTCCCCTCTTATCAATAGTCTTTGAGAATTTTGAGGGCTAGGATACTAGAAAAAAATTCTAACTGTAATTTAAAACAGCATCACTGCAAAATTAAAATCAGCAAATTTTAAAAAGTATCAGTACAGGAATAATGTTCCTCAACACACATATTTAGCAGGTTTAGTATGTCTGGAGATGTTTATAGTTACTATAATTATGACTGCTTTCTGTTTGGATTTCATGCCAGAATAATTTCAATTTTGTTTACAGGTTTTCATCAATTCCTTTTCTATTTGTAAAGCTCTTGGTTTAATAGATATTATAATGAAAATACAAAATGAAAGGTGTTTTTTAGACAAAACATGGCCCTTACTGAAGTAGGGACTAGCAGAAAATCTGAGCTGTGAATGTAAACTTACCCCAAATTCAAAGGAGTTTGGATCCAGATTTTGGGTTTGGGTTCAGTTTGAGTAGAAAAAAAATGGAGAAATCAAACTTCAGGAGCACAGTACACTTACAACACATCATGGGTCAAAAAGATGTTATGATTTGCATGCATCATCAGAAGAGAAGCTAAGGTATCTTCAGGTATCAAAAATTTAAGAAAACCCAAATACAATGTACTGATTCAGCAAAGAGGTCTCGGGATTCACAAGTTACAGCATAATGTTTGGTCATCCTGAGCATGTGTGTCACATCTCTGGTAGAGCGTATCTTTCAATCAGGCAAAGTCTACTCAGGGAGCACAATCTTAAAATTGGGAGTAATGCCAATAGTAAGAGAAGATGGAAAGGGCCTTTGATATGAATTATACACATGCTCTTTTTTGCATTGTCTCAGCTGGAACCTGCTGTTTAAAATTATAGGATTTGGGTTGAATATTTCTGGTAACTGATTATCAAACAAGTTACATGCAGCAAGAGGCAGAGAATGAGCATGTCCTACAAACATTTACAAAAGTAACAGAATGTATAAGCTCATCAGTGCTGACCTCGTCCATAGATTCTAAGGCCAAAAGGACCATTGTGATCATCTCTAGCCTGACCTCCTGTATAGCACTGCCCCATAGACCTTCCCCAAAAATAATTCCTAGCAAAGATCTTTTAGAAAAATACCCTATCTTGATTTAAAAGTTGTCTTTGATGGGGCATCTACCATGATCCTGAGTAAAGCGCTGGTTAATTACTCTAAATTTCTCTAGCTTCAACTTCCAGCCACTGGATCATACTATTCCTTTCTCTGTTAGATTGAAGAGCCCATTATTAAATATTTGTTCCCAATGTAGGTATTTGTAGACTGTAATCGAGTCACTTCTTAACCATCTCTTTGTTAACCTAAATAGATTGAGCCCAGAGCTCAACCATCAATGCCATTTCAATTAAAATATTACACTGGGAAATCCAAAGTACCCACACAAAAAGGAAGGTCAACTGTCATGAGACTGAACTACTTATGTCATTAACCTTGACACAAAAAGGTAGCATATCTAAAACTGACATAAATAAAACGTGCGAGAGAAGTGAAGATAAGAGAAGGAAAATAATACATTTGCTGTACCAGACAAGAACATAATGCCTTAACAGTTAACATCTAGCTCCTTCTCTAATAAGTTATAGATCTTATCTTTAGTACTGTGGGAAAAATTCATGACTCCCCATTTCCTCGGCTGTTTATGTGTCTTTAAAGGTGCACCATTCATACAAAAAAGGATAATATCCTGAAAAAGAAATCAGTATTTTGTTAAAGCTTACTACAAGCTATAGCTAGTTATTTGACTTTTCACCAAGGGTATGATATTCTCAGTTCACAGGCTTGTGCCTTAACAGAAACAACAGCAAACAACAAAACAACAACAAAGGTAGGCTTTAAAGAGAAAAAGAAAAGGATAAGGAACAGATTAGAAATACTATCTAAAGAGCCCTTGCAACGGGAGATATATATCTAAAGAAAGTATACGTATTAATATGTCTTCAAGTCTTTACAGGGCTATACTCAGACACACTGAGTCCTGCCATTATAATGCGCAAGGAAAATGTTTGAGCAAGGTACAGAAAGAAATGTTTGCACACTGAAAAAGCAAAGATTTTAAATGGAAACAAAGTCTATTTGTATCTCTATGTGATTTTTCAGCTTTCCGATAGTACCTTCAGTATTTTCAGAACTGAATCAAATTCATCCATCAGTTCCATGCAGCCAATTCTCAGCATGCCATAGTTGTGCTGTTAATTACACTGGTGCAAATCCCAGAAGACAATGGGCTAATTTTTGCTATCAGTTACACTCAAAATCTGGAGTTATTCCACTGTGTACACTAGTTTAAGAGCAAAATTTGCCTCACTATGTTTGCACATATGTAACCCACAGCAGAATAACCTTCAATGCATATATGATGGAGAATTGGTATATGGGCGTCAAATATCAAAGAGTCATACAGTGCATCATGCTTGTTTGTCTATGTACAGATCAGGTACAGGTTGCAATTAGTATATATTGACAGAGCATACAACTAGTGCACACATAAAGTACTCTATGCAAAAAATATACACTGAAGTGTGGTATAACATTCCCATTAAGGAGAATCGCCAGCCCTTAAGGAATTCCAGTCATTCCACTTGCTTCTTACATACACTTCTGTTCAGAAAGTTGTACTGAATTTTGAAAAGACCGGAAGGCGATTTTCTTGTGCAACTCAAATATTAAGCAAAACCATTAAAATTAATTCTGGTGAAAAACTGTCTATTCTGGTGAAAAACTGTGAACCTTCTGTCCATTTTATGATTACACTTTAACCAGCACGTCCAGATTTTCAATGTACTGCTGCCTATTTATCATGCTGTAAATGAGGTTGCCATGGAAATTACTTTTTTTCCATTCACTATAGCTAAAAAAGATAGCCCACATTTGTAAAATCTCTCTCAAAGAAACTAGAGAGCAGACCACAACTGCACCTACCTGTCCAAATGCTATACAGTAACTCCTCGCTTAACGTTGTAGTTATGTTCCTGAAAAATGCGACTTTAAGCGAAATGATGTTAAGGGAATCCAACTTCCCCATAAGAATTAATGTAAATAGGGGGGTTAGCTTCCAGGGACATTTTTTCACCAGACAAAAAACTGTATTATATATATACACAGTACATTTTAAACAAACAATTTAATACTGTACACAGCAATGATGATTGTGAAGCAAGCAGGAGGCTCTGGGGAACAGCTTCAAGGCAGAGGGCAGGAGCAGCACATGGCAGTGGGGGGGAGGGACAGCTGAATGCCGGCAATTGATAGCCTGCTGGGTGGCTGCCGCACAGGGAACTTAGGGGAGTGGGGAGCTGATGGGGGGGCTGCTGGTCCACCCTGGTTCCAAGCCCCCACCAGCTAGCTGCAACCGGCTGCTCTTCCTGCAAGCAGTGGACAAAGCAGGAAGCTGCCAAACAACGTTATAAAGGAGCATTGCCCAACTTTAAACAAGCATGTTCTCTAATTGATCAGCAACGTAAGAACGAAACAACGTTAACCAGGACGACTTTAAGTGAGGAGTTACTGTATCTGAAATCCTTGAGATACCCTGGTGGAATGGTGGTAGAGCATAGCAAAGCACTCTGGTCATACATTCCCATCCTGAGCAGCTAACGAATGGGCATGCTGCTGCTGAACTGGCGTACACCATCTCTACAATGGTGCAGGAGGATAATTACGAAGATTCCTCTGTGAACTAAGTGCTTAAAAGCAGAGTTACTGAAACAACACACTTTCTATACAACAAAGAGGTATGGAATGGAAATTATATAGAGAAAAAAAGGATAGAATGGTGTGGATACCAGTGTCAGGCCTCAAGCCACCTTATATCAGTGCTTACCCACTTTATTCTGGCTACAAAGGTGCCACTAAGGGACCATCCTGCATTGAGAGTTGTGTAAAGCCACCCACTCCACCGTGAGTTTGGGATGGAATTCTGTTTCCCAAAATTTCATTTGCCTCTCCCACTTCTGTGCATGTCTATTGCCCCAACCTGCAGAAGACGTAGCATCCCTCTGCATGCTCACACATCTCTGCTGGCCATTGGTTAGTAACCCAGTTCCTACCCATTCCTTTTGGGTGTCCTGCACCATAGGGGATGCAGAAAAAGAACAGTTCCTGAGCTCAGTATTACAGTTGTGCAGCAGCAAGAAACAGAGAATGATGCATATGTATTAAGGGGTTGGGCATAGGAAGCTGGTTTTAAAACAATTAAAATGTGATATATTTCTATGTTTATTTATATTTATTAAATCTTGATAGTTCCATTTTGTTTTCAACCCTATCTCTGCTGGTGCAGCCAGCTCCAGCATAGTACAGCCAGTCCTGAGAGCATGAGTAGAACACCTCAGGAGTGAAGATTAACAGTGAAAAGCTAGCCAGAGAAAGTGAGCTTTGTGGAGAGATTTGAAAGAGGAGTGTGAGATTGCTTAGCACACAGGAAGAGGAACATTGCTACAGATGTAGAGGGAGGAATGAGAAAATGCACCAAGGTGTGAATGAAAGAAGGTACAGTCAGATGCCTTCAACCATTTAAAGTGAAATACAAAAAGATAACAGATTAGAAATAAAATCCAAAAACTAGGCCAGCTAGATTAGCCACAGCCTGAATGTGTTATTCCCACAAAATCTCTAAAGGTTCTCTTCTGGGATAGATGCCACACAGCTGGAAGTGCTGATTGGCATATGCTCTGGAGAGGCAATTATTTCTGTCATTTACCTCTCAATGAAACGTGATGGCATACCCATCATTAAACTGAGGAGAGGGCATCTACAGATAGAATTGGCTAGCTGGTGTCTGAAAGGCTGCACTCCGGTGAGCCATAATAATGGAAAAGAATCAAATTTCCGTATCCCCAGAATTTGTATGGATTATTGGATGATAATATATGATAATATATCATTTCATTTCTTAAATAAGTGCAAGATGTTTAACTTGTCTTATTTTCTTTCAAAGGCAAAATCTTTATAGATTGAGCTTCATATTTGTATTAATATTTATACAATTAAATTTCATATTCTTTCTAATCAGGAGCACTTTCTTGATTGGACTGTCAGAATTTCTATCAGATTCATTAGTTAAGATATATGGTAGTGTGCTCCAAAGATCCAGCAGGAAAATTTGCCCAAGAAGTGCTACTGAGCAAATCTCTTCCCAGATCATCATTTATCAATTTTATAGGGAGAGTGGAAGTTCACATAAACAAACTGGAAAGAACAAAATTTGTTAAGAATGGTATATTATGTTTTCCCTTGGTAATGGAAATATAATTAATGTACATGAGTTAATGGTTGCTCTAAGTTCTATAGCAATTTGATCTTTTACATTACTGCTTGGGCTTCTTCCCAGCCAGCCAGCAGCTTCAGCTCATTTTATTCACCCTGTCTCTCATACTCAAAGCCTCACATCCAAGAGTCCCTATAGTCCTCCACTGCTTCTAGGTATCCTGGCACTCCAGGAAGCCAAGAAAAATTAGTAGAGAGTTCCTTGTAGGGAAGGCTGCCTCTCTTTTGCCTTGCAATGCTCCCTTCCCAATCTGCAACTTGAAAGAAAAAAGTGAATTTTAGGAAGGAGCAGAGAGAGGGTATTTGGTGTGATGGAGAAAGGATGATGTAAGAATATAATGGAGGCAGATTAATAGATGGGAACATTTACCTAAATAAAAAATAAGTAAATAGTTCTTAGGGAGTATAGTATAGGCCAACAGATGAAATACGGGGAATTGTGACACTACACAGAGCCTTGAAGCAAAGGTGAGAGTTTAACAGCAATCCAGTGGGGCAGAAGGGCTTGAATAGGTGAATTGAAATGACCAGAATAGTGGTCAAGGAAGATAACTTTGGCTACAGTGTACTGAATGAAGTTGAAGGGGAAAAAATGGAGAGAGCGAGAGAATGAGACCACAGCCAGTGAAGAGGCCATATTATTTTCCTTGCAGATGTCTCAGTGAAAACTCACTGTGGGTCCTACTAATAGGGAGGCCACAGTAAATTTGCTCCCTGGACTCTTATCCTTAAATTTGCTCCTGTGTCATTATTAAGCACACATGGTTTAGAAATCCCTACATTAAAATTAGCCATCTCTGACCTGTATTTTTAGACTTGTATTTACAACGGTGGATCCATGTAATCTTGCCAAAGATCTTTTGTTGCAGGCATTTTGTCCAGCATCTGACTAGGTCCTTGGTCATGACAAATTTGTTATACAATTGTATTGAAGCTCTCTTTCATCATAGACATTTGGTCATGGACATTTAATCCAAATTTACAGGTTCTCTGCCTGCATTTACAAATTCTGACTCTGGGCTGTACCTCTACTAATGAGCATGACATTTCATGGTGAATAATCACATGGTGAAATGCCAAATTCAGGCATCAACACAGGACAAAAAGTATCTATGGGAATGATGTGCTACCCATAAAGGTTAATGAATATTCTACATCTCAGGGGGAAACTGTGAGTATTAGAGTTTGCTATGAATACAAAGAGAAATTTAAAATACTTTTATCTCTGAAGCCCTCTTCCCTTTCCTATTATTAAAAACAACAACCTTGGAACACGTACTTTACACTTAGTAGCTGACTGATCTATTTAGGATAAACGGTGACAGTCTGTGTCATAGGTTTGACTGTAATTGTGCCAATGTGATTAATTGTAACTTGATATGGTACATCATGGAAAGATGAAAAATCCGAGAGTAGTATATTTTAAGGAATGATTTCCTAAAAAACACAGTATGAAGTTCTTTCCAAAACAATTTTCATTCACTGTTTTTAGTTTCTTTATTTTCCATTCAACATTCTTTTAAACATCCTCTTAGAATATATTAGAATAACTTGCACCCTCATACCACTGTTGTCTAGGCAGACACTGATTCATTTTTATCAGTTTTTGAAAGCGAGAGGTCAACATGACTTGATCTCTTCTGTGCAGCCATCAGTACCATAAAATGATGGCAGCACATCTCTAAAACACAGTTTATGTCTGCTTACTATGTTGATTGATTGGCTCTGCAACAGTGTAAAATATTGTAGAGTCACACAAACAATTGTTTTACATTTAATCTGAGAGCAATGACAAATTTAAAAAATACTAGAATATGAAGGTAAATTTTAAGCCTAAACTGATTGTGAACTATTCCTTGAAAGGTTCAAAACTTACTGTTTTGGGGCTTCCCTAGATAATCAGGTGTTCTAAAAATATATCTGCAGTAAATATTGCTATTTTTCTTTCCAATACATCTGGAACAAGGCAGGGCAGCAAAGGGCTCAGGTGTCAGGTGAGAAGGTAGGGTCCAATGTAGCAGGCAGCCTACCAGGGACGTACCTAGTTGCTCAGACAACTTTCTGTGCTTCCTTCTGGTTTAAATAACAAGCCTTATCCCATCAGAGAGGCCAGACATCTCCTCCAATCAGGAGCTTTGTGAGCAGTGTCTCTAGTGAGGGAGGGTCCACCATCCCACACTTCCTGCTGGAATCAGCAAGCTGCCTGGTGGTGGCTGCAGTCTGAGGACTATCTGGGGTCCGGGTGTCCCAAGTTTGTGATCCACAATACCTCATACCAGCTCACTCTCCCAAAAAATCCGATGTTTACAGGGGCTCCATGGCAGGCCAGGACATTGTATGTTTCCCAGCAGCCCCTAACCCCACCACTCCTTGGAAGCATGACCTGAGCGCAGGAACTGACCACCTGACCAGGAGGCACAATGAGGAAGCTCTACAGAAAAGATAATACAGTCTGGGACAGCAAGGGAACCTTTGGAACCAAAGATGGCAACAATAGGTATCCATCTAGTCCCTCTTCCACATCATCCATTCCTTCACCTAGCAGCCTGGTCTTCACCCTCTCCCCAAACATAGAGCCTGAACTTGCAGAGAAGCCTCTACAGGTTCTAGATGTGGAGAAAGGTTGCACTGAAGCAGCTGAACCCCCTTGTACTTGGGAAATCTGTACGCAGAGGATACACAGATCTTGGAAGATGTGAAGGATGATTCACATTTTCAGGGTTAATTAGACATTTCACACACACACACACACACACACACACACACACACACACACACACACACACACACACACACACACACACACACACACAGTATTTTTGAGGCCACTCACTTAAGATTTTATGCCTCCCAGCTGTCACTTCTTTTGTGGCTGAGACATGCATCTCTATCCTTTTAGACCAGGGGTTTAGGTTTGCAGTCCCTCTGTACCTCACTGTGATTTCCCAGCAGGTCAGACTGGGGTCCAGCACCTATGATTAACTCTATCTTCAGGGGCTATAGCAATATATACCAATTACCAACACCCTCCATGGGCAAGTACATTTAATGTTACGGTAAAAACTTTACGGAGAGAACATAATAAAAATCAAGAATAGTTCCTATATGCATGCTGAAGGCTTACCAGAGGTCACCCATCAGTACTATGGGGCCCTAGTAGGCCGAAGTCTTTCCAATCCTTCTGCCAGGGTTGGGGCCCTTCTTGAACAAAAGATCCTGTCCATTTGCTGGATAAGAAGGAAGGCCCTTAGTAAGATTAAACACAGCCTTTTGATATCAAAAGCCCGTTCTTTTGCTGTTAGTCACTGGAAAACTCAGCTTGAACCATCCCCAGTTGATGGTACCTCTCTGGAGGTTATTACAACCTGAGTAATTCACCTGAATCAATCCATCTCCCCACCCCGCAAAGATCCCCACATGCACACAGTTTGTGGGTCCTGGATGAGCCATGATAACCCTTCATGCTGGTGTAACATACAAACCTTGGCCCACAGTGATACATAAACTTACTAAGATATGGTTCCCACAGATATTGCATGTCATTGCAATATCTGTCACAGATGAATCAGAGAAGGCAGCAGATTCCCATGTCACTGTTTCAAACAGAATCTCCAAAGAACATGTACTTTCCTTGCTTGTCACTTGAGTCTTATATTGAGTGCTACTGAAGGGTTTGCTCCCTGTTCTCCGGGTATGATGGTGTATTGACCATATCACAACTCAACTCCCAGTTCCATACGCAGTCCAATAGATCATTCTCCGTCCCTCTGCAGCTCTCAGGGCTTATTATAGATATGGAATTAGCCCTATAGATTTGCAGTCTACTGTATAATGCAAACTACAAAACCAGAGTGAGCCTTTTCTATTTGATGTTGCAAAGTCATAGTAAGCTTCTGATTGTTTACTTTAAGATTTACTAAACTCTGTTTTGTATTCCTCTGTAGACTTGTATCCTCTGACTCTCTTTACCAGCCAAGTTGTCAAATTAACATGGAACCAAGCTAAAAAAGTGTTTCAATCCTCTTAATCTCTGTTTTTACAGCTTTAATCCAAATAGAACTTTAGTCAGCTTCAGGCTTTTGGGGGCTGGCTAAATTAGAGATAAGCAGATCCCACTAGGGAACACCACAGGAATTAAAATGCTGCTACTCATTCAGGCATGCTTACTTTTAGTGAGAAATTAAGATTGTTCAGCTTGCCCAGGCAGTTCATAGGACATCCATTAACACCACTCATTAATACCACCAAACAGGAATTTTCAATTTTTAAAACATGAAAATGAACACTGAGTTTTAGAACTGACCCTCTAGATCAGGGGTAGGCAACCTATGGCACGCATGCCAAAGGCGGCTCGTGAGCTGATTTTCACTGGCACTCACACTGCCTGGGTCCTGGCCAGTGGTCCATGGGGCTCTGCATTTTAATTTAATTTTAAATGAAGCTTCTTAAATATTTTAAAAACCTTATTTACTTTACATACAACAATAGTTTAGTTCTATATTATAGACTTATAGAACGAGACCTTCTAAACATATTAAAATGTATTACTGGCACTCGAAACCTTAAATTAGTGTGAATAAATGAAGACTCGGCCCACCACTTCTGAAAGGTGGCCGACCCCTGCTCTAGATTGAAAGTGTGAACTAACAATATACATGACAGATTTGCGATTTCTCAGCAACTATTACACAAGGAGGTTCAGACCTGATCCATACATTTAGAACCAGGTGTTCAAACTGATCCTTCTGAATACAATGCCAGGATAAAACTCTCAGGCATTCTGAATATTCCAAGCTTCCTTGAACTTTTCAAATGCAACAGCAAAAAACATCCTTACAATAAGAAATAGCAAAGACTTGATATTACTTGAAACTCATTTTACCTTTATTATGATCATTTTACTCTTCTTCATATTATATAATTGGAAATTGCAACTTATATGTTGATATACGTTAAAAGGATCTACATTAAATAATTATTTCAAAATATATTGTGATATGTTATTTTGTACCAGTACCAACATGACACAAAGGCATATAAGGCCATAAGATAAAGCAGGACTGGAACCTTGCCAAGGAAAATTCCATGGGGATGCAGTACCATAGTGTTGGTAATTTGGTGATGGCAAATTTCCATCTTCAGTGATACTAAATCAATAACGCTGCAGTGTGTTCAGGGACATTATGCTGTTGGAATTACTGTCTTTCCAATGAGACATGCCAAGAAAAGCATACAGTATAAGGAATTGTCTACAATTAAAATGCTAAAGTGGCATAGCTGTGCCACTGTAGCACTTCAGTGTAGAAATTACCTATGCTCCCATCAGCGTAGGTCAATGGTCCCTAAAGTGTGGGGTGCACCCCCTGAGGAACATTTGGGGGGTGCATGGCGGGGCCCATGCCTGCGCCCAGGGGGTTGGGGAAGCAGCACCGCCAAGCCTCTCTCTGCCCCCAGACCAACTCCATCACCAGCTGCAGTTCCATCCCGCTCCCTGCTCCACCCCCAATCTGCTGTGGCCCCAACCCCAGCTCCACCTCTAGCCTCAGCTCCTCCCCCACCTCCGTTCTGTCCATAGCTCTGCCTTCAGCCCAAGCTCTGCTGCGGAGGAAGCCTTGGTTGTGCAGCAATGGAGCAGGGGCACATAGAGATTCCATTACTACTAAGGGGGGGACCATGACAGGAAAAGTTGGGGCACCACTAGCATAGGTAATCCACCCTCCCAAGAGGCAGTAGCTAGGTTGATGGAAGAATTCTTAGGGACTCAGGTCAGCTTAACTAAAGAGGAATTATGGACTACTAGTATGTGGTTTATTCACCTTTCTTTCCTGTTCTAGGAGCTACAGGGCTACTATGGTCAATTATTTTGTCCCCCTCCCTGCTGTGGCTTCTGTTGTTTCCAGTCAACGGAGTTGAAGAAGGAATGAATTTTGTCCTATGAAGCCCTTTACTTCTTTAGTATTTTCACAGAAGTTACACTTAAAATCCTGCACAAATGAGACAAATAGGTTTGCATTTAGATTATTTGAGCCCTCCACGACAAAGGAGGTCAGATTTGACTTCTTTAGAGTCATACCCAGAATTAAAAATATGACACAAGATGTATGTATCTGGAGATAACGTTAACCAAATGACTGGAACATATCAACTTAGAACCTAATTATCAATTTTATAATAAGGAATCTATAAAGGATCTTATAAGCAATGGAATTATATAACTAATAAATACTGAAATATTGAAATTAGGCATTAATGTGTGCCACTGTAGACATCAGGGTACAATAAAACTGGAACTTCCATAGGACATAAGAGACAAAGGAGATCACATTTTCAGTTCTACATTTTAAAAAGGAGCTTAGCATCATACCCCACATTTTCCAACAAATAGCTGAAAGTTTTGCATGAAGTGTGTCATGCTTTCAATATGAAGTGTACATGTCACATCTCAATCCCTATTTTTAAAAAGTTTGTATGGTGTTCGATTCCACTGGCTGTGCAGACTTCCAACACAGAGAAATTTGATTTATAAATTGCCCCAATCCTGTTTAGCAGCCCTTAAACTCTTCCTTACAGTATCCCTTTAAGTCACCCATTAATTTTTCCTATGGAACATTTTGACAAAGTTTTCATCTTTAAACTTTGGCCATTCTTGAGACTGATTTGTAGTTCATCTAACCAGATCTCTATTACATTCTAAACAATAATTTGGCAGTACTTTCAACCCTTCGAATTTCAAGCAAAGATGCTCATTAGTTTGGATTTTAAACTGTGGTGCATTTGCCTTTTTTCCCCACCAAACTGTAACATTGCAACACCCAGGTAATTATGGTAAAGGGGGAAAATACTGCTGGAAGAATGATGGTGAAAAGAAATCTGAGCTGAATTAAGTTCTTATGCGTACTACAAACTTCTTGAGACTAGTGAAGAAAAAAATAGAATAGTAAAAAAACAGAATGCAGTTTATGTTTCTTTCAGCCTCTGACTAGTGAGCAAAAACCTAAAGGTTGGACAAGTCATAAGTATCACTTCCCAGCAGGCAACATTTGATGCAGCAACCCTATTGCTTTTATGTGTGTGTACACACACACACACACACACAAAATATAACACCTTTAGAAATTTGACAGCAGGCTGGAGATTTGTAGGTGCCTAGAATCTGCTGCAACAACTATAGTATCACTGGTAGATATTGCAAAATTAGAGGATTTCAGAAGCTACACAGCTTATGTTTCTCTAGGCTTTGATTTAGCCTGTAGCTAACTATGGCTGTCACAGCTGGACATTGAGAGAACAAGACCATCATCAACTGAAGCCTTTTTCTATCAGTCACACAGAAAGAACATAAGATCAATATAGTTGTTCCAGAAGCAAAGTGCACAGTTAGCCTCCTTTAAGCTTATCTGGTAAAAGAAACTTGCCTTACTGGTCAAATCCTGTGCAGAGGAGGATAATTATAGCAACCTAAAGAAGATGTTTTTACACAGCTAAGAAGCATTATGTAGCAAGGGCTAAAAGTTAGAGGGCTGGTAAGAGTAACTGAAACCAGTAGTAACTGCAATATTCCCTCCCCGAAGAAGAAGGAAAGCACAGCTAATGAAATAGGATACATGTGTATGATTTAATTCAGGTTTCATTTTCAGTTCATAATTTGCAGGTTTGTAACACTTATAGTGGTTAAATTAATTCAACTTTCCTCCCAGGAGGATCTGTTGTACTGATTATAGCTTAAACTGAAAGACACATGTATACATTTTATTGTTGGAACATCAAAACCAACAATGGTTGAGAAATACAGGAGGAACAGCTATTTTCACTCAATGTTCACATTCTAATAAAAACTGTAAACATCTTGTATTGTGTTTATTAAAGAAAGAGGTAGACATAAAGGTGTCAACAGGATGGCTTCGGCTTCCTTGACCATGGGATGCTGTTCCAGGAAGAAGGACTGCTAAGCAGAAATGGGGTCCACCTATCAGGGAAGGAGAAGAGCATATTTGGATACAGACTGGCTAACTCAGTGAGGAGGGCTTTAAACTAGGTTCAAAGGGGGGCAGGTGACCAAAGCCCACAGGTAAGTCAAAAACATGGAGACATGGGAGAAGGGTCGGAATTTGGGGGGAGCATGGGCTGTTATAGCAGGGATAAAAGAAAGACAAGACAGAACTGGGGGGAGAATCAAATCAGTATTTTAGATGACTGTATACTAATGCAAGAAGTATGGGGAATAGGCAGGAAGAACTTGAAATGCTAGTAAATAAACACAACTGTGACATAGTTGGCATCACAGAGACTTGGTGGGATAATATGCATGGCTGGATGAGATGGAAATAGGAGACAGACTTGTTGAAAGTCTCTGGGTAAGGATAAAAAGGGTAAAAAACACGGGTGATGTCATGGTAGGGTCTACTACAGATCACTTAACCAGGAAGAAGAGGTGGATGAGGCTTTTTTTAAACAACTAACAAAATTGTCCAAAGCACATGACTTGGTGGTGATGGGGGACTTCAACGACTCAGACATCTGTTGGGAAAATATCACAGCAAGGCACAGATTATCCAACAAGTTCTTGGAATGTACTGGAGACAATTTTTTATTTCAGAAGGTGGAGAAAGCTACTAGGGGAGAGGCTATTCTAGATTTGATTTTGACAAATAGGGAGGAACTGGTTGAGAATTTGAAAATGGAAGGCAGTTTGGGTGAAAGTGATCATGAAATGGTAGAGTTCATGATTCTAAGGAATGGTAGGAGGGAGAACAGCAAAATAAAGTCAATGGATTTCAATAAGGCAGACTTTAGTAAACTCAGGGAGTTGGTAGGTAAGATCCCATGGCAAGCAAGTCTAAGGGGAAAAACAATTGAAAACAGTTGGCAATTTTTCAAAGAGACATTATTTAGGGCACAAGAGCAAACTATCCTACTGCATTGGAAAGATAGAAGGTATGGCAAGAAACCACCCTGGCTTAACTAGGAGA
This sequence comes from Emys orbicularis, assembly GCF_028017835.1. Taxonomy (NCBI): domain Eukaryota; kingdom Metazoa; phylum Chordata; order Testudines; family Emydidae; genus Emys; species Emys orbicularis. Next base: position 90,161,078 of record NC_088687.1, on the reverse strand, counting down.
TCTTCAATGATCTAAAAATCAAAACAGAGTCCTACAAAAAGTGGAAACTAGGTCAAATTACAAAGGATGAATATAAACAAATAACACAAGTCTGAAGGGACACAATCAGAAAGGCCAAGGCACAAAACGAGATCAAACTAGCTAGAGACATAAAGGATAACAAGAAAACATTCTACAAATACATTAGAAGCAAGAGGAAGACCAAGGACAGGGTAGGCCTGTTAGTCAATGGGGGCGGGGGGCAAAATAATAACAGAAAATGTGGCAATGGCAAAGTTACTTAATCACTTCTTTGTTTTGGTTTTCACCACAAAGGTTGGTAGTGATTGTACATCTAACATAGTGAATGTCAGTGAAAATGAGGTAGGATCAGAGGCTAAAATAGGAAAAGAACAAGTTAAAAATTACTTAGACACGTTAGATGTCTTCAAGTCACCAGGGCCAGATGAAATGCATCCTAGAATACTCAAGGTACTCACTGAGGAGATATCTGAGCCATTAGTGATCATCTTTGAAAAGTCATGGAAGATGGGATAGATTTCAGATGACCTGAAAAGGGCAAATATAATGCCAATGGGAAAAAGGGAAATAAGGACAACTCGGGGACCAGTCCTTATTACAGACCAGTCAGATTAACTTCTGTACCCGGAAAGATAATGGAGCAAATAATTAAGCAATTTGCAAACATCTAGAAGATAATAAGGTGATAAGTGACAGGCAACATGGATTTGTCAAGAACAAATCGTGTCACACCAACCTGATAGCTTTCTTTGACAGGGTAACAAGCTTTGTGGATGGGGGAAACGGTAGACGAGATATATCTTGACTTTAGTAAAGCTTTTGATACTGTCTCACATGACCTTCTCATAAACAAACTAGGGAAATACAACCTAGATGGAACTCCTATAAGGTGGTTGCAAAGCTGGTTGAAAAACCATTCCCAGAGAGTAGTTATCAGTGGTTCACAGTCATGCTGGAATAACATAATATGTGGGGTCCTGCAGGGATCAGTGCTGAGTCCAGTTGTGTTCAATATCTTCATTAATAATTTAGATAGTGGTATAGAGAGTACACTTATAAAGTTTGTGGATGATACCAAGCTAGGAGGGGCTGCAAGTGCTTTGAAGGATAGGATTAAAATTCAAAATGATCTGAACAAACTGGAGAAATGGTCTGAAATAAATAGGATGAAATTCAATAAAGAAAAATGCAAAGTACTCCTTTTAGGAAGGAACAATCAGTTGCACACATACAAAATGGGAAATGACTGCCTAGGAAAGAATACTGTGGAAAGGGATCTGGGGGTCATAGTGGACCATAAGCTACATATGAGTCAACAGTGTGACACTGTTGCAAAAAAAGCAAACATCATTCTGGGATGTATTAGCAGGAGTGTTGTAAGTAAGACACGAGAAGTAATTCTTCCGCTCTACTCTGCGCTGATTAGGCCTCAACTGGAGTATTGTGTCCAGTTCTGGACACCACATTTCAGGAATGATATGGACAAATTGGGAAAAAAATTGCGAAGAAGAGCAACAAAAATGATTAAAGGTCTAGAAAACCATGACGTATGAGGGAAGATTGAAAAAATTGGGTTGGTTTAGCCCGGAAAAGAGAAGACAGAGTGGTCATGATAACAATTTTCAAGTACATAAAAGGTTGTTACAAGGAGGAGGGAGAAAAATTGTTCTTTTAAACCTCTGAGGATAGGACAAGCAGCAACGGGGTTAAATTGCAGCAAGGGAGGTTTCAGTTTGACATTAGGAAAAGCTTCGTACCTGTCAGGGTGAGTAAACACTGGAATAAATTGCCTAGGGAGGTTGTGGAATCTCCATCACTGGAGATATTTAAGAGCAGGTTAGACAAACACCTGTCAGGAATATTCTAGATAATATAGTCCTGCCATGATTGCAAGGCACTCGACTAGATGAGCTCTTGAGGCCTCTTCCCATCCTATGATTCTATTATCTTGTTGTATATGAATATGAACAGATCTATTGTGCCTTCAGATTTAAGATTTATATAGTCTTAAATTGTACACGAATTTAGAGTATTTATGTAATCCTGTTCACTATATCTCTTTGATAATCTAATAGTTAGAGCCCTTATTCCTCAAATCTGTTACTGAAGTAGGTCAGAGTTTGTTACAGATTTCAGTGGGACCCAAACAGACCAGTGTAACATAAATCTGGAAAATAGGTTCTCATTACACCCTATGCCTTTCCTTCTTTCACTTCATAATCCTCATTCTTCTGTGCTTTCAAATCTGTTTGAAATAGTAAGTGGAAGTTTATTTTGTGGTGCAAGGAAGGAATATTTAATTCCTCTCTGGATAAAGTTTGGGGCCTCTGAGTGCCATTTGGATGAAAATCTGAATGGGTTTCTTTTACCCCTTTTCATGTTATTGACATTGAAAAAGCTTTGTTTCTCTTTGCAATTATATTTCACAGGAATGATACCGGTGACATGCCTTGTTTCATTTATGGGTATAGAATATAATTAGTGTCTTATCACTACTTGGTTAGGTTATCCACATTTCTCATTCAACATGAACTGCTGTCATATCAGTAGTGGTAGCTATTTTGATTTGGGGAGCTAACTCTTTATTTTTCATGTATATCCCCTTTAGTAGTGCCGACTATACTTAACTGCATTAACTATTGCCTGCTTCTTACATTAGTTACCTAACAGCCATCAAACCCACCTTTCTGCATCCTCTTTGGGAAGGGAATAAAAAAAAAGAGAATATCCCATGAGAAGTAGCAAATGTATTAACTTTTCCAATTTGTTTTCATTTTTTGACAGTTTTAAATCCCCTCCCTGAATTTTCTGACTCCTTAGAAAAATGTTGTTTTCTTTTTCTCCTTAGCTGTTAGCTTTCTCCCTTAATGCTCAACTCACTGTTGATTTTCTTTCTTTCACTGTATCTGCCACACTTCTGCTTCCACTCAAAACATGTTGTAAAGGTTTCAAAATCTTTAGCTACTGAATCCATTATTTAACAGGCTCACATGACTCCTAGTTCAGATCTGAAACTTCAGGACTCATGAACAGCCTTCATACAGCATGTTCTTTGTCTTGCTCCCAATCAGGAGCCAGAAGCAGAGGTGGCCTGACATGAAATAAAACTTTAGAACTTTAGCTATTTTTAGAAAGACAAGCTCCTGAATGCTGCACTTCTACCCCAACAGTTTTTTGGGACAGAAGATTTTGTATGTTCCTCCTTGATAAAATTTTTATCTTTATTAATCCTGAGTTTGCATTTTTGTTTTAACATCAAAGTTACTTTATGCCATTCATACCATTTTGACAAATTCCTGTCACTCTCTTCTTTCTAAAAGTCCGCTCCTTCCTTTACCCCTATCTCCCCGAGGGAATGTGGGGACACTGCAATAACAGAAGGAAAGTACCTCACCTCCTTGTTGCCTCACATAACATTTCTTACATGGAGCTGAGCAGATGCTTACATTAATATTTAAATGAATGTGTAATACCAAAACCATACCAACACTGCAATAAACATTAACAAGAAAAATAAACACTGGTTTCATTTTTATTACACAAAATGGATTCCCCCTCCTGCCCCCATTATACAATTTAAGCTACATTAAGCAACTGCTGAGGACAAAGTCCTTAGGCCTTGAGAGATTCTTAATTCTGTATTTCCTATTCAATACTGCTGTGCAGTTCTCACTTTGTAAAAGGCCCTCTAGCAATTTCCGCTAATAGAGTAGACTGGTGAATATCTATACGCACACTGAAAGTGATAACTGATAGCTAAGGACCAGATTTTTAGTTTGCAATAATGTGTGTGCAATCATGTACCCAGATTTGTGTATGCATTTACTACAGCTGCAAGTGCCAATGCACATTAGATCAGCTCACAAGTGAGGACCAACTAACAAACTGTGCGTGGAGCTAAAAAATAAAATATAATCAACGGAATTTCTATATCATGAAATTGTCAAGCATTTTCCCAATATTTAAGGGTTTCATTGTTAAAAATATTTATTAAAAATAAATGTGCCACAGTTCTCCAGATAAGATCAACCCTGTACTTTTCCATGTCAGACTGTTTAGCAAAGTGCTAATGTTCATACTAAGTCTAACTCTAAAATCACATGGATGTTTAAATTTTATCAGGTGGATAATTTCTGCTTCAGCTGACAGAGAAAGCAAGTGACAATTAAAATTCATGAAAGTATACAAAAATATTTAAATATCCCATTCTGGAATCCTTGGTAGTAAATTTCTTTCCAGCATGTACTAGATTTTTTTATCATGTAATGAGGACTTTTTTAATTGAACAATGAACAACTGCCTTGTTGTAATTCTTTCACTTTAACAACTAGAGCCCTTTTCAGCAGAACACATTTATTTCCAAGAAAACAAAACTGGTGTTCAATCAGCATGATGGCTACAAAGAGTAAAATCAAAGAAGAGGTTGTTATAGAATACATGGAAGGAATAATAAATAAGACCTAAGACCATGGATTAACTCAAGAATTTATACATTCAGGCTGAAGGAATAAAAAAAATTCTTGCATTTTCTGCAACAAGTTGCAATAGAGTTTGAAACCCTGGGGGGAATGGATGTATTTATGCTTCCACTTTGAATAGGAAAGAGTTATGGGGAGGGGAGGAAGCAAGTCCCACGACTGTACCTTTTAGTTTGAGTCAATGAAAGAACCTTTTGTTTACTTTGTACACTGTGGGGCCAGGTGGGCCATCCTGAGTTAAATGAGTAGGCCAGCTCACTCCACAAGATGCTTCAGTTGAGTACATGATATTACATTACTAGTGCTGGTCATTTCTTTAATTTTTGGGGGGGGAGGGGGACAAATAATTTATTTAGCTGGAAAAACTGTTAGATTCAGATAGATTTCAGCCAATAGTTTCAACCAAAAAAAGCGGAAAAAAAGCAAATCCCAAGAAACTGGAAACATTTTGTTTCAACATTTTCAAAGTGAAATGTTTTGACTTTTCATTTCAATATTTTTCATTTTAAAATGAGAAAAAACAAATAATTGTTGTTTTGGGTGAACTCAAAACAATGTGTGATTTTTTTTTTTTAATTAGGAAAAAAAACAATTGTTCACTTATCTCTGTCCGTAACTTTAAACATTTAACACCCTGCTTTTGCTATATTAGTAACTAATAAAAACAAGAACAATTCTTCAAATTAATTCTGCTCTATTATCCTAAGTATTAATAATTCTTCGCTCTCATTAATATGGACTCCCTTCAAAATATAGTGGAGCTAACAGATCACTTCTTAATAAAGGCCATTTAGCAGATTTATGACATTTAAAAAAGGCAAAGATCCTTATAACTAGAGCTGAATAAATCCTCGTGTAACTGTTCTATTATCCTCCCATATTTATTTGTTTCATCTCCCTCTTCATAACTTAGATTTTTTTATTATTATTATTTTTGGACAGGAGCTATTCTTAACTATATGCTGGGTGCTATACAAAGAGACCTTAATACCCGAATAGGCTTGTGGGCACTACTGTAATACCATGAACAAATAGGAGCAATACATAATAAATAAAATTAAATAGTAAATAATAAAAAAAAATGAACAATTTGTTTAGCAAACTTAGCATCTTTGCTTATGGAAAATCAAAAAGCCGGGTGATTTTTTATTATGTATGTAAAAATATTCAATACATTTTAACTATATTGTTTGACAGCAAACAATTTTTGGCAGTGCTGATTATTCACTATTTGCTACTTGAGATTTGTGTATTAGAAACTGGAAAACTGGGCTATAGACAACAAAATGAAATTCAGCAAACACAAATGTAACGTGCTACATTTAGAGAGTAAACACCAAATGCACAAATACAGAATGGGAGATAACTGGCTTGGCAGCAGCACTGTCGAGAAGGATCTGAGAGTTGTGGTAGATCACAACCTCAACATGAGTCAGCAATGTGATGCTGTTGCAAAAAAAGCAAATGCAATTTTATGTTGCATTCACAGAGGCATAGCATGCAAGTCACAGTAGGCGATAGTACTGTTCTACTCAGCACTGGTTAGGCCTCCGCTGGAGTTCTGTGTCCAGTTTTGGTCACCAATATATAGAAAGGATGTAGCAAAACTGGAAAGGATCCAGAGGTGAGCGACAAAGATGATCAAAGAGATGGAATGCAAGTCATATGAGCAAAGGCTGAAGGAACTGGGTATGTGTAGTTTGGAAATGAAGGGTTTAAGGGGGGACATGATAGTGGTCTTCAAATACTTGAAAGGCCGCCATAGAAATATGGGGAAAAAACTGTTCTCTCTTGCCACAGGGGGTAGGACAAGAGGCAATGGGTTCAAACTACAGCATAGCAGATTTAGATTAAATCTCAGGAAAAACTTCCTAACTGTATGAACAGTAGGGTAGTGGAACAGACTGCCTAAGGAGGTTGTGGAAGCTTCTTCGCTGGAGGCTTTCAAAAGGAGGCTGGATAGCCATCTGTCGTGGATGACTTAGACAAAACAAATCCTGCATTCCCTGAAGTCCCTCTGTGCCCCCAGACTAGAGCTGGTTAGGAATTGTCTATTAAAAAGATATTTTTGACTGAAAATGTGTTTTCTGAAAAACTGAAAATGTCTAATTTTCATCAGTAAAATAGAATGGAAAGATGCCATTTTGGTTTGGGCCAGGCCAGATAAAGACATTTTGATATATTGAACCAAATAAAAACATTTGGGGTCAGCTCATCATTAATTTGTATCCATCTGAGCTACTACAGTACCCAGTGGTAGTTGTATACCAGGTGCCTCATGCAACCATTCTACCCTATGGGACATGGTCTTTGCCTGGAATACATCTCCCATGATGCACTGTGGTTTCTCCTCTTCTTGAACTGCCACAGTGCATCCTAGTAGCCCAATGTAGTCCATCCAGACAGTCATATTAGTTCCACATAGAGTGATGGGGGGAGAGAGGGGCAAGTATCATTAGGAAAGCCTTTGCTAAATGGAAAATCAAGACAAGGGAAAGGAGTAAAGAGAGCATATGAGGGACAGGTGTGGAATGAAACTGTGATGAACAGACTGTGATGTAAATATTGGAAAGAGGTTGAGCAAACAGTCATTCAGTACTGATCAGAGAAAGTCCAGTCAAAGCTGTAAGAAATTGTTATTAATGTCCATTAATCCTTGCTTTAGTTGTTTCTGCAGCTGCTTTGCCAGCTTCACGCTCTGCCTGGTAAAACTACAGTGAGGGCCAAGTCTACTTTGAAGGTGGAGGGAGGATGCCACATGGTTTCAAGTGCCCAAGGAGAAGATGTCTCCCTTCCATTGTGCTGGGTTGGGAGAGAAACTTCTTTTCTGCTCAGCCATCTTCTCTCAGGAATTCCCTGTGAGAGGGAACTATATATATAATGATGACATGAATTTTATGACTTTTCTAATGACATTTTTAATTTTTATATGTTGAAACTATAAAAACAAAGCATTATGTGCAATTTGAAATCTTAATGATGCAGTAGTATATTACTGAAATTTATTGTAAGCATATAATGAGACAAAAAATAAAATAGGACATGATCCTGGAAACCCTTCCTCTTGCTTCTAGTCCTTATTAATGCAAGTGGTCCTATTGGGACTGCTTATGTAAGTGGAGGATACTTGTGTGAATAAGGGTTTGTGGAATTAGGTCTATATTTATTAAATATTTGCACTGATCCCTATACATGATAAATCCAGCCTTATTACATCAGTCAAACATGAAATTTGGATGCCTTAAAGAATTTTAAACAGACTCAGCAATCATGAATGAGGAGCAAAACAAAGGGTTATGAATTACTTCATTTACATATCTACTTCCAAAATATATATTTTTTCAAATACCGCACAATTCTTCAGTTTTAATTACATAGCAATGGGCCTGATCCTGCAAACCCACAGGAGAATCCGTCCCACTGACTTTAGTGAGAACAGACCCTGAAGTTTATAACCTTCCTGTGCCAGTGAAAATAAGCTTTTTTTGTATGTGTAACTATCGAGATGTGTCATTGACACAAACATAACATCCCAGCCATCATCATTTCACTATAATCCCACCCCCCACTGACCTTACATATTTGTTGAGCCTGAAGGGTGACAGAATAGAACCTTGCAACAGAAATCCCTCATCTTAGTTGAGTAATTACCCCCAAATCACCTGCTGAGATCGCCCAGACAGAAAAAGAATGGAACCACTCAAAAGTGATGCCGTCTATTCCTACTCAGATCTGTGGATAGGTCAACCAAACCTGCTAGTCAGTGCTCCCAGATCCAACAGAATCAGCGTGGGCACATTACTTCAACACAGCGCAAGGGAGAGATCACCAACCAGCTACACTAGTGTAACCTTGGGATACAGAATTAAGCTGTCTCACCACAGCCCCATCACACTCCTAAGAAAGATAAATCTTAGCCCTTATGTTTAGCCCTGCATTTGGCATTACTGCCATCTGGGTGATTCATTTGCCATTGCACTGCTGTGCTTTGGATTATTTTCCTGCTTGATGATGGTGCATGTCGTGACAGTGACCACTATTATATCTATGAAGGCCTGGATTTCATTTAACAAATGCACATTTTTCATTCATCTATTCAGTTTACGGTAACATTTCCAAAGATAACCTCAAATAAAAGCACTGAAGAAATGGTTACACATTTCTCTTCTAAGGAAGTAAGTGATGGATTTGACTACCAATAATAGATGTTAATACAGTATCAAGACATTTTAGCATTAATAGATATTACCATGGAAAGCAAATTTAAATTCACTATTACACCTTGAAGATCAATAACTCTTGGTACACACTGTAAATTGAAGTACAGTTAATCTGTGTGTTGTGTTGTAAAATCAGTTAATATATCTATCTTTCAATAACACTTCCTATTTCCTTCACCCTTCAGCTTGGAGAATGTGGTGGAATTTTTAAAATCAGGGAAACCCATAATGGGATTTCCTTCAGAAAAGCGTATGCTAAGATGTGAAAGAGCTTGTGAGGTTTTTTGGTTTGTTTTTCCCTCATTACAACCATGCAGAAGATACTACAGACAAAGCAAGAGCTAGTTTTTACTTTGGGAACAACACGACGATGGGGTAGTACATAGGCTGGGAGGCATTGCTTTACCGAGTCCAGGTAGCCTGCACAGCAGCGTAAAGGTGTTTTTACTCCCCTGTGCAGGTGCGCAGTCCAACAGTCTAGCCCCTAATGAACAATTACAATGGAATGAAATTTAAAAACAAAATTAGCTTATACGTAGTGATAGACAAGCCTTGATGTGATAGAGTGCATTATATTCTGGTCCCCCCAAAGCACTTGGGTTTATGGATTATAAATGCTAACTCAGGAGATTGTTAGTATTTCAGTGAAGTTCATTTTTATTTAAAGAGTCCCCCAGGGGATACCCTCTAAAAAAGCAAGAGATTGAATTGCCTTTTCATTTATTTCATAAGGAAATTTGAATAGTTTGTTTACCATTCTAGAGTAAAGGCAATTTTTTGGCTTTGCCAGTGCATATGCCTGGGACTCTAATGTGCAGCACATGTCAGCATGAACAACTTCTGCTTCTTGAAATATGTGAGGAAAGTAATCATGGTAGATGAGCAGGTTTGTTTTATTTCTTAAATAACTAAGATTTTAACATTGTTCTCAATTTAGAAAAAAAATAAAAATAAATAAATTATTCCATATTATGATCTAATCTTCTGCTATATTTAACTGAATGAAATGAAGCTATTTAAATGTAGGGACACCGAAAAACTTAATAAAATTAGAAAGTCTCTATTTTATTTTGCTCTCTGTCAATGTAAGAACAAAGTATTTTTTAAATCCCCGAAAACATCCTATTTGAAATGCAAATACTGAAAGTGATCATTTGAAAAGTTATGAGAACTGCCTTCTCATTCCTCGCATGTATCACCCTGACAAATCTGCCAGAATTTTAGTAAATAACATAACCACATCTTCCATATTTACATAAATGTGCTCTAATACCCAGCAATCTTTTTTGCCTGTCACATCTGTATACTTGCTGATGCCATGCAGCGGTATTACATAAATGAACAGATATTAAAAGAATAGTAGTGATGGAAGAACAATTTGCTGAGGAGTATAATTTATTCCTGATAATACAATATAGCACAAAATATGGTCATTGCTATTCACTCAGTATTATTTATGTGTTCAATATGGGTCTGTAAATACATGGATACAGGTAGTGATTTTGTATTTTTATGGTTTGTGTTAAAACCTCTTTGAAACTGATGGGAGTGAACATGCCCTTCCGTTAAGATAACTGTAACAGTTAAAGAGCCCCATCTAAAACAAGGCATAGTGGAGTCGGCCCAGTAACTAGCGACATGTGTGGAAGGTTCAACTGTCTATTGCTTGACCAGGTGTGCTTCTGTGTGTCAATCGGAAATGCAGACAGAAATTGAGCACACACAGAGAGACACATGGACAAACTGAGGCAAGATCTACTGAGAGAGACAGACAGAGCCTGGAGAAGAACAGTGTACAACCCTGAAAGTTTTAGAGGGAGCTTCTGAGTCTGGTACTGACAAAAGATGCTTGGGCCGATGAGCAAAGAAACTATCTTTTTGTTTTTGATTCCTCCTACAAACTTTGTACACTCCTTGGATCTGAACAAGAATGCATCACAGGAAGTGTCTGACTCCCCCATCGATTTCTACTCCCAACTGGAACACCCTCAGGGCCTTGTACCTTGAGTGGATACTCAGGTCAAAAAGGGGTAATAGTATCATTAGCTTAATTTTTGTTTATGATTCCTGCTGTACAGAAATCAATACATTTAAAGATGAGAAAGATAATGTGGATATTTTTCTTAGTATATAGCAGTGGTTCTCATCCGTCCATGGACTATCAAGGATCGATGGTACTATTTTTAAAAGTCTCTAGAATAAAAAAGTTGGAGAACATTAAGAGGGTGGCTTGCCTCTCTAAGGGCCAGAGGCCTGGATCCAGACAACCGGGGTTACTAAGGAGGTACACCTGAACAGGGATCACCTGATTTCCTATAAAAGGTAGCAGAGAATGGAAACAAGGGGTGCTGAGAGAGTTGTAGGAACTGCAGAAGCAGGAAGCCTGGCAGTAGCTTTGGAGGAGATTGTAGGCCTGGTTAGACATAAGTATCCGGCCTCATTTCTTCTTGGGCATGATTGGGGAGGCAAATGGAAGGGTAAATTGTAAATAGGGGCTTAACAAGCTGTATGCTGGAGTCAGGATGTCTGTGCTAGCTAATATAAGCAGAAACACCCTGGTGCTACAGACAATGAACAAGATAGACCTGGAATGTAAAGATCAGGTTGTATGTGGCCAGAACATGCTGCACAGGTATTAGTTCCTGCAAAGTAACCAAGCCAATCCCAAAAAATGTGATGCAATTTAACGTGTAAATGTATGTAAAGGAAGAGGTTTTCTGTGTAACTATACCCACCCCCTACAATTGAGTCTGATTAACCCACTGTAGCTTTGCTGTATGCCAAGTAAAGATATCTGAGTGACAAAACCTGGAACTGAAATGTGTTGGGTTTGTTTGTTTGTTTGTTTGTTTAATCCCAGAGACCTGGATGAATTGTTCTCCCAGAACTGGATAAGGTGTTCTGGATAAACCGAGTAGAAAAGATCTCAGAAGGAATCCCAACAGAGATACCCCTGAGGGCAGAGAATAAGGTCAGCAGGGTAACTACCTAATGCTACTTTTCATTTTTGGTTTGCTATTTTGTAAAATAAATAAAGCCTTGCTGGAAGAGCCTGTGAGATTGGTCTGTTGTGAGTTTAGTTGAGGAGCCCTGAAGAGAGGGAAAATTGATGGCAAGAGGACTGCAGCATGACTTCAAGCCATGAGGGGGCTCACAGGAACGACCCGACACTAGAACAAAATCAAAACACTTGTAGCTGCTACCTGGAAAAATGCCTGGCAGGTTGGGTTTAGAGACTTCGTCCACCGTAGAATCTCTTTGCTACAAAGTATTATATAGAATGAAGTACAATATGAGAACTACTGGTGCTGTATATAATATTTAAAAAATGGGTGACACATTGCTACGTGATTTACTGGAGGTCCAACATTTCTGTCAAGCTGAAACTTGTTACAGGTGAGATGTATGAACTTTTGATATTCTTATCCTCATAATAGTAGGAGGGTGACAGCAAAGACATCCTAGAGTTAGTAAAGTAAAAAGACAATAAGGATATGTAAAGGATGGACGGCTAAGGCAAAAGGCATTATGTGGTGATATGAGCCTGTTATAGTTTGCATTAGATTAAAGAATTTAGAAGCTGATTTCTCACAGTAGGACTAATAAAATAAGGGACTTCTTTACTTGCTTTAAAAATACATACTTATCTGTAGCATCCATTACCCATGTATCTAGTAAATCAAGTAGGGAAAAAGGCTTTTTTAAAAAAAGTAATGGAATTTAAAAGTGAAGGGATATAGGTGAATATTTAAAGTTTCTGTTGAAGGATTAAAGATAATGAACCAATCAGTTAATTACAGAAACAGTAATCAGTTGAATTGAAAACAAACCAAGTGTGAAATGCTTACAATTCTGCATTATGTAATAGCTGAAAAAAATCTGTAGCCAAACAGTTAACAGAGCAGTGTTCAAAAATGCACTCGTTACCTCGTGAAAGAACTTTAGATTTGCAAATATTTAAACAGAGGAAAATTGGGGAAAATCCAAAGGCTAACAAGAAAAAAAAAGAAATGCTTCAAAGAATCAAGTGGAATGTGAAAATTGGTATAATAAAATCAGAAGAGCTGCCACATTGGGTCAGACCATAGTTCATCTTGTCCAATATTCCATCTCGGACAGTGGCCCGTACCAGACCTTCAGGGGGAGTATACAGAAGGCCAATTGTGGTGTGATCCACCTCAGTTTTTCATTGCTGATGCTCCCTGAGCATGAGGTTTCATCCCTGACCATCTTGGCTAATAGCCATTCATGGACATATTCTCCATGAACATATCCAATTCTCTGTTGAACCCAGTTATACTTTTGACCTTCATAACATCCTCTGGCAACCAATTCAACAGGTTAGTTGTGTGTTCTATGAAAAATAACTTCCGCTTGTTTGTATTAAATCTGCTATCTATTATTTTCATCAGGTAACTTTTTGTTTTTGTATTGTGTGAAAGGGTAAACAACACCTCTCTGTTCACTTTTTCCATTCATGATTTTATAGACCTCTATCATATCGTCCCTTAGGCATCTTTTTTGTAGGTTCAAAAGCCCTAATCTTCTTTTAGTCTCTCATTCCATGGAACCCATTCCATACGCTTGATCATCTTTGTTGCCCTTGTCTGAACTTTTTCCAGTTCTGCCATATCTTCTTTTAAGATGAGGTGGGCAGTACTAGACACAGTATTCAAGGTGTGGGTGCACCATGGATTTATATAATTGCATTATGATATTTTGTCTTATTTTCTATCCCTTTCCTAATAGATCCTAACATACTTAGCCTTTTTGACCACTACTGTGCCTTGAGTGGAAGTTTTCAGAGAACTATCGATGGTCACGCCAAGATTTTTTTCTTGGATGTGTAATAGGCAATTTAGACCCCATAATTTTTATGTATACTTGGTATTACTCTTTTCAGTTTATATTGTTTTATACTCTTATTGGTGTTAAATTCCATCTGCTATTTTGTTGCCCAGTCATCCAGTTTTGTGATATCCCTCTAACTCCTCCCATCTCCATTGGACTCTATTATCTTGAATAATTTCGCATTGTCTGCAAACTTTGTCACTTCATTTTTCAGCCTCCTTTCCAGATCTTTAATATGTTGAAAAGCACAGTTCCCTGTACAGATTCTTGGGGGACCCCACTGTTCACTTCTCTCCATTGATTCCTATCTTTCAACCAGTTGCTGTTCCATGAGAGGACCTTCCCTCTTATCCCATAACTACTTCATTTCCTTAAGAGCCTTCGGTGAGGGACCTTGCAATGGCTTTCTAAAAATCCAACTACACTATACTGACTGTATCACCCTTCACCTATCCTTGTTGACTAGCACAAAGAATTCTAGTAGATTCCTTTTGTTAAAGAACATCATGTCTTACCAATGTTGACACTTTTCCAACAAATCATGTTTCTCTATCTGTCTGATAATTGTGTTCTTCACTATAGTTTGAACCAATTTGCTTGCTACTGAATTTAGGCTCATCCATCTGTAATTGCCAAGATTGCCTTTGGAGTCCTTTTTAAAAATCAGCATTATGTTACCTACTGTCCAGTCACCTGGGCCAGAGGCTGATTTCAGTGCTAGGTTACATACTTCAGTTAGTAGTTCTGCAATTTCATATTTGAGTTCCTTCCGAACTCTTGGGTGAATACCATCTGGTTCTGGTGACTTATTACTATTTAGTTTACCAATTTGTTCTAAATCCTCCTCTATTGACAGTTCAGTTTGGGACAATACTTCAGATCTGCGTCGGACGAAGTGGGTATTCACCCACGAAAGCTTATGCCCCAATTCATCTGTTAGTCTTAAAGGTGCCACAGGACTCTGCTTTTTACAGATCCAGACTTACACGGCTACCCCTCTGATCCTTCAGATTTGTCACCCAAAAAGAATAGCTCTGATGTGGGTGTCTCCCCCACATCCTCTGCAGTGAAGCCTGATGCAAAGAATTCATTTAGTTTCTCTGCAATGACTTTGTCTTCCTCGACTGGTCCTTTAATACTTTTCTCACTTATTGGACCCACTGCCTATTTGGCAGTTTTCCTGCTTCTGATGTACTTTAAAATGTTTATTATTAATTTTTGCATTTTGAGCAAGTTGCTTCTCAAAGTCTTTCTTGGCCTGCCACCTTATACTTCTGCACCTAACCTGCCTGAGTTTGTGCACCTTCCTATTTTCTGCATTAGGATTTGACTTCCAAATTGTAAAGAATGCCTTTTTGCCTCTAATGGCCTCCATTACTCTGCTGTTTAACCATGGTGGCATTTTTTGGTCTTCCTGCTATCTTTTTTTTTAATTTGTGGTATACACAGAGTCATAGATTTTAAGGTCAGAAAGGACCCTCATGATCATCTAGTCTGACCTCCTGCACAACGCAGGGCACAGAATCTCACCCACCCACTTCTGTAACAACCCCCTAACCTATGTCTGAGCTATTGAAGTCCTCAAATCGGTGCAGAGAATCCTCCAGCAAGTGACCCGTGCCCCACGCTGCAGAGGAAGGCGGAAACCCCCCAGGGCCTCTGCCAATCTGCCCTGGAGAAAAATTCCTTCCCGACCCCAGATATGGCAATCAGCTAAACCCTGAGCACGTGGGCAAGACTCACCAGCCAGAGACTGAGGAAAGAATTCTCCGTAGTAACTCAGATCCCACCCCATCTAACATCCCATCACAGGCTCTTGGGCATATTTTACCGCTAATAATCAAAGATCAATTAATTGCCAAAATTAGGCTATCCCATCATACCATCCCCTCCATAAACTTATCTAGCTTAATCTTGAAGCCAGATTTGTCTTTTGCTCCCACTGCTCCCCTTGGAAAGCTGTTCCATAACTTCACTCCTCTGATGGTTAGAAACCTTCATCTAATTTCAAGTCTAAACTTCCTGATGGCCAGTTTATATCCATTTGTTCTTGTGTGCACATTGGTACGGAGCTTAAATAATTCCTCTCCTTCCCTGGTATTTATCCCTCTGATATATTTGTAGAGAGCAATCATATACATTTAGTCTGAGTCTCTCTTATGGTGTTTTTAAGTAGTGTCCATTCTGTTTGTAGGTATTTTACCCTTGGACTAACTAGAATCTTCATTCTTGTGTAGTTCCCCTTTTTAAGTTACATGCTATTGTTGTGGGGCTTTTAATACATAAATTTCCCCCACTCAAGGATGCTAATTTTAATTTATATTATAGTCACTATTCCCAGGTGGTTCAGCTATAGTTATGTCTTGGACCAGACCCTGTGCTCCACTTAGGACTAAATCAAGAATTGCCTCTCTCCTTGTAGGTTTCATAACTAGCTGCTTCAAGAAGCAGGCATTTTTGTCTAGAAATTTTCTCTGCATCATGCTCTGAGGTGATATTTACCCAGTCAATAAGAGGATAGTTGAAGACCCCTATTATTATTGCATTTTTGCTTTTGAGCCTCTTTAATCTCCCATAGCATTTCACAGTCACTGTCGCCATCCTGGTCAGGCAGTTGGTAGTATAGTTTTACTGCCATAGTCTTATTATTCAAGCATGGAATTTATATCCATAGAGATTCTATAGTACAATTTTATTCATTTAAGATGTTTACAGTATTTGGTGTGTTCATGTTCTCTCTCTCTCTCATATTCATATATATAGTGCCATTCCCCCACCAGCATGACCCTACTCTGTCATTCCTATATATTTTATACCCTGGTATTACTGTGTACTATTAATTATCCTCATTTTGCCAAGTTTCTACAGTGCCTATTATATCAATGCCCTCATTTAATGCTAGGCACTCTAGTTCACCCACCTTAGTATTTAAACCTCTAGTAGTTGTATATAAGCATTTCATTATGTTGTACATTTTGTCAATATTTTGTTGTGTGCCTTCATGTGTTATGAAAGATGCCTGTTTGTCTGGCAAGGAAAGAACTGCCAGGCGAAAAGCAGAGTCAGCAACCTGATCAGGTGAACAACTGGGTCAACAGTTCAATCAGGTAAACAATTTAGTCAGCAAACTAATCTTAGTGTTAGGCAGAACAGCATTTGTTACGAAGTTATTATATATTGTATAATGTGTCTAAGGCAAGCACCTGAATATGTGAGAGTTTGCATTTAACCCTGATTGCTCACTGGACTGATTGCTCACTGAAACCTAAAATAAACAATATAGTTCTTCATTCAAGAGTCTGTGAATCTGTGCATTCTGGGTAACGGGAAAAAGAACCGGTCAACAACACAATAATCTGGAAGGTGGCTCCCAACTATGAGACAATTTCTCCATCATCTACTCCAGTTTGATGCTGTCTTGTCCCAATACTTTCATCCTCCTTAACAACACAGTGTCTATTGGACAGCAGGTGGGGATGCTCTACTATGTCCTTAAAATTCTCCTCTATGTACTTCTGTCTTTCTTTGCTCCTCCAATTCAGCCACTCTGGCAACAAGAGCCCGTACTCTGTCTCTGAATTGCTTGCACCACATGCACACATATCCCATCTGGCCAGAGGCAGGTAATACATGTTGCACATAACACAAAATGGGTAACCACCCATCATTTCATCATGATGGAAGTGATAGTTAACATTGAACAGGCTGAAAGTAGAAAGAAAACTTTAACTTAATCAGAGGTCTGGGTCTAGAACTGCATCCACTGCCAATTGGATGAAAAATTGGAGGAGGAGGAGAAGGCTCTGTCACTGGCTGCTTGGGGTATGGTCTGAAGTAAACAGGATGAAATTCAATAAGGACAAATGCAAAGTACTCCACTTAGGAAGGAACAATGAGTTACACACATACAAAATGGGAAATGACTGCCTAGGAAAGAGTACTGAAGAAAGGGATCTGGGGGTCATAGTGGATCACAAGCTAAATATGAGTGAACAGTGTAACACTGTTGCAAAAAAGCAAACATCATTCTGGGATGTATTAGCAGGAGTGTTGTAAGCAAGACACGAGAAGTAATTCTTCCACTCTACTCCACACTGATTAGGCCACAACTGGAGAATTGTGTCCAATTCTGGGCACCACATTTCAGGAAAGATGGGGTCAAATTGGAGAAAGTCCAGCAAAGAGCAACAGAAAGGATTAAAGGTCTAGAAAACACGACCTATGAGGGAAGTTTGGAGAAGATAAGACAGAGGGGACATAACAGTTTGCAAGTACATAAAAGGTTGTTAGGAGGAGGAGGGAGAAATATTGTTCTCCTTAACCTCTGAGGATAGGACAAGACGCAATTAGCTTAAATTGCATCAAGGGAAATTTAGGTTGGACATTAGGAAATACTTCCTAACTGTCAGGGTGGTTAAGCACTGGAATAAATTGGTAGGGAATTGTTGTGGAATCCCCATCATTGAAGATTTTTAAGAGCAGGCTAAACAAACACTGAAGGTTGATCTAGAGAATACATAGTCCTGCCAGGATTGCAGGGAATTGGACTAGATATCCAGTCCTACAATTCTATGATTGTATAAATAGGATAAGAATTAAACTAAGAGAGTCAGATGTCAAAAACCAATGTATGATTTAATTCAGGGTTTAAAAAAAATCAAGATTAAAGAACAAGATGCAACAACAATCTGACATCACTTGGTAACAGCATATCATCAAGTCCCTGGAGGAGGAGAGGTTTAGTAGCATGGATGAAGTGAAACAATTTAAGACAGTTACAGAAAAGAGAGAGTAGAGTGTAATAGGTTCTTAGAAAGCGGGTGCTTTTAAAAGGCAATAGGAAATGCATAACTGAGAAGAATTAACATTAATGGTCATTATCAGATAAGGCGGTACAGGATAGTCAGTAGCAAGTGCTGAGTTTGTTTTGTGGTTTCTATTCCATGGTTTAATTAGTTGTTTCCTCTATAAATAAAGATTTCTTCTCTTGATCCACTCCCTCCACATTAAACAGACACTTGTAGGCAAAAAAGGGTGAATAAAATTAACCTAAAAAAAGGTTGAATCCAAAGATCCTATTTCATATGTCAACCATTTTTGAGTAGAAAATCCTTGCAAATTCATCTTGTCTGGTAGCTGTGAAATGAAACACTAGATATGGAGGGAGCTGATTTATTTTTTGAAGAGGGGGAAAAAGAAGAGAGGATGCCTGTACTGAATACGGAGTGGTCCCAAGTGAAATGTGTGGGGATCACAAGCTAATCTTGATTGTGGTCCCAACTCAAAAAACCTAGGGCATATATGGTATTCTTCACCTAGGAAATTCTCAGGACAGGAGCAAAAAGGATGCTGATTTGAGAGAGATTCAAGATGGGAAACATGCTGAATATCTGCCTGTACTTATCATTCCCCTGGAGAGTATTATCAGACTTATTTTCACAACTACTGAAGTTCATTGAATTCTTTTGAGAGAAAGAACAAAGCCTTAGAATTCCAAACTAGGAATAATAAGATAAACAAACTAATACAGCACCTAAGAAGCACAGAGATATTTGATACTGGAAAACAAAAAAGAAAATGGTTTTGTAATAATGGTTAGGAACAAAAAAAACATACTACGAATGATCACATCTATAGTAGAGAAGAGACATTACTTCTGATATGTTAGCACTCCAACTGAGTGCAGATTTTTTTTTTAACTCAATGGCCTAGCACAAGGAGGGCTCTTTCCTGGGTAAGTTGCCATTAACTTGTGAAGAATCTATGCTTTGACTTAAAAAAAAAAAAGTTTCTAGACCCTTCAGTAGCAAGAAAAACCTTCTAAGTGATTTTAATTTAAATCAGTGAAATGCTTTCTTCTAAAGTGTGCAGGCAGACTGTCCCAAGTCTTGGCCCTTTTCATTGCTGCTATTCTCTACTATCCACAAGGTTTTGAAATTGACCAAAGCAACCAAGTCAATTTCACATGTGGCTACTTTGGAAAGAATTATCACCACCAGATGTAGGCACTGCAGCTATTTACAGAGTGCAATGACTTAAAAGTACAGAGGATGGATGACCTATCATGTACCACAACCTCCTTCTTAGTTCCCAGGAGATTCCAGGGACAGAAGAAGAAGAAGTTGGTGTGGAAGAGTATAAATTGGCAAATGCTCTCCTCTTCCTACTAAAATGAGATGGATTGGCCTAGGGGGAGACTTTACACTTAGACAAATTTGAACTTCAATAGTTGGAACCCTCAGGAAGGGTCCAGGAACAATACTCTCTTTGGAATACCATCTCCCTCTCGCACTGCCCAGCTGCTGAGTTTGGTAGAGATTGGAGCTGGATTTTCAGCTGGGTGTTAGCCTTGAACAGTGAGGACCCTTCTCTTAATTTAGCTTTCTGGAAATAAAGTCCTCTAACTATTAAGACTCTGATGCTAGATCATGGAAGTGGAAGGAGGAGTGTGCATGAGGATGGGTGGGAGGAAGAGAACAATATGGTAATTTAGAAGAGAGAAGTAAGGTATTTGCATGACAGAAAAGAGATAGTGAAAGAGAGTTGGGGAATAAATAAGAGAAAGAGAATATAGGGTAAAGAACGTACTGTCAAGGGTGGGGAAAGAGATAAAGGGTAAAAGTGAGCAAGAAAGAAGAGAGGAAACAGGCATTGAAAACAACCCTGGTTGAAAACACCATGCTGAAGGAGGAAATGAAAGAAAATGGGGATGGAAGCCAGGAATAAAAAGAAGGTAAAACAGAACTAAGAGGGATGTTTTCCTTTAAATAGCATGGTGTGTGGAGATGAAGTTATGTTTCATGATGGCTATGCTCACTCGGGTACATTTTTCAAGTCCTGTTCATGATGACTATTGTATCACAATATATTTATTGACAATTAGTGCCATATGGATCCCTGTAGGGCCCAAGTCTGACTCCTTTACAGCACTCAACTAATACCCTCGTCCATGAATAATCCAGCTGACTTCAACAGGACTCCTATTGGAATCCTCATGGAAAGTAATAGCCTGACTCTAGCACCCTTAATGATTCCATCATACCTTAGATTTATGGTCTGTAAACTTTAATTCCTTGTATGGTTTATGGTTGATAAATTTCATTGTAAATAATTCCTGAATGAAGACCCATCTTCAACCTGTGAGTATATTAACACTCTATTGCTCGATATTTAAAATGAAAATTTTTACATTTTAAAAAGAGGAGGTGGGGTTTACGTTGTTTCTAAATAACATGAAAGGTGTGACACTGAGTATCAAAACAGAAAAACAATATCCTGAAAGGAAGGAAGGAAGACTCCAAGCAACAGAAGAAGGGAATTAGGAAATTAATCTAAAAACCTGAAATACCATTTATCAAAATCAGCAGACTGAGAGCTTAACTATATAAACAGTTAGCATGCAGCAAGCAGGGATATAAATCTACAGGGTGTTAGCCTGACTGTACAGACCCTGCTACTGTGCATGAAAAATTCCGTAGAGCACTTTGATCTACCCCGCTTTGAAATGGGAGTAGATCAAAGGCACAATGGATTTTTTTCATGCATGATAGCCAGAGTCCACACAGCCACTTAGCACAGGCATGCTTGTCTACTGTAAATACAAAATCTTAGCACATTAGGGTACATAAGAAGTAATTTGCCTTAAGGGGAGATAGTTGAATGATAGAAAGGTCTTGAAAGGAGAGGACTAAGGGAACATTCATGATCTACGATTTTGATTTAAAGAAGCTAGAAAATAGTAAGTGTAGAGTACCAATTTAAAGTTCAAGTGAGATGTAAAATAATTGCTGAGGAAGTGGAATGAAACCAAAATGGCTGGAGGGTCTAATGCAATTAATTTAGGAAGAAAATGAAGTTGGTAGGAGGCAGATGTTAGGAAAAAATGAAATGTATGATCAGCTGCTACCAGTAGCTATGGTTTCAGCTCCGAGACTTCAGGAAAGAATAGATCTACAAGACATGACGTGTATGGTAAGAGGAATACACAGAACCTCAAATCGAAGATGAGAATGGACTTTGTCCAGCTTTACCATGATACAAAAGGCATCTTAAAAAGGGACAAACCTTCTCTCTTCATCCAAGGAACTAATTTGCTTCCAGTACATGAAGGGCACGGGGTTCGGCCTGAAGTACCTGCAGACCTCTAAATTCAAATATTTAAATAAATGCTATTAGAGTTTGGAAAGATTAACCATTAGAACTGCATGTTTAAAGAGATGACATTATCCCTACTTTATAATTTCCAGGTGTATTTGGGTTTTGATTTAAGTGAATAGTAGTTTTGTTATTCTTCGACAGCTGTTGGAAAGTTATGTCTGCTCCCACATAAGTGTACTATTGATGTTTTACGTGTACAAAACATTGTGTCTGTATACATACACACACACAAAATGTAGTTTTCTATTTTTAAAAAATGCGAAGACAACAATGATGAGATAACAGGCTCTGTGGATATGGGGAAAGCGGTGGATGTGATATATCTTCACTTTAGCAAAGCTTTTGATACGGTCTCCCACAGTATTCTTGCCAGCAAGTTAAAGTATGGATTGGATGAATGGACTATAAGGTGGATAGAAAGCTGGTTAGATTGTCGGGCTCAACAGATAGTGATCAATGTCTTGATGTCTAGTTGGCAGCTGGTATCAAGCGGAGTGCCCCAAGGTTCGGTCCTGGGGCCGGTTTTGTTCAACATCTTTATTAATGATCTGGATGATGAGATGAATTGCACCCTCAGCAAGTTCACAGATGACACTAAGCTGGGGGGAGAGATAGATACGCTGGAGGGTGGGTATAGGGTCCAGAGTGACCTAGACAAATTAGAGGATTAGGCCAAAAGAAATCTGATGAGGTTCAACAAGGATACGTGCAGAGTCCTGCACTTAGGAAGGAAGAATCCCATGCACCGCTACAGGCTGGGGACCAACTGGCTAAGCAGCAGTTCTGCAGAAAAGGACCTGGGAACTACAGTGGATGAGAAGCTGGATATGAGTCAACAGTGTGCCCTTGTTGTCAAGAAGGCCAACGGCATATTGGGTTGCATTAATAGGAGCACTGCCAGCAGATTGAGGGAAGAGATGTGGACAGAAGAGATGTGGACAAATTGGAGAGAGTCCAGTGGAGGGCAACGAAAATTAGTAGGGGCTGGGGCACATGTCTTATGAGGGGAGGCTGAGGGAACTGGGCTTATTTAGTCTGCAGAAGAGAAGAGTGAGGGGGGATTTGATAGCAGCCTTCAACTACCTGAAGGGAATTCCAAAGAGGATGGATCTAGGCTGTTCTCAATGGTGGCAGATGACAGAACAAGAAGCAATCATCTCAAGTTGCAGTGGGGGAGATCTAGGTTGGATATTAGGAAACACTATTTCACTGGCAGGGTGGTGAAGCACTGGAATGGGTTACCTAGGGAGGTGGTGAAATCTTCATCCTTAGAGGTTTTTAAGGCCCGGCTTGACAAAGCCCTGGCTGGGATGATTTAGTTGGTGTTGGTTCTGCTTTGAGCAGGGGATTGGACTAGATGACCTCCTGAGGTCTCTTCCAACCCTAATATTCTATGAGTCTATAATTCTAACAGCATGAGACAGAGGTACCATTAATAAATCCTGAGTTACTGCCATATCTGTCATATTCTTTCAACCTGCCTGAATAATTATTTGTACAACTGACTCTTGAAACATTTTTAATTATGCATTCATGATTTAATATTAGTTTTCTGTGCTGCTCCGGGGCCTTGACCTAGTTTGCCAACAATAGGAAATTTACTTTCACAAGTTGGTGCCTGAGGATGTTAATTACATGAAAATATCTACCAAAAAAGCTAGCTAGCTGCCATATTTATGAACCCTGTGGAAGACATGGATTACTGACCAAGTAGTTAGCAAATGTCCTCTGAAAAATATTTTCTCTAGACTTGAAAAGGAAAAGAGACTTATTCAAAATTCCCAAGAAAGTCACCACCTAGTCAATAAAACTTTAAGATTCCTGATGGCTATCAGCATCTGACACATCACCAATAAGCCTTGGAATATCTCAATATACTCTTGGGCGATGCATACTGAGTAATCATATCTCAGAAGTCAAGAATTCAAATATGTGGAAATATTTTTAGGCTAAATTCTCATCTGTTTTAAAGTCAGTGTAGCTCTATTCATTTCAGTAAATTGATTGATTTACACTAGCAGAGAATCTGGCACAGTACATCAAGTTTTCCCTACCATTTCAGGGTTGTTCTTTAATAGATTTTAAAGTTGTTTTTCCTACCTAGTTTTAAATGTCCCAGACACATAAGATTGGGGCTTCCTCCAATCTTTTGGGGAAATATTCCATAACCTACTGTGTTGTCCATCCAATGTCATCTTTCAGATATCATAGCCTACTATATGATTACAGAGAATTTATTTTAGAATCCCTACAAAGACAGAGATGTAGCAAAACTGGAAACTGAATTCCAGGGTCTAAGACAGACACTTATATCTCCTCAATCAAAAGTAGGTTCTCTGGTAAATGACAAGGAAAAGACTCTTCTGTTGAGTAGGGCCTTGAAGTATTCATTAGTCTAACAAAATGTTTAGCCTCCATTCTTAGACTGCCTGTAGCTCTTTAACAAGTGGTTTATTCTTACTAAAAATGCTCTTCTGTTCTTCTGTCCCCTTCAAGTAGTTTCAAATAATGTATATGTTTAGTACTTTGCATAATTTAAACTAGGAAATGGAAATAAAGTCTAAGCATCACTCTTCTAATCAGATTCTCAGATTAGTTAGCAAAGGATCCACAGCATCCCACTACGAGAGAATGTACAGCCTCTTGCACTACCTCCTGTCAAAATCACTCTACATTTGGACAGCAAGAGATACGTGGCTATTATTGAATCAGCTGAAATATATCAGCCTGAACTTTAAGGTTCTTAATATAACCTGTTTTTGTTGTTTGTTTTTTAATTACTATGTTTTAAGTTGCATCTCTAGTTTTGTAATTGAGATATTCTCTTACTGCATTATTTAAACAGGAATTTTATATTTCTATTGCTATCCTTTCTGTTGAAAAGGATAGTGCCTTGTATTATGTGACAAGCCACTTGTCAGATTGGCACCTTTAATGGTTCAGCGGCGGGGTTCCTCCCACGCTGGATCCCGTGAGAGGCCACTCCGCCTCACTACGTCTCTGGGCATCACCAGTCATGAGGAATTATCGGCATGGCAAGAGTCTATAGCTCGGGCCGGTAGTCAGGTGCCGAGCAACAAACACAGAGTTAAGTAGCCCGGGACCCTTAGTCAGGGCAGAGCAAGGGAAGTCTATAGCTCAGGCCTGTGGTCAGGGGCTGAGCAGCAAAGGCAGTCTGGTAGCCCAGGCCCTCAGTCAGGGTGGAGCAATGAGGCCATAGCTTGGGCCTGTGTTCTGGGCTGAGCAGCAAACACTGTTAGATAGACCACTCTGCCTGAGAGCTTGGGCTAACAGAGGTCTATGGCTGGGGCCTGTATTCAGGGTTGAGCAGCAAGGGGTTCAGGCATTCTGGCTCCGGCTGATGGCTGACATGTGGTGGCTTCTGGGCCTTGAGTGGGGGAGACTGCCACCCCAGGGTTGCAGTGACAGGGGGGCCACAGGCCACCCACTCCATTGCACCCCAGCCCAGGACCCTAACAGTGCAGTGGGTTTTTCCAGCATCCTGACCGCAACATGTTGACCTATGATCAGGCGGTGCTGCAACCAGACTAAGATTGGCTGCCCCATGGCCACTTCCTAACTCTCCTTGGGGTGTACCTGGTCCTGTAGAGATTGTCCAGATCGTCTGTGTAGAAGGCCTGTGGTAGTGCTGGCAGGTCCTCCGTGGTCAGCGTACAGCCCCCGCAGCTCTGGTCAGTCCTCAGCTCCACAGGGGCCGGCAGCAATCTCCCAGCTCGGGAGCAAGCAGGAGGCGTCTGGCTTCTCCGGCAGCTGCAGCCCAACTGAGCTTCCAGCCCCTCCTTTTATACTTCCTGTCCCACATACTGACTTCCAGCAGGAAGGGTGAGCATGGCCTGGCTCCACCCACCAGGGCTCAGTGAGGGGTTCCTCCCCCTCCTGGTCCGTAGGAGGCCACTCCGCCTCACTACCCACACACACACACCCTCAAGTCCAGCTCCCAGTCTTTAGGGCTGGCTTCTTGGTTCCTCCCTAGGCGGGAATAAAAGTCAGCATTGGCATTTTTCTAACCTGCCTGGTGCCTGACTGTAAAGGCATATTGCTATGTACCAGTGCATCAATCTGGCGCTGGAGTTCTTCATGGTGTTTAGCCACTTAAGGGGTGCGTTGTCTGTGATCAGGACAAAGAGGGCCCCCAGAAGATAATATCTGAGTGTGTTGATCGCCCACTTGATGGCAAGGGCCTCCTTCTCGATGACGGAGTATTACAATTGCGGGGGAAGAGCTTGTGGCTAAGATAGAAGATAGGATCCTCTTCTCTGTCTACCTCCTGGGAGAGGACTGCCCCAAGCCGCACCTCCGAAGCACCTGTCTGCACCAGAAACTCCTGTTTGAAGTCAGGGCTGAATAAGACGGGCTCCCGGCATAGACTTTCCTTAAGGTTCTGGATGGCATTTTCGCACTCAGTCGACCAGCATACTCAGCGGGGGCTGTGCCGTGAGGGGTGCCGTGATCAATGCAAATTGGGGCATGAACCATCGGTAGTACCCAGACAGGCCTAGGAACTGTCGTACTTGTCACTTTGTCATTGGAGACGGGCAGGCCTGTAGCACCTGGGCCTTCCCTATGAGGGGGAGGATGAGACCTCAGCCAAGTGTATATCCCAGGTACGTAGTCTCTTGCCAGCTGATTTGACATTTTGGGGGATTGTCAGTGAGTCTGGCTCCTCGTAGGATCCGGAGGACAATGCCACCTGATTTAAATGTTCATCCCACCGATGGCAGTAGATCATTACATCGTCCAAGTAGGCCACTACATACTCTATATGGGCAGTCCATCAGGTGCTGGAAGGTTAGCTGGGCTCAATGGAGGACAAAGGGCATCCGAGTGAAATGATATAACCTGCTTGGGGTGGCAAATGCGGTTTTCTCCCTGGAGCTCAGGTCCAAGGAGATCTGCCAGTACCCTTTTGTAAGGTCAAGTGTCATGATATATTTGACTGTCCCGAGACGATCGAGGAGCTCATTGATTCTGGGCATCAGATATGCATCGAATTTTGAGATTGCATTTACCCTTTGAAAATCTGTGCAGAATCAGAGGGTCCCATTGGGCTTCAGAACCAGCACGATGGGACTATGCCTTTCACTCTGCGATCGCTCTACAACTCCCAGCTTCATCATTGCTTGGACTTCCTTTTTTGATGATTTCCTGTGTCTGTCATGGGAGTGGGCTAGTGGTCTCTCAAACCACCTCCCCAGGGTTCATCCGGATGATGTGCTGTACGACATTAGTTTGGCCTGGGAGCACGGTGAAAGTCATATGTAACTCATTCTACAGTCAACGAGCCTGTTTCTGTTGTTCTGGTGAGAGGATGTCCCCCAGTTGGGGCTACTCAGTCTTGGCCATGTCAGAGATCTGGGGACCTAAGGCTAGCTTAGGAGGATGAAGGGTGACCAGGAGTCCTTCATGGGCATGCCGGGGCTTGAAAGGTTCACGTGATAAACCTGCTTTTTCCTTCTTTGGTCTGGTTGGTGGATTTCGTATGTAACCAGTGCAACTCACCGGACCATTTGTAAGGTCTCTGCCATCGGATGAGGAGTTTTGACTCTTCTGAGGGGAGAAGAAGGAGCACTTGGTAACTGGGATCAAAGTTTCGATCCCGAGCCCCCTGGTTATAGTATCACTTCTGGGTCCCTTGGGCCGTCTGGAGATTCTCCTGCGCGAGGACCCCAGCCTGAGCAAGTCAGTCCTGCAATTGTAGAACATATTGTAGAAGCTCTGAGGCTGACGGGGTGTGTTCCCAGGCCTCTCTCATTAGATCCAGTACCCTGCAGGGTTTTGGGCCATACAGGAGTTCAAGGAAGGAGAATTTGGTGGATGACTGGGGTACCTATCGGATGGCTAGCAACAACAGTGGGATCAGCTGGTCCCACTGTCATAACTCTTGCGGCGGGAACTTCCTCAGCATGTCCTTTAAAGTTCTGTCAAAGCACTCAATGAGTCTGTCCGTCTGCGGATGGTGCATGGTTCTTAATGCCCAGCAGGACACACACCTGACGGAGCAGGTGATATGCCATTGTGATATTCTTAACTTGAGAAATAAACAGGATACTAGGGCTTTTGGGGGGTTTCCCCCCTCATTTTGCTCAACTCCATGAACCAAGCATTCTTCACACAATGCACAGTCAACCTGTGGAATTCTTTGCCAGAGGATATTGTGAAGGCCAAGACTATAACAGGGTTCAAAAAAGAACTAGATAAATTAGTGGAAGATAGGTCCATCAATGGCTATTAGCCAGAATGGGCAGGGATGGTATCCCTAACATCTGTTTGCCAGAAGCTGGGAATGAGCGACAGGGAATGGATCATTTGATAAGTACCTGTTCTGTTCATTCCCTCTGGGGCACCTGGCATTCGCCTCTGTCAGAAGACAGGATACTGGGCTAGATGGACCTTTGGTCTGACCCAATATGGCCGTTCTTATGTTCTTATGTTAAGAAGCCAATTATTTCAAAAATAAAGCTGTAGTTTGTTTTGAGGATAATGCTCAATTCTCTTTGCAATTGGTGCCATAAAATTAAAGACAGTTGATGCTGGCTGTCATATTTTTGCGATGCGTGTAGAGGTGCATGTTCTTTAGAACTGCACTTAGGAACCTTAACTGTTAGCAAATGACATCGTGGGAGGTTGGGGGTATATTGCAGTTGATCCTGCATGGGTGCAACAACAAAAAAAAGGCCCAAAGAGCCTCCTGAACCTACCTGCCTTGCACCCTAGTCCAGAGGGCAACCATAATCCAAACGTTGCTCTCCATGGGTACAAGGATTTAGGGCCCAATTCATCATTATGCTGCTGCTTGTGCAGTCATTTACCCCAATATAAAGTGAGCACAAAGTGGATATGAAACACTACCAAATCAAAATGATAGCATTTTGCACTCATTTTGCATTAATGTAAATGACTACACAAAGTACAGGGCAGTGATGAGATGGACCTTCCAAGTCCAGGAGCATCAGCATTATACTCATTTGACAGGGTGTGCTCATAGTCCTTGTACTAGCCAGTGTACCTTAGGCCAGCTCAGCAAAAAGCACATGTTGAACCTTATAACAATATGACAGAGCTCACGCCGGCATGTACTCTAACAGCACACAGAAGCATTTTAGCATAGTAAACCAGAAGATCTCAGGATTCCTGCTGCTACATATTGGTATCACCCCTGATGTGGGCTGTCACTTAGCAGCCATAAAGTAAGACCTGTGTATTTTTTTTCTCCATTAGCAGCAGGACTTTAAATGATTCTACTGTTCCTAACAACAGCAACCAACAAGTACCATGCAATACAGTGCTTAGGCAGGAGGATTAATTAGCTGCAGTTGGCCCTTATTCCCTGAAGGTAATGTCCATTTTAACT
This sequence comes from Emys orbicularis, assembly GCF_028017835.1. Taxonomy (NCBI): domain Eukaryota; kingdom Metazoa; phylum Chordata; order Testudines; family Emydidae; genus Emys; species Emys orbicularis. The sequence goes on along the minus strand of NC_088687.1, from coordinate 90,131,979 downwards.
GATTACTACCAAACTAATCAACCCATCACAAATCTATCACAACCTTTCATTACAGAGCTCACACTGTTATTGCAATAAATTCTCATTTGGATTGACTGCTGCCAAAAAAGTCATGTAACTTAGAAACAAAGAAAATAAAAGCTATAAAAGCTGAGAATGAAATGAATTTGAAAGTGAGAACTACGGAAAAAAAAACTGAACAAGCTTTTCAAATAGTTTTAATCCTTGTTTTATTGAACTATGTCTTCTTTCATTATACAGTGAGACTCCATCTTTCACACACAAGACACATTGGGCACTCTGTCCACATATCATACAGCTTCTGAAACTAGCTTCTCAGGGGGAAAATGGTACAGATGACCATTTGTATTAAAGTATACTAGTGCAGGTCAAGACAAGACAATTGTTAAAAATGCATTGTGTGCACTTACCTGTTCCTGATGTTGCTACCAGTGGTAGCAGTAGTGAGAAGTTTTAGTTGGAAAGCCTAGAGTAACTAAGGCCACCTTAGTTACTCTAGGTGGACTTAGAGGACACCTGTAGGGGTGAGACAAGAGTCTCCTTGCCAACTCAGATGCTAGCCAACATATCCAATGTGCCAATTAATGTCAATCAATTCTAGTTTTTTTGTTGTGTGGAGCTCATCTGTCCATTGCATGTTCCTTTCAAGTAGGCCACAAAACAGGGCCATCAGTAGGTGGTAAATGCTGGTCACCACCTCCTTGCACTGAATTTGTATACTGTTTCATTAAAATGGTAGAAGGAAGTGAGGCAGGATGGGACTGGGAAAGGTTCCTTTCAGAAGCTCGAAATAGAAGCAGAGACAGCGTAGGCTTACGGATAACATTATGTGCCTTATTCTAATAAAGCTTTTGTTTAGTGTTTAGAAGAACTGACTCTTTCCCATGGTCACATGACATGCCCTTGAGCTCAAAGGTGTGCCTTATTTCATCACTCACCCCCCATCCATCCAATCCAAGTTTAAATCCTTTAACTGACAAAATACTATATGTCATACTGAAAAAGAATGATCTTCTAAACTGAAGAAATTGTGATCATTAATCAGCAGATCAAAACGTTTAGATTCTTATCTAAAGCTTCGGAATGCATTGAGGATCCTTGCCTCTGAATGCACCAATATTCCTTGCCACCATATTTTTGCTGTTCATATGTAGAGTTACTAGTCTCTTATTTCAATCTGTTTTGATAATTTCGCCACAATTACAGGTTCCATATTAACTGTTGCATAGTCAGTTTAATTTTATGGTTGTATTATCTATTAAGCATTTGATAATGTAAGTTCCTTTTATTAGAGTATTCATTTTCTTTCTTTTTATATTCCTTGTCTTACACATTATGTCTTGAGGGATGAGAATTTCCCTATGGGCTCCATAGTTTTTATTTTACTTATTTTCTGTCTGTGAATAAAGAGCTTCACTTCAAGTGTTAGCAGGCCATTAACCTTCATAACTATGAATATTTGTTAAAGTATAAATCACAGTAGGGTCATTACCCATATATTTAGCTTGATTTTATTAAGACGGCTTTATACCACAATTATGGATAAGTGCTGTAATTCCCTTTGATAGCATTGCTAAACTCCATAAAGAATTTGTGCTCCATAATACCAATTAAATAAAGAAAAAGGCAGTGCAATGCAGCCCAGCTTGACTTTGAGAATGTCTCCCGGATTCTCTCTTTTCATAGTTAAGATCTCGAAACAACAGGCCACATGCTCCACTGGTGAAAATCAGCTACATGCATACAAAAAAGAAACACGGAGGTTTCACAAAGTTAAGCTGTTGCATTTGTCTTTGCTTAATTAGATAATGGAGCTATGCCCATTTACATTGGCTGAGGATCTGGCCCAGAGATAGGATCAGGTTCACCCCCCATCATACATTAACTTTGCTGACTGCATAAAATGAAGCTGTGCATGAATAAAGTAAAAGGGTACAATATGTAAAAAGAGATTTCCACAGAGACATTGCTACGGGGAGGGACATACTGCTATAATATATACCTGTTATATGTACAGTTTTCTCTATATACTTTCCCCTGAATTACTTTAGTTATCCATACTGTAGAAAAGTCATTGCTGGGTAACAAAGGAAACACAAAAAGTATTTTTTCTCATAAAAGGTGGGACTGTGTATATTTGGCTAACTGTAACTAAAACAGACAAAAGCAGTGATAAATGCTGGAGGGTCACATAGTTCTTTATTTTCTAAGGTGTTTGCCAGTATCCAGTGTACCGAGTTTATGGAAGAATGTATTCTTTCACCAGCCCATCTAGGAAGTCAAAAACCTTGTGAACCTTACAGAATGATTTATTGTTTATTTACAGGGAGCTGGCACAAAAATACAATGACCCCTATACTTCACCAGAATAAAGATACTGTCTATGTCCCCCCGTTAAAGGATTCAATTACACTCATACATAGTTTCCTTTATGGCTAGTCCATTACAATTATTCTAGCAGTTTGTTGCGGATGATGATCATGCTATCAAAACAGCTTTTCTTTTTGTCCTATTGTACTCTCCCTCTCCTAATTTTAGGAGGCACCGGGGCATTCTATGAGCAATCTAATCAGCCTTTTCTATTAGAAGGTAAAAAGTAAGCAAGGTCAGCCAAGACCCAGGCCAGGTGAAAATTGCAGCTGTTTTGCTTAGGCATACTGATTCACAGCCAAGGAACTCGACCTGTAAAATAGGTGGATAGTACATACAGATATGTATCAAAACTGTACACAAATAGGAAGGGTGATCAGCCATCAAGATTGTCACATGCTGGTTCACAGACACTGGGAACACTCATTTATTCCACTTGTATCTGCCCATTTACATTTGGATCTGATTAACTTGGGCTGGTTGAAGTCCATTCTGGATAAGGTGTCTGTAGGTGTGATTTCAGCTCTGGGTCACATCAAGTGTTTGTGTTCAGCTGCCCTGAATTTATGTTGCATGCCTTATTCCACGGCAACATGACTAAAAGCATCCTCAAGCTGCACAGAAAAAATGCTACAGCACAGAAGTGATAGTCAGTTGATTCTAAATATCTGCCTGAAATGGATACTAGAATAAATCCACAACTCCACTCATGCATGCATTGTTTACCTCCGTGGGCAATTGGTGACCAAAGCTTCCTAGTTTTCATGAAGACCTAGATTAATGACTCATTTTATAAATTCCTAATTGGTTTACTAACCTGCCCTGTCTTGACAGAATTTACCTTTGTCATTTTGAATACCCATGGGTAGAAGGAGAGTAGAATCTGTACAATACTCAAGTATAGATATGCAGGCTCAGTGTGGGCAAAGTTATTTGATCACGTAAATTACTTAGTCATTTCATTTTGTGACAAGCTAAACTTGATTAAAATTTTTGGATATTTCTCAATGATTTTCTTATTAACACAGAACTCTCCTATTTAGTGAAATAAATATGGTATTTTTACTCACATAGCACATCTCACTGAAGTCCTTCTAAATAATTCAGAAAGTGACATTTAATTTTATAGATGTGATAATAAGGGGAGGAGTAATATAGTGGGCAATTAAGTAACTTACCAACAGAAAGACTATATTAAAGTTGCAGTAAAACTAATGTCTACTAATTCACAGTCCTATACTCTAACTACTGCACCATAAGGCCGCAGATTACTTCAGCTCTTTCAAGGGGCTCTATCTGGTTAGACTTATTTCAAAAATCAAATATATATCTTCTAAGATTCCTACAGATTATTCTTATCTATCTTTCCAATAGACATATTAAACCAGCTACCCTTCATCTATAATCTCAGTTGACTTAAACATTTAGACATCTGAGAGATCATATTGTGTCATGGAAGAGAAAACATATGTAGAATGAGAAATCCTTGTATGTGTGGCATTATAGATTGCAGCATCTTAAACTTTCCCCTAATTTTCTTACATGGATATCTGGGATATATTTGGTCTTGCCTCAGCACAGGAGGCCAGACTAGATGACCTCTCGAGGTCCCTTCCAGTCCTACATTTCTATGATTCTATGTTAAACAAGGTAGGTGACAATACTGAGCCCTGTGAGACTCTACAGGCAAGAACCTTGTAGACAAGGAGTAGTTGCCTATCATGTATCTCTGGGATCTATAAGTTGATGTCAAAGAATTGTATACTGGATGTCACTCAAGTAAGAAACGCATTAATTTCTGCATTTTGGTTTCAAACTAAATTGCCACATCTTTTTGCCATTAGGATTCTACTGAACAGCATAAATCTTTAGTAGTGAAAAACTCCAGGTCTGGTAAGTAGAGAAAGAGAGATAATCGCCCACCAGGTAATTGACTATAGACAAGGAGGTCCAAAAGGAAACTCAAAACAGAAGCAGAATTGGACTCCTGATCTGTAACATGTGATTTTTCTTGTATTTTATTGAGCTAAGTCATCCTTACCTTGTGAGCACTACAAAGGGTAGCAGATAGTCTGCGAAGTACTATTGGCAATGGCATCTTAGTGGTATGTTTAGGGACCATACATGTGACATTTTCTTGGATACATGCCATACAATTGTATTGTGAGTTACAAGAAGGTTTCTACCAAGTCCCCTGTTGCTAATGAAAAAGTAATTCTGGATGCTTCAGTCAGACAATGTTCTCAGGTGCAGATTTGCTGCTGAGTGGACATGCTCCAACATGACTGACATTTCTAGTGTTCCCATCACATGCTGGGTTAGCCAACTGGTGGTCAAACACACAAATAAGACTTAATAGTTAATCAGCATAGTTCTCTGTCCCATTGCTTAATTCAAAATGTGTGACTTTCATATCAATGAAGCCAAGAATCAAGTCAGCCTAATCATGAACCACAGGCAGCAATAGCAATTCTACCAGGTGAGCTAAAGAAAAACATCATTTGCGGGCCAGACCAGTAGGAGATATGCTAATCTTTTTCTCAGCTAGAAGTCACTGACATATACTTTGTATCATATCATGTTATGTTAACTTAGAGACTTTAATAGTGTTTTTCCTGATGGTAAAGATGTGCTGCAAATATCATATGCATGAAGCAGCTGGTTTCCATGTTTGCTAACTATCAGATTATTATGCAGGATTTCAACACATCTTTTTACTAACTGACATGAAGAAAATTTGCTTTTGATGTGCTGGTGTTAGCATTTAAAGCTGAAATTAGTAAGGAAAGTTTAAATGAGGCAGATTTTTTCTTAGAAAAAGTAAAACTCATCATAGTAGTTTGAGATTAAATAAATATTGAGACTTTCTCCAAAAGACGACGTTTTAGATATTAAACTAATAACTTGATCTTTGCCAAAATGCACATAAATGCATGGACTGAACTGAATTGGTGAGAGTGTGTAAAGTACATCAGACACATTTTGTATGTATAAACATATAATATAATATGAAAATGAGCACCAACATCCTTATATGTTTTGACTGGCACTACAGGAATAAGATTCTTTAAACACAGTAAAGCAGTAGTAAAATATGCTAAAAATTGCATATGAAAAGCAATTTTTTGTCCCTGTAGGGACCATAGGTTTATTCTCCTCTCTCCCTTCTTCTTCCCTAAAACTCAGAGGATCTCTCATTCAGAGCATTGGTTTAAGAAAAAAGTAATTATTACACTTTTGAAATTCATGACAATGATAAGGATAGAGCCAGGTATTTCTAATTACAATATTCAAAAAGTGTGCAATGACAATATTCAGCAAACAAGATATTTATCCATGAAGGTCAGCTTTGTACCAGTCATATTTATTTCCTGATAAATATGGGCCAGATTCTCTGACGTACTACATCCTTTTTGCTATGGCTGCATATTCCCAGTAGATTATTTCACTATGCATAGGGAACTCTCTGCTAGATTTACTTATGCCACAACCAGTTCTGAGTCTCTGACCTTACCTCCAGCATAGAGATCAAAGTCAGAGGAAGAAATGCCAGAGGCAAGGACGGGAAGAGTCAGTTCTTCTCCAGTTCCCCATTAAGGACCCCACATCAATGGTACAACATAGAGCTGCTCATCTGAAGCCAGATCTCAGGATCAGTGAACCATAATCAGATTCCGCACTTCCTGCACTGAGCAGAGCTCTTGTGCAAGATAGAATCAATATATACATTTTGGAGTTTCCCCTCAAAAGAAAAGAATATCTGCTTAGTACTAAAGCCAATAAATCCCATTACATGTCCACAAAAGATCATTTGTGTTTCTGGGTCATTTACTTTCTACTGCCTCCCTGTTTTCTGGAGGATGGAGTGGGGGCAGTTTTTAATGCATTTTTCTTAAATCTTTCTATAAGTTTATTACCAGCCTTATTCACCTCCGCCTCCTGAACATCCTTCCATTTATAAATAAAAAATAAATTAATAGAGACATCCTATCTCCTAGAACTGGAAAGGACCTTGAAAGATCATTGAGTCCAGCCCCCTGCCTTCATTAGCATGACCAAGTACTGATTTTGCCCCAGATCCCTAAGTGGCCCCCTCAAGGAGTGAACTCACAACCCTGGGTTTAGCAGGCCAATGCTCAAACCACTGAGCTATCCCTCCCCCCATTTCTCAAGATTTTCTTTATCTGCTACAAAGACAATTGCATTTGGGGAGTTTCTAGTCAGTGTTATATATGGACCATGTCAAAGCTTCGGTTTTCACTTAGAACCAAATAGAAATTAAAAGTAAACAAACAGGCAGTTAATGGGATCGCTACAGTGTAAGTACACCACAGATGGAGTGTGGAATTTGATGAGTACACAGCATCATCAATGAAAAATTCTATTTCACGCTTAGCACAACAAAATTTAGAAAGATGCTTTACTTTTCAAGTGTTATGGCTACCAACTGTGATTTACACAGTTGTCTTCCCATTTTTATCTTTTAATTTATGTTCTCCTGACTTTCTCTCTCCTATGATACAGTACCTTTGTTTGACAGCCTCCTAGGCCTTCTCCCCATCCCTTTTCCAGGCTTCTTTCACACAGCTCATTTTAGGCTCCTTACTAAGGCCTCTCCTGGTTCTTTCCCTGTTTGTGGCTACCTTCTTGCAGGTTCCTTTCATATGCTTCTTCCTTGGGCCATCCCAGAAAAACTCCCTGCTCCTCATATATTGAGTTACAGACATCTTACAGGCTAATGCTATCCCATTTTCCCAGCAGTTCCTGCTCCTAGTCTGCAGTCAGATATTCCACCCTCATCTTCCTAGAATACCTGTCTTTAAAGGGGATACTTGGATGTTCTGGACCCAGTATTGTTGTTAAAGCGACAACCCACCCTGAAGTACTAGCACTGAATTTAACATTATTGCATTCTTTACATCACATGATATTACAGTATTACATGAACAAGCCATGCTGTCTTAGTAACGTTTCATTTCCTTGAAAACAGAATGATAAGCATTACTGTTGTAACTTTGACTGAGTGTTTGTGTATACAAGAAAGGCAGGCCTCAGTGGATTACAGTGGTCATATGTAAATAGAATCTTTCCAACCCAGAAACTATTAATCTGAGGTATTTGTTATACTTGTAAGATAAGCCTGAGTCTGATATCTTTCAAAATGGAAGATATGTTTTAATGCCACTGCTCACCCAACAATAAGATGAATCTAGTTCAGTGTAAAGCTTTAGGGTGTTAGTCTGATTGTTGTATGGACAGAGAGGGGTTATGTTAAAAATTTTACACTATTAGGTAAGCAATTAGGGGAGCACAGCCCATGGGAGATAAGGGGTCATCCATTTCGTTATACTCCAATGGCTGAGAAACTAAAAGAAACCTTCAGTTGCTAGGTTGTGACAAGGATCTGGCAGCTCCAACCCACTACTCAATCAGGAGGCATCTCTTCAACCCCCCTCCCTTCCCACCCTCACAGCACTAAGCTCTGGGGAAGGGAAGCAGCATTCTTCCCCTCCTCTTGAGCACTGCATGGAAAGCAGCCAGTTCTTGCCTTTCCCCTGCCTGCTGCCCACCAAGCCACAAACATCCCTACCAGCCTCTCCAACCCAAGCCCAGAAAACACCTCCTAGCACTCCTTGCCAATACCCAACAAAAGCTCCCCGCAGCAACAAACTCTACAGACCCAGCATACTCCACCCAATTCACACTTTTTTTTTCTGCAACCCCAATTCCACAAGCATTTGCAACTATACTGGGTGGGATACAACAACAAATACACACACCTGCCTATAAGTCAGATTCTCATTTACACTACTGCCATATTGTAATACTCCCACGTTAAGCCCCTTTACACAAGAATCTGTTCCTCTGATTTTTTTCCAGTGGGAAAAGGCAGACCGCCATTGAACTACAGTATGTTATAGTATGCTTCACTGTTAAGTTATAGTAATGAGTATGTTCTTGCATTTATGCAGTACCAAAGAAGTTTAGGACTGGGTATGGTACTCTTCTGAGTACCACTGAAATTTGGGAGAATTTGGAAAGAATGTAATTATCCAAGTAAATATGTGAACACCTCAAAAAAAGCACCACGGAATTGAAAACCAAAACAATGACCAAATATCAGAGTACCAATAAAGTGATGAGGACCTCAGTTTCACAATTAATGTGAAAGACAAAACCTCCAGCAGTTCAGTGCCCATGTTGGGCCAATGGTCTAGGGAAAAGTGTCATTACTGAATCACCAGCACCACTCTCTGTAAAACCTGAGTTTTCCCAAGAGAGCTCCTCCTTCAAGTGTTGACAATGGCCAATCCTGATTAATTTAACACGGTGTGATGAAATCACACTTGGAGCTGGAATGGCTGGTTATATTCTATACTATGTCTCAATTCCTTCACAAAATAATCTGAATTCAAGATTGTCCTTCAATTGGTGTTGTAAGGCTAGCTGGAAAAAAAATCATAGCATTACATTTCCTATGGTGAATTGGTTTTGTCACTGTTGATCATAGAACTGGTAAAGGACATTTGTCTAATAGAACATCATAATTGTAAGTAATGGTAATAACTATTATAATATAAAATGTTTTCAAAATAGTTCATTTTTCTGGATGTATTAATTATGCATTTAAAAATCAACTTGCTTTAAAAAAATCTTTAGTTTTTCCTAAAATGCAAATGAATGTAAGAAAATGGATTCAGCAGATAGGCTTTAGATGTTTTATTGGTTTGCCTATGCATAAATTTAAATATAGTCACAGACAGAATAGCATACAAAAGGTTTCTGTGAAAACTAGTTATGAAAACATGTCACAAGAATAGCTTCCCCAATAGACTACACTGACATCTGCAAGTCAAACAAGCTGAAATACAGTGGGGAATATTCTACTCTTTAAATGGCCTATTTATGAGTTTATTCAGATAAATCTGTCATCTTGATATTTACAAACAAACAAAACTTCCAAATTGGTTCTTCAGACTTTTATACAAACAAATCACAAAAATATTATAGGTAATGAAAAGCCTCTTACTTCAACAGAACCTTTACACGTAGAAAATACTAATGTTTAGAATTATTAGCTGGACACAGATTTCACACGGCATTTTAATACATGTTATTAATAAGTTTGTGTTGATGTTGTTCTTTGAGGGTGAAATTCACTCTCCTCATACAGGGCTCAAGAATTTTAGCTTTATGTTGGGGCATGGTATGTGGGTTGGAGGATGTATTGAGCAGATAGATACTGGTTAGAGAGAGATGAGGGGATTTGGGGAGATTCTGAGTTGGGATGGAGACAGGGATGGAATGGATTTATGGAACTATGTGCAGAGGGGGAATGGACTCAACTGGTAAATGAAAGTACGAGATTTGTAAAGAACAGTGAAAGGGTCACAGAGCATTTCTCCCACCCCCTGTTCTGTCAGGTGTCAGGTTTTTATTCTGAAAAACTTCCCCTCCCATCTCCATTATCTGCCACCAAAATGCTTCTCTGTGACACTCCCAAAGTCTCAATTTTTCACTTTGAAAATGTAATCATCCACAGGGTAGGTATGTGGTAGGAGGGAGAAGGCAGCTTCCTACCAGCAGCCCTGCTATTTTTGGTGGGCACTGGTGGCAACCTTAACTATAGGCTTTGCTACAAGTACTAACAATAAAATAAATAAGAATAATTTAATGTCATTGCCTACTATCCTTTGTCCCATAATATTCACTCTTCACCATGTATAAAAGAAAAAAAAAATCACATTTCATTGCACCCAAAGCAAAATGGCAAAAACCCTAAATAAATGAAATAAAAATATACATAAAATAAAATAGTTTAATTTTGCAGAGCGCCACACAAACTTTATTAACGGAATTATTTGTTTAAAGGCCAAATCAAAAGGGATATTAACTCTTATGCACAACCAGCAATATAAAATCTTTTCAAAGCACCATTTAATGTTCCAGGTTTGAGTTTGCATTATAGTAACCAATTTCCTATTGGGGGGGGGGGAGAGAGAGAGAGAGAGAGAGAGAGAGAGAGAGAACGCTTCCAATTTCAACTGCATTTTATCCCAGTTTCATTTCAAATACATTTAGAAGATTTTCCTGAATTGATTAGCATATGAATGAGTGATAAATGGTTCCGTGCTTCTCCTGTTGGGAGGCACTTCAAATAAGCCAAATAAAAAAAGAAAATTCAATGAAACAGTATTTATTTGACTGTAGCATTTTTAAGAATATTAGCTGGAAAACTTTTGCCTCAGAATTTAAAGTATTTGGAAGGGGAGGGAGAAGAGAAGGGGCATAGTTTGCTCTGAAAGGGCCAAATCTTTTTCCCACTGAAGTCAGTCAATAGAATTTTTTTTTGAATCCAGCAAAATATTAAATGCTGTCTGTATAGTTTGTATATCAATTTAAGTTTGTAGCGTGCTTGGGGCTCTTTCTAGATAAGAAGTGCTATACAGCTGCAAGTTTACAGCAAGATCAAAATCATCATCTCTGCCGTACTGCTTGTTTATTCTGCTGAAGAATAATTTCTCATTCATTTCTCATCCATATGCAATCAAAATTACATTTGTTTCTTTATCGGACCATATTCCAGCTTGTGTCCTATGCCATTCCTGCTCTGCAAAATTTCCAGCAGGAATAGAACTCCCCTCATTCGTCAAGAATCTCCAGTGTTCAGATATTCTTAAATTTGTCTGTTCTTCCTCTCTGTGTCCTCACCGCTGGGCATAAAGATCCAATCAGTTTCAACACCTTCTCACTGATGTCTCTTCAGATACTATATTTTACAACAAATAGTGGCATGCTGAGTTTATGCAATGAAACCTCCATCCGATAGTCAGCTTTGCATAATATTAGACCCTAGCAACTTCAAAATTAGTGGAGTTTTTTTAGGACATCCTACCAACTTCTCCTTCTCTGGTGATTGTGGTCATGAGACATTCCATCCCACTCTTCCTAGCTGCCACTCAAATAAAATGTTAGTGCCATTTTATCATCTTTTAAATTCAGGCCCCATACCATTCTTTCTACAGAGCTCTAGGCCTCTGTCCTACAGTTGGCACAGCTGAACACTAAGTCAACTTTCTTCTCTCTCAGTCAGGGTTGCTCTAAGCCCACACCAGAAGCTGCATTGGAGAAGAATATGTCAAGGTGCTCTGAATTCTGCACTGCACACTTTTGCTCGTGACATGCTCACAAAAGTGATCAGGTTTAGGTGGTGCAGAGATAGATTATGCAGACTTTTTATCATCCCAAGATCCCCCTGGACCTGGGGAAATCCTTGGATTCTTTGGGGCAGCTTTCTCTCAACATAAAATCCACTTTATCTAACATTTTCTCATTAGTCAGCTTACAACCCTGTGCTAAATATGACTATGTATGTATTTATTACTTCAAGATATGTTTCTTCTTTCTCTATTAAATTTCTACATAATTTTGTCTCTTGACTTTTCTGCTAGTCTGAATCTTGTCTTTGATTCTACCACCTGAGACTTTAGATTGGCCACATCTTGTATTTCAATAATCTGGTCTCCTTGCCCAAAGAGATTCAGCTTCTTAGTAATGCCTACTCAAATTATACTTGGGGGTTACGAGAGGGAAATTACTCTGTCTGTCTGTCTGAAGGAGATACTTCAGTCTTTCTCCAATCCTCTGACTTTCTCTCTACTTTAATCCTCACAAGATGAAAAGCCCAACATTTTAGCTTTCACTTTTCTTTTCCCCTTCATTTTCTTTCATCATCAGGATTCAAAGATATCTAATCCAAGTTTTATTTTTCATTGGCCAGTCCCTCAGCTGATGTAAATAATAGTGCTCAGTGAAGTCAATGGTTTCTTTATCAGAAGTTCTAGAAGACTGAAAGTGTCTTATACAATTTTATTAGGGATAAGCAAACCTCATAGAATTTAAGGTATTGGAAACCTCACTTCTTTTTTAAAGTATCAGGATTTACAAAACTAGTTAGAGATAGTGAAATGTTGCCATATTTTAAACTTTAGAGGGTAAGTAAGTAAAAAGCTTTTTTCTATCTAAAAGAGACCTATTACAACTCCCATTGCTCCAAAAGCTAGGCTGGCAAGATGTTAGGGGTGTTCAGATACCAGATTTTTAATTTAAGTTCATCTCTAGTATTGATTATGAACCTTTTGTAGCATTCTCAACTGTCTAATGAAATATAATGTGCAGTTAAGGGCCATGACTGAACCAAATTCCAAGACATGGGTAAACACCACTTTGTGGGTCAAAAGTTAAATTTGAGCACCAATAGTGGGTTTGTATTCCACTTGGGAGATGCTGTGAGAAACATGGGGTCAGAAAGAATAAACCTGATTTGGGGATGGGATAACACATAGGCAGAGGGAAAAACAAACAAAGATAGGTTATGGAGGAAAAAATCCATAAATACTATGTACAGACAGTTTGAATTTAGATTCAAACTTTGCAGCTTAAGCTGCTGAAATGTATAGAACTACAAACTAACAGTAACAAAAGATGTAGCCATTTCCTACGCTGAGTTAATCTATGCTTCCAGCTTTGATCTATTTCAGTGAATGCCCATTTCAGAAAGGACAGAGCAAGTGAAACTTAATTTCCCTGTGGCTGAACACAAGTCTACATTGAGAGTGATTTCAGAAGGGAAAAATAAATTTAAACTATTGCCTAACCATTCTGTAAACATATTACTTTACATTCATTCTGAACTCATAGGAATTTTCTTTGCATGAAGTTTAAATTAGGAAGCAGAACTTTTCACCCAGTGGGGTGGATATTATTCAGTAAAACATAAATCTTGTGGCTCCAGGCAGTAAATACACAGAAACTGTTACTGTTAACAGCACACACAGGGAAATGTAAAAATTATTGCCTTTGTCATTTATAGTATGTTTAACTAAAGCAGCAAGTTTACATAGCATCTGCACAATTGTTTATAGGAAAGCGATTCTGTAGCACCTCCATTTAAACTGGCACCTGACATATTTCCCTCGCTCCATCTTCAAAGTACTATTAATGCCCCACAATTTTATTTTCTTTAAAAGGATACACTGAATTCACATATCTACCATCATGCAAGAGACAATTTTCCATCCAAACCGAGTGGAAAATAGATCCCAAAGTGTCTATTGATTAACTGTAACATTAAAGTTGTACTCTGCGTAATGCATTTGTTTTACTGCGTTCATGGCAACTATAGTGAGCTGTAGATCGAATTTGTAGTGAGCTCTAGGGAAATGATGATCAGTATTTCTACCATACAATAACTGACAATGAAAGAAGATAATATATTAAATAGTTATAATGCAATATTGGAGGTTCCAGTAGATGGTACCATGCATTTTCTCCATAAGAATTATGAAAGAAAACCAGATCTGGAGAGTGATAATTACAGCTGCTATGAAATAATAGATTTCTTTCACTTAACACTTTCTTTCGCACTGTGCAGAGACTCAAAATGCTGCCTTGACTGCTCACTCTATTTTAGGGAAGGTAGTAAAAGATTTACACTTCCAACTTCCTTTAGTGTAGAATAATGCCCAAAGAATGGCAGGTTGAGGGGCTGATGTAGCTGCAATGGCTACTAAATCATCACCACAGCCTAATGGTAAAATGGACCACAGAGGGACAAGACTGAAAAGCTTCAATTACATCCCCAACTGCAGTTGATGCCATAGGTCTTCCATAGAGAATGGACCACTTGATAAGGTGGTTAGCCCTCTAGCAACTGGAAGGGAAAAGACTACAATGTGCCAGAAATGCAGTAGTGAAGGGAGGGAGAAAGAAGATAAAAGGAAAATGACTGGGGGTGTAAAATAGTCTGAAAAAGTAGCAGAAAAAAACAAGATAAAAAGATGTGCAGCCTCTCCAGATTATACGGACAGGCAGGAAAGTAGGTCAAAACCATGGGAAGTCCAACTTTACATCATGACAAAACTAACTATTGGTCATTACGTTAGATCATACCACATAGTTGTCAAGCAAGTCAGTACCTGAAGGAACAATGAAAAATATGTCCAGTTTGCATTTGAGACAAGGTGGGGGTAAGGCTGTATTCCAAGCAGAGGATTTTCTTCTGGCTATAAAGAGAAGTGAAGAATTCTAAGGCCTTGTGACTCTTCCAAAAAAAGTTTCCTATGGACAAGGAAGGGTACAACTAAATTTCCTAAGGAAATGTGGAAATACTGTTCCGGTGGGAACACTCAATATTTAAATGCCATCATTATAATCTGTTTACAGTGGTATTGTAGCCGTGTTGGTCTCTTATTATCATCATCAAAGAACACCAACCATGAGAACAGTCTCTGGACTGTAGGCAGATAATGGCAGACCTTGCAAAGGTGGATTTTGAGGTTAATCTACAGGTGGGAAAAGGGAATAATTTATTCATATCTATTGACATTTCTATGACTGAGACAATTACAGTAGCTGTTAGAGAGCTTACCCCTCGCTGTCCTTAAATGCAAGCTCAGGGTAGGAGTTTTGGGGTCTCAACACTGATGGTCCTGATTCTTATCCCAAAGAAAGGACTTGTTGAGCATGTCATGGCCTGGAGAACTGAAATACTTAGAAGTTAAAGGGGATGGAAATAGTAATAGCTGAGTGAATTATAATTCCAAGGTAAAATGTAGAATATTGCCTTAAAATCAGGATGACAAGTGTGACATTTATCCACCATATCAGACAGTGGAATCAGCTAGGACAGTTACTTTGTATCTTGAATCAACTGTGCATTTGTGTCAAATTTATATTTAACAACATGGATCTCTGGTATCATTCATATTTCTTTTATGGTGTGATAGACACCTATTTCCATACTTTTAATATCTTCCTAGTCCAATGTTTATAGATTAAATAATTGATGTGATTTTTGCAACTCAGCAATTCATTCTTACTGAAGAATACTGTTAGTCTAAGGCCATAAACATTTTTATACTGTAATTAGATTATTTTTGTAAGGAAAACATTTTTACTGTACAGGAATTTTGTATTAATCAATGATAGCCTGTTCTATATGTTCTTCTATATGTTCTACTATAAAACTATATTACTTTCCTAATCAAATGCATACTTTTCTCTAAAAACACCAAAAGGTAGGCTGTCAAGGAAAGCGTTTATTTTGAACTTTATGCTACATCAATCATTTTTACAAAATATAGAAATGTAATCTCTTTTTTCCCTTTTGAGTGACAATAAAGTTAAGAATACCATTTATTTTATTTCGACAATGGTACTAAGATGCACCTGAATTGAAATTGCTGAGGAATTAGTGAATCTCAAAAGACCTTGCTGAAAATATCTTCAGGATGAGCACTTTCCTCGTAGAACTTGTAGTTAAAGTGATTTATCATGGTTTAAATTTTGTCTTTCTTCCTCTTCATCCCACCCCCCTTACTTTCTATTCCATTTCCTTATATGTTGTAGCTTCTCTTTCTGTAGAATTTTCACCTTCTACCTTGTTTTCCTTTGCATTCCATTTTTCATCTCAATTTTATCCTTCTCTTCCTTCCTTCCTTCATTCTCTCTTTAAAATACTTTCTAAATGAGTTTTCTTGCCACCACTGGGCCACCTATTGCAGAGGAACAGCAGAGCTGTGACAATGACATATAGTCAGCCTGACTGTAATGATACAGGTTATTCAAAACAAAAAATATCAAGGCTTGGTCTGTAATATTCTCTCCACCTTCTCCTCAATTTCATTGCCAGCATCTACTTTTCCTAATTTGTTACAATCAGACAGATTCTGGGACAAATCCTGAGCTGCTTTGTCAGGCAAGTAATCATCTTGAAATTGGTGGGATTACTCAGTGAGTAAGTATCAGGAGGTAGCTGTGTTAGTCTGAATCCACAAAAACAACAAGGAGTCTGGTGGCACCTTAAAGACTAACAGATTTATTTGGGCATAAGCTTTCATGGGTAAAAAACCACTTCTTCATAGGCAACTGAAGAAGTGGGTTTTTTACCCACAAAAGCTTATGCCCAAATAAATCTGTTAGTCTTTAAGGTGCCACCGGACTCCTTGTTGTTTCAGTGAGTAAGTATAGCCAACAAGACTCAGTCTGTGTGTATCAATATGTATAACAATTTGTTAAAGAGACTGATGTGTTAAGATGCAATTTAACATATGGGCTGGCTATGTGTGACAGGTCTCTGTGATAAAGTACTCCCCAAAATTGTATGTGAAAAGTTTTAAGCATAGTAACTGATTTAGCACACTGATCTTAGCATATGCTGCCTCAAACACTTGATTAAAGAAACATACTAATTTTTTTAAATAGATGGATGTGATCTACAGATTGATGAAATGGGATATGTCAGAAGTTTTTATTACTCTCCCTTAAGCCATTGAAGTGAAGAATAGAAGTCCTTAGCCATTAGTATGGTTGCATAAAGCAAAATTCTGCTCTCTGATCCCCAGGGCAGATCTCAACTCTAGTGTCCTCTCTTTCTACATGTGTAGCTTTCCCTTTTATTGATCATGCTAATAGCTTTGCACATGTAAGTAGAGAAGGATATTGTAGTCAAGATCCACCATATAACTGAGGACAGAACTTTGTTTGAAGTGCAGATGGTCAAGCATTTTACCCATCAATATTCAATCAACCCTTCTATGGGCAATTACCTGCAAACTTGGGGTGAAATCTTGTTACTATTGAAGTCAATGAGAATTTTGCCATTGACTTCCATAGTGCCAAAATTTCACAGCTAGAGTATATTTTGTCATATTTGTGATCTTTCTGTAATTCATCACTTGTACCGCTATAGACTGGCACACACAATCACCCTCTAATATAGTAAAAGCCCATGGATAATTATGTAGGAGAAAAGTCCCAAACAGAGGATAAAAATCTGTTTATACAAATTAAACAAATCCTCAGTCCTCTGTATTCATAAAGTTAAATTCCAAATGCACAAACCATATTTTTCTTGAATCAATTTTCTTTTGGTTCTTTAGACCCACACACATCATAAAGCACTGAGTAGAACCAAAACACAGAAAAGTGTTAAAAAAAATCCATACAAAATACCTCCTCCCAAACCACAAAAATCTTGTGCTTTCTTGTATATGCAAAGTAATATTCTCCTATCAAAGTAAGCACAATTCCCATTAACTTTAAGTATATGTTTAATAAGAAAATGCATTACAAGTGCAAATATTTCCACATGTTCTAAACAGTCATGTTAGTGAACCTACTTTTGCGTAACTGCAATCTAGAGACTGACGTGTTTCAGTGTTTCACTGTTCTAATGAAGCTGTTTAGCTCTGTGTTCCATTACCATATTTGGATTTAGAGTGTGGTAAAAAATTTATTCTTGTTCTAATACTTAGCAAATCCTTTACATCTGTTTTGGGTTATACTAACAAATTGCTGAAACCTTCCCAATGAAAATACAAGCTGCCAGCTACTTTTATGCCAAACCTCCTATTAGCACATCTGAAAAAAAAAAAACAAAAAAAACCAGGATATTATACAAAATAAGCACCCCCTCTCAGCAAACATATTTATTACTACTAATAGAAATTAAAGGGCAAAAAAGAATAACACACAGGCCCCATTTTTATTGAGCTGAAATTTATGCAAAGATCATATAATCCAGCTGAAAAGCTTCAAATGAAAGTTAATTAGATGTTGTTAATATGAGATGGTGTTAATCAGCATCATCAGCATTCTATTATTTTCTGAACCACTGAAATGTAACGCATCATTGTACTTCCAAGAATTATGCTATTAAACACTATGGTTGTTGTGCCAATGCCTTTCAAAACAGGAAGAAAAGAAACATCTCCCAGTTTATTCCTTCCTTTGTGTGGCATGACATCTTTTTAATCAACTGAAGACTAAGATACTCAACCCAGGTACAGTACTGTACCTTTGACAAATGCATAACCAGGAGCTGCTGTACAAAATGTACAAGCATAGATGCTTGAGACGTAAGCAATAACTTGGAATAAAATTGGACAACAGCTGTCTATAAACAATATAATATTTCCAGTTTCCTACCAAAGATAATGAGGGAATTTTGGATGCAGTATTAAGCCTTTTATTCAGACCCACGGACTATTTCTTCATAACAAATTACATCCTTCTTGTGATAAATACAACAAACATCTTCTTGGGAAATAAAACATTATAAGCGCTATTTTTCCACAGCTGTTAACTTTTCCATCACATGCAATAAAGGATGCTGCTTAAAGAGACAGGGTAAACAAAATCAGGGGTTATCTAGAGTATGTACTTGAAATCTCTTCATCAAAACAAAGAATTACTACATCACTGAGAGAAAGCCACTTTTCTAAATGCCATAGAATGATATGCATTTGAACACATACACAGACAAAATCAACCCCCTGTTGAGTTATTTCAGATTTATATTGATCAAAGTGAGATCAGAATACAACCCATTGACATTTTTTGTACTGTGGTGGCACCAGAAGGGCCTGTTTTGGATCAAAGTTCTACTGCATTCTGTGCCATAGGAACATACAGGCAACAGTCCCTGCTGTGAAGAATTTACCTCACAATTTGAAACAAGATGCAAGAAAATGACTGAAACAAATAAGAGGAGGGAAGGGAAAAGGGAAGACAAGGGTTGTGAACATACGTTCAAGCGGTTATATAGCATCACAATTGTGCACTTGATAGTTCCAAATCTCCTGAAATCTTTGAAATTAAATTAGTAAAATCACAGTTCTCTGACTGTTTTGCAACCTAACCATCATTGGTTGGCTGATTACAGCATAGCAAAGTGAGTTTTGAGAGGTAAAAGGCGGTGGTCTTGTGGTTTAATTCAGGGAAGGATATCCTTATATAAAGGGTAGCATGGAGGAAAGCACAGATATTTGTGGGATAAGCAGACAAATGGGCTTTTACAGCTGGCATATTTGGCAGAAATATGAGACAATGGCAGTTAAGTAAGGTGGGGGGAAATTGTGAAGAGCCCTGAAGATGAGAACAGGATTCTTAAATATGATTCAGTAAAAAATGGAGAGCCAGTAGAAGGATTCATACAGGGGATAACATGGACAGAGTTATATGCAAAGATGATGTCAATATTGCATTTTGAGTGAATCATAGGGGAGCAATGTGTTTTTCAAGGATTCCAAGGAGGAGGAAAGTCACAGCAGTCAAGACAGGAAATGATGAAGGTCTGAATAAAAGGTATTATCAGTGTCAATGCTAAGGAAATATTTGATATTCAAAATGATATACTGGAAAATGGTGTTAATGTTTGGACTCTGCGTGGATGTGTGAGGCAGAGAAGCATCAGTGATGTCTCCAACCTATGGGTCTGAGCAACAGGTCAACCTATGGGTCTGAGCACAGAGTTGTCCAGTGACCAAGATTGCTGGGAAACAGGAATATTTGGTAGGAAAGATTAGAAATTCATTTTGACCATATTAAGTGTAAGCTGCCAGCAGGACATCCAGAAGAAAATGTCAGAGAGAAGCTGATACAAGAGATTTAATACAAGTCATGAATGGCAAGGTGGATCTGCAAAATGTTAGTACAAACCCAGTGGTTCAACCTATGTGAGTGGATGATCAATGGTACAGAGGGAGAAATGGATTGGGCCAAGGATGGAGTCATGTAAGGCCTCCAGAGAGTGGGAGAAAGGAGGATTCACTAAGTGGGACACTAAATGAATAGGTGGAGAAATAGGAGGAGCACCAGTAGAGGATAACATCAAGAATGCAAAGGAAGTACAGGATTTGGAGATGGAGAGAATGATCAACAGTTTCAAAAGCAGTACAGATCATCAAGGTTGAAGATTGGGTAATAGCCCTGAGATATGTTCAAGAAGAGGTCAATATAAAATATGCAAAATATGAGTGAATTAATGCTACATTGAGAACCCAATTTTTTTCTTTCCCTGTCTTTTAGCAATTAAATATTTAACAGTAACACTGCTCTGATTTAATTTTAATTTTCTTATTTTATTTTTAGAAAGAGCAAGAAATGAAAGCAGAAACAGCAGGGAAAAAAAGACAGTAGAACAGGGCCTGATCCTGCAAAGTGTCAAAGGCACTCAGAACCTCTCAGCACCCAGATCCTGATTCAGGACTGTACTTTTGTGTGTGCCTTTTTGAAGTCAATGGGATTAGTCATAAGTACATGCCTTCCTTTAAGCATAAGAATGTTGCTGAACTGGGAGCTCAGTAAGATTACTATTATTCACAAATGACTGAACTGAAGTACAGACACTTGCCCAAGGTCACAGAGCAAGTCAGCTGTATTTCTTTTGACTCACAGTTTGCTACTGCAAACACTAGACATGACTATCCTTTTTTGAACACTTGTGCAGGTAATTCCTATCAGGAGATTCCGCTACTGTTTTGCCTCTTATTTTCTCATCCCAGCTGTTGTGACTTTTGCTATTTACACAACAAACTTAGTATGAAGGAACCACAGAGGCACAATGGGGTCCAAATAATAGATGTTCTGCGTAGTCAGTAAACACAAGGGTCTGACTATATATACACACGGCCAGGCCCGGATTAACCAATCTGCACTTGAACAGAACCCCCATCTCAGGAGGGGTGGCCAATACAAATCTGAGTGAGTGAAATTGCAACCTTGTGTGGGATTGCAGTGCCACTCAGGTTTGTTCTGGTAACCCCCACCATCACAACTTGGGGGTTGGCGTGGTCAGGCCAAATTTGAGTGAGTGACATTGTGATATGGCAACACCACTCACTCACATTTAGCCTACACCGAGGTAGTGCAGGGCAGATGATGAGACCTACTGGGCCAGCCAGATCACTGGAGTTGCCCTAGCCTGGGATGGGAGTAGAGAGCTGAGCCAGGGGTTGCTGAGTGAGGCCTTGTCAAATATGAGTAAAGTAAAGTGAGACAATTCAGAGGCAAGTTAGATATAAATTAATATTTTAGATAAAATGTTAACGTTTTGGAAAATGCTGTCTATATTGATAGTTATTGGTATGGCATTTATGCAGATGTTAATTAACACAATACTTAGTGTTAAATATCCTGTGACAAAGTAAAAAATATTTAATCCTGGTAAAAAAAGGTGGATTTAATGCTCATTAATCAATTTATAAAATTGATTATAAAATGATAGCATGTTAATTTTACATTAGGTATGCCCATCCACCATCAAAGCACCATTAGAAAAATTCTATTCATTTTATGCTCATTAATTTCATCTTAGAACATGAGTATAAATGCAGTGTATGGTTATATTGCAGTGTACAAGAGTATAAATGCAGCCTATTATATTGTAATGCTTGTTTATTTAATATAAAAGTTAGTGAAGCAAAGTTTTAAATTGTATCACTTACTGAGTCATTCACATACCATCACTAAATTAAATTCTCTGTAACTGCCCTAGATGCTTGAACCTTAAAAAATCCAGTGTGGTTTTAGTCCTCGTTTTTAAATTACTAATTGGGAACACATAAATCAAAGGTTTAGGTGATCAGGCCAAATTTGAGTGGCAGTGGTTGGAGGACCAATTTCCATAGTGCACAGGACCAAAATTCTTTAATCTAGGACTGCACGCTGCTGTTTTATCTGGTTTCAAAACATGGACCGTAGACACCACTATAAGGATCATGGGGCTCTTGAAAAAGATATTACCCAAATCTTTTACATTACACTGCTCCGCTCCACAAACCCTCAAGCTCTACAGAAGAGAAAACATTTATTATGTTCCATGTTTTGTTTATCTTCCTATGGGCTGTTGTTCTAGCAGTGTTGGTCCCAGGACATTAGAAAGAGAAGGTGGGTGAGAGAATCTCTTTTATTGGGTACCTCAGCCACCTTGTTTATCTTTGCAATTTACTAAACAAAATGCCACCATGCTGCCACAAATACAAAACATCTGCTGGAGTAAACCAATGTCTTTTTAAGTTAACAAAAATCTGTCGATCTTACAAGAGGAACCAAACTTCAACTATCACTTTATTTCTATGGAATAACATGGCCCTTTTTCATATGGCCCTCCCAGTTCTTTAAGACCACAAGCTCTTCAGACAGACCTGCCTTGTTTTATGCATGTGAAGCTCCAAGCGTTCCTGCAGACACTATAAAAATAATAAATATTAATATATTGTAGCTGGCACACAACATCCATACTGAATCCAGTATTTTTTGCTACCAGAAGTCAGAGTTTATTCCTGTTTTAACATTGTATTTCAGGTATTGACTACTTAGAAAGGGTGCTTCAAAGCCTCTGTCGTGGCCAGGGTGTAGCCAGTCAGAACTAATAGGTGGAGCCAAAGTCAGGGCTAGTGGGTAGGGCCAGTGCTGAGGGTGAGAGCCAGAACTGGAATCCAGGGCTGAGGGTCAGAACCAGGGTCAGGAAGTCAGGAACCAGGGCAGCACAAAGGAGCATGGTCTGTGAAGCAGTCAGCTGGGATGCATTTAGGTGCAGACAACTTCTAGATGTCCCTTCCAGGCTTAAGTAGTATTCCTGGACCAATCAGGGACCCTGAGAGCACTGCCAGTTAGTGGGCAGTACATCCTGTGGTGCTTGGTCCCACAAGACTCTCAGCCCATTGACAAGTACTGCAAGAGCTGTTGGGTGGTGGTGTGGATGCGGCAGTTACTCAGGGATCACCAAACCCAAGGTCAAGCACTGTGGATCCTCACATCTCCATTACCAAAGTTATGCCACTTTAAGTGGAACATATAGGGTCAAAGTAGGTGTTTTTCCATTGACTTCATTCAGTGGCAATGTAAGACCAGTTATTGTATTTGGCCAGCTAACTACAAAACCATCTAGTCTGATGAATTTCTGTGTACAATATGATACACTATTGTAAATTTAATAGAATGCTATTTGCAAGAACCAAAGCAAAATCTATAAGTAATAGCAAAGCAAAGTAAGGCAAATGAAGCTACACTGATTTACATCAGCTGCAGTTCTGGCCCATCAGCAGGAAATCATCAGGGTGATAATTATAAAGTTTTGAACTTTATTATGAAATGAGGTAATTAGTCAGCAAGATTGAGCAAACAAAAGTGAGATAATTTTACGAAGCTAGTAATGTCTCATGTAATGAACATAAAAAGCTTCATAGACCAAGTACCATCTGTTACCTGTCCCATTATGAACAATAGATGAAAGATGTGCAACTGTATGTTATATACTTTGAAAATCTTCAAAAACCCTGGCATCTGTAATGCATAGCTATATTATTCATACCGGTATCCGATATAAAGGGGCCGTTTTTAGATTACTTTGATCTGGCAATGCTGCCAGTTAACACATCTTTTGATTATCATGCAAAACCAGAGGTAGCTAGTCTTATAGCACTGACATCCCTTCTTGAATGTGACAGGTGGTTTTACAAGCATACCATAAGATGTACTGATACATCAAAATTGATATGCTTGCAGCTATAACAAATCATTTGCTGAAGTACTACAAAACCAGTTAGTAAAACAAAAGAATAAAAAGTAAAAATGGAGTGCTTGCCTTGAACCAATAGGGTTAAACATGCAAACAGAATACACTGGTCTACAATTTTTGAGAAGTCGTCTGCTTCAGAGATAAAATGTGCTATTTATTATGTATTTTGATGTGCTGAATTCAAATATGACAATTAAAACAACGGATTGGCTACTGTTTCTAAGATATTTAAGTTTTACATTTTATGTCTATGTATATTGTGTAGATAGTAGAGTTTTAATCATAAATTGTAAACCTAGGTCTTTTCAAGTGTTTATGGTTGCTTTACATGATAATATTTCACCTGTCCTGTTTATGTAACTCTTTAAAAATCAGCAAAAGGGTTATATAAATAAAATTTATTATGAAACAAAAGGCAAAAAACTATTCTGTACATAGTTTAGTCCTATTCAGTGTCTACTCGGCGCTTCTTGGCTTGTCTCTTGTATTCATTAAATGGAGCATCTCTTGTCACTGTCCAGCAATAGTCTGCAAGCATTGATGGGCTCCATTTGCCCTGATAGCGTTTCTCCATTGTTGCAATGTCCTGGTGAAATCGCTCGCCGTGCTCATCGCTCACTGCTCCGCAGTTCGGTGGAAAAAAATCTAGATGAGAGTGCAAAAAATGTATCTTTAGTGACATGTTGCAAACAAGGCTTTTGTATGCCTTGAGGAGGTTTTCCACCAACAACCTGTAGCTGTCTGCCTTGTTGTTTCTGAGAAAATTTATTACCACTAACTGGAAGGCTTTCCATGCCATCTTTTCCTTGCCACGCAGTGCATGGTCAAATGCATCATCTCGAAGAAGTTCACGAATCTGAGGACCAACAAAGACACCTTCCTTTATCTTAGCTTCACTTAACCTTGGAAATTTTCCACGGAGGTACTTGAAAGCTGCTTGTGTTTTGTCAATGGCCTTGACAAAGTTCTTCATCAGACCCAGCTTGATGTGTAAGGGTGGTAACAAAATCCTCCTTGATTCAACAAGTGGTGGATGCTGAACACTTTTCCTCCCAGGCTCCAATGACTGTCGGAGTGGCCAATCTTTCTTGATGTAGTGGGAATCTCTTGCACGACTATCCCATTCGCAGAGAAAACAGCAGTACTTTGTGTATCCAGTCTGCAGACCAAGCAAGAGAGCAACAACCTTCAAATCGCCACAAAGCTGCCACTGATGTTGGTCATAGTTTATGCACCTCAAAAGTTGTTTCATTTTGTCATAGGTTTCCTTCATATGGACTGCATGACCAACTGGAATTGATGGCAAAACATTGCCACTATGCAGTAAAACAGCTTTAAGACTTGTCTTCGATGAATCAATGAACAGTCTCCACTCATCTGGATCGTGAACGATGTTGAGGGCTGCCATCACACCATCGATGTTGTTGCAGGCTACAAGATCACCTTCCATGAAGAAGAATGGGACAAGATCCTTTTGACGGTCACGGAACATGGAAACCCTAACATCACCTGCCAGGAGATTCCACTGCTGTAGTCTGGAGCCCAACAGCTCTGCCTTACTCTTGGGTAGTTCCAAATCCCTGACAAGGTCATTCAGTTCACCTTGTGTTATGAGGTATGGTTCAGAGGAGGAGGATGGGAGAAAATGTGGGTCCTGTGACATTGATGGTTCAGGACCAGAAGTTTCATCCTCTTCCTCTTCCTCATCTGACTCAAGTGAGAATGATTCTGGTGCATCAGGAACCGGCAGTCCTTCTCCGTGGGGTACTGGGCGTATAGCTGATGGAATGTTTGGATAATGCACAGTCCACTTTTTCTTCTTTGACACACCTTTCCCAACTGGAGGCACCATGCAGAAGTAACAATTGCTGGTATGATCTGTTGGCTCTCTCCAAATCATTGGCACTGCAAAAGGCATAGATTTCCTTTTCCTGTTCAACCACTGGTGAAGGTTTGTTGCACAAGTGTTGCAGCATATGTGTGGGGCCCACCTCTTGTTCTGATCTCCAATTTTGCAGCCAAAATAAAGGTGATAGGCTTTCTTAACCATAGTGGTTATACTGCGCTTTTGTGATGCAAAAGTCACTTCACCACAAACATAGCAGAAGTTATCTGCACTGTTCACACAAGTACGAGGCATCTCTGCTCACTTTGGCTAAACAGAAATGTGTCCCTTTGCAAAATCAAACACTGACAAATAAGAGAGCACGACACTGTATTATTTCTAGAGCTGATCTAGGGAAATTTGTTTAGTGGAGTGATGTAAGCTTCGTTATGATTGCATCATCCATGACTAGGAATAACATGATGCAATTCATATCATGTATGACGCAATACCAGCTTCAGATTGCATCATTCATTGTTTTGCCTAAAAAGCAAGTACTGTCCAAACCCAGTCATAGATTTATTCATAGATCCAGTCAAAGATGTATTTTAGTCATTTCTGGTTTAAATTGAGATCCCTTCCCTTTATAACTCACTTATTCTCCGCCATTCCCAAGTCAAGGGTCGTATATACTGACCCAATAGCGTATCTTGAAAACTAGAGCCAATCAACAATTTTAAGCATCATTTTCGTTCTCAGTGACCCAGAATTAGTAAAGTTTGACTACATTTATTTCAGAAGCATTTTGGCTGTAGAGCAGTGATATCAAAACATAGCACTAAAGGAATGCAAAGTCCCTTGCTACATTCTGGTTAGGGGCAAGGATTTTTCCATGTTCCTAAAAGAGAACTGCAGATCCTAAATATTCTCTTTTAAGCCCTTATCATAAAATACACATTCAAATGCAACCTCAGTAAAACATGGTCTGACAACCCTCCTGCCTGAAGAGGACAAGATGAGCTTCACAGTCCACCAGCGGATCTTTTTAACTCTGGACAATATTGAAATAGACCAGGCATTCATCACTTATCCAAGAGCTTAGCACACTGTACAGAGCCCAAGGAATAAGAGACTAGATGCAAGTCTTAAACCTGAATCTCCCATATGGTTGGTTCCTACATTATGATCTTTGATACAGAAGTATATCAAAGGAAATAAAACACATGCAGGCCTCAGGTTTGTGGGGTTGCTCATGCATGAAGTAAAGTAACAATACGAAGACTCATATCCATCTTTCTTGATTTTTTCCCAAAACACACCATCATCTGACTGAAATGTTCTTTGTGCATAGATCTAAAAAAGTAAACAAATCTGAACAATTAACAGTTACTGAAATTCTTGTTAAAAATTGTTGTTTTCTTTAAGCTTAAAGTTATGGATTTGTAAGGTTACACAAAAGCCTATACATGTTTTAAATCTCTGGATAATAAATGTAACAGCAAAGATATATAACTGGAGCATCTTACCAAAAACAGGTAAAGTGATCTCTCATTAGAGAAACAAATAGTTGTCTCCTAGCAACCGAGATAATGTTTGCTTTTCACAGATAAAGTTAAAAAGGAAATTGTCCTTGAACATCCATGCCTGCTGGGGGAGGGGAAAAAAAAAGAACTAAAGTTCTGTGCAGTAAAATAGGAGGATAAGGCATAAGGAAAGTCTCAATGACTGCAGCTAAATTTTCTTCACTTTTCAATTTCAACCTCTGTTATTTTTATCTATTAAGACTTTGTGATTGATGAGTCATAAAATGAATTTTAAGTGGTGTTATGAGTTTACAGTAATTCACTTCCTTTTTTAACAGAAGCTATCATAAAACTAGGAATCATTTCAATATGTTTTGCCATCCAGGATTTTTTTTTTCCATCCAGCAGCAAAAGAAATTTATACAGTCAGGAAGATTATGAGCCAGATCCTCTCCTGTGCTGTGGGTCAATAGAGAGATGTGCAGAAGGCAATGATGAGAGAGGGATATACAAGGGAGGAGAGCACAGCATATGAAGAAAAGCAATATTTATTTTGCACAAGTCTAGTTGTGCCACAAAACAGAAGTGCCAGTAGAGACATGTAAAGGTGGTGTGCTCAAAAAGAAAGTGAGTATGAACTGGATGCTTGGACAAAAACATTTATGTTGCTGTGGCAAAAAGCCGCCATAAGGGGAAGTATAAAATAAAGCAGCACTAGAGCTGCCCTAACCTGAGCATAGATAAAGGCAGGAGGAATAGTCACAATGGAACCAAGACAGAGGGGTCTAGAGCAGACTCTAGTTCACACTCTCTTCAGACAGAAAAACTACACTCACCTCATATCTTTACCACATTGTCATCAGCACATAAATACAATGACACTACACTAAACATGTAGGGTGACCTGAATCCATGGTGAGACTGGAAAGTGGACTAACAGTAAATGAAGGATAGTAGAAATACCATGCACACAGACAGTGGGGTGGGGGTGGGGGAGTCCTTCAGTTACATGCACAGTAGATAAAAACATCCACTTTTACCAAGCTGACAGCTACTGAACACTTTCCTTGTGTTTAAGGTAACATAAGATTGCTAACAAAATGCTACTTGCCAGAGATGTGTTGAACCTCCTCTAGCAGGTAACAAATGCCTAAGATACAAAATTTTACATGCCAATAGATGCTTTTGAAACTGCTCCTGGTTAGCAGTCAGATTTCTGTCCAAAAAAGGGTAAAAGATTCTGACTGCAGGACAAATATGTGATGTGCAAAAATTGACTTCTCCACTGTGATCTACCAATGACAAAATATAGATTGTACTGAAATACCATAACAGCAAGATTTCCTCTGGAGGCTGGAGAAACTGTCTGGACAAACAGGGCATTTTGCTCTAGCACCTGATCCAAAACCCATTAAAAGCCAATAGAAAGGTTCCCATTGAATTAAATGGGTACTGGATCAGGTTCTAAATGGGCACCTGTGCATGAATTCAGCCACTCCATCTTTTCCACTCCAGACATTGTATACACTCAGAAAGAGGTTCTTCAGCCCTCACGTAAATGAAGGGATGTTACTGATGCTAGAATCAAGAATGTGTGTCTCCCAAGCAACAGTCCTTTGCAACCCATCATTCCCCCCAACCAACACATGCACACATCATATCACTGATGCTGTTATATTAAAACATTCACAGAGATATCACTATATGCCACAGGATAATAATAATAATAATACTGTAAAATGTTATCTGTACAGTAGGAAGCACATTGCAGTTGTTTATTTATTTAATGGCAAATGAGATTCCCTTGTTGCCCTTAAAAAAAAAAGGGGGGGGGACCTCAAGTAAAATAAAACCTTGCTCAAAAATCATAACACCCGATTCCTTTGTTCCACCTAAATCCTTCCTTGCTATGATGCACTCCCCGCATACCGATAATAACAGCAGTTACACTGCACCATCACTAACCATCTCTGAAAACTATCTGGTGACCATCAAAAACAGATCATCCTGTGCCAAATCATGAAGACTTTGTGCAGCCTCACTTCATTAAATTGACCACTTTGGCTACATCACACATGACAGGAGTGGACATATAGTTGGCTATATAGAGAGCACCTCAGTGCTAAACATATTGCCTTCGCTAGCAGGATTTCAGACAGAGATTAGAAGCAACTCCCTTCTCCCAGTTGCATGCTGCATCAAGTAGCTGCATAGTAATTTCTAATCTATTTTGTTCCTGTTCCATACTTTAGGGAGGACCAGAATTTCTCTACTGTCAGCATTCTACTGCCTTCCTGTCAGCCCCATTTTGTCGTCTAACTGCAAGGTAATCCAAAAAGGTACAGAATTACACTCCAAGCATGGCAGTTTATGTGAATATCCATTTTAATTTTTAAATGAATTCACTTTGGCAATGGTCCTGCCCTTTTTATGTTCACTTTCTCAGAACATTTAGCTGATTTAATTTTACAAATGATCATGGAAATCTAATTGTTCATCTAATACAACCAAATACTCAGGAGAAGGTCAATTTAAATTTGCTTACCACAGACATGTGTACTAAGAAACTGATTACATAAGTCACATACTAGTTCCTCTTGCCCCTCCCTCCCCTCCCACTACTTAACTTACTGTGTTATACTCATCCAGTCACGGAACAGACAAGACATCATGTGCCTTATGTGATTAATAATAAGCAATGCAATCTAGCAATTTGAACTGGAAATGGCAAGCCATAGAGAAATGAAAATTTGCAAAACCTTTTGTCAAATAATTTTGAATAATGAACAAACTGATCTCTTAATGGACATTGTGCAAACAGGAAAAGAGGTGAAAATCATCCACCAAATAATTCATCAGACTATTTACTGAGCTTGAATGACATTCTCCATCTTTCAAGAAAAGTCCATTTTGTCTCTACAAACACTCATTTCTTGGCCAAAACAATTAGAATTGTACAACTGAGTGATTAGTCCCTTAGGAGAAGGAAAAAATGTATTGGGTGATGCTTCAGAGATGTTTCTAGACTAGAGATGAAACAAAATTATTGTTCTAAGATTACAACACCAAAGAATTATATGTAGTGACTAATTAGTGGAAAGAAAATATTATTCGGTGCTTTATCTAGAGAGTAATACTTTCTCTCGGCTTCCAAAAAATGCAGCAAGAGAGAAAATGGCTAAAAACAGTGATTCCAAGAGTGAGGGGGACAGAAGAGGGGATAAGTGGACACAGATGGGGTGGATGATGGAAAACAGGTGTGACCAGGAAACCCTGAAATAAAAGGGGTGTTCTACTTGCAGAGTTTGGGTATGCTGTAAGGAGACTGGCCCCCCAATCATTGCAGGAAACTTTGGGGGTCTTTATGTGAGGAATACTGGAGAACTGGGGAAATGTACAAATACAAAATGGGGCATAACTGGCTAGGTGGTACTAGGACTGCTGAAAGAGGTCTGGGGATTATAGTCCATCACAAGTTGAATGAGTCAACAATAAGTGGCAGCTGTGAAAAAGTCTAATATCACTCTAGCTATTAAAAGGAGTGTCATATGTGAAACACAGGAAGTAATTGTTCCACTCGACCCAGCACTGGTGAGGCCTCAGCTGGACTACTATGTCCAAGTTCTGGGTGCCACACTTTGGGAAAGATATGGACAAATTGGAGAGAGTCCAGAGGAGGGCATCAAAACATTTAAAAGGTTTAGAAAATCTGACCGATGAGGAAAGGTTAAAAAAACTGGGCATGTTTAGTCTGAGAATAGGAGACTGAGGGGGGAGCCAATGACAGTCTTCAAATATGTTATAAAGAGGAGTGTGATCAATTGTTCTCCATGTCCACTGAAGGTAGGACAAGAAATAATGGGATTAATTGGCAGCAAGGAAGATTTAGGTTAGATATAAGGAAAAAATTCTAGCTGTAAAAACGTAACTAAAGTTAAGCTCTGGAATAGACTTGCAAGGGAGGCTGTGGAATCCCCGTTGTTGAACATTGTTAAGAACAGGTTGGACAAACACCTGTCAGGAATTGTGTAGGCTTTCTTGGTCCTGACACAGCGCAGGGGGCTGGATTTGATGACTTAGACATCCCTTCCAGCCCTACATTTCTATGATTCAATGTGACCACTGTGGCATGGGTTTGTAAACAGCTGATAAGCAGAACTTCAGTTGAAGCTAAAAGCCTATTGCCCATCTGGTCCAACTGCCATTTTTAAAACATTTCAGAGGCAGAAAGAAGCAGGAGGCAGACACAGTGTTTGACAAGGGTTGGAGGGGCTAGAGATTCAGAAAGGCTCCTAACTCACATCCACCAAAAATGGCAGCCGCCATGGGCACCCGGCACAGAACTTCGCATAGTAGTATAGAATAATAATACTGTAAATTGTAAAGATAGATATGTACATGCTGAGGTACCCTTGATAGGAACGATAAGAACTTACTCCTGTGTCCTGAGCTTGGAATCAGGCTGGCTTCCTACATGTCTGCCCTCAGTGTCCCAGGTTCCAAAGGGATACCGTTTACTTGGGGATAATTTCTCCCCTGTAGTCCACATCCTTGTCCTCCTCTGCCTCTTGCTTGTCCTCAGAGGTTGTTGATGGCAGCAGCAATGGTACCACTGTCCACAAGGGCACTGGGTTCTGCAGTTATGTGCTGGCAATAAATCCTGTCCACCACCTCATAAAATGAGGAAGTGAAATGGACACTACTGGATTTTCTGTCATCCCTCGTTTTTCATACATTTCTTAGTTGTTTACTCTTTATACAGCATGGGAGGGGGTCCTGGCTATGACCCTTCTCAGCCATCTGCTGTGCAATATCCTTGAAATATTTCTTATTGCAATGGCTGGTCACAAGAGCTGCTTGCACCATCACTTCTCCCCAAATGGTGAGGAAGTCAAGGATCGCACCAGAGCTCCAAATGACTACTTGTGGCATCCGTTGAAAGGCTGCTGCAGAAATATCACTGTATTGCCGATATATTTGAATCCGGAGCAAATGGGCCCATCTTAAGTCTGCACCAGTTTTTAAATGGAGGTGGGGATATCCAGCCAATCGATCCCAGAGCAATGGAGGGCACACAAAAAAATAGGCAGGTCTGTCACGGATACCTGCAAAACAGCGTGGTATAGCAGTTGGAGGACTTCCAAAGCAGTGTGCATTAGCATTGTGTGCACATGAACAATAGTCTGTGCTAACTCAATTCGCACTTAGTATTTGTTGAAAGAGAATTCACACCAAGTAGGGAGTTAGGGTGCTTTAAGGGTCTGTGTCATGTACACAGGCATTTTCAAGCAGCACTAACTTAAGTTAGTATGGACTAAACCCCTGTGTAAACCAGATCTTCGGATGTAGATGATGATAAAGTACTGATATACCTTTGATATGTATGACTACTTTATCTCAGGCTCCCTTCTCTCCCTGCTTTTTTATTATTATTATTATTCCTGTGGTGGTCAGGTCCTTCATGGCCCACCAGGCAATAATTTGGTGACATACCCTCTAAGCCTAATGGAGAAAATGATATGGCCACCAATATGCAAACACATTTTACCCCAGACTCATTGCAATCCCCAGTCTCTGGGTTGAAATGCAGCAGCTGTTCAATACCAGACAGCAACATTACACAACAGGTCAGGAAAATGAAGCAACACAATAAATTAGTAATGTCACATCAAATAAACCCATTTATCTTCAGTTTATTTGGTGTATACTCCCTTCATTACATTTATATTATTCCCGTCAGTACTACTAGTATTTATGTATATCAATTAAGAGAGTATTTGTCCTTTTGCTTGTAAGCAAAGAGTATAATTTCATGCTACTCCTTGCTATTATTATTTCTAGTCAATGTTGTAGCATTGTATAGAGATCTGAAAATATCTGAAAATTTTTGGTACTCAAATCCCCGTCCGGGGGGAATTGCCAAAAAGTCGGACATGTCCGGGAAAATAGGGAGGGAGGGGTCGTGGGGCTTGGGTCCGGGCTGGAGCCGCTGGGGCCGGAGCCAGAGCCGCTGGGGCCGGCGGGTGCTCGGCTGCTGGCCGACGCTGCTCGCTCTGCCAGGGCCGGGGCCGGGGCCCGAGCCGAGCCGGCCGGAGCCACTGGGACTGGGGCTGCTCGGCCACCGGCCGGCGCCGCTCGGCCACCGGCCGGCGCCGCTCGCCCAGGGCGGGGGTCGCTCGCCCAGGGCTGGGCCGGAGCTGCTCGGCCGGAACCTCTTGGCCGGTGCCGGCCGCCAGAGGGAGCCGCTCAGCTGGGGGGGCCGGACTAGGCCGCGCCTCCTCGTGCCCTCCCCCCAGCCCCAGCCCCAGCTTACCTGCTGCCTGCCTGCTTCAGGCTTCCTGCGAATCAAATGTTCGCGGGAAGCAGGGGAGGGGGAGGAGCAGGGGGGCGAAGTGTTCAGGGGAGGGGGCGGAGTTGGGGCGGGGACTTTGGGGAAGGGGCGGAGTTGGGGCGGGGCCAGGGCGGGGTTGGGGCGGAGTTGGGGCTCCATGGAATGTCCTCTTTTTGGACACTTAAAATATGGTAACCCTATATAGTGGGCACATAATAACACGTAAGAAGCACAGAGACTGTGCAGTTCTTTTCAGTGGCTAACTGTCTTCAGCCGAAAACCCCACCCAAAATGGCAACGGCAAGAGAGGAGCCAACTACCAGAAAACAAAAAAGATACAGGACAGAATGGGAAGCCACTTACACCTATGAGTGTGATTCAAAAGCCTTTTGTAAAGCATGCAGGAAGGAATTTAGCATTTGCCATGGCGGTGAGTCTGATGTTAAGCATTATGCTGAATCAAAAAATCATGGACAAAACACCCAGACTCACAAGAGCAATATCCTGGTCTCACATTTTTTCAGCAAGCCAAATGAATTCTTCAATAACAAGGTTATCATTACTGAGCTAACTCAAGTTTACCACACACTCAAATCCATCAACACTCCTATCGCTCGTGTGACTGTGAACTTAAACTGGCGCCTACCTTGTATCCAGATTCAACGATTGCGAAGCACGTCAGCTGTGGCCGGACTAAAGTGGAGGCATTGATAAAAAATGTGCTGTCACCGCTCTCAACAGAATTTTTAAAAGACCTCAGCAAGCCAGATGGTCTCTATTTCTCAGTTGCCACAGATGCATCTAACAAGGGCAATGTGAAAACTTTCCCCTTATCACTGAGATACTGGACACCTGAACATGGGGTCCAAGATAAACTGTTAGACTTCTATGAGCAAAGCAAAGAGACTGCAGAGGCAATAAGCAACACATTACTTGAAAAACTTGCGACACACAAACTAGACCTAAACAAAGTGTCTTCCTACTGTATTGATAATGCAAACGTATACCCTACAAGTTGACATTGAGACTCTGGTGATTAAGACATTCAATCATTTCAGCAGTTCTGCTAAGAGAGTAGCAGCATTGAAGGATACGTTTGACTTTGTGGATATGGAGTATGCCACTTTACTGCACCATGTTCCGATGCGCTGGTTGAGTCTTTTCCCAGCTGTAAATGGGCTTGTAAATGTGTGGCAGGCTGTTAAGTGTTACTTTTTGTTTCTCTGGGCAGTGAGAAGTGCCCAAAATTTCTATGGATGCTGTTCTCGGACAGGGAAAATGGTGAACAAGGTGAGGGACCTAGCAAAGTTGAAGTTCATCTGTTTTTCCTCCAGAATGTCCTGAAATCTTCAACGATACTGTGCTCTGTTTGGAAAATGAGAGTATGACAGCATGTGAAGTGTATGCCATAATGAATACTCTGAAAATTAAACTTCAGCAATGGGAAAATGACAAATTCTTCGGCTCCAAAGTTGAAAATGCATTAACTGAGATGCTGCCTGTCACTGCTGCATGCCTCCAGAAAGACTTCCTGAAATTTTACGATGTGTCGATCCTATATTTGGAGAAATGGTTTGATTTTTCAACAACTGGCTACTTGTTCAATACCCAGTGCTTGAACATCAAAGTTAATAGGGTATTTGAATACAAGGATCTGTCTGCGGCCGTGACAGCTGAAAACCTTCAGAAAACAGTGGATCTTGATCAGCTCTATGATGAATACTGTATCATCAAAGACATCAACTCCAAGTTGGAGCCTGGAAACTATTCAGATGGGAAACTCTGGTCTCAAGTGCTGAGAAACAAGGACAGTAGCACTGAATTCCTGAACATGACAAAGCTGGTGTCAGACGTGCTCAGTATACCAGTAAGCAACGCATACTCAGAGCGTGTATTTTCAAGCATGAAAGGTGCATGGACTGATGTCTGGAATTGAAGCAGCATAGACTTGGTGTGGAGTGAAACCCTTGTCAAAAGGAATTTCCAGGTGAGTTGCAAGGACTTCTACAGCTTTGTGATTGCCCAAAAGCAAGTCATGACTATGGTAAAGTCATCCAAGAAGTACTAGACTTCTGGCATATCTGAGAGGTATGCAAATTGGGAAGTTAATGTATTGACTGAATAAAAAACCTGGCCCTTTACCCTGTTGTTTGTTTAGTGTACAAATAAATCTGCATGTTTAAATATGTATTACGACTAAGTCTATAATTTAGACTCACTGATTGCAGACCTCTGTGATGTAGTTTCCTTCAGCTGGCAGTGGCTGAAGCTGGGGCTGAAGGCAGGACTGGGGGCCTCCCCTCTGTGACCGCAGCTGGAACCAGAGCTAGAACTGGAACCCTTCGCTCCCCTGCCCTGCAACTGGATCTGGCTTTGAAACCAGGATTCTGCACCCCTGTCCTGTGGCTTCAGCCGGGGGCTAGAGCCGGAGCCCTGTGCCCCTGGTCCTGCTGGGGGCTGGAGCTGGGGCCACGAGTCCTTGCCCCATGGCTTGTGGTGCGGGCTGCAGCAGGGGCCGTACAACCCATCTTGCAGCTTCCTAGGGCTGTGTGTGCCCTCTCATGGCTCTAGTCGGGGCTGTGCACCTGTGTCTGTCGAGTCATCCCCCCTGCTCACCCAATGTGTCCTGATATTTCACTCTTGCAATCTGGTCACCCTAGCTGGGTCTGGCACTGAAACTGAGAGCAGGGAGCCTGACACTCCTGTGTTCTCAATTACCCCCCTACCAGGCCCAGGCAACATGAAGGAGTAATCAATCTGATTTGAATAGAGAGGAGGTTAGATGGATTCACCGGGGAAGGCAGGAGGATCATACTAGGACAAGAAGCAAATTGGTACTGGCAGCTAGAAGAGGAGAGAGGGACTGGGAGATACGGGTGTGGGGGGTTAGTCTGACTGGCTGGAGCCTAGGACTAGGGGCCAGGGAAGGAAGTGGAGGGAGACTGAGGTCAGATGAGGAGCAAGGGGAGATTGGGACTTGCAGGGTACGGAGACTGGGATGAGAAACCTGATTAGTGGAGACTGGGACTCGTATGTGGAGCTGGGGTGGGGAAGAGGCATGGATATGAATGGGGCAGAAAGAGGTCAAACTTGGAGAGAATGGGCAAAAGAGTCTGTGCCCACTACAGCACACTCTCTCCAAAGCCTAGAGTGGAACCCAATATTCCTTCATCACACCACATTAACACAAGATGACTTAAGTAGGATTTTACTTAGAATCACAATATTGACATGCATTTCTTTGACATTTAAACTAATCAGATATGTCTGGTTTTCTTTCTAGGCTGTCCAGGGACTCCTGTTAGGAATGGACATTTTGTTGCAACGTTCTTTAGTAAAGGCTCCATTTCAGCAGTGTATTTAATTATGTGTCTAAGTCATGCTTCATTCCATTGACTTTAACGGAACTATGTACATGCTTAAAATTAGACACACTTAAAGTAATTCATTGAATCAAGGTCTAGATGGATAATTTGGTACTTCTGACCGGCAGAGTAAGTGATTGTGTAAATATTTGAGGCAAGCTGTGTGTGCAAGAGAAGTTAAGTCTTTTAGTTGATCAGAAAGCAACATTCAAAAGAAGCCAAGACATATGTTTAATATCTGAAAGAAAATGCTTGATCTCTCAGTTACTATGGAGAATTAGTATGTTGTATATGATTTGTATAGACCTGAGTCAGTAAATAAGCATGACACTTTCTTCATCTGCTTACATCTTATGTTGCTAGATGGATTCCTGACAGCTTTTCACTCAGTTGGAAGAGAATTACAGCACAGATTTGGTTCTTTTGATGCTAGCCAGATATGCTACATTACATGTTTTTTTTTAAAAAGAAGTCTTATGGGCCATTTTAGTTTGACTGCTCTTTTTATTGTTGAGCTAGTGTTTGATGGCATTTAAAATAATATTTCCACTTTTATGTGCATACATAGTTCTGTGACAGTGAATGTGAAATATTTATTAGACATCTTTGTTAGGTGCATGGTTTTTGAACATCTAGTAATTAGGCTAGTCATATATGCTATAAAGGCTCTGCCACTGTGCAACAACCACACTGTTATTTGCAGACCCAGACATATGTTTACCTGCCAAACTGGTAGTTAAGTGGTCCCTGCCCACTTGCACAGCTAGTACCTGATCCAAGTGATGTTTAGTCACATTTATCACAAAATGCATATCACAGTGAGTGTGTGATGTTTGGCTCACAAAAATGTAAAAGTGACAAAATATAACATGATTTAAATTGTGGTAAAATATGTCAATTTATTATTTTTTCTGCTGGATTTTATACCAGCAGTGTATTCATGGTCCTGGTCAGCAGATTTTAGAGACTAAGGCCAGAAGGGATAATCATGATAATCTAGTCTGACCTCCTGCACACTGCAGGCCACAGAATCTCACTCACCCACTCCTGTAATAGACCTATAACCTCTGGCTGAGTTACTGAGTCTTCAAATAATGATTTAAAGACTTGAACTAAATCAATCTGGTGCCATGGGGCGTGTTCAATACAAGTTTATGTTCTACTAATGGTAAAATACTCAAAACCCAGTTCTTCACAAGAAGTACTCAGATACGATGTTGGTGAGAACTGTAAGTACCTAGCTAGTTAAACAGATGAGTAGGTAGGTCTGTGCAAACTGTTCATATTGAAACAAAAAATACACACACCTCAAACAAAATTTCAATGCAATTCCAAATCTCAAAGACTTGAGGTAATCCAGGACCCCTCCCTTCACCCTCATCACTTCAACTGCCCAACACTGAACAGCACCCTAGTTCTTCCCTTTATGTTTAGGGTAGGTGTCTTCTTGAGACTCATTGATGAAGCTTTCTAGTCTCCAACTTTCCAATATCTTCAGGGGCAATCAACTGGCCATCTTCTGAACACTTGAGAAATGGCCAACACCCCGTCACCCACACACACTGCCATTTCCTCAGCAGCGTGAGCAGGAAACGATCCTGTGGCCTTGCCCCTGGTAATTACCAAAGCACTTTACCCAAGTGTAGGGTTATAGCACCAGGGAGCACTATAGGGCTTTCCCCATTTACTTCAGTGAATCTAGAGATTCAATACAATAAATACTATACAACAAATTACCTTGATAAGTAGTAGGACTAGAGGAGTATTTCTGAGACCCGCTGCTTCATAAAGGTAGGACAGGTAGGCCAGTACCTGACACCAAGATAAAGTGAAGTTGATGTTGGAGAAGCTAGCAAGTCTCTGAAGAGCTTGGGAAAGAGCCAGCTGGCCATTTCCTGAAAAGTTGAGAGTTCAGGGCAGGCCCTTCGTGCCAAATCCCCACTGAATAAAAGGCACCTGAGGGGGGAAGCTTTTTGTTCTAGTGGGGATGATCATGAAGTTTACCAATTTTGTAACAAAAGTTTAACAGGGTTTTTCTGAAGATTTATTCTATATGAATCCATAACACCAAGCAAAACTAGGTGTTAATACAAGATCCCATATAGTCTTAATAGTACATTAATACAAAACTGAAATATTTCTGTATCCAATACTGAAAATGTTTATTTGCAAGTCCAGGGGTTGTCTGGTCTCTGTGAGCCAGCTCGAGTGTCCCATAGAGATAGCAGTCAAGTTTCTCATTGAGAGTTCTTATACAACAATACCTGAAGCCATTCACTGATATCCCAGATCAGACTTCTCAAAGGAGAACAGACAAGCTTAAGTGGGAAGAAACACACTCAGAGGATAAGCTAAGACAGCTTACACCTGAGTAAGATGGGGAGGGGGCAGAGTGGGCAAGCCTCTAAAGCAGGGGTCAGCAACCTTTCAGAAGTGGTGTGCCGAGTCTTCATTTATTCACTCTAATTTAAGGTTTTGCGTGCCAGTAATACATTTTAACATTTTTAGAAGATCTTTCTATAAGTCTATAATATATAACTAAACTATTGTATGTAAAGTAAAAGGTTTTTAAAATGTTTAAGAAACTTCATTTAAAATTAAATTAAAATGCCGAGCCCCCTGGACCGGTGGCCAGGACCCAGGCAGTGAGTGCCACTGAAAATCAGCTTGCGTGCCGCCTTCGGCACGCGTGCCATAGGTTGCCTACCCCTGCTCTAAAGGGACACTAATGAACACAGGCAAAGAGGTGTGCTCTAGCCCCTGAGGTTGAAGGTAAAATAGCATGCTGGGTACAACAGGACATTGCCAAGCTCGGGTCTAGTAAGATATTTGGTTCTGTTTGATCATGGCTCTGATTTATATAAATGCCTAAATGAATATCTTGTATAAGAGAGATGTTAAAAGCCTTGGAAATTCAACCGAGTCGGTCAAAAAAAAAAAAAACAACCCACAGACAATTTCACTGCACAGATACCAATATTCCAAGGAACTAGTCAGTTATCTAGGGATGTGAGCAACTGCCCTTGTTTCAGTCTAGAATGCCCAGAATGTCACTGAATCCACCCCCAAAGGATGAGGTCGTTGCAACAGGCAGCAATAGACCACTGACATCAAGATGAAACAAGTGTACAGGTGTGTTTTTAAAGTTTAAGTTCACTGACATCAGATGTTATCCTGAAGCTCTATTCATGAATCAAAAATCCATGCTAAAAAGCTATCAAGGAAATTGAACTATTCTATTTCAAACTAGTAATAGATCCTTAAAATGGTTTACCTTTATTAAGTGACTTCTTTGAGGCAGAAACCCAAGACTACAAGACTCAGCATTAAACACAGCTCCATACAATCACACCTTTTAAGAGTCTATTTTAGGTCCAAGATGTGTGCAGAGCTAAGGTTAGTATTGAGGACATTAAACTGGAAATCTATTATTAAATAACTCAGAGTAAGGTTAGATTGTATTTGGCTGTTATTTAGCTTCTGATGGTTTCATGGGAGGGTGAGTTTTGATACAGCCATCCATTACCCACTTTTACAGTCTTGCAACTAACCAATCCTGACAAAAGAATACAACTACAGAGGAATAAGGTTACATAAACCAATCATGTTCTCACCTTGCACCTCCGGAGGTCTGAATTTAAGACTGTGTTAGTACCATGTGAAAGGAATTTAGTCTTCTCTATCCATTCCTAACAGACTGCTGTTTGTTTCACAAACTCCCAAAATGTTTAACAATTTGGCATCAAGCTGTCATTCTCTGCTGAGTGGAAACATAGCAGTTGAATAGCAAGAATGATGCACTTACAGTTAAATAGATTGGCCAGAGCTTTATGGGAATTTCTCTCTACCCAAAATATTTCTCCTAAGAGCCATCATTTTCATGAGCCCTAAAATGATGTTAGAGTCTAGTCAATAATTTAGGGAAAACAAACACAGTTAGACACGGCAGGTAGATATTAGAGAAGTTGGCTAGGATTGAAAATTATAAGACGGATGTCAGAAACATGATTAATCAGTTAAACAAAATCCTATTTTTCCTTTAAGTATTGAAATGGCAATATTAGTAAGAAATGTATTCCTGATATTTGCTATAACAGGTATGAGAGGCTGACAGCAAAGTGAGTAGTAAATCACTTTTCAAAATATCTACCAATACTATATAGATAGTTATGGAGAAAAGAATAAAAAACACCAAGCCAAAACACTTATACCATGTTATATAGTCATATAAACAAACTACAAATTATTTCAAACAAGTGACTTTTACACATTCCAAAAAAAATGGGGCATTCTAAATAGAATCTGAGGAAGTAGTAACATACAATATCCAAAATGGCAAATGGTCTTTAAATTAGAGCTGTCAAGCAATTTTAAAAAATTGCGATTAATCACACTGTTAAATAATAATAGAATACCATTTAAATATTTTTGGATGTTTTCTACCTTTCAAATATATTGATTTCAACAATACAAAGTGCATAGTATTTTTCAATTGACCCAATACAAGCATTATAGTGCAATCTCTTTATCATGAAAGTTGAACTTACAAATGTAGAATTATTTACAAAAAACTGCATTCAAAAAAACAAAACAATGTCAAACTTTAGAGCCTACAAGCCCACTCTGTCCTATTTCTTGTTCAGCCAATCACTCAGACAAAGAAGTTCGTTTACATTTGCAGGAGATCATGCTGCCTGCTTCTTGTTCACAATGTCACCTGAAAGTGAGAACAGGTGTTTGCATGGCACTGTTGTAGCTGGCATTGCAAGGTATTTACATGCCAGATGCACTAAAGATTCATATGTCCCTTCATGCTTCATCCACCATTCCAGAAGACGTGTCCATGCTGATAACAGGTTCTGCTCAACAACAACCCAAAGCAGTGCAGACCAACACATGTTCATTTTCATTATGCAAGTCAGATGCCACCAGCAGAAGGTTGATTTTCTTTTTTGATGGTTCAGTTCTGTAGTTTCCACCTCAGAGTGTTGCTTTTTTAAGACCTCTGAAAGCATGCTCTACACCTTATCCCTCTCAGATTTTGGAAGGCACTTCAGATTCTTAAACCTTCGGTCAAGTGCTGTAGCGATCTTTAGAAATCTCACATTGGTACCTTCTTTGCATTTTGCCAAATCTGCAGTGAAAGTGTATTTAAAATGAAGAACATTTGCTGGGCCATCATCCGAGACTACTGTAACATTAAATATGTGGCAGAAAGCAATAAAATAGAGCTGGAGACATACAATTCTCCCCCAAGGAGTTCAGACAAATTTAATTAACACATTCTTAAAAAAAAAAAAAAAAAACCAACAAGCATCAGCATGGAAGCATGTCCTCTGAATGGTGGCTGAAGCATGAAGGGGCATATGAATGTTTAGCATATCTGGCACATAAATACCCTGCAATGCCAGCTACAAAAGTCCCATGCGAACACGTGTTCTCACTTTCTGGTGACATTGTAAATAATAAGTGGGCAGCACTTTCTTCCATAAATGGAAACAAACTTGTTTATCTTAGTGATTGGCAGAACAAGAAATAGGACTGAGTGGACTTGTAGGCCCTAAAGTTCTGCATTGATTTGTTTTGAGCGCAGTTACAAATGTATATATCTTTTTGTTACGTAAGTTGCACTCTCACCATAGATTGGACTATAGTACTTGTATGAGGTGAATTGAAAAATACTATTTCTTTTGTTCATTTGTACAGTGCAAATATTTGTAATAAAAAATATAAAGTGAGCAATGTACACTTGATGTTCTGCATTGTAACTGAAATCAATATATTTGAAAATGTAGAAAAAAATCCAAAAATATTTAATAAATTTCATTTGGTAGTCTCTCATTTAACAATGTGATTAATCATAATTAATTTTTAATTATGATTAATTTGAATTAATTGAGATTTAACTACAATTAATTGACAGCCCTACTTTAAATCTTAGAAACTGTTATGGTTGTTCAGTTTGTTTTAAACTAATATGTAAGGAGACACTCACTGTCGTGAGATACATGTGGTCTGATGTTCACCATAGATTCTGTGGAAGAATAGTATCTCATAACATTTTAAAGATGAGCTGTCAAAGTTGTGAAAGTCTAGCCACTTTTAAACTATTATTTGTATTACATTGGTGCCTAGAGGCCCCAACAAGACAAGGGTCCCACTTCACCAGACACAGTAATAGACCCTGCCATACAGTGTCATTCTCTCTTGCTCTCTGCCCTAGTATTTAATTTATATAGAAGTGGAACAACTCCAGCAGGAGACTGATACCCCAGAAAAGCCAGTACCCCAGTCATTAAAGTATTCAGGCCATGAACTTGAGCATACGTATCCTAGGTGATTGACCTGACTACCAGGCTATTGCCTATTTTGATGTTCATTGGTCTCTCCCACTCCTCCTTTACTACACAATTTTGTCCTGGGCCTGAAAAAGCTCTCTTTTGCTCTTTGTTTTGAGCATAAAATTCATCCTGGACTTAAGATTTTACAATGAAAGTTTAATTGGAACTGGTCTGTTCCCACAAGGTTTGGTTTTGATTAAATCAACATTGTCTAGAAGATTACTGACCAGCCCTACTTACAATCCATGTTACATGCCCACAGTCAACATATGACTGAACATTACTAGCTTCCAACCCTGTTTATGTACAGCTTCTCTTCATGATTTTCTGGCTCATATTTTGCCTACGCCTATTTTATTTATTTTATCAATAGTGCATGTTTTGCTATGTTTTATGTAATTATATACACCATAAGGGGTAGAAAACCACAATTCTTCACAAAATGAATACCACCTTGTTTTTATAGCTAACCTTTTACCTGTGATGTGCAGTCTGATGTTTTGCTACACTGTGGTCAAATGTTGTTCATTTTACTTTATTTTTATGCCATCATTGCTTCAGTACATGTTTGTTTTGCACAAGGCTTATTCAACTGAAAAGCATAGTAATATATTTACCATTTGAGATCAGACCATCAGTCTCTCAAACTGGTCTCCAGCAGAGGTCTTTGCCTGATGCTTCACATGAAAGGGAAAAAAAGCATTTAAAGGTTAAGCAAATGTGCCCCAAAGGCTGCATTACTTGTGAAGTAATTGTAAATATCTCCAATACTATCATAAATGGCTTAAGGATATTTTGCCATCTGACTGCCCAGAACTCATTTTTCTAATCTTTCTTACTCTGTGGTGAGTTTCCCACAGCTGCACCTGCAGCCATAAAAATCCTAAGTTTCCAGGCAATCCTGTGGGCCTGAAAAGTAACCAAAATTTAAGTCTCATTGTGTAGGAGTGAAAACAAGGGTATTTTCTTCCCTAAATAAGCTGGAGCTTCTGTTGTCCTCTACTGTTGTTCTTCCATTTTACAACAGCTGTTGACCAACTAGGAGAGCAACAGAACAAAACTATATTAGAAATCACATGACTGACTCAGACAGGTGAACTGTTTATGGCAAACCAAGGTTGTAATATATACACTCGAGACTGCAGTTAAATATGCTCACCTAAATTGTTCAGGAGTGAAGGTGGCTTTTCTGAGCAACAT
This sequence comes from Emys orbicularis, assembly GCF_028017835.1. NCBI lineage: Eukaryota > Metazoa > Chordata > Testudines > Emydidae > Emys > Emys orbicularis. The sequence continues at coordinate 90,087,639 of NC_088687.1, read as the reverse complement.
GATTAAATGCTCATTTAAAAAGTATGTCAGTCCTTCAAAGGCATGCTACAATATGGTGATTAAAGAAACACATTGCTAATAGACATGAAACATTCATAACCAAAATGTTTTTAAACAAAAATTGCTTATTTTCAAGCTCATGAAATGGAAGAAACTTTAAAAGTTAGGGGTGAAATTCTGACCCCACTGAAATCTATATCAAAATTCCCATTGATTTCAATGGGTCCAGGATTTATGGATGAGTAATCTATGGGAACATTTTGGCTATCTGGATAACTTAAAAAGTTGCAGTTCATATTTTTTGTATTTGGATTGGTTGGTTACAATTGAACACAACTTGTGTGTTCCAGTTTTCTGATTGGCTGAGCCTAACCCATCAGGATTGTGAGCAAAATTGATTTTGCCCCATTTTCTTTAAAGGAACACTTACATTGTGTGTGCTTGCTATGAGCTGGTTTAAAAAAAAAAAACTGCAGAAGCTTTGTTGGCTGCACTCTGCTTCACTGTGAGGCAGACTACTACTTGTCATCTTTCCCAGACCATCTAGGATTTCAGTAAGAAACTTCTAGTTGCTGAATACTGCCATTTAAAGTCAACTCCTCAACTACAGAGGACCATGTCACTTCTGCAGGAACATGCATCCAGATTATGCTCTAGGGCACTTCTGTCTCCACTACATCTGGGATGCATATGTACAATATAAATGCTTGTTTATCTATATATGTTGCTCTATCCCTCTGTCTTCCCTTCAGAATTCAAGATTACAAAATATGGTTGACAGTATGGGGGGAAAAATAAAAACACTAAACAAAACCCAAAAATATGTAGAAGAATTGAAAAAAATATATATATCACCCAGATTGTGTTAGTGAAAATGTCTTCAAAAAGTGTCATGGAAATTACTACTAATTTCAAGCATAATATATCAAAAAATAGAACATAACCAGATATTTTACAGAACAGTAGTTGTGATCAAAAAGTCAATTCAAGATCAATTTAGTAAGTTACTCTGAAAATATTTATACATTAACAGAATTGAGAGCTTGTTATTTTCTTCCACTCTTCAAAATATTTCTAGTTAGTGTTTTTTTATGCTGCTGATAGAAAATAAAAGTTGAAGAGCACTATCACCAGACCTCATAGTAAGAATGTTCACTAAAGAACATTTTTCTATAAAGTTGAATTTCCACTAACAGGTTTGCCTGCATGTAGTTGTGATCCAGAAAACATAGGAGATAGATAAAACCACCAGCTATAGGTCAGACTTCCGAAGGAAGCAGAATCCACTCTATTAGAGAGCATATGAAATAAGCTTTAAAGGATGTGTTCTAGGTATATTGACAAAAGCCCCTCTGGAACTAGTCTGATATCCAGTTTAACAATCTGGTAGGGCATATAACTTAGTTCAGAAGCTAGACAAGGTGCATTTGTGGTGCAGTCCCTAAGAATTTGCACACTCAGCTTCCGTTATTGTTGGTGGAAAACGTTGACCCTAATGCCCTATCAGGCACCCTATACATGTATCCTTAATTGTGAGAAGGCTGTCAAAAACATTACTGAAAGCTACATGAGGTGATTCACTCTTTTTTGTTAAAATATATTTTTCTTCAAAATTGTATAATGTCCTATATCTCTTATGCAGCTGTTTACAATATAATAATCTCTGGACTCTTCTAAACTCATGGTAGAACAAGACAGTTGGTCTGTGGTGTTTGGATTAAGATGGCTAGAGGAGATCACCAAGCAGACTTCACTGATCTCTAGACATCTGGGATTTTATTTTGTGCTGGAAAATACCTCCTAGTTGAATTTTAAATAGGTTTAATGTTGTTTAAAAGCTAGTTTCTACTTTGAGGAATCTATTTAACCAAGAAGATTCCACAGAGAAGCACAGAATCTCCTCCACAACAGATTTTTAGAATCATCATTTTATTTGGAAACCCATTAACATAAGACATGGGATGGAACCAAAACTTCACTTTGATAGAGTTCAGTTCTAGATCACAGACAGGGAAATTCATCCCTGGCAGTACAGTGACTGAGGTGAGGCAGTTTGCATCTTCCTGATCCTTGGCATGCGTCTGACGAAGTGGGTATTCACCCACAAAAGCTTATGCTCCAATACATCTGTTAGTCTTAAAGGTGCCACAGGACTCTGTTGCTTTTTACAGATCCAGACTAACACGGCTACCCCTCTGATACTTGGCTGAAAGGGTTGGTACAGCCCTGAGTGCATGGAAGGTTTGTCCTAACCCGGGCTTTGGAGCTGTGCTCCGGCTCCGCTCCAGCTCCAGCCAAAAACCTGCAGCTCCACTGCTCCAGAGCTGCTCCGCGCTCCAGCTCCAGGCTCCGCTCCAAAGCCCTGGTCCTAACTTGCATTTCCAGAAGCAGTAATCCCTATAAAGGCTTGCACTAGTGGGGAACTGCTTGGGGGCACAACTGCTGCCCTTTATCTGCCTCTTCCCACCTCTGGCCTGCTCCTGCCCCATCCCTGCACTGGGGACTGGAGATGGGAGTGCAGAGCTGGCTTCTGTGCTTGGCATAAAGGCCTTCTGTGCTGATGCTGTTCACTGGGTGTAGCTAGCCACAGGCCGATAGAAAAGGTCTTATCAATATGTCAATTATTCTCTAATCATTAGAAATCTTGGTTGTCTCTTCACATGTGTTGTCCAGGCAAGTTCATGCTTAAGCATTTGCCAACATTTTATCCAGTATCAGTTCAATGTTCTTGCAGTTACCTGTATCCTATAGGTTAGGCCTGGTAGATTCACTGTTCCCCTCAGTGAAGATAGTCAGTGAGTCTGGAAGAAAGTTTAAGTCCTGCTCCCCAGTTTAGTACAGCTCAAACATCATGCTGTTCTAAGGGGAAGAATAATCACTACATGTAGCCTCCATTATGAGCTACACTACAGTATTATTGTCAGCTGCCCACATGCCCTGAAAGGATTAGTACCAAGGCCTTGATAGATTTTCTGGCTAGTAATTTGCAGAACTCAGCAATTTAGCCACGTATCAAATAGGTCTTCCAGTCAGGGCTAGGAACATGAACAACAGTGCTAATCAAAATTGTAAATATTGTGAATTTTAGCTTTTTTTTAATATACACACACACGAACAAAATTATTAGACTAGCTACAGTAAGGAAAAGTTAAATCTATACTCAGATGTGTGATGGGAGGTCTGATAACTAAGAGAAAGTAGCTTGGCTTACAGTCCTTGCCACCCTGCAAGCAGTTTTCCACCACTCCAATTTCTTTTTGTTTGTATTTTATTAAAACATCTCCAAGCAGGTAAAGAAAGAAGTGGCATCAGTATGACCTGTACACTGGGTGTATAGGTGTGCATAAGCAAGGTACATAAATGCCTAAGTCACTTCTTAAAATGGAATTTAAGCTCCTAAATCTTAGATGTTTAAAGATTTTGCCCTAAACTATATTGATGCACAGTCATACACGGCTGCAGAAAATTTCAAAAGTAATTTCCACAAAACATAAGAAACATGAAATATTCCAAAAGCAACAGCATCCATCAACAAGCCAGAGAGTCTAGCTGGTAGGAGCAGCTGCAGAAGCAGCTGAAATAGCTAAGCCACGGTGCACTGCACTGAGGGGCAGTCATTAAAGTGGGCCACAGCTGGGCCCACACCATCCCCTGGACTGCAGGAAAGATCCCCTCTGACTCTGAGGAAACTAAAACCCAGCTGATGCCTGCTTTGTGCTCTAGAGGAAAAACAGAGCTGGGAGGAACTAACCACAGACTCCAGACTACTTGGCTGCTTCTGCAACTGCCCCAAACAAAGACCTTTGCATTTTCTGAGAACTCTACAGATTTGACCAACTTTCACTTACCTGTGTTGATTGGCTGGCTGTTCCAACCCTCCCTGTCCTGCTCCCTCAGTCTCTGCATCTTAGTTTCACTCCACGCCTGCCCCTCTTACCCTCTTCTCCACCTTCCCTCCTTTCCTCTAATCTCTCTCTCCATTCTAAATGGGAAAAATGTGCTTATCCCATCCTCAATACTCCCTGTCCCCCCAAAAAGAAATCATGGAGCTAATACTGTTCGCTGCCATCATATTGTTCAACTCTGTTTATGACTTCCCTCTCCTCACCCCGTGTCTGTTGTGGCTATCCAGGGGTTGGCAACCTTTGAGAAGTGCTGTGCCAAGTCTTCATTAGTTTAAGGTTTCGCGTGCCAGTAATACGTTTTACATTTACAGGGGCCCCATGGACGGAACCCCAGACCATCAGCGGGCTGAGTAGGGCCAGCATCTGGGACCCCAGCTGGCAGGGTCTGGGGTTCTGTCCGCTGGCCCCTGCCAGCCGTGGTCCCGGCCGCCGGTCCCACTCAGTCCACTGCCGGCCCGAGGTTCTGCCCATCCAGGCCAGCAGCGGGCTGAGCAGGGCCGGCAGCCGGAACCCCAGCTGGCAGCAGAGTGCCACTACAAATCAGCTTGCATGCCACCTTTGGCGCATGTGCCACAGGTTGCCGACCCCTGGGGTAGACTGTAAGCTCTTCAGGGCAGGGGCTATCAACTACTCTGTCTGTACACTGCCTAGCACAATGGAGCCCTATTTTTGGTCAGCCCTTAGGCTCAACCACAATAAACATGATTATTAATAGTAATATAATCAAGTAAGTGTTTTTTATTTTAGCACTCTTAAAAAAAGTCAAATGAGCAGCCTTTTAAAGAAAACGATAGGGAAAATTGCTATTTTTAAGCTTGTAAGAGACTATTACATTAATAGTACCATAATGAAAAAGTTGTTCAGCTAATAGTCTTCTCTCTTGAGCCTTGTAGCAAAATTAGTGCTTTCATTAGCTTTAACTCCACTATGGTTACTCAAAACAGAAATGCATTTGAGTTTGCTAGTCAGATATGCCCAGACATCCTTCTGAAGAATGTTGCCCTGCTGTTTCCACATTTGGGTTCTATTACCAAATCCCTATATTACCCAATATCTTCAACCTGTAAAGATTGTAAAAGCACCTTCCAGTTTTCAAGCAAAGAAGTGCAGGGGGTGAGGGAAGAATGGTAAGAAATGAAAGCAGTCTAGTGTTATGAAACTCTTGGGTCAGAAAAAGTAGTGATATGCTGGAATACTGTACAGTAAGTTATTCTGCCTCCCACTCTAGTTACTTTTTCATAAAAAGTCAGTTGTAGGCCTGCTCCCCCTATGAAGTAGGTCTTTTGTTCTTTTTACACTGAAGATTGACATTTCCACATGCAGTCTTCTTTGGTAGGGAAGGCAGATGAATAGATACTACATCTGATGTCTAGGTAATTATATGGTCTATTATATCACTGTAGAATCTGAACCTCTGACAAACATGACAATTTATTTTTAAAACAACCCTTTCAGATAGGAAACTACTTCCATTTTACAGGAGAAATGGTGGCACAGAAAGCAATTAAATGACTTACCTGGTCATACAAAAAAATCTGCGGAAGAGTCAAGTGTTGTACTCAGACCTTATGTACCCCAAATTGGATCAGGCACTTGGGGCCAGACTTTTAAAGGTTTTTAGGCCTCAAGGTGGGTTTCCAAAGTCACCTAGCTCCCACTGATTTCATTTGTCTCAGCCACTTTAGGCTCTATGACATACTTGGTCTATAGTTTTCATTTACTCTGGGGCCTATACCATAACTTTTGGCTTTCCATTTTCCCAGTAGTACACCTTACTGTCAATTACCTATTCCTCAAGCAATTTCAAAAGTATCCCTGCTATAATGTAGCTCTACAAGAAACACCTATTGTGAATTGCTGATGCAGTTTTAACAGCATACCAGCTCAGCAAACAGAATATCACAGTCTTTTGTGGGGGAAATCTACTTCCTACTACTTGGTCTGTGCCACTTCCCAGTGGCTGATAAGGGAACCCAGGTCAACTCTTTACTACAGGATCTAGCTCAGGAACCATCTAATCAGCAACCAAGGTCTGCATCTTACAGCTTTTCTCCTCCCTCCCTCTTTGTCCTTCTTCTCCCCATTTGCCAGCCCACCCCACTACCCTTGTCCCATATCTGCTCTCAGCTTCTGGCCTTTATACAGCCCCCTCCTTTTTCTGGACAGCTGAGCCTTGTCTAATTAATCCCTGCTCCCTGGCTCCTCCTTCAGGTGCAGCCTGAGCAGTTAATTGGCCCACCTAGTGACCTTAACCCCTTCACACCTTGTATGGGGTGGACACCCCGTCACAGCCCCTTTTTCTCAAAACAGGACATTTTACAGGTTACAAATTAAACTATATCTGAAACGTGTATTTGTCTCCATCCTGACAGCGATAGGTAACATAATCCTACTGCTACATCTATTCTTATTTTACAGGTCCCTATATCATAATTTTTAGGTATTTAGTGAGAAAGTTGTTAATTTGTCCAAGAAAGCAAAGGCTTTGCTTATGTTTACTAGTCAACACCAAGTTTCTTTTTCCTTCTTTTCTCTGTATTCAGATTTGGTGGGATTGTTTTTATTCAGAACAGGTGCCACTGAAGACATATTTCTAGGGTGATTTAAAAAAACACATTAGGAGTTTGACACAATCTAGCATGTTACACAGTTTAATGATTCTCATCTTCTCTGACAAAATTTAAAGAAAAAAATTTGGCCTCTGGTGCGAGCAATTTACATGGAATTTGTGACCTTTGCAAACTAGACATGCTGTGACAGACTAAAGACCAACTAAATTTCAGTTCACATTCACTAAATCTACTGCTCATAGCAAATATCCTTCTAGATCTGGTAGTTTATTCTTCTTTACTATGTCAATTTAAGCACAAAGTGAAATTATATTAGTTTCAGAGAAATGCAAACATGTGTTGTGCAGTGGTGCTTAGCATTCTTTCCTAGTGTTCACTGATCTTTTCAAACTTTTCTCCTTATCACCTTTTCAAAACAAAACATCACAGCATCCAGTGCTAATATCTGTGCTGTATAGAAGTTACCTACAGTGGTCATTATTAAAAGCCAACAATTACCAATTTGTATATTTAGCCATTAAACCATAATGCCTTTGTTTTCTGCATACTGTTTATTTAGGGTCTGATCCAGCGTCCACTGAAGACTCTAGTTGATTTTCATAGGCTTTGAATGAGGCTGTTATATTGTTAATAACTTTGCCTGTGTTGAGAGACAGCAGCAGTTTAGTTCACAGAGAGGCTGAAACCTGTTGCAAAAGACACACACACACACACACACACACACACACACACACACTGTGTTCTCTCACATAGTTTACTTTCTTCTTTTTTTTCTTAATCTAAAAATGAAAACAGTTGGCATGCAGTGCAGCCTGGGACACAAGTGTATTTTCTTATACTTAGAATAGGAAACAGCTGTGGTATCTCAGATGTACACTCTTATGAGGTAACTGTTGTTTAACTTTGACCTTTTTCATAGTGATCACTGCATATATTTCCATAATGAGTGTCAAACACATCAATATAATGAAGCAGTGATGGGCAAATAGCTGATTTTTCAGTTCAGTGGCCAATCCTCATCTCCTCCCTTACCCCCCCCCCAATGGTATTTGGGATTTTTTTAATATAACAAACATTTTTTTCAACTTTCTTGGAACAAAAAAAGACCAAACTCTTTCAGGTTTCAGGTTTCTGTTTCATTTTCAGGTTTTTTAAAACATTTTTTTAAATTAAAATTTAGGGAAATTCAAAAACAAAATGTCTTTCTGAAATGAAAAGTTGAAATGTCTCATTTTGGAATTGCCAAAATGAACCATTTTGACAATTATGTGTGCATGGATTTTGTTTTGTTTTGTTTTGTTTTTTTGTTTTTTGACCAAAGCTATTAGCCAAAATGTATTTGAATTTGCAAACAGTTTTGGTCACCCTGAATCAGCATTTTTGGCCAAAAATAATGTCACCCATCTCTATTGTGGAGTCCATATTGGGGTCCAAATACCACCTATTATAGCACTCTTGCTAGTTACATTTATCTGCTGTTCTATCTTAACACTCAGAGATGCTGGATTTCCAATACATTTTGGAAACTCTTAACAGCAAGACAGATAAGTCTGTGCAGCTGGCTGCTTTACATTGTATCCTTGTCACAGAATACATTGTATCCTTTTACATTTGTATTTCTTTGTCTCATTGAAAATGATATCTCACTACAGCAGTTAAGTGATTTTTCACAGTACCTGTATATCACTGCTATATTAAATCTGTTTAATGGAACAAGAGCAAAATCCAGAGCAGCACAGCTCTTTGAAGGAAAAGAATAGTGAAGGTAGTCACAATCTAAAGACTCAAGATTAAATCTGTTCTGTCTTGTGGAATACAAATAATTCACAAATCTACTGGCCAGTTTTAAACACAAACCATGTTAGTGTGAAAATGGATGGTTTGTTTATTGAGGGGACGGTGGGGTATAATTCATACTATTGATATTTTCCAGATATTAAAGGAGTCCTCTTTTAATAGTTTTCATAAACTTACCATTCTAAAACCTCATTTTCCTCACACACAATTTTCTGAGCTTCTCACCTTTGGTATAAATGTTTTCCATGATCCAACTTTGCCTGACAGGGAGTATTTTGGGGAAAACAGCAAAAACAGTAGAATCCCAACAGTGTTGTCCCTGGGATTCCTTTATTGCTGGTATTTGGGTCTGTGTCCCTTTAAGGGCTGAGCGTCCCAGTCAGAGAGTCTGGGTGAGGTACTGTGAAGCTCTTATGCACAGCCAATTGGAACCAAACACGGACTAAAACAGAGTTCTTGCAAAGCTCCTTAGGCACTTACTGATAACTGAACACCACACTTGCTGTCCCACAAACCCTTCTTAAGGGATACCCGGATCATGGAGGCAAAAGCAGCAAAACATGTACAGCATGCTAGGACCTGACCTGAAGCCCACTGAAGTCAACAGAAAGACTCCTACTGATTTCAATGGGCTTTGGATCATATCCTTAGTCTGTAGTATTTTACACTGCTTTTCCCACAGGGCTCAAGCTTTTCTTACATTCCACTTGATATTCCCTCTGAATCACAAAGACTGGGGAAGGGAGGTTCTCTCACCCTTCAGTCTGGGCAGCAGGCTGACTGTGGAAGCTCCCGGGCATGCCTGTGTCTAAATGGATCTCAGTTTAGGATCTAGCCCTACTTTTCTTTTCTTTTTTAATATTGTACTTTCAACAGAAAACAGTCCTCTGCTATTTAAGCAGCCTAAGCTATTTAAACATAATTAAAGCCTTAGATTCTTTTAAGATGTTTAGAACTGTAAGACCTTAGATTGATTTTTTTTCTAGTTACAAATAAATACACAAAGTGTAGAATCTGAGGCGACAACAATAAAGTTAGAGGTTTTGCCAAGGGGCAGGAGGCATAGATGATTTCTTGAATTACACACCTAGGGCCTGATCCAGGGCTGTGCAATCAAAGGGACATTTTCACAGACTTCAGTGGGCTTAGGAACAGGCCCTCAGAAGTGTATCAAATGCACTGGCATAGAAACACCCTCTAAAACTGAAATTTTAAACTGACACTAACAAATCTGGTTTCTATGTACCAGTTAGTCAGTTTTAGTATTTCAGTTTATTAATGGGAACAGTAAGCATTGTCTGGCTCTTATTCGGTTGTTGCCTATTTGTTATGATGTTTCTTTAATCCATTAAAACTTTAGGAAATTAAATTTTAAAAAATCTTCCATGTTACATTAAATAGTAAGTGTCACAGGTAAACACTCAAATGGACCACCTAAAATCAGTCCCATTACACATGTATATTACGATGCAATCTGCAAGCATATGATCATGTTAGGCTCGATGTGTGTGTATTCAAGCTGGAAATTTGTAAAAAGGGATATTATATTGGTTTACCCCCATAGTATGTATCCACACAATTAAACACTGTATAGTAATGCATATGCATAATGGCAAAGAGGCAAAGTTGAACATTCATTCTTAATTTTTGCCATTCACAGCTGAGTGCCTAACTGTACAACCTTATGGTACATTAATTTATGTTTTGCAGTTAATATAAACATAGTGTACAAATAAAGTCTTTAGTGAATTATATTCTTTAACTGGCAAAAGTAGCATGTCCTTGTGAATGTGGATGTACTATATGGTTATTTAAGGGAAGAGGTCATTTACAATGCCATAAACATTTAAGGGAGATAAATAGGCTCCTAAATAAACTCTCTTAAGGTGACAAAGTAACCCTAACTTGAAATTCTGACTCTAGGAGCTAGATACTTCACATGGGCTCTCATTAGACATGCAGTGTCTGACACCACAAAATAGCCCATAAAACAACAAGAAAAAGAAGAAAATTAATAGACTGAAGAGTCTTAATGTGTTTGGGGCTGTTACAACAAAGGGCCTATTCCTGTCCCCTTTGAAGTCACTTGCAAAATTCTTATTGTCTTAAATGAGATCTTGTGGGTCTTCTGCATTGAAAGCTAAAGATTACAAGAAAAAAGAAACTGAGCTGTGTGGAGAAAGACCAAATGGACTGCATCAAGGACACATGGTGAGAAGACAAGTGTTAGCCTCTGTGTGCAATCTTTTTTTGGGTTCTGTAATTTCTCTGTTGAAATCCATTCTGTCCCAAGTCTGCCTGCAAAAATTGTAGCTTATATGTAAATAAAAATAGATTAGGATAGTTTTAATTGTGACTCTGCTGTCCATTCATTTGTTCTTCTAAAAGAAATTAACCACATCTGAATCAATTATATTAACATCAGAATTATAAAATGAAACAGATATCCTCTGTAGCCAAATTGAAACACTATGTATAACTGATTCTGGCTGCCCCTGCGTGTGTATACAGAAGAGGAGGTGAAAGGGAACCCTCTTTCATAGAGACAGAAAGAATATTGGTGGTTCTCTATCTTCGGTTCAAGATGCAGAGGAGTAATTGCACTGTTTGTGGCACAGTATTCCATGGGGCAGGGTGAAGGCATGGGCAAGGATCTACCTTCTTACAGACCAGTTTTTGATCTGAGGATGATGATGGGAACGTGCACGCTGCACTTCTAGAAAGAGATATAAGAACTACTTCTAAGTGAAGTTGCCCCAGAACCCATGAGAGCACTCTACCTGCCTCTGTCCAGGGCAGACAGAAGGCCTTCTGCAACTGGTGCAAGGTATCTACACAGCCCCCAACAACTTGATACTGGCAGGGCAAAAGAAAACCCTATAGGTCAGTTCTGATATATGTAGCCACACCAGAGCTGAGCATTCCAGAGCTTTCAGATATTGATAATTGTGTTGAAATGCCATCTTCCTTTAATTAACTCCTAAAGGGAAAACAAAGGTGCAGAATAAACATGTATTTTAGTCCTTGTTTAAAGTAGTGTACATGCCCAGAATGCACTTACATTGTAACATATTTCTTTCTGCCTGTTGAATTTGAAGTGAATAAAGATAATATTTGTTTAAAAGCTCGAACTTCCTCTGAAGTTATTATATGGGCCTGTTTTCTAATTAAAACCACTGTAGAAAAAGATCAGATTCTGAATATGCTGCTTTTTTTCTTCAAACTCTAAGTGTGGCAGTCTATTATCACCCCATCTTAGAATTGCACACGGCTAAGCAGATTCATACTTTTGTGTGTTTCTCTTTCAGAATTAGGAGCCTGATGTATTCCTGGGTTTGCACTCATATCTGCTGACAAAGACCCTCCCTCCGCAGTGTCCTCCCCAGAAAGTCTACCAGAAGAGAAGCTCCATGGCAGAACAGGTAAGTGCAACATCACCACAACTGACCTCACAACAGGTCAATGCTAACAGTGGAAACAATTTTTGACCTTCCCTTGGGGGCCACCCCTGCTAGATGACAGTAGGCAAGGCTGTGCCAGTAGGGGTGCAGGTGGACAGTATGCAAAAATTATGTTGGGATTTAAATAGAAATATTTAGATTGATCATTTACATAAGCATCTTTACAGAAGGCATAGTTAGTGGTCATTCAGATAGTACCACAACAGAAAGAATTCCAGTTTATTGTCTGTGGCATTCCGTAATTAGCTTTTAAATATTTCAAGGCTAAAATTTCTTCATGGTAATGCAATTACTGGAGTTGCTACATTACATCTATTATAATGGAATTACATTTATGGTTCATATAATTGATGACAGAAGAGTCTTTACCACTTAAAGGTCAGCTATTTTCAAAATTCCTGTTTTGTAAAGAAAATTAAGTAGGAGAACTCCATATTTTGAGGCCTGCTCTAATTTCAGCTGTTGAAATATCTTAGAATAATTATTTTCTTTTGATTTCTGCATATAGATGTCCTGGGCATGAACAAAAGAACATAAGTCTTAATTGATTCCTTATCTGCTCCTAGTTTAAATCTCATCTGCTAGTCTGAATAGGACAGAATGCTATGTGCTGATCTAGTCCTCTAATTTAACTAATCCTGAATATACACAGGGATTGTTTTTCTCTACTGCCTTGCTTTCTTCAGCCAACCATAACTTTAGCACTCCAGATCAGGAGTCCCAGCTTGACTTTATTTAAACCAGCAACAGGGGTGCTTCATGCTTCTAACACCAGCCAATTAGAAACCAAACTTTCATGCAAGTTCTACTTACTAAAGCTTAATACTAATGTAATCTAAAAATTGCTTTTTTTCCCGGTTCCCACACAGCTGATTATATGCTTAAATGGCATTTACTTTTCACAAACACTGTGCCATGAGATCGTCAGCCAGGTTTTTAAAAATTAGGTACGCAATAGCGCATACACATAAAACCTAGCATGTTGGGTATTTCTCTGTGTAAACTAGGAGTGCCCAGGTCTATGCATGCAATTTGTGTGTAGCTTTGAAAAGATGAGCCATATTTTTATAGCTATGTAAAAAATATGGCTGAATTTCAGTATGAAAACTTACTTAAGTAAACAGAGTCTGAAAGATCTAGGTTATGTCTACACTACGAGTGAGGGGTCTGATCTCCCTGCTCATGTACACATACTCATGCTAGTGGTTTCAGGTGGGTTTGTACTTGGCACAGCTAAAGCCATATCTCCATCGCTGCCTGTGCTGCCATGACAAAACTACTATTTATACTCATGCTAGCTCATTGGGAAAAAGGTTCTTATTTGCATTAATGGACTCCTCTTTGGACTACATTTGTGTGAACTTGAGACCTTTCAGGTCATGCTCAGAGCATCCACATAGGGGAGTGACAGCACAGCACTTTGGTGCATCCAAACTGCAGGGCACTGTGCACATGCCTCAGTTTCTCCTGTTGAATTTGTTTTGGACATTTTCCTATCTCAGTCCTAACAGATAGGCCATTTGGTGTGGCAGTACCAGACTTCCTTGTCATAGCAGAGACGTCCACATTTATTATATAGATGAATGGGATCTTAAGTCCAAGACTGCTACTTTATGTAAGTCATGACATCATACTGAATGGCACAATACTATAATTTTTTATTTTGCTTTTTAATTTCCCTCTGGGCTGGTCTACACTGGGGGGAGGGGTCGATGTAAGATACGCAACTTCAGCTACGGGAATAGCGTAACTGAAGTCGACATATCTTATTTCAACTTACCTCGGGTCCTCATGGCGCGGGATCGACGGCCGCGGCTCCCCCGTCAACTCCGCTACCGCCGCTTGCCCTGGTGGAGTTCCAGAATCGACAGGGAGCGCGTTCGGGGATCGATATATCGTGTCTAGACAAGATGCGATATATTGATCCCTGATAGATCGATTACTACCCGCCGAATCGGCGGGTAGTCTGGACGTACCCTCTGTTTCCCTGTTCCTTCCGCTCCCTCGATCCCACTTTTCTCCCTGGCAAACATTCACAGCAGACTAAGGTTCAGAAAGTCAGCCCTTGTTGGTAATGCAACATACAGATGAGAACATTAAATAATGAAAGATTTTATTTATCAGAAGGGTGCATCTGAAGAAGTGGTTTTTTACCCACGAAAGCTTATGCCCAAATAAATCTGTTAGCCTTTAAGGTGTCACCGGACTCCTCGTTGTTTTTGAAAGATTTTATTCAAGCTTTCAGAATTTTGTAGGCCAAGTACTTTGTAAGATATCAGTTTTAGCTGCCTGCTAAACAATTACATAATACGTTTAAATGTAAAAGTAATTTAATTTAAATTAAAATGCCAACTATTTTATTTGCCACCTGGTAAAGTATTAGAAAGGCAATTAGCCAGAGAGACATAAGAGTACAACATGTTAGTTTATAGTCTGATTTGGATTTTTAAAAGATTTTAGAAAATTGGTGACTAAAGTTTATAATTCTTGTACTTTTAAAAGCACAGCCTTTTTATCTTAAGAGCTTCTCTGTGTGGGTTAAATGTTTATCACACTGAGGAGAGGGTACAGGTTAAGGTGCTTCCAATTTAGTTTTGCATAATTTTAACTATAACGAACCAGCAAATATAACCTTCTGGCATAAAACTGTCATTACTGAATGCCTCAGTAATTTTAATCTGTTTAAGTGTCACTGTACGGTGGCACACACTGAACATTCACCATCTAGCTTCTTCCTTTCCAATGTTGGTCAAAGCTTAATGGAGTTATCTGTGGCTAATGAGGAGGAAAAACATCCAGGGGACATGGATATAGTAAATGAGTAATAAATGAGGTTTAAACAAACATGGAAATGAACCTTAAATACCTTATCTATTGCACAGTCTAAAATATGCTTAGATATAGCATACACCAAATTACTGTTGTGGTATAGTGTCCAAGAACATTGCAAGAATTTTAATTTGCTAATACTATAAAAGAAAATTACCTATAGTCTGCTCTGATCAGATAGGCTGCCCTGTATTGACGCACTGTGATACATCTGAGGCTGATGAAAATCAGTACCAGGTATAACAGACATGGATTGCAGCTAAAACATGTGACAGACTTGGCATACAGTTCCAAGCACACAAGTGTTTTTCTTGTGAGAAGGGTTTAGTATCTTTATATACTGTCCAAGAACAACCAGGATTCAAGTCTATCAAGTGTTCAGGGAAAGGCTGCACAGCGAAAGACACTGAGGCGGTTGCATGCCAGATGGCCAGAAAGAGAACTTTCCATTATGTGGGCAAGGATAATTAAGTAAGTTTTCTTTCTTGACTGACGAGGATGGAATTGTGCACAGTTTATTTATGCTTGCCTCAATGTGCACAGAGGCTTTTAAGATGAAATGTAAAGTCTCTCTGTTAACTTTAAATCTGCACCCTTTAACACTACCAGCACCCCTCAGTCAACAACTAGAACTACCCCCCAAGCATCAAAGAAATAAAAAAAAAACACCTGAAAATGTATTAGATGAAAAACTCTAATTTATTGATTGAAGATTGAAAAGAATATTTAAACACCTTTTCACAAGCTAGGGAACTATCTTATTTAGCTATTTGGATATAATGATTGGATTTTCAGCTTCCAAATGTGCAAAAAAGAATCAGAGTAGAAGCCTACAAAACCACTTAAATCACACTTATGTGGGACATATGCTTTATGCTGTCCCAATGCACATGAGTGAATTATATATTTTCAAACAAGGAAAGAAACATCCATTAGAGTCCTTAGATTGTTTTTATACTCAACAATGAAATCCATGTGAATGAGAGATGGAAAATGTGGTTACAATAAATGAATAATATATAGTAGCCATCTTTTATGAAGTTTTACCTAATATTTCATGAAGTTTATGGATGTTATTTACATGCAATGCCCATTATTTGGACAGCAGATTTCTTTGGGCAGGGGCTATGTCTTTGCATCTTGTATAGTGCGGAGAACTTAGCATTTTATATATAATTATACATAAAAAGTTCCATTAAAAGAACATTAAAAGCAAAGAAAATGGTCACAATTTAGGAAATGACATAATCAAGTTTGTCTGGCCTATCTTAAAGCAGCCTCCTTGTTTAAATATTATGATATGCTCTCTAATTACATAGTGTCAAACTATTTTTTCCTCAGGACCCCTTCCTCATTTAGTGCACTGGAGGGACATATTGGCACTTTATATATAAGTATCCTGTTAATGAAACTTTCTGAGTGATTAAAAAGTTCCTAAAAGAACAATTAAAATATTCAGAATGATGACAAACAAAAAATTCTAAGAAGAGCTGGGGAAATGGATGACAGTTGGGATTGGTGATGTGATACACATCTTTTCATCTGTAGGTGACCTGTTTAAATCTAACTCAGCTGAGTACAAGAGTCATAACTATCTTGTTGCTGGCCAATGACCTACATGAAATGAAGGGACTTGAAACAAATTGATGGTCTCACTTCGAGCTGCTCAGAGTTTTCATTAGGAATAATACTCAGTTTGAATTTAACCCTTTTTATCATTCATGAATCATTTGCAAACCAGTCCTGGTTTCTATAATGTATTAATTACTCATAAATATTCAATAAATAGTTTTTGTTTAAGCAAATATTAGTCTGTGGGTTGTTGGTTAACTGGTCACTGACTACTTGCTATTTATTTTGCTGGTCACCTGTGTTATATGTTATTTATTTCTGCTGATTGATTAGGAGAATAATAATCATGAATGACAAATAGCAAACACTGCTCAGCTCCCAATATTAGAATGAATATCATGTTATCAATATTCAGTGGCCATCTGAAAACTTGGGAAGAGAGCAGAGTCTGACCCCACTAACACTAAACTGAATTCATGTGTTTTACTGTGAAAATATTTGTGAATCACTTTGTATTAATCAGACAACTCTGGTCTATCACTTCAACTCTTAATGGAGAGATGTTCACAGCACAGTTAGCTCTCTTAACAATAGGGAGGCTAAAGATTAAAGGCCCATTAAATAAATGGAAAGATTCCAACTGAATTAAACATGTGCCGGATAAGTCTCTGAATAGACAGCTGTATCAGCCTCTCAACCCATCACTCCTCTTCCCCCATAAGTATCACTCCAGAAGAAAAAAGAGATATGATGGCAGGACAGCACAGGTCAACTTGTGTTACTGTTTCTCATGCTATAGTTGTTCTATGGATAAAGGCCTACAGCTCCATGGCTGCTACTATGGCACTTTTTCATGGGTATTCAATTCACTTTAAACTTTTTAAAGCTGCTAGTAAAATTGTAAGCTAAGAAGAAAACTGGCCTTTAATCATAGTTATTTAAACTTTTTTTTTTAAATAAAAATTTTACAATATAGGCATTAATGACCTATTCTTTGGTCTTCAGTTATTTCATGAACACACAAACTATCAAGTATCCTGGGCTTTACCTTCCACATTTAACTCCTCAGTCCTGTCCCTGACCAAATAGTAAAAACATGAAGTATTATTAACCGGTTTTCAGCATGACTGGAAACCTAAAAGGATTAATGCTTAAAAACGTAATTGCATTAGCAAATATAATACCTTATCAGGATTATTGTTTTCAGTCATCAGTTTTAATACATTTCCAGAAAAAAAAAAATACCCAGTTTAAGATGCCTTAATGCATATTAGAAATACCTATGCCACATTAATGCAATATGCAAATGTTTAATCCTGGTAATTATGGGCCAAGTTTTGGAACATACCACATTCCTGAATCTAGTTAGAAACAGCTAGTCACAGTTACTAGGACATGCTGCCTGCCTTTCAGTGTACGGTGGAGCACTTATATTTTCAGTTATCTTAGATAAATAAAGTTACCTCAGCAGTAGAGTATTCTCTATTATCAGTATAGGGAATGCTCAGGTCATGCTATCTAAGACCAAGCTGCTCTATCCTGAGCTGAGCAAACTGCCCTGGATGGAGAAGCTACAAAGAATTTGGGCTTATTATATACTGCTGAGAACCTTCTTTAAGATAGAGTTACGGTTGCAAGAATATATCTGTAACTTCAGGGTTAAAAAATTACAAGAAGATTATATCTGTAGAGAGAGAGTACTTGTAAACCAAGATATTCAGAATTAAGGTTAAACTTAAGAAACCAAATCTTTTTAAATAATGGAAAAGCATAACTCAGGTCATCCCAACAATGATAATGTTTCTAGTTATCCTTCCTTGTCCAAACGGACCAAGTCTTCAAGTCCACTTCAACAAACTCCTGTACCGACCAGCACACACTCTCCCACACTCCTCCTCAGGAGTGGAGCTCCTCTCCTGTGTATCGCCAATGGTAGTTATGGAACTTTCTTGTTGCACTCCAATCACCTAAAGTTGAGTCAATACATTAAGCACCTGATGCCCTGTAGCCCAACCAAATCACCAAAGTTGAACCAGTAACTCAAGGTCTTGGGCACCAGGTAAGAAGTTCAAGGAGCAAAAATAATGAAGACATAGTGGCACAGGCTTCACCGCAGACTAGCAACTAGTTTACATACCCAGGCTCCCTGGAGGGCTTATAGTGGAGCGGCTAGCTCACTCTGAAGACCGCACTGCCATGTGTATACTGCTAGTGTTACTCATGCTAGCTAGACTGAATCTACCCATGCTTCGATCACACTTTCACTTGCAGTGTAGACATACCGTAAGAATCCTAGAAATGTATGGCTGGAAGGGACCTCAAGAAGTCATCAAGTCCAGCCCCCTGAGCTGAGGCAGGACCAAATAAACCTAGACCATCACTGACAAGTGTTTGTCTAACCTGTTCTTAAAATCCTCCAGAGATGGGGATTCCATAACTTCCCTTGAAAGCCAATTCCAGAGCTTAACTATCCTTATAGTTTAAAAGTGTTTTCCTAATATCTAATCTTAATCTCCTTGCTGCAGATTTAGTCCATTACTTCTTGTCCTACCTTCAGTGGACATGGAGAATAATTGGTCAGTCCTCTTTATAACAGCCTTTAACGTATCTGAAGACTTATCATGTCTCCCTGAGTCTTCTTTGCTCAAGGCTAAACATGCCCAGGTTGTTTTTTAAACCTTTCTTCACCAGTCAGGTTTTCTAAACCTTTTATCAGTTTTGTTGCTCTGCTCTGGACTCTCTTCAATTTGTTCACATCTCTTTCCTAAAATGTAGTGCCCAAAATTTGAGACAGTACTCCAGCTCGGGTCTCACCAGTGCTGAGTAGAGCAGAACAATAACTGCCCATGTCTTTCTAACAAGATTTCTGTTAATACACCCCAGAATGATATTAGCCTTTCATAACTGCATCACATAGCTTACTCATATTCAATTTGTGATCTACTGTAGCCACCAGAACCTCTTCAAGTACTACAGCCTAGCTAGTTATTCCCCATTTTGTAGTTGTGCATTTGATTTTTCCTTCCTAAGTGAAGCATTTTTCACTTGTCTTTATTGAATTTCACCTTGCTGAAATCAGACTAGTTCTCCAATTTGTCAAGGTCATTTTGAATTCTAATCCTGTCATTCAAAGTGCTTGCAATCCCTCCCACCTTGGTTTCATCTGCAAATTTTATAAGCATACTCCATTATCAAAATCATTAATGCAAATATAAATATTAAGTGCCCCAGGACTGACCTCATTAAATACACGCTCCCGGTGTGCCAGTGAGCCACTGATAACTACTCTGAGTACAGTTTTTCAACCATTTGCGCACCCACCATATAGTAATTTCTTCTAGACACATTTCCCTAGTTTGCTTGTGAGAATGTCATGTGGCATTGTGTCAGAAGCCTGACAAAAATCAAGATATATCACATCTACTTCATCCCACCATCCGTCAAGCCAGTAACCCTGTCAAAGAAGGAAATTAGGTTTGTTTGGCATGATTTGTTCTTGATAAATCCATGCTGGCTATTCCTTATAACCCTATTATCCTCTAGGTACTTACAAATTGATTGTTTAACTTGTTCCAGTACATTGCCAGGTATTGAAGTTAGGCTAAGTGGTCTACAATTTCCCAGGTCCTCTTTGTTCCCCTTTCTAAAAGTCAGGTACTATGTTTGCCCTTCTCCAGTCCTCTGGGACCTCACCAGTCCTCCATAAATTCTCTGAGATAATTGCTAAGGGTTCCAACATTGTTTCAGCTAGTTCCTTAAGAATCCTATATTGAATTTTATCAGGCCCTGCCTCTTTGAATACATTCAATTTATCTAAATATTCTTTAATCTGTTCTTTCCCCTAATCATCTCATACAGCCCAACGAATCTTTAGGAAATTTGTAGTTTTCTGATATGGCAGCCAACATTCCTTATTCACCACTCTAGAACTCTTTACTGTCTTCAACCTGGTCTTGTGTGCTGCATTTCACAAAAAGAACCTCAGTTAAAGTCTCTTGGACAATATGATTTGCAGCCAACATATGGCCAAAAAGAAATTGCAAGATTCACAATGCAAGAACACCACTTTTTTGTTGTTGAAGGTACATATCTTAAAAAATAACTCAAATAATCTCAGATTCATCTAAGAAAATGTGTATTGAGCACAGACCACACATGCCATTGTGGGAGCTGAACAGAAATGTTGGGGGAATGCTAAAGGTGGATCCCATATCAGACGTAGAATGGAAAGCCAGTCTTAACTACAGTGACAATTTCATATAAACTAGCAATATTTTTATGATAGCATGTTCATGTTTTCAATCTGAAATGTGATTGCTTTAAAACTAAACCAAATTATGCAACATCACATAAAGTAACAAAACAGCAAAATGAGGTGCTGCTGGCAAACTCCTAAGGAATAACATTGGGGGAGTTTATGCAGCATTTACATTTTTTAAAATTATTCTTTAATGTAACATGAAATCACATACATAGTTTTTTATGCAATTACATGTTAAACTGTCTTGGACTCTGGCATTGCTATTAATTTAAGGTCAGAACTGATTGATCTGAATTTTTTGATCCATCTTAGACCAAAGCAAAGAAAAAGTAAACTTATATTAACAAAAATCAATTTTTTTCCAGAACTTTCAAAAATTAGACACAAAGGGAAATATTAGGAGATCAATCAACCCTAAATGTATTATTAAGTTGCAAGATGACTATGTTATCAGGGTCATGCATTATTCTTTATACTTCTTGAAAAGACTTATCTAGTTTCCTTCTTTCCTGCCTTAATATTTTTCTATATATACTTCTTCAGATCAAGTGGGCTCAAGAACACTCTCTGAAAAGCTGTTGTAGAAAGAGCTATCATATTATTTTTCTCACTTTATTATTTATTTTAGGAAACAGATCAAAGCAGATTACCTAGCAAATAAACTAAAAACGCAAACTAAGCTTAATATACTAAATAGATAGGGTGAGAATCTGCTATTCATAACCAAAGTGATGATACAATAAGGCTACAGATTCTTAAGGGGCAAGCTGCACTTGCTTACAGCTTGGAATCCCCAGGTGTTCCATTCACAGGCTAAAAATCTGTTTAGCCTGGGTCCAGTACTTCCCCCAGTTCAGTATTTGTTCCTTAGGTGTTTCCACGAGTCTTCTTGGGTAGGGAATCAGTGAAGAACCCCAGATGATGTCACTCCACTGCCTTATATAGATTTTGCATATGGTGGGAGCACTATGTTTCACAGCTTGGTTCCCACGCCAATCAGTGAAAAAATACTGACATCCCAAGATGGAGTCCAAATCCACGTGACTGTGGTCACATGACCCTGTAGTGTCACAGCAGCCATTATGTGGAGTCTGTCTGCGGCATCCTCAGGAAGGCTCCCCAGGTGGCAGATAAGCTTCTCCTAAGGGCTATTGTTCTTACTAATGGCCCTTCCCCACCCACTGTCTAGGCTGAAAGCATCTTGTCCATTGGGTGTTCCCCAGTATTAACACATTTGAAATACAGATACATAGTCAATATTGCTAACTTCAGATACAAAATGATACATGCATACAAATAGGATAATCATATTCATCAAATCAGAACCTTTTCAATGCTATCTCACATGCCTTATCTTGCATAAAAATATATTATAATTAGGATTGTCAATTAATCACAGTTAACTCACGCAATTAACTCAAAAAAATTTATCACGATTAATTGCAGTTTTAATCACACTGTTAAACCATAGAATACCAATTGCAATTTATTAACTATTTTTGGATGTTTTTTCTACATTTTTTATATATAATGTATTCTGTGTTGTAATTTAAATCAAAGTGTATATTATTTTTATTACAAATATTTGCACTGTAAAAATGATAAACAAAAGAAATAGTATTTCTCAATTCACCTCAACTGTAATGCAATCTCTTTGTTGTAAAAGTGCAACTTACAAATGTAGAATTGTTTTGTTACATAACTGGACTCAAAAAGAAAACAATGTAAAACTTCAGAGCCTACAAGTCCACTCAGTCCTACATCTTGTTCAGCCAATCGCTAAGACAAACAAGTTTGTTTACATTTACAGGAGATAATGCTGCCCTCATCTTATTTACAATGTCACCAGAAAGTGAGAAGAGGCATTTGCATGGCACTTTTGTAGCCGGCATTGCAAGGTATTTATGTGCCAGATATGTAAAACATTCATATGCCTCTTCATGCTTCCATGCTGATGATGATCATTAAAAAAAAATGTGTTAATTAAATTTGTGACTGAACCCATTGAGGGAGAATTGTATGTTCCCTGCTCTGTTTTACCCACATTCTGTCATATATTTCATGTTATAGCAGTCTCAGATGACGACCCAACACACGTTCATTTTAAGAACACTTTCGCTGCAGATTTCACAAAACACATAAAAAGGTACCAATGTGAGATTTCTAAAGATGCTACAGCACTCGACCCAAGGTCTAAGAATCTGTAGTGCCTTTCAAAATCTGAGAGGGATGAGGTGTGGAGCATGCTTTCAGAGCAACACTCCAATGCGGAAACTACAGAACCTGACTCACCAAAAAAAGAAAATCAACCTTCTGCTGGTGGCATCTGACTCAGATGATGAAAATGAACATGTGTTGGTCCACACTGCTTTGGACTGATGAGCAAAACCCATCATCAGCATGGATGCATGTCCCCTAGAATGGTGGTTGAAGCATCAAGAGACATATAAATCTTTAGCGCATCTGTCATGCAAATATCTTGTGATGCCGGTTACAACAGTGCCATGAGAAAGCCTGTTCTCACTTTCAGGTTACATTGTAAACAAGAAGTAGGTAGCATTATCGCCTGCAAATGTAAACAAAGTTGTTTTCTGAGCGATTGACTGAACAAGAAGTAGGACTGAGTGGACTTGCAGGCTCTAAAATTTTACGTTGTTTTATTTTTGAATGCAGGGTTTTTTGTACATAATTCTACATTTGTAAGTTCAATTTTCACAATAAAGAGAGATTACACTACAGTACTTGTAATGGGGGAATTGAAAAATAATATTTCTTTTGTTTTTTACAATGGAAACAATTGTAATCAAAAATAAATATAAAGTGAGCACTGTACACTTTGTATTCTGTGTTGTAATTGAAATCAATATATTTGAAAAGGTAGAAAACATCCAAAAAATGTGAATAAATGGTATTCTATTATTAACAGTGCGATTAATCGCAATTAATTTTTTTAATCGCTTGACAGCCTTAATTGTAATTATGATATAATTATATCATACTAATATCACTATGAAGAATATGGGGTATGGTGTCACAAAGGTGACTACTCATTTTTATTAATAATAATAATGTAACATCATCAATTGTTTACAGAACTTCCTTTGCAATTGAACAACATTATATAATTACCATTATCTCCTCAGAATGCACCTCAGAACAGATGGTTTCAGAGAGCAAGGTGACTTAAGGTAAATTGTTTTACATTAAATAGAAGCCTGTTCCAGATGCCAGGTGATGTGAGAAAGAAGGTACAAAGGGGATGAAAACAGTGGGGACAAAGGCCAGTGTCTATGCTGATGTGGAGTTGGAAACTTGAAGATGAACAGGAGAATCATTAACATTATGCTGAAGACAATAGGAACCCAGTGCAGGGATTCAAGATGGCATGAGAAACGTGATCAGAATGTGAAAGGAAGATACAATTTTGATGCTGCTTTTCCAGAGGCATCCAGAAGAGGGAAAGATTGGAGACTCAAGAGAAAAAGAAACTGCAGTATTGATGGAGTGGTGAAAGGAGCTTCCAGTAGCAAGATTGCAGTTGTATATGGATCTTGTCAAGGACCTGCTGGTGAATTCTGGGGTGAGGTAGAAAAAGGTTAAGAACCATTGGACCAGAACATGGAATAAATTTGGCCTTGGAGATCATAAGGAAAGGGTAAATTTTAGAGATATCATAGAGGATGAAGAGACAATAAGTAAAAATACTTAGCACTTGTTTAGCCCTTTTCATGTTCAAAGTGCGTTACAAATATTGGGCCAGCTGGTATAAATCAGCATAGCTGCATTAAAGAACTGGACCATTATTTAAAATTTGATAAAGGCATGAATGTGGGGAGAGAAGGAGACACTTGAGCTAAAGAGAACCCCAGGCTATGAGCTAGTAGGATAGGAAGGATGCTGGTGCTGTGAAAACGGAAGGGAGGACTTGGGAAGAAAAATACTAAATTCACTCTTGGTACATTTTATGTTAAATCATCTTTGCTGTAATTCTACTGAAGCTTGAGATAGTAGTTGGGCATGCAAAAAGGAACAAAGGCAAGAGGTTGGTGATAGGGACTCAAAGGTAGATTTGGGAATCATAGACAGAGACGTGACACCTGCAAGGGAAAAATTGTGTAGGAAAGGTTCCAGACTGAATTGAATGAATAGCCACCTCAAAAAGGTTATTAGGAGTAAGCAGAGAGCCTGTAGGGAATGAAAAAGGGGTTGATCAGCAAAGAGAGCTATATATTGGAGGTTAGAAACTGTAGGAATTGCTAAAAGTCCATTTGAATTAGCATTTGCCACGGAAATTAAAATTAGTAAGAGGAGCATTAGTTATATAAATAAAGAGAGCATAAGGAAGGATGAGGTTGGGCTGCTATGGAGTGAGGATGGGAAGAAGATTAAAGATTATCTAGGTTGGGCCCAAAAGCTAAATGAATACTTTGCCTTAGTTTTCAGTAAAGACAATAATATGGAACATGCACATGAAGGCAGTATGGCTTATGGAAATTAGCATCTATACATGAAAATAACACATCTGAGGTGGAAGAATTACATAAAGGGTTTAATACATTGAAATCAGCGGGACAGGATAATTTCAAACCCAGAATACTGAAAGAATTGGCATATGAGATTGCTAGTCTGGTAGCAAGGATTTTTAATACATCCATCTATTCAGGGGTTGCACCATATGACTGGAGAATAGCTAGTGTAATAGTGTGACCCTAACTGCATCCCTGTGCAAGAGGGCAAGGGCCTCACTGGTATCTGGGAATGAGTTTCAGTTGGCCTGACCAGTTCAGTGTACCCCAACTCACTAATGTCATAATCTGTATCTAAAATCAGTCATGTAAGATATCTATAGAAAGCTAATCACATAATGATAATTTATAATTGTGTGGTGAATGTATGGAGAACAAATTCAAAATTACAAACATTGGAAATTGTGTGTCTGCCTGGCAGGGCTAACTTTCTCTACCCTAGACAAAGGAATGTAGTTCTGCCACCTGCAAGGCACCTCCAGGTACATTAAGAGACAATGGAAATGCAAATTACTCCTGTGAGAATTCTGCACCACTGCACAATGCAGAATTTGTGAAGAATTAATGTTCTGTGCTGAATTTCCTTTTTTTCTGCAGAATTGGCTCTGCAGAGCTGCTGGCAACCACAAATGGCTGGTGGACCCAGCAGAGCCCAGCTCCCCAACTTGCAAATAGAAGACACTGATGGGGGGAGAGGAGGGGAAGAAGGAGCTGGAAGGTTCCTGACAACTGCTGTCCTGGCACATTAGGAAGAAAGGAGACAGTGTGCAGGAAACTCCATACAAGCCTGGGACCAGCCTCAGGCTGTTCCTCCTTCTGGATCCCTGGGCTCTGTCGGGGAGGGAGTGCAAGTGTCTGGGCTGGGGGATGCCCTGTGGCTGGGCTCTGGGGATGTGGGTATCTGTCCCCCTTGCTGGGCTCTGGGAGGTAGGGGGTGCGAGTGTCTGGTTGCCCAGCTGGGTTCTTGATGGGTGAGGGGGTGCTGGTGTCTGCCCCCTGGCAGGGAGAGAGGGGGTAGAGAAACAGAAATTGGGTTGTTGTAGGGGTTTCTTTAACTCTCTACTCCTTGGGGATTTTTTTGTTTTGTTTTGTTGCTGACAAATATTTTGAAATAAATTACCAAAATAATTGAAACTGGCATGATTATTACTGTGATTTTGACAAATAAAATATGCAGAATTTTAAAATATTGTGTGCACAATTTTTAATTTTTCTGCTCAGAATTCCCTCCAGGATTAGCAAATTACATCGAAGGTAAACAGCATCATCAAGTTAGCAGGGGAGGAGATTGCAGGAAACAGATACATTTGCATTTTAGCAAACACTAGCAGTGGAAGAATTCAGTGTGGAACGTCCTTCACAAGGAGATTCCATGTCATCTTCCTCACAGCTCAAATGAACTTTACTCTGGGGGATAATCTTCAGGAGTATATATATACACTGGATATTGTATCTTTAAAGGAACAAACGAACCTTCACTCTCTTTGCAAGGTCAAGGAGAAGACTGGACATTGCAGAGCACGCAGTTTTATGAAAATTTGGGACTGGGAGTGTGTTAGGGTTGTTTTGTAAGGTGTAACCAGAGTGTGGCTGGGGGTGGGTGTAACAAGCAGGCTGTTAGAATTGGAATTGCTTGATCACAGCTGCTTAACCCACAAACACTCAGTGCAGGTTTGTATGGTGGGAGCATCCAGCCAAGAGAACCACAGAAGCAGAGCCATTTGAAGCACATATGGCTATAGCACCGGCAGTGATAACCCTTCATTGGTCTGGATTGCACCCCAGAATGTGACCCATACTGATACTTATGAAAGGGGGATAAAAGTGATCTGGGCAATTAAAGACCTGTTAGTCTGAACTCAATACTATTCAAGGCTTTGGAACAAATTGTGAAGGAAAGAATAATGAAATTCATGTAGGTGAATGGTAAAGGGGATGTAATGCAACATGGGTTACCAAAGACAGATCATGCTGAAATAATCTGCTTTCCTTCTTTGAGAAAATAATGGATTTTTTAAATAAGGGAAGATTTAATATACTTCAGTAAAGCATTTGACTTAGTACACATGGGAAATTTTAGTTAAATTAGAGAAGATGGGGAATAGTACAAGAATTGTAAGGTGGATAAAGAACTGTCTAAAGGCAGAGAAGGCAATGGGCTGTGCTGAAAGGAGACTATTGGACTGAAGGGAGGTTATTAGTGGAGCTCCTCAGGGATCATTTTGGGACCATTCTTAATCAATATTGTTATTAATGATGTTGGCACAGGAGTGTGTTAATGAAGTTTACTGATAATACAACGTTGGCAGGCATTGTCAATACAGAGGAGAATCAGAATATTATACAGGAAGAGCTGGATGACCCTGAAGACTGGAGTGCCAGAAATAGGGTGAAATTCAATAGTACATAGTGCAAGGCTATGCACTTAGGGTGTAATAAGAATTTTTGCTAGAAGGTTGAGGGCTTATCAGTTGGGAGTAACAGAGGAGGAGAGACTCCTGGGTGTGTGGGCTGATCACAGGATGCCCATGAGCCACCAATGTGATGCAACGGTGAAAAAGGCAAATACATTTCTAGGATGTATTAGACAAGGAATTTCCAACATAGATAGAGAAGCATTAATGCCATTGTACAAGGCACTGGTAAGACTTCCCTTGGAATAGTGTGTACAATTCTGGTCATCCATGTTCAGGCAAGATTAAGTTAAACTGGAACAGGTGCAAAGAAGAGCTACTGGCATGATCAGGGGAATGGAGGGCCTGTCTTATGAGAGAAGACTGGAAGAGCTTGTTTAGCCTAGCAAAAAGAAGGCTGAGGGGGGATATGATTGCTCTCTAGAAATGTATAAAGGGGATAAATACCAGGGAGGAAGAAGAGGTATTTAAGTGAAAGGACAATGTCGGCACAAGAACAAACGGGTATAAATTAGCCAGGAACAAATTCAGAATGGAAATTAGAAGGTTTCTAACCATCCAGACATTTTGGGTCAGCCATGCAATGCAAGCTATGGGATAAGCCACTTAATTTAGTTTTAAGAGAGCTGGACAAAATTTGTAAGTGTGATTGTATGATGGAGTTGCTTGTGATGGTAGGGATAGGGCTCAGCAGCCCTGGGGCTCACTTTCAGTTTATCTCAAGTTCATAAAAGCTCATGCTTCAGGGTTTCAGTGAGCCACTTGCAGGAGTCCTGAAAGGATCCCCACCCAAATGTATTCTGTTTGGGTTTGTCTAATCTCCTACCTCTTTAATTTCAGGCATGGCCATGGCTGGAGATGGAACATTGGATGGTGTGGGCTAGGGCTCTGAAATGTCACTAAGCATTGCCTCTCACAGGTGCTTGGGTGGCTGGTTCTTGCTCATATGCTTAGGGTCTAACTGATTGCCATATGTGAGGTTGGGAAGGAATTTTAGCTCAAGTCAGATTGGCAGTGACCTTGGGGGATTTTCACCTTCCTCTGTGGTGTGTGGGTCACTTGCCAGGCTTATCTGGGGGCTTGTCTTCACAACCAGAGAGATCAATGCTGCTGCAATTGATGCAGCAGGCAATTTAGTGGGTCTAGTGAAGACGAACTAAATCAACAGCAGAGCGGTCTCCAGTCAACTCCAGTACTCCAACTCTCAGAGAAGAGTAAGGTAAGTCGACCAGAGAGCATCTCCTGTCAACGCAGCACAGTGAAGACACCGGTGTAAGTCGGCCTAAGCTACTTTGACTCCAGCTACATTATTCACATAGCTAGAATAGCGCAACTTAGGTCGAGTTACTCCGGTAGTGAAGACAAGCCCTCGGTATACACCTCTAAATTCAATGCCTTGACATTGCAAGGGCCTCAGGAATTGGTGTACCTGGGTCCCTCCTATTCTCTGCCTGGTACATAATCTAGTCTCCTGTGAGTTTTGGTCTAATTATGGTTGTTGGCTATAGTGTGTGGATGGTGTGGGTAGCTTGTGATGGGCAGATGGTCAGACTACATGAGCTAGTGGTCCCTTGTAGCCTTAAACTCTATGGCTATGAATTACAGGAATGAATTAAAAATAAGGTGTTGCTTGGTTGAAGAAAGAAACAAGGAGAAGTGGACACTTTCTTCTCTTCCACAAATGTCCCAAGCCTTCTGTTCACACCTCCTTGTCCACCACCAACCCCCCGACCTCTACACCTCCACTCTGCAAGACAGGTATCTTTTAAAAAAAAAAAATTGCATAGATTTGTAGACCCATCAGGGATAGCTACAGGCAGCTCTGCGGGGGTAAATGGGAAGGCAAACTCTGCTTTCTCTTGTAGAACACTTTGTGTATAAACATTTGGAACAATATTCACTATTCCTATTTCCTGTCCTGGCCAACATCCCTGAAAAACAAACAAACAAAAAACTTACACACAACATAACCTCCAAGAAAAAGTAAGCTGCATGCCAACAACTCCATTATCTATTCTTTTGGGTTCATTATTGCTAAAACTGAAACAGGACTTTAGGATTTTTAATACTCCTCATGGATCATATTGACAATTCCTTCCTGAATGCTAAAGTTCCAAAGGCATGTCCTTTAGCAGACCCACTTCTCATTCCTCCTACTCTATGGACTCTTAAAAGCTCGACTTTTTATGATGCTTGGATACTTGGATTATATTAATACCTAGGCTCCTGCTTCAATTCCCTTCTAAACTTCATGTCACCTATTGACAGTTATATGTAATTTAGGACTAAGTTGGAAGTACTGTACAACAACAAAAAATGTGAGCTAAATTCAGAGCTGGTGTCAGCAGATAGAACTGTATCAGGTCTGAATCTGGTCCTTTACCATTTATCTCAACCAATAAACAGGTAGCAAAGCCCTTAGAGTTTTCTAGGTTATTCCAGGGGGTACATGGGACCACTGCAAACCCAGTATTTTCAACTAAGTCAGAAATAACATGGAAAAAACCCTAAAGCTTCTGAAAAGAACAAAAGACTATGAACATCACTAACTTTTTTCAAGATTTTAACTAAGTCATGTTCAGTCAACATGAATCACATATAATCAATTAAAGAAAATTAAATACAGGGTGGACTTGCATTAAGCAATCTTGTTTACTTTCCTAATCAAGGAAACCACCTATAAAAGAGATCTCCAATTTCTCCAAAGCTTCGGTGTTTTTGATGTTTGTAGAGAAATGAAAAAAAACAGTATTAACTATTGTCCTGATTCCAGTCTCATTTACACTGTAAATCCAGTGTAATTCAATGCTGTCACAGTGGAAGTGAGGTAAAAGTTGGGCCCTATATTGCATGCTGTTTTCTCATTTAAAGTTATCTTTTGCCCTGAGCTGTTAAGGAAACAATGTTGAATGTATGTGCTCTGCTTTGCAAGTATAAACAAAACCTTGTTTTCCTGTTTTCCTCCTTTTAGCTGCATTATTGTAAGCTTTTTCTTCTACCCCATTGCAGGAGAAAAGTGGGTTTGAAAACATTAGTCTATTGTTCAATGCCTACTTGTAAAAAATATGCCTTCAGTATATATAAAAAATCACTTACTTTGTTTATATACACTTATATGTCAAGTGAGAAGTTATTAATATAGTTCCTGTTTCAGAATCAAATATCCCCACAGTGTCTCCATCATAGAAATTATTGATAAAAAGTACTTTTCTAACAAGGCTACCAGTCTTATCTTAACATTCTGAAAGGCAGTCTTAATAGTATGCATCATATAATTCTGAATTGGTCTAAACACTGCTATCAAAATGTATCTTCAGGTTATTTGTCTTATAAACACTCATTTTCTATTTTCTAAAGGAAGTAAACAGGTTTTACCCTGAGTTATGGAAAAAATGTAGGTTTAATGTTTATTGTAAATGTTGTGCAACACTGAATATTACGCAGAGTAATATCTACTTAGCAATGTACTTACTGCTTAAGCATCTGCACTACCAAATGGGAAGGATGGCTTATTAGGAGGTGTGGTCTCATTTTATGTAATTTATGCTGCCTTTTTGAAGAATACACTATATTATTTAGGATTTCCACAAGTCAGACATTTTATTTGTCCTGATAGTAGGAGCAATTGCTTTGTGCCAAATAAAAATTGACTTTAAGAAGCTTAGCTCTGTTTCATTGCTTTGTTTTTATAAAGGGATAACTCCTGCATATCTGAGTTTAAGTATACAGATAAACCTGTAAAAAGGGCATAAAAGGTTATTTTCTGCAAATTGTGCAGTTCTAGCAATCGTACTCTCACTCCAGCATCCCTGCATAAAGTGGATGCATACACATTTTCAGATTTCACAGCAAAGTGCCAAGTGGTCCAAATGTATGCAAACAAAAGCCACAGCTCTGTGTAGCACAGTCTGCTGCTCCCTTCCTGTGCATTCCAACAACATTGTTAGGCCAAGGGGAGTAGCAATAAGCTCATAAATGGTGAACAAAATGCATAAAAGTGAGAAAATACAGCTGCCTAGAAAACAGGGACTAATGGAGCAACAAGTCGGTGTTTTGAATTGGCGGTATGTGTGTGTATATAGCAAATTCACATCTTTTCTGTATTCTGATTTGCTGCTGCCCTCAGAATTCGTTATCCAGAAGACCATGTCTGCCTTCACATTTTTTTTCTGTTCCCCAACCAGCTCCTCCCAACTCCCCGACTCCTCTTCATACCTGAATAATGCTGGGCCTCCTGATTCAGAGCAGATTTATTCCGTTTAAATTTAATTTTGAAAATTATCTTTCTCCCTCTACCACTAGCTTCCCCCATCTGCAAAAAGAGAAATTTGCACTTAGGTAATATTTGAAAGATGAATGTGATAGTACCGTAGGGCCCTGTTTCTTTTCTGCTATTATCAGACAAGAACAGGAGGCAGGTGTCAGGGCCTGTGGCTCTTGAACACAAGTCTGTGGAGTTCCTGAAAGTCAGCACACGCTGATCCTCCACCCAACAGCTCACAGACAACTACTGGGACTGGGATCCATGAAGCACAACTGCTGCACAAGCCCCATCCCAACGTGCTGATTGGGCAATCTCCAGGGCTTCTGATTAGGTTGCAGCCCCTATTTAAGCCAGAAGAGGAAACAGGAAATTGTCTTTACAACTGGATTTCACTCTGCAATGGACTGCTGGTCTCCTGCCTTCTGATTCTAAGCCAGCCTGACACTGGACACCTGTCGTCTGTTTTGTCTCTTGATCCTGATCTTCTGGCATTCCAACCCCGCCTGATTCCTGGTAGTTGGCTCATGATTCCTGGGCCCTCCACCTGCACCTGACACTAACCCCTAGGCCAGGCCACCTATGCTCCAGCCCTGGCGTCAGGTTGGGTTGTGCAACCAGGACACTATTTCAGAGGGTGCCTCAGGAACTGCTTTGAGCTGAGGCCTTAAAAGAAAAGATGTGTCAGCTTAAACACTGCCACTGGGCTGCGTCTCTGAGCACTACCCCACATAAGCTCCAGCTCTACCATCTATTCCTGTTCCAGGGCGAGAGCAGATGGAGACTCCGGTGTTTCCTCTATGTAGATTTTTAGAAACATTTCTTATTTGCATGCATAATAATCAAGTATGATATGCTAGGGGGAAAAAAAGCAAATGTAACCAGTCTGTATGTAGCATTGCACAGCCTTTTTTGGATACAGCAATTAACACAGGCGCAGGTTAGGATGCAAAGCATGTTTTCTCTCAGATGTATATATATTTAGAAGACATTAGGAGCAGGATTCATAACCATTATATCTCTTCTGTCCTCACACATAAATTATAAATTATACACCCACAGGTGACATTTAAAAATAAATTTTCTATTACAAGTTTTGGCGATATATCCACTACCAAACATTTAGCTATCCTCAGGCCTCTGCAGTACTCTCAAGTATTCACTCTCACCTGAGGTCAAGTAGTAGGATTCATTAAAGTATTTTTTCTATGCTATTGACTGAGGTAGAGGAAGGAAATTCTTGCACTGTAGTGCCCCATTTTACATTTAGGAATCACAGATGTAACAAAAATTCCAGATTGACAAGCAGCTAATCATAAACATTATATCTTGGATGCTGAAGTCCTTGGGAGATAGCTGGTCTTTTGTGTCTACTCCTTGGACAAAGGGCACATAGTTCTGATCTGAGTTGATTGATAATTTAGTTTTCACAAAATCAGAATACAGGTATGCAGGCACAGTTCAATAAACAGCACATTAGTGATTCAGGCTCCTACTCATAGTTGAGACAATTTGCTTGAAGGAATGGTTGTGTTCTAGTGACCAGAAAAGATTGCTGATCATCTCTGGTATTCTTAAGAATTTCAAGCCTGGAGTTTAGAGTTTGGGGGGAAATTCTGTGAACATTTTCCTACAAAATTTGTATATTGTGTATCCTTAATAGAAACCACCTGGGATTTGACCAGTTAAAGGAAAAGTTATTCTAGGAAAACCTTCATCAAGTTATGGAACTGTTCCTTTCTGAACAGAAAAGAACAAGTGCTTGGGTTGCAGGTACAAACATATTTCTAATATGTTCAGAACTCAATGTTCTCTCATTTTGTTTTTTAAATATGTGTGAGACCATTTTATTCCCACCTTGCAAAGTTAGATCTTTAAGAACTTTAATAAATCCTGATAACCCTTTGAGCTTGGAGGAAAATTTGATGCACTTAAATATCTGATTTCCCTCTATGTCCAAAACATTGTCATTATCAGATGTCCCAAAACTCCTTGACACAGCTAGGTTTCATCTCCATATACACACACGGCAGTAAGGTGTTTCTATGCTTTGCTATGTTAATCTTTTACTTCAAAGTGCAGTCTTTCTCACTACAGTTGCCTTACTGTAGACCTTGCAGTTAGGAAACTAGTTCCACTGATCTACTTACTGCATCCAGATTTAAAATTCAATTTAATGGGAAGAAAATAATTTTGCAATAAGGAGAAGGGAGTAAAGGGGGAATGAAAAGGGAGAGGCAGCCAAGCAAAGCAAAAAAAAAAAAAAAAAAAAGGTGGGGGGGAGAGGAGAAAGCGAAGGAGGAGAAGTTTTTGAAATATATTTATGTTGGGGCTCAGCGGAGCTGGAGGGAGAACAATAATCACTGCTGATTTACAGTCCAGAGAGCAGTGGGGCTGATCTTGAGCTGTTCAGGGGGCGGGGTGGTGAACAACTAGAAAAGCCCCCAGCATAGCATAGGCAGCCCTGAGGGTCTGCCAAAGTTACAGCATCCTCCTCAGGCTGCCTTATGTATCACAGAACTGCACAGAATATCTGCAGTGTTGCATGGTGTGGCCCTGCCACAGCTCTGCTACCCCTCGACCATAAGAACGGCCCTACTGGGTCAGACCAAAGGTCCATCTAACCCAGTATCCTGTCTTCTGACAGTGGCCAGTGCCAGGTGCCCCAGAAGGAATGAACAGAACAGGTAATCATCAAGTGATAAATCCCCTCTCACTCATTCCCAGCTTCTGGCAAACAGAGGCTAGGAACACCATTCCTGCCCATCCTGGCTAATAGCCATTGATGGACCTATCCTCCATGAATTTATCTAGTTCCTTTTTGAACCCTGTTATGGTCTTGGCCTTCACAACATCCTCTGGCAAGGAGCTCCTGAGGTTGACTGTGCATTGTGTGAAGAAATATTTCCTTTTATTTGTTTTAAACCTGCTGCCTATTAATTTCATTTGGTGACCCCTAATTCTTGTGTTATATTGTGTATCCTTAATAGAAACCCTACACTGGGGGGGTGTTTTGCTATTATATCCTGGATATGTTCTGGAACACTCACCAGCCAATGTCAGTTTGTTCTGTAACTTTCTATTATAACTAAAAAGGTCTGTGGATAGTCACATATGAAAAATGAACTGAAAATGGGAAGCCATTTAAAATTTATTGTTGCTCTCTAGCCAGACCACAAAGTATAATTTAACTTCTTACTTTTCTAGTTCACTGCTAAACTTTTTATTATTACTCCAAGCACAACAAATAAATACATGCTAGGAATTCCTGGGGTGTGCCATTTATTTACTATCAAATTCCTAAATCTCACTACATACCCCGGAATGGGGATAATACTGCCTTGTAAATAAGTCACCCAGATACTACCACAGAAGCGTGCATAATCAAATAGTTATAAACTAAAACAGGATTCAGCCTCAAATTTTAATCTAAATAAATACTGAACTTTTACAGTACATTGTAATAGTTACATAAAATGCTCCTTCAATACATATGCACAAGATATACCATTTATATGATTAATATTTTGTCTTTTTTACTGACTTTTCTTACTTTTTCTTCATTACAAACACATTTTAGAGGTAATTTTGACGAAGTTATGTAGCTTTTCCCTGACTGCCACAATGGAGTGACTATTCAAGAGCAACAAGCAGAGGTGAAAGTAAGCTGGTATGGCATACCGGCAAGAGCCGGTTTGCCGTACCGGTGCGGCCCGGCTTCCCCAGGGGGCACTTTAAAGGGCATGGGGCTCCCAGCAGGGGCTTGAGCCCCGGGCCCTTTAAATTGCCACCAGAGCCCCACTGCTGGAGCCCTGGGATAGGGCTGTGGGGCTCTGGGGGCTATTTAAAAAGTCCGGGGCTCCCACTGCTTCTATAACCCTGGCCCTTTAAATAGCCGCCGGAGCCCCACCGCCACTACTCCAGGGCTCCGGCGGCTATTTAAAGAGCCGGAGCGGTAGAAGCAGGGGAGCCGCAGGCCCTTTAAATAGCACCCAGATCCCAGGGGTAGCGGGGGGGGGGTCCAGGGGCTATTTAAAGGGGCCCGGGGCTCCAGCTGCCTCTGCCGCCCTGGTCTTTTAAATGGCCCTGGGAGCCCCGCCGCTTCCTCAGGGCTCCTGCGGCTATTTACAGGGCCGGGCGGTAGAAGCAGGGGAGCCCCAGGCCTGTTAAATAGCCCCCGGAGCCCCGGGCTGCTGCTGCTACCCCGGTGGGGGGGGCACTTACCTTACAGGGTGGGCTGGAGCTGGATCTGACTCCCTCAACCATTCCCCTTCTGCCCTAGACCCCGCCCCTTCCGGGGGCCAGAGCTGGCCCCAGCATACCAGTAAGTCACTGGACTTACTTTCACCCCTGGCTACAAGTTTGATTAAGAGACTGGTACATTAAAATATACATTGCCCTGGGATATACAAATTATCTTAAAGGGAATCTGGACAACTTCCTCTATCATCAACAGTAGGTGGTCTAAGCTTCCTCTGTTGCAACTGAACCAAGTTACTGACTGCATAGTGGCATGAATGGAGTGACGTGCTCTGCTGACTGTTGACGACATAGTAAGAATACAAAAGGTGGTCATTTTATTGTCATGGAAACATATATAAAACACAAAAACATTACCAGGATAAAGTAAACGATGGTGTAATTTACACATTGCAATGTCAAAATGAGTATCTTAAACATGTGGTCATTTCCACCAGTACAAAGTAGATATAAAATATTGCCCCATTCTGATTTGATAGTGTTTTGTATCCATTTTGCACTGGTGGAAATGACTACACAAGATTTGGGTAATAATGAATCACATCCCTCAGTGTTTCAAGGGCAGGATTGTTGCAAGAAAAGCAACCTGGGTGTAAATAAGTGTGAGACAGAGCATTTTATCCTATATCCTCCTGTGGTTACTTGTCCTGCTACAACTTTGCCCCTCACTCCTCCCACACAAATAAGTGCCATGGATGTACACACCAAATAGAAAGGATTTACCAACTTCTCACCTCATTGTTTGTCCTTTTTGAATTGGGCTCTGCTTCCACAACAATCTTTAAGGACACTCATCCAACACTAATCAACCCAAATTTATCTCTGAACTAGCCTTATTCCAGAGGTATCTTTAGCAGTTTTGTATAAGTCAGCACAACAATTTTTCAAGTCCTCGTCCCATGGAGCCAACCCTATCCACCATGATCCCATTGCATGATCGAATAATTCCTAGGCATGCACACTCCTTAAGTAGAATCTGTAGAGCCAATTTCACAGTGTTGAACTGGCCACTCCCAATGAGTTCCTCTTTCTTTCAATGTTGACACACTTTGCACATGGAAAGGGCCTTGCAGAAAAATAATCTTGTCCCCTCAGCTCATTCCTTGTGTGAGACATTTTTGCTGCTTTGTAGAGACCAAAAGCATAGTGGCAAAAGGCACCAATATGTAGAATGACTAAAAAGCAGTAAAACAGGATGGGGGCAGGAATTATAGAAAAGACAAAGGTATGAAAGAGAAAAGTATTAACTGAAGAGAGAAATGTGACAGGAGAAATAGAGAATTGACTGGAGATCCAAATATGGGCAAAGAGGGCAGAGACAAATGACCAACACAGGAAAGGAGCTAACTGGAGAGACAAAGTGCAGAAATAGTGATGATCCAAACAGTGCACCGCATTATCGCGTCTACTGACTGATGCTGAATGCAATAGGTAACTGGCAAATTAACTTTAACTTACTACCAAATAATCATATTCTACTTGCTGTCTTTGCCATTGACATCAGTGGAAGTTCCACAGTGGCAAAAAGGATAGGATGTAGCTCTGATTTTTGTAGTCTCAGCCCACAGACCCTAAATAAAAATCTAAAGGTAGCCTTCATCATGGTATATATTCAACACTCTTATTTTAGACACACTGTGAATTAAGAAAGTGCATCTTCAAAGTTCCATCACTTTTTCTTACAATAAAAGCTTTCATAAACTAATTCTAAAACAAATATTAGACTCAGGAGATAGTAGGTGCTTATGTACCTGATTATTACAAGTTGTGTTGTAGCATCAATTTTAAAAAGCTAAAATACAATGCAAGGTGAACAATAAGCTGGATGTGTTAAGCTTGCTTCTAAAACAATAGTTACAGTAAGATTGTGTCAGCTAATACACACTCCAATCAGACTTCTAACTGTAATCTACATTTTGATTGTGGACATAAGTTCGAGTATTTCAAAAGTTCTCAGGGTAGTTATCTTTATTATTAGTATTTATCATTTAAATGTCTTAATACTTGAGGGCCTCAATCAGGTTGGAGTCCCATTGTGCAATGCACTGTAAAAACAGACTGAACCAGGTCCCCCATATTGTACAATCTAAGAGACAATACATAACAGGTGGATGAAACAAGCAATTGGGCAGGAGTGAAGACAGCAGGGCAATAAGTATAATAGGATTTTTAGCATACACTTTGTGCAATTTGTAGCCAATGAGGAGCAGTAACCTCAGTTCAATTGCCTACTCTTCAGAAATTATGTAGCTGTATTAATATATTTTCCTCTATTGAAATATTTCCAAATCATCTAATCTCATCAGTAAAAGACATGTACTTGGAAAAGAACAGATTGTGTATGGTTATATACAGTACAATTATGTCATGCAGTGAAAAGATGGGAGAAACCACATTTACATAAAGAACATGAATATTCATTTGCTTCAAAATGGCAAGAGAGGAGCCTTAAAAAAGCTGTTTCCATGTCAGCATCTGGATACTTATGATGCTAAGGAATCATTGTACCAGCTGTAGAATACCTACTGCATTTCTTATACTACAAATGTAGTCATTTATGTCTAAAATTTAGCTAAAACTGCAGACATTTAACAGAAAACAGGAATTATTTGTTGTCTTGCATCATAAATAAAGTAGTACACACTTGTAGAATAAACAATCATGTCTTATAGGTAGTGTGTTCTGTTGGAACAAACAGCTCAATCCAAAAGCTTCTAATAGTGTGATTAAAAAGAAGATTGTTTGTAATAATATATATTAGAATTGCTTTCATTAAGTAGGACAAAATATTTAAAATACTTTCACAGACCTGCTTGAAGCTGTTCTGGTGTAATGTGCAGCAAAGGGGAACCCTAAATGACAGACTAGAGCTTTAATATGCAAAATGTCATTTAGAAACTGCTTGCAAATTGCTGGCTGTCATGTATGACAAATACGTGCTTTTAGTGCTACATTTTCCAAGGCTTTGGTGAGATTGTTCTGATTGTTCTGATGGAGACATGGCCATAACTTCAATGAAAGTAAAAAGTTCAGTGCTGTGTCACTTAATTTTTTAACAGTTGATCAGCCTCTGGTCTTATAAGTGACCAAACAAAATGGTGTATTCCCCCCCTTAAAATGTGAACATGGTAATTTTTTGGGTTTTTCAGAATCATGTTACAATACATTTTATTAGGAATATTTTGAGTTGAAATATGCTAGTGATGTATTTGAGTATTAGATAAGTGGCAGATGTACACAAGTTTTATTTCATTCAGAATTGTGTTGGAGTTGCTACTCCAAGTGTCTGTTCTTTCTTTTTGTTGTGCTACCTATCATTTGATGTTTGGATTTACTAGTATATTTTAGTTAAGCTGAAGCCTTAACTATCAACATGTTCAACAAGTTATGGACAGAAAATCTAAACACTGGAAACAACTAACATTAGGGGCAATCAGTAATGATTTTGTTATCTGAAGAAGAGCATAGTATCCCTGGAAGATACTAAGATATAGGATGGTTCTTTTGCCATTTATTTCCTTCCTTGGTCAGTAGGACACTCACTGCAATACATACATCTCAAAAATGCAGAGGGAAATTAAAGCAAATCTTGTTTACAGCACATCCATGAAAAAATATTTGACCCAAGTCCATTGGATCTTAAATTATAACTTCTCAAAAGTGAAATAAGCTTTTGTGAATACATATACAGTAAACAAATTAAAACAATTCAGAACATTTGCTAATGGTTAATATAAATATATTATTTACTGTAAGCAACTGCCCTTACCTACAGTAATTTAGAATTAATAACCCTAGATTACTAAAACAAAAAATGTCAATACCTTATTTATTTTGCATTTCTCTCAGTGTGGACAATGAAGATAAATTTACCTCCTGTGGGGCAGGACTGTCAGCAAAGGAAATAGCGTTGAGTGAGTGTGTGTGTTAAAGTAGTCAACTTGGACATTGCTGACTCATCTGGATGGTGTGACCTTCAACTACAATTGACTTAAACATGCTCCGTTTCGCCCTTGTCAGTTTTTATGCAATTTCACTTTTAAGAGATTCTCATTGCTTAGCACAATGCTGCAAACAACGAAAGGAAATTGTTATTTTTTAAAAAAAATAACTGATTCCATTGGAACGTTAAAAGAATGAATGGAAATGGTCTTGGTGTAGTCTCAAAAGGTACAAAACCTAAGTCACATTATCATTTTTCATTAATCCATTACAAAATGTGAGCTTGCAGGTTTCTATATATAGAAAACTTCTATATTCTAATGTTAATTTCCTTACACTATGTTGCAAGTCCCTGGAAATAAGGAACCTTTATACATACTTGTCTTAGTACTTTCAGTGAGCTGGATTGTGATTGAGTAATTGTGATTGTCCCACGAGTAGAGCAGGGACATGACTGTGTGACACTCAAAACCACACAACCTTTTTCCTGATTCTCCCTTGCTCAGGTGCGAGCTTGAGGGGAATGTCATCTGTGCCAGTTCTTTTCCTCAGTAGATTACTTCCCTCTCTGTATTGGCTCTGGTGCCCTGGCTGGTGAATTGGGCTCCAGCCACTCACCTGCATAGAATGGTGGAATAGCAGCCCAGTGGTGGCTGCTCTCTCAGCCCTGCACAGGCACCCACTATGTGGGTGAAGCCTATCTAGGTTAGTAAGGAGCCTCCTTACATCCACTTACTCCCCTGCATGGGTGCACTGGAGGGTTCACAACTGAGCCAATTAAGAGTAAGTACTACTTCATATTAATGCTGTTTGCAAGCAGGAAAGGCATAATAACCCTTAAGGCTTTTTGGTAAATAAAGAGCTGATGTTCTCATGTTTAGCCAAAACTCTTCTCCTCTGCTAAACAGAACTAATTCAGCCAAAGATGCTCATCAGCTGGCAACTCAAATGTGTTTTGTTTTCTACCTATTCAGTGCAAGTGTGGTATCAGCAAAATGTACCTAGCCATAGCTCTAAGTTTCAAGATCTTCCCTGCAGTAGTCATTACATTGTAAATGAATAGCTGACAAATGAAACAAAATGTTATCTTTTTCCAGTAAACTGAAAGTCTGTATGTACAACAAAAATCACCAAGTAGGTTGAAAGCTTCAGTCCTTCCTAAACTAAGTTGACTCCTGTAAAGATCAAGCCTTTTCAAGCAGCCACTCACTGCCTTGCTTAATTCCCAGATAATAATTCAGTGCACTGAACTAATCAAATGCAGCAGCCAGACACATTGAGAGCTAGGACAGTTCCACTAAACAGTATGGCACCCAGCGGTACCCTTCCCAGAAGTGGTGGGGAGGGGAATCAACCCATACCTCTGCTTCTGATTTACCTGAATACTGCCCAAGACCCAGCATAATGGAAAAGAATCAGATAACGTCTTCACCCACATTGTGACAGCCAAAGTGATTACGACTCAAATTAATGAATTATAAAATGTTCAAAGTTGATTCCAATATATCATTACTGCTGGGTTTCAGCTTTTCTGCTGCCAATGCTTCCTGATGTATCATAAAATGAATCCATTAACAGTAAACTACAACTACATCTTAAGCTTTGTGAGACCACTAATCCTCCCCGACTGCCCCAGCACCATCATTTGGAAGGCCTCAACATTTTCAACAACTCAGTCCCCTTAACTCATAAGTGTTAGAGTTAGAATTAGCTCATGATTTCCCCACAAACCAAGGAAATCACTGTACATTTATCAAGAATTTTGAACTTTTTTTTTTAACCTGTGGGTTAAGTGGGTATTTCTTTATAAACAAAGTTGTCTATAGGGTAGATGGCACAATGGACTAATGCACTAATGGTTTAATTTCTGGAGACCTCATTTCAGTTAGGGAGTATGTTGCAAAGTGAAAACAAGTTTAGTAGTAAAAAAATTTGTCAGTTTGGCACTAAGATAGCAGGAGTCTTGAACAAAGAAAATGAAGTACATTGGCAGAACTCGGGGTGAGGATTTGTGGAGGGTGATTACTTAACACCTTTTTACACTATATATAAGTATATAAGTATATATAAGTAATCAGTGCTGCTAAGAGTCTTTCCTGAAAGGTTTCATTATATTCTAATGAGAATCTGAACTGTTTTTGAAACATGCTGAATTAACTTGCTGGATGAAAAAAATAGTATACTTCCTTATACATGAGCAACAGCATGATTCTCTACTTCAACTGCAGCACCTTCCATGCATTATCCAAGCGAGTCATTTGTCATAGAAACAGATTTAATAGCACTGCCCACTCTTTCCTCAAGCATTTCAAAAATGTGCAGCTGTAACCTGACATGAGTCCTTTAGCAACATGAGAGCCTGATTGGCTTTGGCAAGGCACAGACATGACTTTGGAGAAATAATTGCCTACTTTGCCAAAGCCTTCCTTAGGCAATTGTGATGGTATCTGTTACTCTACAGTCATTTTGATTCATTTGTGTCATCTGAATACCCTCAATGTTCTCAATGACATTTGTTGCGAGTACAGATTTATCAATTCCTTTCTTTACCCATGATCAATAGCCAAGTCACTCACACCAATTCCACTTGTCTCCAGCAAGATGTCATGGTAACATTCACTCTCACTCAGAAAACAGCAGATAGTAGCTGGACTCATAGTAATGTAGGGGGTTCTTTACAAACCTGAGGTTTGTATCCAGTAGGTTACAAAAGAAAAAAAAAATCCTGTCGAGTAAAGTGCTGCTCTTATTCAAATCAATAGGATTCTTGTTGTCACTGAGTTCATTTGGACTAGGATTTGTTCCATAGAAAATAAAACATTTTAAAACTTTAACCTGTGAAATGTCTGAGCCTATTGTGTAACCATATTATAGAAGGAAAATATATATTAAGCCATATAGAAATATTAACTATGAGTTTCCTTTGTGAGAGCTATGAGTAGCTGAACATCTGAGACAATATGTGTTTCCAAAATGTAATCTCTCCCCGTCCCACTTCTTGGTGGGCAGCACCTAACACATTTGTAGGAAGCTAGCATTTCTACATTAATTAATGATCCTTTCCTGTTTGGTGAATTATAAAGTTCCAGAGGCTTACCATGCAAAAACTCAATATCACCTTACAACATGGGGTACAGATGTTATAAATGAGATTACTACATGCAGCATCCTACAAGCATTTCATAAAGTCTAAACACTAAACACATTCTTATAACAATAATGTTTATTTTAACTATACTAGCCCAGTAAGTCAGACTGGTTTCCAGCTATGTATTTGTCAGGGTCCAATGAGGCAGGGCTGGCTCTAAGTTTTTTGCTGCCCCAAGCAGCAAAAAAAAGCGCACCCCCCCCCCCGAGTCCCCCCGCTGAGCGCCGCGCCGCGCCACCCCCCCCCCCGCCGAGTGCTGCGCCACCCCCCCCGAGTGCCGCGCCGCCGGAGCCCGCCCCCCCCCCCCCCGCCGAGTGCCGCCGGAACCCCCCCCTGCCGAGCGCCGCCGGAGCCCGCCCCCCCGCCGAGCGCCGCCGGAAACCCCCCCCCCCAACGCCGCGCCCCACGACGCCCCCCCGCCGAGCGCCGCCGGAACCCCCCCCCGAGCGCCGAGCCCCGCGACGCCCCCCCGCCGAGCGACGCCCCGCCGGAGCCCACCCCGCCCTCCACCGAGCCCGCGCCGCCCCCCCCCGCTGAGCGCCACGCCGCCGGAGCCCGCCCCCCCCCCGCCGAGCGCTGCGCCGCTGGAGCGCCCCCCCCGCGGAATGCCGCGCCGCGCTCCCCCCGCCGCCCCTTACCAGGTGCCGCCCCAAGCATGTGCTTGGTTGCCTGGTGCCTGGAGCCGGCCCTGCAATGAGGCCTAGGGGCCTTGTCATTAACTGGCACCTGGTCTGCCAGTCTCATACTTTAGCTATAGAATGTACTACCAGCTCT
This sequence comes from Emys orbicularis, assembly GCF_028017835.1. NCBI lineage: Eukaryota > Metazoa > Chordata > Testudines > Emydidae > Emys > Emys orbicularis. The sequence goes on along the minus strand of NC_088687.1, from coordinate 90,043,919 downwards.
GCGTATAGCAAAACTAAACATTAACGGAACAAGATTGGGAAGACCCTACTCAAAGGAATACTTTCCATAACATGTCAAGACATGACTCCCATGTGACAGGTCTGCAGATCACCTCCAAAGAGTTATACAGATACGTCTTTTAATAAATTCTAATACTAATATACCTGCTGCCAGGGGCGGCTCCAGGCACCAGCACATCAAGCGCGTTCCTGGGACGGCAAGCCGTGGGGGGCGGCCTGCCGGTCGCCATGAGGGCGGCAGTCAGGCTGCCTTTCGTGGCATGCCTGCGGGAGGTCTGCCGGTCCCGCGGTTTTGGCGGCAGTTTGGCGGTGGGTACGCCGAAGGCACGGGACCAGCGGACCTCCTGCAGGCATGCCACCGAATCCACGTGACCAGCAGATCGCCCGCAGGCGTGCCGCCGAAGGCTGCCTGACTGCCGTGCTTGGGGCGGCAAAATACATAGAGCCGCCCCTGCCTGCTGCTGTACTTCTGGATTTTGAAAGCTGGATGGGTAGACTCCAAATGAAGTCAAGTACATTTTGCTGAGAAAAACCTGAGATCTTGCTCTTGTCATGGGCTTTCTAAATTACAAAGCAGACATTTTCACACAATTCGCTTCTGTTTGACTAGAAGGCAGTCTGTTGGAAAATTACACTGTGAAATAAATTATAATCTGATACCTTTCTCTGACATGCATTTTCTCATTCACCCTTTAGTACTCAACCTTTTTAAAATCATATGTTGTTCCAAAAATACAGCACCGCCTGGGAAAACAGCAGCACTCATTTTATTAAGCTAGACAAAATAAGTCTTAGATGACAAAGGTTTCCAAAAGTAGTAGAATTTTGTTAAAAATTGGCACATTGAAAAGCTTCCCTTTAATTTCTTTTAGAATATTTACATGCATGAAAAAAACTAGGTCAGTATATTTTTAGCTTATGATTCCAGCTCAATTTCATTCTCAACTAGCTCTGTCGTTAGTAATATGTCTCCTTTTGTGTCCCTGTCAAATACTTCCATTCTATCCTTATCAGAAAATCCTTCTTCTCCCACCCTTATTTTAGTTTAATCACTTGTCCCTTACGCTCACTCACATCTTCCTGTTCCCTCTCTAATAGCCTTAATACATTCACAGCAACTCTATTCTCTTTTTTCCCATTTAGTGCCCCTGACAAAAAAGATTATCAAGGCAAAGAAAATAGCTGGATTCAGACTAAAGAAGTTCCCACCGTTATCTCTGTGATTATTACATTTAGAAAATTATACTGAAGGAAGTTCATACATCATGGAGGAAATTCATATACTGAAATTTAGCTTTCATAAAACTTGATTTAGAATTTTTATATCAAAACCTATGTGTGCATAATTTTAAAACTGACACTTTCAGATATCTCTAGGCCTGTGGGCTCTTTACCTTCTGCATTCTAAATAGATTTATTGATTGTTTTAAATGGTTTCACGCCTAAAGCTAGGAAAGAATGGAAAAAGATTGGTTATGTATTTGATGTATTAAATCTTTATCTTTCCCTACAAACCAATACACTACCTGATTATATCTGTACAGACGCTTCCCAGGTTACGCAAACCCCATTTACGCAAATCTGGATAAGTTCTGTAAGCTTCTTTTTTGTGGGGGGAAAGGAAAGGCGTAATTGTCAGGTATACGTTTCTGACTTAAACAAAATTTGACTTACGCATGGCGTTCCGGAACAGAACGCTTGCGTAAGTCGTAGAGCGTCTGTATAGTGAGACCATCAACTCTAGAGCACTTAGTTATTATGTATTTACTTTTGTATGTATGTTACAAAATGTTCAGGAAAAAAACAGAGTTCTTCATTGTTCCATAACCATTGTATTTTCAAATTGAAAATCTGCAAAATGAAAAGGTTTGCTTCAGGGCATGCTGCAAAGCTATTATATTTGCCTGGATGGCTGAAGAGGTTGGGGCCTGCTGGATGTGACTGTTTATGAGGAAGATGGAGGGTTGCTGGGTTGCATGAGGGTTGGAGGTTTCCAGGAGATTTCTGGAAGCATCAATTGGTTTTGGTGAACAGCAGATGGGCACCTTTTTATATGCTGCGATACACTGCAACAAATAAGTAATGATTTATTAATGGGCCTGCTAATTTTCAAACAAAGTATAATGCAAGGGATGTTTTCTTTGGATGTTTTTTGTAATGATTGGCACTTATTTATGCAGATTACAAAAAGGACAGAAACATTCACCTTGTAATTTGACAATTCATCATTAGACAATGTGAGTAAGATCACCTCCAACGTTAAAAAAAAATACATTGCTGATTCTTTTGTGGAAAAACGTTACAGAAATTTCAATATCTGAACTACTGTTTTGCTTACCTTTGCCTTTCAAATTTCTCAGCTGTAGAGCTATTAAGGTGAGCAAGGTAAGGGCTCTTTCTTGAGAACTTTCTAGGGTGCAAAAAAGTGGGGCCTTTCCCTCAGGGAGCACCTAAGTGAGCAGGAGAAGGGCTCCCTCCTGCAGCCCTCCAAAAGTATTTGGAACAGAGTGTTCCAGTGGTGTCTAGCCCAAGAGTTCCAGATTATGGGATTTACATTTGCAAAATCAATGTTGCAAATCTGTGTGATCACAGTGGATTTTTTTGGTTCCCTTCTTTACGTTATATAATAGAACATTAAGGACACCTGGGTAAACCCAAAGCCAGGAAATGGCAAAGTAAAGGTTTCACATGCCTCTCTACACCTCAGGCTATCCCTTCATCTTTCCTATTGGCCTCATACATATTGACCAGAAAGGATAGCAGAATTGACACCTTGCATGTTAAATCCTTCAAGGTATAAGGGTAAGTGTCCATTACTACACCCACTTACTCTTCTCATGGCAAAATTAACAGTGTTAATCAAAGGCAATTCCATTTATACCTACCAAGGTCTACGGGCATGTCAGCAACACTTCAGTAGTCAGTTGTATCCAAGGAAGCCAAAAGAAGTAAAAAGCATAAGCATGGGTTTGTCACTTGAAAGTAGACTATTATACACTGATTGACCAATGATACCAGAATAATCTTTGTGCTACACTCAAGTATGAAACTGGAGTGAAAGAGGTCAAATAACTGAGGAATCTAGATAATTCCAGAATTGCTGATCCAACCATAGCTCAAGAAATTAATTGGACAGATCATGAAATGTTATCCATGACAGGGCTCGATTTATGATATCTATGGCTCAAATGGGGCTCCACACACCTAGAAAGAAGGCAGAAGGGAAAAAAAATGGTTGAGACATTTTTCCTGCTGGAAGAGGACGGAAGTGGCTGCAATGAATTGTTTCTTTGTTTTTTTAAGCTCCTTTGGTCCTGCTCCTATAAACTGCACTGGTCAACTTGTGACTTTTGCAGACTTCACATCTTATGCAAGCTGCACAAGAGTGGGGTCCTAACACTTAATTTGCTGATATTTAAGTTTTATCCTGTAATGGTCACACAACAGTATTTAGGGAGTTTTATATGTTTAAGGTAAATATTTTCAAAAGACTTGAATTCTGGCCATTGTTTCCATGAGTATAATTTGCACCTGTAAAATTTGTGTCAATTTTTTTTGCTCACACAATCCTCCCCGACTGCCCCAGCACCATCATTTGGAAGGCCTCAACATTTTCAACAACTCAGTCCCCTTAACTCATAAGTGTTAGAGTTGGCCTTTTGAAAATGTAGTCCTTAACCAATCTTACTGACATTTCCAAGGTTGCCCAACTGTGATATTGATATAACTTGAAACATGACTTCTGCTGAAGCATTCTTCAAATTCAAACATATTTGCACCATGAGAGACATCTTGTACCAGGGACATATTAACATGTTGGCATTCGTTAATTATGTAGTAAACATAATGACTTTTTTTACCTAACTGCTGTGGTAACTGTCCGCAGCAATTCTAACTCCCATCTGATCTCGCACACTGAACAGAGGTAGGTCTGGATAGTACTTGGATGAAAGATTTCTCACCCCCTGGGAGGGATTTAACAGGTATTCCTCTCCCTTCTGGGACAGCATAAAACAATGACTACTCAGGGTGTTAAGGAGTGTGTGCAGGTGGAGGTATTGTCTTTCAGATTAGTCTCTGAAAAGAGATCCCGACTACCTATGGTCTTTAACAGTTCCATTGTTATTTTGAAGGTTGGGGTGTTTTTCTTGGTATTGTGGCTAAAATTTAAGGTTGGGTAATTACATTCAGCTTTTCTACATTCTCCCAAATTGATCATTCCATTCTTCTTGAGAGCTTTTGTTTTTATACAGCAATTCTATGTACTCTTAAACTGCAGTCACCCCAAAGGTGATGACATTTTAGCAGTGGATGAAGTGATTTCTGTACTGTATATAAAGGACCAGATGCTCCCTATTTTGTGGGCATACTGAGGGGAAGTACAGCTACATAGCAATGGGACAGGCACCTACTTAGCACACAGCAAAGCATTAGGAAATGGACCCAGTTTCAACACTGAGGCACATCCTGGGCTCAAAGAAACATAGCCTGGCAGGAGGCATTACTAACCCCTGAACAACTATACTGCAGTGTGGAACATGAGGTATGGTTCTTAGGAATCCCTACTGCTCCTTTTTTAAAAAGGCAAAAATACATGCAGCAGTTAGTTCTTCTAATACCAGACAGCCTTGAGTACCCCAAGTCTCTGCAGCATGGCTCCTGCACCATATATGCAGCTGGAACAATTCCACCCTGCCCATCTTCTTCTTCTTCTTCACTTGCACAGAGCAATGGGGAAAAAATTGTTGGTAAAGTATTTTAGACCCTTTCAGAATAGACAGTGCTATAGATATGTATGCTAGTATTATATGACAATGATAAAAAAAAAGACATCTATTTAGAAGCATGAAAAAGCACTCACAGCACCTTGCCAATTACTTAAAGTAACAAGTCAAATATAAAGTTAAATCATCTCACTCCGTCTACCATGCAGCAGCTCTAAATACAATTAACACCCCAGCACATTTGTTAATCCTTCACTCTCTGCTAATTCTCCTCAAAGGAAAGGTGAAACAAATAAGTTCTGCCCCACACCCTGAAAGCCAGCAAATCCAGGATATTTCAGTCCAGAGATCAGAGAGCATTCCAGAACCCCAGACCCTTATACTGTAGAAGGCATCCTGCCCCTCCCCCACATTATAATGTGGGGGATTTAGCATCCATTCCATGGATTGCCACAGGCTGTGTGACACAGGGAGAGAGATAGACAGTATATTATTGCATCATACAATAAATATTACTATTAGTAAATACATAAAACTAAGACTCCAAATGATGTGTCGTGCTTATTGTTGAGTGATTCATCCAGGCATAGTGAAAATAACTTGCATGCAGGAATTACTTCACTCACCACTGAAATGCAGACACCTCTGGAATGGACTGTGGTAGCTATTTGATCTCATTTACCACATATTGAAGAAATATTTCTGTATACAATGAGTAAGGAACAAAGTATTTTTTCATACTAGTACACTGATTGATAAAGAAGCTCTTTTTCTACCTATATTTGTAATGATTCCTGATCAACTCCAGAATGTAAACAAGTAGTTTCACATTTATGCATACAATTCTTGTTAATAAACATCCCACAGGGTATGTTTAATGGTGATATTTGAAGTGCTCTTGCATCACCTAGTGGTGAGCATGGATAAGCAATATTTAAATAAACATAATTGACCAACCAAGGTACCTGGCATTTTTGGTCTCACCTGAAGTAAAAAATGTATGCTTGAATAACAAAAAAAAATTCAAACTGCCAAAAGGCTCCTGCAGTCTGAACAATTTGGCTCTATTTGATTAACTTTTTTTGTTTTTGTTTTCTTTATTTCAAGAAAAAAAACACTTGAACGAGTATATATGCTAGAGAAAGGATATAAAATCATTAGACTAAAGCTTAACTACAGGAAACCATTCTGATTCTGAAGAGTTAGTTTTAAACCTATTGTGATATACATATCTAACAATTCCTTATGTATGTAATATTAATAACGTGAGAACAAGAATCATCTTGAGTCACCAACTTTGTTCAACTTCTACTAATGCACTGTTTTCTATTAAGAGCAGTAAGCAGCTTTTCAGTGTGAACATACACCCCAAATATTAACAACTGTAACTGTAGAATATAAATGTAATCTTTGTTGTGACTGGGTAATTTGCAGGTAGTCTTATCAACCAGAGTAACATGCTGTCAATTTCAATCCTGTGGGATTTTTGTATATTCCTGTGAGCCATCTCTTCCCCCTCACTCTCAGAGGTACTTGAAAAGCTACATTGATGTTAACTTCAGTGGGAGTTTCCAGAACTATGCCTCTGGAAATGAGGGAATTTTTCATTTTGAATTTTGAAAAATGTTGACTTATCATGGCCCTTGTCTTGATGTCAAGGCAGACACAACCTATGAATGCCACAAACAGCATGAGTATGCAACATGTTAATTACATTATAATGTTGCCTTTATATTCCCTGCTATGTTTGCCAATAATATATTTCAAGTTATCATCGATTAAGAAGTATCACTACGAAATTTTATTTCTTTTTCATTTTTTTGTGTGGTGTACTGGATTGAAATTTCTTGTTTACGGGCTTCTTCTATTAAAAGATGGAATACATTCTATTTACAGCGCATCATTTGAAGTCCTAGATTTCTAAAAAATGAGTGCCTAAAGCTAGGGTGGAATTTTCCACTGAATGCAGTGGAAGCTGCAAGGGCTCAAACACTTTTGAAAATGAGGTCACTTAGGGCTGGTCTATACTACTGCGGCAAGACGACCCTCGTTACGTTACTTCAGTTACATGAATAACGTAACTTAAGTCGACATAGCTTAGGTCAGCTTACCGTGGTGTCTATACTGCAGTGTGTCGTCAAGAACTGCTCTCCCACCAACTTCCCTTACTCTTCTTGGGGAGGTGAAGTACCAGAGTTGACTGGAGCATGCTCTGTGATCAAGTTCACCAGACCCGCTAAATCAGGGGTCTCAAACACACAGACCGCAGGCCGCATGTGGCCTGCGGAGTTATTTGCTGCGGCCCGCCAAGCTCTCCACGCCACCCCCCATCCAAATTATTTCCTGCGGCCACCAAGCTCCCCGCCCCCACCTTCCCCCTCCCCCCGCAGCGTGCCGTGTCCCCGCTCCTCTGCCTACCTCCAGACACGTCCCACCGCCAAACAGCTGTTTGGCAGTGCTTGGCACTTTCCAGGAGGAAGGGGGGAGGAGCGGGGAGCATGGAAGGGGTGGAGTGGGGATGGGGCCGGGGGCAGCGGGGAGTGTGTGTCAGTGATGTGGCCCTCGGGTCAATGTACTAGTCCTCATGTGGCCCTCGTGGTCATTTGAATTTGAGATCCCTGCACTAAATCATCACCGCTGCATAGATTGCAGCAGGCCAATCTATTGATGAGTGTAGATATGGCCTTATTCAGGTGCTTAAACATGGATTTAAATGACTAACTTTAGGTACCCAAGATTGAAAATGTTGGCATCACAGTTTACATTTGCATTAGGATTTGCCATAAAACACTGAAGTAGTACACGTTCAGTTTGGAATCCATCACAAAAATGTTATGATTGGATAATTTGACGGTTCTTCTTTACCAGTCTGACATCTTCATCTCTACATTGATATGTAATGAAAATAATCATGTTAGGCACTAAAAGTATAAAACTGCATTCAGATAAATTAGAAACCTAGTTTTAAATTTATTCCATTTTGACAAGATAGTGCATTGGTTATTATATCATGTTTTCATCTTTAAATATATGGTAACTGATACTGTGTATGTCTCAAGGCAGCATACCACACACCTCTTTAGTTTAAAAGTATTATCTCTGCAGGATAATGGATTCCTGAACCTTATCAGCATATGTACTGAAAAGAGACAGTGAGATAATTGAATTAAAACTGGAGATGTCATGTAGGGTAAGCCTTCTCTAAACAGAATTTTTTGGATAGTCATTTGTACAAGGTTTTTTTCAGTTGTATGGTAAAATATCATCTGGCTGTGCTCCAAAACTGTGGGCCAAATTTTGTTATACACTTCTTACATGCCAACCAAAAATAATGATCTTGATATCTGAAACTTGGCAAGAAATATCAAAAGAAAAGAAAAAAAAAGATAAAGCAGTGTATTTTTTAAATCCAACCCTACTCCACACCAAACGCCAAGGGAATGCCATTATGATTCACTCCTACTCAAACTGTTCAGCATTCTCAAATCAAATCCATACATTTTGCCTCTAGAAACAGCTAATAAAAATGAATACTCGATTTGCTATCATTTACAGAACACACAAAACAATCAGCCAGTATGTCACCTTCATAACCCAGAGAGTTGATGTGGAAGAGTTATGTGCTTTATGTAACAAATAGATACTAGCCTGAAGACAAAGGAATGTGTATATTAACTGGGCATTTATATCCAGAATACTTAATGGTGTGATAAAGGGAACGTCATTTACCCTTACATTTCACATTGAGAAAGCTAGACAACCACACAACATTAACCTGCTTGGCCAAAAGGACATTTAACAGAACAAAGATTGTTATAACTTTCTGAAGCAATACTTGAGCTCAAAGTTAAGAAATCCAAGATTTATATTGGATTCCAGGTAAAATTCCTCTACTTGCATTATGCAGCCATGAGGGAACCTTTATTCCCAAACTACTAGATTAGTAGAAGAGAGAAAAGGGATTCCAGTCACAGAGGTGAGTGGAGAAGCAAAAGAGAATGGTGCCTTGGACGTACAGAGGAGAAGGTGTAGTCATCAATGGTGTCAAGAACCAAAGACAGGTCAAGGAACACGACGGTGAAGAAGCCATAGCTAGACTTACTATTCATTCAAAAGTGAGTTTGGTGACAGCTATTTTGGTGGAGTGAAAGCCAGTTTGAAAAGGTGGGTGGGTAGTGGGTCAAACAGATAATTAAAGGAGAGGCATTCTAGGTGGAAGAACAGGCCACTCTCTGGGAGAGTTTAGAGGGGAAGGATAGGAGGGAGATACAAAGTGTTAAGGATGAGAGGTTTTTCTCAAGGACAGTGGAAAACAGGGTCAGTTTTGTGTCTGAATTGAAGGAAACAAACTTGTGGAGCAGGATTCAGAGGAAAAGAGAGAAGATGGGAATGACAGAGGAGATCAAAAGACAGGAGGAGTTATAGGGTGGGATGTGGAGAGGGAAAAACATCCTTGTCAGAGACAGGAGTAACTAGTGACAGTGCGCACGGAGGAGAAGTTAGAAGACTTCTACCTCAAAGAAGAAAATGTTAATACTGAAATTATACCACAAAATTATGCTAAGAAGATGGCAAATGACATGTTTCATTCCAGATGGCACAGCATGTATTGATTTGAAGAATGTTTACTTTTTATGTAACTAATTCACATGACTTACTCACTACATTTTGTACATGTGTCTAATAAGCAGCAATTACATTCATTTTAAAATAGAGTATTTTTTGACATTGAGTTGTTTGTTCTTTATTTGCAAGCTTTATAAATAATGACTCAGATTTGTTACAGAAACTCCATTGGCTGTGTCCCCTCCAGAGGGATTAAACATAATTTACTTAGTTATTCTATTGCTTGAATTTGACATAAAGAGCATAAGCAATTTTAGGAACAGGAAAAAGTAATTTGGACCAAAATTACATGTTATATTTTTTATAGCCACTGGCAATGGATCTGTACAATGGGTTTTGTGTGTGTGTGTGTGTGTATGTTGTGCAATATAGATTATAGAGACAGATTATGAGTTACATATGTTGTATGGTTATGTTAATAATTTGGTAAAATTTCTGTGTCTTCATTTTAATAAAAGGAAAATTCCTTTAGCTACCGACTCAGTAAGTAGTCTTTGGATGCTGTTTTAATTTGTTTTGACTATCTTTTGGATCAACAACAACAAAAAGTTCCTGTGCTGAAGAAAGCAATTTTCCAGTAAAAGAAATTCATCTAACAAGCTGAAGAACATCCAGAACTATGGGTTATAATAATTAGTACCCGCTCTGTTCGTTATACACATCACCAAGAACCAAACTCATGCTTATCCCACGAAGTCAGTCATGTAATTGCCACTAATAAATGTCTCTAAGAACATCTTGAAGAATAAATGATGTTTTGGTTAGTATTTTCAGCTGGAAAGAGCTGCTATAACATTTTAAATGTTTGCTTTCTTTTAAATGACACAAGATTAACTAATATCCTTTTTTGAATGGAAAACTTTTATTAATTACAAGACCATTCTTTTTCTTTATAATCTTCTTGAGTTATTTAACATTTTTCAACAACATCGAGAATAAACACATAATCAATGTTATAATTCTTTAGCTAAAGTGCAAAAAAGGACCTAATCCAGTAGCCATTAATCATGTAAAGAGTCCCACTGAATTTAGCACTCTGAGACCTCCACTTCCGTGAAGAAGTTTCATTGCCAGAGTAGTAAAGGGACTTCCAACTTAATTATATTGTGTACTCCTGCTAATATCTTCAAATCATTTGCATTTTCAAAAATATACTAAACTAGATTTTCACAGGTTTATAGCACAAAACACATTTGATTTGCATTTTGATGTGCATGTCCAGTCCCTGATTTGCTCATGTCCATACCTATATTTGTGTTTACACACAGAGAATATACACATGGTTTGGGTGAAATACTAGCCCCACTGAAGTTAGTGGCAAAACTCCCATTGACTTTAATTGAGTGAGGATTTCACCTTTTGTGTTTGTACTTTTGAAAATCTGGCCTATTATTTTATCTAGGATAAATCTGTACCTGCCATTCTGGTGTAGCAAAATGTCATCAAGGTTGAGGTGTCTGAGCCAGTGCAGCCAGAATATGCCCAATATAGATTACGGGACTTTAGACTTTATGCTGTATACAATATTATTAAATAACGATAATAATAATATTTGAGAGAGAACAGGAGGTTGAGTAAGATTTGGTGGAACAGCAGACCTATATTGGAGAAATCTGAGATATTTTATAGAATATAGATTGGTTCCTTTCATTGGTTTTAAAGTATACTACAAACAGTATATTTTCTTTTCACAGTCAGGAAAATATTCTTTACTAATCTAAAAGATAGCATGTACTGTTCTTAGAGCAGAATATTGGTTCCATATTAAGACTATCTTTTTAAACATATGCCTGAGTTCTTATACTTTCAGAACTCCTTTCCTGTAACTTTATCATTATACTTTATACATGTTTATGTTCTCCAGAATCCCGATGGGCCAAATTCTGCTTGTCTAGAACTAATTTCAGAATTTGAACCTCAGGAATTAGAAATTCAGCTGGTGAATATTAGCAGGGCTCCACATTCACTTCAGTGGAGCTACAATAATCTACAATAATCAGCTGAAGATCTTCTAGTTTTTAATTTGCTCTCTATTCTCCGGTATTGGTAATATTCCCTGTAAATCAATTTTCACCATTAATGATGGATTTTAACATAATGCATGTGGGTTTTTTTAAAATTAGTTGTTCTTATTCACTGTTGAGGATGCATACCAATGCCCTACATTTGAAATCATCTCAAACACAGATACTGTATAAAGATGGCTGTTAATAAAAAAAATCCCATTTGTCTTTATCATACCAATGCAGACTGAAAAGCATAACAATTTTAGAAGGGAAAAGGAAATTAGGAGATCAGTTTTGTAACTGGTTGTAGAATAATGTTACTCTGCAGCTTTTTTTCTGATTTAGGAAAGGTGACCCTGACATCACAACGTAGGTCATCAACTTTACTTAACAAGAACTCATTGAAGCATTGGTGAATATTGTGGTATAGAGGGCTAGTTGGAATAAATTTGTTTGTGCTCAAATATTACTTTACAAATTGTAGTTAGTTTTATTCTATTTTCTAATACATTCAAATATGTTAGGAAAACTATACATAGTATAGTACAACCTAATGGTCTGTTAATTATTTAACAACCCCTCCCCCCCAAAAAATGACATTTACTGATGGAAAGGAAACAAATATCTGAATAGTTTAGTGAATTATTTTGACAGCAGCATTCCAACATCTCCATGTATATAGTGCATGCAACCAATACATTTCTAATAAACACACTGCACCCCAAAATTAACAAAATGCAATTTATTCTGTGTTATACAAAGTACTAAATCTCATCAGTTTGTAAGCACCTAGAGATTAACAGGTTTATAAGTAATAGATTTGTCAAGAACAAAACATGCCAAAAAAATCTAATTTTCTTCTTTGACAGGGTTGCTCGCCTAGTGGATAGGAAAGAAGCAGTAGACATGATATATCTTGATTTTAGTCCGTCTTTTAACCCAGATCCACATGACATTCTCATAAGCAAACTAGGGAAGTGTGATCTAGATGAAATTACTATATGGTGGGTGAAAAACTGATTGAAGACTGAACTCAAAGAGTAGTTATCAATGGTTCACTGTCAAACTGGTGGGGCTGTATCTTGTAGAGTCTCAGAGAGGTTAGTCCTGGGTCCAGTACTATTCAATATTTTCACTGGTGTGGAGTGTATGCTTATAAAATTTGTGGATGACACCGAGCTGGAAGGGGTTGCAAGCACTCTGGAAGACAGGATTAGAATTAAAACAACCTTAACAAATTGGAGAAGTGGTCTGAAATCACAAGATAAAGCTCTATAGAGACAAGTGCAAAGTACTACACTTAGGAAGGAAAAATAAAATGCACAATTACACAAGGAAGAATAACTGGCCAGGTGGTAGTACTGCTGAAAGCAATTGGGGGTTATACTGCATCACAAATTGAATGAGTGAGCTACGGGATGCAGTTGCGAAAAAAGGCTAATATAATTCTGGGATGTATTAACAAGTGTGTCATATGAAAGACATGGGAGGTAATTGTCCTGCTCTATTTGGCACTGGTGAGGCCTCAGCTGGAGTACTGTGTGCAGTTCTTGGTGCCACACTTCAGGAAAGATGTGGACAAACTGGAGAGAGTCCAGAGAAGAGCAACAAAAGTTATAAGAGATTTAGAAAACCTGACCTATGAGGAAAGGTTAAAAAACTGGGCATGCTTAGTCTTGAAAAAAGAAGGCTGAGTGGAGGGGAAACCAGATCATAGTCTTCAAATCTGTTAAGAGATGTTATAAACATGAAAGTTGTGGAGCTAGGACAAGAGGTAATGGGCTTAATCTGCAGCAAGGGAGATTTAGGTTAGATATTAGGAAAAATCTTTTTAACTATAAGGATAGTTAAATACTGGCATAGGCTTCCAAGGGAGGTAGTGCAATCCCCATCATTGAATATTTTAAAGAACAGGTTGGACAAACACCTGACAAGATTTGTTTGGTCCTATCTCAGCACGGAGGACTGCACTTGATGACTTATTAAGGTCCCTTTCAGCTTTACCTTTGTTTGATAAGATTGGGTCCTCTTAATTTCTGTAAAGCAGTGAGAAGAGATGTTAAAGCTTCAGTGATCCCTGGAGAAGCCTTTTGCACAGATGTGCAAGGTCTAAGCTCTTCAATTGAGGGACTTTCATGGGTGTTATTAATAAGGAATATCTAGTTAAGTGGGAAAAATTTCTGGGAGCAAATTTATTTCACATATTGGATACAATGAAATGTAATTGTTGATAAGGTGGATATCTTGAGAATGCTCTTCCTGCTCTAATGCTTACATTGTTTGAGAAAAAGCTTAAAATGAAGGTTCACTTTTCTAATCTCTAGTTCTTTTTAGTCTGCATATATATAATTTCCAATTTACTATACATCATGCATTTGTGCTGTTAAGCAGACCAGTTCTAGTGGTGTCTCAGAATGGACTATTTCACCAAATTTGTTTGCACCTTTAGAATATATAAAATGTCAGGGCAGGAACTCATTTGTTTGTTGCATTTCACATAATGTACATTGATTAATAATTATTTTCCTCAGAAGACACTGAATCTATATTTTTCAGTTGAAGACTGCTTTGGTTTCACTGGCTAAATAACTCACTTTTAAGACAAACTAACAGTTAAACAATTTCTCAAGCAGCTTGGTTTTCACTTTTATATTTAATCTAGCTTTTTATCTGAGTCTATGGCTATAGAATTACCGGTATGTTAAATAAAAGATGACATTTCATAATTATTCTGTTTGCATTTTCACAAACACACGAAGAAAACAAAGTCACCTTGTCAAAAAAGATTCAGTATCTTATTAAAACATGTAGGGGACTGGACAAGTTTTTTTCTAAATATTTACCAACTCTAATAGGTTGGCCTGAATTTTGAACAGGAATGCTTTTGGCCTTCACAGTACAAGTGGTAGACTTGTGAAGCCAACAGCTGCAGCTCTGAAAGCCCTCAAAAGATGTGTTTCTCTATTTTTATAGCAATTCGTGTGACAAGTATGCCAATTAATTGCAGGAACCTGCAAGCTAATCTCCTTGCTGATATCATGCATAGCCCATGATTGCTTAATAGTACTTTGGCTCAATTTAGATAAGGCTCTCTAAAGTCTCTTTTCCCCTAAAACTAAGTTTGCAGTATAGTTACAGTGCTTTAGTTGAACATACTGACTGGAGGGCCACAAGTGCCCTCCTCTGGATATCTGATGCTACTCCAGCAGATGCAGGGAGCAGTGTCAGCACACAGATGACTTATTTGTGATCAGGTGGTTAAAATTCCCTGAGCTGAAATGTTATGCATCATATGTCTCCTGGGTAAAAAAATGACAAAGACTTATTGAACTGTAAGTTTGGTAGTACAAGTTACACAGAGTAAAGGCACCAGCCGAATAATTTAATAAGAAAACACCAACCTATGAAATTTAGCAGAGCTTCAATGTCAGTTATAGTTAATTTCTTTGTGAATAATATTCCTTCACTGACTACTCACAGTACATTGATCTTAAATCCCACTTTCAAGCAGGTTTAAGAATAAGGATAAACCTCCCTTATTTTCTCTAAAATTGAAAAAAAGGGGGAGAGGTATTTCACTTGTTTGTCTAAAATGATATTGCGACAGACAGACTATCTATGCACAAAAGCAACCATTAAAATTTTCAAGCCTTAGTCAAGAAGAGATTGGGTGCAGTGGAAATAAAAATATGGGCAAAGTTATTAGATGTGGGTGCCAAAAGATAAGCACCTAAAATACTTTAAAAGATTTGATTTCTAGATGTGCTTCACCTTACTTCACTTTGAATTGTGGGTACTCAGTATCTCCGAAAAAATCAGGCATCTGTTTGTTTAGATATCTCAGTATAGATTTACGATGCTTGCGGAAGTTCTAAGCTGCAGCATTGCTTATATGTAACTTTAGACACCAAATATATAATTCAAGGTGCTTTCCATTTTGGCAATACAAATACTTTAGTTCAAGAATAACCCAGACTAAGACCAAACTGTCCCAGGTCTGAACTAACTGATACCTTCCCCACTCATACACTTGATAAATGGTACTGGGAATCAATGCCACTCTGAGAAAATGGCTATGATTATCATCAAATCTGAACAAGACATTGGGAGTCATTAAATCCGACAATTGTGAGTTTTCACCTGTTCAACATAATGAGTACAGGATACTAACACAATAAAACAGTACTTCAGAGACTCAACAATGTTTAAAAGGTCAAAATGTTGCCTATTTTAAAATTTATAGGGCAGAAGCAGGATTTAGCATTATCAGCTAGTTCAACAGTAGAATAGATTAACATCTAAAATACAGAAGCATGGAAATTGCATGTGGAATTTGACAATAAAACAGGCAAGCGTTACACCCTAGCCCAGTGTTTCCCAAACTTGGGATGCCACTTGTGTAGGGAAAGTCCCTGGCGGGCCGGGCCGGTTTGTTTATCTGCCGCGTCCGCAGGTCTGGCCGATCGCGGCTCCCACTGGCCGCGGTTCACTGCTCCTGGCCAATGGGAGCTGCTGGAAGCGGCGGCCAGTATGTCCCTCAGCCCGTGCCGCTTCCTGCAGCTGCCATTGGCCAATATAGACTATAACTAAGAGATCCAGTGCTGTATTTTATTTCTGTCTTCTTTATTGATTGACCTCATCATGATCACCTCCCTTTCATAATCATACAACTGTTGACAGAAATGACAGATCCAGTCCTGAAATCCACCGCTCAGCTGATATTGCCAGTCACGCTTAGAAACGTCTTGGTCAATAGCACAAAATATTGCATTAATTAATCACATCCTACAATAGACACACGTAAAAATAGCAGCAAAGATTATGGAAAAATATGCTAATATTGCATTTCTAAAGAAAGAAATCCCTTCCCATTCCTTTTTTGTACACTGTTTTTATTTAAAACAATTAAAAAGATGTGCAAATATTCTTATTTTTTTCATTTAAATCCTATCAACTCAGGACTATAACTAAACTTGTAATTCCTCCCTCTCCTGCTGCTTCTGAGGCTTTCAGATAATAAACACACAGTTGAGCATTGCTTATCTGAAACATTAAACAAAAGGATTTATTCTCCAGAACAGCAAGTCCAAAATAATGTCCAGGAGCCAATTGGTATACCCACTCAAATTTGTAAAATCTCTTTTCTTTCAAAATTAGATCATAAGCAATTTTTATATTTAAAAATCAGCTGTCAGGTTCATTCTTCAGAGAAATGAAGCCCTGACAGTAGATGGAACTACATGAGTTCAGTTTGATCCTGAAAACCCATTAAGCTTTATCCACAGATAGAACATTCTTTTCAAGTGATCACCCACCATTCTCTCTCTTTCTCTCTCCTGATTGCCCCTATTTTGATATTTTGGACTAGATTCAACCCTGGTTTCAGTGATTTATGCTGGTATAATCTAGGGTGCAGAGCCCTCCATCAGTGGCAAATGCACCTGGATGCAGAGTCCAAAAAGTTGCTGATGTTGGCAAGAAGGAAAGGTACCAGGAGGAAAGGAAGTGGTGTGTGGCCAGGGAGATAGCATTATCAGCCTCAATTGCTGGGGCTCCTATGGAGCCACAACATAAAGCTGCTTTTCTGTACAGGCAACCTCGGAGGAGAATGTTGATGTAAACATCACCCTGCCCTTTCTCTGATGTGAATCTCCTGGAGAGCAGTGCCCCACCAGCACAGGGGGTAAAATCTGCACTCCCTGATAGCAGCAGAGGGGAGCCAAACCACGCTGCATTCCTTGAAAATGTTGGATTTACTCACAAGAGTTTTCAAGGTCTGCATTTCTCACAAGTGACTGCATGAAACAGAATAGTCTCTTCTCTGCCTGATGGAATGTAGAGCACAAAGTCCTTTAAGGGGGATTGCCATCATTATATTTGTCTTATCAAGGAAGATGTTATAAGGGACACTGATCTGCCCCTGGGGTGGTGAATAAGAAGCTTCCTACTCTGTCACAGTCCATGCAAAAAGCTCACAATTGCAAACCCAGTAAGAGACTGCTGGATCCACATAGTAAATCACCGAAAAGAAAGCCAGGAGGAGGTTTGGACATGCTATCACTCCCCCGCTTCACACTCAAGGGGAGGATTCTAAGGCCTTGGCTACACTTGCAAGTTACGGCGTTGTAAAGCCTCCCCCAGCGCTGTAACTCACTCCCCGTCCACACTGGCAGGGCACTTACAGCGCTGTATCTCCCTGGGTACA
Source organism: Emys orbicularis (assembly GCF_028017835.1). NCBI lineage: Eukaryota > Metazoa > Chordata > Testudines > Emydidae > Emys > Emys orbicularis. Next base: position 90,026,338 of record NC_088687.1, on the reverse strand, counting down.
CCGCTGCAGGTACTCCACATCTCTGAGAGGAATAACAGCTGCAGCGGAGTGGCTACAACTCACGGGTGTGAGTGTAAACGCTTGCAGCGCTGTACTAATCACCTTGTCAAGTGGCCAATCCTCTCCATTGTTGTGACCGGCTGCAGGAATGCGGAAATGCCGGTTTCAAAGCTCCTACCACAGAGAAAAGCAAACAGTTTGCAGCTTGCTTTGAGTGAGTAAATGAATGAGCAGGGGGCCGGGAGTTCGGAACTTGCAAAATAGAGAGCTGACATGCTCCAAAAAGCACTCTCTCTCCCCCCACACTCCCTGTCACAATCCACCCCACCCCCTCCCGTTTTGAAAAGCACGTGGCAGCCACATGAATGCTGGGATAGTTGCCCATAATGCACCGCTCCTAACACAGCTGCAAATGTTGCAAGTGTGGCCACACCACTGCGCTGGCAGCAGTCAGTGTGGACAGACTGCAGCGCTTTTCCCTACTCAGCTGTACGAAGACAGGTTTACGTCACAGCGCTGTACAGCTGCAAGTGTAGCCAAGGCCTAAATCAGCTTAATGTTTAAAGCAGGCACTACTGCAATCCCTGAGCTCAGGAGAGTATAGGGATTGCCGTCCCATTACACCATGGCCTGTTGAATGGGATTGGTGCACAAGAGGCTTCTCAGGAACACAACAATAGGGCTAAGTTTCTAAGGCCTAAGTAAGCCGTAATTATCTGTGATTGTAGTTATTTTCCCCCAGATGTTTCAGTTTAATGTTTTCCCAGGTTGAATACAGGTTGTCTCCATTTCTAACTTTAGTCCCTTTGAATTATTTATCTGACCTCTCTGATGTTTGTCACACCTCCCAGTTTAGTATTAGCTGTGAAACTCATTAACATGTTGTTTACCTCATTTGCTCATCATTAATTAAGATGTTAAAAAAGATCAGACCTAAAACTGATCTCAGGCCTGGTCTACACTACGAGTTTAGGTCGACTTTAGCCGCGTTAAATCGAATTTAGCCTGGACACGTTCACACGACGAAGCCCTTTCTTTCGACTTAAAGGGCCCTTTAAACCGGTTTCTTTACTCCACCTCCGACGAGGGGATTAGCGATAAAATCGGCCTTAGGGGGTCGGAATTGGGTTAGTGTGGATGGAATTCGACGTTATTGGTCTCCGGGAGCTATCCCACAGTGCTTCATTGTGACCGCTCTGGACAGCACTCTCAACTCAGATGCACTGGCCAGGTAGACAGGAAAAGCCCCGCGAACATTTGAATTTCATTTCCTGTTTGCTCAGCGTGGAGAGCACAGGTGACCACACAGAGCTCATCAGCACAGGTAACCGTGATGGAGTCCCAGGATCGCAAAAGAGCTCCAGCATGGACAGAACGGGAGGTACGGGATCTGCTCGCCATATGGGGAGATGAATCAGTGCTGGCTGAACTCCGAAGCAGTAAACGAAATGGCAAAATATTAGAAAAGGTCTCCAAGGCCATGAAGGACAGAGGCCATAACAGGGACGCACAGCAGTGCCGCGTGAAAATTAAGGAGCTAAGGCAAGCATACCACAAAGCCAGAGAAGCAAACGGAAGGTCCGGGGCTGAGCCGCAAACATGCCGCTTCTACGCGGAGCTCCATGCCATTCTAGGGGGTGCAGCCACCACTACCCCAACCGTGTGCTATGAGTCCCTCACTGGAGAAACACACAGGGAAGCGGGTTCGGGGTACGAGGAAGATGAGGATGAAGATAATGTAAATAGCTCACAGCAGCAAGGAAGCGGAGAAACCGGTTTCCCCAACAGCCAGGATATGTTTATCACCCTGGACCTGGAACCAGTAACCCCAGAACTCACCCAAGACCCTGTGGGCACACAGGGGACCTCTGGTGCCCACAAAGTGTACCTTTGTAAATATTACACATGGTTTAAAAGCAAGCGTGTTTAATGATTAATGATTAATTTGCCCTGGCAATCGCGGCCAGTACAGCTACTGGAAAAGTCTGTTAACGTGTATGGGGATGGAGCGGAAATCCTCCAGGGACATCTCCAGAAAGCTCTCCTTCATGTACTCCCAAAGCCTTTGCAAAAGGTTTCTGGGGAGGGCTGCCTTATCCCGTCCGCCATGGTAGGACACTTTACCACGCCAGGCCAGTAGCACATAGTCTGGAATCATTGCATAACAAAGCATGGCAGCGTATGGTCCCGGTGTTTGCTGGCATGCAGACAACATCCATTCCTTATCGCTCTTTGTTATCCTCAGGAGAGTGATATCATTCACGGTCACCTGGTTGAAATGGGGCAATTTTATTAAGGGGACATTCAGAGGTGCCCCTTCCTGCTCTGCTGAACAGAAATATTCCCCGCTGTTAGCCACGCGGTGGGGGGGAGGGGTGAAGTGATCATCCCAGAGAATTGGGTGTGTGGGGGAGGGGAATTAGTTGGGTTTGTGCTGCACGTTAACCCTGAAACCGCAGCCCCTCCTTTTACATTGCAAACCCATTTTAAATGGCCAACCCAACGGGTGCTTGGTATGGTTAATGAGAGCAGTACTGTTTTAAACCATCCCCACATGTTAACAAGGTTAAAAAAGCCAAAAGACTGTGTCTTACCATGGCTGCCTGCAAGCTGAAATCTGAGGCCTGGCACTGCGTGAGTGATCTCTCACACCAAACCGGCAGGCCCTCAATATAAGAGGAAAAATGCGACCTTGTAACGAAAGCACATGTGCTGTGTGATGTGAACAGCAAAATTTAACGTGAAAGAGTGTACCCATTGTTCTCTAAAATGTATCTTTTTTAACCACCTCTCCCTTCTCCTCCACCAGCTGCAAATCTTTCTCCTTCACAGAGGCTAGTGAATATTCGAAAGCGGAAGCGAAGGACGCGTGATGAAATGTTTACAGAACTACAGACTGCCTCCCACGCTGACAGAGCACAGCAGAATGCGTGGAGGCAGTCAATGACTGATTATAGAAAAGCCCAATATGAGCGAGAGGAGAGGTGGCGTGCTGAATCGCGGGCTGAAGAGGAGAGGTGGCGTGCTGAATCGCGGGCTGAAGATGAGAGGTGGCGTCAGCTTGCACACAGAAGGCAAGAGTCGATGCTCCGGCTGCTGGAGCATCAAACTGATATGCTCCAGTGTATGGTTGAGCTGCAAGAAAGGCAGCAGGAGCACAGACCGCCGCTACAGCCCCTGTGTAACCAACAGCCCTCCTCCCCAAGTCCCATTGCCTCCTCACCCAGACGCCCAAGAACACGGTGGGGGGGCCTCCGGCCACCCAGTCACTCCACCCTAGATGATTTCCCGAGCAATAAGTGTTAAAGTTTTAAAGTTTTAAACTGCAGTGTGTCCTTTTCCTTCCCTCCTCCCCCACCCATCCCGGGCTACCTTTGCAATTATCCCCCTAGTTGTGTGATGAATTAATAAAGAATGCATGAATGTGAAGTAACAATGGCTTTATTGCCTCTGCAAGTGGTGCTCGAAGGGGGGAGGGTAGGGGAGGGTGGGGTGGTTGGTTTACAGGGAAGTAGAGTTAACCGGGTGGGTGGGGGGGCGGAGATTTCATCAAGGAGAAACAAACAGAAGTTTCACACTGTAGCCTGGCCAGTCACAAAACTAGTTTTCAAAGCTTCTCTGATGCGCACCGCGCCCTGCTGTGCTCCTCTAACCGCCCTGGTGTCTGGCTGCGCGTAATCAGCGGCCAAGCGATTTGCCTCTACCTCCCACCCCGCCATAAATATCTCCCCCTTACTCTCACAGATATTGTGGAGCGCACAGCAAGCAGCAATAACAATGGGGATATTCTTTTCGCTAAGGTCTGAGCGAGTCAGTAAGCTGCGCCAGCGTGCTTTTAAACGCCCAAATGCACATTCCACCACCATTTGGCACTTGCTCAGCCTGTAGTTGAACAGGTCCTGACTCCTGTCCAGGCTGCCTGTGTACGGCTTCATGAGCCATGGCATTAAGGGGTAGGCTGGGTCCCCAAGGATCACGATAGGCATTTCAACATCCCCAACGGTTATTTTCTGGTCCGGGAAGAAAGTCCCTTCCTCCAGCTTTCGAAACAGAACAGAGTGCCTGAAGATGTGAGCATCATGTACCCTTCCCGGCCAGCCCACGTTGATGTCGGTGAAACGTCCCTTGTGATCCACCAGGGCTTGCAGCAGCATTGAAAAGTACCCCTTGCGGTTTATGTACTTGGTGGCTTGGTGCTCCGGTGCCAAGATAGAGATATGGGTTCCATCTATCGCCCCACCACAGTTTGGGAATCCCATTGCAGCAAAGCCATCCACTATGGCCTGCACGTTTCCCAGAGTCACTACCCTTGATATCACCAGGTCTCTCATTGCCCTGGCAACTTGGATCACAGCAGCCCCCACAGTAGATTTGCCCACTCCAAATTGATTCCCGACTGACCGGTAGCTGTCTGGCGTTGCAAGCTTCCACAGGGCTATCGCCACTCGCTTCTCAACTGTGAGGGCTGCTCTCATCCTGGTATTCTGGCGCTTCAGGGCAGAGGAAAGCAAGTCACAAAGTTCCATGAAAGTGCCCTCACGCATGCGAAAGTTTCGCAGCCACTGGGAATCGTCCCACACCTGCAGCACGATGCGGTCCCACCAGTCTGTGCTTGTTTCCCGGGCCCAGAATCGGCGTTCCACGGCATCAACCTGCCCCAGGAACCCCATGATTTCCACATTGCTGGGGCCTGTGACTTGGTCTAGGTCCATGTCCACTTCCTCATCACTCTCGTCGCCGCGCTGCAATCGCCTCCTCCTCGGCTGGTCCTGGTTTTGCTTTGGCATGTCCTGGCTCTGCATATACTCCAGGACAATGCGCGTGGTGTTCATAGTGCTCATAATTGCCGCGGTGAACTGAGCGGGCTCCATGATCCCAGTGCTAGCTATGGCGTCTGGTCTGAAAAAAGGCGCGAAACTAGTATCTGAAGGACCAGGGGAAGGAGGGAGGGAGGGAGGGGCGAGTGACGACATGGCGTACAGGTACAGGGAATTAAAATCAAGAAAGGTGGCTGTGCATCAGGGAGAAACACAAACAACTGTCACACAGAATGCCCCCCCCCCCCGAGATTGAACTCCTAAGCCTGGGTTTAGCAGGCCGTTGATTTGACGGAGGGAGGGGGGAAGGAAATGAATACAGAACAAATCTATTTTTTACATCTTAAGACGACGGTGCAGCATGACTGATAGCCCTCGGCATTTTCTGGGTGCTTGGCAGCAAATACTGGGCGCTTGGCAGTTAGCCTTCAGGCCTATTGCACGATCTGATACCCACTGCAGTATGATGATGACGGATACCAGTCATAATATACTATCTACTGCCAAAAGGCAAGGGGTTGCTGTTGTGTAGCAATGTAGCCCCACGTCTGCCAGCCCCATGTCTGCCAGCACCCAGATCGCCCTCGGCCTCTTCTGGGTGCTTAGCAGAAAATACTGGGCGCTTGGCAGAAAATAGCATACTACAACTGATAGCCATCATTGTCAAGACAGTTCAATAGGACAGAGCATGTCTGCCCAGGTGCCCATGATTGACAGCCACTGCTGTACGACGAGGACGGTTACCAGTCGTAATAAACCATCTACTGCCAAAAGGCAAAAGGTAAGGGGCTGGTGCAATGCAGCCCTACGGCTGCCAGCCCCACAGCTACCAGCACCCAGATCGCCGATGAAGGCTACCAGTCATGCTGCACCGTCTACCGCCAAAAGGCAGTTAGCTGCTGCTGCTGTGTAGCAATGCAGTCCCACGTCTGCCGGCACCCGGATGACATATGGTGACGGTGAGCTGAGCTGAGCGGGCTCCATGCTTGCCGTGGTATGTTGTCTGCACAGGTAACCCAGGTAAAAAGGCGCGAATCGATTGTCTGCCGTTGCTGTGATGGAGGGGGAGGGGCCTGACGACATGTACCCAGAACCCCCCGCGGCACTGTTTTGCATCATTCGGGCATTGGGATCTCAACCCATAATTCCAATGGGCGCCGGAGACTGCGGGAACTGTGGGATAGCTACCCAAAGTGCAATGCGCCGGAAGTCGACGCTAGCCTCGGTACTGTGGACGCGGTCCGCCGACGTAATGCACTTAGAGCATTTTATGTGGGGACACACACAATCGGCTGTATACAACCGATTTCTATAAAACCGGCTTCTATTAATTCGATCTAATGTCGTAGTGTAGACATACCCTCAATGACATCCTATTACACCCAACTCCTTTGCTTCACAACTCAATGAACACTGCTGTTTATCATTACCTTTTATTTATGCTCCTTCAGGCAGTTTTCAATCCAGGAGAAAGTGCTGACATCCAAGCCAATTTAAATTAATTATTCATGTGAAACCTTGTTGGTCATTGCTTTATTGAAGTCCTGATATAACAAATACTTTAGAGTCCAGATATGTTACATCTACTGCATTCCCCTTGTCAGCTTAAATTTTTAATTATGATTTTTTTAAAATAATCATGTTTGGCATTATTTATGCTTTATATTCCTCTATTTATTGGTCAATCATCTTTGGATGTTAACAGATGCAATATTTGTTTCAATATTTTACTCAGACCTGAAGTTAGAATTCTTGGACATTACTATAATTGCTAGGATCATGCTTTTGATCAGTAACATATTTTATTCCACTGGGTGCCTCCTCAGTACTCCATTTTCAGAAATAACTGCAGGTAGTTCAGTAAATTCCCTTTGGATTCTGTGGTGCATAATGACCAGAATTGCTGATTTGTATATTCAGTTTCTCCCAAGTATTGTCTTAACAGTTTCTTTTAAATCAAAAGCTGTCTTGACATGGTCTTCATTTCTTCTTAGTTGTCCTAAATCCTTTTGGTTTCTGTTTCTTGTTAAGGAATATGGAGTTAAAAAGCAGTTCAGTAGTTCTGCAATTCCAGCAACATTACTAGTTTGGTCTCCCCTCTTCATTTATTAATGGGGCTATTTTCTCTTGCATTTCATTTCACCCAAATGTCCTTGTAAATGTTCTTCTCTTTTAGCAAGTATTAGCTCCCCATTCTGGTTTCCTGCGCTTATATTTTCTTTACAAGCTTCTGTATATTCTGGTGTCCTATTCTTGCTTCTTGTCCAATCCAGGATTTATTTATTTATTTATTTTGCTGTAAGATCTTTGAACAGAATACCATTGGAACAAATCCTCCTACATTGATCTAACAAGTTTTTTTTATCCTTCTCTTTTCTATGATGCAAACCCTCCCTGTCACATTTGCTGTTTATTTCCCTTTGCATTTCCCTTTTTTCAGTGCATTGGTAAGTGTGTTATGGAATATTTAAATATGCTCTAGGCTCATATGCTTTAATGTGTCCTGACTGAATTTTTTAGTTCTTTAAATTTGGATTTTGTGAAATCAAGTACCTTCAATGTGGGGGATATTTTTATTCACTTGACAAACATCTTCAAAACTGAGCAGTGATTTGGTTGCTCAGCTGGGGATACCATAAAGGATCTGATTTTTCAGAGGTGCTCACCCCCCACCCTCTAACAATCAGGATCCTTTTAAGGTATCCTCAAATGAAGATACCCCAAATCACTAGTCACTTTAAAAATTAGGCCTTATTTTTTTCATAATATGATCAATTCAAGAGATCATTTGCACCAAGTACCCCGTTTGACTTAAACTCAGAATCTAGTCAGAGGTTAAGTTCTAGAGGAGCTGCATCCCAACCATACCAATAGGAAGGAAATTTTTTTGAGATAAAGTCAAACGGGACCATTAAATCATCTAATCTGATCTCCTGTACCCCACAGGCCCTTACATTTTACCCAATACAAGATTTGCCTCTTTAAAAGCCAAAGAAAGATGGCTCTACATACTTCAGTATATCTGAAATGAGAACTATTCATATAAAACACCATTAATTCTTGGCTTTCTTGACAATGAAATTGTGTCCTCTACATAATTTAATAAGCTTTTTGGTGACCCATGCATGTTCAGCTGTATTCATCACCCAGAAGGTTTCATGAAATATCCTGTAGTTTCCAACTCCTCTACATTTCGTTTAGTAATTTTTCATTCTCACTCTCCTCCTGTCCTGGAGGTGTGTAACAGTAACCCACCTCCATTTCTCTTTTGCTTGCCATTAGTTATATCCTTACCCAACTCCTCAGCTTTATAAATACCTTTGACATTTAATCTAATACGTATATTAAATAGTTAGTATAAAAGATTTAAAATTGTTAAACTAAAAGATGTCCAACAAGGTAAATATACTATAAATCTAAGTTTTATTTCTCTTTACCTCTTACAGTAATATTAGATTGTGTAACATGTTAAGCCTAATAGCTCAACAAATATTGTGCTTTGTTGCCCACCATTGAACCACCATCACCCTTTAAATCCCTCCACTGACTCCTCCTTCTCCTTAACAAAGTTTATACTTATTGTCGCACCTACAAATCTGTTCCAGCCTACTTCTCTGATCTAATTTCTTACCATAAGGCTTTGACTACTTCAGTGTGACAATCAGTATCACATAAGTGCCTTATTCATCTCCTCCCACTTGTGCCCTTTCCCATGTGGTTCCATATGCAAATATTTCACTCCCATCACCTCCCTCTCTGGATTCAAGTTCCGTCTTAAGACTTTCTTCTACTCTGCCCACACCAAGTGATGCATATATAGTAAAAAAAATCTAAAAGTGAATCCTTCTGGTCTTCAGTACATATCTTCATCTTTGTTGTTTTATATTCTAAACAACCAGAAAAGGAATGTCTGCATTGTGTCTTGTACAGTGTATGCACACTGTTGAGACTCAAACAATAATATAACATTTCATGATTTTCTTGAGGAATTAAGTTTCAATCCTCTGACTAGCAGTGTTATAATCTCTCTTCATAAATGATTATCTGCTAACCAAGCTCGTTAACATGATATATCTCAAGTACTCTATAGAGGCTTCGTCTAAAACAGCCTTTCTTGGGTCCTGAATCATGCTATGAATTGGCGGCACATCATTTTGTGTATCACTGTACAGGAGGATTTTGCGTGTGTGTGTGTGTGTGCGCGTGCACTAATACTGGTCCACTGAGGCAAGCTAGAATTAATGCAACTTATTTAAGACTAGATATGATCTATTACACAATCATGTTTCCATGCATTGAGAAGTCAGCCAGTCTGGCAGCAGATATCTTTTCTAGATAAAGGTCAATATTTGTTTCATATCAGAGGTCAAGATACTGCCTGTGTTGCTGAAATTGATTAGATTGCTATATAAGGAAGCTGACTAGTTTTGGAAAGGGCTCAACAAAACAGTACAGCTTCCAGACACACATTCAGAAACCACCATTAGTATAAATGCAGCTGCTTGCTTGCTAAATAGTGTTTCAGGAAGAGACCACAATACATATGTGGTCCATGATCTGCACTGGCTATCAACTGATTTCAATGTGATGTTTAGAGCCACTGAAGTCTATGGATAGCTCTGATTAAAAAAAAAAATCAATTGCATGATATGGGCCATAAAGTTTATGGCATTTTAAAGGGAGGAAAGGAGATCCCATGCTCAGAACTCAAGTATTAATGACCAGGTAGAGGTGCACTGTGATGGAGCAGGCCATCATAATGTGTTGTCCAAGGGGGTTGTGAAAGGGTAAATGGGCAGTCTATGTTATTTGTATTAAAATTCCTTTATGAGTCCTAAGGAAAGATAGGAAAAGAGAAACTAACGGTAGGGTCTACACTGAAGGATTGTTTTCTTGTTCTTCCTTTTAATTAACCTTATCTTGAAAGAAAAGTGATTTAGGTATTTTTACCTTGGGGCAACATGTTCCTGGAATTTTCTTTTCAGCTGGGGGAGACTTCATTTTGGATCAGGTGGAAGGTGCTAATTGGTCAGAACATGTCAGGTGTAGGGCTACAAGGTAAACAGACTACAAAGCTGGTTTCTAGACCTGACACCTGTATGGTTTTGGAGCTCAGAATACTGAGAGTTCTAAGGAGCTCATTCCACAATGGAGTGAGGCATGTTTCAAGGAGATTGCTTCAGCCTGGGACATTAGGTCACCTCAGGAGTTCATCCTAGCTTGAGCAGCTTTCTCCAGTCTTAAGAACCCACCTTAGTTTCAGAAGCTTAGTTTGAGTTAGGTGTCCGGTCTACACTAGGATCTAAAGCTGGTGGATTTCAGTTATAAGCCAATGTGCCTAAAAGGAAGCTTACCAAGCAGTGTTTATTTCTTATTAAGTGGCCATTAGAATTTTGAGGCTTAAATTAGCATTCTTATAAAACTTAAAATACCATTTTTTCTCTATTTTTTTCAAGGACTCCTGATTTCCCCCCCCCGCATGTTTCCCTTCATTATGACCATAAGTGAGACATAGTTGGCAACAGCTGATTTACTTTTTAAGCTGATTGTTTTTAATACCTGTTCCCCAACTGTTATCTCTGACTTGCCCTTCTTATGACCTCATTAGAGCAAGGAATGGATCTTCCTATATCTGTACACAGCACCTACAATGATTTGGGAGCTACTGAAATACAAGTTAATAATAATGATAAACAATCATGGAGCCACTTTTTTTACAATAAGTTTTACATTCTCCAGAACCAGTTCACCCTTAAAACATTAGCACTGTACTAAAAGATAGCTAAGTTGCCAGAATATATTTAACTCACTTACAAAATCACAAACATTTGTTTTACAGATTTTAAATATTAATCCATACTTTTTTTAAAAAAGGAAAGCAAGCAGCATATTATAGCTGTGCATTTTATATATGCACAAATATGAAGCTTCATTATGTGAATCATCAGCATATCAACAGACTTTGCACTTAAAATTTTGCCCGGGGGAAACCATCACAATATAACAGCAGTTCCTATATTCACAGAAAAGGGATTTCAGAGGAGAGACAGCAACAAAAATATGAATTTCAAACTTATCATTCATATAAAACTTTAGAGAGATTTGTACTTATTGCCAGGACAAAAGAAATAGCCAAGCAAGATATCTTCTTGACATAACAATCTATAACATAACCAGAGCGTCTACAAGAAAATGGCATGAACCGTCAAGGAATCCTATCCATAAAAAGCACTGATTTCAAAAATTTGGACCCAAAACCAGAGACTCCTTGCCCAAGGAATAATTTTCTTTCTAAGCAGTAGAATAGATTTTTCTGTCTCATGGGTTATGTTTTGCTACTACACATTACACCTGCATGCTATATACGGCCCTGATCATGTAATTAAAGACTATCTGAGTGCATATGCTCCAGGTGGCCAAATTAAGGTTGCACAGACATTTCCTTACTTTTCAGTTCAGGACTTTGCAGCCTTCAGAACACTTTTTTGCATGTAATACAAAATATTCTTGTAACATACATTGTATGTAAACATATATAAGCCATATGTACATATGGAAATAGTATAGAATGATCACATGTATTTATGTATGCAGTGTTGTTGTAACTGTCTCAGTCCCAGGATATTGGAGACACAAGATGTTTGGGTAATATCTTTTCCCGGACCAGCTTCTGTTGGGGAAAGAGACAAACTTTCAAGCTTACACAGAGCTCTTCTTCAGGTCTGGGAAACGTACTCAGAGTATCACAGCTAAATACAAGTTGGAATAGATTGTTTAGCATAAGTAATTAACATATCCAATAAAAGATATTACCTCACCCCACCTTGTCTTTGTATGTATTTATGACAGAGTGCTAGCTGTAGTACCTTAGTCACTTAAATAATTGCATAATGGAGAAGATTACAGGCTTAGCTGGAATCAACTAACCTGTAGTGGTGGGGATTGTTGATACTTGGGGCAGTGGTTGGGCTAATGAAGATATTAGTTCAATAAGGGGAAGATATATAATTTGCAGCAACAAGAAATAAGTTCAGAAAGCAAGCCGGGTGTGGTAGAGAAAACTGGGTGGTAGGCTTCTCCTGACACATGCCTGTGCTGTGTTCTGCAGTGTTTGGAATCAAAATATTAAATGTACACATTGGAGAAAAGGACTGTGTGTATGTTGTAAATGAGAGACCATGCAAATGGGCCAGGCAACATGGTACACCAGGTAGCTGAGGAAGCACCCTGTGAGACATGGGGTCTTGTTCAGAATCTTAACCCTTCCAGTCTAGAGAAATAGTCTTGAGTGGAAAACTGCACTAGGATAGGGGATCCACACATGATGGATGAGATGCTGCGGTGGCTTATTGAACAGCAACAAGAGATGCAGAAGTCCCAGCAAGCAGAGAGACAAACACTTCTGGGCTGTCAGGCAAAATAGTAAGGGGTCTTACAGCAGTTCAGCAAGGAACATTCCCAGGTATATCAGCAGCTCTTGGAGTCTGGTGAGTGCCAATGAGGGACCTGGGCATTGGGTGGTATGCCTTGGACTATGTAAGATGGCCCCAGGGTATGACCCTGACACTCTTCTGATAATGTTTCAGCAGGTGGCTATGAGTGCTGGATGGGACAAAGGAGCATGGGTGGTGCAACTAGACCCTTACCTGAGCGGTGAGGACCAGGTGGCCTATATGGCTCTATGCAAGCACCAAGAAGCACCAAGGACTATAACACACCGAAGGCCCCTGCTGTGGATAAAGTGGGCCTGCTGGCAGAGAAACACCACCAACAATTTAGGGCAACCAGATGGAATAGTGGGATGCATCCCCAGGGATTCACACAAAACTATCAGACTGTGGCAACCAGAAAAAAAAAACAGAGGCCAGAAAAAAACAGGACACAGAGGCCATAATGGACTCAGTTATTCTGGAGCAATTCACAAAGAGTCTCCCCAACACTGTGAAAGTTTGGATCTGAAGGCACAAGCTGGAGTCACTGGAGGCTGCTGTAAAGTTAACAGAGGAGTGTGTGGAGGTGGACTTTCCAAGAAAGGAGCTCCAACCCCACCCCAGAAAGGGTGGAGGAGGAGAAGTTTGAGGAGCTGCATGGTGGTGATGGGGAACTTCAACTACCCAGACATCTGTTGGGAAAATAACACAGCAGGGCACAGATTATCCAACAAGTTCTTGGAATGTACTGGAGACAATTTTTTATTTCAGAAGGTGGAGAAAGCTACTAGGGGAGAGGCTGTTCTAGATTTGATTTTCACAAATAGGGAGGAACTGTTTGAGAATTGGAAAGTCAAAGGCAGCTTAGGTGAATGTGATCATGAAATGGTAGAGTTCATGATTCTAAGGAATGGTAGGAGGGAGAACAGCAAAATGAAGACAATGGATTTCAAGAAGGCAGACTTTAGCAAACTCAGGGAGTTGGTAGGTAAGATCCCATGGGAAGCAAGTCTAAGGGGAAAAGCCATTGAAGACAGTTGGCAGTTTTTCAGAAAGACATTATTTAGGGCACAAGAGAAAACTATCCCTCTGCATAGGAAAGATCAGAAGTATGGCAAGAGACCACCCTGGCTTAACCAGGAGATCTTCAATAATCTAAAAATTAAAAAAGAGTCCTACAAAAAGTGGAAACTAGGTCAAATTACAAAGGATGAATATAAACAAATAACACAAGTATGTAGGGACAAAATTAGAAAGGCCAAGGCACAAAAAAAGATCAATCTAGCTAGAGGCATAAAGGGTAACAAGAAAACATTCTACAAATATATTAGAAGCAAGAGGAAGACCAAGGACAGGGTAGGCCTGTTACTCAATGGAGGGGAGGGGAAATAACAACAGAAAATGTGGAAATGACAGAGTGCTTAATGACTTCTTTGTTTTAGTTTTCACCAAGAAGGTTGGTGGTGATTGGATGTCTAACAGTGAATGCCAGTGAAAATGAGGTAGGATCAAAGGCTAAAATAGGGAAAGAACATGTTAAAAATTACTTAGACAAGTTAGATGTCTTCAAGTCACCAGGGCCTGATGAAACACATCCTAGAATACTCAAGGAGCTGACTGAGGAGATATCTGAGCCATTAGCGATTATCTTTGAAAAGTCATGGAAGACAGGAGAGATTCCAGAAGACTGGAAAAGGGCAAATATAGTGCCAATCTATAAAAAGGGAAATAAGGACAACCTGGGGAATTACAAACCAGTTAGCTTAACTTCTGTACCTGGAAAGATAATGGAGCAAATAATTAAGCAATCAATTTGCAAACATCTAGAAGCTAATAAGGTGATAAGTAACAGTCAGCATGGATTTGTCAAAAACAAATCATGTCAAACCTTCCTGATAGCTTTCTTTGACAGCGTAACAAGCCTTGTGGATAGAGGGAAAGCGGTAAACGTGGTATATCTTGACTTTAGTAAAGCTTTTGATACTGTCTCTCATGACCATCTCATAAACAAACTAGGGAAATGCAACCTAGATGGATTTACTATAAGGTGGATACATAACTGGTTGGAAAATCATTCCCAGAGTGTAGTTATCAGTGGTTCACAGTCATCCTGAAAGGGCATAACGAGTGGGGTCCCGCAGGGATAGGTTCTGGGTCCGGTTCTGTTCAATATCTTCATCAGTTATTTAGATAATGGCATAGAGACTATGCTTATAAAGTGTGTGAATAATACCAACCTGAGAGGGGTTGCAAGTGTTTTGGAGGATAGGATTATAATTCAAAATGATCTGAAAAAACTGGAGAAATGTCTGAAGTAAATAGGATGAAATTCAATAAGGACAAATGCAAAGTACTCAACTTAGGAAGGAATAATCAGCTGCACACATACAAAATGGGAAATGACTGCCTAGGAAGGAGTACTGCAGAAAGGGATCTGGGGCTCATAGTGGACCACAAGCTAAATATGAGTAAACAGTGTAACACTGTTGGGAAAAAAAGCAAACCTCATTCTGGGATGTATTAGCAGGAGTGTTGTAAGCAAGACACGAGAAATAATTCTTCCACTCTACTCTGCGCTGATTAGACCTCAACTGGAGTATTCTGTCCAGTTCTTGGCACCACCTTTTAGGAAAGTTGTGGACAAATTCGAGAAAGTCTGGGGAAGAGCAACAAAAATGATTAAAGGTCTAGAAAACGTGATCTATGAGGGAAGATTGGGTTTGCTGAATCTGGAAAAGAGAAGACTGAGAGGTATAGGATAACCGTTTTGAAGTACATAAAAGGTTGTTACAAGAAGGAGGGAGAAAAATTCTTATTCTTAATCTCTGAGGATAGGACAAGAAGCAATGGGCTTAAATTGCAGCAAGGGAGATTTAGGTTAGACATTAGGAAAAACTTCCTGTCAGGGTGGTTAAGCACTGGAATAAATTGCCTACATGGGTTGTGGAATCTCCATCATTGGAGATTTTTAAGATCAGGTTAGACAAACACCTGTCAGGGATGGTCTAGATAATACTTAGTCCTGCCATGAGTGCAGAGGACTGGGACCTCTGGAGGTCTCTTCCAGTCCTACGATTCTATGAAAGAGGGTAGGGCTCAGATTGGGAGGAAGAACATCCCCAGGGGGGCAATTAAAGCTCTCAAATGAACTAAAGGGGTAGAGTGCTAGCTGTAACACCCTGTTCACTTAAGTAATTGCTTACAGGAGAAGTGAATGGGCTTAATTGGAATCAATTAACCTGTAATGGTGAAAATTCTTGACCTTAGGGGGCAATGGTTGGGCTAATGAAGTAATTAGTTCAATATGGGGAAGATACATAATTGGGGAAGAAACAGGAGGAGGGGGAACTCAGAGAGAGCTAGGTACAGTAGAGAAAGCTGGGTTCCAGGCTCCTCCTGACACATGCCTGTGCTATGTTCTGCAATGCTGGGATCTAAAGATTAAAGGTACTCATGGGGGAAAGAAATGGACTCTATGCTGTGAATAAGACCACGCAAACAGTCCAGGCAGTACAGCACCTGAGGTAGAGGAGGGAGCACACTGTGACAATATTATATTTTATGTATGGAAATAAGGTAAAAAGATGAAGAAACCGTCTGCTTAAACAAAGCTGAACTACTTCTCGTCTCTTGCAGTGCTGATTAATTTTTATTTTCAACCCTAACTTAAGTAGCAAATATCAATTACATACTGTATCTTTTGTGAGACTCCACTGTGTTCAAACTGCCTAATTCTCTTCAGCATGCTAATATGTAACTAGGAACTCTAATTAGGATAGAACCAATGTGCTGCCTTCAGAGCTGGGTGGCTGGAGAGCGGCGCTTGTTCGCTGAGCGGCCGGCTCTGAAGGGGGCGCCCTGCCAGCAGCAGTGCAGAACTAAGGGTGGCAATACCATACCAGGCCATCCTTATTTCTGCACTGCTGCTGGTGGCAGTTCTGCTATCAGAGCTGGACTCCCAGCCAGCAGCCGCCGCTCTCCAGCTGCCCAGCTCTGAAGGCAGCGCTGCCAGCAACAGAGCAGAAGTAAGGGTAACAGTACCGCAATCCCCCCTACAATGACCTTGTGACCCCCCCTCCCCACACACAACTCCTTTTGGGGTCAGGACCCCTACAATTAAAAGACTGAAATTTTAGATTTAAATAGCTGAAATCATGAAAAATTTTAAATCCTGTGGCCATGAAATTGACCAAAATGGACTGTAAATTTGTTGGGTGGGGTCTCTCTCTCTATATATATATATGATCATACTCTTCACTTCAGGACAATATTTGATATTGCTTTACTATAACTCCGCTGTTTATTGTAGTACATTTTAATTAAAACTCTAAAAAGATGTAGTGCTGGTATAGGTGATAAGCAGAGCTAGTAGAAACCCACACCAGCTCTACCTACTTAAAAGTAAACCAATCAATGCACCCTGGGAGTTTTCTAAACTCTCTCACATACCTCCCTCTGTTGCCAAGCAGAGATCTCTCTCCTTTTTCATCAGGGGATGCAAGCTCTCCAAAAGGACTGGAGTAGAGATGGGACCATGGTTCTGCCCCATCTTCCCCATTCCTTCATCCCCCTACTAGTTAATAGAAGGATTAGGAAACAGTAAGCCTTCTGTTAGTAGCCAATCCTGAAAACATTACCAGAAATAGTGCTCACTACTGTGAGTAGTTTCATTCATTTCCATTGGGTCCCAGCACCATTGACTTCAATGGGACCATTCTTGATTACAAGCATTATGCCCGGTAGTGTTTTCTGGATGAGGTCTGTGATAGAATTTAGATTCTAGGACCCCACACAAATAGGCAGGGCTATTTTGCTCACTGATCTGGCAGCTAAACAAGGTCCAATTCAGGATGATACAAGATTGGAAGTCTTAAAGGCAAAAGAGGAGCCTGAGGTGAGATCTTGCAGAAAAATCATAAATACAGCCAGCACAGAAGCAAACTCTAAGTGTTTTGTTTGGTTTTAAATTAAGAATAAAGGAAAACTGTGTGTGTACATGTACACAATATGTTGAAAGGTGGATGGGAACTCAGCCATTTCACAGGGATGTTAGGAAACAAAATTCTGCTTATTTCTGTACTGCAGATCTTCCATCAATTCTCTAGCCATATAAGCAACTTCTATAGATATTAGCATGAAGTCTGTCATGTAGGAGTAGCAGAACATTAGAGCTGAAGTGCACCATGAGATCTGAACAGAATTTAAGTTACAATAAGACAGACTGTACTGTTTCTATGAACACCAGTGTTGTTCTTTTTCTCCACTCAGTACCCATTTCTTGTATGAGTAGCCACCTAATTCAGTTTTTAACTTTTGTAAAGATTAGGAAATAGAGGTAAATCAGAACCACAAAAAAAAAAAAAAAAAAAACAGAATCTGATTGTAAATCCAGATTCAAACTTCCCTCCAGGGTTCAGCTATGTTATAATATAAAATATAATATAGTTTAGTGTAACTGCAAGCCTGGGAAATAACTGAGAATCTGCTTCTGAACATTTCCAAGGTGTGGGAGAGCTTGGATCCCAGCTTTTGGTTCTAAGGAAATCTTTTAGGAACATTCATGGGTTTTTTTTAATTTTTGATTCACGGAGACTTAATTTAAAATACATTTATGTGCATGGTACTTCCTAAGCAGTGTCATGGAAAATACATTAACCATTAAAAGGACAGCATAAAAAACAAAGTACAGTAGTCGTTTTTGACTTTTTATAAAGGCATCAAAGAAAAATGTAAAAAGGCAGCCCTATTTGAAAAGTGCTTGCTTCACTGAACAAAGTGGTTCATTACAATCCTATGCCACCTGGTTAGCAATTAGCAATTATAAATTATCAGAGACCACTGAGCCAATAAATGTACAATTATGAACAAAGACCACAAACATTCATAATGCTTGTAATTTTAACCTAAAACTTGAATAAGCCTGAATCAGTCAAGCCCTCTGATTTCAAACATTTGTATCAGATATCATGGACCCTAATGCCGTCAATTGCACAGTGTTCAGCTAACTATGATTTTAAATTTACACAGATACTTTACATATTGTGGATTTTATGCAGACATTTTGTGGGAAGCTATGATTACTTTTCTACTATAATGCCTTAAGAACAGGATCTGTTGTATTTCAAGTACTGTAGCAGTGTAAGTTCAATGAGATATTGTAGTGAGCAGCGGGATGATGCCCTTTTGAATAAAATAAATAGTCCTATCTAAAGCTAGTTAAAAATGTAGCCAATTAATGCACTTAGCCCTCTCCATAATAATGGTTTTTAAATACCCCGTGTTTCTTTGTATGATTTCTTTTATAATTTTCAGTTTTATTTCTAAATTTAATTTTCTTTTTGCAGTTCCTTAATTTAGCCATCAACAGTTCAACCACATTATCCCTTTTACAATAATCCTATAACCAAGCAGTGCCAATTGGAGATCCCCTTCAAACCAAATGTATCTCCTGATATGAACCTTTTCTACATGAAGTATATGGGAAGGAGTCCTTGGAGTTAGTAGTATGTGCTAGAATTTTTAACAAACTTCCTCCAAGCTAGGCAAAGCATTTAAAAATCTGTCCTATGCTTCACAAAGGACAAAATTCAATTCCTTACTTCTATCAGTATGATGGGAAATAATGTCCATGAGCCAGACATTGATTTAAACTGAGACACCAGCAGGATACTGTACAGTAATTACTGTGGTCATCATTTCTTATTTCTGACATAATTCTATAATCAGCTACCTTCTCCCTAGAAGGCAACATTTCTACATTACCTGCAGAAATCTTGCAGCATATTTACTAGGATCCAATAATACAGTTAGCAAAGAAAAACAGTGTTTTTTTTTTTCTTTTAAGAAGTTTCTCCTTCCATTTTTATGAGCAATTTCAGGGGATAATTTGATCAACTTTGGGGGGGTAGGAATACAAATTTAGAAGTGCTACTTCCCAACAAATAAAGATACAGTAAATATTGATAGTAGGTAACTTAAGATATTCCAATTTTATATATATTTTACAGTTCAAGTTAGAGCAATCTACTTTGAGGAAATCTGTCTCAATAATCACCAATAGACTGCAATATTGACCTTAAAACTTGCAGGGGCACATAGTCCTCCTGATAAAGATGAGAGGAAAAGAGGACAGAAATCACATCAGTCAGGATCCAAATTTGATACCAAAACCAAGAACACAGTTCCTGATATGAGCAGCTTAAACATCCATTTGTATTTGCAGAGGGAAAAAAGCACTTAAATTGTAAATACAGGACAATTATATAATATCTGACCCTGTAAAGACTGGATCCAGCACCCATTGTACCCAAAGGAAAATATCCCATTGATTTCAATGGGCCCCAAGTATGTCATTCATGTGGCAAGATGCAGCCACCATACCACCAAGGAGGTTAAAAATGGAAGTACGATTTTATACTTGTATATATCTATATATTGCCATATGCAGCATATTCTATATATTAATATGCAGCAATAATATAGTTTCTTCATAATACTATTAAATCATACAGTTTTCAATATCTGCAATTATTCTAGCAAATAAGATATTATAGTAAAGGCAGCTAAACAGATGGATGAATGATAAATGTTATGGTATGATGCAAAGATTTAGAATGAAAGAATGCAAATTCATTATGAACAGTGAAAATTCACATTTTCATCTTTTCAGAAATGCTATGAAAAACAGAGGTACATATAAATTTGAGCTATTCAGTATCTGCATTACTGAGTAAGCTGCAGTGTATATTTACTGTATTTGTATGTATTCAATTTCTTGTTTTCTGTTGAGGCTCATATTTCTGCATCTCAACCTTTTAGTTTCTCATTGTTGTCCTAGGTAGCGTTGTATTTTCCTGTTATTCAAGCACTCAGGAAAGTCTGGATTCTGTTTAAGTTTTTATATGGCACTTATCAATGGAGTATATAATCATCTCCCCAGAATTTAAAAAAAGAAACACAAAGGGTGCTTCTCTCCCCCTTCCTGGTGTCTAGTAGTCACTGGATTATAGTTTTCATTGTTTGTTTATTTTGATTTAAATACAAAAAAGCCTATCGTAATAATTCAGAACAATTGAGAAAAGAATAACCATCCAGCAGCATGCTAAAGCTCATACACAATAAAATTGTGTGCACTAAGAGCTTATTGTAGGAGATTGAATAAACAAATTATGCATTTAGTTGTGTGCAGGTCAGATTAGTAGTCAGGCTTTTCTCATCAAGAAGTTAATGCCAGACAATGGAACTGTCTCCTGTACTCTGGAGGCGCAACTTATTTATTGATAACGTTCTAATTCTAGCCCATGTTAGACTTGGAGGCTATTTCTTCACAAAGGAAGAAAGGTATGTTTAAAGTTAACTACCTCCAGCTAACAAACACAACGTAAAATCCTAGTAGAGACAAGTCATTTTATAGTTTTCACTACATACCCTACACTCCACCCCAGTCTTCAACTTGACCTCCTAACTGATGCAGTAACTGCAAACTACCTTGTCTTATCTAGGATGTTAATATTCTCCCTTCCCTTCCCCCTCTCCCCCCCCCACCCACCCCCCCACCCCCCCCACCCCCCGCCCAAGGAGAAGGCCACAGTTATTCTCTGAAAAAGTAGCAAAGGCTTTTCAGGAATAGCATTTTGTTTATCTCAGCCAATACAATGAGAATTACCAAGTCTATGTTCTGCAACTCTTGCCCATTAGTCAACCAGTCCTCTTAGGTATGTCTCCATGAACTGGGAATCACACCCTCAGCTCAAAGTGTAGACATATCTTTAGTTGCAAAAACTCTGAGTTCTAAATTATTGCTTTTGCCATGTGGTTCAGAAGCTGAGCAAGTAGGTAGCTATCTGCCGACTACCTAAGCAGTTCTTACTTTTCATGCAACATCAAAGGAAGCCACTTGACAATTTATAGCCCAACTGTTATCTATTAATGACCTCCTTATTGTGCTTGGCTATGCAAGCCTATTCTGCACTATAAACAATGGGTGGGGAGTCAGGGGTGCAGAGCAAGAGTATTAAATTAAATTTAATACAGATAAATGTAAAGTTATACATCTAGGAACAAGGGCTGCAGGCCATACCTACAGAATGGAGGACTGTATCCTGAGAAGCAGTGACTCTGAAAAGGATTTAAGGGCCATAGTGGGCAAGCAACTTAATATGCGCTCCCAGCTGATGTTGTGGTAAAAAGAGACTAATATGATCCTTGGATGTATAAACAGGAGAGCAGTTTGCAGGGAGGTGATTTAGTTCTTTATACAGCATTAGTGAGACTGATATTGGAATACTACATCTAGCACTGGTGTCCACATTTAAAAAAAAAATGATGTTGAAAAATTGGAGATGGGACAGAAAAGAGCCACAAAAATTATTAGAGGGCTGGGGGAAATGCCTTACAAAGAGAGTCCTAAAATAAACAGATTGAGCTCTTTATCAAAAAGTAAACTGAGAAGTGACTTGATCACACTGTAGAGATACCTTCACAGGGAGAAAATACCAGAAACTAAAGAGATCTAGCAGAAAAAGCCATAACAAGAACAAATGGCTGGAAGCTGAAGCCAAACAAAATCAAATTAGAAATGTTAACAGTAAGGATGATGAACTATTGGACCAAACTATCAAGGGAAGTGGTGGATTCTCCATTGCTTGATGTTTTCAAATCAAGACTGGATGCCTTTCTGCAAGGTTGTGTCAGTCAAATACAAGGTATTGGGCTCAATACAGGGTAACTGAACGAAATTCTATGGCCTGTGATACACAGAAGGTCAGACCAGATGTCCCGATTTTATAGGGACAGTCCCGATTTTTGGGTCTTTTTCTTATATAGGCTCCTATTACCCCCCACCCTCTGTCCCAATTTTTCACATGTGCTGTCTGGTCACCCTAGGTCAGACTAGATGATCTAATGCTCCCTTCTGGCCATATATGCTATTAATCTATGGCCCTGTAGCTGTTTGAACCCTTCTGAAGTAAGATTTTTCATCTCAGATACATACCATTTCCTCAAAATTCCTCTTCACACAGCTGTCATTTCAGCCAGCTGGATACCTAAGCATTAATGTGTCAAACTATTCATGCAGGGGGAAAGCAGCAGTCAAGCCACCTCTGGCAGCATCAATGCATTTAAAACTGTGCTACTGATGTTGAAGGACAAGGAAGTAGTTCTTAGTCACAGGGCTTCTATGCAAAGGGTCTCCATTGATTCCAGTATGGTCCATGAAGATTTCAGAGGTATCTGCAGGTTTTGGAGGCCAAACTCAGCCTTCCTGCGCTATGATGGAAGAAAGAGCAAGAAGCTCAATAAGTACAAGCTTATAAAGTCTTTAATCCCCAAGTTACTACTGTCTAAGAAGGGACCCTGAACCCAATATTATATCAATTTAGGGGACAACCCTGCTCCCATTGAAGACATTAGGAGTTTTGATTGGACTTCAGTGAGAGCAAGTTAGAGTCTGAGTTCTTTGAATGACTTTATTTGGGATACCACAATTTTGGAGTACTTATTTGGAGTAATTTAAGATGGGCACCCATCCCATGAAAATCAAGCTCCTTTAGCATTTCTCAATTTGGGAACCGAGAAATAGAAGCATTTTGCAATCCTAGTCACTTTTGAAAACTTAGGTCAATGCTCTTAACGTGTCTCATAATAAGACATATTTTCTGTCCACATAGATTTAGAATAGGGATGTCTAAACAAACAAAAGACATGATAATGAATTGTCCCACAAATGGCCATATGAAGCAAAAAATATGTAAGTACACACAACTCAGGTTTCAGTACCATTAGACACAGAAAACTAATTGTATTGCACGCTGAAAATAGTAATAATCTAAGTCAACTGCCAAATCCAAGAGTTAATATATTGCATGTAAGCAATCTAACTAAAAAGCTTTTTGGCCTCTTTGCCAATAATGTTACTGACTTAAAATTCAACTGATGAACTAGAAGTACCTACATTAAAAATAAATAGTGCCAGAGTGGACAATTTTTAATTGGCTGGCCATTTAATGTATGTTTAATATGGATGGGAAATTTAGGGGTTTGTGAACCTTGCAACTTATATTTTGGCTTCAAAGGATTCACTAAACTAGTTTAAGATCACAAAGCTTTTTTCCCACCTCAAATTTAAATCCCTATACGTTTTCTTCCACCCTCCCTTCCCTCCCCCCGGATCACTGAATTTTTGAAAATATGTTCCTGACTACTGAGAATCTCATACTATCACTGAAGCCAGGCAAAGACTTCCCACATCCCCTTCAGTGAGATATATAGCTTGCACCTGTGACAGTTATTTATTTTTCATCTGTTTTTTTCTCTCTCTATCCCTTCTCTATTCCCTAAGTGAATGTGAACCCACTGAAAGTCACCCTCAAACCTACTATTTATTTGTATTACCATAGTGCCAAGGAGCTCCAGTCATGACCAGGACCCACTGTGCTAAGCACTGTACAAACACATGGTGTATACATGGTTTCTAAATTAGGCAAAAACCAGTTTGTTCATCTCTAATATTTAATACACATCCCCATGGAGAAAATGGATGGTATTCATTTCTTCCTATTAATATACTTGGCTTGAGTTAGTAAACATTTACAGAAATAATTTCTAGATTTGGACAGAGAACCTCAAAAAGTTAATCACATCAGTCATTTTAATTCTACACTTTGCTTTTCTGGATAAATACCAAAAGAAAACTATGTTCCTTTCCTTTGGAATTATGGTTTCTAAGAAGTATATTCTGCTTTGTCTCTGTGGGCCATAGAATCTCCACAACTCTTCATGCGTTATACAGTCAGTGAACTGTTTGACACAAAATCCACACTGCTCAGGGATGGTCGCAGAATACCTGCCTTGCTCGTCTTTTGGTGTAGAGCATGTGAGGCTCCTGATATTCTAATAACCCAACAGGATGTCAGTCAAGGATTTGGAATGATTTTAGACCCTATTGTAGAATCACATACACAAGCAAAAGCATTCACAAATCTAAGGCTGTCTGTCTAGATTACCTGCCTGGAGACAGATTAGCCAGCCCGGCTAACAGCTAAGGACTGAGCTGAGGACTTGCAGAAGAGCAGGGAGCCAGAGAACCAAGGTGAATGTTAGCTTCAAAGCAAGGTTCACTGCTGTCAAACTTGCCTCTCCAGGGTCAGGAAGCTTTGTAGCGTGAGGCACTGGGAGCCAGGGACAGAAGAGCATTGAGAGATCAAATGGCTTTTCTTGGTGTAAATCAAAATGTTTGACAAATATGGAGATTATGAAAAGTATTTTTCTGTTAGGTTTTAAAATTGCCAGCACACCCTGCGTTTGAGTCATAGAATATCAGGGTTGGAAGGGACCTCAGGAGGTCATCTAGTCCAACCCCCTGCTCAAAGCAGGACCAATCCCCAGACAGATTTTTGCCCCAGATCCCTAAATGGCCCCCTCAAGTATTGAGCTCACAACCCTGGGTTTAACAGGCCAATGCTCAAACCACTGAGCTATCCCTCCCCCCTTGAGTAATGATGAGGTGTGTATGTTTATGCAGTTCAGAGTTTGTGGTGACTGTAGTGATTATTTAACAACAGGTACCTCTTCCACCACCGAAAAAAATAAAAACAAAAAACAGCAAGCCTGTCAGGGATAAATTTCAAAACTGATTTAGTAACTATTTTATCCAAATAATGTCACAGAAAATCCAGTTGTACTCTGAACAGTAACAGTAGTAAATTTAGGAACTAAGGGTATGTCTTCACTACCGGCCGGATTGGCGGACAGCGATCGATCCAGCGGGGATCAATTTATCACGTCTAGACTAGACGCGATATATCGACCCCCGAGCCCTCTCCCGTCGACTCCTGTACTCCTGCTCAGTGAGAGGTGCAGGCAGAGTCGACGGGGGAGTGGCAGCAGTCAACTCACCGTGGTGAAGACACCACGGTAAGGCGATCCAAGTACGTCGACTTCAGCTATGTTATTCACGTAGCTGAAGTTGCGTAACTTAGATCGATTCCCACCCCCCACCCCCCCAGTGTAGACCGGGCCTAAATTCCATCACCAAACTTTGGAACACAGGTGTCTTATTCCTACTTTAATGAAAAGCTCAACTACAGAATCACTACTGATGCCTCCACGATACTTAGGAAGTTCATCCCTGTCATGAATTTGTGAAAATGGGCTCTACTTGGCCAAGATCCTGGGTTATGCTTCCAATTAGACAAGGTAGAAGACAGAATTATAGGTCACCTAAAAGAGCCTAGAAGATTATAAAAATGTGGAGTTACCTCCAATAGAGGAGAAAATATTTCTTACAAAAAATACCCAGACTCTAGTCTGTAAGTTGGACACAGGATATCAAAGCCTGGTTTAATATCTGCAACTGCAGAAGGAGAATATACCAGTCTGTTCTTGGAAGAAGAAGAAAAAACAACAACACAGCAGCTGATCAGATTTTAAACCACCTAGTGAATCACACTTAAGTAGCCAAAGGAGGCAGAGAGCTCATGATAATGAGCCACTTATAACGAAAGAAATGTTTCTCCGTTGAACATGTCAAGTCTGATTCAGAGCAAAACACATTCTAAGGCTTTCTGCAGCATCTGTAACTCTGCATAACCCCTCAGATCATTACCACTGGTTTAAGCAAATGTCCTAGGTCAAAGAAAGATAACTTTGAGCTGCAGAGCATCTTCTGCTGCACAAGGGGAAAATATATATGAAAGGGTGCAGACTCAATGCATTGTCCCTTATGGGATAAACAGCCTCATGGAAGGAATAGGGAGTATGGCCTTTAAAATGCAGTGGCCAATTATGTATAGAGAATTTTGCCCAACCTCATGTATCCACATCCACAACAGTGGCACTCATTATGTGCAACCATCTCTCCCACCCTTGGTAGTCAGACAGAGCAAACCCAAGTGAGTGACCATGTGCCATTGATTTCCCAGTTTATGACTATGCACTTCTCCTCAGCTCTCTAAGAGAACCATTATAGCTTCTGCAGTGTTTTACTCTGTGACCCACCAGTTACAAAAGGAAGTATGCTGGCTGTTGCAACTCCTGCATACCATTGTCATGCCAGTGGTGGGAGAATGAGATACACCATATATGCTTTGAATCCCCTCTCTTACATCCTTGCATTCTTGGCACTTGTATTTCTTCTGCACTCTCCTCCACACTATGCATTACAAAGGATAATCTGAGCCTGTGTGTTCACCCTACTTCAGATGTCTTTGCACAAAAATCATAAACTAAGAATTTTTGAGCATACTGAATTGTCAAATTTGAAAGTGTATTCTCCATTTTTTTTCTTGCAAAGGGAACATTTATAACCTGTATTTAAAATGGAAAATCAAATCAGGCAACATTGCAATTGAGTGTTGGAAGAAATTATTCTGCCCCACAGTAAAAGATTAGATGATTCAATTTGTGCTCTAATTTTTTTTAAGCCACTCAGATACATTGGTGCTTTCAAGACACTTTTCATGTGAGAAATAATTTGGCTGATAGAAATAAATTCAAATCATCTGCGATTTGGAATTTGTAGCAATATTGATAAGAATGGTGGGCATAATGGTGTGACTTTTGGCCTGAGACTTTTGGCCTCGATTTCTCTGGTTCTTATGCCTTATAGCCACAGCCCCCTGGTAGTGCTGTAATGGCTATAAAAAGCACAGAGGAGAAACAGAGAGATGGGGTCAACAAGGTAGCAGTGAAATGATTATTACAGTGTTCTAACTGCTTAGCTCTGCGTTTTATAGGTATTATGTCAGAGGTAAGTTAAGGGGGGGACTTGAAAGAAGATACTGCAGTGCCCTTACCAATTTGTATAGAGGGTTCCTCCCATGTAAAAGGAGCAGCATAGGAAACAGTGCAAAGGTGCTTGACTCATTCATATAGCAGGCATGAGTCAACTGCTTGATGGCATATTGATTTAAAGGTACAACAAGTACCTTGTTTTTGATGCAGGAGAGAAATGCAGAGTGGTGTGATGTAGTCAAAGCAGCAAGCCAAAGCAATGTTCTTA
Source organism: Emys orbicularis (assembly GCF_028017835.1). Lineage (NCBI taxonomy): Eukaryota > Metazoa > Chordata > Testudines > Emydidae > Emys > Emys orbicularis. The sequence continues at coordinate 89,999,090 of NC_088687.1, read as the reverse complement.
ATAAACATGTTTTGAATTGACTTGAGGAGGGCAAGCTTACATTTCTCAAGGCCAGAAAGGAAGATGAAGTAGTCAAGATGGGACATAGGGCTTGGATGAAGATTTTGGATGGGTAGGTTTAGAGATGTGTAGGAAGGAGTGATAAAAGTTAGAAACTGAGTGGATCGGGGAGGGTGGGGAGAATCTAAAGCTTTTCAGTTTCTGACAATAGATAAATAGCTTAACAGTTTTTAAAGCCAGAAAGGGCTATTATGATCATTTAGTCTGTTCTCCTGCAGAACATAGACCAAGAATTTCACCCAGCAATTCCTGCATCAAGCTTATATGTGTTGAGCTAGGGCATATTTAAAAAGAGAGAGAGCTATCCAATCTGGATTTAAAGAGACTCAAGAGATGGAGAAGAAACCATGTCCCTGAGTAAGCTTTTTCCAGTGTGGTATGGAAGTTAGGTGGCAATTTAAGTATTTACCCTATTGGTAAAGACAATATCAGACAGTTCACGTAGGTGAGAAAGTCCCATTTATAAACCTACCAATCCTGAACATTTGTGCTGAACATTTCTTATGAGGTAAATATGTCAACTGTAGTTTAAGTCAATGGGAACCAAGGTAGCACATCACTTTGTAGAAGGAGGCCCTTATTCTGCATTCTTTATTTGGACAAAATTTTTACTGTATCAAATTCTGCTCTCATTTGCAATAGTGTAAATTCAGAGTCCCACCAGTGAAGAATTTTCCTCTACTGTAACTGAGATTAAAACTAGTTTCCATGGAAGGTTTGTCTCAATGAGGAATCCCAAATAGGTCTCATAATAATATAAAGGACACTTTTTAAACTGACAGTTTCGCTTTATCTCTACTTCTCTAGGAGAACCACTCGCAATTTGAAGTGAAAAAATGCCTCACCCTTTTTCAATTTTATATGCTTCTCTCCTGACTCTCTATGGCATTACAAACATTGTGTACATTTTTTCCTATTTCTCTGTCTAGATTTTCATTTTTGTTCCAGCTCTATCTTCTTGGTGCACAATGCAAACATGATTACATTAACTATAAGATTTGGATACTGGTGTGTGAAATGGCACTTAATCTAACTGTCAATAAAACAACTGTATATGAAAAAAATATACATTAGGTACTTCACACAAAACAATAGATAAAAACCTCAGATTTCTATTAAGGGAACAACATTTACTTACAGCTTTATAACCAATACAGAAAGTGTTATTTTTCCCTAGTGGCATCTTCAAGAGCCTATGTCTTGATTTAAAAGCAGTGCCAGTTTCTATATAACAAGAAATATAAAAGGCTAAATTTAATTGAATAATAAATCAGATTATATTGTGAGAGACTTGGTCATAATTGTCGAATATAAACATTTACATTTTGCATAAGGATTAATGGATCAGGTTACTTTAATATAGAGGAAAAATGCAATTTATAACCTAGTGCTAGACAACACTAAATGTCTTAATCTGGTTTTCTTTGAAAGTGAGACAGTGGATTTGGAAGATATGTACAGTACTGAAGTAAAATTTCTTTGGTAAAAAAAGATTAATTAATCATATACTTGTGTTGTGAGATAGCACCAAAAGCCTGTAAGAGGGAAGGAATTTTACATTGTGATGGATATAAAAGTCATGGACATCACCGTGTGCTTATTTCAGAAAACTATTAAAGTGGAAATCCCTACATTTCAAGAAGAAAAAGAAAAAGATGCATTTATAGAGTTGATTGTTCAGTTTTAACTGAGTATTGTGGTTCTGTGAATGTACACATCCCTCTGTCAAAATAACCTTTTACATTTCTTTTTTGTCCAGTAAAACCTAATGTGTTCTGATATGGGTCAAATACAATCATTCAGTATTAAAGAATAAGGCAAACTGGTGACTATTAGTTAGAACTAGTCTGTGTGAATAACATTACCAATGTTGATGAAACATCAAAGCTTATAAAATGTAACAGTGGCCTACTCTAAATGCAAAAATGCTACATTGCAAATGCTTAGGAAAAAGTGATTAACTGAAATTTCTGGGAATACAAACAGTTAAAGTAGCCAAAAGAAACATATTTGGGGAATATCCATAGATATGCCCTTGACACGTTATCCTTCTTCTACTGGCTTCAGGAATTTGGCCAAGAGCAGTAATGTACCCTAGATAACAGATCCCCAGCTGTCTAAAGAGGAAGTAGATCCCATTTAAGTTAATGGCAATTGCAGGTACTTAGTACCCTTTGGGATCAAACCCTTATTTCCTAAATTCTTTGTACCAATCCTGCACTCCTATTTTACTGATGAAGGACTGAAAAAGAATTACAGGATTCTGCCTTTAAAAGTGAACTGCGTATCTCTTACAAAGTGACTGGATACATGTCATTGTGTGGTTTTAGATAAGACCTACGTTGAAGTGACAAACTAAAAAAATGATATGGTCAGATCTCTCTTCTCTATGAAAAATTAAGGCAGGCTTGTATAACATTTCTTTCTTTTGAATTTTATCATTAGTGAAATGTCTGTAGTAACTGATATAATTAAGAATAAAGCCATTTTATTTTAAATATTTTCTACCAGAAGATATACAAGCAATTTTTTTACCCAACATTACAAAAATCTTACAATATGGGTCTAATAGACAATATAGTACCACTGCTGCTGATTTTTAAATTTAGATTTGCCTCAATCAATAAAGTATAAAATATGTTTTAATATTACTCACAGATAAAAATTGAATAATTCAACATTATTAAAATTTTAATTTTTAAATGTGTTTAATAAAGGTCATTTACCATAATTTAAGAGGCTGAGAAAAATCCATGGGTTCTGGAATTCAGTGGCCTTCAATAATTCTCCAGGCCCATAAGTAACTATGGAATTCAATATGCTGGAAAAGTAGGGGAAATGGCAAAGTTAACAGACTGATTCAAATAAATATGCCCCAAAATCAGACTCATATGCCCCTCCAGACAAGGAAGAGGTATTAGCACCTACATTTAACTGCAGCCTAACAATAGCTATACTGCAGGGGTTAGCAGTTACTATAGTTTAAAGTCTTTGTTTTGTTAGAAGAAAACAGAGTCTTACCAGATCACTGGAAGACAAATTCCCATTTGTAAAAATACAAAGGGATGCTCACCTGTGTTCCTGAGATCACTGTTTTACTTTAGGTTAGTTCAATGCTTCAAACAATAAATGAATGAATAAATCACTATAGTGCATTGTATTTTTTATTGAGAAATATGTGGCAAGTCCTAGAAAATGTTCTCAAGCAGAAAATAGTGTTCTCTGTATTTCTGACTAGAATACTTATCACATTTGAAAATATTTATTTCATTTGATTCTAGGAGACCAATTTTTTTTTAAATGCAAGCAATGATGTATTTTTGATAAAGTAGTCCACTATGAATTTTGCTCCTGCATTCCTTGTCCACATAACTTTTCAGGTGAAGTCAATGGGAATTTTAGAAGCACAAAGAATGCAGGATTAGGTCCAAAATTCATATATGGCTGTATGTATATTCCAAATATACACAGGTGATTTTGAGGTTCCCTAAACTGATATGAGTTTGGGAAGGGCACATTACTTGCAAAAAGCAAAACCTTTTTTGAAATTTGAGATAAATATGCAACTTGACCCAAAACATGTGCCAATAAAGGGTGAGACTGTCAGCTAACTACACACACAGGCTGGGATCTTCATCCCTTTTGAACATGGGACCACGCACTTCTCACAGCTTTTCATGTAACCATAAGTTACTGTTTAGAGTCAGACCTTATAATTATTATAGATTCATAGAGTTTAAGGCCAGAAGGAAGCATTATATCATCTTGTCTGATCTCCTGTATATCAGAAGCCATTAATTTTTCCCCATTTACTCCTGTAGTGAGCCCAATAACTTGTGTGTTGACTAAAGTATAATTTTTGACTACAGCATATCTTCTAGAAAGGCATCCAGTCGTGATTTGAAGACTCCAAGAGAATCCACCACTTCCCTTGACTATTTGTTCCAACAGTTAATCACCCTCACTCTTAGAAATCTGTGCCTAATTTCTCATTTGAATTTTTCTGGCTTTTGCCTTTCTCTGAAAGATTAAAGAGCCCTTTAGTATTTAGCCCTGGTATTTCCTCCCCATGAAGGTACTTCAACACCGTAATCAAGTCACCGCTCAATCTTTGTTGATAAACTAAACATATTGAGGTCTTGAAATCTCTCACTATAAGGCATTTTCTACATCCCTCAAATCTTTTCTGTGGCTCTTTTCTGCACCAACTCCCAGTCTACAGCATCCTTTTTAAATGTTGACACCAGAACTGTATGCAGTATTCCAGTATTTGTTTCACAGAGGTAAAATACCAAAGAGACTCCTATTTTGACCCTTCCTTTTGAGGAAGCCTGGTTTTACGGGTGAAGGGAGACCAACAATAGCGATAAAATTTTCAACATAATTATTTATTATCGCAATATCTGGTAGATGTACAATACATGATGGGGGATTGTGTGATATAAAAAGATTGACACATTTAGAATTGACACATTTCAGAGGTCACTGATGGTATCACCACCACCAAATAGTGCGGTCATCCTAAAGTAATGCAAAAAAACCTTTATGCCACATCCCCATGCAGTGAATTATTTGGGTAGATGGTGTACTATGGTTTAAATATGCCATTTTTACACATAAATTAAGACATGAAGTTAGTTAGATTCCCAATATCTTTAAAAGATGCTCCATTGGCAGAAGATTCAGACTATTTCCCATAATCAAAGGCAAGCTCTTAAACATTAAATGATAGACTTTCAATGCTATGTGTGCATTGCTGCATGCACAGCTCCCATCAACAAGAATTGTTGCTGTAATTCCTCAGATATAACCCCAGATATGTCTCTCTTCCATGGATGGATTCACTTGCTCAACCATAGGGGAAAAAATAGATCCATAAAATCTCCTCTGATCTATGCATTGTAACTTATAAGTGATCGTACACAAAGAGAAAAAATTTTCTATGACATGGCTGGAAATGCTTGACACTGCCCCTTATTTCATGACTAACCTACATTTTATTGCCCTCAAGTGTAAGCAATGAAGTGTTGTAAAATATAAAGCTGCTTGGTTTTCAGAGGAGAAGATAACAATAGTGAGGAATATGCCCTCCAGATGTGTGTAGCTCTTTCTACAATACCATCTGAGGCAGGGTGTTGAACAATGAAAGGGGATAAGGTATGCCTGAAGTGGGGATAAATATTATTCCCCTCCAGAGTCATGAAGAGAAAATCCAGCCTGGGACTTTCTTTTCTTTTCAGCAGAGCCCCTTTTGTTGTATGGATCCCCATTTAAGGAAAGATCTGTGGTAAGAAGTAGCTCTAGGCTACAGAGCATCACTGCCAGGGCAACAAGCTGCAGCCTCTCCCCTTGCCCCCCCCCCCAAAAAAAACAAAAAAACAAACCCACAAACAAACCTGCAGGCCCTATGGAAGCTTCATTTGGTATGTCTACACTGCACACTAAGCTTAGATGCTGACTCATGTATGAGCTCCAGCCCCACTTCTGTCCACACACAAAACAGTTTGAGTAGTGCCAGCAAGCACTCAGGATCTAGGTTCTAGGATCCTGGTACGAGGTAGATCAGAACTCAAGTCCTGCTGTGAGTTGGGTCCAAGCCCTGCCATTTTGCAGCTCAAGCTACAGACTCAAGTCACCAGGGCCGGCTCCAGGCACCAGCAAAGGAAGCAAGTGCTTGGGGCAGCCAATGGAAAGGGACAGCATGTCCGGGTCTTTGCTCCGAGAGGGACTGAGGGACCCGCCGCCGAAGGACCCGCCGCCGAATTGCCGCCGCAGAATGAAGTGGCGTGATAGAGCTGTCGCTGAAGTGCTGCCGATCGCGGATTCTCCCCCCCCCCTCTTCGCTGCTTGGGGCGGCAAAAAAGCTGGAGCCGGCCCTGCAAGTCACAATATCTGCAATAGTGTGTGCAGTATGGATGCCTTAGCACAGCTGAGACACCCTGGTCTAGCAATTACAGGACAGGTTTAAAATGCAGTGGGGATGCTCAAGCGTGGGCTTATAATTTTCTAGTCCACAAGCCTGGGTCTCACAGACCTGGGTTTACAATACTGGGTAGTCATCCGCTATAAGGCCTGCAATGTTTGGGGACAGCTCCTATATCCTTTCCTGCAATGGACAGACCCTGCCCCAAGACAAATTTTTTTTTTTTTGTGGGGTGGGGAATCTCAATGATTCCTTAAGGAGATTAACTTCCACAGGTATTACCAAGGGAAGGGGAGTCCTGGCCCAATATTGGGAAGGTCTTATAATTTTTTGTTACTTGTCATTTGTTGTTTTTCTCTTCACTATGCAATGCCCTTTGTCAGACAGTTACAGTAATTAGGCCCATATACTGCCCTCATTCCACATGATGAACTTCCATTGTCATTAATGACAGTTATGTGTACAGAATAAAAGGGGAATAGACAGTTATAAGGTCACACTAAAATGGCAAATGCAAAGTGCATAATTCCAATTCTGCTTCTTCCATCCACATGTATTAATATTCCTTCTACTCTAAGGATTTATGCAGTCTATTTCTACTAGTTTATCTTATATATCTATATCAAATCTTAAAGTTTCATATTCACCAATAGATCTTAATTTCCCATGCATGTCACTTAAAATAATGACACTGTTCCGATGAGCGTACACAAGATTGGATCCTAAACAAGTAGAGGTGAATATCTCAATACTACGAGGGATAAAATAAACAAATCCGATATAAAAATAATAAAGTTTAAAAAAACCTACATATAGGAAATGATTAAGCAGACAAATGCATGTATGCATATATATATAAGCATTATAGCTATAGATGCATATATGTACACATATTAGAAATGGGTTACAAAATAAAAGACAGTTAAAAATACAGAAAGAACTCAGACATAGGTTCAACACAAATAGCAAGGGCTACCAACTGACTGTCAAAAGGTAAATGGACATGAATTGGAAAACTAAAATGGCAAAAAAGAGAACTTACAGTGGACAAAATAGTCAAGTGCAAAATAAAGATTACAAAAAAGGGACAATAGGAAGAGAAAAAATATCTTGTACTGCACCCCAGCCTACTTCTCTTTTCATCCATGTAGAGTGTGTGGGGGAATAGGCCTGGCTGGCCTCCCTTGCACCGATCAGAACATCAGCGAAGACTCGTCATATAGGCCCGCCCTGCAGGCCACAAGCCTGAACTAGGCTAAGTGACACAGCCTGCTGCCAAACTCGGTCAAGGGTCATGACCAGAGGAGGGGGGGGGGGCAAGGAGGGAAAGAATAAAAAGCCCCAGCAGCAGCACTAATGAAATATGTTCATGGCTGATAAAATATAATAACCGCTTGTGTGAAGCAATAGGTAACTTTAGCTGAATGTAAACTGACTAAATGCAGCTTCTCCTTTGGGTGATCTGTGACCCCTCCTCCCCCCGTGATTCCAGCTAAATGCAAGGTAGACAATCATGGTTCTCTTCTGGGTGCTCTGTGACCTCCCCGAATTTCTAGCTAAATGCAAACTGACTAATCACGCTCCTTCTTTGGGCATCCTGTCAACCCCTCCCCGATACACTGACCATAACGCCCCGGAAGGTACCATGCACTCTTCCGAGAATGTACCCTAGCTGGTGCCAGGTTTTGACCGCATCAGACTTCTCGAGAAGCCCTCCACCCAATATGCACCCAATTCTTGGAAAAATAATGAGGAGGGTACCGAGAAAGGGAACAGACCCCAACTCTTTTTTCTTCGTAAATGACGTATAATTTGTACTATGTTTGCGGTTTGTACGAATAAAAGCAGCCTGCGAGCTGTGATCAGGAGTGTGGTTTCTGACTGCAACCCCCAACGCGTTGGTATGTATTGCAATAAACTGGCCTCAGGCTTGAGTCTGTGAACTAAAATCAATGCATGGGTGACTTTTTCCACGACAAGTGTAAGCTCTTCAAGGCAGGATCCTCTCTTCTAACATGTTTGTAAAGCGTCTAGCTTGGAGTCATTTCCCCCTTACATGTGAGCATGGAGCAGAGACCCTGTCTGAATCTTGCCCTCCATATGAAGTGGGATGGGAGGCAGTCATCTCTCCCAACAGCAAACGCTAAATCCCCTAAAAAATTAGTACAGAATCATGTTGTATTAACTTTTAAGATCAACGGCTGACTGGAGTAATCCTAGATACTACACTGGCAGAGGCCAAGGAAAGAGGCAGGCAGTCCAGAAGCCAACTCGGAGATGCATGGTCTTCATCGTGTATGGCTTTGTTACTCCAGGAAATCCAAGATCCACTGCTATTGAAGACCAGATATTCTGCTGCTTCTGTAGGGAGAGGAAACCCATTCCACAGATGGAAGAATTGAAGAAACTCACTGAAGGAGATCTTGTGGTATTTCCTGGCTCTATCTGTTCTCTTCTCCAATGGTATTTCCATGGGATGGAGTGATCAGGCCAAGTAATAACAATTAGTAATGGTCTTTTGGTTTGGCTTTTCAGTTAGGCCAACTTCAGGTTTGAGAATGTAAGCCCCCAGATAAAACAACAGGTTTCTTAAAGTATGTACATTCTAAATCACACCTACAAATCAGGCTCTTTAATATACTTTTTTGAGGTTTCAAAGAATAACTAAAAGCATCTTTTTTCCACACAGTGTTCAAATGATACAAAGTTATTTTCTTTAGGAGAATAAAAACTGACCAAGAGATCAGTGATACCTTTTCAGTTATCCTTATTGTGCTGGCTTAAAAATGCGTTCTCTACAGATCTATGTGTACATTACCTTGAATAATGAAATTGATCATGACATCTGAGGTAATATGAGTTTATTTTATTTATTTTATTATTTATTTATTACCTTGCATTGCAAACAAAGAACAAGTGCAGATGATTATTTACTGCATCTCCTAGGCTGTTTGGGTTTCTTCAAACACAAATGAAAATACATTTAAAGCCCACAACAGTCAAATAAATTCCTTAGATTTATTCCTCAGCATACCCTTGCCAAAATTGTTGGCACTTTGTCAAAAATATCCATTTACTCAGAGTACAACACCTGAAAGCACCTAGATGATTTCACGAACATCAATATATATTTTTTTCCTTTCCACTTTACCCTTGGCCATTTTAAATGTTAGAAGCCTATCAGCTCTGATAATGTAGAGCATAACAATGGGAAAATTAGTCTGCCTATGACTTCACCATACATGCCAAAGCCAATTTACATGGTGAAGCTGTCATTTACCTTTTCTTTCTTCAATGAGCCATTGCAATCACCTATGAGACACCTTAAAACTAGAATAGGAAGCTGGCAATAATGACTGGTCTCTTTTCAAAGGAGTGAAAGAGGAGGGAATGTCCCTTGTGCCCTTTCTTTCACCCCAGCATCCCTTGTTCTTCCTCCTCCCAGGAACTAGAGACAAAAAGCCTCATTGGGTATACTGAAAAACAAGGCTGTAATTTATGCAAACCACATCCCCAAGTGCATAGTTTTAGGCACATACTGATTGACTTCTCTCAGTATTTAAAATTAAGTTGCCTTTAGGCAGCCAAGGCTCTTTCAGGAGCTACTAATGATATTATTAACTGTAAATATTGAAAATCTGTTAGTATCACCTGATTTATATGTGGTGCACAGTACTAGCCTCTCATTCTTAGCCCTGGCTTGTGAAAAGTTACAACTTTGGGGTTTCTTTTGTTTGTTTTTCAGATGAAGGCATCAATAAAAGCAAACTGTATTTTGAACTTCTGTCACAGCTTGTACATGAGGGATCCATTACAATTTCCAAGTGGTACTTTTTTCTCAAAAATAGAAGGGTTGTTTTCAATTGACTCCTCAGTATTTTAAAATAGACACATGCAAGAAATACCAGAGGGCAGATGACTAATTTGTGGATTCCCCCCCCACCACACACAAAAAAGTAGAGACCCTAAGACAATATGAGCAGAAGATGTCTTGTTTAGGAAAATGGGACTCCTCTGTGTTATACACTGGGCTCAATTCTGATATCACTTACACCAGTATAAAAGAAGATTAGCTCTACTGAAGTCTGTGTTACATGGGTGTGAAATCATACCCATCGGGCCCAGTTCAGCTTTCATTCATATATAATCTCCCACTGGGCTCAATAAGAGTTGTACAAATGAAGCTGAATTGGGACTATTGTGGGTGATGCCGCCAGTTTATAAAGGAGATAAGCAGGATTTCCTATGTATAGTGTACAGGCTCCTCTTAGGTCTAATCAATATTTTTCAGCTGCTTCTGAGCATTGTTTTTAGGACATAAATCTCTAATACTGGAGTGGGAGGAGATGGGGTCCTTAGAAGGTATGGTCTCATTTACTTGCAGCTCACACTATTTTAGAAGAATATATTTGATTAAAATAGTAGTAAATGTTATTCCTGCTGACAGCAGAAGTAATTGTTGTGTGAAGAAATAACTGATTGTTTAAAAAGTTTCTGTTTTCTTGCTCCATTTTTACAGTTTAAGGTTACAGTTCTAATCTGATTTTGTGTACAGATGAATTCTCTCTCAATGCAAAAAGATCTCTCTCTACATTTTCTGGTGTCAAATACAAAAAAAAGCTCATGTCCAGTTGTGGAAATGTAAGGGGATTGGGGCTGTTTATGAGGCAGGAATAGGTATCTCATTTTTTCATGTACAACATGTTGCGTTTATAATGAAACTTTCCCGTTATTTTGTAGGTTACAAGGATTAGAAGAACATATTTAAGTAATTCTAAAACATATCTACCAATTAGAAAAATACAACCACTCTAAACTTCTGAAGCAAGCAAGCAGTTAGTCCAAACATATGCCCATCATCTGTCATATGCCATACTCCTAGGGAGAAATTTTGTGGTAATATACTAACTGATGCACAGCTGACAGCCTGGCTGAGATGTACAGAACTGGAGAAAAAGGAGCAAAGGTACTTTTAGTTCAACTTTATGATTCCCTCAATCTGTAGAGCCAGATAGGGGTTGGCCCAGCCCCCAGTATAAGTTGGAGAACTCTCAAGACATATGCCCAGTTACCCACGGCCCCAAGAGGCCATTTTGCCAGGTGGGGATTGTCAGGGTGTAGGGACACCCCAGCCACATCCCTATGCCGGGGGCAGGGAGAAGAGTTACTGTGGAAGCCACTACTGTTTCTATGTCACCAAATGATTCCCTGATACAGAAGGAACATTTAGGTGGTTGGTTAAACTGCTCTGCATCACTGGAATACACCAGAGGATCAAGCCCAATATGTTTAACTTACAAGCTGAGGGGGCCCAAAAGCCAACTAAGCGAAACATGTAAGATAACATAATGGATTCAGAGTTATTTTTATGTTCTATAAGTTGTTTTTTTCCGCTATACTGTCTCCCTTCTGCTTCATCGTTTTCCACACTCATTGACTTCAGCTTCAACAACTCATGTGAGTATGGGGAATGTGGTCTCTTATGACTACATAGAGAACTCTTTGCAATTTAATAAAATTGCAAAAAATCTCTATAGTTTAAAATTTAAATAAATTGTATTATTTACATACTAAATCACAGATATAGTTTGAGAATGATGCATTTGAGCTGAATTTTTATTTTAAGTAAAATATGCAGCACCACAGAAAGACAAAAAAGAAAATAAATAAATAGATTTAAGAACAGAGTTAAGCTATCAGCACTACTGGTCATCTCCGAAATTGCTAGCCTCTGTTACTTCCGCTAGCTCTTTATTAAAAGTTGTGGTAACAAAAAAAGCAATTTGACGTTAGACGGTAGAGAATAGTATATCTGTTTAGTAGAAGAGGCTTGGCTGTGGCTAAGATGATATCCAGTAGAATATAGAAGAGTGAATGCTAAGGTAGAGAGCCCAATCCATTGACCTCCATGGGCACTTGCAGTGCACAAACAATGCAGGATTGGGCCCCAAACATAGAACTGAAAGTAATGCATATAGTGTATCAGCTCAGTGATAATACTTCATTCTTACACTATCATAGCACCACCGAAGATAATTATATTTGTTAATAGCAAACTCATAATTTGACTTCTGGGAATCTCTGATTCTCCTCCTTCAGTCACCTTCTATACCACAAAAGAATTCTACAAATTAACTTTGAGAAGCTTCTATAGATCTTCCTAATAGTGACTTTGGTTGTGTACCCTGTATTGTGAAAAATAAACTAACCTTTTCTCATCATTAACACACATACTCCTCTCCTTAGCAATACAAATTGTAATATTGGTGCAAAGTGCTGACAACTGAGCATATTGTATTTAATAAGCGTTACTAAAATCTATACTAATGCAATCACTGCTTCATCTGTCAATAATTAGGGTGTCTCGATGCCATACTCACGAGAGAGAAAAAATGAAGTGTCAGCATGATTTATAGTCTGGCTGACTAGAGGACCAGCTTGTTTTAGTTACTTTGTCTGAAGCTCAGTTTATAATTGGCTGTTTTTTAAATGCAATGTTCCACTTTGAGCCACTCAGATGATCCTTCAGACTTTAAAACTTTAGATTCCACTTGACTGTTCTAAAGCTGTGTGTGTGTCTATTACAAAACACTAGTGTTGTAATTCTGATGCAACAGCATATGCCCTCAACTACAATACATTTCAGTCAATATACTCTATAATCCCAGAGACATCATGAGCTCGACTTCAGTTCAGCTCTCCTAGGCCGTAACTCCTTGCTCTGTTTATTATGCTGCTGTTTACTGCCTCACAGACACTATTCATTGATCAAGGCCCAGAAAAGTCCAAGTTCAATAAGACAGACAGCACCTTGGCAAAGAGTGCCTTTTGTATTATGACTGTCAGCTGTATGATGGAAATTTTACCATGGGACACAGTGACACTGCTCATATTCCCATAATTCTATTAAGCAATAGTGCAAGTAGTCTCGGTAGACTGAGTAGATGACATATTTACATGAACAGCGAATATTATCTGCCTCATCTAAATTAATACTGAATGAAATACGGAGCTTAACTAGTCAGAGGTCTGTGCTGGGCAAATAGATCATTTTCCAATCACATATTCACTTGTGCCTCATAATGAGTTGGGGGGAAAAGAAAGCAAGCTGTAAGATCAGCTCTAAAAATAGCACCAAAACTCCCTGAAAAAGTAAGCTTACAGAAAGGAGAAGGCTGATGCTAGTACCGTGAATACAGGAATCGCCAGTTGCCACTAGCCGTCTCCTACAGCCCCCAACTAAAACCTATCCTGAAGGACGATCTCCCACTCTCACAGACCTTGGGAGACAGGCCAGTCCTCGCCTACAGACAGCGCCCCAACCTGAAGCAAATACTCACCAGCAACTACACACCACACAACAAACACACCAACCCAGGTACCAAACCCTGCAACAAACCCCAGTGCCAACTCTGTCCACATATCTATTCAAGGGACACCATCATAGGTCCTAACCACATCAGCCACACCATCCGGGGCTCATTCACCTGCACATCTACCAATGTGATATATGCCATCATGTGCCAGCAATGCCCCTCTGCCGTGTACATTGGCCAAACTGGACAGTCTCTATGCAAAAGAATAAATGGACACAAATCTGACATCAGGAATCATAACATTCAAAAAACAGTAGGAGAACACTTCAGTCTCTCTGGTCACTCAATAACAGACCTAAAAGTGGCAATTCTTCACCCAAAAAACTTCAAAAACAGACTCCAACATGAAGCTTCAGAACTGGAATTAATTTGCAAACTGGATACCATCAGATTAGGCCTGAATAAAGACTGGGAGTGGTTGGGTGATTACAAATTTAATTTCCCCAATACTAATTTCTCCCTACTGTTACTCACACCTTCTTGTCAACTGTCTGTAATGGACCACTCTCTTACCACTTCAAAAGTTATTTTTCCTCCATTGGTATCCTGCTGTTAGTTGATTTATCTCGTTAGACTGACCTCACACTTGGTAAAGCAACCCCCATCCTTTCATGTATTTATACCTGCTCCTGTATTCTTCACTTCATGCATCCGATGAAGTGGGTTCTAGCCCACAAAAGCTTATGCCCAAATAAATTTGTTAGTCTCTAAGGTGCTACAAGGACTCCTCATTGTTTTTGTTGATACAGACTAATACAGCTACCACTCTGAAACCAGTTGGCTTATTGCTCTTGTTTGAAAAATGGTACTCTTTTCACAACTTGTCTTGAAAATCAAATAAAACACACTGAAATAGGATAATTTTTGCTGCATTAAGATTAAGTGGGAACATGAGTCTACGTGAGAGACAATTTTTTTGCATTCTTTTTATATCTGCTTGACTGCTGAATTCACTGGGAAATGGTATGGAGAATATTTCAGCGATACATCTAAAATGGAGTTAGCTTTGAAATAGTAAATGTCATTCTCTAAGCCCAAAAGAAACTTATCACCAATACCAGGACACGCCTACATATAATTTCCCATCAGCTAATAACATGTGACCCTGTTTGTTACTCTTATTGGTCAATGGAAAGATTGAAGGAAAATACATTATATTTAGGAAGATTTAAATATTTATGGTTAATAGAAAACATACATAACAAGTAATATATTTTAAAAAATAATTCACAATGCAGTTTTCTGGGGCCTACTTGTGTCTCAAAATATTAGCAAATTCAGGGAGGGGGACTATGTCAGAACTAGCTAAGATTAACCTTTCATCAAATATAAGGTAGGATGGTCTAGATGAAAAATTGGGAACTCTGAATAAGGTAATCAATAAGTATTTTATCATCTGTTGGTAACTAATCAGGCACTCAGAACTAAGATGGACCTAAGGCCTTGGCTACATTTGCGAGTTACAGTGCAATAAAGCAGCCCCGGGCGCCCTAGCTCACTCCCCGTCCACACTGGCAAGGCACATAGAGCGCTCTGACTCCGCAGCTACAGCGCTGCTGGTACTCCACCTCAGTGAGTGGAATAACGTTTGTTGCACCCCCGCTGGAGCGCCGCCGGGGTGCCAGTGTGAACGAGGTGTTGCGTTACCGCGCTGTGATCAGCCTCTGGAAACGTCCCATAATCCCCTTAAGTCAAGTGGCCACTCTTGTCATTTTTGTGAAATCGTCTGCAGGAATGCGGAAATGCCCTTTCAAAGCTCTGTTTCGGAGAAGCCGGCTGCTTATCAGCTCCGAGAAAAAGCAAACAGTAAATGAGAGTGAATGAGAGAGAGGCGGGGGGAAAGGGGGTCTGAACTTACAAGACAGCATGCTGACACACTCTCAGCACCCCAAAAACCCACTCTCTCTCACCCAACATACACACAACACACTCCCTGTCACACTCCACCCCACCCCCCATTTGAAAAGCATGTTGCAGTCACTTGCATGCTGGGATAGCTGCCCATAATGCACCGCTCCCAATGCCGCTGCAAGTGCCGCAAATGTGGCCACGCCAGTGTGCTTGCAGCTGTCAGTGTGGACAGACTGCAGCGCTTTCCCTACTGCGCTCTACGAAGGCGGGTATAACTCACAGTGCTCTACATCTGCAAGTGTAGCCATGCCCTAAGTCACAAATGTATTATTTATGTATGGCCTGAACTTTCCCAAAGTTAGAAGGTGTTCAGTTTCACGGTTTTGTTTTGAGAGTTCATTTGTGTTGAGGGATGGGAGAGGGGCACCTATTGGTCTGTAACCACTCAGGACTACTTTTACATTGAGTAAACTAACTTGGAAATAAATGAGCACAGAAGTTCTTCATTAAGTGAAAAGCAACAGAGGGTCCTGTGGCACCTTTAAGACTAACAGAAGTATTGGGAGCATAAGCTTTCGTGGGTAGTCTTAAAGGTGCCACAGGACCCTCTGTTGCTTTTTACAGATTCAGACTAACACGGTTACCCCTCTGATACTTCATTAAGTGACTGACTCTCACCTTAGTTAACTTTGGTAAACCTCTTACAAGGCTCTTTATTTATTTTGTGGCAAGGATGATTCACTACCCCTATTATCCCCACCATAATCCTATCTAAACCTATCTTCTTTATGATGGTTTCCATTCAGCTACTTATTTTTTGCTAGAAATGCTGCGATTATCACATAACACCTAAATATCCAGGAGCTGCACAATCCACCTCAGGATAAATATATTACAAATCCAGAACCTCCATTTTGCACTTCCACAATGACAATCTATCTCACACATAGAGATTGGTATGTGTTCATTTCAATTGTATATGTTGGGGCTTTTAATCAGTGACCTGATTCAACAAAGCATTTAACCACATGACTAAGTCCCACTGAAATGAGTCAAGCATACTCTTAAGTGCTTTGCTGAACCAGGAGTCCTAATGACTGAACAAGGTTTTAGCTACAGTGACCAAAAGAGATTGGTGTTTACTATTGATTTACATTACGCTGAAGGGTTAACACTAGACACCCTTTCCCAGTGCAGTGACTGAAATCAAATGCCACTGGAGGCAAGGCAGTGATCAGCGCCCCCAATTGTGTGGCTCACTTCAAGTGAGTCCCACTCATCCTTGATTATGCGTGAAGCAGCTGGTAACTTGGCATTTTAAATTGGTTTGCACCTTTTGTCATCTCTGTTGCTCTAAGTATAGAGTCCTACCAATTTATCAGGCATCAAAACTCCTATTGATTTGACTGGTTTAGTTTTGATTGTGAGTTACCAGCATACATAGAACAAATTGCTATTTTGTTGCCTTTAAGTTGAGCCAATATACAGCCCTTTTCTAACACAGATCACTTGTTTGGGGAACTGATGAGTTAACAGGCAGGGCAAGCCTCTTCTGCTTCTGGGTCTGGCCTTAGCTGGAGAGACACTTTCAGTGATACTGAACATCTTTCTAGGATAGGTTCTCTATCTGTATTGTCATCAGCTATTTGGCACCTTATAGAAAGGCCTCTTTATGTCAGTTATAGTTACCAATGGACTACAATACTTTTATCAGCAATTGTTTTGCACACAATATAATTGTGCTCTTTAAGCAGTAACTTTTAGGGGCAACGCACATAAAGGTTTCAGTGAATAAAAATTATCCAACAAAAAGTTGCTGTGCTGCTATATGTCAAACTGCATTCAATGTGAATTTTAGTTTTTCTTTGTTTGATTCCTACTCAAAATTCCTAACCATCTGTACATTAGTATTTGTAAACTAAAGTCACCATAAAAACTAGGATGCATGCAAAATATTTTCACATACGAATACGAAATACATGGAGCCTTAAAGATGCAGACATGCCTAATGGAGCAACCCCATCTAGTGCATTTTTATACTCAATTATACAACAACACACACTCTGTTTACAAAGTACAAAGTCAAAATTGTATGTTTACTACATGGTACTGTTTCTGCATGATCTTTCTTTTTATACATGTACATTTATTAAATGTACATTATTTCCTACTTGTGGACTGGAAATAAAGTATCCCTCTAAATGATTTTTCAGCAGTGCAAGCTTTAGTTAATCATTTGTCTGTCCTCAAAGTTGTGAGGAGTAGGAACGTGGAGCCTATTAATTCTGCACCTTGATGCATGGATGAACTGAAGGAGGACTGATGAAACAAAATAAGATGGCAAAGGGCCAGACTTTTCTGCCTGGGGTAATCTACTGCTTGTGGCACTGATTTTTAGAAGTCCTGGTGACGTGTCACTGTTGGTAGGACTGTACTAAATTAACAAAAAGTTGTTTATTTTAGTGCTGCTAATTTAAAGATAAACTCAGGTTTTCTTTAAGAACAATATAAGAATATTTTGCACTTATTTAGTACCTTTCCAACAGAGCGTTAAGTTTTCTTTACACACATGAAGGAGTTAAATCTCACAATACCTCTGTAATACAGGGAAATATTATCCTATTACAAAGATGAAAAAGCTGATGCCCAGATGAAGCTTCTTATTTTTATAAGTTTTGAGAAACCCCCAGCTTCCATCAACTTGCTCAGCACCTCTAAAAGTTGGGGCTCGTGGGACTTAGCCAACGTAACACTGGCAACTGAGCTTAAAACCTCATGCTCTTCTTCTCTATATAGCAAGAAACAAAACCTAATGCTTGTGGATAGCATTGTACAGTTCCCTTCTTCACAAAGAACTGTTGTGTGTATGTAATAAGGAGTTTAAGATATAACATCTTAGAGCAAGTAAAGGATTTGATGGCTTAGTAGATAAATACTAATCTTTCATTCTTGGACTGCAAAGTAATTCCAGCCTGCGGCCCTACAACACCATACTAGAACACCATTGAATATGTCTGGAATGATTGGAGACACAACAGAATGATTGATACGTCTTTGAAAACCTAAGCTTCAAACTTTCTTACAGACTACCAGAAATGAATGTAAAGACACAAATATATTATTTGTAACCAGTTCCCTTCAGATTTCTTTTAAATTAAAAGAACAAAAAATAAAATAAAATTATTAACTACAGAAAGGCTTTGACATATCAACTTCAAAGAGAGAAAAGTAGTTTTATGGTAACTACTTGTAACTTAATGCCTTTTTCATGTTTTGAATCCTTATTTGTCCTTGGGACAGTAGGTTTCCTCTTGGGTTTAGAAATAGCTCTGCGAGACATGGATTCACATAAAATTGCACCAAGTGCAAGGTTTTCACAGGAGGCAGAGCCTTGTTCATAACACGTGTGACATAATGCTTCCCAGATAACCTTGCTCCTGGCACCACTGGCAGCTAGTATAGGCAACACTAACCTTCAAAAAGGTCAAGGGCTGTGCCAAGCAAAGTAATACTTGAATCCCAAAATACACTCATTCCCTAGGCAATATGATCATTGAAAGGATATAGGGTGGGAAATGGATTCTCCATAAGTCTGAATTCTAGCTCTGTAAGAAATAAGCCAATTCTACTTGTAAACAGAATAGTTTAAGAGATTGTCACAAGGCAATCTTAGGGTGACCAGATGTTCCGATTTTATAGGGATAGTCCTGATATTTGAGGCTTTTTCTAATATAGAAGCCTTTTACCCCCACCCCGTCCCAATTTTTCACACTTGCTGTCTGGTCACCCTAGGCAATCTCTTCCATTGCAGAAGAACCTCAAAAATAATACTACTGACCTTATAAATCCTTTTTTTAAAATCATGCAAAATATGTACATGATGCATCATTTGATCAGAACTGAACATGTACTGAAAACGAGAGGAAGTGAGAGCTGTTTTCCTTTTAACTAGAGCTTCAGGTATTGATATATTTTCAACTGGAAAAATATGGAGCTCAGCAAAGCTGTAATGTATATTGCAGACATGCATAGCTAGATGCTATTGCAGCTTATTAGTAATGACAGTGGACCAGTGATTTCTAAAATGTGTACTGGGAGCATTGCTGTTGTCTTGACCTTTTTTTCTGGGTCATATGACACTATATACTATGCATATATTTCTTTCCAGCCTCACTGACCAAATATCCAATTTCTAGAAGTATTTGGAGACTGAGGGGAACCCCCACAGAGGGGACAAGAAGAGAAATAATATGCCTAGTACTTTAAAACCATTTCAACTCAACCTTTAATTAGGAATAGTTTCAAGACTACATTTTCTGAATGTGGACTTCACAGGTTAAGTGCCTTTATCTACTGTTGATGGTAGACCCTGCCTAAAAGATGGGGAGCCAGGGGGGTTGGAATAGAGGGGGAAGAAAGAGCTGTTCATAAAAGAAGACATATAACTCAGTATCCACAGGAAGATGTCCTTCTCTTAAGCAGAAGAATGAATAAGTGAAGTAGAGTGTGCTAAAAATATGTCATTTGTTAGAGAGTACTATTTTTCATTATGGAATGACTAATTTATAACAGAAATATAACCACCTACTTACACTCATCAAAAATCCTCCTACACCACACTAAGCATGACTTTCCTTGGCTCTATCTTATTAAAAAAAATTCAGAATTGTTCTAAGTTTTAGCTTTCCTGTTTGATTTAAATTGTGAAGTGATCTAAAAGACTGTGTAGTTTAAAACCACAATATTGTTGAATCAACCTCTTGTTCAAATTCTTTTGGATTCTTTGTCTGAGTTTCTTCATGACATATGAAGTATTTTCCTAATGAAGAATCTATTATGCACTGGATGGTATTATTATCACAGATCATCATCTGTGGCCAGTTTCATACAGTTAAGTTTGGTATTTTTATTTCACCTGGAAATATGAAACTATAACAGACTTGAAGGATAATTATTGTCAAATGATGTGGATAGGTTTTCAATGTGATTCAGATATAGTGTACTGTATTTTAATGGTTCTTTCATATTAAGTGGCAATAATTACAACACCAACAAACACATTTCTAGAAATAACAAACATTTTGGGATTCTAATGGAAAATTCTAATTTAGCATACAAACAGCAACTTCAGGTAGAAAGCACTGGATTGAAAACAAGTTATTACAGTATGTAAACAATACCACTTTTACAATACTTTAAATTTACCAGGCAACTTTCTTTTAGAAAGATATCATGGATGCTTTATGGACGGTATAAAATGCTATCACCTATTATCCGAGTGCGTAGACACATTTTGATGACTAAATTAACATAAGAGGAAAGGTTGTAAAATATGCTGTAAGAGCTGTATACCAAACAGCCAGAAAAATGTGAAGGACAAAATCTGTAACTAGCTATTCAGTGTTAATATGACAAACAAATTATTGTAATCCAGGAAACTTGAAAGCCTCTGTACTGTTTATAAATCCAAACTACACTATTTTCATGTGAAGAAAAACAAATAGTTTAACATCAGTTCTTGATGTGTAAGAGTTAATGTATACAGAGGAATAACATACATATATTACTACATACCAGCCAAAGACCTATAGAAATATACGCTCACATATACATTACCTGTATGTACTGTATATGTGAGTTAGACATATCTATATACATATCTACACACACTTTAAATAATAGAAACAGCTCAAAACACTAAAACTAAGGATGTAGTGCAAACATTCAAAGAAAATAACCATAATTGAGTTCATTTTTGTGATGCAACTACTTTAAAAGAAAATACCACAGGGTTGTGAATTAAAAGTCAGAGGAAAGTTCACAGATGCCATCTGAGACAGAAGATGAGACAGATCAAAAGGAAAAGCAGAGCAGTCCAAAAATCTCTGGATGAGTACTCTCTCTCTCTCCCCAGTACTGATCTGTTTCATCAGGAATTCGTGCACAGACTAATAAAGTGAAAGTCATACCTATCCTCATTAGCAGGTCTTGCACACAATTTTTGGTTCAGTTTTGCACAAAAACTGACCTTTCTAAACGGATACAGAATTCATAGCAATCATAATCAAGAGCATACATATTTCAAATTGACATTCAGTGTCTGACCTCAGTTTACCAGAATCTTTATCTGTTGTATAATGTATGGCAACTACATTACCACCTCAACAAGCACACCTGATGTATAGTATTAATCAGAGTTTAGTTTTGTGATTTCCTAAATTCATTTTATATACAGTACTAGATAAAATAAACTTGGTGCTAAAATAAAAATCTGCTATCTTGCACTAAACCACTGTCCCCCTGTTTCTAAAATTCCTGGGAAAAGTAGTTGCAAGGTCTTGGGTTAGGAACACATTGTGCATGTCAGCCCTCAGAGTAACACCTCAGAGGAGATTGCTAGAGCTCCAGAGAGCATAGCTGGCTGATGTCTAAACATATGGAGCTAGATCCTTTGGTTGGGTTGAGCTTGGGCCTGAAGGAGATGAGTTGGAACCACAAAGATAGTTTATGCCATGTTTGGTCCTCCCTGATCCCAAAGCTGGAAAGGAGTTAATTCAGCCTTTGCTTAACTTAGAGCAGCATCAGGGCTGCTCTTTACTCTGTCTTGCTACAATGGAGACAGTTTACTCAGCTAGGAATTGTTGGAGTTCAATAGAGCTTTGTCTATATCTCTGGACTGGTGGAACAATGGCTGACGTAGGGGAATCCCAAGACGTCCATGAAATCCTTTAAGCCTCCTTTGCATCACTGGAGTGGTACTAAAGGGGGCATAGCAGGAGAGAGGATCTAGCTCACTGGGGAAAATCCATCCCACTGACTTTAGTGTAGTTAAACCAGGGCTGAATTTGGGTTACTAGCCACCCCCATATGAACCCACCACCACCACCACTGGTAATTCATGCACAGCAACAAATCCCATGCGCTAGGCAAAAGGATCTTTCCACTGCTTAGTGCATCACTTAAAGTTTGAGAGCCTTCCCCACCACAAGCTTTTTACTGAAGTTGTTCATACAAGTAAAATGAACCAATGAGCCTGAGAGTGGGGAAAGCATGGAAAGGGTGCCAAGGAGGCTAAGTGAAGATAGGTATCGCAACTCTAGGAGTGTCAGCTTCAGGGAGACAGTTTTTTTGCATATCTTATTCTTGTGGAAGAAGGGGGAGGGGAATTTTTCCCAAAACCGCTGATGCTCTCTTTAAACCAACCAACGAAAAGTAACATTGGGGATCACCTTCCATCCATACTGCTTTTCTCAAGGTTGCCCACTGTATAATCCCTGCAACACTGGCCTTAATTGCAAAGTAGATTGCCAGAAGAACACCCTTGCAGTGGTGAAACATCTGGCAGTCTCCAAGCAGTGGCAATTCCTACGAAGTGCAAACCATTTTTAGGATTCACACAATATCCAGTGGTGCTTTTTCAATCACTTTAAACTGAACTTTCCCACCGGGACTTGACTGCATGGCTCATCCCGTGTCTTCTACCATTGTCCTAAAATTAAACTGAGCTCTAACTAAACTCCTGAAAAGGCTGAGAAGGCAGATGGTTTACCAAAGGGTCCCTCTTAGCAGGCTCGGTTCAGGGAAAAATGCGCTCTACTACCTACTGCTCAGTGACTTTCAAACAGGCGTTTGTTTCGCCAGCTTAGCAGTCATGAAGCCTGGCACTTAAAACACCAACATGTTGTGTTTGTCTTTTAGGAGGGTTTTTATATTGTTTACAAGCAAGGCTTGGAGACAGAGAAAATATTCACAAGTACGTTCAGATTCGGCGAGTCATAAGGCAAAGATGCCCACAGAAGCTCTTCGATACTTGGCAGAGTTGAACCTCGCTACGAAATGAGGCGCGAACTCCGCAGTTTAGCTTTGGGGATGTTGCTAGATTAAGTGAAGGGGGGGACCCCACTGCCCCCCGCTATTATTTCCCTAACTGTGCAATGGTGTTTAAATCTACCTAATGGTATGGTGGTCCCTCCGCTGCCCTTCCTCATTTTCTCTCAGGCTGTCTTCTCTTTAACCCCCACATCCCCACTACACACCCCAGGGAAAAGACCACTGAAGAGCCCCGAAACCTCTCCCGTTTTTTGTCCCTCTATTTCCTGCTTTTGATCGTTTTTCCCATTATTTTTCTCCTCTCCCTCGCTCATCTTCCACCTCACCCCAGATTTCGCTCCTGTCCCCCTGTTTATGTCACCCCCCGTTCTGCTCTCTCGGGGGGGCTGATCCCAACCGCAGGCGAAGGTAGAGCTTCACTGGTTCTAAGGGGCATGCTGGGATCTCAGGCATGTTCTCCAACAGCGAGGGAGCAAAATGGGATGGGGAGCAAAATCTTGACACGACACAGTCCTCATGTAAAGTTGTGCTGCTCGAAAAGGCCACCGAGCTGATGCTTTGTTAAGCATTCACTACTTCTGCAATCTGCATCCCAGCCAAGCCTCCTCCGTGTCCTCCACGCGTTGTGGTTTCGTTTTCCTGAGCTCTTCCCAGAGCCCTGTGTGTCTCTGTAGCTCGGTTTTTGGTGTTTTTGGTTAAATCTTTTTGATAGACACAGTGTAGGAGACGGGAACTCTAAAATCTGCGATTGGGGAAACCACGGGAACACGAAGAGCAAAATCTAGCAGAAAAGGCGCAAGCCACCCTACCGATCCAAGGCATTCTTTATAGGGTGCTTGCATATCTAAAAATAAAGATTTTAGCAGGAGATGTCCAGGCTGGGAGAGGGAGGGGGCCTTTAGAGCGAACTTCTACCGGAAAATCAGCAGCCGCTGGGAAAATCTGCTGCTGCTTCCCAGGGTGAGATTAATGGACACACTGCGCTCTGTCTCTGTGCCCAAAGTGCTGATGTAACTGACGAGAGGACAGGGGCTATTATTATTATGAAGGCAGAGGGGAAGAAGCGGAGCCCGACTGTACAATCTGATCTCCAGAGATCCTCCCCCCCCCCCCTTCTCAAAGGACTGCTGTGTGCCTCCATTCCCACCCTCCCCATCCCCACTCACCGGCACCCGAAGCGCCTCCAACTCCTCTAGCAGAGCCAGAAGCAAGGCAGGAGAGGGGAGGAGAGAATAAAACACCCGGAGCATCACGTACCTTGAGCTCCTCAATGTCCAGGTTTGTGGATCTGTCCATAGAATGAAACTAAACGACACGGAGTGAGGCGAACCAGGGAACTTGTGCCAAAATTAAAAAAAAAAAAATCTAGACTCTCAGTTTCCAGCCCAAACTCAGCCTTGTCCTCCAAACCCTGGCAGCTCCTCTCAGTCTCATTCTCCGTGATCACGCCTCCTCCACCGGTTAAAAATAAATAAATAAAATAACAATTCACTTTTTTACTCCTTTACGGATTACAGCGACAGGTGATCTTTCCCCGGTAAATCCCGTGTCAATGAAAGGAGGAGAGAAGCCACACACAAAAAATCCACTCAGTTTAAGATTACTTCTTCGTCTGCAATAAGCTTAGAAACCAGCGAATTGCTGCATCCCAAGGAAAAAAACTGCTTCACTGGACAGCATCCTGCAGCAAATTTCAGGCAAATGTGTTCAAATTGAAGAGAAGAGTATATCATGAAAGCCTGTCTCCGTTATTCTGGTAGCTAATTTAGCACCTGTGAGCCCAAGACATTAGCAATGATCAATTTCACCGGAAAGATAAACCCCCCCAAGTCCTGCATAGACTCAAAAAATGGTTTGCTGCTAAAGGTATTTTCTCAATAAAAAATAAAGATAATAAAGTCTGTAGGGAATGGTCTCCTTTGAAGGTTATGCTAAAAGAGTTTAGAGGAAAATAGGAGGTGGATCTCTTTGCAGAAAAGAGAGAGAAAGGGGGAAAAGAGATTTTTTCCACCTTCTTTCCTGTTTTACTGTCCTTCACCACCAGGTGACTGACTTCACTTCTCTCCTCTCATGGCCAACACTGAGGGGGATTTCTCTCATCTGTCAAAAAGCAACATTTCCTTTCTCGACAAATACAACCCCTGGGTCTTAAAGCCTGCTCTCCCCAGCCACTCTGTGCATTAGCCTGCCGGCATTTTAATGTATTTGTCCCTTTTTTATCATTCGTAGATTGCGAGCAGATATAATCACGCTGGATCACTTAGGATACAAGGACCTCCTTGCAGTTTCCTCGCTGGATATTTTACCCCATGTAGGGGAGATCTTTAAATAAGCAAACGTATTGAATGTCACAGCAGAGCTACTGCTATTTCCTTCACATTTAAAAAAATTGCTTGCAAATTTCAACACAGGGGCTGATACCGTTCACTTGATTTTATTGGTAAAATGCATGTTTTTGTATAATTGTTGATATTATTAATATGAAATGGACAGTAGTTTTAGCAGAACAATACCTCTTTGTTTATTACTCTAGTAATTTCCTTTCTTTTTCTAAAGGATTCAGTGTGCTGAGGTTCTCATGGGACATTAAGCTGTAAATAGAATCAAAATTAGATTTAAAAAAAAAATTCAAATTCCTCCCCACCAGGATCTTGATTTGATCAAACTCATTTTTTCCCCCTGCATTCTGACTGCCACTTGCAGGTTTTTAAAAATAAGACTGTCCATATGATTTCTGTTTTCCTACCTTCAATCTTCTTGGGGCCTTCTTTTTAAATTAACTCTTTGACTAACAGATTTTGAACAGGCATATTCTTGTACTATTGCCCTCTCCTATTGTACATATTCTACAGTTATATACCTACACTTCATTTTCTTGAAGATCTATGCAGTTTTTTCAGTCATAGACATATTTAATAGTTCCAAGCATATAATATATTTTAGTTCAATAAGGGCTTATTTTTTAGTCTGCTGTTCTTCAAGGTCAACATAACGTGAAACTCAGGTGGCTGGGCCACATTCCAACTATGGGGCATAGCCCATATCTTCTAGAATCAACTGTAGAGATGAGGCAAAAACAGGCAAAGGACACTTCTCATCTTAGAACAGACAGTGTGTGACTTTATGGTGCATTCACAATTAATCTGGATATATACTTAATCAAAATAGAACTGCAATTTGAAAAGATAAGTACTTGATCCTTCATTCCAGGTGAATGAAAGGTATGTCTAAATAGAGGACTGGAAAACTGGACACTTAACAAGTTACTGTACGACCTATAGAAATAGTCACTTGAAGTTATCTTTGCTCTGATAAAATTTGCACATAACTATTTATTCTTTAGACTGAAATTGGGCAAGAGACCTGTCTTAACTAGGTCACTTCCTCTCTTAAAAGACATTCCTAAAATATCAAATTCCTAAAATTATCAAATATAATTCTAGTCTACCTTTATTAGACTATATAAAACATCTGATAAAAATGGTCCCTTGAATGGATATTTAAAGTAAGTTTTAGTCTGATATTACATACCAAAACTAGCTTAAAATAAAGTTATGTACGTTGCAAAGTCAGTCAAGTGTTAGGAAATGCACACTTGAAGGTTTCTCCTGAAATCTTAATTCTGCCTTCCTGTGAATATTCATTGTAATAGTATGTGATTATGTAATTAGTGTCTACGTTCTGTCTACAGGAGCTCTGCCTCTTATAATGAAAAGAATGACTCGGCTAGTCAATACCTTTTTTCATCCTCACCATTTAATGTGTGGCCCCATGCTTTATTTACTGCACGTCATCCAAACTCTGAACTGAATATTGAATTAATTTCCTCATAGGCTTTTCTAAAGCATTTTTCATGGTATACTTGTGTGTTTCACAAACACCAATTGATTTATCTTCAGAATTCTCCTGTGAGATAGAAATTTTCATCCCCATTAAATGGATGGGGAAATTTATTAAGAGAAATAGAGCAAAGAGGAGCTAAGTAATTAAGTTGGTTCCTGAAGGTTGTTTCGATTGTGCTTACCATTTGGTTTGACAGATGAGGTGGCAAAGAAGTTTTCTAGAGAATGAGACTAGTGCTGACTTTCCCCCAATTAGCCACAGGTTGATTTTTTATATAAGCCAATAAAGATGGTGCATTTATAGACATTTTATCCATTTGTAGTCCCCTGAATTGGAATAGCATACAAGTACAATGCTAATGCTAAAAAAAATAACAGAATACAGGTGCACAATATCTCAGTGTGTAGCCTAGAGTTTGTCTTTTCCAGGCTACCCCATTCCTGCCATTCTGGAAGATTTTACATTTCCCTGCGTACTGCAGCATGAATAATACAATAAGACAGACTGACAAGAAATTGCCTAGAAAGTAATGACAAAGTTTTGATTGAATTAGTGATGAATAAACTTCAGAAGGTTTGGACATTTGTTTTGGATAAGGTCAAGTGCTTATCCAAACTTTTGGGTTTCCCTTTTCCTTTCTTCCATTCAACAATATCATCCCCCATCTTTTTTTTTCCTCCCCTTTTCCTAGCCTCAAAATCCAAATCTTTGGTGACAGTGTTAGCTTATGAAAACTGCATTGGGTACTCTCTGCTAGGTACTCTCCATATGTTCACACCTCCCTACAACTCTCCAGATGACTACTTGCAAATGGTCACCTGCTACATCCCCTATATAGGGCCTATTTCAAACCTGGCAAGAAGGAAGGTGGTTCATTTCTGAATTCTTTCTGATCTAGCCATTTTAGGTGGGGGCATGCTTAATACAGTTTGAGGTTCAGGTTCATTTTTATTCCTAAGTATAATCCTCTGTGTGCTATGCTGTATGTTAATAGGCACCTTCCAATTCTGAAAAAATCATTATAAAATATTAATGTCTAGCTTTCAAATTAAGCTACAAAACATAGCAAGGATTGTTTAAGTCAGAGAAAAAACATGGTTATGTTGCACAGGCTTTGGAATATATTATTTTTAAATAGCAAGCAGAAATAATGCCATCCCTTTCTGTGAAGAAAGATGTATCCTTGCACTAAGATTAGTTCAGTAATTCAAGTGTTTATAAAGGGAGTCAAACAGTCCAATGGATAGGGAATGTGACTAGGGGTCAGCAGACATGGGAACTGCTCTAATAATGATCTTCTGTGTGATCTTAGACACGAGAAAACCGCAGCTATGTTCATGCCTCGGTTTCCCCATCTTTAAAATGGGGAGAAAAATGTACAAAGATAGATAGGTATCAAAGAGTACTAAGTGCAAAATATTACTATACTCTACCTTGTGTTACTATGTATTAGGAGCTTGGTTTTTGAAACAAACACCATTCACATCTTCAGTTCTGTAAAGTGCAACATGTCGGTTGTTCGAGAATATAAGGTACTCAAACTTTAGTAAGTATTTTTTTCCTTATTACACAATGTATTGTACATGGATTCCTGGATATTTATAGCTTCCTATGAACATTGTTTACTGATCTCCAATCAATACTGTGAAAAAAATTATTGGTAACCACAAATAAATAATTAGGTTGAATAACTTCAAACCTTCATTTATAATTAATTATATTAAATTCAGTAAATTATGATTAAGAAATCCTACCCCACAGTAGGATTTTCTGGAGCACGGATTAGATCATTTCTCTTGGAGATAAACTGGGCATTTACTCGATTGGTCACCCTGAGCCTATTTTATCAAGAATTAATGTTTTTTTTTACAATAATGACATTTGGACTATAGCTTTTGAAGACAGGGACCTTGTCTTTTTTAATCTCAGGAAGGTGGCATGCAAAGTTATATATTTGTAGCAATGATTATAAAATTCATAATACCTCAAGAGTCAGGAGTACACTTTCTCACAAAGTAATGTTTGGTTAGATGTCTCACTCTCTAATGGCATGCTTGCAATTCTTGCTATATTTAATTTTTTTTTAAATAAACATTTTGTACACATGCATTAAGTTATTAGTGCATTTTACAAATAGTGCTGTATTGATTGCTACAGAGATCAATATATTGTAAGAGCTTCATTCTGTTCTCTATGTTCAACAAAATGTGTACCGCCAAAAAGCAGATGCATCCCTCACCACAAGAGTGAGTGCAGCAAAACTGGCACTGTACACTGCCCTCTTGGGGAAATGATCAGTAAACAGTAGTTTCCATCTTTTTGGCAAATGTTTCCATCTTTTGGGGGAATATAGTGAATGTGTAAGACATGCATATACTTACATACGTCTCTTTTACTTATTTTTACATCTACAATTCAGCTCCCATGAGGGTTACCTCCTCTGAGGTACAAAAAAAGTGACATCTGATTCCAGAATCATCCTGAGCCCATTAAACTGGACAACTGGCAGCACGTACTGAGCAGAGCAAATACCTCAAAAAAAGGAATGATCATGGGAAGCCTGGATAGGCAGTAACCTTAGTTCCCACTGAAGTTGATGGGAGTCTTTCCATTAACTTCAGTGGGAGGTGGATCAGGCAGCAGACTCAAGCCAGAATAAGATTCTTCACTATTTATTTAGCGCACATAGCTCAGAACATTGGTGCATAGATCTCCATGATTTCCATTATATATTCAAACAAAAAAAGTGGCTGAAACTACAGAGTCAAATCAAGTTGGCCAACAAGAGTGATCATGCATATTTCATATCCTGTATTTTATATACATGAACATATAGGAAGCCCTCCAACAGTTAGATTAAAAAACATTAGCAACACTTTAGCTTACACTGCTTACCTTTGATTTACTCTGATTATCTCTGTGTTTGCTAGTTTCTTAGGTAAATTTTGTTATATGCAAGGTAATTTTGGGATTCCTGGTTTGCTTTGGGATAATTATTCTAAGCCATTTTTGGAGAGAAAGAAAAAGCACCTCTAGATTCAGAAATGTTTGAGTGGAGGCAGGGTACTGTATTCAAGTGTTCAGACAAAGGTATGGACATAGGAAACCAGTGCTCAAGAGGTGTTGCTGACATGGTGAAGAAAGCAGTTATCTAGAGAAGGAGGAAAGCCCAAAAACCAGAGGAGGTGTCAAGCAGAGACTGACGGTAATAGCTCTTATTTCATTTCTTATATCCTGACTGTAACAAGCAGGGTGAATTGATTTAAATCAAAGTTATATAAATCTCCATTTTTAATCATGATTTAAATTAGCAAGCAGGATATCCTGATTTAAATGCTTGATTTTAATTTTGTTTTGCATTTGTACTTCAAAGATCATTTCATTAAGAAAGATTGATTTTGATTGGTTAGTAAGCATTAAAACATGTTGATTTGCATTGCAACTAAATATAGCCTTTACACTAAACTTGGTGCTTCTTTAGTAACCAGAAAGAAACACTATCTATACACATTTAAGGAATTGTATAGTTTTATATACATGTATTCAGATTCTTCATTTTTATGTTAGGAAATGGTAAAGAATTAATTATTTGCTAGATGATTAATTTTTTACTCATGGTTTGTGTCAAGTTGCATTTAGATGGAAACTGAAATTCAATTACAAATGCACAAAAACAGCATTTGCAAATTTGTTTTGTTAATTAAATAAAACTATCTTAAACATGAATATAAGAAAAAAATTATTAAAACATGTTATTGATAAAAACTGATTTATTAAATGAAGAAAGTATTTTCTATAGTTAGTGAACTCAACCAATTGTTTCTGGTAACATCCTTCAAGATGTTAGAACTAGTAGATCTCATCTTCTTACAACTAATTTTTATTCATAGATTGGAAAAAGAAAACAAGCTTTCCTGCTTTTTCAATTCCCAATCCACTTATGAACTTTGAATGAATTTGTCATTGAACTGAACTATTTGAATAAACCAAAATGAAAAAAAAATATTCTCTCTGCACTTGCAGAAGAGGCTACTGCTGTCAACCCGCTGGTTTAGCGCATCAACAAATTCTGGTTCTAGGTGCTTAGCTAATGACTTCTACCAGTTCAGTGGTTTTGACTTTCTTTAAAACTTCAGCAGCAAACATGTACTGCTTGAATTTATTATATTTAAATTTTAATATATTATTGTAAATTTAGGCCTCAATATCAGATATCATAATTTCATATTTAATTTTAAATAAGGTTATTTTCAAAAAGAAAAGTTTAATTTAAATTAAAAAATCCAGTTTAAAATAAAAATCTTTCTCCCACCTTCCCCTAAAAATAACCAACTTTCTTCTTTCTGGTAAGAAGCCCATAATAGATACAACACCCATAGTCCAACACCACAGTTTGTCAACACTACATAATGCATCATTTTTTTAGTATAGATGGCAGGATTTTGTAGCCTACCTACCAGTGGAACAGGATTGTAACATTTTAATGTTTTGGTTGTGACATGCTGTCTGACCTATGGTATACCACAACCAACAAGACACAGTTGGATATTTCTTACACTTCACTATCAGGCATTTCATGTACCACCATATGCTGCAGTCTGACAAAACTTTATTTTGTATGAGTACTTTCTATTTCTGAAAGAGTAATATTTCTATGTTATGTTGGTAACTTGCTTTAAAAATAATCTACGGATAAATTCAATCAAAACATCTTACATCTGTCAGATGGAAAAATATTTACATATAGAAATGAGCAATTCATTTCTTAGCTGTACTCACTAGAGCACTTATGTCCCTAAATGCTAGAGTTTTTCCATTTGGATCTCTCAATTTGTGGAAATATATGTAAAATCACATGGAACAACACTGTCTTCTCTCAGAGGCTCATACGCATTGTTTATTCCTTGAAGGTCCAGAATAACTTACACTCAAGAAATTCTCCCCTTGTATGCTTGTTAGATACTACATATAAATAATTTGTGTTTAGGAAGAAACAGTAACTTTTGTTCAAGTCTATTCCTTAGTTTGGGAAATCTTTCAGAGCAGATGCATTATGTGTATCTGGCACAATACACCACTTCTTGCAGTATCCCTGAGGAACAACAGTTCATCATGGAGGCTGCTGCTAGCCCTTCAAATGCATAAATTATTCCTCTCTTCAGTGCTACACATATCTGAGGGCATAATCGAGTTTTAGAACAAAAGTATCTCCCTCCAGCACTAAGCAATGAAGTTTGGAATGAGGCCATTTTGCTTAATCTCTGTGAGATACTCTGCTGTAACATTTATAAAGGAAACACTATGCAGTTTCTCTGTTCCTCTCAGATTCTTAATCATTCTAAGAATTTCTTAAACACCTTAAGGCAGACAAATGTTCACATGCAGAAACTATTTTCAGCTTCTAGCTAATGATCATTAAAGCATATAGCATAGGGGTATTCACTTGTTCAAAGGGTTTTAACAGGATATAGAATCATTAGGTCATCAGTTCAATTCTAATTTAGAATTGTGATCTGTTTGGAGGTGTAACTGAAATATACTGGTAGTTTCAATCCAACTCTGAGAGGGTAAGTGCCTAAATCATGTCATTGCCTCAACTAGAACTAGATGCCAGTTTCAGAGGGCTGAACTACAGGCAAGGATTTCCCATACTTTCATGTGGCAATAGGAGGAAAACTGCAGTGTCACAGTCCATGCTATACATGTCAATTAATAGTAGAGAGAGGACTTCACTCTTCAGGGTTGCCAAGCCAATACCTTTCACAAGCAGTAAAAATAGAACAATGAGGATTGTTTTTATTATATTGTAATAGGTTTTCACAGGCTCTTGCTCGTCGCTCAGAAGTAAGGGAAAGTACTGATTAGACAAGTAGAGTTTTTATGATCAAAGAAGAAAACAGAGGAGTTAATTTATTGAAATTCAGCTTTCTTCAAAAAGTTAACAGCACCTGGCCCTTTATTTACTTTTTTATGAGTGATCCGCCCAGGTTTAAATATGAAGTGTGTTAGGATAAGGTTACCTGTGACAGATAGTTTGGTATTTGTAGCCATTCATTTTTAAGGAAAAAAGAGCACTAGTCCTGATAATGCACACTAAATCCAGGAATAATAATGGCACTCACCATGCAGTTGACTTCTCTGCAATCCTGACCTGCACCACTTCTTTTCCAAGGAGACAAGCCTGCATTGCCTTACTCACATAAATCATCTTTTTGCCCGTTGGAACAAAGCTATTTAAAAAGCCATAAAAATGAAACTTGTAATTAAAATACTGAGATGTCCATTTGCCTGTACCAAGAAATCACATGATCTGATTGCAGTAATTCTTTTCCTACTCTCCACCCCTCCTTGTTTGTTATTCTACTCATTGTGTCACATTTAACATTAGACTGTAAGTGCCTCAAGGGCCAAGAACACATCTTTCTATTTGTTCTGTAAAGTGCCCAGAACACTTAAAGCACTGTAAGTAGATGAACAATAATCTATCAGCTCTACATAAATACATACTGAAGAAAGGCAGGTTTATATATTGACACACATGGTTTCACATTTGTTCCCAATCCCTTTCATGTATTACAGTCTACAGATGTAATATTGAGTCATTAGTAGGAACTCCAGACTTAATGAGCTGTTAAGACTCAAACTTGGGGCCTGATCCAGAGTCCACAGAAATTAATTGGAGTCTTTTCACTGACTTTAATGGGCTTTTTATCAGGACCTTAGGCCCCTTTTCAGCAAAGCACTTAAGCAAGTACTGAGCTTGCAGCATGTTTTGAGAATAGCCGTATATAATGAAAATAAACAGCTTTGTGTTGGACCTCTCAAAGCCCTTTGCAAAAGAGGAAAACATTTTCCCACAGGGAAACTGAGGCACAGGAATGTGAAGTGATTTGCCCAAGGTCATGCAGCAGAGTCAGGAATAGAACCTAAGTAGCTGGAGTTCCAGTCTAGTGCACTATCCCCTTGGTACAACAAACATTATTCCCCTTTATACAGCAAAACCTTGGTGAAAATCAGATTAACCAATGGAACTACTCAGCTCCATGAGGGATGGGTTTTTTTGTTTTGATTTTTTGAGGCTCCCAGCCTACCCCCCGCCCCAACTTCATGCACAATCTGGACACAGACCAAGAACAAACATGTCTGGATACGTTTGTTATTTTTACACAAAATTTCATTTCCATTAAGCCTTATCCTTGACTCACCTGCTGTACTCTGAGCACACCCTGGGTGAGTGAGGGAGGTAGGCTAGGTTACAGGGGGCACGATGGCTTGCAGGCATGTTGAGAGGCACCCAGAGACAACATGAGCCAAGGAGGCATAAGCTGTTGAGCAGGGCCTATGGGGGGAGGAAGGGTCTTGTGTGCAGGAGGTCAACAAATGGCTGAGGAGGATGGACAGTATCTTTGTGCCTAGCACTGGTGCATGAAGGGTCCTCCTGGCCCTGCAGCCTCAACTTCTTGGCACAATATGGTAGCAATAGTGTGACGAGTCTTTCAAGTGCCGGTCCCTTGGTGCACAGACACTGCTTCCTTAATACTGGTGCCTTTTATCCCCCGTGCACAATGAAAGATAACTGCAGAGGAAAGTGCTAATGGGATGGAGAATGACATCACTCCATATTCCTTCTCTGTCTCTCTGTCATATATAGGCCAGTAAATTCAACTCAGATTTAAAGTTTGGTTAACCTTTACTATGAACATACAAATAAATATGAAATATATATTAGGGCTGTCATGCAATTAAAAAAAACGAATCACACTGTTAAACAATAGAACAACATTTATTTAAATAATTTTGGATGTTTTCCACATTTTCAAATATATTGATTTCAATTATAACAGAATACAAAGTGTACAGTGCTCACTTTATATTTATTTTTTATTACAAATATTTGCACTGTAAAAACCAAAATAAATAGTATTTTTCAATTAATCTAATACAAGTGCTGTAGTGCAATCTCTATTACGAAAGTTGAACTTACAAATGTAGAATTATGTACAAAAAATAATTGCAATCAAAAATAAAACAATGTAAAACTTTAGAGCCTGCAAGTCCACTCAGTCCTATCCTTGTTCAGCCAATCACTCAAAACAAGTTTTTATATTTGTAGGAGATAATGATGCCCACTTCTTGTTCACAATGTCACCTGAAAGTGAGAACAGGTGTTCGCATGGCACTGTTGTAGCCGGCATCACAAGATATTTACATGCCAGATGTGCTAAAGATTCATATGTTCCTTCATTATTCAACCACCATTCCAGATAGGGTGACCAGATAGCAAGTGTGAAAAATTGGGATGGGGGTGGGGGTAATAGGAGCCTATGTAAGAAAAAGCCCCAAATATCGGGACTGTCCCTATACAATCAGGACATCTGGTCATCCTAATTGCAGAGGACATGCGTCCATGCTGATGACAGGTTCTGCTCGATAACAATCCAAGGTAGTGTGGATTGACGCATGTTCATTTTCATCATTTGAGTCAGATGCCACCAGCAGAAGGTTGATTCTCTTTTTTGGTGGTTCAGGTTCTGTAGTTTCCACATCGGAGTGTTGCTCTTTTAAAACTTCTGAAAGCATGCTCCACAGATTTTGGAAGGCACTTCAGATTCTTAAACCTTGGATTGAGTGCTGTAGCTATCTTTAGAAATCTCACATTGGTACCTTTTTTGTGTTTTGTCAAATCAGCAGTGAAAGTGTTCTTAAAATGAACATGTGCTGAGTCATCATCTGAGACTGCTGTAACATGAAATATAGGGCAGAATGCAGGTAAAAGAGAGCCAGAGGCATACAGTTCTCCCCAAAGGAGTTCAGTCACAAATTTAATTAACACATTTTTTTAAAAATGAGCATCATCAGCATGGAAGCATGTCCTCTGGAATGGTGACCAAAGCATGAAGGGGCATATGAATGTTTATCATATCTGGCAAATAAATACCTTGCAATGCTGGCTACAAAAGTCCCATGCGAACACCTGTTCTCACTTTCTGGTGACATGGTAAGTGTTTTGTTTTTGAATGCAGTTATGTAACAAACAAACAAACAATCTACATTTGTATGTTGCACTTTCACAATAAAGAGATTGTGTAACACTGACAGACCCTGGTTGTCGACAGGCAGGATCGAACTGGGGAGCTCTGGAGCTTAGTGCATAAGCCTCTACTGCATGAGCTAAAAGCTAGCTGGCTGTTAGCTAACGCTGTACAGCAGACTTATTTTATCTCTCTAAGTGGTCTTAGTGTCACCAGATGGGACAGAACACCACACCCAGGAGGTGTGGGGGTTACAATTGCAGTATAATACTTGTATGAGGTGAATTTAAAAATATGGTTTCTTTAGTTTCTCATTTTTACAGTGCAAATATTTGTAATCAAATATAAAGTAAGCACTGTGCACTTTGTATTCTGTGCTGTAATTGAAATCAATATATTTGAAAATGTAGACAAACATCCAAAAATATTTAATGAATTTGAAATGGTGTGCTATTGTTTAACAATGCAATTAAAAATGCGATCACTCACAATTTTTTAATCTTGATTAATTTTTTGAATTAATCACATGAGTTAACTGTGATTAATCGACAGTCCTAATATATATATATATATATATCCTTTCCGAATGAGTGATACTCATCTGAGTAAGGGTTTGCAGGATCAGGTCTTAATCCTGGCACCTCTTTTAGGAAATGACTGACAATGAAAACAAATTATGCTTAAATTGGTGATGACTGTAGGAAGTGCAGAGATGTCCACTAGGGATCAGAATGAGTTTCCCTTAATCTCTGAATCCTAAAATGCATACTGATTTGTAAAAAGAACATGTAGATGCATTAATGCAATTCATTTCACATTTTTATGTTCTGTATAAACTGAATTTTTAAAATTAAAGTTGGGCACTGAAAATTTCAGTGCTTGATTTTACTATATCAGGATTTTTAGAGTTGTGTACAGTAAAATTTTAAAGTTACTTGAAACACTCATAATGTGATCAGTAAAAGCTACTTTCCTACTATTCTTTGTCTTCATGTTTCTCCCTATCACAGGAAGAAATATCATCTAAAGAGATTTTAAATCTATTCTAAAGCCATAATATTTTTCAAAATCATCAAAACCAGAGGTAATTCTTTGCAAGATAATTAAAATCAGAAACGATCAAACTGAGGTATAAGAGAGAGCCCAAGATTAAACAGTGTTCATTTTGTTATGTTCCTCTGCATATTCTGATTTCTCTTCACCATATTTTAATATTATAAAAAACACTTGTATATATTATGTGAGTGGGCTAATAGATTTCATCTTTACTTCTAGCAGTATAGTTAATAGCAAGCCAGAATATGCTATTTCCAACCTATTATATTTTTTCTACTTTTAAAACTGATTTTAACTCTGATTCCTATGGAAAGGGAAGTAGAAGAATGTTAATAGTTTAAGCCACCCAATTCTCTTCTGCAATTAAAAAGTGTTGTTTTTTAGTCCTCAGGAACTGAGAGAAACTGCAGCACTAGCACCTTCATTTGCACTGGCACCTTCTCATCTTTCAGTAAGATTTAGTTGTCCATGTGCTAAGAACCTTTCAGCTGATTCCCTCAGCTAAGAGTCCAACTTTAAAATATCAAAATATCACCCTATGAATATCCTGAATGGGCCAGTCTCCCAGGATCCTAACCCAGGTCTTAAAATATTGGTGAAGCCATAGCACTGACAGACTGCAGCAGTGGAGCACATCAGAATCTCTGTCTGGTTGACTCCTAGGAACTCTTTGCCACCAACCATGCCCCAATCCCTCTTTCCATGCCAGGGGCTCTTTGCAGGCCCCTTACTTGGCCACTGGCTGTTTCCCTCCTTTGCCTCTCTCCCCAGAGGAGCAGGCCTCTATGAACATAAGTACCTTTCTTCCCATGGAGAGCGGGCTGACTGAGGTCTGTTACCTCTCCCCTTGCCTGGTTCAGGCACGTGAGGAGGTGGCTTGGTTTTAGGACGGAAGCGCTCTCTGGTCTTCCTTGCTGACTGAGCCTAGTGTTGCTGAGCAGAGCTCCTGTCTCCTCTCCACAGCTGTTAGGCAACAGAGGAAGTGCCAGAGCTGGTGTTGTCACTTCCATCATCTCTCTCCCCAGCCTCTCTAACCCAGCCCAAAAGCAGAGGAGGCTTGGAGGCAACCACGATTGTCCACCCTAGCTGAAAGCTACAGGGGGAGGGAGTAATCTTGACTATGTCCATGCTGGATCCCTGTCTCCCCAGACTGGAACTATCCAGTTTCAGCTCTCTGCACATACTGCATTACATACTGTGCATTGAACACTGTTGTGAGAATAGCAGCCTCTAATCAACTAGCAGGGCATTTTTTATTGTCCTTTGGAGGGGACTGGATGGGGTGGCAAAGGTGCATGTAGAGAGAAGCACAAGTCTCTACCCATATAGGATGCCTCTATGAATTGATATGTATGTGTAATTCTATTTTTGTTGGTGACCAGCAGAATTTTTGTTCTATTTGGGTGTGAGCTGAAGGAATTTTGAAACATGAAGGTGTACTGGAGTTCACTCACCTTTAGGTCTGGGGTGGTGGTGGTGGGAAAATCAGCTCTCATTGGGCCTAGGCCCCCTTACATTTTG
Organism: Emys orbicularis; assembly: GCF_028017835.1. Classification (NCBI taxonomy): domain Eukaryota; kingdom Metazoa; phylum Chordata; order Testudines; family Emydidae; genus Emys; species Emys orbicularis. Next base: position 89,960,598 of record NC_088687.1, on the reverse strand, counting down.
TACTCCCCCCAGCAGCCCTTCTCATTCTCCAGAACTCAGCCCTCTGCCATAGTCACTATATATAGTTTTCCCCTTCCAATGTAACAATGTCCCACAAGGCCATCTGCCCATGTGCGGTCTGAAGCACTCTTCTGTAATTCCCAGTCTGTGCCACTTTCCCAGTGACTGGTAAGGGAATCCAGGCCCTCCTGCTTACACAGTCACAATAGCCCTTCTCTGCAGAACTTTCACGCCATAAAGGTTATATATATAAACCCGCCACTTTGCACGCACTACGAGAGTCAACATCATCAGCATCACTTACCTACAAACCATCCAGGAAGATCCTGAGCCATACTATCTGCTCCATCTCAGCAAGGTTCCGTGGTCCTCCTGCGAACTCCATCTTGAAGCAGTAGAAGGTCCGGAGCTCGACAGCCACTGCAGGGACTAGGTTCCTAGTCAACTGTCTGCTGTCCACTTGCCAGTCATCACCATCATCCTTCAAGTATAAAAAGAACTATTTAGGGATACCCATAGTTTGCTAAGGGTTAGTTTGGAGTTGGGCTTCAGGCCCAACCAGTTCCAACCACTATGATGTTTTGCTCTGTTTATTGTTTCTCCCCCTTAAGTGTGTTCACCTTTTCCAAATAAATAACTCTTTGTTTGTATCTTATGCTTGGGTTAAGTTTTATTTACCTGGGGTGCTGGGTGGGGGTATGAAGGACTTTATTTTACCAGGTGATAGATACTGGGGCCAAATCACAATCTTCTAACTAAGTTTAATTGTTGTCATAACTTCTTCAATACAACTCTTCCTTTCATATCCTGTCTTCCCCACAAATCCTCTGGAGAAACCCCTTCTTTCAAGGACAGGATCTAAGGGCTTTTGCTTTGATCCCCACCCTACATTTCCTCCTATCCACTTCTCTCTGTGCAGAACAAAGTTGTAGACTCTATGTTCCAAACTTCCTGGCTTTATACAAGCCCAGCAGGAGCAGGCTGGGTTTCATCTTCAATTAGTGCCTATCAATCAAGCTTCTCTTCCTCAGGTGTGACCTATAAGGTTAATTGACCCCTTCTGAGCCACCTTAACCTTGTTAGGGCTGGTGTGGCATGAACAGTGTGTCTATCTATAAATTACTACCTTTAAAAATGTGATATTAAGAATTATGTTGATGTCTGCATCTCATGTAAGTAAAAGAACATAAGAATGGCCATACTGGGTCAGACCGAAGGTCCATCTAGCCCAGTATCCTGTGTTCTGACAGTGGCCAATGCCAAGTGCCCCAGAGGGAATGAACAGAATATGTAATCATCAAGTGATCCATTCCCTGTGGCCCATTCCCAGCCTCTGGCAAACAGAGGCTAGAGACACCATCCCTTCCCATCTTGGCTAATAGCCATTGATAGACCTATCCTCCATGAACTTATCTAGTTCTTTTTTTAACCTTGTTATAGTCTTGGTCTTCACAACATCCTCTGGCAAAGAGTTCCACAGGTTGACTGTGCATTGTGTGAAGAAATATTTCCTTTCCTAAAAGATAGTAAATGAAAGGGAAGCTTTTAATTCTTTCAGATGAGATGCTATGGGAAAGCTTCTTCTATAAAATGGACTGAGCTAATACATATGTGTAATTGTCACTATAACCTAACAAAGGTTATAGTCCCCTTATAGTCTCTCTCCCCTACCCCAGAGAGGCAGGAATTGCAGAAGAGGATTTGCTAGTACTTCCCTCATCAGCTGAGATATATCTGTTTGAGTGGGTGGTCTGGACAGCACTCTTTTCCTTTCACAGAGACCTGTATGGTAGCCACGTCAGTGCCTCTCCGCAAACCAGTGAGTCTGGGAGAAGAAGGGTGTTCCAGTGATTAAGGTGCTAAGTCTAGGACTTGGGAAACCCAGCGTTAACTTTCTGCTCTGCCACAGACATCATGCATGTACTTAAGTCAGTGCTTCAGTTCCCTTTCTATAAAATGGGAATACTACTTCCCTACCTCACAGGGTTGTTGTGAGAATAACTACATTAAAGATTATGAGGCACTCAGATACTGTAGTAATGGGAGTCATACAACTACCTTAGTAAAACAGAGATAATACTCCATTTAGATTAATAAGACCATTCATACTTCAGTTATTTTGTCAACATGTCTGCAGAGTGAGGCAGATATCACCGCACCAGGTACATTTTCAATCTTTTCTTCACAACAGTGAGAACTAGAAATTTTTTAAAAAATGAAACTTGTTACAGAGCAGGATATAGGCAGTCTGGCCTGGTAGGCAGCGCAGGAATCAGGTCTAGTGGGTGGAACAGGCATCGGGGGGGGGGGGGGGGGGGGGAACAGGACGGGACGGGGGACAAAGCCAAGGGTCAGTCCAAGTGTCAAATGCCAATTACCAGATTTAGCTACCAGAGCCAGAACCCGGAATTGAAGCTGAAGATCAGCTGTAGAATCTCCATCATTGGAGATCTTTAAGAGCAGGCTAGACAAATGCCTGTCAGGGATGGTCTAGATATTAATTAGTCCTGCCTTGAGTGCAGGGAACTGGGCTAGAAAACCTCTGGAGGTCCCTTCCACTCCTATGATTCTATCAGAGCCAGGTGAGATGCCAAAGCCCAGGGTCAAGCCTGAGTCAGGGTCAGATATTAGAGGCTGGGGTCAGAGCCAGGACTGGTAACTGATGATTGGCAGCAAGGTGTAAGGGCAGGTACTGGAGGAGAGGAGAGACAAGGATCAAGTATGGAGCAGGACCCCAGTGGGAACAGAAAAAGGGGCAAGAGCAGAGCAGGAATCAGGAACAGGGTTGGATGCAAGAAGCAGGCTCCACTGTAGCCAGAACATAACTCACATTGTTGCTCAGACCAACTTCCTGTGCCTCCTTCTGGCTTAAATAGCATGGTTGGACCACTCAGTGAAGCCTGGCAATCCTCCAATTAGGGCTCCCATGGGTGGTGCCTTGGCTGAGGCTATAGTTTTACAAGCTTCTCAGGCCACCAGGCTTCAGTAGACATTGGGTGAGGGCCAGTATGGAGTGGTTTTCTAGGGACTCCTAGGCCTGGGTTCAAGACCTAGGTTATCACATTTATGATCTAATCCCATGACTCCAAGAGCTAACTTATAACTTTATCCAATCTTGGCTGTAAGAGCCCCTTTACTGGTGTGATCTTACAATAGCTTTTTGAATGCTTTGGCCAAAGTATGCAAAACTATTGATTTTCATGTAAAAATGACTTCACTTCTTTATGTATTGTTTACCCCTTTTTAGCCTGAACCAATATTCAGGGCCTTGTGGGTTGTTTCCATTAGGAGGAAAAACTGATGATAGAGTCACATGTTCCTTTGATGTAGTGCTGTTTACTTACAAAGAATGTTCATAAAGTCCTGTTTCCCTGAACACAGAGGTGTAGTTTCCCTGATCATAGTGCCAAGCTTGCCTTTCCAGGTAGCACTCTGTCCAAAAAGGTGTCTCTCTTAGTTTTTTTTTCAGGCCACATTCCAAGAGCTTCTCTGGCTGTCTTCTCACTTTTCTGATCCACTCAGCTTGCTGCTGACCCTGCCCCCCCTCTCTGTACTCACGCCCTAGCCAAACCCTTACACCCACAAAGATCAGTTTTTCAGTGGCCTGGCATGTGGCCTGTGTTGTGGGTAGTGGCTCCTGTTGTTTCCGCTATCATACTGAAAAAGGAGCTTAACTGCTTACATTTATCCTGAATGAAGGGCATCTACCATGCCTGCCAGCTTCTATCCCCAACCTCCATCATAGCAATATTTATATGCATAAAACTATCTATTCACAAAAAGCAGATACAGTTGTATTGTAGCTGTAAAACAATACTAGTGTAGTTGTAAAAATGTAGAAATATAATTTTTAGATGTAATCTGTAGTTTTTCATAGCTTTTATAAAAACATTGTCAAAGATAATAAGCTTTTGTAATCATATAAAATATTTTAGAAATGATCTCTTATATGCAATTACATAACACTTTAATTTTCAATATGGCACATTGTTATATATCATACACTGAATAAGGAAAATAATTCAATTTTTCCCTCATTTATTTTTAAGATGAAGATAAAGATGTTCAAGATAATAGACATACAAACTGTTTTCAGCCAATCACCAGAATTGATTTGTTAAAAAATATATAATGTGCCAGTTCCTCAGCTGGTATAAGTTAACTTAACTCAGCTGAAATCAATAAAGCTATGGCAATTTACAGCTGAGGCTCTGTCCCATAAGAAAGATTCTGAAACTAATAAAACGTACCACCTAAGTAATTTAACAAAAGAAAACTTCTCCTCATGCCAGAAAAAGAAACAGAATTATCTGAATTTATAAAGTTATTTTTTAATTTTACTTTGTAAATTAAATGGTGTAAGTAAAAAGACTCAGAAAATCTTGTATATGTTTCTGACTTTCTTTTTTCACTAAAGTTGGTGCCCATTATTGTTTGCATCTATTCTGAAGTCAAAAGTAGCCAAATTAAAATATGGATGCTACAAAATATTAAGGGCTGCATTTCTAGCACACTGTGCAGGGACCATGTGAACAAGAACAGAAGTGTCATGTGGCACTGAAAATTATGTATCTATTTATGCAGCTGGCCAAAGATATTACTGTTGTCTATGCATGCACATGAACAAAATTAAAAATGTAGATATATGGCAAATATTAAAATCAGCATTATTTATTTATTTAAAACACATAGACAGCCTGGCACCGGCACTTTGTACTGGACTGATGAAAACTTACTGTAAATTCAAAAGCCACAGATCATCTATGCAGGCCCTGGGCCAATTCTTGCAGGCTGTGCTCAGGGCTTGATTCTTCAGTTCTTACTCAGGCAAAACTCTCATTAGAGGTCTTCAGGCAACTGGGCAGAATAAAGCGATTAGTTTCTATAGGAGATAAAAAAGAGAGTCTACATGCATAGAATCATGTTCAGCTCTTAACAGAGCAAGATTGATGTGGGCCTCATACAAGGGCAACCATCACAAATGAAATGTTACATCAGCAGTCAAATACAGTGGAAATTTGTGAAGAAATTGAAGCTGGAAATGAAGAGAGAGACACCTTTTGATAAACTGGAAAACAAAATCTAAATCTTCATGATTTTTCCTATTTTATCATAGTTATACCTGTTCCAAACATCTTTACCTTACCTCAGGCTTTTGGCCCAAGACTGATTTTGTGAGATTTCTCAAGTTCTCAGGGCTGCCTACAAAATCTCAGGATTTTCAGCTGCACCATGTCTGTGAATGCTGCTTATGGCACAGTTGCAAGTAATGCAACTATGAAAGTTACACTGAGGCAATAGGAATACAGAAATGAGTCCAATAGGCTGCAAAGAATATTAAACTTGAGCCTCCCTGTTGCCCAGATTCCCTTAAAATTGGGCACATATTTTCTAATTTAAAAATAGTGAATAAATTGATCTGATTTTGTTTAAATGGCAGGAAAAAATTCCATGAGACGTGGGTCAGAGGTAAGAAGAAAATGCTTTGGATTGGTTTGGGTCATTCTTGTCCTGTGAGGTCCCCTGATGAAAGATCTAAATAGCCCATTTCATATTTGAACATTGTTGGGATAAAATTGGGATTTGCCATTGCAAAATAAACGATCTGAGGCAAACTATCGGTATGATGATACATAGAGCTGGGTGTCAGCTGGACATTGGATGTTCCATAGCTCTCATCACCTCACCAACTGCCTTGATAGACATAAATATACTTTGAACAGGAGAGGTGACTGAAGAACACCTGGTGGAATCTTGCATGAGAGAGCTCATGCTACCTTCTGGTATGCCTCAGAAAGAATTAGCATTAGCAGCATTATCTTGCTCACTAATTCCCTGTTATAGAGGGATGATACTGGGAAGAGCAGCCTGCCAGAGACTCCAGTGGGTAGGCTCAGAGGCACCCAAAGTAGGGACTGATGCACTGGAGGGAGAGGGTAAAATGGAGCCCACTTGGGGCCACTTCTCCCCACTCCTCTCTCCTGGACCCAGAACTGTGCATGGGAGCCTCCCCGCATATACTCTGGGGGCCCTAGGGCACAGGCGGTGCCTCCCCTCCTACTTGCCACTTCAGCAGCTAGGAACAGGAGTAGCAAAAGCAGGGACGTCTGCACATTCCAGTAAAAACTGAACATACTCAGACTTTCTCTGTCCTGTGAGGATTGGCTGTTTGCTCCAGTCCTCTCCCTCCCTTGACAGTCACTTCATCTCAGCTTCACACCACACCTACTTCTCCGCCCCTGTCCTGTCCCCCACATTCCCTTTCTCTTCCCCTTTCTTTCCATTTAGCTGATCCCTTGCTAAGTAAACCCATCCAAAATAAATAAATCATGGAACTAACATGGACGTTTGTTGCCATCCCATTGTTCACTCTCCTTGTGTGTTCTATCCCTTTTCCCACCCTCTCTCTGTCTTGTTTTGTCTCATTGTCAGCTGTATCCATCTGTTGCCTCGTCTCTTATACTTTGTAAGTTCTTTGGGGGAAGAACTGTCTTTTTTTTCTGTGTTTGTACAGCACGTAGTCCTGGTCCATGACTAGGATGGCTGCAGTTGATTTCTGAGGCCTTGGCTACACTTGCCAATGTACAGCGCTGTGAGTTAAACCTGACTTCGTGCAGCTGAGTAGGGAAAGCGCTGCACTCTGTCCACACTGACAGCTGCCCAGCGCACTGTCGTGGCCACATTTGCGGCAATTGCAGCGCTGTTGGGAGCGGTGCATTATGGGCAGCTATCCCACAGAGCACCTTTTCCCATTCTGGCGCCGTGGGTTGTGGGAAGGGGGCGTGGGTGCGGGGGATTCTGGGTCCTGTCCCAATGCCCCGTGATGCATCGCTTCGCATCCCAGAAATCCCTTTGTTTCCGTCCACCTTTGGCGCCATCTTTCAACGGTTTCAGAGTGCAGCGCGATCTGTCTGCGGGAAATGGAGTCCGAACTGCTGAGGCATATGCTGACGAATCTCACCAGCATGTCACGTTTGGCTGTCGAACTATTCCTTAAGATCCAAAGTGACAGTGAGAGTGAGGGTGAGGAGTCCGACGATGCTATCGAGCCGCGTAACGCGTACGACACGAAATTGCTTGTGGCATTCACGGACATGCTCAGCACCATGGAACGCCGCTTTTGGGCTCGGGAAACAAGCACTCAGTGGTGGGATCACATCGTCATGGAAGTCTGGGATGACAAGCAGTGGCTGCAGAACTTTCGGATGAGAAAAGCCACTTTCATGGGACTGTGTGAGGAGCTCGCCCCCACCCTGCGGCGCAAGGACACGAGATTGAGAGCTGCCCTGCCAGTGGAGAAGTGGGTGGCTATTGCAATCTGGAAGCTGGCAACTCCAGACAGCTACCGGTCGGTCGCAAACCAGTTTGGAGTGGGAAAGTCGACCGTTGGAATCGTGTTGATGCAAGTTTGCAAGGCCATTAATCGCATCCTACTCAGAAGAACCGTGACTCTGGGTAACGTGCAGGAAATAGTGGATGGCTTTGCACAAATGGGGTTCCCTAACTGTGGAGGGGCGATAGATGGGACGCACATTCCTATTCTGGCACCACCCCACCTAGGATCCGAGTACGTTAATCGGAAGGGGTATTTCTCTATGGTTCTCCAGGCGCTTGTGGATCACCGTGGGCGTTTCATTGACATTAACACAGGCTGGCCCGGAAAGGTGCATGACGCACGCATCTTTCGGAACACTTGGCTGTTCAGGAAGATGCAGGCCGGGACTTTTTTCCCAGAGCGGAAGATCATGGTAGGGGAAGTTGAAATGCCCATTGTGATCCTTGGAGATCCCGCTTACCCGTTAATGCCGTGGCTCATGAAACCCTACACAGGGAGACTTGACAGCAGCAAGGAACGGTTCAACTACAGGCTGAGCCGGTGCCCAATGACTGTGGAGTGTGCCTTTGGCTGTTTAAAGGGCCGCTGGCGATCTCTGTATGGGAAGCTGGACTTGGCTGAAAACAGCATTCCCGCGGTTATATCTGCGTGCTGTGCCCTCCATAATATTTGTGAAGGGAAGGGTGAAAGCTTCACTCAGGCATGGACCTCCGAGGTTCAACACCTGGAGGCTGAATTTGCACAGCCAGAGAGCAGGGCTATTACAGGGGGCCAGCGCGGGGCTGCAAGGATTAGGGATGCCTTGAGGGAGCAATTTGAGGCTGAAAACCAGCAGTGATATCTGGTGCCCTGCACAGGAGTGAAGTGCAGTAGTTCCAATCTTTAGGAATCAGTGTCTGCTTAGCAGACAAGCAGACTTGCAGTGCCTGTTTAGTTCCTGGGCTAAGGAGTCTTTTACTTTATGCAATAATAAAGAATGTTTTCAAAGCCAAAGAATCCATTTATTGAAAAGAAAAAAAAATTATTTATTGAAAAGAAACAAGGGGGTGGAGTGAGGAACAGTACAATCACAGATTCGCATATGTCCTGTCTGGTGTGCTGTGCAGTGAGTGCTGCACTTCAGGATAGCTATACTGCATGGTGATGGGGGTTGAGTGCAGAGGGTAAGGGTCGTGGTTTTCAGGGCTGGGTGGTGAAGATACTGGTGTTGGAGGCAGCGGGTGGCGTGAAGAACATGGAAGTTGGGGAAAGTGGGTTGGAGGTGACAGTGGGGCACAACGGAAAGAGTTTTGGGACAAGGGCTGTAGGGGGGGGGTGGCGTTTGTGGTACTGCTCCTCTTTCTGCATGGCTACCAGCTCCTGGATAGCATCTGCTTGGCGCTCCAGGATGCTTATGAGCCTATCAGTGCTTTGCTGCCGGTGCGCGGTGCTTTGCCGCCGGTGCGCTGCATTTTCCTGGCGGATCCTGGTTTCTCTCTCCCTCCAGTCCTGTGCTTTCTCATTCTCTTTAATAGATTGCCGCATCACTTCTTGCAGCATGTCTTCTTTGCTTTTTCGCGGTCTCTTCCTGAGTCTTTGCAGTCTCTGAGCAGGCGATAAGAGGGACGGCTGAGGTCTCAAGGTTGATGCAGCTGTATAGGCAAAATGCAACATTTAACAGAGGCAGCATTGTTCATACCAGACAGAGTAATGATCCCCCCCACACTTAAGGAGTAGAAAACACACAGGGTCTACACAATAGCATAATTTTCCCATCCGAAACAGAGCACACATATCCCACGGGAGCCTCACAATGGTGAGTAAGGGGGACTGATTGTTTCAGGGCTGCACTGTCCTCTGGGTTTCTGTGCCTTGGGGAGAGCCAACAGCTTCAGGGGGCACCTACACTGAACACTGTCCCAACATTTTCCACAGGAGTTCGTCCTGGATGATATCTCGCTGCTGAGGGTGACCTGGGAAGCAAGGGAGGGTATTCTACTGCAATGCAGCTTCCGCCCTGGCCCATATGCAGCTTGCCTGTGTGCAGCAATGGTCCCCCCTCCCCTCGCGGCACAGTGGCGCGGACACGTTAGCCTGGCTGGGACAAGGACCACGGCGGCTCTCCCGATAAACCTGCGCAAACGCATTGCACACGTTCTGGATGAGACATTCGAGGAGATTACCGAGGCCGATTACCGCGATGTGATAAACCACATCAATGCACTATTCCGCATCTAGGCATGCATGCCTAACCCTCCTCTCCCAAAGAGCCCGCACCGAAAAAATCCCTACCCGAAAAAAAAACCCTGCTTACCGGGATCCTGCTCTTCTGTTTGTCCTCCACCAAGTACCGGCCGCTGCGACTGGCTACCTTCCTCCTGGCTCGAGAAGAGCTCCTGGCTGCATGGCTGCAGGGATTCCGGGGTGTTTCCATCAGGCCCACCACCATCACTCCCGTTTTCCTCCTCCTCCTCCTCCTCCTCCTCTTCCTCCTCCCCCCCCCCCCACACACCGGCTCTGAAGTGTCCATGGTGGTGCTCGGAGTGGAGGTGGGGTTAACCCCAAGTATCGCATCCAGCTCTTTGTAGAATCGGCAGGTCGCGGGGGGAGCACCCGAGCGGCCGTTTGCATCGCGGGCTTTGCGGTAGGCACTCCGCAGCTCCTTCACTTTAATCCTGCACTGCAGGGGGTCCCGGTCATGGCCCCTTTCCATCATGTCCTTTGATACCTTCCCGAAGGTATCGTAATTCCTACGGCTGGAGCGCAGCTGGGACTGTACAGCTTCCTCCCCCCAAACACTGATGAGGTCCAGCAACTCGCCATTGCTCCATGCTGGGGCTCGCTTGGCGCGTGGAGGCATGGTTACCTGGAAAGATTCGCTGATAGCACTCCACGCCACGCCGGGCTGAGCAAACAGGAAGGGGATTTTTAAAATTCCCGGGGAATGTAAAGGGTCGGTCACATGTTTGGTTACCTGAGGCCAGGGCAGTAGAGTTTGAACTGATGACCAGAGTGGCTAGAACAGGCATTGTGGGATACTGCCGAATAATTCTGGAGGCCATTCACAGCGCATTGGGCGGCCACACTGGCGCCGCAGCGCTGCAGCGGCAGCGCTGCACTCGCTATTCCTCTCGGAGAGGTGGAGTACATGCAGCGCTGCAACCACGGAGATACAGCGCTGCAAATGCCTTGCCAGTGTGGACGGGGAGTGAGTTACAGCGCTGGGGGCGGCTTTACAGCGCTGCAACTCACAAGTGTAGCCAAGGCCTAAATCATCCATTGCCTTTTTCCTTAACATATCAGTGGCATTTTGAGGCATTCATATTCTTTCCTTTCTCACCTGTGTGAGATCCTGATTTACAATAAGAGAGGTTAAAAGAGACGAGGGCTTCTAAAAAGATAGATTATAATGATATAAAGAGAGAAGATTCTCTGTCTGAAATCAGTCAATGTCTTTTCTCTGGCCCCCTCACAAGGCCCTCACTGAGATGTAAGTTTTACTATTGTATGAAGCCTTCAGTTTGCTTTGCAATGGTTTTTTTTTTGTAAATAAACATTTAAGCCAGAATGCTTTGTAATTCCTTTAAATAGGGCTTTTTTGAAACATCTGAAAGAGAATTTGTTTTGACAGATAATGTATTGATCACATTGTACAAAGGCTACTCCATTCCTCACTGTTTTCTTTCAGAAATTGTGGGAAATAAGCCACTGAAAAAATGCACCGTGAATTTGTCCTGTTGAATTTATTGAAAAATGAAGGAGAATTTTTTTTGGCAGAAACAGTTTGAATTTAACTAATCTAGGATGATTCCCTCCAACAAAGAAAATCTCTTTGGTGCATATAAAACAGGCATGGTATATTAAAATGAGAAAGCATTTTTCCTACATGTTTTTTCTCCAGAAATGTTGTGTAGTATTTCTGTGCATTGTTAAAATGCGGTCACATTCTGCCATAGCGATGGCTGTATTTCACTGGTAAGACTGAGTTGGCAGTTCCTGAAAATATAGAGCCAGAGCCTGCCCTGTGTCACACGCATATATTTTGGGAGATAAGGGCAAGGGAGCTTTTCACTCCATTCCTATCAGTTCTGCACCCTATCCTATTTAACATTTTTTATCAAAGATGTGGAAGAAAACATAAAATCATTACTGATAATGTTTGCAGATTACACAAAGATTGAGAGAATGTGTAAGTAATGATGAAGACAGGTCACTGATAATGAGTGATCTGGGGTGGCTTAGTAAGCTGGGTACAAGCAAACAATATATGTTTCAATATGACCAAATGTAAAGTCATACATTTAGGAACAAGGAAATCAGGCCATACTTACTGGCTGGTGGACTGTACCGTGGGAAGCAGTGACTATGAAGAACACGTGGGTCATGGTGGATCATCAGCTGAACATGAGTTCCCAGTGCAATACTGTGGCTAATGTATTTACCAGCTGTATAAATAGGGTAATATTGAGTGGAGTAGAGAGGTTATATTGTGTTTGGCAGTGATGTGATCACTATAGGAATACTCTGTCCAATTCTGGTGTCAACAATTCAAGAGGGATGTTGATAAATTGGAGAGGATTCAGAGAAGAGCCATGAGAATGATTAAAAGACTGAAAAGCATGCCTTATAATGAGAGACTCACGGAGCTCAATCATTTAGCTTATCAAAGAGCAGGTTAAAGGGTCACTTATAAATATCTTCAGGGCAGATCACAATCTATAAGTATCTCCAGAAATGTGATAACAGAGGGTTCTTCAAATTAGCAGACAAACGTGTAACATGATCCAATGGTTTGAAAACTAAGCAAGACAAATTTAGACTGGAAATAAGGTTTAAATTTTTAACAGTGAGGGTAATTACTGCTGGAACAATTTGCCCAGGGTTATGGTGGATTCTCCATCACTGGGGATTTTTAAATCAATATTAGATGTTTTTCTAAAAGATATGTTCTAGTTTAAACAGAAATTAATTCCAGGAAGTTCTGAGGTCTGTGTTATACAAGAGGTCAGAGGCGATGATCTAATGGTTCCTCTGGTCTTAAAAATCTATGAATCCATTAATCCAGCATATCCAAACATTGGCAAAGCAGAATTTTAATGTAGTATTTGAGAACACTAGGAAAGAGATTCTGTCTTTGTTGTAGAAAGCACTCCATAACATCCAGGCAGTATGGTGTTCAGGGTAGGGTGCAAAGTTAGGCACCCTATATCCCATAGCTGCTATTTATTATTTGTCAGAGCAGCAGTAATTCTCTTGCCGGGTATCACCAAAGGTATATGAAGCTCACTATGTAGTGATTTTGACCCCACTCCCTCCTCTCTCTCTTTCATACACGCACACACATTGCTTACAGTGGTTTTGTCATGAGTCTCATAATATTGAATGTTTTTTATTAAAGCCCCAGCTGCTGGAGTGAGCTAATTGCATGATCATTTCAGTATTCATTAAAAAAAAGAAAGTATGTTTCTCGCCCTTATGTTTGCAAAGTAAAGCTTGAAACTATGATGCCTACTTGCTCAAAAATCAGAGGGCAAATAAAAGAGCCAATAATCGATTATTTTTAAGATTGTATGATTTTGGGAGGCCTGACTCATGACTTTTCAATAGTCTTAGGGTTAGGAATACTTCACACGCACACTCACCTATCCACACACGGAAAGCATAGCTCAGGGAAGCAGAGGCAGGAATAAACCCAGACTTTGTATATATTTATAAAATTGTTTGTGTCCTTTGTGGATGAAAGGAACTGAGCATATGATTAAACTAATCTATGTAGATTAGAGATGCAGACATATGAATATGGGGGTATATATAATATATACATATATGGTGTTTTCTTTTCATAGTGTGTTATTGTTCTGTATATAGGTTTTGCTGCTATTATGTTATTAAACACTCAGAGTGGAATTCACAAAGTTATTTAGGTGCCTTACTTCCATTCAGTGAAATTAAGTGCCTAAATACCTTTATGTATCCCACCCTCAGAAAATATTACTGAACTTTAAAAAATTGATATATCTCTGTGGAAATGTAGTTGTTTAAGAAGCAAATCTGTGCTATTGAAATTGTTGTTTAGGCTGCAGAGGATTTCATATTGTGGATGCAATGGACTATATATGAATACAGTTTTCTAATCCCCTTGCATTATTTGGTTACCTCTCTCACACTAGCCTAGTTTCACTCTATATTTTATCTTCTCATCACCAGTGTCATCATTAAAACCAGTTGGTACTGGTACGCTAAAACACTGCGGCAAACTTCTCTCCAGCAGAGCCCCATCAATGGCAACTATTGATTCAGAAGTGCATGTTGTGACTAACCCAGCAGTATTAGATAGCGCTGTTTCTTACTTCTTTTTTTCCACCTACACTTGGCATCAACTGCTCTGCAGACTAGTTCCACTGCACATCCATTGCTACCTAACATTGTTTTAATTCAAACGGGAACCAACTAGCTATTGTAGGAATTGAACTTCAGTCTTAAAAAGCAACAGCATGTACTGACTGCTTGTTTGGCTATGAAACCTTTGAAATATGTAAATTCTCCTAGTATGGTCATTTGTTATAGAAGAAAGCCGAAATCCTTAAATTATTGGCATCATATGATCCTACATATTGACAGTATACTGTACTATATGTGAATTTACCAATGGAATATCATAAAAAATTGCTGCTTAAATAACCCCCATCAATGTGTTTGATATTCACTGTGACTAAAGCATCTGATGACAGCTGATTGTGCAAAGTGTGGCTCTAGAATGTGCACAGTAGGAAGACATCCTTTCAGCTCACAGCATTATTGTAAGAGTCTCTGGAGGGGCAAAATAGCTGTTAGCTTCTGTCTCTGGTTAAATGCTCATAGCCATAAGCCCAGCTGCTATTTTTGCTCAGAATGAAGGAACAAGAATAAGTTAAGTGCTCTTTAGTTCCATTTTTTCACTTATGTGCTATTCATATAAACAATTAACTTCACATACTTCTTTACTTATCCCACTAGAACAGCACTGCTGAGTCAGCATTAGTCACTTCTTCTCTTGTAATGGATTGTTACTAGATATTTTTCTTCAGCCAGTGAAGATCCAGAGCCGTGCTCATGTTATCCACCTATAATTCTTTGATGCAGAATACCTGACAGGACTTGAATCCTATATTCTGATCTGTCTCTGCCATTAGCCCTGCACTCATTCTGTCCTCCTCTTCCGTGCCCTTCTGTTTTTGTTTCTCCACTCTGCAGTCCGACACATTGATTATATGGCTTTTATTAAAATCATCTTCCTGAATAATGAAGACAACATAACACATCACTAAGCTATCATGCGTTCTTTGGCTGTAAACATAATCTGCTGTTCATATTCCACTGCTTTGGGCTAAATTAGGGTTGCCTCTTTTGAATTATTGGTCACACAGGCACATTCCTCTTTCCCTTCATTAGTTTTAGGCTTAAAGCCAGCATGAGATGTACTTCTCATTCAGTTTTCTTTTTCTCTTTTATTTATAGTCACCAAAGCTTAGCCTCAAGCACTCCAAAAGTTTCACTTACACACTTACTTAGTTAGTGTAGTTTTTGATGAAACTACGTGACAGATTTAATGCACATTCCTGGTGCAGTTTAACTGACCTAAATGCTTCCCAATGTGTATTACTTTGTTAATTTGTTCTTCATAAGTTAAAAAATAGACTTTAGAGGGGTCTAAATTAGCTGTTACCACTCAAGAAAGATCTTGGAGTCATTGTGGATAGTTCTCTGAAAATATCCACTCAATGTGCAATGGGAGTCAAAATAGACTTTAGAGAGTCATAGAGACAGGTGGAAACATTTTTTTATGCACATTGGAAAACATTTTTTATTATAGTTGGGATTATGTTTTTATCAAGTACATTCTCTACGGTATGCAGGAATGTCATTGCCTAATATTAATAAGTGCTTTATGCAGCCTCTTTCTGTGAATTTCCAGTGATAGAATGTCTACCTTAGAACTGAAATACTGGCATTCTGGAAGCAGCAGTGGAAATGTCGGGTCAGACTCGAAGCTTTAATTTTCACTCCTGCCTATTCCAGAGCTGTGGGGCAAACCTCACTTCATGATCCTACAAACAAGATGGGAGAGATTAATGAGAGCATTAATATGTAAAAGTTATTATGCTAAGTGGTTCTACTGATTTTATTATGCGGTATCGAGGCTCAAATCTACTCCATAATTGCAAAAAAAAAAAAAAAAAAAAGTCAGAATAAAACAGGAAAAAGTTATTTAAAAAACTCCAATTAAATAATTCCCTTCTCACCATGGTATGGAAAAGACTAAAAATTATGTAAAAGATCTCTGGAATTTGACCTGGGTTCAAAGCTTCCAGTGAGTTAGTGATTGGGAAGCTTCACACCAGTTATTCAGTTAATTGGTTCTAGAGCAGGGCTACTGTTAATATTTTAAAGATATTTTCTTTAACCACCCAGGCCTGGTTTGATCATTTTGACTTGAAGAGAGAATGAGACAGTAACAAGGAGCATTATTTATGTGGCTGACAAGCATGCCACAAGAAACACCCTAAAATGAGTTGACCCTATACTGTTTCTTTTGCAAATCTCAGTGCCAAAATCTTGTCAGGAAATAGTTGTGGCTTCTGTAGCAAAGAAAGATGCCGAGTATTCCTCCTGAATAAACCCCTTCATTACATGTGCATGCAAATACATTTACAATCCTATTTCATCCTATACTGACTATTTCAAGTTGTTCAAAAGACCGTCTCTGTGTCTTTGCTTTCTGCTTGATGTCTTGCTTTCTGGAAGTAAATTGATATCAACTGATGTGATCTAAATCCAACTTGTATGCAGTGTTTATGGCTGACCAGCCCAGCATACTGTAAACTTCCATGCTACAGTCTACTTGACAGGATAAAAGACTCACTTCTGGGATTGCTGTCTGACATGTGCAGAATCATTCTCAACACTGCAATCCCTAAGGAAAAAGCTTTTATCCTGTCAGAGACTTCAATCCCAGCCTTAAAAATAGATATCTATACATATGTATCTACATCTGCCTATCAGTATAGTAGGAGATCTTATCTCCAATGCGGTCAAACATTTGAAAGGAAGTGCATTATTAAAATAAAATAATAAATTACCTAAGTTTAATTACAGTGTTACATATATTAAATTATTCAATATACCCTGTATGTGTTATCTGTTTCCTAAAAGATAGTCAGAGGCATAAAGGACTTCCTTTTATGAAATAAACAATTGCAAAATATAGTACTTTCAATTAAATTTAAGATTTTCAAAGGACAGACAACTTTTAGATCCATGGAAAAAGGCAATGATTGATCAATTAATTCCACTTCAACTTGCAAATCTCAAGAAGGATTCAAATGTACTCTAGTTTGTTAGTGATCATTTTTATTGCAGCTGCAAAAAAAAAAATTGCAAAGTGCCAGTTTCAAAAATTGTATAACAACATAGTAACATTTTCCCTTGAAGTTTTATTATTATTTTAATTTGAACTCATAAGAGTGTGTGAACTGGTTCTAGCTAGATACTACCAGAGGACTTCAAATGAAGAGGGTTCTAGACCCCATTAATTCATATATAGTATTTCATCCAAAAATCTACATTAAAAGAAAATTAAGGTTGCAAAATCTAGCACTCAGAAGTTAGGAAATGGCAACATTTAGGTTATTTGTTCAAATCTTAATTGGCCTCCCCACTGCACGTTGAGATACAGTCCATAAATAATTACATAACCACATGCCATTTTCAGGGAATTCTGATAGTCCAGATGGTTTGAACATACAAACAATTCTCCCTAAATGAGATTCCAATTCATGACTTTCTGTCAGATAAGTTCTGTATAAATGAAATAGAAGGTAAGGGAGGCTCTACTTAACACACTGGATGAAATTCGGTCCCTGTTGAAAACAATGGACTTTTGTCATTGACTTTATTGGGAGCCATAATTTCAGCCACTATGTGATGAATATTTTGTTGCCATAAATTAGTGAAGGCAGATATTGCAATCCTCTGCACTGTCTTTGGGGGCCATTGTATAAAATTTATGAATGGTTCATATATAATTGTGTTCTTCTCCAAAGGGGAGGATTATCACAGCTGTTACAGGAACTAAGAATGGGGAGGGGGATGATTAAGGTGAGTCACTGAGACGAAACAATTCTGGAGAGGGATTGCCCTCCTGGAGCAGTTTGCACTTAGGTCCAACATTGGTTTTCCAGGGACTAGAGACCAAAGGCAGGGCTTTTGGTATAAAAAGATGAGCTTGAGTTGACTCAGGGTCTTCTTTCTGATCCCGCAAATGGATAGGATCTTCTGTAAGGCCCTGCAGGGCTGGAACTTGGGGGTTCTGGGCTGCTGCTACCTTCACATTGCCACTGGAGGACCCTGTGAGGCTGTGCTTGGCAGGAAGCACCAGCCAGCAGGACCTGAGTGGTGGCCCCTTGAAGCCCACTGTTTGGCCAGTTCCAGTATTTAAACCAGGAAGCCATGAAGGGGAGCTGTTTGTGCAACAACACAGACTGTCTTCCTGCTTCTGCTCCAGACCCTGCTTGTAGTAAACCTTAGGCTCCAACTTCTGACCCTGGTATGTCCTTGACTGTGCTCTTTGATTGCTGTCTGTAACCTGGTGCCTGACCCCAGTCTCCTGG
Source organism: Emys orbicularis (assembly GCF_028017835.1). Taxonomy (NCBI): domain Eukaryota; kingdom Metazoa; phylum Chordata; order Testudines; family Emydidae; genus Emys; species Emys orbicularis. Next base: position 89,942,634 of record NC_088687.1, on the reverse strand, counting down.
TAACCTGACCCTGCCTGCCTAATGATGCCTGAACCTCAGTTTTCTCTCTGGCCTGTTGTGGACTCTGACCTGCTGGTACCTGACTCCCAACTCCTGCTCTGACCACGAGGTCTGACTGCCATCATCCTGGTAATGACACCTTCTCTCCAAAGGAGGGTTGTCTTGGGGAAGGGTTGGAAAGACTTTAGCCCTACTAGGGCCTCATGAGACAGATGGTTGACTACTGGTATGTGTAGTAAATGTTTAAATGTTATTGTTTTTCTTACTTTGCCTTATCTGTAAATTTCAGTTATTGATAGAAATATTTTTTCATTGTTTTGGGAGTGTTTATTGAACCTGACTTACTGACACAATTGAGAATCTGAAAGTGAAGCTGTTTTTGTTCTAGTTGTGCATCGTCACCCCAATCCAGAAGAGGTACACCTCTACCCTGATATAATGTGACCCGATATAACACGAATTCAAATATAACGCGGAAAAGCAGTGCTCCGGGGGGGTGGGGCTGCGCACTCCGACGGATCAAAGCAAGTTCGATATAACACGGTTTCACCTATAACGTGGTAAGATTTTTTGGCTCCCGAGGACAGCGTTATATCAGGGTAGAGATGTATTGGGAAGGTGTTTTTAAGATATAAGGTCTCAGTTCAGCCAAGGTGCTTAAACACATGCTTAATTTTCAACATATAGGTCCCATTGAAGCAAGATGAGACTAACTGTGATTAAAGTGAGGCACATTCTTAAATTTCTTTTCTAAAAAGTATGCTATAGTGCAAACAGAAGTTATGGGCTTGAGGCAGACATTATCTGGTGATAATTGGTCTGTGCTATATAGAAGGCCAAACTAGAAGATTACAATAATCTCTTTTGGCCTTAAAATCTCCAAATCTCTGGGGTCCAATTCAAGAGTACACCCCATATATCTAGATTCTTTTTACTGCTCATTATCATGGGATCTGAGCACTTCCCAACAGAACATTAGAAAAAATCACAATAGGCTAATGGTTTAACTATCTCATCTTTCTCTCTATTTCCCCCAAGTCAGTAGGGGCAATTTAAAAAAAAAATTCTTCATTCTTTTCTCTTTCCTCCCCTCATACTCTTCTCTCTCTTTCTTTGCCTTTGCCTCTTTCCTCCTTCTCCTCTCTGTTGTTTTGAGATGTCTGTGGGAGAGCTAAATTGAAGAACTGAGTTTTACACTTTGTTTTGAAGGGAGTGAGATTAGTGGTCATTCCAATCTCCTCTGGTAATGAGTTCCAAAGCCTAGGACCTGTTCACGTACAGGGCCATCTCCCGCTCTTATGGGCTTCAGTCTGTAGATTGATAGCTTCATTGTTCCTGGGGGGAGCTGTCAGAGTACATTATTATTACAAAAAGTAATTCTCCAGGCAATATCAGCTAACTCCTTAGAGGGTGCTGTGTGTATTCCTCTAGATCAGAACTTAGGCCTGGTATTCATTTAAAACTTAGGATAACCTCGCTACTAAGGAGGTAGATTTGCTATGGCAATGATGGGAAACAACCCTTTTGTCACTGTAGCAAGTGTTTACATTACAATGCTACAACTCTTGTAGTGCTTTAACATTTTTTAAAAACTGCCCCTACTGACTTGGGGGAAAATAGGGAGAAAGATGAGATAGTTAAACCATTAGCCTATTGTGATTTTTGGGGGGGGGGGGGGGGGCTGTAAAGTTTTGTTGGGATGTGCTCAGATCCCTTGATAATGAGCAGTAAAAACAACCTAGATATATAGGATGTTGTACTCTTGAATTGGACCCCAATTAAAGAAGGTATTTCAGAGATTTGGAGATTTTAAGGCCAAAAGAGATCATTGTGATCTTCTAGTTTGGCCTTCTATTTGGCACAGACCAATTATCACCAGATAACTTCTGCCTCAAGCCCATAAATTCTGTTTGTGCTATAGCATTCTTTTAGAAAGATATTTAAGAATGTGCCTGTAGCATAGACATACCATGGTTAACACGTGTTAGGGCAGAATAGAATCCAGTACCTTTTCCCATAGCAGTGTTGGCTCTTTAAGCACTAATAGAATATGTAGTGGCAACAAAATATGCAGATTTGAGCTGGAAGGAGATAGGTACTGTGGCAGAGCTCCGACCTTGTCCCTGTGGGCCCCGCGCTTCCAGGCGGCTTATGCTAGCCTCAGAGGCTCACGCAACCCTCCATGTAGCCCTTCTCTCTCTAGGGCCAGAGTTACATTCTACTGAGCCCTTTTCATCATAAGCCAGCAAGGAGGTTGGTGAGAGAACTCCCACAGTCTCTGTTGTCCCTATGGGCTTATTCCAGAACAGTTTAGCCTCCTGTTCTGACAGAGGCCTGTCTTCCCCTCCAAGGAGGTGTTTCTGTGGTGGTGGGTTGGGGGGGAACCCGGGCCTGCCCTCTACTCTGGGTTCCGGCCCAGGGACCCTAATGGCAGCAGCTGTTGGCAGCCAACCTTTCACTGCCAGAGTTGCTACATTTCACTGGCCCACTTCCCCACAGCTCTCCCACATCTCTCTTCTTCACCCTTACCTTAGGGTTCCCTTCCAATGGGTTGAGGGTGTCTTCATTATCCAGCTCTTCAGCCACACTTCCTCTCCTCTGGCTCCCTGGCTCTCCTCAGCCTGACCCAGTGAGCCTTTTTATAGTATCAGAGGGGCCTTAATTAGAGTCAGGTGTTCATATTAGCTTAACGGCCTCACCTGACTCTTTGCAGGCTAATTGGAGTCATATGTCCACCCTAGCCTAGAGCAGCCCCTGCTCTGGTCAGTCAGGGGACAGAAAACTGCTTATCCAGTGGCCAGTATATCTGTCTTCTACTCCTCTGCTGTACCTAACTGGCCTGGGTCTATCACATATCCCTCCCCCTGCTCAACACGTAGGGGTTGGGCAGCTTGGGATGCCAGACAGTGTACACATGATAAGCCATCGGCGTTGTCATGGCGACTCCCCGCTCTGTGCTATATGCGGAACTGGAAAGGTTGGAGGGATAAGAACCACCTGGTTACCCTTGTGTTCTTTTCCTTGTTCCGTTGCATCCATTGAAGAGGGGCATGGTCAGTCACAAGGTCAAATCTGCGCCCCAGCAGGTAGTAACGCAACGTTTCCATGGCCCATTTTACAGCGAGGCACTCTTTTTCTACCACTGCGTATTTTTGTTCCCTCGGAAAGAGTTTCCTACTGAGGTGGAGAATTTGGTGTTCCTCTTCCCCAACCATCTGTGAGAGGATGGCCCCTAACCCTACCTCAGATGCATCTGTCTGTAGGATGAATTCCTTGGTGAAATCCAGGGCTATCAATACGGGGTTACTGCAGAGGGCAGTCCTTAGGTCCGCGAATGCCCTCTCTGCTGCGTTGGACCATCTGACTGGATCAGGACCATGGGCCTTCACTAAGTCCGTTAGGGCACTTGCCCTTGTGGCAAAATGGGGGATGAAACGCCAGTAACACCCTAGGAATGCTTGGACCTGCTTCTTACGACTTGGCCGTGGCCAATTTTGGATGGCCTCTAACTTATTCAGTTGGTGTTTTACCAGACCTTTTCCTACCACGTAGCCAAGATATTTGGCCTCCGTGAACCCCATAGCACATTTAACAGGGTTTGCCATAAGGTCAGCACTCCTGAAGGTATCAAGGATCGCCCCCACCTTCTTCAAATGCGCTTCCCAATCTGGGGTATGAATCACCACGTCATCCAGTAGGCCACAGCGTAGCTGGCATGGGGGCGTAATAACTTGTCCATGAGGCACTGAAAGGTAGCTGGGGCCCCATGTAGTCCAAAAGGGAGGACTGTATATTGGAAAAGACTCTTTGGTATAGAGAACACTGTCTTTTCCTTTGCATCTTCGGCTAGGGGAATCTGCCAGTACCCCTTTGTCAAGTCTAGGGTCGTCAAATACCAGGCATTCCCCAGACAGTCTGCTAGTTCGTATATGCAGGGTATAGGGTAGGCATCAAACTGGGATATCTTGTTTAGTCGACGGAAGTCATTGCAGAACCTCGTGGTGCCATCAGGTTTGGGCACCAACACTATTGGGCTGGACAACTGACTGTGGGATTCTTTGATGATCCCCATCTCCAGCAGTTTCCTGACTTCTGCTTTTATTTCCTCCCTTTTGGCTGCTGGCACCCGGTAGGGCCTCATTGTTACTCTGCTCTGGCTGCAGGCTTCGTGACGATGTGGTGATATGTCCCAGTTGTGCGACCTGGCTTTATCGAGAATACATCTTGATATTGGGCGATCAACTCAGTTACCTCTTTCTTCTGGGCTGTTGTTAGATTGGGAGACACCCTTACCTGTTCAGGGTTTTTGTTCCCTGGGTGCAGGTCTTCTCAAACCACTGTGCATGCCTCTCGGGCATGCCAGGGTTTCAGAAAGTTGAGGTGGTATATCGGCTCTAGTTTTTGACGTCCCGGTTGTCGCACCTTGTAATTTACTTCCCCTACAGGTTCGACTATTTCGTAGGGCCCTTGCCACTGGGCCAACAGCTTACTTTCAGCCGTGGGTACCAGTACCATTACTCGGTCACCGGGTTGAAACTGACGAACCTTGGCTTGATGGTTGTAGTAGGTTCGCTGGGCCTCTTGGGCCTTCTCTAGGTGCTCCCTCACTATGGGAGTGACCCAGGCTATCCGGTCCCTCATCTGTAGCACATGCTCTATTACATTCTTCCCCTTACTGGGTTCCTCCTCCCAAATTTCCTTGGCTATGTCCAGGATGCCTCAGGGGTTGTGTCCTACAACAGCTCAAAGGGGGAGAATCTGGTGGAAGCTTGGGGGACCTCACGGATGGTGAACATGAGGTACGGTAATAGGTTGTCCCAATCTTTCCCATCCTTGCTTACCACCTTTCTTATCATGGCCTTGAGGGGCCGGTTAAATCTTTCCACCAGATCATCGGTTTGTGGGTGGTAAACCGAGGTCCACAGGGTCTGGACATGAAGCAGGGAACACAGGTTCTTCTTCAACTTGGACATGAATAGTGTTCCCTGGTGTGTGAGGATTTATTTTGGTAGCCCTATCCGGGCGAAGATTGCCACTAATTCTTTGGCAATGTTCTTGGAGGCTGTGTTTCGTAAGGGGACAGCTTCTGGGTACCTGGTTGCATAGTCTAGGATGACAAGCACATACTGGTGGCCTTGGGTCATTTTCTCTAACGGCCCCACAAGATCCATGGTGATCCGCTTGAACGGAACTTCGATGATCGGCAGGGGTACCAAAGGGGTTCTTAGATGTGGATGAAGGCTAAGCTTAACAGCCTCAGCTGACTCTTTGCAGGTTAATTGGAGTCAGATGTTCTCATTAACCTAATGGTTTCAACTGACTTTTTGCAGGCTAATTGGAGTCATGTGTCCACCCTAGCCTAGAGCAGCCCCTGCTCTGGTCAGTCAGGGGACAGAAAACTGCTTATCCAGTGGCCAGTGTATCTGCCTTCTACTACTCTGCTGTACCCAACTGGCCTGGGTCTATCACAGTACTTACTGTGACAGACCCAGACCAGTGGGGTACAGGAGTCTGGTAGAGGGCAAATATACTGGTCACTGGATGAGTAGTTTTCTGTTCCCTGAGTGACCAGAGCAGGGGCTGCACTAGAGTAATCAGGAACCTGCTAGAACCAGTTAAGGCAGGCAGGCTAATTAGGACACCTGGAGCCAATTAAGAAGAAGCTGCTAGAATCAATTAAGGCAGGCTAATCAGGGCACCTGGGTTTTAAAAAGGAGCTCACTTCAGTTTGTGGTGGGAGTGTGAGGAGCTGGGAGCAAGAGGCGCAAGGAGCTGAGAGTGAGAGGGTGTGCTGCTGGAGGACTGAGGAGCACAAGCGTTATCAAACACCAGGAGGAATGTCCTGTGGTGAGAATAAGGAAGGTGTTTGGAGGAGGCCATGGGGAAGTAGCCCAGGGAGTTGTAGCTGTCATGCAGCTGTTACAGGAGGCACTATAGACAGCTGCAGTCCACAGGGCCCTGGGCTGGAACCCGGAGTAGAGGGCGGGCCCGGGTTCCCCCCAAACCTCCCAATTGACCTGGACTGTGGGTTCTTCCAGAGGGAAAGGTCTCTGGGCTGTTCCCCAACCCACATGGTGAATCTCTGAGGCAAGAAAATCCGCCAATAAGCGCAGGACCCACCAAGATAGAGGAGGAACTTTGTCACATTACACAAGCCAGATCTTTTGAGTAAGAAGATAGCATTTTGACACAGCCATTTCCTGAGTACAGCAGCACCTTACAGCCATGAGTAGAAAGCTTATAAAAACAAGAGCCTAAAGATAGGCTCTTAAGCCTACATTTAGGAGTCTAAATAAGTTGTCTGATCTTCTGAAGTGCTCAGCTATTTTTGAGTTCAATGGGAGCTGCTCAGAGCACAGCAATTTTGAAACTCAGATCACTTATGTAACCAAGTAATATGGGTTTAGGGGCCTAATTTTAGACCTTTTTAAAAATTATTAGTCCAAGAATGATTTTGTTTGATTTTATAGCTTTAACACAGATCCTGGATTCATCTTTGATTTACTGTTAAAATAATGAGGTTGTAGAAGGTACATATCTACCAGCTGTGCTGCCTAGTGGTCAGGGGATGGTTGGCAGGATGTCTACCCATTGAAGCAGAGTCCTGTCCTGTAGAGCTTCACCTTGACGGCTTTCTGTCTTCCTCTTTAGCACAGGGTCTTTAAGGGCTGGACCCTTAAACAGTCAGTCTCTTCCAGCTGGACTCTCAGTGAAGATGAAGACTCTTGTTATTGTATTGTCCTCCTAGGATGGGTAGGGGAGCCCAGGCCCACCTTATCTGGGCTCTGCTCCAGGGCCCACTGGTGGACAGCTACACCCAATACTTTGGGGTGCTAACCCACTGCCCCCCAGACCATTTCCTACCCCAGTCTCCTTCAGCTTCCCAGAGTAAATGACTTCAATCAAATCTCTGACCTGCACACTCAGTCCCCTGCTTCTCCTTTGTGGGTTTGCACAAGTCTTTGTCAAGTCCCAGGCACTACTTTCTCCTCAGAGCAACCACCTGCTCCCTTCCACTACCTGTCTCTGAACTGCTTTGCTCCACGTTTTATAGCCCTGCCGCCAGCTTGTGCAGGCTGTGCAGGTGTGGCTGGGCAGGGCTGCCAGGGCCCACAACTGTTCCTTAACCCCCTGCTCTCCAGTGTAGGATTTGTATACCCCTTCGCAGAGGTTTAACAATGTTTTAGCTTCCTCAGTTTCTACAAACACATCATAATCAAACAGCCTGGTGGGCAATATGAATGAACTTCCTGACAGTCTCTAGCAATGAGAATAAGAAAGAAAAAGCTCAACCATTTTAAGAATATATTTCATATTTTTATTACGAAAAACATCCTATTTCTCTTATAGCCTATATCAGTCTGCACCCTATCAGTGCTCATAAATGAAAAGTAATGTGTGCTGGAAACATAATCCCAACTATATGTACACAATGATGGGGTCTAAATTAGCTGATGCCACTCAAGAAAGATCTTGGAGTCATTGTGGTTAATTCTCTTAAAAATACCCTGTGTTCAGTGGCAGTCAAAAAAGCTAACAAAATGTTAGGAATCATTAGGGAAAGGATAGATAATATCAGAATGTCACTATATAAATCCATGGTATGCCCAGATCTTGAATAATGTGTGGAGTTCTGGTCGCCCCATTTCAAAAATGATACCTTAGAATTGGGAAAAATACAGAGAAGGGCAACAAAAATTATTAGGGGTATGGAACAGCTTCTATTTGAGGAGAGATTAGAAAGACTGGAGACTGGTCAGTTTAGAAAAGAGACAACTAAGGGTGAATATGATAGAGGTCTATACAGTCATAAATGGCGTGGAGAAAGTGAATAAGGAAGTGTTATTTACCCCTTCGCATAACACAAGAACCAGGGGTCACCCAATGAAATTAATAGATAGCAGGTTTAAAAGAAACATCAGTAAGCACTTCTTCACACAATGCTCAGTCAATCTGTGGAACTAGTTGCCAGGGGAACTAGTGTGATGGACAGAACATATGTGATGGACAAAAGTATAACTGGGATAAAAAAATAATTAGATATATCCTCCATGAACGTATCCATGAATGGCTGTTAGTCAAGATGGTCACGGATGCAACCCCCTGTTCTGGGTGTCCCTAAATCTCCGACTGCCAGAAGCTGGGACAGGATGACAGGAGATGGATGACTCAAGAGCTGCCCTGTTCTGTTCACTCCCTCTGAAGCATCTGGCACTGGCCATTGTCAGAAGACAGGATACTGGGCTAGATGGACCATTGGTCTGTCCCAGTATGGCTGTTCTTATGTTTTTAAGTCCTTTTCTAAAAGTTGGATTTTAGAAATGTTTATGGAAGTTTTTAACTGTTTTTAATGCTCAGGATGCAATACCATTTCCATCACCATCTCAAACTGTTATTTCTTCCCTTTGCACAGCAGTCACAGGCCCCAGCTGCTCAGCTGTAAAAAAAACATTTTCTCCAGCAGTAGCAGCAGCTGCTGGCTGCTTGGCAGGCTCCTCAGTCAGCTGCAGCTCCAAGGTTGCCAACGCCTCTGGGTGTGTGATGTGGTTATAATGCTGATGTGGCCTGCCTCGTGTGCTATTAAGCTCTGTTCTCCTTCAACATGTCTTAGAATTGGAAGACTTTGTACACTTGTATCCATTTATAATCAGGAGCTTTCACAAATCCTCCAGAATATATTTATTAGGGCCATTTTATAGAGAAATAGTGCTGTTTCCAAGCCATAGTAATTTGCTTATATTTTCCTAGCCCTGAAAACATCCTTCACACATGCACATTGAACTTTCTTTGCTTAATAGTCAAACAGGCTCTCTATCAAGCTGATAATAATAATAATGTTTTTGTGTTCTCTTGTACATGACCCAGGTATTTGTTTTAACTGTGCCCCAAGGAAGTGTGACTCCTCCTCAGGTTAATCTGGAAGAACATGTCTACCACCAATTACATTTAACAGGTCAGAATGGCTTCCAGATTTAATTTGGAGCCCCAGATGGAAAAATTGGAGTGGAAGCTTTATGTAAATATGAATGTGTTCATTGTTTATAGATCATCATTTATTAAAGCAAAAGCCAATTGACACAAATAAAACACTTTTTTTTCAGTGAGCCATGTTCACACTATTTATTACCTTTAATCATGTAGTGCAAACACAACTGGGCCTTTTTTCCCATTTACCATTTTTTAAATGACCCTATTTATTTGATTATAGACTGGATACACATTGCTTCTCAACAAAGGTTTTCAACAGTAAGATTTTAAACACATACTGTTAATGGTTTAGTGCTCTAGTCAACAGCTATGACACGCGGGAAAGTGCAAATGCCACTAGCTGAGCAACTCAGGACGAAGCTCAGCTGGGCTGTGAAATGACAGTATTTGGCAAAAAGCCATTTGAGGGATGCAGACTACTTTAAATAAGCCTCTCCACTTGAGCAGTTTGAAAAGTCTCATGCATAGTTCATCAAACTTTGACTTTTCATCAGTTTCACAAAGAATGTGCTAGAGAGAGAAAGATGGATGGAGAAATAAATTTTGGCTAGTGCACCACGATAGCATATTGTTTTGCAGTCATGGACGAACTGCAGTAGGTTTGGAGTTGGGTTTTAGTTCAGATTAAGCACATGCAAATTTTGGATACTGACCCACGACTGGAATTGAATCCAACCCACCTTTATAGTCAATGGCAAAAGTCACACAAGATTCTTCTTACGTAGATCCATTTGCAGAACTGGCGCCTAAGTAAGGTACCTCTCACTCTTAGGTTTGCAAAATTGAGCTGTATATCTAATGAGAAGAGGTTGTTTGATTACTTGTGTTTCCTCTTTCTAGGCTGCACTGGGCATTGCAAACACAGCCGCACAAGTAATGATATTTCATTATACCACTTTGTCCTGGCCATAGCTCAGGAATACTGAGGTGCTTAAAATTAAGTGAAAACAGAAAACAGTGAACCAAACTTTTCAAGGTTAAAAAGAGATTCTTTGAGTGTGGGGTGAAAATTGAGAACATCCCTAATTTTTGGCAATTCAGATAGATTTTCTCTTGCAAAATCTAAGTTTATATGAAGGAAAGCTGAAAGTTAAATGGTAAATAATTTTTTGCTGCAATATTTCTATGTAGAATTATTACCCATTTTAGATCAAGTATTACCTTCTTTGACTTAAAATCCCCAAGCCTAAATTTGGGTTTGGTCTTCTGATCACAATGTTATAGTCATTTAGTTTTTGCATTCTCTTCTGTTACCTGTGAGAAGTGGCATATCTATTGTTGTTTTGCTGCTCTTCGGATCACACAACTGTAGACCTGACTTGGAAAGTGTGGAATTAAATCGAGTCAGCTGTACATAGGATTGTCTGAGAAAATATTTTCAAGATTCAGCAAGATTTTCAAAAGTGAGTACCAGAAGTTAGGCTGTAAAATTCATATTTAGGCACGTAAACTAGTGGACTGATTTTGCAGAAGTGCTGAGAACCAAGTTAGTTCAAAAGAAAGAATTTATTTAAAAAGAAAAGCCCACAGCAAAATAAAACAAAATGACATTTACTATTAAACTGTAATTTACCAGAGGCAAGTTATATTTTATTAAAATATCAGTAAACATTACCAGTCACCAAAACCAGCCAGCTCCAACATAGCTTCTCTCCTACCTGTAAGACTGCTTAGGTCTTGTGGTCATGTTCCACTTCAAACCAGATCATGTGTATTTTCTTACAGTATTTTGGCACTGGAATTTCAACACAACATTTTCCTTTTAATTGCTATGTCTCTTAAACTTTTGTTTCTTCCTTTTTTTTCTTGAATCATTGCATTTTTTTCCTTTCCCTCTGTCTCTGTTTTTTTTCCTCATATTTTCAGTGTCTGCTAGGATTAATTCTTCCCCCGACCCTTCCTCCATTTAAATCTCACCTCTATCCCTCTTCTACATTCTCCTCCCTCCTCTATTCCCTCCATTCTTCACCATCCATTGCTGTCTGGCTTTTACCTCCACTAACTTCTCTCCTCCAGGCCTGCTATTTTGTTTCAGAAAGGGAGAGGGAGCGGACAGCCATTTTGTTTCCTCTGGGATCTTCCATCCTGGAGTGGAGGAGGAGCTGGGGGATGAGAGGAGAGCTCCATCCCCTTGTTCCTTTGGAGCTGGTGGCATGGAGTCTCTTTCTTCCTCTGCCCAGCTAGAGAAAACAGGGAGCTATTGAATGTATTCAATAGATAGTTGCATTCCCTTTGAATCACTGTAGAAGGCATGCCCTGGCATGATGCTAAGATGCATTGTGGTGTTGATAGGCTGTCTTTCAAATTGGATGCAAGACTGAGGACCAGACCACCTGTAATTAAAGATCTCATGGCATTTTACTTGAGTAGTAATGTTAAATCTAGTATTCTGGCCAAATTCCTTTTTTGGTAGTAAAACCACAACTAAGTCTCACCTCACCAGCCAGCAAAGTGGTGAGAGAAGGGGCAGTTATGGGGGAACGATCAGGGCAACCACAATTCTTTATCTTCTTCTAAAATATGAGGGAGAACTCCACCTTCCTGTCCTTTCTCCAGCTTGGGGGAGGGAGCACAATAGCCCCATGGCTGCCTCTCTTCCCATCACTTCACTGGCTAGTAATGCAAGAACTGCCAGATAGGTGAATCTGAAGTGGGTACAGCAGGAGGAGATGGAGCCTAGCTGAGCGGTTTCAGGGCCAGTGAGCCTTCCTACCAGTAGATGGATCAGCAGCAGCACCTAATGGGAGAAGAAAAGTCATCCTCCCTCTGCCTGCTTTACAGGAAGAAAGTACATATAGAATTGTAGATCATTGGGGTGTCACTACCAAAAATTGAATTTGGCTGGAATGCTAAAGATAACATAATTACTCCTGAGAAAAAGCCATAGGATCTTTAATTACCAGGTGGTTACATCTCATTTGATGGACGACCCACTAACACTACTGTGCTTTGTTATCATGTTGCAACATTGCTTCAGTCATGACTCCAAAAAAAAAAAAAAAAAGTCTGATATTTACTGAATCCTTAGATGCCCTTTCTTCAACATCGAGGTGTTTCCGGGCATCTCCTATCCAAGCACTGCCTAAATCCATCTCCTCTTGGCTCCTGAGATGGGGGAAAGATATTTCAAGGTAGCATGGCAGCAGATGCAGCAAGGATCATTAAATCAATAAAGAGGAGGCCTGCTGGAAAAGGTCTTTGGAAGGATATATTGGAAAGAGTATTATATAATCAATATAGAGCTAGTCTCCAGGCATAATATTGTCTGCGGGGCAGGCTGTGATTTAAAACAAACAAAATAAAATTGTAAATTTGCCAAGTTCTCTGTGTTTAGATTACTAAAGATTTGTTGATGTTTGAGAACTTGTCTGGAAGGGGAGGTTTTGGATCCTGCTACAATGTTGAGTTTGTGAAGTAATTGATGGATTGTGTTTCGTGTAGCTTGGGCTTTTGTTCTTTGTTTACGTTTCACCAATAGATTTTGTTATTAGTTTAGTTTTATTAGTTGGCTATTTTATCACTGGCACTCCATTGAAAACTTTCTACATCTCTTCTTACTACATCCAGAGTTAGGCTTAAAACAGGCTTGAAGGTTTTGCCAAAATTTAAATCTGTAGCCTTCATTACAATCTGTATAACTAAAAGTATTGGTAAAAGCATTTGGAATTCTGAGAATATACTTATGGCTATTGATATCAGGGGAAGGCTGCAATTAAACTTGGTGCCATTATTCTACATGGATATTATGGTACATAGATATGTTGATTCATATAATCATACTTCCTAATGTTAGAGGCTTAAAGACTGTTTCTTGACATATCTGGCAGTTTTAATCAGGTCTGAACATAGGTTAATCAAAATTCTCACCATGTATTAAGTAACTCCTGAATCTTGGCTGTATTTTAGAATCTTGGATAATGAAATTGCACTTCCAGATTGTAATTTATTTAATCTGGAATGCAATAGAAAGATTGAAGGATTAGTTACTAACTGTATGTTAGTGAATCTTTCTCAGCTACTCTCTCAGATGGAGTCTGGCGTAGCTGAAGCTCTCATATTTTATTGAACGTTAAAAATATTGTTTGCAATGTATGCTTGCAATGCGTCTCAATTTATTAATTTCAACTCATTGAAAGATTTTCATCTTCTTTTTAAAGATGAAGCCACATTTTTTTTTAGTGGATAGATTCTGGTGATGTTGATATCAAAATAAATTGGAATTTCACTTGGGGTTCTGTGGCACCAAAATGGTGCCTTACTCATGCTCAGAGTGTTCTTCTCTTGTGTCACTGTAAGAGGAAGTAGGCTTATACCAGACAATAAACATAGCACAAGAAAATACATTACATCAATAAGAGCTGACTAGCTTCAAAAATCTCTTATATCTTACATATTGTATGGTTTTTAGAAATTTTCCTTCATCTTCTTTTACAGTAATGCTTAATGCTTTTGAAAAGTGCCAAATTGACAGTGGTCCTCAATTCACCCCTGTGCAGACAGGCAGCACATCGGCAAAGGACCCTCTTAAGCCCTATTTGGGGCTACAACAGAGCCAGCAGCCATGCAAGCTTCCCCAGGCCCACTCTCCAGGGTTCCCAGGCCCATGCAGACCTGGAGGGACCACCTGTAAAAGGTAAGTTATTAGTCTGCTAAGAATTCCAACACAGATGCCAATTAGCGCCAAATATAATAATGACACCTATCTATAATTCACTGGACCTGAAATCATCAATTCATTTCATAGAAGACCAAACAGCCATCAGATAGAAGTGACTTTTGATGTGGCATAGAATTGAATACCATTACCATTACCAATCTGCTAAGCCATCCAGTTCCCTTGACTGTAGGAGATGTATGGCTTTCCTCACCCAAACACAGCATTTGCAGTTCCTAAAGAGCCTTTAAACTACCCAAAGGCTTAATAACTAGGCCAACGACAAGATAAAAATTCATCAAAAGCAAGTTCTTACTTTTTATAGAAGAATATAAGGATTTAAAAAAAAAAAGAATTACATATGTCTTGAGGCTACTGGCCCATTAATACCTATCCAGGAGAGTTATTCTTTCCATAGATGGAGTAGCTCTATCAAACCAAATATTTCAAATGTGGTCATTAGAGAGGGATTTCAGTATCTTCCTGAAACAGTGATGGGGGAGAGGGAGAACCTCACTGAACCATTCAGCTTTTTATCTTGTGTATAAACCAAAGAATTAAGGATCACTTGAAAAACATTTACTAGTTTTTTACATTGATATCAGATGTTCTATGGGCTATGCCAGTACTAAAGTTTAGAAATCCTTGTTTGTGTACCAATGCATCCACTGAAATTTACAAGATCCTGTCACATACCTTTGCAAATACTAGGTGTTATCCAGGCCTATTAAGACTATAATATAAGGATAACATTGAAGCTTCTCTTCCAGATTTAATATTTCTGAAAAAGAATTGTTTAATGTATGGACTATTTATTTCCCAGGACATTTCTTTTGACCTTTCCTTCATTAGTTATATAAGAAAAGTTTATTGTTCAGTCTCCTTCAGTGGCAGTATTTGAATATTATTTAAATGTTTCATAGATAAGCTTTTTTAGCATTAGTTGAATAACAATATGTAATCTCATATAAAATGAGTTATTGATGAAGAATTGGCAGCTGTAATGTCTGTGTTAATGTTTGAACAATGTGTCACAAGTGCAGGGTGGGGGAAAGGGAAGGACTAACTCAACTTTCACCTTGTGAAGCCCACATTTCTCTAAGACAGAAGTAGAGATTGCATTCTGTCTCTACATGATATTTGTTCACATTGCAGAACCACTATGAAATGTAGCAGGTTGTTTTATGGCTGGCAGTTTCTGCTCAGCAAAAGCCCAGGGCTGGAGGCACAATTGGAGTTGTAGATCAGGATTGAAATGCATTGACAAAGCTGTGCTGGCAAGCTTGACGTTCATTTGTTGGGCCATTTTCTATACAAATTCTGTGCATAGATTTCCACTTAATGTCAATTGGAGTTCAATACAAGGAATGAGAATGGAATCTGGCCTTTATCCAGGGCTAGTACTCCTTCATTTTCAAGAACACATTGAAACAATCAGGAAAAAAAAGGTAATGCTCACTATGAGCATGGCTAGGATACTCTGGCAGGACGTATCTTTGCTCCCAAACCTGGTTTAGCTCCTGTCTGAGAAAAATTGCAGAAAAGTTAGGAGCCAGGGATTACCTCTCTCTCCGCTCACATGGTAATGGCAACTTCTTTTCTCCACTACTTCTTCTTTTCTCACTTGGAATACCCAGCAGAGCTCCATAGCTAAGGGTGGCAAATAGTGCCACATGCAGGAGGAGCACCCTGCCAGAGTCCTCCCATGGCTAGATATGCATTTGCAGAGCTGGCTTTTTCAGTTTCAGGGAACCAATTCTCTCCACACAGAATATGAGTAACTCCCATCTGCTCCAGGATATGGAGCAAGCTCGACGTTTATCACACACAAAGGATATTTCTAGCACCAAGTGGTGTTATGGTGTGGTTTACCAGTTATAGCATAGCCATACAAATTCTTTTTCTTCGTATGCAAGCAGCGTACAGTGTTTGAAGAAATGCTGTATTCTTGTCAGCTTCTCTGATGTAGATTTTTGAGGAAAACAGCTGCAAACATCAAATCAATTTGTTCTCTGCTTTAATTTCTTCAACTAAAGTCAGAATTGCTCTGGAAATGAGGCTTTAGTTTTTGGGCTAAGATTCCTGAAATATGAGATTTCCTACATGCCATTTATGACCACTTCTGTTCAAGGACTGGTGTAAATAGTATAACCAAACAAGCTACACTAAAAAAATATTTAAACTTCACTTCACTCTTTTTCAGTGTGAAATGAGTCTTCAAGGTCTCGACATCTGCAACTATTTGGCAGAGGGGCAGCAGAAATAAGCCCCAAGATTTTTCACATGTGCAGGTTAGGGCTTTCTGCTGGGATTAAATTGCCATTTTTGCTCTTTATCCTTGATTTGTTCTCAGGATCTTGCTATTTTAATAAATTTCTTAAAATAAATAAACATGAGCTCAGATACAAATACAACTCTAATAAAAAGAATAAGAGAAAACACTCAGAATACTTAGTAACTGAACCTATCAAAATTAACACATTAGTTCTGCAATAGTACCTCCAGAGCATCACTAATGATCACCACTAAATAAATGTGACTATGTTAGAAAGTTCTGATTGTTATTTTTGTTGCACATTAATTATGTTTTGAATACTTGTATTTTGATAATATGCTGATGGTATGGTTACAATCTGTAGTGTTAAGAGTCTATTATCAGAATGAAGCTTTAAGAGAGATTTTTTCATATGTCTTTTGTTGCTGAACAATCATATATTATTGCTGAATGAGGCAAAGAGTAGACTATGTTTCAAAATCAATATGATCTCAAAATTTTCAATTTGTGTTTTTCTAATAAAAAGTTATGTTTTGGGGTTTTGTTTTTGTTTTGTTGTAATACTTGAGAATGTTGTCTGATTCCAGATTGCACTTCAAGGAACATATTGCTTCTATTCTAAATAAGGTTAACTCCAGATGGGGACTAATTTGGACTGAGTGCCCACAATTGCTTAGGTAGAAACAATCACCTTCTAATAAAAACAATTTCTGTTTTGTTTCATAATTATGCTGCTACTATTTTTGTTTCAGTGTGTGTGTGTGTGTGTGTGTGTGTGTGTAAACTGGATGCTTCACATCAAATAACTGCTTCATTTATTCTAAATGCTCCTCTCAAAGAGCCACTAGTTCATTGTATTCAGTAGTAAAGAATTTCTTGACTCCCATGGAATTGAGCCACAAGACCTTTTTTTAAAAAATATTTCAATATTTTTATTAAAAGTTTTGTCATCCCACACCTACACACATTCAATTGCAATAAATATTCAAAGAACACAGATAATATTAAAAGTAAAAATAAATATAATATAAACACTGCTACATTATAAATAAATGTAATGCTCTTCTCATTTCTCAACTACAAATTTGCATTTTAAATTTGCATATAGAATTCAGTCCTGCAAACACTTAACCATGCAACTTTACTCACATAGTCCCAGACTTCAATGGCATTACTCACATGAGTGGAGTAACTTGCATGTGTAAAGTGAGTGCAGGATAAGGCCCATATTTAGGTGATATATTCCTCTCTTCTTTTAAAAGGACTGAACTTGAAAAGAACTGAGCACCCAAAACTTCCATTGAAGTAAGGAATTGTGGGTGGTCTGAAGCTTTTAGGATCAAACCCAAAAGCAGATGAATTCTAACCATAATGAACTAACCTCTGGTCCACATTACCCCCTCCCCACCCCCCCCACCCCCACACACACTCAAGGAGAAAGCCACAGAAAGGGGACAGAAAAATGGAAAACTCCCCTCAAGGAATTAACTGCTAAGCACATGCCTAAAGGCAAGGGGTTGAACTGTTTGGAAAATGGAATTTCTGTCCCACAGTGGATTCTGTTATTTGGACATTTGTTTTCATCACAAAGTGGACCAAAATATTGAAATATTTCAATATTTTCCAAAAAATGATGTTTTGTTTTGAAGTGTTGATTCACTATGAAACATTGCATTTCAAAATATCAATATTCTCTACATTTCAGAATGTTTATTCAAAAATGAAACATTTTGTTTTGAATTTTCCCATCTAAAATGTTGGAAAATGCAGTTGAAAAATACCTTTTCCCACAAAAGAATATGATTTACATAAAACCACATATTTAAGATCCTCCAACATGAGAAATTGGGTTGGAATTAAATCTGATGTTTAGGGGTATGACGGGATCCCTGGGGTGCAGCCTGGGACTGTGGGATCGCTGTGCTCCCTGAACTCTCTCCAGCCTGGGCTGTCTCTCACAATGCCTTGCTAGTGACCAGCAGCAAACCCCTCCAGGTGCTGTTGTCATTCAGCACAACCACATGTGGAGACCCACACCCAGCTAGATTGCATGAATGCTCCCAAGCCACTCATGAATCACACAGAGAAAGGCACCAGAACCCAATCCCCCCAGCTCCCAGCACTGTATCTCAGGAATATACCAACTTACACTGCTCAACTTGTGGAACTCCTTACCTGAGGAGGTTGTGAAGTCTGGGACTATAACAGCGTTTAAAAGAGAACTGGATAAATTCATGGTGGTTAAGTCCATTAATGGCTATTAGCCAGAATGGGTAAGGAATGGTGTCCCTAGCCTCTGTTTGTCAGAGGATGGAGATGGATGGCAGGAGAGAGATCACTTGATCATTGCCTGTTAGGTCCACTCCCTCTGGGGCATCTGGCATTGGCCACTGTCAGTAGACAGGATACTGGGCTAGATGGACATTTGGTCTGACCCGGTACGGCCGTTCTTATGTTCAAGACGAGCAGTGCAAATTTATTAATTGGTTCATCACATCATCAATGGAAAGTGGATATACACTAGCCTTTGCAAAACTGCGCAGATTACCAAACACTTCAGGCAAACTCACTGGTAAAGATAAACAGTAAAACAAATGTATTGACGACAAAAGATAGATTTTAAGTGATAGGCAAAAAGTCAGAGTGAGTTACCAAAAGAAAAGAACAGGAGTACTTGTGGCACCTTAGAGACTAACAAATTTATTAGAGCATAAGCTTTCGTGGGCTACAACCCACTTCTTCGGATGCATATAGAGTGAAACATATATTGAGGAGATATATATACACACATACAGAGAGCATGAACAGGTGGGAGTTGTCTTACCAACTCTGAGAGGCCAATTAAGTAAGAGAAAAAAAAAAAAAACTTTTGAAGTGATAATCAAGGTAGCTCAGTACAGACAGTTTGATAAGAAGCAAGTGTGAAAATACTTACAAGGGGAGATAGATTCAATGTTTGTAATGGCTCAGCCATTCCCAATCTTTATTTAAATGACAAACATTGAATCTATCTCCCCTTGTAAGTATTTTCACACTTGCTTCTTATCAAACTGTCTGTACTGAGCTATCTTGATTATCACTTCAAAAGTTTTTTTTTTTTCTTTTTTCTCTTACTTAATTGGCCTCTCAGAGTTGGTAAGACAACTCCCACCTGTTCATGCTCTCTGTATGTGTGTATATATATCTCCTCAATATATGTTTCACTCTATATGCATCCGAAGAAGTGGGTTGTAGCCCACGAAAGCTTATGCTCTAATAAATTTGTTAGTCTCTAAGGTGCCACAAGTACTCCTGTTCTTTTTGCGGATACAGACTAACACGGCTGCTACTCTGAAACCTGTCAAAAGAAAAGAAAGTATAAGCATGCAGTCTAAATTCTCAACCCTATTAGACTGGGCAACATCTAGATTAAGCAGTTTTTCTCACCCCCCTGGATATTGCAGTTCATAGGACACAGATTTCACCCTGGAAATCTGGGCCAGTCTCCTCTGTTGGAGTCTAAAGTCTTCTCAGTGTCCTTTTTGCTTGCAGCATAGATGGGGAAGGAGAAAAACAGAGCATGGGCACCCTGTCTTTTGTTTTACACCCTAGTCCCATGTGCTGGAGAATACAAGTCCAGGCATTTCTGGGAGCATTGCTGAGTCCCCAGGCAAGGCTGAGCAATTCCCCTGGTGTGGCCTCATGCAGATGAGTGATTGAATTGTAGCTCCCTTGCTGGACAATGGCTGTTGATGGTTGTTTGACACCCCGCCGAGGCATTGGTTACTTTCCTTGCTGTTGTCTCTGGAGAGCCAATATTTGGCTGATTCCCCAATTTACAGCATTTTTAGTGACAACCATACAACACAATCTCATAACCTCATATGCACTAAAGATATACATATCTAGATAAAACAGTGACTTTCAGCTGATACCTCACATGACATGCTTTATATGCAATATCACAATTATATACAGATGAGGAATATGGGGGTTACAAGGTGCTCCCCCAAGGTATAGAATATCACAAGGGGGTTTTCTGGGTGTCTATTTTTCTACACAGGCTGCAAGGTGTGAATCCTTGAAAAGGACTGCTGTGGCAGAAAGCTGCTGCAACATCACTTGGATGAGAGGAGCCATTCAGGTCCAGGGAAGCCTCAAAAGTGGCAGCATTGCCTGAGAAGAATGTATATGGTGGTCAGGATGTTTGGGAATTTAATTGATTCAGAATTTCTTTGCAATGGAATGCAGTGCTCCAGTGGAAATTAAAGCAGAATGCCTTCTCTACAGGACCCAAAAGGAAAGCAGTGGTGGTGACTGTGACACTGCACCCCATACTCTTCACAGTGATATTATGATGTAATTACGGCATAATTATGATGCATTTTGTACAAGATGGGTCATGTGAGGTGTCATTGGAAAAGTTATGATTTGCTGGATATGATTATTCTATTTGTATGCATGTATCATTTTTGTATCTGAAGTTATGAATATTGACTAGAGATCTGTATTTCAGATGGGCTTACTCTGGAAAAACCCCATCACCAGCTTTTCAGGTACAACAATGAAGAAGCCAGATGGGGCTGATGGCCCATCAGCAAAGACAATGGACTGTGGAATAGCTAACCTTCCTGTGGGAATTTTGACCAGCCTGTAAGCAATGGCTGCTATAATACTGCAAGGGCATGTGATCAGACCATATGTTTCTGGACTCCATCTTGTGATGTCAATATTTTTCCACAAACTGGTCTGGGAACCAAGTTTTGAAACAAAGGGTTCCTGCCACAGGCTAAAACTATACATGGCAGGGGGTGACATCATCGGTTGTTCTTCACTCCCCACAGAAGAGGACTACTGAAAACACCCGAGGAACAAAGACTGAACTGGGGGAAGTGCTCGACCCAGGCTAAAGGGATTTCTAACCTGTGTATGAAACAACTGTGGATTCCAAGCTTGCAAAGCAAGCTGCAAAGAGATTGTTAATTCGAATCCTATCTTTCTAGTATGTTAAGCGTAGTTTGAATTTTTTGTTTATTTACTAGGTAATCTGCTTTGATCTGTTTGCTATCACTTATATTCACTTAAAATCTATCTTTTGTAGTTAATATATTTATTATATGTTTTAATCTAAATCAGTGAGTTTGAGTGAAACGCATGGGAAATTGTAGCTCAAGGGGCAAAGGCTGTTGTATATTCCTCTCCACATTGATGGGGGAATGAACTCTATGAACTCTATGAGCTTACACTGTACAGTTCCCTGTGCAGAGCAAGATGGTATAATTTTGGGTTTATGCTCCAGAAGGGGTGCATGCCTGCAGAGCTGAGAGTTACTTTGGATTTAGCCTTTCTACTATGGATTCACATACAGTGGCTGGTCAGAGAGCCAGCATGTAACTGCAGCTGGATGTGTCCCTACCTGTGTGTGTATGCTGGTGGAGGTGTAAGACCAGGAGCATGTCTACTGCTTGTCACAGCAGCACAGTGTGAGAGGGAGACCAGGCTGGTGGGTCAGAGGTCTCAGTGGTACCCCAGTTTCAGGTGGCACCCCGGGGGGGGGGAACCCATCACAGTGGGGCATGGTTTAGAAAGATATAATTTGAAGACCATATCAGGCTTTGCACAGCCACTGAAATTTAGACAGGTCCACGGCATATATTTTAATGTAAAATGTTAGAGTTAGTCAATTATGATTTCTACCAAAAATACTTGAAATGTAAATAATATCATTTTATAATGTTATTTGGGAATCTGTGTATATGTTAAGTTATGTCCAGCTGCATTAATTGTATCTTGACTGCTTCGCAGCTGGAGTTCACTAGAAACTTGATTTCTCTCTGCTGTAAACTACAGAAAGATAAAATAAGTAAATACACAACAGCAAATGGTATCTGACAAACAAACAAAAAAGCAAGTGTGAAGGAAGTCTGGAGAAGAATTGTACTGCCTTGGATCTGTCAGAGTCACTTATTTTCCCAGCAGGATAATTAGTGTTCTAACATGACAATTAAAAATTTCAAATTACCATTGGCCAGAGAGAATCACATGGTTATGCAAAAATGAATCACCAAAAACACTTTAAAACTACTAAGTTTCAATTAAGGGAAGAAACTGTATGTAACCTCAGCAAATCTTATTATAGCACTGAGTTTATCAGTGTTATTATGAGCCAAATACAGGCTCAGGGTTCTGCACAGCATAGGGCCCAGTATCCTGTCTGCCGACAGTGGCCAATGCCAGGTGCCCCAGAGGGAGTGAACCTAACAGGTAATGATCAAGTGATCTCTCTCCTGCCATCCATCTCCACCCTCTGACAAACAGAGGCTAGGGACACCATTCCTTACCCATCCTGGCTAATAGCCATTAATGGACTTAACCTCCATGAATTTATCCAGTTCTCTTTTAAACCCTGTTATAGTCCTAGCCTTCACAATCTTCTCAGGCAAGGAGTTCCACAGGTTGACTGTGCCCTGTGTGAAGAAGAACTTCCTTTTATTTGTTTTAAACCTGCTGCCCATTAATTTCATTTGGTGGCCCCTAGTTCTTATATTATGGGAACAAGTAAATAACTTTTCCTTATTCACTTTCTCCACACCACTCATGATTTTATATACCTCTATCATATCCCCCCTTAATCACCTCTTTTCCAAGCTGAAAAGTCCTAGTCTCTTTAATGTCTCCTCATATGGGACATGTTCCAAACCCCTAATCATTTTAGTTGCCCTTCTCTGAACCTTTTCTAATGCCAGTATATCTTTTTTGAGATGAGGAGACCACATCTGTATGCAGTATTCAAGATGTGGGTGTACCATGGATTTATATAAGAGCAATAAGATATTCTCCATCTTATTCTCTATCCCTTTTTTAATGATTCCTAACATCCTGTTTGCTTTTTTGACTACTGCTGCACACTGCATGGACGTCTTCAGAGAACTATCCACGATGACTCCAAGATCTCTTTCCTGATTAGTTGTAGCTAAATTAGACCCCATCATATTGTATGTATAGTTGGGGTTATTTTTTCCAATGTGCATTACTTTACATTTATCCACATTAAATTTCATTTGCCATTTTGTTGCCCAATCAATTAGTTTTGTGAAATCTTTTTGAAGTTCTTCACAGTCTGCTTTGGTCTTAACTATCTTGAGCAGTTTAGTATCATCTGCAAATGTTGCCACCTCACTGTTTACCCTTTTCTCCAGATCATTTATGAATAAGTTGAATAGGACTGGTCCTAGGACTGACCTTTGGGGAACACCACTAGTTATCCCTCTCCATTCTGAAAATTTAGCATTTATTCCTACCCTTTGTTCCCTGTCTTTTAACCAGTACTCAATCCATGAAAGGACCTTCCCTCTTATCCCATGACAACTTAATTTACTTAAGAGCCTTTGGTGAGGGACCTTATCAAAGGCTTTCTGGAAATCTAAGTACACTATGTCCACTGGATCCCCCTTGTCCACATGTTTGTTGACCCCTTCAAAGAAAGACATGATTTCCATTTACAGAAACCATGTTGACTTTTGCCCAACAATTTATGTTCTTCTACGTGTCTGACAATTTTATTCTTTACTATTGTTTCAACTAATTTGCCCGGTACTGACATTAGACTTACCGGTCTGTAATTGCCGGGATCACCTCTAGAGCCCTTGTTAAATATTGGCGTTACATTGGCTATCTTCCAGTCATTGGGTACAGAAGCCAATTTAAAGGACAGGTTACAAACCATAGTTAATAGTTCCGCAATTTCACATTTGAGTTCTTTCAGAACTCATGGGTGAATGCCATCTGATCCCGGTGACTTGTTACTGTTAAGTTTATCAATTAATTCCAAAACCTCCTCTAATGGCACTTCAATCTGTGACAATTCCTCAGATTTGTCACCTACAAAGGACGGCTCAGGTTTGGGAATCTCCCTAACATCCTCAGCCATGAAGACTGAAGCAAAGAATTCATTTAGTTTCTCCACAATGACTTTATCATCTTTAAGCGCTCCTTTTTTATCTTGATCATCCAGGGGCCCCACTGGTAGTTTAGCAGGCTTCTTGCTTCTGATGTACTTAAAAAACATTTTATTATTACCTTTTGATTTCTTGGCTAGCTGTTCTTCAAACTCCTTTTTGGCTTTTCTTATTACATTTTTACACTTAACTTGGCAGTGTTTATGCTCCTTTCTATTTACCTCACTAGGATTTGACTTTCACTTTTTAAAAGATGCCTTTTTATCTCTCACTGCTTCTTTTACATGGTTGTTAAGCCACGGTGGCTCTTTTTTAGTTCTTTTACTGTGTTTTTAAATTTGGGCTATACATTTAAGTTGGGCCTCTATTATGGTGTCTTTGAAAAGTGTCCATGTAGCTTGCAGGGATTTCACTCTAGTCACTGTACCTTTTAATTTCTGTTTAACTAACCTCCTCATTTTTGCATAGTTCCCCTTTCTGAAATTAAATGCCACAGTGTTGGGCATCTGAGGTGTTCTTCCCACCACAGGAATGTTAAATGTTATTATATTATGGTCACTATTTCCAAGCGGTCCTGTTATAGTCACCTCTTGGACCAGATCCTGCACTCCACTCAGGACTAAATCGAGAATTGCCTCCCCCCTTGTTGGTTCCTGTACCAGCTGCTCCAAGAAACAGTCATTTAAAGTATCGAGAAATTTTGTCTCTGTGTTTCGTCCTGAGGTGACATACCCAGTCAATTGGGGATAATTGAAATCCCCCACTATTACTGAATTCTTTATTTTGATAGCCTCTCTAATCTCCCTTAGAATTTCATAGTCACTATCACTGTCTTGGTCAGGTGGTCGATAATAGATCCGTACTGTATATTCTTATTAGAGCATGGAATTAGTATCCATAAAGATTCTATGGAACATGTAGATTCATTTAAGATTTTTACTTCGTTTGATTCTACATTTTCTTTCACATATAGTGCCACTCCCCCCCTCCCCCACATGACCTGTTCTGTCCTTCTGATGTATTTTGTACCCCGGAATTATTGTGTCCCATTGATTGTCCTCACTCCACCAGGTTTCTGTGATGCCTATTATATCAATATCCTCCTTTATCACGAGGCACTCTAGTTCACCCATCTTATTATTTAGACTTCTAGCATTAGTGTACAAGCACTTTAAAAACTTGTCATTGTTTATTTGTCTGCCCATTTCTGATGTGTCAGATTCTTTTTTATGTGAATGTTTCTCGTCTGATCTGGCCCCTACTTTATCCTCCTCCATCCTCTGCTCCTGACAAACCTAGAGAATCTCTATCAATAGACTCTCCTCTAAGAAAAGTCTATGTCTGATCCATGTGCTCCTCTGCAGCAATTGGCTTTCCCCCATCTCTTAGTTTAAAAACTGCTCTGCAACCTTTTTAATGTTAAGTGCCAGCAGTCTGGATCCACTTTGGTTTAGGTGGAGCCCATCCTTCCTCTATAGGCTCCCCCTATCCCAAAAGTTTCCCCAGTTCCTAATAAATCTCAACCCCTCCTCCCTACACCATCGTCTCATCCACGCATTGAGATTCTGAAGGTCTGCCTGCCTACCGGGCCCTGCACGTGGAAATGGAAACAATAGTGAGAATGACACCAAAGAGGTTCTGGATTTCAGCCTCTTTCCTAGCAGCCTAAATTTGGCCTCCAGGACGTCTCTCCTATCCTTCCCTATGGCATTGGTACCTACATGTACCACGACCACCGGCTCCCTCCAGCACGACACATAAGTCTGTCTAGATGCCTCGAGAGATCCGCAACCTTCGCACCAGGCAAGCAAGTCACCATACGGTTCTCCCGGTCATCACAAACCCAGCTATCTACGTTTCTAATGATCGAATCTCCCAATACTAACACCTGCCTTTTCCTAATGACTGGAGTTCCCGCCCCCGGAGAGGTAACCTCAGTGCGAGAGGTAACCCCAACACCATCTGGAAGGAGGGTCCCAACTATGGGAAGGTTTCCCTCTGCTCCCGTTGACTGCTCTGCTTCCCTGGGCCTTTCATCCTCCTCAACAGCACAGGGGCTGTCTGACCGGAGGTGGGACAATTCTACAGTGTCCCAGAAAGCCTCATCAACATACCTCTCTGCCTCTCTTAGCTCCTCCAGTTCCACTACCCTGGCCTCCAAAGTCCGTACATGGTCTCTGAGGACCAGGAGCTCCTTGCACCGAATGCACACATACGCCACCCGCCCACAGGGCAGGTAATCATACATGCTACACTGATCACAATAAACAGGATAGCCCCCACTCTGCTGCTGGGCTTCTGCCTGCATTCTCTCCTACAGCTACCTAGGTTAATGATAGTGTTTTTGTTTAAATCAAGAAGTTTTGATTATAGTTTAATTTAAGAGCTTTAAAGAATGGCAAGTGTACCTCACCCCCTTCCCACTCCCCTTCCAAACCCCCTCTCGAAACTCCCTGTTAGCGGTCCCTGTTCACAAAGCTCACTGACTCACTGCTTTATATGTTATTCTTTGTATGTTTTATTCTGACATGGAAAGGGATAGCACTCTCCTGCTGACTCTTGAGGAAGAGGGTGGGTATTAGCTGACTTCATTGTACTAGCCTTCTTTGCACTGTGTGGTGGGCTATAAGTTGGGAGTGGTCAGAGTGACCAAGGAGGGGATAGGTGAGGCTTCGGATTGGAGACACCAATCCTGGCCCAAAATATTAAGAAAAGGTAGTAAAACTTCAGGCTGCATGATCTTTTCCAAGGAGCTACTCTATGTTGGTAGGGCAGCTGTGGCCAGATGAGGGCTTGCTAACGTGATTTCACTGGAGCTGTGCTGTTAGGGAGCTGGGTGAGGAAGTAGGAGACTCCAGAGTAGTGTGATGGGCAGGAATTTGGCATGCATTATATTTGTGTTCTGCTCATCTTCTGGGATCTAACATGGAAGCAACCCCCCCCCTCACAGAATGATCTGGGGGAAACGTGCAATTTTCCTTACCCCTGGGATCCCTCCCACAGGTATTTCTGGTTTTAATTAAATATGTTTCCTGGAGAAGCTGCCACTAAGACTTTCCATGATATTGAGACTTTGTGGTGTTTATTAGTAGTTTGCAAAATGGAAAGATGCACATCACATTTGGCACGCATGTAAAAGTTACATAAGACATAGGTCTGTCTTTTACCCTTGACCCTTTCTGACTCCTTGACTCTTTACTTTAAACCCACATGAGACCTACAACTTGTAACAGAAAAGGGAAGGAAGTTAGCTCTAAATGTGTCTTGGGTTAATTTGATCATTTAAGAGTCTGATGTGGGGTGTGGAAATATTCTGAACACTAGCTCCCATTAAAGCTACTGGAAGTTGTAGGTGCTTAGAATTTCTCAAGATCAGGCTCCTAAATTGTTAGCCTTTATTTACTGTGGCAGTTATTTATAAATACCATATTTTTATTCTTTTTAAACCATTCTTTAAAACATTAAAGGTCAAATCCTGTTTGTCTCACTTACATGAGGCCTGATCCTAAGAACACATATGCATCTGACAAATCCTATTAAATTCAGTAGGGCTATTTGTATGCATAAATATCTGTAGGATCAGTACCATGCTTACTGTCTTTTTTACAGGCCCATCAAAGGAACTGCTTAAATGAATGGGGTTATTCACATGCATAATAGTCTGCAGGACTGAGCCCATTAGTAAGTCAGGGGACAATTCATAGAAGTCAAATAGGATATGTCCTGAAAGGCTTTAAATGGCATGGAGCACCCTGTGAAATATAGTAGTTCCCAGTAAGAGAAGTACAGTGCATTTGTTCAAATTGTAACTTTAATTTAATGCAATGTTTGTTTCACTTGATCAGATTGTATATTTTTCTAAGACATGTTGTGAACAGAAGAATGTTTCAGTAAAGTGGCCAAAGGCTTAGAGAAAATTTATCTAAGAAAAAAGCATAGATAGATAGATCAGATATATATCTCTGAAATCATTGCATATTTCATAGTATCTTTAAGGTCTGAATTTAATTCCATATAAAGTAGGGAAACCCTTCTAAGATCAATTTATAATCAGAGTTTTTGTTGCTTTTAACAATGTGTAAATTAGATTTTTTTTTTTAAATCAATAAGACTGGTAAAACTAGTTAGAGTATAATTAGTTTATTGTATTTCTAAATAAATATATTTCCAACATTTTCATTACAAAATCTATAAGAATATAAGTGGAAACTCACATCTCCCTCTTTGCTTTAGAAAATTTAGAGCCTAATTCTGCAAATCTTTGTTCATCTGAACAATCCTTAATCAAGCAAGTAACCTTCTATGGGATTACTCCCATGAGTAAAGGTTTGCCTATTGATGCAAGACTGAATATTACCCCCAGATCTTAAATTCTTGAAATTTAAAGAGAGAGTTACTACAAATCTGGTCCAATATATTTAGTGTGATTCAGGTCTTTACAGTAAATATTTACATGGATGCCCCATGTGGTGTGCTAGATCCAGTACTTCATGATGGAAGCTGTAGTCTTTGAGTTTAGAAAGACTAACAGGAAGCAGGAAATGTAATTGTGTGTGTCATGCTGGGACCAGAGGCTGCCGCAGGAACTGCTTTTGGAGCTGCATGGTTGTCTTAATAAACATTGTTATAGTTCACTCTTTTCGGTCTTTGCCTCCACATCTCAATAGATGTGCTCTCCTCCCTTTCTTCAAAGACCAAGTGAGCCTCCATTGGTTTTAATGCTTGCATTAGAGTATTTGAGACCTATATCCTTGAAATTAACAACAGAGAACTTTCCAAAGCAAGAAAACATGCTTTGCTTATTCACTGCCTTAGAACCGAAGAGCAGTGTATATTTTATGCTCTTCCCCTTCTGGATGATCAATATGATACTGCACTCTATGGTAAAGAATTTTTTTGTGACTACAGTAAATGTCATAGCTCAATGCTATAAATTCTGTCAGCATGAACAGAAACTAGGGGAATCAACAGACCAGTATATTGCTGCTTTAAGGGAACTGATTCTCACATGTGATTTTGGCAATGTGGCAGATGAAACTATTCGAGATCAGCTCACGAGAAAAAAATTTTGTGACTCTTATTAGAGAATGCCTACTATTTGAATTGTACCTGACATTACAGAAAGCCATAACCATTGACAATCATATTGAGTCAGCTATAGTGGAGGCAAAAAATAATGAGCCCAGGTGCAGCAGGCATAGTCCAAGCCACGCAACCACGACAGACGAGGACTAAAACAATGCGGTCAAAAAAATTACAAGGGCAAGGCAAATAAAAAGTCACAGACCCAATGATTTCCAAACGTACAAGGTAAAGTATGATACCACCGTGGATCTACACAACATGCCGCAAACTACACAGGGTGTCCTGCAAAGGGAGCTCAGTGCAATCACTGCAGAAAGACCAGACATTGTGCTAACATATGCCAAAGCAACCACTGTAATCAACAAATATATATAGTTACTTTGCCTGGTGTTACTGTTTTGAGTGTAGATGGAAGCAGCCCCACAAGCATCACACATAAAATAGTGTGTACTGTTCATGTTTCTGGTACAGTCAGAGGGAAGCCCCCATGGAGGAATTAATGTTCAGCTGGCTCAGCTGTTTTGATTTACTTGCACCACTCTGGACATGTGCCACTTACTGAACCAAGCTTATGCCTAATGTGCTACTTGATGACCCACATTGCTGAGTTTTGTTGCTTATCTGTAACTGTGACTTCTGATACTGTTACACTAATAAAATAATACCAACAGGATCTTATAAGAGGGATGAGGCAAAATGCCAAGTTTATTGTAAATACAGAGAAAGAGCGAGAAAGCAGGATATGCAATTCAATATTATTTCACTAGCATTCCTTATTCATTCACACACTCATTCATACAAGTTCTGCAGAATTGTTATAGTTACCAGCCTAGAGGTCGCTCATGGCAGAGTACTGGCCAGGTACCCTGCACATGAGGGTGGAGCCAAGTCCTTGTTAGATGCGCATCCGATGCTCCTGGAGGGTGGTTGCAGAACCAGACTCAAAGTCCCTGAGTTTTTGGTTCTGTTCTTATAGGATTTTGTCCTTATACAAGTCTATGGGAATCGTTTCATCATGCTGATGTTTGTTTGAAGTGATAATCAATCAGCAGATGGCACATCCCTGACGGCTGAGTGTTATCTTGTTCTTCGGAGTCTTCAGCCCTCCATCCGGGGGGGGGGCACTTGGGTGGATTCCGGCCTGCCCTCCAGGGGTCATCCGGTTACCTCTAGTCTGTCTGCGCATTCTTCGGCCAATCGAGACTGGAGTTGTAATTCTTAGGCTGGCACTCCCCTGACCATTCATTCTTTATCTAAATCAATTTATCCTTTATCTAAATCAAGCATCCATTCACATACATCCTCTATTTTAAACATACATTTATCACTTATTACTTTACTATTTCTTAACTTCTAGCAACTCTCAGGATGTTGCAAATCTACTTAAACTTTAACATACATAGCAAACAAGTTAAAAGCTGTGTTCTGTTTTGAAGAACAATTACAGTTGTTTTTGCAAAGCCTGATTCCTTTTTGAGAACAGACTTTCTGTCTTAGGATGTGTTAACACAATTAGCAGTTTGGTCTTGCATGTTTCTCACAGAGTGGGAGAGACACAGAAATGGAAAAAGCAAAAAAAAATAATAATAATAATAATAATAATTAATGGAGATATCCCATCTCCTAGAACTGGAAGGGACCTTGAAAGGTCATCGAGTCCAGCCCCCTGCCTTCACTAGCAGGACCAAGTACTGATTTTGCCCCAGATCCCCAAGTGGCCCCCTCAAGGATTGAACTCACAACCCTGGGTTTAGCAGGCCAATGCTCAAACCACTGAGCTATCCCTCTTGCTTAGGCCTCAAGCAAGAGGCCTAAGCTGTGGGGAATTCAATTGAATTCAATCTTACCCGTTGTCTCGCTTGGCCTCAGACTTGTTATACACATACACTTTATGGTTCTAATACAGAAATTCCCTGATATGGTCCAACAATACATAAGGACCTTACACATACAAGCTGTCAGATGGCCAGGTATGGAATGCTATTCATCCTGCACCTGCTTACCAAGAGTGAAGAAAAGACATTTCAGATCATCTAACTGGTCCAGATGATTTTACTTTGCCACTGATAATACAGGATCACTCACAAGATAGTGGACCTGCCAGATGTGCTATCAGAGTCAGCCAGCTGCCTCTATGGACTAGAGACTATGTTATGTAATCATTAAAGAAAAGGGTTTAGTCTTCAGTTATAACTAGAATTCTAATTATAGTCACATAATCATTTCCTGTTATTGTTAATTTATTTGATAATTACTTAGTGTGTATTAATATAGCAACAAGTTATTGTTATCACGGTCTTAGGATCCTATCCTGGGAAGACTTATGCATGTGCTTAACTTTACACTCTATGAGTAGTCCCACTGAAGTAAGGTTTTGAAGGAATGAGTCTTTAAACAGCTATTTCAAAATACAGATATCATATGAAGACTACTTTTAACATGCCTAACCATTTAATTTCCTCTATTTAGATTTGAATGGGTATTTAACAGGAGCAACTGTACTTCCTAAGTCATATTCAATCTGTCACTGATATCTTTCAAAGTGTCATTTTCCACAGTTGGAGCAAATCAGTGCATGAGCAAATATTGTAAAATTGAATAGTACCCTGTGCAGCGCATACAACATTTCAGACATGATTCGGGTGAAGTTCCAATTGTAAGGGTTCCATACTTCTTTTTAAAATTTAAAGGTGTTATTGTTTAATAATTTAAGTTATTTCTATTAGCTGAACATCAACAATAATGCTTGTTTTAAAGGTTTTCATGTAATTCAAGATATAAACATGGCACCTAATCCTGTAGCCCTTTCTTTTGGGAATAAATGTTGCAGAATCAAGCTACAAAACTAGACCCCAATTCAGCAAGAAACTTAATTATGTGAGTAACTTTAAATATTTGAGCAGCCCTATCACATGCTAAAAAAGCTAGGCACATTTTTAAGTATCTTGCAGAATCAAGACCATAGAAAAGAAACAGCATAGTTACATATTAAGAAATAACTTCATACATCAGTCATTTGCCAAACTGCAAAACTCTAAAATATATCACAGTCAGTTAAAAAGTCCTAACTAAGAAGATGATAGGAGAAACAAATCAAATTGTGCTTTAATTGTCTGCCTACCATATTATGCTCTGAACCTACAATGAGCTTTGTGTGGGCAAAGCCTCTTCGACTTCAGTGGGTTTCGTGTGAGTGCTGGGGTTTAAGGCTTTGCTAATTATCACAAGTTTATTCCCAGAGACAAAATAGGATTACAATCACAGATTTAGGGCCTGATTCTCATTTACACTAATGTCCTTACCAGTGAAAAGAGGTCTCAAGTTTGTGTGAAATACATTGGGACTTAGGGTAAATGAGAATCAGGCCCTCTGAGTTCACAGATAAATGAATTTACAAATAGACTTCTCTGACTCTTTCATATCTCCCCTTCCCTCACTTCTAGCCAAAGTTTTGATTTCTTTACATTACAAACTTCCAAATTTGTCAGAAGTATTGTAACAACTAGCCCTACATTAAACAAAGTAGATTTTCAAGTAATAAATCAAGTAAGGATAATGAGGTCCATCAAAGTCAAGCTGGAAAATACGTCTGCAATAACCTTGATAAATGAAGTCATTTTTTCTCCCAAACTTCACTTCACTCTACCTTTATCCTATGAACATTCAAGAGAAACTATTAAAATTCAGCTAACTACAGATTCCCCAGCAGGTGAAACCTTTGAAACATTCCCCTGATTTTAATTTCTATTGGGAATCCTGAAACATGTAATGTCTTGTGGAAAGTAAATTCAGGAGCACACAGGTGCAGGCTTTTACTCTTTTATTAGCAGAGCTGCAGCTGCTAACAGTCTGTGGAAGCAAAAGGCTCTTGCTCTAAACTCTGCTACCAGCAGTGCTGAGATTCCCATAATAGCTTACAAATGTGTGGTGGTCTTAAAGGGACACAAGCTTACATCACTCACTAAATCCTTTACAGACTTACTAAGGGTTAATGAAAAATATACAGGTTTTAACTTTGGTCACCGTCACTTATAAAGCATTGTCACCATTAGTCCTGTAAGGCCTTCTTCAATGGTCTTGTTTTTCTTACTGTAATCACATTCAAGAGCCTCCTTGTCCTTGAGGCTAAGGAAAGAATGCTTTTCAAAGATTTCTAGCTGACTGCTATGAAGTGGTTTAAAGGCCTTTTATCATCACACGTGCTGGATTTTCAGCAATTCTGTATAATTTTTTCTTCCATCAAGAACTTCCATGTTTTCTTTTCTGGTGTCCTTGAACAACCCTGGGTGAAAGGCAAGATGATGTAGTTATCTTCCTGGTTCTGTCTTTCTTTCTGTTGTACTGTTAATGCACATAAAGAGTTCCTCCAAAGGCTGCTTCCCCCCGCCCCCTTTTTCCTGTGTTTGCAACCAGGTCAGCATGCACCCTCAGAAACTCTAAATGTTTTAACATCTCTTCCTTTGGAAAGTCATCATTTTTTCTGTGCTTCTCTGACTTCTTTTTCAAGCACTTTATTTTCAGCCTGCAATTGCTTGAAGTCTTGATTCTGATTTATCTCAGCATCATTCAGCTTCTTCACTTTGTCTTTTGATTTCTTCTTCACAGCTTCACTTTGTGTGCATTCCGCTCACACAGAAGCATCTTCCAGATACTGCTGTTGCTGAGGTCAGACTCTATGAGGTAACTAGCCAGGACAGCTGCTTTACAAAGGGCCATGTGTCCTGTGTGAGTTGGGAGAAGCTGAGCCCAGGAGCAGAAAGCAGGTTGTTTGCCCTAACTCTGAAGTATGGTTGCCAACCCTCTAGGGTTGGCATTGAGCTCCTGGTGGCTATTGAAGGCAATCTGAGAGATTTTAATAGGACATTTTAAGAAAATGACATTATGTCATGTTGGGGGGGGGGGGATCTCCCAGAATAGCATCAGTCAGAATTGGCAACCTAATGTTGCAGCAGGTTAGTGATATTGTTTACCCTCCAACAGCGAAGCCTGGGCAATGTTAATTATAGAAAAGGGAAATTGGCTAAAATCAAACAATATTCAAAGTATAGAATTAAAATATAAGAAATTATTTTTCCCTCCCAAACTGTTTTTGTAGAATCATAGAATATCAGGGTTGGAAGGGACCTCAGGAGGTCATCCAGTCCAACCCCCTGCTCAAAGCAGGACCAATCCCCACCTAAATCGTCCCAGCCAGGGCTTTGTCAAGTCTGACCTTAAAAACCTCTGGGAAGGAGATTCCACCACCTCCCTAGATAACCCATTCCAGTGCTTCACCACCCTCCTAGTGAAAAAGTTTTTCCTAATATTCAACCTAAACCTCCCCCACTGCAACTTGAGACCATTACTCCTCGTTCTGTCATTTGGTACCACTGAGAACAGTCTAGATCCATCCTCTTTGGAACCCCCTTTCAGGTAGTTGAAAGCAGCTATCAAATCCCGCCTCATTCTTCTCTTCTGCAGACTAAATAATCCCAGTTCCCTCAGCCTCTCCTCGTAAGTCATGTGCTCCAGCCCCCTAATCATTTTTGTTGCCCTCCGCTGGACTCTTTCCAATTATTCCACATCCTTCTTGTAATGTGGTGCCCAAAACTGGACACAGTACTCCAGCTGAGGGCTCACAAATGCCAAATAGAGGGGAATGATCACATCCCTTGATCTACTGGCAATGCTCTTACTTATACAGCCCAAAATGCCGTGAGCCTTCTTGGCAAGAAGGGCACACTGTTGACTCATATCCAGCTTCTCATCCGCTGTAAACCCTAGGTCCTTTTCTGCAGAACTGCTGCCTAGCCACTCGGTCCCCAGTCTGTAGCAGTACATGGGATTCTTCCTTCCTAAGTGCAGGACTCTGCACTTGTCCTTGTTGAACCTCATCAGATTTCTTTTGGCCCAATCCTCTAATTTGTCTAGGTCCCTCTGTATCCTATCCCTACCCTCCAGTGTATCTACCACTCCTCCCAGTTTTAGTTAAATTGTCTCACTTTTTAAAAATGTGGTAATGGGGAAAGAGTCATTTATATTTTGCTATTCTCAGTTTTGTATTTTCTTGTACCAGGTGTGGGGTTGTGGGTTGTTGTTTTTTTAAATCTATATACTTAACTGAGTGGCTAGTTAATCAGTTAGCTGACTGGCTAACAGTGATTTCAACAGAGGAGGATGAAGAGTCTGCATTGATTCCAAATGAAGATTATACAAGTAAGTGGAGGGAAGATGTTGTTTTTGACTGAGCTGATTATGTAGTGATCAAAGACTCAGGTGAACTCAACCAAAGCTTTTGGGAACTCTGAGTTTCTTCACAGAGTTTGTGGGGACTGACCTGTTTAGATTTATTTTTTCTTTATTTATGTGTAACTGTGAATATAATTTATATGGATTATAAAATAGCCATATTATGTTTTTGTTTCTTTATCATAAGATTTTATAATGTTGTTAATTAAATTCATTCCTTTAGTTCCTTTTTGGGACTTGATAGGGGGAGACTGACCCTGTGCAATCCTTGCTGAAAATCTTTAGAGACTGAATTCTGGGTCTCCAGCTGCTTTTCTATGGGAGTTGGGTTTTTGTTGTTTTGTTTGTTTTTAAGCACTGGAAAAGGGCAATGAAGTGAACTCTATCAAGCCAACTCAAAGGTTACAAAAGCACCATGCAACAATTAAAAATATCAGAAAGTACTCTAAATGTCCATAAAAAGGCAATATTGGTACAGTCTTCCTTGTTTTTAGTGTGCATGTCTGTATTTTTGTTTTGTAATTTGGTTTCACTTTTTCTTCTGGCCTTCTATTTCTCCTCCACTCTCTAGTACTGGAACAATGTCACTAGTGGGCAAAAGCATCTGTCAAGGAGTTGGGTCTTGCATTTAGATCTGAACATGGTCAGAGTTAAACTCTTTGATTTCCTCTGGAAAGGTGTTTCACAACTAGGATCTGTAATAATGGTAGGACACACAAGAATGCTCATAAAGGGCTCAAATTTATGTCCTAATCCCACTCACTTTGTCAGGGTCAGTTTACATTCTGGAAATGGCCAGGCAGACTTGAGTTCACAAAGTACTGGTGTGATGTGTTCATGCCTGCCTCTTTGGATTAGTAGGTGTGCGGGTTGAGTTTGCGCACATCAGGAAGGTGAATCAGCCCCTGGGGTTATCATGCTCTGGACGGACATCTGTCTCATCCACAGTGAATAATGTGTCCTTTTTTCCTGTCTTTGGTGTGAATCCTGTAAATTTGGGATAGGACATTTAGCCATTGTGGCATGTGATTAAGTGTTGTTTCTTGCCACATTTGTGATATTCCTTTCCAAACACTGGTAGAAATCCAACCTATCAGACCTTCTGGAAGTGTTTTAAAAGTCAGACTTAATTCTGGAGAATTGGCTTGCTGAGACTGCAGCCTGGTGTTCTTTAATCTTACACAGAGGTTCTGTATTGCTTTCTATGCTTAGATCTTGTGATTTGGCCAACCCATGTCTTGTCCGATGTCCAATATAAGCTCTGTCTCACTGAAAACTGTTCCCCGGAGCTTACTTGATTAATGCTGTTACCTATTTTGATCTCACAAGCCAAGTGAGTCAACTCGTGTTAGTACTGGTGGTTTTAATCTGGCACAGAAATTGGTCGGTGTCCCACCTGCAAATGGTTGTGCTTGCCTAAAGGCTAGCTGTGATGACAAATACCTCATTACCACATTTATTTTTGGAGAGAAGTAGTGAGAACACTAAGAGCTAGTTCAAGGGCTCTTCATCTCTGCCTGGTGTAGCTTTTAGGCAGTGAATTATAATGTAATTTACCTCTTCACCTACATAGTATGGCAGAAGTGCCACTTGTCGTTTTGGATTTTGACTTCATCAGATTTCTGAATCTGCTTGTCCATATCCTCTATCTCTGAGAAACTGCCCATCATCACAGACATTAAATGCTACAAATATAAGCAATGCAAATACCAGGCTGTTTTTGTAATTATTATTTTGCCTTGTTATGACTTTGTATTTCTTTTCACTTTCACCTAAGTTACACATGCTTTCATCTTGCTTAGTCCTTTACTTTATTCTTTCTCAGTACTGATTCTGTATCCTTGTAGCCATTTGTACTGTCTTGTAGAAAGGGAATCTGGGCATGCACTATAAACAACACATACATACAGATTAATTACTCTTGTATTATCATAGCTGCAGCAGCTACTTCAATTGTACTAAACATCACCAACATCAGTGCTGAGGTTGAGGTCTGCTGGACTTAGAATGTGCACGATTACTAAAAAAGTCATAAATGCTAGGCAAATGTTCAATTTCTGCTCCAAAATAGATTCAACCTGCATTACCTAACTTATATTTGAATATATCATTTCCATCCCTTCAGGCATACCTATGATGCCAAATTTTCAAAGAAGCAATTGTGCATAGGCCTATTTTCAAGAGCCATAGGAGGGCTCAAAGGCTGTCTGAAAATTCAGAGGAGGGCACCCCCAGTTCTGAGCACAGAGTCTGAATATGCACCTACAACAGGGCATTTGAAATGGAGAATCCAAGCTAACTGCTGTCTGTCTCCAACCCTCTACAGCTGCCCCACTATCCAGGTCTTGGCAAGCCTGAGAGCATCTGATTGCTACTTTGAGTGCTCTACTGGAACACACCACAAATAACAGGCTGAACACAGTACACTGATAAAAATGCATTTAATTACAAAGTTTAACACTTACTAGAAACAACAGCCAACAACAACAGTGAAAACAAAAAACAAAAAAATACCTGACAAAAACAGTCCTGGCTTCCATTCTTGCTAACCAAATAAGAAAGGAAAAAGTATTGAAAAAATTGTGTTTTAAATAGTTAACACTTTTTTAGTATTCATTAAGCACTCAATCATTGTACTTACTTTGGCAAGCCCCTGTAGAGGAATAAGGCCAGCTCTCTGCAAGAGAAAAGGTAAGAAAATGGGTTGAAAAACAGTATAGAAACCAAAAAACACAGACATCCATACATGGAATGAGCTACACTCCCAGAATCTCACCAACTTGCAAGCACTGACCCTTCAATACACACCTACTGTAGGTGCAACCGATCATCCCCTTGAAATTTGTATTTCCCCTTGCATTTGTTGCTTCTGCCCATGTTACAGTAACATCTAATGGCCTCGGCTAAGATCAGGTGCTATACGTTCCCATACTGAAATGAGAATATTCCCTGCCTCCAAGAATTTAATAACTTATTAGAAAAGTCTGACAAAGGACAGGAGAAATGAATTATTATGTCCATTTTACAGATGGACAGCTGAGGCACAGAGAGAGCACATGACTTGCCTAAGGTCATATAGGAAGTTTCTGGCAGAGCCAGACATTGAAGCTGGATCCTTGGAGCCCCGTCCAATCCTTTAACCATAGGTCCAGATTTCCTCTATGTATAAGAGGATTTCTATCCATTCATGCGTTTGAAAATGTGTCCTATAAGTAGAAAATTATTATTTTTATAATTCTCTGAATTACTATTTTCTTTTAATTAAGACTCCTTAGACCTTTAGAAAATCATATTTCTGTTTCAATATTTTGATGTCTTTTCTCATTTAAACCTTTTATGTCAGATCTCAGAGACTCATGTTTGACTCAGAGTCAATATGCAGGGTGAATGAGAAAGAGGAAGAATCTGTTTTAACTTCAAGGATTTGAATGGCATGTAATTTTGTTTCCAGGGAAACTGCAGATTTTAGTCCAGTAGAAGTCTCATGGGGGGGGGGGGGGGAGGAAGCAGGTGCTGACACCATCATACTAATTGTCTCTATAGATGAAAATAACATATGCACAAAATCCATCTCTGGTTGTCACCCCTCTACCCCAATGCAGTGTCAGTGGTCATGTACCTCAAGCAAAGCCATTTACATTGTATTCTTATCCATTAACTCATTTAAAAAGTAACTTTCTAATCTCAAAAAGCCAGGTCAACAGAAGACTAACTATTGTTTTTTTCCATGGCCGGTAAAACTAAAGGTTAAAACCACTACCCCAAAACATACTGGGTCTAGTTCTGGCCTCCCAAGAATGCCAATCTGGAGTCACTTCATAGATTTAAATGGAGTTACTCCAGATTCAAATAGCAATAATCAAACACATAATTTGACTCACTGGGGCAGATCATCAGCTTCTGTGAACTGGTGCAGCTCTATTGAAGTCAGTGTAGCTATGCCAATTTACATCAGATACTTCCTGACTGCATTCTCCCCAGAATTCCTCAAAAAAAGGTTAACTGTTAAAATAATAGCATTAAAATGACAAATAGCTAGATATAGGGAAACAGATGTTTGACACCCTTCTCCACTGATTCCCTTTTGCAAAAAGGGCTAGAGCTGTAGTAATATAGCGGTGAATAACTGTGCCTACATTTTAGTGCTGTGCAGTCAGGTGATATGGTACAATGCCCTGCTATTAGTGATTTTTTTTTTCTGCACAGCCTCAACTATTATATACATCTTTGCCTGTTTTCCCCTAGAAGATTGATCCTTAAATTCTGAGTCAGACCCTCAAATACCGAAATCATAGCTCCATTGAAGTCAGTGAAGCTACATTGATTTACAACAGTGGGGAATCTGGCTATATGTTCCCACTTGGATGAAATATATTTAACTTGCTTAGAATTATTCAAACTCTTCTGTGGAGTGATTACAGAGTGCAGCCTGGTCCTCCACGGTTACAGAGAGAACCTGCATGTATTGCAGGGGGAGCTTAATAAACAGAGGGACTTCCAGCTCAGGGAGTTCATTTCCTCATACTACATTTTCCATCCCTTTCAAGGTAAAATGACACCATCCACATGTTATACAGCAAATTCATGACAGAAGTAGTGTTATTTCCACATTTCAGAAATAAAGAATGAGGGGGGCAGCTCTACTGCTTTCAGCCACTTTTAGTAAGCTCCTTGCAGTATTTCCCTACTGTTCCCATCCCCACAATAGGTATATGTTACAACCTCGTCATTCTGCTCACTCTTAACCACATGTGCATATGGTACTGGAGTTCAAGTATGTACTGATAACTATCTTTATAAACTCAGAGCAGAGAACAAATATATACAGCATGATTTGCTCATCTGGGCAAGCTGTACTAATGAGAGAAGGTCTTTAAATGCCTTTGTACTGATAGCTGAAAAGCTGCCCTCTAAGCTTTGACATTTTAGTGATAGATACAGTACTGAATCCATATGGTTATCAGTCAAACCAAGAAACTTCATCATTGATGGTTCTGGCAGTAAACTTTCATAATGCAGGTTTTATTGTCTGCAAGGACTTCACATTTATGTACATTTCCTTCTCTTCAGAAACAGTTTGGTTTGCAATGCAAATTGGGGGGGAGAATTACTTTCTAAGTTAGACTACAAAAGCTAGGGCCAGAAAGTTAGCATAAAGACCATAGTTCTGGTTAGCTCAGCTGATTAGCATCTTCCTGAGATCATAAGATAGAGATGGACACTTCTGCTATTGCCATCAGACAGAGACATATAGGGTTAGATCCACTGCTGGCATATGTGAGGACAACCTCGTTGAAGTCCATGGCATTGTGCTGTTCATGTCATCAGTGTAACTGGCCCCTTGAACATCTTAGGTAACTAGACCTTGATCTCATACCTATAACCTTGTACCCAGAATACAGAGGGTAAAGGCTAGAGATGGCGAAAAAACAACCATTCTCATTTGCAGAAAATGTCAAGGTGTCAAAATTTGCTTTTGTTCCACATTGGAACAAAAAATGAGCCCTCTCTACATTTTTCACACAAAATGAGAGCCCCTATCCCAGGGGGAATAGCCTGGTAATTAGGGAACACACTTGGGATGTGGGAAACCCAGGTACAAGTCACTATTCTGCCTGATTGTGAGAAATTACTTTAACTTGGGTCTTTCACATTCCAGGTAAGAGACCTAACCACCAGGCCATTCATATATATATATCCTGGACCTGTGAAACCTTTTATGATAAAATAGAATTCTTCAATGGCAACAACTTTGGTCC
Organism: Emys orbicularis; assembly: GCF_028017835.1. Lineage (NCBI taxonomy): Eukaryota > Metazoa > Chordata > Testudines > Emydidae > Emys > Emys orbicularis. Next base: position 89,901,708 of record NC_088687.1, on the reverse strand, counting down.
AAATTCTGACCAGATGTAGTAGAGCCCTGTATATCAGCCAATGGGTGAAACCCCTCTATTTTAATCTCCACTATAACATGGGATGTGTGAAAGGGATGCAGTCTGCTTGGCATAGAGATTTCCTTTACAAGGACCTTTACAAGGAAGAGTTTAGACAGAGGCTGGGAAACGTAAGAAACACACCCTGAAGGTCTCAAAATATTCAGGCTGATATTTTAAAATGGTGAGCCCTTGACTTCTGTGGGATTGCATGGGGGGAGAGGAGGGGGCGGGGTAAGGAAAGCAGAATTTAGTCATGCAGCTTATCCAAACACATTAAATAACTCCTTATGGGACAGGGAATAGATAACTTTGGATATTACCTCTTGAAAGAATCTGTGTGTGATCAAGGCAGAAATTATAAATTTCAAGACTCATTAATTTGTCTGATCTCTTCATTGACTTCCCCCCTCAGCTCAACACATCTCCATAGCTTGGCACAAAATGAACAAAAATAACACGTTAAAAAAGGCTTTCAAGGGCCAGACTGATTTCTTGGCTGAATCAGCAGACCAGGTGGGATCTAATTTCAGAAGATAGGGTGGCCACTTATAGCACAAGAACCACAACAATCATTTGATGTCAATAGACCTTCTAAGGAGGCACAGTGGTGAGCACTGTCCTTTCCTACAATTTTACATGATCTTTTAAATATATATATATATATTTGCCATTCATTAATTTTATTTACATTTACAGTTAAAGAGCTGGAGGTATTAGTAATCTCATAATATCAGCTGTAAAATACATGGAAAAGCTCGTGACACTTATTCTGTAATGATTTTGAGTTGTATCTTATCTTATGGAAAATGTAAATAAGTTCTATGTAAAATGCTTTGAAAGTCCAATGTATACACACTGTGAAGAGTGGAACATGATTTCATTGTTTCTTTTAATTGTGTTGAGATGGAATACAACAGAGTAAAAGGAAATAGAAAATTAGTTACCAACATATTGTAGATTTCATCTAAAACTCAATGGGCCAGATCCTTACCTAGGCCAGAGGTTGTCTTGGTACAGATGGAAAGAGCCACCTTTGTTCTAATGTTTATTCCTGGGGTTGCCAGAGTCTGGTTTGTAGCCTTATCTATGAATTATGTATTAATTATATTGATTACTTAAGAATTCCCAGTTATCACTCTGAGGTTTGACAGGTTCTTGTCCCAAAATCAGGCCTAGTATTAAAATTACAGTACTGTTCAGTTGTGAATCCGGGTGTGCAGAGTTGAAATATACTCACTTTAGGAACCCTTCTGTATTTGTAATAATTTATTAATACATTTAGCAAAGTCACAAGTGCTCTAATCCAGCAAGGTATATAGAGATAATACAGAATGTACATCTGAACAGCTATCTACTCACACCATCCCTTGCAGAACAACCTGAAATGCTAAGTAATTATCTTCCTCATCAGTGGCCATTATCCTGGCATCTTCCAAGGGCTGGTGCTCTTGCTCTCTCTCCTCTTTCCCCTTCTCCACCCCCCGCCCACACACAGGCTGGAATACAACTTTTATAATATGTTATACTGACACCAATATGCCTACTGCATATTCAGTAGGGGTGTTCTCCCCTTTTCCTTATTTGTATGTCCTCACCCTACTAATGTTGGGGTGCTCTTCTCCTATAGGTTAGTGTATTCATGATTTCAACCTATTACCATACATGTCAGTTCGTTGCCATGGCAGTTTGTTGTCAGACATCTGCAGATGTTCCTATCCTAAAATATCCAAAAGCTGGTGTTAGCTCATGTTCCTGTGGTTGGCTGGTATCGGTATGGACAAACTTTCCCCTTAAACACTCTATTCCCAGTTCCCCAAAACTTAGGGGTGACCATGGTCACCCCATCTGTGCCAAAGTTCATAGGCCTCAAGCCTTATGCTAACTGCTGAAGCCAATGTCTTATTGCATACAGGCCTGTAGGTTCCTTGTTACTGCTAAATAAAATAAATGCTAAAGCTAGCTCTATAGGCTACAGTTCGTAACATGATTTAGAGTAGCCTCAGTGATGCTTTACATCAGGGTTTCTCAACCCATGGCTCATGACTCAAAATTGGGTTGCCAGACTGTTTCAAAGGGTTGTGTGCTGGTTCCTGCAGCTTCAGTCCCACAGGACTGACTGGGCTCTGCTCTCCGTTCCAGGCCTGGTGCACCGGATTGTGGTGCTGCTCAGGTTTGGCCTGGCCACCCCTCCATCATGATGATGGGGGAGTTGGTGAGTCAAATTTGGCCAGGTTGCAATGTCACTCACATAAGCTTGGCCCAGCTTTCCCCCCACACCCCATCAGGGGCTGAACCAAACCTGAGCAGTGCTGAGGCCCCAGAGGTCACAAAACCCAAAGCAAGGAGCTGAGCCCAGCCAGACCACAAGGAATCATAAGAGCTGCCACTGTGGGATGGGCTCTTCAGCCCCCACAGGGTCTCCCACACTCCTCAGGGGCAGGACTCAACCCCCAATACCAAGGGCTTCCCACCTACCCTCTGAGGGCAGGACCCAACCCCATACCAAGGGCCTCCATTTCCCTGACGGCAGTTGCAGATGGTGTCATAAACATTGGGCCTCTACACCAAAGGGAATCCTCACGTAACTGGGTCTAGGTCTGCTTTGCACTGCTCCAGCTGCACAAAGAAGCTTTTTCAGGGACCAAAATCTTGCCCAACATTGTTAGCAAGGAGCCCATTCGTTCTCAGAGAGATGCTAGAGGCTGCCCGTAAAATAAAAGGGAGTTCTCTAACTGGTAGGATGGAGTGCACCACACAGAGAGATCAATGATGTGTATGACCATGTGGTTCTGGATATATATATATTTTTTCCCTGTATCACTACAATAGATTTGGCCTTTCTTTTGGTGCAGTTTTAAATTCTCACCTATGCTAGTAACAGCTTTGTCTGCTATCTGCTCCTAAATGAAGAACGGTTTCCAAAAGTTCTTGAGCTGAGGACTGAATAATATGAAAAATGATTTTTTTTTGCAAATGCTGACAAAAAAACTAAGTATAGCAATGCATTAAGCATAAAGATTTTTTTTCTTTCCACTCTATAGGGCAAATTTACTCTGGTAATACTTCTGTAGAATTTTTATCATAATTCTGTAAAGTATTTCTCACACACACACACACACACACACACCACACACACACACACACACACACACACACACTTTTATTGCAAAACGGAAGCTGTTCTGTTGTAGGTTTCTTTGGATTTTTGATTTGGTTTGGTTTTTTTCCGATTGATGGCCCTGCATGCATAACTGCTATAAAATGTAAAATACAAATTTATTGTAAAAGTTAGAATACTGCAGAAAATATTGTTTGTGAGTTCCCATAGAAATCCTTTTTTTCCAGTTCATAACTAGTGTGTGCTGAAGAATGGGAGAAATTATTTGCAAACTTGGTTGAGAATTTATTAATCCTAATTTTATACACCTACAGACATAACCCTGTTTCCTTGGCTTTCACATGAGTGAATGGGTTTTGCTCGGGGAAGATCTTTTACACAAGAAAGTCCTGAGAAGCATGCATTGGTATGTGGATACATGCCAGAACCAGTCACCCGACCACACGTTATAATTTGGCATTGTGGATTTGGAAGTTGAAAGAGTTAGGAAGTAAAGGGAAGCTAGAAAATGAGAAAACGTGTGCGGTTTTTTAAAATCAGTATAGCTGAGCAGCAGTGAGGGGACAGGGAAATGTCCCTTTCATGAAGGCATTTTGCATATGTTCTGTATCCAGAACGTAGAGCAAGGCAGTTGCAGGATAACTAGATATTGAAGGAGGGGAAATTAGTTTCCAGACGTTCTATATAGGATCACTTAACATAGCAACTTCCCATAATTCCACCCAGAGGCCTAGCAATGAGGCAATTAATCAAATGAGATGGACACTGATATGTGATCATGCTTTTCACAACTAGGACAAGCATGTGAACCTGACATTTACCTTGGTTCCTTCTTGACTAAGGACCATTCCAAACAATGTACCTTTAAATCTAGGGTCCGTGAATACAGCTAAATATAATAGTCTTTCTTGTGGAAAAGAAAGGAAAAGTATTTTTAAAAACACAACTACTGACAGGGTAACAAGCCTTGTAGATGGGGGGGAAGCAGTAGACGTGGTATATCTTCACTTTAGTAAAGCTTTTGATACTGTCTCGCATGACCGTCTCATAAACAAACTAGGGAAATGCAACCTAGATGGAGCTACTATAAGGTAGGTGCAAAACTGGTTGGAAAACTGTTCCCAGAGAGTAGTTATCAGTGGTTCACATAATGAGTAGGGTCCCCCAGGGATCAGTTCTGAGTCTGGTTCTGTTCAATATCTTCATCAATGATTTAAATAATGGCATAGAGAGTAAATTTATAAAGTTTGCAGACTATATCAAGCTGGGTGGAATTGCAAGTGCTTTAGAGAATAGGCTTAAAAATTCAAAATGATCTGGACAAACAAGAAATGGTCTGAAGTAAATAGGATGAAATTCAATACGGACAAATGCAAAGTACTCCACTTAGGAAGGAATAATCAGTTGCACTGTAGTGAGTCCATATTGGTTGACCGGGAGGTGGGCGGGTTCACCCGCCCACTGCTAAAGGCCCCTCCCCCAACTTAGCGGGAGGGACCACTGGACCCAGAACCAAGTAATTCCGTGGGACAACTAATAAAAAAACAGGAAGTGAGGTGACAATCAAAGGTTCAAAATCAGTAAACCAAATGGGGACACCGAGCAAAGAACCCCGGACAGCGCCCACTGCTCCTCAAAGGAGGCAAGGGAGCCAGCGGACGCTGCCCAGTGGAACTCCGCTCGGAGACGTGAAACCAAAAAGGTACGAAAGTAGGCCTCACAGTCGCAGAGCACCCCCTCGGCCAACATCTTCTCCCTGGTATTATAGATGGTAAGCTTGGCTAGAGCCAGGAAGAGGTTGACGAGGAGGTCCCGCGACTTTGTGGGGCCACGAATAGGGTGAGCATAAATAAACAAGTGAGGGGAAAAATGCAGCCAGAACCTCAACAAGAGGTTCTGGAGGAGCCGGAACAGGGGCTGCAGCCTGGCGCACTCAAGGTAGGCATGCGCCAGGGTCTCCCGTATGCCACAAAATGGGCAGGCTTCGGGAATGGGGGTGAACCTCGCTAAGTACACGCCCGTGCCCACGGCTCCATGAAGGAGCCGCCAACCAACATCCCCGGCGGGTCGTGGAACCAAGGTGGAATAAAGACTGGCCCACCGGGGTTTCTCACTCTCCACAGGTATCAAATAGTCCCGCCACTTGGTGTCGGGGCGGGACACGAGGGTGAGAAAATGCAACGTGTGGAGCACGAGCGTGTACAGGTGGTCTCTGGGCGCGGTTCGAAACCGGACCGGCTGCAGAGCATGCAGCTGGCTCGGATTATGGGATCGTGGGAGCTGGGGGGGCTCACGGAGCAGGGGCCCAATAAAAAGATCCGGAGGGCCCGGGGTGAGGGGTGGGCGGGGAACGCCCTCCCGCAGGGCCCGCCACAAAAAGCTGATAGCGGGAGGTGACAGTGCAGCGCCTACCTCCTGGAGCACACGCAGAGGGGTCGTGAGGGTGGAGAGCCCCATGCGCCGACCAAGCGCACGGGGATCCACCCAGTCCCCTCCGGCATAGTCCAGGAGGTCTCCGACCCTAGTGATTCCCGCCAGGATCAACCTCCGGCTCACCGAGGGTGACTCCGCCACCTGCACACGGAGAGCAGGATTGTGTAGCAGGGGCTCCGCGAGGAGATCTGCGCCCTCGGTGGCCACAGTGGACCTGGTCGCCGAAAAAAGCTTCCATGTCCGGAGAATGTCCTGGTAGAAGACCGGCAGCTCCGAGAGGTCACGCGGAAGACCTCTCGGGTGAAGAAAAAGGAGCTGCCGGTCGTAGCGGAGCCCTCGAAGGCGGCGGAGGAAGGCGTGCGCCAACGTGCTCCATGCCGGACTACCCGCACCATAAAGGAGCCTCTGCAGGGCCTGGAGGCGGAAGACATGGACCTGGCTACGAAGGCAGATCAGGCCCTGTCCCCCCTCCTCCAGGGGAAGACTCAAAACCCCCGCAGAGACCCAGTGCAGTCCCGGCCAGAAAAACTCCAGGGCTAACCTCTGGAGTCTGGCCAGGATCCCCGGGGCCGGGCTCAGGGTGTTGAGCCGGTGCCAGAGCATGGACAGGACGAGCTGGTTCAGCACCAGCGCCCTCCCTCGCAGGGAGAGACACCGGAGCAGTCCCGTCCATCTCCGCAGCCGCTCACCCACCCTGGCCTCCAAATCCTGCCAGTTCTCCGGCGGAGAAGGATGCGTGGCGGAAAGGTAAACGCCAAGATAAAGCAGCGGACCCGCGCTCCACCGGATGGCTTGAAGCGCGGGTGGGAGGGAGCTCGCCCGCCACCCGTCCCCGACCACCAGGCCAGAGCTCTTGACCCAGTTGACCCTGGCGGAGGAGGCCGCCGAATAAACGCCCTGGCAGGCCTCCACCCGCACCAGATCCTCCGGGTCCTGGACCACGAGGAGCACGTCGTCGGCGTACGCCGACAGGACCAGCCGCATCTCCGGCTCCCGGAGCACCAACCCCGCCAACCTCCGACGGAGGAGGCAGAGGAAGGGCTCGATCGCCAGAGCGTACAGCTGGCCCGAGAGGGGGCACCCCTGCCGCACTCCTCGCCCGAAGCTGACCGGCTCGGTCAGGGTCCAGTTGAGCCTGACCAGACACTCCGCCTTGGCGTACAGCACCTGGAGAAAAGTCACAAACAGGGGCCCGAAGCCGAACGCCCGCAGGGTGCCCAGGAGATACCCGTGGTCCATCCTGTCGAACGCCTTCTCCTGGTCCAGGGACAGGAGGGCGAACGACAGACCATCCCTACGCCCCAGCTCTAACAGGTCCCGGACCAAGTACAAGTTATTAAAGATACTACGGCCCGGGACGGTGTAGGTCTGGTCAGGATGGACCACGTCCGCCAGCACGGACCCCAGCCGCAGCGAGATGGCTTTCGCTACGACCTTATAGTCCGTGCTGAGGAGCGAGAGGGGACGCCAATTCCGTAAATCGCGAAGGTCCCCCTTCTTCGGCAACAGGGCGAGCACAGCTCGCCGGCACGAGAGAGGGAGGACCCCGCCCTGCAAGGACTCGGCCCAGACGGTAACGAGGTCCGGGCCGAGGACATCCCAGAACACGCGGTAGAATTCCACGGTCAGCCCATCCATGCCCGGCGACTTGTTAGTGGGCATGAGCTGGAGGGCTGCCGAGAACTCGGCTAGGGAGAGAGGCAACTCCAGCCGGTCTCGGTCGCCCGCGCCGACCGTCGGGAGCTCGGTCCAGAGCACCCTGCGGGCCTCAGCGTCGGTCGGATCCGGGGAGAAAAGAGCGGCGTAGAAGGCCCTGGCCCTGCCACGCATCTCCTCCGGATCCGTGAGGGGGGAGCCGTCCTCCGCCAGGAGGCAGGTGACATGCTTTTTGGCCCCCCTCCTTTTCTCCAGGGCGTAGAAGAAGCGGGAGCCACGATCCATCTCCCGAAGGAGACGGATGCGGGATCGAACAAACGCGCCCCGGGCTCGGTGATCTTCCAGGGCCCGGAGCTCCTCCCGCTTCTCCCGGTACGCCGCGCAGAGGGATGGATCCTCGGGGCCGGAGGCCAGACGCCTCTCTAACTCCAAGACCTCCCGCTCCAACTGCCCTATCAGCGCACCCCTTCGCCGGCTGGCGCCCCGGGTGTAGTTCCGGCAGAAGAGCCGCGCACGGACCTTCCCCACGTCCCACCACCGCCGCGCCGAGGGAAAGGCGCGCCGCTGCTCCCGCCAGGCTATCCAGAACACCCGGAAGGAAGCCACGAAGCCCACGTCCTCCAGCAAACTATTATTAAAATGCCAATAGGCCGGCCCCGGCCGCTCAGAACTGAGAGAGGCCGTCACGGTCACCAAATGGTGATCCGAGAACGGGGCCGGCCGAACGCTGGAGGCGTGGGCCTGGGCCAGATGAAAGCGGGACAGATAGATTCGGTCCAACCGGGAGTGACGCGACCGGTCGTCCTCCACCCGGACATAGGTGAAGGTGGTATCATCGTCCGGGTGGTGTTCGCGCCAGACGTCCACCAGGGAGTGATGGTCTACAATCTCCCTGAGGACGCCCGCGGCCGCCTGGGAAGTCTCAATCCCGGAGCGATCCTGGTCCTCGAGGGTGGTATTAAAGTCCCCTCCCAGGACCAGGCACTCGCTAGAATCCAGAGTGCCGAGGAAGGCCGCCGCCTGCTTAAAAAAAGGCACGCGCTCCGGGCCCTTGTTCGGGGCATAAACGTTGACCAAATTCAAAACCAGCCCCTCCACGCGGGCCCGGACGTGCATCAGGCGGCCCGGCACGACCTCGGTGACCCCCAGCACCTCAGGCCGCAGCCCCGGGGAGAACAGGGTGGCCACCCCAGCCGAGTGGGCGCTAAGGTGGCTAAAATAAACCCCGTCACCCCACTCCAGCCGCCAGCTAGCCTCGACAGCCGGGGCCGCGTGGGTCTCCTGCAGGAAAATCACAGAGTACCCCCCCTCACGAAGGAAGGAGAGCACCTGGCTCCTGCGAAAACCCACCCTACAGCCCCGGGCGTTCAACGAAGCAAACGTGGTGACCGTCATGCTGAGGGCTGGGGCAGATCCTCACTGGCAGAGGGATCGACAGCCTCCAGCGGGCCTCGCAAGATTCCATGCTCGACCCCGAAGGCCAACAAGGAGTCGCGGAATCTGCGGGCCCGCCGGTAGGCCGCGAAGTCCCGCCGATCGGACCCTCGCCCCTCCCCCAAAAGCGCCCTCACGGCCTGAAGAACGAGATGGAAGTCCCCCCAGCGCCGAAGGGCCATCGGCACCTTACCCTGGGAACCACGGAAATCTGATAAAAAGAGGCGCAGCTCATCCCGCAGCGCGGAGGGGGAGGCAGCGGCCGAGCCGCCGCCGACCTCCGGCAGGGCCCCGGAAGGGTCCTCGCGGACGGACAAACAAGGGGCCGAGCCCCGGCGCTGCTGTGCCGGGCTGCTCGTCCCCAGTCCCGGCAGAGGAGAGGGCGGTTGAGAAAACAACACAGCCCCCACAGTGGCGGGAAGGGGAAAAACAAAAGCTGCTCCCCGAGGGTCGTCCGTAGGCAACGGAAACGCGACAACCCCGGGGGTAGCAGGGGGACCCGAGGTGGCAGGAGAAGACACCTCGGGAACAAAAACAGGAAGCTGAACAGAAGAGGGGGTAGGACCAGGGACCGGAACGGGCTCCCCTTCACCCGCTGCCAAACCAACGGGAGCAGCAGGGACAGGGGAAGCTTCAGGGGCAGGTAAGGTAGAAGGGGTGGGATCAGGGGCAAAAACCGGCTGCTCAGCAACAGCCGTCGCCCCAAGGGGCTCGGCGGCTGTGCACGAGACGGTAGGCGCGGCCGGACTAGCAGGCAGGGCAGGTAAGGTGGAAAGGGCGGGATCGGGGGCAAGAACCGGCTGCGTAGCAACAGCTGTCGCCCCTAGGGGCTCGGCGGCTGTGCACGAGACGGTAGTCGCGGCCGGGCTGGCAGGTAGGGCCAAGGGTTCCCCCAAAACTAATCCGGGGGTGGCAGAACCGGGAGTAGGAGGGGGAGGCGGGACTAAATCAACACCCGGATCGGGGCCCACCGGTGGAAGAGCGTCCTCCCCTTGGGTAACCGGTGTCAAACCCAGGGCCTCGATCTCATCAAAAAAGGAGGCGAAAGCGGTCCCCCCGGCCCCGGCGTCCTCCCCGCCAGACACAGGGACGAAAGCCGCCCCGGCATCGGCGGTGGTGGTGGGAGGCACGGACGAAGCAAGGACCGGGGAAACCGCCACTGAAGCCACCTCAGGTGGAGGCTCAACGATAGGAAGAGAAGGTTCCCTAGCCGCTGCCACGGCATCTACGGTCTCCATGGCCAGCGCTTCCTGCTGGGCACCGTCCGGGGGCGCGTTACCAGAACCAGCAACTGCGGCCCCCCGCAACATCTTTCGGGGGTTTAGCTCTCCCTCCTCATCGGAGGGAAGGGAGAGAGCCTGCGATCTGTGGGCTCTGCGCTTCCCCCGGACGGTCACCCAGCCCCCTGAGGTGGAAGAGGAGGTGGAGGGCTGGTCAGCAGGGGCGGGGTCGGCTCGGGGTGGTAGGGGCAAAGGGCCATCAGGGAGAGGGGAAACCTCCCCCTGGGGCGGGCTCCGCCCCGCGGCTGGCAAAAGCCGTCCCGCTCGCTCCCCCACATGTCTCGCCGATCCAGGGTTGTCGACGGCAAGGCCCGCCCGCTCAGCTGTCTCCGCGGCCAGAGCGGGAGTCACGGCAAAAGGAGGAGGAGCGGCGGTAGCAGCAGTGGCCGAACCGCTAGGATCGTCAGCGACGATAGGGCCGGCACCCGCTCGGGCCCCGGGGGTCTCGGACGCCCTTCCAGATCGGGCCAGGGGACAGTCTCTCCGGACATGCCCCGGCGCTCGGCAGAGGAAGCACCGGGCCTCCCCCGTCGAATAGTGCACCCGATAGTGGGCCCCGTGGTAGGGCACCAGGAAGGACCCCTCGAGCACCGCTCCGGCACCCGCCGCCGGCGGCAGCTGGAGCTGGACCTGCCGGCGGAACGACAGGATGTGACGGAGGGTGGGGTCTTTACAGCCCAACGAGAGAGGGTTTAAAATAGAAATGGGCTTCCCCATGGCGGAGAGGGCAGGCAACAGGGCGGCGTTGGGGAGGTAGGGCGGAACGGAGGTCAAGACCACCCGTACGCCCAGGTCCTCCAAGGGTTCCAAAGGAACAAACACACCTCCCACCGCCAGGCCTCTTTCCACCGCCTCCTGCGCGGCGGCCTCCGATGCCAGGAAGAACACGGCCTTCCCATACATTTTGGAAGCCGCCACGATGGCCGTGGGCCCCACCACCCTCGCCAACGCCCGCACGTAGGTCTCGATATGGGGCGAGGCAGGCACAAGGTGGCAGCGGATGCCATGCCTCCTAGTTAGCGAGGGGAAGGGGCCCAGGTCGCCAGAGATGGGTCCGGAGGCAGCGGTCGGGGCGGAAGGTGCAGCGGTACGCGGAGGGGCGGCGGCCACCTGGGCGTACGCTCTGTGGGCTCGAGAGGTAGCGCTCTCAGAGCCGGTGAAAGGGACGGCAGGAGAGGGAGGGGCCGCGGCCGATGTCGAGGCCGTGGCGGGGATCGCAGCCCCGCCCGCAGGAGGCTTGGTCCCACGGGCGGGGCCCTTGCCCTTCTTCTTCCCCTGGCCCTTCCTGCCGGTGGAAGAGGCAGCCGTGGCAGCGGCGTTGTCTAGGGCAGGGCCGGCCAAGGGGCCGGTCACCGGGGCGGGCGGGGGCAACAGGGCAGAGGAAGAGAGCGGGACAGGGGCAAGAACACGGGCAGGGGCAGGGGTGGTGGCGGGGGGAGGGGCAGGGAATAAACCAGAAGCAGAGTCCCCCGCCATAACAACCTTCAGCTGCAAACGGGGCGGGGAAAAAGGGGAAGAGGAGGGGGGAGGGGCCTAACCACACCCTCCTAGAAAGCTACAGAGAGGGGAGGAGGGCGCCTCTGGGAGAATGCCGGCTCCTCCGGCTACACTGTTGGGGGGGGGGGAAACTATAACAACAATATAAGGGGGCAAAAACAGTGCAGAAAAGGGGGGGGCGACACGAGCGCGCGCGGGGGGAAAGGGGGGGGGGGAAACAGAGCAGCGGCCCAGGAATATAAACAAATTCCCAGCCAACTGCAAAAACTTCGGCCAGCTGCAATTCAAGGACAAGGCCGAGAACACAGCCAGCAGGCTAGAAACCGTGGGGGGGGGGGGAAATGGGGGAAGGGGAGGGGGGAAGAGCACCAAAAGAACAAACCGAAGGGGCCGAAAAAAAAGGGGGGGGCGGGATAAACGGGGGGCTACAGGGAGGGGACCTCCCCAACTAAACGCAGCAGGGGGGGGGGGAAGGTGCACCCACAGCGCTTGTGAAGCGGAGGTCCTGCCGCCCACTGCTGTAAACAAACAGTCCCGGACGGTGGAAGAGGGCGGGGGGGGCAAACAGCCCCGCCGAGGAACGAAGAGCAGGTCCAGGCGACACGCGGGACGGTGGAGGGGTTGTCGGCGGTGGGGGTGGTGGCAGAGGGGGAGCAGATGGACGAAGGGGGGGGGGGCACCGCGCCCCTCCCCGCGCTCCCTGCAATACAGGGGACGGGACAGAAGGATCCCAAGTCGACCTCAGAGTTTCTTGGCACGCGATGGCTCCCACTCCGAGGAATTACGAGCGGGAGGCTCAGTACCGTCCACACTCCACAGTCCGCTCCAGGGGACAGGACAAAAGGATCTCGAGCCGACCTCAGAGCGTCCTAGCACACGATGGCTTCCACTCCGAGGAATTACGAGTGAGAGGCTCAGTTCCGTCCACCCTCCGAACGCGACTGGAGGCAGCACCACCCCAGGAGCAAAGATGGCAAAGTCACTCAACAAAACACATTGCTTAAGCAATCCCCTCCACAATCTCCCGAATCAGGAACCTAGTCTCCTCCGACTCCGCGACGGAGGCAGCGGCTCCCACACAGGAACAGCAGTGAGCGTCAGGCGTCCGGCCAGGCAAACAGGCAGGCAGGTAGGCAGGCAAACAAGCAAGCCAGCAAGCAGGTGGGCCCCCAGATGGTGTCGGTGTTGGTGTCGGGGGGGCCGGTGCTTCTCCCTCTGGAGGCGAGGGGGGGGCAGGCCGGCAAGGCCCCCCCCTCCGCACTCACTCACTCACGCAGCAGCAGCAGCAGCAGAGGGCCAGGGAGGGAAGGAGGGAGAAAAGAGCAGGAGCTCTAGCACCAGGCGACCGATCCCTCCCTGTAGTGAGTCCATATTGGTTGACCGGGAGGTGGGCGGGTTCACCCGCCCACTGCTAAAGGCCCCTCCCCCAACTTAGCGGGAGGGACCACTGGACCCAGAACCAAGTAATTCCGTGGGACAACTAATAAAAAAACAGGAAGTAAGGTGACAATCAAAGGTTCAAAATCAGTAAACCAAATGGGGACACCGAGCAAAGAACCCCGGACAGCGCCCACTGCTCCTCAAAGGAGGCAAGGGAGCCAGCGGACGCTGCCCAGTGGAACTCCGCTCGGAGACGTGAAACCAAAAAGGTACGAAAGTAGGCCTCACAGTCGCAGAGCACCCCCTCGGCCAACATCTTCTCCCTGGTATTATAGATGGTAAGCTTGGCTAGAGCCAGGAAGAGGTTGACGAGGAGGTCCCGCGACTTCGTGGGGCCACGAATAGGGTGAGCATAAATAAACAAGTGAGGGGAAAAATGCAGCCAGAACCTCAACAAGAGGTGCTGGAGGAGCCGGAACAGGGGCTGCAGCCTGGCGCACTCAAGGTAGGCATGCGCCAGGGTCTCCCGTATGCCACAAAATGGGCAGGCTTCGGGAATGGGGGTGAACCTCGCTAAGTACACGCCCGTGCCCACGGCTCCGTGAAGGAGCCGCCAACCAACATCCCCGGCGGGTCGTGGAACCAAGGTGGAATAAAGACTGGCCCACCGGGGTTTCTCACTCTCCACAGGTATCAAATAGTCCCGCCACTTGGTGTCGGGGCGGGACACGAGGGTGAGAAAATGCAACGTGTGGAGCACGAGCGTGTACAGGTGGTCTCTGGGCGCGGTTCGAAACCGGACCGGCTGCAGAGCATGCAGCTGGCTCGGATTATGGGATCGTGGGAGCTGGGGGGGCTCACGGAGCAGGGGCCCAATAAAAAGATCCGGAGGGCCCGGGGTGAGGGGTGGGCGGGGAACGCCCTCCCGCAGGGCCCGCCACAAAAAGCTGATAGCGGGAGGTGACAGTGCAGCGCCTACCTCCTGGAGCACACGCAGAGGGGTCGTGAGGGTGGAGAGCCCCATGCGCCGACCAAGCGCACGGGGATCCACCCAGTCCCCTCCGGCATAGTCCAGGAGGTCTCCGACCCTAGTGATTCCCGCCAGGATCAACCTCCGGCTCACCGAGGGTGACTCCGCCACCTGCACACGGAGAGCAGGATTGTGTAGCAGGGGCTCCGCGAGGAGATCTGCGCCCTCGGTGGCCACAGTGGACCTGGTCGCCGAAAAAAGCTTCCATGTCCGGAGAATGTCCTGGTAGAAGACCGGCAGCTCCGAGAGGTCACGCGGAAGACCTCTCGGGTGAAGAAAAAGGAGCTGCCGGTCGTAGCGGAGCCCTCGAAGGCGGCGGAGGAAGGCGTGCGCCAACGTGCTCCATGCCGGACTACCCGCACCATAAAGGAGCCTCTGCAGGGCCTGGAGGCGGAAGACATGGACCTGGCTACGAAGGCAGATCAGGCCCTGTCCCCCCTCCTCCAGGGGAAGACTCAAAACCCCCGCAGAGACCCAGTGCAGTCCCGGCCAGAAAAACTCCAGGGCTAACCTCTGGAGTCTGGCCAGGATCCCCGGGGCCGGGCTCAGGGTGTTGAGCCGGTGCCAGAGCATGGACAGGACGAGCTGGTTCAGCACCAGCGCCCTCCCTCGCAGGGAGAGACACCGGAGCAGTCCCGTCCATCTCCGCAGCCGCTCACCCACCCTGGCCTCCAAATCCTGCCAGTTCTCCGGCGGAGAAGGATGCGTGGCGGAAAGGTAAACGCCAAGATAAAGCAGCGGACCCGCGCTCCACCGGATGGCTTGAAGCGCGGGTGGGAGGGAGCTCGCCCGCCACCCGTCCCCGACCACCAGGCCAGAGCTCTTGACCCAGTTGACCCTGGCGGAGGAGGCCGCCGAATAAACGCCCTGGCAGGCCTCCACCCGCACCAGATCCTCCGGGTCCTGGACCACGAGGAGCACGTCGTCGGCGTACGCCGACAGGACCAGCCGCATCTCCGGCTCCCGGAGCACCAACCCCGCCAACCTCCGACGGAGGAGGCAGAGGAAGGGCTCGATCGCCAGAGCGTACAGCTGGCCCGAGAGGGGGCACCCCTGCCGCACTCCTCGCCCGAAGCTGACCGGCTCGGTCAGGGTCCAGTTGAGCCTGACCAGACACTCCGCCTTGGCGTACAGCACCTGGAGAAAAGTCACAAACAGGGGCCCGAAGCCGAACGCCCGCAGGGTGCCCAGGAGATACCCGTGGTCCATCCTGTCGAACGCCTTCTCCTGGTCCAGGGACAGGAGGGCGAACGACAGACCATCCCTACGCCCCAGCTCTAACAGGTCCCGGACCAAGTACAAGTTATTAAAGATACTACGGCCCGGGACGGTGTAGGTCTGGTCAGGATGGACCACGTCCGCCAGCACGGACCCCAGCCGCAGCGAGATGGCTTTCGCTACGACCTTATAGTCCGTGCTGAGGAGCGAGAGGGGACGCCAATTCCGTAAATCGCGAAGGTCCCCCTTCTTCGGCAACAGGGCGAGCACAGCTCGCCGGCACGAGAGAGGGAGGACCCCGCCCTGCAAGGACTCGGCCCAGACGGTAACGAGGTCCGGGCCGAGGACATCCCAGAACACGCGGTAGAATTCCACGGTCAGCCCATCCATGCCCGGCGACTTGTTAGTGGGCATGAGCTGGAGGGCTGCCGAGAACTCGGCTAGGGAGAGAGGCAACTCCAGCCGGTCTCGGTCGCCCGCGCCGACCGTCGGGAGCTCGGTCCAGAGCACCCTGCGGGCCTCAGCGTCGGTCGGATCCGGGGAGAAAAGAGCGGCGTAGAAGGCCCTGGCCCTGCCACGCATCTCCTCCGGATCCGTGAGGGGGGAGCCGTCCTCCGCCAGGAGGCAGGTGACATGCTTTTTGGCCCCCCTCCTTTTCTCCAGGGCGTAGAAGAAGCGGGAGCCACGATCCATCTCCCGAAGGAGACGGATGCGGGATCGAACAAACGCGCCCCGGGCTCGGTGATCTTCCAGGGCCCGGAGCTCCTCCCGCTTCTCCCGGTACGCCGCGCAGAGGGATGGATCCTCGGGGCCGGAGGCCAGACGCCTCTCTAACTCCAAGACCTCCCGCTCCAACTGCCCTATCAGCGCACCCCTTCGCCGGCTGGCGCCCCGGGTGTAGTTCCGGCAGAAGAGCCGCGCACGGACCTTCCCCACGTCCCACCACCGCCGCGCCGAGGGAAAGGCGCGCCGCTGCTCCCGCCAGGCTATCCAGAACACCCGGAAGGAAGCCACGAAGCCCACGTCCTCCAGCAAACTATTATTAAAATGCCAATAGGCCGGCCCCGGCCGCTCAGAACTGAGAGAGGCCGTCACGGTCACCAAATGGTGATCCGAGAACGGGGCCGGCCGAACGCTGGAGGCGTGGGCCTGGGCCAGATGAAAGCGGGACAGATAGATTCGGTCCAACCGGGAGTGACGCGACCGGTCGTCCTCCACCCGGACATAGGTGAAGGTGGTATCATCGTCCGGGTGGTGTTCGCGCCAGACGTCCACCAGGGAGTGATGGTCTACAATCTCCCTGAGGACGCCCGCGGCCGCCTGGGAAGTCTCAATCCCGGAGCGATCCTGGTCCTCGAGGGTGGTATTAAAGTCCCCTCCCAGGACCAGGCACTCGCTAGAATCCAGAGTGCCGAGGAAGGCCGCCGCCTGCTTAAAAAAAGGCACGCGCTCCGGGCCCTTGTTCGGGGCATAAACGTTGACCAAATTCAAAACCAGCCCCTCCACGCGGGCCCGGACGTGCAGCAGGCGGCCCGGCACGACCTCGGTGACCCCCAGCACCTCAGGCCGCAGCCCCGGGGAGAACAGGGTGGCCACCCCAGCCGAGTGGGCGCTAAGGTGGCTAAAATAAACCCCGTCACCCCACTCCAGCCGCCAGCTAGCCTCGACAGCCGGGGCCGCGTGGGTCTCCTGCAGGAAAATCACAGAGTACCCCCCCTCACGAAGGAAGGAGAGCACCTGGCTCCTGCGAAAACCCACCCTACAGCCCCGGGCGTTCAACGAAGCAAACGTGGTGACCGTCATGCTGAGGGCTGGGGCAGATCCTCACTGGCAGAGGGATCGACAGCCTCCAGCGGGCCTCGCAAGATTCCATGCTCGACCCCGAAGGCCAACAAGGAGTCGCGGAATCTGCGGGCCCGCCGGTAGGCCGCGAAGTCCCGCCGATCGGACCCTCGCCCCTCCCCCAAAAGCGCCCTCACGGCCTGAAGAACGAGATGGAAGTCCCCCCAGCGCCGAAGGGCCATCGGCACCTTACCCTGGGAACCACGGAAATCTGATAAAAAGAGGCGCAGCTCATCCCGCAGCGCGGAGGGGGAGGCAGCGGCCGAGCCGCCGCCGACCTCCGGCAGGGCCCCGGAAGGGTCCTCGCGGACGGACAAACAAGGGGCCGAGCCCCGGCGCTGCTGTGCCGGGCTGCTCGTCCCCAGTCCCGGCAGAGGAGAGGGCGGTTGAGAAAACAACACAGCCCCCACAGTGGCGGGAAGGGGAAAAACAAAAGCTGCTCCCCGAGGGTCGTCCGTAGGCAACGGAAACGCGACAACCCCGGGGGTAGCAGGGGGACCCGAGGTGGCAGGAAAAGACACCTCGGGAACAAAAACAGGAAGCTGAACAGAAGAGGGGGTAGGACCAGGGACCGGAACGGGCTCCCCTTCACCCGCTGCCAAACCAACGGGAGCAGCAGGGACAGGGGAAGCTTCAGGGGCAGGTAAGGTAGAAGGGGTGGGATCAGGGGCAAAAACCGGCTGCTCAGCAACAGCCGTCGCCCCAAGGGGCTCGGCGGCTGTGCACGAGACGGTAGGCGCGGCCGGACTAGCAGGCAGGGCAGGTAAGGTGGAAAGGGCGGGATCGGGGGCAAGAACCGGCTGCGTAGCAACAGCTGTCGCCCCTAGGGGCTCGGCGGCTGTGCACGAGACGGTAGTCGCGGCCGGGCTGGCAGGTAGGGCCAAGGGTTCCCCCAAAACTAATCCGGGGGTGGCAGAACCGGGAGTAGGAGGGGGAGGCGGGACTAAATCAACACCCGGATCGGGGCCCACCGGTGGAAGAGCGTCCTCCCCTTGGGTAACCGGTGTCAAACCCAGGGCCTCGATCTCATCAAAAAAGGAGGCGAAAGCGGTCCCCCCGGCCCCGGCGTCCTCCCCGCCAGACACAGGGACGAAAGCCGCCCCGGCATCGGCGGTGGTGGTGGGAGGCACGGACGAAGCAAGGACCGGGGAAACCGCCACTGAAGCCACCTCAGGTGGAGGCTCAACGATAGGAAGAGAAGGTTCCCTAGCCGCTGCCACGGCATCTACGGTCTCCATGGCCAGCGCTTCCTGCTGGGCACCGTCCGGGGGCGCGTTACCAGAACCAGCAACTGCGGCCCCCCGCAACATCTTTCGGGGGTTTAGCTCTCCCTCCTCATCGGAGGGAAGGGAGAGAGCCTGCGATCTGTGGGCTCTGCGCTTCCCCCGGACGGTCACCCAGCCCCCTGAGGTGGAAGAGGAGGTGGAGGGCTGGTCAGCAGGGGCGGGGTCGGCTCGGGGTGGTAGGGGCAAAGGGCCATCAGGGAGAGGGGAAACCTCCCCCTGGGGCGGGCTCCGCCCCGCGGCTGGCAAAAGCCGTCCCGCTCGCTCCCCCACATGTCTCGCCGATCCAGGGTTGTCGACGGCAAGGCCCGCCCGCTCAGCTGTCTCCGCGGCCAGAGCGGGAGTCACGGCAAAAGGAGGAGGAGCGGCGGTAGCAGCAGTGGCCGAACCGCTAGGATCGTCAGCGACGATAGGGCCGGCACCCGCTCGGGCCCCGGGGGTCTCGGACGCCCTTCCAGATCGGGCCAGGGGACAGTCTCTCCGGACATGCCCCGGCGCTCGGCAGAGGAAGCACCGGGCCTCCCCCGTCGAATAGTGCACCCGATAGTGGGCCCCGTGGTAGGGCACCAGGAAGGACCCCTCGAGCACCGCTCCGGCACCCGCCGCCGGCGGCAGCTGGAGCTGGACCTGCCGGCGGAACGACAGGATGTGACGGAGGGTGGGGTCTTTACAGCCCAACGAGAGAGGGTTTAAAATAGAAATGGGCTTCCCCATGGCGGAGAGGGCAGGCAACAGGGCGGCGTTGGGGAGGTAGGGCGGAACGGAGGTCAAGACCACCCGTACGCCCAGGTCCTCCAAGGGTTCCAAAGGAACAAACACACCTCCCACCGCCAGGCCTCTTTCCACCGCCTCCTGCGCGGCGGCCTCCGATGCCAGGAAGAACACGGCCTTCCCATACATTTTGGAAGCCGCCACGATGGCCGTGGGCCCCACCACCCTCGCCAACGCCCGCACGTAGGTCTCGATATGGGGCGAGGCAGGCACAAGGTGGCAGCGGATGCCATGCCTCCTAGTTAGCGAGGGGAAGGGGCCCAGGTCGCCAGAGATGGGTCCGGAGGCAGCGGTCGGGGCGGAAGGTGCAGCGGTACGCGGAGGGGCGGCGGCCACCTGGGCGTACGCTCTGTGGGCTCGAGAGGTAGCGCTCTCAGAGCCGGTGAAAGGGACGGCAGGAGAGGGAGGGGCCGCGGCCGATGTCGAGGCCGTGGCGGGGATCGTAGCCCCGCCCGCAGGAGGCTTGGTCCCACGGGCGGGGCCCTTGCCCTTCTTCTTCCCCTGGCCCTTCCTGCCGGTGGAAGAGGCAGCCGTGGCAGCGGCGTTGTCTAGGGCAGGGCCGGCCAAGGGGCCGGTCACCGGGGCGGGCGGGGGCAACAGGGCAGAGGAAGAGAGCGGGACAGGGGCAAGAACACGGGCAGGGGCAGGGGTGGTGGCGGGGGGAGGGGCAGGGAATAAACCAGAAGCAGAGTCCCCCGCCATAACAACCTTCAGCTGCAAACGGGGCGGGGAAAAAGGGGAAGAGGAGGGGGGAGGGGCCTAACCACACCCTCCTAGAAAGCTACAGAGAGGGGAGGAGGGCGCCTCTGGGAGAATGCCGGCTCCTCCGGCTACACTGTTGGGGGGGGGGGAAACTATAACAACAATATAAGGGGGCAAAAACAGTGCAGAAAAGGGGGGGGCGACACGAGCGCGCGCGGGGGGAAAGGGGGGGGGGGAAACAGAGCAGCGGCCCAGGAATATAAACAAATTCCCAGCCAACTGCAAAAACTTCGGCCAGCTGCAATTCAAGGACAAGGCCGAGAACACAGCCAGCAGGCTAGAAACCGTGGGGGGGGGGGGGAAATGGGGGAAGGGGAGGGGGGAAGAGCACCAAAAGAACAAACCGAAGGGGCCGAAAAAAAAGGGGGGGGCGGGATAAACGGGGGGCTACAGGGAGGGGACCTCCCCAACTAAACGCAGCAGGGGGGGGGGGGAAGGTGCACCCACAGCGCTTGTGAAGCGGAGGTCCTGCCGCCCACTGCTGTAAACAAACAGTCCCGGACGGTGGAAGAGGGCGGGGGGGGCAAACAGCCCCGCCGAGGAACGAAGAGCAGGTCCAGGCGACACGCGGGACGGTGGAGGGGTTGTCGGCGGTGGGGGTGGTGGCAGAGGGGGAGCAGATGGACGAAGGGGGGGGGGGCACCGCGCCCCTCCCCGCGCTCCCTGCAATACAGGGGACGGGACAGAAGGATCCCAAGTCGACCTCAGAGTTTCTTGGCACGCGATGGCTCCCACTCCGAGGAATTACGAGCGGGAGGCTCAGTACCGTCCACACTCCACAGTCCGCTCCAGGGGACAGGACAAAAGGATCTCGAGCCGACCTCAGAGCGTCCTAGCACACGATGGCTTCCACTCCGAGGAATTACGAGTGAGAGGCTCAGTTCCGTCCACCCTCCGAACGCGACTGGAGGCAGCACCACCCCAGGAGCAAAGATGGCAAAGTCACTCAACAAAACACATTTCTTAAGCAATCCCCTCCACAATCTCCCGAATCAGGAACCTAGTCTCCTCCGACTCCGCGACGGAGGCAGCGGCTCCCACACAGGAACAGCAGTGAGCGTCAGGCGTCCGGCCAGGCAAACAGGCAGGCAGGTAGGCAGGCAAACAAGCAAGCCAGCAAGCAGGTGGGCCCCCAGATGGTGTCGGTGTTGGTGTCGGGGGGGCCGGTGCTTCTCCCTCTGGAGGCGAGGGGGGGGGCAGGCCGGCAAGGCCCCCCCCTCCGCACTCACTCACTCACGCAGCAGCAGCAGCAGCAGCAGCAGAGGGCCAGGGAGGGAAGGAGGGAGAATAGAGCAGGAGCTCCAGCACCAGGCGACCGATCCCTCCCTGTAGTGAGTCCTATATTGGTTGACCGGGAGGTGGGCGGGTTCACCCGCCCACTGCTAAAGGCCCCTCCCCCAACTTAGCGGGAGGGACCACTGGACCCAGAACCAAGTAATTCCGTGGGACAACTAATAAAAAAACAGGAAGTAAGGTGACAATCAAAGGTTCAAAATCAGTAAACCAAATGGGGACACCGAGCAAAGAACCCCGGACAGCGCCCACTGCTCCTCAAAGGAGGCAAGGGAGCCAGCGGACGCTGCCCAGTGGAACTCCGCTCGGAGACGTGAAACCAAAAAGGTACGAAAGTAGGCCTCACAGTCGCAGAGCACCCCCTCGGCCAACATCTTCTCCCTGGTATTATAGATGGTAAGCTTGGCTAGAGCCAGGAAGAGGTTGACGAGGAGGTCCCGCGACTTCGTGGGGCCACGAATAGGGTGAGCATAAATAAACAAGTGAGGGGAAAAATGCAGCCAGAACCTCAACAAGAGGTTCTGGAGGAGCCGGAACAGGGGCTGCAGCCTGGCGCACTCAAGGTAGGCATGCGCCAGGGTCTCCCGTATGCCACAAAATGGGCAGGCTTCGGGAATGGGGGTGAACCTCGCTAAGTACACGCCCGTGCCCACGGCTCCGTGAAGGAGCCGCCAACCAACATCCCCGGCGGGTCGTGGAACCAAGGTGGAATAAAGACTGGCCCACCGGGGTTTCTCACTCTCCACAGGTATCAAATAGTCCCGCCACTTGGTGTCGGGGCGGGACACGAGGGTGAGAAAATGCAACGTGTGGAGCACGAGCGTGTACAGGTGGTCTCTGGGCGCGGTTCGAAACCGGACCGGCTGCAGAGCATGCAGCTGGCTCGGATTATGGGATCGTGGGAGCTGGGGGGGCTCACGGAGCAGGGGCCCAATAAAAAGATCCGGAGGGCCCGGGGTGAGGGGTGGGCGGGGAACGCCCTCCCGCAGGGCCCGCCACAAAAAGCTGATAGCGGGAGGTGACAGTGCAGCGCCTACCTCCTGGAGCACACGCAGAGGGGTCGTGAGGGTGGAGAGCCCCATGCGCCGACCAAGCGCACGGGGATCCACCCAGTCCCCTCCGGCATAGTCCAGGAGGTCTCCGACCCTAGTGATTCCCGCCAGGATCAACCTCCGGCTCACCGAGGGTGACTCCGCCACCTGCACACGGAGAGCAGGATTGTGTAGCAGGGGCTCCGCGAGGAGATCTGCGCCCTCGGTGGCCACAGTGGACCTGGTCGCCGAAAAAAGCTTCCATGTCCGGAGAATGTCCTGGTAGAAGACCGGCAGCTCCGAGAGGTCACGCGGAAGACCTCTCGGGTGAAGAAAAAGGAGCTGCCGGTCGTAGCGGAGCCCTCGAAGGCGGCGGAGGAAGGCGTGCGCCAACGTGCTCCATGCCGGACTACCCGCACCATAAAGGAGCCTCTGCAGGGCCTGGAGGCGGAAGACATGGACCTGGCTACGAAGGCAGATCAGGCCCTGTCCCCCCTCCTCCAGGGGAAGACTCAAAACCCCCGCAGAGACCCAGTGCAGTCCCGGCCAGAAAAACTCCAGGGCTAACCTCTGGAGTCTGGCCAGGATCCCCGGGGCCGGGCTCAGGGTGTTGAGCCGGTGCCAGAGCATGGACAGGACGAGCTGGTTCAGCACCAGCGCCCTCCCTCGCAGGGAGAGACACCGGAGCAGTCCCGTCCATCTCCGCAGCCGCTCACCCACCCTGGCCTCCAAATCCTGCCAGTTCTCCGGCGGAGAAGGATGCGTGGCGGAAAGGTAAACGCCAAGATAAAGCAGCGGACCCGCGCTCCACCGGATGGCTTGAAGCGCGGGTGGGAGGGAGCTCGCCCGCCACCCGTCCCCGACCACCAGGCCAGAGCTCTTGACCCAGTTGACCCTGGCGGAGGAGGCCGCCGAATAAACGCCCTGGCAGGCCTCCACCCGCACCAGATCCTCCGGGTCCTGGACCACGAGGAGCACGTCGTCGGCGTACGCCGACAGGACCAGCCGCATCTCCGGCTCCCGGAGCACCAACCCCGCCAACCTCCGACGGAGGAGGCAGAGGAAGGGCTCGATCGCCAGAGCGTACAGCTGGCCCGAGAGGGGGCACCCCTGCCGCACTCCTCGCCCGAAGCTGACCGGCTCGGTCAGGGTCCAGTTGAGCCTGACCAGACACTCCGCCTTGGCGTACAGCACCTGGAGAAAAGTCACAAACAGGGGCCCGAAGCCGAACGCCCGCAGGGTGCCCAGGAGATACCCGTGGTCCATCCTGTCGAACGCCTTCTCCTGGTCCAGGGACAGGAGGGCGAACGACAGACCATCCCTACGCCCCAGCTCTAACAGGTCCCGGACCAAGTACAAGTTATTAAAGATACTACGGCCCGGGACGGTGTAGGTCTGGTCAGGATGGACCACGTCCGCCAGCACGGACCCCAGCCGCAGCGAGATGGCTTTCGCTACGACCTTATAGTCCGTGCTGAGGAGCGAGAGGGGACGCCAATTCCGTAAATCGCGAAGGTCCCCCTTCTTCGGCAACAGGGCGAGCACAGCTCGCCGGCACGAGAGAGGGAGGACCCCGCCCTGCAAGGACTCGGCCCAGACGGTAACGAGGTCCGGGCCGAGGACATCCCAGAACACGCGGTAGAATTCCACGGTCAGCCCATCCATGCCCGGCGACTTGTTAGTGGGCATGAGCTGGAGGGCTGCCGAGAACTCGGCTAGGGAGAGAGGCAACTCCAGCCGGTCTCGGTCGCCCGCGCCGACCGTCGGGAGCTCGGTCCAGAGCACCCTGCGGGCCTCAGCGTCGGTCGGATCCGGGGAGAAAAGAGCGGCGTAGAAGGCCCTGGCCCTGCCACGCATCTCCTCCGGATCCGTGAGGGGGGAGCCGTCCTCCGCCAGGAGGCAGGTGACATGCTTTTTGGCCCCCCTCCTTTTCTCCAGGGCGTAGAAGAAGCGGGAGCCACGATCCATCTCCCGAAGGAGACGGATGCGGGATCGAACAAACGCGCCCCGGGCTCGGTGATCTTCCAGGGCCCGGAGCTCCTCCCGCTTCTCCCGGTACGCCGCGCAGAGGGATGGATCCTCGGGGCCGGAGGCCAGACGCCTCTCTAACTCCAAGACCTCCCGCTCCAACTGCCCTATCAGCGCACCCCTTCGCCGGCTGGCGCCCCGGGTGTAGTTCCGGCAGAAGAGCCGCGCACGGACCTTCCCCACGTCCCACCACCGCCGCGCCGAGGGAAAGGCGCGCCGCTGCTCCCGCCAGGCTATCCAGAACACCCGGAAGGAAGCCACGAAGCCCACGTCCTCCAGCAAACTATTATTAAAATGCCAATAGGCCGGCCCCGGCCGCTCAGAACTGAGAGAGGCCGTCACGGTCACCAAATGGTGATCCGAGAACGGGGCCGGCCGAACGCTGGAGGCGTGGGCCTGGGCCAGATGAAAGCGGGACAGATAGATTCGGTCCAACCGGGAGTGACGCGACCGGTCGTCCTCCACCCGGACATAGGTGAAGGTGGTATCATCGTCCGGGTGGTGTTCGCGCCAGACGTCCACCAGGGAGTGATGGTCTACAATCTCCCTGAGGACGCCCGCGGCCGCCTGGGAAGTCTCAATCCCGGAGCGATCCTGGTCCTCGAGGGTGGTATTAAAGTCCCCTCCCAGGACCAGGCACTCGCTAGAATCCAGAGTGCCGAGGAAGGCCGCCGCCTGCTTAAAAAAAGGCACGCGCTCCGGGCCCTTGTTCGGGGCATAAACGTTGACCAAATTCAAAACCAGCCCCTCCACGCGGGCCCGGACGTGCAGCAGGCGGCCCGGCACGACCTCGGTGACCCCCAGCACCTCAGGCCGCAGCCCCGGGGAGAACAGGGTGGCCACCCCAGCCGAGTGGGCGCTAAGGTGGCTAAAATAAACCCCGTCACCCCACTCCAGCCGCCAGCTAGCCTCGACAGCCGGGGCCGCGTGGGTCTCCTGCAGGAAAATCACAGAGTACCCCCCCTCACGAAGGAAGGAGAGCACCTGGCTCCTGCGAAAACCCACCCTACAGCCCCGGGCGTTCAACGAAGCAAACGTGGTGACCGTCATGCTGAGGGCTGGGGCAGATCCTCACTGGCAGAGGGATCGACAGCCTCCAGCGGGCCTCGCAAGATTCCATGCTCGACCCCGAAGGCCAACAAGGAGTCGCGGAATCTGCGGGCCCGCCGGTAGGCCGCGAAGTCCCGCCGATCGGACCCTCGCCCCTCCCCCAAAAGCGCCCTCACGGCCTGAAGAACGAGATGGAAGTCCCCCCAGCGCCGAAGGGCCATCGGCACCTTACCCTGGGAACCACGGAAATCTGATAAAAAGAGGCGCAGCTCATCCCGCAGCGCGGAGGGGGAGGCAGCGGCCGAGCCGCCGCCGACCTCCGGCAGGGCCCCGGAAGGGTCCTCGCGGACGGACAAACAAGGGGCCGAGCCCCGGCGCTGCTGTGCCGGGCTGCTCGTCCCCAGTCCCGGCAGAGGAGAGGGCGGTTGAGAAAACAACACAGCCCCCACAGTGGCGGGAAGGGGAAAAACAAAAGCTGCTCCCCGAGGGTCGTCCGTAGGCAACGGAAACGCGACAACCCCGGGGGTAGCAGGGGGACCCGAGGTGGCAGGAAAAGACACCTCGGGAACAAAAACAGGAAGCTGAACAGAAGAGGGGGTAGGACCAGGGACCGGAACGGGCTCCCCTTCACCCGCTGCCAAACCAACGGGAGCAGCAGGGACAGGGGAAGCTTCAGGGGCAGGTAAGGTAGAAGGGGTGGGATCAGGGGCAAAAACCGGCTGCTCAGCAACAGCCGTCGCCCCAAGGGGCTCGGCGGCTGTGCACGAGACGGTAGGCGCGGCCGGACTAGCAGGCAGGGCAGGTAAGGTGGAAAGGGCGGGATCGGGGGCAAGAACCGGCTGCGTAGCAACAGCTGTCGCCCCTAGGGGCTCGGCGGCTGTGCACGAGACGGTAGTCGCGGCCGGGCTGGCAGGTAGGGCCAAGGGTTCCCCCAAAACTAATCCGGGGGTGGCAGAACCGGGAGTAGGAGGGGGAGGCGGGACTAAATCAACACCCGGATCGGGGCCCACCGGTGGAAGAGCGTCCTCCCCTTGGGTAACCGGTGTCAAACCCAGGGCCTCGATCTCATCAAAAAAGGAGGCGAAAGCGGTCCCCCCGGCCCCGGCGTCCTCCCCGCCAGACACAGGGACGAAAGCCGCCCCGGCATCGGCGGTGGTGGTGGGAGGCACGGACGAAGCAAGGACCGGGGAAACCGCCACTGAAGCCACCTCAGGTGGAGGCTCAACGATAGGAAGAGAAGGTTCCCTAGCCGCTGCCACGGCATCTACGGTCTCCATGGCCAGCGCTTCCTGCTGGGCACCGTCCGGGGGCGCGTTACCAGAACCAGCAACTGCGGCCCCCCGCAACATCTTTCGGGGGTTTAGCTCTCCCTCCTCATCGGAGGGAAGGGAGAGAGCCTGCGATCTGTGGGCTCTGCGCTTCCCCCGGACGGTCACCCAGCCCCCTGAGGTGGAAGAGGAGGTGGAGGGCTGGTCAGCAGGGGCGGGGTCGGCTCGGGGTGGTAGGGGCAAAGGGCCATCAGGGAGAGGGGAAACCTCCCCCTGGGGCGGGCTCCGCCCCGCGGCTGGCAAAAGCCGTCCCGCTCGCTCCCCCACATGTCTCGCCGATCCAGGGTTGTCGACGGCAAGGCCCGCCCGCTCAGCTGTCTCCGCGGCCAGAGCGGGAGTCACGGCAAAAGGAGGAGGAGCGGCGGTAGCAGCAGTGGCCGAACCGCTAGGATCGTCAGCGACGATAGGGCCGGCACCCGCTCGGGCCCCGGGGGTCTCGGACGCCCTTCCAGATCGGGCCAGGGGACAGTCTCTCCGGACATGCCCCGGCGCTCGGCAGAGGAAGCACCGGGCCTCCCCCGTCGAATAGTGCACCCGATAGTGGGCCCCGTGGTAGGGCACCAGGAAGGACCCCTCGAGCACCGCTCCGGCACCCGCCGCCGGCGGCAGCTGGAGCTGGACCTGCCGGCGGAACGACAGGATGTGACGGAGGGTGGGGTCTTTACAGCCCAACGAGAGAGGGTTTAAAATAGAAATGGGCTTCCCCATGGCGGAGAGGGCAGGCAACAGGGCGGCGTTGGGGAGGTAGGGCGGAACGGAGGTCAAGACCACCCGTACGCCCAGGTCCTCCAAGGGTTCCAAAGGAACAAACACACCTCCCACCGCCAGGCCTCTTTCCACCGCCTCCTGCGCGGCGGCCTCCGATGCCAGGAAGAACACGGCCTTCCCATACATTTTGGAAGCCGCCACGATGGCCGTGGGCCCCACCACCCTCGCCAACGCCCGCACGTAGGTCTCGATATGGGGCGAGGCAGGCACAAGGTGGCAGCGGATGCCATGCCTCCTAGTTAGCGAGGGGAAGGGGCCCAGGTCGCCAGAGATGGGTCCGGAGGCAGCGGTCGGGGCGGAAGGTGCAGCGGTACGCGGAGGGGCGGCGGCCACCTGGGCGTACGCTCTGTGGGCTCGAGAGGTAGCGCTCTCAGAGCCGGTGAAAGGGACGGCAGGAGAGGGAGGGGCCGCGGCCGATGTCGAGGCCGTGGCGGGGATCGTAGCCCCGCCCGCAGGAGGCTTGGTCCCACGGGCGGGGCCCTTGCCCTTCTTCTTCCCCTGGCCCTTCCTGCCGGTGGAAGAGGCAGCCGTGGCAGCGGCGTTGTCTAGGGCAGGGCCGGCCAAGGGGCCGGTCACCGGGGCGGGCGGGGGCAACAGGGCAGAGGAAGAGAGCGGGACAGGGGCAAGAACACGGGCAGGGGCAGGGGTGGTGGCGGGGGGAGGGGCAGGGAATAAACCAGAAGCAGAGTCCCCCGCCATAACAACCTTCAGCTGCAAACGGGGCGGGGAAAAAGGGGAAGAGGAGGGGGGAGGGGCCTAACCACACCCTCCTAGAAAGCTACAGAGAGGGGAGGAGGGCGCCTCTGGGAGAATGCCGGCTCCTCCGGCTACACTGTTGGGGGGGGGGGAAACTATAACAACAATATAAGGGGGCAAAAACAGTGCAGAAAAGGGGGGGGGCGACACGAGCGCGCGCGGGGGGAAAGGGGGGGGGGGAAACAGAGCAGCGGCCCAGGAATATAAACAAATTCCCAGCCAACTGCAAAAACTTCGGCCAGCTGCAATTCAAGGACAAGGCCGAGAACACAGCCAGCAGGCTAGAAACCGTGGGGGGGGGGGGAAATGGGGGAAGGGGAGGGGGGAAGAGCACCAAAAGAACAAACCGAAGGGGCCGAAAAAAAAGGGGGGGGCGGGATAAACGGGGGGCTACAGGGAGGGGACCTCCCCAACTAAACGCAGCAGGGGGGGGGGGAAGGTGCACCCACAGCGCTTGTGAAGCGGAGGTCCTGCCGCCCACTGCTGTAAACAAACAGTCCCGGACGGTGGAAGAGGGCGGGGGGGGCAAACAGCCCCGCCGAGGAACGAAGAGCAGGTCCAGGCGACACGCGGGACGGTGGAGGGGTTGTCGGCGGTGGGGGTGGTGGCAGAGGGGGAGCAGATGGACGAAGGGGGGGGGGGCACCGCGCCCCTCCCCGCGCTCCCTGCAATACAGGGGACGGGACAGAAGGATCCCAAGTCGACCTCAGAGTTTCTTGGCACGCGATGGCTCCCACTCCGAGGAATTACGAGCGGGAGGCTCAGTACCGTCCACACTCCACAGTCCGCTCCAGGGGACAGGACAAAAGGATCTCGAGCCGACCTCAGAGCGTCCTAGCACACGATGGCTTCCACTCCGAGGAATTACGAGTGAGAGGCTCAGTTCCGTCCACCCTCCGAACGCGACTGGAGGCAGCACCACCCCAGGAGCAAAGATGGCAAAGTCACTCAACAAAACACATTTCTTAAGCAATCCCCTCCACAATCTCCCGAATCAGGAACCTAGTCTCCTCCGACTCCGCGACGGAGGCAGCGGCTCCCACACAGGAACAGCAGTGAGCGTCAGGCGTCCGGCCAGGCAAACAGGCAGGCAGGTAGGCAGGCAAACAAGCAAGCCAGCAAGCAGGTGGGCCCCCAGATGGTGTCGGTGTTGGTGTCGGGGGGGCCGGTGCTTCTCCCTCTGGAGGCGAGGGGGGGGGCAGGCCGGCAAGGCCCCCCCCTCCGCACTCACTCACTCACGCAGCAGCAGCAGCAGCAGCAGCAGAGGGCCAGGGAGGGAAGGAGGGAGAATAGAGCAGGAGCTCCAGCACCAGGCGACCGATCCCTCCCTGTAGTGAGTCGGTGTGGCTCCCCTCCTGTCCTGAAGAGGGAGCCCCGGCACAAACACCCAAGTGGGCGGAGCCACCGCCACCTGTCCCCGCCCCCCGGAAGTCAAGGGGCGGGACAGGAAGTATAAAGGCCAGCAGCCAGAGCTCAGTCAGGCGCCGGCCACCGCAGGGAGCAGACGTGCGGTCGGGAGCTCCCCGCCAGGATACCTCGGAAGCCCGAGGTGGATGCCCTAGCTGGCCGGAGCTGCCCCGAGCCCATTACGAAGAGGAGCCGCCGGAGCCCGTCCGCTCCCGTCGCTGGGAGGCGCCCGTGGAACTCCCCCACAGCAACCCTGAAGGGGAGGCCCCGCCAGAATCCTTCCCGCCCTGTTGTTATCCGGAGGAACCGCCCGAGGATCAGTGGCCGGATTTCCCTACAGAGCTACCAGACCTGCCGCCAAGCCCCGGCCGAGAGGAGTCCCCACTGATGGACTGGACCGCAGCCGATGCCACAGACGAGGTAGGCCCTGAGGGGGAAAATGGAAGTAGCCCGGGGGTAGCCGACCCCAGTCAGGCTACAGAGGCCTATGAGCCCATGGCAGTGTGTTTCGGTCAGGATACCCCACTGACCGGCAGCGACACTAATCGCTGCTAGGGCCCCGGGCTGGGACACAGTGGAGTGGGTGGGCCTGTGTCCCCCCCTGCCACCCCTACACACGGGTGGCAGGCTTCCCCCTCACCCAACGCAGGTAGGAACCTGAGCCCCTTACCTGCCTAGGCCAATTGCCTGTTTGTGCTCCGCCCTGACCCAGGGCCAGAGCTCCTAAACTGCCTGTGTGCTCAGCCCCTGCTACAGAGGCCTGAGCTTATTGACTGCTTGTGCTCAGCCCCTGCTACAGAGGCCTGAGCTTATTGACTGCTTGTGCTCAGCCCCTGCTGCAGAGGGCCTGAGCTAAATGAACTATTGTGCTCCGCCCTGACCCAGGGCCAGAGCTCCTAAACTGCCTGTGTGCTCAGCCCCTGCTACAGAGGCCTGAGCTTATTGACTGCTTGTGCTCAGCCCCTGCTACAGAGGCCTGAGCTTATTGACTGCTTGTGCTCAGCCCCTGCTGCAGAGGGCCTGAGCTAAATGAACTATTGTGCTCCGCCCTGACCCAGGGCCAGAGCTCCTAAACTGCCTGTGTGCTCAGCCCCTGCTACAGAGGCCTGAGCTTATTGATTGCTTGTGCTCAGCCCCTGCTGCAGAGGGCCTGAGCTAAATTAACTATTGGTGCTCCGCCCTGACCCAGGGCCAGAGCTAAGGGACTACTGGTCTGCTCAGCCCCCGCTACAGAGGGCCTGAGCTTATTGACTGCTTGTGCTCAGCCCCTGCTCCAGAGGACCTGAGCTAAATTGACTATTTGTGCTCCGCCCTGCCTCCAAGGGCCAGAGCTTATAGACTGTGTGTGCTCAGCCCCTGCTGAAAAGGGCCTGAGCTTATTGACTGCTTGTGCTCCGCCCCTGTTCCAGAGGGCCTGAGCTAAATTGACTATCTGTGCTCCGCCCTGCCTCCAAGGGCCAGAGCTTATTGACTGCTTGTGCTCAGCCCCTGCTACCGAGGGCCTGAGCTTAGTGACTGCCTGCCTGCCCAGCCCCTGTTCCAGAGGGCCTGGGTTCTTGACTGTGGTTTCCTCAGCCCCCTGGACCAGCGGGGCTGAGTCCTGAGCTAACGGACTATTTAATTCGTGCAGTAGGGAGTCGGTGTGGCTCCCCTCCTGTCCTGAAGGGTCGAGCCCCGGCGCAAACCCTTTTACACGCACACATACAAAATGGGAAATGACTGCCTAGGAAGGGTTACTGCAGAAAGGGATATGGGGGTTGTAATGGACCACAAGCTAAATATGAGTCAGCAGGAGTGTTGTAAGCAAGACACGAGAAGTAATTCTTCTGCTCTACTCCGCGCTGATTAGGTCTCAACTGGAGTATTGTGTCCAGTTCTGGGCGCAACGTTTCAGGAAGGATGTGGACAAATTGGAGAGAATCCAGAGAAGAGCGACAAAAATGATTAAAGGTCTAGAAAACATGACCTATGAGAGAAGATTGAAAAAGTTGGGTTTGTTGAGTCTGGAGAAGACTGAGAGGGGACATGATAATAGTTTTCAAGTATGTAAAAGGTTGTTACAAGGAGGAGGGAGAAAAACATTTTTTCTTAACTTCTGAGGATAAACCAAGAAGCAATGGGCTTAAATTGCAACAAGGGAGGTTTAGGTTGGACATTAGGAAAAACTTCCGAACTGTTAGGCTACGTCTACACTACGGGGGGGATCGATTTCAGATACGCAAATTCAGCTACGGGAATAGCATAGCTGAATTCGACATAGCTGATCCGACTTACCCCGCTGTGAGGACGGCGGCAAATCGACCGCCGCGGCTCCCCCGTCGACGGCGCTTACTCCTACCCTGGGCTGGTGGAGTACGCGCGTCGATTCGGGGATCGATTATCGCGTCCCGACGAGACGCGATAAATCGATCCCCGAGAAATCGATTTCTACCCACCGATCCGGGCGGGTAGTGAAGACAAGCCTTTAGGGTGGTTATGCACTGGAATAAATTGCCTAGGGAGGTTGTGGAATCTCCATCATTGGAGGTTTTTAATAGCAGGTTAGACAAACACCTGTCAGGAATGGTCTAGGTAAGACTTAGTCCTGCCATGAGTGCAGGGGACTGGACTAGATGACCTCTCGAGGTCCCTTCCAGTCCTACGATTCTATGATAAGCATTTCTCCAAGACCTCATCTACCTATACATTCAGAACATATAAGACTATCTGTAATAATAGCACTGTCTGCTGACTCCCAGTAGTGTTACGTCACCTTTCTGGGGGGGGGGGGGGAGAAAACCTATCAAGTTTCTGTTTAACAAAAATGTAGACTTCTATTCCCAGGCCTGGCTGAGCTGCACTTGACACAGAGTCCCAGATGCCCAGCCTTATGCTTCCCTGTCCTACAAGGCAGCCAAGGATCATTTGAACTTTTATCTGCCAGTGCCCAGATCTGGAATCCAGGACAGTTCAAAATTGGACATGAGCCATTTTTATTCTTACATCATCAGATGTAATCACCTGTTAATGGTCTAGTTCAGGTGTGGGCAAACTACAGCCCACGGGCCAGATCCGGCCCCTCAGGGCTTTGGATTTGGCCCACAGGATTGCCACCCCTGTGGCACTGCGGGCCCCGCGCCGCTCCCAGAAACGGCCGGCACCACGTCCCTGCAGCTTTTGGGGGTGGGGGCAGAGGACTTTGTGTGCTTCCCTCACCAGTAGGTACCACCCCCCACAGCTCCCATTGGCTGGGAACGGGGAACCGCGGCCAATGGGAGCTTCGGAGGAGGTACCCACAGGCAAGGGCAGCACGCGGAGCCCTCTGCCCCCTCCCCCACGCAGGGACATGGTGCTGGCCGCTTCCCGGAGCGGCGTAGGGCCGGGGCCAGGGCAGGCAGGCAGGCAGGGAGCCTGCCCTGGCCCCGGTGTGCACCGCTGCCACCCTGGAGCCACTCCAGGTAAGCGGCACCGGGCCGGAGCCCGAACCCATCCTGCACCCTGCACCCCAACTCCCTGCCCTGAGCCCCCTGCCTGCACCCCAACCCCCTGCCGCACCCTGAAGCCCTCCTGCGCCCAACCCCCCGCCCTGAGCCCCCTGCCGCACCCAGCACTCCTTCTGCACCCAATTCCCTGCCCTGAGCCCCCTCCTGCACTCCGCACCCCTCCCTGCACCACTGCGCTGAGCCCCCTCCCACACTGTGCACTCCCTCCTGCATCCCAACCCCCTTCTCTGAGCCCCCTTGTATACCATGAACCCCTCCTCTGTCCCAACCCCCTGCCCTGAGTCCCCTCCCGCACTCCCTCCTGCACCCCTCTAACAAACTGTTCTGTGAGTTCACTTAGATCTTTATTATAATGCGCATACATCTTTTGGGATGACATTCATTAAACCAATTGTAATGTGTCTTCTCATCTTTTATCTTCTCAGCTGATGTAACTATCCAAGTACTATAAACATCTCTGCCTTTCTGTTCACCCCATTGAGCAGGTAACATTTCCCTTGCACCTGTTTGGATTTCAGGTATTCCATGAAGAGGAGTACTGCATGCTCATGGAGTTCCTTCTGCTCCCTGAGAAGGTTCATTCTTTCCGGTTCACCCTTAGCAGGCTATTTTGGGCTATTTCTGCACTTACAGGGCTTCTGACACAATAATATGTAATGTTTTGGTTTGCTTGTGCTTCCAAATCCAGACAGACTGAAGACCCTTACATTGGTTAGCACATACTCAGAGTTCCACATGTTCAAATCTCGTGTGTCAGGCCTCCAAAAATCATGAGATTGTCTTAAATATTATGAGGTGTTTTTTTTAATCTAGTGAATATTGGACTGTTTTTTTATTTACTTTCTAGTTTTCAGGCTCTAGGGTGCACTCGGGTCAAATTTTCAAGCTTTTCTCCATAACCATGGGGGCTCAACTTCATTTTAAAAAAGAGAGAGAGAGAGAGATGAGATTCTCACATCATCAACTGATTCTAGAAGGTAGGACTTAAACTAAAACACCAAATATTTCCAGACTCATGAAAGCTGGCAACACTGCCGCATGCATGTAGTCCGATGGAAACATTCCCACCTGAGATATTCTGCTGCAGTCCAACTCTCCAATTCCTCTGACTTAATCTTGTTCTTCCATCTAGATTCATTGGGAGGCTAATGGGTTCCAGTTGATTCTGAAGCGTGATTATTAAACCCTTTCCTCTTGTTACAGAATGCTAGCCCAGAACCCTGGGATTCCTAACAGTTGTGGGTCCCAGACAGGTAACATGCCTCATCACGGAGTTGTTGAGATGGTTATTTAATGGATGATTTAGTATATCAACTTAATATAAATAAAATTAAAACAGAAAAATCAAATTCCCTAATCCCATTTACCTGCACTTGGCAAATTCTGTGATTTCATAATAAAATCTTCAATACTATTTTGTCAGGGATGGATCCACTCCCCATCTCATTACTGTGCCTTCTGCTTTCTTGTAGAAATATTATATAACTAAAGGATAAAGTGATGTAACAGTGACCATTTGATTTTATTTATATTCTAATCAAAACATAATGTGCTGGAGTTGAATAAACAAATAATTTATAATGGATTGGACCTACTGAGCCTAATTCACCATTTTCATAGTTGGGCATTTGTTACTTTCAGAGAAATATAGAAAATGCTTCCATTTCCTTAAACATATGCTGTTAAGGTTCACACCCCAATAATTCTATTAAATGTACAAAGCATAACTTTATTTTTAAAGATTCAAATGGTTTCAGGCTATTAGAGTACTTACATGTACCTCTTTCTTGATATTAAACCTAGCTCTGCATTCAAATTTAATAGGAATCAAATACGAATGAACAGTACAAAAGTCTCAGATTTGGAGCGAAGTGCAGTCACAGTTTATGGGCAAAAGTTTACACAGTGTGTGCTTGCCCTGAGCACTGGCTAAAGCCAGTCAATTTAGTGCATATGAGAAGAGAAACAAATTAACTCACGTTTAAAGAAAAAAATACAAAAGTCCTGTAGAGTGCAGACTACTGGCTGCTATAAGAGAGTGTAACATATGCAGTGTAAATCAGATTTACAGTGGAAGTTAAAATGTGTGTGAAGGGACTGAAACATCACGTAGACATGTAAGATAGTTGCAACAAATGAATTTTGAAAGACCCCAATGTTTTTGAATTTATGTACCAAACTTGTAGTTGTTTGCTATATTTTTCTGGCTCTATGACCCGACTGAATAAATGTATTCTTATACATAGCAATAAACATATTAAATATTTAAACAGCACCGTAAAACATGTTAGCATACCAAGATGCAGTGCACAGCAGAACATAAGGCAGATTGTGTAACATTTTATACACTACACAGACATCTGTAGCATGCATGCAAAAGAGCAGAGTCAAAAACTAGAATATCCTTTTTTAACTTGTTTGGCGTTGACAACACTATTAAAGAAGGACAGAAGTGTTGACTTGTAGAAGATAAAGAAAATGCATGTATCTGTTACTAAGGACAGGTACATCAAAAGACTTTTGTTCAAGACTTTTGTAATCCAGTGAGGGCTCAGATAAAAACAATTACAGTGACATCAAATGAGAACACTTGACCTTCGATATTTAGCAGTACAAATCAGGTGAACAGAAAACAAAGATACTTTTAGAAATATAGCTCAGAAACTAGGATAAAAATGCATTTTGAAAGTAAAGTCAACAACAGTTCAAACCCAATGGTTTCTTTAAGAAGGAAACTGAATGGTTAGGGGAAATTAAAATTCTCATTGATTTCCACACATACTCTCCTGTGAACCGAGAAACACCCTGCCCCAGAACAAACTCAATTTTCATATTTTAATTAATCAATTTCCAGTCCTTTTTTATAAAAAATAACCTTGAAAATGCAAACTGACCTAAACCAATCACCAGGGCTGAAAATCTGTCACTATTTTTTTTTCATAAAATTGACAGGATATTCATGGATTGATCCCTGCTATTTAAGGCTAGCCTTTAAGGTCCATGAAACCCATGGCTATGCATTTGTATGTGTGGTCATGATCATACCTACTTGTAAATCACCTAGTGCACCAGTGGAGCTATACTAATAGAAAACAAGTGAGCAGAAGCTGTCTATCCTCTTCCTTTTCCCTCCCCTCCACAGGGAGAGACTGTTG
The DNA here is from genome assembly GCF_028017835.1 of Emys orbicularis. NCBI lineage: Eukaryota > Metazoa > Chordata > Testudines > Emydidae > Emys > Emys orbicularis. The sequence continues at coordinate 89,865,664 of NC_088687.1, read as the reverse complement.
GCTAGAGGACCAGCAGATTGTCATGAGGAGCTCAGCTGTTTTGGGAGAGCAGTGTCTCAGAGCTCTGACTCTAAGGCCTAGATTGATTTCAGTGGGAATTAGGTGCCCAAATTACCTTTGAGGATCTGGGCCTAAATTCTTACAATGTTGCCAGCTCTCAAGATTTTTGGTATTTTCTTAAAGCCTCAATTCCTGGATGTGATTATATTAAAATCTCAATTTGCATTTACAAAAAGAGCAAGTTTCTAGTCTTTGTGATGGTGATGGGGGAAGGCTTGAAAATGTGACCTCTCTAATACCAAAAGGCAAATAAAAATAATCTCAAGTGATTGTTTTATAAATCTGGCTTTAACCCCCTCCCTCCCCCCCCCCCCCCACACACAAATCTCATGATTTTTTTTTAAGAGCCCAGCGTACAATTGTTGAATGCTTGGTCTCAGTAATACTGCTCTTATCCACTCTCTTTTGGGGCAGGTCTCTCTCTTGTCCTGTGACGCCTCAGTTTGTTTTTAAAGAGTGGAGCCCAAGGAGAAAGCTTGTTAAACTATCTTCAAACTCTCAACTCACTGTGTATACAACCCAGACTCTATTCAAGAATGAATTCAGCTGCATTATCAATAATCACTTCTTGTGTAAAGGTAAATGCCAAAGTGCTCTTTTTGCTGACTCCAGGCTGTGCAGCTGTAGCTGCTGGATTGAGCTAGAAATGGAACATGGAGGAGGGAAGGAAGAGAGAGAGATGAGGAGAGAAAGACATCTGAGGAGAAGGGGAACTGAGGAGAGAAAGACATCTGAGGAGAAGGGGGACTGAGGAGGTCAGGGGATGTGGAGGGTCACTGTCTTGGGGGCACTGGCTGTGGTCTGATTTTTGGAATGGGTGGCTTCTGAGTAAAGACGGAGATGGGGGCTCATGGACATGGAGTAGGAAATGGCAATGTATGTGGGAAGGGGGTGAATTTTGGTGTAGAAGACCTGAGACATAGCGGAGGGCCATGGAGAGGGGACGGGGTATGGAAGAAGGCAGAAGTGGGATACAGGGGCCAGGGGAAATATGGAGAGAGTACAGAGATGGATCAGTAAAAGCAGTCTTTAAAGTTTAATATGGATAAAATGCTTAACATTTTGTAGATAAAAGCTTTACACAGTGTAAGTCAGGTGGGGTAATAGTGAGGAAGGATGAAGTGGCAGTGGGGAATTGGTTGAGTACCTTTAACTGTTTATTTCCAGACTTTTCACAGTTGTGTAATTTTTGTAGGGAAAGTGTGACGTTTTGGTCTGGTGTTAGCTGGATGCCAGCAAAACACATTTTCTTCTTCGAGTGCTTGCTCATATCCATTCCACTCTAGGTTTGTGCACACCCACATGCGTGGTCATCGGAGATATTTGCCATAGCAGTTTCCTTAGGGCCAGCCATGGTGCCCCCTTGAGTGCCATGCTCATACATTGGTATATCAGGCACTGCCGGCCATACATCACCTCAGTTCCTTCTTACTGCCCAGGGTAGTTAGTAGGAGCACCTTTCCTTGGATAGCAATGGCTAGCCGTTTCGTCTCTTCTGACTTCGAGCCTTAGGGGCCTTTTAAATATTTGTTTATAGTAGTTAGAATTAAGTAGTTGTTAAGAGTAGTTAGGAGTTAGAAGTTAGAGTCCCAGTGGGGACTTCACCCCAGGCAGGGCATACCGCAGTCTCTGGGGTTTAAACCCTGCACGGACTGAAACAGGCTTATACCTGTAAGTGACCCCCACAGCCAGGGCCGGCTCCAGGCACCAGCCTTCCAAGCAGGTGCTTGGGGCGGCAGTCTGCAAGGGGCGGCAGTCCGTGTGTTTTTGCCCCCAAGCAGCACACCGAATTGCCACCGCGGACAGCGGGGGCAGTCTGTGCACCGTTAGGGTGGCACGCGTGTTTCCGCGGCGGCGGCAATTCGGCGGCAGCTTCTATGTTCAGCTGCCTGCGGCGGCAATTTGGCGGCAGCTTCTGTCTTCCGGCTGAAGCTGCCGCCAAATTGCCGCCGCGGCGGAAACACGCGTGCCGCCCTAACGGCGCACGGACTGCCCCCGCTGTCCACGGCGGCAATTCGGCACACTGCTTGGGGCGGCAAAAACAGTAGAGCAGGCCCTGCCCACAGCAACTGCTTCAAGTGCTTGGGGGAATCACATGTGAAGGACAAGTGTTGCATTTGTGTAAAATTTCGACCCAAGACTCAGAAAGAGCACAACATCCATCTGAGGGCCCTCTTCATGGAGGCTGCCCTTCATCCAGCTTCCGAACCATCCTGCCAAAACTCGCCTAGTGCCTTGGCCTTGGTGCACAGGGGACTGGGCTCCATCCAACACCACTCCCCATCACTGGTGCCCAGAAGGAAAAGGAAGAAGCACAGCGCCCCAAAACCGGGCAAGAAAGGCCATGGTGCATCGGGCAAAGGACCCAGGTTGGGCCACCCTGCCACTCCAGAGCCATGTGGACATTTCTCCCTGGTTGGGGATCTTAGCCCCTTACAGGATTCACCACCGACTCCTGGGAACGATAGGGGACCCAAACTTCTGATGGCATCGACACCTTCCCAAGCTCCCCCTGCGCTGAGAGAGCCGAGGCCTCCGCCCACGCTGCCAGCACTATATGTGCCGCAGGAAGTGGCAAACGCTCCCTACGAGGGCAAGCCAGCCGCTAAGACCCCTCAGGGGGCAGTGGAGCGCTGCTGATCCCCTGAGACAAGGCAGCGCTCTCCATCTCTGCACCACAGATCTCCAGCATCGCAGCCCAGATCCTCAGGGGCTTGTCCTCGGTCACCGGCACTGCGTTTGCAGTCCCCGCCATCTTGATGCAGATCACCTTGGGGGAGGCACCAGTCTCCGTTCCACCGGCACCGTTCGTCCTCCCGCTGGTTATCCTCTTGGCACAGATCTCAGTCGCCTGCCCCATAGGACTGCTCCCTGTTGCGACTCAAGTTCCCCTGGCACCAGTCCCCTCAATACCCGCACTGATCCTCCCACTCCAAACACCTGTCTCCAGCGGTGACAGTCAGCAGGCAGACACAGGCATCGATGGGCCCGCTGTGGTCACTGGAAGGGGATTCCTCCAGCATGGAAGGGCAGTTCAGCCCCTCGCCAAGACCCCACCAGCACGAATGAGCACCTGAGGCCACGTCTATGTCTATGGCGCTGCCTTAGCAGCACAGACAGTGGCCAGCGCATTGGCCTTATTGGAGTGTGTGAGGCATGCCGGTGATGACGATGCCCCCTTCGCACCACTCATCTGCCCCCACCTCGGAGCAACAGCTGGTGGCACTGGGTGAGGTGTTTGAAACCCACTTGGAGGTCGGGGTAGAGGAGACAGCGTCCACCTAAGAACCATCCCCACAGGGGATGATGCCCTGGAGCCTCCCCCAGTGGTACAGTCGTCATCCTCATCACTGGATGAGATGGTCCCGGGACCCTTACGGGCCAGTACGCCAGACAATTTTAAGGAACTCCAGGCCCTGCTGCTTCGACAGGTGGCTGAGAACTTGGGCCAAGAGGTGGAAGGGATAGCCAAGCAGGTGGATACTTTGTTCAATTTCCTGTCAGCCTCTATCCCGACATATGTTGCACTACCAGTGCATGATGGGGTCCTGAAAATTATCAAGGCCCTCTGGCAAACTCTGTCGTCCATCCCTCCCACCTCCAAAAGGGTCAAAAGAAGTACTTTGTCCTGGCCAAAGGGTTTGAGTACCTTTATGCCCACCCACCTCTTGCTGGTTGTCTCTGCAACCAAGCAGGCGCACACCAGTTCAATTCCCAAAAATAAAGAGCCAAAGACTGGACCTTTTTTGGGAGAAAAACTTATTCAACAACCAGCCTGCAATTCTGGGTGGCGAACCATCAGTCCCTTTTGGGCAGGTACAATTTTAACTTATGGGTCTCCCTCCCTCAGGGTCTGGCCCAGGAATCTGGCACCCTGTTGGAGGAGGTCACCGCAGTGGCTAGGTGCTCTCTCCAGATGATGTGGGATGTGGTGGACTCGGCGGCTAGGGTGGTTGCGTCGGTGGTGGTCATGAGGCACAGCTCCTGGTGTCCCAAGAGATGCAGACCTCTATCTAGGAACTCCCATTCGATGGGAATGGTCTCTTTTCGGAGCAGAGTGATGCGAGGCTGCATGGGTTAAAGGACACTTGGGCCACCCTTCACTCGCTGGGCATCATACGCCACAGTCTGCACTGAAGCACTTCGGGCCGCCCCCATCACCAAGGACTTGTCAGCCTCGTCAAGTGCCTGCAAGGAGAAGGGATAGGCATGAGTTTTAGTTGTCGCTGCCCTTCTTCCTCCTGCTCAACCCTGCAACCCGGCCTGGCAAAGCATCCCAGGGGCTAGAAGCACTCATTTTGAAGGCACACTCGAGAGCGACACCCCAGTCAATTCCCCGGATCCACCTTGTTCTTTTCTTGACTGTCTTCGTCCCTAATGTTCGACCTGGTCGCGGGTCACCTTGGACCACTGGGTGCTGGATATAGTATCTCAGGGCTATACCCTGCAATTTTCGGCTGTCCCTCCCACCCCACCCCTCTTCCCCGTCCCTCCTGAGGGACCCTTCTCACAAGCAACTCTTTGTCCAAGAGGTTGAGAATGTCCTGCCCCTGGGGGCAATGGAGGAGGTCCCTCGGGACATGACAGGGAAAAGGGTTCTATTCCCACTACTTCCTAATTCCAAAAACAAAAGGTCCATTCTGGACCTGTGTTGCCTCAACATTCTCTCAGAAAGTTGAAGTTTTGTATGATCTCCCTGGCCTCCATCTTCCCATCCCTGGATCCAGGAGATTGGTACACCACCCTCGACTTGAAGGATGCTTTTTTTCCATATTTCCATATGCCAAGGTCATAGACATTTCCTCCATTTCATAGTGGGCGGATGCCATTTTCAATTCACGGCACTGCCCTTTGGCCTCTCATCGGCCCCAAGGATGTTCACGAAATCTCTGGTGCCAGTGGCTGCTTACCTGAGATGTCGAGGGGTCCAGGTCTTCCTGTATCTTGACGATTGGCTCCTCAAGGGCAAGTCTCGGGAGCAAGTGCAGAGGAGGCTTGATCTGGTGCATTCCTTAATAAACGAGAAAAAATCCACCTTAACACCTGTCCAGTGAATAGAGTTCATTGGGACAGTTCTCTACTCAACATGAGCCAGAGCCTTCCTTCTTGAAGTGCATTTTCCGGCCATGTCGGACCTGATCTGCTACGTAAAGAACTACCCTCTCACCACAGCTCACACCTGCATGCAGCAGTGAGGTCACATGGCCGCATGTATGTACATGGTCAGCCATGCTCGACTCCATCTACAGCCTCTGCAAGTGTGCCTGGCATTGGTCTACATCCCCACAGGCATGACCTAGGCTGGGTAGTCAGGGTGCCGGATAACATCAGGTCATCCCTGTATTGGTGGTTGGACCCTGGGTTGGTTTTGGAGGGAGTCCCCTTCACAACTCATCCCCATCACCAACCCTGGTCTCTGATGCTTCGGACCTGGCTTGAGAAGCCCACCAGGGTGAGCTGAGCACCCAGGGCCACTGGCTGAAGGACAATCTGGCCCTCCACATCAACATCGGAAAGCTCCAAGCAATTCACCTGGTCTGCCTGGCTTTCTTGCCCCACGTGAAGGGCAAGGTGGTGCAGGTCCTGACGGACAATACCACCGCAACGTATTACATCAACAGGCAGTGCAGTGCCACGGCTTCGGCCCTTCGTCAAGAAGCTCTCCACCTTTGGGATTTTTGTGTGTGGCTATCAGATGAATGGCATGCCACACACCTGCCTGGAACCAAGAATGTGTTGGCGGATCACCTCAGCCGGATCTTCTTGTCTCATCGCAAGTGCTCACTCCATCTGGAGGCGGTCAGTACAATGCCCCAGGGGTGGGGGACTCCCCAGGTGGACCTGTTCACATCTGGGCAGAACAGAAAATGCCACATGTTCTGTTCAATCCAGGGATTGGACAGGGGCTCCCTGTCAGATGCCTTTCTCATTCCTTGGTCGGGGCGCTGATGTATGCCTTCCTGTCAGTGCTGTTGATTCACAGGGACCTTGTGAAGATCAAGCAACACAGGGTTAGAATTATCCTAATAGCTCCTGCGTGGTCTCGCCAGCACTGGTTTGGCACGTTGCTGAGCCTTTTGGTAGTACCCAACTGCAGCTGCCCCTCTGGCTGGATCTGCTATCCCAGAACCACAGCAGCCTTCTGCACCCAAACCTGGAGGTGCTGCACTTGATGGCTTGGCTACTGCATGGCTAAGTGCAGATGAATGGGCATGCTTGGCCCGTGTTCAGCAGGTCTTGCTGGGAAACTTACCTGGCTAAAGAGAAATGTTCATTTGCTGGGCCTCGGAACGGTGTATTCGGGCCAAGTAGGTGCTGCTGCAGGCGATCCTGGATTATCTGCTGCACCTAAAACTCCAAGGTTTGTCCCTGGCAGCGACAGGTGGACCTTGATTGATATCTCGGCTTTCCATCCTCCATTCCAAGGCAGGTCAATTTTCGCTCACGACATGATGGCACGATTTTTGAAAGGTCTGGAGCATCTCTACCCTCATGTCTGGGATCCTGTTTTCTCCTCCCCCTCCCACACTGGGACCTGAATCTCCTGTTGTCGAGGCTCATGGGGCCTCCCTTTGAGCCTCTGGCTTCCTGCTCTCTCCTGCTTCTCTTTTGTTCCTTGTCATGATAACATCAGCCCGCAGGGTGTCCGAGATCAGGGCGCTGACTTCGGAGCCACCTTATATGGTCTTCTACAAGGATAAGGTCCAGCTGCAACCGCACCCAATGTTTCTGCCCAAGGTCATTTCCCAGTTTCATACTCACCAGGATATATACTTACCCATCTTCTTTCCAAACCCTCATGCATCAGATTAGGAGCACAAGCTACACACCCTGGACATCAGGAGGGTGCTGGCCTTCTACATAGATAGAACAAAGCTGTTCCATAAGTAAATACAGTTGTTCGTTGCGGTGGCAGACAGAATAAAAGGTCGCCCAGTGTCTGCTCAGAGGATTTCGTGATGGATCACGGCCTGCATCCACTACTGCCATGAGCTGGTGAAGGTGCCTCCCCTGGCAATTGTGACGGCACACTCAACTACAGCACAAGTGTCATCAGCAGCCTTCCTGGCACAGGTACCAATCCAAGAGATCTGTAAAGCCACTACCTGGTCATATGTCCACATGTTCAACTGCGCACGTGGTCATGCACACACCTAGATTGGAATGGGCATGAGCAACACATCTCGAAGAACAACAGTTATTAAAGGTTAGTAAGAGGTTTTTTTCACTTTTGGTATTTAAAGATTTTTTTTGTTTGGGAATATCAAAAAATCTTGATAGTTTAGTCTGTCAACTTAAAATCAGGCTAATAAAATTACTATTTTCTCAGTGTAACAAGAACACTAGAATAAAATGATTCATTGGGTGCAGGGAATACTTCTGAATACCACTGATTCATGTAGGACATAAGGAGAAAAACTCTATATCTTAATCTTTATATGCACATACTTTACCTGACTCATATTGTGCCTAAAACAGTTGCCTTTTTTTACAACATGGAACAGATCTTGACCCCTGCTCCACTGCCTTGGCACCACCAAGGAGGCACCTGTTCCACCTCACCGGCGGGCATACAATTAGAATAGCTGGATCCTATGCCACAGTCAAAAAAGCTAACAGAATGTTGGGAATCATTAGGTAAGGGATAGATAATAAGACTGAAAATATCATATTGCCTCTATATAAATCCATGGTACACCCACATCTTGAATACTGCGTGCAGATGTGGTCCCCCTATCTCAAAAAATATATGCACCTCTACCCCGATATAACACGAATTCGGATATAACGCAGTAAAGCAGTGCTCCGGGGGCGGCTGCACACTCCTGTGGATCAAAGCAAGTTCGATATAAGGCGGTTTCACCTATAACGCGGTAAGATTTTTTGTCTCCCGAGGACAGCGTTATATCGAGGTAGAGGTGTATTGGAATTGGACAAGCTTCAGAAAAGGATAACAAAAATTATTAGGGGTATGGAATGACTTCCGTATGAGGAGAGAATAATAAGACTTGGACTTTTCAGCTTTGAAAAGAGACAACTAAGGGGGGATATGATTGAGGTCTATAAAATCATGACTGGTGTGGAGAAAGAAAATAAGGAAGTGTTATTTACTCCTTCTCACAATACAAGAACTAGGGGGTCACCAAATGAAATTAATAGGCAGCAGGTTTAAAACAAACAAAAGGAAGTATTTTTTCACACAACACACAGTCAACCTGTGGAACTCTTTTGCCAGAGGCCAAGACTATAACAGGGTTCAAAAAAGAACTAGATAAAGTCATGGAGGATAGATCCATCAATGGCTATTAGCCAGGATGGACAGGGATGGTGTCAATTGAAGATTGCCTGTTTTGTTCACTGCCAGGTGCCCCAGAGGGAATGGCCACTGTCGGAAGATGGACCATTGGTATGACCCAGTATGACCATTCTTAGGTTTTCTCAAGCCAATGGCAAAGGAGCATATCAGGTTGGGGAAGGGTGCACCAAGCTCCAAACATTCCCCAACTGACATACAGCTTATTGTGAGCTGTTAGTATTCATGGAACTTAGAGCAGCCACTAAGCTGCTCTATACTCCACCTGGCCTGGTACAGAATTGGTGTAATGATGAGGGGGCCTGATACATAGACCACACCCTGGAGATACTGAGCACTGGAAAGGATCTGAGACTATATGTGAAGTCAGTCATGTTACGGTCATATTTACAATTTCCTATCTAAATTTGTTACAATATAACAATTACGTGGAATCAATAGTGCATGACTATTGACATATTTTGTGTACAAAGTGCTCTTCACTATCCTATTGTTCACTTACTTGAAATGCACAGTGACAACACTTTGTTGTAAAGAGTAATGATCTGATTAATACCAGAGAGTGCATTTGAAATCAAATGTACTATATCAATGAAGCATGTGAAGAACATTTTGTACATGAGTTCAGCAGTTCGTGGAACAGTGCCATTACTGGAATAAAACCACCCGTTATTCACCTCATGAACACTTTTGTAGTGTTTCCAAAGATCCTAATCATATAAAGCAATGTTTCTGGAGTTTTAAAATAGATGCTTTTAACGTGGTTTGGAATTTGTACATTGGCAGCCAACTTTGATAGCACTCTGCAACATAGAGTGCAATACAATCTGATCTCAGTTCCATAACTGCAGGCAGAAGACTATAGCTAATGGTCAGTGGACATCTTGCCCATTATTCAGGCGAAGACAGAGATGTAGAAATGAACAATTGCAGGGCTGCCTTGGAAGTGGAAATCACCATTAACACATGGACACGGTGGGCTTTTTACTATCTGTGCCATTTCTGACTGTATTTCTAGCAATGACTCTTTCTAATTGTCCTTTAGCATAATTTGAATGTGGTTTGGAATTTGCACGTTGGCAGCCAACCCTGACAGCACTCTGAAACACAGAGTGCATTATACTGGCTTCCAACAGTGAGAGTCAGTGGTTTGATTTTACCTAAATAAAAGAAGGGTAATTTGCAAGTTTTATTCAACTTCTTTCCTTTTCTTTACAGCCTCAATGCCTTCTTCAGTTATTTTCATAATTATGAAATAGACACAATTTCTTCTTTCTTTCATTCTCATAAGCATTTCACATTTCCAGCTGTGACAGTATTACTTAATTAAAAGAGCTGTTTTATTAATTGTAACATAAATTAATTAGTGTAAGCCTCATCCTACTCTCTTGAAGCACATAAGAAAAAAATGTCTTTTTGAGTTGGAGAAGGCAGACAGCTCTGTAATATTTCAGTGAGGACTGAGGCAGATTTTAGGATAGTTTATTAATTTAACTGCTTATTTATTTAACTAACAGCAAGAAATACATTTAATGTAAAGACAGTGCAGATGGTGCGGCAATCTCACATGGCTGCATTCTCAGTCTGTGTGTGTTGTGTGTGAGAGAAAGTGAGTTGTTACAGGGCTGCGCAATAAGAGATGTTCATACCTATGTAAATAGGTAGATAACTAAGGTACAAGTAGCTACCTCTGAAGAATATGCAGTATTGTTCCTGGGTGTGGTAGAGCCAATAAAACTTACAGCAAATGGCTTCTTGTGAGCAGCTCTTCACAAGTCAGGAGGACCTGTGTCACTGCAGAGTGTCCTGGAGGATGTGTGGCAACTGCCTGATGAATTGTAACCCTTAATAGCACACAGTCCTTTTCTTTTGTCCATTAAGTACAGGTTTGATCCTAGCTAACTGAAGTCAATAAGTGTCTTCTCACCTCACCATACCTCTGGTCCAAGCCCCAAGAACAATGGGCCTTTCTTCACTACATCATCCAGATGGTGCTGCCACTCTCCAGGTATACATTATGTTACTAAGTGCCAGTGCTCTGAGAATGTGTCCCTTCATAAGCTAAAATATAGCATCAGCACTGCAGATCACCAAACTAATGGCACTCTGATGTTGCAGTCTTTCTTTTCCAGAAGCAGGAGACAACTGCAGTGAGTGAAGAGCTGTAATTTTAGTCAATACATCTAGACAAAGATTTGAGTTTGTTAAAGGGAGGCTTTAAGTGGAGCATGAGGAAAAAGTGGATTTTTTCCCCCCAGAGAGATGGTGAATGGGCATTGATTAAATCTTGGTGACACAGAGAATGAGGAGAGCTGAGAAAACAATTGTTCATAACAGAATAAGTCAGTAGATGTGACAGGTACATGCTGACCTATTGTTGTAAAGGTCTGGGATCCTGCAGTAAGGTGAGGTTGAATCTCTTTTTTTAACACATTGTTCATTACAGACAAGCTGCTACAACCTGTATAAGGGATCTCGGAGACAGAATGGCTATAATATGCATAATGGCCATAGCTAAGAATGGTTGACTTTAACCTTTGCCATTTGGCTTTCTCTTCTGTATAGGTTCTTATACTATGCTCAGCATGGTAGTATCTAGTGCTCTGCAGTAGTGCATTAAGCCAAATGACATATCTGTCATGTGTTATTTGTTCTCACCCCAGGGAGAGAAGTGTGTGTGCAGTGGAGTGTCTTGTTTTGATAGGGTTTTAGTTTTGGTGGTTTTGCTTTTTTAATACAATATACATGTTGCTGTGTATGTTAGTGAGGGCAAGATCAAAGAAATGTGCCTTCCAGCTGGAGTGGAAGGTGGTGAGGTTTCTGATGCTCCTTCACTCCTTGGGCTGTATTTGATTTCTTCTCATTATTTCATTAATGCTGACGGTGTTTTTGCATAAAATAAGCTATGAGATGTATTCCAGAAGGACAGTGTGCAATCTTCTTTTAGATGTCAAGTCAGTCTGGAAGGTTTTGTTTTTTACTTACCTGATGCCTACTGCTGAAATGAAAATTAGAATTCTCTCATTAGTATAAAAAGCTACCTCTTACTGAAACATCTAACTATGTAAATATCAAATGGAATTTAAAGATTTGAGCATAATAGTTTCTTTTTATAAACAGGTGTAATTAATCTGAGGTGTAGTAGCAAGTAATAATCTCCTCCTGCTGGCCTGCCTGTTTGCTGACTGCATGGCATGCTCCCCGATGCCTTGTTTATCTGTTTAGAATTTACTTCCTAAATGCACCAGTTAAAGCAAAATTCTTTCTCCACTTTCTGTCATCTACCTCTTCATAATTGTTTACTTCAAGGAAACTACCTTTGCCCTACTTTTCCTCACACATCCAAAGCATACACAGGGCTCCTATCCCAAAATCCCAATGACACAGCCGGGTAATATCCATCACCTTTAAGGTATGTAGAACTGTAGTCTTAGTCTGTGGTCCTACGTATTTTTTCCCCAAGTTGCCCCCCCTTCTTCAGGTTGAATCCTCAAGTATATGCATATTTGCACAATAAATCCATGCTTGCTTACCTGGCTGGGGGTGAGTATAGGGAAGATGCAAGGTAAGATCACTCAAGTGGTAGTAGTCCTTCAATGCCGTTCTCACAATTCCCCCTGAGGGGCAAATAAGTTCTACTGCAGTTGACAGAAAAAGACTCCTAGAGCGTCTCAGCACAAAGAACCATGAGATGTTCCCCAGACACACTCAGGCAGGTGTAGAAACAGTGAGAACATAGTAATGCAGGTAGGGTTTTGCTGTGGGAATGCTTATACTTTGGCTAGGCTAACCCGAGTGCTCAGGCCTGAGTGCCAGTCACCCAGCTAACTGCGCAATGTAGGCATACCCTTATTGTCCAACAATAACATTAGGCCAAACTATGCCGATAAAGCACAGTGGCAAGAGGCAGTGCAGAGCCTTATTTCTCAGAAAGGCCTCCCACAGCTTCCCAAACTGTACCGAAAGGGAGAAATTTTTAACACCCCTTGAAAGATTGCCTATGCCATAACCCCAACTTCCACTTTCTCTTCCCTTGCTAGAGTGAGCAGTGGCTGCATTTCCCCTTTTACGCAGGCCATGCAAGCTGAGGGTGGGGGCTGCTTTGTTATAAAAGGTAACTTTTTTTTAGAGCAGTGTCTAATGGGTTTTGTATTCATCATTTGGGATAAACGGCTATTGTCAATAGGCATCTTGTGATCCAGCTCTGTGCTTTGGGAGCAACTTCGGCAACAAACAGGCAGTTAGACTCAAACTAAGTCTATGTCTACACCACACTTGGGAGCGTGCTTCCCAGGGCAGATAGACAGATACAAGCTAGCTCTGCTCAAGCTAGTGCACTAAAAATGGCAGGCTCGCCGAGGGGTAGCATGGGCGGCAGCTTGAGCTAGCCTCCTGTCTTCATATCCGGGGTGGGTTTGTACTCAGGTGGCTAGCCCAAGCTGCTACCTGTGCTACCCTGGCTACACAGCTGTTTTTAGCACACTAGCTCAAGCACAGCTAGTGCCTGTCAACCTATACTAGAAAGCATCCTCCCAGCTGCAGTGTAGACATCCCCTTGTGATGACACAGTATTGAAGATTTGCATTTTAAACTGCCCAGTACAGATACTCCAAACAGGATTTTAGATTGTGGTGTCTACTCAAATTGTTGATTCTCTTCCTGGTTTAATATGGCCTTGTTTCACATCGCAATAGAATTCTGTTTGGCCAAATGCTGGAAGTCTGTCATTGTCAAGTGCTGATGTCTGCCTGTACCAGTGGTGTCCAGCCTTTTCAGACTGAGGAGCAAAATATGGGGCACAGTCAATATTTAGGGACTGATGTGCTGCTCTATTCTGATCCCTTTGGGCTATTGAGGTGGCACAAAGAAGTAAAAGCCATTCACAAGTCCCCTGGATGTGGCCCTGGCCACTAGGACCACAGTAATCCTAGTATTAGTTATTATAATACTAATAAGGGTTCTCTCTGTACAAGGGAGTACACAGCAGACATAAAGTTGGCATAGCTGAGTCTTATACCTCCCTCTCTACAGATGCTCTTTGGGGACTAGATGTCCCATGCCATGGTAGGAGGGTGTATGGAGGGCACTAAGCCAGATCCAGCTGGCATATGGTTCCTGAGACTGGAGCAGAGAATCATAAAGCTGTAATATGCTGTAGGTTCTCTGCTTCTTTTTATCCCTCTTGCAGGCTGGCCTAGAGGCTACGTGGTGCTGTCAAGCCATCTTTTGTTAAGTAATTTTCTAGGCTCTGGGTAGTATCTTTTCTCCTCTCACAGTCTGAGCTATTCTCCCCTTACCCCTCTGTAATGTAGAAAGTGGCCTGTGGTGGAGCTGCTGGGTAGCTATAGCTGGGAAGGGAAACAGGCGGCTCAGTGCACTACGGGCTCACATCAGAGCTGCTCGTGAGGCTGTAGGGGTGCCCTCTCTCTCTCTTCTCTGTGAGGGGACGTTTCAAACATTTCAGTTTAGAAAGCAGAGGGTGCAGTTCAGGGAATACATGTTCAATTCTAAATCAAATGCAATGTTTCTTAACATGCTCAGATCTTAGAGCCTTGAGGGCCATCAGTTGGACACGATTGTACTGTAGCAGATTAGCAGTTTTTACTGGCAAATGACTGAATGCTATGTTTGTCTTCTGTTATCTCGCTGTTGTAGGTCAGTTGCAGACTCTGAAGTATTAGGATTTTTTCTATATTTATACAAAGAGGAGAATACATTACCACATTAAAATACATCACTGCTTTCTTTATTCTTCTGAATTACTTTATTGATTTTTAGAATACTTCTGCTTACCTGCAAGGTCCTTAGTAATGTTGGCCAATAATAGCTTTGATTTTTCTTGTCTTGCTTTCTTAGTTTATATATATATATATATAAATAAATAAAGGTCAGAGTCTGCTGAGTAATTGGTTTGTCCTCAATGTAATTCAGAGACTGAGGGTGTTCAAGCTTTAAGTGTGCATATCTCATAGTTCTGAAATCAACTTCCTATTTATATTTGGAAAGCTGGAACTGGGGTTGGCTTTTAAGGCAGAATTGTCCAGTTGTTCAATATTGTTTTTACTTGTTTGAGATGTAAAACTCCCTGGGATTCTGTGAAAAAACAAACTCTATAAAAACACAATTTACTGTTATTTCTTTTTTCACAGTAACGAAATCTATAGTTAATGAAATTTGAGCGGCAACTTTATAATCCTGTTTCACTCATGCATAACTAGGGCTCAGTAAAAAATTTTAGACTGAATTTATTCACTGAAAAATACAGTTTTGGTCAACCTGCAGCTATTCACAAACTGTACATGAATAGTTTTGGCTGGTTACAAAATGCCTGAAGGAGGAGGAGATGGTGGCTGTGGTGCCTCCCCCCTGCTCTGTATAACCTTCAGCCCAGTGATTAGGACACTCAGCTGGGATGTGGAAGACCCAAAATCAAATCCCTGCTCTGGAACAGACCCCAAATGAACTTTTTTGACTCACCAAAAAATCCCGCAAGTTTCAGGATTTTGTGTGACCTGAACCATTTTTTTTCTGGAATGGTCACCACTCCAAAATATCACTTATTCACCCAACTACTCAACATTTCTCATTCTCACTGAGAATGAAGCTCAGAGTCCTCCCCATTTAGTGTTCCATCTCCAGCCATTGGTGATATCTGCTATTAGCTGTCGCAGATGGGCCACATGCCATTGCAGTCAATCTCATCATACCATCCACTCCATAAATTCATCAAGTTCAATCTTGAAACTAGTTAGGTTTTCTGTCCCCACTGCTCCCCTCAGGCGGCTGTTCCAGCACTTCACTCCTCTGATGGTTAGAAACCTTTATCAAATTTCAAGCCTAAACTTGATGGCCATTTTCTAGCCATTTGTTCTTGTGTCAACATTGCCCTTAAAGTTAAATAACTCCTCTCCCCTGGTGTTTATCCCTCTGATGTATTTATAGAGAGAAATCATATCTCCCTTCAGCCTCCATTTGGTTAGGCTAAACTAGGCCAAGCTCCTTAAGTCTCTTCTGGTAAGGTAGGTTCTCCATTCTTCTCCTAGTAACCCTTCTCTACACCTGTTCCAGTTAGAATTCATCTTTCCTAAACATGGGAGACCAGAATTGCACTCCATGTTCCAGGTGAGGTCTCACCAGTGCTTTGTATAATGGTACTAATACTTGCCAATCTCTACTGAAAATACCTTGCCTGATGTATCCTAGGATTGCATTAGCCTTTTTCACTGCTGCATCATATTTGTGTTTCATCGTAGTCCTGTGACCAACCAATACACTCAGATCTTTCTCCTCCTCTGTCGCTTCCGACTGATATGTCCCAATCTTACAGCAAAAATTCTTGTGGTTATTCCCTAAGTGCATGACCTTGCACTATTACATTTCATCCCATTTCTATTACTCCAGTTTTCAAGGTCATCCATATCTTCTTGTAGGATATTGCAGCCCTTCTCCATATTGGTAATACCTCCCAACTTTGTGCCATCCACAAATTTTATTAGCACACTCTTTTTGTGCCAGGGTTAGTAATGAAAGAGTTAAATAAGATTGGTCCCAAGACTGATCCCTAAGGAACATCACTACTATCCCTCCTCCAGCCTGACAGTTCACCTTTCAATATGACCCATTGTAGTGTCCCCTTTAAGTTCCTTATCCATCTTTTGATTCTCATATTAATCCCCATCTTCTCCAATTTAATTAATAATTTCTCATATAGCACTATTAAATGCCTTATTGAAATCCACATGTATTAGATCTACTAATTAGATTTCCTTTCTCTAAAATATGTGTTATCTTCTCAAAGAAAGAGATTAGAATGGCCTGGCAAGATCTACCTTTTTGCAAAATACATGTTTGTATTTTTATCCCAATTACCTTTATGTTTGTAACTACTTTCACAATTTGTTCCAAGACCTTGCATACAATTGAGGTCAAACTAATGGGTCTGTTTCCTGGATCATTTTCTCCCGTTCTTAAAAATAGGTACCATATTAGCAATTCTCCAGTCTTAGGCTAGGACACCTGAGTTTATGGATTCATTAAAAATCCTTGCTATTGGTTGAGAGATTGAGATTATCTGGGGTCCCCAATTTGCTCCCATTAAGATGTTTGAGTTTGACTTCCACCTTGAATGTGGTAATTTCTACTTCCATATTCTCATTTCCATTATCCACTCTGCCACTACCCCTAAGTTCTTCATTTAGGTATTGGGCCATGCCTAGATTATCTTTAGTCTCCACCCCATCCTCAGCACTTAAGGGTCTCACTTCTTTTCTTGTTTTCTTTTTATTTATATGGCTAAAGAACATTTTACTATTGGTTTTAATTTCCTTTGCAAGGTCCAACTCTGCTTGGCTTTTGGCAGTTCTCACTTTTTCCCCTACACTTTCTGACCTCAAAGAGGTAGCTTTCCGTGCTGATCCATCCCATTTTCCATTCCTTTTTGGTTTTCTGCTTTCTCTTAACCTTGTGGAGGAAAATTTAGTAGGCCTAAAACTCTGGTCAAAATAACTGTGTACATGGTCAAAGGACAGACGGGGAAAGAATGGAAAGTTCCAAGCAGAACTATTTGCAATAGCCAGTCTTATGAAATATAGCTGTAACAGCAAGTGTTAGGAAAGCCGTTAACCGCAAAAGAACAACCTGTTAATCAGCGGGAAAGCTTGTGCTTCTGTATTCCTAATAAGGGGCTGTTTTTCTGTTTAAAGGGAAATTACTAATGAAAAAGTGTGCTTGATTAATTGTGTTTTTAAGCTATATAAGCTTCTGTGATTCTGTATTCGAGAGAGCTGCCAGATTTGGTGGTCTCTCCTTGCATGCTTGTAAATAAAGGAGCCTCAGGCTGGTCTGATCCAAACACAACACATGGCTAATTTTCCACAACAACCTATTTGAGATGCTAGTTCATCCAGTTTGGTCTGCAAGCTTTCCTTACAATTTTTCTCCTTGCTTGGGATGCAGGCTTCAGATTTTTTTCTGCAACTTTGATTTAAAATAATTCCAAGCCTCCTCCACAGTCAGATCCTTGAGTTCTTCAATCCAGTCCACTTCCTCAACTATTTCACTTCATTTTTGAAAAAGTTTGCCCTTTTGAAATCAAGGACCCTAGTTGCAGACCTGTTTTATCTTTCCATTTAGTTTAAACTGAATTAGCTCATGATCACTTGAACCAAAGTTGTTATCTACCAACAGTTCTTCTAGGAGGTCCTCCCATTATCAGACAATTCCCAGTAGTATTTATTTCATTAAAAATATTAAAGAGGTCTCTACCCATATCTAAATAGGATCCTGCTGGTCTGCAGCATACCCCAAGCGCTATCCAAGTGGAGCCTCTACTCAACTTTCTTTTCCCAAAGAGATTCTATTTTATTCTGTCCTTCACTTCTAATGTCTTTAATCTACCTCCTCATTAATATACAGTGCTACTCCTTCACTACCTCTGGCTTGTTCTCAGTGAGGTTTTGTCATTCAGTAAGGACAAGATACAGACAGATGTTGGAATAAATTGAATGGGTATGTACTCAGCCAATCAGACTCTAATCATACAAAGCATTAAACTTTAAAATTAAGGGTTGTTTTTCATAACATAGCTCTAAGTTTGGTTAGATTAATTTTTAATAATTTAAAAACAGTACTTTGCTCAACATACCATCATTACTGAACAATAGATACCCTTTGAATTTCTTGCTATGTTATATTATACAAAATAACCCCACATTTATATATTGCATATCAAAATTAACCAAACTGCAGGTTATGGATTACATTTTTTATTGAGATAGCCTTGTTTATTTCTTTAAGAAATATTTTATTTGGGCTAATGAGTTATCCAAAATGTTGCCTCATTTTTTAGTATTCTTTTTCTACCTATAACAATGACTAATAGTATATTAGCTACCAACTCCATTTTTCACCTTATTTGCACCTGACAAATTAAAGGAAACAAGGAATGCATGATCTAATTTCATAAACCAACTGTGGCTTATTCAAATAAGCACAGCATTTACCCAAAGAGGTAAATCCTCTTATCAGCCCAGTAGAAAATATCTACAGCAATTCCTATGACTTGGCAAGCATTATTTTACTTCCTAACAATTAATTTGAGTAGCTCAAAGAGATTCTTGGCTATATAGATGTTTGACCAGTGAGCTAGGAAGGAGCAGGAGTCTTTCAGATGGGATACAGAATATAGGTTTTAACAACTTGAGGTAATTAAAGATCCCATATAACCTGTGAGAGGAAGGAGTTATTGTAGCTTCGTGGTCAAATGATAATTCCCCCTTCAGTTTTATCTAGCTACAGTGTTATTTTTTTTCTCCCTACAAACTGTAGCACTGCAGCACATCTGCTACATTCCAACCTACTGGTGGACGTATTTCATATAAATACAGTTTACACTGAAATCTGTGCTAATGGTCACCCGTTAACCATAGTTTCTTGTATTAACATCCAATAAAATGTCAGTCCTCACAACTGCTCCTCCCTGTTAATTGCACTGCATTACACAGCCACCTGTTTTAACAGCTGGAAAAACAACAATGCCTTTCCATCTCATCCTAGAAATAGTTAGCTAATCAACCAGCTCTGGCTGTTATAAACCAGTTTCTCTGTGTGCGTGTGCACACACACACACCCACCATATTTTTACATCTTAAATATAAGATGCATATCAACAAACATTTGGGATCTTTGTGCATGAAAGGCACAGTGTAAATGGAAGATTTTATTACTACTACTAAAGTGGGCTGGATTCTAGGAACAAGAGAGGGTCCTGAGGAAACTACTGCAGGGGAGAGCGTTAAAATGAAATTAGCAACATTTTCATCATATATCCAGTCAGTGTGCTGTTAGTTTAAATGTATTTGAGAAAGGAAGAAGGTGAATTTTTTCACCCCATCCAATCAGGAAGCATAGCCACAAAGGCAGCCTACTATAAACCAGCTGCCCTCATGAGGTGTCTCAGAGATTGGCTTTGCTACAGGCCCAGGTTCCTGACATACAGCCTCCACTATCTGAGTTTTGCAGCTTGGGCTTATTTTTAGAATAAATGTTTTATCCATAAATATGACATCTCTCACCTTTTCATCAGTCTGAAGCCAGTATTTAACTTGTAACAGCCAATTGAGTGTGCCAGGTTGATCTACCTTTCTGTCTGAACTGAAAGCTGACCTGACTTTAGCCTTAACCTAAAATGATTTGCCATGATGTGGAGACCAATTTATACTGCTATTGCTCCCCCCACTTTGAGTTGCAGCCAGCTCCTTTCTACCTTCCCCTGCCCCCCCCCCCCCATTATTATGATTGAAGTAGCACTTAGAGACCCCAATTAGGGCCCCATTGTTCCATATGCACCATGAAAAGATAATTCCTGCCCCAAAAAGTTTCCTTTTTTTTTAAACTACCAAAAACAGTTTGCCACCTTGGCCACTCTTGGCCAGGAGGCAATAAGGGACCACAACCATCAACCTCACACATGAAGGGCAACAAATGAGGGAACAAACAATAAAACAAAACAGACTCATATTTCACTGTTTTCTCACTCAGCTCAGTAGGAAGGTGCCAAGTTTCCTTCATATGTCAGGCAACAAATCAGCAGCACTTCCTAACCTACTTATGTTCTGGAATGGTGCCTACCAGCAAGTACTCCTGTTGTATGAATCCCAAGATGGTAAAAAGAAATAGAGTATTTTTTTATCTAAAAAGGGAACCCAGTTTTTTGCTTTTGTTTGCTTTGCAATATAAAGGGCATGAGAAAGGAAGAAACCAGTTTCTCAGTATGCTTCCAAATGTGGGTTTCTTCAAATATCTTCAGTGAAGAGTTTTAGTAAAATGTGGGTACCTTTTATAATAGGAATATTACAGGAATTGGGACATATCCCTGTAGGTACTTGAGAGCCCTCTGGCAAGCAGAGGTGTGTGTGTGTGTGTACACACACACACACACACACACACACCCCTCTACCCAGATATAACGTGACCCGATATAACACAAATTTGGATATAACGCGGTAAAGCAGTGCTCCGGGGGGGCAGGGCTGCGCACTCCGGTGGATCAAAGCAAGTTCGATATAACGCGGTTTCACCTATAATGCGGTAAGATTTTTTGGCTCCCGAGGACAGTGTTATATCAAGGTAGAGGTATATATAGAGGTAGGCCCGTATGCTTGTGTATAGTAAGTAAACTTGGTTACTTGGAACCTGTGTCTGTGTGGTTTCCTCATACTCATAATATTGTGTAAGGAGTAAAGACACAATCCCTTTCCATAATACACCTTTAATAGTTCTACACCCTTAGAGTCTCTTATCCTCAGTGGAAGATTACTCCAGGATGCTTCCCCATGCCATTTCTTGGAACTCAATTCAGTGTCACAAGAATATATGAACGGCCATACTGGGTCAGACCCAAGGCCCATCTAGCCTAGTATCCTGCTTTCTGACAGTGGCCAATGCCAGGTGCCCAAGAGGGAACAAACAGAACAGGTAATCATCAAATGATCTATCCCTGTCACCCATTCCCAGCTTTTGGAAAGTTACTCCTATTGAACATTTTCAATCGGTATCCAGCTATATTATGGTTATTCTACTGATTGTTTTAATTTCAGTTTTAATGACCTCATAAAACACAGACAAATAAAAAACAGGCAATGCTGAGCTGTTCTTCTGCATGAATTCACCTTGTGCATTTCCCCAAAGCTCTGTTCACTAAATTGTCCCATAGGGGTTAGAAGAGGTGTTTTGAAAGGCTGGCACTGGTTATTCAGATTTCCCTCAAGCTTTTTAGCAATGATGACTCAGAGTAGGATTCCTCTTTCTCTCATAACCAGACATGTAACTATCTTGGTCAAGTATCTTCCAGCAAATCTTAACCCTATTTATATGCTTCAAAACATATCCGTTAAAGGTTTGTACAAAGCAGCTTTCAGCAGCTTGGAGAGGATCTAGTCAAAAGTCTTAAACAAGTCTCGAACTGAGTATAAAAGGACAGATTGTCACAGCTATGTGCTGTTGGCCAAGTGCTGCTTTTATATCCACATCTGTAAATCCAAAGTAATTGCAGTGGAACCGAAAACAGTTGGGGCCCAGCAACTGTGTCTGATGGGCTATTGTCACATTCAGAGCTATAGTGAAGACCGGTTCTCCTTCTCCTCAAAGGTAAAGACATTCTTGTGGTTTCTAGAAAATGGTACACAAGGCACTAAAACTGTCCTTCATAGCATGGGAAATGTTTGCTTAACTTTTCAGCTCCAAAAAAATGAAAGTGTGCCAAGTTACTGAAGAAATACAATGAGAGGATAAGCAGAGCATTGGGCTTGCCATCAACTTGAGGAAATTCAGAGCTCACTTGCAGAGGTGAATGTGCATCACTTAAATTAGTCTCAAGCTCTGATTTTTGAACTTGCCAAAGTTTATTTGGCAGAATTGTTCCAGAAAACTTACTGTCTCAAAACAAATGGCACTGTATGCTTCTTGAGTGTTTGCGAGAGATTTCAGTTACTGCATATACTGTGTATGTAAATATATATTATAACAATCAGATTGGTTTTCCTACTAAACAAGTCAGAAAGCACTTTCAGAAATGCTACGTAACAGGACTGGGAGAGGTGTGCATAGGACAAGAACCTCAGAAGACCACACGTTCACCTTCAGTTAGTAGTAAGAAAATGCGTTTACAAGGTGACGCTCAGGCTTTGGGGAAGGGGTATAACAAGAAAAAATGTTACACCACAAGTAGAAAAAGCTGTCTAACAACTAATGTGTAAAATGCTTATCCACAAACACAGAGGACTGCTAGTTCAATTACATCACATTGAAAATGAGGTGATAAAGATATCATTGATCAACACCTGGTTTCACTCTGTCAACAGACAAAAGAATTTATCAAAGGAGTACAACAAAAAACCTGAAAAATCTGTATTGACTCAGGCAAAAGAAAGAAAAAAATAATTTCTAATTAACAAATAAAATAACTTTCACAGCAACCAGGCTTCCATACAAATAGTGACCACCATTAAGTCTGGACACGCTGGTTATTTCCTATTCTCTGTATAGAGATTATGTGGTACCTATTAATAGATGTTGATTTAATGACTGCTACTGTAACTGTTGCTTCTGGAAAGCGAGGACAGAAGAGAAACCAGAAATAGGTCATTATATATAATTTCCTGCCACGTTGAGTCCCCATAATACACATTTACACTCACCAAAGCATATTAAAGAAATAATTCAGCTGGTAAGAGACTGGTCTTCATTTTCTGGCAAGGGGTAATATCCAGCATCCTATCACACTGCTTCCAATGCTACTCTAACACAAAATACCTCCCTTCCTGAGACTGGCAACATAACAACCCACTTACCCTCACACCAGTGAATCAGCCATTCTCAAGCATTTATAGATTCACATTCTGTAGAATATGTTATAAATCCAACATTTGCCAAACATTAGCACGCAGTTACCCAAGAGAACCTATTCTAAGTACCATATTGGAAAAATGGTACTAACCTCCCAAACCTCTGTGTGGAAAGGGTTGCAGATGAGTTTTGTTATTAGTGATCATTGAGCTTCCCTCATCTCTGCACAGCAGATGGCACCTCAGCCCTGGTCTAGTGCAATCTTGCCAATTAGGACAGATCTCTTGTCACTGCAGAAAAGGAACATAATCATTAAGAGCCAAATCAAATGTACTCCGTTTTTACCCACTCCTTAGTCAACCAAATTCCCACTGACGTCCATAAAGACTTTGGGATTTGGCTCTAGCGTAAAGGAAAGTGTGGGGGATTTTCAGATGCTTGCCAAATGAGATCCTGTACCTAGCTGTCTATTAGCTGTTCCCAGTAAATGACTAAGCTAACCCCACCAACTAAAATGGAAGTGATTCTGTGCCAAATTCTCCTTTCACTTACACTGGTGTAAAGGCAGAGTAACTCTCGAAACCAATGGAGCTATTATGGATTTACAACAATTTTAGTGAGAATAGTATTTGGCCCTCTGTTCTACTGCTCCAATACAATAACAGTATAAATTATATTAATTTATTATATACTGGGTCAAAATCCAGACTAGGGGTGGTTATGTCACCCCTGGTCTGTGACCCTGGATGCCTTACAACGCCTTGCTGTAGTAGCTCTCACCTGGACTGCTCACAAACAACCTTCCAACATACAAGCCACACCCGGGGTGTCTGTGTGCAACTACAGCCTGCCAGCTATACCCTGGCTCTCCCCAGACTAGGATATACTGCAGGGTGACTCCACCACACCTCGAATCCCAGATCTTCCCCAAGAAATGCATGTCCTCTACTGTCCAGCCCTCTCCTGGGAAGTACATATATATTAAGTTCATTATTCCTTTTAGGTAATAAATTGGCATATTTTCCCCTTAAGTAGTTACCCATACACTCCAATTTAAACACAATGGATTAGATGAAACAGTAAAACAAGCTGATTAACTACAAAGAGAGAGATTTTAAGGGAGTACAAGTCAGAAATGTTTGCAAAAAAAGTAAATAAAATGCTTACTGGTATCTACTAAAGAAACGAACTTAGCTGCAAAGCACACTCTCTCAACACATGCTCCAGTAAATTACTTACCAAAATTTAAGGTCAGGACCCCTCCCTCAGAGTCCAATGGCTGTTTCCTTTCATCGTCTTAGGTGCAGATATGAGGTGGACAGGGAAAGAGAGAGATGCTTTGGGGTGTTTGTCCCTCTTTTTATAGTTTCAGTCCCCCTCTTGAAAAACATTTCTAGCTGAGACCCAGGAGGCAAAGAGTCTATATGGAAGGATATGTCCTGCTGTTTTTTTTAAACCTGTTTGAACTTCCTTTGTCTCACCTTCATTTTTGATGATTCTGTTTACTGCTTAAATGCAAATTAAGGCAAGCACACATTCCTTCCTTGTTTAGGACAGACTTGACTTCTACTTGGGAAGAGCTCTGGGGTTTGGATCATGTGTTAATAACACCAGGGGAGTCTTATAACTTCACATGCAATGTTGCTACACATATTTTATCAAGACAATACTGACCAACAAATTATGAGTTTTCAAATGATACCTTACAAGGCATACTTTATACAAAGATTATTACAATACTGTGTAGGGTGTGAATATAGGGGTGCATTCTGTCACAGTATATGACCGAAAATGTCTATATTTAATATAATATTGATCATATAGTCATTGTAATGATATTTGCAGCTAGCATTTCATTTTTTAAACTTTAAATCGTTTTGACTTTAAACATGATCCCCAATGCAGATGAATAACTTCCGTAGGTACAGTACAGAACTCTAATCTCCTGTTAAGTGGACTATTTCTGCGCAACTGTAGTACAATTCAGTGTGACAGGACCTTGGAGAAGGGCTCTTTGAGCACCATGGACTGCTAACTTAGAACTGATATATTGTTCATGGCTCCATCACTGCAATCTGCAGAGAGAAAGGAATGAGAAGAAATTTCAACCAAAATGGCTTTTTCCCCCTAAAATTTAGTATATACACCTTTTCCTAAGATTCCAAACACAGAAACCACATGAAAGTGAGGTCATACTTACTTTAAAGGTCATAAACAAATTTTGGGACGCTTAGCATGTTTTTTGTTGTTGTGTTTGTCTGTTGGTGGGGCGGGCGGGCTTCTGCTGGTGTAACTAAATAATATTGCTACAGTATTTTGTATACTAAAGTATAGGGAAGTAGAGTGAATACTATGAATACCAGATACGAAGACAAAAATGGAACATTGTTGGTATAATCACTGTATGAATTGTCCAAATTATTAAATAATTGAGTGTGGGCAAGTTAAACAACATAAAAAACAAGTTTCAGAGTAGCAGCCGTGTTAGTCTGTATCCGCAAAAAGAACAGGAGTACTTGTGGCACCGTAGAGACTAACAAATTTATTAGAGCATAAGCTTTCGTGGGCTACAGCCCACTTCTTCGGATGCATATAGAGTGGAACATATATTGAGGAGATATATATATATATATATATATATATATATACACACACACACACACACACACACACATATACAGAGAGCATGAACAGGTGGGAGTTGTCTTACCAACTCTGAGAGGCCAATTAAGTAAGAGAAAAAAACTTTTGAAGTGATAATCAAGGTATCAAACTGTCTGTACTGAGCTATCTTGATTATCACTTCAAAAGTTTTTTTTTCCTCTTACTTAATTGGCCTCTCAGAGTTGGTAAGACAACTCCCACCTGTTCATGCTCTCTGTATGTGTGTATATATATCTCCTCAATATATGTTCCACTCTATATGCAGCCGAAGAAGTGGGCTGTAGCCCACGAAAGCTTATGCTCTAATAAATTTGTTAGTCTGTACGGTGCCACAAGTACTCCTGTTCTTTTTATAAAAGACAAGTTTCATTACAATGTAATTACTTCATATTTATTGTTTTAGTAAGGAGAGAATTCCTTTCTCAGCTTTTATTCAGGAAAGACTCCTATTGACTTCAGTGAGAGTTTTGTCTGTGAAAGGGCTTCAGGATTTGGCCATTGTTAACACACAACTCCTTATGCAAATTGAAAACCCCCTCCTTTCCAACCCTCTGTAAGCTGCATACAGCAGATTTGGGCAGTTGTCAGGAAGTCTATTCTGGCTCCCTGATTCTCTGCTCTGGCCCAAGTAGGGAATAATTTTAACTTGTGCCAGATGGTTTCTGGTCCCTTAGGGAACTTGCTGGAGTGCAGTGCTCTGGCCACTCCCTATCCCTGCCCCTGACACACCCTCTGCACTAGAGACAGGAAGGAGGGTGTTTCAGTAGCCAGATCTGCCAGCTGTACACCTGCTGGGGATATCCTCAGCAGGGGAAATACAGGATGTTTCCACAAACTGATACAAAGGGAACTGATTGGGGCAGAGAGTCTGCTCCAAAGCCCCCAAACTAGGGTCACTTGGTGAAATTCTCATCATGGAATACTCTCAATCAGCAACCAAAGTTAGTGCCCACTCCTTTCATATCATGATGTATAACATTATTTTAACAGCCAACTGTATTCCCAACAATATCCAGATTCCAGTTCTACGACTGATATACTGTTCCATTTTGGACTTTAGATACTTCACAAATCATAATAAAAAAAACCAAGACTAAACACAGCATTCCACAAACAGCCTCCTTATCATAACAGAATATAGAAAGAAAATATTGTTTTTTTCCCTCTAACACCAGCTGCTAACAGCAGTTAAAACTTTTATTCCTTTATGAGCCTTTAACTTTTACTATACCTACATTGCTGCATCATGACAAGTAGTGGGACCATCTTTTGATGGTAGCTGTACAATAGAGATGGTCAAAAAAATTCAGAAGAACACTTTTTGGTCGAAAAATGCAGTTTCATCCTAATGTAAATGTTTTCCAAGATTGTATTGATTTCTATGACACTTCCAATGGGAAAAGTCAAGATGAATCATTCTGACTTGTTAATTTAATTTGTGTTAAAACATTTCATGTTGATAAGGCACATAGATTTCGTTTTGACTTTATCATTCAATTCATTTTGTCTTACATTAACAAATATATATACTGTATTATATTTAATATTTTAAAAAGGAATGTCTAAACAAAATGAATTGAAGGAAGAAAGTCAAAACAAAATGCTTTGTACCTTATCAAAATGAAACTTCACAGGAAACATTTTTGCTTTTTCTTCCAATTAGCAACAAAAAAGTTTCAAAATGTTAGAATTTCCCACAGAAAAACAATTCCAGATTCAGGTCAGCTCTACCATGCAATAAATAGTGTGGAGAGCATAAGGGCTGATCCTGCAAGTTTGCCTTTAATGGGAATTGAGCACACTCAATACCTTGTAGGATTAGGATCTAAAAGAACTAGATCTCTCTTTACAGGAACTCTGGAATACAGTGCCTATGATTTGGGGAAATCTGGACACTATTACTGCAATAAAAGATAGGAAACGAGAGTAGGGATGAGGGGTTTGTGGATCACTATAAGTATAGAGATGCCCCTCATCCTACAAATAGAAGCACATATGTGAACCCCTGTGCCCATTTGGCATCCCACTGGTATCAACAGAATTCCATAGGAGGTATGGGGTCCTACATCTGCAGCCATGGGGCTGATATCCCCTTGTCTGACTGGTTCTTAATCAGGCATCCAAGCACCAACAACATTACCAACCAAGATAAACCATTCAGATGGATGTTAATAGAAAAATTCACATGATTGAATCTTCTGTCTAGAGCTATTCAGGAATAACAGGGTGGTACTGGAAGACAGAATTGAGAGAAAAACCTTTAACAAAGAAAAGTGAAGTAATGTGAATATATTAGTCATATTGTTGTTATTATTCAGCAAGGAAAATCAATTGCCATATAGCAATAATACACCTCTGCAAATTTAAAAAAAAATGGAATAATAGTTTAAGAAAAAGAAACATGGTGGTAGTTAGGGAAGGTATAACACTTGAAAATAAGTTATTATAATTCTTTCCACTTCTCTAGCATCTGCCATATGAAACTCTCCAGGTGTTTTACATATTGAGTAACTAGTTATTTCCTAGAACAGCATGTAACTATGAAATCTCTGCGACACCTATATTGTCAATGTTGGCTTTTTTAAGATGGCCTGTGCAAGGGCTACCTTTGGATCACCATACGTTGATTTAGTAGCACCTCATCCCATATTTATATGCCCTTATACTTGTTTAAAATGGTTCTTATGACATCCTATAAAAAGAAAGATTTGATTTGCAAGGCATATTTTAAGAGGGTCAGCAAGTGATGCATGTGTATGGGCACTGCAAGTAAAAGTTGATGGCAGAAGAACATGAGTCAGAAAAAAATCTTGAGTGGATGATGTGGTATTCTGAGTGGATCAAAAGGATTATTCATCCACCAAGTGATTAGCAAAGGATTGTACAGAATAGGCATACCCCCAGTAATGGAGATGTCAGAAGAAGAAGAAGAAGAAGAAAGAGGTTCTATGTGTGTACCCCTAGCTGAATAATAAGTCTATCTTGAAAGAATGTGGCATATTACATAGAGAGATGTACAGGAAACATAATAAGGTTCTCAATTCTTACTTCATCAAGTACAGCAATATAGTAGACAGCATACAAGACTGGAAGAGGAGGACTCAAGTCCTATTCTCAGTCGTGCAAATCATAGGCTGTGTGACCTCAGATAAGTCACTGAGGGCCAGATTTTAAAGGTATTTAGGCACCTAAAGATGCAGGCCTTTCCACACCAGATCAACAAGGAAAGTGTGGAGAGTGTGAGAAAGGTGTGAAAGTGTCTTGAGAGACACAAAAAGGACTGTGAAAGGACAGTTGGGTTGGGAGATTTTTAGAGTAGGGGAGGAAGGGAAGCATACTGAGGATGTGGCTTGTGGTTATTGAGGGCAGCAGTATCTCCCAGGATTTGTTCATGGGCCTCCGCAGCCCAGCACCCACCTCCAACTGCTTCCGTTTTCTCCCACACTAGCCCATGTTATTTCCCAGCCTTATTTTCAATTGTCCACTAAGTCCTTCTTCTTAATCCCCCTGTGACTGGGGTCCTAGTGGGGAGCCAGCTATGGTCACTCAATTAGGGTGAACTGCAAAGAATGGGGCAGACAATCCCCATAAAGCTGGTGGATATTCCAATACTTAGATTCACCAAGCCAGCATAAAACAGCTTCTTTATAATCTTACTGGTTACTCAGAAGTCCAAACAACACAGTTTCCTTAAAGTGGTCCAGCCTCAGGCCTCCATCCACGTACCCACGTCAAATATGATGAACATTTCTGTAAATCTTATTTCATTATATAAAAGAAAAGGTTCTACCAATCCCAAAGGATCAGACACATTACCTCCCAAACCTTACCCAAATACATGCTACAGCCAATTCTTATTAACTAAACTAAAATTTATTAAAAAAACAAGAGAGAGTATGGTTAAAAGATCAATATACATACAGACATGAGTTCAATTCATTGAGGTTCAGATTCATAGCAGAGATGTGAGCTTTGTAGTTGCAAGGAGTTCTTTCAGAAATAGTTCATAGATTATAGTCCAATGTCCAAATCTTTCATTCAGGGCGTACCAGCATAACTGAACCTCAGTTTTGCGACTCAAACTTCCCCTGATGAAGCCTAAGCAGATTTGAGATGACAGAATCAGGACCCAAGTATCTTTTATACAATTTCATGTCTTTTGACAAGTTGGAGTGCCTCAGGGAACAAAAGGTAATTAGGATGACTGAATGAGGGCCATCACCGGTATTTAGCTATATGAATTAACATAAGGCTATTTGCTGGTTCCTCCACCATTCACAGTACATTTCAAAGAGAGATGAATACCGAGATAGCCCATGTTTACAATTCATTTAAATGCTAGGATGTTCTTTTGATCTCTGAACTATCAGAATACAGCATACACAGGGACTGTTGATTACATTGTGGACCCTACTCATACATATGTAAATATACAAAAACACAAACATTATCTCCCCAACCTGTCTTTTTAGGGTTATTTATTTTGCAGGATGTTTAACCCTTCCTAGCCATATGTCACATTCCCTCTCTCCCTCCCACCACTACTATTATGAAAAAATGAGAGACAATGAAAGATCTGATTTTTTTCCCCCAAACCTGAGTAAAGGTGGGGTTTTTTGGTTTTTGTTTGTTTTGGGTGGTGGGGTGACATGTAGATTCGGCTTGGTTCCCAAATAGCTAGCCCATCCCTAGTTCTTTTCCAACTTTTTTTCCAGAACTTCTGGTAGTTTTTTTTTTATTATTATTTTTGTTACTTAAAATTTTTCTATCAATTTTACTGAATTTTAATTGAAATACTGATACATCCATAGACTCATAGACTCATAGACTTTAAGGTCAGAAGGGACCAATATGGTCATCTAGTCTGACCTCCCGCATGATGCAGGCCACAAAAGCTGACCCACCCACAACAGAATCTTCCAGCCTGCGACTCCTGCCCTATGCTGCGGAGGAAGGCGAAAAACCTCCAGGGCACAAAGCAAGATTTTGGAGTTCTCCCCTTTCTAAGGACACAATGGTAAGTGTGTAATGATCTTGGGGTTCATTAAATAACAAACCAGTGAATGAGAAAGGAATAAAACTTTAATAAAACAAACTGGAGAGTGTCTCTGGTGAACTGTTGGACACAGTCCTGCAATGTTCCCAACCTCCGCCTCTAGGGCACATCTCCAAATTCCTATGTTCATAATACTGTACCTTGTGAAGGAGCATCTCTAAATTATAATCTTCCACAAGCATCTCTCTACAAAGAGGATGTTGAAAAGAAAGATTTATTCTGCTCTAAGTAAAGATATGAACTAAAACCCAGATCTGGGTATCCCTAAACTGTATTAATATTTAGAACTGGATCCTAAGTTTGCACCTTTGCCTCATTTCTAACTCCAAGTCACAAGAAAATATACCATAGATAATTCACAGTGAAGAATCTGTGTGCACCATAGTGTTCACATCAGAAATTTTTCTATGAAGGAAAAAAAAAAAGAGTAAGGAACTTTACAATGCAAATGTTATGGTCTAAGAGGAAAAGCAACTAATGCTAGGAAAGTGCTAAACAATGTAGCATTTGAAAGTTATTTTAACAAAAAGACGACAAGTACAAATCACATCACCTTGGTCTTTAACACAATACTTTTAGAAAGCAAAATATGAACCTATGAAACTGACAATGATTAAACAACAAGCTTCTGACTCTGGAGAATAAGATGGTTCTAATGGTATGCCTGTTGCACTGAGCAGGGATTTGAAACAAGATGTTAGAATATCGTGTCACTTTCTTGAAATGTCAAAGAATGGTGGAAGTCACCTGCTAAGGGGAGCTAATATTGTTCCTGTACCAAAAGCTCCATTAAAACATATTTAAACATAGACCCAGTGGAAAAGAACATTAATTAATACAAACTACATTTAGTAATTTGTGTCTACCACCTAAGGCTATTTCCCCAACAGAACACAAGAATGTTACAAATGGAAGAAGAATTTGTATAGTAACCTATACTGTCAAGAGTATCTAAAGGGAGCCTTACAAATTTGGGGTGATCGTTACATTTCTAGCCTTGGAACACCTGTCAATTATTATATATGAAGACAGTTATGAATTTTTATGGCTTTTAAAACATCCATGCCTCTACCTTCCTCACACATATAAAGCCACTGAGGGATTGAACCAAAGGCTATATTAGCATTTAGCTAGGCAGAAAACTACCATGAGGAATTGTAGAACAGACAGAGGGAAAGGAAAAAAAAAAAAAAGGAAATGACATAGTATTCTATAGCACAGATAAATCATTCTGAATAGATAACCGTGAAAGCAAGATAAGATAGTGGAACACCTGATTGGCCAGAGTTCCCAGGGGACCCCACAAATAGCTGACCTAATTGCAGGTGCTGTGGTTGCTATTAAAGTCAGCAATTGCCAACAGTTTCCAAAGAGAAATATCTGAGATGCCACAATTATTTCAAATTCTAATCCTAGGGAAATCAAACATTTTCATCAACAGGGATTATTTATATCTATTTTATTTATTTACCTTTTACAATTAAATATAAAAGTCCAGATAGCTGTTTAAATCAGTGTAGCTCCACTGACTTCAATGAAGCTACACTGATTTATACTAGCTAAGGGTCTGGCCCATGATCATTAATTGGACTAGAAACCATCAATTTGTACTCATTGTTAGTCCATGTAACCACACTTCCCTGCTGACCTCATCTTCATTCCTCCATTTGTCTATTTGTTTGTTTACACACTACTTGCACCTTGTCTTATGTTAGGATTTAGCCTACATGCAGATCTGCAAGGACACAGGGGCCTCACCCCATAGAACTAACTTAGACTGTAAGCGCCTCAAGGCAGGGACTATGTATTGGTAGGGCACCCATGGAGCCCAAATCCTGATTTGGAGACTTTAGGTGCAACCAGAATACTAATCAGATACCTTACAATACTCAGATATTTAAGTTCAGGTTAAAAGTATTGAGCTGACAAATCTCTTTTTAAAAGCTTTCTTGTACAGACTAGTGAAAAACAGATTTTGAAATAAAACTAGGGAAATCTTTATTTTCTGAATTCTCCTATACTAGCTTAGCCAAAGAGGGTTACTCCTCCCTAAAATGCAGTCCTTAGCACTTTCCAGTGGGTTTGCAAAAAGTGTTCAACTGCTTTTATCACGAGTGTAAACAATTTCTGTTCGCTGTGATCATTCCACTGTGCACAGGACACTCAGCTGAGGATTTTGAGGAGGGTTTGCACGCTAATTCTGGCAGACATACCTCAAACCCTCAGTGAGTCATTTTATACAAACTGTGATATGAGAGGATTGTAGAAGTGGATCCTAGTCATTTGTGCATAGTTGTCAATATAGTTTTGAGCAGGACATTTTTCCAAATAGTTGCTGGGGCATTGTATGCGTCTTCTGGTGAATTTTAGTCCAGTAAATTGTCACTCTCTCCTCCCCTTATATAAGGTAAGTTATTATCCCACTTTTACAGAAGAGGGAAATTAAGAGAATCCATTGATCAAAGCCCCCAAGGGAATCAGTGCCAACTGAGATCAGAATGTCTTTTGTTCTCTGTTCCATGTTCTGAGTCTACAGGGCTATTCTACATCTTCTTTTGGTCAGAGGTCACGATGACTGTTCTGCAGGCAACTAGCTGGGAGGCAGCTTGACAAAATTCTAGGGCAAGAGTTGTAGCCTAAGCATCCATGCCACCCCTCCCCAAGCCCATTAATGTATTGCTCTGGACTCCTCCTAAAAACTGAGAGACCTATTGTCTATGGAGTATGTAAATTCCCAAAGCCTGGGAAGCTGTAGGGGAACCCTGAATAGTCTGTAAAGATTTTATTAAAGCTAATGTTAAAAAAATTATAGAATATTGTGACAAAGTTCCTCCTCTATCTTGGTGGGTCCTGCGCTTATTGGCAGATTTTCTTGCCTCAGAGATTCACCATGTGGATTGGGGACCAGCCCAGAGACCTTCCCCTCTGGGAGAACCCACAGTCCAGATCAATTGGGAGGTTTGGGGGGAACCCAGGCCCGCCCTCT
This sequence comes from Emys orbicularis, assembly GCF_028017835.1. Lineage (NCBI taxonomy): Eukaryota > Metazoa > Chordata > Testudines > Emydidae > Emys > Emys orbicularis. The sequence goes on along the minus strand of NC_088687.1, from coordinate 89,832,241 downwards.
ACTCCGGGTTCCAGCCCAGAGCCCCGTGGACTGCAGCTGTCTATAGTGCCTCCTGTAACAGCTGCATGACAGCTACAACTCCCTGGGCTACTTCCCCATGGCCTCCTCCAAACACCTTCCTTATTCTCACCACAGGACCTTCCTCCTGGTGTCTGATAACGCTTGTGCTCCTCAGTCCTCCAGCAGCACACCCTCTCACTCTCAGCTCCTTGCGCCTCTTGCTCCCAGCTCCTCACACTCTCACCACAAACTGAAGTGAGCTCCTTTTTAAAACCCAGGTGCCCTGATTAGCCTGCCTTAATTGATTCTAGAAGCTTCTTCTTAATTGGCTCCAGGTGTCCTAATTAGCCTGCCTGCCTTAACAGGTTCTAGCAGGTTCCTGATTACTCTAGTGCAGCCCCTGCTCTGGTCACTCAGGGAACAGAAAACTACTCATCCAGTGACCAGTATATTTGCCCTCTACCAGACTCCTGTACCCCACTGGTCTGGGTCTGTCACAATATATAGGTTGAGAAAAGCATGTCTGTACATCTGGGAATAGTGCTTAGATTATCCACAAATACAAAAAGTTTGTTTTTAAAAGTCATATGATACATAGAGTACATAATCAGCAATAATTGAAATTTAGGTGAATAGATTTAACAATACAGTTTAGATATTAGAATCCAAATACTCTGGTATATCACTCATGAACAGTTGTACAGAGATTTGGTTGTGGAAAGCAAAATATATCAATGAGTGGAGACTGTCCCTCAGTAATTGAGAATTAGGTAGGTTGTCCATTTTGAAAATACAATCCATGAGGAAAGTATTTCAGTTACTTTCCTGACTGCACTTCTCATCGGCACTCCAGCTCATCCCTCCTGGTATTGCCTATGTCCAGTGATGTGTTCTATGTAGATGTCCCTCAACCACCTGATGGCATCTGACCCCATGAGTTGCCGCATCAGCCGAGCATAGCATTGACCAATTCTGCATTCTCTCAGCACTAGCTCATTACTGTGCATTTGTCTGGACCTGGTAACCCTTAGCTCTTTACTACAGACAGGCCAGAACCAAAATACTGGATCTGAGAACCACCATCCTTTTGCAAAGATCAGTTTCAGATTCAAACTTTATAGATCACTCCATTCTTCACATGGTGATTCATAAATTCACTCGTAGATTTTAAGGCCGGATTGGACCATTACAATCATCTGGTCTGAACACTTTCATAACACAAGCCAGAGAATTTCACCCAGAAATTCCTTCATCAAGACAATAACTTCTGGTTGAACTACAGCATATCTTTAGAAAGACATCCAATTTTGATGTAAAGTTTTCAAGTGACAGAGACCACCATAACTGTAAATAAGTTATTCCAAGGGTTAATTTGTCTCATCATTGCAAATTTGCACCCTATTTCTAGTCTGAATTTGTCTAGTTCTATCTTGTAGTCACTGGATCTTTTTATATCTTTGTCTGCTAAATTACAGAGCCTTCTACTTTCAGAAGTCTTCTCCCCTCGCAGTTTGTGTAGTTCATGTTTATGTAGTTTATGTTTTGTTATTTGAATGGTTGATAAAGCTAAACCCCAGAAATGGGTGCATATACTCATTTGGAACAGGATGGGAACTCCAACTGCTTGCACTTACAAAGAAAGTTAAGAATCATTTGCAAGATTTAATTTAGTCTTTGCATCAGTGCAGTGTTGTTGTAGTCATGTTGGTCCCAAGATATTAGATAGACAAAGTGGGTGCAATAATATCTTTGATTGGACCATTTCTGTTGCTGAGAAAGACAAGCTTTGTGTAAGCATGAAACCTTGTCTCGCCCACCAACAGAAGTTGGTCCAATAAAAATATTACCTCACCCACTGTTTCTCTTTGGGTCAAGGTATTTTTATCCCATTGCCATACTACTCAAGCACTCTCTTGAGATAAGAAAGTTTGTCCCAAGAAGTAGGAGGTAACATTAAGAATCAGATGGTGATTTTAGCCAAAGAAAATATTGACTGAGGCATTACTTTTAGATTTTACACTCCAGATATACTTCAAAATCACCTGATATTTAGCAAAGAGCTTCCTGAACTCTTGGCTACTGTCATACATAGCTACTGGATTTATAAATTTGCAGCAGGATTACTGAAATACTGTTATTTGTTTCATAATCATTTTATGCCTTGAAGAAGGTTGTACCTCTTTGATTTCAGGGTTATCACAGTTTGCTTTCTAAATGGGAATAATTTACTTATGTGTTGTATAAACTGATATGGCCTTAATTTATATTTCACTTGGTGAAGCTCCAAATAGCAACGATTGTAATGTGCTAAAACAATTCCTAAATAATTGGTAATCCAGCTGGTTACTCCAATTAAAATGGACCCTGTTGTCTGAAAGTTATTGCAGTGTAACTACAGCTTGATTTATGTTGTTTAGCTTTCAAAGGAAGTGTGGTATTTTAATACTGCATTGAATTCTAGCATTACCTCACTGATATGGTGAAAGCTGAAAATTAGGACTAGTCCTTCCATCAAGAATTGTAAATCTACTACCATGTGGTATTTGGAAAGTTGGTTGTTGGTTCAAGTGTCTTATCATAAAATAGTTTTCAATTCTGTATGCTGACACTTTAATTTGTCTGTTCTTTACTGCACAGGATTAAGAAAGTGGAATTATTCCAAGCTATTTCTTCAATATCATTTGAAGAAACATGTCTTTTGACCTCTGAGTTAAACTGCAAATCTTTTTGCATGCACAGGATTTTGCAGTTCTGAGTTACTCCTTACATTAAAACCCCGGCTGGTTTATTTTACCTTTGAGGAAACACAGCTACTTGTTCAGCAAAAAAGAAATCACCATGAAAAAATTACTATTTTCTCAAGGAAATTAAAGCTTTATAGAACACCTTGTACTAACATAATCCTGCATTGTCACTCTGGAGACCGCTAGTCAGCTCAGCACAAAACATCTGCATTTAGTTTTTATTTATGCACAACAAAGTTTGTATACCAAGCTCAAAATGTCACTTGTGAACTAAACAATGCAGGATTGTTTTCAGTTCATTTAACCTCTAACAGCCATAACATGAATCCTTACCACACACATTTTACCTAATTTAAGTCTAAACATTGGGCATGTACCTTATCAAGACAGCTTCAGTTGTTCAATCCATTCAGAACATGGCCCTAATATTCTAAAAAGCTCCACACTTGCAGACATTTATGCCCACACAGAGGCCCCAGGACTTCAGTGAAGCTTTGCATGGCTGCAGGGGTCTGTTTAAAGGGAGTTCTTTACAAAAGCAAGGCCTAAGCTATTATTTCCTAGGACACAGATACTACCGCCACAAAGCTGGTGTTGGGGAAAGTATAAGCAAGGAAAAGAGCTTGTTATAAGGTAGGGAGAGGTGAAGGAGGATGGTGGGGGGGGAGTTGGTCCCCATGTGCAGGTCAGAATCAAATTGATAAATCCATGTTGACTGTTACTTATCACCTCATTATTTTCTAGTTGCTTACAAATTGATTATTTGCTCCATTATCTTTCCAGGTACCTAAATTAAGGGGACTGGTGTAATTCCCTCGGTTGTCTTTACACCCCTTTTTACAGATAGGTACTACATTTTCCCTTTTCTGGTCCTCTGGGATCTCTCCTGTCCTCTATGAAGTCTCAAAGGTAACTGCTAATGGCTCACAGATCTCTTCAGCCAGTTCCTTAAGTAGTCTAGGATATAGAAGACATCTAGCTTGTCTAAATAATTCTAAACTTTTTCTTTCCCTATTTTAGCCTCAGATCCTACCCCATTTACACTGATATGCACTATGTTAGTCGTCTGATCACTGCTAATCTTTTTGGTGAAAACAAACAAGAAAGGCATTTAAAAGTCCATCCATTTCTGTGTTTTCTATTGTTGTCTTTCCTTTCTCATTAAGTAACATGCCAACTCTGTCCTTGGTCTTACTCTTGATTCTAATGTATTTATAAAATGTTTTCTCTTTACCCTTTATGCTTTTTGCTAGTTTAATCTGGTTTTGTGCCTTGACCTTTCAAATTTTGTCCCTACATGCTCGTGTTGGTTTTTTATATTAATCCTTCATAATTTGACCTACTTTACATTTTTTGTATGACTCTCTTTTGAGTTTCAGGTAGTTGAAGATCTCCTGGTTAAGCCAAAGTGGTCTCTTCCCATATTTCCTATCTTTCCGATACTTTGTGATAGCTTGCTCTTGTGCCCTTATTAATGTCTCTTTAAAAAATGCCAACTCTCCTGAACTCTTTTTTCCTTTAGACTTGCTTCCCATGGGCTCTTATCTACCACTTGTCACCTGATCTATTGATTATGTATTAATTACATTGATTACTGAAGATTTCCCAATTAACACTCTGAGGTTTAGTAGGTACTTGTCCCAAGATCAAGCCCAGAATTATTAAAATTAAAGTTTAGTTGGGAACCCCAATGTGCACAGTTGCAACGCTCACACATAGAAAAAGTATTTATACTAGTTTTATTAGCACAGTTAGCAAAATTACAAACACTCCAAGCCAGCAAGGTAGATAGAAGTAAAAGAAAATCTCCATCTGAGCATCCATATACTCCCACCATCCCTTTGTCATCCTCATCTTCATCACCACCAGTTGTCATCATCCTGGCATATTCCAAGAGTTACATCTCCTAAGGCATGTTGGTTGGGATACAACCTTATAATGGGTTACACTGATGCTATTATGCTTAATTCATATTCAGTAAGTGTTTCATCCCCTTTTCCTTTCTGTATTTCCTTACCCTACTAAAGTTGGGGTGCCCTGCTCCCAGAGGTTACTATGCCTTTTACCTTATTAGCTTATATGTCAATTAGTTACCATGGCACTCTTGTGGTCAGATATCTGCTGAAGTTCCTAATTTAAAATATCCCAAACTGGTATAAACTAGCATCTTGTGATTACCTGTCAGCAGTTTAGTCATTACTGCATTCTCTTTTGTGATATCTTATGATCTAAGTTCTAGGTTGCTCCTGCTTAGCTGCTTATAATAAGGCTTTTGGGCTTTATGCCCTGTTTATCTAAGCTATTGTTTTACGGGCCTTATAGGCTCATTACTTTACTGCCTTAATTTATACCAGCACCTTATATAGCAAATACCTATAACCTACACTATTCTCTGAGTTCGCTAAAGTCTACTTTCTTGAAATTCATTGTCTTTATTCTTTTGTTTTCCCTCCTACCATTCCTTAGAATCATGGACTCTATCATTTCATGATCACGTTCACCCAAGCTGCCTTCTACTTTCAAATTCTTAAGCAGTTGCTCCCTATTTGTCAGAATCAAATCTAGGACAGGCTCTCCCCTAGTCATTTTCTCCACCTTCTCTAATAAAAAGTTGTCTCCAGTGCAGTCCAAGAATTTGTTGGATAATCTGTATTATTTTCCCAACAGATATCTAAGTAAGTGCTATCCCCCATCACCACCAAGTCCTGTGCTTTAGATGATTTTGTTAGTTGTTTAAAAAGCCTCATCCACCTCTTCTTGCTGGCTAGGTAGTCTATAGTAGACTCCTACCATAACATCACCCTTGTTTTTTAACTCTTTTTATCCTTACCCAGAGACTTTTAACAGGTCTGTCTCTCACTTCTATCTCAACCTCAATGCAACTGTATACATGTTTGATATGCAAGGCAACACCTCCCCACCTTTCCCCCCTGCTTGTCCTTACTGAACATGTTGTACCTTTCTATACCAACATTCAATTCACGTGAATTATCCCACCAAGCCTCTGTAATTCCAATTTATGTCATAATTGTGAATATTCACTAGTATTTCTAGTTCTTCCTGTTTATTCCCCATATTTCTTTCATTAGTACATAGACATCAGAGATGTTCATTAGATTGCCCCTCTAGTCTCTCTTTTCATAGAATATCAGGGTTGGAAGGGACCTCAGGAGATCATCTAGTCCAACCCCCTGCTCAAAGCAGGACTAATCCCCAGACAGATTTTTGCCCCAGATCCCTAAATGGCCCCCTCAAGGATTGAACTCACAACCCTGGGTTTAGCAGGCCAATGCTCAAACCACTGAGCTATCCCTCCTTTGATCACCCATGTTCCCCCGAGATTTCAACCCTTCACCCAGGTCTCCATTTTCTGGATTGTGTGGATTTTTGTCTCCTGCCCCTATTAAACCTAGTTTAAAACCCACCTCCGTAGGTTAGCCAGTCTGTATCTGAAGATATTCTTCCTCTTCCTTGATATGTAGACCCCATCTCTGCTAAGTAGTCCTTCTTGGAACAGCATCCCATGGTCAAGGAAGCTGACAATCTCCTGGCAACACCATATGCACAGCCAGGCATTCATCTCCCAGATGTGTCTGTCTCTGCCGTGGGCCCTACCCTTCCCTGGAAGGATCTCTGAGAACACCACCTGCCCTCCCCCAGTACCCTCACCCTCACTTTCTGAGCCCTACGGTCACTTCTGATGTGCTCAGGGTCAGACCTTGTAGTATCATCGGTGCCCACATGGATGAGCAGCAAGGGGTAGTGGTCAGAGTGCCAGATGAACCTCAGCAATCCTACTGTAATGTCTCAGATACTGCCCCTGCCAGACCACTCCCCGGGATGCAGATCAGGCCAGCAGATGGTTTCCTCTGTCCCCCTTAGAAGGGAGTCACTGACCACCAGCACCCTTCGTTTACTGTTGGGAGTAATGTCGATGATCCTCCCAGCCTTGGGGGTACATAGAATCATAGAATATCAGGGTTGGAAGGGACCTCAGGAGGTCATCTAGTCCAACCCCCTGCTCAAAGCAGGACCAATTCCCAACTAAATCATCCCAGCCAGGACTTTGTCAAGCCGGGCCTTAAAAACCTCCAAAGAAGGAGACTCCACCACCTCCCTAGGTAACGCATTCCAGTGCTTCACCACCCTCCTAGTGAAAAAGTTTTTCCTAATATCCAACCTAGACCTCCCCCACTGCAACCTGAGACCATTGCTCCTTGTTCTGTCATCTGCCACCACTGAGAACAGCCGAGCTCCATCCTCTTTGGAACCCCCCCTCAGGTAGTTGAAAGCAGCTATCAAATCCCCCCTCATTCTTCTCTTCTGGAGACTAAACAATCCCAGTTCCCTTAGCCTCTCCTCATAAATCATGTGCTCCAGACCTCTAATCATTTTTGTTGCCCTCCGCTGGACTCTTTCCAATTTTTCCACATCCTTCTTGTAGTGTGGGGCCCAAAACTGGACACAGTACTCCAGATGAGGCCTCACCAATGTTGAATAAAGGGGAACGATCACGTTCCTCGATCTGCTGGCAATGCCCTTACTTATACAGCCCAAAATGCCGTTAGCCTTCTTGGCAACAAGAGCACACTGTTGACTCATATCCAGCTTCTCGTCCACTGTGACCCCTAGGTCCTTTTCTACAGAACTGCTACCCAGCCATTCGGTCCCTAGTCTGTAGCAGAGCATGGGATTCTTCCGTCCTAAGTGCAGGACTCTGCACTTGTCCTTGTTGAACCTCATAGCTTCTAGTCTTCTACCTTTGAGGAAAATTCCTCATCCTTCATTTCCAAGGTACACACTGTTTTATTATCTAGGTGGATGGTGGGTTGGAAGCAGAAGTAGAGCATTGCCTGCTGCCAGAATATGCCAATGACCAGCTTCCTCACTGTGAAGGAGCTGTCTCCTCCACCCCCTGGGGGTGCCACTGCAGTATTCTCCAGCTGGATGGCTTCCTCAACCTTGGAGGTCTCCATATGCATATTTGCAATGAATTCCTCATGTACATTGGTGCTCCTCAGCCTGGCCACCTCCTCTTTTAGCTCTCCCACCTGCTTCCTGAGATATTCTACCAGTAGGCACCGCTCACACTGAATGGTCTCCCCAGCTTGGCTTTCCATGATGGGAAAATGCAGGCCACAGTCTGCAAATCTACCTCCGGACCTGGGTAGAGGCATCCATAGTCAGGTTCTCTGTGTGGACGCAGATACAGATGGAAGAGCTGTGAGCGGTGCTGGCACTGGTAAGGCACCCTTTTTGAAGCATGCTGACTTTAGTCTCTCTCTCCTACAATCTCACTTGAAATCTCCCCTGTTTGCTGCCTCCTGTTCACTAGCTCCCCTTGGCTACTTAGCATCTGACTTTTAGGTCTTTCTTTCCTAAGTCAGACCTGCCCCCTCATTAACCCACAGGGGAAGAGTGATGAAGGATGACTGAGTATCAAAAAGTGCCTAATTCCAAGAGAAGGTTTATGGTTGTAAATCCCAAGTGGGGGAGGCCCTCCCTGTGGCCTGGACCTAGGCACCTAAATCTCTTTGTGGGGCAGGGCTTAGGCCACCTCCCTCCCTGAATTGCCTAGCTTGCTTAGATGACTCCCACTCAGTGTACTAGCTTGCATGAATTCCTTTTCAGGTGTCTAACTCTCCGCATGCATTGTATAGGGAATGTTGGCACCTTACTAGGTGCTCTAAATTTCACTTGGTGGCAGGGAGCCTAAAAGTTAGGTGAAGTCTCCCTCTCTATCTTACTTTCTAGTCAGTTGTAAACAAACTTGCTCCTTTTTCTGTTTCATCTCAGTGCAATTTGTATGTGGTTCCAAGTGATCACCCACAAGCAGAACTCAGTATGCATATTTCTTTGTCCTGTCTCTCTTAGTTCTGGGTTATTCAAAGAAGTCCATACATTTATGCATGTGAAAACGGTAGCAGTCATTGTTAATGAAATTGCAAGCAGATACAAAAAGAAGGATTTGCTAAATGCAGCATAGGAACGGAATCAACCCAGAACATGTTGACAACATTTAAAAGTTTGATGGAAACTTGCCACTTCCCTGCAGGAGTCTGACAGGGAAGGGCACCAGGAGCCATGGTTACCCCAGAGACACTATTTTCACAAGCAGCTCCTGCCACAGTTGTCGAAATGAATGCTACTGTAAGACTGATATTGAAAGTTGGTTGGGAATTTAAATCTTTTCTAATGATATTTTTTTTTCAAAAAGAATGTATTGTTTCTGTTTTCATAGGGATTTTTTTGTTTGTTTTCTTAAAAAAAAAAACCTCCCCAAAGCCTAATTATAAAAAATATGATTTTTTTATAAATATTTTCAACAAAAAAACAGAAATTTGTACAAATAGAATCTCCATTTTTGTTGTAAAGCTATTTTCCATTGGGAAAAAAAATTCTGATGGAAAATTTCCAACCATCTAGACTGATACCTGTGTTGCCCATATATAGTTTTCCTATGCTTTTTGTTCCCCTGCTATACAAGTCCCCAACCCATTTGAACTCCTGAGTTCAAGGACTGTTTGCTGGCATTTCCTGGGGCATTAGCCATGCCCAATAGGAAGGAAAAATCAAGGCCATGAAAGTAGATTTAGCTGGCCATAGAGAGCATTACACTTTATGCCCTCCTAAGGACTGGTATGGTTAACCTATTCCCCCTACATATCAAGATGGTTCAGGAAGAATTATACCTCCTAAAGCTCTTCTGTGGCAGTGACACTCTGCACAGCCTCTAACAGAGGTATTTGCCTTAATCACAAAATCTGGCCCTAATTTTAGCCAGGTCAAAAAAACCCAGTTTTTGCAGCAAAGAATGACAAACAAGGCAGAAACTACATATTGTAATATATAAGCACCAGGGGACAGAGTTAAGGTTATACATGCAGCCTCAATTTTGATATTTCCTGAAGGAAGTGCTCAGTTATGCATCCTTAATGTTCTCTTAATAGTTTTTGAATGGAATACAGTAACTCCTCACTTAAAGTCATCATGGTTAACGTTGTTTCATTGTTACGTTCCTGATCAATTAGGGAACATGCTCGTTTAAAGTTGTGCAATGCTCCCTTCTAACGTCATTTGGCAGCCGCCTGCTTTGTCCACTGCTTGCAGGAAGAGCAGCCCGTTGCAGCTAGCTGGTGGGGGCTTGGAATCAGGGTGGACTGGCAGCCCCCCTATCAGCTCCCCGCTCCCCTAAGTTCCCTGTGCTGTAGCTGCCCAGTAGGCTAGCAATTGCCAGCATTCAGCTGTCCCTCCCCCCACTGCTATGTGCTGCTCCTGCCCTCTGCCTTGGAGCTGCTCCCAGAGACTCCTGCTGCTGTATGGGGGGGGAGGGAGGAAGTGGGGGGGTTAATGTCAGGGTGTCCCCCTCCCCCCTGCTCCTGCACCCCGCTTACCCCATTTCCATAGAGCAGGGGATACACACAACAGGGTTCAGGATAGAGGGAGCTTCCAGGCAGCAGCAGTGGTCTCAGCAAGCTGATCTAATTAACAAGGCAGTGTATTTAAGACTGGGGTCAGCTACTTAAAGGGGAAATGTGCATCTCTCTCTCACACACACAGGGTATGTGTCTCTGTCTCTGTCTGCTATGCTCTCTCCCCTCCCTCCATGCCTGCTGCCTTGTAGAGTGAGGCTACATTAACAACGAGTTAACCCTTGAGGGCTCAGCCAAATACTAGTTTTTAAAATCTCATGATTTTTTTTTTATGTTTGGCACTACTGAAGATACAGAACTCTTGTAACTTCATGGAAGTTTAATTTTATTTTAAAGAAACTTAAACATGTGTATCCCTTGTATGGCATGTTTTAGAGATGCAATCACTGCCATATAAGAATGGAACCAAAGGAACAAACTGAAGAGAAAACTGTACTGTAGAGCAGAGAGCAAAAGTCATTTTGAGAGGAACTGGACATTGAAGCATAAGACTTCATGGAAGATTTCTTAAAGGAGTAGCTGAAATAGGACCAAATCAAAGAGAGGCTCACCAACTAAACAAATTACAAAGAGCTGCATGACAGTGAACCTAAGGCAGACTTGTCCACACATCAGCAATCATCAGTGCTGGGTTCAGGTGTAAGTGATCCTATGGATAACAATCAAGAAAAAAGTTGTTACAGAGGGAGATGATGTTTGGGAATATGTTTAGCCTTCATTTGAGAAAAAAGACTTCTTGATTTAAAAGTGTTTCAGGAATAATCCAGTCATTTTGTGAAGCATAAATTCACAAAATGAGGAGGGAAGTGCTGAAATTATTGTCCTATGTTACAGCTTCATGGTAGTGTGGATGGTTTTTTTTTTGATTCCTCCTGCTGCTTAAGCAACATAAATTCAAGCGGATGAGAAGTTTAGCATGGTGTATTGGAAAACTTGCTGGAATTGTAGGTTGACACTTTAAATTATAAGGCATTTCCTGATCCTGCTTGCAGGCTAGGGGGATCTGTAGGAAAGCATTCAGTCTGAGTCAGTCAGCAGACAGACAGCCTAAAGCAAGGTGAGGTGAGTTGTACCTCTCTGTTTTAGGGAGCAGCATGTTTTGTCTCTCAGTTTTTTGGGTTCTTGTGTGTTATTATGAATTCTAAGAAATAAATGTTACATTGCAACATTCAAGCAAGAGAACCTGTGTTTTTATTTAACTTTTTTGTTTGTATGATGTGAAGATAACATTTATGTAATGCAAAAATGACATTCAAAGGATGAGAGCCATCCACTCTAATACTGAGAGGGGAGAATTACAACAACTTTATTTGTTCACTTGAGTTAAGAACATTTCCTAGTAACAGTGTTTTTACTATAAACAACCACGAGGTGGCATCATCAAAGTAAATTTAGGGATTTTAAAGGACACCAGAGCCCAAGATGGGTAAGGTAATATTTTTTGATGGACCAAGGCAGTGTATTAACCTGTTACACAACATAACTTCTGGCGGTACCCGAATGTGCCTTTTGCTGATGTAGCTTTTAGAGTTAGTATAAAAATAAGTTGTACATATAACTTTAGATAGTATTAGATTTATTCATGCAATGTGCATTCGTAAAGGGGCAGATTTTCTGTCGCTAAGGGAGGATACAAAATGCCTTTCAAGGATTTTTCTCTTTTATATATAATACTTTTTAAATGATCCCTAGAAATATAAACTCCAAATCACACTTGGAGTTGCAGCTAGCAAGAGATGTTAAGAGTAACAAGAAGGGTTTCTTCAGGTATGTTAGCAAGAAGAAGAAAGTCAAGGAAAGTGTGGGTCCCTTACTGAATGAGGGAGGCAACCTAGTGACCGAGGATGTGGAAAAAGCTAATGTACTCAATGATTTTTTTGCCTCTGTCTTCACAAACAAGGTCAGCTCCCAGACTGCTGCACTGGACAGCACAATATGGGGAGAAGGTGACCAGCCCTCTGTGGAGAAAGAAGTGGTTCGGAACTATTTAGAAAAACTGGACATGCACAAGTCCATGGGGCCGGATGCGCTGCATCCGAGGGTGCTAAAGGAGTTGGCGGATGAGATTGCAGTGCCATTAGCCATTATTTTTGAAAACTCATGGCGATCGGGGGAGGTCCCAGATGACTGGAAAAAGGCTAATGTAGTGCCCATCTTTAAAAAAGGGAAGAAGGAGGATCCGGGGAACTACAGGCCAGTCAGCCTCACCTCAGTCCCTGGAAAAATCATGGAGCAGGTCCTCAAGAAATCAATTATGAAACACTTAGAGGAGAGGAAAGTGATCAGGAACAGTCAGCATGGATTCACCAAGGGGAAGTCGTGCCTGACTAACCTAATTGCCTTCTATGATGAGATAACTGGCTCTGTGGATGAGGGGAAAGCAGTGGATGTGTTATTTCTTGACTTTAGCAAAACTTTTGATACGGTCTCCCACAGTATTCTTGCTGCCAAGTTAAAGAAGTATGGGCTGGATGAATGGACTGTAAGGTGGATAGAAAGCTGGCTAGATCGTCGGGCTCAACGGGTAGTGATCAATGGCTCCATGTCTAGTTGGCAGCCGGTTTCAAGCGGAGTGCCCCAAGGGTCGGTCCTGGAGCCGGTTTTGTTTAATATCTTTATTAATGATCTGGAGGATGGTGTGGACTGCACTCTCAGCAAGTTTGCCGATGACACTAAACTAGGAGGCGTGGTAGATACACTAGAGGGTAGGGATCGATACAGAGGGACCTAGACAAATTAGAGGATTGGGCCAAAAGAAACCTGATGAGGTTCAACAAGGACAAGTGCAGAGTCCTGCACTTAGGACGGAAGAATCCCATGCACAGCTACAGACTAGGGACCGAATGGCTAGGTAGCAGTTCTGCAGAAAAGGACCTAGGGGTCACAGTGGACGAGAAGCTGGATATGAGTCAACAGTGTGCTCTTGTTGCCAAGAAGGCTAACGACATTTTGGGCTGTATAAGTAGGGGCATTGCCAGCAGATCGAGGGACGTGATCGTTCCCCTTTATTTGACATTGGTGAGGCCTCATCTTGAGTACTGTGTCCAGTTTTGGGCCCCACACTACAAGAAGGATGTGGAAAAATTGGAAAGAGTCCAGCGGAGGGCAACAAAAATGATTAGGGGTCTGGAGCGCATGACTTATGAGGAGAGGCTGAGGGAACTGGGATTGTTTAGTCTCCAGAAGAGAAGAATGAGGGGGATTTGATAGCAACCTTCAACTACCTGAAGGGGGGTTCCAAAGAGGATGGAACTCGGCTGTTCTCAATGGTGGCAGATGACAGAACAAGGAGCAATGGTCTCAAGTTGCAGTGGGGGAGGTCTAGGTTGGATATTAGGAAACACTATTTCACTAGAAGGGTGGTGAAGCACTGGAATGCGTTACCTAGGGAGGTGGTGGAGTCTCCTTCCTTGGAGGTTTTTAAGGCCCGGCTTGACAAAGCCCTGGCTGGGATGATTTAGTTGGGAATTGGTCCTGCTTTGAGCAGGGGGTTGGACTAGATGACCTCCTGAGGTCCCTTCCAACCCTGATATTCTATGATTCTATGAATCTAACCCTGGAAGGTGCAGAGAGGATGGGCCACTGCTGATGGAATTTTAATTGTTGAATTTGGCACCTAGGTTTTATGGTGATGAGCACAGAAGAAACATGTAGAAAGATGCCATTTCAGAACATTATTGTTATGTCTGGGCAGGGAATTTATGTTTAGCTCCCTGTCAGTCTTATACTTTTCTGTTCTTACAAGACCAGTTTTCCTAATTAAAAAGGTATTAAATCCCAAAGCAGTCTTGTGTCAGTCCTTGGGGGTTCTCCAACATTTCAGAAAGCACATTAAAGTATAGCAAATAGGATTTGTATCATCAACTACTTATATTATCAAATAAACAGGTGTGAAAAATCAAAAGGAAGAAAAAGATTCTGATTAAGCTGTGTCCAGTCCCTGCAAACATTCTTGTGTTACTTTAACAGAATTTTGCTTCTGGTTAAGAAACTGTAAGGCTCAGTCATCATTAAAGCTGAAGGAAGCAAGGCTCAGTCATCATTAAAGCTGAAGGAAGCAAGCTGAGCAAGCTTTTGCAGTATTAGCCTCTACTCACTCAGCTGAAACCATAGCTACTGCTGCTGCTGACATTTCCTTTCATTCATTTGTGCCTCCGTTACTTTTCAGTAAATCACCCACTGTTTGCTCATCATCCAGAATAATATTGCTGCTTTTGCACATCAGGGATTATAAGCCATCATGCTCTATTTCTCTAACTTTTATTTTAAATGAGAAAACCCCTAAGGTCCTAGATGTCTTTGCATCAGTATGAAACATTTCTTGGATTAATGATGCCTAGAAATGCATCTGGCCACTGATAGGTGTTTCTTAACATTTGCTAACGTATCTGCTGAGATCACAAGATCACCACATTGTTGGTTTTCATTAAGTAATGCTGATGACAGTATAATTGCTGTTTGCTTATTGGGAAGGATACAGTGGCTTAAAATACCTGAGATATTTAGACTATTTCTAAGAACAAAATAGCTGAGTGGATCGGATGACATTCTTGTTATTTATAAATTCTTCAGCAAGAAGCTATAAGGCCTGGGGCAAGCAGAGAAACTGAGTTACCGTATGTCTGTTAGTCTGACAAAATTTGCAAAATTCATGAGATGACTAGTTAGGCTGACAGGTATTATGCTGCTAATAATTAGCACTTCACAAAAAAAATAAGCACAATTATGTTGCATGGGTTCTCTAAAACTACAACCTGAAAGAATCAAAGTATTTCGTTATGTAATTTGGGAAAATTACATGTCGGCATTCTTGCCATTCTAAAGGAGAAATAAATAGGTGTTGGCATGTGTTTAAATACGGAGTCCACCTTAACCTTTTAATGGGTTTTTGCATGTAGGAACTAGAATTCTGAGTTTCTATTCATAGTCCTCATATCAGGGTGATTTAGGGGCTTAAATCCCTGAATGTTCTGAGATCCACACAGATCTTAGGATGCCCATAAGAAGTCAGGAACCTTCCAGGGGCTGTTCTAGAATTATCCCTGGTAGCTAGGATGGAGGAAGGATATAGATATGAATGAGGAATCACTCCTGGTCAAACTAGCTATAACTCCTGTGCAGATTTGTGCTTCAAAAGCCACTCAAAGCAATTGGAGCAACCTGCAGAGAGCAGCTGCTTTTCTCCTCTGTTGCACCCCCACCCTTTGACCAGTGTAGCAGAGACCTGACAGGCAGAACTCCACACTGTCTGTGAGGTAAAGGGAATGCAGCAGAATAGCTACTGGATTTTTATCGGTGTTCTGGAGGGTTTTTCCATTGCTCCATATTATAATGGACAGCATGGAGTCTACTGTAATGTGATTCACTCTGCATGTTTTCCCAAGTATTATTTCCTCATATGATTAGTGATGAAGATGTATGCCATGTTCTTGTTTTGTGCCTCAAAGGAAGAGGAAAATGAGCTGGAACTGGCAGGAATGGCTTTTCTGTTACTTAATATAGTGCTAAAAGGAGTGTTCTAAACTAATACAATACAAGCCTAAAGATGATCTTATTCCTTAAGGAAGCAACAGAGGGTCCTGTGGCACCTTTAAGACTAACAGAAGTATTGGGAGCATAAGCTTTCGTGGGTAAGAACCTCACTTCTTCAGATGCAAGTAATGGAAATCCAATAGTTAGTGATCACTAATCACTAACACGGCTACCCCTCTGATACTTCCTTAAGGAAGTTTCTAGTGTATTATACTTCCATCATTTACTGTAACAGAAAGTCCAGTTAATCTGATACAGTGTAAATACTGCATTGATAAGGGGTTTTCTCTGGTATTTTCACATCATGATCCCTGTTAATGAATCTCTCATTGCAACTATCCATGGTAAAGACCAAATCTGACAATATATACAGAGACTGCAATAACAGTAGACATAGATATTGACATAAATGGGACCTTTCACGACCTCAACCAAAGAAAGCACTCACAAATCACCAGTTTCAGTGTGGAGGGATTCTCTGCAAAGAAGGCTGACGTTCAATCTGGCATAGAAGCAGACATCATGTGCTTGTAAGAGACACATGAAGAGACAACAGCACCACACATCCCTGGAATGCATATTGCTGTGAACATCAAAAGTCACATCTATGGCAGCACGATACTTGTACATGACAAAAGACTAGTGAAAAATACTGTTGTGAAACATCATGGTACAATGGAACTTATCATGGTTGAACTTCATCTGATAGCAGTAGTTTCTGTTTACAAACCACCAGCTGCATAGTTTCTATGGCCAACAAACTTTTCCTTGCCAGAAAAACCATGCCTTGTCATAGGCAACTTCAGCAGTCTCAGCACCATTTAGGGATACTCCAGCAATGACAATGACGAGGAAGAAGTTACGGAGTGGGCAGAAACTAAAAACTTGACCTTGCTCTGTGACTTCAAGGGTAAATGTACCTTCCAAATCACATGATGGAACAAAGGGTATAATCCTGATCTAGGCTTTGTCACCTCTGAATATCCAGGCAACTTCAAAAGGGAGGTCATGGCAACAATCTCAAGATCGCAGAATAGAGTAGTGCAAGTGACAATAGAGGCTGCAACACAAAGTATCTACCGAGATTCAAGCTCAGAAAGGCTGACTGAGAAGGCTTTACCTCTGAATTGGACGAATCCATCTGTAATATTACTTTGACATATTAGCACTGTGAAGAATTGATCTCCCTAATGTAGAAGGCTGCCCAAAAGCACATCCCCAGGGAATTTCAGACACTATATGTACTTTGGCTTTCAGAATAGACAAGCCAACAATATAAGAAGTATTCAAAACTGTGTGACTTGGATCTCTTTGGTGAAGAAACCGCTGGGCTTGAGGAAATGCTTGTGAGAGAGATTAGAACACAGCAGCATGATTGCTGGAGAGAGCTGATTGAAACAACAACCCCCTGCCATAAGAAGCATGGACCACCATTCGTAAGCTGAACCCTGATGGACAATCACCAAAGCACATTACTGCAGTCTCTCCCAACCACATTGCACACCAGTTCTTCCTAAAGAGTAAACCAACCCACAAAGCGAAGTGCAGAATGAAAGAAACTTTACTCACTCCTCAGAGACAGCAAAGTCCAAAATGAGCAGCTCAACCCCAAGGAGCTTATAACAACCATAAAACCCCTGAAATGTGGAAAGGTAGCTGGACTCCATGGTATAGCTAATGTACTATTACTACACATGAGGTCCAGAGTACAGAAGTGGTTGCTTGACTTCATTAATGCTTGTATGGAGACAACATAGACACCCAAACACTTGAACACTGCCTGATGCACTGTCCCCAGTCAACATCCAGTTCTCCTGAGGAACTATTTGAGATAAGTTTCAACATCAGGTCTTGGCTGCAGTTTTGGTGTGACAAGCTATGAGGATGATGCATTGATTAATTTAGTTTCCCTCAATGATACGGGCTCACAATGACCTACTGTATATTGTAACTTTTGTATCATAAAAGAAAATATTGTTCTTTCCTCATGCCTCTCGCCTTTGCAGAAATTAATCAGTAATCGATTTTTTTAAATTATTTCAGAGTGCTAGAGAAAAGTGCCAGATGTACAGCCCTAGAGACTGAAGTCATCTGTTATCCACAGCTCAGGTAGACTGCACTCAGCATAGCTGTGCATGCTCTCCAACATTGTCCCCCATATGTGCCTCCATTTTGTATGAAAGGCTCTGTATCCATTTGTATCAATCCTCTGAGCCATGCACTCCTAAAAGAATTTGGCACATAGTGATACAAAAAAACCCCAGAAGCAGTGTGACCCAAGATGAAATAATCCTGAGACCATACATACTTCAGAGAGTGAACAGCCAAAGTGCTCCAAATAATAGCAGGTTGCTTCAAAGACTTTGAATAATTTAAATATAAACTCTTGATTGCTGACATTTTTTCTTCAACTCCATGACATTTTCTATGTACATTCTGCACTAGCCAGCACTCTACTGTTCTTTCAACAACAAGATATGGAAGAACATTAACAACAAATTCTGTTTTTTTCCTGTGGTCAACTTTTGATGACAAATAGCACATTAGTGTACACAAATGGGATTAGAAACTGCAGAAGATTATAGGAATGCTGCTCTGGTTAGTTTTTAAAATCTCTAAATGTGCAACAAAATATCCTGATATCAGTACTGCACATTACATACACTTTATATTATCTGCCAACACTGAAAATAAAAACTGGATGGAGTTTTCCCAAAAATTTTCCAATTGTCATTCTCTAAAGGAACATTCTTCACTGTTTTGAAGATTTCTCTGCATAGGAAAAAGTCCTAGAGAACAGAAGTTTTACCAAAAGGATTCTATAGAATTTTTTCTGAAGAACTATAGACTTTAATGGAGAATTGTATCCTTTCTCAGATTTTTTAAAATCATAGTACCGACCTATATAGTAGTGACATAGTTCTCTACTAAATTATACAGAATGTTTCAGAAAACCTATAGGATGGTTCTTATTTTCTAATGAATTCCCAAGGACTTTTACATAAGCATCCATGATACATGATTTTGGGCCTCAAATTCATAAATTTTGTCTACTAATTGCTGAAAATATCATGCTATTTCCATTGCAACTACTCAGATCCTTCCTCATGTGTGATGGGTATAGACTGTAATAAGGTCTGGCACAAGAGGGATCTGGTAGTAGCTCATACTTTTTGTTTAGTAGTCAAGAAAAATAAGTAAAGTAAGCAGTCATGGGATAAGAGGGAAGGTCTGCCATATGAGGACAGATCAATAAGACTGGGACTTTTCAGCTTGGAAAAAAAATGGCTAAGGGGGATATGATTGAGGTCTATGAAATCATGACTGGTGTGGAGAAAGTAAAAAAGGAAGTGTTATTTACTCCTCATAACAGAAGAACTAGGGGTCACCAAATGAAATTAATAGGCAGCAGGTTTAAAACAAACAAAAGGAAGTATTTTTTTCACACAAGACACAGTCAACCTGTGAAACTCCTTGCCAGAGGATGTTGTGAAGACCAAGACTATAACAAGGTTCAGAAAAGAACTATATAAATTAATGGAGGATAGGTCCATCAATGGCTATTAGCCAGGATGGGCATGCATGGTATCCCTAGCCTCTGTTTGCCAGAAGCTGGGAATGGGCAACAGGGGATGGATCACTTGACGATTACCTGTTCTGTTCATTCCCTCTGGGGCACCTGGCATTGGCCACTATCGGAAGACAGGATACTGGGCTAGATGGATCTTTGGTCTGACCCAGAATGGCCGTTCTTATGTTCTTAAGAAATATATTCTGACTTTTTGGATATCAATGTTTTTATACAGTACTTAATCACCATGGTATCTGAGCACGTACCAAATACTAACCTACCATAAATATTGATGAAGAATTGATAAGATATCTCAAACCCATCTGACATGTACCCTGTGAAAATGATAGAACAAATGTCATGAGGTTTGATTTGCACATGCTGGCTATCCACCATATGAAGAAGAGTGTTAATTTTAACTTAAAGTAACAGCAGTCCAGTTTTCTAAAGATTTTATTTCACATCATGATATACTCTCTCTCTGTACTATAAAAAAGAAGCACAACTCTTTGAATACTTTCTAATATCTAAGTAATCTCTTTTCTTGTTATGGTCACATTTTCTCTTTGGGGAAATTTTGGCATATTATCTTATGTTTTTATTAGTATACCAGAAGGCAAGAAGGCCCTTTAAGGTGCCTAGGTCTCAGCTGCACCTATGTCAGGCTCACCTTGCTTCCTAAATTGAACAGAATTATAGGTAGTCATGTGATAAAGGTCGCATGACTAAATGAAGCCTGGTGGGAGATAGCAACAGCTTGTGACTCAGCATAGGAAGGCAAATATGTGAAAGACTCTGTGGAGAGTAGGCCTGAGAGTCAGTATTCTATTAAGAGAAGTCCATCCAGGAAAGGGCCAGTGAGGAGACTGCGCTGGGAGAATATAGGAAGAGGTCCTGGGGAAGTGAAGGCAGGGAAATTATGGGACAGACTATCTGATGGTTTAGGGTTCTTGAAGTTTGGAATCCATAGAGGGTGGGAGTGGTTTCCCCTATACTGCCCACCCTCTGAGGGGATGTAATGACTCCTGTATACCAGTAGCAGAAGAGACTGATAAGAGTCCAGGAGAATGGAGCTGAAGACATGTAGAAAAAGAACAGGGGGAGAGCTATGCCCAGTAGAAGATTCTGGGTGTGTGTGATGGGGTGTCCACCCCACACTGGCCTGTAAGGGGTTAATGGAGCCCTAGGGAAGCTGCACAGAAAGCATCCAATAGGAGGGGGCTGCAAGGAGCAGCCAATCAGAGCTGGGCAGACCCATATAAGAAGAACTGCAGGGCAAAACAGGTTGAGTTGCTCCCTGAAGCTTAAGGAGGGAGGACTGGCTGTCTTGCAGGTGGAAGAAAGTCAGCATTCTGGACAGAGCAGTTATGCTAGCAGGGACCAGGGGAGCTAGGGAAGAGCTCCTGACTGGCAGCTGGAAGTTGCAGGCTGAGGTCTTGAGAGAAGGGCAAAGAAGGTACTGGGGCTGCAGGGAAGGGGCCCAGGGAAATAGACTGAGAGGTTGGAGGGGACGCAGCACATGGCTGCCATCTATAGGGACCCTGGACCAGGACCCAGAGTAGTGGGCAGGCCCAGGTCCCACCCACCTCAGTTCCACTGAAGAACTGACTGTGGTACTGTTCCCCAGAAGGGGGGAGCACAGAATGTGGCACAGACGAAGGGCTGCGTCCTGAAGAGATTGCCACAGTCCTGGGAGCAATATGCTTCCAGGAGCAGAAGTGATGGCGGGTGAGACATCACCGAGAGTTGCCATACCAACCTGTGGAGCAGATCTGCAAGATGACCAGCAGAAGGGTTGGGTGTTGGTGTATGCTGAACTTTGAGTGGAACCCTGGATGGGATGGATTTTTGGATTTAGCTGGAGGATTATATCCCTGAAATGACCTAGCCGTGCTGGGAGCCAGAGAATAATGCTATGGGGAAACAAGCCTTTTTGACAGGGCTGGGATCTAAATATCTGGCCTGATTTAAGTCAACAAATTAGTCGCTCTCTATCTAGGAGCTTGGCTTTCATCTAGTCTGTCAAAGAAAGGGAACTAATCAGGTCTTCTGGCTTGGTTTCTCCTCTGCTACTGTGAAAAACTAGCTCAGACCAGTTTTTAATTACTTCCCCTCCTCAATTTTGATGGGTGCAAGAGGGAGGATGGTGGCTGTTATATCGAATAGCAGATATTGCTGCCTGACTCATTTCTTCTCACTATGAGATGAACATCTGTTTCCATAGTAGCTTGCAGCACCTACTTTTGAGGCTACATATAGACTGTCCAATTCAGGGGAATTGAAGGCGATTCTGAAATCAATTAAATAGTCTGCCACAACTGTTGATGGTCAGGGCCTCAAATACTCAGTTCTTAGTATCTGAGGTATTATAGATGCTCAGATACTACAGTGATGAGAGTGGTAAAAGAGTCTGAACAGAGGAGAGTATAGAATAAGCCTCTTGTTATTACTGGGGAAGAGTGAATTAATAGATGTGATTAAAGGACCAGAGCAAAGAACAAGGGCTATATGTTTAAAACATATGGAGGAGGAATTATGTGTAGAAAGTATGTTCCAATCTAACTTCCCATGAACCACTCTGAAAGTTTAGTATTTGATCTCCATGATTGCCTGTTGGTCTTTGCTCTTAGAAAATGGCAGTACTAGTATTGGACAGAAATAGAAAACCATGGGCATAATTATTCTCTGCTACACAGATGCAAGTACCATATCATTTAGAACAGAACTGGGCTCCCTATGCAGAACACTGTCCTCCCAATGCACTATTATTCCTGGGTTTGAAAGAAAAGTTTAATATTAAAAAATGAGGAGGAAATGAGCAAAAAAAAAAAAAGTTGGGGGGATTCCTTTAATTCTTCTTGCCTTTCCTGACTGAAAATGGGAGGCAGGGGAAATGCAAACAATGTATTTCTTCTATGCACTACCTGTCAAGAGGATGGGAGGTACTCTGTGGTGTTCAGCTAGTGAAAACAAGCTAAAACCATGAGGGAGAGACTTTTTTTGTAGTGAAAACTGGAGCAGGAAGAGAAAAATAGCTGTCCTGTGTTCCACTTGCTCTAGGGCTGCCAACTTTCTGATTTCAAAAAACTGAACACCCTTTCCCCGCCCCCTTCTTCAAGACCCCATCCCCACTCACTCCATCCCCCCCTCCCTCCGTCGCTCACTCTCCCCTACCCTTGCTCACTCGCTCATTTTCACCCGGCTGGCCAGGGAGGTTGGGTGCAGGAGGGGGTCAGGGCTCTGGGATGGGGCCAGAAATGAGGGATTTGGAGTGTGGGAGGGGACTACGGGCTGTGGCAGGAGGATAGGATGTGTGAGGGTATACGAGCTCTGGGCTGGGGGTGTGGGCTCCGGCATGGGGCTGAGGGGTTTAGAGTGTCGGAGGAGGTGCGGGCTCTGGGAGGAAGTTTGGGTGGAGGAGGGGGCTCAGGGCTGTGGCAGGGGGTTTGGGTGAAGGAAGGGGCTCAGGGCTGGGGCAGGGGGTTGGGGTGTGGGAGGGGTGCAGGCTCCGGGTGGCGCTTACCTATGGTGGCTCTCAGAAGCAGCTGGCATTTCCCGCCAGGTCCTAGGCGGAGAGAAGAGGTTCCTGGCCAATGGGATCTGCAGAGCTGGCACTCGGGGAGGCACTCTGCTAGGAGCCGGAGGAAAATGCCGGCCACTTCCAGGAGCTACGTGGAGCCAGGGCAGGCAGGGAGCCTGGCTTAGCCCTGCTGCCGCTGAACGGACTTTTAATGGCCCAATCAGCTGGGTTGACCCAAGCCACCAGGATTCCTTTTCGACCACGTGTTCTGGTTGAAAACCGGATGCCTGGCAACCCTAACTTGCTCCCTGCAGCTGGATTCCCTCCCACCTGTACTGTAGGAAGTACCACACAGGAGGCTGCTAAGCTGTAAATCCATCTAAGAACAGTAATCAGACCTTCTCCCAGCAACTGAAAACACAACAGCAATTTAAACCATCTCGCCAGACTCCCTTGTAACTGCTGAGCTCATTGGTTTCTCAGCCCTACCCCCTTTTTCTCCACTTATAGCCAGTTAGTAGACTGAAGTAGAAACTGTTAATGCAGACACATTATAGAAAGAAATCAGACACAACAGAAACATAAGGTATTTTAACCATTTAAAAGACAATCCAGAGCTACAGGAGACTCCTAAGGCCTAACATTTTGAGTTTATGGTTTTCAATACAACCAAACTTTAAGAATTTTTTCAGCATGGGAGAAAGTGCAAATCAGTCCTTGTGAGACTAGAATATATATGGGGAAATCAAATCAAACTAAATAAAACATTTGATGGTGAGACAAGATCTGCCTTGTACAAAAATCTTTTCAAGTAATAAACATGTTTAAAAGATACATTTTCTTTTCATTGTTCTTGTGTTTCTCCCAAATGGTCATGTGACTGTTTTCCACCTTGAGATACTAATGAAAAATTATTAGCACTGTCTGTGACAATTGTAACAGAACATGTGCCCAAAACATGCTAATCAGTATTCACCTATAGGAAGAGAGAGTCCCTGAATAATTTACAGTCTGAAAAGACAAAAGAAACCCATATGAAAGAGAGTGTGGGTGGAGAGAAATAGTGGTGAGTGGAATGGCATGGAATACAGCAGACCAGCAAGATGATCAAAGTGATGATATGGACATGTCTTATCAGTTCTATTGTTAATAGTTATTTGTAAATAATTTCTCATAAGTGTCATGGCAGAATTTGCATAAGGCTGGATTTACATGAAGAGAGGGTAGTAAATTGGTGTATCCTCCCTGGAAGAGCATTCCTTGGAGCTCATAAGGAGCAGCATGGAAAAAAAGAATAGAGACAACTGTAGACAAGTGAATGAATGAGTGAGTAATTAAGGCTGGCATTGGTTGAGAAAAGGAAATGGAAGCAAGATATTTGAAAGGGAAGCTCTCAACATGCCCATAACTAGGGATCAACATCTTTCCTCTGTATATATTAGACTAGGAATATCAAATAACTCCAGTGTGTATTATCTATTGAAACACACCATGCTAGTGCTAGAGATACATGTTCAATGATGATCTCATACCTTGCATACTGCACAGAACATATTAAACATATGTTGTTTTAATTGTTGCCTCACAAACCTAGAGCTTTGGTGTTGACTTATTGAAGCTATGCTACCTTAATTTGGGAAATAGCAAACCTTAGAGGTAGAAACATCAATGTGGTGGGATAATGCCATGCTGTTTTCAGGTATTTTCTTTTTCAGGATATTTCATACTCCTGTGGTAAACCACTCCAATAACTGCGGATGTTTATTATGAGGTTCCGAGGATAGTCTAACAAATTCCAGAGGACCTAGAAACTATCCATTTCCTTTTGAGAGGCTCTTTGTAGTAATCAATGCTCTTTAGATGTTACACTTTTATTAATCTATTTGGGGCACTCTTACCAGTAATTCATTCAATACCAGTGTCATTCTCTAGTTTTCCAAAGGGTGAAAATAATTCCATTTTAGCAGCAAGATGGTATCTCACAAGATTCCCACAAAAAGATGGATACCCAGGATTAGACTCCAACAGGAAATAAACCCAAATAAGACTATAACTATAGAGACATTATTATTTTTATTTTGATTAGGAATGTCCTCTGTTTATAGAGAATAGATGGAGCATGGACAGCAGCAATTCATGTGTCTCACCCATCTACATTAATCCTGTTTTGCAAGACCGTTAAAAAATTTGGGGTCTAGGGTTAAAAATTTGGTTCAGTCTCTTTGCTCATGCAATATTTGACCTTTCCATTGGGGTTACAGGAATGCTGATTACTGCTACACTGCGGTCATAAGGATCTGGATTGAGACAAGCAATTCATTAATGGATTTATGGTTCTACCATCTTACCAAGATAAAGGAGTCTTTTCCATTTCAGTTTGTTTGGTACCGAGAAATTTAATTTAATTGATACCAAGAAGAGAACTTCTTGATGGAGCACATTATTGCTGATAGTCTACTGATCTCTGAGACTTTTCAGTGACTGAAAATAATTCCTTTTACAGGACACATTATTTAATTGTAGATGAAAGAAAATACAAACAACACATGTTATTTTGAAGCCATATGTAAGGTTCTTATTCCTCTAAAGTCTAGGGTATACTAGAAAAAAACCTACTGTTGCTAACATTGGTGAAGTTCCACTAGGGGTAGCAGCAGTGGGAGTATGTGTGCAGGCAAGGAGCCAATGGCCACCAATAATTTTACCAGATTTTCGTAGACCTTCTGTGAACAGATTTAGACAATATGGTGCTGAAAAACTAGTGTCTGCCTACAACACCATCTACATGAGTATGCAGAACATTGCTACTACTGTGGAGTGCTATCCGGGGTAAAAACTGGGCAATTTTTTTCAGAAGAAAGATTAGTGTAGACAGCCTGCTACTCCTAGGTGGGGCTCTGAGTGTCAAGACTTTCACGCCCTAGAAAAATTTATTTAAGACCAATGCAGGATTAGAACCGGAAAGACATTCAGCACCTCCAGCTTAGATCCGAGCAGTCTCCACTTCAATTTAAATTAGGGGGAGTTGAAGACGTTAAGCACTTTGCATGGGTGCTCAGAACCTGCTATGAATAGACTCTTCGGCCCTTAGGCCCTGCAAACACCTAGCACATGCACAGCTTTACTCATGTGAGTAGTAGTCAATGGGATGTGTGTAAAGTTAAGCATGTACATAAGCATATATAGGATCATCAGGGCTTAGAAAGCAACCATGCTATCATTGAATACTTATATGAGTCAACCACTGTGTTTAAGACAGTGAGTCAAGGCATTTCTTTATCCTTACAAAAAAATCAAAGAACAAAGCCATAATTGTATCGGAATTGCATGAAATACTAAAGAATGTGACCTAACTTTTTAAAACTGCAACCTGCAATCCTAATGTAATTGCCAGTAACTTGTAATAACTAAACTGTGAAACTGAGTCACACAGCATCCAAAGTCAAACCCTTCAAACAAACTGAACTCTTCAAAGGAGGTGCATGTTAAAAGGAAAATCTGCCGCTGCAGTCAGAGACTACCCATTACTGAAAACATACTGGACAAGACAGTGCAAAGTTAAAAGCTGCTAGAGTAAGAGAAATTTCAGAGCTAAGTGACCTAAATCTGAAAACACTCAGAAGCATTCCTGAGCATCTCAGAGTGTTAGTTTCTTTTCCCCATTATTATTATTATTACATTTTGCATAATTATGTTACCCTTGTATTCATATAGATATTATAAAAAACAATGAGTCCCACCCAGAAGATAATTCCTGCTGTGCAAATTTGGTGCTACCTGTCTAAGACTTAGACTACTTGATCACGATGGATGGAATTAAAATAGATACAATAAGAACATTTGGTGATAAATATGTAACATGCATTTATAGTGAGAATGAGAATCTTTTTGACCTGTTTTATAGTATTTCCAAATATTTTTTTTAAGATGAAGAAAACAAACATGTCATTGAAAAATATGTATGTTTTAGCAGGACTGTGTCTTATTGCCAACCGGCAGCCTACTTTATTATTATATATTTATGTTGCAATAGCACCTTGGAGTCCCAATTAGGATCTGGTCCTGTTGTGCTAGGCTCACACACAGCAAAAGACATTCCCTGCTCTGAACAGCTTAAGTTACGACGTGTTGATCCTGCAATGGGCTTTGAGCAGTTAGATCCCTGTGCCCATCTGTAAACCCATTTAAGTCATTGTGGTTCCAGGAGGTCACAAGGGACGCTTTTTGTGCAATTCATTGTAGAGTTTGGGCCTAAAGGGACATGACAGAAAAAGGATGGGGAGAAGTCTGCAACATACAAGAAGAGCAATCGGGGGAACACTAGCAAAAGTTATGTTAATTCCATGTGATTTTTACGTATATGTATTATTCACTTACAATGAATTTTGTTAAGGTGGAGTTAAGGTTCCTGCTAGTCTAGCTGCTGTCTTGGTCCCCACAGTCTGTGCTGGGTCCAGTGTAACCAAAAGGCGGTTCTAAAATCTGAGTTTTGCTAAAGCCATCCAGGATACCAGGTCAGTACTGGAAAACTGAAACTGTTCATGTAGAAATGCAGGCCTTCCTCTCAGGAATGTTATGTGGATCCGTTTTTGAAGATGAAAATTGCTATACTAGTCCTGAATGTGAGTATTAAACTCAAAATACCTTGTGCTTTATTACAATGTGCAAAATCCTTGGTTTTAAGAATAGCCTCACAAATAGAATGTGCTGCACTTAAACAAATGATAATTTTTCAAGTTCCATGATTAATTTTTTTTATTGCATGTTATAAATTGACTGCCTATTGTTTAGTCTTATTAGTGAGTGAACTTTCATAGCAAAGGAAATTTTAGAGATTAAGATTCCTGACTTTTTACTGCCAAACAGTCATATGCAATTCTAAACACTCATTTCAGAAACTACTATAGTGGCCCCAATAATGATGTACTAACACAAGAAACTGTAGTCTATAGTTTAACTTGCACTGTTTACTTTGAGGCTTCCTCAGTTGCTTAGAGGGGCACTTGCATGTAAACCAGGTCCCAAATTTAAGTTTTGCAGAAGAGGCAACAGATTCAAATACATGTTTGTTATTTTAATATTAAAATAATTCTTGTAATACTTCTAAATTTCACTAATATATTTGTTTTAATTTTAAACAGTCATTGAAATGTTTGCTACTTAAATGCCATAGTAGTGAACAAGTGCATGAGAATGAAATAAAGAGCTATGTCTAGTTTCACCATCCAAGATAAGTGAAGTCCAAAAAGTAAGCAATATAAATGCAGAAGAGTAAGCTTTATTTGAAAATTCTTTCAATTTAATAATCCTGGATGGTAGTTGATTTTTTTTAATTATAAAAGTTTTACTTGATAACATCATTTCAAATCTAAAGTATTTGAAGATTCAGTTGGTATGTAAGATGCTATGCTATACAATATACGGTTGCATTTTTATATTAGCTGTCAGTTATGATGACTTTCACTCAGAACTGTTTCATTCAGAAAACATTGTACAATTTTGTTTCATTTTATGAATGATGGGTTAGTAGCAGGAATAATAGGAATTAGAATCATTGCCGCTTTTTTTGCAACAGCATCACACTGTTGACTCATATTTAGCTTGTGGTCCACTATAACCCCTAGATCCCTTTCTGCCGTACTCCTTCCTAGACAGTCTCTTCCCATTCTGTATGTGTGAAACTGATTTTTTCTTCCTAAGTGGAGCACTTTGCATTTGTCTTTGTTAAACTTCATCCTGTTTAACTCAGACCATTTCTCCAATTTGTCCAGATCATTTTGAATTATGACCCTGTCCTCCAAAGCAGTTGCAATCCCTCCCAGTTTGGTATCATCCACAAACTTAATAAGCGTACTTTCTATGCCAATATCTAAGTCCTTAATGAAGATATTGAACATATGTATATCCCAATTGCTTTGGAATCCTACAGAATGAAAGTTATTATATACATGTCAAATATGCATTATTTCATTAAATCTGTAACATACATAACCTATAGATTTTAATATACAGTGCCAGACTCACTAATACACCAGTGAGGCAAAGTAGCCATAAACCCAGTTTAATCCGCTAGTTATGGCTGCTTTGCATGATTGTATAAGTGTAAATATGCTAGAGCATACAAGCGAATCTGGCTCAACAATTTTAATGTACTTCATTATCACTGTATTTTCTTGGTACTCTGTAACTCTAAAAAAAGTGTATTAAACATAGGGAATCCTATTTTTATAGTAACATACTTAAAAAAAGAAAACTAGGTAGTTGCACTCTATAAACTTGCAATGGCCAGAGCAGAAATACATGCCAAGCTTGTGTATGATTAAAAGAGTTTTGTCTGTAATCAGGAACTGCCTATTTTAGGATGACATCAGTTACAGCAAATTAGTAATCAACCTATTTAGACTTGAGAAAATAAGAGACGTTTAGGAATGTAGTGAACCATTCACATGTCTCTGCTAGTCAGCGTAGCTGCCTGAAATGTTTGCTAGATGCTTTCATGATTTTTGCTTTTATCTTATAACTGATAAGACAGCTGAAATAAAAGTACAGGCTTTTAAACTCCTAAAATTAGTTTACTTCTGCTTGATTGTACAATGCCATTAATATGGTTAATAAGATTTTAATAACCATTTTTATTACAAATATTGATTGTGAAATTTGCACTGATGCTTTTTGTCTGAAAAGTAGATCTGAAAAAGAGAGAAATTATTCTCACATTGTAGAAACAATGCTCCAAAATGTATATTAATTTTAAATGTTCAGGATTATATCACTAGGAAGGCTGCAGGATATACTTTGCCATCCGTTCAGAATAATGTGAATATGCCCTGATTCTGCAAAGATTTGTGTAATGCCATGCCCCTGGGCAGATTGTCAGCAGCAGGGATTGGAACCTCTGGATTTAGAGCACAGACTACAAGCCCCTGATCTGTTAGCCAAGGTTGTAGCAAGGTCAATCTCTATATGTGGCCCAGCCACAAGTAGAGGAAGACAGAGCACCACACTCAGTGGATGTCGGATACACTTATATGTGGGTCTTCAATGGGACTACTCAAAACTGTGTAAAGTTCAGTATGTGATCAAGTCTTTCAAAGGTAGAAATCTTAACTTCACATAGCAAAATCAATCCAGAGTAAACAATTCCATTCTGAAAAGTTTAAACACAATGCTAAAAAACTTCGGGACAGGGACTGTGTCTTCCTCTGTCTAAAAGGCCCCTTAGACTCTTTAGGCGCTGCTGAAATATACATAAATAATATTTTTTTATCAAGCAACAATGCACTGAGACTTTTGCTATGTGGAAAAGTTTCTTGACACAATATTAAACTTCATATTTTATTTGTCTGAAAGTCAATAAAAAATGAAAGTAAGAATTTGTGAAGGCATGAGGGCCAACCCAGCATGCCCCTGCTGTGGTCAGGCACAGCACTGCAACCAAGTCTTGCTTTGATTTCCTTCCACCTGGAGTATTAACAAGTCCAGAGGGGCTTGCCATATTAAAGAGCACCCTCCCCAGAGTGTCTCTTTTATGTAATAGAGACTCTCACACAGGCATGCATGGTACCTTTCTATCTCAGCTTCTTGGATGAGGGACTCAGTCATTCCCAGTCTATCTGTCTCGTGTCTTGAGTTCAGGATTCACCTCTGTCCAGGTACCTCATCTGTTTGCACATATCTCAGATCTCCTGATGCTGCCTGTGTGGAGTCCTCCTCTGATGTCAAGGTCTATGGCGGTCTTTTAAGGGCCACCCCAAATACTAGGCAGCACCCTCCAGGCCTTTTGCCCACCAGGAGTCTCCTCTTTTCAGAAGCCCTTCTTCCATGCTCCCGGAGAGAGCTTTGTTTCCAGGAACCCTCTTTTTAGGATCTCTACCCTAGGAGCTTGCTTCCTGCTTAATCCAGACTTCCTGTCTTGGGAACACAGATTCTGTTTAGCTCAGGCTCTCCTGCTGTAGAGCATCATTTCTTCTCAGGAGTCTGTCTTATTGAGATCCATAGCCTTTTATTGTGCCCAGGTGCTTCCATGCCTGATTAACTACTCCTAGGTGAACCTGAGTTACCTCATTTCCCTTGTGGAACCTGCAGAGGTAGGCTGGGTCTGACAGCGTCTTACCAAAGTGTTACCTTAATACCTTTACTTATATGCATTTGGTAGGGTCTTTCTATATAACACACAACATAAACCATTATTGCCATTAATAAAGACATTTACTCACAGTGACCATGCATTGCTATCAGGGACACCACACTGTTCTTCTACACTTAGAATATGAAATAATGACAACTAAGTATACAGTGTCTTATATATTACTGTGGGTAAATGTTTACCATATCCGACAGTACTTTATAATGCTACATATGTGCAACAGTGAATATAGGAAACTGCAGTTGCTTTGAATTTTTATGACTAGCGAGTCTATTGCCCTGCATACTGTTGTATGATCATATAATGATGGAATTATAGTAAATAATTAAAAGTGAGAAATATATTTGCTTTATTTTTTTAAAAGGGTATTGGTCACAATTACATTAATCAGGAGTAACTATTGACATCAGTAGAGTTTCTTAGGATTTATATTGCTAATGGGTACAGCATTTTGCCCTAGCTCTCTATTGTAATAGATTTCTTTTCACAAAGGCATTAGGAACAGGGACCAATGGTCTCATTGGTATACATCTGGTGCAATATCCTCTCTCTGACACTGACCTGCAAAAGATACTTCAGAGTAATGTTCAATAAACCCCTTAATCATCACCTGTTATGGAATAACCTTCCCAAAAGGGAAGTTTCTTCCCAAACCCTATCGATTAATGGTTTGTCTTATGTCTTGAATATATAGGTTCATGGCCTCACTTCAGCAAAGTGCTTAGTCCATGTTCCTGCAAGATTAAAGTCAACGGGAGCATTAGTATGACTTCAGTCAGCATAGAATCAAGCCTGTATCTATCTACCTATGTGTAGCGGGGTGGACACCCGCTCCTGCTCTGAGGGGTTTAGAACAGCCCTGGGAGAAGGCTGGGGCAGGGAAGCAGCTACTGGGCTGATTGGGGAAGTAGCTGCACCTGGGCCACGCCCCAATCTGAGCCCAGCTGGCCTGTATAAAGAGGCTGGGAGCCAGGAGCCCAAGGAGTCTCTCTCTGCACTTAGAGAGACAAGGGCCTGGCTGCAGGGAGTAGAGACAGGGTACCTGAGTGGAGCAGGGCTGGGAAGCTCCAGCCTGGATAGCCCCAGGCTGACCCCTAGTAGGAGGCCAAGGGGTACTGGGGGTTGCAGAGGGCAGCCCATGAGTAGGCCAAGGCAGCAGGTCCAAACCCATCCTTGCCTGTGATGAGTGGCCTATACTGCAGTCTGCCCCAGGGAGTGGGGGCTAGTTGGTGACTGGCAGTGGCCTTATTCTGAGGTGAGGTAGGGATAGTGGGTGGGGTCTCCCCTGGGAGGGGAGACCCTAGTACTAAGGGGTGTACTGCCAGGGGGCAGCACCCAGAGAAAGGGGCACTGGGGTCCTGGGAGCGACACGGGGCCAGAGGACAGGTGGATCACCAGCCTGCAGAGGGCATTCTGATGGCTGGATTGAGCTAATTCCCAGAGTCTCCAGCAGGAGGCGCCGCAGTGGTGAGTCTGGATCCTCTACGCTATGGTACACTTATAGTCCATTCCCAAAGACTTACACACATGCAATCACAACTGTAGACCAAACCATTAGGCAACCAGCAACCTGCTGCTGAGCTTAAAAGCAGGCCTGCTGGCTCCCATCAGGCAGTCTGACCACAACCCAGCTGAGCTCATTAATCTATCTGGAAGCTGGGCTGGCAAATCCTCAGGTGAGGGGGCTCAATCCTGACAGCATATGCCCTCTTTATTTCCTTTATAAACTAACTAGTCCTAATCTTTCCAATCTCTCATCCTACAGAAGTCCCTTGTGAAGAACTTTCTCAAAAGTCCAAATAAGTTATGTGAACTGGTTCTCCTTTATCAACTATTTTGTTAATATAATCAAGGAATTCTAGTATGCTAAATAGGAAGGATTTCCTTTCCAGAAGTTATGCTGCATGTTCAAACATCTCATACAAAAAATGGAAATGAGAAGGGAAAATTAACTTTGAATGCATAGCTTCCATAACCAAAATCTCAAGCTTTAAGATGTGTATTCCTCTTTCCTCTCTCTCAGTAATTCTCAGGATATATTATTTCAGAATGAGAGAGAAATGATGAAGGACATTCAAACCATGCTATTCATGGCAAAAAAACAAAAACAATAAAATAATTTGGTTTTCTCCGCTTGCTCTAGCAAATCTAACAGTCAGCTCTATTTCATCTTTAGCTCCTGCCATGCATCTTTGGAAGCGATTGTATGTGCCTGGGTCTCTGTCTGGCCTTTATTATAATTAATGCCAACATTTTGCCAAAGTACTCCCATCTACCAGTTTCATCCGTGGCTGTTAACGTCAGAATTCAACAAAACTACGTTTCTTATTCAAAATTAAAAACATCAGAAACGGAATGTTCACTTTTTCAGAACTAAAGCTTAGTGCAATACTACCAGTGTCTTCCTCAACAAGACCTAAGCATCAAAGTAGTTCATTGGAATGTCACTCTTTCCTTTGGGAACTCCTGCCAGGGACGGTTGGTAATGCATGCTTCTGATTTATCATGCTGCAGATGGTCTAGGTCATAGATTTCTATTTCTAACAAAATAAAACCCAGAAGATTTCAAAGACCCTCCAGATAATTTTACCCAAGAAAAGGACATCACTCAGAATCTCTGAAGTTCAGTGAAACCCCTGTAGACAATACAATATGCAAAATATTAGAGATATCCAGCTTTGCAAAATATGGCTTCTTTTGCAAACCACTTCAGTTATTTAGAGTTCAAAGCTCAAATACCAAAAGGAGTTCTACTTCAACTACTGCCTATAATTATTCTATATTCAAGAACCTCCCTCTCCCCCTGATATGTCTGTGTAGAAAATCTAGGAAATTTTCATAGCAAGGGAATTTATTAACTTATCGTATTTTCTCAAATATATGCTAACATGTTATATCCTGACACTGACAACAAACCATTCTAAGCTCCTCATTGACTTCTGTGGGGTCCCAGCGTAATGGTCTACCAGCTTGGAGCCAACGCTATTATTTATGAAAGATCATCTGAAGTTTGAGTTCTTTTCCAAAGAGTCAGACGTCTCTTCTTAAATCTCCCATAGAACATTAGACTTTGCACAGACTTATGGTGTGAAGTGTTTGGTTTTTAGCATGTCCACACTGGATAAATGAATGAATGTCCTCATTAATTAATCGGTCTGATTTGGTAGAAAAAGTGCAGATTGTGTTAACATGTAGTTTGAATCACATTTGATTCTGTATATAATTCACACCTTATTTCAAATCTCTTCTAATAACTCACCTCTTCTGAATAATTTCTTTTATAAACATTTGTGCTTTTTTTCTTCTCATTTGGTATCAATCCCTTCTCAGTTTTGTTTCTGCTTTGATTCTCTATTATCATCTTTTATTGGTATGCATGTACATATTCATTGTATTATGCTTTTAAAAACATTGCTTAAAGGTGCTTTGTTAAATTACTAAATACAAAAATGTGCTATAGCAGTTCTTTTCAGGCTTATATTTATTTCAAATTGCTTCTAATTGGGATAGATCCATAAAAAAGAATCATCTCGTTTTGAGGAAGGTCCTAATAGACAGGGAAGTATCATGCAGTCATCTGACCATATGACTCCTATCACCAAATATATGGTATAGGACAAATATAAAATAGGAGACAACATTGCACAGCCAATTTCAATTCTTCTCATATGGCTACAATTTCTTAAAATAAGAGAAGAAAACATTCTTAAAACAATGCAATTGCTTCTTTTAAAGAAATAGATTGCTTATTCTGGCTTTTGGGGAGTGAGGACTCCATGTCCTACCTCTCCTAGTCAGTTTTGGCTCCAGGCAATATAAAATTAATAGACTGAGTTAAGCAAAAGGCTTATTTGCAGTCATCTGTGGATTAAAGTGAAATTAAACATGCTGGTGCCAATTTTTAAACACATTTCTACAATGTGGTAAACCAATGTTGCTGCATTTGCTTGAAGACAAAAGGCCAATTAAGGTGATAGTAGAGGTTACAATGATGGGTCCAAATGCATAAAACAGTGCCAACCTGTACACATTAGAATTACAACCTCTGCAATATTATTCTACATGCATTTAAATATAATTGGGCTTGGAAGGATTAAAATTATTGGTAAATGTTGATTTTACCATATACATGCAAACCAATTATAAATATTTCCATAGATGAAAATTGAAATGTACAGATAGGCAAAGTAAGAAAAATGCTGCTTGAGAACTTATTAGAATTTGATTTAAAGATCTTTGCTTTGTATATTTTTATGTGATATTGAGAATTTGTGTGTTAATGGTTATCAAGCTTTAACTTTTTGAATTTCAATATTTACTGTTAAACAATTGTCTGACACCCCCCCCCCAAATTTCTTGCAACTGTTAAAATTTAAATAGATTTAAAAAAAAAAATTCCCTAAAAATAAACATGGATATCTGTTAAAATTATACAAAATAAAAATCAAATTTTGCCAACCCCAAAGATAATCCAAGATAGGCTATAGAAACCAACCAAATGACATGCCTCCTTGCAAACTCCTTCAGACTTTCTTGATAGGTATAATATTCCCAATCTAAAGCCAAAATGGAGAGAATGATCCATGTTTTAAATAATAATTAATAATAATAAAATGTTGTAAAAAGAACAGGAGTACTTGTGGCACCTTAGAGACTAACAAATTTATTTGAGCATAAGCTTTCGTGGGCTACAGCCCACTTCTTCAGACACATAGAATGGAACATATATTGAGGAGATAGATAGATAGATATAAAATACACATACAGAGAGCATGAAAAGGTGGGAGTTGTCTTACCAACTCTGATAGGCCAATTAAGTAAGAGAAAAAAACTTTTGAAGTGATAATCAATATAGCCCAGTACAGATAGTTCGATAAGAAGTGTGAGAATACTTACATGGGGAGAGAGATTCAATGTTTGTAATGGCTCAGCCATTCCCAGTCTCTATTCAAGCCTAAGTTGATTGTATCTAGTTTGCATATCAATTCAAGCTCAGCAGTTTCTCATTGGAGTCTGTTTTTGAAGCTTTTCTGTTGCAAAATTGCCACCCGCAGGTCTGTCATTGAGTGACCAGACAGGTTAAAGTGTTCTCCTACTGGTTTTTGAATGTTATGATTCCTGATGTCAGATTTGTGTCCATTAATTCTTTTGCGTAGTGACTGTCCGGTTTGGCCAATGTACAT
The DNA here is from genome assembly GCF_028017835.1 of Emys orbicularis. Taxonomy (NCBI): domain Eukaryota; kingdom Metazoa; phylum Chordata; order Testudines; family Emydidae; genus Emys; species Emys orbicularis. The sequence continues at coordinate 89,796,112 of NC_088687.1, read as the reverse complement.
GGCAGAGGGGCATTGCTGGCACATGATGGCATATATCACATTGGTAGATGTGCAGGTGAACGAGCCCCTGATGGCATGGCTGATGTGATTAGGTCCTATGATGATGTCACTTGAATAGATATGTGGACAGAGCTGGCATCGGGCTTTGTTGCAAGGATAGGTTCCTGGGTCAGTGTTTTTGTTCAGTGGTGTGTGGTTGCTGGTGAGTATTTGCTTCAGGTTGGGGGGTTGTCTGTAAGCAAGGACAGTGTTTGGAAGAGAGTATTCATGTGTTTGTGTGGATAAGTATCATGCTGGTAAGGATGCAAATTTTGGAGACTGATATTGTGTGGGGGTATGAGTGTTGCTTTAACACATGAAAGCAGATCCTCAGCTGGTGTAAATTGGCATCAATGGTATTACAAACATAGGATTTCCCCCCCTGGCGTTTGAGTGTTTTCACTTCTGTCAGAAAATACACTTAAGCATCCTTAACTTGAAGATAACTAAGTTTTTTTTTTTGTGAAAATTTCCTAGTTTTATAGAGAGAGGCCAAGGCCCAGGGCTGGAGATTGCTGGAGGGGATGAAGAAAGGGACTAATTTGGATTGCTGGATCCAGACAAATGTTCTTATCTCCTTCATTTAAGACTTTTCACACCTGAGGAGATAGTTTAAATCAGTACTCCAGCTTCCTCCATCTGCCACTTAAGATATTTCACATGAAGCAGCAGGAGCCTGGCAGTCTGAATAGTTTGGAGGGCTGGGCAAGCAAGTTTGAGCATCAGTTAAAGCTTTCTAAAGACTGATATTGTGTTGAGTAAAAAACAAGGAGTCCGGTGGCACCTTAAAGACTAACACATTTATTTGGGCATAAGGTTTCCTGGGTAAAAACCCCACTTCTTCAGATGCATGTTGAGTGTGCATGTTTTAACTTATGGGAGCAGATCTTCAGCTGGTGGTAAATTGTTTTAGCTCCATTGATGCCAACAAAGTGTAAAGTTTTAGATGAAGCAGATATGATTGTTTTACTAGCTGCCTACTTTCTCTAGTCCTGTTGCTTGGCCAGCTCCTCACCTAAAACAGTCAGTCTTCATCCACTACTTTAAATTCTAGGCAGGAACTAGCCATACATGCACTGACTCTAGTCCAGTAGTCTACTTTCACTGCTCAATCCAGTTTTCTTCCATAAAGCCGTAAGCACTAAAGTATTGTGTATATATCAGTTTTACACATACATAGAATTTATTTTATATTTAGAATGGCAATATTTCCTCAGATCCAATAGTAGCAGGAACAACATCTTGAGCTTCAAAGCCCCAAATACATTAAGACAGTAGCAGCATCACACAAAACAACCCACTAGGAGCCAGTGTATGAATTCAGACTTAGGGATCCAAATTAGGTTCCTATAAAACATCAAAAGAGGAGGCAGGGATTCAGAAGCCTAACATTAGTGCCAAGGCTCTGATTCATCAGTGCCAGAAGCATCAGCTTCCTCTTTCTTCCCTCCCCTCAAATATGAGCAGCAGCTACCACAATTGAAGATGCTTGTTGTTATATCAGTTCCTTACTCCAGAGCTTGGCTAAGGATGGCTGCTTAGGAAAGTAATGATCTAAAAATCTCTAGTTACCTCTCCTCTAATAGGTCATCAAACAAGGCATCTAGAGACTTAGATATTGTTTCTCCACAAGATGTAATATAGATCTCCATTAGGGTCTGATTCCCTTTTATGCTAAGGCCACTTTACACTGCTCTAGCAATAAAAAATACTCCCACTTTAAGACCCTTTTACATGGCCAAAGTGACATAAAGTCGCCTTCGTGAAAATGACGATCGGTCGCTATGAGGAATGTATCACATATGGAAATAATCCAACAATGATTCCACCAAAATTTAGCCACCTTTAGGTAATTGGGTGTGCAGAGTAAAATTGATTTTTATTGATTTATTTGTTAACAAAGAGCTTGATCTTGATAATGTTGTCATTGCAAGTTCAGGTCATGTAACAATGACAGAATGTGCACCAGATGAGTGCATGACACATAACTGATCCTTAATGTGGATTGGTGAGGTTATACACACCCAAGATGATGTAACATTATTTGCACATTGCATTGTTTCCATAGGGGCTAAAATTTTCAACTGGTGTGACTGCACTGATGGACTTGCATCACAAGAGAACTTGGCCACTACAACTGTTTCCCTCACATCTTCCCTGTATTAATTTAAGATTAATGCCACTTAAAATGTGCACACAGTTCAAAAGGTGACACCAGGATCAAAGGTTTCTTGTAGACAATACTGTTCATTCTTATTCAATTTTCCCCATAGCTTAGATGGAGGATACTACCTAGTTTATAAAATGTCTGTTGTAATGACAGATTGGTGCTTGTGTACAAAAGGGAAACACAAATGACATAAAATTAACCACCGTTGGAAGCATTTAAGACCTATTATTGTTGCTTCTAGAGATGTCAGCAGCATTGTTGTCAGGACTAAAAATAGAATAAAACAGCAAAAGAGGGGGAAAAAACCTATGAAGCAAAAAAACAAACAAAAAATTGTATTGTGCTCTGAAGGCTGCTAAATTTGGGATTTGGTTGACTGTCAATAGGAGCAAATGCTAAAAGTTAGCTCTCTAATAGTTTTGCTAGAAATTCAATGCCATGCATTCCAGGCACTCAACTACTCTGCTGGGTGTGATAGACTGTACCCTATGTTCACCACTATTGCAGGACTATGCTAAATCTTGTACAAAGTATGCCTTGTGAGGTATCATTTGAAAACTTATAATTTGCTGATCATTATTGTCCTGGTAAAATATGTGCGGCAACATTGCACTTAAAGTTATAAGATTCTACTGTATGATGTTACTAACGCATATTCCAAATCTGGGGAAAACAGTCCAAACCAGTTCCTCAGAGAGAAAAAAGGCAAATGGATGTCTCAGCCGGGTGTCAACAAAATCAAATGGACAATAACCTAGGTAAACAGCCATGCTTTGGCAGAAAGAGGGGTGTGAGTGAGAAATTTCCATCTTGGCAAACAGACTTGCTGTCGCCTGAACTCCAGCTGGAGATGATTCTCAAAGGAGAAAAATGCTATAAGAAGGGAGAAACAGAGGACACAAATCACCTCTCTCCCCTCATCTCTACTCACTGCATCAACAAAGTTTGAAAGACAAAGACAGCATTATTGAACTGGGGGAGTGGTCCTGGCTGAAAGATCCAGCAAGACTGCTACAAGCATTTCGTGAGTGAAATCTTTGCTTTGAATTCACTTAGCTTAATTAGTTAGGCATTAGTTTGTGTTTTCTTCTATTTCTTCGTAACTAATTCTGACTTTTATGCCTCATTACTTGTAATCACTTAAAATCTATCTTTCTGTAGTAAATAAACTTGTTTTATTGTTTTATCTAAACCAGTGTATGTTTGAAGTGTTTGGGAACCTCCATTTGGGATAACAGGATTTGTGCATATTGTTTAAAGAAAAGGCAGACTTTCTATGAGCTTGTATTGTCCAAGAGGGTGCTGGGCAGTACAAGATGCACATTTCTAAGGACAAGTCTGGGACTGGGAGTTTGCTAGTGTCACTCTGTAATGTAATTCGGGAGTGGCTGGCTAAAGAGTACTCGTATAGCTCATCTGGGAGTAATTTACATGCTAGTGGCTGTGTGTGAGCAGGCCAGGAGTGGTTGTTCTCAAAGCAAAGCACTGTAAAAGGCACCCCAGGTTGAAGAATTGAGGGGAAATAGGTGTTCAACAAACCAGATTGCACCCTGAGGAATGTCACAGTGGGGTACTTAGTTAGAGGTGATCTCTCAGACAACTCCCTTCAAGACTAATCAGAGCTTTAAAAATTATAACCAACACCTTAAATTGCACCCAGGAAGCCAGTCTGGACTGTTGAGCACCGTGAAATATTGCTTTAGCAAGCCACATTACTTAGAAAGGGATAAACTACCTTCTCCAAACTTCGCACTGGATGTTATTTAGCTATAGCTGAAAAAGATATGGCATGGATGTCTGCTGCAAGGGCCACAGTAACATAATGAATTCAATATTTGAATTCAGTATTTAACCCCTTAGAAAACACATAATGAGTTAAGTACTTGCTATCATGTGAAAAGGGGGACTAATGTGACATGGGTTATTTGGTTAACCGAACATTTTGATAAGTTCATTTTAAGTAGCCTATATAAGAGTTGAAAATTATATTGATGCATATAGATCCGGAATTAAATTGTTCTTTGAAAAGTGAAGTGTTCTGAGTGATTTATAATTATAGGGATTTTACCTAAAGAAATTCTACTTTAGCAAAAAGGTTTGGTGTCTTTATTTATAGTCCCTTCCTAGTGCTCGCCAGGATAGTTTGAAGGGTTTAGAACTGGAGTTTGAAGTTTATAAATTTCTGTTGAAAAGTACCCTAAAACTGGTAGCAATTTGAAACCTCAGAGAAAACCAGTGGCTTATCTATTCAACAGTAATTTTTACAGTCTTAGAATCATAGAAATACAGGGCTGGAAGGAACCTGGAGAAATCATCAATTCCAGCTGCCTGCACTGTAGCAGTACCAAGTAAACTTAGACCATCTTTGACAGGTGTTTGCCCAACCTGTTCTTAAAAACAGGGGATTCTACAACCTCCCTTGGAAGCCTATTCCAGAGCTTGTAGTTAGAAATGTTTTCCTAATATGTAACCTAAATCTCCCTTGCCATAGATTAAGCCCATTATTTCATGTCCTACCTTCAGTGAACATGGAGAACAATTGATCACTGGCTTCTTGATAATAGCCCTTAATATATTGAAGATTATCAGCTCCCCCCTTCCATCTTCTTTTCTCAAAACAAAACATACCCAGGTGTTGTTTTTTAACCTTTCCTAATAGGTCAAGTTTTCTAAATCTTTTATCGTTTTTGTTGCTTTCCTCTCAACTCTCCAATTTGTTCCCAACTTTCCTAAAGTGGAGCATCCAGAATTGGACACCGTACTCTAGCTGAGGCTCCACAAGGACCGCGTAGAGAGGGACAATTACCTCTTCATGTCTTGTATATGACACTCCTGTTAATATACTCCAGAATGATACTAGTCGTCTTCTCAGCTGGATCACATGGATGACTCATTCCATTTGTAATCCACTATCACCCCAGATCCTGTTCAGCAGTACTACAATCTAGACAGTCACTCCCCATTTTGTTTGTGCATTTCATTTTTTCTTTTTAAATGTAGGACTTTTTCCACTTATCTTCATTGAATTTCATCTTGTTGAATTCAGACCAATTCTCCAATTTGTTAAGGTGGTTTTGCATTCGAATTCTGCCCTCCAATGTGCTTGCAACCCTTCCCTGCTGGGTGTCATCTGCAAATTGTATATGCATACTCTCCATTCCAGTGTCCAAGTCATTAATGAAAATGCTGAATAGTTTCAGACCCAGGACTGATCCCAGTAGATACACCCTTCCAGTTTGGGCATGAACCGTTGATAACTACCCTTTAAGTATAGTCTTTCAACAAATTGTGCACCCACCTAACAGTAATTTCATCTAGATCACATTTTCTTAGTTCTTTGATATTATATAGGGGTAGATATCATATATAAAGTAATACTCATTTTTGTTACATTTTAAATTTGAATGAGAAACGAATCATTAAAGGAAGAGGTTAGCAACATATTTAACTGAGTAGCCAAATAAATGTGATTCTAACTACACAGGGAATACAAGCCATATATCCTTGGAAACCTGTAAACATTTGTTGTATTCTTTTATCACTACAATGATTATAAAAGGGAAAACAATATCAAAGACTTACAATCTGGGGAATGCAGAACACATTTAAAAGTGTACCCTATAAAATTAAAAAGCCTACATGTTTTTGGGCCTGTAGCAAGGTGGCTTGCCCCCGCCCCCAACAACTGGAGGGCCTGGGGCTAGCCTGAGAAAGTTTGAGTGATTGCCTACAACAAGCAACAGGAACCTGCAGGGAAGATCTGGAAACTGTAGGGAATGAGGAAGGCTTCTATAGGAAAGACCCTGACATCAGGAGAATTTGGAGGCCAGAGCCCAGAAAGCAAGAGGCTCCTGTGGGAAATCTGACTGAGACTGGGCCTGGAGGCCAGAGCCAGAAGGCTGAGCTCCAGCTAGGAAGAGCTGGGTGGACTGGCTGAGAGAACAGACTGGGATAAAGAGTTCTGGTTAGGATAGAAGATGCCAGAACATGAAGCATGAATATTCTTGTTTTGGTGATGGAGATTATTTTGGGTCCCTGATTGTTTTGAACTGTTTAATAACAAACTAGTTCCAGATAGTTGTGGTGTTTAACACGGAGAAGCTTGTGTGCAATTCTAAAGGAGCCATGAAAAGGGGAAAGAGACAGGATGCTGCAGAATGACCTCTGCCCATGAGGGATGTACTCAGAACTGCGTAGCAAGGTTAACCAACTTCTATCTAAGCAGGTAGCAATCTTTAAAAAAAAAAAATTGTTTTTAAGAGGATTTCTTGTTTTGACAAACGTTTTTTTCCAAAAAATTTCTACCAGTTCTAATGAACAGTAAACAATAATAATTAATGGTCACTGGCACTGTGGCTACAAAGTGAACTGACAACTACTTACAACAGAAGGGGAATAGGGAAATGGGCTCTATCCAGGCAGGGGGTAAAGAAGTTAGTTCTTGAGTCCCACCAATCTTGTGATTCATCTAAAGTAGAAGATACAGTATGTTTCCTAATTAAAAAAAACCTCATGGGATATGAGGAGAAATCTGGGGTGGTAGTGCCAGGGTCAGCTGAGAGAAAAAATCTCAAACTTTTCAACTTCACATTGTAAGCAGGTATGGAAGCAATAGACACCGTCCAGATGCATGGATCACAGACAGAATCCCTGTAATAATTTGTGTATGAAGATGCTTTCTCATTGGTGCCACAAACCCAGTCCTTCTCGGGGTGAAGGATAGAAGACACAACCGGAGAGAGATGAAGAAACACTCAGCTAATCTTTTTGCTTGCCTTCTGGTAAGAGAAACCCGAACAGCCTTCTTTAGGTGGAAAAGGCTCCAACGTTCATAAATGCAAAGTCATGCACATTGGAATACATAATCCCAACTACACATAAAATGATAGGGTCTAAATTAGCTGTTACCACTCAAGAAAGCGATCTTGGAGTCGTTGTGGATAGTTCTCTGAAAACATCCACTCAATGTGCAACATTCTGTTCTCAAAGTGAACAGAATGTTGGGAATCATTAAGAAAGGGATAGATAATAAGACAGAAAATATCATATTGCCTGTATATAAATCCATGGTATGCCCACGTCTTGAATACTGCGTGCAGATGTGGTCACCCCATCTCCAAAAAGATATATTGGAATTGGAAAAGATTCAGAAAAGAGCAACAAAAATGATTAGGAGTATGGAACAGCTGCCATGAGGAGAGATTAATAAGACTGACTTTTAAGCTTGGAAAAGACGACTAAGGGGGGATATGATAAAGGTCTATAAAATCATGATTGGTGTGGAGAAAGAAAATAAGGAAGTGTTATTTACTCCTTCTCATAACACAATTTCATTTGGTGACCCCTAATTCTTAATAGGCAGTAGATTTAAAACAAACAAAAGGAAGTATTTTTTTCACACAACACAGTCAACCTGTGGAACTCCTTGCCAGAGGATGTTGTGAAGACCAAGGTTCTAACAGGGTTTTAAAAATAACTAGATAAGTTTATGAAGGATAGGTCCATCAATGGCTATTGGCCAGGATGGCTAGGGATGGTGTCCTTAGCCTTTGTTTGCCAGAAGTTGGGAATGGGCGACAAGGGATGGATCACTTGATGATTACTGTTCCGTTCATTTTCTCTGGGGCTTTGGCCACTGTCGGAAGACAGGATACTGAGCTAGATGGACCTTTGGTCTGACCCAATATGCTATTCTTATGCCCAATCAATGGGGCAAGAATTGTCAGAGCTATAGAGAAGCTCTTGACAAAATTGCCAACAAGAATGTGAAGGCTCCATGGAGCTATTGAAACATACTGAAGACTGCTTAGAGAGGTTGTCAAAGTAACCTGTCCAAATACCCATAAAAAACAATTTTCATCCCTTCCCCACTGAAAGCCTACAGTTCTGATTATTCTGGATACTGTCAATAGGGCACTTACTCCCTAGAGTGGAAATGTGTTTTGTCTTTCCTCAAAACAAAGGTACTCTGAAAATCTGTTAGTAAGTATTGAAAAATGCTGAAAGTTCAACAATAGTGCCTCCTTGTAGTAGTAAATGTATTAATGTATTTCTGAGAGAACTGGCATCATCTACTTAGAGTTGTGAGCTGAATACATCTTTTAGGCTGTTGTATAAAACTAAGAGCCTTCACCAATAAGGCTTAAAAAATCTGAAGTTCAAATTAACAAAATAGCTATGTGAACAGTAGACCAGCAAAAGTTGAATTACTTTATTAGTGATCAATGCTAGAAAAATGGTTTTGTTTTGTTTTTTCCCATAAGGCAATTACCAGTGTCTTCCACAGTAGCCATAAAAGCAAGCAGCTGCACAAAGACTTATTTAATTTCATGGAGACTATTTCCTTTTTTATTAGGCTACAGTTACAATTATCTTTGCTATATCACTAGAAAGAGGACATTCAATGAAATATTAAAGCTCAGACACTCTTGAAAGTATCAGAATTCTCTGAAGGAAAAAAGTGTTTTTTAAATGACTTTACAGAGGATTTATGGTAAAAAGATATTTTTTCTCTGACAATTCAAACTCTATTTTTGGAAGCAGTTAACCTGCTAGTGACAGAGAGGAAAAATAAAGTTCTAGTAACTGTAGCCCTATAACAGGGAAAAGACTAAACTTATGCAGTTTGTTTTGCTTTGCAGCGTTGCACAAGCTGGACTCAACAATATCTCCATTAATCTGCCAGAGGTTTTATGAAACCTTAAAGTAAGGGTTTGGCAATATATGAGAATAAATCAATCTGTCTAGGACTCTGGCATGTTTATTCTTTTTGGTAATCTAGGTGGCCATTCCTTAGGAGGTACAAACATATTTGACACTAATTGCCACTGCAGATTTTGCAGTGCCAGAAGAGATGCTTTTCTTACAGCACAGATGTATGTTATATCACAATGAGTCAGATTGTGCCTAGACCTTATGCAGCTGAATGTGCAGAGGGTGCCCAAGGATTCTTTCCCGCTCTTTGTCCCAGCTTGTGTGTACCTGGATCTACATACACAGTCTAGTTGCAGTTTTGCGTTCAGTATTTTAAAATTAACACAATTTAGCTCTAGACTGTGAATCCCTTGTTTCTTCAGGGCTAGTTACGCACTGAAGTTGATGTATGAACTTCAATAAGACTCCTCCTTCAGTAGTTGGAGAATGCCGATAGATGACAGCTGCAGTTCAGTTTGCAGATGCAAGAGACCCTTATTGTATCTGTCTTCCACTGGTTTCTCTGAAGTACACATTTTTGGGTGGAGTTACATGAGGAATACCACCTCATTGTATTGACTGTACACATTCTTGCAATGTTTTACATGTAGATAAGGGTTTGTCTTAGGAAGGTCTCTCTCACTCATGCATGCTAGCTGGTGGCATTTGTTTATAGATAACACTGTTGAATCAGGAATTTGTCTAAAATTTTCTTTACCTCTTTTGAATGTAACTTCACCAAAGCGGCATTGAAGTCTTATATCAATAATTCTTATACTTGGATTCACTGCATATTTAAAAATCTATTCTCAAGCTTTCTGACAACATGTTTGTTTTGTCTCATTATTAGTGTAACTCTTCTGCCAGGTGGAGCCAGCAGCAACAAGGGCTGGGTTCAGTATCTAGGGGTTCCTTTTCAACAATACAACACAAAACCGTCCTGAGCCCCCACCCACTGACCTGGGACAATTACACACCACTCCCTGAAGCCTCTAAGAGGCTATACTTCCCCTCTCACAAGCACAGAGTCTGAGTGTAGCAAAAACTTTTAATAAAAGGAGGGAGTAACTCAGCATTAATTTGGGAAAACACCACAACTGCGGATCATAAACATAAACCATGAGCAAAAGACCCACCCCCAAGTAAGTGTGCAGTGTCCTTTTCCCCTCAGGTTCTTAAATCCAGCAACCCAAAAGTCCCTTTAATGTGCCTGTCCCTTCTCTGCACCCCACTCACAGTTGCTGTCCTTGGCCAGTGCAGCCCCTGAGTCCAGAGGTTCATCCACAGAGTTCACCTCCCACACTGGGTGGAAGGGGGGAGGGGGGTAAGGAGGCACCTTACAAGCTCCACTGCTCAGGCACTTATCCAATTGACTTCTAATAACTTCAAAGGGCTTTGGATCACACCCAGCCTAACCTTGGGGAAACTACTTCATTACTCCATGCTAAGTTTATAAAGTATTTTGAGATCTATGGATCAAAAAGCACTTTATAAGTGCTAAGTACTATTACTTAATATACATGTTTAGGCTAAGCGGATAGTTAAATATACCATAGTTCTGGTATGTTTCCTGGACTTGTTAATACAATAGATCATTTTTATAACTAATTATTTTTAGCTGCATATGGAGATTATCTGCTTAAGCATGTCTTTCCCCCTTCATTGAAACTGTGCACATTAACATAAATGCACAGGGTAAAGAAAAGTAAGTTATTTGCATTTTATAAATGGAATTAGCATTAATAGGGATGCATGCTCTTTCAACTTTGAGATAATATAGTTGCATTTATTCCCATCCCCTAGTAGATTACAAGTGATTCCAGAATAAGATGTTCTCTAATTAAATTGTTCTAACAAGAATAACTCAGCATGATGAGCATTTAGACCTCAGTAGTGCAAGCTTCTGGAATAATCTCTCTCAAAGGAGATTCATAAAAACAAAAAGGAGCAGGATTATCTTTGGGTTTTTTTCAAATTGTGTTTTACATAGATTTAAATCTCAAGATCTATCTGTGTGTGTCTGCCTTTGTTTTCCAACTCATTCTTGACTGCTGAGCCCTTTCCATTACGTCTAAGTCAGTAAGGTGCTTAGCACTTCACAGTATTTGGCCCCAAGTTTGCCGACATCAGCAGAGTGACTCCACTTCAAATCCACAGAATCTTTTTTCTTCTTTGTAGCTAATTTTCATTAGAAGAAAATAGACTGAATGTGGGAGCTTAATTTACAATCACTTTTTTCTCTGCTTTCATACAAAGAATATTTTTCTTATTATTTGTATTACAGTACCATCTACCCATTGTGCGCAAACATGCCCTGAAGAGCATATAAATAAACCAAATGGGGGGAGAGACAAGGAATTATTGTCCCCATTTTAGATGTGAGCAACTGATCCACGATGTAACTGATTGACTTGCCCAAGATCATGCAGTAATCTGTGGGAGTGTCAGGAACTGAACCCAGTTCTCCTGAGTTCCAGTCAATTGCCTTAACTACACTTTCACCCATCCTCCTGAAATAAGATTACTTTCTTAATAAATGAGTTTTCATCCTGTGATGAAAATACTCCATCACTTCTTCCCCTTCGCCTTTGCATAAGCTTACATTGTTATCCACAATCCTTATTCTTTATCTTCATCTCCAGAAGTTTAGTTCGTTTGGCTGGTTGTCTCAAGTCTATGGATTACAGTAAATGACGAAGTTGCAGATAATGACAAATTGCAATTTGGGGTTTTGCTATGCTGATACATTTAGCAATTGCTGCTGCAACATTGTAGTGAGGCAGAGTGGCCTCCCTTTGATGCTGACGGCGAGCAACCACTCAAAGCCACTACAAAAGTACTTGGGTTCGTTTAAACTTTTAAAAAAATGTAAAGGCCTCTAGGGCCAATTGTCATGAACAGAAATTGAAAAGAGAAGCTTAAAATAACTAGGTTGCATGGGAGAGATAAATGACTATTTCTCTGTCATTCCCAGCCTCCCAGTGTGTATTATGTGGCACCATGGAACACAGTCTAATGGATTAAATGGAACTATGGATTTATTGGTGCAAACCTCCTGATGTAAGAAATGTCTTGTACAGTAACTCCTTGCTTAATGTTATAGTTATGTTCCTGAAAAATGTGACTTTAAGCGAAACAATGTTAAGTGAATCCAATTTCCCCATAAGAATTCATGTAAATAGTGGAGGGGGTTAGGTTCCAGGGAATTTTTTTTCACCAGACAAGACTATATTATATATATGTATAGAGAGTATAAGTTTTAAACAAACAATTTAATACTGTACACAGCAATGATGATTGTGAAGCTTGGTTGACGTGGTGGAGTCAGAGGGTGGAATATTTACAAGGGAATGCCTTACTGCTAAATGATGAACTAGCACTCGGCTGAGCCCGCAAGGGGCTCATTGTTGTTAATGTAGCCTCGCACTTTACAAGGCAGCACAAATGGAGGGAGGGGAGACGGCATGGCAGACAGACAGAGACACATGGGGTGTGTGTGTGTGTGAGTGAGAGATGAGCATTTCCCCTTTAAGTACGCTGACCCCACTCTAAGTACACTGCCTTTTTAGATCAGGAAGTTGAGACAGCAGCTGCTACCTGAAAGCTCCCTCCGTCCTGAGCCCTGTTGTGTCCCTCACTGCTCTATGGAGAAGGGGTAAGTGGGTGGCAGGAGCAGGGGGGAGGGACACCCTGATATTAGCCCCCCCCTCCTCCCCTCCCCCCCCCCCCCCACAGCAAGCAGGAGGCTCCCGGTAGCAGCTCCAAGGCAGAGGGCAGGAGCAGCACATGGCAGTGGGGGGAGGGACAGCTGAACTGCTAGCAATTGATAGCCTGCTGGGTGGCTGCTACACAGGGAACTTAGGGGAGTGGGGAACTGATGGGGGGGCTGCTGGTCCACCCTGGTTCCAAGCCCCCACCAGCTGCAAAGGGCTGCTCTTTCTGCAAGTAGTGGACAAAGCAGGCGGCTGCCAAACAACGTTATAAGGGAGCATTGCACAACTTTAAACGAGCATGTTCCCTAATTGATGAGCAATGTAACAACAAAACAATGTTAACCGGTATGAATTTAAGTGAGGAATTACTGTACCTGTACATACAGTATCGTTACTACTGGTTTGTGAAGTAACTGCTGGATTCTCACATGGCTGTGTAAAAGTGAGTTTCCAAGTGCATCATGTAGAGCATAGCCAGGCCCTCTGCTTCAAACAAATCCCCTTTTCACTCTGCAGCATATAATAGGTGAGGGCTGCATAGCGGAGAAGCAGCAAGTCATGTGCAAGCCAGTACAGCAGGTGTGATTACTGATCTGCTGTCTATTAGCTCACTTGAAGCAGCACAAAAATGATTTGTTCTTGTCAGAATATCAGGGTTGGAAGGGACATCAGGAGGTTATCTAGTCCAACCCCCTGCTCAAAGCAGGACCAATCCCAAACTAAATCATCCCAGCCAGGGCTTTGTCAAGCCTGACCTTAAAAACATCTAAGGAAGGAGATTCCACCACCTCCCTAGGTAGCCCATTCCAGTGCTTCACCACCCTTCTTGTGAAAAAGTTTTTCCTAATATCCAACCTAAGCCTCCTCCACTGCAACTTGAGACCAATACTCCTTGTTCTGTCATCTGGTACCACTGAGAACAGTCTAGCTCCATCCTCTTTGGAACCCCCTTTCAGGTAGTTGAAAGCAGCTATCAAATCCCAGATACACAAGAAGTATTTTAGCACAGGATCATTACCTTTGATAGTTTGTCTCTCACATCAAAAGTCAACCCCTATATAAACTCACACTATTTAGAGTTAACAGAGGGTCCTGTGGCACCTTTAAGACTAACAGACGCACATGCATCTGACGAAGTGGGCATTCACCCACGAAAGCTTATGCTCCAATACATCTGTTAGTCTTAAAGGTGCCACAGGACCCTCTGTTGCTTTTTACAGATCCAGACTAACACGGCTACCCCTCTGATATTTAGAGTTAATTACACTAAAGTAAACTCTGCTTTGTGTTAGCTATGATATGCTAACCAACTTTTGGGATGTAGAGTTCAGAACACAGGGAGGTAAATATATAGCATAAATAAATGATCCAGGGTGATTTAGAAATCATTTAACTTAAGTTAGGCTTGATATTCTTAGAAGGTAAGGCCATAAGGGACCATTAGATCGTCTAGTCTGAGCTCATGCATACTCCTGTTAAATCAATGGGAGTTAGGTGCCTAAATACATTTCAACGTCTGGACCCAAGTCTTGGATTGAAAACTCCAAGAGATGGGAAATACACCACTGCACCAGGTAGTTTGTTCCAAGAGTGAATCACCCTCACTGTTCAAAATATGTGCCTAATTTCTAATTTGAATTTGTCAGGCTTCAGCTTTCAGCCAATTGGTTCTAGTTATGCCTTTCTCTGCTAAATTAAAGAGCAATTTAGTACCTGCTATTTTCTCTCCATGAAAGTACTTATACACTGTAATTAAGTCACCTCTCAATCTTGTTTTTGATAAGGTAAACAGATTAAGCTCTTTAAATCTCTCATTGTAAGGCATTTTCTCCAGCCCTCAAATAATTTCTGTAGCTCTTTTCTGCACCACTACAATTTGTCAATGTCCTTTTAAAATGTGGATACAGAATGTACACGCTATTCCAGTATTGGTCTCACCAGTGCTGTATACAGAGGTAAATCCTAATCACTCCCTTTGCATGCTCTCTGCTTCCCCTTCTTTATACATCAAGGATTCCATAAGCCCTTTTCCCCACAAAATCACACTGGAAACTCACATTCCGTTACTTATTTTCTCTAACCTAAATCCTTTTCAGAGTCACTGGATCCCAGGATACAGCCCATCATTCTGTTGGAGTGGCCTGCAGCCCTTGTTCCAGGATGTATAACTCTGCATTTGGCTGTATAAAACACATCATCTTTTAATGCTTCTAGTTTACCAAGTGAACCAGATCACTTTCTATGAGTGCCCTAGCCTCATCATTATTTACCACTCCCCTAATATTTGAGTCATCTGAAAGTTTTATCAGCAGTGATACTATACTTACTTCTAAATCATTGATGAAAATGTTCAATAGTATCAAGCCTAGTACCAATACCTGCAGAACCAGATTAGAAACATCGTCATTTTAATGATGATTCCCCACTTTTACTAATTACTTTTTGAGATCTGTCAGGTAGCCAATTCTTAATGCATTTGCTAATATTGCATAATGCTATTTTTAAAATCAGAATGTCATACGGCATGTGATGGGGTGTTTACCGCAAACCAATCCTGAAAGGGTTAAGGAAGCTTAGAAAGGGTCAAGTAGTGTGATAGGGCCCACAAGGGGATTAGGCTGGAGGAGCACCCCCTGATTGGAGGTTGAAGCTCACCTGAGCACGTGTGGGTTGGGCTAGTATAAAGCCAAGAAGGGATGCACTGTGCATTAGTGAGGGAAGAAGGGAACCCTATGGAAAGAGTAGGACCCTGGCCCTGAGAGAAGGGCACACCCAGAAGAGTGGAGAAGTAAGCCTGTAGGAGTAAGCAGCATGGTTGAGGACTGAACAGACATTGGCTGTGTTGTATGGTCCCCGGGCTGGAACCTGGAGTAATGGGTGGGTTTCCCTAGCAGCCACTGATGGAGTGGCATTGTCTGGACATTGGGTTCAGTGACACTCTATACACCAGAAGGGGAAACCAGATAATGACCTGGCCAGAGATCTGAGTCATGAAAAGGAAGCAGCAGCTCCTGGAGTGAGAGAGGGGCCGCAGAGTCAGAGAGAGGACATTGGGGCAGGGAGACTGCAGGGAAAGGCATTGGACCTGAAGAGAATCATTCCCCAGAGCAGCCTGCAGGAGGCACCACCCATGGTGAGTGAGTACCACATGGCATGGTATTACTTTTGTAAGGTATTTGAATTAACTCCCACATGGAGTTTGCCAGCTCCTGGAGCTGCAGACTAAATCTACCAAAGGACTACAATTATTATGGCTACTGGAGCCCTCTGCCCCATTTCTCAGCCTGCTTGAAGTTGGGGGTGGGGAAAGAAGGAATTGCTGGAGCAAATACAGAGATTTCTGTGTTGGATAATCTAAACAAGCAGTTACTGTACCAGTGGCAAGCCAGAGCTGCTTAGCTTCCAATGAGGGGACATCATGACCTTATGCAGAGACAGATTTAATTTCACATTTTGGCTTGGAAGCTGAGAGAGAAACAGCACAGCTCAGGGAGTTCCTGCTAAACTAACCTCCCCCCCCCCCCCCCAAGAGTCCTTGCACTGCTGTGAGTCCTTAGCTGCATGGATCTGGCAGTGATCAGCCTCCAGCAAAGAGATCTGACCTGGCACCAGCTACCAAGAGTCACCCATAATCACAGGAGGATTTCAGACCGGGAACCAGTGAGCATGTTTGGAGGCAGGAGAGGACCTTGTCTCACCTAGGGTGATGAGGGAAAAAGTAGGTGACTTTTATTTAAACCAGGAACTATGACAGTGCTGCACCACACCATCTCTGGACACCTAATCTCAGCCTACTATCTGCCTTGTGAAGGTGACATGGAGGGAGCTAGGTGTTTGGCATGGGTGACCACATTTTCAAAATGCAAAAATGGGCCCAAGAGCAGCCCTGGCCTGTGACCCTAACCCCCCAGGACAGATAGAGGGTCCGGGGCTCCCCAAAGTGGCCCAGGCTCCCTGGGCGGTCCTTACTACTGCCTAGCTCCAGCTTCTGGCCTGGCCAGAGACAGTACCTTGGGGGAAGAGGAGGAGCAGGGGGGGGGGTTGCATGGCAATGGGGGGCTGAGGCCTACCTCAACCCCCCCACTGGGAAGAGGCTGGCACCATCCCTGAGCCTCAGGCAGGTGCAGAGCAGCACTGAACAGAATCCGGGACAAATGCTGTCCTGCAGTTATTCAGGACTTGAAATGCACATTTTGGGACTGTCCTGGCTAATTAGGGATGGGTGGTCACCCTAGGTTTGGAGGAGTTTGTTTATTTGTCAGTATTGGTTAGTCATTACTTAAGCTTAACCTTTTCCTTCCCCAGATCCAATTTTCTTGGATCCAATAAACTACCCAAAATACCAATATAACAAATGGGATTGTCATTCCTTTGCTGGGTTTATTTTATTGTCCCTTGTGTACTAAATTTTACACTCCTTGCCAACTAAAAGAATTATTACCTTTCTCAAGGGATGATACCCCTGTGTGTAAGGCATAGAGAAGAGTCACCTTGGGTAGAGGCATCAGGTGCCAGAAAAAATCATGGAACCAGATCCACGTGAGGAGAGGGGAGAAGCTGCTCCTAATATTGGTGATAGCAAACACTAGAGAAAGAAAAGGGAGGAAGCTTGAGCTATACCTGGGGTGGGGGAAGAGGACATGTACAAAAGTAGGTATATTACTTCTACATAGTTAGCTTTACAAACCAAATTTTTAACCACAAAGAATGAATGTAATCCAAATATATTGTGTGTAATGTAATACGAAAGGTATACACATTGTGATGGGCTTTGACACAGCTGTGGTTGCCACCAGTCCCAATTTGACTAAGACACTTTTAAGTTGATAGTTATCATCCCATATCTTGCTGTGGGATGGAAACTGTCTACGCTTCTTTCTTATGCTCAGGATTATCTACAGACACAGGGCACAGTGCTGCTCTGCTTCTGTTGTGCTATTCTATTTGCTGCAATATTCACTTTAGATGAAACCAGAAAAGCTCAAAGCCCAGCAGTCTCAGAAAAAGAGGAAGGAGGGGACCTTCACTAAAACAAACTGTGTGTGTGTATAATTAAAACATTATAACTTCTTTTGTATGGCTTAGAATCAGCAATGTTAGGTGTCCATGTCTGGGTTGGCAATCCAATTAATTGCTTCACGTGATAGCAGATGGCAGAGATACTATCAGGATATGATATCACTTGGGACATTGATGAGATGTTCCATAGTTTGATGTCTGTTTCCACAGTCACAAGTAGGATTGTGTCTCATTCCCAATTTATGGAGAAGGCAATGTGCAGATGTGATTCAAAGTGGAAGTTTTCTGTGGAAGTCAAAAGCCCCTAGGTTTATTCATTGGGTCCTCATTAACAATGTTAATAAGACAGACAGGTAGCCTTTACAAATATTCCCCTTTATGTTGCTGAGTGAGGATAGATTCAGACAGATGCATTAATCAAAATTACACAACCTGTTTGGAGAGGCCATTTAATTAATTTTCTAAAAGAGCCTATCATTATGGTTTTGAAAATGTCCATCTTGCACATGGGTTGCCTTCTGTTGCTACTACCTACTTCCTTTCTAAATCACTTTGCCATTTTTCAGTTATGAAAGCACCAAAAATGATTACTTCAATAACACACTTTTTTCATTCAATGCACATTCTGTACATGAGTATTGAAGTTTGAAGTTGATATCAGCCCATGCCACAAGATTCAAATAGATATCCAGATGAGAACTTTCTCAAAATTCTAATCCTGGGTTTAATTGGGTTTATTATAGTTAAGGGGGCCAGCCACACTGTTCAGATCCAAATCTGAACTTCCTACAATTGCAGGAGTGTTTCAGATTGGACACAATCTATTTGAAGTATTTGAAATGATAAAAGATTGTTTTAAGTTCCCTGCCATATGAGTTTGATTCTCTCCAAGTCTTTACTTAGATCAGCAAAAATACTGTACTGATAAAACAGGAACAGAATTCTTTCAGCAATCATGTCCTTTGTTATAATCTCAGGTAATGGGAGATAGCAGTGGACTATTGATCTCAGTCATAGGATATTATTTGATTGAATACCTACAATTTGACAGTTTACATTGATGCTGAGCAAATATCGTCCAGAATTACTGTCAACTGTGTGATCTTTACACTGTCAGCCCCCACAAATAAGAGTCGTTGGAGCAAAAAGAAGAACCCAATTAAATTTTTTGCACAGTTAGATATCCAGGCAAAAAATGGTCTCCTGTCTTCTTGTTTCTGGCACATTTACAAGTTTATAATATCATGCAAATTTCCTTCTCACTTCTAAACCAGAATTCAAAATGGCAAGACGAGACAGAAGAAAAACATACATACACCTCTACCTCAATATAACGCTGTCCTCAGGAGCCAAAAAATCTTACCACGTTATAGGTGAAACAGCGTTATATCGAACTTGCTTTGATCCACCGGAGTGCGCAGCCCCGCCCCCCCGGAGCACTGCTTTACCGCGTTCTATCCAAATTCGTGTTATATTGGGTCACGTTATATCGGGGTAGAGGTGTACTTGCACTATTATATCATTGTCATTTTATTCATATTTTAAAATGAGTTTATTTCCATATGTTTTAAGTCTTTGTTATTTTCTCTCAAAGATCATAGATTGATAGAGAAGTAAATACCAGCCCATTGAGCTGGGGCAGACCTATGTAAACCTATACCATCCCTAACAGGTGTTTCTCCAACCTGTTTTTAAAAACCTCCAGTGATAGGAATTGTGGAATCCCCATTCTGGAGCTTACCCCTTATGGTTAGAAATGTTTTCCTAATATCTAACCTAAATCTCACTTGCTGCAGAATAAGACCATTACTTCTTGATATGAGCAATGTCCAGCTACTGTCAGGGTCCCAGGTGGCAATCAGGGTGGAAGCAAATGGCTGGGCTGGTGAATGGAGGCAGTTCCAGGTGGTCTGTAGGAGTCATGAAGGGGATGATGGCAATGATGGGGGAGGGTTCCACGCTCCTCCCATTCTCCATCCACAGTGGCAACGACAACCACTGCAGTACTGGCAAAGACAACAATGGAAACAAAAACTCAGTCCAGGTAACAGCAGTAGTCTCGTCACAGCAGCAACAGCAGTACCTCCACGACTGCCTCCTCCAGCAACAGCAACTCCTCCAACAGCAACAGATACCCAGCCAGAAGAGACCCTAGTCGCAGTGGTGGTGTCACACACTCCCTCTGGGAGGAAGGCCAGCGGGCTCCCAGGCAGCAGCAGCCAGCGAGGCAGCAAGAGCAGTCCTAGCCTGGTTGGGCTGTGACACCCTGGGCAACGACAGTGGAACTAGCCCTCTGGTTACTGCAGCTCTAGTTATACCAGAGCAGACCTTATTGAGAAGAGCTGTGCCTAACTGATGGGCTGAGGGTACAAAGGGCACAGGAAAGAAGGTATGACTGACTGACTGCTTGCTCTTCCCTGCTTGCCTCAGGAGTGGGGACTCCCCAAGGCTGTAAGTGTAAGGCTCTATAGTGTACAAGGGTGTTGGGAACCAACATTGTAAATAAACTGCACTGTGTGTTTTACCAGCATAAAGGTCTCTGAGCAGCTTGTGGACTTGAGCAGAGGCAGAAGTGAGCAGGCCCTGCCACAGGAGCATAGCAAGTGACCCTAGCAACCTTAACAGCCTTCTGGCCTGATCTAATGTACTTTGGGGGAAGAATTGCTACCGTCCATGCCCTGGTATCAGAGGACTTCAAACGAGGCTTGAAGGCAGACACTCTCACCCTCATTGCCCTTTAGGGTTGCCAACCCTCCAGGATTGTCCTGGAGTCCCCAGGAATTAAAATTAATTAAAGCTAATGTCATGTGATGAAACCTCCAGGAATTGATTCAATCAAAATTGGTAACGCTACTGCCCTCTGCATTTAAGTCTAAGTTGGCCAGTCTAAGGATTGGGCTCAAGGATGCTATTTGGCAACAAGACTCAGGCGGGTGATTGTCACCAGTTATTATTTGTACACCTCTACCCTGATATAACGCTGTCCCCGGGAGCCAAAAAATCTTACCACGTTATAGGTGAAACCGCGTTATATCGAAATTGCTTTGATTCGCCGGAGTGCGCAGCCCTGCCCCCCACGGAGCGCTGCTTTACCGCGTTATATCCGAATTCGTGTTATATCGGGTTGCGTTATATCGGGGTAGAGGTGTAGATAAGGTTATCCAAAGGAGGGTGAAAACTACAAAACGGAGACTCCTAATGCTACTTTTTTGTGAATTTTTTGTTGATTAGAAATGTTGGTAATGTGTTTAGCATTTCCCCTACATTATTATTATTTTGGTCTTCCATATTGTTATAACTTTATTATGAGCCAGTAATGTTGTAAAATATGAATAGTAAGCATGAAGATGTGAAGAAATATTTTTGTAAGTCTTGGTAAAATAGTGGGACTTAGGCCTAATAGCTTTATAAAATATATACTATCACTGAAGTCCTTATTCATTCCTCCCTCAGGCAAAGCTCTCACTGACTAATGTACATCTATATCTCTGCAAGAGATTTTTTCCTTAGTTGTATTGGGTTGAAATGTGCTTACCTCAGAGTAATAGCCTTTACTATTCCAAGTCACAGGCCTCAATTACTTAAGCAAACCTCCCATTGGGTCTGTGATTTGGGCTAATAGGAACTGTGACATCAGCACATTTCAAGGACAATCTGACCAAAAAACCTTTTGCAGACATACACATACAGATAATAATTTCTGTCAATATATCCCATGGTACAAGGTCTTGAAACAAGGGAGTATTGTGGATCTCTAGACTAGCTCTTTGAGATGGGGGGGAAAGAATGACTGATTCCTTTTGTGCTTCATCATACGCAGTGGAAAAAATGTTTACAGTGGGGGAAAATGTAATATAGGGTGATTCAATTATTGGGGTTCATTTCCAAATTGTACTTGCTTCTGGGGCCTTACAGTATGCTGCAATGTCACCTGTGTCTCATTTCACAGGTCTGAAGATAAATCAGAAGTTACGTTTTTCAAATTTCCCCAATCTGGGGGAGACCATTCAATTTTGCACTCACTTTTAAGGCACCTAGCAAAGATTCAGTGTAATATTTAATTTTATTTCATTTGCCACTTGAAAATGCTTATTGGACCACATACACGACACCACAAAGCTAACGCAAACATCAGTCAAGAAGCGAAATGTTTTCCATTTGTTTGAAAATAACTCTGACTATGGTATTTGCTTATACAACAGGAGTTTATTGCAACACTATTCTGCAATGCTGTATTTTTGCTCATTGATTTGGCTCACAGCTTACAGAGATACACACTTCTGCTGACATAAGATTCATTGCCATCCTTTAATTAAATTGTTGAAGCATGATGGAGGACCCTTGATTGTGAGAATACTGATTGTATTTTAATCCTTTTATTTTGCTAATTTTGGTCTACTTTAAAAACTACTTGGAGATAAAACCTGATTTGAAGCCTATGAAGTTATATTTAATGTAATATCTCTTCTGGTTTTAATCCCAGAACTCTTTTTTTGTGCATAATCAGATTTTTCTTTTTTGTTAGATGGCCACCAAACCCTGCACTTATTTTTTACATATAGACGGAAATTAGCAACTACAAGACATGCTTGCTTGGGCACAATCCTGCAAACACTGCCAGGCCTAATGCTCCCATTCAAGTTACTTGATAATATGTAATAAAGTCAATTAAATTAATGAGACTATACAATATCTGTCCATTTCTGCACTTTTGCCATGCTTAACTTTATGTATGTAAATAATCCCCATTGACCTCATGAAACTAAGCACATGCATAACTGTTTGCAGAATCAGGACTTAGATAGTGTTTGTAGGACCAGATCCTAGGGTCTGATCCATTGAAATCAATGGGAGTCTTTTCAGTGACTTCAATGGGCTTTAGATCAGGCATCTGATGAGCAGATATATTTTCTTGCTTATTTTGTTCTTCTATTCTAAGGTTTTTTCCATTGGGCTGCATACTAGCTTCTGTGTACTATATATTACTTTTCAATCACTATTTATAATGGAACATACATTGTAGTATTTTCCTTTACCATAGCATTTCTTATACCTAGAGTGGAAAGTACTGTTGCACGGCTACCACAGTAATGTACAAACTGCAGTAGCTAAGGGCTCGTCTATATGACGAGATAGTGAGTGGCACACTGGAGTGTAAATCAGCACTGTTCAAGTATGCTGTGTGCTAACTGTCCATGTGGATCCTGCTGCTGTGCACTAAAAGTTGTCTATTGCACTTTGTGTACTGCTGTTTTGTTGTATAGACATGCCCTATGTGGACAATTTTTAGATCAGGGGTCGGAAACCTTTCAGAAGTGGTGTGCCAAGTCTTCATTTATTCCCTCTAATTTAAGGTTTCACATGCCAGTAATACATTTTAACATTTTTAGAAGGTCTCTTTCTATAAGTCTATAATATATAACTAAACTATGTTGTATGTAAAGTAAATAAGGTTTTTTAATGTTTAATAAGCTTCATTTAAAATTAAATAAATAAATGGAGATATCCTATCTCCTAGAACTGGAAGGGACCTTGAAAGGTCATCAAGTCCAGCCCCCTGCCTTCACTAGCAGGACCAAGCACTGATTTTGCCCCAGATCCCTAAGTGGCCCCCTCAAGGACTGAACTCACAACCCTGGGTTTAGCAGGCCAATGCTCAAACCACTGAGCTATCCCTCAAATGCAGAGCCCCCCAGACTGGTGGCCAGGACCCAGGCAGTCTGAGTGCCACTGAAAATCAGCTCGTGTGCCGCCTTCGGCACGTGTGCCATAGGTTGCTTACCCCTGTTTTAGATGGTGCCGCTGTACATGTGTACACCAAGAAGCAAAATTTCATAGATTGAGCCTAATTTTTATCAAGTAATGATACAGAGCAAAGGAACAGGAAACAACTGACATCTTTCTTAATTAACAATATGTGAAAGTGCACATGAAATTCTGCCTCAAAAATATTTGATTTGTCACAATATTTCAGACAGCTTTTGCAAATAAAACCTAATAAATTATTTTAATTTCAATCAGAAAAATCTAAAGTCCTTGAACTGAAAGGAAACCAACCTTTCAGGTTCTCCACTTATTGCTTTTATTGAAACTGCTGTGTTTTCAATGCTTTGAGAATAAACAGGTTATAGGTACCCAGTTATGTAAAAATAAATGTTAACATATTAAGCCTTAGCAGTCTTAATATTCATAGATTTTTAAGGTCAGAATTAACCATTATGAGCATCAAGTCTGACCGCTGCCTAGCACAGACAATGGAATTTCACCTAGTCATTCCTGCATCAAGCTGGTAATTTATGGCTGAGCGATATCATATCTTCTAAGACATTCAGTTTTATTTAAAGACTTCAAGTGATGGAGAATTCACCACATCCCTAGATGATTATCCTCTTTGTTAAAAAATCGCCCCTTATTTCTAGACTGAATTTGTCTAGCTTCACCTTCCACCGTTTGGCTTTGTTATGCTTTTGTCTTGTGGACTAAAGAGCTTTCTATCAGAAATCTTCTTGTCTATATGGGTACTTGTACTCCAGGGATCGACAATCCTCTGGTGGGCTGGGACAGTTTGTTTACCTGCAGCGTCCGCAAGTTCGGCCGATCGCAGCTTCCACTGGCCATGGTTCGCCGTTTCAGGCCAATGTGGGAATGCATGCCAAAGGTTGCCAATCCCTGTTGGAGACTGACAACAAGTTGTTTTGTAACCTTCTCTTGGGTAAACAGATTGAGATTCTTTAATCTCTCACTCTAGAGCAGGTTTTCGAGACTTCAGATTATTCTTGTAGCTCTTTTCTGAAACCTTTCCAATTTTTCAACACTTTTTTTGAAGTGCAGACACCACAGCTGCACACAGTATTACAATAATAGTCCTACTCATTCCATATACCGCAACTATAACACCTTCCTACTTCTACATCTGTGTTAGTTCTCTTAGCCACTGCATTACTCTGGGAGCTCATGTTCAACTGTTTACTAGCATGACCCCTAAATCCCTTTCAGAATCACTGCTTTCCACAATATAGTCCAATCCTGTGTGACCTACATTCTTTGTTCCTAGATGTATAAACTTTCATTTGGCTGTTTTAAAACCCATTTTACTCAAGTGAATATGTACATTACTATTTGAATGTAACGGACTTGTTTTGGAAACAAGAGATAAAAGAAATCATGGGTGAAATCATGGCCTCACTAAAATTGATGAGAAAACTCCCATTCACTTCAGTGCAGCCAGGATTTCATCTCATATGATCAAACTGGTCCTATGGAGTGGCAGTAGCTGCTCAATAGCTAAGGTTGCAACTGATTTTCTATTACAAGCCCTAACTATTAATTCACTTATATGTGGTCCTAGTATCTGAGCCCAATTTTGTCTGTCCTCTAAAATTCACAAAAATGCTGTATTGGCCACAGCATTGGAGGATTATATTTGGAGCAAAGGTAGAATTTTTCTACCAGATATGAAGTTAATTGTGCCAGCATCTTCCATATTATAGATGATTCAAGATTTGCTTAGTTAGGGGCTCAGAGGACCTACTGAGGTGGTGTGGTGAAGCACTGACCTGCCCCTCCGAAAGCTGAAGCAGTAGGGCTCCCCCAAGAGCCTAATACAGCTGACAATATGGGCTGAGGCACACAAGGCCTCCTAAAAGTTGCAAGGGGAGGTGGGCCCCTGACAAGCCTCATAAAGCTCATAGGGATGCAGATTGGAGGGTCTCAATGGCTGAAGAGTTTTTTAAGGCTGTCAGGATAGATCAGGGTAGTGGTGGCTATAACCTTATAGCCATTACTGTACTTCCTAGAATACTCAGGGACAAGGGAGCAGAAGGAGGTAGCAAAAGGGAAGGTGTTCATCATTCTGTAGTCTCTATGTGTACTGGGGAGCAGGAGAAAGGGGAAGGAGCTATCTTCCACTAGCTCTATTAAGTTGCAAGCCTCCTGACAGCTACATATCTTCTATTTCTGCAAAGCTGTGGAGGACAGCCCTGTCTGCAGACATTGGAACATAGACAGGAGAAATGTTGCATTCTTACACATCTCCTATACTTTTCATGACAGATGCCCAACGTACAAGGCACATATTTACATGAGTGATACTCCCCTTTGTGTGGACCTTAAGTGGCTTGCAGCATCAGGATTGCCCCCTACAGGATATTGAATCTGGAGTGTGGTTAGCAGGAGACTTTTAAAGCTTTCAAATGAAGCTGGTGTTCTGTCTATATAAACTCTTTAATATGGTTTGGAGATCCTCTCTTGAGGGGCTCCTAGAGCAGGACCAGGGTCCATTCCAGTGGACCTTAGAATGCTTTTAAAAGTGAGTAAATTAAAAAAAAAAAAACTTTGCTACACTAAAGTTAAAGTTTCAGACATCTCAGTATTTTGAAGATGTTAACATTAAAATTATACAAAAAGTTAAAATCCAGGAAATTCTGTGTTAAGCTACACTTCTACAATGAGCTAGAATTACTGTCTGGGGTATAAGCTTTAATACTGATAGAAAAATGAATATTAATAAAAGTATAGTAATCTACTATGGTCATTTTAAGTTATTACATGCTTTCCTTTACCCTTACTGAATTTTAGGAGATGTTCACAATTACTTTCACGTGCATGAGGCTTGTAGAATATTATAATTCACATGCTTGTGTTTTGGTTGCTTGTTTTATTAAATGAAATGTTCAGGCTGGCTAAAACTCCTGGGAAATCTATTTTCTCCCAGTAAATAATAGGCATGGAAAGCTTCAAGGAGAAAATCTCCTCCTAGGCCATAAAACTGTACTTAACATTTCCAGGCCTGATTGTGTAGACTCTGGAACGCAGCTTTATAACTTATATTTGGCTTTAATATTGTTCTGTTTATATCATGTTTGAAAATTATATCCAAATGTGATTGTGGTTATTGCCTTGCTTAGACCATGTCTACACTGCCCAGTAGTTCTGAGTACGGGGGTGGAATGGCGATGCTTACCAAAGTGCTGCACTATAACTCCACCATGTGGATGCCATGGGCACAAACTAAAAAGTTCTTACTTCTCATTTCATGTAATCCTGTTTGAAGAGGGCTATGTTAATGCCAAATAGGAACCTTTTAGTTCATACCCACAGCCTGCACACAGGAGTTACAGCATAGCACTTTGGTACACAGTGCTATTCCACCCCTATAGTTCAAACTTCAGGGGAAGGTAAACATGCCCTTATAGTATTTGGGATAAAACTTTAATTGTAAGTTTTAGGAGAAGGAACTGTAGATTGTAATATATGGAACTGTTTGGTTAAAAAGGCTAACAATCAATAGGAGAACTTCAAGTGATTAAAATATGTGAGGGTGACATCCATGGATTTGCCCTAGGAGTGACAGTTATCAAGATTTGGCCTACTATTTCTCATTTTTCTAGGCTATACATTTTAATGTTTTGGTTTTTTTGGCACCCAACACCTTAAAACAGCCCTTTCTCCCCCACCTCTCCCATAACCACTGCAAGTTTAACTCTGCCTCTCCAGACAAGAAAAGCCAAAATTCATACTTGGGAAGAGAAAACAGCATTCCATTATACTAACCAGTTAGCAGGAAGTGCAAGTAAACTGGTAATACTACAGGGTTTCCTGAAGAATAGCTATAATAAACATATTCAAAATGCATCCCATTGCAGACTCAATTTTCATGCATGCATCCAAAATACTAGGTTTATACATTGTGTTAACATGAACACAGGGAAGGTCACTTTCATATTCAAAGCAGACTTTTGCTTTACTCTTTTTTTTTTTTTTAGAGTTGTAATTTAAAATATGAAAGCAATTGTGCAGTTTTACAAATTGTGTATTTTCTTAAGATTTCCTACATTATTAAAGTAAGTTTGGAAACATGTTTGGCTATATAAATGTGTGGCTAACTCATACATCAGAATAGAAGTGGATTATAGTTCCATTCCTCTGAATACAACATTTTAAAAATGTTGTATTCAGTATTCAAAAAAATACAACATTTTAAAAATGACAGATGTCCAGAGTCATATGCTGTCACTTTTATTATGCAGTTATTTACCAACAGAAAAAAAAAAATCAGCCTTCCAGGCCAGATGTTCAGGAAAAAGAGTTAGACAGTTAGTCCATAAATCAGGTCAACAACTTCATCATCATTCTTTTAACTAACTTCTCTCATAGAAAAATGTCCAACTGCACACACAGACCTCCTGAAAACAAACTGTAAAATACTTCTAAACTAATCTGACAATTGTATAATCTCAGGCAGAGTTAAACTGTGACTCTGTGGCTCATTGTGGAATTACAACATTAACTTTGAATTTTGGAATTTCAATTTTTTCTTTAATTCCAATGTTCTTGTATGGTAATATATGCCGGAAATACTGATGTGTGACCGCAACTTAAATTTTATACATTATACATGTGTGATAGGGTATATAGACAGAAAAGAGTTAATAGTTGGGCTAATTACTCCACAGCTAATTAGCTGTGACTAAGAGTTCAGTTAGCAAAAGTTGGAATAAAAGTCTGCAGCTCAGGCAAAGGAGGGCTGCTGCCAGAGGTGCTGAGAGTGGCCTTGAGAAAGCTCCTCAGTAGCTGGTGGGGAAGAAGCCGTACAAGAAGACAAAGTCCAGGGTGGAAGAAGTGGAGTCTGTATCTCTGTGAAAGAGGCTAACAAACAGGGAGCAGCCCAGGGAAGTGGCACAGGATTGTAAGAGACAATCCTTGGGTGCCTAATATAGGTCTTGAGGACTAAAAGAGGAGGAGATAGGTCTCAGATGCGGTTAGAAGGTCTGGGACAAAGACCATTAGATTTTAGTTTTTTGTGTTTGGACTTTTTTGTTATCCTGGAATGGGATTGCATTGAAAAGTGAGCTGGCCAGCGAGTCAGGCCACAGAAACTACAGACCACTACAGCATTAGATGACAGACAACAGGGGGCACTAGAGCAGAAGAACCCCTTAGTCTGGGAGCATGTGTAATTCCATGGGTAAGTTAATGATAGAAAGGTAAGGGAGGGGTCATTTGATTCGTAAAAATCTGTAGAATCATAACTTCAATGGTGTCACCCTCTGCATCATGGCAGGGGGGAACTTGCTGCCTGCCTCCCCCCAGCTCCTCTTTTCAATTCCTCTGGTTGGTGCAAAATTTGATACCATGTCATTGGAAATGCGTGGAGTTGGATATCATTTAATAGCCCTTTCTCCCACAAACACAATAGTACCAAACACGATGAGCCAAGAACAAGTACATAAACATATATTTGAGAAAATACTTAATCAATGTTTTTAATTATACTTTAATATTGGCATCTCAAACATGCAGCCCTCACAAAGTTAAATGGTTAACTCCCTTGACAGTACGGTTATTGATTAATGCTCAGAACATGATACCTGATTAATTTTTTTAATGTTACACATCACAATAAATGGAAGGTGTGCTTCAATTTAACTTGCCCTCATTGGCAAAAGAAGCGTCATTCAGTCCAAAATTGCTGGAATCCATCTGCAAATTAAAAGAACATAATTACATAATATAAATTAGTTTGGGATTGTAATTAATTATAACAAATCCTTGTATTTTACTGTGGTTTTTGATCATTTTTAGACATCAGTGGGGAGACAAAGGGTACCGACTAGTAGCTGAATCTTTGGAGAATACAACTGTGGAGGACCAGGTTAAACAAAAAGCTCACTATTTGGTTCCTCAATCCCATCTAGTAATATTTTATACAACATTTCATGAAAACATAGGTGCAATTCATTAAAATGGGCTCTGATGCAACACTGACACCCAGACTTAAAACTACCTGGAAAAGTTGTTTTAAAAAAAAGAAAAAAATAAAGATAGTAAAATGTTGAGTTGTAAGGAACTGCCCCTTAGGGAGATTTGTGTTAAAATTGGTTTTACTTAATTTGTCCAGAAATGATGTGGTTGAAGAAGTAAAAAGAACGTAAATTACACTAACAAACAGTCCTAAATACTGGATCCATTGTTAATAGTACTAAGTCCTTTGCTTGTAGAAATTGTCAATCCTCTCAGAGGGCAAAATGCCTCTTGCTTTGAAAGGGAGCATTAGAGTGGCCTCTGCTCAAGAAGCTGTACTTGACATACACAATATGGCCAACTATCATCTAGTAACTTCTTACTTATTTTTAGTAAGCTTGTGGAGAAAGTTGTAGTGAGACACTTTCACAGTATCTAGATACTTTTGATCTTCTTGACCCTTGTTAAGTTGGGTGAAGACCTGACTTTGGCTCAAAAACAGCATTTGTTACATTGGTCTTCCATTCTGATATTATAAAATCTAATCTTCACTAATTGTCTTCAATACTGTTGATCCTGGGGTGTTGCTGACTTGCCTCTGGAGCTTGGTGGAAATGGATGAGGCTCCCTGTCAGTGGCTTTGTTCTTTTCTCCGAAAGATCTCAGTGGATAGTCATGGGCAATTACTCCTCTTCTTGAAGGACTCTTAAGTGTGGAGTGACCCAGGGTGACATTTTGTCACCCCGCCTGTTCAATGTGTACATGGGGTCAGCAGGAAGGTTAAAAAAGGGAGTTAGGGTAGTATGGCATTTTCAATATGCTGATCACACCAAATTGTATATTTGTCTTGTCTGACTAGTACAACAAAGTCATCCATTGCCTCAGACAATGTCAATGGGCCATCCACGGATGAAAGAGAGCTGCTTGTAGGTCAAACCAGACAAGACTGAGGTGATGAGGATGAGCTGGGAGAATAAGCTGGAGGAGATGACAGAAACAATATTAGTTCTTTTCACTGTGGGAGTGCATCAGCCATTTAGTCACCAGAGTTTGCAACTCATGGATGACTTTAGACCCCCAGCTGTTAGATGACCATATTAAAGTAGTAACCAGGTTGGTTTTTACCCTCTTGGCTTGGTCAGGACATTGCTTAAGTGTGAAGTGCCATGCCTGATCTTTGACAGGTGTGATATTAACCATATATTAAGCCATAGGTGCTGGAACTAGGGCTGGAACTAGGGCTGTTAGGGGTGCTGCTCCACCCCCTGGCTTGAAGTGATTTCCATTATATATAGATTTTACAGTTTGGTTCTATGTCTCTCAGCACCCCCACTATACAAATTGTTCCAGCACCCCTATATTAAGCTTTGTCCTCTGCTGCCTGTGGCTGGAGCTGTGTGTTTGCACAATGAATGGGACTTGAGGGTGTCCAGCATTGGGCAGGATCAGGTCCTATTCAGTGTAACCTTCGGGAGTGGCCTCTAAGAGTTATACGTAACACCCTCGTGAGCGCCTGAGACGTGCCCCAAGCAGGAGAAGGGTAAGCGGAAGAAAGAACTACATTTCCCAATCGCCTTTGTGCTGCAGGCCGCTTGTGATTGGCCGGAGTCTGCGTCCAATCAGCGAGGAAGAGGTGGATAACGGTGCGGCAGGTGCTCCCCCAAGGAGGCTGGGCTGTGGGGGGAGGGAACATGGCGCTGGGTACCAGGGCATCGCGGTGGCTGCTGCACCTGCCGGCCGGGAGTTGCCTCCTCCTGGTGCTGCTGCTGCTCCTGCTCTGCGTGCAGCTCGGGGGCGGACAGAAGAAGAAGGAGGTAGAACCGTTCGCTCCTCTGCGGCGAGCCCCGGCCCGGGTGGGGAGCAGGCTTAGGCTGCCCTGCAGGCTCCCACTCCCGGCCCTATGAGCCCCATGCCCAGGCGCGGCCCAGGCGGGGAATGGGGGTGAGGGGGCTCGTTCACGTGATTCAGCCGCGCTCTCCCCTCCCGGACTCGACTCGCCTTGCGTTGCAGGATGGGCTGCTCCCTCCCCCGGGCTCTGGGGGCTCCCTGTGCCCCACAACGCCGGGGTCTCTGCACGCTGTCATTCGTGCCCTCCCCTTTCCACCTTGCTCGAGGCGCTGACCCCATGGCGTGGATTGCTCCCCAGCCCGCTATCCATCGCCTGGATGGCTTCCTCACCCCACTCTGTAGGAACATGTAAATTGCTGATCCACAGCACTCGTTCTAGCTATGGCAATACCCCCTTAAACTTGCCTGTTAATATACTGGCAAAACAGGCCTCTCTAAAAAGACTTAATTATGTGCAAATTGATTACTGACACATCTCTGGACTAATTACAACATAATGTTGGATAATTTTGATTTTACTTTACATTCACAATGTTGAAGTTTTATCTTGTTACACCGTTTCACCCTGTGTTTGCCTCAAAAGAAGTCCTGTCCTTTTGAATTTGGCCCTACATGTATTTTTTAAATAAAGAATATAAAGTCAGTGGGCATGGTTCTATATGCCTTTTTCCCAATTAAAACACTTTTAAAAACAGGGGAAGAGGGCCAGCTTTACACTGTGTGTTTGGGCTATTGCAGGAGACCCTAATGTGAAATTGACTAGACCTAGTTGTATGAATAATGAAATTGAATGGTATATGTTTGTTGTTCAACTGAAAGTAATGCCAACAGACAAACACAGAAATAATCACAGTGTGCTTGTGTGTACATTGAATCTCAGTTCTAAAGATCAAAGAAATACTTGTAAACCTATACAAGTTTATAGGTTTAAACTATAAACGTATAGTTTATAGGTTTGGGCGGAGGGGGAGAGGTAGGAGGTTAAAAGACAAAATACTAAAACCAAAATCAATTTAATGATTTCCAAAGTGCCGAGCACCCAACAGTCCCTTGGAAGTCACTGAAATCTGAAAAATACTTAAACATCTAAATAGTGATTTAGCAGCTTAACTCTAGGCACTCTTTTTGGAAAGTGTTGGACTTTCCAGCATAAGAAAAGGAAACAAATAATATAGAGTAAGTTCAACTTTCTGATGCTACAATTAACCATGTTTTCTGGATTTAAATACTTTCTTGTCTTTTTCAGACAGTAAATATGTTTTTAGGACTTGTTTGTGTCTGTGTCTTGGTAAAATACTAACATTGCAACTAATTCTTTGACACTTGTAGCGCAGCTGCCACACCACATGCAAGATGGATGAAAACATACTTTTTTTTTTTTAATGGGTTAAATGGGTTCTTTTCCTCATAAGAAAATAATGGTAACTCAAAGCGAAGTGGCCTTTGAGAAACACTTTTGGTAACGTATGTGTGCATCCCCATTTTACCACAGAGATGGCAAGTAACAGGATCCAAAAGGATAGTCTTTCTTGTTTAGCCATTTTTTTTACTACAGTACAAGTTGCTATTGCTCTTTTCCTCTCAGAAGCTTCTACTCAGCCTTCTTGCTTCTAGCTAATGGTTCTCTCCCTCTTTATAAGATCTGTCTACTGTTGTAATTGCTACCTCTTCCTTCTTCCTCCAAATTTCTCCTATACTGGAGTTGAATTTGTCCCAACAATGTACATGCTTCCAGAATCTAGCAAACCATATACGATGTTTTTATTTTTAATATACATTTATAAGACATAATTTTGCTAATTATGTGTTAACTTTGTGTTCTGCATTTACTGTAAACATATACTGAGAGTTTAACACCCCTCATCCAGCACCAAATCTCATGAATTGAAATCATGCAGTTATTCGTCCAGATACAGTGTGATTAGCGCTTGTATGTGCTAAAAATGGAGCCTGTAAAGGAAGGAGCTGTCATAAACAGATAGTTAAGGGTTAATGCCTCCTTTACCTGTAAATGGTTAAGAAGTTCACCTAGCCTAGCTGACACCTGACCAGAGGAACCAATGGGAGACAAGATGGTTCAAAGGGAAGGAGGGAAGTTCCCTTTGTCTGTTGAGTTTCACTTTGGACCGGAGTGGGAAAGCTCCAGAATTCAGCCTCTTATTAAGTAGTGAGAATTAGTGAAGGAAATAAATAGGTTTATGTTTATTTTTTTGTAACCTGTCTTGTGCAATTAGAGGAATAGTCAATTGGGTATTTGGGTATTTTTGTGTGTGTAACTAAAGGTTTGCCCAGGGGAGCATCCTCTGTGTTTGGAATCTGTTGTCTGTGAGAATAGCTGGTATGCTAATCTCTCCTAGAGGGTTTTCTTTTACCTTTCTTTTCTTTAATTAAAAGCCTTTTTCTTAATACCTGATTGATTTTTTTCCCCTTGTTTTAAGATCCAAGGGGGTTGGATCTGGGTCCACCAGGAGTTGGTGGGAGAAAGGAAGGGGGATGGTTAATTTCTCCTTGTTTTAAGATCCAAGGGGTTGGATCTGTGTTCACCAGGGAATTGGTGAAGAGTCTCTCAAGGCTACCCAGGGAACAGAATTAGTACTTGGGAGTGGTGGCAGCCAGACCAGATCTAAGCTGTTAATTGAGCTTAGAGCTTCTCATGCAGGTCCCCCACATCTGTACCCTAAAGTTCAGAGCGGGGAAGGAACCTTGACAGGAGCTAACAGATGATATGCTGAAGGAGTGTTCTTGAGGGGAAATATATGAAGAGGATTGTGCCTCCATGAGGATAGAGTGATCAAGGAGGAGAATAATGGAGAAAAGAAACTTCGTGATTTGGTCAGGAAAAAGTTGTTGGTAATTGAGAGCCATTTCAGTGGGATTAAAAGGGTAGAAGACATGTTAGAATGCACCACGGTAGATACTGGTAGAGAGGAAATTGAAGTAATAAGAATAAAATGTGTACTCAAGGAGGTTGAAAGCACAGAAGGAAAGAAATGGGATCAGAAGAAATTTTTTGTTTTGTTTTTTGGGGGAGAGGTGGGATAAACATGAGGAAGGTCAGGCTGAGTGGTTAAGGACTAATGGAAGAGAACATGAGACTGCTTTAGGCACTTCACAGGTCCTCGGCGGAAGGGGGAGAGGGTGGAGGAGTAAAAGGAAGCAATTTACCCTGGGTAGCATTACTTGTTTTTAACTTGCAAAATCAGTAAAACCTTGGTTGGAGTGGGGCTTGTGGGATGTTAGGGAAAAGGGCTCCATGAAGTAGAAGAATTAGAAGTATTGGCAGGGAAGACAATTTACATGAAGAGTATAAACATAGATTTCATAGGGGGTTAGAGTTCACAGAGGAAGTGGATGCAAAGCATCAGTCATGAGTGCAGACTGGTAGGAAGAGGAAGGTAGAGTTATACGTGTGAATCATACGTTCTACTGAAGAGAGGGCAGCTATTGAGGGAAAGAGTGAATGGAGGAAAATAGAGAAGAATAAGATACTGATGGTCTAATAGCTTATTGGCAAAGAATCATTGCCTAAAGTTATTGTGAAAGCAATTATAAAATAACGTTGCTATTTTAGTACATCAGAATCCAGCAATTTAATCTTTTCCTGCATAAATTGTATACAGTTTTTAAGCTGGCATGCAAATGTTTTAAAGTTTAATATGTGAGTTCTTAAATTCTAACAATGGGGGAAGGAATTTGTGTTAACTGATAACTTGCCAGCCAATATAACCCTTATTGCTGAGCTTTATAAATGGTATGTTTTTGCAGTGGTTGCATATTTCTATAAGTACATTCTTATTCCTTTGCTGCATTGAGCTCGTTACTAATAATCTGCGTGCTGTTCTGTATTATGTACATCATGACTATCTGTAACTGAGGAGACAAATAGAAAGGTGCAGGCCCTCCTCTATACACATGCACAAAATCCAATAAGTAATAAGGGATAAAGAGAGAACTTCTTGGAAAGTGACTGGAGTGGAGAACAAGATAGAAACTTCCTTTGCTGGCTCACATATGAGAATTAATTTAGTTGGGAGAAACTTCTTTTTGGGGCTTGATTAGGGTTACCATATTTTAATTTTTAAAAAGGAGGACACTCCATGGGGCCCTGGCACTGCCCCAACTCCGCCCCTTCCCCGCCCCCAGCCCCGCCCCAACTCTGCCCCCTCCCCTGAACGCTCCGCCCCCTGCTCCTCCCCCTCCCCTGCTTCCCGCGAATCAAATGTTCGCGGGAAGACTGAACCAGGGAGGCAGCAGGTAAGCTGGGGCGGGGTGCGGCGCGGCGCGGCTCAGTCCGGCCCCCCTGGCCGAGCGGCTCCCTTCGGCGGCCGGCCGGCGCAGGCCAAGAGGCTCTGGCCCCGGCGTCTCCCGCCCGGCTGGGGCCCCGGCCAAGTGCCCGCACCCCCGGCCGAGCACCGTGCCGGCCCCCGGCCAAGTGCCCGCGCCCCCGGCCAAGTGCCCACGCCCCAGGCCCAGCACCGCGCCACCAGCCCCGGCCGAGCACCGCGCCCGGCCGAGCGCCCGCGCCGGCCCAGTGCCCGCACCCCCGGCCCAGCACAGCGCCGGCCCCGCGCCCCCGGCCCCAGCCCCGGCCGAGCACCGCACCAGCCCCCGGCCCCGCACCGCCGGGCCCTACCTCCCTATTTTCCCGGACATGTCCAGCTTTTTGGGATTTCCCCCTGGACGGGGATTTGAGGCCCAAAAAGCCGGACATGTCCGGGAAAATCCGGACGTATGGTAACCCTAGGCTTGATTCCCACAGTTATACAGTGCCTTTACCTCAAACTGCACTTCCTCCAAATGTAAATTATTAGCCTGATTTGCTGGTCTTGGATTAAAGAATCATCTGAATGGCAGTAATTATATTTACGGTATATTTGGTTTGCTTTGCTTTGCACTAGTCATTAAAATAGCTGTCTTGAAAACCAAATCATGTTAAATAGTGATGCTGGTTTAAAAAATGTGTGGCATCTCTAGAAAAGCATTTATGATTGTATTCACTGCTCATATTTCCTGCACTTTGATAGCTTTTCACATCATTATTTATTGTAAACTAGCAGATTTAGTTTTGTCTAGTCTGTAATGACCTGAACTTTGAGTAAAATGCATTTGAATTCTATGTGATGGCCTGTAAGCTTGTCGAATTTGACATCATCCTAAGCATTTTCTGTTAATGATTCCTATGTGTCTTGAGATTCATTAGCTGATACTGCATGGAAAATAGACAGTTATGGTGGGAAGAAGGCTATATTTGGGAGGGAAAAATCTCTGAACAGCTAACAATCTTCCCTATCACTTAAGATTAAAGATGAATGTCTCATTCTCTACCACCTTCCACTATGTGCAGTTGTCTGCTCTGTGCAAAGTGAGAGTAAAGTGGGTGTAAATAATATTAAATCCGAATGGCAGGTATTTTTGATCTACTTTCCTTTCACTTTGCACATGAGCAAATGACTGCACAAGATGCAATGCTGTGGAAAATGAGGCCCATAAATAAAATGACTTTAAAAAAAGTCACTATTCCTACAATCTATAACTTGGTCAGTGATAAAATACTTCATCCTAGCAAGCAAATCTTAGTCTCCACAAACTAAGTGTTTTAACACTTGATGTATATTTTAACTTGGGTTGGTTCATAATAGGAGTTTTCCAGTGAGAAATTGTATACAGACTCATTGTTCAGGAAGTAATGGAAGTTGGTACAATACAATTTTATTTCAGGTACAATTTACTTTTGCCTATTCTTTGTGAAGGAACTTGTATAGTAAACATAGATAATGTGACTCACACGGTATTGGTATTGTACACTTATTTTTGGTTATTATGCCTAGATACATAGAAAAATGTATCTGTAATAAATCATACAAGGTGGAAAACCTGCTCTTTTGAAGTCAATGGGAATTTTGCCATTGACTTCATTGGGCTCAGGATTTCACTCACATTCATTTTAAATGTATTAACTGGATTTTTTTTTTATACTGAATGAAAACTCAAAGATACTTTCTCATGTTTGTCACTTTACATATGAACAGATGTTGGCTAAATGGTAGTAATAACATACTAATTTAAGAGTTGCTGAAAAATTTTAATGCAAGACAACGGTCTAAAATGTGAGATGCATCAGTTTTTGTACATCAATCTCTATGCATATAGTCTCTTAACATTTATTAGTCTAAAGACTTTATACTATTTATGTTATAAATTGCTAAATCTTGAGGGACAAAATATCTTGCTTTTTGACCATGTTGTCCTTTTCTTCAGTCACCATTACTCAGTAAGCATACATTTAGTTTTTGAGAGCCATATTGTGCTTCATGCACGCTACGCCTGCCCAAGGGGTAGTAATTCATCAGCCTCCATAGGGAGGCTATGACTTCAGTATTCTGTTGGGGAACATGCTTTTCTATTCAGTACATATTCTCTTATGCTAGAAGTAGGGGGATTGGTCCTTATCGCAATCATTTAAATCTAATACTGGAGTTATTTGCAGAACTGCTATGGGAATGCAGTAATTTACTTCAACACCTCTCTGTTGCAGCCAAGAAACCTCTGATTAAAAGTGGTACGTGAGCTGCGTTCTCTAACTGTGTGTTTATCTTTGGCTGTTTATATTGTTACTTCAGGACTGGATGTTCATATTTGGAACCTACTTCTCTTTGCAACTGTAGAGTGCTATTATACAGCTCATGACAGAATCTCTGGGTTTTGTCACTGCTGCTCAACTCTTCTTGCTACTAGACACCGTGAACTAGATAGGTTAGCATTAGTGTTCCTGTTACCATAACTTTTACTATAGTTGAGAATTGCTTACTGTACACTACTTTTGCTGTCATCATGTACTTTAATGAAAATAGATATAATAGAGCTGGGTGGAAACTGAATTTTTCATTTCAAGGGGAATATTATGAATCTGATTTTTCCTTCTGTTCTGAAATGGAACAAAAGCAAGAACTGAAATGAGATTTTTTTTTTTTTTAGTCACTTCTGGTCAATCTAAATGTTTTAATCTGATTTTATTTTATATTATATATTTAAAATATTTACTGACATTTGATAGAGATAATTGAAATGTTATGTTTCCAAAGTCGACATTCCACTTTAAGCTTATCAAAATGCTTTTTTTTTTTTTTCTTTCAATCTTTCTTTCAAAAATCTTTGCTTGAAATGGACAAAGTTAGACAAACATTTAGCCCAGGGGTTCTCAAACTGGGGGTCGCAAGGTTCTTAACTTGGGGGGGATCATGAACTGTCAGCCTCCACCGCAAACCCCACTTTGCCTCCAGCATTTATAATGATGTTAATATATAAAAAGTTTTTTTTAATTTATAAGGAGGGGTCACATTCAGAAGCTTTCTATTTGAAAGGGCTCACCAGTACAAAAGTTTGAGAACCACTGATTTAGCCTTTGATGAATTGGCATTTTTCAACTGGCACCAAAAATGATCTTGTGGTTAAAGCACTGGACTAGTACTCAAGAATTCAGTTTTTGTTTTCATATCATCCATTGATTTCTTGGGTGACAAGTCAGTCAAACTTTGTGCCTCCAGTCCTGTTCCTAGTCATCTAGTTTCATTTTGTGTCCCTTTTGTAGACCCTATCTTGTCTGTTTAGAGTATAGACTTTTCAGGTCTGGGATTGTCTCTTAATGTGGTCGTATAGTGCCCACCACAATAAGGCCATAATGTATACTAAGGGCTCTCAGCGGTACTGTAATACTACTACTAAGCGTGAAGTAGTATTAATGATGATCAAATTCAGAACCTCCATTTGAAAAGCAGTATCCTAATAAAGACACTTCACTTTTCACATAAGAATCACTGCTTAACTATAGAATACCATCATGCAATCTTTTCTTTTTGCATCAATTAGTAAGGCTACATCTACACATGGAGCTAGGAATGTGATTCCCAGCTCAAGTAGAAATACTTGTGTTAGTGCACTAAATATAGTCGTGTATCCGCAGTAGCATGAGCAGTGGCACAGGCTCGCTGCCCTGAGTACAGACTCCTCCAGACCTAGTGCTTAATTTGTAATGAAAGAGGTGCTGAGGCTCAAGCAATTTTTTTTACTTTCATAACTGATGCAGCAAGCCCAAAGGTGCCGGGGCTATGAACTGCCAAGTATAGCGGTTCTGGGGCTCAGCCCTGGCACAAATTAAGTACTTCCCAGACCTCACAGATACATATTCAGGGCTGCTGCATGCTGCTGTCTGTGCTACTGAGGCTACACTAATATTTTTAGCGTGCTAGCTTGAGTATGCCTGCTCGAGCTGGGAACCACTCTCCCAGCTCCAAGTGTAGTCATTAGCTTAGATTCAGTCATTGCTCAGATTGTTATTGCTTTGTCTTCAAAAAAGCTTGTGGAGCTCTTCCTTTTTCACCATAATGTTCTTACCACTTTTCTGTTGCTGTTGGGCATTACTGATCTTGAAAGGTCTAAAGCTTTCTTTCCTGTACATCAGTGTAACTGCAAGCTTGGAAATAGAAGACTTTTCTATAAAACTTTGGGTCATCAAGTATTGCGTTCTTGTTCTATGAGTGGTGTTTACAGTTTCATTAGTTGCAGTGTTGGATTCCTGTAGCTATACAATATTGGAAGCTATGGCATTGGATATTATGTGTTTTCTTTACAACTGTAGAGATAAATTGAGTGCTTTGTGGAATATATGGTGTGAATTAGTGGACTTTGCTTGTGTTTGTCAAGCTTTTCAGTAGAACACTCTATAGGCTTATATGAAAAATTAAGGTAAGTACTAGGAGGTAAAAAGAACAAGAAGTAGCCTGAAAATGGTGTATACCCTCGTATGCTTCATACAAGTGTGGTAATTTCAGTGTATGTCCCTTCTCTTCTGCTAGCAGCCATCTGTGGACAGACTACCAACAGTGGAGAGCTAAAGCTGTGGATAAGATGGAAAAGAAGTGAGATAGGAAGGAGGGGTGTGATGGATATGGAGAGCTGCTTACATATTTTTATGGAAAGAGTCGCCATTTAAGTACAGGATATAAATTGCTGTTGGAAATGTGATGGGGAACGGCTCTTTTCAGTGTGTTATAGTCCCTTCCACCCAGTTTTCTGTCCAGTATTTGCATCTAGCTTTAACATCTATGAAACTTTTTGATTTCATATGGCTTTGTTAACCCAGCAGGTGGGGGGCGGGGATCCAGTTCTACCAGTTCCAGATGCTCAAATGTCTTGAGTCGGGTCCCTAAAAAATCAAAAGATTGAGTTAAATCATGAGATTCTATTTATTGATTGCTTGATTTGGCTTTTATTTGCCTTTGAGCCTTTAGAGTACACTTGAGTTATGTTTTCTTGCTTTTCTCCAGATTTTTCTCTTGAGAGCTAGCCTTTTTTTAAAAAAAAATAAATGGCAGCTAAGATTCTCTAATTGCAGAAATCCAGGAGCTGGGGCTTTAAGAAAAACAACAAATATCGTGAAACTTGTGATTAAATTATGAGTTGGAAAAAATAGGAATCACAGCCATTGCTTCCCTCTGTCCTTCCCAGGGAAAACCTGTTCTCTGACAAAACCTTGGCTTTGCGTGTTAAAGGCTGTTTTTCATAAAGCCATCTTAGTAATTACATAAAAACATCCGGAACTAAGTTGCTAGCAAATTTCACCCTTCATGAAGAAATCTAATTTTTCTCTGGTATTGAAGCTAACTGCTAACTGCACACAAGAAAATCAAACAGCTTTACAGCTGCCCTTTCCCAGAATCTCCCTGCATTGATAGATATGGGTACTTCATTGGCCTTCAAAACTTTTGGAACCCTTCCTATCTTTCATAAGCTTTTTTTTTATGAACAAAAAAAAAAAAGATAGTGGCTGAGCCATTTTTAGATTAATTCTCTAAACAGCTGGGATGAATTCCATTTGCTCTTGGAGATCTGACACTGCTCCATCCCCTTCTGCTCAGCTGCCCAACCTGACCCTCCCAGAAGGCAAGGAGGCCAGAAGCAGTCATTTTGAGGGTGCGCTCGAGGACAATGCCCCAGCCAACGTACTGGATCCACCCACCTCCTTCCTCAACTGCCTCCGGCCTTTCCGGTTGGCCTGGTCTCGTATCACCTCAGACCGCTGGGTGCTTGATACAGTTTCTTCGGGCTACATCCTGCAATTTATAGCCGACTGCCCCTCTTCAGGAATCCTTCTCATGAGCAACTCCTCATTCAGGAATTCAAAAACCTCCTGTCCCTGGGGGGCAGTGGACAAGGTTCCTCGGAACATGGAAGGAAGAGGATTCTACTCCTGCTAGTTCTGAAGGCAAAAGGGGCCATTGGGAGCTGGGTATCTGGGTGCTGGAGACAGGAGCACTTCTTAAGCTGTTTTCAGTTAAGTCTGCAGCTTTTGGGGAACGTGGTTCAGACCTGGGTCTGTGTTTGCAGCAGGCTAGCGTGTCTGGCTCAACAAGAGAGTGTACTGAAGTCCCAAGCTGGCAGGGAAAACTGGCTCAGAGGTAGTCTCAGCACATCAGGTGGCAGTCCCAAGGGGGTTTCTGTGACCCAACCTGTCACACATTCCATTTCCCGCCATCCTACCCCTCTCAGAGTTGCTGGCAAGAAGGAACTGAGAGGGCACAGGGCCAGTGGCGCCTGATATACCGTCACATGAGAGGGGCATTCCAGATGGTGCCACAGCTGGCCCTACAGATAGAGTGAAGGCAGAAATCTCCAACAACTGTGCACATGGGTGCGCACACACCTAAAATGGAATGGACATGAGCAACACCTCTTGAAGAACAAGAGTTACAAAAAGGTAGGAAACAGTTTTTTTACAAACTAAGATGTGGGAAATCTTGAACCTTTGTGAAAAGATGCTCAGGGTCTTGACTGCAAAGTGGAGAAATATATTAATTTGTGTAACTTGGCTTTTATTTTATTTTACATTGGAAGGAAGACACTGTTTTCGAATCAAGACTCAAAGCTTGAAGTTTGCTGTCTTGAAATTTTGGGGGAATTAACCAAAATAAGCTATGTCTGAAAATGCACAGTAAAATTATTTGAATGTAATTCTAAATGTTGCTCTCTAGCCCATCAAAACAAAGGAGAAAAACAAATAAACATGCTTGCTGGAATAATTCCTTTTTCCCTTTATTCATGGGTGCAGCACAACCCCACTTAAACCTCTCTAATGGACATGTTGTAAAAGTGTGGCATATATAATTGAGCAGTTCGTGTCTAAATAAATCATTACAGAAAAATGTAAAGCCTTCTTATTTGTTGAGTACGGGATATGAAGAAAAGAATGCTTAGAGTAGCCTGATAGCACTCTTGTAATTAGATTGCTGAAACTTTGTTTCTGTCCCAGATGTCTCCATTTGGCAGCATCATGCCATAGACGGATCAGCAACTTAATTGATCTTTCTTAGCACTCTGTTCTACAACCATTTATGCAGCACTTCCTATGTGTGTGTATGAAAAATACGGATTGTATCTGCTTCAGTACTAAATGCTATGGATAAATCTTATTTAGATGGATTAGACTGCATAGCCATAGGGAAAAAGTATATGTTGTTGGATGACTTATTGCTTAGAGGCTTCAAACTTAATAATATCATTTGAACAGAACTATTTATTTGTATGAAGGTTGCATTTCATTGGGTAAAATAAACTAGTTACCAAAATAAAATGTTAACTGTATGCTTTGTGGACCACTTTACTGAGATCTAAGATAATTTAGGTAGGCATGAGGAGATTAGACTTTTAGCTTTATGTACAGTTCATTGGTTTTCTGCCTTCTGTAACATCTAGTGAATTTAATCTTCGGTTTTTTCATGCTGAAATTTTACAATGATGAGGTGCCATGATGAAGTTAAGTATTAAATTACATTTGGATTTACTCTGTGTACAGTGGTCCTCAAAGCAGGATTTGAAGTGGATGAAGTCATATTTTTGCATGCTATTACCACCATATACCAAGTCTGCTATACCCAAACAAATACATTAACACATTAGTACTTCTATCATGCTGAATTAATTAGTTAATGTATGGAAGAGCTAGAATACTAAGTGACTCTACTTTGGTCACATTTAAGGAATCCTATAAAGTAGAGATGGAGTCTAACTTCCCTCCCAATGCAGACTTGTTCGGAACACTATTTTCTCTAGTGTCTTGTGTAGTCTGTTTTATGATTGCTGAAGTAATGAGGTTTCCATCATTCTCAGTGAGACTGTTCTCCAGCCTTTAGAACTTACTAGTGGGACTTTATTTTTCTTGCCCTTTAACACCATTTTGGAATACTTTGAAATCTGCTTCCTTTGTTTAAATGGTTGTGGTTTTTAACCTCACAATTTCCCTAGCCAATCACTTTTCTTAGTCTTCAAATTCTCATACAATGTATTACCATCTTTGTAGTACAGAGGTACTGAACACAGTAATATTTGGTGTGATCTCACTAGTGCTACAGAAATGCAATATTGCTTCCTTATTTTATGACCTAATACATGTTTATATGCAGTTCATAATCATACTAGTTTATTTGATATGTTGCTGTAAAAGAGTATAGGAGACCCCATCTCTCCTTCACAAATACAGGAAGTCTGGCTTGCATAGGGAGGGGGCCATAGAAGCAAATGTCCCAGGAACAGGAAGTTGAGCTTTATTTTCCACCTTTGTTTCTAATCTCCAAGTTGCTGATTAATAATTCTGCCCCAAGTGGTACCTGCAAAACTCCTAAATTGATAACAGTGCAGTTTGTTTCCTCTTCTAGATTACTAATGAAGGTGTTCAATAAAACTGGATTTAGTGCCAATCCCTGCACTTAAGGTTTTTTCTACTGTCTCTGCAAGTTTTAATAAAGTAGTGCTCTGATGCAAGCCAACTTGATTGTATTTACAAAAAGTGAGATTTTTTTTTTTCAAGGAATATAGCAAAAATTTTCACTCATATAGATGAAATATCTCAACTACTTTCCCTTCTAATAACTTTGTAGGGGAAAAGTGCTCCAGTTAATTTGGCCTGATTTTGTGGCTTTCACAATCCTTTCCATGTCTGTTCCTTTGGGATATATTATTTTGTGGATCTTATATATATTGTTCTCTTAAAATTGAATGATCTTTCTTGGGATTGTAATTTGGTTACTATATAATTGCTAGATCACTCTTTAAAAACTTCTAAAAATGTTGGTAATGCCTTTGTAGGCTTAGCAGAATTCTATGTTTACTTATATGTTTGGACAATATCAATGTTTATTTTTAAACAACTTAATTTTTATCTGTTTCAATTTTCAGTTGCAGAAAGTTATACATGGTTCAGACAATAATTTAATGACAGATGTTGAGATTCAAAAAGTTAAAGATTTATAACCATAACATCACAAATTGTCAACATCATATGTCAATATACAAAGTAAATAACCTTAAATCAAACTAAGCTATCAAGGAGCATTTTTCTTACTTTACCTATCTGTAAATTTCAATTATTACGGATGAAAATATTCTTTCA
This sequence comes from Emys orbicularis, assembly GCF_028017835.1. NCBI lineage: Eukaryota > Metazoa > Chordata > Testudines > Emydidae > Emys > Emys orbicularis. Next base: position 89,751,447 of record NC_088687.1, on the reverse strand, counting down.
TCTGTTTGTGTATATGTACAGAGAAATCAATGTTTGCCAACATTTACCAATTAAAAAAATTAATCCTTTTTTCTTTTTAGTAGTTTTTACAAAATTCTTTGGTCCCTTCCCACTTTTCCATGACTGTGCAAAATAGACAGCTGCTCAGTAAATTCATTAGGTAGTTCCCTTAACACTGCATCCCATAAGGTACTGACTTACATATATAGTCTTTTCAAATATTTTTTTACCTGTTTCCTATCAATAGTAGGGAGGGGCCTAAACCTAAAATTAAGATCTGAATCCAGAGCTGAGCTATCAAAGAAGAGGCATTCCCTGGCATTTGGCTTGAGCTAATCAATAACTATGTACTAGTGCAAGAATGTCCTTGTTCCTCGTTTGTCTTTTTTATTAAAGAAAATTAGATCTTTAATCAGTTGTTCAGTACTTAGCTACTTTGGTCACCATAAATCTTCCTTCATAGTTACTAATAGGCCTTCTTTCTCTCTCCTATTGCCTCCCTCCTGCTTAAGACTGCCAAAATATTTGTGGAATCCTTTCTTATTCCTTTTCATCTCTTTGGCTAGCATGAACTCATTATGGTTCTCCCTTTTCCCCCTTATCTTTTCCTTGTAAACTGTAACTAAGGCCTGGTCTACACTAGGAGCTTATATCGAATTTAGCGCCGTTACATCGAATTAACCCTGCACCCGTCCACACCAGGAAGCTACTTAGTTCGAAATAGAGCTCTTTTAAATTCGACTTCTGTAATCCTCGAAAACGAGAGGAGTAGCGCTAAATTCGAAATGGCAATATCGAATTAGGCTAGGTGTGGATGGAAATCGACGGTAATAGCTCCGGGAGCTATCCCACAGTGCACCACTCTGTTGACGCTCTGGACAGCACTTCGAGCTCGGATGCTCTGACCAGCCACACAGGAAAAGCCCCGGGAAAATTTGAATTCCTTTTCCTGTCTGGCCAGTTTGAATCTCATTTTCTGTTTGGACAGCGTGGAGAGCTCAGCAGCACTAGCAACGATGCAGAGCTCTCCAGCAGAGTTGGCCGTGCAATCTAATAGAAAGAGGGCCCCAGCATGGACTGATCGGGAGGTGTTGGATCTCATCGCTGTCTGGGGCGATGAGTCCGTGCTTTCAGAGCTGCGCTCCAAAAGAAGGAATGCAAAGATCTATGAGAAGATCTCTAAAGCCATGGCAGAGAGAGGATACAGCCGGGATGCAACGCAGTGCCGCGTGAAAATCAAGGAGCTGAGACAAGGCTACCAAAAAACCAAAGAGGCAAACCGACGCTCCGGATCCCAGCCCCACACATCACGTTTCTACGAGGCACTGCATTCCATCCTAGGTGCGGCCGCCACCACTACCCCACCAGTGACCGTGGACTCCGAGGATGGGATATTGTCCACGACCGGTTCCTCCTCGGAAATGTTAGGTGACGGGGAAGATGAGGAAGGAGATGAGGAGGACGAGGCAGTCGACAGCGCTTGCACCGCTGATTTCAACGACAGCCAGGAGCTCTTCATCACCCTTACCGAGATCCCCTACCAACCGTCCACAGCCCTTACCCCGGACACCGAATCAGGGGAAGGATCAAGCAGTGAGTGCTTTAAACATCTAAACATTTCATTTTAACATAAGTGGAATATTTATATTGTTAAGAATGGGCTTTTCAGTCACTCAGTTAAACATAGAAACTTTTATTTATAACAAAACAGGAATAATAACTATTTCAGTAATTTGTTGTTCATGATTTATTTGGCTTAGTAAACTTTTTACTACTAACTATGTATAGAAAATCAAGTACTGTCCGGATATTCATGATTAGTCCACAACACGGCCCCTCCACTCTGTAGTCCGTTATGCTCAACTTAAAGGAAAAGGCGGTCAATGTGCCCGGGAATGGACAGACAGTCCTCCTGGGATAGCTCCGCATAGCTCTCCTGGAGGTACCGCTCCAGCACGCGCACGAGGTTCAACGGCAGGGCAATCTTGTTTGGTCCCCCGTGGTAGCACACGTTCCCACGCCATGAGTCCATGAGGTAGTCGGGGATCAGTGCGCGGCACAGCATGGCGGCATATGGCCCAGGCCTCTGCATGCATTCACGCAGCATCCTTCCCCTCTCGGTCTCCGAGATCCTCATGAGGGTTATGTCACACATGACGCCCTGCTTTAAATTAGGGAGGGGAATGTTAGTATTTGGACTGCTTTACAGCCACGCGGTGGAGGCGGCAGAGGGGCAGCATACAGGGATCTTTCCCGGGGACAGCCGCGAGGTGGTGGGACAGGGGCAGAGCTCATGCTTCCCTGATTGCTGCCAGCAGAGAGTGGCCTTGCATTCAGTGCGAAAGGAGCCCAGTGCTACTATTACATGTTTAAGCTGCCACAAGTCTACGGCTTACCATGTTTGCCCGCAGCAGAAGTAGAGGTGTCCTGCAACGCTTCTCTGATCGCAACTGCAGGACCCCAGACACATAAGGCGAGGGCCGAAAATTCGACCTTGTCCTGAGTGCGCATGTGAAAGGTGCAGTGCATGGTGTTGTTCACAGAGAAAGACTATGCTCTTTGTTAGCAACTTCATTTATCTGGCTCAGGAATTTACTCCCTTTTTCCCATTCCCACAGACACATCTGCGACTGTCTCCCAACCCAGCCTGGCATCACACTCCCAGAGGCTAGCGCAGATTAGAAGAAGGAAGAGAAAAACTCGTGAAGACATGTTTTATGAACTTATGGAGTGCTCACGAGAGCAGGCAGCCCAGACGACACAGTGGAGGGAGAACTTGTCACAAATGCACAGAGCAGTCATGGAACGGGAGGAGAGGTGGCGCCAGGAGGACCAGCAGGCTACTCAAACCCTGCTTGGACTAATGAGGGAGCAAACGGAGACGCTCCGGCGCCTAGTGGATGTTCTGCAAGACCGGAGGCAGGAGGACAGAGCACTGCTGCTGTCTATCTCTAACCGCCCTCCCCCGCCACCAAGTCCCACACCCCCCTCACCAAAAGTACAAAGAAGGAGGGGCGGCAAGGGCCGTTAAAACTGTCAGTCGGCCACTGCACACTGCTGCAGCAATGGAAGGCTCTCGTTCCAAACTTTGAAAAGTCCTTTCCTACCCATCTCACACTAGCCCATGTCCAAGTTTCCTTCCCCCCCCCTTTTCATGTGCGGTTCGTAATAAAACATCTGTTTCTGTTAAGTACTGTTTCCGAGAGTGTCTTTTGGAGGGGATTCTGTCTGAAGGGGGGGAAGGGGTTTGTTACTTGGACAGGACAGTCACCTGTAGCAGGCTACAGAGGCGGGGGCAGGTCCAGCATCAGGACACATACACAGCACAGTCACCAGTTACCCTGGTCAGTCTGGGAGGCGGTTTTCTTGTTCTGGGGTGCGAGGGGGTTGATCTGTGACTTTGTGTCGGGGGAGGGCAGTTAGAGATCCTATGCCACGGTCCTTATCCTGGATCACAGAGCCACGCAGCAGGGGATCTGTTACCCTCCACCCCCTGCCAGAAAGTCACTTGGCCGACACATACATCCAGTCCCGCCCAGGACTGCTGGCAGGCTGCGTTGAAACAACCAACGCAGCACTGCGGAGCCTGTCATTCCCGGACTTTAGAAGCATCATTTGCATCAAAACAGTAAGCCCGCCCCCCGCCACAGTCTGCGTCCCCGGTTTAAAACATTCCCGCGAAAACAGTAGAAAAGGGAACCTTGTTCATTAACAGAACAGAACAGATTTTATTTGTTGGGAAGGTGGGGAAGGGGGTATGTAACTTGGAAGGATAGTCAACAGTAACTGGGTAAAGAAACGGGGGCAGGTTCAGCATCTGTGTCCACAAAGTAAAAAGTCACTGTAGACCCTGTTCAGTCAGGAACCTGGCTTTCAAAGCCTCCCTGATGCACAGTGCGTCCCGCTGTGATCTTCTAATCGCCCTGCTGTCTGGCTGGACGTAATCAGAAGCCAGGCTATTTGCCTCAACCTCCCACCCTGACATATAGGTCTCCCCCTTGCTCTCACACAAATTGTGGAGCACACAGCAAGCAGCTATCACAATGGGGATATTGGTCTCGCTGAGATCACAGCGAGTGAGTAGGCTTCTCCATCTGCCCTTGAGACGGCCAAAAGCACACTCCACCACCATTCTGCACTTGCTGAGCCGGTAGTTGAATAGTTCTTTCCCTGAGTCCAGTGCGCCAGTGTAGGGCTTCATGAGCCAGGGCATTAGCGGGTATGCAGGGTCCCCGAGGATGACTGTAGGCATCTCCACATCCCCAACAGTTACTTTGTGGTCCGGGAAGTAAAGACCTTCCTGCAGCCGTCTACACAGACCAGAGTTCCTGAACACCCTAGCGTCATGAACCTTGCCAGGCCATCCAACGTAGATATTGGTAAAACGTCCCCTATGGTCCACCAGTGCTTGCAGCACCATGGAAAAGTAGCCCTTCCGGTTGATGTACTGGCTAGCCTGGTGCTCCGGTGCCAGGATAGGGATGTGAGTCCCATCTATAGCCCCACCGCAGTTTGGGAATCCCATCTCGGCAAAGCCATCTCTGATGAGCTCCACGTTTCCCAGGGTCACTACCTTAGATAGCAGTAGCTTGACGATTGCCCTGGCTACTTGCATAACAGCAACCCCCACGGTAGACTTGCCCACGCCAAACTGGTTAGCGACGGACCGGTAGCTGTCTGGCGTTGCGAGCTTCCAGAGGGCTATGGCCACTCGCTTCTGGACAGTCAGGGCTGCCCGCATCCGGGTGTCCTTTCGCTTCAGGGCAGGGGACAGCAACTCACACAGTTCGAGGAAAGTCCCCTTCCGCATGCGAAAGTTGCGCAGCCACTGGGATTCATCCCAGACCTGCAGCACTATGCGGTCCCACCATTCCGTGCTGGTTTCACAGGCCCAGAATCGCCGTTCAACAGTATCAACAAGACCCAGTGACAGCGAGATGTCCTGGGCGCTGGGTCTCATGTTCTCAGAGAGGTCGGAGCTAGTGTCCGACTTCATGCCATCACGGTAGTGCCGTAGCCTCCTCTCATGATTGATCTGCAGCTGCCTCTGGTACAGGTGGAGGAGAAGCTGCGAGGCGTTGAGAACTGCCACAACTGCAGCGATGGTCGCAGCGGGATCCATGCTCGCACTGCTGTGGCGTCCGCGCTGTCAGTAATCAGAAAAGCGCGCGAAATTATTTCCCGCCGGCGCTTTCAGGGAGGGAGGGAGGGAGGGCTTGAGTGACGGACGGATGACGACAGGCGCCCAAAAGCACCCTCGACACATTTTTTTACCCAGAAGGCATTTGGGGCTCGACCCAGAATTCCAAAGGGCAGGGGGGACTGCGGGAACTGTGGGATAGCTGCCCACAGTGCACCGCTTCCAATGTCGACGCTTGCCCCGTTAGTGTGGACTCACAAAGTCTCACAAAGTCGAATTACTGTCCTTAGTGTGGACACACACGTTCGACTTAGTAATATCGATTCCACATAGTCGAATTAACTAAAATCGAAGTACTCTCGTAGTGTAGACAAGGCCTAAATCTGAATATACTTCTAGTTCCAGTACAGATTCATATTTCCATTTAGATATTTAAGGAATCTCTGTTTTGACTGCTGCTCTGTTTTATTTTGTTTCTGGTTTTGGGGGGTATTTTTTTTTTTCATATTTCTGATGAAGGTTTCTTATAAATCTGTAACAGACTATGTAGAAGAAGTTCCTAAACTCTGGTACAGGAGCTTGATGTTCCATCTGTTCACTTCACAACAATTTTTATTTTTAGAAGGTGGTATGTAAATCAGTAAAGTTTGGGAGATGCTGATCTAGAGAATTGGTTGCTTCAAGGGAGATTACATGCCATACAATGTTGGAGGGAGTGGTGGGGAGGAAGAAACAACAATGGCTAAGCTACATTGAGCAGGTGGATGTTGTGATGTGTAAACTGTGAATCTTCAGAGGCTCAAAGGCCATTTACTTTCAAATTAAGTGCTTGAATACGTGCAGTGACATCTTCTTTTTATTGAAATACAGTGTATACTTCTGTCTATGCATCCTAAAAAATCTAGAACTTAGCATAATATTCTGTTAATAGCTCTAGTTGCAGAGTGTTGTGATTAGTATAAGCCTTGTATCTGTGGATCTGGCTACAAAAAACAGCATCCTCTAAGATTCTTCACATTCTAATGCAACACTTGGTCTGATGATTTAAATGTGGATTCCGGCTGCTTCCTCCCTGGACAAGAGGAACTTTTGAAGAACAGATTGACAGCCACTTGGTAAAACAGAACATGGACTTGGGGGAAGATGGGGGGCATTTCCCCCCCAAAGTGGATACGTCGTAGAGACAATGCGTGGGGGGAGTGCTCAGATTTGTCCCTTAGCCCTGCTTCCTCCCTGTGGAGTAATGTTGCATGGGGGCAGGCGGGGAGGGCACTCTGTGCCTGCTGGTCAGTTTGCCCATGTGGGCTGTGTAAGGGGAGGGCAGGGAGCAGCTTCTGTTGACTCACCACACAGACCATGTGGGTAAACTGACCAGCAGACACACAGCTTCTGATGTTGCTGCTCACCCACCTCTCCATCAGACCCTTAGGTGAGCACAGTGGAACCTTGGTGGGGGGGAGCCAGTCAGATGGTCTCTGCTAGCTTTTTGGTTTTCCCCTCATGGTTTGTGTAAGGGGAGGGCAGGAAAGCAGCAACCCAGGAGAGCCTGGTGGCAGAACTGCTTTCCAAGAGTCTGTGCAGTATACAGCCCAGGTGAGTGAGTGAATTAGTCCTGGGGGAATTGGACTTGGAACTCTGGACCTGGATCAGCTGCTGGGGGAGGGGGGAGAAGAACAGGACTTCCTCTTCCCCTGGAGCAGCTGGGGTCGGGTCAGACCCACACCCAGGAACCTCCCTGGCTGCAGGAAGCTCTGTACCCCTTCCCCACTTCCTGCCCCCATCACTCCTCTGCCGCAGATGGGAGGGTCACTGTATGGGAACTGCCCCCCCACCCCGTCCACCCAACCTCCTTGCATTTGGAGCTCATTCCACACCCAGAACCTCCTCCACTGAGCCCTCTGCATTCAGACTGCCCTAGTCAAGCCCCCACCCCCGGACTTGAATCCCTACACTGCTGAATCTCATCCCCTGCATCCAGAGCCCCATCCTCCAACACATGGATCCCTGCTTCACCTCACCTCACCACCCCACCCCTTTCCCCCCCAAAATATAGAAGTCAAACTACACCTATGAACATGAAGTGGCACTGGTGACTACTTTGGAGAAGCAATTTGTTGCTGAGAGGTGAAATAAGTAAAGGGGGATATATGAACAGAAAACTAGTTTTAAAAAAAAAGACTTTGGGGATTAAGACATAAGGATTTTTCAGGGACCTTTGTTTAGACTAGCTTTCATTGGTTAGGCAAAATGAGGGTATTCCCTTGCAAACTGCACCCCAGAATCTCTCACACAGCTATCTAATCTATCAAATTGTTTTCTTTGTACTGCCAGCAATCAGATTTCAGTAGAATTTGGGGAAGGCATTAGTTGGCTAATATGACATTAACTGCAATGTTTTACTTTTTCACATTTGTCACAATAGTTAGAACTTTAGGTAGAGCTGTTGTACCTTTCTGACTTTTATTTCCAAAAGATGCTAAAAAGATTTTCAGCCGCTATTTATACTGTCATTGAACCTTCGGAGAGCTTTCTTGCTATCTATGGATCTAGTAGTAGGGCATTGCAAAAAATCAGTGCAAAGCAGATTGATTTTCCTGGTGATGGATGACTAATGTTGATAAGATAGCTTCTTATCTGCGAACAACCATGTGTCTTAAACAGAACTTCTATTACTGCCATATAAACATGTATAAATTCCATTAATAAACAACTTTCTACTGCACCTCCCCTCTTCCATACTCATTAGGGACCAGATTTTGCCACCCTTGTGCTGAATAGTAGCTTGTTCCATGAGTAGTTCCACTGAAGTCCATTTTGGAGTAAAAGTTGTAGAATCTGGCCCTATGAAGATCCACAAAGGACTCCTGACCTTTCTGCAAGGTGCTGATTTGAGTTTGGGGGCAGAGACTAAAGACGTTTTGCAGTGGGTTGATTGTGACCTTGATTGTGCAGGTAGATTAACAAAGCACAGATTTAAAAAAGGCAAAACCAATATAACAGGAAATTAATAGCTTTAAAATGTTTTTATATTGCATTACTCTAATTGTATTAAATATTGACTCATTTAGTAGCATTACCAACTTCAAAATATTTGTGCTAGATCAAGGCATTCCATTTAGAATTAGAAAATGAACTTTTTTTTTTTTTTTTTTTTAAGGGATATCATTTTGAAAGAACTATACAGTAGTAACCTTTTCTTTCAGAAACATTGTAAAATGATCTTGCACTATTTTTCTACTAAATTTAAATCTGAAGATTTAAGAGGAAAAACAATTACATTTTGAGGGTGGAATTTTCAGAAGCATCTAAGTGATTTAGGAGCATAAATACTATTGAACATTAATGAAGCTTGTGCTTCTAAGTCACTTAGAGGCTTTTCAGAATTCCACTAAAAGTTCATCAAATAACTTTTGCTTACTTAGGATGCACTGGAAAGAAAATGGAGTACTCCAGACATCAATGCTAAGAGTGATGTGGCTTAACTTTGAGATCACTTTCATGTCTATAAGTTGTATCTTTATCAGATATACCTAGATTGTATGATATTGAGATATATGTATAACTCCATCCAATATGTGTCCATATTCATTGTTTCTGTTCCTTCTCTTTCTTTATCTCTTGAGCAGAGGACACCTCTCTAAATGTTTCCATTGGTAGTAGTTTATCCGTCAAACAATCTTCCGTCTTGCATTGTAACCTTTCCCCAACCCTCATTAGGGATCCTTTTCACGAGAACTTGATAGAAGTCTAAGTTCACTATTAGTTGGGTGCCATAGTGGAAATTCCTGAAGAGTTTTGAGGGAAGGGATTTTATTTCATTGTATTTACTTTCTGATATATATGACACACACACACACACACACACACACACACACACACACACACACACACACACACACACACACACACACACACACACACACACACCCGACCGGTGAACCATTCCAGGCCTTCATCAGTTTAATCAGAAAGTTCAAATTCCATATGCTTACTCTAGTCTCAACCATATCCTCATCCACCTAAGACTGGTTTGGTTCAACTTACTGAATGCATATTTTCACATCTCAGTGAGATCTTCACATTGAAAATAACTGTGGCTTATTGTGGGAGGAAATAATGACTGGTCTTTCCATTTGGACTGTCTGTGGCATCTCAAGGACATATAAAAGTACTTAAGTGTTGTAAAGCTGAGTGATGTTTGCACACATGCTGTCTTTTGTGAGAGGCCTGATCCTACAAGCATGGTCAGAACCCTGCAGGGGAGAAGGTAGAAGAATGCCTAGTTTTAAAACGAAGCTGGGGCTTTAGCTTGCACAAGGGCTCTGAGGAGCTCATTAGTTGTGGGTCAGCCTAAGATCTTAGGCAGCTTTGCACAAGCCTATTGGTGGAAACTTTGCCACCAGTTATGTGCAGCTGAGCTGTGGCTTTGGGGATATCAGAGGCACCCAAGTACCTCGGTGAATCTAGTTCAAACAGCACATTGAGATGTTAGAATATCCATGACTACCCTTATTTGGACAATTCACAGAAATGAAGCAACCTCAAAAGGTGATCTTGTCCAACCCCATGCTCTGAGGCCATCCCTGACAGGTGTTTGTGGAATCTCCGCCATTGGAGGTTTCTAAGAACAGGTTAGACAATCTCCCTTGGAAGCCTATATGAGAACTTAACTACCCTTTTATATTTAGAAAGCTTTTCCTAATATCTAACCTAAATCTCCAATGCTGCAAACTAAGCTGATTCACTTCTTGTTCTGTCCTTGGTGGATGAAGAGAACAATTGATCATGGTCTTGTATTAAGTACTCATAAAATGAAGACAGTTGTGAGTCCCTCCAAACCTCCTCCCCCACCCCCCGTCATCTTTTCTCAAGATTAAACACAATCTGTTCTTTCATGCTCTCATAGGTTAGGTTTTCTAAAGCTTTTATAATTTTTGTTGCTTTCTTCTGGGACTCCCTCTAATTTGTTCACACCTTTCTTAAAGCGTGGTGCCCAAAACTGGACACAGTACTCCAGTTAAGGCCTCACCAGTGCCAAGTAGAGAGGAACAATTATCCCCATGTCTTACATATGACATTCCTGTTAGAATCATAAAAGATTAGGGTTGGAAGAGACCTCAGGAGGTCATCTAGTCCAACTCTCTGCTCAGAGCAGGACCAAACCCAACTAAATCATCCCAGTCAGGGCTTTGTCAAGCCGGGCCTTAATTTATATTAATACATGCCGGAATGAAATTTGTCTTTTTTTTTGCAGTGTGTCCTCGCAGTAAGGCTTAGCAAAAGCTATGTCACAAACATGTATGCTGTTCCAAACATTGAGGTTCAAGATAAACTGGAAGAAATCACAGCTTCATCCCAGTTAATACCTGTTTTATTGGGGCAGTTCTGGATTTCAGAAAAGGGTATTTCAAAATTCTTAATAGAAGTACTACAAGAAAACAAGTGTTAAACAGTAATGGTCTTCCTCAAACTGATGGTCCTTAAGGCTTTGACAACCAATCAGTATTCTTGTATGCATAACTAAAATTGGGACTTCTGTAACACTGGATACCAATATGCTGTATAAAAAATATAGACAGCATGTTTATGAAATCACCATTGTCTAAATTTCTCTTCCTGTTTCTCAAAGGAGTTGTATTAAACCCTTAAGCTCATTGCAAGAATTTGACAATTCATGGTCACTGGATTGTCTAAAAGAACTCCATATAGACTTCTCAGGGTTCAGAGTGATACTTTACGCTCTCAAGTCCTTTCTCTCCCATCTACAAGACAGAATGGTTAAAGTAGTTTACTGACAATATGGCCGTGATATTTCACATGAACAAGCAAGGGAGAACGCATTACAGCCAGCTGTACAAAGTGATTGTGGCTTCGTGGGAATGATGCATAGTACAACACATTTATCCTGTAATTCTCCACCTTTGTGGGCAAGAACAATACTGGATGACCATCTGAGACAAGATTTGTAGCAAGAACTCTGCAGCAAATATCATCTCCCTCTGTAGATATCTGGAGATAGTTGGAGTTGTGTCTTGCTGCAAATAGACCTCAGGTTTTGCTCCAGAGTAGAAGACAGCCAGTCTATCTCTGATATGTGTTCTAGTTTGGGATGTAAATCTCTTCTATGCATTCCATCTAGTTCCTCTAATTCAGGGATTTCTCAAGAAAATCAAACAAGAAAAATCTAAGTATAATCCAGTTACCCCAGTCTGGGTGAGACAAGATTGGCAGTCAGATCTACTATTGCCATAGTTTGTTTGTCTCCCTGCAATTCTGAACTGACAGACTCAGCAGGGAAGTCAGATTTGCTCTCTGGACCTAAACTCTCTCCATTTGACAGGATGGGCCATAGTATTTTGATAGACCTTGAACTGTCCTGGTCAGGAGATGGTTAAACTTGGAAGCAATCAACTCACCTACTCTAAGATCACAAATGGGAAAAGTTTTTCTCTCTGTTGGCAACTAGCAATACCTGGACACAGCTTCAGCTTCTGTTCAATCCATATTGGAGTACTTCATGTGAAATCCTTGGAACTCTTCATATTATATTCAGTAAAAGGGCATCTATCACAGTGGTTCTCAAATTTTTGTAGTGGGGTCCCCTTTCACACAGCAAGCCCTCTGAGTGCGACACCTTATAAATTAAAAACACTTATATATAAAACACTATAATAAATGCTGGAGGTGAAGCGGGGTTTGGGGTGGAGGCTGACAGGTCGCAACCACCCAGGTAATAACCTCACGACCCCCAGTTTGAGAACCCCTGATCTATCATCCATCTTGGCTCAACAGATTAGTTGAGCATAAGACTGCTGTTACAGGGTATGCTCTGTTTTAGATTCCTAAGAAGTCTTCCTTTTTTCACCTCTCTCAAGGGTGGAACCACTCTAGGATTGGATCTCTGGGTTGCAGCTCCCCTGTCTTCCAGGTAATCATGAAGGTGCCAAATATCATTGGCTCTTTTCTGGAGCCTGTGACCAACAGCTGATTGAATTGACTTAAATGTTTTATTATAACAAACCTATGGATTGTTGACTCAAAGGTACACACAAACAGAGAAAAGAAATGAAACAACAGAAACCTTAGCTGCTTTTGGCAAGTTTTTGCTAAGTTCCATTCACTCCAGACTCACTACTTGTGGGCTTGGAGAGAATGCAATAGCACAGTCTGTTTTTGTTTTGTCTCAGTTTCACTGCTCACAGATGCTTCCTCTTCCTCTCACCCTCTTTCTTCTCTAGGTATGGGATTTCAACAATTCAGTGTTGCTTTGATCCTAAGCTCTTGCTTTGAGAAAACAAAATGTTTAACCTGACAGGTGTTTTCGGGATCCTGGGTTATCTCTTTGGAGGTATATCTCTGTCATTGTTGCATTTCCTGTTTTGTTCTCCCTAATATCTTCTTTTGAGTTACGGTGACAAGAAGTCTTGTTTTTAAAGGGACAGTCCTGTTTTTTGGGACTTTTGCTTATATAGGAGCCTATTACTGTCCCGTTTTTTCACAGTTGCTGTCTGGTCACCCTACTTTGAGTTAACTCCATGTAGTTAGAATATTATCAAGCATGTAAACTGAGGTACATATATAATCAATATCTCCCTTATTTTCCACACCAAGATTTTTCAAGTGGTTGATGCTCACCTATACGTAGGCTTAGGAGGATTAAGATTTTTATTCATAAATGTCAATAAACATTGATTTCACTGTACACACACAAAGTGATGGTAAAGATACTTTCATCAGTGATATTAAAAATCTACAGAAAGGTAAAGTAAGAAATTCTTGATTTTAAGGCTCTTTATATTTTGAAATGATGTTGAATCTCAGCATCTACTGTCATTACATTACCTGACACCCCCCAGTTTTCTGAACATCTAGCGTCCCACAACTGTGAATTTAAATTGATAAAACTTAAAAAAAAAAACACCCACTTTAAAATAAACATCAGTATTATCTGTTACAATTTTATATATTAAAAAAAGAATTCTGCCAAGTCCATCAATGCGCTAAATACAGAACACACACACATCCTGATAGGACCACAACCTAATACTTAATTCATAAAACGTCCCTTTGAACCAATGGGAGAATGATCCCTGAGTAATCTCAATTGGCAGCTTTTTCTGCCATAAAAAGAGTGAGGGAGCTTCAGGCTCTTCTGACTGATCCTCTCTGAGAATTTTTTGTTTTGTTTTTTAAGAAAGTGGCCCTTCATCTTCACCTAAAACTTCTTCCCAAAGTGGTAAGAGAATTCCATCTCAACTAAGCCATAAATTTGCCTGTATTTTTTCCCTAGGCTTCATTCACACTAAGGGGAATCTAAGCTACAAATGCTGGATGCTAAAAATGCATAAGACTTATTTGAATAGGTCTAATGGTACGTCTACACTACCCGCCGGATCAGCGGGTAGCGATTGATCTATCGGGGATCGATTTATCATGTCTAGTGTAGACATGATAAATCGATCCCCGATCGCTCTGCCGTCGACTCCTGTACTTCACCGTGGTGAGAGGCAGAAGCGGAGTCGACGGCAGTCGACCCCGCGCCGTGAGGACGTGAGGTAAGTCGACCTAAGATACATGGACTTCAGCTACGCTATTCTCATAGCTAAAGTTGCGTATCTTAGGTCGATTTCTCTTCTCCCCCTTCCCCCCCCAGTGCAGACCAGGCCTAAGGAATATTGGATTCACCTAGACTGATTTTTTGTTTGTTGGTTTGTTTTTTCTTATGGAGAGAAAAAAGCAAAGCTTGGGCAATCACATCCCAATCCATCCCTAAATGAGTTAGGCTTTGTATTAAAAAATATAAAATACTCTACTGTTCCCAGAGCTGTCCGTAAGGGACAGCAAATTGGGGCGATGTCTCCAGGCCCTGAGCTTTGTGGGGCCCCACGGGCCGGCACCACATGGATGGCGCGTGAACCACTGGCTGGGGGAGGCTACCCTGAGGGAGAGCGTGTGATGCCACCACAACTGCCCCAGCTCCAAGAAGGCGGGCAGCGTGGCCCCACCCCTCTGGAGCCCAGCAGCACCACCAAGTTTGTTTACATTTACAAGAGATTATGCTGCCTGCTTCTTATTTACAGTGACAGCAGAAAGTGAGAACAGGCGTTCACATGGCACTTTTGTAGCTGGCATTGCAAGGTACTTACGTGCCAGATATGCTAAACATTCGTATACCCCTTCATGCTTTGGCCACCATTCCAGAGGACATGCTTCCATGCTGATGACACCCATTAAAAAAAATAATGCATTAATTACATTTGTGACTGAACTCCTTGGAGGAGAATTGTGTGTCTCCTGTTCTGTGTTTTACCCGCATTCTGCCATATATTTCATGTTATAACAGTCTTGGATGATGACCCAGCACATGTGGTTCATTTTAAGAACACTTTCACTGCAGATTTGACAAAACGCGAAGAAGGTACCAATGTGAGATTTCTAAGGATAGCTACAGCATTCAACCCAAGGCTTAAGAATCTGAAGTGCCTTCCAAAAGCTGAGAGGGACGAGGTGTGGAGCATACTTTCAGATGTTTTAAAAGAGCAACACACTGATCCGGAAACTACAGCACCCAAAGCACCAAAAAAGAAAATCAACCTTCTGCTGGTGGCATCTGACTTGGATGATGAAAATGAACATGCATTGGACTGCACTGTTTTGAATCGTTATCGAGCAGAACCTGTCATCAGCATGGCAGCATGTCCTCTGGAATGGCGGTTGAAGCATGAATGGAGATATGAATCTTTGTCACATCTGTCACATAAATATCTTGCGACACCAGCTATGATAGTGCCATGCAAATACTTGTTCTCACTTTCAGGTGACGCTGTAAAGAAGCAGCGGGCACCATTATCTCCTGCAAATGTAAACAAACTTGTTTTTCTGTGCGATTGGCTGAACAAGAAGTAGGACTGAATGGACTTTGTAGGCTCTAAAGTTTTACATTGTTTTATTTTTGAATGCAGGTTTTTTGTACATAATTCTACATTTGTAAATTCAACTTTCATGATAAAGAGTTTGTACTACATTGTTTTAAGTGAATCGGAAAATACTATTTATTTTTAAGTGAAAATATTTGTAAGCATAAATATAAAATGAGCACCATGTTGTAATTGAAATCAGTATATTTGAAAATGTAGAAAACATCCAAAATATTTAAATAAATGGTATTCTATTATTAACAGTGCCATTAATCATGATTAATATTTTAATTGTGTGATTAATCACGATTAAAAAAAAATCACTTGACAGCCCTAGAAGAAACTCACGGGATAAGCCACAAACAAAATTAATAGATATATTTACAGTGGTGTATTCTTACACGTACAGTAATCACCACACAATTCCTAACACGCTACAAAAGAGTAGGGCCAGGTAGAGTATACTATAACAAAACACATTGCAGTGGCTCACTGTTAAAGTGCTCTTTCATAGCCTCCAAGTCATATAGTTCCACATTGAGCTCTAGTGTCTGGTTGTTCAAATTCAGCCGATAGACACTTCACCTCTGCCATCCTGCCTTTGCTTCACATATATTATGTCGAGCACAGCACGCAGTTCTAACCATTTGGACCTCAATGAGAAAAATATCCCATTGTGTGAGTAAACAATGCCATCATCCCTTCAGTTGACCAAAAGCACATTCAACTGCCATTCTGCACCTGCTGAGTTGGTAGTTGAGTCATTCCTCATTGCTGTCAAAATGGCCAGTGTTTGGTTTCATGAGCCAAGGGAGTATGGGCTAGGTTGGGTTGCCTATGCTCAGTATTGGCATTTCAATATTCCCAATCGTAATCTGTTGGATAGGAAAGAAGGTCCCTGCTTGCAGGTTTCTGAAAATCCCCTGTCAGTGCAGCTCTCATTTTGGTATACCCCCACATGCCAGGGATGGGGCAAGCTTGGTGCGCAGATCCAGGAATATGGCCTTCCACATGTGAAAGTTCTGCAGGCACTGGTAGTTATCCAAAGCATGCATCATGATGCAATCTCACCACTTAGGGCCCAGAAGCAGCACCTCATGAACCCCAACAACAACCTGCAATTGGTTTTTGCTATGTCCCACAGTAATTTGTTCTCCAATAAATCATCATGTTCACCACTGATTTGGTTCTTTTTTTGGCTCTGCAGATATTGTGGGATCATGTGTCCTTTATTTTCAGCGCTCATAACAGATAGTGAAGAGTTATGCAGGCTCCATGCTTCTTTCAGAGATGGTGGACAGCGAGGAGGGCTGTGCGGGTTTGTGGTAATTTGAAAGAAGGTGCAAAAATTATTGGCTAGACATGGCATTATGGATGGAGGCAGTTGAAAACTGGGAAGCTGACCCCATGCTCCTAGCCACCCCTATGACTTATTTCAGGCCCATCATGCATTGCCAAAACTTCCCAAAAGACAGTGTGCTGGATGGGGGCGAGTTGCACAATGGGATAACTACCCGTAGTGTACCACACTTTGCATTGATACAAGCACTCCTGGTGAATACGTGCATCACTGACACAAGGAGCCAAGTATGCATAAACACAAGCGATTGTACTAAGTGCACTGGCTTTATGCTGACGTAATTTGTGTCGACATAACTTTGTAGTGTAAACATAGCCTGAGCACATACAGGGGCCATTCAAGGAAATGCAGGATACTCCCTTGTAACCAGAGAGAAAAATCTGTGTTCACTTTCCTCAGCCACCTTCCCCTCTTCTTTTGAGTCATAATTACAACTTTAAACCTGAGGAGGTGGTTGGTGCACCATAGCCCCACCTTCCAAACAGGTGGAGAGAGGCAGGGCACACAAGAGAGCTTTAACAGGCACTGCTGCTAGAAGGTTCTACTTGTCCAAGCTTCACTGTCAGCGCATCCCAAGTGTATGAATGTGCAGAAGTTCATCTGGAAGAACTTTGGTTACAAGCAAATAACTGATTTATTTATATATGGACAGCAAACTAGAACAACACCAATAGATCAAGCTACAGTGTTGACTGGCTACAGAATAAAAATAAAATTTCCAAATCATCCACTTCTAAGGGCTTTTCTTCCCAGAGACACTCAGGAAAATTAACATGAATTAACTGTTAACATGGATTAACTAGTCTGCATTAAACCCCTGTTAGGAGTACATTCAGTGAGAATTAAGGCCACCTTAATTTGGTTTTGTGTAAATTGCTTCCAAAGTGAATTACATTACATCCAGTTAAGGCAACTTTAATTCTGAATGAAAGCATCCACACAGTTTAATGCAGATTAGTTAATCCATATTAACAGTTGTTGTGGTTCAGTCTGAGGCCAGCATAATATGTGAATCAGTGTATTTTTGCTTTCACCATCTTCAACTATACAGTAGATTAAATTACCTTTTTTTTTTTTTTTTTTTTTACTTTACTGCTAAATAATCTGCATAAAAACACCTATAGTGCTGAGGAGCTTGGGTCAAATGAAGGATATAGTGAAAGGGATGTGTGAAAATATACTTACAGTTCATAATAACACATCTTTGTTTACAATCTGAATACTTTTTCAGCTGAAATACAGTCTGTCTTTCAGTGCACTATTTAAAGCAAATTGGAATTTATCAGACAAATAAAACAAAGCAAATATTTTCAACTGTAACTGATATTATCTTGCCCCACCTAGTTCAAGTAATATACGTATACTAAGTTACTGTATTAGATTATTGGCATCTACATAAGGTGTTTCAGAAAACTTACTATTTTAATTTCTGTCAAACTGAAGCAGTTCTGTTATAGCAACAAATCAGTTTAGCAATTTTTTTTTTTTTTTTTTGAGCAGTGAACATAATGTTCTGTCATGCAGAACTTGGCTTACTTGGCTGTAAGAGTACAATGTAAGTTCATTAGCTGATACAGCAGCTTTGTTTTTCAAAGTAATTAGGACTTGCTATTGCTTTCTCCTAGGGAGTGAATACACTGATCTACAATTTTTGAGAAGTCGTCTGCTTCAGAGATAAAATGTGCTATTTATTCTGTATTTTGATGTGCTGAATTCAAATATGACAATTAAAACAACTGGCTACTGTTTCTAAGATATTTAAGTTTTTACATTTTATGTCTATGTATATTGTGTAGATAGTAGAGTTTTAATCATAAATTGTAAACCTAGGTCTTTTCATGTGTTTATGGTTGCTTTACATGATAATATTTCACCTGTCCTGTTTATGCAACACTTTAAAAATCAGCAAAAGGGTTATATAAATAAAATTTATTATGAAACAAAAGGCAAAAAACTATTATGTACATAGTTTAGTCCTATTCAGTGTCTACTTGGCGCTTCTTGGCTTGTCTCTTGTATTCATTAAATGGAGCATCACTTGTCACTGTCCAGCAATAGTCTGCAAGCATTGATGGGCTCCATTTGCCCTGATAGCGTTTCTCCATTGTTGCAATGTCCTGGTGAAATCGCTCGCCGTGCTCGTCGCTCACTGCTCCGCAGTTCGGTGGAAAAAAATCTACATGAGAGTGCAAAAAATGTATCTTTAGTGACATGTTGCAACCAAGGCTTTTGTATGCCTTGAGGAGGTTTTCCACCAACAACCTGTAGTTGTCTGCCTTGTTGTTTCCGAGAAAATTTATTGCCACTAACTGGAAGGCTTTCCATGCCGTCTTTTCCTTGCCGCGCAGTGCATGGTCGAATGCATCATTTCGAAGAAGTTCACGAATCTGAGGACCAACAAAGACACCTTCCTTTATCTTACCTTCACTTAACCTTGGAAATTTTCCACGGAGGTACTTGAAAGCTGCTTGTGTTTTGTCAATGGCCTTGACAAAGTTCTTCATCAGACCCAGCTTGATGTGTAAGGGTGGTAACAAAATCTTCCTTGATTCAACAAGTGGTGGATGCTGAACACTTTTCCTCCCAAGCTCCAATGACTGTCGGAGTGGCCAATCTTTCTTGATGTAGTGGGAATCTCTTGCACGACTGTCCCATTCGCAGAGAAAACAGCAGTACTTTGTGTATCCAGTCTGCAGACCAAGCAAGAGAGCAACAACCTTCAAATCGTCACAAAGCTGCCACTGATGTTGGTCATAGTTTATGCACCTCAAAAGTTGTTTCATGTTGTCATAGGTTTCCTTCATATGGACTGCATGACCAACTGGAATTGATGGCAAAACATTGCCATTATGCAGTAAAACAGCTTTAAGATTCGTCTTCGATGAATCAATGAACAGTCTCCACTCATCTGGATCGTGAACGATGTTGAGGGCTGCCATCACACCATCGATGTTGTTGCAGGCTACAAGATCACCTTCCATGAAGAAGAATGGGACAAGATCCTTTTGACGGTCACGGAACACGGAAACCCTAACATCACCTGCCAGGAGATTCCACTGCTGTAGTCTGGAGCCCAACAGCTCTGCCTTACTCTTGGGTAGTTCCAAATCCCTGACAAGGTCATTCAGTTCACCTTGTGTTATGAGGTGTGGTTCAGAGGAGGAGGATGGGAGAAAATGTGGGTCCTGTGACATTGATGGTTCAGGGCCAGAAGTTTCATCCTCTTCCTCTTCCTCGTCTGACTCAAGTGAGAATGATTCTGGTGCATCAGGAACCGGCAGTCCTTCTCCGTGGGGTACTGGGCGTATAGCTGATGGAATGTTTGGATAATGCACAGTCCACTTTTTCTTCTTTGACACACCTTTCCCAACTGGAGGCACCATGCAGAAGTAACAATTGCTGCTATGATCTGTTGGCTCTCTCCAAATCATTGGCACTGCAAAAGGCATAGATTTCCTTTTCCTGTTCAACCACTGGCGAAGATTTGTTGCACAAGTGTTGCAGCATATGTGTGGGGCCCACCTCTTGTCCTGATCTCCAATTTTGAAGCCAAAATAAAGGTGATAGGCTTTCTTAACCATAGTGGTTATACTGCACTTTTGTGATGCAAAAGTCACTTCACCACAAACATAGCAGAAGTTATCTGCACTGTTCACACAAGTACGAGGCATCTCTGCTCACTTTGGCTAAACAGAAATGTGTCCCTTTGCAAAATCAAACCCTGACAAATAAGAGAGCACGACACTGTATGATTTCTAGAGCTGATATAGGGCAATTTGTTCAGCAGAGTGATGTAAGCTTCGTTATGATTGCATCATCCATGACTTCTAGGAATAACATGATGCAATTCATATCATGTATGATGCAATACCAGCTTCAGATTGCATCATTCATTGTTTTGCCTAAAAAGCAAGTACTGTCCAAACCCAGTCATAGATTTATTCATAGATCCAGTCAAAGATGTATTTTAGTCATTTCTGGTTTAAATTGAGATCCCTTCCCTTTATAACTCACTTATCCTCCGCCATTCCCAAGTCAAGGGTCGTATATACTGACCCAATAGCATACCCTGAAAACTAGAGCCAATCAACAATTTTAAGCATCATTTTCGTTCTCAGTGACCCAGAATTAGTAAAGTTTGACTACATTTATTTCAGAAGCATTTTGGCTGTAGAGCAGTGATATTGATGGTGGGTAAAATTTTCAGATGTTCCTAGTCCTACTTTCAAATACCTACGCAGAGGGATTTAAGGACATAAAGTAAGCAAACCTCTGGAATTAGATCAAATGTTTCATTTGTGGAGAGGCTGCTGTTTACACAGAGAAACTTCTGAACCCAATAAACTAAATTACAACAACTTTTTAAAAAGAATTTGATCTGTAGTGTTTAGTATTTTGAAATCTTTTCCAGAGCAAATAGCACAGTGCTTTCAGATTAGATTTACAGTCATCATTAATCAAAGAAATAGGCTGACCGTCCTGCCATGATTGTGGATTCTTACCATTTTTTTTCTCTGGAGAAACAATTAGTCTCTGGTTAAAAGCCAGATATCTGCTGTTTGGTAATATAATACTTTTTGTATAACTTTTTTTTTAGTTTAAAAGCTTTCCATTCATTTGGAAGTCAACATGCTTCAAAAGCCAGCTTTAAGTTTAACACATCCAACAAATTTCAGACCTTACTTAATGGGACACTATCAATTTGAAATCTAGTCACCTTAATTTAAAAACAAACACCTCTTTTGTGCCCCCCAAACTCTCAAGTGCTGTAAAATGCTCCTGACTTCCCTGTCATTTTACACTTGCATTTATTATTGTATGAAAGCCCATGCAAACAGGGAATATTAAGTTGGGAATATAGTTGCATAAATTACACAATATAAATTGTACAAGAGAAACATGTTTTTTTCTGTTACAGTAATAGAATCATAGAAATGAAGGGCTTGAAGGAAACTTGAGAAGTCATCAAGTCCAGCCCCCTGTGATGATCTCTGATAAGTGTTTGTCTAACCAGTTCTTAAGAACTTCCAGTGATGGGGATTCCAGAACTTAACTGTCCTTAAAGTTAGAAAGTTTTTTCCTAATATCTAACCTAACTCTCCCTTGCTGCAGATGAAGTCCATTATTACTTGTCCTACCTTCAGTGGGTATGGGGAACAATTGATCTATGTCCTCTTTATAACAGCCCTTAACATATTTGAGGACTATAATCAGGTCATCCCTCAGTCCTTTCTTTTCTCAAGACTAAATGTTACTCATCGGGGAATTTTACACCACTGTGCACGTGCAGAATTCATGTCCCTGCAGAATTTTTCCCTACAGAATAATACAGTCTGCCTGGTAGGTGCTGCAATTATACCTTTTGCCTATACCTTCCTCATAGCACCCTACCCATGGGGCCAGGTGAGGAGGCATGGGATATGGGATGGACAACACAGGCATCACAGACTAGGGTTCAGAAGAGCTAGTGGGGTGGACAGACTGGGACAGGGGGCACAGGAGCTAGTGGGGTAACAGCATTGAGCCAAGGGATGAATAGGAATGATGGTGTGGGGACATATGAGGACAGGGGAAGACTGAATGGGAGAGGGTAGGAGGTCAGCCAGGGTCTGCATGGGGGAGGCTCCCCAACTCCATAACAACCCCCCCAAACAAAATATTTCTCCCACCCACACCCAACAATCCTCCAGATTCACTCCCAGGCTCCTTCCCAGCAATTCCCTCTCCCTCAGCTCCTCCATTATCCCAGAATCCCCCAAGCCTTTGCCCTGCTTGTGTGGGGTTCAGGAAACACGTTTCTGTAGTGTAATCCATTTAAACTATTACTCAAAGTTCTGTATTAATATGCCTAGTAAGGAATCTATCTGTCAAAAAACCTTTCCTGAATCTTTTTTGTTGTCTGTATTGTTAGACATACTTGCTGACAGGTATTTGAAAGAAATTACAAAAATAATTGAAACTGGTGTGATTATATTGTTGTTTTGACAAATAAGATATGCAGAATTTTAAAATATTGTGTGCCTAATTTTTATTTTTTTGGTGCAGAATTCCCCCAGGACCCAGGAATAAAAAATGCCCAGTTTTTTAACCTTTCCTCATGTTTTTTAAACTTTTTGTCATTTTTGTTGCTGTCCTTTGGACTCTTTAGTTTGTCCAGATCTTTCCTAAAGTGTGGTTTCTAGAATTGAACACAGTACTCCAGCTGAGGCCTCACCAACATAGAGTAGAGTGGGACAATTACCTCCCTTGTTGTACATAAAACACTCTTGTCAATACATCCCTGAATGACATTTACCTTTTTTTGCAGCTGCATCGCATTGGTGACTCATTCAATTTGTGATCCACTGTAACCCCCAGATCCTTTCCTCGTAGGTCAGGTTTTCTAAATCTTTTATCATTTTTGTTGCTTTCCATTGGACTGACTCTCTCCAATTTATTTATATCTTCCTTAAAGTGTGGTACCCAAACTGGACACGGTACTCCAGCTGAGGATTCACCAGAGCTGAGTAGAGAAGAACTGTTCTCTCCCATGTCTTGCTTATGATACTTCTGTTAACACACCCCAGAATATTAACCCTTTTTTTTTTACTGTGTTATATTGTTGGCTCATGTTCAATTTGTGATCCATTATAATCACCAGATTTTTTCTTCAGTGCTACTGCCTAGCCAGTTGTTCCTCATTTTGGAGTCATTCACTTTATTTTTCTTCCTAAGTGCAAAGTACTTTGCACTTGTCTTTATGGAGTTTTATCTTGTTGATATCAGAACAATTATCTAATTTATCAAGGTCCTTTTGAATTCTAATCCTCTCCGTCAAGTGCTAGAAACCTCTCTCAGCTTGGTGTCATCTGCAAATTTAATAAACACACTCTCCAGTCCATTACCTAGGTCATTAATGAAAATATTGACTAATACTAGACCCAAGACGGACTCCTGCAAGAGCCCACTAGAGACATCCTCCCAGTTTGACAGTGAACCATTGATCATTGCCCTTTTAGTATGTTTTTTCAACCAGTTTTGCACTCACCTTATAGTAATGTAATCTAGACCCCATTTTCCTAGTTTGCTTATGAGAATGTCATGTGAGACTGTCAAAAGCCTATTAAAATCAATATATATCAAATCTACTGCTTCCCCCCCATACACTAGGCCAGTTACCCTGTCAAAGGTGGAAATTAGGTTGGTTTGGCATGATTTGTTCTAGGCAAACCCATGTTGGCTATTACTTATCACCCTATTATTCTGTAGGTGCTTACAATTTGATTAATATTTTTTTCCACTATGTTGCCAAGTATCAAACTTAGGCTGACTGATCTATAATTCCCCGGTTCCTTTTTATTCTGTAGCTGCACCACTTATAACTAAGAATCTTACTACAGTTTCTCTTTCATCCTTTATTTATTTAAATATTGTGGACCCCAATTTTTAACTCACTGGCAAAAAAAGCCATATCTGGCAGTTAGTTATGGAATTGACTATTTTATATTTCAGAACTATTTCAAAAAGATGAAAGTCTGACTGTCAGAGACTTAAACATTTAAAACTAAGTTTCTGCATTTAAATTTATCACCTAATCAAATTGCTCCTCTTGGTGTGCAAGACTAATTACACCACATGTGGTATTCTGTGACTAATTGCAGTAATGGAAGCTAAAGTATTGTCAGTTTCTTTCTTCCCAGTATATAGCAATTATATAAAAAAGTAGCTAAACAGCATCTTTTAATGTGTTGTCAATAATGGATGATCAAGTTAATGCAACATTATTTTTCACTAACTGCTCCATGTATTATCTAATCTTTCCATTTTCCATTTTTATAATGAGTGGAAGAAGGTAGAACTACATTCTTTCAATGAGGAAGTTCTGTGAACTGGCTCTTAGACCTGGATCCACAAAAGAACTTGTGGGTTGCAACCTTCAGTGTCACAGCATTTAACATTTAGATGCTTAGAAAATCCTAGGAACGCTACTGCCATCCACAAAGCCTGAGTTAGGTACCTTTATACAATAACGGAGGAGAAATAGGTGCCCAGGAATGTGATTCACAAAAAGTAGTACTTTAGGCGGGGAGCCTGCTATGCTAGTCAATGGGACATACCGACAAAAGGGGTATGTCCTAAGCCCCATCCCTCTGGCAAAGATAGGCATCTCAGTCCAGGCTGCAGGGAGGTGCCTGTCTTTTCTGAGACCAAGGTTCAATTCTCCCCTCTGTTTGACAGGGAGAAGGGATTTGAAGAGGGGTCTCTCTTTATCAGGCGAGTGTTCAAACCACTGCACTATAGGATATTCTGATGTAGGGCTCCCTCAGTCTTTCTTGTTGAAGCTGTTCCACTGTGTATAAATAATGAAAAAGAGATTGGACCAGTGGGACTGGACCCTGAGTCTCCCTCCTTCTAAATGAGTGCCCTACCCACTGGACTACAGAGTCATTCTCACTCTTTTGCATGCACACTGTCTCTTGCCCAATGACTGTTCCACTATGGATAAATAAATAATTAGAGTGGTGAATTGAACTGGGTCTCCAACATTTCAGGCAAGTGCTCTACCCACTAAGATGTTATAAGGTGCTAAAAGTTATAAGGTGGGCAACACTATCTACTCCTCAGTCAGATTTTGAATGGAACCTGATCTGGTAGATAACCTCTGAGCAGACATTCTGGTTTGGGACCTGCACGTGAGATAGGTGGGTGAATGCCTATCTTCCTGCAGCTTATGGTTTATTTTGGGACTTAATTGGGAGATAGGTGTCCAGAGGCCTAGTGTGAGGCTGCAGTGCACATGCCCAGAAGCAGAAACTTAGGTATCTAGTTAACTTTTACACTGAAAAATTAGACATCAAGTGAATTTAGGCACCTTCAAAATTCAGTGAGAGTCTTGTGGATCTCAGTGGAACCTAACACTGGGACTTAGGTGCCTAAACCCAGACTTAGGTACCTAAGTGTGGAGTTTACGTGCCTAAATATCTTTGTGGATTGGTGCCTTAGTGAAAATTCCAGAATTGATGGATTTAGAAAAGTATGTATTTTAAACCTCATTTGTGAATTTCCCTTTGAACAGAAGCAAGCCTCTTTTTAGGATTAAATTTTGCCCTCATTGGGTGCAGTGTTGAGCCATCGTGTTCCATGAGAAATTTGGATGGAAATTCTACCTTTAGTGTAGATTTACACAGAACAAATCTTATGGTGGTGTATAGGGAACATACACTGTATGTTGCCTTGCATGGGTATAAATAGCAATGTAGAGGGTGAGGCACTGCTTTGGCAAATAAAGTACAAACATACCAGAACCCTAAGATATATATCCTACACAACTCTCTAAGTGCCCAAGTGGTGCCTCCCCTCTCTATACGGTTATTTTTAGCAGTGTTGTGTCCCGCTGCCATAGGGAAAAATTCTGGCAGTGTAAAGTTTCTGGAGCCTTTTCCCATTGTCTCCCCACTACCAGAGCCTTTCCTCACTACAGTGAAAGGATCCATGTGGGGAGCTGCCTTAGTCTTTCACTGCCGCATGTAGCTACACCCCACAGCATTGATGCAGCCGGCCTTTCACAGCAGCATATAGCCACCCTGCATGCCGCCACTAGTGATGTGCAGTGTAGTCATACCTTTTGAGAAGCAGAAAATGTACTAATAATGGGGGATTTCAACTATACTCATATTGAACAGGTATGTCATCTCAGGAAGGGATGCAGAGATAACATTTCTAGACACCATAAATTATTGCTTCTGGAGCAGCTTGTCCTGGAACCCACCAGGGAGAGACAATTCTTGATTTAGTCTCTAGTGCAGGGATTGGCAACCTTTGGCACACAGCTCGCCAGGTAAGCACCCTGGCGGTCCAGGCCGGTTTGTTTACCTGCCACGTCCACAGGTTCGGCCGATCGCGGCTCCCACTGGCTGCGGTTCACCGTTCCAGGCCAATGGGGGCTGCGAGAAGTGGCGTGGGCTGAGGGATGTGCTGGCCGCCGCTTCCACCACCCCCATTGGCCTGGAGCGGTGAATCACGGCCAGTGGGAGCCGTGATCGGCCGAACCTGTGGACGCGGCAGGTAAACAAACCGGCCCGGGCCGCCACGGGGCTTACCTTGGCAAGCTGCGTGCCAAAGGTTGCCGATCCCTGCTCTAGTGGAACACAAGATCTGGTCTAGGAAGTGAATATAGCTGAACCGCTTGGTAATAGCAACCATAATGTAATTAAATTTAACATCCTTGTAGGGGTAAAACTGCCAGAGAAACCCACCATAGTAGCATTTAACTTCAAGAAAGGACACTACATAAAAATGAGGAAGCTAGCTAAACGGAAATTAAAAGGAACAGTCACAAGAGTGACATGCCTGCAAACTGCATGGGGACTAATTAAAAACACCATTATAGAGGCTCAAACTAAAAGTATAACTGGGTTCAAAATAGAATAAGATAAGTTCTGGAAGATAGGTCCATCAATGCGTATTAGTCAAGATGGTCAGGGAAGCATACCCATGTTCTGGGTATCCCTAAACCTCCAACTGCTAGAAGCTGGGACTAGATGACAGGGGATGGATCACTCAAAATTGCCTTGTTCTGTTCATTCCTTCTGAAGCACTTGGCACTGGCCCCTCAGAAGACAGGATTCTAGTCTAGATGGACTAGTCTGAGCCAGTATGGCTGTTCTTATGTTCTGAGCATATTCCTTTCTGAATTTTTCTGCCAAGGGGACTCTGCAGGGTGTGGTGGCCATCTTACTCTGTGGGGTGGGGTTACGTGCCATGTCTCTGAGTCCTGCTTTTGTTCCTTATGTGTGCATGTGAATGGGAAGAACAATTTCTGTGCCCTTTTACAGATAGGGACTGAAGGGAGGATCTTTGCGCCCTTCTCCTCTAGCCTTTGTACAAGG
The DNA here is from genome assembly GCF_028017835.1 of Emys orbicularis. NCBI lineage: Eukaryota > Metazoa > Chordata > Testudines > Emydidae > Emys > Emys orbicularis. The sequence continues at coordinate 89,724,162 of NC_088687.1, read as the reverse complement.
TTCTGTCACATTCTGGCTCTTAATGTTTTAAATTTTCATTACTAACCTGTGGACTACTTTTAAAGCTCTAATTTTGTTAAGAAGATAAAGACAGATTGAAAACAATTGCTTTCAACTACCTTTTCGGTTTACCTGACAAAGTATTTAATAAAAGCTCTAAAACAATTGCTGTCTAGATTAGCTCTTGGCCATTTCCACTGCTAGTTTTTGCTAGCTGCTACTTAAATAAAGCTGATTACGGTAAACTGATGATGAACAACCTTTAAAGTGTTTAGCCAGCAACTTTGGCTAACTTTTTATAATTAAAGTTAATGAGTATAATTACCCTCTAGATCTTTCACTCTTTCTGGGGACCTGTCCAATATATAGTAAACACTCCCAATTTCCTAACTTGGAACACTGACACCAAAAATATTCTTTTTATACACAAACACCTGAGCTAAAACTGTACTATTCAGAAGATTTTTTTTCAATTGGATAGCTCTTTTTCAAACATGCAATTAATTTTTAAATGCTGTCGTCAGAATCTTAAATATTCATGCAGATTTATAGTATGCAGTATACAGATGACATAATTGATACAACATCTGAGAAAGGAGCAATTCTAAAAGCATAAGAAAGATTAAGGGAAACGGGCAGTGAGGGTGAAAAAAATCTGAAACCTTGGGTTCTGAAGGTTAAGATTCTCAATGCATATTTAGGTGCTTAAATATGTAGAACAAGCTTGACTTTTAGGTGCAGAGCTCTTGCAGCTCCCGTTGCTCATTACCTTAGAAAGTCGGGCAACCTTTACTGTGGCACCTAAAGAAAAAGAAATTTTGGATAGTGTACATAGTTTGAAGAAAGCTTGCATGGTTTTCTCCTTCATGTTGTACCCTACCTATAGAAGAATGCTTAAACAAACAAACCCAAAACATTGATAGGTGCACTTCTATGCAATACATGCATTCCTCTGTGTGTGTGTGTGTGCTCTATTAATAATATTATAATTGGATACTCTTCAAAGTTTCCATATAGTTAAAATTAAATTGAAATCTTGTACATATTTGAAGAAATTCGGTCGTAAATGTGGAATAAATGATTTTGTGGGAAAGACCAGACTTCATAACTAAACCTTAACTCATTATTAAGAAGCTAGACCCTCCACTCTGCACAAAATAAATAGGGAAACCAAATTTAAGCAATTAAGAAAGCTTAATATAATGAAGGTACGTTTGCATATACAATATGAAACTTGATATACTACAGACTCCAAATAAACTACTATTTTTTCCCTATACATTCTTCCTCTCACCCCCCCCCACCCCCAAAATCTTTAAGCCTGTAGTCCTCATCTCAAAGAAACTAAGGTTTTAGTCTTAATAAATAATAAAGATGTGAACAATATGGTATCCTTTGAAAGTGCCATAACATACTTTTGTAGTGAGCATATTCATACAGTATAATCAATCATTTCCATCATAATAGTAAATAGAAAAATCACTACTAAATTCAATAAAGAAATTATAGTACTATAAAGTGTTAGTACAGATGCTAGTTTGAAATCTATAATTCATATTCTAAAGCCTAATTTCGAAAAGGGATTCGGTAAGAGTTGAATCATTCATAGTCATTGTCATACAATCCCTATGACATTACAGAAATTATAAGTGTAGAAATGAAGGCTGTAGTCAGCATTTATTATAAAAGCTGGTGGTTTAAACGCAAATAAATCTATACATTTTTAATAGTGTTTTTTTTAATCTCTGTTAGTTTACTAGGTTTATGCCTTCTCTGATGAGAACCTGTTTGGGTTAGATGCTTTTCATTTAAACAAAAGGGTTACCAAGCTGTAGGATCAAAAACTGTCAGGTCTTGTTAGGCTGTGTTTAAATGAGGAAAGAGGGGGGATTAATAGAACTCCAGTGCTCTGATGTTGACTTCCAAATTACAAAGTAATTCAGAAGATTATGAAGTTCTTAAACAAAAGATGAAGAATAAAAGGAGCATTAATGTGCTAACGTGTGCATAAGCAAATCCAAGGGAAAATGTCACCATAAAAAAGTGATTATGATCTAAGTGGCATAACTGCAACTTGGGATAGTTTCATAAGACTTGTTTGAACTATCTAATAGATCATATACATAGGAGAGAGGGAAAAGGAAGAAGTGGAGAAATTGTTGTATGTCAAAAAAATAGTGAAATATGCGGAGACTACTCTGACTAGGTCCCTTCCTGAGTTACGTCAAAGTATCCCAAAATGTACTGAATTCAGTTTTGCCGCACCTTTACTAGGTTTCTTTTTGATGTAATTTTGTGTTTGCATTTAGTTTTATATTTTAGTGCAGTGTTTCTCAACATTTTTGTGCTGGCAACCCCCTTTGGACTTAAAATGATTTGTGACCTGCATACTAAGACTTTAAATATCATTAAGTAAATTATTAATAATATTCAGGCCGGTGCTAGAGGTTGGCAAGAAGGGCAGTTGCACGAGCCCCACACTACATGGGACCCCACAAAGCTAAGGTACTTACTTGAGCCCTGGGTGGTGTGACTCGGGCTTTGGCTTTGGCTGAAGCCCGAGCCCGGCCGCCCCAGGGGCTGAAGCATGTAACTTAGTGTAACTGGGCCCCCTGTGGAATGGGGCCCCAGGCAGTTGCCCTGCTTGCCACCCCCTAATGCTGGCCCTGCACTTGTGACCCCCCCCTAAACCCATCTTGTGACCCCCCAGGTTGAGAAACGTTTTAGTCTAATCTTAGTGACTGTCAGCTAATTCCTTTAGAAAGTTCTGATTGTCATTTGTTTAATCTTCTGGTTACTTTTGATTTCTTAATAAAAGCAGAAAAGCTCCTCCAAAGATAAGAAAATTGTTTTTCCTTGCCAATATCATCCTCTTTCTGGTGTTTTTCAAAATCAGAGAGCTGGTGTATCTTGCTTTTGGCTTCCATCTGACTGAGTACCCTGCAGGGTGTTTCCATTTGTAACTTGTATAAGACTTTTTACAGGCATTTATGTTATCCTAATCAAAGAAACTGGTACTTTGTTTTGAGAGAGAATAAAGTCTCTCAAAGCTTATTTTATATTGGAAAATATTAAAATTAGACAAGGGAAAATTAATGCTGACATTCTCTCTCGCTCTTGTATTACAAGGACCATGTCAAATTATTCTTCTGCCAACAGCTTATATTTTAGTTTTAGGGGAAAAATAAACCTGTACATGGACTGCATTGCAAGTGTGTGTTTACAGCCAAATGTTGATGGTTACAAAACCCTAAAACTGGAGTTCTTAATGGAGCTGTTGACAATCAAAATGCAGTTAGTCATAAAAATATAATCAATGGGATGAGGATTTTGGTTTTGCTTGTGTCTTGGCTTTTGCTGTTCATTGTCTGTTTAATCTTACATCTGTTGAAACTGATGTCAGGTGTGCTATTGTCATCAATAGAGGACTTAAACCCTAAATGTGTTAACAAATTACAAAAAAGAAAATAGCATAGTATTTGAGGTGTAAAGTTCATTTTTAGGATGAAGAAATCCTTGAAATTAGTGAGTGAGAATCTCTTTAGCATTAGAACTCTGATAATAATGTGCATATGGAATGAAGCAATTACACTTACCTTTGGGGATGGGAGGAAGTCAGTTATGTTTTGCAGATGAAGAAATGCACACAATAAGAGTTCAATCTACTAGTGACAGTTACTTCCTAACTGTTTTTCATAGCCCTCAAAACTATGCATAGGATTTGCTTACTCTTGCTAATCTCATTGGAACCTTAGTAGCAGAAAGGATCTGTCAGAATCATTTATTAATAATTATTAATTATTATTATTCATTATTTATTTGTATTACCATATCACTGAGGTGTTGCACGAAGATAGAAGAAAAAGATGGTTCCTTCCCCAAAGAGTTTACAATTTAAGTATAAGAGAAGAGACAACAGATGAAGGAGCACAAGGAAACAATGAGACAACATTGTCTAAATAGACACAAGGTGAGGGAAGGTGTAGACCACACACAAGCAGAATTAACAATGTGATGGCAGCAAATGTCATTCTAATTCCGCAATTTTTGGAGTGAGGGGGTACATTTATTTCGGAGGGTATCAGATAAATGGAAAGAAAAGGGAAGGGAAGGTGGGTGAGGGGGACAGGCCAGGAAGAATTGATTGGGGGGGGCAGGAATGAAACTCAACTGAAGAGATTTTGAGGGAAATGGAAGGTTTGAGAAAACAGCCAGTCAACAATTTGCTCCTGCAGTTTTGCAGGTAAAATCACATCCTAAAACTCAATGTATGTGTATGGTTTGCTCCCGTTTACTGCCTAGTAACTAGTTGTTGAGAGTTTCAATTTAATTCTAGGTTCAAGATATACTGTAGGGAGTTGCTTACTTTAACTAATGACTGTGATTTGGCCAGTTGGATAATACAGGTCCCCAGGTTATATCTTGAATATACACCGCTACCTCAATATAACGCGACCCGATATAACACGAATTCGGATATAATGCTGTAAAGCAGTGCTCCGGGGGGGCAGGGCTGCACACTCCAGTGGATCAAAGCAAGTTCAATATAACGCGGTTTCACCTAAAACGCGGTAACATTTTTTGGCTCCCGAGGACAGCATTATATCGAGGTAGAGGTGTACTCTCAAGGTCCTTGAAATTAAATACATGCTTAAAATAGCTGTAATCTCATATTTTGTATTCCATAATTATAGCTTGACCATTTCTGATCTTTAACAAATGTTAAAATAATCTTGTCATGAATATTAATTTACTACATCACAAATTGCAAAATTACCATTGTTTTACATACATGTATTAATATAATAAATTGTAGGATCTGCTTTATACAGTAATAATTTCAATACAGAGGATCATGGTGTAGTTTCTGGTATTGACAAAGCTTTTTATAGTCTGTTTTTACATGTGTGTATGAAAATGAAAGAGTTACTTCATCTTTTGTTAGTCCTGCTGAACCAATGGTTTGGAGATCTAACAGCTAAGTGCATGCTCTAATGCATTTTGCATTAGCCCTAATTATGGGAAATCATAATCACTCCTTGCCATAAACAGGTTTACTGTAGTAATAAATTTTATCTACTTTTCCAGTGAAGTCATATTTTCTTATATATACACTTCATAATAGTAATTTCCTAATTGAAGAGGTTATCTCATTTCATAATATATTTGGATAACAACTTTGAAAGTGGACTCTGTGTATGTAATATCCCACTGATATTCAGAGATTGCTTAGTGCTGAAAATATATGCAGTAAATATAGTCTAAAACTGTATGCATTGTATCAGCAAGTGAGGAAACTGACTATGAAGGGGTAACAGCAAAACTGACCATACACAAAGTCCTGACATATGCACAAACCAAATAACTGTAAAGAAACATTTTTAATAGCTTTCATTCAGCGGAACTTGTGTTATTTGTTAACAACTGTAAGTACAACATTTCAGATAGAAATGACATATGAATTCATTTGTTATATATTGAATAAGTCTAACTTAGTATTTGAGTGTGACAGCATGGCCTGTAGTGGTGCCTAGTGGTCAGCCCATGCCATATTGTGGCTTGACCCTTTAAAGTTTGAAAGGTCCAACTTTTATATATATAAAATAATAACTGCCTGAATTACCTTCCTCCATGAGGAAAGCTGGGGGCTCTTGCCATAAGAAGAGTCAGAGTGACTGGTTAACTCATGACCCTGCTCCAAAGAGGAGAGCTGCAGAGGGACTTCCAATTTGAGGGAGTGGCCATTTGAAGCACCATACCAGCTCCAGGAAGGAAGCTGGGGGAGGAGAGGGTCACCTGAACTGGGATTAAGAGCTGACCAGGACTCTTGTAGGGACCCAGAGCAGTGTGACCCCCGGCAACTAACAAAGTAAGTCATCCTTTGTGGGGGGGAAAAAAGGGGGGAAAAGTAATAAATCAGACCCTGTATAGGGGGTGCATGTTTCTGAACCAGCCTATTTTTTGAAAGAACCCTAATGGGGTGCTGAGTGCAGTGCACCTGCATGACCACAAGGGGCCGTGCTGGAGAGGCTCACCCGTGACATTGAGATTGCTGTTGTGTTGGAAATCAGCAGCTTTGGTTACTAGCATTGTAGAGCCTCTCTGTATATAACTGGCTCTGAGCAATGCCCCTTCTAGAATTCCATACTTCATCGTTACTAAATATATATTCTTCAGGTGCTTGTCCATGTCTCTATGTCTCTTTCTATAAATTTAAATATGTATTCCACTCCATGTGCTTGAGGTTCGAGTCTTTTTATACTGCGGCTTCTGTTAGGGTCAGGCATGTGCCCTGAGGTTACCTCTGTACTGTCTTTAGCAGTGTGTAACAGAGACCTCAGAGATTCCTCACTCAGAGGGTGGGAGAACCTAACCATGCCCAGTTATCTACACTGGCTGTTCCAGAATAGGCCCCACTTCCTTACTATTTACAAGGGAGTCCTGACCTTTGTGGGTCAGCTTAAGTCTCTCCAGATGTGGAATCAAGATAAAAATCACACATCTCAACATATTTGAGGATACTCCCTCCCTCTGGCCCTAATAGAAGGGGTGGGAGTGAGTCTACAGTCTTTCCAACGACCCTGCAGCATCATAACGGGTTTTGAGAAATTGCTGTTGCTGGGACTCTGATAGGGTTGTCAATCCTCCCGGTTTCGCCGGGAGTCTCCTGGAATCGGGTTCTATCTCTTGGAGGTTATTGAAGCCAAACCAGGAGATTTTGGCTGCTAAAAGTCTGGTGGCTAGGGGGCTAATGGGGCTAAGGCTGGCTCCCTGTTTGCCCTGTCCCTGCACCGCTCCTCAAAGTGCCTGGCACATCCCTACAGCCCCTGGTGGGAGGCCGCAGAGGTCTCTGCGCGTTGTCCGAGCGCCGACTCAGCAGCTCCCATTGGCCGGGAACTGCGGTCAATGGAGTTGTGGGAGCAGTGCCTGCAGGCAGGGGCAGCACGCGGAGCCCCCTTCAGCCACCCCCCCCCCCCGCCCCTCCAGGCACCACAGGGACATGCTGGCCACTTCTGAGAGCAGCATGTAGAGGGGGCAGTGCACAGAACCCCATGGCCCAGCTTTCCTCGGGCAGCTCCTGGTTGGCAGCGCAGCGGGGCTAAGGCAGGCTCTGCCCCCGCAGCTCCCATTGCCTTAGCCCCGCTGTGCTGCTGACTGGGAGCTGCCCGAGGTAAGAGCTGCCCAGCCGGAGCCCACACCCCTTACCCACTCCTGGAGCCCGCACCCTGCACTTCACCCACTGCCCCACCCCAACCACCTGCCCCAACCCTGAGCCTCTTCCCAGAGCCCGCACCCTGCACCTGCTCCTGCACTCCTGCCCCAGTCTCAGCCCAGAGCCCCCTCCCACACTCCGAACCCCTCGGCCCCAGCGTAGAGCCCTCACCCACTCCCGCATCCCAACTTCCTGCCCCAGCCTGGTGAAAGTGAGGGGGGGATGGAGTGAGTGAGCGGGACCTTGGGGAAAGGGAGAGGTGGGGCCATGGCAAGGGTGTTTGGATTTGTGTGATTAGACAGTTGGCAACCCTAGCCTCTGACTCAGGCTCAGGCTGTCCACTTTTTCCCCTCAAGGTCGATGTGAAGATCTCCTGGCTAGGAGTTCCCTCTGTGGCTTCAGGAGTCACTCCTGCAGTCTGCTACTTAGGCAGTGGTTTCCAACCTTATTTCACAGGAGGGCCACATAAACCTAAGCACAATCTTGTGCGGGCCAAACAGATTCTACATATTTTAATAAGATTTAAGATTATTGATTTATATTTTAAGTTCAGCTTGTTTACATATGTATTTAGATGGGTTGTTTCTATGTATAGTATTGTCTATTTACACACTTGTGTAAACTAAAATGATGTAAACATAACGACAAAACCCTAGTGAATTGGCCATTAGTATATTGTGTTGAAGCAGGCTACAGGCCTTATGAAATACTCTGATGGTCTGTGTGCGGCCCACTGACCATAGGTTAGGCACCCCTGGCTTAAGGCAATTGTACCCCTCCCCCGCTGACTGCAGTTTCTTCCCTTTTAAAGGCCACCTCCCTATTATACGTGATTGGCAAGGCTGGAGGGGTGTGGCTAGTCATACCGTTCAGACTTCTCTGGCATCTTCCTCATCCGCGTGGGGTCTATACACCTTGTCACATAGTGAGTCTCGGAGCCCAAGTTGACAGACTCATGCTACAGTGCTAGCACGTTCTACAGTGTATATGTTCCAGTGTAAGGCTGAAGCTCAGCCTCTGAAGCCCACCCCCTTCCCTAGGCTTTGGAGGTTGAGCTCCAGCCCAAGCCACAGTGTCTACACAGGTATTTTTAGCACCAAGTCCATTGACCTGGGTGCCAAGACTCCCTGTGACGGGCTGTCACTTGCTGTGCAGATGCACCCTCAGTCCTCTCATGCTCTACACTCAGGGTGTAAAAAGGTAGTGCAGCCCAACCACAACAGAGCTACCCAGCATCCACATCTTGATGCATCTAGCTTAGCTGTTTTTACTGTGGTTTTTTGTAAATATTAGCATTACTTCAGGGTTAGTTAGTTAGCATTAGTTGCTGCTACCACATTTTTGTTTTCTATAGGTTTTAGATTTTCTTCCCTTACGGGTTTTTCCCAGTATCAGGCCTTTGGGATGTCTAACCCCAAATCTTCTGAGTTTTAAGTATTGACTCTCCTGCAAGGAGATAATATCTGTAAATGATTGGTACACCAGGTGTCTTTTCTCTATGTGGGATGTCAATCCTTCTCTAAAAGGATTTTGAAAGCCAGAGAGGCTCATTTACAGATTTTCTTCTGTATATAGATGTTTTTCTCCAGTGTTTCTAACCCCTCTGGACAGGTTCCACCATTATCCAGAGGTGCTCCAGTCAGCCCAGAAGCCATTTGCTTTGTAAGTCCAAAGCAGACTGTGAAGAGTTACAAAGGGCTCTCATAAAACTGGGTGACTGGGCAACAAAATGGCAGATGAAATTCAATGTTGATAAATTAAAAGTAATGCACATTGAAAAACATCCCAACTATACATACAAAATGATGGGAACTAAATTAGCTGTTACCACTAAAGAAAGAGATCTTCAAATCGTTGTGGATAGTTCTCTGAAAACATCCACTCAATGTGCAGCGGCAGTCAAAAAAGCTAACAGAATGTTAGAAACCATTAGGAAAGTGATAGATAATAAGATCGAAAATGTTATAATGCCCCCTATAGAAATCCATGTAACGCCCACACCTTGAATATTGTGTGCAGTTCTGGTTACCCCATCTCAAAACAGATATATTAGAATTGGAAAAGATACAGAGAAGGGCAACAAAAATGATTGGGGTATGGAACAGCTTACATATGAGGAAAGAGTAAAGAGACTGGGACTTTTCAGCTTGGAAAATTGATGACTAAGAGGGGATATAATTAGAGCTATAAAATCATGACTGTTGTGGAGATAGTGAATAAGAAAATGTTATTTTACTTCTTCACATAACACGAGCATCAGCGATCACCCAATGAAATTAATAGGCAGCAGGTTTAAAACAAACATAAGGAAGTATTTCTTCACACAACGCAAAGTTGACCTGTGGAACTTGTTGTCAGGGGATGTTGTGAAGGCCTAACTATAACAGGGTTCAACACAGAACTAGATAAGTTCATGGAGGATAGTCCATCAATGGCTATTAGCCAAGATGATTAGGGATGCAACCCCATGCTTTTGGTATCCTTAGCCTCTGATTGCCAGAAGCTGAATGTGGATGACAGAGGATAGGTTACTCGAAGATTGTCCATTCTGTTCATTTCCTCTGAAGCACCTAGTATTGGACACTGTCAGAAAACTGGATACTGGGATAGATGGACCATTGGTCTGACCCAGAATGGCCATTCTTATGTAAATCTGGCAGCTGCAAGCAAACATTTTTTTAAGGTTTGCCTGTAGACATCTAGAAATGTTTCTTTCAAATCTGCAAACCTTAAGTATGTATTTATGGACATAAGGTCCAACATGTCATTCATTGCTGCCATTTACAGCACAGCTTTTCCTACCTTTTACAAAGCCTCAAAAATAGGAGATTATCTCCCTGAAAATAAGTGAGACTAAGTCACAATGCTCATTAACGTTGTCATGAAATACAGTGTGGCCACATCTCTTTTCTTTAAAATTGCCCTTATTTTTGGGTACATCATCAGCAGACTCACTTTCTTTTGTAAGTGCCAAAAGAGCAACAGTCAAATTACATATTGCCTTAAGTGGCTCAGCCTGACTATCAACCCAAGGAACATAGTTCTTCTTCTGTGATTTTAAAATAATCCATTTTCATTGATGCACCATCTAAATTCAGGCCAGCCCACTCTAATTTGATCTCTTTTGAACTGCACAGCTCCAAAACCCGTTTTTAATCCCCGGTGTGATACATCAGCTGCCCCAGATTCCAGTATTGCAAGAAATTGCAGAGGTTTTCCAATCCTGCACAAATCTGATGTACTTCACCTCTTGCTCAGCTACAGATCTGTCATTTGATCCTCCAGTCAGCACAGTAACAAATCTAGCTTTTTGAATGCATTTTTAGATACTTTCTTAAGAGACTTCCACATTGCTTTTCTAAAGGTTTTCCCTCCATGGGCTTTTAATATAGTTTGCTAGTGTATTAGACATCAATTCAAAATTTTCATGTAGACATGCAAGCTGCAGATTATTTCAAAATTTTTAAAACTCTGGTTCTCTGTCTTCCATGCCTCAATCTCCCACACTCATTTTCGGTGACTCAGGTTACATGTTGATGATCCATCCAACACTTTAGCTGCACATTTCCTTGCTGTCCTCTCGCCATTTAACCTGCAGCCCTCTCTCCCATTGCACTGCCACCCTTGCTTACTCCCAACATCCACTTCCTCTGTTCCTGCTCTCGCACTGTGGAGTGTCTCTGGCAGAAATCCCATGACCAGGTTAAATTCCTTCACTACAGATTCATTCTCTATCTCCTTCTCCAGTTTTGCCATCTTCATAACTGAGCAATTCTGCATCTCCAACTTAATTGAATCCCACTCCTGCAATCCCAGCTGCCTTTTGCCATCTTTGATTCATTCCTCAAACCTTCCCCACCTCCTGTCTCTCCTTCTCTTCTTGCAGGTTCTCAGTGACTTGTTCCAAGGGAAAATGGACAAAATACAAATGGACAAAATCCCCCCTCAGCTGCCTTCCCATTTCCCTCCACCTTTCTCCTTGTCCTCTATCACAGAACGAATAAGTTTGTCTATTGTCTCTGTCCCCTCAACATGCAGCAGGGACCCCATACCATCTCTTGATCTCTCTTCCACCCATTTTCATCCCATCCTTTACTCTTCTCCTTAACCTCACACTCCCCTGATTCTTCCCTCGTAATACAAAATATGTTTTAGTCTCTCCCATCTTATCTTTGATCCCACTTACTTCTCCATCTGTCACCCCATCTCTCTTCCTTCTCTAAGCTTATTGACAATGCTGTTTACAATTGCTGTGTGGAGTTCCTCTCCTTCAGTTTCATCCTAGATACTCTTCAATCTGGCTTCTGTCCCTTGCACTGCACTGAAACTAGTCTAGGTAAAGTCTTGAATTAATGCTTTCTAGCTAAATCTCAAAATCAGTACTCCATCCCCATCCTCCTTGATCTGTCAATTGCCTTTCACACAATTGAGCATACTCTTGAAATCTTGTCCTCCTCTGGCTTCCATGACTCTGACCTCTTCTGGTTCTCCTCCTACCTCTGATTGTACTGTCAGTGTGTTCTTTGGAGGATCCTCCTCATCCTCCAACTTTCTTTGGGGATTATATAGGGCTCTGCCCTGGGTTCCTTTCACTTCTTCCTCTACACTCTTTCTCTGGGTGATCTCATCTGCAAATGCAAATTCAACTAGCATCTCTATGCTAATGACTTACAGATCTACCTCTCTACTCCAGACTTGTCATCTTCTGTCCAAACTAAAATATCTGCTCTGCCTGTCAATGATATCATCTTATGGATGTGTAGTTGTCAACTCAAGTTAAACATATCCAATTCTGGGCACCACAGTTTATGAAGGATGTGGACAAATTGGAGAGAGTCCACAGGAGATCAACAAAAATGATAAAAACCTGACCAATGAGGAAAGGTTGAAAAAATTGGGCATGTTTAGTCTTGATAAAAGAAGACTGAGGGTTACCATATGTTATGGGCTTTTATAAAGAGGACGTGATGAATTGTTCTCAATATCCACTGAAGGTAGGACAAGAAGTAATGGTCTTAATCTGCAGCAAGGGTGATGTAGGTTAGATATTAGGAAAAACTTGCTAACTATAAGTGTAGTTAAACTCTGGAATACGCTTCCAAGGGAGATTGTGGAGTCCACATAATTGAACGCTTTTAAAAACAAGTTGAACAAACACTTGTCAGGGATTATCTAGGTATATTTGTTCCTGTCATAGGGCAGGGGGCTGGACTTGATCACTTCTCAAGGTCCGTTCCAGCCCTACATTTCTATGATTCTATGGGTAAAACTGAACTCCTAATCTTCCCCCTCCATGACCACCCAGCTGAATCATGATCACTGTGAACGCTGTCACCACCCTGCCTGTCACTCAGGATAATGAGCTGGGGAGTATCTTTGACTCAGACCTATCTAAGTCTAAGTCTTTCTGCATAACGGGCCTAAGATATAGCCATTCCTATCAATCCACACAGCTAAAACTGTTGTCCAGGCTCTCATCTCATATCTCGATTTCTGCTACATTCTCCTCTCTGACCTTGACAAATGCAATTTTACCCCACTCATGTCCATTCAGAATGTTGCGGCAAAGATAATTTTCATAGCCTGTCACTGTCTTTGTATCCCTCAGCTAGCTCCCCCTTCTCAATTGCATCAAACATAAGCTCATTTCCCCCCTACTTTCAAGGTCTTTTGTGACCTATTCACACCCTACTTCCTATCTCTCATTTATTATCAAAATGTCAGCTACTGTCTCCAATTGGCCCATGATGCCAGCCTCCATTGCTCACTTGTTAAATTTTCATAAAAGCACATTTAAAGCACTTTCTGCCATTCTGCCCCTCATGCTTGCCAGGAGCTTTCCATGAACATCCACAAAGCTACCTTGTTATCCTTCTTTAAATCACTCCTTAAAACTCTTCTTTTGCTGTGATGCCTACAGAACATTTGACAGTGGTTAGGCTTCTGATGTGCTGAGACTTCTATCTATCATGACCAATATACATATATAAGGTCAGAAGGGCCCACTGTGATCATTCGTCTGACCTCCTATATAACACAGTCCATAGGACTTCCCTGAATTAAATCCTGTTTGGACTAGAGCACGTATCTTAGAAAAACTTGCATTCTTTATTTTAATATTTCCAGTGATGGAGAATCTGCCACACTCTTTGGCAAGTTGTCCAGTGTTTAATCTCACTGTTAAAAATTGCTCCTTATATCTAGTCTGAATTTGTCTAGCCTCAACTTCCAGCCATTGGATGTTGTTGTGCCTTTGTCTGCTAGATAGAGGAGCCCTCTATTATCAGCTTTCTTTTCCCCATGTAGGTATTTTTGGACTGTGATCAAGTCACACCTTAACCTTTTCTTTGTTAAAATGAATAGATTGAGCTCTTGAGTTTTTTCATTATAAGGCATTTTTCCAATCATTCTAGTCTCTCTTGTCATAATAAAAAAAGACATTTTTGCTCAACTTTACAAAAAAATCATCTTTAAATGAAGTCCAAGCACAGAAAAATTTCATCCAAAAGAGGAGTCAAGTTTCAGAAAGTTATAAACAACTGAAAACAGGCAGTTATAAAGGAAAATATTGTACAATCTTAACTACAACAAATCATATCTAGTACTTGGCTACAACTGGAGTCCTAGAGTACATTCATTTGGAACTCCTGCTGTTAGTGTCTGTAAAAAGTAAGCTTCCACAGAAAGACAATTAATCATTATGAAGATAATCATTTTCTGGCAAAGATGGCCTCTGAACTGCTTGACTTGATCTGGACTTGATCTGGAATCAATGCTCATATTGAATATTTTCTCTCCCTAATTATATTGACTCTCAGATCACAGTAGTAAAAGAACACATTCCACCTGAGATTCAGTCTCAGAAATACACGGCAGTGCACTTCTTCCTGGTTCCATCCCCTTGTACCAAAGCATTATATCTGTGGCTGACATCAGTTAGGATCATCTTACTACAGCTTAATACTGTTATTTTGCTTAGCCCCTGCTCTACCCACTTCATTTCAGGCAGCTGAGTTCTCTTGGCTCCATTCCTACTGAAATTCTGTCCACCATCTCCTCTCACTTGCAGTTCATGACTGCCTTATCTAAGGGCATACACCCTACCCTGTTTCCTTTGTCTAATGGGTATGAAACAGATAGCACTTCTATTGTTCCCAAGTTCTTGAATGGTGTTATTTATTTTCTGCCTCTCTCTGCCACTCACATGTAGGGTTGCCAACCCTCCCGGCTTGGCCGGGAGTCTCCCGGGATTGGCCTTGATCTCCCAGTGGCTATTGAAAGCAATTTTAATAGGCTGCTAAAAGTCCGGTTGGTGGCGCAGTGGGGCTCCGCATGGCTCCCGGAAGCAACCGGCACATCCCTCTGGCTTCTAGGCGCAGGGGCAGCCAAGGGGTCTCTGTGTGCTGCCCCTGCCCCGAGCAGCAACTCTGCAACTCTCATTGGCTAGGAACCATAGCCAATGGGAGCTACAGGATGATGCCTGCAGGCAGGAGCAGTGCGTAGAGCTGCCTGGCTGCCCCTGAGCCTAGGAGCCTGACATACCAGTTGCTCCCAGGAGCCACCCGAGATAAGCGCCGCCCAGCTGGAGCCCGCACCCCTCACCTCCTCCCGCACCCCACCCCCCTGCCCCACTCCTGAGCCCTCTCCCGCACCCAAACTCCCTCCCAAACCCCCTTCTGCACCCAACCCCCAGCCCTGAGTCCCTTCCCACACTCAAACTCCCTCCCACAGCCCGCACCCTATAACCACTCCTGCACCCCAACCCCCTGCTCCAGGCTCAGCCAAGAGCTCCCTCCCAAACTCAAAACCCTTTGGCCCCTTCCTCACCCCAACACCCTGCCCCAGCCTGGTGAAAGTAAGTGAAGGTGGGGGAGAGCGAGCGATAGAGAGAGGGGAGATGGAGTGAGTGGGGGGCGGGGCCTCAGAGAAGGGGCAGGGCCTTGGGGTAGGGGGTGGGGCAAGGGTGTTTGGGTTTGTGTGATTAGACAGTTGGCAAAGCTACTCACATGTTCTCTCTAATGTTGGTTTTTCCACAGTAAAAATCTCCTTAGGTCAAATTGAGGTTCCTTGAGTTTTGGGGATTTGCTGAGAAAACAATTTTGTTGAAGGTTGGTGCTCCACAAAAAGCAATATTATATCAACCTTCTTGGAATAGAAGGTGGTAAGGGACACTCCAGGCATCCAGAAACTACAAATCCCATTGATGCTTGATAATTCAGTATATATTGAAGTATTAATAACCTATTGGAGCATGTAGTAGGGAACTAGATCACTTCTCTTCTCCCCCTCCTCTGATCTTTGGGTGAATGATATGTCTGCCTTCTTTCAAAGTTGACTGGCAAATCAAAGACCAGCTCTTTTGGCTTGTAGAAGGATAAAAAAGCAGCTAGGTATTGCAGTCATTATAACTAAAAGATATGGTCAATATATACCATCTCCACTTTCAGGTGTTTGTGAATAAAATATGCATTTTTATCCTTTTGATTCTCAGAGTCCTTACAGAAAACAGCAATAGTGATTTGGTTGTACCATGTTGCCCTAACAAATATTAATTTAGTGAAAGAGCATCTCTGGAAAATCTGTCTTAATTACTAAGTTCTTCTTTATCAGTGACTCACATTTTAAAATACTTTTCAATCTAATCATGTATTCATGAACAGGTCTTAGGACAAAATCATTAGGCTGCATTGGAAAGAGACTGCAAAAAATAAACCTCCCAAAATTGCTATATTTTTCTTAAAATCTACATGTTTGTGAATTAAGCATCTCTTTCTGATTAAAGAATAAATTTGAAGATAAAGTCACAAGATAGACCTGGCTATTATGGAACTTATCTTGTTTTAACATATATATATATATATTCAAAAATGTGCCACATTTAAAACAAAATACTGTTTAGGTTGTGAAGTCAGGTACTCAAAAATAAGGAAATGCCAGATTTATAGATGCTTGTGCAGTCTCGATTCTTCCCTCTCCTCCATCTCTTCTGTGCACTGAATGATGCCAGGGCCCTGTGAAAAGAATAGTACGCACAATGGGACAGCATGAAGGTGTTGCAGACAACATTAAAATTTGGCATTTCCTACTTTTTGAGGACTTGACTTTGATACCTAAAAGTTCTTTTAGAGTAGGTTTTTTATGTATTTTCCTAATGCGTGCTTTTTAGAGAGAAAACGTGGAAACTAATTCTATTATGTATGACTATAACAATCCACCTCCATCATGGACAATCATTGTAATTTGAACCCTGATTCTTAAGCAGAGACTGCTACCACTTGGGCTACAGGATTATCTATATTAGCTGTCAGCAGAAGAAGGCTGTTATTCCAGAAGGTGGACTGGGGGAGACGGACCACTGGGATGGCTGCGGTGGCCCATATTGTCTCTCTTCCCCCAACCTTCCCCATATAGCTGCTCCACCAGCTTCTAGGCGTTCCCAGTGCCAAAGTATTCCCACAGCAGTGAGTCTTTTGTTGTTTTAGTGATAGCATGGGCTTAGCTTTAGAATGTTCATGTTCAGTTATTTTGGCATGTTTCCTGAGAAACAGGTAATATAAGGGAAATCGTGACTTTCAATAGTTTTTAATATGTCGGCAAAACCTGAATGGTGTTTCATGGGACAAAATGATTCACTTCTGCAGCCTGAGAGCTTTCTACCTGCTGAGTTTCAAAGGCCTGTTACAAACAATGCTTCTAAAAAAAAAGGCTCACAAGAATATTTCATAATGGAAAGAGTTAGGCAATCTTACCCTATAAAATCATAATAGTGGAAACTTGGAAATCCTTAAATATCAATCACATACTAAATGCACTACAGGGAAGTGTTGAACTGTTTTTGTTTAAAGGTATTAGGTAACAAGTACTTGAAATGCTAACTTATCAAAATATTCACTATTGTATGATGTGTCATGACCTCTTCCAGCACATCCTGAATGCTTATCCATCAACATGTTGACACCGATCATATACTCTAACATGGCTTTGCAGGCTGCCAAAATAATGTTTCCACAGTCTACCACTGCTGACTATATTGGATGGCAACTAACATACTATTTAATTGCAATACTGTACTGGAAAATATACTATGATTCTGATTAGGCGACATAATGAACTGTGTTTACATTTTCAATTCCTGATAATTCAGTAAAGAAAGTAGAAGTTTTTATAAACAAATAACTACCTAAAGAGATCGGAATTTGAACATGCTTTATTTTAGATTTATCTTAAGTATCTTTGGTCTGTATTATTCCAAAACCAAAAAAGTCTAATTAAAATAAATTAAAGTCGCTAAATGATGACAATGTGGTTGCCAATCACATAGTTTACAAATCTTAAACTCTTACAAGCAAGGAAATTTATAGTTATCGGAATCATAAAACCTCATACTGCCCATACAAAGAATACATACATTTATTCCTACCAAGAATAATGAAATGCATATTTATTCACAACACCCTGAACTCTGACTGTATGGATTACTAGGTTTCTCTCTGACAGTTTATCTTCATATTGGTGTCTAAATATTTTAGAAAAAATATTAATTGGGAGAAATTAGTGTATATTTTAGCAAAAAAATGTTGCTAGTTGATTAAGAGCTTACAATTATCACTTGATCGGTACCCCCGATAGTCTGCTGTGATGCTTGTTGGAAAGGGGAAATGCTTTGAACAAGCAATAAAGCTGTCCTCACCTTGCAGAGCAGCATAACTTTCCCCTATATGTGCACCACATGCTCTGTTCATCAAAGTGTACAGAAACTTCAGCAGGGTCTTATTAAACTCAACACTAACCCAAGGTGGCATTGGAGACAAAGTAACTTTCTGGACCTCTAGCTTAGTAGGTAGCTTTAGCCCTTCCTCTCTGATAAGGGTTTGATCACAGTAGTCCATGTATTGACCTCCAGACTGGATTACTATAATTTACTTTGGAGCTGAGCATGGAAAAAATGTAGAGATTCAAGATTGTGCACAAAACAATCACCCACTTATGCAGTGGTTGAGTTGTTTTAGACATTGTCATCTTCAATTTACTCCATCCCTCCCAGTTGTTTTTTGTGTTCTTGGTCCTAATTTCAATGTTGTCAGTGGATTAGGATTTGACAACATATGTGACCAAACTTCCATCTGTGATTTATCAAGATAGCTGTGTTTTGGGACAAAACAGCTTACAAAGCTTGGGATGAAGTATGTAAGAGCCAGAGATAGTGATCTCATAGACTTTAAGGCCAAAAGGGATCATCATGATCATCTAGTCTGACCTCCTGAACATCACAAAACACAGAACCTCACCCATCCACTCCTTCAATAGGCCTATAACCTCTGGCTGAGTTACTGAAGTCCTCATATCTTGATTTAAAGATTTCAAGTTACAGAGAATCCACCATTTACTCTAGTTCAAGCCAGCAGGAGACCTTTGCACTATGCTGCAGAGGAAGGCGACTCCTTTCACCCCCCCCCCCCCAAGGATCTTGCCAATCTGACCTGGGGGGAAATTTCTTCCTGACCCCAAATATGGTGAGCATGTCAGTGAGACCCACCAGCCAGACTCCTGGGAAAGAATTATCGGTAGTAAGTCACAGCCCTCTAGTGTCCCATATTTGGCCATTGGAAATATTTGCTAGTAGCAGTTGCGGATGGGCCGTATGCTATTGTAGGCAACCTCATCATACCATCCCCTCCATAAATGTATCCAGCTCTGTCTTGAAACCACTTATGTTTTTTACCCCCACTACTCTCCTTGGAAGGTTGTTACAGAACTTCACTCCTCTGATGGTTAGAAACATTCACCTAATTTGAAACCAAAACTTTTAAATAACCAGTTTATATCAATTTGTTCTTGTGCCAATATTGGCCCCTAACTTAAATAACTCTTCTCCCTCCCTGGTGTTTGTCCCTCTGATGTGTTTATAGAGAGTAATCATATTATTCTCATATTCTCCCCTCATCCTTTGTTTTGTTGGCTAAACAAGCCAAGCTCCTTAAGTCTCCTCTTGTAATATTAGCTTTTCCATTCCTATGATCATTCTAGTAGCACTCCTCTGTACCCGTTCCAGTTTCAATTAATTTTTCTTTAACATGGGAGACCAGAATTCAGCACAGTATTCCAGATGAGATCTTACCAGTGCCTTGTACAATGGTAATAACACTTCCGTATCTCTACTGGAAATACCTCAACTGGTGCATCCTAGAAGTATATTAGCCTTTTTCACGGACGCAAGACATTAGCGGCTAATGGTCATCCTGTGATTGACCAATACACCCAGGTCTTTCTCCACCTTTGTCACTTCCAACTGTTATGTCCCCAGCTTATAGCAAAAATTCTTGTTGTTAGTCCTGAAGTGCATGACCTTAAATATATGGAGATATACCTATCTCATAGAACTGGAAGGGACCCTGAAAGGTCATTGAGTTCATCCCCCTGCCTTCACTAGCAGGACCAAGTATTGATTTTGCCCCAGATCCCTAAGTGGCCCCCTCAAGGATTGAACTCACAACCCTGGGTTTAGCAGTCCAGTGCTCAAACCACTGAGCTATCTCCCCCCCCTTTACATTTTGAGCTATTAAATTTCATCCAATTTCTATTACTCCAGTTTTCAAGGACATCCAAATCCTCTTGTATGATGTTGCAGTCCTTCTCCATATGGGCAGTATGTCCCAATTTTGTGTCATCCATAAATTTTATTAGCACACTCCCAGTTTTTATATCATGGTAATTAATGAAACTGTTAAATGAGATTAGTCCCAACACCGATCCTTGAGGTACTCCACTAGTAACCTCCCACCAGGCTGACAGTTCACCTTTCAGCATGACCAGTTGTAGTTTTGCCTTTAACCAGTTCCTTATCCACCTTTCAGTTCTCATGTTAATCCCCATCTTCTCCAGTCTAACTAATAATTTCCCATATGGAACTGTATCAAGTGCTTTACTGAAATCCAGGTAGATTAGATCTACTGCATTTTCTTTGTCTAGAAAATAACTTATCTTCTCAAAGAAAGATCAGTTTTGTCTGGCATTATCTATGCTTAGTAATGCCATGTTGTATTTTATCCCAATTATAATTTACCTCTATGTCCTTAACTATTCTCTCTTTCAAAATATGTTCTAAGACCTTGCATACCACTGAGGTCAAACTAATAGGCCTGTAGTTTCCCAGATCATTTTTTTTTTTACTTTCTTAAATATATAGGTACTATATTTTCAGTTCTCCAGTCATAGGGTATGACCCATAAGTTTATGGATTCATTAAAAACCTTACTATTGGGCTTGTAATTTCATGTGCTAGTTCCTTTAATATTCTTGGATGGAGATTATACTGGCACCCCTGATTTGGTCCCATTAAGAGCGCCTTGATTTTGGCTTCCATCTCAGATGTGGTAATTTCTACTTCCATATCCTCTTACCCATTGGCCACCCTGCCACTGCCCTTAGCTCCTCAATACCCTTATTAACAATGGGGAAGGGGGGGAATTATTTATTTAAGTATTGGGTGGTAGCTAGATTATCTTTAATCTTCACCCCATCCTCAGTGGTCACACCGTAGAGTGAGTTCTTAGAAGTACTTCATCCAAAATCTAACCACCCTTAGGGCATGTATCAAAACTGTCTTCTTAAGCTGAAGTGATGAGACTAACACATGAACAATGTTTTATAGTTTGATATAATTTTTAAAATATTATGTGAATAACTCAACAGGGTCTCTTTTATAACCAAAGGAAGGAGAAGAAGAGTCCACAAAATCTCCTAGGCAGTTTTCTGTAGATATAATTTCCTGAGAAGTATTTGCAAACTGCCATGATAGAGTCTATAGAAAATCCTAAGAGATCAAATTAACTTACCTTTGGGATGGTCTTAACCTAGGCTTGGAAGTACAATTGCCAGCTGTCTTTAATTAGAGGCTAAAATGGGGGGAAAGACATCCAGTCGTCATGAGATTTTCTCAAGGCTTCAGAGAAACTAGCTTCCTTGCTAATGTATAGATGGCCACTCTGAAACCTTAATTTAATGTTAAATGCTCTGGCCAAAGACCACCCTAGCCCTTACATTTGGCCTCATTTTATTTTTCTGATCAAGATAATATTCATTACTAACAATTTTTGCTTTAAGAATTCCAAAGTTGAACATGTTTTCAGTCAAAGATCAGAGCTTCTTTTCCCAAAGTAGTGTTAAACCCAGAACTTCCTTGAACCCCAACATATTTCATCATTTGCAGGAAATAACTCTTTCCTTATTTTGTCCTAATCCTAGTCATCTAAAGGAAAAGCTTTGGAGTAACTAGATGCAATAAGCAGCATTTGGAATAAATTCAACATTTCCAAAAAGTTTTAGAATATATGGCTCTGTTTGTTCAGTGCTACCAGGCAATTCAAGAGAGAGTAACTAAAGCCACCATTGGGAGATGGATAAAGTGTGCATCAAAGAATCATACAGCATTAGCAAGAAAGCTGTATTGGATGAGTTCACAGCACATACAACTAATCATTTTGTCAGTGTCTTAGTGGAAAGAACTCAAGCATTTTCATAAGAATTAGTTACAGTGGCTAGCTGGTCAAAGTTCACAATTACAGTGACTATAAACTAGACATGATGGCCTTTTTGTCATCAGAGACTGCTTTCAGCAGAAGGGGCATTCAGTATTCCCCCTAGGAATAGTGACTGATAACTTTGTTTCAGATTATTATTTTACTATTCATTTCCCACATTTAAGGCTCAGAATTTCAAACATCTGCTAGGTGCTTTAAAATTGTGCTCCAGAATTTTTCATTTAAAAAAACAATTTGAGCCGCTTATGATGAAAACCAAGAAACAGATAACTGATTTGATTGTAAACTGATGCTGGTTTCTGAAGTTTGTAGACATTTTCATACAATAGCTTTGAAGACATGAATGGCATTATTTACTTTAATGGGCTGATGACTTCTAAACCATCTCTGTTAACTTCACTGTACATTTTAGTAGAAATATTCAACTAGTATTTTTCAAAATCCGTAAGTACCTCCCACTATTGTTCAAATACCATAAGCCCCAACTTATCTGGTTTAATAACCAGATACCAAAACTTCCAATTTTTGCTCATGTCATTTGTGCAATGCAGTTAAACATTTATGCATTGTTGTCACAAAATCTCTGGCACGCTAAACACTGAAAATTTAGAGGTGGCGTGAAATTAATTGAATTGGAAAATACAATGTGAACTGTGTTGACTGTGTCACTAATTTTCATAGTTTCAGGACAGAATGGACCATTACGATCATCTAGTCTGACAACCTGCATACCACAAAACATAAAATCTCACCAGTAACTTCTTTATCAAAGCCCACAACTATAGCATATCTTTCAGAAAAAAAATCCAGTTCTGATTTAAAGACTTCAAGTGATAGAGAATACTCCACATCCCTAGGTAAGTTGTTTCAGTGGTTAATTATCCTCATTGTTTAAAAATTGTGCATTATTTCGAGTCTGACTTTGTCCAACTTCAGCTTCCAACCATTAGATCTCATTATGCATTTTTCTACTAAATTAAAGAGCTGTCCATTATCAGAAATCTCCTCCCAGTGTAGATATTTGTAGACTGATCAAGGCTCCTCTTAAGTTTGTCTAAGTCTGTCTCTGTACAAAGCTGGTTTTCCAGATCTCAAATCAATGTTGTAGTTCTTTTCTGAATCTTTTACAATTTGTCAACATCCCTTTTGAAATGTTTATACCATAACTGGACACAATGTTAAAGTAATGGTCCCACTATTCTGTGTACCAAGTTAATACATTTCTACTTCTACTTGATATTCCCCTGATTATTCCTTCAAGGATCACATTTGTCTACTTAGCTACAGCAGTGAGCTAGAAGCTCAGGTTATCTACCATTACTCCTAAAGCCTCTTCAGTCACTGCATTCAATGATGCTGTGTGCCATCTTGCATGTAGGTCATACTTACTTTGTTCCTACCTTCACCTTGAATTTGGTTGTGTTTGAACATGTTTTTAATGAATCTATCTTATCAAGAGCCTGTATAACTGAACTATGCCTATTATTACTTACTCCAATACCAATTTGTGTCAGCTTCAAATTTTAGAAGCAATGATTTTGTATTTTCTTTCAGATTATGACTAAAAATATTAAATAGTAGTGAATTAAGAATGTATTCCTGCAAGAGCCCATTACAAACAACCCCATATAATGATGATGATGATGATTCCACATTTACAATTACTTTGAGACTACCAGTTAATCAATTTGTAGTCCATATTAAATGGGTTAGTGATTTTTGCATCAGGCTGTTTTTATCAGAATATCATGTGGGACTAATTCAAATGCCTTACAGAAACCTAACTATTTTATATCCATTACCTTTATCCAACTAAACTTGCAATCTCAAACTATATAAAGTTTGTTTGAAAAGACCTATCGTCCTTAAAACCATACTAACTGGTAACATAACTAATACCATACTTTAGGTCTTTACTGATGATGTCCGTATCAGCCTTTCCATGATGTTGTCTGGGTCATTGTGAAGCTTATAGATCTATAGTTACCCAAGTCACCCTACTTACCCTTTTAAAATAATGGCACAACGTAGCTTTTTCCAGTCCTCTTGAACTTTCTCAGTGTTCCAAGATTTAAGTCAAGTCAATATTAATGGTTCAGAGCTGCTCATCCAATTCTTTTAATACTCTTGAGTACAAGTTATCTGGTCCCTGCTGATTTTCATAATTTATAACTAATAGTTGCTGTTTAGTATCCTCCCTTGTCACTGCTAGTGTAGAAGTATTTCCTTATCACATATGATAAGCATATAATCTTACCTTTTTCCAACTACCGAACTGAAAATGTTGAGTACTTCTGCCATTTTTATATCATGATTGTGGAGTTTTGCTTTTTTGGGTTCTAACAGAACATTCTTGAATTCCCAATTATCATTCACATTTTTATGAAAAAAATTCCTCTAGCTGAAATTTGTTCATGACTGCTTACACCTTTTTAAAGCACCAAGTGCATATGTTACTGATTGGGACTGTATTAAATTTGCACATAACAAACTTAGGCTGAGATCAATGGCAGCTATATAACCCTGAGTTGGTTGCAATATTTTGTCTTAGAAATCTGTCTCTATTTTTAAAAACTCTAAGGATGTTTTACTAGTCACAGCCTGAGCTCTTTAGCATATGTCCCCCAGATTGAAATCCCCCATTACAGATAGATGTTTAAGGAACTGTTTATCTTGTTCCCTGGTCTGATTTGGTAGTCTATAACAGATACTCCATCAGTATCTCTTGGGATTTATTAGTTAAAATATGATCAATAAACATTCCAGAGCCTGTTCTTCTGAATTGTCAATAATGAAAGCATGTAATGGTATCTAGAGAGCGCTACCCCAGCCCCTTTCCATTCTGCCCATTCTATCTTTTGTAAATAGGGCGCATCCAGTGATTTTAGCATTCTAATGATGTTACTCATTCCACCAGATTTCAGTATCTCCAATTATCTAAAATGTCATAAATGAGTATTTCTAACTTCTGTTGTTTCTTTACTAGGCTTTTAACACTGGTATATAGGCAACTGAAAAATTTCTTCTCTTTATGCCCCTTAATTCTTTACATTCAAGCTACTTTGAGTCTGTTACGTTTGACTGTATTTGCCCTCTTATTATCCTCCCTTTTAGTTGCTAGTTTATCACCTAGAAGATTGGACCTCTATATATGGGAAGGGGAGGATATATGGCTTGGATGCCTCCATCTCAGTAGCAAAGGAGCCAGTGTTCCACAAAACCAAACCCTCTACTTTTGCACTTGGCTAGCCAACTCTTTGCTTCCATTATTTTCTGTCTTTCCCCACAATTTTCTGAATCTCATCTAAACTGTAAGTAATGTGTCTTGTTTTCACTGCATGATGACAGTACACAGTCTTGCTGTCCTTTTTGTCTCCTGCAGAATATTTTTTCTGTTTGCTTAACCTTTGTCACAGACGTGATGCTATCAGTCTCCTTTGTATGGTCTGTGGTCTTCTGGGCATGCTCAACCTCCTCTCAGATTGGGCTGAGCATGCATCTTCAGGTGTGTCCCATGGAGATCCTTATTCCTTTCCTTCACTTGAATCTTCAAGACATTTTCTGTGAGTGCTATACTTGAATACCTGAAAGTAGATATTGTGTATGTGTTAAATTTCTGCTGGTTCTCTTTCCTCACTGTCACAAATTGCCAATCCTCCTCTCTATTTTCCACATTCTACTGTTCCCTTGAAACCAATTAATTTTTCAGTTGGATCAGCAATGGTGCTTTCTGAATCTGGCTGTCCAAGGACCATTATGTCTCTCTGATGCTATGCAGGGTCAATAGCTGATCTTTACAATCCATAGATCTTTTTCTTCCAGTATAAACATCAAAAGTTGCATCTCAAGTAGAGATAGTGTTTTCCTTCATAAAGGAAAGAGAACATGACAAATCCCTTCCCATTCACAATTTGTGCCACTACTGGCTGCTGTACCTGAAGAAAATGCTCCTATTCCCCTGTCACATTCTGGGGTGCAATCAAGACAAGTGAGGCAAGTGAGGGGTTGTGCTACTCCTTGCCCCCACAGTGTTGGGTGCCTCACAAATGCTTTTCTGTTTTAGCTGCCAAATTGGGCCTCTCACAAACAGCCTACTAGCATGCAGGTCACAGCCTCAGTGTCTGTGTGTAGCCGCATCCCTGGTCCAGCAGCTCTGACCCCAGCAGCCTGTCAATCATACACCAATCACAGTCCCGAATTTTCTGCAAATCATGTATTCTGCATTATCCAGCCCTCTCCTGGACAGTTCAGATATTTAAAGGTTTGTTGCGTCTGTAAAGAGTCAATATTCAACAGTTTGCTACTTTAACTGGAGTTACCAAACAGTTCAGTTTAAACATAGCAATGGATTGGTTTAGATTAAAAAATAAAACAAGTTTATTAACAAAAGAATATAGGATTTAAAGTGAATTCAAGTATAAGAGATAAAGTTAGAAATAGTTACAAGCAAATAAAAGTCAAAACATGCATCTAAAAGTCTAAAACTTAAATTAGTAAGTTTTGGTTCAAGGCTTCATTTAAAATGGCCTTTCTCACCCACAGTCTTCCAGCAAGATGGTGACTGACCCTTTCCTTGGTTAGGATTTCTCCCCGAGGCCAAAGGTGCTGGTGCCTTTGTCTTCTTAGATGAGAGAGAGAGAGAGAGAAATCCGTTGGCGTTCTCTGCCCATCTCTCTTACAGTCCAGTGAACCTTTTAAGTGGATTCTTCTGAGGATTACTCCTCAAGCAAAGTTTGTACAAATAGTAAAGAAGGTGATATGGAGTCTGGTGGTGAAGGAAGCTCCATGCTCTTTCTTCTTACCTGTGTATGCTGAAATGCAAATTTGCTTTGTCTCCTGCCGTCTCCTGTCACTGCTGTCTGGAGGACCCTGTTTGCTACTCATGCGTAAATTAAGGTAAACACGTATTCCTTCATTCAGGAAAGACCTGGGCAGGGTTGTATGGTTTTGAACATGAGCTAATAACATCATACAGGGGGATTTCATAACTTCACACATAATATTGCTACATACATTTCACCATGATATTATTGACCAGTGAGTTATTAGTTTTACAGTGATACCTCAAAAAGCATATTTTGATTATAATAAATAGTATGTAGGGTGTGACTACAGGGGTGCTTTCGGTCACACCTCGTTCCTAGAAACTCCATCAGAAACACATTTGTTAGCCTCTTCTGTTTGCCTGTTCAGAAGTTCACCACAGATCTAGTTTGCATACCTAGCCTCACTGCTCAGCAATCCTCCTCGTTAATAGGGGAGGATTAATCACTCAGATTTCAAACATCGGCTTTTATGAAAAAGCCAAAGAGCCCCAGTCAGAAACTCACAGAGACACAAAGAAAAACAAAAAACAGAACATATTTTTCACATTCATTTAAACAAAAAGCTCAATTTTAAAAATACGCTGAAGTTACTACAGAACTTCAATATGCAGCAGAAACTAGGATGGGTGCCTTCATGCAGAATTTAGGTCTATCTTGCAGTGAAATAAACAAGTTCTTATTCTTACTGCCTGTTGGGAAAGTTTCCTTTATGTGGATTGGCAGGTGAGTTTGTATCAAAGAATGATGATTTGGGTTTTGGGGTTCTCAAAGAAACAGAGGGCAGTTAGGTTCCAGACTCCTATTGAAAATTGCTTGTCTGCAGAAAAGCCCTGTCTTGCCATCTAATCCCTTCTTTGTTGGATTATTTTTATAAAATGGGGAATTTGGACAAGAAAAGGGAACTGCTCACTTAGTGAGAGTGAAGTAGATTTCAGAGTTATTTTCACATGATGATTACAATAGTAAAGCTGTAATGAGTTACCTCTGGAAATAATCATTTGAAAGTGGGGATATAGTTTAGACTGCAGGGATAATACCAAAGGTTTGGAATCTGCCTCCAAACAATTCTAAGAGACTAGATCCCCATCATAAGCACCTGCAAACTATTTAGCAGGTAAGCTAAATCAGTTTTTCCATACCATTAATTTGGGAAGAGATGCTTTAGCGTTCATAAGAATTTAATAAATATGCATAAGGTGATATTTTATGTTCTGTATCCTTTACATTTATACTGTCCTATTATGGATATAATTAAGTCGTCTAAAAGAGAAGAGTCGATGTTCTTGTAACAAAAGTGTGGGTGGTACTGGAATCACAATAATTAGGTCTTCAGGGACAAAATAATAGGCCTCTATAGGTTCAATATACCTTTACAGTGAGGTTTTTGCTCTGAAAATGGATTCTGTAAAAATGATGCCTTCTTACAGGTCTGTCGCCCATTTATTCAGAATCTCATCTGTTAACGTTAGTGAGAAACAAGGTTTTTACCATTTTTCTTCTGCATGTGCTGAAAAGTCAACGCAGCTAATGAGGTGAATTATATTCTCTTAATTTACCTTAATCTACCAACTGAGTTGCTTGTTAACTTCCAGTTAACTTTGTCTGTGCAACCAACTGAAAGTTTATGGGAGTGTATAGATGCCACTTCAGGCTACGTCTATATTATGAGCTAGGGTCTGATTCCCAACTCACATAGACATACTCATGCTAGCTCTCATCTGAGCTAGTGCACTAAAAAGTAGTGTAGCTGCAGTAGTGGCCCTGAATACTAACTTGCCTGATTGCCATGGGTATGTACTCAGGGAGGTTAGCCTGTGGTGCTTCTGCTGCTGCTGCCTGTGGTACCCTGGCTATACTACTATTTTTAGTGTACTAGCTCAGATGTGAGTATGTCTATGTGAGCTGGGAATAACACCCCTAGCTCATAGGTAGACATAGCCTGAGAGAACAGTTTGAAGATAGTGCAGGTGCATAGGTGTTCCAGTGGACCTAATCTGGTCTGCGGAACGTTTATCACTTGTAATAAGAGAAGGAAAGAATATGTCTTGGCCTTGCAGTTGAAAAATATCTTTGTACAAATATCTTGTGAATTGAATACATTGTTGTGGAATCATTTAGGGCCTGTGGGTAAGTCACTGGCACTTCCCACTTGCTTATTTCAGCATGTGCTTAACTGCTTTGCTGAATTAAGGCCAAAATACTACCTTTGTATTAACGTTGTCTCTGGTGGTGGTTCCCAAATCTTCTTCTCTTCCTTTATCTAGTCTTGCCTGTCTTACATCACTTCTTGGGTGTGCAGAGACCTTCTGAAACTCCAGTTGTTTTAAAAAATTAGCTTTTTGGCATTCCAAATCTCTCTTCTCCTCCTGCCTGCCCACCCATCTATCTCCATTTACAACTGCACTACCTTCTGTATCTTTTAGACCCATAACCTCTGTGCAAGCTTTCGTGCTCTCTTCTGCCTGCACCCAGTTTTCTGCTACATCCTTTAATATCTCTAAAATGTGTTCTATCCTGACAGTCCTCAGTGCTAAAAGTCTTGTTCTTGCATTGGTTATCATTTGCCATCTAAAGACTGTCTCAGCAGCCTCTCATTTGTCCCCTACCAGTCTATTCAAAATGCTGTTATGAAAGTCAACTTTTCTTGAAGTTAAACAAATCTATATTCTGTATCTCAATTCGGGTGTCTCTTTCTCTCCATGAAACCGTTAACATCATTCTTATAGATTCTGGTAACTTGCCCTGACGGTAGAAATTTGTACATGCAAAGTAGTGACTTAGTCACTCTACAACTGACATATTTATAAAGATCTGGTATGATGCCATCTGGCCCAGGAACTTTGATGACAAATTTAATGGCATCTTTAAATACTTGGTTTTCTATAAGCTTATTGATCTTCTGAACCATATGTTCATATACTTTAGGCAAATTAATGCTTTGAAAATATCAAATGTCACCTTGTACCAGTAACCACTTCATCAGTGGTTGCTGGGGTGTAGCTATTGGTAATACATCACTAACATATTCAGAGAAGATTAGGAATAGTACATATAAATGTGTTTCTTTTTAGGCAAACCGCTGGCATGGCTGAGTTAACTTTCATATAATTTCTGGCTTAGAAGTGATACTGCTGCTTTTGTGTAAATAAAAAACAGCATCAAACATAATGGATGTTGTTCTTCTAAGAAACTCATTATTTATTGTGCCTTCTGTGCATTTTATAAAATATTTCCTCAGTAGAGTTTGCTTGTCACAACGTTGTTGTGTTATTTTTTAAAATGGGGCCTGTCCTATATAGTGAATTCCATTGAATAAAAAACTGAGTTCTTCGGGTGGCACATAGTGAGAGAAAAATATTAACCAGGATAGTATATTGAAAAACAGCCTTGCATTGTCAATAAAATGTGATTCGCTCCTTAATTTATATAGTGAATGATGTATTGTACGTATGGAAGGACAGGTTCTTGTTTAATGACCAAACGAATATAGTGGTGTCCTTTGTGTGCCCGGCTTAGGATAGTGGCTCCTTCTGAGTTAGAAAGATGCTTTTCTTCTCTGTAGATATAGATAAATTTGCTCTTTCAAATGGGATGAGGCTGTCCTCTAGTGAGTCTGGAATACGACTATGGAGTTGAATATGAAGCTATTGGAATGGGTTTCTTATTTAAATAAAACTATAACCTGTATTTTTTTAAGTTTTGTTTCTTGAGTGGTCAGTATGTGTAGGTGAACTCCATAGTTTCCGTCTCCCCAAATGCAGAAAAAAATGCTACTCATAACTAGCTCCTCTAGTTGCAAAGCATGGATTTAGGACTGTAATAAAAATCAGTCGTTATGCGACTTGGCATTGGGGATGTAGCTGCATATAGTCATGAAAACAAACCATGTACATTGTTTCTTAGGAAAGAAGCTTATTGTGTTTCTAGAGTTTCTTGCTGTTGTAAAGCCATACAGTTGAGAGAGGTCTCCCCAACCTCCCTTCTTAGGAAACTGTTACTATTAGTGTATGACTATTGATTTACAAAGAAGCCTGGGTTCTAAATTACAAGAATGAAACTCAGGGTTTAGTGACTAAAAAGTAAGCTGAATCAAGGGCCATGTGTTTTTCTCTCAACACTCCCAACCCAGAGCAGGGGCAGGAAACTGTGTGAGTTTGATTCATGTCCCCCACCTAACCTGTGAACGTTATCACTAAAGATAATGCAGATGGAAGCTATATTAATTTTTTTCATTGGCTCCCACAGAGGAGGAGTTCTAGGAACAGTGCTGTTCGGGAGCTGGAGTGGGCCTTAATTAATTGTTCTGTGGCATATATGGAATGTGTTTGGGTGTTGTGATATGAAAGGTTTCATTAACAGAACTCTTTTTGGGATGACCCTCTGTCATAGGGTAGCTGACCGTTTAAGGGGAGTTGGGCTCAGTCTCCCCTGTGACTGATCAGCCACCTTTCAGCTGAGACTATTTGAACAATTATAATAGCCAGCAATGGCTCAGTTGAGGAGAGGACTTGCAGGAAGCAGATGGGTTTTTGTGGCTGGCTCTGGAACCTGGGAGAGAGATCCACCGGGAAAGGCCTCTGTGTGCCTGCTTTGGTCAGGGAAATAGCTTTGCTTTGTGAGTTTGAAGAATAAAACTGTGCTGTGCAGGAGTGTCCTTAAACTGTCTTTGGGTGTGGTATTAGTACTTCTTGGACTGAGTGAGACAGTCCATCAGCTTACAAATTTACTTGTGAATAACACAGCCATCCCAAATATGTGCAGATAAAGCTTTATACTATGTGTTAATTCTCTCATCTATATCAGATAAACTTGAAAAACAAATTACTTTAAATATCTCATTGCACATTTTAAGTATAGTAGCTCCCTCACTTCAGATGACTGCATTTTAAAAAAAGATAAGCATTATTGTAAGTGACAGAGTAACTTTGGCTTTAATTTTAAAAACTGAAGTTCTTATTTCCAGGAGAAGAACAGAGTGACATAACCTCATATGTTCTTTCAAGCATTGCTACTTGAGGTAGCTGTTTTTTTAATCAGACTGTGCAGTTAATACATAAGTTGCCCTTCTCTCAGTATGATTCCATATGCTGTGTGCTTACTTTATTTATGACAAAACAGAATTGTTTACTGGAAGTGTAGAATATTGCCATTAACAGGATATCTACTATGGCGAGGATATAGTGAGCCATCGAAAAATACTGTGGCACATTTCATCTATTTAGTTTAAAATATTTAAATGTTCTTAATATATAGTTACATCTTAAATTTAATACTTATTGCAACATGATAGGAATATTGAGATGCATTTAGTCTCCGAGTCTATGATGATCGGAGCAGGTACAGTTTCCAGTAGTACAGCAAACATTTTATTGTATCTATATTATTTTATAATACTAGAAAAATACCAGCTGATAAAATAAAAAAGGAAAAAGAGAAAAATTCATTAGAATAGAATAGAATGTTAGGGTTAGAAGAAACCTCAGGAGGTCATCTAGTCCAATCCCCTGCTCAAAGCAGGACCAACACCAACTAAATCATCCCAGCAAGGGCTTTGTCAAGCCGGGTCTTAAAAAACTCTAAGGATGGAGATTCCACCATCTCCCTAGGTAACCCATTTCAGTGCTTCACCACTCTCTTAGTGAAATAGTGTTTCCTAATATCCAACCTAGACCTCCCCCATTGCAACTTGAGACCATTGCTTCTTGCTCTGTTATCTGCCACCACTGAGAACAGCCTAGTTCCATCCTCTTTCGAACCCCCCTTCAGGTAGTTGAAGGCTGCTATCAAATCCCCCCTCACTCTTCTCTTTGGCAGACTAAATAAGCCCAGTTCCCTCAGCCTCTCCTTGTAAGTCATGTGCCCCAGTCCCCTAATAATTTTTGTTGCCCTCCACTGGACTCTCCAATTTGTCCACATCCTTTCTGTAGTGGGGGGACCAAAACTGGACGCAATACTCCAGGTGTGGCCTCACCAGTGCCGAATAGAGAGGAATAATCACTTCCCTCGATCTGGCTGCTTTTTTGTTGTTGTTGTTGTTGTTGTTCCGCTCCGGCCGCCCTGTAGGGGGCGGCGGCGCGGAGAACCAGAGCGCCCTGCACTCCTCCTCTTCCTATTTAAGCTATTTTGACCTCAAATGGCAATAAAAATTACAATGTAATAAATAATGGAGTAGATCTTCCACTTGCCCTAAACGACATGGGCAGAAGCGTTTACATTTGTCTATTCCAGTATATCGACCTTCTAAGTAAGCTGTCTGCATGGATTGACAACAGAGAGCTGTAAAGGCCCTCTTTAGCATATTATTACTCAGATTGTCTAAATATCTGGCATACTCATGAGTCTTTTTAACAAGAGGAAACCAAGATGACATATTTGAAATAGAAACAATTACTATATCCAGTTGCCTATTAATATCCTCTGTTCTTGACTTGACTAGGGATTTCACATTTTAAAACTTAAATCTAATCATTTCCGATTCTGAGAAACCTAGACAATGCAATGGATTTTGAATATATTCTAACCAGGGAAATTTATGAGAGGAAAGTCCTTCTGAGCTGTTCCTCTAAACATAACCTTGGTAAATGCTGTGGGTGCATATTATAAATATGAAGCAAAAAAAAAAAATTTCCCCGTTGCACATTGGACAGAATAGAATTCATACCTGCCTCAGCTCTAAGAAGAGCAGCTGGGCTATTATTTGGGAGACCAAGAATCTTCCAAATAAATTTGTTCTGAGTCCCTTCCAGTCCTGTGGGATCATTCTATCCCCCCGCCCCCCTTTTTTTTATTTTATTTTTGCACCATACAAAATTTTAACACATAACTTAGCCTCAAACACACGGTGCAATTAAAATGCCACCATGAGTCCAGGTTTGCACTGCATTTGAGACCTTCTCTTTTCTTACCTAAATATGCTTATCCCATTAACCATTTTCTGAGAACCGTATATGGGCAAGAGCTAACTTGTTCAATATTTTTCCCATCAATTCTCCATTTATGCAACTTCCATCTCTGACTTAAGATAATTTCTTTAGTTTGGGAATAATTTATCGAGAAGTCCTCCCACTGACAGTACGAACCAAATACATTTAATAAATGCCTCAGTCCCAAAGGTGTTTGTGACAGTAAAAGTATCATCTGCATAAAATAATACAGACACTTGGAGAGCCATGATTTTTTTTGGGGGGAGGGGGGATACTGAGCCCCTTTTAATGCTAAAGCAACATCATTGATAGATAAAAAAGGGCTGAACCCCCTTTTGCAATTAGGATGGAATCAGTTAATTCTGCATCCAGGTTTATTCTAATTTTGGCCACTGTTTGTCCGTGAAGAGCTTTTGAAAGAAAAAGTAACTGGAGATCTAGTCAAGCAATTTCCAGATTGCCCCACAGATGGTCCCTATCATAGAATCAATGGCCAATTTTAGATCAACAAATGCTGCATACAATTTTTCTCACTTAGGAGGCAAATATTTGTGGATCAGACAAATAAGAGTAAAACAATTATCTGTAGTGGAACGGCCATTTCAGAAACTGGATTGTTCCTCAGCAACTAAATTACATTTTTCCTGCCCAATCTTCGTCTCCCCCAAAAGATATGTAATGTAAATTTTTAAAGCAGCGGCCAATTTGTCAGTAATTCCTGTATTTTTTTTTCTATTCCCCTTTTTATAAAGTGGAATGATAATACTGGAGACCCAACCTGAGGGGACAATTCCTGTATTATTTATATTAGAGAACTATTTAGCCCAAACAGGTGCCAACCTGTCAATACTCCCCTTAAATATTTCTGCAGGGATAAAATTCTCCCCAGCACTTTATTACAGTTTTGTTGATCAATAAAAGATACAACTTCCTCACTGGATGTCTAGAAGGGAACAAGGAATGGAATCATCCCAAAAAGCCAATAAATGGCCTGTCATTATAAAGTACAGAAGAGTATTTCTCCCAAATATGCTGGGGGATCAGTGCTTCAATATTACTCCTGATCTTCTTGGGAACCCATTGCTATCAACTTCCACAATGCCAGATGATGTTCCAACCTTTTGTGTTTCAACAATGTTTTTATAAAGCTTTCTAAGATTAACTAGCTTTTGGATGGAATCCTATGAACTATCTTTCCAGGCCTCCTTTGCCATAATCTGATTACAGTATTTATAATATTGAACATTTTGCAGATAATTTTGCTTAATTCTATTACAACTAATCTGTTCTTGTTCTTCCCTTAAATTTCATCTTCTGTCTTCAGAAGAAATGTCCAATGGACTGAACTTCCTTCTAAGTCTTACAAATACTTCATATTTATAAAGCAGTCTAGTTAACAAAGAACATAATGTGGTGGTAGGTAGTAAAAACTGTCAAGAGTGAATGATTGAAATGATTACATCTCACAGATGCTGTACTTCAGCTTCTGTATTTGCAGAAAGTTACAAAGTGTTGTGGACAGTTGGGTCTAATTTTGTTGAATACACTGTAACAAGTTTTTACTATAAATAATGCAATGACTGCACACTTTTTTACTTTGGTGATGTAAATGCTCCCTCCCCTCGTGATCTCAGATTGAGGGGCTTGGTCTGGGCCACCAGAGGAAAGAAAATCCTTGGCTCCTTTTAAGGAGTTTCCATGCCTCCGCACCATGTAGATATTCAGCCCCTTTGTGGTCTTGAGGATGAGGGCTCTGGGGCTGATTAGCAGGACACAAAGCCATAACAGTGCCTATTGGTTCCTGTGCACTTAATGGGAGGATTTATAAACCCTTCACCAGCTCTGAGGCTCATTCTGTGGAATAAGAAAGTATCCCCCTTTGGATTAGAATATTACTATTATTATTGGTATTACTGTAGCGCCTAGGAGCTCTGTCATGGACCTGGACCTCATTGTGCTAGATGTCGTACAAACACAAAACTAAAAGCTAGTCCTTGCCCTGAGGGGCTTACAATCTAATTATAAGATAAGAGACACCAGATGGGTATAGATAGATGGGGGAGTACAAGTAAACAATGAGACAATATTGGTCACCATGGTAGGCAGTGATCTAGGTACAGCAATAGTCTAACTGCTGTCAAGTTTTGTTGTTTTGTTTTTGTAGCCATCACAGCAAATCAGAGTGAGGAGGGATTTGAAGGCAGATAATGAGGTAGCTTTGTGGATGTTTATGTGGAGTACCTCCCAAGCATATGGGGTAGCATGGGAGAAAGCATGAGTGCTCGTTAGGAAATTTAAGAAGTAGGCAGTGGAGGCTGGCACCGTGGGCCGATTGGAGGGGAGCATGGAGAGCTCAGTAGTGAATGAAAGGTGACTGAGGACGGGGACTGACTGTGAAGTGTTTTGAAAATGAATACAAGCAGTCTTTATGATGGAGAAGGGGAAGTCAATGGAGGGAATGAAATAGTGGAGACCTGGTCAAAGTGGTGATCTGGGAAAATCATCTTTGCAGCAGCCTTCTGAATAGATATGAATGGGGCAACATTGCATTTGTCAAGGCCAAAGAATTGCTCACAAGGTCAACACCCCTTTCTGCAGTTGCACGCTGTCACTTCCTCTCTCCCTCTCTCTGGTCTACAACCCCTCTCTCGCTCCACGAGGTGCTGCTGCCTCCTCATGACTCTGACCACTGGCTAGGTCATTCTACGTGCTTTCCCTTTCTGGGGTACCAACGTCTTCCTTCAGCAGTCCTAGGCGGTCTTCCGATTCACTGCCTTGTAGTGAACTCAGTGGCTGGGAGGGGAACCCTCTACTCCAGGTTCTGGCTGAGGGACCCTCTAGCTAGTAGTCAAGTTCTGTTCTCTTCTTGACCTTACTGTCTTTCCCTGAGCCTTTTGCTACCTTCCTGGCCTCCCTCTGCAGACTTTCTCACCAGCCCGCCTCTGCTGCCAATTTCCTGCTTTTATACTCCCAGCCCAGCTTGTTCCTCCTCAGCTGGGATTCCTCATTCAAACAGGCAATATATTAGCCACCTGATTCCTCTTAGCTGTGGCCTGTTGGGTTAATTAGCCCCCTTCTCAGTTTGCAATAACCCTTTTGGAGCAAGTGTGGGGTGAATACCCCATCACAGCATCATGCTAGTTGCCTTTTGGGATGAGGAAGGAATTGTTCCCTTACCTCCAGATGGTCAGAGCAGTGTGCGTTTTCTTTATCTTCCTCTCAGCAGCCCAAGGAACTGGTAGGTAGAATCATAGATTCCAAGGCCAGAAGGGACCATTGTGATCATCAAATCTGATCTTCTGTATAACACAGGCCATAAAACTTCACCCAAAGTATTTTTGAACGAGAGCAGAATTTTTTTTTTTTAAATCCAATCTTGATTTAAAATTGCCAGTGACGGAGAATCCACCATGACCCATGCTAAATTGTTCCAATGATTAATTACCCTCACTGTTTTTTTTTTTCTTATATTGAGTCTGAATTTGTCTACCTTTGACTTCTGGCCATTGGATCACATTATAGTTACCTTTGTCTGCTAGACAGAAGAGCCCATTATCAAATATTTGTTCCCCATATAGGTAATTATTGACTTTAATCAAGTTGACCCTTAACCTTCTCTTTGTTAGACTCAAGGAGCTCAATCTATTTAGCTATCCCTGTAATGCAAGTTTTTCAATCCTTGAATCATTCTCATGGTTCTTCTCTGAAACTTCTCCAATTGATCAACATCCTTCCAGAACTGGACCCAGTATTCCAACAGTGGTCACACCCAATACAGAGGTAAAATAACCTCTCTACTCCTATTCAAGATTCCTGTGTGTGTGCATCTAAGGATTGCAATAGCCCTTTTGGCCACAGAGTCACTTTGGGAGCTCACGTTAGGCTTATTATTCACCACAAACCTGCAGATCTTTTTCAGAGTCAAAATAGAGTCTCCCCACTGGTTTTTTTGTTCTTAGATATATACATTAGTGTTATTCAAATGAATATTGTTTGCTTGCATCCATCTTGCCAAGTGATCCAGATTGCTCTGTATCAGTGAGTTGTTTCTTTATTTACCACTCCCCCCAGTGTTTGTGTTGTCTGCAAACTTTATCAGTGATGATTTTATGTTTTCTTCTAACTAATGATAAAAATGTTAAATAGTGTAGGGCCAAGAACCCTTCTCTGCAGGACCCCACTTAGAAGCACAGCCATGCAATGACGATTCCCATTTTACAATTACATTTTGAGACCTATCAGTTTGCCACTTTTTAATCTATTTAAAATATGCCATGTTAATTTTATATTGTTCGGATTTTTGAATCAAAATATAACGTGACACCAGGTCAAATGCTTTATAGAAGTCAAAGTGCTTTACATCAACATTGTTTCCTTTATCAACCAAACTGGTAATCTCATTTAAAAAAAATCAAGTTAGTTTGACAGGATCTATTTTCCATAAACCCAAGTTAATTGGCATTAATTATATTGTTCTGCCATGTCAGCCACTCCATTATCTTGCCTGGGATTTATGTCAGACTGACAGGTCTATAACTAACTAGGTCATCCTGTTTACCCTTTTTAAATATTGGCACAATATTAGCTTTCTGCTAGTCTTCTAGAACTTTCCAGTGTTCCAAGACTTAATGAAAATAAACATTGACAGTCCATCAAACTTCTCAGCCAGTTCTTTTGAAACAATTGGATGCAAGTTATCTGAACCAGTTGATTTAAAAATGTCTAACTTTAATAGCTGCTTTTAAAATCCTCATGAGATAGTAGTGGAAAGGAAAGAGTGTTACGACTGCATTATCTGTTTTTTCCCAATTATAGAATAAAAATACTTATTGAACACATGCAATTTCTGTATTATTATTGATAATTCTACCATTTCCATCCAGTAAATGACCAATAACATTGTTAAGATTCTTTTTGTTCCTAATATACTTAAAAACTCCTTCTTCTTATCCTTAATATTGCCAGTCATAGATTTTTTCCTTGTATCTCTTTGCTTCTCTTATCAATTTTCTACAATTCTGAGATTCTGATCTAAATTCATTACTATCGACTTGCCCTTTTTTCCATTTTTTTTTATAGATGCCTTCATATCCCCTCTGAACCAGGTCAGGTTTTTTAACCAGTATGGCTTTCTTCCTCAAAAGGTGAAATTGTGGCTTTTTGGGCATCTAGTAAAGCGTTAAACAATTCCCAGTTACCATTCCCATTTTTCTGATTTTATTTTTCCTTCCAGCTGATTTGGCTCATAATTTGTTTTCAGCTTTGTGAAATTATCTCTTCGAAAGCACCATGTGTGTGCGCTCACACACAAATACGTGTATAAAAACATAAAATGACTGGTTTGGACTTTTATTCTGTTTGCATATTACAAATGTGGTCAAGTCATGATCACTTGTACCTAAGTTATCATTAATTTTTAGTTCTTTGATCAGTTAGTCTTTATCTGCCAAGAATTGACCTAATATAGAATTCCCCCATATTGGATGCAAAACCTTTTGAGTTTGCAATAATATTCAGAAATTCCAAGGATGTTTTATTACTGGTAGCATGAGACCCTCAACATATGTCACTCAAATTAAAGTCCCCCATGATCACATAGCTTTCCCCCCCACACACACACACATTATAGATAGGTGAGTATGGAGCAAGTTTTCTGTTCCTGTGACAGACCCAGACCAGTGGGGTACAGGAGTCTGGTAGAGGGCAAATATACTGGTCACTGGATGAGTAGTTTTCTGTTCCCTGAGTGACCAGAGCAGGGGCTGCACTAGAGTAATCAGGAACCTGCTAGAACCAGTTAAGGCAGGCAGGCTAATTAGGACACCTGGAGCCAATTAAGAGGAAGCTGCTAGAATCAATTAAGGCAGGCTAATCAGGGCACCTGGGTTTTAAAAGGAGCTCACTTCAGTTTGTGGTGCGAGTGTGAGGAGCTGGGAGCAAGAGGTGCAAGGAGCTGAGAGGGAGAGGGAGAGGGTGTGCTGCTGGAGGACTGAGGAGCACAAGCGTTATCAGACACCAGGAGGAAGGTCCTGTGCTGAGAATAAGGAAGGTGTTTGGAGGAGACTATGGGGAAGTAGCCCAGGGAGTTGTAGCTGTCATGCAGCTGTTACAGGAAGCACTATAGACAGCTGCGGTCCACAGGGCCCTGGGCTGGAACCCGGAGTAGAGGGCGGGCCCGGGTTCCCCCCAAACCTCCCAATTGACCTGGACTGTGGCTTCTTCCAGAGGGAAAGGTCTCTGGGCTGTTCCCCAACCCACACGGTGACTCTCTGAGGCAAGAAAATCCGCCAATAAGCGCAGGACCCACCAAGATAGAGGAGGAACTTTGTCACAGTTCCCTAGTATGATTTGGTGGTCTGTAGCAGACAATAACACCCCAACTTGTGCTTTATCTGTTATGACAGTAATCCATAAGCATGCAAGATAATTTGCTTCTGAGTTGTCAGTAACTTGGAAGCTGGTAATGCCATTTTTGATATAGTGCCACTTCCTATCCCCACCCCTTGTTTTGCTCACTCAAGTCTTCCTAAATAGGTTATAACCATTGATTTTAACATTCCAGTCATCCACATCATCCCACCATGTTTCAGTAATAGCAATTAGTTCTTGTTTATGATACCAGATCCTCTTGTTTGGTATCCTGGCTCCTAACAGCGGTGTATAGGCGATTAAAGGTTGTCTTCTCTTCATGTCCTTTGGCTCCTTGATTAATGTTGTGCTCAGCATCTTGATTTTGAGTTAAATAAGTGCTCATATCTTCCCACTTTTTACCTTCCCCTTTTCTTGTTAGTTTAACTCCTGCCTGACTACTCTAGCAAGCCTGTCCCTGATGAAATTGACTACTCTTCAGCTGAGGTGGAAGCTACCCCAACTGTGCAGCCCACTCTCCCCACAGAATGTTCCACAAAATCAAAATGCTTCCCCCTATACTACTAACTTAGCCAGTGGTTCATTTCCAGAATCTTCTGCCTACTGTCTTCTTTTGCTCCTGAGACAGGAAGGATTGCCAAGAAGATCACTTGGACATTCTTCTTCTTCAGGGATCTCTGAAAAGTGCTGAAGTTATTTATTTTCTGTAAAATATTCTGCAACTGTGTTATTAGTGCTGATATGAACCAGTGCCATTAGCTCTTATTTGATATCGCTAATGGTTCCATGCACATTGAGTTCAGTCTATCCAATCTTAAAGTGACGTCCTGTGCTTTGGCTCTGGGAAGACAGCACGCCATCCTGTTGTCAGGCTGTTCCTTGCAGATTAAAATGTTCCTTTGGTTCTTCTTAATATTGGAACTGCAACAAAGATCATCTATCTTCCTTGGATGGTTGGAGATCTTTATGGTGAAGCTTGATTTTTTTTCTTCTTAGAGGTTGGACCAAGCTGCCTTCCACAGTTGGCACATAAGTCTCTCTGTTCCCTCAGACCATCTGGATCTTGAGAGATATTTTCCACGGGTTCCATATTGAGGACCTGGTATTGACTGGAAACTTCAAGCTCTGTGAAATACCTCCTAGTCATCTTCTCTCTGGTGGCCACAGCCTGCCATCTGTCTCCAGCCATGTAGAATGCTACTTTTGACCTCTTGCCTCTGGTAGCTATGAACTGGCAAGCCTGCTCAGTGACTTCCTCTCTCTGTGACTCCTGGGTGGCTAGCTCCTTTCTTCCTTGAACCTGGGGTACTGAAGTTTTCCAAACCTGGTCTAGGAGTTCATCAGCTTCTCTGATTCTCATTACCTTCTTTACTTGTCCTTTCAATCCAAGAATCTTTCCTTCCAGTACAGCCACCCACTTGCACTTCATACCCACCAAGTCCCTTCTGGTTTCAAGCAAGAAAGAAACGTGGCATGTCGTTTACAGGTCACTACCGCTGTTCCATCATTGGCTATCTTGAAAAAGCATGTAGAGCTGAATCTGGAAGGAAAGCCTCTCACACTTCCTCTCTACAAACTCCCTCCAAAACTCTTCTGTTATTTGTGTTTGTTCACGACACTCAAGTTCATCTAGCAAATGGCTTTTTATACCAAGTCTCCCTACTCACCTCAGCTCTGCCCCTCATCATCAGGGAGAGATAAACCACTCAGACTTCAAACAGTGGGGCTGATCAAATCTTCAAGGTTCAGAGCCACATAGCCTTTACAATGGTACTGTTAAAGATGTCAGATAACCAGGCTCAATCAGTTTATTAAACATAGATAAATCAGCAAAACAAAGGTTCGTATGTTACCAACTCTGGAGAATGGACTTGCAGCACTTAAATCATCTTCACTCGGTTCCAAAAATGTGAGCTCAGTTCTGCCTATATTTATAAGACCATTGTTTACAACAGATAGAAAATTCCACAGTATGAGTAGATTTCCCTTTTTTTATTTAGTTTTATGTGTTTTTTCAGGGTACAAGGACACATACACCAATTATCCCTAGCATATTGTAACAGCTGTACCTAGTTCACTGTTCATATTTGGCAAGCCTCAATAGAGCATACATCTTGTCTCTGACAGTCTTCACATACAAGGAACAGCGGTTACACACAGTTTAACTTCTAGTAAATTTCCACTACAAAGCTTACATGAGACACGGTACTCTGGGAATACAGTTCATAGTTATACAATTTAGCATAAGTACAAAGCATTTTAGAAATATGATATTAGCTAACAGCACCAACGAACAGACCTGTCTCAGCTGCTTACTCCTCAGGCCCCCCCCCCCAACCCAGATATGCAGCTCATACACAGTGAACAAACAAACACACGGTCAAACAAACTTAACAGATGGACCAAATGCACCACTCATCAAGTTGCACTTCCTTCAAGCATGGCCTGCAGCTGCGCTCTCCAAAACTCTCTTGTTAGTTGCTTCTGTTCGTGGCTCTAGAGTTCACCTTGCAAGTAATATTTTATGCCAAGTCTCCCCCAACATTTTTTGAGTTAAGCAATTGTCATCTATAATTGCCATCTATAGTATGTTAGGTTGTAAAACTCATTTTTGTCTCAAGTTGGCAGGTGTGCAGTGCAGGTAATTGATCAATAGGGGGCAGTGTTTCCTGGTAAACTGGATTTGGAAGCAGATTAGAAGAAGGTCGGGAATGGGGCTGGAATTCATAATGACAGTTGCAGCAAGGAGATGACCTCCCCTTAAGTCCCTTAGCTGTCAGATGAGGGATGGTGGTGGGGTCTCAGTGACAGTGCTGGGACTAGGTTAATGAGGTAAGGGGCTGATAGCAGCCATCGAGCAGGTGGCACAGATTACAGAGTAAGGATGACCAGATTATTACTGGATAGATATGTTAATGGCCTAGTTAAACCACATTCCTGCTGATTTGTCTTCCTGCAGTGACCAGGACAATTGAAAACTGGCTCTACTTTCAGTAAGGAGTGATAAAGATCTAATAGATCATAGAGTCTCAGGGTTGGAAGGGACCTCAGGAGGTCATCTAGTCCAACCCCCTGCTCAAAGCAGGACCAATCCCCAACTAAATTATCCCAGCCAGGGCTTTGTCAAACCTGACCTTAAAAACCTCTAAGGAAGGAGATTTCACCACCTCCCTAGGTAATCCATTCCAGTGCTTCACCACCCTCCTAGTGAAAAAGTTTTTCCTAATATCCAATCTAAACCACCCCCACTGCAACTTGAGACCATTGCTCCTTGTTCTGTCATCTGGTACCACTGAGAACAGTCTAGATCCATCCTCTTTGAAACCCCCCTTCAGGTAGTTTATAATGTAAGGACCAGATCAGA
This sequence comes from Emys orbicularis, assembly GCF_028017835.1. Classification (NCBI taxonomy): domain Eukaryota; kingdom Metazoa; phylum Chordata; order Testudines; family Emydidae; genus Emys; species Emys orbicularis. The sequence continues at coordinate 89,680,927 of NC_088687.1, read as the reverse complement.
TGATAAACATTCACATAAAAAAGAATCTAACACATCAGAAAAGGGCAGACAAATAAACAGTGACAAGTTTTTAAAGTGCTTGTACACAAATGCTAGAAGTCTAAATAATAAAATGGGTGAACTAGAGTGCCTTGTGATAAAGGAGGATATTGATATAATAGGCATCACAGAAACCTGGTGAACTGAGAGCAATCAATGGGACACAATCATTCCGGGGTACAAAATATATCGGAAGGACAGAACAGGTCGTGCGGGGGGGGGAGGGAGTGGCACTATATGTGAAAGAAAATGTAGAATCAAATGAAGTAAAAATCTTAAGTGAATCCACATGTTCCATAGAATCTCTATGGATAGAAATTTCATGCTCTAATAAGAATATAACATTAGGGATCTATTATAGACCACCTGACCAGGACAGTGATAGTGATGATGAAAAGCTAAGGGAAATTAGAGAGGCTATCAAAATTAAGAACCCAATAATAGTGGGGGATTTCAATTATCCCCAGATTGACTGGGAACATTTCACTTCAGGACGAAATGCAGAGATAAAATTTCTCGATACTTTAAATGACTGCTTCATGGAGCAGCTGGTACGGGAACCCACAAGGGGAGAGGCAACTCTAGATTTAGTCCTGAGTGGAGCACAGGAGCTGGTCCAAGAGGTAACTATAACAGGACCGCTTGGAAATAGTGACCATAATACAATAGCATTCAACATCCCTGTGGTGGGAAGAACATCTCAACAGCCCAACACTGTGGCATTTAATTTCAAAAGGGGGAACTATGCAAAAATGAGGGGGTTAGTTAAACAGAAGTTAAAAAGTACAGTGACTAAAGTGAAATCCCTGCAAGCTGCATGGACGCTTTTTAAAGACACCATAATAGAGGCCCAACTTCAATGTATACCCCAAATTAAGAAACACAGTAAAAGAACTAAAAAAGAGCCACCGTGGCTTAACAACCATGTAAAAGAAGCAGTGAGAGCTAAAAAGACTTCCTTTAAAAAGTGGAAGTCAAATCCTAGTGAGGCAGATAGAAAGGAGCATAAACGCTGCCAAATTAAGTGCAAGGATGTAATAAGAAAAGCCAAAGAAGAGTTTGAAGAACGGCTAGCCAAAAACTCCAAAGGTAATAACAAAATGTTTTTTAAGTATATCAGAAGCAGGAAGCCTGCTAAACAACCCGTGGGGCCCCTTGATGATCGAGATACAAAAGGAGCGCTTAAAGACGATAAAGTCATTGCGGAGAAACTAAATGGATTCTTTGCTTCAGTCTTCATGGCTGAGGATGTTAGGGAGATTCCCAAACCTGAGTCGGCTCTTGTAGGTGACAAATCTGAGGAACTGTCACAGATTGAAGTGTCACTAGAGGAGGTTTTGGAATTAATTGATAAACTTAACATTAACAAGTCACCGGGACCAGATGGCATTCACCCAAGAGTTCTGAAAGAACTCAAATGTGAAGTTGCGGAACTATTAACTAAGGTTTGTAACCTGTCCTTTAAATCTGCTTCTGTACCCAATGACTGGAAGTTAGCTAATGTAACGCCAATATTTAAAAAGGGCTCTAGAGGTGATCCCGGCAATTACAGACCGGTAAGTCTAATGTCGGTACCGGGCAAATTAGTCGAAACAATAGTTAAGAATAAAATTGTCAGACACATAGAAAAACATAAACTGTTGAGCAATAGTCAACATGGTTTCTGTAAAGGGAAATTGTGTCTTACTAATCTATTAGAGTTCTTTGAAGGGGTCAACAAACATGTGGACAAGGGGGATCCAGTGGACATAGTGTACTTAGATTTCCAGAAAGCCTTTGACAAGGTCCCTCACCAAAGGCTCTTAAGTAAATTAAGTTGTCATGGGATAAAAGGGAAGGTCCGTTCATGGATTGAGAACTGGTTAAAAGACCGGGAACAAAGGGTAGGAATTAATGGTAAATTCTCAGAATGGAGAGGGGTAACTAGTGGTGTTCCCCAAGGGTCAGTCCTCGAACCAATCCTATTCAATTTATTTATAAATGATCTGGAGATAGGGGTAAACAGTGAGGTGGCAAAGTTTGCAGATGATACTAAACTGCTCAAGATAGTTAAGACCAAAGCAGACTGTGATGAACTTCAAAAAGATCTCACAAAACTAAGTGATTGGGCAACAAAATGGCAAATGAAATTTAATGTGGATAAATGTAAAGTAATGCACATTGGAAAAAATAACCCCAACTATACATACAATATGATGGGGGCTAATTTAGCTACAACAAGTCAGGAAAAAGATCTTGGAGTCATCGTGGATAGTTCTCTGAAGATGTCCGCGCAGTGTGCAGAGGCGGTCAAAAAAGCAAACAGGATGTTAGGGATCATTAAAAAGGGGATAGAGAATAAGACTGAGAATATATTATTGCCCTTATATAAATCGATGGTACGCCCACATCTCGAATACTGCGTACAGATGTGGTCTCCTCATCTAAAAAAAGATATACTGGCACTAGAAAAGGTTCAGAAAAGGGCAACTAAAATGATTAGGGGTTTGGAACGGGTCCCATATGAGGAGAGATTAAAGAGGATAGGACTCTTCAGCGTGGAAAAGAGGAGACTAAGGGGGGATATGATAGAGGTATATAAAATCATGAGTGGTGTGGAGAAAGTGGATAAGGAAAAGTTATTTACTTATTCCCATAATACAAGAACTAGGGGTCACCAAATGAAATTAATAGGCAACAGGTTTAAAAAAAATACAAGGAAGTTCTTCTTCACACAGCGCACAGTCAACTTGTGGAACTCCTTACCTGAGGAGGTTGTGAAGGCTAGGACTATAACAGCGTTTAAAAGAGAACTGGATAAATTCATGGTGGTTAAGTCCATTAATGGCTATTAGCCAGGATGGGTAAGGAATGGTGTCCCTAGCCTCTGTTTGTCAGAGGATGGAGATGGATGGCAGGAGAGAGATCACTTGATCATTGCATGTTGGTCCACTCCCTCTGGGGCACCTGGCATTGGCCACTGTCAGTAGACAGGATACTGGGCTAGATGGACCTTTGGTCTGACCCGGTACGGCCGTTCTTATGTTGTTGAAAGCAGCTATCAAATCCCCCGCTCATTCTTCTCTTCTGCAGACTAAATAAGCCCAGTTCCCTCAGCCTCTCCTCGTAAGTCATGTGCTCCAGCCCCCTAATCATTTTTGTTGCCCTCTGCTGGACTCTTTACAATTTTTCCACATCCTTCTTGTAGTGTGGGGCCAAAACTGGACACAGTACTCCAGATGAGGCCTCACTAATGCCGAATAGAGAGGAATGATCACATCCCTTGATCTGCTGGCAGTGCTCCTACTTATACAGCCCAAAATGCCGTTTGCCTTCTTGGCAACAAGGGCACACTGTTGACTCATATCCAGCTTCTCGTTCACTGAGGTCCTTTTCTGCAGAACCGTTGCCTAGGCACTCGGTCTGTAGCAATGCATGGGATACAAAACACTTACTTCCAGTGCATTCAGTTCTTCTCTTGAAATTAAACATATCTTTTGGAAGTTTGGGGAAGGGTTCTCTAGTTTCAGTTTACCAGATCCCCAGGAGTAGAATGTTGATGTCTTATGGAAACATGATGCATTACTATTCACTTTTGTCTTTTTAAATGTGACATTCTGGATGAGGAAACTATTATTTAATTTGATACTCAGCAAAATCTATCTATAGTTTTCTTCCAGGTTGCAATTTTAGTTTGTTTTTTTTGTTTTTTTTTCAAAATGTGCTTAATGAGAATTGTTTTTACTGCACAAAAATTGTGCTGTCAATAAATAGCTAATGTAGTGTAGCTAAATTTGTGTAGTTATCTCATTTGATGAAAGAATTATAGCACTGGAGATATTGTGGGAATACTATATAGTAGGTACTAAAGTGCGTATATCTTTTATAATGGCATTGTCTCAAATTAAGGTACACAGAAAGGTAAACAAATTTAAACTAATTAGTATGTGTAATAGTTGTCCTCCCAAGAATGCTGTTCTGATTTGTGAAGGACAGTTTCTATTCAATTCTTCTAAGGCTTGAAAAAGTATTAAAAAATCAGAAAGAGTAGCAGTAATTAACATTAATAAAATATAAGCTTAGAAACTGGAAAAAAAAAGATGAATGGCAATAAATGTTATTTGTCTTCTAAATCTTCAATTCAGATGGAAAAGTATGTAATGATGAAACACAAGACTTTGCCCTGATCTAATGGGACTCCACTCTGCCTACAAGTCTACCTGTGCAGGATCAACTTCAGGATTATAAGGGGTAGATGGTTGTAAAGAAAGAAAGGATATAAAATAAACCTTAGTTAAGCAAAAGTGCTCAACTGATTACCTGTACGACCTTTATTAGGATTATTTGGCTGTTGATTGCTTAACTAAAGGAAAGGACTCAAGAATTATATTTGACTTTACAGAGGGTTTTTTTTTTTTTTTAGCTGTCCTTAACAAGAGCAATCATTAGTATAGGTTACAAAAATGCAAACACCACTGAATTATTATTTAGGCTAACAGAAGTTGGAAAAACTGGTCAACATTAAAAGCATCCAGGCTATTTAAAAAAATCACATAACACAACCATAACAGAACACAGTGTTATTCAATTATTAGTCTATGATGGTGACTGTGTTTGAATTTTCAGCTGACTCCCTCTGTACAGAACCCTTCCCCAAAAACCTATGACCAAATGGTCTGATGTCTATTATTCACATGCTGTTCACTGAGATCTCTCAGAGTCCACCTTTTTAACTTATACCCACACAAATTATATTAATCCAGAATCTGATTAACACTCCTAACTATCTAACTTGAACTCCTACTTTTTAAGACAGACTGTGTGGATGGAGTATTGCTCAAAAGACTTTCACACTTACTCTTATTTTGTGTGTGTATAAAGTTATAACTGAAACCAAAAAGTATGGTAGACGTGTATAGTGTTTCACAATCTTGTTAACAAAGTTGTTCAGTTTCAAAGCTATTTTATGACAATCTTGATTTGGAACCTCTCTCTCTCTCTCTCTCTCTCACAGGCACACCCACACCCACACCCACACACCCATGTGCGTGAGCTTTGTCATAAGTGTTAAAACACCTATATAAGCATGTACACTTCCCTGTTAATTAGGTAACCGGTTTCAGGAAATAGTCAACTGACTGGTTTGGGTAGTCACCCCAGGGAAATGGTTTACTTTTCATTAGAAGTTTGCTTAGCCATCAGCTTTATGCTCAGTTATTATTCACAGCAGGAGTTGATACTGCAAACACAGGTGGAGCAAATGAGGGACAATCTATGTTCTTTTCCTGATGTGCTAGTAGGCAACCTAAACTTGCTTGAAAAGAGAGAGAGAAAGGAAAGTGTCTATCCAAGATAGGTACTTGATAGCCGGAGGATTCCCAGGTGGCCAGTCTGCTCTCTAGTAGATACCGTCAGCTTTTGGGAAGCAATGTGCTAAAGACGACAGGCCATTTTATCCCATTTCTGCTGGGTGGTACAGTTTGGTTCCTCTTTTTATAGACGCTGGCTTGGACCAATCAAACAGTGACCCATACTTGTGATGAACACTTGAAATGACCAGCCAAAATTAGATGTCCCCTTTCACCATCCAATCAGAAAATAAGCCATTGCTTTTGAATTCTTGCAACTGTGTCTGGAAAAGTCTTTTTGTGCAGAACTTCTTGTACCATATCCGTTTGTCTAAGAAAAGTTAGGCCACTGCTGTTTGTACAACCGTCTTGGGACATACACTGAACATCTGCTGGCTGAGCTTTAGTCAGCCACCTACTTCAGAAAGTTGCTTTCTGTAGATCCCTTTCTGGTGCATCCGTTCACCGACTTTGCATGGCTGTCCTTGCCTAAGTTCCAGTTTCTCCATCAGCACTCTACTGACTGCTGAAATATCTAGTTTAAATTTGTTTCATGTGGAGTCTTTCTACATTCTTTAATGCTCTTTAAACTTTAACAATCTGCTGTGCAGTAACACAAATTCATCTAAAGAACTGTTGTTCTCCAGCAGATGGGAATAACTGTATAAATCTTTCATTACTTTTCTCCTTATTTTAACAATAACGGTAGGACCTCTGTGTATATGGTTGAGTTGTGCCTGAGCATTATTGATCAGTTACATTTCTGATTATTTCACTCTGTGATCAAGTGCTTATAAGACATTATTTAGTTTCAACCCTTTTTATTACTGCCTTTTCCAGAATATGTATATTTTATTTATTTGTGGTAATAAAAGCACGCTTGATTGCAAACATTCTTACAACTTGATTTCATCACTAATTTAAAAGAAATCATGATGAGTACAACCCCATTCTTTCCTAACAGGATTACCACTGTCTTTCCCAAAGCTGTATTAATTTTTAGTTGACTTCCATTTTTACATGTAACATTAGCCCTTCATCAAATTTAGTTTATTCAGTCTAGGTCCCTGTGTTTATCCCTAGCTTTGTATCTGGCAACATCTTATAGTATTTTAGTATGTAGTATTTATTTCAATTCATTCTAAGTAAATTAGAGAAAAATAGGGAAAGGGATGTTTATTTTCAGATACGCTTCCTGGCTTGCCTGCGCTAAGTGGCATTATGTACTCTTGTGAAAGTCAGAGGAAGCTCTGCTGTTGGGCTTTGAGTTTCTCCTCTCTCGGGCCTTTGTCTTGTCTTTTCAGAAAAGTCTGATTCCTGGGCAATTCTTAGGCCTGGTCTACACTACGACTTTAATTCGGATTTAGCTGCTTTAATTCGAATTAACGCTTGACCCGTCCACACAACGAAGCCATTTAATTCGAATTAAAGAGCCCTTTAATTCGATTTCTGTACTCCTCGACGAGAGGAGTAGCGTCAAAATCGGTATTGTTAATCCGAATTAAGGTTAGTGTGGCCGCAATTCGATGTTATCGGCAATTAGATGTTATTGGCTACCCACAATGCAACGCTCTGGAAATCGATGCTACTAAGGTAGCTTGGAAGCACACCACCGAATTAATGGTGCCTAGTGTGGCCGAATACATTCGAATTTATAAAATCGGTTTCCTAAATTCGAATTATATAAATTCAGATTAATCCTGTAGTGTAGACATACCCTTAGTTAACAATAGCTCATAATTCTGGAGTGGTGTATCTATAGTGAAGGGAGTTCAGCTGTCAGTGTCTCTGCATATGTTCCAGAGCTATTTCCTTTTTTAGGGAAGAAAGGTTCCAAGTGTCCTTCTAGTAGCATCCTTTTCTCTTTGGGGAAGGAGAGAAGTCTGCTTTGTTGACCATACCATTCTGTGAGTTTGTGACTTTTGTTCCTTCTTGCTTTTATATTTAGTCTAATTGTGTATTACCTGACTTGTCTACGAGGATCCTATTTTATATAGCTTGGTCTCTTCTATCACATTGAATAGCTCTGTCAGTGCCCTTATTTTTGCATCCCCTTCGCCCTCAAATAGTGATTTGTTACTGATACTCTAGTGAAGGAGTTACAGCCTCAAACCTGAACAGAACTTCCACTGCGATCATCAAATTCAAACTTTCCTCCAGAGTACTGTAATGACTTAAAGAATTGCTGAAGAGAAAAGTGCCACTTGACTCGTCAAGTTGTTCCCTCTTAAATGTACTTCTGCTGAGAGGGCCATATTTTAAAAATCCTAAAGACGCTTTTGTGCCAACATTTTTTAGGGCCACAAAATATGCATACAAAAACATACTATTTAAAATGTGTGCTGGTGTCAGTTTATTAGTCAACAACAATGCCTTCATATTTTGGCGTGTAAGACTTTTTCTAGTACTTTAAAATTCTGAATGACTTTGTCATGCAACACTGAACAAGTGTTACCAATATTCAATTTAAGCAAAATGACAGCATTTTTTAATGAGACAAGGGGGGTGAGGTAATATCTTTTATTGGACCAACATCTGATGGTGAGAGAGTCATGCTTTTGAGCCATACAGCTTTTTCAGCTTTTTTTAATGTTTATGCTCATTTAGTTTCTCTTCATTTCAAATGCTGTTTGCTTCATTGAACACTCATTCCACTGATCTTGTTGTTCTTGGTGAATGCAATGGAAAGAGCTCAGTCTAGCAATGTCTTGCACACATTTAATAGTTCCAAACTCTTGAATATTTGGATTCATTTTTTTTTTCCATAAAAGGGACATTAGAAGTGACCTGTCTGAACTTCTCAGAGTACAGGGACATCATATGAAAAACAATGCATTGTGATATCTTTATTTCTCTCCTACTTCTCCAGCTTTACCAGACAGTATAATTTATTGTATATTCTTAGGTAGAATGCCATAATTATTGGGACTTTTTGGTCTGTTCTTGAAAAGCTGAAGTTGTAAAAGTTGAGAGAGAAATATTTTGAGGAACTGGTAAACCATGCTGAACCATGCTTCAGAAACCTCAGGCCTCTGGCATCTGAGATAGTAAACACTGTTCTTCTTTGAGTGATCGCTCATATTGATTCCAATTAGGTGTGCGCGCACCGTGTACATGGCCATCAGAAAGTTTTCCCCCAGAAGCATCCAACGGGTTGGCTGTGGAGCCTCCTAGAGTAGTTCCTCTATGGCGCTCAATATATGACCCTGCTGACCTGGCGCCCCCTCAGTTCCTTCTTACCGCCCATGACAGTCGTTGGAACTGTGGCGTCTTGCTTAGCAAGTTCTTCATGTTTCCCTAGCTTGATTCTAATAATAGTTGTTCTTTCTTGTAGTTTCTTTTTTTGTTTTTGTTGTATTTAGTAGCAGTTGGGTTGGGGGGTTTCCCTCTGTCCCCACTGCTTTCCCTTGGGAGAGTTTCATGAGAACTCTCATGCCCAAGTCCCCGGGATTCAAACCCTTCAAATCCTGCAACAAGCCCATGCCAACGAGTGACCCCCCACGACTCTTGTCTGAAATGGCTTGGAACTCAATGCTCAAGGTCAAGGAGCTTATGCCACCTGAGTCCAGGAGGAGTTTGGGGCCCTTGCTGACGAGGGCAACATGGTGGCATGGACCTCATTGCAGGCCTCTCTGGATGCTGCAGACTCAGTGGTGCATACCTTGTCCTCGGGTATTGCCATAGGTTCATAGATTCTAGGACTGGAAGGGACCTCGAGAGGTCATCGAGTCCAGTCCCCTGCCCGCATGGCAGGACCAAATACTGTCTAGACCATCCCTGATAGACATTTATCTAACCGACTATCTAACCATGAGATGCACCTCCTGGTTGCAAGCCTCGGGCCTACCGCCTGAGGTTCAGCAGACGCTGCAGGACCTGCCCTTTGATGGGGAGGGCTTGCTCGCGGTACAGACCATCTCTCGGCTGCATAGCCTAAAGGACTCGAGGGCAACTATCAAGTCCCTGGGTATGCACACCCTGGCAACCCAGCGGAAGCACTTCAAGCCCCAGCAGCTGCAACAACATTCCTACCCTCCTCGGCCGAAGCAGGACTTCTACAGGCAGAGGGGATGGAATGGCAGAAGGAAGCCTTCCAACCCCCCATCGGGACAAGGCCAGGGCCCGACCAAACCATCATTGGGTTCCAAGCAGGCCTTTTGAAGGGACAGCCGAGGACAGCGTACTGGACTTAACCCCGGATCTTTCCCCGCCCTTTTTGAATACTTTATCCCATTTCCACCATGCATAGTCCCAATAACCTTGGACCGCTGGGTCCTTCACGTGGTGGAAACGGGATACTCTCTCCAATTCTGTTCCTACCCAGCCCCCCCGGCCCTCTTCTGGGACCCCTCTCACAAGCAACTCCTTATTCAGGAGGTTTATGCGCTCCTTACCATGGGGGCAGTGGAGGAGGTTCCACAGGAGTTAAGGAGCAAGGGGTTCTACTCCCAATATTTCCTAATCCCTAAGGCCAAAGGGGGCATCCAGCCCATTCTGGACCTGTGTGAGCTCAACAAATTCATGGTAAAGCTGAAGTTCCACGTGGTCTCCCTAGGCACTATTATCTCCTCCCTGGATCCTGGAGACTGGTATGCCTCCCTCGATATGAAGGACGCGTACTTCCACATAACAATTCATCCAATGCACAGGCGCTTCCTGCGCTTCGTGGTCAACCGCGAACATTACCAGTTTATGGCCCTTCCATTCAGCCTTTCAACAGCTCCCTGGGTGTTCACCAAGTGCATGTCAGTCATGGCTGCCTTCCTCCGTCGACAGCAAGTGCAAGTATATCCCTACCTCGACGACTGGCTATTTTGGGGCCATACCAGAGTGCAGGTGCAGTCCCAACTCTGTCTGGTCAGGTATACGTTCGAACAGCTGGGTCTCCTCCTAAACATGGAGAAGTCCACCCTAGAACCGACCCAGATGATAGAATTCATTGGGGCGGTGCTGGACTCCATTCAAGCTCGGGCCCTCCTGCTGGAGTCCCGTTTCCGAGCTATCACGGACATCATTCAAGGCCTTCAGCAATTCCCGACCTCGACAGCAAGAGGGTGCATGAGTCTCCTCGGCCACATGGCTTCTTGCACATACATAACCCGGCATGCCAGGCTCCGTCTCAGGCTGCTGCAGGCATGGATCACCTTGGCCTACCATCCGGGGCACGACAGCTTGAATTCAGTAGTCACGGTGCCAGAACAGGTCCTCACATCCCTTCGCTGCTGGCTCAACCCCCAAGTGGTGTGCGGGGAAGTTCCCTTCCACAGCCCCCAGCCTTCCTTGTCCCTGGTTATGGATGTGTCAGCTATGGGGTGGGGGGCACATCTGGGGAACCTTCAGACTCGGGGCCTGTGGTCACAGAATGAGCTCTCTCTCCATATTAACATCAGGGAGCTAATCATAGAATCATAGAATGTCAGGGTTGGAAGGGACCTCAGGAGGTCATCTAGTCCAACCCCCTGCTCAAAGCAGGACCAATCCCCAACTAAATCATCCCACCCAGGGCTTTGTCAAGCCTGACCTTAAAAACCTCTAAGGAAGGAGATTCCACCACCTCCCCAGGTAATCCATTCCAGTGCTTCACCACCATCCGAGTGAAAATGTTTTTCCTAATATTCAACATAAACCTCCCCCACTGCAACTTGAGACCATTACTCCTTGTTTTGTCATCTGGTACCACTGAGAACAGTCTAGATTCATCCTCTTTGGAACCCCCCTTCAAGTAGTTGAAAGCAGCTATCAAATCCCCCACTCATTCTTCTCTTCTGCAGTCTAAATAAGCCCAGTTCCCTCAGCCTCTTCTGGTAAGTCATGTGCTCCAGCCCCCTAATCATTTTTGTTGCCCTCTGCTGGACTCTTTCCAATTTTTTCACATCCTTCTTGTAGTGTGGGGCCAAAACTGGGCACAGTACTCCAGATGAGGCCTCACCAATGCCGAATAGAGGGGAATGATCACGTCCCTCGATCTGCTGGCAATGTTCCTACTTATACAGCCCAAAATGCTGTTAGCCTTCTTGGCAACAAGGGCACACTGTTGACTCCTATCCAGCTTCTTGTCCACTGTAACCCCGAGGTCCTTTTCTGCAGAACTGCTGCCTAGCCACTCGGTCCCTAGTCAATAGCAGTGCATGGGATTCTTCCGTCCTAAGTGCAGGACTTTGCACTTGTCCTTGTTGAACCTCATCAGATTTCTTTTGGCCCAATCCTCTAATTTGTCTAGGTCCCGCTGTATCCTGTCCTAACCCTCCAGTGTATCTATCACTCCTCCCAATTTAGTGTCATCTCCAAACTTGCTGACGGTGTAATCCACACCGTCCTCCAGATCATTAATGAAGATATTGAACAAAACCGGCCCCAGGACCGACTCTTGGGGCACTCCGCTTGATAATGGCGGTGCGCTTGGCTTGCTAAGCCTCCCAGGCCCAACTGCAAGGTCGCTTCATGGCAGTTCTAATGGACAACACCACAGCCATGTTTTACATCAACAAGCAAGGGGGGACCCATTCCTCCCCCCCTCTGCCAGGAAGCCATTCGACTGTGGGAGTTATGCATAGCCCACTCTATTCACCTGATAGCGTCCTTTCTTCCAGGGATCCAGAACACACTGGCGGACCGCCTCAGCAGTTCCTTCCACTCACACGAGTGGTCTTTCTGACCGGATGTCGTGCACCCCATCTTCCAAAGGTGGGGGTTTCCCCAAGTTGACCTGTTTGCCACCCGATGCAACAGGAAGTGACCAGCGTTCTGCTCCTTCCAGGGTCACAGCCCGGGCTCCCTCAGGGATGCATTCCTGCTGCCCTGGACAGGTTGCCTGCTCTACACCTTTCCTCCATTCCCTCTTGTGCACAAAGTCCTGCTCAAAATCCACAGGTAGGGGGCAAAGGTGATTCTGATAGCTCCGGCGTGGCCTCACCAGCACTAGTACACCATATTGCTGGAGCTGTCGGTGGACGTACTGATCACATTGCCTCTCCTCCCTGACCTACTCACTCAGGACCATGGTTGTGTCTGTCATCCTGACCTGCGGTCTCTCCACCTCACAGCTTGGAAGCTGCATCCCATGCTGTGTTCAGACCAAGTAAGACAGGTCCTACTAGGCAGCAGGAAGCCCTCTGCTAGAGCCACATATCTGGCGAAGTGGAAAAGGTTTTCATGTTGGTGTGACCAGCGCCTCACACCCCCAGTCCGGGCGTTGGTACCTCTCATTTTGGAGTATCTCCTGCACCAGAAACAGCAAGGCCTGACAGCATCCTCCATAAGTGTTCACCTCGCTGCCATCTCGTTCTTCCACCCAGGCGCGTCTGGCCGCTCTGTCGTCGCCAACCCTATGGTTGGTCGCTTTCTGAAAGGCTTGGACCGTCTCTATCCTCAGATCCGTCAGCCTATCCCTGCATAGGATCTTAACCTGGTCCTTTCGAGGCTCATGGGACCCCCATTCGAACTGCTGGCCACGTGCTTCCTCCTGTATCTCTCCTGGAAGACAGCCTTCCTGGTTGCCATTACGTCCACGAGACGCGTCTCTGAGCTGAAGGCCCTCACCTTGGAACCGCCTTATATGGTCTTCCACAGGGATAAGGTGCAACTCAGACTGCACCCGGCCTTCCTCCCGAAGGTGGTGTCTAACTTTCATACCAGCCAGGACGCTTTCCTACCTGTCTTTTACTCAAAACCTCATGCTGGTCCCCGGGAACAGCGACTGCATTCCCTCAGTGTCTGCAGAGCCCTAGTTTTCTACATCAAGAACACTAAGCCGTTCAGGAAGTCGACCCAGCTATTCGTAGAGGTGGCGGACCAGATGACAGGCCTCCAGTCTCCTCTCAAAGAGTATTCTCCTCGATCACGTCCTGCATCCGCACTTGCTATGAGCTGGCTGGGGTGCCAACCCCAACTCTTACCGCACACTCCACTAGGGCCCAGGCCTTGTCAGTGGTGTTCCTGGCCCAGGTGCCGATCCAAGAAATCTGCAGGGCAGCGACTTGGTCCTCGGTGCATACTTTCACCTCACATTATGCCATCATCCGGCACGCCAGGGATGATGCGGCTTTTGGTAGAGTGGTGCTGCAATCAGTGTTCCCTAACTCCAACCCCAGTGCCTAGGTAAGGCTTGGGAGTCATCTAATTGGAATCGATATGAGCAATCACTCAAAGAAGAAAAAACGGTTACTCACCTCTTGTAACTGTTCTTCAAGATCTGTGGCTCATATCCATTCCAAACCCGCCCCCCTTCTCCTCTGTTGGAGTAGCCAGCAAAAATGAGCTGAGGGGGCACCGGGTCGGCAGGGTCATGGAGGCGCCACTCCAGTGGGCTCCACATCCACCCAACGGATGCTGCTAGGGGAAAAACTTTCCGACGGCCATGCATGCAGCGCGCACACACCTAATTGGAATGGATATGAGCAACACATCTGAAAGAACAACAGTTACAAGAGGTGAGTAACCGTTTTTTTGAGTAATTGTGGACATTTTACTGACACTGGGTACTCCGTAGGAAACAGTTCCTTAAGCAAGTCTCATTTATAGTTTGCCATTGTTTTGTACAATTAATACAACCACACAGATTATGAAGTACAAAAGCATTATATTGATTTGTCTCTGAGTAAAAGAGGGCATGAGCCGTGTTGCGAAGAGCCCAATTATATGAGGGAGCCATTCTCTGCCACTGGTAGATTTTATGCCTATTTTTTCAGCACACCAAAATTATTTTGATAATATTTCACATTTATATTGTGCCTTCCATCTAATGACCTCAGGGAGCTGTACAAATATTAATTTAAGTTTTTGAACACCCCAGAGAAGCCTCATTTTGCAGAGGATAAAACTGAGGCACAGAAGAATTAAATGTCTTCATCATAGTCACACAGGAAGTCTGTGGCATAAATTGAGAGTATAAACCAATATCCTGACTCCTAGACTTGTGTCCTAAAGAAAATAACCTTCCTATTCAAATTAACATTGACTTGACTTTTCTTTCTATCTTTCTCTGCTGGCTGCAGAAAATATCAAGACAAATAATGTTGAACAGTTTTTCTGGAAAAGCTTTACTTTTTTTTTTTACTTTACTTTTTTTAAAGAAGAAACTCACTGTGCAAGCTCTCTTGTGAGATTAAAACTTAATTTTTATCTTAAAAATCCATGAAATTGTTGGTTATTGGGAAATTCTTTGTTCCTTTTTCTATTCAGCTTTCATAGGGTGATAGCATGGAAAGCAGCTGTTGTGGTTCCATGTAAAGTAGCTTTCATCTGGTGGGAAATATCTTATCACATGACCTACTTGATGCTGGAAGACCAGCTTCTGCATTGGTTTTTGTTTTGTATTTTTTTGTATTTTTTTCTGGAACAGTAATTATAGACTAAAGATGTTTTCTTAAGGAAAGTTTAAGAAAGTGCCACAGTTTACAATGAAGTTTACAAACAACAGTTAATAACATAGCATTGTTCAGTGGAATATTCAGATTATCTTCACAGAGAGTGCTTGAGAGAGATTTTTAAACTGGAACATAATTTAGGGAAATAGTTAATTTTTTACATTTTTAAAGACACTTTGGCTCCAGGTTCAAAAAACAATAGAAGATAATTATGTCAAGGACTATGGAGAAGAATGTTATATCTACTTTCTGTTCTGGTCCCCGTCCCCCCCCCCCCCCTCCCCGAAACAAATGAACATATGTTTCATGTAGTCCAGGTAGCACATTGTCATTAAGGCTGGGTGTTTGTCATGGCAAAAAATACAACGGTAATTTTACTTTAAACACTTGTGCCACCACAATATTTTAATTTGTCATGGAAATTCTGAGAAGTCATATCCTTTATTTTAAGTAACAATTATATAAAACCATTCAACATTTTTATATGGCTTTAAACTATTAAACCATAATCCATTACAATGAATTTAGCTAAATTTGAAAATGTTATTCATGGAGGAGAAGTCCTCATTAAGGATTAAGATGATAAAGAATGAGTTCATTAAAATAAATGCTAAAAGTCACAAAGGTAAGGGCTACAACAAAAACACAGTCTTAGCTAATACTTACTAATATTTGAAGATAGTTTGTTAAATTTGTGTAGAAGAAACTTGCAGCATGTCATAATGATTTGTAGATGTGAGATGCTTTCTGAGGATTTAGGAGTGCTTCCCTATTCAGGAATGCAATTTAATAAGTGTTAAAAGTTATCGTCATTGGGATTTCAGTTAAATATGTGCTTAAGTCCCTTTGGCACATGTTTAAAGATTTTCCTGAATTAGGAGCCAAAGTATATATGGCTCTGAAAAGACTAGTAAGTATCAGGTTTTTCCTTAGACTATTCATTTCAATATCCTTCTACTATTCATTTCAATATCCTTCTGTGCCTCTAACCATCCTTTCTGGAAATTCTTAGTATTGTGATTCTCTCACTTTCTTCTTTCCTTTTTCAGAAGGAAAGAGGTATATCACATAGGACAGGGATCGGCAGCCTGGCGGGCTGGGCCGGTTTGTTTACCTGCCATGTCCGCAGGTTGCCGATCG
Organism: Emys orbicularis; assembly: GCF_028017835.1. Lineage (NCBI taxonomy): Eukaryota > Metazoa > Chordata > Testudines > Emydidae > Emys > Emys orbicularis. The sequence continues at coordinate 89,665,056 of NC_088687.1, read as the reverse complement.
CGGCTCCCGCAGTTCGCCGCTCCAGGCGAATGGGGGCGGCGGGAAGCAGCGGCAAACACATCTCTCGGTCCGCGCTGCTTCCCGCCGACATGCTAAGAACACGACGAGTGATTAGAGACAGGAACTTAAGGCATTCGTGTGCATTGCACAGACGTGACGCAGAGCCGGGACAGAGGCGAGTTACTGTCTCAAGCAGGCCTCGGTGAGCATTTCTTTACTTTGGATTTGTCTTTGGCATTCTAAAGATTGCAATAACAGGGTTTTTCACATTTATTATTTTTATTGGTAGTTTTCACAACTTGTTCTAATTTTAGTATTCCTTCACTGAAATACTTTTGCTGGAGTTCCCTAATTTTAAAGGATTATTTCCATTTATTTATTTATTTATTTATTTATTTATGTATTTATGTATTTATGTATTTGTGTTTCCTTTTAATCAAACTCCTTCATAATACTTCTACTGGATTACCCTGATGTATTTTGCAGTGAGAGTAAGTTGAACCTCTTTAGCTTTTCTATATAAAAACTATATTTGGAATCTTCCTGGATGTCCTACATAATACTTATCCCAGAGCAATATACTTTCGGTGTAAGGGTGACCTAAACAGGATATTCTTTGAGGTTTAACTAGTGGTTTTATTGTAGTAACCCTTTAATTTATAATTAAGTCCTCTGATATCCACTTCCCCATTCTTTTAGCTGCTTCCAAGTTCTTGGCCAGTAATTGAAAAAAAAAATTCTTACAATAACATTTACATTTCTTTCCTAGGCCCCAGTTCAGCAAACACTTACGCTGTTAAACTATATTTGATTAATTTTATTCAATACATTGGGACTAGTCATTCGTGAAGTTAAGAATGAGTCTAAGGCCTAGTCTACACTACACAGTTAGGTCAATGTAAGCTGCCTTATGTCAACTTAATAATGAATGTGTCTACACTACCAGATCCCTTCTGCAAACATAACTTGCCTGCTACGTTGACTTAATTACTCACCTCCACAAGAGGCATAGCTCTTAATGTAGTTAGGTCAACGTAGCAGCAGTGTAGACACTGCATTGCTTAAGTCAATCTAACTGGCATCCAGGAGGTGTCCCACAATGCTCTGCTGTGACTGCTCTGGTAAACGTTTTCAACTCTGCTGTAGAGAGGAAACAGCCCCTCCTCTATTAAAGGACCGAGGACTTTTGAATTTAAGTTTTGGTGTGGAAAGCTCACCTGCCCAGCTGATTGTGATGGTTCCATGCTCCAAACGCGCTCTAGCCTGGTGAACACCCAGCACCCCCATGTTTATCTTTGTAAAATGATTATGTGGGATACAATGCAAAGTTTGTCATGTCGGGTGTCTTCGAAAGGCTCATGATGCACTGAGCATTGTTGTTACAGCAATGTTATAGTGATGTGTTAGGTTATAATTTCATGTGTATATAGTTCTGAGGCTGAAAATGTGTCTTCGTGGCTTAAAATAAGCCCAGGCAAAAACTGTCCAAGAGCAGAGAGTCAATTCACACCTCATCAGGGCATGTATGGGACAAACCCAGCCCAGCCTCACAGGAACAAAGGATGCTGGCCTAGGCAGCAACAAAAGGATCTGTTGGACTCTCGAGTGAGTCACCCCCCTTTCCTTTGGTCAGTTTGGGACTGCTATGAGGTAATGCTCACCTGACTCTGGGGGGGGGGGGGCAAGGCCAAGAGGGAAGAAAGAACATGATAAAAGGGAGAGACGTTTGCCATGCTCTCTCTCTTCCACCTCCATCTACATACATTACCATCAAGTGACTGAAGTGCTGATCAAAGGGGAGAGCTTGGCTGAAGGGCAACTAGCCAGCCTGTGATGAGAAGCATCTAAGTTTGTAAGGGCACTGAAAGTGTTAAGATTTGCTTAGAATGCATTTTGCTTTTATTTCATTTGACCAAATCTGACTTGTTATGCTTTGACTTATCACTTAAAAACTATCTTTGTAGTTAATAAATCTCTTTGTTTATTCTACCTGAAGCAGTGCGTTTGGTTTGAAGCATGCCAGAGACTCCCCTTGGGAGAACAAGCCTGGTAAGAACATAAGAACATAAGAAAGGCCGTACTGGGTCAGACCAAAGGTCCATCTAGCCCAGTATCTGTCTACCGACAGTGGCCAATGCCAGGTGCCTCAGAGGGAGTGAACCTAACAGGCAATGATCAAGTGATCTCTCTCCTGCCATCCATCTCCATCCTCTGACGAACAGAGGCTAGGGACACCATTCTTACCCATCCTGGCTAATAGCCATTTATGGACTTAGCCACCATGAATTTATCCAGTCCCCTTTTAAACATTGTTATAGTCCTAGCCTTCACAACCTCCTCAGGTAAGGAGTTCCACAAGTTGACTGTGCGCTGCGTGAAGAAGAACTTCCTTTTATTTGTTTTAAACCTGCTGCCTATTAATTTCTTTTGGTGACCCCTAGTTCTTGTATTATGGGAATAAGTAAATAACTTTTCCTTATCCACTTTCTCAACATCACTCATGATTTTATATACCTCTATCATGTCCCCCCTTAGTCTTCTCTTTTCCAAACTGAAGAGTCCTAGCCTCTTTAATCTTTCCTCATATGGGACCCTCTCTAAACCCTTAATCATTTTAGTTGCTCTTTTCTGAACCTTTTCTAGTGCTAGAATATCTTATTGATGGTACATATCAATTTCTTTGTTAAATTGACAAACTCATATGAGCTTGCAGCATCCAGCAGGCATAACTGGACACTGCAAGATGGAGGTTCCTAGGATTGTGTCTGGGACCGGAGGTATTGGCTGGTGTCATTCGGTTGCACAATCCAAGGAGCAGCTTACATGCCAGAGGCTTTGCGTGAACAGCCCAGGAGTGGGGGTTCTCACAGCAGAGCAGGGTAAAGCTGGCTCCCAGAGTCAAGGATTGGAGTGACCTAGCAGATCACTGGTCCAGATAACACCTGGGGAATGTCACACCTGGAGTACACAGGAAATGATGGATCTTCTTGGTCTGTGGGGAGAAGAGGCTGTGCAGGCACAGCTCCGATCCAGCCATAGAAACGTAGACATCTATGAGGAGATAGTGCGGGGCCTGGGTGAGAAGGACTGCACCAGGGACAGGCAGCAGTACCGCATGAAAATCAAGGAACTGTGGCGAGCATACCAGAAGGCAAGGGAGGTGAACAGTCGCTCTGGTGCAGCACCACAGACATGTTGCTTCTACAAGGAGCTGCATGCAGTTCTCAGCAGCAACCCTACCACGACCCCCAAGAGCAGAGTGGATACCTCTGAGGAGTCAGAGTCCTGGGTCAGCACAGGCAACACTAAGGAGGAGGTTTTGGATGAGGAAGAGGAGGAGGACAATGGGAGACAGGCGAGCAGGGGATCCATTCTCCCAGAGATCCAGAAGCTGTTTGTAGTCCAGCCAGTTGCAGAACAGCATCTGGTGAGTATCCAGAAGCTGTTTGTAGTCCAGCCAGTTGCAGAAGTTGCAGCCACCAGAACCTCTGGTGAGTATGGTATTTCAAGTACTATTTTGGGGTCACATGTTCATATATTCTATTTTTTGTCAAAATTAACAAGGTGAGGTAGAATGGCTATCTGCTTCCCAGTGGCCACACCAGCTAGGTAGAGGGTCCCCCACAAAAAAGACTGTTTATGTACACAGGGATGGCCTGGGAATACTCCATAGAGATCTCCAGGAAACTTTCATGGAGGTACTCTGCAATCCATTTCAGAAGGTTTCAGTGGAGGACTGCCTTATTTCTTCCACTGTTGTAGGACACTTTCCCACCATTCCATTATTAATTCAGCTGGCATCATTGCAGTACACAGCATAGCAGCATATGGACCTGGTCTGCACCCAGACACATGCAGCATCTGTTACCCTCAGGAGAGTGATATCAGCTAGGGTCACCTAAGGGAGACAATGGTAGTTTTCATTTCAGCTACTTGTACCACAAACGATGGTGTCTGTGCAAACAATAGTGCCTGTGTTCCTCCCACCCTTGTGATTTTTCCACCCCTACATCCACAATTTCCAAAACATGGCTGTAGTTTGGGTGACAGCGTCAGTATTGACTTTTAGAAACTCAGTTTTGGGCAATAGCTAGCAGCAGCGGCCCTGGGGTGGATTGGAGAGAAGAGAAATTTTGTGGTTCGGATTCATCACAGCAATCACCCCCCTGGCACAGCCTCTGCCAAGGATTGCAGTTTGGGAGGGTGAATGCTGGTCCCTGATCTCCAGACAACATCCATGTTTTAAAGGGGGAGTGGCATGGTCCCCTGCTCACCTCTGGTCCCACCGCACGTTGCCCACCCAATGCTGATGATGATCCGGTGCCCGTGTCCCAGTGCCATACTCACCATGGCTGGGACAGCAAACTGGTACAGTGAATACCTGGTGTAAATGAAAATGTTCTGACTTAAACTTGCATGAAATAAGGGGGAGTGATTTTTATATAGCAACTCTGCCGTAGACACTGGGTTGCTTTGTTCTTTCCATAGCTTACAGCTGAAAGTGCGGCCTTCAGCTTTTCCTCCATACTAGTGGAGAGGCTCTTCCAGATAAGACGAAGGGGAAAGAGAACGTGTGATGACATGTTTAATGAGATTAAAAATGCCTCTGGGACAGTGGACACCAAGCAGAGAACGTGGAGGATTTCTCTCTGAAAAACTGGACATGGACATAGTGAGCAGGAGAGTGAGTGTGGCACGCAGCAGAAGATGCTGGGGATTGTGAAGGAATAAACAGCCATGTTGAGGCATCAGGTTGACCTTCAGGAGAAGCACCTTCAGGCTAGACTCCCTCTGAAGCCCCTGCACAATGGCATTCCAACATCGTAGCATTCTCTCTCCCTCTCCCCGAAACGTTCCAGGAGGTGAGGGGGGAAACTGCAATATCCCTTCAACTCACCCCCAGGGGAGGGTCCTAAGAATAAAAGCCGCACATACAATGAGGTGTGACAGGCAAGGCCATTGTGCTTTTAAAGATAAGCTGACTGTGGTTTTCCCCACTAATTTTATTCCACCATGTGTCCAAGGTTAAATTCTATTTGTGTTCTTTAAGTTTCAGTATGTTTCTTCAATAAAAGTCCATGTCTTGAGAATGAATTAATCTTTATTAATTTAAAAATGGGGGAAGGAGAAAGGAGACAGAGAGGTAAACTGAGTAAATGGAGGGGATGTGCTGGAGACAAAAACCAGGCAGAAACAGCAAGGTTCACACTGAGAAGGCAAAATACAGAGAAGCAGCGCACATTACTGTACATCATTACTGATATGGGGTTTCAAAGCCTCCCTGAGACGCAGTGCTCCACACTGAGCTCTTCTTATGGCCCTGGTATCTGGCTGCTCAAAACTAGCAGAAAGCCTATCCACCTTCACGCTCCACCCCTGTGGAAACTTCTCTCCCTTTGCCTCACAGATATTATAAGCACACAGCAGGCAGTTATAACAATGGGGATATTGCTTTCACTGAGGTCTAATCTAGTAAGCACACTGAACCAGTGACCCTTTAAATGGTCAAATGCACATTCCACCACCATTCTGCACTTTTTGAACCAATCCTTGGTGTCCGGCTTCATGAGCCATGGAAATAAGGGGTAGGCTGGGTCTCCCAGGATCATTATTGGCATTTCAATGTCACCAATGGTGATTGTTCATTCTGGAAAGAAAGTCCCTGCTTGCAGCTTTCTGAACAGACAGGAGTTCTTAAAGATGTGCGCGTCATGCACCTCTCCCAACCATCCCACGTTGATGTCGGTGAAACGGCCCCTGTGATCCACCAGCGCTTGCAACACCATTAAGAAATACCCCTTTTGGCAAGGTGGTCTGGTGCCAAGATAGGAATATGTGTGCCATCTATTGCCCCACCGCAGTTAGGGAACCCCATTGCGGCAAAACCATTCAATATCTCCTGCACATTGCCCAAAGTCACAAATCTTCTCAGCAAAAGGCAATTAATGGCCCTGCATAATTGGGTGACAATGACCCCACAGTGGATTTACCAATTCCAAATTGATTCCCCACTGACCAGTAGCAGTCTGGAATTGCAAACTTCCACACAGCGATCTCCACGTGCCTCTCCACTGTCAGAGTAGGTCTCATTTTATTGTCGCTGCACTGCAGGGCTGGGGAGAGCTCCGCACGTAGTGCCTGGAAAGTGGCCTTGTGCATACGAAAGTTCTGTAGCCACTGCTTGTCATCCCATACGTGCATAACAATGTGATCCCACCAGTCAGTGCTTGTTTCTTGGGACCAGAAACGGTGCTTCACTGTGTTCAGCTGCTGCATGACTGCCAGCAGCAACCGGGAATTGTTTTGTTCTATGCCTTCCAGCAGGGATGCTTGAAGGACATTGCAATGTTCTGCATGGTGGCTCTTCTCATGGCTCTGGAAAACAATCATGCATAGCTGAGTGGGGTCCATGCTTCTCAGGATATGGCATACGTGTGGCTATGCCAGCTTTTTGAAGAAAGGCACAAAATATTATGGGGTCTAGTTGAAATCAGGGGAGGGAGAGAGAAAACTGCATCATGGGATGTTGAAGCCATGTTCCCAGTCCCCCCTCTGAGAATGTTTTGGTCTCATGAGGCATTGCAAGCCCACCCCAGAACCCCCTGCAGCGAATTTCACTGTGACGATAGCTACCCATAGTGCATTGCTCTCTGCATTGATGCAAGTGCTGCTAGTGAGGACATGCTCCACCGATACAAGTTGTATGGTGTGGACACGCGCTACTGACTTAATTACTGTGGCGGCTGGATGTCAACTTAACTGAAGTTGACTTAAATTTGTAGTATAGATATGCCCTAAGTGTTTGCAATATTTAGTCTTTATTCCGTAAGCAGCATTATTAGTGTACGTCAGTACCCTGTCTACACTGTAAAGACTTCATTTAATATCAGTGGGAATTTATAGGTAATCTCATTGAAATTTAATGTTTTAAACCTGGCATAATCTGGATTCAGGCCAGGATATGGAACTTAAAATGACTTAGTGACGCTGATGGATAATAACCTCCTATTAATGGATAGAGAATTGATAACCATTATATTTCTCCTGGACTTCTCTGTGCATTTGAGACAGTTGATCATGAAATGCAGCTGTATCACCTGAGAAAGTGGTGGGTGTGCAAGGTAATGTGCTAAAATGGTTTGATTTGAGTCCTTCCTAAAGGGATGCTGGTGGGCATCTTGAAGAGTTCACAGCGGTGGGGAAGTTTACTTTGGTTGAGGTACACACCCATAACTGGTTAATTCAGTCTGTAGTTTTGAACCTGTATAGAAAGATGTTTTGATCACCAAAAGTGTAATTTTTTGACAAATACTCTATAAAATTAAAGGAACAATAAATGCAAAAAATAAATAAACTCTAGAATTCACACAAAGTTCTTTCCTTTCTCACACTAGACTCCATAATGTCTACTTAGATCTTTTCATGCAAATCTATTTTACTGGGGAAATGTTTAGATACCATGGTGATATTAATCCCTGAAATAGATATCAATAATTCTGCAAATGTAAAATGTTGTCTAAATCAAACTTATTTTCTTCATAGTTTGCTTCTTCAACAATGAAAGAAGAAATACTATTACTCTTTTTATAAACTGGTCTCAAGGTGGCAACTATTATAATTAGTAATTCAGTTAATCAGATTTGTCTTTCTTGCTAATAGACAAAAATATAGGCTAAAATATAAAGAAAGAAAAAAAGAATCAGTACTCACTAAAGTCCTAGCTCCTGTCTTTTCAAACTTAAAAGAACACTTTAGATTTAGTATCTGAAAATTCTGCTTCTTCATAAAGATGAAATTCACTACTTTAATTCCAAGAAGCAGATCCTCATCTGTTGAATATTGTCGCAACTCCACTGACTTCAAGACATTGGGTTAATGACAATTGATACTAGCTGAGAATCTACACCCAGATCTCTAACCGTGATTGCAAGTCAACTCATACTTCTAACCAAAACCATGTTCAAAACAAGTAATTTCTAGAAAGGGAATGAAGATTTCTTACTGACTTGTTTGCAAGTTTGAGTAATTTTATGCATGTATTCACTCATGTCTAAAGTACTAAGACCCACTTCTTTACTTTGAAGCAGTTCTTGAGAGGGAGAGAAGCATTTGCAGTACTGATACAGTTGCTCTCAACACATAAAATTAACTTATACATATAACAGATTGTATTCTGCTAATATTGGTTACAGAGGTTGACACAAAAGCTGTTACTTTCTGCTGCACGATGGCAGTTGCTGTTTGGAGGAACGGAAATGTAATCCTAGAAGTCTCATATTAGACATTGACTTTTTTTGGTGCCAATCGAGTTACAATACCTATGAAGTCAGCAAGCATATTTTAGTACTAGGATGTGGCAAACAATTCCAATCCTGGATTGCAGACAATTCTGTGATAGGGAATAAAAAGTCAGTTCAGATAATACCAGTGACAGACTGCATTTTTTTGTGAAGAATAACCTTGTACAGAAAGTATATGCTTCTTGTCTCTAAAGTTCCAAAATTCTCTCTTTTAGCAGTAATAGACTTTAAAAAGTGTGTGTCCAGAAAGAAGAAAGAGAGATGAAGAAAAATACTCCTTTAAGAGTAATGTCAGGCTTATTTGCCTTTTGAGTTGTTTAGTGCAGACTTGTAGAAACGAGAGGAAGCCGCTTTAGGCAGTAGCGGGAGCTTGTCCAGCTCTGGCACACCAGTCGCAGAGCAGGGTCGGGGGCTAGTTCCGCTGTGCTCACTTGGCCCTCCTGCGGTGGAGTGGGGTTGGGGTGCAGGGGCTTCCAAGCCCCCAACTGTCGGAGCGGGGCAAGCCCTCATGCCCCGAACCCCGCATCGTGCTCCCTGGCAGGAGCCCCAGGTGCAGCAGGGCAAGCCCCAAGCGTCAGGCAGGGGGGCAGCACGGGGGGAGTCAGGGGTGCAAATTTTTACGGGGCCCCCATTTTTCCGGGAGCCCCAGCCCAGAGCGTCTATTGCCCCCGCCCCCCCCGCAAGGCTGCCTGGAAGGTGGGAGAAGCACAGTTCGCTCCTACCCCTCCGCCCCCGTCATTGCCCACCCCCCACCCCCCAAGTGTCCCCTCTTGCCTACGCAACTGCTGTAATAGCGGGTCTCCGGTATACATCGTTTCGGTATCTGTGGTCCTTTTCAAGAACACAACCCTAATGTATACTGGGGACCTGCTGTACTATTTCTATTATAGATAATGGTAGTATTGAAAGTACAAGTTACCAGATGAACAAGCAAAGACAGAAAAGTTGAGGCAATATGCATTACTGTAAGTGTAGTTAAATCAACAATCTTTAATTTATTCATCCCACTTTGTCCATTTTGCCTCATAATTGATTTATTAATATAATACAGTCCATCAGTCATTCTCTTTCACTTAATATTTACTCTTGTTGGCCATGTTTCTGTAGGGAGTGTTTGTTTTTGGAACCATATTGCTGAAATACATTTATGCAGTGCAGTCAGATACACTCTAAACTGTCATTCATTTTAAACATAAAAAAGCTGAAAATTATAAGTTATAGTTTGAATTACATATACTGTAGGTAGCAAAAGACCTATTAGACCATTTTGGCATCTTTAACCAATGAACCATTGTTCTTTACATTATATTTACTACTTCAATAATTGTCTACATGAATCATAATTCTTGGTAGATGTGACCCATCTCAGTGTGTAAACTAGAATCTATAGCTAGCTGTGACTTTTGGGTCCATGCTGACAGCCTCTGACATGAACTATATGAAAGAAGGGTGCAGTTCTAACCACGTCTCAATTCTTTGAGTGCCAATGTAGCGGGCTTGATTCCTCCAGTGGTGTCACATCTTTAGTTGGGTTTTCTTCCCACCTTGTTAGGAAATTTGGTACACAATTGTTAGCTAATTAGTGACTCTAAAGCCCTTTCTCTTGTTCCTCACAGTGCTACAGAAGTTGCTTGAAGCTAACACTGTTGGATTGTAACTTCCTTTTCCTCCCCTCTTACGGAGGCTAGAGTTATCAGTGATGTGGCAATAGGCAACATCTGCGTCTTGACATTGCCAGGCAACAGTAATGGAGGTGAATTATAACCCTGATAAACAAGTATCCTAGAACCAAGTGGAGGAACTTTTGGTTGATATCTGAATCAGTTCTTCCAATCTGGAAGAGAGTGAATATTCCCTATTGGATCCCTCCAGTAGAATGTGAGGTGTGTGGTAGGGGAGACTTATTCTCAGATTGTCCCTGGTTCATTGATGTGGTGGTTATGGTGATGAAAGAAACTTTTGCCATCCCTAAAGACTAGGACAGACTTTTTAAACTTGGTGAACAGAGAGTTTACTTCAGTGAGAACTACTCAACTACTTTGCAAGATTGAGGCCAGAGTGCTAAGTAATTTGCAGGATTGAGCCCTAATCTCATGAAAAGCCAATTTCATAGGTGTTCCATTTTTGGAGAAACTCATATCTAAAATGTAGAACCATTTTCCTCCTGATGTGTATCAGAGAACCTTGATCGGATGCTGATTTGAGTGATTTTTTTGTTTATTGGTACAGAAATATGTATTAATCTATATCTTTAACATTGTAACAGATTGTAGCACTGACAGAAATGTTGAGCTTTTTTCCTTATTGGGGTACAGAAGTTGGCATTCATGCTGTTCCTTCATCTACGAAGGCTTGCACACCCTTACTGCTTCCTCCCCATTTATATTCATTACCCAATAAAACATGCTATTAAATTGCACATCCTAAGTGGCTTTAACCTCAGACTGCTGTACTGTAGCCATTAACCCTTTTATAGAAGACTCAGGTTTTGGCATCACCAAAGGTTTTTTTGTTTTTTTTGTTTTTTTTAAGAAAGGATTCCCCTTCCTCAGATGTGTATTCTGACTTTTAATAATTCATCTAAAATAATCTCACTGAGTTACGGATGTATAGCTAGCAAGTGCACAATAGAATTCTGTAAATCAATAAACTGATTTAAATAAGGCCAAAGTCTTCACATACATGAATAGCATATTCCACTGAGGTCCTCCCATCACTCTTATAAAGAGAAAGATCAACTGTTTATGTTTCTTGATCAGTGTAACAAGATACAGGTACTTTAATGGGTCAAAACAACAGATGCTAGTTCTTATTCCAAACAAGAAGGGGTGGAAGAAAAAGACTGTATACACAGCTTGCTGAAGCTGAACCCAAGGAAGACAAAGGTGATGCTGGTGGGCAGAGGAAGGTATTCTGAAGAGCTTGTAGCCATGTTGAATTCTCCACTGGCTGAAGATACCCACCCACCACTGATCAGTTCAGTCCATACTCTAGCAGTGCTCTTGGATTCCTAGCTGATGCTGAGCTTTTGCATAGCAGCATCCATGAGTAACAGTTTCTACCATCTCCGCTTGGCTAGGAGACTGTCCTATCCTGGTGGATGAAGACCTGGATTCATTTATTCATGCCTTTGTCACTTCTCTGCTGGATTACAGCAATTTAGTATACCTGGGAATGAAGATTTCAGCATTTAGGGAACTCTAACTAGTACAGAATGCTGGAATGTGTCTCCTCAGCACTCAGGCCACTGCAGACACATCCAATCTGTCCTCCGCTCTCCACAGAGGCTTCCCATAGAATTTCAAATCAAGTACTTAAGTACTTGGTACTTATCTCAAAGTGGCCAAAGCCCATAATATCCAAAAGATTGTCTAAAGCTCAAAGGACAGACTGCTCAAGCTCAATGGACAAAGACTGTTGTCCACAATTATGCTATTCTGACACAATGGAACTTTCTACAATAAGGGGAAAGCTAGCCTGTGCCAGGAGACAGAACTTCTCTGGGAGGCAGGGGTGCATGCGGGCAGTTGAGATTATGGAATGAACTGTCCCCAGGAACTAAAGACCATCACAAACCTTACCATTTTCTGCTCCAAGTCAAGGCACATTTCTTTGGTCTTGCCTTCTCTAACACACACATAGCAATGGATATCTTTGTGAGGATCGATGGGTCTCCAGGCAACCCTCCTATTCCAGCTGCCATCTGGCATCTTGCTACTTCCTGGTTGGCTGATGGCTAATGGAATCATAGCCCTACCAGAGGCACTGTCCACAAGAATCCTGCCTGGAGGAACACCCAGCCCCACTGATTGCTCCGGCTATGCTATTTAAGCTGTAAAGAGGCATAGGAAGTTGTCCATGCAGCTGAGTGAATTTCTGGATGTCTGCTTCATTGGATCTTGCCTTCTTGACTAACTTCTGAGCCCTGGCTCCAAACTTTGCTCAATTCTCTGACTCTGATTCTGGCTCTGATTCTTGGCCCTGGCTTTGGCCTCTGATTCCATTTCTGACCTTTTGCTCCAATTTCAGACTCTGACTCTGTCTTGCCTCTTGGTTCTGGTATCCGGCCTCTGGTTTTGATCCTCAGCTAAGTTTCCTGGTGCCTGACTCCTGCTCTGACCATGAGGCATGACCAGCACATGAAAAGATGGGAGTTGCCTTATCAAGTGGGGGGGTCAGTGCTAACGAGGCCAATTCAATCAGGGTGGAAGTGGCCCTTTCCCAAACACCCTCTTTTGGCCTTCAAAACAATCCCCCTACTTCACCAAGCTCATTGTCAGAAGCAAGCTCCTCACTGACTAGGACATCCCAACTCAGAGCAGTGCCAGACTCCGCCATAACAACAGATGCAAAACCTGCAGCCATATCTCCACTGCTATGATGATCAATACCCCCCACACCATACCTTTCAAGATGCTTGGTGTGACAGCGTACCCCATAAGGCTTTATCGGGGGGGTGCTTATAAATGTATGTATGACATAACTGGAATATGTTTTGTGCTGCCTGTGCCATGTAATATATCTCCATATAGGTTATGGTCTGCTATATCTATTCATCCTATTTGTACATATATATCATTTTCTACTTGAGGTTAAGAATATGGGCTGAATGCTTGCTTGGTTTCTAAGTAAGCTTTGTGAGGCATTTGGTCAGCTTCTTTAGGAAGGAATTCACCAGGTTAAGTACCTGATCAGGAAACACTTGGGGAACAATGCATCTTGGAATGCTCCAATCCACATAAGAAGTCTTCCTGGAGACATGCAAGATACCATGTGAACAATGGCTTCGGCCTGTAAAGACTGAGTCATGCAGGGAAATGTGACTTGCCCAGGTGACTCCAAAACTCCATCTTGGAGCTGGACTTTGCATAGGAGGGAGGAGGGGGGTCTCCACCCACAAGAGAGTCTATTTAAACCCGTGGGAGACCCCTCCATTTTGTCTTCAGCTGGCTAAGGAAGGAGCGTCTCCACCCCCCCAGGATACTTGAAGGGAACGGGAACAAACAACAGTAACTACAGGGGGTGTGAGTGATTGCTGGACCCAGGCTAAAAGGAGATTAGCCTGTAAAAGGGAGCATTCTGGAACTGGTGAGGAACTTATCTGTATTTAGTTTGATTAGACATAGATTTGCGCATTTTATTTTATTTTACTTGGTGACTTACTTTGTTCTGTCTGTTACTACTTGGAACCACTTAAATCCTACTGTCTGTATTTAATAAAATCACTTTTTATTTAGTAATTTACTCAGAGTATGTATTAATACCTGGGGGAGCAAACAACTGTGCATATCTCTCTATCAGTGTTATAGAGGGCGAACAATTTATGAGTTTACTCTGCATAAGCTTTATGCAGGGTAAAACGGATTTATCTGGGTTTAGACCCCATTGGGAGTTGAGCATCTGAGTGCTAGAGACAAGCACACTTCTGTGAGCTGTTTTCGGGTAAACTTGCAGCTCTGGGACAAGTGATTCAGACCCTGGGTCTGTGTTGGAGCAGACGGGAGTGTCTGGCTCAGCAAGACAGGGTGCTGGAGTCCTGAGCTGGCAGGGAAAACAGGAACGGGGTAGTCTTGGTACATTGGGTGGCAGCTCCCAAGGGGGTTTCTGTGATCCAACCCGTCACACTTGGGTCCTACACATGCCTGTCACAAGAAGTGGTGTACCTCATCCAGTGAATCACAGGCACCAATAACTATGTGGGTGAAACTAGACAATTCCTATGCTCTTGAATGAATATATGCAGAAGAATGATAAAAGACAAAAATAACTCTATCACCTGTGGGCAGTGCTTAATTTCTAATGAAAGAGGTGCCAGGTTCAAGCAATTAGGTGCCGAGGTTCAAACAATTTTTAATATTGATAACTGATGCAGCAAGCCCAGAGGTGCCAGGACTATGAACTGCTAAGCCTAGAGGTGCTGGGTCTCAGTCCTGGCAAGCCCTGGCACAAATTAAGCACTATCCATGTGCGTACACTTTTCACAAAATGATCATTCCATATTTGACTTCTCTGTACTCATCCTCAAAGGAAACCTGCACAATATTTTCAAAAGACAAGCCTAACTCTGCTAGACATGAATCGTAATAGAATGAATACAGATATTGGTTTTATGTCTTGTTACAGTTGTCTGTAACCCACTATCTCTCCTTTGTCCTGTGACTGCAGAGGTTTTAATTGCTCACATCTGTGTTAACTCTTTATGCTTAACAATCTGTTCTACATTTTATTTTGCCGTGCCATTCTGATTACCTTTCCCAGACCAGAAGAAGAGCTCTGTGGTGCTTGAAAGCTTGCCTCTTTCACCAACAGAATTTGGTCCAATAAAATATATTACCTGACCCTTTTTGGCTCTCTCACATCCTGGGACCAGTTGGGTACAACGACATTGCATCTAATGAAGTGGGTTCTATCCCACGAAAGGTTATGCCCAGATAAATTTGTTAGTCTCTAAGGTGCCACAAGGACTCCTCGTTGTTTTTATTTTTTAATCTGAGTCAGAACAGCCCACAGTAGGGATACTTGGAACTAGACTGCTGCCTTTTCAAACAGTGCCCTTGCCAACTGTTAGAATCGGATTATATATATATATTAAAAAAAAAAATCAGGGCATTTCCTGTTAGTGCTTTCTGTCAGCAATTACCCCACTACCTTTTTCCTTACAGGACACTGCCACTTTTCAGGAAGAGGAATTTATTCATGAGAGATACAATTTACACAGGACATTTTTAATCCATGAAATATTAATTCTCTAAAACCTCTTTGCTTATGAGTAATTTTTTCCAACTGTAAAGAACCTAAACCGATTAAGGTGTTCTCCTTACATACTAAGTAAGAGAAAGTCATGGCAGTTTGGTCTTGTCATAGCACAAAAAAATTCTTCTAATGGTTTTGTGGAAATTATACAGATTTCCTGAAGCATGAAATCACCAAAGTGGGTCCCAACAGTAGCAGCATGTGTCAAAACACTTATTTTTCCTTAAGTGGAAATGTTGAACTGTCTGAGCCCAGTGACAGAAAAGTAGATGTCACTTTCAGCACATGATCTGAAGTCAAAGCTATAAGCATAACCTGAAATATGTCTGACTTCCAGAGCTTAAGTGGTCAGACTTTAAAATATAAAGTTAAAATGAAAACTCAGTTAAGCACATACTGAAAATAGGTTTTTAGATAACTAAAAAAAGCCTTCTTCAGTTTTTGAAATCCTTCTAGCACTTCCTAGGTTGCTTCTGAGATCAGATATCACAAGTCACAGGAAGATCTTTTGTATCAGCGATGTTATGAAAAGAGATATCTTGGGATAGCAATAAACCAGAAAGTGCCAGGATTTTATTAATAAGAAGTCTCTCAGAACCCTGGGTGAAATCCTGGCCCCCTTGAAATCAACAGAGGTTTTCACTGATTTCAGTGGAGCAGGTTATCACTCCATGTACTGAATGAAAGTCTTATTTTTTATGAGAGTTGGAATCCTTCAGTGTCATTGAAGCAGATTGCAAAGTCATAGTAGTTTCTGGTTTTTAGAATAGTGTACTTGCAGTAAGTTTTCTGGTGGTTTTTAAAAATAAACCCAATAACGACTGAGCAAGTTTCAAAGAATGCACCATTATATATGTCCAGCTTGATACTGTGGTTTTGTACCTGGGCAATTTGAAAATATCAAGGAAGCTGTGCCTTAGTTAGGTCATTTCTAGTTTGGCAGGAATAGTTACTAGGGTCTGTGCAGATGATATTTGTTTCTCATGTTTCTGGTAGTCAAGCAGCCTACAGTCTTCTGCTAGTGCTCTCAGAGATCTGTAAAGTATCAGTAAGGGGTCTCTACCCCGTTTTGCTGGAAGCAAATTCCTTTATGTCTCTGGGAGCCACACAGGACAAAAAGGAATCTATTGTTGCTATGTGAAAACTTGAAAATCTTTCTATCCTTTCATTAGTTTCTACAGACTTCATCGCTTAGCTTCAGTGAATGTAGCATGGAGAAATCATATTTTCTATGCTGCTGTTAGTTCATCTCTTGCATTTTTATTGAACATTACTATTGGAACATCATCCAAAACTGGTAGATCTTTTGAAATAGAAATAAGATATTTCCTACCTGTAAACTGTTTAATTCAGATCTTACAATTCGAACCATGCCCTGTATTGAGTAAACTTAGCAGAGGATAGGTTTCTTTTTAATCTATTCTGTTTGTTTCTCTCAGGGAAGAACTCCAATAGTTCCTCCATGTAAGCAAAATAGCAAATATTTCTTTTGGCAGGAAAATTCTTTTTATTAATTTGTTCATTTGCATGCCTGTGATGAACAGAACTGTAAATCCGTCAAGAACCTATCCTTCAGACTGGTGGCTCTAAATCACAGAACACCATTTTATAGGCATGAACATTTCCTTTTGTTTTCAGGACTTAACAGGGTGAAAATAAATTTGATGTATTAAATTACTGATTCAGGATTTGTGGTGATAGAAACATCTTTCAGTATTTACTCTTCAAAATTACTAGCTGTAAACTTTACTCCCCACCCATGCAAAGTAAAAGACTCCAGACCCCAACTACTGTATATCCAGGGCTATATTCTGTACTAATTTACAACTCATGCAACCTCCTTGATTGTAGAGGTTGAAGCCTATGGAGTTACACTTGATGTAGATCAGTGCAGGATTTTGGCTGTTATTGATTGGCAATAATAAAGCCCAAATAGTTTTGTTTTGGCAAATAAAAACATAAGGAAAATCAACAAAGGTATATTGCATTAGGGCTGTGTACTTTCTTCTTTGCCAGAGTATAGAACCTAGATGAATTTCAGCATAGACTGGATAGGTGGCTGCCCTATTTATTTACACTGCTGGAAAAGGCCAGACAGCCAGAGGCCTCTGTTCTGGGACATTATTCCTGGAAGTATGGCTGTAGAAAGTGAGAATACAAGCTCTCCTTCATGAGTGTGCCGGCATAGAGCCCTGTTGTTGAAGTGTACCTGAGGCCATAGACAGCAGTCACATTTGGGGGCACAAGTTTGTGCTTCCATCAGCCTTTTGACTGAGAATATAAACAGCCCTGCCCCACCTAACATTCCTCAGTTCATCTCTATCTTGAAAAGCTAAGTGATAGTGGGGAACTTGGGGTGATCAATATAGCTTTATGAGGGTAAGCCTATTTGGAGAGCAGGAGTTCTGAAAGATAGGTAACCCCTTTTATGCCTTCATTAGTATACCTCCATAGAATCCCACTGCTGTATCCCACAGTATCCTCCTAAATGGGGAGAGCTGAGGAGCCCTGTTAGTTAAATAATGGTTGAAATACCACACTCCTAAATGGCTGAATTGGGAGTGACAGTATTAATACTGACAGGTTTCGGAGTGGTAGCCGTGTTAGTCTGTATCACTTGTGGCACCTTAGAGACTAACACATTTATTTGAGCATTAGCTTTCGTGGGCTAAAGCCCACTTCATCAGATGCATACAGTGGAAAATACAGTAGGAAGATATATATATATATATATATATACACAGAGAACATGAAAAAATGAGTGTTGTCATACCAACTCTAATGAGACTAATCGAATAAGGTGGGCTATTAGCAGGAGAGAAAAACATTTTTTGTAGTGAATATCAGGATGGCCCATTTCAAACAGTTGACAAGAAGGTGTGAGCAACAGTAGGGAGAAAATTAGCATGGGGAAATAGTTTAGTTTGTGTAATGACTCATCCACTCCCAGTCTTTATTTAAGCCTAATTTAATGGTGTCCATTTTGCAAATTAATTCCAGTTCTGCAGTTTCTCGTTGGAGTCTGTTTTTGAAGTTTTTTTTGTTGAATAATTGTGACTTTTAGGTCTGTAATAGAGTGACCAGGGAGGTTGAAGTGTTCTCCTACTGGTTTTTGAATGTTATAATTCTTGATGTCTGATTTGTGTCCATTTATGGTAGAGACTGTCTGGTTTGGCCAATGTACATGGCAGAGGGGCATTGCTGGCACATTATGGCATATATCTCATTGGTAGATGTGCAGGGGAACAAGCCTCTGATAGTGTGTCTGATGTGATTAGGTCCTATGATGGTGTCCCTTGAAAAGATATGTGGACAGAGTTGGCAATGGGCTTTAGGAAAGCCAGCATCTTCTCCATTTTAGGGATGGGGAAACTAAGGGTATGTCTACACTACGAGGGTATTTCGATTTCACTTAAATCGAATATGTGGAATCGATATTGCAAAGTCGAACTTGTGTGTCCACACTAAGGACAGTAATTCGACTTTGTGAGTCCACACTAACGGGGAAAGCATCGACATTGGAAGCGGTGCACTGTGGGCAGCTATCCCACAGTTCCCGCAGTCCCCGCTGCCCATTGGAATTCTGGGTTGAGCCGCCAATGCCTTCTGGGTAAAAAAAAAGGGTCGAGGGTGCTTTTGGGTAATTGTCGTCATCCGTCTGTCAATACCACCCTCCCTCCCTCCCTGAAAGCGCCGGCGGGAAATCAGTTCGCGCACTTTTCGGGTCAGTGACAGCGCGGACGCCACAGCACTGCGAGCATGGATCCTGCTGCGACCATCGCTGCAGTTGTGGCACTTGTGAACGCCTCGCAGGTTATCATCCACCTTTCCCAGAGGCAGATGCAGATGAACCAGGCGAGGAGGCTACAGCACCGCGGTGAGGGCCTGAACTCTGAGAGGGGCACAGACCTCTCACAAAGCACGGGACCCAGCTCCGAGGACATCACGGTGACAATGGGCCATCTGGATGTTGTGGAACGGCGATTCTGGGCACGGGAAACAAGCACTGACTGGTGGGACCGCATAGTGCTGCAGGTCTGGGACGAATCCCAGTGGCTGCGAAACTTTCGCATGCGGAAGGGGACTTTCCTGGAACTTTGTGAGTTGCTGTCCCCTGCCCTGAAGCGCAATGACACCCGGATGCGAGCAGCCCTGACTGTCCAGAAGCGAGTGGCCATAGCCCTCTGGAAGCTTGCAACGCCAGACAGCTACCGGTCTGTTGCGAACCAGTTTGGCGTGGGCAAATCTACCGTGGGGGTTGTTGTGATGCAAGTAGCCAACACAATCGTCAAGGTACTGCTCTCAAAGGTAGTGACCCTGGGAAACGTGGAGGTCATCATAGATGGCTTCGCCGCGATGGGATTCCCAAACTGCGGTGGGGCTATAGATGGAACTCACATCCCTATCCTGGGACCGGACCACCAGGCCAGCCAGTACATCAACCGAAAGGGCTACTTTTCAATGGTGCTGCAAGCAATGGTGGACCACAGGGGACGTTTTACCAACATCAACGTCGGATGGCCGGGCAAGGTTCATGACGCTCGCGTCTTCAGGAACTCTGGTCTGTTTAGACGGCTGCAGGAAAATAACTCTTGTGGACCACAAAATAACTCTTGGGGATGTGGAGATGCCTACAGTGATCCTTGGGGACCCAGCCTACCCGCTAATGCCCTGGCTCATGAAGCCCTACACTGGCGCCCTGGACTCTGAAAAAGAACTCTTCAACTACCGGCTGAGCAAGTGCAGAATGGTGGTGGAGTGTGCTTTTGGACGTCTCAAGATGGAGAAGCTTACTCACTCGCTGTGATCTCAGCGAAACCAATATCCCCATTGTTATAGCTGCTTGCTGTGTGCTCCACAATCTGTGTGAGAGCAAGGGGGAGACCTTTATGGCGGGGTGGGAGGTTGAGGCAAATAGCCTGGCATCTGATTACGCCCAGCCAGACAGCCGGGCGATTAGAAGAGCACAGCGGGACGCGCTGTGCATCCGGGAGGCTTTGAAAGCCTGGTTCCACAGTGAGCAGGGTGACCAGTGACTTTTAAGTTTCTGTACAGAGAAGCTGAACCTGCCCCCGTTTCTTTACCCAGTTAAGGATGACTATCCTCTCCAGTTACAGACCCCCTCCACCCCCTTCCAAAAAAATAAATTCAGTTTTATTTTGTTAATGAACACCGTTGTCTTTATTACTGTTTTCGCGGGAATGTTTTAAACCTGGGACGCAGACTGTGGTGGGGAGCGGGTGTAGTGTACTGATGCAAATGATCCTTCTAAACTCCAGGAATGACAGGATTCGCAGTGGCGGACTGGTTGTTTCAACGGAGCCTGCCAGCCCTCCTGAGCGGGACTGCGTGTATGTGGGGGCTATGTGACTTTATGGCAGGGGGAGGAGGGTTACAGATCCCCTGCTGCGTGGCTCTGTGATCCAGGACAAGGACCGCTGCATAACATCTGTAACTGCCCTCCCCCGCCACAAAGTCACAGAGCAACCCCCCCCCCCCCCCCCACGCACAGAACATGAAAACCACCTCCCAGACTGACCAGGGTAACTAGTCACTGCACTGTGTATGTGCCCTGCTGCTGGACCTGCCCCCGCCTCTGTAGCCTGCTAAAGGTGACTGTCCTGTCCAATTACCAAGCCCCTTCCCCCCCCTGCAGACAGACTCTCCCTCAAAACAGCATGACTGAAACAGTAATGAACAAAAACATATTTTTTATTAACAACCACACATGAAACTGGGGTGTGAAACTTGGACGGGGGCTTGCTTGAGGCGGCCAGGAAAGGACTTTTCAAATTTTGGGGAATGATAGCCTTCTGGTGCTTGAGCAGTCTGCAGGGGTGGAGTGAGAGTTGTCACGGACTCTTCCGCCCCTCCTTCTTTGGACTTTGGGTGAGGGGGGTATGGGACTTGGTGGCGGGGGAGTGCGGTTCCTGATAGACTGCAGCGGGGCTCTGTTCTCCTGCCTCCGTTCCTGCAGAACATCAACAAGGCGCCGGAGCGTGTCCGTTTGCTCCCTCAGAAGTCCAAGCAGCGTTTGAGTCGCCTGCTGGTCTTCCTGCCGCCACCTCTCCTCACGTTCCATGTGTGTCCGGTGCATTTGGGACAAATTCTCCCTCCACTGGTTATGCTGTGCTGCCTGGGCTCGGGAGCAGCCCATAAGTTCAGAGAACATGTCCTCTCGCGTCTTCTTCTTCCTCCGCCTAATGTGCGCTAGCCTCTGGGAGTGTGATTCCAGGCTGGGTTGGGAGACGGTTGCAGATGTGGCTGTGGGAATGAGGAAAAGGCAGTGAATTCCTCCGAAAGATAAATGTAGTTGTGAATCAAGAACCTTGATTCACAAGAACCTAGTCTTTCTCTGTGAACAAGACCATGAACCACACCTATCACATGCGCACTGAGGACAAGGTCGAATTTTCGAACCTCGCCTTCAGTGCCTGGGCTTTTGCACTGCCGATCTGGGAACCGGGGCAGGACACGGTACTCTCTGTAGCAGGCAAAGATGGTAAGCCGTAGACTTGTTGCAGATTAAAACTTTAGGAGTACCACTGGCCACCTTTCACATTGAAAGCACTGCCAGTCTGTGCTGCCAGCAATCGGCCAAGCAAGAACTCTGGCCCTGTCCCACCCCCTCGCGGATGTGCCAGGGAAAGATCCCTGGATGCTGACCCTCTCCTGCCCCCACCGCGTGGCTGTAAACCAGCGGTCACAGTTCTGTAAAGGAACTTGTTGCAAGCAGTCCCAATACTAACAGTCCCCTACCTAATTCAAAGCAGGTTGTCATGAGCGACATTACTCTGATGAGGATCCCGGACACCGAGATCCAAAGGATGCTTCGAGAAAGCATGCAGAGACCGGGGCCCTATGCCGCCATGATATGCAAGGCACTGATACCAGAGTACCTGCTTGTCTCCTGGCGCGGGA
This sequence comes from Emys orbicularis, assembly GCF_028017835.1. Classification (NCBI taxonomy): domain Eukaryota; kingdom Metazoa; phylum Chordata; order Testudines; family Emydidae; genus Emys; species Emys orbicularis. The sequence goes on along the minus strand of NC_088687.1, from coordinate 89,643,082 downwards.
ACGTCTCGTACTTTGGAGGACCAAGTAAAGCCGCTCTCCCCAGGAACCTGATGAACAGGCTATCCCATTACTTGCAGGAGAGCTTTGTGGAGATGTCCGTGGAGGACTATTGCTCTATCCCCGGACATATAGACCGGCTTTTCATATAGCTGCTGTAGCAGGGACAAAAGAGTGGAGCAGCTTGGGCAGCACAATCATGCACAACCGGACACTGTTTGATTTTTTTATAAATAGTTGTTACTGATTATTTAAGCGCCCAGGGGGAAGAAATCATGAATCAAAGATTGTTATTAGGATTAATATTCAAGTTTTGTAAAAAATAAAGGTTTATATGTTTAAAGCACTTACCGCTTGATCCTTCCCCTGAATCTGTGTCCGGGTTACATGCTGGGGAGGGTTGGTAGGGGATCTCTGTAAGGGTGATGAAGAGCTCCTGGCTGTCAGGGAAATCAGCTTGGTAAGCGCTGCCGACTGCCTCGTCCTCCTCATCTCCTTCCTCATCTTCCACGTCCGCTAACATGTCCGAGGAACCGGCTGTGGACAATATCCCATCCTCAGAGTCCACGGTCAGTGGTGGGGTAGTGGTGGCGGCCGCACCAAGGATGGAATGCAGTGCCTCGTAGAAACGGGATGTGTGGGGCTGGGATCCGGAGCGTCCGTTTGCCTGTTTGGTCTTCTGGTAGCCTTGTCTCAGCTCCTTGATTTTCACGCGGCACTGCGTTGCATCCCGGCTGTATCCTCTCTCTGCCATGGCTTTAGAGATCTTCTCATGGATCTTTGCGTTCCGTCTTTTGGAGCGCAGCTTGGAAAGCACGGACTCATCGCCCCACACAGCGATGAGATCCAAGACTTTCCGATCAGTCCATGCTGGGGCCCTCTTTCTATTCTGGGATTGCACGGCCATCTCGGCTGGAGAGCTCTGCATTGTTGCCAGTGCTGCTGAGCTCGCCACGCTGTCCAAACAGGAAATGAGATTCAAACTGCCCAGACAGGAAAAGGAATTCAAATTTTCCCGGGGCTTTTCCTGTGTGGCTGGTCAGAGCATCCGAGCTCGGACTGCTGTCCAGAGCGTCAACAGAGTGGTGCACTGTGGGATAGCTCCCGGAGCTATTAGCGTCGATTTCCATCCACACCAAGCCTAATTCGATATGGCCATGTCGAATTTAGCGCTACTCCCCTCGTTGGGGAGGAGTACAGAAGTCGAATTTAAGAGCCCTCTATGTCGAACTAAATAGCCTCGTGGTGTGGACGGGTGCAGGGTTAATTCGATTTAACGGTGCTAAATTCGACATAAACGCCTAGTGTAGACCAGGCCTAAGACTTACCCAAGGTCACATAGCAGGTCAGGTCAGTGGCAGAGTCTGGAATATAATCCGTGTCTTCCGACTTCAGTCTTGTGCCTTCTGCACTGAATTATGTTGGCTGAAAAAGATAGGGACTGAGCTTCTTTAAACTGTCAAGGGCACAGTCTGTAAATTCTGCAGAAGTGAGCTCAGCTCCATGGAACAGTGCAGGCAGTGCACACTGTAATCCAATTAACTTCCCTGTGAAGAAAACTAGAGAGCATGAGGCAGCTGCAGGCAGGTCCCAATGGGACGGGGAGAAAGAAAACAAAACACTGGATGCTGGCAGAAATACAGAATTTCATGACATCTTAAAAAACCGCCAAATACTGTGGTCATGGAATCTGACTCTTATGTGGGCTTGAGTGGGCTCAGTTGGATATTCACATCTGAGCTATTGCTTTAAGCTCTTTGCAGACTTAGGGCTGCTCTACACTGGAAATTTACATCAGCATAGCTACATCTCTCCAGGGAAATTCTCATCCCTTAGAGACATAACTATGTTGACCTAACCCCCAGTACAGAGAGCACTAGGTAGATGGAAGAATTCTTCTGTCAACCTAGCTACTGCCTCCTGGGAAGGTGGATTAACTACAGCATTTGAAGAGTAGACATAGCCCTAGGCAAGTGACACTGCATCAATTCACACTCAGGCCTTGGCTACACTGGCGCTGTACAGCGCTGCAACTTGCTGCGCTCAGGGGTGTGAAAACACCCCCCCCCCCCGAGCGCAGCGAGTGCAGCGCTGTAAAGCGCCAGTGTAGTCAGCGCCTGCAGCACTGCACGCTCGCTCGCAGCGCTGCAAGCTACTCCCCTCGGAGAGGTGGAGTACATGTAGCGCTGCGAGAGCTCTCAGTAATGACTGTTAATTGCTACATGTGCTCAATGAAAATAAATGCATATTACAAACACAAAACTACATTAAAAAGGACATTAAAGATGCAAAGTCAAGCATTTAAAAGTTAGGAAATGCCAGAATTAAAGTTGCGTATGTAGTCTTCATTCACCCACCTTGTGAATGCACATGCATTATTATATAGTCTTTAATTACAAGATCACATCATATTTTTTTACATAAGGACCACTGCCTCCATCAGTAGAGCCCTGCGTGGATATAAATTTGTATCCATGGATATAAATCAGTATCCACAAAACCGCAGGGCTTTCCGGGAACCGCAGCGGTCAAAGGAGCAGAACTTGGGGCTGCTGCTCCCAGTAGCCAGTGCCCCGCGCCAGCAGCTCCTCTGGCGTGGCCGTACTGCCCCCAAACAGGAGACACAGACAGCTGCATGGAAGGGACGAGGGCAGGGCTGTGAGTGGTACAGCTGTGCCAGAGAAACTGCTGGTGCGGGGCGCTGGCTCCTGGGAGTGGTGGCCCCATGTTCTGCTCCTTTTGCCGCTGTGGGTCCTGGGAGAGGCCTGCGGTTCCACGGATACCGATTTATATCCAGGGATATCTGCATCTGCGAATATAAATGTGTATCTGTGCAGGCCTCTATCCCTCAGTTTACAGGATGGATGGTGCTCAATTAATGAGCAACTATTCAATATTTAGTTTTCTCTTTGTTCAGTGTATCGACCAAGGCATTATTTACTACACGCTATTCTCTGGAGACAGAATTATTAAAGACTTCATGGGCTTTTCTGTGGTGCTCATCTGCGTAGCATCTGAGTGCTTCACAATATTCATTTTTCTTCAACACCACTGTGAGATGAGGAGGTGGTATTATCTCAATTTTACAGTGGGGAGCTGAGGCACAGAGAGATTGTTTAAAAGTATCCACTAATTTTGATTGCCTAATTTGAGACACCTAGGACCTGATTTTTCAGAGTACTTAGCATTATGTAACCTTTTACATGTTCAAAGCACAGTAACAATTGACTTCAATTGCAGGGTTCAGTACTTCTTCAAATCAGACACTAAGGCATCAAGTCAGGAGCCCAGAAAATGAGGAACACAAAATTAGTGATCATCTGTGAAAAGTTTGAGTTAAGTGATTTGTCCAGCATCACACAGCAACTCTGTGGCCAGAGGCAGGGATAGAATCAAATTCCCCAGAAAAGCATTCAGCTTCCTTAATCATTAGACCATCTTTTCTCTTCCTGCACTGAGAAGTGTGTTGCCTCTCTCATTCACTACACATCTTCCAACTTATGCCACAAACGAGGCAGGGGTCCTACAAACATCCTCCTTTACTCCACACTGCCAGCATGGACGAATTGAGAACACGAGAGAGAGAGACTGCCTTCACTCAGTTCTGATACCCAGCCTCAGCCCACTCTGCAGCAGCTCTGCAGTTGCAGGGAAAATCGTGCTCAGTCAGGTTCTGGAGCAAGCTCAATGCCAACGGATTCTTCAGGGAATACAGCTGCAAATCTTTAATAAATCTAATGAGCATGTGCAAACTGCAATTTTTAAGAGGCTTATAACTTGCTAAATTTAGGAGAATTATTGGGAAAATGCACATTCTTGACATTAAATGTCACTGCCTGCCAAATTTCACATCCCTTCTCCAAAGCATGGGGATGCTAGAACTTCTCAAAAGAGATCACCAGAATTTTTCAAAGTGGGGGGAAAATGTGTTTTGTTCATAGCCTCATTCTCAGAAGTAGCTGAACTGTTCTGGCTAAATTTTCCAAGACATCAGCCCGAGGCAGGCACATGCAATGGGAAATTTCAGCCTGAATGGTAAAGTTTAGCAAAGTTATAAGCAACTGAAACTGGGGTCTTGTAGGAAATGTTGGGCAAACTTAATAATAGACTGTGATACTGTTGTATTAATTTAAATGGAACATAGGGTCCCAAAGATGACATAACCCAATTACTCACTGTCCAACATTAAATAGTGTTAAGCAAGGTTCAGGGTTTAGTATACAGAAACCTCAGCCTTCTTAGTACCACGGCAAACACCATTAAAATCATTTAAACCTTTTATTATAGATAAAGAAAAGAAGGACAAACAATTAAAGTATTTGAAATGTAAAGTATTAAATAAGGCTTTCATTTTAACAGTATTTCTTGTTCCCTTTCCCTTTAGCTGGAGAGAGTTTTTAATAGGACAAATCCCTTGTTTGACAGTTTCTTAGGTGGCATTAAAGATGGCAATAACTCAATAACTGTCCTTCTGGTGGAAAAGAGAAGAAGTTAGTTTCAATGGCCTGGAGCTGTTGTTGATAAAGTCCGATCCCATTTCATCCCAGGTGATGTTTGGGATTCAGCTGGAGCCAGTGGAGGTGGTGATGTCATCTGGGTGCCTTTCTGGCCTGTTCTGGATAGGACATCTCTCAGGATCAAGATGATGAAGGCCTGGGGTCTCAGGAGTTCGTGAGGATGGCAGCTATGATGGCGAAACTTGCTCCAATAGCCAGTTTTTCTCCCCACAGTATTTTTTTAAGGACTCACAAAGGAATGATGGGTGAAATAACCCGTCTCTTTATTATTTTGTCCACCAGTTAGGCCTAGTTTCTGACAGACCAATTCTGGTTCACTGATTTCTGGTTCCACTCTTCTGTTGTTTGCCAAGTATGCAGGAGCGCCGCCAGCTTTTCTGCTGCCCTAGGCAGCGGAAGGTCCCGCCGCCGAAATGCCGCCGCGGTCGCCGCCCCCCAAACTGTAGTGCCCTAGGCAACCGCTTAGGTCGCCTAATGGGTTGCGCCGGCCCTGCAAGTATGATCTTAACACAGTCCTTAAATGAGTTCATTCGGCCTTTTGGTTTGGTTAATTCAGCTTCTCTGTCTCCTTTTTGTACCTTTTCCCATCAACATTTGTTATTGTAGGTTATTGTGACATCTCATGAACTTTCACGTACTTTTTACAGTTGAGCTCACAATTAGGGTAAATTTTTAAGACCAATTATTACAACAGTACCAATCCTGTCTACAATAAAATACCAATGCTTATTAGTAAGTATAACTTAAATGCAGTGGCAATATGGTAGACACTTGTAAGGAAATCCTGTCTTTTTTTTCTGCTTTTATTTAAACTAATTATTGTGTTTATAAAAAAGATATAACTGCTTTTCTGGCCCTTCCAGCTCCATTTTTCTTTTAATTTGAGATCTGAATGGCCGTGATTGTGCTGCTATGACTTGACGGTTACATAACAAATGTAACATAATGCTATATTCTGATTTTTTTCTTTGTGCAGATGTGTGAAACAATCTTACTTGCAATGGAAATTGATGACGTGTTGTATGCTAAGAAGGCCATACAAGTGTCTCTTTCTCTAGACACAGATACCTGTACAATAGTGCTGTACTCACCAGAATTTGAAATAAAATGTTTTCCTTAAGTAGTAACTTACAAGTCTGCTTTAATCAGTTTAATTTTTTTCAAACCAAATTCAGTTATATTTGTAAAAAATCTTTAACTCAATTGCTGTTAAAAGTAGATAGAATAAGGGTAAAATTCTTCTATTGGGTATGTTCAAACAAGGGCAGAATTTAGCCCCATGGTGCTTGTATTTAACATGCCTCCTCCTTGTATTTGATTACAGAATCTGTTAGCGGAAAAGGTGGAACAGCTTATGGAATGGAGCTCAAGGCGCTCAGTCATCCGCATGAATGGAGACAAATTCAGAAGATTTGTGAAGGCCCCACCTCGTAACTACTCTGTGATTGTAATGTTCACAGCTCTCCAGCCACAGAGACAATGTTCTGTTTGCAGGTAATTTATACCCTATGAAACAGATTCTTCTGCTCTTCTTTTCCCCTTCCTCCCCACAATGCTCAATTAACTATGTTTTAATTGATGTACAATATAAGTATTATTGTTCTAGCTTGGGTCCTGGGAAGATAGATAAATACCTCTCTGTCTTGTGGGTGCTTACCATAGTATCTTCCTTCTGTGATACATCTTATAAATGTCTACCTGTGATACATTTTCTACCTCTGATACATCTTATGAATGTTGTCAATTATTTTATTAATTTTCACTATTTAAGAGCTTCTACTTAAATTAATAACTGATGCAAGGCTTTCTTTTCATTCTTTAAAATAATCTTTTTTATTCCCAGTAAGTGTCTGTTGCCAGTTAGCCGTTGTGATGGTTCTTGAGCACTCAGGACTGAGAGTCACCTTGTTTCCCCCTGCCGCCAGCGTGAGGGAGTCTTTCTTGTGATAGCTAGATATCAGCTCCCTAACACCACTAGCCTTTCAGCCCCTCAAGTGCTCTCCTCTGGGCTATGCCATCACTAACTTTGTCTTGCAGGTTAACAATAGGTACATGCCCATTTCTAAATCTCTTTGAATCGTTCCCCCGTGATATCCAGCCCCTGACGCTGGCTACTTACATAAATTCCAGATCCTTTGCCTCCAAAAGTGCAGGGTAGCCCCATTTACCAGTTTTACCTTAAACCCCCACTCCTGTAAACCGTGCAGCACTTATGATAAAAGAAAGAAATAATTTTTTTAAGAAAGAATAAATATTTAAGTAGAAACAAGAGAGAGTAGTGGAAACAACAGGTTGCAATACAAAACAAAATCACAAAACATGAATCTGGGTCTACACTTACCAGTAGTTACCTTTCCTATGTAATAAAGTAGATTTCCCCCCCACCCCCCAAGTTCAGTCTGTTGCAGAGCTGGCTGGTTTCACAAGAACCAGGATCGAAATGTTAATGAAAGCCCCACACTCCTTTAGGGGTTTCCTCAGTGAATGGATCAAGACTGCATCTACCTACCCTTTGTTATTCTGAAACAGAATTTTGTCTCTATTCATAGCCTGGGTGATCTCCTGCCAGCTATAATGTCCCTTTTTACTGCCAAGTGGTTGAGATCATTTGCAATTGTCTTTGATGGTTTCCCATTGACTGTTCTGAGATGTGGCAAGGGTAGACAATAGAACCTTGCATTACCTCACTGGCTGATTTAGAGAGAGGTGACAGTTCCCTCTTGCTTGAATGAGTCATCTCTGAGGCACATTATCTCCTTGTGACTAATTTCTACACCAAGGCCATAAAGCACATTTTCAATATAAATACATTAAATATTACCCATACATATATCTCACAATGGTTAAGAATCTTGGCAAATTGAGAGCTTTCTGTAGATACCTTACATGTTACTCTTTATGAATAAATATCCTGTAAAGCATGTGCTTGTTGCATTGAGTTAGTCAGCCCCAGGTGAAAATTGTTTGCAAATAACAGGGGCTTTTTGCCAAATAGTCTCTATGTCACAGCCTCATTTCTTTATAAATAAATACTGTGATAGGTGCGATTAATTTGGATTTACCATTTCAGAATGGGATTATGGGGGTCCAACGCTCTGATACAAGAGTGAAGCTATTCCTTTGTTTCATGACTCTCCAGTTCTCCTATGCTGTCTAACATCTTTCCCAATGCGAGAAGGCTTGGAGGTGCCTAGTATAGCACAACGGCTTTTACATTGCATCTTCAGTTACAGGGCTATAAAATTCTCCAATCCAGAATCTCTCTCTAAGGCCCCAATTTGCTTTAAAATGTGACTAAGTATGTGAACAGTCCCATTGAAGTCAACATAACTGTTCACATGCTTAATGTTAAGCATGTGATTAAGTACCTTGCTGAATCAGAACCTGAGCAAATACAAAAACAACAAGGAGTCCTTGTGGCACCTTAGAGACTAACAGATTTATTTGGGCATAAGCTTTCGTGGGCTAGAACCCACTTCACACTTCATCAGATGCATGAAGTGAAAAATACAGGAGCAGGTATAAATACATTAAAGGATGGGGGTTGCTTTTCCAAGTGTGAGTTCAGTCTAACGAGATAAATCAATTAACAGCAGGATACCAAGGGAGGAAAAATAACTTTTGAAATGGTAAGAGAGTGGCCCATTACAGACAGTTGACAAGAAGGTGTGAGTAACAGTAGGGAGAAATTAAGTTTAGAAAACTCCTAACTGCTCAAGATAGTTAAGACCACAGCAGATTGTGAAGAACTTCAAAAAAGATCTCACAAAACTAAGTGATTGGGCAACAAAATGGCAAATGAAATTTAATGTGGATAAATGTAAAGTAATGCACATTGGAAAAAATAACCCCAACTATACATACAATATGCTGGGGGCTAATTTAGCCACAACTATTCAGGAAAGAGATCTTGGAGTCATCGTGGATAGTTCTCTGAAGACATCCATGCAGTGTGCAGCGGCAGTCAAAAAAGCAAACAGGATGTTAGGAATCATTGAAAAAGGGATAGAGAATAAGACGGAGAATATCTTATCACCCTTATATAAATCCATTGTACGCCCACATCTTGAATACTGTGTACAGATGTGGCATTAGAAAAGGTTCAGAGAAGGGCAACTAAAATGATTAGGGGTTTGGAACGAGTCCCATATGAGGAGAGATTAAAGAGGCTAGGACTTTTCAGCTTGGAAAAGAGGAGACTAAGGGGGGATATGATAGAGGTATATAAAATAATGAGTGGTGTGGAGAAAGTGAATAAGGAAACGTTATTTACTTGTTCCCATAATATAAGAACTAGGGGCCACAAAATGAAATTAATGGGCAGCAGGTTTAAAACAAATAAAAGGAAGTTCTTCTTCACACAGTGCAGTCAACGTGTGGAACTCCTTGCCTGAGGAGTTTGTGAAGGCTAGGACTATAACAGGGTTTAAAAGAGAACTAGATAAATTCATGGAGGTTAAGTCCATTAATGGCTATTAGCCACGATGGGTAAGGAATGGTGTCCCTAGACTCTGTTTGTCAGAAGGTGGAGATGGATGGCAGGAGAGAGATCACTTGATCATTACCTGTTAGGTTCACTCCCTCTGGGGCACCTGGCATTGACCACTGTCGGCAGACAGGATACTGGGCTGGATGGACCTTTGGTTTGACCCAGTATGGCCATTCTTATTTTCTTAAGTTCATAGTGCTGTCTGCTATGCCCTGTCTCCCTCTTGCCCCTGAGTTCACCCCTGACTCCCCTATGCTGGAACAGGAAAGTTCTTCAAGTGATTTTATGTTCATGTAGATGTGTATGCACCTCATGCATGGTTGTTGGAGATTTTTCCCTCATGAGTACCGATAGGAGCAGTGTGAGCCCCCTCTAGTGCCTTGTGCCTCTACATGTATGTATAAAGGGCCGTACTGCCCCTGACCTCCCCTGCCCAGATGTTCCTTCCTACCGCCGGTGACGGTGGTTGTTGGAGCTACAATCTTTGCATCTGCAAGCCTTCCCTCTTTAGTATGCATATTGCCCGTAGTGTTAGTCTAGTGTAGTGCAACGTTTCTCAAATGTGGCCACGATAGCTGCATGCAGCCACCAGGGGCTTTTTGTGCGGCCACGACAGCCTCCTGGGTGGTGATGGGGGTGGGGGGCAAAGCACCGCCTCTGGAGAGAGGTGGGGCACAATGCTGCAGGAGCAAGGTGAGTTCTTGATCCACATTGTGGGGGGGGGGGGGGAGGGAGGAGGTTTGGGAAGCAGGCTCCAGTGGCGGGACTTCAGGAACCTGGCCCTGTGGCCCCGGGCTCTGATCGTGGGGCACCAGGTACTGCCATCCCCCTCTACCCCCCCCCCACCGGCTCTGGACACATGGCCCTGGCCTCTGGCCCCTGGTTCCAGCTACATGGCAGCAGGCGCTGGCTCCCGGCTCCAGTCCCGGGCTCCAGCCATGCAGTGGCAGGTGCTGTCTACAAGCGCTGATCTCCAGCCCCAGCTGCACGGCAGCAGGCTCCAAGCACAGGGCTTTGGGTGCCAACCCCTGGCTCTGGCCACAGGGCAGCAGGTGCTGATGCCCGGCTCTGGCCGTGGAGCTTCAGTCAGCCTCTGGCCCCCAGCTACAGCCATACAGTGATGGGCACAGGACCCAGGCTCCAGCCACACGGCCCTAGACCCTGGTGCTGATCCCCGTGTACCCAGCTCTGAGCTCTGGCTGTCCGGCAGCAGGCTCCGATCCCTGGTCCCCAGCTCCGGGTTCCATCCGCGTGCACTGATCCCCATCCCTGGCCACATAGCAGCAGACACCAGACCCTGGCTCTGGCCATGCAACAGTGGGGCTTATCACCCACCCCCATCGCCCCTGGCCTCTGCTACCTCCCATGGCCCTGTATCCATTCCCCCCCACCCCCAGGACCCTGCTGCCTTTCTGGCCTCGCATCCACATCCATCCCCCCATTGCCCCGGGCCCCTGCTGCCTCCCCCAGCCTCACATCCATCCCCCCATTGCCCCGGGCCCCTGCTGCCTCCCCCAGCCTCACATCCGTTCCTCCATTGCCCCGGGCCCATCCTGCCTCCCTCAGCCTCACATCCATCCTCCCCATTGCCCCAGATCCATCCCACCATAGCCTCCAGCCCCTGCTGCCTCCCTCTTCGGCCCCCCCATCCAGGATTTAATGGGTCCTGGGGCTTGCTGAGAAAAGTGATATTAACAAACATGCAAGTATCACTTTTCCCAGCAGACTTACTAACTATCTGTGAGAAGTAATACGTATATGTTTGTTAATGTCACTTATCACTTTTCATAGCCTCCCAGGTAGCTACTGCGTGTTCTGTGATATTAACAAAGATACAAATATCACTTTTCACAGCAAGCCACAGGATCCACTAAGCACTTGATGGGGGGGCGCTGAAAGGGGAGGCAGTATTATTTTTGCCATTGAGTCTTCCAAAAAACCCTACAAACATACATTACAATGATTTGGATGTGGATCTGTGCATATTTAATTGCTTTTCCTAAAATTAATTAAGTATTTTAGGGAAAAAAGTGTTAGTGCAGCCACCAGTGAGAGTTGGTGGCCGCACTCTGAGGCCACTAAAAAATTTGTTGCGAGAACCCCTGTGTGTATGTACATACATACATATAAGAATAAGTTTAGAATAGTATTTCTCTAGAGTGGGGTTCACAGTTTCTTGTTGAGTACCGGGCTCAGTACCAGACTAATGCCTCATTCTTCTGGCTGCCAGACACAAGTACCTGCTTATGGAGTCTGTGCTTCACCCGCCGTAGGAACCTTCCCACTTGGAACAGGTACTGAGTACATCTGAGTCAGTTAGGAGTGTTCCTCCTCTTCTGACAGTCCAGATGCATATCCTCATTGCTGGTACCTAAAAAGAGACTACATAAGTCTCCCAAAGACTTGGTACTGGGACCTTCAAAGTCTATGGTGAAGGCACTGAGCTGAGGTAAGGACTCGGGGGTGCGCTCAAGGAAGATGCACACCCAGACAGAGTTCACAAGCCAGATGGGATTGTTGATTCCAAAACCCAGGAAGGGTTTCCCCTTCTGTGAAAACTGCATGCATCTAAGTCTCTCTGGACCCACTGTCCCAGGCAGTCTTCTCTTTCACTGCCCCTTAACAGTGCCACTTCTCCAGTGACTGGTAGGAGAACCCAAGCCCACCCTCTGCACTGGGTTCTAGCCCAGGGACCCTACAATAAGCAGGGCCGTCTTCAGGCACCAGCGAAGGAAGCAGGTGCTTGGGGTGGCCAATGGAAAGGGGCAGCACGTCTGGGTCTTCGGCGGCAGGTCCCTCAGTCCCTGGGAGCGAAGGACCCACCGCCGAATTGCCACAGAAGAATGAAGCGGTGCGTTTGAGCTGCCGCCAAAGTGCCGTCGATCGCCTTTTTTTTCCCCCCGCTTCGCCACTTGGGGCGGCAAAACAGCTGGAGCCGGCCCTGACAATAAGCAGTCAAGGTTTGCACCAGGGCCTGCTCCAGGCACCAGCCCAGCAAGCATGTGCTTGGGGCGGCCAAGGGGAAGGGGCAGCACGTCGGTCTGTTCGGTGGCAATTCGGTGGCGGGTCTCTCTCGGAGGGAAGCACCTGCCGCCGAATTCCCGCCGAAGAAGAAAGCGGCACGGTGGAGCTGCCGCCGGAGTGCCGCCAATCGCAATTGCGATCGCGGCTTTTTTTTTTTTTTTTCCCCCGCCGCTTGGGGCGGCAAAAACCCTGGAGCCAGTCCTGGTTTGCACAGTCCTGAACTTTCCTGATGTATCCCTGAGCTACTTCCTACCTTGTGTTTTCTTACGCTGAGGGTGACTGCAAACCCTCTCTCTCTGTAGCCCCTCTTCTACTCTCAGCTACTGGATATACAAGCCCCTCTAGGGCCTGTATAGCTGAGCTTCCTCTTTAATTAGCCCTCATTACTCTCTGGCTCCTCCTCCAGGTGCAACCTACGTGGTTAATTGGCCCACCTAGACTCGTTAACCCCTTCAGGTCTTGTGTGGGGTGGACATCAGGATCCATCTGGTGATTTTGTTTCCTCCTCAATATCAGCAAAGATATAGCACAGGGGTTCTTAAACTGGCGGTCTGGACCCCTCAGGGGGTCGTGAGGTTATTACATGGGGAGTCCTGAGCTGTCAGCCTCCACCCCAAACACTGCTTTTCCTGCAGCATTTATAATGGTGTTAAATGTATAAAAATGTGTTTGGCTTGCTATGTAAAAGGGGTCACCAGTACAAAAGTTTGAGAACCACTGGTATATAGCAGAAGTACAAAGTTCTCTCTTAAAAGGGCCAGTGTAGTCATCATTACATGGAATAGCAGGGAATTAACTCCTTCATGTTGTTTTTTGTGTACATCTATGAGCCTTTTTGTACTGCCTTTAAAATAATATAAACATTGTCATTATTAAGAAACAATCTCATTTACAACTTTATATTGTTTACTGAGGTGGAAAAATGCTTATAAACTTCATCCTGCAATGTGCCACTCTAGGCATTTAAGTATATAGCAATTGTAAATCTTTAAAATAATCCTGGAAGGAAAAAAAATCAACATATTGCTTTTAATTAAATTGTTTTAAGCAGATGTGAAATTGAGACCCAGTCCTGCCACATGGAATAATGTGAATTTAATTAAGTTGATCATATGGCACATAAAACTATTATCAGAAAATTGACATTTCTCAAATCAATGGTTAATTAATGGGCAGGAGAACTGTAAGTATGTACAGAATTTGAATGCATGAATTACTTTTTTGTTAGCTACTCAGTATACACTTTGTGAAGAATCTATTTTTGCTTTAAGCAACTTAATGAGTAATGTTCTGTAGATATTCTTCTATTTAGGATTTAAGTTAACTGTCACTCATCAAAACATTTTCAAAATGAATGCACACCAAAAATCAATGTGATATTTCAAGTATAAAGTAGCACCAACACTGAAATATTTAACTTTTTACTACTATGACTAATAATCTCTAGCAAAGTATCAGAGGGGTAGCCGTGTTAGTCTGGATGCATCCGACGAAGTGGGCATTCACCCACGAAAGCTTATGCTCCAATACATCTGTTAGTCTTAAAGGTGCCACAGGACTCTCTGTTGATAATCTCTAGCAAAGTTACACATTCCATTTTTTCCCTAAAAAGTAGCATTGGCTACTTTCTGCATCACATAAACTATGGTATTATAAAGCTGTTTCTGTCCACTCTCTGTGCTCGTTAGATTTATCTACCGTGTCTCCGTATTTTTCTCTATCTGCTCTTTCTTTCAATCATGTCTACCGTAGTATTAAGGCATCTAAAGATATGTCAGCACTAGAAATGCTGTGCTATACTGTAGACACTTACTACGGCGACTGAAAGGGTTCCTCAGTTGCTGTAGTAAATACACCTCTCTGAGAAGTGGTAGTTAGGTCAGTGGAAGAATTCTTCCAGTGACTGAGTGGTGTCTACACCGGGGTTTAGTTTGGCTTTACTATTTCTCTCTGGGGTGTGAATTATCCCTGAGTGACGTAGTTAGGTTGACCTAACTTAGTAGTATAGACCAGCCCTAGTTTTTCTCTGTGTTTTCTATTTAAAATCTTAAAGACAGTTAAAATTATCATGTTGCCATTGTAGGACTAACTATTATCTAGATCATTCCTGACAGGTGTTTGTCTAACCTGCTCTTAAAAATCTCCAATGATGAAGATTCCACAACCTCCCTATGCAATTTATTCCAGTGCTTTACCACCGTGACAGTTAGGAAGTTTTTCCTAATGTCCAGCCTAAATCTGCCTTGCTGCAATTTAAGCCCATTGCTTCTTGTCCTATCCTCAGAGGTTAAGAAGAATAATTCTTCTCCCTCCACCTTGTGACAACCTTTTATGTACTTGAAAATGGTTATCTTGCCCCCTCTCAGTCTTTTCTTCTCCAGACTAAACAAACCCATTTTTTTCAATCTTCCCTCATAGGTCATGTTTTCTAGACCTTTAATCATGTTTATTGCTCTTCTCTGGACTTTCTCCAATTTGTCCACATCTTTCCTGAAATGTGGCGCCCAGAACTGGACACAATACTCCAGTTGAGGCCTAATCAGTGCGGAGTAGAGCTGAAGAATTACTTCTCGGGTCTTACTTACAACACTTCTGCTAATATATCCCAGAATGATGTTTGCTTTTTTTGGCAATAGTGTTACACTGTTGACTCGTATTTACCTTGTGGTCCGCTATGACCCCCAGATCCGTGTCCGCAGTACTCCCTCCTAAACAGTCATTTCCCATTTTGTATGTGTGCAACTGATTGTTCCTTCCTAAATGGAGTACTTTGCATTTGTCCTTATTGAATGTCATTCTGTTTACTTCAGACCATTTCTCCAGTTTTTTCAGATCATTTTGAATTTTAATCCTATCCTCCAAAGCACTTCCAACCCCTCCCAGCTTGGTATCATCCGCAAACTTTATAGGCGTACTCTCTATGCTATTATCTGAATCATGTATGAAGATATATAACAGAACCAGACCCAGAACTGATCCCTGCGGGACTCCACTCATTATGCCCTTCCAGCATGACTGGAAGAGGGCCAGGGAAAAGGGTGGGAGGGAGGGTAGGAGCAGAATTGGAAAGAATATCCCGCTTCCACCATGCGAAGAACGCAGCTGTCTGAAGTTATTCGAGACAAAGCACGGAAAAGGTGGGATAGACAGTTGAAAAAACACAGGGAAGGATCCAGTGTTGAGACAGGTGCTCCATCCTTGGGCGGACCTTCAAAAGGCCTGCTTTGAGCCTGACAAAGGTTTGTTGCTGTTAGGGCTTGAAATGTTTTCGTTGGGTAGCCGGTGTGTGAATACCCAACAACTTCATAGCCCGCGAGTCCTTTAGGCTGTGCAGCTTGGAGTCTGTTTGCTCTGAGAATAACCCTGCACCTTCGAATGGTAGATCCTGCAGGGTTTGCTGCAACTCCGGGGGCAGCCTGGATGCTTGTAGCCATGAGCTCCTCCTTATGGCTATCCCGGAGGAAAGGATGCGGGCAGCCAAGTCCGCAGAGTCTAGTGAGGCCTGCAGTGAGGTCCGCGCCACTGCCTTCCCTTCGTCAATAATAGCTGAAAACTTGACTCCGGAGTCTGGTGGGATCAACTCCTTAAACTACCCCATGGTGGCCCAGCAGTTGAAGTCATATCTGCTGAGGATAGGTTGCTGGTTCTCTATCCTCAGCTGTAGGCCCCCTGTAGAGTAGACCTTGCCACCAAAAAGGTCCATGCTTTTCGACTCCTTGGATTTAGGGGTCGGCCACTGCTGCTCTGTCTTTCCTTCTCATTAACCGCGGCCACCACCAAAGAACATGGCTGCGGGTGTGAGAACAGGTACTCGTATCCCTTGGAAGGGACGAAGTACTTGCACTCCACGCCTCTAGCGGTAGGCGGTATAGATATGGGTGTCTGCCACAGAGTCTTAATGTTGTTTTGAATTGTTTTTATCAGAGGCAGAGCTACCCTGGATGGGCTTTCTGGTGCGAGGATGTTGACCATGGGGCCATCAGGTTTGACAACCTCCTTTGCCTGTATCCCCATGTTACGGGAAATCCTCCGCAGAAGGTCCTGGTGGACCCTATGGTTGATCGGGGTAGGACCCGAGTAGACCCAAGTAGAAGCTCCTGCCACCGCTTCATCCAGGGATGAAGATGAGGAAGCCAGAGGTGGCACGGGGTCCTCCTGACCCTCTGACCACTGATCTCCTCGTGGTCAGTGCTAGGAGCCCTGAGGTGACCACTGTTGCAGTGACAGTAGCCTGGTCCTGCGGTGTGGCTTGTGCTGGAGTCGGCGCAGCGGCAACCTGGGTAGGTGGTGGGGCCTGTGCCAACATTGTGTCAGATCCCTGTGGCGTAGGCCTGTCAATGGTTGGTTGGGTTGCTTGGGTTTCGGAGGCATCAAGCGGGAGTGCCTGGTGAGGGAACCCTGGGCCTGATGATATGCCCAGGGCGTCCAAAAGGGCCATTGTGCCAGGGGTCGCCACTTGGGGTGCCATGCTGGCAGTGTCTCCCTCCATCGCCGGTGTGATCTGTGTCTGCTGTGGCGAGAGTAGAAGGAATCTCCATCAGAATCGGACGAGACTGATCTTGACCGTGATGACCAAACTGTGTCAAACTGTGTTAAACTGACGGTACGGGATACCGGTGCCGAGAAGCCCATGCTGGGCACCAATGCTGCTTCTCTCGCGGTGCTGGGAAAGGGGAGCGTCTCCCCGCTGGTGCCGGGGAGCCATGCCCGGAACCTGATGCCTCCGAATGGTGTCTCAGCCACAGTGATGGGGAGCGGTGCCGAGGCGAACAGTGCTGAGAAGATGATGGTGAACACCTCATCATGGCCAGCTTGCCTCTAGATGGTGCCGGATGATAAGGCACTGGAGACTGTGCACTCGGCGCGCACACACTTAATTGGAATCGATATGAACAATCATTTGAAGAAGAAACATTAGCTACATATAAGAGGAACCTTCAAGGCAGAAAACCAAAATCTAGACTGGACTGGACAGCTTTAAGCATTCCAGTACATCTGATAGAATTCAGACTTTCACTCATGATGAAAGACTAGTCTGTAGAAAGAGTATGGGAATTCTTAAAAAAAATAACAGGAGTACTTGTGGCACCTTAGAGACTAACAGATTTATTTGAGCATAAGCTTTCGTGGGCTACAGCCCACTTCATCAGCTGCATAGAATGGAACATATAGTAAGATTCTATGCATTTGATGAAGTAGGCTGTAGCCCACGAAAGCTTATGCTCAAATAAATTTGTTAGTTTCTAAGGTGCCACAAGTACTCCTGTTCTTTTTGCGGATACAGACTAACACGGCTGCTACTCTGAAACCTATGAGAATTCTGTTATGGAGTTTGAATTTTCTGGAGCACTCTGTAGTATTTTTATTATATATGTGATACATTTTCTACATGGAGTTGCAGAGACTTTAATGCATCTTAACCATATTTGGTTAAGATGCATTATTTGGTTAAGATAGGTGTGGGTCTATTTATGTTTATCAGTATGTTTATTGATCTTCCCAGACTCATGGCCAAAGAACTTAGTTATAAATTGTTGTTGAGTTGCAACACTCTTTCGTCTTTTTATTATTAGGAAAAATATTATTCCAAGTAACAAACAGCAAAATAATTGTAGCAGTAAAGAGTAGCAATGAACAAATCTTCTTATAAAGAAACGGAAAAGGCCTTCTAGATTTTCTGTTAGTCCATTCCCCTGCCAATGCAAGTTGTTGCCTATTGTATAGTTATTAGTGTTTTGTTTAATCTACTTAATGTACCATGTGATAATGCTTTCATCACTTCCCTGGGCAGATCATTTCACAACTTAATAGATCTTACTGATTTTTTTCCTAATGTTCTGCCTACATTTTCTCTTTCTTAATTTTATTCCATTAGGTCTGCTCTACAGTTGAAAATTAGATTGGTTTATCTACGCTAGTCAGGGGTGTGAAAAATTGACACCCCCTGAGGGGCATAGTTAAGATGACCTAAATCCCTATGTAGACAGAGCTAGGTCGATGGAAGAATTCTTCTGTCAACCTAGCTATCGCCTCTTGGGGAGGTGGATAACCCAAAGTGCTACAGGTGTGTCACTGTAGTGTCTTAATTGTAGACAAGCCCTTACTCGAGCATTATACTAAGCTAATTTTCTCTAGTTCTGCACCTATTTTCACCTTCAGAAAACCAAATAGTGCTAAAGCTATACAAATGAGATTAGTCGTGTAGACACATACACAAAGAAAACGCTCCTCTTTGCTGAATTGATTCTGTTTAACAAAACCCCGTGTAACAGATATGGCAATTTCCTGTAATATCCTTGAGAAAACTTATTAGGTTTAAATATATTTGGGAATTCATTGTATTAAATGCAAATATTATGTATTATTGTGGGCTGGGATTGTATATAACCTCTCCAATGTAAAGAAATGTAATGTAAGGCCTACATGATCAAAACACTATTGAACAATGTGCCAGACAAGAGTGGACTTTTGGGATGATACGTATAAAGTAGATTTCCTGGGAAATATGTAGGAGGAGATGAATGCAAATTTCCCACCTCCAGTTACAAAAAAATATCCTTTTGAAGCTATGCACTGAGGAGCACGCCTTTGTCTGCTGATCACAAGTTATATGAGGCCAATATCAAAGGCCCAATCTGCATAAAGGAAAGACTGAGTTATTTGTGGGTGTGGGAGTTCTGAGCTAACGCTGTTACAAACTTGCAACCACAGGGGAAAAAAACCCTTTGTGGGGTTTGAAAGACTGACCCCTACTAAGGCCTTGTTAGTGTTGTAGTATTTACTAAGGTCTTGTTAGTGTTCTGACCTCTGGTAAGCTTTTTGTTTGTGTGTAGGTTTTTTTTTATTGTTTGTAAGATTTTCTCTAATGTTTTTATCTTAAGAATAAATGTGCCTTCTTTTAAAGAGCTGTATGATGTCTTGTAACTGCTGGCAATTACAGCTGTTCATAAGCTCTGGAGAGAAAACCAAGCATAGATGAGGCTTATTTAGTTAATCTGGTTTGCTGGAAATATCAAACCCATAATTTAATATGTGTTAAGCATGTGTCATGCAGGAAAGGAAACAACCTCATACCAACAATGACTATTGTAAAAATACTGAATATCCTAGGTAAACAATGTTTAGATGGCACTGTGTCATCTAACCTGGTCTCTGCATCTCTCACTGGTAGATAATACTGCTGTCATTGCTGGTACTGCAGTGCTACCATCTCTGCCTAAACTCTTAAATGGTGGTAGTAACAGTAACACTATTTGTGCTCTTAGATACTCTATTCTTCTTTCTGGCTCAGCCTGATGAAAAAGTAATGCCAAACTAGCAGCATTAGTGTCTATTTCTAGTCTGATCATGCAGTCCTTTCATGCCAAGACCAAATACAGTTCCTCCCATACTTCTTCATAGCAGCTCACACAGCTAATTGGAAGACGATGGCTGTGTCTATAGCCTTTTCAGTAGTAAAAGACTCCAATTTTAAAAAATAATAATAATAAATAAAAGATGGATTTTTTTTGCACTTGAGATACAATCCCCTCCTAGAGAACTACCATTTCTGGAACAATGTTGCCTAGTATTTATCAGAGTCCAGATAGGTGTTCCCAATCACTTCAGAAGGCTGTTAGCAGTGATGCAATAAATGACATCTGTCTAAGTAGATAGAGAGACATGATGGATTATGGAGATATTATGTATTGTAATAAGAATGATGTGATGCTATCTGATTGTGTACATAGTTAGACCACGTAACAAATTGTGTGAACCTATCACTGTTCGTCTCATCCTTCCTTCTCCAGACCTTTCCATTATTTGTTATGCCCACTTCTGTGTTGTCTTTAATTAGACTCCAGTCCTTCAAGGACTTGTGTGCATGCGTAACTTCATGTACTATGAGTAGTCCCATTGGTTTCAAAAGAGAGACAGCTATAGTTTTTCAGCCACCTGCTCACCAGTTGAATTAAGAGCTAGCTTCAGTATTGAAGTGCAAATATTTGAATTTTACCCACTTTTGCTCTTTACAGAATGCCTTGTCAGTGTCTTTATAAAAGCTGCTCTAGAGAAGTCTTACAGAATACTTTGCTAAGTTACCTTCAGTAAGTTCTAAAAATTGTATTCCAAAACCACTCTGTTGCAGAACGTGCAAGTAGACACATGAAAACAAAAACAATAACAACAAAACTTAGAAGCTAAGCTCTCTTCTGAAAAGACAGATATCCATTAAATAAATTGGAAACTGATTTAATTTAAAGATGCAAAGTATACAAAGATGGGGACAAATTAAGAAACGTATTGACTAGTAGAGGCATAACTATAATTTATAATTCTTTTATGATTTTACATAAATATCTGTAACAAATATGAAAGGGTAGAATAAGGAGAATGATAACATCATTTCATCTTGATGCTATCATCTTGTTCTTATAATAAAAATGGTAAGGTTTTAATATAACAGGTTTAGCAGAACAGTGCCCTATAGTTATTTGCAGCAGTCATTTGATGCTGCTTGACTGCCCTCTTCAGGATGCCAATGAACATGTTAGCCTATTTCAGTGTGAAATACCAAACTCTAGAAATTACCAAATAAGTGCATAAGCTCAACATTTTCTGTACTTTCAAATCTAGTTTACCAAATGGGATTAAAAAAAAATAGTTGACAAGGATAAAAGTTAGGTTTTCGTTGGACTGCATGTGAGATTGACTTAAATGGATGATCAAGTTTCACTTTTTATTTTTTATAGTGGTGCATTTGCCCATGCATGTTATTTCTCTTGGTACACACAGCTCCAGAAGTGCTGTGTGCTGAGGTGGCATTGACTTCAGTATTATGGCTTGTTTTTAATGAGAAGAATAAGCATTCTTTCAACACTTTTTTATGAAAGACTGCTTATACCTGCCTCCCTTTTCTTCCTTTCCCATATATATCTGCCTATATTCATTGTAACTCAAATCATAGACAAGTGTTGCAGGAGTAGCCAAATAGTTGCTTTTAATACCTGTATACCACACCATAATGTACATGCAACATGCTTTACAAAAAAAATCCTTTTGTGAGAAGTTTTAAAAACAATGTATTCATACTATTTTTGTATCCCTCCATCTGAAAAGACAGGTAGATAAAGGCCAGGTCTCTGTAATATAAATAATTAATAAAAAATATTGAAATAGCCACAGACGGAGCTCTGTGGGGTGGAAATCTCCACAAAGATCCCCTCAATGACTTTGAGATGCCCCCTGGTAAATTATACAGTTGTTTTGCCTCCAAGTCTATGTGGTTCCAGGGCTATTCATGCAGATTAACTTCTTCACTGGTAATGCAGTTCTCTCATCCCCTCAACCCCTCTCTCTCCGAATCTTCCTTTAAAAGTGATTTTCTGAGCACCAAGAGGGAGGAGTGCAAAAGATAATGTAGTGTCATGCTGCATTATTTTTCTCTCTGGCTCTTCCTTGAGGTTTGGGGGTAGGGAGCCTGCTGGAGGGGGGGGGAGGAATGTGACTTTCTAATGCTGATAGAAATTACTACAGACTGCAAAAAACTATACTTTATTTTGTGTTGGTTTTTAAATATTTTTTGAAGGAAAGAATGTCGAATAGGGATGTTATTGGCAACTCCACCCACTTTAGATCTGCCACTACCACTCCTTTTGTGGCACAACAATTTTCAGTGTAGTATTGACAGAGCTCTTTCCATGTATCCTTTGTTCTAGGAGGAATGTTGCATTGGTATATAGCAGGGATGGCCAAACTTACTGACCCCCCAAGCTGCATACAACAATCTTCACAAATTCAAGAACCGGGGCACACCTGCCGGGACTCAGGGCTTCATCCCTGCAGAAGGCTCCTGATGCGGCTCGGGGATTCAGCCCTACTTCTGCTGAAGCCCCGAGGCTCAGCAGGTGCGCCCCACAAAGCTGAAGTCCCAAGACCTCCCTCCCTGCTGGGCAGAAGCCCCAACCCCACCACCCCACTGCAAGGCAGAAGTCCTGAGCTCCCCCACCCCCCAGTCTGGTAGGTGGAGGTGGGAGGAGGCTACGCGAGCCGCACTTCAACAATAAAAGAGCCGCATGTGGCTTTCGACCCACAGTTTGGCCACCCCTGGTGTATAGCTCAATGTTCTACTCGTCTGAATCGATGCTTATTTGGAGCAGTTTTGAGCATATAAATCCTGATACTGGATCTGCATTGCCACAAGGGTGTCTCTCTACATGAATCAATTTGCAGGTTTGGGGCCATATTTTCCAGCACAAACTATAGGAGCATTTAACTTACACTTTTTGTAAAGCTTTTTATGTTAAAAATGTTAAAACCCATTTCATTAGTATTTTGTTTGTGAGTTTTGTTGCTTAGATAGCTATTATAAATTAACTGCATGCAATGTAGTTGTAACCGTGTCGGTCCCAGGATATTAGCGAGACAATGTGGGTGATGTAATATCTTTTACTGGACCATTTTGCTGTGATGCTCAGAGTACCAGAACTGAAGAACAGCTCTGTGTGGCTCGAAAGCTTTTCTCTCTCACCAGCAGAAGCTGATCCAATAAAAGATATTACCTCACCCATTATAAATTAATTGTAATTCTGGAAAAACAAACCAACAACAAGAAGAACCCACCACCGCCATGCCATACCAGCCAAAATCTTTTTTGTAGAGAATTGAGAATGTGTTTGCTACAGTTTTAGTTAATCCCTCTGTTTGGATTGCAATTGTTACAAATGGTTATAGAATCTTTACTGGTAGTCATTTACATACAGATATCTATATTTTTTTATCTGTATCTATGCCTTTTTCCCTAACAGGCAAGCTAATGAAGAATATCAAGTGCTGGCCAACTCCTGGCGCTACTCATCTGCTTTTTCTAATAAATTATTCTTCACTATAGTGGATTATGATGAAGGGGCAGATGTTTTTCAACAGGTAAAAGGTGTTGAATGATGTCCTTTTAACTTTGTTTAATATATATCACATATTTTAAGTACAATGGGGTTTTTCTGTTAGATAATATAATAAAGAATTATAGTGGGGGGAAAAGTCTGGATAACTGTGGTTAGTCACAGGAATTTCTATAATGCATCCTTGGTAGCTATAGCAGGAAACACCAAAAATGCAAAATAGCCAATTTTGCTACGTCATATGTAGTCTACCATATTAGTTTTCGGTTATATCAAGTTTAAATGAAGTTTATCAAGCCATTGTTAATGTATTGGTAGTTGCTTCCATTGGACATTGTAAAACAAATTGACTCCAAAATTATGTGAAGTGCAGTGAAAATCAGTCGTAGCTAAACTTTCCCATAGGTTCTCTTGACATAAAAAAGTACTTAACAAGTATCACCTTACATGAAGACTTCAATTAAATGTTTAATAACCTTTTTATCTTTATAGAATAATCAGTCTTGGGACTCTTGTAAATAGCTATGGTTGCTTTACAGTGTGGAGAACCAATTATTAGCAAATACGCTAGTCCTGCAAATTCACTTTGGTTTGGGTACTCAACTGAAGTTCAACTTGAATCATAATTCCAGAAAGCAAAATATTTTCTTCTCTTTGAAGCTTAGCCCCCTGCTTGGCACTAGAAGATGAATTAATAAAAGCAAGAAGCAGTAGAAGTTACTAACCATTTTTACTCCCTTTTGGTGAATTGTGAGATATTAAACTATGAAGCAAAAAAAGCAGATCTACAGTGTTTAAACAATACACAGTAAAGCTTGGATGGTTTTCCAACAGAACAGTTGGACCACATTGTATAGAAATAACATGCTCTCTCCAAATTTTGCTTTTTATTTTTAGTTCAAATATGTATTTTTGCACACACACACACACACAGCAAATTATATTCAGTAGATGCATTTGGCCCAATTCATTCTGGTGTAAAGAGATACAACTCCATTTATGTCAGTGGACTTACACTTGCTTATGTCTACATTGTATTTTGTTCATTGTCTTTGAGAACTCCAGCTATTTTGGATATCTGTGAAAATAAGAGGAACTAACAAGTGAGCATATTGTCATGTAGGTTTTTGAAGAAATATTATTTTTATCAGAGTTTATATAGGCAAATGTAACAAGACAGTGGACATCTGAACTAATTATAATAGCACAGGAGATTTAATTCTTGACTGTAATACTGGTAGCTAAGCTACTGCTGCAGTTGCTGTATACTGGTTCAGAGTTGACATAAAAGCATGTCAGTTGATTTGATTTCACCTTTCATTCTGATTATATAGAAATGGGAAACCAATTGTAAGTCTGGTGCACCTAGGCTGTCAGCAGTCTTTAAAAAAAAAAAAAAAAAAAAACCTGACAGAAGATTTCTATATCTGAGTATCCCACTAAATTCAACTGTTTTACAACATTCTTCTTAACACAGTTCACAAACATATTTTTCTTTCAACAGTTGTTCATTAAAGGATGGGACATATTGTATTTAGAAGAAAATATTTTAGTATCTAGTTTATTTTTCATAAATTATAAATTGAACTGTGTACTTGATGTTTAACTAAAGCATTTATGTAAGTTAATAACATTGATTTTGTTGGAGAGCAGCAAGCAAGGCAGGTAAATAAAATGGCACTGCCCTTGTATCATTAGAGAACTCAAATAATTTCATTCATATTTAATCATTTCAATATTTTCCAATGATAATTTTATATTTAATTTCAAATCACTTGATAAATGTATTGCATTATTATTTTCTGAAATCCAGAAAGTTTCATATACTAAAATATATTTCCCTGTCCTGTTCATCTTCCTGGGGAATATTTTTTTCACCTAGAATGTCCAGCAGGGGGGGCTGTCACTATTTTCTGTTTGTTTTCAAATTGACAATATTGGGAACGTTCACTGGATGAATTAATATTTAAGACCCCAGTGCTCTAAAGATTTACATGTATGCTTAACTTTACACAGTGTGAGTAGTCACATTAACATAAGAACATAAGAACGGCCGTACTGGGTTACACCAAAGGTCCATCTAGCCCAGTATGCTGTCTATTGCAGTGGCCAATGCCATGTGCCCCAGAGGGAGTGAACCTAACAGACAATGATCAAGTGATCTTTCTCCTGCCATCCATCTCCACCCTCTGACAAACAGAGGCTAGGGACACCATTCCTTACCCATCGTGGCTAATAGCCATTAATGGACTTAACCTCCATGAATTTATCCAGTTCTCTTTTAAATGCTGTTATAGTCCTAGCCTTCACAACCTCCTCAGGTCATCCACATAATCCACATAGCATTTAACCTTTTAAGTATGTGCTTAAGTTTTTTTCAAGATTGGGATGTAATTTAAATCTTGTGACTTTGTGTAATATAAACAATATTTTTAAAGATGCTGCTTTGCTAGTTATGTAACAGCATAAATGAGCATATTAGGAAAAATACTCAACAAAGGAATGCTTAAAATTGAAATATGGTTTATGTAATGACTACTGTGCCTTAAAAAGCCCAATTGAAGAAACTGAAGGAATGTTAGCTCTGAGCACTTTTTTAGTAATAGAAAAATATTTTTAAATGTTTGAAAATAGTAATTTCAAACTTTGGAAAGCCACTAATATTTTTCTAACTAATAGTATCTTGCCAGTGTCTATGGTAGGAAGAAGGCAAGCAGTTGCACAAAGCATGTTTGAGTTATTTAATATTGTGATGCCTTCTGTTTTTTGTAGCTCAATATGAACTCTGCTCCGACATTCATGCATTTTCCTCCGAAAGGTAAACCCAAGAGAGCTGACACCTTCGACCTGCAGAGAATAGGATTTGCAGCAGAGCAGCTAGCTAAATGGATAGCTGACAGAACGGATGTTCATGTAAGTCATTTGACAACGTTAAGACTGATCCAAACTTAATCTGCCTACCGTATGATGAACTGACACCAAGCACTGTTTTTCCCCTCATGTATGTTTGTTTATCAAATGAAATCCACAAAAATAGGTTAAAATAATACAAATATGAGCTGCGATACTTGAGCGCACTGTGGTAACTTCAGCAATTTGAATGTTGCATTTCAGTCTTGGTTTGGTAGTTATATTTTCATCCAGTCTTATTCTAGCACAAAATGAGTGATAGTATTGTGACAATTAGTTGATAAATGTGAGTGTATTTGCAATGTTACTTAAAAAACAAAGTTTGAAGTTTCAAAAGTGTTTTATGCCAAAATAATGGCACAGACATAATAATCTGCAAATATGTTGAGGAAACTTATTTAATTATTTTTATATAGTTGAATATTATATACAATTGTTCTTTAAAGGTGAAATCAAAAACTTTCTAAAATAATAAAGAAACATACTGCTTAAATTCCCAGTTCAGTCACATTCAAAGGGACTATTCTCAGATTTTAAAATATATTCAGAAACAAAATCTTATCTTTGCTAGCAATATTCCTTATGATCTATACATGTTTCCCGATCATGCAGGAAGACAGACAAGATACAGTGGATGTGGTTTAATTAGGCCACAGCTTTATTCACTTAAATCTGGGAATACCCGGCAATAACTCATGCAGTGCAGATGATCTTTTTTTTCCTTAATCACTTCCACCTATTTTGAAATTTGAAATTAATGGAGATATCCCATCTCCTAGAACTGGAAGGGACCTTGAAAGGTCATCGAGTCCAGCCCCCTGCCTTCACTAGCAGGAGCAAGTACTGATTTTTGCCCCAGATCCCCAAGTGGCCCCCTCAAGGATTGAACTCACAATCCTGGGTTTAGCAGGCCAATGCTCAAACCACTGAGCTATCCCTCCCCCCCCAATTAATGGAGATATCCTATCTCCTAGAGCTGGAAGGGACCTTGAAAGGTCATCAAGTCCAGCCTCCTGCCTTCACTATCAGGACCAAGTACTGATTTTGCCCCAGATCCCTAAGTGGCCCCTTCAAGGATTGAACTCACAACCTGAGGTTTAGCAGGCTAATGCTCAAACCACTGAGCTATCCCTCTCCCCCGAGGGATCTTTGGGAAGACTGCCATCAGCGCTTACCCTCCCCGCTTGGATCCAGCCAATTACTGAGACCCTATTGCCCTCCACTCATCTGAGGGCAAAGGGAGGGCAGGAAAAAGGAAAGGGGATGGGTTCTCCCCAGTCTGTCAGATATTGAGTTCCAGTTGTGTGACAGTGTTAGCAATATTCCCTATCATCAATACTTATTATCTGTACAAGAACATCCTTAACATAGAGAATACTGTGCATTCAGTAGTAGATATTGGGTTATTACTACGCTGTGTGTGTGTGTATGTAATATTGCATCACTTCTGTTTGTCACAAAGTGAAAGAATAATTGATGCTTTTGTTTTCTCCCCTCCTCCCCCCACAGATTAGGGTATTCAGGCCTCCAAACTATTCAGGCACTATTGCACTGGCTCTTTTAGTGTCACTTGTTGGTGGCTTGCTGTACTTGCGAAGAAATAACTTGGAGTTCATCTACAACAAGACTGGCTGGGCAATGGCAGCTCTGGTATGCCAACTTTTAATACTGATATTTTTAAACATTTCAGTAATATTGTAGCAGTTTTAAATTTTTGTATGCAATGACAGGATGTAAATGCCACTTGCATAGTAATTTAGAAAGTACTGCTGTAATAAGTTTGTCAGAATGAGACAGTATTGAATATAGACTGATAATATGAATAGCTTGGCTAAATCTGATGGGTGGTAAACGTTGCTAATTGGGGGGTGTATACAACTAAGAATTTACTAATTCGTTAATTAATAATAATTAGCTCCAGTGTTGTTGGTGGTGAAATATGCAACTGATCACCTGATAATGATGGTGAAATGTTAAGGGAGGTTAGAGAGGCTACAAAACCAGAAAACGAAATGATAATGGGTGATTTCAACTATCCTCATATTAACTGAATATATGTCTCCTTAGGGCATGGTACACAGAGAAATTTCTAGACACCATAAATGACTGCTTCTTGGAGCTGCTTCTTGGAATCCACAAGGGGAGAGAGGCAATTTGTGATTTAGTCGTAAATGGAGCACAGGATCTGTACATGATGTAACGATAGCTGAACTGTTTGGTAATAACGACCATAATGGAATTAAATTTAGTGTCTTTGGAGGGAGTAAAACACATAGCAAAATAACTCCAGCACAGTAACATTTAACTTCAAAAAGGGAAATGACACAAAAATGAGGACACTAGTTAGACGGAAATTAAAAAGAGCAGTCACAAAGGTAAAATGCCTGCAGGCAGCATGGAGACCACTTAAAAAAAACATAATAGAGACCCAGACTAAATCACAGAAACAAGTAGGGGAACCAAAAGAATGTCACCATAGTTAAACAGCAGAGTAATAGAGGCTGTTACAGGTAAAAAGGAGACCTTTAAAATTTGGAAGTCAAATCCTAATGCAGAAAATAGGAAGGAGTAAAAACTTTGGCAGGTTAAATATAATAAGGCAGGCCAAGAAAAAATATGAGAAGCAACTTATTAAAGAAACAAAACCTAACAAAAACTAACAAAAAAATATTTATAGTACATCAGAAGCAGGAAGCCTGTCAAGCAGGCAGCGGGGCCACTAGTGACAAAGGAGGTCCCAAGGAAGGCAAGCCATTACAGACAAGCTAAATGAATTACTTGCATTGGTCTTCACTGCAGAGGATGTGGGGGAGACACCCACATTAGAGCATTTCTTTTTGGGCAACAAATCTAAAGTATTGTCCTAATTTGATGTGTCAGTAGAAGAGGTTTTAGAACAAATGGATAAATTTAACTTTAATAAGTCGCAGTGACCAATTGGCATTCACCTAAGAGTTCTGAAGGAACTTGAATATGAAATTGCAGAGCTACTAACTGTAGTATGTAACCCATCACTGAAATCAGCCTGTGTACCATATGACTAGAAGGTAGCTAATGTAGCGCTGCTTTTTAAAAAGCGCTCAAGAGGAGATCCTGGCAATTGCAGGCCAATGAACCTAACTTCAGTACCAGGCAAATTGGTGGAAACTACAGTAAAGAACAGACACCTAGGTAAATATGATTTTTTGGGGGAAAGAGTCAACGTGGCTTTTGTAAAGGGAAGTCATGCCCCATCAGTCTATTAGACTTTGAGGGAGTCAACAGGCATGTGGATAAGGATGATCTACTTGAGATTGTGTACTTGGATTTTTGGAAAGCTTTTGCAAGGTCCCACATCAAAGGCTCTTAAGAAAACCAAGTAGCCATAGGATAAGAGGGAAGGTCCTCTCATGGATCAGTAACTGGTTAAAAGATAGGAAACAAAGGATAGGAATAATTGGTGAGTTTTCACAATGGAGAGGGGATCAGTGGGGTCCCCAAAAAATCTGTTCTAGGATTGGTGCTGTTCAACATATTCATTAATGAGCTGAAAAAGGGAATGAATAATGAAGTTGTGAAGTTTGCAGACAATACCAAATTATTCAAGATAGTTAAATCCAAAGCAGAGAACAAGTTGTTGTTACAGAGGGATCTCACAAAACTGGGTGACTGGGCAGCACAATGGCAAATGAAACTCAGCATTGATAAGTACAAAGTAATGCACATTGGGAAAAAATAATCCCAACTTTCTTTCTTTCTTTCTTTCTTTCTTTCTTTCTTTCTTTCTTTCTTTCTTTCTTTCTTTCTTTCTTTCTTTCATATAATATAATATAATATAATATAATATAATTATAATTATAATTATAATTATAATGGTAGATTCTCTTTCTTGATTTTTAATAGCTAATTTAGAACTTGGAGTCACCATGGATAGTTCTCTAAAAACTTCAGCTCAATGCACAGCAGCAGTCAAAAATGCTAACAATACATAATGTCACTATCTAAATCCATAAATATAATGTCACTATATAAATCCATAGTGCTCCTACACTTTGAATACTGTGTCCCGTTCTGGTCTCCCCATCTCAGAGGATATAGTGGAACAAGAAAAGGTTCAGAGAAGGGCAACAAAGATGGTCAAGGATATGGAAAGGCTTTCATACAAGGAGAGACTAAAAAGTTTAGGACTATTCAACTTAGAAAGAGATGACTAAGGGGGAATATGATAGAAGGCTATAACATTGTGAATGGTGTGGAAAAAGTGAATAGAGGACTGTTACTTACCTCTTTCCCACAATACAAAAACATGGGTCACCCAATGATATTAACAGCCAGAAGGCTTAATACAAACAAGAGGAAGTACTTTTTCACACAACACACGTTGCTGTGGGATGTTATGATGGTCAAAGGTATAACTGGGTTCAAAAAAGAACTGGATATATTAATGGAGGATAGGTCCATCAATGGCTATTAGCCAAGGTGCTCAGGGACAGAACCCGTGCTCAGGGCAATCCTAAACTTCTGACTACCATAAACCAAGAGTAGGAGACACACGTGGATCACTCCATAATCGCTCTGTTTTGTATGCTTCCCTTAAATCTCTGGTATGGGCAGGATGCTGGGAAAGATAAACCATGGTCTGACCCAATATGGCAGCTCTTATGTTCTTAACTTGGGTTAGTAGAGATGTATTTTAACCAAAAATATTGCAAAGGTTTCAAGTGGCCATTATTGCCATTGTATTGCAGCAACTTTTTTTAAAAATGCAAAGGAAGTGGTGGTAAGCTTCAGTAGTTAATGTGGAGATAGAATGAGTAACTTTATAATAAGGCTAAGGGGAATTAAAAGGTTTTTATAAATATATGAATGAGAAAGTGATCCAAAGAAAGAAGATCCATTAATGAATGAAGAAAGGGATAAAATTATATTTACAAATAGCTGAATAACTCCTTACTTTAAAAATCTGTTTTCAAAATAAGAAAGAGAGTAGAAATTTAGATGCTTAGATAAAAGTAGCTTTTGAGAAGAAAAACTCAAACAGAACCAGTGAGCTGATTTAGATTACTATATTCTAAGGGTATGTCTACACTACGAGAGTAATTCGATTGTACTTAAATCGAATATGTGGAATCGATATTACAAAGTCGAACGTGTGTGTCCACACTAAGGACAGTAATTCGACTTTGTGAGTCCACACTAACGGGGCAAGCGTCGACATTGGAAGCGGTGCACTGTGGGCAGCTATCCCACAGTTCCCGCTGCCCATTGGAATTCTGGGTCGAGCCCCCAATGCCTTCTGGGGAAAAAAATGTGTTGAGGGTGCTTTTGGGTAACTGTCGTCATCCAACCGTCACTCTCGCCCTCCCTGCCTGAAAGCGCCGGCGGGAAATCAGTTCGCGCACTTTTCTGGTCAGTGACAGCGCGGACGCCACAGCACTGAGAGCCTGGAGCCCGCTGCGAGCATCGCTGCAGTTATGGCCGTTTTCAACACCTCGCACCTTATCATCCACCTTTCCCAGAGGCAGATGCTGAGAAATCGGGCGAGGAGGCTACGGCAGCGCGGTGAGGACCTGAAGTCTGAGAGTGGCACAGACCTGTCACAAAGCACGGGACCCCGCGCCGAGGACATCATGATGGCAATGGGTCATGTTGATGTTGTGGAACGGCGATTCTGGGCCCGGGAAACAAGCACGGACTGGTGGGACCGCATAGTGCTGCAGGTCTGGGATGAATCACAGTGGCTGCGAAACTTTCGCATGCGGAAGGGGACTTTCATGGAACTTTGTGAGTTGCTGTCCCCTGCCCTGAAGCGCAATGACACCCGGATGCGAGCAGCCCTGAGTGTCCAGAAGCGAGTGGCCATAGCCCTCTGGAAGCTTGCAACGCCGGACAGCTACCGGTCAGTCGCGAACCACTTTGGCGTGGGCAAATCTACCGTGGGGGTTGTTGTCATGCAAGTAGCCAACGCAATCGTTGAGGTACTGCTCTCAAAGGTAGTGACCCTGGGAAACGCGCAGGTCATCATAGATGGCTTCGCCGCGATGGGATTCCCAAACTGCGGTGGGGCTATAGATGGAACTCCCATCCCTATCCTGGGACCGGACCACCAGGCCAGCCAGTACATTAACCGAAAGGGCTACTTTTCAATGGTGCTGCAAGCACTGGTGGACCATAGGGGACGTTTTACAAACATCAACGTCGGATGGCCGGGCAAGGTTCATGACGCTCGTGTTTTCAGGAACTCTGGTCTGTTTAGACGGCTGCAGGAAGGTATTTACTTCCCGGACCACAAAATAACTCTTGGGGATGTGGAGATGCCTATAGTCATCCTCGGGGACCCAGCCTACCCGCTAATGCCCTGGCTCATGAAGCCCTATACTGGCGCCCTGGACACTGAAAAAGAACTCTTCAACTACCGGCTGAGCAAGTGCAGAATGGTGGTGGAGTGTGCTTTTGGCCGTCTCAAGGGGAGATGGAGAAGCTTACTGACTCGCTGTGATTTCAGCGAAACCAATATCCCCATTGTTATTGCAGCTTGCTGTGTGCTCCACAATCTGTGTGAGAGCAAGGGGGAGACCTTTATGGCGGGGTGGGAGGTTGAGGCAAATAGCCTGGCTGCTGATTACGCCCAGCCAGACAGCCGGGCGATTAGAAGAGCCCAGCGGGACGCGCTGTGCATCCGGGAGGCTTTGAAAGCTAGGTTCCTGAGTGAGCAGGGTAACCTGTGACTATTAAGTTTGTTTACAGAGAAGCTGAACCTGCCCCCGTTTCTTTACCCAGTAAATGTTCACTATCCTCTCCAGTTACATACCCCGTTCACCCCGTTCCCCCCCTTCCAACACACGTTTAAAAATAAAATCACTTGAATTTTGTTAATGAACACCATTTTCTTTATTACTGTTTTCTCGGTAAAGTGTTGAACCTGGGACGCAGACTGTGGTGGGGAGCGGGTGTAGTGTAGTGATGCAAAGGACGCTTCTAAACTCCAGGAATGACAGGCTTCGCAGTGGTGGACTGGTTGTTTCAACGGAGCCTGCCACCCCTCCTGTTTGGGACTCTGTGTGTGGGGGCTATGTGACTTTGTGGCAGGGGGAGGACGGTTACAGATCCACAGCAGCCTTAGAAAGTAATCTTTGCAATCATAAGAACTGTACATTTTATTTTTCTTAATCATATTTTGATAGACAAATATGAAAATCATGGTGGCTTATGACTTGCCCTGGTGAATGAATTTGTCAAGCCGAGTATGTAATTAAGTAGATATAATCAATGTGGTTAGTGACTACATAAGCAACAACATACGACAGCATATAGTTGAGTAATTCACACCACTAATACTGTATCTAATGAGAATCAGTTTTGCATGTGTAGCTAACACATTGATGAAGACAAAAATGATTGAGGTGACAGCTCAGTCTCTTCTTCCTTATCCTATCCAAATTACTTTTTACTGGTTTTGTTTGTTTGTTCTATGCTGTATCTAAACATAAATCTCCATCCTGCAATGGGATCTTCCAGCATTGAACCACACAGTTGCCTGGGATCCCTTTGACTTCAGTAGAACTCCACATGAATAAAAGTTTCTATATGAGCAGATCCTTTTGCAGGACTAGGACCTTGGGTTGCAAGCTCTCTAGGGCAGGTATGAGTTCTTGTTCTTGTTCTATAAATGCCTAGCACACTTTAGGCGCTATATAAATACTAATGATGTATATGCATCTTAAGGTGCATTGTAGTTATGCATTTTGGTATTTTTATTTGGTGCTTAATAAATATTAAAACAGTCAACTACTTTTTCATAAAAGGCCTTGAAAAGGGAATGTTAAGATGGCAATAGACAGTGTCTAGATAAGTTTGGTGAGTCATGCCTAAATCATCCCTTACAGAAGTGCTGAAGCAGTTATGAAGCATATAAATAATTAGTAAACACTTTCAAAAGTAGTCTGTCTCGTGCACATTTTTTCTCTTTAAGACATTTAAAAGCTAATTTACTTGGGGCAACCTGGCAACAGATATAACATCTGCAGAAGGCTCTCACTTGAGATGGGAAATTTGGCAGTTATGCCTGGTCACCATTGGCAGCCCTTTTTGAAGCTGATGCAGAGCTGAAGAGGGAATGGAGCTAATTTCAAACAGTAGTTTTTGCAACTCTGCTCAAATTAAAAAAAAATATAGTTAACAGTTTTTCAAACTGCCTTTTGAAAATGCCTTCTCCAATCCAGTAGTATCTTCAAAGAGGAGACATGTGAATTTGTGATTTGTTGGGACTTTTGTTGTGATGCGTGAGGTTTTTTTTAAAGAACATTTAAATTATTCTTCACACCAAGCCATATCCTTCTTTGAAGCCGTTTTTATACTACACAGACTTAAAAGTATTGAATCAGATAGATCTTTCCAGTGTGAAAAATTGCATTAAAACTTTTTTTCTTAACCTATTCTGGAGGGGGTGGGATGTGTGAAAGTGATCTCCTGGTTTGTATGGTTTCTTACAGTAAGTAGGAAGGTAGTCTAAGATGCTAACTTTGCCAGTCAGACTTATCCAGATAACCTGTGTGTAAAACTAAAATGAAGAAAAAAATACATATTTTTGATTTACATCTGTGCTGGATTATCCTTCATAATGGATATAGGGACATGTTCTTTTGTCACTTATAATGGTCATTTGGATTTTCACTTTGTGTATCGGAGCAGAATTTGGCCTAAAATCTTTGTCTTTTCTTAATAATTTGAGAAGCACTATCATTTTAGAATAACAGTAGAACATAATTATATATACCTTATTTTGTTTATTAGCACATAGTGTTTGCAGAGTCTGGCTCAGTAGAAGTTGAGTGGCTTGTTATCAGAAGTCTCAATTAGATTTTATTTGATTTGTTTGTTTTATAATAACTGTATACACCTACAACCACTCCATGTTTTGCTTTTGTTTCCCAGATCTTTTTGTTTTAATTGGAAAAGAACAAATAAATAGGATTTTTCCTTAACATTTCAGTTAGGGGAGAGGGGGGAAACAACAACACAGAAATTAGTAATTCCAGTGACAACCAGCAAATGGCAAAAAATAAAACATGACCATAGTTTTTAATAAAACATTGCCTGGCACACTTAAGGGCTTTCAGAGCCACTAAGGTTGTCTACAGTGCAATGTAAGCCATTGGTCAGTGGAAGTCGAGTCAACTTACCTTGGGTTAGAAAACCCAGGGCTTGAGTGTTTACACTGAGTGTTAACCCTAAATTAAGAATTTTCTAACCTGAGCTCGAACCTGGGGTTCTGGCATCCACACTGCAATACTTAGAGCTGAGTCAAACCAACCATATCCCAGACTCCCTAGCGCCCACCTGAAATGTGTTCACGCTAGCCCTTTGACCATGGTGCACTGTGGGAAAACCAGACTGTCCACTCTGCACATTACAGCAAGCTTGAACAGCCTACCGACACATTTTGCTGAGTAGTCATTTTTGGGTCAATGACAGCTACCAGAGCCAGAAACATGGAGGCACTTTCTGAAGAGTTTATCTTGCTTGTGTGTTCATTCCTGTGTCAGGGAATGGGCAGAGCTTTTGTGAAATGCTGATGAACATTTCAGCAGCATTTTCTGATCCACCAGAGGCACCTGACACCGCTTATGAGGGAGCAGGAGGAGGAGAAGGCAGAGGAAGAGGAATACTGAAACTGGCTGATGCTTCTCAATATACTTGGTACAGTCTCTGATGCCCCCTATGTAGACCATGCTTCTGAAGCAGGGCCACAAGCATAGACTGGTGGGCTCACATCATCACGCAGACCTGGGATGACCAGCAGTGGGTCTAGAATTTTTGCATGAAGAAAGCTACATTTCTGGAGATTTGTGAGCAGCTTATCCTGACCCTTTAGCACAAAGACACAAGCATGAGGCCACCCCTGCCAGTCCAAAAGGCATGCTATAGCCATATGGAAGCTGTTGCAGATCAGTTTGGTGTTGGAAAGTCAACTGTGGGTAAAGTGGTTGTGGAGGTTTCTGAGACAATTAGGTGTGTGGTTTACCCCAAGGTGGCAGGCATAAAAGATATGCCTGAAGTAATTGCTGGCTTTGAGAGAATGGGGTTTCCAAACGGCTCTGGGGCCATTGATGGGACTTGTGTGTCCATAGTTTGCCCTCCTCAAGGAGCACAGAAACCGCAAGGGTGCTACTCCATTGTTACGCAGGCCCTCGAGGACCACAGAGTGTAATTTATGAACATTTCCGTAGGTTGCACTGAAAAAGTTCATAATGCCAGGGTTTTTCACTGATCAGGAGTCTACATACATGGACAAGCTGGGACACTATTCCCACCAAATTACATTGTCATAAATTGAGTTACTGTCCCCACCATTATTCTGGGGAACCCCACATTCCCCCTTTTGCCTTGGTTTTAAAACCATACCCTGATTTTAGAGGCCCTGGCAAAAGATGGTTTACTTACACTCTCAGCAGGTGCAGAATAGTTGTTGAATGTGCTTTTGGCAGATTGAAATCCCGTTTGAGATGTTTACAGACCTATTTGGATGCCAGTGTCATCAATACTGTCTGCATCACTATGGCTTGCTGTGCTCTTCACAATGTTTGTGAAGTCAGAGGCGAGCCATTTCCCCCTGAATGGAGCTATGACAGTGAGTGTCCTCTGAATGGGTATACTCAGCCACAAAGTGCACTACACCTCTGGAGCTGGATGCCCCCAGGCAACAGGAGACAGGGATGCTTTGTGCTCCCTCATTGTGGACTTGCATGGCTCAATGGAAGAAGGGAAATAGCACCTTTATGAATGTGCTTGTGGGGGGGGGAGGGTATGGGGACTCATTGATTGTGGGGAGGAGTAGGGTGCTTGGAGATGTGTGCAGGGGTTTTAGTGCCATGCAATGTACTTAAGAATGGCATGGCCACTTACGAAATAGGGGTTGGGAGGTTATTCACAGTAAGGATTGATGTAAGGAAGTGATTTAAGTATGAATTGTTATAGGTAATTATATTGAGGGATAGTTTTTGCATACTAATTCCTAATTGTCCCTAATCATGTGTTTACCTTTATTATTTTGAATATACATCATATGATGTGAAGCAGTCAGAGAAATACATTTTCTTGATTAAAAAAAGAACTTTATTTATAAACATGTACTAGAAAAGTACAACATTCACCCATTCCCAGGCAGGCCATTACCACACCAAAACCCCAGTAACAACGGTACCTTACAGAAAAATAAAAACATAAATAAATATGTGTCTGACGAAGTGGGTATTCACCCACGAAAGCTTATGCTCCAATACGTCTGTTAGTCTATAAGGTGCCACAGGACTCCTTGTCGCTTTTTATAAATAAATAAAAACCCAAAGTGCATGAACAAGTGCAAACAGTGAAACCATGTACAAGACACAAGCCCCCTACTGTGGCATGTCCCCAGGCCAACTATTCTCCAGGGGCCTGGAATAGGACAAAACACAGAGGGTTATTGTCTCAAATAGCTTACTGCAGCAACACAGAAAAAATACTTGTGGAATTTCAAGGACATAAAATGATACTTTTACAAACTGAACTTTAATATATTGCAAGAAGGATGTCACAGAGCACAGAAGCTCCCTGGACACAGCCTGGTTAATCACAATGAAAGAATTGCAGGCCCAAGGGTTAGTTAAAAAATGCAAAGCTGCTTTTTTTATTTTAGAAGATTGCAAAACTACTTAGGTTTGGGGGGCAGAGCTGGGGGAGACTTCTGTCAGTGGCAGTGTTACAAAAGCGTTTTGTACGATTTCAGGCCTTCCACATTTTGGAGAACATAACAGTGCTTGTGATGCCCAACTGGCAAAGGGAGATGTTATTCCAAGCTGCTGGTGGGAAACCTGCAGGGTATGCAGGTGATGAATTCAAACATATAGTGACTGAACAGCGTAACTATGAGTGGTGTGGTATAGTCAGCTACCAAGGTGGCCCATGAAAATATGCCCTTCCCTGAAATATGACTACCTATCTGGAGTTCCTATCTGGAGTTCCTGCTTCAGAAAAATTTATCAGCACTCAGCTGTCAGCCCAGGATTGGGTCAGAATTCATGAGGGAATCAACAGGATGATGTGTTAGCTTCTACATGGCTTAACCTGTTATGACTACATGTAAACATGTTGAAATCCAAAGACTAACTCCTCCTCACCTTCAGCACATTGCTGGACAAAATTTCAAACCATAAACATATTTGGAACAAATGATTTTGTCACCTCTTGACTGCATGGACTACCTGTAACTGAAATGGACTATATTTATGAATGCAACACATTTCTGCAAACACACTCACAGAGTTCACTGTTTACAGGCAGCTCAATAGACTGTAGATGGTTACAGAGGCACCTATCTACAGGCATGACAATATAATGTTGTTATTTTCAAGAAACTGCAATGGCCCTAGCAAAAATCTGTGTCTTTCTAGTAAACATACACTTTAATGATGTTTACTATTTTCATGTCCCAGTCACCATTTTGAACTCCATGTGGTGGGGACGGGGACGGGGGCAACAATGCTGCTGGCATACAATCTGCCACTAGTGGATACATGCTGCTAGCTGGTGATTCTCAGAACTTTTGCATTGGTTCATAGAGTGGAAATCCCTCCCATTGCTCTATTAATAAACATAAAAATGGAGCCAGAAACTTAGCGGGCTCAGAAGTGGCTTCTGTCCAGTCTGTGTCTGTTGCAGGCTCTGCAGTGTGCTGTTCCTTCGGGGGGAGAGGCGTGTTAGATCAGCTCCTCTGGGTATGGACCTAGAATCCTCTGCTGCTGGCTCACATCAGTTCCTATGCTGGTTTTCTGGTACTCAGTCTTGAGCCACTTAATCTGCTCCCTGCACTGGTCACTGGTCCAGTAAATTTGAAAAACTTCCAACTTCTTCATTATTTGCTAGTATGCATGGTCATTTCTGGTATTCCTAATAAAATCCACAGTTTTGCTGGCCTTGCACCAGAGATCGGGCTGTGCTCCCATGACCGTGAAGCAGCACAATTTGCAAAAGGCTTCTTCTGTTCAATTTCCATTGCAAACACAGAAGGCTTTCTGATGGTGTTTGTAGCTCAGTGGTCAGAAGACAATGGAGGGGTTAATGCTGACTCACTGAGTGGCTGCAGTACACCAAGAGTGGTTGCTTCCATTTTCAACAGAGTAGATTTAAGATTCTTGGGATAGAGAGGGCAAAGGAAGTTGGCCCATGGGATTGTGGGATACATTTTGCAGGACTCCCAGGACCTGAGTCAAGCAGGGCTGTGTCTACACTGCAAAGTGATAGGGCTCGAACCTTGGATCAGGACTTGACCTGGACAAAGACCTTGCGTGCCTTCAGTGTTCTGGGACCCTGGGTCCAAGCCCTGGGTTAGCATGATTTGTGAATGGAAGGGGGGTTAGGCTTGAGCCTGAGTGTGAGCCCAATCTTACATTGCAGTGTAGACATACCTTATGAAGTCCTGGTAAGAGAGCTCATACACTGTAAATGAGCTAACCTTTGCTTGTGCACCACAGCTCTCTGGCCTTGAACTGTGTGTCCTCTGCTGAGGCCACTTATGAGTGGTTAACTACTACTTAGAAATTGAGTACAGCCCCTGCAACTGCATAGCTTTTATAGCTTCCATGAGACACAGAGGCAAATTTGAGCTGAATAGAACTGATGGCTTTTCTGAAAAAAGAATAGTTGTAAAATGAGTTGATAAATTATTGAATATAGAAGAAATTAGAAGATAATACCTTGATGCATCTGAGTCACCCCTTGATTTAAATTATTACCTTTTTAAAATAGACACAAATGTTATTAACACTTCTATTTCTCAGAGTTCATGAATGCATCATTAATTTTTATTATTCCTGGGCTACTGATGGCACCAGTATCTGCAGTATTCTGTTTGTTCTTAACCTACTAGGGACTCTAGTGAGTTGCTTTGTATTATGTAAGCGCACAAAAATTTTAATTAACTTCAAAAGGCACAGAAATTGGTCTTTCAAGCCTGTGGCAGTTTTTAATAACCTCATAGATAGTACTTTTTACAGTGCTACTTGTTGAACATAGCCAGCGCCTCTTGTACAAAGTGACACAGTAGGCCTAAATTATGTGGCAAAACCCCAAAAATATGTGGGAGGGCCAAGAATAGAAGAGAAACTCTCCTTACAATCCCTAACAGCCTGCTTCTACTACAGACCTTCTTCCTATCTATCAAGCCAAAGGGGGTGGGCTCGGATACACTCAATGAAGCCACACCAGGTGCATAAGTATACCCGGTTTTATTGCCAAAGTATAATAAGCTTCCCAGCCTTCATGCATTACTAAATACGTGCTTTCCAGCAAGCAAGCAAGCAAGAATCAATGCTTACACCCCTCCTGCTATGGGCAGTCACGGACCCTCCAGCCTTGTCCTTGAGGGCTCGTAGCAGGCTCTGCTCCAGTGTAGGGAATTCCTGGGCACCCACAAGACCTAGGTCTGCGGGTGAAACTGTTCGTCTAAATCAATCCTCATAGCCATTTTTATCACCATTTCCTTCTAAGGGGGGGCATATTCGCCCACAAGCAGGCTCTGGCAGGAGACACTGCTGTTCTCCAGTCCCACACTCAACACTCTCCGGCCTTCCTTATCTCTTTACTTGTTTATTCAGTCCAGTGGCTGCAAGCCAGCCCGGCCGGTCAAAGCCAGTTCACTACTAGCTCCCCCCGAACTATGCTGTAACAACAGCCCAAGGTAACTTGTGGTGAGCCCCAACAATATCACAGACCAAGCTAACTCAGCTTGCCAAGCTCCCAAGTGTCTCAGCTGTCTGCTGCCGCAACTAGGCTCTAAGCTTCTTTTCTTCCTTAAGTGGCATGTAGCAAGCAGTAAGTGAAAGGAATTAGTGGAGGGGAGGTTCCTGAAAGTCCAAAATGGGCAGGGCTATGCCTAAGGCTGCTGCTGGGAAAGTTTGCCAAAGGAGAGTCCCGGGTCTGCTGGAGCTTAGTATAGGTACGTTCCCAGCTGACCAGCTCTTAGAGCCTTCAAGGGGAAAACGGCCCTGACCTCCTTCTCCTCTTGCTAAACTGTCCTGGTTCCATTTTGACAGAGCTCCTAAGATGCACAGGAGGCAGACATTTTGCATACAAATTGTTCCACAGATGGACGAAAATGCAAATATAAATGTGTAAGACAAATCACAAATTACTGTGTTATTCAGTGGGAGGGAGAAACCTGGAAAGCTATAATTCTGGCACAGACCTATGGATGATAATGGAGAGTAAATCAGATAAACCCTTAGGTGTGTTTGAAAATCCTATCTGCAAGATTGTACAGCCATATAGAAACAAAGAGGCCAATGTGATTTGGAGCTACATAATCAGAAGTATCAAATATAAATGTATAATATTTATAAACATTAAGAGTGTGCTTGGAATATAGTATTCTGTTTGTATATTTTACAAAGTTTGAAGCATATAAATGCCAATGATAAAGAGAATTTAGTGACGCATGGGTTGTGGCAGTAATGGGATGAATATAAAGGGCAAAATGAGCCTGAATATCAAGGAAAAAATTACTGAAAGCGAGATCCATAGGATTATTGAATGGTCAGTTAAGGGAAAGGTGGAAGCCCTGTCTTTGGGACATTTAAACCTAGACTAGACAAAAAGCTCTAGAAAATATACTGTAGAAAACAAAGCTACATTGATAAGGGACTAGATGATCTAAATATCTTTTCCATCTCAAATTTCTATGATACAGTTTCACAGTGAAACCATTTTATGCTTACATTTATGTTTATCAGATTTTTCACTCATTGCTTCAGATTTATAGATGAATGATTAACAATACTTATTCAATAGGATAAGCACATTAAGCATCCTGGGTGTTGTAAAATATTCTAGACATTCTAACATTGGAGTCAAACTTTAAGTTGCCATGGCTTGCCTGTGCAAGCCAAAATTCCCTGCTTGGAGAAGAAAAAATGAAGGAAAAGTGATATTTTAGTCTATACAGAAAGAAGATCTGGTAGGCTTGTATAGTATTCTACTAGACATTGTTCTCCTGAGATTCATGACCCTTATTGTGTTGTTTCTGATGTTGTATAATAGCCCTGTGCTACCTCATTTTTGTGTACATAAGTCAAGGCTACAAGATTTAATTATTTCAAAATTCTGGCTTTGACCCCCCCAATAATGCTTTTGCCAAGATTTATATTTGTAGGCTATGCATCCATTTTCACTAGAAATGGTCTGTAAAGTGAGACTTTACATAGTCTTCACCAGACTGTGGATCGTCTTGCCTGGTTATTTGTCAGATTCAGTCCTTGATAGGTAACAAAGAAACATTTTGAATCATTCAGCTCTTAAATTTAACCCAGTACTGTGTCAACTTAGTTTTTATTAAGAAAGAATAAATTTCAATTTTAATTGGAAATAAAACAGATGAAAAGAAACAAAACATCCACATTCTTCCATTGGAATCTGTTCAGGGAGTGGATCCCCCTTGAGTGGCTCTTCTCCCTCCTGGATGCACCACCTTCTTCCTCATTTGGACCCCATAGAAGGCATTCTAAAGGCCTGGATACACACTGAGGGAGGGGGCGGAGGCTGGGTATACCAGGGGAAGAGTGGGCAGGCTAGGAGGCCGGCCATTGGAATGGATAATCCAGAGCATAGTGCATTGAAATGTAAATTTCATTATTGAGAGAGG
The DNA here is from genome assembly GCF_028017835.1 of Emys orbicularis. Lineage (NCBI taxonomy): Eukaryota > Metazoa > Chordata > Testudines > Emydidae > Emys > Emys orbicularis. The sequence continues at coordinate 89,600,611 of NC_088687.1, read as the reverse complement.
CCATTTGGGTGAACCATCATTTTATTAATATTTCCTCATTTAATAAATTTAATTCAGTTATTGTGAATAAGTTGGTCTACATTTGAAGAAAAAATTACCTTATGGACTTCTTTCTGTTGGAAATTACTACATTGTGAGGAGGTATATTTCTGTATTTATATAACAGAGTTAAGAAGGACTAGAGATCTGTGGTTTAGCTTTCAGTTGAGAGATTTGTTAAGAAAAATTTAAAATATAAAAATATTTTACTCTATATAAATTGAATTATACTGTCCTCCAATGTCTTTCTCGCCCCCCTTTTGTGTTCTTATCTTCAATCTCAACTTCCTTGTTATCTTAATGTCTTAAAAACATCTGCTAGCTCCTGCATGACTCATCAGAGGAATCACAATAGAAATCCCTCGGCAGGCTGCATTAGCAAGACATGAAAATAACTGTTGATTCTCTTTCTTCAGCAATAGAAACATAGTACCCCCCTGACTTCAACGTCTGATACAGAGAGGTGCTGAGCACCGGAAACTGGATTAAGTCCTGTTAGGACTTAATAGCAATAAACTTTGGTTTGATATATTTTATCAAATTGTAGATATAAATGTATATGAAAAAGCCCTTCACATACCTAAGATTATTAGCAAAAATGTGGCTCTTATTTATTTTGGCTAAACATTTTTAAAGTGTATTATGTTCCGTTACGACTCCCCTGAACCAGTCTTATATTTTAAGGCCCTGATCCTGCATGTTTTTAACTTTAAGTACTGTGAGTAGCACTGCTGAAGTCAGTGAGAGAGTGAGGGTCTAATTCCTTGTTGAGCTTGCTGCTTTAATTCTTGTAGAATGTTATTATGTCCTCTTATTTAATCATTGTCATTCAGCCAAGCTATACATATTTAGGTTGTGTGCAGAATGTCCATGCTGAGAACATAGGAGACATGTTTAGACTTTACAAATTTTCCCTTTCTATTGCTCTGTTTTCTTGTTAATCCAAGGAGCAATGCTGGACTATCTTCTTTTTCTCTTTTTATTTAGCGTCAGTGATTACTGATATGGCAATGATTTTTATTCTGTAGATTCTGAAGCATTGCCTTCTGCAAGAAGTAATGCACATTATTACATTTTTTTCTTAGATTCCAAGCGTAACTTCACAAGTCCCTTCCTATAGGGAATTTCATTTTTCTATAGACTCCATCATAGTTCTTTGTCACAGGTATGTAAATCAGAGTTCCATAGGAGATTCATCGAATTATTTCTGAAAATAGGGATGGAGCTTTCTTTCAGGAACGTTTGTGGTGGCAACTCTTTCCATAGCATTGCATAAACCTGGAACCAAAGATGTTTGCTAAGCACTTGCCTAAAATCTGTTGTACTAGGTAAGAGACTGAGGTGACTTGAAGAAAACTTGTATATTTTTCTAAGGGCTCGTGTACACTTACAGCACTATAGCATTGCAGCTGTGCTACTGTGGCACTTAGTGAAGACACTACCTGTGCCAATGGGAGAGCTTCTTCTGTCAGTGTAGGTTCTCCATCTCCCTGAGAGGCAGCAGCTATGTCGACAGGAGAAGCACTCCCATTGACATTGCACTATCAACACTTGAGGTTAGGTCAGTAAGTGACACTACACCCCATATTCGTCATAGTAATATTATTATGATATGATTATGGTATAATTATCATGCATTTTGTACAAGATGGGTCATGTAAGGTGTCATTGGAAAGTTCTGATTTGCTGAATATGATTATTCTATGTGAATGCATGTATCATTTTTGTATCTGAAGTTATAAATATTGACTATGTCCCTGTTATATCTGTATTTCAAATGTGACACCCACTAGGCAAAATGCTTCCAGCCTAGATGGCTGGTTATGAAGGACTATTCAGGGTAATGGGTCATTAGGAAAAAACAATAGGCCTTAGAAGACGCTTATCCCCACCTGGTGAGCCTTCCTGAGAAAGCTCCAAGCAGCCTATAAGTAAAGGCTGAATTTTCCATACCCCTGAGCAATATAGTTATACTGATATTTTTTAGTGTAGACTAGGCCTAAGAGTGGTAAGAAATTTACAATGAGCCCCTGCTACTGACATGGAATCGTAGAAATGTAGCATTGGAAGGGATCTTGATAAGTCATCTACTCTAGTCCCCTGGGGTTTTGTCTAACCTGTTCTTAAAAATCTCCAATGATGGAGATTCTACAACCTCCCTAGATAATTTGTTACAGTGCTTACCTACCCTGTCAGTTAGGAATTTTTTTCCTAGTATCTAACCAAATTTTTTCTTGCTGAAATTTAAGCCCATTACTTCTGTCCTGTCCTCAGTGGATAAAGAGAACAATTTATCACTCTATTCTTTATAACAACATTTTACATACTTGAAGACTATTATCATGTCCGTCCTCAGTCTTCTCTTCTCCAGACTAAACAAACACTGATTTTTCAATCTCATGTTTTCTAGACCTTCAGTCATTTTTGTTGCTCTCCTCTGGACTTCCTTTTATTTGTCCACATCTTTCCCAAAGTGTGGTTTCCAGAACTGGACACCAGGGCCGGCTCCAGCATTTCTGCCGCCCCAAAAAAAAAAAAAAAAAAAAAAAAAAAACCAATTGCGATCGGCGGCAGCAATTGGGAAAAAAAAGCTGCGATTGGCAGCGGCAGTTCAGCAGCAGGTTCTTCGCTCCTAGAGGGAGTGAGGGACCTGCCGCCCCCGAATTGCCGCAGGTGCTGCCCCTCTCCCTTGGCCGCCCCAAGCACCTGCTTGTTAAGCTGGCGCCTGGAGCCGGCCCTGCTGGACACAATACTCGACTTGAGGCCTTGTCAGTGCTGAGTAGAGTGGAAGAATTACTTCTTGTGTCTTGTTCCTGCTCCTACACCTGAGAATGATGTTCACTTTTTTTCAGCAGTATTATATTGTTGACTCATATTTAGTTTGTGATCCACAGTAACTCCCAGATTCTTTTCTGCAGTACTCCCTCCTAGGTTTTTATTTTTCATTTTGTATTTGTGTGATTGATTATTCCTTCCTAAGAAGAGTACTTTGCATTTGTCCTTATCAAATTTCATCCTATTTATTTCAGACCATTTCTCCAGTTTTTCAAGATTATTTTGAAGTCTAATCCTGTCCTCCAAAGTGCTTGCAACCCCTTCCAGCTTGGTATTGTCCACAAACTTTATAAGTGTACTCTCTGTGCTATTATGCAAATCATTTATGAAGATATTGAATAGAACCAGAGCCAGGACAGATCCCTGTGGGACTCCACTCAATATGCCGCTTCAGGTTGACTGTGAACCATTGATAACTATTCTCAGAGTGTGGTTTTCGAACCAATTGTGCACTCACTTTATAGTAGGTTTGTCTAGGATATATTTCCGTAGTTTGTGTATGAGACGGTCATGTGCAACAGTATCAAAGGCCTTACTAAAGTCAAGATATAACACATGTATTGCTTCCCCCCCCCCCCCCACAAAGCTTGCTAGGTGTCAAAGAAGGATATTAGGTTGGTTTGACAAAATTTGTTCTTGACAAATCCATGTTGACTGTTACTTATCCCCTTATTATCTTCTAGGTGCTTACAAATTGATTGTTTGAGTAGTTGCTCCATTATCTTTCCAGGTACACCTCTACCCCAATATAACGCTGTCCTCGGAAGCCAAAAAATCTTACTGCGTTATAGGTGAAACCGCGTTATATCGAACTTGCTTTGATCCGCCGGAGTGCGCAGCTCCGCCCCCCGGAGCGCTGCTTTACCGCGTTATATCTGAATTCATGTTATATCGGGTCACTTTATATTGGGGTAGAGGTGTACCAAAGTTAATTTGACTTGTCTGTATTTCCCTGGGTTATCCTTTCCCCCCTCTTATAGCTAGATACTATATTTGCCCTTTTCAGTAGGGCCTGCTGACTTTAAGACATTCAGCTTGTCTAAGTAATTCTTAACTTGTTCTTTCCCTATTTTAGCCTCAGCTCCTACCCCATTTGCACTGATGTTCACTATGTTAGTAGTCAGATCACTGCTAAGCTTTTTGGTGAAAAGCTGACACAAAAGGGGCATTTAACACTTGGCCATTGCTGCATTTTCTGTTATTGTCTTTACCTCCTCACTGAGTAATGGGCCTCCTCTGTCTTCCTTTTGCTTCCAATGTATTTGTAAAATGTTTTCTTGTTATACTTTATGCCTCTAGCTAGTTTAATCTTGTTTTGTGCCTTGGCCTTTCTAATTTTGTCCCTACATGCATGTGTTTTTTTTAATACTGAACCTTCATAATTTGACCTAGTTTCCACTTTTTGTATGACTCTCTTTTGAGTCTCAGGTCATTGAAGATCTCCTGGTTAAGCCAGGGTCATCTCCCTATTTGTCAAATCTAGGACAGGCTCTGACCTAGTCACTTCCTCCACTTTCTGTAATGACAAGTTGTCTGGAATACATTCCAAGAACTTGTTGGAAAATCTGTGCTCTGATGTGTTATTTTCCCAACACATGTCTGGGTAGCTGAATTGCCCCATCACCACCAAGTCCTCTGCTTTGGATGATTTTCTAAGTTGTTTAAAAAAAAGTCTCATCCACCTCTTCGTCCTGGTTAGGTGGTCTGTAGTAGATCCCTATGATGACATCACTCTTGTTTTTTACCCCTTTTATCCTTACCCAGAGACTTTCAACAGGTCTGCCTCCCACTTCTATCTCGATCTCAGTGCAGGTGTATACATTCTTGATATACAAGGCAACACCTCCTCTGTTTATTCTCTGCCTGTCCTTCCTGAACAAGTTATACCCTTCTATACCAATATTTTACCCTTGTGGATTATCCCACCAAGTCTCTATGACGCCAATTATGTTGTAATTGTGATTATTTGCTAGCATTTATAGTTCTTCCTGTTTATTCCCCATACTTCTTGCATTATTATACAGCATCAAAGATGATCATTAGATTTTTCCCACAATATTCTCCTCCATATTGTCTTTCCTTTTCCCCTACTATAATTGCCCATTCTTCTTCGAGTGCTTGCTCATATCGATTCCAATTAGGTGTGTGCGCGCCGCGTGCACGATCGTCGGAGAATTTTCTACCCTAGCAACACCCGGTGGGTCGGCTGTGGAGCCCCCTGGAGTGGTGCCTTCATGGCGCTGGATATATACCCCAGCCGACCCAGCGCCCCCTCAGTTCCTTCTTGCCGGCTACTCCGACAGTGGGGAAGGAGGGCGGGTTTGGAATGGATATGAGCAACACATCTCGAAGAACAACAGTTACAAAGGTGAGTAACCGTTTTTTCTTCTTCGAATGCTTGCTCATATCGATTCCAATTAGGTGACTCCCAAGCCGTACCTAGGCGGTGGGGTCGGAGTGAGACATCGCTGTGTGCAAAACTGCTGATCCGAATGCAGCATCGTCTCTGGATTGCTGTACCAGCGCATAGTGAGCAGCGAATGTGTGGACCGATGACCAAACCGCCGCCTTACAAATGTCCAGGATCGGGACCTGAGCCAGGAAGGCGGTGGAGGAGGCTTGGGCCCTCGTGGAGTGGGCGGTGAGGCGCGGCGTCGGGACACCGGCCAGGTCGTAGCAAGCAAGAATGCAGGACGTGATCCAAGAGGACAGGCACTGTGAGGAGACGGGTGAGCCTTTCATCCGGTCGGCCACTGCAACGAAGAGTTGTGTCGTCTTCCTAAACGGCTTTGTATGGTCAATATAGAAAGCCAGGGCCCTGCGTACGTCCAAGGAATGCATACACTGGTCTTGACGGGTAGCGTGCGGCTTAGGATGGAAGACCGGGAGAAATATATCCTGGTTCACATGAAAAGGTGAAACTACCTTGGGAAGAAAGGCAGGGTGGGGGCGAAGCTGCACCTTGTCCTTATGGAAAACTGTGTATGGAGGCTCAGACGTAAGCGCCCTGAGTTCAGAAACGCGCCTTGCTGAAGTGATGGCTACAAGGAAGGCTGTCTTCCAAGATAGGTACAGGAGTGAACAGGTAGCCAATGGCTCGAACGGGGGCCCTGTGAGCTTTGAGAGAACCAGGTTGAGATCTCACGTTGGAACGGGCTGGTGTTGCTGTGGGTACAGTCGGTCTAAGCCCTTGAGGAATCTGACGACCATCGGGTTAGAGAAGACCGAGGAAGCGTGTTCTCCTGGGTGGAACACCGATATAGCGTCCAGGTGAACCCTGACCGAAGATATCGCCAAGCCCTGCTGTTTTAGGGATAGGAGATATTCAAGTATAAGAGGAATTGATGCCTGCAAGGGGGGCGTGGCTCGCTGCTCGCACCAACAGGAGAAACGCTTCCACTTGGCTAAGTAAGTGGTCCGTGTAGAGGGCTTTCTACTTCCCAGCAGAATCTGTTGGACGGAATGCGAGCATTGCCGCTCTGTCCGATTCTGCCATGGAACATCCACGCTGTGAGGTGGAGCGACTGGAGGTCGGGGTGACACAGTCGGCCGTGATCCTGAGAGATCAGATCTGGGCACAAGGGAAGCGTGATCGGTGTTTGAACCGATAGCTCCAACAGCGTGGTGTACCAGTGCTGCCTTGGCCAAGCTGGAGCGACTAGAATCACCCGTGCCTGGTTTCTGCGTAGCTTGAGCAGTACCCTGTGGACCAGTGGGAATGGAGGAAAAGCGTAAAACAGGTGGTCCTTCCACGTTAGAAGGAACGCGTCCAACAGGGAGCCCAGAGATCGCCCTTGTAGGGAGCAGAACGCGTGGCACTTCCTGTTGGCTCGAGATGCGAACAGGTCGACCTGGGGCAATCCCCACCTCTGGAAGACGGAATAGATGATGTCCGGGCGAATCGATCACTCGTGCGTCTGGAAGGACCTGCTGAGACGGTCCGCTAGCGTGTTCTGGACTCCAGGAAGGAACGATGCCGTGAGATGTATCGAGTGGGCGATGCAGAATTCCCACAGACGAATGGCCTCTTGGCATAGAAGCGACGACCGGGCTCCTCCTTGCTTGTTGATGTAAAACATGGCCGTGGTGTTGTCGGTGAGGACTGACACGCAACGGCCCTGTAGGAGACCGAGAAATGCCTGACAGGCTAGGCGCACCGCCATCAACTCTCGAACATTGATGTGCAAGGCTAGTTGGGGTGCGGTCCACATTCCCTGGGTATGGTGCTCCCCGAGGTGAGCGCCCCAACCTAGAGATGAGGCATCCATGACCAGGTGCAGGGAGGGTTGAGGGGCGTGGAACGGCACTCCTGCGCAAACCGCCTTGCGGTCCAGCCACCAGGTGAGAGAGGCCAGGACCGAGGCCGGGATTGTGACCACCATGTTTAGGCTGTGTCGATGAGGGCGGTACACTGACAATATCCAGGCCTGAAGTTGGCGAAGTCGAAGTCTGGCGTGCCTGGTTACATAAGTGCAAGAGGCCATGTGACCCAATAGGGCAAGGCACGTCCTTATTGTGGTAATCGGAAAGGCCCGGAGCCCTCGAATGATGCTTGTGACGGTATGAAAACGATTGTCTGGTAGAATAGCTCGGGCGAGTCTGGAGTCTAGGACTGCCCCCAATAAATTCTATCCTCTGGGTTGGCTCCAGAGTGGACTTCTCTTTGTTGAGTAGAATTCCCAACTCGTGGAATGTTTGTAATATTATGTGGACGTGAGCTTGAACTTGCTCCCTGGTGCGGCCGCACACCAGCCAGTCGTCTAAATACGGGAACACCTGTATCCCTTGTCGACGAAGGTATGCTGCCACGACAGCCATACATTTTGTGAACACTCTCGGAGCCGCGGACAAGCCGAAGGGAAGGACTGCAAATTGGTAGTGCACTTTGTTTACCACAAATCGAAGGAAGCGCCTGTGAGGGGGGTAGGTCGCTATATGAAAATATGCGTCCTTCATGTCGAGGGCAGCGAACCAGTCTCCAGGATCCAGGGAAGGGATAATGGTCCCCAAGGAGACTATGCGGAACTTCAACTTTACTATGAATTTGTTGAGTCCGCGTAAGTCTAAAATGGGTCGCAGACCCCCTTTTGACTTGGGGACCAGGAAGTAGCGGGAATAAACCCCCCTGCCCCTTAACTCTGGTGGCACCTCCTCTATGGCTCCCATAGATAGGAGGCCAAAAACCTCCTGTATAAGGAGATGCTCATGAGAAGGGTCCCTGAAGAGGGATGGGGAGGGGGGTGGGAGAGGGGGAACGAAGAAAATTGGATAGCGTAACCCCTCTCCACCGTGCGAAGGACCCAACAGTCTGATGTTATGAGGGACCAAGCACAGTGGAAACGGGAGAGGCGATCCCGAAAAGAGGGAGATGGATCCTGGGTAGTGGCTGGGGCGCCGTCCTCGACCGCACCTTCAAAAGTTTTGTCTAGGACCTGAAGGTGGTCTAGGCGGGCCCTGGTTCTGACCGGGTTGAGGGCCGGTCGACCTTCCCCTACCACCTCGTCCCCGCCTTCTGGCGAAGTCCTGTCTGGGATGAGGCGGGGGAGGGTAGAACCTTTGAGGCTGGGGCCTAAAGGGTCTGCGCTGGGGCCCTGGGACATGCATCCCCAGGGAGCACATGATGGTTCTCGAGTCCTTGAGGCTCTGCAGCCGAGAGTCCGTCTTCTCCGAGAACAACCACTGGCCCTCGAAAGGTAAATCCTGCAGGGTCTGCTGCAGTTCCGGCAGCAAGCCTGAGACCTGGAACCAGGAGACTCACCGCATGGCGATGCCTGATGCCAGCGTCCTGGCGGCCGAGTCCGCTATGTCCAATGAGGCTTGTAAGGAGGTCCTCGCCACCACCTTACCCTCCTCCACTAAGGCCCCAAACTCTTCCCTTGAGTCCTGGGGAACCAACTCTTTGAATTTTCCCATGGAGTTCCATGAGTTGAAGCTGTAGCGGCTCAAGAGCGCCTGTTGGTTTGCCGCTCTAAGCTGCAGACCCCCACCGAGTACACCTTACGCCCGAACAAATCGAAGCGCTTAGCGTCCTTCGATTTGGGCGCTGCCGCCTGCTGTCTGTGACACTCTCTTGCATTTACAGAAGACACAACCAGTGAGCATGGTGGGGGATGAGTATATAAGTACTCATAGTCCTTGGAAGGGACGAAGTACTTCCTCTCTACGCCTCTGGCTGTGGGTGGAATAGAGGCAGGAGTTTGCCATATGGTAGTGGCATTAGCCTGAATCGTCCGAATTAGTGGCAATGCTACCCGGGATGGGGCATCAGCCGAGAGGATGCTCACCACCGGGTCCTGCACCTCTACTATCTCCTCCGCCTGGAGGTCCATATTACGCGCCACCCTACGTAATAGGTCCTGGTGGGCACGAAGATCTATTGGGGGTGGGCCCGAGGCTGTTGTGCCCGCCACCGCCTCATCCGGGGAAGATGAGGAGGATGCCTCCGGGGGCAAGGGTCTAAAGGAGGGTCCTGTTCTAAGGGTCCCTGAAGCAGAGCATCGCTTGCCCCGGGGTCCAGGGCCTGAGGTGGTGTAGGCACGGGAGCCTCCATGCCCCCTGGGGGAGGACGGGAGATGGTGGCTTCCGGGACTCTGGGCTCAGAGCGTGCTGAGCGAGAGGCTGATGATGGAGCCCCTTGCGCCTGGTGATATGCCCACGGGGTCCAGAAAGACCAATGCATAGGGTCCTGCGCAGGGTCCTCTGCCGCCTCCTGCCAGTGGCCCAAGTCAGCAGCAGCAGCCTGACCCTGAGGAGGGTATGCTGATCTCGAAGCCCCGTCGGAGGAGCGAGACGCTGATCTCGAGGGCCAAGGCGGTGCCGAACGCGTCTAAATGGGCTCAGCACGATACGGTACCGATCGGTGCCGGTCCGTAGGAGATCGGTCCCTATGCGTGATCGGGATCGGTGCCTCTGGCCATGTCGGTGCCGAGATCCGGATCTGGACCTAGACGACGATGACCGCGAGTAGACGTGGTACCGGGAGCGGCCCCTTGAACTGGAGCGGCGCTCGTACCGGTGCCAAGAACTACGTCGTGAGTCCAATCGGTACCGATGATCCTGACGGTGCCGAGACGTAGAGCGGTGCCGTGAAGAGGACCTAGGCCGCGAGTACGACCGGTGCCGAGGTGATAGTCGGCGCCGGGACTGCGAGCGGCGTCGGGACCTGCTCCGAGACCTGGAGCGGTGCCGTGAGTCCACGCCCGGAGACGGCGGGTGTACCAGGGCAGGCTTGCCCCTGGATTGCACTGTGCGAGGAGCGGGCGGTGCCGCGGGTTGAGATGGCGCCGGCTCCGTGAGAGCGATAAGGTCTTTCGCCGTCGCGAAGGTCTCCGGAGTCGACGGGAGACAAGGCTCCACCACTGATCGAGGTGGTGAGCCAGTCCGCACCGGACTCAACGGCTGTGGCGCCGGAGTCAACGGTGTAGCAGATATCTGCGACTTCTGGCACTCTAAAGGCGGACGCGGCTCTACCACCGGCACCGGGGGAGCCGGCGTCTGCAGGACAGCGGTCTCCTGTGCCTTGCGGGATTTCTTGTGCCCCGGAGACAGGGAACGGCGCCAAGGCCCCTGTGGCGGCCGCGGTGCCGAAGGAGGCCGGTGCCGTGAGGCCTTATCTGATTCTGCCTGCGGTGCAGTACCGGTCGGTGCCGCAGGGGCGCTGCGCACCGAGGCGCTCGGTGCCGGGGCTTGGCGCGCCGAGGGAGGATCTGGGCTAAGTGCCGCCTCCATGAGGAGCTGCCTGAGCCTAAAGTCCCGCTCCTTTTTGGTTCTCGGTCTGAAGGCCTTACAGATCTTGCACTTATCTGTCTGATGGGACTCTCCTAGACACTTCAGACACGAGTCGTGCGGATCACCCGTTGGCATAGGCTTAGCACAGGACGCGCACGGCTTAAAGCCAGGAGCCTTGGGCATGAGCCCGGCTATGCGCCGGGGGGAAAACGGGGGAGAACAACCCCCTTAACCCCCGCTAACTATTTACAACTATTTAACAACGAAGATGAATAACTATCTAACACTATACAACAACTATAACTACAACTATCTACAGAATTAACAGGATAAGCTAGGGAGAGTGGAGAACAGCTATGCCGCGCTCCACAGTTCCAACGACCGTCAGGGGCGGTAAGAAGGAACTGAGGGGGCGCTGGGTCGGCTGGGGTATATATCCGGCGCCATGAAGGCGCCACTCCAGGGGGCTCCACAGCCGACCCACCGGGTGTTGCTAGGGTAGAAAATTCTCCGACGATTGTGCACGCAGCGCGCACACACCTAATTGGAATGGATATGAGCAACACATCTCGAAGAACAACAGTTACAAAGGTGAGTAACCGTTTTTTTTCCTTCTCCAGACTCTGACCCTTCATCCAGATCTCCATGTTCTGGAATTTCCTGTGTGCTTTTGTCTCCTGCTCCCATCAAACTTACCTTAAAGCCTCCCTCGCTGGGTTAGCCAGTCTGTATCAGAGCTATTCTTCCCATTCCTGGCTAGGTGGCCCCCATCTCTGCTCAGCAGTCCTTCTTCTTGGAACAGCATCTCATGGTCAAGGAACCTGATGCTTTCCTAGTGACATGCACATTCTTTGTGTACAACCATATATATGTGGGAAAATAAGACTATTAGATGTACAATTTTCTAAAGCTCTGTTTTGGTCTGAATCTGATCCCATTGAAGTCAATGGGAGTTTCTACCATTGACTTCGCTGTAAGCAGAATTATGCCATCATTGAATACTTCTGAAAATCCTATCCTAAGCTTCTAATAGCTGCAACTGTTTTGTTTGGGCATGCCCAGTGAAACAAACCTATTCAGTTTCAGTGCCCAAAACAAAATTAGGCCCAGTGAATTTAATATAGAATTATCTGGCTTTACACCTTTGTCTTCTAAGTTTCATATTTTCTCCTGTATTTCAGTGCGTTGTGTTTGCTATGACTTCTGGTCAAATGTGGAATCATATCCGGGGACCTCCATATGCTCATAAGAATCCTCAGAATGGACAAGTGGTGAGTGAATTTTTTGCATCAGTATCTAAATTGACTTGATTGCCACAGAGTTCTGCAAATCTAAAGTACAGTGGGAAAATGGATCAGGATCACAATTCAGGAAACGTGAATATTGCCTATTGTGGAATTTAACAGATTTTCAAAAGCACTCTGCACCCCTCCCTTTTGGACACCTAACTAAGTAGCCGTGTCTTCAAAACATCTTAGCTTCTATTTGTGCACCTAAGCAAAATGGTTGGATTTTCAAAGGCACTCAACACCAAGCAGCTCCTGCTGATCACAGATAAATAAATGATATGCTTTTTTGTAGGGATGTGCTAAGTAATAAGATTAAAATGTAAACTAGTCTGAACTTTCACTTATTCTTCAAGCTCAGCTCAGAAAACTGTCAACTTCCTATGAGCTGGGGTCTGCCATCATTGCTGCTATGTATCCCTGCTACTGTTAAATAAAATAAAATGCTCATAGGAGAGGGAAAACAAATTTCCAAACTACTCCCCAACATGCACAGTGATTTGCTGAGAAGGGGGAGCAAAGCCCCCTGACTTCACCTTTGAGAAGGTGCCAACAGATGATGAAAAGATGGCCCAGGTTATTATCCATCATTTTCAGTATTTGCCACTGCCAAAAAGTCATTGGAGTGGAAGCTTACAAGGCTTGCAAAAACTTTGGCAAATGTCCACCTTTTTTCCTACTTAATGGAACTTCTAACCATTTTCAAGTTTTCCCATTGCTAGTTCACCTTGCCTGTTGTTTAGGTCTAAAAGAATAAATCCTCTCTCTTTTTTTTTTGATGCTTCATATCCTAATTGGAGTAGCAGAAAGTGATGGCTTGAATTTGATTACTGACCCACAGTGTATCAGGATTATAGCAGGAGATTGATGACATAAAATGACGTGATTCAGTCTGGTGCTTTGTTATGCAGAACTAGATCCAATAAAGTGATAAATAATGTCAGTAAAACATTGTGATTAGAAGGGTTTAGAATTTTTCATTAGTGCCTTGGAGTATTTAATGTATAATGTCTTCCTACAGAGTGACAGTAAGGTGAAAGATGGCAGAGAAAAGACACTGTCCTAAACAATTTCTTCATATCTAGTTTCATACATATTGTCCTTCTTAAAGACTAATTTCTGCTGTGCTGCCTACAGTGAAGCTAGTTGAGTTATATAAAAAAATGCCGACGTTATTCCACTTTCCATAAATTTTGTCATCTCAACCGTCTTCAGATTGTGAGCTCCTCAGACTAGGGGCTGTCCCTTCTTGAGTATCTGGGAAGCTGGAATGTGAGTCAAGAAACCTAGATTCTATTCCCAACTCTGTCCTTGATCTGTTGTGTTACTTTCAGCAAGTCACTTCCTCTCTCAGTGCCTCTCACCCTTTGTCCATATTCTTTATTTATACTATAGGCTCTTTGAGGCCATGACTGTCTCATTATGATTTTATAAAATGCTTAACACAAATAATACATTTTAGTTTCTGAGATGTCAAGAAGAATTTGGACACAGGCTACTAGTGGTCTAGTTTGTGAACTATTGACCAATGTAATTAGGGGTCAAAGCAAATTTCAGTTCATAACTGGTAGATAGATCATCATTTTCAGAAGTCTGATATAGGACTTATCAAATATTAAACTAGAAGTTTAGTGATATTTGATATACCTGAGCATATTTTACTGTTTTTTTTCCAGATAATAGTATTGTACATTTTTAAAGTCACACCCTCAAGGCTTTAGTTACATATCTTTTAAGTTGGAGTCATAACAAATATATACAGTAGCTTTTCTGTGATATTTATGTGGCCTCTTTGTTAATTCATAATAGCACTACTTGGTACTTTATCACAATTTTTAATCTGTACATCTTGATTATGTTTACAAACATGAGTAAGCAACATTATCCTTGGACACATGAGAGATATGGATAGGTTACATCCTAAATTTATTAAATTTTGTGTTCAAATTTGTTCTCACTTTTGTGTATATAATACACTGGATGCATAAGTATGACCCAACTGTGTGCTCATGTGTGTATCAGTTGTTGCATGCACACTCTTGAAAAGGCATATAAAGGCTTAGTAGTTTTAATGTGAGATTTAAATCCTCTACGATTGAAGGGATTCTCTGCCTTTGTTGCTGGAATCCAGGTTGATGCATAGTGCATGTTTTCACAAGTCCTGCTTAGCCTGAGATGCACCACACTTTTAAAGAGACAGCATTCTATCTTTAGAGCCCTCCACGGATACAAAATTAGTATCCACATCTGATCCACAGTCCGCAAACATGGATATCTGTGGATTTGCAGGGCTCTATCTTTATGTCAACTGTATGTTTATGAGGCCAAAAAATATTTACTGCTGATGGTTGAGATATTGTTGAGCTGCACTTCCCAGATGTTGTGGGTCTGACCATCTGTGGGATCAGGTGGGATTTTTTCTCCCTTGGGGCCAAATTGTCGGGGTGTTGGGGGAGGGGGAGCTGTTCACCTTCCTTGCAGCATCATGGAGGCACAGTTTCAGGTTAAAAGGAGTGTGAATGGTGATTTTTAAGGTTAGAAAGAGATATAGAAATGTTTGGTTTATCTCAACTTGAAGCTGGTGTTCAGTGCAGATAAAGGGCTGAAAGAGCCAGCTCCCAGAGAGAAGTGTATATAAGAGGCCAAGGATATGGCTGGTGGATCTTTTTTGCCTGTGAAGTAATGGGGAAATCTTAAGCCTTGGCAGACTGAGGTACCTGCATACCGCCTTGTTGGAGAAGGGTGAGCAGATTCAGAGATGAACTGAGTGTTAGGGGCAAGGCTGAAGAGGACCAACCCTGAATTACTGGTTATTTGGTATCAGGCCATTTAACCCCACGTTGGACTCAGTTAAATGCAGGGAGATAGTACAAGTTCAGTCAATAAAGTTACAGCCTGTTTTAAATCCATCTCTTTGTTTCATTCACTTGCCTGTCCTGATCAATGGTAAATATTGGCACCCATTTCACTTTCCACCTATGATAGGTGTTTGTCCTCTTTACGGTTTTGATGGAACTGCTTGATTTTTGTGCTTGTGAATTCACTCTGACTCCTGCGAAAGGCTGCAGGATGAAATATAGGATTTTGAAGACTACATCATAAATTATTATCAGTGATGTCCCTTCGCTGTAAACTTGTCTAGGTCTGATAAAAGGGATGGTTACTACATAGGTGCTTTAAATCCCAAGGATTGCATTATAGATAATTATAATGGAATACATGTTCCTGCCCTTCTTTCCTCATTCAACCAAACTCCTCTGTACAGCTTTTTCTACAGTTACCCTTTCATAGCACCCTACTAGTCTGTAAATACAAATACTTGATATATTTTTGAAAACTGACTTCTGTTTACTTTTACACAAAATAAGTTTTAGTAAATTGAATGTACATGTAAATTAACATAGTACAACATAATGTAAGGAAAATCAATAACTAGAGCTGTGTGATGCTGGGATTGGTTTGCAAGTTTATTTGGCACAATTTAGATGTTGTCTAGTCTGGCACCAGTCAAGTGCTAATGGTCCACTTAACAGTATGATACATCAAAACACCACTCATTATCAGATTGCTTAAGAAGAGTATTCAATACCACAAAGACATGGGATGTAAAATGAATATTTTTGTAACGGAAACAATTTTGCTCTGTTCATTTTATTCAGTGAATCCAAAGATTTATCAAGGATACACCCTTTAACTTAGACAACTTCATTTTACATTGTACAAACTAAAGCTTTCAACATCTCTCAATCATTTTTAATTATTATAGGCTGGCTAGATGTGGTATGTAGTTTAGCAGATTACAATCCTCTAGATGGAAGGATAATGTATACCACTTCAAAAATAGTTGAGTGTGTGTGCCTCAGAATCAATTGGAAGACAAGGACAGTTTCTGTTTCAAGCATGTTTTCTTATAGATTCCATCATTCCGAGACAGATTTATATGAAGGCCTGCGGCCTCAAGCAGCCTCTTTCTTAGTGTGTACCTGTAGGCAGCAGGTCTGAGAGCCATTGCTTCTTGTTTTCCATTTTCCATTTCATTACTGTAGCATGGTGTAGTTTGTAGTTATTATTCAAATGAATAAAAACTTTTAAAAAACTTCTTTCTTTAGTCCATGCTGTTTCAGATCAGCAGTTCTCTGTATATGTATCGGTTCAGTCATGGATTTTTTTCTGGCTCTGGTCTAGTTCATTGGACTAGCCCTCCATCTAACTTATGTGGTTCCATGATAGTTGGAACTACTTGAAGCCATGACTAATAGCTGCCCACGAGAGTCAATTAAAAAAAAATTGCAAAATATCTGTGATGGTCCAAATTACCTGTTTCTTTAAACGCCTCTGGGAAGGCATATTCAGACTTTATCTTTGTCATGAGTAAGCATTGGTTGAGGCAATCCTTAATGCAGGCTTTAAGAGTCCAGCTGATGAGGACTGTTTCTTTCTTTATTTGATCACTTTCATGTTTATTTCATATTTCCAAAGCTATGTGATTTGGGATAGAGGCAGAGCTGTTATCAGATACATTTACAAAATCACTTGCATTCTAACCCCATTTTAAATCCTTCATAACTTCCTGAATCTTCACCTTTCAGGCTGAAAATTTCCAGGCTTCTTGTCTGACAAAGATGACTTTGGAAGGAAAGGATAGGGTGTGGAGGTGGGATTTTGAACAAAATTTGTCGTGAGTTTTAAAAGCAAGGAAAGTGAGGGAAGAAATAATTTCTCCATTGTGTTTGTAACATAGCCCTGTTGGCACAGCTGCTGCAAGTAAAAAGCCCACTAAACATCCACAAAGTCACTTCATTGTCCTTCAGATCTCTCTCTGATGCTGTTTAAGGGGCATCTACACTAACATAGTCACCACTTTTACAAAACTGTGATAAATCTTGTACAAAGTATGCCTTGTGAGGTCTCATTGGAAAAGTTGTAATCTCCTGAGTATTATTATCTGGTTATACATTGTATATCGAGATTGTGTGTGGAATTATGAGATTTTGCTATATGTTTGTTACTCAAACATGTTGTGAGTCTGAGATATGCCCACAGGTCAGCTCTTCAGGAATAAAAAAGGAACTGTAAACAAAAGCCTCATCTCCAAAGACACCTCAAATGGCACATGCACAGAATGTGCGAGCAAAAATTTGCAATTTGTATAAAGGACTGATGGCAAAGTATGTATGCAATGGAACTGCTTGACCCCATGCCACAGGATTTTTCCAGCAATAAGGGTCAAAATATAAAGAAGGCGAACAAAGGCCACCGGTCACCTCTTTCCTATCCCATCTCTGGACTGGTGAATTCTGATAGGGGAAACTATTTGGGCAATCAAGAGAGACTTATATAAAACTAGCAGATTTAACATCCCTGCTATCATTTTGGAATACATACTTTGATCCAACTGTAATGTCTTTTATTTGCTTTAACATTTTAGTAACTCTCATTTCTTTTTCTTAGTTAATACATCTTTAGTTAGTTTACTAGAGGATTCACTGCAGTGTTGTCTTTGGAATAAGGTCCTAAGCATCCATTGACCTGGGTAAGTGACTGACCCCTTAGCACTGGAAGAACCTAATGTGTGGTGATTTTTGGTTTTAATAACCTGTCATCACAGAAGTCCAGTTTGTCTGGGTGGCAATATGGACTGGAGTATTTAAGGGGACTGTCTGTGGCTCCATTTTTAAGATAGTATAGCAATCCAGGAGCACACATTTGTCTGGTTAAATCTAATTATAGGATATACCACCAAGGATGGGCGTGTCTTCCCAGTTTTTTCAGTCTGACCTGAGATAGGCCCTCTCAGCTGTAACCCAGACCAAGCATGACGACACCATCCTTAAAACTCTCCTTTGCCATGGCACCTACAAAGAAAAATGGGTAGGCAGCTGGTGTGCTGAGACCACTGCCTGTCATGCTGACCATTTTTATCTCATTGCTTCCTTGTGCTCCTCCATCTATTTGTATCCACCTGTTGTCTTTTGTCTTATATTTTGATTGTAAGAGTTTAGGGCAGGTATGATTTTTTATTATGTATTTGTACAGTGCAGTGCAATGGGAGCACGACTTCAGCTCTTAGGTGCTACTGCGAATCAGATAATACAAATAATAAATTTTGGTATGAAAATAGACTGTGCTACTACTTATTTGAGTGGCAGGATTGTGGCCTATATTTTCAAATCCAAAGCTGTTTCTCAGAGAAATAAGTGTACAGCATTATGAATTATAATTTTGAAGTCTTGTTTCAGTACGTTTCTTACATAGAATCGCTCTATTTTATATTTTGAATGTGACCTGCCCTCTAACAATCTTCAAATTAAAATATGGTTTTCTGAGTCCTGGATGTACTTTCTTTAAATACCATCAGACTCTGAGTCAGATGATGTACAGAATTTATAACTGTATCTTACTGATTTAAATGTTTAATTAGACATTTGTTACTGATATGATATGTACAAGTAAATGGAAAATTGAGCTTTTCCAAAACCTTGGCAATCAAAAGTATGTGTTCCCTGATGACATGATGTTAACAAAGAGGATCTTCTGCAGCTTACTGTAAAAGACCCCTCTTCTGATTTCCAGATGTTGCCACCCGTTTTAATCAGGGTGGATTTGATTTAAATCAAATCGATTTAAATCACTAGTCAGAAAGACTCGATTTAATCATGGTTTTCTACATAAAGGTGCATTCTTGTTGGTTGTTATAACCTTAATACATATTCTTCACAACTCAGAAATAGATGTAGGTTTCATTTTTAGAAGGTACACACTATACATTTTTAAACAGTGATTTATTTTGAAAATTTTTCAGATTAGTTTTAGAGCTATATCAGAAAATGAATGATTGTTTGGTTATTTCATTTACCAAAGGTAATTGAAGCAGATATTTATGAAGTCACTGGGAGGTGAACTATCTCTCCAGTTCAACAGGCTAATGATTAATATTTGGAGGATTTTCTTGCCATGCTGTATTAGGAGGAGAACATCACCAGACAGACATTTAAATTGTTTTATTTAACTAAGACAACGTTAAGTATTCTGTATCAGAGGGGTAGCCGTGTTAGTCTGAATCTGTAAAAAGCAACAGAGGGTCCTGTGGCACCTTTAAGACTAACAGAAGTATTGGAGCATAAGCTTTCATGGGTGAATGCCCACTTCATCAGATGCAAGGTTAAGTATTCTGTATTTTATTCTTCAACAGCAAACATATAATATTTTAACAAAACAAGCAAATGTCCCTTGCTTCTCACATTTATCTCCAGACTTCTTTTCCTTGTCCAGATCTATTCCACCCCCAACAATCTTCTATTCATTGAACTTTTTGAAACTTTGCACTTTTAGAGAGAGGTAAGGGATTGACTCTGTGTACACAAATTTGCAGTGGGACAATAGAGTTGAGGTCTGTTATTTTTTACCTCTATATATTATTTATTTATTTAAAAACATTTTTGCTGTTAACAAGCATGTTACCTCTGGGGAGACAAATCCACAGTTTGAGAACTGCAAAACTAAACATCTCTGATGGTATCTTCTAGACTGAGCACTGAGTCCCATTGGGTAGATAGAAAGATTAACCTAAATAATCTATACAGAAGCCTGTGGAACCCCATAAAATTGGGTCCGTAATCCATGAACTATTGGAACTCATTTACAAAACTTTCCTTAAACAATATGAATATATTGTCTCATACTATAGAATTAGAATTTATAATCCCTATTCCATGATGAGATATCTTTGAGCTATAATGTATCTTAATTAAAACTATCTTTAGTTAGGTTTTTTCCTCAAAAAGCATTTTATCAAAAAAATCCGATCTAAATAAAAAAATCTAATTTTTTTTAATTTTTTTTTTTAAATCATTGATTTTTATCCACCCTGGTTTTAACTCAATTGTTTCCCTCTGTAGAACAGAAGGTAGCATAAATGAGAATATTTTTCAGTCATAATGCACTCTCATATCTTCCTCTGGATGGTATAATATTGGTGTCCATGACAGCTACCGTTATGTTAAACTGAACTGGAGAAAAGTAATGCAGTTCATAACTACTTATAAACTGTTACTTGCCTCACATATCACCATAGAAGATTCATTGTACTTGTCATTATTTAAAATGACAACTTCATTTCTCCTTAAATTCCTATCTTTAAAGAGACTAAGAGCTTTTGTCTGCTTCACTGAAAAGCAATATTTACCTTGCCAGTAGCTTTCCTTAGGATCATCACAACTCTATCTTTAGCTCACCTATTACCCTTACAATACTAAGCTTGCCTCCCCAAAGTACTCTAATTCTGCACACATTATTTTGTATGACATTTTCAACCATCTTTTAGTGACTTTAAGACTGTGATCATAATGTAGAACACTACCCTCACTTAATTTTGTGATGTATTATTAGAAACTTTCTCAAACTTCTCTGTTGTTTTATTGAATATTTCTGAAAGTAAATGTTAAGGGCCTGTTTGTGTGACCCTTACTCATGTTGGGTAGTACTCTTTTTTTTTTTTTTTAATAGTCACACCAATTTCAGCTTATTCTAGTATTTGGTCTTATGTAAGGGCTGGTCTACACTGGGGTGGGGATCAATCTAACATACGCAACTTCAGCTACGAGAATAACGTAGCTGAAGTCGATGTATCTTAGATCGATTTTCCTCACGGCGCGGGATCGACGGCCGCGGCTCCCCCGTCGACTCCGCTTCCTCCTCTCGCTTTGGTGAAGTTCCGGAGTTGACGGGGAGCGCGTTTGGGGATCGATTTATCGCGTCTAGACGAGACGCGATAAATCGATCCCCGATAGATCGATTACTACCCGCCGATCCGGCGGGTAGTGAAGACGTACCCTAAGGGTGGAGGAACCTGGCCAGCAATGTCTACTGTAGAAAATAGAACCATAGATTAGGTGTCTTCTTGTGGTACTTCCTTCAGTGGCTATTCAGTGGTGCTTTTCAGTTCTGTTTTGAGAGCCTCCCAATGAGTCCTTTAGGATCATTCACTCTAGTCTTTTGTCTTGGCAATTGTTCTCTACATCAGTGTTCCATTTTTGGAGTTCCTCTATACCTTTTTCCACAATATTTCTTGTAGGATTGGATGCAGATCTGTGTGACATTCAGCTCTGTCACTATTTTATCTGAATCAGATGGTGCCATCAGGTGTCTTATTGGTGTCTGATTAAGAATGGTCCATGGATGAGCATTAGCTGTCTGAAGGTCAGTAAGAGATGGTGGAGTTTATTTCAGGTCTCTTAATTAAGGGTGTACACTTGCCAGTGATTATGTGATTTTATAACATGGCAATCTTATTAGATTTTAAGCTGCTTTTAGATAATCATATAATAGGAATAGCCTGGACTGATTTCATTTATATATGTTCATGAGATTTTGACTTTTCAGTGGTTTGGAAGCAACTTATACCATTATCCTTGTCTTTGTTGCTTCAAAATTAGTCTTCTGTAATGTACCCTACATGAGACTACACCTTAAAACTATTTGAAACCTTAGTGTAGTGCAGAATTGGGCAGCCCACCCTTGTTCTGAAGCAGTCTGGATTTGTGATCTTCATAGCATACTGTAAAGCCCATGAATTTCCTTGTATGTGTGGGGGGGATTGAGAGATCTGGACGGAAAGTGAGAGAGGGTGGGATGTGATTATTTTATTGTCAGATGGCGGTTTTCTTACACAGCTTGATGCTGTTGTGAATTGGTTATCGGTAGGTATTTTGTATGGCATATGTATTTTAAAAGCTTGTTAAAGTTTTTAGAGCATAAGAGTTCATGGGTAGGTTCATCAATGACTATTAGTCAAGATAGTCAGGGACTCAACCCCATGCTTTGGGTGTCCCTAAACCTATAGCTGCCAGTAGCTGGGACTGGATGACGGGATAGATCACTTGACATTTCCTTGTTCTTGTCATTCCCTCTGAAGCACCTGGTACTAGCCACTGTCAGAAGACCGGATATTGGGTTAGATGGACCATTGGTCTGACCCAGTATGGCCATTCTTATGTTCTTAGGATAGAATTTCGCCTTGGAGTTGCAATTTATGTCCATTTACTAAACCCCTAAAATATAACACCTTATAAAAGTGGATCAAATATAAATATATGTTCAATTACAGTGCTCTTTATTCAAACATTTCTTTCTATATCTTCAACAATTCTGTAATCACTGGTCTTTATTCTTGCACAGTACCTAAATTATCACTTTTCAAAGAGGAATGCCAACAATGGCATTCGGTAATCGGTATGTTCCTTAAACTAGGTGAAAATATTCACAGTTTCTCTGAAGACTTTTACTATTAGGCAATGAAGAATGAAGTAGTGTGTATCACAATATTTTTAGAGTATCTGGACTGTTACATTCATCAGTAGCTAAGGGGTGAAATGTTATTTGTGACAATGCATTCTTAAGTATTGTTTGACATAGCTTTTTCATAGGATTCTAATTAAAATAAATTGAACTGGTGCTTTGAACCATTTCAAAGAATGGCTTTTTCTTTCAAGCCAAGTAAATTATAATAGACCATATTGCTTTTTTGCCTTCCACATATGTGGATAAATGTTTGAAGCATACAAAATACAGTTCAACATCATTGCATTCTAAACACACATATCTGTACACCAGATTTAATTATAACAGTATCAGAATATAAAATCAGTCCTGCCTCTGGCAGTGTAAAGGGGTAGCAATTCACGAGCACCTCCTTGACCCTTGGCCACTGTGCCTGTGGCAGGTGGGAGAACCTGGGCCCGCCCACTACTTTGGGTCCCAACCCTATGACTAGCAGCCACCTCCTGCTTCCTTCACTACTGTCTATTGCAGCATTCCCTGCGTTGTTTCCCACTCTGTCCCAACAGCTTCTTGGGTCCCTGGCTGGTTGCCTGTTTAAACAGGGTCTCTCCCAGGCCTTCTTGCCCAGAGAGTCCATAACAATCCCTGCCCTGTTCGCTCAGGACTCTTTCTCACAGGTGCCTTCACCTGGTGAGCTTCTAACAAGTCTCTGGCCCTTCTTATCAGGGCTCTCTCTCTTAGGCCTCTGTGCCTGGAGAGCTTCACAGTCCTTCCCCTGCTTAGGCAGAGTTTCTCCCCAGTCTCTGTACCTGTGAAATCTCCCAGCCTGCGACTGCTCTGTCCAGTTGCTGCAGCTTCCTCAGCCAGCCAGGAACAGCATCCTTCCCCCGCTGGCTCCAGCCAGCAACCAAGCTGTCCAGACCCTGTAATTTCTTTTATATGAGCCTTCTAACCTCTGATTGACTGCCTCCTCTGCAGGCCACTTGGAGGACCCCACTCTACTCCCTTTTTGGGGGGCAGGGTATGGTAGGACCGCAGGGCCTTCTGGAGGGTATCAAAGGGCCTGGTACATTCCATCACATACAGTGTTTGTAATGTACAATTATAAATTTTAGGTTGATATGGACACGTTTTGCTACCTTATTCATAAATAAAGATTATAGAGTGTGTTATCTTAACTTGCAAACTTAGCATCCAATTTTGCAATCCTTGCGCAGGTTCAATTATTATTTATATTCTAGTAGTTCTTAGGGGGATCAAGTCCCATTGTCATGCTCTCTGAGTAGTCCTGTTTAATTCCAGATCCCATTGAATCCTGGATTTGGTAATTGGTTGGTCTTTTTCTGTTTTTCTTGGATTACAGTTTCTTGCAGAAATAATGCATTTGTTCAAGTATATAAATTACTTTACTGGTGATAAAATATTGTGCTTTGTTATAAGTGAGAAGTTGAGGATTTTGGGTTCTGTCTGTGTACAATAAAATTAATTTCCAATGACCACCAAAGCAGTGAGTTTATGATGAAGTTACTGTTAGTAAAGGCTTTTGCAACACTCCAGTTATAAACCTGTATTCTGATTGGAGCAAGAAAACTTTAGAAATCAGATTCAATATGTAAGATATTAAACTAACATAAAACAATGTCTCTGCATTTTAAGGATTAATATAGGAAATCAGAACATGGACAAACAGGCATCCATTGTATGTAATGTAGTACAGGAAGAAAATGTAAAACTAACTTGTGTAAGAAGTCTGCTGCCTTTTTCTTTATTGTCTTCTAGAAGGGTCATTGTAAAGGGCATTTCAATAACACAATCTACTCGTAAAGAAAGATTGAGTAATATTCTTGTAGTCACAGAGAAATAACACCTTATCTTATACACCATACTATTTTAATGGGAAAAAAGCCAAGATTTCAGTGACAGAAATATGCTTGGATGAAGAGAGCTCATAGTTCAAAATGATCCCTCCATTCTTAAAACAATCAGCTCTCAAAAGATATATGCCATAAAAGCACAAGCCAGGACTACTATTTCTCTATGCTTATGCGGTCTTGAACTAAGAGCATTGCAGTTTTGGCCAGGTGAAGATAAAGCACATTCTATATCAACCAAGACTTGATTTCAGACAAATGATCAGACAAGTAACCTGCCATGATTAAATCAAATGAAAAGGACACATTTTAATTACTACCTGTAACAATTGTAACCCAATTTAAATCACCCAATAATAGCATCAAGCACTGACAAGAAGATAAAAAATAAGTTGAGTGAAAATAGGCCTCTAGACACCATATCCAATTTCACTTGGAGGTAGAGCTACTGTTGCACAAAAAATAAAAAATGGGACTGCAGGATGTGCACATGGGAAGGTGTGAAGGGGTTCACACACCACAGGAACACCTCCTTGTGGCCAGGCATAGTGTAGCAGCTTTCTCCCCATATGGCACTGTGATTGGGTGTGCCTACCCCATACCGATTTAGCAGGGGTTAATCACACTCTGTAGGCCAAGGAAGTCACACTTCTTCACCCCTGCTGGGCATGCACCAACTGGAACCAGAGTATAAAAGGGAGTAGCTCAGATCAGTCTGGGCTGGCCACTGATGAGAGCAGACGTGTGTTGCAGGATTTTGGACATTGCTGAAGCTCCAGGACACAGAAACCAACTGGGTTGAGACGCCAGTGGACCCCAGCCGACGGCTGACAGAGGAGAGACAGCAGAGGCTGTAAGACTACTAGCATTTGAAGGAAGGGTAGGAAGCAGCCCAGAGAACAGGACTGTTGTAATGGGTGACCAAGACTGATTATAGAAGTACCGGTTCCCTAGGGTTTTGGGTCCATACCCAGTGGAGAAGGGTGAGCCTGGGTCTCCCTACTCCAGCTGCCCCACCACCAGGCACAGCTAACACCCGGAGGGGTGAACTTTACTGCAGAAGGACAGCCTTACTGACTCTGTCCATTGGGCTGTATTACTCTGAGCTGCAGGGCCACTACAGAGACTTGGGTCGCTAGGCCATGCTTCCCCGAGCAGAAGGAGAGCCTTACTGACTCTGGCATTGGGCCATACAGCCCTGAGCTGCAGGGCTGCCACCTAGATCCAGACCACTTTGGCTGTCAAAAACACATTTTTGAAACCCCCCACAATCTGACACCCCATGATGGGGTTTACCTACTCTGCGACAACTGGTGGATAATGTGGGCATCAACCGGGACCTGCTAAAAGGGTCTGGATAATGGAGAGCAGCCAACAAAACAACCCTCCTGCCTGACAGATATGGAGGCAGAAAAGATTTTGAAGTGTCTGTTGAAGAGCCAGCAGCAACAGGCGGCGCAGCAACAGCAACACCAGACCCAGTTTCCAAAACAGATTGCCATGCAGCAGCAGCTCCAAATGGCAAAATAGCATGAGCAGCAGCAGCAGATGGGGTAGGAACTTGCTGCCCATCACCAGGTGCAGCAAAAGCACCTAGTCCAGCAGATGGCAGCACTGCTGCAGCCGACCACTCCACCTTCCCCCACTCCAGCATGGCCAGAAGCAGGGACATTTTGGCAGGTCTCCCTGTGCATCCCACCAAGATGGGCCCACTGATGACTCCGAGGCATTCCTTGTGACATTTGAGTGGGTCGCCACTGCCGCCCAGTGGCTGCCACAACACTAGGCTATGCTCTCGGCCCTGTATTTGACTGACCCGGTGCAGACTGCCTACTGAAACCCAGACCTGCACGAGGCATTGGAATACAGCAAAGTGAAGGTGGCTATTCTAGATTAGACCAGCATCTGTCCTGAGACGTACCGCCAATGATTCTGCTATGAACGGTACCCACCTGGGACGAGGCCTAGGGCAGTAGCCCAGTGACTCCAGAATTACTGCTGCCGATGGTTGGAACCAGAGAAGCTGACCCACGTCCAAGTGGCAGATACGGTGATGCTGGAGCAGTTTACCCAGATCCTACCCAGTAGGGGGAAGGAAAGGGTGCAGCAGCACTGCCTGGCGACCCTTGCTGAGGCCGTCTCCTTAATGCAAGATTACCTGACTTCAGAGGGGTCAGAACAGCAGGCACGTAAACTGGGAAGCCTGGGAAACAAATTGCCCAACTGAGTGGGGACCATGCAAGACCGAGGTAGGGTACCCCTGACGCCAACCGAAGCCATCCACAACCATGACAACTCCCAGCTGGAGGTGCCCTGCTGATTCACCCCCACCCTGAGGGGTGGGGGAGTAGACCCACTGTGGGGACTACTAGCATTATCCAGGTCAGACCCACAGGCTGGAGGACCCCACAACAAATGTTACGAGTGTACAGAAGGGCCATTTCCAACAAGACTGCCTTTTCATGGACTATATGGCCACCCATATGGCCAAATGTGGGTGGCAGGCCTCCAGTGTAACCCCAGAACTTGACCAAACTAAACCGTAGCCATTTTGGGTGTATTTAGCCATCATTAATTAATAGCAAAATACCACATGGCTAGAAATAATTGTCAGAGTTCTCATATGCAAATCCAAATTGCTGCAATTTCAGCTTTGCTAATCAAATATATATATATATATATATATATATATATAACAAATCATAAAAATAAAAAAGCAACCTTCATTCTAAGTGGTCCTAACATATAAGTTTTATTATTATTATAACTAAAAATACTAAAAAATGATTTACTAATAAAAATAATAAGCAATTTATTTAAATTTAAAAATTGGTAACCCAGTAGGTTATATATAACCCCAAAGTTATATGTTTTATAAAAATTAATTATAAACATTAAATAAAAGTAAACACCTTGGGACAGTCCGAGGGAACTTTTCTTAGGGCAAGAAACTGACACCTAAACTTCCCATCAGCTGGACAGAAGGAGGGCCCCCGAAAGCCTAGTTGGTAATGACTCAAAACTATCTCAGACTTTGGGTAACTGTGTTTGGGGATGAGGAAAGCTAGAGCCTTACTGAAGGAATCCCAGGATAAGACCCAGGCAAATCAATGGAAATGTAAAAGACAATGTTGTGCTCTCAGAGACATGTTGGGGGAGCAGAAAGGAATAGTGGCTGTGATTAGAGGAAATTGTAGTTTGAGGGGGGAAGAGATGGGTTAAAAAAGCACCCTATTTTTATCCTACTTATTATACTTAAAAAAAAATCCCTATAAATTTCCTTTCCCCTTGGGTCCTTTCAAGCAGTCCCCATATGGTCCCCTGCTTAAAACACTAAAAAAGTTACAAAATCCCCCACCCATAGCCTCTAATAAAAATTCCACAGTAAAAAAAAGTTTGGTCTGCGAGGGGGTAACCAAGGAGGAGAAGAATGGGTAGAAGTCAGGCCCTTCTTCCCTGACCAGGTCAGAGCTCAGTAAAATTGGTTGGCCTGTTAAACCAGAGCACAGCCTTGGGATGACTGGCAAGGATAGCTGGCACCCTTGGTCTCACTATGGCAGTTGAGGAGGCCTTAATCAGAAAATGCATGACCCCAAAGGATTTTACAGGACTTTTAACATTGAGAGGGATGAAAATGAAGAAAGGAAGGATACAGCCGTGGGTAGGAGAAGGGACATAAGGAGGAAGGGTAGTCTAGATACCAGTCTAATAGGTGATACTGGTGGTAGAATATTTGTGCCTAATTGGGTAAAGAATGTGAGTGAAGCCAAACAGCAAAATTTAAGATGTTTGTACACCAATGCGAGGAGCCTAAGTAACAAAATGGAGGAACTAGAGTTACTGGTGCAGGAAGTGAAACCAGATATTATAGGGATAACAGAAACATGGTGGAATAGTAGTCATGACTGGCGTACAGATATTGAAGGCTATGTGCTGTTTAGGAAAGATAGAAATAAAGGCAAAGGTGGTGGAGTAGCATTGTATATCAATGATGAGGTAGACTGTAAAGAAATAAGAAGTGATGGAATAGATAAGACAGAGTCTGTTTGGGAAAAAATCACATTGGGGAAGAAAGCTACTAGATCCTCCCCTGGGATAGTGCTTGGGGTGTGCTACAGACCGCTGGGATCCGATTTGGATATGGATGGAGACCTCTTTAATGTTTTTAATGAAGTAAATATTAATGGGAATTTTGTGATCATGGGAGACTTTAACTTCCCAGATATAGACTGGAGGACAAGTGCTAGTAATAATAATAGGGCTCAGATTTTCCTGGATGCAATAGCTGATGGATTCCTTCACCAAGTAGTTGCTGTACCAACAAGAGGGGATGCCATTTTAGATTTGATTTTGGTGAGTAGTGAAAACCTCATAGAAGAAATGGTTGTAGGGGACAACCTTGGTTCGAGCGATCATGAGCTAATTCAGTTCAAACTAAATGGAAGGATAAACAAAAATAGATCTGTGACTAGGGTTTTTGATTTCAAAAGGGCTAACTTTAAAAAATTAAGGAAATTAGTTAGAGAAGTGGATTGGACTGAAGAACTTATGGGTCTAAAGGCAGAGGAGGCCTGGAATTACTTCAAGGTAAAGTTGCAGAAACTATCAGAAGTCTGCATCCCAAGAAAGGGGGGGAAATTCATAGGTAGGAGTTGTAGACCAAGCTGGATAAGCAATCATCTCAGAGAGGTGATTAAAAAAAAGCAGAAAGTCTACAAGGAGTGGAAGATGGGAGGGATCAGCAAGGAAAGCTACCTTATTGAGGTCAGAACATGTAGGGATAAAGTGAGAAAGGCCAAAAGCCATGTAGAGTTGGACCTTGCAAAGGGAATTAAAACGAATAGTAAAAGGTTCTATAGCCATATAAATAAGAAAACAAAGAAAGAAGAAATGGGACCGCTAAACACTGAGGATGTCGTGGAGGTTAAGGATAATCTAGGCATGGCCCAATATCTAAACAAATACTTTGCATCAGTCTTTAATGAGGCTAATGAGGAGCTTAGGGATAATGGCAGGATGACAAATGGGAATGAGGATATGGAGGTAGATATTACCACATCCGAGGTAAAAGCCAAACTCGAACAGTTTAATGGGACTAAATCTGGGGGCCCAGATAATCTTCATCCAAGAATATTAAAGGAACTGGCACATGAAATTACAAGCCCATTAGCAAGAATTTTTAATGAATCTGTAAACTCAGGAGTTGTACCGTATGACTGGAGAATTACTAACATAGTTCCCATTTTTAAGAAAGGAAAAAAAAGTGATCCGGGTAACTACTGGCCTGTTAGTTTGACATCTGTAGTATGCAAGGTCTTGGAAAAAAATGTGAAGGAGAAAGTAGTTAAGGACATTGAGGTCAATGGTCATTGGGACAAAACACAACATGGTTTTACAAAAGGTAGATCGTGCCAAACCAACCTGATCTCGTTCTTTGAGAAGGTAACATATTTTTTAGACAGAGGAAATGCAGTGGATCTAATTTACCTCGATTTCAGTAAGGCATTTGATACGGTTCCAGATGGCGGATTATTAGCTAAATTGGAAAAGATGGGGATCAATATGAAAATTGAAAGGTGGATAAGGAACTGGTTAAAGGGGAGACTACAATGGGTCATACTGAAAGGTGAACTGTCAGACTGGAGGGAGGTTACTAGTGGAGTTCCTCAGGGATCGGTTTTGGGACCAATCTTATTTAATCTTTTTATTACTGACCTTGGCACAAAAAGTGTGCTAATAAAGTTTGCGGATGACACAAAGCTGGGAGGTATTGCCAATACAGAGAAGGACCGGGATATCATACAGGAAGATCTGGATGACCTTGTAAACTGGAGTAATAGTAATAGGATGAAATTTAATAGTGAAAAGTGCAAGGTCATGCATTTAGGCATTAATAACAAGAATTTTTGTTATAAGCTGGGGACTCATCAGTTCGAAGTAACAGAGGAGGAGAAGGACCTCGGAGTATTGGTTGATCACAGGATGACTATGAGTCACCAATGTGATATGGCCATGAAAAAAGCTAATGCGGTCTTGGGATGCATCAGGCGAGGTATTTCGAGTAGAGATAAGGAGGTGTTAGTACAGTTATACAAGGCACTGGTGAGACCTCATCTGGAATACTGTGTGCAGTTCTGGTCTCCCATGTTTAAGAAGGATGAATTCAAACTGGAAAAGGTACAGAGAAGGGCTACTAGGATGATCTGAGGAATGGAAAACCTGTCTTATGAAAGGAGACTCAAAGAGCTTGGCTTGTTTAGCCTAACCAAAAGAAGGTTGAGGGAAGATACGATTGCTCTCTATAAATATATCAGAGGGATAAATACCATGGAGGGAGAGGAATTATTTAAGCACAGTATCAAGACTGGACACAAGAACAAATTGATATAAACTGGCCATCAGGATGTTTAGACTTGAAATTAGACTAAGGTTTCTAACCATCAGAGGAGTGAAGTTCTGGAACAGCCTTCCAAGGGGAGCAGTGGACGCAAAAGACATATCTGGCTTCAAGACTAAGCTTGATAAGTTTATGGAGGGGATGGTATGATGGGTTAGCCTAATTTTGGCAATTAATTGATCTTTGACTATTAGTGGTAAATATGCCCAATGGTCTGAGATGGGATGTTAGATGGGGTGGGATCTGAGTTACTACAGAGAATTCTTTCCTGGGTGTCTGGCTGGTGAGTCTTGCCCACATGCTCAGGGTTTAGCTGATCACCATATTTGGGGTCGGGAAGGAATTTTCCTCCAGGGCAGATTGGCAGAGGCCCTGGGGGCTTTCCACCTTCCTCTGCAGCGTGTGGAATGGGTCACTTGCTGGAGGATTCTCTGCACCTTGAAGTCTTTAAACCATGATTTGAGGACTTCAACAGCTCAGGGGTTTATTACAGGAGTGGGTGGGTGAGATTCTGTGGCCAGCATTGTGCAGGAGGTCAGACTAGACGATCATACTTGTCCCTTCTGACCTCAAAGTCTATGATTCTTCTTTTCCTAATAGATTTTAAGTATTTATAAGCATATATGTCTACAAAAACAGAGTCTGGTTACTCCATGCATCTGAAAAAGTGGGTTTTTTACCCATGAAAGCTTATGCCCAAATAAATCTGTTAGTCTTTAAGGTGCCACCAGACTCCTCGTTGTTTTGGGGGATACAGACTAATACAGCTATCCCTCTGATATATGTTTAGTGTCCTTTGATTAGAATGGTGCTTTGCTATATTACAGTGTTTGTTGTGTGCTGGAAATCTGGAATGGATAAGAAGCTGTTCAGATTGTAGTTATTGTAAAGTTCATTATTGGCATATATCTTGAAAATATATTTAGTGTTGTTTCAGAAGTGTTGGGAAAACACAAATTTTACTGAATCATTTGTCTAATGTTTTTATATTGGTGGAGATATAAGCTCAGTGTGGCATTTATTATTAAAACACTCTGCTGCTTGTTTATGTCTCTAAAACAAACTCAGCCTAAGCCATTGGAATTCTGTAAAATATACTTAGTTTGTGATCATTAATATGATAAATTAGGAGACTAGTTAAAAGTGAAAATTGTTAAATTAGTTGCACTATGCGTTATAGCTAATGAGACTTCACTTGCCAGTATAGGTTATTATGTAGTTGTAACATTATCAATGCCTGTGTTAAAAGTGAGCATTTTTAAAATAATTGTCCTATTACTTTTTTCTTGTTAAATGTTGAAGCTGTATTTATTTTATAGGTATTTGTTTTAGCTGGAAATGGCAAATATACCAAAGATCCAAAACCAGGGTTCCATATGAGTTATTCTGCTTTTGTGAGGAAAAGATTCTTTAAGGCTAGGTCTACACTACAGCGGGGGTCCGACCTAAGATACGCAACTTCAGCTACGTGAATACCGTAGCTGAAGTTGCGTATTTTAGGTCGGCTTACCTGGCTGTGAGGACGGGGGAAAGTCGACCGCTGCCGCGCTGCCGCCGACTCCGCTGCCGCCTCTTGCCGTGGTGGATTTCCGGAGTCGACGGCAGAGCGATCAGGGATCGATTTTATCGCGTCTTCACTAGACGCGGTAAGTCGATCCCCGATAGACCGATTACTACCCGCCGGATCGGCGGGTAGTGAAGACAAGGCCTAAGAATGTGACAAGGTATTTAGAGCTAATTTTAGCAGCTACTCTATCTCTAGCTATATCTCTGTTGACCACAATAGAGTTATTCTGAATTTACTTTGATGCAAGTGAGAAGAAAATTTGACTCCTCATTCCTTGTATACCCAAAACCCATTACGCTAGGAATTGTGGATTCACAAAGAATGCAGGATTTGTGTGGGACTAGTATAGGATAATTCAGTTATGTTAACTCTCCCAGGAAAAATGAACAAACAAGAGTCAGAAACATATTTATTAAACTATCTTCTTACTTATGTAACACTCACAAAGTTAACTTTTTGTATTGATGCAGGCTTTCACAGTTTTTCGAAGTGGTATATTCTTTGCATATACTCACTCAAAGAAGTGACCAACTCATTTTCCCTTTTCTTAGTACCATTACTAATTTGTATTACAGTAGCACCTATGGGCTAGAACACCGTTATGTTTGTACAGTACCTAACACATAACAGAGAGTACCTGCCCCAAAGAGGTTACAAATGTAGGGCTAGAACTATGAAAATCCAGGTGGATAAAACAAACAATTCAGTTTCTTCTCCCTCCTCGTGGGGAGGAACTAATTCTAATATATGAAAGGAAATGTTTGTGATCAGACTCACTAATCCTCCAGGCCTCTTTGTCTGTTAGCCTGATTAGTGGAATAGGAGAGAAATATTTATTTTTGTCCGGGGAGTTGTGGTAACTACTGCTTTTCGTTATTTCTTTCAAAAGTGTCAGCCAAGGTACCTCTATTCTGTAGTTCTTGATAGGCCAAGATTCGGTAACCTCTGTCAGGTAAAAGAATGAGTGCCCTTAGAGAATGAACTCTGTTGTAAAGCTCTCAGTGGTATAAATAACAGTAGCAGTATTTCCTAGAAGCAGCTCGGTGTGGCAAAGGACGGACTTGAAGGGTATAGGGCCAAGATGTTTGTATTTTGTTCTCACACAATTACCTATAGAATCGTAGGATTGGAAGGGAACTCAAGAGATCATCTAGTCCAGTCCCCTGCACTCATGGCAAGACTCAGTATTATCTAGAACATCCCTGACAGGTGTTTGTCTATGTGCCATGCCTCCTTTTATTAAGACAATATTGTTGCTTGTGTCTAGAATGGAAAAGTGAAACAATTTGTTCGCAGAACACAGCAGCGCAGCAGTTAAATTGCTTATAAATGTATTGTAGAACATTTAGCTATGGAAATAAGCAGAAATATTTGGGCTTTTTTTATAGTTGGTGCACCAACTGCTTTTGTGGTGTGCAGTAGGGAATTGTACAGATTTAGCCATCAAACCTTGTGAATGTGCACTTATCTAATTTTAGAAAACTGCTATGTTAAAAGAAAATCATGCAGCCATTTCCAGTATTAACTGCACAGTTTGAGCATAGATTTTCAGCACAAAATTGAATTAAATTCAAGCTGTGCAACTCATTTAATATTTCAGTATCTGAACTCTCTTGCATTTTTCTGAGAATCTCTATGGAAAGTAGTAAATCAATACTTTGAAAGTTTTGAAACATCAACCCACAAGATCTTACTCTAGTATTTCCTCTCTTTATTTTATTTAATCCAATATGGTCCCTTCTGAGAGGCATCTACACTTCATTTAGTAAAATACAAATACAAAAACCTCTTTAAAGCTAAGGAAAAACCAGCCAGCCAAATATCTTACACAGACAGCATCCCAAACTCATCTGATTAATTCTGCCTAGGTTGCAGAATAGATAATAAAAGTATAGTAGATATAAAAAAGTGGAAGTGAACCCAAAAAATAGGCAGAGATAGGTGAACTGTCCTTCAGAATTAGTTGTGGACCTGCGATAGTAATATTAATATTCCAAAGATAAATGGAATTCAGTCAGTAAATTTATCTGAAATACTCCCTGTTGATTGATATATTTTGCAATTAGTATAATTAACCCCTTGCAAACTTTTCTCTCTTCAATATAAGTTATTACCTGTCAGGGTGGATCATTTTACATTACCAATTTTAATCGTGATTTCAAACAGAAATCAGGAAATCCTGATTTAAATAATTGATTTTAATCTTATTTTACATTTTTACTTTTTAGTTATTTTCCTATAGAAAAGTTGATTCTCATTGTTTGGTAATCATTAAAATGCTGATTTGCAACTAAATATAGCCTGTACATTACATTTGATGCTTTTTTATTTTATTTTATTTTATTTTATTTTATTATTATTTTTTTTGGTAGCCAGGAAGATGCTCTATATAATATCTATACACATTTATTTAAGGAATTATATATCTTACATTTATTGAGATTCTTAAATTTTACCTTTTTTATTGTGTTTGAAAATAGTGAATGATGCATTTCTTATTTCCTAAATGATTAATTTTTAAGTGATTTGTGTCAAGTGATTTGTTTGGATGGAAATTCAAATTCAATTAAAATGCATAAAACAGCATGTACTTTTATTACATAAAACTACCTGAAACATGCTGAATACATAAAAAAAGTTTATCAAAACATGTTATGCAATTAAATGTAACTGATTTATTAAACAAAGAAAGTATCATCTGTAGTTAACAAATTGAGCTGATTGTTTCTGGTCACCATGGCCTTCAAGATTTTTGAAGTAGTGGATCTTATCCTTGCACCTAGTTTTTATTCATTGATTAGAAGAGGAAAACAAGCTTTTCTGCTTTTCCAGCTCCCAATCACTTTTCTAACTTTGAATGAACTAATCATTGAATTGAACTAGTTGAATAAACTAAAATGAATAGAATATTCTCTCTACATCTGCAGTAAAAGCTACTGCTGTCATAAACTAGTTTAGAATTTCAAGAAACTCTGGTTCCAGGTGCTTAGTCATGGGTTTGGCTTTCTTTAAAACTTCAGCAGCAACCATGTATAGCTTAATGCTGTGCAGCCCGCACTTGAAATCCAGAATATAAGAATGTTCTGTCATTTCAGAATTTCTCCCTCAGTGGCTTGTGCTACTTCCTGAAATATCAGGTGTTGAGTTGCCTTGAGAGACACTACAGGCGGGAAGGATCTGAGAGGCATAGGTGAGTGGGTAGCTAGGGCTAGAAGCAGGATAATCAGGGAAAGTCACCAGAGCCAGACGGTGGTGGCAAGGTGAGTCCGCAGGGCCTGGCATGGTTCTGTAGTCAGAGTCTGCCCTGAAAGTGTCCAGTACCCAGGGGTGCCATTTCAAATTTTTGTGTGGGGTGGGGGGACTCCTAAATACAATAGTTGAAAGAATTGTAGAAAAATCTAGATTACTTTGTCACTTTTTTGCAGTTCATCAAGTTTGGAATAGATCATTTAACTTTGGAAACATCCTACTAGGGCAAGGTCCCATGAGTTTATACTGCACGTGCCTGGGGCTCTAGAGGTGTTACCTCACTACAAATAATAGACTAGAAACTAACCTTAAACAGGAGTGAAACTGACACTTTCAAGTCACTTTCACAGTGTTGCCAATCCCAAATGTTCAAAAATCCTGAGCCAGGCTCACCAAAAATCGTGAGATTGGCTTTAAAATTATGAGATTATGTAAAAATAACAGATTTGAGGTTCTTTTTATTTGCCTTCTGCTTTTTGAGCCTTTAGGGTGCACTGGGTTCGCATTTTGAAGCTTTCTTCACAGCCACGAGGACTAGAAACTTCATTTTCTTTTAAGAATGAAGGCTGAAATCATCCCATATCCTCTTGAATCCAGGAGCTGGGGCTTTAAGGAAAACAATTATCATGAGACTCATGCCAAAATCATGAGATTTGGCAACTCTGCTTTTATTTCTGTTTAAAGGCTAGTTACTTTCCAGAAGGCTCTTAAACACAACATTACAGTGACTGAGTTGCAGTTCTCACAGGAGAATATTTAAAACCAAACACCATGAAAATTCTACATATTAAAGTTGAGAAAAAAACGGAGACTTCTGAGGTATATCAGGGTCACTGTAGGCAGGAAAGGAAAATAAACAGGCACAGGAGCTCTGGGCAGCTTTTCCTTTAGAAAGAAAGTTGGAGGGTCAAATCTTCTAATCCTTAATCAACTAAAACTTCTATTGCCATCAGTGCCTCCACTCATAGATATAAACATTATAGTGAACATGTGATAACACATGTGGTCAATAAATGTGCACATCATACTTAAATATCTGAGCCAGCTTATCCAGAGTTACACATGTTATATGCATTGGCTCAGGGACTGGATTTTCTGGCATATTCTGAACAGTGCTGAGCACACAGATGGTGCCCAGTGAATAATGCAAATCATGACAATAATCGTTGACTTCATGGACTCTGCGGATGCAGTTTCTATTCTTTGTTCTGGAATTGGCCTGAATACAGCTGAACCCTAAGAATTTGAGTCATACACACATCTGATACTCATACAATACTTTCTCATTCTTTTCTTTTCTCAAACTCAGAACAAAAAATGACTGAACAAAATGGTTTTCAGTTAAAATGTAAAATTGCACAGCAGCCATTGCTCTACAACCCAGCATAGGGTAGAACCTGCCACCTCTTGGGAGTTAAGTGATCTCCTCTCATCTGACTCTCATTCTCCATCCATTCTAACCTCTGTGCTGCTTTTCATGCTGTCAGCCATGGCATCCATCCCGGGACCATTTGCTGGCATCTCAGAGAAAGGGCTGCCTTTGTTTTGCTTCCATCTATCAGAGTCCTCTTTTTTTGGCAGCATGCAGCAGAGACAGAGGCTGGTCTGCTGGATAGGGAGCTAGCCCTGAAAGACCTGGGTTCTGCTCCCACCATGGACTTCCTCTCTGACCCCAGGCCAATGCTTTAAGGACAGTATTTCAAAGGCTTTTAGGCACCTAAAGATGCAGCTAGGCATCTAATGGGGTTTACAAAGCACCTAACCTTCTAAGTGTATTTGAAAATCTCACTAGGTGCCTAAATACCTTTGAAAATCTGGCCTTTAGTCTGTGTGTGCCTCAGTGCCCCATCTGTACAATGGAGATAACAGCATTGCTCTACCTCACCGAGGTGCGTAGCTCCCAGCACTGGAAGCACGACTCCCAACGCTGGGGCACTGTTTACACTGGCACTTTACCGTGCTGCAACTTGCTGTGCTGTAGTTAAGAGCTCCACCTGGGAGCTTGCACACCTCCTGTATGAAACTCAGGGGGGTGGGGGGAGTGCTGCCCCCCCAAATGGCGCCCTTGCCAGTGCCCAGCAAGTCAGCTGCATTCCTGGTGTGGCAGTGGCAGTGGCGCAAGTAAAATTATTTTCTTCCCGGTATGGGTGCGGGGGGGGGGGGGCACACCCGCTAAGGCGTTCTGCTCCTTTCCCTGTGTGCTGCTGCCCCTCCCAGTGGGGAAAAGAGCAAAACTCCCAGCCCCGCTCCCTACGCTTCCAGGGAGCTGCTTCTCCTCCAGCTCCTTACAGCAGCAACCCTGCCGGAGGAGAGGGCTGGGGGTTCCGCTCCTTTCCCCA
Source organism: Emys orbicularis (assembly GCF_028017835.1). Taxonomy (NCBI): domain Eukaryota; kingdom Metazoa; phylum Chordata; order Testudines; family Emydidae; genus Emys; species Emys orbicularis. The sequence continues at coordinate 89,563,022 of NC_088687.1, read as the reverse complement.
CTGGGAGGGGTACCAGCACGCGGGGAAAGGAGCAGAACTCCGGCAAGGAAAGATATGGACAAATTAGAGAAAGTCTAGAGGAGATCACCAAAAATGATAAAAGGTTTAGAAAACCTGACCTATGAGGAAAACCAGGCATTTTTAGTTTTGAGAAAACAAGACCGAGTGGGGTCCTGATGATAGTCTTCAAATAGGCTGAAGACTGTTATAAAGAGGACAACGATCAATTGTTCTCCTTGACTACCAAAGGTGGAATAAGAAGTAATAGGGTTAAACTGCAGTGAGGGAGTCTTAGATTTAGTATTAGGAAAACCTTTTTAATTATAAGGATATAGTTAAGTTCTGGAACAGGTTACCAAGTGAGGTTTTAAGAACAGGTTAGACAAACACCTGTCATGGATGATCTAGGTATACATGCTCCTACCTCCGGAGGTTGAGGAGAGGTGGACTAGATGACCTCTAGAGGGTCCTTTCAGCCCTACATTTCTGTAATTTTTGCTGTAGTTTTAAAACAATATCGCCTCATTTAATTATGATGTCCTACAGCTTTCCACATTCACTCCTACTGTTTTTAAATCTTGTAAAACTCTTTGGGAAGTTAGTAAAAATACAAAATCGAATCAAGTTTTACATTTTTAAGATATTAGGTATATACATTTATATAAGGTTTAATATTTTAAAAGAACTTTCACAAATACAATAATGTATACATATTTCCTAATTAGAATGCTTCCTTGTCATTTTAAAGGTCAGACTGATTATTCTTGATAGTTTTATTATCATAAGGAAAGGAAAAGAACAGTTTCATATGACCAGAGGTTGCATGCATATGCATTTTAATTTCTACCCCAAAATAGTGAGTTTCTTTCCCAGAGCATTGAAACCAGACAAGGGTCTCTAGTACTGTATTCAAAATACTGGTTTCAAGTGAGGCAATTAAAAGAGTAACCTTCAAACTTGTTCTGTGACTTTGTCTCTTATCAGTCATGCAAATGTCAGAGTCATAATGTGAATACTCAAGAAGGCTTTGTCAATAGAGGAAGCTTCCTCTTTGAGGTTATATTTGCTGGAACGGAAAAGATAACACTATTATCAGTGTTTTTATAGTGTAACCAATTTCTCATTGCATATACTGAAATGTAGTTTTTCATACAGTTCAGCTATTAGTAAAAAGATAAATATTTCATATGTCCTAAATAAATCCCAAATGTTGCCGTCAGTCCACGTAAAGTGTGAACTTCGACTTTGATCATATACAGATATTTTATGAATAATCTTTCATTGTTCAAACAGATTTCTAACTCTTTTAAAGAAACCGACATTAAATGTATATTTGTTTTGGTGAAGAATGTATTCAACTGTCAACTTTCTTCTACCAGGTTTTACTATAAAGTTTAGTGCTAAAATACAAACTTGCTTATGGAATCAATGTAGTCCTTCTGTGTAACATAAAAATACAATAATAAGCAGACTATTTATGATAATTGTACTATGAGTTTTAAGCTTTTGTAGGTAAGCTATTCAAACTTCATCATTTAACTGCTGACTATATGTGCAGAGATCACATTTAAACTGGATTATAGGGTCTTGTTTGTTTTTTATTTTGCTAGAATGTACTTTTAATTTCTTGGTTTGGCTCATCTAATGCATGTAGTATTTCAGAATGCCTTTAAATATTGTTGAATACTAAATGAGAACAGACAAGCCATAATTAATTTTAAATCAGTTAAGTGTTTGAGGCATGGACATATTTATCATGACTAATAACTACCCAATCCTGTTCACTATGCTTAGCATGACTATATGGGATTAGCATAAGAAAACCCACAGGGGTTGTTTGTGACTATTACTGTATCCTCAGGGTTTCAAAAGCCCTCATGGCTGTTCTTCAGAACTATGGATCCACCTTCTCTGCTCCCAAACAGTTTTGGAAGGAATCGTCCTGGAGCACTGCTCTGTAGTGTGTAAGGAGTTCAGGCCTCATCGGACTCGTTTTGCTGCTTTCAGCTCCCCATGCCCTTGCAGTGAATAGACAATATTTACTCATAAAAGGCCAGTATAGCATTTGATTAATATGCTGATGTTTTCATACTGAAAAGAAAATGGATTATTCGCCTTGATTCAAGAAAGCATCCCCATTTAGGATGTATGCTTAAATGTTTTCTTGGATCAGGGCTATAGTTCTGTTCATATGATTTTTATTGTGGCCTTTGATTAAATTCAATGAAGATAAAATAAATTATTCTGTAATTATGTAGGCTCACAGTTAAGCTAGTCTCATACCAGCGTAATGCAGGCAAGGCTTTTGATATTTTCTCTAAGGCTACATGCTTAGCTACAGTTACATGCTTCCCAGGTATTGGTCTTTGTACTGCTAACACATGTACCCTGTACCCAGAGTAAATGTCCACATATGCTGTGCTGGGCACGGGTATACTCTGTACACAGGCATATACCCATTCTACACTGCCATTCTACTGATGGTATCATAGAGTTCTTTGCATCATAGGAGACACTCGTGGAACTGCCTTGCTGCATGTTGCTTCATGCATTTGGTGACAGCAGCTCCCAGCCATCTGTCCCTTCCGCCAACCTGCATTGAAGACATGGAGCAAGTCCATGATGATGTGGTTCTGCTCCTGGTACTCTTGTGGGACAAATGTTCATGCAGTCCAGTACTGGATACTATATGGAATGGGTACAGAAAAATTCAAGACACCAAATGAGAGGGCAAATTAAAATTGACTAAGGTCCTAGGTGTTGAATGCTAGAATTGCAACGGTATGCCCACGGGTGGACTGCCACTTCTAGCCCCAGAAAACCAGCATGGTGTAGTGGAAACCTGGAATGACAACCAGTGACTGGAGAATTTCCGAATGAGGACCTTCATGGAATTATGTGAGCAGCTTGCACCAACCACCCAGTGCCAGTAAACTTGTTTTTTGAAACCTATACCAGTACAGAAGTGGGTGGGTATTGCCCTTTAGAAGCTGGCAACACCTGATAGCTACTGGTCAGTTCAGTCTGGGAAGTCGACTGTCAGTCGACTTGGCAAACTTGGTATAAGTTTGCCAAGCTATCAGTACTGTAGTCTACCCACTGCTGGCTGCCAAAAACGAAATCCCTGAAATCATAGTGGGATTTCAGAGGATGGGGTTTCTAAACTGTGTAGGGCCAATAATGGAACAAACATCCCAATATTTTGCCTATCGAAAAAGGCCAATGAATAAATGAACTGATGAGGTTACTATTCATCTTTCTCTAAGTCTTAGTGGACCACAGGGATTTGTTCATGAACACCAACACTGGACACCCAGGAAAGGTCCACGATGCCAGGGTGCTCAGAAGATCAGGATTACACTACCAGGGGGAAGAAATGATGTGGGTCTATACGGTGTTTCTGTACCCAGTTATTTTGGGGAATCCCATATACCCGCTCGTATTGTGGCTCATGAAGCTGTACCCTGATATCACAACCAGCACTCTGGCAGTGATAGTCCCTGGGCCGCATCATGGACAGGGGGAAAGGAAAGAAAGGAGGGAGTGGTTTCCGAAAGGGTGGAAAGAGAACAATTTTATGACACTGGTACAAAGACCCAATATTACTCCTCTTCCTCCCTCCATATTTCCTTCCCCTTATGAATGTTAGCTGAGAGTAAGGGAGGTCAGGGTGCTTGGTTACTTGTGTACAGGCCTTCCTAGGTCTGGGAAGGGAAGGGAATCATTGGGGTGACTGAGGAATGTCATAGCCATCCTTCCCCTCCATGACCGTTTCAAATGTTCGTTATCATTCCCAAATACTAGTGCCCTCTTCACACACTGAGCCACTCTGCAGAAACTGGGAGAAGGCGGCGTGGGTGAAGCATCCATTCCAGCAGTGGCACAAACACAATACAGTGTCCATTAGCAGTGACTGCTTTGTGGAATTAATCCAAAAGTTTCGAGAAGGAAATACACCTGCAGTATGACTCTGTCCCTTTCAGTGCTGTTTACTGAACACAGGAGGCAGATTTCCTGGTGAGGCATGGGTGGTATGGGGTGGGTGGATGTTTTCTCTTCCTCTTCCATGGAAACTCCATCTGCTATCTTAGAATATAATCAATTTCCTATCAAATTGCCTCCCAGTCCTGTAAGCATAATTCAGCAAATTTTTGGTGCTGCACAAATTTAAGCTGGTTCTTCAGATTTAATGACAAGGCAAATGTGCTTGGCCCTCCTTTGTAGTTCACCAAACCCATCCCCTTATCAATATGAAGAGAGGTGACCATTAGCAGAAACATGGGTCTGGCATAGGTGGCCAGGTGTTCTCCACAGGCCTGGAAAGCCACTTCTTTTTCCATTCTGGTACCTTGAACACCGCTATGTTCTCCAAATCAAGGCCAGCCTTTAAAGAAGAAATGTAATTCCTGAAAGGAACCAAATGTCACCCTATAGCCCCCCTTGATGCACCATAAACAGTACAATATTTTAAGAACAGTACAGCAGTTATCTTTTAATTTTTACCCTCAGCTCCTTTCTTGTGGGCTGAAGGAAGGAAGCTATACCAGTAGCATTCCTGGGATCGGAGGTGACACATGGGGGGAAATGCAAGGTCAAGTGCCCCCCGCCAGATTTCGTCAAGTGCTGAACTGCTCTTGCAGGACTTGTTCTCCTCAGCCTGCTGGCTGGGGAGGACGGCTCTGTCCTTCTCCTGCTGCGCCTCTGCTGCGGCACTTCCAGCTGGCTCAGCCCCTCCCCCCAGCAGCCAGGCCCAGGTGGGGAGTTGAGGGGGCGGGATGGAGCTGCTGCTCATGCCGAGTGAAGGTGGCCGCTCCTGTGCAGCACGGTGGCTGCCTGAGAGAGAGCCTGGCTGGGGAGGTGGCAGCGTCCCTTCCCCTCCTCTCCCCGCCCTGGCCTGGCTGCTGGGGACAGGAAAAAATAGCATAGATTTTTAAGCCAATGTATACATGGAAGCCAAGTAATTTATTTTTAAAAAATAACATAACAAAGGAAATTTTAGACAATGAAACTGATTATGTTTCAATTTACACTTTTAAATTCACTAATAACTTATGGGGAAAGAAGCTGAACACATTTTTGTAATTTTAGGGAAGTTAGGAAATTTTAAAGTTTAAATTGCAATTACTCAATCAAAATAATTAAACAGAGAATGGAAATTACAGTAATGCAGAGTCAAGAGTGAAGAATAAGTATTTCACCTATTAATCAGCTTCTCTTCCTGTTCTTCTTCTTAAGTAAACATGATTTAAAATCTTCCCTCTCTAAGGCCAGCCAAACATGGCAATAATTTGAGACAACAGTGGTTCAATTAGGCTTTTCCATTCTAGAAGACAACAATCTTTTGCAAGTCATATATTGAAGACCTTCATTAAAGTTCCAAGCACATAAGGGAGAAATCAACTTTATCCAAAATATTGCAACAAAAAGGCTATATAGTTTCAGTAGTAATATTGTATCTTATAATTTATAATAATTTAATTTATAAATTACAAACCACCTTCTTAAAATATTTTTGTATTTTTAAATGGGTTACATGACAAATTCCAATTGGAAATTTAAATTGTTAACAAAAAAGCCAAAAACAAATGTAACTTATCTGATTTGAAAGACATTCTAGAGATAGAAATCAATGAACCAGTGTCATGAATGTTGAATTACAACAGGGATAAGACTGAGACATACTGAAATATTTGGAATGAACTCTTTCCTGCAGCACATCGTTATTCTAATCTGCATTGCCTGATGAACATAGGATGTGGAATTTGATGCTAATATATTAATCTATAGCACTAGCAAATATTTTAGGGAAAACACTATAATTCCAAAATAACCTGACAGAGATCAAATGTAAGAGAGAAAGGAGCAGGATCTTGGAAACAGGGCTTAACCCAATGGTTTGAAATGCCTGTGTGCAGTTTTGACCACTTTTGTTCAAGGTAACTAGAACTTGTGTATGTTTTGAAAATTTATACATTAGAAAATACCAGAAATCTGTGTCCTGTTTATTATCTAAAGGAAAAACTGACCCAACAATCTTTCACTGCTCAACAAATAGACAACAGTGGTTTGAGGAGTTAGGTATAGTTGACAGAGAGATAAATTGTTAACTGGGATTCTTGTTGAATATCAACAGAAATAGCTGAGGTGCCAGCAGAAATGAAAGCCACCCAGTAAAACAGACCAGAAAAAAATCAAAATAAGACTTCTCAGAAGGAACTAATACAGATCTTGAGACTTCACAGAATGGAATGAGAGAGGATCTGATGAAATAGATCAAAATCAGTTTGGTGGAAATAAATATTTAATGGATTGGAAGTTACAAAATATCTGAACAGCTTTGGAAACCTAACTACAAAATATTCAATCTGGGGTGGCAAAATGGATTGAAGAGGTGACCAGCAGCTATACTATCATGGACCGTGGTTTTCCAGAAAATAGAAAAGAACCAGAAACAATTAGCCAACAAAGAACTGGCTACAAAGAAAAGTTGCATCAAAGACTAACAGACCTGGAAAACTGGAGAGGAAACTCCATTGGCAAGATGTAGGCATAGCCTGGATCACAGGACCCAGAGAAAGGTCTGGGTTGAAGATGATGTGGAGATGTCAGAAACAGGTCAAGATTTTAGTTTAGACAGAAAGAGACAGGACTTGAGTAGACAAGTAGATCTGTGAGTCATCTGTCATTGCCCTCACTAACAGGGCCATAACCAGGGCAGGGCGAGCAAGGCAGCTGCCCAGGGCACAAAATTAGGGTGGGGATGGAAAAATGGGTCAGAAAAATGGTATTGGGTAGAGCCCTGCAACAGGCATGGTATTGCCACCCTTACTTCTGTCCTGCTGCTGGCAGCGACATTGCTTTCAGAGCTGGGTGCACGGCCAGCAGCCGCTGCTCTCTGGCCATCCAGCTCGGAAGGCAGCACTGCTGCCAGCAACAGCGCAGAAGTAAAGATGGCAATATCATTCCATGTCACCCTGACATCTGCACTGCTGTTGGCAGAAGGACTGCCTTCAGAGCTGGGCAGTTGGACAGCAGCGGCTTCTGGCCAGGGCATTCATGTTGTTGTGGTGCAGGGGGGACTATTTTTTAATCCCGCTCCCATCCTGCCCCCCAATACCCACTTCCCACCTGCTCTCAGAAGAAGGATAAAAATTCAACAGCCAATGCAGGAGCGGCTGGGAGTGGGAGTGGGTATTGCGGGATAGGATAGGATTAAAAAAATAGTCCTGCGCAGGACTGTAGTAGGGGTGCAAATATGCTAGTTCTCCCCCCGCACTAAAATACCTAGTTACATTACTGCTCACTAATCATTATGGAGTGGATGTTAGTGTGTCTACTGCTGCAACATTCATTAGACACGTGGTGGGGTGCACCTGGCCCTTTGAGGCCCCTGTCTGGTGGCCCGGCAGCCCTACTACACACCTACTTAGGAGAAGGTGTAAAGCAAAGGTGGGTCATGCTGGACTTCCTAGAGAGACCTTATGAGAAGCAGACAATCAAAGTACAGAAGGCTCAGTTAAAAGGATCTGCAGGGGCATAGTAAGCCACTTCCTGCCGGGGACCTGATTAGTGAGGAAGAATGCTCTGCTTTGGCTACAGAATCCTGAGCAATAACCAGAAGTTGAGTTCTGGTTGCATTTTGCTTTCTGCAAGGAGACAGTGGATAAGAGAACCTGTAACCCTGAGGTAAAGGTGAAGAGAAGGGGGCTACAAGGAAAAAGGCCCAGGGAATAGCAGCAGCAAATTGAAGGAAGTAGTGTGTGGTTGCTGTATATAGGGTCCCTGGGCTGGATCTCAGAGCAGTGGTTTGTCCTCAGTCGTGCCTACCCCCAGCAGCCAGTGCTGGAGTGGCCTAACCTCTGTAAAAGGGATACAGCTAATTTTAAAAGCCCAAGAAAAGGGGCTAGATATAAAGGGGTACAGAGGCAGGGATGAAGGTCCTGTTGAGGCCCCGTTCTGATGGGACTCATTGCTAAGCCCTGAGAAGGGGATAAGTTTCCTTTAGAAACCTGAGCAGAGGGCTGGGCTTAAAAGAGCCCAAGAGAGGCTGAAGAGAGAAGGCACCCTCAGTGGCAGACTCCAGTTTTAGTCAGGGAATGGGAAGGCTTTTGTTTGTGTTGGTTTTGGATTTGAATACCCCAGTTACAACAGTGTGACTTGGCCAGAGGGCTGAGCCCCTGAAAGTCGACCAAGTGAGGCCAAAAACCTCCAAGGGATGCCAGGAATTGGGGGCAGGAGAAGACTGGAGGATCACACTTAGCCGACAGGAGGCACTTGCTAAAGGTGAGTGTCCTGTCATGCACATCCTATGGGCTAATATTTTAAAATAGTATTGTTGAAGAAACAGTGGATTTTTTTTTCAATTCTATAATTCAATTAATTGTTATTGCTATTTAGACCCTGTTAGTATCAGCTAATGGAGGAACTCAAGTAATATATGTAAAGTGGGTTTCTTTGAGTGTACTTTAAAATAATCCATACATATGCCCAGTGGAGGTTGGCTGTTTTTGTTTTTCATTAGCTGGGTTAAGTATCTTAATTATGGTCTAGTTATTATTTTGGCTCTATTTCTGTCCTAAAAACTGACCTCAACTAGAGAAAACTATACTTTTTGATTCATCTGCCTGTCACCTGTGGAGAAAGGGAAAACCCATTAGTATGGGTAAGTGGAGCTATTTCTGAAGAAATCCATTTTCAGCACTATGGTGTTAATGTTCACTGTGGCCTTTGAACCAAAGGCTTATTTGCTGATTGGACTTTTCATTATTAGCTATTTCTAAACTCTGACTGCATCATGGAAATGCAACTTAGAAGTTAGGAAAGGATTGGCTGCTTTATGAACTTTGAGCATCGTAAACAAGGACTATATTTGACTTTTGTTATCTGTGAAATATGTTCAAGCTGATCTCCCCCCCCTTTCTAATGTTGAGATTAAAATATTAGTCCATGTCTTTCTTATCACTGAACTGCAGTTACATAATGTGTCGATGAATAAATTATCTGATTCTGTTAACCATGGATTTTTAACTCGTACGTACTGTAGTAAGAACTGTCAAGTTTCTCACATGATCAAGCAGTTGAGAACACTTTACACCTTTACAGAACTTTAAAACAAATTAATTTGGCTTCAGATAAATTCATTTTTTATTCCAAAATGTACATAATGTTTCTATATTCTATAAGTTATCCCCTTCTAGGCAGTAATTTTTATGGTGGTCCTGATCTGGTGGAGCTAGCACTTTGAATATTTCTAGACAGCCTTGAACTAGTATCTGGATGTGAGGAAATAGGTAGTAGTGCTGATTAGGGATAGGATTTTTTTTTTCCAAGAGAGAGTTTCATGGTCCTGATTTCCTTAGTGTCCCCCCTCCCCACCTCTCTTCCAGGTAACTTAAAATGTGGCTGGAAATGGTCTTGTCTGGGTTTTGTGTATTGTGTTCTGGAATAGATGCATAGATTCCAAGGCCAGAAGGGACCATGGTGATAATCTAGTCTGACCTCCCATGTAGTACAGACCATAGAACTTCCTCAAAATAATTCTTAGAGCAGATCTTTTTAGAAAAACATCCAATCTTGATTTAAAAGTTCCAAGTAGTTCCAATGGATAACTACACTCTTTGTTAAACATGTATGCCTTATTTCAAATCTGAATTTACCTAGCTCCAGATCATGTTCTGACTTCGTCTGCTTGATTAAAGAGCCTATTATTAAATGTGTTCCCATGCAGGTACTTGTAGACTGTAGTCAAGTCATCCATTAACCTTCTCTTTGTTAACCTAAATAGATTGCGCTCCCTGAGTCTCTCAGTATAACGCACTTTCTAATTCTTTAATCACACTCATGGTTCTTCTCCGAACCCTCTCTAATTTATCATCATCCTTCTTGAATTGTGGACTCCAGAACTGGACACAGTATTCCAGTAGCAGTCTCACCAGTGCCAAATTCAGAGGTAAAATAACCTCTCTACTTTTACTCTAGATTCCCCTCTTTTTACATCCAAAGATTACATTAGTCCCTTTGGCCACAGTGTCACACTGGGAGCTCATGTTTAAATAATTAATTATCCACCACTTCCTCCAAATTTCTTTCATAGTCACTGCTTCCCAGGGTGGAGCCCCCCATTCTATAAGAATGGCCTCCATTCTTTGTTCTTGGATATATATGTTTACATTTAGCTATATTAAAATACATATTGTTTGCTTGATCCCAGCTTTCCAAGCAATCTAGATAGCTCCATATCAGTGACCTGTCCTCTTCATTATTTACGACTTCCCCATTAATTATATTATCCTCCATTTAATTCTTTATTAGTCAAATCCTGTATTATCTTGCCTACGATTGATGTCAGACTAATAGGCCTATAATTATCTGGGTCATCCTGATACCCTTTTTAAATATTAGCACAACACTAGCTTTCTATCAGTCTTCTGGAAATTCCTCAGTGTTCCAAGACATATTGAAAACTCCTGGATGCAAGTTATCTGGACCTGCTGACTTTGAAATTTTCAAACTTTAGTAGCTGCTGTTTAACATCCTCCTGAGATACTAGTGGAATGGAGGGAATGTTATCATAATCATATGATATGACTACATCTGTTATATTCCCCACAAATATAGAACAGAAAAATGTATTGAACACTTCTGCCTTTTCTGTATTATTGATAATTCTACCACTTTTTAATCAATATGTCCTTCTTCCTAAGTTGTGGGACTGTAGCTTTTTAGACATGTTTAAATATGCTTTACTAAAACTCCCAATTATTATTACCATTTTTCTGATTAAGTTCTTCCACCCAGCTGATTTGGCTCATAACTGTTTTCAGCTTTGTGAAATTGGCCCTACTAACGCATGGGGTGTGTGTACACGCACAATCACTGGTCTGGGCTTTTTTCTGTCTGCACATAGTTGGTGTGCATGGCACCATATGCAGATCTATTTTGTATTGTGAAATTTTACAGATTAGCATTTATGGGACATTAAATTTATTCTTGCCACGACAAAAAGAACTTTGGAAACATCATTATTATAAATTTGGAAGTTAGATTGCCAACAATGTTTAATGATGCAGCATGTTTGAGAAAATGCCATCTCTCTTACACTCTAATCATTAGGAAGCATCTGCCAATGTGTTTAAACAGTGAAATTAAATAAGTGACTACACCATAGTTGCCTTCATAAATGATTAGTTAACATTTACTATTAGGAAATACACTCCATGAATAGCAGTGTGTGCATTTCCAAGTCTTATGTCCTAAAACATGGTGTCAGTATGCCGTTCCTTATTCTCAGATTTTCCTTTTAAGGGTCTCATTTTATTCAGTTTAATTTCAGTATCATGTCAGAAGCATTTCCTCTTCTATACTGACTAGATTTAATATCCTTTTAAAGAAAATTGTTCCTGGCAATACATAGCAAGCTTTTTAATGACTGAGTTGTAAAGTTCTGGGGGGAGAGGGAAGAAAGAAGAGGGCTTATCCTGGAAATGTGGATCTCAAGATCTAATAGTAAGCTTTTTTAACAAAAGCTACTGTGTTAATTTGACTTTTGGACTTTTATTTCTATAGAGGATTGTGATGGGGTGGATAGGCCCTACACTAGCAATGAGGGGGCTAATGAGGCAGAATAGCCCCCTCACTGCCAGTGTAGAGCCTAAGGAAAACATGTGGACCCACTTGACCCTGCTCTGTTACACCTGCAGGGTTACACAATGTCAGGTGTGGAGAGGGGAGTTAAAGGAAGGAAAACTAGGACAATTCAGGGCTGATCAATCAGAATTATGCTACTTCCTTAACAAGGGAAGCCTGGTTCCAGTGAAGAGCCTGGGGCAGCTTGCTACCTGAATGAGCTATTTGGAGGATGGGACAAAGACGCCCAGGAAGACTGACTAAAAGAGACTAGCCACAGGAAGACAAGTCCAGAGCTGAAAGGCAGGGTCCTGCCAATAAATCTACAGATGACCCCATTTTTAAAATTGTTTTCCTTTTTGGTTTTGGACTCTTACACCCTGAAAGGGGTAGGGACTCAAGAGTGCCATGATCAGAGGGCTATTGCACAACATCACCAAATCTGTGAAGGGTGAGACAGAGAGGTGAGTCAGGCCCTGACAGGCCAGAAGTGGGCTCTCCCTAGACAGCCTGGTTACATTTATATGCATCATAATTTCTACATTTTTGTTCAACCTTCTTAGTTTTCTTTTTCTTTTTGTTCCCCCCAAATAGTCTACTCCTTAATTCAAGTAGGCTGAGACATTTAGGCCTTGTCTGCACAGTGCAGGAGTGCAAGCTAGAAGGGTGTGAATTCTAAATCACACCATGTTGCACACTAACTGGCCCATATAGACCCTCCTGGCATGCACTAAACATTCCCTAGTGCATGTTAATGTAGTGCTGTCCAGTAGGGTCTACAAAGGCTAGTTAGAGTGCAACACATTGGTGTGCTTTAGAATTCACACCTCTCTAGTCCGCAGTGCCACACTGTATAGAGAAGCACTTAATCTGAACTGTCTGGAACTAGGCCAATTTAAAGGGGTTGTGCTCAGTCTTTCTCTGGAAAGATGTAGCAAATTTACAGTGGCACTAATTGGCAGAGTCTCACAGTATGTTAGAGTTTCAGATTTCCCAACCTAATCTATGCTGGGAAAGGACTATAAAAGACATCTTGCAGTAAAAAAGATGTGTATTAAACTAAAAGAGGAACTCTCTCCCGAAAACCTATTTTTGGGAGAATTCCAGAGGATACAACCAAATTTCATAATTGTTGACTGAGTGAACAACAATTAGTCATTCCTGTTTTACCAATGGTAAATGACAGATCTGTTCTGAACTCTCCCATTTCAAGTAATAAACTAATTAGTAGTAGTAAATGTTGAGATTTAGTTGGTCATAGTGAACATTAAGAAATGAACACTTGCTGGCTGTTACCAATAGCATCTGAAATTCTACAGGTATGCCAGACCCAAAGCCTACTGTAATCAGCTGAAAGACTGCCATTGGCTTAAATGGGCTTTTGTTCAGGCCTTTATTTCCTCTCCCAAGTATAAAGAAAAATAGCGACATTCATTCTAAAGCTACCAGAAATCATCTGATATTAAACAAATGCTGCTAACATTAGACTGTATATTCTACATTGTAAATGTCTTTTCACTGCTATTTAGGTGTTTCAGATTAATGACTATATACTTGTTAATACTTTATTCAACAAAATGATATTGTTGTAAGCATGTTGCAGTGGAGCAACTTGTAGAGAAATGTACTACTCAACATAAATATGGGTGGCAGAGCCATGGTCTTAATGAATGATTCCAGAGTCTATTTTTATTGAATGGAATTAAGTTCACAAAGTAGTGATTCTTTAAGAGTTTATTGTGTTTTCTTTCTTAGTACTACACAGTAATTAATCAAGGTGAGAGAAGCACCTAATTAAAATAAATGCTGATTCACGGGACCTGTATTTAAGCTAATATTTTACTAAATGTGTAATTGTGAGGCAAATACCGCAACCATCACTTCACTTCTAGTAACTAATTGCTTGCTATCTTAGACTTGGTCTACACTTAAAAATAGATCAACCTACCTAATCGCTCAGGGCTGTGAAAAATTTTGCACCTTATGCAACATATTTAGATCTCCCTAACCCCCCTGTAGACACAGCTAGGTCGGCAGAATAATAATTTTTCCATTGACCTAGCTACTACCTCTTTGAGAGATGGATTAACTATAAAGCTGTCCTAAATTGTTGTCCTTCATAACTGAAGATGATGCAGAGCATGGTATTACATCTTATGAGTACAGTTGTGGCTAAATAGGCTGCTGCATGAGTGGCAGTCCTTTCCACATTGAGTGCATACGTAGCTTGATATCGAGGAAGGGATTACAGTCTGTGCCTGCTAAATCTACTGCTGTTTACATCATGGCCTCTGCCTCAGGATCCATGCAGTGATTAACCTCAAACTGAGTAACCCCATTGTTGACTGCTGCTCACCAATGTGATCTGTCTGTTGCTGACACTCCCAGTAGTTATCATCAATGCTGCACTGCTTCAAGTTATGCTTCAGGGTCCTTGAAGCATTTCTTCTGGCTGCCTAGTTTGCAGTTACCCACTTTCACTTTGCCATAAAGCAATTGCTTTAGCATTCTGGTGTCATCCATCCTCAACACATGACCAGCCTAACATAACTGTATCCAAAGAGCATGGTTTCAATCCCTGTGGAGTGGCTGCATTCCAAACCTCATCATTGGTAATTTTATCCTGCCATTTGACGTGGAGTATGGCACGCAGATGTCATAAAAGGAACTCATCTAAAAGCTTGATGTGATGCCGGTAGCAGGTCCATATCTCGCAACAACAAATTGGAAAGCACAACTGCTTTACAGACTCTTAGTTTCATTTGAAACTTAATACCATGTTGCTGCCAGACTCTGACTGACAGTCTGCCAAATGATGAACTGGCTTTGTTGATGTGACTTGTCAGCTCCTTGTCTATAATAGCATCATTCAACAATGTGTTGCCAAGATAGCAGAAGTGAGTAACCACATTCAGCTGTGCGTTGCTGATGGTTTCATGTAGGGTTTCTCTGGCGCAGGTTGATATGTGACTTCAGATTGTCATCCCATACCTTTTTCAAGACTCTGTGAATCTGGCCTAGTCAACTGTATCTCTTCTTGAGTATGTGCATCTTGAGCAGAGGTGGGCAAACTATGGCCCATGTGCCACATCTGGCCCATGGGATCCTCCTGCCCGGCCCCTGTGCTCCTGGCCTTGGAGGCTACCCCCAACCCCTCCCCTGCTGTTTCCCCTCCCCCGCAGCCTCAGGTCACTCCACTGACAGCGCAGTGCTCTGGGTGGCGAGGCTACAAGCTCCTAGGGCAGTGCAGCTGCAGAGCCCGGCCTGACCCGGTGCTCTGTGCTGCGCGGTGGCGTGGCTGGGTCCTGCCAGGCAGCTCAGCTGTAGCGCCGCCAGTCACCGGTGCTCCAGGCAGCGCGGTAAGGGGGCAGGGAGCGGGGAGGTTGGATAGAGGGCAGAGGAGTTCGGGGGGTAGTCAGGGGGCAGGGCAGTCAGAGGGCAGGGAACAGGGGGGTTGAATGGGGGCAAGGGTCCCGGGGGGGCAGTCAGGAAGGAGGGGGCGTTGGATGGGGCGGCATGGGGCAGTCAAGGGCAGGGTTTCTGGGGGCAGTCAGGGGACAGGGAGAACGGGTGGTTGAATGGGAACAGAGGTCCCAGGGGGGCAGTCAGGAATGAGAGGAGGGGTTGGATGGAGCAGCAGAGGGCAGTCAGGGGCGGGGGTTCCGGGGGTGGTCAGGGGACAGGGAGCGGGGGGGGTGAATGGGGCAGGAGTCCCAGGGGGGCTGTCAGGGAACGGGGGGGTTGGATGGGGCAGGAGTCTCGGGGGGGGCAGATAGGGGGTGGGGGCCAGGCGAAGCCTGGCTCTTTGGAAAGGCACAGCCTCCCCTAACTGGACCTCCATACAATTTCCAAAACCCGATGCAGCCATCAGGCCAAAAAGTTTGCCCGCCCCGATCTAGAGGCACACAGCATTGGCATACAGCAAGTCACGATTGGTTGCCTGAAAGACTTTTGTGGAAGATCACAACCTATTCAGATTGAATAATTTTCCAGACAATAGGAAATGTATCCAAATACAGGCATTCAGGTTTCTTGTAGCATCATTGAGCATTACTGCATAGAAGAGATTGAACAGGATTGAACCAATTATGCAGCCCTGCTTAATACCATTAATGATAGGAAATGGGTCAGACAGAACACCATGTAAACAAACTCATCTGAGCATTCCATTACAAAATAGCCTCAGTGTTGATGAATTTTTCTGGGTAATCAAACTTACATAATAGTTGCCAAAGACCAAATCTACTGATGGTGTCAAATGCTTTAGCCAGGTCAATGAAGACCATATTAAGGTTATGTTGCTGTTCTCTGCATTTCACCTGCTTCTGACAAGCTACACATGATTTCTGTTGATCCTTGCGTTGGCCTGAAATCACATTGTGACTCCGATAACATGCAACTAATTATGTTGCACAGCAGATGATTAAAGAGTACTTTGGCCAGAACTTTTCCGGTGGTGGGGAGAAATGAGCTACCATAATTAGTTGCCACAGTAGGACTTTCCCCTCTCCTCTTGTATATGGTGACAGTGGTGGTATCTTTGAAATCTTGTGGTACATATTCTTCAGTACTCCATATATTGAGTCCATACAGTCACCTCAGCAAGGTCTCACCTCCGTACTTTATTTCTACAGAAACACCATCAGATCCAGGGGCCCTACAGTCCTTCATGGCGCTGATTGCAGTGCTGACTTTGTCAAGGGATGGGGCT
The DNA here is from genome assembly GCF_028017835.1 of Emys orbicularis. Lineage (NCBI taxonomy): Eukaryota > Metazoa > Chordata > Testudines > Emydidae > Emys > Emys orbicularis. Next base: position 89,546,686 of record NC_088687.1, on the reverse strand, counting down.
GCGTCCATGTTGTCATCGCACATTGGCTGATCCACTACTCTTACTATTGCCTTGTCTACAATGTTGGACAATATGTTCAGAAAATCACTGATATGCTGTCGCCACCTCTAAAGGGTTTCTCCTCTCTGTGTTTAGTGTTAGACTGTCTTCACTCTTCAAAGTAATTGTTGTTGTGTGTAGGACCATATATGTCAGGGGTCGGCAACGTTGGCACGCGGCTCGCCAGGGTAAGCACCCTGGCGGGCCGGGCCAGTTTTATTTACCTGCTGACGTGGCAGGTTCGGCCGATCGCGGCCCCCACTGGACGCGGTTCACCGTCCCGGGCCAATGGGGGCGGCGAGAAGCGGCGCGGGCGAGCGATGTGCTGGCTGCGGCTTCTCGCCGTCCCCATTGGCCCGGGACAGCGAAGGGTGCTTACCCGGGCGAGCCGCGTGCCAACGTTGCCAACCCCTGATATATGTCTTTCAAATCAGCATAGAAGTCTTTGGTGTCATGACAGTTGGCCTAGCCCTGGATTGTATTGGCCTTGGCATTCCAGTATTGATCCACATGTCTCTAAAATTAGATTGGATGTCATGTCACAGATTCCTCTATGATGTTGTTGTGCCTACCGTGACCTGGAATGGAAGAATTTGTCAGTGCATCTCCTGTTTTTTAGTGAATAGCATAATTGGTTTTATAAGAATGACCCAGAAATACAGTGATCTTTACTGTACCCAAGGTGGTGTAAGCAACTTCATATACAGTATCACAAAGTCACACACTCACTATTTATATTAGCACTAGTATTCAAGCCAACAGGTTGGCTAGTGCCATGGCACACACCTGCATGAAGTATCTAATGCCAGTGACAAATGCTGTGACTCTGCTACTATCACCACTGGCTGCCAGATAGCCTTGTTTAGGTGAAAAGGAGGTTGCATGCATAAGTTCTCCCTGATGATGCATAGCCTCTCTACCTTGCAGTACCTCTGAGTCAAAGCACCTGGTAACTGGGCCCTCGCGTGACCAGGCTGATTCTGCAAGAGAGCTTGGATTAGGATGGATCCCCAGAGGTGCAATGAGCAGGTGCACCAGTGTGTGGAATACACCTTGACATTCATTAATCCATGCCTCCAGCTACCAGGCCAGTAGCAAAGACCGCTGCAGTTTGTGACAGATGAGTGCTACATTCTACAGTGGTATAACAAGCACACGCAGGCACAGCAGTTGTCCACTACTATAGAGGGTGTATAGAATGATTCTATAACGACATCCACAGACTGCACACTCACCCATGCCAGTCGTCTTGTGAATGCATGTCCCTAGAGTTCAGGAGAATAGGCGAGAGTGTATGAATAGTGCAGTGCAAGTCATCACCACCAAACAACTTATGTGCTTTGATGATAGCGCAAGGTCCTCCAGTAATGGATGAGTGGTGAAGCAATAGTCATGGTGATGCTGGTGATCATAGTCACAGACGTACATGAAGGTGGCCCCTGACACTGGTCACTTGGCAGTAGCAGCACAATTCAGCAACATCTTGGGTATCCGAGTAGCTCTAGTCAGCATTAAACTGCTCATCCCATACAGGGAAGGGGCTAGGAAAGGTTATCTAAAAATTTTCTGCATAGAGCCTGATTAGATAACTGCTTCTGGAAAGTTGTGCACCTAGGTGGTCAGAAAATGAACAAACTTACAATAGCTTTGTAGAATGTTAGGACTCTGTGTGACAATCCTACCGCCAGCCTACCTGAGAGAGGCACAGAACTAGTTGCAGAAGTACTGGCCAGGTATAGGATCAACATCGCCTCACTGCATGAAACCGGACTCGCCAACAATGGGTAACTCACAGAGATCAGTGAAAGGTACATGCTCTTCTGGTGAGGCTGCTGGTCCACAGAGCCAAAACAATCTGGTGTTGTTAGCTTTGCCATTAGCAACTCCATTGCTGCCAAACTCAAAAGTCTACCTAAAGGAACAAGTGATCATCTTATGTTTCTACTGTTGCCATTGAAACACAAGCGCTGACGATGCTAGCGTACCGCTGTCGGAGAATGCTGCTTCCACACCGCTTACACTCCCTCCATGACAAATGCCGACAGCGAGAAACAGAAGTTCTACAGTGACTTAGACAAACTCGTATCCACCCTGGTGTCAGATAAACTGATCATCAGGGGGACTTTACTTCCAACCGCTGCATTAATGCAGTAACCAAGCAGCACACCACTGGATAGCCTGGGATTGGGAAGGAGAATAGCAGTGGAACTCTGCTACTCACTGAGTGAATCAGGCAGCAACTAGAAATCACATACCTTTTCTACCTACCAGACAAAAACAGAACATCATGGATGCACCAAGATCCAATGGCATCTTATTGATTATATCATCTGATAGTGAGTTCTACAGAATGTATGAATCACGACAGCCATGTGCAGGACAGACTGCTGGATAGACCATTGCATAATCTGCTCCAAACTGTTGTTAGTAATACAATCAGTGCATCACAGTTCATCATATAAACTAATCAGCTGGCTTAATATAAAATTATTACAAGATGAAGCAACATGAGCACAGCTCTGCAACAATATCACTGCAGTTTATCTGATCTTGTTGTCTTGACTGCTAGTGCTGTGGATTAATTATACTGACTGAAAACCCCGTTCTGTCTATGTAGGACTCATCTATGCTACAGCACCACAGCTGCAGTGCAGCGCTGTAGCCGTGCCGCTATCGCTGGAGTAGTGAAGACCTACCCCTAAGTACTTTAAAAGCATTGAAGTAGAACTACATTTATCTAAAGGTATCCAGGGACACCTAAAACAGTTGGATAAACAAAATATCAAGATGACTGAGGTGTTTAATACCTATTTTGCTTTAGTCTTCACTAAAAAGGTTAATGGTCAACACAATATTAACAAAATGGGGGAAGGAACACACACCAAAATAGGGAAAAAACAGAATAAAGACTATTTTAGATAAGTTAGATGTATTCATGTTGGCAGGGCCTGATGAAATTCATCCTAGAGTACTTAGGGAACTAGCTGAAGCAATCTCAGAACCATTAGCAATTATATTAAAAAACTCATGGACGATGGGTGAGGTACCAGAGGACTGAAGAAAGGCAATCTTTAAAAAGGGGAATGAAGAAGACCCAGGGAATTATAGGCTGATCAACCAACTTCGATACCTGGAAAGATACTAGAACAAATTATTAAACAATTAGTTTGTAAGCACTTAGAGGATAATTGGGTTATAAGCAATAGCCAGCATGGATTTGTCAAAAACAAATAAGGCCAAGCCAACCTAATTTTTTTTGACAGAGTTATTGGCCTAGTGGCTAGGAGGGAAGTAGTAGATGTGATATATTTTGATTTTCAGTAAAGCTTTTGATCCAGTCCCACGTGGCATTCTCATAAGCGAACTACGGAAATGTGATCTAGATGAAATTACTATAAGGCTTTTTTACCCAGTTGTTTACCAACATACCCAAAGAGTAGTGGTCAATGGCTTGCTGTCGGACTGGGAGGTGTATCTTGTGGAGAACCTCAGGGGACAGTTCTGGGTCCGGTATCACTCAATATTTTCATTAATGACTTGGATAATGGAGTAGAGAGTATGCTTATAAAATTTGCAGATGACACCAAATTGGGAGACGCTGCAAGCACTTTGGAGGACAGGATTGGAATTCAAAATGACCTTGTTGAATTCAGACCAGTTCGCCAGTGAATCAAGATGAAATTCAATAAAGCCCAGTAATGCATTTAAGAAGGGAAAAAATCAACTACAAAATGGGGAATAACTGGTTACATGATAGGACTGTTGAAAAGGATCAGGGGGGTATTGTAGATAACAAAATGAATGAGTCAACAATGCAATGCAGTTGTGAAAAAGGCAAATATCTGTTTGGCACTGGTGAGGCCTCAACTGGAGGACTGGGTACCCTTGAGAAAATATGTGGACAAATTGGAGAGAGAGTCCAGAGGAGAGCAACAAAAATGATAAAAGGTTTAGAAAGCTTGACATATGAGGAAAGGTTAAAAAAATGTTTAGTCTTGAGAAAAAAGACTTGCGAGTGGGGAAGGACCTGATAAAAATCTTCAAATATATTAAGGGCTGTTATAAATTGGACAGGGGTCAATTGTTCTCCATATCTGCTGACAGTAGAACCAGAAGTATTTGGCTTAATCTGCAGCAAGGGAGACTTTGGTTAGATACTGGGGAAAATATTCTAACTATAAGGGTATTAACCTCTGGAACAGGCTTCCAAGGGAGGTTGTAGAATCTCCATCATTTGAGGTTTTTCAGAACAGTTGGACGAACACCTGTCAGGCCTGGTCTAGGTTTGCTTGGTTCTGCCTCAGTATAGGATTCTGGATTAGATGACCTCTTGAGGTTCCTTCCAGCCCTCTACATTTCTAGCTCCAATTCATATAATTGGAAGTACTGGTTAACTAGTGTTCACTTAACCAGGGTTCTGCTAAACATTACTTCTAAACTACAGTACAGAATCTATACTATGCTTGGCCTATTGGCAACAGTTGTACAAGACCCTCACTAAATGATGTTAATGCATTTTGCATTCATGGTTAGCATCTGGAAGTCCCAGTACCTAATGCCAAGCATTGTAAAACGTGAATCCTAATTTGCTTATACAACATGTAAAAACTGATAGAGGCTTGATGTTTTGGTATTGATATTAAAATCTTGGGTTCAGGATGTCAGATATAGTTTAATTAGAAACTATTTTAAGGCAACTTTAGTGATTATGTAGTTTCATTTGATCTAAATCTTATCAAGGTATTCCAAGTATCTATCACTATGGTACCTACAAACTTAAGTATTTTCTCGCAGTAAGCTGTACAATGCCCTGCCACTGTGTCTCCACCCTGACCTCGAGCCTATACCTCTATGGACAAAATCAGTTGGGCAGGAGTGTTCCACCTGGCCCAGGATCCATTATTTCTATAGACATTCAACCTGGATAGTGTTTTTGTATTGATGTAATAGAGGAATTTCTTACTGTTGCAGTATGCCAGCTGAGAGAATCTGCCATTCCTAGCAGGTAGTGTTCACTACCTCATTTTCAGTTTCATTTGTTCCCATTCCCATTAAAAGCAGTAATGGTTAATTAATTCTACTGTATAGTATTAATCATTGCAGACACCTCTTCTCTAGAAATGATTTACCATCAATACATTTCACATAGTTTTCTGAGCGGCCATCAGACAATTACTTTTTGTTAGTAGCAAGCCTGTCTGAATTTCACCTAGGGAAAAGAGGTTGCTTACTGGTCATCTCATGCATCTGAATTTTAAGCAATAAAGACTAAAGCATTCTAAGTTGCCACAATAGTGGGGTTATTTTAACCTGTTCAATTGTGTTAATTCTGTTTCCATTCCACATGCATTCTTTCACAGCCATGTCTTTCTATATGCTTGTCTGGGTTATATGTTGACAGTGGGCTGGATTTTATTTGACAGCTTTGTATCAGCTCCTAGACTCATAGACTTTAAGGTCAGAAGGGACCATTATGATCTTCGAGTCTGACCTCCTGTGGCCAACGCAGGACACAGATTCTCACTCACCCACTCCTGTAACAAACCCCTGACCTATGTCTGAGCTATTAAAGTCCTCAACTTGTGGTTTAAAGACTTCAAGGTGCATAACTTCCCCAATTTTTACTGCCCCAGTGTATTGTCCTATCTGCTCAGTAGGCTTCAGTTACATTCTGTCCAAAGATTACTAGCCTGGACTCCTTGGTATGTGGCACTCTGTTGGCTTTTATTTGATTGTAGACTTAAAGCTTTTTGAGGTAGTTATTGACTCAAATGATTATTTTAATTGTGGTAGGTGAGTGGTGAATTTTAGTGTCCATGAGTGAGGATACCTGACACACTGATTGGCCCCAATACAAATAACCTACTGTGCATGTACTGTATACAGCGGTAGTCATATCGTCTGTGATGGTCAGCTACTTTCAATCATCTAAATTAGGATGTTAATTTCAGATTTTTCAAAGACATATGGTTAGTCTCATTACCAAGCCCCACATTGGTTTCTACAGCACTTTACAACTTTGGGAGTTTCTATTTGTGCATGATGCACAGATCCAAACATCTGTTAATAAAATGAGTCTTTTGAGACCCTCCCTTATAACTACAAATAGGCAGATCTAATATTACAAAGCAACAAATCTGTTAGACAAACTGTAGGGATTTGCTTCTTTGCTGGCACAAACTCGTGTTGACAGCTAGGGTGTTTGAGTCTCAGAAAACCCCATTCTTGAATTCACAAAACTGCACTGTTTTTTAAAGTGTTAGAATAGTATATAATCCATTTGAATAATAAACACACTTTTCTGCATCACTGTGCATCTGTTCCTGAAAATATAAAATAAAAAGATGGCACTTATGTTCCTCTAATTATATTTCTTAGAATGATTCCAATTTGTGCACTACAACTCCTGTTCAAAGTATTCAGCTTTATTTTGCATCAGACTTTTTCCAATAAGGTGCATAAATAAGATTCTGAGATAATGATATACTTTCCCTTACAACAGTGGGATTGTTAACATTTAATCAAATGTTGCTGAACATCATATCAAGCTGTTTAAAAACTGTAAGTGTACAATACAAATCCTAAATGTAGATTTGTAACCATAAATGTCAGGTTTCCTTAGATTAAGAGAACTGAACTCCTATAGCCAGTACATACGCTGAGCAAAAGTAGGATAGAGTGCTGGATTTTGGAAAAGCCTTGGGTTGAAAAATGTTATTTTGAGCATGTAAATAGGCCTGGTGTGGGTTCTCCACATCATAAGGGGGCAGAAAGAAGGGTTGAAGGAAAACCAATTAACAGTAGCTCCCCTCCCCACTACCTTTTACCTAAACTCATATTAGTCTCTTCCATTAGTTGTCTCTGCTGTGACATCACTGACTTTGGCCTCATAGGTGAATAGCATGTAACCTTTCAGCAATTTACCATTGAGTAGCCTGTTCCTGCCCTATCTATGTCACTTCTGAGTTTGTCCCCTACTCTCTCTAAAAGAAGAGATTCCTGCTGATTCCCTCAACAACTTCAAATTTGGATCTCAGCATTAACTGGAATAAATGTCAATTTTATAATCTAGAATTACCGAACTGACACTTGTCTTTTAAATGGAAACATTTAAGAGTCCTTGTTTGGAAGGGAGAGGAGGAGATACACTATCTGAATGCTGGAGGTATTATGCCTACATCAGGAGCTAGCAAAGTGCCTTGAAAGGTGCTGGAAACAATGTAGACCTTAACCAACTTTTGAAGAGTTGAAGCACCCTTAGTCTGCCCAGACATACCCCATCCGGAGTATTCAGTGTTGAAAGCAGCACAAGTACTCTAGTTCCCTCTCACCCCACCTTTGTACTTGGGAAGCAGTGGTTCTAGCATTATGGTTGTTAGAACATAAGAATGGCTATACTGGTCAGATTAATGGGACATCTAGCCCGGTTTCCTGTCTTCTGACAGTAGCCAGTGCCAGATGCTTCAGAGACAAAGAACAGAACAGGGCAATTTCTAGTGATCCATCCAGTCCCAGCTTCTGGCAGTCCAACGTTTAGGGACAACCAGAGTATGGGGGGACACCCAGGACCATCTTGGCTAATAGCCATTGATGGACCTGTCCTCTATAAACTTAAGTCTTTTTTGTTGTTTTGTTTGTTTCCTGTGATGGAGCTCCAGGACAGAAGCAAATAATCCCTACACCTTTTCCCCTTCTTCATTGACCAGCATTGGGGCAGTGATCATATGACCTAATATACTTCCTAGAACTAGAAAAGCTGAAATTTAAAGACAAATGGAAACATTGCAAAGGTTGAAATACTAGGGTTCTGGCATTTGAGTGGTTAAAGAATTTATCAAATCTGCAAATATCTACAAACTGCTGTTTTTTTCTGTGTTCTTGTGTGATAACAGCATCAAACAGGTTTAGAAATTTAAATAGTGAATGTAGAATTGTTTTTGTTTACTTTAACAGAATGCAAAATTATGGTAATTGGTGGTAGATATGCTGAAAAATGTAATCTAAAGATATATTATTTTAACATGATGATAAAATAAAATAAATGAGAAACTCAGTAGCATCACGGAGGGAAGGAGTCAGTAAGGGAAGCTAGCTTTCTTGGAATGGAAATCCTTAGACATTTAAAATGACTTTCTTAATATATTGGGCCAAATTCATCTCTGGTGCATTCACTTTAGTGGTTAGGTTGCCTTGTGAATACAAAATGAAATAGCACGGTTAGCTTTGCGGATATTGATAAAAGGAACTTCCTTCAAAGGAACAATGTAAACACTGAATACTCTCATGGGGGCGAATATGATAGTCTGCTAGCCTATTATGTTTTTTCTTTGACTTCCCCCAACCTAGAAAATAAGTTGAAAGGCTTTAGTATCACAAAATTGTTACTTAAAAGGAGTTTCTTAGGATAACAGTTGTGTGTAGCTGAGTTGAGGAAGATTAAATTACTGAAAGAGAGCTCCTGCAAAAAAGGCATGTAAGCCTTGTAAAAAGGAGATGGAGGAAGATCAGAATGAATGTAGGAGAAATATATTCACCACAGTACTTTTTAAAGCTGTTGGCATTATTATTATTTGTTCATTATTGTTCAACATTTTAAAACAGTAGGCAAAACCTAAAATCACATTAAAAGATTTTTCATGAATTTGCTAATATATTTAGTCATATTCTACCACTCTTCCATTCACTGAGTAGGACCATGCACCATGAATAGTCCCAAATGGGGTACCTAACAAAATTAAGGTTGGCAGAATCTTGCCCACAGAAAGCAACTGGTAAAACTTAAGGTCAGATTCTGCCTGGCCTTTGCATGCTGCACAATGGGTGGTAAGACTCAAGTAGCTTTCCCTCACTTAACCTATAACACAGCACATGTAAGGGATAGGGATAATTGAACTCCCTATACTCTGAGGAGACCAAGAAATGCCCCAACCCTACTTTTCTGTGGGCACATAGTGCCCCAAAAGGGGCAGAGAGGATGGAGGAGGAGTCAAGGTCATGTAGGGTGACCAGATGTACCGATTTTATAGGGACAGTCCCAATATTTGGGGCTTCGTCTTATATACCTCTCACCTCCTATCCTGATTTTTCACACTTGCTATCTGGTTACCCTAAGGTCATGATCATGCAGTGCCTATACTTCCCGCACTGTTGCAGTGGAGTGGGGGTAAGCTGTACCTCATAAAGGGGTATGGCAGTGACCCCTGTATGCTTGGATGACTCTTGCTGTGTGTTGCTGGAGTGCGATATTTGGCAATTGCTTGTCATTCCTAAGGGTGCTGTTGTGTAGAGTTTCACATGGTTCACATTATATTATAACTAATTACTTCAAAATTTTAAAACATGACTACATGTGCCCATCCGCTGTCCTGGGCCCCTCTACCATAACTTAAAAATCACAACATTAAAAAAGGAGTACCCCTAAATATATCATCTCAGCCCATGCCCTCAGCAGCCTTAACAAAGAGCAGAGCAAAACAAAAACAAATAAAAAGGGCTTTGTAACATTCTCAAAATGTTAACAAATCTGGGCTGTGGCAGACAAAGGGACTAACAGGCAAATAACACTGTTTTCAGTGCTCTGACAATACCCAGCTTTATAGCTATTTCTCCTAATCCAGCCACTGATGTTGAACACCTGGCCCAGGGTTTGAATGAGACTGGGGCTTGGTTGAATCTTAATCTAGGTAAAGACACAGGTACAACCAGAAGCTATGGTAAGGTATATACCTGTGCTTTAGATCTGTGTGTGTCCATGTCTGTTCCAGCAGTGTCATATGCCCAGCTGTTCTTAAACACTTGTATAGCATCAATGTCCAGCAACCCTTTTTTTCATGTGTTCATCTTGTTAGTAAACTGCACCTATTTCATTTGGATGCAAACCCTACCATTGTGATCCTTGCCTTTTACCACAATGCATCTGCTCAGTTTTTAAGCAATGTAACTTGCAGGAGGGAGTATGTGATCTCAGTAGTCCAATATATCCACTGCTGGCTCATGAGGGCATCTCCCTCTGCATTGTCCAACACATCCTCCACAAAGGACAGATTAAGCATGATAGAATAAGACTATAAAGGCAGTGGTGTAAAATCTAAGTTAGGTCTGACAGACCTCAGCTCATTGAATTCAAGCAATTCTATGCGGAGCACATAAAGTCATTTTCTTCCCCTCCACTAGAGTAACTGTATAGTTAAGACTGACAAACTGTTTCAAAACATGAGTTAGTCTGGGGTTAAGAAGCTATCCTCATTGACACTCTACCCAAACAACTTCCCATTTTAACCCTCTGCCTGCTTTGCCAAAAGGAGAAAGTCACCAGAATTCTTGCTCCTAGAAATCTGAGCATGTGTATGGTTTACAGAGTCCCCATTTTCACAGAACCTAGACCTTCTTTCTCTTTGTAGCTTAAAATTTCTCGCAGGTATTCAAGATTTGTTTTAAATATTCTGTACTTTTTTTTTAATTTTGTATAAATAGAGTATTAGATAATCAGCTCTGATGGCTGAGAATGTAATTAAGAAAATACAGTATAATATGGAAAATACAAATCTTGATATTATTACAATATTCTGCTCGTGACAGCTTTCAAATATGTTTTCATTTCAACATTGTTTGCAGTGTTGTTGTAGCCATGTTGGTCCCAGGATACTGAGAGACGAGCTTTCAAACTATGCAGAGTTTTTCAGGTCTGACCTGAAGAAGAGCTTTGTGTAGCTTGAAAGCTTGTCTCTCTCACCAGAAGTTGCTGCAGTAAAAAATATTACCCACCCCCTTGTTTCTTCCATTTCAGTGTTTCCAGCATGGTAAAATGTGTAACAAATGTACTTCTCATTTTTTTAAAAAGGAGAAATATCCTTCAGAACTTAATTAATTAAAAGAACCCCATATGATAAGAGGTTAGTAAATTGAGTGGAGTTTAGTGCTCCCCACCCCTAGAATAATTTGATTCCCCCACACAGGCTAATTCAAGCATAAAATTCATGCTGCTTTATTCAGGTAACCACACTGGAGACAATTGTGGCAACTGAAATATGCAATCATGTTTAAATTTTAATGTGGGCTATCCTTGATGCTAATTGAATTGCCTCAAGGACTAAAATATAACTTCGAGGCCTTGTTTCAAATTATTGTGTTTCTCCTTTATTTACATAGTTTAATGGGGAGAAAGGAAGGAGCACAATCTACATTTAATATAAGTATTTTACTGAACCATGACACTCTAGAGATCTTAAGCATATGCAGTATTTAGAGAAACTAAATATTTTCCATTGTGGCTATTCTTGATTATCCTTTTGACATAATATATGTATGTGCCATCTCTAATCTAATACTACTAAATATTTAATAAGTTTAGCAATAGCATATAAATACTTAACTCTGCTTTGTAGAAATTTACATGCTCTGAACAAATGTTTGCCACTGACACTTGACATTCTCAGCTCCCATTATTTCAAAGTGATTTATGCCCAAGAATAGCAGAATTTTAAAATCTGAAAGGGACCAGATCTCCAAAATTCTCAAAACTGTTCAGCTGTGGGCCTTATTCAGTCATCACCCCCAGCCTGCCACACTTTTCCCCCATAAACTATGGTGAGGGGTAACGATTCGTTTTTCACTTTTATTTACCTATTAAAATCACTTGTCTAGAACTCCAGGCGCATTAAATACTTTGCATGTGCGTGCTTAAAAATAACCCCCCCAAAATTCAATTGGTTCAGTATCATCAAAAGGGGACTGCAAATAACAGCTTCTTTCCTCAATCCACCCAATCAATCAACATCCACAAGGAGAGCTTGCGGGGTGGGGGTGAGGGTGATATGCAGCATTCAACATTTGATGGGGCTTTTAAGGATCAGAGAAAGAGAATCACAGAGTTGAGGCCCCCTGACTGAAAATACTTTTGACCAATCCCCTCTTTAAGTCAGCAAGTAATAAGTATGAGAGCTTCCCCTGATTGCAGCTGCTATGGAATGACATAAGGAGTGAGGGTAGAATAGGTTAGGAATATTTTGATGCAATGTTTTTTGTTTGGAAAATGCCAGTTTGTCAAAACCAAAACTCTTTTTGCAGCAACATATCAGTTTTGACTAAACTTTCTTCTTGAAGTTTTCTCATGTCCAGGATGCAATTGAGAGAGAGTGAAAGCTAAGAATAGTCAATAGTTCACTGATTAGTGTACTCACCTGGGCTAGGGAAGAGTCAAGTTCAAGTCTGTGCTCTGGGTCTCCCCCACAGAGTTCTGTAATTACTGGGCTATTGAGTTAGTCTCTCCTGTCCAATGAATTTGTAATTATTTATACAAAGTAGAATAGCTCTAACAGGAAAAATTGTGAGAGTGATTCTGTATTCTAATAGGTGGAGCAATGGCTTGGGATATGGGATACTCAGGCTCATGTCTGTATTCTAGAGCAGGGACTTAAACCTGGGTCTGCTGTGTGCCAAGTGAGTGCCCTAACCAGTTGGCTCACCTGGATTGGGTTTTTGGTGATCCCTCTTTTCACAAAAAAATTCAAAGGGTCTCAGTTTTTTGTCTCAATGTGGACCAAAAATAAATACTAAAACCTCAGAATTGTTCATGAACTGGACTTCTTGTTTTCAGGCCAGCCCTAAGTGAAAAGTCTCTAAGGACAAAGGCCCAAACCACTTGCACCTTACATTTTTCCCAGAAGCAAATTGGAAGTCAGTACAGATTTCAGAAAAAAAAGCATAATATGTGGCAGGTCAGAAGTACCATTTTTAAGAAGCAGGCAGCCACAGTCTGCACTAGCTGAAATTTTAAGTACTCTTGAGGCATAGAACCATGTAGAGTGCATTGGAGCAGCTCAGGCTTGAGAAGTCTAAGGTATGGAAAGAAAGAAAATACAAAGTTGCATTCTTCTCACCAAATAGAGGGAAAATGCCACTGCTACCTCCAATAATCTGATAGCTTTACAAACTATATTTTATATTAGATCTAACTTAAAACTGTGGGTACACTCCCTTAAATGAGGTGGCATATTTTAGTTACTTTTCCTCAGCCTTAAAGCATTTCCTCATGTTTTACTGCATCAACCCAGAAGACTTGAGACAATGCAGTAGTTTTTGCCTATGCCACAATGTCCTTTGGATGGGTCACTTCAGCCAGGCAAAAACCATATGCTTGTCACACCAATCGTTTTGGTGGCCAAAACTGCAGTCTGACATTTAGGTTTAGATCAAATACTGCGACACCTGTGCCTGTACAAAGGTACCTTAAACTAAACCCTTTAGAACTCTACCCACTTCAGCATAGACACGGCTTCCTTCTAAACTCAGCAGGTATTTCCACTATTAAAGAGCCCTGCTCCATCCCAGAAAAGATCAGGACTCCAGAGACAGAGGATCTCCTTTTCTGGGTGCCTGAAGTCTGTGGTATTAAGCTCTACTTCTTCAAACAAGACATTACCTCTTCTGAAAAAGTGTTGGCAGGAGACATGGATTAAGAGCCAGCTGCTTTCTGACTTGCTACTGTCAAAGTCCCTGGCTCAGGCAGTTCTGTATCAAAGCTTCCAGTGCCCCCTTTTTATTCAGGTTCAGATCTAGGAGATGGATCCAGGGAGACTCCACAGCAGTATGTGGTCAGGGACTCTGTTAAATTAATTCTGGTCATCTCTGAGGCTGCCTCAAAGATTCCATTAGCTCCCCTAATATTGCAATCTGTGCTGCTGTATTAAAAGAGGAGATGGAATTCTATGGCTGGCACTTCTCTTCATGAGTGCCAGGTATATCACCTGTGTTATGCACATAGGCCTAACTTTTAGTAAGTTTGTGTGCTCAAGTTGCCAGTTCAAACACCTGACCCCAGTTCATAGATGAATAATGTGTGCACACACAACTCTATTTTTCTTGCAGTTATCAGGTGATTTACACATTCTCTTCTGGAAAACTAGGCCATAGTTTACTAGCAGAGAACAAGTTTCTTCTCTTCATATATTTCCTTCAAGACTATAAAGAAATGTATACCATATAATTAAGCACCTATTCTGAATCTCAAAAAGAAAAGCATTTCAATCTTCTTTTAGGATATTCCATCATAATATTGTTACTTGATATATCATAAGCAATAAACATTAACTATTTTTGTTACTGAATTAAAAAATAGCCTTTAATAAACCACACTTGCCACTATGAATGCTAGATTTTCAGCATATTGGTACAGTGATTTTTATAAACTGCCTTTAGAAATTCTAGTTCAAATCTGGTTACATTTTCAAATTAAATGTTAAGTGGTCTATTTATGCCTTCTAGTGAAGAAAGTTCATATCATTTATTTCCCCCTATGGGATGATGAGAGACTTGTCTGTGATTATATGCAAATATAGAGAAAATTGTTGGTCATGTCTAGGCAATAGGTATACCACTAGTAATTATAATTCCTGCCCCAAGTAATAGGCCAATCTCATATGCTGACACTTTCCACCATTTCAAAGTGCAGTTGTAGTCTGAAAATTGAGTAATATGTACAAAACTTTTTTATTGTTTTTAGATGTGTTCAGAGCAATGTTGTCTGACTTAAATGGCAAAAGAAACTTCTATTATCTATCTAATTTATCTAGGTAAGCCCTACAGAGCAGAAAGAGTTGGATTTTATTATTTACTAAATTCCAGTTAGAGAGGCAATCAGTTAAAGCCATGCAAACCTATAGCCCTCAGGTATTACTGAGGACATAATTTGAAGGCAGAGTTTGCACAGATTAATTGAGGCTATGATTTATCTTCCAGAATACTTTACTGTTGTTGATGTATGAGAAGGAGAGAATCTCTTTACTCTCAGATTTAGTTTGCAGAGTTGGAAATTAGAAAGAGAAAACACTTTCTTTTAAAGTGAGTACATCTGATGTAGAATACTTGAAACAAACTCAGAATCTAAGGGTAAAAAATTTTGATGCACTTTTCAGAGTAGAACTGCACTTTAAACAAACCATAATTATACACAAAACATAAAAGATAAAAAATAAATAGAACAATATGTCATGTCTATAAGGGAATAATTAGTAGTAAGACATTGCATTTATCTCTAATATATTGCTGTTTATATATAGTTATAGATATAGATATAGATATAAATAAAAATCTTTCTTTTACAAAATGTGACAACTTAATTTAACTTGTATTAAGCTATCACTTTAGTAATCCATGAAAATAAAAAGTACCAGTTTGGTGATAATGCTAAAGTGTAAAACCTTCTGGATAACTGACTAATAAAACAGATTCATTTTGTAAGTTACTTGTTACCACAGCTAAGGTGGCTTTAAGCTCTTCCCCAGTCATATCAGTGTTAACATTTAGGAGATAATGCTGCAAAAGATGAAGGACTTTGCAAAAAAGATATCTACTTTCAAGCATTGACCTTTCATATTCAGTTAAGTCTTGCTGAAGTCTATGGGGGCGTCTGGCCCTTATTGCTTGTTGTACAGTAACTTTGATCACTGAAACAGATTTGGAAAGGAACACAGTGCAAGACCCTGGATGAAATCTTTTACTTTTGTACCTGCAGTTTATCTAAAATGTCCTTGTTTAAAATTATTGCATTTGTGATTGACATTTGAGGATGCTGAAGTTCTCACATTATATTTTACCAGCTTATACTTTTCAGCTTTGAAGCACTGTGCAGCAAACATCAGTGAGGATATGGCATAATGTAACATTATTGAAGGAATTCTATTGTCTTGATTTGATGAAAGTAACACAGCACTGCCTAATAATTTGTTGAAAGATAATAATAGCGCTGCTCTGTTCAGACCAACATTTTGAAAACAGCCACGTAAATTAAGTTATTTAGGTAAGACTTTTCAGTGAGTGCCTAAAAGTAGTCATATAAAACAAAGTAGCTAGATTTTCAGAAGAGTTGAGCACCCAGAACTTCTATTGAAATGAGAGATGGTTTGTCAAAACCTGCAGAAAATCTGGCAAGCTTTCATGTAGGTGCCTAACCATGGAGTTTGGCACATAACTTAGACATCCATGTGTGAAAGTATTGGCCTTTCTTTGTTGCTTTGACAGTAATAAACATAAATCCAATGTTCTTGGCATTTTTAATATAAGATGATTTGTGGCTTCAAAACATGCAAATAGACAAATATAACTGCAAAGGAAATAACATTTTTGTGTGCAAAAGGCACTTACCTATTTTTATCCATAATTTTAAATTTCTATTTTAGGGACATACTCTGAAAGTACAATTTTTAGGCCTTTAAAATTACTGTGTATCCACCACCATTGCTTCACATGCAATAGCTGTGAATTGGTTACCCCTCCATAGTTCAGATTGAGATTACCCTCTCAATTTTTTCATACTCTGAAAGTGTATGCACATGTTGAAACATACTCTTCTTTTGTATCGTGTTTCCTTGCTGCCCATATTAAATATAACATCTAAGATATGATTTGATGAAACTGTACCCAGATATCAGTACCTATGTATTTTGAGTATCTGTTTGCATGGATTGGAAACATTCCATCTTGAGGCATTAATTAATTATATAACAATTTATATAATAATTTGTAGAATAATATAAATATTACATTTATAGAATATACAATTTGGTTTCCTGGCCAATTCATGTGATGCCATGTTCTGTTCAGTTCTTGATGAAACAATTAACAATCACTACAAATATACCAAGCTTGGGTCTTTCCCACCTGCATCACCTGACCTTAGACATTCTTGTAACTTGTATTGATTTTATTATCCCACTTTACCCATACAAATGTAACCTGATCACCTTTTATTGATAATATCAGTATTATCTTTACAGAGAAATTTGTAGAGTCACAGTGAATATAAAAGCTTATCCACATATACTTCAAAATTACATACAAGGATATCTGTTGCTTTAGCATCTGGACTGGCTTTTTAATAGACTCCTCCCCGCTTAGGACACATTAAGTTTGACTATCAGAAGACTAACAATTGTAGTTATTTTAAAACAATATTCATTTCCCCTACATATATGGACTGCCTGAAAGCCAAAATCAAACTGGTCATTTCATTGCAAACTCATGCTTCCCTTTTTAATCTTCCTCATCTACAGTTATATCCACTCCACTCTCCTTACTATTCTTTGTCTTCTGTTTTCTTCTGTCTTTCCATTGCAGCCAGAATCTGTTCTTTCTACAAAAAACAAAACAACAAGTTCAAGCAGGATTTCATCTAGCCTCTAATATCTTTCTAGGCATTTCTATGGCAATTAAAGTAGTATCTGAGCACTGAATACAAACATTTCAGAATCGTACAGTGTTTCCACACAGTAACAAATTATTTCGCCCCTTATTGGTCAGAATGCTATTGCTAATGTTTGTTTGTTTCTAAATGTGACTCTGAGAAAAGATGTCATATTCCTCTACAACCCTCAGGAGAGCTTGCACAAAGAGATAAGAATGCAGTGGAAAAGAGATTATGCTCAGGTTCATTCTGAACTCATGCTTACAACCCCCTACCCTTGCGCCCTCAGCAAAAAGGGTTCTGCCCTAGTCAGAGGATACGTAACAGTCAGCCTGGATTCTGACCACTAGGTATCACTGCAGCTGTGGATTTCAGCTGTCTTGATTGGATGTGGATGAAACAGCTAGCTAGGCCTTAACCCATTGAGGGCTTTAAAGATTAGGACCAGGATGTTGAAGCAGATCTAGAAGGAATAGGAATCCAACTGAATAAGTGAAGCATTGGTGTGATGTGCTCTTGTCTGTCTGTTTACTTTAATGGGTGGGCTAATCTGTGTTGTAATATCTGAAGTTAACATGTGGGTTTTCACAGTGACAATCCCTCTCCCCCACCCCAAGCCCAAACCTTGCAAGTCTATTTTGTGTTACAATGCATTTCTTGTTGGTCTAAAAGTTCAGAATGCAGAAATATACTAACATTAATCTAATTAATCTGTTAGAAATCTGCATGATACACCTCTACCTCGATATAACACTGTCCTCGGGAGCCAAAAAATCTTACCACATTATAGGTGAAACCGCGTTATATTGAACTTGCTTTGATCCACCGGAGTGCGCAGCCCCGCCCCCCCGGAGCACTGCTTTACCGCGTTGTATCCGAATTCGTGTTATATCGGGTCGCGCTATATCGAGGTAGAGGTGTATGTTATAGAATGCTACACATGAGAATGTCAAAATATTATTCTGAATCATCTGACTTCAAATTTTAGCTAGTAGTTGGGGGAATTTTGAGATTCACACTGTTCAAGTATGTGCATACATATATATTCTGAAATATTATTCTAGTATGGAATATCTCAGATAGCATTTTCTAAAATATTACAACATTTATGTGGGGGGGGGGGTTGTTGTTGCAAAGCCCAGTTCTAGTGGTTTGTCTTCTATTAATGGATTTTTTTTTAAAGTGGAAGTTGTGGTATTGTTGCCTCTTTGTTTAAAAATAAAACTCCCTGCTCTCCCCTCCCCCCCCCCCAGGCCAAAGGACTGCCAAGATGGGTAAGAAGAATTTGTAGTCTCAATATGTAATTATACTTGCTTCTGTAACCATCACTAATCAAACCCTGATATGTAGAGTTTATTGCAGACATATAATCTTTCTTTATTTAAAATTAAATAGTTAATACTTTGTATCTATGATGATGTAATAAACTAAAATATACATTTCAGGTGTTTTTAAGTCACTTATCACTTTGGTATCTAAGCACCAGTATTTTACTTGTTTGTTTTTTTATTTCATTAAGTCATTTGTATGTATTTTGTGTTCTAGGCATATTACATACAGTAAACAACAAACTCTAACAACATACATAAACCTATTTTAAAAATCAGAGCTCTGAATCCTTCCCAACAAGCAGCATGGCTTGTCTCATTACCTCCCTCCCATCCATAATCATTCCTCCTCCCCCAGGAAAACCTGTCATAACATGCAAATATTCCAGCATGCCCTAAAGGTCACCACATTTGGGACTTAATGACCCAGTGTTGGAAGGCAGTTCCAAAACCAAGGGCAGCTAATTCAAAATGCACTTCCCCCTAGCCCTCTCCCAATTATATCACTGGGCAAGCAGCTCCAATGCGTCAACTGATCTCTAACGCTGCTATATCATTTGGAGAGGAGGTAGTTTCTCAGGGAGACTGGACCTAAATTATCTAGACCCTTTCAGGTTTTTCTTTAAAGTTCAGGTTTAAAAAACCCTACAAAATTCTAGGTATTTGCTGCTACAGTATAAGCATTTCAGCATCTCATCTGTTATGTTTAGATCGTAAGAAACTGATTCTTCACTGTTTGTCCTTGTAAGTAGTCTGCACATCTGTGCAAAATTGATGTAAATGTCAAGGACTCAAACCATCTATTATATCAGAATAGTAGAATTTTACACTCAGTTTGCCAAGTGTAAATGACTACACCCGGTGTAAGAAAATGGAAAATCAGGCTCTAAATTTTCAGAGTTTGGAACTCAGTGTTCAGTCTTTTGTAGCACCAGAGCTGTTTGTTGGCACTTAACAAAAATGAATGTTAATTTGCAGGTTGGAGGTCTAGATATTTACATGTAAAATAAACCCATATCACTGACTGAATATACTGAAGAATTGTAATTAATATTTCCTACTGATACCAGAAACCACACAATGTAATTTGAGCAGTACTTTGTAACATATTTACTGTACTGGTTCCCACAGACAGCCCCTAAAGACTGTGGCTTCTCCCACATGGAGGGAAAGGAACCTGGCTTTAGGAAGCAACTCGATAGAGAAGATCAGGGTGGGGGTATGCTTCCTGCTTGCAAAGAGAGCATAGCTGTTTGGTAACAGTAACCAGCAGCAGCCAGGGAGCTGCCTCTCTACCCTATTGCAGTAATAAACAGATGTAGTTCTGTTGTTTATTGAGTTCGTGCCTGCATCATTATTCCTAAGGCTCTGGCTGACTGTGCTAACCCATCAATAAGTAGACTGTAAGGTC
This sequence comes from Emys orbicularis, assembly GCF_028017835.1. Taxonomy (NCBI): domain Eukaryota; kingdom Metazoa; phylum Chordata; order Testudines; family Emydidae; genus Emys; species Emys orbicularis. The sequence continues at coordinate 89,526,729 of NC_088687.1, read as the reverse complement.
GTGTAACAATATTAAGTAAGAAAAAAAATTAAATAGCTTTGTCTATTGTGCAGTCAAATGTGAAGAGAGCCTTGTGTACATGAAATAAGAGGACACATTGGTAGGAAATTAACAGTAAGTTTTGAGAATAATATTTTTTTCTTTTATTTAAATTATCTTCCAGTGCTAGAATAAATATAGTGCTAGAATTAACAAATTAGACATGACAAAACAATGGTTGTGATCATAGGGTATCAGCAGCATACAATACAAATATGGAAAGATACTGAAGATCTTAGTCTATAAAATGGTATTGTGGTTTAAATTGCTACTATATGTATAAAGAAAGAGGAAAAGTCAGTAGTGCAGTGTATTATTTAGGATAAAAATGAGCTGCCAGATTGCTTCCATAAGATAAGATCATTTCATGTTACTCATACTTGTTAAAATCAATTTTAATTGCTTTAATGGAATAGGGACAATTAAAAGTATATCAGTAAAACTGACCCCTTCTGATATCAAGTATTTTACATGTACAGAAGAGATTTGTTTTCTCTGTATTCATTTGATAACAAGTCAGCATCATCACCATTGTTTAACAACACTATCTCTTGAAGACTGGTTCCTTGAATCCCCACTGTTCCTTTTTCCTTGCAATTTAGCTCACCCTGGAGATGGGCCAAAGTAGGGTACATGTACATTTCTATACATAAAAAGTGCAGCTGGACTCTCCCTCTTTCTTTTTTCTTTTTTCTTTTGTGTGTGTGTGTGTGTGTGTGTGTGTGTGCAACTTGGGGTATGTAATTAGCCCATTTCTTGACTTTTTCTTAAAAATAAAAATGATTTTATTATGTGTAAGCAACCAAAAATATTAATTTGTGAGAAATGTAGTTTAGATTGAATGATTTGATACAAACAGTTAATACTGTATTCGTAAATATACTATGGTATATTTTGTAAACATAATGAAGTCTTAGTCTACTACACTCTACTAAAATTGTAATGAGAAGTAGGAGACATTCACCATTTATTGTGCATGTTTAGGCCCCAGTCCTGCAAATGCTTAAAACACAGGAGACATCCCACTGAATGAGATGAGAGTGCTCAGGTGAATAAAGGCACACTAGAATCATACGACTGGAACGGACAGTGAGGTCAGTCCAGTCCCCTGTCATGAAACGTGCTTAAGTGTTTGTTTGCAGGAACGGGACCATAATTGTGTAGATCAAAGTCCACTGCAGATATTTTCTTTTTGAATTAGGAATTAGCACCCCTAGTTCCAGCATACTTTTGTCTGCTAAGTTTGTAAAATCCCAAATGTCACAACTGAGAGATTTATACATATACACAGAGAAGACCTTACTTTTCTCCTCCATTTTTCAAAAAAACTTGAAATTTTAGTTTTCCCTTTTGTTATTGGAAGGTGCCTGGGGACAGTGTTTGGTTTCCCATGTGAAGAGAGAGCTGGGATCAAATTGGTCTCCATTTGTTCCCATGGCTACATACAGTCATGTGGACTATAGGTTAGTTAGGCCACTGCTATCATTGGATAGCTGAGCAGGAATAACTGTTAGCATGGATCTGTAATTATAGTCAGCCTCATATGTAAGTAGTAATGTGAAGAGCAACACAAATGTCCCTTTTATGCTATTTAACACAGCAGAGCAAATAATGATGGTTTCAGAATCAATTTAGTTTAATTCAACTTAATAATTAACTATTCTCAAGTTAACTGAAAAATGTGAGTATTGCCTTCTCTTCTTTGACATTCCTCTATCTTGGGCTAGTTAGAGTTTCTTGGCTGGCTTGTCAAAAACTTACAGAATATAGATTGGCTTGCATCATGCCTTACTGTAAAATCATAAAGTCCAATCTTCTAAGATTAATCATTTTCTCTTGTTAGAAAAAAATGGTTTTTACTTGGCTGGGGAGAAATCACTGATAAATATGAACTTCTTAACCAAACTAAAGCAAAATTGAGTATTTGAACATATATAATGACTTTTAAAGAATAGCAGGTAGCCATCCACTGAGTAACAATTATTTTATGATATCTTATGGGCTATGCATTTTATCATAACAACATCAGCCAAAATTTAGTCAGTTTGAATAAAGGCATTTTTTGTGGCTTGAAGCAGCAGCATCTTTTATTTTTCTTTCGAGTTTGAAATCATTTTGGGCCCTAACATCGATAGTCTACATACAGAATTTTTTTTTAAAAAGTGAAAATTATAAAATATGAGGGGTAATACTGGCTCCCCTTGGCATCTTGCCAATGGCTTCAGTGGGGCCAGGATTTTACCCTGGTGCTTTAAAAATGCATGTTTGACTTTTGATGAGTATATAATTATTTCAAAAAAGTAATATGACAAGCTGATTTCACTGTCTGGTTATAGCACTTTTTTTTTCAGTTAGTGTGGTTATTCGCTATCCTTCAACAATAGCTAGTTTTGTATTGAAAACATACTTTCAATTTTCAGTGAGTCACTTGGTTTAAAAACAAGTCCACAAAACACGATATTTTCAAGTCATTATTGGACTATATATCAAAAACATCAAATTTTGAGTATATTTGCTCTTTAAAATGTCTTTCCATATCTAATAAATGTATCTTATTTTATTTATTGTAAGTTTCTTTTTTTCTTTTTTCTTTGGGGTGGGGGAAATTAAAGTAAATAAGCCAAATACAAAGGGAGAATATCATGACCACATTGAAGCACATGTCAATGTTATTCAATTGTTGTGCCTTGAGAGAACAAGTGCAAGTTGCCTTTCTCAGCAAGGATGATTCTCCCTCCTCCCCGCCCCCCCATCTACACCCTCCAAATATGAGAGTAGATGCTAAATATGATGCCCACTCTGAGACTGGGAAAGGATGTAGATTTTTTTTTCAGTGGTTCAGTAAAATTCTTTTGTATAAGCTAAGGAGTATGAGGACACATTGTTTTCAGGTAAGATGGTATTGGGAGACCTACTTTAACTGAAGGGATGTGCGGCATTTAGTGCTTCTGAGAAGTGAGTGCAGATGGCTGTGTACGTGAGGTTAGTCATGTGGCAAACTAAAATATCTTGTGATAAGGAGGTATAGAAGTGGCAGCGTCTCCAGTGGGTTGCAGATTCTGTGAATTTTGTAGCCTATGAAATGGTGGCTGTGTGATAGTCTGTTAACATTTTGGCAAAGTTCAACTTCCTTTCTCAAGCCTCCTGTTTTTTCACTTGGCATTTGAATATCTGTTAAAGCCATGTTTAGACATATCCCTGAACCCAGCCCCTTCCCAGTCAACAAGTGATCTTCAAAGAAGATGGACACACGCACACTCTTGTTGGTCAGTGTTACTAGTTGCTAAGAGCTATCTATTACTCATCCCTCCCATCATTTAAATTGCAATGGGATGAAGAACTTGGAATCGCTCAGGTGGATGAAGCTTGTAAATTAAATTTCAAAATATGTGGGATTTCTGATTCATGGGTGGCCAATCAAGTATAGCAGTTTTTACATATGGTGGACCTGGGCTTTAGATGTGCTTTTCAGATGGTTTGCTTTTAACAATGGTTTATAAAAAATGTAACTTTAGAAGTATATATCTTCTGCGGGCACTACACTATTTATGCATTGTTTTGCAAGACAGGTTTAATTTTAATTCTCACACATACTAAATCATGTCATTTTCAACATTTTTCACAGCCTTAATGATGATGTTTTATTTTTGTTTCTTACTCTCATTTTGCAGAGTTACATACATGGGAGCAGTCAGGCTCAATTTGTTGCAGAATCCCATATTATACTACTACTGAGTATCCTTCAGAAACCGATGGATAGAACAAGGCAAGCTAAATCAGAGTATGCTATTATATGAAATTGCTCTGACAGTGAATATCATTGAAGCTTTGAACAGGTATTGCATTTTCACTTTATTTACTATATGATTAAGCAGATACCTAGTGTTGTTGCTGTTTACTGTTGGGGAATGCTGGAGCTGCTGTCTCCTACTGTGTATCTATTTAACTGCCAACTCTAACAATCTGCCTGGTACAGTACTATTTTATATTTTTCCTTTCTTTTCTATCTTTAAATCATCAGCAGATATTTTTTCTTTGCTTTTCTCTTTGTATTGTCTGCTACTTTTAAAACTATTTTGCCTCAGCTTTCAGCTCTGTTAAATGTTGAGGAGAATATACGTGTTTTCTAGTTTGGAAAAATAGCAAAAATATTTATGAAAAGAGATTATCTTTCCAGAGCTCTTTCTATGGAAAAGACACACCTGACTAGACGTTTCCTTGTTTGCACTAACTTCTCCTTCAATTCCAGTGATGATAAATGACCCACTACTTCCCATTAATGTCAAGAGGAAGACTCTGAGTAACTTGAGTGGGTTAGATGAAGACCTGCATGAAAGTTTCTGTAAAGATGAACTTGTGATTTCTCTAAACCCTTTTTCTGATCCTAAGTTATGCTCACTCAATGAAAACTATAACACATTACTAATCACAGTTACCTTTCTCATGTGGGTGGCACGGGGAGGTGGAAGAGAAACAAATCAAATTCCCCAGACTATGGAGCAGCAGCCAAAACCTTAGGGTTTGGTAATCACTTTGCTCCCTCCCAAATTATGAGGATTTAGTAAGTGGATCCACACTGATGTAGATCCATAGCCCCTGTCCTACAGGTTCCAAAGCCATCTTCATGTTTGGGAAGATGAGCCCAGTGGTGCTGGAACAATTTTTATAGTGCTGAACGTGGAAACCATGTCTTTGGGTTGTTGTTACTACTTCATACCAGAGGCTACGGCAGCACCGCCAGCACCCCTAGTTCCAGCATCTATGGGTGGGCCCCCACAAGCATACTTCACCCCCTACATAGTGATCCACTGTCTGGGCTCCCCACTCCATGCAGTGAAACCACATCAGTTTTTCTGCCTATTGGGTCTTATGTGTCCCGTAGATGGGAAGGGGAAGATTTAGCCCCCAAATCCTGATCTTAGGCACACTGAAGTCAATGGGAGACTTTCAATTAACTCCATTGGTCTTTTCATCAGGTTCTAAATGCATCAGATAACTATGCATCAAGGTGAGAATATATCCTTTTGAACAGATAAAAGCATTTTTATGTGTTCTTAATTTCTAAATTATTAATTATTAAAATTATTAAAATTATTAATAACAAATTATATTAATTTGTTTTTAATATAAGGTTTTCAAAAGGTTTAAAGATGAATAAATGTACCGGAAATGTGCACATTGAAGATCAAATCAAGAGTTTTTCTGATTCACAGCTTCTCTCCTCATTCATAACAAATAGGTGATGCCTCTCACTTGTGGAATTTGGAGATGGTCCAGTGTTATTGCTAGAGGATTCAGGACTGAGCCCTGCCCTTCAGCTCAGTCCACCAGAAATTCTGCCTCTAGTGGTGGAACAAGATGGCAGTTCAGCAGTGCTGGATTCCTTTAAAAAAAGTGTCAGAATGCAGGGCAGTAGAATGCCTCAGGAGGAAGCAGAAGGGAACAGGGGATCATGGGAGGAGCTGAGAGGAAGATAAGGCGCTGGGAGAGCTGGGGGAGGACCAGGAGATGTCACTCCCCTTAGATTCCATCCCATCCCTGCCTCCCCCCTACCTGTGTCCATCTCCTGCTGCCAATGGGGCTCTATACTATTCAGGTGAGCCCATTACCTAGCTCCTAACATCCTGGCTCTAGCTGTGCCCTTAGCTCCTGGTGGCTCCTGCCTCCATGTTCCCCTGCAGTTTCTGGCTGCAGTTTCCCCAGCTCTCTCTTCACTGACCTGCCACTAAGCACACTCTGCCAGTGCCTGGCACTTCCCAACTTGGAGGATTCTTTGCAGCCAGGGCAGAAAAGGAGCCTGGCCTGCCACCATCAGATGTACTGATATGCTACCTTGGCTCCTTAAAGAAGTGCCGGAATGGCATTTCTGAGTATTCTGGCACAACTTTTAAGCACTGCAGTTCAGTTGCTTATCACCACTTTGTTTCATCAGTTGTTGCTGTTGTTCAATATCGACTTTATTTCAGCTTGTAGCTCCCCTCTTCCTCTCCTGAGCTGAGTCACTGCAGCAGCAAGAGTTTAACCCTCTGATCTCCTAGTAGAGCACCGCTCTACCAGGCTCCCTCTGCCACCACAACAGTGGTAAGGAAGCCCTGCAATCTACAAGACAAATCTAAGTGTTCTAGGCAGCATTTCAGGAGCCTCGTAGAGGGAGATATACCTTGTTGCCACAAACATCCTATCCTTGTTCTGCCAGGGCATGGAGTTTGAGAGTTAGTGATGCCTGGCAGCCACAAGCCATCAGTGTTCTCAACTCTTTCATTGTGAGTTACGTGATTTTGGCCCCTGCTGGAGTCAATCTCACAATGACTCGAGACATTCCAGTCCCTGTATGACTGAGCCCTGTGCAAGGAAGATCCCCCTCTGCTTTCCCCATCTCCTGCGGAAGAGCAACCAGTCAGGGCTGCTGTAGGAATGTTCATGCTTTTTGACTGTGGTGTTGGCAGTACTGAACCACTGACCCTCACTTTGCCTGGGAATGAGGTTTTGAGTCAGACTGATGTGCCGGAGGTGTAATTTCCAGTGTGGAAAGACATACACATGCTAGCTCTGCTCAAGCTGCACCTAAAAATAGCAGCGTGGCTGCAGTGTCATGGGTGGTGGCTTGGGCTAGCTGCCTGAGTACAGTCCCACCTAACCCCAAAGTACGTATTGGGGCAGGTACCGCCCAGGCCACCACAACCACACTCTTTTTAGGTGCTGATTTGAGCAGAGCTAGCATGTGTATGTCTTCCCACACTGGAAATTACACCTCCCAGTTGCTGTGTATACAAACTCCTAGTGCTCTAGATCAGGCTCACTGCCCCTCCCTAACCTTGCAGCATCTCCCAGCATGCAGAGAAGCCTGTTATTTCTGTGGAGCCCTGTCTCAGGCAGCAGTGTAATGGAAATAGTGCTTCTCTGGCTTTCTGTATTTAGATTGTGGTAGTACCCAAAATGTGCTAGGTACTTCTTGAATACAGAGAGAGACCCAGCCCCTGCCTCCTACTGCATTACTATTGATGTAAATACCATATTAAAAATGTACAAAGAAAACACAGATTTTTATAATATAATATATCTTATATAATAAAAATTCTGTGCTATCTTCCTTGTATATTTTTTTAATATAGTCAGGTTTGGGTGTTTTTTTGTTTTGTTTTTTTTATGAAGATTCCACATCCTTAATACAAGTATGAACAATTTCCAATGTGTGTTTGGGTGTTTCGAGAGGGGAAAGTGTTAGCAAAGTCAACATGCATCAAGATAAATAAGAAACTTCTGTTTGCATGTCATAATGCACTTGTCTGTCTTATTATTCAGGCTGTGATATCTTTTTGTTTTCTGGTACAGTCTATATAATAGAAAGTCACTGTAACTGGCTGACAGAATGAATAGTTTCAATGAAACTATTCATTGTCTCTTGCAACAAGAATTACCTAAGGTTTCATTTCATAGCTCAGTACTATCAAGCAGAGAATTTGGATGCAAAGAAATTTCACAAATAGTATAAAGTCTTACATACAAAAGACACAGTGCACAGTCAACCTGTGGAACTGATTGCCAGAGGATGTTGTGAAGGCCAAGACAATAACAGGGTTAAAAAAAATAGATAAATTCATGGAAGATAGGTCCATCAGTGGCTATTTGCCAGGATGGGCAGGGATGGTGTCCCTAGCCTCTGTTTGCCAGAAGCTGGGAATGACCAACAGTGAATGGATCACTTGATGATTACCTGTTCTGTTCATTCCCTCTGGGGCACCTGGCATTGGCCACTGTTGGAAGACAGGATATTGGGCTAGATGGACCTTTGGTCTGACCCAGTATGGCTGTTCTTGTGTTTTTATACAGACTTTAACAGTTACACATGAAAGAATTAATGTTTCCTTCTCTTTATGTTGGCAGTACTTAGTAATTGCTCCATTGCTTTGTTATTATTTTTTTAGTCAGGAGGTGTTTAGAGCAAAGATGAGTTTTAAAAAATATGCCCAATTGATAAACAGTGATGTATTCACTTTATCATTAAAACTTTAAAAGGTGAATTAGATTTTAAAGCAAAGTATTATGCTAATGCTATATATGTCTCATTTGGCTGCTTCTTTTCACTTTATATTTCACTTTATAATATAGAAGGATAAGGAAATAGCTGTCACTTCTAGCTATGTGATAGAATATACAGCATGTTTTTTCTCTTTAACAGTGTAGATTTAAGGTGTTTTTAACACCTTTTGAGGAAAAGGGAAAATCTGGACTTATCTACTATTCATGACAAACTTTTCACACAACTCTTGCTTATCATTTAAGTTGTGGTAGTGCCCTGAATGTTCTAGACCCATTCCAAATACAGAAGAATACTTGTCTATTGGTTACATAATCAGATCACACTTTTTATTTTAACAGAACTACTTAAAAATCTGTTTTTTGGTCCTAACTAATTATTATGGTAAATTGCTTGAATAGTCACCAATTGTAATAGCACAGTGGAAGTTGCTTAAAAATAAATACAAATAAATACAAAGTAGAAAATGTCATCACTAAAGAAAACTTTAATATTTGCACAGTTGCAGAAATTTGATGTTTATTAGTCTTAATATTAAATTGTTTTATTTCCCAATATCTGAAAAAGGATTTTAAAGATAATTTTGAAATACCTACACAGTTGTTAATTGCCTGAAAGTAACCCTGATTTACACAGTGCAGTTTTCAGAAATTTTGCTTAGGCTCTCCAAGTTTTAACCAGTTTCAGACGTATTCAATGAACATTGAAAAGTAATGATTTTTAGTTAGTTTAAAGAGTCACTTTATTTGTGCACTAAACTTGATGACTTAGATGTATGTCAGTATGAACAGGTGACCATCTTGAACCATTTAACTGCTAAAATTCTAACACTGCAGTTCGATAGCAACAGCTTAGACCAATTTTCATATGTTAAACATCCAAATTCCATGCATGTATTAGAAACTTATCCTAAGCTCCTTGATACAGGAATACTGACTATTTACATTTGGGGCAGAATCACCAGGCCAGAACCTTTCAGCTGCTTAATAAAGGGTGTGCTGGATATAAGTTGGGGCATGACAAGCTACAGTGATCCCAGCCATCATGGCCCTGTGACTGCTCCAGGGTATGCCAAACTTAAACTCTCTAAGGCCTAGCAGGTCTTGATCCTGTGAACTAATGATCCTAATGAACTGCTAGGCATCAAACATATTCACACTGCTACACAGCAGAAGCTGTAATTAGCTTGCACTCCACTACCAACAGCCCACTGCAGCAGATACAGACCATGGGAAGCCCTACCTCAAGGGGTCCAACATGCAGCAGCCTCATGGCTCCTTATTGGCTTCCTGCCCTATATAAACCCAAAGGACATTCCAGGAAGTGTTCATGCAACAGGATGGATCTCCTGTAGCTGCTAAAAAAGTGCCTGCTTTCTGCTCTTGAACTTGCTTCGACCTTGGCTTGATTTAGCCCTCACCTCCTGACCCAGACCCTGTAATTTGATATCAACCCCAGCCTGCAACTTGACTCTGAGCTTCTCCGCTACTCTCAGCCTCAGCTTTGACCCTGCTCTGACCCTTGATTCTGACTCCCGTTGTCAGGATCCTGACAGGCTTTGTCACCAGGGGGTAGGAAGGTGACAGAGCTCTAGCTCACTTGAGGACTGAGTCCACTGTGACAGATATGACAATATTCTGCAATATCTTGGATAAAGTGCTTATGGAATTAAGAAAAAATTAATTGAATTAAGTTTAAGTATTAGAGGAGTACATTATGTTGAACATGCAAATGTTAGTGTACATTTGTCGGATTGTATAGAATTTCTTTAAAAGGAGGCAGGATTAATGCAATCTCAGTGAAATATTAGGAATTTCAAAGGATTTTTTGTGTGTGAAGTAGATTTCCTAAGAAATTATTGTGGGGTGAGGGAAATGCAAATGACCCTCCTCAAGTCCATCCTGTGGAAGCTGTACTTTGAGCAGAAACCCGTTGTCTGGCTGATTAACATGGTCTCTCCAAAAAGCCAAACCAGATCAATGAGTGACTCTTACTCATGAGTGTTCTTGTTTGGCGCAAAGGGTGTGATGAACAGTAAAACTCCTGGGTGGGATTTGAAGGACTGCTCCAGCCAGAGCCCATATTGCTGTTGGAGTGATCTCTGGTAAGCTTATTATCTTGTGTGTAGATTCTTTTTTAATTTTGTTTCTCTGTAGTGACTTTTATCTTAATAAAATATGCTTACTTGCAAAGAACTGTGTGGTTATGTATAGCTGTAGCCATTACACTGTGCACTATCCCTGAGGAGAGAAGCAAAGCAGGTCTGCTTAGACAGACTGTTTCTGGGAATAACAGAATGAAGGCAGGGAACTGTTCAGCCTGGAAATACCCCAATCAGGAATGAGAGAGAAGCTGGTCTCCACCCAACTGAGGCAATGGCTGCGAAGCTTGAAAGTGGGTGCCCTTGCAGAATCACAGAGGGGGAATACAGGTGCAGTTGCCCTGAACTGTGACATCCCGTGACAGGGTGTACTAGGTCCAAAGGCCCCCCGCTGGAGGCCTTGCGGTCCTACCATAGCCGACCCCAGAAAAAGAGCAGAAGAGGTGAGTCCTCCATGCTGCTTAGAGAGGCTGCAGGGAAGCAGCCAATCAGAGCCCAGCTAGCTCATATAAAAGGAGCTGTTGAATCAGAGCACATTCAGTTGCTGGCTGGAGCCAGTGGAGCAAGGCTGTTGCTCCTGGCTGGTTGCAGCAGTTCCAAGACTGGACAGAGCAGTTGATGGCTGGGACCTTGGGAGCAAGGCTGGCTGCTGGGATTCAAGCAAGACTTCAAGCAAGGTAAGAGTGAAGCTGAACTTGCTGGGGCCACAGGGAAGTGGGGCAGGGAACAGTAGTAACAACAATTTAGTTAAAGGGGTGCAGCAACTAGCTGCTATTTATAGGGTCCCTGGGGGTACGTCTATACCCAGCCGCTAGTTCGGCGGCTGGCAATTGAACTTCTGGGTTCGACTTATCGCGTCTTGTCTGGACACGATAAGTCGAACCCGGAAGTGCTCGCCGTCGACTGCGGTACTCCTGCTCGGCGAGAGGAGTACCGCGGAGTCGACGGGGGAGCCTGCCTGCCGCGTGTGGACCGAGGTAAGATCGAACTAAGGTACTTCGAACTTCAGCTACGTTATTCACGTAGCTGAAGTTGCGTACCTTAGTTCGATTTGGGGGGTTAGTGTAGACCAAGCCTGGGTTGGGACCCGATGTAGTGGGCAGGCCTGGGTCCCCCCGACACGCTGCAGGCAAAGTGGCTGAGTGCCCTGAGAAGAGAGTGTATATAGGCCCAGGGAAGGGACTAAAAACACTGAAAGGGCCAGTATATATTGAACTTTTAATACCCCAGAAGGGGGATGCACTGAACTGAAAGAGTGACTCGGTTGGAGAGCTGGGTCGGTTCACTAGACAGTGAAGAGTCTTCAGGGACGAAGCCCCGGGGCACTGCTCCATTCCAGAACACGACTATTTGGGAATTAGCCCAGGGAGGGCTGCAGAAGACCAGTGAAGTTACTGGGATAGGCCCTGTTGGACTGATTACCCCAGAAGGGTTCTATTTTGTTTCATGCATGGATTATGTGTGACTCGACCGGAGGGCTGAGTCACTGAAAACCCACCTGAAAAAGAAAAACTTCTGGCAGAGAGCACTGCTAAAGCAGTGAGAGAGAAGGGGGACACATACACCCCCAGCCCCAATAGGAGATGCTCATGTGAGGTGAGTGTCCCCCGTCAGATGTCCACAGTCTGTTTATATCTTGGATAAATTTTTCTTTTAGTAGGGAAGAAAAAACACACTACTTATAGCCTTTTGATGTTTACATAATTGGTTAGGCCTCATGAGCTTATACTTGTGCAATAGTGAAGCAGAGACTTTAGAAAGGCATTTTTAAAGTAGAAATCATGTGAAACATCTCTTTAACTCTGCTCGACTTATGCATCAAATCATGGTTTGTAGAAGTTTATCATGCATAAATGCAATTTTCAGATCTAGACTATACATCATTTGAGGAAAGATGGTTTTGCGGTTAAGAGGCTTGCAGTTTTGAGCTCTGCCACGGATTTCCTGTTTGACCTTGGCCAAGTCACTTAATATCTCTGTGACTCAGTTCTCCGTCAATAAAATGGGGATAATTATACTTCTTTCTCTGACCCATTTTCAGTTTTGCCTCTTTCGACTGTGAACTCTTCAGGGCAGGCACTGTAAATTACTGTGGCTGTACCACACCAACTATCGTGAGGCTCCAAATATAGTTATTCATGGAATATAAATAAAAATCTGGTCCATCCCCAGGTTTTGACTTCCCTTTAGGTTTGATGCCAACCTAATATTGATGTTAGAGGTCTCCAATGACATTTTCATATAACTAGCACAAGCATGAGCTTGAAAACTTTTCCTTACACTGGAATACGCCCAGTTAATGTATTGGGATGAGCTACAATTTCAAAGCTTGCTGCTGCAAGATTACAAGCTTCTGTCCTCCTACTCATTGTGGCATTTTAAACTATAGGGTTTACAATATAAACTCTCTCATCAGTGTAAATCAGGAGTAACTCTACTGAATTAAGTGGAGTAAAGCTGATAAAAAGGGGGAGAAGAATTGGACTCAGTGTATTTTTTTAATTGCATGGGAAAAACTTGCCAAAATTCATACTTCATTAGAGATCATTCCCAGCCATAGACTGGTAACTACAATTGTCTTTCTTTTAATGCATAATATCTAAAGATACATATTTGCAGAAGAAAATCAATGCTGAATGCAAGTCAGAATAATTTTAGGTTGAGATTACTTTTAATCTTCTGTAATGTACTATATTTGTTTTCAACATCGGTTCTCATTAAATTGACAAAATTCTGATTTCCTTCCCAGGAGCAACAGTAGCTTGTTATCATGTGCAATTGAATGAAGCTTTATATAATGTAAAGATATATGTCACGATCATCAGTTGGATGATCATTGCTGCAAGCTACTGTATGTAATTTACAAAAATAATAGCTTGTTTTATGTGGGATTATATATGTATTTTGACTTCCCTGAGTAGTAAGACAGTGATCAATAAATCAGCACAGAAATTGAGATGTCCCTGCAGAAGAGTGAACACATACCACACAATAAACTATTAAGTACCAATGTACATGAAATAGATTTATCTAGACTGAAACCTGTATTTATTAGTAAATAGATATTAAAGTAATCTGTTTGGAACCAGTAATTTGCTAGATGATTTACAGACATAATACAATGTCCCTGCTTTGAACAATTTTCAATCCAAGGGCTCATTCCTGCAAAATTTACACATGAATAACTTGACTCGCATGAGTAGTCCTGTTGACTTCATGTAAGTGTTTGCAAGATTGAACTGATTGCACAATGCATATACAAGTGTTGGGATGAATCCAAGTACAATGTGATTGATCAGTTAAGTTTAGCATGTGCCATGTTAATGCCACAGTTAGTTTAGGTTTTCTAATATTTATTTTTCTCTGTTGGGAGGACTAGAGTTCATAGATCTCTTGGAAGAAGTGTACTTTAAGGAAGGATTAACAGAAGGAGAGAGAGCAGGTATGATCAGGCCAGGAAGACGATTCTAGTCCTAAGAAAACTGTATTAAAGAAGACACAATGGTGAGTTTAGGCCTATCCCTAAGGGATAGCTAATCATAAGGGTTGGGTTGAGCAAAGTGGGCAGATAGCAGTGAATGAATAGAGACATCCAGAAAAGTAGGCAGGGGCTAAGGTATGCAGGACTTTGAAGGTCAGGACAAGGATCTTAAATTTGATGTGGGAAGTGAAGAGAAAGTTAGTTGAATAGATTTGAAGAGGAGTTTGGTACAATTTTTAAACACAGGGTAGGTAATTTTGTACTTGGTTGTATTCAATATTTCAGATGTGACTATTAGGAAATTGTGACATTTGAATTGCTGAAGATAATTCTGTTTTGTACATAGTTGCCACTGGTTCTGTTGCTTGCTCATGTAACTTGCTCACAGTTATTTGTTTAAATCAACAGGCTATGGTGTCACTGTCTTACTAGGGAGTCACATTCTACTTTGTTTCGGTAGGCAAAGTGCATTGCATGCATGCATTCCTTGGCCACTTATGCCTAAAACATTCCCTGAAATTTTGGAATTGATCAGATGCAGCATTCCAACGTTATTGTGTTGCAGACAAACAAACAAATGCTGTTGAGTATAGGGCCTGACTTTGCACAGTCAAAAATTACTTTCTACCTGGTGATGTATCTCACAAAACAGGATTTGGTGTTGGGGTCTAACTAGATCAGCCATCAAAGTAGGACACCTATGCTGAGATCTGGTCAGTCTGTCACCATGAATGTCTATATGGCCCTGTCCCTACTATTTAAATAGTTTTTAAGAGAAGTAAAACAGAATTAGAAAAAATGGTTAACAAATAATTTCGTTAAAATTGTTTGGCATGTGGAAAGGGCGTAAGCCATATTTAAACTCTTTCCAGAAACTGTTCTAATTGATTCTTAAAATGAAAGTGGTTTGAGAGAATGGGCATTGCAGATTATTTACAGAGACTGTATAGGGGGCAGGAAAAGTGTGAGAAATGTCTTCTGGGCTTTTCTTCACTACGGGGGTAAGTTGACCTAAGCTACACTACTCAAGCTATGTTATTCACGTAGCTGGAGTTGATGTAGCTTAGGTCAATTTACCATGGTGTCTTCACTGCATTGTGTCAATGGGAGATGCTCTCCGGTTGACTTTCCTTACTCTTCTCAGAGAGCTAGAGTACAGGGGTCAACCGGAGTGCGCTCTGCCATCGATTTAGCGGGTCTTCACTAGACCCGCTAAATTGATCCCTGCTGCATCGATTGCAGCAGCATCGATCTCCCTGTAGTGAAGACTAGCCCTCAGACTTATGGCATTCCATAATAATCCTTTGCCAAATGGGATGGTTCATATGACACTTTAGTTTTGTGCCAGGAGCAAAAAAAATATGCCATAAGCCAGTCCTCCCAAAGTAGAGAGACTGGGAAACAGAAAATATTCCCACTATCCTAGGAGACTAATTCCGTCGTGTGGGAGTAGCCTGTAGGTTGTCAGTAGAATGCATGAATTTAGTTTTTTCTCCCTGGTTTAGGAAATGAGAACGAGATATAATGTATTGTGCCAAAATATAAAAACTCAATAAAAAAGCAACAGTCAGCATCAGGAATTTGGCAAAAGTTAGTGGTACCTAACCTTGCTGCTTCCAAAAACTACAGATGGGCCATTCCAGAACAGAAATTGCTAAGGGATGTTCTCAGGTAGGACCTATGTTCCATGTGATTGTGCTCTTCTGCCTGTTCATTTGGCAGTCAGCTAGTATGGCAATGGGAATTCTAGAAATACCTGAGGGAGAAAGACTTGGCAGTGGTTTCCTACATATATGCTTTCATGGATAGATTATTCTTCCCTGTCCTCTGAGGTCAAACTTTTCATTGCAAGGGGCCATGTCTTCTTTTAGTACTACTGCAATAATAATGACTCTTATAATTCATGAGGTGGCTTTGCCACTTGTGAGTAATAGAGCCGCCTCAAGCTCATGCTTGTAAAATATCTGCACCACACTACACCATGTATTCATTTTATCTAAATTCTATAAAAAACATGTGTTCAAAGAACATTATTAAGGTTGCAAAATATAGTAACAGACAGTAATGTCAGTTCAGCAGGAAGGAATCTTTATAAACACAAATCAAAACAAGGTAATATTAGCAAAAAGTTTCAAACTCTTTCCCACCTTGAGGATCAACCCATCCCTCAGTGCCTAGGAACCCTGCAAAACCATCTGATACCCAGCATTTTCTTCCTTCTCCTTCTCTCTTCAGCAGCCTTCTAATATACATTTTACTGAACTCTTGTATAAGGAGAGAGGAAGGGGAAGCCAGGATTAACTCTTTGTGAACCAGAGAACAGTTGGATTCCCACTTTGACAAACAACAAATATATTTTTAAGTGCTGCTTTGTCCTTTATGTCAAAAATCAAAGCACATTTTTACCTGAAGATTTTTTTAATACTACTTGTTTCAGTTTTTTGGAGCTGCAACATTTAAGATAAGGTAATTTGTCACTTTAATACTTTGCTTGTGCAATAGTAATCCTCATTATGCAGATTAAGTCTTTAAAAGATGCAAACATATTTTTATTATCAAAAGGTTTTTCAATTATTAAGCAAATTACTTCATTGTACAGCAAGAGATAAATTTAAGGTCATTATTATAGGAATTTTGCAATAACTATTAATCCGATAGTCATTTTTTTCATTATTTATCCTAAACTTGAATACATTTAATGCTGATAAAATGTTTGCAACTAAGGAGGAATGGAAGTCTTTTTAATTTGATAACTTGGTATGTCAAGTCAGAATGTAATGTGACAGCATAGTGCTGTGTAGGTGGATGTTAGACAAAATGATTGAAAAAGAGAAAGGAAGCTTATTGGATACAAAGAGAAAAATCTGTCTGAAATCTGTCTTGCAAGATATTTCTGCTCCTGCAGAATGAATTCTATTGAAGTGCATGGAGTTCTTCTTTGGGGATGGGGAACTCTTCCTGCAAAATCTAGGGGTTATAGTGGACCACAAGCTAAATATGAGTCAACAGTGTGATGCTGTTGCAAAAAAAGCAAACATGATTCTAGGATGTATTAACAGGTGTGTTGTGAGCAAGACACGAGAAGTCATTCTTCCGCTCTACTCTGCTCTGGTTAGGCCTCAGCTGGAGTATTGTGTCCAGTTTTGGGCACCGCATTTCAAGAAAGATGTGGAGAAATTGGAAAGGGTCCAGAGAAGAGCAACAAGAATGATTAAAGGTCTTGAGAACATGACCTATGAAGGAAGGCTGAAAGAATTGGGTTTGTTTAGTTTGGAAAAGAGAAGACTGAGAGGGGACATGATAGCAGTTTTCAGGTATCTAAAAGGGTGTCATAAGGAGGAGGGAGAAAACTTGTTCACCTTAGCCTCTAAGGATAGAACAAGAAGCAATGGGCTTAAACTGCAGCAAGGGAGGTCTAGGTTGGACATTAGGAAAGTTCCTAACTGTCAGGGCGGTTAAACACTGGAATAAATTGCTTAGGGAGGTTGTGGAATCTCCATCTCCGGAGATATTTAACAGTAGGTTAGATAAATGTCTATCAGGGATGGTCTAGACAGTATTTGGTCCTGCCATGCGGGCAGGGGACTGGACTCGATGATCTCTCGAGGTCCCTTCCAGTCCTAGAATCTATGAATCTATAAAAGGGATTAATTTTAAGGCCCCTTTCTATGAGTCCATACAGCAAGTGAAAATGTAATCCATCGAGGGCCAGACTCTGATATATACTGAGTTGCATGCTTGTGGAGTAAGGTACTATTTAATATGAATAAGGTATCCGAATATGGCCACCACAGAGAGTGGGAATAGTATAATGAAGTTGAACTTTTGTACTAGTATGATTGATTCTGTTTTATATAGGTTTTTATATTACACTCATCACCATAGTACTAAGAGAATGAGAGGGGGAAAATGTAATGGAGAAGAAATAGGACTAAAAACACAAAGCTATATCATAGCATCAGTTGTTAGGTGGAACTCTTAACTGAGTCCAGTAAAGACTTCTGCTCAAAATTGTGTGATTACAACTTAATGCACATTCCCCAAGATTACAACTTAATGCACATTCTCTACTGTCTAGTTGCCAAATTATCCACCAAAACTTTATAAAGTACCATGCGGATTCTTCAGTCTTTCTGCCAACTACTTAGTTAAAGGAGTCTCTCTCATGATCTCTCTTCCTAGCTCTCCACTTTCCCACTACTTGGTTCTCAAAATATTTCATAGTGTTGCCCTTCAAGAAGGGTTCTGAGCATCATTAGGAGTCATTGAAATGCACAATAGCTCTGTAACCTTATGCTGAGCATTTAATCATCACAATGCAATTTAATTATTTGAACGGCTAGAAGCTTGATACTATATTTGGTGCAATACTTTTCTCCATGTCATGTGCTCTCCTGACACATTTAAAGGGCGATATATTGTCATTTTTACCATAGTCAGTGCTGATAAAGGATCAATATTGTTGCAAAATGTTCTGCATAGGCTAAACAAGGCAAAAAACCTTATGGTCAAAGGCTGCATTTGGATGCACACTTGGCTCCCAGTGACTTCAGCAGGACTCATGTGCACACATTTGATGATAAAATGTGAACATTAATTTATTCATAGTGTATTCATTATAGAGATAAAGTTGTACAAATGGGGGCATAGAAAGGGGGTAAGGAGCGATAGACATTGAAGAGAGGTTGTGTGTGTGTGTGTGTGTGTGTGCGCGCGCGCGCTGTAAGTCAATATTTTGTACTGGGGAAAAAAATTAGTAGAATGATGCACCAGTCTGAAAATGAGGAAATGTGTTTGAAAAGTGGGAGATAATGAGTATAGAATTATAAACCCTTAATCATGACTAGCCTTAGTACCGTTTGCTTCAGGCAATGTGTCTGAGTTTTGTATGTGAAAGTTAAGAAATTACAGCTAGTAATAAAGTTCTTCAGCTTGCTTAATCACTTCTAATGCTCAATGCTTAAGGAACCATAGGAATTTCACACAAACACTTCTTTCAGAGGGATGTGTATATGTTTGTGTGACTTGCATGCCCCAGAGGTAGGAAAGCTGTAGGAGCAAATTACAAAATAGTCTGAGAGCTAGCAATAATCTCATAGTTGGTAGGATAACAAGCTAAGCTAACCAGAAAATGTAGGGGAAGGATATTGAGATTTATAAGATACTGATTAATCATTTACAAATCCAGAGGAGATATCAAAATTTGAGGAAGAATTGTTTTAAAAGGTTCATCAAAGAAACCACTCTCACAGACGTATTTTGGATAATACATAATTTGGATAATACATATCATAAGGCGTATGACTCCCATCTAAATCTGTTAAACAACCAGTATTTTTAATGTTAGTACTTGACAAGTTCATTTAAAAACACCAAAACTCTATTCTGCCTTCATTGTTTAGGAGCAATCTGTTTCTGCAATGGTTCAATATCCTGTCAGAATGTAAACTGCTAGAGAGCACACTCCGCGGAAAGATTTGGGAATATAGGATAGATTTTTGATGTTTGACTAAAGCTTTTTCCACAAACCTATGAGATTGGAGAAAAATCTCTCCCATTCTGCTGCCACTAAAGTATTTTCATTCATCAAAGATTGCATTAATACCTTACTTACATACTTCTGGTGCATGATGTTGGGTAACACTCTATCCTCAACTTTTTTGGGGGGGTGGAGGGCTTACAGTTTCTGGCTTTTCAAAATTTGTTTTCAGTTTGACTGGCAATTTTCACAGCAGCACAAGTGAAAAGGATATTTCTTAAGTGGTCTAGCACAGTCAGCTGAAGGAGTTGTACAGAGGCTAAGATTGTTATGTGGAAGAGGATTCAGAGCTGGCGGGACTGTTTTAAGCTAGAGAGATCAGGTAGGAAGAAGAGTGTTCTCAGTCTCGCTGAATAGGAGTGTGGGCAAGTTGTTTCTGAGCTCGGGGGACGGGGGGATTGAATTGGATGAGGTGAAAGGGTTTTGGGGGGCTCTGAGCCAAGAAGGAACAGGCTAGGAGGATGGAATCAACTGCTGAATCTCTCATTCACCAAAGAGTGAATTGGTATGGGACTGGGGGAGAGACACTAAAGGAATGACGGAGTAAGAGTTAGACTGGGGAGGGAGAAGTTGGGAATTGAAGAGAGGTGTACAGGGTTACAGAGAGAATTATTTTTTACCCACCATGCACTTTACAGTAAAAGTATCCTTTTTTTTTTTGTTTTTCATTCAGTGCCTCACAGGAATAGACATTGCAATGAAGTACAAAGGGTCATGCATGTTTATGGTGCTATATAAATATTCCGGTGTCACTTTAAAGAGGTAACCGTTGATTCTTCTGGGTTGTTAGATTAAATCTTTCTTGTATCATATAATTAATAGTTCCTTTTGTCTTTTTTCTGTCCAACATCATTTGAATTTAATTACATTTTTAAGGGAGTATACAATGGACAAAGTTCAATTTTTGTTTTGTTTTGCTTTTCCTGGTAGCTTTATTAATTTCATTCCATATTTAAATGGAAGTAGCCTGGTTAGGGCCTTATCCAACAAGCTTCTTCATGCTTTCTTCCATAATAGCCTTACACCTGAAATGCTGTTCTTGAACTGATCTGTAAAATCACTGTCCTTCTCTTCCTTCAAATCCCAGCACTACCAGAATGCCTAAAAGAGATTGCTGTGTGTAATCTTATTACTTTTACCCATATTTCCCTTCCCCACATTCTCCTTGTTTGGTATACTTAAATTTAAGTATAAGCTCTTCAGGGCAGGGACTGTGTCTTACTGAATGTTTGTACAGCACATAGCACAATGGCCCTCTAGGCACTACTGCAATACAAATAAAAAATAAATGAAAACTCTTTAACTAGGGCCACTGAAATGGAGATTCTGACTGCACAGAAAATGGATAAGTCACTCTCAGCAAACTCAGATGATTACCATATTAATGATTTCATTCAACAGCATTAGTGGTGACACTTTTATAGTTTCTTTGTAATTTCTCAAACTAGTTTGGAAGAGTGCATCTAATAACCACTTTCTTATAAAAATTAAAAGGGATAGTTGAGTAACTAATTATTGTGAACCACTGACCTGATTTTTATATATTCAATGTATTTGTATATTATTTGTAATGTATTTCCTTAGAATATCTCAGCTCAGATGTAGCATCTGCTTTTCACTGAGATCCTGCTCTTTCAATTTTCCAGCTGAGTTGACTGAAGCACACGGAGGTCAAGTGTCTTACCCATAGTCATACAATGAATGAACAGCTCTGCCAAGTTTCTTTTTCCTTTTAACTACATGACCCTAGTGTGGGTTTCCACCATTGTTAAACAGCACTGTAGGTTATTCCTTGTTAGTGTTGTCCATATCTTTTTTTATAAATGTATGTGTGTATATACACACATATATTATATATAACCTTCAACCAATAACAAGGGGGAACTTCAGAGTAAATGGAGCCATCATAACACACCCATGTTAAAAGAAATAACATTTTATCCAGAATTACTGTAATACCAAAAATAAAGCTGAAGAAAACTTTTCGTTTAATGGGTTCTGCAAATCTTGAAGTATACCTAAGTACAGAGAATTGTCTTTTTTATATTTCTTACAAGAGGGTCAAACTTTTAATTTGTTCTTTTCCAACTCCTTACTCCAGTCATCATCTATCTATCTATCCTTTCCCTGCTGTGCCTGATGTCAGAGACAGTAGCAATAGTATAGCTAGAAAGTTAAAAGTAAGAAAATCATGTAACTTCACAAGATTTTTTTTAATTTCTGAGTCTTTACAAGTGTTTAAGAAATTCTTCGAGTGGCGCCCCTATGGGCACTCCACTTTAGGTGTGCTTGCATCCCTGCATCTAGGATCAGAAATCTCTGCTAGCAGTGCCCGTTGGGTCATATGTGCTCCTCCCTGTCTCGTGCCACAAGCGGCAGCTATATAGCGCTGTGTGGTCCAATCACCCTGAGTTCCTTCTCAACTGTTCTTAGTGTGGGAGGAATCTTTAGCAGAGCCCTTCATAGGGAAGTCTTAGTGCCTTTAGCAGTCTAAGCATTTTCATTAAAAGTATATAGTTGATAGTCATTCCCCTCCTGGAATTTTTTTTCCTTCCTCCCCGTTACTCCCTAGGTTAGAATAGTAATTTTTCTACCTTTTCCCCTACATGGAAGTTCCCCATACACAGGTTATGCTTGGATCCCCTGGGTTTAAGAGGTGCCTCACCTGGCGTGAGGCCATCTCCGTAAGTGACGAGCACTCACAATTCATTTGATGCATGGGAGAAGGGCACGTACCACAGAAGTGAACCAATTGCTTCAACTTAAAGGCACAGACCCAAAAACTGTGACCTGAAGTTAAAAATTTTAATGATGGAGAGTGCACTATGGCCAGACTCAAACCCTGGCCCCAGTGCTTCTCCTGGGTAGCGGTCACTGCTGGCACTGTCATCTCCTGCCCTGGACATGCTGCACACTGTAAAATGCAACAGACTTTTGTAAAGATGTGAAGAAACAGATCCTGAGCTCACCTACTAAGGAGAGAAAAGGGTTCCCCCCAAGGTTGGTAGCCTTCACATCTTTCGCAATGAGACTTAGCTCTGGTGACTGCCCTGGGACCTCCAGTACCAGCACTACTGTACTGATAAGTCCAAGGACCCTAAAAGGGCAGGACCACATATGACAGTACTGTCAAAGGCAAAAAGCCTTAAAAGTCAGCATCTGCCACTCTGACTAAACATACGGCACTGAGGGCTTCAGCACTCAGAAGAAGGTCACTTCTTGCATTCTCTACAAAACTCTGCTGAAACACATCAATCCCAGTATGCAACTCCCCTAGCATTCTAGCATCTTCTGGCCATTCGGAAGAATGCAGACTGAACTCTGCACAGTCGACACCAACCACATCTGCACTGATTCCTAGACCTTTCATGGTAGTCCATGGTACCACAGAAGTTCAGGTTTCTGAGAGACCCGCTTGTGTGTGAAACCCTGGAGTTTTCCTTCCTCCATACCAAGTTACCAGCAGTACATGCCTCTCCCCCAGATGCAACTGATACCCACCACTCCCCATCACCATCTACCCCCCGCACCTCTCAAGTGAGGAGGAAGAAGAAGATAAAGAGCCTTACCCAGTTACACCACACAACCCCCTCATACCAGGAGCTGCACAACAGAACATTATGCATGCCCTCAGTACCAGGAGACCAGAACCAACCCAGGGCCTTGGTAGGGCACCCATGGATGCCACCCTATGTCTATGCCCCCACACTGACCCTATTGGGATCCTGGGCTGCATACAGGCAGGAGTTTCCCAAACTGTCCATGATTCAGAGGAACTGACAGATTTTCTCAATCCTCCTCTGTAGCCAGCCCTCCCAAACCTGAGGTAGAACCTTTTGAGGAGCACGAGGAAGGTCTCAAGGAAGAAGTCACACCACCAACCAACATCTCATCCTCACCAGATGAGGCAATCATGCTACTTCCACCTAGGTCTGCTGATGACTTTAAACAATTTCAAGAATTGTTTAGAAGAATAACAAAACCTCTCCAGATCCCATTGGAGGAAGTGTGAGAACCATAAGCTTCTGGACATATTGCACACCTCCACATTGGCTAAAATCACACTCCTGGTCAACAAGACCATATTAGACCCAGCCACGGTGGTCTGGCTGATCCCGGCCTCAATACCTCCGACATGTAAGTTGCCTGGTAAGAAGTACTATGTCCCCACAAAAGATATGGACTTTTATTCTCACCCCTTACCCAAAATTCCCTTGTGGTTAATGCAATAAATGAGAAGGGAAGACAGCATCACTCCAGGACAATCCCATATGATAAAGATTGGAAGAGGCTAGATCTCTTCAGATGTAAGGCATTCTTGACAGATAATAGCCATATTGCAAGAAGGTCACTTCTTGCATTCTCTACAAAACTCTGCTGAAACACGTCAATCCCAGCATGCAACTCCCCTAGCATTCTAGTCCACCATACATCTCTTGTACTGGAAGAACTATGGATAATTTAGGTGGTGGTTCTGTGATATGGATTTATGTCCACTAAGAACGACACATGATTTCCTCACACACATTACATTCCACCTGTGTAACTCAATTAACTTCAACAGAATTACACAGATTTAAAAATTAGTGTGACAAAGTGGAGAAACAGGCTTACTGAACCTGCCAAATTAACTCGATTGTGACCATAACCAGATCTATCACCCAGGTCTTCCGAGGTTCATGGCTGGTAGTTTCAGTCTGTGTACAAGGAGTTATCTTCCAGATTTGTAGACTTATGCCACTTAAATTGTCATTTAATATATCTTAAATGTATTCTATATTTTCAAAATCAAATAATAAATACTGTAAGCTAACTGCTGTTCACAATTTATTAGCAATAATCTTTTCAATATTGTGAAACAAACATTGCCCTCTACAAAACCAGTAATGGTGCCAAAAATATTTTAATCTTACATATGAAGTCACTTATCTATATCCTATTATAATGTAATAGCAAACATTTACATTGTACATACGCCTGTAACTAAGTAACCCGTCAAACCAGAAAGAAGCCTTGTGTAATGCAAATGAAGAACTTTAGCAGGAAAGTACTAATTCATGCACATTTGAAGGCAATTCATGTGTGTGCTGAGCAGAGATCAAAGACTCTAAATGTGCTCCTCTCTCTCCACCAATCAAAGAAAGAGTCCATGTGGGGTGTAACCCTGTCAGCATGTTTTCTGTGAGACGAGGCTATAAATGTGGATTCAGGGAAAGATCGTGGATTTCTGGACTGTTTGGACTCTTATAGGGAAGGATACTGGATGCAAAGTGAAGATCATCGAGACATTTTGGGGACTTTGGGGAAACTGGCAGTTTATTACACTCCTGACACCATTTGGAATTATAGACTGTTACTCACCTGAACATATATTTTAACTGCTTTAACCTCTCAGTAACTCTCATCATTTTCTTAGCTAATAAACCTATAGTTAAGTATCAGAGGGGTAGCCGTGTTAGTCTGAATCTGTAAAAAGCAACAGAGGGTCCTGTGGCACCTTTAAGACTAACAGAAGTATTGGGAGCATAAGCTTTCGTGGGTAAGAACCTCACTTCTTCAGATGCAAGATGTCTTGCATCTGAAGAAGTGAGGTTCTTACCCACGAAAACCTATAGTTAGTTTACTATAGAATTGGCTACTAGTATTGTCTTTGGTGGGAGAGCTAGAATGCAACTCAACCTGGGTGAATTACTGGTCTCTTGGGACTGGGAATAACCTAGAACATTTGTGATTTTTATATATATATATATATATAATGACCATTTATCATAAATCCAGTTTGTCTGGGTGGCAAGATAGCCTAGCAAGTCTAAGAACTGTCTATGACTCCATGGTAAAACTATTGTAGTGATCCAGGCGTTCACAGTTGGTACTGTTGGTGAACTCTAATTAAAGAACACACCATCAGTTTGGGATGTCTTCCCTTCTTTTGGTACTCTGCCCTGAGGTAGGCACTCACGGTCGTGAGCCACTCTAGACAGCATCACTCTGATTTTTGTCTCAACCCTTGGCTCCAGCATTTGAACTCTGACTTCAGTTCTGACCTTTGGCTCTGATCCCAGTTCTGACTCTGCTTTGACCTTGGGCTTTAGCATTCAGACTCTGACCACTAGGCATGAGTGCCTATGACCCGGTCTCCTGACAGATACTGACAAGAGAGGGAAAGTGATAAGTCCCTCGGAGGTAGGTGCTTAAGTCCAAGTTGCAGGGAGGTGCCAACATCAGCATAGCGATCCGTGAATAGGAAACTGCCACCTGGAGTCGGGCGGCATAGGTGCCTAAGCTGTTTTTTGAGGGAGGGAGTTAGACATCTGCCTCACACAACATTAAATGGGAGAAAATGGCAGGGCGAGAGGAGGAGGACATGGTGCTGGTCCCAATTTGTAGCCCAGGGGTTAGCCTGCTCATCTACAATGTGGAAGACCTGGGTTCAAGTTCTACTTCTGCCTGTGAGTGAGAAAGGACTTAAACAAGGTTCCCAGACCTCTCATGAGAGTACTAATCATTGAACTATGGGATATTCTATTGTGGGGCTCCCTCAGGGCCTGCATGTGATTAGGCATCCAAATGCCTTTCTTTCCCTGGTTCATGAATTGCTTTGGGGCTTAGGTAGGAGATAGACATTTAGATGCCTAGAGGGAGGTAGCAAGGGGCATGTACAGAGGCCCAAATATAGCTTCCTAGGGAAATTTTACTCTGAAAAACTTAGGTGCTGAATGAGTTTAGGCACCTACAGGGTTTGGCAGGAGTTGTGTGAATCACAATGGAGCCAAAACTGCCTAAGTCTGGGGTTTAGGCACCTAAGTATCTTTGTGTATCCCACTCCTGGGATGGAGTTTGAAGCTGCAAGCCACCAGGAAGTAGAAAGATCTGAATGATATATTGTATTACCAGTCCTCTGACCCATCTAGTTCTCCTTCTCTTGAGCAGTTTGGGTGAAATTGATAGTTATGGTATTGTCTATTAGAGTACAATAATAGAAACCATCAAAAGCTTATTACTAATAAGTAGGGCTGTCAAACAATTAAAAAAAACGTAATTGCGATTAATCATGCAATTAAAAAAAACGCAATGAATTGCGCTGTTAATGATAGAATACCATTTATTTAAATATTTTTGGATGTTTTCCACATTTTCAAATTTATTGATTTCAATTTCAACACAAAATGCAAAGTGTACAGTGCTCACTATATTTATTTTTATTATAAATATTTGCACTGTAAAAATAGTATTTTTCAATTCACTTAATACAAGTACTGTAGTGAAATCTCTTTATTATGAAAGTTGAACTTACAAATGTAGAATTATGCACAAAAAATAACTTTTATTTTTGAATGCAATGTCAAACTTTAGAGCTACAAGTCCACTCAGTCCTACTTCTTATTCAGCCAATTGCTAAGACAAACAAGTTTGTTTAGATGTGAAGGAGACAGTGCTGCCCGCTTCTCGTTTACAATGTCACCTGAAAGTGAGAACAGGCATTCACATGGCACTGTTGTAGCTGGCATTGCAAGATATATACGTGCCAGATGTGCTAAAGATTCATATGTCCCTTCATGCTTCAACCACCATTCCAGAGGACATGTATCTATGCTGATGATGGGTTCTGCTCAATAACGATCCTGTGCAGGGCAATGCATATTCATTTTCATCACCTGAGTCCGATGCCACCAGCAGAAGGTTGATTTTCTTTTTTGGTGGTTTGAGTTCTGTAGTTTCTGCATCAGAGTATTGCTCTTTTAAGAGTTCTGAAAGCATGCTCCACACCTCATCCCTCTCAGATTTTGGAAGGCACTTCAGATTCCTAAACCTTGGGTCGAGTGCTGTAGCTATCTTTAGAAATCTCACCTCTAGTACCTTTTTTGCATTTTTTCAAATCTGCAGTGAAAGTGTTCTTCAAATGAATAACATGCTGGGTCATCATCCGAGATTGCTATAACATGAAATATATGGCAGGATGTGGGTAAAACACAGAACAGGAGACATACAATTCTCCCCCAAGGAATTCAGTCACAAATTTAATTAATGCATTATTTTTTTAAGGAGCAACATCAGCATGGAAGCACATTCTCTGGAATGGTGGCCAAAGCATGAAAGGGCATACGTATGTTTAGGATATCTGGCATGTAAATACTTTCAACGCTGGCTACAAAAGTGCCATGTGAACGCCTGTTCTCACGTTCAGGTGACATTGTAAATAAGAAGCAGGCAGCATTATCTTCCGTAAATGTAAACAAACTTGTTTGTTTTAGCAATTGGCTGAACAAGAAGTATGACTGAGTGAACCTGTAGGCTGTAAAGTTTTAATTTTTGTTTTGAGAGCATTTATAAATTGCACTTTCATGATAAAGAGTGTGTACTACAGTACTTGTATGAGGTTAATTGCAAAATACTGTTTCTTTTGTTTATCATTTTTACAGTGCAAATATTTGTAATAAAAATAATTTAAAGTGAGCACTGTATACTTTGTATTCTGCATTGTAATAGAAATCAATATATTTGAAAATGTAGAAAAACATCCAAAATATTTAATACATTTCAATTGGTATTCTATTGTTTAACAGTGCGATTAAAACCGATTAATTGCAATTGATTTTTTTTTAATCGTCATTAATTTTTTTGGAATTAATCATGTGAGTTAACTGCGATTAATTGACAGCCCTACTAATAAGGTTAATGGTCTCTGTATACTCTAGGGCATTTGTGGATGCTGTCCCATATTATTTCTATACTCCAGATATTTTTTACTTGACGTCCTTATTTTGGGGGGACTGTTCAAATACAAACCCTTACTATTTGAATGACCTATTTTTTCCCCTGGATTTTGTAGGTGAACCTGCTTATTATTGTTATCCCAATATAAAGCTGTTTCTCCTCCAGTATCAAACTTTTCAGTGCCATTTTTTCACTGTACTCACTGAATAATGTCTTGTCAATTGCTGTGAGCAGATTCTGTCCACTGGGAAAATGGGTATCAGGATCTTTAAAAATATGTAAAATTTAAACCATTCTAAATTAGAAATGAATATAGGAAAAGATTACACTGGATTTTACACCAAAAATCTCCCCCAACAAAAACAAAACACTATGCAGAGGTATATTTATCTGAAACCATATTATTTGGAATTTGGAACTATTGTTAGGCATATCAATCTGTATATTCTGGCAAAATTAGCTGAATGTTACATTTCTGCAATGCACTGTAAAGAAGATAAAGAAAAACAAGAAAATCTACACAGCTTGTGATGTCATCTCCTTTTTTCAGATGGAAAACTGTCCAAGATATAGATAAATGACTACAAAAACTTAAATTCTATTGTGTTAGAAGGAAATTATATTGTAGAAAAGTCGTTTTCCTAGATAGAATTGACATTCTCCTTTGTGGCATATTTTTTTTTTAAATCAAGATGACTTAGGAAATGTTGGAAATAAGGGCTGAAAATAATGACAGAAGCTAATATTCTGTGATATGAAGCCAGTGATTGAACTGAAACCACAATTCAATATGATTGAATATTTCACTCATCACTGTGGAGTTAAAGTAAATGATGTGCCCAATGCTAAAATGTGGTGATGTCAAGCTACTGTCATTGAAGCTAAAAGCCAGCCATGTGAAGCCTAAACTCAACAATATTGACTGCAGCTAAAAAGCAACAGCTGAAGCAAAAATGTAACAATGCAAGTGAAGCTTAAAAAGCAATGATGTGAGGCTGAAAAACATCAACAAATAAGGCTGGCTAAAGATCCACAGCAAAAGAACTCTCTTGATATTACCTCACCCAAAGAGCATTCTGCTTTGCATAAAAGTGAGATTTTCCTATCAATAACTGTTCTTCCTAACTGTAGAAAAATGGAATAAAAGTAAGAGGCAAGGAAACAGGAATTTCTGTTATAGAAAGAGTACTTGCCGATGGACACTGTAATTCTTTTTCAGTTTTTGTTTCTTAGTAGTGACTATGTAAGACGTTTTTTGTGGCGGGAGGTGGGTGAGCCACACAACAAAAGTGCAGTATTTTTTTGTTTGTATGTTTTGTTTTGGCCATGACACATTGGTTCATTTGCTGAATCCCCTGGTCCATCTCTTTGGAACCTAGACAGACTCTCCTTGGGGCTCCTGGAAAAAGTTGTCCCACCGTCAGCCCTTTATTTGTTTTTTTTTTTTACCAAGCTAAAATTAAAGATACTAAAAGCACTGCTGGGTCTCTCAGTGTGCGCTGTATCTTGTTAAGCAGGTATCACCCCTTACCAGACCTAATATTACAAGGACAGAAACACCACCAGTCTTCTCACTTGTAAAAAGAAGACTGGAGCAGAAACACAAGTGGCATCTTTGTCTCCAGCCCTTTTTGTTTAATCTTTCTTGGTTCATTCCATACTCTGCTTTAGAAATAGGGAGGAACTGGTTGTGAATTTGAAAGTGGAAGGCAGCTTGGGTGAAAGTGATCATGAAATGATAGAGTTCATGATTCTAAGGAATGGTAGAAGGGAGAACAGCAACATAAAAACAATGGATTTCAAGAAGGCAGACTTTAGCAGACTCAGGGAGTTGGTAGGTAAGATCCCATGGGAAGCAAGGGGAAAAACAATTGAAGACAGTTGGCAGTTTTTCAAAGAGACATTATTAAGGGCACAAGAGGAAACTATTCCACTGTGTAGGAAAGATAGGAAGTATGGCAAGAGACTACCCTGACTTAACCAAGAGATCTTCAATGATCTAAAAATTGAAAGACTCCTACAAAAAGTGGAAACTAGGTCAAATTACAAAGGATGAATATGAACAAATAACACAAGTATGTAGGGACAAAATTAGGCCAAGGCACAAAATGAGATCAAAATAGCTAGAGACATAAAGGGTAACAAGAAAACATTCTACAAATACATTAGAAGCAAGAGGAAGATAAAGGACAGGGTAGGCCTTGTTACTCAAAGGGGAGGAGTAATAACAGAATGTGGCAATGCCAGATGTGCTTAATGACTTCTTTGTTTCAATTTTTACCAAGAAGGTTGGTGGTAGTTGTACGTCTAATGTAATGAATGCCAGTGAAAATGAGGTAGGATCAGAAGAGGCTAAAATAGGGAAAGAACAAGTTAAAAATTACTTGGACAAATTAGATGTCTTCAAGTCACCAGGGCCTGATGAAATCCTAGAATACTCAAGGAGCTGACTGAGGAGATATCTGAGCCATTAGTGATTATCTTTGAAAAGTCATGGAAGACAGGAGAGATTCCAGAAGACTGGAAAAAGGCAAATATAGTGCCAATCTATAAAAAGGGAAATAAGGACAACCCGGGGAATTACAGACCAGTCAGCTCAACTTCTGTACCCAGAAAGTTAATGGAGCAAATAATTAAGCAATCAATTTGCAAACATCTAGAAGATAATATGATCTGTAACAGTCAGCATAGATTTGTCAAAAATAAATTGCGTCAAAGCAACCCGATAGCTTTCTTTGGCAGGGTAACAAGACTTGTGGATAGGGTGGAAGTGGTAGACATAGTATAATCTTGATTATAGTAAAGCTTTTGATACTGTCCCGCATGACCTTCTCATAAATAAACTATGGAAATGCAACCTAGTATGGAGCTACTATAAGGGGGTGAAAAACTGGTTGGAAAACCATTCCCAGAGAGTAGTTATCTGTAGTTCAGAGTCATGCTGGAAGAGCATAACAAGTGGGGTCCCACAGGGATCAGTTCTGCGTCCGGTTCTGTTCAATATCTTCAAATCAATTATTTAGATAATGGTATACAGAGTACACTGATAAAGTTTGTGGATGATACCAAGCTGGGAGGGGTTGCAAATGCTTTGGAGGATAGGATTAAAATTCAAAATGATCTGGACAAACTGAAGTAAACAGGAATAAATTCAATAAAGACAAATGCAAAATACTCTATTTAGGAAGGAACAGTCAGTCGCACACATACAAAATGGGAAATGACTGTCTAGGAAGGAGTACTGCAGAAAGGGATCTGGGGGTCATAGTGGACCACAAGCTAAATATGAGTCATGTTGCAAAAAAAAACAAACATCATTCTGGGACATATTAGCAGGAGTCTTGTAAGCAAGACTTCAGTAAAGCAGGATCAGTCCAAAAGTGTCATGGAGAGGAAAATAAACTTCTAACTTGCAGGGGAGGGATAGCTCAGTGGTTTGAGCATTGGCCTGCTAAACCCAGGGTTGTGAGTTCAATCCTTGAGGGAGCCATTTAGGGATGGGGGACTGTCAGGGACAGTACTTAGTCCTGCTAGTGAAGGTAGGGCACTGGACTCCATGACCTTTGGTCCCTTCCAGCTCTATGAGATAGGTGTGTGTGTATATATATATATATATGTATATATATATAAACTGTGTATGGCATATACTGCTTTTAATGCATACACCCTCAGCAAATGGATGAAGTGAGTAGCAAGTACATGCACAAAACTAGAGCTAAAAGTTGACACTACATTTCCAAAGAACCGTTTCAATATCAGTATAAGAAACCAAAACTTTCAGCAGCTGAAGCAGTGGGCCCAACAGACTCATGAACTAGATCAGAAGAGTTTTATTTTGATGTTCTTTGCCTTTGTCATTTTCACTTCTGTTCATTTAAAAAATAAAAAATAGGAAGAAAACCTCATAACACTGTCTGATATTAAACAGTAAGGAATTCTGAATAATGGCAGCTACTTATCACACTCCTATTGCAGCCTATCTACTTAGAGTTCTTTGCTCATTTCTTGTGCACAAAGAGGTGAGTTAAGGTCAGAACAGTCTTATCTGTGAATATCCTTGCTTTTTCCAGCTTCAATCAAACCTGGGACGAGTTTAACTTAATTTTTGCTATTTGTATTTAGATAAGAAACTAAGCAATAATTCGAGTAGGGTTCACTCTGAAACAGCCCAGATTCTGCACCCTTAGGGAAAGCTTGTTAAGCTGAAATTTGGAAAACTTTGCAGTATTTAATATGTGCAGCTTTTTAATACTTTAATACAATTCCTTTATCTACATAATGAGATTATGTGTTGGCAGTATTATTTCTTTTCTTTACAGAAATGTAATTCCACTTCACTGATTGTTTCTGAAAGCAGTTGACGGCTTCATATGAGCAAACTTAATAGAGAGCTAAGTGAGATGTAGTATTTTATCCCATCACTGTATCTCCAAATAGCAATATAGTGTCATCATAATAAAATGTGACATGAATTAGTCCTGATGGTTTGTTAGAATGTTCTTCTCCCCGCCCCCCATCAAATGCTATTTGGATTTCTACAATACTTTCTACTTATTGTCACAGATACAGTAGAGGCTCATACAGTCATAACATTGTTTTGTTCCAACTTCCAATAACCCTCTTCCATTGTTGATAATGGGAACTTTGCAAAACACTTAAGCATGTGCTTAACTTTAAGCATGTAGACAAAGTGCTTAAGAATGTGCTTAAGTCCCTAGAAATCGGGTATTGTAACTAAAACTTCAGGCATAGTTTATTTTTGAGAAATAAAACTTAGATCAGGTATGAAGAATACCAAGGTGTCCATTCAATGGAATCAATAGGGCAGTGGTTCTCAACCTTTTTAGACTACTGTATCCCTTTTAGGAGTCTGATTTGTCTCACATACCCCCCAAGTTTCACCTCCCTTAAAAACTACTTGCTTATAAAATTAGACATAAAAATACAAAAGTGTCACAGGACACTATTACTGAAAACTTGCTTACTTTCTCATTTTTACCATATAATTATAAAATACATTGATTGGAATATAAATATTGTGCTTACATTTCAGTGTGATATTTGAGCCTGTTTTTCACTAGTGAGCCTTGTCTGAAGTCTGAGCCCCATGCGTCGGGCCTGAACCATGTAACTTAGCTTTGTTGGCCCCCCCGTGGCATGGGGCCACGGGCAGTTGCATTGCTTGCTACCCTGTAATGTCGGCCCTGCGATCCCCCTAAACCCATCCCAAGACCCCCTGAGGGATGCAACCTCCATGTTGAGAAACACTGATCTAGATGAGTTGAGTACCTCCTGAAAGACCTCTGCATACCCCTAGAGGTGCACATACTCCTGTTTAAGACCCACTGCAGTAAGGGATAGATGCTCCGGGGAGCATTGTAGAGCTTTTTATGGTATGTTACTGGATACGAGTGATGTTTATAGATGTGGCATGTTTGAAATGTCGTCTGTACATTTCTCCTCTCTTTAATTTGATAGTTGGTGTATCTTCTCCCATCTAACCCTGGAATAGTAACACTAACAAAATTGTTTTTTTCCAAACTGTATTAGAGAGTTACCTTTGGTTTTATATTCTATTTTTCACTCATTAGAGAAGTAAGTATCTTTTAACATTGGGTTGCCCCTCCAGACACCTGTAAGTAAGTCTTGCTTTTTGCTATCCACATCAGTATACTAACTCAGAGGTGATGGCAAGCTCCTAGCTGTCATTCCCAGGAACATAGTACCAGTATTCTGAAAAGTGAGTGGATACAATTTTGAAAAACTGATATTCTAATGAAGTCCTCTATACAAGTGATCTCTTCAATAAGAGGTACTTGTGGAAGCAATTATTGAGCACAAAGACAAGCCAGGGCTCAGAGGAGAGGATAGTTGGAGATGGATGGACACGTGTTATGCTCCTATGTGAGCAACAGATGTTAAAATACTCTCAATTGTATTTTGGAATAAAAACACAAAGGAGATTGTAGCATGTTAATATACTGTTGTTAAACAGTAAAACAAGATGAACAATTTGTTACCCTCAGATGAAGTAAGTTAACCAAAGCTTTTTGCAGCAAAAATAATATTGGCCAAAAAATATCTTTAGATACATAGTGTACCAGTGAAGTTCTTATTTCTTTAAATGGCTGATTACAAATACAACTTCCATGAAGCATTATGCACTCCATCTTCCAATATAGCATTCATGCATGCCTCCTGTTCAGAACAGATGTTAAGTACAGTAGTAACTTCCTTTTCACTGATAGTTTCAAACAATTAAGTGAATGGCTGAGGATCATGCTAAATTAGTTAAATTGTTTTATCATTATGCACTTGTTTGCACTTGTAAAGCTTGTAATTAGACAATAAAAATGCAAGTGAAAAAAAAACTTTCTTGCTTGAGGTTTTTCTAAGCTGAACAAAATATTAACCAATATTTCGGCATAGAGAGAGATCTTGTAAATCTGAAAGCATTGAAAAGGGTGTGCTGCATGCAGTCAACTGCTTCAGTTTGCATCAATTAATTAATCAATGAATTAACAGAATTATATGTATTGTGGCAACCCCAGGACAAACAGCTACAAAAGGGGGGGGGGGGTAGTAATCAGTCCCAGGGGGTTAAAACGGTCTCTCCCAAGCCACTGAGGAGAGAGAACCATGCGGAAATAAGGTTCAGCTGGGCAAGGGGTTACTAGGAAACTAATTAGGTTCAGCTGGCTCCAACTGCTTGGGACCTTTTTAAACCCTCCCCGGCGTGGAAGGACTGGGGAGAGAGAGAGAGAGTGAGAGGAGCAGGAAAGCTGCCAGTAAGCTAGGAGCAGCAAGGCTCTGAACCCTTCCTGCAAGGAAGGCCGCACTCTATCCCCAGAAGGGAAGATAAACAAGCACAAGGGACTGACTGAGGGAAGGAATAGCCAGACCCTGTGCTACCTACAAGGATTTGCTTTGCCGAAGCCTGTGTCTCCAAGGCTAAAAAGGACTGAGCCTGCTGAGGAGAAGAAGGTACTTTGCCACAGTATGTACACTGCATGTGTTTTCTGCCAGTATTCATTCTGCATTGGTAAAATTACTTTGCTTTCTAGATTTCACATACTTTGGCTTATGTTTTTATAATATTTACATAAATACAAAAGCATCATTGCTCCTACCTGATCCCTTTAAAATCTTTCAAATTTTATTTCTGTTCTAAAATGTTTTGAGTTTTATGTAAAGCTACATGTTGTTAACTTTAACACACAAATTCGATTACTAAATGTAGCTTACACAATGGAAATTATCACTACATCTAAATATTTGTCTCCCTACAGTTTTGCATAAATTTTCAGCCTATTTATGGAATAGAGCATTTTTGATATTTTTGGTTTATAGAAAATGAAAACCTTAGTTCACAGATGCACTCTCATGGATTTCTGAGACATCCATATTTCTGCTGTTTCCTTGACAACAACTGTATAGATGCGGCTATCACCATGGGAATGGTTCTTCTGAATGAAGCTGCTACTTCCAAAGGGGATGTTGGAAAAAGGAGAAGTAAGTTATTTAGTGTAATTTGTAGGATCTCTGAATTTTACTTATTGAAGGCATTTTGAGATAAACACAAAGGTAAGAATTGCCATTCAGGTTAAAGTTTTCAAAAGTGCCTAAGGCCTGGTCTGCACACAGTTTTTATACCAGTATAAGTATTTCAGTTAGGAATGTGATTTATTTTAGAAAATAAGTCCGACACCTAGTATGGACACATTTATAGCAGTATAAAGGTACCTTATACCCATATAGCTTAGGCCTTATGATCTTCCCATATAGAAATAGCTATACAAGTATAAAACATTTTTATACTTATATAATTGCATCCACACTAGGTGGGTTGCACTTCTCTAACTATAAGGGTCT
Source organism: Emys orbicularis (assembly GCF_028017835.1). Taxonomy (NCBI): domain Eukaryota; kingdom Metazoa; phylum Chordata; order Testudines; family Emydidae; genus Emys; species Emys orbicularis. The sequence goes on along the minus strand of NC_088687.1, from coordinate 89,490,944 downwards.
AGTTAAAGCACTGCCATTTTTGTGTATAGACAAGTCCTAAGTGACTTAGGAACCAAAGGGTAACATTTTTCAAAAGCACCTAATTAATATAGGAGCCTAAGTCCTGTTGAAGTCAGTGAGACTTAAGGTAGGAGTTTCAAAAGCACCTAAGTTCTATTTTCAAAAGTGAATTTTGAATCTTGAGTCCCCATTGACTTTCATTGGAACATAGGAATTTTATACTGGATTAGACTCATCTAGTTCAGTATAACCAGTCTCCAACACTGGCCAGTACCAGATGTTTCAGTGCTTTGCAGTAGGCAGATGTGGGATAATCTGCTCCCACAATAGTTCTTATCCTAATCTCTTATGGTTAGAGATTGTTTAAAACCTGAAGCCTAAGATATAGCATCCCTTCAAAAATGTGTAGCCATTAATGCTGATAACCCTGGTGGTGGTTCGTGTGATAATCCATATAATTCCACAGCTGATAAGTGCACATCCAGTGCAGATGCATTAGAAAACTTTCTAGTTATCTGTGACTGGGGGACAGAGCATGCATCCTTTGCTTCCTCATGCATTCAATGAGAGTATAAAGGGTAGAGCTGCCTCACACTCAGTTCCTTCTTACTGCCATGGTGTGTGTCACAGCAGGTCCTTTCAGAGTTACTTACCTTTTTAGCTAGTTAGTCTTCAGGACCAATGGGACCACAGGTCATCAATAGGACCAGTACCACCTTCAGTTCTGCATGGCAGACCACAAGTCCTTGGGTTTCAAGCACTGCCTCATTTGCAAGGCCTCATACCTCTCAATGATGGTCAAACAAGATGTCTACTCTGCCTTGGTGAGGGGCATATTCTGGGTATATGTTTGATCTGGAAGTTATTTCTCAAAATGGAACCAGTGTTCGAGGGAGTCTTGCTTTAGGGCATCCCTTCTCAAGAAGTCCATGTGACTGGATTCAGACCCTAGTTCCCAGGCCTCCAGATTGTCAGGGGATCAGAGGTCCTGTAGATCCTCAAGGTCTGTGCCCCATGCATCTTCAAAATGAGGCACCCTCTAAGTTGGCCGTGGTGCGGGGAAAACACTGGGATCGATTGGATGCTGAACAGAGGTCCTCAGGACAGAAGAGGAGCAGAAGGCAATCCACATGCTTGGTGCTGGTACCGCCAATGCCAGTGAGAGCTCCCCTGCTCCCAGAAGAGTGATACCTGTCATCCTTGGACTTGGAGGACAGCCCACAGTCATCCCCAACCACATCTTGGGGTCCAGCAGGATCACACACCACCTACACACACACACACACACACACACACACACACACCACCTCCACCGGGTAGGGGAGCTTAGCTTCAAGAAGATTGTGATGCCAGTACTGATCCATACCAGAACCATGACCCAGCCTCCGTTGCCGTTTCACTTTAAGCTGTGGACTGTATGGATGCCATGGATGCCTCAGTTTGTCTTGGGCCTACCGTCCCTAGCATACTCTAGGTTCAGGTCAGCTTCCCAGTGGATGGGAGAGCACCATCCCCTCTGCATGGCCCAGATGAGGAACTGCAATCACAGGAGTCGGAGGTCTCTCAGCAGGTACCAGCCAAAACTTCCTTGTCTTGATCAGATAAAACCCTGTTGCTGCACTAGGCATCAGCTGTACTGGAGGACCATATGGTCTTCCAGGACTTATATTGACAGTAGTGGCAAATTTAGAGATCACTATAGAAAAAGGTGCAGGAAAGCGCTTCATATGTTGCTTGATGTATTGCACTCATTGGTACCAGGTTGCATAGTGATAAGCATTAATGAGAGACTGCTGAAGCCAGTGAAGGTTTTATGGCAAATTCTGTATTGGTAGCTCCAACTTCAAAGAAGTCCAACAGGTGGTACCAGATATGAACTATGGGCTATGAGCAATTTTTCTCACACCCAGTACTGGATTCATTAGTTGTGACAGTGGCAAGTGAAAACATATCAGGGTCAGCAGAAATCGATGACCAGGGATAAAGAGCAGAAGGGCATGGAAATCATATTCTCACCTCAAGTCTCCAAATGAGGATATTCAATAACTAGGCGATCCTGGCAAAATATGGAGTGCTGTGGGGTGTTTTGTGGATAGTTTCCCATGAGAATTCAAGAGTGAGTTCTGGACTTTGGTGTTCGAAGGGAAATTGGTCTCTAAAACAGTCGTCCAGGTGGCTTTAGATGCTATGCACATAGCATCCAGGATCTGCTGACCACAGTTGAGGACCTGCACTTTGAAGGTTGCTCTTTGTTTCATGATAAGATGGATGAGGCCATGAAATCACTGAAGAACTATATAAGGCCACACTCAAGTCCTTGGGGTTCTGCACCCCAGCCATCACCCCAGACAGCACTTCAGGTCTCAGCATGTAAGCAGGCCCTCTACTATAGACCACACCAGTATGCCAGAATGGGGCAGAAGACTTCTGGGAGAAGGCCCTCAGGAGTGGCCACTACATCCCACTGTCCCTCATTCTCTGCAACCAGGCAGCAGATTTGATTCCACTCCCAAAGACAGCATGCCACTCACTACCCAGCCCTGATCATCTACTCTGTATGGCATACATCTGTCTCATTTCTGCCATTTCTGGTCACCTCAGACCAGTATGTATTGGGCATTGTAGAGATGGGCTACACACTTGACTTCCTCTCCTACCCACCAACTCTCCCCATCCCTATTCAGGGACCCATCTCATGAGAGCACTCTACACCAGAAGGTCCAGTCATCTTAGCTCTTGGCTCCATAGAAGAGGTCCCCTCACAGGAAAGGGGAAGAGTGTTTTATTCAAGGTATTTCCTCATCCCCCAGTAAAAACGGAGGTCTTTGCACTATCCTCCCTTTTCATCAAGCTATCTACAATGATTCTCAGGTCTCCTTCAATTGGACATAGGCTGCTAAAATAATTTTGAAAAATTTGTCCTCAGTCCCTAACTTACCATCAATGTCAAAATAGACAGTTGCTTGATTTAAATTTGACTGTAGTTCTCTGATCGTATTTCTTGGATTTGTAAGTCTGCATTACACTAGTGCCAGATTCTGACTTTCTTACTCATGATGAATAGTACCTTATTTTACAAGCATTTCCATTGAAATAAATGTTAATGCTCAGAGAGTAAGTTTTACTCAATCTGATAAGGATGGCAAAATCTGGCCCTTAAGTGATGGGGAGAAGCAGTGTCTGAAAATGTCCTAACGTTTTGTTTTCTGGTTTAAAAGGAAATGAGGAAATAATGAAAGTTGCCAGCTGTCATCTGCCATTTAAAGAGCTAACATGTCAATTGTAACATACCAAACTATATATTTATTATAGCATAATTGCTAAAGTGTTTTTTGGAAAATGTTAAAATTCCTATTAGGGTTAGTCAGGTCCATTCAATTGACAGTCTCATCATATTTATTGAACTGCCACTTACCAACTTCTTTTTTTATAAAAAAGGGGTTAATTATCTTGTGATGCAATCCTGTGATGTGTAGTATTAATAGATAATGATTTAATTTTATAAAGTTACTGAACTGTGGAAATGCCAATACTCACACAGAGCTCCACCCCAGGCATGAGGACTTGACGGGGACAGGTATACTGTCCTTGAATCAGCTCCTATTGATGAAAATATTGGTAGATGTCTTTCAGTGTCCTTCAAAAAGAGATTCTTGTGAATCAGTCTAATATGCCATTAAGCTTCAGTCATAATTTAATTGAGATACTGAAATTCTACATGTTTAGAGCGTGACTCTGAGGCCTGGTCTACACTACGAGTTTAGGTCGACTTTAGCCGCGTTAAATCGAATTAAGCCTGGACACATTCACACGACGAAGCCCTTTCTTTTGACTTAAAGGGCCCTTTAAACCGGTTTCTTTACTCCACCTCCGACGAGGGGATTAGCGATAAAATCGGCCTTAGGGGGTCGGAATTGGGTTAGTGTGGACGGAATTCGACGTTATTGGCCTCCGGGAGCTATCCCACAGTGCTTCATTGTGACCGCTCTGGACAGCACTCTCAACTCAGATGCACTGGCCAGGTAGACAGGAAAAGCCCCGCAAAAGTTTGAATTTCATTTCCTGTTTGCTGAGCGTGGAGAGCACAGGTGACCACGCAGAGCTCATCAGCACAGGTAACCGTGATGGAGTCCCAGGATCGCAAAAGAGCTCCAGCATGGACAGAACGGGAGGTACGGGATCTGCTCGCCATATGGGGAGATGAATCAGTGCTGGCCGAACTCCGAAGCAGTAAACGAAATGGCAAAATATTAGAAAAGGTCTCCAAGGCCATGAAGGACAGAGGCCATAACAGGGACGCACAGCAGTGCCGCATGAAAATTAAGGAGCTAAGGCAAGCCTACCACAAAGCCAGAGAAGCAAACGGAAGGTCCGGGGCTGAGCCGCAAACATGCTGCTTCTACGCGGAGCTGCATGCCATTCTAGGGGGTGCAGCCACCACTACCCCAACCGTGTGCTATGAGTCCCTCACTGGAGAAACACACAGGGAAGCGGGTTCGGGGTACGAGGAAGATGAGGATGAAGATAATGTAAATAGCTCACAGCAGCAAGGAAGCGGAGAAACCGGTTTCCCCAACAGCCAGAATATGTTTATCACCCTGGACCTGGAACCAGTAACCCCCGAACTCACCCAAGACCTTGTGGGCACACAGGGGACCTCTGGTGAGTGTACCTTTGTAAATATTACACATGGTTTAAAAGCAAGCGTGTTTAATGATTAATGATTAATTTGCCCTGGCAATCGCGGCCAGTACAGCTACTGGAAAAGTCTGTTAACGTGTATGGGGATGGAGTGGAAATCCTCCAGGGACATCTCCAGAAAGCTCTCCTTCATGTACTCCCAAAGCCTTTGCAAAAGGTTTCTGGGGAGGGCTGCCTTATCCCGTCCGCCATGGTAGGACACTTTACCACGCCAGGCCAGTAGCACGTAGTCTGGAATCATTGCATAACAAAGCATGGCAGCGTATGGTCCCGGTGTTTGCTGGCATGCAGACAACATCCATTCCTTATCGCTCTTTGTAATCCTCAGGAGAGTGATATCATTCACGGTCACCTGGTTGAAATGGGGCAATTTTATTAAGGGGACATTCAGAGGTGCCCCTTCCTGCTCTGCTGAACAGAAATATTCCCCGCTGTTAGCCACGCGGTGGGGGGGAGGGGTGAAGTGATCATCCCAGAGAATTGGGTGTGTGGGGGAGGGGAATTAGTTGGGTTTGTGCTGCACGTTAACCCTGAAACCGCAGCCCCTCCTTTTACATTGCAAACCCATTTTAAATGGCCAACCCAACGGGTGCTTGGTATGGTTAATGAGAGCAGTACTGTTTGAAACCATCCCCACATGTTAAGAAGGTTAAAAAAGCCAAAAGACTGTGTCTTACCATGGCTGCCTGCCAGCTGAAATCTGTGGCCTGGCACTGCCTGAGTGATCTCTCACACCAAACTGGCAGGCCCTCAATATAAGAGGAAAAATGCGACCTTGTAACGAAAGCACATGTGCTGTGTGATGTGAACAGCAAAATTTAACGTGAAAGAGTGTACCCATTGTTCTCTAAAATGTATCTTTTTTTAACCACCTCTCCCTTCTCCACCAGCTGCAAATCTTTCTCCTTCACAGAGGCTAGTGAATATTCGAAAGCGGAAGCGAAGGACGCGTGATGAAATGTTTACAGAACTACAGACTGCCTCCCACGCTGACAGAGCACAGCAGAATGCGTGGAGGCAGTCAATGACTGATTATAGAAAAGCCCAATATGAGCGAGAGGAGAGGTGGCGTGCTGAATCGCGGGCTGAAGAGGAGAGGGGGCGTGCTGAATCACGGGCTGAAGAGGAGAGGTGGCGTCAGCTTGCACACAGAAGGCAAGAGTCTTGCAAGAGATATGCTCCAGCGTATGGTTGAGCTGCAGGAAAGGCAGCAGGAGCACAGACCGCCGCTACAGCCCCTGTGTAACCAACAGCCCTCCTCCCCAAGTCCCATTGCCTCCTCACCCAGACGCCCAAGAACACGGTGGGGGGGCCTCCGGCCACCCAGTCACTCCACCCCAGATGATTTCCTGAGCAATAAGTGTTAAAGTTTTAAAGTTTTAAACTGCAGTGTGTCCTTTTCCTTCCCTCCTCCCCCACCCATCCTGGGCTACCTTTGCAATTATCCCCCTAGTTGTGTGATGAATTAATAAAGAATGCATGAATGTGAAGTAACAATGACTTTATTGCCTCTGCAAGTGGTGCTCGAAGGAGGGAGGGTAGGGGAGGGTGGGGTGGTTGGTTTACAGGGAAGTAGAGTTAACCGGGGGAGGGGCGGAGGGTTCATCAAGGAGAAACAAACAGAAAGTTTCACACCGTAGCCTGGCCAGTCACAAAACTCGTTTCCAAAGCTTCTCTGATGCACACCGCGCCATGCTGTGCTCCTCTCACCGCCCTGGTGTCTGGCTGCGCGTAATCAGCGGCCAAGCGATTTGCCTCAACCTCCCACCCCGCCATAAATGTCTCCCCCTTACTCTCACAGAGATTGTGGAGCACACAGCAAGCAGCAATAACAATGGGGATATTCTTTTCGCTAAGGTCCGAGCGAGTCAGTAAGCTGCGCCAGCATGCTTTTAAACGTCCAAATGCACATTCCACCACCATTCGGCACTTGCTCAGCCTGTAGTTGAACAGGTTCTGACTCCTGTCCAGGCTGCCTGTGTACGGCTTCATGAGCCATGGCATTAAGGGGTAGGCTGGGTCCCCAAGGATCACGATAGGCATTTCAACATTCCCAACGGTTATTTTCTGGTCCGGGAAGAAAGTCCCTTCCTCCAGCTTTCGAAACAGAACAGAGTGCCTGAAGACGCGAGCATCATGTACCCTTCCCGGCCAGCCCCGTTGATGTCGGTGAAACATCCCTTGTGATCCACCAGGGCTTGCAGCAGCATTGAGAAGTACCCCTTGCGGTTTATGTACTCGGTGGCTTGGTGCTCCGGTGCCAAGATAGGGATATGGGTTCCGTCTATCGCCCCACCACAGTTTGGGAATCCTATTGCAGCAAAGCCATCCACTATGGCCTGCACGTTTCCCAGAGTCACTACCCTTGATATCACCAGGTCTCTCATTGCCCTGGCAACTTGGATCACAGCAGCCCCCACAGTAGATTTGCCCACTCCAAATTGATTCCCGACTGACCGGTAGCTGTCTGGCATTGCAAGCTTCCACAGGGCTATCGCCACTTGCTTCTCAACTGTGAGGGCTGCTCTCATCCTGGTATTCTGGTGCTTCAGGGCAGGGGAAAGCAAGTCACAAAGTTCCATGAAAGTGCCCTTACGCATGCGAAAGTTTCGCAGCCACTGGGAATCGTCCCACACCTGCAGCACGATGCGGTCCCACCAGTCTGTGCTTGTTTCCCGGGCCCAGAATCGGCGTTCCACGGCATCAACCTGCCCCAGGAACACCATGATTTCCACATTGCTGGGGCCTGTGCCTTGTGAGAGGTCTAGGTCCATGTCCATTTCCTCATCACTCTCGTCGCCGCGCTGCAATCGCCTCCTCCTCGCCTGGTCCTGGTTTTGCTTTGGCATGTCCTGGCTCTGCATATACTCCAGGACAATGCGCGTGGTGTTCATAGTGCTCATAATTGCCGCGGTGATCTGAGCGGGCTCCATGATCCCAGTGCTAGCTATGGCGTCTGGTCTGAAAAAAGGCACGAAACTAGTATCTGACGGACCAGGGGAAGGAGGGAGGGAGGGAGGGGCGAGTGACGACATGGCGTACAGGTACAGGGAATTAAAATCAAGAAAGGTGGCTTTGCATCAGGGAGAAACACAAACAACTGTCACACAGAATGCTCCCCCCCCCCCCAGAGATTTAACTCAAAAGCCTGGGTTTAGCAGGCCATTGATTTGACGGAGGGAGGGGGGAAGGAAATGAATACAGAACAAATCTATTTTTTACATCTTAAGACGACGGTGCAGCATGACTGATAGCCCTCGGCATTTTCTGGGTGCTTGGCAGCAAATACTGGGCGCTTGGCAGTTAGCCTTCAGGCCTATTGCACGATCTGCTGCTCAGGGAAGACTCAGCTAACGTGCGATCAGCCAACAGGGCGCGTGGCAGAAAATGGCATACTATGACTGATAACCATCATCATCAAGACAGTTCCATAGGACTGAGCATGTCTGCCCAGGTGCCCATGATTGACAGCCACTGCTGTACGACGAGGACGGTTACCAGTCGTAATAAACCATCTACTGCCAAAAGGCAAAAGGCAAGGGGGCTGGTGCAATGCAGCCCCACGGCTGCCAGCCCCACGGCTGCCGGCACCCAGATCACCAATGAAGGCTACCAGTCATGCTGCACCGTCTACCGCCAAAAGGCAGTTAGCTGCTGCTGCTGTGTAGCAATGCAGTCCCACGTCTGCTGGCACCCAGATGACATATGGTGACAGTGAGCTGAGCTGAGCGGGCTCCATGCTTGCCGTGGTATGTTGTCTGCACAGGTAACCCAGGTAAAAAGGCGCGAATCTATTGTCTGCCGTTGCTCTGACGGAGGGGGAGGGGCCTGACGACATGTACCCAGAACCCCCCGCGACACTGTTTTGCATCATTCGGGCATTGGAATCTCAACCCAGAATTCCAATGGGCGGCGGAGACTGCGGGAACTGTGGGATAGCTACCCATAGTGCAATGCTCCGGAAGTCGACGCTAGCCTCGGTACTGTGGACGCGGTCCGCCGACTAGAGCACTTAGAGCATTTTATGTGGGGACCCACACAATCGGCTGTATACAACCGATTTCTATAAAACCGGCTTCTATTAATTCGATCTAATTTCGTAGTGTAGACATACCCTGAGAAGTGCTCAGTGTTTGCATCTCCCACTGCCTTCAGTTTTTGGTGATCACCACCTCTCAATATCAAGCCCTCATTTTTTTCAGTTTCTCATGTAAATGTTGAGTCAGGAAGAATTCCTCCAGGCATTCCTGCAGCTGAGCTGGCCCCTTGCCAGACCCCCACAATGTGACCACTTACGGCATTTAGAACTTGATCCTACTCCCATGGAAGTCATTGGCAAAATGCCCTTTGACTTCAGCTCTCTCCCATCAGCTTAGAGCAGCTTCATCATACGCGTTACAGCGGTGCAGCTGCACCGATGCAAAATTTGTAGTTTAGACCTGCCTTGAGTTTAATAAGGTATTTGTTCTCTCTCACTTTTCTTCCTTTCTCTGCCTCTTTTCTTACAGATGAACTAAAGCAAATGGTTTCTCCCATTTATTTCAATAGGAATAGTGTGATTCCCCCCTCCCCACACACAACCCTGATTGTTCAGATTCCAATTTACACTTAACATTCTTGATTATCCCAGATGTCACAGGGATATTGAATGAATTTAATTGATTCTTTTGGGGGGGGGGGGTGGAGGGGTAATCAAAGGAATTTATATTACATTACATTGCCTGAAATGTATAATTTACAAAGATGTCTATATCCACAGTCTCCAGTAAGGTGTTTGTATCCAAAAGCTGCAAACTACTGTTCCTTTTTCCTCAATAATACACTTCTACTGATAAGAAGTTTTTTTTTAATAACCACAAATAAATAATTTCCAGGTGTGTTTTGATGCCCTGTTAGAAGATACTGGACATCATAAGGCAATATATCAAAACTTGAGTACTAAACTATGCCAAATTTCTTTGTAAGTGATTGACATAAATGATATTTTTAGTATAGACTCTAGATGTTAATCTTTTCCATGTTTTTATATGCTAGTAAACACAGTTAATATTTTTTTCCAGTAATATGCCTCGTAGGACTGGGTCTGGTGGTTTTCTTCTTCAGCTTCCTGCTGTCGATATTCCGCTCCAAATACCATGGCTATCCATACAGGTAATCTTTTATGTTATTAAATCCATTTTTCTATTATAATGGGTACCGGGTATTTTTAAAAGTTCAAAAGATTGGCTTGATCCTGCTGTCCTTGATGTTAATGAGTATTTTGCCATTGATATCTACGGGAGCAGGAGCAAGCCATGAGTAAAAAGACAGTGATGTTTGGATACATGTAAAAAAGTAACTGACCCATTGTCTTAGCAGCTCTGCTGCACTTTACAGGTCAAAGGACGTGTTTGTGAGTGACTGAATTTCTTTGTAGTGGGCCCAGGAAAGATAATGCACCTGGAGTAGAAGATGATGAGGTTTGTGATGGTCCTTAGTTCCTGTGGAAGTTTATTCCACATCTCAGACCAGCTCTCAAACAAGCTCTCTCTACTGCACAGATAAGCAATACCCTTATTCGTTATAATGGATAAATCACCCTGTCAAAACATTCCATAAGAAACTTCACATACCATATAAACTAAAACCACAAATACTTCAGATCGGAATACACAAACTCTAATGGGTAGAATTTTCCCCCACCTTTGGGACAGGAAAATATAGCTAGTGCTGCATATATATGAATGCTTCTAAATATACAAGAGTGGGTGGTTAAGAACATACATGCTAGAAATAAGTGTAGAAACAACTTTTTTACTGTGAAATCTTCACTGAAATGTGAACATAGCACAGCTGTCACTGTTTTTCAACAGACAATGTGTACATATCACCTCAATTGATTTTCAGATTATTATTTTTTTTTACTTTAATAACATGAATGTTGAGTCAACATGCATAGTCTACTGAGAACCATTGCACCAGCCAGAGTGACCATGGTTGAAGGCAGTACCGGGCATTGTGTAGTGAAGTTCGCATATCTGGCTCAATCCTGTATCCAGGAATTGCTAGGGCACCCTCGCAGTAGGCATCAAGTAGAGTCGGGGTGTACATCAATAAGAAGCTTGAGAGCATGGTGGGCCAGGGTGTTTTTGTCCATCCTGGCGACATGGCAGAATAGTGTGCAGTAACACTTTTGAATAGAATGAGCACCTGAATGAACGTCAGAGCTCTGTGAGGATTATGACATTTTGCATAAAATCAAAACATTTTATGCTTAGGATTTGGCACTGACAGTGAATATGGAATGTCTCTAACTGCTCCAAGTTTGCTTGTAAGAGGGTCCAGGTTTCTGACCTTTATAGCAATACGGGTAGTACGGGTTTGATAGATCCTGAACTTTGTCTCAGCACAGACGTTTTTCCTTCCATAAACATGGACTTCATGAAGGAAGCAGTGAGACCTATTAATCAATGAATGACTGGTTTGCTGTGAACGTTTAAACTCTTCTTGCAGCCTAGGTAGATGAACTTGTCAGCACTACCCATGGTACTCAACACCACTTGCACCAGGGATTCTGGTGGCCCACCTGCAAGTTTCTATACCTTGGTCTTCCACCATAAGACATTCAACCCCACAATGTGGGCAGCATCTTGGAGACCTTGGAGGACAGTGCTGAAATTTTGACTTTTTCACAAGCAGGGCAGCATCGTCAGCATAGGCTCAGTCTGAGAACACTTCTTGACCAATCTTGATTCCATCCAATGTGTGATGCAGCAAGTCCAAGTATCCTGTCAGTAGCATGACAGAGTAGTCAGGGTGAGGATGCATTCTTGCCACACAGCTGAGATTGTATAGAAATGTGGTGAATCTGTGAACCAACACACTCTCTCGCTAGTACCAATGTGAAGATTGTGCAGTAGATTTAGAATATCTGGAATACCAACTCCTTTCAGTGTGAACCAAAATCTGACCTGTCAACCAAATCAGAAGTCAATTTGATGTAGATGTATATTATGTCAAGTGGGTGTTTAAATGTTTGGTGAAGCTCCGCCAGAAGCCGGCGGGTAAGGACAGCATCCATTGCCAACCACCCAGCAATGAACCCTGATTGTTGTGGACAATGTCTGTTAAAGAGTGGCTGCATCCTACTAAGCAGAACATGATAAAAGACCTTTCCAGAGACCAGTAACAATGAGATTGGCCTGTAGTTGCCACACTCAGAGTGAGATCCTTTTTACAAGGGCACTATGATGCCATCTTTCAATTCTGTTGGTACTTTGCATGATGGCCACACTTCTAAGAACAATTGATGCAGGCTGATGCTCACTGGTTTCAGGCATCTCTGAGCAGTTGGAGTGGAATGCCACCAGGTCAAGCAGTATGGTCCATTCCATAACTTTTGAAAGGCCTTTCATACTTCCCCAGCTCAATCACAGCCACTCATCTCATTATATTCTCTATGCACTAGTAGTCTATCATGTGGTGGAATTAACTGGATATTTGCTGCTAGCTGGTGGTAGAATGTGTCCTTTTCCACAGATGATGCATTTTTTGTTGGCTCATAGGCCACAATGACAGATAAGTGTCCACAAAGATGTTGGAGCCAAACAAAGAGTAAGCCTGGAGAGATGGGGTTCCATGTGGTTAAAGTCTATACTAGCTGCTGTCTAATAAGTGCCATACCTTGAGCTGGATGAGGACAACCAGCATGGAGGATGGTTGCTCCTTTTACAGTAACTTGATTGCTTTCTGGTAGACAGGGCTCTTTGATGCTGACAATTACAGTCTTTTAACGGATAAATTATTTGATGAACTGTCATGTACCCAATGCCATTCAGGGTTAATATGAATTAACATGAATTGGGGGGAGGGATAGCTCAGTGGTTTGAGCATTAGCCTGCTAAACCCAGGGTTGTGAGTTCAATCCTTGAGGGGGCCACTTAGGGATCTGAGGCAAAATCAGTTCTTGGTCCTGCTAGTAAAGGCAGGGGGCTGGACTCAATGACCTTTCAGGGTCCCTTCCAGCTCTATGAGATAGGTATATATATATATATATATATATATTTATGTTCCATGTGGTGACACAGAAAATGTCTCTAAAATCTGGTTTGGACTTCCAGGAAGTTGGGGTCATTGGGGCTGCGCCTTCCCTATGAGAGGTTTGGGTTGCACTTGTCCTATGCAGGCAGAGCACGCCTCTCCTTCTGCAGTCAATAATAGCAGGGACTTGAATACTGGTGCTATTGTCACAGTCTGTCGTGGCTTTTTCCCCCTTCATTTCACACTGTCTTCTTGAGGCGGAGAGACATAGAGGGATTTCATATGTGGGGGACACCATCCCACTTCCTAGGAACTAGTCCCTCAGATGCCATTGGTTCCTGGGGGCATGAACAACCATTATGAATATCTGGCTCTTCTACACTATGCGATCCACACATCCATAGTCATGGCTCATTCACCTTCACTACCTTTTGGGGAACTTTGCCCTCATCTGCTGAGTTTGTCATTGGCCTTCACTTGTTACCCTGAGCAGAAGCCCTAATCAGGTACTACCAACCAGAGGCACGCATGGCCAGGGATGACCATACCCTGAAGTAGAGCAGCCTAAACTGCTGCTACCTACCACCCAAATCATAGAAGATTAAGGTTGGAAGAGACCTCAGGAGGTCATCTAGTCCAACCCCCTGCTCAAAGCAGGACCAACCCAACTAAATCATCCCAGCCAGGGCTTTGTCAAGCGGGGCCTTAAAAACCTCTCAGGATGGAGATTCCACCACTTCCCTAGGTAACCCATTCCAGTGTTTCACCACCCTCCTCATGAAATCGTTTTTCCTAATATCAAACCTAGACCTCCCCCACTGCAATTTGAGACCATTGCTCCTTGTTCTGTCATCTGCCCCACTGAGAAGAGCCTAGCTCCATCCTCTTTTGAACCCCCCTTCAAAACATGGAAGGATGCATACTAATCTAAATTACATGCTTAAAATCTTTGATTACTATATATTGGCCAATGTAAAAACGTTTGATGTCTCAAACTAAAAGATTTTAAGTCTCATTAACATGCCTACATATTATTTCAGTAAAGATAATTCATTTTATTACATTTGTTCTTTCTTCATATTCATTGGCAAATCATTATAAATGATACATAAATGGAAAAAGACTTCCTACCATGTCAAGAGAAAGATATCCTGATGAGCTGAGAACTTATTTTCTTCTTCCTACTTTGTAAACTTCCCCCCAAGTTAAATGTGGTAAAATCTCATCAACAACATTTCCATCAAACAAGAGGAAATAAAGTTGAAACTCTTCTGACATTCTGCCTTTTATTTCATTTTACTTTTGCTCACTCCCTCAGCACAAGTGAAATGATGAGTTTTCTCATTGTTGTAGGATATTTCAGTAGACCATAATGTTACATCCATTCTATCCTTTAACAAGAAGTGATATTGAATGGAACTGGAATCTGATTCAAGAACAGTCAGAGGTGAGAGCTTGGCTTGTTCTCTTCTCCAATGTTTTGGATTTAATTCTTCTGTGCCATCATCTCAAAAACATCTGCAACATGTCTTAGAATCTGGCTACATTTTGCAAAAGCAAAAAAGGATGGCATTTTGTGTGTAAGACTTGGATCTTGTGTGCTGTGTGACTATATATATAACTAGCACTCGCTTGACTTTTTTTTATGTTGTCTTCCATCACTGTGATATCTTAGCACCTTTCACAAGAAGAAAAAAATAAAACCCACTCTCCTTTCCAGCCCTACCAACAGGAACTAGCTTAGTTATTTTTAAAAATAAAGTATGAGGATGGTGATGTGATGGAGACCATTTTTGTGGGAAAAATAAAGAAATGTTTTTTCATTTATTTCTGAACATGGTCATGGTGGTGAACATTCTTATGGCAACAAGCAGTGAGTTCCACTGCCATGGGTTAGCTCTTGTGGAAGATACATCTGACAGATATAAGCCTTCTCTGTTTATTGACAGCTTTATTTTTGCGATGGACAAATCTGTTGTGCGGTCAGCACAGGGAATGTGATCTTTCAGATAGCTACAGCCGATACTATTCATGGTTTTGAAAATCATGGACCATGACAAGAGATAAACCCCAAATGAGATGATACTCTAGGAGCCTTGTGTTTCCTGTGGTCTTGCCTTGCCTGTTTTTATCTCCTTTCTGCTGAGGTAGGCCTTGTCTACACTACCCGGGTAAATCAACCTAAGTTATGCTACTCCAGGTATGTGAATAACATAGCTGAAGTCGACATAGTTTAGGTCGACTTACCACAGTTTCTTCACTGTGCTGCGTCGATCGGAGATGCTCTCTGGTCGACTTACATTACTCTTCTCGGGGAGCTGGAGTACCGGAGTCAACCAGAGAATGCTCTGCTGTTGATTTACCAGGTCTTCACTAGACCCGCTAAATCGACACCTGCTGCATCGATTGCAGCAGCATTGGTAGGGAAGACAAGCCCTTAGTTAGATACCACATGCATCTTTCCTGCTACACAGCAATACAATTAAAAACACTCTATGGCCATTGGTGCTCCTATACCTGCAGCCTTATCTAAATGTATTTGTCAGCAAACCCTGAAAGTTAATACATATGGCATTTTTAAAAAGTGATGTTTGTGTGCTTATTTACATTTGTTTTGAAATGACTGTACCTTGAACTCCGAAGGATTAAGCTAATCAGATCCAAAGTACAGCACTAATAAAATATTACTTTCTTTTCCTAGTTTACCATGTTCCTCTCTAACTTGTGCTTCTTTAAGTTCTTCCCCAAAACACTCTGTTCCCAACAGACCTACAAGCTCTATTCCTCCACTCTAAGAATGTTTATGAATAACTTGCTTGATTCACCTTTGCTAGCAGAAGAGGAACAGCTTGCAAACTCCAGCAGGCCAGCTGAACCAGTGAGGGCATTCACCTCTATAAGGGAGAATAGACATTGTTTGTTTGTATTGCCACCCTCCCTACTTTCTGTTGGTGGGGTGCATGTTTTTATCCAGTATCTTCAGAAGAAACCCATTAGTGAAGGCTAGGTAGGAGACAGTAGCTCACTTTCTTGCTGGCGGTGATTGTGGCCCAACAAATATTACTAAAATATTAAATACTATGTAAACAGCTCTTGGAACTAACAAAATGTTTGTGCTGAACTTCACTGCTGAATTATTTGCTTTGTGGTATATTCTATCCCCATATCTGTCTATTAACATTGTACGCCCTTTTGCATAGGGACCTTGTCTACTCACCTGTCTCTAAAGTGTCTGGAACAATTTTGGTATGATATAAACAATAATTTGCAAGATGAAATATCACAGTTCTAGATGTTCTTAAAAGCCTTTTTACGTTCTCTTTTGGAAGACTGATACAAATCAAGAGAAATTTTTTCTGCCACTTCATACAGACCATGTGACTGGGTGATTTAGGGAAAATTTGTACTTTTTCCACAAATGCCTTTTGTAGTTTAATTTGTTTTTGGTTTTTTACATTCCACAGCAAGGTCTTCGTGGTTGTGAAACTATGCCTGTCACACTATTCTAACAATCCATTCTAGCCATAAAAACCTTTCTTATGGTAAAGCACCTAACATGGATGTTTTCAGCCAGAGAGAAATTAAAACAATACTTTCTAATAGTTTTGCGATAACAGTAAAACTAATTTTTTGCATTATTTCCTTGTTTGCTGAGGTTATTCTGTGAATCAATATGATTAACAGAATAACATTCATAGAGTTTAGTATGTCCTCTTAAAACTGTAGTTTAGTCCATTTCAGAAAACGTCTATCCCTGTATGTGAATTGGAATACACTATTACCAAGCAATGAAAATTGTATAGACAGATACTTTAGAAGAGAAATTAAAAATAAACTAATGAAAGAATTATTCAGTTCTTCATATGGAGATTTTTAAATCCAATAGCATCACACATTCAGCAGCCTAACATTAAAATTGGCTATTATATCAGAGGGCTGGAGGGTAGCAAATATAATACCTACCTTTTGAAAAGACACAGGAGTAAATCCTTGGAATTACAGACTGGCAAGCCTTATTTCAGTACCAGGAAAACAGGTTAAAACTATATTTAAAAATGGAATGTCTAAACAACTAGATTAGCATAATGACATGAATAAGCCAGCAAGACTTCTACAAAGGAAATTAAACAGTTTTTTTCAGCATGGCGAAAGTGAGAAGCTCAAGATTTGATATTAGGACTGTTTTTGTTTTAAGTATTAATGATCCAGAAAAGAATAATGGTAGCAAAGTTTGCAGATGACTGAGAAAATTGTGAGAACTTCATAGGGACCTAACAAAGCTAGGTAAAAGGGCAGCATAATGGCAGATGGAATTCATTGTTGACAAGTGAACTTAATGCATATTGGAATTCATATAATTAATAGTAAGAATAATCTTGCTTATTTAGTCCACCCTCATTTTCATTGATGCAAATCATGGGGTATTTACCACTTACCATGTTGGAAGTATTTCACAGCCAGTACACCTCACTTTTAGTAATCTTTTCCTTGGTGTTAAGCCTAATTTTTCATTTGCTCAGTTTCAGCCCATTCATGCTTCCTGTACCCTTTGAATCAGCACAAAGAATCTGAAATACATCTTCTCCCTCCTTTTTTGGCTTACTATCATTTTCTTCTGAAAATATTATAAATATTTTGCTTAACATCTTCCACATGAATCTATTTCCCATTCAATAATATGTGAATAGCCACTGGAGCAGATTCTCCACCTTACTAGATCTCTACTGTCCACTCAGAAGGTTTTCAGGAAGACTCCATATCTCTTCTAGCCAGTGTATTTGGTACAAATCAAAAGCCTGAGCAGATTCCAGACCCACCCTTCACTAAAACATTGTCCAAGATGAGAGAATAAAAACATTAAGAAATAGAAGAAAACTGTATAATCCATCAGACCTTTCTTTCAAAATCCAAGAAGTTTAAATGGACATACACAGCATATATAAGAAAAAAAATTATTTTTCTTCCACAGCTTTAACATGCGAATAGAACAAAGATATCATAGGGGATCAAGTATAATATTGAAATGTGTAAGTTTATCACATCATGAGATATGGCTATAGCAAGTTATTACCATAATGGAATCAGTAGCCTCATGGACCAAATTCTGCCTTAAAATATACCATTACAACCTCTTTGATTCCTACCAAATCAGTAATGTTCTTTAAAAATTCAAGCAGATTCACAAGGCACACTCTTTTTTATGAAGCCACAACTAAATTAGACAGTGTTTACTAAATATTCCATTCTAACTACTTAGTTCTTTTTTTATTAGCATTTCTAGTATCTCCCCTCCTGGTGAAGTGAAGTAAGGTTACAGACTTGTATGCCTAGATTCTTCTATGTCATTTTACAGATAACGGGAACAAATTATTCACCATTCAGTCCTTTTGTGTGATCCTCACACTGGAGAATTAATGAATATTATCTCTAAAGCTGTTACTCCTTTTGCACCTTGAGATTTTGCTTGCTACTCTGTCGACGTTTATTCACTTTTTGCCTATCTGCTCCAATGTAATGTCAAATGTTTCTAACATTTCTCTCTGCCCAATTGGTGAAGCTTTACCCTAGCCAATGGAGTCTTGCCTTCTCATTTGTGAATAAAGAGGTGATTGATATCAACTTGTCTTCTACAGTCATCCTTAGAGGTCATACTAGCTTCTTCCCTGTTTGCCTGGGTCCTGTTAAATTTTAAGGTTCAATTTTCTTCTCAAGTCATGCATGTAATTCTCATCAGTGTGTGTGTGTGTGTGCACTCACAGAACACTAAGGACAGAACATAAAGACCCTTTTGTATTTAAATTATTAATTTCCCTCATTTAGCCACTGTACTTAGGAAAATTGTATCTGTAGTATTTATTTACTCTCCCCTTTTTTTTTTGTTGGTCTGTATTCTTTATTTCCAACCCCTGGTATTTTAGTAGCCTTATAAATTGTTTTCCTTTTACCACTAATCCTCCAAATTTATCCACATGATGATAAATATATAGAAAAATACCAAATGTGTTACTGACAGTGGTACCAGGTTATTTTTTTTTTACAATGTTCTTTCTCTATGTTCTCAATGTTCATCTCCTACCTTTTGCTTTTCATCCTTTCTTCTGTTCTGCTTTGTATAGTATCACATTGAATATCATTTCTTTTTTGTATTTGATGTACATGTTATGCAGTAGAAGGAAATCCTTGCCTTACCTGACTTCTTCTGTTGAATAATCTCCAGTTTGTATTTGAGTAATAAAATATCCCATTACTTCTTTGAGTTCTTCACATTGTGCAGCTGGTGGATACATGGGAAATGGTTGTTACCTTTTGTTTTCTTTGGGTTGGTAAATCTCACCTGTGCAATGAACATGAAGGGCCAGAGGGAGCTATGCCAGTTTGCATCGGCTGAGAATTTGGCCCTAAAAATGAAACCTAGTAATGGGATATGTTAACTATAACATTTGACAGTCTTGAAAAAAGTAGGGTGGTGGCTGTTTTGGTTTCTTTTTCAGCTCATATTTGCATGTGTTTAAAAAGTAATGTTTGAAATGACGTTCATGCTGTATAAACAGAGCTACAAGCAACATCACAAATCCACCATTGTCCCTCTTCAGAGAAAGTTAAAAATACTAAATTACTTGGTTGCTGTTTGTCACTGAACAACCATGTAAATCTTTACTGAAACAGTGTCCATCAATAAAGGATTTAAGAAATAACATGTCTCCTTGTATGCATCCTCTCTCCTGCCATCACTGACCTCAATGAGGTAAGATATATCAAGAGCCAATGACTGGAGAAAGGAAGTTATTTTCTTTTATAAAAGTACATAAAACAATATGATAGGAATGCTGCTGCTTGCTGCCCCCTGACCCCAGTATTGCCTCTGCCATTGTTACTTCAGCTGTTGATCACTTTGGTGACAAAAATAAATGCATATAATGATTGAAAAGGGGGGGAGGGCAGAAGCTGTGAGTGTGTGTGTGTGTGTTTGGTTTTCTTTTCACTGCAGAAAAAATAATGTGATACAGCACATTTGCATATTGTTCACGCTCTGTGAGCTCCATTATTTGTGTAATAATTTCTGACTTTACAGTACAGAGTAATGTAAGTAGTGTTTTCTTCTGAAGCTGCTCCAATCTCTGCCATAATGAATTTTTTATAGTTTTACTCTAGTTATCAATACATTTTTACACCATGAAAAATAACACAGCAATAGGCAAACTGGGACCAAATGCCAATCACAAGATATGATCATGAGTGGGGTTAACAGAAAGATTTCTTACTGGGTAAATATAACAATAATACAAGAAGAAAAACAGTTTGCTTAAATATGTACTGAACAGCTTCTTCCAGAGTTAGTCATTTTTCCATAGAGGGGACTTCTTATGCCTTTGCAAGTCCACTGTTCTAGCAGCAGAGTGTTGATTTCTCCATTTTGCTGAAATAACAGTTTTTGAATTGCTGGCATTTAATGTTGAAATAATTAGTTACTTTCTTTTATAGTGATCTTGAATATTGTCCCTCCTGCCCTACCCAGAAAGCATTTATAAGCTGCTCTCTTATGTGAGAAAACTGTTTTGTAACTTGCTTGCAAAAATATTTAAACTGGTATGTTCCCACCACAAGAGAGAGAAACTATATGAACTACTGTATTTCAGTCACATGGGGAATTATTCATTTAGTCTGTGCAGAGCAAAATAAGCACAGTAAAGAATATAATACAGAGTAGTAAGATGACAAGTGCATTCTATGATTTGCTTGTATGCTTTAAGGCAATGCAATTTAAAAAACGTACTTTCAGTTATTGCCTTGGGTCTCTCTCCAGCTTCAATGCAAGTATTCTTGTTGAAGGTCCATACTGATTTTCTTGATGTTATTTTCTCCCCAAATGCCCTCTTCTGTTTCTGATAAATTCTTTTTCACCAATGCTGCCTCCTTTCTATTCCTGACAGTCCCTCTTATAGAAGAATTTCCCTTTGCAATGAAATTCCAAATTTACTTCTACTTGGCAGTCAGCTTTCAGTTAAATGCACAATATAGCGTTTTTCAGTTTACTGTATGGATGGGCTTCCTGCTGTACTTTGCTTTGCAGAGCTATTTGTTATTGTCCATAAGTAGTTAAATACCACGTTGTTCATGAATGTGGACCTACATTAACTCCTATAAATTCCACTTTTACACTGTTTAAGCTCTATTACCTTTATATATGCATCTGCCTCTCTACCAGAACATTATGATTCCCTCTTTTCTCCATGTTGACTGGAGAAGAGCAAATAAGTTTACTTACAATACAAACAAAACCACCCTTCACCCCAAAGTCACATTGAAACTTAATTTGAACGTATTTTGGGTTCAAAGTTTGGCTTCTCTATTTTTAAATGCTTTTGTGCATCTTTGCACTTCCTGCATCAAGCTGGAAGCCAAATGGCTGACCGCTGTTTTCACCGTATTTTTGGTCAAACCCAAAAGCGGGAAGTCCCAAGATTCTTGAGAAGGAGTCTTTTTTTTCTTGAGACCTCCTGCCCAATTTTTCAGTCTCAAGAGGTTTTGATAAGATTCAGATAACCATTGGGTGCTTTCCTGAAATGATCTACCAATTTTTTTGAGACTATTGTCTACTTGTTCGTTCTCCATGCAGACATAAATTCTTCACAATTCCCTTTTTCTTTAACACTACCGGTTCTTGGTTTGTTGATATCAAACCAATATCCCCATTTGGTTTAATCAATACAGTATCTCAGAATGCTCTAGGGCCCAACAATTTTAAATCCTTTAAAACCACCTCTCAAGCCATGTATTTAGATATCTTGCCTATTTTACCCCACTTCTTTATGAAGTAGACAAAAAATTAAGCCTCTGCATACTATTTTTCCTTAACAATTCTTCAGTGTGGCTGTTTGTTCAGAACTATTAGCCTAATTTTGTCAATATTTCTGATCTACATTCACCAATTAATTAAAGAAAAAGTTTGTGAAGGCATGGTCCTTCCTCAGAAGGCTACCACTGAACCAAAACCCCTCCCTCTGCTCTCTAATCATTTGTGTCTTTCATAGTCTTTGTCCTCATGAGCAGATGCTAGAGGCTTTTATGTATGTATTTGAGCAGTGATTCTCAACCAGGGATATGTGAACCCCTAGGGGTACACGGAGGTCTTACAGAGGATACATCAACTCATCTAGATATTTGCCTAGTTTTACAACAGGCTACATATAAAGTACTAGCGAAGTCAATACAAACTAAAATTTCATACAGAAAATGACTTGTTTATACCACTCTACATACAATACACTGAAATGTAAGTACAATATTTATATTCCTGTTGATTTATTTTATAATTATAAGGTAAAAATGAGAAAGTCAGCAATTTTTTCAGTAATAGTGTGCTGTGACACTTTTATATTTTTATGTCTGATTTTCTAATACTGTGTGCAGATGTGGTTGCACCATCTCAAAAAAGATATATTGGAATTGGAAAAGGTTCAGAAAAGGGCAACAAAAAATATTAGGGGTATAGAACAGCTTCCGTATGTGGAGAGATTAATAAGACTGGGACTTTTCAGCTTGGAAAAGAGACGACTAAGGGGGGATATGATAGAGGTCTATAAAATCATGACTGGTGTAGAGAAAATAAATAAGGAAGTGTTATTTACTCCTTCTCGTAACAAAAGGACTAGGGCCCACCAAATGAAATTAATAGGCAGCAGGTTTAAAACAAACAAAGGGAAGTATTTTTTTTCACACAATGCACCATCAACCTGTGGAACTCCTTGCCAGAGGATGTTGTGAAGGCCAAAACTATAACAGGGTTCAAAAAAGAACTAGAAAAATTCATGGGCGGCTAGGTCCATCAATGGCTATGAGCCAGGATGAGCAGGGATGGTGTCCCCAGCCCAGGCGTGGGCAAACTTTTTGGCCTGAGGGCCACATTGGGGTTCCAAAACTGTATGGAGGGCTGGTGTACTGTATTAAATTGCTTCCCATAGGAATGTGCTCCTTACTTAGGGTGTACTATTTACGGCTGCCAGTCCTGGTGCTCTGAACGGCATGGTAGGGGGGTGGGGAGTGGGGGGGTTGGATAAGGGGCGGTGGGTCCCCGGGGGGCAGTCTGGGGTCAGGGAGCATGGGGCAGTTGGATGGGGCAGAGGTTCTGGTGAGGGGGGTGGTCGGGGAGCGGGGGGGTTGGATAGGCATGGGAGTCCTGGGGGGCCTGTCAGGGGCAGGGGTGTGGATAGGGGTCAGGGCAGTCAGGGGAAAGGGAGGGGGTTGGGTAGGGGGTGGGGTCCCAGGGGGGCTGTTAGGGGTGGGGGGTCCCAGGAGAGGGCGGTCAGGGGACAAGGAGCAGGGGGGGTTGGATGGGTTAGGGGTTCTGAGGGGTGCAGTCAGGGGGTTGGAAGTGGGAGGGGGTGGATAGGGGCGGGGGCCAGGCTGTTTGGGGAGACACAGCCTTCCCTACCCGGGGTGTAGTGTATTAAATTCCTCCCCATAGGAATGTGCTACTTACGAAGCACCAGGACTGGCAGCCATAAGTAGTACACCATAAGTAGCACATTCCTATGGGGAGCAATTTAATACACTACACCCAGCGGCTCACGCAGCCACGCTGCCCGGCAGGAACTCGCAGCCCTGCCACCCAGAGCGCTGGTGGCACAGCAAGCTGAGGCTGCGGGGGAGAGGCCGGGGGCTAGCTTCTAATACAGGGCTGGGCAGGATGGTCCCGCGGGCCATAGTTTGCCCACCTCTGTCCTAGCCTCTGTTTGCTAGAAGCTGGAAATGGGTGACGGGATGGATCACTTGATGATTACCTGTTCTGTTAATTCCCTCTGGGGCACCTGGCATTGTCCACTGCCAGAAGACAGGATACTGGGCTAGATGAACCTTTGGTCTGACCCAGTATGGCCATTCTTATGTAAGCAAGTAGTTTTTAAGTGAGGAGAAAATTGGGATATGCAAGACAAATCAGACTCTGGAACGGGGTACAGTAGTCTGGAAAGTTTGAGAGCCACTGTATTAGAGGAAACACATACAAGACAAAAAGTAAATTCATGAATAATGGCTAAATTGCCATGAGTCTAACTCTGCAACTCAGGGGAGGAAGGGTGTAAGTAGAGGCACAGAGAGAAAAGCAGCCTTCATGTGGCTGCTATCAATCTATTGTATATATGAGTGGGCATGTGGTGGGTCCTTTGCCCTCCAATATACCAACAAGCATGGCAGAGGAAGTAAACTTTGTCCGGTAAAGGGGCTCATTATCATTAAGTTCCCCTCCCCTTGGGAGCAATTTAATGCCAGGTCTGGTCTTTGGACAATTTATGTATTTGCAGGGGGCTTAGAGTAAAAGTTAGGCCTTAATAAGCAGAGTGATTAAATTAGTGACTCAGCAAGGGCTGAGAAACTGAAAATCTTTTTTATATTTGTCTTCAACAAGAGCAATGACGAACAGGAATTTGGACGATTAAGGGATACGTTTGGGTGGCTGTGAAATGAAACCCACAGTCAGAAGCAGAGTGTATACATGTATGTGACTGTGTGTTCCCAACATGCAGCGGCGGGGAGCTCTGAGCCCTTTAAATCCCGGCCCTAGCCCGGCTGCCGGAGCTGCGGGGGGGAGATTTAAAGGGCTCGGGGCTCCCCCCAGCTTGACTTAACAGAGAAATCTTCGGTGAGCTTAAACATAAAAAGGAAGGAAGTGGAAATTTGACAGATGACTAGGGAGGAATAAAAATATTCCATGCAGTGGTATAATCAGGAAGGCCAAAACACAATTGGAGTTGCAGCTAGCAAGAGAGGTGAAGGGTAACAAGAAGGGTAACAACTGAGGAGAGTTGGCAGTTTTTCAAAGGGACACTATTAAGGGCCCAAAAGCAAGCTATTCCACTGGTTAGGAAAGATAGAAAATGTGGCAAAAGACCACCTTGGCTTAACCACGAGATCTTGCATGATCTAAAAAATAAAAAGGAGTCATATAAAAAATGGAAACTAGGACAGATTACAAAGGATGAATATAGGCAAACAACACAGGAATGCAGGGGCAAGATTAGAAAGGCAAAGGCACAAAATGAGCTCAAACTAGCTACGGGAATAAAGGGAAACAAGAAGACTTTTTATCAATACATTAGAAGCAAGAGGAAGACCAAAGACAGGGTAGGCCCACTGCTTAGTGAAGAGGGAGAAACAGTAACAGGAAACTTGGAAATGGCAGAGATGCTTAATGACTTCTTTGTTTCGGTCTTCACCGAGAAGTCTGAAGGAATGCCTAACATAGTGAATGCTAATGGGAAGGGGGTAGGTTTAGCAGATAAAATAAAAAAAGAACAAGTTAAAAATCACTTAGAAAAGTTAGATGCCTGCAAGTCACCAGGGCCTGATGAAATGCATCCTAGAATACTCAAGGAGCTAATAGAGGAGGTATCTGAGCTTCTAGCTATTATCTTTGGGAAATCATGGGAGACGGGAGAGATTCCAGAAGACTGGAAAAGGGCAAATATAGTGCCCATCTATAAAAAGGGAAATAAAAACAACCCAGGAAACTACAGACCAGTTAGTTTAACTTCTGTGCCAGGGAAGATAATGGAGCAAGTAATTAAGGAAATCATCTGCAAACACTTGGAAGGTGGTAAGGTGATAGGGAACAGCCAGCATGGATTTGTAAAGAACAAATCATGTCAAACCAATCTGATAGCTTTCTTCGATACGATAACGAGTCTTGTGGATAAGGGAGAAGCTGTGGATGTGGTATACCTAGACTTTAGTAAGGCATTTGATACAGTCTCGCATGATATTCTTATCGATAAACTAGGCAAATACAATTTAGATGGGGCTACTATAAGGTAGGTGCATAACTGGCTGGATAACCGTACTCAGAGAGTTGTTATTAATGGTTCCCAATCCTGCTGGAAAGGCATAACGAGTGGGGTTCCGCAGGGGTCTGTTTTGGGACCGGCTCTGTTCAATATCTTCATTAATGACTTAGATATTGGCATAGAAAGTACGCTTATTAAGTTTGCGGATGATACCAAACTGGGAGGGATTGCAACTGCTTTGGAGGACAGGGTCATAATTCAAAATGATCTGGACAAATTGGAGAAATGGTCTGAGTTAAACAGGATGAAGTTTAACAAAGACAAATGCAAAGTGCTCCACTTAGGAAGAAAAAATCAGTTTCACACATACAGAATGGGAAGAGACTGTCTAGGAAGGAGTACGGCAGAAAGGGATCTAGGGGTTATAGTGGACCACAAGCTAAATATGAGTCAACAGTGTGATGCTGTTGCAAAAAAAGCAAACATGATTCTGGGATGTATTAACAGGTGTGTTGTGAGCAAGACACGAGAAGTCATTCTTCCGCTCTACTCTGCTCTGGTTAGGCCTCAGCTGGAGTATTGTGTCCAGTTTTGGGCACCGCATTTCAAGAAAGATGTGGAGAAATTGGAAAGGGTCCAGAGAAGAGCAACAAGAATGATTAAAGGTCTTGAGAACATGACCTATGAAGGAAGACTGAAAGAATTGGGTTTGTTTAGTTTGGAAAAGAGAAGACTGAGAGGGGACATGATAGCAGTTTTCAGGTATCTAAAAGGGTGTCATAAGGAGGAGGGAGAAAACTTGTTCACCTTAGCCTCTAAGGATAGAACAAGAAGCAATGGGCTTAAACTGCAGCAAGGGAGGTCTAGGTTGGACATTAGGAAAAAGTTCCTAACTGTCAGGGTGGTTAAACACTGGAATAAATTGCCTAGGGAGGTTGTGGAATCTCCATCTCTGGAGATATTTAAGAGTAGGTTAGATAAATGTCTATCAGGGATGGTCTAGACAGTATTTGGTCCTGCCATGCGGGCAGGGGACTGGACTCGATGACCTCTCGAAGTCCCTTCCAGTCCTAGAATCTATGAATCTATGAATCTATAAGAAGGGTTTCTACAGGTATGTTAGCAACAAGAAGGTGGTCAGGGAAAGGTGGGACCCTTACTGAATCGGGGAGGCAACCTAGTGACAGATGATGTGGAAAAAGCTGAAGTACAGTATGGAGAGGAGGTGAGCAGCCCTTAGTGATGAAAGAACAGGTTAAGGACTATTTAGAAAAGCTGGACATGCACAGTGGGGCCGAATGCAATGCATCTGAGGGTGCTGAGGGAGTTGGCTGATGTGATTGCAGAGCCATTGGCCATTATCTTTGAAAACTCATGGTGATTGGGTGAAGTCCCGAATGATTGGAAAAAGGCAAATATAGTGCCCATCTTTAAATAAAGGGAAGAAGGAGCATTTGGGGAACTACAGACCAGTCAGCCTCACCTCAATCTCTGGAAAAATCATGGAGCAGGTCCTCAAGGAATCCATTTTGAAGCACTTGGAGAAGAGGATAAACCGGAAGTGTTTAGCGCATATAAAATGTTGAATTATTGTCTTACTTTACTCCTCTCTTCATTTCCTTTTCTCACTCTTGGCTTTGCGCTTTCCATCATGTTATGTCTGGATCAGTTGTGGTGTTTTCTCAGCTGAGCATTCTGTATCTCCTTTTAAATCCCCACCTCTTCATGAAATCATCTTGCTGTCTTTTCAGCAAAATGGGGATTTAATAATCCCCTCACACTGCAGCTTCTGACCAATTGGCATCTGTTTTGCCATGTGTCTGGTATCTTGTAAACTCTGTGATGGGAACTATATTTGTAAATATTCTTAAACTTGATGGTGTTTGTATGGATATTTCATAATAATTAATAATGCCATAAACAAACTGATTATTCCCCTCAAATATCTGCATAGTAGGTATGCCAGGGAACTCAACTTATCTGTAAGAAGTTGCGAAATAATATTTTACAAGAAGCTAAAGAGGAATGTTGTAGTGAAACTATAGCAATCCTTCCCTGCTGTCCTCTAAAATATTGCAGTCCTGTGGACACGTCACCAGACCAACAGGAAGGATTCTATTTCTGGGTTATCATTATTATTTCTGTGTGTGACTTTGAGCTAGTCACTTTGGGTTCGATCCATAAAGGGATTTAGTCACTGCAACACCTAACTTTTAGGCACTCTATGGAATTCTCAATCTTGAGTTAAGCACTAGGTTCGATAGACAATGCATAGGGAGAATTTTGTGCCTAAGAATGGGATTCACAGATCCAGCAAGCTGAACAGAGAGCCACCTAAACTAGTCAGTAGGAAATGCTGAGGAGAAGGGTATGGCCTAACTCCTGCCCCTCAAAGGTACTTAGGTGCCTAACTCCAGGCCAGAGAGAGGCACTTATGTCTACTCAGGATTCAAAGATATGAACCTGATCCTGGAGTTAGATACCTAGTCCAGGTCAGGACTTTCTCATAAAGTGTGTGTGTGGGGGGGGGTGAGAGAGAGAGAGAGAAAGATTGCCCTCTCCCACAGCCCATTATAGCCAATAGAACGGTGGTTAGGGCACTCTCTTGGGAGGAGGGAGACCTGTGATCCAAGTCCTTGCTCAAAAGAGTGGTGATTCAAACATGGATCTCCCACATCTCAGGTGAATGCACTAACCACTGATCTATTGGGTACAATGAAGATGGTGACCATCATTGATCTGCTTGCCCGAGCTACCTTTTGTGCAGGTTAGGTGTGCTCTGAGAAAACCTAGTTCATGAATCCTGCCAGTGCTAAGATGTAAGATAGGGTGCCAAGCAGCTCAGTGGCTTCAGTGCTTAGGCAGTTTTGCTCATGACCACAGGTAGAAACATAGGGACTTTAGGGAGCAGCTGAGTGAGTGTTTTGAGAAGCAGAATGGCACCTAAATGTTGGACTCAGGTGCCTAAAGTGTCAGGTGCCCAAGTCCCTTTGTGGATTTAGCCCTTCCCCTCTCTGTGTCTCAGTTCCTCCATCTGTAAAATGGGGATAGTGGATCATATCTTCTCTGTAAAGTTTTTTGAAAAATACTATATGTATGATCAGTATATTTGAAATTTTCTTTCCAAGGAAATTGAGACAGTAATAAATACTGAGTGAAGTAATTTCATCTGAGCTTCAACACATTTTAGTAAATAGATTTTTTTAAAAATCTGCAGACCCACTGACTCTTGCCAACTCTTGTATGCTGAGCACACTCTTGGGCCACTTGAGCTGTGGAGAAGGATGGTTATAAACAAATCTTTGGAATACAAGTGTTTCAATACCACAGGAGAGTGGCAGTACTTGTTTATGTCTTTGAATATTAAGACCAAAAGCCTAACTTAATGGAAGAAAATATGTGCTTATAGTAAATTTTGCATTTTAAAATATTTGTAATGGGATAATCTTTACATTTATTCAGTCATTCAGGTTTTTGTTTTTTGTTTTTAATAACTTACTTCATGCTTACTTTGTTAATTACTGAATGTGTCATATACATTTTTTTAAAAGATTGTGTCCTACAAATACTGAATGATTTAATGAATTTAAGTTTTAAAGTCCTTGTTGATTCTTCTAAACTAATTTTGTGATGCCACGTTTCCTAAGCCTTTTTCAGCATTTAATCATATTTTCCTTTTCTTTTCAGCTTCTTAATTAAATGAAGTGGGATATGCATAAGGCTAATGTTTACTATGAAGATAAGCAATTACTGATATCTGCTCACCTATATTACATTTATTCAAGATTCCTGTGTTGGTTCATCTGTGTATTTTTTTTTATTTTTTTTTGTGTGTGATAAGTTACAGTATTCTTGTAGAGAAAAGAATTTGTTTTTATGCCTTACATAAAGAATGCTTCATTTAATTTATAGGAACCTATATATTAAATGTTAAATATCTTAATGGAAAATGTGGCAAACTGTTGTGGATACAGTATATTTAATGGTGCAAAATTTAAAGAACATTAATTATAATGTGTCTTGTGGTTGTATTGCCACCTTGTTGACAGGTTATTAAAAAACCAAAAGGATATGACTGGGGTCTTTTTTGGTAAAGTGTTATAAAGTTGTCTTGAGATGCACTTTAGAACCCCCCCCCCACACACACCAAAAAAAAAAAAAAAAAAAACCCTGCTATTGGAGAAACCATACATGAAGTTAAAACTGTTATTTGATCACATAGAGCATATTATAATTTATTAATACCACTTGGACAATAAAGAAAATAAATGTTGAACAAGCTTCTAAATTGTGTAGGCTTTTTTTTTTCCCTCATGCATTGAAATTTCTAATAGATACGTTTCCTGGAATTGGTTTACTCAAGAACAGCAAGGATTTTGACCAAAAAGTTAAGAGTGATTGTACACCTATTCAGTTCAGATTGAAGGATCAAACCATTGGAAGACTACCAGTAAATCTCAGTACTCACTACACTCAAGGTCCTCTGCCATGTGACAGAAACAAAAGGCCCTAAACCTCCAAATGTTACAGCCATAATCCATGAGGCTCCAGAGCAAATAGCCTGTCAGTCAGTTTCTGTCTCAGAGGATCTCCCTGAAGGTGATAGACAATGGTCCCTGGTCACCTCAGTCATATGGGTCCTGAGCACTGTAAAGTAAGGCTCCAGATTTTGATCAATAGAGATGTCCTAGTTAGTGATAATGCTTTCTAGATCAACAATGTTGGGGAAAAGATGTTGCGGGACTTTCAAATTTTCTTGCCATAGAAAGCTGTCAAATTAATCCCACAATATGAAAGAGGGAAGATTTTTATTCTAGGTCTATCCTGATGTCTTAAAATGAAGAAAGTTCCTCCAAGAGTTTGGAGATCTTACTTTCTATCTTGTGAAAGTTTAAACTGTGTCTCTAGTAACAATCATCCTGTGTTCTGGCACAGTGGTGTTCAACCTTTCCCGTATGGAAACTCTCTTCCCATATAACCAGGCCTCTCCTCCCCTTTAGCAATGTGGGAATGCTTGGGGGGGGGGTCACAACCCTGTGACACCTGTTCACACTCCTGCTCCCCAGGTTGAGAATCCCTGTTCTTGAGGAATGTGCTGTGGACCTTAAACAAATCTGTTGATTGGGATGTATACCCATATCCTTGTATCTCAGTCTTCTGACACAGGTACAGAACTGACAATGTCAAATGTCACCTTTATAGCTGCTATCTGATTCATATCTTTACAAAATGCTTGCAGACCATTGTAGCTTGTTTACAAAGGATGGAAGTGCATCTTCACCCCTGTACAGATAATAAAACAGCACCTGGGAAGGGATCAGAAGCTCTGCTTGTGCTGTCAGTGGAGTGCCATCTAGATATTTTAGGCCTTAATCCTGCAAATACTCATACACATGCTTTAATATTACACATATGAGCTGTACTGTTATATTCAGTGTCTCTGAGCCTCATTTACATGAAGATCCCTTATGCTGCTCTGGGTCTTAAAGTGGGTGTAAGTTACATTGATGCAACTTTAAAACCCCTTTAGAGAATGTAAAGCGAGTATAAAGAGACTACCAAATCAGAATGTAGAGGGGTTTTTTATACCCACTCGAGCCAAGTGTAAATGATTGCACCACAAGGTGCAAGGTAGTGGAGAATCATGGCCTACCTTTTTAAGATTAAGGTGGTGCTAGAGATACATCCTAAATTCCTTCCAAAGTTTGTGTTAGAATTCTTCCCTAATCAAGCAATATTTTCCCTACACTATCATGCCCGTTCTATGCCCCAATATGAAATAGACCTGTCCTTCTAAGTCTGTAGCATGGGAAATGTGAGATGCAGAGAGAAAAGTCAGAGCCCAAACAGCATACTGCTCTATAACAAAATATTGCATTTTTTCTTAAATTCCTTTTAAAAATTTCCATCAAATTGCCATTCGCAGATACTGCTACTGAGTTACACCTGCACAAGAACCTAATTTTTGCTTAGATGACTTCACCCTTGCTAAATTGTAGTCTATACCTTTTGGCCTTGGCACTAGAAACCAACTTTGAGTTCTGGGGCTACTTTCCTTTCATTTCAGCCAATCGGCCCTATCTGTGTTTCTCTGTTATGTCTCATGAGTCCCCTCCCCACTCTTCTTTTCTTCCTTTTTTTGTTGTTGTCAAACTGTTAAAATAATATACTCACTTAACTTACTCTGGAAATAAGCAGGATGCCATTCACCTGTAAAGAGACAAGATGAGAAAGCATAACTGAAAAAAAAATATCCAAGTAACATTTGACTTTCTCTATCCACTACAATAGGTGACTGTAATACTTAATAGCTGCCACCATGTGGTACTATATAAGGCTATAAATCAGCCACCCCGATGCCCACTCAAATGATTTAAGATGGCTTCTCTCAGCACTGAGTGTTGTTTGTTTCCCCTGTGCCCTGATTCTAAAAGAAACCTAGAAACACTGGAAATGATTTCCTCTCCTAAGGTAAAAGACTGGTGAGCTTTGTATTCTGTAGCGTAATTGATAAGAACATAGACTGGACAAGTTTGTAGTATGCATACTCTAGCAGATCTCCTTCCTTTACCTAGAGAGCATACTTGCTTGTAGCCAGTATAGCATTCCTGCACCTCTTGAAATGCTGGCTTCTTATTCTATGGAAACTAATCTTTCATTCAAAACAAAATGCCATTTTAGTTTCTAGGATCCAGATTTTTAAAGCTATTTAGTCATTGTTGTGCTCAGTATTGCAATGCTGAACTGCTTTAGGAGCCTAAATCTCTTTTTCAAAAGTGGCATAGGCACTTTGGGCTGGATTCACAAAAGAAATTAGGCCCCTAGATGTAACTTTAGGCACCTACATTGTGGAATCATGCCCCACTGGGAATCACAAACCCCCTACTGAACTGCTGTCGAGTACTGCAGATGCCTAAACTCTTTCAATGCCAAAACCTTTGTACTCAAATTCCCCAGATACCTAGGCTTCTGCCTGTGGACATGTGCACTGCAACCCCACACCAGGTGTCTGGAAGCCTAAGCCCAAGAGCAATGCACAAACTGGGGGAAGATAGGTGTTCCTCCCCTAACTCAGGAGACCTGATCTGGTAAGCATGCTCAGCACTCACCCATTGGATTGGGCCCCTATAGGTGAGCTTACACAAAATGGCTGGGGGGAGGATGACCCCTTTTTAGCCTAGTGGTTAGGGAACTCAGTTGGGATGGGCGCAACACCCCAGTTCAAGTGCCCCATCCACCTGGGAAGAAGGGATTTGAACAGGTATCTCCATCTCTCAGGAAAGTGCAGTAGCCACTTGGCTATGGGATATTCTGATGTGGGGCTCCCTTATCTCTCTGTTGAAGCTGTTCCACTGTGGCTAAATAATTTTAAAAAGTCATTGGAACAGGAAGAAAGGCTCCTGGGTCTCCCACATCTCAGCGGAGTGTTCTAACCACCAGGCTACCAAGTCATTCTCATAAGTGTGCTTTCTCTGGCCCAGTGATTCTTTCTCAGGCAGAGGGTTCAACCAGGGGTCTGCTACATCCCAGGTGAGTTCCCTTATACCCATGGGGCTACAAGTTATGAGGGAGGTCATCCTCACCCAGCTTCCTGTAAAAGCAGCGTAGGTGTCTAACCTCAATAAAGGATTTCCAGCTGAGAATCCCAAGTGAAGGCAGGCACCTCCCTTCAGCCCAGACTTAGGCACATATGTCAGTGAGAGAGGACAGGGCTTAGAATAACCCATCATCTTGACATCTCCCATTGGCATGCTTTGGTGGGGAGCAGCCTAGCATACTGGCTTTTGTGAATCCCATTCTGAGGCATATGTCTCTCCCCATTTATTGCATAGGGAGGCTGGGCACCAAACTCAGGCTTTGTGAATCCCAGTGACTTTCAAGGTGCCTAAAAGTTGGATGTGATGCTCAGCCTTGCCATGCCTAAGTTTCTCTGTGAATCTAGCCCTTAGGAATCTAAACCCTGTTGACTCTCAAGACCTGAAGAAGAGCTCTGTGTAGCTCAAAAGCCAACAGGAGTTGGTCTAATAATTGATATAATCTCACCTACCTAATATCCTGGGACCAACATAGGTAAAACAACACTGCAAATTGACTGTCAATCAGATTTTGACTCCTAAATGACTAAATCCCCTTTGAAAATGAAATTTAGGCTCTTCAAACAGTTAACTGTCCCAATGCTCAGCACAACAATGTTTACATATCTTTAACGATCTGAGAGACAGGATAGGTGAGGGAGTAGCTGTTATCAGAGCAACTTCTGTTGGAGGAAGATACAAGCTTTTAAATTTTACAGCGCTGTTCTTAAGGTCTGGAAGAGGTAACGAGTGTCTGAGCTAAATACGAAGTGGGACAGTTTAAACATAGGCATTTCACACATGCTGTGGGAGACAACTTTAAATGAAGGGGATAACTAAGATTAGCAGGCAGTAGGGTGTGTTACAAATCATTATAATGAACTATAAAACCAGTTTCTCTAGTAAGCCCATGATTTTTAATGTCCAGCAAAGTTACTAATTTAAGTTCCCAAACTCCTGTCTTGAAGGTGTTGTGCAGGTTTCCTTTGAGGAGAGGGACGAAGAGTTTGATATGGAATGATTGCTCTGTGAAAAGCGTTCACCCACGATTGATAGCGTATTTTTGTCTTTTATCAATTTTCTGTTTGCGTTCATTTGAAAGTATAGTGATTGTCTGGTTTCACACACATAGTTGTGGTCGGGGCATTTGATGTACTGGATGAGCACACCACATGTAGTCAGCATGTATAGGCATGTAAATATCTGGGCCTAGATGTTATGGTTGTTGAGATTCATTGGACTCACATTTTTGAGGCTGGATGATACAGTGATGTCTGTTTGCATCTGCAGAATTTGAAACAGTAAACAGAGAGGTGTGAGCTACTCTATTCGCTGCAGAGGAGGCTAATTCAGAAGCCTAGTGATAATAAATACTTTAAACATCAACACTTATTTCAGTGCTCAGCAAAGCATGCAGGAAAGGAGGAAGAGAATCACTTTATGTAAATCTGCACAATCAATGGTGAATGACAGCTTATTTTGGCAGCCCAAGAGCATAAGCTTGTGAGATGCCAACACTCTTCTCCATCTCATGCCCAGGTCAAGGAAGAGTCAAACAGAAGATGACTAATACAGCTCATTAGGGCACGTAGCCCTCAAAAAGGGACCAAAGAAACATAGTTGGACGTATAAGTCTTACTGATGGGAAGCCAAGCATCATGAGCCCAGTGGAATCTATGGGTGTATTTGGACACAGATGAGGGGGAACCAAGCAGTGTGAGAGTATGTATGACAATGTCTTAAATGTCTGCACAATCTACTGTGAGCCATATGTCTTGTGGGTAGAGTTTACTTTGTGGGTGGAGGTTGGAAGAATACCACAACCTACTTATTTCCACTATGACTCCTGACTGCTTGCCATAAGAAATTGAATAACAAGATATTTTGCTCATGACCTACACCACTGCTACCATCTTGGGCTTCTCTTAGCCAATGGAAAAAACATACACCTATTTTAAACTGATAAAATAATACTCTATATCATCCATTTTAAGTAAATAACAGGAGAGGGACTAAAGTAATCTTTTTGGTGGCCTACCTGGAAAAGCTCTATCACTCTATTCCTGTTTTATTTTATGAAATGCCACTGTCATAACTGGAATGACTACAGTCTCTGCCACCATGACCATAGTGTTCATAAGAGTTCTGAGATTTTTTTAGTTACTCTTATACCTGAGGCTCCAATCAAAAGCCTCAGATTAAGCAGGTGTGCTGGAAAGCCATGCAGTAAATAAATCATGCTGATCTTGAAGTCAATGGGGCTACTCAAGTGCTTAAAGTTTAAGCAAATGTTTAAGTGTTTGCAGACTAATGCCTGGATTTTTAAAGGTATTGAGGTGCCTAAAGATGCAGATAGGCAAGTTGTGAGATTTTCAAAAGTACCTATCTGCATCTTTACTTACCTGAATTCATTTAAAAATCCAGCCATCTGTGCCTAAATGTGTGAATGGTTCTGTTGTTGCCTCCTTTTGGCAAGTCTGCAATTTCACATTCATGAGACGCATTTCCAAGGAAAATTGGTTTCTACAGAGGTTTGTTTCAAGTTAATTCCTGCCAAAGAAATTTCCAGGACAACCACATCGCATTTAATATACAGTTTTTCTAGCATTATTACTTGGACTTGGCCTTTTATTAAGAATTCAGGTTTGGCTTAGATGGATTTCATGGGAGTTCCAGATGGTTGCAGATGTCTGTCCAGAGTCAGTTGCAGAATCAGGGCCTTTGTCATTACAAAAATTTAAAATATACCAAGTTTTTATCTTGCAGAATGTCTGTGGCTTTTGGAATAGTTTTTCCCCATCCTTTTTTATAAAGACATTCCTGTAGTTTTTGAATCTCCATGAGTGGTGATCTTTGAAAACTGGCTTGATTAGAGAAAATAAACTGACTTGTCTGTAATTCTTCATCTCTAAGGATGAAAGTTTATTAGACTATACCTCTTGCCCATCCAGTTCACTGAGAGCTGAGGTTGGTTTTTTTTTCAGCAATGTACGTTTTCCACCTTAAAGAAAATAGTTTTTCTCTATAGCAAAGAAACTGATAGTTGGAAGCAGTAGGGTTTGCAATGGTTCTGCAACAGGGGCAGCTGTAGGCTCTGCCAACAAATTTAAAATTGTGAGCTCTGGGAGTTCCTGCCAGTATCACAGTAAGATCACAGCCCCAAGAGGGGTGATTTATTACAACTGACACCTTCAGAGAAGAATTGCATGTAGGTAATTCTCCTTTTAGCTTCCCATTTTTCGGGGGGATGGGATCGGGTGGGGTGGGGTGGCGGGATATCTATAGAGGCTCAGAAGTGATTGTGGTTTCCCTGGGAAGAATTAGATATGACAAATTATTATCCACAGGAAAAAAGTTAATTAGCTCGCAGTCTTTTGCCTTCCTTGATCATTATGAGATAAACTAAAACCAATATCCACAGGTAAACAAGCCTTCAAAGAGTGGTTTTAGTTTGGGGCTGCCTATGCTGAAAATTAAGTCCATGTCCTCACTTTACCCCTGACTGGTCACTTGCACAATTCAAAATAAGTTGTTAATATTTCAAAGGGAGGTTGGGTCATTACAGTCTCTTTCTCCCCTTTCTTTGTGCATTGCTGCAAATGTATTTAAAATAGTTTTTAATATTTTCAAAATGATTGTACTACACTTATTCTCTTCAACTTTTATGTGTGTTTGTGTGTGTATGGGTGTACATGTGTGTGCACGTGCATATGTATACTATATAACATAGTATAAAAATAAAACTTGAGGGTTTTCTTCTGGTTAGTAACCTTAATAATTACGAGATATTGTCTGTTCTCAAGGTGCTGCTGCCCAGATCACCTGAAATTTGTGTCCATTTTGGCCGATGTACATAGCAGAGGGGCATTGCTATGTACATCGGCCAAACTGGACAGTCCCTACGTAAAAGTATAAATGGACACAAATCAGATATTAGGAATGGCAATATACAAAAACCTGTATGAAAACACTTCAATCTCCCTGGACACACAATAGCAGATTTAAAGGTAGCCATCCTGCAGCAAAAAAACTTCAGGACCAGACTTCAAAGAGAAACTGCTGAGCTTCAGTTCATCTGCAAATTTGACACCATCAGCTCAGGATTAAACAAAGACTGTGAATGGCTAGCCAACTACAAAAGCAGTTTCTCTTCCCTTGGTGTTCCCATCTCAACTGCTGGAAGAGGGCCTCATCCTCCCTGATTGAACTAACCTTGTTATCTCTAGCCTGACTCACTCTTGCTTGCATATTTATACCTGCCTCTGGAAATTTCCACTACATGCATCTGACGAAGTGGGTATTCACCCACGAAAGCTCATGCTCCAATACGTCTGTTAGTCTATAAGGTGCCACAGGACTCTTTGCTGCTAGTAATGAAGAAGTTTCTCAGAAGTTCACAATCTGAAAAGCTTTAAGTTAGGATTTTATTTTAGGGATCTTGCTCTAGAGAGGGGAAAAAAGCCTCTAAGTAAGTCATTACTGGGGAGAGCTTCAGGCAATAGCTGAATGGAATTGCAAAAATTCAGTCTGGTTATAGTATATGCATTCTGTAATCTATCTATAAATATTTTTGTTCCCCTTCCTGTAGCATTTGTCTCAAAAAAAAAAAAATCATGTCCTAAACTGCATGATATTTACTCACAGGAAAGCTTTATGGTTGGCAGTTTATAGTACTAGCCAGTACTCTAAGCTCTACAAAGTATAGTGTTAATATATATTTGCAGTTAAGGGTCTGAGTCCATTTTCACTCAATGGGGGAGATAAAACATTTTTAGTCCTGTCAAAGAATGTTTTCACAATTGCCAGAGCTAATGGAGGGTTTCTTTAGCATTAGCAATAGCTGATGAAGAACAGCTTCTTGCATTTTCTTCACTGTGATGATTGTAGTTAAATAGCCACATAACTAACCCAAGAGTTGTCTACTACCTCTTTTTTGGATGCAGAATAACACCCTGTGCCAATGGTATTTCATTATAAAAGGCATAATGAGTTTGTTGGATTAGATCTCTTAGTGGTCGCAGCAGTTGACACATTTTCTTTGCCATTATGTGATCCTCCCTTAAGGCATGCAGTAAGAGAATGGAACAGTTCAGGGTGAGTTATTATACATCAGTGACACATGCTGGCAAAAATTTCAGAGGGAGGGGGGTGAGTGGCAAGAAGACATGGTTATTGTTATTTATTGTTAAGTCAGGAATGCCAGAAGCATACAGGTTAGGTGCCTTGGGTGTGAGTAAATTTATAGAGATAGTTAAGGTTGTTTTTCTTTGAGTTGATAGTCCTGAAAGATCTATTGGGGACTACAGTTAAGAATATGTTATTGAGTTAGCTCTGTCTATAGTCATTATCCCCTCCCCTAGGTATATGTACACACATGCATATGTGCACATATAAATACACACACACAAAAATCCTGGCTTTTCAATGCTTTTCAATGCTCATCTTTCAGCACAGTTCAGTTGCTGAGGTAATTGGGCCCTCTGGTGAAGTCAC
Organism: Emys orbicularis; assembly: GCF_028017835.1. NCBI lineage: Eukaryota > Metazoa > Chordata > Testudines > Emydidae > Emys > Emys orbicularis. The sequence continues at coordinate 89,452,378 of NC_088687.1, read as the reverse complement.
AAAAGTCCACTGCTTTGAGGGTATTTGGGGTCCAAAGAAAACACTAAATTTCCATTCTGGACCTATGTCAGGCATACAACAGCCTTTGGCCCTTCTCTTCGCAGGCTCAACTTCCAGTCCCCTGAGCTCCAGTTAGTCCTTTCTTCCTCCCCTTAACAGCAGGACATCACTGCAACCTCTATTAGGGTTCCTGGCCCTGTTTAATAATGGGGCTGTCTGTCCTCCATAGCCACAACCTGTCCTTGTTCTCCTTCCTAGGGTCTCTCCCTATACTAGCTGCCCTCCTTCCTGGGCTCAAACTTCTTTACCTTTTGGACAGGTCTTCACAGCCTTCCTTCCTGGGGCTGTGCTGTAATCCTTACCAGTTTCTCTAGCTCACCCTTGCTAGGGTTCAGGTTCTGCTCCAGGGAGTCTCCCTCCAAGTCTCTCCAGACTCTAAGCTCCTCCCACTGATCTCCACAGTCTTTTTACCTGCTGAGCATTATAATAATCTGAGTAAAACATCTGCTCCCCATTCCCAGTTTGACAGCTGATCTTTCCATGGAATACCTATCCTCAAAGGGGCATATCTTGGAACAGGGGTTGGCTGGCCCAGGGCCCATTTGCCTTGCAGAGGACCCAACATGCATAATGCAAATCCACATAAGAAAGGGAACAAAAAATTAAATCTCATTACCGTATATAGCCTCTGCACCTCCACCTCAGGAGTACCTGCCCCAGCGGCTAGCCTGCCTATCTGTGGTACATGTATTCCAGGTTAGTGCAACATTTCTGAATACAGTCTCTGTAAAACAATGCTAGGAAGACTGCAGCATATCAAAATGGCTGCAGGAGAATTGCCCATAGCTGCTCCACTTCAACTTCTGGACAAAATTGTGTGGGAAAAATTTTGTGCACTTAAAAGTGCACCGGGCTTGAAAGGCAGCATTATTCACATAGTAGTGCACTTAGTTACAGCTAAGATTCTCCAGGTTGTATTCCATGCTGCATACATTCCTACGCAGCTAAGCATGTTTGTCTGTCTAGATTTAGTGTTCATTCAGCTGTACTGTGCAATGGTTTCTTTTCAAACTGAGTTCAAGTTGGTACCATGTTGTCACTCTGGTTTTATACTGTTGTTCTTTACTCCGACACAAGTGTCCTGTTTTGACATCAGCCCCACCCCTTTTATGAGCTGTTGCAGGTGTTGGGCCTCACAGGGGGAGATAAATCAGTAACAGGGAGTCTAGGTATACTCTGAGACTTGGCCTAAACTACAAAGTTATGTTGACATAAGTGCTGCATTGACCTTTTTGTGCATGTGTCTACACTCAAAGCACCCCATTACAGCGACTAAATAAAACCACCTCCCTAAACCATGGAGAGCCATGATCAACCTGCTAAAGTTGATTCAGTGTGAGTGCAGACACTTGTGTGACCTATGTCAACACTAACAGTCCTCCAGCTAGGGTGACCAGATAGCAAATGTGAAAAATTGGGATGGGGGGTAATAGGAGCCTATATAAGAAAAAGACCCAAAAATCAGGACTGACCCTATAAAATAGGGACATCTGGTTACCCTACCTCCAGCAGCTGTCCCACAATGCCTATTCACTGTGACAGTGATCTATCTGGTCACTGTGGTGAACTCCACTGCCCAGGGATCACAGAGACTGGAAGCCACAGCCCTCCTTAAAACACCTTGTGTATTTTTGAAATGCCTTTTTCTGATTGCCCACCTTGTTGAGCACACGTAGTACTCTCCCTTGTGTGCAACTGCCCAGCCAGCCATGCCAGCTCCATGCGCTAGACATGCTCCTGCCTGGAGTATATAGACAGTATTGGATGTCATGGGCCTGTGGGAGAAGAGGCTGTGTAGGCACAACTACAGATCAGCCATAGAAATGTGGACATTTAAGAAAAGATTGCAAATGCAATGCAGGCAAGAGTATGACCAGGATCAGCAGCACTGTCGCGTGCAAGTGAAGGAACTGCAGCAGGTATATCATAAGGCTAGAGGGACCAACAATTGATCTGATGCTGAGACACAGACCTGCCACTTTTACAATAAGCTGCATGCCATACTTATTGGAGACCCCACCAGCACCCTGCATCCCAGCATGAATACCTTGGAGGAGCCTGACACAGAACTCTGCTGTGAAGAGAGTGGGACACAGGGAGGGGGGCCAGCTATGCCACGAGCCAGGGCTTCTTCGGACTCTGCCATAGTCTAGCAAGTCCTATCAGTGGAGCATGAACAAGCCTGATGAAGTGGAAGAAACCTTGAGTAAGTGTGAGCATACATTTTTTTTTTAGGTTTAAAGATGATGCCTGACCCATACTCAAGTTAACAAGGCACAAGTATCACATCCACCCTGAGTGAATTGGCCTTGTTATTACTGGTTCTCCACTTGTAAGGTAACTCCCTCTTCTCCATGTGCCAGTATATCTATGCCTGTATTTATAATTTTCATTCCATGCATCTGAAGAAGTGGGTTTTTTAACCCACAAAAGCTTATGCCCGAATAAATCTGTTAGTCTTTAAGGTGCCACTGGACTTCTCCTTGTTTTTGTGGATACAAACTAACACGGCTACCCCTCGGATACTTGACAAATAAACCTTGTCTCATGCATTTAACACTGCAAAATCATGTGATAATGTCACCTGGTTCAGAGTACCACCCTGGACACTGCTGGTATTTTTCCACTGGAAACAAAGGATTCCCTCCTTATGTAAATCCTATTTAAGGCTGGGAAGTGAGTCAACCAGGGCTCTTCTCCATTGCCTCCCCGTCCAAGAATGAAGATTGCTGAAAGCACCTGAAGAAACAAAGGAACTAAGCTGGGGAAAGACAAGGGGTGAGTCTCGGCTCAGACAGAGGTCTAGCCTGTGAAGAGAAATAACTGGAACTCTAAGCTGCAGAAACTTTGCAACCTGCCTAAAACAACATTTAGGGTGAGAAATTACTATTTGTAACCTGTTTCTTTAGTGAATTAAGCTTAGGTTGCATGGTTTGGGTTTTTTTGCTCAGTAATCTGCTTTGTTCTGTTATCATTTATAATCACTATCTCTTATAATCACTTAACATTTACTTTTTGTAGTTAATAAACTTATTTTTTGTTTATTACCAAACCCAGTTTGTGCAATTCATATCGGGGGGGGGGGGGGAAGGGACCTATGCATATCTCTCTCCACGGTGAGGGAGGGGGCAATTTTTATGAACTTTCGTGGTACAGATCTCTCTATACAGTGCAAGACAATATAATTTTGGGTTTGCGCTCCAGAGGGTGTGTGCACAGGAGAGCTGGGCATTCCCCTAGCTGAGCCCTCCCACAGAGAGCTAATCGCAGACTCTGTGTGATTCTACAGCTGGGTGTGTCCCTACCTGTGTGTGTGCTGGAAGGGCGCTTGAGAGCTTGACACAGCAGCACGGAGTGGGGTGGGGGACCCAGGTTGGTAGGACAGGCAGGCTCAGTGGGACCCCAGCACATCTGGTGGCACCCCAGAAAGGGGGGTCAAACCCGTCACACCCAGAGCTGTGTCATCTTGCCCTGGTCAGAAGCCTGACCATTGTAAGTTTATTACCCAGTCCGCCCCTCCTTCAATGTGGAGAGGACATGCACCAACTTTTGTACACTGAGCAGATTTCCTCAAGTACTTCAAGCAAAACACACTGTTTTAGGTAGAATAGAAAACAGATTTATTAAGTACAGAAAGGTAGATTTTAAGTGATTATAAGCGTACAGATCAAAGTTGGTTACCTAAGAAATAAAAGTAAAATCACAATCTGAGTTCTATAAACTAGACCGGATTTGAATCTAGCAGTGTCTCACCCTGATGGTATCGTTCCTCAATATACAGGCTGGGATTCTCCTTTCCAGCCTGGGACCATCTCCCCCATTCAAAGTCTTTGTCCTCCAGACATGTTTCCAGGTGTTGAGTTGTGGGGGGAGTGAGGCCAAGTGATTATGTCACTTCCCCTCTTTTATAGATTCTTCCAGCTTGCTGGAAAGATCTTTTGCTATGACATGAGTCGAGCAGTGCCCATTGTCTGTGCTCCCTCTGAGAAGTCTTCATTGTACACAGATCCTGTGATAGTCCTTGGGAGTGTGGATTCTCCTTAATGGGCCATCAACTCTGTCTGGCTTCTCTTGTATCTGAATGGCTTGTTGTGGGGGGTTCCCAACCTCACAACATATTTCAGTAATACACACATAGCAAAACTTCATAATGCCACATACAATGATAGCATATACCATCCAACAGGATATTAATGTCCAACAGATGAAGACTTTTAAAATGATACCTCACAAGGCATACTTTGTACAAAACATATCATCATCATATGAATATGGGGGTGCCAGGGTGCTTCTTTGAGGCACAGCATTCCACGGACTGCCTTAGTGCTTCCTCCACAGTAAGACAATTTCCCACACGACTCTGCAATGACTTCAGCAGGCAATACTGCAGTAAACTGGCTAGAAACATAGGGGCCCAGGCAGCTTCAGGATGCCAGGAGCAGCTATGCTCCCTGGACCTTTGCTACCAGGAGTAAGTTATCAGCTAAAATCACCACCTCCAGTGGAAAATTGTGCCAATATTCAGTGCCACTACCCTATACTCATACCCATAGATTAGGGACCAACATTTTATTGTTTCATGAAACAAAAATTCCTTTCCCTTCTTCAACTCTGGTGGACTATGCTCACCCTGGGGCTGGAGAGAAGTGCTGTGCAGAGGCACGCCAAAGCTGAAGTGCCACTAAGCATGTCTTACTAAAAGTTTGTATGGGAATAAGGGTAGGGAACTTTGAAACTTGTCTTTCCCTATCTGTTGTGATTGTAAATCCAATTATACATCTGTCTTTTTATATCAAGAATTGCTGCCTTGGCAGTCCTGAGCTGTGATTCCTCCACTCCCACAGAATGCCTGACCCTGATGGGGGAGGAGAAAGAAGAGGATTAAGGAATGTGCAGTGGGATCCTGCAAGCCAGTGCTGCACTTGACCATGAAGAAAAGGTCTGAAGGACCACTATGGCCGGGGGCATGGAGAAATACCGAGCAAACAGGAGAGAGGCCCAGGAAACCCAGCAGGAAAAGGAGAGGGAGATGCACCAGGACATAATGGGGCTTCTCAGGCAACCAACATAAATGCTACAGACCCTGAATGACCTACAAATCAAACAATCACAGACTTGCCAGTCTTTGGAGAGCTCCCTGGTTGCATCTCCCTACGTTCCCTAACATGCCATGTGCCATCATGGGCTGCATCTTGCCCCCTATTACTCCTGGCCAGGGGACAGCCAGGAAAACCACAGCTTCACATACAGCAATCGTGGCTCTTACAAGTTAGTGTATGCGTAGCCAAAACATACTACATTTGTGCACCGAAGGAGATCAGAAAAGATTGCTGCTTTTCCAATTTTAAAGTTTTGTCCCATTAATTTATGTTGAAAATCTGTATTGGAGTGCCTTCCCCCCCCCCCCCCAAATGGTTTCTCTGTGCTGTTTTTGCCACTCAATCAACTTCTATTTTTTGAAAATAAAATTCTTTATTAGTGCATAAATCATTGCAAAATGCATAACGGTAAACAAAAGCACTCAGTATTCGTAAATGTACAGCGCCACAGAATTCACATGTGTATAAATGTAAAGCAAGTGCCACATAATTTATAGCTTTAGTAAAACAGTCTAATATTTATAAATGTGCAGCCAAGACTGCATAATTCAGACCTTCAGTAAAAGATGCTGTAAAATATTTATAAATATACAGGAAGCACTACACAATTTCTAACAGCCCCCAAACCTTCCAGACAACAGCAGTTCAGAACAGTACATTAATGTGGCTGATCATTAAAGTGCTCTTTCAAAGCCTCCCTCAACTACATAGCTCCGCACTGCACTCTTGTAATGTCCTTTGTGTCTGGCTGTTCAAAGTCAGCTGATAGCCAATCCACCTCTGCCCTCCACCCTCGTGGCAGCTTTTCCCCTTTTGCCTCACAGATGTTATGCAGGACTCAACAGGCAGCTGTAACTATTGGGATATTTTTCTCACCGAGATCCAATCTTGTGAATAAACACAGCCAGCATTCTTTAAATCTGCCAAAAAATGTATTCAACTGTCATTCTGTGTCTGCTGAGCTGCTAGATGAATCTCTCCTGGGTGCTGTCAAGGTCGCCAGTGTATGGCTTCATGAGCCAGGAGAGCAAGAGGTAGGCTAGGTCCCCCAGAGTCACTATTAGCATTTCAATAGTGCCAATGGTAACCACTAGTCAGGAAAGAATGCCCTGACTTGCAGCTTTCTGAACAGTCCTGTTCTTAAAGATGTGAGCATGATGCATGTTCCCTGGCAAGCCCACATTGATAGCAGTGAAGTGTTTGTGATAATCCACCCATACTTGCATAACCACAGAAAACTAGCCCTTTCTGTTGATGTACTCTGTGGCAAGGTGGGCTGGTGCTAAAATCGAGACACGTGACTGTGTTCCATCTTTTGCTCCACCACAGTTTGGGAACCCGATTGCTGCAAGTCCATCCACTATCTCTGCAGTTTGCTGAGAGTCACAGTACTGAGTAGCAAGAGATGATTAATGGCCCTACATGTTCTCATGACAATGGCCCCCACTGTGGGATTTCCCACTGACTGGTAGCAATCTAAAGCATGATGATGATGCCCTACAACATCTTATTACCAAATTCTCTGATTCATGCAAAATCTTTGGGCTAGCAATAAGCTTGAAGAAGATTGTTACTATGCACCAAGGCTTTTAGAACCAGTTCCAGATATCACATTAGTTGGTATTCTTCTGGATGCTGTTGACCAATTTTGCTACCTTGGCTCTACTGTTACCAGCAATGTAGATCTTGATGCTAAACTCACTAGTAGAATCGGCAAAGCTGCCAGGAACTTTGGTCTTTTGCAAGACAGAGCCTGGAACAAAAACGAATTGTCAACTAAAGTGAAAACCCATCTTTATGAGACTTGTGTTTTATCCACTCTTCTATATGACTCAGAAACATGGATGACTTATGCCAAACATACTAAAAGACTAAAGTGCTTTCATATCAGATACTTGCATAACATTCTTTGAATAAGATGGAAAGACAAGGTGACAATGTGGAAGTTTTAAATTGTGCTGGTATGTCATTCATGCAAATGTTGATTAGTTAGAAAAGACTCAGGTGTCTTGGATATGTCAAATGAATGCTGGATCACAGGATCCCAAAGAGTGTGCTGTACTCTGAAACTCATGAAGGGTCTAAAAAGAGAGGCAGATCATTGCACAGATTTCAGGATGCTTGTAAAGATGACTTAGTATCCTTTGGAATCTCTGTGGCTGATTGGGAAAGGAGTGCAGAATGCTGTTCTGGTTGGAGGAGTCAGCCTATAGATGGAGCTAGGTGTTGTGAAACAGATTGGATCAAGCTTTGTGATGACTGGAATCAGAGGAGGAAAGAACCTGCTCTCTGATTCAGAGCACTGTTAGTGCATGGGTGTGCCCTACATGTGGAGGGGACTGTCACTCGCTCATCGGACTCAGTAGACATCAAAGAACTCATCAGCGCAAACACCACGCGCCGTAAAAAGCGACAGTGCCATTGATTGGTAGCAATTTGCTGTTGCAAGCTTCCACAGTGCTATCACCACTTGATTCCCCACTGCCAATGCAGGTCTCATTCTCTGGGATGAGCTTGGCACACAGATATAGCAATGTGGCCTTTCATGCCTTAAAGTTCTGCAGCCGTTGCTCTTCATCCCAAATCTGCATTACAATACAATCCTGCCAGTTAGTGCTAATGTCTCAGGCCCAGAAGTGGTGTTCCACCATCTGCAGCTGCTCTGTGAATGCCACCAACAACCTTGAATTAGTTTTCACTATGTCCCTCAGCAAACTGTCCTTGAAGGAATCATCATGTCCCCCATTGTTGCTTTTTGTCCTGCAGATCTGCAAATACTGGAGAACCATGCATCCTGTATTTGCAACGTTCATGAGAATAATGCAGAGCTCTACAGACTCCATGCTTCTGTCAGAGATCATGGACAGCAAAAAGTGCCACATGGGTTTGTGGGATTAAAAAAATGCAAAAATTATGGGATATTGGTGTCATTATGGGATGGAGAAAGTTGCATGTTCGGAACTTGACCCCCTAGGTCCCAGAGATCCCTGTGTGACACTCATCTACCCCACACCATGTTGCAAAAAATTCCCAAAAGACATTGCACCAGATGGTGGCACAGGACACACTCAGGGAGCACTGCACTTTATATTGACACAAGCACTCCTGGTGAGTATGTGCAGCACCGATGCAAGCAGCCAAGAATGCATGTGCCTGAGCAATATACTAACTTCAGCAACTGTATGGTGCCATACCTTGTATTGACCAAAATTTGTAGTGTAGACATGTCCGAAATACAACTTTTGTTTTATTGACATATATACACCAGTCATGGAACAGAGATGGTTAAACAGCATGTGGGCAATCTCTTCTTTCAGGAATCTCAGCCCAGCCCAAGTGTCTGGTTCCCAGAAAGTGCTGAGTTTTTTATATATATTCTCAAAATATGGAAGGGTTGTACCAGTGTGGTGGTTAGCAATTTGCTGGCATCAGGAAACAGTTTCTGCAGTGAGATGAAGTTAGGTGTATTTTTCATCTCTCACAAATGGCAATAGGAATATATTGCCTATCTTCTTCATCTTCAGACAATGTCAGTGGCTTTTTGGTCATCCTGTAGGGGAAAAAAAAGAAAGGAAAAAAGAAAAAGAAAAAAAAAGAAAGAAAAATCTATATAGCCTATGTTATTTTTTTATATTGACAATTATTTCCTATGAAAACATCAAAAATAGTGAAATATTCAAATGATATCTCATCCTTTTTATAGTAATATGCCAAAATATCCCATGTAATCATCAATAGAGTTGAATGGGAAAATGTTTTTTCTAGTAAATGTGTCATTTAGTCCTATAATAAGCCAATATATTTTTTAAAAAAGCATCTCTCTTTATCTCAAAACTAATGTAATTATAGGTTTTCAAACTCAATATAAAATGTGTCACAACATCTAATAAACTAAATTCCAAAGATAAAATAGAGCTAATATAACATGGAAGCCTACAGATGTTCTAGGCCCTAATCCTGAAAACATTTATTTGTGTGAGTATTTTTAAGCAAATTGTTCCATTGACTTCAGTGGGACCATTCATTAGCTTTAAGTGATGCACCTTTCTGTATGAGGGTTTACAGCAGGGTAATGTCTCTTAGAAACCTGTGTTCGATTTCCAGCTCTGCTACTGATTGTTATGTGACTTTGGAAGCTATTAAAGGTCATTGTACCTCATCTGTAAAATGGAGATAACACCTACTTTATTATGCACTTTGAGATGAAAGGCACTATGTGTATATAAAGTATTATTAATATTTCCTAAGCTGTTTCTTCTTATTTATCTGCGGTACCTAAGAACCTCAAGGAAAACTTTGCCCTCACTTTACTTTGCATCCATAACAGTGTATGCCTTCTTTACAAAAACATTATAGCAACACACTGGAAATCTGTGGACTAGTTCCTATGATTCTTTTCCTGATTTGACCAACCATTAAATAGTAATTCTTTCAGTGTTTGTTGTGTATCATTTTTCTTAATATATTGCCAGAGCATTGCATTTGCTCTGATCTAATCCAATTTAATGGATATAACTGGATACAGAAACAATGTATCCTGAAACTGTTATTCATAGCTGATACTGTCTCATCTCTATTGTGTTCCTTTACTTTTAGCATTCATCATTTTCTCTTTAATATTCATGTAAAAATGTTTTGTGGTGTTAATAATTCTGTTTACCTTCAACACAATGCTAATTGAAAAATGAAGCAAATCTGATTACTGTCTGTAGAAGGGATATTAATTCACTTTTGTGGGGGCATGAGCTAAGTTTGAGCATTTTGGGGGAGAAGAAAATGAATTAACTTGGGTTTTAGATCTGATGTATTGCCTCCTACGTATGTGGGAGTACAGTCCTATCAAATGTAGTGAACTATAATAAATAACCCTGGCTTATTATAGCAATGATGACATCTTAAATGAATCTTTTCAGATGTAAAGTATTTGGTCTGTCTACTATAGACTATGGTTTCTTTAGTAATTTACTCATTCTAGTAAAGTTCTGAAGAGCTCTGGGCACATAACCTACACTTTTTCCTCACCCAAACACCCATAGACTTTAAGGCTAGAAGATCATCTAGTCTGACCACTTGCACATTGCAGACCATGGAACCTCACCCACCCACTCCTATAATAGATCCATAGCCTCTGGCTGAGTTACTCCAGTCCTCAAATCATGATTTAAAGACTTTAAGTTACAGAGAATCCATCATGGAGTCCGTAATATAGGTTCTTTATAACAAATACACAATTAAATCCAGAGTCCTCTTCTAGAGTGGTATGACATGGACAAGACTAGTTCTGCGTTCATAGAAGTTTATGACCTTCTGGAGAAGGTGATTGTCATAACTATAAAGGGAAGGGTAACAGCTCTCCTGTGTACAGTACTATAAAATCCCTCCTGGCCAGAGACTCCAAAATCCTTTTACCTGTAAAGGGTTAAGAAGCTCGGGTAACCTGGCTGACACCTGACCCAAAGGACCAATAAGGGGACAAGATACTTTCAAATCTTGGGGGGGGAAAGGCTTTTGTTTGTGCTTTTTGTTTAAGGGGTTGTTCGCTCTTGGGACTGAGAGGGACCAGACATCAATCCAGGTTCTCCCCATCTTTCTAAACAAGTCTCTCATATTTCAGACTTGTAAGTAAAAAGCCAGGCAAGGCATCTTAGTTTTACTTTGTTTTCTCAACTTGTAAATGTACCTTTTACTAGAGTGTTTATCTTTGTTTGCTGTACTTTGAACCTAAGACAGAGGGGGGTCCTCTGAGCTCTTTAAGTTTGATTACCCTGTCAAGTTATTTTCCATACTGATTTTACAGAGATGATTTTTACCTTTTTCTTTAATTAAAAGCCTTCTTTTTAAGAACCTGATTGATTTCTCCTTGTTTTAAGATCCAAGGGGGTTTGGATCTGTATTCACCAGGAGTTGGTGAAAGGAAGGAGGGGGGAAGGGTCAATTTCTCCTTGTTTAAGATCCAAGGAGTTTGGATCTGTATTCACCAGGGAATTGGTGAGAAGTTTCTAAAAGCTTCCCAGGGAAGGGAGTGGTGGCAGCGGACCAGAACTAAGCTGGTAGTTAAGCTTAGAAGTCCTCATGCAGGCCCCCACACTTGTACCCTAAAGTTCAAAGTGGGGATACAGCCTTGACAGTGATCAAAATAGTAATAAGGCTACTTCTTGGCTTCAAGAATACCAGCTTTTATTTATTCTATGCTGTTAGAGATATGGATCTTGTTTCACTTATTTCAACTACTGTACAGAACCAACACCACTATGAGAATAACAGTATGAAACAATCTGGCCTGGTTCAGATAAGAGGTGCAATTGCCATGGAAATATTTGCAAGTTACAGATTCTCAGTATTATATCTAGATTTCTCTTTGTATTATTTGAGCTGAAAACATCAAATATACTAATGTTTTATGAAGAAAATCATAAATTACCACAATGTATTTAGGAAAAGAAAGATGCTTTTCCCTGTTAATTTGCAAAGTAACTCATTCAGGACCCTGATCGTAGGGGTGTTGCTGAGATATTTGACAGGAAATTTGTGCTGCAAATTATTCCAAGTGAATGACTTACAGTTTCAGGGCCTTATTCTCTTTAATAAATGGTTGATTACTAAAATGCCTGTGCCAATAAGTGATATGTAAAGAATAATCATTGTAGTAACTTCATATTTGGAAAGTGACAACTGTGTTGTGTGTGGTTTTTTTTTTAAATATGGAACTATTTAAGTGAAAAAGAATATTGTCTATCTTAAACTTGAACCATGATCTCAACTCTGAAAATTATATTTAAAAATGAAATTATTGGCTGCTTTTTATTCATGTTATTCTTTTTTTAAAGTAAAATATGGCATAGTCCTGAAATTCAAAACACATGGGTAGCAGCTTTTCAGGTTGGCAATTTCAGTCTAAAAATGGAAGACATTACTTGCATTTCCTTTTCTTGACTGACATAATTGAAATTACTAATGTGTCGGAGACACTGCCAGAATCACTTGCAAAAGGGTATATTCATGAAATTTTAAAGCTTGGGTGTGCAGTGTTCTACTGCCTGTGAAGTGAATGCTCTGTTTTAGTGAGATGCAAAACTGAATGCGACAAGCTCAAAAGAAAATTGCATCCCCGTCAAATCCTTCTTAGAATGATGAATAGAGTTGAGGTTAATCACCTTAGAGTTCAATTGCCTCCACAGTTGGAGATGCTTGCTTATTTGTGGGAAGAGTAAGAATAGTCTCCCTTTATTGTTGCACTGCAGCACCACTTATAGGTTGAATGCCAGTAGTTTGGACCCTTCATCTGTGAAAGTCCTGAAAGTGATTAGTTCCAGTAAAGGCTCCACCTTATAATATCTTTCCCCATCACATGATATTTATATGAGAATTACTGGATCTGCATGTAACTCATTATTACAATAGAAGTTGCTGAGTGCTTAGGTCTTCTGAAAATCAGGACACTTATTTAGGAGTCTAAATATAGGCAAACTTTAAGCTTTCATTTTTAAGACTGTTGCCATAAAACAAATATTTAGCAAAAGATTTTCACAGGCATGTTAGGCACATATAATATTATATTACATAGCTCTATCACTTAACTCCCCATCATTTTTTCTGTGTGTATTTCATAGCTCAGTAATTCCCTTTGATCTATCCCACTGCCATTAAGAAGAAACATTACAAAAGAGAAAGTTAATAGCCTTAGCATCTTGCCTGGGTCAGCTCTGACAAGGTCTGCAACTTCTTTAACCCAGATGGACTTACTATCTTTGCCACTATTGCTCTTCTCCAGTTAATCAAAGTAGCTGCTCTTGAAGAAGTGTGTAGCGTCAGTGCTAGCTGCCAGTAGGGGAAATGTAGCTACACTATTGAACAGCCCCTGCAGCCCAATCCATTTCCTCTTCTACCTTTAAATGAACTGCCCGGAGAACCCAGAGAGCACTGAGAATGTTAGAGTAATAGCCTACCCGTATGACTCCAGACATCAAACTCTCCTACCTCTATGAGTTGCAAGGAGGGACTAGAAAATTTGATCTGCAGTTTGAGTGCAGCGTGAAAGTGAAGGCTGTTATTAAGAGTATTAGAAGGGTAAGTGAAATACACATCCTGAGATTTAATTCTGAACGTGTGACCAGGGCCAGCTCCAGCTTTTTTGCCGCCCCAAGCAGCGAAGTGGGGGGGGGGGGGGAAGAAAAAGATAAAGCCGCGATCGGCAGCACTTCGGTGGCAGCTCTACCACGCTGCTTCCTTCTTCGGCAGCAATTCGGCAGCGGGTTCTTTGCACTGAGAGGGACTGAGGGACCCGCCGCCGAATTGCTGCCGAAGACCCAGACGTGCCGCCCCTTTCCATTGGCCGCCCCAAGCACCTGCTTCCATTGCTGGTGCCTGGAGCTGGCCCTGCGTGTGACATATGTTTGCTGGAGAGTATTTCCACTAGAACACTGAGCTGGTGTACCTCTAACACTCATACTGTATTGAAGTATGATAGAGCATATGGATAGCTTGGCACTCTTCTCATAATCACAAAATGGGACACAACTCTGCAAGCAAATTTGCCCTGTTCTTAAAATAAAGGAAAGATGTTTCATGGATTGAAATTCTATAAGTGCCAGGACTTTAGGACTCTGAGAACATTTTAATTCTTTATTGTGGCATATGGCATTTTGTTCGGTGCACCCGAAAAGATGAGTCCAGAATATGTCCTAAGTACTGTAGAAGTCACTCTAGTGGTTAACTCAGAGTTTGTGGCTAGTCACTTCACTTCGATTGTATTTGCTGGGCCATATTCATTCCTGGCATAGCTCCTTTGTTGGCAATAGTTACACACAGTTGGATTTAGCCTGTAATATTGGGACTGTTCCATACTCTCTCTTTCCAAATACTCACTATGGAAGATCCTAGATATGGAAAAAGGAATTGTATATAATTTTTGTAGCTATCACATGCCCTTCAGATTATCTGTTGGATATTAACCTGCCTGACTGCCAGGAGTTAAATCAAAGCAGGCTGTTAAGGGAGCAATAGTAAATGAAACAATGACAAAGAAACAATGACAGTTTATTGGGGAGTAACTTCTATCTGGCTCAATCCAGGCTAGAATGGTTTAGTTTTCCCAAGGTTGAGCCTAGCATCAAAGGGAATTCTTAGCCTAAAAATCCTGGCTTTGGGAAGGAGGAGAGTTTGAGTGTACTGTGAGCAAATGGAAGCTGCCAACAGACAGTGCATGCTCTGAGTGGGACAGGCTGGCTCCTCCAACTCAGAAATGTGAATAAGCTTGACCTCCCAGATCTAGGGATAGAGAAGTTAAGCTTAGATAAGGAACAATGTGTCTAGGCCTTCCACTGTTAATCCATTTTCCTAAATGCTTTGTACCTTTGGGAAATAAAGAAATAATGATTTGTTTTGAAGATGCTGTTTCTGTATCATTGCAAAATTATTTTGTCACTGGTTCCCAAAGAGAAATTCTTACAGGTGCCAAAAAATGAATTGGGCCTTTGTTGTTAACAGGGGTGGAAGCCTAAGGGCCAGGAGATCTTGTCTGTGCGATTCCACCCAGAGCGCGATGCAGGCAGTCAGGCCTGTCACCAAGTTGGGTGCTCTGGAGAGTGTTTAAAAGGGGTCTGTAACAGAGTAGCTGGCCTCTTAAATAAAATCAGGCTCAGCTCTCCTATCCAAGTCCAGGGGCACCCTAGTTTGGTATAATGAGGAGAGCAGGGCTTCCCCTGGGATTTATAACTGAGAGACAGTCCAAAGGCAAAGGGAGTCCAGAGTCAGAAGAGAGACCTCAAAAGAGAGGAGTATAAAATTTTTGCTTGAGCATGCAGGGATATAATCAGGAAGGCCAAAGCACAATTGGAGTTGCAGTTAGTAAGGGATGTGAAGGGTAACAAGAAGGGTTTCTAAAAGTATGTTAGAAACAAGAAGGTCAAGAAAAGTGTGGGACCCTTACTGAACGGGGGAGGCAACCTAGTGACATGACATGGAAAAAGCTGAAGTTCTCAATGCTTTTTTTGCCTCGGTCTTCACAGACAAGGTCAGCTCCCAGACTGCTGCACTGGGCAGCACAGTATGGGGACAAGGTGAGTCGCCCTCAGTGGTGAAAAAACAGGTTAAGGACTATTTAGAAAAGCTGGACATGCACAAGTTCTAATGCATCCAAGGGTGCTGAAGGAGTTGGCTGATGTGATTGCAGAGCCATTGGCCATTATCTTTGAAAACTCGTGGCGATCGGGGGAAGTCCTGGATGATTGGATGATTGGAAAAAGGCAAATATAGTGCCTGATGTGGATGTTGAACCATCACCAAAGGGACGGAGAATCCAGGGAACTATAGACCAGTCAGCCTCACCTCAGTCCCTGGAAAAATCATGGAGCAGGTCCTTAAGTAATCCATTTTGAAGCACTTGGAGAAGAGGAAAGTGATCAGGAACAGTCAACATGGATTCACCAAGGGCAAGTCATGCCTGACCAACCTGATTGCCTTCTATGATGAGATAACTGTCTCTGTGGATATGGGGAAAGCGGTGGATGTGATATATCTTGACATTAGCAAAGCTTTTGATATGATCTCCCACAGTATTCTTGCCAGCAAGTTAAATGAGTATGAATTGGATGAATTGACTATAAGGTGGATAGAAAGCTGGCTAGATCATCAGGCTCTCAACAGGTAGTGATCAATGGCTCGATATCTAGGTGGCAGCTGGTATCAAGCGGAGAGCCCCAGGGGTCAGTCCTGGGCCCAGTTTTGTTCAACACCTTCATTAATGATCAGGACGATGGGATGGATTGCACCGTCAGCAAGTTTGCAGATGATACTAAGCTGGGGGGAGGGGGGAGGTAGATACGCTGGAGGGTAGGGATAAGGTCCAGAGTGACCTAGACAAATTGGAGGATTGGGCCAAAAGAAATCTGATGAGGTTCAACAAGTGCAGCAGTTTTGCAGAAAAGGACCTGGGCATTACAGTGGATAAGAAGCTGGATATGAGTCAGCAGTGTGCCCTTGTTGCCAAAAAGGCTAATGGCATATTGGGCTGCATTAGTAGGAGCATTGCCAGTAGATCGAGGGAAGTGATTATTGCCCTCTATTAGGCACTGGAGAGGCCGCATCTGGAGTATTGTGTCCAGTTTTGGGCCCCCCACTACAGAAAGGATGTGGACAAATTGGAGAGAGTCCAGCGGAGGGCAACAAAAATGATTAGGGCGCTGGGGCACATGACTTTTGAGGATAGGCTGAGGGAACTGGGCTTATTTAGTCTGCAGAAGAGAAGATTGACAGGGGATTTCATAGCAGCCTTCAACTACCTGAAGGGGGGTTCTCAGTGGTGGCAGATGACAGAACAAGGAGCAATGGTCTCAAGTTGCAGTGGGGGAGGTCTAGATTGGATATTAGGAAAATAGGAGGTTTCACTAGGATGGTGGAGAAGCACTGGAATGGGAGCTGGTGGAATCTCCATCCTTAGAGGTTTATAAGGCCTGGCTTGACAAAGCCCTGGCTGGGATGATTTAGTTGGTGTTGGTCCTGCTTTGAGCAGGGAGTTGGACTAGATGACCTCCTGAGGTCTCTTCCAACCCTAATCTTCTATGATTCTATGAGACGACAAGAGCTGGGCTGAGAGCTTGGGGGTGGAGGGATGCTCTTGAAGGAAGGAGTTGTAAGCATTCCCTATTTGAGCAATGGATCCAGATCTGTCTGGTGAAAGCAGAAGGCAGTTGGGTGGGGGGGTGTCACATACAAACTTCCCGAGACCAGAGACAGATGGCCAGAGAGGGCTGAAAGCTGAGAAATGGTGGAGGGGTGAGCCCATTGATGTCTCCAGAGAAGAGCTGGGAAAATTCCTGAGAAGGCAGAGAAACACTTCTTACGTGTGATGAGTGACATTGGAGCCATACTGAGGGTACACTGATGGACTGTTAGGGTGTGAAAGACTGAATGCACTCTTTGGACTATAGTGGGGAATTCTGGATTATGATTGTGGTACTTTTGTAATAAATTAACCCCACAAAGGAGTATTTATGTTCAGAAAGCTTGCATGCAGCTACTGGGGATCCAGAAGAGGGAAGCTCAAGCAAGGGGTTGCTTGCAGGGCCACCCAGTGCCCACAAGAGAGTGCCCAGGAGGTGTCCACCATCTTACATGGTCTAAGTCTCAATGTGCCCAATGACACCCTCTAAAAGTGTATGGCTTTCTGGTTAGTAAATGCACATACTTTCGAAATACCCGTCAATTTTGCATCGCTGTGAAGTAGACTACAGTATATACTCTGTCTTAGTTTCTTGACTTTTCATGTTTTTGTTTTGAGACAAGAGGAGAAGAGAGGAAGTAGTTTGATTTTTACCTTGTATGAGTCAAGGAAAATGCAGAGCAAAGGGACTGTTCTTGGGCCCCAGGAAAGAACAAAGCGATATGTAATGAGAGGAGTCATTAAGAGTAGTAGCCTTTCTACCAGTACTTTCAAAGTCCCTTTCAAAGTTAGTTCTCATTGAGGACAGGTTAATATTTCTGCAACAATCAGTCATTTTTTTCGATCACATGACAGTCAGCAGGAGCAAAGAGTTCCCTGATTCATTAAAGGGGCTACCTTCTTTATGCTGCAGATGCTAATTTGTAACTAAAGCTGGCCAAAATTCAGAATCTGAATGCTGCCTGTGATTTGACAAAAAATAATTGAACTTGATGTGATTATACGAAATGTTGGGGTTTGATGAATTGGCATTATTTTCCAACCAGCTCTACTTGTAATAAGATAAACGTTGCTAAGATGTTTATATTATTTAACAAGGATTTCATGCCTAAATTGCTAATATGCCCTAAAAGTAACCTCATCCACCTGTATTTTCGCAGATACCATTCCTTTCCCAAGAATTATACCTCAGGCTGAATGTGCACAACAAGGAAATTTAAAGCGTATGAAAGGCAGGAAACTTTGTCCTAGAAGAATGTGCATGGTGGACCTGAGCTTTGCACAAAGGAACTGAAAGATGTGATGTGATTGGGAGAAATGTGAGGTTCATGTATTGAAGTCAGATCCCACTAGAACTTATTACTGTTATAAATGAAATGGGAGAAATGAACTCAGACTTGAGTCTATGCATGGTAGTATTGCTACCAGACCTACAGCATTATTCAGTGTGACTTTGTAGGCGCTCTTCCTAAGTTATCTCTGGCCTCCCAGAATGGGATAAGACCTGCTGCAAAGCAACATTAAAAAGGGTAAAATCATTCACAGAATTCAATCATGCCTTATTTTCTACTATTGTATCCCAGAGTTCCTAACTAAATCTGCTCTGTTTGTGGGAGAACTTGTCTGTATGTCCTGCAGGAGATGACCAGAAGTGTTTTAGCCAACGAACACATCCAGTTGAACCATTTTGTCTATACGCTCCCTGGAGGAAGAGCTTCTCTACCTCATCCTCTCAGTCCTATTTTGGGAGCCAGGCAGTGAGTCTGTAAGATGCTGGTGGACATTTTGGTGGTAGTTTTTGAACTGCTGACGGCACCTCTCAGAGGAGTATACTGACATGTCTGCAACCCAGCTGATGCTGCTCATGCCTGTTTTTGCCTTAGCTACAGATTTCCCTCTGTGTAGACCGTTGCTTCTGGAGCAGGCTACAAGCACAGACTGGGAGGATCACATTGTCATGCAGACTTGTGATGACCAGCCTGGGTCCAGAACTTTTGCAAGAAGAAACAGACATTCCTGGAGGTTTGTGATCAACTTTTCCCTACCTCCAGTTCTAGGACACCCACATGAGGGCAGCCATACCTGTCCAGAAGCAGGTCACTATAGCCATCTGGAAGCTGGCTACACCAGACTGCTATAGGTCCATGTCTAACCAGTTTGGAGTTGACAAATCAGCTGTAGAGGTTGTTGTTGCAGAGGTTTGTGAGATAATCAGGATGGTGACGAACCCAAGGTGGTGGGCATTACAAATGTTCCTAAAATAATTGCTGGTTTTCAGAGAATGGGCTTTCCAAACTCCACCAGTGCCATTGATGGGACTCATGCACCTATAGTTTGCCCTCTACAAGGAGCATAAGAGTATCTGAACTGTAAAGGATACTACTGTATCATTATGCAGGCTGCAGTCAACCCCCGGGGCAGAAACGTGGATGCTAATGTGGGATGCAATGGCAGTA
The DNA here is from genome assembly GCF_028017835.1 of Emys orbicularis. NCBI lineage: Eukaryota > Metazoa > Chordata > Testudines > Emydidae > Emys > Emys orbicularis. The sequence goes on along the minus strand of NC_088687.1, from coordinate 89,433,104 downwards.
TGCCTGGGTGTTCCAGAGATCAAGACTTTACCTTCATGGACAATCTGGGATATTATTCCCACTGAATGGCATTGTTATAAATGGAGTCACTGCCCTGTTGTTATTCTAAGGGAGCCCACTTAATCCCTGTTCCCATGGCTTATGAAACCATGCCCTTATTTCAGAGGACCTGGCAAAAGGAAGTTCAATTACACACTCAGTAGCTGTAGGATAGTGGTGGAATGTGCATTTGGCAGCAGTGGAATGTACATTTGAAATTCCATTAGCACTGTATTCAAAACTAATTGGGTGCCAGTGTCCTTAATGCAGTCCACACTATTGTGGCTTAGAATCATAGAATCATAGAATCATAGAATATCAGGGTTGGAAGGGACCTCAGGAGGTCATCTAGTCCAACCCCCTGCTCAAAGCAGGACCAATTCCCAACTAAATCATCCCAGCCAGGGCTTTGTCAAGCCGGGCCTTAAAAACCTCCAAGGAAGGAGACTCAACCACCTCCCTAGGTAACACATTCCAGTGCTTCACCACCCTCCTAGTGAAATAGTGTTTCCTAATATCCAACCTAGACCTCCCCCACTGCAACTTGAGACCATTGCTCCTTGTTCTGTCATCTGCCACCATTGAGAACAGCCGAGTTCCATCCTCTTTGGAACCCCCCTTCAGGTAGTTGAAGGCTGCTATCAAATCCCCCCTCATTCTTCTCTTCTGGAGACTAAACAATCCCAGTTCCCTCAGCCTCTCCTCATAAGTCATGCGCTCCAGACCCCTAATCATTTTTGTTGCCCTCCGCTGGACTCTTTCCAATTTTTCCACATCCTTCTTGTAGTGTGGGGCCCAAAACTGGACACAGTACTCCAGATGAGGCCTCACCAATGTCGAATAAAGGGGAACGATCACGTCCCTCGGCTTGCTGTGCTCTGTAGAATGTTTGCAAGAAGGGGGAATATTTCACCAGAGTGGATGCAAGACAGTGCTGGAATTTTCAGCCTGTACACACAGCCAGACACATGCACCTGTCATGATGGTGTGGGATCCTGATGTGCAATGGAAATCAGGGATGTTTGATGTGCTCACTTAATGGGTTTGCAGGGTGCCATGCATGAAGGGGAATGAAATGGTATTTGAGGTTGTTCTATGTATGAGTGTGGGCCAGATATGGGAAGATTTTTGTAAATGTGTTGGTATTGTGTATCATGAATTCTGTGAACACTTTTTGAAATTTATGGAAGTGTCTTACACTTTATATCTATATTGGCCATGTATTGCCATTCAGTTTGTGGATCACGGTGATGACAGTTTGTAAATGTTTAGTATGAACGTTTGAGATTGGGCATGTGGTGATATTCATTGAAGTGTGTCCCACTTTTATCATTACATACAATAAAACTTGTTATTGTAGCCTTGTGTGCAAATTTATCATTTTATTTTACACAGATATTTACATGCCACTGTAAGAACCAGAAATATAGATCAGCTGCCCTCAAGTGTGCAGCACAAAAATCAAACTTGGTGCACATATTTTTCCATTCCATGTACTAGTGTTTGTCTACTCCCTGAATTGTTCAAAGAATGCATTCTCTGCAGGGCATGATAGCATGGAGGGGATTCATTCCATGGGGAGGAGCAGGAGATGAAGGTTGCAATGGTGTCTGCAGTCTGTTTGTTATCCATGAACTCAAGTAATTGCTCAAACAGCTCCTTCTGCTGCGCTCAGTCTTTCTCCAGCAACCTGCACTCAGGTTCCATGGATCTGTCCGTCAGTCTCTCCTCAGACTGTGAAGCCTCTGTCTCTCTTTCCTCTTTATATGCATCCTTATCCTTTTGTTGCTCAATTTGGTCTTTCTTGACCTCTACCTGCTGATGAATTTTATCTAGCAGCTCTCCCCACAGCTCATCTTGGATTCACTTTCTATCTTTGTCTTCACCCACAGTAGGTTGGTCTGCACCTTCTGGTGCCATGTGTTTGCCCTGTGGAGGTGGAAGGAACTTGAAAAGAGAAAGACAAAGCACATTATTTTCTGACTATGATTAAAAATTTACATTTCACATTTTGCGAAAGGGGCTGCTTTAATTAAAGGTCAAAAGATAATACTTTTTATTCTGTTCCTTCTATTCACACAAAAAAACACTGTCTACTTGTGATATCTTTTGGTGCAGCACTGAAAACAGCAGACATCATGTGAAGACACGCATACAAAATTCCATTGAAATTATTTCCATTGCTATGTTTACACTTGCATATGTACTCAGCTGATCATGTACATACTTGTGCATCGTCCCTATACCTGTTCAAAGTGTCCATATATACTGTGCTGGAGACCAGTATAGTGCTGTGCACATTTGTATACTTGTGCCCACACTGCCCCTTTTGTTGGTGCTACCATGTCAGGGATGATAGCCCAGGTTATGTGTGTCAGAGGAGACACTCTAGAAACCATCTTGCTGTGCATTGTTGGTACTATTCCTCCATTTCACTCATTGCTGATGGCAGTTCCTGTTCACCTCTTCCTCCTGCCAAATTGCGAGGAAGACATGGAGCAACTGGATGATGATCTGGTTCTTCTCCTGCTCTGCACAAGTGTTTATGCGGTGGAGTTGGCAATTTATGAGTTGTGGGATGGAATTGGGGAGGAACTGTCTGACATGCCGAAGATGGTGAATGACAATCCATTCTGGTCCCAAGGAACAGATATGATGAATGCTGATATTGCTACAGTGTGCCCATGAGTGGACTGTTGCTTCTTGTGCCAGAGAAACGAGCATGGTGGTAAGATCACATCATTTGAAAAAAACTGGGATGGCCAACAGTGGCGCCAGAACTTCCAAATGAGGAATCAGACCTTTGTGGAACTGTTTTCACCACACGTCCAGCATCAGAACACTAGATTCAGGAAAGCTATCCTGGGGCAGAAGCAGGTGGCTATTGCCCCGTAGACGCTAGCAACACCAGACAGCTATTGGTCAGTTGCAAACTGCTTTGTGGTTGGAAAGTCCACTGGTGAGGTCGTCGCTGTGCATGTTTGCAAGGCAATTAATACTGTAATCTACCCACTGGTGGTTGTCATGAGTAAAGTTCCGGAAATAAATAGCTGATTTGAGAGGATGAGGGATTTTGAACTGGGCAGGGGGCACTGATGGCACTCATCCCAATACTTTGCCCACTGAAAGACGAAAGTGAGTATGTGAACTGAAAAGGTTACTATATGCTTGTGGTGCAAGGCTTAGTGGAATGCAGAGGAAGAGTCATGAAAACCAATATGGGAGACCCTGGAAAGGTTCATGATGCCAGGGTACTCACAAGATCAGGATTCTACTCTGTGGGAAAGAAGGAACTTTCTTTCCCAGATATGCTGTGGTTCTCTATGGTGTGTCAGTACCAATGGTTATTTGGGGGATTCCACATATCCAGTCCTAAATTGGATCATGAAAAATACCCTGACATCAGTGACCCAGGAAAGAGAATTCAATTACAAACTCAGTAGCTGCAGAATGGGTCATGGAGTGTGTGTTTGATAGGTTGAAAGCTCATTGGTGCTGCCTACACACCCAACTGGATGCCACTGTGGCCAGTGCCATTTGCATAATCATCACCTGCTGTGAGGTGAACTGGACAGGGAAAGAAAGAGATATAGGTCAAACTTACTTAGTTCCCTGCAGTTTGGGATAGATAAACAACACACACCCTTTACCCCTCCACAGCAAATCACACTGCATTGTGTTTATGCAACCAGTGGACCAGTTGCTCCTTCTCCCACCCCCATTTCCCCTGGGTGGTGCAGCATGGTTCGGTGTGGGGAGAGGCCAGACACCACAGATAGTAACAATTTATGTAATTTTCCAAGGGAGAAAGGTCTGTTGTGACATTCCTAGGATGACCAAAGGGTTCTCTTCCCCTTCCTGGACCTTAACCCCCCATCTTTACTGTCCCCCCTTCGACGTGGCTCCTGTTTGTAAGGGGATGGTAAGATCTGAGGGGAGAGATGCACAGACACTGTGTCATCTTCCAAAGAACAAAAGCCAGCGTTTACAACCAACTATATATTTTCTACCATTGTCCCATCCCCAACAGGGGGTTTCTAAATCCTTCCACTCTCTTCCTCCAGTTGCATGGCCCCTGAACCTTCACTGACTGTGTGCTGGCTGAGAAATGCACAGACACAGGGGCACAATGATTGTTCCTTAATAACCTGTTTTTATAGCTTCTGACAAATGCATAGTGATTCATGGGAAATCAATAAAATCATTGAGTTATAGCTGCGTCTTGCTCTGGGACTATTTCGAGTGGACTGGAGCGGGAGCTGGGCTTAAAATCAGAAATTTAGAACCAGAGTAAGAGGGGATATTGGCAGGGAGGGAAGGGAATCCACTGTAACTTACCAGCCTTGGTTCTGGTTCCTGGCAAGGCTCAGGGTTGTCCTCAGGCTGATCATGTGGGGCTTCCTCAACTGGCTCCTCTGGGTAGAGGTGCAGAATCACACACTCCTCATCCTCCAGTTCTTCCGGGGCATCCTTACCAGCCTTGGTTCCGGTCCCTGCTGCAGTTTCATTCTGACCCTCATCAGTATCCTCATGGACAATGTGATCAACAGAGTTGAGGAGGGGGTCATGAGGCACTTCAGGCTCTGTACTGGGAGCCCATAATGGCACCTGGTACCGTTTGTCATAGAGGGGGCATCCATGAGAATCCCTTCTGAAATGACTGTTGAAGTCCTTTGTCCTCCCATACAGGACATTCAGGTGCTTGGTGCATTCCTGGCACTGGGTCAGAGTCTGCTCTATGTCTTCCTGCTCTAGCCTCTCTGAAAATTTTCCAGTAGAGGTGAATGTTCCTGATGTGCTGGGTAAAGTCATGGAGGATGGTATACTCTGAGCACACATTGATCAGTGGCCAGGTGGCTATCCTCGGAGCAGGATCCATGTTCATCTGTATTGATCAAAAGAGTGCAGCAGAAAACTGTTCTGATGTATTTAGTGCAGGTCATTACTACTGGTAACAATGGGGGACAGGGATTTTTATCAATTGGGTGAGGGTCAGGCAAAAAAGTGTTCAGTGCAATGTGGGACTGGAGGTGGAGGACTATTCAAACTTGAGAACTGGTACATGCCCCTTGCCCTGCACATTGGCACAGCCCAAGAAACATACAGAACCCACACCTCTCAGGCATGCTAGCTTATTCACCCTGTACTCATTTTCAGACATGTGCTTCTGGGGTTTAGATGTGGACATGTAGTTGCTAGTGTAGACATAGCCTATATCCCCTTCTTCTTTTTAGAGGGGAAACTCATGAGTGGTCTTGTCACCACCTATGGTTTTTTTCGGTCCTGTCATGCAGGACAAGCTCTGGAGAACATTGATATTTTGGAGTTCCCCAAGTTGGAAGCATCATCTTCTGTTCCAGGCTAACAGAGGACAGCTATCTGTGTTAGTTAAGAAACTACTTTGGCATCTAGTAACCGACCAGCATATCATGCAATGAAGGTGGCATATGAGTTACAGAAGTGGCCTGAATATGCCCAGATACATAACAGGTCATCTGGAATTCCTACTGCATGAATCATTGGTGATCCCTCGAGATCGAGGATGATCTCTTTCACAGGTCTTATTTTTCATGGGTCCTTTGGTGACTGAAGAGTCCAATTCTTGAGCCACAGGCTCATTGGCAGACATTGCAGGTGGTGTTGGAAGACAGGGTTGGGCCGCGATTGCTGCGTGATCATTGTCTTTCCTTTCTTTTCTGGCATTTTTCTGCGACCAGGGCAAGGCGATTTTCCTCAAAAGTGGACATTCCCTCTCTGACAAGTCTTCGCCAGTTATCCCTATCCTGGGCTGCTGTCTCCCAGTGTGCGGTGTTGATGCCACATCTCTTGATGTTTGTCTTGAGGGTGTCTTTAAAGCATTTGTTTTGGCCTCCTTGTTTCCTTTCTCCTTTGGTGAGTCGAGCATACAGCAGTTGTTGTGGTAAACATATATCAGGCATGCGCACAGACTGCCCGCTCCACCTGAGCTGGTGCTGGATAATCAGGGCCTCAACACTGAAGATGTTGACCTCTGTGAGGACACTGACATTAGTGTGGTGATCCTCCCACTTTATCTTGAGGATCATGCGAAGAAAGTGCTGGTGCTGGTTTTTCAGGTGTTTTCTGTATGTCACCAAAGTCTCACAGCCATAGAGGAGAGTTGGGATTACCACCACTTTATAGTCTAAAAGTCTAGTATGTGTTCTGTTGAACACCCGGTGAGACAGTCTGCCAAAGGCAAGGCTAGGACAGCGAATTCTGTGCTGAATCTTAATATCTATGTCTGCCCTCTGTGAGAGATGGCTACCACTATAGGTAAACTATTCTACATTTTCCAGTTCTTCTTTGTCAATATAGATCTTTCTTGCTGGATCTGATGATTGTCCGGGGACTGGCTGGTGGAGAACTTTAGTTTTGCTGATGTTCTGAGTTAGCCCTAGGCTTTTGTGAGCTTCAGAGAAGCAATTAAGAGCTGTTTGAAGATCCTCCTTTGAGTGTGCAACTACAGCACAATCATCTGCATACTGGAGTTTGGTTATTGTTGCTAATATTTCTTTAGTGCTGGCACGGAGACTAGAAAGGTTGAAGAGATTGCCATCAATCCGATATTGGATGCCAATGACCTGTGGTAGATGAACTTGGGTTAATGTTTTTATAGCTGCAAAGAAAATGGAGAAAAGGGTGGGTGCCAGTACACAACCTTGTTTTGCACCAGTTTGGATGACAAAGGATTCAGAGGTAGAGCAATGGGTGAAAATTTGTGCTAAAATCAACAAGATACTGAATTAGCATGGAGATGCCATACAACCTCCTTACAAGCACCATGCATCCATGCAGAGACCCAACTCATTGCCAGCCATTGGGACTTCTAACCCAGACAGACTGACACCCTCAGCTGCAGTTTGGACTCCTACATTAAAGCCGGCAATGGAATCGTAACAGCCAGGGTTTTTTTTACTCAGTTTACAGGCAGTCCAGGGCAGTGCAGGCATGATGTTGTATTACATGGGAGGGGTATGTGAAGCTATGAATTGTGGAGCCCCAAACCATACTTCTAACAATCAGTGAGTAACTAGTAAAAATGTCATGATAACTGCTTGTTAAACTTTTTTCCCTCTTTTGCGGTGTCCATTTTGAATCCCATGTGGCATTGGGGGGCACTGGCAAGGGTCCTGCCCTGAATGGAAGTACACACAAATCCTGGTTTGTGTTAATAACATAATAGGCTCATAAGCCAGAAATCCCTCCCATCTATATACTAATAACAAAATTTGCAGTATAAATTCACTAGGCTCTGGCTCTGGCTCTGGCTCTTTTTCTTCATCAGGCTGCTCCCCAGGGCCATCCCCAGATAAGTCTTCTGAGTTCAGAACCAGGATATACTGTAGCTGCTCTGGTGGCATAGCCTCTTCAGTGACTAGACTTAGCACCAGGGTCACTAATTGCCCTTCGTCTGACAGATGGCTGTCCTCTGATGTGATCGGGAAGGTGGATTATAAGGGTGCCATCCCCACTCAGCAGGGTGTCATGCACCACTGGGCGCTCAGTGTTCACTACAGTTCTCAGTACACAATAAAATTCCTTGTAAAAGAGGCAGGTAGATAGGGGAGTTCCCATAGATGCCTTTAGCATCCTTGATTCTGTGGTACTGTGTCTTCGGCTGCTTGATCCACTCCCACTCTCTGTATTGTTCTGCTGTCCGGTTAATCCCCAGTGCTGTCAGCTGCTCAGATACCATTTGTAGACATCATTTCTCATGATCTTGCTGAAGTTGAATGCCTTGATTGCCTTGCACCAGAGGTTAACCAGAATCTGGCTCTGTTCCTCTGGCCAGCTAGTAGCGCTCTTGATGCAGGACTTCACCTTAATGCTGGCCATAGCTAATACACATCAGCCGTGATTGTTTTGAAGGGTTAAATTCCACATGAGAACATAAAAATGGCCATACTGTGTCAGACCAGAGGTCCATCAAGCCCAGTATCCTGTCCTCTGACAGTGGCCAATGGCAGGGGCCCCAAAGGGAATGAACAGACAGGTTATCATCAAGTGATCCATGCCCTGTCACCCAATCCCAGCTTCTGGCAAACAGAGGCTAGGGACACCATTCCTGCCCATTCTGGCTAATAGCCATTGATGGACCTATCTTCCATGAATCTATCTAGTTCCTTTTTGAACCCCATTATAGTATTGGCCTTCACAACACCCTCTGGCAAGGAGTTCCAGAGGTTGACGGTGTGTTGCATGAAAAAAATACTTTCTTGTATTTGTTTTAAACCTGCTACCTATTAATTTCATTTGGTGGCCCCTTGTTCTTGTATTATGAGAAGGAGTAAATAACACTTCCTTATTTACTTTCTCTATATCATTCTATCATATCCCCCCTTAGTCACCTCTTTTCCAAGCTGAAAAGTCCCAGTCTTATTAATCTCTCCTCATATGGAAGCTGTTCTATACCCCTAATAATTTTTGTTGCCCTTTTCTGAACCTTTTCCACCAAGTCCAATATATCTTTTTTGAGATGAGGTGACCACATCTGCACACAGTATTCAAGGTGTGGGCGTACCATGGATTTATATAGAGGCAATATGATAGTTTCTGTCTTAGCTGCATTATGAAACAGGACCTTGCTTCTGGCTCCTGGGAAATGAGTGGGAAGTTTTGGAACTGAAGGGCTGGGAAACACAGCTCCAGGGGATTGTGGGATAGCGTTGGCAGACACTCCACACGGACTTGAGATGTGTCCACACTGCAAAATGCCTTGGCTCTGACCCAACCTTCAGGTTCCTGGCCCAAGTCAAATTCATTTCTGTGTGGATGGAAGGAGCACTTGGGCTTAAACCTGAGTCAAAGCCTGGGTATAGTGTGCTCTGTAGATCTATCGAGGCATTCAGTTCCTCCTTGCAAAGTAGCCTGAATCTGATGCCCTTCAGTCAGGTCACACTGTAGGCTCATTCCCTCCCCCACCCTCTGAATCTGAAAACAGGGAAGGGGTGGAAGTGTGAGAGATTGTTAGAGCAGGATTTGTTATGGGTTATCCTCAATTGTTGCTCTTAAATACTGATCATGCAAATACTTAAGCACATGCTTGCCTTTAAGTTCGTGAGTAGTCCCACTGACTTAAGTATATTTGTCTGTTGTCTGCAGTCCATGGAGTCATCATGCTGTGCACTGTTAAACAACTTCTGTGTTCTATCCCAGAGATGTTTGCACTTCAGTGGTAGATGAAGCAATACCTCTGTTACACTTCATAAACTATCTTGAGATCCGTTGAGACAAGATGTTATTGAGGGCTTTTCTGAGCCATACTGGCAAATCTTTTTTTGTACTTTGTCAATCACTAGTATTAACAGGATTACTTTCTTACCACTGCTTACTTCTTCCATATCAAAAGGGGAAAATGCAGTATTAATATAATTTCTACTGATTCATGCAGAGACATTAAAACAGGGAAAAATACTAATAGCTACTTGAAGAGAAGATAAGTTTCTTGAGGATGATGCATTGAAATGTTTAGCCCATGAATCTTCAGTCTCTTAATTTGCATCCTCTTTATTCTGCAAAGAAATAAGGACTATGATTCAGAACTACCCTTATTCGTTTCCTTGTCAAGTTCCCTGGAACATACCAGGCATACGAAAAGTTTTAATTGCATTGTCAGTATTCATTAAAGTGCCTCTTAAGTTGAAATTAATTTTCTGCCCTGAATGGAAGCTTATAAAAATTATAGCTCCTCTAGGAAAGGATCTCTAGATTTCTTCAGCTATGAGAATTGCATTTTCAGAGGTGCACTGGAGGCAAAGGGGTTTGACTCTGCAAATGCATATGTATAGGAGTCAGTGGGAATGCTCATGTGTTTTATAGGGTTGAATCCTAAGTGATCGGCAGACATAGGGGGATGGGAGAGGAGCTTGCAAAGAGTAAAGACTTGTGTAGTCTGTACTCAGAAAACGTAGGAAAATTGTTCACTTAATCAACCAAATATTATCAACAAATCTGGGTGGTACCTTTAGTAATCTAAATGGAATGGGTTTGGAGGGAAAATACTAGAGCTCTGGGAGTGGTAATGTTACCGCCCAAGTGCTCGAGGTGGACTTCAAATGGTCCGTTGCCCGGTGTGCTTGGCACCAATAAAGACACCGAGGGGAGAAAGCAAGCCAAGTTTATTTCAGAGCTCTGAAATGGCACTAGGAGACCAGCATGTCTCAAATCCAGTGCAACAAATACAAATAACTTTTACCTTTTATACTTCAAGCAGTCTCTGTGTAAGCCTTTGTCCTGTTACTCCCTCTTACACTTCCCACCCCTCCCTTCTCTAGCAGTTACAATTAGGAAAGTTCCCATACGCCTGCTTATCTTGTGGCCTTGCAAGGCCTGTTTACAGCAGTCTGCCTACTAGAAAAGCTGACCCTTACATTTCTGCTTCAGCTTGCTACAAAGCCTGTAAGCAGCGAGCACAGAAGTAGGTGAGAGTTCACAAGATGGGGTTTGGGGGTGCAGATAGGCCCAGAGCAAAAGAGCTTCATCGACACTTTGGTCTTCCACTCTCCCGAGTTACCTGGTAGCTATGCCTAGTGGCCCCCAACAGTAATAACGATTCAATAGGAGGCACCCCCTAGCTGACATAGCTATGCTGGCAAAACCCTCAGTGTAGGCACAGCTATGTTAACAGAACAGTGTTTCTGGCAGTGTAGCTAATGTCTTTCGGGAAGGTGGCGTTACTATGCTGACAGAAACTACATCTGTTGGCATAAGCTGAGTCTATGCCAGAAGGCTCTGCCAGTATAGCTGTACCAGCCGAGCATTTTGTAGCGGAGACAAAGCCTTAGTTACACATAAAAATGTATCCTCCATTTTACTAGATTTCAGTCTTATTTCACCCTGTATTCCATATATAGTGTTGCTTGTATTTAAGATGTGCATTGAAAAACCATGCACAAAGTGAACTTTGTTTAAAAGCACCTTCTACAGACAGGCACATTTGACAGTAGACTGTCTTTTCCAGCCTCCAACTATCCTGTTTTGGGCTTAAAGGTTTGTAAGTATGTGACCACTTAGGTGTCAGGCATCAGGGCCTGAAGCCGAGCCAGGGACCAGGGACCATAGCTGAACACCCTGATTGATTAGACCCCCTGGGTTACTGAAAGGTGTCACTGTGCCTGCTCTTAAATCCAGCAGCAGTACCAGGCCAGCGGCTGCTCAATGCTTACAACTGCAGCTATGATCGTTCCTGTGCCTGCCTTGTTCCCAGCCTTGCTCCAACCCTTCTCCTGCCTTGCCCCTGCCTTGCTTGTTTCCTGACTCCAGCTCTTACTCCTGGCCTCTGACTCTGGCTCCAACAACTAGGCCTGGCCGCTCATGCCCCGGTCCACAGCATTAGGTTTCTGCCTTATGTATTGAACATTCTTGGATCCATGCTGAACTTTAATGTACGTGAAATCAGGGAAACCTGACTTTTCTTAGATCTTTTGATTGTACGTTTTGAACAAGTTTTTGCTCATGCTCCCTGTTCAGCTGCTGCCATTGATAGGTGATTAAAACTGGGCATCTAAACCCCATGGAAATATTTCACTTTCTGTATCCTCTGACTGACAGAGAAGGTGAGAAATTAAAGTTCAGGCAGATTGTTGCAAATGAGATAATTTTGTATTTTGAGTTTACAGCTATGAAGGGAAAGCAGCACTGCACATTACCAGGCCAAAGAAAGGGGGGAGGGGAAAATACTGCCCATCACTCAATTAAAATGTCTGTCCAATTATGGCTTTAGTTTTCTTTTTCTCATAACACAGATTGAGAAAAGGTTATAACTTGTTCGGAATTCAACAAAATATTTCACATAATTTTTTCAATGTCCTTTGAGAGAGAGAATGGAGTTTAGACTGGTGCAAAATTCAGACAACTTATGACACCAGTGAAAATGGATGGTGTTATTTTTATGATTCAAGGCAGTTTTTCTGTAAGTAAAATTACAGCTGGTGAAAAAGTGGTGCAAGATCCAGGCATTTAGGCTCTGATGGTACAGAGCTACAGAAAACTTTCAGAAACAGGTTCTCAGAGGATTGCTTGCATACCCTTCTCCTTGAGTCCTTCCTCTTTGGGAGGCTTTCTGGAAACAGAAAGAGATTGTGGCTAGTGGTCTACTAAAGACACTGCTATTGTGCACTGGACCACAGTCATTGGAATGCTTCCTTTCTGGACTTTTTAATTAAATAAATGTTCAGTAAAATTTACCTAGTCTGCAAGGATTACTGGTGGATGGTAGAGCTGTGAGTCTGAGTGCACTATAATTCTGTACCAGGAAGACCATTAGCTGGGATGCTGAGCAACATTCCCTCTCTCACCAGACAGTTAGAAAACATTCAGCTTAATTTCTTTTTCAATAAATAGCAGTAAGTTAGTTTAGTTCCTCCTTTCAACCTCCTGTTTTACTAATGTTCTTGCTTTCAGAATGTCATGGTAAGTTACTAGCTCTGTTTTCTCACACTCTCTCCTTCCCCTCCACCAAATCACAGTGCTCCAACTGCAGTGGGGGTGAATGCCAAACAATGGACTATATTCAGCCTGATGTGAGTGGACCAAATGCCCACTGAAGTCAGCAGGAATGGCACCTGCTTATATTAAGGCTGAATATCTCTGAAAGTGACATGCATATTTTGTTCAGAAAGGACATGGGACCCAAATAATCATTGCACTACAGCCCCTTTACACCAGCTAGCCTGGTGCAAATGGGCCATGCCCAAAGGTAGGCATAAGGTCCCTCTGGAAATTCCTCTGGTTCAGGGGGTCTCTCCAGGAGTCCAGGACACAGAGGACAGACATAGATGGGTAGAAGGAGGGAGGTGGCCGAATTTGGGGATGGGAAAGGTGTATAGCTAGGGCAGATCTGCACATCTTGAAAGCTGTCTAGGGAGTCTTTGAAGAAAGGTGCAAGTTAAGACAGCCGGGAGGATTTTCCTAGTCTGCACAAGGGGCCACACTGGCCCCCACAACCCTCAGATATGGAAAGTTCAAGCTCCATGCTCTTTTCTCCTGCATCTTCTTAGGATCCATCTTCGTGCTGAACAAAAGTAGTGGGCCAAGTGTCACTACTCTCCCAGGGGAATGGAAAATATTGCCAGTATTCACAAAGGAAAAATATCACAGATCCAGTGTTTCAATTTGTAAATTACTCACTCAATTCTGGGTATGGGGAACCTGTTTTCATTTTGAAAATTTTGCAGAGAGAGAACTTTGAATTTTATACAGTTTTGCAGTGGTAATTGGGGGTTGTTTTGTTTCTTTATATGTAGAGTGGTTCCAGAAGTGATTATTAGTGCAATATAATACCATAACTGTAGTTATGTTTGAGCAGACAGTCCATCCTGACAAAACCTACTAATCCCAAGTGAAATACTAGAAGCAGAATTAGATCCTTATTTTTGTAGTCTACTTCTGTTTAATGGCTTTCTTTAGTGCCTGTGACCATAGTATCTAAGTGCTGACAGGTAAATTAGATCCACATAGCAAGGTATAGAGTAGATGTAATGGAATTTTCTGCTCTTCACACTTTCTAGGTTCTAGGATATTCTGCTTTAGATATATAAATTGATTTTCTTTCTTATGGTGGGAAAACTTTTTTTAAAAGGTGAGTTTTGAAGCCTATTCCGAAAGTGGTCAAATTTAGACTGCTCTTCACTACTAGCAAAATTTGCAGTCCAACCCTTGGCCAGGAATTATTTAATCCAATGGCACCTTGAGAGGTCCATTAACTTTAAGTAGACACCCTTTCTGCATAAGCAGAGATGACCATATGCAGATAGGCTCTCATTATAGAAGCTATTCCACTGTTCCATCAATACAAACTTCTCTTTACACCATTGGTGCATCATTGGTTAAGAAATGAGCTTATACTGATTATGCTCTGTCTGCTCTAATTTGGCCACTGAAAATACAGGCATTTGCATACTGTACAGTTACTGATAAATAACCATATAGTCATTATGCAAATTAAGGGCCCCTTGGCCAGAGTGTGGAGAGCTCTCGTATTTCTTGATTATGCTGCTCATGGGTCATTAACTGTACAACATCCCTGCTCTCTGATCCCACTCTTCTCACTCAGGTAATGTTCTCTTTGCAACTAACGTAGTATGAGTATCTTACTGACTAGTACCCAATTACATGCTTGGCCCAGGCAAGGACCTAAGCTCACTATTATCTTCCTCAACCTCTGACTCAATTATCCATACTAAATCACTGTACACGATACATGCCACTCTCCTCTGTTATCCTTAGAAGGCTTTTTCCTTAAAGGGGCATTTGCAATGACACAGAATCATTGGACTGTGTCTTGTTTGTTCCGAGCTTTGAACTTTAACAGAAAATTTCAGATTTATCTCCTAATTGTGGCATTATTTAAATCTGAGTTTGGCTGTATGACCAGACTCTTGTTTTTGGCAGGTATCTAGTATAAAATGGTGTCTTCAGAAATAACGTCTCTAATGTCATGTCTCAGTTTATGTAACATAAACACAATGATGATCAGATTCTAGTGAGTGAAGAGCAAACAAATTGTATTTGTCTCAGTGCCTTTGGTTTGCCTAAACATACTCATTCAGCTTTCAATTTTTTTTTAGTTTCTTGAGACAATTAGAATTCCATGGAATTATATTTCTTGCTTCAGTGGATATTTTGGAATGTAATCTCCCACTACAGCTCATTTAGGATTATTTTAAATTTTGACAGAATAGATAAACTGGCTATTTATTTTCCATGCTACACCTAAACTATGACAGTGTTATGAATCTCAAACAGGAAATTAGTGACAGGTGAATATTAAGCACTATATTGGAGTTATTTTCTCTTATTACATATTCTGTGCTAATAGTACAGCTGCTTCCCATTCCTCTGCGCTTACAATGCTGTGGAAAATGAATCTGAGCCCTTATTGTTTTTCAGAGCACACAGAAACTTACACACACATTCAAATGTCTATGGACAGCATTTCCCAAGAGAACGTTCCTGGGGAGTTTGTAACGCTGTATATGTTTTTTCCACACAGGATTTTATGTCAGGCTTTTCTTCCAGAGGTCAGATTGGGGAAAGCAAAATGCAGTGGCGTTCTACTCAAGTTCTGCAAAGAATTCCAGAGTATTTAATACTTCTGCTAAAATAATCGGCAATAAAATGATTGACAATTTTGACATTTCTTAAGTTTATATCTATCTATCTATATATATATATAATTTTAAGGCCCGAAGTGTGTGTTATAATTACATGGTCTGTCCACCAGCACAATACAGGCCATTTAAATTATCATCCTTTGGATTCAGTTCATGCCACATTGTGAATCTTTCTTACCACATTTAGTTAATTTTTAATAAAGCTATTGTTTGTTTCTCGATCAGATAGCATTATATTCAGTCACAGTTCTGGATTCAATGTGTACAGCGCCTTCCACAGTAGGGCCTGTTGTAAAACAAAATTCAGAATATTTTCTTCATAGCCATAAATGCTAAACACTGGAACCTGTTAAATGAAAGTTTAACTCCTGAAGAACTCAAGGGTCGACCAGAGTTGGTACAATGGATGACTAGCTCAGGCTTGGCACACTAGGTTTCTATAAGGAAAAAACAGTTTTCAGGACATTGCCAATGTTGTTCCAGGTATAAAGTTTGCAGTAGCCTTATTTCAAGTCTTGGCATTTAAGTGATTTAGGGAACATTCTGATTTTCAAATGGTGATGCCACAGGGATTTGTATTAATTTTCTTTAACTTGTCAAAGATTTCTTACACTTAGTATTATCCATGAGAGGCAGACAAGGCTGAACATACACTCTGTTCTCTGCAGGCAGAATGCCTCTGGCAACTGACACTCAAGGAGTATAGCCCCTCACCCTATGCCTCCAACACAGCAGTAGTTGGAAAAGCCAAATATAGCCTTAAGGTTATTTCTCATCTTACCAAATGCCTATAGGGTACAGTCCCTCTTTGTTCTCTCGCACTCTGAAGTATATTTCAAATTTCATTTTATAAGGAAAGAACAGGAGATAAGTGTTGAAAAACTTCCACTTACCTAAATAATTGTTTCCCTTAGTACAGAATGCTTTCTTTTCATATCTCCAAGAATTTATTCTGAGGAGAGAGAATACGTGTGCAAGAGAAGAGAGCTCTCTTTGCTTTAAGAAATATTCCTCTGAGCTGGGTATCTTGAAAGTTCACTAACAGTTGACTTTTCCTGTTTTGGTCAATGAACAACACACTAGCTACTCCACAGCTGGGAACTTTGTAGCGGTGGCAGTGACTGAGGTTGGCAGCGGGTAAAGCCTAGTTGCAATCAGGACCACTTGTTGCTTTAAATTTATCCTACAGCATAGACTGAGAGTTTAAAAATCATTGTAAGTGACAAATCCAATAGACTACATTGATTTTATGGCTTTTGGCTAGAGACTGAGTCCAGTAAAAAGCTTTTGGCAGCATCTCTGTTAAGGACTTTATACGTAAACTATAAAAATCCAGCCTGATGGTTTTCAGGATCAGGGACCGTTTAAATAAAAAATACCTTTTAGTACTTATAGGAGTGCAGCTCTTTCTTACCTGGAATCTGTGGGTAAAGAGGCCTAAGACTTCACTCATATTAGAAGCGCTTTCTATTAAGAGTTGTGCTATACCTGGCTTACCAAAGTTTAAACCAAAGATGAAATATTATTCTGTTTAAATGACAAGAGACTGTGTAATACACAAGAAAGCCAAGCAATGATAGTCTATCCTTAGAACAGCCACCCTCAAAATCAGTTTTGAAGGGGGAGAGAAAGGCACGTAGATGTCAATGTTTGGTGAGTTGTATAGTTAATTGGGCAAGAGCGCCAAAGATCCAGTGATATTGCAGTTCCAGAGCAGGCAAACTGTTAACTGAACATTTGGTTTGGTATGATGGATAAAATAAATGTCAAATATCAACCACTCTATATTTTTGTACATTTAATCATTCCAATTTGGCACAGCAAGAGAATGGGATAGACAGAGACATATAAACACATATAAATATGAAGTGCCAATAAAATCCCTAGTCCGGGAAAAACTTAAGTACGTGAATAACTTTATGTACCAAATACTCCCTCCTCTGATCTCTTGATCTAGCTGTTCCCTTGGCTAACTCAGTCTATTTGCTTTCTCACCCCAGCATGTAACTAGCTGTCAATTCCTACTTCTTTCTCTTCCCATTTTACCGGTGTGGGCACGATTGGGAGAGCTGAGGCAGCCAGCAGCTAACTTTTCTCAATAGTCCCATCCATACAGCTTTTCTTCTCCCAGCAGGAGGAGTAATGGATCCTCACATCTTATGGAAGTAGGGATTGTAGAATAGGAGAAGGTATGTGGGGACCTTGCCACCAGAAGAGGAGCAGAGCCCTGGCCTTCTGCGAGGATAAGGAGCTCACCTCTGGGGAAGAGTCGAGAGAGGGGAATGAATGCTCTTGGACAGTAAATGCCCCACTAGCGAGATCGGATTGGTGAGATTTAGAGGAAGGTGAAGGCTATAACTAGTCACTAAATTGCAAGAAGAGAAGAGTGGATGAGGAATAAAAGCCCCAGTTACTCCCCGGGAGGAAAGAGAGAAAAGTGTGAAATTCCCATGTACTCAAATCTAAAAGCATTAGAAGTAAGACAAGCAATGGATAGCCAAATGGATAAAAGCAGAAGGGAAGCTCGAATCTCCTGCTTACTCATTTATTATTGCAAAAAAATCTAGAATTGAAAAAAAATAGACATTACAAATAACAAGAGCAAATTATACTAACTGAAGAAGGGTGTAATAAATTGAGCCATTTGACAGAAACAAGAGATCCTTACTAATAAACCTATAACTCTTATACAGTGTGTTATATTTCCAGATCTCTTAAACATTAACCAGGTAACATAATATAAAATACCATCTGGTGTTTTTCTGATCCAAAAACCTAATCATTTCCATTGTATCTCTTGATATTATCAACCTTCAGAATTTAGAAATGTCAAAAATACAACCAGTTATGAACATCAGCTGAGACTGGCTCATACTATTCTTGGTGACAAAAACTGAAGGGAAGAAAACTAGTGACAATAATATGAACATGGTGATTACATATTTATCTAGGACTGGGACATGCAATTCTGCCCTGGATCTAGTCTTGGTGAGGTCATTGATGCCTACATTCTTTACTGTATCTTTAATGATACCAGGAGTACCTTTGGACCAATTAGATCTTCTGTTTATGTTTCCATTCAATGAAGCTGTTCCCCAGTTTGGCATTAGTTATCGCAATCATGCAGTTGGTATCAGATTTATTGTTCATGTGCTCTTTAGTAGTTATAAATCTAGACTATTTGAGAGCTGTTTCTTAGCAATCCAAGATAGTGCAATCAATATTTTTAAGCTTCTAAATATTTTTGAGAGTTGGATCCAAATCAATGGTAGTCTTGTGTCCAGAGTTTACAATTCTGACATGTTGAATGAGATATATTTTTAATTAACTCATCTTGGTAGCTGCTATCTCAAACTCCTAGACTTTAGACTTTATAAGAATGTCTTGTTAAGGCTCTAAGCCAAATTCTCTGCTGATGTAATGCTCCTGAAAAGCACATATTGACAAGAGGACTGTCTTCAATGGAATTACACCAGCATAGAATTTGGCCTGCAGTTTTCTCTTGAATTGATTTTATTTTAAAGTCTACTAAGTCAGTACATTTTGTTCTAATGCTGACTCAAAGTTCACCCAATAGTATAAAACTGTAGTGAAGATGGTAATTTCTATGCACTCTGTTGGGTAAATTTAAATGTCCATTAGCATGTACTCTCAAGATCAGTAGAACATGCAACACTAAAAATTATTCACAATAAATGTGGCATGTTTCTAGTATGGAAAAACTATATTCACCTTGTTTTGTGGAATGTTTTTGCCAATGACAGCATCAGATTTCTTCAAGAGATGGGTGGAATGAGATGGGGAAAATGTAGTGTATTTTACTCCCCTAATCACTTAAAACACAAGCATATAAAATTGGGTTCTATTTTGGAGCAGTGGTGCATAACAGTCTTTGAGATATATGTATTTTTACTTTTTTGAATGACCATATTCCAATGTCAGATGTTAACAATTGTATCTACTAATCCTCTTAAAGAAACAGAACAAACTGTAAAGTGTCTTTTGGAGAAACTGTTACCATGTCTACCTGCTTATTTGTTTACCTTTACTCTAGAAATTTATATTTTAGACTCTTTTGATTAAAACCAAACTCATTTTAACATTCATTACACATTTTAACATTCATTCAGATGTTTAAGAACACTTGAGGGTGAGTTAATACATTACAGGAATCACAGTAAGTTACAAGGGTGACAATCACCAGTGTATAGAATGGCCAATGCAAGGGCTATGTTTCACATAATTCTCAAGTCACTTGATTAAAAGTGGAACTTAAATGATGCATAAAGATTGTACTGGCCCTTTGCAGTTTACTGTGACTATCATATTTTATTAATCCTAAAAAGTACTTCCATATTGTAACATTAATGAATTAATATCATGACCAGACATCAAGAACAACAACTGAGGGTCCAGACCTGCTTCAACTGTAGTCAATGGCATACTCACATTGACTTTAATGGGCAGGATCATACCCTACAATGATGTGATTCCATTGTGGAAGAGAAGCTACAATGAAGACTGAGACTAAGAGTCCATATTATTTCTTCTATTTCCCCTTTATTTCTGTAGTCTTCCTGGAGTTGCACCATATTTAACTTGAAAATAATTTAGTAGAGGCAAAGCACTGTAACCCATTAAGGAAGATAACTTGTGGTAACCAAAACTAAGCCCATTAGCATCCAGTGTGCTTCTAATACTTAAAAGGCCCGATCTCGAAGCACAGGCATTATGCCATTTCAAAAGCAAAAGTAACCCTAGGAAAAAGTAGAAGGCAGTCTTAACATTAATCTACCCCTTGGCAATCCCAACCCAAAAAAAGGAATAAAAGAGTGTCTGCATATGCAGACATAGTCGTTTTTGGCATAAACGTTTACACATAGAACATAGTTAAAAATTATACACAATTTAACTGAATATGCATTTCCAAACATGGAGTTTTAATCAGATTCCTTTTTATGTTATCGGTTACCAATTTACTGAGATTCCATTATATAAGTGAAACTAAAATGCTATGACACATGAGGAAAAAAGCAGCATAAAAGCTTGAAGGAAAACACACTGTACACTACAAACTAGACAGGCAATTGTTATTTATAGATTCTGGAGTCAGTTAGGTTTATCATAAAATAATTAGATGATCTCTTGAGATCCCTTCCAGCCCTATATTTCTATAATTGTATGAATACACCTCTACCCCAATATAACGCTATCCTCGGGAGCCAAAAAATCTTACCGCGTTATAGGTGAAACTGTGTTATATCAAACTTGCTTTGATCCGCCAGAGTGTGCAACCCCCCCCCCCGGAGTGCTGCTTTACCACGTTAAATCCGAATTCATGCTATATCGGGTCGCGGGGTAGAGGTGTATATGACATCAGTGGCAAGACCTGGAGAAAGGGTACAATGTATAATTTTTTAGGACCAAAAATTCAAAGGCAGTTTCCTTTGGCCTATCAGTAGTATGTAAACATGCATCGGTTGTGGTTAAGGCACTGGACTGGAACTCAGGAGATCTGTGTTCAGTTCTGACTCTGCCACAGACATACTGTGTGACCTTGAACAAGTCACTTAATATCTCTGTATGCCAGGTCTCACTTTGCAAAATGTGATAATTCTACTTCATTTGTCTGACATGTCTATTTAGATTGTAAATTCTTTGAAGCAGGGTCTGTCTCTTACCATATGTGCATACAGCACCTGGTACCAGGGAGCACTGATCTTGTTTAGGACCGCTAGGTCCTACTGTAATATAACCATTACCATTTTCACATATAATCATAGAATCATAGAATATTAGGGTTGGAAGAGACCTCAGGAGGTCATCTAGTCCAATCCCCTGCTCAAAGTAGGACCAACATCCACTAAATCATACCGGCCAGAGCTTTGTCAAGCCAGGCCTTAAAAACCTCTAAGGATGGAGATACCACCACTTCCCTACGTAATCCATTCCAGTGTTTCACCACCCTCCTAGTGAAATAGTGTTTCCTAATATCCAACCTAGACCTCCCCCACTGCAACTTGAGACCATTGCTCCTTGTTCTGTCATCTGCCACCACTGAGAACAGCCAAGCTCCATCCTCTTTGGAACCCCCCTTCAGGTAGTTGAAGGTTGCGATCAAATCCCCTGTCACTCTTCTCTTCTGCAGACTAAATAACCTCAGTTCTCTCAGCCTATCCTCATAAGTCATGTGCCCCGGCCCCCTAATCATTTTTGTTGCCCTCTGCTGGACTATCTCCAATTTGTCCACATCCCTTCTGTAGTGGGGGGACCAAAACTGGACACAATACTCCAGGTGTGGCCTCACCAGTCTCGAATAGAGGGGAATAATCACTTCCCTTGATCTGCTGGCAATGCTCCTACTAATACAGCTCAATATGCCATTGGCCTTTTTGGCAACAAGGGCACACTGCAGACTCATATCCAGCTTCTTGTCCACTGTAATCCCCAGGTCATTTTCTGCAGAACTGCTGCTTAGCCAGTCAGTCCCCACCTGTAGCGGTGCATGGGATTCTTCCTTCCTAAGTGCAGGACTCTGCACTTGTCCTTGTTGAACCTCATCAGCTTTCTTTTGGCCCAATCCTCCAATTTGTCTAGGTCACTCTGGACCCTATCCCTATAGTTATCATATGTGCATGGAGAAATAGACATAAGTTGGTAAAGTGGATAAGTACTTTAGAAAACTTGGTCTGTAGAGCATATTACACTTTATTACCATTTATTATTTACACATAATCATAGGTGCACAAAACACTTCATCCTTGATGTGAAGGAACCAGAGAAGAGATCCTGACACACATCTGGCTCAATAACCATTTCAATAATTTGTACCACTTCATTTAGTCTACTTTTTGGTTAGGTTTGGGAAAGAGAATACACAAATAACTTTAGTAAAACACACTATATCTTACATGCAGTAGTACTTAAACTCCAGAGAGTCATCACAATGCAGTCGCATATCTATGATCAGTTTCAAAATTACTACTGAAGGAATGCAACATTTTAAAAGATGTTGTGATAAAGAACTATAGCTGCTTAGGGCATTTCTGTCCATGTTGTTTTCCATTAAAGGTATTGTTTGATATCATTCATCTTCAATTTCCTGTGTTTCCTTTGGGCTTCTATTACTACACCTGCTATGTCAGTCCCATTGTAGCAGTGACAGTGATTTATCAAACACATTAAAACTGCTGTATCTCTGGCTAGCATAGCTTGTTTTTCAAATATTAAATTTCAGACGTGTCCCATTTAACCTGCCCTGATCCCTGGATGCAGTTCCATGCTGCTTTTTTTTTAATGGGATTTGATTTGTATGAGCAAGCCTCTTTCCCTCCATATAAAATATGGCATGAATGTGGTTAAAGTAAGTGGTGTCATAAGAGCATAAAGAATTGCTTGTACAGGAAAAGCCAAGTTAGCCCCACATGTCTGTTTCTTTTAAGTTTATCTTAGCCCTTCCCCGCTGATATGTCAATGTCTCCTTCAATCCTCTCTCTCTCTATAAAAGTGTCTAGCCATTTCTTAAAATGATTTCTACCACTTGCCTCAATGGGCAAGCCATGTCACTCCAAGTAGTTTATCTTACCTTACTTTGTCAGACCAATTCCCAATTTAGAATCATCCATTAGATCAGCTTGAAGTCTTCCCATTTTGCGCTCAACTAATACGAACATATTTAACAGAATATGGAGAAAAATACACAGACTGAGAGAAGAGGCTGGAGGAGAGATGAAAAGAATTATGTTTGTTTAGCTTGGCCAGATATAAATAAATAGGTATAAGATAATGGATTCCAAGAACAAAGGTGTGAGAAGTTGGTGGAGATTTTAATGTGATGTGAAGGAATATAAATGCGACACATGGAATAAAATAAAATAATTATGTGTGATGGGTGATATCATAGTGGTAAGAGCTACAGTATGCTAGGTGCTTTCCAAACACTTGGGAAATAAATAGTCCCTGTCCTGAAGAGGTTGGAAACCAAAGGCAAAATATTCAAATGCACTGATGGGAGTTAAGCACCCAATTCCTATTGATTTTTCATTGGGAGCTAGGCTCAAAACTGCCTTTTGTGCCTTTGAAAAGCTCTCTCTCCTAACAGAAGAAGAGAAAGGAAAACACAATATACATGCAAACTGATCAGGGTAGTGAGAGGTGTGTACATCTTGTTACATGTGTGTATATGCAATAAAATCTCTCTCTCACACACACACAAACACATATACACACACACACACACACACAAGCTCAGTTCTTACTTCTTGGATCTGATTCCATCTTTGAGATAGGGAGATTGATGCTCCTCATCAGTGTGTATAGTTTGCTTTCCTTTTCTATTATATATACCAGCCAATATTTTCTAACAGTGAAATCTATAAACTGTCCCAAGGGAAATCTCATCATTTTAAACATAAAAATGTACTGGACAAGATACTTGAATATATACTAGAAGGGGCCATACCACAATGATAAGGAGACAGATAAGATGTCTTTTCATCTTTACCTTTTCCAGGTTTAAATAATGAGCTCTATATCCTTTCTCCTTATATTGGGTCAAGTTTCTTTGAAGATCAGTGCAGTTGGGGTAATTTTTTTGCCCTTGTGCAGATCATTGCCATGAGATGCACAGGTTTTGTCCTGGCTGTCTACACAGGGGTGAATTTCACTGACCATGAATATAACATGGAATTGCTGTATGTCTAATTTTGGTATCAAAACCCCAGGTGTGCCTTATATTGACTTTCCCATTGAAATTATTTCTGCATATCTGTGATGGGGTGGACTAGGCCCAGGAAAGGAGCAGTGGCGCTAAGTCCTCCACAGGAGGCAGCCAATCAGGAGGAAGCTGCAAGGGGCTAGCCAATCAGAGGGTTGCAGGCTAGTATAAAAGGAGCTGCAGGGCAGATCAGTGTCAG
This sequence comes from Emys orbicularis, assembly GCF_028017835.1. Lineage (NCBI taxonomy): Eukaryota > Metazoa > Chordata > Testudines > Emydidae > Emys > Emys orbicularis. The sequence continues at coordinate 89,409,016 of NC_088687.1, read as the reverse complement.
TTTCTGCTGGAGTTAGAGGAGTGTAGTTGGTGCTCCTGGCTGGCCAAAGGGAACTGCAGCACCATGGACAGCTCAGGGCTAGTAGGGATCTGGTGAGTAAGGAAGAGCTCCTGGCTGGCTGCTGGAACTGAACATAAGAGAGTCCTGAGCTAAGGGTAGGATGACCAGACAGCAAGTATGAAAAATTGGGACAGGGGATGGAGGGTAATAGAAGCCTATATAAGAAAAATACCCAAAATTGGGACTGTCCCTATAAAATTGGGACATCTGGTCACCCTAGGTAAGGGTGAAGCTTTTTGTGAAGGCCTTTGCTGCAGGGAAGTGGCCCAGGGAACTGAAAACAGTTTTGTTAAAGGGACATAGTGGTGTGTGGCTGCTATTCTTAGGGTCCCTAGGTTGGGACCTGACATAGAGGGTGGACCTGGACAGTGATTAAACCACCAGAAGGGGATCTGAGCTACCTACTGTCCAGCTGGGGCCAGAAGGTTACAGAGAGGGTGAAGCCATTGCCTCCAGGGAGGAAGCCCTGTGGGTATGACCCACGACCAGGGCTGGGAGTGTTTAAAGACCGCAGACACACCCAACTAGAAGGGGTGCTTTTGAGAGGTGGGTGCCAGGTTATTACAATATCACAAACAAAAAGTCCTAAAACCTAACTCTGGGATACCTTAATGAGAGAATCTCTCTTTCCTCAGGGCCAAATCTTCATTCCACTTACGTCAATTGTAAAACTTCCATTGACTGCAACAGAAACATAAAAGCCAAACAGACACAACTTATTTAAAGACTACCATTTGTTACTACTAAGCATGGCTGTAGTTTTCCACATAAGCTTGCATGCCAGTGGGCAGAACCCCCAGTTGGGGAAGATCAATAATGCTCTAGCAGTGATAAAGACTCAATCCCTTTTGTCTGAACTTTCTTGTACTGATCCATAAAACAAGTCCCTTAGAACAGCAAGAGACCAGTTGCAAGACCCCCTCTACCTTTATATCCCCATTATGATCACCCTTATGACAGGGTTTTGGGTTAATCCTTTATGCACTGGAGCATGCTTTTTTTTTACCTTGTCACAAAGGTATTATTGATATTAGTTCCATAACACCTTGTGTTCTGTTACAATTGGTGCTAAAACAAACATCAGGTGAAAAGGTAGGGAAGACCTTGAAAATAAATTCAAGAATGATGGTAGAGTTAAATCCAGGAGACTGACTTTTTTTTTTTTAAATGGATACTATTTATCACTTTTTCATAGTGTCTGATGGTGTGCAAAATATACACGTTCTGCCTATCTTTTATCACTGGTTATAACACTGGAACATGGAAATATCTAGAATACTTCAGATACACTGAGTGTGGTAAAATTAATGAAAAATGCTGAGTTTTTAATGAAGTCCACTATGAGACTGAGGGATAAACCATGTGATCAATTAATCTTTTAAATATATTTTCAGTAGCTGATGCTTTACCATTGAAAGGCAGTGATGAAGGATAATATACCATTAAGTACATAATGCATCATTTTCTTTTCACTCTGGTGTAATCTGGAATTACACTTCTATGAGAGGACAATAAAGGCCAAAATGATATTTACTTTTTGTAAAAAGTGAGGTGGAGCTGGATTAGGTGTCAGGTGAAAGAATGGAGTTTAGAGTTTTATGCAAGTGTATCTCAGTGGATCTCATGTTTATGCATACTGGGACTAAACTGTCAAGTGCAAATTTCCAGTGAAGATCACATACTTGGCATTAGCTCACTGGCATTTGCTATTACCACTCTATTCTCTTTAGTTATAGAGTACTACATAAATGTTAGTATTATAATTGCAATAGGGCTGTACAGAACAGCTGTTCTGTAACTCTACAAAGTGTAGAAAGCATTCAGCATTCATTAATGGAACTCCTATTATGGGAATGATTTTCCTCATTACCGAGTACCTCCTGGTAGGCTGCTGGGTGGTACTCCTGGAAAATGCAAGGTCATGAATGTTTGAATGAAAAGAAATCTCTGGCCCCACATTGTCTGATTAGATGAAAGCTAGAGCCTATAGGTTCTAAATCTGTATGTCCGATCCAGAAGAATTACCTCCTTCCTGCTTCCTTGTGCAGGTTAATTCATTCAAGTTTAATTGAATCTCTAAAGTTTATTGCTGTTAATGTATTACCCTGCAAAACCAAGCAGATTAATTGCTTGTTTTTACGAATTAAAACACAAAGGGAAAATTGAATTTGATAGGGAGGGAGATCAAACTTGTAAAAACACTGCTATTGTTAATTAATGAATGTACTATTACAATAAAAGAGATTTCTGTCTGCTGGCATTCCTCTCATGTTTGCAGCCTCTTCCTTCAATTTCATTTTGCTTTGGGAAAGGAGAGGATAATTGAGGAACTGATTTTTTTTTGCAGAGAAATAAACCTGGAGCTGGCTTGAACCCAGATTTGATTTGATCAGAATCTTCTATTGCCTCAAATACAGTAATCAGACAGTTGCTGGCTAGAAGGGGGTTATGCAGCAACTCTAATGTAAACTTCTGAGCACAGAGTAGTTGCTGCGACTTTTCCATTTAAGTGGAAGCAGCAGCGGGGTTTGGCAGCAGGAATGTACCAGCCATACACACTGCATACTCCTAGAATAAGAAGTTACTGAGGGTTATGAGAGGATTGCTGTGAAGTGCTACCAAAGCTTGGGCACCTCATTTCTGTGTAACTGAGAGAGAAATAGCCTAATATGCAAATAAACTTACTTAAATTTTAAACAAACTATTTTATAGTGAAGTTTTAATACAGTTTTGTGCTTCTAAAAGGGATTAGAAGCTGTAACATGAGCTGGTAGGGAATTTTCTGATTGGAAAAATGCCAATTGGCAGAAACATGTTGAGTTTGAATTTTCATTGAACCACAGGCTGGGTCCAGCAGAAACCTGCTTGGTTTCCTGCCAGCTAAACTTGTGGGGTCCCCAGGGCTTCCAGGTTGTGGGCCTGGAAGTCCTGGGACAGATTTTTCTGGGTCCAGTTCTGAGGCCGCCCTGCCATTCAGACTGCCCAGGGCTTCTAGGCTCCCAGGACAGCTGGCTGTTCAGGCTGTCCCACTCTTAGGGAAGCTGCCTCATAGGCTGTAGAAGTTGGGCATCCTGGGAAGCTGGCTGGCTCAAGAGTCTGCAAAGCCTGCAGTCCCATGTCTAGGAAAGTTTCCATGTCCCTGGAACCCCTGACACCTGCTAAATGAAACTGATGTGTCAGTTTCACTATCACCCACCTCTGAAGAGAAGCAGTGAAAGCTCTAGCCCTGACTCTTTGCACAATTGGGTTGTGAAATCTTACCCAGTAAAGGCCTTGTGGACCTTTATCCAGAAAGAGCTTGTTTTAAGCCTGCAAATTTTCATGCAGTTAATCAGTCAGTTCCCCAATTCCTGTCTGAGAGCTGACATAAGACTCATTTAGATTTTTTTTTTCTGTTTAGAATGGATGTCTGTGGAAAAGTGGGGGATAGGAATGGCTTGATGGGCAATTAATTATTTTAAGGGGATTTATTTCAGTCTACACAGGACACCTATATTGTATTGTACAATATGATCATCTCTCCCAGAGGTATAAACTGGTATAACTTCTCCAAGATATTGACTCTCCCCCCGCCCCATTCCCCCCCTCTTTTGAGGAGCACCTTTTGTTTGTGATGGGCATTTTCAGAACTCCTCTGGTAAAGAGGAACTTTCCTAACTAACCCTAGGCCAGAATGTGGCCACTTTGATGTGACTGGACTACACTGTCTGTAGCCAGGATATAGTGCTCCCGTTGATTGGCCCACAGTTCTGAAAGGAAGTGTTGCAAGGCAGAGTAAGGAAGAATCATCCAGTAGAATACCAAGGTACATGGGTTACTGTGTACCTCTTCAGGGTACCAACCATCACAAGAAGACTGACCTTTCAAGCCCCTGGACTTGATTACCCTAGCGGGACAGGAAAAGATGACACCTGCTACCTGGCCATGAACAGTCTCTCTTACCTGAAGACATAAGAACGGCCATACTGGGCCAGATCAATGGTCCATCCAGCTCATTATCCTGTCCTCCAACAGCGGCCATTGCAAGATGCCTCAAAGGGAATGATCAGAATAGAGCAATCATCAAGTGATCCAGTCCCAGAATCTGCCAGTCAGAGCCTGCTGGTGAGAAGCACTAAGTGCTAGAGGCCAGTGTCTGGTTCAGGACTGCAGCACAGGTCTTTATACCCTGTGAGCAGAAGATGACAAGTGCTGAAGAAGTTTGAAGCTTTTTTACCTTAAGTACTTCCCCTTTTGGGGAGGAAGCCCTCTCTAATTTTTACTATTTCTGGAATGTGTGTGGTTGGATGCTTGTAGAGTGTATGAGAACCTGTTAATATTACCCAGGGAAGGCCCCTAAGAATATTCCTAACTAACCCTAAAAATCTTCCCTTAGAATTATGACCCTGTTTCTGTACAAGTGTTGTGCTAGTTCTCAACAGAAACAAAACTGTCAGTGTTAAGTGAAGAAGCAGCTCTGACTTTCTCTTATCTAAGTACCTAGTAAAGCTTACACTTTTGCTCTTGTGGAGGTGAGGGGGAAGAGGAAGAAAGGAAATTAACTACTACAGCAAACTTCCAGGAGGAAACATTGTGACCCAGGGACCATCTGACAACTGGCAGAGGCCACGAGGACTGTTTTGTATAGGGATCTGTGGCTCAGATAAATGCATAAGAGCTCATCAAAGTGTGGCATGTGAGGTCTCTACTGAGAGCCAGTAGCCCAATGGTGGTCATAATCACTGCAACATGTAAGCTCAGATAATATTTAAGGAGTTAGGTACCTATACTGAAAACTAAGCTTTTAAGGTCTTGGAGTTAAGGCAGGTCACAGGAGGTGATGTACCTCAGATATTCCTTTCAGACAGGAGTAGATATAATCTCCCTGTCTGGCCATTTATAAAGTGAGAGGCATACAATATACATCTATTTGCACACTGAGCCAAGTTTGAATTGAGAATTTACAAAATCTATAAGACAGGAAACCTACAGGGTGAAACAAACAGCAAAGGGCTTGCCTTGTTTATTTATAAAGACAAAGGATTGGTCAGTTAAATCTTGGAGTGCCAAGAGGCAAACTGACAGCATGCATGTCTCATAAAAGAAGGGTTACAGCCAGCCTAAAGACTTTGGGTGAAGAATATTTTATTAGACATGAGAGTATTTTTAATTAAGCCTTGGCTCTAGAATGCATGCTGATTTTCTTTTATATGTAAAACTTTTTCCAATGCTACTCTTTGAATCTCTGTGCTTTTGTTAAACTTGTACTTGATTTTATTACAAACAAATCTCAGTGCTGTGTGCTAAGTGGAGCACTGATCTGAAGTGAAACTGGTAAACTAGGGTGTATTGCTTCTTTGGAAGCAGTGAATACTTGGAGTGTCCAGTGGACCAAGGGATGGATGCTCCAGGGAATGGAGGACTTGGGGGTTGGAAGGTGCCAATCACAAACCTGTATAGTGACAGTGGTCTAGAAAGGCCTAGCTGGAAGTACTTGTGTTGTCCATGGCTGGAGGATTTGGGAAGCTGACTCGCAGCAGGCACACACATGATTTGCTCATGCTAAGGGCAAGTGGTAGTGAGGTGCCTCTCAACCCTTAACTGGCTTTTTAAAGATCCTAGTATAGACATGAGCCATTTTGGCTGCTATCCAAAAATATTTGTTCCGCTAGGATTGTCACCGCTGTGAATAAGAGTTCTTTGCTGGTTTTTAACTAAATTGACTGCTACCTCCTTGAACTCCGTGCTTTGGGATATCATTAATTTAATGATTTAACTAAATTTAAACACCAATATTGCTGTAACTTGTTTAACTGACATTTTGATTAACCCTTAATTGGTTTGATAAGGGATTTTTTTTTTGCTTGCTATGTTTAATAAAATCAATAGCAAGCATACTGAGCCATTTTTCCTTCACTGCGAAATTTGGGTCAGAAATATGGAGACCTCCATATTTCACCCTAGAGCCCAAACACTCTTCTTTAAATTAACCTTCTGATTTTTGCACATTGCAGTTTTCTGCTTCATGCACTCTCCAGTCTCAAAACAAACAGCACACTTCAATATACTGCAAATCTACTGTAAACATTTGTCTGAGAAACTCTGACACACAGGAGCTTGGAAGCAAGTGCGGTAGGTGCTCAAAGCACTAGGCTCTAGTGGATAGCTCCCCGTTAACACTCACATTTTGAGTAAGTAACATAGCATTATTTTACTAAGACTGCCAGAAAATAAAGGATGCAAATTCCCAAGCAAAAGGCCTCCACCAGATGCAACAAAAGATCAACCAAAGCATTCCTAACTTGGTACCCAGGGGTTGTCTAGTAGTACAGGGGTATAAAGGTAAGCATACCCTGTGCAGCCCAGTGCCTGGCCTACTCCTTCCTCTTTTTCCCTCTTCCAAAGGGGCATAGAGCAATGTGGCCTGTGGACCACACCAACCACTACTCAGTTCTTCTGCCTGTAGTCACAAAGGGGTGCATTCACCGATGAAGTTATCCCATGCCGGATGCTGCTCAGCTGTCTGCAGCTGCAGACTCCTTGCTAGCAACAGGCTGGCTTCCTGTATGGCTCTCAACTTTTACTCCCTGATCTCAGGGAGCTGTTGCTCAGCTTTCTCCTCAGAGCCAGCTCCTAATCTCTGGCCTCCAAACTGCTGCTATTGCTCATATTCAGCCCCTAGCTCTCAGTCAAGATGTTCTTCTCTATTCTCCGTGTAGAATCATAGAAATGTATTCCAGGAATTATGGCTCCTCTGTGCTAAAGTGGATGGTGTAATGGTCCTCAGTGGCCTATGTATGTTAAACTAGCTAACACAGTGCTCTCCACTGGCTCAGTACTTCCACTCTGGCTCATTCATAGTGGAGGGAGGCACCCAGTAATGAGCCAAGAGGCTGTCACACTATGGTGAGTTTTATCTTAGAAAGGTGAAAATTACCCCCTAGTATCTTTTGAAAGGAGACAATAAAATATCCTTATTGATATTTTAAGATCATCATGGAAATCTTTAACTCACATGTTTTCCCCTTATATTAAAGAATATAGTGTGACAGACCCAGACCAGTGGGGTACAGGAGTCTGGTAGAGGGCAAATATACTGGTCACTAGATGAGTAGTTTTCTGTTCCCTGAGTGACCAGAGCAGGGGCTGCACTAGAGTAATCAGGAACCTGCTAGAACGAGTTAAGTCAGGCAGGCTAATTAGGACACCTGGAGTCAATTAAGAAGAAGCTGCTAGAATCAATTAAGGCAGGCTAATCAGGGCACCTGGGCTTTAAAAAAGAGCTCACTTCAGTTTGTGGCATGAGTGTGTGAGGAGCTGGGAGCAAGAGGCGCAAGGACCTGAGAGGGTGTGCTGCTGGAGGACTGGGGAGCGCAAGCATTATCAGACACCAGGAGGAAGGTCCTGTGGTGAGAATAAGGAAGGTGTTTGGAGGAGGCCATGGGGAAGTAGCCCAGGGAGTTGTAGCTGTCATGCAGCTGTTACAGGAGGCACTATAGACAGCTGCAGTCCACAGGGCCCTGGGCTGGAACCCGGAGTAGAGGGCGGGCCCGGGTTCCCCCAAACCTCCCAATTGACCTGGATGTGGGTTCTTCCAGAGGGGAAGGTTTCTGGGCTGTTCCCCAACCCACATGGTGAATCTCTGAGGCAAGAAAATCCGCCAATAAGCGCAGGACCCACCAAGATAGAGGAGGAACTTTGTCACAATAGATATACACTTCTGCAAGGGTAGGGTTAGGCTGTTATCACATAATACTGCCAGTGACATGAGGTACATAAAAGAAGATGGAATAAAGATTGCTGATTAACCAGGAATTTGTGTTTGCATAATGGCAGGAGCATGATTAAGAATATTTCCAGGAGATGGGTTCAGTTTACCTTTCTAAGCAATAAAGTGAAAATCAGAAAACTGGTAAATGTGGTGGTCCTACTAACTGAAAATATTTATGAATGCAACTGTGATAGACACTAAAGCAGAACACTGCCGCCCACCACACTACAGTACTGTGGACAACAAGCCAAGGAGATTTATAACATATTCATATTGGAAAATGGGGAAGTGAACAAAATCAATACTGGAGGATTATTGAGCTCCAAAGAAAAATCTTGTGTTTGAGCATCATGTGCTGAACAGTCTAAAACAAAAAGCCAATGAAACATTTAAGCTATAATGAAGCTTAATATACTCTCCCCAAACCTGTGAACAGGAAAACCTTGTAGATGTTCTCTCTGCACAGATGTGCAGCCAGGATTGTAACTGGTGAAACAAGACAAATAGTAAGTGATCATATGCACAAAGGTGAATTACAATATTTACTTAACAGTAACCATGTGTAACATTTCATTAGGCCTTTCATTATAACCCCTTCATTTTTAATTTTTCCATTTTGGTTTGAGGTGGTGAGTTTTTAGGAGACATTGATTAAAATTTGCTCATTTACCTTTAGGTTATATGAGGGTAAAACCAATTCTACTTTTTCATTATATAGATGACTGGCTAAATTTACCCCTAAAATAATTCTGCCCCTAGTTTACATGTGATACCTTAAACTTATAAAACCCTATTGTGTTCGGCTTTTTTTTTTTTTTTTTTTGAGGTAGAGAGAGCATGTGGTAGCCTAAACATGGGGAGCACCTACTCTAGTTCCATATCTGACTTCCAGTAGCCTTATGCATTTTACTTAGCCATGTATTTCCAAAACATCGACTAATTTTGGGAGCCTTGGTTTATGGATGCCCAACCTGAGAAGCCTTAGGGATCTGAGTTTATGAAGTGCTGATCACCTGCAGTTCCTGTTGACTTCACCATTTATGGCAATATATCAAGGAGTTTGAATGTCAGGTTCTTATTGTTTGTCCTAAAACACAGGCACACCAAATGTTGCATATGAATGAAGGTTAATAAATGTTTTCTGAATTTATGGGAAGCAGGCTTTTGTTGCTCCTCTACAACATTAAACTAATGTATAACTTTATTTTAAACAAAACAAAGAAGGGTAAAACTTTGGAAGTCAAATAGTTTAGGAAATGTTCTTGGCACTTAGCCACATTATGATGTGCACACAGGAGCACTGTGTACTGAATGACCTTCTGGAACATTATGGTCCCAATTTTGGGGTCTGGTTGCTGCTCTTGCTGCAGAGGGGTAAATGTTGTTGTATTATTACTTAAATTTCCAAGATCCTCAGGCTACACCTTCAGTGCACTCTAGGTATGCCCCTTCCCATCCTCAGTGCACCATGCATGTTGAGGCAGTCAGGACAAGTAGGTAGATGACTTTATTCCACAGCTGGTTGATCAAGGCTTTACAGTCCTATTGTGCTGTGGAGTGGTGCAACTCCTTGGCCCCAATCCTAGTGACCTAGCTGTTTTGCCAAGAGAAGATATACCAAAGGGAACACTAAAACGTTAGCTGTCTCTGGACCTAGAAAAGGTGGTGGGGTTGAGTATTGGCCAGAAGCTGCTCAGGGAGCGTGAGTGCAAACTGACAGGCTGACAAGGGAACACAGACAGAGAGCATTCTTCGAGCAGGAGAGTGTTTCTCCAAGCCAGAGATGAGGATTAGTTGGACTGATGGGAAATTTACAGAAGCTGGAAAGTAAAGCTTGAGGAATAAGTAAGACCCTTGTGTATAGGTCTCCTTCCCCCCCCCCCCCCCTTTGCTCTACATGCTTTGTACCTTTTGGGGCAATGAATAAATAATGCTGATTTTGAGTAGCTTTAAAGAGCTGACTGGTCACAGGGACCCAAAATGAAAAGGATTATGGGTGCCAAATGCAGTTGGACTTGTGTTAATGTGGTTGGGAAACTATGGGGATGAGGGTCCGTCAAGGTTCCTTCCTCCCACCGCTGCCAACATGTCAAGGTTCCTTCCCCACTCTGAACTTTAGGGTACAGATGTGGGGGACCTGCATGAGAAGCTCTAAGCTCAATTAACAGCTTAGATCTGGTCTGGCTGCCACCACTCCCAAGCACTAATTCCCTTCCCTGGGTAGCCTTGAGAGACTCTTCACCAATTCCCTGGTGAACACAGATCCAAACCCCTTGGATCTTAAAACAAGGAGAAATTAACCATTCCCCCTCCTTTCTCCCACCAACTCCTGGTGGATCCAGATCCAACCCCCTTGGATCTAAAACCAAGGAGAAATTAACCATTCCCCCTCCTTTCTCCCACCAACTCCTGGTGGATCCAGATCCAACCCCCTTGGATCTAAAACCAAGGAGAAATTAACCATTCCCCCTCCTTTCTCCCACCAACTCCTGGTGGATCCAGATCCAACCCCCTTGGATCTAAAAACAAGGAGAAATTAACCATTCCCCCTCCTTTCTCCCACCAACTCCTGGTGGATCCAGATCCAACCCCCTTGGATCTAAAAACAAGGAGAAATCAATCAGGTATAAAAAAAAGGCTTTTAATTAAAGAAAAGAAAAGTAAAAGAAAACCCTCTGGGAGAGATTAGCATTCCAGCTACTCTCACAGACAACAGATTCCAAACACAGAGGATGTTCCCCTGGGCAAAACTTAGTTACACAAAAAATACCCAAATACCCAATTTGATGATTCCTCTAATTGCACAAGACAGGTTACAAAGAAATAAATATAAACCTATTTCCTTCACTAATACTCACTACTTAATAAGAGGCTGAATTCTGGAGCTTTTCCCTCCGGTCAAAAGTGAAACTGAACAGACAAAGGGAACGTCCCTCCTTCCCTTTGAACCATCTTGTCCTCCCATTGGTTCCTCTGGTCAGGTGTCAGCTAGGCTAGGTGAACTTCTTAACCCTTTACAGGTAAAAGAGGCATTAACCCTTAACTATCTGTTTATGACAGGGTCATTTATACCATATGATACCCAGAGCCAGGTGTAGGAAGACAGGACTGTCATCTAAGGGGTCCACTTGAGGGACTAAAAGGGATCTGAGGCTTAGGTCACCCTGTAGCCATGACAGCCGCTCTTGCATTTGTACAGGCCAGGATGATGACAGCATCTCAAGCACCTTGTGCCAGATCAGCCGTCACCTCACTGCCAAACAAAGGTAGGTCCAATGGTCACAATTTAATGAGCAAATAAGTGACTGATTGTCACACCAGGCATTTTTTTCTCATTGATGTTCTACATGCTGGATAGAGTACGAAAGAGGGGAAAGAAAATGTGAAAGTTGAGGTGATCTAATGAGGACTCTATAAAAACAAATGACATTTAAACTGCTTTGTATTTTTCTCAGTTATTTTCCTCATTGTGAGTCTGACAACTGGCTATGCTCTGCAGATAGCTCAGCAGGGAGAGACAGGCATATAGATATATTGCACATAGAAGTCTTATTTTGCGTTTTCTCATAATCCAGCCACGAGGTATGCTTGTTTTACTGGGGAAAAGATCATCCTCCTTTATATACCAGAATAATTTAGAACTGTAGTGTAGCCTTCCAGCTACACTACATTTATGCATTATGTTTAGTTCAATACTAGTTAAAAGCATATTTATAGATTGTATATCAGTTATACTTATGTATTAAACTGAATCAGCTTATAAGTGAAAAGTGAATATTGATTTTAACAGTGTAGAACACCATGGACTATCTAAAAAATAAATGGTAGATTAGTGCTCACATTTACTTATTTGCAATACTGGAAATTGGCTAAAAATATCTTTTTATGCAAATTAGAAATGCTACAGGGGGTTCTTTTTCAGTTTTCTTAGTGAAAATCAATATCGGAAATGTCATTCTACATAATATTTACATGTACTCTAGTCAATATAGTATACTTTTAAGTGGTTTTATGAAAATAATTGTTTGAAATTTAAATTGATGTGTTTAGATTCAGTAAGTCTAAGGTTACAAAATAAGTGTGGACTAGTAAACAGGATGAGTCTATGAAACTTTCTTGCTGAGATAATAATTATACTTTGACTGTGGTCCCTTATTTCAGGTCCCTTATTAATGTCTTTTAGAAAAATTAATATTATATTAAATAATAATTGTATTTTCTAAAGGAATAAAGTTCATGTCATGCCATAGTACAATAACTTAAGACAATGTAGTATGACAACAAGACATCTCACTCAGTTTTTATAAACTGGAACTGCATAACTTTGTTTCAGAGGTTTGTGGCAGTCTTTTCGGTTTGTTTGCATGAGACTCACTTTTAATTTTTGGTCTCAGAGGAATCTCAAAGTACAAAATGTGGTCAAATATAATCTGGTTTCTTGTCAAAAACATAAATTAGGAACAAAGAACCTGATCAGACCATCTGGAACAGTGTCATCTTAGTCAGAGACCACAGCCAAATGCTTCAGAGGAAGGGTCAAATGCCAGTGGAAGAGCTTTGGAAGAATCTGCTTCTGCTAGTTAGTGATTGGCTCTAAATATTGGGGATTTATATCTCTTCTGCAATTAAAAGTTTGTCTTTTATAATGTAGCAGCGGATGCTCTCATTTTCTAAATGAAATGGGTCTCGAAGTAAATAATGTAATAAAATTAGGCACATGGTAAGAAGTTTAAAAGCAAAACTAATTGAACTACAAAATCTATCAATAGAAAAGGAACGTGATATAATAGGCATTATTGAAACATAATAAAATGACGACAGAATAATGTAATACCTGATATATAAATGTATGGGAAAAACAGATTAGGTTGTTGAGGTTAGAGGGGTAGTATGTACCTAAAAGAGACAGTTGAATCCTGTGTTCCTATGCTCCATGTTAACTATATGTTTCCAGAAACCTGAGTACACTCAAAATGAGCTGAATGCTTTCTCTCCTCACATAGCTAACTCCTGAATATCACAACTAATAATGAATTAGTAATCTGCATCCTGGAAGGGACTCAACCCTCATGGAGATCCCTTATAGCAAGCTCATTTACTCAATTTTTGTGGAAGGGTACAAGATTTGGTTTTTAATTCTGCTACATATGTTGATTTTGTTGGGGGTTGGGTGTGCAAATGGAAATTTATTAAACATGAAGAGTCATAAACTTTCCCAGAATTCTGCCACTTCTTCAAATACTAGCATTGTATCAGAGGATGCTCACTGAGTGTTGGTTGGTTCTAGACTGTATGATGTATGACTGTATGGTATATAGCCACAAAATTACAGAAGAGCTACTTAAGGGATGTAACTTATCTTTTTGATACTCAAGCAATTAAGTGAATTTTTAAATGTTTTACTTTTTATGATTTGGAACAATTTAGACTATTTGAAAACAAAAGTTCACACCTCATTAATTAGAACTGTATTTTCACATTTGAAATTACTTTTGGAAATTTACAACAGGGACTTTTTTTGTCTACTAAATATCAAAATGAAAACACACAAGATTTGTCAAATTATTATATTTTAATGTTTCCAGAAGACACCTCTGTGGTCCAGCATTCTTAAATTGGATTCATAGATGCATATGTTTCTGGTAGATATTTAAACATGCATAGTTTGTATTTTGCAGGGAGGAAATTCATCTTCTCATTGTTTGCTTTGCACAGAAAGTAAAGCTAAAATAGCAGAGAGAGATTTTTAGAACAATGTCCTGCTGTCCACAGACACCTAACTACTAGATCACTGTGTGGAATCGCTCCTAAACAGTTAATCCCAGAAAACTGCAGTTTGGTTTCTCTCCAGAGTCAGAGGTGAGTCCAGAAAAAAAAAAAAAAGCCGAAAAGAGATTTTAAAAAATAATGTTCTGCTGGATTTTGTGTGTGTGTGTGAGAGAGAGAGAGAGACTCTTGGTATCTCCAGTGCCTGAGGGCGCTTCATATTTCTTGTAGCTGTGAACTTACCTAGACTCTTTCTCAGGAGCCAAAACAGGATGAAAAAGCTCATACTTTATCACTACTCTGAATGCGTTTGTGTTACACTTCCCTGTCCCCCATAGGGACCATGCTCTCCTCCACATCCCAAATGATTGAACACTGTGATTGTTCTGAGATGCTGAGAAGACATGCTCTTGGCTTGCAAGTGTTAGTCACTAATCACAAGGATCATTCATACATGAGACCTCTCCCCTTCGCCCACATTCACATTATCACTGGGATAAGCAACTGAATTAAAGATCAGCTATTTTACAGACCATTCTCTCCCAAAACTTATCCATGGTTCACTTTCCTGAATGCTATTTCCAGGATAGCTGAAGCTAAGCTGTCATATTTTCAAAAGAAATCAGCACTTACACCCATCTAGGTACCTAGATGAAGTAGTCAGATTTTCACAAGCAATAGTACATAGCATCACAGATCCTAGTAAGCTCTCCCTGCTGACCAGCCACTAGGGCTGCTGTGAGGAGACTCCAAGCTTCTGTGCCCTGGAATCCCTGGGATGTATTAAGTTTCTAGAACCTTGGCAGGCTGCAACACTGGCTCTTTCCTTGGCTTCTTGGGCACATTTCCTGGGCACTCACTCTCAGTCTGTTACCCCTTCTCAGAAATGGGGCTCCTCAGGCCACCTGCCCTAAGCCCCAGGACCAGTGCCGATCCCCAATATACCTTTGTTTCCCAGAACTCCACCCCAAAAGTGTGGCCATTTGCAGTTTAACTCTCTCAGGAGCACACAGTAGCTGTGAGGCACTGAACATATATACACAACTTTGCACAGTCTAATACCTTCATGCTCTTTATACTTAATCATGTAAAGGACAGGACTGTACAGATCATACAAAACAAACATCTGAAAATGAAATGCCTTCACTTTATACCTCCCCCTTCCCTGGTGAGTGCTTGGGGAACATCTGGGTCCAGGAAGGCAGGTAGGCAAGCAGGTTATCTGTTACATGATGGTTGGTCTTTCTCCCTTACCCTGCTTCTATGTCCTTGCTCTCTCCTGCCCAAAGCTTCCTCTTCATGAATGGCTCCCCCTATTTCTGTGTTTCCTTATTTAAATCCCTCCAGGTGGAGGTTTGAATATGCAATGAAAAGCTCTCACTAACATTTGGCTCTTGCTTTATTATTCAGTGGGGACCTGATGTGCCTTTGGATCTCCCCATAACCTGAGATTTTTATACCTCAATATTTGCTGCTTCTTGATCCATCAAATTTAAACTATGAAGAATATGAAATTGCTTCAGATATTGAATTTATGCTGGAGCTGTATTATTCTGAGGCTAAATATCAGCCCAAAACATATTATAACATTAACTGTATGGGAGTGGAGAGGGTGACTTAAATATGAAGGCCACAAATTCTTGAGAAAGTTGCCATGCTGCAGTGAGCTTAATAATAGT
This sequence comes from Emys orbicularis, assembly GCF_028017835.1. NCBI lineage: Eukaryota > Metazoa > Chordata > Testudines > Emydidae > Emys > Emys orbicularis. Next base: position 89,393,761 of record NC_088687.1, on the reverse strand, counting down.
AATTGAAAATTCTGGGCAAGTTTTACTTCTGACAAGATTGCCTTCTGTGACCTCACAGATTTTTAGAAGCACATCTTGGGTAAAACCATCCAGTAAGAAAGATCATTTGGATTATAAATTAGTGCATTAAGAACATCCTGGGAGAGATATGAACTGTAAAAATTGAAAATAGGAAACATTTGCCCTGTAGCTAAATTCTTCACAATATTTAGTCTGGCTCCTGGGAAAGTCTCCTTTTGAGTTTTAAAACAATCTTTTTCACTAAGATTTCAAATTATAATAACTTTTCTCCTGTCAACTGAGGGAAAACAAATTTGGAAAATATGCAAGGGAGGTCAAAAAGATGTAGCAGTGTTGTTGTTTTTTTTTTCTTCCCAATAGCTTTGTGTATTTGTATCTATAATATAAATTCTATATATGTGTGTGTGCCCACATGCATTATATGGTATTTATAAACTCCTCCATCTACTTTTAAATTGTAAAGCTTAGATATGTTTAATGTACTTATTAACATGGATGAACATGCCCCCCAATACATGATATGCTCTTTATTTGTAATGGGAAAGGACTGGATCCTACTCACAATGAACTGTAAAAACTCCCATTCAATTCAATGGCAGCAGATTCCAACTCAAGATCTGGAAGGTGTCGTGGTTAGTTGCAAAATTCCACTCCAAATCTAAATAACATAAAATATATTTAAATAAAATTGGTCTCAGTATAAAGCATGCCCTTAACTCTTATCCAGACAGCAAGGTATATTAATTTTTCTGAGCAGGAAAAAAAAAATCCTCCCTTTTATGTGTATGCTAAAAATCCAGAAGAACAATAAAATACTGTTGTAAATAAATATATACACATACAGTTTCCCAGGATATTATGTAAAACCATCCAGTAAAAAAAAAAAAACCCACACATGCATACACAATGTTTTATGCAAGAATGTGCTTGGCGGAGATCTTTTAAGTGGGGTGGGGGAATTGGAAATGCAAGGATCCTCTTCTACATTGCATCCAAAAGCAAGAGTTGGGCACAGTGCAATCCTTGCACTCAGGCAGGAGAGGCCCTTATACTCCCTAACTAGAGCCTGCTGTGGGGTACTCTCAAAACAGAATGAAGAGGCCTCTGCATTAGGTAGAATGATGCACATAAAGTGCGCTCTTCCAGGGTGGTGCATCGCTTGTTCTCTAGAATTGTGCAAATAACCAGTGTTTTTTGGTGAGTGGCTGGACCAAAAATTCAAAAATAAACGGAGTCAACCTGTATCCAGAATTTTCCAGATTTTTTTCAGTAAATCAAAAAAGTCATTTGAGGTAGAATGAAGCATTTTGTTCAAACCAAACCAAACCATTCTGCTTAAGTTTGAGGTTTTTTATCTTTTTCTAGATTTTTTTTTTTAATAAATCTGAAGTAAAATTCAAAACAAAGTCATTTAGAATTGAAAAGTCAAATGCTTCAGTTTGAAAATGTCAACATGCTTCATTTTTACTATTTTGGAATGTTTTAGCTGAATTGAGTCAGGAAAAATAACCAAACAACTAACTTCATCCATATTCACAATGTTTCAATAAACCCAGATCTGCATTTTTTTGAAAATGTGTCTTGTCTGAGAAATTTCAGTTAGCTCTACTGCCCTCCACAGGACTTTTGGAGGCACTGTGCCTGTTTGCAAAACAAGCGCATCTTTGGAGGTACAGCTGAAGAAAAAGAGGGTGGGGTGGGAGGAGGGTTTCATGTTAGCTTTGCATGGCTGAGATTCTGGAGATGTCAGGAACTAGTTTTAGCCTATGGTATAAGATTGAATAGCCACAGGGTAGCTCTAATTTATGCCAGAGCTCCAATGGTCCTTAAGGTCCAGTCTCATATCCCTGAATAGCTAGAATACAGTGCACGATGGCTACTTCCCTGTTCCCCCTATCAGGCTATGGAGCTGCAAGGGGGAACAGGACAGCATAGGACCTCATCTATTTGCCTCTTTCAGTTCCCTAGTGTTTTGTATCTGGGGTCTGAGGTGCAGATTATTTGTGAGGAAACTAATAAAATTGTATTTCATTCCTCTTGCCTGTCTAATAAACTTCATAATCCATGTGCTGTACCTTTCAGACCTTTTAGTAAAGTCTTTGCCATTTAGTGAGAAGATTTCATTCTTAGGGATTCCATTATGTCCTGCTGGAACTTCTGTTGCCAAGGCATGAGGGCCTTAGTTTGTCCCACTATGGATAAACTTCCTCACTATATTCTTAATCATCATGATCTGAGTTACTACATAGCATTTTTTCCTGAGGTCTGGCTGTTGGGTCTTGCCTAAATGCTCAGGGTTCAACTCAGCACCATATATGGGATGAGGAAGGAATTTTCCCCTGGGTCAGATTGGTGGAGACCCTGGGTTGTGGGGTGGTTTTTTGTTTTTTGGGTTTTTTTTGGGGGGTGGTGGTTCTGCAGCACGGGGAATGAGTCACTTGAAGATTTAAACTAGTGTAAATGGTGGATGTAACTTGAAGTCTTTAATAATGATTTGAGAACTTCAGTAACTCAGCCAGAGTTACTATTACAGGAGTGCGTGGGTGAGGTTCTTAGACCTGCAACATGCAGGTCAGACTAGATCATCATGATGGTCCCTTCTAGCCTTAAAATCTATGAGTCTATGTCCCGCATCAGCAGGTTTGAATTGATTTTATTTTCTATAGAAAGCAAACTTTCTATTTGGATAAAGCTGGTACTCTTTTCAGAGTGATACAATGTGAGCAAAAACCTTGAGCAGTTCTGAGGCCTCTATACTGGCTGATATGGGATGTAAGGTTACATTCTGGTCTCTTAATACCTAGTGTACCAAAGACTATAACAACTAACATACAGTGAAAACTAACTTTTCTCAAAGGTCCCAATACCCTACACTTGCAGATAGTCACCACCAACGGGTGTGGTCCTAAAGGAGCATGTGGTATGCTCTTGGTACTGAACTGGCATTCCAGGCCTCAGCATTGCACTCTAGACTCAGCACTTCCTTTTGGAGATCTGTCCTGAAAGACAAGATCACTCTCATGACCTTTCCCTCTCTCAGAAATGTCCAGCTAATGAAATGGTATGGACTTGCTTCATTATGTCTTTCAGTATATCAGTAATTTGTCCTGCCACTGTCCAGCATATATGCAAAAATAACAGGAGTACTTGTGGCACCTTAGAGACTAACAAATCTAATAAATTTGTTAGTCTCTAAGGTGCCACAAGTACTCCTGTTATTTTTGCGGATACAGACTAACACGGCTGCTACTCTGAAACCAGCATATATGGTTATTCAGAATATTAAAGCCAGTTCTATTTTAAAATGGGGGAAGTTGGCCTGCCTACCCAGCATCTTCACTAAACTCTATAAAGAAGTTTTCTGTTTCATTACAATGCTTGAGGCTCTTGGAAGGAATATGTCTCAGGATATATAGTTTAGGATAGATGATATAGTGATACAATTTGTTGCTTCTGCTCCAGCACCTAGTTTTCTTAAGGAAGAATTGGCTCTTAGTGACCAAAGAGGTTTGAGGTTGAGTTTCAGTTTCCATCTTACCCCTGTTCCACTTATTCTCTTGACTCAAAGTCTTCTGGCTTTTCCTGTTTATAATTGTACTGTAACTGCTTCTTTTCCAAGTTCTAAACTGGATGTTAAATCTCTGGGTTCTTAGGTATCTGCCAATGAGCTGCTCTGTCTGAGGAAGCTCCCCCAAAACTCCCATACACTGGTCCCTAATCTTACTCAAGACTGTGCATTTTGTGCACAGTTCTTTTGGTGGGGTATGGTATGGGGCCACTATGTGCTAAAAGAATGGAGTTTGGATTCTTTTCACACCAGAAACATTGTGTGGATAACCCTGACCACCTATTATAACCATGGATGGTGGAAGAGTTCAGCAACACTTAGATTATCAAAGCAGTGGTACCCACTGTTCTGTAGGTTTTCTGTACTTGTCCACTTAGCAAAAGGAGCCCCATAGTAATCACATGGGAAAAGGTCAACCATAGCCACCTCTTGAATATCAGAATATATCTCTGGGTCATCATCTGACCCCAGGTTGGTTAACTAGAGAACACTGGATAAAGCAGCTAGACTTTGGGTGGCCAGTCAGGTAACTGGGCAGGCAGTAACAAAGCAGCCATTCTTTTTTGGAGTAGCAGCAGCATCTGGTACCAGTGTGATACAATTTGTTGCTTCTGCTCCAGCACCTGGGTTTCTTAAAGAGGAATTGGTTGCAAATTTCAAGGTGGAAGGCAACTTGGGTGAAAGTGATTTCATGTTTCTGAGGAAAGGAAGGAGTGAGAGCAGCAGATTAAGGGCAATGGACTTCAAAAAAGTAGACTTTAACAAACTCAGAGGACGTGTAGGTAAGGTCCCTGGGAAGACAATCTAAGGGAAAAAGAAGTTCAGGAGCACTGGCAGTTTCTCAAAGAGGCAATATTAAAGACACATCAGTAAATTATCCCTATGTGGGGAAAGATAGGAAGAATAGCAAGAGCTCACTATGGCTGCATCAGGAGCTCTTTAATGACTTGAAAATCAAAAAGGATTGCTACAAAAAGTGGAAACATGGACAAATTAATAAAAACGAGTACAAAAGGCTAAGGCACAAAATGAGTTACACCTAGCAGCAAGGGACATAAAAGGCAATAAGAAGAGATTCTATAAATACACTAGGAGCAAGAGAATGACAAAGGAAAGTGTAAGTCCACTACTTAGAAGGCAAGGAGTGCTAATAACAGATGACACTAAGAAAGGTCAGATGTTTAAAGCCTATTTTGCTTCAGTCATCACTAAAAAGGTTAATTATGACCTGAAGTTTAACACAATTAATATTAACAAAAGGGGGAGAAGAAACACAAGCCAGAAAAGGAAAATAATAGGTTATATACTATTTAAATAAGTTTGATGTCTTCAAGTCATTAGGGCCTGACAAAATTCACCCTAGGAATTTAAGGAACTAGTTGAAGCAATCTGGGAAACATTAGCAATTATCTTTGAGAACTCATGGAAGACAGATGAGGTCCCAGAGTACTGGAGAATGGCAAATATAGTACTTACCTTTAAAAAGGGGAACAAGGAGGACCTGGAGATACTGGAAAAAATTATCAATTTGTAAGCACCTAAAGAATAATGGGGTGATACATAATAGCCAATGAATATTTTTCAAGAATAAATCATGCCAAACCTAATTTCCATCATTGACAATGTTACTGGCCTAGTGGATAGGGAGCAAGTAGTAGATTTGATCTTGCTATTAGTAAGGCTTTTGACACAATCCCACATGATATTCTCATAAGTAAACGAGCAAAACGTGATCTAGATGAAATTACTGTTAGGTGAGTGCACAACAGGTTGAAGAAACATACCCAAACTGTAGTTCTAAATGGTTCACTGTCAAACTGGGATAACATATTTAGAGTGGTCTGTTATGTTTCTGGTACTAGTCAATATTTTTATTAAAGGCTTGGATAATGGAGTGGGGAGTGTGCTTATAAAATTTGTGAGTGACACCAAGCTGAGAGGTATTTCAAGAACTTTGGAGGACAGCATTAGAATTCAAAATTACTTTGATAAATTGGAAGATTGGTCTGAAATCAAGAAGAAAAAATTAGTAAAGATAAGTGCAAAGTACTATGCTTAGGAATCAAAAATCAACATTTAAATATAAAATGAGTAATAACTGGCTAGGCAGCAGTAGCGCTGAAAAGGATTTGGTGTTATACTGGATCACAAATTGAACAAGAGCCAATACTATGATGCAGTTGCAAAAAGGCTAATATAATTCTGGGTAATTAACAGCAATATTGTATGTAAGACATGAGCGGTAATAGTAAGGCCTCAGCTGGAGTATTGTGTCCAGTTTTGGGCACCACAATTTAAGAAAGATGTGATGAATTGGAGAGAGTCCAGATAAGAGCAACAAAAGGGATAAAAGGTTTAGAAAACCTGACCTTTGTGGATAGGTTAAAAAACCTCAGTACATTTAATCTTGAGGAGAAAAAAAAGACTTATCGGGGACCTTCAGTCTTCAAATATGTTAAGTGTTGTTACAAAGAAGATGGTGATTAATTGTTCACCAGGTCCGGTGAAGGTAGGACAAGAAGTATTGGCTTAACCTGAAGCAAGGAAGATTTAGGTTAAATATTAGGAAAACCTTTCTAATTATAGGTTAGGTAAGCACTGGAATAGTTTACCAGGGGAGATTGTGAAATTTCCATTGCTGGAGGTTTTTAAGAACAGGTTGAAAAATGTCGGTCAGAGATGTTCTAGGTATATTTGATCCTATCTCAGTGCAGGGGGATAAAGTGGATAATCTCTTGAGGTCCCTTCCCTGCCTACATTTTTATGATGTCACCGGACATTTTTTCTCATTTTCTTCCACAAGGAATGGTGAGGCTCTATGGCTGGTACAGTATAGAGATTCCATTTCTGAAACCATGTGCATGAGGATTGTTACTACTTCGGGACCTTACCATTTGGGACACCAGAAATTACATGTCCCAAACTACAATAAGGGCTTGTCTACATAGTGCATTAGTCTGCACCAGATGAGTGTAAATTCTAGTGTCTGCTATCATGTCACACACTAACTAGTCCCATTTCAAACAGTTCTATATTAATGCACACTAGGGAACTTTTGGTGTGTGCATCAGCAAGGTTCACATCAGCCAGTTAATGCATGGCACATTAGTGCGCATTAACGTTTACACCTCTCTGTTGTGGACTCATGCAACATAAAAGCAAGCCCTATTCTGGAAAATGTTTAGTGAACAAAATAGCTCCTTTTCTTGAGAGTGTTTAAACAAAATGGTTCCTTTCTCTAACAAATTGGCACAGTCTCTCCTATAGAATATTGCAAAAGTCTCTCAGAGTGCAGGAAAACAAATAGATCTGGGCTATTGAGGATTTCTTGAGTTGCAGCATAATACTCTGTCTCGGGGATGATGACTCCTATATCGGGACTGCTTCCTGGTCTTAAAGATTTCAAAACATGCTGACTTGTGTCCTCTTTCCAACCTGATAGACTGCATTTCCCAAACTCTTAATTCTTTAAGTGATTAAGAGTCACCATTGGTCAAGACTATTTTGTTCCTTGACAATCGGGTGCCCTACCACATTTAATTTCATTGTCATGGTAAGTTAATTCATTGTGGGCTGATATTTTTCTTTTATGATTTGGTTAGAAAACAGACCTGAATCCCGATGCGCTGAGCTTGATTTTCTTGTTCTTTTTCATTTTCATTCCAATTCCATCCAGGATTTGCCTCTTTATTCGCCCTTGTGTTGCATGCATAAAAATCATTTGCTTATTATATTCCCTGAGAGCCTGGCATTTGATCAAAATATGAAGGAAGTAGCAGGCAAAATTTTAGGTGTGGGTTGGCAAACAGTATGACAGAAAGAAAACTCTAGGGACTGGGGGAGAATATTTTAAACTTTAAATCCGTATGTTGCTTGTTTTCTGTGCTGAGATTACCAGGGAAGCTGCCAACTGCTGAAAATTGTGACCTCGGCTTTTGTGATGTGGATAATTCTCTATGGGGAAGTGGACTAAGACTACCAGTTCAGGCATATTAGTTAGTCAACAGACATTTAAAATATTAAGAGGACACTTCTAGAATGTTATAGTATGAGTTTAAAAACTGGAACTTGTAGAACACAAAAAAGCTATTAGTAAAACAGATATATCAAAAAGATGGCCCTGTCTTAATACTAGTAGTGCAATAATGTTAAAAATTGATCTATAATATCTTATGATTTTTTATATATTTGATATGAGCAGGTATTTTTAAAAGTATTATATATTCATGCTTGTCTAGGTTGATGAAATCCCACTCAATAAAACTGAGTTGGTTTCACTGACCAACTACAATTTTGAAATGGTCTTTGAAAATATCACAGTACACAGGAAACTTATGACCTGACTGCGTACTGAAAAACAAATCCATATTGGAAATGAGTTGTCAAATGTAAATCTTTGAAAAGATGACATAGGGTTAGGGGGAAAGGCACAAGCATTATTTTCAGGGCTGTTAAAAAGATTTATAATCCAAATGGCTATTTTAACCCTTTTCAGTACATCACAATTCTGTTATCACCTTGGGATGAGATATTCTAAAACATGATTATATCTCATTCCTCATCAGATCTGGTGAAGTATCAGCACCTTAGAGATTACCAGTAAAACTAGTATCATGATTCAAATAATTACCATCATTGTCTGAGGAATAATGAAGCAAATAAAGCACAACAGGGATAAAATGTTTCTTTTATATGTTGCACATATTTCAAATACCATTCTAAGGTAATTAAGAAAAGCATATATTCAGCCACTATATAAAATACTCAGGCTAGATTTGAACTGCAGCCCACTATTAACCATTTGATTTTACTCATTTTTTCACCTATTAACTCTCAAAAATTAAAACTGCATCCTTTAGGCCAGTGTTTCCCATCTTGGGATGCCCCTTTGTGTAGGGAAAGACCCTGGTGGGCCGGGCAGGTTTGTTTACCTGCCGCGTCCGCAGGTCCAGCCGATCGCGGCTCCCACTGGCCGCGGTTCGCTGCTCCAGGCCAGTGGGAGCTGCTGGAAGTGGTGGCCAGCACATCCCTCGGCCCACGCCGCTTCCAGCAGCTCCCATTGGCCTGGAGCAGCGAACCGCGGGCAGTCGGAGCCGCGATCGGCCGGACCTGTGGACGCGACAGGTAAACAAACCGGCCCGGCCCGCCAGGGGCTTTCCCTACACAAGCGGCGTCCCAAGTTTGGGAAACACTGCTTTAGGCAAATGATATATTACAGCAGCTTAGTGATCAGCTAGAGACACCTACATTTCTGTCACACAGAACTAATACACCTGGCTACTGGCACTAACCCAGAAGTTATTAAATAATTTGAGGCATTTTTTTTAAATATGACAGATGATGAGTTCAGAATATGAGTGATTGTAGAAAAACTGCTCTTTTGACCCAGGGAATATAAATACAACATTGTGCCCACCAATGTCTCATCTGACTTATAGAAGCCCCACAGTCATATCCCCAGAAAGTGGTTAAACTACCTTATATGACTGATGGTAACCACACATTCATCTCCCTAGGAGGGGGTAGAAATGTTTCATTTATATTCACTAGATCAGAAGAGCTTTCTTTTCCCACTGCACCCTCTGTAGCTTATAAAGGGCCTAGAAAAATTTCCAACAAAAAAGTTTTATATTTAGAAACAAGCCAACCTACTTAAGAAAACTTTGAGATCCTTTGAACCTGGGGATACATTAAAGAATTTCCTGCACAACAGTCTTTTTGACCAGAATAATATGGTACTAGGTTCTGTATCAGTTGTTATATATGCTGCTGTTTCTTTTAGAGGTGTAAAGTTATATTGAGATGGGGTACTTGGACATATATCTAGAATGATCAACTACATTAGACCCTCCCCTTCACAGACTATTGTGCACTGATGAAGTAATAGTTAATGTTATAGGGTAAAATTTTCAAAGGAATCTAAGTGACTTAGAAGCCTTCAGTCTCATTGATTTTGTACTGAAAGTCGATGGGAATTGGCTTCTCAGTTCTTTAGGGGCTTTTGAATTTTTTTATCCTTATCAAATAATTAAAACTGAAGTGCATCTAATGTACAGCATAGTACAATGGAGTTTCTGAAGCAAAAACCTTTGCATTGTGCCCTTTGTATCATCATTCAACATCACTGCAGTAGAATCAAAACACTATAAAATGTGAAGGGGGGGGGGAAATGTTAGATAAATTCTCAGCTGTTTAAATTCAGTTGCGAACTGTGTTGCCTCATTATATTGAAGAGTGGAAAGTAAAAAAAAAAAAATAATGAAAGGGATTCTTTTATATGTAAAATGTGCACTAGAAACCCATCAGAACTAACAAACACCCTGAAATTATTGTTTCACAAAATGTGGAGCAAACTTTTAATAGATGGAGATCACACAGCACATGCATTATTGATAAGGCAAACTGTAAACCTCAGTTCACTTTTCACATCAAGTAACCTTCAAAATACACATCCCCTCCCTCATCCAACATCATTACCTGATAAAAATATACAGTGATCTCTATCACCAAATTCATGATTATGACTTTCGCTGCTTCTGCTCAGATTATTCTAGAGCCATAATAATGAGGATGGGGAATGTGGAAGATTTCAACCCTCTCTCAGGATCCCAATAAATATAAGAGCTGTTCTTATACAAAACTTGCCACTACACAGCAACAGTTTATGAAAAAGCTTAAAAGAAACTTCTCTACAGTGATTTGGAAATGAATTCACTAAGGTTGTGTACTAGTCGGGCTAGGAATAGCTTCCTATTTGAAAATTGTCGTGCTTGTACAGTGCAAAGTTTATTTATATTCTTACTTAATCTGAGCCTGGGAGATCAGATCTGAGCCTTTGCAAATGGAATCTAACCTTTCAAGGTTCACCCTTTCGTTTTGCTAACAGAGAAGCCATTTTAATTAAAATGGTAATTCTTTCCATTGCCAAAGACTTCATTTTTAGTTAAGCTGAATGCCATGGCACACAGTTTAAAGAAAAGAATGGTTTGTTTGATATCATTTGATTTGTATTGATCCCATCTATGAACTTTACTTTAATGAGAAATCTCAAATGAGAATCAGTACATGGTACATAAACTAAAAATAATCATAATCAGGTAGGACTAACTTGAATTTCTCCTGAGAGACGCTTATGCCTAGGCCCATAGCCATTGAAACACCAGTAAGGAGGCTCTAGGGATCTACATGTATCCGTATGGGTATGTTGGTGGGGAAATAAAAGGGGAGTCCCTGGGTCCTTCTCCCTAACATTTACACATGTAAAATATCATGTGTAATTCCCAGTATTTGGGAAGATTTTAAAACATTTAAAAACAAAACAAATCTGCTTTAAAAAAGAAAAAGAAGAGTAAATACCCATCTGGTATTTAAGTGGAACGTGTGTTAGAATAGCCTGTACATAATGACCTAGGTTCTGTTAGAATATGCACCAAAGACCATATTCTCTGCTAGTGTAACTCCATTAAGTCAACTGAGACTTAGAGGCCAGCAGGGAATTTGATTCCAAAACCACAATGCCTGCAAGAGCCCCCTAATATCTCTCGTCAGACACAGGATATATTTTTGTGTGTGTGTGTGTATTCAGATAGATAGAATCCACAAACCAAACCACAGCACAAAACCAAGTAATATATTCCCTTCCCTAGATCCAGGAATGCTGGTCTCCTTGGCCCTACCTCCCATGTGCAACTAGCTCTGCCAGCTCTCCCCTCTGTTGCTGTGTCCCCACCCCCAGCTGCATCAGGCAGACTCCTGTCTCCTGGTGATCCTTAACATCAAACAATTCTTGCATATAGTGTTTGTCAATGTTTTGCTCCCCTAACTTTCTGTAAAATAGTAATTAACTTATTGTTTGCTTTTCTGCACCTCCACCTTCCCTGCCACACTTCAGGATCCCCAAGTTCCCTATAGCACATAAGAGGTCTTTGTCCCTCTTGCAGTCCCCAATACTGGATAGCTCCTTAATGCTTCTCACTCATTGAGCTCCCCATCCCCTCCCAGCCATTCATCTCCTTTATAACCCAATCAGTCATTCATGTCTCTTTCTTATCCTTCACTCCTTGCAGGATCCTGCCAGGACTATGTGAGGCTAGGGGAGATGGGCTTTGGTGTCTCCTCCATTGCCAACGCTAAGTGTTCAAAAATCACGGGTCAGCCCCCTCCGCACCCCCTCTCCCAAAATAATGAGAGTAGCTTAAAAATCATGATTTTTAAAAAAAAATACTATGTTGGGGGGTGATTTGCTTTTTAGTTTTGAGCCTTTGGGGTTTACTCAGGTCACATTTTCACACTCTTCTCTGCAACTATGCTGTGTTAGAAACCTGGGAGGAGGAGTTAAAGAAAGCTGAGATTCTATGTAATAATATGACCGCAGAAGATGGTTTAAAAAATACCACCAAATATCATGAGACATGCAATGAAATTATGTGAGTTGGCAGCATTTCTCCTCCCCTCATAAATCTGCATAGTGAGATAGTCAGGAGGGGGCAAGGGGCAGACAGGCACCCAGAATGGATAGAGACTAAATGGAGTTTGATGCTGGCTGCACTCAGGGGAAGTCAGCACTACACTTTCCTCTACTGGTAAGAATGAAGGAGTGTGCCTGTTTCATTAGCTATGTGAGGTAGCTTGATATCTTGAGGCAGAAGAGTGGATGGGGGAGGGTACTTGTGCATTTAGACTGATGTTTATTAAGATCTCAGGGGTACTTGTCCTATATCTTAAAAAGACAGTATTCTGCACAAACAGTTTTGATTTTACAATAATTAAGAAACTCCCATTTGTACAGCAAATAGAAATCTAGTGGTGGGTTAGAAAATTAACAGATGAGTTTAATACAGACTTAACTTGGCCTGTAAGGCAATCCACCCTGGAGCATGGTCCTGCCCCTGTGCCATGACTGCCCATCCTGTCTGCTAGGCTGGTGAGAGGGTCCATCACCATTCCTCATTGGGCATGCTGGGCCTGTCTTGGACATGGGAGCGTTTAGTCTTCAGCCAATTATAAAGAGAGCCGCAAGTGTTGCGGGCTGTGCAGAGTCATAATAGGATGATGTTTCATTAGCAGTAAGTGATGTGGCAGGCAGGCCAAGTTGTAGGAAATGAATAGAAAGACCAATGTCACAAGCAGAAAAGCCTAGGTTTGTATGTTGTCAGCTTACCCCCAGTTTCCATACCTGGATCTCTGGTGATCACCAAACTAAGTCCCACCTGAAACCTGATCCTCTGTCTCTAGTTCCACTCATCATACAACAGGTGGTGTGGTTGTGGTCTTTCCTGACCAATGAGTTTCAGAGTTAACAACCTAGTCATATGAACTGTCTGAGTTGTTGTTTCAGGTTCTCTGAAGACTCAGGAAGAAGTCAATACAATGATTAAAAAGTTTCCAAAGTTTCCTTTGCAGCTCTGAGGACTAGAAATGTACATATGAAAGTTGAGTGCCTAACTTCATCAAGTGATTCTAGAAGCCAGGCTGTAGGCACAGGCTTGTTGTACTTCTGTCACACTCTGGCCTAATATAACTATACTCTAGGAATGCTTTTAGATCTTCTAGATAACTCCCCATAATACTTCTGTACATAAGCTTCTTATATATAAAATCAGAATAATGCACAAATGTATATACACAGTTAGCTTGGCTTATGCTATCTATACTGGTGTGTGTTGGTGATAACACTGGTTGTGAAAGCCATGATGTTTTGCATTTATGATCAAACAAATGATCTTTCTTATGGATAGGTGAAAGCCAGTAAAATCTTGGAAAGCAAAAATGACCATTGAAATAATGAGAATAAAATGTATCTTCCAGGGTAGAGGAAACTCCTCAACACTTATTCTTTTATGCTATGTCTCTTGACAATGTATATTGTCTCAGAATGCAGTTTTGGACAGGTTTTCCTCCCACTGAAGTCAGTGGTAAAGGTCCTATTGACCATTCTCTGCAACTTTTGATTTATGGCATAGAATTAAAGAATTCTGTAGAAGATCTGCATATGGTCATGTTATAAAAAAGAATTTTTAGTTAAAAAGTAGCACCAATATTAAAAATGAGACCTTTTGTCAACATACATGTTGTGGTTTATCTGTTGTATTTAAGATGCTCCTAGCCATTATAATGATGTATGTTCTTGTAGCCCTAAGGATTAATTTGCTTGCTTGCATAGATATATCTTTTCTTATAAGTTTAAGTATTTGATGTATTGTAATAGGTTTATAGATTTATATTAAAAATCAGTTTGACTGTAATGCAAGAGACCTGCAGGCCAAAAACCTGTATGTTAAGCTAAGTCAAAGTTAGCATATCTATATTGGGATCTTTTACCCAGAAAAGAAAAGTTGACCTACATTTGTTAGACAAAGCACCCATGCCTATGTGTAGGACCTTTACCTAGACCAACAGACACTGAAGGATGGCAGAGGGGATTTTTCAAAGTTGTACCCACAGACTTAACAAGTACACCACAAGTGCGCACGTACCTGTCATCCATATGCACATACATACTAGCCTATGGGGTAAGTGTACCTTAACATTTTTGTGGGGGAGGAATGAAATTTGGGCATAAGAGGAAGGATTTCCAGCATTTATGCCTATAAAAAGGCAATCCACCTCGCTACTGGGGATCAATCTATCTATCTACTCTTCATTGTCTCCATCTTCAACTACGCATTGGTGCTACCCATCTACGACGGCTATTAACTATTAATAGGCCATACTTCATTTCTTTTCAAACTTTAAGTTTTAAGGGGACTAGGCTAAGCTTGGTTTCCCTAAAGCTCTATTTTCAGTTTAGATTTTATTGAGTTAAGTTAAAGAGTAAACAGCTCTTCGCATTAGTTTCCTCTGCACACCTCTGCAAGAGGTGTGAAAATTGGAACCGCCAAAGGCGAGGTCCTGTATCTTTCAACACAGGTTATCAAAACAGGGTGTGAGTATTAACCAAAGTTTTGCAGCACATATGGTATTATCATATGTATCTCTTGAATAACTGTGATACAATTAGAATTTTGTAACTATGACTATTTTACCATTTGCTTACTATTTCATTGATTTTAATAAAAAGTCTGTATGACTATATCTATCTCACTGTGAGCTTCCTGTCATACCCCCGAGGGTCCCTTTATAAACTCTGTGAAGCCTGATTCAGGACAAGAACTTTATCTTCTGATCAAACAGTTTGGCGAGCCACAAACCCATACTAATGATTATTAATTATTAATATTAATAAATTAAAATAAAATAAATTAAGTTGATAAATTAAATCAACATTATTAACATACCCCAAATAAGGCTACATTCTAAGACTGAAGCTCAATAGACATTTAAAATGTTAGGGGCCACTTCTAGAATGTTATAATATGAGTTTAAAAACTGGAACTTGTAGAACTCAAAAAAGCTATTAGTAAAACAGATATATCCAAAAATACAACCCTTTCTTAATATTAGTACTGCAATAATGTTCCAAAATGAATCAATAATACCTTCTGATTTTTATATATTTGATATGAGCAGGTATTTTTGAAAATATTATATATTCATGCTTGCCTAGGTTGGTGAAATCCCGCTCAGTAAAACTGAGTTGGTTTCACTGAATCAACTACCATTTTGGAATGGTCTTTGAAAATGTCACACGTTTTCTGTGTACTGTGATGTGACTGTTTACTGAAAAACAAATCTATATTGGAAATGAGTTGTCAAATGTAAATCTCTGAAAAGATTATATAGGGTTAGGGGGATAGGCACAAGTATTACTTTCAGGCTGTTAAAAAGATTTATAATCCAATGGATATTTTAACCCTTTCAGTACATCACAATTCTGTTGTCACTCTTGGGATGAGACATTCTAAAACATGATTTGATCTCATTCCTTGTCAGATATGGTGAAGTATCAGCACCTTAGAGATTATTAGTAGAACTAGTATCATGATTCAAATAATTACCATCATTGTCTGAGGAATAATGAAGCAAATAAAGCACAACAGTGATAAAATGTTTCTTTTATATAATGCACATACTTCAAATACCATTCTAAGGCAAAGATGTCAAGAATGATAGATTGTTCTTTTTTAGCTCTGAGATTGAAACCATAGTAATTCAGATGCTCAAAAAAAAAAACCCTGTTTAAAAATAAAAAAACAAAGCTAAAGATAAGAATCCTTAGGTACTGGGCTGATCAAGAGTTCTAATAGAGTTCTTCAACAGATAAACTCAAAGGACATTTGTCCTTATCTATATAAACATTAGTGACATTAACAGAATTTTAAAGATTATCAATCCATTCTAAACCTTTGAAGTCAATAAGTACCCGTAAGAGCTAGAGAACTGGAATAAGACCCTAACCACCTGTGAACTTCATTGCTGTGATCTGTCTGTTACTAGCATATACTTCTTGCCATGAAAATATACAGGGAAGAGAGCTGGCAATGAAAATAATGAAATATTTTACTGCTTAGAGCTTTTCATCTTTAAGATGCTGTACTATCATTAACTAATCAACAGCATCCTTGTAAGATATGTCAGTATTCTCCCCATTTTACGATGAGGGAATTGAGGCAATGTGTTGAGGGTAAAATCTGCAGAATTTGTCCACTCATTTGGGATATTTCAGTTTTCTGGTGCCCAACTATAGACATTATGGCCTTGATTTTTCCAGAGGTGTTTAAGCACCTTCAGCTCCAACTGCAGTCAGGCACTGTGTGCATGTCAAGTTGACCCCTCAAAACAGAGGCACCCATGATTAATGGAAAATTTTGACCTAAATGACTTTACCTGAGGCCTCACACACCTTGATTTGGGTCTGAAATTGGAATTGGAAGGACCAGAGCTAAAATACGCTCAGTAGTCTATTTCTGTGTGTGTCAGAGGAGTGTGTTAGAATTTCTCTCATGAACTATCCAGCCTTTTTTTGTGTGTGTAACAAAAAGGGATGGTTCCATTTGTATTAGGTTATGTCTACAATACAGACCTTACAGTGGCACAGCTCAACTGCTGCAGCTGCACTGCTATAAGGTCTCCTGTTCATCCTCTCTTTGCCAGCGGGAGAGAGCTCTCACCAGCATAATTAAATCACCCCCAAAGCGGCGGTAGCTATGTCAGCAGGAGAGCATCTCCCACCAAAATAGCCCTGTCCACACTGGCACTTTTGGTGAAACTTATGTTAGTCGGGGGTGTTTTTCACACCACTGACTGACCAAAGTTTTGCTGACAAAAGAGCTAGTGTAGACAAAGTCTTAGGTAGCTTTGATCAGCACTCACATTTCTGGATATATATGTAACATGAACTTAATTTTAGGGGCTGCTGATGTTCTCCCATTACTGGTTCTGTATTTTCACTTGTCCCAGTCTCTCAGGCTAACCTCTCCAATTTCCTGTTGTATTATGAGTGACAACCCCTGGGGATTATCCCACCAGAAAAATATGGCTATATGTGAAAGGAAGGGACAAAAACACTAGTAACGGTATTTTAGTGCAAACACTACATCTTCCTTATTAAACTAGGTTGTTGATATACAAGACTAGATTAATATGTAAAAAATCTTTTCTTCATCCCCGAATACTAGCTTAATTTAGGAGATTAATTGGTTACATTATAAATTGCTTGCTTAAAAGATGCAGTAGAATTTATATTGGCATCAGGGCCGGCGCTTCCACTAGGCGGTCGCCACCCCCCACATCCTGTCGCCTAGCGCGGCAGGATGTGGGGGGTGGCATTTCGCTGCCCTCGGCGGAATTTCAGCGGCGATTCCTCTGGGCGGGAAGAAAAGTGGCTGCGGAAACGCCACCGAGAACCAGGGCCGCCCAGAGGGGCTTCTTCCGCTCCTGGTCTTCGGTGGAAATTCGGTGGTGGGTCCTTCACTCGCTCCGGGACCCGCCGCCGAAGTGCCCCGAAGACCCGGAGCGGAAGGACCCCTGCCGCTGAGAACGCAGCTTTAGAGGAGGAGCTGCCACCGATTACTGAGGCGGAGCGCTGCCGCCTAGGGCAGCAAAAACCCTGGCGCCGCTCCTGGTTGGCATGGAAATAATTTTAGTTTATAAAGTCTTTGGACCAAGTTCTGCACTGAGTTACACCAATGCACATTCAGATGAAAATCCAATGGCTTCAATTGAATTCAAATAGATTTGCACTGGTGTCACAGAGAGAAGAATCAGGCCCCTGTTTTTAATCCATTCCTCTCAAGATAGTGGAGAATGGTAGGACTGCTTTCAAAGAAATTTTTAATTTTAGCAGTAAAGTTTTATTTCAGTATGGCATACACTGTAGCCATGTAAAAAAAAATGGAGGTAAATTTCTCCACTTTCAAGAAAAGACATATGCATGTAACTAGCATTAAGACCCTGTTATCAGGAGCAGCCCTAGCCTTTTTGCTGTCCAGGGTGGGAAATGATTTTGGCACTCCTGCCCTCCCGCTGTGGCTCAGCCACACTCCCACCCCAAATAAAACCCAAACCCACAGTCAGCCAATCAGTAAAGCAAAAGAAGGTGGTGCCTAGGATAACCACCCTTAGAACCGGCTCTGCCTGTTATCAAAGACTATAACACAAGCTGCAATTTCATTTTCATTTCAGCTTTGCATTCTGGACAAGCGTTTGTAGGTGCATGAGATTATTTTCATTCCACCAAGTGATACGATTAACTAGATAAAGCATGTTTACCTGACTAGGAAATCAGACAACACACATTCAGTGTAACAATGAGGCCTAGAGCCTATGAGACTGATACTGCTCTTATTGGGAATGTTCCCACTGATTGCAATGGGAGTTGGATCACACACTAGGAAAACATACTTTAAAACTGTACTGAAACAGAGTTGTCTCAGCCAATCAGTGCATGGGGATAGTGATATTTGGGGTGAGATTGTCGCCCCCACTCTTGCTCCTTCTCACTGGTAAAGGGGACCACCTGGTGTAAAGATTTAAAAGCCCCAATTCCAGCCAGGGTAAGATTCCCCTGGTTCAGGCACTGGGGATGTGAGTCATGAGGTTGCCCCCCGGGGATCCCATTGCCAGTCATAGGAGGCTTGTTGAATGTGGGACTTGGGGGCAGGCGGGGTGTGTCAGAACAGGGCTGCATCATGCACTGCTATGGAGAGAGCAGGCAGTGCTGCAGCCCAAAGGGCAGCCTGGGAAGCTGCTGTAACTTAGCATAGAACTGTCTGTGTTACCCCAGAGGCCATTCAAGAATTGAACAGCCCAGGATCAGGAAGGTACAAAGGTGACTTTAAGCTGCCTTAACCCCACCCACTGCAAGCTATGCAGCCTGGCATGGTGCAAAATCACACCCTTAATTTTTACTTCTTTAAGAAATTACATGAACTAGGGTTGGGGGATGAATAGGATTCATCTGACTTGCTGGTTGAAAGCCATTATAATCAGAGGACCAGGATGTGCATAGTCAGAATCATTTCTATATGTGAGTCCCTTCTGGACACTTCAGCCCTGTGATGATGTCAATCCACTGGCAAATCCTTTCTACAGAGGCAGTGCTGTACCTCTGAGGCAGTGACTGTGAATATCTCTGCTGCCACGCTGTGATCTGAGGGGGAGGATTCCTTCCTGTAAGGCCCTCATCAAGCCGCCTGATACCAAGCTGGTATATTTGAATTGCAGGCAGGACAGAGGGTTTGCCCCCTTTGGATGTTGTAAAAGGCCGAAATTATCCTACTACAACATGAAAAGCTCCTGAAGTTCCAATATCTGAAATGATCATGTATAATATTGACCCATTTTTAAAAAATGGTCATGACTTTACAGTAATCATTTCCTAGCACATCTAAACATCATACAGTTGAACAGTCTGCAATCACAGCCCTATCTTACCTTTCAGCCATCTATGCGATCTTCTTATACTTCGTTTCCCAAACTATTCTGATAATATGCAGTGCATTGATTTTTCCAGCTGAACTCAATTTGTACATCAGCTCTTCTAGGAGTAAACCAGGAATTTATATACCCAGTGCTTACCCTATGTAAAAGAAATAAATCCCCAAAAGGACTAGTGTTGTAAGTAGAATTATTTTTGATGTTTGTAATTACAAACTGTGTGCATTCCTGGTGATCAAGAAAAAGTTGGCAGGAGAAGAGGCATTTAGATACTATGGTCATGAGCCCCTAGCTAATACAATATTTATCAAGCTGTATTCTTTAAATATTGAAATGCTGATGGGACAACAAAAAACTAGAATGACAAGTCAGAAATGACAAGTTTTCAAACAGACACTTGAGTGGAGATTCCTTCATGAGGGTTTGAAAGTGTGTGACACTGATGTTGATTTGACACAGTAAACAGTAATAATATGAATATAGTGTATAATGCTCCTCCAAAGTTTCTCTGTGGTACAAAGATGATGAAATACCTAAAATCAGAACTACTGGAACTCAGATGAGATGCTGTATGGTAACGCTTTAACCTTAACAATTATGTGAATGCATCACTTGTTTCAGAGAACAATCTTTTGGAAGTTGGCTAGTACAGACAGACATCACAGAGGATTCAAATATGTTATCCTATATTTGAGTTCAGATGGCTTATCCATTCTGCTGAGGATGTTTGTCATATACCAGAGGAAAATGTCATTGGTTGGGGTTGGCTGCACACTGTGCAATGTGTAGGAAGAAGTGTTGTCAACTGAGCAATGTGCTGAGTACACCTGGCAACAGTTTAGAGATAGCTCGGGAAGAAACCTATAAAGTGACAGACTGTGTTTTTTGCCTAATGTACCGTAGATATCAGTCAGTCAGAAGGGCTGCATTCATTTTGGGCAGATTGCTCACTGTGCTCTGTGTTAGCCTTTTCACATTACTTTTTCTATTTCTCATTTGCAAGCCATTTTAATGTTGTTCACAAAGTCAACCATGTTTTAAAATTTTCCCTCATGCTGTCTGATAAGGAGAAGTGAACTGGCCTTTTCTAAACTAACTTCTTGCAGTTTCAAAACTTGGTGTAAAAAATATTATCTCCCCTGTATCTCTTTTTGTTCTTAAGTGAACAACAAATAGTTCCCTTAATTCAAATTGAAAGGAGAAGAACAGGTGAAGGGAAAGAAAATAAAGTGAGAAAAGGTGTCAATGAGCAGGCTGAAAAGTTTGGTTTAAGAAAGTGACTTTGAAGACATAAGATCCTATACCTATCTAAGATGGAGTGATGTTTTCATGGCAGAGATAGATCACTCGTGACAGATCTGAAGCACGTGTATTACTGGAGTAGGCACTCTATTCTTCATAATTGTTAGGAAGTCATTCTGCTTCCTGGTTTAATGATCAAGAATACTCTATAAATTTAGGATCAGAGAATATATACACAATTTTATTCACTCCTGAACTAAGAAGAATGTCTCATAGGTTCAGGACTTCTAGATTTGGCCTATGACGTTTTTAAAAAAAAAGTTTGATGTTTCAAGTTGAAGGTAATAATATAATTTAAATCAAATGTTCCACAGTGGCCACTGAATTTAGATGCCTTGATTTTTGGGATGCCCAGCCTGAGACCCGTTTGGCTTGGTATTCAGAAGTTCTGACCATTCACCATTCCAACTGAAGTCCATGGTAGAAGGAGATGCTCAGTAGAGCTGGTCATATAATTGATTTTTTTGGTTCTGAACTGAAAAATCCTCCAAATTTTCATTTTGGATTGACCCAAAATGACAATTTAATTTTTTTCTTCCAAAAGAAAAAAAGAAAAGAAAAAAATGTTTTGGGTTAAACAAAATATTTTGTTTGACATGTAATAAAATGTTTCATTTCATTTTCAGATGTGTTTTACCTTTGTGTGTGTTAAGTCTAGCTAAATTTCAAATGAAACCTCATTTCAAAATAAGTCAAAACGTTTCATCTTGAAAATGTCATAATGAAACTATTTGATATTTTTGGAAATCCCCACCCATCCCCCCCCTTTTTTTTTACTGCGAAAACTGATTGCCAAATTTGACCACAATTAACAGTTTTAGTTGACCCAAAAATGCATCATCTTGATTATCACTACAAAAGTTTTTTTTTTCTCCTGCTAATTGCTCATCTTAATTAATTAGCCTCTTAGAGTTGGTAGGGCAACTCCCACCTTTTCATGTTTTCTGTATATCTATATCTATATATATATCCTTACTATATGTTCCATTTTATGCATCCAATGAAGTGGGCTGTAGCCCACGAAAGCTTATGCTCAAATACATTTGTTAGTCTCTAAGGCCTGGTCTACACTGGGGGAGGGGGGGTGTCGATGTAAGATATGCAACTTCAGCTACGGGAATACCGTAGCTGAAGTTGACATATCTTCTTCCGACTTACCTCCCGTCCTCATGGCGCGGGATTGACGGCCGTGGCTCCCCCGTCGACTCCGCTACCGCCGCTCGCTCTGGTGGAGTTCCGGAGTCGACAGGGAGCGCGTTCGGGGATCGATCGCTACCCGCCGATACAGCGGGTAGTCTGGACATACCCGAAGGTGCCACAAGTACTCCTGTTCTTTATAAAATGGAAACCACTTCAAGCCAGGGGCGCGGCAGCACCCCTAGTTCCAGCACCTCTGCACTAATTTTGAGCAGTTAGGTGAAATCAGTGGGTGCCAAGCATGTTGAATTCTGAAGAAATTCACAGAATTCATTAGACTTGCCTAATTAAAAGTCACGGAGAAGCCCTGAGAATAAACAACGACAACAGAATAGCAATTGAAAAACAACATATATCAGTGCAGAACAGACTACACAAAGGCACAGGGCCTGTTTGATAGCGTTATTGTTGATGTGACAGGGATTGTTATATAGGAAACTTAATGAATTAAAACTTCCAGAAGAAAAATACATGCCAAGCATGCTTGGGTCAGATCAATTAGGGCCTAATTTTATGAAGTGCTGAATGCCCTCAGATCCTACTGGAATAATAGTGGGTGTGGCTAGTAACATTGGAGGTGTTAGCAAGAGCAATCTTTGAGGCTTACTTGAGCACAAGGACTGCAGTTATGCTATCCTGGGAATGGGCATTGGTGGAATTCTCCTTTCAGGCATCACCGCTTGTACCTCCAATCAGATGCCTGCCAAAATCTGGGCCTAATATTTTTTTACAAATGATCCCCTTTTATCATGGGGGAAAGGGCTAGATTGAATCCCTGTACAAAAGAGGACTTAGCACATATAGGAAAAGTAAAATTTAAGTGAAAGTGACTTTTTTAGCAGTGCCTATCATGGGTGGGAGAAGTGTAATTTGGGAGCAATTCTGCAGAGTGTGAGGAGTTTTATTTATAGAACCTACGCTTTCAGCCATTTTGTAGAGAGTGAGATAGGTGCCTCCACTCATTCTTACACGAAACGACGTAGGTGCCTAAGCCATGTGACTTCAGGAGTGGATGCCCAGCTGTAAATTACTGGCAGAGGCACCTCCCTGCAGCCTGGATTTAGGTATCTATCGCTCTGAGAGGGATGGGGTTTAGGACATGCTCCTCTCATCAGCATCTCCAATTGGCTAGCATAGAAGGCTATTGGTTTTTGTCGATTTCATTCTTAGGTGCCTAGCTGTCCCCATTCATTGCATAGGAAGCCTATCGGTTTATGCATTCTTTGGGTATCACATGATGTTCCTGTGATTTTTCTGGGTGCCTATAAGTTGGGCACTGCAACACCCAATGTTGCCACACCTAAGCCCCTTTGTAGATCTGGGACATGGTCTTTTTTAGTTTAACCAGTTTGACAAAAAAATAATGTTATGTCTAACCCGATCCCTGACAGAGCTATCTCAGCATCTGTTGTGGAAACAAAATATTCTGTAGAGAAAGAAGAGATGGAGAAGAAAAGGCTTAACCATGTCCTACTCCTGAATGCCCATAGAGGAATTTATGAAAGGTGAGATGCCACACCATGAGGGAATTATGTAGGAGATCCCAAATGAGTGTCAATAAAACCTTTATATGGCCTCATTCTGTGTATGTCGTGTTACAGAAAAACTGATTTTAGGCATGTTTTTGTGAGGTTTTGAATAATTGTATTAAGACTTTTAAAAAAATCTCTCTGTCCTCTAAAGCCAGGTGATGTTTTGTCATGAGCCCTACTCAGATACCTTGGGACATATATATAGAAGATCAAAAGAATGACGGTTGATTCCATAATCTCAGGAGAAAGGCAGTCATAATGCAATGACCAATGAGGTGTGCAAAGCACACCTGAGGAGGAAGAAGTGCTCAAATGTGCTCTGCAGTTTACAAATCAATTATGTCATCTATCTATTTAAAAAACACAACTGATTTGTAAATACATCTCATATGGCTTAAAATGGATGTTTCCATACAGCATAATGCTGCAGTTGTAAGGCCCAATATTTTATTTTTCAGGTGCAAAGGGAAATGCTGGTATATCTTCCCTTTTCTAATGGTATAAAGCTCCCAAGGCATCAGAGGTATTGCTAGGTCCCAAAGATCCTGGCTATTTTCTTTATCTGAAGGATGTCACTTTCTCCTCTGACAGACAGTGCTTTCTTTTCCTCAGCTCCTGCTGGCCTATTGCAACCAGACCGTCCCTTGAAATGTTCATTTCCAGAACTGTCGCTGCCTGTGTTTTGTATGGCTTCCAAGGTATTTCTTGCGTCCTACGTGCCCCCATGCAGCAGTCTTTCTTCTCAATGATGTGCTGCCATAATTTGAAAAAGGAGTTCCTTCAAAAATGCCCATCTCATTTAACAGTATATGTAACATTCCACCCCGCCACAAAAAAATCCATCAGTTGTGCAGTCTTCCAAATACATCAGTCCTTCTACCCTATCTTCTAGTCTTCTAACTTATGCTTTTGATCCACCACTGCCACCTGCAATGGTAGCAGAGGGTTAACTTGAGGTATCTGCTGATAACCGTGGTGAAAGGCAAATCATCCTGTGATAGGACTGCTGGTAGCTCTTCTTCAACATACACACACCAGCTGGGAGAGACGATCTCTTCAGGCAAGTGGGAGAGATTGGGTGGGAACTGGGTCTTTCCCAGTTGATGGGAACAAGGCTCCATTTGTCCTTCCTGTGTCAGCTCTTCAGCTGGTACTAGACAGGTAGATACTGGCTGGGAGAGAGGTGGGCATGAATAGCTACAATATTCCCACTTGGTGCAGCAGTATACTATGTAAATATGGAGATACTTTGGGTTATACACAAAATATAACGGACTTGATTTACATAAAGCATGAATGTTTTGACTCTTTAGGTTCCCCTCTCTTCCCAGCTCCTCCTGTAGAAGTGAATTCCAGTTGAATGTTCCTTTGAATCCTTTCACATCAAATTTCTATTTTTAAGGTTAAGAGCTAGAGACTTCCTTTTAAAGTTTTAAATGAGAACTAGGATTCTCTTTCCTGGGCTCAATGGCTGAATCACTTCTCAAGTGGTTCATGGGGAAGCTAAGTGAAAGAGAAGAGATTAGTATTTTGTTCTGGAAAGGATCCAGGCCCCTGGTCATATTTTACTCTCTGATGGTCATAAATTCCAGAGTCTTGTTTCAGTTCCTGTGAAAGTTCTCCTTCCTCTCTGCACTAATCTCCCGCTAGTTGTCAACATGGTTACAGAAGGGTAGGAATGGCTTGTGCGAAATTCATGGAAGGATGTGAATATGAAAATGGAGTTGATTGTGTATTTACTGGGAGGCTAGTCCAAGGAGTGGGACACTGGGATGATGTGTTCATGACAACATGTGTTGCTAAGAAAGACAGCTGCTGTATTCACTACCATTTAGAGCTTTTTCAGGGTAGGTGCCCTCACTCCTAAACCCAGAGGCCACATTTCAGGATGATGTTGTTCTTGACGATGTCCCATTTAAAAGGATCCTACTCTAACACACTAAAGGCATGTAAAGGTGCGTGGCACCTTTATGCCCATAAAAGTACATGTAATGGGGTCATGGTCCTTTAAGGTAGTGTTAGAGGCCAGTTACCCCATTCTAGGTATCTAGAATAACCAAAGAAGTTATTGAGAGAGAGGAAGTTGGTTGTTGACAGTCAATGGCTGGGAGAGAAAAAGTGCAGGAAAAACCCAGACCACTGTTCCTTTAAGGGCCTGGGACCAGGAGCCATATAAAGTGGGCAGGAAAAGGCTCCCCTCTCTCCCAGCCAAGTATAAACAGGTATATGGGATTATTAGACCCACCTAAGTAGGGTTAAGAGACTGCTTGGATTACTTGGACAGGAGAGTGAAAGAGAGGCTCTGAGGCTGTCAGAAGGGGCTATTGTTGCTGATCAACCAATATGCAGGTCTGGATGGCTGGCTGCCTACACATCTCCTAAACTTGAGGTGAAAATTTGCAGGCCAGGAAGGCTGGGACTTAAAAGGAAACAGTGTAAGGATGGGGAGGGGTGAAATTCTGAACTGGGAGGGGTATCAAAAGCTATTTAATAAATTAGACCTCAAGAGAGGGAGAATATTACTTAAAGACCTTTTGCTGTGAGTACACTATTTCTGGGAACAGGTAGGGAAACTGAAGAAGGGGCTCTATAGGCATAAGCGGATGTCCTAGGATTGCACCTACCTACAGTACATATTCCACAGCAATATGAAGAACTGGTTGTCCTTGCCTTCCCTTCCTGAAACCTCTGCTACAGACAGAGTAGGTAAGAAGTGGGCTGCTGTTGATCTCCTTTCTGAAACCACTATTAGATAAGTGAGTGTCTGCCTAATAATTGCTGTCAGAGGGGGAGGGAGGTTGGCCTATCCCTATTGAACCTTCCAGGACACAAAGGGAAAAGGATGGGGCCACGCTGCTGAAACCACTGCTGCTGTCAGAGAAGAGAAGAAGCACATGATAATCCAAAAGCATAGATTTGCCAAATAATTCTGCAGTCAAGGCATGGTTATTTCTGTGACCACAATATCAAGCAGCTCTCTGGGCCGTAGGTATACTAAACTGAGTAACTCTGTTAATGGCACATTAAACAGCTGGCTACAACGAGAATATAAAAAAATATTAGATTAAAAAAACAAGTTTTAAATGGAATGTATTTGATCAAAATACTTGGTGGTTAAAAGTAAAGAAGGGCTCAACTCAGAACACAGTTGAAAGCCCCCACGTTGCTGATAACTCAAGAGGTTTAAGTTTGGCTCTGAATCTGATTCTGGATCTGAGGTTTGTGATTTGAGTCCATTACTACTAATAACCTACCTTATGAAAAAGTTTGTTCATGCTGCCTAGAACACTGACTACTTGGGTAAGAGTAAATCTCTAATTATGGTTGACTCAATGAGCTAAGGGACATATCCCCCATCATTCCATGTGCAGAAGTTGAAATCCAGGGGGAATTTTTCCTGTTGATTGATGGCAGAATATGGCCCTTTAAAGTTCCTTTAAGAATTGAAGTTGTGAGGACTACTTGTAGCACCAGATCTGAAGATGATCAAAAATCTACCCTTTGGGTTGCTATAATGTGCTTATTCAGGGAATAGATTTATGCAAATCTAGGAATCCAGATTTGAATTCTGGAAACACCATTGCTTATCTGTAGGATCCTGGCCCTGCTACTTCAATCATGTTTCTAATTAGGTCCCCTTAAAGTTTCCTCAGGAAGGACTTACCCCCAGTTATGAGAAATTGAATTCCCATGTTCCTCCGTATTCTTGTTTACTAGATTTCTCCCTTGAGTAATTTTATTTTGTTCCAAGATGAAAGATGTAATAATCAATCTGTGCAGTAACCATCTTCCTGTCTCTTGTCTCATCCGGTTGACATAGCCTTCTCTGTGGGTAGTTTAAATGTTTGTTATTTAGCTAGTGTTCTGCTTAGGAGCAAGATTTGGGATGAAAGTCTTTTTGTTTTTTAAGGTAAGTTTTCCTGTATCTCAAACTCTAGGTCTTTCCAAAGAAGGTGAAGGATGTATTGCAAGTACAGCTGTGTAAGAGCTTAACCCATCTCCCACTGAAGTGGGATTGATTTCATTGGGGCATGGATAAGTCCGAAGACCAACAGTTTTTGGTTTCCAGATCATAAGCTTACATGTTTCTTTAAGGTTAGAGCCCACATTGGAAGTCATGTGGGGGTGAATTGACTTAGCCTTCTAGGGCTCCAGCAAGTATGGCATGGAAACCACATGGAACTTAGTGACCTCGCATAGTATGACACAAATCAGGCACAATGTGATGATTCCTGATGAATTTCACTTTGAATTTTGGAAAGTGTCCAAATCAAGATAAATAAAAGGTTTGCAAACTAGGCCCAACTTCCCCTTATCTCTGGTGCCAGTCTTGCCTAAAATTGTTAATAAAAATTCAGAGCTGAGCTGACAGAAAGATCTCCTAGAATAAGTATTCTTAATTATAATACAATCCAGCATTAGGTAGTGGAATAGGTTTCTCAACCCCCATTATAGCATTTGGAGATAATGCATATGGTGAATAAATGTTCTGTAGGAAAAATATGCAGACTTTATTACGTTGGGGTTTGTTAACGTTTTTAATAGTTACGAAAAGCAAGGAAAAAATTAAACTGCTGTCAGGAGAGTAGCTTCCCTGTCTCCCCCACCAGCAAGACTGCTTTGTTGGCCAGTAATCAAACCTGGGTGTGTTTCTGGGAAACAAAGGTTCTACTAGTGTTACTAGTAGTAACTACTTCAGAGTTATTTGGAAAGTTATTTTTTTTTTCATAGCAGTACCCCTGAACATGCCCCGGCAAGTTCCTGGAAAAACTGCACTACTTAGAACTGTTTGCTAAGGCCTGCTTTTTATTTTTTTTAGTTGGTGCAGTACAGGTGTTGCCATTCAAGTTCACCATAAAGCACTCAGTTCTCCCAATACTAGATTTATCTGTGTATTGGCTGCTGTGAAAATGTTGCATCTCAAAATAACTCAGAGTAAGGCTGGCAAGTTGCTAGAAATCTGTAGCCTTTAAACACTGTTTGCCGAGGTATGCTTTTTTGTGCAGCATAGGTACAGCAATTCTGTGTCCTCTTAAAACTTACTATAATGCCAATGAAGGAGTTTTTCTGAGACTAACAGAATGAGATCCAAAGCAAACCATCCACAGAACTTTATTTTAAGAAACAGGATAAGTCATATATCAAGTTCAGGGAAACATCTGGACGAGCCTCCAGATCCACAGAAGGACAGATCCAGTGTGCCTATTACCTGTCATCTACCCCCAGGTGAGCAACGGCCACTGTTCTAACCTACAAGATAGAGTTGCCATCACGGGGTGCTGAGCTGCAGCCTCATGCCTGTGCCCTTGACTTGAAGGTAGATTTCACTGTCCCAATCCCACCTTCTCACCCCCTTAACTCAGGTAAAGCCTGATTATTCATGTTTTCTGCAGGTGAAATGGACTGCTCCTTTAAGACTTTATTGAATATAGTCTTCAGTGTTTGAAGGTGCTGCCAATTCAGAAGGATCTTACAAGAGAGACAGGTTTTATTCTGATGAAATCAGATGGCTATGGATGCATAGCTATCCAAATATCTTGAATCTCTGCATACAGCAATGCTGTGCCAGATGTTAGAGAGAGGGGGAGAGATGCTGGTTATTAGATCAGTCTTCATTGATAGACTGCTAGGAATCATGCCATATTTGAAAGTTTACTCCAGGATGATGTTTATAGGCAGGCTGCTACTTTGAATCCTGTTGGTGACATCCGACAGAGTTGTTAAAGTTCTGACAAAATTATTTCAACTGAGGATGACATACAGAATCTGAAGGTAATACTCACAATGTTGGACAAGAAGAGCCTCTGGAGTCAATATAGGCTGGCTTTCAGTTTCTGTATCTGTGCTTTTTAATGTAGTCTGAACTTGCACAAAATGCAGCCCACACAACACTTAACTGAATGATATCCTCAAATATATACTTTGGTTTAGGTGATGACATTAATCAATGGAAATTTGATTATCCACAGGCACTTAAAGCTAAACTTGTCCAACACAAGAAAATGTATTAGAGTTAGTGGGCTGCACTAAATGATCTAATTCTATGGTCTTGTGAAACCATTGCAACTATTAGAATAAACACTTTCATGATGACATGAAAAATCTGTTTTTCTCACAATCACAAATTGGATTGAAAGAGATGCACTTGCCATGTGAAAGGTTGCTCTCCAATCTAATTGCTAGATCAATTAACTCAAAGTTCACAACTTACAGCTACAACTTCTTTTATTGAACAGGATTAAAATTGTATAGAAGGAATGATCTGTATCAGGGCTGGCTCTAGGCACCAGCATTCCAAGCATGTGCTTGGGGCGGCACTTTTCAAGGGGTGGCATTTTGGCCCTTTGGGGGTGGCACTTTTCAAGGGGCACTCCAGCTTTTTTTTTTTTTTTTGCTTGGGGCGGCAAAAAACCTGGAGCTGGCCCTGATCTGTATGCACTTAACAACATCCTAAATTCACCACCAATATCACAGATGGATCTGTAGATTCAGGCTGTGAAACATATGGCATTAGTAAAGCAGAAGTGACAGTCAACCTAAGTATCTTTGACAGAATAATTCTAGAAAAAGAAAAAGTTGGTTGCTTTGAAAACTGTCTAGCATTCTTCAAAGACCACACTCTTCTCTTCGTCCTCTGTCATCTTAATACCCATGAGTACTCTTTCATATGAGTAGTTTTTTCATGTCTTTGTACCTTTCAGAATCATCCGAGAGAAACATGGCCAGGAGCAACTGTCAGGATTAGCATTATTGAGAGGAGAACATGGTATTTCTTTCAAGTTTGAGAAAATGATTGATTTTTTTACATTAGAAATGGACCGTGAATAGTCTCTTCTTCCATTAAGGTTAAATTCATTTTAAAACTACTACTAATGTATAACTTTCATAGGGTTTAACTTGCCATCTAACCCATTAGTGTAAGCTTTAGGCTTGCTTGATTTAAAAAAAAAATCCTACCTGTGACTAGAAACTATATTTAGTCTCACCAGATGTTGAACTGAATGGAAATATTAGCTGACACCTAAATAGAGATCCTCTGTTGGCATTCCTGGTTGATAATGCTGTTATCTGTGAAATATACTCTGAAAGCTGAGCAAAACTGTTTTGTGCAGAAAGGCTTCCCAGTCCTTTATAACTGGTTCCTCTCTTTGGCTATAGACTTTTCGTGCAATAGACAAAAGACAGGACTTTGTGCTGAATAGAAAAGTGATTCTTTATTAAGGCTGCTGAATGCAGAGCAGATTCTGCAGTTCTTTGTCTCCCAAAGAAACTAATTAAGCCTGTTGCGACTAGTCTCACACAGATTCTCCCTAAATTCTGGCCTCAACTAAGGAGTCATGGAATGGACTGTTGACCACACTATATTAGCAGGTGGGATCCACAGATATAAACTAGGGATAAATTATGCAGGTTGTGCTCAATTCTAAATTAGGTATTGGAAATCAATGTTGGGATTCAACAGCACAGAAATGTAATTTTCATAAGATTTTGGCCTCTAGTGGTGGAAACCGTACAATGTCAACTGCTCTCAAGAACTTTCTGCAAACTTCGTATTTGTAAGATTTTGACCATTGTAGTTCTGTCCTTTCCAACCAATCTCCGACCTGAATCCTGGAAGCCTTATATCCCATCTGTCCTACAGGGGCTTTCAAGCCTTGTACAATGAATTCCATTGAATAACACAAAGTCCAGTAAAAGACATGTGGAATTATAATGCTCAAGAACTCATTTGAAATAATTTATTCTAATCTAAATTTACATTAGAAATTCATAGATATGTTAAATTATCTAGTGCCTTGATGGCTAGGTGCTAAATACAAGACTTAATGAAGCATTAGTTCAATCTGGTTAGAATCATGTGACTCCCTAGTATTTTTTTGTAGGGTTGGTTTTGGGTTTTTGCTTTCTGTTTGATGGTGACTATGAATGAGATGCTGCCATCTATCTAGCAGTCTTCTTTTCAAGGGAAGACCTATACAGAGAGGTACAGCTTGCATTGTACTCAAAATGGTAAGTTTCAGGCTCAGCATAATATCTAATTGGAGGGATCATCCTCCTAGAAAGCCTTTCAGTTTTGCCCTAAGTTCTGTCAGATGAAGTGTTTGATCACAATTCACTGAGAATACTGGAGACCAGGGTGGCTCCAGGATGTATTTAGGTGCTAGCCTAGCCTATTGAACACTTTGAAAATAAGGACCAGAGGGGAAAAGACTTCATGAAACTTTTTCTGAACGTAGATCAGAAATGTGAAATTTAACCTCTTACGGCTTGAGATCCAGCCTGGAGTAAAAAGTATAGAGAGTGGTTGAAATCCAAAGTTCCAATTGTCTCTAAACTTTGGAGAAGTTCATATCTAAAGTACTGGTATTGGTTTATCTCTACTGTAAGCTAATATTTTCACGATAGAACAAACTGTCAGCTGGAGGGGCGGGGGAGACAAACAGTTGTGGTGGTCCAGCTGGCACTAATCAACCAAAATCCCCTCAGACTGCTGGGAGGGAGAGTCATTTGGGGCCAGTATAATGCAGATTCAACTCATTCCAGAGGAAGGGAGCCAACTCCTGGAAAGGTGTACTGTTTCCTCTTGAAAAATGGTGAAAGCTGGAAGTGTGGAGAAGGCTAGAGTGGAGCCCAGGAGCAGGTTGGAACATGGAGAACATGCCAGATCCTTAGACGGAAGGTACATAAGCAGGGAGAGTTTGGCTGGGACTTCCCCCTTTTAAAGACTTGAACTATGTGTTCCTGAAAGGAAAAAAAAGACTTTAATTGCACTTGAGAACTACTGAGCATGCTGAATGTAGAGACTCTGAAATTAAAAAAAAAGTGTGTAAAACTCTGGTAAAGTAAATATTGATACATCTTTTTAAGAACAGTAACAGTCTCTGGCTTCCTCCCCACACCATTTCTGTGGTGGTCAGGTCATCCTGGCTCACCAGGCAATAACCTGGTGACAGTGTTGATGAGAAGGCAGGACTTAGAGTCACTCTGCCTCTCTACACAGGACCTTAGTGGCCACTAAAGGCAGTGGCATTACAATTGCATAAAAATGGAGTGGACACTTTTTTTCTCTCCTTCAGCTTCTTATTCATGGAGGAGCAAATCTTTTGCTTGAGCTCCCATTAGAGTAGCTGATTTAGGGACTATATTGACAGCACTGCACACACAGAGATGGAACTAGTATATTTGGCAGTTACCACAGTTAGCGGTGGTCACCATTACTATGGCAACACTATAAAGCTGTCACACAACATCACCTGAGATACTATAATTAGAATAGGAAGGAACTAATATCAGGGAAATACTGTGGTATGTCAACACCACCATCCGGTAAATGTTGGCTAGTGATGACCACCAAAACCAAATGAAGCATCAGAAGCTCTAACCTTTAAGAATGAAAGTCTGAACAACAGAACTGTATCCTGACTATGCTGAAGTGCTTTTAAGTTTTAAGGATTAAAATAAATTTGTCAAAATTTTACTGTTGCAGGGTGAAAATCTGGCCTCACTGAAGTTAATGACCAAACTTCCGTGTTTGTTTGCTTGCAGTTGTGGTCTGTATATAGGACTTTGGCTCGTCACTATAAGACTATAATAAAGAAAATATGTTACCTTTTAATATAACAATTTAAAGCATTATCCAGCATTCATAGTAAACTTATTGCTAAAGAAAAAATGCTGTCATTTTTCACACAGTATGCAGTAAAGTGAATATATCAGTTGGACTGAAATACTTAGAGAGATAATAACAAACCTCAAAAGGGTGTTTCAATGCAGCACTATCCACCTTATTTATTTGATCACTTTTCTCTAGACTCAACGTTAAGTATTTGTTATTTAGAGGCTCCAAAAGTTAATCCATAAAATTATGATCAATGAGGAAAATCTATAATTTTAAAGGATTTAGTTCTCAAACTGTGCGTCGGGACCTCAAAGTGGGTTGCAAGCCCATTTTAATGGGGTTGCCAGGGCTGGCTTAGATTTGTTGGGGCCCAGGGTTAAGTCTGAGCCCCACCACCCAGGGCCAAAGCCAGAGGGCTTCAGTCCTGGGTGGCGCGGCTCAGGTTACAGGCCCCTGCCTGGGGCTGAAGCCCTTGGCCTTCGGCTTTGGTCCCACCCATGGCAGTGGGGCTCAGACTTTGGCTTTGCCTGGCACTCCCAGGGCAGGGGATTCGGCCGGGCTTAGGCTTTGGTCCCTCCTCCTGGGGTCATGTAGTAATTTTTTGTTGTCAGAAGGGGATCATGGTGCAATGAAGTTTGAGAACCCCTGCTCTATAGCATTTATGATTTCTAAAAATCACTAAGCAATATCAACATAGCTTCTTTAGCAAATTCTCTAAGAAAAGGTTCATGTTAGATGTGGACAAAATGGAGCCTCACTTCTGAACCCCTTTGAATTTTTGGTTGATAGGGTCAAGAAGGAGTGAAGTAGAAGATGAATTTATAATTTCTGAAGCTAAATCTGTTTTTACTTTGAGTTGTATCCAAAAGCAGTTGATGCCTAGATTCCAACTCCATCTTCAATGCAGCCAAAACTGTGTCTCATTCTAGTCTCATATGATATCCACCCTATCTCACAAGATTTGCAAGCTTGCAGGATTTTACCACTGAAAGATTGTACTGACTTAACCTTAGACTCGAACCTTACAATAAATTAGGCTGTATCTGAACTCTATCTCCTTAGCCCATCTAATAGAGACAGAAAACATGAATATTTAGCACAAAATTCTAGATTCTTGAGGGACTGATTATGTTACAACATGCTATAATATCACATTACTGTAATGGTCCTGAACATGTCATTTGAGACCACATGTTTCCAGCTAACCTATTCCATGTCTCTGCAAATTGTTCTGTAAGTCTAAGCAAACAGCTGCCATTAAAACCAAGATGGCTTAAAAGGATTACACTTGAAAGGATAAAGTCAATGTCACTTTTTTCAGTAATAAATCATAAAATGTTACCCAGCTTCTCAGCTGAATACTGGAAACAACTCAATGCTAAAATAAAAATCTTGTTAAAAGGATTGAAAGAAAGCCAATTAATTTTAGAAATGAAAACATTATGCTAAATATGAGATCACGGCAGTAAAGGGTCTATGATAGATGCCAATCTCCATTAAATAAAATCAGCAGTAGCATACAGATAAAACTATTATCCTATTCAACACTTAGAGAAGCACTGTGGTATCTCAGTCACTGTAAGGAGCAGTTGAAATTTCATTGGTAACTACATTTTTTTGTATTTTTTTATGATCAAGGTCATAGAGAACTAATAGACGGAAAATGTTGTTTTAAAACAAATCCTGGCTACATGACCAATCACTTAACAAAGGTGAAGCAAGTATGTATATCAGTACCTAACCATGTCCCCTAGATTCCAGGGCCAGAAGGGATCATTGTGATCAGCTTGTCTGACTTCCTGTATTGCACAGGCCATAGAAAGTCTTGGAATTATTTCCTGTTTGAACTAGAAGATATCTTGTGGAAGAACATCCAGTCTTGGTTTTAAAAAATTGCCAGTGTCGGGGAATCCATAGCAACCCTTGTTAAGTTGTTCCAGTGGTTAATTACCCTTCCTGTCTTGTAAAAAACAAAAATAAACAAATAAACCCACCTTATTTCTAGCCTGAATTTGTCTAGCTTCAAATCCCCACCATTTGATCTTGTTATACGTTTGTTTGCTAAGCTGAAGAACCCTCTATCAAATTTCTGTCCCTATGTAAGTACTTATAGACTGTGATCAAGTCACTCCTTAGTAAAACTAAACAGATTGAGTCTTTCATTATCACGTTTTCCAATCCTTTAATAATTCTTGTGGCTCTTCTCTGAACCATCTCTAACTTATTAATGTCTTTCTTGAATTGTGGACACCAGAACTTGTCACAGTATTACAGCAGTGGTCACACCAGTATGAAATATAACCTCCCTACTCCTTCTTCAGATTGCCCTGTTTATACATCCAAGGATTATGTTAGCCCTTTTGGCCACAGCATCACACATGTTCGGCTGATTATCCAGCATGACCCTTGAGTCCTTCTGAGAGTTGCTGCTTTCCAGGATAGTCCCACATGCTGTAAGGAAGGCCTACATTCTTTGTATTCAGACATATATTACATTTGGCTGTATTAAATTGCTTATGTTTTGCTTGTGCCTAGCTTACCAAGATCAGTGACTTGTCCCCTGTGATTTAATTTGTCTCCCTCAATTTTTTTTGTCACCTGTGGACTTTATCGGCAATGATTTTTTTTTCCCTTCTAGCTCACTGATAAAAAATGTTGAATAGCACAGGGCCAAGTACCCATCCCTGCAGGACCCCACTAGAAACACACCCACTTGATGAGTCCCCATTTACCATTACATTTTGAAGCCTGTGCATTAACTACTTTTTAATCTATTTTATGTGTACCATGTTGACTTTGTATTGTTCTAGTTTCTTAATCAAAAGCTCACAAGTCACCAAGGCAAATGCCTTGCAGAAATCTAAGTATATTATATCAATGCTGTTACTTTTTGTCAACCAAACTTCTAAGCTCATAAAAAAACTATCAAATTAGCCTAACAGGATCCAGTTTCCATAAACCCATATTGATGGGCATTAATTATATTACCCTCCTTTATTTTTTATTGAGTCCTATATCAGCTGCTCCCTTATCTTGCTGGAGAGAGGTTAGACTGACAGGTCTATAATCATCCAGGATGTATTTTCTAAAACTCTTGTATTTGAGTTATCTGGACTTGCTGACTTAAATGCCTAGCTTCAGTCATTGTTTAGTTTAGCTGTTTAACATCCTCTTTAGTTACTGTTGGAATGGGAAGTACTTCATATGATATGCTTACATCATTTGGCTTTTTCAAATACAGAACAAATATTTATTGAACACTTATGCATTATTATTGACAGTTATACCATTTTCTTCTAGTAATGGACTGATATCACTTTAGGGATTCCTTTTGTTTCCAATATGCTAAAACTTCTTGTCCTTAATGCTGTTGGCCATAGATTTCAACTTGTGTTCTTTTGTTTCCTGAATTTTTATACAATTCCTAGCTTCTGATTTACATTTAATACCAGCAACTTCTACCAGTTGTTGTTTTTATTTTTTTATAGCTGCTTTCACTTCCCTTCTAAGCCAGATTGGCTTTAAACCAGTGTGACCTTTCATGATTGTGGCTTTTTGGGTATCTAGCAAAATGTTCTTAAATAGTTCCCAATTAGCAACTCACATTTTTCTGTTTAAACTTTCTCTCAACTGATTTGGCTCATTGTTTTCAGCTTTGTGAAATTGGACCATCCAAAGCACCAAGTATATAACTAAGTATGTAAATTATGAGTTTGGAATCTTTGTTTGCACATAGATATAACCAAGTTATGAGCACTTGCACCTAAGCAATCACTAGTGTTTAATCCTGTGATCAATTCATGTTTAACTGTGAAGATGAAGTCTAATGCAGAACTTCCCCTGCATTGCATCCAACTCTCTGTAAGTTAGGAAATTCCACATATAACTTTAATATGGACACACATCAATTATTAATGCTTTTCATATGTGATGCAAGATGGAAAGACTTCTACTGACTTTTGATTGACTTCAGTGGGCTTTGGATCAGGTCTATGGTGTGTAATTTTTTTATGCAAGGATTTCAAAATACTTTACAAGCATTGAGTTCTTTTAACCTCTGTCTCCCCTAGGAGACAGGTGAGTAATACAGATCAAATGATGTGCTAAAATTAAGGATATGTTTAAGTGCTTAGCTGAATAAGGATAGACTTAATCATGTACTTAAGCACATTGCTGAATTGGGGCCAGACTGACAGCCCTGGTGAATCAAGTCTTCTGTTATCCAATGGACAGGTACAACCACTTTACACTACTTTAGGTGTGAGAGCAGTTCAGAGACCATTCAGCCCTTGATGCCTCTATCAGGTTAGCTGTAGTGCCAACTGTGCAGTGGGAAAAAAAAAAGAACCCAGACTAAGTTTTATGAGCAGACTAACAAATATTATCTTTGCATATTTCAGCATTTTTACTTTAGGTTGCAGTATCATTGGAGTAGGAACTTAATCCAAAGATCCATTACTGTCAAACCTTTGTTTCTATCTCGTATCTTTAAAAAAAAAAAAATTTAGTGCTCTTGAAAGGTGCCAGATTGGCAGCCTTGGAAATTGTGGTCCTTTTCATTCACAGAAAGGTATAGCATGAGCAGTAATAGTGCTCCTCACACTGGCCCACCAGCATAAC
Source organism: Emys orbicularis (assembly GCF_028017835.1). Classification (NCBI taxonomy): domain Eukaryota; kingdom Metazoa; phylum Chordata; order Testudines; family Emydidae; genus Emys; species Emys orbicularis. The sequence continues at coordinate 89,356,086 of NC_088687.1, read as the reverse complement.
TTGACTCCTCTCTGGAGAGTTAACCTCTACTGGGTGAGAAGGTACTTGTTGGTGCCTTGAGGCACTCCTGAAATACAATACATCATCAGTAGTAATAGCCAGGATACCACAGAAAATTATGCCTTATTCATATTATACTGCCCTTCATGCACTTCAAGCCTTAACTCTTGGCTGAAGCACAGTTCATAGCTCTGTAGTACTCTTCTGAAAAGACAATTTACAGTTTTTTGTGTGACATATCTAAACCATGAAGCTCTGTAGTACTCTTCTGAAAAGACAATTTACAGTTTTTTGCGTGACATATCTAAACCATGAACTTTAAGGCATTTATGTAACTTCATCTCCGTGAGCTTTGCCTCTGTTCTTTCCCTTATTAACTAAAACTGATTCAACATTCATATTTAACTAGCTAATATCTAATTGTGACTTTCACAGGCTCTGTAGTCTCCTGGGAATGACAAAAGCTTCCCCCTTCTAGCTCTTTTGCTACATTCATAAAATACACTGTGTTGGCTGGAATACTCTCAACTGTAACTAAAATGATACAAGTATTGGATCCAGCCTAAGGGCAGCAACATTCTCTCTGCTTCTCTTCCTTTTAGGGCGAATGTTCCCCGGTTCAGTCTTCAGGCTGGCAAAAGCCAGTCATCTCCTATATGCAATCTCTCCTCAACTCTGACACAGTTCTACTAGTTTCTGGACTGCTCTGTGTGAGATATGCAGAATTGATTGCCCTTCCGGTTTGTGTAAGCACTCAGACTATTCTTATCTGAGCATCATTCCCATCTCAATCAGGATTAAAAAAAATAATAAATCAATGGAATTCCCAGGTTCAGGTCTGATGTTAGGACAGGGGGCACCTGTTAGCATATGCACAGGATCTCAATCACTTTGTTCATTTTGGCCACTGGGCTATGGGGTATTCTGATGTGGGGACTTTGTTTCTTTTGTTGAAACTGTTGCACTGTGGATAAATGACAGTCATTGGGGCAGGGGTGGGGACTCATAGACTCATAGACTTTAAGGTCAGAAGGGACCAATATGGTCATCTAGTCTGACCTCCCGCATGATGCAGGCCACAAAAGCTGACCCACCCACTTTCCCTTAACTCAGCTGTTGAAGTCTCCAGATCGTGATTTAAAGACTTCAAGTCGCAGAGAATCCTCCAGCTTGCGACCCCTGCCCTATGCTGCGGAGGAAGGCGAAAAACCTCCAGGGCCTCTGCCAATCTACCCTGGAGGAAAATTCCTTCCCGACCCCAAATATGGCGATCAGTAGAACCCCGAGCATACAGGCAAGATTCTCCAGCCGGACCCTCATTTTACCAGCGATGGCATGTTATTGCCTAATTGACTAAAATCACGTTATCCCATCAAACCATTCCCTCCATAAACTTATCTAGCCTAATCTTGAAGCCAGAGAGGTCTTTCGCCCCCACCGTTTCCCTCGGAAGGCTGTTCCAAAATTTCACCCCTCTGACGGTTAGAAACCTTCATCTAATTTCAAGCCTAAACTTCCCCACGGCCAGTTTATATCCATTTGTTCTCATGTCCACATTAGTACTGAGCTGAAATAATTCCTCTCCCTCCCTGGTATTTATCCCTTTGATATATTTAAAGAGAGCAATCATATCCCCCCTCAGCCTTCTTTTGGTTAGGCTAAACAAACCGAGCTCCTCGAGTCTCCTTTCATAGGAAAGGTTTTGCATTCCTCGGATCATCCTAGTGGCCCTTCTCTGTACCCGTTCCAGTTTGAGTTCATCCTTTTTAAACATTGGAGACCAGAACTGCACACAGTACTCCAAATGAGGTCTCACCAGCGCCTTGTATAACGGAAGCAGCACCTCCTTGTCCCTACTAGAAATACCGCACCTAATGCATCCCAAGATCGCATTAGCTTTTTTCACAGCCACGTCACATTGCCGACTCATAGTCATCCTGCGATCAACCAGGACTCCGAGGTCCTTCTCCTCCTCCGTCACTTCCAACCGATGCGTCCCCAGCTTATAACTAAAATTCTTGTTAGTCATCCCTAAATGCATAACCTTACACTTCTCACTATTAAATCTCATCCTATTATTATTACTCCAATTTACAAGGTCATCCAAGTCTCCCTGCAGAATATCCCGATCCTTCTCCGAATTGGCAATACCTCCCAACTTTGTGTCATCCGCAAACTTTATCAGCCCACACCTACATTTGGTTCCGAGGTCAGTAATGAATAGATTAAATAAAATCGGACCCAAAACCGAACCTTGAGGGACCCCACTGGTGACCTCCCTCCAACCTGACAGTTCACCTTTCAGTACTACCCGCTGCAGTCTCCCCTTTAACCAGTTCTTTATCCACCTCTGGATTTTTATATCGATCCCCATCTTTTCCAATTTAACCAATAATTCCTCGTGCGGTACAGTATCAAATGCTTTACTAAAATCGAGGTATATTAGATCCACCGCATTTCCTTTATCTAGAAGGTCTGTTACTTTCTCAAAGAAGGAGATCAGGTTGGTTTGGCACGATCTGCCTTTCGTAAATCCATGTTGTAATTTGTCCCAATTGCCATTCACCTCAAGGTCCTTAACTACTTTCTCCTTCAAAATTTTTTCCAAGACCTTGCATACTACAGAAGTCAAACTAACAGGCCTGTAGTTACCCGGGTCACTTTTTTCCCCCTTCTTGAAAATAGGAACCACATTAGCTATTTTCCAGTCCAACGGTACCACCCCCGAGTTTACAGATTCATTAAAAATTATGGCTAAGGGGCTTGCAATTTCTTGTGCCAGTTCCTTCATGGATGGAGATGGAGACTGTAATCTGGTGGTTAGAGCACTCACCTGGGAGGTGTAAGACCCAGGATCCAGGTTACCTGCTCAATGACTCTTTTTAAAATTATTTATGCACAGTGGAACAGCTTCAACAAGAGAGACTGAGTGAGCCCCCACATCAGAACATCCTATAAACCAGTGGCTAGGGCACTTACCTGAGAGGCTTCAGAATCCTGTTCAAATCCCCTTTTCCCCCCTCCCACATTCCAGGTAAATACCCTAACCAGTGGGCTAAAAGTTCTGTGGGAGGTCCTCCTCTGACCCCAGCTCCCCCAGTCATTTTGTGTAAGCTGTCCTATAAGGACCCAATCTGGTAGGCAAGCTCTGAGCATGCTTACTGGATCAGGCCCTGCTAGGGAGTTAGGCAGCAGAACACCTATATTATCCTGGTTCATGCATTGCTGAAGTGTGCATGCATTCATGACGAAACTTAGGTGCCTAGGGAACTCACTGCAAAATCTTAGGCTCCGTATGAGTTTAGGCACCTACAGGGTTTGGCAGCAGCTGAGTGGGGGGAGGGGATTGAATCGCAATAGGGCCTGATTCTGGGATTTAGGTGCCTAAAGTGGCAGGTAATGGGCCTAAATCCTCTTGTGAATCTACTTGTACTTGTCTGATAGAAGGTTTGTCTTTATATTAAAAAGTCTGTCTTGGTACAGCACTATTTATGTAATCCTGCAGGTTTGGGATTTTAATAAAAAGAAGGAAAAAACCCTGAATGTCAAAAGAAAAATTGTGCAGAAGAAATAGCTACTAATAACAAAAAGATAACATTAGGAAAAAATCCATATAATTTCATAAAGGTAAACCACTTTTAAAATAAATGGATGACTCTTAAGGTTACATTTATAAAGGGTTAATAAATGACTAACACATGACCAGAATTTGTTTTAACTATATGGGTAAAAGGGTTTATCGATAGTAATAAGCCATGGTTATAAGCAACTTACTGATCTGTTGGATTACATAAGCAACCAGTAACATTTGATTGATCACTTATTAAAACACAAATAATGTATTAGTCTTTATAAACTACTTATAAATGCACACACTTAATACAAAGTGTGACCAAGAAAAGCTTCCATCTAATTAACCTGGGCTCCAGGCATATGCAGGGGTCTGTTCACATGACTGTATTCACTTATCTAAATAAGTATTATGGTTTTCAGAGGTTTTGAGTACCCCCAATTGCCACTGAAGCTGTAGGTGCAGGAGGCATCTTTGAAAACCAAACCATTTTATTTACATACCAAAATATGGCATTAAATACTGTGAAATCTGAGCCTCATGGAAGTCAATGACTAAACTCCCAAGAGTTAGACATACTGTGTCTGTATTAAAATGCAGATTTATTATTTAAAAGTGAGTTAACTTGTTAAAGATGTAAGTGCAGGGGTGGGCAAACTTTTGGGCTGAGGACCAAATCTGGGTATGAAACTTGTATGTCGGGCCATGAATGCTCACAAAATTGGAGGTTGGGGTGTGGGCTCTGGGGTGGGGCCAGAAATGAGGAGTTCAGGGTGTGGGATGGTGCTCCGGGCTGGGGCAGGGGGTTGGAGTGCGGGGTGTGTGTGTGTGTGTGAGGGCTCTGGCTAGGGATGCGGGCTCTGGGGTAGGACTGGGAATGAGGGTTTGGGGGTGCAGGAGGTTTCTTTGAGCTGGGACTGAGGGGTTCGGAGGGCGGGACAAGTATCAGGGTTGGGGTGCAGGAGGGGGTCAGGGGTTTGGGTTCCGGGTGGCGCTTACCTCAAGAAGCAGCGGTGTGTCCCCCCCTCCAGCTCCTACATGGTGGCACAGCCAGGCAGCTCTGCATGCTGCCCTGTCTGCAGGCACCACCCCTGCAGCTCCCATTGGCCATGGTTCCCAGCCAATGGGAGCAGCAGGAGCAGTGCTTGGGGTGGAGGCAGTGTGCGGAGCCCCTTGGCTGCCCCTATGCATAGCGCCGGAGCAGGGCAAGCCCCTGACCCTGCTCCCTGATGGGAGCTCAAGGTCCGGATTAAAATGTCTGGAGGGCCGGATGTGGCCCCCGGGCCATAGTTTGCCCACCTCTGTGTCAGTGTGATTACCTGGAAACTAGTATAGAAAGGGCAACACCAAAGAAGCTCCACTGTCCTGCACCTGATCCAGAGTCAGTTCTAACTTGCAGGTGAAGTGGTAATTCACATTCCTTGTATTCAGACTCAAGCAATTCTTGTCAGGAACATCCATATACATTATCATACCCTCTCAGTGGTCTCTATCTCAGATTTATTGAAGTGAACACAAGAGAACCTCTCTCCCTCCTTCCTGCTTTCTGGAGGGAGGCTTTTGTTGTTGCTGAAACTGCTAGTAAGGGTGCAAAGTCAGCTTACTTTGTTCTTTCTTTTTGAATTAACCTTAAAACCATTTACAATATGAGTAACTGTTCTGGAATTTATAGAAAAGTCCTGACATCATAACTTTGAGCTTGTGCCTCATGAACACAGTGGGGATTATTCACTTATTCATGCTCCCAGGTGTTTGAGATCAAGCCCTTAATGCTAAAGTTCTATAATCATTGCTCTCTTGAAATAGACATGTTAAAGTTTATATTAATGTTGTCATGTAAATGTTCCATTTTGAATTTATTTGATAAATCACTAAATGATTTTTAATCAAACTTTAAGTGTCAGCATAATGGGGTGTCCACTCTACACTGGCTTTGAAGGGGTTAAGGTGGCCAGGTAGGCCAATTAACTTCCCTGGGCGCACCTGGAGGAGGAGCCAGGGAGATGTCCACTAATTAGGAGTAGGCTCAGGAACAGATGAGGCCCAGTATATAGCCAAGTAGCCTGCGACGGGTAGGGGCTATAGGAAGGCAGAGTGGAGTCATCCCTTGAGTGGAGGGAGTTAAGGTGTTGGTAAACCCAGAGATGCAACAACCCAGTAAAATAGGAAGAAGCCCAGGAAAACAGTAGTAAGGATTAAGGTGATATAGGCTTTGGCTGCATGTTACAGGGTCCCTGGGCTGGAACCCAATATAGAGAGCAGAGCTGGGTTCCCCTACCAGCCACTGGGTAGTGGCACAGAGCATTGGAGATGCCACTCAGACAGCAGGATCTGGAAGGCCCTTGAATTCCTTGGAAGGGGAGGACTTTAGTGATCTGGACTGAGGGCCAAGCCAGAAAGAGGAAGTTGCAGATTTGGGAGTGAGTAGAGCAGCAGAATGAGGTAAGATTGGGGAGGGGACACCATCACAGGCAGGCTGGTGGATCTAATCCCCAGGATGGCCAGCAGGAGGCACCATGACTGAACCCCGTGGTAGTCAGTGATATGTATATTGTCTTTGGATACTCTTTGTTCTAATGTGGTGTGGTATAAAGGCACTACTGGTAAGAGTTTGGGAAGGCCACACTACTATCTAGTGATGCAGGCAGGAACAGATCCGTAAGTAGTGTCTCATTATTTTGGGATTGCTGTCTCTCGCTGCTTTGTAAGTGCCATGTTCATCTATGGGGTTTTATAAGTAATAAAAAGGGATTACATTGCTTAACTGGTGTCTAGCTTTGTTAGGGGACTTATTAGTCATGTTAAGACAAAACACACAATCAAGCAGTTGTCTAATTATCTCTACAGTTGCTGATCTCATCCAAGCAACAAAACTTTGAAGAAGTTTCTTCAGGCAGTCATGTACTCTATCTTTCACATAGGCCATAAATCTAGTTGTATCATAATGTCCTTGGAAAAAGCAGACAGTCATTTCTTTACTTTTTTTTTTTTTTAAACGAATTCTAGTGAATGGTTAAATGAGACCGGCAATCTTCTCCAGTGCAAGATCTAGTACCACTTTACATTGTACTATAATATTGCCATGATGGCAAAAAGTAAAATAATGTCCTATTTAGTCCATGCTTCTAATTAAGAAGTTAACTGTTGGGAACTCCTCTCTAATTAACCACACTAACTCTTTCAACATGCTACTGTAAAGTTCAAATGAATATCCTCAAGGTGGGATATACCCAGTTGGACCTGGCTTTCCTCAAGTACATACCTAGCACATGATGGGACTATGGCTGATATTTTTAACTGGTGATTCCTGAACTCAGCGCATGAATTCATGTTATTTCCTAATGAAGCACTTACTTTTAGATATACTTGTATTTCTATGTGAATATTCCTGTGTTCCACATTGCTAACCAATTAAGTTCTTATTTTCATTGTTGCATTTTTTTAAGGTTCAGTAAGCTTCTGGTTCATGAATCACAGCATTATTTTATTAATATATTTTTAAACATATGATGTAATCTAATTCAGAGTTCTACATGCACTATAATTTCATTCTGCTTCATACCCAGTGGAATGCCTTGTTTGTAATGGGATTTTCAGATGTTGTCCTTTTAGACTTCAGAGTAAAATGTAAAGTGGTTTACCTTCTGTTCAGGACACTTGAAGTCAATATTGCAAGAAAATCCTTAGTACTTATTGCAAAAACAAAAGATAACTAGTTGGCTTCTGTAATTCTATCCAGATCCTCAGCTGGCATAAAGTAGCAAAGCCCCATTGTACTAATTAGAATTACAGGAAAGTAGGCTAATTTACACTAACTGAGCACCTGGCTGTTACCTTGATTTGCTATATGAATCGGTAACTTAAAAACAAAGTGTATTTAGAGTACAACCTTGGCAAGTTGTCTAATGTACTCCAGACCAGGAAGAACTGTGTTTCTGGATAGCATCACTTATGTAAGATGTAAAGTTATAACTTGATCAACTGAGATGTATACGAACAACAGGAGAGGGGAATGTGACTAATGCTGACATATAAAGAGAACAATCTGATAAACAATTCCATTACAGGAGAAAGTAAGGGATAACATAACAGGACATGTTTTTCCTCTGAGAAATTTATAAGCAAACTTGTGGCAAAGAAATAATCAGACCAACTGATAGTGATGTGACTGATAGCAAGTTACACAGCAGTCTTCTTAGAATGAATATCTAATCTAGGAATATAAACAGCATATGAACACAATGTATAATCTACTGAGAGTGTGGGAGAGGCATACTCACTGCCAAAGTGTCTCTTAATAGTGGAGCTTTAAAAATATAACTTTTGAACTTCTTACTGTTGGTGAAGCATACAGCAAGCCGGAGGAGCAGAAAAAGATTCTTATCAATAGTTAGCAAACTACATTTTACGAGTTTCCTATAATTTTCTTATTTTTATCACCTTCTTTTTGATCATATAATTTCATTAACCATCAGCTGCCTGCAAGAAAAAGTGCTGTTTTTCCTTGTTTTGGACTGAGCAGCTGTTAACCTTAGCTTCTATGGAAGATGTCTACACCGCAATCAACTTTTACCCTCACATGTCTAAAAATAGCAATGTAGAAGCAACAGTATGAATTTCCACACCAATGACACTGGGTGCAGAGTTGTGTTGGTAGTTTGTGCTGAAGTCTGTGTTGCCATGTCTACACTATGTTTAAACATGCTAGTGTGGGTATGTCTAACCATACTGCAATTACACCTTTGAAGCAGTATAGACATACCCAGAGTACAGTACATATTCAACACAACAGAAGCAGAGCTTTAGATATTTATTGGCCTCAATGTATATCCCAAGACACACACATTCAAAGTGCAATCCCCAACAGCAGCAGTTCTGCTGGGTATCTGTGCACTACACATAAGCTGTTAAGTGAGTTAGGTATTTCGCCAGTCCTCTACATGAGTCTTGATTCTCTGTTGTTTGCATCTGTGTAGCTTACATCAATACAAGGTTCATACAAAGTCAGTGTAAAACACTTCCAGCTCAGAATGGTAACACTTTGTATACAGTCTGCACTGGTGTCAAAATGACACAAGATGCAGGGCAACCTGGAATCAGACCTCTGATAATTATCATAGTTCATGTGACTTTTGCCCTTGATTTCATCATATAATTGTTTTTAATTTACTCCTGCAGTATTTCTTGACAAACTCTTGTACATAAACAGTTCTATTCAAACACCTTCTGTTCTTTCTGTGCTTCTCCATTACTTTTCCTTCATCTCATCATGACCTTATTTCAAATTTGCTCTCTTGAAAATCAAAAGACTCTTGTAACTGATACTTAAATGATTTTTCTTAGATTATAAATGACCTTATTTTGAGTCACTGAGCCCTAAATATAAACTTAACTAGTCTTTACTGCTTCTCATCAGGTACTCTAAGTAACTTAGTTCTACATATTTCCTACCTTTGAAGACTTCTAATCCCTTTGATACTCTGTTAAAACTCAGATATGTAGAGAAAAGCAAGAATTCGATGATGAGTGTCAGTTGGTAACTTTCCTTACCACATAATTAAGAGGTCTGCAGCTCCATGGTAAGAGCCTGCAGCAGGCTGTGGACAGGCCAAGTGTCCCTGTAGACAAGCCCTTAAGATAAATGTTGACTCCTTCTGCACAGATGTAGTAGTGTTAAGAGTGGGGAGCGGGAGCAGGATTGATTCCTTGCAGTAATCCATAGTGATAGCTAACCATGTCTGTAAACACTCCTGTCGGTTACATTACTTTTTTGGAGTGGGGGCTAGTTAGGAAGGGATCAGCTAAATGGGAAGAAAAAGTAAGGGAGAGAGGTCACTGAGGTGAAGGGGTGTGTGAAAAGGCCAAGGCAGGAGAGAAGACTGTAAGAAGGGTGGGTGCGGAGTGAAGCTGCGGTGAAGAAATTCTGAAGGAGGAGGATATTTGGAGTAAAAAGACAACCAACACGTCTAGTCAGAACTGGAGAAAATTCTCTGAATGTGTAAAGGTCCCTGCTTTAGCTGATTCTGCAGCTGCTCCTACCAGCTGAAATTTCTGGCTGGCTGCTATCTGCAGTTTAGGCACCGCTCATTATCTGAGAACATGAATATAAAGCAGTGGTTCCCAAATTTTAACAGCCCGCGAACCCCTTTCACTAAATTGAGAAATCTCGTGAACACCCTCCTAAAAATGAATATTTTCAGGGATTTAAGTTTAAATTTCCTCAGTGTGATGGATGCTCCAACTGCCCGCCCCGCTCTTCCTGGGGCTCAGGCTAGGGTTCGGGCTGCCGGCTCCCCCACTGATGGGGGCAGGGCTTGGGCTGCCAGCCCCAACTGCCCGGCCCCACTCTCCCTTGGGCTCGGGCTGCCAGCCCCCCACGGAGCGCTGGGGTTCGAGCTGCTGGCTCCCCTGCTAACGGGGGAGGGCTCGGGCTGCCAGCCCCAACTGCCCGGCCCCTCTCTCCCTAGGGCTCGGGCTGCCAGCCCCGTGCGGAGCGCTGGGGTTTGGGCTGCCAGCTCCCCTGCTAACGGGGGAGGGCTCGGGCTGCCAGCCCCAACTGCCCGGCCCCTCTCTCCCTAGGGCTCGGGCTGCCAGCCCCCCACGGAGCGCTGGGGTTCGGGCTGCTGGCTCCCCTGCTAACGGGGGAGGGCTCGGGCTGCCAGCCCCAACTGCCCGGCCCCACTCTCCCTGGGGCTTGGGGTGTCTGCCCTGCAACCGGGTCCCACCTGCTGTCTCCAATGCCCGGGTTCCTCTGTCCGCCATTAGGGAAATTTTTCTGGTGAACCCCCTGTAACGTTCTGCGAACCCCCAGGGGTTCGCAAATCCCAGTTTGGGAACCACTGATATAAAGGGCTCTTTAGCATGTTTTATTATAGCCACACTCTGACTCTTATTTTTGTATTCTGAATAGAAATTTTTTCACTTACAATCCCCCACCTTAAGTTTTCCATGGTCTAGTCCCGTTTGCAGGGGGTTCCTGAAAAATAACAAATCTCACTCCTCTTTAAAGAATTCATGGCTCTTTTTTGCTGAAAAAGATTGTTCATAACTCTTAAGTTCATAGAAAATAGCGTACTGGTTAGAAGAGAGTCCAGAAGAGCAGGTTGCTTTATGTAAATCAATGCAATATCAAATGGAAATCAAATCTTTATCCAATTTGCCCTACAGAGGACGATAGCTACAGGCAAGAGAAAAAATATAAAAGGTCAATGACAATTAGAAGTAACTCTTTGGCCACGTGTTTGTTTCAGTTTGGGGTAGGGTGACCGGACAGCAAGTGTGAAAAATAGGGACGGGGTGGGGGGTAATAGGATCCTATATAAGAAAAAGACCCCAAAATCGGGACTGTCCCTATAAAATTGGGACATCTGGTCACCCTAGTTTGGGGTGATCTGTTTCTCATTTCATAATCTAGAGGCTGCTATGGTGAGAACATGCTGAACTGTTCAATAGGCAGAAACTTGTTTCCCCAGTATTTATCCCCTTGTTTTACTATTTTGTATTTTGGTCACACCTAGGGGCATCAGACAGAATTAGTGCTCCTCTGAGGTAGGCCATGTACAAACACACTAAGAGATGGCCCCCGCCCCCAGCTCAAAGGGGTTACAAATTGATTGAGAGAGTCAACAAGAACAACAAAAAAATCAGAATGTGGAGGATGATGGTAACAATGATACTTGATTACATGGATCAGCTATGTCAGTGCCCTCAAACTTTTTTACTGGTTACCCCTTTCACATAGCAAGCCTCTGAGTGTGATCCCACCCCATAAATTAAAAACACTTTTTAATATATTTAACACCATTATAAATGCTGGAGGCAAAGCGGGATTTGGGTGGAAGTTGACAGCTCGCCATCCCCCATGTAATAACCTCGTGACCCCCTGAGGGGTCCCGACCCCCAGTTTGAGAACCCCTGAGCTATGTGCTTAATTAGCTGTGTGGGTCGCATTTTTGTATGCCTTATTGACAAGCCTCAAACCTCCATTCCTAAACAAACTCAATACCAAGCAGGAGAGGGGGGGTAGATTACCTGTGTTTATAAAAAAACAACCAGGAGTCCTTGTGGCACTTTAGAGACTAAGTGGGTTTTAGCCCACGAAAGCTTATGCCCAAATAAATTTGTTAGTCTCTAAGGTGCCACAAGTACTCCTCATTTTTGCTGATAAACTAACACGGCTACCCCTCTGAAACCTGTGTTTATCAAGTTGTGCTCTATACATGCTGATGTATTCACAGAAATATTTTTTGTGCTATAGTTATATAATATGCAAGGCCGGCTCCAGGGTTTTTGCCGCCCCAAGCAGCAAAAAGAAAAAGAAAAAAAAGCCGCTATCTCCGGTTCTTCGGCGGCAGCTCTACTGCCGCTGCTTCAGTCTTCGGGGGCAATTCGGTGGCTGGTCCTTCGCTCCGAGAGGGAGTGAGGGACCTGCCGCCGAAGAGCCGGACGTGCCGCCCCTCTCCATTGGCTGCCTCGAGCACCTGCTTGCTGGGCTGGTGCCTGCAGCCGGCCCTGATAATATGGGTAACAGATTACAATCAAGACAGTCATACTCCAACATCACTATGACACAAAGCTGTCCTTTAAGCAACGGCATGCTAAACTTCTTTGTTTCTTTATGTAGGATAGTCATGTGCGCCAGGAGCCAAAGTACAAGAACATCTCTGTTCCATGCTTGCTTTCTTTTTGCAGTTCCTCTTTGTTAACTTTCATTGAGATTTAGGCCCAGGCTTTCAAAGGTATTTAAGTATCTAAAGTTCCAGAAAGGCATTTAATGGGATTTTCAACCCTGCCTAGAGCAGGTTAGGCACCTAGGCCCAAAACCTCAGAGATTCAAATGCCTAACTGCCATTAAAAGCAATAGGAGTTTGGTGCCTAAATACCTCCTGAGGATCTTACCCCAGCTCATTATTTTTTATGACAATTAGGAGTCTTAACCTACTTAAGCACTTCTAAAAATCTCCCTAAGCTCATATGTGTCTTTAGATGCCCAAATACCCTTGAAAACCTCGCCCTTAGCTTCTTAAATGTCTAGACCACTTCTGAAAATGGAATTTACTAATTCACTTAGATTTCATGTTCATAAAATCTCATGCTTCAGTTGCTCACCTGCAGGGGTCTGGACCCCTCACCCCAGAAAGTGTTGTGGAGGTGTGGCTGTTTCATTTTTTTTTTCTCTTTCTGAAGTGCCAGATGGCCCTGGCTCGAGATGGGACATTGGGTAGGGTGAGCCAGGGTTCTGAGGTGGCATCAAGCATTCTCCCACAGGTGCTTGCCTGGCTGGTTCTTGCTCACATTCTCAGGGTCTAACTGATTTGCCATATGTGGGTAGGGAAGGGATTTTATCCCAGGTGAGACTGATGGGAGTGGAGGGAGAAGGGGAGTTTGCTTTCCACTGCAGGATGTGGGTACAGGTCACTTGCTGGGACTATCTGGGTATATCTCACTTTAATCATTTCCCTATCATTGCAGGATCCTTGAGACATTGGTGCATGTCAGTCATGCCTATTCTCTGCCCGTGGCATGTAGCAATTTAGTGTCCTGTCACCTGTAATATTCTGGTTATAGGGTTTAGCATGCAGGTACTGGGTGTTTTTGGGGGGCCTGTGATATGCAGGTCAGACTAGATAATCTGGTGGTCCCTTCTGGCCTTAAACTCTGACTCTGACTTTTGAAAACTACCCAAAATATTCTTCACAGAGTGTAATGAAAGAATATTGTGGGATGCAAAAGAATCGTACTACAAATTCTAATAGTAATAGAATAATGTTTAAACATAGTAACTTCTGTTTCCCAGTTATCACATTCTCAAGGAAGTGACTGATATCTACTAAAAAGCAAAGACACTTCGACAGCATAAGCACAAGTGAAATACGATTACTTTTTTTCCTCTTGCTATACCTTTCTGAAGTAAGCAACAGAATGAAAGGAACATGCCATTGGCATTCTTACATTCATGTCCTCCTGATGTCACAAACATAAACAAATTCTCACTTACCTGCTTAGATGCTAGGCTCACAATTCATAAACTATTGTGGAAAGAAAGTTTTAGTCTAACCAGTAAAAATTCTATCTTAGATTTCCCCCAAAAGCATTTCCACATTGGTCTTGTATAGATTAAGTATTAGCTAACAGATTCAGTTATTTATATACTGTTAGCTCTTTTCATCCCAACTATAGGTCAGGTTGATAAGGAAAACAGAAATATATAACGCCTATGAATACATTGCAGGGAGAAATAGATAATTAACTCAGTCCTCCTCCCATGTAAGCCTATGTTTGGTTTGCCATTGTGTGTTTTTGTTTGTTTTTTAAAGCAAGGGCAGGATGGAACTCAAAATACAAGTTACTACTTACAGCAAGGTATCTGTATAGCATAAGAAAACCCACATTTCTTAGGCATAATTATAAAAAAACTAAGCATTTTGATATCTTGGAGGCCTACGGAGAAGACTGTCACTTAACTATTCACACACTACTATTGCCTACTGTAAGAATCAGTTTATTTTTAATTTTTGCCCTAGCTATCTTAGATTATTTTTTTGTTGAGTGGCTTGGTTTTAAATTTTTAGGAGCCAAGATCAGTGACATCTGAAAGGTAATATTTGTGGAAATAACATGTCAGCATCAGAAATGCCAGATGGCTAGAGCTATGACATCGTTTTAAGAACAACATTCACATATACTATCTGCACATGTCCCATAATACTCTCGTTTGACAGGCTATAAGCATTATGCTGTAGCAGCTAACATGAAGCCTTCGTGACATTTACCCCACTCTTCCCTACTCCAAAGGGACCTCATTCTTCTTTGTGCTCCTGTTAACTTTTTGGTTTTAGCGTTTGCCCCTTCTTGCCTCATGTCTATTATGTTTACATCTAATTTTATCTGAAGCAGGTTGCAAGCTTTTGGGGGAAGAGACTATGCCATTTTAGTTCTGTAACATACCATGCAGTGTACAGCACTATATAAATATTTAATAGTGACGGACCAGAGTATGTGTCCTTAGATATGCATGTGAAGGGAGGGGAGAGGGGTTTCAGCTGCCTCTATAGCACCATTAATCTGGACCTCTGCAGACCCCAGCCTGTACTGTAGGAGTGGGTGGAGATAGAGTGGAACAATCTACCCATGCAGGGAGGGGAGGGAAATTTCTCCAAAACACTCAGTTGGCTTATGCCATGAAGCACAAAAGTTTATAGTCCTAGATAGATTTCCAAACAAAACAAAACTAAATGTTTATCTAATGGAACTGTGGATATTTCTGCTTCCTTTCTGGGTCTCACATTAATATTAAATTTCATTTATAAATGTAAAGGGTGAACAAATGTTAAGCATGTTACAGTATGTGTTTAGATGTTTATAATAAGTCATAGAATCTAGCAAGTAGAGATGTTAACTATCACAATCCATATATTTTGATTAACTGTTTTAAACAATCATGTCTGAATCCTTATCCATTTATAAATGGAATCTTAATATGATGTATGACCTTTTTCTTAAGGTATGAATTTTGTGATGTAAGTAACCTCCATGTGGAGTCTAAAGATTGTTATTCCCTCACTCTATTTTGACTCTAGGATCATTTTGACTATCTGCCTCATCTTAAAAATCACCTCTTTCTACTATTTAGAGTCAGTGTTAATTTTTTTTTAATACAATTCCTCCCACAAGAATAATGAATTCAATTATATTGTGGCCCTTATTTAGTGGATCACCTATAGTTACTTCTAGAACCAACAATTGTGAGGGTTTCTTAGTTTTTACAAATGATTTAGGATTATCTTTAATTTTTTTAAAGGAAAAGGTGTAGAAAGAACAAAAGCTTTTTTTAACTGTGGCAAAATCAATTGTTTTTATGGCTTACATGCTGCTTCATTTCTGAGATCTGGTAAAACTGGCTTAGATTTATACTTTGTGTACCTTTGATACAATTTAAAATATATTACATAGTAATATGAAAAACATCCTCCCAAAGGAACAATAACCACTCAAAGAAAACTAATCTATTTAAAGAGGCTTCTGATGGGAAAGAGCCACTGACGTTTTTTATTCACATGATTTATTTGGCTTTTTTTAGTTGCTTGTTTGTTCCTTTGGAAAGCTTGATCAGGCATCCTTCAGATGTTTTTCTAGCTAAATAAAATGGTTGAACTTCAGATTGCATTTTTAAACTCCTACACTTAATTTTGGTTTTATAATTCACTTTGAGCTGTATTGTGTGTCTATGTACTCGAGTAGATTACATAAGAATTACCATACTGATCCGATATAGCACTTTGCCTCATACCTAGGGTTGCCAATTTTGGTTGGATGTATTCCTGGGGATTTCATCACACAACAAACTTAATTAAAGATTAATTTTTATTTTTTGGAAGCTCTAGGCCAATCCTGGAGAATTGGCAACCCTATTTGTATCCCATGATTATTTAGCTTCTTCAGGCTTGTTACCTAGCCCTGCAATACAGACTATTGGGCGGGGGGAGGGGGACGTTACAGTGTAACTACCTCATGTAGACCTGTTAGCACAAACTAAAAAAGTTACTTGGGTGTCCTGTAGGACTAATGTATCTGGTTTGCTTTAACCTTTTAGTTTGCACTAGAAGGTCTATATAGGGAAGTTACAGTACAACTCTTTAGTGAGCACTGCAACTCATAGCCCTGGAGTCCACACAGTGGGGCTGGGTAGACAAGCCCTTAGTTGCCTTTTTTGAGGGACCTTGTCAAAGAACTTTTGGAAGTCTAAATAAATTATGTGAATTAGTTCAGCTTTATCCACTATTTATTAACCTGTTCAAAGACTTCTAAGAAATTAGTGAGATGCCATTTTTCTTTGAGTCCATGATGGTTAGACCCAATTAGATCATGATCCTGAGGTGTTCTTTATTGATTCAACCGATCAAGCCAAGCATAGATGTAGGGCTTAAGAGTCGAATTCACTGGATAATCTCTAGATGGGTGATCCCACTTGTACATTCCAATCCTCTAGAGCAGTAGTTTGTGTGTTAATGCAAGGCAAAATTGTTGTTAGTAGCTCAGCTATTTCATACTTGCACTTCTTCAGAATCCTTGAATGTATGACATCTGGTGCTTTGGTCCTGCTTAAGTGATCAGTTTGCTCCAGCCTCCTCCTTCAGTCTCTGAATACTTCATCTTTTTTCACAGGTGTCATAACCTGTCCCTTCCTGGACACATGCCTTGTTCAATACTGGTGTCTCTGGGTTACTAGAACAGCCGTCTTACTCTAAGTTTCCTCTCTTGCCTTTAAATATCTGGTGATCTTGACAGCTCTTCCAAATTCTGTTTTTGAGGGGCCTGCACATTTCTTCTAAATCCACTGACTATGCCTCTGATTTCTGGTTTGAAAAACCAATACACTCTTATATAACCAGATTAAGCATAATAGCACTCAGTAACACTCCTAATCCAACAAGTCTGTCAATGCTTCCCTTCCTGAGCAGTCTAGATCCAACTCCCTCAGCTGCCAATCGATGATCCTTCAAATTCAACCTACCACCCAAAGTTTTAGGTGAGTGGAGCTTCCATCCAGGAGTCCAAGACTCTCTCTGTGCACCTAGAGGTCTTTGTCCCACAATATACACCTTTGCTTCACACTTATCCTAAAGAACGTCTCGTATCAATTTCAAGTTAATATAGTTCCTTCTCCACACCAGGAAAGAGCAGGCATGAGATAGGATTCTCCTCAGCATCCTCAATAGTGAAGACTGATGCAAATAAATCATTGAGCTCCTCAGCCTCTCCTAGTACCTGACACTGTGTCTTCCTGAGGCAACACGTGTGTGGGGGGGACACGTAAAGTCACATGACCCCCCCCCCTCCCCAGATTTCTGCCAGGGTTCATACCAGAATGCGGCCAGCAGCTGCCTTTCGGCACTGTGCAGGAGGGATGGGACGAGAGCTGCTTCCAGCTGCTGGGGAGGGGGGAAGGGATGACCTGGCCCATGTCTTTGCAGAGTTCATCCCACCCTCCAATCATGGCTGCACAGTTTCAAAAGGCAGCTAACACCTCCAATCTGCTGCTGGCCACCCACATAATCTAGCTGCCTCCTGTCCCCTGGCTGCAGCATGGGCAGGAAGGGGTTAAGCCCTAAGGATGGATGCATTGTGCACCAAGGCCCAGGGAATCTGACTGCAGGGGCTTCAGCTAACCCTGCCAGAGAGGTGGCTCAGAAAGGGAGGGTGCCTAGGGGACTGAGAAGCCCTGTTCTCCCTGACGATGGGACCCGGGGGTGGGGGGGAGAGGATGCTAAGCTAAGTCCCTGCCTGGAGGATTGCTGTGGAGCCTGCAGCATTGGGGTGTGAACAGGCTGGAAATTGCTCCCCCACCCACTACAGAGCTTAGATGAGGGGCGGAGCATCTTCCCCGTGCCAGCGCTGTGTGGGGCTTTGGCACATGCAGGGCTCGGCTCCTCCTGGCCAGCGCCCTGGGCCAGGCGGTCTTGGGCTTTCTCGGGGTGTCAGTCCAGTCCAGCCAGAGGCAATGGGGGAGGAAGGAGCCAGCTGGCCAGGCTGTTGGTGAGCTGAGTGCTCTGACTGGGGGTTGGTTCTCTTCAAAGCACTGGGAGCAGGACGCACCCAGACAGGAGCAGCGGGGCTGGGTGTGTGTGTGTGTGAAGGGGCAAAGCAGGGCGAGGACAGCGAGAGGGTGAGACGTAAAGGGCCAATGAGTGGGCAGCAGAGGTGACACATAACCAGCCCCCACCTGGTGCCTGCCCACACTCACCAGGCACCACAGCTCGCAGCCCGGAAACGGAACAGGGCCCTGCTGGCCGACAGCCAGCACCCAGCAGGGGCTGAACTGATGGACCAGCATGGGCAGCAGCCCGCCCTGTGTGCTGCAGCTTTGTCCCACCACCAGCCTTGCACACCTACCCCCATTGTCGGCCACTGGACACCACTCACTGCTGGTGGGTGGGCAGCTGGTGAGTGAGGATCCGGCCCACTGCAGGACCTGCAAGTATTGATGGGTCGGAGGGAGACAGAAAATAGGGGACAGTTTGCCTGTTTTTAAGAAAAAGTCAGGAAACCTGCAGGAGGGCTTAAATACAGGACTGTCCCTTTAAAAACGGGAGTCTGGTCACTTTATGTACATGGGTTCTAAAGCACCCAGGTACAGCATTTTGAGATTAAAGTTGCTGTGATAAGAGAATCAAGCCTTAAACTGATATAACTGTTTGACTTCAGTGGAGATTCTGCTCATTTACAATGATACAGGAACAGACTAGGCTTCTCTAGGGCCAATAGTTCATTGCAATATGGCCCCTTTATGCCTCTTTGGTGATTTAAAGAGGTCTTAAATGGAGCAGATCCTTCCACCAAGAAATAACACTAACAAAAGGAGCTTCCCCAGATGTATGACTGCTACATACCTCTTCTCTTTGCCCTCAACATAACAGGCATGTCAGAGAGTGTAACTAAGATGTGGGGTTATGGTTTGAGCATTATTGTTCTCTGGCTATTGTTGTCTGATACAATGGGACCTGTGTAAATTTACAGTAGACCTAAGGCTGTTAATTTGTCTATGTATGCAAAAGTTTAAAAAGTTACAAAACACATTTAGAAAATGAGAGCCATCAGCAGGTCCTACAAATGACTGTTGAATGTGTCAATATTTCATTCAGATCTACACAAAGTATTTAATTTTAAGCAATAGCTTTAGTATTTTTTTCTCATATTTTAATTCCCTTGGCCTTGTCCACTTTCCGAGCCACTAATGCTAATGAAAGTCAGCTTTTAATAGCAACACAAACTGCTCAACCCCAGTTTTATATCTGTTCCTTAATAATTACCAAGGACACAATGATACA
Source organism: Emys orbicularis (assembly GCF_028017835.1). NCBI lineage: Eukaryota > Metazoa > Chordata > Testudines > Emydidae > Emys > Emys orbicularis. Next base: position 89,336,688 of record NC_088687.1, on the reverse strand, counting down.
ACTACAGATTATCAATAAAATGGCTGAAGATTTTCATTTAAAAAATGACTTTTTCTGCAAAGCAGACCTTAATTGGTGTAGGGCATAATATGAAAAAAATATAGATAATATCTTTAAAACTTGTAGCAGAGTCTTGTGTTCTACTCAACCTAACCTATCACTTAGACTGCTGGAAAAAGCCTGATAGAACATTGGGGGATATAACCATTTCCCTCATTAAGTATTAACAAGCCAGTTTCATAACCCTAACTTCATTATGTTCCCTACATTTCTTCCCTGCCCATTAACTAACTATAATCCTAATAACTGCATATCTGCTTATTACAGCCTGTCTCAATTCTCCTATCACTTTTATGTGTGTTTCCCCTGCTAGTTTCAGCTTTCTCTTATTTTGTCAGATCTGTTATCCCAGTGTAGAGCATAGAATTAACAGGAAAGAGAAGGTTCCAGCAGGAGAGATCTAAACTGTATTAAAGATGCAGCAAGAAATTGTGAGATCAGAGAGGTGAGTACTGGAAGATGACTGTTCCTAGGTTTTTGTGTGTTCATAGGATTCTTTGAAAATTCTGATTGAGGAGTTGTTGGGCAGTGATGCTAACAAAGGGGTGGGAGCTCAGGCCAGGCATTAGATCTTATGACTCAGCAAAGTCTGTGAGAAGCAAAAAAGAAACCGACTAGCAGGGCTGGTCTCAACTGGGAATTGTCTGTTCATGAGAATCTTCTATATTTTTACATTTTATTTTGAATTGAAACCAAAAATTTAAGGTGGTAGTACATATGATTAGTTCTATTTTTATATTTCATGGTATGTCAGCAGTAGCAAATACTATATCAGTTTCACGATTTAAGCACAACACAAACAGGAGGTGAGATTTCAATCAGTAGCAGCTCCCCTTAATGATAGAATAGTTCAACTATTATATTTATGGCATGTCTGTAGTATTGCTCTTGTATACTATTACTGAAATGTCATGAAACAATAAAAATATAAAAGTGAGACCTCTGAAAGGAAATTCCAAAACCAAACGTCAAAACTTCCCAAAGTGACTTTTGTTTTGTTTTGAAATATTTTTTTCTATGGGAGTCTTTGTCAAGCTACCTTTTTTCTAAATGTTTGAAAAATGCCATTTAAAAAAAACATTCTGACCATCTCTAACGAAGTCTGAACACTGACAATCTGAACAATAAAGGAATGAATAGATAATTGAGGAAAGATGGATTGTGTTAATTTCCCTGAATAAAGACCAAGATGGCTACACTTGTGTCAGTATAGGTCACTAATAAACTATATGTTGAACCATTTTAGCAGCATGTGCAAGAGCAGGGGAAGGTCCCATGTGCCAGCAATGCCCCTCTGCCATGTACATTGGCCAAACCGGACAGTCTCTATACAAAAGAATAAATGGACACAAATCTGACATCAGGAATCATAACATTCAAAAACCAGTAGGAGAACACTTTAACCTGTCTGGACACTCAATGACAGACCTGCGGGTGGCAATTTTGCAACAGAAAAGCTTCAAAAACAGACTCCAACGAGAAACTGCTGAGCTTGAATTGATATGCAAACTAGATACAATCAATTTAGGATTGAATAGAGACTGGGAATGGTTGAGCCATTACAAACATTGAATCTATCTCCCCATGTAAGTATTCTCACACTTCTTATCAAACTGTCTGTACTGGGCTATCTTGATTATCACTTCAAAAGCTTTTTTCTCTTAATTGGCTTCTCAGAGTTGGTAAGACAACTCCCACCTTTTCATGCTCTCTGTATGTGTATATATATCTCCTCAATATATGTTCCATTCTATGCATCCGAAGAAGTGGGCTGTAGCCCACAAAAGCTTATGCTCAAATAAATTTGTTAGTCTCTAAGGTGCCACAAGTACTCCTGTTCTTTTTGAGGATACAGACTAACACGGCTGCTACTCTGAAACCTGTCATTATGCAAGGCACTGCATTTAGCCGTATGGAGTGGAAATCCATCAACTTCATGAAAAAACTCGTACAGATACAGACAGACATCATCTTCCTTACCAAATGCAAACAGATGGCCATCATACCAAAAGGACTAAAGGTAAAAAAATCCATTACAATCTACATATTACACAGACTATGCTGAGAGACTGTGTCACACACTCTCAAAGAAACTGCGAAACCACCTGATCAGCATCCTATACATCAAATAGGGAAAGATTAAGAATGAGCTCTCAAAACTGGATACTCTCATAAAAAATCAACCTTCCACACAAACTTCCTCATGGATAGACTTTACAAAAACTGGACAAGCCATTTACAACACAAACTTTGCCTCTCTACAAAGGAAAAAGGACACTAAACTATCTAAACTGCTACATGCCACAAGGAGCCACAACAGTAGTTCCCTTAACCCACCCAACAATATTGTTAATCTTTCCAGCTATACTCTTAGCCCAGCAGAAGAGTCTGTCCTATCTTGGGGCCTCTCCTTTTGTCCCTCCAGACCCACGAACATGATACAGTTCTGCGGTGACCTAGAATCCTACTTTTGATGTCTCCGACTCAAAGAATATTTCCAACATACCTCTGAACAGCACACTAACCCACAGAATCCTCCCTACCAGCACTACAAAAAAAAAGGATTCTGCGTGGACTCCTCCAAATGGTCGAAACAACAGACTGGACTTCTACATAGATTGCTTCCATCAATGTACAAAGGAAGGCTGAAATTGTGGAAAAGCAACATCACTTGCCCCATAATCTCAACCATGCTGAACACAACGCCATCTACAGCCTCAGGAACAACTCTGACATCATAATCAAAAAGGCTGAAAAAGGAGGTGCTGTTGTCATCATGAATAAATTGGAATATGACCAAGAGGCTGCTGATAGCTCTCTAACACCACATTCTACAGGCCATTATCCTCTGATCCCACTGAGGATTACTTAAAGAAACTACACCATCTGCTAAAAAAATCTCCCTGGCAAAGCACAGGAACAAATCTGTACAGACACATGCCTAGAACCCCGACCAGGGGTATTCTATTTGCTACCCAAGATCCATAAACCTGGAAATCCTGGACGCCCCATCATCTCAGGCATTGGCACCCTAACATCAGGATTGTCTGGCTATGTGGACTCTCTCCTCAGGCCCTATGCTACCAGCACTCCCAGCTATCTTCGAGACACCACTGACTTCCTGAGGAAACTACAATCCATCGGTGATCTTCCAGAAAACACCATCCTGGCCACTATGGATGTAGAAGCCCTCTACACCAATATTCCACACAAAGATGGACTACAAGCTATCAGGAACAGTATCCCCAATAATGTCACAGCTAACCTGGTGGCTGAACTTTGTGACTTTGTCCTCACCCACAACTATGTCACATTTGGGGACTATATATACCTTCAAGTCAGCAGCATTGCTATGGGTACCCGCATGGCCCCACAGTATGCCAACATTTTTATGGCTGACTTAGAACAACGCTTCCTTAGCTCTCGTCCCCTAACGCACCTACTCTACTTGCACTACATTGATGACATCTTCATCATCTGGACCCATGGAAAAGAAGCCTTTGAGGAATTCCACCATGATTTCAATAATTTCCATCCCACCATCCACCTCAGCCTAGATCAATCCACACAAGCGGTCCATTTCCTGGACACTACTGTGCTAATAAGTGATGGTCACATAAATACCACCCTATACCGGAAACCTACTGACCGCTATACTTACCTACATGCCTCCAACTTCCATCCAGGACACACCACACGATCCATTGTCTACTGCCAAGCTCTAAGATACAACCACATTTGCTCCAATCCCTCAGACAGAGACAAGCACCTACAAGATCTCTATCAAGTGTTCTTAAAACTACAATACCCACCTGCTGAAGTGAAAAAACAGATTGACAGAGCCAGATGGGTACCCAGAAGTCACCTCCTACAAGACAGGCCCAACAAAGAAAATAACAGAACACCACTAGCTATCACCTTCAGCCCCAACTAAAGCCTCTCCAGCGCATCATCAAAGATCTACAACCTATCCTGAAAGATGATCCCTCACTCTCACAGATCTTGGGAGACAGGCCTGTCCTTGCTTACAGACAACCCCCCAACCTGAAGCAAATACTCACCAGCAACCACACACCACTGAACAAAAACACTGACCCAGGAACCTATCCTTGCAACAAAGCCCGATACCAACACTGTTCTATTCAAGTGACATCATCATAGGACCTAATCACATCTGCCATGCCATCAGGGGCTCGTTCACCTGCACATCTACCAATGTGATATATGCCATCATGTGCCAGCAATGCCCCTCTGCCATGTACATTGGCCAAACTGGACAGTCTCTATGCAAAAGAATAAATGGACACATCTGACATCAGGAATCATAACATTCAAAAACCAGTAGGAGAACACTTTAACCTGTCTGGACACTCAATGACAGACCTGCGGGTGGCAATTTTGCAACAGAAAAGCTTCAAAAACAGACTCCAACGAGAAACTGCTGAGCTTGAATTGATATGCAAACTAGATACAATCAACTTAGGCTTGAATAGAGACTGGAAATGGCTGAGCCATTACAAACATTGAATCTCTCTCCCCATGTAAGTATTCTCACACTTCTTATCAAACTGTCTGTACTGGGCTATCTTGATTATCACTTCAAAAGCTTTTTTCTCTTACTTAATTGGCCTCTCAGAGTTGGTAAGACAACTCCCACCTTTTCATGCTCTCTGTATGTGTATATATATCTCCTCAATATATGTTCCATTCTATGCATCTGAAGAAGTGGGCTGTAGCCCACGAAAGCTTATGCTCAAATAAAATTGTTAGTCTCTAAGGTGTCACAAGTACTCCTGTTCTTTTTGCGGATACAGACTAACACGTCTGCTACTCTGAAATCTGTTAATTATCTGGATTGCCTGGCTAAATGGTCACAGTCCAACAAAATATGTTGTAATATAGCCAAATGCAAGATACTACATCTGGCAACCAAAAGTACAGGTTATAACTACAATGTGGGAGATGACATGGAAAGCAATAATACAGAGAAGGATTAGGAATCAGCATAGATAACTGCCTCAACATGAACTCTAGGTTCAGTGTTGTGGCAAAAGGGCTAATGAAATGCTAGAATGTATAAGAAGGGAATATCAAGTAGAAGTAAGGAAGAGATCTTGCCTCTGTACACAGCTTTGGTAAGACTTCTACAAGAATACTGTCCAGTTCACATCGGGGGGAGGTGTGGAGGGGGCCCAAAATGATCTAGAGCCTGGAAAACAAGCCTTATGGTCAAGGCTGTCCCATGGAGGGTGTAGGGCCCGGGACAATCCCCCCTCTGCCCCAGGCCCCGCCTCCACTCCACCCCTGACCCACCTCTTTCCGGCCTTTGCCCCTTCCCCCAAGCGACGCTGGGAGCCAGCGGGGTGGAGCGGGGCGGGCTGGGGTCACTGCTGCCACTTCCTGCTGGTGAGTGCGGGCCCAACCCCCACTGCCTGCACCAGGCCCCCCACTAGTTCCCCAGGCCAGCCTGGTCCCCCACACCCTAACCCCTACCTGGGCCAGCCTACCGCCCCCCACACGACACACACACACAGAGCCATCCCTAGGGTATGGCGATTTGGGGTGGCTGCCTTGGGCCCCCCCCAAAGCACATGGCCCAGGGTGGCTGCCCCAATTTGCCATACCCTAGGGACAGCTGTGCTTATGGTATGAGGCTTAAAGAGCTCAAATTATTCAAATTATTGAAGACAAGGTGGAGAGGTGACTTGATCACTGGGTATAGGTACTTATACATGAGAAAGATCTCTGATTTGTGGGTAACTTGTCAGTGTTGATAAAGGGAGAACTCAGTCCAATAATTAGAAGTTGAAGTTAGACAAATTCAACCTTTTGAAAGTAGGATAGCTTACTGGAACAGCTTACCAGGGGAAGTTGTGAATTCACTATTGCTTGGAGTCTACATGATTAGGTATCTGTTTAAAAGATGTATGGTTTAATCCAGTTTCTGGGAGAAATTCTATATTCTATGTGTGTGGAGGGGAGGGTGTAGTCTGGATGGGCATGGTGATCCCTTCTGGTCTTAGAATCTGTGGTGGTGGATCCTTCCTTCAAGGATCTCAGGGGGAACAGTTTGCCTGCATTGCCCTCAGCATGCTCAGAGTACTTGCAGCTATGCATTAGTCATTGTCTATACTCAAATCTCCTGCTTCAAGGCTTCAGCTGGTCATCTGCAGGCGTCAGGAAGGAGTTTTTTTTCCCCCTGATGCAAGTTGGCTACATGTATTTTGGATTTCTTTCTCCACCTGTGTCTGAGGCATCATAGATTGGCTACACCTCGAGAGGGGACACAAGATGGGGTGGACCAGTGCTCTCAGGTGGCACAGTGAATCCTCTTCCTTAGATCCCTGGTTGATATGTCTTGCTCAGATGATCCAGGTCAAACTAATTGATAGCTTTAGGGTTTAGAAGGAACCTTCCCCTGGACATATTGGCAGAGAACTTGACTTCTTTGGTTTTGGCTCTTTGTGGTGGTCAGCATGGTGAGGGTGGATTGCCTGCTAGGATCATCTGAGCATATCTCACCATTACAAGGGCTCTGGCCACTTATGGCACCTCAGTCTCTCCTGTTCTCTTCCTGTGGCACTAAGGTTGCCAACCCCCCAGGATTGTCCTGGAGTCTCTGGGAATTCATAGATTCATAGATTCTAGGACTGGAAGGGACCTCGAGAGGTCATCGAGTCCAGTCCCCTGCCCGCATGGCAGGACCAAATACTGTCTAGACCATCCCTGATAGACATTTATCTAACCTACTCTTAAATATCTCCAGAGATGGAGATTCCACAACCTCCCTAGGCAATTTATTCCAGTGTTTAACCACCCTGACAGTTAGGAACTTTTTCCTAATGTCCAACCTAGACCTCCCTTGCTGCAGTTTAAGCCCATTGCTTCTTGTTCTATCCTTAGAGGCTAAGGTGAACAAGTTTTCTCCCTCCTCCTTATGACACCCTTTTAGATACCTGAAAACTGCTATCATGTCCCCTCTCAGTCTTCTCTTTTCCAAACTAAACAAACCCAATTCTTTCAGTCTTCCTTCATAGGTCATGTTCTCAAGACCTTTAATCATTCTTGTTGCTCTTCTCTGGACCCTTTCCAATTTCTCCACATCTTTCTTGAAATGCGGTGCCCAAAACTGGACACAATACTCCAGCTGAGGCCTAACCAGAGCAGAGTAGAGCGGAAGAATGACTTCTCGTGTCTTGCTCACAACACACCTGTTAATACATCCCAGAATCATGTTTGCTTTTTTTGCAACGGCATCACACTGTTGACTCATATTTAGCTTGTGGTCCACTATAACCCCTAGATCCCTTTCTGCCGTACTCCTTCCTAGACAGTCTCTTCCCATTCTGTATGTGTGAAACTGATTTTTTCTTCCTAAGTGGAGCACTTTGCATTTGTCTTTGTTAAACTTCATCCTGTTTAACTCAGACCATTTCTCCAATTTGTCCAGATCATTTTGAATTATGACCCTGTCCTCCAAAGCAGTTGCAATCCCTCCCAGTTTGGTATCATCTGCAAACTTAATAAGCGTACTTTCTATTCCAAATATCTAAGTCGTTAATGAAGATATTGAACAGAGCCGGTCCCAAAACAGACCCCTGCGGAACCCCACTCGTTATGCCTTTCCAGCAGGATTAGGAACCATTAATAACAACTCTCTGAGTACGGTTATCCAGCCAGTTATGCACCCACCTTATAGTAGCCCCATCTAAATTGTATTTGCCTAGTTTATCGATAAGAATATCATGCGAGACCGTATCAAATGCCTTACTAAAGTCTAGGTATACCACATCCACAGCTTCTCCCTTATCCACAAGACTCATTATCCTATCGAAGAAAGCTATCAGATTGGTTTGACATGATTTGTTCTTTACAAATCCATGCTGGCTGTTCCCTATCACCTTACCACCTTCCAAGTGTTTGCAGATGATTTCCTTAATTACTTGCTCCATTATCTTCCCTGGCACAGAAGTTAAACTAACTGGTCTGTAGTTTCCTGGGTTGTTTTTATTTCCCTTTTTATAGATGGGCACTATATTTGCCCTTTTCCAGTCTTCTGGAATCTCTCCCGTCTCCCTCATAATTAAACATGAATCTTTAATTAAAAGATTGTCATATGATGAAACCTCCAAGAATATGTCGAAGCAAAATTGGCAACTGTGTGTGGTACATAGCAGATTAGTTTCGTGAGGACTGAAATGCTTTTGTCTCCCTAAACTCATAGGGCTCAATATAGTGGTATCTGGGTAAAACTGAATGCCCTGTGATACGGAGGAGGTCAGACTACATGATCTAATGATCCTTGCTCGCCTTCAACTGCTAGATCAATTATTTATTTTTTACTTCATTACTAATTTACATTGTCAAAAATCATATCACTGCTCCTTGTACATAGCCATGATCTATCCAACTCCTTATAGATTTGTGTATACACTTAGGGGTGTAGTACTAAATGCATAGCCTGAGTCACCCTGAGGAGGGGGCAGGGCAAGACACCCAAAAAGGTGGTGCCTGGAATGACCGTGGCTGCATAAACATAAAGGTGGGGGGGGGGGCAAGGTGAGCGGTGGCGATTACTGCATCTTTGCTAACTCCCCTAAGTGCAGCTAAACCCATTTGTGCCTCTGTATGTGATATGAGGACACACACGTGCACACACCAGGCCAAACTGATTCTGGACTAGTCAGCAATGGTCTTGGTATTATCTTGATGGTTTTCTTTTCCCCTAAACACACCCACCTCTTTGCACAGGAAATCACATTAAGAGCCTGATCCAAACCCATTCAGGTCCAATAGGCTGCATTCAATTGATTTCAATGGGCATTGCTCCAGGCCCTAAAACCGTTCACTGCATAGGTAAATGCACTGTGGAGAATGGTTCCCCACACCATCCTCTCCCCTTCCTAGCATATCCAAGCAGCTGGTAGCAATAGTCTGATCTTTAGTGAGTAGGTACAACACTCACTGAAGTTAGTAGGAGTCATAAACTGGCTTCCAGGAGAGAATAAATCCCCTAGTTTTGCTTTGCTTCTTCCTACTTACTAGTTTTTTACATTGTTTAAAGCTGTAACTGTTGTTGGAGTTGATAATTTGGTGAGCTGAGCATTGCAGCAATGCTCTTTACACTGTAACAGTGTTCCCTTGTAGTGATTCATGAGCCAGAAAGCAATGTGTACATGAAGTGTAACTTGATATCCAATTTTTTTTAAATTGGCCCAATGCTCTTCTAAAATGCACCAGCCTGTAACTTTATTTTCTCTGTTACAAAATCATTTTAACAAAATTAAAGGCAAATTTAAGCTAATGCTTCCTTTTCAGCTATGCCTGACAGATCTTGCATTGCAGTATATGTGGCTGAACCTATTTTTTCATCTGATGTTACATTAGAAATATGATACCTAAAGCTTGGCAAAAAGTAAACATTTCAATCAATCAAATTAATGGGGAAGAAATTCCCAATGCAACCACATTCTCCATGTGGAAATTTGGCCCCTACTGCTGCTATATTGAAGAGAATTTAATTTAGAATGGAATTTGTCACAGGATAATGATCTCCTGCTGCTACAGGACATACAGTAGCTGGAGTTGTAACTCTAAGCAGTTTAGGTTTTATTTGAAAACTCAATTACTTCTGTATATAATACCATGCGACCTTTCAGACTGGAAACAAGGCATTCATTTTTAACTGAGAGTAATTAACCATTTGAATAATTTACCGTGGGTCCTGGAGTATTCTGTCACTGACACTTTTAGAAGAGCATCCAATCTTGATTTAAAAAGATCTTCTCTGGACGTTGTTTTGGGGAAGTTCTATGGCCTATTCCGTACAGAAGGTCAGACAAGATGATCACAATGGGCATGTCTACACTAAAACATAAGTCGACATCCAGCCACCTCAGTAATTAAGTCAGTTGTGCATGTGCACTCTCACTCCTTGTGTTGGTCTGCACTAGCAGCTCTTGCATTAATGCAGAGAGCAGGGCACTGTGGGTAGATATCCCACAGTACAACTCACCCCAGGGGGTATGGGAAGGCTTGCAATGCTTCATGGGACCAAAACATTCTCACCGGGGTGACTGGGAACATGGTTTATTGTCCCTGATTTCATCTGCAGCCATAGTATTGTGTGCCTTTGTTCAAAACACTGGTATAGCCACATATTTGCCATCTCCAGAGAAGCAAACACCCATGTGCCTTATCCTACAGTATTTTCAGCGCCGCAAGAGGAACCGCCACACGGAACATTGCAATTTCCATCAATTTGCACTGCTGGAAGCCATGGACCGAAACAATTCCTGGTTGCTGTTGTTCACCTGCTGCACGACTGGTTCTGGCCCCAAGAAACAAGCACTGACTGGTGGGATCATATCGTTATGCAGGTATGGGATGATGAGCAGTGGCTGCAGAATTTTGTATGCACAAGGCTACTTGTCAGGAACTGTGTGTGGAGCTCGCCCCAGCTCTGAAGTGCAGCGACAATAAAATGAGACCCGCTCTGAAAGCAGAGAAGCGAGTGGCGATAGCTGTGTGGAAATTTGCAATGCCAGACTGCTACCGGTCAGTGGGGAATAAATTTGGAGTTGGTAAATTCACCGTGGGGCGTTGCTGTGATTCAAATATGCAGGGCCATTAATCGCCTTTTGCTGAGAAGAGCTGTGACTCTGGGCAATGTGCAGGACACAGTGGATGGTTTTGCTTCAATGTGGTTCCCTAACAGGGACATGCATGCCATCTATTGCCCAGCCAGTCTTGGCACCAGACCACCTTGCCAAAATGTACATACTTTTCTATGGTGATGCAAGCACTGGTGGATCATCTTATCTGGGAGAGCCTGTCTGCCCGTGTGGAGGAAGAGCTGAAGATGCTATATAAAATAACGCCCCTGAATCCACACAAGTATAAAGCAGAAGATTTTCATTTCTACAAGGTATTCATTGAACTGGTTTGCTGTTCCACCCATGGTGAGTATGGCCTAGAGACAGTGGCACGGGACCATATGTAGCATTGGTTGGGCAACCTGCAGCAGAATCAGAAGTGGCCAGGGTGCCATGCCACCTCCCCTTTGTAACATGACATAGTCTGGAGGTTGGGGACCAGCATTTGGGGACCCCCTCCTAAAATGAAAGCCTTTGCAAAAGTGGGGTGGGGGATGCAACATCTTCTCCCCCCCCCCCCCCCCGGCCACCCCTCCTCCTCATTGCCACTGCTGCTCTCTGGCGCCCAAGGCTTGCAGTTTCTGAGGTCAATGCTAATCCCAGCCACCCAAACTGTGGTCATGTTTTGTTAAAGCTTGGGGCAAGGGGTGGAAAATCACAAAGCGGGGGGGGGGGAACATTTGCAGTTTGAGTAATTGAAATGAAAACTACCACCAACCTCCCACAGGTCACCCTAGCTGATATCACATTCCTGAGAGTAACAGAGGCAGCAAGGGAACAGCTGGTACGAGTGTCTGGGTACAGACTGGGTCCTTATGCTGCTGTGCTGTGTACTGTGATGATGCCAGCTGAATTAATACTGGAGTGGTGTGGGATAGTGTCCTACTGTAGTGGAAGAAATAAGGCAGCCCTCCCCAGAAACCATTTACAATGGATTGCGGAGTACCTCCATGAAAGTTTCCTGAATATCTCTGTGGAGGATTCCCGGGACATCCCTGTGTACATAAACAGTCTTTTTGATAGGGCACCCGCTGCCTCGCTGGTGTGAGCACTAGGAAGGAGAGAGCTACCTCAATTTTTTAAAATAAAAAAAAAGCAATAAGAACATGTGACCCCAAAATATTACTTGAAATTGCATATTCAGCATTTCCTTCTCTGGCATGATGCTCAGTTGTGCTGTAACTGGCTGGACTGCTCCAGGCTCTCTGGGACAATGGACAAACAGCTCCTGGCTCTCTGGGACAATGGATCCCCTGCTCACCTGTCTCCCATTCTCCTCTTCCTTGTCCAAGACCACCTCCTCAGTTTTGCCTGTGGTGGCCTGGGTCTCCAGCTCCGCAGAGGAATCCACACTGCTCTTGGGGGGGGTGTCATGGTGAGGTCACCGCTGACAATAGTGGCATGTATGGGGTGCTGAATCAGAGCAACTATTCACCTCGCTTGCCTTCTGGTATGTCTGCCACAGTTCCTTGATTTTTTCGCATGACGCTGCTGAGTGTCCCTGGTGTATCCCTTCTCCCCCATGCCGGGAGCAATCTGCTTGTAGATGTCTACAATTCTTTGGCTGGATCAGAACTGTGCCTGCAGAGCCTCTTTTCTCCCCACAGATCCAGAAGATTCGCCACCTCCAGGCAGGAGCCCATTTGGAACATGGAGCCAGCATGATCAGGGCAGGCAAACTCTCCGTGCCAAATAAACAGGAAATGGAAATTCAAAAGTTCCCTGTCCTTTACTGGGGAGAGGCTGTTTTCTGTGTACCTGGCTGCTGGGCAATGGAGTATTGTGGGACATCTCCTGGAGGCCAGTTATGTTGCAACACAATGTCTACCTAAGCAACACAGTGTCTACACTGCCATTACGGTGACCTAACTATATCAAATTTAATGCTATGCCTTTTGCAGAGGTGGAGTTATTAAGTCAACATAGGGTATGTCTACACCCAGCCGCTAGTTCGGCGGCTGGCAATCGAAGTTCTGGGTTCGACTTATCGCGTCTTGTCTGGACGCGATAAGTTGAACCAGGAAGTGCTCGCCGTCGACTGCGGTACTCCAGCTAGACGAGAGGAGTACCGCGGAGTCGACGGGGAGTCTGCCTGCCGCGTGTGGACCGAGGTAAGTTCGAACTAAGGTACTTCAAACTTCAGCTACGTTATTCACGTAGCTGAAGTTGCGTACCTTAGTTCGATTTGGGAGTTTAGTGTAGACCAAGCCATAGTTACAGCAACAGAAGGGACCTTCTAGTGTAGACAGACATTATTAGGTCAATATAACTGTGTAGTGTAGACCAGGCCAATGATTTTGTCTAGCCTTGGAATCTATGAATTTAGTGGTATGAGTATGATATGAATAGCCCAAAGAGATGATAGGAACAGGTAGATACTTGAAATCTTTCATCAGTTACCATATAAATTATCAATCTACAGTGAATCAGCTAGTTAATACTTCAGAACCATAAGCACTTCAGTAACTAGCTTTCCCAGAAATATGACAACTCAAGTTAAAAAACCAATTTTCAAAAGCAAGTAGTTAAAATTTTGATCGTTAAATACACAGTTCTCTTAACATGATTCTAACCCTAATCTTCTTGAGTCAAAATATTATTTCCCCTCCATAGCATTCTTTCCTCAGTTCAGCTTGAAAATGTGAAGGTGAGGATGTTAAATCACCCCTATGGGAACTAAACATATTTAAGCAAAAGCCAGATTGAAATGTTTTAACCAGATATTCAGTGGTGTGGGAGATGCTTCTTATAAAGCAGAAAAGCTAGGCTGTTTGTTATACCCTGATGGGGTATTTTTTAAAGCACAAAGGCAAAGTGAGTCCCAGGTGGAGTATTACTGCCTAATATATGCAGAAACCTAAAGTTTTTAGTGTACCCTCACCATCTGTTATAGTTCTGGCTGGTATGCTGTTGTCAGCAGCCACATGCTTTGTGATCACAGTAGATAAACTAGAGTCAGAGTTCACTGACAATACACATGAAGAAGAAGCTAGACTTTCAGGGCTCAATCATGCAAGGTGCTGAGCCTTCTGGTCTCATCAAGCAAAGCACTTATGCAGAGCCTTTACTTAAGGACCCAGACCCATTGACTGCTCGTGTGTTTAAGATTAAGCCTCTGTCTAACTGCCTGGGCCAGAGTGCTCAGTGCACTAAATAAATAAATGGAGATATCCTATCTCCTAGAACGGACCTTGATAGGTCATCGAGTCCAGCCCCCTGCCTTCATTAGCAGGACCAAGCACTGATTTTGCCCCAGCTCCCTAAGTGGCCCATTCAAGGATTGAACTCACAATCCTGGGTTTAGCAGGCCAATGCTCAAACCACTGAGCTATCCCTCCCCCCACTGCAGGATCAAGCCCCTTTTCATCCTTGTGTTTTTAACTTCTCCTTCTATGGTTGGTTTGTTTAATTCACACTCGTTTGGAGAAATAAAATGAATGCCCTCTATTTTGGAACATCTACATTTTGACCCTTCTCAAGTACCCAAAGATAATTGAGAGCTTTTAAAAATAACATTGCTGGGCCTGATTCTGCTGTCACTCTAAAGCTGCTGTAAATCTGGAGTAATGCCAATGTAATCAACCCAGTGTAAAGCTAAAATAAATTAGAGGAGATTAAATCCTATCCCATATACATCTCCTTTGCCTTTTTCTTTCCTGTATTCCTGAGACCCAGAGAATTAGATCAGCAGTCTAAAGCTGAGTGCAAATATCTCCCATCCAAAGCAGAATTTACAACCCTCCTCCATTCTTTCTGTGACTAAGTTGTCAGGGTGAAATTGGAAATTCTCTGCAAAATGAAAAAAACTCTCAGATTCTAAAGCCAGTCACTGCTTCTCAGGATAGTCACCCATTCTGAAAGCATGATTGAGGTTCTGAGACCTTTTCCACTCGGTTCCCCAAAAACTCAGTTTGACTCCAGTCTCATCACTCAGGTTCCTTTATTTGTCATACAACAAAGTTGCAATGACAACTTTGATCAGATTCAAACTCGAGTGGATGCAGGATATATCACAGATCGAAAGTCATACAGCAAAAAATCTCCCTTATAATACATTGCATCATACACTTCATGATTTGGCTTAGTTTCTTTTCAGAAACCAATCCCTGTACAGCATGCTCTGTCCTTGCACTGTTCATACATAATTTGACCTCCTACCTTATTTTACACTTAGGTTTGTTTACCAATACAAGGATGTTCCTGCTGATGGTAGCTAGCCATTCTGACTCCAGGATACTGCTTGGTATGACAACCTAACTTTCCATTCACCTTCTCAGGCATGCCCTCTAAGAAATAAGGCAAGTTACTTATGGCATGCAGGCCTACAAGTATGGCCTACATTCTTTGTTCCCCAGATGTATACACTTACAATTCATCCTATTAAACACATATTGTTTGCTTGTGACCAGCTTATCAAGCAGTCCAGATCATGTTATAAAAGTGACCTGTCCTTTTATTTTACCAATCCCCTAATTTTTGTCTCTTCTGAAAACTTTATCAGTGACTGTTTCTTCTTGGCAATTGATAAAAATGTTAAACTAGAAAACCCTGAAAGTGTACAGGATTCTAGAACCCATTGATCTCTTCATTCTTCTGAAGGTCAATACAGGATAGGATCCCTTTTTGTTCCTATAAACAGCAAAGATAACAGACTATGAAATTAAAGGAATGAGCTGTGCTGGTGATACTGTTATGGATTTAAAAACCAACATTTACATTCCCCCAATAGCTTTAAAATAGTTGTGAAAATAAATTGTCAGTGAAAATGTATTGTCAATTAGCATGCATCATTATCTTGTAAGCAAGACATAAGAAGTAATTCTTTCGCTCTATTCAGCACTGACAATGTCTCACCTGGAGTACAGCGTCCAGTTCTGGGTACCACACATTGGAGGAAGATATGGTCAAGAAATTAGAGAAAGTCCAGAGGAGAGCAACAAAAATGATTAAAGGTCTAAGAAAATGTGACCTACAAGGAAAGATTGAAGTGGGGGGGAGAAGTGGGCCAGGGGCTAGTCTGAAGAAGAGAAGACTGACAGGGAGCATAACAGCTTTAATGTATGTACATAGTTGTATAGAGGAAGGTGACAAATTTGTTATCCTTAGCCACTGAGGACAGGACAAGAAGTGATGAGCTTAAACTGAAGCGAGGGAGATTCAAGATAAACATTAAGAAAAAAACTTCCGAACTGCAAAAGTGGTTCAGCGTTGGAACAAATGACCTAGGGAGGTTGTGGAATCTCTATCACTGGAGGTTTTTAAGAGCAAGTTAAACGCCTGTCAGGGATGTCCTAGATAACGCTTATCAAGGTCACTTCCAGTCCTACATTTCTGATTCTGTCATGCCAGAATATTGACAATGGTCTTGAAGCACTTGCAAACAGGAAGGGCATTTTGTATAAGTACTCTATTGATCCAATATGTTGTTGATGTTGAAAATATTTGTGGATGAGTGTATCCTGTGTATAAGCATTGTCTTGTGAAATTCCTCACAAGAACTCCAAAATTGTTCTGAATATCAAGGATGTTGGATAGTTTATCCAAGGGTCATAGGGTTTAAGGCCAGAAAGGACCATTGGATAAAATAGTCTGACAGTCTGTATATCACAGGCTATTATATTTCACTTAGTTCCCCTGTATTGAGCCCAATACTTTGTTTGGCTAAAGCATAGCTTAAGGAAATGCATCAAGTCTTGATTTGAGGAGATGGAGAATCCATCACTTCCCTTTGGATAAGGAAACAAACTTTGTGGGTGAAACAAACTTTGTCTAACAGTAAGGTATTACTATCCAATGGTAGGTCAGTGGTGGTCTCAATATCGTAGACTAGAATCAACATCACACCACCTTCTGTTGACGCTTTCAGGAGACTGAAATCTTGACTTGAGTGCTGAGAATGAATTACTCACTCCTAAAAGTGGGGTCCTTCTAGCATAGAGATGAAGCATGGTGGCAAACCAACACAAAAAAGTTTGCTGTACTGTTCTTTGGGGAAATATAGGACTTCAATCTAGCACCTGTTCATGAGCACTAACATTTATTATTAATAAACATAAAGATTAAAAAGCATGTAACCAACCAATGTATCAGTCATTTCATTATGGAGCATGTACAGAACACTGACAACTTCACTGTATCCCAGGGGAGCAATTACACACTAGAGATCATGAAATAGTTTTCCCTTCCTGTAGATAAATAATATAGGGTATGTTCAAAACTTTCTCATATAGTCTTCTCATTGTTTTAAACATGCAAAACAAAATTGCTTTATTGACTGTTGTCAATGCCACTTAGCACTTTGATATATCATATACATTGCTTGGTGGCTTATTGCTGCAGGGCTGCTACATGTCACTGTTTCAGAGCAGCGACTCATCATGTTGCTTATTCAAGAATGATGTGTTGATTACTTTAATGGGCTAATAATCCAGTAATAAATACCCTGTAATGGTATTCTCTAACGTTGTGGGATATGATCTGTAGAGCTGTAAAGCTGTGCAAGCAGCACAGTGCATTAATATATCTTTTACAATCTTTTGTTTTAGTTTTCCCTGAGTTTTTTTGTGTAGGCTTGATCTCTCGCTGCCTATCTAAGATTGCCTTAAAACAGTAGTTTTCAACCATCTTTTCATTTGTGAACCCCTAAAAATTTTTGAATGGAAATCTTCAACTTAGTCTGAGGCCCCCAGGGCTCTGCGGACCATAGGCTGAAAACCACTGCCTTAGCGTGTTGTGCTGGCTATTTGCACTATGCACATTTTGGACACGAGCAATAACTTTGTTTTACTGTTTGTTTTAGGTAATGATCCTGAGACAAGTAAATGTGAGAGGGGGTAGGAGCGGCATATGACTTAAGTGAAAACAGTGTTAAATTTAGCAAGTTTATAATAAACAAAGTTGATGTTCCTGGTATCTACATGAAAATATTAAATACAATTGAGTTTAATTTTTCCTTCTCTTGAACCTGGGGCAAAGGGAGGGATGTTTATATGAGCATGAAGCTTGTAATGACACATTACTTTTTCAACCTGGAGGAACCACCTTTAGAAGAGAGTAAATAAATATTTCTGTCTCCACAACCATCCAGTGCCGGGAGTCTTCTGAGGCTACCACCAAAGGAGTCTGGAGTTGTCTAATTTTTAATAAATAGGTGTTCATATACAAAAATCCAGGACGACAAACTCACTACACACAGGCCACTCGAAGTTGATGAATTTAATCTATTTGCATCCTTGAAGGGACTAGAACCAGCATCCGAGAAGTGAAAATGCTCCAAATCTCAGGGTTTCCTAATCTCTTTTCAGTGGAGCCCAACTGGGGATTAATTAGCGTCTAGGTGTGACTCACCTGCCAAATAGTCCAGCACATCTCTCCCTTTTGCTACTTCCTCTCCATTTCAGTCCCTCACTTTCACTTTATTTAATCTGGCTTTTAACTTTACATTGTACTTTTTCTTTGTAAAGTTTATTTTTATTCTCAGTTCTGGTTTCTTTGTTTTTTTGTTCTCCTTCTCCCCATTATCTTTCTACACTTTCCCCTCATTCTGTAGCTCTCCTCCCTATTCTGCCCTTCATAAGAAAGTACATGGTTTTTGGGGTGTTCTGTGATACCAAACACTGAGTGCTGCAGGAGTAGAGGAGAAATTTGGACTAGTATGCTGCTTCTGAAGACTGTGTAGGCATGCATACAGAGATGTTTCTCCACTGGCTATATTAGAGACCACCACAAGAAAGCCACTTGTCTTCCCTCTCTTCTCAACATGTCATCAACTGCTTTTACATGCAGCAGCAGGCTAGAACATAAGAACGGCCACATTGGGTCAGACCAATGGTCCATCTAGCCCCGTATTCTGTCTCCAACAGTGGCCAGCACCAGAATTTCAAGGGGAGCATACAGAACGGAAATTTTAGAGAGATCCACCCCATCTTCCCCTCCTGGTTTCTGGCAGTCAAAAGTTTTGGGTTGCAACCCTCACCATCTTGGCTAATAGCCATTGATGGATGTCTCCTCCATGAACTTCTCTAATTCTTTTTTGAACCAGTTATACTTTTGGCCATCATAAGATTCAATGACAGTGAGTTTCACAGGAGAATTGTGTTGTGGAAAAAGTACTTCCTCTTGTTTTATTAAACCTGCTGCTTATTAATTTCATCGGGTGACCTCTGCCTTTTGCATTGTGAGAGAGGCTGGTGAAATGCGGAAAAAGTGTTATTTACTCTATTTGTAATGGGAGACAGGTTGACATAGACATGTAGATTTTTCTCACCTCCCTTGCTCCTCTTCTCTTCCTCTGAATGATTTTACTTGTGATTCTACTACCCAGAGGGTCCTATTCCCCCAACTAAAGGCACAGAGCAATATCCAATTACCTTATTCTGACTGTACTATTAGGTTACCTTGTTACTTTTAGAAATGTCCACTGATAGAAAACCGGAGATCTTCTAATGCCTAATATATAAACCTAAGCTAATTAAAGAGTTACCATTTTATACTCAAACTTTCATTACCCAGCAGATGAGTTTAATGTTGTGTTTTTGTGCCTATTGTGTATATAAGAACTCAGTCATTGTTATTAGGTGGCATGTGGCTCAGGTTACATTTGCTGCAGTGGACACAATTTCAAAACCTTAATTTAACACTATCAGGAGTCTAAGATATTGCCTGTATATATGGTCATCATGATGTTGCCTTAGATAAGCATATTAAAGTCATTTCAGAACCAAACTGACAACTCATGAAACAATTTCAGATTATAAAATACCAGATTGGCAACACTGTGGGAGTAGAGCTGGAGGAATGCTGCAAAAATATTCATGGAAATATTAGTTTGAATAAAAGCTGCACATTTGCCTTGACAGTATTCATGGCCCCTTCCATTTTCATTCCGTGGACATTCATACAAGCAAAATACAAAAAAGAAGGATGGACCAGAGAACACCAAAAGACGATCACCTGTATAGTTATTTTAGGGTTCTCTGGATACTTTTCTGATGTGGCTTTTCTTTTTGTGCCTTAAATAGAACCTGCAATAGTGTCAGTCATCTACAGTCATATTAGCAAACTGCCCTTGGTCCATGACAAAACACAGTCTTATTTGCAATGTCTGTTTATAAATTGTTTAATGAAAATGCCATGATCTGCTGGCAAAGGATGATTATATTAATCAAATTTACCCATCATATTATTAGATGTAAAGTTGTGAATATGGATGTGGAAATTGGTGTTTCCTTTAAGTGTCTCTTAATTCCCAGAATCATCGTGACCCTATTTATGCAAATCATGGCAAATCAAGAACTGACTGCTAATTAAATGGCTACAAAACTGGAAGTAGAACATATGTAGCTATCTACTAAGCAGGCCATTTGTCTGTCTTTAAGCTGCATAGTCCTGGTTTTTAAATGGTTTGTCCCCCTGTCTGGTACTGAGACAAAAACAACACATGGTTTTCTTTGGTGTCACAGATGAGGGATGTCATTTTAAAGAGCATTCTGTTCCACCCTTCACATGCACAGAGGACACCTTTTAAAGAACATACTGTCCTGCTTCTGCCAGCATGCCCTCCCTCACATATGTGTGCAAGGTCACGCTAGCGTGGGTAGGGAGAGGTGAGCTTCAAAAGGGCATACTGCATGTGAGGTCAGAGAATTGGGAGTGGAGTCACACTTTAAGGGGAGGGCCCACACTGATCCCAGAAGTACTGGAATCTCCAGTTTTCTGGAGGTATATGAGTGGCCACCCTATTATGTACAGGCTTACTTTTGATGAGTTGGAATTGACAGGAAGGGAATCCAGATCAGATAGCATTTACTGGTACTATGGAGGTAAAGGCTTCTGGCATTGTAACTGCATAACCAATGGGAAGGTATTAAGCTCATCAAGGAATCTAGAGATGCTGATATGATGGGATCGCTATCACCAACTATCATTAGGATGAATAATGTACAAAATTAAACCTGACAAACTTCATTCTTGCTAATTCAGAAAAACTTGATACTTGCATAGTACATTGAGAACAGGGGCATAGGGTAACTGAAAGATGAGGTAAAGTGATGAGGTCACTGTAAGAAACTTTTATCAATGTAGACGAATGTTTAGGCACAATTTGGCAAGTTCCTTTCCATGTGACTGAATGCTCTCTTCTACAAGGGTTGCCAAGGATCCCAGTGGATTCTAGTCCTTGTGAGAAATTCAACCTTACATTGTCAGTCTGTTTTAGAGAATTTTAAACCTGTTCCATCTGACTTAGCTCCCACTACAAGACATGTCTCCTTGTCTACATATAAGACACAATCAGACCATCTGGAAACCTATATAGCATCAGACTATATGAGTACCTAGAATATGTGAACTTGGATATAGTTATAGAACTAATAAAACAAGAGGAGAAACTGGCTGTAATGATTACAGTAGGCAGAGCTGTACTTTGAAGCATTCCTCTGAGCATATTTTGTTACTTCCTGTAAACCAGCAGTTACAAGGGATTTTTCTCTTCTACCTGTGTTTATTTGTACTCTATCAATATTTGTTAACGAAATAAGCAAACGTTAAGCAAGGAGTGTTGCATAATTGCTGTGCAGAAACAAACATCCACTGAATAACCAAGCATTTCCTCAGTAAATAGGGAGAGTACAATGGTGCTGCTATTTGCTTCATCAGTAATTCCCTTTCAAGTGTCATACAAGACCACACTGACTTGACCTTGTGGACCCTTAAGGAAATTAATTTATACAAGTCATTTAAAAGACCAGTGACTAATCTCCATCAGTTCCCTTCTGATGCACAGTAGACATCTTAAAATTGTACTGTATACAATATACATCTAAAAGTCAAAGAAAACAGATGCTTTCAAAATGGACTACGTGTATGTACAAAATAATTGAATTGACCAATCATTTTCTATATATTTGACATATTTGTGTTCAGATGAGGTTTTTCTTTGACAACTTAGCTTCTCATTATGCCCGATCTTACAGTGAGGTGATGCTGAAGGATAGTGTTGTGGTTAAGTCACTAGATTGGTACTCAGATCATTCATTTTCTAGATCTGCCACTATCTTCTTGTGTGACCTTGGACAAGCCGCTTAGTCTCCTTGTGCCTCCATTTTGCCATCTGTAAAATTAAGAAAATGTGTTTTGGGATGTGGGTTTTTTTTTTTTTTTGGTCTCTTGTTTTAGGTTGGAAGCTCCTTGAGGAGGGAGGCCTCTCACAATATGACTTGTCCTGTGCATAGGGCAATGAGGCCCCAGTCTCAATTTGGGCTCTTAGGGACTACAATAATACAAACAAAATCTTTGATATTGTTATCTGTTGCTAAGGAAACAAATGTGATACCACAAATTCAGTATTATGGGTGACTTTAGGCAGAAAGGAAAAAATGGGCTGGGAAGTTGCCAGTGCTTCTCTACATCCCTTCCCCCCACCCCCAAGTAATAAGTGTGGCAAAATAAAAAATATTAGATGCAATTAATGTATGGCTAAATTAAGTCAGATTTATTCTATGGTCTCATCCACTGTGAGTGTCGCACTTGAACGATGCAGAGGCTTTCCTCCCCTCAAGTAGCTTTTGTTTTCCTTTACTTTGCTACTCAAACAGGACTGCAGTTATTTTTTTTAAATGGATTGTGATCAAAATACTACTTTTACTCTTTCAGAGACTTATTTGGTCTTTGTGACTACCCAACAACCTCAGTGAACCAATTGGCACAGTGTGTAGTATAACAGACTGGCGATGCTTACTAATACACCTCTACCTTGATATAACGCTGTCTTCGGGAGCCAAAAAATCTTACCGCGTTATAGGTGAAACCACGTTATATCGAACTTGCTTTGATCCACCGGAGTGCGCAGCCCCCGGAGCACTGCTTTACCGTGTTATATCCGAATTCGTGTTATATTGGGTCGCGTTATATCGAGGTAGCGGTGTACCAGCCTTTATTTAAAAAAAAACAAAAAGCACTTGCCAATTAATTTAACTCTTTAAAGCTGCTGTATAAAGGCCTCCATTTACTAAAGTAGATAAGCAACTTTTCCGTGCTTAAGTTGAACATAAATTGTGCTTCTGCTAAGTTGTGCTCCATATTGAACGACAGTTTTTAATATTATGCAAAGTACACAAACATCATTTGCAGTATCATTACTGAAGGAGGTAAATCCTTGGAAGGCGTGGTCTCACTTACATGAAGCTCATGCTGATTTGTGCATGCATACATCTAAGTCTTTTACAGCTTCCTTTGATAACAAAGTTGTTGTTTTTTTCTCCTGCTCTTAACAGGAGTGATTGCTGTGTGAAGAATAAAATTGACAGTTTAAAAAGATTAATTCATCTTTCCTGGTCTATAACAGTGGTTTTCAAAGTACTGGGTCACGGAATGCAAGGCACTGGGTCGCTTTGCTCAGCACCCAGGGCCATTGGCAGCTGGCCAGTAAAAACTAGTAGTCTCTACCTGTTCTCACACTGCGCTACGCCACAGAAGCGGCCAGCAGCAGGTCCAGCTCATAGGCAGGGGGGCCATAGGAGCTGGGGAGGGGGTGCTGCCCTGATCCCCCCCAAACCTGGACCCCCTTCCTGCACCCCAGCCCCCTCATCCCCAGCCCCACCCCAGAGCCTGCACCCCCAGCCCAGAGGCCTGACCCCCTCCTGCACCCCAACCCTCTGCCCCCTCCCACACCACAAACCCCTCATCCCCAGCTCTGTTGGGTCATGGGCATCAGCAATTTTCTTCAACTGGATCGCCAGAAAAAAAAGTTTGAAAACCAGTGGTCTATAATATCTTTTTCCCTTCTCCCCTCTCCCTCGGTCATCTCTTTTTTCCAAGCTGAATAGTCCCAGTCAATCTCTCCTCTTATGAGAGCTGTTTCATATCCCTAGCCATTTTTGTTGTGTTCTCTGTACCTTTGCATTTCTCATATCTTTTTTTGAGATGGGGTGACCAGAACTCCACATGGTATTCAAGGTATGGTTGTATCATGGATTTATATAGTGGCATTATGATATTCTGTCTTATTATCTATCCTTTTCCTAATGGTCCCTAACATTCTGTTAGCTTTTTTTCTCTGCTGCTGCACATTGAGCAGATGTTTTTAGAGAACTATTCATAATGACTCCAAGATCTTTCATGAGTGATTACAGCTAATTTAGACCCCATCATTTTGCATGTACACCTCTACCCCGATATAAAGCTGTCCTCAGGAGCCAAAAAATCTTACTGCGTTATAGGTGAAACCACGTTATATCGAACTTGCTTTGATCCACTGGAGTGCGCAGCCCCCGGAGCTGCTGCTTTACCATGTTATATCCGAATTCATGTTATATCGGGTCGCGTTATATCGGGGTAGAGGTGTATATTTGGGATTGTTTTCCAATGCGCATTACTTTGTATTTATCAGTCTTTAATTTCATCTGCCATTTTGTTGCCTAGTCACCTAGTTTTGTGAGATTCCCTTTGTAACTCTTTGCAGTCTGCTTTGGACTTAAAAGAATTAGATAAATCAAGGATGATAGGTCTATCAATGGCTATTAGCCAAGATGGTCAAGGATGCAACCACATGCTCCCGGTGTCCCTAAACCTCCAACTGCTAAGAGAGTCTGGCGCTGGGCAATGTCAGACAGGATACTGGGCTACACGGACCATTGGTCTGACCCAATGTGGCCGTTCTTGTAAGTCTCTACATCAGCCAAAGTCACCTTTTCTTGCATTTCATAATAATTATCAGGCCGTATTCTGGGCCTGATGTCTGAAACTGTGTGTATGGCATAGCCAAACAATCATTAGCAATGATATACCAATCGTCACCTAATTACTGTAAATGTATGTGCTAGTCCTATAATTATGCATACCTATGACAGGAAACTGGCTGTTTGCATAACAGATTAGCCAGTGTGTGGAGTAAGGGCCTGACTCTTCAGAAGTACTGAGCAACCACAGCTCCCACTTGATGCCAGGAGCCACAGCACAGGATATGCAGCCCGGAGAGAGGGGGAACTCTAACTTATGGGAGCCTTATCACTGCTGCCTATAGCCTTGTAGATGTACCAGAATGGCGTCAGCAAGGTGTTAGTGTGGCCTTCTTTGGCTCCATCTGCAGCATAACCTTAACACAGGGCTTGCAGTGAGCCTTGGGACAAGGGATGAGTTAATGTAAGTAAGGGCCAATGCAGCTCCTCTGCAAGGGGCACAGGAGACTTACCCCAGCAGTCTACTGCTGGTGGCACAGAGGAGTTGGCGTTGGGGCAGATTCCTTCTCCGTGTCCATGCTGTTGCATGTTGAACACCACCAAGTGCCAGTATGTTGTTCCTCAAACACTGTCCCTGTGGGTCTTTTCGTCTTCCCTTTTTACTCTGAACTTGTCTCCTCTCTCCTTGATGAGAGGGATTTCCTTCCAAATCAATTATTTTTGCACTTCTCTGCTTATACTTGTACTGAGACATATACAGATACAAAAACAATCACCCCAAAAAACAGTGATTCTCCACACCTAGAACAGCCTCTTTTGGACCTGCAAGATTTATAATTAAAATCTAGCAAAACCTAACGCAGTAAGTGGACACTTATTGTATGTGGCTGTTTTGAGTTTTTTGACAGTGGAGGGATCTGAGGGATCTGCTGAACTTTGGACCCAGCTGTCTACACCCTCTCTGCATTTTCATTTCGGTAGGTTGTTAATCATGGCCAAGATGGGTTTTACAGGAGAGGAGGGGAGAGCTGAGCTGTCTGACTCAAGAGTACCAATGATCCCCAGCATGACTGTCTCTTTTTGTCTGTTTTTCAAAGTAATAATTGCCCTGTTCCCTCAAAATGGGAATAATGACTGACAGGAAAAGAGAAGTGTTGAAAACAAGTATAGAACTTACAAAAAAATAGCTGTCAGAACAGCTTGAGAACAATGCCATGTATAAAACCCTAGAGTGACATGGACAGGACAACAATGAGACATATACCGTATATAATATAAAATATAATATATTTTAAAGACAGAGGCTCCAACTTTATTTAAGACTATTACATAACTGGAATAATCACCCCAACCCTACCACCCAGCTGTGTTCCAGAGCGAGTGTGAAGGCCATGCCCCCACTTTACCCTCAGCCCTGCCAAAGGACTCTGACGGGAAGCCAGATCCCAACTTGTTCCCCACTTCCATGCTAGGAAGTGTGCGGCGGCAGAAGCTGCACAAGACATAGAGGCAGACTCCCTCCACAGGCAATGCCATTCCCAGGACCAATGCCCAAGCAGCTCAGTGGGTTACAGGGATCTCTGATCAGACCCTTTCTGACCCACCTGGAGTCTGCTGTAATTTAACCCCCTTTCTCCCCCACCCACAAACAGCTGGATGGAAATTGGAAAAAACCCATGCAGGAATTTGCCAGTTTTTCCATGAGGGGGAAAAACCCTTTCCTACCCCGAAACTGGCAGTGGGTCTAGTCCCCAGTAGCAACAGAGATCCAGCAACTAGGTGGGGGCTCATACAGGGAGCCCACAATGTCTACCTTGCCCAGGAAGAAAACTATATTAAGCCCTTACACTCCACCACGAGCAAATGGGTTTCAATAGCCGAGCCCCCGCATAACCCCCAATGGCAACAGCAGTGGCTGGGACAGTCCCTGGAGCCCAGGCCCCAGATGCAGCATGTGGCACACCCATCCCCATGCTCTGTCCCAAGGAAGGAAGAGGGAGAGCAGAGGGAAAGAGAAGGATCCCCAACACATTAAGGAAAGGGGGATAAGAAAAGGAGAAGGGGCACATGGAATACTGCCTCCGCTGTTCTCAATTGGGATCTCCATTGCTCCTGGACCTATCACAGTTGTACCCTGGCTAGTGGGGTAAGCATTCTATTCATAAGCATATCTAATGGATATGTGGGGCACAGGAGGTACATTACACCAAAAACTCCATCCTAATATCACCCGTCTCCATGGAACTCTGCCAGTTCCCTTATTTAGCTGTAGATTCTTGTTATTCCCATATGAAATCTACAATGTCCGCACTTAAAATGTGTCTTCTCTTTTGAAAGACTCCACAGATCAGAGAGAGATTAAGTGGGAATAAATTTAGAACATTTTTTGACCAGTTTAAGAGAAATTATCAATTCTAAGTGTGACACTGTTTGACCATTGTCTGACAAATAAAATTTTAATTTGTTATTTCAAACTGTTGTCACAAATTCACTTGAAGTTCACATTGCTTAGAACTGAAGTTGATTTGAGGCATCTCTGGGATTCACAAGTTTTAACAACACTCCATCCACACACAGGCATGATACTATAAACCTAAAATGCACTCAATGTTTTTGTAACTGCTGTGTGTGTCATTTTACAAGAGTCCAGTAGAAAGGCACAACTACTTTTTGTCTTTTTCCAGAAGTCACCAGTCCTCCAGGTTATGTAGAGTTCATTACTATGTTCTTTGGATGTACAAGAACGCCACAGTATTTGATCTGATCTGTTTTTTACTGAGAATTTCTCTCACACATGTAAATCAGATCTTCATCTTTAGACAGCTTTCAACAAAATCGTCTTTTCCACTTTTGATAAGACATGCTGTGCTCAGTTTTCACACTTTTTCGGGATTGATTTATTCTGCTTTGAATGATACCGCTGGAGCCCAGAGCCTCATCAAAAATAAATTGCTCTTTAGGCTGACAGAGGTCTAGGGCCCAGTTTCTTTATTAGAAGGTTCACTCCATGATTTAACTATTCTTTCTTCAATCCGCTGCTGCTTGAAATTGACTAAAAGTTTCTCTCTGCTGACAATATATAATATGATTTGTAAGACATAAAATAAGCAATATTTACAGTATCTCCTAAACACTCCATGGTTCACTAATATAACACAGTATAGTTGATGTTTTTATATTTCTTCTTAATCAAACTTGTCAAAGTGCACAGAATTATTTTAATCCTCCTTATCTAGATTATTTACATTTTTGTTGACACATTAGATTATATAGTTTACATGAAATACAATACATTTATTTACACTTCTGCCCTTTCATTTCTAGTATGTTTGTGTATAAACCTGCTTTATCATGTAACATATATAAAAATATTCTAGGAACATCTAAAGCAGTTACAACAATAGACTAATATCACTGGGTCAACATGCAGTGTCAATTGTCTTTGTAGGGATAAAGTCTTAAATGGAAAGCTGAAGATTAACCTTATTTGTAACTAAATATTGTGTTCATCACTGACAAAAACGCCCCAAGCATTTTGTATGGTTGGTAGGAAGCAAAGGTTAGTCGTGTATAGCCAGTTCTGAGAATCAGGACAACTGTGTTCTGTTCCTAGTCTGGCACTAGCTTGCTGTGTGACTATGGACAAGTCCCTTAATCTCTGTGTCAAAACATTCTCCTTGTGGAAAATGGGTCTAACAGTATAGTACCTCCTCAGGGGACTTTTAATACTCAGGGCTTTGAAATACTGATGGAAGATAGATTTGCAAAATATTGTTATCACAACATACCCTGGTAACATTTTTTAAAAAATCTGCGGGAGCAGTAAACACACAGCATACAGAACTTGCAATAGATTTTACTGTTTGGAGTTTCATAATATGCTTCAGAAGTTAATGCCTTTCCAAAATTTTAGTTTATATTGGTATAAGGAGCTGGTGATTTAAGTAGCTTGAGAAATGAATCTATTATTCTAAACCCAGAGAACAGTTCCATTTTGAATTATTCTGGTTTTGTTGACCAGAATTTGGGGAGACTCTTGACACTAGGGGTTCTGTTCAGCTCCGTGTGAAGTGGATCCAGATCCCTCTTGGTTAGTGAAAACCAGTGAAGAGTCTCTGCCAATTGTGCCTTAGAGGAAATCTCCAGGTAGGTCATGGTAGGATCCATAGATCTAGGCCCATGGGACCCACAAAACATGTATAAAAAGGATCTATGGAAAGGTCTGTGAAGAGAGCGTGTTGTCCTCCACAGAGACTGGGAAGCACAAGGGGTCATTGGCAGGATAGGGGGAAGGAGTTTCATTGCACAGCTTCTTCTTTACTCTATCCTAGTCTTGCAGCTTCGTTCTGCACCTGGGTTGTGCTTCCTAGCAGACACTCTGCTATGACTGCAAGTGCTGGCTGCAGACTGCCAACATACAAAAGGGGAAGCAGCCAGAACCTGAGCCAGGGATGTCAGATTGGTGAGCACTTCTTTACAAGAGAATCAAATGGGAGCCACTCATGGTCAAACGAAAGGATTACCATACTGCAAAGTCATTGTTTCAGTTGGTGAGTTGGAAGTTGCTCTTCCCATTGAGGAGAGGAAAAATCTTTGGTCTAGAATCTCAGCTTGCCTTTGATGTTCTTCACTAAGCAGTGTGAAAGGAATAGCTTATATGGGAATACAGACTTTATAAAATTGAAAAATTTATATTTCAAATAGGTTTCATCTTGATCCTTTTCTCTAGCAAGATGAAGATTCCAGAAGGTAAGTAGCTTGACCTATAAGCCCAGTTCCAAGTAGAAAGATTACTGTAGTTGTCTTGTTTGAAGAAACTAATTTAGAACTTGTTAATTCTGCTGATGAATGTTGAGTGACTACTTTTGCTGCTATGTTATTTTTTCAACCATTTATTTTATAAGGTTTTATATTGAGCTTTCTATAAGATAGTGACATAATCCTTTCTCCCAGTTAAAGACAGTCCCAGCTTCCCTTAATGTGATCTCATGTATATGTTTATTTTATATGTATATTTATTATTTATATTTATTATTATTTTTTTTGGGGGGGTGTTCCAATTTGAACCTGATATTACCAAGTTGCATAGCTCCAAGGTAGGCTCACACCTGAATTGTCTATTGTCCTTGGGCAGAGGTACTGAAAAGATGATTCAGTGAAGTTTGCCAACCATAAGAATCTAGAGTAAGGTAAAGAATCCTCACCATATCGGTCCACAAGGGAAGACTGGTGTTTTGGAATCTCCAAGGCTGTTCACCTTTGGGAGAGCAAGTCACTGGCAACATCATAAATAGGCCACTTCTGCTTTCATCCCGTCTCTCCCAGTCCTCGGAGAAGGCCTGCTAGCAGGAAATGCTGTGCCAGCAGAACATCACCATGTTGTTTGTTTTCCTTAACTGGGAAATGTCCCAGCCCTTTTGGCCTTTCTATTTTTAGATTATGTAACTGAATGTGTGGTTTGGGATTGTCATCTGTAACTTCTGTTAAATCAGAGTTGTCAAACTTCTATTTATCAAAAGTATGCTCAAAGTTTGTATTATGCAGGTGGGAGCAGAGAGGAAAGGATTAGCCACCACATTAGTATGAATTCTAAAAAATAAGGCTTTATAATTGGCTCAGAGGTTGTGATACATTTTATAATTCTTTGTTTTCACTATTAGGGATACTTAATCATTCAGATTATAGATTTCATTCACTTTTGTAAAATTCTTTAGCTGGGATTTACATCCAAACACATTGACTTCCATGACTTTTGAGTCACACCATTGGTGCAGATACTTGGTTTAGAACTGGGTAAATGATTGACAAACTTTAACTTGACGAGCTCAAGTTAAATCAATCAGATTTAATGTTGAAGTGTTCTCATTTCCATAAACAACATTGTTGTTATAAAGAACATGTCTAACACAAAAATTAAGCTTTTCACAGCTTCTAAAAGAAATAGAAACAATTCTCAAGTTGATTGTTGAATTCAGTCTTCATCAACGATGTGCTCTTTTAAAAAAAAAACTGTTGAGAAGCCCTTATGCAGCTTTATTCTAATCAGATGACTAATCCAAATACTGTACCATTAAAATACAGGGATAATTTTCAGTCATTCTTAGTCACTGCATAAATAGAAAGGGAATACCAAATAGTGTAGGTGGTGGGACAAGGAAGAAGAGAAGAGCAGCTAGTTCTGCAAGAAGAGGGGAAGAGCCAGTGGAGAGTCACAGAGTTCAGAGCCCCAGGAAGATACTGGCAGAAGATTGAAAGGCAGAATAAAAGACAAGTGGACTTGCAGCCAGAAAGAACAGGGAGAAGGCCAGAGAATCATGCCATCACTAGGAAAAGGCAGGTTTATGAGTGGGGACTCCCTACTAAGAAGTACAAACTATCACCAAGGTTGATCCGGAGAACAGAAGGATGTGCTGTCTGCCAGGAGCTAAGATATGGGATGTGGACCTGAGGCTTAAGAGGATCCTAAGGGTAGCAGGAAAAAATCCATTGATTATCCTTCATGTGGGAACAAATGAGACAGCTAGATTCTCACTGGAACATATCAAGGGAGACTACACTAGGCTGGAGAAGACACTTAAGGAAATGGAGGCTCAAGTGATCTTCAGTGGGATTCTGCCTGTCCCTAGAGGAGGAGAATGAAAGTGAAACAAGATTATGATGATCAACAGATGGTTCAGGCAGTGGTGCTATAAAGAGGACTTTGGGATGTGTGACCACTGGGACGCATTCATGGACAGAGGACTTGTGGGATGAACTCCACCTGAGTAGGGAGGGAAATAGACCTCTGGGATGAAGATTGGCACAACTCATTAAAAGAATTGTAGTAGTAGAGCTTAGATGGTTTAGATGAAGGTTACCCAATATCTTAACTAAGACATTTTTAATGCTCAAAAATGAGTGGTTAGTACCTCTTCCCACACCATTTTTAATTTTCATGCAACTCTGCACTTCTGAGTTCTGGATGGAGTTAGTAGTGTTGAGATACTGTAAGAGAGGGTGTTTTCTCTTGTCTAACCAAGGTTTGAAATCTAGAAGCCTCTGTTCATTGGCTAAGCTATCAGGAAGGCCAGGGCTTTATAAAGCAGTAAGCAAGTGACCAGGGAGCTTTATGAACAGGGGCCACTAACAGGGAGTTTCGAGACTGAGTTTGGAAGGGGACTGGGAAGGGGGCGAGGTGCACTTGCCATTCTTTAAAACCTTTAACCTAAACTATAATCAAATCATCTTGATTTAAACAAAAATCCTATCATTAACCTAGGTAGCTGTAGGAGAGAATGCAGGCAGAAGCCCAGCAGCAGATTGGGGGCTATCAAGTTTTATTGCACTGAATGCAGCATGTATGATTACCTTCCCTGTGGGCGGGTGGTGTATTGTGCATTCAGTGCAAGGAGCTCCTGGCCCTCAGAGACCAAGTACGGGCTTTGGAGGCCAGGGTAGCGGAACTGGAGGAGCTCAGGGAGGCAGAGAGGTATGTTGATGAGGCTTTCTGGGACACTGTAGATTTGTCCCACCTCCGGTCAGACAGCCCCAGCGCTGTTAAGAAGGATGAAAGGCTCAGGGAAGGAGAGCAGTCAACGGGAGCAGAGGGAAACCTTCCCATAGTTGGGACCCTCCTTCCAGATGATGTTGGGGTATCCTCTCGCACTGAGGTTACCTCTCCGGAGGCGGGAACTCCAGTAATTAGGAAAAGGCAGGTGTTAGTAATGGGAGATTCAATCATTAGAAACATAGATAGCTGGGTTCGTGATGACTGGGAGAACCATATGGTGACTTGCCTGCCTGGTGCGAAGGTTGCAAATCTCTCAAGGCATCTAGATAGACTTATGTGTAG
This sequence comes from Emys orbicularis, assembly GCF_028017835.1. Classification (NCBI taxonomy): domain Eukaryota; kingdom Metazoa; phylum Chordata; order Testudines; family Emydidae; genus Emys; species Emys orbicularis. The sequence continues at coordinate 89,304,466 of NC_088687.1, read as the reverse complement.
TGCTGGGGTGGAGCTGGTGGTCATGGTACATGTAGGTACCAATGCCATAGGGAAGGGTACGAGAGACGTCCTGGAGGCCAAATTTAGGTTGCTAGGAAAGAGACTGAAATCCAGGACCTCTTTGGTAGCATTCTCAGAAATGCTTCCAGTTCCACGCACAGGGCCAGGTAGGTAGGCAGAGCTTCAGAGCCTCAATGCGTGGATGAGATGATGGTGTAGAGAGGAAGGTTTTAGATTTATTAGGAACTGGGGAAACTTTTGGGATAGGGTTAGCATATACAGGAAGGATGGGCTCCACCTAAACCAAAGTGGATCCAGACTGCTGGCACTTAACATTAAAAAAATTTTAAACTAAGAGATGGGGGAAAGCCGATTGCTGCAGCAGAGCACATGGATCGGACAGAGCCTTCTCTTAGAGGAGAGTCTATTGATAGAGATTCTCTAGGTTCTAGTCAGGAGAAGGGGATGGAAGAGGATAAAGTATGGGCCAGATCAGACAAGAAACATTCACATAAAAAAGAATCTGACACTTCAGAAAAAGGCAGACAAATAAACGGTGACAAGTTTTTAAAGTGCTTGTACACAAATGCTAGAAGTCTAAATAATAAGATGGGTGAACTAGAGTGCCTCGTGTTAAGGAGGATATTGATATAATAAGCATCACAGAAACCTGGTGGAGTGAGGACAATCAATGGGACACAATCATTCTGGGGTACAAAATATATTGGAAGGACAGAACAGGTCATGGGGGGGGGGCAGGAAGTGGCACTATATGTGAATGAAAATGTAGAATCAAATGAAGTAAAAATCTTAAATAAATCCACATGTTCCATAGAATCTCTAAGGATAGTATTTCAATGCTTTAATAAGAATATAACAGTAGGGATATATTATCGACCACCTGCCCAGGACAGTGATAGTAACAATGAAATGCTAAGGGAGATTAGAGAGGCTATCAAAATCAAGAACTCAATAACAGTGGGGGATTTCAATTATCCCTATATTGACTGGGTACATGTCACCTCAGGACGAACTGCAGAGACAAAATTTCTCGATACTTTAAATGACTGCTTCTTGGAGCAGCTGGTACAGGAACCCACAAGGGGAGAGGCAATTCTCAATTTAGTCCTGAGTGGAGCGCAGGATCTGGTCCAAGAGGTAACTATAACAGGACCGCTTGGAAATAGTGACCATAATATAATAACATTTAATATTCCTCAACAGCCCAACACTGTGGCATTTAATTTCAGAAAGGGGAACTCTGCAAAAATGAGGAGGTTAGTTCAACAGAAATTAAAAGGTACAGTGACTAGAGTGAAATCCCTGTAAGCTACATGGACACTTTTCAAAGACACCATAATAGGGGCCCAACTTAAATATATACCCCAAATTAAAAAACACAGTAAAAGAACTAAAAAAGAGCCACCGTGGCTTAACAACCATGTAAAAGAAGCAGTGAAAGATAAAAAGGCATCTTTTAAAATGTGAAAATCAAATCCTAGTGAGGTAAATAGAAAGGAGCATAAACACTGCCAAATTAAGTGTAAAAATGTAATAAGAAATGCCAAAAAGGTGTTTGAAGAACAGCTAGCCAAAAAATCAACAGGTAATAACAAAATGTTTTTTAAGTACATCAGAATCAGGAAGCCTGCTAAACAACCAGTGGGGCCCCTGGACGATCAAGATAAAAAAGGAGCACTTAAAGACGATACAGTCATTGCGGAGAAACTAAATGAATTCTTTGCTTCAGTCTTCATGGCTGAGGATGTTAGGGAGATTCCCAAACCTGAGCTGTCCTTTGTAGGTGACAAATCTGAGGAATTGTCACAGATTGAAGTGTCACTAGAGGAGGTTTTGGAATTAATTGATAAACTTAACAGTAACAAGTCACCGGGACCAGATGGCATTCACCCAAGAGTTCTGAAAGAACTCAAATGTGAAATTGCGGAACTATTAACTATGGTTTGTAACCTGTCCTTTAAATCAGCTTCTATACCCAATGACTGGAAGATAGCTAATGTAATCCCAATATTTTAAAAGGGCTCTAGAGGTGATCTTGGCAATTACAGACCGGTAAGTCTAACATCAGTACCAGGCAAATTAGTTGAAACAATAGTAAAGAATAAATTTGTCAGACCCATAGAAGAACATAACTTGTTGGGCAAAAGTCAACATGGTTTCTGTAAAGGGAAATCATGTCTTACTAATCTATTAGAGTTCTTTGAAGGGGTCATCAAATATGGACAAGGGGGATCCAGTGGACATAGTGTACTTAGATTTCCAGAAAGCCTTTGACAAGGTTCCTCACCAAAGGCTCTTACGTAAATTAAGTTGTCATGGGATAAGAGGGAAGATCCTTTCATGGAGTACTGGTTAAAAGACAGGGAACAAAGGGTAGGAATAAATGGTAAATTTTCAGAATGGAGAGGGGTAACTAGTGGTGTTCCCCAAGGGTCAATCCTAGGACCAATCCGATTCAACTTATACATAAATGATCTGGAGAAAGGGGTAAACCGTGAGGTGGCAAAGTTTGCAGATTCTACTAAACTGTTCAAGATAGTTAAGACCAAAGCAGACTGTGAAGAACTTCAAAAAGATTTCACAAAACTAAGTGATTGGGCAACAAAATGACAAATTAAATTTAATGTGGATAAATGTAAATTAATGCACATTGGAAAAAATAACCCCAACTATACATACAATATGATGGGAGCTAATTTAGCTACAACTAATCAGGAAAGCGATCTTGGGCTAGGTCTACACTACGGGGGGGGGGGGGGGGGTCGACCTAATATACGCAACTTCAGCTACATGAATAGCGTAGCTGAAGTTGCGTATTTTAGGTCGACTTACCTGGCTGTGAGGACGGCGGCGAGTTGACCGCTGCCGCTCCGCCGTCGACTCCGCTTCCGCCTCTTGCCGCGGTGGATTTCCGGAGTCGACAGCAGAGCGATCAGGGATCGATTTTATCGCGTCTTCACTAGATGCGATAAGTTGATCCCCAATAGATTGGGGAGTGAAGACGTGCCCTTGGAGTCGTCATGGATAGTTCTCTGAAGAAGTCCATGCAGTGTGCAGCGGCAGTCAAAATCATTAAAAAAGGGATAGAGAATAAAACGGAGAATATCTTATTGCGTACAGATGTGGTCTCCTCATCTCAAAAAAGATATACTGGCATTAGAAAAAGTTCAGAAAAGGGCAACTAATATGATTAGGGCTTTGGAACGGTCCCATATGAGGAGAGATTAAAGAGGCTAGGACTTTTCAGCTTGAAAAAGAGGAGACTAAGGGGAGATATGATAGAGGTATATAAAATCATGAGTGGTGTGGAAAAAGTGAATAAGGAAAAGTTATTTACTTGTTCCCATAATATAAGAACTAGGGGTCACCAAATTAAATTAATGGGCAGTAGGTTTAAAACAAATAAAAGGAAGTTCTTCTTCACACAGCGCACAGTCAACCTGTGGAAATCCTTGCTTGAGGAGGTTGTGAAGGCTAGGACTATAAGAGGGTTTAAAAGAGAACTAGATAAATTCATGGAGGTTAAGTCCATTAATGGCTATTAGCCAGGATGGGTAAGGAATGGTCAGGGCCGGCTCCAGGGTTTTGGCCGCCCCAAGCAGCCAAAAAAAAAAGAAAAAAAAAAAAAGCCGCGATCGCGATCTGCGGCGGCAATTCGGCGGGAGGTCCTTCGCTCGGAGCGGGAGTGAGGGACCGTCCGCCGAATTGCCACCGAATACCTGGACGTGCCGCCCCTCTCCGGAGCAGCCGCCCCAAGCACCTGCTTGCCAGGCGGTGCCTGGAGCCGGCCCTGGGAATGGTGTCCCTAGCCTCTGTTTGTCAGAAGGTGGAGGTGGATGGCAGGAGAGAGATCACTTGATCATTATCTGTTAGGTTCACTTCCTCTGGGGCACCTGGCATTGGCCACTGTCGGTAGACAGGATACTGGGCTGGATGGACCTTTGATCTGACCCAGTATGGCCATTCTTATGTTCTAATGTTGTAGTGCAAAAAAAAGAATGGGGATGAAAGAGAATGGGCTTTGTGGACTTGTCACATAGGCCCTCAGATACTATGGTGATAATCATGGTATTAGAACCTGAATAGAACAGCCTTTTGTATTAACAAGGAGTAGAAATAAACTGAATCAAGGGAGGTAGGAGAAGGAGCTGGTAGGCCTGGCTGATCTAAGGGATATGAAATGGGACTGTGTGTTGGGATATTTTGGTCCTTTTCCCAACTTTGTAACTAATTTGTGGCCTATGGTGGTCACTTCCTTTCCATGCCCCTTTGTTTCTCCTCCCATCCTTTATATCACTTGTATATTTAGATGACACACTCTTTGGGAAAGGGACTGTCGCTCACTATGCCTTTGTATAGCACCTAGCATAATGGGGCCATAATCACTGTTGGAGCTTGAAGGTCCTATTGTAATGCAATTAGTAATAGGCCAATTTAAAGAGGGAAATAATAACTTAGAATGAAAACAAAATAAGAATGGGAGGTTGGTGCTAATGTAGGCGGGAGATATTGAGAATACCTCAGAAAGTTGACCCCAGAAGAGAGCAGTGGAGGTGAGGCTTCCAAGTGGCCTAGAGTGGCTGTGCAGGCTGCAACCAAAGTGGGCTCAAAGGAACTGTGGGGCCACAGTCAAGCAGTCACTGCCTGGGGCTTCAGGGATAAGGACTGGATTCCTAGCAGGTGAAAGAGGTAGCACTATGGATAGAGCAGTTGCTGGCAAGGAGTGGGGGAGTCAGAGGGAGCTCCTAACTGTCTGCTGGGACTGAGTAGCAGGGGCCCTGGAGTAAAGGTTCCGGAGCAGCTGGGAAATGGCCCAGGGAAATGTATTGAACAGTTGGAGGGGACGCTGCATGTGGCTGCTAACTACGGGGTCCCTGGGTTGGGACCCAGATTAGTGGGTGGGCCTGGGTTCCTCCATTCACTATTGAGGGAAGTGGCTGGACAAATGAACTGTAATGTACTGACCTCAGAAGGGGGGGAAATGGATGGTGACATAGCTGGAGGGCTGAGTCATGAAGATGATGTGGCACTTCCTGGAGAGACTGCCAGCAGAAGCGGAGACAGAGTGACAGGGTGCAAACCACGTATGGGAGGGCGTCATCCTTGAGCTAATGCCCAGAGCAACGAGGAGGAGGCACCAATCCAGTGTTGAGTGCTACGCCCTATGAGAACCTGCTTTAGGAATCTATGTTGATGTTTTCGTTTGAGAGCAGCTCTGGTGTTTTTGAAAACTATTGTCCTTTACTAGCCTTTCTGGTGAGGAGGAGTCACACTGTCATTCTTTTATGCATCATGAAAGCTTTCAACTTGCAAATACAGCCTCTCTCACTTACATATGAGCTGATTTATGTACTCTGAAAAAAAATAAAAGGCAGTAACATTTCCTTTTTAATAATATACAGAACAAATACTTCAAACTCAATCATGCATGAAGGAAACATACAAGAATTGACTTCAAATACTAACTAGCGACAGATCATGAATGAAAAATGGCTTTTATGTATCTTGAAGAGATAACTTTGTAATCACCTATGGTATCAGTAGTGACAATCTATTCACTGAAATCAATATACCAAAGTGCTAGAAGGTTTGGGATTATCTGGGGGTGGGGAATGTTAGTTTATCTATGCAGTAAAATTAAAAGGTTTACCTATAGCAATATCCTGGCCCTTGTTTAACTAGAGATGCAGCTAATGAAGCAGTTCGTTAACACTTTCCTGAATGCTAAGATAATAGTTTAAAATAGGATAGTTCATGTACAGGGGTTAAAGTATCTTGCTAAGCAAAACAAAAAGGAATAAACACACCAGATCGACCTAACTAGTTGTGAGATGTCATTGTGCTTATTTCAAATACCACCAATTAGGCATTTGTCTACCAGAGAAAATTTGAATGATGTAAAGTTAACTACAGTTGTTAGAATATATTGAATCATAGACTCATAGAAATTTAGGGCTCAGAGGGACCTTAAGAAGTCATCAAGTCCAGCCTCCTGGACTATTGCAGGACCAAGTAAACCTAGACCATCCTTGACAGGTGTTTGTCCAACCCGCTTTAAAAAATCTTCAGTGATGGGAGATTTCACAACCTCCGTTGGAAGCCTATTGTAGAGCTTAACTTTTTTGTTAATCTCTTGTAATTAGAAAGTTTGTCCTAATATTTAACCTAAATCTCCCTTCCAGCAGAGTAAGCCCATTATTTCTTTTTCTACCTTCAGTGGACATGAAGAATAATTCATCACAATCTTCTTAACATATCTGAAGACTGTTATCAGCTCCCCCCACCCAGTCTTCTTTTTTCAAAACTAAACACACCCAGTTTTTTAACCATTCCCCTTTTATCATTTTTGTTGCTCTCCTCTGGACTCTAGGAAAGATGGGGACAAATTTGATAAAGTTTGACAAACGGAATTGGACACAGTGCTCCAGATGAAACAAAAGACTAATTGAATTTTGGGCTCTTGGAAGATATCAAATTGAGAGTCATGGAAAATGAAGTATTTTATACAGAACAAATGAAATACAAGAAGTGGCAGCACAAGCTTCCCTATATTCCCTAGCTAATGAGTCTTCTGTGCATCCTGGTCTGGAAAGACCGACTCTAGAGGTGAGAGGGGTATTTTGTCATTAATTCCTTGGCTTCTATACTGTACCTATTTTTAATGCTACTAGCTATGGTGTATATCTGAAATTGACATCTGTTCACTAAGAACAGGACTGAGACCACCGATTCATTTCACACACACTACCAAACAGCCTTCAAATTGATATGACTTTTTGAATCACTGTTGACCAGAGCCAGGTTTAAACTGGTAACCTAGAACAAGGTTAAAAGTTTTGTATCCAAATCCTGAGTCAATCAATAACTCCTAATCCATTTAAAAACACTTCTGATTTTAACACATTTTAAAATAACAAAAATGCTTTTCTAATTATTTCAGGACAAAAATAAATATTTACCAGATTAATTGTTATAAAGGCTGGGATCACAAAATGCAGTAAGAATAAAGAACAGACCTTCTGAGCAAAGTCTTTATCCCCATTGCTTCTGCACAGTCCTCACCATTACTGACTGTGTTTGCTTGGTTTTCTGTGCTACCATTTATTTATCAACTATTGATGCCTGGAAGACATGTGGCTGATGTTAATTTGTGATGGTTCTTTGAGTATAAAGTTTTAAGGATTACAGGTTGCAAATGTCAGTGTCGTGGTTTTTCTTACTTGTCCTATGACTAAGCCCCAATTTCCACGATTTTCCAGATGTTATGGCTAATCTATTTTACCAAAATTACCCAAGTTTGTGCATGCAAAAGTGATTTCTTATGAGTGCTCTCTTTTCCCCCCCATATCTTTGATTTGCTTTTTTACTCTGAAGTCACCACTCCCTGGAGCAAGGTGGACTTTAAAAACTTTTTATGCAAGTAGGCTTTGTGCAGAGAAATTGTAAGTGACCTAAGAAAGATGTGTATTTCTGGAAATATGTGGACACCTCCAGGGTAGGTATTTTGTCTTTTCTCCAACCATGTTAATCTGCAGTAGAGTGCAAACATATTTTTGATGTAACTCTAGGAGAAAAAAATACTTCTGGAAACTATTACAACAGTTACAAAGTGGTGGTTCAGAGTAAACTTGGATGTTACTAAAATACTTGTATTTGTCATAAATGTGAGAAAAGAAAAGAAGAAAAAAACCTTCACTCAGAACATTGCTGATTTCTAACCAGCATGTTTGTAAGAATACTCTCTCTGCTGGGCTCAGTTTAGTAACTTCACATTCAAGGTAGCACCAGCTCATCTCAGCACAACAAAAATGTTGTAAAAACTTACCTTTTAGTTTTCCTGATCTTAGACAGTGGTTGCTTATTAACTCTCATGTATATTGTAATACAGTGAATGGGTATAGATATATCAAATTAGTTCAACTTTAAGTAAAGTAGTTTAGGCTACAGCTCTTTTAAAAGACCACTGGCAGGGGTATCAGAAGTCTGAGTATAATTTCCATCAGCATCCAGAATCTTATGAGGCACTCAATCCATATGGACTACAAGGGGAATTAAGGACTCTCTGTCTTTCAGGATCTGGGACCATAATAAAGATAGGTGCTGATTCTAATCAGGAAGTAGTTACCAAATCAGTGCTGAACTATTAACTGCCAATCACTCCAAATAGCTTTTGTGTTCTGGCTTCCACCTGTTTGGCTGTGTAAAGAAAAGAAAGAGACACTTTTGGGTGTAATGTGGTGAAGGAATTTTTTGGCTTAAGAAAAACCCAATATGTTGTTACATTGGAAAAGCAAGATTTGCTCTTAGAAACTAGGTGATGCTGATTAAAATTCCTCAAGAATCTTGAAGTGATTCTAAAATACTGTTGACAGTTAACTGTAGCGCTCATGTCAACATTTAATCCATATTGAGTGAACATCCAACGGAGCTGTCCAGAATGCTTTAGAATAACTTTGTCATTTAGATTCCTGTTAGCATCCTTCACAAATGAAAGACATTTCTGTAGGGCACTTTTTTTTAAAGGGAGATATTTAAGAAAAAACAACTAGTACAATTTCACTCAAAACTCCTTATTGGCTGTGGTAACAGAAGTTTTGACTTGGGGCCTGAACCTGCTTCCAGTGAAGGGAATAAAACCTCATTATTGTCTGCATTGCAGTATGCCCAGAGGCCCTAGTCAGGAGCAGGGCCTCATTCTGATGTGCATTGTATAAAAACATAGGGTTACAGGGTGATTTTAGGGTTAAATTTTCAAAAGCACCTAAGTGACTTAAGAGGCTACATCCCATTTTCAAAAGTGACTTTGGCACTTAGGAACCTTGGCCCAGATCCTCAAAAGAATTTAGATGCCTAGTTCCATTGGAATTCCCTAGTTCCATTCAATGGGAGTTAGGATGCAGATCAGCAAAAGTATTTAGGCACCTAAGTCTCAACTACAGTCACTGACACTTGGGTGCAAGAATGCTTAGTCACGTTTTGAAAAGGGAACTTTGGCTAGTCCATTATTAAGGTGTTTTTGAAAATATTACCCTTAGCCAATACACATGCTCAGAGGGGTAAGATGACCCCTCTCTCTCTCTCTCTCTCTCACACACACACACACACACACACACACACACCTCCCTTCCAGTTTGTCCCCTTGAGTCTGCACATGCAGAAGTAAGAGGGTGATAAGTGTCCGCTTACTCCCTCCCTTCAGTAGGTGGCCTTGTCTATACCCAGGTTCACTGGTGACCATAGCAAATGGTGGTGTGCTTGGCTGCGTGGTATAATCCAGCAGCAAATTAAAGAATTGCAACTCTGCGGTGTCATAGAATCATAGAATATCAGGGTTGGAAGGGACCTCAGGAGGCCATCTAGTCCAACCCCCTGCTCAAAGCAGGACCAATCCCCAACTAAATCATCCCAGTCAGGGCTTTGTCAAACCTGACTTTAAAAACCTCTAAGGAAGGAGATTCCACCACTCCCTAGATAACCCATTCCAGTGCTTCACCACCCTCCTAGTGAAAAAGTTTTTCCTAATATCCAACCTAAACCTCCCCCACTGCAACTTGAGACCATTACTCCTAGTTCTATCATCTGGTACCACTGAGAACAGTCTAGATCCATCCTCTTTGGAACCTTCTTTCAGGTAGTTGAAAGCAGCTACCAAATCCCCCCCTCATTCTTCTCTTCTGCAGACTAAATAATCCCAGTTCCCTCAGCCTCTCCTCGTAAGTCATGTGATCCAGCCCCCTAATCATTTTTGTTGCCCTCTGCTGGACTCTTTCCAATTTTTCCACATCCTTCTTGTAGTGTGGGGCCCAAAACTGGACACATTACTCCAGATGATGCCTCACCAATGCTGAATAGAGGGGAATGATCACGTCCCTCAATCTGCTGGCAATGCTCCTACTTATACATCCCAAAATGCTGTTACCCTTCTTGGTAACAAGGACACACTGTTGGCTCATATCCAGCTTCTCATCCACTGTAACCCCTAGGTCCTTTTCTGCAGAACTGCTGCCTAGCCACTCGGTCCCTAGTCTATAGCAGTGCATGGGATTCTTCCATTCTAAGTGCAGGACTCTGCACTTGTCCTTGTTGAACCTCATCAGATTTCTTTTGGCCCAATCCTCTAATTTGTCTAGGTCCCTCTGTATCCTATCCCTACTCTCCAGTGTATCTACCACTCCTCACAGTTTAGTGTCATCTGCAAACTTGCTGAGGGTACAATCCATGCCATCCTCCAGATCATTAACGAAGATATTGAACAAAACCCTGTCTTCAGGTCACAATACTCCCTATGGCTACATGTGGGTTGGTGCTGTTTACTCAGCACTCCCTGACCTAAATCAAAATCTGCCATACTGGCAGACTGTCTGTGTCTAAGGAGTTTAGGATGACATAAGACACACAAGATGGATGTGGCAGACAATGGAGGGGGTGGTCAAAGAGATGCAGCAATAGGGGGAACATAGATTACACTGGCCAGCTATGTGTGTGATTTGCAAGTTGTTGCTTTTTAAATAAACAAACAAGCAAATATATGTTAATAAATGGACTGAGCCCTGAATGAAGATTGAGTAAGAACTGCAGGATTTAACCCTCTATGCCTAAATGATACATCTCTAAAATGTGTGTGTTAGGTATTTAAAGCATATGCATTTATGGCAATTGATACATTCATTACTAACATGGCCTCCATCATAAAGAAGATGCATATTCAAACCCAGACTTTGGAGCATTGTCAGAGAAACCCGTTCACCTCTTGGGGGAATGTAAGCCTTAAGGTCATCATCAGTGACTCTCAAGTGAGACTTTACAGGGAAACCCATTTAGGCTGTAGATATACTTCAGACAGAGAGAAACATTTGATAAACAAAAATATATTTGTCAGCACTGCTTCATTCCTGCCATAATATCTCTGTGGAATAAGATGTCATTACTGAGATGTGTATTGTTCTAACATGACCATCTATTCCAGTAAGGCAGTAACAGACCACTCCATTAATCACAAACAGAAGGTTACATAAAACTGCAACCATATTGGGAAAGCAAGTCTTAAAGTGTATGTCACCTTGATGTAGTGGGCAAATACCTGAAAAGGGGTTACAGACCTGAGAGATTAATAGAACCTTTATTAAGGAGAGCTGTATTATGTATACTAAACTCATGCTAAAGCTGTATAGAAACTGATTAGTTCATAGACTCATAGACTCATAGACTTTAAGGTCAGAAGGGACCATTATGATCATCTAGTCTGACCTCCCGCATGATGCAGGCCACAAAAGCTGACCCACCCACTCCTGGAATAATTCTCTCCCTTGACTCAGCTGTTGAAGTCCCCAAATCATGATTTAAAGACTTCAAGTCGCAGAGAATCCTCAGCAAGCGACCCCTGCCCCATGCTGCGGAGGAAGGCGAAAAACCTCCAGGGCCTCTGCCAATCTACCCTGGAGGAAAATTCCTTCCCGACCCCAAATATGGCGATCAGCAGAATCCCGAGCATGTGGGCAAGATTCTCCAGCCAGACCCTCCGGAAAATGTTCTCTCTAGTAACTTTTAATATCCCATCATTGACCATTGTTACTAATTACCAGCGATGGCACGTTATTGACCTATTGACTAAAATCACGTTATCCCATCAAACCATCCCCTCCATAAACTTATCAAGCTTAATCTTAAAGCCAGAGAGGTCTTTTGCCCCCACTGTTTCCCTCGGAAGGCTGTTCCAGAACTTCACCCCTCTGATGGTTAGAAACCTTCGTCTAATTTCAAGCCTAAACTTCCCGATGGCCAGTTTATATCCATTTGTTCTCGTGTCCACATTAGTACTGAGCTGAAATAATTCCTCTCCCTCCCTGGTATTTATTCCTCTGATATATTTAAAGAGAGCAATCATATCCCCCCTCAGCCTTCTTTTGGTTAGGGTAAACAAACCGAGCTCCTCGAATCTCCTTTCATACGACATGTTTTCCATTCCTCGGATCATCCTAGTGGCCCTTCTCTGTACCCGTTCCAGTTTGAGTTCATCCTTTTTAAACATGGGAGACCAGAACTGCACACAGTACTCCAAATAAGGTCTCACCAGTGCCTTGTATAACGGAACCAGCACCTCCTTATCCCTACTAGAAATACCTCGCCTAATGCATCCCAAGACCGCATTAGCTTTTTTCACGGCCACGACACATTGCCGACTCATAGTCATCCTGCGATCAACCAGGACTCCGAGGTCCTTCTCCTCTTCCGTTACTTCCAACCAATGCGTCCCCAGCTTATAACTAAAATTCTTGTTAGTCATCCCTAAATGCATAACCTTACACTTCTCACTATTAAATTTCATCTTATTACTATTACTCCAGTTTACAAGGTCATCCAAATCTCCCTGCAGGATATCCCGATCCTTCTCCGAATTGGCAATACCTCCCAACTTTGTGTCATCCGCAAACTTTATCAGCCCACTCCTACATTTGGTTCCAAGGTCAGTAATAAATAGATTAAATAAAATCGGACCCAAAACCGAACCTTGAGGAACTCCACTGGTAACCTCCCTCCAACCTGACAGTTCACCTTTCAGTACGACCCACTGCAGTCTCCCCTTTAACCAGTTCTTTATCCACCTCTGGATTTTCATTTTCCAGTTTAACCAATAACTCCTCATGCGGTACCGTATCAAACGCTTTACTGAAATTGAGGTATATTAGATCCACCGCATTTCCTTTATCTAAAAAATCTGTTACTTTCTCAAAGGAGATCAGGTTGGTTTGGCACGATCTGCCTTTCGTAAAACCATGTTGTAATTTGTCCCAATTGCCATTGACCTCAAGGTCCTTAACTACTTTCTCCTTCAAAATTTTTTCCAAGACCTTGCATATTACAGATGTTAAACTAACAGGCCTGTAGTTACCCGGGTCACTTTTTTTCCCCTTCTTGAAAATAGGAACCACATTAGCTATTCTCCAGTCAAACGGTACCACCCCTGAGTTTACAGATTCATTAAAAATTATCGCTAACGGGCTTGCAATTTCTCGCGCCAGTTCCTTTAATATTCTCAGATGAAGATCATCCGGTCCGCCCGATTTAGTCCCGTTAAGCTGTTCGAGTTTGGCTTCTACCTCGGATACGGTAATGTCAACCCCCCCTCCTTTATTCCCCTCTGTCACGCTGCCACTATTCCTAAGCCCTTCATTAGCCTCATTAAAGACTGATGCAAAATATTCGTTTAGATATTGTGCCATGCCTAGATTTTCCTTAATCTCCACTCCATCTACAGTCTTCAGCGGTCCCACTTCTTCTTTCTTTGTTTTCTTCCTATTTATATGGCTATAAAACCTCTTACTATTGGTTTTAATTCCCCTCGCAAGGTCCAACTCTACACGGCTTTTGGCCTTCCTCACTCCATTTCTACATGCTCTGACCTCAATAAGGTAGGTTTCTTTGCTGATCCCTCCCATCTTCCACTCTTTGTACGCTTTCTGTTTTTTCTTAATCACCCCTCTGAGACGCTCGCTCATCCAGCTCGGTCTAAATCTCCTGTCTACGAACCGTTTTCCCTTTCTCGGGATACAGGCCTCCGACAGCTCCTGCAACTTCAACTTGAAATAATCCCAGGCGCCTTCCGCCTTTAGATCCATAAATATGTTAGTCCAATCCACTTCCCTAACTAGTTGCCTTAATTTATTAAAGTTAGCCCTTTTGAAATCGTAAACCTTAGTTTCCGATTTAATTCTGTTAATCCTTCCATTTAGTTTAAACCGAATTAGCTCATGATCACTCGAGCCAAGGTTGTCCCCTACATCCATTTCCTCAACGAGGTCCTCACTACTCACCAAAACCAAATCTAAAATGGCATCCCCCCCCATCGGTTCAGCAACTACTTGATGAAGGAATTCATCAGCTAGCACGTCTAGGAAAATCTGAGCCCTATTATTGTTACTAGCATTTGTTCCCCAATCTATATCCGGGAAGTTAAAGTCTCCCATGATTACACAGTTCCTATTAGTATTTACTTCCCTAAAGACATTAAAGAATTCTCTGTCCATATCCAGGGTAGATCCCGGCGGTCTATAACACACCCCAAGCACTATCCCAGGGGAGGCTCTGGTAGTTTTTTTACCCAATGTGAGTATTGTCCAGACAGACTCCGTCTTATCCATTCCATCACTTATTATTTCTTTACAGTTTACCTCATTATTGACATACAATGCTACTCCCCCACCTATACCTTTGTTCCGGTCTTTCCTAAACAGCACATACCCTTCCATACCTGTACTCCAGTCATGACTACCGTTCCACCACGTTTCGGTTATTCCTACGATATCCGGTTTCATTTCTCGGACCAGGAGCTCCAATTGAATGATCTGCCACAGATACAGAAAGCAACATATGGCACATAACATTTGAAATCAAAGGGAATTTAATGAAAAAGCTGGGGCCTCAAATTGGTTCAATCTGTTTTGACTTGATAAATATTTTTTTCAAGTCTAATTCTCTCTTGCACACATCACTAACTCCTTCCTTCTATTGCACAGCAATCAAGGCACACCAATTCATTAGTCAATCCATTCCCATGTCAATGGTTCCCATAGCACAGTATGCTGTGGTATGTAAATAGCCCCCAAATGGGCTGTAGGGATTTCTTGGGATGGCCCACTATAGAAGGCATGACCTTCAAAGCAGAGATAAGTTGGATGAAGGCACTTTTCTCCTCCTCCCCTTTTTTTCCACATTTGCTCTCTTTCCTTTCTCCCCTCTATTTTCCATCCATCTCTACCGTTCCTCCAGTTTTCACCTCATTCTCTGATGCATGAATCACAAACTATTATTTTATAGCACAATAGGTGTACACAGTGCTACACCATAGATTAAAATATACCCAATAAATAATGAAATTCCTGCCAAAAAGAGCTTGCACGTCATTACAATCCAGGACAGAGGAAACACAATAGGGTGTATTGTCTTTGTAACTGGAAAGCTATGGAAAGTTGCATTTTTCAGAAATTTTCTGAAGAAGGGTGATTGATACACATTAATTAGGAAACTGTTCCAAGTACTGGGACAAGTAGTGGACGCACCAATTTTAGGAATGGGGACAAAGGACATAGTCAGTAGAAAAGGTGATGGAAGAGGAGCATGTAGAATGTAATATAGGTGTTATCCAGTGCAGCAAGTTCTTTATCTCTCTCCCTCACTGTACTCTGTTTCAGCCTTCATGTGAAAGAGAACATCTTCAGGCCACTGTGCTCTCGTTAACTTTCTACCACAGGAGGAATCCTGTTGCAGTAGTGGAGAGTCTTTGCATATGCTTTAGGGCTTCCCTAAAAACTTCATGTTTGGCTGCCATAAAATAATAATCAGCACTAACATAGCACATCACAAGTTTAAAGCACTGTGCTAACATTAAGGACTAGATTATGACTTGGATTACATGCCCTTGCATCCACAGATGAGGGAGTAAAAGTCTCTATTATGCCTTTGCATGAGATGCACAGACTTTGAGTTCAGGTGCACAGGGATAAGCAGATGTAGTGCATATACTACCACCACCCATTTGAGCAGGAAGAAAGGTGCACCAGCCAGCACAGATGGCACATGGGTGTGGACTAATTTGCTAGGAGTAAAGGACAGCAGCAAATGATTCTAAACTAGGGAGAAGCAGGGAAGGAACTGTGCCTCAGAGGACAGTCTCTGAATCTCAAGCCCAGATTTAGCTGTTGCTCCACTCAGCATTGTAAGGCAGAAGTATTTTAGATTGCTAAATCCCATGTTCAAAAGAGACTTATGCTATGTACCCACTACAGCTTAAGTCAGTATAAGTTATATTGCTCAGAGGTATGAATAAGTCACGCCCGCCCAAGCAACATAAGTTACGCTGACCTAAGCACCGATGTGGACAGTGCTATGTCGGCTGGAGAGCTTCTCCTGCTGACATAGCTACTGCTGTTCGCGGGGGCTGGAGTAATTAAGTCAACAGGAGAACTCTCTCCTGGTGGCTTACAGTGGCCACGCAAGCAGTGCTACAGCAGCCCAGCTGCATCTGTGCAGCTGCACCACAGTACTCTCTATAGTGTAGCCATAGCCTTAGGCACTTTGGAGCTCAAGTCCCATTAATTTTCAATGACACTTCAGAGCTTAAGTGTGTCAGTCAATTTTGAAAATGAGCTGAAATAACTTAGGCCATGCAATGTTGAGAACAGCAATACCTAACCACCTTTTAAAAATCTGGGCCATTTTGCCTTCTGGGGCCACTCCTGCAGCTTGCAATCCTTGCTCAGCACTGTGCAAACTGTCCCAGTTAGAATACTCTTAGTGTAATAAAATACCATTCAAAGAATTTAACTTTAAAATCAACAACAAGAAATAGAGAAGGGAAAACTTCAAAAATGAAAGTGTAAAACATGTAATTTAGAAAATGACCTGGATATCAGTCAGTGTTGCCAAAGGAGAAATGGCTGTTCTTAAAGCCAAAATTGTATTTGAAAGAATTAAACAATAAACTTCAACATAACACCACCAGCTTTGTTTAAAATGCTCATGCCCAAAGCTTGGGTCAGTGGAAAATTCAAGTTGTATATTCATCTTCAGGAGAGTTCCTGCAAATGACAATAAAGCATATTCTCTCAAGCATTTTAGCCTATTAATGCTTTTAAAAAACACATTAAATATAGATGCCTTTAGGAATGTACTAGTTGTTTCCAGTGTAACCATCCTAAATTCTCTAACAGAACTTCTAGCCATTCATGGGTATGGAGTTCACTGGAAACATCACTTATCTAGTTAGAAGGGTGGGGAAAAATACTTAAGGAATGAAGATAAACAGCAATGTTTCTAATATTTACAGCTTCTCTGAAGACACATCACATATACTTTTTAAATACCTGTCACTTGTACAGTTATATAGTCCGTCATCCCAGCTCAGAATTAGTAATGGTGCAGTGATGTAAAAAGAGACTGTCACTTGAGAGTTTAGTATAATGTCTAGTGTCTAGTGGCTGTTAGGGGATACATCTTTTTACCATAGTCAGATGAGGTTATTTTTTTTCAAAATACAGATGCCTACAACTGCATTTGAAATGTACTCTGTTGCATGTGCAAATTGCATCAAGGCAGTTCCCATTGAGTAGATGGATAGTTAGTTCACAATTTACACATGCACTTACTGTACCCTCTCTACTCTAACAATTGTGGGTACAATTTTGGGTGCATTCCATGCTGTAAAATTCAAATGCCCATTTTTGAAAATCACGCCTGAGGTGATAGATCCATCTAATTGATTGCTTCGTCTGCGTGTCTGGAAACTGGATCAGGAAAATAATCAATTTTTCACTCTCTTGGGCAGAGACTTTCATACTCACTCATGTTAAGTAGTGGAACTGCTCAAGGAGTAAAGTACAACTCAGTTCACAGAACTGGGCCACTTGTAATTATAAATAAATAAACTTCAGTAGACATGGTAAATAATATTCATCATAGAATGTATTCAGCAATTTTCACATTTTTAAACATATTCAGTGTTTTTCCGCTTAGAGTTGGGGTCAGGGTTCCCTCCACACTCTAAACTCTGGGGTATAGATGTGGGGACCCGCATGAAAGACCCCCTAAGCTTATATCCTACCAGCTTAGGTTAAAACTTCCCCAAGGCACAAATTCCTTTCCCTTTCCTTGGATGGTATTGCTGCCACCACCAAGTGATTTAAACAAAAATTCAGGGAAGGTTCACTTGGAGCCCTATCCCCCCAAAATATCCCCCAAACCCTTTCACCCCCTTTCCTGGGGAGGCTTAAGAAAAATATACCAACCAATTGGTTAGCAATGTGAGCACAGCCCAAACCCTTTATTGGACACTAAGATCAATCAGGTTCTTAAAAGAAGAACTTTATTATAAAGAAAAAAGTAAAAGAATCACACCTGAAAAATCAGGATGGAAGATAACTTTACAGGGTAATAAAAAGATTTTAAACACAGAGGATTCCCCTCTGGACTCAGCTTCACAGTTACAAAAAAAGGAATAAAACTACCTCTTAGTATACGGAAAATTCACAAGCTAAACCAAAAGATAATCTAATGCATTTCCTTGCCTTACTTACAATTTTTGTAATCTTAGATGAATCATTTCAGGTATTTTTTCAGGAGATGTTGCCCCTGCCTGGTCTCTCTCTCTGTCCAGAGAGGGAACAACAAAGAGAGCACAAACAGATTTGAAAGTATCTTCTTTCCTCATTGGCCCTTCAGACCAGGTGCCAGCTAGGTTATTTGAGCTTCTTAACCCCTACCAGTAAAGCGAATTAGTACAGCTGCCCAGGAGGGATTTTATGTTACCCTTATCTCTATGTTTATGACAGTTGGGTTTTTAATTTATGAACATTCAATAACAAATACGAATGCTGTGAATGTTCTCAAATAAAATCATCACACTGAATTGTTTCATTATTCATGTAGTTCTAGATATTAGGTAATTTCTTCGAACTTAGAAATGGAAAGCGTTCCTGGGAAACACCAGCCTTGCATTATGCAGAGCCCAAAACATCTAAAAAGGTGAGAATAATGTCATGACTTTTCTCCTACTGCTCCAGTCCTGCTTCTTAGTGCTGAGAGCTGAGAAAGAATGATAGTTCCCATTGACTACAATGAGGCAAGGATTTCACTCTGGGTTTAGAATTGCCTTACCATATTCTCTTATTCCTGGGAAGCAATAAGTGCACAACTTTCAAATGCAGTCAGTATTGGCCTATCTCTGCTTCCATTGATATCAATGGGAGTTTTCCATTGACTTGAATGATAACACTTGCCAACTGTGATAAGTGTTTTTGAAATTCCCTTCCTAAAAAGTTCCTAAATTCCCTTCCTAAAAAGCTGGCTTTAGAGCTATTATACTTTTCAAAGATAGGGTAAAATCCTCTCTCTGAAGTCATTGGGAGTTTTGCCATGGACTTTAGCAGGGTCAAGATTTTGTCCATATCCCCTATACTTAAAACAGAGAATACCTTTAGAACAGGTAAAATGTCTAGAACTAGAATGAACTTTGTGTGTCCTGTATGTAAGACCAGCACTGCTCATGGGCATCTGTTGTTCAATCCTCTATTCAGGGGCAGAAGTTTCTCCATCTTAGTTATATTAATGTTAAATCCAATCCTGTTTTGACTACATGTCCCGGTACTTTCCTCTGTAATCTCTAGGGTTGTTTGAAATGGGGGGGGGGGGGGGGAAGGGCTGGGAAACTGGAGAATACAAGATTCACAAAATTTGAAGTAGAATTCGGTGAGATTTTTTTCTTTTCCCTCAAATAGTATTTACGCTAGCATGCTTTTGTTTTCTAATGGATTATTTTTATTTGTTGTGATGCAGTTATGTGTTATGATTCAAGTGTCCTGTATCCTGTCATCGGCTTTTAATAACTGGCCTGAGAAAATGGTTCAATATTTTGCTCTCCATTGCACTGTCTTCCCTCCCCCACCCCTGTTTCTTACAGAAAATATATAAAATTATGGAAAATTGCAGAAAATGTACCAAAAAATGTTGCAGTTACAAACCTTTCTTCTAATCTAAGAATACTACTATATTTGTTTCTAGACAGTCAGCCACACTGGACTTCTCTGCAATTTTTCTATAGTTCATTTAATAACTATAGATTAAAGTTCCTCTATTTTCTTCCTGAATTGACTTGACAGTTTTTTAGTATAGCCTTAGCCTTGATATCAGAAGCAGACAAATTCAGATATCAACATATAGTCCATCAGATGTATACTTATAAAAAAATCTGCATTGTTTTTTCAATTCATTCCATTCTTTTCTTTTATTATTCCTTGTCCTACTTCATCATCTGTAATCTTACCTCTCAACTTCCCTCTCTTCTTCTAGTTAACTCTGTCCCCAATTCAGTAAAACATTTACGTGTGTGTTTGAGTCCACCCCTGCTTTGCACAACATTTAAGTACATTAATTTCTGTAGAAGTAATTGGGACTTAACATGTACTTAACATTAAGCATGTGCTTAATTGCATTACTGAATATGGTGTTGTTCCTTAATCCAAACCTCTTTTTTTTCTCTTTATAAACGTAAGTTAGGTGTGATGTTCTATGTTGTCTCTTTGCTTCAGAGCCCATAAGGATAAGCTTTCTAAAGTACCAGGTCAATAATGGGGAAAAGGAAAATGCTTTGTCTAGCATCCATGAAACTCACTCAATTTAAACAGTGATATAAACATTTGTCTTCCACTCTAATGATTCTTTAATGCAATTTTTTTTCTAAAACTCAATAATAGGAGTGAATGAAAACGAACAAGCTCAACATCTTCATAATTAATTACATAATTAAGTTGCACTAACATAGCATTAAACCACAATGCTCATTCATTATCTCTTACAGAGTTACACCTAAGCCCCAGTGCTAAAAAAGCAAGCACAGTCCAAAGCTAGGAGATGCCATCATCTGAGGACAATGCAGAGTAAGGCCAAGATTGTATATGCAGTCAAACCATGTCCAGCCATTGCTTGGTAAAAGAGAGGACAAGCAGATGGGGCTTTCTGTTCCACTCCTAGAGTGGTTTTGGCCTGTGGGTTTGCAATGAATGAGCATGGACCCATAGACTTTATAGACTCACACACTTTAAGGTCAGAAGGGATCATCATGATCATCTAGTCTGACCTCCTGCACATTGAAGGCCATAGAACCTCACCGACCCCCTCCTGTAATAGACCCATAACCTCTGGCTGAGTGACCAAAGTCCTCAAATCACAAATTAAAGACTTCAAGTTACAGAGAATCCACCATTTACACTAGTTTAAACCTTCAAGAGATCTGTGCCCCATGCTGCAGAGGAAGGTGAAAACTCTCCAGGCTCTCTGCCAATCTGACCTGGAGGAAAATTCCATCCAAACCCCAAATATGGCAATCAGTTAGCCCAGTAGTTATGTCTCCAATTTCCTGTGAATTTATTGGGACACTTAATTATGTGGAAGGAAGAGTGCACCATTAGAAAACCCAACCCTAAGTAATAGTTTAGTTTCACATTGGGTCACAACGTTAGTCCAAAGCATGCAAAATCCCTTGCTAAGTTAATAGGGTACTGTTGCTACATTAATTCTATTTTTATTTAATATTATAATTTATAAATTTTATAACAGCTGCCATATTAAATATATAGAATTAAACATCATTATATCATCAATACTTCAAATATATTTTGTTTAATAAGGTGCCACATTATGAATAAGTGGGCCATTAATTGGATTGTGGGGTAAATTTTGAATTTGGTACACTCTTGTGTAAGAAAAGGTATTGGACTTCACACTTCCATAGAACCCCCAGAGCTGATCTAATCTAGGAATGTCTCCAGAAACCCAAACTCCAGACCTGTATTGAGCATGTACAGTGCAAGATAGGGAGGATTCTATTCCAAGTTTATCTCCAATACAAGATTAATGAAAAAGAGGAAGTGCCAGAATCAGATCATATGTAAGTAGGTAACTCCAGTAAAATAAATGGAGCAGTGTCTCCTTACACCAGATATGAACTAGATTAAAGAGTTTTATTACTGATAAACAAGTACATTATCATAGGTAGGGCCACCAGCCCCATCTATTATTAAGGAAGCTTGACACTTCTGACTGTAAAACTCTTTTGATTCAGTTGCTTATAATTTTGCTAAAGTTTAACTACTTAGGCTGAAATTTTCCATGCTGGGTGTCTGCCTCAGGCTGAATTTTTGTGGAGAGTTTCACCCAAAATAATTCAGCCATTTCTGAAAATGAAGCTAAAGAAAAATACATTGTTTTGCATTGTTAAAATAATTCTGGCAACCTTTGCATAGAGAAGCTCTTGGAGCAAGGATTTGAGATGTGGCCTTTGTGTCTGGCATGTGCCTTTTGCTATTCCTGTGAAAAACCACCCACATTTGGCCAAGCTTTTGAAAAATCTGTTTGCACATGCTCAGTAAAGTCTTGATAGATTTTAGCAGCTAAAATCTTCAAAGGGTCCATCTCCACAGACCTTACTCCATCACTTGACAGCTCCTACATATGCCATCCCCAAAGACTGAGTGTTATTCACGCCAGGGCTAGAGAGACAAATGGTGTCCAGTTAGTGGTGGGCGAGTACACTGAGATCAGATGAGGGGATAAGGTAGTCTGGGATATGCTGAACAACAAAAGTGGTACTGGGAACTACTGGGGGAAATGGAGGGGAGGGGAGGAGAGAAGACAGATCTGATGAGGAGCAGGGTACATGAGGAGAACTGTGACAAGAAGGTGGGAGAAAGGTGATGGGTTCATGGGTGGGATGGCTGGAGGAAAAAGAGAGAGTGGATGAGGAACTGGGAAGGGGGAAATGGGACTGGCTGGGCAAGGAGACTAGGATTGGGAGGGAGAAGGGTAAGACTTGGAGTGGGGGGGGATGAGAGTGGGCCATGGATGGTGAGTCCAAAGGGAGACAGGATAGGCTGGGCAAGGAGATTGGGACTGAGATAAGCAGTCTGGGAAGTGGAACCTGGGACTGTGTATGAAAGGAGAATGGGCCTGGGATGAGGTGCCAGGGACAAGGATGAGACAGGACTAGTACAGGTTGGAGGGGAGGGTGCAGAAAAGCTTGGGGGGGGGCAACATAAGAATCTGTGCACACTAGAGCACACTCCCTTCCAAAATTCCTAAATCTCAACCGTCCTCTAGTGTCAGCAAATATCTATGAAGTGTGTTTCTCAAATCCCCTCTAAAGCTGGTCCCCATAGAGGATGACGACCTAATATTGCTATCAGTTACCCCATTAGCTAGACTTGCAGAGGTCTGTGTGGTTAATCTAAACATTCTAACCCTGTTGATTAAACCATGTGAATGTTGAAGAGATGGAATTTGTTTTTTTCAGTTTGCTTTTTTAAAAAGTTAGGAAATTACACACACACAAACTATATTAAAAGAACATTAAGGTTTCCAAAGTCAAGCACTCAGAAGTTAGGAAATGTCAAAATTAAGCTTGTCAGTGTGTATGCATGTGCATACTTATGCATTTATGATATAGTTGATTGTATGATTTAAATACATGATCATATGTTTTTCCACCTGACCACTTCCTTATTTAGTGCACGTGATGGATTTGCTATGGGGACGAATCATGGTAGTGTAGTAAAGGAGGCTGTTAGCTGTAGGACCGCCTGCCTCGTTTGTTGCAGAAGCTGGAAGGTGTAGGATTGAGGCAGAAGATTACAGGAAAGGACAGTCTAATGTTTTAAGGCCGTTGAATGTTGCCCTGGAGAGCTGATTGCTATCCCTGCCTGTGCCATAGAATTCATATGTGATGTTAGGCAAGTTACTTAAACCAAACTCTTCACAGTCAGTCACAAATCATGTGTTCCTCATTTTCTAAATTCCCAACTTGAGACCCTTTGGCCTGATTTTCAGAGGGGCTGAGCACTCTCTGCTACAACTGAAGTCAACGGAATCTGTGCTCTGAACCAAGAAAATGTGATATAATGTTCAGTACACTGAAAATGCAGAATGAGCATTGTGCAAAAGGAATCATCACTGTAAACGGGAAAGAAATCGAGGAGGTCGACACATATATTTACCTGGGTCAGCAGCTGAGCAGAGACAACTCATTCAAAGGTGAATGCAGTAGGAGGCGAAAGGTGGGGTGGGCAAGTTTCAACAAAATAAAGACCTCTCTAATGGATGATGAACTGCCCATGAAAAAAAGGAAAGAACTGTTTAACTCCACTGTTCTGCCAACAATAATATATGGAGCAGAAAGCTGGTCAACAATGAAAGTTGAGGAAGAAAAACTCGCTGTCACCCAGAGAGCAATGGAAAGGGGAATGTGTAAGATATTGCTCTGTGCTTACATACTGAATGAGGAGATCAGCAGGCATACAGTGGTGACCGATGTAGTGCAGGCAATGTACGACACTAAGCGAAAATGGGTGGGTCATTTAGTCTGCAGGCAAGACAATAGGTGGACAACTCGCATCAGTGACTGGATCACCAGAGACCACAAGCGACCGCTGGGCAGACCGTAAACACGCTGGGCCGATCCCATGACAAAACTCTTTGGCCAGAAATGGAAAGAACATGATCGCAACAAAATAGAGGTGTGGCCTTGACTTGTGTTCGTGGAGGGATGGACGAGGACAAGCCACTCAAAGGTGACACTGAAAATATCAGGCCAAAACCATCTTATATTGAACACCCAAAATTAGTGACTATTTGGACCTTTAATCACTCAGTCCCTCAACTCCCAAGTTGTAAAATGGAGATGATGATAATACCTCCACCATGAGTTTTATAAAGATATATTAAAGTCTGTGAAGGACAGAAATAATATATTTATGAGCACCACAGAAAAGCTTGTGAGGAAATAAATAATTCTGTCTTCAGAGCAGGAATTGAACAGTATACAGTAAACAAGACCTAGAGCCACACATTAAAAAATGAGGAGAAAATAAAATATTGAATAGCTGGGCGGGGAGCATGTGGCAAAAATAATATGGGCTCATGTAACTAAAAGTTGTATCATAATTCATATGCATAAGAAGGGCAAATTAAATTTGCCCAGGAAACCTTAATTCTGGAATTTTCTAACTTATAAGGGCTTGGTTTTGCAATCTTAAAGTTTTCTTAACTCTGGGTGGGATGGGATATATGTGTGGGGGGAGGTTAGCCAGGGCACTCTTCTCCCAGCTCCAAAACCTGCAGCCACTCCTCCAACACTGAAGTCTCATCTCTTGCTGATTGCAATGGAAGACAATGTATGAAATAGGGTCCACTGTGCTTAGCATCTCCTAACCCCACTCTCCTAGCCACTAAAGAGGAAGATCACATTCTGATCCTGACAGAACAAGAGTACATACTCCAAGGATTCCCTTCAGAAGTTGACTTACCTCCTCAGAGAGAAAACACAAATCTCAGGGATGTAGAAAAAGAAAAATCACATTATACAATTGTTTCTCTTCCACAATATTGTGCACAGAATAGTTTTAAATGGAAATCTTTCTTTGGCCTTTTGGCTGTTGTGTAATGACTCACACTGGGAACCTTTGGTATTTTATTTCACTCGTGAAATGTCTAGCAAATGTCTTAACTGATTACTCTTAAAAGAAAATCTTCTCATATTGAGCCTCAGTATGCCAAGTTCCATTCTGAAGTGAATATTTTAGGCCCAGTTATAAACTGTGAAGAAGGGAGGCTATAAAAGAAGCATAGAGACAAACTTAAAGGGCCAGATCCTCAATTTGTGTAAACTGGTGCAGCTGCATTGATTACAATGGAACTATGCCACTAAGCGGTTCAGGCAGTATGCTCCAGGAAACCAGACATTCACTGGGATTCAGGAGAGCTGCATTTTAGTCCATGCTTTCCCATCAGCCTTCTATGTGATTGTGGGCAAGTCACTTCACTTCCTGCAGCCTCTGTTTCCCTTTCCATCCTATGTCTGTTTATACTGCATTCCCTCTGGAGCAAGAACTTTCTCTTTACATGTGTTGTTAAAGTGTCTAGCACTGTTGGATAGTGGTTTCATTTGGGGCCTCAAAGATCTATTGAAATACAAACAACAATTTGGTGATTGATAGTTGCTGAGGATATGGCCCAAAGAGCTCCCTTTGGGCTAGACAGGGCTAGGTACATAGATATTTAAGTGTCTCAAAAAAAGATGCAGGTACGTACCTAGTGAGATTTTTAAAAGGGCAGAGACACCTCACTCTCTCCACTTTTCCTTTGGGTAGGGTACTTGAAGCTTAGGTTAGCATTCCTACGGGTATGACTCCTTGCCCAAGGCTTAGGGTTCCTAAGGGGAAGGGTACTTGCTGCTAGGGTTAGGATTCCTAGGGGTAGAAGTCCCTGCCCTAGGGTTAGGGTGCCTAAGGGTAGGGCAATGGACCTATGGTTAGGATACATAGATATAGACTATTTGGAGCTAACGTTAGGGTTCATATGGGTAGATTCTCCGCACAAGGTTTAGGGTTTGTATGTGTTGGGTACTTGAAGACAGGTTTAGGGTTCCAATGTATAGGGTACTTAGAGCTAAGTTTAAGGTTCCTCTGGGTATGGTACTTGAAGCAAGGGTTAGGGATCCAATGAGCAGGGCTCTTATGGGTAGGGTACTTGAAACCACAGATAGGTTCCCTTGGGTCAGCTACTTTGAGCTAAGGTTAGATTTCCTATGAGTAAGCCTCACTGCCCTAATGTTAGGGTTCCTCTGGATATGGTACTTTGAAGTAGGGTAAGGGTTAGGAGGGCTAGGGACACCATCCTAGCATCAGGTATCCTAGGGGTAGGCTACTTGGCGTTAGCGTTGGGCTTCCTATGGATAGAGTTCTTGCTGCTCGGGTAAGGGATCCTATGGGTAGGATACTTGGAGCTAAGTTTAGGGATCCTACAGGTAGGGTACGTGGAGCTAAGGTGAGGGATTCTATGGATAGGGCTTCTCACCCTAGGGTTAGGGTTCCTATTGGTAGGATCCTTGGATCTACAGATAGGTATTCTATGAGTAGGGGTCCCCATCAAGAGTTACGGTACCTTTGGGTAGGGTTTTTGTAGCTACTGTTAGAATTCCTATGGGTAGGCTACTTGGAGCCTGAGCTAGCTATCCTATGGGTCAGTCACTCCATAACAGGGGTTATGAGTCCTTTGGGTAGTGCAGCTAGCATTAGGCTTAGGATATTTTGAGCAGGAATTGTCATTCCTATGGGTAGAGCGAAGAGCACTACATTATTCCAGGCTCCAGGAACCCTACATCTAGCAACCCAAAGCCAAGACACGGAGCCTACTCTTAGGGACCGTAACTCCAGCTCCAAGTACACTGTGCATAGCAATCCAAACCCTAGCGCTGGTAACTCTACCAGAGGAAACCTAACCCTAGCACCACATACTTTACCCATAGTAACCCTACCATTAGGGAGAGGATCCATTTGCCCTACTGAAGGGAATCCTAACCCTATCTCCAAGTACCCTACCCAAGGGACCCTAAATCCTTGGATGGGGAGATGTATCAAAGGGAACCTGAACCCTATAGTGGCGAGTCCTATGGAGGGGAACCCAAACTCTAGGGCGGGGAGCCATAACCAAGGGAACCCTAACCATAGCTCCAAGTACCGAACCTAAGGGAACCAACCCTAAACTCTATGAACAGAGCTCTACACATATTTCCAGTTATCCTACCCATATGAATCTTACCCATAGCTCCATGTACCCCACCCGAAGGAACCGTAACCCCAGTGTGGGTAGCCCTAACCATATCAACCTTAACCCTTGGATGGGGAGCACTACCCATAGAAACCCTAACTCTAGCTCCAAGTACTCAACCTATAGAACCCTAAACCTAGAATGGGGAATCCTATGAACAGGAACCCTAACCCTGGATCAATGTACCCTACCCATAGGAATCCTAACCCTAGACTGGCGAACCCTACTCATAGGAACCCTAACCCTACCTTCAAGTACCTTATCCTTGGGAACCCTAAACCTAGGGTGGAAAGCCCTACACCTAGCAACCCTAACCCTAGCACAGGAAACCCAACATATAGGACCTTCACCCTAGTTCCATGTACCCTACATATAGGAACACTAACCCTAGCTCCAAGTACCCTACCCCAAGGAACCCTATCCCTAGGGCCAGAAGCCCTACCCATAGGAATCCTAACTCTAGGTACAAACATCCTACCCTTAGGCAGTGACCATGAGATGGTCGAGTTCAGGATCCTGACACAAGGAAGAAAGGAGAGCAGCAGAATACGGACCCTGGACTTCAGAAAAGCAGACTTTGACTCCCTCAGGGAACAGATGGGCAGGATCCTCTGGGAGAATAACATGAAGGGCAAAGGGGTCCAGGAGAGCTGGCTGTATTTTAAAGAATCCTTATTGCGGTTGCAGGAACAAACCATCCCAATGTGTAGAAAGAATAGTAAATATGGCAGGCGACCAGCTTGGCTAAACAGTGAAATCCTTGCTGATCTTAAATGCAAAAAAGAAGCTTACAAGAAGTGGAAGATTGGACAAATGACCAGGGAGGAGTATAAAACTATTGCTCAGGCATGCAGGAATGAAATCAGGAAGGCCAAATCACACTTGGAGTTGCAGCTAGCAAGAGATGTTAAGAGTAACAAGAAAGGTTTCTTCAGGTATGTTAGCAAGAAGAAGAAAGTCAAGGAAAGTGTGGGCCCCTTACTGAATGAGGGAGGCAACCTAGTGACCGAGGATGTGGAAAAAGCTAATGTACTCAATGATTTTTTTGCCTCTGTCTTCACGAACAAGGTCAGCTCCCAGACTGCTGCACTGGGCAGCACAATATGGGGAGAAGGTGACCAGCCCTATGTGGAGAAAGAAGTGGTTCGGGACTATTTAGAAAAACTGGACGTGCACAAGTCCATGGGGCCGGATGCGCTGCATCCGAGGGTGCTAAAGGAGTTGGCGGATGAGATTGCAGAGCCATTAGCCATTATTTTTGAAAACTCATGGCGATCGGGGGAGGTCCTGGATGACTGGAAAAAGGCTAATGTAGTGCCCATCTTTAAAAAAAGGGAAGAAGGAGGATCCGGGGAACTACAGGCCAGTCAGCCTCACCTCAGTCCCTGGAAAAATCATGGAACAGGTCCTCAAGGAATCAATTATGAAACACTTAGAGGAGAGGAAAGTGATCAGGAACAGTCAGCATGGATTCACCAAAGGGAAGTCGTGCCTGACTAACCTAATTGCCTTCTATGATGAGATAACTGGCTCTGTGGATGAGGGGAAAGCAGTGGATGTGTTATTCCTTGACTTTAGCAAAGCTTTTGATACAGTCTCCCACAGTATTCTTGCCGCCAAGTTAAAGAAATATGGGCTGATGAATGGACTGTAAGGTGGATAGAAAGCTGGCTAGATCGTCGGGCTCAACGGGTAGTGATCAATGGCTCCATGTCTAGTTGGCAGCCGGTTTCAAGCAGAGTGCCCCAAGGGTCGGTCCTGGGGCCGGTTTTGTTTAATATCTTTATTAATGATCTGGAGGATGGTGTGGACTGCACTCTCAGCAAGTTTGCAGATGACACTAAACTAGGAGGCGTGGTAGATACACTAGAGGGTAGGGATCGGATACAGAGGGACCTAGACAAATTAGAGGATTGGGCCAAAAGAAACCTGATGAGGTTCAACAAGGATAAGTGCAGAGTCCTGCACTTAGGACGGAAGAATCCCATGCACTGCTACAGACTAGGGACCGAATGGCTAGGTAGCAGTTCTGCAGAAAAGGACCTAGGGGTCACAGTGGACAAGAAGCTGGATATGAGTCAACAGTGTGCTCTTGTTGCCAAGAAGGCTAACGGCATTTTGGGCTGTATAAGTAGGGGCATTGCCAGCAGATCGAGGAACGTGATCGTTCCCCTTTATTCGACATTGGTGAGGCCTCATCTGGAATACTGTGTCCAATTTTGGGCCCCACACTACAAGAAGGATGTGGAAAAATTGGAAAGAGTCCAGCGGAGGGCAACAAAAATGATTAGGGGTCTGGAGCACATGACTTATGAGGATAGGCTGAAGGAACTGGGATTGTTTAGTCTCCAGAAGAGAAGAATGAGGGGGGATTTGATAGCAGCCTTCAACTACCTGAAGGGGGGTTCCAAAGAGGATGGAGCTCGGCTGTTCTCAGTGGTGGCAGATGACAGAACAAGGAGCAATGGTCTCAAGTTGCAGTGGGGGAGGTCCAGGTTGGATATTAGGAAACACTATTTCACTAGGAGGGTGGTGAAGCACTGGAATGCGTTACCTAGGGAGGTGGTGGAGTCTCCTTCCTTGGAGGTTTTTAAGGCCCGGCTTGACAAAGCCCTGGCTGGGATGATTTAGTTGGGAATTGGTCCTGCTTTGAGCAGGGGGTTGGACTAGATGACCTCTTGAGGTCCCTTCCAACCCTGATATTCTATGATTCTATGATTCTATGAATCTTAGCGGCATGTTGGGGACCCCTATCCATAGGACTCCTTCCCCTAGTTCCACGTACCCTACCCATATATCCCTAATCCTAGGATGCAGAGCCCTTCCCATAGGACCCCGAACTCTAGGATGGGGAGCCCTACCCATAGGAACCACAATCCTTGTGCCAGGTCCCTACTCATAGCAACCCCAACCCTAGCTCTAAGTACTATACCCATAGGAAGCCTAAACCTAAGGTGGAGTGTCCTTCCCATAGGAACACTAACCTTAACTCCAAGTACCCTATTCACAGGAACCCTAACCCGAGGACAGGGTTCCCTACATATAGGAACCATGAACCTAGCTCCAAGTACTACACCCATGGGAAGCCTAACCTAGGTCCAGAGATACTACCCTTACCAACCCAAACCATAGGGCAGGGTACACTACCCACAGAAACCCTAATCCTAGCTCAAAGTACCCTGTCCATAGGAACTTTAACACTAGCTCCAAGCATCCTACCACCTAGCTCCAAGAACCATAACAAAAGCAACTCTATCCATAGGGCTGGGAGACCTAACCATTGGGACCCTAACCCTAGGTCCAAGTATCCTACCCATAGGAAACCTAACCCTAGGTCCAAGTACCCTATATTTAGGAACCCTAGCCAGAGGTTGCGGAGCCCTATCCATAGGAACCCTAACCTTAGCTCCAAGTAGCCTACCTATAGGAACCCTAAGAGTACATGACCATACCCATAGGAACCCTAAGCCTATCTCCAAGTACCCTAGACATAGAAACCTTAACCCAACTTCAAGTACACTACCCATAGGAACCCCAAGCCTAGATCCAAGTAGCCTACCTATTGGAACCCTCAGCCTAGGGTGGAGAGCCTTTCCCATAGGAACCCTAAGGGTGGGGAATTCTACCCATAGGAACCATAACCCTAGCTCCAAATACCCCACCCACAGGAACTCTAAGCCTAGTTCCAAGTAACCTACCCTTAGGAACCTAACCTAATGCTAGGGCCAGGTGCCCTACCTGTAGGAACCCTAAAGCTAACTCTAAGTATCCTGCTTATAGGAACCCTAACCCTAGGGTGGGGAGCCATACCTATAGGAACCCTAACCCTAGGTCCAAGATCCCTATTTAAACCCTAACCCTTGGTCAGGGACCCTTCCCATAGGAAGCCTAACCCTAGTTGCAAGTAATCTACCATAGGAACCCTACCAGTATCTCCCTACCCAGTGGACCCCAAACCTAAGGCAGAGAGCTCTGCCCATAGGAACACTAACGCTAGCTTCAATTCCTCTTCACAGAGGAATCCGAACCCTAGGGTGGGGAGCCATACCCAGAGCAATCCTAACCCTAGCTCCAGGTACCATACCCAGAGGAGCCCTAACCCCAGTGCCACATGCTCTAAACAAGGGAACCCTAACTATATGGTGGGAAGCAGGGAATCTTACCTCCAAGTGCTGTACCCAAGGGAACTCTAACTCTAGTTTAAATTACTCTACCTAGAGGAACTTAAACCCTTGGGCTGGGAGCCTTACCCAGAGGAACCTGAGCCCTACCTAAAGAATCCCTAACCCTAGGGTGGGAAGCCTTACCCAGAGGAACACAAACCCTAATTTCAAGTACCCCACCCACAACACCCTAACCCTAGCTCGAAGTATCTATCCAAGGGAACCCTAACCCTAGCTTCAAGTACCCTATGCATTGCAACCCAAATCCTTGGGCCAGTAGCCCTACCCTAAACCAATTAACCCTGTCCCTAGCGCCAAGTACACTAACCAGAGGAATCCTGTCTTTAGCTACAAGTACCCTATCCAGAGGTACCCTAACACTGGGTAGGGGACACCTAACCAGAGATATCCTAACTTTAGGGTGGGGATCCCTACCCAGAGGTACCCTAACCCTAAGGTGAGGAGCCCTACCCAGAGGAACCCTAATTCTATGGCGGGGAGCCTTACCCAAGTGAACTCAGGTGGGGAGTCCTACCCAAGGGCACCCTAAGACTAGCTCCAAGTACCCTCCCCAAGGGCAGCCTAACTGTAGCCCAAAATATCCTACCCAATGGAACCCTAACCCTAGGGCGGTGAACCCTACTCAAGGGAACCCTAATTCTAGCTCCAACTACCATACTGAAAGGCACCCTAAGTCCCTACCCAAGTACTCTACCCCAGGTAAACCCAACATTAGGACAGGAAGCTCTGCCAATAGGCACACTAAACCTAGTGTCAATTACTTTACCTACTGAAATCCTAAACCTAGAGTGGGGAGCCCTACCCAGAGGAACCTGAACCCTAGCTTCAAGTACCCTACCCCAGGAAACCCTAATTATAGCTAGAAGTACCCTACCCCAGAGAACCCTAACGCCGGGAGTCCTACCCAGAGGAACCCTTACAATAGCTGCAGGTACCCTTCACATAGAAATCCTAACCCTATCTCCAAGTACCCTACCTACAGGAACCCTAAGCGTAGATTGGGGAGCCATACCTTTTGGAACCCAACCCCTAACTTTGAGTACTCTACCCATAGTAACCCTACCCTTTGGGTGCACAGCCATACCTGTAGGAACCCTACCCCTAACTCCAAGTGCTATTCCCATAGGCTCCTACCCCTATCTCCACAGACCCTACCCATCAGAACCTAACCCTGCAGTGCAAAGGTCTACCCTTAGAAACCAAACCCTAGCTCTAAGTACCCTGCTAATAGTGACCCTAACCTTAGGTCTGGGTGCTGTATCCATAGGAACCCTACTTCTAGATCCAAGTACCCTTCCCATAGGCACCCTACTCATAGCTCCAAGGACCCTACTTATAGGGACTGTAACCCTAGGGCGCAGAGCACTACCAATAGGAAGCATAACCTAGGACGCTAAGTCCTACCCATGGGAATTGTAATCACACCACCAAGTACCCTAACCATAGAACCTAAATTCTAGCTCCAAATACCCGTATCATACGAACCCTCAACCTTGGGCAGGAAGCACTACCCATAAGACCCCTAATTTGGGGGGTGGGGGTGTATCCCTACCCATAGAAACCCTACCCCTAGCTCTAAATATCCTAGCCATAGAAACAAAACCCATAACTTAAGTACCCTATCCATAGCAATCCTAACCCTAGGGTGGGGACCCATTGTTATGCTTATAAGAAGCACATTAGATATTTTTTCAGGTGAAAAGGCAATATGCCACGTTTATTGAAGATACAGCAATTTGTATATGCATTCAATCACAACACACACACACTGTCCTGCCAGTCGATCTTATAGTTACCAGTCCAGAGTCCAGCTCAATCTAGTGGCCAGCTAGGTAGATCATGGGTAGGAAGGAGCCAGGTTCTGTCCGTTGTGATACGATGCTCCGGAGAAGTCTTGGCAGGACAAACCCAAAGTTTCATGGCAACGCACCCTGTTTATATAGTGATTTTCCTTCATTGAGACCAATGAGTTTTGCACCATCATGCTGTAATCAATTGTTGTTTGACGAGTGCTTGTTTTCTTAAATTCTTATCCTTTACCTTGTTCTTTCATCAAGTTCCTCAGGGAGTTATCCGGTCTGGTTTTGATCACAGCTATCTTGTCCCCATTGATAGGTGCCTGTCTCATCTTTAGAGTCGACAATCTGCCCTCCTCTGACATTTCAATAGGGGCATGTTGCAGCCTCCTGATGCCCTTTGTGTCTGTCTCTGGTTCCTCCCTAGACCATCTGGTTCAGTGATGGCCTTCACACTTAACTCTTAACACACATATTCCTCCTTCACACACAAAACAGAATTAATTTACATAGAACAGGAACATCAAATTGCAATGCAAAAGAAAACAATCATGGCATTCTTTTACTAATTTTAAAATGCTAAACCTACAACAAAGTGGTGACCCTCAAAGGTCTGTTAGTGCCTTGAAATCAGTCTAGACATAAAGAAATTCTGGCTGATGCATCTCTGCCAATGGTGTATTAGGCCATTCCTTTCTGCTATTCAAAAAGGGTGGCTGGCAGGATATGGTCAAATCATACATCAATACATTTAATACATGCTACATTATTATCTCATTATTCTTTATCCTTCATTCTAAATCATACAAAATATAAATATAAAATCCTACTACTACACCATACCCATAGTAACCCTAACTGTGGGGCAGGAAGCCCTACCCCTAGAAACCCTAACCCTAACTCCAAGTACCCCTCCCATAGGAACCGTATCCCTAATTCAAAGCATCTTGCCCATAGGAATTTTAACCTTAACTCCAAGTACTCTACACATAGTAACCATAACCTTAGGAAGGGGAGCCATACACATTGGAACTCTTACCCCTAGCTCCAAGTACCCCTTCCATAGGAACCCTACCCCTATCTCAAAGTACCCTACCCATAGGACCTCTAACCCTATTTCCGAGGAGCCTACCCATTGGAAACCTAACCTGGGTGAAGAGTCCTACCCATAGGAATCCTAACCCTATCTCCAAGCATGCTACCCATAAGAACGGCCATACTGGGTCAAACCAAAAGTCCATCTAGCCCAGTATCCTGTCTTCTGACAGTGGCCAATGCCAGGTGCCCCAGAGGGAATGAACAGAACAGGTAATCATCAAGTGATCCATTCCGTCACCCATTCCCAGCTTCTGGCAAACAGAGGCTAGGGACACCATCCCTAGCCATCCTGGCTAATAGCCATTGAACTTATCTAATTCTTTTTTCAACCCTGTTATTGTCTTGGCCTTCACAACATCCTCTGTCAAGGAGATCCACAGGTTGACTGTGCGTTGTGTGAAAAAATACTTCATTTTGTTTGTTTTAAATCTGTCGCCTATTAATTTCATTTGGTGACCCTAGTTCTTGTGATATGAGGAGGAGTAAATAACACTACTTTATTTACTTTATTTACTTTATTTACCAGTCATGATTTTTGTGATATGAGGAGGAGTAAATAACACTACTTTATTTACTTTATTTACCAGTCATGATTTTTATAAATCTCTAACATATCCCCCTTAGTTGTCCCTTTTCCAAGCTGATAAGTCCCAACCTTATTAATCTCTCATCATATGGAAGCCGTTCCATATCCCTAATCATTTTTATTGCCCTTTTCTGAACCTTTTCCAATTCCAATATATCTTTTTTGAGATGGGACGACCACATCTACATTCATACCATGGGTGTGAGCATACCATGGATGAATATAGAGGCAATATGATAGTTTCTCTCTTGCTATCTATTCCTTTCTTAATGATTCCCGACATCCTGTTTGCCTTTTTGACTGCTGCTGCACATTGATGCTTTCAGAAAACTATCCACAATGACTCCAAGATCTCTTTCTTGAGTGGTGTCAGCAAATTTAGACCCCATCATTTTATTGGGATTATGTTTTCCAATGTGCATTACTTTGCATTTATCAACATTGAATTTCATCTGCCGTTTTGTTGCCCAGTCACCCAGTTTTGAGAGATCCTTTTGTAGCTCTTTGCAGTCTGCTTTGGACTTAACGTATCTTGAGTAGTTTTGTATCATCTGCAAATTTTGCCATCCCACTGTTTACCCCTTTTTACAGATAATTTATGAATACGTTGAATAGGACTGGTCCCAGTACAACCCCTGGGGGACATCATCATTTACCTCTCTCCATTTTGTTTCCTATCTTTTAACCACTTACCAATTCACGAAAGGACCCTTCCCCACTTATCTCATGGCAGCTTACTTTGCATAAGAGCCTTTGGTGAGGGACCTTGTCAAAGGCTTTCTGAAAATCTAAGTACACAATATCCACTGGATCCCCCTTGTTGACTCCCTCAAAGAATTCTAATATATTGGTGAGGCATGATTTCCCTTTACAAAAACCATGTTGACTCTTCCCCAACAAATTATGCTCATCTATGTGCCTGACAATTCTGTTCTTTACTATAGTTTCAACCAGTTTGCCCAGTACTGAAGTCAGGCTTACTGGCCTGTAACTACTAGGATCACCTCTGGAGCCCTCTTTAAAAACTGGCATTGCATTAGCTATCTTCCAGTCATTTGGTGCAGAAGCTGATTTAAATGATAGGATACAAACTACAGGTAGTAATTTTGCAATTTCACATTTGAGTTCCTTCAGAACTCTTGGGTGAATGCCATCTGGTCCTGGTGACTTATACCTGTTTAGTTTATCAATTTGTTCCAAAACCTCCTCTAATGACATCTCATGGTTCTTGGTGCTAGGGTTAGGATTCCTAATGGTAAGGGTTCCCACCCTAGCATTAGGTTCCTTATGAGTAGGATACATGGAGACAGGTTTAATGGGTTCTTAGGGTACTTGGAGTTAGGGTAAGGGTTCCATTGATTTTGCTTGTGAAAAATCCCACTAGGTGTCTCTAATACCTTTAAAACTCTGGCACTTAGGGTATGTCTACACTACGAGAGTAGTTCGATTTTACTTAAATCGAATATGTGGAATCGATATTACAAAGTCGAACGTGTGTGTCCACACTAAGGACAGTAATTCGACTTTGTGAGTCCACATTAATGGGGCAAGCGTCGACATTGGAAGCGGTGCACTGTGGGCAGCTATCCCACAGTTCCCGCTGCCCATTGGAATTCTGGGTCGAGCCCCCAATGCCTTCTGGGGAAAAAAATGTGTCGAGGGTGCTTTTGGGTAACTGTCGTCATCCAACCGTCACTCCCGCCCTCCCTCCCTGAAAGCGCCGGCGGGAAATCAGTTTGCGCACTTTTCTGGTCAGTGACAGCGCGGACGCCACAGCACTGCGAGCATGGAGCCCGCTGCGACCATCGCTGCAGTTATGGCCGTTGTCAACACCTCGCACCTTATCATCCACCTTTCGCAGAGGCAGATGCTGAGAAATCGGGCGAGGAGGCTACGGCAGCGCGGTGAGGACCTGAAGTCTGAGAGTGGCACAGACCTGTCACAAAGCATGGGACCCCGCGCCGAGGACATCATGGTGGCAATGGGTCATGTTGATGTTGTGGAACGGCGATTCTGGGCCCGGGAAACAAGCACGGACTGGTGGGACCGCATAGTGCTGCAGGTCTGGGATGAATCACAGTGACTGCGAAACTTTCGCATGCAGAAGGGGACTTTCATGGAACTTTGTGAGTTGCTGTCCCCTGCCCTGAAGCGCAATGACACCCGGATGCGAGCAGCCCTGAGTGTCCAGAAGCGAGTGGCCATAGCCCTCTGGAAGCTTGCAACGCCGGACAGCTACCGGTCAGTCGCGAACCACTTTGGCGTGGGCAAATCTACCGTGGGGGTTGTTGTGATGCAAGTAGCCAACGCAATCGTTGAGCTACTGCTCTCAAAGGTAGTGACCCTGGGAAACATGCAGGTCATCATAGATGGCTTCGCCGCGATGGGATTCCCAAACTGCGGTGGGGCTATAGATGGAACTCACATCCCTATCCTGGGATCGGACCACCAGGCCAGCCAGTACATTAACCGAAAGGGCTACTTTTCAATGGTGCTGCAAGCACTGGTGGACCATAGGGGACGTTTTACAAACATCAACGTCGGATGACCGGGCAAGGTTCATGACGCTCGTGTTTTCAGGAACTCTGGTCTGTTTAGACGGCTGCAGGAAGGTATTTACTTCCCGGACCACAAAATAACTCTTGGGGATGTGGAGATGCCTATAGTCATCCTCGGGGACCCAGCCTACCCGCTAATGCCCTGGCTCATGAAGCCCTATACTGGTGCCCTGGACACTGAAAAAGAACTCTTCAACTACCGGCTGAGCAAGTGCAGAATGGTGGTGGAGTGTGCTTTTGGCCGTCTCAAGGGGAGATGGAGAACCTTACTGACTCGCTGTGATCTCAGCGAAACCAATATCCCCATTCTTATTGCAGCTTGCTGTGTGCTCCACAATCTGTGTGAGAGCAAGGGGGAGACCTTTATGGCGGGGTGGGAGGTTGAGGCAAATAGCCTGGCTGCTGATTACGCCCAGCCAGACAGCCGGGCGATTAGAAGAGCCCAGCGGGACGCGCTGTGCATCCGGGAGGCTTTGAAAGCTAGGTTCCTGAGTGAGCAGGGTAACCTGTGACTATTAAGTTTGTTTACAGAGAAGCTGAACCTGCCCCCATTTCTTTACCCAGTAAATGTTCACTATCCTCTCCAGTTACATACCCCGTTCACCCCGTTCCCCCCCTTCCAACACACGTTTAAAAATAAAATCACTTGAATTTTGTTAATGAACACCGTTTTCTTTATTACTGTTTTCTCGGTAAAGTGTTGAACCTGGGACGCAGACTGTGGTGGGGAGCGGGTGTAGTGTAGTGATGCAAAGGACGCTTCTAAACTCCAGGAATGACAGGCTCCGTAGTGGTGGACTGGTTGTTTCAACGGAGCCTGCCACCCCTCCTGTTCGGGACTCTGTGTGTGGGGGCTATGTGACTTTGTGGCAGGGGGAGGACGGTTACAGATCCCCTGCTGCGTGGCTCTGTGATCCAGGATAAGGACCGCTGCATAAGATCTCTAACCGCCCTCCCCCGCCACAAAGTCACATAGCCCTCCCCCCCCCCCGAACATGAAAACGACCTCCCAGACTGACCAGGGTAACTAGTGACTGCAATGTGTGTGTGCCCTGCTGCTGAACCTGCCCCCGCCTCTGTACCCTGGTAAAGGTGACTGTCCTGTCCAATTACCAACCCCCTTCCCACCCTTCAGACAGACTCTCCTCTAAAAGAACATGATGGAAACAGCAACAGAGGGTCTTGTGGCACTAACACGGCTACCCCTCTGATGATGGAAACAGTAATTAACAGAAACGTATTTTTTATTAGCAACTACACATGAAACTGGGGGATGAAACTGGGACGGGGGCTTGGGTGAGGCGGGAAGGAAAGGACTTATCAAATTTTGGGGAATGAGAGCCTTCTGGTACTTGAGCAGTCTGCAGGGGTGGAGTGAGAGTTTTCACGGACTCTGCCGCGCCTCCTTCTTGGGACTTTGGGTGAGGGGGGTATGGGACTTTGTGGCGGGGGAGGGCGGTTAGAGATAGACTGCAGCGGGGCTCTGTCCTCCTGCCTCCGGTCCTGCAGAACATCCACAAGGCGCCGGAGCGTGTCCGTTTGCTCCCTCATTAGTCCAAGCAGCGTTTGAGTCGCCTGCTGGTCTTCCTGCCGCCACCTCTCCTCCCGTTCCATGTGTGATCGGTGCATTTGGGACAAGTTCTCCCTCCACTGGGTCTGCTGGGCTGCCTGGGCTCGGGAGCAGCCCATAAGTTCCGAGAACATGTCCTCCCGTATCCTCTTCTTCCTACACCTAATCTGCGCTAGCCTCTGGGAGTGTGATGCCAGGCTAGGTCGGGAGACAGTCGCAGCTGTGGGATGGGAAAAAGGGAGTGAATTCCTCAGAAAGATAAATTTAGTTGTGAACAAAGAACATAGTCTTTCTCTGTGAACAAGACCATGCACAGCACCTATCACATGCGCACTCAGGACAAGGTCGAATTTTCGGCCTTTGCATTCAGTGCCTGGGGTCTTGCAGTGCAGATCAGAGAAGCGGGGCAGGACAGCAGAATTTGTGTAGCAGGCCGACATGGTAAGCCGTAGACTTGTGGCTGCTTAAAACTTTAATAATAGCACTGGCCTCCTTTCACGTTCAAAGCAATGCCAGTCCCTGCTGCCACCAATCCGGCAAGCATGAACTCTGCCCCTGTCCCACCCCCTCGCGGCTGTCCCAGGGAAAGATCCCTGTATGCTGCCCCTCTCCCGCCTCCACCGCGTGGCTGTAAACCGCCGGTTACAGTTCTGTAAAGGAACAGGCAAGCAGTCCCAATACTAACATTCCCCTACCTAATTCAAAGCAGGTCACCATGAGTGACATCACTCTGATGAGGATTTCAGAGACGGAGAAAGAAAGGATGCTTCGGGAAAGCATGCAAAGACCAGGGCCGTATGCCGCCATGCTCTGCAAGGCAATGATCCCGGAGTACTTGCTTGTCTCCTGGCGCGGAAACGTTTCGTACCATGGAGGACCCAATAAGGCCGCTCTCCCCAGGAACCTGATGCAAAGGCTTTCCAATTACCTCCAGGAGAGCTTTGTGGAGATGTCCCAGGAGGATTTCTGCTCTATCCCCGGACATATAGACCGGATTTTACTGTAGCTGCATTGGCAGGGACTAAACAGTAGGCGCCTAGGGCAAAACAATCGTGCTAAACCAGACATTGTTAGATTTTTTTTCAGTAGTTGCACTGCCAAGGACTGAAACGTGAAGCGTCTAGGGCAAACTAATCATGAAAAACCCATTGTTAATATTGTTAATATTCCTGTTCTGTTAAAAATAAATGTTTACATGTTTAAAACACTTACTGACTGATCCTTCCCCTGATTCTGTGTCCAGGTTAACGCCTGGGGACGGTTGGTAGGGGATCTCTGTAAGGGTGATGAAGAGATCCTGGCTGTCGGGGAAATCAGCGTTGTAAGCGCTGTCGACTGCCTCGTCCTCCTCATCTCCTTCCTCATCTTCCCCGTCCGCTAACATGTCCGAGGAAGCGGCCGTCGACAATATCCCATCCTCAAAGTCCACGGTCAGTGGTGGGGTAGTGGTGGCGGCCGCACCTAGGATGGAATGCAGTGCCTCGTAGAAACGGGATGTCTGGGGCTGGGATCCAGAGCGTCCGTTTGCCTCTTTGGTCTTCTGGTAGCCTTGTCTCAGCTCCTTGATTTTCACGCGGCACTGCGTTGCATCCCGGCTGTATCCTCTCTCTGCCATGGCTTTAGAGATCTTCTCGTAGATCTTTGCATTCCGTCTTTTCGATCGCAGCTCGGAAAGCACGGACTCAATCGCCTCACACAGCGATCAGATCCAAGACTTCCCGATCAGTCCATGCTGGGGCCCTCTTTCTATTCTGAGATTGCATGGCCATCTCTGCTGGAGAGCTCTGCATCGTTGCCAGTGCTGCTGAGCTCGCCACGATGTCCAAACAGGAAATGAGATTCAAACTGCCCAGACAGGAAAAGGAATTCAAATTTTCCCGGGGCTTTTCCTGTGTGGCTGGTCAGAGCATCCGAGCTCGGACTGCTGTCCAGAGCATCAACAGAGTGGTGCACTGTGGGATAGCTCCCGGAGCTATTACCGTCGATTTCCATCCACACCTAGCCTAATTCGACATGGCCATGTCGAATTTAGCGCTACTCCCCTCGTTGGGGAGGAGTACAGAAGTCGAATTTAAGAGACCTCTATGTCGAACTAAATAGCTTCGTGGTGTGGACGGGTGCAGAGTTAATTCGATGTAACGGTGCTAAATTCGACATAAACTCCTAGTGTAGACCAGGCCTTAGTCTAATAAATTTGTATTCTTTTTCCATGTAATCCATTTGCCGCTAAAGAGTTAATAATATGCAGGTGTTGTAGTCCCTAGGGACAAAAGCCACTGCAGATGGCCAGGTGATATTCTGTGATCCTCCAGGGTTTGGCCATGAAACCTATTTTAGAGGGGGCAAAATCTTCCTACCAACAGAACAGTGTGGGCAGAATGTTCCCATCCCTCAGCTGTGGAGCCTATCACAGGAAAGATTGATCTGGCCCATTGCCAGACTACAAGGATGTGATTCTAAGATAGTTTTAAAAGGTATTATAAATGTAACCTAAAGAGTTCCCATTTTTGTCCATTATAAACTAAATAGATTCTGAATTATGTTTAATACAACATTGCTACATAAATATCTATAAAGAGGCTGTTATAGCTTAAGGAAAACTATCAGTTTCAGTAGGGAGATAGCACTAAGTTCCTTCCAATAATCAGAAACCCAAACCTTTTATTTATTTACTGTGAAAGATACATAGCAGTAAAATGAATACTTGTCCTTCATTTATGGTGCATAATGTTCGCAACTGGTATTAGAAGATGAAAACAATATTAGATTCAGAGGAATGATTTCCTTAACTGAATATTTTGAATGTATTCTGTGCCCTGCATCACTAAGAATGGTGGATAAAATTGGTATAGAGTTTCATACAAGTCAGATACATTTTTTAAGCTGATACCTTATTAACATATTCTGACATCTTTGTTTCATAACAACTTTCATATCCCATGAATTATTTGGCTCTGTCAATACGAAGAGAAGATATTTCATGCTTCTTCAGTAAAAAAAGCTTATGGGCACATCTGCACCATCAGTCTCTCTCCTAAGTTTATTGAACACACAAACATCAAAGTCATTAAAGGACAGAGTTTGGTTTTCATCCTGAAATGAATTCGGATAAGGAGTATCATAACTTATAGACATTAATCTTGGAGATACATCAAATGTGGGAAGTGAACAGATAATCAGAAGATTTGTTTTGAAGGGTAAATATTCAGAAATCAATAGAAACTTTTATAGGCAAAGTTAAATTGTATTCAGTTTGTACGTGTGAGAGAGAGCTCTAATATGACTCACTTTGTTTTCTACATTCTTGTTCCCTAAATTCTTTTTTAGTGAAGTTTAGCATTTGTATATTTTGTACCATAATTATTTGCAGCTCTCATGTTTTTCCCCCTATGATACTGTTGTGCAGAACTTTTAAAGCTTTGGATTATCACAATTTTTTTTAAAGTATGGAATTTAATTTTTTAGTGTGCTGTGTTTTCAAAAAAGAAATGGACTATCGTATTTTCTGCAACAATGCCCATAGAATCATAGAAGTGTAGGACTGGAAGGGACCTCACTAGGTCAGCCCCCTGCACTAAAGGCAGGACTAATGAATAACTAGACCATTCCTGACAGGTGTTTGTCTAACCTGTTCTTAAAAACATCCAATGACAGAGACTCCACAACTTCCTTAGACAATTTGTTCCAGTGCTTAACTGCTCTGACAGTTAGGAAGTTTTTCATAACGTGCAATCCCTCGCTGCAATTTAAGCCCATTGCTTCTTGTCCTAGCCTCAAAGATTAAGGCGAACAATTTTTCACTTTCCTTCTTGTAACATGAGATCATATAGTTTAAAAACATATTGAGAGCCTATTTTGACTTTGGAAGTGAGGAGTTCATAGTGCTGATTTTGCATCTGGTATATTCTGGGAGGGATTCCTGTCAATATAACATTCATCCGAATTTACAACAACCACTCCTATTGCCATTCTGGACCTCTCGGAAACTGAGTTTGCCATCAGGCCAAACTGTGGAGTGATTCTATGACATGCATAAATGGGGACAAGAATCACACTACTCAATTTATGATTACTTCTGACCTCTGCTAAGCAGTTTGAGGTGGTCTTACAAACCAAAGTTGTGCCAGTTTTAATAGATCCTTAGGCTATGTCTACACGTACACTGCTACAATGGCACAGTTGCAGCATTGCAGCTGTGCTGCTGTAACATTTCAATATAAACACTCACGACAGTGATAGGGGGATGCACATATGGCTGAGGGGTGACTTTGATCATACGAGTCCCCAATTTGAGGTTTAGTCTTCAATGTGTTTTAGTGAGACTTCAGGCTCTGCTGAAGTTTAAGCCCACTGACAAGGGGAGAAAAGCGGAAAAAATAAAGGACTCAGTGTGATGCACTGTACCTCAAAGTACCACCCTATAGCCGTCATATTCATGATTGGTATATTGCTGTGATATTTCAAAGCATGTCTTGCAAGGTATCATATGAAAGATCATGATTTGCTGAAACTCATTGTTCTGTCAAAATATGTGTATCATCATTGTATATGGAATTATGATAGTCTGCTATATGGTTGAAATTGAAATATGTTCTGTGTCCAGGAGATCCCCACAGCTAGCT
Source organism: Emys orbicularis (assembly GCF_028017835.1). Taxonomy (NCBI): domain Eukaryota; kingdom Metazoa; phylum Chordata; order Testudines; family Emydidae; genus Emys; species Emys orbicularis. The sequence continues at coordinate 89,260,884 of NC_088687.1, read as the reverse complement.
CTCCAATGGCAACAAAGGAGGTGACCCACATCCAAATGGGTGTTAAGTGACCATCACGAGCCATTGACCAGCAGGGGAATTGTAAACAGAGATTTACAATTCTGTAAGATACAGTGGTGCAAGCACCACACAATGGGGCTTGCTCAACTCTGTGACTCAGCAAGGCCCACCGGGACATGTCTGGGCCAATATCTTTCCTGGGACATGAATTGAGAATATAAAATAAGGGACAGTGGCACCATGAGACCACCACTTTCCTCCCCCACCTACTATGAAGACAATAGGAACTCTGGGAAGACAAAGACTTTGAACTGGGGAGACTGGTCCCAGGCTGAGAAGGGAATTCAGCCTGTGTATTAAGAACTGTAACCTGCCTGCAACATCCAGTGGGGTGAGAAAAGTTGTTTCATTTAAATCTTGCTTAGTCAGGAAGTTTAGGATTTAGAATGTGTGTTTACTTTTTATTTCTTATGTACCTATCTCTGACCTTTATATGTACCACTTGTAATTGCTTAGAATCTATCTTTCTGTAGTTAATAAACTTATTTTAATGTTTTATCTTTACCAATGAGTTTGTCTAGTGCTTGGGGAATCTGCTCAGCTTACAAAGGCTGGTGTATATCCACTATCCTTCGATGAAGTGGTGAACTAATTAATGAGCTTGCATTGTTCAAGAGAAGGTCTTGAGCAGTGTAAGATGGGACATTTCTGGGAGTGCAAGGCTGGGGAGGATTTGGTGGTGTCTCCCTCTATATAGGTCATGAGTAGCTTAGAGAGCATTCATGCAACTTAGTTGGGTGTGTCTCTGCATTTTGTAGACTGAGTGATCACAATGCCTGGAGAGGACTGCTGCTTGTCACTAGCAAAGCATCATAAGAGACAGCTCAGGCCGTAGCAGGGCCGTAGCAACAAAGAACGTGGCCCCCTCCGAACAGTGGCCCCCTCCGAACAGTGGCCCCCTCCGAACATATGTCCGGGCGGGGCCCCTTAAAATGCAGAAACTGGAATGCAGTATTTATTTTGCCACTTTTAGGGGCCCCCTTCCTTGTGGGGCCCCCTCCGGTCGGAGGGTACGGAGGGCGCTCGCTACGCCTCTGGGCCAGAGAGTTAAAGGGGCACCGTGGTACCACAGTTCCAGGTTGTACCCCAGGAATTCCCTGACACTCTGTGAGAGAGAAAGGAAGAGAAATTGAGGGATTTGGAGGTTGGATATAGTGATTTAAATCTTCAAGTTAAAGAAGGCACAAGTAATGCTAACATTCACCCTCAATTCAGAATTTCCTCATTGTGAATAAGCAGCTAGAATCCCAGGAAGTTAACTCTAGTTATAGCTTGTTTTACTTGACTATATATATGGCTAACTCTTTCCTAAAATGACTGCATTTATAGATATAGGGCTTGATTGTGTCTTTGGAAAAATTCTCTCCTCTGCTGCTCCAGGCTTCCCCCCTTCCCTTGGCTCTCCAAAGACCTCTCTTTCCCTCACCCCCAAAAACCCCTCCTTTCTTTCATTTCACTCTCTCCCCCTGTGAAAGGATGTGTACCCTGCACAGACACCAGCGGGGTTGAGGGAGACTGAGAGTGCTAGTAATCTCACTAATTGCACCTGAGGAGGGTGTGGTCAGGTGAAGGGGATGGACTTGAAAGAGGAGAAAGATGGTTAGTTGGGAGAGAAGGTAAGGTGGTCTGGTAGAAGGGCAGACAGGCTGCTCCTGAGGGAAACCTGAAACCCTAGAAAGGTAAAGAACTGTGCCACCTCTCGACAGAAGACAGATGTGAGGACATTGCATTATAGCGGATGGGGAGGTTCAGCCCAGTTGGGGCTGAAAAGTTATATTTTTGTTGGATATGTTAAAAGGACTTTGTGGCCCTTGCCCATGTCTTGGCCGGAGTGTCAGACCACTCCCAAGGCTGGAATACACTGAAGAACACAAGAGGGAAGTGGAGGCACAGCAATGTTGCAACCAGTCATGAGGAGATATGTAGGAATGGCAGCTGAGCTACCCCCTACCCCAAAACCCTTCAGCCTCACAATATCCTACTTGTCTCCCTCAATCTCTTTGACATTCCCACTCTCAGTCCCCACTTCTAACATTGACACCCTGAGCACCCTGTCTTATCCCAGATAACTCTGCCTTTTTCCATCTCTCTCTACCTCCCTCTGATGTCCTCTGTCTAGCACCCTATCCCTGCCTCAGCCCTCCGTATTTGTCCACTGGCTGCCCTTCACTTATGTTTTTATGTTGCTATCACTAAAGCAATTTGGGTTTGAAAAAGTCTTGCTGCCTCACACGTTATCACTCTTATTTATATTGCAGAATTGGTGATACCACCATCATTCCCATGGCAATAAATTGTCAGAAACCCAGGATTAAAAATTCAGGAGTTGATCAGAAGGAGAAATTATACAATGAGAGGTGGAGTCCCTTCTTAAAACATAATAGTCAATAATAGGAAAGAAAAAAATCAAGCCACCCTACTCAGTTTTTTCTCATATATTTGTTTCCTGTAGGAGATTACAAGTATCAGCAATATTTTAGCAGAAAATGCAGAGGCACTTAGGACAGCTATGGTGAAAGTAAGCAGCACTTCAGTTATATTCAACAAAACACTTTCAATTTCCAAGTCTTTTTAAAAAAAGAGAGAAAAAAGAAAGCTAAGATGTATCTATCCAAACCGGGGACAGCTTTGGCCCTTGCTATCTTTTGTATATTATAATTGCTTCTTTTGACATAGGCTCTTGGAATATTTTGGAGGGGAAGGGATGTTAGAGACACCGGACTCAGTCCCTATCTGTGTCAGAACTGTGTTTGGGGCACTGCCAGTGGGGAGAGGTACAAAAGTGGATCTCTAATAACTTTCTCCCTATCTCCCCCAATCCTGGAGCTGATTCTGAGGCCTGGTCTACACTTCGAGGTTAGGTCGACTTTAGCCGCGTTAGGTCGATTTTATAATGAATGTGTCTACACAACCAACACCGACCTAAAGGGCTCTTAAAATTGACTGCTGTACTTCTCCCAGACGAGGGGAGTAGCTCTAAAATTGACCTTCCTGGGTCGAATGTGGGGTACTGTAGACACAGCGCTGTGTAATTCGATGGTATTGGCCTCCGGAAGCTATCCCATTGTGCGCTAATGTGACTACTCTGTACGGCACTTTCAACTCTGATGCACTAGCCAAGTACACAGGAAAAGCACCGGGAACTTTTGAATTTCATTTCCTATTTGGTCAGCGTGGCAAGCTCAGCAGAACAGGTGACCATGCAGTCCCAGAATCGCAAACGAGCTCCAGCATGGAGCGAATGGGAGACACTGGATCTGATTGCTATATGGGGAGAAGAATCTGTGCAGGTAGAACACCGATCCAGCAGAAGAAATGTTGATATATATGCCAAAATCACACAGGGCATAGTGAAGAGTGGCTACACCAGGGATGTACAGCAGTGCCGCATGAAAATTAAGGAGCTCAGGCAAGCCTACCAAAAGACAAAGGAGGCAAACGGTCACTCCGAGTCAGAGCCCCAGCCATGCCGTTTCTATGATCAGCTGCATGCCATTCTAGGGAAGGACCCTACCACTACCCCACCACTGTCCGTGGACACCTGCAAGGTGGCAGCCTCATGCAACACGGATGAGGAAGAGGAGGAGGAGAATGCACAGCATGCAAGCAGAGAATCTGTTCTCCCCGGCAGTCAGGACCTTTTCCTCACCCTGAAGCCAATACTCTCCCAGGGCCTATTGTTCCCGGACCCTGAAGGCAGAGAAGGCACCTATGGTGAGTGCACATTTGTAACGACACTACAGGAGTTAGAAGCAATTGTGTTTAATGTTTGATTTGCCCTGAACAATTTGGATGCATTCACGGCCAGTACAGCTAATAGGAAAGTCTGTTTATGTGTCTGGGGATGGAGCGGGAATCCTCCAGGGACATCTCCATAAAGCTCTCCTGGAGGTACTCTGAAAGCCTTTGTGGAAGGTTTCTGGGGAGGGCTGACTTATTTCATCCTCCACGGTAGGACACTTTACCACGCCAAGCCAGTAGCAAGTGGTCTGGCATCATTGCAGCACAAAGCATGGCAGCAAATGGTCCTGGCTTTTGGTCGCATTCATGCAACATTCGGTCTTCATCTTTCTGTGTCAGCCTCAGGAGAGTGACATCATTCATGGTCACCTGGTTGAAATAGGGGAAGTTTTGTAAGGGAACAGTAATCCCCTCTGTTTGGTGATCCCCGACTCATTAGGCCCCGGGCATGCTGGGCTGTTTGCGCTTGGCTAAAAGGGATCATCCCGGAGAATAGTCATGCAGGGGGTGGAGGGGTGTGCAGCACATCCACCCCAAAACCACAACTCCTCCTTTTAAACAGCAACTGCAGCCCCCTCCTTTTAAATGGCAAACACAACCAGCATTGGTTCCTATGGGAAAGGAGGGCGCTGCAGTTTGAAACCATTCCCACATGTAATGAACGCGAAAGAAGCCAACTCCACGTACCCTTTGGTTTACCATGGCTGCCTGCAAACCAAATTCTGTTGCCCAGACGTGTGTGATGTGTCACCATACTGGCAGGCACTCAATATAAAAGGCAAAATGTGACCTTGTACCTAAAACACGTGTTGTCTGCTGTGAATTGCTTGATTCACTGTGAAAGAGTCTCCCTTTTGTTCTCAGAAATGTATCTTCCTCAAAGTCTACTCTCCCCTTTTTCCCCCCCTGCAGCCACAAATGCTTCTATGCTCCCTGCATCAACTCTGTCACTGAAGTTATCGCAGATTAGAAGGCAAAAAAACTGCACTCGTGATGACATGTTTTCAGAGCTCATGCAATCCTCCTGCACTGATAGGGCACAGCTGAATGCATGGAGGTATTCGGTGGCAGAGGACAGGAAAGCATACAATGAGCATGATCAGAACATGCAGGAGGAGATGCTGAGGCTAATGGGGGAGCAAACTGACATGATGAGGTGCTGGTGGAGCTGCAGGAAAGGCAACTAGACTACAGACCCCCGCTGCAGCCATTGTGTAACTGCCTGCCTTCCTCGCCAAGTTCCATATCCTTCTCATCCAGACGCCCAAGAACGCGGGGGTGGGGAGGCCCTCTGGGCACCCTGCCACTCAACTCCAGGGGATGGCCCAAGCTGTCATTCAAACAGCTTTGATTTGTATTGTGGCTACAATAAGCAATGTGGACTTGTCCTTCCCTCCTCCCCCACCCCATCCCATTATCAAACCCTTTGTACATCCAGGCTTCCTTTTACTAGTCAGAATTGTCAGTGATCTCGTTTTTTTTAATAAATAAAAAATGAATGGATTCAGAACAATAGGGACTTTATTTCCTTTGCCAGCTGTGGTTGAAGGTGGGAGGGGGATTGGCTTACATTCACCAAAGGGGGCAGTTTTGCATCAAGGACAAACACCCACAACTGTCACACCATAGCCTGGTCAGTCATAAAACTGTTTTTCAAAGCCTCTCTGATGTGCAGCGCGTCTCGGTGTGCTCTTCTAATTGCCCTGGCGTCTGGCTGTTCAAAATTGGCCGCCAGGCAATCTGCCTCAACCTCCCACCCCACCATAAATGTCTCCTCCTTACTCTTATAGATATTATGGAGCACACAGCAAGCAGGAATAACAATGGGAATATTGCTTTTGCTAACCTACTCAGCAAACTCCAGTGCCCTTTTAAACATCCAAGGGCACATTCTACCACCATTCTGCACTTGCTCAGCCTATAGTTGAACTGCTCCTTACTGCTGTCCAGGCTGCCTGTGTATGGCTTCATGAGCCATGGGAGCAAGGGGTAGGCTGGGTCCCCAAGGATAACTGTTGGCATTTCAATATTCCCAATGATAATTTTCTGGTCTGGGAAGAAAGTCCCTTCTTGCAGTTTTCCGAACAGCCCAGAGTTCCGAAAGATGGACGTGTCATCCATCTTTTCCCACCATCCCACCTTGATGTCGGTGAAACGGCCCTTGTGATCCACCAGTGTACGGGGAGACTTTGGCAAACCAGTAAAGTGCCTAAAACCACTGTGGCTTATTGTTAAAAGCAAGCTATTAAACAGTTTCAGCTTGACCAAGGCAGGAGCGGGGCGGGGAGTTTTGGGTACCACAGAAAGGGCAGCTTGACCCCGTGTCCTTCCTGATAAGAATTGTGTTGAAGATGCTGATACATGCATTTTAAAAGAGCAGGATATGCCCCAGGAATGTCTATTGGGGGTCTCAAGGCTGCAAACTCTGGAAAAACCCACACCTGGTTAATCAGACGGAACCTCTTGCTTGATCATTGAAACTGCTTACTTATCAAGGTTTCTTTAAGGGACATTTCATTCTATTACTAATGTATAAATAAGGGGGGAAAGCTTGAGATAGTTGGACTCATTTGGGGACTCTTTTGGACTCTCCCTCTGGATACATCTTGCAGTCCTCACCGGCAGATGGAAGATTTGGCCACTGGAAGCCTGCCGCTGTGTCACTTGAAAGCTGCACTCAGCTTTGGTAATTATCAAGGGTTGGGGGTGTTTTACTAATCTTGTTGCGGACGTGTGTAAGTGCTTGAGACTAAGTAAAGTTTAGCTTTAAGTGAAAGCACTCTTGTGTTGTCCTGTTTGTGCCAGCCATCTATTGGTCAGACGGCCGTGTCTCCCCTGATTTATTTCCTGACACCTCCTCGCACAGAGTAAAAGTTACCAAGAGCTTTGGGTTGAAAGAACCCCGGGTAACACCAGTGCTTGCAACACCATTGAGAAGTACCCCTGGCAGTTTATGTACTCTTTGGCAAGGTGGTCTGGTACCAAGATAGGGATATGCATTCCGTCTATCACCCCACCACAGTTAGGGAACCCCATTGCAGCAAAGCCATCCACTATGCCCTGCACATTTCCCAGAGTCACTACCCTTCTTAGTAGAAGGGTATTGATTGCCCTGGCTACTTGGATCACAGCAGACCCCACGGTAGATTTGTCCACTCCGAATTGATTCCCAACTGACCAGTAGCAATCAGGCGTTACAAGCTTCCACAGGGCTATCGCCACTTGCTTCTCAACTGTCAGGGCAGGTCTCCTCTTGATATTCCTGCACTTCAGGGTGGGGGAAAGCAACTCACAAAGTTCCTTGAAAGTGGCCTTACGCATGCGAAAGTTTCGCAGCCACTGGGAATCATCCCACACCTGTAACGCTATGCGGTCCCACCAGTCTGTGCTTGTTTGCCGGGCCCAGAATCAGCGTTCCACTGTATCAGCATGCCCCAATACTGCCATGATATCCCTATTGCCACATCCCATGCTTTCAGGAACGTCTGTGTCCATGTCCTCCTCACAAATTTCCTCGTGCTGGCAGCTCCTAGCTAGGCTCTGCACATACTGCAGGATAATGTGCGAGGTATTTGCAATGCTCACGAAAGCAATGTGCAGCTGAGCGGGCTCCATGCTTGCCATGCTATGGTGTCTGCATGGATAACCCAGGAAAAAAGGCGCAAAATGATTGTTTGCCATTGCTTTCAAGGAGGGAGGGAGGGAGGGAGGAGAGACTGACGACATGTACCCAAAACCACCCGTGACAGTGGTTTTGCCCCATCAGGCATTGGGCGCTTAACCCAGAATTCCAATGGGCAGCGAGGACTGTGGGATAGCTACCCACAGTGCACCACTCTGTGAATCAATGCTAGCCACGGTATTGAGGATGCACTCCACGACCTAATGCGCTTAGTGGGGACATGCATGATCGACTGTATAAAATCGGTTGCTAAAGATCGACTTCTATAAAATTGACCTACTTTCGTAGTGTAGCCATGCCCTAAGTTGTGCCAGCTTTTATTGGATGCTTAGGTTATGTCTATACTTAAATTGCTACAGTGGCACAGCTGCACTGCTATAGCACTTCATTGTAGACTCTCACTTCAAATAACTGGTGGGGTTCTCCCATTGCTGTAGTTAATCCACCTCCCTGAGAGGTGGTAGGTAGGTCAACAGAAGAATTCTTCCATTGGTTGTCTACACCGGGGGGGGGGGGGGGGGGGAGAGAGAGAGAGAGAGAGAGAGAGAGAGAGAGTGTGTGTGTGTGTGTGTGTGTGTGTGTGTGTGTGTGTGTGTGTGTGTGTGTGTGTGTGTGTGTGTGTGTGTGTGTGTGGTCAGCCTAACTATGCAGCTCAAGAGTGTGGCTTTTTCACCCCTGAGCAATGTTGTGAGGTTGACCCAACTTTGTAGTGTAAACCTGGTCTTACACTTCATTATGTCTCTGTACCTAAGCCACAGCTCTTCCTGTCATCTATATTCTGATACAGTTTGAAGATGGTGGTGTGGAGCATGTTTTAATGAAGGGTTCCCCTATGTTAAGCGAATCCTCAGTTGCCTGCTTGGGCAGCTATTAGTCCCCCTTGTGCCAATGCTGGGGACTTAGGACTGGCTGGGTTCTGGTCTTCAAAGTATAATGGGTAAAGAAAGAAGGAGAAAGTGAATGAGAAGGAAGAGGTAGTCCTGGCTCATAATTCCTGTCCAGTGAAGGGTTAAAAACCAGTGGGTCTCACCTATAAAATACTACTTCTTTCTCTAAGCAAATGGATGCAAAAAAGTTTAAGTAAAGGGTTCATCAAAGTATTTTCTCTTGTGCCCTCTGCTATATAGGATCTAATGATCTCCTGCAGAAGTGGGATATGCAGCCATGTTGAGCCCCACAGGAGTTCCAGGCCTCTCAGCTGGCTTTCTCTAGCTCTAATTACAATAGAGCAGTGGTTTTTCAACCTGTGGTCCGTGGATTTCCAGAGGGGTCCGTACCGCCCTTCAAAATATTTTGGGGTCCACAAATGAAAAAAAGTTTTAAACCACTGTAATAGAGCAAAAAGAATTAGCAGTGCTTCTTAGACTTTACTAAATCTAGGGTCTGTGTCACTTTTAAAGCCGTAACAGCATTCCTTTCCTCACCCCTGTAATGACAAAGCAGTGCATGCACCATTGCTTACCATGGTTGTTCTCCTGCCCCTTTGTAGTTTCCTCTGACTTTGTAATTGCATAAAGAGAGACAACAGCTGGGCTAATAAATCTGAAATCAGCAGAAGCTGTATAAAATATCTTTGCATACTTAGTGTGATCAAGTTCTTCAAGAACTTGGAGTCTTCAGGGAGAAAAAAAACCCATGCAGCAACAGCAGGGCTAATGCTCTTGGCAGTGAAGCAGATACACTGGATTGTGAGTTTGACATGGTATTTTACAACAGTATCAAAATGTCTCATTTATCAAATACAGACTATGCAAGACACCCAAGTCACCCTGACCTGTACCAAATATGAATATGACAGTATGTCTGTACAGTAGCATACTCAGAACAGTGACAAACAATGGAGATAGTATAGCTATATATACACTACAGCTAATAGGCTATCAGCCTTATCAATACCATTTTTCCACATTGATAACTGAGGGTGTAATTTTATTATTCTGTATTTTCTTTATTTAAATAATAATTAAAAGTAGAAGCAAAAAGCTGTCTCAAAGGCTTTAAGAAAAGGGTAATAAGTGTTCTGAGTTGTGGGCAGGGCCGGCTCCAGGGTTTTTGCTGCCCAAGCAGCAAAAAAAAAAAAAAAAGCCACGATCGCTTTATTCTTCGGCGGCAATTCGGCGGCACACCGAGAGGGAGTGAGGACCCGCTGCCGAATTGCTGCCGAAGAGCCGGACGTACCTCCCCTCTCCGTTGGCTGCCCCAAGCATCTGCTTGCTGAGCTGGTGCCTGGAGCCGGCCCTGGTTGTGGGTAATGGTGTATAAAGTATTTTAAAGACTGTGGACATCCTTCCTACTATCAGCAGCTTTGCTCCCAACATCTGTAAATTAGGCTGGGATCCCCCACAGGAATATATGCTATTCTCAAGGTATTCAGTGCTGTTGGACAGGGCAGATCATTTCATGAGAGCTTGAGTGATGTGTTCGGGGCATAAGTGAAATGTCCCTAGTGAAGTGGAAGGTAATGTAATTTAAAGCTGAATGCATCTGGAAGAAGGTGTCAATTTCACCAGCGTATTCTCCCTTAGATTCATTTTAGTTTAGTTCTGAATTTGGCCCAGAAAGATGCTATGATTATTGAGTATGCTCATTCTCTGAGAACCAATAGGTCTTGCTTCCTTAAATGAACCAGTATTATTCTGAATAATAGATAATGATAGCTATGCTTTAGCCTTTGTTACCAAATCTTTTACTAATGGTGATTTTTTGCAGCCTCACAATAAAATGGGAATCAGTAATTTATCTGATTAAATAGTATTAAAACAGGATACTATTTAAATGTAAGCCACCAAAGATATCTCTTTTGAGGCCAAAAAAAGTGTTTCTGAAAAGGTTTGACTAAATTGATGTCAGGGAGGTTATTAATGGATGATTAAAAAATGGATTTGGAACAACTTTATACTAACACAGCACAGAAAAGAGATTAAAAATGTATAATATGATGAAACCTTAGTGTTCCATTCAGGCTTGGTAGCTTGTGAAGCATAAGGAAAAGAGACAGATAAAAGATTGCTGAAGGGAATTTCCGCTTCCATCGAAATACAACCTGGTACGTCAATTTTCTCTATATTTGTTGTTTTTCCTATACGTAGAAAGTAAACCCAGGAGCCAAGGAGTTATACTGAGTATAGTGACCACATGTAATTGCTTTTAGGACACCTAAAATATTCTCATTTATCCTGCTCTTCGTAATTGCCTCATCACCCCCTTACCACTCCTAGTGGATGATTATTACAGTAAGCAGAAACATTTTCCTCCATCCCAGTTTGTAATCCTGATCTTTATGTCATTGTCCTTGAAAAGGCTTTTATATTGTGCTGCCTTCTATGCTGCCCCTAATTGAAAAACCTACTTCTTTAAAGGTTCAATCCAATGTCCGCTACAGTCAATTGGTGTTGGATGAGGTTACTGCTGTCTACCATGTCTCTTCTTCTCTGCACATTTTCTCATTCTCCTTCAAATCCTTCCTTAAAATACATTTTTTCTATAAAGCCTTTCAAGTTTAACCTCTGTAAAGATTCCAAGATTTCTTCCCTACATTGTACTGTCACTCCGTTTTTTCTGAGTCTGAGCTGCTTTGCTTGTGTCTGACCTAGATTGCAGCTCCTTGGATAAGCTCTGTATCTCCTTATTTGTTCATATAGCACCAAGGACACATTCAGTTGTCAGTCAATGCTGTACATAATAAAACACTATGATCATACATCGCCATAGCTTTGGCTTTATGTTTCAGGCTATTTGGAGGGGGAATAAGAAGTCAGTTTAATGGTTGTGAAATTGCTTAACTGCCAGCCCAGGGGACTGAAATCCTTTATCTTCAGGATGGGTATAAAATAGTATCCTGCTTATTTTAACTACTTGCATTTCAAGCACACTCTCTATTTGTCTGTGTAACTCCTTTGGCCTAAGCCTCTAATTCCTGCAGCAGTTGAGGAAAATACTTTCCAAATTCTCTCAAATGAATTCCTATTTGCAACAGTAAAATATTTGGCTCTGTGACTGGGCCCACTAATCTCTCATGAGTGCCCCTACTGGCTGCATGCATGTCTACACTCTTTGCTTTGTGCTGCTTGCAGTGGTCCCCATTGGCAGTTAATGTCTTGAGCAGGTTTTCAGTGACTCCGCTCTCTGGCCAAGTCACACACAGTCTGTATGTGTGAAACAAAACAGACCCCTTCTGGGGTACAAGTCCCATTGGGCCTATCTCAGTGCACTCAGTAGTGCTTTGTCTGAAGCCCTATCCCTGGGCTCAGTTCTAATCCAGAGGGCCTATCACAGTATGCTGGTTCAACCCATCTTCCAGCCCCTTCTGGGCTCTCTCTCAAATGGTCCCTGCTCCGGAATGGAGCAGTGCCTCCAGGGCTTCCTTCCTGGAGACTCTTCGCTCGGTAGCAAGTCTTACTGGCCCCAGCTGTAAGTTCATTCCCCTTCTGGGGGGGATATCAAAGTCTACAAATGCTGACCCTCTTCGGGGTCTTCAGCCCGCTCACTGGGGCCTGTGGAAACTCCCCTTCTTCAGGGCTTTGGCCACTTCCCTAGTGGCTGGTGGGAGGGGAGACTCAGGCCTGCCCACCACTCTGAGTCCCAACCCAAGGACCCTATAAATAGCAGCCACATGCTGTGTCCCTTTTAACTCTATGCTACTGTTCCCTGGGCCACTTCCCTGCAGCTCCTTCACCTTTACCTTCACCCTTATCTCAGGTCTGAAGTCTTTCTTGCATTCTGACAGCCAGCCAGGAGGAGCTTCCTTGCTCTCTCCTCCCGCCCCCATCCCTGCCAGCAACTGCTCTGTCCAGGTACTGCAACCAGCCAGGAGCACTGTCCTTACTCATATGGCTACAGCCAGCAACTGCTCTGTCCAGCCTTACCAGTAGACTGCTTGCCTAGTCCAAGCAGGCCCTTTTATACAAGCCTTCTGGGCCCTGATTGGCTGCTTCCCTGCAGGCTCTTTCTGATTGGCTGTGTCCCATGCAGCTGCTCTAGACAATTAGGAGGACCTAATATATCCCATCACAGCCACATTAGCATTAACGTTGTGCAAAACCTTTATAATTAATCTTGAAATGAGATGAATGGATTTTGTTTTATTATGAACCCTAAACTCAGGCCCTAGTCACTCACCTCTTATTTTGCCATCCTCAGTCCTTAGGAAGCCAAAACCCTCCCCTACCCCACAACCCAAGGTTCTTAGGAACAATCTTATGCTAAGTGGGGGACTTGTCTGCCCCATTTTCAAAGCAAAATGACCCAGAACATATCACTGGTTCCAACAGCTACTGACTTCTTCACTTTAACCTTATTCTGGGGTCTAGATTTCATTCAGTGCATTGCTTTTAACTGAGAATCTCCACAATAGTTTACCTTCCCAACACTAAAATGATTCAACATGAAAATAGATTGTTACATGAGCCCTGATTCTGATCTCACATCAGTTTAAATCAGACATAATTCCACGGAAATCAGTGGAGATACAGCTCTGTAAAATGACAGTGGAAATCTAGAATGTCAGAATGGAGATTTACTCTTACAGTAGGGTGCAACGAGAGAATTCCAAGCTCCAGAATAAGGTAAAGTGGCAGTTCAGCAGCAGATCAAAACTTTTGGGTCACTAGTGCAAAACTGGGAATAGGAGAGGAGAAGAGCATCTGAATATATGGGAAGGGTAAAGTGCTCTCAAGGCATAAATTACACCCTTTTAGATATAAGGGAGGCTAAATAAGTGAAAGGACATTCTAATTTACATCACCTTACTTCCCACTTCTGAATGTGGTCTGTTCACTACAAATGCCAGTACCCAGGTTGAATTAGCATCCATTAATCTGGCCCCAGAGCATGCTTCCAATTGTTTAATTCATCCTGATTTCTATCAGTTTAATTCTCCCTTATGTCTTCCAGTTGTTTGCATCTCTTGCATTTATTTCTGTACCAGAGATTTCTCTTTAAATATGCTAATTTCACTGACGGGAAAAACATGCACATTCCACAGTGTTGTAAAAAGACTTCAGGTTAATTTTATTAGTCAAATACATACAAATAGAATAATACGTAAGGCCTCAATTAAGGAAAGCACCTCTATTTAGGACATTACATAAGCATGTTCTTATCTCATTAAAGACAGTGGAACTTGTATGCTTAAAGTTAATTATGTGTACTTCCGTGAATCAGGGCCTTAATTCAGTGACATGTCCCTGTCATTTAGTTATGTTTTATTTATATAAATATTAAATGCCTGCTTAACATCATGGTCCTGATCCACTAGTATGTATTCTTTGAGCCTATACTACTGTAAATTATGCCCTGATCCTGCAAACACACATATATGTGCTTAACTTTAAGCATGTGAGGAATCCTAATTACTTCAGCAGGATTACTTTCAAGCTTAACATTAAACCTTTGTGCCTACAAAATCAGAACCTTAGTTTCTTCAAAATCCTTTTAGATTCATACCTCTCTAACGCTGAGAGCTTGCGGTAGGTGACTATCGACATTTAAGATCTGTTATTGTCCTTACATACCTGTTACATATGCATATTATTCTCATTAACTTCAGTGGGAGTTATACATCTCTGAAGGCAGAATTTGATATTTACAGATTGGAATGAAACTATGGAGCCAGGTGGATCAGCTTTTCTCTCTTTTTTTCAATAGAGATGGCATGAGTGAACTAGAATTTTTTATTTAATTGTGTAAGAGTCATATTTTTTGTATATACTTGAACTCTATTATCAAAACTCATCCCAAGTGAAAATCTCCAGAAGTCAATGGAATTGCACTGAGAGCATATTTGCTCCAATCTGTTTTTGAGTGACACATTTCTGACTTCAGCCAGTCACCTCAATCAACTGAATTATAGAACTTTTAAGCTGAGACCGTCAACAAGGACATCAATTCTGATGGTGATTTTTGTAATATGGATGCTTCCATGTCTGGACAGTCAGAAATACACTGAGACCACCAGATCACTACTCGATACTGAACAGCTGTTATATGATATTGGTTTACATTCATTGTACCAACCCGGTGTATTAAAGTGATTAGAATGCTGATTATTTCCCCAAAAATGCTCAGCTGTCCTGGTAATATTCAATATATTTCTATCTGAAAATTTCTTGCCAAATAAAAAATCAAAACTATTTATGAAACTGGTTACGAATAACTTTCAGTTTAAATCCAGACTGAATTAAACTTTACAAGTGACACCAGCATCTTCATTATGTTTACAATCTGCCACACCCCAGCCTTTAAACATACAATTCTCAACAGAGGTTTCATAGCCAAAACAAAGAACCTCATCCATCCATATTCGACCAGTACCTGCAATGTTAAGAATAATTTATCTCATATATATTTCAGAAGGATAATTCTCACATTAAAATAAATATTTGAATATCTTATATATAATAACCAGGAATATTGATGGTGGTATATAACATAGTTTAATATAACACTTGACTTAATTTAAAATGCCACAGATTAAATAAATATCCCAGTAAAATTGGTGAAATGTGGTGTGTTAAAGTATTTAAAGGCACCTATTGTTCCCTATAACCAAACTAAGTTGACATCCAAAATCCAGAAACTTGGAAAATATTATTTGATTGGGAGATAGTTCTAACATTTTGGGTACCATTCCAATGGATCTAATTAATTTAGGTTTCTTTATACAGAGCACACTACCTTGGTTGTGAAATGACTGATCCACCTGGTACCCACTATGAAGCTTGACTTCTCTATTGGAAACATATATTTTTCCTTTCACCAGTGATGTCAGGATTTGAGAGAATCTGTCATAGACCCTATGCTATGGAAAATTTTCTTCATTTTAAGTGGTGGTCTGCTTGGGTTTTGGAGCTTGAGGATTTGAACTCTCTCTGTGGCTGTCATGAGTGATGATGATGATGAAGAGCACAGAAAAAAAACAGATTTCTAGGCATACAAGGATTTGTTACAAATTATCTCTCTCACATACATATGTGTGTGTGGGTAATGGGAGAGAGAAACAGTAGTAGTCCTGGGCGGTGGGGGGAACAGTAGAAAGGAAATGAATTGAATATCTGGTCTTTTTTGGCTGTGATTTCTTTGGAAGGCTCTCAGATACTGTGACAATAATTACATTATAACCTTATCTATATGACTGATCAAATCAATATACATTATATAAATAGACTTTATAATTATAACTTATACTTAAAGTTTTTATTACAATTATATAATCAAAATATTGAGTAAAATGCCATATTTTGGAGAATACTCCTTGTGGGTTGGACTGACTACTCAGCCTAAAGTAGATAAAATAGATGGTTAATTTCTACTTGTCTGTCCTTTTCTCTTAGTAAAACAATTATTTTATAATTATTTTTTAAATACGCCCTTTAACTTACTTTCCTAAAAATCAGTAGCATGGCTTTGAAAATCCAATTAATTGTATGCATCTTATCTTGCTACTATTCCATAAACAATTCTTTAGCCACCACTGTAATTTGGGGGCAAGGTGCGTTGGGGGGGGGAGATATGAAGGATACCTAAAAAAACGATTTTTTAAATTCATATAGCGTACCTTGTCCAAAATAGGTGCCACTATGAATTCCAGATGCTGCTGCATACCCCAGACTCTTACAGACCACTGTTCCATCATGAATATCCCAGTGGTCATCACAGATAGTACCCCATTCTCCAGCATGAAAAATCTCCACTCTACCCTCATTAGGAACTTGTCCTCCTACAAGTTGAATCCTAGAAGCTGGAGCTGAGAAAATAAAAGTAGGTCTGATTAGATACAAACGTGATACCATGATTCATACAGGGAATAGTTCAGTGGGTTTCAATCATATGTAATAAAGAGTGATAGTTGTTAGAATGCAGGCGTGGAGGTCAGGAGCTGGGGGTTCTGTCTCTGCTACTGAAATTCACTGTGTGACACTGGGGAATTACTTAGCCGCTTTATGTCTCAGTTTCCAAATCTGTAAAATGAAGGATAATATTTGCCTAACTCAATGAGTTGCTGGGCAATTTGAGTCATTGATGACTTTTGCAGTCCTTGGATGGAATCTTAGAAGTGTAAAGTATGACATCACCATTTGCTGATGAAAATGTAGAATTGCAAATGATTCTTGCTAATCTTCTTACAATGGATCTCCATGATCTTTGTTAATTTGGTTACAGTACTATGTGTGTGGTTGAGCTACTTGCAATTGGTGTTGTTCAAGTATCCATGCTATTAAATCTGTCAACTGTCTTTGATGCTGCTGACCTATGAGGCTTTGTCAATTCACCAGTGGACATTGTTGCTCTGTTCCTTCCTGTCTGAGTAGTCCCACAGACCAGGCTTGTGCAATGACTTTTTTCCACCTCTCAGGGTGCTCTCATGTGGGCTTTCTCTGGGTTCCATTTTGCCACCCATCTTGTGCAATATAGGCTGTTAAACAGGTGTGTGAGGAGAGAAGGAATATGGTATTTTCAGTATGCTGTTGGTACCCAGCTCCTGGTCTCCATTTCATCTATAGATGCAGCCTAGCCTCTCATCCAGTGTCTTGTAGAGACTGAGGCACAGATGACAATGCTAACTGGGTAAAGGCTTAATCCAGATAAAACAGACATGAAACTGATAGGTCAGAGAAAACACCCAGAAGATTTGCCAAGGATTATTTCTGCCCCACTCATGAAAACTATGTGTCTGTTGTTTGTGTTCACAATTTGGAGATTTAATTAGATTCCCAACTGCTGTTAGATCAGGTAACAGCAAAGAGTAACATCTATTTTTTCCAATATTATTGCAACTCTCTCTTTTGCATGTAAACCTTATTACCATTATCTATGCTTTTTTTCTCTCACAAAGATAGGTTACTGCACTGTATTCTACCCAGACCGACACCTTAAATCCAGCTGGAAACTGAAGCAAGAAGCAGTTGTGTTAAGCAGTGCCTCCCACATTGCATGTCACATGAGTGTTCCAGATCTGCATTGGCTTCCATCTCGCTTATAGGTGGAATTCACAATTTCTGTCTTGAGCTACAAGCCCTAAATGACTGCCTCCTGAGACACTGCCTCTCTTACTGTATGACACTGCCATAGCTAGGAGTGATCCTCATATGAGCATTAATGCTAGGAGTTTTTTTATTATTTAACATGAAGTGCTTGTTCTTTAATGTTAGGATTAATATTTTCAAGTAACAGTGAAAAGTACCGGGGACCTTCTATTTACTATATGTTCTGTATTTTTCTGAGCTGGATTATTTTTAGAAACACTATAGAAAAAAAATGTTTTTGCCTGAGATGACTTCTTTGGAATCTCAACAGCCTCTTCGGGACAATTCATGTGTTTCATGAAACCACCTCATTAACTCAACCAAAATGAATTATTATTTTACTATGAAGCATTGTATGCCTATTCATCCATCTTTAGCATGCCATTAAGGAGGGGTAGTTGCAGCATGGTTCAGCTCATATTCCAATCTGCTCATAAAAGATAGCCGCATGTGCTCCATAAATCAGTTCAGCTCATAAAAAGTGAGAGACTGATAATACTGCTTAAAGGTAGACATACTGTAAACCAGAGGTCTCCAACCTTTTTAAGCCCAAGTTCACTTTTTGAATTTAAGGGCAACCAAGGATCTACCTTGCCCCTTCCTCGAGGCCCCTTCCCTTCCCCAAAGCCCCACCCCACTCACACAACCTCCATCACACACTCTCCCCCACCCTCCCTCACTTTCACCAGACTGGGGAAGGGGTTTGGGAGGGGGTGTGGGCTCTGGTTGGAGCCGAGGGGTTCACAGTGTGGGAGGGGGCTCTGGGCTGAGCCTGGGGAAGGGGGTTGGGGTGCAGGAGGGCGTGAGGGGTGCAAGCTCTGGGAGGGAGCTTGAGGGGTTGGGGTGCAGGAGGGGGCTCCAGGCTGGGGAAGAGTGTGGGGGTGCAGGAGGGGGTACAAGGTGCTGGCTGCGGGAGGGGGCTCAGGGCTGGTTTGGGGTGCTGGTGCTGGGAGCGGACTCAGGGCTGGGGTGCAGCCTCCCACCAGGTAGCACTTACCTCCTGCAGCTCCCGGTCAGTGGTGCAGTGTGGCTTCCGCTAAGACAGGCTCCCTACCTACCCTGTTCCCACGCCGCTCCGGGAAGGGGCCAACATGCCCCTGCGGGGGAGGGGGGGTGGCGGCACCTGGCTCTGCGGGCTGTCCCTCTCTGGAAGCACGACCCCCCGCAGCTCCCATTGGCGACAGCTCCCCTTTCCCAGCCAATGGGAGCTGAGGGGATGGTGCTTGCAGGCAGGAGCAGCGTGCAGAGGGAAACCCCTGCCTCCTGGGGCCATGTTGGCCACTTCTGGGAACAGCGTGGGGCTGGGGCAGGCAGGGAGCCTGTCTTAGCAGCAGCCCCGCTACGTGTGTAAACTATCACTGTGTAGGCTTCCTGCCATATCCCATGTAAATGTTATAAAAGGAATCTCATGCAATGCTTCTCAAATACAACTGTTTTATTTAACCCCAAATGTACAACCTATCAGCTCCCAGGTTCAGTCACAGAGCCTGATTCTCCCTTCACTTACACTGTTAAATCTCCAGTAATAGTTATTCCCTTTGTACCCAATGCTTTATAAGACAGGAAAATCAGGCCCACTGAGTTGTTGCCTGTGATCAGTTCCTATTTCAATCTTAAAGTGACACAGTCTCTGTAAAATGCTGACTGCTGAACTCATTAACCTATGTCCCCATTCTTACAAACATGCTTAGCTAGCCATTGCATATCTAATTCTCTTACACTTGCTCCAATTTCTCTTTTTAGATATTATCTAGTACAGTTCAATTGTAACTAACTGATAACTTGGCTCAAGGTTTTTGCTTGCATTCATGTCACTGGATCCTTCTTAGTAAGGCTTTTCCTGGTTATTGCATCACATTGGATTGTTTTGAACTTGAATATAAATGCCAACACAAGGTGCAAGGCAGCGGAGAATTTGTCCTGTGTCCACTATCTATTGTATATAGCAGGCATCTTTTTTTGATTGCAGAGTCTTCATGCAAGACTGCAAACCATCCAGAATGCTGTGAGACATCAGATGTATGTCCAACTGAGCATAGGGGGTCAGAGATAGTCCAGGTGAAACCAAGGTTTCCACGTGGTCAGAAGAGATTGGATACTAGTGTATCCATGGCATTGTCTATGTGCAAGTTTAGAACTCCAAGAAAAATGAACCTGAGCAATTCCAATATTATGCTGACCCGAAGGTCCATTAGAACTTCCAACAAATAAGCAAGTTCTTTATTTGGACATCTGTAAATCACTAGAAGTCTTAGGTTTTATTTTTGGTTTCACAAATCATATGGATTTTTGTTTCTAGAGTGAGGCACATGAAGTTGGAGGGGAACAGAGCTGCTACTCCACTTCCTTTAGGCGGTTTCTGGAATCTGTCCAGGATTATGTTGTACTTAGTGGACTAGATGAACTAGAATAAAGTTGAAGGTGACATTAAAACAGGTCTCAGAAGAATTGGGTGGCTCATCCAAAATTCGCTCCCCTCTGCAGGCAGGATCTACTCCTCTTACCCCATTAAAATTTAAAAGAAACTCTGGGATTTGGTATCTGTCACAGCACAGACCTTTCTGTTCACTTTTGTAAAAACATAAGCTTTAGTCATTCAGTCAGTCAACAACTTTTTCCAAGTATTTGAATCTCTCTCTACTAGTTCATGGCATCACTAAATATAGAATTAGCCCACACTGTATGCCAAGCTATTACTATGTGATGACTTAACTCCATACATAAATGTCACAGCATGGAAGAAACCAAAGGATGCTGATTTAAGCTTTCCCTAAACCCTTTTTCTTTTGAAGATTTCTTTACGCAGCAAGTCAAGATATTTGTATATGGATCACAAAACACTGAACAAGGCAGGTGCTATAATTAGATACTTTGAGATTTTCTAATTACATGTTCCAGAGAGGTGACACAAGTCAGACATTAAACTGCAGGATATGAATTAGTCACTTTTCCCACTATCATATTGTGAAAGAAAATCATCCAATTACCATACCCTTAAAGATTTTAATAAAAAGGTTATTAGTGACTTGTAAACAGATTTGTAATTACATTTTTCATGATAACATATTTCACATTGCAAACAAATTGATTTATACTCTTTTAGACCATATTTTAATTACATACTTTCATTTATTTGATTATTAATATTTTAGTACTGAACTACAAATAAAAAATAAACAAGGAAATACACACAGCCAAATCTGAAATCAGATGTTGCACAGAACTTCCAGAGCAGTCTATGGGAGGTTTGAATTTGGATCAATTCTAGGATCAGGTGCTTAAATAAAAGTTTAACAAAAATGCTGTGACTTGATGATCCACACCTTGTGCCTCCCTCAGTGTGTATGTGTAAATCCAGAGATTTAAAAACAAACCTGGATTGTGTTTTTTGAAGTGTGAGCTGTTTGTTGCTAACTAAGGCCCCAGTCCTGCAATCAGATTTGTGCAGCTAGGTTCCCGCACCCATGAGGAGCCCAGCTGAAGTCTGCCTGTTCTCCCTCCCTCCTATCTCCCCTGTTCAGCTCCACACATTAAAGAGAAATCCTTGTGCTCTCCTGAGAGGAGGGACTGGGATTCTACCTAGCCTTTTTATAGGCCATGCAAGCAGGGAGGGTAGCACCACACTCCTTTCCCTACCTATGATCTAGCTCTTAGTAATTATTTATCTAAAGTATTAAAACTAATTAGTGATCACTAAAGCTTTCCTTTAAAAGGCTAGAAGAATCCCTTCTGTTGTTCAGATTCCAGAATTACAAACTACTTAAATTCTGACAAACACCCTCATATTGGAGGTCCCTAAATCTCCTTGTAGTGTGACATCTTCAATGTGTGTTTTCTTTTTCTATTCTCTTCAGGCGCTTATACTGCTCCCAGGATCTAGAAGACTTCTCATTGGCAGTTTTGGGGTATCATATTTTATCCTTTGTTTACAATAGTGTTTTGTTTTATTAGTCTGACATTTTTGTCCTGTTCTCTGTTGATGGTTTCTGCCCTCTGCTATGAAGTCTCTTTTGCTCACACACCACTCCCCCACCCCTTTATTTATAAGGTCTACTCTAATGCTCAACTCAGATTGTGACACCTGGATTTGTGATCTGGTAAGAGGTGTACTGTTAATGTCACCTCTCTCTTGGATTTTTTTTCTCAAATGACCTTGGTTAGACACCTACATTTTCAGTGTTCTTGCTTCCAAGTTCTGGTTTATTGTTTAAAGGTCCATGTCATATTGAACAGTCACTTCTTAGCCTTATGACACATTAGCCTGCATTAAGGATGGGCAAACAAAACTGGCTAAAGGACTTTCCTGTCCCTTCCCCAGGAACCTTTCCTCCAAATCTGGATTGAACTTTTTTTGGAAGTTCCAGATATGTTGGTTAATTTTTTTATATTTATTTTAGCTTTGTACTTATGGGTTTTGGCCGAGATCAGAATGGAAGCAACAAAATACCATGGGCAAAGGCTGATCTCACACAATCTCCCAGATCATCTTTGGCTGGATTTGCATAAGAACAGGCTTTCCCCCCCCTGAGATTTCCAAACTTTATGGATTGTTTCTGATTGGTCTATGACAAAAGCTGTTCACATGAGATTGCCAGCCCAGTTTTGCAGATCTAAGAATTTCATATAGTTCTGAGTGCAGGATGCTTATGCAAGCCAAAACCAAACTGAGGACTAGATCATGCACCACATTATGTGAACTTTGTGTGATGGATTTAGAGCTGCTCTGTAATAATTTATAAGTACTGTATATTGGCCTGGTTATTGGGTTATGTATGAATATATTGGGGGACTATCTGGGGGAAAAAAAAAAAAAACAAGCAGGGGGGAACAGGAAAAACAAGATAAGCCACTTCACTGCAAACACTTGAGAGCTGTAAAGAGAAAGTGCCTGGACAGGAAGTGGCCCAGGAATACTGTGGGGGAGTTTAAAAGGGAAGTCTGAACTTGAAGAAAGAGTGGGGTAGTTGTTCAGGGGAGCCAGAGAGACACCGGAACCCACTGGGAGTGTCTGAAGAAGTTAGGCCTACCTAGGTTACCGAGAGAGGATGGTAAGCCATTGGGTAAGATAGATGTGCCTGTAGACTGTTTTTAAAATCCTCTCTCTCAATACTTTTTTCCTACTGTGAAAACAAACAATAGATTGTTTTAAGAAGGCTGTTTTGTCACTGGATGCTACTGCTCACTGGTTCTTAAAGGAAGAACTGCAGGTGTCCAAACTCTGCTGGACCTGTAGGGTAAGAACTGTGGATACACAAGGAACTGTAGCCCAGGGCCTGATCTCAGAGTAGAATTGTGTGATGCCCTCCCTAGGACAGGTAAAGGCCTGAGGCCTGACACATGAAGGGTGTACTCAGAGAGACCAGGAAGGGGACAGGTTACTCTGTAACCATGACATTTTGTACCATCAGAGCAGCACAAACAGGATCCCAGCAGTGGAATCCCTGTCTACAATGGAGCTAGTTTAACTACTTGTTGCCCCCTGCTCCTGACCCATGTCAGTATAGATGACATGTGGGGGGGAAGAGCTGGGTTCTGGTGATCCCTGGCTGACACAACCGCCCCTGCTGATGTTAGAGTAAGCGGTCAATTAAAACAGTATTAAGTACTAAGATTCCTCTAATTTATGCCCACAGAATCTAGCTCCCTGCAAACACAGGGATTGGAGAAGCACAAAATTGATATACTTTTGTCCCGCCCCCAATCTCATCCTGCACCGAGCACAGCTTGGCTGGACACGTGGATTGGTTCAACTATCTGTAAAGGCTTCATTTCTAGTTGGGTAAGAGGTTCCAGACTTCTTGTGCAGAAGCGTACCTGTCACTCAGCCCAAGGAGAAACAAAGTCTATAGTTGCTGAATCTACATCATGAAAATACTGACCCTGAAAATAAATTGAGCAAGACCCATTACTGAGACAGTAGGTTAGAGGTTCCAGTTAGATGGCATAAGGGAATTATCCTTTGTACAGTAAATCAGTCAATAGAAGCTAGTTGTGGAGGTTTGTTATTAACTGAGTGGATATATTCTTTAGAAAGGTAATCAATCTGAGTAAACAAAGCAAGGTTTAAAATTGCCTTTCTGCTTGAAATGAAATCCTTGTAGAAACAGTTGGGGGTGAGAGAGGTATTTTGCAATATTACAAGCTTATATGTGATGTTTGCACTACAGTGGAAGAGTGCAGTTATATTTCAAAACAGATTGTATTCCAACACTTGATTCTCAGTTGCTGAAATAGGAACAGAAGTACAGATTGCTCTTAATCACTAACTTTATGCTTTTGAGTGGAATGCGTGGTCTTATTTGACTAATCACAACTCATATTCTGTATTTCTCTTATTCTCTTATTATTTTAAACTGTTTGCAGCTTTTTTTAAAAAAAGTAAATATCCTACCACTGAATCTCATTTTATCTTTGTTTAAAAATGGACAGCAAGGAAAGTGCCTGTAGTTCTGCTTGCTTTCTACAAAAAAACAGAAAGTAGAGTTTGATCTTAAGGGTAAAACAAGCTTCTGCATTTAAATAAAATTCTATTTGAGTAATTTCATTTCAGTATTTCATTGTATCATTTCAATAAACCCTTATAACCATGTGCTCCTAATCTTCAGATTGCTCTAAATGGCACTGTGGGGCCAACCTGGTACAGGGACAGGTCACTTTATAAAGGTGATTTAAAAGCATTTCTGTCATGGTCTGGGATCTGGCATATTATTTGTACTTGATATTTGACCAGCTTTATTTAGAGCAAACAGAATACTAGTCTGAGCTTTTGTTCAAAGTAATGTAAACCCTGGTAATAAAATACAATGATTTCCCACACAGAGAAATGACATAAGGTTTCACAAACATCAGGTGAAAAAAAATCGCAGGTTTTCAGTTTGGATAATGTGTGAATATTACAGAAATAGATCAGTGATTTTAGTATGAAACAATATCATCAGTTCTCACTCTCACCTACTCTTTAGCAGCAGTTGCCAAACCATCTAATGACTAAAATTCTATGCTTTTCTGTTACTGTAACTTAATCACATTTTATTTTTTTCTGTTATTTCTGTTGGATCTTTCTGTCAACACTCAAAGGTGTTTTTCATACAGAACACTAAATTACTAAACTGTTCTGTTCAGCTCCATTGAGATCTGCCACATAGGCTCCAACTGAATGGAGTTCAGTGTTCTGAGTGTGGATCTTGATGGATATCCATGTGACTAAAGCCACAACACAGTTTGACACACTTCTTGACATTTTTTTGTTCCAGAAAGGGTTGGTACTGGGTTAATGGAGTCACAGTCGGTCACGACTAAGTTACATAGCCAGAGCTTTGCATGTAGAAGTCTGCATATTTCCTGCCCACATTAAGGCCAGCTGCACGTTTTTCTTACAAGAACGCTTACCAAGTTAAGTAAATAGAAATACCAGAAAAATTCATGCTCTTTAAATCAAATAACTGTTTAATTGTTACTTACATATTGCAATAGTGCTGCTACTTCCTCCTTTATCTCCTTTCTCCCCTTTTGGCCCTAAATCAGTTGTGTGTGTGTGGAAAAGATAAAAAGACCTGTATTAGTAATATTTATGTGCAAAATCTATTGAGAGGGTCAAACAAGAAAGGTTTCTGAAAGGAACATTTTGACTAGATCTCAGGGCTTGAGTAAGACAATCTGGTGCCCAAGGTACACCCCCACATAGCACTCACTGTGGTCCTGTCCCTATGGCCCTCATCCCACCAGGAAAAGCTGTCTGCACAGCTATCAGGATGGTACCACCAATCCTCTTAGAGGAGACTGGAGCTCCCTCCCTTCCCAGACCACCATTGCTTCTCTTTAGACAGGTTTCAGTCACTCCCAGAGAAGGATGACTTAGCTGTCACCCATCTATGCAAAAGACTCTGGGGGTGAGGACCAAGACTATACCACCACAGCAGAGTCACACTGTTTGGTGGCATCAAAAGCTTTCCCACAGCTCCCCCCAATTGAGTCTTCTGCTCACATGGTGGTGAAGGAGCTTGGCATGGCAATAAGGGTGTGAAAAAACAGTCCCCTGAGCGCAGCAAGTTGCAGCACTGTAAAGCACCAGTGTAAACAGTGCCCTAGCGCTGGGAGCTATGCCCCCTTGTAGAGGTGTTTTTTTTTTTAAAGAGAGCTCTCTCCCAGCGCTGCACCGCGACCACACAAGGCATGTTAAAGCGCTGCCACGGCAGTGTTGACTAGCCCTTAGTTTCTGCGCTAACACCTCATTAGGCTGAATGGATGGTTCATACCTCACAGAGATATTTTTTTCTGGCTGTTTGTAAACTCAGACTTTTCTAGACCAGTGAAAAACTAGACATGATGTACTGATGTAAAACAGTGATTTACACTGATGGAGATAACTTTGGTTTGCAACCCAGGTAAAGCCACGTTGGAGTAAATCTACATTAGTATGAACCATTGTAATAGTCTGTACCTCTAGGTTCACCCCCTTTCCAGGACTATGAAAAATGTAGTACAAAGTATGCCTTGTGAGATATCATTTGAAAATTCATAATTTGCTGATCATTATTGTCCTGCTAAAATATGTATGGCAACATAGAATGTAAAGTTATAAGATTCCTCTGCATGGTATTACTAAGACATGTTCCTCGTCTGGGAAAGCAGCCACAAACCAGTTCCCCAGAGACAAAAAGGGGAGGGATCCTGTCTGAAAGAAATTCAGCCAGTAAAACTGCTGAAACATGTGGTGTGAGAGAGTTCTTTGCTTTGAATTCACTTAGCTTGTTAAGTTAGCCATTAGTTGTGTTTCACTTTTTTGTAACTAACTTTGACTTTTATGCCTCATTACTGGTAATCACTTAAAATCTATCTTTCTGTAGTTAATACATTTGTTTTACTGATTTATTTAAATCAGTGTGTTTGGACTGAAATGTTTGGGAAACTCCATTTGGGATAATAGGATCTGTGCATATCATTTTCTATTAATAAAGTAATAGACTCTACATGAACACTATTGAAGTGAGTGAACGGGCAGTACAAGGCATACATTTCTGTGGAAAGTCTATCTGGAAATTTGCTGGTATTGCTCTGAAGTGTAATTCAAGAGTGGCTGGCTATAGCATTCATACGATACAACTAGGAGTAACTTACATGCTGCAGGCTGTGTGAGCAGATCAGAAGTGGTAGCTCTGTAAAAGCAGTGTAAAAATCCCCATGATGGAGAACTGAGGGGACACAGCTGTTCATCAGTCCAGATTACACCCTAGGTAATGTCACAACCATATTTTACACCAGTGCAGCATGTCTACATTACGGGGTTGGACTACACTGCTGCAACCCTTCCCTGACCCCCCTGGGGGTGCAATGCAGTGATGTCTCCCTGAAGGCTTGTCAATACTGGGGTTGGGGAGTGTTTGCGGCAGTGGAGTTACACCACTAGATAAGGATTAGAAGTATAACATTTTTAAAAGAAAGTTTAGATACTGATGTCATCACATGACTCCAGAAGCCCTAGGGACATGCTTGTAGTGCCTGTGCTGTAATCCAGCCCTCTCAGACCTTCTTAGGCCTTGGGTAATTTCCACATGGTGTTTAGAAGGGGGGTTTAAGAGGAAAGGAGATAGTTTTCGCATGCGAAAACTGCTTTTTTTGCTAGATTTGATTTTTTTAGCAATTTGTGGCAACATGAAGACGAGGATTAGCAAAGCTTTATGAACCATTGGCATTTTCACATAAATTACACAGGTGCCAGAAGATGTCTACTTGTACCACAGCTCTGTTCTGAAAAAAACAACTTGCAGTGGTTTCAGGTAATGCCTTTGTTTCATCATTTCGTTAGAATACATACATATTCAGAGCTCTCATTGAGCTGGTGCAAGCATAAATAGCAGTGTAGTCACAGTAGCACAGGTAGCAGCAGGGGAGGGTTAGGGTTAGCCATGCTGAGTACCTACCCACTGGTTTGTGTTCAACATGGCCATGCCATGTCTCTGCTGCCCATGCTACTGTGGCTACGCTACTAATTATACTCAATGAGATGTGTACCCAAGCAGGGGAATCACATCCCAAGCTCATTGTGTAGACGTAGCCTAAAATAAAAAAAATAAGCTGACCCCCAAAATTAGCTGAAATACATCAGAAATCCAAGAATACAATCATGTAGCACATACTACACTACACTTGCTATCTATTCTCCTCTATTTGGAGGTAAAAGGACATCATTAAAATATGATTACAAATTCTTCTTTCACTAAATGAAGCTAGACTGTGGCTGGTTCTAAGCAGGAGTGTAAGGGGTTGGTAACAGAGTGCAAGAAGCCCTCTTCCTCTTGTGTCCACATACTGGAAACGCACAATCCCAGTCCTTGTGTTCCCTGAGCCAGCCTCCAAAAGGGGGAAGAGCAAGTTGAAGGCAGAGATGTGGTCCTGGTCCACATTTAGCACCATGAGATAGGCCCATGTAGAGGTGGGGAGTGCATGCCACCTATTTTCTAAGGATGTAGCAGACACTGCTCTGGTGCATTCTTTATTATAAACATTATAAGTTGGACTGGACCAAACAACTATAATGTTTATAATAAAGATATTATAAGTTGTCATTATAAACATTCTTTTGAGGACATTGGGCCTGCCTCAGGCTCAATACCTCTGGGAGCACCCACCGAGAGGTATGCCTTTTTAACCAGCCCCATCCATGATGGCTTAACAGCAAAAGTCTACCTCCTAGACTTGTCCTGAGATTCAAGATATCACATGTGTGTTCCCCTCCCTCCCAGGGACTAGGCTAGCTCATATTTCCAGGGAGGCTGCTCCTGTTTGCCATGTATCTTATTTTCATCCAACATAAACATATTTCAGGTACAAGAAGAGTGCATTACTGTAAATATATTGGTACAATGCTGCTGCCAAGTAGTTGTATCATTAAACTGCATCAAATTGTTGGAATGACAGTCATAAATAAAAATGAGGGAAAGTTACATATCTATAAAATGCAACAACAGATTCTGACAGTGGCTATCTTGAAGAAAAAATAGAGATATAGGGAACAAGAGCAATGAAACTCAACTACATATTCAGAGCTTTCAGGCCGAGCACCCAAACCCTACCACAGACAGAGCAATTTCAGTTTTTGGGATTATCCTTAGTGTACAATAGTGATTTGGTTTCTTGTGCATCTGATTTTCCTGAAGTTTCTACAATGAGTTAATTTACATGTAAAACTTCTCAGGAACAGGGACAGCTATTGATGAATATTGGTATTTTGCATGTTAAGGAAATTAAATGCAAAGACAAAAATGCATTCAAAATAACTCTGACCAAAAAAATCTCCCAAATGCATAAATGTAGCTAACACTAGCCACATTTCCAGTGAACTTGTGGTCAAAAATGCCTACTTGAGAATTGCAAAAATAGGAACCTACAGTTAGCCTCCTAAATCCTTTCTAGGCACCTGAATAAGTGACTTGATTTTCAAAAATGCTGAACATTCAGCAACCTTCCTGTTGGCTCCATGCAGGAATATATTTATGGAGCAGCATTCTCAGCTAAGTGCATATGATAATGGCTTGCATTGGTATTTAGTGTACTAGTGCATACTGGTGTATACAGTTTTATGTACAAATAAAAAAGTCATCAACTTCCAAAAAATTAAAATAAAATAAAAAATAAAAAAATTCAAAAGGCAAGAAAAATTGTTCTGATTCTTTGTGTCTCCTTTTTTTGTGTGGCTCTTCCTTGCTTTTTTCTTTCTCCCTCTTCATTCTTTTGTTCTAACTCTCCCCCTTTCTCTAATGTCCCTTTCCTACACTGTGCTATTTGTCATCTCTTATATAAAGTGACTTATTTTGGTGTAAAGGAAACAGTACCTAATTTATCATCATTGTCTACATGTAGTAAGGCAGGGCAGTCACCGGTGCAGTGCCTCCTGCTGGTCAGTCCAGAAATTAGCTCATCCAGCTCAGGAGCACCCTCCTCTGGCTGGTTTCTCACCCTCGGTTACCTGTCCTGTTCTCTCCACCACTTCTGGCCCCATGTCCCTCCCGGACACCAGTGCCCCTTACCCTGGGGTGCTGCCCCACAGCAGTGCCCCCACACTCTGGATCTCCTCTCTCAGGGGAACCCCAACACCCCATACACACCTTACCTCAATGGCTACTGCCACTCATCATCTAGCCCTTTCTCTCAGGGGCAAACTGCACTCTGAAATGACCACTCACCACTGGCAAGGAGTTGAACATGCTGCCTTTTCTTGGCCTGGCTGCCTCCCTGCAGCCCTAGTACCTCCTCAGGCCTTTGCTGCAAGTGCTCAGCCTGGGAAGTCGCCAGGCCAGAGCTGCCCAGTTCAGCCTGCCCTTTCCCTGTACTGCTCTGTCCAAGGTACTCCCTGTCTCTACCAAGCAGCTAGGTCCTTCTTGCTCCGCTGCTGGAGCAAGACTGACTTCCTTCTTCCCAGGAGCCCTTCTTATACTGGCTCAGCCGGGCCCTGATTGGCTGCCTCAAGCTCGCTCATGATTGGCTCCCCGGGGCAGCCCTTTCCCAGGGCTGTTTTTAACCCCTTCCAAACCAGAGAGTGGGGTGACCACCCCGTTACACTACACAATTAATATAATTAAGTGTAATGCCATGATATGTATATTCTTATACTAAGTAACAGGGAACAGCTCAATGGAAAACTTTTTTTAAACTGTCTAGGTTAATGGTATTAATTAAATTAATGTTAATTATATGTTTTAGTTAAAAAAGAAACATATTCCCAGCTTTAAAATGTCATTTTAAGCCATGTTGTAGTATGGCAAATTTAGCTCAGAAACAAAACTATAGCTAAAATACATAATAGCAGAATGTATTGACAGTACTGCTGAGATGTGCTGAATTTGCTTTGTTCTCTCACTCAATGTTAGTATAAAGAAAGTCTCTGCTTTCTTCATTCCATATTTGGACTCTCTTTCCAAAATAACCTATGCAGTCACTTTTTAAAGCTGTGTTTCACAGCTCTCTGCAAGCCTTTTTAATCAAGCAAAAGGCACCAGTCCAGATTTGGCTGTCAATTTTCAAATTTTAAAATGCTGCCTTTAAGCTGGGAGTGAGTTAAAAAAAGCTCAGAAATCCCCTAGAAATATTTTTTTAAAACATATGGGACTAAATTCAGAAGTGCTGAATAAGATGGTGTAACAGACTTCTTGGCTCTCACTTAGACTACCATGTACTGCTAGACTCCCTTAGCTCTAGCTACACCCTCTCGTTTGACATGTCAGAGAGTTTATGTTGGTGAAATCTGCAGGAAGCCAAAAGAAAGTGTAAATTAAAGGAGAGTGTGAGCTCCTTTAACATATATATGTTTCACCTAAGAAGAAGCTGAGGTATCAGGGGGTGTCTGTTAGGAGTCAAAAGTGATCAAATTAAGAGACAATAGAACGCATCACTAGAGAAAGGGAGAAATAATGCAGAATGCTTTGATTGGACAAAAGGGTAAAAGATGCTGAATGTGGAAAGAGAAAAATTAGACTTCAGAAACTTTGGGTAAGCATCTGAACTACTCAAAACAGGAAGGAAACAAGCGAGATCTTTGGAGGTCGACCAGTCATGTCTGCATTTTAGAAGGAGATAAAATGTAAATATGTTCAAGGTCTGAAGCAATACCTATAACTCAAAATGTTGTATCTACAACATAGAGTTCAGTCTTCAGCTGCATCTGAGCGCTGTATGTGTGGAAAGGAGCAGAGTGGGGACATTAATGGGTATATACCACTCTATAACTAGGGCCAGTTGAGAGCTGGTTCTGTCCTTGGCACAATTTAGGGTGGTCTCAGGGATGCTCTAAGGGCTTGTCTACATGATGTGTTAATCTGCACCAGTGGGGTATAAATTCTAGTACACACCAATGTGTAGCATACTAACTGCCCTAGATGGACCCTTCTGACATACACTAAAAGTTCCCTAGTGCAGGTTAACACAGTACTGTTTGAAACACAACTACTTTAACGTGTACTAGGGAACTTTTAGTGCATTCCAGCAGGGTCCACATGGACCAGTTAGTGCATGACATGATTGTGTGGACTAGAATTTACACACCACAGTAACACGCTGTATTGACAAGCCCTACGTGGCATCTAGCTCTAGTGCACTCCAAGGAATGTTCCAGCAGTTTGGAATGACTGAAACACACAGTAGTTATAGCCACAACGATTTTCCATAGTCACATCGCTGATGTGCCCCTTACACAAAACTCAAGAAGGGGTCAGTTGTCGTACAGGGGTCCTACATTGAGGGAATCCCCAAATAGCTGTTTAAGTTAGCCTTCTACCCACTTTGTGCTTCCAGAGTGGTGTAAATCAGATGGCTCAGGGCTGGAGTATGTCCGCTGATCTTTCTTTTTATAGTACTTTATAGCTGACTAGAGGAGGGGAAAACATTGTGCAATCGTTATTTAAGCATTGCCATCCATCCTGAGGAGAGAGATATTTTTTAGATGAATGATCAGGTCTGATCTTATCAAACAGTTCTTCTGGGATCATTTCAAAATCAGGCAGGACAAGTTTCTCAACTTGAATGTCTTGTCTATATTGTTATTAATTGCTTGCTATGGTCACTATACCTGGAATTCCCTTTGATCCTTTTTGTCCAGGATTTCCAGGCTGACCTTGTCGTCCAATCTCCCCTTTGGCTCCAGGAAAATCTAGCAAAACCAGAGAAATAAATTAGTGCAAGTCTGAATATTACAGGACAAATTCACTGTTGTGTACTCTCTAGGCTATTATCTAAATCATTGATGAAGATATTGAGCGGAACCAGACCCAGAACTGATCCCTATGGGACCCCACTGGAAAACCTTCCCCACAGTTCCAACTCAACTGTGAACCACTGATAACTATTCTCTGGGAAAGGTTTTCCATCAAGTTATGCACCCACCTTATAGTAGCTCCATCTAGGTTGTATTTCCCTTGTTTGTTTATGAGAAGGTCATGCAAGACAGTATCAGAAGCCTTACTAAAGTCAAGATATACCACGTCTACCGCTCCCCCCCAATCCAAAAGGCTTGTTACACTGTCAGAGAAAGCTATTGGGCTGGTTTGACATGATTTCTTTTTGACAAATCCATGCTGACTGTTACTTATCACCTTATTATCTTCTCAGTGTTTGTATCAGACTTGCCTGTTATTTCAGACTGCATTATAGCTATTTCTGGTCATTAGTTTACGGCCATGTTTGTTTCTATGACTTCCTTCCTCTTTAGTTTTTTTACCTGTGTAAACCACCAGATAACTCTGCCCCCCCCCCATTTAAGAGGCTTAAAAAGTTCATTTTCACACTTCATTTACAAGAATCTCTTTTCCCTTGCCCCTCAACTTCCAAAAAAACAAACCAAAACAAACAACAAAAAAGGTAAAATTTTGGTGCTTTTCATTTTGCAAATTTATAGTTTAGGAACACCTGAAAAAGCTGCTCCCAAGATAAAACCATTTGCAAGTTGTAACCCACACTGAGCTTTTATGATTGAGTTATAAAGCTTTGATGATAGTAGTTTATAATGGAAATGCTGATCCTTCATAATAGCAAAGGTTGTGGACTTTGATATAATACTGGTTATTTCCCTGGCGTATGACATTAATGCACTATTGTCAAGATCCACAGAAGTGCAGTCAAGTAGACTGATTCTTCAGGATAAAGCTCATCTGGCAGAATATTCAAGGACAAGGCATCCCCATAGATAGGCTTTCTAATTTAAAACTCAGCTGATGCATTGGTTTCTTAAGCAAAATGATCAGAAGGATAGTCGGGAACCAAACACCTGCTTTTCATTGAAAACAAATTGTTTTTCTAATTAAACTTGGACTGGTCAATACATTGATCAAGGATTGAAAGAGATTTACGTAATCAAAGATGATGAAAATAATTTAGTGCTAAATATTTGGGCTTTTTCTAGCTTCATGAGACAATATGCAAGGTAAAAATCACATCATCCTGTATACAGTCCTTGCTTTGAAATACTACCCAGGGTTTTTGTCATACTTATGAGGAATTAAGAGCCAATTATTTTATTCACTGTCCTTTCTTATTCTTTTAGTACGGAATAATATTTCCCTTTATCTTCTTTAATTTCTAAAGTTTATTAATTATGCTATAGATTTTAGCAAATAAAGCATATAGAAAAATGGTAAAAACCAAGACTACATACAAATAAACTACATACAGTTGCTGACAGCAAAGGTTAAAGTGAATTTGTATTCTACTCAGCATTTAAATTCACACTCAGTGAGTTGAAACAGATCTATTCCAGTACACCATATTACTAGAGAAATAGAATCCAACTAGAGTCTGTCTGATATTTATTTAGTATATTTCTCAAAATCTGTTGGGTTTTCTTTTAAATACACACACACACACACACACACACACACACTGTAGCCTAGTGGCAATTTTTGTTTGTTTTTGTGTTTTTAAAATGAAATGATTTGTCTTCATCTAAAACAAAAAAATAAGCAAAGTCAAGTGTTCAGTATGCCATAGATACCACCAACATACAGTTATGAGCCTGGTTGCACCAGTTATTAGGCAGCTGGGAAGATTGTTCAGCAAGCTAATCTGAACTAGATCCATATAGAATGGTTCATATTTTCTGAATTTAAAGCAAATCTTTTCTGTACAGTAGGGTTTAGATTTGATCAATTAACCTTTTCCTGGCTCTGCACATGATCGTAAATGTGACTTTACTGAGTATCCAGTACGTGCACCTTGTTCCCAGTATTATTCATTATATGACAGCCTCTTAGCCCATGAACTCCTTCTAGAGTACACCTTGATCTCCTCTGACACTTTTAGCACCTCTCTCTCCTTTGGGCCCAGGAGGACCTTTAAAAGAATCGGACATGATACACCATTACTGTAAATCATGAATTTCTTACATATGTGAAAGGATAGGCTTATCATTTTTCATTAGCAGTATTCAGAAAAAGATCAATCTGTCATTGTGGTGGTTCAACCACCATAACATTGATAGTTTTCTATCACTTGCATGCAGTAGTATCCCTAAGTATAGCCCCCATTTAGGATCCTTAACCAAAGACCTAGAGGTTGGAGTTTCTAAACCTTAATTCCTGAAACACAGAAGGTCATGTTTTGGTGGAATACACAGGAAAGGAATTAAAGGTGAGGGAAGAGGATGAAAATGAAACAGCATAGCTACTTTATGCAATTGAGTGAAAAAGTGCACTGTCATAGCAATATTCAAAGCAACATATAAGAATGTATTTATTAGAACGATGCCTAAAGAATTCAACAAAGAGGATATAATAAAAAGGAGGAAAGCAACTACATGATCTTTGAAACACATTTTACACCACTGTAAATGGTCAGGTTTCTTTCTAAAAGTATAACCTGCTCAGCTGTCGAAGAATGGGGGAAGATAATTACTTTTTTATCATAGGTTTTCAGCGTAAAATCTGATACTTTGTGTAAATCAACAGCAATAATAAATATATATGTTGCTCCATAATATACACATACCTTCACTTCTGTTTAGGTTTATTTTCTCTGTTTTTGAAGACTAAATTAACCCTGCAGTTTGCTATTGTGAACCTGCAGCTTGCAATGTCAAACGCACATTCTCACACTGGTTCCAATAAGAAGCAGTCTAATTTCTTGAATTCTCTAACAGTGTCAACATCACTGCAGGACATTGTTACGTCATTTGACATAACCAACCAGAGCAACCCAAAACATTTGCAATTCTAAACATTACCATTAGATGGGTACATTGTATATTATTCATGTGAGTGTTACACCATAATAGGTGGTTTTGTTACAACAAGAAACATGAAAGAGAGATTTGGATTTTTTTTTAAACTGAAAAATGTAAAGTATTTTTCTTTTGTTTCAGTGAGAATTTGAAAATAAAGTTTGATCTCATGAGAAAATAGTCTGGAAAAATGTTTATTTTTTCTACTTGTTGTTTGATCATGCTTTCATTTACTTCTTGATAATTTTTTTCTAGCTTTTTCACATTAATTGTCTCTCTCAAGAACAACCAGCCTATAGACCTGAAGTGACAATTATCCTCACCATCTTCATTTGGAGTTATGGGAAGTAAAGTTAAAGGAATGTGCAGTCCAATGTGTGCCTATAATTGCATTTTTAATCTACAAATTTAATAACTTTCCATTTTTTCAAGACTAATGCTCTCTGAAAGATAATTAAGTATAAAATTGAGAAAAAAATCCAGACAGTCCTGGACATTTAATTCCCTTGGCAAATAGTCAGAAAGAATGATATTTAGGTCATTATCCTGCATTGAAGAGTATGTGGGTGGATCTCCATTGAAGTCAAAGGGTGTCTGCCAAGTTTCGGGAGTTAGTGCAGGAAGTTCTCAATGCAGAATCTGGCCTTCAGCAATCTATGAGCCTAACTCACCACAGTGATGTTCCAGCTTTTTCTTGTTGTAACACCATTGAAATCAAAGGACTTACTCATATGTAAAACTGGAGTAACACAATGGTGAATCAGTGAGATTCACAAAAGGAATAGACATTTATATAAATAATAGCATCTCATGAATCAGCTTAAGGCTTAGCAATGCTCATGCTTCAGGGTTCACCAGCAAGAGTTAGGAATGAATTTACCCCTATGAAGTAGCATTGCCTCATTAGGCAAATATGAAGCATCCATCATAGGCCACTGCTGGAATCAGGATACTGGATTAGATGGACTATTGTTCTGCTACAGTAATTCTAATCTTGCTAATAATTATTACCTACTTGAGTCTGTAAACACAAATGAGCATAACACTAAATTCATGAATAAGTGTTTGCAGGATTGGAAGCTATGGGAATTGACATTGCTTGAGAAATATGTCCTCTATTTACCATCACAGCATGTACAGGATCAGCAGTTACAGTGATAGCTTCCCTTATCTATTTAAACCCTGTCCTTTCTTGCTACTTATGATAACTTTAAAATATTTTAACCTATTCTCATTACAAGAACCACCGGAAATTACCTTGCACTAATGTAATATTCCTTAATTCTACTGAGTGCTCCCAGTCTTTTAATCTGAGGTCATTTGTGACATTATTCAAAAGTTTCACTTCGCCTTTAATTTTCTGCTCCAGATTGCTTTGGTGTTGTTTTATGGTAACAATGGTTGCTGATGTGTTGTACCAATAATCCCACAGGTTTGTGATATCCTGTAAAAATATATTAGCATCATTAGGTATTTCATTCTAACACTGATGGTCCAAGACTTTACTCATTTGAGTAATCCCTTTTAATTTTTTTTTTACATAGTTTGGGATAGACATGGTAAATAAACAAAAGTGAGAAAAGAATCTGCCTGGGAGTAAATCAATTACGCCAATGAGAAAAGACCACTCCCCTGAGCAAGATTTCACAAGTTTGTGCCCCTTATTGATATTAAGATATTAAAATGCATTAAAACTCAAATAATACTTTCTGGCAGTTCAGGATTTCTTGTGCAAATACAGTGTTGTTCAGTTATTATAAATCAGGTTATTCCTCCCCAGAACATTACCAAATTATTTCAAACTCTTAGTAGTCTATGTCAGATTCTTTCCAACTTGATGGAGGTGGCCAAGATACACAATGTAAGGTGGATGGGATTTTCAGAAGTGCTCAGTGTTGGCCTTACTCTGCTCCCATTGAGGTCTGTCTATCTCGCAAAATGCCATATAAAACTAGGGCTCCGTTCTTCCACCCTCACTCACGTAGAATAGTACTTTTGTTTTGTAAGCAGAGCAACTGTATGCCATCCCTTCTCCGTGGAGGGGGCATTTTGGGGAAAAGGGAGTCTTTGGGTATGGGTAATTACACTGCAATTAAACACCTGCAGCTGGCCTGAGCCAGCTGACTCAGGTTAAGGGGCTCGGGCTAAGGGACTATTTAATTTGCAGCATTTTGCACACGTGTGAATAACTAGTTTAGAATCTGGTACTTGGTTTTTAACATTTAGTTAAGTACAGTACCCGCATGGTTATGCTTGAAAACTTGCTGCAGAAAGAAGGGTACATTATATTTATCTAAAAGAAATAGTCAATGTCTGATCGTTTATTATATTGACTACTGTACAGGACTGTAGTCACTAGAAAGAGTCTCTGGGTACATTTTTTCCAAACTGCCTAAGTAACTTGGAAGTAGAATTGAGTGAAATTTTTTGGCCAATACTTTTTTTCCTCTAAAACATGCAGATTTGGATTGACTGAAACGTTTATTGAATTCAAGTCCATTTCACTGAATTGTCTCAGCTGAAAAAAAGCCCAAAAAGTTCTGAAAAAAAAAATCTTGTTCTGACATTTTTTAAACAAAATGTTTAGATTTTTTTATTTGAAATGACTTTTCACTTTGAAATTTAATTCACTTTTATTTAAAAAACTATTTTAAAGCTTGAAAATGAAGCAAGATGCTTCCTTTCAGGTCAAACAATATGTTTTGTTTGCCCCCAAATATATATTATTTCAAATTTAAAGTTTGCCAAAAAATTAACAGTTTCATTTTGGTTGAACCCAAAATGTATTTTTTTTTTAATTTCCCATCAGTTATTTGCAAAGCTCTACTTCACAGCCTAAGTCTCATTTACAAAAGTGATTTAGGCATTTAGAAAGCTATGTCCCATTGACTTTCAATGAGACTTATGCTCCTAAGGGACAGATTTTCAAAGGTATTTATTTATGCCCCTAAAGATGCAGATAGATGCCTAGCAGGATTTTTAAAGCCTAAGTCCCATTGGGATGTAAGTAAATGAACAAAATGTTAACTCATCAACATGATCTCTTTGGGACAGGGCCATTTTTCAAAAGGGCATCCTTCCTTTTGTGGATGAAAATTAGGATAATTGCACTAATTATCTCATGGTCAGGTGCAAATCAGGTAAGTAGAAAGAGGTCTAGGTTGTCTGATTTGCATATGTAGTTCATTTTCCTGGTGCAAAAATATGGGAATGAATTTTGCAGGTACAAATTGCACTTGCAGAAAGAAAAGCTGTTCCCTCTGCCCTTCTGAAAATGCATTCCAAAATTAGTCATAAGAACAACAATCTGACCATCTACGAGCTGTTACCTTTTCTTTTGCCAGTGGATGGGGGATCCTATCAATGCCTTAAATCTTATGACAAAAATCAATGTAGCTTCCTACCTCTCGCTGTTTAAGGAACACTCCTGTGTATTTATTGTTCCTGTCTTCTGCAGCAGACTGAACATCAGCTAATGTCAAATTCAGAAACCTAAACGAGATCTGAATATCTTCTATCAGCCTCCGAAAAACTTCCATTGCTAAGGCTGAGGTGTTAATCTGAAGGCCAACCTCCCCGAGCTTTTGTTCCGTTGCTGTGCTTAGATTTCGGAAATGCTCTGACTTTTGGTGAAGGTTAGTTTTCAGCTCTGAAATCTCTTTGGCAATTTGATGTAAAGCTTCAGTGTGAGCTATGATGATTTCTCTCTGCTCTTCTTTTCCTTCTCTTGCTTTGTCAGGAGAATCTCCATTGAAGCCCCGTTGTACGTTATTCTCACTAACTAGATTAATGTCATTCTTCAGGTTCTTTTCCATCTCGGATACGTGAACTGAATAAAGTTCCAAGTGAAAATACAACTGTTATTGCTCGGTTCTTTGATTATTTAATCACACAGGGTTCTGAGATAATGAAATCAATAGATTAAGTATCAAGACTGTATAATTTGTTCTTAAAGAAATTATCCAGGACCTCAGCATTCCTCGTATTATGAGTTAAAATTACTTTGTTCCCACAGAATTGGCATGGCATGTGAGATGATAAATTTAAATAAACTCTATTGTAAGAGAACCACACGGATCTTTCTGAGTGTGATCTTATTGTTACCCTGGTCCTTTCCCTCGCCCATCAGTGACCTAATGTATTGTTTTGTACTTGTTCTTAAACCTCTATCCTGCCAGGACCGCCACATAGGGCCATGGTAAGAACTGACCAGGGAGCCCAGGCCACCCTGTCCTGGTGGTGTGCCCTGGGGGCCGGGACATGGGCCAGGGGCTGCTTTCAGGCCCCTCCGGCCCCCCGCCCAGGAGAGATGGAGTGTCCAGGGCTCCCGATAGAGGCCTAGGCTCCCTGCGCGGCTCTTACCATGGTCCGGCTCCAGCTTCCAGCCTGGCCAGGGAGCAGGGGCTCGGGGCAAAGAGGAGCAGGAGGACCGGGGCCATTAAGAGGGACCATGCCTCATTATAAGGGGCAACTAAGACCCATCTCAGTTCCCCCACTGGGAAGAGGCTGGCACTGTGACCATCAGCTCCCCCGCTGCGAAGTGCAGCCCCTGCCTACACTGCACTTGCCTGAGGCTTACAGTTTTGAGGGGCAACAGGGCCACCTGCCCCCCAAATTATGCCCATGTTAAAAAGTGGGCAGGCATGGACCCCTTCGTCCCCCTGGTTTTGACACCCCTGCCAGAGAGTTTCTCTCTCTCTGGTCCAATTAATATTTAATCATTATACAAAGTGGAACAGCTTCAACAGGAGGGACAGAGAGAGAAAGATTTTACAGTCTGATAGGACACTCACTTGCGATGTTCAAATTCATAAGGCACAATTTTTTTCCACAGTGATGAACCACTGGAAGAAACTACGAAGGGAAGTGGTGATTTGAAGACATCAAACGATGGAGAAACCAAGACTGGGTGCTTTTCTGGAAGATATGCTTTAGTCAAACACAAATTATTGGATTCAATACAAGAGTAACTGTATGAAATTCAATGACTTATGCACACAGGGGTCAGCCTTGATGATCTAATGATCCCTTCTGGTCTTAAAATCTATGAAATTATGAGAACTGCTCACTGGAAAAAAAATCAATGACATTTATTTAAGTGGCTAACTTTAAGCACCCAAGTTTTAAAATTTTGTCCTTGAGCCTTGGGGGTAGAGACCATGGATAAAAATATGACAAAATTCCCATTGATTTCACTGGGGCCGGGATTTCCTCCACATCTCTACTTGTTTCTGTGAAGTGGCTTGCACAATTTGGATGCTTAAAAAAAACAAGAATAGAAGTAATTAACACATTAAGGACTAAGACAAGCTCAAATGGAGCTCTTCTCTACTGAATATAGATTTTGCTTTTCAAATCTGACATATATTTTGAAGCAGCCATTGATAATGACTCTTTTGGTGAAGTTAGTGTTTTTGAAAGGTGCTGGATTAACAGCTAGGGATTTGAAGTCTTTTATTTATTCAAAGAACATATACAGCCTAGGCAGTCGCATACAAATTTGCCAGTACTGCACACCAGTTTTCTCTATGAAGGTCTAGAAAGACCACTTCTATCAAGGAAAGACTACTTTAATCTTTAAGTCCATTCAGTCTCTCGATAGGATGGCCAACAGGGGAGCCAATTAATATCTCTTGTGATGAGATGTTTCTGAGACATTCACAGCTGCTCACTACTGCACACTTCTAGGATTTTTTTTTTTTTTTTTTTTTTTTACCCCCACTGGCAAACTTGTGGGTGAGTAAATTAATGGCCACAAGCGTTAAGTGCCTTATGTGATACATGATGGGGCAGAATTAAATCCTCTATGTATTGTGTCATCTCTCTAATTCTCAGAATAATTCTGAAGAGATATAAAGGGGCAGGCTGATTTTTCAGCATCTATTTCATTGGAGACAAGTTCCACAACTTAATTCTAGATGCAGATAAACGGACACATGCTTATTATTCATGCCAAGCAGACACAGTTGGTTCTGTATTGTTGGTGAAATGGGTGCTAATGCAAACTGAAAAAAATACACCCATTTTTAGAAATTTGTCAGCATTAATAGTCAGTGATTGTAGTTTACATGAAATGAAACATTTTCCGATCAATCAATGTCAACATTAAAAGTAGCTTGTTTGTAACTATTTCCTTTGTGTTTCCTTTAAAAGCTTTTTACTGGAAATGTTGCTTTGATTTCGTTGAATAGGACTGCAGAGAGATTCCAGATTTTCAGTGGTCGGTTCAAGGCACTGCATCCAAGCACTGTAAACGTGTTCAGTCAAATGTATCCCTGATGTAACTTCATTGACCTTAGTGGAGTTACACCAGTGGTTAATC
This sequence comes from Emys orbicularis, assembly GCF_028017835.1. Taxonomy (NCBI): domain Eukaryota; kingdom Metazoa; phylum Chordata; order Testudines; family Emydidae; genus Emys; species Emys orbicularis. The sequence goes on along the minus strand of NC_088687.1, from coordinate 89,219,356 downwards.
TAGCCTAATGGGTCTGTGTGACCATACGTGAATCAGGAAATATCAGCCTCATTGGAGAGAAAGTAAATAGCGCTTACACTAACTGACTAAATGGCTGTGGGGGTTTTTAAATATTTTTTGTGAAATATATGTTCTCAGTTCCACTCTTGTGACTCTCTCCCCAGGCACATTTGCCCAGCTGAGAAAGAAACTTGACTGTAAACATATGTATGAAAACTGTTATTGCAGGTTGTAGCAGTTGCTAAAGTGATTTCTCCCAAATCTGTATGGAAACATGTATTGTAAATTTCCAAGCAATATGAGAAAAGTGCCCTGGGTAAGTGGTTAATGCCTGTGCTGCCATCCAGCAAACTGGGTTTGATTCTTTCTCTCTCATGCTTCAGGCTATTGGGGAGGGGTGGGGGGCTGTTGCGGAGTGAAGATATTCAGCTTGCAGTCCTAGAACAGCACTTATAATACCAAATGTGATACTTGTGGAGAGCAAGAGCCTGATCAGGGCTCCCCTCACCTTTCATGGTCCCAGGCAGAAAGACTAAAGCTCTTCCCAAGATACACGTGAGGTTTCAGAGGGATACTGAGTGACTGGTCTGACGCTAGTGGGATATTGCTCTCTCTCTCTCTCAGTATCCGGGGTGATGGGAGAAGTGGGGGAGGGAGGAAAAAAGAGAGGAGGTGTTGCATAAAATGGAATTCCAGAGAGCCTCAAAGTAAACATAGTGCAGCATCCTGACCCGATTTGGCAATAGTTTCATCGTGGATTGCATCACTACAGCTGTTTGACATTTTTCAAATTTTTATTTTTTAACAAGTTTTTTGGAGAAAATTTAAACACACCATTTCTCCCTTCTGGTCCCCTAATTTTTGGATGTTTAAATGATTTTTCAGTCACCTCTTGGTGACACTGAATCATAATGTTTCATCATGACAATTGGGGCTTGTTGAAAAATTTAGAACTAACTATTTTTCCATTGAAAAAAATAGATTTCGTCCACATTTAAATGTTCTGTGGGAAAAGACTGATTCTGGCAAAATATTCCACTGGGAAAATCATTTTTTTTTTTTTTTTTTTTTAGAGTCAGGTTGACATTTACCTCTGTATCCACCTGAGCCACTGTGGTGCCTCGTGGTAGCTGTTGTTCTGGGTCCCTCCATCTCGCATGCTCCCCTTTAGGGCACACTCCCTGATGGGACTACATTACTCCTGATACAGGCCAGTCTATATGTGGCTGATATGCCAATATGCTTCTTTGGACTCCTCATGGGACAGGGAGAGCAAAGCACTTTCATATGAACTTTCCCACTGTCTCTGGGTTGCATCATGATATACTGTATATGGGGAACAAAATGCAATGCAGATCTTGATACTAGATAATTTTTCTTTTCTTGTCAGTTCTTAGAAAGTCCCATTTTAATTGGTAAAAAGAAAATTACAATAGTCTTAATGGTAAAAATGTATAAAGTGTATCATAAAAAGAAATGAGTATAATAAAAGAGTATTTTTTTTGTAGCAAAGAATATTTGAATGCCTCTCTGTACTCAGGATTTAATTAAGATGTACTGTAGGCTATTTATTTAATCTGTCAATATTGATTAAAGATTTGCCCAGATTTTTCACCACAAAACTCAATAAATGACATCTTTTCCATAGTGACAATTTTGGTGTTCCATTTATATTTTATTGTGCTTTTCACAGCTCTGTCCAACCCACACACTTTTAATCTTTCAGTGTCTTTATTTGTGATTCCTAAAGGATATATTTACTTTGAGTGTTTCTTTTCAGGGCCTGATCCAAAGTCAATGGTTTATTTCCATTAACTTCAATGGTCTTCGGATCAGGCCCCCAATCATTACACAAAGGAGTTCAGTTATTTACATATTAATGGAATGTTTTCAGGAAGATGTCGCTTTGTCTTATTAGCGATACAAAAAGCCAGTTACTTGAAACATATACAAGGGATATGTTTATTCAGCAGTAAAGAACCTTTCTGAAAGAGAGAGTAAAATATCACTGTAAAATTTGGGAAGTATGTACTACAAAACAGACATTATTTTAACATAAGACAGCTCCAGCAAGGAAAGAATTTTAATGGTCTTTAACCTTACACGGGGGAGTGGTTTTTATGTACAGAAATAATGCCCCAGTCCTGTAAGGAGCTCTATGTTGGTGGATTCTTCACTCATGTGGTGCCTCCATGGAAGTCAATGGCTCTGTGTCAGCACAAGTGACCACCTGTAAGCAGCTTGGAACTCCATGCAACAGCAGGGTGTTAATATTGTACTTTGAAACAATGTTCATGAACCATCAGAGGGCTCATAACTGACAGTTTTCTGTTAGATGGGATTAGTACATTTTAAGGCCTGAAGAGCCACATTGATCATCTAGTCAGACTTGCTACATAGGACAGATCATAGAATTTACTGCCCAACAATTTCTTCAGTGGAGGGAATTTATTTATTTATTTAGCTACATATGTGAAAACTATCAAGCCCAATACTTTGTGATGGAACTAGAGCATGTCTTTTAGAAAGACATCCAGACTCCATTTCAAATCTCCAAGTTATGATGAAGTTACAGCTTCCTTCAGTAGGCAGTGTCAATGGTTAATTAACTTTGCTGCTAAAATCTTGTGTCTTATTTCCAGTTTGAATTAGCTTTGGATTTTCACCTGAAGGAATTACTCAACAGTGCTCCCAAATGAAATGAAGGTTGGTTCTCAAGGGAGGCAGAGAAAGGCAAACATGACAACCAGTATATCTAGCCTAATGCACAAAGAAGGCAGCATTGTTTTTCTGGAGCAGTTACAAATATGGGTGGATGGACAGAACTGCTGGGGCTTAGTTGACCCAGGAGCATTAACCATCACTGCATTAAATTTGACCCTAGTCAAATCCTAAGTCATACTTTTGCTCTTCACTGATGTAAAAATATTTCCAGGTATAATCATGCTTTACTAAATCTCTTGTTTAAGATTATCCATTCCTATTTGGTATAATAAATGGAAATTTTTACCTGCTAGTCTGATGATTATGAAGACAATGGCAAACACAAGCAGATAGAGAACACTGAGGGCAAGCATAAAACATTTCTGTTTCCCTTGAATATCCGTGACCTTTTTTGGACCTGCAAAGAATTAGACATAGAGGGTTCAATCCCATAGCTCCTACTCAGGCAAGATTCCCATTGAAAATAATGGGAATTTTGCCTGACTAAAGACTACAGAAGGAACCCAAAATATATAATATTACACTGTAATTTTTCTTGGTATTAAGAAATTTTGAACCCCCTAAAAAAGCTTTAAAATAATCATGGGCTATTAATTAAATAATAAAAATACTTCAGGAAACATGTTTTACAATTGATAAGCACTAGTGATTTGAATAATAAAAAATAATGCCAATTCTCACAGTAGGACCAGTGGTCACCAAGATCACTAAGAAAGGTAGATTTGTCATCTGGTTCTCCTTACTAGATCAAGCACTCTTCTGACTCCAGTTTTCCTCTGAGATTTCTCCTTCCCGTACTCACCTTCCTTCCCCCCCCCCACCCCCACAGTTCTTGATGTTAAAGTGCCATCATTGTTCCCCCCTTAATTGACCTAAGGAAAAACATATAATACATCCTGGTGCTGTATTATCTTTCCCCTCTGGGGGAAAAAGGGCCCAGAAAGAAGCTACATCTGGGGCACACTCTGGTAGGAGGAGCAAGGGATGGCACTAGAGGCCTGTCCAGTACAGAGGCAAATGGCCCCCAGGTGGATAAGCTGGGACTCGTGCAGATATCCACCCTCCATATCTGCCTGGTTTGAGGGGCTGATATATTCAACAGGGAAATAAACTCCAGCCCCTAATGGAAGAATTGAGAGGAAGTTAGTGAGGGGATCATTGGATAATTTCCTCAGAAAAAGCTCCTCCCTATGAGTTTTTCTTGGGGGTATGGGCAAAATCTGGGATGCTGAAATTACCCTACGAAAGCTGGTAACATTGTGTGACACCGTTAGCTGAAACGGTATTTCTTTTTAAACAAAAGCATATAAAGGAAAGATAAGTGAATAGCCCTCACTTATTTCTCAGTTTTAAACTACAGTAAGCATTGAATGCCACTGCAATGGATTCAAGGAATAAGGTAGTATGATTAATTAAAGTTATAGTGGGGATATATTTTCAGTCCAAAGTCACCAGGTAAGAGAGAGACTAAAAGAAAATGTATGGCTGATTATCAAGTTTAAACTTTGCTTTCATTTTTTTTCCTCAACACTCCCATATCAAATCTCTGGTGCTATAGTTCTCTTCATGAAATCCCTCAAGGATATTTATATTTATAATTTATATTACAGTGACTGAATTACAAGAGGCAAGTTAACAGGGTTTCGGTTTCAGTTTTTGTTATTTTACAGTTGGATATTGCATTGAAAAAGCCTTTTGGAATAATTGTTGCTTCTGAAAGAAAATAATATGTCTCTCTAATTTTAGGAATTTGGGTAGGAGACACATACCAAACTAGATTGCAGGAATTCAGGTACCTCCAATGTTTTAGTACCTAAATATAATGGCCTTTCCTAAAGGGCAAATATTTTGATACACAGGACCAGATTTCAGATTCTGGCTTTGCTGACAGTCCAAACAGGCCATAAAGTCTTGTTAAGCAACTGAGAATTCCCCCAGCATGGAAAATTACATGGCTGTCTTAGAGCTGAGTCATCTATTCCTGGCTCCAATAGAGGGAGAATGATGAGGGAGGAGGCGTGGCCAATACATTCCCAGCCTATGGAACAGACCCTGTGGGGCCATTGAGAAGGAGCATTATCTAGAGTACCCTCAAGGAAAGGGCTGATCTAAATTGTGCCATGAGCCAGATTGACTCCTGGAAGCTTTGGGACTGGAATAAAGATTTCAATCCCTCCACACCATTTGTATGTAATCTTGGCCACTGGATTTGTAAGAGCATCTCCACACAGCCACAATAGGCAGATGTCTAAACAGCGCTCATATAAAAGGTTCACTTAAAAGGTGCAGATGAATTTCATCCTAAGTGAGTAACATAGTCAATATAAAATAAGTAATGTCTTTTCAAAAGGAAAATAATATAGAAAGTGCATCATTTGTGTATTCAGCAACTAACAGAAGTTACTAGATCGCAGGCACTGGTTCTCATGGGAGACTTTAATCACCCTGATATCTGCTGGGAAAGCAATACAGTGGCGCACAGACAATCCAGGAAGTTTTTGGAAAGTGTAGGGGACAATTTCCTGGTGCAAGTGCTGGATGAACCAACTAGGGGCAGAGCTCTTCTTGACCTGCTGCTCACAAATAGGGAAGAAAAAGTGGGTGGGAACCTGGGAGGCAGTGACCATGAGATGGTCGAGTTCAGGATCCTGACACAAGGAAGAAAGGAGAGCAGCAGAATACAGACCCTGGACTTCAGAAAAGCAGACTTTGACTCCCTCAGGGAACTGATGGGAAAGATCCCCTGGGAGAATAACATGAGGGGGAAAGGAGTCCAGGAGAGCTGGCTGTATTTTAAAGAATCCTTATGGAGGTTGCAGGAACAAACCATTCCGATGTGTAGAAAGAATAGTAAATATGGCAGGCAACCAGCTTGGCTTAACAGTGAAATCCTCGCTGATCTTAAACAAAAAAAGAAGCTTACAAGAAGTGGAAGATTGGACAAATGACCAGGGAGGAGTGAAATCAGGAAGGCCAAATCACACTTGGAGTTGCAGTTAGCAAGAGATGTTAAGAGTAACAAGAAGGGTTTCTTCAGGTATGTTAGCAACAAGAAGAAAGTAAAGGAAAGTGTGGCCCCCTTACTGAATGAGGGAGGCAACCTAGTGACAGAGGATGTGGAAAAAGCTAACGTACTCAATGCTTTTTTTGCCTCTGTCTTCATGAACAAGGCCAGCTCTCAGACTGCTGCACTGGGCAGCACAGTATGGGGAGAAGGTGATCAGCTCTGTGTGGAGAAAGAAGTGGTTCAGAACTTTTTAGAAAAGCAGGATCAGCACAAATCCATGGGGCCAGATGCGCTGCATCCGAGGGTGCCAAAGGAGTTGGTGGATGTGATTGCAGAGCCATTGGCCATTATCTTTGAAAACTCATGGCGATCGGGGGAGGTCCCGGATGACTGGAAAAAGGCTAATGTAGTGCCCAGCTTTAAAAAAGGGAAGAAGGAGGATCCAGGGAACTACAGGCCAGTCAGCCTCACCTCAGTCCCTGGAAAAATCATGAAGCAGGTCCTCAAGGAATCAATTCTGAAGCACTTAGAGGAGAGGAAAGTGATCAGGAACAGTCAGCATGGATTCACCAAGGGCAAGTCATGCCTGACTAACCTAGTTACCTTCTATGAGGAGATAACTGGGTCTGTGGATGAGGGGAAAGCAGTGGATGTGTTATTCCTTGACTTTAGCAAAGCTTTTGATACAGTCTCCCACAGTATTCTTGCTGGCAAGTTAAAGAAGTATGGGCTGGATTATTGGACTGTATGGTGGATAGAAAGCTGGCTAGATCGTCGGGCTCAACGGGTAGTGATCAATGGCTCCATGTCTAGTTGGCAGCCAGTATCAAGGGGAGTGCCCCAAGGGTCAGTCCTGGGGCTGGTTTTGTTCAATATCTTTATTAATGATCTGGAGGATGGGGTGGACTGCACTCTCAGCAAGTTTGCAGATGACACTAAACTGGGAGGAGTGGTAGATATGCTGGAGGGTAGGGATAGGATACAGAGGGACCTAAACAAATTAGAGGATTGGGCCAAAAGAAACCTGATGGGGTTCAACAAGGACAAGTGCAGAGTCCTGCACTTAGGATGGAAGAATCCCATGCATTGCTACAGACTAGGGACCGAATGGCTAGGCAGCAGTTCTGCAGAAAAGGACCTAGGGGTTACAGTGGACGAGAAGCTGGATAGGAGTTGACTGTGTGCCCTTGTTGCCAAGAAGACTAACTGCATTTTGGGCTGTATAAGTAGGGGCATTGCCAGCAGATCAAGGGACGTGATCATTCCCCTCTATTCGACATTGGTGAGGCCTCATCTGGAGTACTGTGTCCAGTTTTGGGCCCCACACTGCAAGAAGGATGTGGAAAAATTGGAAAGAGTCCAGCAGAGGGCGACAAAAATGATTAGGGGGCTGGAACACATGACTTATGAGGAGAGGCTGAGGGAACTGGGATTGTTTACTCTGCAGAAGAGAAGAATGAGGAGGGATTTGATAGCTGCTTTCAACTACCTGAAAGGGGGTTCCAAAGAGGATGGATCTAGACTGTTCTCAGTGGTACCAAATGACAAAATAAGGAGTAATGGTCTCAAGTTGCAGTGGGGGAGGTTTAGGTTGGATATTAGGAAAAACTTTTTCACTAGGAGGGTGGTGAAACACTGGAATGGGTTACCTAGGGAGGTGGTTGAATCTCCTTCCTTGGAGGTTTTTGAGGCCTGGCTTGACAAAGCCCTGGCTGTGATGATTTAGTTGGGAATTGGTCCTGCTTTGAGCAGGGGGTTGGACTAGATGACCTCCTGATATTCTATGATTCTATGATTTTCTACTGAAATCTTTTAAATAAGTGTCATTCTCTGATGATGTACAAATTATCAGGGAGTCATCCTATTCATGAGAAGTACTTACGTAGTGGAAGCAATGCTTTCTCAGACAGAGTTTCAAACTTGACGCAATCAGAATGCCAGTCTGTGCAGAAAATTCCATCTGAATGATCTTCCTCACAACTTGCCATATTTTGAATGTCAAAGGCTAAAATGGTGCATGTATAATGTAAATATCTTTTACGTAAATATTTTTTCACAAATAACAGCTTAATCAAACATTAAGTCCCCAACTCAGGAAAGTATTTATGCATGTACTTGAGTTCACTGAATTCTCACTCTCTAACTGAATAAGAACATACCTCCAAAATGGTAGTTCTCTTCTTCTAACAGGATGTTATGGGTTATTCACCTCTGCTAGATGAAATCTTTAGATCTCAAAGTATTTTACAAAGGAGGACACTTACCATTATCCCTAATGGCCCGAGGCAACTGTGAAATTTCCCCCCCTGACAGTTGCAAGCAAACATCATACACCCTGAAACAGTATATTTGATCACACACATAGCTACCTTCTCCTTATACAGCTGATATCATTAGTGGTTGTTACGTTATAGAAACCCCTTAAAATCTAGCCAAAGTATGTCTCTTTTTAAGAAAAAAAGATTAGTAATTATGCCCAGTTATATAGTGGTTGTTCTGCAATTTGCACAAACATCAGTTAGGAACTCTGATGAGACCACAAATCATTTTTAATTTTGATCTACAGTAAATAGAATGTTAACCAAGGTTTTCATAGGACATTAGTATTTAACATAATATCTTCTAGCACCCAGACCTGCCAGTGCCCAGAGAGCTGTTATGGGGATCAGAAAATGTCATTTCTGCTTTTGTGAGAGTGAAATTTCATTGTATTGATGAGTCTTGGGAAAATAAATATGGGGTTAAAGAACTTGCATGTGATGGACCCAGGTAATTGTATTTTAATATGTACTGAACTTCTTTATTTCTAAGAGAAATATTCCTGATATCTTAAAACTGTAGAGCATTATTCAGAAGTCAGTGCTCAAATGACAACCTGCTCAGAAATATTCAAATGAAACCACACATGAGTTTACTTTCTTTGCTCCTGCAGTAATTCAACTGCATTAAATTATCCCTTTCTAAATTTAATCCTGAATTGATATAATTAAATACTACAACTGGATACAAGGTAGATCTAATAAAAAAGATTTCAACTGAGATTACTTATCTTCTCTGCTATCACAACTGACTGGGTGAGGAATTTCTAATTACAGGTAAAGAACTTAAATGTCTGCTGAGCACGTATAATCTATAACGAAGCCCACTCCCAGCAAAAGTGAAGCATATCAACAATACAATCAGTATATGAACAGGAGCCCAAAAGTAAATGAGATGAAAAGTATTAAACAACTCAGAAAAATATTGCAGAAGTCAGAGCTTAACTTGTTTTAGATTAAGCTAATCCTTTTGAAAGGCTTTCCAGTTTCTTCAAAAAGAAAAAAAAATATCACTGACATCTAACGTCAGGGTAAAAGTTCACTTGAAACATTGATGATACCTATATTTATTGGAGGTAGGAGGAGTAGACTCAATCTTTTATTTATTTATATTTGGGAGATGAGGAAGGCTATCGGTGAGAACACTACTGAGGTAACAGATGGAAGGGAAAGTTTTGAGGAACTAAGAGTATTGTAAACTTTGGGCTTGGGTTACTAAAAATCCAGATTACAATATTTAATAGTTTGCATGTTGACTATCCACAACAATTTTGATTTTTTTTTAAAGCAATTTGATGATGTTTTAGTGCAGGAAACCATAATAAATTTCATTTATGATTTACTATGCTAGTTACATGTATACAAGTCTGAGTTACTTGTTAGTGTGCTTTGTGAACTAGATAAAAATTATATATCCCATCTGCATGGATGGAAGAAAATGCCATTTTTGTTTTTACTATCCTATATTCAAAGTAGACATTTCATTTCATATCCTATAAAGCTGTATGTGCATTTCCTACATTCACTCTGCCTTTCACATTTCTTTCCCTGCACTAACAATGTAACACCATGCACAGAGGTTACTATTAAAAGCCAACATTGACCAACATTTAGAACAAAATTATTTCCTATTCTAAGTTTAGGAGGAAACTGTGGTATTTGAGATGCCACTCTGTGGTAACTGGATGGTGCTTAAATAAGAATAAATAACAGTTAGTAATGCTGATTTTTAAATGGGGACTATTGTATACAATTAGAAATGTTTGATCTGCAGTCCAGCAATTTGATACATTACAATAACGATGTTTGACAATGTACCCAGCATGACACAATTTATTAATTTTAAAATATTACTAAAAGTACAAAGTAAGATATTCTGTTCAGGAAGAATATGCTTTCACATAAATAATGGAGACTTCCAAAATTTATTCAAAGATAGAATACTGTGCCTTTCTTTGCTGATCTCACTGGATATTTAACTCCCCTTGAATCCTACATCATATATAACATGTTTCTATTAGCTGAAGAAGAAGCTGAGCTGTAATAAAGATGCCTTTTAACATGGAGGGGAGACATGTATTTTTAGAACTTTCCCCTTTCTCATTAAAAAAGGATGAAATTGTGAGCAATAATTAAAAGATGTTTTTTTACCTTTAGTCCCAATGGAAGGAGAAATGACTTATGCAGCAAAACCTGAAAACTGTAGTTACATAATACCTTTGCTTCCTCTTAAGAAAAGGAAATGAAATTCCCTCTGTGACAGACCCAGACCAGTGGGGTACAGGAGGCTAGTAGAGGGCAAATATACTGGTCACTGGATGCGTAGTTTTCTGTTCCCTGAGTGACCAGAGCAGGGGCTGTACTAGAGTAATCAGGAACCTGCTAGAACAAGTTAAGGCAGGCAGGCTAATTAGGACACCTGGAGCCAATTAAGAAGAAGCTTCTAGAATCAATTAAGGCAGGCTAATCAGGGCGCCTGGGTTTTAAAAAGGAACTCAGCCCAGTTTGTGGAGGGAGTGTGAGGAGCTGGGAGCAAGAGATGCAAGGAGCTGAGAGTGAGAGGGTGTACTGCTGGAGGACTGAGGAGCACAAGTGTTATCAGACACCAGGAGGAAGGTCCTGTGGTGAGAATAAGGAAGGTGTTTGGAGGAGGCCATGGGGAAGTAGCCCAGGGAGTTGTAGCTGTCATGCAGCTGTTACAGGAGGCATTATAGACAGCTGCAGTCCACAGGGCCCTGGGCTGGAACCCGGAGTAGAGGGCGGGCCCAGGTTCCCCCCAAACCTCCCAATTGACCTGGACTGTGGGTTCTCCCAGAGGGGAAGGTCTCTAGGCTGTTCCCCAACCCACATGGTGAATCTCTGAGGCAAGAAAATCCGCCAATAAGCAGAGGACCCACCAAGATAGAGGAGGAACTTTGTCACACCTCTTATGACTAGAGTTTTAAAAGCTGATGCAGCATCAATACTTATGTAGCTACTTGAAGATAATATTAATAAGTTTATCCTTATGTGAATATCTCCCTATGTATCAACATGAGAATACACCTTGGGATCTTCAATTCTGAGAATACAATTTTTAATAAGTAATTTGCAATAATATATTTGTCCAACTGTTTAATTATAGTTCTTTTGTGTATTATTTACCCCCAGTTATTGTGGAGATCATGGCTTTGTTCCTGCACATACTTAGGCGTGTGCTTAACTTGAATAGAATTTGTTTTCAGTGGTAGTATTTACATTTCAAAGATATGCATGTGCCTAAATCTTTGCAGTATCAGAGCAATAGTGCCCAAGTCTGTGCTCATAAGTGTAGTGTATGGTTATTACTAGTCATGGTGTCATAGCCATGTGCTAGATCAGTGGTCACCAACTGGTCGATTGCAATCGACTGAGGATATCCCAGTCGATTGCGATCTTTGTCGGCACAGCGGGGCTGCCGCTAAGACAGGCTCCCTGCCTGCTCTGGCCCCACGCCGCTCCTGGAAGTGGCCAGCGGCCCCAGTGGGCAGGGGTCTCCCTCCCTGTGCTGTTCCTACCTGCAAGCACCACCCCCACAGCTCCCATTGGCCGGGAACAGGAAGCTGTGGCCAATGGGGGTGGTGCTTGCAGAGAGGGGCAGTGCATGAAGTCATGTGCCACACACACACACCCCGAGGCCACAGGGGAGCGTTGGCCGGGGTAGGCAGGGAACTTGCCTAGCAGCAGCCATGCTCCACCACCAACTGGGAACCGTCGGAGGTAAGTGCTGCCCAGTGGGAAACCACACCCTAGCCCTGAGCCCCCTCCTAGGGCCAGCACCCCCAGAGCCAGCACTCTGTACCATCTCCTGCACCCCAACACTCTGCCCCAGTCCTGACCCCCCTCCCAGAGCCTGTACCCCCTCTTGCACCCCAACACTCTGCCCCAGCCCAGAGCCCCCTCCTGCACCCAAACTCTCTCCCAGATCCTGCACCCCTACCCCAGGCTCATCCCAGAGCTTCCTCCCACACTGCAAACCCCTTGGCTCCAGCCCAGAGTCCATACCTCCTCCCAAACTCCTACCCCAGCCCGGTGAAAGTGAGTGAGGGTGGGGGAGAGCAAGTGATGGAGAGACGGGGGGATGGAGTGAGTGGGGTGGGGCTTTGGAGAAGGGGCGGGGTAGATCCTGGGTTGCCCTTAAATTCAAAAAGTGATCTTGGGCGTAAATAGGTTGGAGACCACTATGCTAGGTAGCATCACAATAACTGACTAGCAACTAGATAGATTGTGGAATCCTGCATGGTTGTTCTTCAGTATTCATTGGCATAACTCTGAATGAAATTCACTGAAAATAAGAGTCAGCCAATTAATATAATAAACACCCACACAATAAGGCCATAATTAATGTGTTAATTATGATTTTATGGGATCAGACTTGAAGTTCAGAAGTGATTGCTATGATTATTTAGCATAGGGGTGGGCAAACTATGGCACATGGGCTGTTTTAAGCTGGCCCACGAGCTCCCGCTGGAGAGCGGGGTCTGGGGCCACAGCACGCGGCTCCCAGAAGCAGCCACATGACCCCGCTCTGGCTCCTACATGTTCAAATGGGAGCTGCAGGGGTGATGCCTGCCGATGGGGCAGCATAAATATATGGCGCTATACCTATCTCATAGAACTGGAAGGGACACCAAAAGATCATCAAGTCCAGCCCCCTGCCTTCACTAGCAGGACCAAGTACTGATTTTGCCCCAGATCCCTAAGTGGCCCCCTCAAGGATTGAACTCACAACCCTGGGTTTAGCAGGCTAAGGCTCAAACCACTGAGCTATCCCTCCCCCCATGCAGAGCCTCCGCATAGGAGCTGGAGAAGGGACATGCCACTGCTTCTGGAAGCCGCTTGAGGTAAGCACCGCTCAGAGCCTGCACCCCTGAGCCTCTCCCCATGCTCCAACCCCCTGCCCCAGGCCTGATCCCCCCTCCTGCTCTCCAAACCCCTTGATCCCAGTCTGGAGCACCCTTCTGCATCCCAAACCTCTCATCCCCAGCCCCACCCCAGAGCCTGCAGCCCCTCCTGCACCCCAACCCCAATTTTGTGAGCATTCATGGCCCGCCATACAATTTCTATTCCCAGATGTGGCCCTCAGACTAAAAAGTTTGCCCACCCCTGATTTAGCAGGTATTCTACCATCAACACATTTGAAAATCTGGGTGTTGCCTTTTCCCATACATTAAAGCAGTCATTATTTGTGTGTTAGGAGGTTTTGTTATTATTTTATTTTATTGTATTTTCCTCCATGCAAATGGACAAAACTGTTTGTGAAGGGTTAGATCACAGAACCCCCTTTGGGAGCTGCCACCTGATGTGCCAAGACTACTTCTGCCCCTGCCACCTCGGGACCCCAGCACCCTGTCTTGCTGAGCCAGATATGCCCGTCTGTTTTACCTGTAAGTCTTTCTGTATATGTGTGTGCTGGCAAGTGGGTAATGAAGTCTTACGGTGACATATGATCATGTCACCTGAACTTGAATCCATCTTTAACCTGGTGCTTTTCCATTGAGAAGGGGGGGGGAGAAGACCCAGAGGGACAAAGGATTCCCGCCTATGCAAAAGATATATAAGTGGGTGGAACAAAGAAAAGTGGAGAGCCATCATGAGGAATCCCCTAGCTACCACCTGAGCTGGAACAATGGCTGTACTAGGGGAAAGGATTGTGCCCAGACTAGGAAGGCATTCAGTCTGTGAAAGAAACTTATTGAAACATCTTTCAGCGTGAGATATTATCTGTACTCAGTTGTATTACTGTATTAGGCTTAGATTTGTGTGTTTTATTTTGCTTGGTAATTCACTTTGTTCTGTCTGTAACTACTTTGAACCACTTAAATCCTATTGTCTGTATTTAATAAAATCACTTTGTACTTAACCCAGAGTGTATTAATACCGGGGGGGGGCAAACAGCTGTGCATATCTCTCTCTCTGTGTTATAGAGGGCAAACAATTTGAGTTTACCTTGTGTAAGCTTTATACAGGGTAAAACGGATTTATTTGGGTTTTAGACCCCACTGGGAGTTGGGCATCTGGGTGTTAAAGACAAGAACACTTCTATAAGCTGCTTTCAGTAAAGCCTGCAGCTTTGGAGCAAGTAATTCAGACCCTGGGTCTGTGTTGGAGCAGAGAAGCGTGTCTGGCTCAGCAAGACAGGGTGCTGGGGTCCCGAGCTCGCAGGGACAGAAGTAGTCTTGGCACATCAGGTGGCAGCTCCCAAGGGGGGGTTTCAGTGATCTAACCCGTCACACTGTTTATGAGCAGAAGCCCACAAATTTAGGAAATACACAGTTATGTAGTAGTAAAAAAAATGTGGGTAATCTAACCTAAACTAAATACAATATTCCCCAAGTGGGTAAACTCAGTTCAGCCACATTTAGCCTTGACTACATTACTTGAAATGTGATACTTTTCTTGTCAGAATTGAGACCATATACAAACTGTCTCCTTGTCTAACAGCAGTGGGAAACAGCTAGCAGTAATGGTCACTGTTAAGTCACCATAAACAATAGTAACCATATAATGGCATTCAAGATACCATTATACTTTCCTATATTTAAAATACCAATCTAGTAAGATAACTTCCATAATCTACTTCCTTTTGACTTTTCCTGCTGTTAACTGTGTAATCAGTAACATTCAGAAAAGGAAACTATAGGTGGTGGTTTTGGTATCCCTGTACATTATAGTATTTCAAAGTCTTGCATCTAATGTGCATTTTGGATGGTACCAAGTTGTTTTCTCCTCTGCTGAAAATTTTTTTGTTTAAAATCTCATGCTTTTGAAATGACTTTACCAAAAAGCAGGTCACAAATTGGGAGAGGGGGGGGAAAATCAGATATTTTAGGCAGAAAGATTCTGCTTCTCACTGAAATTACAGTGATAGAACCAGGCTGTTCAATAGTTTTTGACTGTTCAATATAATTCTATAAGAAACAGATCTCTCTATATATATTGCCATATATATTAAATATATAATATTAAATAGGGTATTTAGAGGATATCAATGAATCAATTTGGTTAATCTCTCTGAAATATTCATAGGGCCAGAGCTCCAGTTTAGGGTGACTACCCATCCCTAATTGGGTGGGACAGTCCCAAAATGAACATGTCAAGTGCTGGTCCCAGGCTGAATCACTCCAGGACAGCATTTGTCCCAGATTCCCTGTGGCACCACTCCGTGCCTGCCTGAGGCTTAGAGGTGGCACCAGCCTCTTCCTGGTGAGGGGGAGGGCTGAGGGAGGCCTTAGCCTCCCTCACCATGAGGCCCCACCCCCCTGCCCCTCCTATTCCCCAGAGGCCCTGCCCCTGGCCAGGCCAGAAGCCAGAGCCAGGCAGTAGTAAGAGCCACCCAGAACACTGTGGGGAGCCCCGGAGTCCAAGACCCTCCACCTGCTTTGGGCAGTGTGCCATGGGGGGGCAGGAACATGGGCCAAGGGCTGCTCTTGGGCACTCCAGCCTCCTGCCCTGGGCTGTTGGAGGGTCCGGGTCTGCCCAGAGTGGCTCGGGCTCCCTGGGTGGCTCTTACTACTTCCCGGTTCCAGCTACAACCCTGGCCAGGGAGTGGGGCCTCAGGGGGGGAAGAGGAGGAGCGGGGTGGGGCCAAAGAAAAAGTGGGGCTCCTCATGTGTCCCATTTTTGCATTTTGAAAAGTTGGTCACCCTAGATGTGTGAAAAACTAGCAAAGTTTCTCTCACTTCCCCAAACTTTGCAGTGCTTTGCATGGGGCCAGTCCCTACACAAATTACTGTAGCCTAAATAATGCTCTAATACTCAGATAATGGCCATAAATAGTTTAAATCATGGAATTGTAGCAGAACAGAGGACATACTCCTTACCCCTGCAGCAGAGGTAATGGGTTGCACAGGAATCTCTACTCTGGTTCTTTGTCAATAGAGGATACTCCTTGCACTGGAGTTATTCTCCTGGGGCCAGATATGCCCACCCATGCCAGATTTCACTGTCAGTGCAATGCTAAATTATAGTCTTCACACTAAATAAAATATTTAGCATTTCAGCTCTCTCTGTCTCTCTCTCTCTCTCTCTCTCTCTCTCTCTCTCCACACACCCCCCCACACACACACTCTTAATGACCTTTCATCAATATATTAAGAAGGAAGAGAAAAAGGGTTACTTAAAAATGTTAAATGCTGATGTAGTTCCCTAAAGTACTGTATGTTTTTTTAATGGAATAAGTGTCTATGTGAGGTCAAAACAGATTGTGCAATAAATGACACTTTTCACCAATAGCAGAATTTTATGCTAACTAGGTTGGTGCCAATCAGTCTTCTCTAAGGGTATGTCTACACTACCGCGGTAGTTTGACGGCTGGCAATCGAAGTTCCGGGTTCGATTTATCGCGTCTGGTGTGGACGCGATAAATCGAACCAGGAAGTGCTCGCCGTCGACTGCGGTACTCCAGCTAGACGAGAGGAGTACCGCGGAGTCGACGGGGGAGCCTGCCTGCCGCGTGTGGACCGCGTCTGAACCGCGGTAAGTTCGAAGTAAGGTATGTCGAATTCAGCTACGTTATTCACGTAGCTGAATTTGCGTACCTTACTTCGACTTGGGGGGTAAGTGTAGACCAAGCCTAAGATGACTTTATGGGAAATTGTTAGAGATTTTGTTGCATTCTAACAATAATAGATGAGCTCACAAAATGGCCTAAGATATCGTGGTGCAAAAAATAAAAAATTATTAGTAGAAAATAAAAAAATCATTAAAGCGCATGAAAACTGCATATCTTTCATCAAAAATATAACATGAGACTCATCAGCTAATTACCAACAGTATAAATTCTAATATGCTGGTTTTAATAGTGGATTTTCTGCTCATTTTCTGTGTGCAGCATCATATCCTGTACCTGATAGATACCAGAACTGTGACTGTATGTTCCAAAATGTTTTCTGTCACAAAATCAGATGCCTCCTGAGTGCGGCTTTCTTGGCCCAAGAGATTTGTATAGGTACTGTAAGGTGTTTTGACAAGCCTAAGCCCAGGCTCTTTGCCCTCAGCTCCCCAGTTCTATAATAATTTTAATACAGAGGAATGGGATACAGAAACTGAAAGCAGGAGTCCATCCATTAGTAAGAAAATGCTAGGCTGCTAAATAGCAAAAGGAAGGAAATTTTTTTTAACACAACTTTTCTATTGTCTATAAAACCTATTCCAATATGGAATGTAGTTGAGTCACTTGAGAAAGGAGAGTTAGAACATTGCTAGGGGGAAAAAGAAGATAAATAGTCATTTGGGCAGCAAAATTAAAACCCGGGGTACTAGTAGATCAAAATAACTGTATTTACTTACATTAGCATTTGAAAGCAAAAGCTGTGTAAAGAATATTAAATAACATCTCTAAAATCTAAGGTATGTCAATGTAAACCCCTCTATACCAGTTGTTCCTGCCTTTTTCCATTCTGTGACCCCACGTTACAAAGTTTGGGAACCTCTTCTTATTTACTTATAAAGAAAGGCAGTGTGGTTCACCACTCCTTGGACGTGTGCGTGCACATAATTTACCTGACTAAACACAGACTCAGATTTTTGAAGCTCATGTCAAGGCTGTATCCCTACTTTGAACTTTAGGGTACAAATGTAGGGGCCTGCATGAAAACTGCTAAGCTTATCTACCAGCTTAGCTCTGGTCCCGCTGCCACCATTCTCGATGGATTCCCTCCCTGGGAAGCCTTGAGAAACCTTTCACCAATTCCCTGGTGAATGCAGATCCAAACTTCTTGGATCTTAAACAAGGAGAAATTGACCCTTCCCCCCTCCTTCCTTTCACCAACTCCTGGTGAATACAGATCCAAACCCCCTTTGGATCTTAAAACAAGGAGAAATCAATCAGGTTCTTAAAAAGAAGGCTTTTAATTAAAGAAAAAGGTAAAAATCATCTCTGCAAAATCAGTATGGAAAATAACTTTACAGGGTAATCAAACTTAAAGAGCTCAGAGGAATCCCCTCTGTCTTAGGTTCAAAGTATAGCAAAACAAGATAAGCACTCTGGTAAAAGGTACATTTACAAGTTGAGAAAACAAAGTAAATCTAAGACGCCTTGCCTGGCTTTTACTTACAATTTTGAAATAAGAGAGACTTGTTTAGAAAGATGGGGAGAACCTGGATTGATGTCTGGTCCCTCTCAGTCCCAAGAGCGAACAACCCCTTAAACAAAGGACACACACAAAAGCCTTTCCCCCCCCAAGATTTGAAAGTATCTTGTCCCCTCATTGGTCCTCTGGGTTAGGTGTCAGCCAGGTTACCCGAGCTTCTTAACCCTTTACAGGTAAAAGGATTTTGGAGTCTCTGACCAGGAGGGATTTTAGTACTGTACACAGAGAGCTGTTACCCTTCCTTTTATAGTTATGACACGCCCCCCAAATCACAGATAGTGTTGGACGTTTGGTTCCACACTGGCTGTGATTTCTTTTCTGGAGCTCTAGGAGAAAACAGAGTTAATAAGACACACGTACCTTTAGACATACTACTGATTATATAAAAACTAACAATATGTTTCATTCCAAAAACAATTGTTAACCAGTTAACTCTGGGAAACTTTCCCGGGAGAGTGCATCAGCCACTTTGTTAGAAGCTCCCGAAATGTGTTGTATTTCAAAATCAAAATCTTGGAGAGCTAAACTCCACCGAAGAAGTTTTTTGTTATTTCCCTTGGCGGTATGAAGCCACTGTAGCGCAGCATGGTCTGTTTGTAGTTGGAACCGCCGTCCCCAAACATATGGGCGTAGCTTTTCCAGCGCGTACACAATGGCGTAGCATTCCTTTTCGCTGATTGACCAGTGGCTTTCCCTCTCAGACAGTTTCTTGCTGAGAAACACGACAGGATGGAATTCTTGATCCGGTCCTTCCTGCATTAAAACTGCTCCCACGCCTCGCTCGGAAGCATCTGTGGTTACTAGGAACGGTTTGTCAAAGTCTGGGGCCCTTAGCACAGGGTCAGACATGAGTGTTGCCTTAAGCTGGTTAAAGGCCTTTTGACACTTATCAGTCCACTGAACTGTATTTGGCTGTTTCTTTCTGGTTAGGTCTGTCAGCGGGGCGGCGATTTGGCTGTAGTGTGGTACAAATCGCCTATAATATCCGGCCAAGCCTAAGAAGGATTGGACCTGTTTCTTTGACTTTGGAACCGGCCACTTTTGGATAGCATCCACTTTGGCCTGTAGGGGATTTATAGTCCCTTGACCCACCTGGTGCCCCAGGTACGTCACTCTGTTTTGGCCTATTTGACACTTTTTAGCCTTAACAGTTAGTCCTGCCTGCCGGATGCGCTCGAAGACTTTTTTTCAGGTGCTCCAGGTGTTCTGTCCATGAATCAGAAAAAATGGCCACATCATCGAGGTAGGCAACTGCAGATTCTCCCAATCCTGCTAGGAGACCATCTACAAGTCTTTGGAAGGTGGCGGGTGCATTTCGCAACCCGAAAGGGAGTACATTGAATTCATACACCCCTGCCTGGGTGACGAAGGCTGACCTTTCCTTAGCGGGTTCATCTAGTGGTACTTGCCAGTACCCTTTGGTTAAGTCTAAAGTAGAGATGAATTGGGCATGTCCCAATTTTTCCAATAGCTCATCTGTGCGTGGCATTGGATAGTTGTCAGGACGAGTTACAGCATTTAGCTTACGGTAGTCCACGCAAAAGCGTATTTCCCCATCTGGTTTGGGAACTAGAACCACTGGAGATGCCCATGCACTGGTAGAGGGGCGGATTATACCCATCTGTAGCATGTCCTGGATCTCCCTTTGTATAGCCGCTTGGGCATGAGGTGACTCCCGGTAGGGTGGGGTTCTAATTGGGTGAGCATTACCTGTGTCAATGGAGTGGTATGCCCGTTCGGTCCGTCCTGGAGTGGCTGAGAAAATCGGTGCAAAGCTTGTGCACAGCTTCTTTATCTGCTGTCGCTGCAGACGTCCCAGGGTCGTGGAGAGGTTCACCTCTTCCACGTCACCATTCCTTTTTCCTTCATAGTAGACACCTGCAGGCCACTCCGCGTCATCAGTTTCCTGGGCTGTAAACTGGCAAACGTTTAATTCTCTAGAATAAAAGGGCTTAAGAGAATTAACATGGTATACCTTAGGCTTTATGTTGGAGGTGGGGGAGGCTATGAGATAGTTAACAGCTCCTAGGCGCTCCTGGACCGTGAATGGTCCTTCCCACGACGCTTCCATTTTATGGGCCTGGAGCGCCTTTAAGACCATGACTTGGTCTCCTACTTTGAAGGACCGTTCTCTGGAATGTTTATCATACCAGGCCTTTTGCTCTTCCTGAGCATCCTTTAGGTTTTCTTTAGCAAGGGCTAAAGAGTGTCGGAGGGTGTTTTGTAGGTTGCTTACAAAGTCTAGAATGTTAGTTCCTGGAGAAGGCGTAAACCCCTCCCATTGCTGCTTCACCAACTGTAATGGCCCCTTAACCTCGCGGCCATACACAAGTTCAAATGGTGAAAACCCTAAACTGGGATGTGGTACAGCCCTGTAGGCAAAAAGCAACTGCTGCAACACTAGGTCCCAATCATTGGAGTGTTCATTTACGAATTTACGTATCATGGCCCCCAAAGTTCCATTAAACCTCTCCACCAGACCATTGGTTTGATGGTGATGAGGGGTGGCAACCAAGTGATTCACCCCATGAGCTTTCCACAGGTTTTTCATGTTCCCTGCCAGGAAATTAGTTCCCGAATCTGTAAGTATGTCGGAGGGCCACCCTACCCTGGCAAAAATGTCTGCTAATGCCTGGCACACACTTTTAGTCTTGGTGTTGCTTAAGGGTACAGCTTCCGGCCATCGGGTAGCAAAATCCATGAAAGTCAGTACGTACTGCTTTCCTCTGGGTGTCTTCTTTGGGAAAGGACCCAGAATATCCACAGCTACTCGCTGAAATGGGACCTCAATTATGGGTAGTGGCTGGAGAGGGGCTTTAACCTGGTCTTGGGGCTTTCCCACTCGTTGGCACACCTCACAAGACCGGACATAATTAGCAACGTCCTTGCCCATTCCCTCCCAGTGGAAGGACTTCCCCAACCGGTCTTTGGTTCTGTTCACCCCAGAATGGCCACTGGGATGATCATGGGCTAAGCTCAAGAGTTTTACCCGATACTTAGTGGGAACTACCAGCTGTCTTTGAGGATGCCAGTCTTCTTGGTGCCCACCAGAAAGAGTCTCCTTGTATAAAAGTCCTTTTTCTACAACAAACCGGGATCGGTTAGAAGAGCTGAGAGGCGGTGGGGTGCTCCGTGCCGCTGCCCAAGCTTTTTGAAGGCTGTCATCTGCTTCCTGCTCGGCCTGGAACTGTTCCCTTGATGCTGGAGACATCAGTTCCTCCTTGGACTGTGGACTGGGGCTTGGTCCCTCTGGAAGCGATGCAGGTGCTGGGGTTTTTTCCATTGACTGTGAACCGCTGTCCGCTGGTGCACTATGTGGTATTTCAGGCTCTGGCTGAGCCTCTTGGGTAGGGTTATCTGCTGCTTCCGCCAGTTTAGGCTCGCTGGTGTCCTCTGGCATTGGAGTTGTAGACGGGGTTGCAAGCGCTGGACTCAGTGCTGGCAATGGTTCTGGTGCTGGTTGCGTTGCCAGTTCCGGTTCTGGGACTGGCTTTGGCTGGGTCTCTGGGATTGGATCCACTACGGCTGTTGCAGTCGTTGGCAGGGGATCCGGTTCCACCACCTGTGTTTGGGTCTCCGGTAACACAGACGGGGTCCTGGTGGACGGCTCAGGAACAGGGATGGGGGTGAAAGCTTGCTTAGCCTGGCTGCGGGTGACTATTCCCACCCTCTTGGCTAGCTTCACATGGTTAGCCAAGTCTTCCCCCAGTAGCATGGGAATGGGATAATTGTCATAGACTGCAAAAGTCCACATTCCTGACCAGCCCTTGTACTGGACATGCAACTTGGCTGTAGGCAAGGTTACAGACTGTGACACGAAGGGTTGAATTGTCACTGTAGCCTCCGGGTTGATGAGTTTGGGGTCCACTAGGGATTGGTGGATAGTTGACACTTGTGCCCCAGTGTCCCTCCAAGCGATAACCTTCTTTCCGCCCACTCTCAAGGTTTCCCTTCGCTCCGAGGGTATGAGAGAGGCATCTGGGTCTGGGGTTCTTTGGTGTGATTGGGGTGTAATGAACTGTAATCGGTTGGGGTTCTTGGGGCAGTGAGCCTTTATATGCCCCAGTTCATTACCTTAGCAGGGCGATGTTTTAAATGTATCACCGGGGCAATGTTGGTTGCTGGAGACTGGTGTGGTGGGGTGAGAAGGCGTCTGGGGTTTCCCTTGGGATGTGGGTGGGGCCTTGGGTTGTCCCCGGTGATAAGGTTTTGTTTCGGCTTGCCCCTTCTGATATTCGCTCCAACTGCTACTAGCTTTTTTCTTTTCTGTCACCTCCACCCATTTGGCTCCAATCTCCCCCGCCTCGGTTACAGTTTTGGGCTTCCCATCTAGGATGTACCTTTCTATTTCCTCAGGAACACCCTCTAAAAACTGCTCCATTTTTACTAGGGAAAGCAGATCTTCCAGAGATTTAACATTTGCTCCTGATACCCAGGCATCACAATTTTTGTCAATGTGGTAGGCATGCCGGGTAAATGACACATCTGGTTTCCATCTTAGGGCTCTGAACCGCCGACGGGCATGCTCGGGTGTTAGCCCCATTCTGAGTCTGGCCTTGTTTTTAAAAAGTTCATAACTGTTCATGTGTTCCTTAGGCATTTCAGCCGCCACTTCTGCTAAGGGTCCACTGAGCTGCGGCCTCAGCTCTACCATGTACTGGGTTGGAGGGATGTCGTATCCAAGGCAGGCCCTTTCAAAATTTTCTAAGAAGGCCTCAGTATCATCGCCTGCCTTGTAGGTGGGGAATTTCCTGGGATGGGAAGTGGTACTTGGAGAGGAATTGTTAGGATGGTCTGATGCATCCTGCTTAGCACTTGCTGCTTCCAGTTCATGCTTCCTTTCTTTTTCTCTCGCCTCCTCTTTGGCTTTTTCCAGCTCCATCTCTCTCTTGTGGGCCTCCTCTTTGGCTTTCTCCTCTCTTTCATGGGCCTCCTGTTTGGCTTTTTCTTCTCTTTCATGGGCCTCCTGTTTGGCTTTTTCCAGCTCCATCTCTCTCTTGTGTGCCTCCTGTTTGGCTTTTTCTTCTCTGTCTCTCAGCTCCATCTCTCTCTTGTGGGCCCCCTCTTTGGCTTTCTCCAGCTCCATCTCACTCTTGTGGGCCCCCTCTTTGGCTTTCTCTTCTCTGTCTCTCAGCTCTATCTCTTTTTCTTTCAGCTCCATAGCTCTCTTGTGGGCCTCCTCTTTAGCTTTTTCTTCTTTGGTAGTCATTTTCCTGGTTTTCTTGTGCTGGGTCTCACCCTCTGCAGTTGACTGAAACTGGGATGTATTTAGCTCAGGCTCCTGCTGAGTGCTGCTGAGTTAACAGAGACTTTCTAACAAGCTACTCCCGAGGATGTAAAAAGAAAAAAAAAACACAATTCAGATTGTAAATTACCTTTACCAGATCAAAGTTTGCTCACTGATTGAACCGTTCTCTTAACAAAGGACCTTGTTAAAAAAAACTTAACACCTCTGCCTTCAGGCAAGGAGAGATAAGATATGCATCTACCTTCAGCTCTGCTCTCCAAGCAGCTAGAAGGAAAAAAAAATCTCTTACTGGCTTTTGGGTTTAAAACGATCCCACCGCTGTGCCACCATGTCAAGGCTGTATCCCTACTTTGAACTTTAGGGTACAAATGTAGGGGCCTGCATGAAAACTGCTAAGCTTATCTACCAGCTTAGCTCTGGTCCCGCTGCCACCATTCTCGATGGATTCCCTCCCTGGGAAGCCTTGAGAAACCTTTCACCAATTCCCTGGTGAATGCAGATCCAAACTTCTTGGATCTTAAACAAGGAGAAATTGACCCTTCCCCCCTCCTTCCTTTCACCAACTCCTGGTGAATACAGATCCAAACCCCCTTTGGATCTTAAAACAAGGAGAAATCAATCAGGTTCTTAAAAAGAAGGCTTTTAATTAAAGAAAAAGGTAAAAATCATCTCTGCAAAATCAGTATGGAAAATAACTTTACAGGGTAATCAAACTTAAAGAGCTCAGAGGAATCCCCTCTGTCTTAGGTTCAAAGTATAGCAAAACAAGATAAGCACTCTGGTAAAAGGTACATTTACAAGTTGAGAAAACAAAGTAAATCTAAGACGCCTTGCCTGGCTTTTACTTACAATTTTGAAATAAGAGAGACTTGTTTAGAAAGATGGGGAGAACCTGGATTGATGTCTGGTCCCTCTCAGTCCCAAGAGCGAACAACCCCTTAAACAAAGGACACACACAAAAGCCTTTCCCCCCCCCCAGATTTGAAAGTATCTTGTCCCCTCATTGGTCCTCTGGGTTAGGTGTCAGCCAGGTTACCCGAGCTTCTTAACCCTTTACAGGTAAAAGGATTTTGGAGTCTCTGACCAGGAGGGATTTTAGTACTGTACACAGAGAGCTGTTACCCTTCCTTTTATAGTTATGACAGCTCATTTTTAGAGACACAAATCCCATTCATTTCAATAGTGGTTGCACAGCTAATTCCCTTGGTTGGCTTTGGAAATCTCAACTATGATTTTTTTACTGAAATGAGTACTGGCAATTACAAACACTCCAAAATCATAAGTAAAATGCACAGTCATGCTTAAAATTAGGATATTAAAAATAATAAGGTTGTAAGTCTTTTTAGTGACCGTATGATCCTTTTTGTGCCTTTAGAACTCACATTTTCAAGATGTTCTCCACAATCATAATATGTAGAAACTTCCTTTTTTTATTAAAAAAAAAAAAAAAAAAAAAAAAAAGTAGACATTCCCAGCTCAGTCACTTGACTCCAGGAGTTGGGACTTGGAAAAAAAAATCCAACATTAATATCACAAGACTCATGGGGGGGGGGGGGATGATGACAAATGTTACTGCATTGTCTTTGTTGTATCTGTTTCTCTCAATTGTTCAACTCACTTGTGTAATTTGCAAATTAGGTTTGCAAGCTGTTCAGGGAATGGACCAGGTCTTTCTATATGTTTGTACAACACCTAGCACATATGGGGCCCCACTGATCCTAATTGAGACCTTTAGGTTCTACTGTACTACAAATAAAATGATAAATGTTTTCAGATTACAAGAAATAAAATCCTGTAAATAGAATTAAATGCTGCATATTATCCTGTAGCACAAAAAAAAATCACTTATTTTTTTTATAGCCATTAAAAGGAGAAATTTTGGAAAGCACAGACAAAAACACTCAGGTCAAGGTTACATATAGGACTACCCACCTATGACAAGAAAATCTATAAAGACTTTTGCGATGTAATTACAAATTAGACAAATCTGTCCTTCAGAGGGCATGTTGTACCTGGCTCTATTAGCTTGTTTGAATTCTTCCTCTAACATATCTCTATGGAAATCACAAGCAATAGAATGCATTTATCTATCTTCCAAACATAAAGCTATAAAAATGATAGAAGTTTAGAAGCAGAAAAAATTATGCAAAGAAATGTTTTATCTGGCTAATGTTAATGCATAACCAATCTTCACTTTATATACATAATGCAGTGAGAAATAAATTAAATGACAGATGGCTTTTCCCTTCCCTCTTGCATGTTGTAGCATGACTATACAAACAACCTAAATCACTGGCAGATATGTGCTATGGAAGCACCATGAAAAGGGTAGTTAATTACTTCTGTTTGGGAACAAAAATGCAATTGCATTGTTTATTTTGAAATTACACACCCAGTGACCTGTGAAACAATCATTTGTAATGTAGAAACAAATCTGAGTTCATCTTTAGGAGTATCCGATATAGCAATATATGTGTAACCCACATGCTTAACAGGAGATATCTCTTTAAGAGATCTAGAGAGAAGAAGGGGCAGAGGAATCAGTTGTGTCTGGCTCATTTTGATAGGCAGATATACATGCCCAGAAGTTTCTGGAATTTGGTGCAGTAATTTTGGGTATGCTCAATAGGCCCCCTGTAGCTGGACTCAGACTTTATTGTGGGCAAATAGTGAGGATAGCTGCTTTACGAAAGGACATGTGACATGAGTGGGTTGGAAGAAGCTTAGCCACAGGAGCAGAAAACAGGCTGATTTCCCCTAACTCTGAAGCATTTGGCAGCGCTAGTTACAGAAAGGTGGAATTGGGAGGAAAGATACCTTCTTTTATTTTAATTGTGTACCTTGAATGTTACTTGATTTTCATCAAATTGTCTTAACCAGTCTGGTTCACCAATGCTCTTATTTAAAAGTGATGATAGGGGAAAAAATCATCTATATTTTGCTATTCTTAGTTCTCTTTTTCTTGTGACAGGATTTTTTATTTATGTACTTAATACAGATTGGTTGGTTAATTAGCTAACTGAGTGGTTCCACAGTCCAGCAGAAGAGAGTCTGTGTGGGTTCCAATTGGAGATTTCTGTAAGCAAAAGGAGGGACGATATTACTGCGGTGTTTTTGACTCAGCAGACTGTATAGCGTTGAGGAACAAAGATGAAAGGAGACTCAGGAGAACTCAACCTAAGCTTTTGGTACTTGGAGTTAATTCTCTCTACATTTCTATGGGGACTGAGCTACTTATATTTAATTTTTTATCTATATTTATGTATATCTGTGAAGATAATGTATGTGGATTATGATGTAGTCTTATTATTGTAGTAGAAAGTAAGCTATTATGTTTCTTTATCATTATAAGATTTTATCAAGTTGGTACTTAAGAATTAAGTTCAATCTTTTTGTTCTTTTTGGACATAAGTGTGGGGAGTTTGACCCTGTGCAATTCTTGCTGAAAATCCTCAGTGATTGAATTGTGGGTCTGCATGTGCTTTTCTGTATGAATTGTGTTGAAGCACTAGAAGAGAGGTGATGAAGCAAACTCTAGCCCACCCAAAGGTTACATAAGCAGTAATTGACACCCCTTTAATGATTGCATGTGTAAGTGAAGGATATTTATATTGATTTTATGAATAATGTTGACATGGACTCAATAATATAATTAAAAGGGTCACTTTCTCTAGATCTAGGCCCAAACTATCTATATTTTTTCACAGGGTAAGGGGTAAATTGCCCCTACCACTGAGGGAACAGCACAAGGATCCACAGAGGTATTGAGGTCCAATCTCATGGGTCCCAGGCCATCTTCATGGATAAGGCTGCCTTTATTCACTGCTACTCATGTTCTACCTGTCAGTATTCCTCACTCAGGAGCTGGGCTGTCAGGTCCAGATCTCAAAAAGTATTTAGGCTCCTAACTTCCATTGAAACCAATGGAATACCTTTCAGGATCTGTACTGTCAGTGGCTCCCTGTGATACATCTATTCCCTCCCCCTTCCATGGCAGCTAAAAGACACAGAACCAAAGATAATGCTGCTCCCATTATTGCTTCTGGTTGATTTTCTAGCAGAAATTCTTCTCACTTCCCAGGAATAGGAGTGCTTGCTCTTCAGTCCACCCCCACTTCAAGCCAACAATCTCTGTAATGTACAGAAACCCACCATGTGATATTCACGCAGAGGGACTTTCACCTGTTCACTTTGCACTGTGTTTGGGCTTCTCTGCTCCTTTTCACTACACAGCAGAGGTGTTCTTTGCCCATAATCTAATCCCATTCAATAAATCTGCTTTATAATTTGGGATATTCATTGTCATAACTCTGGCCAAATTGCATGTGATAAATAACAGTAGATGAGAAGCTGATCAGTCATTTTTCTGTAAAAACAACATTGCCATATGGATAAAGGCAGATGCTGTGTTACCATCCACAGAAAGGAAAATAGTAAAGAGAGGTTAAGTATTACTTGTTTAGTCCTGGTCCCCTAGCATCTACCCATAAGTAGATCAATAGGCTTTTGTTGAAGAGTGATTGAATGTGTTTCCACAATACCTTTCATGGTGACTTCAACAAGAGCTTTCAAACAGACAATAATAATACATTAAAGGCAGATGGGTTGTATTCACCTCTGTTAGTGCATAATGCAAATTGTATTTTTGTTAGTAAGCTGTATGTTTTAAATGCCAGGTGAATAAAAGCAGAG
This sequence comes from Emys orbicularis, assembly GCF_028017835.1. Classification (NCBI taxonomy): domain Eukaryota; kingdom Metazoa; phylum Chordata; order Testudines; family Emydidae; genus Emys; species Emys orbicularis. The sequence continues at coordinate 89,191,255 of NC_088687.1, read as the reverse complement.
TTGTTGAATCAGCACATCCATTGGTCTGGTCACCATTTTTAGACTTCACTGGCTGCAGGTTAGTGATTGTAGACATTTTGTGCTGCTGCTGCTGCCCCCACAGGACTTTCTGCTACGAGAGGCATTGCTCTCTGGGTTACACCAGCAGAAACTGGTGTAGCCCAAGACAGAGTTCAGCCATTGTAAGTCTACATTCTGGATAGTTAAGTAACATTATGTCATTTACTAATGCTGAGGAATGGTGGGGGGCGAAGATGGGAATCACAGTTCTGTCTTCTGTCTGCTAGACCATTCCTGAAAGAGATTTAGTATCTCAGCACAGTCAGGCACCTATCTCCATATATCTAGATTCTTGATCCATATGCTGAAAGCTAGCATATACCTTAAAACATCTTTCACTCCAAGATATCTAGGAATAAAACCACTCTCCTTGGAAAAAAAACTTCAACAGGAACAAAACACAGTAGTCCATCTGCTACACAGCAAAGGTCACAGTGAATACATCACATAGATTATCTGCTTTATGTGTTGGCCTCTCATTTAATAGAGGCCAATTGAAGCTCTCTGTCCTGATATTCAAAGCCTTACATTGGACTGACCCAAGCTACCAAAGCGATTGCCTCTGCCTTAGTGACAATGACAGCTACGTTCCACTTGAGCAGTGAAATTGTTGTTCAGTAGAGGGAGGTTCATGACTATGAGAGACAGAAGAGTGCCAAATCATCAACTGATGTAAATAGCCATAGCTCCATTGAAGTAAATGGAAATCTGACTATTTTACACAAGCTGAGAATCTGCCCATGTATGTTCATTGGACCTGGATAATGGAATCTGCAAAAGATAAGACTCACAGATTTCACCATTTGCCAAACTAAATGCATAGCTCCTTTCTTTGATTTAGGTCAATATTCACACCATTTGATAGGTTCTTCACACCTGAGCCTAGGATTCATACATATACATAGTTTTCCCTTTTTGTTTATATTTCTCTTTCTTTAAAGCTAATGCCCACTATTTCAACTGCAGACTGGGAAGGAAGTGAGAAAGAGAGAGGGAAAGATTGTTACCGAGAATATTTCTGTCTAATAGCCTGTGGGTATGAATTGGGTGTTGAGTGTTTCTCAGATTTTTTCCTATTATTAATTTATGATTTTACACTATGTGTATTTGTGGATGTTTTCACAGATATATTTTATGGCGGTTCTTCTCATCAAGTTTACTTAGCAACTTTAACTCTAGCCTAATAACATTGTTTGTTTTGGAGTGCTATTTGTCCTACCATGCCATCCAGAATCCATTATATTTTCCAGTTCCTTCATGCAACTCTTTTGAAATAGGTACTGGTCAGGACCATACCTGTTTAAAGTGTTGTTCAAACATTGCTATTAACCTTTCTGGGAAGTGACGCTGATGCTTTCATGATCTATCGATGGTCAATGCCAGCTTTTCCAAAGTAGTTGCACTTTGAATAGTGGGTATTTTTCATGTTGTATGCATACACTGTACAGATAATTTATTAGAAAAATGGGAACGTGGTTTCTCTCTTTACATTTTCAAATAATGGCAGAACCCAACAGTTCTTGTGAAACTCAGTAATGAGCCATTTTAGATTACCCTATTGACCTACAGATAAGTTCAATCTGCCACATTTGTGATGTAACCAATAGTTAGAACTGAGCTAGAGATGAAGAAATGAGTCTCTGTACAGACCTTATGGAGTCCTGCAGCTTTCTTTAGGGTAAGTATGTCATCCAAATGCACCCCTCTAAGGCAGCAAATGAATGTGATAATGAGCAGGAAAGAAATAATTTTTCATCAGAAATCAAAGAGTTATCCTTAATCTCTAAGGACAAAATCTAGCAATGTATTGAGAATGTTGTTATAGTCCGAAAGATTATTTAAAAAAATAAAATATGGGGGAATTCACACATGCTTAAGGGAATTAGTCACCCAATCTTTGAAATTCAATGGAAGCTGGTCCATAACTTCTGTATGTGCCTTAGGTCCCACTCTAAAATAGCCATATACTATTAATTGTGCTTTATGGGACAAAAATTACAAATACAATTAAATATTGTGCGATTTGTATACATTTTATATAATATTTCATATTTTCACCCAATAAACTAACATTTTGGGGCCTGCTCATACTATGAGACACATTTCTTTGGGATTGGCCTTATCTTCAGCATGAGTTCTGTTGTTAAACCACAGCTTTCCAATGTCTAGGGGAAATTTTAACTTTCCCTTAATGTTTTTTGTTGCTATCATTTAATGAGCAGGTTACTGCAGCTTAAAGTTGTTCACCAGTTGATTCATGTTTCTTCACTGGATGTCGGGGCTCAGAGAAAATAAACCCCTTGCAAATGCTGGAAGTACTGAAATGGGGTCATTAATCTGTCTACACATAGTCTACAACTGCTGTAGGCTTGCTCTTGCTGTTATGCAACATGAATTTAATCTCTCTATGAATTATTTTACATAACTGGAAAAATCTCAGTGTAAACATTTTTTTTAAAAGACTGGGTTGTGTGGCTACTCCAATCACTTTCCACACAGATGGCGTTCATCTTCCCTTTTCCTTCATAAGAGTCAGCTTGCCTATTGCTAGACATATGGGGTAAAACCATGCAATTCAACACCTGAAAGACCCGATTTAAGCCTGATGCTTATAGGGCTGCAGCAATTACAGGGTATGAATTGGGAATCTACAGTGAACCAAAATATGCTTACGTTCAGTTACACATCCCAACCGCAATTTAGATTGTGATCTATCAAGAGACCCAATGACTAATTAAAGCCTAGTGCCCAAATAATGTACACTTTTCTGTACGGAAAACACTTAGGTGAGGTCCACTGCAGCTGTGGAACTTGTAGTGAGTGAGCTGTGAGAATGCTCAGCGGGACACACAACCATTGTTTTTCTGTTGGGAAACAACACAAAGACCATTATTGCCCTGCTCTGTACATTGAATATAAGCAGCACACTGACAAGCATGTGCTAAAGTGCTATGCTGGATATGGGATTGTGACCAAAAAACCCTCTTAATGCCAACTGGCAAGGGGGTGCAGAGGGGTTACAGGAATCTCCTGAGTCTAGTATCTACATTTGAGTTCACTGAAGAATGACACGAGGTTTTAAATGAAAGGTCATCGTTATCATTGCAAAATGGATAGATGGATGTTGTGTAAGGAGTTACGTATATATACTAAAACATTCTTAAAGTCTATTGATGTATTGGTTACCAGCAAAGGTGAAAAACAGGTTTTCTGTTAGACAAGAAATATTTATCTATGTATCTATTTACATGTAAATTGAGTATTGTTTTGGTCACAATGGGTGTCCTCTCCCCTGTCTGAACCGAATCTAAGAAGAATTGTAAGAATTTAAAAAACAAACTAAATAGAGAAAAACGGGGGGTGAGGTGGAGGGTGGAGAGACCCTTACCAAGAGGTGCTGTTTAAAGATTAGTTTGAATGTATCTGGGGAGACACCCTGGCATCCCTAATTTAGGAAGAAAATGAACAGTGAACTTGCTTCATGAAAGTGGGATCTCAACCAGGCTTAATTGAAAACACTGGAGAGAACTTCAGGTGAGATAAGCTGTTTTAGACAGGAGGTTAACCTATAGTCAGTTTTAGTCTCTAGAAAGTGCATTATGACTGTTTTATATGTAACCATTTGTTTCCAATATTCTTATTCACCATCATTTGAATGCCTGGTCTTTGATAATAAACTTATTGATGTTTTCACTATAAATACATGTAAGTGCTGTGTGCTAGTCAAAGTGCTCAGTGGTTTGAGCATTGGCCTGCTAAACCCAGGGTTGTGAGCTCAATCCTTGAGGGGGCCATTTAGGGAGCTGAGGCAAAAATCTGTCTGGGGATTGGGCCTGCTTTGAGCAGGGGGTTGGACTAGATGACCTCCTGAGGTCCCTTCCACCCCTGATATTCTATGAAGCTGGTGTGTTCTGTTCCTTTGGGAACAGCAGCCTGGTATCTAAGTGTACAGTGGATAAGGGGCTGAAGACTGCAGGGAATGCTTGTACAGCTCAGGTACATGGAAAAAAGTATACATTGACTTTAACATAAGCATCTTTGAAAATTATTTTAATTTAAACACTAGGAAGAGATTCAAAAACTGCAATATAATCTAAAAAAAATAGGAAAGTAAAGATTTTTAGAAGTAACTGGAGCAGAATCATTCCACAAAAGGATAATACAAATATGGAATAAAGTGTCAGAGGTGAAACTCAGGATTTTGCCAAAAGACAAATGAATTTCACACACATAAGCAGTAAAGCCTTGAAGGCAATAGATCAGACAATTGGATACAACAATTCAAACTACATACAAAAACAACAGTGAAAGGCTTAAAAATCAGAAAAATAACCAAACTGTAATGCTGAGTATTACTGCACTGTGCAGGGCAAACAGGCCCAGGAGATTTACAACACATTCACATTTGAAAATGAGCATGTGAACAAAATCAATGTTTTGATCAGACTGTATGAAGATTGACATCCTAAGAAAAATATCACACTTGCATGCCATATGTTCAACAAAAAGCAGATGAAACTTTTTATCAGTTTGTAACAGACCTTCAAATATGCTCCAAAATCTATGAGTAGGAACATCTTGTAGCTGTTATTCATGAAAAATGTTTGGAGGGGAGACAAGACAATTATTACATTAAATTGTACACAGATTCAAAAACAATAATGTCATAGAAACATACAGAAGAGTGCAGGGAAAAGCACAGCAGCAAATGGACATGGACTGGTGATGATTTACAAAGTTCTATTAAATGAAATAATGTCAGTGAGCTCAATTAAACCGAAACAAGATACATAATGTGTGTAAAAAAAGACAAAGGGATAGAACCCTGATATACAGATGCAGATTATTTCCACTCTAGGTCATTGATTCACCTCCAGATCAGGTCACTAGGGATGATGTAATATCCTTCCTATTTCTATACCACTTCATATGTTCAAAACACTGTGCGGAAGATAACCTTCCCAACACTCTGTTGTGGTAAGGGGGGAAGTCAATACTATCATCCATATTTTACAGATGAAGACAGGTGATGATTTTCCATACAGGGAGTCAGTGTTAGAACCAGATTAGCATTCATGATCTCCTGACTCTCAATCCCCTTGCTCATTTTTGCAGACAGTACTGCCTTTCTAATAACTCAAAGTTGTTAACATCTGACAGCTAATTGCTGGCCTACATGGAATGAGTTTTTAGTACCATTTCCAAATGGTCAGTGTAGTCATCAGAACAACTCACTACAGTTAACTGGTTCCTTGGTTGGCATTTTTACCAGGGGCAGTAAGAATTGAATACCATGGAACCTAAACAGTCCTCTTACCCTATTAGAGACCATGGATCATCAGGTGCTCCTGTCTCACTTCCAAGAAGTGGTAGAAATCCACAAAATGCCCCATAATGCCTCAGGAGCCTCCTCTCAGAGCAAAACCAGAGACTTGTTACAGCAACTGTGCCTAGACCTCCAAAGCCCTCACATACAATGTCCCACAAGGCTGAATCCTTTCCTCCTCATAATATAACATTTCAATATAAAGCTGCTGGGAGATCTGGCAAGACAGCCCAAGTGCCAGCAGTGCAGAAATGATGCCCAATTCTAGATGATCTTTATATCAAATGTAAACAGCACCTTGCTTTCTCAACACCTAGGCAAAAATCTACAGTGGGCTAAGAGCGGCTGGCTAAAGCCAAACACAGGTGTAGCTAGAAGAAAGAAGGAAGTCCACTGAAGAAACGGCACCACCTCGAACATCCATCACTAATGACAGCATCTCCCCACAAACTGATCAGTTGGTCTACAACTATGGGATCAACTGGACTCCTCAAAGTTATTGGATGCCTAATAGCCACTGCAGTAAAAAAAACACAACACAAAATTTAAAAAACCCAAACTATGTGTGACTGACCAAAGACTGTGCACTATCTTATCCCATTCATGAACTCCAGGCTTGATTATTGCAACACATACAGCAATTAAGCCCTGAAATAGCTCCAGCTTGTACAAAATGCAGCAGTTTTTGTTTAGCATCACAAATTGCCAAGAACATATTATCCTGGTGCTCTACCCTCTGCACTGGCTCAATATTGAACACAGAGTTAAATTCAAGGTCCCTGTCCAGATACTCAAAGCCTTTCATTGGACCGGCACCAACTATCTGAGGCATTGTCTTTCCTACCATAACCAGGATTTCCCAAAACAGTTACATTCCACTGAAACAATGCAACTGTCAACCAACTAGATAAGCTTTGTGAATTCAGGAGACCTTGACAATGGAACTCACTCCTTCAAAAGATAAGAACGATTCTGGAGCTCACCATTAAATGCAACACTCTATTGCTAATTACTTGGGAGAAATGAGTTACTGCACTTTTGGGGGTACAAAAATCAATTAGATCAGACAGATGAGTGAGAATCGCTAGATGGATTCTCTCCAGTTTAGAAGTAAGGTGTATTAGCAGGCCGTGTGAAGCAAGCTTGTGCTTTTGCTGCATGTGATGTACTTTATGTGGAAAAGTAGGTGTCAGTCCCCATGGAAAACCATGGACAGTGAATTCATTGAAAAAAAGTGAATGGATTGGGGACAGAATTCAGTACTGAGATGAGTACTATGAGATTTAAATGTAGATATTACAAAGATTATGTGATAATGGACAATAAGGCATACAGAGAGATCAGTAAAAAGTGTTACCATAGGGACCATTTTGTGAAAGTGTATAGTAGCAAATAAATAAATGAGAGTGAATGATTTAGTGGCAGGGAGAATGAAAATGAGGAACTATCCATTAGAGCTGTGAAGCAGTGGAATTTGCATGATTCCTGGCATATAAATCTAGATATACGTAGAAAACATACCTTATTTCAAAGCAGTCACAGAAGCACAAAATAATTGTAGAGGAAATTTTAAAGTAGATCACTACACTGCATAGGTCAGCATAAAAACAAACAAATCATGAACCTCTTCCTATATATTAGGTCAGTGATTCTTAACCTATTCCATACCAGGAGTGCCACTGCATAGCTCCTGGATCTAGGCAGCATCCTCTGGGAAGAGCAAGTGGTTGCTATTCAGGTACCGGTGAAAGGCTGCTGCTGTACAGCTATGCAAACAAAGTGCTTTTACCGTCTTTTTTTTTTACATAGTAAAACAACATATACAAGACTAGGCCTAAAGACTCAGGGCTAGATTCTGATCTCAGTTGCACCAGAGTAGCTGGAACATAATCTATGCCTGAATCTGGAGCGAGGCACATTTGTGAGAAACATTAATGACATTGCCAGAATTATTGTGAAAATTCTCCTCCCATTTAGACACTGAACTAAAAAAGGTGGCACAGATGATACTGAGGTGAAAATAATTGGCTTATAGAAATGACAATTAATGGAAAGATTGGGTGGAATCCTGTGATTGAATTTTAAAAAGAGGCTTGGATAATATTATGGACACAAGAATTTGTATTCCAGCAAGGGCAGCCCAGAGTATCCCAGGGGGATCTGTGTACAACCTTCCCCCTTCCCTTGCCAAAATGAAGGCAGCCATCTCCATAGCATTGCACATCCTTACCTTGTGCCCCCGACAGGTCAAAGAGGGAGAGAGTAAGAGAATGGACTGGGCAAGGGTGAGGCTTCTTGGGAGCTCAAAGTATGGAGCTAGGGAAGGCACATCATCCTCCATTAGTCTTATAGAGATTCCTCAGAAAAAAAGTTAATACAATATTTAATCATTTTTACTTTAAAATTGCCTCATTTCATAAAAAATTTTCCATTTACAAACCTTCCATCCATCACTAATTTCTCAGTCATTAAAATCAATGTCAGCAATCTTATACACCAAAACATACACAGCATTTTATGGAGACTATGTTCAAAAGCTGGGCCACAAAGCTTTCTCCAGTACACACAGAGAAATATAAACATAACTTCGTGGAAGTACTGTACTATAAAGAAGCATAAACATCTAAATCTAACACCCCCAATTTTCCTTTAGCATGAGAAATTATACCAGAGCAAGGTGTGCGCTAGATTGAGGCTTATGCACTCTTCTGAAAGCAAGATCCTAATTTTCAAATGTCCTTGCTTGATACAAAAATGGATAATGGAACAATATTGTGCCTAGACATGTATTATATTTTCTTTGGCCTCTCTCTGGGCAAGGGAACTTTCTAAAAGAGGGCCCCCATGTTATACTCACCTAGGGGAAGTCCTCATACTATTACTCCATTTGAGCTGTGCTGTGAGAGTGCCTGCAATGGTGCTGGGGCTCCTGGAGCTGACATGGACACAAAGGACATGTGTGTAGCATGCCCTTGCATTTTGAAAATCTTTCATGTCCTGTAGAAAGAACAGATGGATGTCAACAAAACTAAAGAGCTGACATGACTTTCCAGTTCTGTCAACAACTCTTGTGAGAGCTGCTGCTCAGATAGATGCTCAACAAGTAAGAAGAGGAGTGGAGGATGTAAAAACTGGACTGACAGCTAGAGTTTGAGCTTGTCTATGTGTTCATATTGTATCTCTCATCTGTGTTTATCTTTGTGATAACTGCTTTGCACAAAGGAGCGTTTCCCCTCTATAGCCTCAGACAGTGCTCCTTAAAGTCAATCTGTTTTCAATCTCATTTACCAATGAAAAGAATTGAAACGGAACACAGATTACTTATTGTTAAAGAGTACATTGAAGCCTCCAGAGCAGCTATGTCAGACAATGGCCACAGTAGCTTCTGTGATTTCACCTGGTCCTGCTTCAGTGCTCAGAAAGAGAATCAGACAGTCCATGCAGCAGCAACTCCTCTACTCCCACCTATCTCCCAGCCTATTCTGTACACTGCCAACAGAGAGGCCCCATTGACATGTGCTGTCCTCTGTACAGGTACTACATAACCACTGGGTAACCCCTGAAATAGAACTCCCCACTTCCACTGCCAGGGATGTAGGGAGACTGAAAGTGGGGGCTGTATTACTCAAATATCTTCTCAACTTTTGTTTTTTTTCTTATGTATTTCCTAAATGCCTCCCACTGTTAACTGAAGGAGGGTAAGAATATCATGCTCAAATCAATCTCTTGTGCAAAGAATTGAGAACATATTCACCTCATCCCTTCATCACTGTCACTACATTTCTATCCATCTCCTGATGTAATTCAAAACTGTCCCCTTCCCAAGTTTCAAAACTCTCGCTAAACAAAATCTAGTCAACTTCCCCCTTCCTTTCTGCTCCTCCATTCTTGATTTCCTCTTCCCATGTTCACTCACGGTGAGTGTCTCTCTTTCATTTGTGCAGTCACAATGATCTAAAACTCCTTTCCTCTCCCTCTGAGCCACCATGACTTTTTCAAGTGAGTATTTCAAAATATACCTTCTCTCTGTAGTTTATGATTGACTCTCCCTGCTAGGTATTTTTTTCTTTTTGCTGCCCCAACTGAAGGAAGCTTTAGTATATAAAAATAAATTGCATTTCACATTTATGGAAAATGGTGATGTACCACAAGGTCCCAATTTTAATACATAAGCTTTGTGTCAGATATAAACATCTGAAAATTAGGATGTTGCTTCAGAAAAGTGAGCCAGACTCAGTATGTAGAGTGTCTCTGACTCTGGTGTAATTTCCCGTAATAAAAGAAAAATATGAAGGTTTCTTAGAGTTTATTCTTCTTTATATTACTTGCTTGAAAGGAATCTTTATTTTTCTCCTTCTGTAATGGAGAAAGATTCGTAGTACAGCATTTAATTATTTGAATGTAGTCTGTATAACAAAGCTGTGGATGATTTGATGCACAAGATTACTAATAATGATATCAGCTAACCAGAAAATACTGGGGGATGGAAGGTTTTGCAAATAAAAGAGAAAACATTATATGAGGTAATTTTAACCCCAGAGATGGCCCTGTAGCATTCATATGTCCTTCATAAAATGATGTCATTCTCAGAAATACTATACCAGCATTTCAAGGTTGTGAAGAAGCCCTTGGTTGGAGTTGAACATGTCAGCTAGATGAAGCATTATTTTCTTTATCTTGCTATCCTTATGTCAAGGCCATGACTGTTATGAGTCACATAAAGTACAGATATATATGCTAGACCAAATTCATCCCAGTCACCTAAATTAAGTTACACAAGGGATGAGACCTATTGTCTACCCCTAGTGCGGGGCTATTTGCCATGCTGTGATGTGTTTTCCAGAAATAGTTCTCACAGCATCAGGCAATCGGTTAATCAACACTGCTGCTGTGTTGTTCCCACAAACACTGCTTTCGGAATTCTACATCCAAAACTGAAAAAAACTCGCTTGTTCATACTTAAATGCTTTTGCTCCTGGCAGTGGTTCATCTTTAACCCTTCATCAACAAATAATTTACTTTAAAATAATCTGATGTCAATACATTAAATATAACTAATGTTACTTGATAAAAGGTTGGAATATGAGATTCTGCCTGTGAATGAATTTTCATAATTCAAGTAGATAAAGAAATTGCACTAAAAATGTGAAGATAACAGTAGGTACAGATAAAGGGCAATATACTGAAACAAAAAGAAAAACAGGAACAGCTTAACTTCTCACCAAATTAACAGCCTTCAGATTACTCTTGTAGGGGGAGAGGGGGAGGTGTTTTTGTTGTTTTTAACAAGGTTCTCTCTCTATTGCATTCTTGGTTAAGTGATTCACACTGCAGTCAAATGCTAAAAACAAACAAAAGCCAACCAAATATAAATACAATTCAGTCACATACTGTACCACAAATTAGTTTTTGCAGTTGCTCCATCTGAATATATATAATATTACAAATTATTAAATATATTTGCCTTCTTACCATTGCCCTCCAAGTCTTTCTTAAGTATCTTCCAGAAATGTAGTACTTTTTTGATCAAAATGTAATATGATCCTAAACATAAACATATATTCATTTTAATCCATTTCCTTCAGAGTCTACAATTATTCTGCAAGAAGAAATCAAAAAATATATCACTAGAATCCATTTAAGAGAAGAATTTGACTGATTCTGTCCTTAAGCATAAATTTAAAACGTACCCAGGAACTTTATTTTTATATATATTTTTTTCATTTTATTGGAGATAAAATATAGAGGAAAGGCACAAATAACTCAGAGCCAAAGAAAGAGCACTAAAAGAACAGTGAGTTCTAAAAGATATTCAAAAAACCAACAGTTTTTACCAACAGTCAATCTGTGGGAGTTCACCTAAGAGTGTCGCAATATACCAACCAATATGGGTTCATAGTCCTCTTGAGTCATTAAAAGTCAGCAGACAATGTCTTTGAGACAGCAATTTTCTTTTTCCTTGTAGTTAATATGTTGGAATCTGTAAAACAGTTAGTGAGGAATATGGACTAATCCTGAATGTGACAAAAACAAAAAAACACATTGACATGACTAACAAAAAGAGGATGCAAGTGGCCAGCACAATTAATGGACAAGCTATAGATTAAACAAGCAGCAGATTAATTTAATTATCTGAGATCATATATATCCAACCAACGAGACTGTTCCAAAGAAATTGGAGGAAGACTAGGGATGGCTCACTCAGCTAAAGCCTCCATTAAAAAAGGGTGGAAAAAAGCGTGGTATCTCAAAACGTATAAAGGTGCAACTAGTGAAAAGCCTAATTTTTCCATAGTGATTCACAGATATGAATCAGTGGAAGTTAATGTTGCTCACAAGAGGAAAATTGAAGCTTTTGAAATGTGGTGCTGACAAAGACTCTTGCGTATCTTCTGGACGGGAAAAAAAGATGAATCCCTATGTTCAAAATATTATTGGAGAGAAGCAGACCTTGATGTTGGAAACTTATGTACTTTGGTGACTTTAAGCATAGAGATGGAAATAATCTTGAAAAACTTATGGAAGGAATGCTAGAAAGTTATCTTAGGAGGGGATGACCAGTGAGGAGATAGATGAATGATGTGTGGCAGATCACTGGAAGGTCAGCTACTGAGTGCTCCAAGTTAGCGATGGATCATGAAGACTTCCCGAAATTCTGCTATAGTGTCACTGATATTCAGACAAAAAATTGATTTATTTACTTAATATTTTGGCTAACAGACTTCTCATAGGCTTAAAGTTAAGCACATGCTTCAATGTGTTGCTGGACTGTCACCCTTATTTAGTGAAAGGAAGTGCAGATTTCGGTGTCTTCTACAAAGAAATTATGATTAAGGCTAAAGATAACACTGATATGTCCCAGATGGAAAAAATATATTGAGCCTTTAGGCAATTCAAAAGGTGTGCTTCAGTTTTCACATCTGTAAAATGGGGATAATGATACAGACCCTCCTTTGTAAAGCACTTTGAGATCTGCTGATGAAAATCACTATATAAGAGGTAGGTATTATTGTTATTATTAATGCCACCATGAAAATGAAACATGAGCAGTAAGAAAGAAGCATTGTGAAAATAATGGCTTTGTGCTCATTGTGCTCAACAAGAATAGTGATCAGTATTTTCACAAGACACCCCCTCCCCCATACCCATAAAGGAGTATCAGAGAAGAGGTTGCTATGTTCATTAGTTTAATTCTGTTGGAAAGTTTCCTTTGGTCTTTCCTCCTCCATCTCTCTCCTCTTTAAATTATTTATAAATCAATCTTTATAATGTAATGAGTTTCAGTAACCCAAAGGGTTGAATCAAAATTGTTAAAATTAAAACAAAGCTTTTATTAGCTGTGACCGAAAAGCAAATAACAGAGGTGAGCAGAACAACAGTTAAACTGTAGTACTGCCTTTAATTTCATTATCACAGACAGACAATACTGTGCTCCTACTTTTTGACAGTAAAATACCAGTAATGATAGCTCCATAAAATTGAGACTGCAGATTGCTTGATTTAGAACCCTTTTCAAATGTTTAAAAATATATTTCCTTTTTGCCTCATGCCCCCATTTTATTTTACATAGGTGTTCAGCGGGACAGTGCATTAAGAGTTTATGAAAATGCAACTAGATTAATAGATTCAAAGGCCAGGAGGGACCATTGTGATCGAATTTGACCTGTATGACACAGGGCATTGAACTTTCCCAGAACAATTCCTAGAGCATATCTTTAGAAAAAAAATCCAATCTTAAATTGCCAGTGATGGAGAATCCACAACAATCCTTGGTAAATAATTCTAATGGCTAATTACTCTCTGTGATAAAAAATGTATGCCTTATTTCCCAACGGAATGTGTCTAGCTTCAACTTCTATGTATTGGATTGTGTGTTGATTGAAGACCCCTTTATCAAATATTTGTTCCCCGTGTAGGTATGTATAGAGTGTGGCTATGTCTACACTACCATGGTAAGTTGATCTATGCTACGCAACTCCAGCTACGTGAATAACGTAACTGAAGTCGACGTACCTTAGGTCGAGTTACCGCAGGGTCTACACCATGGGGGATTGAGGGGAGGAAGTCTCCCGTTGACTTACCTTACTCTTCTCGTTGGGGGTAGAGTACCAGGGTCGACTGGAGAGCGATCTGCAGTCGATTTGGTGGGTCTTTACTAGACCCACTCAATCAACTGCCGGTGGATCAATCTCAGAGCGTCAATCTCCGCTGTAGTATAGACCTGCCCTTTGTTCAAATTATCCTTAATCTTCTCTTTGTTAAGCTAAATAATTGACCTCCTTGTGTCTATCACTATAAGACATGTTTTCTAATCCTTTAATCATTCTCACAGCTCCTCTCTGAATCCTCTCCAATTGATTAGCATCCTTCTCCTTCTTGAATTGTGGACACCAGAACTGTACACCCTCCCACTTCCCTGGTTCTTGTCATGCACACAGCAAGCAGCAAAAGACCAGAAGTCCAAAGTGCAGACAATGTGATGTTTATTGGGGTTAGTTCCAAACAAGCATATTCATAGCTCTATACACCAGCAGAGCCTCTTTCCCAGTGTTCCGTTCCCAGCTCTGACACCGCAGAGCATTTACCCCCATGTCCCCCTTCCCAGGTCTAATGCTACAGAGCCTTGCCTGTGTCCCCATTCCCCATTTTCATTTCCCATACCCGGTTCCCCATTCCCACCTCCTCCTCCTTAGCAGGCCCAAATATACCTGCAATGCATGCCTACAGTCCCACCCCTTACAACTTAGGGCCATGTTCCATTTTGGGTCTGGGATCTTCATCCCACCCCTTTTGTACCCCATGGGAGGGGTAAGGAGTGAGGTTGTGCTGCGGTCAGGGACGGGCATTTCTTTGGTCTTTTAGTGTTTTATACCTCCCCCCCCCACACAAAAAAAGCCTTTGCCCCTCCTGACTAGTTGCTTGACTTTGCCTTGAGATAGGGGTTGAGGCAATCTTAAAGCGTGCTCTGGAGTAACACTTTAAACTGCTCTTATCTGTTCTAACAAATCCAGCTGACCAGGCAGAAGCAACATCACTATCTTTGTCCCTTGTTTACACACTTTAGTATAAGAGTATCAAAAAGTCAAACCCAGACTAACAAATAGACCTATATACTAACACCATGTAGTACCAAGTCTTACTGAAGTCGAAGTATATTATGTCAATATTATTACTTTTATCAATCAAACTTGTAATCACATTAAAAAAGAGATATTTAAGTAGTCTGATAGAATCTATTTTCTATTAACCCATATTGAATGTCATTAATTATATTACTCTACTTTAGTTCTTTATTAACTGAGTCCTGTATCAGCCACTGCATTATCTTACTCAGGATCCTTGTCAGGCTGACAGGCCGGTAATTACCTAGGATGGTCATCCCATTTACCCTTTCTCAATACTGGCACAACATTAGCCTCCCTCCAGTCTTCTGGATCTTCCCCAGTGTTCCAAGACTTATTGGAAATCACATTAATGGTCCAGCAAGCTCCTCAGCCAGCTCTTTTAAAAGAACTGAACGCAAGTTATCCGGACCTGAGGATTTAAAAACATCTAAATTTAGTAGCTGCTGTTTAACATCCTCCTATGATACTAGCGGAATGGAAAGAGTGTTATCATATGATATGATGCTTTTCCCAAATACAGAACAGAAATATTTATTGAACACTTCTGCCTTTCCTGCATTATTATTGATAATTCTAGTATTTCCATCTACTAATGGACCAATACCATTGTTAGGATTCTTTTTGTTCCTAATATACTTTAAACAAACAACAACTACTCGTTATTGTCCTTAACTCTGCTGGCCATAGAGTTTTCCTTGTACCTTGGCTTTCCTTATCAATTTTCTGCAATTCATAGCTTCTGATTTATATTCATTACTATCAATTTCTCCTTATTATTTATAGCTGCCTTTACTTCCCTGTGTCGGTTTTGTAACCAATAGGATTTTCTTCCTTCAATGTGGGATTGTGGTTTTGGGGCATCTAGTTAAGTGTTCTTAAACAATTCCTTTTTTCTGATTTAATTCTTCCTCCCAGCTGATTTGGTTCGTATGCTTTTAGGTTTGTAATATTGGCGCTTTTAAAGCACCAACTATATATTTGTCTGGACTTTATTCTGTTTGCACATTAAAAATGGGATCAAATCATGATCATTTTTATCTAAGTTACCATTAATTTGTAGTTCTATGATCAGTGTCTCTTTATTTGTCAAGATGAGATTTAAAATAGTATTCCTCCATAGTGATGCAACACTTTTTGTGTTAGGAAATTGTCATCTATAATATTTAGAAATTCCAAGGACTGACAGCATGAGACCTCCAGCATCGGTCACTCAAATTTAAGTCCTCCTTGATCATACAGCTTCTTTTTCCCCTACACATTTTAGCTAGGTGTTTAAGGAGATGGTCATCCTGTTCTCTGGTGAGATTTGGTGGTTTATAGCAGATACCAACTAATACCTCATCTTGTGCTTTGTCCGTTAGGACATTTATCCATAAGCATTCAAGATTTTCTTCTGAGTTATCAGTGACTTAGAAACAGTAAATACCATTTTTGACATAAACTGCCACAAGGTTTCAGTAATACCAACTAGATTGAATGTGTGCTCATGAATGAGCAATTCGGTTCCTCTTGTTTGTTACTCAGGCTCTCAGCATTGGTGTACAGGCAATTACAGAATTTCTTCTCTTCATGTTCTTTGGTTAATTTTGTTCTCAATATCTTGGTTTTGTGCTAAATAATATTTACCATCTCTTTACCCTGTCTTTTTGCTAATAGTTGAACACCGTCCTGTGATTGATGGAATAATCTATCATTGGATGCCAGTGAAATGGGAACACTTGGAATTGTGAACTGCTGAGTGGGATGGGGGGAAATGTCTTTATTAGTTAGGAGTTAGAAGCTTCTGGAAGGTGTGTGAGGCATCTAATAATGTGATTCTATTTAAGGTTGGCTAGCTCCACTCTACAATTACCAGTGACTTCATTCATTCTCTTTTTTCTCTAGGGTTCTAAGCATATCTGTGGTTTTATTATTATTTTCTAATCAGTGTAACAGGCATAATAAGACTCCACTTTTAAGAAGGCTATGTCTTCACTGCCAAAAAGTTGTATTTTTACATCAAGATAGCCAATCGGAGGTAGCTAACAATGTAAAATCCTAGTTGAGACAAGGCACTGTAGTTTTTACCTCAATGGAGCTAGTCGAAGTCAACCCTACACCCCCTCCCATCTGTTTTCACACTCACACCCCGTTGGGACAGACAGAAAAGAACTAAAAGGAAAAAAGAGAGGGGAGGCTTTGATTTTGGTTATGTTTCAATTTTGCTGTATATGTTTTAATATTATGCTGCCCATAGAGTAATAAATTACACATTTTTAGCTGCCTGCCAGCATCAGAAGATGAACAACAGAATCAGAAACATCTTTATTATAATTTTACTGCCTGTCTGTGCCATTTTTCTCATCATTTTATTGCTTTCCACTTCTGTCCAGGCTAGTAAAAGAATAGGATACCTTCTTTCTATTCAGCAGATATTTAGAGGATAATAAAAAATGAATTACTGTCCATTTGGATAATCCATTTTCACAGGCCTACTAATAAGGTGAAAAAATTATATAAATACAAATTCATATTCCCTTACAGTAACATGAACATTAAAATTACCAACAGACAACAGTTTAGAGCACCTGGGGCCAGATTTATAAAGGAATTTAAGCCCTTACAGACACAGATAGACTCCAATGGGAGTCTGGAGTCTAGATGCTTTTGAAAATCCCTCTGGGCACCTATCTGTATCTGTTGGGGCCTAAATACCTTTAAAAATCTGGCTCACAATCACCAACTGTTAATAAATCATGCAACTGCATAAGACATTCAAGTGGAGCTAGGTGATTGATATACATTTATTTACAGGAAATTGGGCGTGGGAGGGAATAGAAAGAGAAGAACAACATAAGTAACTCAAATTAAATTGATTGTGACTGAATGATGGGCCATTTCATACTCAGTGTGGATTCGCTACATGGTATCAGCAAAGAAAGGCAACAATTATAGCTCCTACAATCATAGAAAGAAACATTATATAACCCATATTCTTAAAGGTCACAGGATTCAGTCCAATTTTGTCTACAGGCTTATGTCACAAATAATAATAATAAAAAAATCAGTAAATATCATAGCTTCTATTTTCCAACCAGGTTTACCTTAAAGCAGAGGGAGCACAAAGAGCATTCTGCTTAATTTGACTCAGTAGCTTCCAATAGCTTCGGGCTACAACAGTTTAGGATTTAAGCATCTGCACTATGAATTAGAAGAAGAAATAGGTTTTGAATTTGTGATTTCATTTACATGTACTATATCTGTATGCTATTTTTCAAGAACATATTTGTTTCATTATGCTTTTCTTTGGTAATAAGCTTTATCCCTCCCTCACAACCTGAGAAATTGCTTTGCAAAGAATGCAGCTGGCTGTGTTTAAGCTCTTTCATTCTTAAGGTTTTTAAATGTATTCTTCATCTAGGTTTCTTTTTAAAATGATAGGTACCTGTAAATTCCATGTTTTTGCAAAAAGGAAATTGCATTCTGTCACTGAAGCATGCAGAAGACTCATGTGCTGGAAAGAAACAGAGCTGTTTCTAGGTCAATTTTTTTAATTTATTCTCTTGAATTTGTGCTGTATGTAGCTATGAAATTTGATGCCTTGTCTGTCTTCTAGTGCATTTTTACATCTGTAAGAACTCTCTAAGGGCTTGTCTACACTACACAGCTTTTAGCGACAAGGCTGTGTCGACACAGACTTGTCGCTAAAAGCACTGCTCTACAGCCAAAATGCTTCTGAAATAAATGTAGTCAAACTTTACTAATTCTGGGTCACTGAGAACGAAAATGATGCTTAAAATTGTTGATTGGCTCTAGTTTTCAAGATATGCTATTGGGTCAGTATATACGACCCTTGACTTGGGAATGGCGGAGGATAAGTGAGTTATAAAGGGAAGGGATCTCAATTTAAACCAGAAATGACTAAAATACATCTTTGACTGGATCTATGAATAAATGTATGACTGGGTTTGGACAGTACTTGCTTTTTAGGCAAAACAATGAATGATGCAATCTGAAGCTGGTATTGCGTCATACATGATATGAATTGCATCATGTTATTCCTAGAAGTCATGGATGATGCAATCATAATGAAGCTTACATAACTCTGATGAACAAATTGCCCTATATCAGCTCTAGAAATCATACAGTGTCATGCTCTCTTATTTGTCAGTGTTTGATTTTGCAAAGGGACACATTTCTGTTTAGCCAAAGTGAGCAGAGATGCCTCGTACTTGTGTGAACAGTGCAGATAACTTCTGCTATGTTTGTGGTGAAGGGACTTTTGCATCACAAAAGCGCAGTATAACCACTATGGTTAAGAAAGCCTATCACCTTTATTTTGGCTGCAAAATTGGAGATCAAGACAAGAGGTGGGCCCCACACATATGCTGCAACACTTATGCAACAAATCTTCACCAGTGGTTGAACAGGAAAAGGAAATCTATGCCTTTTGCAGTGCCAATGATTTGGAGAGAGCCAACAGATCATACCAGCAATTGTTACTTCTGCATGGTGCCTCCAGTTGGGAAAGGTGTGTCAAAGAAGAAAAAGTGGACTGTGCATTATCCAAACATTCCATCAGCTATACGCCCAGTACCCCACGGAGAAGGACTGCTGGTTCCTGATGCACCAGAATCATTCTCACTTGAGGAAGAGGAAGAGGATGAAACTTCTGGTCCTGAACCATCAATGTCACAGGACCCACATTTTCTCCCATCCTCCTCCTCTGAACCACACCTCATAACACAATGTGAACTGAACGACCTTGTCAGGGATTTGGAACTACCCAAGAGTAAGGCAGAGCTGTTGGGCTCCAGACTACAGCAGTGGAATCTCCTGGCAGGTGATGTTAGGGTTTTCATGTTCCGTGACCGTCAAAAGGATCTTGTCCCATTCTTCTTCATGGAAGGTGATCTTGTAGCCTGCAACAACATTGATGGTGTGATGGCAGCCCTCAACATCGTTCATGATCCAGATGAGTGGAGACTGTTCACTGATTCATTGAAGACGAGTCTTAAAGCTGTTTTACTGCATAATGGCAATGTTTTGCCATCAATTCCAGTTGGTCATGCAGTCCATATGAAGGAAACCTATGACAACATGAAACAACTTTTGAGGTGCATAAACTATGACCAACATCAGTGGCAACTTTGTGGCGATTTGAAGATTGTTGCTCTCTTGCTTGGTCTGCAGACTGGATACACAAAGTACTGCTGTTTTCTCTGCGAATGGGATAGTCGTGCAAGAGATTCCCACTACATCAAGCAAGATTGGCCACTCCGACAGTCATTGGAGCCTGGGAGGAAAAGTGTTCAGCATCCACCACTTGTTGAATCAAGGAAGATTTTGTTACCACCCTTACACATCAAGCTGGGTCTGATGAAGAACTTTGTCAAGGCCATTGACAAAATACAAGCAGCTTTCAAGTACCTCCGTGGAAAATTTCCAAGGTTAGGTGAAGCTAAGATAAAGGAAGGTGTCTTTGTTGGTCCTCAGATTCGTGAACTTCTTCGAGATGATGCATTTGGCCATGCACTGCGTGGCAAGGAAAAGACGGCATGGAAAGCCTTCCAGTTAGTGGCAATAAATTTTCTCGGAAACAACAAGGCAGACAACTACAGGTTGTTGGTGGAAAACCTCCTCAAGGCATACAAAAGCCTTGGTTGCAACATGTCACTAAAGATACATTTTTTGCACTCTCATCTAGATTTTTTTCCACCGAACTGCGGAGCAGTGAGCGACGAGCACGGCGAGCGATTTCACCAGGACATTGCAACAATGGAGAAACGCTATCAGGGCAAATGGAGCCCATCAATGCTTGCAGACTGTTGCTGGACAGTGACAAGAGATGCTCCATTTAATGAATACAAGAGACAAGCCAAGAAGCCAAGCCAAGAAGCGCTGAGTAGACACTGAATAGGACTAAACTATGTACATAATAGTTTTTTGCCTTTTGTTTCATAATACATTTTATTTATTTTGCTGATTTGTAAAGTGTTACATAAACAGGACAGGTGAAATATTATCATGTAAAGCAACCATAAACACATGAAAAGACCTAGGTTTACAATTTATGATTAAAACTCTACTATCTACACAATATACATAGACATAAAATGTAAAAACTTAAATATCTTATAAACAGTAGCCAATCAGTTGTTTTAATTGTCATATTTGAATTCAGCACATCAAAATACATAATAAATAGCACATTTTATCTCTGAAGCAGACGACTTCTCAAAAATTGTAGACCAGTGAAGTCAGCATGTGTAAACGCTCTGTCGGTGTTTTGTCGGCACTTTTGAGTGCTCCTGCCGACAAAGCCACGTTCACACTGCCACTTACGTCGGCAAAACTTTTTTCTTTCGCGGGGTGGGGGCTTTTTAAAGTACCCATGAAAGACAAAAGTTTTGTCGACAATGTCGCAGTGTAGACAAGCCCTAACACACTCCTTTTTGTTCCCAGAGTTGCTGCAGCCTGTAACAGAGGCTTAAACACTGTGCTCTCTCATGGTCCCTTTACCTTTGCTCTTTCTTCTTGTTTTCTGAGAGTCAATTCAGACTAAAAGGATGGGCCTGCAGCCCCTGTACAGCCACATGCAGGCAAATATTAAGTTTCCCCAATAGATGGGCTGCACATTATAGGAGTCTCTGCACCCACCGTGCTCTAAGCAGAAGAAAGACTGCTCATTCTTGCCCCCCAGGAGAGCAGAACACCTTTAAAGGTGACAGGAGGATGCTAGGTCATTTACCAGCTATCACTCTGTTCCTAATGATTGGAGCAGATTGTTCAGCCCCTGCCCCCAAGGAGCTTCAGTTACATCTCAACAATTTTTTTCTCATTTCCCAACAATTAAGTAGTGAGTAAAGCAAATGTGTGTTTGGTAAAGAGAGCTCCTTAGCTCACTTGTTGGACAAAACCAGGTATAATTTCTGGTTGCAAGTCCATTTCAGACAACTTTTTGCCAGTCCCATTTTGTAAAGAGACCATTTAAAATCATATTCTTCTGAAAGATTAACAAGAAATTGTGTGAAAATGTGAAAAGCCACTTTTGAAAAGAAGTGAGTCCATTTTGTTTTTGTTATTATTTTAACTGGAATTCCTGAAAAGTTTACAATATGTGCAGGGTACATATAACAAACAACCCCACCATGTCACACAGGATTGCATGGAAGGCATCTCACAGATGGCATCAGTCTTATTGACCCCAACAGATATAGGATCATATGTAGCAAGAAACAATGCTTGATATTGTCCCCAGATCAGCAATTTAGGCCATGTTGATATTTTTAAGGTACTGATGTAGTGACTTCATTAATATAACTATGGCAGTGCAAGTCCCTCAGGTAGATGCAGTGCGCCAGAGTACAAAAAGTGATTTACAGGTGAAGCTTACCCAGTTTAAAACTGAAGTAAGCCACACTTGTGCAATTCACTTCGGACATTCGTGCAACATGTCCACATTAGGGATTAGCACTGATGCAGCATTCTGTATATCATCTTTAGATTTTCTGGTTTTATAAATGACAAGCACACTACAGGCAGGGCCCAGTGTATCCCACAATTCCACTGTATTTGCCACAGAATCCATCCGCTCCCTACCCATGACCACCTAACTGTGATCCATAAAAAAAATATTTCTAACACATTCTGTAACTCTTGTTCTTTGACATGTGTGGCACTTACCTCCCTAAGTGGAGATGTTTTTCCATCTGGTTGCACCATTCTGGAGTATCGCCATCCCATTTTTCAATTCAACACACAATTACTTATTCTACCTGAAACATCAAGGATTGACTGTTAGTTCTATGAAGGTACATCTAGTAGTTACTGCCATGGAAGCAGGCATCTTTTAAGTCGAGGGTGGCATACTAGTCCAGGGAGGGGATAATAAAATCATGTGAAACTATCATTTTTAAGAATTTGTTCAGTTGACACAGGTCTAAAATTGATCTGAGTCTGCCCTTCACTTTCAGGATTAATGGTGGGAATATAACCACTTCCCACTGTGATACTGTGGAACCTCCTCTATGGGACTCGCCCACAGCAGAGACTGCATATCCTGGAGGAGGAGCTCCTCATAAGAGTGGCCCCTGAAGAGGGATGGGTAGAAATGAATTGGAAGGTATATTCCACCTCCACAGTGCTCAAGACCCAATGGTCTGAAGTAATATGGGACCAAGCACTGGGAAAGTAGGAAAGATGGTTTGCAAGTTGTGATAAATGAAGGAGGGGGGAGGTTAACTCCCTTTTATGAACACCCAGCCAGCCAGTTAGCTATAAAATCCCGGTTAGTAGCTGTTCTCTACTTGCTTTACCTGTAAAGGGTTAAAAAGTCCATAGGTAAAAGGAAGGGAGTGGGCACCTGACCAAAAGAGCCAATGGGAAAGCTAGAACTTTTTTAAAATTGGGAAAAAACTTTCCCTTTGTCTGTCTGTGTTGTTCTCCTGAGAAGAGAGACAGGGCTGGAACTAAGCTTGCGCCAGGTATGAAAAATCATCAAATCATACCTAGAAACTACTCATTTGAAACCCCAGATATGTAAGTAGATCAGGAAATGTCTAGGAAGATGCAATTAGTTTTATCTCTTTATGGCTTGTGGACTCCTCTGTGCTAACCCCAGGTGCTTTTGTTTTGTTTGTAACCTTTAAGATGGACCTCAAGAGAGCTATCTTGATGCTTAATCCTTGTAATTGTTTTTTTAAAACCTAGCAAAAAGCCTAAGTTCCAGATATATTTTCTTTCATTTTGTTTTTAATAAAATTTACCTTTTTTTAAGAACAGGATTGGATTTTTGTGTTCCTAAAAGGTTTGTTTAATTAGCTCATGGCAACAGTTGATTTCCTTTGTTTTCTTTCTCAGCTCTTCCCTGGAGGGGGGAGGGGTGAAAGAGCTTAAGGGTACTCTACAGGAAGGAATTCCCAAGTGCACCTTCCTGGGTTCCAAAAGCATTTTTTTTTTTGCACTTGGGTGGTGGCAACATCTACTCATCCAAGGTCAGAAAAAAAGCTGTAACTCTAGGAGTTTAATACAAGCCTGGAGTGGCCAGTATTAATTTTTAGAATCCTTGTGGGCCCCCACCTTCTGCACTCAAAGTGCAATAGTGGGGAATCAGCCTTGACACAAGTGTAGGAGAAATAGGGTCTGGAAATCTGGACAATGGCATGGCATCTTCAACTGACCCATCAGAATGATTTCTTGGTACTTCCTAGGTGTCTAAAAGGGCAAGGAGCTGGAGCTGAAGCCAAAGGATGGGTAGGTGTGTGCCTATAACCCTAGACTTTTTTTTCACAGGTCCTGAGGAGGGTGAAGAGCAGGATAACGATACATCTGACAAAGACAATAGTGTGTTCTGACCAAGGCAGAAGTGTACAAACCAAGAACTTCAAGGTGGCCCTTGAGTCCGTAAGGCCATGGAGCTGGCTATCTGTCTGCTCTGAAAACAGGACTCCCAAAAGGCACGTCTTGACTAGCATTCTGGACTGCATACAGTAGACCAGAAAACTGCAGCCATGAGGCTCTCTTCATGGAGACTACAGAAGTCATAGTCCTAGCTGCTAAGTCTGTCGCGCCCAGCCCAGCCCACAGCAAAGTTCTCACTACTAATCTGGCCTCATTCACTAGGGCAGAGAACTCCTTCCTACTGTTCTCAGAGAGCAGATCTTTGTAGTCTCAAAAAAAACAAACACCTTATTGATTTGGAGCACCACCCCAATTGGACCTATTATAGATAAATCAACCAGGTTTGAGAGGACTGTGACGCCTCCTTGATCTGAATGTCCAATTCTGAAGCCACCCTCTTTAACAATTCCTGATAAATCTTGGAGTTATCAGGACAGGGTGATGTTGCATCAAAGGAAACCACCTTGTCAGAAGATGAGGAGGAGGAAGCCAAGACTGGAAGTGGCTGAAGTTTTTCCACAGGATGCCCTGATGGCTCTTCTAGAGCCTCTTCCTGACGCTCAGCACTGGGCCCAGTACCTGATACTGGAGGTGGGGTGAGCATACCTGTCTGGATGAGGGCATTGAATAGGCAATATGAGGGGAGAATCTAGAAACTTGGGGAAAACCCCATGGGTTTCAAAAAGGCGACTGATAAAGGGCTGGATCCCAGTAACATTCTGGCCACATTCCCATTACAGCTTCTCTTCTGGGGTTGCGAAGGGACCCAGAGAGAAAGGACCTAGATGGGGAGTGGCATGCTTCTATGTCTCTCAGTCTCAGAGCAGGACCTACCTCAGAGTCCAAAGAAGATTCCTCTTCTGCTGACCATGCAGGCACTGTCCCACTCTACTGGGACCAGAGAACCTGGCAATGGCTGGAGAGATGCCATCTTTGCTGGCTTCCACTTAGACAGTACCAATGGGTAGACTGTTCAGGAAGTAGGCAGCTGGGGCGGTACCACGTACTGCACCCAAAGTGTTGGTGCCAGGGAGTTCAACAGAACCAAGGGACCTGATTCCTGTACCACCAGCGATACCAGCACCAAGAGGCAGAGTAAATTCCTCACTGCTGCAATTGTCTCCATGATAGTCAGCACCAAGGTCGAATGAGACTGATGTGGTGCCGCTGAGGTTGACAGTGCCATTTATGGCATCAGACTCAACAGTGCCTGTTCCAGTGCAGAGATACAGTGCTGATTTAGGCACAGATTTGGAGGAGGGATGCTTAGATTCTGTTTGCCCCCTACTTGACTCCCTTCCCCCTGCTTTACATGCTTAGGGGTTGGAGGTCTTCATTTGATCGGATCCTCTTTGCGAGACTTATACGTCTTCCTAGTAACAGGTAAGGGAGATCAGTGCTGGGACTCTGACAGTCTAGGAGGCATGCTTGCTTCTGACTGAAGCAGCAGCACTCAGCACCAAGTCAGACCAGGACAGCTCCTTGGGTGTTCTCAGGCCTGCCTCCATTAGTGGGAACTTCAGCCTAGCCTCCCCATTATTTTTCCATCCTAGGCTTGAATTCCTGGCAAATTCGCACCAGTCCTTCATGTGAACCTCTCCCAGCCACTTGAGACAACTACCATGCAGATCGCCTACAGGCATAAGCTTTAAGCCCATGGCCTAGGATAAGCCTTGGTGCTGGCAACAGAACATTGAAATCAGAAAAAAAAAGCAATACTTTTCCCCACACACAACTAGACCTACTAAAACATACTAAGTAGCTTCAGCTAAATGTGTACACAAAGGCTGAGAGAAAACTGTTCTGGCAAGAAACTGGGGTTCCAATGAGCATTGTGGGTGGTAAGAAGGAATGAAGGGAGCTGTGGGTGGCTTTGCCCTTTATACCTTCATGCAGTGACACACAGCAGCAGAGGGTGCTCAAGCTGCCTGATGGGAACCACTGAAAGAAAAAGTTCCCAGCAGCCACGCGCTGGGTGCACAAACACCAAGAGTGGAATGCAGATATGCAACCTCTTGAAGAAGAATCTGAGCTTTCATTTACAAAAATGTAGTTCCAGTTTTCATGATTGTGAAGTGAAAATTGATAGTGTGTGTAGTAAGATGAGGCCCTGAGACATAAACCCTTGGTATCAGAGGCCTGGTATGAGGCCCGAGGCCTGAACTGAAGTAATGGTCAAGACATTGCTAACATAAAGCAAAGTTAGGCTGTGAGCCAGAGGCAGGCCCTGCTCACAGAAGTTGGCAAGAGCATATACACATGTAAGTACTAATAAGATGAACGTATGCCAGGACGGCACCCATACAGATAACAAGGAACAGGCAGACCCAGTCTAAAGACAGTATAAAAGGATAAGATGATGGATAGACAATATGAAAGGACAATACAATGAATAGACAGTATGATGGATAGACTTATTTGTTCAAACCAATCTGCACCATGAGAAAGGCAACACCATAATGCATAGAGGGGCTGTACCTCAGTGCGTTCAATGATGCGAAACCTGCGTATAAGAATGCATCCCTGAGTGGACGTCTTTGTATGGCCTAGGGGGCAGTGGCAAATCCCGCCACTGACTGAGCCGGTCCATTGCCAGGGGGCACATATTCGTAGTATGTCCTGTAGAGTCTGTGGGAAACTATTACTGTGCTTCATTTGACAATAAATCTGGCCAGGTGCCTTCGTACCTTGCTAGAGTCTGTGGTCATTGGGGGTTCTCTTGGGGTCTGCTGTGCCAGCGATCTGCACAGAGGCGGGGCAGCACACAGAGGGAACACGCACGCAGCCAACTGATATCAACATGGAATAGAGCAGAGCACCACACCGGTAGCGTCTGACTACAGTGTGAACAAGCTGTAAGGATCTGTCTATACTAACTACT
This sequence comes from Emys orbicularis, assembly GCF_028017835.1. Classification (NCBI taxonomy): domain Eukaryota; kingdom Metazoa; phylum Chordata; order Testudines; family Emydidae; genus Emys; species Emys orbicularis. The sequence goes on along the minus strand of NC_088687.1, from coordinate 89,164,482 downwards.
CCAGCACAAACTCCTAATGTAGACACTCTTCACTGGTGTGAAAGAGGGCTTGCCTCATGTGACTTGTTCCTGTACAGTACTCTCAGTCTTTTGCATCAGTTTACTTTAGGAGTTTGCACCAGCATAACTACAAGAGTGCAAATGTCCCTAACATTAACATGGCGTATGTCACTGCAGTATTGTCTTCTACAATGCTAACTTTGAAGCTCAAAGATAACATTTAATACCAACTTTGTTACCTATATTGCTGCTGATAATTTTAGCAGAAAACATGTTTATCCTACAGTCCCAAACTGCCTCTGATGCTTTTCCAGTTATCAAAATCCCAAATGTTCTTTATTCAAGCACCAAAACATTCAGCTTCCCCTGATAACTTCTATTCTTTGGTACTGTTTATTTAGAAAATCAAACCACCAAACACAAAGGGTAAGTGCATGTTTACATATGCTTACCTGGTGCAGCAATTGATAAATATCAAGGTTGATTTTGGTTTTTCTGCACTCACTATAAGTCAATAGTAATAATTGTTCCAAAAGGAAAATGGCCAAAATGATGGTTCTCTTAACAATGAGAAAACATGCTGTTTGTAGGCTGGCTTCAGAAAGGCTTTGAGAGACCTGGTTTCAGTTGTAGTCGTAGCTGTGTTCTTATAACACAGCTCTAAATCTTATTCTACTGTACCTGAATGCTGATTTTGCTTGGCTATCACATTTTCTGTCTGTGTATGTGGTGAAACTAGGATTAAAATTAGCTAGTAGAAGTTCAACCCAGATAATATAATGGTAATGCTGATAGGCCAGGGACTATAAACATGAGGGAATGAGTGAAGTTATATCTAACTGAGGGGATGTATCAGCCTTTTACTCAAGTTCACAGTTTGGGGGTCATGTTGGATCCCAGTCAAGAGCTTCTGGATGTCCAGATATCAGTGGTGGCCCAGTGTCTAATCTTCTCTTCACTAAAAAATTACAACTTTTCTTTCAGATAGGGACCTCAACACAGTTATTCATGCCTGTGCAATGAATGCCCTCCACTTGGGATAAGACCTGAAGACCATTCCAAAGCTTTAGATTGTGCACAATGTGGGGGGTCCATTTATTTGTCAAGTCTGGATTAAGAAAATGTGTCTCTGCCATGGCCCTATGCCGATGCTGTAGCCTCCCCTCTGCTTGGCGTGGCAAGGGCCAACACCACAAAAGTAATCTGCTGACTTAGTTGGAGGGGACACCATTATTCCTTTGGATTGACTGGGAAATCCCTCTCCTCTCAAGTTTCAAGTGCACTACAGTGCATTCCAGAAGAAAAAGCATTCAGCTCCAAACCATCCAGAGGATTCAGGGGGAAGGGAACTTGCCACCACTACCCGACCCAGCAGAGCTCCTTGCTGGGCTGGCTTTAGTCCCAGAACAGTGGTTTCAGAGTTAATCCATTGAAATGAAAGGGCAGCTCACATCTCAGAGCCATTGTTTCAGGCTCTGCCCAGACTCAGGCTGCCATCTCTGTATTCTGTACATTGGTTCACGTTTTAAAACTTTTGTTCACAACCATGAGAGCTAGATAAAAATAAAATGAAAGCTAAGATTCTGACTTCGTCATACCTGTGGACCTCTGTATGACTCCCAGGTCTTAATCCAGCCCCATTTCTTACCTAGAACATATTACATCTGTACTTCAACTAATTCACTGGATACGACTCAATTTTGAAGTGTAACTACAGATCTATTATGGTTTGGCTCTTGTGTACCTGACACAACTCTTCCCTTCTGCCTTGCCATGACATCTGAGATCAGCTCAACACTAAAGCTGACAAACGTTAGGTTTTTACTTCTGGGTGCCTGATGCAAATCATTCTCAGTGGAAGTCCCATCACTCTAGAATTCATACTCCCTTTTGCTCTGAAGCCCAAATCTGTCCAATCGTGCTGCCTAAAAGGTATCTAATTCTATACAAAATTAATATTGAAATCTGATTTCTCACTTACAGGAAATGGATGTAATAATTGCTGTCAATTCAAATAAGATGATTTATCCAGTTATATTTTGATTATTCTATTTGAAATTCAAGGTAGAAGAGGGATGCATATATAAGAGTATCAGCACTAATTACCGACTTGATGCTGTGTGCATCCCTTTCCCATTGACAGCAGCGGAGGTGGAGGGGGGAACTCAGCAACTCACAAGTGTGTTCGGTAATTGGTTGAAATTTTCCACATTGTGGCCCCAAAGGAGAATCTGATGAACTCTCAATTTCTTTTTTCATGTTTTTCAAGCAGCTATATTCAACACTGTACAGCATCAAGGCCTTTACCCTTATAAACAAAGGCATGAAAGACAGAAAAGGGGTTGGGTCAATATTGTCTTAGCCACGTGATAAGGCTAAGATTAAAGGATAGCTAGAAAAGAGACTCCTTGTTTTCCCCTGTTTTATATTCTATGCACTAGAATAGATAATCATTAATATCCTTCTACAAAAGCAACCAGAAAGACCACAGACATTTTTACTCTGCCAGGTCATGTGCAGGGATTTCCCTACACCCCCACCCCTGAATTTCCTCTCCCCTCCCCCCCACAGTGGTCAACCAGTTACATGCAGTGTTGCCAATTTAATCATTGGTTGAAAATTTTAATTAAAATTTAAACATTAATACACACTTTGAAAGCATATACAGTATATGATAAAATACTTGTACCTGAGAAAGCATAATGGGTTTGAAAACTATGAACAAAGACTAGCTTCCTCATACAGCTGTTATTTATGAGAATGTCAGCACATTTGTTTTGGCTATATTGGCCTACCTAATAATTTCACATTATGATTTGTAAGCAAGGTCTGAGTGAGCTCTCCCTTGATAGCTAGTGATGAGCCAGGGGGTGGGTGGAAAGGCTTCAGGATCAGACTGTATTTGCATGAAAAACACCTACTCTGCCTAGGTATCCAACAGACAGAGCTGTATTGCTCAAGTGATCAATTTTTGCTGGTGTTGGATTACAAATCACTTTAGTATTGAATGTGGGGGTCATGAAATGTTGTTATCCTTATTGTATGAGTAAAGGGTGGCAGAACTGTGCTTAGCCTGTCTGAATGGGGGGAGGGGGTCTCCCTCAGTGCTTAATTTGTGCTAGGGCTTGCCAGGGCTGAGCCCTGGCACCTCTAGGCTTGGCAGTTCATAGCCCTGGGACCTCTGGGCTTGCCACATCAATTATGAAAGTAACAAACTTGCTTGATCCCTGGCACCTCTTTCATTACAAATTAAGCACTAGTCACCCTCAAGTGAACTGCACTCGCTAATGCCAAGTGTTTCAGAGGGAATGAACAGAACAGGCAATCATTGAGTGATCCATACCCCGTCGTCCACTCCCATCTTCTGGCAAACGGAGGCTAGGGACACTCAGTCCATGGTGTTGCATCCCTGCCCATCCTTGCTAACAACAGTTGAGGGACCTAACTTCCATGAACTTATCTAGTTCTTTTTAGAAACCTATTATAATAGGTTCACAACATCCCTGGCAAAAAGTTCCACAGGTTGACTGTGCATTGTGTGAAGAAGTACTTCCTTTTGTTTGTTTTAAACTTGCTGACTATTAATTTCATTGGGTCACCCCTGGTTCTTGTGTTAAGTGAAGGGGTAAATAACATTTCCTTACTCTCTTTTTGCACGAGTCAAGATTGTGACATTGCACCCCATATTCTTCACAGTGATATTATTGTAACATAATCACAATGTATTTTATGCAAGATAAGTCACATGAGCTATCCATGAGCTATCATTGGAAAGGTTATGGTTTGCTGAATATGATTATCCTATTTGTATGCATGTATCATTTTTGTATCCAAAGTTATGAATATTAACTATGTATCTGTATTTCAAAATGTAGTTACACCTGGGCAATGCCCACTAGGCAAAATGCTCTCAGTCTAGATGGCTGCCTTGGAAGGGCCCATTCAGGTTAATGAGCCATTAGGAAGAAACAATAGGCCTTAGGAGAAGCTTATCTCCCATCTGAGGAGCCTTCCTGAGGACCCCACAATGAGTAATGGCTGCTGTGATACTACAGGGACATGTGACCAGGCCACCCGGTGCTGGACTCCATCTGAGGATGTCAGTATTTTTCCACTGACTGGCATGGGAACAAAGCTGTGAAACATAGTGCTCCCACCATATGCAAAAGCTACGCAAGGCATGGGAATGACATCATCTGGGGTTCTTCACTGACTCCCCACCCAAGAAGACTCGTGGAAACACCTAAGGAACAAAGACTGAACTAGGGGAAGTGCTTGACCCAGGCTAAAGGGATTGTTTAGCCTGTGAATGGAACACCTGGGGTTTCCAAGCTGTAAGCAAGTGCACCCTGACCCTTAAGAATCTGCAGCCTGCTTGTATCATCACTTAGGGTGAGGATCTGCTATTCATATCCAATCTATTTAGCATATTAAGCCTAGTTTGCATTTTTTATTTGCTAGGTAATCTGCTTTGATCTGTTTGCTATCCCTTATAATCACTTAAAATCTATCTTTTGTAGTTAATAAACTTGTTTTTGCTTTATTTAAAACCAGTGTGTGGGAATCATAACTCAGGGGGAGAAAGCTGTTGCATATTCCTCTCCACATTGTGGGAGGGGGTGAATTTTATGGGCTTATGCTGTTCAGTTCCCTGTGCAGCACAAGATGATATAATTTTGGGATCTGTGGGGGAGAGGGGGTGCATGCCTTAGGAACTGGGAGATGCCCTAGCTGAAATCTTCCCACGCAGGGGCTGGTTAAAGTGCCTGCCTGCATGTACTGCAGCTGGATGTGTCCCTACCAGTATATATGCTGGTGAAAGTGCAAAGCCTCCCTGATGCACAGCGCGTCCCGCTGGGATCTATGCTGCCCCTCTGCCGCCTTCACCGCGTGGCTGTAAAGCAGTCCCAATACTAACATTCCCCTCCCTAATTTAAAGCAGGGCGTCATGTGTGACATTACACTGATGAGGATCTCGGAGACTGAGAGGGGAAGGATGCTTCGTGAGACCATGCAGAGGCCAGGGCCGTATGCCGCCATGCTGTGCCGTGCAATGATCCCGGACTACCTGATGGACTCATGGCGTGGGAACGTGTGTTACCACGGGGGACCGAACAAGATCGCCCTGCCGCGGAACCTCATGCGCATGCTTGAGCGGTACCTCCAGGAGAGCTATGCCGAGCTATCCCAGGAGGACTCTCTGTCCATTCCCGGGCACATTGACCGTCTTTTCATTTAAGTGCAGCATAAGGGACTACAGAGTGGAGCGTCCTGTGGTGGACTAATCATGAATATCCGGACATTATTTGATTTTCTATACATAGTTAGGACTAAATAGTTGACTAAGCCAACTAAATCATGAACAACAAATGGCTAATATAGTTAATATTCCTGTTTTGTTATAAATAAAAGTTTCTATGTTTAAATGAGTGACTGAAAAGCCCATTCTTAACAATATAAATATTCCAGTTATGTTAAAATTAAATGTTTAGATGTTTAAAGCACTCACTGCTTGATCCTTCCCCTGATTCGGTGTCCGGGGTAAGGGCTGTGGACGGTTGGTAGGGGATCTCGGTAAGGGTGATGAAGAGCTCCTGGCTGTCGGGGAAATCAGCGGTGCAAGCGCTGTCGACTGCCTCGTCCTCCTCATCTCCTTCCTCATCTTCCCCGTCACCTAACATTTCCGACGAGGAACCGGCCGTGGACAATATCCCATCCTCGGAGTCCACGGTCACTGGTGGGGTAGTGGTGGTGGCCGCACCTAGGATGGAATGCAGTGCCTCGTAGAAACGGGATGTGTGGGGCTGGGATCCGGAGCGTCGGTTTCCCTCTTTGGTTTTTTGGTAGCCTTGTCTCAGCTCCTTGATTTTCACGCGGCACTGCGTTGCATCCCGGCTGTATCCTCTCTCTGCCATGGCTTTAGAGATCTTCTCGTAGATCTTTGCATTCCTTCTTTTGGAGCGCAGCTCTGAAAGCACGGACTCATCGCCCCACACAGCGATGAGATCCAAGACTTCCCGATCAGTCCATGCTGGGGCCCTCTTTCTATTCTGAGATTGCACAGCCATCTCTGCTGGAGAGCTCTGCATCATTGCCAGTGCTGCTGAGCTCTCCACGCTGTCCAAACAGAAAATGAGATTCAAACTGGCCAGACAGGAAAAGGAATTCAAATTTTCCCGGGGCTTTTCCTGTGTGGCTGGTCAGAGCATCCGAGCTCGAAGTGCTGTCCAGAGCGTCAACAGAGTGGTGCACTGTGGGATAGCTCCCGGAGCTATTACCGTCGATTTCCATCCACACCTAGCCTAATTCGATATTGCCATTTCGAATTTAGCGCTACTCCTCTCGTTTTCGAGGAGTACAGAAGTCGAATTTAAAAGAGCTCTATGTCGAACTAAATAGCTTCGTGGTGTGGACGGGTGCAGGGTTAATTCGATGTAACGGCGCTAAATTCGATATAAACTCCTAGTGTAGACCAGGCCTTAGTCATCTCTTTCTTTTTAATCTCTCCTCATATGGAATCTGTTCCATATCCCTAATCATTTTTGTTGCCCTTCTCTGTACATTTTTCCAATTCCAATATATCTTTTTGAGGTGGGGCAGCCAGAACAGCACCCAGTATTCAAGATATGGGCGTATCATAGATTTATATAGTAAAAGTGGAAGAGCTTGGTTTGCCGGACTGATCAGACAAGCCACTACTGACCACCTACATGAAAAGGCTGCAAAACACCATGCCTCTGGACTGCACCAACATGCAGAAAGCCTTATAAGCCAGTCACTGTCAAAACCAAATTTAGAATTACTTAATGAGGATGTTAAGAATGCTGGAGACACAACACAGTTTATGTGAACCAACATGGCTGTTGCATCATACTATTTAACCAAGAGATACCACACACTACAAACTCTAGGCCAATGTTAAGTGCATTGATAACTTGTTAATCCTGAAGTTGGACACTGGTTACAAACAAGACTGATAAATGCTATCTTTGTGCAAAAAACTGAGCTGACTGGCTAGAAGCATACAGTGCGACAGTAAAAGACTAAGCAGGTGGAAAAGTGAAGGACTCTCTCACCACGTTAAAAAAATGTCCATACATGTCTAATGAAAGCACCGATAATATTTGATGCCTATTTGTAAGTCATTTCATATGTTTTCTTCATGTCCATGGTAGGCCAGATAGTGCATTCTAGCTGTTCAGGTTATAGAAGACACATCTGTGACAGCCCACATCTTAGAAGATTTACATGCTTGTAAATTGAATCCCAAACAGGTGGCTGCTTGTGCATTTGATGGACCTGCAAACTTCTCTGGAAGACATAGGAGAGTAAAAACTTTGCTCAGAGAAAAGTGTAACCCTAATCTCTCCTATACACACAGCAGAGGACATCTACTCCAACTAGTACAAGCTGCAGAATATTCAAAAGACATTAAAAAGCCATAAATTTAATGGCTTTGTTATACTCTTTTTTCAGCAACAATCCAAAAGGACAGAACTTCTTGGAAAAAATAGAAGATACATTGGGACTGAAGTTCAAATTAGTTCAACCTGGGATATTCCTTTTGATAATTTAATTTAATTTAATTTAATTTAATTTAATTTAATTTAATAATTTGTTCAAGGAACCTTCACTTCCAGCAAAAGCAAAGCACACTTATTCTGACTAGTGTATAATTAACTGTTTGTGATTAGTTTGCTAACCATAAAAGGAAGTTACATCAAGTTTAGACATCAACTAAATACATCTCCAAGAAATTAGCCTGCAAATGTAAGGAAGATGACTATTCGTGACTATGTGAGCTATGTTTCTCTTTGATAGGAAGATGAAACAGTCTATCTGATAGACCAACACCACATATATGTAAAAAGTCATGGTGTAATCTGTGAAACTGATTGGTATAACTGCTTGTGACCATTTTTATGTAACATGAAGAGGAGGGATTGTAGATTTGTACTGATTTTACAATGTTATATACAAATTTTTTACAAACAGAAAATTATATCCAATTTCATTTAAAAAGTTAAAACCTTTTAACTAAAACCTAAAACCTTAAGTTGTGACATTACGCCCCATATTCTTCATAGATATATACATCTTAGTTATGCCATAATCATATCTTAACTACATATCTATGAAGAATATGGGGCGTAGTGTCACAACTTTAGGTTTTAGGTCATGGGAGATATCATTGGAAAGGTTATGATTTACTGAATATGATTATTCTATTTGTTTGCATGTATTATTTTTGTATCTGAAGTTAGGAATATTGTCTATGCATCTATTACAAATATGTTTACACCTGGGGAATGCCGACTAGACAGAATGCCAATCAATCTGAATGGCCAGTTGGGATGGGACATTAGGGAACAGAATAGGTCTTTGGTGATGCTAATCTCCCACCAGGAAGCCTTCCTGGGGATGCTGCAAACAACCTCTGTGTAATGACTGTAGAGAAATGTGACCAAGTCACCTGGTACTGGATTCCATGATAATGCTAGTGCTTTTCCACTGACCAGGTGTGGGAATCAAACTAAGAGACAAAGGATTCCTGCCATATGCAAAAACTATCTGAGGCAGGGGAGTGACATCATCGGGGTTGGTTCTTCATTGACTCCCCACCGAAAAGAGGACTGCTGGAAACACCTGAGAACAAAAAGACTGCAGCAGGGGAGAAGGGCTGAACCTAGGCTAGAGGGTGTCTGGCCTGTGAAAGGAATATCTGGAGATTTAAGCTGTAAGCAAGTGCAGCTTGCCTTCAAGAAACTCTGCAATCTGCCTAAAACAGTATTTAGAGTGAGAATTTGCTACTTATAACCAATTTCTTTAGTATATTAAGCTTAAATTGCATATTTGTTTTATTTGCTAGGTAATCTGTGCGAACAATTAAACGAATACCCAGAGTTTGTTTTGCCACTGGAAATTTTACCTGCATAGAAATTATTCCAGTGACTAATAATGTGATCTGTACCTTATTGCAATACACCCCTTCTTATGCCATTAATATCAATGCCTCCTGGAAGTACATAAAGATGTTCAACCAACAGATGTGGTATAGTACTACACCAAAGAGAGATGTATTAGGATATCAATGGACTGTGATTAACACTACACTAGGGACTGTTAAATTTTCATTGCCCTTATCCAGTTTCCAGATTACCTCTACATACCCAAATTGCTCACAGGGGGCTGCCATTAGATTAGCACAACAGAGGGCTTGGGTTATTTCTTCTAGAAAGAAGAGAGACTTGACCGGATCCCTATGGGATGGGGCCAATAGTGCAGCAGCAGTTTGGAATATTTTTAAGAACCAAGAACATGATGAGAAATTGGGGCAACAAGAGAAGACCATTGGCCTTGTTTCTGGAGCACAACTAACCCAGGTACAGGCTGGAGTTGGTGAGTTACATGTTATTTCCGCCCTTAGTTCTATGACCCAGAAGTTGCTGACAGAGATGGTATTGAATATCACTGAGGCTGGGAAGGCATTGCAGTGGGATCTAGCATGTTCAGAAATTCAGGATTTCCTGAATGACCAGCTAATGGCCATTCGGAATGATCTAGAGCATCAGGCTTGGCCCACTGCCCTTACAGACACATCAGGAGTACCATCTGATCTGTGGCCATGGAGACATACTTGGAGACTTTCTGGGTGGAAGTGCAGATGTTCTCAGTGCTCCTTCCAAGCATATGGACCGGTTGGGGGGGTGTGGGCTCCCACATATCAAATCCTGCCGGGTCCATGGGGAGGATGCATGTGGGATTGGGTAATTCACCGAGACATCTGGGAAATTAGACCTCCTGGTGTGCCCAATCGATTTTTAGTCAGTGCTCCTGGGATTACATCTGACATTTGGATGGGGTTAAGGAGTCAATGGACATTTTGGCCGTTAGAACCCCCACAGCTTCAGTGTATCCGTAAACTGAAGCCAGGAGCAGTTGTTACTCTTCAAGACTACATTTTCTGGGAGGGTAGGGGACAAGGAACTACCATGACAGGACACTTACTTTTTCAAGCTAATGATAGCTGTGTGTATGTTAATGCCACCACATCGCAAGACATACATTTTAATCTCACTACCACTGCAGGCAATCATATTATCTACTGGCCTGCAGATAGAATTTTGCAAGTAGTCCTTAGGTTCCAGATACCCTTTAATTGGACTAGTTTAGTACCTGATCGATTTCAAAATTTGCTTTCACTGTTACCAGAGGTTCAGAAAATCTCTGAAGTACAAAGGCAAATTCACATGCTTCAAAATATATATCAAGTTGAAAAGTATGCCTTTCAGACAGCTTATAGAGTATCCACCTTATGTACTAAGTATGATGTATTGTGTTATATGACTAAGATTGTACAACAACCCCATCATATTATCGCTATGGGAATGTTATTGCTTGTGTTGTTGTTAGCTAGTGTAGGAGTATGTTATTGTAAAGGACGTAATAATAGTAATACCTTTCATGTCCATGCTCATCATGCATTGTCATTACATCCAATCAAAACCCCTAAGGTTGAAGCATCTGAATTCCGAGGTTTAATGCAAATAGAGATTTGAAAATGTTTGTTGTACTAGTAGTACAAAAGAGGGGGTTGTGGAAGCAGAGAAAGAACTGACAGGAAGGGGATGCAATGCTTGACAGTTCGTTAGCAAGAGTCAGGCTAACTGTAACCCTAATAACGCGAGATTTGTAGAAGCGAGGATTGTGTGAGGCGAGTGGGAAAGAACTGTGTGAGAAGTTGTTGCAACCTTGTGTAGATAATGTGTAGAAAATATTGTATGTAGACTAGAGTCAAAACAAGTGAGAAAAATAAGATATCAAGATGGCCTATGTATAAACAAAATGCAGCTGTTGCTTATTATTGTCTGTAATGAAAGGTATAAAGGTTTGCTGTAATTGTTTACCTGTAGAAAGACCTGTTTAGCTCTCTCTCTCTAAGCAATTGTTAGAGAAAATAAAGTATCTGACTTGCTGTACCCAAACAAAAAAGTGAGAATTCTGTTATTCTCCAACATCTGCTTTGATCTGTTTGCTATCCCCTATAAACACTTATAATCTATCTTTTCTAGTTAATAAACTTGCTTTGTTTTGTCTAAAACCTGTGCATGTGGAAATCCTAACTTGAGGCAGAAAGCTGTGTATATCCCTCTCCACACAGAGGGAGGGGGCGAATTTCATTAGCTACACTGTACAGTTCTCTGTGCAGTGCAAGACGGTATAATTTTGGGGTTATACTCCAGAGGGGGCATGTACTTGAGTAACGAGGAAGTTCCTTAGCTGATCCTTCCCATGCAGAGCTGATCTCAGCATCTGTGTGTATAGCTGCAGCGGGGTGTGTCCCTACCTGTATGTGTGCTGGTTAAATGCAGTCTAAGCCTGAGGGAGGGCTTGGCTGGCTTGCTTCAGCAATACAGTGTAAAGGCTGGTGGGCCAGGCAGGCTCAGTGGTACACCAGTTCCAAGTGTCACCCTAGGGGGTGGAGGGGAATCTGTCACACACTTAATTCTAAGAAACTCATGTATTCTATTCACAAAGGCCAAACTTTTAAAATATGGTGGCCTAAAATTAGACTGTGAGATACTTCTAAAACTGGAATGAATTTTTTAAGTATTACCAATTCCAGAGATATGCCCTATGCTTAGAATGGGAAATACCACTGGTACCAGTAATACCTCTGAAACCAGAATGATTTTTTTTTAAAAATGTGCTCACTGTCAATCTATAGGGGCTTGATTCTGCAAATACTGAACACCCTGGCAGTGAGTCTGCAAAGCATTTAAGAATGTGACCAATATTAAGCACATGAATAGTACTATTCACTTTCTGTCTGTCTACAAAGAAAACAGATGGATTCCCATGTTCTCATTGTGCAGTATATCACTAATTTACATTTTAATATACCGTACACTTTACAATCCACACCCAAAATTGCCAGTTTTCCCCACCTTTGATAGAATATTTAATAGAAGAGAATATAGAGGAAAAGTTGCTATTAAGATTTCACTACATTTACAAAATGCATTACAGTAAGTTACCTGTATATCCTGAAGTGTTATTCTAAATAATGAAGACTAGTTAAAGCTAGTTTTCTATCTGAATTACCAAAATCTCATCTGCCATAATATAAAAAGGAGTTGTACATAAATAATCTGTTTCACAGTGCACTGCAAGACAATCTGCTACTGAATGAGCATCAGGGACTAGAAATACCTGAATGCAAATGACTGCCTGAGAAGAAGTGATAGAATCTGCATGAATTTTAAAAGCTTGAGTGGAAGGGAAAAAAAACAAAGATAAAATCTCTGATACACAAAACATTTTGCAGAAGCAGAACACCTAAATCATGTCAATAGATAAGTTATCAGCACTAGCACAAATGAGTCTGAAGCCTGTAAATTTGTTTTGTTACATAAACATAAAAAAGGAAAGAAACAAAGAAGTCGTTCAGCCAGTGCGACATTCCAGACCATTTATCTTCAAGTTTTCTTTACGTGGGCAATATCTCAATATCAACAATACACAAAGCCCACTTTTTTGGTGTTTGTGGTACCTGGCCAAGTGTTTTTAATATCTAATTGGTAGTTGGTGGCAAAATTACAATTTTGTATATTATCAAAGACTGAAAATGTTCATAAATACAATGCTGGTTTAGAATAGAATAAACTATTACATTTTACATTTAAAAAGATATCACAGTTGAAGGCAATTTCTTATAAATAACTCAAGATTAGCAAAAAAACAAACAAAAACCAGGGCAATAACAATCTTTTTTGTATCAGTCTATTCAAAATTCTTTCAAAGTCCTGTTGAAAAATAAATCCTCACTATGATCCCCTATGAGGCATTGGCATATTTCATTATGACAGTCTCTGGCAGCTCATCAGTTCTTCTCAGGAAGTGATCTTCTCCTTCCAGCAACCAAACTAATTTGTTTCCTATTCCAACTTTTTAGATTCTCCACCCTCTGGCCTTGTTCTTCTCTCTCACTATTTTGATAAAAGCAACACAAAACAAAACTTCATATTTTGGACTAGAATCTGGACTAAAAAGAAGCAGTATTCCATTCCTAAACCCAAGAATGATATAATGATCTGCCAGAGAATACAGGGCAGTGGAGGGAATGAAGTGAAGATAAAGAGATGGGAGCCAGGTGTTTTTGATGCTTAAAGATACTCTACAAAACTGTATAAACCTCTGTCCAACTGTCTTGGAAGAAAGTGTGTTTGACTAACACTTTTTAAAGTTTTTCTCTTTTAATTAAATTGGTCTCATTAAATTCAGTCAGAACAGTTTTCAGTCATTGCATGGCAAAGTTCAAGTTATCCCCAGATCACTATTCCATGAATGTGTGTCTTGATACCTTTATTCATTTAAATTATCAGTGTGAACATCATTTCTGTGATGCCTGTTTAGTGGCTGTTCAGAACGCAATTGCATTGATTTGTTTTTATTCTTGATTATGTGTGCATGTGCGATTAAGCCATGCAGAATGCTTAATTTTAAGTTGTGAAGTACAGTATAACTAAACTAAGAAACTTTCAAATTGAGTCTTTCACAATTAGCTAAAGCACTATGCTTCTTCTGTTACTAGCTAACCAACATGAGGAAGCTGGCAAACCAAAGTTAGATTATCTTCAGAACATACTACAAGACTTATTTGGTTGCCAAAAAGCTTTTCAGTTAAAAAAAAAAAAAAGATAGGAACCCCTTTATGGTTTAGTAGCCTAATCCTTCTTTTCTAGCTAACAGGGAATAGGCACTCAAATTGCCATGCCTGGACCTAACCCTAATGCAATTCCAGATTGGAGGTGGGGGGGACGAGGGGTGTGAAATCCTGGCTCCCCTGAAGTTCATGACAAAACTACCTTTGATTACTGTGGGGCCAAGATTTCATTCTGGGTCTTTGGATTTTCTCTCTTTTGTTCTGGAACCACACTCTTTATACAACTACGTCAAATACAGTTGCCACCATGTTATAGAGCAAGAGGTGGAGACCCCATTAATTGATTAACTAATGTTGAGATAATATAGAAATGTCTAGGCATTCTAGGTTCCCTGAGAAAAACTGACATTTCAATCTACAAAGAAATACTAGGCAACAATTAATGCTGCTGTTGGAATTAGCTTGTAGACGTCAGTGAAAGAGTGAGTATACACTCCATGGTGTCTCTCAGACCAAAGATATACTATGGTACTAGAGGCCATATCTGAGCACCTTTAATGTATTTATTCTCACAATACCCTCTGAGGTAGAAAAGTACTATTACCCCATTTTACAGACAAAGAATGCAGGGAGCGAGAGAGAGATTAAGTGACTTACTCGAGGTCACATAGGAAGACTGTGGCAAGGTATGTAACCCATGTTCTCAGTCCCAGACTAGCACCCTAACCACTGGACCATTCTCCCCCTCTACCAGCTAAAGGAATTAGAGACTTTGTAATTGTAATTACTGAATCTATGTAGCATTGTCCAGCTGTGCTGGAAGAAAGACAGACTTTAGATGTGGTTTAATTAAGCTACAACTTTATGCTTAAATAAAGGGAGTACCTAGCAGATCAAGTACAGTGAAGGTAATTCCATAATTGTTTGTGTATACCACAGTGGGATGGAGGGCTGCTGTCTGCCCTCTGCCTTTACCCATCCTGATCCACAGCCAACCTGCTGCTGGGACTTCAGTATACTCCCGTCTTGAATGAGGGTTAAGGGTGACTATAAAAAGAGTGGGGGTTGACTCCCTGCCATACCAGCCATAGGAGCCCTGAATCCACCCCCTCCTGCCCACCATTTTCCCTCCTTTAAAAAAGACCTCCTTTAAATCCTTTACCAATCCATTTTGTCTGATCACCGTATCCCTTCCCTACAGAGTACCTGCACTGGACATCCGCCACAAGAAGATGCAACCAACTAGGTTGGATGCCTCCTCCTGCCTAGTACCTTACTAGTGTCTTCTTTAATATCAGCCAAAAATGTGTCAGCTCCAAGTCTGACAGGTGGTTCCCATCCTCCCTGAATAATTCTGGATCTCCGTATGCTATGTCTAAATGAGAAATTACCAAAACCCACAATGCCACCTATGTATTTGGCCACCTCGCTCTTCACATACCTCCTAGCATTGTCAGTCCAACGGGGCTTCACAGCTCCCTGCCACAGGCTGCATTGCAACATGTGTGACCAAGTAATTTTCACACCTGGAAAGAGTTCCAGGATCTGTCCCCAGCCCCCTTACCTCTGAGCATTAAGTTCACCCCTTTACATGTTCCCTAATCACTTTCCCCAAGATGAACCACAAATTATATCTGGTGCCTGCTCACGAGCCATCAAGGTGTTCAGAAGGGGAATCAGCTGGTGCCATAACATGCCCTTCCCCCCATGCAAGCTCAGGACTGCTTCACCACTGAGGCCCAGTGCAAACATCCAGACAACCTGGAATCCTGCCTATGCACCCAGTAAACAATACTGTGCCCGCAGATCTTTACCGCTGTCTGCCTGGCCCACCTGCCAGCATCTGGAATGCAGACACAAAGGAAAATTAACACTGATTCCCCTCCTGCGGTCTCACATAATGTTCTGTATACCTCAGAACGCCAACACCCAATTGCCTGAATTGCGCTAGCCCCCAGATCCAGTTGAGCTGCTGTTGCTGCCATCGCAATCCTGAGTGAGTGGGAACCAAATTCACATGCTGGAAACCCCAGCCATGTCAGTCCCAGTCGTAACACTAACCAACTAGGGGTTCCCCTCACAACATACCATCAACCATGAATCAAGAGAGGCCCATCCCTCCCTGGCCTTATTGCCACATACACCTTCCCTTCCTGCACAGCATTGATCCCAGGCTTGCCACGCTCCTGTAAGATAACGGATTCACCCTGCCTCCTTGATCTGCCTTCGACCTCCTCAAGGTTAATATCACCAATCGCCCATCCCAGTGTGTATCCCTCAATTCCAAGCCCTTCCAGAAGACTCCATACAGGACTCAGACCTAGTTCGCTGATTCTAAAAGCTCCAAAAAAAACCCCAACACACTACCAGAAATGCTGCCCTAAACAAGGCCACCTCTTGTCCACAATGGCATATGGGCTCTAGGATCCACACCAGATCCCTAAGCATATTAACACTGATGGGATGATATGTATCCTGCCTAGGACCAGTGCTTTGAGATCACCCTGTGTGAAACCTCTGAACTAAAAATTTGCTACAAGTATCAGGTAACCATTCAACCTACTGACATATGTAATTCCTGATAGGTGAGTGGAGATGGTTATTGACACCAGTGACCACGTTGCTAAGACCACCATGTAATGCAGCATCCATTCCTCTGCAATTGGTAATATTAGTGACAGGCCCTCCTGCTCCTGAAATTGCCCTCAAATCATTAAATCTTCTCTCATAGCTCCAAAATGTTCACAGTGCTACCGATCTCTACTACACTGATAGTCATCGTACACCATGGTTCTACAGTGCTAACAGCATCTATTCGGGTTCCTTGCTGGCTCCTTGTGCCAACTCCCAAAATCTGTCCATCTGAAAAGGAGATAATGAATCCGCTATGCCATTGTAAACCCTAGGCACATGTTTGGAAGAGAAACAGATGTTAAAGCTTAAACACTGTACTACAAACACCCTCACCAACCACATCTCCCTGTGTGAGTTGGAGATTGATAACATGTACCACCACCATGTTGTCACACCAGAAACACGTCCTTTTTTAGAAAACTCCATTCCCCAGATGACCACTGCCACCAAAATGGGGGAAAAAACCAGAAGTGTTATATCCTGCACTATCTCTTTTTATATCCAGGTGAAGGGCCATTTCTGGGTAAGCCTTCTGCCTTAATAAGACACCATAAAGCCAGTATCTCCCAAAGCATCTGAGTGGATCTTTAAATCAGCCTTGAGTCTCCATTCCTCCCTCCACAATGACACTCCAGTGAAATTATTCAGAAACTGTTCCCAAACCCTTCTTCATCTCTCAAGTACCTCTTATAAACTAGTTTGGTATAGATATACCTATGGTGTCCACTGGAAGCCAGGCACAAAATGCCCACCCCGGGGCTACCACTCAGTAGGCAAAGTTTATCCTGAGAGTGTTGCAATACACTCACCAGTGTGCCTAGCTCAATCCCCAGGTTGGTCAACATAGTGAAAGGCCTCTGTTGTTTCCTCCACTGGGGTTACCCCCAATTTTTTTAAAATAGCCTGATGGATGCCTTTCAGGCTCTAACACACTCATCTGAATTCACCCTGGCAACAAACAAAAAGTTATCTAAATATTGTGCATGTGGTGCATACCAGCTTCTCAAATCAGTGCAGCATTGTACTAAATTTCTCTAATGCTGAACAGGATATTGCACATCTCACAGGCATAACTTTATCAAAAGAAAATTGCCCTTCGAAAGAAAAACACAATAGGTTAAAGTCAGAAGGATACACTAGCAGAAAAGCAGACTTGATATCACACTTGGCCATCAGCGCCCTGGGCCACAAGACCTAACTATGCGCACAGCCACATGAACAGAGTAATAGTGCATGGAACACAGGGCTGGGTCTAATCCATTGTTAACTGAGCTATCCCATAGGTATGACAGGTGGTGAATTAAGCAATAGTCACCTAGAGCCTTGTTAGGGACCAAGCTGAGGGGAGAAACCTGCAAATTGAGTATAAGTAAATGAATGAATGGCCCTGCTACCCTATTCTCCTTTAATTCTTGTGTAATTTTTTTTCTTTACAATATGACTCCTTCTCACTAAGGGCTTGAAATTTTTTGACATCACATGAATTTTCTCCCCCAGATAGGGGATTCTAAACCCTGCAGTAAACCCATCCTACAAATATGCACCATCTATCTTGTTAGGGTAATCCCAAAAGAGCACCCTTATCTCCTCCATCTTAACTAGAGATGCTGCTTTTGTCTAGATCCCTCCATGTTTAGCTCATGCTGACCCCTTCCTGGGCCTTGGCCCCCATAGTTTCCTCCTACCCCCATAGGTCTACAGATGGCACCTGACTTACTTTCCATTTTGCTTCCACACTGCAGCTTTCCCCAACTGCTGTAGCAATTGCAGGGTGATTGGGCCCCAAAGTACATTTCACAAACAAGCCTAAAGTTGCAGATGCTATAAAGAGACCCACTTACATTAAATGCTCAGCAAGTGTCATTCCAAGCCTCAGGTGGGCTTGCCGCTGAATGAACAGACCACAGTCAGTGGGGAAACCCGACCCCCATTGAGTCCTCAACTCTAAGAGGGCTTTTCTTACACCAGCATGGACATGGGTAGTCCCTGCTTTCTTCCCGTCACTGCGCGGGGCAGGGGAACGAGGAAGGGGAAAAATCAGTCAGCATCCCCACGCTGACATGGTATGAAGCTGCCACAGCACTCATCGACTCTCTAGCCCTTAAAATGGTACACACTTTTCTGACAAGCCAACCAATGGGCCCCACCGCTTATGCAGTGAGGTCATTGTAATATAGGCTAATTCATCCATCCTTCAGTTGCATTTAGAAACTATAGCCAAATGGTATTTCTCCGGATTTTATTAGTCTGATAGAATTAAAGGGCCAAATTCACAACTGGCATGGTGGGCGTTAACTTTTAACCAATATTTGGAGTTGCACCCACCGCTAGCAGTGAATGTGGCCAACGAATGGAGGGCAGCTAGAATGACACTGGCTGTGAGAAAGGGATGTGATACTGCACCTATGCAAGGCATTTTCTGCCTGCATGCAAAGATAACAAATGTAATTTCAAAGATTGACTTTCACTGAGAACTCAAGATCAGAGAAGCAGAAATGTATGGTGCAGAGCTGCAGTAATGAGTTAGAAGGAAACAGAAAGCATTATCCACCAAGTCCTTTCCAGAATTTAGCAGCACTTCACATTGTTCCTAAAGACTAACATTCAAACTATTTTGGACAGCAGAGGCTTGAATAAATAGCAGCTGCATTGCAAATCCTGCTGGTGAATCAGTTCTGGATTCTGAAACTGAGAGCTGCCCAAGTGCATGCAAGTGCCACATTAATTAATCATGAAACATGACAGCAGAGCTCCTAAGTGCATGGATTGTACCTTCCTCTCCTGAGGGTACAGAAACTCAAATAATAAGCAATAATACTAACATCCTTTTGGCTTCACTACATTATCAGTTCAGTTACATATATAAATATCAGACCATCTCCTAATTAGAATGTATAAATTCTCTATGGACCCTGTTCTGCCCTCACTTACATGGACACAGCTACCACTAATATCAATAGGCGTTATGGCTGGAATTTTGGAATGACTCTAATGGAGTTCGGCACTTGCAGGCTAATTCTCTTATGCTCCTTTGAAAAGTTTGGTTAGACTAGTAAATTACTGTTAAAGAATCAGAACTCTGGAAGGGAATTAAAGACCAGGACTAGCAATAAAGAATCACATCACAGAAGGATACCAATTAGAAATGATAAACCTTGCTATTGAATACAGTTATAGGGTGAGATTTTCAACCTCAGATGCCTAAAGTTAGATATCTATTTAAATGTAGGTACCTAACTTTAGGCACCCAAAATTGAAAATGTTGTCTCTGTGTACAAATGGTAAGCCAGCTTTTCTCATCTATGATAATGTGGGAGAGAGTCTAATGAGTTGCAAATTCAGAGAGTGATAGAAAGAGAACACTGCTGTGTAACTACTATCCAAGTCCTGATGTCAGTGAAAGCATCTCTTATGGAACATATATGTGATCAGTCAGAGAAATCTAGGAGAAAGAAGACAGTCTACAGATTAGAAAATCTGTGGGAATTTTGTTTCTAAATAAGGAGAGAAAGGATGGTGCAGTGGTAAGTACACTAGCTTATTATATGGGAGACTGCTGTACCACTGACTTCCTATATGATCTTGGATAAGTCACTTAGCCTCTCTCTGTCTCAGTTCCCCACCTATAAAATGGGAATAATGCCTACCTCAGAGGAGTATTGTGCAGGATAAATATATTAAAAGATTTTGAGATCTTCTGCTGAAAAGCATTAAGAAATAGGTATCACAACTCTGAATGAGCAAGAGTGAAATAGTAAATCTTATCTATTCAAAAGATATGTTGATTCTACATGCAAATGCCAGCAGAATCACGTTAGGGCCTTCACATTATTATGTAGTATTCTCTCAGCTCTTAAGAGTCTTTAGCCTGCCCGATAGCACAAGTAGCTTTGACAATGTAAATTGATATCCAGTTATCTGTATTTAGTATTTTACTAATTTTAGTGGTTCTAATCCCTATAGTACCTGGGTTCTTTACAGGAATTAAAATACAGATTTAACAAAATCTAGGTCTATAAAAAAACTCAATAAAAACTGCATATCTTGCTCTTAAAAAGCTTGATCAAACATATGTCAAGCACCTTGCCCCAAAGCTCAGCAAACACCCAATCTTGTTGAATCTGCAGCCAGAAAGACTGCCACAATAGCATTTAAAGACACATGAACTTCCCCCATCTATCATAAGTTACATTTGAAGCTTGGCTAGCAAAGACCAATGACCCTCTGCTTTCATGGAATCTAAGTTGGCCAAGCAGAATTTCAATTTCATGCCAGCATGAGTGCGGTCTTTCTGCTTAATGCCGGGAAGATAGAAAGGAGAATTAGAGGTCCTGAATCTTATTTAAAATGGCCTCAATCTGGTCTCTTAGTGTGGGCCTCCAAATAATCTGTGAGCCTCCAAATAACTGTGCTTGTATTTTCGTACCCATTAAACTAGTATTATACTATCTAAGTGTCTAACAGGATTAGAAGTAGGATGGTCTTGTGATAAAAGCCCTTGACTCAAATGTAGAAGATTGGGGTTCAGTACCCACCTCTACTGTGCAACCTTGGGCCACTCATTTAAGCCACATTTCAGGAAAACACTTAAGAACATGCTTATGTGCCTTCCTGAATCAGGGCCATTGTCTGAATTCTCAGTATAAAATATGAATAATAATATTCCTTTCTCACACTCTATAAGTTTTGTCTGTTTAAATTGTTAGTTCTTTGGGGATAGAGACTGTTTCTTACTTTGTGTTTGTAGAACTCCTAGTAAAATGTGATCCTGATCGCAACTGGAACATGTAGGTGCTATTTTAATACAAATAAGAATAGGTCACTACTCTAATTTCTACGATTCCACAAACATTATAGAAAAAAGTATGCCTCATCTTTCAACAAAAGTGACAAAACAAGATATAATAGCTTTGATTTGGGAATTTTAATGGGAGACTTTTCCACGCATTGACATGGATAATGTTTTTTATCCAATTGCAAGAAGAAAACTAAAATGAGGCAATTGCAACATTGTAGATGCATTGGCCTCTGAAGCAAAATTAGCTGTTAACCCTCCATTTTCTAATGTGTTTGCTTTAGCTTTGAACCCTATGACATTGGAAATATATGCGGTTTTGCAATAACTATATTGTGATAGGGTGAGTCCAGCTCCTGTCTTCTCTTAGTCTACAGACTATTCAGAAACCTTTAGCGGTTAAACACCATCATGTAGTTTCTTTACACTGCTCTTCCCACCACCTTTACTGACTCATTTACCAAGTCTATTATGGCATCCATTGCTCCTCTGCCAAAGATTGGAGACAGAAGAGATCACTCTCCACAGGGATCCTTCTTGGTTCTGGCTCTGCTAGCTTCCCTCTCCTCCCACCACTTCCTTCCTGTGCCTTCTTCCACCTTCTGCATTAATGGGCCAATTAGCTATTTTGGAGTCCCCAGTCCATGCTAATCCACCAATCAGGCACAGTCAGGTCCACCCTGGGGAGGGTGTTTAAGTGATCCGAGTACTGGTTCAGCAGTTGGTTCCCAGCACTCTGTCACATATACATAGAAACAATCTTCTGCACATTATCCTGATCAAAGGCCTCACTTTTTTTAACGGGTCTCTAATAACTAATTTTTAAAGCCAAATGATCAAGAATCAGATGCATTTATTTCTAGCATTTAGTCCTAAGTAAATATACAGTACTGGTATGTTCAAAGAATATAGAAACTTAAGACAGCTTCTATAAAATGGTTAATTTTTAAATTAGCAAGATCAAAGCTGCAGTTGACAATTTAGCTCTCAATATCTCAGCACCATCGTTATTTTGATATGATTTTTCCATTTAATTAAATGTGAAAAGTGCTTTTATGATAGCAGTTACTATACAAATCTTATGTCCTATAGCTGCACTTTCACCTTTAATAAATGGGGAACATGATGACTTGATAATGGATAGTAGTAGTTCTCAGACACATTAAACATGTTGGCCTGTAAATGAAAATGTATATATTGATGGTTATCTAAACCTATTTTTTCCTTCTAAACCATCTCACTACTCCTATTCTCACTACTACTGTTGATGTCACCTCCATCCTACCTGTCACCCAGGCCTGCAGGATACAGATTCCTTGCCCTTCTCCTCCCATATCTAAGCTGTGACAATATCTTGCTACGTCTATCTTCGTAACATGTCTGCATTCTTATGATTTAATTACTTGCCCTTACCTTAATCATTTCCCACCTAGACTACTGCTCTTCTTGACACCCACCTGACCCTCAGTCAGTCTCAAAGGGTGCTGTTAAAATACTCTTCCTTGCCTACCATTATGACCAAGTCACCCCATCTTTGAATCCCTGCAGTGATTATTATTTGTTCTGTGTATAAGTTTAAATTTATTCACATTTTAAGGCCATAAGTCATTTTACTCCTGTCTACAACTCCAACCTTGTCTCTTCTTCCTGTTTCTCCCCTCCCTTCTATCATTCCAACTACCCTCTCCATTTCCTACCAAACACATTGTGTCTTCCTCCAACTCACCTATTATATGTACTTATATCACACCCACTACCATAGTATCTGAGCACCTCACAGGCTAACGTGTTTAACCTCACAACATCCCTGTGAGGTAGGGAAGTGCTATTATCACCATTTTCCAGATGGGGAACTGAGGCACAGAGGGTGGAATTTTTGAAGAGGTATTTAGGTGTGTAACTCCTAAGGTCACCCAAGAAGTCTGTGGAGTAGCAGGACTTTAAGTCAGGTCTCCAAGTCCTATGGCTTGTGTGCCCTAACCACTGGGCAAACCTCTTTATGGAAAGCCTTAAAGTCTGCTTGTTAAGCCACGATTGTTGCCTAATTAAAATCTTTTCTAAAATTTATTTCTGTTAAGCTTACATAAAGGAAAGTAATTAAAATTACATTAAAAAAAACCCAGAAAATACAAGACCAAAATGTGCATGTGAGTTAACCAAATCACCATGTGATTTTACTTACATAAGCTGGTTCTTCCTCACTTTGTTACCCATCTTAGTTTCTGCTCCCTCACTTGTTGTGCCATGTCTAGAGTCTATCTGGTAGATGCTTTTGAGGGCAGAGACATTGTCTATTTGCTTGTTCCTTGAAAACATTATGTTCCTAGAAGGCCTAGCAAAAACCAATCCCTCTAAGTTAAAGCCAAACAAATTCAAGTTAGAAGTAAGGCACAATTTTATTTATTAGACACAATCCATGGGTGTGCACGGACATCATACGTACATAAAACCAATGGAACAAACTACATAGGGAAATGATGGATTCTCCAGCTCTGGAAGTCTTCAAATCAACACTGGATGCCTTTTGGGAAGATATGCTTTAGTCAAACACAAATTACTGGGTTCAATACAGGAGTAACGGGATGAATCCTATGATCTGTGTGGCCAATACAGGAGGTCAAACTAGATGATCTAATGGTCTCTTCTAGCCATAGACTGTGAGTCTATGAGAGATTTTAGGCTGGAGGATGTACTACTGCAATAAACTCCACTTAGCGTGGCATACAACTTTTTTAAAGGATGCAAACTTATTATGGCAATCTAAAGTACAGAGATAATTGAAAACCATCAGTATTTACCAATCACCACCATGCTGGTATCTAAAATACCATAATTTTTCCCTATTCTTAAAACATGAAATAACTGTGATGTCTGTATGGTATCTACTAAGTTCTCTCTTTTGAATGGTGACTACTGTATAGTTATTGAACACACAAACATTTGAAGAAATAAGATTGTCAGAAATTAATTCTAAAAAGGCTCACAGCATTCATGAACTTAGATTGCACAACTTAAACACAATATACTCCACACTTCTAGTAAAGGGCCCTAACTCTGCAACTTCTAATCTTATTGATTAGCTCTTACACATAAATAGTCCCAATAAAGTCAATGAATTAACTATTAATAGTAGTGAATCAAACTATACAAAAGAATCTCTATGGATAGAAATTCCATGCTTGAACAATAAAACTATTGCAGCAGAAATATACTACTGGCCACCTGACCAGGATGGTGACAGTGTTTATGAAATGCTCAGGGAGATTAAGGCTAGAAAGGCAGAAAAATGGACCAGGTGGGCCTGACAAATAGGTGGGGCCGCTGGCTGATCAAGGTGCTAAAGGAGCATTAGGGAATACAAGGCCACTGCAGAGAAGCTAAATGAATTATTTGCATTGGTCTTCACTGCAGAGGATCTGAGGGAGACCCCCACACCCGAACTATTATTTTTAGGTGATAAATCTGAGGAATTGTCCCAGATTGAGGTGTTTGTAGAGTTGGTTTTAGAACAAATTGATAAATTTAAACAGTAATAAATCTCCAGGACCAGATGATATTCACCCAAGAGTTCTGTAAACACTCAATATGAAAATGCAGAACCGTGGTATGTAACCTATCGCTTAAATCAGCCTCTGTATGAAATGACTGGCTGATGTAACACCAATTTAAAAAAAAAAGGGGTTCCAGAGGTGATCCTGGCAATTACAGGCTGGTAAGCCTAACTTTTAGTACCAGGCAAATTGGTTGGAACTATAGCAAAGAGCAGAACTATCAGACACACAAATGAACACAATATGTTGGGGAAGAGTCAATAAAGCGTTTGTAAAGGGAAATCATGCCTAAGGCAGTGATTCTGCCACGGAATCTCTCACAGTGCCTCTGACTCCATGGGGATGGCACAAGCAGCGGACGGAGCCTGGGGGCGCTCTGGGGACCACCTAAGCAACAGTGGCCATCCGGAGAAGGGTCTCCAGTGAGCAGCAGTTGGGGGCAGTCAATCCCCAGCACTGAAGCAGGGTACCCAGAAGTAGAGATTTAGTCACAGATATTTTTGGTAAAAGTCATGGACAGGTCACGGACCATGAATTTTTATTTATTGCCCGTGACCTGTCCATGACTTTTACCAAAAATAACTGTGACTAACTCTTAGCCTTAATTATGCCTCACCAATCTATTACAATTGTTTGAGCGAGTCCACATTCTTGGTGACAAGAATGATCCAATGGATGCAGTGTACTTGGACTTTCAGGAAGCCTTTGACAAGGTCCCTCACCAAAGGCTCTTAAGCAAAGTAAGCAGTCACGGGCTAAGAGGGAAGTTACTCCCATGGATCAGTAACTGGTTAAAAGAAAGGAAACAAAGTGTAGGACTAAATTATTAGTTTTCACAATGGAGAGAGATAAATAGTAGGGTCCCCCCAGGATCTGAACTAGGACTGTGCTGTTCAGCATGTTTATGGAAAAAGGGATGAACACTGATGTGGCAAAATTTGCCAAATAATGCACATTGGAGAACATAATCCAAACTATACATACAAAGTGATGGTGTTTAAATTATCCATTACCCATTCAGGAAAGTGATCTTGGAGTCATCGTGGCTAGTTCTCTGAAAACTGCCACCGCACAGTGTTAGCTTTTTATTTTTTGACATCTGCTCAATGTTAGGAACCATTAGGAAAGGGATAGGTAAAATAGAAAATACCATAATGCTACTATAGAAATCCATAGTACACCCACATCTTGAATACTCTGTTCAGCCCCATTTCAAAAAAGGCCACATTAACTTGGAAAAAGCGCAGACGAGGGCAACAAAATGCTTAGGGATATGGAACAGCTTCCACGCAAGGAGATATTAGAGTTACTGGGACTGTTTAGCTTAGAAAATAGATGACTAAAGGGGTAATATGCTAGAGGTCTATAAAATCATGAATAGTATGGAGAAAGTGAATAGGGAAGTGCTATTTTATCCCTTCATATAACACAGACTCAGGGTCACCCCCCTTATACATGAAAAACATTTTTTTATATATTTAACACCATTATAAATGCTGTAGGCAAAGCAGGGTTTGGGGTGGAGGCTGACAGCTCGCGACCCCCCATGTAATAACCTCATGACCCTTTCAGGGTTCCCAACCCCCATTTGAGAATCCCTGAACTAAATGGACCATTGGTATGGGTATTCTGATGTAGTTAATGGGAATACTCACACAAGTAAATTAATTTCAGCAGGACAAAGAATTGTAGAAGTGATTCAAACTCCAATGATGCTAGTGGAATGACTCCCATTGATTTCAATGAGCTTTGAATGACAGATTTGTTTATAACACAGATTTTAGTTATGTGATCTCAATGTTTTGTTCTTTCAAAATAGGTACTGTAGGAAAGGCTGCAGGGTCTTGCACATTCTTTTACTTTTTCTTGTTTCTCCTCACATCATTTCTTTTCAAAGATTTCAAAGTCACCGTTTACTTTGCTCGTCCAGTTGAGCTTGGTGGCTGGTGGCATGAAAGGAAGCAGTATGTCCTTTCAGAAAACAACAAAATACTGCTCCCAGAAGTGCTATGTCAGCACAGGCTGCAGCCCAGTAAAGAATCAGAAAGCTGATTATATTCAAGTCAGAGCATTTTCAAAAAAAAAAAACTTTTGGCTGCACTGCTAACCTCAGATTTAATTTTGTAAACTTTATTCTATATGCAGTCCCACTCTATCCTTTCTAATGGGAAAATAAACAAACATAAGTCAAACTTGTACTAAATGCCTTTTATTATTCTCTACTCTAATATCTGGAAAAAGGTAAACAAAGGATCCCACAAGGTTATTCAAAACTTCTTTATAGGTCATGGATTGATTTTCAGTTTTTAAAATATTTTCTTTTGTACAAGTACAGTATGTAACACTGATTTACTCTATAGTGTATCGGTGCTATCAAAAATAGCCTTTTTCATTTTCTTATGCATGAAGGTTTTTTATTGAAACAAATAAGAATATTCAAAAGCTTATTTTGCAGAGCATATTTCCAGTGTCATATACTTCCAACATCAGACTGAATAATACAAATTAAGAGAAAGTGCAAGTGTTTAATGCAAATTTAAGTTTCTTTTAATAGAATAGTATTCACTTGGCCTTTGGGCCAACGTTCCAAAGGAGTTTTCTCAACGCCTATTACTGTGAGTGAAATTTTGAGTTATTCAAAGTGCATTCATTATGCCTGTCTCTGGGAAGCTGTATAGTTGGTGAAATCCTGACCCAACTGAAGTCACTGGCAAAACTCCCATTGACATGAATGGGGCCAGGATTTTACCAATTAATGTCTTATAAGCCACTATAATATTAAATCAAATTTAAACAATGCTAAAACTCTACCAAAAATCCCAATAAACAAATGCCCAAAGCCCTCTATTTCCTAGAGGCCTGGAAAAACAGATGAGCTTTGCACTGTGCCCTGAAAGCCATTGAATTCAGTGGCAGAACTCCCAGTTAATTCCCCCATCACTGGGGAAAAGTAGCAATATTTCATGCAACAACAGTATCTTCAGCATGAGTGCTTGAATAGCTGATTTTAAAGGCAAAGAATAAAATAGTTTCAGAGGCTGTTCAAGAAGTATGCCCATTGTTTTTTCAGTTCTCCATATAATTAACTTGTAGTTTGGTGCTACAGCCAACTTGACCTCCAAGCATTCAAAGTGGAGTTAAATTAGAAAGCAATTCTTTGAGAAAATAGAAAGCATGACAGCCTGAATATCCTCAATTTGAAAACCTAGTTTGATCAGATACAGATTTGAGTATTGAGACCACTGAGCTACTGAAATTTTAGACTCCCTGCTCAGGAGCGCCGCCAGCTTTTCTGCCGCCCTAGGCGGCAGAAGGTCCTGCCCCGAAATGCCGCCCCCCCCAGAGGCGGCGGAAGGTCCCGCCGCCGAAATACCACCGCAGTCGCCACCCCCCAAATTGTAGTGCCTTAGGCGACCGCCTAGGTCGCCTAATGGGTTGCGCCGGCCCTGTCCCTGCTACTGGAAGAAATCTTGGAGGATCAGCCACTGTATTTCCTATTGAATTTATAACAGTGATTGTCCATTCAAGAAGTCTTCTCTCATGCACTTTTTTTAAGTGCTAAAGGGAAACATTTAACAGAGTGTGTCATCAATAAAGCATAGCAACATAAAATTAGCTTGAGGCCCCCCAGAAATCAATTCATATGACCAAATCCTACCCTGTATTACATGGGTGCATTGGAGAATGGCAAAGTTCCATGGAGGCATTTTCCTTTAGTGCACCCAAATAAAACAGTGACAAGGCAAATTTCCTGTGAATTCTGCAGTGCTCAGGAAATTAGAACTAAGGAAGCTCATCTTCTGTGCCTGCAAAGGTAATAATTCTGCTGCCAGAAAACATGGCTACCCCACTCCCAGGATCTATTTTTCCATGTACAGCACAATTGCCAGGGGCACACAGTCTTACTGTGAGATAAACTGTTGTACCAGAAGCAGCTCCTGGATCACCCCTTGGATCACCCCTTGACTCCAACCCTACACCCCCAAGCATGGCACTGTGCTAAGCAGATAATTTTAACCACAACTGCTGGGCCTGCTTTCCCTGGAGCTCTCAGTTAAGTTATTTTTCCACCTTCAGGGAAGTCAGAGTCTGAATTTTAGCTGAAGTTTTGAGTCAGCTCTTATAGCCAAGCAGCAGACACCAATTTAATGTGGTCAATTTAATGTGACCTCTCTCCCCATTCCACACACACACAAAAGCCTACTATGTCTACTTCAAGTAGAAGTATGATGTGAAACAATTGCCATAGAAACAGCAATACATAATCACACCATCAACAAGTTAAAATGACCACTTTGAAATATTTGGATTCATTTGTTCATTTAATGACTATGCATTATTTCAAGACAAAATTGGATTTCTTTGTGACCTCAAAACCATAACAATAATCTAAAGGACAAGACAAATAGAAAAATGTGTACAGGCATCATTGAAATGCAACAGCACTGTGACATTTCTAGTCAACATCATATTTGTTCATCATTTTGATCTCTGTCGAGTGCATGGGATGCACACCAGTTCTGTGCAGGGAAGACTGTTCTGACTATAGACACAGTTGATTTTGCAGCAACCCCTACTGGTACAGGCACAAATAAGGTCTTGTAAAAGCTTAGGTGCAGTTAGGCCCCTGAAGATAGGAGGTTATCATCTATATTTTCCAAACCACATTGCAATGGTAATTCAATGTCTGGTTTACCTATGTGCAAAGACATCCAAATCTTTGTTTGCCAAGATGTTTTTCTGACCTGCTCTTCAAAACGGTCCTCAAATAGTGGGAGTTTGGCAAGTGATTTGTCCTTTTTGACACAGAGATTGAGGTGCAAGCAATTCAGATTTCTTTTTCTTTTTTGCTCTGGTCAGATAGCATCTCTCATTCCTTTCATTGAAGGATCTCAAAGCACTGTATAAATACATTCACTAAATTCTTATCAAACCTATTAGTTATATAATTATTTGTATTTAATAGCTGGCGAACCTGAAGAACAGATCCACTAAATACCTTGTTTAAGTGATACTATGAGTAAATTGCATAGTTGGAAATAGAACTCCGGAGTCCAGATTAACTATTCTCTCTACCTTTTGCAAAAGACCAAACAATACTTTAGAGGAAGTCCGTAAATAACTTGTAAATCAATGTCATTAAAGAAAATACTTTCCCAGTTAACTTTTTAATTAATGATGGGACAACAAAATACATGCTTGGCTTGAAAGAAAGTTTATATTATCTCCTTTTCAGGTCCTGAACTCTTTATCCAATATGTAGATATTGCCATTGATTCATTAATTCTATGGAACTGCATGTTGTTTGGCACTCATTTTACTAATTCTGAATTAGAGTAGGTTACGAGGGTTAAAAACTCTTTTAAAAAAAATGTATCCTAAAAAAATAAAAAGTCTATGAGATAAGGCTGTGCACAACTGCATTTGATGTATTACATCTCAGTGGTATCTGACAACCCTTACTCCCTGGTGATGCAATTCTTTTCTAATAATTTAGTCTCAGTCTATTAAAAGACAGTTACAGATAATGCATCCAGGCAAGTGGTGAAGGATGTCCAGAACAGTATTTGTAGAAATGTTATCAAAACACAATTCTCAAAAAAAGTAGTGCGTTATTGATCTTTTAATCATTTCAGACAGACTGTTATATAGATTTTTTAGAGGATTGAACATAACTGGAAGATGGAAATGGATTTCCCCTTTGCTACTTCATATGTCATAATAGATTATTGTATTTGTTCACAGCCAGGAAGAGACCATAGCCAGCCATTCAGAGGTTATCTTTGCTTATTATAGCTAAAGACCTAATGTGTTATTGATTTTTTTTACAGTTTTGAATGTATTATTACAGTTGATGGTACCTGGTGTCATTTTATAGTGCTCTCGACGCACCATTACTTCAGCATTGCAAAACCAAGGATGCTATTTATAGTTTATAGAATTGTGTTCTGTGTGGCTATAATGTACCAGGCTCTACATTATATGAGTGTATTATAAAGCTATAGTGTAGAATATGGTTTCATAAGTGCTTTTCAAATTCAGGCCCTGATTCAGGAAGACATCTTGAGACAAGAAGGGTGCTTAATCATGTGCTTAACTTCAAACATGTGGGGCTAGGGTTCCATAGGTCAGGAGGGCTGGACTGGAAGTTCAAAGGGTCCTATGCAATTCCTGTTCTCTTCCTTTTTAATTTTAAGTGTTGACTATAGTAGCTGAAATATGCTAATGTGGTTAAAAAACCTTAACATTTCCCTAGAGGCTTTACTGTATTTTTAAGAAATCATACAATTTTTGTAGTACTGCTGTGTTTTGTTGCTCAGTGTAGTTAAAGATTTTCATTTCAAAAGCATTTCTCAATTATTCCTAAAACAATTAACAGTGTGTGATTTAAAAAGAAAAACTAAATTCACTCCATTTAATAAAATAAAACAGAAGTTCCTACATCTGTGGCAGCAGTAACAATGGCAAATATGAGATTCATATGTGCATCACTGTAGTGATATTGTGCCACTAAAGATATTTAATACTCTGCTTGGCACGCCAGACATTCATGGAACACCCACAAAAAATATCCATGGAATTTATGCATTCACAGTAAGATTTTTCTAACACTCCCCTGATGCATTCTGTTTACACTAGTTACAGGGAACTGGCTGCATGCATTTACTAAGGCTATATAGAAGTCATATTAAATCTTAGCTCAGAAGAGAATTGCTTTAGAAATATTCATGTTTACTGTTACAACGCTCTTGCACCTGCTAAGTTTGTGCAATCATGTCTCCCTCTAGTGGATGGACCATATAGAAGATAAGAACCTGCTACTTAGAAGACAACAGTAGAGCTGGGTTAAAATGTGAGAAATGGGAAATTTGGAAAACATTTTTGTTCCATTCATTTCGAAACTCATTTTTTCCAAAGCTTTCTGCAAAAATTACATTTTGCTTCAATAGCAGTAATTATTTTATTTTTTAAAATTACAATTTCAAAACTGAATTTTTCATAATTGCACATTTTTGATTTTGGAAACACCTTACCATATCAACAGGGTAACCAATCAAAATTGGCAAATCAATCAAACCTGCAAGCTTCAAATTGGCAAATCAAACACTGAAAACCAGAAGAAAAGGGATCCATCTGGTCTACTGCCTGCCTCCCAATCTGCCTAGCCCACTGCCTAGCTCAGTGCCCCAGTCCAGAAGTCCACCTGGCCCCACCTCTCTGATCCTCAGAGACCATACAAAACACAACACAAGTTACAAAGCAGGTCAAAGAATAATTAACAGGCCATTTTTACCATCATGTTCCCATTAAAAAAAAAAGGTTGAAACCCAAAACTGTTTTGTGAAAGTTCAGTTTTGAAAAGAGTCCATTTTCCAATGAAAGTTTTTATTCCAAAATTTTGACCATCTATAAATAATAGGGTTACTCCTATAGCTTCAGTGATAGGGTCTTTGCTTTTAGTGCTGATCAGCCTAGATTTTTAGCCTCACTTACTGCTAGGGTGTCTCATTGACTTCAATGGGACAAGGATTTCACCCATCAGATTTTTTTTTGATAAATAAGCCATCTTAGATACCAGTGTTTTTACAGCTGGAGGTTGTCTCAGGTAATCAGCATCACAGAGAAAAAGAAGAGTGCACAAGTCATTGACATTATATTAGCAATAATAGACTCAATAGGCCAAACACATCCCAAGATGTGCACCAATTCAGTTGATTTGAGGCATATTACTGTGTGGTTATAACAAAATTAATGAAAGTGGAGTTTGGCCTACAATCTTAGTGCCTGAGTATGATCAATGAGAAGGAGTGCTGACTATAGAGCTGGTCAAAAAAACGCAAATTAACTTTTGAGGTAGAGAGAGCAAATATTTCAATATTTAACAAAAATTCAATGAAAACAAAAAAAAGCATCCTCAGAATTTCAGTTTTTGTAAAACATCTTTGATTTAAAAAAAATCAGTTTTCAAAAATCATTCTCAATATTAAAACTTTGGTTTTAAGGAACCCATATGCTATTTTTTTTTTAACCATACCCACATAATTTTTACAGAAATTTTTTTGATATGTGGTTTTCAAGTCAAAACTGGACAGTTTTGAGGAAAATCGTGTAAAAGCTTTTTTCATTGAAGAAAAATTGACAAAAAAGATTCAACCAGTTATTACTCAATACCTCAAGATCAGCCTGTTAGTCCAATTTTATTTAAAAGCAGTAGTTAATATTCTCTTTTACCCTCAGAACTTTGAAATGTAAGAAGCTAAAGAAATAAGAAGTGGACTGATAAAATTCCCCCATAAAAATAAAAGAAAATAATTAACTGGGGGAAGGGGTGAGAAATCAGCATCTGATTAATACCGCAGAAGTTACTGAGTAATAAAAATTCATCTAAACTGCAACAAAGTTTTCCCACTACAACTATAATTTCAGAAGATTTTTAATTTCATACGGAAATTAGCACAGATTAGAAATTCATGTGTCACTGATTATTATAATAGGAACTCTAAATGATATAGTATTTCTTCTGCATTTCTCAATGGGTGAGCCAATTTAAGTCATCAAGAGGGTGCATGACTCATCAGTATACACTTTCACTTAGTCACAAAGGGGTACTTAAGTATGAATTCAAGATCCTAGATTTAGACCCTCTTTTTAAAATCAGTTTTTAGTGTGCTAGTTTTAATCCATAACTCACTCTATTTCCCCTAAGTGTTATTTGAGTTCCATGCATTAGGATATGAAGCAACAGGATGAGGTAAAGATGGTGTGACAGACCCAGACCAGTGGGGTACAGGAGGCTGGTAGAGGGCAAATATACTGGTCACTGGATGAGTAGTTTTCTGTTCCCTGAGTGACCAGACCTATTGGGATCCAGGAAGTGGGCGGGCATAGCCCGCCCACTGCTAAAGGATCCCCCCCAGCCTAAGGGGGGGTCCACAGGACCTGGAGACCAAAAAATTACGGGGGACAACTAATAAAAGAACAGGGACAGGAGTGAGGTCAAAGGGTCAAACGAAGCGAACCAGATGGGGACACCGAGCAGAGAACCCCGGACAGCGCCCACTGCTCCTGGAAGGCGTCAAGGGAGCCAGTGGACGCCGCCCAGAGGAACTCTGCCCGGATACGTGAAAGAACGGAGGACCTGAAATACGCCCCACAGTCACAGGAAACTCCATCGGCCAACCTCCTCACTCTGGTTTTATAGATGGCCAGTTTCGCTAGGGCCAGAAGGAGGTTGACCAGGAGGTCCCGCGACTTTGTGGGGCGACGGATAGGGAGTGCATAAATAAAAAGGTGAGGAGAAAAGTGCAACCAAAATCTTAACAAAATATCCGTGAGGAGCCGGAATAGGGGCTGCAGCCTGGCGCACTCCAGGTAAACATGCGCCAGGGTCTCCCTCACGCCGCAAAAGGGGCAGGTGTCTGGGATAGGGGTAAACCGCGCCAAGTACACGCCCGTGCTCACGGCTCCGTGAAGGAGCCACCAACAGATGTCCCCGGTGGGCTTCGGGATCAGAGCAGAATAAAGGCTGGCCCACCGGGGCTCCTCACCATCCAGAGGTGGCAGAAGGTCCCGCCACTTCATATCGGGGCGGGACGCGAGGGTGAGGACATGAAGAACATGGAGCACGAGCGTGTATAGATGTTTCCTTGGCGCGGTCCGGAACAGAACCGTCTGCAGATGGTGCAGCCGGCTCATGGCGAATGGACGGGGAGGGAGCTGGTTGGGTCCACGGGGCAGAGGCCCGATGAAAAAGTCTGGAGGGCTCGGAGTGGAGGGTGGGCGGGGCGTGCCCTCTCGCAGGACCCGGTCGAGATAGTCCCGAGCAGCGGGCGGCAAAGCGGCCCTCACCTCCTGAAGTACGCGCCGGGGAGTACGAGGTCTGGAGAGCCCCGTGCGCTGAGCGAGCGTCAGGGGATCCAGCCAGTCTCCCCGGTCGTAGTCCAGGAGGTCTCCGACTTTGGTGACTTCTGCCAGGACCAACCTCTGGCGCACCATGGGGGACTCCGCCACCTGCACACGAAGCTGGGGTTGTGTAGCAGGGGCTCCGCGAGGAGATCTGCCCCCACGGTGGCCGCCACGGACCTGGTCACTGAAAACAGTTTCCAGGTCCGGAGGAGGTCCTGGTAGAAGACCGGCAGCTCAGAGAGGCCTCGCGGAAGACCTCTCGGATGGAGACAGAGGAGCTGCCGGTCATATCGGAGCCCTCGGAAGCGGCGCAGGAAGGCGTGCGCCAATATGCTCCACGCCGGACTACCTGCACCATAAAGGAGCCTCTGCAGGGCCTGGAGGCGGAAGACGTGGACCTGAGCGTGCAGACACTTCAGGCCCTGCCCTCCCTCCTCCAGGGGTAGATGGAGAACCCCCGCAGAGACCCAGTGCAGTCCTGACCAAAAGAACTCCAGAATCAACGTCCGGAGGGTGGTCAGGAAGCCCGGGGCCGGGACCAGGGTGTTGAGACGGTACCAGAGCATGGACAGGACTAGTTGATTGAGCACCAGTGCTCTCCCTCGAAGGGAGAGACACCGGAGCAGTCCTGTCCATTTCCAGAGCCGCTCCGACACCCTGCCTTCTAAACCTAGCCAGTTCTCCGGCGGAGACGGATGCGTGGCAGAAAGGTAAACGCCGAGATAGAGCAGCGGACCCGCGCTCCACCGGATGGCCTGAAGCGCGGGTGGGAGGGAGCTCGCCTGCCACCCGTCCCCTACCACCAGGCCAGAGCTCTTGACCCAGTTGACCCGGGCGGAGGAGGCCGCCAAATAGATGGTCTGGCAAGCCTCCACCCGCAGCAAGTCGCCCAGGTCCTGGACCACGAGGAGCACGTCGTCGGCGTACGCCGACAGGACCAGCCGCAGCTCCGGCTCCCGCAGCACCAACCCTGCCAACCTCCTACGGAGGAGACAGAGGAAGGGCTCGATCGCCAGAGCATACAGCTGGCCCGAGAGGGGGCACCCTTGACGTACTCCTCGCCCGAAGCTGACCGGTTCGGTCAGGGTCCAGTTGAGCCTGACCAAACACTCCACGGAGGCGTACAGCACCTGGAGAAAACCCACAAACTGGGGCCCGAAGCCAAACGCTCGCAGAGTGCCCAGGAGATACCCGTGGTCCACCCTGTCGAACGCCTTCTCCTGATCCAGGAACAGGAGGGCGAACGACAGACCATCCCTACACCCGAGTTCCAAGAGGTCCCGGACCAGATACAATTTGTCGAAGATGGTGCGGCCTGGGACGGTGTAGGTCTGGTCTGGGTGGATCACGTCCGCCAGCACGGACCCTAGCCGCAGCGAGATGGCCTTCGCTACGATTTTATAGTCCGTGCTGAGGAGCGAGATGGGACGCCAATTCCGTAAATCGCGGAGGTCCCCCTTCTTCGGCAATAAGGCGAGCACGGCTCGCCTGCACGAAAGAGGGAGGACCCCGCCCTGCAAGGACTCGGCCCAGACGGTGACAAGGTCCGGGCCGAGGATGTCCCAAAACACGCAGTAGAACTCCACGGTCAGCCCGTCCATGCCCGGAGATTTATTGGTGGGCATGCGGCGGAGGGCTTCCGAGAACTCGGCCAGAGTGAGAGGCAG
Organism: Emys orbicularis; assembly: GCF_028017835.1. Classification (NCBI taxonomy): domain Eukaryota; kingdom Metazoa; phylum Chordata; order Testudines; family Emydidae; genus Emys; species Emys orbicularis. Next base: position 89,128,263 of record NC_088687.1, on the reverse strand, counting down.
CTCCAGCCGGTCTCGGTCGCCCGCGCTGACCGTCGGGAGTTCATCCCAGAGCATTCTGCAAGCGTTAGGATCGGTCGGATCCGGGGAGAAAAGGCCTGCGTAGAAGGCCCTGGCCCTCCCGCACATTTCCGCCGGATCCGTGAGGGGGGTGCCGTCCTCTGCTAGAAGGCAGGTGACGTGCTTCTTGGCCCCCCTCTTTTTCTCCAGGGTGTAGAAGAAGCGGGAGCCATGATCCATCTCCCGAAGGAGGCGGATGCGGGATCGAACAAAGGCACCTCGGGCCCGGAGGTCCGGAGCTCTTCCCGTTTCTCCCGGCACGCTCCGCAGAGGGATGGATCACCGGAGCTGGCGGCCAGACGCCTCTCCAGCTCTAAGACCTCCCGTTCCAACTGCCCTATCGCCGCATCCCTCCGTCGGCTGGCGCCCCGGGTGTAGTCACGGCAGAAGAGCCGGGCGCGCACCTTCCCCAGGTCCCACCACCGCCGCGCCGAGGGAAAGGCACGCCGCTGCCCTCGCCAGGCCAGCCAGAACTCCCGGAAGGACGCCACGAAGCCCACATCCTCCAACAAGCTATTATTAAAGTGCCAATAGGCCGGCCCCGGCCTCTCCGCGCAGAGAGAGGCTGTCACGGTGGCTAGATGGTGATCTGAAAAAGGGGCCGGCCGGACGCTGGAGGAGTGGGCCCGGGAAAAATGGAAGCGTGACATATAGATGCGGTCCAACCGGGAGTGGTACGACCGATGGACCTCCACCCGGACAAAAGTGAATGTCGAAACGTCATCCGGGTGGTGGTCGCGCCAGACGTCCACCAGGGAGTGATATTCGACGATCTCCCGGAGGACATCCGCGGCGGCCGGGTGCTGCTCGGTCCCCGAGCGGTCCCGTTCCTCAAGGGTGGCGTTAAAGTCCCCGCCCAGGACCAGGCACTCGCGAGGATCCAAGGTGCCGAGGAAGGCGGACGCCTGCTGATAAAAACACAACCTCTCCGGGCCCAATGTCGGGGCGTAAACGTTGACGAGATTAACCACAAGCCCCTCCATGCGGACCCGGAGGTGCAGCAGGCGGCCTGGCACAGCCTCGGCGACCCCCAGCACCTCGGGCCGTAGGTCGGGGGAGAACAGGGTCGCCACTCCAGCCGTACGAACTGTGAGGTGGCTAAAATAGACCCTGTCCCCCCACTCCAGCCGCCAGCTAGCTTCAGCGGCCGGATCCGTATGGGTCTCCTGCAGGAAAATCACAGAGTACCCCCCCTCCCGAAGGAAGGAGAGCACCTGGCTCCTGCGGAGACCCATCCTACAGCCCCGGGTGTTCAATGTTGCGAAGATGATCGGTGCCATGAGGAGGGTTGGGGGGGATCCTCGCCGGCAGAGACGCCCACGGCCTCCGTCGGGCCGCGCAACAATCCGTGACCTACCCCGTAGGCGATTAAGGAGTCACGGAAGAGGCAGACCCGTTGGTAGGCCGCGGCGGCCTGCCTCCCGGTCCTCTTACCCTCCCCCATGAGGGCCCTCGCGGCCCGGAGGATCTGATGAAAATCCCCCCATCGCTGGAGTGCAAGCTGTACCCTGTTGCGGGAGCCACGGATGTCCTCAAGGAACTCCCGTAGCTCCTCTCTCAGCGTATGGGGGGGTGGGGTCACTGATCTATGGTTTTCCCCCAGTGGGGCCCCTGTCACAGCCCCGTGGCCCACCCAGACGGGCAAGCAGGGGGCAGACCCTCGACGTGGCGTCCGATGGGCCGACGCCACGTGGCCCGCCTCAGATCCTGGCTCAATGGGGGGCGGCGGAGGGAAAATAGCAGCCCCTGGTGGGTCGGGACAGGGAAAAACAAAGGCCGCTCCTTGGGGGGTCATCCTCTGGGATATAGAAGGAGACAGCCCCAGGGGCGGCAAAAGCATCACGGGAAGTGGAGGGGACAGGGACGGGGTCGGTGTCAGGGGTAGGGCTGGAATCAGGAATAGGGACGGGGAAGGGACGATATTGGGATCGGGGGTCCCAGCAGCCAGGCCACTGGGTGGGTGGGGGGGTAACACCCCGCAAATGGGCTCAGGGATTTGCGGGGAGGGAGGTGGGCCCTCGGCGATGCCGGACTCGTGCTCCAAGGCAGATGGTAAGGCCACGGCATCCGTAGGTGGAGAATCAACGATGGGGCCCCCACCTGGAAAGGAGGTCGGCTGCCCCCCAGCCATGAGGGAGTCCCCTGGCGACTCGGGTCCCGGTTGCATGGCACTGGCCGTCGCCTCAAGAGGCTTGGCGGCCACTAGCGGGGTGCCATCTGCAGCCGGGTTGGTGGAAGAGTCCAGGGGCTCCTCGGAGGCGGGAGCGGAAGCAGTGGGTAAGGGGACGGAACATGGGGAAAGGGGGGCCGAGGCGAGGTCGCTCAGATCGAGGCCCGCTGGCAGAGGGTCGTCCTCCCCCTGGGTAACCGGGGTCAGACCCAAGGCCTCGATCTCCTCATAAATGGAGGGGAGATCCCCATCCACCACTCCAGGGCTCTCCCCGCCAGCACCCGAAGCGACGCTCACCTTGGTGCTTGCAGGGGCTTCAGATTGTAAGGGGGCGAGAGGGGCTCCATCAGGGGCTTTCATAGGAAAGGACTCTGGAGGAGGGACAGTGCTATCCTCTGATGTTGCCACGTCTTCCCCAGCCGGCAATGGTGGACAAAATCCACCCGGTGGCAAAGCGGAAGGCTCAGCATCGGTGCCCCCCTTCCTGGTCTTCCGGGGGGCTACTGCATCAGATGGGAGGAGCGGAGCTCGAGCCTTCCGCTTGCCCCGCTTCCCCTGTACTAAGGACCAGCCCTCCATGGCATCATCTGGGGGCTGGCTAACAGGTGTTGGGTCAGGGAGCAAGGGTGAAGGTTTAGGGACTTGGGGAGGTAATGGTGGGGTAGCATGTAGGAGGGAGGATTCTCCCTGGAGCATGCCCTCTTCTATGCCCGGCGGTATCCCTACCTCACCCTCCTCCGCAGGCCCCGCCAGATCGCAGGAGGCAGAGGCGGGGCCCTCCCGCTCGTCTAGGTGCACTGGGGGAGATACCCCTTGGGCCCGAGCGGGAGCATTGGTGGGCCGGAAAGGAGGAGGGGCGGCTTCGGCCGCCGGGCAGCTAGGGGCGCCGGTGATGACGGGGCCGGCGCCCTGACGGGGCTCGGGGATCCCAGATGTCCCTCCGTGCCGGGCCAAGGGGCAGTCCCTCCGGACGTGTCCCATCGCCCGGCAGAGGTAGCACCGGGCCTCCCCCGTTGAATAATGCACCCGGTAGCGGGCCCCCTGGTAGGGGACCAAGAAGGACCCCTCGAGCGCCTCACCGTCACGTGCCGCCGGCGGCAGTTGTAACTGTACCTGCTGGCGGAATGAGAGGACGTGACGGAGGGCGGGGTCTTTGCAGCCCAACGGGAGAGGGCTGACCACAGAGATCGGCCTTCCCAGGGTAGAGAGGGCGGGTAACAGGGCGGCATTTGGAAGGAAGGGAGGGACAGAAGTCAGGACCAGTCGGGCGCCCAGGTCTTCTAGCGGCACCAGGGGGACGTACACGCCCCCCACCGCCAGGCCCTTCTCCACTGCCTCCTGGGCGGCGGCCTCCGATGCTAGGAAGAAGACGACCTTTCCGTACATCTTGGAGGCCGCCACAATGGCCGTGGGCCCCACCACCCTCGCCAACGCCCGCACGTAGGTCTCCACGTGGGGCGAGGCGGGTACCAGGAGGCAACGGACGCCGTGCTTCCTAGTCAAGGTAGGGAAGGGGCCCCGGCCGCTATAGATGGTAGCAGAGGCAGTGGATGGGGGAGATGACGTAGCGGCAGGTGGGGGGGGGCCGCCGCCACCTGGGCGTATGCCCTGGGGGCCGGGGGAGGGACACCCACAGAGCTGGTGGAGGGAACAACAGGGAGGGACGCCGCGGCCGGTTGCAGGGCCGTGGCAGTGGGGGCACCCCGTGCCATGGAGGGCCTGGTTTTTTTAGCGGGGCCTTTACCCTTTTTTGTGCCCTGGCCCTTCCTGCCGGCTGGGGGGACTCCCCCAGAGTCAGAGGGGGCGAGGGACGTGGCAGCAGCGGAGGTCACCTTGTTACCCGCCGCTGCCGGTGTTCCAGCAGGGGTGGTAGCAGGTGGCTCGGCAGCAGCGGTTGAGGTAGAGGCTAGGGGGGACGATGGTGGGGCGGGTGGAGGAGGGGCAGCAGGGTCTGCCCGAGAGGTCCCACTCGCCTCATCCCCTGCCATAATGAGGACGGGGGCAGAACAAACACCGGAGGGGGCAGGGAGAGGGGAAGCAGGTCGACCACTTCTCCCAGCTAGGCTGCAGGCAGGGGAGGAGGGCGCCAAAAAGGGGTGGGCTGGATGGGAGCGGGACTATCAAGGGCTAGGGGTCAGTCACTGACTCGGGGAGGGTTTCCGGCTCCTCTAGTCGCACCAAGGGGGAATATAACAGCATTGGGGGGTGCAGTGAGACAAGGTCAAACTAAAACGGGAAGGGGCACAAGCGCAAGGGAGGGGACATGGGCGCACGAGGGGAGGGGCTAATCAATGCAAGGGGACCGCAGGGGAAGGGGAACAATCAGGCTGGGAGTGGCAGAGGAACTACGGGGCTAGCTTCAGAGGCTGGGGCGGGTCAAACAAACAAAGGCTGCAGAGGGAAAGGGCGGGGCAGGCAAACAAGCTGGAGCTAGCGAGGGGCTGGGGCAAGGGAGAGGGGCAAAAGGCTGCAAGGGGCAAATGGGTAGGTAGCAGGGGTAAAGCTGGGGGCTTGCTACAGCGGGGAGAGGGTCAGTCCAAAGGAGGGGGGGCACGTGCACCCACGTGCACTTGTAACAAAAAGGAAAGGCAGTTTAGGCTGGCTGCTGTATCAGGCCCAATGGTGGCAACAGGGCGTGGCAAGCCTAGGTGAGCAGCTGAGTCCCAGAGGCAGGAGCTCGAGGCAGATGGTGAGTAGCCGGTGGGGGTGGTGGAGGGGGCAACGATGATGGTGGTGGTGGGGATCGGGGGGACACACAGATGGACCAGGGGGCAGGCTCTACGCCACACCCCCTGTGTCCCCACAAACACAGTCTAGATCCCCACCGTAAGAGCACAGTTCAAAAGTTACTCAGTCCAGGAGGGCCCCCTCCACGGTGGTCTGTAGAATCCCTACGCGCTCCCCCACTGGCAGATGGTCCTCTTCTTCTCCTCAGGGCTCCAGCAGCAAATGCAGCAGCTCCAGGCAGCAGTCTGGTGGCCAGCAGGAAGGACCCTTCTCAGGTGGAGGTGGTGGTGGCATCCCCAGCAGCAGGAGCAATGGCTGGGGTCTCTCCCTCCCCTCCTCTGGGGAGTGGGCCAGCAGGCCCCCCCCAAGGGGCTGTAGCTGGAGCAGCAGCAACCAAGGGTGTGGGTGGGTCTAGCAGCCAGCCAGCAAGCAGGTAGCAGAGAAAGAGGAGGAGCAGCCCCCTACCTCCCTCCCTCCAGGCCAGAGGGCTACAGGAGAGTGATCTATTAGTCCCAGGTCAGACAGGGTTTCTGTTCCCTGAGTGACCAGAGCCCGAGGGGCTGCACTAGAGTAATCGGGAACCTGCTAGAACCAGTTAAGGCAGGCAGGCTAATTAGGACACCTGGAGCCAATTAAGAAGAAGCTGCTAGAATCAATTAAGGCAGGCTAATCAGGGCACCTGGGTTTTAAAAAGGAGCTCACTTCAGTTTGTTGTGCGAGTGTGAGGAGCTGGGAGCAAGAGGTGCAAGGAGCTGAGAGGGTGTGCTGCTGGAGGACTGAGGAGCACAAGCGTTATCAGACACCAGGAGGAAGGTCCTGCGGTGAGAATAAGGAAGGTGTTTGGAGGAGGCCATGGGGAAGTAGTCCAGGGAGTTGTAGTGGTCATGCAGCTGTTACAGGAGGCACTATAGACAGCTGCAGTCCACAGGGCCCTGGGCTGGAACCTGGAGTAGAGGGCGGGCCCGGGTTCCCCCCAAACCTCCCAATTGACCTGGACTGTGGGCCCTTCCAGAGGGGAACGTCTCTGGGCTGTTCCCCAACCCACATGGTGAATCTTTGAGGAAAGAAAATCCGCCGATAAGCGCAAGACCCACCAAGATAGAGGAGGAACTTTGTCACAATGGAAATAAGCTAGTTAAAGGACAGAATTTAGATTTAGTTTTGAACTTCATTCTGTGGCTGTCATAATGTTAATATACTATTGATTTTTTTTCTGTAAATATGAAAAAATGAATATCCACTTTCTCAAAGAAAAAAATATTGTCAACCAATTTACAGAGAAACTAAGTTAGGTTTATTAACTTTTCAAAGTACTAACGTGCATTTTTAGATGAAAACTAATAAAATGAAAAACTGAAAGGGGATCATTTAAATTGGGAAATAACCCCTCTCTAGAAAAGCTGGAAATGAAATGAGAATTATTGTAGAGCAACATCAAAATATTGCATGATGATTGATAAAGATGACATTTACAAGGTTTGGAATGGCGAAGTGGTGAAGTTTACAGGAAATTAATCTAATATTGTAGACATACCATTTTTCACACAAGCTGAATCATAATTCAACTGTCTTTACCTGACAAGGTCAAAATTTACCACAGTGTACACTAAATGACTATAAAGTGAAAAGTTTATCACATCTTAAATCAGTTTGAGTAATTTCAGACTTAAAAATCTATTTCTATGGCAACCAGAGGACCTATACCCACTATAATAAAAAACACTCTCCAAAATTTTCAATTAAGCTATAATGGAGAGAGAAATGCTACTTAATAAGTCTGTTCATAAGTAATTTGAATTATCAGCAACCAATTTTGCATACAGTTTTCTAGGATTGATAACACATAAAATGCAGCCAGCTGTTTCTTTCAGCATATCAGTTTCATTACAGACTCAAGTGTTACTCTGATTAAGGCTAACATGATGTGATCAATTTCATAACTTGCAGCTGCTCTTGTAGTGTGTAGATTTAAAAAAAATGCTGTGAATTTAGTTGCAGCTAGGGTTTAAAATACACATGTCTCATTAGGGATTGTTTTAAAAGCACAGGGGCAAACATTCACAAACTCAAGACAAATATTGCTTTATATCCCTATAATATATCCCATTAGGTCCTGATTCTAAGATCACCATATTAGACCTCATCTTGACAGATAAATGGGAACTGATCACAAAATTAAAAATTAATGGTAGCTTAGGTGGTAAGTACAATGGTAGGTACAAGTGATCATGACTTGATCACCTGTATAAATGTGCAAACAGAATGAAATCCAGACCAGTAATATATGTACCTGGTGCTTTAATAGGGACAGTTTCACAAAGGTGAAAACAATTATGAGCCAGATCAGCTGGAGGAAGAATTTAATCAGAAAAATGTCAATGGCAAAAAAGGCACAATCGAGGAAGAAGGCTGTACTGGTTAAAAACTGACCTAGCTTAGAGGAAAAATGCAGGCAACTGTAAAGCACACACACACACATACAAACAAAAAAAGGTGTACCTTTGTAACAGTGTGAGTAATTAATCAAAACCATTGGAACAATTTACCAAGGGTCTTTATGGATTCTCCATCATTTTTGTTTCTTTTTTAAATCAAGATTGGATGCTTTTCTAAAAGATCTGCTCTAGGAATTATTTTGGGGAAGTTCTCTGACTTGTGTTATACAGGAGGTCAGACTAAATGATCACAATGATCCTTTCTGGCCTTGGAATTTAGACTAAAGGATCACAATGATCCTTTCTGGCCTTGGAATTTAGACTAAAGGATCACAATGATCCTTTCTGGCCTTGGAATTTGTACATCACTGAATGGGCTTTGGATGTGTCCACTAAGCCTTGATTCAGCAAGATACCAAAAACACATGTGTTACTAAGCACTGGAACTACTCAGTGGCGTAGTCGCATGCTTAATGGAACTAGGCCAGTATGCTCAGTTCTTTGCAAGACTGAATACTTCAAGCAAAATGGTCTTTTATTATGAACAGCATTCAACTTATTGTGATTCCTAGGTAACTGTAGCATATGTAAGACTTTGATTCATAAGCTACAAAAAAGAATCAATACAAGATCAACCACTGTGGCCCCAATTCAGCAAAACACTTAATGTGCTTCAGAATGTTCTCAATTATTTGTGTTTTAAATAGCTTTCTTCATTGTGAAAAGGGACCTGGGAGGCTCCGGTCAGCACAGCTCACCGGGCCACTAAAAGTCCAGCTGGCCACAGCATCAGCGGAGCAGCCAGGCTCCATGCCCAGCTCTGCACAGCTCCTGGAAAGCTGACAGCATGTCCCTCTGGCTCCCCTCATCCCCAGCCCCACCCCAGAGCCTGCAGCCCCAGCCGGAGCCCTCACCCCCCCCCAACCCTAACCCCCTGCCCCATCCCAGATCCACCTCCCGCATCCTGAACCCCTAATTTCTGGACCCATCCCAGAGCCCACACCCAAGCCCAGAGCCCATACTCCCTCCTACACCTCAATCCTTATCCCAGCCCAGAGTCTCCTCCCAAACTCCAAACCCCATGGCCCCACCCCCCAGCCCAGACTCCCCTCCTGCACCCAAAATCCCTCATCCCCGGCCCCACCCCAGAGCCCGCACTCCCAGCTAGAGCCTTCATCCCCTCCCGCCCCTACCCCCTGCCCCAGCACGGTGAAAATGAGCAAGTGAGTAAGGGAAGGGGGAATGGAGTGAGTGGGAGCGGGCCTCGGGGTGTTCAGTTTCTGCAATTAGAAAGTTGACAACCCTACAAACCATATGAAAAAACCTTCAGAAGTTTAGTGAAAATTTTAGCTATATCATTTTTGCGAGGTTATACCACAGTGTTCAGTAGAGATTTGTATCCATGCTATAGAATTCTGTAGGATTGTTCTAAAGTCCATAGGGAAAATATATCATTCCCTATTTATTGCTATAGGTTTTTATAGAGTAATTCTTATGGTACCTTATTAAATGGGCATAAAAGCCAATGTTTCATCCTTATTAAATGCTATAGGACTTCTCCATTATATAGGCAGGTAGGTTGAGTTATAACATAGATAGATGCCTCTTGTAATTTTGAATGTAATTAATAGATAGATTTAATGCCAGAAGGACCATAATAATAATAACCCATCCCAGAGCCCGCACCCAAGCCCAGAGCCCATACTCCCTCCTACACCTCAATCCTTATCCCAGCCCAGAGTCTCCTCCCAAACTCCAAACCCCATGGCCCCACCCCCCAGCCCAGACTCCCCTCCTGCACCCAAAATCCCTCATCCCCGGCCCCACCCCAGAGCCCGCACTCCCAGCTAGAGCCTTCATCCCCTCCCGCCCCTACCCCCTGCCCCAGCACGGTGAAAATGAGCAAGTGAGTAAGGGAAGGGGGAATGGAGTGAGTGGGAGCGGGCCTCGGGGTGTTCAGTTTCTGCAATTAGAAAGTTGACAACCCTACAAACCATATGAAAAAACCTTCAGAAGTTTAGTGAAAATTTTAGCTATATCATTTTTGCGAGGTTATACCACAGTGTTCAGTAGAGATTTGTATCCATGCTATAGAATTCTGTAGGATTGTTCTAAAGTCCATAGGGAAAATATATCATTCCCTATTTATTGCTATAGGTTTTTATAGAGTAATTCTTATGGTACCTTATTAAATGGGCATAAAAGCCAATGTTTCATCCTTATTAAATGCTATAGGACTTCTCCATTATATAGGCAGGTAGGTTGAGTTATAACATAGATAGATGCCTCTTGTAATTTTGAATGTAATTAATAGATAGATTTAATGCCAGAAGGACCATAATAATTATTTAATAATAATAAATATATGGCCTCCTGTATAACGGAGGCCATATAATTTTACTCAGAAATTCCTGTATTGAGCCAATCACCAGAAGTTTGACCACATGCATCGCCAGCTGAGTATACTCCATCAGTTGAAGAAATGCATTGAAATACCCAAACTCCATGTCCATACAAGACAGTGGCATATGACATTTGTAATCTCTCGATAACACTGGTCTACAATTTTTGAGAAGTTGTCTGCTTCAGAGATAAAATGTGCTATTTATTATGTATTTTGATGTGCTGAATTCAAATATGATAATTAAAACAACTGATTAGCTACTGTTTCTAAGATATTTAAGTTTTTACATTTTATGTCTATGTATATTGTGTAGATAGTAGAGTTTTAATCATAAATTGTAAACCTAGGTCTTTTCATGTGTTTATGGTTGCTTTACATGATAATATTTCACCTGTCCTGTTTATGTAACACTTTACAAATCAGCAAAAGGGTTATATAAATAAAATTTATTATGAAACAAAAGGCAAAAAACTATTCTGTACATAGTTTAGTCCTATTCAGTGTCTACTCGGCGCTTCTTGGCTTGTCTCTTGTATTCATTAAATGGAGCATCTCTTGTCACTGTCCAGCAATAGTCTGCAAGCATTGATGGGCTCCATTTGCCCTGATAACGTTTCTCCATTGTTGCAATGTCCTGGTGAAATCGCTCGCCGTGCTCGTCGCTCACTGCTCCGCAGTTCGGTGGAAAAAAATCTAGATGAGAGTGCAAAAAATGTATCTTTAGTGACATGTTGCAACCAAGGCTTTTGTATGCCTTGAGGAGGTTTTCCACCAACAACCTGTAGTTGTCTGCCTTATTGTTTCTGAGAAAATTTATTGCCACTAACTGGAAGGCTTTCCATGCCGTCTTTTCCTTGCCACGCAGTGCATGGTCAAATGCATCATCTCGAAGAAGTTCACGAATCTGAGGACCAACAAAGACACCTTCCTTTATCTTAGCTTCACTTAAGCTTGGAAATTTTCCACGGAGGTACTTGAAAGCTGCTTGTGTTTTGTCAATGGCCTTGACAAAGTTCTTCATCAGACCCAGCTTGATGTGTAAGGGTGGTAACAAAATCTTCCTTGATTCAACAAGTGGTGGATGCTGAACACTTTTACTCCCAGGCTCCAATGACTGTCGGAGTGGCCAATCTTTCTTGATGTAGTGGGAAACTCTTGCACGACTATCCCATTCGCAGAGAAAACAGCAGTACTTTGTGTATCCAGTCTGCAGACCAAGCAAGAGAGCAACAACCTTCAAATCGCCACAAAGCTGCCACTGATGTTGGTCATAGTTTATGCACCTCAAAAGTTGTTTCATGTTGTCATAGGTTTCCTTCATATGGACTGCATGACCAACTGGAATTGATGGCAAAACATTGCCATTATGCAGTAAAACAGCTTTAAGACTCGTCTTCGATGAAGCAATGAACAGTCTCCACTCATCTGGATCGTGAACCATGTTGAGGGCTGCCATTACACCATCGATGTTGCAGGCTACAAGATCACCTTCCATGAAGAAGAATGGGACAAGATCCTTTTGACAGTCACGGAACATGGAAACCCTAACATCACCTGCCAGGAGATTCCACTGCTGTAGTCTGGAGCCCAACAGCTCTGCCTTACTCTTGGGTAGTTCCAAATCCCTGACAAAGTCATTCCGTTCACCTTGTGTTATGAGGTATGGTTCAGAGGAGGAGGATGGGAGAAAATGTGCGTCCTGTGACATTGATGGTTCAGGACCAGAAGTTTCATCCTCTTCCTCGTCTGACTCAAGTGAGAATGATTCTGGTGCATCAGGAACCAGCAGTCCTTCTCCGTGGGGTACTGGGCGTATAGCTGATGGAATGTTTGGATAATGCACAGTCCACTTTTTCTTCTTTGACACACCTTTCCCAACTGGAGGCACCATGCAGAAGTAACAATTGCTGGTATGATCTGTTGGCTCTCTCCAAATCATTGGCACTGCAAAAGGCATAGATTTCCTTTTCCTGTTCAACCACTGGCGAAGATTTCTTGCACAAGTGTTGCAGCATATGTGTGGGGCCCACCTCTTGTCCTGATCTCCAATTTTGCAGCCAAAATAAAGGTGATAGGCTTTCTTAACCATAGTGGTTATACTGCGCTTTTGTGATGCAAAAGTCACTTCACCACAAACATAGCAGAAGTTATCTGCACTGTTCACACAAGTACGAGGCATCTCTGCTCACTTTGGCTAAACAGAAATGTGTCCCTTTGCAAAATCAAACACTGACAAATAAGAGAGCACGACACTGTATGATTTCTAGAGCTGATATAGGGCAATTTGTTCAGCAGAGTGATGTAAGCTTCGTTATGATTGCATCATCCATGACTTCTAGGAATAACATGATGCAATTCATATCATGTATGACGCAATACCAGCTTCAGATTGCATCATTCATTGTTTTGCCTAAAAAGCAAGTACTGTCCAAACCCAGTCATACATTTATTCATAGATCCAGTCAAAGATGTATTTTAGTCATTTCTGGTTTAAATTGAGATCCCTTCCCTTTATAACTCACTTATCCTCCGCCATTCCCAAGTCAAGGGTCGTATATACTGACCCAATAGCATATCTTGAAAACTAGAGCCAGTCAACAATTTTAAGCATCATTTTCATTCTCAGTGACCCAGAATTAGTAAAGTTTGACTACATTTATTTCAGAAGCATTTTGGCTGTAGAGCAGTGTAATCAAGTGATAGCATTATTATTTGTATAAGACCCCAGTTCCTCAACATTATAGGACAAAATTGTATTATCTTCGTTTATTGTCCTAACTTAGAACCAGGCCTAGGTCACTGTAATCTGTCCTGTGTGGGACATATGATGTAGTTTTCACAGCAGTCCTAAATTTCACAAGATGGTTGTGACACAGAATGACACACTTATCTGTGTCACTGTGATAGATATATGTCACGGTTCTGGGAAACTGCACTTGTTTTCCTTCTCTGTGATCCAGCAAGAACAACCACTTTTAGGCTCCCAGCTCCTCAGCCATCAGCTATCGTGGGCAGAGACTCATCCCTCTCTCCTTCCTGACCAGATTTTTCCAGCCTGCACACAGCTCCCTGCCTACACTGTGAATTCCCCAGCAAGTCAGACTGCCTAAGCAGTACAGCTATACTTTCTCCTCAGAAGCTATAAACAGCATAAGTGCCCACAGTTAAAAGTTACCACACAGCCCTTTCTAAGTGAGCACATTTATTCTTAAGGTTAGAGCATTACAGAGAAGACACACTAAAACAATATAAGAACCTACACACATGCTAATAAGCTTACTAGAGGTCACCCCACCTACAGCAGTTGTTCTGGTAGGATTCAGTCCTTCAGAACCCACACCGGGTTTTTCCGTGGTTAAAAGTTCATAATCCCTTTTGCTCAGAATAAGAACTCCCTGAATCTGAGCATCAATGGGACCCTGAGAACAGGTAATCAGCAAAGAAAGGTCCCCTCCTCAGGGCAAAGCTTCAAAAGTTGGTTATGTAAGCCCTCAGGGGGGGCATATTTGCATACACCTCCTCCCCCACACCCCGGAGATTTCCTGGGAAACTCACCTAACATTGTTTGCCCCATAAGTTCATTCTTGTCTGGCATGTTGCTTCACATAGTCCTTTGAAACTCATAACACTTTCCAGTGTTTACACAGGTCGTGTCTCCATCTATAAAAAGTTTCATACAATTCCACAATACTACATAAACTTTGCATTTTTAATACAATGGACTTCAAAGACACTTAAACTTAATTCAATAAGGTTTTACAAGGATATTGCTAGAAAGTGCCAGATCTGTCATAGTCATCACAACACAATGTCACTTTTCTTGTGAGACACGAGAAAGTTCCCTAAAGCTAATTACCCTAATAGAACTGCTGCAATGACTTTCAATGGGACTTAGGCACCTTTGAAAAGCATATGGCCTATCTAGTAATTTAGATACATATCTAGTCCCCTCTTTGAAGCCTGGCATCTTTTGTTTAAAGTAGTATTTTTGTGGCTTGTTGTAGCTGTCATTTCAGTAACTCTCTGGTTATTGAAGGCTTTTCTCAAAGAGTCTTGCAGCATCTTCCCAATAACTCTGTGTCTGATATTGCAAACACACAATCTTTTCCCCATAGGAGAGGCTTCATTGCACTCAAGTTAGTGAAATTCATAAGTATTTGAAGGATTAGGTCCTATACTTGTTCAATAGGGAATTTCATTCAAACAGTAAACTTTCCTGACGCTTGTTGCTTTGTGGCACAAGCAGAATATTTATTACAATGCATGTTTTTGTCTGTAAATAATAGAATGTCTCAAAATAACTCACAAGCTTTTCTTTTCTTTTTTTTAATATTCTGAGATAAACACAGCACATCTCATATATTGAAATAATCTATCACAGCCTATTGTCCGCCCTGTGTATTCGCCTTTATTTGATTACCTTGGTAAATTATTGTTGCCACCTTGCTTATTAGATGTAATTCTTTTTACTAGAAGAACAACCTTCATTTCCTCAAGTAAATAGTGAAATGGCCATTATGCCAAAGATATCTCTGAATGCCATAATCAAACTGTTTTAGCTTTCTTAATGTTGCCTCAGAAGGAATATGCAATTCTATCCTACGTACTCCAAGTAAGGAATAAATATTAACGTGAGCCCTGACAAGAAACCCTCTCCTGACTGCATTTCAAAATTTAATAAAGGAAAAGTAGGTGGCACAGTTTTTTCCTAGGGTTTCAATTTCAACACAGGCAAGACAATGAGGCACAAGAGGCTATGTTTTGGTTCCCAAAACTGGGTATGTTGAGAGAGATGAAGCTAAGTGCCTTCAGCTACGCACAAGTATGATTGTAGTCAAACTGCATGCCTTTGATTGGCTTATTGATGTTACAAAATTGATAGCTATAAAAGACTGAAAGGCATTATATGTAAGATTTCAGTCATTAGTCTGACAATTTGGTTTGTCATCCCATTATCACTTCAAAGGCAGTTCATAAAGCGCTTGACCTTTTAAAGACAGGTTAGATGTGATTGTGCTCCAAAAACTGTAGCACATCAAAAACAGCATTGGTTCCAATACATTTAAATTTCAAGTAAAGTTTGATTTTTTTTTCTTTGGATCAGTCTTCCCTTCTTTATTAATCACATGCCCTAAGACTGGGTTTGTCATAGCGTATATTTTTCTCTATTTAATTTGAGTGTGGCAGCCTGAATTGACATCAAAATTGGTTTTAAATTTACATGTAGCCTTCCTCTGACTTCTAACAGGCTGAAATGTTGGCCATATAAACTTCCAGTCTCTCCAGGCCTTACAGAATCACATTCATTTTCTATTGAAAGATTTCTTGTGATGTTGAGATGCTGAATGGGAGGCTAGAAAAGGAATATCTTCCAAATGGTTGTTAGAAAAGAAAGGTTTTGTTTTATTTTCGAAAGCAGTGTACTGTAAGATGAGCTCATTTGAGCAACATGCATTTTAATAGTCAAATGCAAGGTCATGCACCTAGGAACAAAGAAAGTAGATCAGATTGATGGGATGGGTGTGGAAGGAGACTGTATCCTGGAATGCAGTGACACTGAAAAGAACTTGGGGTAATGGAGTTTATGGTTATCTACCAAAAGTTATGCTGTAGTTCTTTGTAGAGGACAAAAAATCTTTGGAGGTACAAGCAGAATAATATAAAGTAGGAATAGGAAAGTATTATCTTTGTATATGGTGTTAGTGAGACCATTATTGGAGTAGTGTGTCCAGTTCTAGTATCTAGACTCCAAAAAGGGTATTAAAGAATTAGAACGGATACAGAAAAGAGCTGCAAGAATGCTTCAAGATACGGAATATGTACCTTACGGTGTGAGAGACTTAAGAAGTTCAATTTATTTAGTTTAGGGACTGTAGCGGTGCACGACTCACCGCTGCAGCGCCTCCTGCTGGTCGTCTCAGAGAATTAGCATTTCCAGCCTCCGGAGTGCCCTCTGCAGGCCGGTGTCCTGCTACCACTGGCCTCCATGTCCCTCCCAGAACCCGGTGCCCCTTGTCTTTGGGGTGCTGCCCCCTGGCAATACCCCCGCAGTCTCAGGGTCTCCCCACCCAGGAGAACCCCCCAACCCTCTAACCCCACCTTGCCTCAGTCGTGGGCTACTGCCAGTCACCATCTAGCCCCCACTCACTGAGGCAGACTGCAGTGTAAAAGCCACTCATCAAAGGCAAGGCATTGGACCTCCTGCCTCTGCCTACCCGTGGGCTGCCCCCTGCAATCCCAGTACCTAATTGTCCTTCCACTAGGCTGCAGCCTGGGGGGTTTCCAGGCCGGAGCTCCCCAGCTCCCTTGGCCTTCCCCCAGCCCTGCTCCACTCTAGGTACCATCTCTCAGCTCCCTGCAGCCAGGTCCCTCCCTCTCAAAGCTAGAGAGAGTCTGTCCCTGGCTTCTGTCCCCAGCTGGGCCCTCATTAAGCCAGCCTCCGCTTTTCCTTCCCTGCCACAGCCCTCTCCCTGGACTGTTTTAAACCTTTTAAGGCAGGAGCGGGTGACTACCACGCTACAGGGACTTTATCATGTTCTACTTATACTTACAGGGGAAAGATTTATGATAGAGGGCTATTTAATCTAGCAAGAAAAGGCATAACAAGATCCACTGGTTGGAAGCTGAAGCTAGACAAATTCATGCTAGAAATAAGGAACAAAATTTTAACCTTAAGAGTAGTTAATCATTGGAGCAACTTACTTAGGGGTGTGATGATTTCCCCATCACATGAAGTACTTAAATAAAAGCTGGTTTTCTTTCTAAAAGATATTCTATTGTTTAAACAGAAGTCATGGGCTTGATGCAGAAGTTACTGGGTCTCTAGCCTGTGTTATGCAGGAGTCAAGACTAAATGATCATGATCATCCCTTCTGGAATTTTAATAGAATAGACAATAATCCCTAAATTTGTCAAAGAGTTGCATATGCACTGAGCCACATAACTCTCATTGATTATAATCCTATGCAGCTATCTGAAATTAGAGCAAAAAAAATCTCAATAGAAATAATGAAGATGCCCAAATGTAATCTGTTAAATCGTCAACCTACTACTGGGGTTAGGATGTACCAGAAAAGGTGGAAAGATACAGAAATCTTACTTTAAGAAATAATTGCAAAGTGACTGAGAACCCGTGGCGAACAAGAGGAGAAAGTTGCAGTCACTTTAACTCTAGAGACAGGGGTATTGCCTAGGGAAGGTGAAAGAGAATTTGTGGCACCCCTCCACTGAGGTGAAGGCCGGACTTGCATTCATTTTTGTTTGGATATTTGTTTACCCCAGAATGTGAAGTCTTTTAGTTTGGCTGGGGAGCTACATTACTTAAGAACCAAGGGAAAGTACAGTAGACATCCAGACAGGAAGAGGGAAATTGCTGACTCATGGGAAATTTAGTGGTGGCCACACCTGATGACAGATTAAGTGATGCCTCCATATAACACCATAATTTTTAATCTGTTCAAAGACAAAGACTAAACAGTTATTATATACACTTAGGGTGAAATTCATCTGTCTGAAGAGGGCCAGCACAAGACCTATGCATATTTAAATTCCTTCATAAATCCTCTAAATAGGATTTACCAGTAAGTAGGACTTTGTCCAGGTCCTCTCAATGGAATGAATTTCATCTCTAAGGCCTCATTCTGAGACACATTTCATAAACAACTTCCACTGGCTTAAGAAGTAAGTGTTTATGGAACACATCTGAGGAACAGGCTCTTAGAATCTACTCATAATAATTATGTACTGTACATCTGATTTGAAAAAGAAAATCCAGAAATAACTGACTAGACTACACTATTTTACAGTCCAGACTTTTAGTTTTTGTCCTTCACCCAAGTCAAACTTTTGCACTCCCATTTCCCCTAACATATGGTCATAATTACCTCCTAGGACTAAAACATGTAGCTGATTAGTAAAATGATTAGAGAGATGCATATTTAATACTTTTCTATTTATCTCCAGATAAATCTATTCAGTGACTGTAGAAACTTTTCTGTTTGGCTTTCATTTTGCTTTATGTAATTGTTGTTCATGGATTACAAGTTATAGGTCTTCTGTTCACTTAATGGCTGCATATTACATGAGCACATAAAACCCATATCTGGAAATAATTTGTTGAATATAATGCATTTTAAAAACCGAACAAGCAAAGCTGCAAACAGAGCACACTCCAAAAAAGAAAGTCACTGAACTATTAGGGCAAATGACATATTTCATCACTAAATTAAAGCTATTCAATATAGGACCTTTGGTCATTTGACCTACTATGCATTCAATGTTTTTCATATAAAGGGTGACATTCACATCTGTGCAAAGTACCAGCACAAGGCCTATTTACTTAAATTCCATATACATGGGCCTTGTTCTGGCTCTGAACATATGGGTGCTTTTCACCAAGGAGCACTGGCCAGTGACCCCTAAAACCTGTTAGGAAAGAGTCCAGTCAATATGCTCCATCACCTCAGGTTTCAGTAGCAAAGTTACTGTGAAAGCCCTGGGAATTTATTCTAATATGTACTTTAAACATCACGGTGAATAGTCGTTTTCTTTTGAGTTAGCGACTATGTAACCTTTGTCCCAGACCTAGCTGACCTGTCCCCTCATGGGCATTCACCAGAATGCTATGAGGGATCCAGTTGCTAGATACCATCTCCTTTAAGCCTTTGTAGTCTAAACTGAGTCCATGCACTGCCACTGGCTGAGGTCTACAGGCATACGCTTGGGGTACAGAGCCTCTGTCTAGCACCCTTTCCTGAAAGGGGAGACCTCAAGGTCCAACTTTCCAATTCCTAGAACTACTACTGAGCCCTAGACTCCTCCATAACTTAAATACATCCTCTCCAAGAACTCCAGTTATGTGGGCACTCTGGGGCCAGTGGCACACAAGTGGTATAACAGGCACACTTCACACAAGAGTCTAAATCACTATTGTTCTTTACTTAATCGCTCAGTAAATACACAGATCTATACAAAAACAACAAACCCTACATGCATTACCCTGCCTCAGTTTTCTCAGCAGACCAGATGATTCTTTTGACTGCAGTCAGAGTCCTCTGCAGCATCCAGGATCCTTCTCCAGCAGTGCATAGCTGGTCTTCTCAACTGTAGAGCCTCCCTGTCTCTCCATGTTAGCCAGCTCTGACCTTGGTTGGTTCTGCAGCTAAACCAGGCCCCCATGCTGTGAAAGCATGCCTGTCTCTTCCCCTCTCCTGCCAAAAACTTCCTGTGTGGCTTTAAGAGCCTTCTTGACCCACCCAGTCTCTGTGGTTTTTAAAGGCCAGAATTAGCATGTTGGTGTCTTTGTTCTGTGTTTGGGGGTTTCCCATTCTCTCCACTTTCCCTTTTCTGTAGCCACATGGAAGGAAGTAGCTTCTCCCAGACACATCCAACTTATTGTCACTCAGGTGTTTCCACCTGAATAAGCAGCCTTTAAGTTCTAATGACTCCTCCATTGTACCTTGTCTGGGAGGGATATGACAACCCTTGTCAGCATGGGTGAAAAACTCTGCATACACAGATATATTCAAAAATAAAGCAATTTCATCAAAACAACTTCATAGCATCAACTGGAACTCATGAGTTGTACAGATTCCCCAAATCACTACACCTTACGCTGCACTTTACAACTATTATGGTTGCTATATAACCGTTTTGTATGCTCCACTTCAATATTACTCTGTACTACTATTTACTCGTATGTTTCATATTGCAGAGAATAAGATAAGAGTAGTGGAACATGTCACAAAGTGATTGAATTTTGAAGGCCCATCTTCTTTCTCAGACAAATCACCACTTTCCATATTACAAGCCATTATTTCTGTCTCTTGAAATAATTGTTTACCAAACCTCTCTAAAAGTCTGTCATTTTATTCATTTGCACACAATTGGCATAATTAAATAAATCAATATTTTTTTGAAATGCAGGTTAAATAAAATTATATTTTATACAGTTTACAAATAATTTAAATCAAGCAGAGCAATTAAATGCTTACCTAAAAGTATTTGTGCAGGCCTCAGTTCCGTTTTTGCAGCCAGATCTTACAGGGAAGGGAAGGGGGTTGAGGCACTCCATGCCAGCACCAGTCACTACAGGCATTCTTGGAGACTTAGGCCTTGTCTACACTAGAAAGGATTTGCCAGTATAACTATAATGGCAATCCCTCCTGGTGGAGTGACAGCTTATATCAGGTTCTTTTGCCAGTCTAGCTTATGCCAGTTCCCCGAACAAAATAAGCTTTAACAAAAAACACATTTTTGCTGATACAGCTGTAACTACACCAAGGCTTTTGGCAGCATAATTATGTTAGCTAGAGGTGTGATTTTTTATTTCCACACTCTTAACTGACATAGCTATGACAGCAAACCTTTTAAGTGTAGAGCAGGCCAACTATGCCCCTGGGAGAGTTGTGACCGTGTACATCAGACCAGGAATTGTGATGTGTGCTCTCCTTCCCTGCACTGGCTCTAATTTGTTGGCCAGTGTATAAAGGAGATGGGCCATGGTTCTTCCCCTGCATCATCATGCCTTACCACCTAGCATCACTCTTAGTGCTAGACATCCCAGTCACCTACATGCCATGACTACAATGAGATTATGGTTTATACCTATGCAGGTACACATAATGTTTGTGCCTTATCACCTTTACTCATCCCCATAGTCAAACCTAGTCAATAGATTGATAGATTTTAAGGCCAGAAGGGACCATTATGATCATCTTGTCTGAGGTCCTCCATAATACAAGCCACACATTTTCATCCAGTTATCCCTAAATTAAACCCAATAACTTGTGTTTGGCAACAATATCTCTTCCAGAAAATCATCCACAGTTTGATTTAAAGACATTTAGAGGTGGAGAATCCACCACTTCCCTTGATAGCTTGTTCCAGTGGTTAATCACTTTCACTATTAAAAATTGTACCTTATTTCTAATATGAATTTGTCTTGTTTTAACACTGAGCCACTGGTTCTTGCTATGCCTTCCTCTGATAGATTAGATTAAATCTTATGTTGTGGAAAAAATATAAAAACAGATGTATGATTTTAACTGATCAATTTTCCAAGTCATTTTACTCTTTCGTACACTTCACAGAAAGTTTATTCCCTCAGGTTTGTGCCTTTATCTCAGTTTAATTTAAAAGGCATGCATGGGATCATTCTCCAGTATGTTTTTGATTTGCTGCATAGAAATATAGTGTTTGACTATTCATTGCTGAAGACAATACTTCAGATTTTTAGAATATTTTTTTATTTTAAGATAACCACAGATGATATTTTTCTTCCTTCTGTACTTAGCCCCAAATCCTGTTTCTAGTACATAGGCTAAGGTGACAGGCTGGGCATTAGAAGTGAGGAACTGAGATGGGAAGGTAGCCAGGCTGTGCTGAAGATGCAGATCTGCTCCACAGCTTCTACTCTAGCCTCAGGGTTGAAGCAGCATCTGCAAGGTCAGGCTTTGTGGACCTCATGGGCCATGAGCCTCATGTGCCCTTCTGCACCCTCTGTCCTCCTTTTGGAGTGGTGGCAGGACTCAGAGCAAGCTGAGTCCTGGAAGGAGGGAGGCTGAAGAGTGTGTACCCTGAGTTACAGGTTACACAGGGGAGCCCAGTAACCCCCAGCCTGGCACCAGTTAAATGCCTGGTATGGGAGACTATGGGTGATGGGCAGGTAGTGCCAATCCCTGAGTTCAAATTTAATAAAAGTTGCAGTCTGCCACTTAAAATCCATCCATGTGTCTGTCCTCATTTCACTGAGGTGTCTGCATCAATATATTCATATACATTCCTTTGACTAAAAGCTGTGCATTCACAACCTTTTTCATATATTTTCTCTGAACATCTCTCCAAACAATTTTTTTCTTTGCAGAAATGATCATGGAAGGTGAAAGTTTTGCCAACACTTCTGTGAATGAATTTGCAAGTGTTCACATGTACATTTGAAAATATCTTTGAAACTGTCATAAACAGGAGGGGAAAGATCAATCATGGAGCAAAAGCAATACCATGTGACTTAGGTAACCAATCACACACTGCAAGAACAAATAGTTGTAAACAAAATCCGTGTGAAAACAACTAACCCATAGACTGATATATTTGTATGATGTGCTCATTGGATAATTGATATAACTGTTTATTATTTGAAATGAAATCTGTTTGTGGATAAAGTATGAACAGAAATCATGGCAAAATTAGAACGTTTTATTGACGACTAATAGTCCTTCCACATCAAAATATGGGAAACAGTTTTTTTTCAGGATAATTGGATTAATCATGAGTAGAGCTGTGTAGATAACAGATTTTTTGGTTGATTGGCAACTAAATAAAAGAGAGAAAATGACACACTCATTTTTGGCTCATGCTGAATAAGTCAAAAATGAAATTTTGAAAAGTTTTCAGCAAATCGAAAAGTAAAAAAAAAAAATGGATTGAACAAAAAGTGTTTCATTTGACCCAAAATGAAATATTTCATGTGATTTAAGCTTTTTTCCTCTAGTTTTTAAAAATAAAATTACATGCAATTTCAAAAAACAAAGTCATTGCAAATCAAAAAGTCAAAATATTTCATTTTGATAACATGGATACAAAACATTGACTTTCAGATTTGTGTTTGTTCATCTGAAGCCATTTGCCAAAATCAACATGTACATATAAAATATTTTGGTCAATCCAAAGCTCCATGTTTTTCGGAAAAAAGTTGCATTCAAAAAAATTCATGGATCACTCATCTGTGATAAATCACAGGAGGGTAAAATAGCACCCCAGTGGGGTCATATTTTCCCTTCCCTGGCACCTCCAAGACTTAGAACCATGCATGTGAGAACTCCCTGTGGGGTTCCTAAGACCCATGTGTCACCGTCTCTCCTTTTTTCCTAAAAGCTATCTGGCTTTTAGGAAAAAAGTGCAGGGAGGAGCCAGCCAAAGTGTGAAGCTCGCAGAGCAGCTTCAGGGGCAGCTAAAGCAGGGACTGGTGTACACTGATGTCAGAGTATTTTCTACAGTTTTGACTGGATTTTCTCTATCCAGTGCTTACTGGCTGCTCGCTCCAACCCCCTTTGCCAAATCGCTCACAGGCCCTTCAGCTTCTGCCCTCCTCATTTCAGATAAACCTGAAACAAAAGATTTTTCAGCAAAACAAACGTCAAAAAGGGGTTTTGGAGCTAATGAAGCATTCAATTTCATTTTTGTTTTTAAATCTTTTTTAAAAATAAACTAAAATTCAAGACAAAATGTCGTTTTGAACAGAAAAGTCCAGATGTTTCATTTTGAAAGTGTCAAAACATTTAGGTTTTTTCAGAATTTGATGTTTTTAAACCAGACAATTCAGTGAATTCCACACAAATTTTCAAAATACTTCAGTCTATCTAAATCTGCATTTTTCAATGGAAAAATATTTTCCCTGGAAAACTTCATCCAGCTCTAAACAAGCAAAGGCATAAGTGAATTTTGTGGGACATTCCAAATTAGTACTGATGAAACCTTTATTTCTATCACACCATCATCCATTCTGGGTAAGCCAAATATTTTACAGAAACACTACATACAAATTGAGAGTTTTAAAATATACTATAATCAATCCTTCCCATATTGCTCAACATTTAAAGCCTGGCTCCAAGACTATCATAAATCCCCCTATAGAGACTCAGGAGAAATACAAGTGATAATTAATACATTTAGAGTACAGTAAAAAAAGAGAGATTTTTCTTATCTGACCAGTGAACTAGAAACTGCGGTGGGGCTATAGATGGAACTCACATCCCTATCCTGGGACCGGACCACCAGGCCAGCCAGTACATTAACCGAAAGGGCTACTTTTCAATGGTGCTGCAAGCACTGGTGGACCATAGGGGACGTTTTACAAACATCAACGTCGGATGGCCGGGCAAGGTTCATGACGCTCGTGTTTTCAGGAACTCTGGTCTGTTTAGACGGCTGCAGGAAGGTATTTACTTCCCGGACCACAAAATAACTCTTGGGGATGTGGAGATGCCTATAGTCATCCTCGGGGACCCAGCCTACCCGCTAATGCCCTGGCTCATGAAGCCCTATACAGGCGCCCTGGACACTGAAAAAGAACTCTTCAACTACCGGCTGAGCAAGTGCAGAATGGTGGTGGAGTGTGCTTTTGGACGTCTCAAGGGGAGATGGAGAACCCTACTGACTCGCTGTGATCTCAGCGAAACCAATATCCCCATTGTTATTGCAGCTTGCTGTGTGCTCCACAATCTGTGTGAGAGCAAGGGGGAGACCTTTATGGCGGGGTGGGAGGTTGAGGCAAATAGCCTGGCATCTGATTACGCCCAGCCAGACAGCCGGGCGATTAGAAGAGCCCAGCCGGACGCGCTGTGCATCCGGGAGGCTTTGAAAGCTAGGTTCCTGAGTGAGCAGGGTAACCTGTGACTATTAAGTTTGTTTACAGAGAAGCTGAACCTGCCCCCGTTTCTTTACCCAGTAAATGTTCACTATCCTCTCCAGTTACATACCCCGTTCACCCCGTTCCCCCCCTTCCAACACACGTTTAAAAATAAAATCACTTGAAATTTGTTAATGAACACCGTTTTCTTTATTACTGTTTTCGCGGGAAAGTGTTGAACCTGGGACGCAGACTGCGGTGGGGAGCGGGTGTAGTGTAGTGATGCAAAGGACGCTTCTAAACTCCAGGAATGACTCCACAGGCTCCGCACTGGTGGACCGGTTGTTTCAACGGAGCCTGCCATCCCTCCTGTTCGGGACTCTGTGTGTGGGGGCTATGTGACTTTGTGGCAGGGGGAGGACGGTTACAGATCCCCTGCTGCGTGGCTCTGTGATCCAGGATAAGGACCGCTGCATAAGATCTCTAACCGCCCTCCCCCGCCACAAAGTCACATAGGCCCCCCCACACACACACAGAACATGAAAACCACCTCCCAGACTGACCAGGGTAACTAGTGAATGCAATGTGTGTGTGCCCTGCTGCTGAACCTGCCCCCGCGTCTGTACCCTGGTAAAGGTGACTGTCCTGTCCAATTACCAACCCCCTTCCCCCCCTTCAGACAGACTCTCCTCTAAAAGAACATGATGGAAACAGTAATTAACAGAAACATATTTTTTATTAGCAACTACACATGAAACTGGGGGATGAAACTGGGACGGGGGCTTGGGTGAGGCGGGAAGGAAAGGACTTATCAAATTTTGGGGAATGAGAGCCTTCTGGTACTTGAGCAGTCTGCAGGGGTGGAGTGAGAGTTTTCACAGACTCTGATGCCCCTCCTTCTTGGGACTTTGGGTGAGGGGGGTATGGGACTTGGTGGCGGGGGAGGGCGGTTAGAGATAGACTGCAGCGGGGCTCTGTCCTCCTGCCTCCGTTCCTGCAGAACATCCACAAGGCGCCGGAGCGTGTCCGTTTGCTCCCTCATTAGTCCAAGCAGCGTTTGAGTCGCCTGCTGATCTTCCTGCCGCCACCTCTCCTCCCGTTCCATGTGTGATCGGTGCATTTGGGACAAGTTCTCCCTCCACTGGGTCTGCTGGGCTGCCTGGGCTCGGGAGCAGCCCATAAGTTCCGAGAACATGTCCTCCTGTGTCCTCTTCTTCCTACGCCTAATCTGCGCTAGCCTCTGGGAGTGTGATGCCAGGGTAGTTCGGGAGACAGTCGCAGCTGTGGGATGGGAAAAAGGGAGTGAATTCCTCAGAAAGATAAATTTTTGGTTGAACAAAGAACATAGTCTTTCTCTGTGAACAAGACCATGCACAGCACCTATCACATGCGCACTCAGGACAAGGTCGAATTTTCGGCCTTCGCATTCAGTGCCTGGGGTCTTGCAGTGCAGATCAGACAAGCGGGACAGGACAGAGGAATTTGGGTAACAGGCTGACATGGTAAGCCGTAGACTTGTGGCTGCTTAAAACTTTAATAATAGCACTGGCCTCCTTTCACTTTCAAAGCAATGCCAGTCCCTGCTGCCAGCAATCCGGCAAGCATGAAATCTGCCCCTGTCCCACCCCCTCGCGGCTGTCCCAGGGAAAGATCCCTGTATGCTGCTCCTCTCCCGCCTCCACCGCGTGGCTCTAAACTGCCGGTTACAGTTCTGTAAAGGAACAGGCAAGCAGTCCCAATACTAACATTCCCCTACCTAATTCAAAGCAGGTCACCATGAGCGACATCACTCTGATGAGGATTTCAGAGACGGAGAAAGAACGGATGCTTCGGGAAAGCCTGCAAAGACCAGGGCCGTATGCCGCCATGCTCTGCAAGGCAATGATACCCGAGTACTTGATTGTCTCCTGGCGCGGAAACGTTTCCTACCACGGAGGACCCAATAAGGCCACTCTCCCCAGGAACCTGATGCAAAGGCTTTCCAATTACCTCCAGGAGAGCTTCGTGGAGATGTCCCAGGAGGATTTCTGCTCTATCCCCAGACATATACACTGGATTTTACTGTAGCTGCACTGGCAGGGACTAAACAGTAGAGCGCCTAGGGCAAAACTATCATGCTAAACCGGACATTGTTAGATTTTTTTTCAGTAGTTGCACTGCCAAGGACTGAAACGTCAAGCGCCTAGGGCAAAGTAATCATGAAAAAGCCATTGTTAATATTGTTAATATTCCTGTTCTGTTAAAAATAAATGTTTACATGTTTAAAACACTTACTGACTGATCCTTCCCCTGATTCTGTGTCCGGGTTAACGCCTGGGGACGGTTGGTACAGGATCTCTGTAAGGGTGATGAAGAGATCCTGGCTGTCGGGGAAATCAGCGTTGTAAGCGCTGTCGACTGCCTCATCCTCCTCATCTCCTTCCTCATCTTCCCCGTCCGCTAACATGTCCGAGGAAGCGGCCGTCGACAATATCCCATCCTCAGAGTCCACGGTCAGTGGTGGGGTAGTGGTGGCGGCCGCACCTAGGATGGAATGCAGTGCCTCGTAGAAACGGGATGTCTGGGGCTGGGATCCAGAGCGTCCGTTTGCCTCTTTGGTCTTCTGGTAGCCTTGTCTCAGCTCCTTGATTTTCACGCGGCACTGCGTTGCATCCCAGCTGTATCCTCTCTCTGCCATGGCTTTAGAGATCTTCTTGTAGATCTTTGCATTCCGTCTTTTCGATCGCAGCTCGGAAAGCACGGACTCATCGCCCCACACAGCGATCAGATCCAAGACTTCCCGATCAGTCCATGCTGGGGCCCTCTTTCTATTCTGAGATTGCATGGCCATCTCTGCTGGAGAGCTCTGCATCGTTGCCAGTGCTGCTGAGCTCGCCACGATGTCCAAACAGGAAATGAGATTCAAACTGCCCAGACAGGAAAAGGAATTCAAATTTTCCCGGGGCTTTTCCTGTGTCGCTGGTCAGAGCATCTGAGCTCGGACTGCTGTCCAGAGCGTCAACAGAGTGGTGCACTGTGGGATAGCTCCCGGAGCTATTACCGTCGATTTCCATCCACACCTAGCCTAATTCGACATGGCCATGTCGAATTTAGCGCTACTCCCCTCGCTGGGGAGGAGTACAGAAGTCGAATTTAAGAGACCTCTATGTCGAACTAAATAGCTTCGTGGTGTGGACGGGTGCAGAGTTAATTCGATGTAACGGTGCTAAATTCGACAAACTCCTAGTGTAGACCAGGCCATAGTCATAGTTTGACTTCTATATTTGGGGGGGGGGGCGGCTCTAGTCAAGCCAATGGGGCCATGCATGGGGGCGGGCAAATTCTGTCCTGGCCCACAGGGGCACCATTTCAGATTTTTCAGGAGCAGGGAAACTTTAACCATGATTCCAGGAACTACATAGGCAACCGAAAACTCTAATTTTTTTTTGCGGATAATTATTTAGAAATGATCTGACAGGAGCACTGTATCTAATTCCGATATCAAGAAAGAACATTAAATAAATATTAGACCCACTCAGCTGTAATACTAACATGTTCTGACATTTTGTGGCAAGTCACTTAAGAGACACTGGTTAGGTTTAAAATTGTAATGTATATTCTCTCTGATACTCTTTCTATAGTCAAAAGGGACCATTGTGATCATCTAGTCTGATCTCCTGAATGTAGCAGGCAACAGAATCTCACTCACCTACTCCTGTAACAGGCCCCTAACTTCTGGCTGAGTCACTGAAGTCTCAAATCATGGTTTAAAGACTTCAAGTTACAGAGAATTCACCGTTTAAACTACCAGGGTCTCTGCCAATCTGACCTATGGGAAAATTCCTTCCCAACCACTAATATGGCAATCAGTTAGACCCTGAGCATGTGGGCAACAGCCACCAGGCAGATACCTGGGAAAGAATTCTCTGTAGTAACTCAGAGCCCTACCCATCTAGTGTCCCATCTCCAGCAATTGAAGATTTTTACTACAGGCAGTCGCCAATGGGCCACACACCATTGTAGGCAGTCCTGTCATACCATCCCCTCTATAAACTTATCAAGCTCAGTCTTGAAGCCTCCCCTTGGGAGGCTACTTCAGAACTTCGCTCCTCTGATGGTTAGAAACCTTCACCTAATTTTAAGCCTAAACTTGTTGATGGCCAGTTTATAGCCATTTGTTTTGGGGTCCACATTGGTGCTTAACTTAAGTACCGTATATACTCGTTCATAAGCTGAATTATTTTTAGTAAAAAGGGAAGGACCAGAGAAGGGGGTCAACTTATGAACGGTTATAGAGAGGGAGAGGTGGAACACAGCCCCTCCCCCCAACAGAGGGAGCAAGGAGAGGCAGCACAGACAGAAGGGAAGAGGTGGGACCAGAGTCTCTCCGTTTCTGGCCACGCTGCTCTCCCCCCAGCCTCCGAAGCAGCTGCAGCTCTGGGGCTGGCAGGCTGCAGCCGTGCTGCTCGGCCCCGCCCCCCAGAGCAGGCTGTGGCCACGCCGCCGGAGCACGCTGCGGCCGTGCCACCCAGCCCAGCCCGCTGGAACATGCTGCAGCCGTGCCGCCCAGTCTGGCCTGCCGGAGCAGGCTGCGGCCGCGCTGCCCAGCCTGCCAGAGCAGCTCCAGCCAGGTCAGAGACATCCTCCCCTGGCCCTCGCCAGATAAGGTGGGAAGGGATGGGGAGAGTGTGGGGGTCCCGGGCTAGGGGTGGGGTCATGTGGGGGGTGGTCACAGGGGTTATTCCCCTGACTCCCAGTTTCTCCCCCCAAAAAAATTTCCTCACCAGTTGCTGTGCTGGCCCATCAGGGTGAGCAGCTGGCGCACAGGGACACTTTGTTTACTTAGGTTTACCTCCGTCCCTGCAGACGCTCGAGGTAAACAAACCATCTTGGCTCACCAGTGGCTTATCCTGATGGCCCGGAAGCCAAAGTTTGCTGACCCCTGAATCATAGGGTCAGCTTATGAACGGATTATTAAAATTTTCCATTTTTACTTATCCATCTTGGGGGGGTCGGCTTATAAACGAACCGGCTTATGATCGAGTATATACGGTAATTCCTCTCTCCCCCTCCCCGGTATTTATCCCTCTGATGTATTTATACAGACTTATGACATCTCCTCTCAGCCTTCTTTTGGTTAGGCTAAACAAGACAAGCTCTTTGAGTCTCCTCTTGTAAGGTAGGTGTTGCATTCCTTGGATCATCCTAGTAGCCCTTCTCTGCACATGCTCCAGTTTGAATTCATCTTTCTTAAACTTGAGAGACCAGAATTGCACACAATACTCCGAATGAGGTCTCACCAGTGCCTTGGGTAATGGTTCTAACACTCCCTATCTCTACTGGAAATACCCTGCCTGATGCACCCCAGGACCATGTGAACCTTTTTCACAGCTGCATCACATTGACCATTCATAGTCATACTGTGATCAACCAATACACCCAGATCTTTCTCCTCCTCTGTCACTTCCAACTTACTAGTCCCTAGCTTATAGCAAAAATTCTTGTTGTTAGTCCCTAAATGCATGACCTTGCACTTTGCACTATTAAATATCATCCCATTTCTATTACTCCAGTTTAAAAGGTCATCCACATTTTCTTGTATGCTATTCTGGTGCTCCTCCATATTGGCAATACCTCCCAACTTTGTGTCATCTGCAAATGTTATTAGCACAGTAATACAAAAGTTAAAGAAGATTGTTCTCAAGACTGATCCCTGAGGAACTCCACTAGTAACCTCTAGCCCAGGGGAGTCCAACCTGAGCCTGAGAAGGAGCCAGAATTTACCAATGTACATTGCCAAAGAGACTCAGTAATACATCAGCAGTCCCCCATTAGCTCGCCAACCCCGCTCCCAGTGCCTCCTACCCACCAGCCGATCAGCACCTCCCTCTCCCTCCCTGCACCTCCCGATCAGCTGTTGTCGTGGCTTTTGTCCTGGTGGCATGCAGGAGGGGGGAGGGAACAAAGTCACGACAGGCTCAGGGGAGGAGGTGGGAAGGGGTGCAGTGGGGGCAGGGCCTGTGGCAGAGCCATGGGTTGAGAAGTGAGCACCCCCTGGCACATTGGAAAGTTGGCGCCTGTATCTCCAGCCCCGGAGACGGTGCTTATACAAGGAGCCCCATATTAACTTCTAATGAGCCGCATGTGAGCCACAGGTTGGCCATCCCTGCCCTAGCCTGACCATTCACCTTTCAGTATGACTCGCTGTAGTCTTCCCTTCAACCAGTTCCTTATCCACCTTTCAGTTCTCATATTAATCCCCATCTTCTCCAATTTAGCTAATAATTTCTCATGTGGAACTGTATCAAATGCCTTACTGACATCTAGGTACATTAGATCTACTGCATTTCCTTTGTCTAAAAAATCAGTTATCTTCTCAAAAAAAGATATTAGTAACTTTGTTACCACCTCTTCAATCCAACAATTATAGAAAAATCTACAATTACTTTCTATCATTTAGGCTACTTACTTTTTGCAGTTCACCAAGCTTGGAACAGATCATTTAACTGTAGGAAACATCTGAAGAGCATTTATCACTCTGTTTATAAACAAAATTCTGACTCCCTGCCTCAGGGGCCCAAGCTGGGAGAAGTCTCCTGTCTCCTCTGCAGAACTGATTACATTGCACGCTCAGGCTGCCTGCGGCTTGCAGTTTGGGGGTACAGTACCCCTCCATGCCCCCCAAATTCCACCCATTCTGTTAAATCAAACTTTGAAGAGATATATAGTGAAAAACACTGAGTTGAAATGGTAATCAGCTGCAGAATACACAGTAGGAGCACAGCCATAGATTTAAGGCATTATTGTCCCGTGGAGGCTGTCACAGGGCAGAGCTTCTTCCCAGCTTTGAAACATACATTGCCCCACCCACTCTCCTTTAAATACGTTTATTATCCAAATATAAGCAAAACAAACACAAACAGTTCCTTAATTCACTCATCTGTTCTCCACTAGCTCTGTTACTGTCCCGGAACAGCAGTTCCAGGGTGACCTTCTGGGCACAGGGCCCTTTGCTCCAAGGCCCTTTGCTCCAAGGCCCCACCACTGGTGTTAGCTTCACTCCTTCATAGCTCCTTTTCTCAGGCAAATCCTGCCCCAATCACTTCTCCCCTTCCTCCCCTCTGACTGGCCTTCCTAGCCCTAGTTGTAGCTCGGCCCCCTTTACTGAGCTCGTTTGGGCCCACCTGCTGTGACACAGGGGTACTGGGCCTGGTCTATTCAGAGGGACCAGCTGCCCTATGACAGAGGTCATTTTTCAACCCATGGGACAGTAACTTTCACTATAAACAAAACACAAAGTCCAAAAATGTATTAAAATGTTTTAGAAATGCACACAAAAGATGCTACTATAAGGTGGGTGCATAACTGGCTGGATAACCGTACTCAGAGTAGTTATTAATGGTTCCTAATCCTGCTGGAAAGGTATAACAAGTGGGGTTCCGCAGGGGTCGGTTTTGGGACTGGCTCTGTTCAATATCTTTGTTAACGACTTAGATATTGACATAGAAAGTACACTTTTTAAGTTTGCAGATGATACCAAACTGGGAGGGACTGCAACTGCTTTGGAGGATAGGGTCATAATTCTAAATGATCTGGACAAATTGGAGAAATGGTCTGAGGTAAACAGGATGAAGTTTAATAAAGACAAATGCAAAGTTATCCACTTAGGAAGGAACAATCAGTTTCACACATACAGAATGGGAAGAGACTGTCTAGGAAGGAGTACGGCAGAAAGGGATCTAGGGGTTACAGTGGACCACAAGCTAAATATGAGTCAACAGTGTGATGCTCTTGCAAAATAAGCAAACATGATTCTAGGATGCATTAACAGGTGTTGTGAGCAAGACACGAGAAGTCATTCTTCCGCTCTACTCTATGCTGGTTAGGCCTCAACTGGAGTATTGTATCCAGTTCTGGGCACCGCATTTCAAGATGTGGAGAAATTGGAGAGGGTCCAGAGAAGAGCAACAAGAATGATTAAAGGTCTAGAGAACATGACCTATGAAGGAAGGCTGAAATAATTGGGTTTGTTTAGTTTGGAAAAGAGAAGACTGAGAGGGGACATGATAGCAGTTTTCAGGTATCTAAAAGGGTGTCATAAGGAGGAGGGAGAAAACTTGTTCATCTTAGCCTCTAAGGATAGAACAAGAAGCAATGGGCTTAAACTGCAGCAAGGGAGGTCTAGGTTGGACATTAGGAAAAAGTTCCTAACTGTCAGGGTGGTTAAACACTGGAATAAACTGCCTAGGGAGGTTGTGGAATCTCCATCTCTGGAGATATTTAAGAGTAGGTTAGATAAATGTCTATCAGGGATGGTCTAGACAATATTTGGTCCTGCCATGAGGGCAGGGGTCTGGACTCGATGACCTCTCGAGGTCCCTTCCAGCCCTAGAATCTATGAACCTATGTAACGAATATTGCCAACATTTCCATTTTCAAAACAAAGTTATCTTAGTATGTAAATAGCTTAGGATTCTAAAAGGAGTGATATCTAATGGTTAGAGAAGATAACTCCTGGATTCTACTCTTAGCTTTACTACTGCCAATGGACCTTTGAACCTCTCTATGCCTCAATTTTCTCATCAGTAAAATAAGGGTTCTAATACTTCAGTGGGTGAAGAGAGCGCCCCAGTTCGATAGCTTTGAAGGAAAATGCTATGGATGCTTAAAATCATATGAATAGTATTGATAATGTAAATATTTTATAACATTTTTGAGAGTCTGGAGCTTGTTGCGAGTGCTTTTAAATGTATTGTGTTTTGGCTGTCAAAAATGTTCAGCAAAGGAAAAACTCTGAGCAAGCAGCATGTTCCCAATCTGATTTTGAAGCCTCTGTTTGCTTTCATCAGCAGCTTAATGAGAAATATGTTACTGAATGTTTTAGGGATAGACAGTTTAAAATGAATCTGAACTAGTTACATGTTATTTCTGTAGATTGGTAAAATGTTTTTATCTAGAGGTCTCATAAAATAGAAGTACTGCATTTGGGAATGCATGAAGAAGTTGAAATTTTAGAGGTGCATAGTTTTGTGACTAAGCTACTCATGAGTTCTATCATCCTCCTCCAGGTGCATTGCTTACTACTGGTAGAAAAAAAGCTCTTTTTAAGCTCTGATGATAGATTCTTGTTTCTGAGACTAAATGATGAGGGTTCTAGTCACCAATCTGTTGTGAGGGAGGTTGAAATTTATCTTGTACTCGTATCTGTTGTCTTCAACATTACATATTGGTGTCCTGCTATTGGATTTAAACTCCTGTGAACCTTAGATGCTAGCAATGAACTTTGCCTAACTGGAGGACTGATGAGTATACAACATGTTTGTATGTGTGTGATGCTGCCCCCTTAGTAGCTGGATTACACAGAAAATATGGGACCTACTGCCAGAAGATTTGCATTTAGTTTATGTTCAGTAAATCCTTTTTGTAGCCAAAAGCAATTTCCAGCACTGATATCTGATGCCAATTTCTTCTTACAGGAACAGGCATTGACAGCCTAGCCACAACTGTTTCTGGGTTATCTAGACCAGTTCCCTTCCATAAGGCCTTTCCCTTCAGTACATATTGGTATGTGACGATGGCAAACAATTGTACCGAGTCTTCCCTCTTCTAAATACTGAACAGTGAACATTATTAGGATAATTTTAAAAGTTTTATCTTTAAAGCTACCCTGTCATACCTGTTTCACTTCAGAGCTTCTGCCTAGAATCTTCCCAGCCCCCATCTACCTGGCTTCATGCTACAGATTTAAAAACAGTACACCTATCTTGACATATATAAATTCAGCAATATTTTTTCCAGTCTCACTTAAATGTCTCTACTTACAAGTCTCCAGTTTCATAGATCTCACTTTCAGGAAGATTTTTCATTTTCTTAATGTTATGAATATTTCATAGATTCATAGATTCTAGGACTGAAAGGGACCTCAAGAGGTCCCACCTTATAGTAGCCCCATCTCAATTGTATTTGCCTAGTTTATTGATAAGAATATCATGCGAGACCGTATCAAATGCCTTACTAAAGTCTAGGAATACCACATCCACAGCTTCTCCCTTATCCACAAGACTCGTTATCCTATCAAAGAAAGCTATCAGATTGGTTTGACACAATTTGTTCTTTACAAATCTATGCTGGCTATTCCCTATCACCTTACCACCTTCCAAGTGTTTGCAGATGATTTCCTTAATTACTTGCTCCATTATCTTCCCTGGCACAGAAGTTAAACTAACTGGTCTGTAGTTTCCTGGGTTGTTTTTATTTTCCTTTATAGATGGGCACTATATTTGCCCTTTTCCAGTCTTCTGGAATCTCTCCCGTCTCCCATGATTTTCCAAAGATAATAGGTAGAGGCTCAGATACCTCCTCTATTAGCTCCTTGAGTATTCTAGGGGCTGGTCTACACTAACCCCCCCACTTCGGACTAAGGTACGCAAATTCAGCTACGTTAATAACGTAGCTGAATTCGAAGTACCTTAGTCCGACGTTACCGCGGTCCAGACGCGGCAGGAAGGCTCCCCCGTCGATGCTGCGTACTCCGCTCGCCGAGCTGGAGTACCAGCGTCGAAGGCGAGCACTTCCGGGATCGATCCGGGGCACTTCCGGGATCGATCCGGGATCGATTTATCGCGTCTTAACCAGACGCGATAAATCGAACTCAGAAAATCGATTGCTTACATCCGGACCCGGATGTAAGTGAAGACGTACCCTAGGATGCATTTCATCAGGCCCTGGTGACTTGCAGGCATCTAACTTTTCTAAGTGATTTTTAACTTGTTCTTTTTTTATTTTATCTGCTAAACCTACCCCCTTCCCATTAGCATTCACTATGTTAGGCATTCTTTCAGACTTCTCGGTGAAGACGGAAACAAAGAAGTCATTAAGCATCTCTGCCGTTTCCAAGTTTCCTGTTACTGTTTCTCCCTCTTCACTGAGCAGTGGGCCTACCCTGTCTTTGGTCTTCCTCTTGCTTCTAATGTATTGATAAAAAGTCTTCTTGTTTCCCTTTATTCCTGTAGCTAGTTTGAGCTCATTTTGTGCCTTCGCCTTTCTAATCTTGCCCCTGCATTCCTGTTTGCCTATATTCATCCTTTGTAATCTGTCCTAGTTTCCATTTTTTATATGACTCCTTTTTATTTTTTAGATCATGCAAGATCTCGTGGTTAAGCCAAGGTGGTCTTTTGCCACATTTTCTATCTTTTCTAACCAGTGGAATAGCTTGCTTTTGGGCCCTTAATAGTGTCCCTTTGAAAAACTGCCAACTCTCAATTGTTTTTCCCCTCAGTCTTGATTCCCATGGGACCTTACATATCAGCTCTCTGAGCTTACCAAAATCCGCCTTCCTGAAATCCATTGTCTCTATTTTGCTGTACTCCCTTCTACACTTCCTTAGAATTGCAAACTCTATGATTTCATGATCACTTTCACCCAAGCTGCCTTCTACTTTCAAATTCTCAACGAGTTCCTCCCTATTTGTTAAAATCAAGTCTAGAACAGCTTCCCCCTAGTAGCTTCCCCCCTAGTAGTTGTCTGCAATGCAGTTCAAGAATTTATTGGATAGTCTGTGCCCCGCTGTGTTATTTTCCCAACATATATTTGGATAGTTGAAGTCCCCCATCACCACCAAATCTTGGGCTTTGGATGATTTTGTTAGTTGTTTAAAAAAAGCCTCATCCACCTCTTCCACCTGGTTAGGTGGCCTGTAGTAGACTCCTAGCATGACATCACCTGTGTTTTTTACCCCTTTTAGCCTAACCCAGAGACTCTGAACACTTCCGTCTCCTATGTCCATCTCCACCTCAGTCCAAGTGTGTACATTTTTAATATATAAGGCAACACCTCCTCCCTTTTCCCCATCTATCCTTCCTGAGCAAACTGTCCCCATCCACAACAACATTCCAATCATGTGTATTATCCCACCAAGTTTCAGTGATGCCAACAATGTCTTAGTTGTATTTATTTATTAGCATTTCCAGTTCTTCCTGCTTATTACCCATACTTCTCGCATTTGTATATAGGCATCTAAGATACTGGTTTGATCTTGCCTCCCAGTTTTGCCCTGACCCTCCTTTCTCTCTGCCATTATAGCCCACACTCCCTCTTGTTTCCGACCCATCTCCCAGGTCTCCATGTTCCCCACTTACCTGTGGGCTTTGCTCACCTGTCCCCGTCGAACCTAGTTTAAAGCCCTCCTCACTAGATTAGCCAGTCTGTGTCCAAATAGGGTCTTTCCCCTCCTTGAAAGGTGAATGCCATCTCTGCCTAGCAGTCCTTCCTCGAATAGCATCCCGTGGTCAAGGAAGCTAAAGCCCTCCTGGCGACACCATCTTCGCAGCCAGGCATTCACCTCCATGATGCATCTGTCTCTGCCCAGGCCCCTACCTTTGACAAGAAGAATCGAAGAGAATACCACCTGCACTCCAAACTCCTTCACCCGTACTCCCAGAGTCCTGTAGTCACTCTTGATCCACTCAGTGTCACACCTCGCAGTATCATTTGTGCCCACATGGATGAGTAGCATGGGGTAGTAGTCAGAGGGCTGGATAATCCTCGACAATGCCTCCGTAACATTTCAGATACGGGCCCCCGGCAGGCAGCATACCTCCCGAGATGAAATGTCAGGGCAACAGATGGGCGCCTCCATCCCCTTCAGCAGAGAGTCTCAGATCACCACTACCCTACATTTCCTATTTGCAGTGGTGGCAGCAGACCTCCCAGCCTTAGGGGTATGAGGCTTCTCCTCCTTTACTGTAGGGGGTGATTCCTTCTCTCCTGTATCAAGAAGAGCATAATGGTTACCTATTACCATGGCGGGAGGGTTTGGAGCAGGGGTGGACCACTGCCTGCTGCCAGAAGTAACCAGCTGCCAGTGTCCACCCTGAGCCATCTCCTCCTCCATCAGTGGTGTGTCAGCAGTCCTGTGTACTGGGACAGCTACCTCAGCTGTCTCCACAAGGACACTGTCCAGGATTTGCTCGTAGATTTGGATGCGCCTCAACCTAGCCACCTCCTCCTGTACCTCTTCCACCTGCTGCCTGAGAGATTCAACCAGCAGACACCTTTCACATTGGATGGTCCCCCCAGCCTGGATATCAGTAAGTGGAAATTGCAAGTTACAGTCCCTGCAAAACCACACTAGGATCTGGGTAGAAGCATCCATGCTCAGGCGCTCTGTCTGGCTACAGGCACAGATGGAGGCGATAGAAGCAGTGCTGGCACAGGTGTTGTGGGTCTTCCTAACCATCGTAAGCCTCCCTCTGTCAAACTCCCTCTCAAACTCCCGTCTGCAGCCCCCTGGTCGCTCTGCCTCTGGCTTTTAAAGCCTGCTTGCCTAGGTCAGACCCACCCCCTCGTGAGTCACACTGGGGAAGGCCAAGCAAGGGAACAATCAAGGGAACAAGGCCAGGCACTCAGTCCCAACTCCCACAGCAGCTGTAACTGAAACTGAAGTCACCTGAAGTCTTTGGACAACACTCTTTGAAACATACTAAATAATTTCTCTAACTCTTTGACATGTACTTGTTTTGGATAATTGTTGCCATGGAGGCAAGCTATACACATTCAGCTCTTCAAACCTTTCCTCATCATAAGTCTCTTCCTCCAGAGTCTTCATTTTTGTTGCTCTTTTCTCAGCACCCTCAATTTATCTAATTTTTTTCTGATTGTGAGGTGCCAAGACCTGCACACAATATTCCAGGAGCATTCTGGCTACAATTGTGTACAGAGGGCCTATACTTCCCTGTCTGTGCCTTTGCATATAATTAGGTTTGACAGGATTCAATTTTTTTTTAATAATGTACATACATATCATAGTATCAGAGAGGTAGCCAGGTTAGTCTGGAACTGTAAAAAATAACAAAGAGTCCTGTGGCACCTTATAGACTAACAGATGTATTGGAGCATAAGCGTTCGTGGGTGAATACCCACTTCGTCAGCCGCATGTAACTCTTTGTTACTTTATACATATCATAGAATCATAGAACTGGAAGGGACCTCGAGAGATCATCTAGTCTAGTTCCCTGCACTGAAGGCAGGACTAAGTACTATCTAGATCATCCCTGACAGGTGTTTGTCCAAACTGCTCTTAAAAATCCCCAATTGTGGAAATTCCACAACCTCCCTAGGCAATTTATTCCAGTGCTTAACCACTCTGACAGTTAGGAAAATTTTCCTAATGTACAACCTAAACCGCCCTTGCTGCAATTTGAGCCCATTGCTTCTTGATTTATCCTCAGAAGTTAAGAAAAATAATTTTTCTCCTCCTCCTTGTAACAACCTTTTGTGTCCCCTCTCAGTTTTCTCTTCTCCAGACTCACCAAACCCAATTTTTCCAAACTTCCCTCATAGGTCATGTTTTCTAGACCTTGAATCATTATTGTTGCTCTTCTCTGGACTTTCTCCAATTTGTCCACATCTTTCCTGAAATGTGGCGCCCAGAACTGGACACAATACTCCAGTTGAGGCCTAATCAGTGCAAAGTAGAGAGGAAGAATTACTTCTCGTGTCTTGCTTGCAATACTCCTACTAATACATCCTAGAATGATTAACGCTATTTTAAAAAAAGCGATCCACTGTTGACTCATATTTACTTTGTGATCCACTATGACCCCCAGATCCTTTTCCGCAGTATTCCTTCCTAGGCAGTCATTTCACATTTTGTATGTGTGCAACTGATTGTTCCTTCCTAAGTGGAGTACTTTGCATTTTTTCTTATTGAATTTCATCCTATTTACTTCAGACTATTTCTCCAGTTTGTCCAGATCAGTTTGAATTTTAATCCTATCCTCCAAATCACTTGCAACCCCTCCCAGCTTGGTATCATCCGCAGTCTTTATAAGTGTACTCTCTATACCATTATCTAAATCATTGATGAAGATATTGAACAGAACCGGACCCAGAAGCGATCCCTGTGGGACCCCACTCATTATGTCCTTCCAGCATGACTGTGAACCACTGATAACTACTCTCTGGGAATGATTTTCCAACCAGTTATGCACCCACCTTATAGTAGTTCGATCTAGGTTGTATTTCCCTAGTTTGTTTATGAGAAGGTCATGCGAGACAGTATCCAAAGCCTTACTAAAGTCAAGATATACTGCATCTACCGCTTCTCCACCCCATCTATAAGTCTTGTTACCCTGTCAAAGAAAGCTATCAGGTTGGTTTGACATGATTTGTTCTTGACAAATATATTCTGACTTGTTATTTATCACCTTATTATCTTCTAGGTGTTTGCAAATTGATTGCTTAATTATTTGCTCCATTATCTTTTCGGGTACAGAAGTTAAGCTGACTGGTCTGTAATTCGCCAGGTTGTCTTTATTTCCCTTTTTATAGATGGGCACTATATTTGTCCTTTTCCAGTCTTCTGGAATGTCTCCCGTCTTCCATGACTTTTCAGAGGTAATTGCTAATGGCTCAGATATCTCCTCAGTCAGCTCCTTGAGTATTCTAGGATGCATTTCATCAGGCCCTGGTGATTTGAAGACATCTAACTTGTCTAAGTAATTTTTTACTTGTTCTTTCCCTATTTTAGACTCTAATCCTACCTCATTTTCACGGTCATTCACTATGTTAGATGTCCAATCGCCACCAACCTTCTTGGTGAAAACTGAAACAAAGAAGTCATTAAGCAATTTATCAGTTATATCAATTTTATATGTAAGCATTTTTTCTGAATGTTATTTAAATTTTCATGCTTGTGCAAAATTATGACAATTTTTTTTTTAAATAAAATCAGTGTAAATTTTCACATTGCAGGATATTATGGGGGGGCAGACAATTATTTAATGACAATAGGTCTTGAGATTGAAAAAGTTAAAGCTTGATAACTGTTAAAACAAACACCACATATCACTATACAAAGTAAATATCCTTGAATAAAAAGTTCTTAAGCAGCATTTTTCTTACTTGGCTATCTGTAAATTTCAATGATTATTGATGGAAATATTTTTGTTGGTTTGTGTGTACGGTGAAAAATCAACATTTAGCAATACAAATCTAATTCTACATATAAAATTAATATCACATTTATAAACATTTTTATTCATAGATTTCAAAGTCATTTACAGTGTGAATACACATTGTTATTTCTGTTTTACAGATGGAGCAATGACTTATCCAAGCCAGGGGCAGTGCTTTGAATATAGCTCATGTCTCGACTCCTAGTCTGCTGCCCTATCCACTTTCAATAGAGCCCAAGTTCATAGTGGCCTTTTTGCTGTTGTACCACACTGCAAACTCAAATTTGCTTTCCATTAAAACTTGCCAGGTGATTATTGTTTTCCTGGTTGCTTCCTCCCTCTGATCATATTTCTGAAGATATATTAGCTAGCTTTTTTCCAAGATTATAAAAGCAGTGAATCTGGACCAACCCCTGAAACTCAACACCTCCAAATTTTTGAGAGCTTTGGATCCAGATTTCCTGCTTTGTGTCTCAGACCATACAGGGAATACATGATGCTGTGACATGGTATAAAGACCTGGTCAGCATGATGTTGAGATGACTACATTACTCAGTGATACTATTTTTCAGGTGAGATCATAGAATCATAGAATATCAGGGTTGGAAGGGACCTCAGGAGGTCATCTAGTCCAACCCCCTGCTCAAAGCAGGACCAATTCCCAACTAAATCATCCCAGCCAGGGCTTTGTCAAGCCTGACCTTAAAAACCTCTAAGGAAGGAGATTCCACCACCTCCCTAGTAACCCATTCCAGTGCCATGCCTAATTTATAAGTTTGGACAGTAAAGGCTGGGTTTGGACTAATTTGCTTAACAATGAAATTTTGCCTTAATTTACCATGTTGTTGAGAAAATTTGTCCACAACAGCTGGGCAGGACAGAGGGGGATTTTTTTTTTAAAAGAAGAAGGTGATTAAATTGAATAATGTATCTAATACATGTTCTGCCAAAAGCAATTAGAGGAAAAAGGAAAGTGCGAAAAGGACTTGAAAGTCCCCCCCCCCAAAAAAGTAGGTCAAAGTGACCTGGCCAAATTATGTACAATCGGTGGTAAAAAGCCAATCAGAAAAGCAAATAACAACATGAAATTTCCAAAGACAGCAGAAAGTTATTAAAGTATAAACTACATAAGATACTTAATATTCATAATATGTAATGATCGTTGGGAGAGAACTAATAAATATATAATTTGGTTATGTATAATATAACAGAGATTGTAAGGGTTAGGTGGCATTTGTAGGAGAAATTCAATGTAACCCACCTATGCTCCAGGAAAAGATAATTAACTATCTTTTTCTGTATATCTGTCATTTCTTACTTGAGTAGTACATGTAATCACAAGGTATGCTTTTGGTTCAAGTAAAGTGTTGAATGAATAAACCTGAGTTGCTCAGACACAAGTATATACCTTTCTCATTCAACAACTTGATCAATTAAAAATCCTATGACACTATCAAAAAATTGGACGTTCTAGTCATGGTGTGCTGGCCAAACTCTACTTTGGGCTAGTTCCACAAAGGGCTTTAGGTACCTAACTTCCACTTGAGGTGCCTCAGTTCAAAATTTAGATTCTGAAAATCCCCACTCAGCTGCCACCTAACCCTGTAGTTGCCGAAATTCCCTAGACACCTGGGTTTCCAGCAATAAAGTCCACTACGTACATCCATTTCTGTGGTGTGCATGCGCACAATCCCTTAAGTCCTGACACATTCAAGCAGCTCGGCACCTAAGTCCTGGAGGGATCCTCACTAGGAATTCCCCTGCCCATCTTGCTTGCACAGCCTGATATGGTAGGTGTTCTCAGAGACTACCTACCATAATGGACCCACAAAACACAGTCAGAGGTTGGGAGGTGATCCCCTTGTGCTCTATAAGTCAGTGATTGGAGCCCTCTCCCAGGATGTGAGACACCCAGATTCAAATGCTTTGAGGGACAGAGCTGAGGCCCTACACATCTCCTTGGCATTTCCTGCTGGCTAGCTTGGGTGGCTCCTCACTCAGTGTGCTGTTGGCTTCAATTAATCCCCTTTTTATGCTCCTAAATCTCCCCATAGGAGAGTATAGGGGGCATTGGCACTTAACTCAGGGCTGTGGGTTCCACGGTATGGTAGGGTATCTAAAGTTTGGTATTGTCCTAGTCAACTCTGGATTTAGCATTTTGATAAAAGATCACAACCATTTGTCAAATAAATTCCCCATCTCCTACGGTTGTGATCTTTTAAAAATATTTTTTCTCTCAACCTTTAGAGATGATTGAATAATTTGTGAATATATTCACTGAATATTTTGTAAGATTTTTCAAATAGTCAAAAATATTTTTCTCCATTAATCATCCAATTCCAGTAATTACATTCTCCATGCCTATGGCATTTTTCAATTGTTGTCCTAAACTATTGCATGGTATGTCCGTATTCTGTATTAAACATTTGTATTTCAGCAGTTGGTGAGCAAAGTAATTCATATGTATTTGTAGGGAAATTTAGGATCTTAGGGGATTAAAGAAAATGTACATATATGTAGGGTCATGATCAGGTATCTAATGTATATATTTACATCTGGATTTGTATAATACTTAAATAATTGTCTCATATTTACACCTTGAAGTATCACCTTTTAAATGAAGGTAACTTTATACACATTGAGGGTTTTTTGAAAATATTAATATTTCTTATAACTAGGCTTTTTGC
This sequence comes from Emys orbicularis, assembly GCF_028017835.1. Taxonomy (NCBI): domain Eukaryota; kingdom Metazoa; phylum Chordata; order Testudines; family Emydidae; genus Emys; species Emys orbicularis. The sequence continues at coordinate 89,085,501 of NC_088687.1, read as the reverse complement.
ACACTGCATTTCCTAAGTGATAATCAAGTAATCTAAGTCATCATTTTATTGCCATGATATTTACAGTAAAATCACCAGACTACTGGGATGAGGCATAGACATTTGAGACATCTATATAAAATTATTAAACACCTAAAAGGTTAGGCCTACCGCAGAAGCATATTCCTGGAGAAAACACTCACCAGAAAAGCACAACAGAAAAACTCTTTTGTTCACCAGAGTTTATTTAGGAATCTAGCATTTGTTCATTATTGTTTAAGTGACCTGAATGGTTTCCCCAAGATATTTTTCAATATCTTTGGCTACTAAAATGACCTGCTACATGTACTCCTCCATTACTGATAACAAACACTCAGCTTAATTTTCAATAAGCACTAGTGTTACCAATGAGTTAATGGTAGTTTAAACTCTGCATTGCCAATTACAGCTCTAATGTCTGGAATAAGTTCCCTAGAATGTCATGAATGGCATCTATATTAGTGCTTTTGCTTAGGTTATAATGGTACTGTATATCAAAAGATTCTGTTTTCTCCTACTCCATCCTGGGGTCATACCTAGTCCAAAGACCATTTCACAACATAAACACTTTTACCAACAATCATTCTTTCTGAAATATTGTTTAGCTACAAAGAGTATAATTTTTTTTTGTCAATCCAGTAGATGACATCCCAGTCTTATTGCCAGTTAACATATTAAAATGTCTCATGGCTTGTAAATGAGGATTTATATGTTAGAATAAGGTAGATGAATGTTTTATGAAGGGCAATGAGAGACAGTAAACAAAACAAAAAAAGTATGTGATATATATCTTAAAAAATGAGTTCCCAGGTATCTGGGGAGTGAGATGGGGGAGAAGGAGAATAAAACAACAAACTAAGTTATGAATTTCTGTGACATAAAGCAGCTAATCCGTATTGTCAGAGGTATTTTTCCCTCAAGGTTTCTCATAAACCAACGGCCCACAGGCGTTTGTCACACATTCTGAGGTTTAATAATGCTGCTATCTATGAGAATGTGTTTCATCTCTTCACCCTGCTTTGTGTATTTTAGAGTTAGGAAATTAATGTGAATATTGATTACTGAATTTGGCAAGAATACTTTAATGTTTAAAACTGTTTCAGTGCATTTAGTGTACTATTGATCACATTTTTATTTAAAAGATACTTTAATTTGACATATGATAATAAATTAGCATATTTCTTTCATGCTTTAACCTCTAATGTCAAGAATTTTGCCCTTTTATTACTATCACACATCACACTTCATAATGGGACTAACAGAATGTATGTTCATATCTGGGCAAATAAGCTTTTTAAGGTTTTAAAGCTAAACCTTTTAATCGCTGTAGCTCTTTTATTATTATTACTACCACCACAAACACTCTGTTAAAAGGGAACTCTTTAGAACAAAAATATTTTAATTGAAAGAGGGAACCAGGGCAAATTCTCACCCATAGATGGTATTTATTCAAAGCCATATTCTTTACATACATTTTGTAGTTTGACATCAGAGAATACAATTTAGCTTTTTTTTCTAAGTCAAGGTCAATTTATCAATTACTAAACTTACCTTGTCTACTGGAACTACAATGGCCAATACAAATACATATCATGATGTTCAGCAAATTGAAAACAACTATTGTGTATGATTACAGGAGACGTGCCTATAATATTTCATCACTGGGCCCAATCCTGTAATGTGCTGAGTGATCTTTGAGAGGTGTTCAGTGTCCTGAACTCCCATTGACTTCAGCAGGAGGGAGAAGGTGCTGCTTGGTACCTTCTCAGATGAGCTCCCACATGTTTACAAATACCAAAAACTTTGCATTAACTGGCTTGACTATAATGAATGTCTGGGTAAGGTATAACGGGCAAAAGGGATGCAAAGCCAACATTCTTCTTAAGCATTTTAGAAGTCTCATATAAGGTTAATATAGAACAGTGCTGCTCAATTTGGGATTTACAAGGGCTAGCTTGGCCTAGCAGTGGTGAGATAATGAGCCACAGTAAACAATTCTTACACAAGCATTTAATGAAATGGACCTGTAAAGTGTTCCCATATGTAAGATAAAGTTTATATACCACATAAAAAGTTTTTATTTTATAGCCTTTGGGCTGCATGTAAAAATCTTGGAGGCGGCCTCGAGTGGAAAAAAAAAAGTTACTCAGCCTATCATCAATTCCTTGCAAACAATTTATAATTCAGTTCAATATCCTTCTTTATCCAGTAGATTCTAGAGGATTTTATCTCAGTAGCTGACAGAAGAGGCACCCCAGCAAATTTTAAGTGCTTGAGAATATATCATTGAAGCAGCTTCATATGCAATCAGGCCTCTGAACATTCAGGGTATTTCTTGTATAAATCAATTTTCCTGTTTCACCGTGACTTGGAGGTAAAGGTGAGATGACAAATGTAAATACGTGGTTGATTTTTATATAAAGAGGCAGGACAAACTAGGATATGAGGCTGCATCGGCTGCATTATGAATCTGTCCTTGCAGTGAGTGTTTTGGTTGCTTTTGTTAAGAAACTAAATCTCATTTTCAGCAATGGGGTCCTGGCTTGTAGAATTTACTCCCTGAGATGGCTTAACACAGCCAGAGTTTGGGAGGGCTCAGTGGATGGATTCATTCTGGCAGACTTTTGATGTCTTTTATATGGCAGTGAAGCGGCTCCTTACATACTAGCTATGTTGCTTTTGGGAAAAGAAACAAAGCCTGACCACCATGTGTGAATGGTTATTGATATTTTAATGACAAAAATACTGATACTTATCAATATACTTTATATGCATATTTAAATATATTGGAAAATTCTCCAGTACTGAGGCATGATGTGTAATATGCAAGGGTGTATATCAATAAATGCTTTCCCTCTACCATGGGTATGAAACATGGCTACATATAATGGGTAGTTTCTAATTATTCAGGCTGAATATGAGGTTCTGGAAAGATGAATAAACTGTGTGCTAAATTCTGCTCTTCTTAATTAAGTGGGATTGTAAAATTAGTTCCCTATTTTGTCAATTGTTCAGTGGCAAAGAGTGGTCTGCCCTCCTGTAAAACCATGCAGGACCAGCAATAATGTAGCCTGAATAGTTAGTATCTGATATGAACTTATACCCCATAGTGTTAAAAGTTGAGCTTGTTTGAGTAAAATGCTGAAATTTATATTCACTTCATTTCTGAGCATGTAGAACAATGAACTACAGATAAGATTCACATCTCCTGCACTAATTATTTTACTCTTCTTCTACCCTTCCCTGAAAAGAGGGCTGTTTGCATTATTTTAAAGCACTCAGAGTTGATCAGTCAATTGGATTGCTTGGCTGGCTGAACTTCCCTAACCTTACAGGTTTACAGAATAAAGAGGGTGCCTCATGCAGCAGAAGTAATTTCCTAGACTGTCACAATGTCCAACTTCTCAATGGTTTGGCTTTAAAGTTACAGTAGAGAGTACTTTTTCATTTAAGAAAAAACAATTTTTTACTCTGTTTTCATTATACTTGATATTCATATGGGGGAGAGTTTTCAAATCACAGAGGAGAGGTAGGTATCCAACTCCCACTGAAAGTGAATCAGAGTTGTGGATCTTATTCCTATGAAAATCTCCCCCTCAAATGGTGTTTTCATGGTATTTAGACTGGGGTAGATCAGTAGCCCAGGAACATAGGAACGTCACAAGAACTAGGCTTTTGGGGGATCTTGATACCATACTTCACAATACTCAGTTTCCTAAGGTGAAGACCAGAGTAGATAAGAATCAATAGTCAACACAGGATAGTTAAAACTTACTGTATGTAAAGCAAAGCTGTGTCCCACTCTGCCCACTTTTCTGCAAATGAGTTAAATGGTTCAAAAGCTGTGGGTATGAGACAGGGGATGAAGGAGGGCGGGGAGAGGGAGACAGCAGTTCCAGCTTTATTGCCATTGGTGGTCACTTCCTCCTGCAACACTTTACAGTTGGGTGTAAACAAAAAGGGAACAGTTTGATTCATATCCCTGAATAGAAAATATGTTTCCACCTACCATCAAGTACTCTGATATCACTGTGAGACACTCAGATACCCTGCTGATAGAAACGGTATTGCTACCCAGGGTCTTTTGAACCCAAAGCAGTGATAACTTAATTGTGCCTTTTTTTTTTTTTTTTTTTAAGGTCTGTCAGAAACAAATCAATGGGGACACAGCTTCTCCATCTGATACGTGATTGATACAAACCAGAGTGCATTTATTAAAACTATTTTGTTACCTGGTTTTAAGCACACACATATATGCAATAGGTTTAGAGTATTTTATACATACTTACCCAAAGTCTGAGATGGTTTTGAGTGATCACCAGCCAGGCTTCTGGGGACCCTCCTTCTGTCCAGCTGATGGGGAGTTTAGGTGTCAGCTCCTTGCCCGAAGAAAAACTTCCTTGGGCTGCTCCAAAGTATATATTTTTTGCTTAATATTTATAGCTAATTTAAACAAAGCACATAACTTATAGTGACTTTTAGTGAGTTACAATAGTAACCCCTAGTTGGGTTACCATTTTTTTTTTATTATTTTAGCAAATTATTTATTATTTGTATTAAAGCATTTTTAGTTATAACAATAAAAAAAACTTATATGTCGGGGCACTTAAAACCAAGGTAGGCTGTTTAAACTTTTTTTAATTGTGTTTGTATATTAATTATATATATATATATATATATATATATATATTATTTTGATTAGCAAAACTGCAATTATACAGCTATTTGGACTTGCCTCTCAGAGCCCTAATGATTATTTCTAGCTGTCATATTTGTTTTTTAGCTAGCAATGCTGGACGCACAAAATGGCTGACTGCAGTTATATCAAGTTCTGGGGCCACAGTATTAACATTTAGATTGGGGTTTCTCGTGTTTTCCCATTAAAGGGCAAAATAACTTGTGAGCCACCTCCCTTTCCATTCACACAACATATGTGTAACAACTACTGAAATTGCTTTAATGGAAAAGTAGTAGTAGGGAAATATCTAATGTTGTTTCTGTGGCCTCTGAAAGCACTTCAGCTGAAAACAGAGAGAACAGCCAGCACCATTTAATGAGCCAACTCTCCACAGGCCACCAGCAATTGCTTCATGGACCATATACAGCAGTTTGGGAACCACTGACTCAGACAGATAAATAAGATAGATTTTTACTCTATTACCTAGCCACTGCCAACCAGACATTTCTAGGCCTCTAACAATTGGAAAAAAAAGTAGTGAAGAATGAAACCTCCATCCCTTCCCCTCCACCTTTTTCCAGTTTCAAGGTTATTGTAAAAAAAATAAAAAATAAAAAAAAAATTGCATTTATGCAGGACAGATATTGACCAACAAATAGGAGTCAGTTTTGAAACATTAATAGTAACCTAAAAAGCACATTAATTTTAATTACATTTACCCTCTCCATAGTTTGCCAGCAATACAAATCTTATTGTATGCTTCACAATCCAGCAGAAATTTTCAGTTTATGCAAATTTCATTTATTGTATAGAATCTTCACCTCTAAGTGTCCAAAGGCCTCATTTGTCCCTATGAATTCTTGGCTCTCCATAAAAGAGTAAGAGACGGTTCCTTTATATAACATGGCTTCCATTTTATATTTTCTTACCTTACTGCCTGAAAATCCTCCATATCAGAAAAGGATCCCTCCTCCCCCCCAGTTTCACCTCACTTTTTACTTTTACCTGCCACTTAGATACGGCAGAGAAAATTATGAGCTTCTTACCCCTTTATATAACTGTCCCCCCCACACACACACACTGAAAGCAGGCTCTCCTCCCACTCAATTGTTTATTTGTTGGGGCTCTCCAGGGCCTTGCTTTAGTCCTTCCTGGTAAGACTCTTTGTCTCTCGGTCTCTGTGAGTGTCTCCTGCACCCACAGCCATAACACCTGCTGGGATGGGCATCTGACCTCCTAATCCTGAAGTACCTTTCCCATTCCTGGCCCCTTTGACGTCCCCTACTTTCCTCTTATAGGATTCTATAAAAACATTGCTGTTGATCAGCTACCCTCACCAAATAGTCCTGTAGGTAAACTTGGACTTCCTACAGTCTCTGCTGATTCTCCAGCATCAGTCCCCCCAGAGCATGGACCTACTCTGTTGCTTCTCAGCTCCCCTCTATAGCAGGGGCAACTCTGGCATCCAGCCTGATGGGGGATAACGTCCCTCAGCAGAAAAATCTTGCATCATTTGCCCCTCCATTTTCAGTTTCCCTAAGGGGTCCTTCTCTGGCTCAGCCCCTTCATCAAGGTTTAACACTTTCTAACCCCTCCCCTTTTGATACTTGTCCTGCACAGTCTGTCACAGACCCCTTTATGTCAGCGGTAACTGCAGGGCCGGCTCCAGGCACCAGCGAAGGAAGCAGGTGCTTGGGGCGGCCAATACAAAGGGGCAACACTCTGTCCGGTATCGGGGTGGCATCTCTGGGTCTTCGGCGGGAATTTGGCAGCGTGTCCCTCAGTCCCTCTCTTCCTCTTTGAGCTGCCACCGAATTGCCGCCGATCAGCTTTTTTTTTTTTTCTTTTTTTCTTTTTTGCCACTTGGGACAGCAGAAAAGCTGGAGCCGGCCCTGGGTAACAGTCACGTCTGTGTTCTCCACCAACTGTGATGGGGTGCTCTACTCACCACCAGATGGCACCTCCTCCTGGCCATTCTGGGAATTAGCTTTGTAAGGTAAACACCCCTTCCCACAATTATACACTGTTTCTCTACCTCTCTCTATCTACAGCCCTTCTCTTGCTTCACGAGCTGCTACTGCCTCTTTGTGACTCAGCCCTCTTGTCAGATCACTATACGTGTTTTCCCCTTCTGGAGTACTAGAGGATTTCTTCAGCCGTCTTAAGCAGTCTTCCCATTCACTGCCTCATTGCCACTTCCTCAGTCTTAGGCAGTCTTCCCACTCACTACCCTATAGTGCCATGTCCACAGTCACCAGCAGGCCCACCCTCTACTCGGGTTATGGCTCAGGGACCTCTAGTCAGCAACCAAGGTTCCTTATAGACCTTACTGCCTTTCCTGAGTCCTTGCCTTACCCTCTGGCATCCCCGCCTGGGTTTGCCAGCCACCCAACTCCCTGAGAGTAACTGCAGGCTACCTGTCTCTGCAGCTTCCAAACACTCCTCCCTTCTCCCAGGCAGTGACTGCAGACTTTCCCAGAAACCCCCTCTACTTCAAATTTCCTGCTTTATAAATCCAACACTGCTCATTCCTGCCCAGCTGGGCTCCCTCCCTCAGTCAGGGGATTGCTTATCCACCTGATTTTCCTCAGCTATGTCCTGTCAGTTAATTAGCCCCTTCTCAATATGCATTAACCCTTTAACAGCCAGTGTGGAGTGAACACACCATCACAATACCTCCCAAGTCTTCCCCACTATGATCACAGTTGGCTTACTCTCTTCTAGCTAGAATGGATATAGTGACTCTGGCATCGTGGACAGGAAAGCACATTACGACTACAGTATGTCAGAAGAAGGGTATAATACAACTTTTACATAAAGAGATCTTTGTTTTTCCTGATATCAACAGAATTTCACAAAATTACAGATGAAAATGTTGACTTCTTGTTAGGCTTTCAAGCTTCTGGGTTGTTTTGGTACAGAAAAAAAAATTATAAAATAAAATTAAAAATTAAAAAATTATAAAATAATTTTAAGACACTTTATTTACTATAACATCGACAAAGTTGTCCTATTAACAAAATTTGCCCCAAAACTTCTTTTATAAAGATGGTGATGTATGTTCTGATAACAAAAGAATTAACTAAAATTTTCCTAACTAAAAGATGGTACAGAATGATAACCTGAATTCAGGTTTTCTATTATTTTCTATGTCAAAATGCAATTACATTTTGATCTTGTCTTTCAATTGCTACCTTTCCCCCTTTTTTGTCTCTAATGTATTTTAATAGATTTTTTTTCATAAGCCTGGGGGGTTATTGTTATGGTTTTGCATTTATGCCAATCTTTGAACATTTATTTTCCTTACTGAAATTCCTTGACTGTAGTTGAAATACAGTTTTAGAAAATAGTACTTCTTTTAAATACAAGCATGAATATTGCTACATGCTACTGAAAACTGGCAGACCTCTTCAGTGAGATGAATGTTTAAGTGAATACCATTGTTGGAATACAGTACATGATTCTGCATAAATATTTAGCTCAATGGGACATGTCTAACAACATGACTAGAACAGGGAATTGGTGTTCTGAAAAATGACAACATTTAAAAGTTGACAAATAAGAGGTAGTGTATTTAGTGGTAAGAGCTGCAACAACATGTTTTGTAAAAGCTTCATAGGCACACATTTTCATCAGTTCTGTGCTCCTACACTGATCCACAATGACAGCAAAGCTTCTGGGTTTATGGAAAGTAGATCCTGTCAAACTAACTTGATCTACTTTTTGATGAGAGTACAAGTTTGACTGATAAAGGTAATAGTATTGAATAGTATAGAAATATACTTAGATTTTTCTAAGGTATTTGACTTGGTACAGCATGACATTTTGATTAAAAACCTAAACAAACTATACAATTAAGATGGCACACATTAAATGGATTAAAGTTGGCCAACTAGTAGGTCTCAAAATGTAACTTTAAACAGGGAATCATCATTGAGCGGATGTGTTTCTAGATGGGTCCCACAGGGATTGGTCCATGGCCCTTCACTATTTAATATTTTTATTAATGACCTGGAAGAAAACAAAATCATTACTGATAAAGTTAGCAGATGACAAAAATATGAGGAGTGATAAATAATGAAGAGGACAGATTACTGATTCTGCACAATCTGGATTGCCTAGTAAACTAGGTGAAAGCAAGCAATATGCATTTTAATACAGCTAAAAATAAATGTATACATCTAGGAATGAAGAGTGTAGGTCATACGTACACGTTCGGGGACTTTATCCTGGGAAGCAGTGATTCTGAAAAACATTTGGGGGTTGTGGTGAATTATCAGCTGAACATGAGCTCTGAGTATAGTGATGTGGTCAAAAGGGTAAATGCAATACTTGGATGCATAAACAGATGAATCTTGAGTAGGTGTAGAGAGGTTAGTTTACCTCTGTATTTGGCACTAGTGTGACAACTACTGGGATATTGTGTCCAGTTCGGGTTTCCACAATTCAAGAAGGGTGCTGATAAATAAGAGCAAGTTCAGAGAAGAACCATCGGAATGATTAAAGGATTAGAAAACATGGTGATTGAACTCCTTGAGTCTATCTATTTAGCTTAACAAAGAAAAGGTTATAGCATCTATAAGTACCTACACAGGGAACAAATATTAATAATGGGCTCTTCAATCTAGCAGAGAAAGATATAACACATCCAATGGCTGGAAGTTGAAGCATGACAAATTCAGACTGGAAATAAGGCATAAATTTTTATCATGGAGAGTAATTAACCATTGGAACAACCTACTATGGTCAGGGTGGATTCTCCCTCACAGACAATTTTAAATCAAGATTGAATGCTTTTCTAAAAGAGATTCTCTAGGAATTATTTTGGAAAACTTCTAGGGCCTATGTTATATGGGTGGTCAAAAGATCACAATGGTCCCTTCTGGCCTTGGAATCTATATTCTTTGGAAGTGAATAAGAAGGTATCCACACTAACTACCTTTATTGTGGCAGACTATAATTATTCCCAAAAGAGGAAGAAATGAACATTGTGTTTCTGGAGTTCTTTAATACAGCTCGTGAATACAGGTCACTGAAGAAGAGCTCTGTGTAAGCTTGTCTCTTTCACCTACAGTAGTTGGTTTAATACAAGATATTAACTCACTCACCTTGTATCTGTAAAACATGTGACACGTGCACTGGAAGATAATGTTCCTACATGTACAGATGAATTAATACGGGACATCCTAAAATATAATTAAGGACCAAATCCTTAGCTAATGTAAATCAGTGTGCCTCCATTGCCTTAAATGGAGTTATGCCAATTGATACCAGAAGAGGATATGGCCCGAAATCTACAGATATGTTTTAATTCATTTTACATCCATAACAACAATTCAGTACAAGTTAACAAAACAAGATACAAATTTCGCCCTCAGATAGGTGTGTAGAGCTGTCATGCAAGTCAATGGGAATTGGGCATAGATGAGTGGGCAGAATTTCACCCTATGATAGACTTATAATACTTATTAATACCTGATTCTACTATATTATTGTAATCTAAATTTTTAATTAAATTGGGGCTTTTCCCTCAACCCCACATGCATTAGGGTCCGAAAAGTAAATGAATGGGACTATTCCTGTGAATAAGGTGGGTAGGTTTAGGCCCCAAATCTGTTATAAGTAAATTTCATTTGACTGAGGTATGTGTATCTCTTTTAGACACAGTGTTTTAAAAATGGAAGGCCAAATCCTCACCTGTTGCAAATCAATACGGAAGTCAATGCAGCTAGGGTAGGCTAGGCTAATTTACACCCACTGAGGTTCAGGCCATGAGTCATTAAAACGTTAAAAACTTATGTTAAGCCTTTACATTAATATTCCTGAAGGATACATGAGACAAGTTTGTACTTTGAGAACTATATTGTTTCAGTCTGTCTGGGAGCAGAACAAACAAGACATCATAGAATCGATTTTCAGAGAGAATGCAACCCATGAACCCGAACCAGAGGTGAAAGTAAACTGGTCTGGTCCAGTATGGTTTACCGGTAAGAAAGCCACTGATGAGGACCAGTAAGTCCCCTGACCAGAACATATTTATTTCGGGGAGAGGAAGGGAAACCTTAACACCATAGGAAAATATGTGAAGATACCATACATTTTCAGATCCCCATATATTTTCCATACCTACGAATTTCCTTTGCACATGAATGTAATGAAGTTTTAGAGTACTGTAAGATAAATAACATGCACATGATATAATCCTTCTAGAGTCCTTTTGCTTTCACAAGCAAAAAATAAGTGTCTCCAGCCTGCTCCTCTAACCAGTCGCTCTTTCATTTTTGGCAAAGACTTAATCTTTCTCCCTCTAGTAGGAAGCATTGCAAATTATTTACTACTTTCTTAGAGTTTTTGAGAAGTACACCATTCTGAAATTTAATTATGCAAATACCAATGCATTATTATTAATTATAACACTTGTTTTCGAAATCTCTTTCAAGTGTTGCTGTTGTAGAAGCACTGGAAGGCAGAAAAAAAGTAAAAAGTTAGTTTCATATGATAGGTATTATTTATGCTTTGAGTCATTACTCTTGGAGGTGCGTTTTGACTTTCCTTGAGGCAAAATAATAAAATAACATTATTAATAATAAAATAAATGAATAAGTAATAAAATCTTGCATTTGCACAGTAGCTTTCATCTTCAATGATTCCGAAGTGCTTTACAAACTATGGACCAGATTTACCTGTTGTGGGGGAGGCGGTGAAGTGCTAGCATACCTAGCACCTATGCTAAGTGTCTCATGCCCACCATTGCCATAAGGGATATGTTGGAAGGGGGTATCAGTGTATGTGTGTGCTCCAACAGCTCTCAACTACAGTATGGTCCCTTGGGGATCCTAGCCATCTGTTGGAAGTTAGAGCAGACTCTAGGGGTCAGGGCCAGAGCAACTGTGGCTTGAGAATCCTATAAATCCAGAAATCCTACAAATGAAGCTGAATGCTTCTTTGTTCAGCAAAGTAAAAGTGGATTGTGGAATTTGTCAGAGGTTCTACTCACCATGAATAAGCTATATGCCCCTGCTTTCCTGTGATCTGGAGACCCCTAAGTCAATTGCATAGCATCCAAATATTGTTAAACAGCAAGATAGTGTTTTAATTGACCAAGCTGGGACAATCAGGACAGAGCACATAAAAATTTTGGCATTAAAAATTGAAAATCATATCATAGCATGAAATGTAGCTTGATTACCGAGAACATTCCTAGGACAAAGAATGGTGGTACCTTGTCAAGGGGAAAAGGGGAAGACTCCCTAATCTCTGAGAAATTCTTCCTGCTGCACTATTAGCAAGCAAATGCACATCTGAACCTGGTCACCACATCTAACGGTCACTATACTTGAAGAATTTTCTGGACTTTCTCATGCCAAAATAATTGGGAAAGACCTCTAGACAGGTCCATGGTTTTATTCCTGCTTCTCCTTTTCCAGTAGTTCAGAACACACCAGCATAGATAACAAAGGACAAACAGATGGATGTCTGATGATTGTTCCAGGCCAGGGTTTAATCGATAGTTCAAATCCTTATAGAGTCCTCTATAGGCCAGGTAAGCCTATCAAAGTAAATAATATACAAAGGGATTCTCTGTTGATCACATATCTACTGGCAGGCTATTCTTCTAAAAGATGGTCTTTTTTCAGAAAATCTCATAGACTTCTGTTTCTAGCTGGACAAGTGCAATTTAGTGACTCATACAACAAAGATATATGGGCTTAATCCAAACCAGGAGGGAAGAATTTATATCATGAGTAAGCCCCACTCATTGATTATCCAGACAAAAACCAAAGACAGTAAACCCATTACAACTATTAAGTTGAAAGCTTTAGTTTGAGTCTGTTTTCTCCCTGAGGTAATCAGAACCAGGAAATAGGGTATCCTAGCCAAGGCTACCTTCCTATCAAAACCTGTCAAGTCAATAGGATGTAAATGTTTTATTAAACCAGTTAGCCTTAACAGACAATTCTGCTTGCAGTATCAGAAAATTAGCTGAGAAATAGCATGTCTGCTAGCTTTATATCCGCCAGCAGCAGTGCAAGAGGAAGGGTGGCATGGTATGGTGTATTACCACCCTTACTTCTACACTGCTGCTGGCAGCGGCACTGAGGTGCTGGGGCTATGAACTGCCAAGCCTAGAGGTACCAGGGCTCAGCCCCTGCAACCACCAGCACAAGTTAAGCATTGTTTACTAGAAGACATATGACCTGGGTGGGTTGGGAAAAGCTCAGCCCAAGGAGCAAAAAGCAGGCTGTTTTCCCCTAACTTTGAGTATTTTGCAGCAGTCCAGCAGAGGAGGAGGAAGAGTCTGTGTGGGAGAGTTCTTCAAGTAAGAGGAGAGAAGATATTAGTGCAGTGCTTTTGATTTAGCAGATTGGGTAGAGTTGATGACCAAAGACTCAGCTGAGGCCTGGTCTAACTGCTGCTTAAGTCAATGTAAGTTACGTTGCTCAGGGGTATGAAAAAGTGAGAGTTTACATTACCTAACGTGGCATCCACACCGTGCTATGTTGAGGTGAGATGCTCTCCCACCGACTTAGCTTCCGCCTGCTGGGAAGGTGGAGTACTGAAGTCAAAGGGAGAGTGCACTGCTATCAATTTATCATGTCTTCACTGGACCCGCAGCATCAATCGCAGCAGTGCCGATTTAGTGTGCCAGCGTAAACAAGCCCTGAGACTCAGGGTCTCCATGTGCTTTTCTATTGAAGTTGTGTTTGAAGCAGTAGGAGAGGTAAGATTACATATGCACACACACACACACACACACACACACACGGTGAGGTGTAATACAAACTCCTTATCAGAAGACTGCATTATTTACAAGTCTCCGTTTTTACAGAAAATATTTTCACACTTTTTATATGGCTTAATATTTTTGTTTATTGGGACAGCTTATTGAATCCCTGTGCCTTTGCAGACAGACTGCTTTAGTGCTGCAAGTCCAAATGTACAGATCTCAGATGGAAGGAAAAATTGAGACTCCCATTTTAGAAACTCAAAACTGTTCTGAAATAACAAACCCAATAATCATGAGATTATTTACAAAAGCTAGCTCATGACTACTCCCATCTGATGAAAATTCTGCTTTGCACCCCAAAGGCCTGAGTATAGGTGAACACTTACTCACCCAACTAGTCCCAAAATCTCAGGAACCACTAAAGGCTATTTGCAGCAAAAGTTGTTCAGTCCATGAGAAAATATTACACTGGTCTGAGGTGCAAAAGAGGTAACTTTAGAGAGAAAACAAAAACAAACAACCTTTGTTGTGGCTTCCTAAAAAAAAAAAAAAAAAAAGAGGTGTCTGTTTGAAAGCTGGCTTTAGAGGTTTGAAATGCTAAACTGTAGAGAAGAGAGATGAGTGGGCAGTAGAGCTGCTTGGGGGGAAAAGGGACATTTTCCATCACATTTTACAATTTTTCAACCAGAGATCACATGTATGACAATATCAACAACAAGTGGCCTCATCCCAGGCACCCCCTCATGACCTCCAGGCAGCCCCTCACCTCAGTTTCCTCAAACTCAAAAAGAGGCTTTTACAAATCAAGTAACAACCATAATTACATTATAAGGTCAAGTCATTTCAGCCTTCTTCCAGTCAGCCTCTAACAAGGCAGGTCTTTTATATTTCACAATGAAGAGTCCTAGCTTATAAGGGTGTCTGTCATTATTTCACATATGCAAGTAACACCTTTTGGGGTCATTTTCTCTTGTAAATAAGTTTTCAAAACTGCACCAGTATATGCTTTAGTTTGACATTTTGGAACAGTTCTCTGTAATCCCATGTTGATATTACAGTTGGATTATGGGCATGGATCCAGCTGATCCAGCTGAACCTGGATCCATGCCCATTTTGAAGGTATTAAAAATCAAAAATATTAAACCATATAAAACAGGCTAAAATACATTCTCTAAAGTGTCCTAAGCAGCTCTACTATTCACTCACCCCTCTGCCCTACAATTAAATTGTAGCATTTCAAGCCTCCTTAGGGTTTGGTTTGTTAACTTAAAGGTCAAAAGTAAACAAATCTCCCCCCCCCCACCTTTAAGTTGAGCACAGTCTCTCCTCTTCTGGTCTAGTCAGGGTCCTTCCAGCTCTTAACAGGCTTATTCCCAGCCCTTCCTACTGGAACAATTCCCCTTGTCTCAGGGTCTTCCCTGCACAAATCTCACTCTAGACTTCCACTTCTCTCTGGGGTTTCCTGCAGCCTTTATAGGAGAAACAACTCTATGCCCAGCTGGTTCTAAGGAAACCTCACCCCTCATCCCAGGTGTGGCAGGCAGGGCTAATTGAATGGGGCTGGCCAACACCAGGCCACTCTGCTACAGGCAGCCAAAGGTGCATAATAAATTAAATGTAATCACATTGCTGCACCGTGTATGTGGAATAAATGTATATGCATATGTGTATTCAGGTAAATAATAGTAGTGGCTATATGGCAGTTTGGCCCTAAAACTGTGCAATAGCCAATGCTGAGATTCTGTGCATTGTATGCCACCTCTACAGTGAGTGAGTTAGCTGTTATGTTAATAAAAATATCCAAGTTTCATGCTGTGGTAAATTTATGATGAAGTAATAAATGAGAGCACTTAGATAAATTAGCATAATTGTGGATGGGAATGATTCCAAACCAAACTTCAAAGTGCAGCACACTTCCGTGCTTACAATAGATTGACAAAAAAGGGACACATTTTTAATGACATTTGTAGTAAAAAATGTGCCCCTTTTTATTAAAAAAAAACTTCAAAACCAGCTCCAGTTGCTATAACAATTTCCTCTGCCTTTCCCTTTCCCTTCGGCCATCCAGCTTGATACATATTATTAAAGAAGAAATAGAGAAAGTACGTTTTTTTCCCCCTGACTTCCCCAAGCACTAAATACATTCCTCCTTCCTGTATACCGAGCATGAAGCCCTCGGTACCTCCTGGCAATAGCTCTTCAAATACACATTAGGCTGGCAGCTCAGCTCCTCCGAGTCACAGGCTCAGGTAACCCCTGCAATGGATTTTGTTTTCTCCATGGAAGAGTAAAATTAGGATATAAAAGGAAAAGGAAAATTATCCCTGTATCCTGTGAAGCAGCCATAATACTATGACAAAAGGCTCACCCTTCAAAATGGGCATAGATTCAGGTTCAGGTGTATCTGTAATATCACTATGGGATTACAGAGAACTGTTCCAAAAAGTCAAACTAGAGTATATATCGATGCCATTTAAAAACTTATTTACATGAAAAAATTACTCCAAAAGATATGTTATATGCATATGTGAAATATGACAGACATCCTTATAAGCTCTTCATTGTGAAGTGTAAAAACCTGCCTTGTTTGGTAGAAGCTGACTGTGGAAGATAAGGCTGAAGTGGCTAGACATTGATACCCTGCCAATTGTATCCCCCAGTGGGTGGTTCAAATTCAAAAATACAGCAGCTGCTGAAAATATATGAATATATTTTTCAAGATAATGTGGAAACTTTTACAGATTTTAAAATCCAACTGGTACTGCATGGTAACCCAAATTTTAAAGGACCAACAAACACATCTTTGCTTGCAGCCCACTAGCGAGACTGAGTTACAGGTACGAAGATTGTTGTACACAAGAGGTGTGATTTTGATCTCACTTATACTAGTGTATATTAAAAGTAAGCCCACTGAAGCCCATGGAAGTACAATGCTGTAAAACCTCTATCCGTGAAAACAGAACGGGGTTCACCAATTCAAATGTGAATGAGCTAAGTTCACTGACCCTGACTCTTTACATCACTGTAACTGAGATCATAGAGAGTAATTCAGTTAATCAGATCAGAAACTGACCCATTTTCTGTAGAAAACAGATTAAGGAAGCAAAAAATTGTGGGGACTTTAACATTATGATCAAGCTGGTATTCTGAATCAGTCTCTACTGACCTGTGCCTGGAAAACATGGCTGATGCTTTGACAGGGAGATAATATTAAACCCTTAACATCAAGATGGGCTTGTATAGGTACAACAGACTTGTTTTGCATCCACACCTTGCATTTGGCAGTAGATTAACCAATTATTACAGAAGACAGCATAGACAATATGATGATCACTGAAAAAGGAGATGCAGAACATTTGATTAATTTAGAGATTTTTTTAAATGCTTCCAATAATTTGGTCTTCAAGAAAACTTGGAGACATTAATTTTTCAAGGATGACATTACTTTGTGTATACAAGATTGACAAAAGAAGGCTACACACAAGTATAGACAAAATGTTAGGTCACCATCAAAGCTCCAGGTTATGAGATGGCTTTGCAGAAGCTTGACAACAGTTGACACTTGAAGTAGTTCTGAAGCATTGTGACCAACCCACATGTAGAATTAGTCGGACCTATAGTCTAAGGCCTTGTCTACACTGCCACTTTACAGCACTGCAACTTTCTTGCTTGGAGTGTGAAAAAACACACACCTGAGCACTGCAAGTTTCAGCACTGTAAAGTGGCAGTGTAGACAGTAGCTGTGCTCCCAGCGCTGGTAGCTACTCCCCTCATGGGCTGGGTTTGTTTACAGTGCTGGTGCTGCGATTACACAGCCTCGGCAATGCTTTAACGTTGCTAGTGAAGACACAGCCTAAGTGTTGTTTTTTTCCCATACTCAGTGACAGCATAGAGAAGCCAGTTACACTTACCTCATGATTTTTGTCATCATCAGAAGAGAATTATTCATTGATAGACATAGATGCCTTTGTCTTAGTTTAGGGTGTGAAGAAATTTCACACTTTACTGCATGGTCGACATTTTGCATTTTTAATTGACTAATTTCCACGCTTATTAGGAGGTACAATGGTGTGACTGCCCTTAACATTAATGCTGATGGATTGTTCAGCCTACTGTGAAAAGAGTGGGTAATGAATAGACCAAGTCAAATATTTTTATATATCCCAACTGGATTTTTTAGCTGTACCCAGGCCAATGATTAAAAAAGAAACCTGAAAGAATCTTGACTTTGCCAGTGCTTATGAACTAGTAATGTCTGGGTGGACCTCTGAACACAGACAGGTGGTGGCCTCCTATCATCATAGACATGAGTTAACTACCTACCTGTATTGTTTCCTGTGATGAATGATGTTAGTTGTATACAAAACATTACAATCACAAGTGTGATACCAGCTGCTTGAAAATCATGCAGACATAATAGGAATGAAAACAATGTCCAAGAGCTGTATCCAGTGGCCATGCTTTGATCAGCAGATTGAACAGACAATAAAGCATTGTGTTGGCTAGATGTGCTCTGAGACTATCCCAAAAGTGGGAAATGCCTAAATCATATGTACATTGTTGTACCCATGTTTAAATCTACATGTAGAGAAATTGAGAGAGATTGTTATTGTTACTGCTTCTTTAATTACCTGGGTAACAGTTCTGATACTACAGTGATGGGACACCTAAGCAGAGTACCTTGCATAGAGGGATAATACTAATGACAATTCCTCTTTTTATTACTGTTTCCTAACAAGTTAACATTTGGAATTGTTCTAGTACTACTGATAGTGTAAAATAAAGCAAAATGGGATTGAGGGAAAGTTATTATTAAGAATAAAATCGACTGTAGTGTAAACTACCTTAAGACCTAGAGAGTTAGCTGACACGCTAATGAAGCCATCTAGTGGTGCCGTTGTGGTGTTCAATCTGTGATAAAAGACCATGTTTACACATAAATGATATGTGTCATTCTATTTTGTTTGCTCTAAGTGCAGTGATTTAATTATAGAGAATTGAAATGCATCCACATCACTTTATGTAGGCTTAAGGTACTTCCCTTATTAATCATTGTGTCTACGCAGCTCTGCGCTCATTCAAATTAACCACTCTGCATTCTGGGCAGATATCCCATGCTGCAATGTTCTCCCACTCAGGTCTGTGCTTGGTAATTTGTCTCACAGTGCATTGTGGTATGTCTTCTGATTCAGGTGTGAAGTAATACAGTGAGGGGTACTAGTTGGAGTGGGTCCACACAAAACTTAAAGTGAACAAACTCATTGCAAAATGGAGTTACTCCAGTTCCAAGGAGTATTACAGTGATCTAAGATGTTTGGTTTAAAAATAGGTTGTGTGTGGACACACGACACATTAAGGCAAACAAACTATAGTTACTCTGAGGTAACAAGGCCCAATAAATGATTGAGATGTGTGCATCTCTTTGCTGAATCTCTGTTTCACCATGTTAAATTTTGCTCTGAGGAAGACCAAAATATATACACCTGCAAAAGAAATTAAATAAATATGGAACCTGACTGAAACAAGCTGTGGTTTGGGGGGGTGGGGTTGTTTGTTTTTGTTTTTACTTTCATTGATTGCTAATGGTGCCCCTGGCAATGGTGAGTGCAGAACTGTGAAATGCCAGATGCTTTGTCCACTTAATGAACTAACAACCTGCAACTTTTTAAAAATGAAGCTGTTTGAGTTTTGCATAATTTATTTCAAGCCATTAATTTATATTCTGATTTTGCAAGCTTAGTACTTAAAAATCACTAAATATATATCTTATTTCTTGAAAACTTGTTTAGTGTTGCTTGCAGTATTATGACAGATCAAAATTGTATTCTAATTTTAAATATATGATATATATTTCTGGAAGATTTCCCAGAATATACATCTGCTACTTTGACTTACAAGTCAGAGAAAGAGGCAGAATTTGGTTGCAGTGAAAATGATTTTTACAAAATCCTCTTTTTTTAATCTATGTGCCATATATTAGCTGATGATCCATCTGGAAAGTTGTGTATGCCAAATACTTGATGTGCAAAATATCAAAGAGTATTTTCTCTGAGTGATAATTTATTTTTCTCCATTCTCTGCACTGTCCATCATATAACAATAGTAATTTATCTCACACTAACCTTAATTCTGCAAAGGCAAAGTTAAGGTTGCACATTTAACTTTTACATGTCTTTTCCAGACTTTTGAGGACTTAACTCTGCAACCATAATAGTCTCTTAACATAGCTTCTTAGATAAAAATACTAGGTTTTTCTTAGCTTTACAACTTTAATGCTCTCAACATTGTTTTCTTGGAGGAATATATATAATTAGTAATAGGTAAAATTTATTCTTCTCATTCCTTTTATTCTTAAAAATGGTCAGATCAATTTTGCTCATATTTTTCAAGAAAGAAAGATTCACCTAGGACAAAAACAAAGTTTGGAGTATTTTAGCGCTGATAGCAAAAGTTTCAGAAAGCTCCAAGTAACTGAAAACAGATTAAAATAGAAACTGTTCTGCGTCTTAAGTGTAGTGAAATAATACAGTGAGAAATGTCATGAACAGAGTCATTCCTTTACAAACCTAAAGATACTAGCAGAATCTGAGCAGTCTTTTCCATTAACCTGGTTGGAGCATCAGCATACAAATCTGAATCTAGTCTAATGTCAGTAGGTGTAAGGTCTTGTTCATAGAAAATTCATTGCTTTGCCTGTTGAATTTTAATGGAAAGTAATTGAAATAATTGTTCACTTCCAATGGTCTTATAGTTTGCTTTTCTTGATGCATATTTCTTATCCCATAGATGCAAAAAAAAAAAAAAAATCATGAGTACATGCAGTAAGTCTCATAAGCATGGTTATTCTGACAACTATTAGAATGAGACTCTTCCCCAAGCAGAGCTTTCGATTGCCTAGAGTGGCAGAAAAGCCAAAGAATCCATGAAGTCCACCAGGGACATAGGCTGGCAATAACTATTTTATGCACTGAGATACTAATGTGATGAGTGGCAGTATAAAACGCTAAAATGGATTGCTAATCTTGCCCAGTGCATCTCTGCAGCATGACAGATGTGATATATATTGATAAATCTGGATCTTATCACTCCAGGAACTGGTACAAAAATGCTGAAGGTGGACTCTAGATTTGTAGTGAGAATGTCTCCTGGTGACATTGTCTCCATGCACTGGCTACTTTGATGTAATCACCAAGTACTATTAACATGGATTTATATAAAAATCCTGCACTTCCTCTTGCTATTCAATTGGTCCATCTGTGAACCCTGGAAAGTTCAGAAAAGAACTAAAAAGCTATAGAATGATGAGGCAGCAAAATGCTTGGACTTTGTGCCCTTTGGCATACCGTCAGCAAAAATAACTTAAGGTCTAATCCTTCACATTAATGTTAATGGCAACACCCTCATACCCTTTGTATTTGGCTTGGGTTGCAACTGCTACTGGAATACTGTGTCCAGTTCTGGTCTCTACCCTTCAAAAAGAGTGTTGAAAAATTGGAGAGAGTTCAGAGAAGAGCCATAACAATGATTAAAACATTGGAAAACTTGCCTCATAGTGATACACTGTAGTTTGAGATCCTTGAGTTTGTCAAAGAGGAGGTCACCGCACCTACACAGAGAACAGAAATTTGGAAAGAGAGGGCTCTTCAATCTAGCAGTATAACAAAATCCAATGGCTCAAATGCAAGCTAGACACATATATCTAGTAAAAAGGAACAGAATTGTAACAGTGAGAGTAATGAACCACTGGAACAATTTTCTTATGTTTGTGGTGGATTCGCCACCATTTGGAGATTTTAAAATCACAATTTTTTTTTTTTTTTTTAAAAGACCTGCTCTAGTTCAACCATAGCTATTGCACTTGAAGCAAGAAAAATTTCAGGAAAGTCTTATGGCCTATGTCATGTAGGAAGTGTAACTAGATGATCACAATTGTCCTTTCCTTCTGGCCTTAAAATCTATTAATCTATTCACCTCAATGGCTGCAGGAATGAGACCTCTAATGGCCCAACTTGGCCCAAGATATGCACCCAAACACCTTTTAGTTTCAGTAGGTGTGCTGGATGCATATCAGAAGGCAGGCTCATCCCCTAAAAATGTGCATTTTCATTGTTTGTTTCTTACTCGGCATGAATGTCCCCAGCAACTTCCACATAATACGGCATTGAGAGTACTATACCTTTAATCAAATAAATGTGCAATTCAGTCCACGCAGTCCAAGAATAAACATTAGGTTTTTTTTCTATCCTCTCTTCAATGTTTGCTTTTCTGTCTCTGGGTCAAAACTACCATAAACAAGTAAAGGGTTTAATAGGTGGGGGATCAATCTAAAATGTTAAAAGGGCAAAGCATAATTAAGCTGCGGAACTCAAAGTGGAAGCCTTAGCCTGTTAATAGGACAGCTCCCCTATTGTCTCAGATTTATGGAAAGAAAGAGAAGATACAAGGGATGTGGTTTAACTAGGCTGCAACTTTATTAATTTACTTCAGCTGGGAAATATCAACTAATAATTCATTCAATGCACATCATCATTCCTTCCTTAATTGTTTCCACCTGGTGGAGGGTGGCCATCAGCTCCCACCTCTCCACAGTTGGTGCCAGCCCATGGCTAAGACCCTAACACCCTCTCCTCATCTGAGTGTTAAGGGGCTGCCTACAACACTACCAGACTCTAGGAGTCCCAACCCATTCCCCAGATTCTTTAGAGGATGTACACTGGTATATTAGGGACCAGTCCCCCCATGGAATGAGTACCTACAATGGACACCTGGCACTTACTAAATTGCAACAATTTGATTTGTACCTCGTGACCTACTCACCAGATCCCTAGCCTGCTGTGGGAGAGGAAAAAACCCCACCCCACCCTGTCTGGCAGTCAGGAAAATGTCTTCCCAGTCCCCATAAAGGTGACTAGTGCAGTGCCCTGAGCAGAACAAAAAACAAAATAACAACAACAAAAAACAGGCCTTTACTAATTGGGAGAGTGAAAGCTGCTAATTGGGCATGAGTGGGGGCACACTCTGGATGGACAGGTTCTATATAACCCTCCCCATGTGTGCAGGAGCCATTACCTGAGTCCTACTGGCCAACCCATGAACTCAGGGGATGCCTTTCACCCCACTTAAAGGAGCCACTATGCTTTTTTCCTTCCAGTCCAGAAAAAGTCCCCCTACCTTGAGGTTGTGGGGGTTGCATTTGGAGATTGAGTGCAACCTGAAACTCATTCAGAACTTGCTGGAATACAACCCTTGTTATGTTAGCCCTAGAATGTTTCAGTAATTTAATAAAGTTTACAGACATTCATGGGGTTTTTTTGGTTTTGTATTCTTACACAAGTTTCAGACATCCTATAAATTCTGTCAGTGCAGCATTTGAAAGAGAACATTATAGCCTGCACTACAACTACTAGAGGCCTCATGGAAGTTGTAACGCTGTTCAGAAATGTTAATTTCAATATGAGTGTTTATGTACAGCCTTAATTCTAGCTTAGATTTCCCCCCCAGGATATATAATGCTGACCTCTGTGTCTGCACCTTGAAATTCTGGTCCCCACAGAGTAATGAGAATATAGAAGAGAAACTACAATGAAAGGAAACCATAGTGACACAAAGATTGGAGGATAAATCTTACAAGGAGAGACTGAGGGAACAAAATTTATATAATTTAGAATGGTGAAGACTCGGGGGATATCTTTTCTTTCTGACAGTCTACAAATGTCTTCAAAGTGATAGCATATGTGATAAAAGGGAATCATTCACAGCCTCAAGATATGATATGCCAAGAAGCAATGGCCTGAAGCTAAGAAAAGAAAAGTTTAGACTAAATATTATTAGGAAAAAAGTTATTGAGCAAGAGCAACTGGATGATGGAATAGCCTGAAGTACAAAGGGAAGTTGTGGCACCCTCACAATGCATATTCAACAACAGATTAGATGAGACATTAGTATGTACGATATAGTCTTGAAAAATACAAGGGTCAGACTAAATGAAACCACTGTTCATTTTGGCCATGCTGTATTAGTCTTTTTCTGAAAAAATGTTATTCACGCACACATGCACACTTCAGAAAATACATCTTTGTTTAAGTTGAAGAAAAGTAAAAACCCATATTATGCAATGCAATGTAAACCATATTAGCATTTTAATACATTAATAACTGAATTGCTCTCCCTGATTCTTAGTTATAATGATAAAGCATCAGGGCCAGCTCTAGGCACCAGCCCAGCAAGCAGGTGCTTGGGGCGGCCAAGCAGAAGGGGCGGCATGTCGGGCTGTTCGGTGGCGGGTCCCTCTCGGAGGGAAGCACCTGCTGCCGAATTCCCACCGAAGAAGAAAGCGGCACGGCGATCGCAGCTTTTTTTTTTTTTTTTTTTTTTCCCCGCCGCTTGGGGCGGCAAAAACCCTGGAGCCGGTCCTGTAAAGCAATCATACAGCAACAGTGTATGGGTAAGAAATAGTACAAATGTGAGTCCTTCCATTTTGTAGCAGTTGGTTAGAGTGATAGAGAGAAAAGAGCTTCAGTTAAAGACCAAAATTAAATATTAGAACATACATGAAGCTAAAATGCCTCTGTCATAGGTAACTTACTTTTTTTAGAAAGAAACAGAAGCAGACAAGCTGGTAAGTCAATTATATTGTAACTACATGCTTACTGTCCCAGAAGTATGACTAAGAATAGAGTGAACCCAGATACTAAATTATTCTGATCCCTAGAAATGCTACGGTAACTTCAAGTCAGGTTTGAATTCCTGTGGCTGGATAGTTTAGGAAAGCTTTCATTTCCTCTGCACCTGTTGTACATGTGAGATGGATACCTAAAGGTCTTCATCGTTGGAGATTTTAAAGAGCAGGTTTACAAACACCTGTCAAGGATGGTCTAGATAATACTTAGTCCTGCCATGAATTCAGGGGACTGGACTAGATGACCTCTCGAGGTCCCTTCCAGTCCTATGATTCTATGATCTACGGATCAGTAACTTATGAAAAGAAGATACCTCAAATTACAGAATGGTTAAAGGCCACATTGCAATATCCTTACTCATGTACCTCACATAGTACCTTAAATCAATATGTTCTCATTCAGTCACTAAGAATACTTGTGGAGTAAGGCACTATTCATAGTAAGGATATCACAATCTGATTCTCAAGCAGTTACAACTGCAGGTACACTATCACAGACTGAGTATTTCAAGTCTGATGATATGCTGTTCTTGTGGGACCTGATTCAGGAACATACTTAAGCACCTGTGTAAATCCATCCTAAATCAGCAACATTATAAGCTTAAAGTTTAGCACTGTCCTAAACAGGGATGCTTTCCTGAATGGGGGTCATAATGAGATAATTAAACAAAAAGAAGTAAACCCTATTCTTATGACAATCACTTTAACAAGAAAAGAAAAAAATTACTCACTTGGGTAATAAATTTTTGGGTAATAACATAGGCTGTAAAAGTCCCATCTATTTCCAAAGGAAGAGAAGATGCCTCAAGTATATCTCCCCTTGTTAGGGGCTATAAGAGGAGAATCTGCCATCTTTATGGTATAACTACATGTCATAGGCAGTACAGCCCCTTTGGGATGCACATGTGAGCTCTAGCAGTCATGGTAATTCCATATCCCATCATTCATAATGAAGGGAGGTACCATTGGCCTTGGTAATAGAATTCAGAGGAGTTACCTCAGGAGTGCAAGGGAAGGAGGCAGGACAATATGGTGAAACTTTCATCACCAGTCCTGTGCTCTACCTCTTGTGTAGATAATAGGTGGCTTTATCCTCCAAGGACTGTCAATCCAGCACCTTTTGTGAACACTAGAAAGAATCACAAATTAATGCTCCATTTATACCCCTGAGTTTCATCATTATATCACAAGAGTTCTTGACAGTTATTTTTATCTACATTCTGTTGTTTTTCTTATTGCTTAATACTTTATAAGATTCCAAAAACTATAACCTTATGCTCCGTACAATACAAGCAATAATTATTCACACTTAAAAATGGGATATTTAAATCAGATCCCCTTTAGCCCAGTAATATTTAACAAAGTTCTAGCCAAACAAACCATCAGGGAGAGGAGTTTTTTTATGTAAAGATCTTTACGTCCGTGTAGTAGTCCTACATCAACCTGTTACTTTAACTATAAATCTGGTTCTGTGTCCTTTGGTATCCATTGTATTTATTCATAGTCCTTATTATGGGAGCACGCATGGACAACCCTCACAATATTAATATAAGCAGTGACAAATAAATATTCATGAAACTCACCATTAACTACTTAAAAAATAATGTTCAATTAAGAACTTGACATCTGCCCTGCAAAAATAATTTTATTACCATATGAAAATGACCTCCAGCTTTAAACAGACTTCTTCCAACTTTGGTATTAAAATGTGAGACCTAATCCTCTTCCACATAATACCTAATTAAAACTGCTGTATTATCAATGTGTTACAGATATGAAACAGAAAGTCTTATGTGGCCGACTTAGGAGGGAGCTTCTATTAAAAAAAACCCTCTGCTTTATTTAAAGGGTCCATACCATTTTTACTCAAACAAAAAAATCCATTTTAATACATTTTCAAATAAACTTTATGGCTACAAAAAATGTCATTTATACATAATTTAAGAATTAACTTGCTCTAGAAATCATCTAGAGAAAAGTAATCAACAAGTGAGGCATTACTGTAAAATTACTCAGTATCTGTAATAATACTTGTAGGATCATTAAGGTAATAATTAAACAATAATGTAAGCCTAAACAGGAAAACTAACTAATACACCTTCTTTTCACTTTGCTCCCCTTCAGTAAATTCTTCCAGAATCACGCATTAAAGAATCTTCATTAGTGGCTGATTTGCCTTGGCGTTTTTTCCTATCTTTTTTTATTTGTGCTTGCAAAGCAGCATTCTCTCTATACTTATGCTGATTTTGCCTTTGCCATTGAGTGCACCATTTGTTTGTTTATTTTCCTCCTTGCAGCTCCACATTCGTGCCAGACAATTCCCATAATTGTACTGAAACTACATGGTACAAAATTAAAAACACACTAACATACATAGAGCTGCTCTCCTTCTCCACTATCTATACCCCGTCTGCTGATGCTGTCCTATGAACATTTGTTATGTGGTTGGATGCTGTGATCACTGTTCATCAGGGGATTATGATAATGGAGGTAAGTGGGCGCTGTAAGAAGGAACATGGGCAAGTCCTCCCTCCCCCAAAATTCTTGACAATGTCTTTTCAAGCAAGCAATTAGAATTCTGTATAGTTTGTTGCACTGAGCAATCCCTTCACACTTTTTTGAGCTAGTGGTGTGACCTAGGACAGGAAGCCGGAAGCTCTTGAATGCTAATCCCAGCTCCCACACCAATTTCCTATATAACCTTGGACAAATCATTGAACATGTTTGCGTCAGTTACCCCATCTGTAAGTAGGGTTAATCATACTTATTCACAGATTTCTAAGGAATGCTGTGCAGATTAATTATTGAAATTGAAATCATCTGTGTGACAATACACCTCATATTCTTCATAGAGATATGGTTATGATTATAGCATAACTATGATGCATTTTATGCAAGATAGGTCATATAAGATATCATTGAAAAGGTTATGATTTACTGAATATGATTGTCCTATTTGTATTCATGTATCATTTTGGTATCTGAAGTTAGGAATATTGTCTATGTATCTATTACAAAATGCAATCAGTCTAGATGGCTGGCTGGGGAGGACCATTGGGGAGAACAATAGGTCTTAGAAGAAGCTAATCTCCCACCAGGGAGCCTTCCTGAGGATGCTACAAACAGCCCCCGAGTTATGGCTGCTGTGACCCTACAGGAACATGTGACCAAGTCACTGGTACTAGACTCCATCTTGGAATACCAGTGTTTTTCCACTGAAAGGCTGGGAACTAAGCCTGGAGACAAAGGGTTCCCACCATATGCAAAAGCTATTTAAGTCAGCAGGGGAGTGACATCATCGGGTGCTTCACTGACTCCCCACCCAAAGAGACTCCTGAAAACAACTCAGGAACAAGGACTGAACTGGGGGAAGGGTTGAACCCAGGCTAGAAGACTTTCTGGCCTATGAAAGGAATACCTGGGGTTTTAAGCTGCAAGCAAATGCAGTTTGCCTTTTAAGAAGCTCTGCAACCAGCTTAAATCATCATTTAGGATGAGAATTTGCTATTCATATCCAATATCTTTAGTATATTACGCTTAGATTGCATTTGTGTTCATTTGAGAGGTGATCTGTTTGCTATCCCTTATAATCACTTAAAATTTATCTTTTGTAGTTAATAAACTTTTTTTTTGTTTGTTTTCTTTAAAACCAGTGTGTGGAAATCATACTTGGGGCAGAAAACTGTTGCATATCTCTCTCCACATTGAGGGAGAGGGTGAATTTTATGAGCTTACACTGTACAGTTCTTTGTGCAGCGTAAGACAGTATAATTTTGGGTTTACCCGCCCAAGGAGGTGTACACCTGAGAAGCTGGTAAGTGCCCTAGTTGTATAGCCTTCCCATGCAGGGGCTGCTCAGAAAGCTGTTTGCATGTTACTACAGCTGGGTGTGTCCCTACTTGTGTGCTGGTCAAAGTGTGAGACCGGGAGCGTGTCTGCAGCTTGTCACAGCATTACAGGGTGAGTGGGAGCACAGGCTGGTGGGTCGGGAGGCTCAGTGGTACCCCAGTTCTAGGCAGCACCCCAGGGGGAACCCATCACAAGTTGGACTACTGAAAGTAAGCCCTGCTCTTTTAAAAAAAAAAAAAAGTCACACGTTCCTGGTCAAATCTATGTGATCTGCCATCCAATGAAAGCAAACCCCATTGAATAACACTACTTTTCAAGCAAAATCACCTTACCTATACATGCAGCTGTTATTGAAGTGCCTTGTCACTCTGCCAAGAGGTTGTAGTGGCTAGAGGCCCAAAAGAAGGAGTATAACACCAAATAATATAGATCAAGATAAATAAGCTGCTCAAGTCCCTCATAGCCGAAGGTCTGATGTGAAAGGAAGAAAGGATACACATCTACAGTGAAAATAAAACATAGGTGAGCCTTTATAAACTGACTGAGCCCGCAAAGGCCCATCTGGCTACCCACAGCTGAACAGGGAAGAAACTTCCACTCAAGGCTCTGGGCATTAATATTCTGCCTTCACGGAGGAGAAATATATTGTAGTAGCAGGGGTCTCCTCCCTTCAGATACAAGACCATATGGTCAAAAAAAAAAAAAATCCCACAAACTTGAATGCAGCCAGAGCCCTCACACACTTCAGCACTTGCCTCCCCAAAGCCAGTGACAGGCAAGTCCCCCTCACAAAAGAACAACTTTGTTTCAATTTCCATTTCCCCCGGTCTTCTCTCTTAAACCACATCCAACAGCTAGTTGGGGGGGGGGAAGAAGGGGAGGAGTTCCTCAGATACTTCTGCATGTCTGCAGCTGACTTCAGAAGGAGTTGCAGATATATCTAAGATCAGGATTTGGCTCAATGTACCCAGTGCAACTGTCTTCAGGGAGAGGAGAGTTCATTTACATGGTAGATTCCCACTCAAACCACAAAAGATGATATTCACAAACGAACTGATTTTTTGATTAATCACCTGGATATGTCTTGAGGGATTTTTCATTTCTTTTCATAAGTATTTCCTTAGTTATGCTGAAGATAGAGCTGATGACAAGAGTTAATGGAGAAGGGAAGGGCATAAATGACTTTACTCCTCCTTTCTACTCCCCTTCAATTCTAGAGGCTTCTGGGGGTCAAGTTGGCCCCGTGTCCATTAGAGCAGCCACAGGGCTGCTTTAATTTGTGCTGGCAAATAAAGCTTCCTTCTTGAGGGACTGCTCCACTAGCCAGGATGACCAAAGTCTCACTCCCTGCCATCCTCTTTTGGCCAGAGGATTTGGAGCTGAGGGAGAGCCTACACCAATTCAGGATTCCTCTACAGTAAAGGAATACTCAGGTGCTGTCTCACAGCAGACTTAAATCCCCCTTGTGCCACTGAAGTGGCATAAATGTGATTTAATGGTAACTGAGGATCTGGTCCAATGTATTCAAAATAATTTTACAATAACAGTTTCTCCAGCCTATTGATGATTGAGCATTTTATAGGAAAATAGGCTTTGCCATGCCAGATCAGAGAAACAAACGGGAGTCCTAGTTGTCATGTTGTCTCCAGATTAGATTAATTCCTCTTTCAGAATCAACAGGTAAGAAAAACTCACAATGCACTTAGACAACTGAGTAATGCTGTACATGGTGGGAAAATGCCTTTCTCGACCTTGAAGCAATCAGTTTATGACCTGAGGCATAAGATTGTTTACAATTTCCTTAGCACTAATGTTATTAGTGTACATGGAATTATCCAGCCCTATGAAAATAAAGCCAAAGTATCTGTCTGAATTACACTGTGATTTTACCGCTACAATAAAAAAAGTTGAAAAAACTCCATGATAGTTCTTTGTTTGTTTGTTTCTTACACAGCACTACAGTTCATGAAATTGCCTCAGTATAGTTTTTAGTATTCAAATAAATAATGCAACATCAATTCTAGATAGTCTGGCAAACTTTCAATTGTTTCTTTCAAAAGATGAAATATTGCTGCCACTTCTTCAAAACACCCACTTACATAGCTGGAGAACAGAACATGCTATCTGTACTTACAAAACATTTGTTCTGCATGTTTGACTTAAGATGTACTTAAATCTCCTACAGATTTTATGGATGACAGAGAACAATGCCCAGTGCTCAATAAATTCCAAAATGCATAAATGAAAGACTAGATTACACAAGCCAATATAGCAAACTTTTTATTACCTTGCAAAACTGTACTTCTTGCCATCTCTGTGGCAGACACAGAAGTTTAAACTTCTGACTGCAGTTCTCCGAAGAAGATGTGGCAGTGTATATAACACAGAGCAGCCTTTAAGAGCAGGATTTACAAAAATCTGTTAGCGTACCTGTTCCAATTAAACTAAGCGGTCTTTTAAGGTGTAAATTCTTAACAGGCAGGGTAATTAACCACTGGAACAATTTACCAAGGGTCATTGTGGATTCTCCATCACTGACAATTTTTAAATTCAAGATTGGATTTTTTTTTCTCAAGATCTGCTCTAGGAATTATTTTGGGAAAGTTCTGTGACCTGTGTCATACAGGAAGCCAGACTAAATGATCACAGTGGTCCCTTCTAGCCTTGGAATCTATGACTCTATGATTCAATAGGAGCAATTAGACCAATTCACACTTTTAAAACGATCACCCCATCTCTGTTTATAAATGGAACATATTGTCTTAGTAGCCACTCGCACTGTCTTGTGTGTTTGTCCAGCTGTGAATACTATCCATCTGTGACAGAAGCCAGCTTTCTCTGTAGGAAAGGTGTAGATATTAGAGGTGAAACATAAATGCCTGGGAGAAGAATGTGTTTTCTTATAATTCCTTTATCTTTTGAATCTCTCTCTAGATATTTATACCATGCTTATTTTCACTTGTTTTCATCTGAGCATCTACACCAAGGACTGCATAGCAGTAGAAATCATGTTGAAACCTCTACATTACATTATGGGCTGTGTATGAACACTCACTGCATATAACCAACCTGAAAGAAATTCAAAAATAGGAACCGAACTGCATAAACTGAATTTTTTCAAAAAAAGTGACCCAAAGTGATTGACTGATAAATTGAACCTATCAATCCTAATTGATTTCTGACACAATATACTCTCAGGCACCTAAAATTTAGTTTTCCTAATGGATTGTGTCTGAGATTTCTAAGCTTGGGGACTTCTCTGTCAGGCCCTCTGTGAAGTCAGCCTTATCATTACCAAGTAGGTTGACACAGGGTCAATTTATTGCACATCATCTATTCCAGCTGCTCAAAGCCAAATTGCTGTAATAAATATTAAAATGGAAGAAATACAATTTGAGGTTACAGTATATATAATTTAGGTTTGTGGGCTGAACTAGAAATGCTTAACTTCTGCATGGGGCCTTACGTGCGGGGGTTTTCCTGATACCCCATCTGGCCAACATACATATAAAACATCAGTAAGAGTTCATAAGACATTTTGAGCTACAGCACTATCACTATGCTGATGATACTTGCCTGTGTCTCTTCTCCAAACCTAGTTTCTGTGGCCCTTGTTTTCTTAGTGCCTAGATTTGACAGAGTCCTGGATGAAAGATCATACTTCTAAACTCCATCAAGACAAGCCTGAGGTGATGCTGGTAGATAGAAAAAAATACCCTGCAGAAACAATAGAGTTGATGATGACACTCCATTCCTTGGGGAGATATATACCCACTCTGTTCCTCACAGATTCACAATATCAGATTCTCATTACATTTATTCATGCTCTTGAATTTCCTTGTGGTAACACTGGCCTGGAAAAAAGTATACCTTCAGCTGTCCCAGAAACGGCAACCTCCCTCTAATGCAGATCATGCCATAGTTATCCACTTCTGTCTTGTATTACTGCGATGTGCTCTGCTTAAGGCTACTGCAAGGTCTTGAATGGCAGTTTCAGCTAGTGTCTTTTAGGTGGGACAAGCCAATATATGCACATGAGACCAGTATTTCATACCTTGCACTGGCTTCTTATACGTGTCTGCATGAAATTTAAGGTCCTTGTTATAATCCAGAAAGTTTGAGGCCTACTTATCATTGCCAGAACAGTGTAAAGGGGTCTTAGGGTAATTAAAAATCAGGCCCATAGATTTTGAGAGCACTGGGTCTGCCAGTGTCAATGTATGGTAGCTGGTAGTTGCACGACTGTATTGTGCAGAAGTACAGAAAAAGAACAAAAACTTTAATAAGTCTTTTCAAAATGTTCATCTAGAAGAATATGCGTGGGTACATAATCCATTCTTGTCTCACATGTTGCATACTTGACAATAGAAGACAAAGAATAGTTGATTGACATTTCAGGCAATGCAATGGG
The DNA here is from genome assembly GCF_028017835.1 of Emys orbicularis. Classification (NCBI taxonomy): domain Eukaryota; kingdom Metazoa; phylum Chordata; order Testudines; family Emydidae; genus Emys; species Emys orbicularis. Next base: position 89,053,139 of record NC_088687.1, on the reverse strand, counting down.
GGTGGGGAGAGTTGGGGGGAATTCACTGAAATTCTGATTATGTAGGAAGTAATAATACAAGCTCTAGCAACCGAGCTGTAAATGTGATTCCTCTATCGGCAACATCATACTTGTGTGAAACAGGATTTTCAGTGGTAGCACTGATAAAAATCAAAATATCACAGTCACCTTAGCATGGAAAGTGAATTGACAGTGTTTGGCTATCTTGAAAATGAAGCCACAGATGTTATGAGATGTTATGCTCAGAAAGCTGGCTAAACCATCTCAGTTACACAGAGCCTGATGCAAAGCTTATTGAAATTCATAAAAATCTTTACTTTGACTTCAGTGGGTATTAGATCAGGCTTATAGTTACAGAAATAGAAAAATCATGCAGTTTCTATTGCGCAGCATCTTCAAACTATTGTGGGGAGACACATGATAGCCTTTCATTATGTAGTGTATGTACCATAGTGCTAGTTTTATGGCACAACATGTGGTCCTATTTTATAAGTATAAATATTTGTAAGTACTCTCCCCAATAGTGTCATTTTTTAAAAAGGAAAATACAAAGATAGAATTATCCCGAGGTTCTGAGGTAGCATAGCAAACGAGACTATGTGAGTTCACCATCAGAAAAAAAAAAAGGACGATGTACAAAATATAAAATGTTAATTGTAAATTAGGTACAGTATGTAAAATATATTGTAATGTCTTTTAGGGCAGGGACTACTACTTCCTGTTTGTTCATAGACCTGGGTGGGAAATAGTTTTGACATCCCATGAACATTTTTGAAATTTCAGAAGTTTTACAACTCTTCAGGGGGAAAAACACAAGACCATTAGAATTGTGTGTGTGTGTGTGTGTGTGTGAAAAACCAGAGAGATAATCCAAATAAGGGACTTGAACCTCTATCTCCTGCATCCTAGCTGAATTCCCTAACCACAGATCTGTTGAGGTAAGTCCTGAGTTCATACAATCTCTTCTGTTGGAACTATTCCACTTTGTATAAATAAATATTTAGCCACTGGCCCAGAGAGATGGCACAAGAGACTGTCTTCAGTGGTTAGTACTCCCTCTGATGTGGAAGTCTCAGGTTCAAGTCTTTGCTCCAAAAATTATTTGTACAAAGTGAAACAGCTGTACCAGGAGGCTTTCAGAAAGACCCCTCCATACAAGCACACACATACACAAGCCTCACTGTTAGGGCAGTCAGCTGGGATGTATGACCCAGGTTTAAGTCCGTCCTTGGTTTGATTCTGTTCAGAGACTTGAACCTGGTTAGCACCAAAACCACGAGGCTGGTCTGGAGTTTCTCTCTGATTTTGACTAGAAATTCCATTTTGGACCTGAGAAACCTTTCCTGGCTAAAGCTGAGCTGAAATAGATCCATACTTCTGCAAAAAGTTTCAGTTGTCATGAACTGGCATTTCCTTAGGAAAAAATGTTTTGTCAAAATGTTTCTGACCAGCTCTATTTGTACAGTACTTTGCATATTGGAATCCTGATATGGACAGGTACCCTTAGGCACTACCACAGTACAAATAATCACTAATAATTGGCATGCATTACATAGGTAGGACTACTTTTTAAAGGTTAGTAAGGCTACATCTACACTACACACCACTTTTGACAGCATGTAGTCTATGTGTAGCGACACACCGCAATGAAAAGCACACCATGTCCATGCTGCGGTGTGCAGCTACACCCATCAGTGAAAGGCTCTGGCAGAAATGAGGCAGAGGAGAAAGACTTCAGAAGCTTCCCACTGATGGAGCCTTTTATTGCGCAAGGAAAGGATCTGGCAGGAGGAGGCAACAAGGAAAGGCTCCATGCCAGAGCCTTTCCTTGTTGCTAGAGCCTTTCCGGGCAGTGGGGAAAGGGCTCCAGCAGTGGGGAGGCAGTGGGCCACTACACTGCTAAAGATAGCAGCGTAGCTGGAGAAGCATAGCTTGGGCAAATAGAGAGCCCTGTAGGGTATGTACTCAAGAATATTCCATACCCTTCAGGCGTGTCTTTACTCTACTCATCTAAGCCATGCCTCACCATCTACACTGCTATTTGTACCCATGCTAGGGGGGGCTACACAGTGTTGCGTGGTCAGATTTGTTAAGGCCTGATGTCAAATAACTAACTCAGTTAAAGTTCTATTTAAGTAAGATGATCAAGCAATACTTAACACAGCACTATACAGAATACAGAAAAGGTACCAAATCTGAGACTGGAGAAGTGAGACAGCCTACATGAGCTCACTTCTGACTAAATTCCTAAAACTCGCCTCTTAGATACTGTTCAAAACAAAGAAAAATCTTTTCTCACGCTTGATCTTATTTTGAATAATTAAGCCAATGATATTTGTAACTACTTTAGCATTACTAGCATCATCTGTGACCACAATTACCCATTAATGCTTAGACATTAATCCATACATTAATGTTGTGCTGATACATTGATTATAGAACACACATGCTATAGCACATGTTCCTTTGCTATTTTGTCAATTACCAAGTTTAGCAATTACAGCATATTTCTGAGCATCCATTATCAATTACATCATTTTGTCCATTACAACATACATCTATAATAACATGCTTGTCTTTTATACTACGTGTGTTCATAGAAAAGAGACAAAGAAAATGAACTATTGACAGTGGACTTCTTTTCATGGTATCTGGTTTACATAATTGACATCTGTTCAATCATCCACTATTGTATCAATTACAAAATATATCTATAACCAAGTCATTATGAGAGAAATCATCTGTTAGAGTAATTCCTGATAAGCTAAAAGCATCCTTTGATAGATTATTATCTTATTAATCATAGAATCACCTGCCCCATATTAGTTACAAGTTGTTCCTATCTGGACATTTCTCTCGGGGTCAAGTGTTTAGAGTAAAAACAGACACGCAATCCATTATTTAACAACACTAAGTTTCAGCTAAAATTCAGCTCATTGATAACACACTGGGGATCAGCTGAATTTCAGAATAGAACAGAGTGAATAATAGAGTACAGACCCACCAGGACAAAGACATTCATTTATTCAAAACAAAACCCTCTTTAACATTAGCGTTTAGCTAGCACTTTGGCTAACACAGAAAAGCTTCTGGGATGTTTGGCCAAGAAATCATGAGCGTTTAATATGAAAAGAATAATAAAAGATTAATATTTGCTAACAGGTATGTACCTTACATGCTGCTGAAAGAAAAATGTGGTGTAGACACACCCTAAAACAGTAAAGATAATTGTTGCTACTGAACATATCTTCAACAAGTACAATCCACTGTCTCCATAACATTTTTCGCATCTCAAGCAGTACCAAATAGGGTTTTCTACTCAATATCCACCAAAATCTGCATACAGATTTAGTATTTGATTCTCAATTACACTAAGGCCCCTTTGCACCACTCTGACTGGGTGAAGAAAAACTAAACTGGCCCCAGATTATGTTTTTGCCCATTTAAAGGGCCTTTTACACTTCCAAAGCCATGTAAAGGGATCTTAGTATAAATGAGAATTAGTCTCCTGGATTTCAGTGCTAACTTTTTGTTTTCCTACCTACCCTTTTTCTCAAAAACACAGAAACATTCCTTCCTTCTTTTCTATCTATATTTTTCCTTTTCATTTCAAGGGAGCTTTTTATAGAGGCATTAGATTAAAATGCTGAACACCTGATTGCATTTTCAGAAATACTGAAAGAGTCAGGTTACCCAGTTACTAACAAGTACTCCTGTGCTTCTCTTATTTCATCACCCTTTAGAACTAACTCACAGACTTCTCAAATCAGCTAACATTTTTCTGCTTTAGAAACAACATAGTATTCTCTGAGAATGCACACTGGTGCATAACACAAAATAATTACCAAATAATGTAATGAAACTAGCAGACAGCTTGCTTTGTGGTGTCCCATGCTGAGACTAAGTTATAAAAGCTGTGAGCTGACATGGCTCCTTGCTAACATTATCCATGTGCCTTCTTTCTGGTGTCATTAGCGATTAAGTCATGTAGTACTACTGAGTTTATTCACACAAATGTGTTCTCATGTTTATTTTACCACTGAAGCCAAGTAAACATAAGTTATGACAGAACAGAAACCATTTATAGAGATCAGTATTCTGTATTTTGCTTGACAGTGGATAAACTGCTGACTCATGCAACTGGAACAAAACTCACATTTGGATCTCAGAGAGTATGTGCGTGATTCTAGGCCACTTAGTCTAAAGCATGCATTAATGATTATAAATGTATTAGATGCTTAGATTTTTATCTCCAGGAGCAAAACCACCATATTAGTCAGTTTCATGTTTAAAAGATAGCATTTCGTAAAGTACGAAAAATACTCTGTGAAGAAAAATTCTGTATCAGCACAATTGTGCATCTTTAAATCTACAATCATATTTAATTAGCAGAATTCTGCTAGAATTGCCTTTTTTTGTAGTACCGAGGTCATCAAGTTAATTCCTTCTCTAACAAGGCAAAAGCAAACTTTATTATTATACTAAATATAAAATAGAAATGAAAATTGAAAAGTATCAGTGAATGAAAAACACCAAACAGAAAACAGCTCGGATATAATCTTCATTCACCAGAAAATCAATGTGTGACACTAAGAGCCCATCAACGCCAACTGGCAAAGGGTTCACTGTTCTTTCAGGAGCTTCCAACAAGCCTGACAAACTCACTACACTCAACACACTGCTTTCATAGTATTTACCCAAAAAGGGCATGTGAGGTGTCTAATTGAAGTTTGCATTATAATGATCCTCCTACTCATTACAGGATGTATGTACAGGTGATATCTAAGAAGTTGTATGTATGTATTGAAATATGTTTAGAATCTGTGTCCCAGGCAGGGTTGACAAGCAGGTTTTGCCAGACAAAGGGTGGAATCATCTATCCACCATGGCTCTGAAGTAAATTAAGCATTATGAAGTCAATACAAAGCAAGCCCGATTTTCATGTAAAATCAACAGGAAAAACAGGTTGACATGGGGATGTGGCACCAGCACAAAGGAGAACAAACAAAAGGAATGCATTTCAAAGGTTTACTGGACTATAAGAGAGGGCAGAGGGACAACACCCTGGTATTCATTTCACAGAGGAAGACCCTTAGCAGATGGGGCTGATTTGTGAATGTAGGGATCCTGGTTTGACTGAGAACCAGCAAGCTCTGCAGAAAAGATTTTAGGTGAGAAATTGCTTTAGAAAAGTTTAGCTTACTAGAGTTAAGTTTTAGTCTAGTAGAATCATGTTATACTTTTGTTTTATGTAACCTATTATTCTTATTCCCCATACTTTACTCATTTGAACCTTTACATCCCTATTCTTTATTAATAAACTTTTTCTTGGCTTTATTATAAATACACCTCTACCCCGATATAATGCTGTCCTCGGGAGCCAAAAAATCTTACCGCATAATAGGTGAAACCGCGTTATATCGAACTTGCTTTGATCCGCTGGAGCGCGCAGCCCTCCCCTCTCCCCCGGAGCGCTGCTTTACTGTGTTATATCCGAATTTGTGTTACATCGGGTCGCGTTATATCGGGGTAGAGGTGTACATCTCAGTGCTGTGGTATTAAGTAAAGGGTAAATCCTCAGATGAATCAAGCAAGCTGGTGTGCACGGTGTCTCTTTGGAGACAGTGAATTTGGTAATTTCGGACAGTATCCAATGACAGGGGCTGGCTACTACAGGGGTACATTCTTCAAAGGGGCTTGAGGCTAGGGTACACCAAGTGTTAACCGGCAAGGCAAAGCAAAAGCTGGCAGAGTTTCTAAGGAGATTTGTTTATGTCAGCTAAAAGACTGGGGTTACGTGGTGACTCACAGTCCTGGGCTCCCCAAGAAAGAATCACACAGTGAATGTTCTTATCTTTAAAGCAGATTTATTCTCTGGGTTTTTTTCTTGCAGTATGTGGAGGAATGGGTTGTAGGGAAAACTGTCTTTAGTTGTTGCTTTTTGTTTTTAGGGCTTTTTTTTGGAGGGGAGGAGAGAGGTTTGTAGGGTATATCAGAAAGAAAAAGAACTGTATCTACGTGTGCTCAGCTAAAGTATAGCACAGCACTGCTTTTCTGGTCTAGGCAAGAATTTCATTTCACTGCATCAGAAGCCACAGTACTTAAAGAACATTATTTTTGCACATTGGTTGCACATTTCTTTCTGAGTGTACTATATTACTGAAGATGCATCTCCTTTATCCATTGCCAGAGGTTACTGCTATTCTACTATAAAACCTTTCAAATATAATGAATGAATAAAATCACAAAACAGTTTTTGCAGCAAAACAATAGAGTACATCACCAAGAACAACATAGGGTCTTTGCTGTTGGTTCTCCAAATGATGAGAAACAAGGACAGCATCAAACACTGGAGCGAACCCTCTTGTCAAGATCCCCCACTAAATAAAAGAGGTGATGATAACCAACAGACACATTAAGAGTGGAGCTGGCTAGGGTCATTAGAGACATACACCTATATAATACCAGCCCAAAAGATCTTTTACCAAGGTTGTAGAAAAGTGTATGGAAACATCACTGGGGGGGGGGGAGAGTAGGAAGGGAGCTGTTTGCAGTTGGTAGCTTTAAAAGAAAAATATTGCCCAATCAAGAAAATTTTTGGAGTGTTGCAATTCTAGAAGCTATCCAGAGTGGACTCTGTACTCTAACATCCAATCTTGTTAGCTCAAGAACTCATTGGACTGAATCCTAAAGTCTTTCTTGAGATTAATCTCCTATGGTTTGGAGTTGGATTTGTATTTGTATTATGGTACTTTTCTCCCTCCAGCTTGGAAACTCTGACATATATGCAGTATGTCTATCGTAAACTAGCTTGGAGAAGAGCCATTAAAGAGAAAATCTACAGACATAGTGAGGACTATCTGGTCTATTTTCATCTCCTTATCTAAGATATGTTCAAGAAAAAAACAAAAATAACCCCCCCACACTTGGTAAGCTAAGCAAGCACGTCTATTTTGTAAAAAGCATGAGAACCTATTCATTTGTTAAAAGGGAAGGTAAAACTAGGAAATGACAATCCTTATCATTTGTGCAGGGCAGGGAGTGAGCAGACTAAGGAAGAGATCAAAAAGTTGCACCAATCGTCAGATGGTTAATGATAAATGAATTGCAGGAGGGGAAGAAAGAAAAAACTCCAATAGCCATAAAGAAATCAGTGAGACAGAATATTGATTGTTGGCCAACACTAGGGCCTAAAGTGTGTCTGTGCTTGGGAATGGAGGAATATTGAAAAGGTCCACAGTAGGAATATGTGCAGATGAACCTGGGCTAGAAGAAACTCAGAGTAGGAGATTGGAAGAATAAAGCCTGGAGCCATCAGGAGAAAATCAACTGTAGGCTGATTGATTATTTTCTTGTGGGAGGACTTTTACGTGAGCAGACCAGGCAAGGAGCAGAATGCATTTAAAATGGAAAGGGTTTATTCAGCCAAGTTCAATGAAGGAAGAGACAAAGGACAAAATATTTTGCAGTCACTCACGTAATTTATGGAACTGAACATTCAGCCTGAAGTTTTGCTGGAAATTGACAGGTCATATATTCTGAAAACTCTAGGTAGTTTCCTACTGCATGCAGGTGGCATTTCTACTTCAGCTCTTCTCTGGTGTTGTATTTTATCTTGATTCTACAGTAATATCAAAATGCAATTCCCGCACATATCACTTGCACACTGTGTGGTTTGTTAAAGTGACTTCTTTGGACCAGCAAGCATGAAGGGTTGCTATTCTGTGTTTTCAATACTCTCAGAATTTTATCAAAATTTATGAAACAAGCTCACTTTTTTGTAAATCTGTTCACTCTTAAGAGATCTGAAGTAGCAGTGGCCTGAGCTGCTTATTACTCAGGATACCTAAAAATTTTGGTAGATCAACGTTTTGCTTTTTCTGCTTCCAAATTATGTGAAATGCTACTAATGGTTAGAAGGCAATCTCTTTTTTGTCCCTGTCTGGTTTCAAAAGACAAATGCACAGATATCTTTGTCTGAAATATTTCTGTGCATAAAATTTATTTTGTGTTTTAGAGCAATAATGTGACCTTGTCTGTTATACAGTGTTTTATATTTCTTGGCCTTTTGTTTTGTGTACATACCAATTCCCATATCTTATATATATGTGGCTTAGAATTTTCTGTGTGTGTTCACCCCGTAGAAGCTTTATGTACTATAAACATTGCCTTATATTTAACTAGATTTTTAAAGCTAAATATACGTCTTCATGCTTCTTAGACATACCACCAAGAAATAAAATCCTAGACTTCTTCTTGACCCAGAAGGTTTATCTAAATACTGTACATCTAGATGTTGTGGTATAATTTCAGAATCACTTTGCAAGGCAAATTACAACTCCTTAACATTACTTTAGAATTGCACATTTAGACCCCAGTTCAGCAAAGCACTTAAGCATGTTCTTAAATGCATGCATGTAAGTCTATCCCTACTCAGCAAAACACATAAGCATTTGCCTATCTGAATCAGGGCCTTCAACCATTCTCCTGAGGCTTAAGCAAACCCTGAAAGACAGACTTCCAGAGTCAGCAGTGTAGCAAACACTTAGCTACTCAACCCTGCACTTCTCCAGGGGGCTAATGCAGAGCCTACCAGGAAGGGATAGGTTCTCTCTGACTTAAACTTATAGAGTGTTAAAGAGACTGTTTGTACCCCTCAATCAGCACTAACAGCTCCAAAATGGAGTCATAGGAGAGAAAAAGGCTTCAAAGAACTAATGACCCCATAATTGAAAGTGCTGAATGCAGCCCCCCCGATAGTACCTGAAACCCCTTGGAAATATTGAGGGAAATTTTCAAATGCACAAATGACCATTAGCAACTAACTCCCATTGACCTGAGAGTTAGGCATCTAACTGCCACCTGTTCCTTGGAACATTGCCTCTGTAATGTTTTTATTTTTGTTTGTTTGTTTAGGTGAAGGGACTCCGGTACCAGGGAGTCTGTCTCCTCTTGAGGCTACTGTGTGGGAAGTTGCTGCAGCCCAGCTACCTTTTTCTTCTACAAATTTTCACTCACTGTTATATTTTACTGTTTTGGCCAGGGACCAGAAGGAAAAGCAATGGAATAATGTGAGACTGTTCTCCTGGTAATTCCAGCCCAGCCCGGGCCAAAAAGTGCTGAAAAATTGAGAAATATTGAAAGAGTCAAGAGAGACTTTCTGCAATATGGGGTGTTAATGGATGCAGTGGAATAATGCAAAAGCTCTGCATGTGCGGGCAGGAAGGATAAAATTCAAAACACTTCTGCAGAACTAATTTCTGTCTTTGGTATGTGTCAAAAGGCACTTTTCTGTGAGTGGATAGTCCTATGAATCCCCTGCAAGGGCTTTTTGATACCCTTTGCAAATTGCTCAGTTTAAATACTGGAATGGAGTGGAGGGAAGAGAAGGGATAGGATTACCTGACATCACACAATGATAACTAATGTAACCACCAGCAATATTTTAATCCCATAGGCAAATTTTAGTGAGATCTTCTTTATATTGGGTAACTGTAATGTTTGGGGAGGGAGGGAGGATTATGCTCCATAGTGGCAGTTCTCTGGTAGTCACTGACTACTTTTTTTTTTATTAGAGTCATTAAATTTGAAATGGTAGCTACTCATCTTCTCCCGTGAATTTGTCATCCTTCACAGTGCATCAACTTTTGGGTCTCCCAATGCCAGATTTAAGTAACATTTTCCCATTTCTTTAACAATGAATATAAAAATCTCAAACTAAATCAATCCTCCACATAAAGTAAACATATAGTTCAGATGGTAGAAAAGAGAAGAAAGAAACAAATTGGAGGGAGAAATCATATAAGTCAGCGGCAATGCATTAAATACATTAATCCTACTCTCCATTAATAAACATGTTGGAGATACATCAGTTTTCATAGAAGTAAAAGAAAAAATAAGCAATGGATGGTTACTACCCACAGGTACTGACATTTCTAAATGTCAACTATATATATAACTTTACCAAAATGAAATAATTATTTACGGTAGTGATTTCCACTATTGAATGTGAAATTATTAGCATGATTTCTCACTCTGGGGTATAAAGCGGGAAGCCCCATAACTCAGGGAGAGAAAAGCAAATTGACTTATGGTAGCAGGACCAGGCGTTACCCAGACCTACTATGCAACTTCTGTCATCAAGAACCCCTTCCCCACAAACTTTCGGTGGGACACGCATGCTATATACACATGTAAACGAAGTGAAAAGCATCACATACAGCTGCTTTTTGTCCATGATTTGCACAGCACAGAAAGTATGTCAAAATGCAAGTGGGTGATATAGCTTTCACTTTTTCATATATACATATCACAAAATAAATACTACAATCTCCCCCCCACACACACACACACACATACATTTGGATAAACTATTTCTGTAATATTCTGTTCTTTCAAATGTGGTGCTAAAAAGTACTATATTCTACTAAAAATTGTACATTACTAAAAGTACTTTGCTGTACTGCAGTATCTGAACAATGAAGGCCAGCATAAGATTTAGTTTTTATTTATAATTTTACTGGTTTGAAGATTAATATTTTAAAAACATCACCATATCTAATGCATATACAATGCATGGGTGAGGTAGAATAAAAAAAATGAAGGCAGATTAGACACTATATAGAATACATAATGGTGAAGCATGATACAAAGGTTCTATTGCTCTGAGATTGGGACGGCCTCATCCTCATGAGTGGTGAAGCCATGAGTGAGTTATGCAGGTTATCTTAAATGAATGCCAGTTAAATATGAACTACTAGTCATTGGACTAGATTAGAATTATGTCTACACATAGCCCCTTCATGGCTATGCAAAGTCAGGGAAAGGGAATGGAGATCCTTAACAGGAAAACAATTTGAAGGTTATTATGGAAAATCATTTTAACTAAAAGCACAGAGCACAGCAATAGTAAAGGAAGCAAACAAAACACTAACTTCAATATGCAGATGGATGGAATATAATATAGAAAAGGTATGATTGTTGCTATACATATTTCTTATTAGACCACATATGGAATATGTGCCATACTGGTCATACTATAATAGGAAAAACACAATCTCTTGAAGAGGACAAGAGGGTAAGCAAGAGGATATTAAGTGTCAGTGACAAGCACTTCATGCTACCCTATTACGTCAAGAATGTGGTGAAAGTTAGGGGAGGATTCCTCGTCAAGTATTTATTTAAGCTCTGAAAGAAGTTTAAGGGATAAATGCCAATACCCTGACTTTAAGGCCCAGATTCTGGCACTCTTACTCGATAAGTAGTTCCATTGAAGTAAAGGTACTATTCAAGGTAAGTATATCAAAATCTACCCCTTAGGGAGCTGGATTTCTTCTCATTGGAAAGATGACATCAAGGTGATGTAATAACCTTTTCTAAATTATACAAAGGATTGGCAAAGCTGGTGCACCCTGATACAGGACACTGAAATTTAGTAAATGTCTAAAATTAGGAGTACAAGAATTTTGTCAGAATTGCTTTTACATAAAGATGATGAACATAAGAAGGAAGGTAATGTGAAAACTGACTGATATTAAAACAAACCACAAAAAATGGATAGGTATACTTGTCCTTTCCTCTTCTTGAAATGTTTTAGGATGCCTAAGCTAAAAGCACTGTCACAGAGAAGATTTATGCTATGTACATCAATTCTAGCATCATAATAGTAATTTTGGTTCAATATTAATAAAGACAGTGAATAATACTAGTCAGAGGCTATGTTTAAATGAAATTCACTGAATCATTTTCATTAACTCAGAAAGATAAAGCTAGCAATGAAAATTCAAAGAAGTTCAAGTCTAAAGGCAATATACAAAGATGATTTGTCCGTTCTGCTATCATAATTTTTTCCTCACTAAAAGAAGCCTTTGACTTATTCTAATTTACTTTTTTAGTCTCCTTGAAAACAAGTAATTCCATTGCATTTAAAACCTAAATGTTGCCATCTAGTTTCAAAAGCACTTTAAAGTTTTAACATCAAAGGCTTTATAAAAGTGTTTCCCTTGTAAAAATCCTTAAAATATTTGTTAACCTTTTATTTACCATGTCTCTCTGCACACATATGAACATAAAATACCTCTTGTAGACAGAATTGTCCATTGTTATGGTGCAGCAATGGAAAAGTGGGATTCCTTGTGATATAAGCCTCCTCAAGTGTGCCTTCTTCCTTACTTTAAGTCATAAATGTCCGGTTTTGGCAGAACAATTAAATAATGAAAATCATTATGACTCCAGTCGTGGGAGGCACTGCATGCTGAGTGACCTTACTCTCACTGATTTTAGTGGGCATTCAAGACATAATTCTATTGAAAGAATGGAAGTGAGGGGCAGGGAGTGCTTTCCCAGACACAGAGAGGGGAATATGCAATGTGCATCCCATTTCTAAGGGAGAGTGGGCAAAATCATTTCCTAAAAGCACCAATTGTTGAAAAAAAATCTCACTGAGTAAAACCTCACAGAAATGTCCTCTTCTCTAGACATATTCTGTAAGTTTGCCTACAGGAAGGGAGTAGAGGAATTATTTTGCTCTGTAGATGGCAAAACCCACTAAACATGACTGTGTAAACTTCTGTTTATTGGTCTTCCTTCTTCCCGGCAAACTGTGAAGTATGACATCTCAGAATTCATTGCCTTATATGGTTACTGCTGCTCCGTGGCACACTGGGATGTGTGTTCAGATCTTCCCAGAATGGATGGATGTAAATACAGTCAGGCGGTATTGTAGGTCTGGATACATGCAGGTTCACACCCTGTTGCGAGTAAAGTTGGTATGTAGTCAAAACCCAGTTATATTTACGTAAATAGGTTTGATGACAGTATCATGTCATGGGGGATGTATACATCTTAGCTGGAGGGGGTGTGATTCCCAGCTTTCATAGATGTACCTGCACTAGCTCTGCTCAAGCTAGCCACCCGAATATGTGCCTGGGTGCGTGGGATTATATTCAGGACAATTAGCCCGAGTGGCTGCCCCTGCTGCTAGGGACACACTGCTACTTTTAGGTGCTAGCCCAAGCGGGTACATCGGTGCAAGCGAGGAATCACACCTCTCCGCTCACATTTAGAGAATTTACAGAAACAAAATGATACTTGTAGTGCAAGTGGAGCCATCCAGAAAAAAGGGGTCAGAGCAAAGATAAGTGTCATCATTCTTCTGTAAGGTCATGAGAAACATGCATACGCTTAAAAAAGCAGACGGAAACATTTAAACTGTAGTAAATCAATTCATTTCAATGATTTATGTTTAAGAATAACGGAGAGCCGAATTGATACAGAGATCTCTACTGCTGTTAATTCTGTTAGTCACCAAATGAGTGCCACATTTATCATCATCCCTCTGCTCAACTGCTTTGAAGGAAGACTTTGAAGTTATAATCAAGAGTGATTTTGTTGTTCTAGACGTTAATTTAATGCTCGTGAAAGGTGTCCAATTAGCAACTCATCAGACTTTATATTCAGATTCCATTTATAAACAAATATACTTAAAGGGTTAATAAATGATTAATAGATGCTTTAATAAATGGTTAACCTGTTGTTAGAGCCCCACAGATCAATAGGTTGGTTTTAAAAATGGCTTATTATAATCAGTTATAATCCCTTCTACCAATGTGTTTATAACCATCTCTTGTCTGTAAGGTGCTTAAAAAACCTATTAATCATTTAATAACCTTTGGTAAACTATTTATAAATAGAAAATGAATATAAATTGATATTGACAACTAAAGAATGAAGTCCTCCCTTTACCACAGAACAGGTACATTTCTGGCTTTGGCAATACAAACTTCACTTCACTACCCTGCCAATGACCCTGATACAGGGGTTAATCTGTGGGGAAAAGAGAAAAATTCATTTCCCATATACAATCAGGTTTTTGCCTCCCTGCTAAGACTACTGATAAATTTGAAATAGCAGTAATTTTATTGGTGGATATCTCTTTTGGAGTCCTGCACTCTGTGACTTGGATTGCAGACACCAATTTATTTACAGAAGCCACAAAAGAACAATCTGATGATAAACACTTTTTTGTCTCTGCCAAACTTGTGCCAAGCACAATTTAATGCCCCAAAATAAAATTTGTTTATAGATAGCATTAATATTTTCATTTGCTACATGTTGGTCTGAATCTATATATTACCCTTGCAAAATGTCAGTATTTTAAACTTTAGGCACAAACACACTGCAAATTTCACAAATGGAGTCAGTAGAAAGCCAATGTTGTTCTCAATGAGCTAAACCTTAAGAGTCAGATTTTTGAAAAAATTCCCAGGTGCACAATCACAAGTGCAAAACTTCATGTACAAATTTGAACTTAATTTGCATATTCAGTTATAGAGCTGGTCACAACAGAGATATCCATCCTGAAGGATATTTTGACAATTATTTTTGTCCAAGCCTGAAGACATCAAAATATCAATTGTTTTCACTGAATGAAAAGTTGCAAAAACTTTCAATTCAGAAATGCAAAAATGTTTCATTTGAGTTGGCTCTAATCAACAGGAACTCAAGGACAGATTTTTAAAAGAATTTAGATGCCTAAAGGAGCAGATAGTCTTCTGATGGAGTTTTCAAAATACCTAGGCTCTAATTCACATTCAGATCAATGGAAGTTAGGTGCATAAACACTTTTGAAAATCCCAGTGGGGGCTTATCTGTATCTTTAGGCACCTAAATACTGTTTAAAATATGGACATAAGGCCATAATCCTGCAAGAGAACCCCTCAACCCATGCAGCACCCTATTGACTTCTTTGGGAGTCTTTCCATGACTTCAGTGGGCTTTGTGTCAAGTCCTAAAGAACCATAGGCAAAATTTTCAGAAGTGCTTAAATGACTTAGGAGCCTCTGTCCCATTTTCAAAAGTGACATGGGGACCTAAATCCATTGACTTCCTATCAAACGTAGGCTCCTAAGTGCATGAGTCACTTTTAAAAATGAGACTCATGCTCTTACATCATTTAGGTGCTTTTGGAAATTTTTCTCTTAAATTTCAGTTAAGCCAAGCACATAAGCACATGCTTAACTCTAAGAATGACAATTGTCACATTTCTATTCAGCAAGGTTCCCCTTCAACAAGGCAGTTAATCTTGTGTCTTATTTTAACCACAAGAGTATTCCCATTGGATTATTCACATGCTTAAAGATAGGCACCTGCTTAAAATTATGCTGAACTGAGGCCTTAATCTATTCAATGGATACTTGAAAACAATAAATACATTTGTAGAAACTAGGATCAACTTGCAAATAGAGAAAATTGATATAATTCAGACTGTTGTAATAATAAACAGCTTTTCCAGGAGATTTATTAAATCTGGTTCATAACCTATGGGTATAGGTATTTTCTAGGTAAGTCTTAGGCATAGGCATAAATTAAGGCAGTAGAGCAATGAGCCTACAGCCTTCAGGCATGTAAAACAGTAGCTTTGCTAAACAAGGCAGATGGCCATACAGCCTTAGCATACACAGTTAACCAGGAGTAACCCCACATCATAAAAGAATGCAGTAATGACTAAACTGCTAACAGGTTACCACAGGATTCTAGTTTATATCAGCTTGGGATATTTTAAATTAGGAACAGCCGCAGATGTCTGACCATAAGAGTGCCATGGTAACTAGTTGACATTTATTCTAATAAGCTTGAGGTAAAGGACCTAGTAACTTATGGGAAAAGGGCACCCTAACATTAGTAGGGTGAGGGAATACAAATAAGGAAAAGAGGAGAAACCCCTACTGAATATGGCATTAGACATCTTGGCTTCAGCCTAACACATTATAAAAGTTGTATCCCAGCCTGTGCGCTTTGGGAGGGAGAGCTGTAGCCAGAATGATGACCACTGGCGATAGTGATGAGGAAGGAGATGGTGATGAGGAAGTTAATGACTAATATTTCAGGTTGTTCTGCAAGGAATGAGATGTAGATGTTCAGATGTGCATTCTGTATCATCTCTGCCTACCTTGCTGGGGCAGAGTGGTGGTGACTGTGAGAACCGTATTAATACAACCATTAGAAATACAGAAGGGTTTTCCTAAATGTGAGTGTTGCAACCATCACATTGGGGTTCCCAACTGAACAGTAATTTTACAAGGCCTGATATTGGGACAAGAACCTATCAAACTTCAGGGTATTAACTGGGAATTCTTAAGTAATCAATATAATTGATCACAATCCATAGATCAGGTAAAAGGGTGATCACAACCCTCCTGACTAGAATAACTAGTAATTAATCCCCCAGAATTATTATTCTGAGCAGTAAAATATGCCTTTTAAAATTATTAAATCAAATTAAGATCTTCAGAAATTATCAAATCAAACACAATTTTTGCTGTCATGAGTGATTATTTAGTTTGAGAAAAATATATTTTTTCCAGCAAAAATAAGAGTTTACAATATATGTCCCAGTGAACAACTCTTACTGCTTTACAGTATTTCAGTACTCAATTTACTGCATCCATATGGAATTATTTTATAAACAAAACCAATCTCCAGGGCCCTTATTCAATTAAAGAAATGGAAATTAGTTACCACTTGTGTTTTTCACAGGATTTACACAGTTGGTACACAAGGAATAAAGTATCACAAATTAGTCATGGGTTTTGTACAGTTTACAGTCCTTAAATTGTCTCCCCATCAGTGGACTTTATGTAACCATATTATTTCAGAATCTCTGTGTTAATACTAACAAGTCACAGACAATTTTTTTTTAAAACAACTTAAATGTTTTGTGTTTTACCCTAAAATCCATGATAAGCAGTGGGGGTGCTTGTAGGTGGATACAAATCACCCTCACATCTCCCATTTGGGATTCATGACTTCATAAATGTATTACAAGAACAACATTTGTAGGAAATATAGGGAAACTTTTTAATATGTTTGCCTCACTGACAATAAAGTATAGTATTTATACAGGCCTCTTACTAAGCAATAAAGGTACTTAGAGCTGTGCTTTGAATAAAAGCTGTAGAATTTGTACAATAATTTAGCTTCTTAGACAAATCTTTGTCATTGATTAAACAATGGCATTTTATGACTTATTTCGGGAATAATTTATTTGTACTTGTTTTATGTGTTCCTGCCCAAAGTTGCTGATTCTATAAAACTGAAAGCTGACTGTATTGTCTTGTCAAATTCATGCAGTCTCACATTTTCTTAATTGGATTTGTTCATTTATTGCTAGCAAAAATAAAACTTCCTGCTCCAGATACAGTTACTGGTCATTGCAATAGCTTCAAAGTGGCATGTAAGTTACTTTATGCAAGTTTCAAAAGCTGTCTTCCCATACACTGGTCTTTCTATCATTTAGCTATCAAGGTGGCTCTCTTAACAATTAGCAAGGAAATTGGTAGCATATTTTCTATTCTTTAAAAAAAAATCATAATGACTTCTCAGAGAGCACAAAAATGGCACAATTTCACTCACACAAATGGATTTCAGCAACTTCTACTATCTATAAAATTACATCAAATTAATTACTGCCAGGCTGACATATTCCTGATGCTTAATATTCCTAATAGAAAAGAGTAAAAGCAAAAAGGTGACTTCATATTTAATTAATAATTAAAATATCACAGAAGGCATTCAAAAATGTTTCAGTTTTACAATTGCAATAATAAGACATTATAGAAGGGGGCCAGACAGGCAGAAAGGGAGGCAGGTTTATAGCTGCTGCTCTAGCAAGTTCCAGTGTTATGGCAGAGAACAGAAGAACTATTCTCTTGCAATTCTATTTCATTTGAATGTCTTGTGGGGATCCACTAGGACAGAGGTTCTCAAACTGTGGTCTGCGGATCACCAGTGGTCTGCAAGCTCCATTCAGGTGGTTCATGGATAGTTCCCTCTAAGACGCATGCTTGGGTGGCCGCACACGAGAGAATGAAGGGCCACCCATCTAATTAGTGGAGCCGCGCAGGCGTGGCTCCACTAAGTAGGTGCCTGGACCCTGGAGAAGACGCACATGTAAGGTGAGGTGGTGGCCTTGGGAGGAATAGGGGGTAGGTAGGAGGGGGCGAGAAGAGGGGGTGGGGGAAATTTGGGACATGCAGGGCTGTGGCAGCCAGAGAAAGAAGCGACTTTCCCCAGCTCCAGGGCTGCGACTGCCGTGGAAAGATGGCCCTCCTTCCCAGCCTCAGCTCTGTGGCGGGGGAGAGACTCCTCCTCCTTCCCACCCCCAGCTCGGGGGCTGCTGCAGTGGGGGGGAGAGGGAGAGACTCCCCTCCTTCCCAGCCCCAGCTCGAGGGCTGCTGCTAGGGTGACCAGATGTCCCGATTTTATAGGGACAGACCCCATTTTTGGGTCTCTCTCTCATATAGGCTTCTATTACCCCCCACCTCCTGTCCCGATTTTTCACATTTGCTGTCTGGTCACCCTAGCTGCTGCGGCGGGAGAGAGGGCACATCCATCACATTAGAAAGGTAAGACTACTGATATTAAAATATTAGTTGTGTGCTTTTATTTGTAGAACAAAAAAAATGTTAATTATTATTACGGTTTTTTTTATATAGCACTTTTATCCAAAGCGCTTTACAATAGTTAGCTAACGGTACAAACAACATTTGGAAAGATCATTAAGTGGTTCGCCGAGACCCTCAGCAATTTTCAAGTGCTCCGCGGAAAAAAAAGTTTGAGAACCACTGCACTAGGACAACCTCTTAGCGCCTGCCCCTGCTCAAATAATATTAATTGAATAATTTATTAAACAAGCTCCCTAATATTTTCTGAATACATTACTCAACAAATGCATTTTTTCACTATTTATCCAGATCTAATTAATGAGGGCTCTCTGCCAACCTCAATGTGTGGATATAATTTAATTTTAACAACCCTTAAGTAAGAGAAAAATAGCAGTTAAGGATGCAGAGCCTGATGGCTGCATTTTAATCCAGGTCTGACAGACTGTCTTTACCTGTTTTTTCAGCTAGTAGTACTGGCCACAAGTGGAGGCTGGTGATATCCAAAAGGGCACAGGCACAATTATAAGCAAAGTCATGCTTGATATCTCTTAATAATATCTAGAAATGTCATACTCTCTGTGCTTCAAAATCAAAGTAGTGAAAGCCTGACCTGTTGATCTTGAGGCTGCTCC
Organism: Emys orbicularis; assembly: GCF_028017835.1. NCBI lineage: Eukaryota > Metazoa > Chordata > Testudines > Emydidae > Emys > Emys orbicularis. The sequence goes on along the minus strand of NC_088687.1, from coordinate 89,034,064 downwards.
TTAATGACCCCAGAAGTAAGGATTTGGCAGTGGTGAAGCAGATCATATTCACATTCAAATAAACATTCTCTAAAATAAATTAGAAAAAAGGGAGGTCTATTAAGTTTCAAAACACCACTATGAACTCTTTTGCCTGATATTGCAATGAACTCCATATGGAAAAGGCGTGCATTCCTGCTAAGGTCATTGAAGGGTGCAGTGCCTAGAGTGATCACACGTTCAAATATTTCTGGAAATAATTGATGCCACCAAGTTATTATTCACATTCCCTAGATATATCCTATAACAACATTTTTTTAAAATGTGGTACAGTTATCTGCTTGCAACGGCAAAATTTTAAACATTTTAATGGCAAGCACCATAACACACCTGTGATGTTTTGGGTATGTCATCTGATGTAGCCATAAGACATTTGGCCAAATTCTTTCTTGATGTAACTATATGGCATTCAGTGGCCACATAGATTCCAATTCTGATCTCCATAACACCAATATAAATCCAAAGTAACATCACAGAAATCAATGTTGTTATTTAAGATTCATTATAATGAAACTGAGATCAGAATCTGACACTTTGCATCCATTTGTTTGGTTTATTTACAGTGATAGAGGGGGTATTTTAATAATTAATTAATGAGATATGAAATAGCCAACTCAATTGTTTTTTTATAATCAAAGATTGGACATTTAGGATTAATCAGCACAAATATAGCCTGGCATCCAGACTACAGCTTGCACTGGTCTGAATTGGTTTACAATTCTATCGGTTTTATAGATCATTTCTTTACTTTTTTCTATACTTTGTGGTTAGTTGCATAATTAGCATTGTCCAATCAATAGCAAATGTCAACCCTATGGTCAATAGTCTCGACAGCATAGGTTCCATTATGCCCTTAATATACTCCAAGTTTCCAACTTACAAAAAGTCTGGTTATCAGTAAATTTCTGTGGTAATTTATCATCACCTGGTATTACAATGCTTTGAGCAGGGGGTTGAACTAGATGACCTCCTGAGATCTCTTCCAACTCTAATCTTCTTTTGTGGTTTTTTCATATAACATGTCTTTACCAATAATTTCATTTTGCCGCTCTGTGGTAGGGACATTTCATTACTTATTATTCAAATAGCATGGTCAGTAATATTTACCCAATAAGTGTGTATCCTCTTAAAGATAATTCTTGCAGCTGTAAAAATAGGTAATGATCCTGACATTATTTCCATTTCTTTTAGGCTTCCTACATAAGCTTAATATACTCAAAACCAAATATATCTTTTGATTTCCTTGACATAATCATGAGGGATGCTGGGAACCCTAAGCCCATATGGTAACAACTTAGCCTGCTGACATTCAGACACTAGAGTGATGAGCACAGTATAAATATTTAGATAGGATGGTTAGATGAACTGATACATAGATAGGTGGATTACTACACACTGATACCAATTGTTGTCCACTGAATTGTAGTATTTTTGACATTACATACTATTTTGGTTGGTTTCTGTGAGTGACAGAAGCAGTTCTGAGCTACCTAGGAATCCTTTCAGAGACTTAAACATTTGAAGAAACCTTTTCTGAAGTTTGCACATCTTCTAAAAAGAGTTGCATCTTAGCTAACAACATAGCATTTTCTCCCAGATCTAACTGCCTATACATTCAGTTGAAAAGAACTTCTGAAACTAACTGGTTTCAGAGTAGCAGCCGTGTTAGTCTGTATCCGCAAAAAGAACAGGAGTACTTGTGGCACCTTAGAGACTAACAAATTTATTAGAGCATAAGCTTTCGTGGGCTACAACCCACTTCTTCGGATGCATTCTTTGTTTCACTCTATATGCATCCGAAGAAGTGGGTTGTAGCCCACGAAAGCTTATGCTCTAATAAATTTGTTAGTCTTTAAGGTGCCACAAGTACTCCTGTTCTTTTTGTGAAACTAACTGTAACACCACCATCTGGTGACTCCCAATGACATTACATAAATAACTGGCATAATGTTCATTAAAGAGTAGAGTAGTGTCTTTCTATCACACCCTTTCCTATTCCTAATGTCCTGGGAAACTCATGGAAGTCACTTCATACCAGACCTCATGGATTTTTAACTAAACCAACAGCTGCTGAAACTCTGAGAGTTTGAGAATATTTCAAGGTGAAATTCATGTTTGCATGAACACGTCATTGAAATAAAGATTTTCACAGTGATGATTAATGTATCACCATTGTATTCTATGACCAAAGGGTAATATATGGTCATTTGTTTTCTCTGAGGTAACTGTTATTGAATAACAATGTTTTGAGAAGTCAGTTCTTAAATCAAATTGTTTATGCTTTAAATCAGTAAAATAATTCTAACATTCTAATTTTCCTTTAGGAATCATGCAGCAGTAAATGAAAGGAAGTATGGTATGTTTTCTGAAAGGGATTGGCTTTTCTTCTGCTTTGGAGCAGGCATGATAGAAAGATTCATGTTTTAAGATGAAAACATTCAGCAACAGATATTGCTGACATAAAAAGAAAAGTTATATATTCATTGTTACTATCAGAAAGTGCTTTAATCCCCCAAAAGACTGACCTGAAGTATATAAGGGGAAAGGAACAAAGTCTAAACTCCATGATCTAGTAGAATGAAATTAAAAGATGGAGTGGGAGGGGAGGGAGAATCACAAAAATGTAAACAGCTTAAATGGATAAGTCAATCAGCATCCCAGATACTTTCTTGCCTTTATCAGCTACATCCCATCACTATGAACCTTACTCTGCTTTTTGTTTCTAACATAGTGATTAATATTATATTGTTTCTGAATGGATTGCTGCAGTTTGGTACAGGTGCTGTTTATCTTATTTTGCTGGACAACTATCTTGTGATAGTAAGTAGGTACTGGTTGCTAGTTTCTATATCTGCCTCTATCTGGGTATTTACATAAACTTTTGTTTATAGGTTAGAATTAAAAAAAAAAGAGTTACCAAGAGCTGTTAGGGAAGGCTATATATGCAGGTTGGCCTATTTTCTAGTTGTAAAATGAATGCCTCTATTTTTCTTGTCATGCCTTGAGTGCTGAACTCCTACAATTAGTTTTATTTTTAAAACTACAGAATGTTGAATTTAATTGAGTCAGAAGGTACTTACAGTAGAACCTGAAGACACAGCATACATAAACAGCATGACTAAATACTGAGAAAAGTAAGATGAAAGGCAATAGCTACTAAGAGAGCTGTACAAGAAGTTTTGCAAGTCAGGCAAAAATCTGAAGCAGTATAGTTCCAACCTTACTCCTAAAACAGCAAACACTGGAAATGGTCCAAATTTCCTCTGAGCCTAGGTTTTGCTTTTAATGCAAACTTAATAGCAACATGTGTCATGGTCCTTGGGCCTCAAATCAAAGTCCACAGGAACAGCTACACTTCAACCTCCCACTTGGCAACCTGCTGACAACTGCTGACCCAGCATCCATGAACCCCAGCCATAGTTTGAGGCTCCACCCCGGCATCCTATTGGTGGAGTCCCAGAGCTGCCTATTGGCCCACTGGCCCTACTTACGCCAGCAACAGGAAGCTGTCTGAACAACTGGGATGTAGCTGCGGAAAAAGATGTCTGGCTGGACTACCACCACTGCCCTGCAGCTATTCCCAGTTCCCAGAACAATCCCATGGGATGGTTGCAGCTAAATGTACATTATATAAGCCAATTAGGCCATCAACCACTCAGCCTAATGATAGGGGCTGCTCCCAGAATGCAGGGAGGCATAAAGGAGGTGTAAAGCTATATGTGTCCCCCATATCCACCTGAGTCATCATCAACCCATGTACTGCTCTTGGCTTGCAAAGCTAAAACGGGTACAAATGGGTGAATTAAATTTTGAAAGCAATTCCCAAAATACAGAGTTGTGTCAGTGACATTGGTGCATCAGCAGAAATAAGCAACTGATAAAAATATTTTACTGTGAGCATAAATCAGCATTGACTCAGTGATGAAGGTCATTTAAAAAAAATGGTCCATAGATTAAGACAAACTAGTTAAAGCCTAGGCCAATATGGGGCATTACCTATTTGTATGTTAGGATGAGGTGGGTTTTTTTTTTACATTAAGTTATGTAGTTGCAAATTGATTCAGTGAGACCATGAGTGCAGTCGAGCTGTATTTCTCTGACTTTTAGCTCTGCTGCAGGCAAGTAAACCCATTCTGGATTTGTCCTCATGTAAAAAGTCAAAACATCTTTGAAATCCATTTTTGTGGTGGGGACCTCTTCTTCCCAATTGTGTGTAAATTACTTCACACCCAGATTGTGCTCTATAAATAATATTAACCTTCTCTCATTTAAATAGGTTGCTTCCTGAATATTACTTTATTTTGGATTTTTGATTAAAATCACCATTTATCAACATTACAACCTGTAGGCAAAATATGTTCTTCAATTTAAAATGTATTCTTTGCCTGACTTAAACATTGTCAATATTAATATTTTCCTGTAGGGCCTTTGCTAGGGAGGGATGCTGAATGTTGATGAGGGTTTGTTGAGAGAATTTCAGTGTGTGCACGTGTAGGGATGGGGCACTGAACTGTGTTTCTGGACACTGGTCCAACTTGTATTGATTTCTATTAATGTTTTGTATATGCATGTATAACCCATTGTTCAGTGAGTATTATGCTACCATCTTTGTGCCCAGCCTACAGAGAATGTGAGCCTATTTCATCCCCCAGGTACCTAGAGTGGCTGTTTAGCTCAAGCTGTGGGGACATCTGGTGAAATCCTCTCCTTGTTAACATTGCTGGTCCTCTCCCTATTAACATCAATAGGAGTGTTGACACTGACTTCAGTGGGCCAAAATTTTCCTCTCAGACATTCAACTTTGGACGTCTCCAGTTCAGATCCCAGATGGGTACATTTTTTAATACAACTAAATAAAACTTTAATATTCCTAAAAAATTTAAATCTGCCTCTTTCTACTGAAAATTTGACAAAAGCACCCACAGGAAAAAGGCAAACATATTTCAAACAGGCCAGTCTCTGGTTGAGCCAAACTTTTGTTCCTATTATTCACTGACAACGTTTCTTTTTTCACTTATTTTTAGATCTCAGGATCCTTGATGGTTTTCCTTTTAGCCTCTTAGTTTTAATTTCTTTCTGTGGTCTTTGGTCTAAACGAATTTGTTCTCCATACATCATAAGCACAAATGAGGCTTTTATATCATTGCCACTACTGTTTTTCTATCCATTTTATATAAAAATTCTAATTTTTATTTAAACAAGCCTTTCAACTTAAAGTTGTTGGGTTTTTTTTTTTTAAAGCTTTGGAATATTCTTTTAAACCAGCTATTTTAAGCAAACTAAAATTCTCCCCAACTGTTCCTCAGCCAGATTCTTGAGCATCATAAATGCTTGATTATTTTAATGGTCATCAGTGCTAAGTCATTTTTAATTAGCACAAGCTGCTCCATGCCAAAAGTAAACACGTCAACTTTTCACAAAAAGGCTGAATAAATTGCTGCACATGGGGCATTCAGAGATTCTACTTATTATACATTTATTATCATGATTAGAATCTATAACAAATGTCTACATAGCAAATGCAAGGGGCTGTTTGCTTATGACATTCACTTAGAAAATGAGAAGGATTAGTTGGACAGATTTTCTCATCACTAATTTAGCAAAGATTGCTCACCCTTAAAAGCATACTACAGGGTTTTTACTTTTAATTAAGTTTTAACTGCTGTTTATGGAAATTCTCCTCTAAATCAGTATCAAACATGTCCTAAAGCCATTCATACATACAGCTAATTCATGCTGTGCTTGACAATCCTGCTGCTAAAGCAATGTCAGCAAAATAGTTGATTATAGTAGATTTGGTTGAGGCTCATTTGCAATTTCTGATTAAACTGCTTTTATTGTAGTGGATTGTAATGCTAATCAGAATTAGCTAGGTGCTAAAACATGACCAAAATTGATCATAGAATGAATTTTAAGAAGATCAGTATAAAAGTATAAATGGGACTAACCTGCAGTCTGTTTATTAAGATTAGCAGTAGAGCAAAACAAACTACTGTTCAAAGAATTTCTAAGTTTGAGATTTCATTTTCTATGACTCTGAGGTAGAACTCAATAGAGGTTTCAAAGGCAGGACTTTGTGTTTTAATTAAAATTATACATGGCTCCAAGATAAACATTGTACATCTGTACCCCTTACACTTAAACGATAGGACTTTATGCTGTATTCCAACATAAATCAGAAGCTGTGTCCTTCTTAGAATTCGTTCTTCTCATCACTATGCCAAAGCAATTGCATGCAAGGGTCTCAACATTAGCAACAACCACCATTTAGTTCAAAGAGTAAATAGCATTAAACAAATCAGATTGCTGTGGTACACTTGATTTTGGTTAGGAAAAGTAATATAAGTCTATTAGTTATTTTACAAATCAGTACATTCAAGACTAGTGTTGTTTAGGCAATGATTAACCTGATCTGATTTCATTATTGACAAGGGAGACGGTTTGGAAAAACATCAGGCGTAGTATCTCAGAGTGTATTGCTGTTTGGAAGCCCGCAAGTAGAATAAAACAGAATTTGCTTTTATATAGCACCTCTTCAGTAACTCTTAATTCTTAAGTAACAGTATCTCAATGTACTTTAAGTGAGTTAAATACTGGGAGTGAAATCTTGGACCCATTAAAAGCAATAGCAAAACTCTTATTGACCACAATGGGAGCAGGACTTCACCCTGGATAGCTAATCACTACATTGGAAAGTGGCAGTGATCAATGTACTGAGTGATAGCTTACACACAGGGCTACTGGGACTAGGGGTGCGGCTTGAAGTGGTTTCCATCATATACAGGGTTTACAGTTTTGTTCAATGGCTCTCAGCACCCACACTGTACACATTGTTCCAATGCCACCACTTACACATGACCTTGACATTAGAACTTGACATTGCCTTCACACTCACTTATTATGTGATCTCACAGGCCACATTTTGGTGGGCTAGCACAACAGGCACAATCCCCAGAATAATGACACTGACACAAATACAGTAAGCACATGAACCACATCCATTTATAGCAGGGAGAGGGTACAGACTAGATGCAATACCCCTTCCAGCTGCTAGAGTTGGTTTTCCTGAATGTCTTTCCACACTCCCAGAGGCAGGAAGTACAGATACTGCTCTGAACTTCCTATCAGCATTATTTCATGAGTCAGGGGTCCTTTCCCTCTTGGAGGTTTCAAACCCTTTGGGGCTGTCTGTGGGTGTGAACACAGGAACCCTCACTCGCCCAGCCAACACAGTGACACTGTTACAGTACCTTTCAAGATACACACACTCACTGTTGACAGCTAGGTTTCCATACCTGCCAACTAGTCTATCAGGGCAAGGATTGTCCATGGTGTTTAAAAACAGCCCCAAGTGTTTGCAACTCCAGCATGAGTGCCAGGCAGCTGAGACAACTCAATAACATTTTAAAAATTGGCCTCTGGACATTAGAAGCTTCCGTGTAGCACAAAAGGGAGGACTACAGCTGCCTCAGTTGCTGTGTACAGGAGAATCTGAGGAGAAATCCAAAGACTGGGAGAGATACAAAACAGCTATTCTTGCCTGTACTGAAGCATGGTAAAGCAGCTAAGCAGGGAGCAGTGGCTCAGCAGCCTGAGGAAGGGAAAGTGCTCAGTGGGAGATTGGTTGATGTTGGAGACTGGAAGGGCAGCTGTGTGAAGACAGGAAAAGGAAGGGAGGGAGGACAGATGCCTTCACCTAAACCAGGTGCAGGCTTGTTCCCTTCCTCCCCACTGCTACCCTTCTGGCTCCAGTTCACCCACCTGCTCTTCCATTCCTTCTAAGCTACCAAATGACTGGAAGATAGCTAATGTGAAGCCAATTTTTAAAAAGGGCTCCAAAGGTGATCCCGGCAATTACAGGCCGGTAAGCCTGTCTCCAGTACCACGCAAACTTTTTGAAACTATAGTAAAGAACAAAATTGTCAGACACATAGATGAACACAATTTGTTGGGGAAGAATCAACATAGTTTTTGTAAAGGGAAAGCATGCATTACCAATCTACTAGAATTCTTTGAGGGGGTCAACAAGCATGCGGATAAGGGGGGCCCAGTGGATATAGTGTACTTAGATTTTCAGAAAACCTTTGACAAGGTCCCTCAACAAAGGCTCTTAAGCACAGTAAGCTGTCATGGGATAAGAGAGAAAGTCCTCTCATGGATTGGTAAATGGTTAAAAGATAGGAAACAAAGGGTAGGAATAAATGGTCAGTTTTCAGAATGGAGAGAGTGGTAAATAGTGGTGTCTCCAGAGCTCTGTACTGGGACCAGTCCTATCCAACATATTCATAAATGATCTGGAAAACAGCGAGGTGGCAAAATTTGCAGAGGATACAAAACTACTCATGATAGTTAAGTCCCAAGCAAACTGCAAAGAGCTACAAAAGGATCTCACAAAACTGGGTCACTGGGCAACAAAATGGAAGATGAAATTCAATGCTTATAGATGCAAGTAATGCACATTGGAAAACATAATCCCAACTATACAGATAAAATGATGGGGTCTAAATTAGCTGTTACTACTCAGGAAAGAGATCTTGGAATCATTGTGGATAGTTCTCTAAAAACATCCATTCAATGTGCAGCGGCAGTTAAAAAAGCAAACAGAATGTTGGGAATCATTAAGAAACAGCTAGATAATAAGAGAGAAAATATCATATTGCCTCTATATAAATCCATGGTACATCACACCTTGAATCAGGGATTGGCAACCTTTGGCATGTGGCCAGCCAGAGTAAGCACACTGGCGGGCCGAGCCGGTTTGTTTACCTGCCGCGTCCACAGGTTCGGATGATCGCGGCTCCCACTGGCCGTGGTTTGTCGCTCCAGGCCAATGAGGGCTGCAGGAAGCGTCGCGGGCTGAGGGATGTGCTGGCAACCTTTCCCACAGCCCCCATTGGCCTGGGACAACGAACCGCGGCCAGTGGGAGCCGCGATCGGCTGAACCTGCAGATGCGGCAGGTAAACAAACCGGCCCGGCTCGCCAGGGTGCTTACCCTGGCGGGCCGCATGCCAAAGGGATGACTAAGGGGGGATATAATAGAGGTCTATAAAATCATGACTGGTATGGAGAAAGTAAATAAGGAAGTGTTATTTAGTCCTTCTCATAACACAAGAACTAAAGGTCACCAAATGAAATTAATAGGCAGCAAGTTTAAAACAAACAAAAGAAAGTATTTTTTCATAAAACGCACAGTCAACCTGTGGAACTCTTTGCCAGAGGATGTTGTGAAGGCCAAGACTATAACAGGATTCAAAAAAGAACTTGATAAGTTTATGAAGGATAGGGTCCATCAATTGCTATTAGCCAGGATGGGCAGGAATGGTGTCCATAGCCTCTGTTTGCCAGAAGCTGGGAATGGGCGACAGGGGATGGATCACTTGATGATTACCTGTTCTGTTCATTCCCTCTGGGGCACCTGGTATTGGCCACTGTCAGAAGACAGGATACTGGGCTAGATGGACCTTTGGTCTGACTTAGTATGGCCATTCTTATGTTCTTTCCCTGGTCTGGTTAGCTTCCACTGACTGTTCGAATGGTCTTCTCCTCACCAGCTTCCCCTTGTCTTTAGGAACCTCTTCCGTAGTCCTCCTCTCCACCTCTCTCCATATAGAGAAGGGGTTGCCAGCTATAGTCACATACCTCCTTCTACCCCCCTTCATTAGCTTCCCACTCTCACCATTATCTGGATTCCAGCAGCAGCTTCCCTCCAACTTCTGGTTATCACCTTCCTACCTATCCTGGTGAAAAGAATCCAGCCATTACATTGTTGACCTGTTGCTAAGAAGTGTGATCAATGAGGTGTGACTGAGGGAGAGACAAAGTTGTGGGGGGGTGGCCCATTAGGCTCATGCACCAGAGGGTACCAGTCTCTGCACTAAGGCAGAATGATGGAGGCACTGGTGACCCAAGATCATGTGAGAAAGGGAGATAGAAGATACAGAAGGACACAGCAGCGAAAAGGACAAATAAGGATGTAATTAAGAGTGACTTATGGAGATAGACATAAAAAGGGCAAATGGGACATAAGCTGGAGATACTCAATCAAGGAGACAAAAAGGGATCAAATGCAAAAAATCCCTAGAAGAGTGAGAGGGCAGTAGACATAATCCTGTGACACCACTGTGAGGGGAGATGTATCAGGCTGTTGGGTCTTCTCCAAGAAAACAACAGCAGGAAGGGGAACCAGTTGGAAGAGGAGATTGGTTAGTGAGAGCATTGTGGGGGCAGGGTTATTTTTGTAATAAGATGTGACAGTGTATTGAGAAATATCTATTTGTAGAAACAGCTGCAAAGATGCTTTTTTAAATTTTGTATAGTGCACAGAAAAAAACAAGAACCTAAATGGTTTATCCAACACAACAAAGCATTAGAACTCATTTATAAGTCAACAGGAGCTCTATGTGCATAAGAAATGAAGAACTGGGCCCAAAAAGACAGAGTTTGGTAGGAAATCCATTATCCACCCTGTGAGAGAGATCTAATCTAGAGATGACTATATGAGTCCAAAACAAAGCCCACCCCAAAAGCAAACACCCCCTGCACTTTCTCAATCCCAATCTTTTTTTCCACTTTGTGACTCAGACCTCTCCCTTTTCATGTTTTCATCACAAGTTGAAAATTCCCTGAAATTTCACTATTTTCTTGTAATTTTTCAGTTCCTACTCATAAAACATTAAGATGATGAGGGAAGAAGAATACAACATCTGTGACTTGGCAAAAAGAAGTACACAATAAAAACTGTAAAGTCTTTGCTTAAACCTTTAGGCTAATTAAACTGTTTAATTAGACTGACTAATTAGAGGTAATCTTGCTGTGAACAAGAAGGGACATATCAAATCCCTAAATTAAAATAGTTCATTGATTACATAGTAAAAAATAATGTAAAATTCTATACACCATGTTCACATAGCTCTGAAATGTAAAATAAATATATTTTCCCAAACCTATTGCTATTGCAATTTCACTTGTCATAATAATTTCATGGCACTCCATAGTATTCTTTTCTATATATAAATTCCTGAATAACACTGAAACAAGGGATTACAGTTCATAGAAAAACAATCCATTTCTTCACCCCCACCCAAATCAGTTTGGGGTTCACGCTGAGAGAAAATAGCTTTTCTTCTTTAGTCCAAGAAAACATATAATATCGTAGGTTAAACAAAATGACCTTATAGAAATTACATCATTTACTAATACAATTGCTAGTACCTAAAGGTGCCATGCAGCCTTGGCCAACTTAAAAAGAATTCTATATCAGATAGGCCTGCAACAGTTAGTCTCAGTGCTACAAAAGTCAAATCATAGATGCTGGTTTAATAGTAAAGTAATATGCAATTTATCATTCAAATGCAAGAACTAACATTCTTCTCCATTAGCTTCTGATTAACTTGAAGTATAACATCAAAAAGATTAGTATAGAACTCAGATGTGCCTTACTCAAATAGAGTGCTGTCCCTCTGTGTCTTGTGTCATATGCCTAACAAATATTTCATCTCCTCTTTGGAAACGAGGCCTCTGAAGTTTATTTTTAAGGGCTTTATTGTGTCTCTGAGAGTCCTGAGTTGTAGGCAGTGGACAGACCCAGCAGCCCATGGGGAGCACTGGGAGATTGTGCCTAAGAAAGGCACCAGGTCTACTAGGACTGCTCTATAAGCTCAGGGTTGTGAACAATAGGTTCCATCCATTACATACTCCAGCCTTGCTCCATGGGCTGGTTTAGAGTTTTGGGGGGACAGGCCATGATTCCACCTCTTTCACACTCCAGAGCTGATTGCAAATGCTGTAATAATGTCCACATTTGAAAAATTGCTGACTGCAAATGGTAAAAATTATTCTTGGCCGCTGCTGGCCACTATCTAGAGATCACAAAGAGCTAAAGATCCAAGATGGCCCTGTAGCGGGGTGGCCTGCAGGGAGCGCTCCAGGACGCTGGAAGAGCTAATTCCCAGAGACAACCAGCAGGAGGCGCCGCAGCAGTGAGTCCGCATGCTTACAGGCCCACAGACTGAGACTGTGGGTAATAAAAAATTACAGACATACTCTCACAGTGAAGGGAGGCAACAAAACCATTGCCATTGCTTCTGGTTCTTTTCCCCAACCTACAATCTGTTTTATCTGGACTGAGTCTCAGCCAGCTGGTCTAGCCACAAACCCACCTGGATCTAGGTTTTTCTTTCTGGGTAAATCTCCCAAGTGCATCATCCTGCTCCAATGAAATGGAGACAAAGTTGGGTCTTACTGTCAACCACACATTGGAGACACCACAGCCCACCCCATTTTATTAACTTCCCTAATGGCTTTAAGTACACTTAAACAGGACTCCAGGAGGAGTGACGGGATGGAACTCCACATGAGACAGCCCACTGAGCAGACAAGCAATCACATAAGAACATAAGAATGGCCTTGCTGGCTCAGACCAATGGCCCATTTAGTCCAGTAACCTGTCTTCTGACAGTGGCCAGTGTCAGATGCTTCAGAAGGGATGAACAGAACAGGGTAATTATTGAGTGCTCCACCCCCTTTTCATCCAGTCCCAGCTTCTGGCAGTCAGAGGTTTAGGGTCACCCAGAGCATGAGGTTGTGTCCCTGACCATCTTGGCTAATAACCTTTGATGGACCAAGCCACCATGAACTTACTAATTCTTTCTTTAACCTAGTTATACTTTTCACCTTCACAACATCCCCAGCAATGAGTTGATAGTGTTTTGTGTGAAGTACTTCCTTATGGTTGTTTTAAACCTGCTGCCTATTAAATTTATTGGGTGAGCCAACACAACTAACCTCTGAAATAAGAGGCTTGTGGCATACAAATATCTTTTGTACAACTTGGGGTTTTTTTGTTATTCTTTTTAATACAGTGTATTTTATACAAACCAAAGAACTCTAATAGATTAGTAAGACATGATTTCCCTTTACAGAAACCATGTTGACTTTTGCCCAACAATTTATGTTCTTCTACATGTCTGACAATTTTATTCTTTATGATTGTTTCAACTAATTTGCCCGATACTGACGTTAGACTTAGCGGCCTGTAATTGCCGGGATCACCTCTAGAGCCCTTTTTAAATATTGTCATTACATTAGCTATCTTCCAGTCATTGGATACAGAAGTCGATTTAAAGGACAGGTTACAAACCATAGTCAGTAGTTCCGCAATTTCACATTTGAGTTCTTTCAGAACTCTTGGGTGAATGCCACCTGGTCCCGGTGACTTGCTACTGTTAAGTTTATCAATTAATTCCAAAACCTCCTCCAGTGACACCTCAATCTGTGACAATTCCTCAGATTTGTCACCTACAAAAGGTTTGGGAATCTCCCTAACATCCTCAGCCATGAAGACTGAAGCAAAGAATTCATTTAGTTTCTCCACAATGACTTTATCGTCTTTAAGCACTCCTTTTGTATCTTGATCGTCCAGGAGCCCCACTGGTTGTTTAGCAGGCTTCCTGCTTCTGATGTACTTAACAAACATTTTGTTATTACCTTTTGAGTTTTTGGCTAGCTGTTCTTCAAACTCCTCTTTGGCTTTTCTTATTACATTTTTACACTTAATTTGGCAGTGTTTATGCTCCTTCCTATTTACCTCACTAGGATTTGACTTCCACTTTTTAAAAGATGCCTTTTTATCTCCCACTGCTTCTTTTACATTGTTAAGCCACAGTGGCTCTTTTCTAGTTCTTTTACTGTGTTTTTTAATTTGGGGTATACATTTAATTTGGGCCTCTATTATGGTGTCTTTGAAAAGTGTCCATGCAGCTTGCAGGGATTTCACTCTAGTCACTGTACCTTTTAATTTCTGTTTAACTAACCCCCTCATTTTTGCATAGTTCCCCTTTCTGAAGTTAAATGCCACAGTGTTGGGCTGTTGAGGTGTTCATCACACCACAGGAATGCTGAAAGTTATTATATTATGGTCACTATTTCCAAGAGGTCCTGTTATAGTTACCTCTTGGACCAGATCCTGCGCTCCACTCAGGACTAAATTGAGAATTGCCTCCCCCTTTGTGGGTTCCTGTACCAGCTGCTGCAAGAAGCAGTCATTTAAAGTATCAAGAAATTTTGTCTCTGCATTTCGTCCTGAGGTGACACGTTCCCAGTCAATATGGGGATAATTTAAATCCCCCACAAATATTGAGTTCTTTATTTTGATAGCTTCTCTAATCTCCCTTAGCATTTCATCATCACTATTGCTGTCCTGGTCAGGTGGTCGAAAATAGATCCCTAATGTTATATTCTTATTAGAGCATGGAATTACTATGTGGATTCACTTAAGATTTTTACTTCATTTGATTCTACATTTTCTTTCACATATAGTGCCATTCCCCCTTCCCCCACACGACTTGTTCTGTCCTTCCGATATATTTTGTACCCCGGAATGATTGTGTCCCATTGATTGTCCTCACTCCACCAGGTTTCTGGATGCCTATTATATCAATATCCTCCTTTAACACGAGGCACTCTAGTTCACCCATCTTATTATTTAGACTTTAGTGAATAAGGAAAAGTTATTTACTTGTTCCCATAATATAAGAACTAGGGGCCACCAAATGAAATTAATGGGCAGCAGGTTTAAAACAAATAAAAGGTAGTGCTTCTTCACACAGCACACAGTCAACTTGTGGAACTCCTCGCCTGAGGAGGTTGTGAAGGCTAGGACTATAACAGGGTTTAAAAGAGAACTGGATAAATTCATGGAGGTTAAGTCCATTAATGCCTGTTAGCCAGAATGGGTAAGGAATGGTGTGCCTAGCCTTTGTTTGTCAGAGGGTGGAGATGGATGGCAGGAGAGAGATCACTTGATCATAGCCTGTTAAATTCATTCCCTCTGGGGCACCTGGCGTTGGCCACTGTCGGCAGACAGGATGCTGGGCTGGATGGACCCTTGGTCTGACCCAGTATGGCCATTCTTATGTTCTTACCAGGACCAGATGGTTTTCACCCAGGAATTATGAAAGAACTCAAATGAGAAATTGCAGAACTACTAAGTGTACTTTGTAACCTATCATTTAAATCAGCTTCTGTACCAAATTACTGGAAGATAGCTAATGTGACGCCAATTTTTAAAAAGGGCTCCAGAGGTGATCCTGGCAATTACAGGCCCAAACAGATTGCGAAGAGCTATAAAAGGATCTCACAAAACTGGGTCAATGGGCAACAAAATGGGAGATGAAATTTAATGTTGATAAATGCAAAGTAATGCACATTGGAAAACATAATCCCACTATACAATAAAATGATGGGGTTTAAATTAGCTGTTACCAGTGACGAAAGAGATCTTGGAGTCATTGTGGATAGTTCTCTGAAAACATCCACTCAATGTGCAGTGGCAGTCAGAAAAGCGAACAGAATGTTGTGAATCATTAGGAAAGGGATTGATAATAAAAGAGAAAATATCATATTGCCTCTATATAAATCCATGGTACGCCCACACTCATGGTATGCATGCAGATGTGGTCGCCCCATCTCAAAAAAGATATATTGGAATTGGAAATGGTTTAGAAAAGGGCAACAAAAATTATTAGGAGTAAGGAACAGCTTCAATATGAGGACCGATTAATAAGAGGGGGACTTTTCAGCTTGAAAAAGAGACAACTAAGGGGGGATATGATAGAGGGTTATAAAATCATGACTGGTGTGGAGAAAGTAAATAAGGAAGTGTTATACGTATAAGGCGCTTTATTAGGAAAATAAGAGGATCAAGCGATTGTCATGGTATAAATGAATATGCTTAAATAAAATGTTTAAATAACTAAGTATGTGCTTAAGTGCTGAATAAATATAGACTAAAGCATTCGCTTAAAGTTAAGCATCTGCTTAAGTGCTTTACTGATTAGGGGAATTAATTTTTCAGACCTCCTCCCATTGAAGTCAATAGGATTTCTGCTATTGGTGTAAGTGAAGCACGTTAGGGATTTATGGTTTTAAGGAGTGTTGTCTTCCAGGAAGCTGGGAATCCAAAGGATACTTTAAGTAGGACCACAGACCCAAGATCCCGTGGCCTCCTAATGGTTTCTTCTCCCCACCTGCCCCTGGGTCCAGGACTCACAGAGTTCTAAATAGGGGGAAAGTGGCTATTTCAATTCACAGACAGCAATGGTTCACCAACAATTACATTTTGCTATTGCACAATGATTCATACAGAATTAGAACTGGATAAAGGCCAAGAGTTTGCTTGAGTATGAAACGTTCACATATCTCTCGTCACAACTTCCAACTCTTGATTTACATACTATAGCTTTAAAAATTGGTGGTATCTTCTGTCAGGCTCAGTCTTCACAGGTCACAGAAAGACTTTGTTCATAGTTACATTAGATCTGTTTCATAAACAGATATTGAAGAAGAATCTCATATGCCATCTCTCTTCTTATCTTGTTTTAGGTTTGCCCAAATGCTACCTCTTAATCTGGACCCTCCTACCTGCATCACCCGTGTTTTCTCCCCCATGCATGATTTGTTTTTCTATGTGTAGTCATTCTTAGAGGCATTGGTGTAGTTTCTGTAATCACTTGGGCCTGCTCCTGGTCCCACTGAAGTGAATGTTAAAAATCCCATTGATATCAATGGTTCAAGACTAGACCCTTAATCTATTAGGGGCTTGATCCTACACACTGCAGATGTGGAATGTTGCATGCATGCGAGAGTGCTAGGTCAAAGGATGAGCAGGAATGGAAGAGCCAAATGTATGCTATTGTTGGAAGAATGTGCCATATATATATCCATGGTATAACCGTGTTCACTTCAGTGGAATTACACCAGAGATTAGTTTGGCCCTTAATTTTTGAAGGACCTTGCATTGGCTTAGTCTGCCAGGATGTCATGAGAAACATTGGCTTTCCAATGAGTTATCAGTGCATCGGTGGTTTCACTGTGTCTTCTCTGACAAGTTTGTTAAACATGTCTAACTGTACTTATCATTTCCCTTCTATATACAACTAAAATGTGTCATTTTCTCAGAATAAATCAAATTATGTATAGTATTTGCATATATCTAATTCTACATGGAATTCTTCCAGGCATGGCAAGAACACTGGATGTGAATTTGCAGTGTAAAATAATTACACACAATTCTGTGGAGTTGTTTTTCTATATTTTATGTACAAGGCTATTATTCATGCACGTTATCATGGGCATGTTTAATTTCCAAGATTCTATTAATTATAACATATTCATATATAAAACATTATTTGCCAACATATTAATTAAATGTAATCTTCTTGTAAACTATTAGTTACTTATTTTAAATTCAGTTTTATAGCTATTAAATGACATTTTGATTAAAAGTATGTGACCTGGGAGTGTGGACTTTTTATTTTTGTTTTGAACTCTAAGCTTATCACTTTTACATTTTTCCTCTGACCAAACTGACTTTCTATACAATTTACCATGACAAAAAATTAGCCCTTATGTGTCTTGCCATAACATCTCAATTAAAACTGATTTCTTTTCAGAGTTGGAAGAAACAAACACAAAGATTTAGGTTGAGCATTTACATCCAGGAAGGTGCAATGGCTTTTTGAAGCATCTTGGATAAAATACACGTTGAGAGTTTTGCAACCTCTTAAAAATTCATTTACACTTCTAAATGGATTATAAAGTACTACAAGCAGCATTTTTAAAGTGCATTTGAGTCTGTACACTATATATATGCTAAACAATAGCATATTAGCTTTGATCAGTTATTCAAACTCTGTTACATCTGAGTTTGAAATTGATTTTGGCATAACAAATGAAATTGGCAACACATTAAATAGAATTGTGCTAGGTTAGTTCTACTATTTATCTAGCTTTGAATACTACATTCTATAAATGCATGGTCATTTTTGTTGCTCATTATTTGGTAATAAATCTTAGCAGCAACAGAAAGTGAAGTTGTTTTAGATAGATACTGCTGATTGAACCAAAATCCAGGTAAATCTGTGAGCTTTAAGGAGCTGAATTGTTGCTAGTATTCTGGTTGTGCACTGCTGTGTTATGCAACTGCTCCAAGCCAATTCACTTGTGATTTCTAATATGCTTTCACATCAGGATGGTTTTCCATTACTTCATTTCTGTAATAACACATGTTCATAGCTGCAGGCTAATATTAAAGAAAGAAATTGACCTGAGGAGATTCAAGTTAAGTATGCTGCCCAGTGGGCTTGTAGGAAGTGAAAATGAAGTATGGTTTCGGGTTCTAAAGAAAGTCATTTATTTTTAATGGATTTTTATACTGAATGATTTTCTTATTACATGTAAAAGTTTCTATAGCCACTAAACACTCTGTGTCCCAAAGCTGAAAGATTAAGAAAAGGTATAACTAATAAATATGATTCATAGTTCACACAACAGTATCTATTTTTCTTTTATATTAAGCAATGGTTTCTTAAAATCTGAGAAATGATTAGCTAGGAGTACAGGATTAAGGATTATATAACTATCATCAGATCTGTCTCTATCACACAACTATATTTTAGTAAAGTAAAGGTGCCATCTCTCTTTTTGTTTTTCTTTCTTTCTTGCTGCCCAACTGGTGTTGCTTCACAGATTTTTTGTAATCATTCCAACACTATTAATCTGTTGGAAAGTGAATCCATTATTTAAAACTTGCCAAAACAGTCTAAAAATGTACAAAGGGAACTTAGAAAACTCTGTGTGTCTGAAATGCTTGATGGGAAATTTGAAGAAAGAAAGCTGTAAGAAAATAAGTTTCACTGCTTGCTAGACTTCATTTTACAAGATTGATATTCTTATATTGCACATGAAGATTTTGAATGCTTACTGATACCTGAGCCCTCAGTCCCACATAGTTGCTTTTCTTTTTGTTTTGGTTCCCCCCCCTCACCCACAACACACGTTATTTTATAGGGTGGAAGGAGGGACAGAAAATATTGAAAAATAAAGTATGCTATTATGAAACAGAAGGCAGGTGAAAATCAAAGAGAGCACAACCATACTCCTAGTGTCTTAGGCCTTTAGAGTGTCATCTTTAACTTGTTCTCTCTTCAGTTACACACTTCTAGGCCATATCCAAATCTTACCACTTCTTCCTCCAGATCATCTCTAGGCTCTAGATGAAATCCTAGCTTAATTTAATGAAGCCAATAGCAATTCCTATTGACCTCAATGTGACTTACTGTCTGCCTCCTCCCCCAGTGCCCCCTCCCCCCCCCCCCATTCACACAGTGAAAAATTTTGGCCAAGCCTCCTTCCTCTCCCATCCCAGCAAACTCCTCCTTTATGGCCTTCCTGACATCCATTCATCTCCCCTCAGTGACACTGCTAAGATCATCATGTTGGTTGGTCCTCATCATCTTGTGAGCCCACCTCTGTTCCCACTATAGGTCACAATACCTAGTATTGCTTACAAATAAGCAGCAGCCAGGGTGTATGGGAGGACTGGAGAGAGAGGGGAAGAGCAGTCAAGCCCTGTTGTGCCCACTACTACTAACAACAGTGTGAAGACCAGCAGCAGGAGCCACAACAGTGGTGGATGAAAAAAGAGACACAGGTACAGGTCTAAGTTCAGCCTTCTGTCCTCAAGTCCAGTGCCCTACATTGCTCAAAACCAGAAGTGCACTTCACTCCAAGGCAGATTGTGAACTCTATAGTCAAACTGGTGAGCAGTTATTTACAATCCACTGGCAGGTGAGTAACTGCTCACTGTTGTGAGTAAGTGGGGGGTTGGGGTGGTCACAATATGGCAATTAATATTCAAATGCAAATTCAAAACTTCAAACAATAATACAATTTCACTATTATAGCCAAGCTATAATGAGCATCTCTTCTACAGCTATATACCTTCATTAGCATTTGACTTACTGTCTCCTCCTGTCTCCTTGAAAGTGTGCTGAAGAAGAAAGTCCAAGTAATCGTCTCTGAAATAATCCCACTAGCAAAGGAAGACAGAAGGCAAAAGATTCTGGAAGTGAACCACTGGCTAGGTAAGTGATGTTGGGTGGAGGGTTTTGTGTAACTTTGATCCATCTTCTATGGGAAGAGGGGGCTATATAGTTTGGATGGCCTCACCTCAGTAGAAGGGGAACCAATATCCTCAGGGACAAGCTGTCTAGAGTAGTCAGAAATGTGTTGAACAAAAAGGGAGGGTAAAAAAGTGAAGATATGAGCATTCACCACAAAATCAAGATGTTTAGTACAAAAATAATCAAGAAACCTAAGGCCTTGAAGAAAATAAACTCTTTAATTGCCCATACAACAATGCTAGGAACCTAGGTAACAAACAAGAGGAATTTAATTGCTCATTTATGACCATGAATTCGATCTAGTTGGTATTACTGAAACCTGGTGGGATGATTCCAATGACAGGAATGTTAAAATCAATGGTTATAACCTATTTAGGAAGGTCGAGTGAGCAGAAGGCAAGCGGGAGTGGTACTCTAGTCAAAAATGACATGCTGTGTTTCTAAGTCACTGATAACTCAGAAGAAAATAATCTTGAATGCTTATGAGTGTATGTCTTAACAGATAAATCCCAAGATGCAGTATTAGTAGGTGTCTGCTACAGACCACCAAATCACACTAGGGAACAGGACAACCAGCTCTATATACACCAGCTTATAATGTGTAGGAAGAAAAACTGCATGATCATGGGGTGACATATGCTGGAAGTATGCAGTGTTGTTGTGGCTGCGTCGGTCCCAGGACATTAGAGAGACAAGGTGGGTGAGAGAATATACCGTATTTTATTGGACCAACTTCTGTGGGTAAGAGAGCTTGTCTCTCTAATATGCTGGAAACCTCATTCTGCCAGTAATAAAACATCCTTGGAATTTCTAAATATTATACATGACAGTTTCCCTACTCAAAAGTGTTGCATCCAACATGGGAGAATTCTACATTAGAACTCATCTTGACAGATAAATAGGAACCGATCACAGAACTAAAAATTAGTGGTAATTTAGCTTGAAGTGATCATGGCTTGATCCCATTTATAATGTGCAAACAGAATAAAGACCAGGCCAGTGATATTTATATGTGGTGCTTTAAAAGTGCTAATTTCTCAAAACTAAAAACAATTATGAGTCAAATCAGCTGGAAGGAAATACTGAATCAGAAAAATTTGAACAACAATTGGAAATTATTTAAAAACACTTTACTAGATGCCAAAAATCCACAATCCCACGACTGAGGGAGAAGGCTGTATTGGTTAAAAAACTGACCTGGTTTAGATGGGAGTGACGGGAGCTATAAATAAATTTTAAAAATAATATGTAAAAATGGAGAAAAGGGGAGTTGAAAGTAATTAATATAAATCAGAAGCTGAGAATTGTAGAAAATCGATAAGGGAAGGAAAGGGACACACCGGGCTATCTATAGACATTGGAGATAACAACAATGTGATAGGGTGCAGGGTAAGGAGTGCTTAACCAGCCCCCGGCCACACTAGCCCCAATTAAGGGGAGTAGATTGGAGCTAGCTGAATAGGCCTGTGCCTGCCTGCAACTAGCAACAGCTGCCAGCCTAATTAGCCAGGGGCTATAAAAGGGCTGGGAGGGAGAAATGAAGCTGGGGAGGGAGAAAGGGAGAGGTCAGAGGCAGAGGGGGCGGGTGGCTCTGGTCTGCTGCTTGTAAAGCCTGGCTGTGAAAGAAACCTGTATGTAGATAGTAAGTGGTGGTGGGAAATAGCTACAAATAAAGTGCACTTGTGATTGCATCAACTTGAGGCATCCCTGACTGGTTTGTGAGTGCAGCAGGGGCAGAAGTAAGAGGGGCCCAGCTGTGCCTCCCTACAAACAATGAGAGAGTTTTTAAAGCATATTAGCAATAAAAAGATTCCTAACAATGGCATTGGTCCATTAATGGTGGAGTTATCAATAATAATGCAGAAAAGGCAAAAGTGTTCAATAAATATTTCTGTTCTGTATTTGAGGAAAAAAACGAGGACGTAGTCTAGAATCATAGGACTAGAAGGGATCTCGAAAGGTCACCTAGTCTAGTCCCCTGCACTCATGGCAGGACTAAGTATTATCTAGCCCATCCCTGTCTAACCTGCTCTTAAAAATCTCCAATGATGGAGATTCTGCAACCTCCCTAGGCAATGTATTACAGTGCTTAACCATCCTGACAGTTAGGAAGTTTTTCCTAACGTCCAACCTAAACCTCCCTTGCTGCAATTTAACCTCATTGCTTCTTGTCCTATCCTCAGAGGTTAAGAAGAACAATTTTTCTCCCTCTTATAAGATCCTGTTGGTATTATTTTATTAGTGTAACACTGTGTCCAGTTCCTGGTGTCCACACTTCAATTGGAGAGCATTCAGAGAAGAGCCATAAGCATGATGAAAGGATTAAAAAACATGCATTGTAACAATAGGTTCAAGGGGCTCAATATATTTAGTTTAATAAAGAGAAGGTTAAGGGGGTGACTTGATTACAGTCTATAAGCATCTATGTGGGGAACAGATATTTAATAATGAGCTCTTCAGTTTAGCAGAAAAAGGTATAACTCAGTCCAATGACTGGAAGTCGAAGCTACACAAATTCAGGCTGAAAAAGTCATGCATTTTTTAACAGTGAGAATAATTAACCATTGGAACAATTTACCAACAGCAGTGGTGGATTCTCTATCACTGACAATTTTTAAATCAAAAGTAAATGTTTTTCTACAAGATCTGCTCTAGGAATTATTTGGGAGAAGTTTTATGACCTGTGTTATACAGGAGGTCAGACCAGATGATCAAAATGGTCCCTCCTGGCTTTGGAATCTATGAATCTGTTAATCAATTCCCTGGTACTGAAATCTTTTGTCTGCATTTATATGACTTATTTTATTACTGTGCTTCACTTGTAAAGAAATTCGCATCAAAATATTTTTCTTCCAACATAAGGAAGTAAAAGTCAATTTTAAAATTGGAAAATGAGACTGTATCTTTCTATAGTAATCATTACCCAAGCCAGCTGTTTGTAAATGCACATCACCATGGCAAATTAGCAGCTCTCAATTTAATGTATTGAATTCTATTTCATGCTGAAATTAGGGATTCAGAAAACCTTAACAAGGCTTTGAATTTCACAAAATCTTTAGATTTTTGGGGAGTGGGAAGGGTTGAGGAATTTTTTAGCACTTCCAAAACTGATTTATCAATGTTAGTTTATTGCCCCTTTCAAACAGGAACAATTCAGTTGTGGTGACTGGTCACTAATTACTATTTTGAATTAGTGGTCTATGTCTATGGATGCTGTTCTGCATTATTTTGAATGTTCATTTGTTGTTCATTTCACTTAGAGTCTCTCATTGCCATTTTAGCCATTGATTTTTATATCCCTGCTTACACTTTCTGCTCTTGGATGGTGGGTAAGTGTTTTGTTTTTTTTAATTCCTTCCTTCCTTCCTCCCCCGTTTCATTTTCCTTTCTTTTTCTCACCACCAAACTCTCCTCACCTACATGTACTCTAGATGGTTATATTTAACATCAACAGAGTGATTTTACTATAGGTCTTTGGAATGCATGTGCTGTCTAAAACTAGTAAAACACAAAATAGTTGTAAATTTCACTTCAGATTACATTCCAGGGAGAACACATAGGAGTGCTCTGACATAGCATTGAATCAGCAGAGCATATTGACTCTGCATTAATGCAGACTGACCTAGTGGAAACACTGCAGCATTGAAAGGCTGCCTTTTGCAAACCTTAATTAATACTTTATTCTTTATGTTTGGTCTTGTGTTGAGATTTTCTTTAGGCAGATTAAATGAAATTGTTACAGAAAGCATTTTTGAGACTTTTTTTAAAGAATCTTTTATTCAGTAAACATAGCAACACAGAGGAATTCAGGCCAAATTCTGATACGCGTATGTGTTTAAATTCACAGTCTGGGTGAGTAAAAGGGTTGGTTTGTAGGGTGGCCTGTCTGGGCATTAAAGGCATTTTCAGTACTGTGAGGAGATTGTCTATATGCCAAGTTACTCCATGGCAAGCCAGGGTGTGAATCTACTGCGCACCAGCTTGCTCTGTTGTAACATCTCACATGGACACTGCTATGCTACAGTGAAAGTGTGACATGCAACTTGGCTTACTGTGCCTTCAAGTAATAGTACAATAAACCATACTCTGGGACTTGCACTGTGCTGTAGCAGTATCCACATGGGGCATTACTTTGCAGCAAGCTGATGTGCTGCAGATTCACTCGCTGGCTTGCAGCGCAGCAACTTGCGATGTAGACAAGCCCTTCATCTTGCTCAAGTCCCCTGAGTGCTGTATAGTACTCAAAAAAGGGCTAGGTTTTGATTAGGAGCTGGGTACTCTTCCAGGATATTTTAAAAAGTGTTCAGGGTGATTTCAGAGGGACATCACAACAAGGTCATTCTGAAATAGGTGTGCTTCATGAATGACTAAATCAGAAGGCACCTCCTCTGGCCACCACACTACACACCTGCTCATGGCTGACCCAACAGCACACAAAATAGGACATATGTGGTCCCAACTCAGAGATAGGTTGATATTCACACAGTAATAGCTTAGAAACCAAAGATAGGGTAAACACAAGGGAGGGAGAAGAGTTATTTAAATTAAGGGCCAGTGTTGGCACAAGAACAAATGGATGTAAACCGGCCATCAACACATTTTGGCTTGAAATTAGATGAAGGTTTTTAACCAGCAGAGGAGTAAAGTTCTGGAACAGTCTTCCAAGGGGAACAGTGGAGGCAAAAAAATTAACTTGTTTCAAGACTGATCTTGATAAATGTATGGAGGGGATGGTATGATGAGCTTATCTACAATGCCATATGACCCATCCACTATTGTTATTAGCAAATATCTCCAGCAGCCAGAGATGGAACACTAGATGGGAAGGGCTCAGAGTTACTACAGAGAATTTTTTTCACAGATGTCTGGCTGGAAGTCTCACCCACATGCTAAGGGTCTGACTGACTGCCATATTCAGGACCAGGAAGCAATTTTCCCACAGGTCAGATTGGCAGAGTTTCTGGGGTAGCTTTGCCTTCCTCTGCAGCATGAGGCATGGGTCATTTGCTGATCTGAATGAGAGTAAAAGGTAGATTCTCAGTAACTTGAAGTCTTTAAATCAACATTTGAGGACTGCAGTAACTCAGCCAGAGATTATGGATCTCTACAGGAGTGGGTGGGTGAGGTTTTGTGGCCTGAGAGGTCAGACCAGATGATCATGATGGTTCCTTCTGGCCTTAAAGTCTATGAGAAAGAGATTTTCATTTAGTTTCAAAATAAATTAGAAGCCAAGTGAAGCTCTCTTTCTACAAAGGGTGATGCATTCATTTTATGTTGGGGTGAGGAAATCTATACAAAACTGTTGGGTGCACAAAGTTTATAGAAAACCCTTTGAAAAAACCAATATAAATTAGTATAGTTTAGACAAGTAAAGTTGAAAAGAAACAAAAATATTAGAATTAAAAATATACAGAAATAGTGCAAAAAGATGATAAAGGATTGGTAGGGACATAAGAAAAAAACTGATTAAATACAATGCACATAGTATCACTAAAAACTGTTTCACACATACTTGAATATGTAATATGGGAAAACTGCTCACCAGTGCATTTCAATAATCCCAGATATTAAAAGTCCCAGGTATCTGGAAAACATAAGGAGAAAATCTATGAGAAACAAGATAAGAAATTATCAAGTATATGAACAATGCAAAGGTGAATAATAAGCAGTACAATAATGCATTAATGAAAAATATAGATAACACAAAGGAAAAAGCATTCACATTTTAAAGATGATTGTACAGTTGCTTTTGATAAAAGCTGCTCTTGATAGCAATCTTGTCTTGTGGTGTCTTTATATGAAACTCTATACTAAAATATGAAGATTTGATTAATGCCAGTGACTGCTACATTATAATGAATTTCATATCTCTAGTTATTTGCTTCCGCAACCTAATATGTTTGCAGCCTTTTAAATCTAACCAATACATCAGACATATATTACACAAAAATCCAGTTACTACAAACAATTCAAAGTAGCTCAGAGCTAAAAATAAAATGCTAAACTTTCATAGTAAACATAAACAGGAAGTTTATGTAGCCATCATACCTTTTAATTCACAATGAGAAAGTTTTTGATGTAAACCACAATACTGTAAAACTTATTTTCAGTTGTATAGAATTCTCTGAAATGTATATACCTTTCAGGCTGAAATTGTTCATGGTTAGTCTCTGCCCAAAAGTAAAAAGCAACAGAGGGTCCTGTGGCACCTTTAAGACTAACAGAAGTATCAGGAGCATAAGCTTTCGTGGGTAAGAACCTCACTTCTTCAGATGCAAGTAATGGAAATCTCCAGAGGCAGGTATAAATCAGTATGGAGATAACGAGGTTAGTTCAGTCAGGGAGGGTGAGTTGCTCTGCTAGCAGTTGAGGTGTGAACACCAAGGGAGGAGAAACTGCTTCTGTAGTTGGATAGCCATTCACAGCCTTTGTTTAATCCTGATCTGATGGTGTCAAGTTTGCAAATGAACTGGAGCTCAGCAGTTTCTCTTTGGAGTCTGGTCCTGAAGTTTTTTTGCTGTAAGATGGCTACCTTTATATCTGCTATTGTGTGTCCAGGGAGGTTGAAGTGTTCTGTGGAGGATTTTCGGGGAACCCCATATGCCTTACTCTAAATTATAACCTATTGCTAAAGCTAGCAACAGTAGGCCGTGGCAGGCCTGCTTAATATTAAAGGTATAAGCAAGATTTGTAAGCTTGTGTGGCACAATGCAAAACCTGTATGGCTCAATCAAAAGGCCAACAGGAGAAAAAGGGGAACCAACGCCTACTGGTAGTTGGGTAACCTGACCTAGGATAACAGGAGTTTAGCTATGGAAAATTAGTAAAGCAGAAGAGTCTTGTACAGTGAAAACCGCAAGTAGGGGGGCACACAGTTAAGAAAGGGCTTGTTGTACAACTCTATTAGCAAATAAACGCATTAGGTAACTTAGTACTCAATAAAGTAATACAAGAGAAGGTAATGCAAGAGGGGGGCCGTGCCAGGGCCTCTAGCAATAACAGGAAAGACCCTAAATGGTGCCAGGTCCAAGTCGCGGCCCCAGAAAGGCTCTGATTGGTTTGCTGATAAATATACCAAATAAGGCTGATAAGATTTGTAATGCTTCATTACGCGTTGCGGTTTTTACCTTTATAAGCTTAAAGCTGTGTAATTTATGGAAGGCGGCTGACCCCCTTGCTTGGGGATACGCCGACCTTCCCTTTATGCATAATTGTATTTGTGTTACCTAATAAAGGTGCATCAGTGTGTCTGACCCAAAATCAACGGTGTGGTCAATTTTTCCACGACAGTTCTCCTACAGGTTTTTGTATATTGCCATTCCTGATATCTGACTTGTGTCCATTTATCCTCTTGCGTAGTGACTGTCCAGTTTGGCCAATGTACATAGCAGAGGGGCATTGCTGGCACATGATGGCATATATAACATTGGTGGACGTGCAGGTGAATGAGCCGATGATGTTGTAGCTGATCTGGTTAGGTCCTGTGATGGTGTTGCTGGTGTAGATATGTGGGCAGAGTTGGCATCGAGGTTTGTTGCATGGGTTGGTTCCTGAGTTAGAGTTGTTATGGTGCGGTGCGTGGTTGCTGGTGAGAATATGCTTAAGGTTGGCGGGTTGTCTGTGGGCGAGGACTGGCCTGCCTCCCAAGGTCTGTGAAAGTGAGGGATCATTGTCCAGGATGGGTTGTAGATCACTGATGATGCGTTGGAGAGGTTTAAGCTGAGGACTGTAGGTGATGGCCAGTGGAGTTCTGTTGGTTTCTTTTTTGGGCCTGTCTTGTAGCAGAAGCCTCCTGCTACATATTCTCACCAGCAACCACGCACCGATTTATACCTGCCTCTGGAGATTTCCATTACTTGCATCTGAAGAAGTGAGGTTCTTACCCACGAAAGCTTATGCTCCCGATACTTCTGTTAGTCTTAAAGGTGCCACAGGACCCTCTGTTGCTTTTTACAGATTCAGACTAACACGGCTACCCCTCTGATACTTGCCCAAAAGTAATTATTTTTGAGGGGGTTGTTTTTTACCCTAAAAGTTTAATCAAAACAGGTTCCTTCATTTTTGAATATGAGGAATGTGAATTAAAAAACCCCACTTTCTCTGTATAAAAACAACTGAGCAGCTTCTTTTGACCAGCTTAATGCCAAAATGGTTGTGGGTAAAAAATTGAAATGGGGTCTTGCTGAGGAGTACTCTGGTGAAAATTATTTTTGATTTGAAAACTGCATCCTAACACATTTTGTGCACAGTTCTCTTGCTAAAAGCGTCAAGTGCATAGCTAATAAAAACCATGCTGTATGTGTATGTGTGCAAAACCGATAGTCTACTTCCTTTTACGCCCTATTTACTGCACCTTATAAGATAGCTACTCTCCTTCCTCTCGCTGCAGAAGAGACCCCTTCCCCTGCAGACTTTAGGAGTTGGACAATTTTGACTTTGTACCTTAACATAGATGGAATAAGCTGAAAGTGAGAAAAGTGTTTCCATGAAATTTCACAATACATTTTTACCACTACATGCAATTTCATGTCTTTCCCAAGAACTTCATTTTTCTGCAAATTCAATTAAATTTCTATTTTTCACATAACAAAAAGTTTAGTTTTCAAATTTTCAATTTTCAAGCCCCTCATGTTTCCGTTTTTGTTCAGAGAAGCTCAATTTCAAATTGACAGTGTGTGAAAATTCCCATTTCAAGTATTTTCACACCACTATTATGAGTCAATGCTGTTATAAACTCAATTCCGCCCCCCTCCCCAAACCTAGCTCACATGTATATGGAGTAATGAGAAATGGTGGTTCTTCCTATGGGCACCTCCTAACAATCTATTTCACAGGAAAAAGGGCTAGATGCTCAGCTGTGCTCAGGAGTGGAGGAAGGAGTGGGGGAGGTAAGGAAGCTTTAAGTCACCTTTCCATTCCTCCAGTCCAGAGCTGGTGAGGGACAAAATGGCCTCCCCTGTAACTTGTAGCATCATTCTGCCAGCCACAGGGATCGCTCTGGCAGCCAAGTATTGGCCAGAATTCTGTGCACTCTAGACTCATTCCTGACATGCCTCCCACATGCCCTTCCCAACCTCTACATGGAAGAGGAAGAATAGGTAGTGTACAGTCAGCTACACTGGCTTTTACATTACCCATGGCTTCCCCTACGTCACAGCAATACCTGGCTGCCCCATAAGGCATCTTTCTCATTGCTTTGTGTTGTTCTCAGGACCTGGCACAATAAGCTTGTACAGCGAGAACAAAGTTTTAGTAGTTACACTGCTGTGAGTAGCATCCATCTCCTGAAGTCAAGCCTTTAAGAGTGGAATTCTCAAATGTATATATGGTTGCAAATAACCTGTTGTGCACCCCAAATAGAGCTTAGTGTATGGTTACTTAAAATAACATCATTCAAGATAGTGGAAAGCACCTCTTTGGAGGCAGTTTAGACAGTTAAACTACCTATGTTAGCTGGCAACCTTCCTTACCAGCCTGAAGAATTATCAGCCACACCTAACTGCGTATTTAGCCCTTCCCTCTAGGTTCCATTTATTGTCCAAATGACCACAAACTCACAAAAAGAAAAAACTTCCATTTGGGGCTTTCTACCCAGCCACAACTGCCAGGGCTTCTCACCAGGAATCTCACTTCTCCAGGGACTACTGCAGGAGACAGTCCTTCCCCCTTTTCCTGAAGCTCTTTATAGGAAACATCTCAGCTGCAACTGATTAGAGAACAGGGCTGGCTGTCTTTAGGCCTCTGGGGCAGGCCCCCTGTTACTATCTGAAATATGTTTGTACCACCAAACAGATCCAGGTGCCTTTGAACATAAAGTTCCAAATTTCTGTTAAGCTCCATTGTTTGGAAAAAATCTGTCTGTTTGTCTGACCTCATGTGAATGTAATGATCAGTGTCTTTAGTATCTCCTACTTTGATGATAGTACTGCTAGCAGCAGGATGCCAGACTGAAGTACAATAATTTATTGTCAAAATAAATTAATTTTATGTATAAATGGTACAAATGTTTCTCTTTAGTTAATTAGATAAAAAGGAAATGGGCATTTTACCAGTCTTTGTAAGATATTAAAAAAGAGGATCAAAGATCTTCAGTGAACAGCTGTGTTCTCACACAAGTTCCATAACCTCTATGTAAGGAAGATGCTGTGGGCCAGACTCTCCTTGTCAGGGACCACAGATCTTGAACACTGGCCTACACGGCTTTTAAGAACTAGGTAGTCCTAACCTGCCACCCACTGACCTACTAACATCTGCTATTCTAGCAGGTGAACTCTAACAGAGGACCCCAGTCCTGGGATCTGATAGGTCCCCAGCCTCTATTTAATCCAAGCACAGGCACAGGACGCTGTCCATGCAACTGGGTTCTCCCTGCTCAGTACTACTCCCCCTGCAATACCTGCTGCTTATCTCCTGGTAACCTGACCTCGCCTGCCTCCTGACACCTGACTCTCGGGAACCACCTAGGAACAACCTGACAAATAGAAACTGGGGTAGCTATCAGCACCTAGCTAAATACAACACATTCTTCCCCTTTAGAATAACCATTGTAAAACTTTAAATAGTCACTTATAAACCATCACTTGCATCTGGTACCAAAGTCTTCCAATCATTTAGGCAGTCTCCTACACCTCACACTTCTCCTAATACCTGCAGAGGCAGGAACAAGATGAGGCACTGGAGCAATTCCTGCTACTATAGATTTCCCATCATCAATAATGGTGTCAGTGATGTTCTCTGGTCCAAGGTGGAAATCGGCATTCTCTTCTTCAGCTGATGAACTGTGGACAATCTTGAAATATTCCATTTCTTTCCATCTATTAATAAAGCAGAATCTCCTTGGATTTCTGTTAACTGAAAAGGACATGAATATCTTGAATGTCCTTTTTTGACTTTGTATGGCAGCTTCACAAAATCCACAGTTTGAAACTTGAGGTTTAGCACCTTTCCTTACGATAACACAAGACTGGCCATCCTGGGTCAGACCAATGGTCTATCTAGCCCAGTATCCTGCCTTTTGACAATGGGTGATGCCAGAAGCTTTGTATGAGCGGACAGGGCAAATATCAAGTGATCAGTCAGAAGCTGTGATCTACATACTGTGTATGTTTCTCCTGTTTGTTCTTAACACATCCATGAATAGCTTCATTGGAAGGTAATGGCTGAAAAAGGAGAAAGTGTAAGCCTTTGACAGGAGTAAGTCATGTATCGGCCTGGCATCCTCTTAATAGTTCAAAGAGTGATATTCCTGATGTGGAGTGTGGAATGGTCCTGTAAGCAAACTGTTTCACATAAAGCTTCTTCCCATGGTCTTGCTTGCAAACTGGTGAATTGAAAACTTTCTTTCACCAGTCTGTACATTCTCCTGACTACACCATTTGCTCTTGGATGGTATAAAGAAACCGTTTTGTTCTTGATACCATTGCTACTGAGGTATTGTTACATTTCAGCAGAGGCCAATTGCATTCAATTGTCAATTACCAGTTCCATGGGAAATCCTTTTTGAGTGAAGATTGATGATATGAACTTAATCACTGTTTCACTGGTAACTTTTCCATTGAATGGAACTTATGTCCACTTTGAAGTATAGTCTATTATTACTATGGCAAACCTTTGCATAATAGTCTGATCTTCAAGTGGTCCCATTATATCGAGATCCAGTTTCTCCTACAGACAGCTGGGATAGTCAACTGGTGTGAGAGGGATGCGGAAGATTTTCTGTGACATATCATTACTAGCCCAAGCCATGCAATCCTTGATTATTTCCTCAACTTATTTGTCCAATCCTAGCCAACAGAAGTCTTGATGCAGTTTTCTTTTGGTTAGACTCATCCCAGAGGTCCTTCATATGCCAGATGGATCAATCGTGCTCTCAGAAATGTAGGCACAACAAGATGGTCAAGTCTCAAAATGTGTGTCTGCATGGTTACAAACATTCTGATGTTATCGTCTAGTAAGACCATCTGTTGACCATGTAACTATTTACGTCTTGAAGTACCTTGTCTTCTTTCATAGTCTGAGGGTGAGCAACAGCCGTGATCACTCCTTGAGTTGTAGCAAAGATTTGTGCAATAGGAATCTCTATATCATCTTTCTGTATTGCACCCTCACGGCATGGGCAGGTGAGAGAGAATCTGCCATAGGGAATCTGCCACCTGAAAGATACTGTCTGGAAATCAAAGTCCATTAGTTTGGTGGCCCACTTGGCAATTCTTGGAGTGCTCATCCAGAACGTTATCTGGTCAATAAAGCTGAAAGAGGTTTATGGTCAGATTTTAAGGTAAATCTCCTACCTCATAGGTAAGTTCTGAAGTGTGTTACTGCCCAGAAACATTCCAGAGCTGCTTTCTGAATGAAAATAGGATTTTTCTGGGTCAGTCAGGGATCTGGAGGCTAACGCAATAGTGATTTATTGTCCATTTTTTAGCAAGACAGTACCAAGACTGCACTCACAAGCAAACAATTCTCACAACACATGCTTCTCAGAATCAAAAGGGCATAGAGCCAGGCTGGTGGAAATTGCACGTTTGATCTTATTAAGGCTGTATTTGCACACTTCATCCCAATCAAACCTGACATCCTTTTTTAGGAGTTGACACAAAGGAACTACTTTCATGGAAAATTGCTGGACAAACTTTGAAAAGTATTCTCCCAATCCCAAGAGGGATAGAAGTTTGTCTTTGTTGTCAGGCTCTGGTGCAACATGAATGGCTTCTACTAAGTCTGGTTTTGGTTCTATGTCATTTCCAGAGATAGCATTTCCTAGATAGGTCACTGAGTTGCTATGGAATTGACATTTCTTCTTGCTTGTGGTAAGTCCATGTCGTTTAAGTTTTTCTATGTCCTTTTTTAGGATGACATGTTTGGATTTATGTTTGCCACACATTATAATGTCATCTTGAAAGTAAAGATCCCTTGTCTCCAAAAATCTGATACATCATTTTCTGGAACATTCAGAGGCTAACCCAAACAGCATCTGTTTGAATTAGACAAGCCTTCTGGAGAGATGAAAGGTGTGTACTTGCAGAATTCTTCCATTAAGAAGATCCATTGGTAAGCTGAGGATAGATCAATGGTTGTAAAGACTCTTGCCTCCTTCAAGTTGAGCAGCATTATACTGACATTGGGTAGAGGATAACAATCATGTTGGAGTTTAGAGCGCTCAAGTCCACAGATGTGCAGATGGCAGCACTAGGTTTCCTGGTGAGAAGAAATTCATTCTGATGAATCAACCAGTTTTCAATGATCTCTTCTTTGCATAATTTCAGACTTTCCTTCTTGAGCAGTTGTCTCAGTGCTATTGGTTCTTTTAGCACTTTATGCTGTACAGGCACCACATTGTTTTTTAGCCGAATATTTTGCTTGAACTTTTTTGCAACCTCTGGGGTATCGGAGAAAACTTCTGGAAAGTCTAGATGTTTCCTGGTTGTAGCCTATCCTCAGTTTGTGAGACAGGCTCTGTACTATTTGGATCTAATATCATCTGAAGATCCCTTTGATTTAATCCTACAATAGAAATTTCATTTTGGGCTACATAGATTTTGTGCTTGGATGTTACAGCCTTTGTACTCGAGGGCAACTGTAAAATAGCCATTGATGGGGCTAGGAGATCCACCATACTCTCTGGGGTATATGTTTGGAGCGTTCAACTTTGGTTGGGAACTGGCAAATAGCACATTGTAGAGCTGGTTGGGAATTACAGTATAAAGCAAACCAGAATCTGCTAACATCCTCATCTTATGGCCATTGACTTGCACTTGGCAAGGTGGGGAGTGATGTGGTAATCTCCTGTCACATTGAGAACGCCATCAGAATTCAGTTCTACATCATCCTCATCTGAGAGAACTCCAGATACAACACTGACAAGACTTACAGACTTTAGCAAAACATCCTTTTTTGTTGCATTTCTTGCATACTGATTTCTTAGCAGAACACACTTGAAAGTATGCCTTGTGACCAGGGTCACCATATCTGTAACACTGGTAGCAATGTGGTGTGTGGAAGGGTAAAGGCACTGTGCATGTAGACTTAGGAGCTCTGCAAGTTGCAGTCTTGTATCAGACTATATTAACCTATGTAGGCTGGAAGAACTCTGGTGTCGCACAAAGTAACTTAGCACAGTGAATGGCACTCTTCACTTGTTGGGTGGTTTCTGTGGCTTTCTCCAAGGTAAGGCCTTTTTATCGGGAGGTGTCATCCATGAATCTTGGTACTTCTCATCTTCGTGACAATCTGATCTCTAATCATTTCATCTGTGAAATTGGCAAATTCACAGGTTACATTCAAGTAATGCAGCTACATAGCAGTCGATGAGCTTGTGAGGCATGGGACTAGAACTTGAAACATTCGGCACCAATATTTAGTAGAGCGATCATCCAGGGCTCGGAGAGCAGCACCATTTTGTAGTAAACTAGTAGCAGAAGGGAGATGCTTGAAGACTTCATTGCTCTTCAGGACCAAGGCTATAAAGCAGTAAGGCTTTCCACTTTTCTGGAGTGTAAGTAGAAGTTTCTATAGCAAGCATATTGCTGCTGAAATAAGACTTCCTTGATTCCCATGGAAGTGGAGGATCTCCCAGGGAGGCATGAAGAATGGGGGAAGTGAAACTTGTGTCATGGTAATAACATGAAAGCAAGCTGGAGACATCCGGTGAATAAAGCAAGAATGGTGGAGAACAATCAGCTGGTAAGAAATGCTGGTCACAGAAATAGCTGACTGGCCCTTCAAACTACGTCTGTGGTACTGCTCGGATACTCAGAATTGCAGAGGAATATATCTATTGGCAAAAAGGAGCATGTTGCAAAAAGGAGCAGTTGCAAATAACAGCAGGCTTTTAGGCCTCCAGAGTTTCCCTGGGAGCAGCAACAGCAGGTCACAGCAGCAGGAATCATGAATAGAGTGACCAGATGTCCCGTTTTTAAAGGGACAGTCCCATTTTGGGGGACTTTTTCTTATATAGGCGCCTATTACTCCCCATCCCGTGTCCCATTTTTTCACTGTTGCTATCTGGTAACCCTAATCATGAGGCACTTGGATAAGTTAGATTTGTGTTTCTCTATGCTTCTTTTATGCTCAATGCCAGTTTGTTTTGTACCTGAACCCCTCTGAGGAAGACTTGGGAAGCTTAATAAAAGCAAAGATGAGATTTATTCACTTTTTAACAGAGCTCACATTCTTCCTTTTCTTCTCCTCTTTCTTCTCTCTCCCCACCCTCTGAGCATCTTGGACCCAAGGCTACAGGAACCACCTAAAAACAAATTTACAAATGCAAACTGGGGTAGCTATCTGCACCTAGCTAAATACAACAGTAGGTTTAATAATTTGCATCCCTTTGCCTGTTAAACATGGTGTGTGTAGGGATGCAGTTCTGCAGTGAAATAAATGATTTTGTGAGGGTGCAAACCAATACATTATTTGTCTCCTATTTGTTTGAGGTCCCAACTGTGCACCAATGCAAGTGCACCTGCGCTCTCAGAGGTTTTTTGGTTTTGTTTTGCTTTGACAGTTGCGCTCTTGGAGGTTTTTTTTTTTTTTTTTTTTTTTTTCCCGCTTGGGATGGCAAAGAACCTAGAGCCGGCCCTGACTCCTTGTGAAGCTGAATCATTCAGTTGTTCTTGGAAATCAAACACAAAATTGATGCAAACATAGCTGAGGTGCATTAGTTCTTAATGTGATTGGTAACTTACCAGGTGTAACAAGTATTACAATTCTTGCATTTTTCCAGTGCAGTTGCTATCTCTTTGGAGAAAGAGCATGATGACACAAGAAAGAAAAATATATGATGAATTTTAATCATTCAGGAGTTCTGTCTGTTTAAGGGAGCCTTTCTATAACTATGTGTTCTGTTGGATTAATACTTTGCTGTAACTGGACAATTGAGTTGTATCTGGTGAGTAGAGCCAATGGAAATTGCATCATTGTGAGGGGGGAAATTGTTACTCATTATGCCAATTTAATTAAGTGTAAGCAATGATCCTCCTATGTAGTGCGATTCACAAACTTTTCCCAAGTGAAAGCAAAACCTTAAAGATGGCTTTGTGCCCCCTCCACCTGTTTTTTATTTCTCTTTGGAACTCTGCAAAAAAATTTGAATTCACAATGAATTTATCCTAGTGGGACAAATTGCAGAGTTACTACTTTGCTCTCCTAGGCCCTGATTCTGAAGGCACTCCACATATAGGTGAAGCAGCTATTCAAATTCATAGATTCCAATGCCAGAAGGGACCATTATGATCATCTAGTCTGACCTCCGGTATAACACAGGCCATAGAACTTCCCCAAAATAATTCCTGGAGCAGATCTTTAAAAAAACATCCAATCTTGGTTTAATAATTGGGCCCTTCTGTTTAACACTGTTCACATTACTCGTTTTTGATGCACTACGTTCATGTTAAATGAAAATCTGCCCTTAAAAAGTAATATTGTACACAAACTTTTTGTATAGTTTCAAAAAGCTTTTTCCCTTGCACTTCCTGGCTTCACCAAAAAGCGGAACTCTACTTTATCTGCCAGAGGCATTTTTTGCAGTATATCCTGTCCACATTCTGGAGGTTTCACAATAAATCCTGATATGAAGTTAATAGCCTGCTGAGGTTTGAAGGTGTATCTTAACTTTTGAATGCTTGCCAAAATAACCCTATAAAATTTTGAGGTTTGCCCTTAAAATTCAACACACTTCTCAACACCATCAGCACTATTATGAAGCTATTTGCAGTAATTCATGTTTCATCTTATACTGCATCATAACATCTATCTTAGAACAATAGTGATCAAACAAAGTGACCATTTGTTTTCCTATCCCAGATGTCTAGGTTAAATTGTAGAATCCTCTCAGAAGCTGTATGCAGTATTGACTATTTTTTCAAATGTAATTCTGGTTAATTATCATTACACATAACCCAAGTATTTCACTGGCTTGCAGATTACTATTCCATGAGATGTTCTCTGTTGTGGTACTACTTGAAGTTGATGCATTTATATTGTCTATTAACTATCTTTAATTTTCCAGTAATTGTAAGTCGGAAGAAATATGCAAGTGTATAGACTATATCTGTGTCAATTTTTGCAAGGGAAAGTTGAGATCCATCAGAGTTTGGGAGAGAAAATATAGACACAATATTGATATTGCTGAAAAGGTTTGATTAAGATAATGAATTGACAGGTATGGATTTGGAAGAGAACTAAAGGATTTAGAGGAAAATACATGCTCTGATTCAGGATGTGTTTGTACTATTTTAAAAAGCAATAAAATATGTACGAGTAATCAGATATAGGGACTACTGCAATCCTACTGGGACACAGAATATGCTTATAGTACAAAAAAGAAGCTGTATGACAGAAATGATAGTACAAAACATTAAAGAGACAAGAAGATGATGAAGCCAATCACAAATGCTCTAAAATATCATTGGGAAAGTTATTCTGACAATAAGTAAAGGATTCTTCTGGAAGTGAATAGAAACAATAAAAGATTATTTTAATACTCAAAGTGGAAGAGATCACTGAGGGACCATGAAGAGATGGTGAAATACAGTTTTTCTTGTGTCTTGTTTCTAATTTAGTGCTTGTCCTCAGTATTCACCAGGAAAATTAGAAGTGAAACATAAGAATGGAACACAGTTTTCAAAGACTGAAAAATAGAGAGCACCGGTCACCAGCAGTAGGAACCTTTCTGTTGCTATTACCACAACAGGCTGACACAGTCTCTGGGTAGATTAAATTGTTCAGGTGTCAGAGAATTTAATAGCTCTAATAATAAAGATTTAACAAGTCCTTGGTGGGAGAGAGCAGATATAGAGGAATTAGATACAGGTCATAATCTCACTATTTGGGACAGTGTATAGTTAAGAGCCAAAGAATTACTGAGGCTAGGTCCTTATATAACTTAACGATCGTTCTTAAATCAGGACATCTAATGTCCAATAATAGTACTACAGAGTCAAGTGTTTCAAGGTAAACAGAGTTCTGAGTCTGGCAATTATTTCACAATTTATTTGTTGAAAATTTTATATAGATCACTGAGGGATGATGGATGAGGTTTTCAGAACCAGTCCCAATCACTTTAAAGTTGTTAGACAAACTATCCAGGAAAGGAGTGCACATTCTTTGCTACCATCCAGGGCTAGATGGATAATTCTTTTTGCCCCTCCAGCTCTGTAGAAATCCTCAGGCTTCACCTTGTCCCAGCTCATAGCTGGGATAAGGATTTGGCTCTAAAAGCATATGCTTGGAGTAACTCACATATACCATAACTGCGCAAGCTACACTCTAAAAATCTAAAGCAAAATAGGAAGCTTTTCTAAATTAAGTGAATATATGGAAGAACTTTGCTAGAAAAGCAAAATATTGACTTGTGTAACCTGTATGAGGAAAAAAAGAAATTTTCTGATGCCTCAATGTGAAGATGGATAGGTATCCTTTTATTTTATTTACTGATTATTTAGAATTATATATATGCTAATAAACAGCACCTACCCATATCGTTTAAGCACTCATGATATAACGTTTTAAAACATCACAAATAATAATCTAAGTGTGGCAGTACATTTAATTTTAATCTACCACCAAATAAACCAGGCAATTTAAGAACTCTTCCTCCAACGATTCCCCGTCCTTACACTACTCCCCTGCCTCTCTCTCCATTTTCAAATTCCTTGGTGAAAAAACAAGCTTTGTAGTGTGACCTGAAGGCCATCAGAAATTGAGTATTTGAAACCATATGGACAGAGAATTCTAAAGTCATGGGACACTCTAAGACAGGGGTCGGCAACCTACGGCACGCGTGCCAAACACGGCACGCAAGCCGATTTTGAGTGGCACGCTGCCGAGGTCCCGGCCCCCAGCCCCTCTCTCTCCCCCCCCCCCCGCCCACTGCTCTCCCCTGCGAGGTCAGGAGGCAGAAGCTTGGTCCTGCGGCAGCCAAGCTTCCCCCCTCCCCCACTTCTTCCCCCAGCGTAGTGCTTTCCTGCCCCTCCTCCTCCCCCTCCCTCTCACTGTGCCAATCAGCTGATCGTCCTTGTGAGGGGGAGGGGGATGAGTGGCAGCGTGCTCCATGCTCCGTAGAGGAGGCAGAGAAGAGGTAGGGACGGGACCTTGGGGAAGGGGATGGAACAGGGCATATCCCTTCCAGCCCCATGCCATGAGTCGCTCAGGGCAGGGGGCTGGGAGCACCCCCACAAGCCGAGCACCCCAGCCCTCTGCCCTGACCCCCCCCCACACACACCCAGCCTTCTGCCCTGCACCTCCACACCCCTGAACTCCCCCCACACCCAGCCTTCTGCCCTGTACCCCCACACCCCCCCAGCCCTCTGCCCTGACCCCTGAACCCCCCCCCACACCCAGCCTTCTGCCCTGCACCCCCCAGCCCTCTGCCCTGACCCCTGAACCCCCCCACACACCCACTGCCCTCTGCCCTGAACCCCCCCACACACACCCAGCCTTCTGCCCTGCACCTCCACACACACCCAGCCCTCTGCCCTGACCCCTGAACTCCCCCCACACCCCCCCAGCCTTCTGCCCTGACCCTTGAACCCCCCCACACACACCCAGCCTTCTGCCCTGCACCCCTCACACAGCCCAGCCTTCTGCCCTGACCCCTGAACCCCCCACACCTCGACTGCCCTCTGCCCTGACCTCTGAACCCCCCCACACACACCCAGCCCTCTGCCCTGAACCCCCCACCCCCAGCCCTCTGCCCTGACCCCCCCCTTCCCTCTGCCCTGACCCCTGAACCCCCCCACACACACCCAGCCCTCTGCCCTGACCCCTGAACCCCCCCCAGGTCTGGAGTCCCGGCTGCCGGCCCCTTGCCAGCCGGCATCCCGGCCGCAGGCCCCACTCAGCCCGCTGCCAGCCTAGGTGAACAGAACCCCAGGCTGGCAGCGGGCTGAGCAGGCTGGCGGTGTAAGATCAGCATTTTAATTTAATTTTAAATGAAGCTTCTTAAACATTTTGAAAACCTTGTTTACTTTACATACAACAATAGTTTAGTTATATAATATAGACTTATAGAGAGAGACTTTCTAAAAAACATTAAAATGTATTACCGGCACGCGAAACCTTAAATTAAAGTGAATAAATGAAGACGCGGCACACCACTTCTGAAAGGTTGCCTACCCCTGCTCTAAGAGAACATCCCACCTTCATCTTGAATGACTTCATGGTGTGGCATGAAGCGAGAAGCACTCTCTTATCTGGTAAGTTACAAGCCATTTAGAGCTTTTTAGCTCAAAACCAATACCTTAAACCTCACTCAGAAACCCATAGGCAGGTTTGTTATGCTGTAGGACAACTTCTTCCTCTTCTTCTGGATTATTTCAGTGGGTGTTTTTGTTTTGCAGCTGTAATGCTCAGGCATTGGTGCACACCCAATATGCAGGCAGCTTTTTCACAAGGCATATTATCCCTGGTTGTAAGTTAGCAGGTTTGTTCTATGGTTCCCCCCACTCCCCATAACTCTTTATTTACTCACTATGCTGCATGGTCTAGCCACTCATTAAAATTTTTCAAAACTGTTTTCCTTTGCTTCCCTACAGAAATATTAATGTCCAAGAGAAGAACACATGATCTATTGTGTTTTACAAACCCACTCATCCTTCTCATTTTAACTATTGACTACAAAACAACATTGGTCAAACTGCTCATCAAGGAAAGTGAAACTATCCATATTCATACTATGCCTCAATGGAGACAATAAATGAAACATAACTCATTCATCAGAGTTCATGTGATTACATCTTCTACCACATTAGCCCTATAGCAATTAGCCAGCTATAACTCCTTTAAGAACCCAGGAGAAAATATAAAAGATGAAATATATTAACTTTAAAGGAAAGTACAAGTGAGAGGGACAACTTTCTCGTTAGTGTACAAAACAGAGGCCACAATATTGAAAAGGCTGAATGACGCCATAAAATACAGTATATCTAGGCTGGTTCTAGGACTAAGAAAAATTTACAGAGGCCTACTCCATTTAAAAAGGTTTGGGAGGAGAAGGTATTTGAATTATCATGTAATCAAGCTTGAATAGTACATTTAATAGTAAATTGAATAGTAAATTTAAAAAGCTGTAGATGATACAATGTATTTTGGAGAGCTTTCCAAATAAAAACTAGATAAGCAATAACTGTTCGTCATCTGCATTTTTGAGTGGTTCATAAACAGCCGTTATATCTACTCTAATGAATGTTCATTGTTCTTTTGTTAGCAAAAACACATTGGTGGTATACTACATCATCAAAGTGATGGGGCTTTGATGATACATTACAGCAATCTGTCACCAGGGAAACAGTACTTTGATAATGTGTTACATTAACTACATCATCCAAAGTACCATCATTCTGAAGATAAAGTGCAGTGCCAGCTGGCAGAAAGCATGATGCAGTTAGGTTTACTTTTAGATAAACTTCAGAAATGCATTCTTTCTTTAAGAAAAGAGGGTACATGAGTGAGTATGTTAACCAACTGTCTTCTATATCACTGTATTTTGAAGGATCTGCTTTTTAATTAGAAATAATGATTCCAGAAGGGTTTAATACAGTGAGGAAAAAGTAAAGTACAGAAAGTCAGATCCCCAGCTATGGTTGAGCTGTGTTAAACTGTGCTGAAGAGGATAGGAGGAAGGTGGAAAGCTCTACGAGTATGTCTACACAATACACTAAGCCCAGCTCTGTGTGACAGGTGTTTGCAGACTAGGTGTTTGCAGGCCTGCTGTTGAGCATCCACACTGCATTGAAAACCCAGGCCTCATAACCATGCTGGCACAGCAATACTGCACTGTGCGGATCTGAGACAGCACATCAGCCTCTGTGGGCATATACCATTGTATCCCAGGATTCCTAGCACCCTCACCAGCTGAAATCACTCTAGGGTTTGGCTTATGGTGGGTTGTGGGCAAACTTGTCCATCAATCCTGCAGGAGTTGATCAGAAAGGCTCTGGGTGGTTTTAGTCGAACACCACATCCAGCTGAGCCATTTTGTGTCTGCACGCTCCCAACAGTTGGCACCATCAACATGGATCCCAACACAACAGAAGAATTTCTCCGCCTCATGCTCTCAGTCCTATTTTGGGACATAAGCAGAGCATCTGCAAGATGCTAGAGGATCTTTCTGAAGCAGTTTTTGAGCTGCAAAGGGAACTTCTAAGAGGGGGATACTGATGTGCCAGCTGCGATCAAGCTGATGTTGCTCTTGCCTATTGGCTTAGCCTCAGGTTCCTTCCCCTTCCCTATGTAGACTAGCACTTCTGGAGCAGGGCCACAAGCACAGACTGTGGGGACCACATCGTCATGTGGACCCGGGATGACCAACAATGGGTCTAGATCTTTC
This sequence comes from Emys orbicularis, assembly GCF_028017835.1. Classification (NCBI taxonomy): domain Eukaryota; kingdom Metazoa; phylum Chordata; order Testudines; family Emydidae; genus Emys; species Emys orbicularis. The sequence continues at coordinate 88,991,739 of NC_088687.1, read as the reverse complement.
TCATGAAGAAGCATACATTCCTGGAGGTTTGTGATCAGCTTGCTCCTACCTTCCTGCCTCAGAACACCTACGTGAGGGAGGCTATGCTAGTCCAGGAATGAGTTACTATAGCCATCTGGAACCTGGCTACGATTGCTACAGGTCTGTAACTAGACAATTTAGAGTCAACTGTTGGGGTTGTGGTGGTGGAGGTTTCTGAGGCAATTAGGACTGTGAGGTACCCAAAGATGATGGGCACTAGAAATGTTCCTGAAACAATTGCTGGCTTTGAGAGAATGGGCTTTCCAAACTGCATTGAAGGGATTACTGCCTGCTGCAAGGATCACATGAGTACATGAACCACAAAGGGTACTATTCCATTGTTATGCAGTCCCTGGTTGACCACAGGGGCAGATGCATAGACACTAAGATGGAATGCACTGACAGGATGAATGATGCTAGGGTGTTCCAGAGAGATTGGGACTTCACTGTCAAGGACAAGCTAGGACATTATTCCCACTGAATGATACTGTTATAAATAGAGTCATTGATCCCACTGTTGTTCTAGGGGACTCAAGCCAATGCTGTGTTTGAATTGAAGTGATTGTTAACTCCAGTTACAGTAATAAGCTGTGCTTTAGTCTCTTTAAAGGAGCAATGACCTTATTACTCCTCCAAATGGTTGAGGAGAGGGCTAGACATTTCAGGGCAGGCAGTTATGGGGAATTTGGAGTCACTTGGCTAGTGGTAACCATGATTAGAGACCAGAGTGTGGTTGTTGTGTAACAAGCAGACTTCTGGAGTTGCTGAACCAGGGCTGCTCAACACAGAGACACTCAGGGCATGCTTGTCTGCTGCCCAAGAGCATCCAGAGAGAGAGCTATAGCATGAAAGCATTTTAAGACAATCAGGGTTACAGGACAAGTGGTGACACAATCTCTCACTGGTCAGGGTTGAACCCCAAATGTGACACACACAGAGATGGCTGTCCTCTGCTGGTCTGAAACAGAAGTTCATGCGTCTACTCGGGATCTCTAGAATATTAATGTTCTCCAGAACTTGCACTGCCTGACAGTATTGAAAAACCACAAGTAATGACTAGACCACTGATAAGGCAGAAATCATTTCAATTGAATTTTGTATGTTTATCTTACAATGATGGGGGACAGCTTTCAGCACTGCTCCAAAGGACATCTGAAGTGGCCAGTGTTTTTTCTGACTTTGAATGAAAGATAAAGCGGAAAATGTAACAAATGTCAGATCATAATGTGCTCTTTCTTTCTCCTTTCAAGGCACTTGCACATCTGCAAGGGAAATGCATGTAATCAGAAGCCGGGGAGAGAGGGGGTGTAGGAAGATCCACCTCCTGCAGGCAAGAATAATGAGAGTCTGAGAAGAGTTAATGGGAGAGCTTCTAGATAAAACAAATCAGCAGATAGAGTTTCAGAAGGACCAAATGTACAAAAGGATATGTATTCCTGCAGTGTGGAAAGAGACAGAGGTTGCACAGCATGAGGAGAGATTGGGGGACAGATTAATGGAGCACATCCACAGGTTGAGGGACGAAGGCAGCACAGCACAAGTTGATGTTCGAGCTATTACTTGCACTCATGGCTACCAGACTGCAGGCTCCAGCGCCACTTTCAGCTCCTGCTGAGTCCCCTCCATGCCATCATGCCCTACAGACTATACATCCTTTGGACATTTCAGAGGTTGGCTGGACCATGTCCCAGGCAATGAACAGTAGCACATGGAACTGAAAAATGTACCCTGTGCATTCATCCACTCCAGTCCAATCAAGGCCCACACATGCAAAATGCACCGGAAAGGCACCAGAGAACAGAAGGACAGGGAAACCCAAGAATAGTTGGACATGTAATTTAGGAACATTCATCTTTCACTGTTTTGGCACTGAGTTTGTTTACTGTGCTGTATGTTTTGATGATAACTGGTCTGCCTTTCCGCTTCTTACATTGGCATGTAAATACTGTGTAAAATAAAGTGTTGAATTTGGACACAATGCTACAATAGGGCGTTTTATTTTCTGTAATGTTAAAAGCGGCACAAACTGTTATGAATGCTATATGCCCATTCTGAATAAATGTTATAATAAACATTTACAAACTGTCATCACAGCAATCCATAAACTGTGAGTTGCAATACATGGGCAGTATTGATAAAATGCATAACATCTCCAGACATTTAATGATAGTGTTTACAAAATTCATAATACCAATATATTTTAAAAACATCACAAAGTTGGCCCACACCCATACACAGCACAACCTCATGTTCCATTCCCTTTCAAGCATGGAACTGTGCAAACTGATTATGTGGATGCACAAGGCATCCCTGATTTCCACTGCATGTGTGGATCCAGCACAAGTCGTGACAGGTGCACTGTCTGGCTGTGTGCACTGGTTTAGAAATCCAGAAGGGTCTTGAGTCCACTCCTGGTGAAAAGGTTCCCTTCACAGACATTGTGCAGACCAGCAGGCTGCAATAACACAGACTGTATTGATGACACTGGCATCCAAAGGGATTTGAAGGCAGCACCAATGGGATTTCAATCTGCCATATTATTATTCCACCATCCTACAGCCAGTGAATGCATGGTTGAACCTTCTTTTGCCAAGTCCTCTGAAATCAGGGTATGGTTTCATAAGCCCCGGCAACAGGGGGTAATTCTAGCATATATCCATAACTCTCTATACACCCCTCCACACATACATCATACAAAAATATTAATCAGTGAATTATTAGTGTTCCAATAATACCTTACATGACACCTTTTACATACAGATTACGACAACAGTGTGTTATGTGTAGTATGTCTGGCCCGATGAGTTGCTGACACAGAGTAGTGAACCACCAACAGGCCTCTGGGTCACAGTATGGTAAGGAAATATTTAGGCATCTAGTGACTGACCAGCACACCTCAGAATGGAGAGGGCTTGTGAGTTACAGTGTCCTGCCTTGCAACATAGCAGACCATCTGGAGTTCCCAGATGGGGAGCAGGTCATTACAGGTCGTAATGCCCAATGGTTGAAGCAGGCTTGGGGTAGTCCTGAGCCATGGTCAAATGGTGCAAAGGTGGTCTGGTAGCAAGGAGGTCAACCAGTATTAGATGCAATATAGGGCAATGGTCAAAGTTCTCACAGGGAGTCAGTAGCCAGAGAGCCAATCCAATGGCCCAGATTAGCAGGATAGTGAGACAAGGACAGGTGAGGTGGCAAGGCAGGGTCAGGCGAGGCAGCAGGTCACCAAGGCAAGGCACTTGAGGCAGCAACCAGCAGGCAATGGCCTGTTGCTCCAACAGCTTCCTTTTCCTATTGGGGTCTTTATATAGTCCAGATACACAAGCAGAGGGTGTCTGTCCAGACAATCAGGGCTGGAGGCATGGCTGCTGTGGGTCTGTAGGTCTTTAGCACTAAGGCCATTGGTCAGGAGTGATGGTTCAGTGCATTACTGTGGTGTGAAGGCTAGGAATACTGTCGAGAGACCCACCAAGCCTGGGTTCAATACTGGGGTCCTGACATCACCCAGCACTTGGGGTATCCAGGAACCAGGCTTATCTGGATGGGCTCTGTGGAAGGCCCTGACCTTTTGGGGAATGTGTATGTAATTGACTGGTTCCCAGGACCACTCCTCTGCTCCATATCTTCCCACTTCATGTCTGGGAGTCTAGGTTATCCTGGACAAGGTACTCTCTTCTTGGACTTGGACTGGCAGAGGGGGAAGTTGTTTTCACTTGGAAAAGGGATTGTCAGAGAAAGGTTTAATGAGAGAGACATGGAATACAGGGTGCACCTTAAGGCAGGATAATTTGTGCTATGACATGGAGTATATTCACCCAAACAGAATCTCAGCTCCAGGTTATAAATCGATTGGGCAGTCATATTCCCTGTGGCGGCGGTGGATGAACGCACACTTAAAATCACACTCTGGTTCCTATGACATGAAAAGGAGCAAATCCACTACAAAGTGGTTTATCCACTCCTGTTAGGTATCACAATCTCATCACTGACACTTTATGGTCAACTAGATCAAATGCTACTGACAGATGGAACAAAATCAGCATAAATGTTTTCATCTTCCAGAGCCAGAAATAGATCATCATCCAGCACCACTGTTCCAATTTCTGTTCCATACCTAGGTCTAAACCCAAACTAACCATGTTAAGGAAATCTGAAGATGGCAAATATTTCCACACTCTTCTCTGTAAACTTCCCCAAAGTATACGGCATATTTTATGTCATACTTATCCCAAAAGCATAACTTTAGATTTATGAATCATCTTTGTATTTAACTGGGATAATCATATTTGATAGATCACAACTTTTCCATTGAATCCTTACATAATACACTTTGTACAAGCTTTGTTGCAATTGTATAAGAGTGGTCATATCAATTATATAAATGGCCATATTCAATCATACAGCATAATAACCAGCCAGACATGAGATCAATGGCAGGTAGTAAATTGAAATGCCCCCAACATCTCCGGAACCCAAATGAGCATCACTGGTCTGGTCCATGACAAGGAAGGAATCTCTCATCTATGCTGATACAATTAAACAATACAGGAAACACTAAATATAAAAACATGCAACCCTCTCTCTCCCCCCCCACACACACTACTTTGTTCCCTTCACATTTTCTTATCCCCTCCTCAAAACATCTTCCCTTTCTGCCACTAAAGCCATATGACTCTTCGGTGGAACTTGGGGAGGAAACCCCATGAAGCTCACTCTCTAAGGGTACGTCTACACTTATTTCCTGGTTCGGCGGCAGGCAATCGATCTTCTGGGATCGATTTATCGCGTCTTATCTAGACGCGATAAATCGATCCCAGATCGATCCCGGAAGTGCTCGCCGTCGACGCCGGTACTCCAGCTCAGCGAGAGGAGTACGCGGCATCGATGGGGGAGCCTGCCTGCCGCGTCTGGACCCACGGTAAGTTTGGACTAAGGTACTTCGAATTCAGCTACGTTATTAACGTAGCTGAATTTGCGTACCTTAGTCCGAAGTGGGGGGTTAGTGTGGACCAGGCCTAAATAACACTCTCACCTTACTCCTTAAAATCCCTCCCAAAAATCAGAGATTCAGAAATTCCAAGGCCAAAAGAGACCATTTCATCATGTAGTCTGCCCTCCTGTATAACACAGGCCATAGAACTTCCCCAAAAAGAATTCCTAGAGTATATCTTTTAGAAAAACATCAATTTGTTATTTAAAAATGGTCAGTAATGGAGAATCCATCATGACCTTTAGTAAATTGTTCCAATAACTAATTATCCTCACTGTCAAACAATGTATGACTTATTCCAATCTCAATTTGTCTAGCTTCAATTTCCAGTCATTGGATTGTGTTATACCTTTCTCTGCTAGACTGAAGAGCACCCTGTTAAAAATGTGTTCCCCATGTAGGTATTTATAAACTGTAATCAAGTCATCTCTTAACCTTTTCTGTTAAGCTAAATAGATTGAGCTCACTGAATCTATTACTACCAGGCATGTTTTCTAATCCTTTAATCATTCTCATGGCTCTTCTCTGAACCCTCTCCAATTGGTCAATATCCTTCTTGAAATGTGGACATGAGAACTGGACACAGTATCCCAGAAGCAGTTACTTCAGTGCCAAATACAGAGGTAACATGACCTCTCCACTTCTACTTGAGATTCCTCTCTTTATGCATCCAAGGATAGCATTTGCCACAGCATTGCACTGGGAGCTCATATTCAGCTGATTATCCGCCACAATCCCCAAATCTTTTTCAGAGAGTCACTGCTTCCTAGAATAGAGTCCCCCATCCTGTAACTATGGCTTACATTCTTTGTTCCTACATGTACATATTTACACTTAGCTGTATTAAAACACATTTGCTTGCACTCAGCTTACCAAGTGATCCAGATCACTTTGTATCAGTGACCTGTCCTCTTTGTTATTTACCACTCCATCAAATTTTGTATTATCTGCAAACTTTATCAATGATGATTTTATGTTTTCTTCCAGGTCATTGATAAACATGTTAAATAGTATAGAGCCAAAAACAGACTCCTGTGGGACCCCACTAGGAACACATCCACTCAATGATTGCCTGTTTACAATTACATGTTGAGACCTATCATCAAGTCCCATATCAGCCATTCCCTTATCTTGCCTGGGATCAATGTTAGACTGCAAGTCCTATAATTATCTAAGTCTCCAATTTATTCTTTTTAAATATCGGCACAACATTCGATTTCTTCCAGTCTTCTGGAACTTTCCCAGCATTCCAAGACTTATTGAAAATCAACATTAATGGTCCAGTGAGCTCCTCAGACAGCTCTTCTAAAACTCTTGGATGCAAGGTATCTGGACCTGCTGATTTTAAAATGTCTAACTTTAGTAGCTGCTGTTTAACATACTCCCGAGATGCTAGTGAAATGGAAAGCGTCATCATCATAGGATATGAATGAATCATCTGTTTTTCCCCAAACCCAGAACAAAAATATTTACTGAACAATTGTACCTTTGTGCATTATTGATAATTCTACCATTTTCATCTAGAATGGACCAATACCATTGTTAGGATTCTTTTTGTTCCTAATATACTTTTAAAACTTATTTTCTAACTCTGCTAGGCATAGATTTTTTCTTTTTACCTCTGTTTCCTTATCAATTTTATATGATTTTTCTAGCTTCTGATTTATATTCATTCTTATTGACTTCCCCTTTCTTCCATTTGTTTTTATATATATTTTTAATTTTTATAGCTGCCTTCTCTTCTCCTCTAAACCAGCTCAGATTTTTTAACAAGTATGGCCTTCTTCTCAGTCCTGGGATTGTGGCTTTTTGGGGCATCTAGTAAAGTTTTCTTAAACAATTCCCAATTATCATCAACTCATGATCACTTGTACCTAAGTAACCATTAATTTTTAAATCTGTGATCAGTTTATCTTTCTTTGTCAAGACGAGGTCTAATATAGAATCCCCCACTATTGGATGCAACACTTTTTGAGTTAGGAAACAGTCATCTATAATATTTAGAAATTAAAAGGATGCTTTGGTACTGGCAGCATGAGACCTCCAGTATGTGTCACTCAAAATGAAGTCCTCCCATGATTATAAAGCTTTCTTCCCCCTACACATTAGAGATAGCTGCTTAAGAAGGAGATCACCCTGTTCCTTAATGTGATTTGGTGGCCTGTAGCAGACACTAAGACATCATCTTCTGCTTTATCTGTTAGAATAATTGACCCATAAGAATTCAAGATCATTTGCTTTTAAGTTGTCAGTGACTCAGACAAATAAGGCCATTTTTGACAGAGTGCTACTCCCTCTCCCCCCACCCTTTTGCCCACTCAGTCCTTCCTAAATAGGTTATAACCATTGATTTTAACATTTCAGTCATTGGAATCATCCTACCAGGTTTCAGTAATACCAACTAGATCAAATTTGTGCTAATAAATGAACCATTTCTCTTGTTTGTTTCCTGGGCTTCTATTATTAGAGTATAGGCAATTAAAGAATATAGTCTCTTCATGTTCTTTGGTTCCTTGAATAATGTTGTTCTCAATATCTTGATTTTGTGCTGTGTGCTTCCCCCTCTTTTTATTAGTTTAACACCTTTCTGACTTCTCTAGCCAGCTTGTATCCAAGGAAATTGCTTCCCCTTCTACTATGCAGCCCCGTCTCCCCAGAAAAGGTGGACCAATGTTCCACAAAACCAAAGCCCTGAACCCTACTCCACTTAACTAGCTAGTGGTTCACTTCCATAATCTTCTGCCTTCTGTCTTCTTCCGCTCCTGGGACAGGAAGGATCTCTGAGAAGATTCTTTGAACATTATTCTTTAGCATGCTTCCAACTTCTCTGAATTAAACTATTATCTTTGAGATATCCCTCGATGCAGCATCATTAGTGCCAATATGAACTATCACCATTTGATCCTTGCCCATTGAATTCAGAAGCAAACCCAATCTTACAATGATATCTCTGGTTCTGGGAAAAAAGCACACTGTCTTGTTGTCAGTCTGTCCCTTGCAGAATGTCCTTTTGATCCTTCTGAGTATTGCGTGCCCAACAAGGATTGCCCATCTCCTCTTTGTGGGCAAGATCAATTTTCTTACAGGTTTGGCCAAGCTGCCATCTCTCTGTTCCCTTGGACCAGCTGGAGCTTGAAAGTTGTCTTCCACAGTTTCCACATTGAGGACCTGGCATTGATTGGAAACTTCTAAATTTGTGGAATTCCGCCTGGTTGTCTTCTCTCTGGTGGCCACAACCTGCCCATCCTTATTTATGTTTAGCTATGTAGAAAGCAACTGTGAACTCTTGCCTCTGGTAGTTATGAACTTCAAGTCTCTTCTCTGACTTCCTCACTCTCCAACTCCTTAGTGGGCAGTTCCTTTCTTCCTTGAACGTGGGGCACCTATATTTCCAAACTTTGCTGACCAGGATCTCCTCAGCCTCTCTGATTCAGCATCTCTACTTTCTTACACTTTCTTATTTACTTACTCGACACTAGTCATGATTTTATGGACCTCTATCATATTTCCTCCTTAATCATCTCTTTTCAAAGCTGAAACATCCCAATCTTATTAATCTCTCCTCATATGAAGTTGTTCCAGACCCCTGATCATTTTTGTTGGGTTTTTTTCCCTGTGCCTTTTCCAATTCTTCTTTTTCAAGATGTGGGCATACCATGGATTTACATGAAGACAGTATAATATTTCCTGTTTTATTATCTATCCCTTTCTTAATAATTCCCAACATTCTGTTAGGTTTCAGAGTAGCAGCCATGTTAGTCTGCATCCGAAGAAGTGGGCTGTAGCCCACGAAAGCTTATGCTCTCATAAATTTGTTAGTCTCTAAGGTGCCACAAGTAACATTCTGTTAGTTTTTTCTGACGGCTGCTGCACATTGGGTGGATGTTTTCAGAAAACTATCCACAATGATTCTAAGATTTCTTTCTTGAATGGTAGCAGCTGATTTGAAACCCATTATTTTGTATAATTGGGATTATGTTTTCCAATGTGCATTATTTTGCATTTATCAACACTGATTTTCATCTGCCATTTTCTTGCCCAGTCACCCAGTTTTGTAAATTCCCTTTGTAACTCTTTGCAGTCTGCTTTGAATTTAGCTATCTTAAGTAGTTTTGTATCATCTGTAAGTTTTGCCATCTCATTGCCTTTTTCCAGATCATTTATAAATATGTTTAACAGTACTGGTCCCAGTACAGAGCCCTGGACACCACTATTTACCTCTCTCTATTATAAACACTGACCATTTATTTGTTACTAAACCTCCTTTAATAAAACCCTCAATCTGGGACAGTTCCTCAGATCACTCAGTGGTTCTCATTCATTGTTTAGCAGACTTCCTGCTTCTAATGTACTTTTTTTTTAAAAGTAAACTGGTAGTTATTGAACCAGATGTGTAGAAAATAAAACAAGCCTACCAATGAAAGTACTCAATTACCCTGTTTAAACCCTAAACAGACCGAAGGAACAGAAAAAAAACCCCAAAACCTAAAAGTAGCCTCCAAGGGAGGGGAAAGTTCCAAAAAAGCTTTGGATTGTCTAAATTCCAGTATTGGGGTACAGATTTAATCAAAGTCATAGCCAAAGTAAACCTTACTGTGAGCAACAACTTGGAATTAACCCCTGCAAAAGTGCTGTACAAAAGTACAATCAGCACATACTGAAGGGCAAGGGGAAAGAATGGATCAAGAAATGGGATACTCTGTATTGAAACTAAGTGAACTACTAGAGAAAAATGTTTTGGAAATTGTTAAACAAATAAAAGATATTTGTTCAGGATTGTCCTGGGGAGAAGTGTATATAGAAGCCCGGGGAATCTTGGGAGAATAATGGAGAGACATCTTGGAACAAAGTTGAAAAGGTAATTAGCCAGAAACATTTAATTGGGTATTGAGTTATTACTCCTATATTAACTAATCATTCCAAGATACTTGAAAGGTGCAAGTGCATTCATGTACCATACGCCAGTTCACCCTTGTCCTTTTCAGTATAGCTAATGGAGAGGTACAAGAAGTGTATCTGGTAATATATGCAAGCGCCTGGGGAAATGAAATATGGTACTATAAAATAATGCCAAAAGAAAATGAATTGTGGTGGATACCCGGAGAGGGATGGAAACAAATAATAGGAGCCCAGTGGGAATGGGGCACCTTAATTAGAAAAGGAAATTAAAGTTTACAATGAAAAATAAAAGGGTAATGTGACATAGAACAAACAACCAGACTTGTAATAACTGTAAAAGGTGCACTTGTTCAAAAATATAAAATTATTTTAAAAGCTGCAGAAAACATAAGATCTAAAATGTGTGTTTCGTAGAATGTTGTATGTCAAATAACAGAATGGAATGAATTTGAATGGGCAATGTTGTTTTGGATTTGTGGAACCGCAATGTTAATTCTTTTGTGCTTCTGTACTGGATATCAAATATGTAAGTAGTATAAAAAAAAAGACAAGCTTTGCAGAAAACTTTTGAATTGTCAGATTATGCTTGATATCTTATGTGAAACATACCTACAGCTTCCTCCCCAGACATCCTAGATATTCCAATATCTAAATACAGAAAATCTATATATCAATCATCCTCCATGCTTCTTTTCCCAAATCCAACTAAGAGTAACCTTCAAGAGGTGTCAGGCCGGCCATGGTGGAAAGGTGGCCATGGCAATCACAGAAGCAGGTTCTGAGTGTGGAGTTGGGCCCTACTCAAAGTGTTATCTCATACACATGGAAAGAGCTATGGTAGAAAAGCTGTAGAAAGTGAGATTTCATATATAGCCTGTAAGTTCTTTCCCCCAGGAAGTGCTAGGCCATGGTAGAAATGAGGCAGTAGCAGTTTTGGGATATAAACAAGGGTGTGTGTCATATTGTAACACCAACAGACCTCGATCATTGGTGGGCAGGATCGAACCTGGGATCTCTGGAACTAAATGCATGAGCCTCTACTGCATGAGCTAAAAGCCAGCTGGCTGATAGCTAAGGCTGTAGAGCAGACTCATTAATCTCTAAGTGGTCTCAGTGCCACTAGATGGTACAGAACACCACACCCAGGACATGTGTGGGTTACATTATCACATACTTTAAAATATTCAAGAGATGATAAAATCTATGGAGAATATGTTATTTGACCATATGTGTTAAATGGATTGTGATGGCAAATCAACACTGATATAAAAGATGGGCACTAAAAATAATTTGATTCTATTGGCTGATATCCTCAATCTTAAACTGTGATCAGATGAATTAAAAATCATGATAGAATAGGATGAAAATTTAGAAAACCTGTCTGTAAAAAAGTCCCCTTGGGTTTTTCTCCCAGGTGGTGGGAGTCCCTGGCCATGCCCAGTTCTCTACATTGTGTGGCTTATGTTCAGGCTCCAGTTTTAGTCCTTGCAAGGGGGACCCCACCCTCTGCAGGCCTTGTTATGTCTCTTCCGATGGGGGATCAAAAGGAAAACAAAAATTCCAGTGCAGCCAAGAATAATTGCTTCCAAGAGCCAACTAAAAAGGGAAAAGGCAAGCAGTACCTTCTTACTTTGAGACTGTCAGCACAGTGATTTTCCAGGAGTCCTTCTGGTGGGGCAGCTGAATCGGCTTCATATGGTCAGGCTTACCCTGGGAGTTTGCTGCATCCCCTGTAGAGTTGCGGGTGGAGAACTTCTTGATGGGGGCTCCTCCTGTGGTTTCATGAGCCATTCCACTCATTTCCTGCTCAGGCTGCTCTCGCCCCCTAGCTGACAGCAGTTTCCTCCTTTTTAAAGGCCTCCTCCCTACCATATCTGATGGACAGGGCTGGAGAGGGGGGCTGATCCCACACAGCGCACCTCTGGTGCCTTCCTCATCAGTGCCTATGCACTCTCCCATACCGTCAATGAAGCAAAGCAGGGAAATCTGTCTGGAATGTTCATTCACAACACTGAGTAAATCATGAGTTGGTTAATGCATCAATAAATAACTTCAAAGACCCTAACAGTTACCTCTTTGATACTGTAGAAGGATCGTTATATTATTGTGTCACTTTATAACCTAAGAGTGCCCAATGCCTTCCAAATTACAAACTCAGCAGTTCTGGATATCACAGCTTAGCACTTGGTTTAAATTTATATGTAAAAATGTTGTGAACTATACACTTTTTACTGTTCTGCTTGAGAATTCAATTTGAATAATAGTCACTTACAAATTCGTATGTCCTTCTGCATCACTAAAAGTTAAACATCATTCAGCTTCTTCAATTAACTGAAGTGACACTAAGATCTTTGCAAATAAAATGGCAGTGATAGAAATAAATACATGAGAAAGGAAATGTATACACATACTGTAACATGTGGTTTCAGATGCACTGTAATTATAGTCATCTGCTACGATTTCAGCACTAACAATGCAAAATAAAAACCTCCAGCACAATAAATACACAACAGGAAAGAATGAAGATAAATTACATTCTCAAACTGCATTTATTGCAAACGAATTTTGCAGCAGGTAAATGCTTTGGTTCATGTCAGGAGCAAAAAGTACCAAGCCCTGATTTGAGGATGCTTTTTCCTGAGCCTATAACTGGATAATCCTTACTTAGTAATATAGAACCTGATTCGGCAACCCTTAGTTCCACTGATTTCAAGGAGATTGCTCAGAACAATAACTACTCAGGCAAGTAAGGATTGAAAAATTGGGCCCACGTTTTGTACAGATTTGCATGATCATGTTGGGACAACTCCTGGAATCTTGACTTGGGAGTTTTGATTGAGGCCTGGAATTAGTTGTTTGTTTTGAAACTAATATCAAGGAGAAATAATGCTATATTGTATCCACTGTTGACCAGACAGTTTGTGCAGATCCAAATAATGAATTTCATTGTGCAGAGGGAGATGTGCAATCTCTCTTTCTCCCCTCAACTCATAGGAGGATTCCAAGTTTATTCCAAATTATGCAACTTCTGTTGAAATCCTTGAACCACGATTACAATGTACTATATAGCTGTTACTGGACATATGCTGCACAGTCTAGTTTTGAAACTTTTAATGGTCTGATTGTGAAAAGTCACCACTTAAACTTGTTTGATCCCACTTTGCATACAGGCCTTTCCAACCATAAGAATTGAGAGCCTAATCCAAAATCACTGAAGCAGTGGGAATCTTTTCAAGGAGTTCTGGGGGCTTTGGCTGAGGTCCTACATGTGGTACTCATATCCATGAACGAGACAACAGTTACATTTGCATAAAGCACACTAATCTATTGCTGTAAAGCAGTGGTCACCAACCAATCGATCGCGATTGATTGGTTGATCCTAGAGGATCTCCCAGTCGATTGCAATCTCCAGCGGCACAGTGGGGCTGCTGCTAAGACAGGCTCCCTGCCTGTCCTGGCCCCATGCCACTCCCGGAAGCAGCCAGCGTGGACCCGCGGTCAGGGGTCTCATTCCGCGTGCTGCTCCTGCCTACGAGCACCGACCCCACAGTTCCCATTGGCCGGGAAGGGGAACTGCAGCCAATGGGAGCTGCGGGGGCAGTGCTTGCAGAGAGGGGCAGCATGCAAAGTCATGTGCCGTCCGCCCCCCCCACAGGGGCCACAAGACCGTGTTGGCCCCTTCCAGGAGCGGTGTGGGGCCGGGGTAGGCAGGGAGCCTGCCTTAGAGCAGCCACGCTGCATCACCCGACTGGGAGCCACCGGAGGTAATTGCTGCCTGGTGGGAGTCTGCACCCCAGCCCTGAGCCCCCTCCCACAGCCAGCACCCCATACCCCCTCCTGCACCCTAAGCCCCAGCTGACCCCCTCCCAGAGCCAGCACCCCATACTCTCTCCTGCACCCCAACCCCCTGCACCAGCCCTAATCCCCCTCCTGCACCCCAAACTCTGCGCCAGCCCGGAGCCCCCTTCCAGATCCCACACTCCACACCTCTCCTGCACCCCAACACTCTGCCCCAGGCTCAGCCAGAGCCCCCTCCCACATTGCAAATCCCTCAGCTCCAGTCCAGAGCCCACACCCCCTCCTGAACCCCAACCCCCTACCCCAGCCCCGTGAAAGTGAGTGAGGGTGGGGGAGAGTGAGTGACGGAGAGGGGCGGATGGAGTGAGTGGGGCGGGGCTTTGGGGAAGGGGCGGGGTAGATCCTGGGTTGCCCTTAAATTCAAAAAGTGATCTTGGGCATAAAAAGGTTGAAGACCACTGCTGTAAAGGAATCCTACGACTACATTCATGCAACTGAAAATGGTGCAGTTACCTTTGGGGATGTAAATCAAATTTATGGGTCTGATAACTGACCGTTTCAATATTATTTTTAAAGAGACATGGTAAACCAGAATACACATTGCACAACAGTTGGCCATCTTGCTGTCATTTACATATGACACTGAGTATAACTAGGATGTAAAAACATTGCCACAAGTTGCTTCTCTGACTTATCCTTTTCCAATAACTGCTTGCAGCATGATGATTATATGATTGTATTGGAAAGAGAAGCCTTAGAGCTGTGTCAGCAGATCAGTTCAAAGTATCTTTTAAGATATATCCTGTGATAGAGAAAATATAAGATTACCTAAGAAGAAAAAACAGATAAACAGGGAAACAATGATCCAGATGTTTTTCAATTTATTTCACACATGTGACTTCAATGGAGTTATACCAATTTACACCTGAAAATGATATGGCCCAGTATATCTATGACATGCAGTATTCGTAGTTTAATTATACCTCCGAAGAAACCATTCAAGTCGCTTCAATTTTCTTTAAAAATGTCTTAACCAAACAAAGACTTGATTTTTACCAGACACATATGAAGGATTCAAAAGTTTAGTATACTATAAAATTCCAAGTTACTTGTCAGATGCACGATAAACATGTGCTGCCATTATAGCCAGTTCCTTTACCTGATTCTGCGTAGGCACAGATTGCTGTTGATACTTTAGGAACTTTTGAAATAACACAAGTGCCGATATACTACTACTGTAATCAATTACATCAATCAGCTGCTAGAGATGCCCCCTTTTTTCCGAGGTTACCTCCAGAATGGTAATCATATTCTTGTTAATAATTTTCAGTCAGGAAGGAAATCTGAGGGAAAAACTCTCCAACAATGGACTTTGATTTATAACTGTGGGATCTGAAGAATTTTTGAAGGAGAGAACTATTAAGCACAGACATTCTTCCAATTATCTTCTCCAGGCCAATGGGGATATAGATCATTTTAATTGAGTTTTGAATAACTGTTTGCAAACTGCTGACCAAGGAGAGCCCTGGAAATCATTTGCCAGAGATTTCTTCAGAGCTACTGCATAAATTGTCAAGAAAACAAAAAACAAAATAAAACAAAAACAATAATTATCACATGGGAGGAATATGCAGACAAGTTTAAATGTTGATGTTTTCCAGAAGGCCACATCTGATAAAAAGACATAAAACAGTTCAGCAAAGCAGCATGACAAAATCAAGATAAAAATAAATGGGTACATGGGTGGCTACCATAATGCCAAATATCCAGAACTGCAGCCTGGCTCTTTCTAAGAAGAATATGAAAACCCAGACCATTCAAGAATAACCTCAGCACAGTCAAACTGTATTAACCCTCTTTAGGTGGGCAGGGGGAGGGGTCTATTACATGACAGATACCAGATGAGAAAATATGGAATGTTGGACATCTTGTTTTTTCATCTTAGAAAGGGTGAAATACACCCTTGTGCAGACTCGCAATCAAAACTGCTTATGCTGGGCCTGTTCTGTGGCTAGGTCTTCAGTCTTTAAGGCTGTGAATCAGGCATTTTTCACAAACATAAATTTACTTTTTGCGGAGGAGGAAAGAGGGGGATAAGAAATAACCATGTCTTCTATCTGCAGACTGAGGAGCAGACATTTAGGTACAATTTTCAAAAGTGCCTAAGGGAGTTAGGCACCCAACTTCCATTGGTTCTTCTGAAAAGCCTACCCTTTGTAAATACATAATTATTTTATTATAATATGAAAACTTCTTTTCTTTGATATTGCAATTAAACTAAACCTTTTACAAAGAGGATGACAGCATTATATTTTTAAAAGCCTACTTAGTTCACACAACCTTAATCTGAAGCAATTTTCCAGTTAAAGGAGCCATTGCATATCTTTCATTTAGATCAAAGAAATTGTCTAATTGTCCTTCTGGGTCATATTAGGCAATGCTTAAATAACCTATTCAGCATGAAATCCTACTGAATAAGCAAACGACTGATGCCAGGATTGATTTCTGCATTCAGATGCTGATACAGCTCAGTTGTTTGAGTACTGTTGCTTAAAATGCTCATTAAGGAAGCTGGTTTAATAATGTTAAAGTTAATTCTTGAATGATTTATTCAAAATTAATGAAGATATATAACAATAGAACTGCTAGAATAAAGAAAACATGTTCACAAATGAATTTTTCAAAGTGACAAGACTGTTTGGCTAAATTGCAATGAATAGTTCTGCAAGCTCTACTGTTCATAAGGTAGAAAGCTGCATTTTAAAAAAGCAGTTAAGAAATTAAAAGGGATGCTAATGAATATAATGTTGATCTAAAGAATACCATTTTAGCAATGACATGAAAGCAAGAGGATGAAATGGCTGTAACTAAACTCAGTGTAGGGACAAATTATGGTTGGCCAGTTACCCAGGGTTTTCAGAACCCACAGCAGGGGCAACTTCACTATTTCACTCCAGATGGTGTCAGGAATATATCAATAGGAATACAGCAATTCTGTCTGATCAAGAATTAAATGCAAGTAAGCATGCTCTTGTCTAACATTGCAGTTTATTAGATTTAAGAATACACAAGCATAAGCAATAGGTTTAGAACATCCCAGATATTTACCTAACATCTGAACGGTATTGAGTAATTAACAGCAGGTTTGCAGTGGCCAGTTGCTCACCCATTGGGGAGAAAAGGTGTCAGGAAAAATGTCTCTCAAGATGGCTTCAGAGGACTGCTCCAAAGTACATTCTATTAGCTAATCTTTTATAGCTGACTTCTACAAAACGCATAGGTCATAATGACCCCTACTAGATCATCACTTTTCATAACTTTCAATAAACTTCTAATATCAGAGGCATCCAGACTCAAGGTTTTCCAACCACCAAAGTTTTCAGTCTCACTTGTTTACTAGTCTGTCCCCTCCACCCATTCTGATTAGCAGAAACGGACAGCTAGATTTTGACCTTGCTTCTGAAAGCCTGTCTCCAAATTAACCCTTAACTATGTGGTGTTCTATTTCATTAATTCATAGCGTCTGCGTGCACATAATATGATTGCAATTAACTTGATCATATTCTGGGGTATACACCCCCCCCCAAAATCCAGAGCAACAGGCCCTGTGAAAATGCACTGGTGGGGTGCATGGGGAACTAACATGGGGAAAGCTATACAGAGTGGAACTGATGCTACATCTTTTTATTCAGATGTAAAAAGTGCTGCTACCAAGAACTCTCACTTCTAGAGCTCCCAGAGGCTGTATATTTTAAATAAGCATAATGCCTCATTACATCACCTTTGAGGCTCTACTCACCATCCATCCAAGTACCCATAACTTATCCCTTAGTAAATGACAGTAACCTAAATAATTTCAGATATAAAAAATTGCAGTCATTTAGGAAACAAAGGCTCGATTCAAAGTCCATTGAAGCTAGTGGAAAGACTTCCAATGATTCCAGTGGACTTTGGATGAGGGTCCATATTTTTAACTGGTGTCAGAAACACATTTTGCTTGATTTTTTCTGCCTATTCACTAAGACTTAGTGCTCATCTGACGTATACTTCAGTTGTATCTTTTGTTGTTCACAGACATACTGCAGCTATATTTTTATTGTAAAATGTTGCTTTCAAGGTTACGGTAACTTTAAATACTTCCGAGAAAATCAAATGGCTATATCACCCTTGGAAATAGTTTGTCATAGGAAAAATATAATGACATCCATTTTATAGCTGCTTTGTGCACCTGGATATCCTGCCCATACCACTGTCAACAATATCCCAGGACAAGTTCACAAAGAATAAACTCCATCTGACTTTATCGGTTGAAACTGACAGCTCACTTAATATCTTATGAACACAAGTTTATTTTGAAGAGGAAAACATTTCTATATCACATAGCTCCTATATATTCTGATTGTGATTAGAAAGTAAGTCATTTTTCAAAATGCCAGACAGTTTCTTATCAAAATGAGAATGACACAAGTTGCACTCTGTCCTGTGTGACTTTAAACCTCAAACTAAGTCATTATATTCTGTAAATTAAAAAGTAAATTGTTGCAGATACTTTGTACCAGATTTATTCCCTTGCTAATACCTGCACTGTCAGTTGTCTCAATCCTCTACAGTGATATAATGAACTATTCATAGAAAACAAGCCACATACAAATTAATATCTCTCTCCTTTTTTTGCTTTAACAACAGTGATTTGACATTATCAATAAAATTGTCCATACAATACTACAGGGAGAATGTTGCACAGATTTAAAATTATTTTGTCCCAGAGGGTGAGTAATTATAGAATTCAGAGCAAGTGCTGTTTGTTGTAACTGCTTTCATTTGTAATACCATCTGTAAATCTCCTTCCTAGATTCTTCTTGTCTGATTAATAACACCATCTCCAAACAAAATAAATGCCAGTACCAAACATGTGACAAGATTAAGCACAAATTAAGTTTTTGTATTATATAATCCAATATGCCATGATTCAGAGGGGAAATGCTAACAATTATTTGCTATGTTGAATGTGAAAATATTTATTAAACTCCTGCAAATTGATGTCAAATGAGATTCCAGCTGCATTCCTATCTATTCAAGAATAAACTGGATTACAGTTGTACTACTCACTACTTGTAGTGATCATTTGGATACTGAATTTGGATCAAATCTTACTTCCAAAAGACAGTATTCAGTGGGGCTTTTGGCTGTAAGGATCAAAATAGAAATCATTGGGTGTGATGTTCTAAAGCAATAAAGAATTCTGCAATTTTTTAAAGTCAGTGAGAAGCAGATAAAGAATGTTACAGCTTGGTAAAATGGAGACTATTATTTCCAGACAAAAACTTTGTTAAGATAGAATTCAGGATGAGGATATATTGTTCTTCATAAAGTGTCATTGCTGATGTTTTAGTTAAAAGGAAAACACACACAAACAAATGCTAGTAAATCAGGAGATTTAACTGAGATTCCAGCACCATCCTTAACTCAGATATTCACCAGCTTTCTGGCTTCAAGGAAAGTCTGAGAAACTCATCAGCTAACATATGCAATTAGAGTTATATTTTTGAAATTATGAAGGGCCATAAAGGCTATGATGAATGCTTTCGCAAAGTCTTATACTTCAAAACCAGTTTATACAATTAACCTCAAATTTAACAAATATACAAATTCTTCTCAGGGATGGGACAACATACAAGGAATATTCTGTAGAAAGAAGGTTGAACCTGAACTTAATTTAGCCAACTATGTTAAAACCTTAACTGTGAACCAAATAATGTGACTCTACTATAAGTTAATAGATTTGTCTTGGTTACTTAGCTGAGCATATCTGATTTGGGGAATATTGTTCTATGGATCTATATGGATCCAACCATGAGAGGTGCTGAGTGCTGCAAATTCCCAGCACTCAGTATCTTGCAGGATCAGGCCTATAGTGAACAACCAGATGCAATGTCCAGATTGATTTAGTAGCAATTCGACGTTTAACATAGTGAATGCCAGTGAAAATGAGGTAGGACCTGAGGCTAAAATAGAGAAAGAACAAGTTAAAAATTACTCAGTCACAGTGGCACTGGAACACTTTTTGCAGTGGGGGATGCTGAAAGCCAGTGGTCCCCAAACTTTTTACTTCACACCCCCCTTGCCCCTGTCCACGCCGCCTGGGGGGGTAAGGGGGCTGAGGTTGGGAGCAGGAGCAGAGCCCTGGATGTGGGTCCTGCAGCCGGGATCCCGGGCACAGGGCTGGGAGCAGAGCCCCAGTGTGGGTCCTGCAGCTGGGACCCCAGGTGCGGGTCTGGGAGCAGAGCCCCAGGAGTGGGGCCGGTGGCAGCCAGGACCCCTGGTGCTTGGCCAGGAGCACCAGGACCCTGGGCGTGGAGTCAGTGGCCAGGACCCCGCATGAAACTGGGGGGTGCTGCAGCACCCCTACGCACCACTAGTTTCCACGCCTATGCTCAGTTAGATGTCTTCAAATCACCAGGGCCTGATGAAATGCATCCTAGAATACTCAAGAAGCTGACTAAGGAAATATCTGAGCCATTAGCGATTATCTTCAAAGAATCATGGAAGACAGGAGAGATCCCAGTGGACTGGAAAAGGGCAAATATAGTGCCAATCAGGGCAATAAGGGCAATAAGGACAACCCAGGGAATTACAGACCAGTCAGCTTAACTTCAGTAGCCAGAAAAAGAATGGAGCAAATAATTAAGCAATCAATTTACAAACACCTAGAAGATAATAAGGTGATAAGTAACAATCAGCATGGATTTGTCAAGAACAAATTATATCAAACCAATCTAGTCACTTTCTTTGACTGGGTAATGAGCCTATTGGATTGGGAGGGAGGGGGGAAGCGGTAGATGTGGTATATCTTGTTTTTAGTAAGGATTTTGATACTGTCTCACATGACCTTCTCATAAACAAAACTAGGGATACAACCTAGATGGAGGTACTATAAGGTGGAAAACCATTCCCAGAGAGTAGTTATCAGGGGTTCACAGTCAAGCTAGAAGGGCATAACGAGTGGGTCCCACAGGGATCAGTCCTGGGTCCAGTTCTGTTCAATATCTTCATCAGTGATTTAGATAATGGCATAGAGAGGACACTTACAAAGTTTGTGGAGGATACCAAGCTGGGAAGGTTTGCACATGCTTTGGAGGATAGGATTAAAATTCAAAATGATCTGGACAAACTGGAGAAATGATCTGAAGTACATAGAAGCTTGTTATAAGGAGAAGGGAGAAAGATAGGACAAGAAGCAATGGGCTTAAATTGCAGCAAGGCAGGTTTAGGTTGGATATTAGAAAAAAAACTTCCTAACGGTCAGGGTAGTTAAGCACCTTGATTTTCAGTGCCCTATCACCTGCGCAGGCCAAAACCCTCTGCAGCTGCTGATGCCATGATCCTGAAAGAATGAGTACCACATTTACCCAGCCAAGACCACAGTAGCGCAAGGTTTTCCCAGTATCACGCTGAATTGATACCTTGTCAGGAAACTACCATCACCACAACCGGCCTGGCTGCAGGCCCCAGATTTTTAGTGAGGCTCTTATTGCCTTTACAAGGCACCAGCAGTCATCTGCCCATTTCTTCAACAGCACATAAGCCCCTCTTCTCTTCTGGTCTGTTTTTGAGTACCTTAAGCACAGAGACACTACTCCTGCAGATAGTTGAACATCTGTTATGTTTAACACACACTGGGATCTGTCTGCAGCTGCCATAAGCACCAGCTCACTTACTCTCAAACTGCCAGAGAAGGCAACAACAAATGCTGCCTTAAATAAAGTGGCTTCCTACCCATGGCTGCAGCCCTAGGCAGAGCTTTTGATAACTCCAACAGGGTTTCCAGTGTTATGGGTAACCCATCGTCCCTCCAGTGCCCACCCCCCGGGCTACCCTTCTAAGAGTTTCCTTACTATGAAATGCCCACAGAGTCTGGGAATCCCACCAACCTACTCCAGGAGGACAGGCCTGCTAACTGGCCAGAGAGAGTGGAGGGAGCCCACCTGCGGTGGGTCAAAGGCACCACATATTGTGCCACCTGGAGTGTGGGTATGAGCCATCCAAAATGAAGCCCTTCCTGTGCCCTAAATTCTGCAAACTCTGAATGGCTGGCCTTATAGGCCCTCAACGTCAACCAAGGCAACCAAGTCCCTGACTAGTCCCTCTACTGTCATGAGCCAAGGTCCCAGAGTTGTTGGGGCATTGCCCATGGATATCTGCTGGCCAGCGGGATTAGTTGCCGGAATCTGTCATCCTGATATTAGGACAGCATTAGCAAAACCATTATCTGCTGCTGGGACATGTGCTGCATGAAAAATGATGTTAAATTGCAGGCAGTGTAAAATGAAGGCCCTCACCAGCCTCATTACCCAAACAGTCTTAACTTACTGTCTATTTACAATATGGACCACGGGTTGGTTGCTACACCAGAAACGGATTTCTTTTTCTCAAAGTTTTTTCCCCAATTAATGACTACCACCAGTATAGGAAAAACTCGATGAAGGTTGATATCCCCTGTAATACCCCGAGCCAAGCATCTTTCTGGCCACCTCTGTGCACACCACTCACCTTGAAAGTAAACCCAAAACCTACACCTCCTAAGGCATCAGATTGTACCTGCAGCTCAGTGTTGAGCTACCAGTCTGAACACCATATTGAAACTCTCGCCTAACTCTTCCAAGAATCTTTCCCACACTTCTAAGGGTATGTCTATACAACGAAATTAGGTCAATTTTATAGAAGTCAATTTTTAGAAATCGATTTTATACAGTCAATTGCGTATGTCCACACTAAGCGCATTAAGTCGGCGGAGTGCATCCTCACTACCGTGGCTAGCATCGACTTACAGAGCGGTGCACAGTGGGTAGCTATCCCACAGTTCCCGCAGTCTCCGCCGCCCATTGGAATTCTGGGTTAAGCTCCCAATGCCTGATGGGGCAAAAACATTATTGCGGGTGGTTTTGGGTACATATCGTCAGTCGTCCCTCCCTCCGTGAAAACAACGGCAGACAATCGTTTCGCACCTTTTTTCCTGGGTTACCCATCCAGATGCCAGACCACGGCAACCATGGAGCCCGCTTAGCTCACCGTCACCGCTGCTGTTGTGGGAAAGTCTGTGGGGGCTGCTGTGATCCAAGTAGCCAATGCAATCATTGACGTTCTCTTATCTGGGCAATGTGCGGGCCTTTTTAGCACTTCTGTGGTTGACACATGTAACAGCTCCAGGGCTCTTGCTCTTTTGCCTTGGCCGAGGAACCTTGCCCTACCCAGACCTCCAAGCATTCGACACAGAAGCACCTGCAGCAGCTGGCATTGTTACACAGCAGCAGCTCCTTGCCTTCGCAGCAGATGATGCGGTAGGACTGCTAACCGTCATCATCCATCGCTTCTGCTGCAATTCTGCTCTCCTGCTTCCCAGCGACGAGCTCGGGGGATCCATACTGGTCCTCCTGGGTGCTGCTGGCAGCAGATGGTGCAGTAGGACTGGTAACCGTCCTCGGACATGTAGCTTGGCCGGGGGTTCTGGGAACGTCTTCCCTGCCCGGCTCCTAGCAACCTCCAGGGCACGGTGTATGGCTCCATCACTTCCCCTGCAACTCTGCTCTTCTGCTCCCCAGCGACAAAGTCGGGGGATCCGTTCATGAAGCCTGGACAGTAGTAAGGAGCAGTTCAACTATAGGCTGAGCAAGTGCAGAATGGTGGTAGAATGTGCCTTTGGACGTTTAAAAGCTCACTGGCGCTGTTGGTCAGACCTCAGCACAACCAACACTCCCATTGTTATTGCTGCTTACTTGTGCACCATAATATCTGTGGGAGTAAGGGGGAGACAGACGTTTATGGTGGGGTGGGAGGTTGAGGCAAATCGCCTGGCGTCAAATTTTGAGCAGCTAGACACCAGGGTGATTAGAAGAGCACAGCAAGTTGTGCTGCGCATCAGAGAGGCTTTGAAAACCAGTTTCATGACTGGCCAGGCTTCGGTGTTTCTCCTTGATGCAAACCCGCCCCCTTTGTTGATTTTAATTCCCTGTAAGCCAACCACCCTCCCACCCTTCAAAATAAAGTAACTATTGTTTTGAAACCATGCATTCTTTCTTTATTAATTAAAAAAAAATGATAGAACGGACAAGGTAGCCTGGGTGGGGTGAGGGAGGAGGGAAGGACAAGGCCACATTGATTTTTAGTGTGGCTACAATAAGCAAACTGTTTGAATGACAGCCTTTTGTTGCTTGGGCCATCCTCTGGAGTGGAGTGGCTGGGTGCCCGGAGCCTCCCCTCCCCCTCCCCCCCCCCCCCCACGTTCGTGGGCGTCTGGGTGAGAAGGCTATGGAACATGGGGAGGAGGGTAGGTGGTTATACAGTGGATGCAGCGGGGGTCTGTGCTCTTGTTGGCTTTCCTGCAGCTCCAACAGATGCTTCATCATGTCCGTTTGCTCCCCCAACAGACGCTTCATCATGTCCGTTTGCTCCCCCATTAGCCTCAGCATCGCGTCCTGCCTCCGCTCTTCACCCTCACTTAATTCTTTCCTGGCCTCTGCCACTGAATGCCTCCATGCATTAAGCCAGGGGTCGGAAATCTTTCAGAAGTGGTGTGCCGAGTCTTTATTTATTCACTCTGATTTAAGGTTTTGCGTGCCAGTAATACATTTTAACGTTTTTAGAAGGTCTCTTTCTATAAGTGTATAATATATAACTAAACTACTGTTGTATGTAAAGTAAATAAGTTTTTAAAAATGTTTAAGAAGCTTCATTTAAAATTAAATTAAAATGCAGAGCCCCCCGGACCGGTGGCCAGGACCCAGGCAGTGTGAGTGCCACTGAAAATCAGCTTGCGTGCCACCTTTGGCACGCGTGCCATAGGTTGCCTACCCCTGCATTAAACTGTGCCTTATCAGTGCGGGAGGACTGCATGAGCTCGGAAAACATGTCATTGCGAGTGCGTTTTTTTCTTCTAATCTGCGATAACCTCAGGGACGGAGATGATAGGGGGAGCGTAGAAACATTCTACGCGCTATGATTCTGGGGGGACTGTATGGTCACCTGTGCTGCTGAGTTCGCCATGCTGACCAAACAGGAAATTAAATTCAAATGTTCCCGGGGCTTTTCCTGTGTACCTGGTTAGCGCATCGGAGTTCAAAGTGCTGTCCAGAGCAGTCACAATGGAGCACTCTGGGAAAGCTCCTGGAGGCCAATACCGTCGAATTGTGTCCGCACTAACCCAAATTCGACCCAGCAAAGTCGATTTTAGTGCTACTCCCCTCGCCGGGGAGGAGTACAGAAGTTGATTTTAAGAGCCCTTTAGGTCGACAGAACGGGGTTGGTTGTGTGGACATATTCATTTTTAAATCGACCTAACGCAGCTAAATTCAACCTAACCCCATAGTGTAGACCAGGCCTAAGTCTTCCTTCAGTCTAATAAAGTGGAGCCGTTTTTGCATTCCAGAGGAGGCAGACACCAGATGAGCACAAAATGCTTGAACGGGAGCCACTATCCAGCATGCAAAGTTTAAATGCTCCATGACCATCTGTAGTTTCCTCAGAGTAATTTTCTTTGCCCCTTTGACAGCCCTATCAGTGTCCTGACCAATTCCAACTTCTCTGTAGGTACCCTAGAACTGGACTCAGTTTGGGGTTTCAATGCCCTGATATGTTAAACTGTCAGCAGGGCCTTCTGATTTTTCTGTGGCAAGGGGGATTCCAAGACACTTGGCTAGCTTCTGAAAGCCTGAGGATGTGCTCACAGTTCCCTGACCCTAATTTTCCTGCAGATAAGATGGCATCAAGATTGTGCATAGGACTGTCCTGTATATCACAGCGCACTATCGCCCACTCCCACATGGAGCTGCATCTTCTGAAAGCGGCACATAATACTAAGTACCCCATGGGCATGGCTTTATCAAAATAGTGATGGCCTTCAAATTGAAATCCAAGCAAGTTACTGTCCCTGGGATGCACTGGAAGCAATCGGAAAGACTTGATGTAGCATTTTGCCAACATTGCCCCAGGGCCACATTCCCTAACCATGGCTACTGCAGCATAAAATGATGAGTATCTCACTGAACGCAGCTGGGCATCAATATAATCAGTTACCAATGAGCCCTGGGGGGGTAGGACAGGTGATGGATAAGTCTATATTCTCCCTTTGCCATCTTCAGTACCACACTCAGGGGATATAAGCTGAAATCTGGCATTGCAATATATGCAATCTCCCTGCTGCCACCTCCAAGGTGATCTCTGCCATTTCAATATGCTCAAAGCATTTAGTGGACTTCAAGTTCCCTACCCAAGATGCCACCTCACACCCTTGTACAGGATTTGAAAACAGGCCAAAAATCTGTTCCATAAATAAGCTATGTTTTCTTTATTGGGGGTAGTCCAATAACAAATTCCATAACCCTGTATCTTAATTGGAGGAGCCTTTTCCATGGTTACCTCCTCTCCCTGTAGCATCTCCTGAAGCAGAGAGACCTTGCAGACCCCATTCTTACAGCTCTGTTGGACCAATCCTTGACCCTCATAATAGGAGAGTGCACTATGCTGACCCACATACATCCTACAGCAGTGTTTGTACCTGTCTTGGGTACGAAAATGTTTCCCTTCATTAATGAAATGCACACATTGGCTTTTATATCTGTCTTTTGAAAAGGAGGTTTTGGCACTGCCAGCTCGCTATCTGTGAATGCCAGCCAGGCGAGGTAGTAAGGAGTCATACTTCCAGCCAAAGTTCCTGGTCTATTTTACCTCAGGGTAAATCAGGCTCCTCTGCCGCCCTCTGTCTAAATTCTCTGTCATACCTTCACCATGCTACCCCACCATAGGTAGCATAAGCCCTCACTCTTAAGTCCTCATACTTGAGGAAGGAAATACACTTCTCAGGGCTCCTCATGCAAAATATAGTCTCATCAATGCAAAAGGCTGCAGACCAGTTCAACAGTTTGAGTCACCTTAGATCAGCAGAGTTTGTCCTCATTTTTTTAATTCTATTTTCCTTAAGCCTTTTAGACAAATGATTCCCACGTGGGTGATCAGATCCCACATAATCTCTAGGAGAGTTAGCTGCTGTGTCTCCTGCCTGTGTTTTGTTAGGAATGAGGCCACCTAGCAAAGGGTGTGGGCTCCCTAATTGCTCCATTTTTCCTTTGTGAGACATCAGTCAAACCCCAAACCTGTGAGTGTCACCCCCTCATCTGAGGGGGACCCTCTCCTGTCAGGCAGGCTACCCTATCGACCACTAGTGCCAGTGATTTTACCAGGTCACCCCATAACCCTCTGGGAGACCAAGAAAAGAGTGACCTGGGCTGCCACCCTTTCCCCTGAGTGCAAAGATTGGCAATCCTCTCTGTCAGTATCTATGGACCAATTGAGAACCCACCGCCACATCCTGAAGATGCCTGCTGGACTCTTGGTGGGTTATGGGAGTCAGGCCCTCTCACCCACTCCTCGCCATCCTCGTCCACCTCAGTGAGGCTTGGGCCCTCACTATGCTCAAACTCAGAGCATGAATCCATCCTGTGGACTTCCTGTATGAGGACCCAGGACCCCATTCAGGAGGAATGCACTCCTGTGACTCACTACCATCTTCAAAGTGAACAGCCCCTGCTGAAGTCCCAGCTCCTGTCCAGTTGCTCTGCTCCTCTTGTTACTCTCTTTCTGTCCCTGTTTCAGGCCATTGATCCTTGCCTGGTCTCCCTTCCTGTGAAGACTGACGACATCCTCCCACACGGGATCTTTGCTCCCAAGCCCATGATTCCCTGAGAAAGCTGCCCAAATGAACCTTTGAGGCCACGACTCTCAGTGTCTCCATTAGGGCGTGGCTGGGTCCCTCTAGTGCCTGCAGGAGGGCACCCCTACTACCTACACCCCAATTTCTGTGGCCTCTGCTCCAGGGAGCAGGGGGAAAGGGATGGTGTGTTCTGCCTGGGTCCTTCAGAGCAGCTCCTTACCTGCAGGCCATACCCTTGGCTGAAGCCCCACCACCAAAAGCTGGGGGTGCAGCCAGAAACAAGGCAGTGTGTGTGCCTGCAGCCCCTCCTCCTGTGTGCAGGGACAGAGGTGGGCGGCCAAGGCAACAGACCCTGCTCCAACAGGGCTGCCTGGGACACAGCCCCCACCTCCAGCTGCTGTAGTGGCAGCACATGACCCTCATACCCCTCCCCTCGAGCAGGGATAGGAGGAGTGTGGCAACAAACCCGGCTCCAGCAGGTTCATTCCCAGCCATTGTAGTGGCATCATATGGCCCCTGGGCTCCCCCTACAATCAGGTGGGGAGAGGCCACAATTTCAGGCCTGAATAGGGCTGCACTGCTTCAGATCCTGGCAAGCCCAGCATCCCCTGCATGCGGCTCCCAGCCTGCCCCCCTCAAGAAAGGAAGGGGGTGGGGAGTCAGCATGGAATCCCTCCCTAATCTGCCCCCATCAGGGCAGACCCTGTGCCACTAGGGAAAGAAGTCCCAGAATCCTTACCAGCTCTTTCCTCTGAGTCTTGAGGACTGCTGTTGTTGCTGCTGGAATGGAGCCAAAAAGATGCTCTGCATGGCCCCTGTGCTGGGCTAAATCCTGGGAGCTGGGAAATGCTGACCAGTCAGCACCCCTTTCCACCAGCTGGCCGATGGGTGCCAGAGACTCCTAGGGGGATGAGCTACCTATTATCCCTTGGTGAGTGTCTCCTTCCCTTGCTACTGGCATTGTCCCCCTTTCACCACTAGGCCCATCAAGTTTCCCCACCAGTTGAGGCATTTCACTGACTTGTGTCTGTGCAAAGAAGGTGTAAACCTCTACTAGTTTGATTAGATAGCATTTTGCACCCACTTTGTACTGGTTTAAATGATTCCACAAGGAGCAAGGCAGTGAAGAATTGAGCCCAGTAGGTATTGACCTTACTTTCTTTTTATCTCCTAAAGGAAGTCCCATGGAAAATCCAGCAGCAGCAAATGTGTTAAAATTAAGGAATAAATAGTGACTTTCAGATAGTTGATTGCATAAGTACAAAGTATTCTACACATTATGTCCAATGCACTGCATCAAGCATTGGGCCCTGGCGATTGAGTTTCTGAGATCCTAAAGGAACTTTGCCTAAGAAAGAACTGAGTAAGGATTTTGGAAGTGGACGCAATGGACTAAATTCAGCTCTGGCCCATGAGCTTACACCAGGGGTGAATTTGGCCCATTATGTTTGAGTATTGGGTTGTTGTTTTTTAAAAAATCAACCCAACAAATGAAACTAAGTAGCATGTTATTTTGGAAGGTGACAAACTTATAAAGGCAGGTTACATGTGTCTAACTTTCCCTAGACATTTTCTGCCTTCTAGCAGCCAGCATTCAACCCTCTTTCTGAAAGAAACCATGAGTAAAGATAATCTTACAAAAAGAAAAAAAATATTACTTTGTCCACCACACTTGTTCCTTTTCTCTCTCTTATCTTAGCTCTCCTGCCTTCTCCTTATAGCGATTTATCATTTCTTTGTTTGAAACTCATCTAGTCCTCGATTTACCTTTTTTTACATTCAATGGACCAGCTAGGTATTTTGTAACAAATGTTTTTTGCTCATTGCATAATATAGTCAGTGTTTTTCAACCACTGTTCCGCGGCACACTAGTGTGCCGCGAGATGTTGCCTGGTGTGCCGTGGGAAAAAAATATTAAACCATGCTTGAATGTCGGAACTGGTTACTAAAATTTTTGAATCCCACCACTGATGTTAAGGACTATAAATAGCTCAGAATATCAGCTTTGTGTTCAGCCAAACAGGCCCAGGTTGCGCACTGAATAAAGTATTTAATAATTTTTCATATTTCTGTTTACTTACTATTTCATAATAAAGTAATTATAAAATACTTTCTTTGTGTTTATTTGATTCCTATTCAAGAGAATTACTTTATATATAGTCAATATAGGCACAGAGTTAAATTTTTTAACATTTTCTAATGGTGGTGTGCCTCGTGATTTTTTTCATGAAACAAGTGTGCCTTTGCCCAAAAAAAGGTTGAAAAACACTGGATAGATTAAGCTCTCTATTTTCTCCTAGAATCATGTGTTTTGAATTCCAACTTATCATGACCTGGTCTTTATGAAGAATATGCCTAGATCCGTTCTGTTTTCGCACTAAATCACAATAGTACCATGCTCACGTTTTAGAGAAAGAAGACAGCCTACTGGCATTCCTTATACCGAATTAAAAATGACAGGAAACATCATCTTTGCAATCATAGTAGCAAGTACTTGAGCATTATCCATGTCTGGATTTTTCGCATACACCTATTCCGTAGACTGGACTGTCTGTTTCAGCGTGATAGTTCTGGGCAAATGCCATATCCATTCTGGATAAGTTTTGACCTCAATGCATTTCTGGAGTGACTGACAAAGCTTCAGGCTACTATCCTTCATTGGTACAACCAATTGGAATTGGAATCCACAGCTATCTTTTTGGGGCAATAAATCTGTCCCACGCTGATGTGTCATTAGAAGAGGTTTTAGAAGAAACTAATAAATTAAACAGTAATAAGTCACCAGGACCAGATGGTATTCACTCCAGAGTTCTGAAGAAACTCAAATACAAAATTGCAGAATTACTAAATGTAATATGTAGCCTATTGCTGAAACAAGCCTCTGTACCAGATGACTGGAAGGTAGCTAATTTAACACTGATCTTTGAAAAGGGCACCAGAGGTGATCCTGTCAATTACAGGCTGGACAAGGTCCCTCAACAAAGGCTCTTAAGGAAACTAAGTAGTCATCGGATAACAGCGAAGGTCCTATCGATTAATAACTGCTTAAAAGATAGGAAACAAAGGGTAGGAATAAATGGTCGGTTTTCACAATGGAGAAAAGTAAAGAGTGGGGTTCCCCAAGAATCTGTATTGGGAACTACGCTGTTCAACATATTCATTAATGATCTGAAAAAGAGAGTGAACAGTGAAGTGGCAAAGTTTGCAGATGATACAAAATTATTCAAGACAGTTAAGTCCAAAGCTGACTGTGAATAGTTAAAGGAGAATCTCACAAAACTGGGTGACAAAATAACAGATGAAATTCAACACTGATAAGTGCAAAGTAATAAACATTGAAAAAAGTAATCCCAACTATACATACAAAATGATGGATTCTAAATTAGCTGTTACCACTCAAGAAAGAGATCTTGGAGTCACTCTAGATAGTTCTCTGTAAACTTCAGCTTAATAAATAGCAGCAGTCAAAAAGGCTAACAGAATATTTGGAACTATAAGGAAAGGGAGAGAAAATAAGACGTGAAATATCACAATGCCATTATATAAATCCATGGTGAATTCTGTGTCCAGTTCTGGTCACCCCATCTCAAAAGGGATATATTGGTACAGGAAAAGGTTTAGAGAAGGGCAACAAAAATAATCAAGTGTATGGAACTGCTTCCATAAAAGAAAAGATTTAAAAAAATTAGGTCTTGTCAGCTTAGAAAAGAGACAGCTAAGAGGGCATATGATAAAAGTTGAAAAAATTATGCATGGTGTGGAAGAAAAGCATTATTTACCCTTTTACATAATACAAAAACCAGGGGTCACCCTATTAAATTAATACGCATCAGGTTTAATACAAATAAGTAATTTTTTTTTATATAACACATAATTAACATGTGGAACTCATTGCAATGGGGTGCTATAATGGCCAAAAGTATAACTGGGTTCAAACAAGAATTAGATAAATTCATGGAGGATAATTCCATGAATGGCTAATAGCCAAAATGGTCAAGGATGCAACCCCATGGCTGGGGTGACCCTAAACCTCAGACTGCCAGAAACCAGGAAAGGAAGATGGGGTGGATCACGTCAACTGCCCTGTGCTGTACACTCCTCCTGAAGCCCTGTTATTGGGCAACGTTGGACTCAACGAATCATTGGTCTGACCCAGCATGGCTGTTTTTATATTCTCAAATATGGTTGGTGGAAATTGTTACTTGTTTACAGGATAGCAGGGTACCTGCTTCTCTCAAAAATAGACCATTGCTCACAAAACTCTCTCAGTATTGATGATCTTACAAACTATTGCCCATTTGTGAGTAAGGTTTTTGAAAAGGAGATGGTGAGGCAACTGTGATGTCCTCAGATTTTCTTAATCCCTTTCAAACTGATTTTAGACCTGTGCCTTGGTTCAAAGGAAGTATCCAACTGCCCTCACAGCCTTCAGCATAGATGCATGCCAGAGGCCAGACTGAGGGAAAAGGGCATGGACAGATGATATGTTCTAATGATCCTTGGCTATGGTTGCAACTGGGCACAATTTAGAGCAGGGCTGAGGCTATCCTAATTAGTGGAAGGAGCTGAATTTCAGCAAGGATTGGGAAAGTGCAAAGGCAACATACATCAATTTTTGCTTATCTCATTTAATACTGCACTTGTGCCACTTGGTCAGACACAATTCAGGCCAATGGACTTACACCAATCTAAAACCAGTATGAGTGAGAACAGAATCAATCCCATGGTTCTTGTCCTCAGACACTTGCAATCAAAGGCCTCAATCCTAAAGAGACTACTAAAGTAAACAGGCTGTTCAGTGAGCTAAATCCTGACCCCTGGAGTGATATCCGCACCGGGATTTCATTCAGAGTGCATACAGTTAAGGCTTTGCAGGATCAAGACCTAAAACCACACATTTTAAAGTTTACTTTTAACATACATGAAATATGGAGCACATTTGCTTATAATTACTCCATTTTTATCCTGAAAAGATAAAGTCTTTGCTTTCCAAAAGGATGCATGTTAAAATGCTATTATGGAGATTTTTTAGAATTAAACATTCTGCACATTTCAAGTATTTTCCTCTTTGCCTGCTATGAATAATTGTATTCTTACCATTTAATTATCCTCCAAATTGCTGAACCTAACTCAAACATTTCAAGAAATTGTTGAAGAGTGGCATATTAAATTAAATATTACTCTCATGAAACTTTGCCTATATGGAGAACTTGGTATGAATTAAGACATAATGTAGACTTCATTTGAACTCTGTGGTCCCTATATACAATATCAGTGGAATCGTGGAGGATTTTATGGGTTAGTATTATTTTGCTATAGAGAGAGCAGAATCATGTCAGGAAAATCCCAAATCTCTCTCATAATATGTGTTCGAAATGAGACAGCAACATTTTATTGACAAACTCAGCATATGGGCACAATTTTTAAAAATAATTCACGGGTGATATCCTTTTTCTGAAAAGAAACAAAATGTGTGAGTCAAACCTACAAAAATAAGGAAATCAGAGAGTAAGGTTGACTCTCCATTTTTCATTATTCTTGTTCTGTCTAAGCATGTTGCAGAATTTGCCATTTATAATATTGCATATGTGTTGAAAACTCTGCAGTACTGAGATAAAATGTGGTAAGTTAACATTTGAAGAAAGGGGCCTATTCTAGTGGCCTGAGCACAGGTGAAAGAGATAGTGATTCTCAAGTTCTATTTTGTTTCTAAACTTGACCTAAATGGTAGTGAGTAGAACTGGGTGAAATATTTCAAATATGTTGGGAAGAAGTGCATTCTCTACCGTGCTGCAGCTGTACTCCCCCAGTGCTTCAGGAGGTGCTATGTTGCTGCTGTGAAGCATCTTTGCACCATCACTACCACTGATCACAATTTAGCCCATTTATACCAGCTGAGAATTTGGCACAGAAAGAGTTAAATATTATTGTCATCTTTAATTGTTTTTTTCTTGCTGATTTTTTTGTTACTCTTATGTAATGCTTCAAATTTTGAATGTTTTAACATCCTGTGCTTTTGATTTATTTTTGTTTTTAATAAAGTAAAATCATATACACCTCTTTGGGGCAAATTATCAAAGCTAAATGGTGGCTTAGATGCTTGGTTCAAGTTAATGTCACTGGGAGTCTTTTGCATGAATCCCATAACACCACTTTGAAAATAATCCTCTATGAGGTTCAGATATAGTGTAGTATATACTAGGGCTGTTGATTAATCGCAGTTAACTCACACAATTAACTCAAAAAATTAATTGTGATTAAAAACATTAATCGTGATTAATCGCACTGTTAAACAATAGAATACCAATTGAAATTTATTTAATATTTTTGGATGTTTTTCTACATTTTCAAATATATTGATTTCAATTACAACACAGAATACAAACTGTATAGTGCTCACTTTATATTATTTTTATTATAAATATTCACACTGTAAAAATGATAAACAAAAGAAACAGTATTTTTCAATTCACCTCATACAAGTACCGTAGTGCAATCTCTATCATAAAAGTGCAACTTACAAATGTAGTTTTGTGTGTTACATTACTTCACTCAAAAACAAAACAATGTAAAACTTTAGATCCTACAAGTCCACTCAGTCCTATTTCTTGTTCAACCAATCACTAAGAGAAACAAGTTTGTTTACATTTATGGAAGATTATGCTGCCCACTTCTTAATTACAATGTCACCTGAAAAAGTGAGAACAGGCATTCGCATGGCATTGTTGTAACTGGCATCGCAAGATATTTACATGCCAGATGCACTAAAGATTCATATGCTACTTCATGCATTAAACAAACTTGTGACTGAACTCACTGGGGGAGAATTGTATGTCTCCTGCTCCGTTTTACCCACATTTTGCCATATATTTCATGTATAACAGTCTCGGATGATGACCCAGCACATGTTGTTTGTTTTAAGAACACTTTCACTGCAAATCTGACAAAATGCAAAGAAGATACTAATGTGCAATTTCTAAAGATAGCTATAGTACTTGACCCAAGATTTAAGAATCTGAAGTGCCTTCCAAAATCTGAGAGGGACAAGGTGTGGAGCATGCTTTCAGAAGTCTTAAAAGAGCAACACTCCTGTGCGGAAACTACAGAATGCAAACCACCAAAAAAGAAAATCAACCTGCTGCAGGTGGCATCTGACTCAGATGATGAAAATGAATATGTGTCAGTCTGCACTGCTGTGGGTTGTTATCGAGCAGAACCCATCATCAGCATGGATGCATGTCCTCTGGAATGGTGGTTGAAGCATGAAGGGACATATGACACATGTAAATATCTTGTGACAGCGGCTACAACATTGCCATGCAAACACCTATTCTCATTTTCAGGTGACATTGTAAACAAGAAGCAGGCAGCATTATCTTCTGCAAATGTAAACAAACTTGTTTTTCTGAGCGATTAGCTAAACAAGAAGTAGGACTGATTGGACTTGTAGGGTCTAAAGTTTTACATTGTTTTATTTTTGAATGTAGGGGGTTTTGTACATAATTCTACATTTGTAAGTTCAACTTCCATGATAAAGAGACTGCAATACATTACTTGTATTAGGTGAATTGAAAAATATTATTTCTTTTGTTTTTTACAGTGCAAATATTTGTAATAAAAAATAAATATAAAGTGAGCACTGTACACTTTGTATTGTGTTATAATTGAAATCAATATATTTGAAAATGTAGAAAACATCCCAAAAATTGAAATAAATGGTATTCTATTATTCTTTAACAGTGTGATTAATCACGATTAATTTTTAATCGCTTGATAGCCCTAGTATATACTAAACAAGGCCCCAATCCTACAAATACTTACATGAGTAATATTATGCATGTGAGTAGTGCCATTGAATTTAATGGGATTACTTGCGTGAATAAATGTTACTCATATGCCTACCTGCTTGCAGGACTGGGGCCTAAGTATTTCTATGCTTTTAAATACATAGTTGTAGATTTTCTTTTAAAATTCAAATGAACTTAAATGTTCCTTTGGAGCCATTACAGTTTACATTTCTGTGACTGGTAGTAACCAAAACCCACATTTCAAGCAGGCTGCAGTTCTGACTTAAAAAGTACTGAACAACGAGACTGGATTTGTTGCAGTTTTTCCAGAAACCTGTACACCTGGCATTTGGGAGCTCACAAGAGCTTTCAACACTCATTTGGATGATGAATGATGTATTTAAGATAGTGTATGGAATTTAGAGCCATGTTAATCTTTTATAAAGCTTATCTTTCTGCAATAAAGGATGTCTTTTTAAAACTAAAATAATTTTTGTTCTGCGTGGTAACAAGCCCACACTGAGCACTGATTGAAAGCAGGCAAGTTGTGAATTATTTCTTTACCTCCAATTTATTCCGTTTTTAAATACCTCTTAAATTATCATCTTGGTTTCCTTCCAAGAATACCTTGGGATGAGAGGTTGGCTTAATATTGAATGAAATAAAACAAAAGCTAGCAGGACTTCATAAATGAACTCAAGCAAGCACTTCAGGGGATAGATATTCCCCTTGTGAGCAGCCAGTCTCCCCCGGTTTCACAGCATTGGAGACTAGGACAGCAAGTATTCTTTTAACAACCAGAAAGCTGATGGCAAGTAGTGCCCATTAGACAGGAACCATTCCCCCCCCCCCCCCCCCCATAACAATCAAGATAGAAGCCTACTAGTCAGAGATGGAAAAGACTTATTAGATCTATTGAGTGCATCCCTGTGCAAATCCCAATAGAGGACATAACAGATATAAACAGATATTATACCTGATAATAGCTAAAAGGCCAAGAATCCCATTTTTTATCTAACAGGAAAAAATTAAGATGATGGCTTTTAGATGAAGTTTATATCACAGTGGGATCTGAAGGTAAAGTCTTGTATTTGTCAGATGCACTAAATTATTCATTCCTGTTGAGCTAGCAAAGGAAATTCAGTGCTATGGCCTCTCTCTTGCCCCTGTGATATAACACAGCAGCAACATCTACAGGTCTGAAATTTCTAAGACAGTAGAATTTTTTTCCAGATGTGCATTATTTTGTTTTATGAAAATTTTTCTCCATGATTTCAATAATTAACAACAGTATTGTGCATTTTATCGACATTGAACTGTCTAGTATATAGATCTTTATAATTAGTTTTTTAATCACAAACTGACCTAAAATGCTTCAAAGTTATTCAATACCCTGGCATATTCTATTTGGGTCAAAAGCATAAATGTGAAGGTAATTCCCTCATGTAATATCCTCTCCATTTAATTCACAGACACTAAAGTAACTGAAAAATTCTCTCTCATTTTTATTAAATATAGATTGTCAGACACTCAGCTGATGTAAATCAGCATAACTTGATTTATTTCAATGCAGCTATGCCCATTTACACCAACTGCATACACCAAATGCTGTAATTACAATATAACTAACTGTAGGCCTGGCTTGACATAAGTAACTTGCCTCATTTCTTAGTGGGTATAATTGGGAAGGTGAATGGAAGTTTAAATTGTAAATAGGGACATGACAAACAGTATGCCGGAGTCAGGATGTCTGTGCTAACTAAGGCCTTGTCTACACTACGAGAGTACTTCGATTTTAGTTAATTCGACTATGTGGAATCGATATTACTAAGTCGAACGTGTGTGTCCACACTAAGGACAGTAATTCGACTTTGTGAGACTTTGTGAGTCCACACTAACGGGGCAAGCGTCGACATTGGAAGCGGTGCACTGTGGGCAGCTATCCCACAGTTCCCGCAGTCCCCGCTGCCCATTGGAATTCTGGGTCGAGCCCCAAATGCCTTCTGGGTAAAAAAATGTGTCGAGGGTGCTTTTGGGCGCCTGTCGTCATCCGTCCGTCACTCACGCCCTCCCTCCCTCCCTCCCTGAAAGCGCCGGTGGGAAATCAGTTCGCGCGCTTTTCTGATTACTGACAGCGCGGACGCCACAGCAGTGCGAGCATGGATCCCGCTGCGACCATCGCTGCAGTTGTGGCAGTTCTCAACGCCTCGCAGCTTCTCCTCCACCTGTACCAGAGGCAGCTGCAGATCAATCATGAGAGGAGGCTACGGCACCACCGTGACGGCATGAAGTCGGACACTAGCTCCGACCTCTCTGAGAACATGAGACCCAGCGCCCAGGACATCTCGCTGTCACTGGGTCTTGTTGATACTGTTGAACGGCGATTCTGGGCCCGTGAAACAAGCACAGAATGGTGGGACCACATAGTGCTGCAGGTCTGGGATGAATCCCAGTGGCTGCGCAACTTTCGCATGCGGAAGGGGACTTTCCTCGAACTGTGTGAGTTGCTGTCCCCTGCCCTGAAGCGAAAGGACACCCGGATGCGGGCAGCCCTGACTGTCCAGAAGCGAGTGGCCATAGCCCTCTGGAAGCTCGCAACGCCAGACAGCTACCGGTCCGTCGCTAACCACTTTGGTGTGGGCAAGTCTACCGTGGGGGTTGCTGTTATGCAAGTAGCCAGGGCAATCGTCAAGCTACTGCTATCTAAGGTAGTGACCCTGGGAAACGTGGAGCTCATCAGAGATGGCTTTGCCGAGATGGGATTCCCAAACTGCGGTGGGGCTATAGATGGGACTCACATCCCTATCCTGGCACCGGACCAACAGGCCAGCCAGTACATCAACAGAAAGGGGTACTTTTCCATGGTGCTGCAAGCACTGGTGGACCATCGGGGACGTTTTACCAATATCTACGTTGGATGGCCTGGCAAGGTTCATGACGCTAGGGTGTTCAGGAACTCTGGTCTGTATAGACGGCTGCAGGAAGGTCTTTACTTCCCGGACCACAAAGTAACTGTTGGGGATGTGGAGATGCCTACAGTCATCCTCGGGGACCCTGCATACCCGCTAATGCCCTGGCTCATGAAGCCCTACACTGGCGCACTGGACTCAGGGAAAGAACTATTCAACTACCGGCTCAGCAAGTGCAGAATGGTGGTGGAGTGTGCTTTTGGCCGTCTCAAGGGGAGATGGAGAAGCCTACTCACTCGCTGTGATCTCAGCGAGACCAATATCCCCATTGTGATAGCTGCTTGCTGTGTGCTCCACAATTTGTGTGAGAGCAAGGGGGAGACCTTTATGGCGGGGTGGGAGCTTGAGGCAAATAGCCTGGCTTCTGATTACGTCCAGCCAGACAGCCGGGCGATTAGAAGATCCCAGCGGGACGCGCTGTGCATCAGGGAGGCTTTGAAAGCCAGGTTCCTGACTGAGCAGGGTCTCCAGTGACTGTTCACTTTGTGGACACAGATACTGAACCTGCCCCCGTTTCTTTACCCAGTTACTGTTGACTATCCTTCCAAGTTACATACCCCCTTCCCCACCTTCCCAACAAATAAAATCTGTTCCGTTTTGTTACTGAACAAGGTTCTCTTTCTTACTGTTTTCGCGGGAATGTTTTAAACCGGGGACGCAGACTGTGGCGGGGGGCTGGTTTATTGTTTTGATGCAAATGATGCTTCTAAACTCCGGGAATGACAGGCTCCGCAGTGCTGGATTGGTTGTTTCAACGCAGCCTGCCAGCAGTCCTGGGCGGGACTGCATGTATGTGTCGGCCAAGTGACTTTCTGGCAGGGGGCGGAGGGTAACAGATCCCCTGCTGCGTGGCTCTGTGATCCAGGATAAGGACCGCGGCAGAAGATCTGTAACTGCCCTCCCCCGCCACAAAGTCACAGATCAACCCCCTCGCACCCCAGAACATGAAAACCGCCTCCCAGACTGACCAGGGTAACTGGTGACTGTACTGTGTATGTGTCCTGATGCTGGACCTGCCCCCGCCTCTGTAGCCTGCTACAGGTGACTGTCCTGTCCAAGTAACAAACCCCTTCCCCCCCTTCAGACAGAATCCCCTCTAAAAGACACTCTCGGAAACAGTACTTAACAGAAACAGATGTTTTATTATGAACCGCACATGAAAAGGGGGGGAGGAAACTTGGACGTGGGCTATTGTGAGATGGGTAGGAAAGGGCTTTTCAAACTTTGGAACGAGAGCCTTCCATTGCTGCAGCAGTGTGCAGGGGCCGACTGAAAGTTTTAACGGCCCTTGCCGCCCCTCCTTCTTTGGACTTTTGGTGAGGGGGGTGTGGGACTTGGTGGCGGGGGAGGGCGGTTAGAGATAGACAGCAGCAGGGCTCTGTCCTCCTGCCTCCGGTCTTGCAGAACATCCACTAGGCGCCGGAGCGTCTCCGTTTGCTCCCTCATTAGTCCAAGCAGGGTTCGAGTAGCCTGCTGGTCCTCCTGGCGCCACCTCTCCTCCCGTTCCATGACTGCTCTGTGCATTTGTGACAAGTTCTCCCTCCACTGTGTCGTCTGGGCTGCCTGCTCTCGTGAGCACTCCATAAGTTCATAAAACATGTCTTCACGCGTCTTTCTCTTCCTTCTCCTAATCTGCGCTAGCCTCTGGGAGTGTGATGCCAGGCTGGGTTGGGAGACAGTCGCAGATGTGTCTGTGGGAATGGGAAAAAGGGAGTAAATTCCTGAGACAGATAAATGAAGTTGCTAACAAAGAACATAGTCTTTCTCTGTGAACAACACCATGCACTGGACCTTTCACATGCGCACACAGGACAAGGTCGAATTTTCGGCCCTCGCCTTCAGTGCCTGGGGTCTTGCAGTTGCGATCAGAGAAGCGTGGCAGGACACCTCTACTTTTGTTGCAGGAAAACATGGTAAGCCGTAGACTTGTGGCAGCTTAAAAATGTAATAGTAGCACTGGGCTCCTTTCGCACTGAATGCAAGGCCACTCTCTGCTGGCAGCAATCAGGGAAGCATGAGCTCTGCCCCTGTCCCACCACCTCGCGGCTGTCCCCGGGAAAGATCACTGTATGCTGCCCCTCTGCCGCCTCCACCGCGTGGCTGTAAAGCAGTCCCAATACTAACATTCCCCTCCCTAATTTAAAGCAGGGCGTCATGTGCGATATAACTCTAATGAGGATCTCGGAGAGCGAGAGGGGAAGAATGCTTCGGGAGACCATGCAGAGGCCAGGGCCGTATGCCGCCATGCTGTGCCGTGCCATGATCCCAGACTACTTACTGGACTCATGGCGTGGGAACGTGTGTTACCACGGTGGACCAGTTATGTTAAAATTACATGTTTAGATGTTTAAAGCACTCACTGCTTGATCCTTCCCCTGATTCGGTGTCCGGGGTAACGGCTGTGGATGGTTGGTAGGGGATCTCGGTAAGGGTGATGAAGAGCTCCTGGCTGTCGGGGAAATCAGTGGTGCAAGCGCTTTCGACTGCCTCGTCCTCCTCATCTCCTTCCTCATCTTCCCCGTCCGCTAACATTTCCGACGAGGAACCGGCCGTGGACAGTATCCCATCCTCTGAGTCCACGGTCACTGGTGGGGTAGTGGTGGCGGCCGCACCTAGGATGGAATGCAGTGCCTCGTAGAAACGTGATGTGTGGGGCTGGGATCCGGAGCGTCGGTTTGCCTCTTTGGTTTTTTGGTAGCCTTGTCTCAGCTCCTTGATTTTCACGCGGCACTGCGTTGCATCCCGGCTGTATCCTCTCTCTGCCATGGCTTTAGAGATCTTCTCGTAGATCTTTGCATTCCTTCTTTTGGAGCGCAGCTCTGAAAGCACGGACTCATCGCCCCACACAGCGATGAGATCCAAGACTTCCCGATCAGTCCATGCTGGGGCCCTCTTTCTATTAGATTGCACGGCCATCTCTGCTGGAGAGCTCTGCATCGTTGCCAGTGCTGCTGAGCTCTCCACGCTGTCCAAACAGAAAATGAGATTCAAACTGCCCAGACAGGAAAAGGAATTCAAATTTTCCCGGGGCTTTTCCTGTGTGGCTGGTCAGAGCATCCGAGCTCGAAGTGCTGTCCAGAGCGTCAACAGAGTGGTGCACTGTGGGATAGCTCCCGGAGCTATTACCGTCGATTTCCATCCACACCTAGCCTAATTCGATATTGCCATTTCGAATTTAGCGCTACTCCTCTCGTTTTCGAGGAGTACAGAAGTCGAATTTAAGACAGCTCTATGTCGAATTAAATAGCTTCGTGGTGTGGACGGGTGCGGGGTTAATTCGATGTAACGGCGCTAAATTCGATATAAACTCCTAGTGTAGACCAGGCCTAAAATAAGCAGCAACACCCTGATTTTAGGGACTATGGACAAGACAAACCTGGAAAGTAAAGATCAGGTTCCATGTGAACAGTACATGGACAGAGCACGCTGTACAGGGACCGGCGGCTGCAAAATAACCAAACTAATCCAAAAATGTGTGATTTAACATATAGCAAATGCTATGTAATGTGTATACAGTATAAGTATATAAAGGAAGAAGTTGTCTCTGTAACTTTGGATGTGATATACACCCTATATCCTCCCCCTCTGCTTGAGTTGGATCAACTCAGCTTAGCTTTGCTGTATGCCAAAAAAGGAACCCGAGTGACAAAATCCAGAGTCAACCTGCATTTTCTGGATCCCAGAGAACTGGATGAAGTGTTCTCTCAGAACTGGAAAAGGTGTTCTGGATAAGCTGAGTGGAAAAGGTCTCAGAAGGAATCCTAATACTAATCTTCTAGCCCCCCAATTGTGCAAACAAGCATAAAGTACAGCTTATATAAGTAAATCTATACACATACATATTTGCAGGATTAGGGCCTAGGTGGGAAGACTACAGTGTGGATTTAAGACTAGAATTTTTAACTTGATGGGGCAAATTATTCAAGTATTCTCACAGGTGCAACTCCTTTACTGTACTGTGGTTGTGTACCTGTAACTGAAAGCACAATTTGGCTCCAAGTCTTTAAATCTTTGGCTAGGTCTACACTAAGGGGGGGGGGGTCGATTTAAGATACGCAAATTCAGCTATGCGAATAGCATACCTGAATTCGGCGTATCCTATTCGACTTACCCCGCTGTGAGGACGGCGGCAAATCAACCGCCGCGGCTCCCCCGTCGACGGCGCTTACTCCTGACGAGGTGGGAGTAAGGGCGTCGATTCAGGGATCGATTTATCCGTCTAGAGGAGACGTGATAAATCGATCCCCAAGAGATCGATTTCTACCCGCCGATCCGGGAGGGTAGTGTAGACTAGCCCTTTGTTTGATGTTCTGTTGACAGACTTCGCTGTGCTCCTCTTTATCATTTCTGAGTGGGCAAACAGTCCTGGGCCTTTTTTTCCTCAGATTTCTCATGTGCTGCTTCACTTCTTCATTCTGTTTTATTCACCTCAACAGGCATATCAGTACCCCTTAAATAAAGCACAGATATGCATAGTTGAACTACGTCAAAACTTTCAAACTCCCCATCAGAAATAAGGACCTCCAGCTAGCCTGCTTACCTGCTAGCCTAATCCCCACCCTCAGTCTAATGAGTGCAAGTGGGCTCCAGTTGAGTCTCCTGATTGGCCCAATCACCCCATTGCCTGAGGGGATCAGCAGACCTGCTCTTAAGACCAGCAGCAGCATGGTGGCTGTTCAAAGCATTTGTTTGTGACTGTGCTAGCTCCTGCCTTGTTCCAGCCCTGCTCTTGCCTTCCCTGACTCCTGCTCTGACCACTACACCTGATTGACCATGTCATGGTCCCTAATACTTGCATACCTAAAACTAGATGCCTAAATATATATTTGGGCACCAAATAACAAGTGTCCTGAAATTCAAAATTGCTAAAATATGGATATGAAGTTAGGTCAGCCAAACAACCTTACGTCTGCTCAATAGTGACACCATGAGAAAAAAAATCTGTACCTTTAAAAATCAGTTGTCTTGTGATATAGAACCACAAAACACTAAAATGTCTTAACCATAATCATATGATTATTGCTTAGTGTCACTATGAACTGAGTTAAGGTTGTTTTGACTCATTAACACATTTGACTCCTTTTAAGTTTATCCTTAACTCTGAATTTCCTGCATTGATCTTGTTTGTTTTTGGGATACTTAGAACATCTCTGTAATACATTTTACCCTAAATTACTGATACACTCACCATTAACATATTTTTGTCTGGAAATATATGTAATGTGGGTGTGTCTGTACATACACAATCTTTCCCCACATGTGGATAATGTGCACATTTTTGAATGCAAATATTTTATCTAGGCATTTATCTTCTATAACAATATATACACATATTATATGCTATCATGACTGTGTATATTTCAAGTTAGTAATTTGAAAGCATGAGCATAGCAACAGGAAGAATTCTCACTTGAGCAACTCAGAATAACTGATTTTTTATATTTATTTTCAATCCTTTTAATTATACAGGTATTAAGTACAGTAAGTTTTAAATTTTCAAATTCTATCTAGGTGTTTATCTTGGTGCTCATCACCTGTAGATAAAAGAAAATACACCTCTACCCCGATATAACGCGACCCAATAGAACACGAATTCAGATATAACACAGTAAAGCAGCACTCCAGGGGGGGTGGGGCTGCACACTCCGGAGGATCAAAGCAAGTTCGATATAATGCAGTTTCACCTATAATGCGGTAAGATTTTTTGGCTCCCAAGGACAGCGTTATATCGAGGTAGAGGTGTACTAGATTAGAGTTAATCCTTCTGTTTATTTGTTTTTAACTAAGCAAAAGCTAGGTCAAGGAGATAAATTTTTCAGTTAGCATGGAATGTGCTGAGAGAAGTAACTTGTCTTATCTCGTGTACCACAGAATTCCATCTCCTGTGAACCTTTTCTCCTGCATTCATAAGCCTTCCTTTGTTGGTCATTGCACCAGTGGACTGCAGTTGTCACTGGAAGTCACAGATGCAGAGGCTATGTTTCAGGTAGCTATGGCCACTTACATGGAGGGCTTTGATATCAGGATCTGAACTATTTAGTTGGTGGAGAGCCCAGTGCAGACAATGCAACACTAAAGTGAATGGTTCCTGATACCTGTGCTACCAAGGAGACAGGCTACTGCATTTTGAACGAGTTGGAGCTTTTACAGCGTATGTGGCTTCATTCTTAGATATGAGTTGCAGTGATTAAGCCTGGAGATCACAAATGTGTGGATCATCCTAGCTAGGGCTAATGTCTGATGAAGCACAATCTTCTGGTCAGCACTGCAAGCTACATTCAATTACAGTATGTTATTTAAAATAACATTCCTGTCAAAGTCAGTTTAATCTCTGCTCAAATGTATCAATGCTAGCCTGGGGAGTTGATCCTTCTTGGGGAGTTAAGGGAG
The DNA here is from genome assembly GCF_028017835.1 of Emys orbicularis. NCBI lineage: Eukaryota > Metazoa > Chordata > Testudines > Emydidae > Emys > Emys orbicularis. The sequence goes on along the minus strand of NC_088687.1, from coordinate 88,947,186 downwards.
TTCAGCACCAGGCAGGATTAGGCTTCTCTGAAACAACTTTTAATTCCATCGGGGAGGATCAAGATTAAGGAACAAGGAAACATCCAAGAAGTCAGTCGGTTACTCAAAAATGTGTCTTAGCGAGGCTGATATATAAAACATCGATGCTGTGCAGCTAAATGAAGGAGGAACTGTAAGGAATAACAACAAAATCCATCCTTAACTATCCCTTTTAACTTTTCATGTAACAGAGTGAAACTGTGTAACATTCAAATGGCACTAAATGGAAAAGAACACAAAGTATAAATTACTAGGAACAGATACAGGCACTCAGAAAGACAAAGATCAGAACTGACTGGCTGTTGACCAGGAGTTGAGCATCTGCTGCTACTACTATCTGTGCTCATTTGCAGCCTGAATTTTTAATGTTTATCAATTTTTTAACTTATCCACTTTTCTTCCTGCTGTTGTAAGCTTCATAAAAGATAGAAGAGCTAGAGAGGATTAATTTTCTTTGAATTACATTCAGCTGAGAAGTCACAACAGTGTCAGTTTCTCACATCTTGCAAGATATTTACCCTCCTGACACTCACCTCACTCACTTACTCTCCCCTTCCCCGCCTTCTTCTTCAGGAAGTGTTGCACACAGCCATTGTGCTGAATATTTAAAGCAGAAAACTTTTTTGATAATTCAAGCATCATTACACTCCTGTGAGCTGTGCTCTACAAGACATTTGAGTGTTTTGGGGTTTTTTAATTTACCTTTTTCCCCCCGAGGAAGGGAGGGAAGGGAAGCCTTTCTTACTAGCCTGGATGATTACATCAACTAACTGCTCTGGTCTATTTCCAAACAAAAAAGACTCAAGCTTCAGTTTGATAAAGTTGTTTTCTAATAGACTAAAGGAGGAAACCACATATAAGCCAAAATACTTTGTTCAGAAAGTCTTTGGCTAAATTCCAGTAATAATACTTGAACTAATCCCAAATAAAATACAAGACCATGACCATGAAATTCAGAAGTGACCAGTGATTTGGGGGACTTCCATTTTTCACTGCCTCCTCTGAGACAGTTTAAAAAGACCTGATTTTCAGAGAGTACTGAGCACCCACCTTTGGATAACAAGGCCCCTTTAAAATGTCTCATATTGGGTACTCAAAAATGGAGGTTCCCCAAATCACTTATTGCTTTTGAAAAGCTTGCCCCCCAAAATCTGTTGGTTTAAGGATTCCTATATTTAATTTTCTAAATATTAATGGTGTCACAGTACTAAATACACTCAAAATATCTCTGTCCTTTATTTACAGCTTTTTATTTGCTTGACAAAATATTTCTCTAGCACACTGTCATTGATGCTTTATTTAATGTTAAATTTAAAAACCCAGGATGGCAAAATGCATCTCCAAAACATGATGAAGAAAAATATTTTCTGCCACTACAAGTTTCATCGTGTCTTCATTGCACATGACTGCAAAAGTGCATCTGATCAAAAAAATCTTTATTCCCATCCATACTATATATGCTAAGTACTTCTGCACATCAGCAATGAAGTAAGGCAAGAAAATATCATGTATTCCTCATGTGCCATCAATTTCACTCTCAGCATGGAATATTTCTGTTGACATTCAGAAAGAATTAAATTACACAACACCAGCTAGCAAAAATAAGAAATTAAACAGATTGAAATGCATTCCAATAGTTTGCTAGCAATTAAAAAATATCCATCCTGGAACGTAATAATGAGTAAGAAATATTGCTGCCACTGACTAAACATGAAATGTAATAAAATATTCACTTTATTATATTATTTGCATTAAAATTACCCCGTGTATTCTTTTGGCAGGGGGTCCTTTTACGTTGTTATAAACTTGGATTCGTTGGCTAGAAAAAAAATTTCACATCCAATTATTATTTGTATTACAATAACCACCCAAATGCTCCAATCAGGATTGAGGTCCCATTTTGTTAGGCACAGTAGCTATAAAAAGAAAAAGTCCCTGTTCGGAAAATCTGGCAAACTGATTTAAGACAAAATGCAATAAGGGGGTGTAACAAACTGATGGAAGGAATGGAGGAGAGAGGGCAAGAGTAACAGTGGCAGAGCCATGCTGGTTATATAGAATAGATATGTATGGGGTAGACAATTCTGAATCAAATTTGGGGGATTTTTTAGTCTTCAGGAATTAAAGATTATGTCATGTAATGAAATCTCCAGGAATACATCCAACCAAAATTGGCAACCCTATGTTAATCTTATCTAAAGACCACTGATGCCAATGGAAGATCTCCCACGGTTGTCAGTGAGTTTTGGATCAGGCCCAATCTTAGTTAAAGAGTGGGAATAAAATTCAGAAGTCCTGGCTCCAAAGTCCATGAGATCACTCCTAGAACACTCTGATTAAGGTAAATAACTGACAATTTTACATTACTTTTTTTTTTACTGCCACGTAGGAATATTTATCTTCTAACCCTGCAAAAAGTCTTTTCTCCCACCCCATCCCCTGTTAATTTTTTGGATTTATGGTTGAGGACATTGAGTTTGTTCTGTCAAGAGTCTGTTCCTTGAATAATTCTTATTGAGTTCCACTATGGCTACATCTACACTGCCTACCATTTGCAGCGATGTGTAGGGTATGTGTAATTACATGCCGCCGTGGAAAACAGCCTGCATCCACACTGCAGTGTGTAGCTACACGTCAGTGAATGGCTCTGGCACAAGGGAGGCAGCAGTGAAAGACTCAGCAGCAGGGAGGAAGCTATGGGATACTATACCACTGAAAATAGCAGCCTAGACGGGGAAGGCACTGCTTGGGCAAGTAGAGAACAGTGTAGCGTGCATATCCACAGGGTTCAGATTGGTCTTTACTTGCCTAAGCAGAGCATTGCCAACTACACTGTTCATTATACCCAGGCTTGGGAAACATGCAGAGTATGTATTCTACACACGCCAAAAGGAGTGTGCAGTGTAGACACACCTTATATATTGTCATTGTTACTGCTCTGGTTGAGTTCCCCTTTGTGGATGGTCATCCAACTGCAGTGGGATCCCCCTCACAAAAGACTGGTGTCCATTCAGATAGTGTGACAAGAGCAGGTTGTGACAGACATAGAACAATCACTAAAAAATTCTAACTATATTAGCAGTTCTTGTATACATTTAAATGTAATTAAACTACAAACAATACTCAGTTAAGTTATTCCTGCTTAATGAAACCAGGGAACATTTACCAGACTAAGTTCCAAGAACTAATGGATATCACTGCTTTTTCTGTAGGATTAAATCTAAGATGTAAATAAAATGGGTAGTTAAATCTATTTTTAAAAAGTAATAAAATGTATCTAGAACTGGTATAGACAAAATTGCTCATTTACTTTTAATAGCTTCAGCAAAAGCAGATTCTCCATAGTTAATGATTTTTGTAGCATTCTAATTGATTAGATGTTTTAAAATAGACAGAATAAATAGTAATAATTAAGAAGTAATAATGTGTTTTCATGTTAATATGCACATTCTATTTCCAATCCCAATTCACTTGTACAGAAGGCCCACTCATGTGAGCTCCATGAGTTTGATTCTCCTTGTCTCTGCTCCCTCCCTGCTTACCCTAAAACTGCAGAGACTCATTCTTCTAAACTTCTTCCCCCTGAAAAACCACTGGGATTTTCCCCATAAGGACCTTGCTGCCTCACTGAGAAGAGAGTCCCTACATAGAAATTGCACTCCCAGTCCTTAGGAAACAAAATTAGGGCAGAAAGCAGCAACCATTCCACCTTCCTTGGCAGAGTTTAGCCCAATAACACAATCAGCAGTTCTAAAAGTACAGGTGGATAGCTGTGTCACCCCATTAAACAGAGCTTTGCCACTGTTGGTTAGTAAAAGAACAGCAGCACTTTGCCTCAGACTTACTACTGACTACGATCATAAATGCAATCTGCAAGCTACCCTATAGCATGTCAATAAATTGCCAAAAAAGAGTAACATGAAGTCAATGGTTGTGCCATCCTGTCATCAACTTTCCCTTCCCTGCCCATAATGTTGTGAAAGTGGTGGCTAGCAAATTCCAGCAACATCTGTTTTCACCCCATTTTGTATACCTTCCTTAATCAGTTTCAGACAGAGAATTACATGATGGAGACAACTTTGGTGGCACTGGTAGATGTTTTCATGGCCAGGGGCAGAAGACAAATATCTATGCTTGTAAAGTACTTTTGGTTCTGTAACCATGCTTATACTGCTGGTTCTGTCAGCAGCCTTCAACACCGTCAATGACAAGGGGATATTTACAGTACAGCAATAAGCTTGCTTTCCCCGATCCTTTCAAACATATGATGGAAGATTATGCTAGCGTAAAAACCATCAAGTTTCACCTGTTCATGTCAAAACTATGTCAAAATGTGCAATTATTGAAACCATAAAATCAGTCCAGATCATTCAGTTCTGTGTCCAGTTTCATTTGAAAGCTATGTATAGTAACTTTTATTCCAGCATTACTGTTATGCTAGTGAACAGGAGCTAGAGGATCATGAAGTCACTCAGAACAAAATACCACAATTAGAAATATATATATATATCAGCTTTCATCCGCTGACTGGAATTCCCCATTTACTGATGCTTCAAAACAAGTCAAAACTAACTTCGTCTTCCCACCATTCTTGGGTTTATGTATCCTGGGCTGGTGGAAGATATCCTAATTACATAAACAAAATTAGGGTATTTTATTTTGGAAACACTATTCTTTTCCTAAATGTCTTGCTTCTTCTCATAAATGATTCGGGTTGTGCTCTCTTTTCTTTTGATCAGATACAGACTCACTTTTTAGTTTTATTTAGAAAATTAATTTAGTGGTGAGAATTCATTGATCCATATCACCACAATTGAACAAATATGTCAATAATAGCACATTTACTGAAAAGCTAACCTCAATTGGATTTGAATCCGCATTCTTTTAAAGTCAGACACCTTATTGATTAGACTACAAAGAATCTTTAATTACCAAGTAACAAGAACTTTCAGGTATTCAGTTAGCCACCAGATGGAGTCCATGGAGTCCCTGAATACAATAGAAGCATATGGACATTAACAGTGAAAAATGAGTACAAATTTTATGGAAAGGCTACAGAATAGATTTCTGTAGATCATGCCAGGCTCCGTATGCAAATATAATTTCATGGAAATAAGACTACATTTACCATATGTTATTCAGCTTCAGCAAACAAAAGTCTTTTTCCACTTGTGTGTGTGTATATTACTGCATACATAGAATGCCCATTACAATTATTTTTGTTTGCAATGTGAGATTCTGTATAAAACGACAATAAATATTTGTAACATCCCAATTGTTTATACACAGAAGATTTCCACATATATAGATAGATTTCTTCTTCAGTTAAATGCCCAATTTTTTGTATAAGACATTAGAACAAACACTTCACCCTTACACAGGTCTTTAAATGTATAGTCACGTACTTTCACCCTGTAATCATCACACCTCAATTGTAAGGTTTATATTCCAAGTGTTACTTTACCAAAAGCAAAACCGAGGCAGACAGCTTGCTTACAGCACATACCACAAGTCCACCGCAGAGCTCGGAGCTGAATTCAAGAGATCCTGACTCCAGTACTGTGCTCATTCCTCTAGACAACTAGTCACAGTTCAGGGCAACTGCACCTGTATTGCCCGTGTGGTCCAACAAGGGCATCCACTTTTAGGCTTCTGGCTCCCAGCTGTCACCTCTCTTTGGCAGAGACCTCCCTTCTAACCAGGGTTTTTCCAGGCTGCATAGTTCCCTGACCACACAGAGTTCCCCAGCAAACCAGACTGCGTAACTGGGCCTGTGTCTGCATTTTGCTTTCTCCTCAGAGGCTATAAATGCCCCCAGTTATGAGTTACCACACAGCTGTTTCTAAGCATGATTTATATTGTACCTTGGAGATACAACACGTTTTCCCCTTTGATAATAGAAGAGGCAAATGAGATGTCAAAACTGTCCATTGGGTTGGTTTCAGTCAAAGAATCCCAGAAATGAACAAATCCAAACTTTAAGGCATTTCAGATCCCTTTGCTATTGGACTTTCTTTCTATAGTAAGAACCACCAAAACCCTGGCTCTGAATATCCTCAAACTTTGGTTTGGCCCATCTCTTGTGTCAGTGCTCTTCCCCCCTCCAAAGGGTTCCTAAACTCTTTTGGTCTAAGAATTTAAATGTGGAGTCTAAGATCCTGAGGACACTTGAAGGCAAGGAAGTAAGAAAGAGATTTAATAAAACCTTCAGAGTTTCTTAAAGAAAACCTTTCTAAACATATTTGATTCAATGGGCTTATGGTCAGGTACTAAGTGAGAACATTCCAGCTGCATGCACTGCGTAAAGAGCACTTACAAGTGGAAGAGTCAAAAGCATCTGTGAAAGACAATCATGGAGAAACAAAGCAGCCCAGTACAATGCAGCCATAGGCTGCAGCTACACAGAGAAGTAGGAATTTTACCTCACTTCTGTATATAGTTCCTGTTCATAATAAAGGGTTTATCTTAATTCTGGCCTGCTCATCACAAAGATACTGGTCTTCAACTAAAACTTAGGTTGGGATAGCTGTGGCTCTAAGGGTTGTGAAAATTAGGGTGACCAGGTGTCCCAATTTTATAGAGACAGTCCCAATATTTAGGGCTTTGTCTTATATAGGTGCCCATTACCCCCCACCCCGTCCCAATTTTTCACACTTGCTTTCTGGTTACCCTATGAAAAATCCTCTTCTCTGAATGCAGTAGCTATTCTAGCTTAGCCCTCAGTATTGACTCAGCTAGGTTGACAGAAGAATGCTGCCATCAACCTAGCTACTATCACTTGGAGAGGTGGCGTAACCATGGCAATGGAAAAAAAACCCTTCATTTGCTGTTGGCTACAGTGGTGGGCAACCTGTGGCCTGCAGGCCGCACGCGGCCCATCAGGGTAATCCACTGGCGGGCTGTGAGATCGCTTGTTTACATTGACAGTCCACAGGCACAGGTGCCCGCAGCTCCCAGTGGTCTACAATATGGGGTTATTCTGGTGTAGCTATGGTGCCATTATCTAGGCCACTATAGCCACCATAGTGTGGACAAGGCCTTAGTGAACAGAAGGTAGTATGGGGAAGCAATCAGAAAATCTTTCATTTTTCTCCTTTTAATCATATTCATCTCTATAGATTCTGTTAACAAGATTGTGACTATAAACAAATTTTACAGCCAAATATTATTAAAGTGTTGCAATTAGTGTCTTTTAATGCACACAGTTTCATTTGTGAAATAGGATTTTAAGTAATACGCCATCTGTTCTCCTTTCTAATTGTTGCACTGATTATGTATTTTTAATGGTGATCCTAATTTAGATCACACTTTATCATGAGAAAACAGATATGGGGACAATTTGTTTTTATCATAATTTTACTTAGTAAGTATGCAATATTTTCTAGCTGTTGCAATTTTGGTTCACTAAATAGTATATTGTTACAATGTGTGTTCTTGTACTTATAAGGGCTCTGTACTGGTATAATTCTATATAAACAGGGTGGAGGCAAAGCTAAATCATTTTAACAACTTTATTTTGAAAATGAGGAAAAATCTTTGGGCCTCCAATTCTAATGTCCACACATACTCATACACTAAAAAAAGTGTCCATATCTGGACAGGACACTAGAGATGGTATATCAGCTGTTGATGACATTTGGCCAGATTATCTTTTTTTACAGGTGATCGGTCACTACAGTGGCACACAGGACCTGTAATCCAGCCTCAAATACCCAGAAAAGAATTCCCCTGGTGCAAGAAAAATGCCTGCCTACAGACATATGCCGTATTTGGGTCTGCATCTATGTGTGCATTTACACATTGAAAAAGGCATGATGCAGCTATACTATGCTACACCTGTCCTCTACTGGCATGGGGTTGCTTAAGGAATAGTGATGATCAAATAATGGGAACGCTGATCAGGAAAAATACGTACGTTTTCATCAGAAATTTTTAAAATTTGAAATGTTTCGGTCAGCCGTATTAAGGGCCTTATGTCAGTGGCACGGCTTAGAACTGCTGTCATGCCTGGAGTCAGTCCTCAGAATCAGAGAGTAATAGCCATGTCTTCTGTGGCCAAAATATACCCTATTCCTGCACTGAGCAGAGCTCTGTTACAGGAGAGAATCTGGCCTGTTATGTTCCATATTTTGGGCTAGATTAATAATAGCTTTAAGCCAGGTGCAAGGCTCAGTGCCTGAAAGTCCACCAGAATTGACAAGAGTGGTCATGGAAAGTAGGTGTAATCTCTCCTCCTCCTGGGAGATCATTGCTTAGCTCATAAGGTTAAGTGCAACCCAATAAGGGTGCTGCACTGGCTGAGAAAGGGGACATGGTCAGAGTGACTAAGGATGTGCTGACTCAGTGCATGCACTCAGTCACCTTTGCCGATGAGGTCTGTACAGCGCCATGTTGGAAATTAAAGCTGTATGACCTTCTACAGAAAATGCTAAGGATTCTGAAAGAGTGTAGTAATGTTAAGATACTTCTTACTTATGGGAAGTTACCAAAGGGCTGTATCTTATACGTAGTAGAGATAAGTAATCTCAACGTTCAGATCTTTAAATAAACTTCCCCAGAGTTTTGAGGGGAAAGGGTTGTTTTGGTCTGTCCCTGGGGGTCCACCTGCAAAGCTGAAGTGTGCACCAAAATCCAAACTTTGTCACCATATGGGCCTGTCTACATCCAACATGTGGCAGTAAGACAATCAAGGGGTACAGGTCTTTTTCCAATAATTATACACTATACTTCAGGCTGAACCAACACCAGAACACTCAGATATCAGTGAAACACATACCATTTCCCCCATATAAACTAGGAAGTACTGAAAATAGCATCAGCTCAAATATAAACTAAGGGTTCACAAAATATTTACAGCGGATAATAAAGGGAAGTCACCTTCTAACATATGGCTAGAATGAAATGGACATAGGTGCTAGGACTATATTATTTTTTCCAGCTGGATGAGACAGCATAGATAAAATACATCTGATATCTCTGCAAAACTACCTGAAAATTACTTCTCTTGAGCATGGTTCTTTCTTGATCACATGAATCGTCTGAGCCAGTCAGAAAGAGGAAAAATACCAAGTGACTTCCATATGAGTTACCTTTACAGGTGAACTCTAGTGTCACCATTAAAAGTTTTAATGTACTTGAACTCAAGAGCTTTCTGAGGTAAGCATAGGGAAACTCACAGGTTTCTCATTTATCATTCTATGGTAACTGTGGGTAAATGTTAAAGTTTTAATGTCAGCTCAGTAAGCTCAAACTTAAAATTCACTATGAACAGCAGCATGCCAAAGTTAATTGATATCCAGACACTGGAAACAATTTGCATAAAACTCCACAGGGAGTTTATTGGCATAAAATGTAATACAATCAAACTCAACCTCAAACCCAGGTTGATTTGAGTACATTTGTCATTCTAGCTGAGCATTTGTAACCAAGCTAAAAGTATTACTTTTATTTTAAAAAAATGAGAGAGAGATTGATTAAAGGAGATAAATATATTGGGGGGTCTAGGACTGATTTTTTTAATCTGTTTTATAATAACCTAATAATTTTTGGTATTCCTTAATGCATTGAATCCTTTTATATGGACTTTATCCAAGCAAAAAAAGTAGAGCAATGTTTACAAAAAATAAATATGAAATGAAACACTTGGCTTTCAGGAGGCTACTAAAATTTGACTCCTTTAGCATTACAGTTTCAGCGTAACTGCACCCGCAGTCCACCAAGGGCACCCACCCTACAGTCCTGGCTCCTCAAGCGTTATCTCTCACCAGCCATGTCTGTCTCCAGCCTGACCAAGTATTTTCCAGGCTGCACAGTTCCCTACCCACACTGTGATATTCCCAACAAGTCAGACTGCCTAAAAGGCCAGCGTCTGTACTTTGTTTTCTCTTTGGAGGTTATGCCCCGTGTATTGCCAGACGTTTTAAGTTGCCACACAGCTCCTATTAGCAAGCACATTTATTCTTAAGGTGAAAGCATTACAGAGAAAACATTTCAGAACAAAAGAACCTACACACATGCAAAAAAGATTACCAGAGGTCACCCCAGCTCCAATCATGGGCTCGGGTAGAGGTCAGGCCTCAACTAGATTTTCTCTGCTGTTACTAGTTCATTACTGTCTCAGATTCAGAACCAGAACCCAGACTTGGTAGTTCAGCCTATTTCTTTATAGAGCTCGGGCCTTGATCTTGTCTCCAGGAACAGGTAATCAGCAGACAATGACCCACTCAGGGAGTGGCTTCAAAAGCATGGGTTTTTCCATAACCAGGGGTAGGGGAATTTGTATTAACCACTCCCTAGTTATCCCCCAGGAAATCCACTTAACATTTATTCTCCCAAAAGTCCATTATTATCTGCCACTTTTTCAATGCAGTTCCAGGTCTCACCTCACATCTCCCCCCCCACCCCCCAAGAGGTTACCTAAAGTCCCAGCCCATAATAATGTACAAACATTGCATTTAATACAAAGACACCAAAGATACTTAAAAATAATTGAATATGGTCTCTCCAGGATATGCAGGAAATTGCCATATCTGTCACATATAATACTTGTACTTTTCTTCAAGTTTCTAATTTTACTTTCCTATTCTAAATTACTGTTATTAATTATTTGTATTACGGTTATGCGTTGAAGCCCTGACCAAGACTGAGGCTCAATTATGCTTAGCATGGTAAAAACACATATTTCAGTCCCATTATACCCCAGAGATTCATCTGAAAAAAAGTCACATGAAAATATTAAGAGGGAGGTTCCTCAGTACAGAACACAGGACTTTCACAAGAGCTGGGTCTAGACTATGGAATTCATTGCCTTGTGGGAGATGAATGATTATTAACCTCACCATCAAATGCAACACTCCCCATTTTAACATCCCTTTTCCACAATATCATCTTCATACAGACACCTCAGCCTCCCCAAACTACAAACTAATCAAGGTACTTTCTCTACAACCTGGTTAGGTTGGGGAAGAGAAAGAGAGCTTATTGTTACCACTAAGGCTGCTTAAAAGAGTTACATGCGTATAGACTGAAATCTCGTTTATAACATATTGGCGCTGCAGGTATTGTGTGGCAAGTCAAATCAATTTAAGCTGACTTAGTATTTTTATGTGTAGATACTTGGAGGCACTAGGGAAGCCACATAAGTCCCTAGTTAGAAAGATCTCATTTACAAAGCAATCTTGGAACTGTTCGACAAAATCATTGTTGTATCCCATTCTGGTTCCTTCACAGCCTAACTCTTCTTTAAGGACCAAATATTTCTTGCCTTATCCATGAGTCAAGTGGCATAGGTAAGCAATAGGGTTTTATTTATTACAAATCACAAAAGAAACAGTTGTGACCCTGGCTATGGAAAGTAAGACGTGTTAGTCCCCTGTGCATAGGCTACCCATAATGCCACAAGATATAAAGAGATGGAAACAGCATACACAGGGCAGCTACTCTGCCTCACATGCAGGGAGTGGGCAAGCCAGAGGTGAAAAATAGGAAAGGCTTTGGCTTCCTTCCTCCACCCAAAGCACCAGTCAGCAGAACTGGCTTGGAGGGAAAAATAATCTGAGCCATGTATAGAGTGGGTGCTATTACTTCTCCCCACAACACAGTTTTGTCTATGGTCTGCCACTGGGACACTGCAATTATACGCTTCTTCAGGATTTGTGGTGAAGTTTGAGCCCTAAGGAAGCCTGAGATTACTTCAGTGGGACTATTCACCCAAGGAAGATGAGCAAGATTAGGTCCTAAAAGGATTCCGTTATTTCATTAACTACTTCTCCATCTCTTATTTCTATAGCTGCATTTTATTTCCTATTTCTTCAGGCATGTTGTCTTGAAAAGCTCTTACCCATACACTTGTGTATGTATCCCAACATAGCTAAAAAAAGGTCAGTTATATCTACAAATTAATAACAGTGTGTGAGTTGCTATTACTTGTATATTTAGGTAGTCAGTCATCCTTGAATTTTCTTAGATTAATCTCAACTTCATATGGTGTCACTTTGAATGTGCTCAGACCATAAGCTTTTATCTCTATGACAAAAGTTACATTATTTGCTTTTTACAAAACAAAATGACACCTGAAGTATATACTTACAGAGCTAAATGGCATTTTAGTCATTGTTTGCCTGTTTCATGTAGTGTCTTAAAGAAAGACCTTTTCCTATACATTCACAAAAAAAGAATTAAATGTACAGTCATATTGAGGAAGTTACATAATATAAAAGGGAAACTAACTTGGAGACTTATAGGGATGTTCCTGTTGAAATTTTAGGAGTTTATTTTATCCAATCAGAATGAAATATCTCATTTAAATGTGTCAAACCGTACAATTAAGCTATAAGATAGCATTTTCAAAAGCACCTAAGTGATGTAGGAGCCCATGCCTCATTTTCAAATGTGATTTAGGCACTTAACAGCCTAAGACTTATTGAAAGTCAGTGAGACTTAAGACCCCAAGACCCTTCTGAAAATGGGACTCAGGTCTTACAATGCTGAGTGGAACATGTTTAAATAACTTTAAAAATCTGGGCCTCAGTTACTTTTTAAAATAGGTTTTTGGTTCCTAACTTTCTTAGATGCTTTTGAAAATTTCACCCATATTGTTTATATATTCAGTGCAGGAAAAAGAATCAGGAGAGCTGTGAGTTGATGTGTGAAGGGAGCTAGGATGTGAGGTGATGTTTATGATTATGACAATGATTATTACTTTGAAATATTTCAGAGATGCTCAGATGGTATGCTGCTGATCATCATATAAAGATAGATGAAGAAATAGAGAGATCTACATGGGAGCTGTAGAAAGAGGAAAACTCAGTCTTCTACAAGTTGATACTAATTATATAGACATAGCCCCTACTATCTACATAGAGAATATATGCATCCGTTTCCACTGAATCATGCTTGATAAACAAGAAAAGCATGGAACCAGAAATCAGTGAACCAAAATTGGTATCTCAGAAACAAGGCCTAATTGGTAGACAAAACAAAGAGGGGACGGGAAAGAGACTTTGGTGAGAAAAATTGGCTCCTGGAACCCCAGGCCTTTGTCATCCTGACCCTGAGAAATGTCCTGACCAGACCGGACCTGAGAGAGGGACCCAGATGACATCACTACCTCCACTGGCTCCAGTTGAAGCCCAACCACCATCTGGAAAATGGGATTGTATTTAAACAGCAGCAGCAACATCTCAAGTCAACTAACATCTTCTCTTTTCCTCAAAAAGGACAATTACCATCTTAGATACCATCTCAGAGGCTGTCAAACAAGGAGGTTTTTTCTCTAAAAACTCTCTCCAGCTGAAGAGAAAGGAACAAGGGATGCTGTTAAAATGAAAGCCTTATTTAATGTTATATTTCAAATACTTTCTCCTTCTTTTCTTTATCTTTAATAAAAGGTTAAAAGAATTTTTAATGGTGTGCTAGCCATGGTACTTAAGCAGGCTGAGGTCTCTGAATACCAAACTCTGAACCTTGTTTAAAACTGTTTAATGTTGGTTCATGACTGGTTTATATTAACATCTTTGGCATCTAAGTTGTAGCTATATTAATACAACAATGCTGTTATCTTAAGTATCTGATTGTTCTTGTCTTTCTTTTTTGTCTTTTGCTCTGTATTTATAAGGGGAGATTCTAGCCTCCATTATTTTTAGCATGTGGAAGTGAAAGTGTGTGCATGCGTGAGAGTACCCATACAGTCCACACGGGAAAGGCAATTGATAGAAAAGTACCCCACATTTAAACAGTCCTAAATATTATCTCAAAGGTATTAATTAAAATTTGTTCTATGTCTAAAAGTCACGAGTGACTTCAGATTGTCATCTAATTTCTGGTCAATAAGAGTTGTTATATTTCTGCTGATCAAGGCTGTTCTATTAAGGTCTGTATTATAGTATCTCTGTTGGAGAGAGGGGAAAGGGTTAGCCACCACATAAGAATTGAATTCTAAGAAGGAAGCTTTATAATTGGCTCCGAGATTATGGTTCAGACATTATATAGTGATTTGACTTTGGTATTAAGATATTTAACCATTCAGATTATAGATTTGATTGACTTCGATCAAATTCTTCTGTTGATATTTATAACCAAACAGCCAGCCACTTTCCTAGAATTTGTATAAGATGTATTACTTTTCGCATTACCTTGATGATTTAACTAATATGATGATTTAATAATGAATCTAACTTGTCTGATTTGTTCTTGATTTGGTTTTGAGTTGACAGTTGTAATGGTTTTTTAGTTTAGTTTAATATTATAGTAAATTGGCTTTGGTACTATGTTTTCTTGATTTTATTTTTTGTCTGTGTTTTAATAAAACTTATAAAAAGAGACTGAGTCACATTTATTTCAATAAGCAATGGGGAACCAGAACCTTTGGGGATCTGGGTGGATACCAGCCAGTCAAATAAAACCCTGACTAGCAACACCTAATTAATCTTTGATTCTTACATTAAGATGCAGTAATTGTGGATAAATGTTTTTTAAACAGCAGACATTGCAGATGAAGGAAGGAGACGCAAACATAGGACTGAGAACTGAAGTTGAGTATGTGCCTTGTTAGCTCCAGGAGAAAGTGAGATCTTTGTTCCTTTTCTTTTTAAGGAATTAGTATATTTAACTCCCTCCACCTCCTCCCTAGAAGAAATGTGTATTCAGGAAGAATTTGAAAGAGGAGGAAGCAAAAGCAGAGTAGGTCACATCAATGAGATGGTTCAAGAAGGAAGGGGGCTCCGGAATGAAGGTTTGCAGACAAGCACATATGAAGGAAATGAAGGGTGCAGTTAACTGTGTGGGTTGTGCATGAAAGATGTATTCATCTTTTAAGATGTTCCTGTCAGTTTTAATTAAAAGGCATCACAGATTCATTAATAATCAGGTGAATCCTGTGAATTTGTTAGTCTTCAAACCTTTTGTGAAGTGAAGGAAAAGTTAAAGAGTGAAGCATAAATAAAAGAAATGTGTTTTTGCTAACTACTAACCAATTACAAAAATGATTCCCTGCCTTCCCACACTTTAGAAATGCAGCCTACTCCATCTCCTAAATCCTTTAAAATGATATTTTATTACATGTGATCAAATACTAAGTCTGAAGATTGAACACATTTAGCAAGTCTCGTTAATAAATTATGAATTTTCTAGTGGTCCTCACCTCAAAGTGAATCTCTCCATTTGCATCCTGAGGAGGAAACTTCAATGGAAAAGGTAGGAATGCATTCTTGCTGGTGACAGATGAAATGTGAATAATGCCACAGTACTAGATAATCCCGCAAACAATACAGCTTTCAACAATATAGAAAGACAGCAATAGTCACAGATGCATCAGATGTTATCTTTGTTCTCCCTGGTTAGCTTGGCTTCCACAATAAACAAGACATCTCTGACTGATTCTGCATTCAGAAACTACTTGAAGAATAAAAAAAAAAATCCAGCTTCAAGGATCATACATTTACAGGAAACATATAACAAGAGGAGATTACACTTCTAGGATTTCATATTGCTGAATTTTAAACTCAGAAGTCTGTGTTTCATTATTGCCCTATGGATTTTTTTTTTTTTTTTTTTTTTTTTGCATCCTAAGATCTAGTTTAGTGATGTAAAAATATTTCCATATTTATTCAAATTAACAGGTAGCTTTTTTGGTTTCCAAAATCGAGACATTCAGTATATGAAATAGAAAATCACAAATTATATGAATATTTATCAATATTCAAGATGTAAACAGTAAATTATTGTTAACTCAAAATGAAGTGGCCAAACTCTAGATTTGTTTTTTGACCATATATTTCCACAATAATTCAAAGGTATTTAGTGAGTTCAATATTGCTGTTGCTTTTGAAAATGTTCACTAATTAAAGGGCCAGATTATGCCACCTGTTCTCACAATGAGTAGCACTTTATGCCTCAAGCACCCTCAAGTATGTCAATGGGCCTGCTCAGAGAATAAAATGACTTACTGTAAGTAAGGTTATCAGAATCTGGCCCAAACAGAGTACTCAGTTTATTGATGTTCATATTATGGTGTGTTTTGCCACTAGACAACCGTCTTAATGAAGGTCTATTTCTCAGTGAGAAATTCCCTCTTCCTAAAAAGTTTGTCTTAGATAAATTGTGTCTCCTTTACCTCTCTCAATAGCATGCCTCAGGATTAACTTCATTGTAACACTAGTGTAAATGACACAATCACAGAAAAGTTTCGGCAATGGGGAGTAGGCAGTATCCATTTAGTGTCCTGTGTGCATGCTGAAGTATGTACTCACCTCCAGAAATAGGACTCATGCAAGATTATTCTCTCCATCGTTGGAGCAGGATGGGAACTGGGAGGTAGACTGTGACTCTCTGAAACATCTACTCCTAAGTGACTTGCCCAAGACTGCACATGAAATCAGTGGCAGAGAAAGGATTAGTATTCAGGAGGACTAGTCCTTTTGTTCACAACATGGCAACACATCTTTCAAGGTTTCTCCTTCTCTAATTGAGATATTATAAGCAGAGAAGCTAAGACCACAAGTTACACATAACAGATGCTTCTCTGGTTATTCTCAGTCGCAATGCCATTTTTCAAGCATTATCATTTATATAAATAGCTAATTAATCAAACTAGATGGCAAACAAATAAATCCCCTCCCACTTCTTCCCTGAATCTCCTGGATTGCTGAAAATGTAACAATCATTCTTGAATTCATGTGTTCAAAGACTAAGTGTGCAAGGCTGAATTTCAAAAGTTTATTTAAAATAGTGCTTCAATGCAACCTACCATTTAACGGGCCAGAAGTCATACTTTAGTAGCCCCTAAATTGCACAGGATCAATGAGCTAGTTGTTGTACTGCTCTTTTTGTCAATACAGTTGACATTATTATATACCACTTGTAAGGCTCATCTCCTTTTACAAATCAATATCAGCAGCCAATTTAAACTTGTCAATGCAACAGCCTTTGTAGTGGTTCATTGATTGCTCTAGTAATACTGTGTCAGTGTGTGTTCTTCCAAAGTAACAGCATTTGCTATATACTCTTGATGTTATAAAAAACAAAACTAAACTATTTTTCCTCAACTCTGAAGAGGAAAAAAATTATGTACCATTTTCAATATAAAGCTGGTCTGCTTTCAAAGTGTGATTTTCATTGTAAAAAAGAATTATTGCATTTTACATGTTGTTTTTTTTTAATAAAAAGACCATTTGCAAAGGCTAGACTAAGAGACTTTTCTGAAACTCCAGTTGATTTCAAAATCATCGCAATGTTTCTGATTCTATAGATTTTCCACCAAGGAAATTGCTTATAGGGTTAGAAAATTTGCTTTTAAAGTGTCTTAGCTGCTTTTCTGAGAAACTGATATATTGTTTGCTTGTCAAACCACTTGAAAAGCTGGACAATACCATTACACATGGCATTGAAAATGATGGATGGATTATCCTCACCCGCTGCTTTGTTATTTGGGAAAGATACTTTAGTAATACTTCCCTCTTCCATCACTTTTAATGAATTGCCAGTATGAGATCTGCAACAGTATTTAACCAAAAAAGCAGCACAAATTACAGCAACTAATGTAAATACAAAGATACATTGCACATTCACTTTATTGGTAAACAATTCTATTTCACCTAAGTTCAACATCACCTTTTGAATATGAGACATAGCTCCTTATTAAGGGGATGATGAACATCCACAATTCATAGACCATTTCTGACTAACTATTCATATTTCTATTGTTATTCGTTTCTTTTCCTGCCTGCTTCTTCTTTCCTGTTCACTTCTCCTCTTCTATTCTTAGCCATGAGCAATTAACATTTCACGATTTTCATGCACTCTCAAAACTTCATGTATTTTATTCTCCTGATTTCTTACGTGTTGATACTAGTTTTTCTTTCTTTCTTTCTCTTACAAAATCTGTACTTTTAACATCCTGTTTTTCTTATTTCATGTAGTGGGTCTATTCTCCCGCTATGTTTCATCTTACCCTTTCATCCATCCCTTCAGTTACATACATGTTTGGTATGGTACTGGATAAATGAAACTTAATTGATAATGGTAAAAGCTCAATGATGGAATCATGAAAGAAAAAATATATAATTTATGAATTTGGCTTACATTAAATCTTGATGTCATCAGAGATGAAGAATTATACAGGATCTGTGAAAAATAGTTATAAATATTAATTACTAATTATTTGCATGTATCCAGGTCCATTTTTCATGGCACTTTATGATTTATTGAGCTATGTTAGAGAAGAATAAACTAACATCCAGAGAAGTTATGGCTCAAATTTTCAAAAGTGGCCTCTAAGTTTGAGTGCCTCCATTTTGTGTGCCTATCTTTATCTTTACATCATTGGAATCTCCTTTTTATCACCACTTAATATCCCAAGAACTGGCCTCTCTCTCAAAGGCTTTGAAGCAATTCATCCAGTTGGAGGAATATTCATGGATGGGTTCCATATCCTACCCTCTTCTTCCAATAGGAGGAATCTTGGGTGTGGTGGAGGAAGTTCCTCACACATGTAGCAGAAGTCGCATTGCCAGATTCATGGCTTCTTTTTTTTAATTTTGCTTTGAAAGCATTCTTGATGATGCCCCAGAATGCACAGCATGCTTGGGAAATTCTAAAATCTGCTAATTTTGGAGATACCCAGGTATTGGATCTACAAGGGGCACCTATCAAAGAAAACAAGAGATAGGGTTTGTGATCACAGTTAACATTTCAAGGAGAGAAGACAACTGCTTATTTTCATGAACATCACCCCACAAAGTTCTATTTGTGATACAAAATCAAACATGTTTATCCTTTGCATGATTAGTGATGAAACGCAGGACAAAGTGTGTCCTGTATTTAAAAATGTCCCTTAAAATTAGGGACAGCTAGTCACCCTAGATGTTAAGGGAGTTGAGACTCAACTCAAAGTTTGATTCAAAAGCTGAATAAAGATCTGAGTCAGTTCCTATTTTAACTGATTCTTGGATTCTCTGCTCTTTACACAACTGACTGTATGGCTCCATTAGTGAGGACATGGTCTACTGGGCCAAAGAAGGCTTTGTAATGGAATGATTATTGTATCTACATCATCAACCCAAAAGACAGTAATGGGTCTTTTGATGTCATATCTATAATGAAAATCTGGCTGCTAAGTAGCCTTATGAACTCTTTAAAATAGATCTGTACATAATTCTTTGTCCTCCCCCAGTTACCAAAAGGCAGAAGTGTACATTATAGACTAGTGGCCTGTAAAGTATTATTCTTAAAAGAATGAAGATACGGAGTTGAAACACAGTATTATAGAAAAGTGAATTTTTGCCCTCCTGCAACACCGGCAGAACCAATTTAAAGTACAGTTAGTGTAAAACATACTTAGGAGCTAAGGGACTGTTTTTTTCCTACATACCAATATATAGCTGTCACCTTCCCAACAAAATCAGAGCTTGTAATGATAGCATGGGCATAGTCCTTAAGAACAATGTAGAATCCCTGGTAGGCACTGCTGCTATAATTCTCCTACAATTTCTCTGTAAGCTACAGTATATTCATACAAAATACACATTGGCTTTGTGATATTAACCAGGCACATACGTCAACAAACAAGAAGTTTCATGTCCTAATTCTAGGCCAAATCCCGCTTGTCATACTCACACCAGTAGTACCTTAATTTAGTTTTTAAATTAGCAGGGTTTTTGACTCTTTATTGCTGCTTTGAATCTGTCTTGTGAGCTAGGGGCTTCAGAGAGTTTGAAATCAAGGGAAATATACTGGACAATAGGGCATATTTATGACAGCACGTTTTCACATTCGTCCCTTCAGACTCAGATTGAATTCCCACTTGTGTCATTGAGAACTGCAGGAGAATATATTTTTTATGGAATATCCTGTAAACTGCTAGCAATATTTAATCATTCTGAGCACCTTTAGCTCCCCTGACCATGCTGTGGAGATGGCGGTACTCAGCACATTGCAGAAGGTGCTCAGCATCCGACAGGATCAGACCCTCGGTTAATTAGAGCAAGACATTTATATTTTACCTTCATGGGGAAGTTTCTTATATGAGGAGGAATTCAGTGCATAATTTAAAAGGACTGATCTGAGCAATTTGATTCAGAGGAACTGAGTGAACTTTTGTCAGCATTTCCATTAGTTAAAGAAATATTTATTCTGAGGTACAGCAACATTAGGCAGTTACTAAAATGTGCAAGAAAAATTAAGGAATGCTTTCATCTAGTAACATTCTTCCATGAGAAACCAAGTGATTGTTCTCACATCATTACTGGTAATGATAGGAATATGTTCATTGCAAAGACAGAGTTCTTCCCTGGCATATTAAATAATCAAGGCGGCATTACTGTGCTGCAGTTATTTCAGAGATTTCTCTCTTGCTCAAAGACATAAAAGACAATGTTTTGGAAAAGAGGCACTTCCACAGAGTTGTTTAAATAAACATGAGAAAAACAGTATTATATTATTATTGAGAACAAAACCATGGGAGATGGAGTGTTGGGAGGTGAAATGGCCCATCAGAGGATCTTGTTCTTACATAATGGTTCACAAAAGGAAGAACTTTGAGAACAACTGCCTAAGGCCCCGAACCAAAAAAGTACTTAAAAACATTCCATTGAAGCCAGTGAGAATACTATTATTTATATTACAGTAATGCCGATCCAAGTTTGAAGCCCCATTGTGCTAGACACTGTACAAACAACAGTTAGGCTTTGTCTACACTGGAAAGTGAACGACAAAACTTTTGTCGTTCAGGGGTGTGAAAAAAACAAAAAGTTTTGCCAACAAAAAGTGCCGGTGTGAACAGCACTTTGTCGGCAGGAGTGCTAACGCTGCTCAGTGGGGGTGGAAGGTTTTGGGTTTTTTTGGTCAGCGGGAGAGCTCTCTCCTGCCAACAAACAGCGGCTTCACTGTGTGCCTTTTAGTGGCATGGCTGTAGCGGCACAGCCATGTCACTAAAAGGTGCGTAGTGTAAACAAAGCTTTAAAGACAGTCCCTCAAAGTGCTTGCATTCTTAAGAGACCAGGAGAAGCAGAGACACAGAAACGTGAAGTGACCTAACCAAGATGACACATTAATGGTAGAGCCAGGATTAGATCTTGATACCCAGTTTATTGTCCTATCCTTTAGCCAAGCACGCATTGAAGTGCTTTGCTGGATCAGGGCCTAAAATGAATAAAATTGTGCTTCAGTAATGCATTTCATATATGGTGGAAAATCCTCAGTTTATGTAAACTGTCATAGCACCACGGACTTCAAATAATAGCTTCACTGATTGAAGTCAATAGAGCTGTGACAATTTACTGCAGCTGAGAACCTGCTCTGTGAACTTTATGTGTAAATACATATTTATGCAGTCTTTTTTACATTTAAAAATATATAATCTTCCTGATATCTGCTAAGCACTATTGTTGTTTTTGAGTGGATTGGACCGAGAAAAGGTTAGGAAAGAAACACCACTGTGTCTGATTTTAAAATTTTCTAACCAAAGTCACCATCTCTCAGTAAGGTGAATAGTCATCATTCGGACTGCTGTACATTTAAATGGTTTTGTGGGCTGTGCAGAGTTTAGTTACAAGAGAGTGGAGAAAAGCTCTTTTCATTCAGCTTTCAAAAAAATGAGGTCAGGAGAGATACGGTGATTAGCCTGGATTTTGAATGATGTCAAAGCTAAAAGCAGAAATTCAACTATTTTTTAATTGGTGACCGCATCAGTATGTGTCATTGTTAGTAGCACAGGTAACAGGATTTATAAAAGCATTGCAGATCATTGTTGTGGTATAAGTAGGAGAGATTCAAAATGGTTATGGAATTCATCTGGTTGGTAGTTTCAATGTCATTGGCTCTGCTTTAGTGCTGTTTTTGATGTTTTTGGACAGCATGTTTTTTTTCTTTTGTTTTGTTTTTTAAAGATGCAAAGCTCCCTGGGCAAGGGATAGTCTATTTTTCCCAGTGCTGTTCTGTATGGTCCAGAGCACATAGTCAGTGCTTAACAAATAGTAAATAGAAAGTTATTAATTTTAATCAATAATACTTCATCTAACCTTTCAAAACGGAAATAGGAAAGCTCTTAAAGATAAAAATGGACCTGCCTTGACATAAAAATCTTAAAACTACATTTGCACTAAAAATAGCATAGAATGTGGTAACCAGAGTTCCCTTTCAGACCCTGATTCTGAACTCACTGACAATGCTTTGTGTACATGTTGTTACTTAATATAGAGTGTTCTCCAAGAGTAACATTGGAGCATCAGTCTTTTCTAATGTTGTGATGTCATCTCATAGAATCTAGTCTTAGGGGTTAATATTACCAGAAACAAGTCCAAATAACTTCACCTAAGGACTTTGTTGTGAGGTTTCTGATGGTAACTTCAGGAAGAGGAGACTGGGAGGGGGCAATTGACTTTAAATTAGAGTTGAAATATCACAAACAAGAGTCTTCAATATCTAGCAGTTACAGTCCTATTCCAAAACAGATTACTGAAGAGATAACCAAAGAACTTCTTAATTAAAATCTTATTGATGTACCATATCTACAGAGATAATTAAATACAACATCAAGTTTTGCATACAAAAACATATTTATCTTGCCAAGGAAATAATTGAGAAAAAGTACTCTGTGGTTCAGCCTTAATGTAAACATTTTTGTCAACTGGGTTTCTATCATCAAAATGAAGCGCCAAATAGCTGTGGAGCCTGCAGAATTTTTTTTTTTAAATGACCATGCTACAAATTATAGTACAGTAAAATAAATGTGCCTTTCCCTCAATCAATTAATTCTAACAAAGAAGAGAAACAAAGTTGAATTATGATGTGGTGTGGTCACTGACATTTTATTTACTACTCATATTTATCAGCAGAAGTTGCTTTGTTTCTCACCATAGTTTAAGCAACCAGTGAACTACTAAATGTATGATTCTATTTTTAACTTACATTTATCACACTTACATACATTCCAGCAATCATAGTTCTGCAAGGAGTAGCTTCCACAACAAAGCTATTCCATATTTATAATAATTGAATACTGGCAATATTTGCATCATTACTGGGGCTTTCACTTGCAACACTGGACCACAGAAAGGAAAGGGAGAAATATAATGGAACTCATCCATGTTCTGCAAGTTAATTTAGAAAATAGTAGAAAAGAAGAAAAAGTGTGATTCAATGGAAAATTGGAAAAATGTTAAATCCTCATAGTACTCAAAGATTGTGAGAATACAACGGTTTTAGGAAACCTTGAACAGAATTACAATTCTATTGACTTCACTGGGTTTGCAGTTGCTCCATTTTAAGTGGATGAACATCAACATGCAATGCACAAAACATCTTAATATGCCTATGTGATGGGGTGTTCACCCCACACCAGCCTAGAAGGGTGTAATGAGACTGAGGAGAGGCCAATTAACTGGATAGGCCGCAGCTGAGGGCAATTAGCTGGCCTAAGTAAACCCTGAATAATGAGAGAACTCAACTGGGAAGGAACAGGGACCTGGCAGTAGAATCGGGTTGTAGTGAAGGATCCTGTAGCCACTTCCTGGACAGTAGAGAGGGAAAGAAGGGAAACTAGATAGAGGGTGATGGAAAAGGATCAGGGAAAAGGCAAGGTTTAAGATGGCTCAGACCTTGTCTGCGGGTTCCTGAGCTGGAACCCAGAGTAGAGTAGACTGGGTTCCCCTACCTCTCACTGCAGAAGAGACATGGTTTGGGCAGTGAAAGAGGAAGAGACTTTGATACCCCAGAAGGGGAACACACATTGACCTGGCCAGAGGACAAAGCCAGGAAGACAGAGCACCCTAAGTCACAGAGAGTTAGAGAGAGAGAGCAGCAGCAAGGCATACAGCAAGCAGCAGGAAGGGGTGACGGACCTGGAAAAAGCTAATCCCCAGAGCGGCTAGGAGAAGGTGCTCCAGTGGTGAGTGGAGCACCTTGTGACAGCCTGTAACATATATAAGATTGGTGACTTAAACCTGGTGTAAAAGTACCTATCTGGGGAGAAGATTTCTGATAAACAATAGACAAAGGTATAACAAGATCCAGTGGCTGGAAGCTGAAGCTTAACAAGTTCATGTTAAAAGGAATATATATATTATTTTTTTCAGTGGGGGTATTTATCCATTGGAATAACTTAGAAAGGAATATGGTAGATTCTCAATCCCTTAAAGTCTTTCAATCAAGCCTGGATGTATTGCTAAAAAATATGTTCTAGCTCACACGGCCCATCGGGGTAATCTGATTGCAGGCACAAGACATTTTGCTGACATTGATCATCCGCAGGCATGGCCCCCCCGCAGCTCCCAGTGGCCATGGTTCACTGTTCCCGGCCAATGGGAGCTGCGGGAATGTAGAAACCACTTATTGAAATTCTGTGGCTCTGTGGCAAGAGATCAGACTAGATGATCATAATCGTCTCGCCTCACCTTAGAATCTATTAATCCAAAACTAAGTGACTACACAGTCAAACAAATTCATTTTCACCATGTGTGACTTGTATGCACTAAATATACTTTTTTAAAATCCAGGGCCTCTTCTGCTCTGAGAATAACTTCTCCATTGAAGTCAATGGTGATATTCCAGGTTTACAATGGTGCAACTGAGAGCAGAATTTGGCTTCTTGCCTTTAATCTCAATAAAACACTGCATTAGCCTGAAATCAGTTTTCTAATAAGGGAAGAAATCAACAAGATAATGATATAATTAATTATAATAAACTCACTTATTGTCTAATAGCTGTTTGTCAGCATTATTCAATATACAGACTTTGATAAGATCAAGAATAACTTATTTTGTCAAGACACTCAATGGGTGCATAGCCTGCATGGTATTAAGTCTCTCTAACGTGAAAAATGTATGGTTATGTGACAGTATGTAGGCAGATTTAGTTTAGCATGTATTTTATGGCCTGATTTACAGATGTCAAAGGGAAATCAAATACTACTACTTTTAATTTTAGTGATCACCGGGGCTTCATAGATCACAATTACTTTTGATATGTTAACGGTCATGTTTTATAATAAGAAGTGCTGGATGCTTGATAGAAAGCAATTTGCTCATTTAAATTTACATCTGGTAATTTAATTACAAAATAATTTTCAAGACGAAAGAGGAGACAGATAGAGAGAACTCTTAAGAATGAGTTAGGGAATCATAGCAAAAGAATCATTAACTAATTTCTTAAACAAGGAGCTCCTGTCCAATATTGCACTCTGATCAAAGCAATTCCACAACATTCAGGATTTAAGAATATCTACAAGTATACTGTATGTCAAGCTAATGCTTAATGGTAAACTTTGAAAGCATTCTATTTGGAAATATCTCTGCTTTTAATTACTTTCATTTTCCCGTCCTTTATTCTTTATTTAAAGGACTTTTTTTTATAATCTTTGTTTCAAGAGATTTTTTCATCTGTTTCTGTTGATTATTCTACACTTGAAGTTATATCAAACCTCTGTTTGACATCAAAATCAGCTGTGACATCATAAACTATCTCTTAAGCACTATTTAGGACAAACAAAAGATTATTATGCTGGGTGCAGAATAAGCCTCAGGAAATACTGAACTCTTAATAGACAAAACTTTAAAATAATTCCTCATATTGTAGATGGTTATCAACATCAGAAAAATACATATTCACACATGTAACTATATTAATTGTCAACATTATGTTAGAATTGGCAGATAAGCTGATGACTGAATCAGTATGGCAAAAGATTTACCTTCACAGTCTTTAGACATGGTAGGCCAAATCCAGAGACAAGTCTAAGCATAAGTAATTCTAGAGAAAATCTAAATTGGTGTAATTTACAACATATTCCAGCCCCCAACATGTATATTACACCAACTTACATAGTCTTAGACTGACTCTTACGCACACACAATTTTACTCAATCCTCCTTACACATCATCTCTGAATTTGGCCTACTGCATCTGGATGTTTGTATAAACTATACCCCTGAGAGAGGCGAGTAACCACAAAAGCAAGTAACAGAAGGGTATACTGAGATATAAGTGGCGCCAGTGCAAACTCCCTTATGTAATGGTATTGGGGATCACGTGATAGTACAGATCGCCTTTCAAGATCTGGTTAACTGATTGTATCCATTGTTAGATATTCTAAACGTGCTATTGTCAGTTGTAATGTGGTTTTTATTAGAATCTGAGCATATCATCTGTAAAATATCTGTTCCTTACCTTAGTCTCTGATTTAATGATTTCTTCATGGCAAAAATGCCAGTAGATTGAACCCAGACAAGCAAACAAAGCCATTACAAAGCAGCCTGGGGGGGGAAATGATTGGCTAGGTTTATGGAGTTTGCTGGAATCCAGCAGCCTATTATGAACTGGAAAAGGATAAACCTTCTGAGGAGAGGAAGAATTTCAAACTAATTTTCAAGGATGCCCTGAAATCCAAAGACAAAAAGAAAAATGCTGAAACCTGCTAATTCCTGGCTGGATTATAACACTTATAATATTAATATAAATATGTATAATACTGGGGTAGACATGACAGCTCAAGAGACAGAGCTGGGGTGTATATAACAGATTTGAATGTGTCATTCAAAAAGGTAACCCACCGTTCACTGCAATATATTTTACAACAAAGTAGAAGGTCGAACAGGACCCATAAAACAGTTTGTGGCCAAATTAAAATTGCAGGCTGGAGACTGAATTTGCCAATATGGTTTAAATGATTTGGGGAAGATAGCATTGGGAACAAACTCTTCCAAAGTCAATGAAAATTTTATAACTCAAGTAAGAAAGCTTCCCAAATAAAGCAGTAGACATTGCTTGAACACACGGATCGTCACAATCACACAGTCTGAAGCATGCAGGCAGGCTATAAACCTAGATGGTAGGCGTGAAAAGGAGAGTCTGGGGCACATATGGGGAAAATGGATATAGGTAAGTATCCAGCAAAAAGCTAGATATGCCATAAACAGGGAAAGGGGACAAATCAGGAATTGCAACAGCAGCTACTACAGCCCAACCCAACCATGTGATCACACAAGTTATCACTGGAGCGTAATGGCACAGGTTTAATTTAAATTACATAATGACAAACAAGTCAATGCAATAATCTCAAAAGTGTATAAACAGTTAATGCTCTCATAACCCTGTATAGATACCAACTAAAAATTATTTGGGTTTGGAGGTGATAGTTAGGATGTACAAGATATTTGCACTGCAAAGTACAAGCACAAAAAGAATTCAAAAGGTTTACAAGTTTTATCCTATAAGCAGAGAGGCACCAATAGCGCTTGGTCTCAGAGCAATCCTGGATCTTAAATTGATTAAACTAGTAATGACAATCAGAGATATCCCAGTTCTAGTGCCTCTAATACACACTAAAGTGCATGGCCTATTGGAAAAAAATATAGAGATGTATTTCATGAATTAGGGTTGCTTCCTGGTGAATACAAGATTTAAATTGGATACTACTATAAGCTTATAGTTCATGATCCATGGAAATCCTAGTTACACTTTAGACCAATTGGCTAAAGTGATTTTCAGATTGAAAGACTAGAGCATGATTAAAAATGAATGATCCAAGAAATGGATAATGTCCATGGAAGAAACATAGGGCAGAGTCTGTGCCGAGATCTATAAGTGTTTAACAAAGTAACTGAGGGAAACCATTATAAGATGCTTCTGTTTGAGGATCTAATGAGTAAGTAAGTTGACTTCAGCATATTGGATGCCAGAAATGGGTTCTGGTAGACATAATTTAACAAAGAAAGATCACCATTAACCACTCAATACCTCACAAGGAAGATTCACTATTTTTCAGTAATAAATGTTTCAAATGAAAGTGGACATGACATCTGCTAGTCTTCATAGTGTGGAAACAATTGTAAATGAGATATTGGTGTCTAATCACGTTCTTCCATGGAAGCTCAAATGCTCAAGTTATGCTCCAGAGACCTAGAGGGAAAAAAGGGTAGAGTTAAAAGTGGCCAAATGCATTGTCAGAACTATTGCTCTTAGTGACATTGTTTTTAGTAGAACAGAGAAAGAAGAAGCTAGATTGAAGTGGACTGAGGAAAAAGAACTAGAGGACAGGAATTTAAGAAATCAGGAATAGATAGTTTGCTCAAGGAGCTAGGAGGTAAATATAAGGAGGGATTAATATAGTAGTATGCAAGTCAAACAGGTTCAAGTGAGGGTCTCTGGGATCATGAGCATGTGTGTACTTGAATGCTGAGAGAAAGGACTGAAGATGAGGGAGTGATTGAAGGTGAGGGACAGAGTAAAAGATCAAAGAGAGCTGAGATGCGAGAAAATAGGGTCCGGTAGAAGAGCTAAGTAAAGGCAAAGAGTCAGTATGACATGAAGATTAAACCATCC
The DNA here is from genome assembly GCF_028017835.1 of Emys orbicularis. NCBI lineage: Eukaryota > Metazoa > Chordata > Testudines > Emydidae > Emys > Emys orbicularis. Next base: position 88,918,836 of record NC_088687.1, on the reverse strand, counting down.
TCACTCTCCTATTAGTTATTTCAGGAAATATTGAGGGCATGTTGGCAGGGTAATGATAGGACTGGTTGAAAAATGGGAATTTTTTTCAATAAAATATTCATTTTTGTCAAATTTTCAATCAGTTCTACTATTTATAGAAGGGTTTCACTCATGAAGAGACAGCTTTACTACCACCACCTAGTTCTGACATGCAGAACTCCCATTTATTCTAGAGTTGGATCACTCTATAGCAGACCATGTCAGTGGTGTTCAACTGTATAATGATTTTTGTGGTGCCAATGAAATGCTTATTGGTGGCTATGATGAGACTATCATAGTCACTTTTAATTCTGACCTAAAGCAGGTTTGAACTATAAGGTTAATTTATATATTCAGTTGTTTAAAACTTTAGATATTCCTGTAACATAAAAGTATTACATATATTTGCTATGTACTTATTCAGGCCATATGGGCTAATATGTGATGCTTCACTATGTTCCCCTCAGCCCCATGATCCTCTGATAGCTTCCCATATACCCCCCAATCCTCCCCCCCCCTTTTTTTGGCTTCCCATGATCCTTCTCCTTCAACTTTTATTTGATTGGCTATTTATGAACAAATAAAGTAAAGCTAGAGATAAACGATTCAGATTAAGTCCATACATTTCATCTGTACCAGCAAAGCACTGTCACTGCAAATTTTGTGTGTGTGTGTGTTTGTGTGAGAGAGAGAGAGAGATCCTAGTTACCTATCATCTCCTCTGCCATGGATTACCAACATGAAATAAATCTCAGGGTACGTCTATACTTACTTCCTGGTCCGGATGTAAACGATCGATCTTCTGGGATCGATCCCGGAAGTGCTTGCCGTCGACGCCGGTACTCCAGCTCAGCGAGAGGAGTACACGGCATCGACGGGGGAGCCTGCCTGCAGCGTCTGGACCCGCGGTAAGTTCGGACTAAGGTACTTCGAATTCAGCTACGTTATTAACGTAGCTGAATTTGCGTACCTTAGTCCGAAGTGGGGGGTTAGTGTGGACCAGGCCTCAGAAATATAACAGAAGTTATTTTTTGTTTATATTTAATGGCTTCTTCTGTTTTCTTTTTCAGGGTCAGTCCTTATTGAAGCTATTGCCTTAGCTGTGTTAGTCTGTATCCGCAAAAACAATGAGGAGTCCTTGTGGCACTTTAGAGACTAACACATTTATTTGGGTATAAGCTTTCGTGGGCTAAATAAATTTGTTAGTCTCTAAGGTACACAAGGACTCGTTGTTTATACTCCATATTAGAACTCAGAAGCATACACAACTAGACTTTTTGCCATTTTCTAAAATATTTTATACCTATTTTTAGTTCTGTTAAGAAGATTAGGTCCTTAATAATTGTTTTACTTGTTGTATGTTGTTAAGACCTGAGTGTCCAAAGTCACTTTCATGCCTTAAAGGGGGAATTAATATAGTATGAGAAATTAACCAAATTCAAAAGGCAAAGATTTAAAAAAATGAAATGGACCTTGTATTCATTTAAGTACTTCTTGCTGATAATATAAAGGGTGTCAGCTATAAACCTAGCTAGATATACCCAAGGTAAGGAAGGCTCATTTTAGGAGGCAAGAAGACCAGTATTGGCTAAAAACGTGGACAAGTGGTCCCATATGGATGGCATGACATTTTGTCCAGCCATTTCCAGTTAGAAACAAATCAATGTATGAAACAGAAGAATCAATGGATATTTTTCATGTCATTCATCTTAAGTATGGTAGCCTTTCTGGTTTGCCTAATTGTACTAAAGAACTAATGACAAATAATCATTGTTGTAAAATCAACGTGACTTGCCTTCTTTTCTCAGAGAGTTCTTGAATGCCTAGCAGCAATTTGTGCATAATAGACTAAAGATGCCCATTTCTGTAAATGAGTTCTTTAATGAGCCTTTGTTTCACAATTGACTAACACTTTTACTTGCATCTCCAAAACTCTGCAGTAGTTTGTGTACAACCTGGTATGAGCCAAAGGAGAGACCTCTAGTGTACCTATGCATTTTGATGGTGCAAGCGCCCAGAATTGATAAATAGAAATCATATTTGTTTTGTAAAATTACTTTCCGAAATACCAGGCTCAGTAAAGCAAGGCTTTCCAACATGCAGTGATAATGCTGAAATTTGTTTTCAAGAAAAGGCTTATCCTGTTGAGTGCTCAGTTTATTCTGCTCTTGCAATTTCCTTTACTGTCTCTGGAAAACAATGAGTGCAATAATAATCCTTTGTTACTTTCCCTCAGTAATGGCTCTACAGATTTTTTTTAAAATGCCAACCCTAAATTACACTTAGAAAATATTGGTATTTTTACACTATACAGATTTAGAGAGATGTTAGTCCTTGGTAGTCCAAAAGAGAAGAACATGATAGCATTCTTCAGTGGAAGGATTTATATTCTTTGCTGTTCTATCTGGAGTAGATGGTGGGAGATAAAGACCTTCAGCAGAAAACAGCTCATTGAATAATTGCTTCAGGCAGCATTTTAAATAAAATCAATTCAGAGAATAATGTCCTGTGCCATTTTTGTAGTCCAGCTGAAACTGGGTTTCATGTATTTGTATTAGGCAGTCATTTCCACCTGTCAGAACTAATTGAGCTATTGTTCCCCCTCATTAAGTATCCCTTTTGAACTTTTCAATTTTGAAAAACATTTATTCTCTAAATCAGTAAAGCAAGAGATAAGGAGTCCTGCCAAGTTATTACTAGGAGTGTGAGCTATGTCTACGATTTATATTTGTCTCCCTGGTTTTAGGGTTTGTTTTTAATTCTGGCTGTTTGGAATGTCATAGGGAGTTAGTGGAGATATACAAAAGAGAGGAGATCAGGTAAGCACAGTGGTTAGAGATGATAGGCGGCTTGTTTAAACTGCTGTGCTCTTGGACTTCCCACATCCTTTTGAATTCACAAGGGGCAATATCTAGATCAGAAACAACATTTTCAGTAGTCATTTAGCCCTTCCCAGGATTCTGTTTGGACCCAATGGTTATCTCCCACTGTTAGGACACATTTCCTTATCTTAGGCATTTGTGATATTTAGAGATACCAGCTTCTTACCCATACGGAGCCTCCAGCTAAACACAAACATAGTATTTTTATAAAACAACTCCCTGCTGGTACTCTGTATTAATTCTGAGATTGATCAAATATTAATAGTAAAATGCCAACTCTAGCTTCTGCACATTTCTTTCTTAATCCTCTGAGGTTTTTCTTTTAATCATAGCTTCCCAACTGTTTAATACGCTCAGTTCTTTTAAGATAAGTGAATGCAAAAACAATAGCATACCATGAAAATTGGGAAATAAAGCAGAGATACCACCATTCCAAAATGTTAAGAGTCCAGATCCTAGTCTAATTTGAGACAAGGACAGAACTCCTATTGACACTGGAAGGTTTCGGACACAACAATAACTCAACCAAGTTTCAAACATCCTAGATATTTGAAAGCACTAATGAAGTAACATTCATGTAGAAAAACTACATATGTGCAATGTGGCCAAATTGAAGTTTTGGAACTGCTTGATTTCTAAGTGTTTTATACCTCAGATTTAATGTTGTCCCGCTTCAATATTAGTTTTGAATTCACTTCCCCTTGTATTTTTATGTTATGAGATAAAAAAACAAAACAAGAAAATAGCTACTAAATTGCATTAAGATTGGATTGTGCCCTATGTTTGGGAAGGCATGGAGCTGCCCCAGTCAATAGGAAGATCCAGGAGATATTGTGTACATTGGCCATTAGATGTCTCAAATGCACGAGGGCTGTTGGACTGCCACACTGCCTTTCACAGAATCAGAAAAATGTAGGGCTGGGAAGGACCTCAAACTTACCAACTCCTACTCCATGCACAGTGGCAAGTCCAAGTAAACCTGACAGGTGGTTCTCCAACCTGTTTTTAAAATCCTCAAATGATGGGGATTCCATAACCTCTCTATTCCAGAGCTTAACTTCCCTTATAGTTAGAAAGTGTTTCCTAATATCTAACCTAAATCTGCCTTGCTGCAGATTGAGCCCATTACTTCTTGTCCTACCTTCAGCAGGCATACAGAACAATTGATCACAGTCCTCCCTACAGCAGCCTGATTATATCTGAAGACTGTTATTAGGTCCCTCTCAGCCCAATTTTTTTAACCTTTCCTCATAGATCAGGTTTTCTAAATCTTTATCATTTTTGTTGCTCTCCTCTAAACTCTCTCCAATTTGTCCACATCTTTCCTAAAATGTGGTGCCCAGAAATGGACACAGTAATCCAGCTGAGGTCTCCCCCCAGTGCCCAGGAGAGCAGGACAATTACCTCCTGTCTTACATACAACACTCCTGTTAATATATCCCAGAATATTAGCCTTTTTCGCAGTTGCATCACAATGTTGGATCACAAACTGAATTAGTCACTATAACCCCAGATCCTTTTCAGCAGCACCACCACCTAGCCAGTTATTCCTAATTTTGTGGTTATGCATTTGCTTTTTCATGCCTAAGTATAGTACTTTACACTTGTCTTTATTGAATTTCATCTTGTTGAATTCATACCAATTTTCCAATTTGTCAAAGTCATTTTGAATTCTAATCCTGTCCTCCAAAATACTTGCAAACCCTCCCAGCTTGGTGTCAGCTAACAATTTTATAAGCATACTCTCCATTCCATTATCCAAGTCATTAATGAAAATATGTAATAGTACTGGACCCAGGACTAACCCCTGCAAGAACTAGATATGTCTCCCAGTTTGACACCAAACTACTGATACCTAGGCATTGTAGATACTCATTGGTATTAGGCTATACAAATTGTCCAGACAGGAGGGAATGTCACAGCTATCTACCTGTCTCCTATGTAAATTAAGCATGATGGAATGATAAACAATAGAAGCCTAATTTACATAGAAATCATACAGGGGGATGGGAAGCCCACAGCAGGAAGGGGGAAATCACCTCTTGAAACAAGTTCATTGAATTTTGGAAGATATAAGTAAAAACAGAAGCCATCTTTGTCATCCACCACTAGACAGACACAAGAGGCCAGAGCAAGCTGAGAAATTTGTGTCCTTCAACCAAGGGAGATTTGAAGTCTCTGGAACTGAATATAGGTGAGAAACCTGCTTAGGCAAAGATCTTTCACCTAGGAAAACAAGAAAGCCAGCACCTTATACTTTTGTGGAAGGTCCTGATGGAGGGAAAGTCAGTCATGATTGGGAAGAAGAGTGACTGGTGTCAGAAACCATATTGAATAAAGCCTGTATCTTGCCAGATTAAACTTTAGACTTTTAGAAGAGTGGTTTTTGTTTTGTTTTACATGTAGCTATTTTCATTCTTTATACTTGATCTCACTTACTATATATATTTTGTTAATAGATTTATTTCATTTTTACCATAAACCAACTCAGTGCTGTATTTAAAGGGAAGGATGTATTTACCCCCCCGTTAGCTTAATAAGCTGTGATGAGTTTTTAAAAGGAACAATTGAACCTTATTACTTCTCTGAGCTGTCCAAGGGAGGGCTGGACACTTCAGGGCACATGGTTTTGTGGACATTTGGGACTGAGAGTGTGTTGGGGTCACTTTGCAAGTAGTAACCAACGCTAGTGATAGCCAGAGTGGCGCTGCTGGTGTCAGAGCTGCTGCATCATGATTGTTTAGCACTTGTGCTGGTAGGTTGGTTGTGAGTGGCCCAGATTGGGAGCTACAGCAGCAAAGCAGAGGCAGCTAGGGTTACAGGGCAGGCAGTGACGATTCCTCACTGGTCTGGGTTGCACCGCAACCAGAATGTAACAGACTCATACAATCTATTCTATGTTTTGGTCATTCTTATGCTTGACAGATAATGGTTTTATTATTCCGTTTGACCGCAGGGGAAGTGTTGACATAATAGCTGTGCTAATACAAGCCAGAAGGTTGATTTTGAGTCCAGCTTGCAAGGATCTACTAAATAAGGCTGTATGGGCTCAGAAAAATGAGCCAAATTTATCTATTTATTATCCTGGTGCAAAGCCATTGAAGTCACTCAAGCACTTTTAACAGTGGAGAATGTCCACAATAAATATTCAGCCATACTCCTTTGTTCAAAAATCAAACTGAGCTCTGTTTCGTGGTGATGTTTTCTAACTTGCCAGATCTTTGTCCCTTCTCTAGTCAGTGCATACCAATTGGGAGAAAGGGGTAAACAGTGAGGTAGCAAAGTCTGCAGATGATACTAAACTGCTCAAGATAGTTAAGACCAAAGCAGACTGTGAAGAACTTCAAAAAGATCTCACAAAACTAAGTGATTGGACAACAAAATGGCAAATGAAATTTAATGCGGATAAATGTAAACTAATGCACATTGGAAAAAATAACCCCAACTATACATACAATATGATGGGGGCTAATTTAGCTACAACTAATCAGGAAAGAGATCTTGGAGTCATCATGAATAGTTCTCTGAAGCCGTCCATGCAGTGTGCAGCAACAGTCAAAAGAGCGAACAGGATGTTAGGAATCATTAAAAAAGGGATAGAGAATAAGACAGAGAATATCTTATTGCCCTTATATAAATCCATGGTACGCCCACATCTTGAATACTGCGTACAGATGTGGTCTCCTCATCTCAAAAAAGATATACTGGCATTAGAAAAGGTTCAGAGAAGGGCAACTAAAATGATTAGGGGTTTGGAACGGGTCCCATATGAGGAGAGATTAAGGAGGCTAGGACTTTTCAGCTTGGGAAAGAGGAGACTAAGGAGGGATATGATAGAGGCATATAAAATCATGAGTGGTGTGGAGAAAGTGAATAAGGAAAAGTTATTTAGTTGTTCCCATAATATAAGAACTAGGGACCACCAAATGAAATTAATGGACAGCAGGTTTAAAACAAAGCAAAAAAAAGGAAGTTCTTCACACAGTGCACAGTCAACCTGTGGAACTCCTTGCCTGAGGAGGTTGTGAAGGCTAGGACTATACAGGGTTTAAAAGAGAACTAGATAAATTCATGGAGGTTAAGTCCATTAATGGCTATTAGCCAGGATGGGTAAGGAATGGTGTCCCTAGCCACTGTTTGTCAGAGGGTGGTGATGGACAGCAGGAGAGAGATCACTTGATCATTGCCTGTTAGGTTCACTTCCTCTGGGGCACCTGGCATTGGCCACTGTCGGTAGACAGGATACTGGGCTGGATGGACCTTTGGTCTGACCCAGTCTGGCCATTCTTATGTTCTTATGTTCAGTCAGTGCCAGTCCCACCATATCCTGAACTCTGCCTTGGCAATGGATATACAGACACAAAGCACCCTGACTACTTAATAGTCAGGCACACGTAAAGAAGGGTGTTTGATTTTTCTCATGGATATATAAACTAAAGCCACATTAGTGTGACAATTGTCAAAGTAAAAAAAGAGGTTCCAGGCCCAACAACTTTGACAGTGTCCCATTAATCAATTGTTTGGAAAAGGCAGAATAAAGTAAAATAAAGCTTCAGATTAGGAGGTCTGAATAACTGATGGAAGATGCCATGAACTGTGGCTACTTCCTAAATCCTCACCACTTTATATTCATTTAGGAGTAATTTTCCTGGGTAAGTGACTATGAACCAATTTGCCTGATGAGGAAAATACCTTTGAAGCAAATGGTACCAGGGAAGGGAGGTTTAAAATTATACTGCTGGCTGCCCAAATGACATGCTAATAGGACAGCTGGCCCCACTAGAGAGACTGAGAGCATCGCCAGCACAGCATAGTTTTTACTTCTAGAACTTCCTTTCTGTCAAGCATATGAATGTTGATTACCAAGTATATATCGGTCACTCTCTACAGTTAGATGGGCATCTCCCTGCTGTACCACAGCTGCTGCTACCGGTTTTCCTTTCCTTCCAATAAACGAAATGTCTTTTTGGGTGGAATCTATTTTCCACAAGTCTACTTATCTGCAACTTTAATACTGAAACCAAAAACAAATGAAAATAAGTATTGTATATTAATTGGCCTGGTTATATGTACGCTGTAAGATCACTTACTCCACTCCCGCTACTATCGAATATTTTGGGCTGGATGAGGCCCCACTGGAATACCAGCTTGTTCATTCCCCAGCAATATGGCAGGATTCTAATAAGCTACAGCACATATTTCAGTGGGATTGCAGCACTGTAGCTGAGAAGAAAAATTGGCTCTGATATCTCCACTAAATCATTTTGATAGTTATATTTTAACTGTAGGCAAATTTCTGCCTGTTAGTGTGTGTGGTCTGCAGTTGTGGAAGCAGCATGTCAATCTTCCGGCATAGTCTGGTGTTCAATAATCAAAGACTAATTGTTCGCTTAATTTCTCATAAACTGCTCCAGACATTACCCCTATAGCTAGTTTAAATTTGAGCAACGAAGATAATAATTTTAGAATAACTTCATACTATTATTTATTTTTACTACTGTAGCAACTAAGGACTTCAATCACAAAACAGGAGCCCACTGTACTAGGCACAGAACAAACAAATAATACAAAGATAGTCTCTTTCCCAGACAACTCACAATTCAGGATTCAGACAATATGCAAAAGGTAACTAAACAATAAAATGAGAGAAGGGAAATGGGAACATAATGGCAGAGGTAGGTGCATTTTCATAAATTAGTAATCACAGCAATCTAACTTGTTTGTAGATGATCACAAGCCTAGCCAATGTTTTAAAGTCCATATAACCAAAATGGTAGCCTTTTATCCACATGTGATAGTTTCAAGGTAGTGTTTTCCGAAGTACTCAGCATTGGTCTAACTCTGGTCCCTCTGAAGTCAATGATTAAATTGCCATCAACTTCAATTAGAAGGGTGCTAAGCCAACACGGAGCTCTTTTGAAAATCCAATGCTTGGAGAATTCGGTTTCATCACTGTTTCATCATTAGTTTTATAATCTTTCAAAAGGCAAAAATTAACAGAGATGAGCTTGTTTCATTAGAATATTTTGCCAAAGGATGGTTTCAGGCCTGGTTAGGTTGTTCTGCATAACCAGTCCATTTAAAAGAAATGAAAAAGAAAACCTGACTTCTGAGTTATGAAATGTCTTTGCTTACAGTGAAAAACATTTAATAAAATCAAATGAAATGATGGATTAGTGAATCTCTAACTCGGGAGGAAGCAAAGCATGAGGCAGACCACGAGGACACTGAAAATGTAGAAAGATAAGGAAAAATGAAAGCCTGGGTCTCTTTGTATGAGTCAGGTTAATTGTTTCCTTCAAAAATAATCACTTAATTTAATCAGTAAACTCAATAAAATGTATTTAATATATAAATCTAATTTAATGTTAACACACAGCACAGGAAAAATGTGTAACTACAGGGCTATTTCAAATGCATTGCATGGATAGCCAAGTTTATAATAAAGAGGCTTTTATCAAGACTAAATGGAGATATTCTAGGACACAAAATGATATCTGGCTTTTTTTTTTTTAAATGTATTGAATGATAGCTAAAACTGGCCTGCCTTTCATGTATACCCTGAGGCACACAAAGGATTAAGAAGAGTCAAGCTGGCCTGGGCTGACAGCATGAAAATTATTTTCTACCCCAAAGTAAAAATATTCAATATGTTACTTTTGTCTATTATACGACCTCATTTAGAGAAAATAAATCACTGAGACTTGGGTATTACAAAGATGTAGTAATCCTGAGTTTAGATGACTACAATATAATAGCCTACCACTCTAGCTGTGAAAATGTACTAGCAGTTGACAAAGTACAACCAAAGGAATAGGAGCCACAGTGACTAAGAAACTATTTTCTGCTCTCTAAAGAGTGTTATTTAATAATAAATAAGGCAAACAAAGGAACTTCTACAAAGGAAACATCACTGTCTATGAAAATCTTGACTGTAAACACTAAGCGGGGGGGGGGGGGGGAATCAAAGAAAATCAGCCTGCAAGAGAACAGCAGCAGTTTAAGCACTGTGGTACAGGAGTCATGAGGAGTTCAAGGTAAAGGGAAGGTCTCAGCAGTATCTCCTGTCATGGAGGATAACACGGTTGGCCTCTGACAAAGCAGGACAGTGGCAGGGCAAAGGGAACAATGGGATGAGACTCAGAATTCAGCCTATGACTGGTATTTGCATCTGTGCAGTCAATGTGAGGAGGAAATATGCCAGCCAGCCTGAGCTGACCTGTCAGCAGCACAGGGATGAAGTTTACAGAAATGTGAGATGTTTACTTCTGGATAGAATAGGTATAAGTGCTCTCCCCTTAAAAGAGAAGTAGGGGGGGGAAATGCCACTTTGCAATAAAGGAAAATAATATGCACATTAATAATAGTGCCATTACAAAGAGATGATAAGATAGACTTAGGTCAGGGGTCTCAAACTCCCAGCCCGAGAACCTCGGCAATGTGGCCCGGGGAGCTCCAGCAATTTTGGGGCCGGTCTTCCCCTTGGCCCCGCCTGCCGACCCCGGGTGCTCCCCCGGGCAATTTACAATGGCCCAGGGGCCCTCCCACCACCTGCAGCGCAGCAGAACTGAGCAGCGTCTGCCTGCTCGTTCCACGTGTCTGCCGGCCCCTCCCTGCGGCCCCGGGGCAGGGCGGGGCTGTGCCTCCACATGCTGCCTCTGCCCTGAGTGCCCCTGCGGCCAATGGAAAGCTGCGGGGGCGGTGCACGGGGGCCCCCCCCCCAGCCTACCTCACCCTGCCTTTGAGCCCCAAGGTAAGTGCCAATTCCCTCCCAGAGCCTGCACCCCCTCCCCACACCCCCCAGCCCGCAAACTCTCTCCCCCTTCTCATACACCCCCTCTGGCCTCCAAACTCCCTCCCAGAGCCTGCACCCCCACCCCCTCCTCCTGCATCCCCACCCCTTGCCCCAGCCCAGACCTGCACCCAGCACCCAAACTCCATCCCAGAGCCTGCACCCCAATCCTCTACCCCAGACCTCCTCCCCCACCCAAACTCCCTCCCAGAGCCTTAGGCAGGTGGGGGGCAGAATTTGGGGGGGCAGAGTTTTTTGGGGGGCCGAGTTCTGGGCAGCATGAGTGACACTATTGGCCCCGGGAGGATTTGAGGACTGGTACTGGCCCTAAGGTAAATTGAGTTTGAGACCCCTGACTTGGGTTGTTTCATATTAGTAGATGGTGAGTGATAGTAGAAAAACTGCTTCCAGAGATATTTGAACAGGGTATGAATGTTAGGCTGAGTGGACTGGCACAGCATTGAGCCTGATCCTCCTCTCCCTTAAACTGGCATAAATCCAAAGTAATCTCAATGAGGTTAAACCACTATAGGAGTCTGATCCAAAGCCCAGTTAAATCAGTGGAAGCCCTTCCATTGATATCAATGGGCACTGGATCAGACCCTATCTGAAAGAGAATCAGGCTCATTGCTATTATTAAGTCAGAAGCATAAACAAGATTAAATAAAAGGTGGTGAGACCAGTTAATCTGGAAATAGGGGAAATTGCCAGAATTGCAGGACCTTGGCAACTGTTTTAAAAGCAATGTACAGTAACACCTCACTTAAAGTCGTCCCGGTTAACGTTGTTTTGTTGCTGATCAATTAGGGAACATGCTAGTTTAAAGTTGTGCAATACTCCCTTCTAACGTCGTTTGGCAGCCGCCTGCTTTGTCCACCGCTTGCAGGAAGAGCAGCCCGTTGCAGCTAGCTGGTGGGGGCTTGGAACCAGGGTGGACCGGCAGCCCCCCTATCAGCTCCCCCAAGTTCCCTGTGCAGCAGCTGCCCAGCAGGCTAGCAATTGCAGCTGTCCCTCCCCCAACTGCCATGTGCTGCTCCTGCCCTCTGCCTTGGAGCTGCTCCCTGAGACTGCTGCTTGCTGTGCAGGGGGGGGGAGGAAGAAGGGGACTAATGTCAGGTGTCCCCCTCCCCCCTGCTCCTGCACCCCGCTTACCCCATCTTCCATAGAGCAGGGGGGACACATGACAGGGCTCAGGACAGAGGGAGCTTGCTGGCAGCAGCAACAGCTGGGGTCTCAGCAAGCTGATCTAATTAACAAGGCAGTGTACTTAAAGGGGAAATGCGAATCTCTGTCTCACACACACACAGTGTGTCTCTGTCTGCGATGCTCTCTCCCCTCCCTCCATTCCTGCTGCCTTGTAGACTGTGAGAGTTAACCCTTGGGGGCTCAGCCAATTGCTAGTTCATCATTTAGCAGTAAGGCATTCCCTGGAAAATATCCCACCCTATGACTCCTCCACCTCAACCAAGTTTCACAATCATCATCACTGTGTACCAGTATTAAATTATTTGTTTAAAACTTATAGTGTGCATGCGTGTGTATGTGTATATAGTCTTTTGTCTGGTGAAAAAAAATTCCCTGGAACCTGACCCCCTCATTTACATTAATTCTTATGGGGAAATTGGATTCACTTAACATCGTTTCGCTTGAAGTTGCATTTTTCAGGAACATAACTACAACGTTAAGTGAGGAGTTTCAGAGTAGCAGCCGTGTTAGTCTGTATCCGCAAAAATAACAGGAGTACTTGTGGCACCTTAGAGACTAACAAATTTATTAGAGCATAAGCTTTCGTGGGCTACAACCCACTTCTTCGGATGCATATAGAGTGAACCATATATTGAGGAGATATATATACACACACATACAGAGAGCATGAACAGGTGGGAGTTGTCTTACCAACTCTGAGAGGCCAATTAAGTAAGAGAAAAAAAACTTTTGAAGTGATAATCAAGATGGCTCAGTACAGACAGTTTGATAAGAAGCAAGTGTGAAAATACTTACAAGGGGAGATAGATTCAATGTTTGTAATGGCTCAGCCATTCCCAATCCCTATTTAGCCCTGAGTTGATTGTGTCTAGTTTGCATATCAATTCCAGCTCAGCAGTCTCTCCTTGGAGTCTGTTTTTGAAGTTTTTCTGTTTTAAGATAGCCACCCGCAGGTCTGTCAAAGAATGGCCAGACAGGTTAAAGTGTTCTCCCACTGGTTTTTGAGTATTATGATTCCTGATGTCAGATTTGTGTCCATTAATTCTTTTGCGTAGAGACTGTCCGGTTTGGCCAATGTACATGGCAGAGGGGCATTGCTGGCACATGATGGCATATATCACATTGGTAGATGTGCAGGTGAACGAGCCACCGATGGTATGGCTGATGTGATTAGGCCCTATGATGGTGTCACTTGAATAGATATGTGGACAGAGTTGGCATCGGGCTTTGTTACAAGGATAGGTTCCTGGGTCAGTGTTTTTGTTCAGTGATGTGTGGTTGCTGGTGAGTATTTGCTTTAGGTTGGGGGGTTGTCTGTAAGCGAGGACAGGTCTGTCTCCCAAGTGAGGAGTTACTGTATAAAATTAGAAGTAGACTTCAAGAAAGTATGTGTCTGGGACTGACTGATATTAGCTACCCAAGGGTGCATAAGGCAGCACAAGTTAAAAACGTAGTGTTGTGATGGGGAGAAATCTAGCACTAAAATCTAATGTGAAACTGAAAAATTGTCACTTTAAATGGCTTGGTTTTATGTCAGAGCTGATAAACAAGGTGAGGAGGTGAACTAGCAAAACGTTTAGACAAAAGCAGGGGTGCTGGAACAATTTTTATAGTGGGAGTGCTGAGAACCATTGGCTCAAACCCTATATAACGGAAACCACTTCAAGCCAGCGGGTGCAGCAGCACATCTAGTTCCAGCACCTATGGATAAAAGTGGGGAAATAATCATTTCTCAAAATTTTCTATGGAAGAATCCTATTTTGTCAAATATTTTCAATCCAAAAAATTTTATTTGAGAGTAAAATATTTTGATGTTTGGACATTCAGTTTTCTAATTAAATACTGAAATTTTCAATTGAAAGCAGACACTTCAAAAAAGATTTTGTTAGAACCATTTTTTCTTTGTTTGACAAACAGTTGCAATAGATAAATGTTGACCAGCCTTGGTTTATAGTTTAGTTCGTACCCGGTAGGCAATAAAGCAGACACCAAGCTAGAAAATCCCATTCTATCACTTCCAGACTGAGCATGGGACATAGCCTCTGTACTAAAAAAAAAAGCAGAAGACAGAAGTGTGAAGGAAACAGGGCAAGAGAGTGATATATGAGTGATCACAATAGCATATAGTCAGCTTTATGTTTTCAAAGCGCTCTATAAACATAATCAGTCCTCACAATTTGAGGCAGGTAAATTAGTTTCTCTGTTTTACAGAAGTGAATTGGTTTTCTCAAAATCACATAGGACATCCATGACAGACTAGCAAGAGTTTCTACCCCCATGTCTCTTCTTTCATCCAATACAATAAGGTGCTTCAGACTAACAGAGGAAACAGAATAACCAATCAAGAAATCCCTAGACATCCTGAGGAATTACTTTAGTCAAGAAATAGAAGTTGTCCATAAACTACAAGAAACTCCAGTAAATTTGGCAGAAATTACAATGCTAGATCCAACAAATTTTGCAGCATGATAGAATGCAATAACACCTCTCACAGCACTAGACAGCTGAAGCAGTAATATATTAACACATGAGTCATATGGGCCAACACACAAAGACAACAGTGAATGAGGGTAAGTATCAGGAGACGGGAAGCTAAAAAAGGATGCTTCGTTTTCATTTTGTTTGTCTCAGTCATTCATTTGTGGACCTCAAAACTAGGTGACTGGGCAACAAAATGGCAGATGAAATTCAATGTTGATAGATGCAAACGTAATCCCAACTATACATATAAAATGATGGGGTCCAAAGTAGCTGTTACCACTCAAGAAAGAGATCTTGGAGTCAATGTAGATAGTTCTCTATAAATTTCAGCTCAATAAATAGTAGCAGTGAAAAAGGCTAACAGAATATTTGGAACTATAAGGAAGGGGAGAGAAAATAAGACAGAAAACATCATATTGCCTCTATATAAATCCATTATATCCCCACATCTTGAATACTGTATGTAGATGTGGTCACCCCATCTCAAAAAATATATATCGGAATTGGAAAAGGTTCAGAAAAGGGCAACAAAAATGATTATGGTATGGAACGGCTGCCATATGAGGAGAGATTAAGAAGAATGGGACTTTTCAGCTTGGAAAAGAGACAAGTAAGGGGGGATATGATCGAGGTCTATAAAATCATGACTGATGTGGAGAAAGTAAATTAGTAAGTGTTATTTACTCCTTCTCATAACACAAGATCTAGGGGCCACCAAATGAAATTAATAGGCAGCAGATTTAAAATAAACAAAAGTAAGTATCTTTTCACAGAACACACAGTCAACCTGTGGAACTCCTTGCCAGAGAATGTTGTGAAGACCAAGACTGTAACAGGGTTCAAAAAGGAACTAGATAAATTCATGGAGGATAGGTCCATCAATGGCTATTAGCCAGGATGGGCAGGGATGGTGTCCCTAGCCTCTGTTTGCCAAAAGCTAGGAATGGGCGACAGGGGATAGATTACTTGATGATTACCTGTTCTGTTCAGTCCCTCTGGGGCACCTGGCATTGGCCACTGTTGGAAGACAGGATACTGGGCTAGATGGATCTTTGATCTGACCCAATATGGCCATTCTTATGAGCCACTGGATGATTCCCTGATTACCTGGACACTATGTTCAATGTTTTCTTAAAGATTTGCCTGTTTACCCCCTTCAGACCCAGTATAATAAGTAGCATTGATGGAGACAGATTTTTCCTTCTTGTCCTTGGAGGAAATGGGATGCCAGGAAAAGGGGAGGAACAACACGTATAGTGTCAGCCCAAAACCCGAAAATCATAATCCATCATTGAGCTGGAACAGAATGCAGCCTATCAATTAAAAAAAGATTTTAGCTAAACTGAAATTAATTGGAATTTAAGGATGAAGGATCAGTCAAGTTTAGTTAAAAATTATGTGCCAAATCCTCTTCTCCACTACCCCAGTGAAAATACATTGATGTCACTGGGGTTACAATAGTGTAGCTGAGAACAAAATTTGGGCCATTATTTTGTATCATCAAAATGTAGATTCTTCAAATTATGAAAGGCTTTAGTCTCTTCTCAATGCATATTACAATGCCCATAAAAATGTAAAGGATTTATGTGGGACAAAAAGTATCTCTGGGTATACAAATATTTTAAACTCTTGACCTTGAAGGTCCTTTTAGAAGTAATTATTTGTTTTAGCCATAATTAGAGAGCATAGATAAGCCCCAACTGTTTAACAGGATCTTAAAAATAATGTATAGCCGGAAAGCCTTTTTACTATAAAGGTAGGAAAGATTTATTTTATTTTATCAGGTATTATTTATTTTCTGTGTTTGTTTACTTGCTTGTAAAAGTTCAAACTCAATACGGGGGTTAAAAAGCTTAATTGTAGGGGCTGTGAAATGAATGTTTTCTAGTAGATTTTCTTACTTAAAATAACTTGAATGAGAGCATTTTCTTTAGGCCCTGATCTTCCAATATAATGCATAGGGGGAAGGGGGGGCACCCTGTGTTCATGCAGAGCCCTTTTTATTTCAGAGGGAGTCCAAATGGGTGCAGAGATCCAGCCTTGCACATCACATTGCAGGACCAAAACCTTCACTGACACGGGGCCCAATCCAGCTCCCACTGATGTTTAGAATGCTTGTGGGATTGAGTCTTAAATATTTGATGGTAGTTCTTCCAGGAAGCAGGAGTGGGAGTTGTGTGTTTTGCAGAGCAAAGCCACCTCCTAACAAATGTGATTATAGAAACCCAAAACGATTGTTTTAAAATTATTTTTAAAATATTTTTTCTTTATGAAAGCAAGGAATACTAACCAGAAAGAGAGGTTTCGATCACTTAGATTTGATTATACAACATGTCTGTGTTACAGAATCTTTTCCTAAGGAAGTAATGATCATTCAGAAATAATCAAAGGTAGCTTTGCCTAGATCAATCCTTATTAACAGTGTAAATCACTGTCCTTAGAGTCAATAAAATGTGTTAATTACACCTCAGGTTAACATTACATAAATTACAGTTTGACAGCTAAACCACATATAACATTAGTCTCTGTCAAATAAGATAGCCCCTCTTAGCAATACAGGCACTATCCAACTTATTGTAAAGTCAATGAGATTTCTGTCTATAATGTTGGTTTTGAACTAACCCTCCAATAATAGTCAACTGTATAGCTACATTTCCAGTTACTACCATCGTTTATTGCATTTTATTTTGCTGTATTAACTGCATCTTGCATGTATAAATGATTAGCTGTATATTTCTATTATTCAGATTTCAGTGGTTGTCTGAGGGCCAAAAGACAGGGGCTTGGGAAAGATTTCTTTCAGGATGTGGCCCCCATCAAGTATGGGTTGTAAATGTTTGATGATGTCCCATATGAGTTTTAGTGTGTGTGTGTGGGGGGGGGGGGGGTAGGTGACAGCTAAGGGCGTGTGATCAATAGGGTTTTTTCCCCCTGTATTGAAGCAAGTTCTCCTGGATATTTGGGTGGTCCATTCCATGATGTGATCTACTTCTCTGGTGGAGTGTCCTTGTTAAGTGAAAGTGGTTTTAAGTATATTTGTGTCTCTCTCCAGGACTCTCTCTTCAGAGCAAATTCTGTGGTATCTGACTACCTGGCTATAGGTAACAGATTCCTTGGTGCATCTGGGGTGGTTGCTGGATCTGTGGAGGTAAGTGGGGAGATCTGTGTGGGTTTTTTTCTATATAGTTGTTTATAGGGTTCCATTGCTGAAGCTGATCCCTGTGTCTGGGAAGTTGATGCTGGTGCAGGAGTGTTCTAGAGAGTGTTTGATGGATGGGTGATGGAATCAGGACTTGCAGCAGAGCCAGTCTTAGGCCAGCTGCATTTGTTAGGCTGCCCAGAAGTAGCCTCTCTGATTGGCACCGCTGCCTGATTGGTTGGAAGAATCAATAGATCGGTTCTTAAGCCCAGCAGCTGCAGCACCAATTCAGTGACTGTTCAAATTTGCCTTTGGTTGTGATAGCTCCTGTGCTTGCTTGTTCCCAGCCTTGCTCTTGCCCTTGCCCTGTTCCTGCTTTGGACTAAGTATTGCCCTGCCTTACTCCAGGCAACCTGGACCTGAGCCTCAGCTCCAATTCTTGACTTCTGACTTCAACTCTGATCCTGGGCTTTGGCATCTGGCCTCAGACTCCTGTTCTGACCATGGACTCTGATTCCCGACTACCAATTCCTGCTTTAGACCGGATTTCCACTAACCACTGGGCATGAGCCCCCCCCCCCCCCCCCCATGGCCTGGTCACTGACAGTAACAGGGGAATTGTAAACTTTTCAGCTCTTGCAGTCTTCTGAACTGTTGTAGTGTAGGAGTTGGCACTGCAGTCAGTGAGCCAGATGGCGATGTTCTGCTGGCACACCATTTCATAGTAGTAGTCGTCATTGTTCAGGTGCAAGAAGATTGGTCAAAAGCAGGAAAGGCCTGTTCTTTGATGTTGTGACATCCTTTCCCTAAGGTGATCAGTCTTGGAGACCCTGGAATGTCTGTGTTCCCTCAGGTGGATTGTTGATCTGAAAAGAGAAGCTTTTCAGCTTTACCCTTGATTCTTATGGTTTATGAATTTCACCTATTCCACCTTGCACCTTCCTCCAAGGACTTTGGACAAATCAGGCATGAGGACTACCTGGGAGCCATATAACTCAGTCAGTCAATTAGGTCATCATTAGCGAGTATCAGTTTGGAAAACGGGATCATTAGTGAGTTGAAAAAGTTATTTAAATAATCAATTTTAATATATTCAGTATTTTCCAAGTTACAGTGACTGGGGGCCTAACCCCCCCCCCCCCCCAAATAAAAAATCCAGACACTAAGGCCCACTTCTGAAGTACCAGCATAGTCTTATCTGTCCTATGTGCCTATTACAGGAGTGGGTGGATGAGGTTCTGTCACCCGCAATTTGCCGGGGGTCAGACTATATGATCAAGATGGTCTCTTCTTAATGTATAAGTGTTTTAAAAGACATTATGTCACCAGTTAATGGGAAAATCAATATAAAACCACCTATGAAAATAACTAATGGGAAAACCCTAGCACAACAAAGCCAGTAGCTCAAACACTTATCCATCAGCAAAATAAAAATTCAGATTTATGATACATTTAATTATCTCTACCGTCTCCTCTGCCAATCTAAAGACAAATGATTTTATTCTTGCAAACAAGGCAATTACAGCAACATTCCTCTTTTGCAATGGGCAACAGGTCAGATAATTATCTTCTGAAATCTAAGCCTCGACAGAGGAAAGTTATTTTAAAGCTCATCAAGAGGAAACTAATGTGAAATATAAAATTTTAAATATTAGAAAAAGCTTGTATGCTAATATGAGCTGTTATCACAAGGGGAGGGGAAAAGTGTTTCATTTCACCTTTTCCTTAGCCTTGAGCAAAAAAACCATAATTTAATCATTACTCTTGTGTTGTCTGTTAGTTCTCTTACATTGTCTATATTTTAAAACCAATCTAATATTGTAACTCAAGCAGCTCTGGCTCCTTTTCCCAATTTCCCTCCTCAATGCCTAATCCTGGATATTCCCGCTTCTGAATCCATCTTCCTACCCTGAGGGATTGTCTCAATTCTGAACAATTTGAGGGTGAAGTTCATATCCAAGCACAGAGGGACTGGAGCAAGGCAGCACATGAGCCTGTCAGTAGGACTGTACTGGTGGGGAAGCCACATTTGAGGTCTCTGCACTCCCTGCATGTCAATTTTGAAAAGGCCAAGAAAGAGACCCAGACTGGAAAGGAAACACTGGATCCACATTTGTGCAGATTCAATGGTCCAAACCCTCTGCATAGGTCTGTAAAGTGGCAGTGGCTATTACTCTAATCCATTAAATAAAAAATTGACCAGCTCTAGATTGAAATGGCATGTGGGCGAGGGCTGTACTGAAGCCACCATCCCTTGCCTTTGAAGGGATAAATTCCATCCTCCTACCCACAACACCCTATGACTGTCCCTGCACAAGGAACAAATCCATACAATAATTAGTGCAACAGTAACTAATATATGAAAAGAGCCCACTGTCAGATTTCTCATAATGACCGATTTGTTCTCAGGGAGATATTTCTTGGAAAATATTCTTGTATGTACATAGTCCAAAGAACCAGCTTATAACATAAGGCATTAAGTCCCATTTTACTTTTATCTATTATCTGATATAAATTGCTGATGCACTATCATCCGTGTCTTGCTCTAGTCTATGTCAAAAGCATAAAATTAGATTTTTGTGGTGAGCAGATCTCAGGGTATTTTAGGTTTTGTTTTTATTTTCTGAACTCCATATTTACTTTTGTTTCATATTCCCTTTGTCTGATGCCCTGCTAGCTGTTCTCAAACGTCTGTTACCTGCTTCCCTGGTTTGTCTTGTCATGCCGTCATTTATCTGTTGCCCAAAGACTCAGCCTTTCCAATAGCAGGCATTTGAAGAATCTCTGCTAAAGAAAATCTTTCGAGATTCAAATACTTTTGTAAATAAATCCATACTGACATTATTCCATAAATTGTTGGAAAGAATGATTTCACCGTCAATTTTCCATCATTTAAAATCTCAAGTTATTGATTGTAAGTTAAACAAGGGTCAGAGAATGACTCACTGCTTCTGCTCTGAGGAATGTTGCTTTCTGATGTTTCCTATAATTTTTAACAGCTTTTTGACATTAAATTATCACAGTATGAAGAATTGATGGCCATGTTTGTAGTGCTTTAGGGTTCATTTGTCAATGGACCACAGGATTTCAATGTGCATAACCCAGTGTATTTTGTGTACAACTCAGTTCCACAAGACTGCATTCTTCCTCATTTCACTCTACCTTTTAAGTACTATATAGTGACTCAGATATTTATTGTCACTGTTGGAGTGAGAAAAGAAGCCAGTTTTTAGCTTTTGTTGATTTCATTTTATTTAAATAAAGCTGTAGTGGTCTGGCGTTCAAAGTTGTGTACTCTGAATCCATGGTGCTACGGCCAGCACTGCTTTATGCTAGAGTGTGTCCCAGAATAGTAGTACTGTGGAAGGGTTTAGAGGTCCTCATTGAGCACAAAAGTCAGGGAGGTTAGGTCTTGCCTAATTCTCCTGCAAGTGGAGCATGAAGTATAGGAACATAGGAATGGAATGGACCTCCTGGGCCATAAAATCTAATCTCCTGCTATTACCTGAAACCTCATCATATAACCCCATTAATAAACTTATCAAACTTCACCTAAAAACTAGTTAAGTTGTTTGCCCCCTCTACTCCTACTCAAAGTTCATTCCACAACTTCACTCTTCTGATCACTGGAAGCCTTCTTCAGATTTCCAGCCTGAATTTATTCATTGGCCAGTTTTTACCCATTTGTTCTTTTGCCAATATTGTCATTTAGCTTAAATAGCTTTTCTCCTTCCCTGGGTTTTACTCGCAGATGTATTTTAGAGAGACCAATCAGTATTTTTTTTTTTAAGACTAAACAATCCAAGTGTTTAGTCTCTCATAAAATAAGCTCTTCATTCCCCTCCTCACCCTAGTAGCCCTTCTCCATACCTGTTCCAGCTTGAATTCCTTTCTTGAACATGGATGACCAGAGATGTACACAGTATTCCAAATGAGGTCTTACCAGTGCTCTATACCATGGCAGTAATGCTACCCTCTCTCTCTACTAGAAATACCTCACCTGATACACTTGCCTTTTTCACAGCCACATCACATTGGTGGCTTAGTCATCTTGCAATCAAACACTACAACTTTCTCCTCCTCCTCTGTGACTTCCAGCTGATACACCCTCAGCATATGAGAGACTAATAAGAATTTCTACCAGTGCATGACCTTGCATTTTCTACTATTAAATTTCATCTAATTTCTATTACTCCAATCCTCAAGGTCATCCAATTCTTCCAGTATAATGTTCCAAACCTCTCGTGTATTGACAATGACTCCCAAATTTGTCTCATCAGCACATTTCATTAGCACACTACTGCTTTTTGTACAAGTGTCATGACAATATTGAATTAAAATATTAAAATCAATCAGCCCCAAGACTGAGCCTTGAGGAACTTTACTAGTAACCTCCCTCCAGCCTGCTAGATCTCCTTTCAGCACAACCTGTTTTTTGTCTCCCCTTTAGCCAGTTCCTTACCCACTTAACAATTCTTGTACTGATTACCCAGCTGTCTTTTCCAGCTCAGCTAGTAATTTCCCATGTGATACCATGTCAAATGCTTTACTGAAGCCCAGATAGATTAAACCTACTGCACTTCTCTTGTCTAAGAAACCAGCTATTTTATCTAAGAAAGATATCATGTTAGTCTGGCACAATCTGCCTTTGGTAAATCTATGTTGCATTTTTTCCCAGTTTCCATTTACTTCCATGTTTCTATTTTTTCCCTTCAAAATTTGTTCTAATTCTCTGCATGTTATTGTGTTTGGACTAATGGCTCTGTAGTTGTCTGGATCATTTTTACCCCCTCTCATTATAGGTACTACATTTGCTATTGCCTAATCCACTGCTGATTTGATAGATTAAAAGTCCTTGCTACAGGACCTACAATTTCAAGTTCCAGTTCTTTCATTATTCTGTGATGGAGATTCTCTCATTGTGATGTTTTGGGGTTCAACG
This sequence comes from Emys orbicularis, assembly GCF_028017835.1. Classification (NCBI taxonomy): domain Eukaryota; kingdom Metazoa; phylum Chordata; order Testudines; family Emydidae; genus Emys; species Emys orbicularis. The sequence continues at coordinate 88,896,376 of NC_088687.1, read as the reverse complement.
CAGACCAGTGAGAGGTTGTGTCTCCACTTGCCCGCTACCCTGGGTGTTTTCAATGCTCTGCTGCTGTGGCTGGTCAAGCAAAGCCAGAAAATACATGTTTCTTTGTCTAGGGGAGACTGCACTTACGCATTGCTCGTTGAACACATTTTAAGAACACAATTCAAAAACATATCCATAATATCCCTCTTTGTATACACTTTATACATACACCAGGTGAGAATATTAATGATGAGCGAGTTATTAATTTTCCAGAGAATCGTAGAAATGTAGAACTGGAAGGAACCTTGATAAGTCAGCTAGTCCAGTCCCCTACATTGAGGCAGAACTAAGTATTATCTAGACGAGTGGTTCTCAACCTATTTACCATTGTGGGCCACATATGAAGCTCTCTGTGTGTTGTGTGGGCCACATCCACACAATATATATACACACTACCTGTATGACCCTGAGGATGTCACATGGGCTGCAGCTGTGTGCTGATTGGGCCTCAAGCAGCCTGCAGGTTGAGAAACACTCATCTATACCATCCCTGCCAGATATTTGTCTAACTTGTTCTTTAAAACCTCCAATGACAGAGATTCCACAACCTCCCTAACTAATTTGTTCCATTGCTTAAGTACCTTTACAGTTAGGAAGTTTTTCCTAATGTCAAACCTACCTCTCCCTTGTTTCAATTTAAGCCCATTACATCTTGTCCTGTCCTCAATGGTTAAGGAACAATTTATCATCCTCCTATTTATAACCACCTTTTGTTTACTTGAAGACTATTATCATGTGTCTTTCCATCCCCCACCTGTCTTCTCTTCTCCAGACTAAATAAAAACATTTTTTCCTAATATTTCCTCATAAGTTAAAGGTCTAGACCTCCAATCATTTCCTAGAAGTTTAGACCTCTAATCATTTTTATTGTTCTCCTCTAGACTTTCTCCAATTTGTCCACATCTTTCCCAAAGTGTGGAGCCCAGAACTATACACAATACTCCAGCTGAGGTATTATCAGTCCTGAGTAGAGTGGAAGAATTACTTCACGCATCTTGCTTACAACACTCATGCTAATTCACCCCAGAATAAAAGTTAGCTTATTTTGCAACAGTATTACATTGACTCATTTAGTTCGTGATCTACTGTAATGCCCAGATCCTTTTCTGCAGTATTCCTTCCAAGGCAGTCATTTCTAATTTTGTACTGTTAAATTGATTATTGCTTTTTAAGTGTAGTACTTTGCATTTGTTCTTATTGAATTTAATTCTATTTAATTCAGACCAGTTTGTCAAGATCATTTTGAATTCTAATCGTGTCCTCCAAAGCACTTGCAAACTCTCCCAGCTTGATATAATTTGCAAATGTTGTAAGTATACTTTCTATGCCACTATCCAAATCATGCCCCTTTCAACTTGACTGTGATAACTGATAACTACTCTGAGTATGGTTTCCCAACCAGTTTTGTACCCACCTTATAGCAGGTTTGTCTATGCTATATTTCCCTAGTTTGTTTGAGATGGTCCTGTGAGACAATATAAAAAGCCTTATTAAAGCTGAGATATATCACATCTACTTCTTCCCCCATCCAAAAGGTTTGTTACCCTGTCAAAGAAGGATATTAGGTTGGTTTGAGATGACTTGTTCTTGACAAATCCATGTTGACTGTTACTTATCACCTTATTATTTTCTAGGTGCTTACAAACAAATAGTTTGACTATTTGTTCCATTATCTTTCCAGGTACTAAAGTTGAGATGACTGGTCTATAATTCCCTGGGTTGTCCTTATTCCCCTTGTTATAGATAGGCACTATATTTGCCCTCTTCCAGAGCTTTGGAATCTCTCCCATTCCACAAGTTCTCAAAGATAATTGCTAATGGATCAGTGATCTCTTCAGCCAGTTTCTTAAATATTCTAGGATGTATTTAGTCAGGCCCTGCCAATCTGAAGACATCCAACTTGTTCTTTCCCTATTTTAACCTCAGATCTTACCCCATTTACACTGATGTTCACTATGTTAGTTGTCAGATCACTGCTAACCATTTTGGTGAAAACTGAAACAGAAAAGGCATTTAACATTTTGGCCAGTTCTGTGTTTTGTTGTTTTCTTTCCCTCCTCATTGAGTAACAGGTCTACCCTGTCCTTGGTCTTCCTATTGTTTCTACTACATTAAACTAGCTAGGGACATAAAGGGTAATCTCATTTTGTGCCTTGGCCTTTCTAATTTTGTCCTTACATACTTGGGGTTTGTGGTTTTGGTGGGGGGGTTTTATTCATCCTTAATAATTTGACCTAGTTTGTATAAGTTTCAGATAATTGAAGATCTCCTGGTTAAGGTACATTACCATGCTTCCTATCTGTACTATGCATTGGGCTAGCTTGCCTTTAATAATGTCTATCTTAAAAAAATAAAGAAAGAAAAAAAAAAGAAAAAGCCACCTCTCCTGAACCCTTTTTTCCCCTTAGACTTGCTTCCCAGGGATCTTGCCTCCGATTCTGAGATTTCCAAAATTTACCTTCTGAAGTCCACTGACTGTATTCTACTGTTTTCCTTCCTGCCATTCCTTAGTATCATGAATTAATCATTACATGATCACTTTCACTCAAACTAACTTCCACCTTCACATTCCCAACCAGTTCCTCAAAGTTGTCTCCATGTATTCCAAGAACTTGTTGGATAATCTGTGCCCTGCTGTATTATTTTCCCAGCTGATGTTTGGGAAGTTGAAGTCCCACATCATCACCAAGTCCTGTGCTTTGGATGATTTTGTTAGTTTTAAAAAAGCCTCATCCACCTCTTCTTCCTGGTTTGGTGGTCTACACAAGGCCATCACCTATCATGACATAACCCTTGTTTTTTACCTCTTTTATCATTACCCAGAGACTTTCAACATGTCTGACTCCCACTTCTATCTCAACCCCAGTGCAACTGTATACATCTTTTATATACAAGGCAACACCTTCTACCTTTTTCCCCCTGCCTATCCTTCCTGAACCAGCTCTATGCTTCTATGCCAATATAATATATTACATGCCATATTTTGGGTATATCTCATGACAGTGTGTTAGGTAAAATGAGTATGTCAGTCCTGACAAGAGTTGTTCACACAGAATAGTGAACCACCAATGGGCCCCTGTGTCACATCGGTCTCCCTGAATTGATCACATTAAGGTATTTGAGTTTTGCTTTCACCTCAGATGTGGTAATTTCCATTTCTATAAACCCATTCCCATTAGCCATCCTGCCTTGTTTCCCCATATTCTACATCATCTTTATTGAAAACAGAGGCAAAGTATTCATTTAATTTTGAGCCATACTTAGATTATCCTTAATCTCTACGATATCCTCACTGTATAGCGACCCCACTTCTTTTCCTGTTCTCTCTTTATTTATATGGCTAAAGAATATTTTACTACTTGTTTTAATTTCCTTTGTAAAATCTAACTCATCTTAACTTTTTTTTGGCAAGTCTCACTTTATCACTTCATCTTCTGAATTCCACAATGTAACTGTCTTTGCTGATCAGTCCCTTCTTCCATTCCATTTCTTTTCAATCTATATCAGAGAAGTTAAAGTCTCCCATAATGATAAAATTCCCAGTACAATTTCTCTCTCTAATAATAATAAAAAGAGCTCTAGTCAGATCAAAATCCAACTGTGGAGGCCTACAGCAGATCCTTAATGCTACTCCATTAGAACCTCTTTTACAATCCTTCCGCAGCATGATTTTGACCCAAACCAATTTTCACCACCAACTAAGACTAGTCAAAAGCAACAAAGAGTCCTGTGGCACTTCAAAGACTAACAGATGTATTGGAGCATAAGTTTTCGTGAGTGAATACCCACTTCGTCAGACGCATGTAATGGAAATTTCCAGAGGCAGGTATAAATATGCAGGCAAGAATCAGTCTGGAGATAACGAGGTTAGTTCAATCAGGGAGGATGAGGCCCTCTTCTAGCAGTTGAGGTATGAACACCAAGGGAGGAGAAACTGCTTTTGTAGTTGGCTAGCCATTCACAGTCTTTGTTTACTCCTGATCTGATGGTGTCAAATTTGCAAATGAACTGAAGCTCAGCAGTTTCTCTTTGAAGTCTGGTCCTGAAGTTTTTTTGCTGTAAGATGGCTACCTTTACATCTGCTATTGTGTGCCCAGGGAGGTTGAAGTGTTCTCCTACAAGTTTTTGTATATTGCCATTGGCCATATACAAAAACTTGTAGGAGAACACTTCAACCTCCCTGGCCACACAATAGCAGATGTAAAGGTAGCCATCTTACAGCAAAAAAACTTCAGGACCAGACTTCAAAGAGAAACTGCTGAGCTTCAGTTCATTTGCAAATTCCTCTGATACGAAGACTAGTCAACTATTTACCCAAGGACAAGAATGCTGCAAGCTGTGGAAATTCCCAGACTGTTTGCTGACAGGTCTCTGAAATGTTTGGAAAAGAATGGAGAGGCTGCTATTCTTCTCAAGCTCTAGAGTCCAGGTGACACACACTACATATTATGATCACTCTATAAAGACTGAGAAGTCATCTCTGAGAGAAGATCAGAGGGGGAATATGTTTGTGTGCACACTAAAATATAGAAGTGTAGATATTATGGTGAAACTTCTCTGTGAATATATGTAACAGCAACGCTGATGGTGGAGGGGAGTTAGTATAAGGAACACCAGTAGATTTACTGCCTAACAGCTGTTTTAAAGTTGTAAATAATATTTGCAATACTATGAATAATGTTTTATACCATTTACAAAATTTGTGTGCATTAAAAATGTTTGTTTGTACTAAAACTCTTTGGTTCTCTCGGTCTTTGAAGTTGACTGACATCTATTGATTTTACATCCAATAGCCCTGAGGTTTAACTCTGTCTGACACTATCTGAAAGAGAATACCGGCCTATGCCCAGCTACACTCATTGTACTACCTTAAATTCATTAATGTTTGTGAAGAATTATCTTCACAACACCCTAATGAAGTGAGGCGGTATTATCTTCATCGTACATATGGGGAACTAAGGCACAAAATTAAAGTCAATTGTCAAAAGTATCAACACATTTTGGGTGCCCAGTTTAAGATACTCTGATTTTTCAGAGTAGGTAGCATTTTATAGCACTTTATAAGATCAGAGCATAGCTCCTATTGACCTCAGTTGAAGCTGAGAATGGTCAGCACCTGCAAATGAGAACACAAGTGACTTACATTGGGCAACCAGAAAGTGGGGTATACACAGGGGCCACCTGTGAAAAATTTGATTTAAGTGATTTGCCCATCATGACATAGGAACTCTGTGACAAGGGAGGGATAGATCCAATTCTCCAGGGTAGAATTCAACTGCCTTAACCACGAAACCATCCTCTCTCTTTCTGCATTCACTGTACAGTATTGTTCTCTACAGCATATTTTCTAGTGCTTGTAAAAATACTGTTCACTGCCTCATTCATCACACACCCTCCAACTTCTGCAACAAATGAGGCAAGGGTCCTACAAATAACCCTCCTTCACTACACAACCCCAATTCATTCCCAGAGCACAGTCTGCCCTGTGCACTGAATGAGGCAGGAGTCCTATTGACAAAAATATGAAATCATGTAATTTAAAAATGTTTCATAATGCATATATGCAAGGGGGCAAATTAAGGTTGACTTAAGTGCTTGATTCAGCAGACTTAACATTCTTTTACTGTAGTGGGGGGGGGGGGTTCATGAAATTTCCTACTTTAAAAAAATTGAAAACTCCAAAAAAAAAACCCACCTTTCATTATGGGGAACCAAACTGACTCCTCACATGGGACCATCAGCAGATTTGGAATCTCTAGATCTATGGACCTCTACCATGTAACCTTAACAGAGTATGTGGTAGCAATGGAAAGCTGTTATTTTCTAAGGGATGGAGATCCGTTGACAATACGTTTCACAGCCATTTGCTGACAGTAAAGGAATGTTGAGACACAGCAGTGCTGGGTTCAATTCCAGGTCTGTAGGTGAGTGTGCTCTGGTGGTTACAGAAACTTCTGTCTCTGCCCCTCCATCCTTGCCTCTCCCTGTCCCCTTCCACTGCCCATGTGTCAGTGTTTCTGAAATGTAATCTGTTCATAATTTCTGATTAATGGAAAAAATTTTAAAAATAATTTTGTTCCAAATTTGAATGAAACCAAATTTCAAAATATCAGTTTCTCATTTATTAAAAATTCTGAGTTTCACCTAGCTCTAAGCAGGTTATTTCTCTTTTCCCTCCATGCCTCCTCTTCACCTCCTTACCCGCTGGTGAGACAGACTCTGACAACCAGGAGCAGTAAGTGAAGGGGTAAAACCTACGCAGCCCCTGGTTGAAGCATGGTCAGTTGCTCTGTGGGCATGGCCTGTGTGCAGTCCAGTCAGCACATAGGAGCTGTGAGGTGCTGCAGCATGCTCAGTACAATTGAAATATTTGGAGAATTTAACTGCTAAACTCTAACAGGTCTCTATTGAGCATGTGCAAATTGAGATGATTCAAAAACTCACAAGTTGGCCACATTTGGAAGACTTTTCACAGGGACAGCAAAAGACACATTCCTGATATAAGGGCAACCCCCGCTTCCAACTTTAAAGTGCAAGCTCCAAAGCATGGAAGTGCTAACACTTGTCAATGAAACAACTGTAGGGTTGTTGTTTTAATATGTGCAAAACATTTTTTCCAAATCTGTCTTGGATATGACTGAACCCTTTTAGTTGAAAATTTACAAGAAAAATAATAAGCCTAAAACACACACATAGCATGGAACATTTCAGCCCAAATGGATTAAATTTGGCAGAGCTATAAGCAACTGAAAACAGGGTCTTATCTGGGAAAAGTGTAAGGCAACCTTAACTACAGGCATCACTACCTGGAGCAGTTATGTCTTACTTTTATCATATAGTGTTTAGTGCAGCTGCTTCTCATTTAGAGCTGGGCAAATACCTAAAAATATAAAGGCTGTTTTTTTTCTGTAGCAGCACACACAGCTCTAACTGAAGTCAATAGGAAGTGTGAATGCTTAGCACCTTCGGGGAAAAAATCAGCTGTTTATTCACTTCAATTGCATATGTGCCTGGTCTGCTCTCAAAGTGAATATTCTAGCAAATGAATTAAGTGGCATAGATGTTTGCAGAAACAGAGTATTTTAATACTCAGAACAAATTTTGATTTCAAATATGAGGTTTTCTACCCAAAAACTAACTTCAAGCCTTATAGTTATCCAGTCAGGGAACAGAAAATACCACATGACCTATGTGTCTAACCAAAACTAACTCTCACCGCTTAAATATTGAACCCTTACAATTAACTGTTCACATAAAGACCTGCAGACCAAGTGTGATCCCAGGAATAATTTTCAATGAGGAATAAACTTCAGAAAATCATAAGATATTCACAGAGAATTCAAGAGAGAGGCTAAATATGTTAAATAACTTGTTCACTACACGTTATTTGCACAGCAATTACAACAAAGGAATTTTACAATGAGAACATATGAAGAGGGGGCCTGAGAGCATGAAGAGCTGTTAATAAAGTGCCTGTATGGGGAGCTGGCTGGCAGTTTTACTAACTATAAGCAAACTGGGCGCTGAGTCACATTTCAAAATGGGAGAGGAAATCACAGACACCGACAGACAGCTCCAGAGAGCTGGTGTGACAGCAGCAAAATCAACCACGTCTGAGAGAGATGAGGAAGAAGTAGAGCAATGAAAGGGGACTATGGGCCTGAACCAACTCCCATCAAACTCAATGGAGAGACTGCCGTTGACTTGCATGGGACCTGGATTGTGCCCCAGACTACCTAAGTGAAACCAGCACATATGATTTGTTATTTCCTAAGGATAACCCTTTCCAGAATCCTGACCAGGACACTGGAACAACTAAAGACACGATCACTCCCAGAAAATCCATCCCAACTTTTACACTGAGAACAGTGCATGCTGGGACTCTGAAATTAGTCAGTGCTGCTAGTCTAAGGTATGATCCCCAATACCATAGCATATGAGCATCTTACAATATTTAATGTGTTTCTCCTAACACACATCCCGGTGAGGTAGAGATGCATTATTATCCCCATTTTACAGATGGTACAGAGAGAGTAAGTGCCATATGCAAGGTCACACAAAGTCTGTGGCCCAGCAGGGAACTGAATCCCCATTTCAAATCCTGGTTAACACCCTACCACTGGACCATCCTCCCTCTCATACTGTGTAAATGCCCCTATAAAGCAGACATGATCAAAGCTCAAAATGTGTGTACCTCAGTGTTAAATGTAGCTACCTCAATTTAAGGAGCTCCCCATTAACCTGGGACACAGCATTTGTATTGGGAACTTCTTTATAGGCAGCAATGCATCCTTTCGTTCATGCTGATTAGCTCAGTGCTATCAAACACCCCTGAACAAAATAAAAATGATGTTGGCATAAGCACAGGGAGTTTTGTTTAGTGGGCATTTTGTCCAGAAAGCTATAAAATACCTAAAATGAGGTCCAGGGAAAGAACAAACCTCCCCAGCCATTACTATCAAGGAAGTATAAGTGGAGCTGAAATGTGTAATATTGAATGTTGCTAGGTTATTGCACAGAAGAAATAATGAGAATACCAGGCAACGTGCATACTGTACTCAGTGCTATCTAAAAAAAATAAAAAGTATTTCAGATTACTTTAAATACCAAAAAAAGTCTTCCCTCTTTATTGCTATCAGTTTTCAAAACAATTTGTATTGTAATTAAGCTATTTTTGGCCAACAGGTTATCAACATGCCTTTGAAACTTTGAGAACTGCATGTTTTCCTCAAGCTCTAATGCAAAACAACCTGAACCAATTTATCTAGAATTCTGGAAAGAAAATAATTTTAAAAATAAATATCTAGATTCATAGCCTGTGAATTCAGCTTATTATAATGTTAAAAGACCAAACGCCAGATCCCTGAATGGATGACTTGGTGGAGCTACACCTGTAGAGGACCTGGCCAAGACTCTAAAAATAGAGAAGAACATAATGGAATCACAAAAAACCTGAGATGCAAAAGACCTACTTGGTATGTCAAGTTTACATTTACATCCCTATACCTGTACAGTATTGTTCTCTACAGCATATTTTCTAGTGCTTGTAAAAATACTGTGCATACTTTCAGTATAGCAGTAGTAATCAATACTTTTATAATCTTTAATCATGTTCTTTTAATTTTTGTATAGGAATACCGATGAAGGAGAGAACGTCACATAAAAGGGAAAATTAACACAGAAGTGTGTTGCAGAGAATGAAAACAAAACAGTCACCTCCGCTGCCTATTTGCTCCATATTACAGTTTACATACAAATACTTTGCATTTCCAAAGATAAAATCATACTGAAATTAAATACAGTTAAGGAAACAAGTTACCTCTCTACTATAAATGCAGAGGAAGAAAATGTAAAAGCATTCTGACTCCCTCTGCTGGAACAGATTTTTTTTACGGTGTAAAAAGGCTGTTCTAATTATAAGGCTCTCTTCTCACCAGATTCTCAGTTAGATTGGAGAATATCACTCTAAAAATCACTCTCTGCTTTGCCCTAATAAAAGAAAATATGAAAACAAGTTTTATTAGAGGGACATCTACTGGCCAACTTGTCAGAAGAACGACTTAAAAGTGAAGAAGAGTTAAACAGTAAAACCAGAAATGTTGAAAACTACTGTATATGAGACAATAGCTACATATTACAGTGAAAAAACAGAGTACATGAGAAAAATTAATTATCAGTAGTTTACAGAAGATACTGTATGACATTTGTACTGCTTTCATTGTCAAACCTATATGGCTTTTGCAACTTGTAACTGTCAGGTAAGAAGCAGTGAAGGTAAAAAAAATGAAAACTCAATAACAGAGTTTGAAGAATTTTAAACAATACCAGATGTTTAAACTGACAAAACAGAAAGTACTATTATTATCACAATTAAGAAATAGATGTATATAAAATAAAGTGAGTGGCCCTTTTTTGTTCTTACCTGAGAAACCTGCTCCTTCCCAGGGGTGGCTCTATGTTTTTTGCCGCCCCAAGCACGGCAGTCAGGCGGCCTTCGGTGGCATGCCTGCGGGCGGTCCACTGGTCATGCGGATTCAGCGGCGTTTCTGCGGGAATTGCTGCCAAAGCTGCGGGACCAGCGGACCTCCCGCAGGCATGCCGCCGAAGCTGCCTGACTACCGCCCTCACAGCGACCGGCACGCCGCCCCCCGCGGCTTGCTGCCCCAGGCACACGCTTGCTGCGCTGGTGCCTGGAGCCGCCCCTGCTCCTTCCCCTGATTAGCAAACTTGGTGATAAAAGTTGGGAAGTTCCTTTCTCTTCTTCCCTCAGATGCAAAATACCCATTTCCACCCATCTGAGAAGATTTCATAAAAAAAGTTTAAAAGAGCTGTGCTCTCCTAGTGCTTTTCCAAGCTGACTGCAACTTTTAGACAATTTTCTCTGGGTGAATGCTTATCTCCAAACCACTGGAATGGTGATGTTGATATCTGCAAGCTGCAATTATCAAATGTGAATTTATGTAATTCTTGTTAGCAAAATAACTTGAGGTATTTAGGAATCTGACAAAAACCCTATGGATATACTGTGCACAAATCTCTTGAGGTAAGATTCTCCCCTCTTACCTATGTTCAGTGCTTTACTCGGCGTGCAGTCCTATTTATTACAATGAGATTACTTTCATATTAAAGGTACTACGGTGAAAGAATCTGGCCCTTAGAACGTTAAAGTCCTTGAAAGTACAAAGTGACTTCAAGTGAGGAATAAATAGCAGGGAAAGATGAACTCTTAATAATGAAGATCTTGCTTTCATGCAAATGTGTCTAGCAACAAATGAGGAAAAAAGAAACAGAAAATTACAGATAAACATAATGGACTTTAAAGAGCATAGTTTTTCAAGTTTTTCATGAGATGTGAGTGAGTCTTTTAAGCGCTTCTTTTCCCTGTGATGACCATCTTGCATCTTATTGGGACTTATTGGACGAGCAAGCAAGAAAAACACAAATTCATTAAAAAATAAATTAACAAATCAATATACCAATCCGCAATAAGAGAGAAACACAGGCATAGGATTAAAAGGGATCTCCTGAAACACCAAGTCCCATCCTCTGCTGTCACAGACAATCCTGTCATATCCTCTTCAGAAATTTATCAGGCTCCATCTAAAAAAAATAGTTAGGTTGTTTGCCCCTATTACTCAGATTACAAGACTGTTCCAGTACCTAACTTCTCTTCTAATTTCCAGCCTAAATTTATTCATGAACAATTTATACCCATTTGTTCTTGTGCCAAAATTGTCCTTTAGCTTAAATAGCTCTTCTCCCTCCATGGAGTCTCCTGCCATGATGCATTAATAGAAAGTAATCATATCCTCTCTCAGCTTTCATTTGGCTAGACTAAACAAGCCGAACTCTTAATCTCCTCTTATAAGAAAGGCTCTTCATTTCTCATATGATCCTAGAAACACTTCTGTGTACGTGTACCAGTTTGAATTCCTCTTTCTTGAACATGGGTGACCAGAATTCTATGCAGTATTTCGAACAAGGTCTTATCAGGTCTTATCAGTATTTCGAACAAGGCCTTGTACAATAGCATTAGTACAGCATTATCTAGTGGAAATACCTCACTTGATACATCATCCTTTTTCATAGCCACATCATGTTGTGGTTCAGACATTCTACAAATCAACTAATACCCCCAGGTCTTTCTGCTCCTCCTCTATCAACTCCAACAGATGCACCCTCAGCATATAGTAGGAATTCTTGTTATTAGTTTCTAAGTCCATGACCTTGCATTTTGTACTATTAAATTTCATCTCATTTCTATTACTCCAATCCTCAAAGTTATCACACTCTTCCTGTATAATATTCCGATCCTCCTGTGTATTGACGATGCCTCCCAACTTTGTCCCATCAGCAGATTTCATTAGCACACTCCTACTTTTTGTACCAAAGTAATTAATGACAATATTAAAATTAGATCAGTCCCAAGACTGAGCCCTCAGGAATTCCAGTAGGAACCTCCCTCCAGCCTGATAGTTCTCTTTTTTCCCCTTAGCCAGTTCCTAACACACCTTACAATACTTGTAATAATCTCCATCTTTTCCAGCTCAGCTAATAATTTCCCATGTGGTACCATGTCAAATACTTGACTGAAGTCCAGACAGAATAACTCTACCACATATCCCTTGTCTGATAAATCAATTATCTTATCGAAGAAAGATATCAGGTTAGTCTGGCATGATCTACAGTTGGTAAACCCAGTTTGCATTTTATCCCATTTTCCATATCTTCATTTTTCTCTTCAAAATTTGTTCTAAATCCCTACATACTACTGATGGATCTGTAGTCATCAGGATCACTTTTTCCCCCTTTCTTAAATATAGGTACTACATTATAGGAGAATAGCAAATATATCACTGCTGATTTAATAAATATTCTTGCCACCAGATCTGCAATTTCATGAGACGTTCTTTCATTATTCTTGGGGGGAAACTATCTCATCCCCCTGACTTGAGCTCATTAAACTCTGTGCTTCACTTTCACTTCAAATGTGGTAACTTCCATTTCTATACACTTATTCCCATTAGCCATCCTGCCTGGTCCTCCACATTATGTTATTCTTATTGAAAATTGAAGAAAAGTATTCATTTAGTTTTGGGGACATACTTAAATTATTCTTAATCCCTATCCCATCATCACTGGATAGTTACCCTCACTTCTTTTCTTGTTCTCTTTTTATTTGTATGTCTAAAGAACTTATTATTTGTTTTACTTTCCTTTGGAAAGTCTAACTCAACTGGCCTTTTTTTGCAAATCACATTTTATCCTTTCATTTTCCCACCTCCAAGATGTAGCTTTCTTAGCTGATCAATCCTTCTTTCATTCCTTGTAGGCTCTCTGCTTGCCCTTAATATCCTTTTTTAAGTGGTTATTCATCTAGTTAGGTATGGAGCCCGTCCCTAACAGTTTTTTCCCCTTCCAGGGATGCAAATTCCAGATAGATTTTGCACGTTTAAGTTAAAGAAATTCCAAGCCTTCTCCACATTCGAGTCCCTGAGCTCCTCAGTCCAGTGATCTTCACTAACTAGTTCCCTTAGTTTCTCAAAGTCTGTCCTTTTGAAATCAGAAATCTTAGTTACTGACCTGCTTCTGATTATTTTTCCACTTAAACTGAACCAACTCATGATCTCTCAATCCAACGTTATTCTCTAAAACCATCTCTTCTGTTGGAAAGATTGGTAATCTTTCACAGTGAGTAAATGGAAAGGCAAAAATATCATTATGGTATACGAAAAGATAAAATGATTTTCCTGATTTTGTGGGTCAATTCTTTAGATGACATTCCTATCATCAGATATATATGTATGCATGATGCTGAAAAAGTCCAATTATCTAGTCAGACACAAGCTGCTATGGTTGTAAGTGCACTATTGAAGAGAGGTGTACTGCAAAGGGAAAATTAACTCACATTTTAAGAAAAAACACCCTTTAAATCTGCAATTATTTTGATATCTAGTATGATTGATAATACTTTATTGAGAGAACAAGTTAGCACTAGGAATTTGTGTAATTAGAGGATCAATCACATACTAAATGGCACGAGACAGAGACTGCAAAAGAAAGCCGTTACACTGCATTTTTTTGTTCCAAACAAACCTGTTAAACTGAGGAAGGAATCATATGTCACAATCTTGAAGCTTATCTGAGTTTGAATAGACTCATGCAAGAGTAGAGCTACAGAAATATTTTACTAGCTTGGTCTAAACAGTGTTCTGATATGGATTTGATACATTCAGTGTATCAAATGTATAGACCAAAACAATCATAAAAACAATTGGAGCCTCATCAAATACCAGAACAACTCTGGGGGATCACATCAACCAATCTTTCTTAATTATATTTATTTGAGTTGGTTGAGTTTTTTCCCCAAAGTTTGATGTTTTATAATTTGGGGGGGAGCAAGGTGTTGACCATTTTTATGATCTTCCACAACCCCAAAACTTTTGTTGATTTTCTCTGTTTTTTGACCAGTTAGGTATGTGCACACAGCACTTTGGAGTGAGCCTCCCAGCCCAGGTCAACAGACTTGGGCAAGTGGGGCTCACGACAGTGCTCTAAAAATAGTTGGATAAACAGTGCTTTGAAGTTGCAGCTCGGTCTCTAAAGCTCATCCTCCTCCCAAGCTACAACTTCAAAGTGCTGTCGATGCATCTAATTTTAGAGCACTAGTGGAAAAACCCTACAACCGGTGACTGCAGGGTCTGAGGCAGGCGACACTTCGTCATCATCACCAGGGGCCCAAGGAGGGCTGCCATCAAGTAGTACTGAGAGGCTAAGCCTTGCAGGAAGTCTCACCCTGAGGAGCATAAGCAACAGCCCTCTGTGATTCCCTGATTGGCTGGTACTCGCCATATAAACCAGGAAGCTATTTCTGGGAGACGTCTGGGCAATACAGACTTCTGGAGTGCGTCTGCCTCAGACCCTGCTCATCGCGACTCACCTGGATCCCATGTCCTCGAACCTCAGCCTAGCTCCCGACCCTGATTTCGTTTGCTGTTTTTGGCTTAGGACAATTGCTGACCCTATTGCAAGACTCCAGCCCTGACTCAGTCTGACTCAGATTCTCCAGTCTGACTCAGATTCTTACCTCGTTCTCAATTTGGCAACAGACTCTGACTCTGCAGTTTTGACCTGGCCTGGCCCCAGACTGGTCTTCAACTCTTCAGGCCAGGTATTGAGCACCTTACCTGATGCCCACAGGCTGCCCACAACTCAGCCCAGACAACTAGCATAACCCCACTAGCTCAAGTCTGTCAACCCAGGCTGGGAGGCTCACTCCAAAATGCTGCATAGACAAACCTTTATAGAGTTGGTTGAAATCACCCCCCCCCCAAAAATGTTCAAATTTCAAAAAGCCAGTCAACATTTTCAGAAAAAACAGCTCTAATTATTTATCATTTATATTCTGATATAGCCTGAAGACCTAAACCAGGCTGAGGTCCCATTATGCAAGGCATTCACAAACATAGTAAAGGACACTCCCTTCCCCAGACAACTTACAATCTTTAAAAAAAAAAAAAAAAAAAAAGACACATGGATTAAACAAACCAGGTGGTGGACGGGAAGCAGGAGTATAGTGCAATAGAAATAGGATGTTGCACAGAGTAGCTGTTTGCACTTTTTTGAGGTCAGATTCATTTAAAAACTGCCTCTGAATTGTAAGTACCAAGAACAAGAACCATCTTTCTTCCTAGGACATAGAATTCCTGATCAAGTATGTTCATGTATAGACTGCAATACAAACTAATACAGAATACAAAGCTTTTCTAAAGCACTGGGGCTATGAGCATGTTAAACCGTGTCCAAAGTACGCGAGCTCAAATGGACTTTTCAAATATGCTGTAAGGAAGGAACCCAATCGCCACTGTATTCCAAATGGAATATAAGGTGCTTTACACCACTAAGCTTTTTTGAAAATCCCAAACTTGAAGAAAGAAAATGGCATAAAGGGAATGCCACAATTGCTGGTCATAAATATTTCAAGATTTCTCAGATGCCACAACTATCTCATGGATGTTGGAAGCAACTGGAAGATGTCTTAAAGGAGTCCAGTAGAGTCCATTTACAATGGGCTATAACTATAGGGATACTACATCATATGAAAATGTAGCATTTGATGTAAAAGGTGAAAAGATAAACCAGGTCCTCTGTGATACACTTAAAGCAGTTCCTTCAGTAACTATCAAACAACAAGACCTTTCCAACAGAAACAGGACATCCCCCTGTTGTGTTTCTTCCTGTAGAGTTTGTAATCTCTTGTTGACTTTGCAATCTTAACCAGTGGCTCCATATGCAAATAGACTTACACTGTAAGATGCACAATACACAATGATTAGCAGGGAGATTTGTGTCTCCTACCCAACCTGAACAGAACCTATTTATTACATTCTGGTGACCTGTCTTAACGGACATACCTTAAGATCATAATTTTTAGTATAAATACCTAGCTCCTTCATTTTCTCTGTACATACATCTCACAATAATTAGCAGGGCCTGTGTGTTACTGACTGTTGGTAGAGCTCTCACATACCACCTTGTGGTATGCTATTACGTAGACATCAGATCCAGTGGATCCCTGTAAGCCCCTATGAACCTCAGATCATGCCTGTTACTGTTTTACATTATATGGTATGTGCTTTCTGCAGCACATGGGCCTCCAATTGAGGTCCTGTCATGGAGTACACTCACTGCTGGGGCACCTCCTTATGGCTGCATCAATAGATCAGCTCCATTCAGGATCAATGCCCCTTTCTCCATCCATGGTCTCTCTCTCTCTCTCTGGGACTCGGGATACTTCATGATTCAGTCCTCTGGCCAGGTCACTATAGTCCTACCCTTTCAAGGTATTAAAGTCCCCATGGACAACCATCCTAGGCAGTCTTTTGCTCCTCTGTCTGGTCTGTGCCACTTCTCCAGTGGCTGGTAGTGGAACCTGAGCCTGCCCACTGCTCTGGGTTCCAACCCAGGAACCCTACAATCAGCAGCCGAGGTCTGCACTGACCCCAAACCTAGCTGCTGTTTCCCTAAGCTGCTCCTATTTCATCTCTCTCAAGCTCTCTCTTCACCCTCCTCTGGGTATGCCCTTCCCTCAGCCAGGCCTTCTATTCCCCTCCTTCCCTCTCTACAGCTGGAGAGTAGCTGCAGGATCCATTCTGCAGCCACCTTCTGCTGCCAACTTGCTGGCAGTATCCTAGCCCCGCCTGTTCCTTCTCTATTCCCAATCAGGGGTTGCTTATCCAGCCTATCAAGTTAACTGGCCCCCTTCTCAGCCTCATTAACCCTTTCAAGGCAGGTATGGGGTGAACACAGGTCCCATATTCAAATACTGACTAGACCAAACCTTGCATAGTAATGGGTCACAGTACAAGTCGATGTGACTGTAAATGAACAAGATTTACATAAAGTATTTAAAGGGTGCCAACCATCAGGCACAAATCAGTTTCATTCAAAGCTACTCTGAGATCATGTAATCATCATTTTTTATATCAGTAAAAGTAGCCAGAAACCCCTAAAAAAGCCACAAAACAAAGAAAACAAAAAATTATTTCTAAGCTATAATGATCCTCTCGGTCTCCGACTGTTCTTGAATTATCCGTTTAGGGCCCAACTCTGCAAACACTCAAGCGTGAGTAGTCCCATTGAAAATAGGACTTCACGGGAACTACTCAGTTAAGCACGTTATAAGTGTTCACAGGTGTGGGGCCTTAGGTTTTGACTGAACTTCAAAGGGCATCTCTTGCTTTATGTTCCATGCAGAAATGCAGAGTTTAAGCCCCAATAACAATTGGCAAAGCAAGAAATGTACAGTTTATGAATCATTAAGTCATCTATAATAAATATGTTTTAAAAATATAGATTATTACAATAACATACCTACCTATATTTAAATTGTAAAGAAATACTTCTTTACATTCCATTCCAATTAAGAGTGATAGTTTATTTAGATGTTCATTTTTCACATTCAAATCAAGCTGTAATCAATTTAACCTTGTTTTGTTTTCCACGTGCACTTTGCAAAGACAACTCCCACATAAAATTCATGCTTTTATTTGATTTCTTTTAAAAAATTGTTCTGATCTTTCAATGATCCTTTCAAATGCATCTTCTACTACTTCCTGTCAAAACCTTTACACACACAGACTCCCAATAGTTTGTCCCTGAATAGATTTTAGTTGTTAACTTGTGAAGAAGGCATGTCTCTAAAAATGGGGTCAAGAGTGAGAAATTTCAGAAAGGGCCAGGCTTGTCTCTACCTTGGCAGTTCATGATTTATTGAATTTCTGAATAAGCTGTACGAGTTTGAAGACAGCAGCTGCATTTAACTCACTCAGCATGAGACCAAGTCAGTTACACCGGACAGAGCTTTAACAAGGAAAGAGAAAATTGGCACAACCTCAAGTTTAAAAAAATGCTACCATTATAAAAAGCAAAAATACTCAGGACAACTCATTGTGAGCAGATTTCTTCACTTTTTACATGAATAAAGATTACTGACTGTTGGAAAGTAAGATAGTGTTTTTGAAAGTGCCATGAAACTGTAATAGCCTGATTCAAACAAATTATACACTCTGTCAACTTACAAACTTGTAAACAGGTGAACACAAAGACATCACTGTCGTGCTCTCTGGAGTGGCTTACAAGCGAGAATACCAACCTGAGGGCAGACTGTTAAGCAGCAGGGCACAAACCCCAAACTGGTTGTGAGTACTATACTTCAATTTCATCAACCAAGTAACAAGTATAAACTCTTCAGGCATTATAAACAGTCATGGAGTTACAGACAATCCTCTTGGGCTTTCAAATCTCTCTTGCTATCCAGGCAACTTGACGTTGTGATAAATAGTCACTTTACACCAAAGATCACAAAATATCCCAAAGGACCAGTCACTTACCCCAGGCCTTTGTCACTGTTCAGTGAGCCCTGGGACCTTGGCTTGAACTGGCACCTGGTCTGCCAGCATCACAAGCAAAGCTATTCTTCAGGTTTGGGAAGCTTCTCAGCACCTTTGAGGCATTCGATGCTTCATAGAATTGGACACACAGAAACCCTTCACCCACTACTGGATATTGCAACTATTTAAGAGTGTATAGTAATACATATGCATGCACTCCACTCCCTTTGACTTCAGTTGAGCTGAAAGCACATACTCTATCAGAGGGAAGAATCTGACCACAAGACAGGAAGCAGAGAACCCTGTGAAACACTTTAGAAAAAAATAAACGAAAGCCAGGTATTAGGTATTAGGTAAGCAAAAAATAGTTTTTTCATACTAGAATTTGGCCAGTGCTGGGGCTAAAATCATTCCATTTTGAAAAATGTCATGTGATATTTAAAAAAGACAAGGTAGGTGAGGTAATATCTTTTATTGAACCAACTTCTGTTGGTGGAATGGACAACCTTTTGAGCTTTACAGAGCCCTTCTTCAGCATATATTACATCTACGGCTTTCACTCTATCTAGACTAGTAACCCTGTCAAAGAAGGAAATTAGGTTGGGTTGGCATGATTTGCTCTTGATAAACCCATGCTGACTATTCCTTATAATCCTATTATCTTCCAGGTGATTACAAATGATTGTTTAATAAATTGCTCCAGTATCTTTCCAGGGAATGAAGTTAGGCTGACTGGTCTAATTCCGCAGGTCCTCTTCATTCTGATTTTTAAAGATAAGTACTATGTTTGCTCCAGTCTTCTAGGACCTCATGCATCCTCCATGAGTTCTCGATGATAATTGCTAACAGTTCCTTAAGTACCCTAGGGTTAATTTCCTGAGGCCCTGCTAACTATATCTAACTTCTCTACATATTCTTTATCCTGTTCTTCCCAATTGCTGTTAATATTGTGCTGAGTATCTGGTACTTTCTTGACCTGCTGCTCACAAACAGGGAAGAATTAGTAGGGGAAGCAAAAGTGGATGGGAACCTGGGAGGCAGTGACCATGAGATGGTCGAGTTCAGGATCCTGACACAAGGAAGAAAGGGAGCAGCAGAATACGGACCCTGGACTTCAGAAAAGCAGAAAACTTATTTTTGAAAACTCATGGCGATCGGGGGAGGTCCCGGATGACTGGAAAAAGGCTAATGTAGTGCCCATCTTTAAAAAAGGGAAGAAGGAGGATCCGGGGAACTACAGGCCAGTCAGCCTCACCTCAGTCCCTGGAAAAATCATGGAGCAGGTCCTCAAGGAATCAATTATGAAACACTTAGAGGAGAGGAAACTGATCAGGAACAGTCAGCATGGATTCACCAAGGAGAAGTCGTGCCTGACTAACCTAATTGCCTTCTATGATGAGATAACTGGCTCTGTGGATGAGGGGAAAGCAGTGGATGTGTTATTCCTTGACTTTAGCAAAGCTTTTGATACGGTCTCCCACAGTATTCTTGCTGCCAAGTTAAAGAAGTATGGGCTGGATGAATGGACTGTAAGGTGGATAGAAAGCTGGCTAGATCGTCGGGCTCAACGGGTAGTGATCAATGGCTCCATGTCTAGTTGGCAGCCAGTTTCAAGTGGAGTGCCCCAAGGGTCGGTCCTGGGGCCGGTTTTGTTTAATATCTTTATTAATGATCTGGAGGATGGTGTGGACTGCACTCTCAGCAAGTTTGCCGATGACACTAAACTAGGAGGCGTGGTAGATACACTAGAGGGTAGGGATCGGATACAGAGGGACTTAGACAAATTAGAGGATTGGGCCAAAAGAAACCTGATGAGGTTCAACAAGGACAAGTGCAGAGTCCTGCACTTAGGACGGAAGAATCCCATGCACAGCTACAGACTAGGGACCGAATGGCTAGGTAGCAGTTCTGCAGAAAAGGACCTAGGGGTCACAGTGGACGAGAAGCTGGATATGAGTCAACAGTGTGCTCTTGTTGCCAAGAAGGCTAACGGCATTTTGGGCTGTATAAGTAGGGGCATTGCCAGCAGATCGAGGGACGTGATCATTCCCCTTTATTCGACATTGGTGAGGCCTCATCTGGAGTACTGTGTCCAGTTTTGGGCCCCACACTACAAGAAGGATGTGGAAAAATTGGAAAGAGTCCAGCGGAGGGCAACAAAAATGATTAGGGGTCTGGAGCGCATGACTTATGAGGAGAGGCTGAGGGAACTGGGATTGTTTAGTCTCCAGAAGAGAAGAATGAGGGGGGATTTGATAGCAGCCTTCAACTACCTGAAGGGGGGTTCCAAAGAGGATGGAACTCGGCTGTTCTCAATGGTGGCAGATGACAGAACAAGGAGCAATGGTCTCAAGTTGCAGTGGGGGAGGTCTAGGTTGGATATTAGGAAACACTATTTCACTAGGAGGGTGGTGAAGCACTGGAATGCGTTACCTAGGGAGGTGGTGGAGTCTCCTTCCTTGGAGGTTTATAAGGCCCGGCTTGACAAAGCCCTGGCTGGGATGATTTAGTTGGGAATTGGTCCTGCTTTGAGCAGGGGGTTGGACTAGATGACCTCCTGAGGTCCCTTCCAACCCTGATATTCTATGATTCTATGATTCTATGATCAACCTTTTCAGTTATTACTAAAACAAAATAGGCATTAAACACCTCAGCTATCTTGATGTAATTAGTTATTAGCTCTCCTTTACCACTAAGTAGAGGACCTACTCTTTCCTGCATCTGTCTTTTGCTCCTAATGTATTTAAACAATCTTTTGTTACTGCCTTTTATGTTCTTTATAGGTGTATTTCATTTTGTGTATTAGTCTGATTTCATTCTTACATGCTTGTGCTACTCTTTTGTACTCAGCCTTAGCAGTTTGTCCATGTTTCCACTTTTTTACGATTCCTTTTGATTTTTAGGTCATTAAAGAGCTCCCGATGGAGCCATAACTATTCTTCCTATCTTTCTTTCCCATTGGGAAAGTTGTGCCTTAGTAGTTGTGTCTTTAATATTGTCTCCTTGAGAAACTGCCAGCTCTCCTGAACTCCTTTTTGCCTTAGATTTTTTCCCCATAAGACCTTACCTACCAGTCCTCTGAGTTTGCTAAAGTCTGCTTCTTTGAATTCTATTGTCCTTATTCTGCTGCTCTCACTCCTTCCTTTTCTTAGAAACATGAAATCTGTCATTTCATGATCACTTTCACCCAAATTGCCTTCTGCTTGCAGATTTGCTTCCAATTCCTCCCTTTTGATCAGAATCAAGTCTAAAATGGCTGTCCCCCTGGTTACTTCCTCCACTTTCTGAAACAAGAAGTTTGTCCCCAATACATTCCCAAAACTTTTTGGAAATTTTGTGTTTTTCCGTTTTCCAACAGATGTCTGGGTAGTTAAAGTCTCCCATTATGAACAGGTCCTATGTTTTGGATATTTCTGTATTTGTTCTAGAAATGCTTCATCCACCTCCTCATCCTGATTTGGTGCTTTATGGTAGACCTCTACCATGAAATCACCCCTATTATTTACCTCTTTTTTCTTTACCCAGAGGCTCTCAACTGGTCTTCCTCTCACCTCCTTCTAGCCCTCAGAACAAGTGTATATATTCTTGATGTATAATGCAACACCTCCTCCCTTGTTACCGTGCTTATCATTCCTGAACAAGCCATACCCCTCTATATCAGTAGAGGGGTATGGCTTGAGATTTATCCTACCATCTCTCTGTGATGCCAATTAAATCATAATTTAGTTTCTGTACTAATACTTTCAGTTCTTCCTGTTTATTCCCCTAATCATTTCCCTCTTGTTGCTGTAACTCTAACTCTATAACTCTGTAATTTTTCATATCCCCCCAAATATAACCCTCTCTTAAGGTCGCCTTTTTAATACTTATCTGTGGGCTGTCACCTGCTGCCTCTGAACCTAGTTTAAAGCCCTCCTTGCTAGGTTGGTGAGTCAGTGTGCAAAGGTGCTCTTCCCCTTCTTGTTCAAGTAGACCACACCTCTTCCCAACAGACCTTCTTCCCAGAACAGCATCCCATGGTCAAGGAAGACAAAGCCCTCCTGTTGACCCCATCTGCAGTGTCATGCATTCATCTTCAGGATGCATGTGTCCCTGCCTGGGCCCTTACCCTCAACTGGAAGGATGGACAAGAACACAACCTGAGCCCCTGAGCCCTTCACTCTCACTCTGAGTGCCCTGTAATCACAGCTGACCTGCTCACGGTCAGACCTGGCAGTATCATTAGTGCCTACGTGGATGAGCAGCATAGGGTAGTGGTCAGAAGCACAGATGAGCCTCGGCAACCTTTCCATAATGTCTCAGATGCCAGATCCAGGCAGGCAGCACAGCTCCTGGCAGGCAGCACAGCTCCCAACATCATGTCAGTTCAGCAGATGGATGCCTCTGTTCCCCTCAGAAGGGAGTCCTTGGCCACCGGCACTCTCATGGTCACCTCACACGAGAGGAGGAGATGTAGCCTCCCAGTTTTGGGGGCAAATGGCTCCTCCTCCTCAGCCATAGGGGTCTGCTCCTCACCTCCTGCTGCCAATACAGTGTACTGGGTCTTCACTTTGATGGACGGGGACTTAGAGGGATGGAGTATAATCTACTGCCCAAGCTGATCAGCAGCCAATATCCTCCTTGCAGAGCGGGCAGTTCTCCTTCCTCCTCTGGTGCTGGTGTAGTCATCTGCAGTTGGCTTGCATCCTCCATCCCAGATGTTTCCATGTGTGTCCTGTCCATGAAGTCCTCACACTCCTGGATGCTACACTGATGAGCCACCTCCTCCGGCAGCTCTCTTACCTATTTCCTGAGGGATTCCACCAATAGACACCTCTCTCACCGGGGGTTCCCATGCCTGGATTTCATTAGCAGGGATATGCAGGCAACATTTCCTGAAAATCAAGACCAGGGCCTGGGTGGAAGGCTTCAGGGTCAGGGAGCCTGTCTGGCGTGGGATCTCACCAAGGGATTTCACAAAACTGGGTGACTGGGCAACAACATGGCAGATAAAATTCAATGTTGATAAATGCAAAGTAATGCACACTAGAAAATATAATCCCAACTATACATATGAAATGATGGGGTCTAAATTAGCTGTTACCACTCAAGAGAGAAATCTTGGAGTCATTGTGGATAGTTCTCTGAAAACATCCACTCAATGTGTAGTGGCAGTCAAAAAAGTGAACAGAATGTTGGGATAGAGAATAAGACAGAAAATATCATATTGCCTCTATATAAATCCATGGTAAGCCCACATCTTGAATACTGCGTGCAGATGTGGTCGCCCCATGTCAAAAAGATAGATATATTGGAATTGGAAAAGGTTCAGAAAAGGGCAACAAAAATGATTAGGGGTAGCAAACGGCTTCTGTATGAGGAACGATTAATAAGATTGGGACTTTTCAACTTAGAAAAGAGATGACTAAGGGGGATATGATAGAGGTCAATAAAATCATGACTGGAGTGGAGAAAGTAAATAAGGAAGTGTTATTTACTCCTCATAAAACAAGAACTAGGGGTCACCAAATGAAATTAATAGGCAGCAGGTTTAAAACAAACAAAAGGATGTATTTCTTCACACAACGCAGAGTCAACCTCTGGAATTCTTTGCTAGAGGATGTTGTGAAGGCCAAGACTATAATAGAGTTCAAAGAAAGAAAGAAATCCAGGGAGGCTAGGTCCATCAATGGCTATTAGCCAGGATGGGCAGGGATGGTGTCCCTAACACCTCTGTTTGCCAGAAGCTGGGAATGAGCGACAGGGGATGGATCACTTGATGATTACACTGGTCTACAATTTTTGAGAAGTCGTCTGCTTCAGAGATAAAATGTGCTATTTATTATGTATTTTGATGTGCTGAATTCAAATATGACAATTAAAACAACTGATTGGCTACTGTTTCTAAGATATTTAAGTTTTTACATTTTATGTCTATGTATATTGTGTAGATAGTAGAGTTTTAATCATAAATTGTAAACCTAGGTCTTTTCATGTGTTTATGGTTGCTTTACATGATAATATTTCACCTGTCCTGTTTATGGAACACTTTAAAGATCAGCAAAAGGGTTATATAAATAAAATTTATTATGAAACAAAAGGCAAAAAACTATTATGTACATAGTTTAGTCCTATTCAGTGTCTACTCGGCGCTTCTTGGCTTGTCTCTTGTATTCATTAAATGGAGCATCTCTTGTCACTGTCCAGCAATAGTCTGCAAGCATTGATGGGCTCCATTTGCCCTGATAGTGTTTCTCCATTGTTGCAATGTCCTGGTGAAATCGCTCGCCGTGCTCGTCGCTCACTGCTCCGCAGTTCGGTGGAAAAAAATCTAGATGAGAGTGCAAAAAATGTATCTTTAGTGACATGTTGCAACCAAGGCTTTTGTATGCCTTGAGGAGGTTTTCCACCAACAACCTGTAGTTGTCTGCCTTGTTGTTTCCGAGAAAATTTATTGCCACTAACTGGAAGGCTTTCCATGCCGTCTTTTCCTTGCCACGCAGTGCATGGTCAAATGCATCATTTCGAAGAAGTTCACGAATCTGAGGACCAACAAAGACACCTTCCTTTATCTTAGCTTCACTTAACCTTGGAAATTTTCCACAGAGGTACTTGAAAGCTGCTTGTGTTTTGTCAATGGCCTTGACAAAGTTCTTCATCAGACCCAGCTTGATGTGTAAGGGTGGTAACAAAATCTTCCTTGATTCAACAAGTGGTGGATGCTGAACACTTTTCCTCCCAGGCTCCAATGACTGTCGGAGTGGCCAATCTTTCTTGATGTAGTGGGAATCTCTTGCACGACTATCCCATTCGCAGAGAAAACAGCAGTACTTTGTGTATCCAGTCTGCAGACCAAGCAAGAGAGCAACAACCTTCAAATCGCCACAAAGCTGCCACTGATGTTGGTCATAGTTTATGCACCTCAAAAGTTGTTTCATGTTGTCATAGGTTTCCTTCATATGGACTGCATGACCAACTGGAATTGATGGCAAAACATTGCCATTATGCAGTAAAACAGCTTTAAGACTCGTCTTCGATGAATCAATGAACAGTCTCCACTCATCTGAATCGTGAATGACGTTGAGGGCTGCCATCACACCATCGATGTTGTTGCAGGTACAAGATCACCTTCCATGAAGAAGAAGAATGGGACAAGATCCTTTTGACGGTCACAGAACATGGAAACCCTAACATCACCTGCCAGGAGATTCCACTGCTGTAGTCTGGAGCCCAACAGCTCTGCCTTACTCTTGGGTAGTTCCAAATCCCTGACAAGGTCATTCAGTTCACCTTGTGTTATGAGGTGTGGTTCAGAGGAGGAGGATGGGAGAAAATGTGGGTCCTGTGACATTGATGGTTCAGGACCAGAAGTTTCATCCTCTTCCTCATCTGACTCAAGTGAGAATGATTCTGGTGCATCAGGAACTGGCAGTCCTTTTCTCCGGGGGGTACTGGGTGTATAGCTGATGGAATGTTTGGATAATGCACAGTCCACTTTTTCTTCTTTGACACACCTTTCCCAACTGGAGGCACCATGCAGAAGTAACAATTGCTGGTATGATCGGTTGGCTCTCTCCAAATCATTGGCACTGCAAAAGGCATAGATTTCCTTTTCCTGTTCAACCACTGGTGAAGATTTGTTGCACAAGTGTTGCAGCCTATGTGTGGGGCCCACCTCTTGTCCTGATCTCCAATTTTGCAGCCAAAATTAAGGTGATAGGCTTTCTTAACCATAGTGGTTATACTGCGCTTTTGTGATGCAAAAGTCACTTCACCACAAACATAGCAGAAGTTATCTGCACTGTTCATACAAGTACGAGGCATCTCTGCTCACTTTGGCTAAACAGAAATGTGTCCCTTTGCAAAATCAAACACTGACAAATAAGAGAGCACGACACTGTATGATTTCTAGACCTGATATAGGGCAATTTGTTCAGCAGAGTGATGTAAGCTTCGTTATGATTGCATCATCCATGACTTCTAGGAATAACATAATGCAGTTCATATCATGTATGACGCAATACCAGTTTCAGATTGCATCATTCATTGTTTTGCCTAAAAAGCAAGTACTGTCCAAACCCAGTCATAGATTTATTCATAGATCCAGTCAAAGCTGTATTTTAGTCATTTCTGGTTTAAATTGAGATCCCTTCCCTTTATAACTCACTTATCCTCCGCCATTCCCAAGTCAAGGGTCGTATATACTGACCCAATAGCATATCTTGAAAACTAGAGCCAATCAACAATTTTAAGCATCATTTTCGTTCTCAGTGACCCAGAATTAGTAAAGTTTGACTACATTTATTTCAGAAGCATTTTGGCTGTAGAGCAGTGTTACCTGTTCTGTTCATTCCCTCTGGGGCACTTGGCATTGGCCACTGTCAGAACACAGGATGCTGGGCTAGATAGACCTTTGGTCTGACCCACTATGGCCGTTCTTATGTTCCTTTGTCTCACCAGCCAGTGAAAGCCTGTGTGCTTTTTAAAATCCATGCCCTACACACAGCTGGAATGGATGACTCACCCCTCTCACTCAGAGACTTCTTTCCAATCACAAGCTGCACTGCTCTCACTTTAAAAGGACCCCCTGATAGAAAGCAGGCACTAACACATCTAACTGCAGGACAACCTAGGCCAGACAGTCAGCAACCAAGCCCAGATTCCAAAACACAGCAACCAGCCCAGAGCCTTAGCAAACTTGATGGCAAGTTCCCAGCACAATACAGCACAGCAAATAAAGTGCTCCTCTTTTGCCCCGGAATTTAATCAATAGAAATAAGACAGATCTGCCCCAGATATACACAGCAGCTGCCTAACTCCCTTATTCTCCCAGTTGTCTTTGTCTCACCAGCCACTGGAAGCCTGCATGCTTTTTGAAGCCTGGGTCCCACACCCAGGTTTGGAGATCTCCTACAAAATTATTAATAAGGCTACGATTTAGTCACTGGTATTTTTAGTAAAAGTCATGGACAGGTCACAGACAAACAAAAATTCACAGACCGTGACCTGTCTATGACTTATACTATAAATACCCCTGATTAAATCTTGGGGGAGGGGCTTCTGGGGGTGGGAGGCGTAACCAGGGCTGGCCACACTGGGGACCGCTGCCAGGGTCCACCTGAGCAGTGACCGGTGCGGCGGGCTCCAGGGCCCCTCTGGCAGCAGCCAGTGTGGCGGCCCACAGGGCTACCTGAGCAGCTGGCCCTGGAGCCAGCTGCTTGTGCAGCTCTGGGCTGGCCACTGCAGAAGTCACAGAGGTCACGGAAACTCATGGAATCCATGACTTCTGCGACCTCCGTGACAGACACGGAGCCCTAGTTATTAACAAATCCCACTGCTTAGTTTCTGAGGTCAGATGCGATCACAACCTTCACGGTCTTGGAGGCTAGTCAGTATACATTATATATGGACATTAGGTTCACACTAAAACTAATTTTAATAATAGAAATGGCTGTTTATGTCAATGCACAGGGTTCACTATCTAAAACTAATAATATTTCTATTTCAGGTATGTGAACTATGCGTTTTGCCATTGGCAGGGCTTTTGAAAAAAACTTTCCTGTTGGTTAGGGTTCATGCACAAAACGCAAAGTACATTTACAGTGCTTAGAAACAAACCACAGACATGTTTCACAGTATGTTTCAGAGAAACAGACACTGGAAGGAGCATAAGAAGTTCCTCAAGCAGAAGTCTCTAACAGAAATTAGGCAGATTTTCAGTATTTGGTTGTTGTTTAGGGCACTGATTCAGCAAAGCACATAAGCAGGGGCTGGAACAGGGATGGGTTTAAGCACATGCTTACGATTAATTAGAATTTATACAATGTTAGGGGTGATATATTAGAAATGTGCAAAAAATATCTGAAATTAAAGTTGAACATCTCAAAAAAAATCAAGATTCTCATTTTGTTTTTAAAATGGTCTAATTTTGGAGGGGAAAACCAAAATGTCAAGACTTTAAATAAAAGTCAAAACAGGTCCAATTTTGAGTGCAAACAGCTGCAACTTTTAAAATTTAAAATATCTTTCAGATGAAAAATCAGCTTGCCTGGAAAGCAATTTTGCAGAAATATGAAAAAAATAAGTTTCCAGACTGTGAAACAGATGAGAATATAAATTATTAAAATAATTATGTGGAATTCACAATTACATACTACCTGTACCACACTGACATCATTGCCTGATGCCAACAAACACAGAACAGAAAAAGGAACTGATCAGCTACAATATTTTCACTCGAGTCTTTCCTCCCCCCTTTCCCCTCCCCCACAGATTAACTGCACTGTGAATTATTGAAAACACCCACGCAGAACATGGAATGCTGCCAGACATAGTTGCTACCTCTGTCCAAGTTGCCTCCCCATACAGTTTGAGCAGCTGCCACTCACCTATATTTTAGTCAGTAGACTAGTATGTATCTGAAGCAAAGTGAATTGTTGTAACTTCACAGCTGGCCAAAACATGCAAGATGGCATCCCCTGAGCTACTGAGAAATGCAGAGACAACCTTAGTGTCAATAAAAAGAAAAATTTCCATCTAGCACCGTAATTCCCTATAAGTCATCTCCTTTCACATGTGAAAGCAGAATTAGCAAGAGCATTGGAATTGTTGTCCTACTTCATCCCTTCCCTCTTACCTTCACTCAGTCTCTGTGGCAGCATTCTCATCACCTCCAAGAGCTGAGGACAAAGAATCATCCCCTAAGCCTAGTGCCTTAACCAGAAAAACATCCTGTCTCCTTGATAATGGTTTCTATTTAGGAATAATACCTTGATTTTTTTTCATAGACATTGTGACAATCTGTTCATCCCTTTTACAAGACTATGATAAATTTTCTACAAAGTATGCTTTGTGACATATTTGAAAATTCACTTTGCTGATCATTATTGTCCTGCCAAAATATGTGGGGCAACATTGTATAAAAAATATCTACTATATAACATTACTGAGACGTTCCAAGTTTAGAAAAGCAGCCACAAACCAGTTCCTCAGAGACAAAAGGCAAACTGAGACATCAGCCAGATGTCAAAGAAATCAAATGGATCATTGCCTGGTTAAGTAGCCATTCTTTGGTAGGAAAAAGGGTGAGTGAGAAATTTACATATTGGCCAGGAAACAGCTGGAGGTTCTCTCCCCACAGTGTCTCCTGAACCCCAGCTGGAGATGATTCTCAGAGAAGAGGAAAAAGTATAAAAATGGGAGACAGCTGTCCCAAGTTATTCCTCCTTTTCTCTCTACCCACAGCAGCCACAACATCCGAGGAACAAAGAAACAGCTTAGGAGTGAGGGAGGGATCCTGTCTGAAAGGAGTTCAGACAGTAAGACTGCTGAAGCATGTGGTGAGAGACTTTTGCTTTGAATTCACTTAGCTTGTTAAGTTAAGTATTAGTTGCATATGACTTTTTATTTCTTTGTAACCAATTCTGATTTTATGCTTCATTATTTGTAATTACTTAAAATCTATCTTTTTATAGTTAAACTTGTTTTACTGTTTTATCTAAACCAGTGTGCTTAGATTGAAGTGTTTGGGGAAACTCCATTTGAGATAACAGGATCTGTGCATATCAATAAAATGACGGACTTTATATGAGCTTGTGTTGTGCAGGAGGGTGCTGGGCAGTACAAGATGCACATTTCTGGGTGACAGTCAGGGACTTGGAATTTGCTCATGTTGCTCTGTAGTGTAAATCAAGAGTGGCTGGCTATAGCACTCATACCAGTTAGCTGGGAGTAATTTCCATGCCGGAGGCTGTTTGGGAGCAGACCAGGAATGGTTGCTCTTACAGCGAAGCAGTGTAAAAGTCACCCTAGGTTGGAGACCTGCAGGGACACAGCTGGTCAACAGTCCAGACTGTACCCTGGGTAACGTCACAGACATCTGTACTCCATCTTCATTTGTTCCAGGTAACAGCAAATGCACAACTTGACATTGTGATCCCAAATACAAAATAAGAGTTCCCGATAACAGAGTATATACAAGCCTCTATTAGGAATACATGGACAGTATAGATCTCAAACCAGATGACACCAGAGGAAACCAACTTTCCCCCTTGTGAAACTATGATGTGACAAATATAAAATGATAATAAAACAATTCCTAGTAACTAGGAGAACTACAGAATGCAGTTGTTATAATTTATTATTTGTATTAACACAGCACCTAGGAGCCCTAGCAAAGAACCAGGATCCCATTGCCAAGTGCTGTACAAAGAACAAAAAGGTGATTGCTGCCCCCATTATATTCTAGCAACTCCCTGCTGGTGAGAATCATTCAGGAAGGTACTTAGTAGGAGAAATTGTGAGGGATTTCCTCATATTTCCAGATGCCTTAAAGAGCTCAACAGAAATGCAACCTCTCTGAAAAGCCAAATATTTCTTGCCCCATGTGACTGTTCTAAATAAAAACAACTTGAATTCCACATATATCTGAAATGGTATCCTCCAAGGGATTCCTGGAATCTAGGCAGAGCTGTCCAACAAAATAAGGGGCAGGGATCCATGGAGGTGTGGTGGAAGAAGATAGAGAGGGACCATCACCACAGGGAGCCAGGGAAAGTCAGTGAAACACTAGCATAGAAGAGAGGCTCTTTCACATTTTGTCCTGTGCCCTTTTAAGTCCTGATTGTGGTCGGGTCCCAGTGACATAGGGAAGTGAAAGCAAATTGCCCTGGAAGCTAGATTTAGATTGTTGGCAGGGGCAGGGGGGGGAGTTTGGGTGCTGAAGTTCAATGGCAGCTTCCTCTGAAAGGGATTTAG
Organism: Emys orbicularis; assembly: GCF_028017835.1. Classification (NCBI taxonomy): domain Eukaryota; kingdom Metazoa; phylum Chordata; order Testudines; family Emydidae; genus Emys; species Emys orbicularis. Next base: position 88,865,210 of record NC_088687.1, on the reverse strand, counting down.
TTACAACTGCAGTGCCAGTGAGACCAGGAACTCAGTGACTAGATGCAAAGATGGGGGGGCGGGGAAGAGGAGTTTACATTTATATGTACTGGAGAACTTTTTGGAGGAAAGGGAACATATACAAAAGGAATGTCTCCGTTTCAAGCAAAGTGGAACCAGACTACTAGCATAGTGAAGTGACAAAGGTTTGCTGAGTGTTATTTAAACTTGGAGCTTGGGGAAATTCAACAGGTACAGAGGAGCATTCAAATTAGATACAGAGAGTTGATAAATTAAATAGCGATAAAAATGTATCTCTGTATCCAGTGAAAGATAGCACCAAAATTATGGCTGAACTGGAGAAGTGACAGGGTGAGATCCTAGAATTAAATTCTATAAAAATAAAACGGGGTGTTTGAATATATTTGTAATTATTTATATTTAGTAATGTAGAAGCTTAAAAGCAAAAATAGGTGAATTAGAATGTCTGGCAATGGAATTGGAATTTACCATGATAGATATTACTAAGGGCTTGTCTACACTACCGGCCAGATCGACGGGCAGCGATACGTCCAGCGGGGGGTTGATAAATCGACTGTCGATCGCTCTAGCGTCGACTCCGGTACTCCACCTCAACAAGAAGCACAAGGGGAATCGATGGGAGAGCGTCTCCCATTGACACACCGCAGTGAAGACACCGCGGTAAGTAGATCTAAGTACGTCGACTTCAACTACGTTATTCACATAGCTGAAACTGCATAACTTAGATCAATTGCCTCCCCCTTCCCACCCCTCTCCCCCCGTAGTGTAGACCAGCCCTAAAACATGAGGGAATGAAAAATATAATGGAATAATGTATTCCCTGGATATAAGCTATACGAGATGGAAATACTAGGTTGCAGAAGTGAGGGAGAAGGCATTATGCTACCACCTTAGTAATCAAGAAGAGAACAATAAATACATATTGTTGAGGGAAGTCAAAGAGGCAACTAAATCTAATAAACCAGTAATAATGGGTGGCTTCTAAGCTATCTACACTTAAACTGTTCAAATGACAAAATGGCACAAAGTTTAAAGAAGCAATTTCTCTGCTGCTTAAACAATTGTTCCTTGGAACAGCTAGTTCTAGAAGAGGCAATTCTCAACTTAATTCTGAGTAACAGAGGAATTGTTTTAAGAAGTAACTATAGTTGAGCCAGTAAATGAGAGCATCGGAGCCAGCATTTTTAGCCCTGCGGAAGACAGGCTTCCATGTTTTTGTATTCCCTCTTTTGAATTTGGACCATCTGTAGCACAAGCTTCTGTCAGCCAGAACCAAGTGGGTGGTGTTTCATTAGCAAAGAGTGCAGCTGAATGCAGATTGTTTTTCATAGATTCATAGGCCAGACTAGGAGATCACTATGATCTCTTCTGACCTCCTGTGTAACACAGGCAATATAACTTCCCCCAAATAATTCCTAGAGCAGATTTTAGATAATTTTTAAATTAAGATTGGATGCTTGTCAGTGATGGAGAATCCACCACAACCCTTGGCAGGCTATTGAGTGGAGTTCTGTATTCATTCCCAGCCAGTAAACACACTTTATCCCAGGTAAAGGCAGCTATCAATGCCCAGGTGTAAGACATGTCCTTTTTGTGTGACACGGTTATGTATTATATATTTAATGAGGCAGGACAACAGCTCTCCATCCTCGAAATATGATTCTATCCTACACACACACTTTATGTTAGGGTCCCACTGAAAAATAGCATTAAGCCCCATTCCTCTGCTTATATATTGGGAAATGGAGCAGCTCTGTCATAAAGTGCTTAAATACAAGAGTCAAGTTAGCCAGGCTTTTATTTCCCATCCATGGTTCCCATTAAGTTGAATTGTCTCCTGTCTTCCTTGATGGTTTGGTTCATATAGTTTAGGAGAAACAGGAGTCAGTCTGGATTAATTAGCATTCCAATGTTTTCACTGTTCAGCTGAGTTCAGTGAGACTATTCACATGTTTTAAAAGGCCATAATATTTCCAGAAAAACAATTTTGGTCAAACTAAAGCACAAATCATACCTGCAAAAAAGGTAGATTTCTAAACCTTTCAATTTTAGTGAAAGAACCCAAATCTGACACAAGCAACTATCCTGCTATTTCCAAGGAGTTGGTAATAGTCATATATTAAAGCTTTATTTAAGAGATTAGGTGAAGGAGATCTGAGCCTTATATGAGGCGGATGTTCAAGTTTGGCTTTCAGATTTACACTCACCTTTTCTCAAAGTTTGCTGTAACGTATCAAACTCAAAATCTGGCACAAAACACTGCTCCAGCTAGTTTCAGTTGGATACATTATTATTCTTCCCTTAATGTCCTTAACTGTTGCACAGAGTAGCTGTGTTGTGTTAAACTGGTGCCCTGTTCCATTCAGGAAGTAACTATTTCACTAAAGAAAAGTTCTCAGTCTCAGTTTTGTGAGGCTTAAGTGCTTTGTAATTTTTAGAGAAACGACACTATAGAAATGCACATTAATTATTTAATGGTTTATTTGTGCTTAGAAAATGGCATTACTAATCAGTAGAGTAATGTCAAGAATAAGAGTGTATACTGAAGTTTGCTTTCCTTGATGTAAATATTTTCACAGTGCATATGTGAGCCTTTTTAGAACATAATTCTTTGTTGGCCATGTTTAGAATCCTTCCGATTATTTTGATTATCCTTGAAAAGAACATAATCCCATTACTAAATTATATTAAGCGATGTTTATTGACAAATGTTTTATAGTGCTGCCATGAAAACAGGTCATATCTTAATGGAACAAAATTTAAGTTATATTTTCATGACAGTACAAGGATTGAATACTTGCCAGCGGCTGTCCCCATTTCTATACGCTTCCTATGCTGTTCATTCAACTAAGAACTTATTTTAACAAGAAAGCTGGTTTTCATACAATTCCACTCTGAGTATTGCACAACAGAACGAACAGAAGGAAGATCAACTTTTTAAATATGCTTGAATAAATTCAAAAATAAGCAATCACCAATGATGTGAACACTATGGGCCAAGTTCAGCTGTGGTGTAAGCAAATGGAATTGCACCTACTTACACTACAGCAGAATTTGGCCTTTTGTGATCAACACAATTAAATCTGTTTTTCAGATAAATTACCTCATTTACTTTGAGCCTCCTGTATCTTTAATATATCCTGTCAGTTCCCAACTTTAGAACTGTGACCTTTTTCAACTATGTACTGAAATTCTAGTTAGATATTAACAATTAAATGTAGTAGCAGTTAAACCACATTAAACCTTTTGAAATCAGTTCATCATTAATAAATTGCAATGATGTCTACTTTGGAACTCATACTTAATTTGATGACATTATGCAACAGCCAGGGTCAAATCTTGCTGATCTTATTCATGTAAGTAATCCCATTTACTTCAGCAAGATTTGTAATGTCCCATATGGGGAAAATCCACACATTTACCATATTTTTTTCCAAATATATTGTACATGACCACTTTTGGGAGGAACTCATTTACCTTAATGGTTTGTAAAGTATCTGGCTCATTATCAGTTCTAAACAACTAAAATATACATGAAACAAACTATGAAGCAGATTCTAATCTTAGGCCACACTGCATTGATTGCAAAGTGATTATTAATGTATAAAATATGCTGCAGACATATTAAGGGACCTACACTAAAAGTCACACACACACAAATAGTATTTGGTTTCACTCCTTCCTTAACCTTGTACCTCGGTATTACAGAGTTTTTAAATCAGTGTACTATAGTATTTGTTTCTATGGGGCTTTTGCCTATGTAAAGACAGCAAGAGCAGGTCCCATATGAGCTATCCTAAACCAATTGCTTGGCATTGGAAGCAAGACAACAACCTTCATGTGGTGCTCCTATTAAGTGCTGATATTTGTCATGCTTTGTGCAAATTCACTAACATACCAGTGTTGTCAATTGGCCACTAGACATCGCATTACTGACCTCCCAGTGAAAGTAGCAATGATTATATTTCCTTAAACTGTCCTTTTCAGGACCAAAAAAGAACAGTTGGGCCAGTCCTCCAAATAAACCAACTTAATGTAGAAGGGATGTCCAGCGAAAAAACAGATTACCTCTCAAGTACCTTCAAAGACCACCACATTGTGGCTCTCCAAGAAACACACACGAAAGAAAAAGCTGCCAGACATGAAATCTATGGCTACACCAAAATCACTGCTGTCAATCATCTAAAACATGGGCTAGCAGTGTACATGTGGAATGGATTAGAGGATGTGGAAGTTTTCGAAGAATCATCGATCAGTGGAAGAGAGATCAACATGGTTAGAATCAGGGACATCATTATAGTAAACATATACAAGCCACCTAACATCATGTGGCCCTATCCCGTCTTACCTGCCTTTCCTCATCTGGCCATCTTCATAGGCAACTTTAACAGCCATCATGAAGACTGGGGATACTGAGCAAATGACACAGCCGGGGAACAGATCACAGAATGGGTCTCCCTCAAAGACCTCCACCTGCTCTATGATCCAAAGCAATCTGGATCTTTTTGGTCTGAGAGGTGAACAATGGATCACAACTCTGACCTGTGTTTCATGACCCATAACAGCACAGGTATCCCACTGGCCACAACAAGAACCAACCTTCCCGCATAGCCAACATCGCCCAATTATCCTCCAGATTGGCCTGGAAGTGCCTCTTCTGCAGTCAGCACCAAAGCCGCATTCGAATTTCCGCAAGGCTGACTGGCCTGCCTACACTTTGGAAACAGAATATCAGATCCCACAGCTCAAACCGATACCTAGAAACTTTGGCCATTTTACAAACATCCTAAAATTGACCACTAAGAAGTACATCCCGTGCGGTCACTGAAAGGATTTCACCCCTGCTGGACAAAAGAATCAGAGTCCCTCTTGAGGGAATACAAAAGGAGCAGTGACCCAGATAAAGCCACTGTGTTCCTTGAGTCTTTGAATTCAGCGCACCTAGAAAGGTGGAAAAAGACTGCTGAAGGCCTTGATTTCATCCATTCAAGCCACAAGGCATGGGCTCTTTTGCGGCAACTTGGAGGATCTCCGGCAGTAACACGACACCCAGCAAAGGTGACCGCAAATGCTATTACCTCTCATCTTCTTTCTAACACCAAGATTATACACCAGGAGGTCCAGCAGGAATTCCGCAGAAACCTTCAGCAATGCCAGGAGGAATCTCGACTCTTCTCCTTGATGGAGTATGGAGAGATCAACATTGCATTGTCAGAAACCAAAAGCTGGAAAGCTGCAGGGGTTGATAACATTCCTTCAGAGTTTTTCAAGAAGGGAGATGGGGATGGCTGGTGGCACTTTTTACCATCATGCATAGAACTGGAAAAAGGCCAACAAGCTGGCAACAGGCAACAGTGGTTGCCCTACTGAAGCCTGGGAAACTCCCAGAGGATGTAGCCAACTATTGCCCCATCTCTCTCCTCTCAACCATCAGCAAGTTTCTGGAACGGGCGCTGCTCCACCATCTGTCTGACATTATTGAAGACATCCTCTCAGCAGAGCAAGCAGGATTTCACACAAAGAGGAACTGCTGTGACCAAGTAGCTTCACTCACCAGCCACATTGAGGCAGGATTCCAACATAAGTTGTTGATTTGTTCTTGGCATATGACATCATCTGGAGACAGGGCCTTCTCCTCTTGATGTCCCGTGTCATTTACCACCAGTGAACGATCCGTCTCTTGGCAGCGATGACTGGGGTTTCCCATTTTAAGGTACACGTTAATGGCCAGACAAGTAGACCAAGAACTGTTAACTCTGGCATCCGTCAGGGCTCTGCCCTGGCCCAGATACTTTTTAGTCTATATACTGCGGATAGATCACTGACGGAGTCGAGGAAATTGATGTATGTGGATGACATTGCCCTAGCTGTTCAGCACACAAGCCTCCATACCATCAGGTGCACCCTAACCCGAGATCTTAGCAGAGTGGCTGATTGTTTCCAATACTGGAAACTTAGGCCTAACCTGAAAAAAAACCTGTAAAGCTGGTGCAGCTTTACATCTGAACAATAAAATGGCTAATATCAAACTCAATGTGGAGTTTTCGGTGAGAATGTCAGCCATGAGGCTCACCCAAAGTATCTCAGCGTTACACTGGACCAGAGTTCAACCTTTTGACAACACCTTGAGAACATCCACGATAAGGTCAGGTCTCGTGTCGCGCTTATCAGGAAACTGGCTGAAACATCATGGGGCTCCAGTTCATGGACCCTACGAACCACCAGAATTACCTTGGTATATTCTGCAGCTGAATAGTGTGTGCCAGGTCTCACAGCAGTCACACTAAACTCCTTGATACTCAACTGAGTAACACCATGTGCATAGTGTCAGGGACACTCAAACCGACTCCAGTTGACTGGTTATTGGTCCTATCGCACATCCAGCCTCTATATATTAGAAGAGCTGCCCAGACATCTCTCTTTCTCAGCCATGTCAATGCAAACACAAGGATCCCATTGCATGATAACTTGCAGAACCCACCAAAGACAAGATTAAAATCCCGCACCCTCTATGGAACCACATCAAGACCCTTACACTGAACTTCAACACTGAGGCTCAATGGAGAGCCAGATGGAGTGTTTCGACTGCTCAAAAACAAACAGCTCAACATTGACCCTGCCGAGAAACCACCAGGTTGAGATTTATGTCGGAAAGACTGGTGCAGATTGAATTGCATCAGTGTTATTCTTATAAGAAGCACACAGAATATTTTTCAAGGGGATAAGGCAATACGCCACATTTATTGAGAGTTCAATTTAAGCATTAAAATCAGCATATGCTTCCATTCTCTCTCTCTCTCACACACACACACACAGCCCCCAAAGGTTCTGCAGCTGGATCCTATAGTTACCAGTCCTTAGCACTGCTCTGTCAGTTTCAGTGGCCAGCTGAAACTACACACGAAGGAGGGGGAGCTGGGGCCTCTTCCCTTGGGCAGAGATCTGCATGTCTCTTCCTCCTGACCAGGGCTTTTTCCAGAACTGCACAATTCCCTGCCTATACTGTGATATCCCCAGCAAACCAGACTGCTTTCTCTCAGTAGGCTATACACAGCATAATTGCCTGGAGTTGTAAGTTACCACACAGTTCTTTATAAGCAAGCACCATCTTTTCTTAAGGTGAAAGCATTACAGAGAAAGTGTAATAAAAATAATAAAAACCTACATTCATGCTAAAAGCTTACAGAGATCACCCCCAACTCCAAACTCAGGCTCTGGTAGGTGTCAGTCCTCCAAAATCCACAACTGTTTCTTCTCTGTGGTATAACTGTCTCAAATTCAGAACCACCATGAATAATTCAGTCATTCCTTTACACAGCTTGGGCCTTTGATCTTGAACTCATGGAACAGGTGATCCTCAGACAATGGGTCATTCCTCAATGCTTAGCTGCAAAAGCTGGGTTTTTGCATAATCAGAGATAAGGGGAGGTGAACACAAATTCTCCCTAGGTATTCCTCAGGAAAACCACTTAGCACATTTTGTTCCAAGAGTCAATTCTTGTCTACCATATTGTTCCATATGTGACCACATTGTTCCATATGTGACCCTGGTCTCACATCGGTCACATCTCCTGCCCTTTAGGTGTTACCTACAATCTTGGCTCACAATAATACATGAACCTTTCATAGAATATAACGGACCCCAAAGATACTAAAACTTAATTCAATAAGGTTTCACAAGGATACTGCAGGTAATTGCCGTATCTGCCATAACAGCTATAAAACAAGTGCATAAATTAAGATGAACCAAAAGATAATTGATAATTTGTATGCAACCAGGAATCCTTTCAGTGTAAAATATCGCTTTTTGGTTTCATTGCCCCAAAAACTTGTTTAGGGTCAGGGAAAAGTGAGGCAAAGATAGGGTGACCAGATAGCAACTGTGAAAAAATGGGAGAGGGGATGGGGGGTAATAGGCACCTATATAAGAAAAAGTCCCCAAAAATGGGACTGTCCCTATAAAAATGGGACATCTGGTCACGCTAGGCAAAGAACAAAGATTTCTAAATCTAACAAGTAATCCCATCTGACCATGTTCTTGCTCTTTTCTATTCATTAGTAAGATGGGGATGGAAGATCTCCATCATCTACAGAATTATTACCAATGTCATCACTTGCAACTGCCCCACATATAGCACAGCCCTTCTCTGGAGACCTCTCAATGCCCTGCCTTGAGGCAGAGGGACAGAAAGTGGGAAAAAAAGCCAGCAGGCGTTACCCTCTCCTCCACAGCTAGGGAAGAAGAGTAGTAACAGAAGTAGAGAAACAGATTTATATGGAAGGGGAAGGAAGGGTAAAATATTCAGTTAAACTGAATGCTAGACAAATACCCAGGACAGATGGAGATTAATTTTCAGATATCAACCAAATATAGAAGAGAACTGAGTTTGTCCCCTCAAAGATGCTTAATAAAGATTTACTAATCTGGTCATGGACAATGGGTGAATGGAAAGAAATTTAAAAGTTTGAGAAAATGAAATTTAGTTCGTACCCTATGGAAAGAAATTGTGGATTTCCTCACAACAGTGGAAGAAAAGATAAGTTCTAGGAAACAAAAGAGTTTATTCACATCTAACTTCACTGTTGCCTGAAGTGTATTGTTCTATTGTTGCTTGGAGTGTCTCAATTAGATTTTCTACATATGCTCAAATATAAATAGACAAGAAAACAGATGAATATTTGACCTAATGAAAAAAAAAAAAGTCTCCAGGCAAGTCAGCCTAGGCTATAAAAATAAAAAGTATCTGTATGCTGACTTTCCAAACAAAAATCAGTAATTCTCTGTAAGCCACATTTTTCACAGGCTACAAAGAAACATGCCACAGTAGAGGTTTATGGTTCAAGTGAATTATTTTGTATACATTATGAGATGTATGGTTCTCTTTCTTGATGTTTTGGGCCTCCAGGGAATCAAGGAAGTTCCACTATAAATATAGAGATGTTCAGATGCTCATGAGAATTAAAGATGTACTTCATTGCTTCCAGTAGTCAGAAGACCATTCTATGCTGTATGTTCCCTTTCTGCAAAAATAGCACACCTTCTTGATAGGAAAAAAGGGCTCTGTTGTGTTCAGGAAATTGCTATTTGGTCATTCTTATTATGTAGCATTAAGGTTACATAATAAGTAAAGGAACATTGTGACTAGCAGAGGTAGCTTTTGTACTAACATAATAGAAAATTGTTTTATAATGCTTAATACATCTTTCCCTGTAAAATCAGTCTACATTAACTAGAACTACATTAATTTCTGGAGTGGCATTATTACTTAACTACATTGTGTGATTATGATTTATATATGATGAGAGCTGGTTACATAGTAAAAAGCAAAACAAAATAACCCTGATTTATGAATATTTTCATAAATAAAATACCAAGTCTGATAAGTAGACTGAAAATTTGTCAAAAGTTTGTTTTTCAGTATTTGCTACTCCCTTCACTCTTCTTCAGCTCCTGTTTAAAAGTTTCTGCTCATTGAAAGAATGAATGATATAATAGCACATGACTCAGGTATCCAGTCACACACAGATAATGAACAGTAAAACCAATCAGTTCATGAACAACCCATAGGCAGAAAATTATTCTTCTAAATTGTTCAACAGATACAAATACATTCACAGGAATCAGGATCAGTTCAATCAATCATTAAAGGGGGTACATTTGTAATCAATATTATTCATAGCAAATTGAACCACAACCTCCTCTAATACTACCTGTAACAAATTACGTGTGTATGTCTGTGTGCACATGTGTATTGTGACAAAGTTCCTCCTCTATCTTGGTGGGTCCTGCGCTTATTGACGCATTTTCTTGCCTCAGAGATTCACCATGTGGGTTGGGGAACAGCCCAGAGACCTTCCCCTCTGGGAGAACCCACAGTCCAGGTCAAATTGGGAGGTTTGGGGGGAACCCGGGCCCGCCCTCTACTCCGGGTTCCAGCCCAGGGCCCTGTGGACTGCAGCTGTCTATAGTGCCTCCTGGAACAGCTGCATGACAGTTACAACTCCCTGGGCTACTTCCCCATGGCCTCCTCCAAACACCTTCCTTATTCTCACCACAGGACCTTCCTCCTGGTGTCTGATAACGCTTGTGCTCCTCAGTCCTCCAACAGCACACCCTCAGCTCCTTGAGCCTCTTGCTCCCAGCTCCTCACACTCTCACCACAAACTGAAGTGAGCTCCTTTTAAAACCCAGGTGCCCTGATTAGCCTGCCTTAATTGGTTCTAGCAGCTTCTTCTTAATTGGCTCCAGGTGTCCTAATAGGCCTGCCTGCCTGAACTGGTTCTAGCAGGTTCCTGATATTCTAGTGCAGCCCCTGCTCTGGTCACTCAGGAAACAGAAAACTACTCATCCAGTGACCAGTATATTTGCCCTCTACCAGACTCCTGTACCCCACTGGTCTGGGTCTGTCACAGTATGTATACACACATACATATACATAAACATTTTGAACACTACACTTTTGTATGATTAAATGTTTATTGATTTTCATAAAGAAACAATGAAAAGTTCAAAAAAAAAGGAAAGGGCTCGCAGCATGGGTGTGTTTCCAAAAAAACACACACTTCACAGGATCTCCTAAAGAATTATGAAATTATGCCATTTTACAACTTGTCAAAACTGCAAGACCAGAAAATACAAAACCAGACAATACTACCTGGACATAACATGCTATGGTGGTGTTAAGAGCAATAAAATAGGAGAAGATGTGCATGAATGGGAAAAGGAGGTAAGGAGAGGACCAGGATGAGTGGAGGAGGGGCTACGTGGAATGGAGGTTTGGGGAGGCAGGAGGGAAGGAGAGGAAAAAAGAGGAGGGGATTAGGTGGAATGGAGGTCTGGCATTCCTTGAGCCATCTCAACATTTTTATCCAAATGTTTCTAGAAACAGGATCCAAATTTCTTCAAATTCTTATAACTGCTCTTTACGGTGAGAAGCTATTTTAAATTTGTCTGCTAACTCAGACAGCTCCAAATACCACTGCTCTATTCTGAGCATAAGCCTACTCTTCCATTTTTGTAAAATCATGTGCATGGTTTGTATTAGACACCACAGAGGTTGCACAATGTAAAGCCCTTATCCTCTGATGTTTGTTAGCACTGTAACGTGCTACAGGACTGTCCAACAGCCAGGCAGCTGTGGAAAGAGGTGGACACGAGTTAAAATAGCACTCTGTTATTTACCTGCTGAGCTGGGGTTAAATCCACCACAAAGACTGTCTCTTAGGGTTGCAGTGATGACCAAACACTACACTTTTACAAACATCAGGCCAGATTTGATACCCTTACTGACATTGTTTTATGCCTTATTCAGCAAATAGACCCACTGAAACCAATGAGACAACTTGTGGAGCAGGATGCTACTTTGCATCGAGAATGGTGTCAGCATTATAAACCAATAGGAAACTAATTGTATAAAACCAAAGGCAGTGATCTTTCTATGTTGCACTCATTAACACAATAAATTACTATATTTAAAAGGTCTTTACTTGACTGTTGCTGCTGGTTACAAAGAGTACTTGCTTGGTCTTTTCATCTTCCACACCAGCTGTCTTTTTCTTATGGTGCAGTAACCATATCAGTTGCTCGTGGTATTATTTATTGTATGTGGCAATATTCAGCTGAGTGCTTCTCATTTTTCTGGAATCTTCAAAATAATTATCCTGTTCCTTCCAAAAACATGTCCACTATGTAGTTGTATTATATGGGAGCATTCTTCTCTTTGACCAGCATTTGGTTTTCCTTTTTTCCTCCTTGGCACACACGGAGAGGAAAGCTTCATTGTTACTTCATAACAGCTTTCCTGTCACCGTTATTAATTGAGACAATTGTTTTGTTTAAATAATGCAGTTGCAAATGACCATATTGTTTTCATATATCTACCTATTAGTGGGTTGTCTATTCCAGATTAGCCTCTCAGGTAATTTTCTACCTGCAGATATAGTCAAAGAAGGATCCTGTTTATCTTCTGCTTTCTTGAACATATCTGACATTTTGAACAGAACATTCTGCTAACCCTTTTGACGTGAGATATTTTGGCATCCATGTATCATGCTCAAACTGCAAATATTTTGGGGAAAGCTTTAAATTTTGGACCATTGTCTGAAAACACTTTGTCAGGGTTTCCAAGTTTTGCAAAGAGATTTCAGATAATAAATCACTGTCTCAGTCAGTCCTGTAGAAGACAACTCAAAATTGCCACACTCAACTACCACCACAACATAAAAAGTATTTACCTCCTAAGTAAAAATGGTCAATCTGTCCATTTTGTGAAGGTGTTTCTGTAACTTATTGAGGACTCTGGTTCCTTCGGCTATCGTGACCAACATATTTGACACCGTGAACAGACCACAGCTATGTCAGCAGACTGTGCTTATACAAGGCTAGTAAAGGATTCCTCAAACTCTGTTTTTGCATTATTGCATACTACGATCTTCTTTATGAATGCGACAAAACATTTCCTCTTTCCTCATATTGTCTGGAAACACTAATTTTCCATTTTAACCAACAACAAATGTTAATTCATCATGAAGATATCAACGATGAATTAGGGATTAAACACCTTCCTTTGTCTTTGGCCATCCCCCTAGTATCCTCCCTTGTACTTCTGCATCCTCAGAAGGTTTCTGTATCAACTTCTATATTTAGTCAGTAGAGAATGTTCAATTTTCATTAACCACCTGCACTTATGGCTCTATGTCACATTACATACTAGCCTCCTTGTCTGCTAAACGTGTCCTACGTCATGTATATGCGACAAATACAGCTGGAAGATAGCTGTAAATTTTCAGTGATTTATTGCTCAAAGCAAAAGCAATTGGTACACCAACCAACAATAAAGCAGTACCCCGTCTAGCTTGCAGAGTCAGGTTTACTAGTTTGTTTTGATCAAAATAATGCATCATAAAAACTATCAGATTACTCCACAGCCATTCAGCCTGCAATAACTCCTTAAAAGCCTGATTCTGCATTTCTTATCCATCCAAAACTTCAGCTGATTTTAGTTTGAATTTTGGGAGGGCAAGTAAATCAGGATCAGTTTATGCAGTTACTGTGGGCACTTGTGTCAAGAATTTGTAAATCTGTATAACCATTCCTGTGAATTTTTGAGATTTCACACCAATCCCTAATTGAGTATTTTCCACCGATGATTTTAAAAACAGCATTAATTTCCCAGATATTTTAGTTCTAATGTTGCTGTATGTCATTTTCCAAATTTTTTTAACTCTCTAGCTTTCTCCCAAACCAGAATAAGTGGTAAAAAAACAATCTCCTTTAAACACCTCAATTACCTTCATGGGAAACAATTCTGGTACACTAGAGATGACAAAAGATAAACCAGAGAAAACAGTTTCTGCCAAACAGGGACATGCACAAGGGGGGCAAGCAGGTGCACAGTCTCCCCCTCGTCCCCTCAAACAGCAGAGGCACAGAGCCCCTCCAAAAGCAGTGAAATTTAAATTCCTGCACACACCCCTGCTGCCAAATGAGACGTACAGTGAACTGTTCTTGCCCAGGGATTTTTGACAAAGTTTACTGGATGTGTCCAGAACAGTGGCTCTAAATATTTCACTAAGTCTGCTACTTTTCCTTCCACAACAAAGAGCTGAAAATGTTTTCTTGTAACTTTAAGTTCTAGGATCTAAACATATTCAGAGAATTATTTGATTTTTCTACTCCCACCAATTATACAGCCATGTGGTCCACTGTGTTTTTCCACTGTTAAATTCATAATACATACAAGATCATACAGTGAAAATTAATTTACCTACTATATTATCCTTATTTCTGATCACTCAAAAGACCGTTTTGGGAGTGGGGGGGGGAGGAGAAGGAAGTATGTGTAGACTCAGGATATTCTTTCCTAGTCTATTTTTCTCGCCATACGTTATCATTCCCATTCTGACCTGAAAAAAATATAGCAAAATATGTAGCAAAGATTTTGAGATTGTACCAGGTTTAGAGTTCCAGTTCCAGCATAATAATATCAGCATTTTTAGCCAGCAGCAGCTCCCATTTACCAAGAATAATAGTCCTGATTCTCTTCTCACACAATTGTAAATCAGGAGTAATTCCATTGAAATCAATGGAGTTACACTGCTGGCATAAGTGACAGGAAAATCAGGCCCACTCCCTCTTGCTGCTGAACAAGTTCCATTGCCCTGAGCCACACGTGGTAAGAGATGGGAACACCAACAGCGGGGACAGAATGGGAGGACAGAAACAGAACAAAGAAGGAAAAGAACAAAAATGGGAGCTAAATAGAGGGGAAGCAGAGACTAGAAGGAACAGTGAGAAGGAAATAGGGATGAGAGACAAAGGTGTGTGTTTAAAAACAAGGGGGGGGGATTATACCTATGGGTTGGGGCAGGAGGTCAAAGACAAGGTGAGAAGTGTCAAGTTCTCTGGGTGACTGGGATTGCTGGGGCTGCAGGATGTGTGTCATCCCAGGACAAGGTAGGGTCTGCTGCAAAGAGCCATTCCTCTACTCTTCACCCTGAAAATCCTGGCTACTGCCCTGCCTGTCAACATAATATATCTAATGCTGGGAGTTATAAATTTATATTTTAAAAGGCTATGTTATCTAATGTATGCTTTCTTTTATTCAGACCCTATATTTAGCGTGGTTCTATTGATCTATTCCAGCCTGGTCAGAATTTAGATGTGTAAGAACCATTTTAGTCCACAGCTAAAATACAGGAGTCAAAGGCTGAAGTCTTTACTCTGTTTTAACTCACTCCTTACTCAGGCAAAACTCTCATTGTTTTCAACTGATGTTAAATTCTGTCCCCATAAACAACACTTTCACTATACAGTCTAACTAAAAATGAATCATAATTGGGATCAACCTTCAGCTTGATACCTTTCAGAAACATCAATCCAAAAAAACAAAAAAAAGCAACTCCTCTGTCAAAAATAAATCAAGAAAACAGATTTACTTGTTGATATAAACCAAAGATTAATTTTTGGTTTTTACCTTCAACTGATACATACTGCAAAATATTATTCTGTACAGATCCTCCAATAAAGCTGCATCAGACCCAGATTTGACATATTCTGTTGGTGGCAAGGACAATAGTAAACTGTTTTATCACCTTGAGCAGCCAGCACTACATATTGCTGTGACATGCTCTCATGCTTTTTCATATTCAGATACTGTATATCTATCCTTTGAAGTACCTTATTCAATTCATCATCCAACTTCACATTCACAGTTTTAAAGACACTTCAGGCAAAGGGTGTCCTTTCAGTTGATCTATTTATTGTGGCAGTGCCAGGACATTTTCTATGCATAATCCATTACTTTAGGGCTAAGAAAATAGTACAAAGAAAAAAGATTGTACAACATTCAGTGAGATACTCATAAACGCATCTAACTGCATCACAAGCAACCTTTATGTGCTTCAAAGACAACTCTAAATTCTCCAAAGCCTCAGCACTGTCACACATTTTTAAATGACTTATTTCATGAAGTGAGAGGAATGTTACCTCGAACATCACTGAGCAGCATCTGAAGAGTAGCTGCTGAGCACACAGTCACAACTATTTTGTGCAGATAGTTGGTTTGACTAATATGCTGACTAAAGCTATTCTTTTTTATGCACTAGCTTAATAATTATATACAGCAAGTATTCCAGTATATATAGTATGCCTTATGATTTATCTTTCATTATACAAACCAAGATGAAAGAAAAAGGAAATTGGGACACACAATTAGCTGGACTTCCTAGACTCTTACAATAAATAAAGTAAGAAATACCTTGAAAAATATTGTCTTGGGATATCAAAAATTTAGGGGGGGTATATACTTAATTAAAAGTTAAAGCTGTACATGAACTGTGAAGTCAGTCATGAAGTGTTTTTGTCAATGAACTGCTTTTCTGAAAGACAGCAGCAAAGATTCCTGCAAAAATCCAGAAAGGGCTTTATAGTCTAATACACCTCTATAACGCTGTCCTCGGGAGCCAAAAAATCTTACCGTGTTATAAGTGAAACCGCATTATATCAAACTTGCTTTGATCCACCGGAGTGCGCAGCCCCGCCCACCCGGAGCACTGCTTTACCACGTTATATCCGAATTCGTGTTATATCGGCTCGCGTTATATCGGGGTAGAGGTGAACATACTCAAATACTAACCATAAAAGCAATTTCTGATTGTCCCTCAAAACAATTTTTCTTGATTGCTCAGTAAGATTTTGGGGTCAGAGTTGTTCTTGGGAATGACTATTCTGTTTCTTATAATTATCTCTAACCCAGCTAGTCTGCATTTAGCAACAGTCCTTTAGTAAGTGCTCTAAATGTGCAAAATACACGACTATCTGAAGCAGTTGCAGTTTTTCACATTAGGAGTAGCGCTGGGCAAAATACTCAAACATTTTTCATCAAAACAGAAGCACTGATCCAAACATTCTACATTTTTCAATAAACGTTTGAGCAAATGCCCCTTGCCTTCACACTACAATCTGAAATATAGTGATAAATTCACACATGTGAATTGACAAACCTGCTTTTGGGAGCTCTCCCAAAGAGATTGGGTGGTCTAGTGGACCAAGTACAGATAGGAGCCAGCCAGAAGCTCTTGTCACAATTGCCACTGTAAGGATAAGGCCTTGTCCTGTAGCCATCCATATTGTAAGGCCTGAAGCCTAAGATCTTTGTCTGCAGCCAGATTAGAAGGCAGCAGCCATTAGCGGAGAAGCAGGAAGTCACATCCTCACATTCCAGCTAAATTACTTTAAAATAATGTAATATCCGGCTGTTAAGAAGGAGACCCCGTCCTAATGGCACCCACTATCACCAGATAAAGAAACAGATCTTAAGATGGTTAAAGAAAACTTAGTTTGATAGCATTCTGTCTGGCAAGAAATCACTTATCAATAGTTGTGGTTGTGAAATCTTAATTTCTTTATTGTTGTGTCATTATGGTCCCCACTTCCCTATTGTTTGTCTCTGTCTGGTTCTTTGATTGTTTCTGTCTGTTACACAATTAATTTTGTTAAGTGTTAATTAATTAAGGTGGTGGGATATGATTGGTTAGAGAATTTTGTTAGGATTGGTTAGTAAAATTTTAGTAAAATAATTGGTTACGGTATAGCTAAGCAGGACTCAAGTTTCACTATATAAACTGGGGTCCAAAAGAAAGTTCTTTGGGAACCAACTCCAGGATACAGCCCCAAGAACAGAGTTGCCAGACCTCAACACACTGCCAATGACACCATGCAGAAACTGGAGTCCCCCAGATGGACCTGATCCTGACTGGCCATGAAGAAAAGTTCAACTGTCTTATTGGGAGTGGTGAGCACTGCATGCGTAGCGTGTGCATTCTGATTTTTGGTGGTTACATAGGATATTACTATGTAAGGCTCTTTCACTGGTAAAAGACCCCATAAACCCACAAAAGATTAAGCCCTGAGTCCACAGGGAAAGGGTGTTTGCCCAGAGCCCATGGACGAGTAAAGTTAGGTGCCTTTCACCTGTAGCCCTAGGAACTGGGAAAGGGTGGGTGTTTAAATTAAGAGGCTTACGCCTTGAGCCCTAGGACCTGGGTAAAGGTGGATGTCCTAGAGTGTGCGAGTAACAGAGAATTGTGTGTGGGTAACAGCTGCTGGCTGGCCCTTAAGATATTTTACAATTATACAGCAATTTACAAACACTGTTTAGTAGGTCAGTGTCATTTAACAAATGGGTAAATTAATTCAAGGAAGTCCTGTGGCATGTGATATATAGGAGGTCAGATTATATGATCACAGAGTTCTCTCCTAGGTTTATAATCTATAATCTGATACCCAGAGAGATTAAGTGATATGCCTAATCTCACACAGCAAATCAGGGTACGTTCTATACTGCCGAGTTAGCCCAGGCTCGACCCCCCGAGGTGTTGCCTATAACCTCCTTTTTGCCCACACACAAAAGCCTGTAAAATGGTGCTTTCAACCCAAGCTAGATGGCACAGTTCAGGGTAATGGGTTAGAGCCCAGATTCTGCTTTCATTCAGGCTGGCAACTCAGCCACTTCTAACAGTCTATACTGTGCCTCTTTCTTATGAATCCACAAGACAGTGATTACACAATCTATATCACAATTGCCAATATTCCTCAAATGTGTTCCCACAATTGCCCCCCATCCCCCAGGTGCCCAGAGGCAGACAAGTTCTCCCACAATTCCTCAGGAAAGAATCTTATAGAGTGGTTTAGCTGACTGCAGCACAAAGAACCAGGGATATTCCTATGTTCAAGATAGGTAATACTTTAACTGTGCACATCTCTCAGAGATCTCTAGCTACAGGCAAGTAGGTAAGTGTGTATTATTCCTATTTAATACATGGGGGAAATGAGGCTCAGAAAGATTAAGCAGCAATAGAATTTGGGACCTGCTACTTCTCAGCACTGTGGCTTAATGTGCTAGACCATATGGCTTTTGGGGAGACATCACTTCTTTCTCCAAAGAAGACTGAGCACCCAGGAGCACCTAGGAGCACCCAGGCTAAGAAGTAACTGTGACAGAAGCCCGGAGATCTTGTGGGGTTCTGACCCCACCAAACTTACAGTTGCCCCACCCAGAAGAACCTGGGACCCCAACAGGATGCCACCAAGGTCCATGACAGGGCGCTACTAGACATGAACCAACACAGTTGGACTAAAAGGGCCACGCTCCTAACTGGAGATACAGCAGTAGAAAGCAGCCCAGGGCAATATAAGTAGACTCCCTGCTGAGAGGTCCTCTACTCAGGCATTGACTTACACCCGGACCTGGGCTGGGACCCAGTAGAGGGGAGGGCCTGCATCCCCCTATCCCCTCCCTTAAAGACTAAGGCACCTTGACTAAGCGGGGCAGGTAATCAAGTGCTCCAACCACAAGGCCATCTGGCCCTCCAAGCACCCTGTTACAATACTAGATGAAAGAGACAGAATAAGAGAGAATACATATGTAATCATTGTACAGTGCTCAGAATTCATTTCTAGCTATCAAAAAACTTGGCAGCATGGAGCAGAGACACAAAATACAGAGTAGTATTATATTTCCACCTGTTTTGTAGTTAACACCTCTTCAATCCCCATTGGCAACCTCTGAATCATACTCACAGTTTACTGACAAATGGCTCCCAACCTAGTCCACTTATAATGCAAATATCCTTATAAGGATATTCAAGAAATGTAGAGTATTTCCTTTTTATGATAGGAAAATGTAAAATGATACTATAGTGATAGGGATATTAGAAATACCAGGTGAAATTATTTTGTAATTATAATCTAAAGGAAGCAGATAGTTGAAGACAGCCTTATTTAAAGGTCAATCCAAATCCCACAGAAGTCACTGGGAGTCTTTCTTCAGTCCTTTATTTTTATTAAAGAACTTCCATTATAAAAATTTCTGTTTAGAGTATGTATAGTGTTTAAGAGCAGAGCACATGGTAGGAAGAGCTGGTTGGAAGCAGTCTAGAGTCAGCTTCACCAGATACATAGCTAGGAGCACAAGGCTCTCCTTTGTCTTATGTAACTCTGTTTTATTTTTAATAAAGTCTTACCTGTAAGAGTCCATACTGGGCCTCCTTCTTATGAATCCACAAGACAACACATGGTATCAGAAGTGGAGTAAAAGTGAGGACAGAGAAAAGAGGACTGTGGTGAATAAGTCATCTTGGAGATGGAGCAACTAAAAGCCCCAAGGAGCGTGCATGCACACAAGCAGCTGGCTTTGGTGAGAAAAAAAGACCAGCAGATTATAATAATTTCTTAAATGTTGCAGTGGATTTATTTAATAGAATGAAAATAGAGCAAATTATGAAACAATTTTGCAGAAATTTGAAGAGTATTGCATACTTTAAATAGGTATTTGAAAAAAAGAGTACATTTGAATGGTATAAATTTCACCTTACAAGACAAAAGGAAGGAGAACCCTTTGAAAAATTCCTAACAGAGCCAAAGCTAAATAAACCAAACCTGCAACAATGGACAGTTAACAGAGTCAATTATAAGGGATCAAATTGTAATTGAAATTAGAGATTGAAAGCTATAAAAAAGATAATTGAAAGATATGGATCTCATTTTGGATAAAAAAGTAAGACTGTTCGGCAGCAGAAATCACTCTGAACAGAATAAAAATAATGGAAGGAAAACAAGACACTGCCACTCTACAGAGTGACAAAAAAGAGAAAAATGGCAAGCAGTAAATCAGTGCAAAACAAAAACCATAGACAAGCATGAAAAAAGCAAAGCACAACTTAAAAGTTTGCACAAGATTTTGACACAAACACAGACCTTTTCAATGTCCAGTTCTGGTAAGCGCTGCAATATTTGTAAGAAATACAATCATTTTTCCATCTGCAACCAGGATCAACTACAGAACAAGAAGCAAAGCATGCATGCTAATTCAATAATCCAGGTAGAGAGCACAGAGCAACACAGAAGAGGAGTTCTATCTAGGAGTTGTATCTGAAGAGGAGGGGACAGATGAATGGACAATTTCTTTAGAGACTAATTGGATTCCTATAACCTACTAATTAGACACTGGTGCTCAGCTAAATGTTGTTTCAGATATTAGTATCAAAAGGTTTAAGAAAAAACAGGGAAAATGGTGAGCAAACAGGTTAAACTGAAAGCTTATAATGGAGAACTCATTTCCACTAGAGGTACATGTGTACTAGAAGTGAAGGTAAACGATCAAAACGAACTGATAAATTATGCAATAGTTAAAGAAAATAAAGCACCTATATTGGGTTTAAAAACCAGGCCAAGACCTTGGGCTGATCCAAAGAGTGCACGTGGTACAAGGGATAAGGGACACAGGCATAGAGAAACAGTATCAGAACGTTTTTGAGAGTACAGGAAAACTAGCAACTGAATATAGAATTCAACTAACAGAGTCAAATTGTCCTGCCATTCATTCCCCTAGAAATATTCCTCTAAGTATGAGGAATAAAAGCTCAAAGAACTGGATGGTTTAGTAAAAGACATTAGAAGAAGAACCTACAGAATGGCTGAACTTATTAATAGTAGAAAAATAGGATGGAACACTGAGATTACACCTAGATTCTAAGGAGTTTAACAAATATATCAAAAGGGAACACTTTCAGTTACCTAACAGGGAAGACATTTTGGGGGATATGGCTGGTGCAATTATTTTACTACTTTAAATGCATCATCTGGATTCTGGCAGAATGCCTTAATAAAGAGGAGCTCCAAATTATGTACTTTTATTACACCATATGGAAGATATTGCTTTCTCAGATTACCATTTGGTCTAAAGTCTGCTCCAGAAGTCTTCCATAGAACTGTGCAGTAAATTATTTGAGGGAATTGAAGGCACAAAACTGCATATAGATGATACTCTCATCTGGGGCAGCATAATAGAGGAACATAATTACAGGTTAAAGACAGCATTGGAAAGGCCTACAGCTGTAGGTCTGAACCTAACAAAAAACAACAACAAAAGTAAATTTGGGCTCAGAGAAATTACTTACATAGGAGAAAGGTTAACTGAGGTTAAATGAGGGGTATGTATTGATCTCAGCAGAACACAAGCTATAACTGTGAGGCTGGCAAAGGAGCTAACCTGTGTATGACCCATAACAACTTAACAAAAGGTATTGTAATCGTAATCAGGACATTTCACTTGTGTGTGACTATCAAAAAGGTGTAGGTACACCAGAAATCACTAACCCATTCATTTGTAGTAATAGGAGTTAAGGGAGATGCTAAATGTGTTTGGTAAATTTCTAACAGGATATAGGTACACAATGTTACCAAATTAGCTTGTAGATGCTAAGTCCCTTTCATGATCAGGCCTCATCCTGCCATCTCTAGTTTGCTGAACTTTAAACAGGGAAAGTTTCGGTGTGACAGATTTTCCAAGTAGTTACCTGGAATACCCTGGAAAAATGCATGGAAAGACTAACAGACCTACATCTCAGATGCCCTTTGGATTCTGACCTGTTGGCATGATTCCAGAGACTTTTGTGCACACCAGCAAACACACCATCAATGCTACAAATCTGATCTAAGGACTTTGCAATTATTTGTAATGTATATGGTCTTTTAACTATTCAATAACTCTCTTTTTCTGATTACTATTAACAAAAAAATTTATTAATAAAAACAATTGACTCAGAAAGCCCCTGTCCTAAGGCATTTTG
This sequence comes from Emys orbicularis, assembly GCF_028017835.1. Lineage (NCBI taxonomy): Eukaryota > Metazoa > Chordata > Testudines > Emydidae > Emys > Emys orbicularis. The sequence goes on along the minus strand of NC_088687.1, from coordinate 88,843,058 downwards.
ACAGCAGAAGACAGACCAAATTGTCCACTGATGCCTCCAAAGAAGGCATAGGGCAGGCCTGCACAACTCGTAAAGCAGCGAGGGCCATATTACTCCAAAGAAAATAGCTGAGGGCCGAAACCCCCCCGGCCCCACTGAAACACCCCACCCCAGCCCCGCCAAAACACCACCACCACCCAGCACCGCCCAGCCCCCATGTAAGCAAACAGGACTCACCCCGGCAGCGCCTCCTGCTGGTCTTCTCGGGAATTAGCTCATCCAGCCATTGGAGCGCCCTCTGCAGGCCAGTGTCCCACTGCCACTGGCCCCATGTCCCTCCCGGACCCCGGTGCCCTTTGATCTGGGGTGCTGCCCCCTGGCAATACCCCCACACTGGCTCTAGGTCTCCCCTCTCTGGGGAACCCCCAACCCTCTAATCCCCACCTTGCCTCAGTATAAGGCTACTGCCAGTGACCAACTGCCCAGGGTGCCCCGTGCCCTGGGGCAGACTGCAGTATAAGCCACTCATCACAGGCAAGGTTGGGTTTGGACCTGCTGCCTCTCTCTATAGCTGGGCTGCCCCTCTGCAGCCCTGGTACTGGTCTTAGGCCCTTAGCTAGGGTGGCAGCTTGGGGGGTTTCCAGGCTGGAGCTCCCCAGCTCCTCTAGCCTTCCCCCAGCCCTGCTCCACTCCCAGTACCCTGCTCAGCTCCCTAACAGCCAGACCCGTCTCTCTCTACAAGCAGAGGGAGACTTCCTCTGGGCCTCTGGCTCACAGCCTTTTTATACAGGCCAGCTGGGGCCTGATTGGGGCATGGCCCAGCTGCAGCGGCTTCCCCAATCAGTCCAGCTTTTCCCCTGCCACAGCCCTCCCCCAGGGCTGTTTTAAGCTCTTCAGGTCAGGAGCGGGGTAACCACCCTGCTACACCCCCCCGAAACACATTCCCCGCCCCAGCACCGCCCGCCCCGCGGAAACAAACCCTCCTTCCCCAGCGCCGACTTCTGAAAAGTTTTGACAGCTGACTTCTGAAAAGTTTCAATTTCATTTTGAAAGCTTTCACTGCTGCACACATTTGAAATATAAGTTGATTTTTTCCCTGAAGTTGAATGTTGAGATCATTCAGGTTTGCTGTAATATCACAAAAGAAAAAGAGATCTTGATTCCAGGACTCATTTTCAAGCTCTGGGAATTTTATTGGCCCATTTTCTAGGAATTTTGCTACCTCCTCTTTCAAAGCAACAAAACGCTGGAGCACTCTTCCTCGACTCAACCACCTCACTTCCGTATGGTAGATTAAGTCGCTGCACTCGGCGTCTTCCCCTTCAAGAAAGGCTCGAAATGTCCTATGTTTTAGTCCTCTAGAACGGATGTAGTTTACAATGGAAACTACCACTGACATTACATGCTCAAATTTTAAGACTTTGCTACACAAAACATGCTGATGTATAATGCAGTGATGTTTGGTTATTTGTCTCCCGATAAATTCTTCAGGAAGAGTAATTGCTCCAACATTTTTTCCCGCACATAGCTGGAGCACCATCAGTACAAATGGCCACCAAGTTTGTGAAATCTAATCCCAATTTATCATTCATGCACTTTATCAGTTCACTGGAGATTTCTTTTCCGGTTGTGCGACCCATCATGGAGCACATGCCAACAAGTTCTTCAGTAATTTCAAAGTTTTTATCAATACCTCTAATAAAAATAAGAAGTTGGGCGGTGTCTTTTAAATCGGTGCTTTCATCCATAGCTAGGGAGAAAAAGCAGAATTCACTGACTCTCTGCTTTAACTGATCACTTATATTGGTAGAAATGTCAGCTATTCTTCTCTGTACAGTCATGCGTGATAGACTGACATTCTAAATTACTCCCCTCTTTTCTGGACATAACTCAGATACAGCAATCAGCATACACTTTTTTAAAAACTCGCCTTCTGTGAAGCATTTCCCAGCAGCAGCAATTTCCTTAGAAATTTGAAAGCTTACTTTAGTAACTGTATCGTTCTCAGTGCTCACTTTCTTGAAAATTTGCTGTTCTCCACTAAGGTTTTTCGCTAAACTGGCTGCTTTAATTATTTTTTCATTTGGGTCCAATTTGGCGAGATTGGGATGTTTAGTTTCAAAGTGCCATCGAAGGTTGTATTCTTTCGGAACGGCTAATGTTTCGCGACACAAGAGGCACAGTATTTTGTCTTTGGAAACATTACATAAGTATTTATTTGTCCATTCAGTGTTGAAAACTCCGTGCTCTGATTCTATTTTTCTCTTTTTCTTTTCACTCATGGTAGCCATTATGAAGCCCAAGATTTTGTTGAATAAATTCACACAAAAGGGAAACACTCACAGTCACACACAAAGAGAAGAGATATCTCACGGCGCGTGGCACACTCGCAAGGCACTGACAGTGTGTGGAAGCCTGTAGAGGGGGAAAGAAACGGCGCGCATAGGGTAACCAGATCACAGCAGTAAAATAGGACCTGTCCCCTCCCTGCTCAGACCCACCATTACACCCCTCTTCAACCCCCCAGGGGTCACTATATTACTGCACACAGCAGTATCAAAAATTAAAATACTGAAAATGGATGCCTCCCTCCAGCCACTGACTCACCGCTTGCCTTCTCACCCCACCCCCCAAGTATAAAGCCTCACCACCACTACCTGCCCACCCGCCCACTCGGTTCGTCATCCCCCCATGAAATAAGGGGAGGGGAAAAGGGGGACAATTTGAAGGGATTTTCTGCGGCTATGAACTAAACCGGGGAAGGGAAAGGGGGGCAGTGTGAAGGGATTGGATGTGACTGTCCAACACACACACACAGGGGCCGCAGGGAGCTCTGGGGGGGAGGGGGCAGTGAGATAGGGGCCAGGGATGGGTAAGGTCCCTGGACCAGAGAAGGGGGCAGCAGTCGGGGCAGGGCAGGTGCAAACACACACACACACACACACACACACGCCTCCCCCGGGGATTTCCTGGCTGCCCACAGACAGTTCAACCCCCCCCTCCCCCATCACTACGGAGGCCGCCCTGGGAGCCACCAGCACAGTAGCCGCCCCGCCCCCAACCGAAGGGGGAGTTTGGGGGGGTCTCAGCCCAGTCCCCCCCCCCCAGCTGCGGCTCCAGCCCAGGCCGGGCGCCCCTCCCTTCGCTCGCACTTACCAGCTCTGCCTCGTGCCCAGCGCTTCCCGCCTCAGCAGGCCCCAGAAGTGACGCACCCGCTGTACGCCAGGCGGGGGGAGCGGGAGACGGAGACACGTGCACTTTTGGCCGTTCGAGTGCAGCGCGCACGCGTGAGGCTGTGAGGTCGGCCCCCCCACCCGGGCAGGGGGTGAACCCGGCAGCTCCCCCCCCCCCGCCGCTTACCCGTGGGCCGCACAGTGAGCGCACGCGGGCTGCATGTTGTGCGGCCTGGCATAGGGTCAACATTCCTACAAAAATATGATCATTGGAGACCGATGGCATTAACATCCAGGGTTCTTACAAAAACAGAATGCCACTATGCCCAAAGTGAAAACAAAACTTTAGCCCTGGAGCATGGTTGTAAAAAATGTCCATGTGTTCATTTATGGAAGACCAATTGTTGCAGAAACAGACCATAAGTCTCTGATATCAATTGCAAAGAAGGGACTAACTGACATGCCACCCAGAATGCAACAATTGTTTTCTCAGTTCCAATTGTATGATTTAAACAATAGTTTTTAAACCAGGAAAAGAGCAGTTGGTAGCAGATGCATTGTCCAGAGCATTTGATAAAACTGTAATAGAAACAGAGGTGGAATCACACATAGTGCATGTCAATCTGATAAAGTATTGGCGTGTCTCAGAAAGGAAGTGAATTTGCAGAGGCAGTAATTAATGATGAGATTTTACAGAGGATAATTAAGACTGTTACCACAGGGCGGCCAGGATATTGCATACCAAGTCCATATTTCCAGTTCAAAGCAAAACTGTCTGTTATTGTTGGCATATTATGTAGAGGAAATAGAATACTAGTGCCTAAGATGTTACAAATTGGCTCTGCATTTACATTTCTCCATGCCCAAGTGTCCTTCCTGTATTCTTGTAAGCATGTCAGAGAGATACTGTATTGGCCGCAAATGAGATAGGGAAAACTATTAAAATGTGTGAAACATGTCAAAAATACCAACCTAAACAGAAAAAAGAACCTGTGCTGATAAACAATGAACAGTTAAGATCGTGGTCTCAAGTTGGTATAGATTTATTTATATATACAGGTAAAGACTATGTTTTGACTTTGGATTATTATTCTCAATATCCAGAAGTTGTTTTAGAAAATACCACATTGAAACAAGTGTTAATGCACATGAAATCCATATTTTTCATGCAGGAATCCCTGAAGTTATCATTTCTGATAATGGTCTGCAGTTAGAAAAATTGCTAGAGAGTGTGGGTTTAAGCATGTAACTTCGAGTCTCAGGTATCCTCAATCATAGAAGATTAGGGTTAGAAGAGATCTCAGGAGGTCATCTAGTCCAACCCCCGCTCAAAGCAGTACCAACACCAACTAAATCATCACAGCCAGGCCTTAAAAACCTCCAAGGATGGAGATTCCGCCACCTCCCTAGGTAACCCATTCTAGTGCTTCACCACCCTCCTAGTGAAATAATTTTTCATAATATCCAACCTAAACCTCCCCCACTGCAATTTGAGACCATTGCTCCTTGTTCTGTCATCTGCCACCACTGAGAATAGCCTAGTTCCATCCTCTTTGGAACCCCCTTTCAAGTAGTTGAAGGCTGCTATCAAATCCCCCCTCACTCTTCTCTTCTGCAGACTCAATAAGCCCAGTTCCCTCAGCCTCTCCTCAAAAGTCATGTGTCCCAGCCTCCTAATAATTTTTGTTGCCCTCTGCTGGACTCTCTCCAATTTGTCCACATCCTTTCTGTAGTGAGGGTCCCAAAACTGGACGCAATACTTCAGGTGTGCCCTCACCAGTGCCGAATAGAGGGGAATAATCACTTCCCTCAATCTGCTGGCAATGCTTCTACTAATGCAGCCCAATATGCCATCAGCCTTCTTCGCAACAAGGGCACACTGTTGACTCATACCCAGCTTTTAATCTACTGTAATCCCTAGGTGCATTCCTGCAGAGCTGCCACTTAGCCAGTCGGTCCCCAGTCTGTAGCAGTGCATGGGATTCTTCTGACCTAAGTGCAGGACTCTGCACTTTTCCTTACTGAACCTCATCAGATTTCTTTTGGCCCAATCCCCCAATTTGTCTAGGTCACTCTGGACCCTATCCCTACCCTCCAGTGTATGTACCTCTCCCCCCAGCTTAGTGTCATCCACGAACTTGCTGAGGGTGCAATCCATCCCATCATACAGATCATTAATGAAGATGTTGAACAAAACCGGCCCCAGGACTGACCCCTGGGGCACTCCACTTGATACCGGCTGCCAAGTAGACATTGAGCTGTTGATCACTACCCATTGAGCCCAATGATCTAGCCAGCTTTCTATCCACCTTATAGTCCATTCATCCAATCCATACTTCTTTAACTTGCTGGCAAGAATACTGTGGGAGACCATATCAAAAGCTTTGCTAAAGTCAAGGTATATCATGTCCACTGCATTCTCCATATCCTCAGAAACAAGTTGGTCAGGCATGACTTGCCCTTGGTGAATCCATGTTGACTGTTCCTCATCACCTTCCTCTCCTACAAGTGCTTCAAAATGGATTCCCTGAGAACCTGCTCCATGATTTTTCCAGGGACCGAGGTGAGGCTCAGTAGCTGGTGTAGTTCCCCTTCTTCCTTTTTTTTTTTTTTTTTTTTAAAAGATGGGCACTATATTTGCCTTTTTCCAATCGTGTGGGACCTCCCCCGATCACCACGAGTTTTCAAAGATAATGGTCAATGGCTCTGCAATCACATCAGCCAATTCCCTCAGCATCCTTGGATGTATTAGATCTGGACTCATGGACTTGTTCTTGTCCAGTTTTTCTAAATAGTCTTTAACCTGTTCTTTCACCACTGAGAGCTGCTCACCTTCCTTCCCATACTGTGCTGCCCAGTGCGGCTGTCTGGGACCTGACCTTGTCTGTGAAGAGCGAGGCAAAAAAAGCATTGAAATACTTCAGCTTTTTCCATATCATCTGTCACTAAGTTGCCTCCCCCATTCAGTAAGGGTCCCTGACCACCTTCTTGTTGCTAACATGCCTGTAGAAACCCTTCTTGTTACCCTTCACATCCCTTGCTAGCTGCAACTCTAGTTGTGCTTTGGCCTTCCTGATTACACCCCTGCATGCTCATGCAATATTTTTATACTCCTCCCTAGTCATCTGTCCAAGTTTCCACCTCTTGTAAGCTTCCTTTTTGTGTTTAAACTCACCGAAGATTTCACTGTTAAGCCAAGCTGGTCGCCTGCCATATTTACTATTCTTTCTGCACATCAGGATGGTTTGTTCCTGCGCTCTCAATAAGGCTTTTTTTAAAATACAGCCAGCTCTTCTGGACTCCCTTTCCCCCCATATTAGCCTCCCAGGGGATCCTGCCCATCAGTTCCCTGAGGGAGTCAATCCAACGGTGCTGTCAAGAATCATGTGAAAATCATTAAACAACTTTTGAAAAAGGCCACTGACTCAGTTACAGATCCATATTTGGCTATACTGAACTACACAGCATCAGCAATGAATCATGGACTGTCACCTGCAGAGAGATTCTTTGGCAGGAAGTTGTGGCCAAGACTCCCTAATTTAGTAGCAATTCCTAATGGCCATACTGACTTTGATGTGTATAAGCAACATGATAAGAGTAAACAAAAGATGGATTACGACAGAGAGAGTGTGTTTGAGCCTTTGAAGCCCAAAGATGCTGTACAGATTCATGATGGTACTTGCTGGGCACAGAGGGCAGTAGTGACTCATGAGTTTGGCCCACAATCTGATGAAATACAGACTCTTGCAGGATGTACAGTAGTTGTCTGCAGCATATTCCTTAAGGAGAGGGAGATAGGGAAGCAGAAACTTCACTGACAGCTACAGGACAAAACACTGAGAAAACAAACGAGGATCCTTCCGATCAACCAGCAGAACAATTTACTGCTTCAGCTAGTGCAGCGGTTCTCAAACTGTGGGTCGCGACCCCCAAAGTGGGTCACGACCCCAAGGCTGGTGTTAGACTTTCTGAGGCCCGGGGCTAAAACTGAAGCCTGAGGGTTTCAGCCCTGGGCGGCAGGGCTCAGGTTACAGGCCCTCTGCCTGGAACTGAAGCCCTTGAGCTTGGACTTTGGCACCCCGACCCGGGGCGGTACGGATCAGGCTTTGGCTTTGACCCAGGGCAGCAGTGCATGGGTGGGCTCTGGCTTCAGTCCCGTCCTGGGATCATGTAGTAATTTTTGTTGTCAGAAGGGGGTCACAATGCAATGAAGTTTGAGAACCCCTGAACTAGTGCAAGGACTGAAGTGGTGCCTTGTAGACCTAATAGGCTGCATAGAGCACCTGAAAGACTCATTGAGCACTGCTAACAAAGCAGTGTATGTTATGGTATGTGTAGAGAAACATTTGGTATATATTACATTGTTAAGGACCCCTTTCACTGAAAAGGGGAGATATTTGGAGTATGTACTGTGCCTTTAAGAGCAGACCACATGCTAAGAAGAACCAGTTGGAAACAGTCTAGATTCAGATTCACCAGATACACAGCTAAGAGCACATGGCTCACCTTTGTCTTACGTAACTATTATAGTTCTAATTAAGCCTTACTTCCAAGACTCCAGATTGTGCCTCCTTCCCATGGATCCACAAGAACACAATTCCCACTTTTTATTTTTATTTTAGTTTAAACTTATAACTTGATTAAGAAAATAATTTAAGTGGAATTTAAAATCCTCCTTACTGAAATCTCAGTGTTTGAGGAAAGTGACAAATACCTGTCTGGCCATTCTATGACAGACCTGCGGGTGGCTATCTTAAAACAGAAAAACTTCAAAAACAGACTCCAACGAGAGACTGCTGAACTGGAATTGATATGCAAACTAGACACAATCAACTCAGGATTAAATAAGGACTGGGAATGGCTGAGCCATTACAAACATTGAATCTATCTCCCCTTGTAAGTATTTTCACACTTGCTTCTTATCAAACTGTCTGTACTGAGCTAGCTTGATTATCACTTCAAAAGTTTTTTTTCTCCTACTTAATTGGCCTCTCAGAGTTGGTAAGACAACCCCCACCTGTTCATGCTCTCTGTATGTGTGTATATATATCTCCTCAATATATGTTTCACTCTATATGCATCCGAAGAAGTGGGTTGTAGCCCACGAAAGCTTATGCTCTAATAAATTTGTTAGTCTCTAAGGTGCCACAAGTACTCCTGTTCTTCTTCCTATGAGAATGTCCAGTGCTGACGGATTTAGAAGTCTTACGTGTTTCTGATAGTATAGGAAATTATTTTTCCTGTGGGGAATAATGTTATACTACAAACTACTCTTCTGTGTCATACAGTACATGAAATTGGAAATAAGTGTGAACTTACTAAAATTGTGATAAACCTTGTTGTCTAACAGTGTGATTCATGAAGCTGCACTCCAAAATCCTCTGGTTTAAACCTAGCAACCCTATAATCAGTTTCTGAGCAACCTGCAATCAGGTTTTCTGCCTTGTGTCAGCTCTTTGCGACACTTTCAATGTTTTTCATCAAATATTTTAGTTTTACTGACAGCATGCAGCACCACAGAAAAAGTTTCACCTACTTTCTGAAGCTTTAGCTGTGTGCCCCTTGGCAGTACATTCTTACCTACAAGTTATAAACTAAATCCTACAATATTTTAATATAACTTAGTCTATACAAAGGGTTTATAGTGTGAAAGAATCAATATGTTCTATTAAAAATGTTGAGGAAAATTCATTAATATGTACCTTGAGTTCTTATTACTGCATCATCAATTTTCAAGTGTTGCTATCCAAACAGTGGGAATGCACAAATAATTTACTAAGACGAAATTTTGAACTATCTTTCCTTTCACTTTAAAAAAACAGAGGCAAGCTTTAGGTACAATAAGCTGTATGCCCAACACAGAGATGGTAAGGGAGTAAAATGATGGGGAAATGGCTCAAGGAGCATTAGTACTGAGATCTCTTTTCCTATTATTCTCTGTCATTGCTTGCTTTTAAGCAGTCTGCCAAGGGAGATTTACACTAGAGGAAGCATGAGACCATAGTAGCACAAGGTGAGGGAATTCAGGTAGTGGTTCACTGCAGGTTGAAGACAAGGAGGAGCATACATTCCACATACAGATGGCAAAGCAAAAGCAAAGATTGGTTGCCAAATCCCAGGCAGATTTATGACCCTGGAAGAACATTTCAAATTTGTTTCCCCCACTTTCCTGCTTTACCCACTTGAACCTTCCTATCTACCCCATTCCTCACGATTGGGATGTTGCACACCAGCCTGCTCCTTTACTACTAATATCACCACTCCTCACTTTGTCTGAAAGCAAGTACAGAATTTAGAGCTGAGCATTAACAATAGGATTAGTAAAGACTGGCAGAGGAATCTGAGACAGTGGGACATCCCCATTCCTCACGATTGGGATGTTGCACACCAGCTTGCTCCTTTACTACTACTATCACCACTCCTCACTTTGTCTGAAAGCAAGTACAGAATTAAGAGCCGAGCATTAACAATAGGATTAGTAAAAACTGGCAGGGGAATCTGAGACAGTGGGACACATGCTTTAGGTAGCCATTTTCCAGGCCTGAAGACTTGTCCTGGCACTTGATACAATGAGAGCATGGCATGTGCTCATGTTCCTTGGCCTTTATGCAGATGGCAGATTTCTCTCTCTCCTCATCCCAATACCACTCTCCGCAAGCCTCAAGTCAGACAAATAAAACAGGAGACAGGCAATTAATTCACAAGGAGAGCTGTCCTATCAGATAAAATACTATCCACCCTGTATATTTCATATACTATATGTTTAAAATACGCACTTAGCTTTTTAGAAAAACCAACAGCTGAAAGGAAGAATCCGTGCATCGGAATTTCTCTCTAATATTCTGACTTCTTTGCCCAGGGGAAAGGAGACTCAGATAACAAACATGGCCAGTAATAATTTAAAAGAAAGTATCCCGTGGGAAACTGTCTCAGGTGGGCACATATATCCTGAACAAAACACAATTCCTTCTCCACAGGACCATCAAATAAATTATCACAAACAAGAAGGTTTAAAGTATTGCACAGAACAAGGATGCAGCTCCCACCATCGTCTCTTTACTCCACTGTCACATACTATCCGTCCTGGAAAGTGGAGTTGTAATGGATGAAAATGAGCTTATGAGCTAATTTCTCACATTACTGCTGCAAGATATTGTTAGTCTTTAACAAATAAGATAGAGCACAAACTGCAGCCAGTGGGATGAGGTAGAAGTCGTGGTGAACGAAAGCAACTCAAACATGCAGTGGCATTCACGCAATGGTTCAAGTGCTGGCCAGCATGTTAGGTAGAAACACATTCCAGAGAACATGGACAAAACAGACTTGTTGATGCTTAGCTAACATGCTGTCCGAATCTACAATTGGTGAAGGCTGTCTCTAAGGTTGTGCTGACTTCTGGAATAGTATAGTCAAAACAAAAACTAGTTACACTTTTTGTCCTGTTTACTGCAGGGCCTGTGCAAGCCAAGCAAAAAGGCTTCAAAACATGTCAAAGATAATAAATAAGCAAAAATGCAAAGAAATGATGAAACCCTCAACACTAGCATATATACAAACAGAGTGCAGCTCAGATTTTAAGGCACTGACCACTGCTGCCTTCCAGAGTGGTTCTTAAGTAAAGAATCAATTTTGAAGAGCTTAATATGAATAAAATGCATGGTTACATAAAATATGATATATAATTTTGTATGAGTTATATAATTCTGCATTCTAAATATAACATACTGTACTTATTCACATTCTTATTTTGATTACATATCTCTTTTTTAATCACACTTATAGCTACAACAACAAATTCTATGATTTGATTAATACACTTTGCTTGTGAGCTTAATGCATCTGTTTACTATTAGTTAGCAAAAACCATTTAGATTTCTGGTTAACAAGTCTGTTTGCAGGAGCTGTTTCCCCCAATATATTCCGTTTACAAGAGTCAGTTCCACAAGCCTCAATAAAGTCCATTCCTTATCGTATACCTGTTCCTACAGCATTTGCTAATGTATATATATGACAAATACTGATGGAAGTAAATTGGTTACAGGTAATCTATCCAGGTAAGAACAAGTCTTTGGTTAAAAATTATTACACACAAGTGTATGCACACATATTTAGTGCAATAATATAAACTGATAGCTCCATAAGTGGTTACAACTTTATACATAGGTGTGACAGGTTCAGTCACAGAGATACCCTTGGGACTGGTACCTGATCTGCTGAAATTACCTCTGAGCCCGTTTTCCCTGCCAGCTTGGGACTCCAGAACCCTGCCTTGTTGAGCCAGACATGCCAGACTGCTGCAACACAGACTCAGGGTCTGGGCCACGCCCCCAAAGCTGCAGACTTTAACCAAAAACAGCTCAGCAGGTTACCTTTCCAGGACCCAGACACCCAGTTCCCTCTGTATAAAGCTTATACAGGTAAACTCAAATTGTCCGCCCTCTATAAACACTGATAGAGAGAGATGCACAGCTATTTGCTCCCCCAGGTATTAATCACTTACTCTGGGTTTACTAATAAACAAAAGTGATTTTATTAAGTATAAAAAGTAGGATTTAAGTGGTTCCAAGTAATAACAGAAAGAACAAAGTAAGTTACCAAGCAAAATAAAGCAAAAACATGCAAGTCTAAGCCTAATACATTAAGGGTACGTCTTCACTTCCCCCCTGGATCGGCGGGTAGCAATTGATCTATCGGGGATCGATTTATTGCATCTCATCTAGACGTGATAAATCGATCCCCGAACGCACTCCCCGTCGACTCCAGAACTCCACCAGGGCGAGAGGCGGAAGCAGAGTCGATGGGGGAGCCGCGGCCATTGATCCCGTGCCGTGAGGACAGGAGGTAAGTCAATCTAAGATACGTTGACTTCAGCTACGCTATTCTCGTAGCTGAAGTTGTGTATCTTAGATCGATCCCCCCCCCCCCAGTGTAGACCAGCCCTAAGAAACTGATTACAGGCAATATCTCACCCTCAGAGATGTTCCAATAAGCTTTTCACAGACTAGACTCCTTCCTAGTCTGGGCCCAATCCTTTCCCCAGTACAGTGCTTGTGAGTTCCAGCTCAGGTGGTAACTAGGGGATTTCTCATGACTGGCCACTCTTTGTCCTGCTCCACCCCCTTTTATAGGTTTGGCACAAGGTGGGAGTCTTTTGTCTCTCTGAGTCCCCACCCCTCCTTCTAAATGGAAAAGTACCAGATTTAAGATGGATTCCAGCATCATGTGACATGGTCACATGTCCTGAGACCCTAGCCTCCATTCTTACTGGGCTGGCCCACATGTACACAGGAAGGTTTACAAGTAAACAGAGCCGTTTACAGTTCATTGATTCTGAAGCACCCTTTATGGCTTCCACTTAATGTGTTTACATTAGTAATATAAGTTTATATCTTATTCTCCTAACTCCAGATATAGAAATAATACATGCAAACCAATAGGATGAACACACTTAGTAGATTACAAGCTTTCTCATGACACCATACAAGGGGTATTTAGTATAAAGCATATTCCAGTTATGTCAATTGTACTCAGGTCCATAAGCAAATGTTATTTAATATAAGTGAAATTCTCAAAAGCAGTACATGACCCATGTAGCTGAATCATATTGAGTTTGCATATAGGCCTGAAGAAGAGAAACTTCATCTGCAATATGCAGAAACTGGTGGGCTATTACTGCATAGGTAATGGTGCAGGGAATGGGGACATTGGTGGTCACGAATTGCTATGCTCCGTGCATGAGGGAGGAAGGACAGTGAATCCACAGAGTTTACAGACCCACCTGCCACAACTGAAATGCCTCCATGGTCCCACTAAGTGGGCTACTGCAGAGCTGAGCAGTGTAGCACACAAGTAGCTTTAGAGTTCTCCTGTGCAACCCTTTGACAGTTGTTTCCCTGGATTATGCCTTTTCCACCCACTCCAGCATTTCACCTTATTATGAAGCCACCACAGTTCCATATTTGAGCTTGCAATCAGAGGTCCACTATAAGTCCTGTTTGGGACAGGAAAATGGGTGTGGCCTGTAAACTGCAGAATTTTCTCTGATTCAGAGGAGAATTCTTCAAACTATTTTAGAAACAAACTGGTCAGAATTCTGGAGATCAATGTGTTACCAATTCTAACACTTCTTTGAGTCCCTCTGAATAATATTTCTTCACATGCACTTTTGTTACATTTAGCTGTAAACTAATTCATAGGCTAGATTTGAAAATGAAATAGGTTGTAATTAAGCAAAGTTAAATACTGTATCTAAATTTAATAGATAGTAATGACAATTAGTCATGATAAGGTTATTTTCTCTTTTGTAGGGGCAAGTCTCTTCAGAGGACTGTCACTATCCCTCATACACCTCCACGAGATCTTTTGCGGCGGCATTAGGCTATGATTGCCTTTTCTTACATCAGGTATAGGTATAGTGGTGCCTTTTCTACCAGCCTAGGTTGTCAGTTTCCTTGCCTCCTTATTTGTTTAGATGTAAAATCTGATGTCTCAGGCTACACAAAATGGTAAAATCCTCTTAACAGCACCTTTTATCTGCAGAAGCACTGAAAGATAATGTCTATACATTGTTTCTTTTTCTGTATTGTTGACAGTATCCCCCCCCCCCCACACACACACACACACACACATTGTGGCAGGACTGTGGCAGGTCCTGCTATAATAAATGTTGCAAAACAGTTTTCATGCCCAATTAGGATGATTTTTTCCATACTTAGGGACAAATCCTCAGCTGGTGTAAATCAACATAGCTCCATAAAAGTAAGTGGAGATATGCTGAATTACAACAGCTGAGAATCTGGTGGATGGCTATTTTTGAATAAAAATGTTCAAAGTCCCTTCAGCCCATTAATTCAGCGAGGGATGAAAGGAACATGTTTTCTCATTTTAAATTATAACTACACATTTCACAGAGCTACAGCAAAAAAACAAAAAACCCAGCTGCAGTTTGAAATTTAGCATGGCTATTGCACCTCATGCAACCTCAAATGCAAAATTGTCTGAACTGGTGGGGAAAAGAGGCAGTGGTTCCTTCAGGGGTGTCTTACACCCCCACCCCACCCCCGGTTTGCAGAGGAAACATCACTTGATCAGATGGGCCATTCAGTGGGGCTCAGATAAGATACTGGCCCTTGTATACCATGGGGAGATATACATAAACCCTGTTCCTCCACCAGGAGCCCGCTTTTACACTTGGATTAGCAGCTTGACCCTTCCACCCTTGCAATTAGAATAGGACTGAGATTTTTGGTCTGCTGTGGGCATTGTGCTAATTGCCTTTTTTGGGCTTGTGAGGGAAATTTTCCCTCACCAGATTGAGCAGTGTAGTCCATAGGGCTAGCTTGCCTTTATTAGATTCACTGCCTTGCCTTCATAATATTCTGCCTTTATTAGATTCAGCAGCAATGCAAGGAACCTACAGGCCTGTATCCTGTAAGACATTAGCTTCAGCAGTTAGCATAAGGCTTGAGGCCTATGAACTTTGGCACAGATAAATGACCCAACAGTAACCCCTAAGTTCCGAGGAACTGAAAATAGAATGTGCAAGGTGGAATTTTGACCATGACGATACCTAGCAAACACAGGAATATGAGTCAACATCCACAGATGACTAACCACAAGAGTGCCATGGCAAAAAATTGACGTATATGACAATAAGTTGCTCTAACAGAGACTGCACTCACCTCTCGTGGGCGGCCCCCTTTGGTTGGTTGGTTGCGTGGGTGTGAGCCTGTTTTTCTTTTAGTTCTTACTCTTGCGAGCACCCCCTGCCCGCCCCAGCTGATGGTCTTTTGGTGGGTTTTCAGCAGCTCAGCCCTCTGGCCAAGCCACATATACTGTCCCCCCTTCCAGAGTATACAGTCCAAGTTCTTATCCTGGCCCTGGTATGGGGCCGTAGCTCTAAGGCTTCTTCCCAGAGGCACTGTCTTCTTCAACCACCCAGCCAGGGCCAATCTCGGTACTTTCAGCTGGTGTCCTTTTCAGAAGCCCTTCCTGGGCTCAGTCTGCACTAGATCAGTAGGGCCCATCTCAGTACCCTCTTCTAGTCTAGCCAGGTTCTGTGCTCAGTCCCCCAGGCTCAGCCTGTCCACAGTGACCTTTTCATGGTCCTGCGGCTATTCTATCCAGCCAGCCAGGCACCCAGTCTTTAGCAGCCTTCCCTGGGCGTGGTTCTGTCTGCTAAGCACTCTGCAGTAAGCTGTACACAGTCCTGCTGCTCATCTAGCAAGCCAGGTACCCAGAGGTCTCATTGAGTTCTACACAGCAACCGAAGGCTCTGTTCTGCTGCTTGCCTCTTATCTGGCCCTTCGGGTCCCTTATTGGTCACTCCAGCAGCCCCTCTGGATTGGCCACTCCTCTGCAGCCACTCTAGGCTACATGGAGGACTTCTCGCTGCTCTATTCTGGGGTGATGCAGGGCCGCGAGGTCTCCAGCAGGGGGCCTCCAGACCTAGTCCACCCTGCTACAGTTGCGACAATTGATATACTAACCTATAGGAGAAGGACATTCCAACATTAGGAAGGTGAGAAAATACAAATAAGGAAGACAGGAGAAACTCCTACAGAATGTGCATCAGACATAGTGTCAACATAACGTATTATAAAAGTTGCATCCCAGCCTATGGGAAGTAGGAGATAGAGAGATGTAGCCCTTGAGAGGTACCAGAATGATGGCCACTGGTCATGAGGGGGCAGGTGATGGTGATAAGGAAGATGATGGCTAACATTTCAGGTTGTTCTGCAAGGGATGGTGAGAGTATATGGGTTTGCATTCTGTAGTATCGCTATCTACCTTACTGAGTTGGAGTGTTTGTGACTATGCTAAATATAGAAGAGTTCCTATAGTGTGAGTGTTGCAGCTGTGCACATCGGGGATCCCAACTATATAATAATTTGAATAATACTGGGCCTGATCTTGGGATGAGAACCTGTCAACCCTCAAAGTGATAAGGTTGGGGGTGGGGGGTTCTACCTTCCCCACAGCAACTCAGGGACTCTGTTAAATAGGTCAGGAAATTAGGTTTAAATTATTGCAACTTAGCAAGTGTCCAGAGCAAATATTCATTCCATAGAGGGTCCCGTTCCCTGATAAAAACTGGATTAGAAATGCAGTTGAGGAAGGCATCCCCTAAAGATGCTGGGGAATGGGATAGGAACTCCTAATGTCTGGTACAGCAAGGAGGGACCAGCTCGGTAGGGTTGACCAGGTGGAAACAATTAAGGAAGGAATCATGACCTGCACTTAATGAATTTTGTAAGATGTGCAAGACAAACATCTACAGAAAAAGGAACTTAGAAGCTCTTGTGGAAAAGTCAAAGAATGTTGTAATTTGTGCAAACCAATTATCTCTTGTTCTCTTCTTCATAAAAGAATACTGGTAATTAAATGCAAACAACTTGTGTAGCGGAAAGGCTGTGAAAGGAAGCACTCAAAAAGTCCAGGCTCCCACGGACTTCAGCGCACTGAGGATCAGGCCTATATTAACCAGCAAGAACTTTTGGTTGGCAGTGACTGAGTGCATTATGCCAGCATGAATTCCTGAAATCCTAATACCTAGTGGTGTTCTATTTTAATGCAAATACAGCTAAATACTTCTGACTCCTGAAGAGTTCATGGCTTGATTCCAACCTTGCATTCAATCCACTATGCCCATGGTGACACATCACATGCACACACTGCACAAGTCTTGTTCACATTTCTTCCAAATACGAAAAAAAAAAAAAATGCAACCATTTCAAAGGAGCCTTTGAAAATCAGGCATATTTTCTGCCTTTGTTTTTGCACCCAGTTCTACTCATTAATTTCTTTTAGAACTTTTCATGGAAAAGAATGGTCAACTTGACAAGGGAGGGAGTCACTTTTACAGCAAACACCATTTTCATTGAATATAGCAACATCATAAAGGTTATTGAGGAGAAATAGTCTATAAAAAGCTTTGAAGGGGGGATGATGAAAGGGACACAGGAATTCAGGGTTGAGGATTTTTGGCCCCAGTGAGCTTGAAGGAACATGGGGAACTATCTTCTGATCCTTCAGCAAACCTGCACAGGCAGACTAAACACCAACGTGGTGCCTGACTGACTTCAGAAAGGTTCCTCACAGGTGCGAGGGATTGCCCGTGCAGAGCTCATTGCAGGTTCAGGGCCTTGGAGCAAATCTTTAGCTAGCGTAAGTTGTCCTAGCTTCATTAACACCTTACACAAGTTGAAGATCTGCCCCTTAATGAGTGCATCTGTTGCTTATAGTTCCCAAGTGATAGGATGTATTCATGCAGCTCTCAGCCTGCCACTTCATATAAAGCAGAGTCTGAAAATAATCTTCAAATATTGGGGTACATTTTCTAAGTTTACTGTTTTCATTTCTCTCTATCAACACTGCATTTGTTACGGAACTGAAAAATTTCCCTTATCCACTCTAGTTTTTAAACAGGCTGGCTTTTTAAATAAATAAATAAATATCTGAAGAGCCAGAGGAAATCTGAAGTGTTTGCTCTGATTAAGACCTCACTGAGATGCCACTTACTCCCTATTGCCATGCATTTTTCATAAGTGGAGGCATTATTTTAAATGGCCAAGAGCACACCAGGATTTTGTGAAAAATTAGAATTTTAAATCAAATCACAGATAATTCTGTATCTATGCCCTAAAGACAATTTAGTGCTCTTGAAAAAAATGCATTTCTTGAGAGGTTGACATAAGTTTCCTCAGAGGTATTTCTGCTAAAAAAAAGGGGGGGAAGGGGAGGTAGTGATTAGGTGCCACTTAAAAAGAGCTGCGTGCTAGATACATTTATTAGTTTGTGTGTATGTCAAGTAGATTACCTTTAATCTATTTAATCTGGTGCAAAAATCACAGTGAATATATGGTGGTTCATAATTTCCCCTTGTGCATGAAGTTTTGAAAGTGGTATGACTACAAATCTGATTGCAGAAAGAAAAAAGGAATTGCTGTTGAGTAGGATTATGAAAATGGTAGTAAATATAAAGGATGATATTCTAGCTATGTTCTATGTGCATTTGTGCCACTGTGTACACACACACACACACACACCAACCACTTGTTATATCCATAAGAAACTACACTCGGAACATTAAGGCTGCAAAAGAGTCACAAAATGCCAACTTTAAAGTGACATTGTCAACCTGAAAAAAAAAAAATCACATTTCTGTTTGAATGTGTGCCTGGTACTGTGACAAATGATGCCAAAAATCACTGTAGCTTTAAATGGGGCCTACCAATGGTATGTAAAGGAAGGATAAGTAGCTTCAGGTTCCAGACAACACAACTGAGCACGTAGATTTTATACACATTTTTCTGAGCAGAGGAAACATAGGTCTTTGTAGAACTGTTTGGATAAATGAATTTCCATTCCACAAGAAATTGAGATTTTAAAATTTGTTTTCATTCTGAATTGAAACAAAAAGTCAAAATTTTGAAAATTTTTAGTGGAACAGAAATTCAAAGAAAATGTTGATTTGGTAACATCAAAATGTTTATTTTGTACCTCTACCTATCCTACTTTCCCTTATCAAGAGTGTTGAGATATCGTTAAAAATAAAAAAGCAATATGTCCACAGGTAAAATCCAAAATATACAGAGCATTATATTTAAGGAATATATTGCTTTTATTATTAAAGATACCTGAACATTCTTCATGAGGGAAAGACACTATCAAAGAATGTTGGCATAATGAAGGATTAAAATGTGGGACATTTTTCTGTATATAAAGGTTTAAATATTTGTGTGAAAAATATTTTAAAAAAAAAATTCTGTCTGTATGTTAAGTTCCATCAAAAATTTCAATTAAATCAATATGTTCCTATTGAACATTTTGATTTTGCCAGACATTTTTTCCCAGTGGAAAACTCTCCAACCAAAAAATGTCAGCAAGCTCTAGTTTTATAACATCAAAAAATTCAAGTTCTGTTCCCTGCTCTGCCATAATACTATAAGATACTAGGACAAGTAACTTAATTAACTCTGTCTCTCTGGTCATGTAGATAACAACATAGGGTCTAAATTCTATGCTGAGTTATTCTGGTGTAAATTGGTCAGAAAATACAACAGAACCTCAGTTATGAACACCTCGGGAATGGAGGATGTTCGTAACTCTAAACAAAACATTATGGTGGTTCTTTCAAAAGTTTACCACTGAACATTGACTTAATACAGCTTTGAAACTTTACTATGCAGAAGAAAAATGCTGCTTTTAACCATCTTAATTTAAATGAAACAAGTACAGAATCAGTTTCCTTACCTTGTCAAATCATTTTTTTTAAAACATTCCCTTTCTTTTTTAGTAGTTAAACATTTAACACAGTACTGCACTGTATTTGCTTTTGGGGGGGGGAGGGGGCAAGGGTCTCTGCTGCTGCCTGATTACGTACTTATGGTTCCAAATGAGGTGTGTGGACAGTTCGTAACTCTGGTGTTCGAAACTCTGAGGTTCTATAATAAGTGTAAAGGTCAAGATCAGCTGAAGGTTTGATCGTACATGTGTGAATGTGTAAGAATGGCAAATGCAAAATCTTCCATCACTACTTCTCCCAAAACCTCTGCATTGCATGACATAAATGCCACTCCACCTGCTGTGTTTGAGTGTAAAATCACAAATTGCAGCTCCACCGATAGAAAAGGTGTTGGATGAACAGGTTGCAAAGAGCAATGGGGTAAAAAGTGAGCATGTCTTGCCTTCCACCCCTTTGTGTTGCATCTTTTAACATTGAGTCATTGTACACAGTGGGGATTTAGATAAGACACATTTCTCCAGCCATTGAGGCAGATTAACATGAACTTTGCATGTAGCGTAGGTACTGTGTCAAGCACTCCAATGGGAGATATTTTAGTGATAGTATTCCTCAGAGAGCTGGCCATGAATCACTTCATCTGGTATAGCAGCTGCAGAAAGCCTGTCATGTGTTGTTGAAAAGGCCATTGATGGACATGAATACAAAAGTGCTGAGAATATAAACACAACCCCACTGATAATAATTACCAGATATAGTATATTGTCATAGCCCCTTTGCTTAATATGCCCTTCTCCAATGGCAGTCTGTGGGCACCAACAGCAATGGGCCCATTGGTATATCCAAGCTGTGCCACCATCCCTAAAGTGAGATCGCTTTGCTGCTTCTTTGCAAGCAGGGAACTTCACTGTGCAAATGAGTAATATTTGTGCATACCTTCTGTTGGATTGCAGCCAACAGAATATATGCTAGAACAAAAATATGCCAGAAGAAAAATAGTCTCTTCCCCCACTACCCAGACTTTAGCTATGTTACTCAAAGCAGGAGAAGATAATGTAATGAACTCAACAAATCTTTCACTAAGATGAGATCTTTTTAATCTTAGTACTGTTCAATAATATACCAAGCAAATCATTTTTCCATGTTCCTTTATGCTGGATTTGTTATTATTCTCATGTTCACTTTTCTTTATGCTTTTGACGATGGAAAGAAAATACATAAGAAGGTGGTTGCTGAAGGAATGGAAAGAAAAGAAGGGCAAGAGGAACAGAGTGAAGAAAGAAATATTCATAGTTATTTGTATTACAGCAGTGACTAGAGGCCCCAACCAAGATCAGGGCCCATTAGGGTTTTTCATATACACATAGTAAGAGATAGTCCCTGCCCTAAAAACCTTATAATCTTATATAAGACAAGAAACAAAAGGTGAAAGAAAGAAGTATTTTCTCCATTTTGTCTGTTACAGCTTTCCCCCTATTCCATTTTGTTTCTTACAGCTGTCCCCTTACTCCATTTTGTTTTTGTTCTCCTCCTGTGGCCGCCCCTCCCTGGCTGTTAAGTTGTTTACCAGGGCCACTGCCCTTCTCAAAGGGAGGGCCCCTTAAGTTATTTACCAAGAGCCATTGCCCTTCTCAAAGGGATGGCCACTTGTGCTACGTGCTAAGTGGGATTACTGCCCTGTTCAAAGGGTTGGTCCTGTTATCACCTTGTTAAACCTGGGCTCGGTGTAGGGTAGGCAATGTCCAGAGCTGCAAGACCTAATGTGTTTTTAAGATCCTGGGCATGAGTCATAGGCCTCATGTGCTTTTGAGTCCTGAGGTGGGAACTCACGCCTATGGTCCAGGACTCTGCCCAGGCATGTCTCTATGCTCACCTGCAGTTTTTCCCTGTATCTCCTCCCCTGTGACAGAAGGAGCCTATCAGGATTACTGGTGGGGAAACTGCCTGAGATTGCCTTTAAGAACAGGCATTTTTGAAACAAACATCAGAAAGGTTCCTGCATTGCTACCTGGTCTGATCAGCCAGGGGTTCTGGGGGGTCCTTTCTCCGCTCTCGTTTTATTTTTGAGCGTACCCCCGTTTTAACCCCCCCCCCACGAAGAACGAATTGCTGCCTGAGAGACCTCCTGATTATCAAGACCGTACCGAGCCCTCCTTGCTTCTTCTGATTTTGTTGCTGCTTCTGCCTTTGCTGCTGCCTTGGGGACTGGTAAGAATCCCTCTGTGAAACTTTCTATACTTTTATTACTTTAGCTGCTGGCTCTGTTTCCCCAGCACACAGACTAAAGCTAAACCTTGGTCTGTGTCTTAAAACCTCTCTTAAACTCCTTGGTCTGTATCTGTAATCTGTTTCTTGCTTTGCAGCGCCTTTGCTGCTAGAAATAAGCCTGTGCCTTCCTGGACTGTATCCTGGGCTGCCAGCTTGCAGCCACCACTAGTTAAATCCCCTTCCCCCTTGGAGCTGTATCCTGGGCACACACCACTCTGCCCTCTGGAACTACCCCTAGTATAAGGTGCACCCATTAGGTTAGATTTTGTCCTTTAGTCTAGATAAATTGTAATTTCATTTTGCATAGCTGTAGTTAAGTTAGGTTTAGAAAATTGCTTGCATTGTACCCTGTGAGTTAGGCTTAAAGAACTGTTGCATTGTGTTTTGTTACTTGCTAATTTGTGTAGTTTTGGTTAAGTTAAATCATAGATAAGATTTTGCTGTGTTTTGTATAATTGTCTCTCTTCTGTTTAAACTTGCAGCCTGTCTGTTCTGTGTCTCCCTGAGTTTAAATCCCCCTCCACCACGTGCTCCTCTTCCCCCATCCCCCAACCTCACTTCTCTACCACTTTCTTTCTCTCTCTCTCTCTTTCTAGCGTAAAACCCCATTGGTCACCCCTTTTCTCTCTAACACACCTCACATTTTACATTTACACCACTGTGACACATTTTTTACCTAAAGTTGTTGGTTATTTAACACATTTTACCCATACTGTTAGTTGGTTATATGCTGCTGTGACACACTCTTTACATAGAAATTGTTAGCTACCTGTTACATTTACACTTCAGTGTTAATTGGTTACCAACTGTATTGTACCCCACTGTATTGTACCCCACTATTGAAACCCCCTATCCCATTTACTAAAAGAAACCCCTCCCCAATTGTCTACTTTAACAAACCCCATACCCCTCACTATTGAATTTTCCCTGTTTTTGCATTTTCTTAATAAAGAAATTAATTAGCACCCCACCTGTGTGGTAATTGCTCCCCAAGATCCCATATACCTGCTGGCAGGGACACATTTTACAGATAAGAAACTACAGGCATACCATTATTTCAATTGACGTGCCAGTGAAATGTTTTATCCCTCTCTCCCAGTTGTGAAATTGCCCTTCTCCCCCACCCCACAGGCTACATCTGCCCTAGGCCCAGGATGATCACGATTCAGTCCAGGGCCAATGACAGCTTTTTCCATGCATAGAAATTTCACTACTTTATCCAATATCTCAAGACCCAACAGGGGTCAGCAAGGAAGGTGATACTGGGAAACCACAATAAGACTTGTGTTCCTAACTCACTTGGGCACTTTTGAAAACTCTCACCAATAAAATTTAAATCTGAATACAGATATAGATTTATAAAATGAATATTGTGGTATCCCAAACAAATGACAAGAACTTTTCTATCACACCATCACGTATACCCTATATAGACTTTGATTTGACAATGGCAGTTAGCTGTATGATTACTGTAGAGTACACATCCTACAATGCAAGTATAAAGTCAGTAACACTGATTAGCAAAGATCAGCTTGGAATAAGCATTCCAGTAGCAGCTAAAATATTCTGTAGCAAAAGTGTGAAAATGCATTCTTCTCATGGCCTGAGAGAATGGAAGTTTATCATTTTAGGCAAGTTAGCACTGCTAATACTAACAGGTTTCCACCATCTAAGACAGGGGTGGGCAAACTTTTTGGCCCAAGGGCCACATCTGCAAATAGAAATTGTATGGTGGGCCATGAATGCTCACAAAATTGGGGGTGGCGTGCGGGAGGGGGCGAGGGCTCTGGTTGGGGGGTGCAGGCTCTGAGGTGGAGCTGGGGATGAGGAGTTTGGGGTTTAGGAGGGTGCTCTGGGCTGGGACCGAGGGGTTCGGAGGGCGGGAGGGGGGGGATCAGGGCTGGGGCAGGAGGTTGGGGTGTGGGGAGAGGCTCATGGGCGCAGGCTCCCAGCGGTGCTTCCCTCAAGCGGCTCCCGGAAGCAGCAGCATGTTCACAAGAAATCAGAGCTTTGATGGAAGTAAATCAGAGCAGAATAAGGTCCTTATGCACAACCAAAATTTCCTACACTAGAGAAGGAAAAACCCCTTTCCCAAACAACTCCAGTCTTAACTCAGCCATTATGTATGTGTGGGTGGGTGGGTGGGTTTGAGAGAAAAAGATAATATATCCTTATTACTTTAGTTGACTACATTTTGAAAATTGCAGCGCTATTACAGTAATCTTAATAAAGGAATATAGCATTCTTTGTTTTGCACTTTATTGAATGCAAATATAAAAAAGCTCATTAGTAAAATTGTTGTACAGCATATTTTATCCTCAAAGTTAATTCTCAGTCCGTATATCTAACTAGAAGTACTATATGAGGTAAGAAACACAGCCTTTGCTGGTTTTAAAATTAGATTGTCAATGACTGAGAATCAATATGAAAATTAGAAAGTCTCTTTGCTCAATAATCCACATTCTTTTGCCAGAAGTTTGCAGGCCAACAAATGTCTCAAATTGGATTTTGTTTAAATTGGATCTATTAAATTGGATTCTAAGGCAAGGCAATCCAAAAAGACAGATACCTTAATTGGTTTATGCTGGATCATCTTCATTTTAGTTGCTTAAAGCTGAATTTTTTTTTTTTAAGAGGAAACATTAGATGTATGGTAATTGCATTCTGCTGTCACTTAAAATGTAAGCTAATTGGATAATGTAACACATTTAACAACTACTTTTTTAGAAGTTGACATTTGCACAAATTAAACACTATTTCAAGATTCATAATAGATGTCTGTATAAGTTCACAGTAGCTTTTCAAGTGTTTTAAATCAAAGGATATTATTATCATAGCTGTAACTAGCAAGCTCTCGACTTTTTTGAAAGTTATATTTCTCCCAAATCACTGGTACTTATGGACCTAGGGAGTGCTTTGTTATAGTCAATAAAAAAGATATTAAAGTGGGGCCACTATAAATAAGCAAAAAATTGAAAATAATATTATGCTAATTAAAAGCATTTCAGGAGGATGCAAAGATATCATTGATGGGAAGGATGGGACATATCAAGGGTAGGGAGTATTACGAAGTTAAGAAAATATAAACACTCAGAGCATATAAACGTAAACCCTCCCAACATTGGCAGAAAATAATGTCTAGCACATATGTTGGTACTTTGTCATTTGATAATGCATTCAGTAATTTCTCCCAAATGGTTCTGATATCAAACAGTTTGTGCAGTATATTTAAGATGTCAAGTGCTTTTATTATTATTTTGTGGTCTGAAGGAAACGTGCATAGATTTGGGAGTCAAATGGATCTGGATTTATATTTTGGCTGTGCCCTGACTGACTGTGTGACTTAGACAAGTCACTGCATTTTACAGATGGGAAAACAAAGTTGAAGTTAACATTATTCACCCACCTCCTTCACAGGCATGTTGTTAATGTTAATACAAATACTCTAAATATTATTACCCAATTATATGGTGACACTCAAGGAGCTCAATCTATTTTGCTTAACAAAGAGAAGGTTAAGGGATGTCTTGCTTACAGTCTATAAACAGCTATTAGGGGAATAAATATTTAATAATGGATTCTTCAATCTTGCAGAGAAAGGTATAACACTCCAATGGCTTGAAGTTCAAGCCAGACAAATTCAGACTGGAAATAAAGCATACACTTTTAATGGTGAGAATAGTTAACCCTTGGACCAATTTACCAAGGATTGTGGTGGATTCTCTATCACTGACAATTTGAAAAATCAAGATCTGATGTTTTTCTAAAAGATCTGCTCTAGGAATTATTTTGGGGAAGTTCTATGGCCTGTGTTATACAGGAGGTCAGACTAGATGATCACAGTGGTCCCTTCTGGCCTTGGAATCTATGAATATTTCCAATTCCGATCTTTATCATCATTCCCTTTATGAAAAAGGATCTAGCCGGTTGGAAGCTATTTTAGATTTGTTGGAAACATTCTGTAGAAGGCTTCTCCATGTTTTCCATTAGGAAAATCAGTTCCTACATACAGTACACAGGAACATCCTGTCCGCATACAATACGTGCTTGTTATCTAAAATCCCAGCTGCAGTGAATGTTCTGAATAAATGTTGGCGGAGATAGTGTAAGTACTGTCATGCATGTACAGTGGCTCGTACGCATATGCATGGAATCAGAACTGCTCAGCTATGTGTCAACCTCTATACATCAAACAACTACATGATCTTTATTTACCTTTAATTCAGATGGTGGGTCTCTGCATTACAGATAAATTCTCTGTCTGCTTCTTAGACTCAGTAACTGGCCTAGGCACTGAACAGATGAATAACGGAAGACTTCCAGACACCTTTCCCCCACCAGACCCAAGTGGAAGGGATAAAAAGAGAAGCATTTGTATAGCAGCTGATCTCCAAAACATCCCTCCTCCAGCCTGCGCAAGTCCTTCTCTCCTCAAAGCTAAACTCCATATCACAGGGGGGTATGCATTCATCCCCTCAAACCCTGCCTGAGACCTTGGGCCAGACCTGTTCTGCTGCCAACAGAGCACTGATGGCTGCAGAACCAAGTGCAGGATTAGTCTCTTAGAGCAAGAGGATCTGAATTATCTTTGCAGCCACAGTGAAGTTCTGAGTAATAGCAGTGAACAGCAGAGTGCAAATTTTAAGTCACTTTTATAATTTCATCTAATAGTTATAGCCAAGAGAGGCACTAATTGTTTTCAGAAACAGAGGTGGAGGTAGTTACAATTACCATCTAATAAGCTGATAGTGCTTAGTGAACTTTTTCTGCTCTACTTTCATGAGACCAGAAATGCTACTTTTCAACACAGAGAGAAAGTTTAGAGGAGAAGCTGCAGGAAGCAGCTGAAGAAGTTGGTTGCAATGAATATGGAGTGTCACTGTTTTCCAATACTATTAAGATTTCAGTAGTCACAGCCCAAAAAGAAGAAGAATTATGTCCATAACGTTTGGCTCTTGTGAATGGATCTATACAGCTTTTGAGCAGACATTGGGACAGCTCCTCAGCTGATGTAAATTATCATACCTCAACATTGGAGATATGACAATTTACACCAGCAGGCCATCTGTCCCCCAATCCTTACGACACAAGCAGCAAATGAACTCTGTTGGTTTCCCCTCTCACTGACGTTCCATACTCAACTCATTGCCTCTCACACTCAGCATCACTTACCAGAGCAGAACAACATCAATCCATACAACTGTCCAAGTTCCGAGTTTTATGGATATTTTTCCATACACAACTTTGTAAAGTATTTAATCCCCTTAAACTAACTCATCCATTGTGTGTGTTATTTTAAGCCTTCTGTTTACTGATGCTATCCTCACTTCCTGACTGAGAGCTGGACCTGCCTGGGGACTTAGTGATCATGTCTAGTACAGGATGCAGCAGGTGCAGACAGCAGGATTCCAGCTGATATACTAAACACATAAATGAATCCTCCTCTCAAACTCACCCCCTTGATCCAAAGCTCCAGCAAGGCTCCCTCTCAAATTAGGGATGCCATCTGGCCAACATGGGAAACCGTTCAAGAGTGGGAGGTGGGAGCTGCTGCCGCCAATGATGCTCTAAACCTATTCCTCTGTTGTAGAAAGTAAAGCTGTGACCTTCATTCTTATTATTTATTAATAACTGGGTCACATACTAGAGCATGTTAGAACTCAAAGAACCAAGTTCTAAGCATATACTATGCTAACATATGTAAAGGTGTGTATTCGTGGAAACCGTATGTACATACACACAATCATATTGGAGACAAGCACAAATTATGAAATGCAAAAAATTTCAAAACCAGAGCACTCTCATCCAAATACAAATGAGAGAAAGATAATCCCTCAAGTTATCAAGAGTCATGGTAAACTTTTAAAGCAACAGCAGCAAAGAAAATTATGGTATAATCCTGAGGGAAAGGAGGGAGACTGCAGAGATAGCATCACACCAGTGCTTAATTTGTAATGGTAGCGGTGCCGGGGCTCAAGCATTTTTTTTTTAAACATTCATAATGGACATGGCAAGCCCAGAAGTGCCAGGGCTATGAACTGCAAATCCTAGAGGTGCCAAGACTCAGGCCTGACAAGCCCTGGCACAAGTTAAGCACTGCATCACGCTATGTAACAATTTGTCACCAGATCAGGAATTGACAAATTGCCACAAAGGATAAAACCCCAAACCCAGGATGAAGCCCTAACCCAATTAGACTTTACCTACCTCTGACAAATACCAGAGGAAACTCTTTTTACATTTTGGCAACTTTGTATTGCTTGTCATGCCAAACATGCCATACATAATGCAGAAGCATAACGCATGTAAAAAACTTTTCACTTTGCTCTTTTAGGGCCCGATCCTGCAAACACAAGATCAACTTTATGCACATGTTCAGTGGGACCATTCCAACATGTAAATTACTCACATGCATAAGTATTTGCAACATTGAGCCCTTATTTGGAACAAATACTGGAATTTTATTACAGTAAGAAACAAGAAAATGTTTAGATGCTTTAGTGGCTCTCTAGACCCTAAACACAGTGTTGGCTGGAGCGCAGACTCACCATCTGGGAAAGGAAAAAATAAAAGTCACTTCACAACCCTTTCCATAGGGCTGGCTTGATTTCCAAAAAAACTGAAAAACAGAACAAACCATTTCAAACTACAGGAACTAGCCACCAGCCGTTCCAGCTGAGAGAAAAGCAGATACACCCATTGGGGGAGCCTCCTTTGCCCCAGCTTCCTCTGTCTTTAGAACCTTGGCCAGATCAGTCACATGATAGGCAAGAATCTAATCATCCCTTATATGCTGGAGCACCATTATAAATTGTCACACACACAATGAGAAAGCAATTCATTCATGGCTCCTTAGCCATTCTTCTCCTCAAAGTAGGCAGTTCTGGTGCTTGTAAGGGAGTTGTATTAACTCAACAGTTGTGATATGAGTGATGAGGCACTATAGTGGCCTCAAGTACAAAGGGAATCCCTACTAGCACACACGTACTGTAGAGATCATGCATATACATTATAAATTAGTTACCTGGTAAACCCAAAATTTAAGAATACCATCACCTGTTATTTCTTAATTGTTGGATCAAGTCCCCAGAAGATTTTCTTTAAAACTTTTGAAAAATCCGTGCACTACTGTGTATTGACTGCGTCTCTCATCTGACTGTAGTTATTAGTCTCATCTGAATAAGAATATTGAAGACGTATGGTGGTGCCCATGCTATACATTGTGCAAGGCAGCAAAAGTCTCGGCATCTCGGCAGAAGTATAATCTGAGTTTTGGGGCACAGTTGTCACCAGCAGATATTTAGATAATGACAAATGGCTGAATAAGGAATGTTTTCACTAATGAAGAAACATTATAGCCCAACAGTTTTATGACATATTAAAGAGAGTCCTGTGGCATTTTTAAGACTAACAGATGTATTGGAGCATAAGCTTTCGTGGGTGAATGCCCGCTTCGTCGGATGCATGTCGGACCCACGAAAGCTTATGCTCCAATACATCTGTTAGTCTTAAAAATGCCACAGGACTCTCTGTTGCTTTTTACAGATCCAGACTAACACGGCTACCCCTCTGATACATGACATATTAATGGCATTTTATAATCACCTCTTTCCTGATTTAGGACAATCATCATGTAGTTCAATGCTATTACAGAGGGAAAGGGTTTTTCCTCTGTCCTTCCTCTGCAAAGCAGTACCATTGTTCTGACCCAACATCAAACCAAAGTGTCTGTGTGCTAGAGGACACAAGGTGACTGTCCTTAAATCAGAAAGTCACTTCAGTTGTTGGATCTAATGTTGCTTTTGCCAATGCTAAATATTTCAAGAAAAGTTTCAAGAAACAATGGTGGCCAGGGCAGCCATGAAGGACAATATACTGGGTTCAGATAACCTCGGACCAAGACAGCCTATTGGAAAAAAATGCTATTAAAAAAAAGCGCTAGATTTTATAGTTATTATTGGATGATCCCTGACATATGTGCGCGCCATGATGGGATGATACCACATAATTAAATGTAAGTACACTCTAAAGATTAAATAGTTTAACATCCACCTCAGAGAGAGAGTATCAAACGTTAACCCAAATATTAGATGCTTTGGGGTATTAGTATGAAAGCATGATGTTGTAAACCAAGACATTTCAAAAAACACCTTTTGGTTGTCTGAAAGACCTGTGTCACTTCTGCTTTCTGGGATAAATTCAGCTCTGATGTAAGAGTGCTCATCTCCTTTGATTTCAGTAAAGTTTCTCTCACTTCTGCCATAGAAGAATTTGGCCCAATGTCTTTCCTACATCATCTAATAATGAGCCACCTCAGTGATTCACTCAATTATCCATCCTATCAAGGAAGATTTTTCCTTTCTTCTGAACAAGTGACAAATAGTTCACAAACTGTTCATTACAATCTGAGAATAAACATTAGCTGGGAATCAACTTCACAATAGATCCTCTGATGTATCTGGGTGATTGAACCATTTCAGAGACATTTAAACACTTAAAGTGTAAAACATATCTAGAGTAACAGTATATTGAGCATGAACATATACAACCCACTGCTCCATCTACAGACAACTGTAGCATACAGAAAGGTCAAACTTGTGAAAGCATTCACCTTGGTTTTCCCAATGTCAGTATCCAAGACAGATCTCAGTTCAGAAAAGAGACTGATTGGTGAATATTTCTGTATACTGTACATCGTGCACATTTAGTGAGAGGCACTTTATGATCACAAAATCACAGAAGAAAGACTGAAATGCAGACCTGTTCCATCAGATGTAATGATTTTGTTAAGACCATGACTGTGTGAAATACTAAGAAGTTTAAGATATATCCATCAATTTAATCATCGTATTAATAAAACAGAGGAAACCTGGGGAAGAAATATTTAGGATCCGCTGTAAGAATAAATCAAATATGAATGGAGACAGGTATATTGGAAAGGTTCCCAAATTCTTGTCAATATATCAGATTCTTGCAAGTAAATTAACTTTCCCCAAAACAGGTGTTTGTGCTCAAAGAAAGGACGGACCAATTACATGACCTGTTCCATTTGAGAGCAGAAAAAAATTGTTTGGGAGCTTTGCACAGGGTCCACAACTAGGCTGTGGAAGCCACATTACTGTGGATAGTGTGCACATACATCCTGCATCATTATGCCCTTTGTGATTCCTTGTCTTCCTGGCTCCTCTGCAACTTGGTTACCCCACTCTGCAGGGCTTCTGCAATCTTCCAAACACAACAACTGCCCATTTCCCCCAGGCCCTCCCTCCTGCCTCACACAGACACATTCTCCAGGTTTTCTGACATCCGTATGTGTGAAAAGACAGGCAGAATTTGGTTCAATATTTTATTGCCTCTATGATGTGTTCAGCAGAGGTTCACATACAAGGAAAGTTTAAGTTGCAAAAAGATTCTGTTCTTAAGAACAGAACAGATGTTTCTATTGTATTATTAATGGCCTAAATCCTGAAAAGACTAGTTCTTCTCCAGCAAAACAACCAATGAAATCAATAGGTGTTATGCTGGTGTAAGGACTTCAGGACCTGGCTTATTTTCATTATTATACTGTCTTTTTTTTTTTTTTTTACACTATCTGAAAGCATAATAGAGTATATTGACCCTGAAAATTCCCATTTTGCTGTTAGTTATTTTAAGAACATTATGGACAAAAAAATTTTTATTAAACTGACCCCTTCTACTTTTATATTTACTATCAGGGAGCTGTTTAATAACTATGAATATTTGTAACAACGAGTTGCACTTTTATAGGAACCTCTATTCAAAGTTTCCAAAGCATCCTCTGTATTATGTTTTCTTAAAAAGTTTGGTTTTGGTTGTTGTAAACAACAAGGACAAATCACTTATACAGAGCCAGTCGGATCACTTGGTAAGCTGGGTGCAATCAAATATATCCTTTAATACAGCCAAATACAAAGTTGTACAGTTGGGAAAAAAAGACAAGTATAATATGCTAACAGGATGGTAGACTATGTCATGGAAAGCAGCAACTCTGAAAAGAATATAATAGTGGTCACCATGGATAACTAATTGCACACAAACTTCTACTGCAATCGACTGGCTCAAAGAGCAAAAGCAAGCAGGGCAATGTTGATTAGTAGCGCGGTGGTGTTACTTAGGCATACAGTATTGGTGAGACTATTACTGAAATACCATGTCCAGTTCACACTTTTAAAAGAACGTTGAAAAATTGGAGAGGATTCAAATTGCAAGACCTGGCTTTATGCCAACAGGGATTTGCCCTTTATCAGAGGAATTTTCGGTTTACCATTTGTGGCCAGAATTCACTTACATTCACTGTCCACAGCCAGATAGCAATAGAGATTCTGCCCCGCTATCATCTGAAGTCGCTAAATCAAGTGGGATATCTTTTTGAAAGATATGCTCGAATTCAACCAGAAGTTACTAAATTCGATGAAGATAGTATTGCACCAAGTTCTATGAGCTGCATCTTCATTGCATGAAATTCTATGATCTGACCTATGCAGGAGGTCAAATTAAGTGAGTATAATGGTACCTCTCAGCCTGAAAATCTGTGTGTATTTGTACCTAGTAAGTATTTAGTTTTCTTTAAATTTGATTTTCCATAAAATATTTGTGATACATAAAAGTTATGTTAAAAGTCCTTCTGTTGGTTTCTGTGTACTATGCCGTAGACTCCAATTACTCAGCTTTGTCCATACTTGCACAGGTGTGAAATGGGTGGTGAGTTAGATGGGCACAAGAATCATTCTGTAACTTCTCAACTCCTGAGTCTGGCACAATGGCCATCTTTGTGATCCCTGGGTACAAAGACTGCTTCAGGCTACTTCTGGAACCAACTTCCCCAGCAGTGGCAGGAATGGGCCACTTCCCCATCCAGAATCAGCCACCAGATGTAGCCCCATGTCAGGGCTTTGGGATACTTCTGAAAATCAGGCCCATGCTGTATCAGGCAGCTACAGCTCCCATTCACTTCAGCTGGAGTCGTGGCTGCTCACCACCTGTTAAAACAGCTCCCCTATTAGAGCTGTGCAATTAATTCATTTTTCAGTTCACTGTCAGTTATCAAAAATTAGAAGTAAAAGACCAAGGATTTGAACCTGCATCTGCCATATTCCAGTCACACATGCTAACCACTGGGCTATTGGGTCTATATGCAAGAAAACACCTCCTCAGTTTTGTGAATGGTGCCCAAGTTTCCTTGCAACTCTATCCTGAAAAACTGAAACATTTTGTTTCAGAAATGTTGAATGGCTCATGTTGACAATTACAAATGTTTATTTTTTTTAATCAAAACAACATGCCAAGATCAACACACAATTTGTTGAGTATTTTGGTCAGCCCAATTCTGCGCATTTTGCAAAAAGAAGTTTCAGACAAAAAAATTAGCACAGCTGTAGTCCCTACATCTGTCCTACCTTTGGCCCGATGCTTCCAAGAGTTCCCCCTCCTAATAGCTGTGACATAACACCCACTGTGAGCACAAATTTTTCATTTTAAAACTATTTCTATCCTTTCCATTTCCAAACAGCCTTTATCCTTTAAATCAATGAATCCTGCCTTGTTTGTCTCTCTCCCTGCACAACAAATAATATAGCACCAGAGGATTCAACTTAATTAGGTGATAACTTCAAAGTCTAAAGATGTTTTCAAAACAAAAATGCTGCACTCATCAATGAAAGGTAATTACAGTCCAGAATCATGGTTAATATTCTGCAAGAGGCATACCGTTCTTAGCACTATTTTTCACCCTCTTTGAACCTGGACAAGATTGCTTTCAGGCTGAAATTTCTCATACATAGTCTCAGCCTAAAGGGTCCATTGAAAGTTTTAAGAAAATTGAACAAGCTACCACTGAGTAATAAGGATATGGAAAATGTACACATTTCTGGTTTGTTAAAATCATTCTTATAACTCAAAGATAGCTTGTTTTAGTTCCTACTTGACATGCAGATGATGTGTGGAAAGATCTGGACTGAAAATGATATAGTTAAAGTTAATCTGCTACCAGCTGTACATTCAGAGCAAGAGATTCAGACTTTCAGGCCTACAGTATCATTCAGTGTGCGTACGTACATACACACACACACACACACACACACACACACACACTCTAAATAGTTTAGACAGCTTAAAACATGGGACCAGAAGGATTTCAGCCTTTTAAAATCTAAAGGTATTCCATAGTTTCCCCAGATGTGCACTGTGAGCTTGTAGAGCTTAAATCACGTTAGGAAAGGGGGAATTTCATAAATTCTAACATTAGGAGCTCCCTTAGGGCATTAGGGGAAAGGATATTGCAAGCACAAATATTTGCAACAGCATGGGCCACTTGGGAATGTAACTTGCAGAGAAATTAAAGAGTCCTTGTATATGCGGCTGAGATCAATTGGACCCAATGGAGTAGTTATTACCTCACCTGGCATCTCTCTCACCTTACCCTCAACAAACTCAAATCCTAAAATCCACAGCTAGATGGGGATGAGAGCAATGTGGCCCTCAGTGAAGCTCTAAAATGGATATTCAGTGGAAAGAGGGAACACAAGATGTACCCTGAAGTTCCTGATAAAAGGAAGGGAAAATCATGACCTTCCATGGTTGGAAACACTTGTAAGATGAGCTAAAGGGAAGTGGAATGGGGAGCCCCCAGGTTCATAGTTATCCAGGACTTTTGGGTGCCTATGTAAACCATACCTACACTGAGAGGCAGAGTGGACTAATGGCTAGGACACTATGGTAGGACTCAGGAGAACCAGGTCCTATTCTTGGCTTTGCCACAGGCCTCCTGTGTAAGCTTGAGCAAGTCACTTCACTGCTCTGTACGTACCTTGGTTTCCCCATCTGTAAGATGGGGACAACACTGACTTCCTTTGTAAAGCACTTTGAGATCTTCTGGTGAAAAGCACTGTATAAGAGCTAGGAATTATTATTAACTGTGAACCTTTTGACATTCTCACATTTCTAATTACAAGTTGTAGTAGAGGTTTGCAAGGGGAGAATGAAGGTTGTGTGCACACCTTAAATGAGAACTAGGGTTACAATACATGGAGGGTTACTAAGTCACAATAAAATGTAAGAACACAGTCCCATAGTCTTCACATACAAATTTCTCCTGGACTTCAGTGGGAGATGTATACACGTAAAAGGACTGCAAGGACTGAGCCCTAAAAATGTTATTTCCATATTTGCATCATGAATTGTCTATTGACTATATAAATGTAGAAATATATATATTTTATATTATATTCATTATGGATTCAGTTCTCAGCTATTTCATGTTTTCTTCTTGGCCTCACAAAAATACCTGCAAAGTATGTTCCACGGAATTCTGCATGCTTGAATAGACCTAGGTGAACAATGATAGAATATTCTCAGAGTGTTCACTGAGGCCAAACTAATGCCCTTTTGAGCTTGCTTTCCATAAACATTCAAGCAAACCAATTTTGTTCATACAGGGCCCAGTTCGCACCATGAGCAGAGGCTTACGCACCACTTAAGACCTGTTTTGAAGTCTTAAATGGGACTTACTTAGTGCTTGTGTGGACCCTTGGATCAGGGGGAGAATTTAACCTAGAAAGCAAAGTTTCAGCTCACACATTCCAGCATTCACACTGAAAGCGGTGTATTTTATATGGGATAGAACACTGCTTGACAAGCATAGGAGTAGAGTTCTCAAAACTCCAAAGCAGAGCATTGTTACAAAGGCAATTATAAGCCAGACAAGTATCTGCCCTTATACTTTGCCAATATGACTGCCCACATTCACTTTTGCGTTGTGTCAGTGACCATGGGGATGAGAGAGAGACTTAGAGAACACTAAATGCAGAGAACTATATATATTTTATATAGGAACACTGTCTGATGCTTCAGGGAAACAGTGTTCCCAAAATATTGGATCACCCACACATAGGGTGACCAGACGTCCTGTTTTTAAAGGGACAGTTCCGTTTTTTGGGACTTTTTCTTATATAGGTGCCTATTACCTCCCACCCCCTGTCCCATTTTTTCACAGTTGCTATCTAGTCACCCTACCCACACATGCAATTATTTTACACAAATATGACAAAAATAAATTTAAATTCATACTCTGCATCCATCCAATGATATCATAGCCACATGACTTCAAGATTTAACATTTTATAAAAACTCATTCATCCTGACCTGCTGCTACTTAAACTACGATGGCTGATAGATTTTTAGATTTAAAGGTCAAATCATCTAGTCTGATCACCTGTATAACACACCATAAAATTTTCACTCAGTGATTCCCGTATTAAGCCTATAACTTCTGGTGGAGCTACAGCTTCTGTAGAAAGACATCCAGTCTTGATTTAAAGACTTCAAGTGACAGAGAATCCACCACATCCCTAGGTAAATTGTTGTGATGGTTAATAACGTTCACTATTAAAACACAACATCTTATTTTTAGGCTCAATTTGTCTAGCTTCGACTTCCAGACATTGGATCTTGTTATGCCTTTATCTTCTAAATTAAAGAGCTCTCTATCTCTTACTATCAGAAATCTGTTCCCTAGGAAAGTACTTGTAGACTGTGATCAAGTCACCTCTGAAACTTTGCTTTCTTAAACTAACTAGATTCATTTTCTTTAGTCTCAGATGCACAGACATGTTAAAAATGAGAAGTTCCCTGCACCTGAGGAGTTTGCCATTTTAATTAGGCAGATGAAACCAAAGAATGGACAGACTGATGTAGCTAAAGGAGGAGGGAAGATAAAGAAAACAAAAGAAAAAAGGGTAAGGATTCTTGCGAGACCATCATTTTCCCACAGAACTCAGATCCTTTATTTAAATTTTTCTGCCCTAATTACTGTATTAGAGGCTATATTTAGATCTGATATTTTTAAAGATGGCAGGTACTGTCTTGTCTCAGTTCCATTAAATTCCTTCATGATGCATTACACTGCTAGATGGAGAGGAAAACAGGCCACCTGCACCAACTTATTAACTAGAAATGCAGCTTCGTTATTGGCTAAAATAAGTTGTTAAATATTTTTCTTTTCCTCCTCGCAAGAATCTTTGAGAGTAATGGAGGTTGTCAATGGATATAACAGCACAATACTTGCCTTTGGCAAAAAACTGGGAAGATGAGATTGTCAAAAGAAATACATGAAAAAGATTACTAGCACTCATTCTC
Source organism: Emys orbicularis (assembly GCF_028017835.1). Taxonomy (NCBI): domain Eukaryota; kingdom Metazoa; phylum Chordata; order Testudines; family Emydidae; genus Emys; species Emys orbicularis. Next base: position 88,806,242 of record NC_088687.1, on the reverse strand, counting down.
CACAATAATATTGTTTGTACATCCCAAAACCTATGTATAGCATGTACAATAGTAATTAAGGGACAGTTTCCAGCACCTTTTCTCATGTTGAGTAGCACCTTAATTGACAAGTAGTCCTATTGATTTCTTACCTTAAGAATGGCCTGTTATATTTTAACAGGTCTACTCACAAATTAAGGTACTACTCAGCATGAATGAGTGTGGCAGAATCTGACATTGTATATACAATATTATTTAAATATGCTAAATACCAATCCCAGATGCCAGCATAAATATAGAGACTAATCTCCTGGGACTGTTTAACTAATAAATCTTCATTTAGACAACTGAAATACATAACTTGTACTGAGTCTCATGAAAGCTTGAGAGCTCTTTGCATTCCAGCAGCAGCAGACAACATGGCCTAATTCCCATGTGGTATAATTCAGCAAAGCTCCACTAAGCCCATTGATGTATTCTGATTTTCACCAGCTGAAGATCTGGCCCCATGTGTTTACAGAATACAGGACAACATTTAAAATTAGAGAGACAAGTGAGTGAGGTAATATTCTGGGATCAACACAGCTACAATAACACTGCATGCAATACTTAAAATTGACTGGACAAGACACTGTCATGACCCACAATTCTTGAACTCAGGTCCAAGGGTGTCATCCCACTCCAACCGTCTATCCAACAGCTTGCTGGCATCAGCTAGAACTGGGACTCCTTCAAGTCCAGCTCAGACAGGGATCTCCACCGTTGGGCCCCTATTGGTGGAACACTGGAGCTCCTGATTGCCCGCTTCCCCTACTTAAACTAGAGGAAGGAATAGGAAGTTCTCTACTCAACTGAGCTCCACCCTCCTTAGGACTGCTCACCCAGTGTTACCAGCCCTTGTTTCCAGGTCTTGACCGCTTTATTTCCTGGTATCTGACTTTTAGTTCCTTACCTTGGGGTTTTGAACCCCAGTTGGTGTGGAAAAATACTCCACACACACCATAAGCCTAGCTGCCTACATTCCAGCCCTGACAGACACTAGAAAACAATTACGGGTTCATATTCATACACCAGTTTGAAGAATACGAAGTATTCTTCACTAATAGAGTAGGAAATAACCTCTTGCAGGGGCTGAGATTACCTAAGGGGTCTTTGTCATCTCTAATTTCAATAACTCTGTATTTACTTGTGCCATGCTCAATACACTAAGTATACATTACCTCTATCCATTCTCAAAAATAAATTGTAATTAATGTGCCCCTGTTCTTGAGTTTCTCAACTCAGTAAGAATGTGTTCATAACAAAGACATACATGATAAACTAAAATTTGCACACTCATGCAGAAGTGATTAGAACCACAAGAATTATTCTTTTGTAAATATGCTCTATTGGTTTTCATTCATGCAAAAAAGAGCTGATAAGCCATTTTTCAATATAGTCAATCCCAAAATGTCAAAGATCAAAGGGTTGTTAATATATTAAAATATATTGTATTATATTATATATAAAATATATTAAATTAAAGCTGCAACAGTGAAACTATTGGAACACTATTTGTGCATGCTGAGTATCAGGGAATTAAGAAAAACATTATTTTCTTTTAAGTGCTATATATAGTTTATTCCTCATTTACAATAATTGAGTAATTTTTATAGCACCATTATACAAACTCCAATTGACCAACACTTGTGTAGGTCAAATTATTACTAAACTGTAATGGTACATCAAATAGGCATTTTAAAAAAATCTGAAAAATCATTATTATGCTAACCAAAAACCTTTTCTGTTGTATTGATTTCAAAGTGCACATTTAGCAATATAATTCTGCTGATCTGCTCAGTTACATTGGCACTCCAGATGAAAGTGTGTTTGGATACTGAAGTCCAATACAACTTCTCTCATAAAAATCAATGTTGAAAATTCACAGGAAAGACTGTTAGTTTAAAAAATTGTATTTGGTTTTGTTTAAAATATAGTTCTACTCTGAAGAGTGATTGTGAACCTGGAATAGTCGGGCCTTGTATTCATTGACTGAATAGATTCCATATGAAATGTTCTCAGTTTATTAATGAAAAAGATTTTTTCCCTAATTTCCAGCCCTGCAAACTTCATCCAGGAATCTGATGATCATGCTGGGGTCTTTCCTTATCATGTATCACCACCTCCAATCAAGGTGCTGCAGAGTAAATTAGACTCTCCGTTAAGCTTGCAAGTTTAGCTTAAATACTTAGACTTTAAAACAAACTGGCAACCTTGATGCAGTAGATGAAGCAAGAGATAGCAAAATTACTGTGGTAGACATGAATAATCCCACTTTTATGTGGCATCATAAAAAGTATTTGCTCATCAGCAAAAAAAAAAAGCATAGACACCTTAAGGCTGAGCATTTTAATAAAAAAAATGTCATCCTGACAGTATTTGTATTCACAATGATGTGGAGTCTTTGTTTCCCTCCTGTCTATGCAATGGCTCTCATGCTAGGAGCCTCTTCTCTACAGAGTCACCCCAGGATTCAGTCCTTAGATCTTACTATCTTCTATAGGTTTCTGCTCACTTTGACTCCGATTCTAACAAAACTACCAATTTTCAGATGGATGATATGCAGCTCTATTTCCTTTCATTAATTCTCTCTATGTACCTTATCTGCTTGTTTTGATAAAAACTGAGCTACTAAATGAGATGATTTTCCTTGGAAACTCCCTTCCAGAGTGAGACAGACAGCAGGCAGCATCTCAGGTGAATGTCCCATCTGACAATTTTCAGAGTAGCAGCCGTGTTAGTCTGTATCTGCAAAAAGAACAGGAGTACTTGTGGCACCCTAGAGACTAACAAATTTATTAGAGCATAAGCTTTTGTGGGCTACATCCCACTTCTTCGGATGCATATAGAATGGAACATATATTGAGGAGATATATATACACACAGACAGCATGAACAGGTGGGAGTTGTCTTACCAACTCTGAGAGGCCAATTAAGTAAGTGAAAAAAAACTTTTGAAGTGATAATCAAGATAGCCCAGTACAGACAGTTTGATAAGAAGTGTGAGAATACTTACAAGAGGAGATAGATTCAATGTTTGTAATGGCTCAGCCATTCCCAGTCCTTATTCAATCCTAAATTGATTGTATCTAGTTTGCGTGTCAATTCCAGCTCAGCAGTCTCTCGTTGGAGTCTGTTTTTGAAGTTTTTCTGTTGTAAGATAGCCACCCGCAGGTCTGTCATTGAATGACCAGACAGGTTAAAGTGTTCTCCCACTGGTTTTTGAGTATTATGATTCCTGATCTGACAATGGCAGTAACTGCAGTCTGCGACTGGAATCACCACCACATCTCCCCATTCTTTATCTGTGCTGGATATTGTAAGTAGCAGCACACTAAGCACCACTGTGGTCTGTACTGCCTGCCAACTCTTACCCCCCTACAAAAGGCATAAAAGAGTGAGTTGGTTTGTTGCATAAACCCCTGCACCTCCAATGGGCCCTGTTTATTATTCGACACCCCTCAGCCACAGCTTTGATAAAATACGTGCATTAAAGCCTCAACCATTTACCTGCAGTTTTTACCTTCTTGTAAGGAAATATGCCTAGTTAACAAGCAAAATTGGTGACATACAGCCAGTCCTTCACTGGATTTAGATGCTGCCCTGTGTGGCTATTGCCATGGCTCTGCATGTACTTGCTTGGCATGTATTGGAGGGGGACTCAGTCTATAGGACACATGATGAATGGCTACTATTTAAGAACCTTTGGCTAGCTGAGTCATGCTTAGTCTGACCTAAGATTCCACAACAGCTCCAGCACCCCGGGAGCATTTGAAAATATTGCCTGGCTACACCACTGCAATTCAAACCCTTTTCTGGGCACCCAAATGACTATTTGTACCTATGCAACTTTTACACAATGTTGGGGTTTGGTGTGTATTCAAATGTGGGGCATTTTACATCGCTTGCTCATCCCAGATCAGTTTAACCCTCAGGTTTTGCAGGGCAGCCAACAGCTGAGAAAAATTGTGCCAATCCACATGAAAATGTGGGTGTGACGGGACGAGTCTGTATGTCAGGTTCCAAAACCCACCCAAGAAAATTATAAGTGTTGTAAACCCCTTCACAAGATCTTGTGGCAGAGAACTCTATCTCTAAGCACAGGCATTACAGCTTTAGTTGTTCATAGCGCATATTTGACAAATATAAGAAACTAATAATGTTATACTATTAGTATACATTTTTTCCCCCTTAATTTGTACTGTAGGGTCAAAACTGTAAAAGCAATGTATAGAACTGTTATATTAGCTAGATAACAGTAAGTCAAAGTAGTATGAAAGCAGTAAAATTCTAGGCAGAGTGCCCATCTGAACATAAGCAAGGGGAAGACAGATTTCATTTAAAGGACTGAAAGAAGTATCCTTGCTCAAAACAGAGTCACCATAAGTTACAATCTTTCAGAATTTAACCCTTCCCTGGGGTTTGGTTTTGTGTTCAGAATGCTTTCAAAGTGAAACAAAAGAAGGCTGGGGGAAAGGATTTTAAATAAGAATTGCTCAGTCCAATACTTGGTCCTCTCTCGTTCCCTTAACAGCCAATCCCACCTCCCAAGTGAATCAACAAACCACCTGTGACAGTGAATCAGCAAGACACATCTTACATTTTCCAACAGGATCACCACCTGATAACAGGGTGGGTTTTTCAGACACAGACAGCTTGTTACAGAGAGGAATCTGAAAATGGCAGTACACTGAATCCTCCGGAGAAGAAAAGGAAAAGACTAAGTTGGAAACACAACACGACTGTTTATACCAATGTTGTCCTACAGTGTGAAAGAATACATTTTTTCCCCCTTGCTTATAAGATTTACGGTGGTTATTTTTTGGTCTGAACTGAGTGCTAGAAATAAGTCAGTAGTATTTGATAAATGATTCATTAGAAATCTTACTGATATATCATAACAAACCAGGCATTTTCATGAGTTCTTTCTTGAATCTCAAAAGAAATAGTCTTGGGTACGATATTTTCTTTTTTTTTATTTCAGAATTACGTTTAAAAAAATCAAATGCAGTCACCAAACAAATAAGAAAGCACACAGCTAAAGTTCCCAGGTTACCACTACTGTAAAATATACTGTAAGAACATTAAGCCTGATATTAAAATGTCGTAGATCTACTCCTTATCAAAACACCAAGAAGCCCTTGCAGAATGCTAAACATAGGGGCGGGGAGACAGGAATTCTCAGCTCTCTTGACGTATGCCAATTAAAGACCTGACCCTCAACCATCATTTTATATTGAAATTTACCTTATTGCACACTACACTCACAGCCAGATGTGAGTCCCTGGAGCATCCAACTCTGACTCTGACTTCAGGCCCCTAATGACTCTGTCTAGATATTGTAGACCCTGGCTAGTACACCATTTTATGCTACATTTACATTGTCCAAGTCAGAGAGGGTTGGGGAGGGGGAGTGTGGAGAACATTCTTCTCAACACCTCAAAAGGCAAATAATTTGATTAACAAGTGGAATGCCTGAGTGTCTGTGAAAGTCTGAATGGAGAAAGGTAAGCACAAAATATGCGAGGTTTGTATGAAGTTGAGATCACAGAGGATGTCTAAATATCCACCAGAGAAAAGTGTCTAAGCCTCAAGTTGGGGGGGGAGCTACAGATAAATAAAATTTGAGCTTAACCATATTTTTATTGGCCCCAAAAATACAAAACCAAAGAAACGGGTGAGTGAAATCAAGGCTAATTGAAATATAAATCTGTACATCATGAGTGTACTTGTTGGTTAATGTTTGTAAGGCACTTTGAAGATGAGAAGTTCTGTTTCAGTGCAAGCTATTACTTGAAGTGGAAGTCTTTCCACTTCCACTGATAGCTTTCTTCGATAGGATAACGAGTCTTGTGGAGAAGGGAGAAGCTGTGGATGTGGTATACCTAGACTTTAGTAAGGCATTTGATACGGTCTCGCATGATATTCTTATCGATAAAATAGGCAAATACAATTTAGATGGGGCTACTATAAGGTGGGTGCATAACTGGCTGGATAACCGTACTCAGAGAGTTGTTATTAATGGTTCCCAATCCTGCTGGAAAGGCATAACGAGTGGGATTCCGCAGGGGTCTGTTTTGGGACCGGCTCTGTTCAATATCTTCATTAACGACTTAGATATTGGCATAGAAAGTACGCTTATTAAGTTTGCGGATGATAGCAAACTGGGAGGGATTGCAACTGCTTTGGAGGACAGGGTCATAATTCAAAATGATCTGGACAAATTGGAGAAATGGTCTGAGTTAAAGAGGATGAAGTTTAACAAAGACAAATGCAAAGTGCTCCACTTAGGAAGAAAAAATCAGTTTCACACATACAGAATGGGAAGAGACTGTCTAGGAAGGAGTACGGCAAAAAGGGATCTAGGGGTTATAGTGGACTACAAGCTAAATATGAGTCAACAGTGTGATGCTGTTGCAAAAAAAGCAAACATGATTCTGGGATGTATTAACAGGTGTGTTGTGAGCAAGACACGAGAAGTCATTCTTCCGCTCTACTCTGCTCTGGTTAGGCCTCAGCTGGAGTATTGTGTCCAGTTCTGGGCACCGCATTTCAAGAAAGATGTGGAGAAATTGAAAAGGGTCCAGAGAAGAGCAACAAGAATGATTAAAGGTCTTGAGAACATGACCTATGAAGGAAGGCTGAAAGAATTGGGTTTGTTTAGTTTGGAAAAGAGAAGACTGAGAGGGGACATGATAGCAGTTTTCAGGTATCTAAAAGGGTGTCATAAGGAGGAGGGAGAAAACTTGTTCACCTTAGCCTCTAAGGATAGAACAAGAAACAATGGGCTTAAACTGCAGCAAGGGAGGTCTAGGTTGGACATTAGGAAAAAGTTCCTAACTGTCAGGGTGGTTAAACACTGGAATAAATTGCCTAGGGAGGTTGTGGAATCTCCATCTCTGGAGATATTTAAGAGTAGGTTAGATAAATGTCTATCAGGGATGGTCTAGACAGTATTTGGTCCTGCCATGCGGGCAGGGGACTGGACTCGATGACCTCTCGAGGTCCCTTCCAGTCCTAGAATCTATGAATCTATGAATCTTTACCTTCCTGAGAAATTAGATGACCTAGTGGTAGCATAGATAACTAGAAATAGCAAAGGATTCTGAAAGACCACTGATCTGAAAAAAACAGTCTTCTTGAGCAATGTGCAGCTATTTTAGTGCAAGGGATGTAATTCCAGTTCAGGCTTTGATCCCAGAAAACGTTATGTTCTCTGATATTAAATGCTACACTGCGTTTTAAAATACTCTAAGAGTTGAGGGGTAATTACTCATAGTTTATCAGGAAATCATTTAGCATTCTTAAGAGAGCTGCCTCATTATTAGCTGAAGTCTAGAAAGCAGACTGTAAAGGTCCACTGAGAGTCAGTTATGTTTCAGCTGGACCGTGATCTTAGTAGCAACCTGATATTTGATGGTTTTGGGGAAGCATGGAAAATTCACAATTTAGCTGAGAATCCAACAAAGTTTTTGAATCATGACACTTTAGGAGTTCATCTGGCCTACCTTGCCTACCTTGATAGAGGGGACATCATAAAACTAGGTTCTATTTATTATATTGGCTAATAAATAAAACTTCTGTAAATAGGGCTGCAGAAAAGGCAACTTAGAGACAGTAACAAGCTAAAAAGATACAGGTGAGGAAAGTTTAACAGATTTGCCAATAGCAGACCAAATCCTGAAGCCCTTACTCAGGGCATGCTCACATAGCATTCCCATTGATATCAATGAAGTATTGCATAAGTACATGCTAAGTAAGAACTGAGTACATATTTAGAATTTGACCTAGTGTGAAAACTGAAGGTGTGTTAGCAAAGAAAAGGGAACAGTGCAAGATTTGATTAAGTCTAGATCAAATGACAATGAATTAAATCAAATTAACAGTGCCTCTTAACTAACCCAACTTGACATTTTAACACCATTCAAGGAGTAGTGACATGTGACTTAACGTGAACAGAGGACAAACAAACAGAAAACATGTCTTTAAAAAAAAAAAGAACCAGTGCTTTTTAAAGAAAGTTTTATGGATATCAGAAAAGACTAGAAGAATAACTAGACTTAGGTAATTAAAGGATAGATTTGTAAAGCAGTTCATGTTGTTGTTGGATTTCCAATCCAGCACATTTATTTTGTATTATGGAAGCACGGTGAGCCCCTACCATGATTGGAGGCCTATTGCAAACCGTACAAACACAAGGGCTGTGTCTTCAGTGTCTTCACTAGGAAAAAAATGGTGTGTTCTTAACAAGTTAGAATCCTAGTGAAGACAAAGGAGTTTATGATTTTCACAGGAACGCTACTATGCATTAAAAGGTCCATAATGCATTTTTGACGTAGTGCATGAAGTCTCCATGTGGACAAGCCCTCAGCATCAGTTCCCTAGTTTTTGTCTTGGCTTCTCTTCTTCAGTGCTCATGATATCTGACAGGTACCTGTCTTTCCATTTTAAGTTGTTTAATGTAAGGTCAGTAATAAATAAGGTTACCTCTATCCTACAATTTGATCACAGCTGAGGCCCTGACTTTGCATTTATTACACAGACCTGATGGGCAGACACTTGCCATGTTGTCTCCTGTTATGTATGAAGTTCAGCAAAGGGAGTACCATATCTATATTCAGCTTGTTTCTTATGTAGGTGCACTGGCATATGGAAGCTCCGTATTCCACTTCCCTATAACACTCACCCAGAGGCTGCCAAATTTTTGTCTTCGGAAAGAAACTAGCAAAAAGTGGAAGACCAACTCTCTCCCTCAGTAACAGTACAGGTAGAGAATATCAAAAGTCACTAACCAGTATAGAATATAGCACAGTGAAGACTTGTGTCCTTCAATATTACACCAATAACTTAAACTATACAGGAAAGTGACCCATATTAGAAGTTTGGTTATCAACCTTCCAGGAAAGTAAAGTGTGTGTGTTTTGGGATGGGGGGACAGAGGGAAGAGGGAGTTAAGGAATTTTTCACAACCATGGCATTTCTTCCTTCTTTACTGAAGGGCTTTCAAACAATAGAGTCCACATTTCGTGGTGATTCTGCCATTCAGGCACTTGGGAAATCAGAGTTATATATAATTTTATCTTAATTCTACATATGATGGAATTAGATTTTTAAAAATTTAAAAATCTAAGAAAATACACACAAAAACTGTGTTAAATAACATTATCAAGGTTGCAAACACTCAACAGTTAGAAAATGCCAAAATAAAAGGTAGCTTGTGCAACCTTAGTTTGGCTGCCTTGTGTGTATACATTATGATACAATATTAAATTACATGATCACATACTATTTTCCCCCCACAGGATCCCTGCTCATTCAGTTGACAGGATGGACCTGCTCTGGGCTTGTGTACCAAAGGGTACTGTTGTCTGTATGACCCCCTTCCTCATTAGTGGCAGACATTGGAAGATATGTAGTGAATGAGGCAGAGGATTACAGGAAGATAAAGGATGGTCTCATGGTTATGCAGTTGAATATTGCCCTGGAGAATTGGATTCTATCCCTGCCTCTGCCACAGAGTTCTTGTGTAATCCTAGACAAGTGACTTAAATCAAACTTTTCAAAGGTGGTCACTAATGGTTATAGGTTGGGCTGATAAGAATTCAGCTGCAGGATGTGGCCATAGAAGTAACCACAGCTCAGAGGCTGTAAGTGAAACTTTTTGCTGGGTTATCTTAATAGGTCCATGCATGTGCAGGAGGACATCCTTATCCCAGGAATAGGCAGTGTGCCAAAACCACTTGGCACACCACCAACATAAGGCAACCGTTATGCTAACCACAGTTTGTGAATTTGGCAGTAATGGAGGACAGCGCAGCAAAGCTGTGGTTACAGGAAACGCAGACCACCTCTGACCATGAATCATGCAAAAGGAACCTATTAACCAATGACTTTGTTGATTGTCAAATAGCTAGTAAATATAAGTTGTACTCTTTTGGTAGCTTGTTGGAGTTATCTGTTGGACAAGTTACCCCATTCTGACTCTGATCAACAGAGCTCCAATGTTTTGTAACCTCACTTCTTGCATAAGGAACTGTTTATTACTTGCCAAGGCTTCAGAGTCTGTCTTGGATTCCTTTGGGGAGTACTATCACTTAGGGTCACTATACAGCCTTGCCTTCCTAACAACGGTGTGTTCCTTATTTTCTGGTGCCCAACTTGATACTGTGACACTTTCTCAGGGCACCCAGGGCAGAGAGTCACCTTGTTGCCACCTGCCTCCAGTAGAAGGGCTCTTTCCTCTGCCACATGGGTGTTAGCTCCCTAACACAACCAACCGGTCAGCCACTCAAGTACTCTCCTCTGGGTTATGCCAGCCAGGCAGGTCAACAATAGAAGCACTGCAGTCCCTAAGTCCCCTCAAAGTATCCCTCTGTGGTGTCCAACCCCTAATCACTGGATACCCACAGAAATCCTAGATCCTGTTCCCAAGGGAACAGTATACCTCAGTTTCCCCATTTTTCCTTAGACCACCACTCCTATCACACATAGCACTTGCATTCAATTATAGTAAAATGAAAATTATTTAAGAATAGAGATTCAAATAGAAACAAGTGAGAGTAAAGAAAACAAATGATTGCATACAAAACAAAAATCATAACATGCAAACTATGGCCTATGCTTACTAATAGTTACTTATCTCAGAAAGTAGATTCTCACCCCAAAATTCAGTCTTTTGCAGCGCTTCCTAGCCCCAAGGATCTAGGGCCCATGAATCACCCCTGCTCATCAAGGTACCTCCTCAGTGAATGGTTCCAGAGTGTCTTTCTCCAACCTGTGATATACCGAATCAGTCTTTTGTCTTTATTCACAGACAGGGTGATCCCTTCACTATCACATCCAAGTGGTTTCAATATTTATAGTTTGTCTTTGATGGTTTTCCATTGACTTTTCTGCATTGGTGAAGAGGTGGACAATTGAGCAATACGTTACATAATCAGCTAGCCAGGGAGGGGTGACAACTCCCTCCCACTGCACTGAGCCACCACTGAGACATATTATTCCTTGAGGACTCACTTTCCCTTCAAGGCCATAAAGGCATAATTTTCAGTATAGTTACTCATACATACATCTCACAATGATTATGAGTATTGATAAGTTACAATTTTTCAGTAGAGACCTCACATGCTGCCCTTTAGGGATACATACCATGGTAGCAATGTATTAGATGTCATGAATTTGTCAGGTCTGAGACAGGCATTGCCTGGAAAGAACAGTAAACTCTTTCCCAGTTGGCAAAAACAAGCCTCTGTGTCACAGATACCTTGGGATCTGATTTGCAGAGGTGGCGAGCACTCAGAGCTGCAACTGAAGTCAAGGGGAGGTGTGCTTTGAACACAGTGCTATATAATGCTAAGCACCCTGAAAAGTCAAGTCCTACATGTCTCAAATTGGGCACCCAAAATTAGTAGATATACTGTTGGGGGGGGTTGATTTTTTTTATATATATATTTTTTTGGTCATAGCATCTGGGAGCCCCAATCATGGACCAAAATCCTATGGTGCCAGGCACTGTGCTGACACAGAACACAAAGATGGTTCTTGCCCCCAAAGAGCTTACAATCTAAGTTGAGACAAGAGGCAATGGACTGATGCAGACAGACAGCAGTACAAGGAAACAGTGAGACAATACTGGTCAGCATGAGAGGCAGTGGTTTCAGCACACCAGCAGCCTAACCATAATCTCTGTACCTCAGTTCCCCCCATCTGTAAAATGGAAATAATGCCATCCCTCACCTTACAGAGAAGATTTAATTAAATGTTTGTGAAGCAGTCAGATACTGTACTGACGACTGCCATAGAAAAGCTCATGAGGAAAGAATTGTGTCTTCAGTGAAGGTCTTGAAGAGTGTACAATACATAAGGCTACACATTGAAATATGAGGAGAAAAACAGAATATTAAATAGCTGCTCATAAAGTGAGCACCATCCACCGTGAGCACTGAACCAGGCAGGGGTCTTGTGGAAAAAAATAGAATGGGATCATGTAATCAAAGACTATCATAATGCATAGATACAATGGGAGACAAATTAGGTTGCACAGGTAACCTTAACTGTATAGTTCCCTAACTTCTGAATGCTTGACTTTGCAATCTTAATATTCATTTAACACACTTGTGTGTAACGAAGGTATACATTGGTGACCCTCTCAAATGGAGAATAAAAATGGCAACATTCTACCCTGGTTCAGAAGTATTTGCCACTGGAATAAGCAGTACTGCTTCACATGAAGTTCAATACAATACAATAGAAGTCTATAAAATCATGAATGGTGTGGAAAAAGTGAATAAGGAAGTGTTATTTACCCCTTCACATAACACAAGAACCAGGGATCACCTAATGAAAATAATAGGCAGAAGGTTTTAAACCATCATAAGGAACTACTTCTTCACACAGTGTAAAGTCAACCTGTGGAACTCATTGCCAGAGGATATTGTGAAGGCCAGAAGCATAACTGGGTACAAAAAAGAATTAGATAAGTTGATGGAAGATAGGTCAATCAATGACTATTAGCAAAGAGATCAGGGATGCAATCCCATGCTCTGGGTGTCCCTAAACCTCTGACTGCCAGAAGCTGGGAGTGGACCACTCAATAAATTGCTGTTCTGTTCATTTCCATCTGGCATTGGCGGCGGTTGGAAGACAGGATACTGTGCTAGATAACTATTGGTCTGAACCAGTAGGGCCATTCTTACCTTCTTGCACAGTGTCTTTCTTATAACGAGTTGCACAAAATTCTTTAGCCTTTTACAGTCTAAACAACATGTACACATACTAGTGATAGTGTGCAGGTTACACAGAGGCCAAATGTGGAGTAGAATGAGCATGTCTAAACTGACTCAGAAAGTTGGATTTGATTGCCTTGTGAGAGGGTAAGAAACAAAAGATACAAAAATAGACAATCCCGTTTCAGAAGATTTTTAATCTTGCAACCAACAATTTTGCTTCAAGGTGACGATTTGCACACAACAGAACAAATTAATTCTGTTTCTCTCCTTGGGGTAAGCAGATTTTGAGCAAAACAGAAGTCCAACTTCACACATTTCAAAAAGCAGCTTTAAGGGAATTTAAGATATACAGCAAACAATTCTGTTTCAAGTAAAAATCAAATCATAGGAGCAAACAATCCTGCAATTTGTTTTACACTGAGTAAAACTAAACTGATCAAATAATCTTTCTTTATGTAAAACAGACCAGGCCTAATCCAAAGCTTTTTGAAGAACTGGATTAAAAAAACCAATTTAAATAAAAGTTGATGAGCTAGACTCTGTATTTAGGAAGTAATGCTATGGCCATTTTGGCTTTGAGCTTAGAGTGAGAGATTTTTCCATGCTTGGATTTTGTCAAAATATCTAGTACTCTTTGGGCATTATACAAATAGCTTAATTACGTTGGATCAAACAGAGCAAATGGAAATTAACATTTTTACATGTCAGTCCATTCCCACTTTAACTGTCGTAGTGAGCTCTGGGCACAGTCTTACATTCAACTTCAACCTCCTAGTCTGTAACTGACAAGATAGTATTGGGAGTCTGATAAAACAAAATGGTTACAAGTCACACATTTAGTGATATCCCTCAAGGCTCTAGGTGGAAACTTGAAGCCCAGTCCTGCATGCACTGAAGTCAACAGGAGTTTACCCTTGACTTCACTTGGCATAGATACAGGCCTTTAGAAAGTAATTTATATTCTCTGAGGGGAAAGTGGTTATTAAGAACACAGTATGAAATCTCTTTTTGGAGCTAACATTTACAGAAGCTTTCCTCTCTAGGATTCCAAGTGAGGCAGTTGGATGTTTCCTTTTTCTTTAGGATAGTAAGGTGACTACAAAAGAGAATTATTAAAATCCTAACTTGTTTGAGAAAGCAAAAGTGACTGCTAAAGCTATTATTTGGGGGCAAGGACAGTCTGATGCTTTCTGAGAGAACATTTCCCCAGTCCCCTTCCCAGAGACAGGTGAAACTGACATGAATGATGCAGGGTAACTGCTCACAAGTAGGAAAAAGACTGTGGGTTTATATTAAAAAAGATGTAACAGAGACCCACAGATACATTGTGTACACAGATGTCAAAACCCTAAGGTAGCAAATCAAATCAAACCAAAGGAATATATTGTATCAGCATATAATACATTTTCTGCTAATGGCACATGGTGTTTGGTACTATGTGCAAGGAGATCACTTGTCTTCTTGTCACTTTTTACCCTAACCCTCCTACTGTTTCACATATGTAGTGTTGTTGTAGCCGTGTTGGTCCCAGGATAATTAGAGAGGCATTGTGGGTGAGGTAATATCTATTATTGGACCAGCTTCTGCTGGAGAGAGAGAGAGAAGCTTTTGAGCTTACACAGAGCTCTTCTTCAGGTCTAGGAAACTTACTCAGAGCATCACTGCTAAATACGAGGTGGAACAAATTGTTTAGCATAAGTGGTTCATGTGTTTCATCAACATCTCTTACAATGGCAGCATCGCTTCCTGCCTCAAATATTTACAAGACAATGGACAAGAACATTCAGATATCCATGCCAAACATCACCAAATTCATTCATTTCATCCTCACCCATAACAATTGCTCATTCAACTGCAAACACTTTGTCCAAACAATGGAAACAGCCCTGGGTACTAGGATGGCTCCCCAATATGCAAACCTCTTCTTGGGTAACCTTGAAGAATTTCTGGACAAATGCACCATGAAAATCAATGATATACCTAGATACATTGATGATATTTTCCTCCTCTAGACACACAACATAAACTCCCTCATGGGATTTCCACCACCCATCGATTAAACTCTCTCTAGAGCACTCCCACACCAGCATCAATTTCCTGGACACCACAATCAGCTTCAACAATGGAACCCTACAGACAACGATAAACAAGAAACCCACAGATCACCTCACCTACCTTCACAGATCCAGGAACCACCCCAAGAAATCTGTTATCTACAGCCAGGCACTCAGATACCACATAATATGCTCAATGGAGAAAGTCCAGGATATACACCTAACACACACTTAAAGCCACCTTCACCAAACAAGGACTCTCCACCAGAGAAGTAGATCACATCTTGAAATGGGCCACCCAAATACCCCAATAGAACTTGCTTCAATACAGAAATAAGATTGCCTTTGACTGCACACCCCTCACTTGTCACATACCAGCCCACACTGAAACCCATACAAGGTATAAAACAATTACAACCCATTCTCAATGGGGACTACATCCTGAAACAAAGTTTTCCTGAACCCCCTCTTCTGCTCATTATAGAAGCTCCTATCCAACCTCCCAAGCTCATAATCAGTAGAAAGTTCCCCACAGACCAGGGCATACCAACTACGAGTGGCACCAGACCCTACCAGAACAATGTATCAAAACCTGTAGACATATTTCCACTGCTATGGTGATCAACACCCCGGCCCCCAACAAATTGACCTTTCAAGATCCATGGAACCTAGACATGCTTATCACAACATGTGTACCACATCCAGTGCACTAAATGCCCCCAACAACCACCACGTGGGTGAAACAAGATAATCACTATACTCTCAAATGAACTCATACAGAAAAATGATAAAAGACAAACACTATATCATGTGTGGATGAAAACTTCTCACAAAGCGATCACTCTATCTGACCTCTCCGTCCTCATCCTCAAAGGATACCTGCACAACATTTTCTGAAAACAAGACTGGGAGCTTCAATTCATAACTTTGTTAGACATTAAGAATCATAGACTGAATAGAAAAACTGGATTTATGTCTTACGCTAACAATCTATAGCCCACTAACCACCCCTCCCCAGGTTTTCCCCCACCTATATCTGGAGAAGTGTTAATAGGTCACTTCACCTTGAATGACTCCTTGAAATGTGCTAACTACATATGCTAAACAATCTGTTCCACCATGTAATAGCTGTGACACTGACATTTCCCAGACCTAAACAAGAGCTCTATGTAAACTCGAAAGCTTATCTCTCACTAATAAAAGTTGGTCCAATAAAAGATATTGCCTCACTCACTGTTTCACGTATCAGTTAACAATAAATCAAGACTATTTAAAGCACCTGTATTTGGATTATGGCTTGCACATAAAGATTACACTTACACCACCAACAGTTTAGCTTATTACTATGATATCCCAGCTCTTTGAATCAAAGTCACATTTATGCCTCATTAAATAAAGTCTATAACTATTGCCAAATACCAAGATACTGTCAACATTTATATAATCTGCATCTGGTGCATAATTATAGGGATTTATAGAAAAGAACTTATTTAAAATTGTGCATTTATATTTTCATCTCTCTTATGAGAAGGTGAAAAGTAGACACTCTTATCTGCATGTAATTTGTGGGGGGGGGGAAGTGCTAAACTCCTGCGTACTTTCAACACTGGAATACAAGGAATTCTTCCACCCATTTTATCTCTTCATAGGCCCCAGGCACAATGTGAAGCCTCAGGTTCCCAATGCCTGACATTTCAAGGGATTCTAGGGAGTCTATTTACTTCCATTGGATTTGGATAGAACCATGCTGAGTAAGGACTGGAGGGGATGCTAGCATTAACAGCTGTGCTACAAACCAAATGGAGATGGTCAACTGCAATGTTCAGTTATCCATTTGTTGGTACATTTAATTAGATCTATTAGTAACCTACACTGATAAACTAATGATACCCATTCAGCTGAACTGAAATATTATTGAACAACAATGGTTCTGCAAGGAAATAGAAAGGTACGGAAGGGGGACAAATATTTTATGCACAATAGCTAATTTGTACTCTGATGTGTGAACATTTTAAGTGTATCTAATAGTGCAGGCACACACACACCAGCATGAAGTGTCTGTATAAGTAATAAAAATATAAATTTGGCCCAAATACTGGTCTTATTGAAGTCAAGGATAAGAGTCCATGGGACAAGCTTTGGCTCTGCGTAAATAATACATTGAATTTCTAACAGCAGAATACTCTGAGGCAAATACACCTCTACACAGATATAATGCTACCCGATATAACACGAATTCGGATATAACGCGGTAAAGCAGTGCTCCGGGGGGCGGGGGGGAGAGGGGCTGCGCACTCCAGCGGATCAAAGCACGTTCGATATAACACGGTTTCATCTATAACGCGGTAAGATTTTTTGGCTCCCAGGGACAGCGTTATATCAAGGTAGAGGTGTATACACAATTTAAAACTGTGGTATAAATCGAGGGGAAAAAACATGAAGAAAATAAGGCAGAAAATCAGCACTACTGCCAGTGATGTGAAAACATGGGTGATTATCTTCTCCCCTATCTTTCTTAAATCCTTCCCAGAATATGAATGCTTCAAAAACCCTCACAATATCAGGTTCTGAATGCACATCTTGGTTATGCCTGGCATAGCATTCACAGAAGCTATGTCTACACTACAGTTTATGTCATAACTTATGTAACTCAGAGGTGTGAATAAACCACCCCCTGAGCAACATAAGTTACACCGACATAAGCGGCGGTGTGGCAGAAGAGCTTCTCCTGCTGCAGCTCGCAGGGGCTGTAGTAGTTAAGTGAACAAGAGAGCTCCATCCCATTGCTGAGAGAGGCATTAGAGAGCTTACAGTGGCGCAGCTGAAACAGTGCCCAGAGTGTGTGTATAAGGGTACACGCAAACTGATCAAGCTCTCTTGCATAATATTAGATGTTTGGGAGATCTCTATCTCAGTGCTACCAATTACACAGAACAATGAAGCGGAGGGTTTCCTATTTAACTGCAAGCAGCATACGGAGTTTACAGGTCAACTGACTCATTAACAACTTGAAGGCCTTTCCTTAGGTTTCTGCAAAAGCCTCCCCCAAAAAAATAAATTAAAAAAGTGTGTTTATGTACCACCATAAGAGCTTCAAAGGAATTTCTCATCTACACACCCATAGACAAGCTTCCAAACCTAAAATATTGTCGTTTCACATGAGCTGTTCATTGTAAATAGACTTGGCAGAATTAAAAAAAAAATTGAAATGTTGAGATTAAAATTATTTTTTCTATTTTTATCAATTTACATTTTCAGAGTTGGGCAAAATTATGGGTTTTAAGCATTTATGTATTTAAATTTTCGCAATTGTGAGAAATTATGGTGGGGTGGCAATTATTTAGTGACAGTAGACATTGAGATTCAAAAAGTTAAATCCTTATAACCATTAAAAACCAAAATTGTCCACATCATTGTCAAAATATACAACAAATAGTCTGAAATCAAACTCTAATATGTTCTCAGGCAGCATTTTTTTTATTTTGTCTATCAGTAAATTTCAGTTATCTATGGAAATAGTTTGTGCATGTTTGGTGAAATCAACATTTATCGGCATTTACCAATACAATTAGGGTTGGGCAGATTAGATTGTAAGGCGTTGCTTCTTGACTGGTGTTATTTTTCATATCTGGGGAGGATATATCCCAAGTTTAGATTCAGCCATAGCTCAAAACAAAACAAAAACCTGAGCATTTAACATTTGAAAGATGAGTCAGTTACAGCTGCCAGGCATCACTTTGGGCAATATTTAAATATTCTGCTTAGCAGTTGTTGTTGTTTTTAAATATAACTTTTCAAGTCAGAGCCAGAGTTTGTCACTGGGTCTAAAAAGGAAAGACTATTAATTAAATAGGCTTTTTCTCCTCTAGACTTTTAGTAGTTCTACATTTGTTTTAGATCTGTAAGAAAACGTTAGCCTTTCTGCACAGCTTCTCATACCTATGGCAGAGTTAATGAATGTTCTTTGCTTGAAGCTATCTTTTCAAAAGGCAACCACCAAACGGGGGAGAGAAATCACCAGTGAAACTTTAAGCAGAAGAAATCAACCCATTCAGACCATAAGGACGGGTTCAAGATTTCAGAAAAGGTTATCTAGAAATTGGGGGGGGAAGCTAGAGATCATAACTTAATTTCTATTAATAGTTATTTGCCAACTTGTAATTTTCAGTAATCTCTCAGATGTATGCCAGTCTAAGAAGAACTATATTATTGAGCACTGCACTGTAGTAGCAAGTGAGATCTTTAATTTAGCATTAGTCAGTTAAGTGAAGACATAAGGACAGGGGGTAAAATCTTCAAATGCTCCTAAATGACTAGGAACCCAAGTTTCATTTTCATAAGTGATTTAGGGCCACTGACTTTAAATGAGACTTCAGCCCCTAAGTGCCTACATCACTTTGAAAATGTGATTTAGGCTCTTAAATTATTTAAGGTCAGGTTTTAGGTATCTAAAGATGCAAATAGACATCTAGGGGCATTCTCAGCACCTTTAGGTACCTAAATATCTTTTAAAATCTAGCCCTTATCACTTCTGAAAATTTTACCGATAGTCAATTAATATTAAAGACTCATGATCTCAGCGACTTACATTTGCCATGTGTAGTGCCTTTTATCCAAAATTATCCCAAAGCAATTTAAACTGATTTTACAAACAGTATACAGGGACCACTTCACACAGTACAGATATGCAGCCACTTCAGGAGTAATACACCACTAGTTGAAAAGTACACAGCATCCTAAAGAACAGGAAGTGACGGATACTTTATCAAATTAAAACTGGATGGAGGTGTTATTTGGTCAGCAGAAAAATAACTTCCTTACCTGGAACGTGGCCAGGATACTGGTGTTGATGACAGTGCTATATTTGTGCAGCCTCCTTTAGTGACCAGAAGTATGCAAAATCCCAATTTAATATACCTCATCTGAGCCAAATATCAGCTATTCCAGCAGCACATTGCCCCCTTAATAAATAATTATAAATAATGGTATAAGTGCTGACAATGTGCACCATGTCACTGGCCATGGTTTAATATGGACTCAGACGGAAGAGTTTCCACATATAGAATCACTGAACACCCATTTACGTGGAAAAGATTAATGCCTAACTGGCAGAACTGCTGGCCCAAAGAGAAGTCATGAGCTATTAACTCTTGTCAATGATTCACTCCCCTGGAAATGCTCCAGACAAAAAATAAACGCTAAAAAAAAAATTAGGTGTTATTTGCTTTGAAATTAGCAAAAAATACTGAGTTTTTCCTGTGAAGCTGCTGTTGTTTCACAGCTTGTCAGAAATAGTTATACCAGTATAACTATTAACTATAACTATTTCTAATGCATGTAAGCCCCTTCCGATTTCCTCATTAACCGGGACCTTAAGAGTTAGGTTTTTGTACTCTCCACTCCGAGTCTTCCTTTAAGAGCGATAGGTAAGTTTCAGGGCCTCTTTGTTTGGAGTCAAGATCCTACTCATAAGTAAGTTATACATTTCATCCATTTAAAATGGATTTTGATTCTTTTTCCACCAACAACTTCTCTAATCCTGCAAAATATGTCTTCCCTACATGCCACTTCCCAGTACTAACCTGCTTTCTATACGGTGAAATCATTACACTAAGAGTTTACCTACTACTGTACCCGGCAGCAAGAATGAGCTTTTCTTGTGCAAATTACTTGCCTCTTTCCCCACTTCTAATCCCTCTCAAAACAAAGACGACTCCTTTCCTCACACTAGATACACCACAATTTTCAATGAGCACAGAAACATTCCTACCCACCCACCATCTACCAACTCAGCCTCACACTTCCTGCTTGCATCTTCTCAGCTGCTTACCCCTCGTCTCAACTCAGAGCTACTCTTGCTTCCATCCCAGTTCCTCCCTTCCTCTGGCCACAACACAGTATGAACAGCCTGCACCTGCCGTCACATTAAAGAGGCAGTCAGAAACCAGTAAATGTCAAATTGGCAGTACAATATGCAAACCATCTATTAGCCAAAATGGTTATGGATGCAACCCCTTGCTCTGGGTGTCCCTAGACCTCTGACTTCCAGAAGCTCGAACTGGATGACAGGAGATAGATCACTCAATAAATTGCCCTCTGTTCATTCCTTCTGCATCATCTGGCACTATCTGCTATCAGAATACACGATACTGGGCTAGATAGACCATTGGTCTGACCCAGTATGGCTGTTCTTATATTCTTAAAGTGGGTGTATCCAATAGCTGGAAGTTGGGTGGGTCAGGAGTTGCTCCATCCCAGAGGCTCAGCAGTCAGAAACCCTCAACCTTCACTGAGGCAATAAACCATCAAAACTCTGAAAATATTTTTTCAGTGGTTTCCATCTGCAAATTAAGTTCTGAAGAGTTCTGCTGCTGTGAAACTCCTTAGCTTAAGGCTTACCCCTCTCACAGTAAGACACTATTCAGTGAAAGCTCAGTTATAGAATTTGCACATAGATTATACGTATTTCTTCATTGTTCTTGTTTTAATTGTTCCCTGTTTTTACCAATTTCTAAGAGCAACACCAAGACACAGTACTGCAAACACTTCTATAAGGTCTTTTGAAGCAGTCCAGATCCTAAACTCCTCTTTTTACTCTGCTGATGGTAAAACTGAGTCCCGTGAAGAGGTTCCACGCAAGATGCTAAACGCTACTCAAGTCTGAATCTTGAGTGACTGTGAACGTCACACCAAAAGTGTTAATCTAGTCTGGTTCTAGATTTCTCCTATATTTCCATCACTTAAAGTTCCTGATATGTTGGACTCCAGTACAAAAATCACCTTGACCATGACACTGTTCATATAATTCATTAACAAGCTCTACATAGGAAAAAATCCCAAGCTTTTCTGATAAAAAAGACAATACTTCATTTTATGAAGTTGCACCTGGAAGATCGGAAAAATAAACCCTCATTTATGAGTACAGCAATATTATTTATTAGTTTTATGGTGAGTTCTTTTGTGTAATCTATTAAGTTATTGCAGCATTATGTATGATCTAAAAGAAAAAGGAATCTGAATTTTAAAATGAGGTCCAAAATGTAAATCTTCTTTTGAATCTGTATTTGCATATGCAATTACTACAGTAATGGTGATTGTACACAAATATACAACAGGTGTAAAGCTATGCACGAACAGGAGCAGCAAACAAAGGAGTTTTGCGAGGGATTCTTCAGATGAAGAAGGGGCAGCCACATGACTCTTGGGGTGAGTTTGTCGTCTGTCTGTTGTGTGCTTGCTGCTTGCAAATATAGTAAAAACCTTAAATGAATCAAACTGTACCACAGAAGCTCTATGGACAGAAATTCCATGCTTGAATAAGAGTATAACAGTAGGAATAAACTATCAATCACCTGACTGTGATAGTGATTGTGAAATGCTCAGGGAGATCACAGAGGCTATAAAAATAGAACATTCAATAATGGGGGATTTCAACTATCCCCATGTTGACTGGGTAACATGTCAACTCAGGATGGGATGCAGAGATAAATTTTCCAGACACCAATAATGACTGCTTCTTGGAGCAGTTAGTCCTGGAACCCACAAGGGGAGAGGCAATTCTTGATTTAGTCCTAAGGGGAATACAAGCATAGGTCCAAGCAGTGTATATTGCTGAACCGCTCGGTAATCGTGACCATAATGAAACTGTAGAACTACCAACTACAGTAAATGACCTATCACTTAAATCAACCTCTGTACCAGATGACTGGAGAATGGCTAACATAACACCCATTTTTTCAAAAAAGGCTCAAGAGGCAATCCTGGCAACTACAGGCGATTCAATGGACATCGTGTACTTGGACTTTCAGAAAACTTTGACAATGTTCCTCACCAAAGGCTCTGATGGAAAGCAAGCAGTCATAGGATAAGAGGGAAGGTCCTCTCCTGGATCAGTAAATGGGTAAAAAGATAGGAAACAAAGGGTAGGAATAAATGGTCAATTTTCAGACTGGAGAGAGAGGTAAATAGCGGTATCCCCTGGGATCTATACTGTGGTTCAACAAATTCGTACAAGATCTGGAAAGGGGGTAAACAGTGAGGTGGCAAAATTTCCATATGATACAAATTTATTCAAGATAGTTAAGTCCAAAGCAGACTGCGAAAAGTTTCGAAAGGATCTCACAAAACCGTGTGAATGGGTAACAAAAAAGCAGATGAAATTCAGTGCTGATAGATGCAAAGTAATGCACATTAGAAAACATAATTGCAACTGTACATACAAAATGAAGGGGCCTAAATTAGCTGTTACCACTCAAGACAGATCTTGGCATCACTGTGGATAGTTCTCTGAAAACATTCACTCAATGTGCAACTGTCAAAAAAAGCTAACCAAATGTTCGGAACAATTAGGAAAAGATACAGAGAAGGGCAACAAAAATGATTAAGGATAAGGATATGAGGCCTGATTAAAAAGACTGGGACTGTGCAGCTTGGAAAATAGATGACCAAGGGGGGGATATGAGCGAGGTCTATAAAATCATGAATGATGTGGAGAAAGTGAATAAGGAAGTGTTATTTACCCCTTCACATAGCACAAGAACAATGGGTCACCCAATCAAATTAATAGGCAGGAGGTTTAAAACAAACAAAAGAAAGTACTTCATCACACAATGCACAGTCAACCTGGAACTCATTGCCAGGGGTTATTGTGAAGACCAAAACTATAACTGGGTTCAAAAAAGAATTAGATAAGCTCATGGAAGATAGATCCATTAATTACTATTAGCCAAGATGGTCAGGAATGCAACCCTATGCTCTGGGTGTCCCTAAGCTTCTGGCTGCCAAATGCTCAGACTGGATGACAGGGGATGGATCACTTGATAATTGCCAGGTTCTGTTCATTTCCTTTGAAGCATATGGCATTGCATTGGCCACTGTCGGAAGACAGGAAACTGGGCTAATTGAACCACTGAGCTGACCCAGTATACCCTTTCTTATGTTCTTAATACAAGAACCAGCCACAACCTTCTGGGTTTTCAAAATTTGCCCATTCTTTTTTATATCACTAGTACCACAGTTTTCCACAAAAGTACTAGCAGCACTAGCCCAGTGAAGTCAAAGGAGCAATGCCAGCCGAGTATCTGGCCCCATATTTTATTCTTCTTTTATGTCTTGTGAAGTGCTGAGCACATTGTTGGCATTTAAATGACATCAAAAAAGTAGTTTGGCTGCAGTTAAGCTCTGGGGTCAATTCTTACTTCATCTACCTTATATGAATCTGCTTGCTCATCACTAGCAATAACAGAAGGCTTTTTGATTTAATTCTTTCTTCTATTACCTTAAAAACTTTCTGACTGGAGTAAAAGCCATGTGATTCTAGGATCTACTGTTGCTATGTTTAATCTGAGAGAACTCCCAGCCTTAGAGAGCATACAGTTCACTGCCTACCCTTTTTTGTTGAACTCTCCTGCACAGCCTGAATTATTACAGGCCTCGTATTAATACACTTTGTAAAAATCAAAGCTGAACTGAAGGGTTTTTTAAAACCACCTCTCAGAGGCCTTGTATCATACTTCCAGCTACCTTGTCCATTTGAAATCTACTGGTTTCACTGGGTAACCTCTCAGATGCCACTAAGATTTCTTTTGCAGGGCCGGCTCTGGCTTTTTTGCCACCCCTCCCCCCACGGAGCGCCGGGAGGAGGGCGGAGAGCCCGGCCGGGGCTCCGCTCTCCCCGGCGGCCAGAGCGCCGGGAGGAGGGCGGAGTGCCCGGCCGGGGCTCCGCTCTCCCCGGCGGCCAGAGCGCCAGGGGAGGGTGGCGAGCCCGCCGCGGCTCCGCTCTCCCCGGCGGCCGGAGCGCCGCGGGGAGGGCGGCGAGCCCAGTCGCGGCCCCGCTCTCCCCGGCGGCCGGAGCCCCGCGCCGCCCCCCTCCAGGTGCCGCCCCAAGCACAAGCTTGGTGGGCTGGTGCCTGGAGCCAGCCCTGTTCTTTTGCATCTCTTTAGCTTCAGCTGAAGTGAAATACTATAAAATGACAACATTTTGCCCTTGAATGATTCTGACGAATAACACTTGTTGCATGTACATACAGTCTCAAAGTAAAAATTGCAGTTTAGATTAAAGCCCATGGAGATGCTACAGGGAAGCCACAGCTTATTTTTAGGGCACTGCCAGATTCAGCACTTTAAACTTAGCTCAGTGCTATCATTAAAGGAGATTACACTTTTTTGGAGCATGGCTGTTGCTTGTATTCTCCCATCCCTCAGTCCCCTTTAATTGAGGGGGGGAAAGTGATAGATTAGCTCTATTTCCCTTTCCTTACCTTGTTTTTAGTGGAAGGAGGTACTTGGTTTATTTTGCTTGGTGTTTAAGGGAGGGGAAGGCTCTCGCCGAAACCAGCCAAACAAACAAAAGAGATATACCCTGTGACAGCCTATTTGAGCACTCTCCCTTATGCAGTGCAAAGCCTCACTTTCCTGTTAGCTTCTGTTTTGCAGCCTGAACACTAAAATCTCCACAGCAGACAACTGTGTTTGCATCAGCTCCCTCTGTGTGTGTCCCTCTCCCTCCCCCCACCCCTTTCTCTGCTGGATCCAAATACTACATATTGGCAATGCAGATCTTCCTGACCAAGAAGAAAAAGTAATTAGATAATATAAAAAAAGGGAAAAAGTTCACCTAGAAACAGACTGCTGCTGCATTTTGCTTCCGGTACAACTGGAACCAGCCTGCTAGAGACAGAGAGGTTGGCAATTAAGGGCAGAACACAAGAGGAATTTTCTGCCAATGCTGCCTAGCTGTTGCAGAGACAAAGCAGTGAGGGGGAAGCATGCAGCCATCTTAGCTGGCCATGTCCAAGCAGAAAGCTCCAGTATGCACGCACTTTAGCCTGCACTGAGGCTCTTCAGCAAGCAGAGGGAGGCCAAATGCAGCCAAAGGGAGAATTTTGCATTGTGCAGTAGAAGCACACAGCCAGCAGAGGGAGATCAAGCACAGACAGTGCACAATAAAAAAAGAAATAAAATAACTTCCCTGTAGTAGAGCAGATGTCCAAGAGCTGCGAAATCCAACAGGAGAGCAGAGAAACGGCAACTTTTGTAGGCACTGTTGGTCAGTTCAACAAAAATTGCAAATTGCGGGTGGTGTATCTTGAACGTTTTGAGCAATTTGTAGCTTGCAGCTCCATTCCAGACAGACAAAGTTTCAACTTTTTTGACAGTGATAGGTCCAAAGCAGCAGTCTGTATGCCATGACCTATTGTCTCCAACTCTGCCTGGAACTGCCACATATGCCGCAATTACTGCAGCAATCCAGGAACATTTTTCTCCTTCCCCATCAATGATATTGGTTTCATCAATGACATCAGGGAAGCAGAGAGTCAGCAGCAGAGTTCATTGCTGCTCTAAGGAAGCGGGCAGAGCATTGTCAGTTTGGACAAACATTAAGTGATGTCCTTCAGGACTAGTTTGTTTCTGGATTATGCAGTAACCAGATCTGGGAAAAGTTACTGACTGTATCAGTGCTCTCATTCAAAAAGGCTGTTGAGATAGCATTTGCCATGGACACCACAGAGAAGGATTCTATGGAAATTAGTATGAACTGAGAAGTTCGCCTCCTCAATCGGTGAGAGGGGACCACTGGAATGTAAAGAATTTCTGTGTAGCCACTGTGCACAAACTACGCCTCCTGAGATAGATTGCTGAGCACACCAGGTTATTTGCAGAAAGTGCTAGAGTAAAAGACACATTGCTGTAACCTGTCACACAGTTCAATGACCAGCACCACAGAGCAACTGTCCAAAGACAACACCTATGAAGACTGACTCTAAGAAAGGACAGAAGTCAGAAATTCATGATGTGGAAAAAGACAAAAGCTCTAGTGACACAGAGGGTAACAAATGGCATCTGGGTTACATCCTCGATTGAAGGAGTTCGTACAAGAATGAAGCTTGATACTGGAGCTGTTGTCTCACTGATCTCCGTCTCTACTTATCTTCTACCAGCCATTGTCACAAGTTACTCTGGATGAACTTACCCATGGTTTTGAACATTTACACCAGAGAAAAAGTTATCCCCAAAAGGATTGGTCCAGTGCAATGAGATGGACAATCAGCATTTTACCATCATATGAGAACTTGGGCAGATGAGCAACTTGTCAGTGAAGGTCACTGTTAAGTCTGACAGCCAGCCAAAAATATTGCAAGCTCAGAACATAATGCACAACTCTGGGGCCTCTGGTAGTTGCTGATTTGGACCATTTTGTGAACATCAGAGTTTTGTCACCAGATTCACACAATGAGTGGGCTACACCCATCATACCCATGATCAAGAAGGATGGCTCAGTCCAAATTTATGGAGATTTCAAGGTGACACTGAATCCAGTTTAATGCGCAGACCAGTATCCGCTACCTCATATTGAAGATTTGTTTGACACTCTTAGTGTAGGACAGTGTTCCAGTAAATTGGATTTGTTCAGCACATACCTACATTCTTGTTACAGGAAAGGGTTAAAAGGATCATCTTTGAAATTTGGATGCTGTCTTGAAACGTTTGGAAAACCATGGACTGAGAGTACATCAAGACAAATGTGAGTTTTTCAAACCTTTGGTTGAATATCTTGGACATGTAATTGATGCTATGGGCTTAAGGAAATTGCCAGAGAAAGAAGATGGTTCTTCAAGTGCCCCCACCAGAGAACCTTTCACAGGTATGTTCATTATTAGACGGTTTAACTAGTGTGGTCAAATTGTGCCTAATCTGGCAGCAGTCCCAAGCACAGAAAAAAATTGAACTGAACTAAAGAGTGTGATAGTGCATTTAAGGAAGCAAAGAAACTGTTAATATCAGCCAAAGTTTTTACACACTTTTATATCTCATTACCATTGCAATTGGCTTATGATGCTTCACCATATGGAGTAGATGCAGTTCTTTCCCACATTTTTCCTGATGATTTGGGGAAACCAGTTGCCTTCACTTCATAAACACATGACAAGTACCAGAGTCCTGGAATGTTCCAGCAGGACTTTGTTCCTCTGATCAAACCTCCTTCGGTTACCACTCCTAATTTTGACAAGTTGGTGGAAGAAACTTTGGTACCAGATCAGTTGATTCCTTACCCCCCCCCCCCCCCGACTCTTCCTATTGTTTAGGACACTGATGCACCATCACCACCACATTATCTCAAGACAATGCAAAAACCTGTGGTGCACCTACACTTAAGTTGTTGAGTTAGTGAATTGCTATTCCAAGGAAGAATATTCCCTTGCTATTTAAGAGTCTGCAGTGGTACACCTGCAACTTTTAGTAAGGTAATAGTGTTTTATATTAGCTATATAAATGATAATGTATATATATATTTGGAACTTTTTTTAAAGTAGAATGGAGGACTGCGATGTCCTGTCCTTTTAAATGTTTGAGCACTGCCCCCTCGCCAGTGAAAAGCCTCACTTGTGTTAGTTTGTTTTATAACCTGAACAATAGTCTCCACAGCAGACAGCTGTATTTCCATCAGCTCCTTCTGTCTCTGTATTTCCTTCTCTGCTGGATCCAAATATAGCACACCTCACATGTAACAATCATCTCTACTTCCTATACCCTCTTCGTTACTCCCCTTCCTCTTCAACCCTACTCTGCACACACCCTAAACCACAAGGCATCTTCCAAAACTTTTCAAAGACAACAAGCTCTGCCTTGCAAAACTTTCCCAGGTACCAAAACTCATCACACAGACAAGTTCCAGCCTGCAAAAACATGGCGCAAAGCAAGTGACACTTACCCTGTGGCCTTCGCTCTCTAACCACCTCTGCTCTTTAAAAGAACCAAAAAAAGTGAACTTCTCCCAAGTTTTCTTGTAGATTAAGTTTTTATAAGCTGCATATCTTTACTAGGGGTTAGATTGTGACACCTGTCCTCAAACTCAAACACCTTACTCCACGAGTGGGGTCATTGACTTCTATGAAACTGCTCACAGAATAAGGTGAGGTACTAAGCATATTAGCCCTAAATTAGTACTGCTTTGCTCATGCACAGTTCAACTGTTGAGGCCAGAATAGACTGAAAATGAAGACCTGCAGACGAAAGAACTGTGATGGTAGTTGGCACAAAACACTTCACTAAGTCAGCTCTGTCAAAAGTGAAAGAGACTGACAGGAGTCCATTGATTTAGTCTTCAAAACAGTCTGACATTTCTGAGAGAAGTATGGGTTGTGTGTGCCTGCTGCTTATGTGCAGAAAAGAACAAAAAGAACTAAATGTGGTTCACTGATCAACAGGTGTCCATCTTCCTCTGGCGCATGCTGCATTGTTAAACTCAAAGCATTCGTGATTAACCACTCCTTTAAACAGGGATTTTAGTAGGAGAACTATAGAGCTCAGTGTTTCAAATGGGGAAAGTATTTTAAAGGACTTTTGGGAGAAATGAAAATCTGTAAAAGAAGATAGAGCAAGGATTCCCCCTAATGGAGAAACTGTAGACTTCAATTTATTAAACACCAGTACAATAGAAGTCATATTGCCAGTGCAATTCTGTACCCTCCAAATTGATTAGCACTCTGATCTTCTTAGCATGGCTCCAATTAAGGGTCTGATTTTGATATCCTTACTCTTAATGAATACACCTTATATCACAAGTAGTGCCATTGAAGTCAGTAGAACCATTCATGCAGTACAGTGCTACTCAGGGTGAGTAAAGGTATCAAAATCTGATCCTAAGCAAATCGAGACACAGGATGGGTGCTCTTTGGAGGTGCAGATCAGGATTTTGAAATCTGAATCTTCAGCTACTCATGAGCCTTGTACAATAAGCAAATTCCAGGACAATGACAAGAAGTGTATTCTGTCCGTTCAGTCAGCAGTTACTGAAAATAGCAAGTCAAGAATTATTAGAGTCAGAAGTGAACTGAGTACAGACTCAGGCCTGGTCTACACTAACCCCCAAATTCGAACTAAGGTACGCAACTTCAGCTACGTTATAGTCGACATACCTTAGTTCGAACTTACCGCGGTTCAGACGCGGTCCACACGCGGCAGGCAGGCTCCCCGTCGACTCCGCGGTACTCCTCTCGCCGAGCTGGAGTACCGCAGTCGACGGCGAGCGCTTCCGGGATCGATTTATCGCGTCCAGACCAGACGCGATAAATAGAACCCGGAACTTCGATTGCCAGCTGTCGAACTACCGCGGTAGTGTAGACCTGGCCTCAATGTAGGATTTGATAAGAGAATCTACACCAGCAGTAAATTGAAAAGAAATGTATCATAAAAGGGAATAATTTACCATTTTGGGTCTTAAAGCCGGATCCCCTAACTCTGGTTGCGTAACACCACTGAAGTCAGTGGAACTACTTATGGGGAAAGGTCCTACTCAACATGAGTAAGGGTATCAGAATCTGACACTAAAACACAGATTTCCAAGAAGAACCAGACTATATCTGCTCCCTCTTGCAGGTCCCCATGGTTCCGTGACTCCAATAAAACAATCCTGACTGGCAAACTGGAATTGCTATCACATCTACACAATTTACTTTTAAAAACATTAAAATTTAATACTAGGATCCCCATTAAAACAAATGCACCTGTCTTATGCAGAGTGTATCTATAGCTGTTGTTTTTAACTTTGCTCTTAGCAACTTAATTAAAAATCTAGAGGAGAACAGAGAATTGAGAGATTTCAATCATGCTGTTACAGATTATTCTTCTCTGTTATTTTAAGGCTGTTTGCTCCCAGAATAAAGAATGTCTTAGATACAGTGGTGACAGGCCATTTACTGATTTGCCATGGAACACTGCTTGGTACAGTATTTCATAACAAGTTTTTAACTACACAAACTTTATTGGAAATTATACCTAGTGAACAGTGCATGATAATTCTTCCATTTTATCTCATGACAATATGGTAAAAAATTGTATTGCCATTATAGACACAGGCCACGTAGAATTTTAAAAGTACTGCATTTATAGGTCTTACAGTACTACTTGTTTCAAAGGGGTATGAAAAGTATCAAATATAGTTAGGGCCCTACCAAATTCATGGTCCATTTTGGTCAATTTCATGGTTATAAGATTTTTAAAAAATCATAAATTTGTGAAATTTCAGATTTTAACAGCTAAAATCATGAGTGTTGTAATTTTAGGGGTCCTGACCCATAAAGGAGTTGTGGAGAGTTTGCATTGTGGGGGGGGGGGCGGTTGCGGTACTGCTACCCTTACTTCTGCGCTACCGCTGGCGGCGGCACTGCCTTCAGAGCTGGGTGGCCAGAGAGCGGCAGCTGCTGGCCAGGAACCCAGCTCTATAGGCAGCGTCGCCGCCAGTAGCAGCGCAGAAGTAAGGATGGCATGGTATGATATTGCCACCTTTACTTCTGTTCTGCTGCCTGCAAAGCTGGGCCCTCAGTCAGCAGCCGCCAGTCTCCAGCTGCCCAGCTCTGAAGGCAGCAGCACAGAAGTAAGGGTGGCATGGTATGGTATTGTCACTCTTACTTCTATGGTGCTGCTGGCAGGGCGCCGCCTTCTGAGCTGGTCGCCTGGCTAACAGCTGTCGCTCTCCAGCTGTCCAGATCCGAAGGCAGTACAGGAATAAGGGTGGCAATACTGTCACACACGCACAACTCCCTTTTGGGTCAGGCCTCTCAATTTGAGAAACCCTGGTCTCCCCTGTGAAATATGTATAGTATAGGGTAAAAGCACACAAAAGACCAGATTTCACAGTTTGTGACCCATTTTTCATGGCCATGAATATGGTAGGGCCCTAGATATAGGGGTGTTTATGAGATCAAGGATAATTTTACAGACTTGTCCTTCTAAAAAATATTGTTGGTACTGAAGATACTGGTTTTGATCTTTGGTTTTGGTTCATAGTGGTCTTTCACCAAGTACACCTCTACCCTGATATAACGCTGTCCTCGGGAGCCAAAAAATCTTACCGCGTTATAGGTGAAACTGCGTTATATTGAACTTGCTTTGATCCGCCGGAGTTCGCAGCCCTGCCCCCCCGGAGCACTGCTTTACCGCGTTATATCCGAATTCATGTTATATCGGGGTAGAGGTGTATGTCCACTATTCTCACCTTAAAGGCAACACTTCCAGAAAAGACACCAGAGTGGCAAAAATGCTGACTGATTGGTGAGAGTGAAGTTCAGATCCCATCTGTAGACTTAATAGCTATTTTAAAATTTTTATCTAATAACTTCCTGGAAAAAGGAGCCAAAATTCTTGACAGAAAATACAGGCGACTACCAGTGTGTATGTGTGGTCTATGTAAAAGCATGGCTATGAGCAGATTTTATCTGTTCTTTATGTTGGTCAGCAGATTTTTTTTCCTTGTATTTTAGATGCGTCCTGGCGTAATTCTGATACTATTAAAGTTTTATTCTGGGGTAGGAAATATTGTAAACTAAAGGGATGTTTTAGAGATTTTGCAACTTTAAAAGAGCTCCTCCATTAATAGAGAAATGGGAGAGTGAGGTAAGTTTGAGCTAAACAGCTGATTATAAAATGAAAACGTTATATCATACCACCCAAAGATAGCTTGTGTTGCATACATAACATGATGTATGCATGTATTATAGGTACCTTAATCTTCTTGTTCATAGGATGTGTATTTGCTGATACAACTTTAGATCCTACTGATTATTTAAAATACCACTTGCCCTGAATATCATCTTTGCAGTTGGAAATTCCTCGTAACAGACACAGCAAGAAGATGGAGCCCCTTACGTCTAGAAGATTATTATTTGTATTACGTGAGGCTCTATGGGCCCCAACCAGGATTGGGACCCCATCGTGGTAGGTACCGTACAGCTGTACAGACATATAACAAGACATGGTCCCTTCCTCCCCCCCAAAAAAGAAGTTCACAGTGTAAACAAGATAGCGTAAACTTTGATCAGAGGGCACAAAGCAAAACTCTGACCTCAATGAAGTCCATGACAAAACTCCTATCACGTCAGTGGGGACAGGATTTTACCCATTCAGCCCTTGGGAAAATGGAATTTAGTAACTACACAACCATTTTGTTTCTGTCATTGTTTGTGAGTGGGTAAATAAAAACACGCTTTTGCTAATGAAATTGTTATATTAAAAGGGTGGTGATGAGCTACCTGGTCTATGTACAGAGCATGAGAGTTAATGGTTTCAATTGTTTTAAATACAGAAGATTTTGATTGCCTTTGGTAGGAGGGTAATCTCCTCTTATAAAGACAGTTAATGTAACTAGCCAAATGGCTACACTCTTCTGGTGGTGGAGGTTTATTATTAGAGATAAAGGAGCAGGTAAAAGCCTGCTGCTAGTACAAAGCACTGGGTCAGTAGTTTTTATGCCTAAAGATAATTCCTTATATTGGGAGGAATTGGGGGGAGGTTGCCCATTTCTTCCCTCTCCACCCCCCCCCTTTATGCTCATTGCTGAAAGCAGCTAGAAAGGCCATTACTGAAGCCTTAGCACAACTAATAGACCAGGAGGGGAAGGGGGAATTGAGTGAACATGAGGAGTAAATGAGATCCTGTGCCCTCCTGACTTGAGTTTTTTGCTGAAATATGCAGTTTTGCAAGATGGGAAGTCTAGCAATAGTTAACTATTGCTATGCAAAATACAGCTGGTTAGCTGACAGGCTGGAAAACTCCATACTTAGCTTCTGCTATGTAATACTAACAAATTGGGTATAAAAGAGGAAGAAACCTGAGCTGGATGGACACTTCTCAAGTTCCCCTGCAGATGGAAGGCTGGCCACTGGACATCTACAGAAATTCACTCAAGACCTCCCCAAGACCCTGGGTAAATAATAATCTGGGATTAATTTGGGGTGCTCTACTAACCTGTTGCAGACATGTGTAACTGCTGGAGACTAAAGTAGATGCTTTGACTGAAAGCACTTTTGTTGCCTGCTTACATCAACTATCTCTTGGCTGGATGGGCTGTCCCCCCAATGATTTATTTCCTGCCACTGCCTTGCAAAGAGTAAAGTTACTATGAGCTTTGGGTTCAGCAAAACCCCAGGTAACAGCTGCATATGGCCCCATTGTAAAGGAGCCAGGGCATAAACACACCCTCCCAATTACGGATCTTTAATCCCATTTAACTCCAGAACTAGCAGGCAACAGCAGCAACTGAGTTCCTGTAATTGTCCTCCCTAACTGCCTGTGTAGAATGTTACATTTTGGCTCCTCTGCTTCCCCATCCATGTATAGGAATCACTGGAGCCTGCAAGGCCTCACAAACAGGTGGAGCTGGGGTTCATCACGGCCCCAAAGGAAGGTAATAGGCAGAAGGTAGCCAGGGTATATATGTAGGGAAAGCACTTGATGGGCCCCATGTTTCTCACTTCACATCAGTGGCTTAACAAGGCTCCAGTGCAAGAATAGGGTAGGGGACCCTTCCTGATTCTGAAATCTGCCTCCTTTCAGCTCCCCCACTACCCCAGCTCCTCTCCAGCCCCCTCCAGCCACAATCCAGCCCCCTACTCCTCTATACCCCCACCTCCTGCCTAGCTCCCCAAAGCCTCAATCCAGCCCTCCTGTCCCCCAACTCCTACCCAGCTTCCCTCCAATTCCTTCACATCCCACCTACATACCCTTAAGCTCACCTCACTCCCCTCCAGTTCTGATCCAGCCCTCCCAGCTCTCCTTCAGTCCTGCCCTCAGCTCCCCCAGCCTCCCCACACACACTAGCCCTGTTTCAGACTCTCGCAAGCTCTCTCCAGCTCAACTCCACTCCTTCCCTCTCCCAATCCCCTCAGCTGAGATCCAGACACACACACACCCCAGGGTCTGTTCCAAACCCCTTTCCCCACTCTGATCCATCTGCCCAGTTCCACCCACTTCTGCTCCAGCCTTCCACCTCCCAGCTCCAATCTAGCTCCCCCGGCACTTTGTTTCCCCCCAGGGCCAGTGCTACCATTTAGGCAAACTAGGCGGTTGCCTAGGGCGCCAAGATTTGGGGGCACCAAAAAGTGGTGCCCCCAAATTTTTTTTTTTACAGCATTCCTACGCCCCCTCCCCGAGCGCGCGGTCGCCGCTCCACTTCTCCCGCCTCCAAGGCTTGCAGCACCAATCAGCTGTTTGGCGCTGCAAGCCTGGGAGGGGAGGAGAATTAGAGCGGGGGCGGCATGCTCGGGGAGGAGGCAGAGCAGAGGTGAGCTGGGGTGGGGAGCTGCCGCACGGCTCCCCAGCCCGGGGGGGTGGGGAGCTGCCGCGGGGGTGCCTCAGGGCAGGGGGGGAGAGCTGCCGCACGGCTCCCCACCCCAGCTCACCTGTGCTACTCCCCCTCCCCAAGCACACCATCGCTGCTCCACTTCTCCCGCCTCCCAGGCTTGCGGCGCCAATCAGCTGTTTGGCGCCGGAAGCCTGGGAGGGGCGGCGAATTAGAGAGGGGCGGCGTGCTCGGGGAGGAGGCGGAGCAGAGGTGAGCTGGGGTGGGGAGCTGCCGCATGGCTCCCCGGGGGGGGAGGCACCTCAGGGCGGAGGGGGGGCGCAAGGTGGAAGTTTCGCCTAGAGCGCGAAACTTCCTTGCACCGGCCCTGTTCCCCCCATACCTTCTCCCAGGCATCCTCGCTGGCTGCTTTCACATGCCCAAGGTTGCCACAGAGAGCCCCCACTATCCCAGCCATCACCCTGCCATGAGGGGCCATCTGGCCCCACTATTCCCCAGCAGCCCCTTTTGTTAGGCCCCCATAATCTCATAGCCCCCAGCACAACTGCACCACTTGCACCATTGTAGTTATGCCAGCACTTCACATAACACCAAGGGACATCCCTGCATGCAGAAGTTATTATTTGTCTCATTCCTAGAACACTGAATATGAGATAATGTTTGGGTGACCAGATAAGCAAGTGTGAACAATTAGGACAGGCAGTCAGGGGGTAATAGGTGCCCATGTAAGACAAAGCCCCAAATATCAGGACTGTCCCTATAAAATCGGGACATCTGGTCACCCTAGATAACGTGTCTGCTCCAAATGGGCTTTTCTCAGATTACTACAAAGCATGACAATTCACCTGATATCATGGGATTGGCACATAAATTGTATATCTAATGAGGAAGAAAAGCAAAGAACCATTGACTTTTACTACAGGCCAGTTTTGCTTTAAGAAGTCCATTCCAAGTACCTCACAGAGGTTCCAGTAAACTGAATTACATTTACAGTTACTTCTCTAATCATAAGTATCATACCTGGTCCAATATCTGCAATTTAAAAGATTGCTCGATTTTCTCTCTCATGTGGGCCTCCTCACCCAGGGGTCATGGATTTGTATCTCTTCATTTAGCAGAAGCCTTTGATATGGGGGACTGGGCCTACATGACAGAAGTGCTGACAACATTTGGTTCCATTGTACATTTCTAAGTTGGATCTCTGTTTTTGCAAAAATGCACACACACTCCTTGCCAGAATATCTAAAGTATTCCATTTGTACAGAGGCTGCAGGCAAGGCTGTCTTTTGTCTCCTCTTCTGTTCACTTTGGCCTTGGGGCCACTCAGAAATCTTATATCTAATTAACAGTTTCAGATTATTTAAATTGGCTCTGTTAAAAAATAATCTGTTATTTTAGGTATTACCATGGCCTTTACTCCCTTTTCAAGGTGCATTTCCCTTTTCAAAGTCACTGATGACATCATTAGGTGATATAAAGCTAACACAAGTGCCTCACTTAAAAAAAAAAAGTAGATGTGTCTCATTTAAATATAAATATTATCCCATGTCACCTGCATATCTTTATCAAAATAATGGTTTACCCTAGAATTTTATGCATTTTACAAGTGCTGCCTTTGTGTTGCCTACCAGGATATTTCTTCTGTAAACAAATTCTGTATATCAAATGCAATGCACAACAAAAGAACGTAAGCCAAATATACATTTTAATATTTGCCTTTGTATAGAGGCAGAATTGCTTTTTCAGATTTGTTATTCTACAAAGAATGGATCTTTGAACACTGGTTTCAGAATGTTTATATATGGAAGAGAAAATAGGCCATTACTATTCACTGAATTTTTAGTAGGTAAGTGTAAACTTAGGTTATCACATACTTTATTTTTTGGCATAGACTACTTTATGGAATAAGGCATGACAAAAGTGTTGCTCGTATTAAGATCAGCCTTCTGGTGTTTAATAACATCACTATGCCCATTGATTGGAATGATACAATAATATTTTTGCCTTCTGATGCTGAGTATATCTGCCAAATCCTCCAGTGTAGTGCAACCTCTTTAAACCAGGCAACTGGGGGAATCTGGCTATAGAATCAGTAGAGCAGCCATGGAGTGTCACTCCCCTGGCTTGACTCATACCCCATGGCTACACCCCATGTCATGGTATTATTTCAGCTCCTTGATTGTTGACTTAACCCTTCTGAACTACTTCTGCATCCACCCAACAAAACTTTATTTAATCATAAAACAAATTTTGTTTCCTTCCAAGATAAATATAAGCTGCAGACCCAAAATTCACTTTTTCTGGGACTATTTGTTTGAGCTAAATTTCCTCTGTCCTAACACTTAGGAACAAAAACTGATAAAAGAGCAAGAGAAGGCTGAATTGTAACCTTGTTTTTCATTCGGCGAGCTGTTTGAGAACAGATTTTTCACACTATTTAACCAAATCTGCTATTCATATTCTCTGCTATATGTTTTGTTCATACTTTACATACATCAATAAAAACAACCGTTCAAGCTAAAATACTCTGACCAGAAAGATGTTAAATTCTCCCTCAGGGTTGAGATGCAAACATTGGCCCCTACAACTTTTGACTTAATTTGGGAATCTTTTGGTCAGCAGAGGGAGCCCTTTATTCAGCAGGAACAAATTCCATTTCACTCATTTTATTTATTTTTAACCTTGATGTTTGAGTTAGAATCAGTTCTAAGGTCAAGGCCAGTAAGCAGAAAGGATATCAGAAGAAATGTTTTCTCTCTTTTGCCAGGAGGATAGTGCCATTTAATTGTCAGGAACGTTTTCTTCCAATGAGAAGAAAAATGTTAATCCAGCCTTATCTTTCCTCATTTCAGTGTTGGTTTGCAAAGGCCTTGAATGTTTTCAACAAGAGGTAGCAAAGATCTGGCCGCAGAAAGCAGGGTTTTCGTTCCAGGACATGATACAGCATGTGTTGTGATAATGGCTATTTTCTTCCCCCCAACTCTTTGCGCTGTTGCCTCTGTGTACATTTGCCATCAGTATTGAGGGAGCCATTGTTCATTGTAAGAAAATATAAAAGAACATCATTATAAGTTCAGATTTCTACAGTGGCTTTCTGATCAATGCAGAAGGGCGGTTGGAAAAGAAACATTTTCCAGGAGAATGTATTGCACAGAAAGAGAATGCCAGATACTGAAAGAGACTGAAAAAAACCCTACCTACCAGTAGGCAAGACAAAAGGTGCAGGTCGAGGCCTTTTCTTTGAAAGCACTGATTAATGTGAGGTCCTGTTACCTGCTATAATCATTGTTTTGTTCAGAGTGAAAGGTTTCCTACATTCCTAATTTGTCTTAGGGATAGTAAAAGGAAAAAAAAACTGCCTGCCTGGGTCTGAGGGTGAGATGGCTTCATTTTGCCTTCAGTTCAAAGTGATGGATACAAAGGATGCAGGTTGTCGTACAAATGCTAACTGAGTGATTCACTGGAAAAGTAGCCCCTGAGGCGCTCATCACTTAACCACTTATCGTGATGAGTGGGGTGAGCTTGGGTTGTTTCTTAAATAAAATGTTATGGAGCAAAAAAACGATTGTTAAAGCTAGATGGAGAGAAAAATATGTTTTTTATACATGTACATCTGCTCTCATATTTAAATAGAGAGGAATTAGATGTTTGTACAGCTCAGTGTGCATGTAATTTTTGCACTGAGAAATGTAAAACATGTTAGCACCAAAAGAAATTCCTCCTTTCCAGGACTTGGCAACCCCTGGATAATAGCCCCAATCCTGTTGCCACTGAAATCTATAACAAAAGTCCCATTGACGTCAAAAGTACAGGATCAGGCCCAATAATTCTCATAGACTTTAAGGCCAGAAGGGTCCATCACAATCATCTAGTGTGACTCCTGCATATCGCAGGCCACACAACCTCACCCACCAACTGCTGTAATAGACCCATAACCTCAGGCTGAGTCATTGAAGTCCTCAAATCTTCACTTAAAGATTTCAAGTTACAGAGAATCCACTACTTACTCTAGTTTAAACCAGCAAGTGACCTGAGTCCCATGTTGCAGAGAAAGGCAAAAAAACTCCCAGGGCCTCTGCCAACCTGATGTGGGGGGAAGTTCCTTCTCAACCCCCAATGTGGCAATCAGTTGAACCCTGAGCATGTGAGCAAGACTGATCAGCCAGACACCTGGGAAAGAATTATCTGTAGTAACTCAGAGCCTTCCCCATCTACTGCCCCATCTCCAGCTATTGGGGATATTTGCTACTAGCAGATCAGCTATGCGCCATTGTAGACAATCTCATCATACCATCCTCTCCATAAATGTATCAAGCTGAGTCTTGAAACAAGTTAGGCTTTTTTGCTCCCACTGTTCCCCTTGGAAGACTGTACTAGAACTTCACTCCTCAGATGGTTATAAAAATTTCTTCTAATTTCAAGCCTAAACTTGCCGATGGCCAGTTTATATCCATTTGTTCTTGGGTCCACATTAACCATTAATAACTCTGCTCCCTCTCTGCTATTTATCCGTCTGATGTATTTATAGAGAGCAATCATAGCTCCCCTCACCCTTCATTTGGTTAAGCTCAATAAGCCAAGCTCCTTGTGTCTCCTCTCATAAGATAGGTTCTCCATTTCTCTGATCATCCTAGTAGCCCTTCTCTGCACCTGTTCCAGTTTGAATTCATCTTTCTTAAAAGTGGGAGACCAGAACTGCACACAGTATTCCAGATGAGGTCTCACCAGTGCCTTGTATAATGGTACTAACACTTCCCCGTCTCTACTGGAAATACCTCATCTGATGCATCCTAGGATTGCATCTGACTTTTTCACAGCTGCATTACATTGGTGACTCAGTCATCCTGTGATCAAGCAATACACCCAGCTCTTTCTCCTCTAATTCGAACAGTTCTGGAGTGCTATAGGACCAGATGTATAATCCAGCATGACAGAACCAGCACAAGGTTCATAGGAGGCAGAAGGAGTATTTGAATGAAGGTCTCTGCCAACTAAATTTCAGATGGGAGACATGGTGAAGTCAGTAATGAGATCAGTGCCCAGCAGGAGAGCATAGAGGCACAGTCCTACTTCTTCCAGAGTTGGAAGCCACAAAAACCAACTGCTGGGAATGTACACTCTCTAGGGATGGAACACCTCAGAGGGGAGGGGGTCATAAACCAGCATGCCTCCTGCACAATCCTGAGAGGTTTGGTTGTATATGGGTTTGACTCCAATAGGGATTATGGAGTCCCCATTCCCTATATGCCCCATGGTCTGATTTCAAAATCATAGGAGCCATCCTCTCTATTCTGGCAGAATGACTTATGTGGAATGAGTTGTGGAACAGAGTGAGAAGGAATGGATTCATGGAGTTACTATGCTACAGTGGGCCATGTAGATTAAACATTTATAAAGCACCCCTGCCACCTATCATCAGGGTTTAAAAAAAAAATAAACCCTAAAAAGCTAGCATTTTTCTTTTAATGCTATTTATAGAGAGCCTAAGAGAGGTACAAAAGGAACTGAAGAGAAATATACAGCTACTTTGCTGGGATAGGGATCTTTTACCCCAGTCATTAATGGGTGTAAAATTTGGCATTCAGACACCACAAAGAAAAGCCTAAATAGACAGATATGATTAGACAAATGCATGCAAACCCCATTGACTGCAGCAGGAGCTGCATG
This sequence comes from Emys orbicularis, assembly GCF_028017835.1. Taxonomy (NCBI): domain Eukaryota; kingdom Metazoa; phylum Chordata; order Testudines; family Emydidae; genus Emys; species Emys orbicularis. The sequence continues at coordinate 88,765,698 of NC_088687.1, read as the reverse complement.
TGCTTATCTCAAAGCAGAATTTTTCCCTCAGTGTTTTGATGGCAAAGTATATGGTTAATGACATAACTGATCTCCCAGGCTACCCCATAGTAGGAAGGGTTGTAGCCCTTATGTAGGGAAAAGGGGGCAAGAAGCCTCCAACCCTTCCCCAGTCTTCCCTCCCTGCGCAAGGGTCAGGGCGAGTCACAGTGAAAGTACAAAGTGGGAACAGCATACAGCATTTTGACATGTGAACTGGGAAAAATAGAATTAGAGAACTGAAACAAATAATAATTAGATGCAGAATTAAGCAACTGTAACTTCATTCTTTAGAGTTTACTTTCTCTTCTGGAGAAGAGGTTTTTTTAAATGCAAGCAGTTTCTCATATTTTTACACTCCTCCTAGCAGACAGTAGTAAGACCCATACAAGAGATGAGCTCCATGTTCTGCAGAGTGGAATTATGAATATTGATTATTTTCATTACAGTAGCTCCCAGAGGTCTCACACAAGCAGGCACCCCTTTGCTAAGTACTTCACAAAAGATAGCCAAAGCCCCTGCCTGGTAAAGCTAAGCACAAATAACTAATTACTTATTAATCTGTGATATACATAAGGTGAAGTGCTGCTGATATTTTGATTGTGTAAATTTTCTTTATTGTGCTTTTAAATTCATCTCAAAGGTGCTCAGAGCTCTGGCTGGATGTTCTTTGGTACAGAGAGTTTTAAAAAAATAAAATCTGAGTGGGATTTCCAGAAGTGCCCAGCATTGACCTAACTGCTCTTATAAACATCAGTCCATCACTCCAGGGGTTTGAAAATCCCACCCTAAATTATAAGCAGCAGACATAGTTAAGGTTGCCTGATGCTCTCTGTTATAAGGCCCTGTTTTCAGTTGCTTATAAAACTTTGCCAAACTTTTTGAACTTATATTTTCCATACCAGTTGTCTGCCTCAGGTTGAAATCTTTTTGGAAAGGTTCAGCTGAAACAGTTAAACTGTTTTTGAAAACAAAAGAAAATGTTGTTTTGCCCATGTGAAAAGGAGTTCATACAACTGTTTTGTTGCGAAGCTTTATTGCCTCCATCATTTTCAGCAGGAACATGAAATTTGGCAGTGAATGGCCTGTGTGTCAGGAATGTACCTTTAACCATCCCTGTGAACATTTGCCTAAATTTGGCAAGTTATAAGACTCTGGTGTTGGGGAGAAGCACAGTTTCCACATGCTCTGTAGAAATTTGTTAGAGTTTGACAGCTAAATTCACTGACGATTCTGTCTGCACTGAGCATGCTCCATCTTAAATCCTGCAGGGACTCATCAGGACTTTCCCAGTAATTGTTCGTCAAGGCTGCTGGGGACCACAGTGATAACATGCATCAGAATTGAGATCAGGGAGATTGTCTTTATTGGGCCCTCAATACTTGGTCTGCTAGCACCCAGACAGCATTAAGGAGGAGGGATTGAGGAACACGAGAGGAGGTAGGGGAGAAATGGCGCACTGAATGAGGCAGGGGTCCTGTGGAAAATTTGTATAAGTCATGTAATTAAAAGCAGTCTAATGCATACGCACAAAGGGGCACAGGCAACCTTAATGCCCAACTTAAGTGTTTCAGTTTGCAACCTTAAAATCTTTTAGTGAAATTTTGATATTTAATATCTAAATAAAGTGCCAATGCAAGTTGTTTTTGCCCTAAATGTCCTGTAGCATAGAGTTGTTCTGAACTGAAGGAGCAGGGTGGGGTTTTTGTTCTGGAGTGGGGTTATTTATTTGTTATTTTAAACACACATTCTGGGTCAAATACATTTGTGATCTAGTGGCAGCTGGTTAATTTTTCTTTTAAATTGTGACAAGCTGAAAGGTCAACAATGCAAGAGTATTGCAATAGTATTTTAGATCAAGGTTATCTAAAGGCAATTGGATCACAGATGTCAATTTTGCCACTTTCTGGAGTTCTAAAATTTTGTATCAATTGGCTAATTGCTCAAATAAACAAAAAAAGATTTGATGCTCATTTAAACAGTTATTTTTATGTGTGACATTTTTAGACTAACTTACAGTGTACAGTACCACAAGGAAACTGATATAAATCCTAGGATTTATTAGCCAGGGATAGAACTGTGCTTCTAACTTTCTGAAGAGATTTCCTCAAGGTTCGTACCAAGCTCCTGACTTAAGAGGAAGACACCTATCAGCAAGGCTAGATCTGCAAACCTGAATACCATTTTTCCTCCCTTTCATTTTCACTGAAGCTTTGAAGCAAATGTGAAGGGAGCCAGAACTGAGCAAATTATCCAAGGACTGAAACATTTTTGACATATGTCTTGAGTGCAGAGCAAGTCATTTTTTTCTTCTTCATTGCGGTAGCTTTGTTTCATCTCAAAATGTGAATGACAGCAGCGATGATGGAAAGATTGGACTGCTGGCCTTAGTTCCCCTAGTTGGATACAGACAAACAGCATGTGATGCCTTCTTTTAGGAGCCTCAGAGCCTGTTCAGTAGAAACGTTTAACTACTTTTTTGCTGAAGGAATTGTGTAGTAGGTAGGATTCCATTTCACCTCAACTCTTTTTACAGGTCTGTGTGCTAATAGATTTTTGCTCTAAATGGAGTGGCTGAAATTTCAAACCCACTTGCAACAAAACTGCTGAATTTGCTATCCTAGCAAGAGAAATTCACAAACCCCAAAACTATAGCTAGGGCCCAGAAAGGAATTACTGTCCAATCCCTGCCTTGATCCATCCCCATGAGGTGATGAAAGAGAGTTCTTTGGGGATTGTTAAGACTCTCCACTAACTTAGGAGAAGGCAGTATGAAATCCTACTTATTAAAAGCCGAGAGCACCGGAATCACTAGTATCATGTATCGTCATTTAGAAGACACAGTTTTAATTAGTTCTTCCTCTCCACCCCGCCCCCCACCCACCCACCCCAGATGATGGTGGCTTCTATTAAATTACTTTCCTCTGTGTCTTGCATGATAAAGGTGCAAATACTGCACAATGGTGGTTACTAATCAAATATTTCTATAAGTAAGCGGAAATAGCAATATAGCTAGATTTCCCTGTATATTTAGGCAAGAACAAGACATTTTTAGTTCCCCACGAACACCCAATGATATAATAATTGCACTGAAGGATAGGAGTTCTTTGTTGGATAAATACTATATGTTTGCACTCAGAAGTTAACAGGTGTGATACCAAGAGGCCTCCTTGCTACTCTTACTTTCTGTGGAAAACTGGGTGTCCCTATTGTCTTTGGCATAGTCTTTTCATTTAATGGCTCAGTTACATAGAACAACTTCTAGTTTCTGTGGGGAAAGGAATCTATGTTCAATAATCTGGAGTCTGACTGTCTTGACAAATATGTGCTGTAGACCAGGAGCCATCTTCTCCCCTGCACCAATGTCCAAATGGTGTGGAGGAGATGGGAGCTGTCAAGGATACAGTTACTAGCGCAGCAAGCACGTGCCTGGGGCGGGAAGCCCCGGGGGGCAGCCTGCTGGTCGCTGTGAGGGCGGCAGGCAGGCGGCTTTCAGCGGCATGCCTGCAGGAGGTCCACCGGTCCCGCAGCTTCGGTGGCGGGGACGTCGATGGCGCGGCACCGGCGGATCTCCCGCAGGCATGCCGCTGAATCCGTGTGACCAGTGGACCGCCTGCAGGCGCACTGCCGAAAGCCGCCTGCCTGCCGTGCTTGGGGCAGCAAAAAACAGCCGCCCCTGTCAGTTACAGTCCCTTGCTTCTCCAGCTGCCTAAACCCTGACAAGCTAAAGAAGTCTAGGGGCTGCTGTAATTTACAACAGCTGGTTCAGTGACAATAAATCAAGTATGAATTGGGGGAGCACACCAAAGCTTTGCTCCATCTCTGCTCTGTCTCCTATACTGCGTGGCGAGGAAGGCTGATATAGGAGTCAACTCTACTAGCTTTATACCAACTAAGTTTACCCCTGACAGTAGGTTCATTCTCAGTCAGGTGGCTGCAGACAGATTCTGGCCCTTTTGCACTACTCAGGCATCACAAAGGGGCCAAAACCAGGGGAGAGTATCTGGCCACTCATTTTCTAAGAGGTTTTTTCTGGCAGTTGTCAGATTTTTCTTGTACATTTTATGAACTGCTTTTTCTCTTAGGTACATCCTTTGAGTGCTGAGGGTGAAACCAGTTACCCAAATGTATTGCCTTCAGAGATGACCAGGAACACTTCTGGAGGTGATATCCCAACAAAGCTTGACTCATAATAGCCAAGGACAATAAAATCTCCAAAGATTGTCCCCATAGTATTCAGAATATGTTCTCAAACATGAAAAAATGAGGTATGTATGTGTATATATTCTATACTTGTATTTTATTAATATATATTGTATTTCACAGAGAGTACCAATGAAAAATACTAATAAGGTTATTAAAGTGACCTGATTTGTGATGAAGAATGTTTCATAGAAATTCAACAAAATCCTACAGGTTTCTTGAAGAACATCCAAGTCTTTATAAGTGACAACTGCTTGTAAACTCCATGAGAGAGACAAGGTCGGTGACGGAATCTCTTTTATTGGACCTACTTCTGTTGAAGAAAGACAAGCTTTTGAGCCCCACAGTGCTCGTCCTCAGGAAGAAGGACTTGAACATACCACAGGTAATGTTAGCAAACATTGAAAAATAGAATTTTTTTTTAAGTGGGATTAAGAACAAGGTCCCTTCCACAAAGACAATAACTATGGTTGTGCAGTCTAACAGAGTGAAGAATGTACATAATGCCATGGAGGACATCCTAGGTTCAGAAGCCAGTATTAAGCAGCAAACAGCTCTGTTGGTTCTACAATATATTTTGGAATACAAATGTAAGGCTGAACACTAGCATCCTATTCCATGGACATTTGCTGATATGTTTTTCCAATGTAATGTGTGAGCAGTGTACTGCTAGAAACTTCAACAACGCTGTCTCAGTTATGGTTTCTGTTTCTTGTTGTGGGGTCCAAGAAGTTTTTCATTGTTCTATTGTAACTCAACACACCAACAAGTGCTGATCTCATCTTATTCTCTGGGTTCTTTTTAAACTTCTTATAAGAAAGTGGAATGTCAAAACAGGCTCTGATCTGTAGGGTTTAATATCTATATCTACGTTTCTATATGTCCTGATCATCAAAGTTCTTTACAGATATTAATGAATTAAGCTTCATAACACACCTGTTATGTAGGTGGGATAATTTAAGTATAGATAGGTTAAAGGACTTACCAAAGTTCACATAGCAGACAAACACAGAACTCTTGGCTTCCAGCCCTGTGTTTTTACCACTAGACAATGTTTCCTCTAGACTTATTTTCTAATAAGTAGCATTACAAAACCTAGGGCTGCCAGCAAAGATTTATCTGGTATGGCCCCTGTTGCCTCTATGGCCAGTGGGATAGTTGCTGGATGGGTCATGTTCCAGGCCCAGGTAAAGAGATGGCTTAGCCAGGTTCCCAAGGCAATAGCACCTGAATACAAGTCCATAAGGCATCTGAAAGTGCAGCTAAATGCTTTTCTTCCCCTCAATAACCAACCGCTGGCCTATTAAGATAAATCAAAGTTCACCTAGCATTCATAACATGAGTAAACTGCTTTATAAAGTCAGTAACTGCAAAGCTACGTACAAATACCTATTAGATCATCATGGACACTAATACCAGGTAAGCCATACATTACCAAATCTGGCCAAACTGTGAAACAGAAATACATTAGCCTTATAAATAGAGCTCTGGGAATAACTGAATTTTCAGTCACTGACTGAACCAAAGAAAAAAAATATTTTTTGGTCCAACTAAACAGTTTGCTTGAGTTTAACTTTAAGTGAAATTCAAAATGAAAATAAATTTAAAAAATCAAGACATTTCATTTTAATGTTTTCCAAATGAACCTTTTGGAATCTTGATTTTTTTCTGAACAAAATATGGCAAATTCCACACAGATACACAAGAAGTTTGTCAACCCAAATCTTCATGTTTCAGCAAAAGTAATAAAAAAAAAAAATCTTACCCAGTTCTTCTAATAAGCTAATTTAAATGACAAAGTGCAGGTATCCCCAAGTACACACTGAATAGGTTTATATTGTATCACTAGAAAGCCTTGCAACCAAATTCATCTCTGGTGCGGGCACAGTAAGAGCAGAGATGCTACACCAGGAAGGACTTTGACCCTTAAGTAGTCATTCCTATCTTATTATAATTCATTATAATGGTAGGAAGTATTTCCTAATGTCCAATCTGTCAGGGTGGTTAAGCACAGGAACAAATTGCCCAGGGAGGTTGTGAAATCTCCATCACTGGAGATTTTTAAGAGCAGGTTTGACAAACACCTGTCAGGGATAGTCTAGATAATACTCACTCCTGACATGCAAGGGACTGAACTAGATGACCTCTAGAGATCCCTTCCAGTCCTACGATTCTATGATTATAGAACATATAAAAGCAACAACTTGTGGATTGCAGTAAATACAGATGAGACATGAGGGAATAATGACCTAACTTCCAGCATTGCCTAGGTAAGTTGTACCATTAGCTGACAAAATATAAATCTAGTCCATTACGGTAATGCATATCTTTCCAGTGCTCTATATACTGTGTAGTCAACCATACAAGGTATTCTGCTCATTCATCATTTTCCGATGCATCTCTGTACTCGTTAACATATCAAAAATAAGCAGATGTGTATAGATAGAGGAGCCTAACTCTTGACTAGGAAGAACATTGTGAACCTCTATGTTAACATGAACAGGTGATAAATAAGATCAAAATAGCTAATCACAGCTGCCAATACAGGGGAGCTACATGAAAAAGTCTAAAAGCCAGCTATTTAGCTTTACCCCAAGGGAACACAGTTTGTTTTTCTAACTCAGTGTGTTCTTTTCTTTTTAGTCATACCACAAGCACTTTCCCCCTATATGGTTTGGCAGCCCATTAAAGCTAAAATGCTGAAGTTGGTAGAGCAATAAAGTTGAATAATTGCTGCCTACAGTCTTTTTCTGAGTTACTTGAAAGATGACCATTGTAAGATCGATTTACCTTCAGTAAATGATATATTTTAAAGGGTGTGCATGAAACAGATGAGACTGGCTGGCAAAAAGTTACCATAAGTGGCAGTGAAGTGTAGAGTAAATCACTTGAACAGAAGTAACTCAAACCAGTCAGTTCAGTTAACCAGGACCCTGGTATAAACCTCTTTAAACTCAAATCTGTATTGCTGGCAGTGCCATAAGCATTTATAGCTAAATGTCAGATCTGCTATTACTTTTCTTGGCCTTGTAAGTAAATCCACATCAGTGACCAAAGTTCTAAAAATGAATTTCAACAGTGAACTTATTCTAGGTTTTTTCTCACTTAGCAGCTGTGATTTAAAAACTAGCATCCATGAAATAGTATCAGAGCCAGCTTCCTAGAATTAGACATGCTACAGTTCATGAATTGCTGTTAAGTGGACTCTAGATTCCTGACATTTTAACTATGGTGACCACCCAGCTTGTTTTTAAGCACATCCCTTGTTTGGTGCCTAATGGCCTGTATTGAGTAAGATACTAAAAATATTTGCTCAGAATAAGAGTGTTTTTCAAGCAATAATTATGTAAAGGATCATACATTGTGATTGGGTGTATGATTTTGTACCATGAATAAAACATTGCTTGGTTAAATGGAAGTTTTCTTATTTTTGTACCTTTACCCTTTGTTTCCTTAAAATATAGGTGATCACCCCACTTAGAACTGTTTTTTAGATTATGGCTAGTCAAAGCTGCCATGTTGCCTGTCTTTTTTAAAGATATTAAAAAAAATAGTTTTAATCTCCGGTTGTGTGGAATAATGGAACTGATCTAGAAACTAGTCTGAAAGAGCCTGATTTCAGGCACAGTCTCTCTCCCCTGAGATTTCTAGTGGAAATTCCAGTAGACTACATTAAAATTCATCAACTACAGCTCTACCCCGATATAACGCTGTCCTCAGGAGCCAAAAAAATCTTACCACGTTATAGGTGAAACCGTGTTATATCGAACTTGCTTTGATCCACCGGAGCGCACAACCGCCCCCCCCCCCCCCCGGAGCACTGCTTTACCACGTTATATCCGAATTTGTGTTATATCGGGTCGCGTTATATCAGGGTAGAGGTGTAGTTTCAGGCAGTCGTGCTTTCAGTTGGAGGACCAACAGACTCCGTCTGAAGGGGGGAGGGATAGCTCAGTGGTTTGAGCATTGGCCTGCTAAACCCAGGGTTGTGAGCTCAATCCTTGAGGGGGCTACTTAGGGATCTGGGGCAAAATCAGTACTTGGTCCTGCTAGTGAAGGCAGGGGGCTGGACTTGATGACCTTTCAAAGTCCCTTCCAGCTCTAGGACACAGGATATCTCCATTAATTACTATTACTATAAAAATTACTAAATCTTCCCCTGCTCCCTTTGGATGGATCCTTAGAAGCATTCTCAGCTTACTTCCCTCTCCCTCCCTCCTGTGCACCACACCAATTCCCCTGGCCAGCACATACAGGAAGGATAGAGCCATGTGCCCCCTCTTCATCCCTTTCCCACTCATTCGCTCGCTCCTAATAGGAGGGTTGTGGTGTCAGCTCCTGTGCTCCACACAAGAGCCCAGCCCAAGAGTTGGGTAGTCCCCAACATTCCTATGCAAGGTCAAGGGTCCTTGCCCTCCTGAGTGTCCTGTGCAGTTGCATCAGGTCTGACTAGTTTTCACACCACCCTATGAGGCAGGTAGGCAAGTATTGTTTCCATGTTTTACAGATGGGGAAGCCAGATTCTCCACCATCTTGCACCTTGTACAGACATTTACACCTGTACAAATGGGTGTAGAAGTTATTAGCCGCACTGCAGTAGCACTTCAGCCCCCAAACCTAGGTTCAGAGCCACATTGTGCTAGGCATCATAGAAAAACAAAGCCCTGAAGAGCTCAAGAATCTTAAGTTCAGTTTAAGACTGTTTTACACTCCCTTTTACATAGGATAAAGGACTACCCAAGTCCAGGCACAGGAGAATCAGGCTGGGGAAAGGAATTTGTCCAGGTCCATCCAGTGATTCCCTGGCAAAGGGATTAGAACATAGGACTGACTAAGAACTCATTCTTTCAGGCCACACTACTATCTAACCAAAAAGCATGTATGCAATAGAAAATATGAAGTGTGGGTTGTGATTTATTGTGCCCTCAGGACATTTGCTTTACAGTATGGACTATTTGTACTAATAAAATATTCAGGGACGGAAAGATCCCTTGTAAAACAACATCAAGATTTTGTAGTTGGAGCATTTAATGGTATTAACATCCATGTGGAAATTATGAATCTTTAATCAACAAAACAATACTACTGAGGCAATCCTGGTACCTGGCCCATCCATTTTTGAGTACAAAAAAAATTAAATTAAGAGGAATTCCAAATACTATAAATTTAGACAACCATTGTTTTAAAAAAGTTATAACTGTTGGTGAAAAACAAAGAAAAGGAAGCCAAAAGGGGAGGTTGAAGGATGGGGTAAAGCAAGAACAAAGGAAACTTGATAAAGCAGAGAAATCCCTTACTCCTATGGGGAGTACACCATATTACAAGCAGAGTTTTATATTTACTATTGAAGAAAGAAAATTCCCTCTCTCCCAGATGAAATGAAGTTAGCACTAGCTTCAACTCCATAAAGCAAGTCTCAAGCATCCTGGAGCTAGATTTTAGATACCCAAGAACAGAGGTCCATTCAGTCACCTGCATTCCCATACCAACATCAAATGTAATTTTAAAAGTGGTCTTGTGTCATCTTGACAGAAAGATATAATCCTTTCTCCCTCAGGTGCTTTGCAGTAATTCTTAATCAATAGAAACATATCCATCTTTAATCTGTTAATTTATTAATGCTGCTATGATAGGGAAACCTGAAAATTGGTTAGTGTATGACAGGCTGAATGAAAGCTCTGTATTTTCTACTTCCTAACAACTCTTATTTGTGAGTGATGACAACATCTGACCCTGATTACTGAACAGTATTCCCAGGTTTCCCTTGAAGAGAAAACATTATGTCTTTAGCAAAGAAAGTTTACACTAAATAACATGCCAACCTACAATCTATGCTCATTGATCTTGTTTGCATTTATGCATTAATATGCATGTTTGTAAGTATATCTGATCAGGTAAAAAAGTGTTGACTTAGTAATTCATTGATCTAAAATATTTATAAATTAAGCTGAGTCGTTATGGGAAAGAAAACACTGCTATGCTGGTTAAAATTAAAATAGGATACTTGAATGGAATTTTTAAAAGACTGAAATAGATCAACTAAAAGAAAACCCACACCTCAAAAGAACACATTCAGTTTTGGTCACTTCACCTCCTAGTGATATAATGCAGATTATGAATGTTCAGAAAAGGGTAATGTAACTGAGCCAGCTGCTTTCCATGTTCCCCCTCATGGCCTAGAGTCATGCTATAGGCTGCTTGCCTCAATTTTCCTGCTTAGATTGTTCAAATTAAACTTCACTTCAGGCTCTCTCTTGGTCAAAGAATGTCCCTCTTTGAGGACTGGGTTTATTAATATAACAAACTGTAAATAAGACTCAAAATCCCAAAACAAAGTCCTTCCATATATCCACATAACTCAAGGCTTCTCTTCCCCCCCAGGCCTTCCTAGTCTCTCACAGGTCTCCCTGCTTGGAGAGTTTTCTACACACTCTGCAGATTCTGTCTAAATTTCCTGGGCCACTCCCCATTTCACTGCACCTTGCGACTCCTTTTATACTGGAATCACCTGACTGCTCTCAGGTGAGGCTCATCCTGTAATCCAGATTGGTTTAGCCCAGGCTCTCCAGGCCATGGGGCAAGCCACACTGTCCTATACCCCTCACTCCTTTGAAACTTGTCCACACCAAGGTAACCTTCTTGAGAATATTTTTTCTTTTAGTTACTAATGCCTTTGCCCCTTACCACAGATTGTTTTCCCATTTGCAAACCCTCTAACTCTCTTTCCAGTTCACTCACCATGATAAGCAGAGCATCTCTCTCCCTCTTCTCAAGTCACTTGATACTCCTCAGCCAGCTCATCCCTTTCCTTTAGGGCCAGCTGCCTGGCTTCTTCTAAGGCAGCCCACTGATACGTCTCCACCAGAGCAATCAGGCTTTCCATAATTCTTCCTTCTAGTGCTGTACTGCACATCTTGGCAGGTGTAAAAGCTGTTTTCATGACTGCAATATCCACTTTCACTGCAGCCTCAATGTTCATCCCCTTTTCCCAAACACTAATACAACCCTACCATTGTCTGGGCATCCCCATGTTTTGGTCATGTTTCCCCAACAGTCAACTCTGGCTTAATTTTCTCCCTCTGTTTAAACACTCTAGGTGTTGTGAAGGCCATCACCACCCCTACTTGTTTTCCTCATCTCTGGCATCCAAGGCTGACACATTTCTGTGAACATACAGGATGTTCCCCTCCCTCTCCCTCTTTGACTCTCCCTCTCTGAGATGCTCTCAGTCTACAGGGCTATTCCCTTACCACAGACCTCATTATTCAAGGGGTAGACCCTATTAATGTGCCCCATCTTTCCACATCTAAAATATTTGGACAGACCCTTACTCCAGATCCCTCCCCTCCAATGCATCTGTTTTTTCTGACTCATCCCCCTCCTCAGTACTCATACTACTTCCTGGGGTATTGATATCTTCTGTACCCTAGTCCTCCACACCAAAAACAGAGATTCCATCTTTGTAGGCAGTAATAGTCTTACTGCCAGTGTTGCTGGGCCCCAAGTCCAACCATCTGTACCTGCTGCTGTGTGACCCACTGTGCCTTCTGCTTGTGCTGCTGCTGCCACCTGCAACTACTGCTGCTGTTCAGCTAACAATGAACACCCTTCTCTACAGCTGACTTGTCCCACACCGTCAGATTCCCTCCTTGGTGGGAGGGGGACCAACAGGATTCAGCCAGCTACACCTCCCTGACAGCTACCTTCCATACACCCCTCTCCCAATGTCCTAGGGTCACACTACAGGGGGTCTCTCTCACTTCCCCTCTTGGACTGCTCAAATAAACTTCACTTCAGGCTTTTTCTGGTCAAAAATACCCCTTCTTGGGGACTAAGTTTAACATAAAATACACTGTAGGTAAAACTCAAAGTCCATTCATAAGTCCACACAACCCAAGGTGTTTGTTTTTTTTCTTCCCCCCAGGCCTCTCTGCCTGGAGAGCTTTCCTCACTACCTGTAGACTCTGCCATGGCTTCCTAAGCGCTAGCCCCCATTCCTGCTGGAACCACCTGATTCCTTTCAGGTGAGCCTCGTCCTGTAATCAGGGTTGGCTTAGCCCCAGGTTTTCCCGTGCATGGGGCAAGACACCCTGTTACAAGTAACAAACTGCTGAAGAGATCAGACAGTTTTATATGTAATGGGACATTCCAATGACTCTGCTTCATTCTGGTATATGCAACAACAAAATCGGTCCCTGAGACTTTCAGTCTGTATCTGAGAGGAGTAAGGATAAAATAACTGAAGAATACAAAATTCATTAAATATTTTAAACCTGAGTGATCTTACCTAATCAGCTTATCTCAAAATAAAAGAAAAGGTGAGACATGAAACTGAAATATAGGAAATCAAGTGACTTAAAAAAATGCATATGGACCACGCTCAGCTCTTGTTTAATCATGTGCCGTGCCATTGACTTTGATGGAATTACATGGGGTGCTAATCAGGGCAAATTTTGGCCTACATTTTTGAATAGTATATTTTTTAACTTTTGGAATTCACTGTTGCTGAAATTCTTGGAAAAATAGGAAGCTCTAAAAATGGTTAGATAATTTTATAAGAGCTATAATAGGGGATGAGCTAGGAGAAATTTTTACAAAGAAACCTGACTGTTTACAAGGTTTGGGAAAGAAAATTTAAAATGTTAGAAAAAGAGATCATTAAAGTCAAGGACTCATATATTCTGAGTTCCAAAGACACAGAATTTAGCACTGAATCCACCCCTTACCACAAGAAAACTTTGCAAACATGAACTGAGTGCAAAGTAATGCATTGCTGTCTGAGTCTGCAGAGAGCCTGAAAAAAGAATAGATGAGAGGCGTGAACTGTCTCATTTCACTCAACAGTTTGACACTTAAATCTAAGGATGACAATTTAAGGTTTCTATCCTGAAATGGACACCTTGCACAGAGCCCCAGTTCACCTCCATAGTTCTCCTTGCAGGACTGGAGCCTAGAAACAATACTGCTAACTATTTCACTGCTGATCTTTTAACAGGAAAATCCAGGCTAATGAGTTTACATTAAAATCCCAAAATGTCTCCCACTTTCCCCCCACTTTTCCGAAAAGCCCCAGTTCCTTACCAAGTTTCCAAAACCTCCAACTTCTTGTCTCACAGCCTCTGTGGTTAAGATAGCTGTTGTCAGTATATGAGGATTATTGTATTGACAATATATGGGGGCAGAATAAAACAGATAGATGTCATCTTCTTTTGTATGATTAGCAGTGTTTACAAGTTAATGAGAGATCTAAAATCCATCTGAGGGCTTCAGGAGATGCAGAGTGCACCTTTGCTGTATTTCTTGGAAATGAAATGATTGTTCACAATGTGTTTGATGGTTTGGAGGTCTACACATTCACACTGTGGCGAATCCTTGTTTCTCCATTTGTGCATCAGGTCCACACACCTTCCACATAATGTCCCAATGCAGTTGATAGTTGTCCACTGTCTATGGTGGAGCAAGAAACCAGTGGGATGATGGGAACATCTATGGAGGTGTTTGTTGTTTATATCAGAGCTTGCCCCCCTGCATCTGCCAGGTGTCTTGTGGGTCAAAGCTGGATGACAGAAGAGCTTCTACGAGAACCCAGAATGGTCAGCAGGACTTAAGGTGAGTGAACAAAGGTGTCATGGAGCATGAGCTTTTGATTAGTGAGAGCTTTCTTCTACTTGTGCAACATAGCCATCTCTTACCAGATGGCTGGAGGAAGGGTGCTTGTGAGGACTGGAAGCCAAGGCAGCAGAGTGGACGTCAGGGTGCCAGTTACAAGTCTCATAGCTGCATTTAGGTGGATATCAATGAGGTCTATGTGCGAGCTTCTTCCCAGACAGGTGCACAGTACTTGACTTTGGAATAAACTAAATCCACATTGCCATTCACAGCATTTGAGCATCACAACCCCAGCTAGAACCTGATAACTTTTGGGTGATATTGATACAACGCTTTGTTCTATGGCTCACCTGCTTCACATGTTGACAGGTAAGGCTGCAATTGAGGGTGATGCCTAGGTAGCAGGGGTTAGGGTTGTGGGCAATTGCCTTGCCACAGAAGTTTATATTCAGAATTATCTTAGCTTTCCATCTCAGCAATTCTGAAGCTGACCATCAGTTTTAATGGGTTTGAGCTGCCAGTACCAAAAGTAGTTTTCCATCCTCTTCAGATCAGCATTAAGGGTGTCTTCCACTTCTTTGAGTGTTGCGACCTGTGTCTTTAGTGCCAGGTTGTCAGCATAAATGAACTTGCAGCATGTCTTTTTGAGCACATCACTTATATATATTAAAAAAATATGATGTTACTAGTACTGATCCCTGCTGTGATTTTGGTAGGGTTCGAAAAGACCACAGCTGGTTGGGTGGCTTATACACATATATTGTCAGCTCAGCAACTCAGATACTGATCACGAAACCATTATCCATTTCTGGCAGTGCTTTGGCTATGCCTTTTAGTTTCGGCCAGATATAGGTAGCCATTCTGTGTTTTGTATGGTTTTGGCTAGAGAAAAGGACATATCCTGGTATCTTGAGGCATGCTGAGTCTTCTTCTGCAATGTGTGTTTCTTGCATTGCCAGGACATTGATGTTATTATCCATCAGCAGCCTCACAGTGGCAATGATAATGTACAACATGGCCAAGTAATATTGCTGCAAGAAACTTGTTATACATATAGTTCTGAATATTGCATTGACAGATTTGTTCAACATTTAATATTGCAACAAATTGGCATTTTGGTCACTTTGAGACCTGTAAAACTAGAGCTGCAGTAGCACCCAGTGTTTATAATTATTCACAAAAAGTATTTAGCAGCTAAGAATGGATTGAAAATATTCAAAAGATTAATTAAACCTGAAGTGTTCAAACATGTCATTTCGCAGACTCAACCAATGCAAAGTTCTGAGTCGGAAGCTTTACCAGGCATTGTCCAAACAACATTACATGGCACAACAGGAAATCAGGGCCTGGCAACAAGCCAACCTCTAAAGCTTTCATCAAATGTTTTAATCACCAAAGATTATTATTCCAACTTTAAGAAGCTTATGTGATTTATCTTCATGTGTCTGACAAAAGAAAGTCAGCAGTCATTTTGAGAGAGGCACAGCTATTGTGCTCAGTGATATTGTATACTGTCAGGAAGTAGTACAATTTACATTACATACTTTGTGTAATCCTTACATTCCTGATTGTATAAGCTGCAGCAGGAATTCCTTATGTGATGATGACCATGTACTTCAGTGTGAAATTGTACATAATACAGTACCAGTGTTCCCCTCTTCTTTTCCTTGTAATGTAATTATGTGTTATTGAAGTGCGTAAGAATCTAAGGTTGAAAGGAAAAGCTTTGTTCTTACTCTTTAAAAGGTTACAAGGTAGCCGTGCCTTCTCAGTGTTGTAACCTATAGAAATGATGTTTACTTATGTTTATATAAAAATGTGCTGAAATGTAAGTAGGCCCAAAAATTATTTATTCTTGATTATAAGGGGTTAATATAGATCAGGGGTCGGCAAGGTTCGGCACGCGGCTCGCCAGGGTAAGCACCCTGGCGGGCCGGGCCAGTTAATTTACCTGCTGACACGGCAGGTTCGGCCGATCATGGCCCCCACTCGCCGCGGTTCGCCGTCCCGGGCCAATGGGGGCGGCGGGAAGCGGCGTGGGCCGAGGGATGTGCTGGCCACGGCTTCCCGCTGCCCCCATTGGCCCGGGACAGCGAACCGCGGCCAGTGGGGGCCACGATTGGCCGAACCTGCCGCATCAGCAGGTAAATAAACTGGCCCGGCCCGCTAGGGTGCTTACCCTGGCGAGCCGCTTGCCGAACGTTGCCGACCCCTGATATAGATCAAATGTCATTTTGAAAGTGTAAGTAATATATAAATAGGCTTGGAAGGATTAGATTTTTATCAGTAAGTGTCAGTAAATGATTTCACTATATACACACCAAATGGACAAAAGATACTTCTACGAATAATAATCAAAATTTACAGATACACAAAGTAAGAAAAATACTGCTTGAGAGGTTAATAGAGTTTGAGTTAAGGATATTTACTTAGTATCTGTTCACATGTGATGTGGACAATATGTGTTTTAACATTTATAAAACTTTAACTTTTTGAAACTCAGCATCTGATATCATTAAATAATTATTGTCTGACCTGCCCATTGTCTAATTTCCCCCATAATTCCCTGCAACTTTGAAATATATAAATAGATAAAAATCAGGAAAAAATGCTTAAAATCCTTAATGTTGCACAACTGTGAAAATTTAAATTGATAAAAATAAAAAAATCCTTAAAAATAAACATTGATATCTGCTGAAATGATAAAAAAATTAAAATTGAATTCTGCCAAGCCTATATGTAAATAAGTGCTAGAATATTATAACTAAAACAAATTAAGTAAAATATATTTCTTGTGAAGTTGACAAGCCTCAAGATTGTAGCCATGGAACAGATATGAACCAGAAATGAAAATATGTAATTACCACACTACCCTGGCAATTTTCTTCAACCCTAACCTGGAGGATAATTCCATCTCCATGCTCACTCTGTCCTTAGCCTCTAGCTAAACAGCCAGCTAGTGCTAATCTTAGTGGTGTTGGTTGTGACAAAGCCACCTGGGAACACCTGCCTGCTAGGAACTAGACTAAGACCACTAACTCATTTCACATAATCCAGTAAGTGGTAATATTTTCACTCTCAATCTGGATTGGTTTTGAACCAGTGATCTGTAGGGAAAAGGCTCCATAGTCTATTCAAATATAGTTCCCCAAGACTTCTGATCCTCTATAACACTGCACATACATTTTAAACATGTTTAACAAATTATGGAAAAGAAGTGAAGAAAAGAAAATACCACATCATTTAAAGAGTAGTCTAGTTATTAGAGCAGGGGACTTAGAGTCAGCACTCCTAGAATGGCCCAAATTACTTTCAAAGAGACCAGAATTTTATGCCTAGATTCCATTCCCAAGTCATTGAAATTATCCCCGCTCTATGACTGGTTTAGAGGATAAACTCGGCCAAGATACTTCAGAACAAAACTTGCAAACCTCTACACATGCAAGAAGTTGCATTGACTTGAAGACTGGAATTATCCACAACTGTGGAAGTCCATTTGGTGTGTATATAGTGTTTGTGTCAATAAAATGCACAGATTAAAAAAACTCGCTTACACTGAGGCTGGGGGGGAGCATTCCAAAGCTTAATTTTTGTAACATGCTTGGCAATCCTGGGATAACAGACATTATAGAAATGCCCAATAATATTAAAACACCACATGCTGTGATCCATAAGTTACAGGGTATGAAATAATAGCATTGGGTGTTTCAATTTTTTATCTGGTTTGACTGGAAGTCTGCCATTATTTGATTCAAACTCCAGGGTTTCTGGGAGTTTTCAGGAAAGTCATGTTCAAAACCAAAATGATAGGACAATTGCATTGTTCAACAAACTGCAAGTCTGGAGCCTCAAGGGCCTTTCACTGCTCAGCCTGAAACCAAATGTACCTCTCAAACTGCTCACATGGGGCTTTGACTTTGGGCTATAGTAGCTCCCTGTGGCTCACATGAACAATGTCATTTGTAGCTCACTTTATCACTGTGTAAAGATATCCTCCCAGCTTGAGATCTTAGAGGAGCTGGAAAGTGGATATAATAGGCACTAACAAAATACTTGGATTCAAAAATGTGGATGCACAAGATCTCCTTTTATTAAACACTTGTCTCTCAGCAGCTTACTCGTTGATCCATACCGCTTGAGGCAGACCATCAGTGGCTAAAATTGGGTTTTATCAATCTTGATGGAAAGATCTCTTATCTACACCATTAACCAGGAAGAAGATTGTTATAAAGGTGCCATTTTTGTTTATTTTTTAACAGAAGGCCCATAGGCAGTATTTCACTATGTCAGACATTTTGATACCCCCTAGGGATCTGCATAGGTTTCCCAGATGCCTCAGAAGAAAAATCCTAATGGAGACTTCACTCCTTTTGTCTCTGTTCATGAGGCCTCATTGAATCCAGCCAAAGAGAGCATCCATACTCCCTTCCCTCTGCCCAACCTTTTGGCTAAATAAATGGAGGCCCACTAGGTGTGTAAATAAGGATGCATACAATTTGGCCTTTAAAAAGCCACTGGAGAGCTTATATTACACTAGAGGAGTGACTTACCACCTCCCCTTTCACTTCAGAAAGCAAGCAAAGCCTTTGTTTATTGTATTAAGGAAAGGACTGTACAATAACATAGATGGGCTGTTTTCCACATTATTGCCCTGAAAGTACACTATATCAGATCCTTGAACATAGTAAAGATGCATCTTCAATAACTAGGTTTAAATGGATGTTCTTTGAAGTAAAACTCATTTATTTTTAGAATTTATAAATAGTTTTGCTTTCTAATAAATTGAAATTCAAGTGTATACTGATGTTGTAAGATTTTAGGCCATACTAGAAAAACAACAGAGGGTAAATGGCTTAAGTGAAGCTAAAGCTACCTTATTTTCATAGATTCCAGGGCCAGAAGGGACGATTGTAATCATCTAGTCTGACCTGCTGAACAATTCAGGCCATAGAACTTCCCCCAAAATAATTCCCTTTGAAGTAGAGCATATCTTTAAAAAAATCCAAACCTTCCTAAAACTCCTTTTCTTTTCTAACAGAGATATTATATTTCTTGTGAAAAGAAGGCAGTTCTTATAGGATTGCTTTCCAATAAGCAAGTTATCAATTGTCTGACATACACAAGGTAAAAAGAAACCAAATTACCTATTGAATTATAAACTAGCTGTAGACTTTGGGTTTCTCCCTCTGTTCTTCTCATCCTCCTGGACTGTCAGTTACGGTTGTTTTCATCTTGTCTTCTGTGCATAAGTAGAAGTTTGTTAGAAATTCGATTGTTTTTTTGACTAAGACTGATTTAACACAATATGAGTAAACATGGACCTTCAAAAGTAAATAGCATCTCAGACAAAAGGAAAGGAATTACATTTCTCTCAATTGGATGTTTTTTAAAGTATATCGGGATAGAGGTGTACATAGAGCAGCATGGAAGAAAGTACAGACATTCCTGTGAGATAAAGGACATTTCGAAGCTGGTGTCACTGACAGAGCAGAAAGGAGACTAGGCCAAAGATATAGGCAGATGCTTCATGATTAAAAACAAGAATGAGACGTTTTAACTTCATATGTGATCAATGGTCTGCAAATCAAGTGATTCAAATTCATTTAAACCAATGAAATACTCAATTGACTTTAGTAGGAATTAGATCATGTCCATAAAGAGGAGGAGTGACGTGGCTTAAGTGATGAGTGAGTGATTAAGTGATCAGCATTTTGGATGGACTGAGCGACAGGCGCTGACTTTCCTGAGGTTGCTACACCCCTGCTTTTCCCTGAGTCCCCTCCCCCACTGTGCCCCCTCCTGCAAGACCCTGCCCTCACTCCACCTCTTCCTGATCCCACTCCACCCTCTCTCCAAGTCCCCCACTGCTCTCTGCCCTTCCCCAAGCCCCTCCCTGAGCCACCAATCAGCTGTTTGGCAGCAACGCCTTCCCCATCAGCTGTTCGGTGCGGGTGCCCTCTCCATCAGCTGATGAGCAGGGGAGGGGAACAGCTGTGGCCAGTGGGTGCTGAGCACCCACAATTTTTTTTCTGTTGGTGCTCCAGACTCGGAGCACCCACAGAGTTGGTGCCTATGGACTGGGGAGAAGTGCAGTTAAGTGTGAGGAAGATCCAAGAGGAGGAGATTGCAGTGGGAGATGGCTGTGTTGTGGCAGGAAGGGGGTGGCTTTTTGAAATATTGTAAAGTAAGTAACCACACCTGCAGGCCAGGATGTGGGGAGGAGTCCATAATGACCCCAAAGTATTCCTGCTGTTATCCCTTAATCTCCTCTTCATCTTCCAAAGGAAAAGGGAATGAAGGAGGCCTGTAGCAGGAAGCTCCCTTTCCCCTTTGTTGGAAAATAATAATACAGAATAGGAGATTTTTTTAATCTCTCCTTTGAAAAGTCTTAAAATCTTCTAAGAAGCAAGGAATTGCAATGGATATTTCAAAATTGTTCAGAGAAGAACCCCAAGCCTCTCTCCGTTTTTATTTGTTTTCAACCTCACTACAGGCACTCCAGTTGGTCCAGACTAAATGACTGCATTTGTAGAAGTGGGAAGATGCCACCAGACAGCTGTGTACACATGTACTTTCACTTGCCTCGTTATGGACCTGTTGGAGACATGAACATCTTTTGGATACATTCCTTCTCTTGTCTTTATTCACTTCCCCATTTGCATCTGATCACATCAAGATGCATAACCACCTCACACCCAGATGTAAAATGACAGCCATCAAAACTGGTGAGCGCTCCTTCCCTCTTTGACTTACTTCACCTAAGTTAAAACCAAGCCCTTTTAAATACAATAATTTAAAGCAAAATAAATTCACATACAAAAATGATGTTAAATAAATGAATCGATCACAAAACCACAAAAAGCAGGAAAGTCAGAGCCAAGCATCAAAATTCAGCCTTAGTTCTTGTTTTTTAAATGCATAGAGTAGGTATTGTGAATAATACAGTTGTCTATCATGGAGCATCAGAAAAGAAAGTAATCTTATGCACCATAGGACCATTAGGCTGTTAGTGTGCTGAGACCACTGCCATCCATGCTGAACAATATTGTCTCATTGTTTCCTTGTAGTCCCCTGTCACTGTCTATCTCTTGTCTTATACTTAGATTGTAAGCCCCTAGGGGAAGGGATTGTCTTTTTGTTCTATGTCTGTACAGAGCCTACCACAGTGGGGTCCTGGTCCATGACTATTGTTCATAGGCACATGGTAACACTGATAATAAATAATAATGACAATAAAAATAGAAGTTGCAA
This sequence comes from Emys orbicularis, assembly GCF_028017835.1. Taxonomy (NCBI): domain Eukaryota; kingdom Metazoa; phylum Chordata; order Testudines; family Emydidae; genus Emys; species Emys orbicularis. Next base: position 88,744,617 of record NC_088687.1, on the reverse strand, counting down.
TACCAAAAACAAGCAGGGTAAATAGTTGTGTCCTAACTCTAAATCCCTTTGGTTGCAGGCACTTAAAGGAGACTTGTAAAATATTGGAGGAGCAGATTCTGCTCACAGCTAAATCAGTGCAAATCCAGAGTAAATATACTGATTTCAGTAGAATTACTAGGGATTTACACTGCAGGACAGAGGAGAGTTTTACCCATAGTCCTTGGTTGTCTGATTGGAATACTGCAACTCACATATCTCCACAACTTCAAAGAGTAGGTCAAAATTCTGCTCTACAATTTTGTGAGACTTGTGAGAGTCCCACAGATGGCAACTTGAAGAACTGGCTCATGGTAGAAAAAGCAGAATAGTAGATTCCAGATTATGCTCTGAGTGACTTTCCATGGAACTACATTAAAGTGTAAAACACAGAGATGCTTTCCGTGGTAAGAACTATACTGTGGTGGCAGCCTGTGTTTGTTACAAGAACCATGACTCATGGAAATAGTTGCACTACACAAAGGAGAGCACACATGCTGTTCCTTTAAAGGAAGAGAATGTGTTCTTGGTTAGTGCATGCTCCCAACAGTCATTTATGTGCTGACTGCTTAGATGACTAGTTACATCACCAAACCATCTTAGAACAGTGGTATATGGCTGGTGCAAAAGCCAGTCTCCTTCCCAAGTACGCTCTTGAATGCTAGGTTTGAATTTTGTGCCACTTCTGCTGCTGCTACAGAGGGAGGGCTGGTGGTTTCTCCCTATGCCTTCTTCTCCAAGCAGGGCACTCATGAGGCACAAGGCAGAGTTCAGTGAACTAATACTATTCATGACCTAAAAATCATGCACACCCATTTAACATGGAGGCTTAAACATGAACTTAATCGAATTAACAATATTTATCCTAAGTCCTTAGAACTTGATTCATTCAGTACCTAAAAGTACATTATCGCCAGCTAAATGTGTTCATAGAGTGATTTCTGAGAATTTTGTGTAATAGAAGTTAATTTGTTTATGGTAACTGTTACATTAAAGATATAAGAATATTCATGTTTTCTTTGAATGCAGACTCACCAAAGAATTAGGCAAAAAGATTAATATTTGTAAGTATATTGAAAATAGCCACAGTTTCTAATGTGTATCAACATATTACAATGTATTGTCTCGCCTTCTGTACCTGATCTCTCACAATTATAATCATCTAGGATTACCATTAAACATGTGCATGTTTTTAAAGGAGGCTAATCTTACTTCAGTTTGAACTAGATAGGGTTGGACATTAAAGTCTGCCTGAATAAATAGTCCATTTCCTATTAGGTCTCAGGCAAGCTACCTGTCCTTACTGACTCTGATTTTGCAGCTGTCATCTTTCCCAGCATTTGGCCAATGAAGGAATCTTTTGTTCTACTGATAAGTGGCACATTGTTCACTACTCAGGTGCCCAGAACAAAAAGTATAAGGCAATACAATGAGCTTCTCTCCAGTCTGGTTTAAAAAAAAAACACTTGCTTTACTTGAGATTTTTCACTGAATGAAACTTTCCTTGTTCATTCTAAAGAAAATTTAAGATCTTGCTATACATTACAAGAGGTTTCAAAAATATCAGGGAGGTACTTTAAAAGGGTTGAACATGAACATAGTCTTTTTACTAATATAATTATTATAGTAAATTGGCCATTTTCTATACCGTTGTGTGAGTTATTCTCATGATCTGTTTATTTCACTGGCTATTTCCAGTTGATTTACAGAAAGTTTGCAATTATTTTTCAATCTACTCCTTTATATTTTGGTCACTAACCTGACAAACTGTTGCTATCTTGGTGAATAGTATGTTGTTTCTATCTTATTTTCAAAAGGATATATATATAGTCCTTTGTCATTATTTTAGCTTAACATATATGCACTTTAAAAATTCACAGCCATATGAGGAGGGAGTCCCTCACCTGGCCCAGTCCCTGAACACTGCTATGGCATTGTGAAAGGATCAGGAAAACCCCTTAGCTGACAGCAGAAGGTCCCTGGTGCAGGTACTGCCATAAGGCTACTTTACCGGCCTGAAACAGGACCCCTCACAAACTCTGGGTTAGAGGGCATACTAGAGCGGGGAGTGTAGGTGGGAGGGGCATGTAGAAGAGTTATGGGGGGTGGGCACCACTTCACACAGTACTGCAGAGATTCAGGATGAAGCAACCACCATAAGCAGCCAGAGACAGGCTGCCTACAGTTTGCCAAGGGCAGTACCAGCCTCAGAACAACCCAGAAACTGGAGGACATGAAGGTGACTTAAAGCACCCAAGACTTCAATACTTTTAATGAGTAACCAATAATACTGCCATGGTCCCAAGAGAGTAAGTAGGATGAAGTGAATAATACTCAATCAATACTTTATCTGACATTTTTAGCTTTTTTCTGATTCATGATAGCAACTTTCACAAATTTGTTATTCAAAATTATTAGATGAATTTTGTTATTTATGGATTGACCACCAAGGGTCCATCTCCTTATTGCCCTGTGCCTCGTGTAGTCATTTACACTAGTGCGAAGTGGGTGTAAAGCACTGCCAAATCAGTTTTTATACACATTTTGCACTAGAATAAATGACTATTCAAGATGCAGGGCAATAGGGAATCAAGTCCAGAGTATACTATGAATAGTCACTTTTTGGATTATGTTAGTTGGGGTGGGTCACACTAGTTATATGGAACTGTAGGCAAACACTCGTACTTATGTATTTAAAATTTGGTTTCCATTCATTCAACTTTGAAATTGCTTTCTGTGAGTATTTATGTAAGTGAAACTCAATCATGAAGCAATTTTACCATAGTTCTAGTGTGAGCTGATAAATATATTGGGCCCAGTTCTTGGTTCTGCTCTTCTGGTGCAAAGTAGCTAGAAACCCAGCCCATACTCTTTGGCACCTCAAACCTAGTAGTGGAGAATGCCCTCTCTGGCCCATTTCTCTATTAAACAGCAATTAAACATTAGCCTTTTGATTCTCCCAGTCAGTGTTCACTCCCACCTACATCACTGGGAGATCCTCTGCATTGTCCCCCTGTTGTCCTGTTCTAACCATTGCCTCATGCGTACTGCTTGCAGGCTTCTCATCCTGAATCATGGTGATGACACAGCTACAACATGCTTTGATGCTTGGTTCTCAGCATTTCACTACGCCGTCTTGTTCCAGCACCCAGACATTTTGTTGCTGGATTGCCTTCCTTCTGACCTATGATCCTCAGAGTCACTCCTGCTGCAGGGGAAAATTGTTAATCTGCTGCTCAGAAGTTTTATTATACTGATAAAAGGATTTATTATTATTTATCATTTTTATTTTTGTACAAATAACTAACTTATGGAATTCATTGTCATAAGATATCATGGAGGGCAAGTGCTCAGTCAGATTTAAGAAAAGATTGAAAGTTTATGTGGCTAACAAAAATATCTACAGTTAAATTAGGCAGGAAAAGATAGCTAGGAAGTAAGCTCTCATACTTCAGGACAAAAGCCAGCTATCAACTAATGATAATTAGGAAGGAACTTCCATTATGGGCAGGTTATTCCATAATTATCCACTGTGTGTTTCTTGCTCAATCCCCCACAACGGGCGGAAGAAGATGCTCCTGACAGAAGGAACAATGTCTTATAAGTAACTTATCTTTCTCTCCTGAGCTGATGCACATGAGTGCTGTCTATGGGATGAAATGGGACCTGAGAGACTCTGGTTTTGCAGGGCACTGTTTCAGCTGAAAAAAGTTCAAACTTGGTGACAAAGATCTGAATCCGAGAGGTATTTGTAAAGACAGAGAGTGGGGGAATAGTCTTCCACTAGTTAGCAGAATAAAATGATATTACCTGGTGTTACTTTGCAAACCAAATGGATGGCACAGATTTTCAAAAGAACAATTTTTTTTCTTGTAATTATGGGTACTTCCTTCTGAGCTGTAACTATTATTCCTCAGGAGTACTATAGGCCTGCAGTTACAATATGGGCTTTGACTTTCTAACAGGATGGTGGGCTCCAAGACACTGCACAAGGATGCTTGGATTCTCTATTCAATCACCCTGGTGTCAGGTGCTTTAATTTTGTCAAAAGATACAGGATAATTAATGCTGAGTCATAATGACAGATGCATCCAGCAGGTTATAAAAGAGGTTAGAATGACTCCTCTACACAGTGAAAATAACCCTATGAACAACTCAGATTGTGGAGAAAGTGTAGGCTGGAGCTGTTGCTGTTTGTGGATATGTTACCAGTAAATCCCAAGCCCCAGGAAATAGGTAAATTTGGACCTTATCTTGACTGTGTGTACTTTGCTGGAGTTCCACCTGCATTAGACCATTCTTATAACCTAGGAAACTTCTACCAATACAACGATGAGGAAACATAGATCTCACTATGATTTCAGTCTTTGTGTAAATATCACTGGTCCATACAATAAAAATCCCACATATCACCATAAGAAATAATAGAATAAAAGAAGGGCTAGATACACAATATTTGGATCTTGATCAAGATTTCTAGGTCAATCCCAAATTTGGTGTATTTGGATCTGGCAGATGGGCACAGTTCTAATGATAATATTGAGCAACTATATCAGCCAGTTCCTCATACTTTCCAATGATGTACTAACTAAAAACCACAGAACTGTCCTTTCCAAACAGGATTCTATAATTTTTTGCAGTCTAGGAGGGCATTTGTAAGGGAAATGAAAATATACTTTTGTTTTGGCTTCCATTATGGCCAACAATGCTCAATGTTCTTTGAGCCCAACCATTCCTAATCTGGTTTAACGGGAAATCTAGTTAATTTAATCCTTCAACTTTCATGAGCACTAAAATCAGTCTCCTGATATAGGATGGGTTTCAAAAACAAAAGAGACACTGAAATGCTTTTGAGTTTCAGACCACCTTGCAAGCTGCCTTGCTTTGTGCAGAGTAATATATGTATGTCTATAGAAGATTTACAATTGTCAATAAAGGACTTTCAAGGTTAACAACTTTTTTGTAACCCCATCAACTTGTAATTTGCCTCTATTTCAAATGTTGGCAGGTAAATTTTGTGCATCTCGACAGTTAAGCACTACCTAGGCTTTAACTTAAGCTGATGTATTTTCTAAATGGCTAACCAGTCATTCTTTGATCTCAGTAAGGTTCTGTCAGGTAGAAGTCATGTTAAATCCCTGAATTTCTCCGGGCTCTTTTTAGCTTCTGAATAACATCACAGGTAACTGTGCACACCTATCTCCTACATTTTACTGTTTCAGAAAAATACCTGGAGAGTTAAAGGTCAACTGGGTGTGGGCTAGTAGGCAGCCAAATATATGATGCATTTCACCCTGTGTAATTTAACACTTGTCACAAAGGAAATGTTAACTCTTTTAGCAAAGTATAAAAATGTATGTGAAAATGCAGCCTTGGCTGGCAAATGCCCAAAGAAAGGGTGTCAGCATTTTACTATTACAATACAATGCAAAGTAAACTTCTTCCTTTATTTTTTTTCAAAAGTGAAGGTATACAAACTATACCAGTGAAACCAGTAAGAGATACTGGTTAGAGATAATGGGGTCATCAATTTAGGATATGATCCTGTTCCTTGATCATTACACCATCTAGGTGAAGTTAAAAGGAGAGCATTGAACAGCTAGTGGACAAACTTTCAAATTATAGTATGAAAACTACTTTATTATTATTGTACCCAAGGAAATATTCTCAAAAAAACTATACAGATCTCTCTTTTTAAAAAATCCACTGCTCTGTAGCCATTAGACGTTAGAAAGTTCACCAAAAATCTCCAGTTTCACTTGTGGTTAGTTTTGTGCAGTATACTGTGGTACAGTATACCATTTTGTGTCCAAAGGGGCTATATATCCACACAGAATTCAGAGGATTTGCAGGAGGTACATGTGTGTGGTCAGTGACATCAGAGGGTCTTTGAGATGATTGTCTGGATTTGATAAGGACTGATTGCTCTATACCTCCAATTTCCTTTGTGTAGATGGGTTAAATTCAGTTTTTAAATTATTCATCTATCTGGGTTTGGTTCCTCCAGATGATGAATATGGCCTCAAATCTGCAATGCAACATGTGCACACAAGAATTGATCAAGGGGACTCTATTTGGGCAAAGGTATTGAGGATCTCATTTCAGGATTGTGGCCTGAGTGCACTATGGATAATCTTTCGAGTTTTACACAAAACTCCACTCTTTGCATTTACAAGATTAGCTGTTTGATGGGTGAACTCCTAATGTTTTATTTGAACAGACCCCCATGTCAATCCTCAAGAAACTAGTCTCCTCCCTCTCTGTTACTATCCATGTCTGCTCAACTTTTTGATGGTCCCATTCCAGGCTTGCTCCCTACCCTGAATAGCAGGATAATTAGGGGGAGGTGCTAGATACCATTATTACTAGGCCATACTAGATCAGACCACATGGACCTATCTATCCATTATCCTTTCACTGACAGTGGCCAGTACCAGCTGCTTCAGAAGAAAATGTGAGAAAACCTGTAGTGGGCAGCTATGGAATAACCTGTATCAGAGAAAGTATTTTTCTAAACCCCAGTAGTGCAAGGTTGGCTTATTCCCTGAAGGTTGAGGGATTATATCCCTTCCAAAACTATTATTTATAAATAATTTATCGGAAAAATTACTGAAAATTAATGGAAATGTCAGCAAACTTAGTCGACTGTTGGAACACACAGTGCTGATATTTTTATGTGTGTGGGGGGTAGGAGTGAAAATCACATGTAATCTACGCAAAACTGGTACCATAGTCTCTAATCTGAATTGTTTTAAATGTTGGCCTATTTCTTTTTTAATGGATACTTAGATCATAATGATTTTGGAATACAAAGTGTATTCTGCTTATTTTATTCCAAACAGTATATTGTTTTAAAATATATTTTGTTTTTTATAAAATAGAGTAAACACTCAGGTTATATCTATGGTTAAATCTTATGGAATTATGTACCATATACATATGTATTAGATCCCAGCTTGTGGTGGGGGGTTCTGTCTGACAAATGATTAAATACTTCATTTTAAGAAATTGTTACAATCAATATATCAATACTTTTTCAGCAATCCTAGGATTTACCTCCCTTGGAATCCGTGGTAATGATACTAACAGCTCAGATACAAAATACGTTAACTGTTGACCTTTGATGTTTGATCCCTATTAACATACTAAGGCTTGGTCCACACTGGGGCGGGGGATCGATCTAGGAAACGCAACTTCAGCTATGAGAATAGCGTAGCTGAAGTCGACGTTTCCTAGATCGAGCTAAGTTTACTTACTGCGGGTCCACGCGGCGCAGGCAAGCTCCCCCGTCGACAGTGCTTCCTCCTCTTGGTGAGCAGGAGTTCCGCAGTCGACGGAGGAGCGCTTCTGGGATCGATTTATCGCGTCCAGATGAGACGCGATAAATCGATCCCAGAAGATCGATCTCTACCCGCCGAATCAGGCGGGTAGTGTGGACCTAGCCTAAGACAGTCTCTAATTAAGTGCAGATCACCTATCACATCTGATTCCCATGTTGCAAATCTGTGGGAATTCATAGATTTGTAATAATTACTGCAATGATCTATGTGCCTGTTCCAATCAATATTTTCACCTCTGCCTCCAGAGTAATGTGCCTGTAGGAATTACTTATTGACCTGTTTAGCAGAATAGCAAGACCCACAGTGGGAACTCTGTGCTCAGTAATTCTGCGGAATTCATAAATTAAAAAGAAAACAGAGATCATCTATAGTTGAATTTTCACACCAAGTATATATGTAATAATGCAGTTCATTTTTCCATAGCATCTTTCATACAAGAGTTTTCCAAAACATTTCACAGCCAATATTACTATGTAAATTAAACAGGGTAGGTTATGATGTAGCATCTGTAAAGAACCTATGATAGGATGGAATAAATACAGAAATAGTACTTCATGGGCTAAAATCAGAGCTGATGTCCATGAGCACAACTCTTCTGAACATTGCAAATGTTCTGTGATGTGATGCTATTAAGCATGATGGAGATAATACTGAAGTCTATGAAGTTGTGCCTGCTTACATCAGTGGTGAATATAGTCCTGTGTTTCTTAAAGCATTGAAAACTATGTGCAACATTAGTGTTTCTGGGGATATAAAGGTTGTTTCTTCCTTTATGAAGCAATGGTATTTGCTTCATAGTTCAGGTTACAACTGAGTTTCCATTATAAACTTTATTTTATCATCCCTATCCAAAAATCCACGCACAGACACAAAAAGATATTCTGGCCTCAAGATTGGTAGGCTATATTCAGAGCTGAAATCTAATTATTCTACAAAAATTGACAGTCAAACTTAACTCTGCACTCCCTGGATTTCTAAACACATGAGGTTTATTTGCTTGTTTGTTTGTTTTAAATTAACCTTGTTGAATGGTAATATGCATGCAACATACTGACATGTGCTTGCAACCTTAACTTCACTATAAGATTTTTTTGGTACAGAAATTCCTATATACTCATTAAAAAGCTGCCAAATTTTGGCCTTAACCTGCACTAATTGAAATTGATAGGTATTTTCCCAGAAAGTAAAGAAGGTTACTTATACTCCAGACATTTATTTTATTGATCTTTCATACCCCCAGGATGGTAAAAGGGCTTTTATAGAAAGACCGCTGACAATTGTGAGTTTTTAAATGAATACTTTATTTTACACTGTGAATGAGGGAGAGAACTTAAATTAATTTTCTATACACTGAAGTGATTTACACAAAACACAATATTTTACTCTCTTTTTGCTTCATTTATTTATTTATAGCACCTTAATACAAATTAAGAAAATGGGAGGGCAATGGCCTATTGAGCACTCATGGCTATATTTTCTATCCCTATCTGACTATCCTAGGCATAAAGTTTTAGGGCTGGAATGTGGGGTGTGGCCTTTGCGGACTTGGTGCACCTCAGGAGCTAGAACACAAAGATGGTTTTATGCCACTGTTCATCTCCCCAATCCTAGGGCAGCCAGCTGCCCACAGCCCCATAAGACTGTTCAAGTAGTCTGGAAAGTAAGGACATTTGCGCCCCTACACACTTTTACATGGCCATGCCCATCTGCTCCAGAAGTAAGGGGAGTGGCCGACATAACCTCATCTACACCACCAGAGGTCTCTTTCGTGCTAAGGGAATCCTCCACTGGCCCTTTAAGTAGTTTAAAGTCTGCTGTGTGTTGCTCCAGCAAGTGAGCCCAGCGATATGGCTCATAGCAGAACACTGACTTTGCACTTGGACTAAAACATTCTTATATGAGTTATTTGAAGATTTTTGGTGTGGTTAGTAGCTAGAAGGTTCATTTTCTAAGCTAGAGTGCATACACCTAGCTTGGAATAGAGACTTGTAAACAACCTGCAAATAAAAAACAACAGAAATCCTATTTGCTGCTGCCATGTGTGTGGCTGGCCCCTGCTAAGCAGTCTATAAAAGAATAATATTATTAAAACTCTGGGCAAAAAGGCTACTTAACTGAACTTCTTTGGTCTAATTCCTTGCCCCAGAGGAGTTTCTTTGTTGCTGTGATGTAAATAATAACAACAACAACAATAATAATAATAATAATTAATATTAAAAACACAATTCTGATGCATTGCAGCACAGCAGACCAGTGGGACAATGTGGAGGTGATTTTCTTAAGAGGTTACTTTGGAATTGGTTTATATGCTAAGTGCCCTGATAGCCTATGGTAGTTAGAAAAGAGATTGATTATTAATTGCTGCAGTATATGGATTTTTTTTAAATGATTAGCTCACCTGAAGATTTTACACAAGCTTCATTTTTATCAGTTTTCAACACTGTCTGTTTCCTTAAGGTTTTTTCCCAGTTTTCATCTGTAAGAAGCCATCATGTGTCAGTCAGGTAAGTTTTCCCGTATACAATGGAAGGTTTTATTCACCATGGTGACGGATGGCTCAAGACTCAGAGGCCACTCCAACACACAAATCATGTGTAGAATTAGTAAGCTCACAAAAGAAAAGCACATAACTTCACACATGCATACACATTTTTTTCCCCAATGATTTGAATAGATACAGTGCACTTTTGTTATTACAAATACTTTACAAAAGTTCTTAGAGATGATGGAGAGGCATGCTTTTTCATTTTTAAACAAGTTAAAAGGTGGTAGAAATGTTCAGAGTGTATAAATGTAAGTTGGAAGGCCAAATTCTCAATTTGTGGGTAGCTCCAATGAAATCAAGAGAGCTGTGTCGTATTCTACCATCTGAGGCTGCGATCCATGATATTTACATTCCCCTGTACTATAAACTGTAGAGGAAATTGCAGCCAGTATCACAGCTTCATGCTGTTTTACAAGCTGAGAACCTGTTCCTGACCCCATAGTCATGATAAACTGGAGTTATTCATTTTCTCATGTTGTTATTGCAAAATACAATAAAAGATTGTTTTACATTTAAACATTTATATATTTTGACTGGTTTTGAAAAATGCCAGGATCCTGCAGGTGCAAAGTGAATCATGTCCCTTATATATTTCATGTGAAAAATCTATTGTTTTAACCAAAGTGGCCTATTTCAGTGTTAATCGAATACATCTCTCATAACCTATTTCACTGATCTCACCTGACCCAAAATGCCCATACTCATATCCATCAGTGAGGCAGCTTTCAAGTAATTTTCATCCTATTCAGAGACAGAACCAAATTAATTTTTCAGTAAAGTATACAGAATTCACTATTGTGTATTATCAGTGTGACTGCAAGCTAATTACATCTTTCCATACTTGTCTACCCTGTTGGGAAAAATGTTAAAGAAGGGATTTCAAACATCCTGTATTGCATTTAGTAATCTCAGAAAGATACCTACTGAGCATTAAGTAAATCACTGATGTGCCATCCAATATTACCACTGTACTTTTTACAAGGAGACACAATAAATATACTCAGGAAATACTATGAATATAGTAGGTGTTTAATTCTACAATTGTTCAGTGCTTCCATTATTCATGTGGTTGAAAATGTCTCTTTCTCTCTCTCGCTCTCTTTCTCTCTCTCTCTCTCTCACACACACACACACACACCCCTTCCCACTCCAGTACAATGTAGATTTATATAGAGGGTTTAAAAAAAATCACTAACATAGGGCAAAATTCTACTATTTGATCCACGAGGATTTTACTCCAGTGTCTCTTCTCCCCTCTATGTGCAGATATTTCATTTATGTAAACAGGATTCAGTGCATGTTGGGTTGGGGAATATCCATGCAGATAGTAGGCCAATTCTTTTCTTTATGATGGATATTGATAATATTGCACGTGTCCACAGGGAGGTCACATTCAAAAATACTATTGGCCTTTCAACAGGAGCCCCACACCTGCATCTGAAGACAGAATTTTCTCCATACCAAAAGTCAAATACATCTCTGCTAAAATTATAACAGGTCGTGTGTTTTAAGAAGGGTATATTAAATGCATATAAAATACTCTCCATTTGCAAACTGATTTTACAGCTTTATTTTATTTAGAATATTTTCCCTTTTTCTTTAATTGTTTAAATGAAAGAATGAAAGAATAAACTTGATGTATACTTCAGATCTCTTGGAATAAGAAATGTTTGTGCTGTCATGGAATGCTGTGCTAGTCAAAACTGTTGCCATGGTTTGCTTTCTGTGCACTAAGGGTCGAACAATTTCCTCTTTTTATCTTTTGGATGACAAACAGATTTAAAATAAGAACTCATTCCCAACAGATCAAAATGAATTGCACTGATTCAGTTAACGTAATGCATTTTTTTAAGAAAGCCATTCACTCTTACCAAACACAAAGAAAAGGTATCAGAGATAATTCAGCCCTTTCGCATCCATCTGGAATCATTGACTTAAAAGGAGTTACACAGGTGTAAGTCAGGCCAGAATTCCACTGACAGGCATTGCCAGATAACACTGTTCTCAGATATTAAAATATTGCAGTTCTCTACACAGCCTCCAGATGTAAGAATTTTCACAGGATGTCACTTTTAAACAATATCAGGCTCTTTCACCACTGCTATTGTAAACCTACACAATTACATATTAGTAGGTTCAAGTTTTTTGGTGATTCACACCCTGTGCAAACCTGATGACTTCAAAAGAATTGTACAGAGCTTATATCAGCATAAAAATTGGCTCCTTGCCTATAAAGAAACCACTAATTTCAGGGCAGTTAGAGTTGAATTTAGCCAAAGCCTGTTTGGTTGGTGTCTTTTATCAAAAGTAAAGAAAAGTTTTCAATCAAAGAAATCTCCTGCATCCACAAGATCAATAACATTCACATACTATTGCTTTTAAATCAAGAAACAAATAACTCAGTTGCTTCTCCAAGAATGTATTTATTCATAGTTTGCAGATGTGTAGTACCTTCCATCTAAGAACCCAAAACTCTTTACAGATTTTACCATACTTAGTCTCACAGCACTCCTAGGAGGTAGGTAAATATTGTCATCAGCATTTTATAGATGTGGAAACTGAGGCACATAGGTAAGGCCAACATTTTTTTAAAAGTTTCACATGCCTCTATTTTGGGGTGAACCAAAAATTTCAACTGAACTAACAAAACAAAAACCAATTATTCGCTCAGCTCTCCTATAGAGGAACTAGAAAGTTCCGTGCCCCTATTTCATCTAAGTGTGTGGCTGATGCTTGCACTTTTCCATACACACATTGCACACCTATGCAAGGTCAGTCATAATATGGCCCACAGTATTTAACTACTGGGCCTCTTAATTATAATGGGGCAGTTTTGTGACTGCTCAGTTGTAGCATTTGCTGTAGCAGAAACGATATTATATTCGAAGAACAATTAGAGCTTTATGACTTTAAAGAATCTGTATAAATATAGGATACATCTAGCTTTTTTTTAAAAACAGAGATCAAACTGCAAAAGCTAGATGTCAGGTTAACTCATTCTGGTTCAGACAAGTATCACATAATTGGAGGAGCTGTTTGCATCTTGATATTATTGAAAATATTTCCCTTTTTGTACTACCTAATAGGAGAACTTGTCAATAAATCTTCTTTTATGGGATCTATTTGTTCATTCTTCCCATGAGCATACTGAAAGAATTTATACAAATACTCAAGACAAGTCTGCATCAATGATGAAAACAATTTACAGGAAAAGTGGCCTGTAATACCTCAACTCTGTATAAAAAATTGTAATAAGAGGGTAACACTGTAGATCTGGAGGAGAAGTCAGAGACAGAGATGGAAACACAGGCATTGGCATCAATCACAGCTCAAAGGGTCAGATTCTGATACCCATATGCAGGTCAAATAGCCATTGAAATGAATGGGACTACCTGTAAAGTAAGGTGTTACTCCACACAAGTAGGCATACCAGAATCTGGCCCCTATTTAGTACATTCCTGGGAATGATTCAGCACTCAGTAGTCTCCCGAGAATCACAAAGTTTTGGTTTTAGGCTATTTTTTACAACTATAAGACTTTATTTATTGTTTTCATTTACAGTTTTTCCACAGAAAGGAAAGTTTACTTCTAGCAAAAAGGTGTGCATATGTGCACACGTCCACACATGTGCTTGATACCTTTTTTGGAAGGCAACTGTACAAGTAGATGTTCCTAAAGGTAAATATATATTTTTTCTGCTACCTATGGTTGAAGACAGAAAGAGTATGAAGTAACTGACAGGCCTATCTAGCTCTACCCTTTTCAGTTAGAAGAAACTTTACTTTTTTTGATGGATCACTTGTGTAACAATTAGCCTCCTTTCCCCCTCGGCCTGCTCTACAGAGGGCTGCAAGTAAAAATGAGTCAGTCCAAGTTTCTTTTCTTTTAATTTGAAATATGGCCCTGTGCTGTGCAAAAACTCTTGAGGGAAGAAAATAGAGCCGTCTGTGAAAAGAAAAGGGCTGTGTTTCAGGCCAGACAGTTTATCTGATTAAGGAAAGAGAAGGTTGCTTATAGTTAGAGAGTAACTGCCCAGCATAGTACAGTAGGGTCCCGAAACAAGATTTCGGCAGCTCTGCAACTTGCCTTACAACAGTTGAGAAATAAAGAGAATGTTTCAAGTCCCTTGATGCTATTATTGATTCATGATGGCAGTTATTTTGCACTTTGTTTGGCCCAGTTTCATACAATATACTATAAACAAAGAGTCAGCTAGAGCCAACTGGAGCTGGCAATAGCTGCATGAGATGCAGTTGTGGTAACTCATCCACACAATGAAGCCAACTTTGAGGGCATTAAAGGAAGATCGTGTGTGTTTTGGCAGATGTAGGAGAACTATGGGAGAATAGCTACACAAATCTAAGTCAGAAAGGTATTGTACAATGTGCATTAAAATAGGCAAACTTCAAAATAAACACATAGGACCAAATTCTGCTCAGTTACACCAGGGCATCCGCATTGACTTATCTGGAGCTGCACAAGGTTAAGCGACAGCAGAATTTTTCCCAAGAGCTAAATTCATCCACTGATTTAAATGGCATTCCTCCAGAGCTGTATTTGGTCCCTTAAGCCAAGTTCCGCACTCAGTTACAACCCCACAGTCCTACTGAAATCAATGGGATCACAAGGTGCAAATGAAGGTTGAATCTGACCCATTAGAGACACAGAAGCCAATGCTTTGTTAATCACCAAGAATGCAATAGGGGAAAATACATAATCCATTTAATTCCTTGGGTCTAGGAGTCAAATTTTTATGGCACAGAGCTCCCCAGCAGTAGTGGGTGAGCTGACATTAAGGATTACAGCAGAAAGATTCAATATTTGCACACAAGTTCAAGGATGTTGTGTAATAAAGAAAGGAAGACTATGCTGCAGTGTGACAAGTACAGCCTTATTTTTTCTTGTCCACATTCACAGTTATTTAAGACAACGGTGTTGAAAGTTTAGAAAGAAAAACTTCTCGACTCAAGGCATGTCATATTGTCCCTTTATCCTATCTTAACCCTTACCTACAGAGACATTTACAAATGTATACAAGTTCCTCTAAATGGATTTAGTATGATTCAATATTTAAGAAGTTAGTACGGTCTTCAGCAACTTCACACTTCAAAACAACAAATGTGTAAGATTAGGTCAGTTCCATGACACAGAAAATTATTAGTTAAATAGATGATAGGGTTTTATTTGCTCACTCCTCAGTGCTTTGGGGAAATGTTAAATATTAACAAGGTCCTTAAAGTTGTGAACTTTATCCTTCTCCCTTCCGTTAGAACTGCTGACACCTAAGTAGAAGTAATTAAAGCTGGTCAAATTACGCAATAGTGAATCATACCGGCTGCAAATTTAGCCTTTTTCTCCTATTCATAAATCATTCACAAACTGATCCTGATTTCTAATCTATCTGATACCCAGACCTGTTAGCTAAATACTTTGGCTGAACAATTTTTCAGCCTATGCATTTTTCACAAACTATTCTCTATTCATGGTGTGTGATTCATGGTGTTTTGGCTTGAAAAGGAGCTGTTCCACAAATATTCATGCAAATAAAATCCAATCACACAATTGTTTGTGATAGCAAACAACAAGGGATCATGAAAATAGTCAAATAAAACAGCAGTTTTGAATCGGAATGAAGGTCTGAGTACTGTTCTTCAGTAATTAGCTAGTTCTAATAGCCACCGATCTCTGTAACATTTTGATCAGAATAGCCCAGTTGTCCTCTTTATTATTTCTTTGTAGTGTCAGACCAATCCCAGCATCTTCATCATATAGACAGGTCCCAATGTGGCTGCATAAGGAGCTTTTTAGCGATCTAAAAACCAAAAGGGATATATACAGGAAATGGAAGGAGGGGCATATCACCAAAGAAATATACATGGAACAATATCAGGAAAACCAAGGCAAAAAATGAGTTACAGCTGGCAGGAATCTTAGAGACAACAAGAAGGGATTCTTCAAATATCTCAGACAAAAAAGAAAGATCAAGGACGGTATGGGCCTGCTGCTCAATGGAGAAGGTAATGGAAGATGACAGGAAGGCAGAGCTGCACAATGCTCATTTTGTTTCAGTTATCTCACAAAAAATAACAGAATCATAGGACTGGGAGGCGCCTCAAGAGGTCATCTAGCTCAGTCCCCTGCCCTCATGGTAGGACTAAGTATTATCTACACCATTCCTGACATGTGTTAGTCTTGCTCTTAAAAATCTCCTATGATGGAGATTCCACAACCTCCCTAAGCAGTTTATTCCAGTGCTAAACAACCCTGACAGTTTTTCCTAATTTCCAACCTAAACCACCCTTGCTGCAATTTAAGCCCATTGCTTCTTGTCCTGTCCTCAGACATTAAGGAGAACATTTTTTCTCCCTCCCCCTTGTAACAACCTTTTATGTACTTGAAAACTAGTATCATGTCCCCTCTCAGTCTTCTCTTCTCCAGACTAAACAAACCCAGTTTTTTCAATCTTCCCTCATAGGTCATGTTTTCTAGACCTTTCATCATTTTTGTTGCTCATGTCTGGACTTTCTCCAATTTGTCCATATGTTTGCAGAAATGTGGCGCCTAGAACTGGACACAATACTCCAGTTGAGGCCTAATCAGCGCAGAGTAGAACAAAAGAATTACTTCTTGTGTCTTGCTTACAACACTCCTGCTAATACATCCCAGAATGATGTTTGCTTTGTTTGCAATAGTGTTACAATGTTCACTCATATTTACCTTGTGATCCACTATGACCCCCAGAACCCTTCTGCAGTACTCCTCCCTAGGCAGTCATTTCCCATTTTTATGTGTGCAGCTGATTGTTCCTTGCTATGTGGAGTACTTTGCATTTGTCCTTATTGAATTTCATCCTATTTACTTTAGACCATTTCTCCAAATCATTTTGAATTTTAATCCTATCCTCCAAGGCACTTGCAACTCTTCCCAGCTTGGTATCGTCCACAAACTTTATAAGTGTACTCTCTATGCCATTATCTAAATTATTGATGAAGATATTGAACAGAACAGAATCCAGAACTGATCCCTGCATAAGAACAGCCATACTGGATCAGACCAAAGGTCCATCTAGCCCTGTATCCTGTCTTCTGACAGTGGCCAATGCCAGGTGCCCCAGAGGAAATGAACAGAACAGGTAATCATCAAGTGATCCATCCCCTGTCGCCCATTCCCAGCTTCTGGCCCCTATGGGACCCCATTTGATATGCCTTTCCAGCTTGACTGTGAACCACTGGTAACTTCTCTCTGGGAACAGTTTTCCAACCAGTTGTGCACTCACCTTATAGTACCAGCTAGGTTGTATTTCCCTAGTTTGTTTATGAGAAGGTCATGCGAAATAGTATCAAAAGCCTTACTAAAGTCAAGATATACCACATCTACTGCTTCCCCCTGAGCCACAAAGCTGGTTATCCTGTCAAAGAAAGCTTTTAGGTTGGTTTGACACGATTTGTTCTTGACAAATCCATGCTGATGGTTACTTATCCCCTTATTATTATTTGCAAATTGATTGCTTAATTATTTGCTCCATTATCTTTCCGGGAATTGAAGTTAAGCTGACTGGTCTGTAATTGCCCAGGTTATCCTTATTTCCCTTTTAATAGATGGGCACTCCTTAGTCAGCTCTTTAAGTATTCTAGGATGTATTTCATCAAGCCTTTGTGATTTGAAGATATCTAACTTCTCTAAGTAATTTTTAACTTGTTCTTTCCCTGTTTTAGCCCCTGATCCTACCTCATTTTCACTGGCATTCACTATGTTAGACGTCCAGTTGCTATTAAGCTTTTTGGTAAAAAGCTATTTTTTGTTGGCAGCACTTCTGCCATTTCCACATTTTCTGTTATTGTTTCCCACCCACATTGAGTAACAGGCCTCCCTGTTCTTGGTCTTCCTCTTCCTTCTAATGTATTTGCTTCTATGATCTTGGTTTACTTTCTTTAGCTTAGGACCATTGCTGACACAATGCAAGATCGCGGCCTGCCCGGACCCTAATTGTCACCCACACTCTCAATTTTGTAATTGAATGTGGCTTTGCGATTTTGACCTAGCCTGGCCCCATACTGATCTCTGACTCTTTGGCCCAGGTACTGAGCACCTCACTTTGTGTCCAGTGGCCACTGATGACCTGCCCTGACAGATTGCTCAGACCATCCTGAGGCTTCTACCTTCCACCAATCCATCAACAGATGATGGATGGGGTAAGGCCAGCTCCTATCCACTTTTCCCAGGGGGAATGAGCTGCCTGCTTGCAAATGGAAAACAGGCAAATGGGAAACAAAGTGTGGGCCCTGTGTGAGCAGCTGGTTCAGTCACAGAACCATGCCAGGCAACTCATGTCTTCAGTAGAAACCCTCTGAGAGCAACTTGTGTGTTCGCAAGGAGAGGCAGCTGCCCGGCGAGCTCAGGTAGAGCACCCCCTCCTATGCAGGGCCCCATGATGCCACCATACCCACCCACTGCCCCCGGGCCCATGGAACCACACTGTGAACCAATCCAGGTGGATCTAGGCCACAAATGTCAGACTCTGGAAGAAAAGGAATACCGTTGGCAATTTAACCTCTATTTCTACTGCAGAACATTGGGATATTTACTTGCTTCCTATCCATTCAGGCCATCATAAAACTTCCCTCACAGCCTGCCACTTTTACTACTGGCTCTGCATGAGGGCCAAAATTCAAACCTATGCGAGCTCTATGCCTGCACCAAGACACAGAGAACCAAACCCATTGGTACATTGTTACCCCTAGAAACACTCACAAAGTCGTGGACATCGATTTTGTTAGACTTCATCTTGGAACCCCCCGATTCTGACAATCACACTGTCATCATGATGGTCATGGACCATCTGCAGAAAATGGCCCACATCATACCCTGCAACTGTGATGTTACTGGCCAACTCTTGATAAGACATGTTATTTGTCTTCATGGGCTCCCAGATCACATGGGCTCAGACCGAGTCTTCCAATTCACCTCACTCTTCTGGCACAAAATCCTGCAATTTTTGGACATCCATACTTCTAACTCCACTGCATACGACCCCCAAACAGATGGGCAGACTGAGAAGGTGAACCAGGTACTGGAGCAGTATCTCAGATGATTCATTAACTATCACCAAAACAACTATACCATCTCTGACCACTTTCCACATTTTCCTACAACAATGCAGACCATGCCTCAATAGGATGGAGCCCCTTATTTGCAGATTAATGGTTGCGCCCCAATTCCATCCAACACTACCAGTAACCTCACTGAACCTAGGTGCCACCAACTTGGTCCAACAAATCCATCATATCAGAAGGAACTTAAAGACCATCTAAAGAATGTGAAGAGAGCTTACAAGTGGTATGCTGACCATGCCCCAGCCTTCTCCATGAGCCAGAAAGTCTGGCTGTCTTCAAAGCATCTTCATCCAGCAGACCCTCCTGCAAGCTGGACCACCAGTTTCTAGGACCTTTCCATATATGACAGCACATCAACTCAGTCACTTTCAAATTACAGCTTCTCCGATTCCTCATGATTCACACCATATTCCGTATGTCCCACTCCCTCCTAAAACCTTACACTGAACACCCCTTCCCTGGACAAATCACTTCTCCACCTCCATCACTCAAAGTCTGGGACCATGAAGAATATGAAGGTGCACACCATCCTCGATTCCAAATGCCCCCGAGGACATTTGTACTACCTTCTAAACTGGGAAAGATATGGACCCAAAGAGCACACTTGGGAACCTGCCTCCTATGACCACACCTCAGGCCTGGTGAGAGAATTTCATAAGACTTATCCAGACTAGTCAGCCTGGTTTCATCCTGAAAAGGAGGGGGAAGGGGTAAAGACGGTGATAAAAGAACCCACAGGTCTAGAACCAGGATCTGAGCCAGCTGCTGCTTCCTCTTCACCACCAGGGGCCCAGGTAGGGTTGCCACCAAGAAGGACTGAGAGACTCAATCCTGCAGGAATTCCTGCCTTAAGGGATGTGAGAAACAGCTCTCCATGATTCCCTGATTGGCTGGCACTCTCCATATAAAC
Organism: Emys orbicularis; assembly: GCF_028017835.1. Taxonomy (NCBI): domain Eukaryota; kingdom Metazoa; phylum Chordata; order Testudines; family Emydidae; genus Emys; species Emys orbicularis. The sequence continues at coordinate 88,724,691 of NC_088687.1, read as the reverse complement.
CAGGAAGCCATTTCTGGGAGTTGGGTGAGCAACACAGAGCTTCTGCCTCAGACCCCACTTGCTGTGACTCACCTGCCTCTTAGACTCTTGGCTCTCAACCTTAGCCCAGCTCCTGACTCTGATTTTAGTTTAACGTCTTTGGCTTAAGATCAGACTGACCCATGCAAGACCCTGGCCTGGCCTGACCCCGATTTTCACTCACACTCTCAATTTGGTAACAAATTCTGGCTTTGCGATTTTGACCTGGCCTGACCTCAGACTGATCTTCAACTTTTTGGGCCAGATAGTGAGCACGTCACCCCAATGCCACAGGCTGCCAAGACACTGCCCTGCCAACTTGTTTTTGTTAGAAGCAGGTCATGTGCAACTAAGCTCAGGCCACTAATGTACAATTATGGAAGAGGTTTTTAAAAGGTATAGATCACTTTTTGAATCTAAGGGCAACCCAGGATCTACCCTGCCCCTTCCCCGAGGCCCTGCCCCTCCCCGAAAGCCCTACCCTGCTCACTCCATCCCTCCCTCTCTCTGTGGCTTCCTCTCCCCCACCCTCACTCACTTTCACTGGGCTGAGGCAGGGGGGTGAGGTTCGGGGTGGGGGTGGACTCTGGGCTGGGGCCAAGGGGTTCGCAGTATGGGAGGGGCTCTGGGCTGAGCCTGGGGCAGGGGTGCAGGAAGGGGTGAGGGGTGCAAGCTCTGGGAGGGAGTTTGAGTGCAGGAGGGGGCTCTGGGCTGGGGCAGAGTGTTGGGGTGCAGGAGGAGGTAGAGGGTGCTGGCTCTGGGAGGGGATGAGGGTTGGGCTTGGGGTACAGGAGGGGGTATGGGGTGCTGGCTCCAGGAGGGGGCTCAGGGATGTGGGTTGGGGTGCGGCCTCCCGCCGGGCAGCACTTACCTCTGGTGGCTCTCGGTTGGCGGTGGGCGCAGCGAGGCTAAGGCAGGCTCCCTGCCTAACCCGGCCCCGCACCACTCCCAGAAGGCGCCAATGTGCTCCTGCGGCTCCTGGGGGGAATGGGGCACATGTGGTTCCGCGCGCTGCCCCTCTCTGCAAGCACCCCCCCCCCCCCAGCTCTCCCGGCCAATGGGAGCTGTGGGGGCGGTGCTTGCAGACAGGAGCAGCACATGGAGGGAGACCCCTGCCTCCCCGCCCCTGAAGCCACATGACTGCGCTGGCCGCTTCTGGGAGCAGTGTGGGGCTGGGATAAGCAGGGAGTCTGACTTAGCGGCAGCCACACTGCACCACCGGAGATCACGATCGACTGGAAGATCCTCTAGGATCGACCAGTCGATTGCAATCGACCGGTTGGTGACCACTGGTATAGAGTGTTAACTAATGGAGGTACAAAGGAAAAATATTATGATGTATCAGGAAAGAATTACTTGCACAGTGTATTACATAACTCCCTCCGCACCACACTGAAAATGTACCTCAGGCCTAAAGTTAGAAGCACACATTTTGCTATCATTGTAATACGCTTCTTAATCTACTGCAATCTATAAAGGTTCCCCTTGAGCTTTAGCATATATCTACATTGACACAGCATTCAGACCATACTAATCCTTCGTTAATCTTTTAACACACAATTTCCTACTGTTTGAGTATCGCTTCCAGTTTCTTAAATATCATCTCGTACATGATATTAGTGTCCTCTGCTGTAAATTTCTATAACAACAGTCTAAAGGAGAATAGCTGCTATATTTTTATGGTCACATTTTACACTTGCAACTTGTCACACAGAATTTTCATTAACATCACTGGAAAATCTCCATGAAGTCTAAATGTAATGGAAAGGAGAAATGTGATAATATGTAACCAAAAGATTAATATTCCTACATTTTGAAAGAAAAAAGAATATTTTACCTTATTATTTCTTACTTATTATCATTTTGCAATTTGTGAATCACTCTTCACATCCAGAAGTCATTAAGTAGATTGACAAAAACTTTCAACAATGGATCCTTCTTCAGTAAAAGATACAGTAGTTCATTACAGAGTCAGTTGCAGATAATAAACAGCTCTATTATCCATTGTTCCCGGAAAAATACTGAATGCAAACAAACAAACAAAAATCCATGAATTTCCATCAACTCTTTTCACTCCCCTTTTGTGTCATTTTCTGAAGGCACTTATACTGAATGAGCTTACTGTCAGGAATATTCATAAAACAGTATATTTTCATTTTGTGGGAAGGAAATTTTAAATTTACTTTTCATGAGTATTCATACTAGAGTACTCATTCTAGAAGTCACAGTCATCCACCCAGGGAACAGAAGCCATATAACTTTGGTGACCAATTATACTGCTCAAATTTCAAATATCAAATATTTGCAAAGAACTGTTCATGAATGAGCTTCAGACCAAGAATAATTCAGACATTATTGTGCAACTAATGTCAAATAATAAATTACATTCAAGAAAACCATGGCCTGCCTGTGGACAATTTGCCAACAGAAACATCAAGTGAAATTCATGGAATAAGTTATGTTACAAATTATTCAACCACTTCTACTTCCAGGCAAATGGGGTTCTACAGTCTGGCCAAAATTTTCAGAAGTGATTAATAGTTTTTGTTTCCTCAATTTTCAATCTTCATCGTTAGATACCTTAAAGGAGCATGCCTTTCAGAAAGGGCTGAACATCAGATACCTCTAAAGCAGGGATCGGCAACCTTTGGCACGCGGCCCGCCAGGGTAAGCCCCCGGTGGGCCGGACTGGTTTGTTTACCTGCCGCGTCCGCAGGTTCAGCCGATCGCGGCTCCCACTGGCCGTCCCAGGCCAATGGGGGCTGCGGGAAGCAGCGCAGGCCGAGGGATGCCGTCCCAGGCCAATGGGGACTGTGGGAAGCAGTGCGGTTTGCCGTCCCAGGACAATGGGGGCGGCGGGAAGCACCGCGGGCCGAGGGATGTGCTGGCTACCGCTTCCCGCCGCCCCATTGGCCTGGAGCGGTGAACCGCGGCCAGTGGGAGCCGCGATCGGCCAAACCTGCGGATGCGGCAGGTAAACAAACCGGGCCGCATGCCAAAGGTTGCCGATCCCTGCTGTAAAGTGTCTTCAGATGGACACCCAAAAATCAAAATCACCAAAATCACCAGTAATTTTTTAAAATCTTGGGTAATGTATTTTTAACCTTCTCAATGATGATTTAAAATATCACTTTAATTCAGGCACAAAAGACAACAGATCACTCTTGATATTTTTCTAAGTGTTGAAAATCTATATGTGCATGGAACTTCCACTGGCAATTCACTTTATAACAATGGGAGTTGCATGTGTGGACTAAGGTGATAATTTGGCCTATTGAAGTCCTAAAACTGGATCATCATTTCCTATGGGGCAAAGGGGGCAGTTGTCCCCCGACCTCGGTTTGCCCTCTCTAGACTTTTCATAAGTCTATTTGCTTTGCTTTCCACCCAACCCCACCCCAATTTTGCAGACTATAACATAATCACATATAAATGTTCTATAAGCTGACACAACTTTGCCCTCACCTCTCCCTGTGTTTTTTCCAAAATTACGCCACTGCCTAAAACTATCAAAAAACAGTTTTTTTTGGGGGGAAGCAAATAAACCTAATATATACCTTCAGTTAACACTATAAATAAAACGTCTCTGATATTTTTCTCCAGCACACATTCTTGGGCTGTTTGAGCCCACGTCTGTCACATGTTAATTTGAGGGTGCTGGACGCTTTGTTTTCCTCAAGCAGGATTTTGTGTGTGACAACTATTGAATCAAGTGAGAAACAAGCTCCAGAGACACATAAAAAAGCCTGACCATAATATCATTGACGTGGGTTGTAGAGGGGTTAGATGTAATATTAAAGACTGAAGAGCATCACCTCCATCACAGTTCACAAAGAAAATATGAGAGAAAACAAGAAAAGGAGCCCCCCAAAAAAAGTGGTTTGTTTGAGTGACTTATTGTTACCCAATGATCAAATTACTGATCCCTCTGTTTCAAAAGCAAATACCAACCAGACAAGATTCACATCATTTACTACTTTCAGAAACATTTCTAGTTTCTAAACATATTCTTCAGTATATTTAGAATGAGATTTCGACGGAACTTTCAAGTTTATGAGTGAAAAGTAACCTCAATTCCCCTTAGCACAAAGCCCAAGTCACCTGGCTTTGCATGTATATCTCCATGTAGCAGAGAATTCACACACCAATCTGTGAACAAGCCATAGAAATGCAATGGCTAACTTCAAAAGAATAGCTGGTCCCTAAAGAAAGTTTGTGAGACTTTAGCCCTCTCAAACCTAAACCATAGCCTAGGTTTAATTATGGCCCTCAGCCAATGCTAGCTGATATAAGATCATCAGGGAAGTAGCAATTTTTTATCATGGTGGGCACAGTTAAAAAATTATTTTACCTTTCAACCAATTGAGCTGAGGGGTGAAAACATTATCTACTATCTGTTTTTATCTATATTACTGTATCCATTAATATAGCTTGCTTTTGAAATATTTTAGTGAGGCAGCAGCACCACCATAGTTAAGTTTCATAGAATCATCGATTCATAAAAATGTAGGGTGGAAGGGACCACAAGTCATCAAATCCAGTCCCGTACACTGAGACAGGCCCAAGTATACCTAGACCATCCCCAACAGGTGTTTGTCCAACCTGTTCTTAAAAGCCTCACTTAGGGCTGGTCTACACTAACCCCCCAATTCGAACTAAGATACGCAACTTCAGCTACGTGAATAACGTAGCTGAAGTCAACGTACCTTAGTTCGAACTTACTGCGGTCCAGACACGGCAGGCAGGCTCCCCCGTCGACTCCGCATACTCCTCTCGCCGAGCAGGAGTACGCGGACAAGATGCGATAAATCGAACCCAGAAGTTCGATTGCTTGCCGCCGAACCAGCGGGTAAGTATAGACGTACCCTTATAGAGATTCCACAACCTTAAGCCTATCCAGAGATTAACTACCTTTATTGTTAGAAAGGTTTTCCTAATATCTAACCTAAATCTCCCGTGCTGCAGATTAAGCCCATTACTCTTGTCCTACCTTAAGTGGACAAATGATTGCTGTCCTCTTTATTACAGCCTTTAACATATTTGAAGACTGTTATCAGGTCCTCCCTGAGTCTTCTTTTCTGAACACAAAACTTGCCCAGTTTTTTAACCTTTCCTCATAGGTCAGGTTTTCTAAATCTTTTATCATTTTTATAGCTCCCCTCTGGACTCTCTCCAATTTGTCCACATTTTTCTTAAAGCATGGTGCCCAGAATTGGACACAGTACTCCAGATGAAGCCTTACTAGTGCCAAATAGAGAGGAACCTATGGCTAGGTCTACACTGGGGCAGGGGAATCGATTTAAGATACGCAAATTCAGCTACATGAATAGCGTAGCTGAATTCGACGTATCCGAGCCAACTTACCCCGCTGTGAGGACGGCGGCAAATCGACCGCCGCGGCTCCCCCATCGATAGCGCTTACTCCTACCTGCGCTGGTGGAGTACGCGCGTCGATTCGGGGATCGATTGTCGCGTCTCGACGAGACACGATAATTCAATCCCCGAGAGATCAATTTCTACCCGCCGATCCAGGCGGGTAGTGAAGACAAGCCCTTAGTCTTACATACAACATTCCTTTTGCATCACGACTTCTGTTTAAAGGTCAACCTTTCTAAGTCTTCTAAAATAGACATGCTTAGTTGGATTTCTTTGAAATTTGGTACAGGTTGGAGTTGGTGACCCAAATTTGGAGTCATATGAGCCAGGGTTTCTGGAGATATAAGCCACCCCCAAAATAGCCATTTTTAAAACATTTCCACGTGCTGGTTTTGGTTTGGGTTTTGGTTTGGGTTTTTTGCCCACAGCTTAAGGTTACCATATTTCAAGTTCCCAAATAGAGGATACTGGCTGGGAAAGGCAGAGCTGGAGGGGGAGGAGAGGTACAGTTTCTTCTTTACAGTTTCTTTCTACTTTGAATATCTAACATTTATACATAACAAGTGTAATGGCCTCAAAAACAAATGTAAATAAAATTTAAATGTACCTTTTTACATGCAGTCAGTACTTTCCTACTGCGTTTCTTCCTGTTGTGCCCAGACATATTTCTCTATAGAGTGTATCTTTTTCAGCAGTGGTTGATTGTTCATCAAGTAGCCATGAAAGTCTTCAGAAGATGTGTGCCTGAAGTTGTACTGTACAAGTAGGATCCCTTTCAGTGATTCAACAGTCAAAATCATGCCATCCTTACTTCTGCACTGCTGCTAACGGCGGCACTGCCTTCAGAGCTGGGCTGCCAGCCAACAGCCACCACTCTCCGGCCACCCAGATCTCTTGGCAGCGCCACTGCCAGCAGCAGTGCAGAAGTAAGGGTGGCAATATCATACCACACCACCCTTACTTCTGCTGGGGGTGGTGCTGCCTGCAAAGCTGGGCCCCCAGCTAGCAGCCACCACTCCCCAGCCACTTATACTATTTCTTTTATCTTTTTTACAGTGCAAATATTTGTAATAAAAAATAATAATATAAAGTGAGCACTGTACACTTTGCATTCTGTGTTGTAGTTGAAATCAATATATTTGAAAATGTAGAAAAACATCCAAAAATATGTATAATAAATTTAAATTGGTATTCTATTATTGTTTAATAGTGTGATTAAAACTGCAATTAATCATGACTATTGTTTTAATCTCGTGATTAATTATGGTTTTTTTAAATCATTTGACAACCCTAATTTTTTTGCCACTGAATTTTATTTATAGGTAGGTTACATGAAATATTGTTTATATTCTATGGGCATAAAATAGTATTAAATACCTCCAAAAATAAGAATTTGAAAATATTGCATATCTGATCCTGTTAAGGTACCATGCTCCAGATGAGTGCAGTTATTGCAGGTGACTTGTCTACTTTAGATATAGTATCACACATATACATACAGGAAAGTACTACAAAGCAGTAGTTCAAACACAGAGGCATTCCTCTTTATTTTTCTTTGCTATGAATTTTTCATGGTAACTTGCTATGACTTGTTTGGAAGAAGCTGGATTGTAGCTTGGATAGATTTTGACAATTTGATGTAAATATTTTTAACCTGTGTGACAGGTGATTTCTTAATCTGCACCGTACCTAACTAATCCAAAAAGAATGACTTAAGGCTACAAAGAATCACTAGATTAACTGAGTAAACCAGGGATTTAACATTATCTTTATGTGCAATATCTGTAAAAACACTGGTGGAGGGGCTTCACCTTACATTAAAAAATGATATTTGAGAAAACTTGAGGATAGGAATTACATCCAAATCCAAGGGACTACAAAACACATAGGTATACTTAATAAGCTCCATATTTTTATACCAAACTGTTTGAGCATATTAAACATTGACCAAAGCATAAGAGAAAATTTTGTTTTTAATATCCTTGGCTGTAAAATTAAGAGAAAATTAATTAAATGCTAAAAGAATTAAACGGGAGGACACTTCTATCCTTTCTGTCAACTATTCCGGTTTATTATACGAATACTTATATTTTAACAAAGGGAATGGCATTCCTCTCCCCCCCACACCCAGTCTGATCCCTGCACTCTCTGCAGTCAGCCCCCCAGTTCCAGAAGGGAATGATGAAGCTAGGGTGACCAGACAGCAAGTGTGAAAAATCGGGATATGGGGGAGGGGGGTAATAGGAGCCTATATAAGAAAAAGACCCAAAAATCAGGACTGTCCCTATAAAATCAGGACATCTGGTCACCCTAGATGAAGCACAAAGGAAGGGTGCACAAAATCCATAGATCAGGGTATATGCTTTGCTTTCTCTTTCTGCACTTGCTAACATGGAAGGACACCATAGAAGTCTATTTTTATTTCCATACGAAAATCTTCATTAACTTACAGTCAAGGATGCATAGATATAGCCATTCCCATCAGTTCAAAGGTCTGAGTCTACACTAACCACATAATGCCAAATAATGAAAGTATTAATATTTAATATGACTATCCTTTGGCAGGATTGTCCCCTCCCTCAGCAAAATCCAAGTGAGGAGGCTTACAAGGAGGAAAACTTCAGAAGGGTTTACCTTGCGGGCTTTCTTTCACATTGAGGTGGCAGATTTGTCCAACATGGAATGAACAACCTGTAGTAGAGTCCTCAGAGGAACAGATGGCCTAGTGATTACCCATTTTCCAGTTTTTCACTTCCCAGCAGGAAAGGCCTTCACTCTAGTTCCTAACCCTTGTATGTGGCTTATCCTCACATCGATTTTTCAAAGTCCTTTCCCACTCCTCACAGAAAGGTGGTAGGGTGTAAATGGGGTTTATGCCCTCCTGCAGCAAAGGCAGTCAGTAGGGGAGCCCAGACCCTCCCACTCCACCAGGCTCCAACCTCGATCCCTGTGAGAAACAACAATGTCCAGCACTCTTGAGTGCCCCAGAGCTGCCTGCCTGGGTCACTTCCTACCATCCATCTCCCCCAAAGTCTCCAAGTCCAATATAAGATAGTAAAAATAAAAACAAAAAAACTATACCTTCAACCCCAACTGGGTTCTTCTTGCTCACAGGGGGGGCTTCTTCAGCACCCTTGTTCAGGAACCCTCAAGGTAGGTCAGTCTTCCACCCCCATCTTCCCCCTTCTGAGCTGAGTGGCTCCCTTTTAAGCTTCCTCTCCAGTTGGAGCATGCTACATGGGCCCAGTACTGGGGACAGGGCTACATGGGCCCAGTACTGCCCTTTAACCCCTTCAGGCCCAGTGTGGTGTTTGTACATCCAATCACACCACCCCAGGGAATTCATGCAGATCCTAGGGCATCCAGAAGAGGCCAGGATGTGCACGGAATCCTCCTGCCCTCCACATCCTTGGAGCATGGCTGTAGTGGATGTCTGCTACCAGGAACTCCCCTGGCCACCACTGCTCCTGTTGGGGGAGTTGTCCACCACAGAAGGGGCTCTGCATAAAGGGCAATACATCCCCAAGTCACTCCTCCATCATGAACAATTTACACAGTCAGCTTCAACTGTTGTTTTATTTACAGTCTTCTACCAAGTATAAATTCCAAGCTATGGGCTCTATTCATAGAGTCATAGGACTGAAAGGGACCTTGAGAGGTCATCTAGTTCAGTCCCTTGCACTCAGAGCAGGACTAAGTATTATGTAGACCATTCCTGACAGGGGTTTGGCTAACCTGCTCTTAAAAATCTCCAATGGTGGAGATTTTATAACCTCCCTAGGCAATTTATTCCAGTGCTTAACCACCCTGATAGTTAGGAAGTTTTTTTCTAATGTCCAACCTAAACCTCACTTGCTGCAACTTAAGCCCATTGCTTCTTGTCCTATCCTCAGACATTAAGAAGAACAATTTTTCTCCCTCCTCCATGTAACAACCTTTATGTACTTGAAAACTGTTATCATGTCCCCTGTCAGTCCTCTCTTTTCCAGACTAAACAGACCCAAATTTTTCATTCTTCCCTCATAGATCATGTTTTCTAGACCTTTAATCATTTTTGTTGCTCTTCTCTGGACTTTTTCCAATTTTTCCACATCTTCCCTGAAATGTGGTGCCCAGAACTGGACACAATACTCCAGTTGAGGCCTAATCAGCGCTGAGTAGAGAGGAAGAATTACTTTTGCGTGTCTTACTTACAACACTCCTGCTAATACATCCCAGAATGATGTTCTCTTTTTTTGCAACAGTGTTACATATTTAGCTTGTGGTCCACTACGACCCCCAGATCCCTTTCCGCAGTACTCCTTCCTAAGCAGTCATTTCCCAATTTGTATGTGTGCAACTGATTGTTCCTTCCTCCTTGTGGAGTACTTTGCATTTGTCCTTATTGAATTTTATTCTATTTACTTCAGACCATTTCTCCAGTTTCTCCAAATCATTTTGAATTATAATCCTATCCTCCAAAACACTTGCAACCCTTCCCAGCTTGGTATCATCCACAAACTTTATAAGTGTATTCTCTATGCCATTATCTAAATCATTGATGAAGATATAATCAGAACCGGACCAAGAACTGATCCCTGTGGGACCCCACTCGTTATGCCCTTCCAGTATGACTGTGAACCACTGATAACTACTCTCTGGGAACAGTTTTCCAATCAGTTGTGCACCCACCTTATAGTATCAACTAGGTTGTATTTCCCTAGTTTGTTTATGAGAAGTTCATGTGAGACAGTATCAAAAGCCTTACTAAAGTCAAGATATACCACATCTACCTCTTCCCCCCTATCCACAAGGATGGTTATCCTGTCAAAGAAAGCTATCAGGTTGGTTTGACATGATTTGTTCTTGACAAATCCAAGCTGACTGTTACTTATCACCTTATTATCTTCTATATGTTTTCAAATTGATTGCTTAATTATTTGCTCCATTATCTTTCCGGGTACAGAAGTTAAGGTGACTGGTCTCTAATTCCCTGAGTTATCCTTATTTCCCTTTTTTACAGATTGGCTTTGCCCTTTTCCAGTCTTCTGGAATCTCTCCTATCTTCCATGACTTTTCAAAGATAACACTGCTCTACAGCCAAAATGCTTCTGAAATAAATGTAGTCAAACTTTACTAATTCTGGGTCACTGAGAACGAAAATGATGCTTAAAATTGTTGATTGGCTCTAGTTTTCAAGATATGCTATTGGGTCAGTATATACGACCCTTGACTTGGGAATGGCGGAGGATAAGTGAGTTCTAAAGGGAAGGGATCTCAATTTAAACCAGAAATGACTAAAATACATCTTTGACTGGATCTATGAATAAATCTATGACTGGGTTTGGACAGTAAATCTATGACTGGGTTTTGCTTTTTAGGCAAAACAATGAATGATGCAATCTGAAGCTGGTATTGCGTCATACATGATATGAATTGCATCATGTTATTCCTAGAAGTCATGGATGATGCAATCATAACGAAGCTTACATCACTCTGCTGAACAAATTGCCCTATATCAGCTCTAGAAATCATACAGTGTCGTGCTCTCTTATTTGTCAGTGTTTGATTTTGCAAAGGGACACATTTCTGTTTAGCCAAAGTGAGCAGAGATGCCTCGTACTTGTGTGAACAGTGCAGATAACTTCTGCTATGTTTGTGGTGAAGTGACTTTTGCATCACAAAAGCGCAGTATAACCACTATGGTTAAGAAAGCCTATCACCTTTATTTTGGCTGCAAAATTGGAGATCAGGACAAGAGGTGGGCCCCACACATAGGCTGCAACACTTGTGCAACAAATCTTCGCCAGTGGTTGAACAGGAAAAGGAAATCTATGCCTTTTTCAGTGCCAATGATTTGGAGAGAGCCAGCAGATCATACCAGCAATTGTTACTTCTGCATGGTGCCTCCAGTTGGGAAAGGTGTGTCAAAGAAGAAAAAGTGGACTGTGCATTATCCAAACATTCCATCAGCTATACGCCCAGTACCCCACGGAGAAGGACTGCCGGTTCCTGATGCACCAGAATCATTCTCACTTGAGTCAGACGAGGAAGAGGAAGAGGATGAAACTTCTGGTCCTGAACCATCAATGTCACAGGACCCACATTTTCTCCCATCCTCCTCCTCTGAACCACACCTCATAACACAAGGTGAACTGAATGACCTTGTCAGGGATTTGGAACTACCCAAGAGTAAGGCAGAGCTGTTGGCCTCCAGACTACAGCAGTGGAATCTCCTGGCAGGTGATGTTAGGGTTTCCATGTTCTGTGACCGTCAAAAGGATCTTGTCCCATTCTTCTTCATGGAAGGTGATCTTGTAGCCTGCAACAACATCGATGGTGTGATGGCAGCCCTCAACATCGTTCACGATCCAGATGAGTGGAGACTGTTCATTGATTCATCGAAGACGAGTCTTAAAGCTGTTTTACTGCATAATGGCAATGTTTTGCCATCAATTCCAGTTGGTCATGCAGTCCATATGAAGGAAACCTATGACAACATGAAACAACTTTTGAGGTGCATAAACTATGACCAACATCAGTGGCAGCTTTGTGGCGATTTGAAGATTGTTGCTCTCTTGCTTGGTCTGCAGACTGGATACACAAAGTACTGCTGTTTTCTCTGCGAATGGGATAGTCGTGCAAGAGATTCCCACTACATCAAGAAAGATTGCCCACTCCGACAGTCATTGGATCCTGGGAGGAAAAGTGTTCAGCATCCACCACTTGTTGAATCAAGGAAGATTTTGTTACCACCCTTACACATCAAGCTGGGTCTGATGAAGAACTTTGTCAAGGCCATTGACAAAACACAAGCAGCTTTCAAGTACCTCCGTGGAAAATTTCCAAGGTTAAGTGAAGCTAAGATAAAGGAAGGTGTCTTTGTTGGTCCTCAGATTCATGAACTTCTTCGAGATGATGCATTTGACCATGCACTGCGTGGCAAGGAAAAGACGGCATGGAAAGCCTTCCAGTTAGTGGCAATAAATTTTCTCAGAAACAACAAGGCAGACAACTACAGGTTGTTGGTGGAAAACCTCCTCAAGGCATACAAAAGCCTTGGTTGCAACATGTCACTAAAGATACATTTTTTGCACTCTCATCTAGATTTTTTTCCACCGAACTGCGGAGCAGTGAGCAACGAGCACAGCGAGCGATTTCACCAGGATATTGCAACAATGGAGAAATGCTATCAGGGCAAATGGAGCCCATCAATGCTTGCAGACTATTGCTGGACAGTGACAAGAGATGCTCCATTTAATGAATACAAGAGACAAGCCAAGAAGCGCCGAGTAGACACTGAATAGGACTAAACTATGTACAGAATAGTTTTTTGCCTTTTGTTTCATAATAAATTTTATTTATATAACCCTTTTGCTGATTTTTAAAGTGTTCCATAAACAGGACAGGTGAAATATTATCATGTAAAGCAACCATAAACACATGAAAAGACCTAGGTTTACAATTTATGATTAAAACTCTACTATCTACACAATATACATAGACATAAAATGTAAAAACTTAAATATCTTAGAAACAGTAGCTAATCAGTTGTTTTAATTGTCATATTTGAATTCAGCACATCAAAATACATAATAAATAGCACATTTTATCTCTGAAGCAGACGACTTCTCAAAAATTGTAGACCAGTGTAATCGCTAATGGCTTAGATATCTCTTCAGTCAGCTCCTTGAGTATTCTAGGATGCATTTCACCAGGCCCAGGTTACTTGAAGACATCTTACTTGTCTAAGTAATTCTTAACTTATTTTAGCCCCTGATACTGCCTCATTTTCACTGGCATTCACTATGTTAGATGTCCAGTCACCACCAACCTTCTTGGTGAAAACCGAAACAAAGAAGTCATTAAGCACCTCTACCATTTCCACATTTTCTGTTATTAGTTCACACACACACACACCCCATTGACTAACAAGCCTACCCTGTCCTTTGTCTTCCTCTTGCTTCTAATGTATTTGTAGAATGTTTTCTTGTTACCCTTTAAGTCTCTAGCTAGTTTAATCTCATTTTGTGCCTTGCCCTTTCTAATTTTGTCCCTACATACTTTTGTTATTTGTTTGTAGTCATCCTTTGTAAATTTGACCTAGTTTCCACTTTTTGTAGGACTCTTTTTTGATTTTTAGCTCATTGAAGATCTCCTTGTTATGCAGGGTGGTCTCTTGCCATGCTTCCTATCTTTCCTACGCAGTGGGATAGTTTGCTCTTGTACCCTTAATAATGTCTCTTTGAAAAACTGCCAACTGTCTTCAGTTGTTTTTCCCCTTAGATTTGCTTCCCATGGGATCTTACCTACCAACTCCCTGAGTTTGCTAAAGTCTGCCTTCTTGAAATCCATTGTCTTTATTTTGCTGTTCTGCCTCCTACCATTCCTTAGATCATGACTGCCCTGCTTATCTTAGTATAAGGGGCGGGGGTGGGGAATGCCATGAAATTAGCATGGTAACATTTCATATCCAGTCAGCACTCACTTTGCACTGGGGTAAGGCATCAGTGAATCAGGCCTTGCATCTCAATATCTCAGGCCTGATCTACATGTAAAACTTAGGTCAACCTAGATACATCTCTAAGATCTGTGAAAAATTTCATGCCCTGTGCGATGTAGTTAGATGGACCTAACTCCCACTCTAGATGCAGCTAGGTCGATGGAAGAATTCTTCCATCAACCTAGCTACTGCCTATTGAGGGGGTGGATTTACTACAGAAATGGAAAAACTCCTCCTGTCACTACAGTGTCTATACCATAGCGGCAGAGCTGCAGCTGTGCTGCTGTAGCGCTGGTAGTGTAGACATACTCGTAATATACCATTGAGGTTACTGTTCCGTGGGCTCTATCTAATGAGCCTCTGCTACTACTGATTCTTAGAACTGTTATGTTAAATAATTCTTAGAAATAATTCTAAGAATTATTTATTAGAATTCAGAATAATTACACACAAAACCCAAAAAAGAGAGAGAGAGAAAGCAGGTAGCTCCATAGGGCAGAGAGGCATGACTCACCCCACCGTATTCTAGACTGGGTCTTTCCAGATTGCCTGCTGCCTGAGACACAGATTGCACTCTTCCCTACACAGCACTTTAGCCTGAAAGCAGGATCAGCAAATCCCAGACACATACTGAAGTGATAGCTTGCAGTTCCAACACAGTCCTCCATACACCACAAACTTTACGTGCTGTGCACCACAATATCTACTTCAGATTATCCTTGGGTGCAGACTGTCTTCTCCCATTCCCACTGCCACAAAGCAGACAGGCATTTGAGAATGACTACAGGAATGCATGTAGCTAGGAGCAGATCGCACAGTCTAATGCAGAGGTAGCAACACCAATGGAAAATCTCACCTAGTGCAGAGGATTTACTTCAGGCCCTACGTACCCTTTTAAGCCTTAATTCTTGGAAGTGGCATATAGGACCCTGTACTGGTCCTCTACATTGGGGTGAATTTTGCCATGGTTGATTAAATTACTGCATTTCATTTTCCTATTCTTCTTCCTCCCTAAGTCATTCTTTCCCTTGGCTAGGTCAGCCTGCTATTGAGCCATCATTTGTGATCTTCCAGGATTTGGTCAACAATCCATAAGGACACTGATATTTTCTGCAATTTTAGATTTACACAAAGTTGTGTTGGCTTAACAAAATGTGTGTTTTTAAACTGGTTTTATTAAACCTGTGGAATCCATTCTGTGGACGCTTTGAATTCAGTTTAAACCTGTGTTATCTCAATTTAGCTTGTGTCAGAAAATTTAGAGGCTACACTGATAAAGCAAGTTTTAAACATACATAAGCATGTTCACAAGGAGGGGGGCTGTGCTAGTTTAATAGTTTTTAAACTGATTTTACTTAAACTGATGCAACTTCTGTGTATAGAGAGGGCCTTGATGCCTTTCATCAATAATTTTAGGTTTGATTATTATTTTTTAAATGACTTTAGGAAACTCCATTGGGGAGCAGCAGTTCTGCAGTATAAAATGTCTGGCTTACTTGAATGCTAAACACTGTGCAGATCAGCTGCAGTAAGAGCTATCTCAGATGACCCACAAATGACCTCAGCTTTGACCTAGAGGTAACCACCCTCTCTAGGACTAGGCGCTAATTCAATTATCATGTTACCTCATATATCTGTTTCAATGGAAGTGAGGTTCTTTCTATACACAGTTTGGCCTGTGGTTTCTTTAAGTGAATCACTAGGGAATGAGCAGAGTCTTTTCCCAAATCCATTTCATCCATAGTTTCATAGTGAAATCTTGACCCATAAGACACGAAAGAATTACTATTGTCATCGAAGCCACCTAATTCAGATCTTATAGTAGTTTGATTTGTTTGTTGTCTGAATGTTTGTTTTAAACTGGCAGACATGAGAAGGCGGATTATGGGAAAATCATTTGTTACACTTCCCCCCAGATTAAACAGCAACCTGCAGATGACCAGATGAGAAAGTGCTGCATTCCTATGCACTGCTATTCACAGAACTCCACAGTCATTGTCACTATGTTGTTGGTGGAGGCAATCACCACAGGAGATACTGATCAATTCTTACACTGTAAGCTCCTTGTAGTAGGGACTATCTCTTTGTATTTATCTGTGCAGCACAATTGGATTCTGATTATGATTGGGTTCTACTGCAATATAAACAATACATAATAATAATATCCACTTGTGCTTTGTTATGTATCTATAACTTGAACTCTAACTTGTGATGTGCATTACAACATCTTACCCATTTAACCAAACATTTGTAAGCACGTTTTTTAAAAAAACAGTCATAGGATAGGTAGCCAATGAGTCTATTGCTATTATATCTCTGGCTATCTAACAACACAACCTGTTTTGAAATTTTGTTTTATAAACAAGATGTGATTTAGGACCAACTCCAAATTGATTTATGCAAAATTTATTTTAGTTCCTTATGAGTCTGGATATAGGGGCTGTTGCCCTTAGAATTATAAAAAGAATAGTTGCCTTTGAAGCTAAAATAAACCACATATATGTACCAAGATTGTGAAGCTATTCCAGATAGTGAGAGATCAAACTGCTATATCTGACAAAGAATATTTCTTTTTGTTTGTGGCGTTTTCCATTTCCTTCATTACTGAATGCTAGGAGTCTCAGAAGTAAAGATCCATGCACCTCCATCTGAACACCCAGTATTCCCACTTGTTTTCCTCAGTTCCCAAACCCCTGGATTAGGTTTTAATTTCTTCATTTCAACCTGTACAAAAATAATATCTTTTCCTATTAACAGCTCCAAAGCAATTATATGGTTGTTTTGGAAGGAATCTATACTTTTGATTTGTTGGCCATGGAATATGCATAGGGAATCAATCATTAAATGAGGAATCTGGCTCAGGGGATTAAACGAATATCAGTTACTCCCCAGGATGCTATCTGTTTCTTCCTGAAGGACAAAGAATGTCAATAATGTAGTGGTGAAGGCAAGTGGGGGATTACTAACAGGTGGGATCTAGGAAATGGAAACTACTATGAAGGTGTAACTAGCAGTAATGTAGAAATTGTTTATCTATACTGTAAAGGTAAGGGCGTATTTTTCAAGCACCTTTCTAACCGCAAAATAAACATGTGCAATACTATTTTTTAAGGCTGTCAATTGCAGTTAATGTATGCAATTAACCCAAAACAAATTAACTAGAATAAAAACAGTCATGGTCAATCGCCATTTTAATCGCACTGTTAAACAATAATAGAATACCATTTTAAATTTATTATAAATATTTTTGGATGTTTTTCTACATTTTTGAATATATTGATTTCAAAGTGTACAGTGCTCACTTTATATAATTATTATATTTGATTACAAATATTTGCACTGTAAAAAAAGATAAAAGAAATTGTAGTTTTCAATTCACCTCATACAAGCCCACTCAGTCCTACTTCTTGTTCAGCCAATCGCTAAGATAAACATGTTTGTTTACATTTACAGGAAATAATGCTACCAGCTTCTTATTTACAATGTCATCTGAAAGTGAGAACAGGCATTCACATGGCACTGTTGTAGCTGGTGTTGCAAGGTATTTACATGCCAGGTATGCTAAATGTTTATATACCCCCTTCATGCTTCAACTTGCAGGCTCTAAAGTTTTACATTGTTTTGTTTGAGTGCAATTATGTAAAAAAACAAAAACAACTCTACGTCTGTAAATAGCACTTTCGTGATAGATTGCACTACAGTTCTTGTTTACGGTGCAATTATTTGTAATAAAAAACAATAATGTAAAATGAGCACTGTACACTGTGTATTCTGTGTTCTAATTGAAATCAATATATTTGAAAATGTAGAAAAACATCCAAAAATATAATATATTTAAATTGCTATTCTATTATTGTTTAACAGTGCAATTAAAACTGCAATTAATTATGACTATTTTTTTAAATCTCATGATTAATTGCGATTATTTTTTTAATCTTTTGACAGCCCTACAATTTTTTCATAATATGAAGGTTATGTGAAGGTAATGTCAGGAGCAAAGAGGAGGTTCCTAAGAGGTGGTAGAGGGCAAGGCAGAGTGCATAGAGCTCCACCAGCTCCTCAGCCACACAGCAGTTTCTATGAGATTGCTGCAGCCAACGCAACTTGGAACAGCCCTTTGGCCCCTGAATTTCAGAACTTGGCCCAAATTTTTCATGCTTGTAAATTGTAATAGTAGGTGTAATATTATCCATCTAATACTTCCGGCTATTGGTTTAGAAGTGGCATTTCTCACTCAGCTTTGGCACATATCCTTAACATATACAGTAAGATTCCTGGGGACTTTCCATTCCTGTGCTTTTTTTGAAAATATGTTCCTAAATATTATCACTCAGGACTCCTCTAACTCTCTGCAAGACTAATACTTGACTAATACTTAAACTAAGTGAATTTTCCCCACACACCAAAAGAATGTTAGAGCTGACAGAAAAGACAGCCAGTTGACCTCACCCTTACCCTGTGGAAAAAGAACCAAACACATTCATTAATCAGTGCCCAATGAGTGGCTTGTCTTGTTGGTAAATTAATGGAAAACTAAGGTGTAACAAACCTGTTCGCTATTTTTAATTGAGCATGACTTTGTATTGCATTTCCCCCTCAGATTTGCTTAGTGATATGACTTCTATGACAATCAGCTTACCTGGGTAAGAGATTTTATGCACCTGAGCACACTGCATAGTTTTTATTTTTGATTCAGATCTGAGGTTCACTTAGTCTCCTTAATTTTTTGTAGCTATAAAAGAGGCAGACTGCCACAGTTACCAGGTTGACTGCACCTCTGACCTCTCCTGTGCACTCCTATCAGGTCTCAGGCCTTAAGCCATTATTTCTCTCAGAGTGGAAGCATGCAATTCTCCCTCAGACCTTGGGCCGTAATCCTCAGGTGTTAACTGTGATTACCCCAGCAGGCCTGACATGTTCAGCTCCCTCTGGAAGCTATACCAGTTGTATCCAGTTATCAAACAGCCTCCTTAGGTTATTATTTATTTAGCACAAAAGCATTTAAAAGAAAACAGATCTTAAAATAATAAGCAATCTATACATTTGCCTCTCTTTACCTAAGCCTTACCTTCCCAGGGAGCTAGGGAAGATCTCAATTGCTTTCAGACACCCCTGCAAGATTTGTGTTAGGGAGGCCACTTATCCAGCATTAAACTGGATGGTCCTCTTTTTGAGAGATTTGTCCCCTGTCCAGTACTGGAACAAAACTGGATATGGTTTTGTCTGGTATCAGACAGGGGGTTCCACTCTGCCCCCTCTAGCTCTTAAAAATGAAGCCCCCTAGTGGAATGACCTCACACACACCATCACAACAGTAGGGGTGGGCCCACACCATAGCTAGAAATACCTGAATGGTCACTATTCCAAGAATGAATGAGTGGCCACCTTTACCTGTGTCTCTGTTTGGTCTCAGTATGTTCTCTCTGGGAACAGTATCCTCAACACCTCCTTCTCTTTCTCTCCAGACAATTCTTTTAACCATTTGGTGTCCCTTTTAATCTCTAGGCTACCAGCAGTGACAAAACAGTTGTGAAGGTACTGCCTGGGGCCTGGAAGTAAGCCATTGTTTTGGACTTGTTCCCAAAATGATTAGTTGGGAGGCTGCTTATGTATAGCCATCGAGTTCCTTTCCTGAGTATTTTTCCCACGGCCCCCTATTAAACAAGATTGACAAATTCATAAGGAAAGTATAATAACCTAATATACAGTAGTTTCACCTAATAGTCCAGGTCATGTATAATATCATAAAATGATTACATATCAGTATTCTTAGATCATTATATAGCAGCTCCACAGGTACCACACAGACACTGTAAGTACATTTTAGAAAAAAGGCCTTAATGCTGAGGCAATTTACTATTTAGTTCACTTTACAACTCCTTATAACAAACAATACTGCATTACTTTGTACACTGTTCTATACGCTAATAGTGTCTTTCATACAAATCAAGTGATTGCTTTTATCTCTGCTCTCCTAATTTTTCTTCAGCACTGTTCATTTGCACAGGAATGCTTTGTCTATAAGAACACACCATAGCAATTCTAGATTTTGTGGCTTGAATAGAAATCAAGTGTTAATATGTCTGCAATATTTGGTCTAATCAGTGTCACATCCCAGAACACAATGAACAATCAGGGAGAAATCTTGGTCTCACCAAAGTCAATGACAAAACTCCTATAGACTTCAAAGGGGCTATGATTTCACCCCCAATGAGTTCCAGAGTCTATCTCTAATTTACAATCTGGTTCTAGATCTGTCTGTAAATTACCACGGAGACTGATTAAGATGTGAGTGAGTTGAAGCAAATGTCATTAGCATTAATGTACCTGTCTCAATGCAACATGTTTTTAAACATATGCCTAATGAATTGAGATATGATGGTTGATTTATTTTTTTATTTGATACATCACTTTTTAAAGTGTGTAGTCTCCCCATTATATTTCTGGGTAGTAGCATAGATCTATACTAACACACAAAAATAAAAAAGAAATTGGAAGAGATTTTTTAGTAATTTATACCATCATTTCATGTGGGCTTGTAAATCTTGTTGAAATGGCATCAAGAAATCCGAACATTATTTTTGCTTAGAACAAAACTCCAGCCAAGAGTAATTTAAAGTACTCAACCACAAAAACCACTAGTTGGAGATTAACATCACAAAGTTAAATAATATTAAAATCCATTCCTTTATGTAGTAAAGATAAGTACTCAAAAGTGAAGTAGAGAAATTAAAAAAGTTAAAATAGAAAAAAGTTTTGGGTAGATTTCCTTTGTCTTTAAAGATTGAAAGGAAAAGTTCAGGTTTGGGTGCATTAGGATGTATGTTATGAGGATCTCTTTACTGAACTACTTACAACCTTAATTTAAGTGAAAGTAACTTTTCACTAAAATATTATTAGAGATAAGGTGGGTGAGGTAATATCTTTTATTGGACCAACTTCTGTTGGTGAGAGAGTCAAGCTTTCGAGACACACAGAGCTTTTCATCAGCTCTGTGTAAGATCAAAAGCTTGTCTCTTTCACCAACAGAAGTTGTCCAATAAAAGATATTACCTCACCCATCTTGTCTCTCTAATATCTTGGGACCAACATGGCTACAACAATACTTTCACAGATGTTCTTCCCCAACACTGGTTTTCCCTCTGCAACAAATGATGGAACATTAGTTGACATGTATACTGCCACTAGCACCCACTCGTGCTCTCCCCTTAGAGCAGAAGTCTCAATCCAGCAAGCACTTAAGCATGCAAGTAACTTTAAGAATGTAAATACTGCTATTGAAGTCATTGGGACTACTCAGGTAACTAAAGTTAAGCACGTGATTATGTGCTTCACTGGATCAGAGCCATAGTGTGACCTAAGTATTAACTAACAGAGGGTCAGAATCTTTATCCTTTATTCATACTTAGTACTCACACACATGAGCAGTCACAGTCAATGGTTGCATTATTTGGCCCAGAATAGACCCAAGAAAATAGTGGAATAATGTCTCATGTACATGATCAAAACAATTTTTGATGTGTCCATAGTTTCATGTTTGCTTTCCATTAATAGTTGACTAATCATGCTTTACTAGCACAAGTATCAGGGGGTAGCCGTGTTAGTCTGTATCTACAAAAACAACAAGGAGTCTGGTGGCACCTTAAAGACTAACAGATTTATTTGGGCATAAGCTTTCGTGGGTAAAAACCTCACTTCTTCAGATGTAAGAAGCACAGATACTAGCACAGATACTTATGAAAATCACACTTTTAGCTTGAATCTTAACTGAAGGTGACATTCAGAGGGCTAGCACCATTTATTGCCTTGTGCTGGCCCTCGGGACAGGGGTGGATTTCACCTTGAAAACAAATTTTGAATTGTAAATTTGATAACAACATTCAAAATTCACAACTGGTTCTGGGCTGGACATTTGTGCAAGTCACATGGTATTGTTTCTATTCCTTGATTGGATGACTTGCATAGCTGACCAAACACAGCAAAAACTTGTAAGCATAAGTAAAATATGCAATTTCAGATTTTCACAATAGCCCCAATTCCATACTTTGTTGCACATGAGACCACTGAACCCATAGGGATCTCCAGTGACTTCAGTGTGACTCTAAGTAGGCACAACAGTCTGCTGCCTAATTGCAGGTTCAGGGCCTATGCTGATTAGTTACATAAGACAAATACATAAGTTGGTTATGTAAATTACATCAGCTAGTTCTATAAGTTACAGTGCAAGTTATATATCTGGTTGTTGTGGTAATTTGAACAATGTAGAGGCCAAAAATTATTTGCTGAAGAAAAATCACAAATAATTTACAATAACAAAATAAGTTGAGTACATTTGTTATCTGTCTATAGGCAACTCACAGACAGAAACATGGTGAAATTCAGCTGATAAATTATTCACTGAAAATTATTTTCTCAGCTTTGATGATTAACCATGGCACTGATGAGTGCCTGGGGATCTGATTCTCTATTCTATTCTGTGGCACAAAATTTACACCAATGTAACTCCACTGAAGTTAATCTGGTTACAACAGTGCCAAACTGGTGTAGCAGAGTGGAGAATCGGGCCGTAGGTCTCCATTCTACTTTATTCTAGAAGGAAGGATTTTTGTTTGAATGTATGTTTTACATAAAGTAGACAAGAATGATACAAATCACAGAATCTAGAGATGTAAAAGATCTATATTGTCATATATAGTACATCCTTCCTACCAATTCAATATTGTTCTTTACTGTGCAAAGCCTGTCCTGTATGTCATAACTATCTTAAATATTAATTAATATGAAGAAGAAACAAGAGATCTTTTTTTTCTCTGAGAAGTTGGCTGGTATCCCCCTCCCTATATTTTACAGGACACCTGTTTTCAATAAGAGAAAAATATGCAGCACAAAGTTTGTGAAAGGGAAAAAAATAATCACAATTTGGTACATCATGGTTTGGTACATTCAGGTTTGTTTTTCCAAAAGAGTTGTGTGGGGTCCATTATGCACAAAATATATGGGAGCAGGGGGGAAGAGTAAAACTTTAGTAATGATTTGTCCACCTGATTTTTATTAATATAATTCTCAAACTCATAGTTTAACATATTCTTATAACTAATCACTTTTGACATTTGGTAGCTCAGACACCTCATATAAAACAACTTTGCAGATTTTCTAAAAGCTTAATACCCTACTAAATAAGAGAGATTCATGTTGATGTGAAAAAACATTTTATTAATGGAGGGTCTAATAGACTGACCACCAACCTGAAAGTCAGTGTTTCCAGGTTCTAGTTTTCACTCTGCAACTGATTCACTATGTGACTCTGGGCAATTCAATTCCCCTCTCTCTTCTACAGTTTCCCCATCTGTAAAATTGAGACAAAGTTTACTTTTGTAAAACACATTGAGATCTATGAATCAAAAGTGCTATATAAATGGAAAGTGTTATCAGTTGTTAGTTAATTAACTGACTGCTCAGCTGTATCTGATGGGAGTTTTGCAACTGACATCAATACAAGCAGGAGAAGATGCTTGATTTGCAAATCACTTACATGTTGCAAAATTTATTAGTAAGTGCTATTTATTGATTAGTAAATGCTTTTTACTCCTTCATAGCTGGTTCCTCTGGAGCCTCCTGAGCTGCCCCTTTAAATGGATATTCCATCATCACTTGAACATCCAAGATGTGTTGGATCCATCTGATAATGCCAAAGGTATATGTCTGCTGGATGATCCTGGTATACTGTATATTCAGTAGCAGTTAATCAGCTGATGTCTTTTTGTCTCAACAATGTAAAACTATATTGTTCAGACCAATTACATCACTGATTTGTCGCATTTCCTCTTGAGAGTTTGCTAACTTTAAGTTATTGCTTCCACACTGGATTGGTCTTGGAAAAAGAAAACTAAGTTCAGCCCTGAACCCAGTGGCTCTGGTTATCATGTTAATTTACAGGAATGTAAAAAACTTAGAGTGGAATCCTGATCCCATTGAAATCAGTGGAAAAACTCCTATTGACTTCAGTAGGTCAGGATTTCACTCCTGCATTACATAAATTTCCATTGCTAAGCATACGCTTTGTTTCTTTGGACGTTTAAATCCATGAAAAGTCTTAAAAAAACTCAGCTCCCAATTCTTATATTTTTTATTACAAAACACTATTCAAATGAATACAAAGTCTAAACATGATATTTTAGATAGTCCCCTTGTCCCCATGTTTGCTACCATTTTGTCTATTTTAGAAGATTATTTATGTTTATACATTAAGGACAAAGTTAGAAACACATTATGGATTTTATTATCTAGCTTCTCAAATCTGTATGTTGAGCAAATATACCCCAGGTGCTTCTGTTCTGGTCTCTATCTACTCTCTGCTCCTAGAATGTGACTGAAGTGAGTAGCAGTGTTTAAAGTCTTTAACCTTTAGACAATCCTAAAAGCATTCCACATCCTCCTGAACATCACATAACACTGATGTGGTGTTATACACACCAGCCCTATAGTCACATCTGATTTCTAGCCTACAATCCCTTATATGTAAGCTTTAATAGACTTTTAGAAATGACAAGGAAAACAAAATAAATGCTCCACATAGATTAGCAGATCATTATTAGCCCTCTGCACACTAAAAGATGAAACCTCCTTGATCCCAGACAATAAAAAAGCCTTCTGAAGTCTATTGAGCTTCTCTTTGATTCTTGGCCCAACTTTTAATTTTCTCACGGTGCTGAAGCTCTGTGTTTCATTAGGGATATCATCTCAAATTCTTTTGTGCCTCTTCATGTTTCGAAGTCTTTCTATCCTTTTCTATGAATTCTTCTGCATCTGTGTCAAAAGTTAACTAATAATATCAAAATGCCTCAAACTGCACATTAATGATTATAGTTGATTTTCGCATCTAGGACAGTTACTTTTATCATTCCATTGTAATGTAATAATTCGTGCATACCAGACATCTAAAAAAACCAGATCTGATATGATATCATTTTCTTTCACTGCTTTTCAAGTCCATCTTGTATTTTGCTACCTTCTCAACTGGCTGATTTTTTTGCCGTAAGGTTCTGTTTGGCTCAATATTCCTTTGGCATTATAGTGAAATAAACTGTGCAAGGATTTGTGGTCTGGGTGTATGCACTACTGAATATAATAATACATCAGCTCTTTGCATATTATAGGTGGAGCTGGTAGTACTGCCTGTTCTTAAGGTTTCTTGACACTTCCAATTCTAAGGCTCTATTCTCAGTTGTTTTTAACTTTGGCAGATTGTAATTGTTTAGGAGGAAATTTTCCATGCTGGGTGTCTGCCTCAGGCTGAATGGTTTTTTTGTTTTGTTTTGTTTTGTTTTGAAAGTTTCATCTGAATCAGTACAGCCATTTCCAGAGGCAGCAAAACCAGAGGGGCAGGGATAGGGTGACCATATTTCCCAAAGAGAAAACGAGCCCCCCTTCCCCCCCTTCAGGAGGCTGTGGGCCCAAGGCTGGAACGTTGCATCCCCTCCCCAGCTCTGCCTCTCCCGCTGGGGGGCTGGCATCTCCATTGGCCACACACACACACCACTTTTTTTTACAAAAGTGGGCATTTGTCCCGTTTGCTCTTGCCAACTGATCGAGTCTGCAAGAGCAAACGAGACAAATTCTTCCTTTTGAAATAAAAGTCAGGACGGTCGTGACAGGGCTTAAAAAAGGGACTGTCCCGGACAAAACGGGACATATGGTCACTGTAGGCAGGGGGGCTAATCCATGTTTCATCCCCTCAAACGTCAGTTCACTACACATTCTGAGAACCAATATTTCCTGTAAACTGCACGCATGCAGGGAGGCAGGGGCAAGAGTGGGAACCAGATCGGCTAGAGCAGCCACCACAGAATCAAGGATTAGGTCAGGGAACAAGTAGGAAATAGACTGATCAGGCCAGGGTTGAGAGCATCTACCCCCAGCAGCCAGCAAGAGAGACTACAAACCACCAAGTCTCCCCTTCCCAGCCTGGAGTTGGCTCTCCCCATCCTCACCAAGTCTCAGTAGCTCCCCTTGTTTCATAAGAACATAAGAACGCCCATACAGGGTGAGACCAAAGGTTCATCTAGCCCAGTATCCTGTCTTCCAACAGTGGCCAATGCCAGGTGCCCCAGAGAGAATGCACAGAACAGGTAATCATCATGTGATCCATCCCCTGTCACCCATTCCCAGCTTCTGGCAAACAGCGGCTACAGACACCATCTCTGCCCATTCTGGCTAATAGCCATTGATGGACCTATCCTCCATGAACTTATCTAGTTCTTTTTTGAACCCTGTTATAGTCTTGGCCTTCACAACATCCTCTGGCAAGGAGTTCCACAGGTTGACTGTGCGTTGTGTGAAAAAATACTTCCTTTTGTTTATTTTAAACCTGCTGTCTATTAATTTCATTTGGTGAACCATAGTTCGTGTTTTATGAGAAAGAATAAATAACAATTCCTTGTTTAGTTTCTCCACGAGTCATGATTTTATAGACCTCTATCATATCCCCCCTTAGGCGTCTCTTTTCCAAGCTGAAAAGTCCCAGCCTTATTAATCTCTCATCATATGGAAGCCGTTCCATACCCCTAATAATTTTTGTTGCTCTTTTCTGAACCTTTTCCAATTCCAATATATCTTTTTTGAGATGGGGTGACCACATCTGCACACAGTATTCAAGATGTGGGCATACCATGGATTTATATAGAGGCAATATGATATTTTCTGTCTTATTATCTATTCCTTTCTTAATGATGCCCAACATTCTGTTTGCTTTTTTGACTGCCGCTACACATTAAGTGGATGTTTTCAGAGAACTATCCACAATGACTCCAAGATCTCTTTCTTGAGTGGTAACAGCTAATTTAGACCTCATCATTTTATAGGTATAGTTGGGATTATGTTTTCCAATGTGCATTACTTTGCATTTATCAACACTGAATTTCATCTGCCATTTTGTTGCCCAGTCACCCAGTTTTGTGAGATCCTTTTGTAGCTCTTCGCAGTCTGCTTAGGACTTAACTATCTTGAATAGTATTGTATCATCTGCAAATTTTGCCACCTCACTGTTTACTCCTTTTTCCCCATCATTTATGAATATGTTGAATAGCACTGGGCCCAGTACAGCCCCCTGAGGGACACCACTATTTACCTCTCTACATTCTGAAAACTGACCATTTATTCCTACCCTTTGTTTCCTATCTTTTAACAAGCTACTGATCCATGAGATGACCTTCCCTCTTATCCCATGACAGCTTACTTTGCTTAAGAGCCTCTGGTGAGGGACCTTGTCAAAGGCCTTCTGAAAATCTAAGTACATTATATCCACTGGATCCCCCTTGTCCATATGCTTGTTGACCCTCTCAAAGAATTCTAGTGGATTGGTGAGACATGATTTCCCTTTACAAAAACCATGTTGACTTTTCCTCCAACAACTTATGTTCATCTATATGTCTGACAATTTTGTTCTTTACTATAGTTTCAACCAGTTTGCCTGCTACTGAAGTTAGGCTTACCGGCCTGTAATTCCTGGGATCATCTCTGGAGCCCTTTTTAGAAATTGGCATCACATTAGCTATCCTCCAGTCATTTAGTACAGAAGCTGATTTAAATGATAGGTTACAAACTACACTTAGTAGTTCTGCAATTTCACATTTGAGTTCCTTCAGAACTCTTGGGTGAATACCATCTGGTCCTGGTGACTTATTACTGTTTAGTTTATCAGTTTGTTCCAAAACCTCTTCTAATGACACCTCAATCTGGGACAGTTCCTCAGATTTGTCACCTAAAAAGAATGGCTCAGGTTTGGGAATCTCCCTCACATCCTCAGCCATGAAGACCGATGCAAAGAATTCATTTAGTTTCTCAGCAATGGCCTGATCATCCTTGAGTGCTCTTCAGCATCCAGCCCCACTGGTTGTTTAGCAGGCTTCCTGCTTCTGATGTACTTAAAAAAAAAATTGCTGTTACTTTTTGAGTGTTTGGCTAGTTGTTCTTCACATTCTTTTTTGGCCTTCCTAATTATATTTTTACACTTCATTTGCCAGAGTTTATGCTTCTTTCTATTTTCCTCACTAGGATTTAACTTCCACTTATTAAGGGATGCCTTTTGGCTCTCACTGCTTCTTTTACTTTGTTGTTTAGCCATGGTGGCATTTTTTTGGTTCTCTTACTATGTTTTTTAATTTGGGGTATACATTTAAGTTGAGCCTCTGTTATGGTGTCTTTAAAAAGTTTCCATGCAGCTTGCTGGGATTTCACTTTTGGCGCTCTACCTTTTAATTTCTGTTTAACTAACCTCCTCATTTTTGTGTAGTCCCCCTTTCTGAAATTAAATGCTACAGTGTTGAGCTGCTGTGGTGTTTTCCCTGCCAGAGGGATGTTAAATTTAATTATATTATGGTCACTTTTTCCAAGCAATCCAGCTATAATCACTTCTTGGACCAGATCCTGCGCTCCACTTAGGACTAAATCAAGAATTGCCTCTCCTCTTGTGGGTTCCAGGGCCAGCTGCTCCAAGAAGCAGTCATTTAAGGTGTCAAGAAACTCTATCTCAGCATCCCATCTGAGGTGATATGTATCCAGTCAATATGGGTATAGTTGAAATCCCCCATTATTATTGAGTTTTTTATTTTTATAGCTTCCCATGAAGAGCATCACCCCACTCCTCATCCTAGCCTTCCACTCCCACTGAAAGCAAGCTTCTGAAGCTTCTGGCTATATCCAAGAACGAGGTTAGGGAAAAAATATAGTTTTGCCGGTGCTAAAAAAATTCTTACAATTGCTTCATTGAGAAGCTCTAAAATCTCCATTCTTTACAGCAGGGACTTGAAATTTGCCAGGAGCATCACCCTTGTGAGAGGGATGAATGTGCCTCTGAAATACTGCAGTTTGCCCATCCTCAATATTATTATTAATATTATTTGTATTACTGTAGTGCCAAGGAATCATGAACCAGGACTCCATTGTGCTAGGCACTGTAAAAACAGAATGAAAAGACAGTCCCTGCCCCCAAATAGTTTACTTTTTTTTTTTTTCTAGAATTTGGTAGCTAAATTCCCCAGAGATTCCACCTGCAGTGAGCATTCTTAGCCCAGGGCTGCAGGGCTAAGTAGGACTTTCACTGCAATTGTTCCTTCCAGTTGCTAGAGGTTCCTGTGGCACTGGGCACTGGAACTGGGAGCAAGGAGACAGTGTTTCCTGAGCTCTCAATTTTCCCCCAGCTGATGTCCAAGATGCTTGGAGGAGGAGGAAGTTACCTGATTTGAATGCAGAATGGTGAGAAATGAAGAGGGAGGTGTTGCAAGAACCAGAGTGGGAGGGAGCAAGAGCTGGTGGGGTAGGGCATGGATAGGAGTTAGGAATACAGAAGATGCTAGGGTCAGGTGGTCAAAAGTCAGGGGATATGGTGGTGGATAGTAACTTATTGAATTTCTTCCTCTTTACTTCAGACCATTTCTCCAGTTTCTCCAAATCATTTTGAATTTTAATCTTATCCTCCAAAGCACTTGCAATCCCTCCCAGTTTGGTATCATCTGTAAACTTTATAAGTATATTCTCTGTGCCATTGTCTAAATCACTGATGAAGATATTGAACAGAACCAGAACTGATCCCTGTGGGACCCCACTCGATACACCCTTCCAACTTGATTGTGAACCACTGATAACTACTCTCTGGGAATGGTTTTCCAACCAGTTATGCACCCACCTTAGGTTATATTTCCCTAGTTTGTTTATGAGAAGGTCATGCGAGA
Source organism: Emys orbicularis (assembly GCF_028017835.1). NCBI lineage: Eukaryota > Metazoa > Chordata > Testudines > Emydidae > Emys > Emys orbicularis. The sequence goes on along the minus strand of NC_088687.1, from coordinate 88,695,087 downwards.
CAGTATCAGAAGCCTTACTAAAGTCAAGATATACCATATCTACCACTTCCCCCCCACAAGTCTTTTTACTCTGTCAAAGAAAGCTATTAGTTTGGTTTGACATGATTTATTCTTGACAAATCCAAGCTGATTGTTACTTATTACCTTATTATCTTCTAGGTGTTTGCAAATTGATTGCTTAATTATTTGCTCCATTATCTTTCCGGATACTGAAGTTAGTCTGACAGATAATGTTTGTGAAGCATTAAGATATTATGATGAATATTATAGAAATTCTCAGGAAGAAGTTAATAATGTAGTATTCAGTGTAGATTTTGGACGGTGTGTGTTAAATAAGGCCTAGGGCAGCATACTGAATGGAGGAGCATTAAAAGAAATATTGGATAGCTGCCCGAAAAATAGTGAGTGATCATGAAATGAAAGACTGTATCATAATGCATATACACAATGGGGGCAAATTAAGGTTACACAGGCAACCTGAATGCTGGCATTTCCTAACTTTTTAGTGCTTGACTTTGCAACTTTAATATTCTTTTAGCAAACTTTTTAGATATAATGTTTGTATAGACAGTATGAGCTGTGTGGAATAACAATAACCAGCAATCATTTAAAAAATCTGATTAAGGTTAGTACTATAAATTAAATCCATTCAGTGCTGCATTTTAAAGACAAAAGCACATATAGAAATTTTTGTGGAATGATCTTTCATTATTCCAAAGGCCAAGTTTATAAAAGTTCACTGTTCCTATATGTCTAAAATATGAAAAGCCACAGAAGCAGTGCCAGATTCAATCAGGTGGCTGAATCGATATGTTGCTTATGATTTACCACTGCCAGCATGCTGTTTGATGGTGGAAATACAGAGCACAAAAATCAAACTATAAGTCACTGGGAAACCTGCAACTAATCAGCAGCCTCTGTTGTCTTAAATACTAACAAATCCTTATTATCCCAAAAGTTTTCTGTCATTTTGCTCTTAAATCCTCCACAACCCACATGGAGTCTGAGGATCCTTTCCAATAATCTCCCCGCTCAATATATTTTTACAATATTGCCTTTCACCATAGATACCAACTTACAGCCAGGGAAACCTGGACTGGACCTCCTTTGGAGTCTATAAGCATCACTTCTTTACAGTCATTGTGTACTGGAGGCAGTACTAATATGAAAATAAGGAAAAAACGATGTGCACAGTGTGGCATATAAGCACATGGATTAATATTTTTAAAACACTTTACCAAAAGTTAATGAAATAATTCTGTGCCAGTCATGTTCAGACATGAAAGTGATTCAAAGCAAAACATATACAACTTTCTATTTAGGTTTCACATAGCATTAAAACAGTTTGCTAATTCAGAAGAAGTGTTAAATTGTCTTGATTATTTGGGGGAGAGGGAGGATTCTTAAATAGACTCCAGCAATGGAGACATTAAGTTGGCAGCTGGTTAACGTTACCAAAATGAATAATGGATTACCAGTGACAGCTGGATTGGAACCAGGGACATAACACAGATAATTTCCCTGTTTTAAAGGGAGATCCTTTCAGTGTCCCTGACCTGATAATAAAATGCATCTTAATTGAAGTTGGCAGGTGGTGTTATGAAAACACAAACACAATTACAGTATGCACCAATAAGATTTAAACAGGTAAACAGTGTTATAAAGATGACACACTTTCTTCACATAGCCAAGCTATCCATCCTGCTTAGATTTTTAGGAAATTGTTATTTTTAGTCATGTTTCTTGGCTTCTGAGCTTTATCCCTTCCAAAAAAATTGTTTAGGCCTACTTCCAACTGACTTTGCAAGAATTTGTTATCAAGTAGCAAGGTACTCAGATACCATGATGATAACCACAATATAAATATCTGGATAGATAGACAGAAGTCAAGTTTAGCCCCTTCAGAGAATTTTGGGTTTATGATATATCTCAATCTAGAGTTCCATATACCCACTGACTTCATTAGGTAATAATTCTCTCTCAAAACTGCAGAGTTGGTCCCAAAATAGTATCTGCATCACTTTAGGAATATACAGTCTTGTATATTATTATTTATTATTTGTATTATTTTATTGCCTAGGAGTCCAACCATGGATCAGGTCCGCATTGTGCATGGAGTGTATCCTTGTTTTCAGTTCAATACAGTGGCATGCAAGGGAACTATCATGATCTTTTATAAGAATATGTGACTGTATTCTACAATAAGGGTTTAAAAATATATTGATACAGCAGTGTTTGGGCCCATTACTGATCCTGCATTTAGGATAGTAGTATCACAATGTTTTGGACCATTGTTGTCAAATATTGTAGCAGGTTTAGAAGTGACCTCTGTGTGTGCATTTTGTACAGTCCTCAATGAGTTAAAAGGTGGGGGCAGAGAAAATGTAGTTAATGCTTAACAATTTGAAAAATTGGCAGTCTTAATCTGAGGGCAAATAGGACATATGCCCTATAACTCCATCTCCAGCTTTCAGGCCAGGTTCTTACCCCTGCTCTGGCTGTTTTGTGCCACTCCTGAAAGCCACCTTGACCAGTTTGCTATCCAGGGTGTCCCCTTTAGGCAAGAGAAATCCTCAGTTGTTATAAAGCTAGAATAACCGTTCTACTCCTAGCTTCTGGGACATGGGCCATTCTCAAGAGAAAGGCACCTCTGAACTCCAGCTAGTCCCAATTGCTGGAACAGCCCATTGGGTGGCTGTATTTATACCATGGGTTGCTGTCAAATACATTTTCCACCAACAGTCCAGATGTGTAACCAGTTGAGCTGTTTGGAAAATTTTGTGAACAAATTTTGTGATGAAACATGGATTATTTTTTCCAGATTAAAATTTTTTCAGAAAAAAATCGGCTTTTAGCCAACTTTATTTATAAGTTTAGCACAATTTAAATGAGCTAACTGAGAGAAAGAAAGGGCTTGTCTACACAGCATGGTAAAGTGCATTAGAGTGGTGTGGTCTGGGGAGTGCTCTAACATGCTGCACTCTAAATGCCCTGTGTAGATCCTGTTGGTGTGAACTAAAAGGTACCTAGTAGGACTATGTTAATGCAAACTAGGTGCCTTTTAGTTTACACCAGGGGTCTACACAGGACAGCTACAGCGTAGCACATTAGAGCACTCTATAAAACACACCCCTCTACTGTGGTTTACCACGCCATGTAGACAAGCCCTATGTATGTCATTTTAGGTTGTTATCCTGGAAGGAGTTCCATATGGGCTGACACACAGATTCATTGACATCAGACCACTTGGTCTTCTTGTGCAAAGCCAGCTGCAGTATTGTGGCCATAGGCCCTACTGTTGCAACTAAGATCACACAGGCAAACTGCTGCACCTGTGCAAAGCCTCATTGCCTTCAGTAGGGTTTCATGCTGGCACAACAATCCACCCATGCTCTTTCCATTGCAGGATCAGGACCCTACATTGTAAACTATCTGAGCCACAGACCATGTATTCCTGCTGTATGTTCATACAGCACCTAACACAATCCACTCCTGATCAATTTCTTTGGGTGCTACCATAAAAAATTAGTCCTGAACAACAATGTGTCCAGTATGGGAATATGAAATTTTCTATCTTTTGGTGAAAAGAGCAGCAATTCAAAATCATATTCATTTTGCATAAAATTAAATAAAGTAGTAGTATGATGGGATTAAACCATTTACTATGCAAATTTATAGACAGATTTCAATCACAATTTTTCTCCGTCGCACAGAAAATTTAGCAGGCTACGATAGGCCTTCCAGTTATTCAGTGAAGGGAAAGAACAAAAGAGAGGTTCTAAAATTGTTGCCTACATCAGTTTAGCATTTCACAGCAAACAGGTCATTTACCCCAAAGGTGCCTTCACTGTAGAAATAGCATCCTTAGGAGACTTCCTTAGGATAACAAAATACCCAAGCAAGTGTGCACTATGGGTGTGATCCACAAGGAGACTCAGGCTCCTAAGTCCCATATTTAGTCACCATTGTGATCGACAAAACTCCCTCTCAGCTGCCACCTAACTTTGTAGATGTCTAAACTCATTTGGTGCCTACGTTTTTGCCTCTGGGCATGCCCACTGCCGCCGTGCTCTAGACGCCCAGGTGAGCATGTGCACTGCTGCCTCACTGTAAGCATCTGGGTGCCTATCTCCCGCCTAAACCCCAGAGCAATTCATACACTAGGGAAGATAGGCATTCAGCCACCTAAGTTGTGTGCAGGGGCCCTATCCAGTAGCATGCTCAGAGGCTGCCCAACAGATTGGGCCCCTCAGAGGAGTTCACACAAGACAGCTGTAGGGGTAAGAAAGTAAATATATAATACTAATTGCACCACATTCATTTTTTTTAATTGCCAGATTTCTGTTCCTCAGTTCTTAATTGTTACCATTTTGTAAAAAATGGACTGTACCAATATACAAGGTCAAGTTAAAACAAGACTTCCACCTCTTAGCTTGGCAGCTATAGCAGCATTAGTCTTTTCAACCTTAAGACCAATCAGAAATAAATTCTGTTTTATCCTGTTCATCCTAAACAACAAAGCTCAGGGTTTTTTCCCTGCAGATGACAAACACAAAAGCCCAGATATCAAACAGGATGAAATGCTGATGCTCAACACCTGCACTGCATGAGTGGCCAAGAAATAAACCAAAGAGTCTGCTAACCAACACCTGCTCAATGATGCTACTTTTTTAACCCTTTCTAGCCACTTATTCCTTATGTAAAAAAAGGAAAGACTGTGCTATGGCAGTGACACAAACAAAAGATTAATCGAACATAAGACAGGACACAGAGGACAAACTACATTTTGCCTACAGTAGCAAAAAGATTTGTGTTTCATACTCATACTATGAGAGGCTACTTGCTACTGGAAGGGATTTTTCTTACAATGGAAATAAGTTTTGAATGGTTCACAGCTACAAAGAGTCCACAATATTACTCTCAGCAAGACAGGAAATATCTCACCCTTCATTTTAGTATATCTGTCCACTTCACAGAGTTCATTGCCCAAAAAATCAGTGGTCTAATTTTTCTCCCTACCTTTCTGAGGCAGTTGTGATTTGATTAACCGTCCTCTTAAAATAATTCAGCTCCAGTTGAGTCCAAACAGGTATCACATTGGAACTGATCTTGCAGTCCTTATGCGGTCAATATTCATGCTAAAGTCAGTGGGACCTGTGTGTGTGCAAGGACGGAAGATTCAGTCCCTTTCCCCAGTTTTGGCTGAAGTTCATCATTATCATTTCTGATATTGCTACCGAGCATGAAAATATGTCCTTAAAAAGAAAATGTTTTCCACATTTCTTGACTTAGACATTGTCATGTATGGAATCAATTCTGAAACTTAGGGGCAAATTATTAGGTCCTTAGTCTAGTCCGCTCAGGCAAATTGTCATTGGATACAATTGCAGTTTGCCTAAATTAGGACTGAAGGCTTGTCTACATGGGTAAGTTATACCAATATAAACTAAGGTATGAATTTCAACCAATATAGTTATACTTGTATAACCATGGCTCACCCCCTCGTATGGGCACTCTTATTCTGGTAGAAGAGTGGCTATTTCATCTTAATTTATGTCACTTAGGAATGGGCTTGAGCTAAACCAAAGAAAACTACTCTACCAGAATGAGAGTGTCCCTACATGGGGGGAGGGTTATTCTAGTTTAACTATACTAGTATAACTAGTAAAATTTTCCCATGTAGACAAGGCCTGTATAAAAACTGAGGGCCAGATTCTGATCTCATCTATACCAGAGAATATCAAGACTCACCCCTTTGAAGCCAATGACTTTATTCCTGGTTCTTTCAGTATATCAGAAAGCAGAATGTGGCCTGGAATAAAGTGGTCAGGATTTGACCACAGAAAATTTTGTGAGAAATGTGTGAGAGAGATGGGGAGTACACTCCCTCAAGAGTGCATTTGGGTTTCTTGCTGAAAACTGGTGCAAAGTTATTCAGGATGACACAGCAAACCGTTTTCTTCATGTTCTGTGACCCGCACAGGTAGGAAGAGTCTGCAAAATTTTTAAAAATATCACTTCTCCAAATACATTGTTAAGGCTTGGCATGCATCCCAGCATGACCATTTTCCCCAAAACATGGTATCCTGGCACTTGTGACGTTACCCACATGGAAAAAAAGAAATGGTAAAAGAAGGGTCTTATGGCCTTTCCACCTCTTTTAACCACTCTCCTAACCTACATTTGAACCTTTGCAGTAGTTAAAATTCTGATGGGATTGGCCTCTTTAAATGGAGCTAAAAAGTGCTGACAGTGTTGGGATAAAGGTTTGAATGTGCTAATAGGTTTTAGTGTCTGACACTTTTGATAATCTGGCCCTAAGTGTCATGGGTCTCTCTGGGTGAATTCCATGTGTCCCATAAAGTTATGTATTGAAACATAATGCATCCCTTTGATCTCCTTCTGTGTGGAGACACTGGTGTTCCATAAAGTCAACAGAATGCTCTCAGTTACTGAAGTCAGAACCAGTACTTGTTGATTGGCAAGACTATAACACTTATTAGTGTCACTAAACAGTAGACACCCTTTCCTCCCTTGTCTATGTAAAGTTTCAGTGACATACTATGATCCCAACAATACTGGCAACAGTCACATTCTTTATTTCCAAGACAAAACAAAATAGCAGTGGATCATGCCAGTATGGTTTCAAGAAGGATTGTAAAATAAACATTAAGGGCCAAATTCTGTTCTAAATTACACCAGAGTAAATTTTTGAAATATGGGAATAATTATACTTACTCATCTTTGGAAAGTACTTTAAGATCTATGGAGGGAAAGTTTTATATATTGGAAGCACTGAGTGGTTATTATTATTTGATTTTACTTAATAATGGTGATTTGCACACATGTAGCTGGCAGCAGAATGAGACTAGGTTTACAATGCTTTTTGCACTTTTTGACTGAGGACCGCCTCTCAATGTATATGTTTTGAAATGCAACAAATTAAACTATACCTGATTTCATCACTAATTGTATTTTTAATGACAAGATTTAAACCTCAGAAAATATCATATATGGAATTCCTTATGCTATCATGCAAAAATATCTTGGGTTAGGGCTTCAGTTGTGCATGGTGCAGCTGAGGAGGAGGGACATAAATGGAGTCCTAAGACAATTTTACTTCCCACCCAATGATGAACCTTAGCCATATCCCCTTCCCAGACACCCAACCAGCCAGTAGCTGGTATAGGAGCCACTTAGGTGGGTCACCATCATCCAGAGCATCTCCTGTACATGGGAAATCCAAAAGGAGATGGATCCCAGCCTGCCTCTAACTATCCTGCAAAAAAACAAAACACACAAAGTGCTAGGAGCCCCCACAGAGATGTATTGCAGGGGCTCTGCTCACCTGGTCTCAGCTCCACATAGCAAAGCAGCACTATCTGAAGATCTTCACACTGACAGATATGAGGCAGGATTTTCCCTTAGTAACTTTCAGCTCACACAGGAATTCGGTTGCATTGCTCGAAGTAGAACCCAAGTGGCTGGGACTCCTAGTCCTCTGCCTCTAACCACAAGAGCTTCTTTAATGTCTCTGTGAAATCACTTTGGATCAACAACTTTCCTGGACCATTATGGCAACGTTAAGCAGCAGGACTATGCATTTGGCACTTAGATCCTGCTGGTGTGAAAAATAAATCTACTATGAACTGTGAGATGGGACTGTGTTTATTATATTGTTTATTTCTTCAGGAAACTTTATTCATTGTATTTATTTAATTAGACATTTCATTATATGCAAACTTTAGCAAAGGGATAAGTTCTTCATTGTTGTACGCACATAATTCCAGTTAGGATGAGTGAGTGTTACACTCAGACTTTCAGTTGTGAATAAATCCTTATGTCTTTTTCCACAATTACAGATTTCCTGAATATATGGTAGTTTTGTGACATATTGTACCACATGTGTCCAAAACAACAAGAGTGCAACACTGTGAGAGAAATGTTTTCATGTAATTTATAGTTATTTCATTAGATGGCAGTACAGCATTCAAAACAAAAATTTGGGTTTTTTTATTTTTACAAGATATATGTGCATTTCACATTCACTCACAATATTTGGTTGATTTTAAATTAGGGGGCAAACAAAACATTTGTAAAGAAAAATTTACTTGTATAACTTTATGATGTGCAAACCCAACATGTGGAATTGTATCTTAAAATTAAAGTGAAAAGTTAAGTGTCAATAACCATAAATGACACTGAGTGTTCAAATATCAAAGTTATTATTTCTTTTGCAACAAGGTCATAGCTTTTGATAAGGATATAGCATTTGCTTTCATAGTTAATTCCTTGGGTCCAGCCAGCTTATTGGTGCAGGACCCAACAAAGTGAGGATAAAGGTGATTCTAAGCAAGCTTTATACCTCCTTGATCTTTGGGCTATATACGGGCCAATTCAGCCCCTGATGAAACTTAGAGCAGCCTCAGGGTTGTTCTAATTTGTGCCAAACTGCAATGGCCACTGAGGTGTCTTCCTAGCAGACAGGGATCACCAAACCACAGCCTCACTCCAGACCCAGGACCATTATACTGTATGTCTTATCCCATGAGCTTAAGAGAGGGCATAGGATAGAGCTGACTATGCCTGTTCTATACTACTGGGGATTTCCGTGCGCTACTTAAGTCAGCTTGACTGCTTTGTACTGTTGTAATGGTGCAAAGCAGGCTCTATGGAGACAAAGATCTGGTCCATTATTTTGAAGAAGGAGATATTACTTTTCTGATACTATTTACCTAGGACAGAAAGAGTCACCCTAAAAATATTGAGGGATTCTTCTTTCTTCCCTTACACTCCTTTTCTCCCTGTACCTGTACATAGCAGTAACAGACAGAAGATGAGGGGTACTGTATTAAAATGATACTAGAATTGCTGTTTGAGGGACTGTCTATCTAAGAATTTGATCTAGAATATCAATATAGGCAAGATATTTGACTTACTCACTGCTCTTGCATTGTTTTACATTTCTGAATTTACCAATTCGGTCATCCCTGGAATGGTTTTGCAGTGCAGGCCAATGATAATTTGCTGAGTGTCCAGAAGAGTCTTGATTCACAGAGTTCAGTTTTTTAGTATTTCTCATTATGCTTCACATTAAGTAATTAAATGGTACAGAGAGCCTTACTTAGGACCTCTGCACTGCAACAAATTTCATCCACAGCTGACTTTTTAGTACTTTAAAACAAGTTCCTGGGACCACACAAACCTTCTCATAATTATTCTTAATACAAAAGAAGATCTAGATAGCTTCCCTTGACTGTACTGCTTTATCCTGGGTTGATGACAAAAGCCAGAACCTGAATTGGTGTAGCTCCATTTAAGTCAAATGAGCAACATCAGTTTACGCCAGAAAAGGACATTGCCCAAAATGTTCATACAATATATGCTCATTTAGACCCATAGCATTTTTGATGCTGTTGTTCATGCTTCAGATATCACTGTGGTTGTTACTGTCAAGTGTCACATGCTCCAAGAGAAGTGTTTTCCAAAAATGTACTCTGTTGCATATGCAATTTACATATTCTGATCTCTGAAATGTATGTGGACTACTTCCTTTTGTTTCCCAGATTCTGTGTGCAAAATGCTTCCTGCACTATGAGTCATTCCATCCTTCCAGTAATCTAGATCTGTACTTTCTGTCAGCAAGGTTTCAATCATGCTACAGGAAAATGCAGATAAAGCAATGTAGCCAACATCTATTCTTCCTCATCTTTTCCCTTAGTCTTACTTATTCTGATAGCAGCAGAATTTGTGCTGGGAAAACCTCACTCCTAGTAAGGACTGCTGCATTGTTTCCTTTGAGTTTAAATTCACTTAGCAAATTATAAAACAAACAGTACAGGTGCCTGATAAGAGAGAGCGCCTGGTTTTAAGTTGCATTATCACTCCAGGAGTAAGTATACAAATAGTCTTAGGTGATGACAATATTAGGTGACACAATATTAAAGGTACAACAACTATCCTGATGCAAAGGTAAGATAGGAAGAATACTAAAAGCCAATATGGCTTCATCAGGAACTCTTTAATTACCTGAAAATCAAAGAAGAATCCTACAGAATGTGGAAAGAGACAAACTGCTAAGGACAGATACAAAAGAATAGCACAAGCATGTAGTGACACAGTCAGAAAGGCTAAGGGACAAAATGAGTTACACACAGCATGGGACATAAAAGGCAATAAGAAGAAGTTCTATAAATACATTAGGAGCAAGAGAAAGAAAAAGGAAAGTGTTAAGTCTTCTATGTAGTAGGGAAGGAGATTACATCAAGAAGGCTGAGGTGTTTAATGCCTATTTTGCTTCAGTCTTCACTCAAAGGGTTAATGGTGAGCAGATGCTTAACACACGTAATATTAACAATAAGGGGGAAGGAACACAAGCCAGAATAAGGAAAGAACAGGTTAAAGTACATGTAGATAAGTTAGATGTATTCAAGTCAGCAGGACCTGATGAAATTCATGATAGGAGACTTAAGGAACTAGCTGAAGCAATCTCAGAACTGTTAGCAATTTTCTTCAAGAACTCATGGATGACAGGTGAGGTCCCAGAGGACTGGAGAAGGGCAAACTAAGATAGTACCTATCTTAACAAAAGGGAACAAAGAAGACCCAGTGATTTATAGACCAGTCAGCCTAACTTTGATCCCTGGAAAGATATTGGAACAAATGATTAAACAATCTGTTTTTAAGCATCTAGAGGATAATAGAATTATAAGTAGCAGCCAGCATGGAGTTGTCAAGAACAAATCATGACAAACTAACCTAATTTCCTTCTATGACAGGATTACTGGCCTAGTGGATGGGACGGGGGGAAGCAGTAGAAATGATATATCTTGATTTTAGTAAGGCATTTGACACAGTCCCTCATAACATTGTTATAAGCAAACTAAGGAAATGCGGTCTACATGAAATTATAAGGTGGGTGCATGACTGGTTGGAAAACCATACTCAAAGTTTAATTATCAGTAGTTTGCTGTCAAACTGGGGGGACAAAGTGGGGTCCCACAAGGATCTGTCCCTGGTCTGGTACTGTTCAATATGTTTATTAATGACTTGGATAAAAGGAATGGAGAGTATGCTTATAAAATTACAGATTACACCAAAATGGGAGAGGTTGCAAACACCTTGCAGGGCAGAATTAGAATTCAAAATGACCTCGGGAAATTGGAGAATTTGTCTAAATTTGACAAGATGAAATTCAGTAAAGACAAGTGCAAAGTACTACACTTAGGAAAGAAAAATCAAATGCACAACTACAAAATGGGGAATAACTGACTAGGAGGTAGTACTACTTAAAAGGATTGGGGGGGAATAGTAGATTACAAATTGAATATGAGTCAACAATATGATGCAGTTGTGAAAAGGCTAATATCATTCCAGGCTGTATTAACAGAAAGTGTCATATATAAGACACAGAAGATAATTATCCTGCTCTACTTGGCACTGGTGAGGCCTCAGCTGGAGTAATGTGCCCAGTTCTGGGCACCACACTTTAGGAAAGATATGGACAAATTGGAGGGAGTCTAGAGGAGAGCTATAAAATGATAAAAGGTTTAAAGAACCTGAACTATGAGGATAAGACTAAACATGCCCAGATTTTTTAACCTGAGAAAAGAAGACTGAGGAGGAACCTGAAAACAATCTTCAGATATGCTAAAAGGCTGGTACAAAGAGGACAGTGATTGATTGTTCTCCATGTCCACTGATGGTAGGACAAGAGGCTGGAAGGCCTGGAGGAGAGAGGGCTGGTAGGCTGGCTGGAGGAGCAGCAGCAGCAGTAGTAGTTGTCGTCGCGGCAGCAAAAAAAAAAAAAGTGTTGGGGGGGAGGTTTGAGGGAGATGGAGAATTTTATGACCCCAAATAATCTGGAAACTGAATAAAAGTCTATTAGAGAGAGAGAATGAATACAAAGGTGGGGTGGGGGGAAAGAATAGAAGCAGAATATAATGATAATGATTTTAGCAAAAAAAGCCAAGCTAAGGAAAGAAATAAATCAAGGTGTTAGAATTATAAGATTCCTAGCCAAAGAAATAAAAGTAGGCAATGTTAACCCTGTGAAAGTAACTGACTGAATTAAAAACAGCATAGAGGATATCGTAATAACCAGGAGGTTGCAAGACGGGGATCTTTTAGTTAAAAGTAAAAACAAAGAGCAGGCTGCTAAACTGCTAAAAACTAAAAAACTTTACAGAAAATTAAAATAAGTTGACAGCTACCAAAGTATTTCACCGAAACAAAGGGGTAATATATGGGGCCTGACCAATGGTGAGATAACAAAGCATAAAAGATAGAGCGTTAGTAAGCAGCTAATTAATAAAAGAGGAGGATAAAACAAGCCATCAAGTTCTGTCCTGATTACATTTAAGGAGGAACTCTACCTGAAAAAGTAATACTAAAGTATCAGATATTTAGAACCAAGCCATATATTCCTTCTGACATAAGAAGGAATAAGTGCCAATGGTATGGCCATGTAACAAATGTTTGTAATGGGAAAATGAGATGCAGTAAATGGGGGGGGGGGGTGAGCAGTCCTATAAAAACTGTATAGAAGGGATGGAGAGCACATGTAGTAACTACGGTGGGAGTCAGAGTTCAGCATATAGTAGGTGTACTGCAGCAAGACCAAGACAAAAAAAATTTAACATATTTTATGCAGAAGCTATAAGGAGAATCTCAAAACCTCATGCTCAAAAGGAAGAGAAAATCAGCACAGGAAAAGAGGAACTGCAGATATAGCCTCATTCTATAAAAAATATGATAAACACTGCAGAAGAAACAGGAGAGGATATATTAGTCATGAAAAGAGAGGTTTATTGCCTTTATGATAAAAGTGATAAATTGCACATCAAATTGGAAAACATAATATAAAAACTTAAAATTTTAGCAAGGACAGTGGAAAAATATTTCTATGTTTGCAAGCTGTCAATGAATTGTATTCGTGCAACGTTGAATGAGGATAATGGTGAAATAGGACTAGTGTCGGAACCACAATCTTTTTGTTAGAATGGTCACAGTTTGATAGCACATGCTCAAGAACTAAGGAAAATATACTGGGAATGAGAACTAAACCAGATATCATATGTATCCAGGAAACATAGTCAGTTGAAAAGCTTGCTTTTAAAATTCCAGGGTATATTGCCTTTAGGCAAGACCAAAAAGTAGGTAGAGGAGGAGGTGTTTGTACTTTCATATAGGAAAGATTAAGGCCTGGTCTAAATTAGAATTATACATTGGTAGAACTACAGCTCTCAGGAGTGTGAAAAATCCACATGCCTGAGACATAGCTATACTGACCCAACCCCCAGTGTAGACAGCACTATGTCAGCAGAAGAATCCTGTCAACCTAGCTAATGTCTCTCGGGAAGGTGGATTAGCTATGGCAATGGGAGAATACTTCCTGTCATCATACGTATTGTCTACACTCTACACTGAAGCACTACAGTGGCGCAGCTGCAGCAGTGTTTTAAGTGTGGACAAGCCCAAAACTATATAGAATTAGAGAATGAAGAAATAAGTCTTAAATATAATGTTGTTGAGATCCCAATGCAGAAGAGAAATCTTTCTTTAAGGATTTATAATACCTGCAGCCCGTGTGGGAAATTAGAAAGCTCAGAATAACAAGAAATAGCGAAGAACACAAAAAGACCATATATTACATGCAGTGACCTAAATAGTCATAATAAGTTGTGCAGAATGTTTTTTGTCTAGAAAGGTTCATAGACAAAGAACAATCTTGTGGTTTTAAGTGATGGCACCCCAGCTAGATTTAAAGCAGCAGATGTTAGGTTTTCTTGCTTAGACCTGGATCATAAACAGATATTGCAAGCAAATGCATCTGGGAAATACATAAGGAAGAAGGAATGGGAAGTGATCATTTCCCCATCCTTATTACTTTTCTAGGACAAGGTAAGGTTGAAGGTAATGTAAAGTTACTCACCTGGAATTTTAAGAAAGCTAACTAGGAGATATTTACATATAAATGTACTGAATTTGTGAATGATCACTATGTGAGTGATGACAGAGAATTTCAATGACAATGTAATAAAAGGGATAATAGCAGCAGCTACTGTAGCCAGACCTAAGATATTGAAGTACCCCAAAACTCATTTCTGCGGTAGAATGCAAAAGCACAAATAATTATTTTTAAAAAAAAATCAAAGAGAGTTGGAAGAAATATTGTGGGGGGTTAAATAAAGATACCAAAACATCAGAAATATACAAGCAAATTAGAAGAATTTGTGGAATTCAGAATAAGAGTAGTGACATCCCAGTCTTGTTGGGCCTGCCAAAATAGTTAGACGTTCTGATCATGAGAAAGCAGAACTTCTCACAGAAATTTTCCAAAGGGTGAGAAATGATGAAAATCAAAGTGCAGTTTAACCATGTTAAAAGGCAATTCATCAAATAGAGGCATGAACTATTATGTAGTTGGGGAAAACTTGAAGATACTATACTGAATGAAAGGTTTGATATGCAGGAACTTGAGAAAGCTATTGATATGAGCAAAAATACATCCCTGGGTAAAGATAATGCATGCAATGTAATGTTTAGATATCTTCCTGAAAGCAGTTTGAGGGTTCCTTTGGAACTGTATAATATTACATGGGAACAAGGAATGACACAAAGCATTACAAGAGATTTCAGACTGGGGAAATGCTTGGGTTTTAAGGTCTCCATTGCTAGAACCAAAAGACTAATCTTTACCAGGGCCGGCTCCAGGCACCAGGCACCCAAGCACATGCTTGGGGCGGCACCTGGTAAGGGGCGGCGGGGGGAGCGCGGCGTGGCATTCCGCGGGGGGGGGGGCGCTCCGGTGGCGCGGCGCTTGGCGGGGGGGCGGCGCGGCCGCGGCGCTGGGGGGGGGGGTGTTCCGGCGGCGTTCGGTGGGGGGGGCGGGCTCCGGCGGCGCGGCGCTCGGCGGGGGGGGGCTCGGGGGGCGGCGCTTTTTTTTGCTGCTTGGGGCAGCAAAAAAGTTAGAGCCGGCCCTGATCTTTACAAAAAGGAAAACTACAAAGGAATATAAACTGATGAAGTATTCACCCACGAAAGCTTATGCTCCAATACATCTGTTAGTCTATAAGGTGCCACAGGACTCTTTGTTGCTTTTTACAGATCCAGACTAACACGGCTACCCCTCTGATGTTTAGAACACTAGCTGACCATTGTGGCATAAATGAAACTTTTTTTCAAATAAAAAAAACCCTCAAAGATGTACTATGTGCATGCTCTAAGGTAGAAGAAACAACTGATTACCATTTATAGGATAAGAAAGGGGAAAGCTTTTTGACGAATTTAAATGGCTTAAGATAACAAATGTTACATTAATGTTTAGTAACAATATCAGAGAAATGGGATAGTATTAGAAAGGCATTGTTATATTGCCTGAAAGACATAGGGCAGAACCAGAGAATATAAACTGCTAGGTATTTAAAAATTATAGTTGGTGGCAGGTGTAGACAATCCAGATAAGTCTGTTTCACCACGGAAAGAAAAAAGAAAAGAAAGGAGTCTAAAATAACTCCCTGGTGTCATGTTTTTCTATATCTGATATGGACTGGCTACAGAGCTTGCTTATACACCAGATGGGTTCATCATAAGATCTTTTAATGAGCTGCCAGGTATGGCTGAGGTTAGTTTAAATAAGATCTTTTACACACAGCGCCACCTAATGGCTGAACATATACTACAGTTTAACATTCCATCTTCCCCTTTAAGGTCTACATTCTTACTATTTACAAGATTTATACCATCATGCTGTCTTTGAAGTTCAGTACAGTTCATTCTATTAAATATCTCTGAATCATGCCGGTTTTCTAATTACATGTCCCAAACACGTAACAACTTGATCATCTGACTGTCCAATAGTTGCAATGACGGGTTGTGGTTGGTTTGGAATCCCTGAGTGGTCGTCTTCTTGTTCAGCATCCACCATCTGTAGAGTTTGCTCTGTTGAGTGTTCTTTTTAGGGAATAAACTGTAGACATTGATGGTTTCTGTTGGTCTCTCCACTGTCAGTCTTGATCACATGATCTGGGCACTGAATTTTTTCTTCACGACAGCTGACTTGGTCCATCCTTTTTCTCCGTCCAATTTAACATGAACGCTGTCACTAGATCTAGACTCGGCAATACTCTGAGTGATGTCTGTTGTAAAAGTGTTCATAAGCTCTGTTAGCCTTTTTATTCAATTTGGCTACTCTTGTCATGTCAGGCCACTTTGCATATAACTACTGTTCCAACCTTGGAAAAGAACCTCTGAATTGTCTTCCAATCAGGAGTCGTGCTGGACTATATCCAGTAGCCACTATTGGTGCTGATCTGTAACTCAGAAGAGCAAAGAATGGATCTTCTGCTGTATGATTTTCTTGCCAGTCTGTACAGCTCTCTCAACCTCTTCATTCACTTGTGGGTAATGTCATTTCATTCAGAATGACTTAAATTCTGCTGTAGTGAATTGTGATCTGTTTTCCATCACTAGTTGTTCTGGGATACCAAAGGGAGCAAAAGTGAACTTCAATTTCTCAATAGCACTGCAACATGTTAGGTCTTTCAAGTACTTTATTGCTATATACCTGGGTAAATAGTCCTCTACAACCACGTAATGATGTTCTCTGAATTCATGTAAATCTGCAGCTAGTTTCTTCCAAGATCTCTCTTGTAGGCGTGTTTGTACACTGTATGGTTCAGCATTGTCTCTTAAGTTGATTTGTACTGGATCTCCTTTCAAAAGTCCTCTATCATCAAATCCTCCATCAAGTTCTTCCACCTTTCTCACTAGGCCCATCATGGCTGGCACACTGCAGCTGAGAAGGTTGTTTGTCTTTGACCATATGCACTCTGAATGCATAGCTTTTGTCTTTGTAAGTGGTTTGGTGAACTGGCCCATGCAGTTCAGAATACCTCCAGGGCTAGTCAGATGCTGTATCTGGTGACTTCAGCTCTAGGAGAGTTTCAAGGTCATTGTAAGGCCCTTCTGAGATGACTGTGATATCCACTCCTAAGTCAATTTTAAAGTCAATAGTCTTGCCATTAATATTCAATTTCACTTTCCAGGCAGGCTCTATGTCTTCATAAGTGAGATCCCAGAAACAATTACACTTTTCTATAATATGAGTCAACTCCCTGACTGCTTTGGTTCAGCAAACAGCTGCAAAATTTCCATATTTCATGCATGTATTACACCATGCACCTCTGGTTGGACGTGTGTCATCTCTTGGGATATGACTTTTTCCATACTTTGTGCATGTAGGCTGGAATTTATCCCTCTTATCCTGGGAGTTCTCTCTCCTCGATTCAGGGGTTTATGAGAAAGGAGGACTTTTAACACTCAAGTCTTTGTTTGTAGCTTCTAAGCTAGTTTCAGGTTTTTCAAGTTGCTTCCACCTTTTGTTCTATTGTTTGACTAATTCTGACTGTTTTGGTGTCTGTTATATTGCTGTGGTTAGGGTTAAATCACTCTTCAGTGGTAGCTGTTGTTAAAGGTTTTTTATCAGTTAATCCAATAACCAGCCTGTCTGACACTTCCATGTTTTGCATTCCCAAAACAGGGCCACCCAGAGGATTCAGGGGGCCTGGGGTCTTTGGCGGCGGGGGGCCGGCAGGACGGAAGGACCCCCCCGCCGCCGAATTGCAGCCGAAGACCCGGAGCGGAAGAAGCTCCGGGGCCCCGTGAGAGTTTTCCGGGGCCCCCGGAGCGAGTGAAGGACCCTGGTCCAGGGGCCCCAAAAAACTCTCGTGGGGGCCCCTGTGGGGCCCGGGGCAAATTGCCCCACTTGTCCCCCCCCGCCCCCCCAGGCGGCCCTGTCCCAAAATCACAGTTTTCAGCCAATGTATGCAGAGTTTTTAATCAAACATTCAGCATTTCCCCTGGTTCTTGAATTCTCTGATGAAAACGTGCTCTTTCATAAATCACATTTCTCTGGGGTATAAAGTGTGCATCAGACATAGCCAGAACCATATCACGGTTATCTTTGTGACTGTCTTCAGTAAATCAAAGGATTTGAAGATATGCTTTGCTTGCTTTCCCATAGCATAAATTAAAGACAATAGGTGTATATCCCCAGTTTCTTTGTGAAGCTTGGTAGCAGTGCAAAATCTTACTTCCAGTCTGTTCATTCTGAAGGTTTGTCAAAGCTGAATTCTCTGGGGCATTGAAGAGTGGCATATTGATGAGATACTGCAACCTTTGTTGCTTTGTTTCTTCTGTTTCTGTTCTTAGGTAACTCTTGACACCATGTCATGATCTTCTATACCAGATATGGATGGGCTACATAGCTTGCTTATATACACCAGATGTGTTCATCATAAGGTCCTGTAATGCTCTGCCAGGTATGGCTGAGGTTATCTTAAATAAGGTTTTTTATACACAGTGCCACCTAGTTGCATAAGGGGAAATGAAGATTTCCTGGACAGACGTCAGGAGATGCTTCTACGGCCACAATGTTCTGAAGATTCAGAGCAGGCGCAGCAGGGACAGAAGGATGGTAAAGAAATTTGGCATCATGTGACCTCCAGAAGGAGAAAGAGGAGCGTCCATGTACCAACAATGGAGATACAGGTGAGCAATCGTTTCCATGTTCTCTCTACAGGTACTAATGTGGAGAGTGGACTAGATGACCCATCTGAGGGAAGGGAGCAGAAGGAGACTCCACCGATTGGAAGGCAAAAGATGCACTGTCCTAGGGATGGGGGTTCCACGACCACCACTCCCAAGAGGAGGAGGAGGGTGGTGGTGGTCGGGGACTCCCTCCTCAGGGGGACTGAGTCATCTATCTGCCGCCCCGACCGGGAAAACCGAGAGGTCTGCTGCTTGCCAGGAGCTAGGATACACGATGTGACGGAGAGACTGCCGAGACTCTTCAAGCCCTCAGATCGCTACCCCTTCCTGCTTCTCCACGTGGGCACCAATGATACTGCCAAGAATGACCTTGAGCAGATCACTGCAGACTACGTGGCTCTGGGAAGAAGGATAAAGGAGTTTGAGGCACAAGTGGTGTTCTCGTCCATCCTCCCTGTGCAAGGAAAAGGCCTGGGTAGAGACCGTCGAATCGTGGAAGTCAACGAATGGCTACGCAGGTGGTGTCGGAGAGAAGGCTTTGGATTCTTCGACCATGGGATGGTGTTCCAAGAAGGAGGAGTGCTAGGCAGAGACGGGCTCCACCTAACGAAGAGAGGCAAGAGCATCTTCGCAAGCAGGCTGGCTAACCTAGTGAGGAGGGCTTTAAACTAGGTTCACCGGGGGAAGGAGACCAAAGCCCTGAGGTAAGTGGGGAAATTGGATCCTGGGAGGAAGCACAAGCAGGAGAGCGCAAGAGGGGAGGACTCCTGTCTCATACTGAGAAAGAGGGACGATCGATGAGTTATCTTAAGTGCCTATACACAAATGCAAGAAGCCTGGGAAACAAGCAGGGAGAACTGGAAGTCCTGGCACAGTCAGGGAACTATGATGCAGTTGGAATAACAGAGACTTGGTGGGATAACTCACATGACTGGAGTACTGTCATGGATGGATATAAACTGTTCAGGAAGGACAGGCAGGGCAGAAAAGGTGGGGGAGTTGCGTTGTATGTAAGAGAGGAGTATGACTGCTCAGAGCTCCGGTATGAAACTGCAGAAAAACCTGAGAGTCTCTGGATAAAGTTGAGAAGTGTGAGCAACAAGGGTGATGTTGGGTCTGGGTCGGAGTCTGCTATAGACCACCAGACCAGGGGGATGAGGTGGACGAGGCTTTCTTCTGGCAACTAGCAGAAATTGCTAGATCGCAGGCCCTGGTTCTCATGGGAAACTTTAATCATCCTGATATCTGCTGGGAGAGCAATACAGCGGTGCACAGACAATCCAGGAAGTTTTTGGAAAGTGTAGGGGACAATTTCCTGGTGCAAGTGCTGGAGGAACCAACTAGGGGCAGAGCTTTTCTTGACCTGCTGCTCACAAACAGGGAAGAATTAGTAGGGGAAGCAAAAGTGGATGGGAACCTGGGAGGCAGTGACCATGAGATGGTCGAGTTCAGGATCCTGACACAAGGAAGAAAGGAGAGCAGCAGAATACGGACCCTGGACTTCAGAAAAGCAGACTTTGACTCCCTCAGGGAACAGATGGGCAGGATCCCCTGGGAGAATAACATGAAGGGCAAAGGGGTCCAGGAGAGCTGGCTGTATTTTAAAGAATCCTTATTGCGGTTGCAGGAACAAACCATCCCGATGTGTAGAAAGAATAGTAAATATGGCAGGCGACCAGCTTGGCTAAACAGTGAAATCCTTGCTGATCTTAAACGCAAAAAAGAAGCTTACAAGAAGTGGAAGATTGGACAAATGACCAGGGAGGAGTATAAAAATATTGCTCAGGCATGCAGGAGTGAAATCAGGAAGGCCAAATCACACTTGGAGTTGCAGCTAGCAAGAGATGTTAAGAGTAACAAGAAGGGTTTCTTCCGGTATGTTAGCAACAAGAAGAAAGTCAAGGAAAGTGTGGGCCCCTTACTGAATGAGGGAGGCAACCTAGTGACCGAGGATGTGGAAAAAGCTAATGTACTCAATGATTTTTTTGCCTCTGTCTTCATGAACAAGGTCAGCTCCCAGACTGCTGCACTGGGCAACACAGTATGGGGAGAAGGTGACCAACCCTCTGTGGAGAAAGAAGTGGTTCGGGACTATTTAGAAAAACTGGACGTGCACAAGTCCATGGGGCCGGATGCGCTGCATCCGAGGGTGCTAAAGGAGTTGGCGGATGAGATTGCAGAGCCATTAGCCATTATTTTTGAAAACTCATGGTGATCGGGGGAGGTCCCAGATGACTGGAAAAAGGCTAATGTAGTGCCCATCTTTAAAAAAGGGAAGAAGGAGGATCCGGGGAACTACAGGCCAGTCAGCCTCACCTCAGTCCCTGGAAAAATCATGGAGCAGGTCCTCAAGGAATCAATTATGAAACACTTAGAGGAGAGGAAAGTTATCAGGAACAGTCAGCATGGATTCACCAAGGGGAAGTCGTGTCTGACTAACCTAATTGCCTTCTATGATGAGATAACTGGCTCTGTGGATGAGGGGAAAGCAGTGGATGTGTTATTCCTTGACTTTAGCAAAGCTTTTGATACGGTCTCCCACAGTATTCTTGCCGCCAAGTTAAAGAAGTATGGGCTGGATGAATGGACTGTAAGGTGGATAGAAAGCTGGCTAGATCGTCGGGCTCAACGGGTAGTGATCAATGGCTCCATGTCTAGTTGGCAGCCGGTTTCAAGCGGAGTGCCCCAAGGGTCGGTCCTGGGGCCGGTTTTGTTTAATATCTTTATTAATGATCTGGAGGATGGTGTGGACTGCACTCTCAGCAAGTTTGCAGATGACACTAAACTGGGAGGCGTGGTAGATACACTAGAGGGTAGGGATCGGATACAGAGGGACCTAGACAAATTAGAGGATTGGGCCAAAAGAAACCGGATGACGTTCAACAAGGACAAGTGCAGAGTCCTGCACTTAGGACGGAAGAATCCCATGCACTGCTACAGACTAGGGACCGAATGGCTAGGTAGCAGTTCTGCAGAAAAAGACCTAGGGGTCACAGTGGACGAGAAGCTGGATATGAGTCAACAGTGTGCTCTTGTTGCCAAGAAGGCTAATGGCATTTTGGGCTGTATAAGTAGGGGCATTGCCAGCAGATCGAGGAACGTGATCATTCCCCTTTATTCGACATTGGTGAGGCCTCATCTGGAGTACTGTGTCCAGTTTTGGGCCCCACACTACAAGAAGGATGTGGAAAAATTGGAAAGAGTCCAGCGGAGGGCAACAAAAATTATTAGGGGTCTGGAGCACATGACTTATGAGGAGAGGCTGAGAGAACTGGGATTGTTTAGTCTCCAGAAGAGAAGAATGAGGGGGGATTTGATAGCTGCTTTCAACTACCTGAGGGGGGGTTCCAAAGAGGATGGAGCTCGGCTGTTCTCAGTGGTGGCAGATGACAGGAGCAATGGTCTCAAGTTGCAGTGCGGGAGGTCTAGGTTGGATATTAGGAAACACTATTTCACTAGGAGGGTGGTGAAGCACTGGAATGCGTTACCTAGGGAGGTGGTGGAGTCTCCTTCCTTGGAGGTTTTTAAGGCCCGGCTTGACAAAGCCCTGGATGGGATGATTTAGTTGGGAATTGGTCCTGCTTTGAGCAGGGGGTTGGACTAGATGACCTCCTGAGGTCCCTTCCAACCCTGATATTCTATGATTCTATTCTATGATTCTAGTGCCTGAACAGTATAATACAGTGGTCATCAGAGACAAGGAGGCTGTACAGGGGAAAAGTAAGCCCTGAGAGCCTGGAATTAGGAATCTGGCAAGAAGCTAGAAGGGGGTGAAGTAGCCACAAGGAGTAGATTAGGCTACTGTGGTAAACAAGGTAAGAAGATACAGAGGCTTGGTAAGAAAAATCCCAGAGTAACCTCAATAGGGACAGAGTCTGAGGACCTGGATTACTGGTTATAGGGTCCCTTGGCTGGAAACCTGGAGAAGGAATTTAGACAATTGTCCTGTTAGACTTTGTAACCCCAAAAGGGGAGGATTAAATGGTGACCTGGCTGCAGGCCCAAGTTATCGCAGAGTGAGCAATAAGCAGCAAAGGGGCACCTGATGCACTGAGAGCTACATTCCTAGACCTAGATGCAAGGAGTTACACTAGCCATGATTGGCAACCCAATGACATCAAAATATTCCTTAAAGGATTTTTATTGTTAAAATAGTATAATAGTATAGGACCAGGGCCGGCTCCAGGCACCAGCACAGGTGGAAGGGGCGGCACGTCCGGCTCTTCGGCAGCAATTCGGCGGCAGGTCCCTCAGTTCCTCTTGGAGGGAAGGACCTGCCGCAGAAGTGCCGCCGAAAAAGAAAGCAGTGCGGTGGAACTGCCGCCGAAGTGCTGCCAATCGCGATCGCGGCTTTTTTTTTTTCCCCCGCCGCTTGGGGCGGCAGAAACCCTGGAGCTGGCCCTGTATAGGACAAGCAGTATAATCAGTCCTGGATCCTTAAAATTCCAACTATCCTTCTGGAAAGGAATGTTACAGGAACTCCATGTCATTTAGTTGCCAGGAAAGGCCAGGAAAACATGTATATGGCAGGTGGACTTGTGAAGCTCTAGAATTACAACAGAGCCATTGAAGTTCCCTAGCTAAGGTTGGGTCTTATTTTGCATTTAAAATGGGGGTTCAACCTCTGGTTTTTGTATGAACTACAGGGTCTGTCCAGTTTTTTCAGCACATAATTTCTGAGTAAAGCTTGGATTTTCTGAGGATTTAAGTAAATCTTAGTTGTGTGCTCTAATCGGTTAAAAACTGACCTTAAAAAGAAACTCACATTTTGTATTTTGTGATTTTTCTGATCCCTCTAGCATAAAAACTAAAGACTGTAGAAAGTCAGAAAGTTCTGCATAGTGAGAATTTAGAGGTTTCCGGGGTTGTATAACCATTTTGTTAACACATAAAAAAGAAATGAAAAGGGGACTACTCATCCTACCTTGTGCACTGCAGTTACCGGACAGTGAACACAGTTTATAGCTGTTACTTCCATTCTCTGACCTTGTATGCAGGAGGTTTTATGAACAGTTCGGGAAAGGAATGCATCACTGCCATTTTCACCTGAGTAATGTTCCCTGTATCTGAAATTTGGAAGAACACAGTAAATGTGGAATGGGTTTTGCTAGTCCAGAGACACATTTTTTGGATCAGAGATCATTGTCGACAAAGGAACAGCCACTTTGTTGAAGAAAAGTACTGAGTAGGTAGAACAGTTTCATAAAGTTTCATGATGAACAGACTCTGATAGAGTAGCTATTGCTCCACTCCTAAACCCACTGAATAGTTTTGACGAGTTCCTGGTCTTTGTGAAAGTGTTCAGCAAGTTCAAGAGAAGAGGTCTTGATCCAGCTTAACAGTTTCATGAAGAACCGGATCTTTGACAAAGCAGCAGCTATTTCAATGAATACTACTTTCATGTTATAAAAACAATAGCATGTAGCAAGAAGTATGTTAGTATTAGATTCCCTCTCTTCTCAACTCACACTGTAGGGATGCAGGGTAACCACTCACGTTCGGATTGTGTGTTTATATTTTTCACACTTCTCTGTGAGAAATAAACATAGACCTCTAGGGGGAAAAAAATACACAGATCTTCCCAGAGAGCTCTCTTGCTTACCCCTGTCTACACAATAGTCACCTTCCTTCTTTAAGCGCAGGATGGATAATTTTCTAAGCACAGGATGGATAATTTTCTTGCAAATGACTGTACATATGATTTGGCCATATCCTGAGGGATTTTACTACTCAAGCAAGCTTCTAGTGACATCATGATAGACAATGACAATACAGGGAAGTGTCAGGAGTCAGGGTCTGGAGCAAAGCAAGCCACCAGGCATCCTAGCAAGCGCAGCTGGCCTGGAGTAGGCCTGCTGTATGGGCTACACCACCTGGAAAAGTCAGTGACTGGCTGGGAACAATCAAGCCTAGAGCAGCAGCAGCAGCAGTTCAGCGGCTGTTCAAAGCATTCACCCATGGCTATGATAGCTCCTGTGTCTGATTGTTCCCAGATCTGCTCCCGCCTTGGACCCAGCGCCACACCACCCCAGTCTTGTCCCTGCTTTGCCTCACTCCAGGTAACCCAGTCCTGACCCTCGACTCCAATTCCTGACTTCAGCTCTGATCCTTGGCTCTGGGATATGGCCTTGGATTCCAGATCTGACCATGGCTCCAATTCCTGACTTCGGCTCTGCCAGCTGACTTCTGTCTCTTGCTCTAACCATGAGGCATGACAAGCCATGATCCAGTCACTGACACGAGGTTTCTATGTCCCACAGACACAGGCTCCAAATAAACTGCAGTGGAGTTGAGAGCTTTAGAGTCAGGCTGGAGAAGGGCCACTTCAAACTAAATCCAGCATTGGGCACCCCCATATAGGAGTGCAAATGGGTTGTGACTAGGTAAGTGCTCAAACCCCATGAACTGCCCCAGGCTGGGGGTGGTTGGATTTTCCTTTCCAACCTCCAAAGAGCACAGCAGTTTTTCTCCATCTTTGTGCAATAAATCATAAATGTTTCCATAGGGGTTTTATTCCACTATCTCCCCTTATCCTGGTTCCTGCTGCATTTTAGATGGCTCAGTTACTTCC
This sequence comes from Emys orbicularis, assembly GCF_028017835.1. Classification (NCBI taxonomy): domain Eukaryota; kingdom Metazoa; phylum Chordata; order Testudines; family Emydidae; genus Emys; species Emys orbicularis. Next base: position 88,669,964 of record NC_088687.1, on the reverse strand, counting down.
GTCCGGTCTACACTACAAAGTTAGGTCAACATAAATCACCTTGCGTCAGTCTATTTTTGCATGTTTCTACACTCAAGTGTATCTCCCTCTGTCGTAAGTGCCCCATTACAGAGACGCAGTAACACCACTTATCTGAACAGCATCGAGCCATGGTCAATGCAGTGTGAGTATAGACGCTGCCTGACCTACGCCAACCCGAACAGTCCTCCAACAGCTGACAGTGACTGCTGTGTTCATAGATGTGAACTCCACTGCCTGGGGGGTCACAAAAGTCACCGCTTGCTTTAAAAACCCTCATGTATTTTTGAAATGCTTTTTCCTGATTTCCCTTGGCGAGCTCTCCCTTGTTGTATGTAACTGCCCACCCAGCCATACCAGTTACGTGCTCCAGCCACACTCCTGCCTGGAGTAGACAGAAGGTATTAGATCTCCTGACCTGTGGGGAGAAGAGGCTGTGCAGGCTCAGCCATGGACCAGTCATAGAAACATGGACATGTACAAAAAGATTGCACAGGGGATGCAGACAAAGGGGTACAACCAGGATCAAGAGCACTGCTGCATGAAAGTGAAGGAACAGCAGCAGGTATACCACAAGGACAGGGAAGCCAACAGTCAATCTGGTGCTGAGCCATAGCCCTGCCACTTTTACGAGTTGCATACCACACTTGGCAGAGAACAGCACCCTATAGACAATCAAGGATAACTCAGTGGAGCCGGAGACAGAGACCTCTGCCATGAACAGCAAGGAAAGATGACGCATGGAGCAGGGGGGCCAGCCATGCTGCAAACCAGGATCTTTTTGAGACTCCACCACAATCTAGCCAGTTTTACCAGCCTAACACAGATGAGCCATACCCAGGGGAAGATACATCAGGTAAGTGTGTGCATGCATTCTCCCTTAATGTTTAAATGTGAAAATGGCACCCGGCCCAACCCCAAAGTTACTAGGACATGGGTATCTGCTTTTCATTGTTTTACTCATACAAGCAGAGATAGCAGTACAACAAACTTGTAGTATGTGTATCTGCTTTTCATTCCCCTGCACGGTTAGGGAGGCCATGCAGAGCAGTTTGTTTATGAACACAGGGATGTCCTTCTGAAAGCAAGTATCTCCATGAACGTTTCTCTGCAATCCTCTCCCAAAGGTTTCTAGGGATAGCTGCCTTATTCTTCCTCCACAGTAGGACACTTTCCCACACCACTCCGCCCTGACTTCGGCAGGCACCACTGAATTTAATGAGCTGGCAGCATACAGGCCCAGGCAGCTTCAGGATGCCAGCAGCAGCTGTGCTTTTTTTGCCTTTGTTATCCTCAGGAGTGAGATCAGTTAAAATCACCACCGGCTTTGGAAAATAGTGGCAGCATATAGTACCATTGCCCTGTACTTGTACCCTTGGAAATAGGGGCTGAAGTTTTTGGGGGTTTACACGGCCAAACAATTACCTCCCTCCTCCCCTGCCTTGGCAGGCCATGGCTGCGGCAGAGAGGTTTTCCAAACCTGAAGTGTCAATCAGTATTTCTGATTTTAAACTTTTTAAAACTTTCATAGGAATGAGGGAAGGCAGTTCTGAAACTTATCTTTCATTGTCCATTGGACTGTCAATCCAACAATACATCTGTCTTATCTGTAGCTGCTGCTCTTGCAGCCTTGAAGAGTGCCCCTTCCACACTCACTGAATGTCTGACCCTGAGGAGGAGGAGAGGATATGTTCAGTGAGATCCTGCAAGCCAGTACTTCATCAGACCTTGAAGAAAGGACCTGGAGGGTAAATATAACAGACAACATGGAGAAGGAAAGAATGGACAAGAGAAAGTCCCAGCAGGAAAAGAAGAGGGAGATGCACCAAGCCATAATGGGGCTTCTCCAGCAGCAAACACAAATGCTGCAGACTCCTGTTGACCTACAGGTCCAACACATGCTCACCTCCCTTTGCCTCCAATGGAGAATTCCATTTCAGCAGCTCTCTAGGCTACACACACACACACACACACACACACTCCACATAGCACCCATGGTCACATCCCTAGCCCTACCACTCCATGCCAGGGGACAGTAAGGAAAACCACAGCTTCACACACACTGACCTGTGAGAGCTACAGTTGGTGTATATTTAGCATAAATGGACATGAATATTTTCTAGCATTCTATTTGTAATGTTCTCTTCCATTAATTTTATACATTTGCACAATATTGGTTTTTTAACTACAAATTACTCTTTGCACCTTGTTACAAAATTTTTATTTTGAGAAATAATTTCATCCTTATTACTTCATAACATATACAGCAGAATTCCTAGTGCTACTGAAAACACATATTAATTGTAATTGAATGAGACTACTGATTCTGTGCAAACCATATGGCAATAAGTTATAAATGTACAGTAAGCACTGAATAATTCATAGGCTCATTAAAAGACACTGATATTCATAAATGTATGCCAGGTACTGCACCATTCCTAACCCCCAAAACTTCAGGGCCAGGTAGCACACTGTCCAGCACAGCACAGCACTGTGGCTGGCCATCAGAGTGCTCTTTCAAGGTTTCCCTGAGCCCCATAACTCTGCATTGAGCTCTGCTAATGGACTTGTGTCTGGCTGTTCAAAGTCAGCAGATAGCCGCTCCAACTCTGCCCTCCTTCCCCATGGCAACTTTTCCCCCATTTGCCCTTCAGATATTTTGCAGGACACAACAGGCAACTAAAACCAATGGGATATTTTTCTCACTGAGATCTAATCTGGTGAGTAAGCACCACCAGTGTCCCTTCAATCTACCAAAAGTATATTCAACTGTCATTCTGCAACCTGCTGAGCCAGTAGCTGAATCTTTCCTTGATACTGTCAAGGTGACCAGTGTGCAGCTTCATGAGCCAGGGGAGCAAGGAGTAGGTTGGGTCCCCCACTAGGAATAATTCAACATCGCCAGTGATAATCCACCAGTCATGAAAAAATGTCCACTTGCAGCTTTCTGAACAGCCCTGTGTTCTTAAAAATGTGAGAGTCATGCACTATCCCACACTGATATCGGTGAAGCATCTCCAGTGATCCACCAGCGCTTGTATAATCATAGAAGTAACCTGTTGATGTACTCTGTTGTCAGGTGGGGTGGGGTCAAAATAGGAATGTGCATGCCATCTATTGCCCCTCCTCCTCCCCCCCCCCCCCCACACACACACAGTTCAGGAACCCATAGCTGCAAATCCATCCTCGATGTCCTGCACATTGCCAAGAGTCACAGTCCTGAATAACAGAATACAATCAACAGCCGTACACACTTGAACAATGGCTCCCACTGTGAATTTTCCAACTCCAAATGATTTCCCACTGACTGGTAGTAATTTGGCATTGCAAGCTTCCACAGTGTGATCTCCACTTGCTTCTGTCCTGTCAGTTTAACTCTGATTCTGGTGTCCATGTTCTGGAGGACTGGTGTGAGTGCAATACACAGATCCAGGAATGTGGCTTTTCACATCCAAAAGTTCTACAGCCACTGCTAGTCATCCCAAACCTGCATTATGATGTGATCCCACAGTCAGTGTTTGTTCCTCAGGCCCAGAAGCAGTGCTCCACCATCTGTAGCTGCTCCGTGAGTGCCAACAACCACCTTGAATTGGTTTTTGCTATGTCCCATAGCAATCTGTCCTCAAAGAAATCATTTACCCCATTGTTGCGGTACTTCTTGAGGCTCTGCAAATACTGGAGGATCACTCATTGTATGTTTGCAACATTCTTGACAATAGTGCAAAGCTTGTGGGCTCATACATCCGACACATGGTGGACAGCAACAAGTGCCGCACGGTTGGTTTGTTTTTTTAAAAGGTGCAAAAATTACAGGATAGGGATGGCATTATGGGATGGAGAAAGTTGCATGATGGGGACTTGACTCTCTGCATGACTCATTTCTATCCCACAACACATTGCAAAAATCCCCAAAAAGCCATTGTACTGGAGAGTAGTGAGTGGCACACAAGGATACCCATGGTGCACCACACTTTGTGTTAATACAAGCACTCCTGGTGAGCACACAAAGTGCCAACTCAAGTCGTCAAGTATGTATGCACACGAGTGATATACTAACTGCAGCAGCTTTACACCAAAGTAAGCTGCATCAACCAAAGTTTGAAGTTGGCCTCAGTTATTACAATAAAGCAAACTATTTGAAAGGGAAAGGAAGTGTCAAGAGACTCTCCGTTTAATTTTCTTTTTCAAAAGTAGTATGTTACCTAGCTGCCAGGAAAGAACAAATCAGTGATACCACTGGGCCCAGGAGAGCAGGAAGAGTTGTGAACAAGTGTCTATTACAGGAGATGATGAGAAGACCATGGTAAGCACTAGAAAATATATAGCGCTTTAACAAGAAAATGTATATTAATATTCATAATTGAATAAAAATGAATTGCTTACAACCTTTTTTCTGTTTTCCCATTCATCAGGACTGAAGGGCCATATTATTATACTAACAATAAGATACTGTAGATCACATTTTATAAGTCCATTGATACACGCCATAGGTAACTGGAGTTCCTGATGTACCTGGTGCATGTCTTAATAGCCCTATGGAATATGACCTGTCATGTCTTAATGCTGAAATACTTTGACAGGACCTGAATCCTAATCATTCAGATGTTAACTAAAATTCATAGAATGAGCTAACACTCATGAAACATTTTCTAACTTTTTTGGGGGGCGGGGAGAGTAAATGAGGAAACTTCAGTCAGTAGGATTTTTTTCTGCAGCACTTGCAAATATTTGGAAAGCATTAGTGCATGCTGGATCTAAAGAACATGGTTCCCTTTCATATGTAAATTGAAAAATTAAAACGGCAGTGCTGAATTTTAATGTGTAGCTCTTGGGTAAAAACATTTTGTCTATGGCAGAATGACTTGTGAAGGGTAATGTAATATAAAGCTCATCACTGTAGTACCATCAGCTATTGGTGATCAAAAACTTATGAGATGACTGATGACCAATGATTACGAAATGAGCCAGTGCTCTCAACCTAGTTTCCAGTGAATAGATGCCTGCATCAGATAACCACCACTATACCTGGCAGCAATTGTCACCCTTTTTGGTAATTTTAGTGTTTAATGTTTGGCCTCTCTGCTAAGTGATACCAAGTACTGTACTACAAAGCACAAGTGCCATATTTTGTAGAGCTGTTTGGAAAATGGTAACTATTTTCCATGAAAATTTTTGAAAGAAACAAAAATTTAATGTTATGGGGGGGGTTATTTTTTGTTTGCGAGAGGGGTGAGGATGTTTCATCGCCCTTAATTCCCTCCTGCATGAGCCTTTGCCCCCTCCCCCTCAGTGTTCCAATGTGCCCTCTGACCTTATGTGCCTCTGACTTCCCCTTCTATTGTCCCCATGTGCCTGCCATCCCCCTCGCCCATCCTCTTACACTGAACCCACAGGTCTTGGCCACCCGCTTACTGTACGGCTCTTCTGGGAGGTGTCCTAATTCCCTCCCCCACCTGTCCTGTCTTCAGGGGATGTCATTGTCCCACATCTCCAGTCTTCAGGGGGGGACACCAAATGGGGCCACTGTCTCCCCCACCCCATTCCCACTCAGAGAGCACTGGTATCTTCAGGAGTAGGGACTCAGGGACTGAGACTATTTAATGGGAGGGATGGGACTTACACTGACCACATGGAAACTCCATCCTTCCCTGGGCATTGCCAATAAATAATAGGGCCTAAGATGTGCTTTCCTCCCATTGTGCAGCTTGGACTGTTGTTGAGGGCGAGGGGAAGCGTACACAGATAAGCAGGGAGATGTATTCAGAAAGGACGTGTGCAGTTGATATGCTGTATGTAGATGTGGAGCGAGGGTATGGGTTTAGAGAAGGAGTGGCTATATGTATTCAGTGTGTGGCTGCACAGAATGAGTGGATGGGTGAGCATGGAATGAATGGGGATAAGTGGTGAAATAAATTGGATCTGGAGATGACATGCATAATGACCATTTGGGTAAACAGGTAGGATGGAGTGAAAGTGGGCATGGAATGAATGCATGCGTGGAGTAGGCATGAATAGGACAAACGGGGACTGTGTCTGTGAATGTATGTGCTTATTTATGTAAATATATGTAAATTAGAATGTATTGGGGTTTGTTTGCAAAAGTTGGCAGGTATGCAGTGTGCTCTTTACTGCTCCATACACCACAACAGACGACCACACTCTGCTTTTACATGTTGGAGAGGCAAAGGCAAAGAGTGCCATCATCAGACACCAGATTTTTAATAGTTTTTTAAAAATATCTTTCCCTCTCCCCAATAATACAACCCAGGCTTCATCTCTTTTTGGAAAGAAAAAAGGCACAGAAATGTTCAGTCAGTTAGTGATCTGATTAGTTGAACATTCCTGTGTGCTTTCTAATAGGCCTAAAAGAATTTCTTTAAATTACTTCTTCCCCTTTAGAGTGAAAGAAAGGTGTTACCCAGTGCTGACCCACCATATGAAATCAGTAATAAAGTCCACCTCTTCCTACATGCCACCCTTATTTACTTTACATAGCAAAGCACCAGACAAGCTCCTTCTCCATATTTAGTTACATATAAGTTGCACAACAAATCCAAATAAAAACAATGGGGAGTCCTTGTGGCACCCTACTAGAGACTAACACATTTATTTGGGCATAAGCTTTCGTGGGCTAGAACCCACTTCATCAGATGCATGGAGTGGAAAATACAGGAGCAGGTATAAATACATGAAAGGATGGGAGCTGCCTTACCAAGTGTGAGGTCAGTCTAACGAGACAATTCAGTTAACAACAGGATACCAAGGGAGGAAAAATAACTTTTGAAGTGGTAATGAGAGTGGCCTATTTCAGACAGTTGACAAGAAGGTGTGAGTAACAGTAGTTGGAAATTAGTATTGGGGAAATTAGGTTTAAGTTTTGTAATGACCCAACCACTCCCAGTCTTTATTCAGGCCTAATGTCATGGTGTCCAGTTTGCAAATTAATTCAGTTCTGCAGTTTCACGTTGAAGTTTGTTTTTGAAGTTTTTTTGTTGAAGAATTGCCACTTTTAGGTCTGTTATTGAGTGACCAGAGAGATTGAAGTGTTCTCCTACTGGTTTTTGAATGTTATGATTCCTGATGTCAGATTTGTGTCCATTTATTCTTTTGCATAGAGACTGTCTGGTTTGGGCAATGTACATGGCAGAGGGGCATTGCTGGCACATGATGGCATATATCACATTGGTACATGTGCAGGTGAACGAGCCCCTGATGGTGTGGCTGATGTGGTTAGGTCCTATGATGGTGTCCCTTGAATAGCTATGTGGACAGAGTTGGCACAGGGGTTTGTTGCAGGGTTTGGTTCGTGGGTTGGTGGTTTTGTTGTGTGGTGTGTAGTTGCTGGTGAGTATTTGCTTCAGGGTTGGGGGCTGTCTGTAAGCGAGGACTGGCCTGTCTCCCAAGGTCTGTGAGAGTGAGGGATCGTCCTTCATGATAGGTTGTAGATCCTTGATGATGCGCTCAAGAGGTTTTAGTTGGGGGCTGTAGGTGACGGCTAGTGGCGTTCTGTTACTTTCTTTGTTGGGCCTGTCTTATAGTAGGTGACTTCTGGGCACCCTTCTGGCTCTGTCAATCTGTTTCTTCACTTCACCAGGTGAGTATTGTAGTTTTAAGAACGCTTGATAAAGATCCTGTAGGTGTTTGTCTCTGTCTGAGGGATCTGAGCAAATGCGGTTGTATCTTAGAGCTTGGGTGTAGACAATGGATTGTGTGATGTGGTCTGGATGAAAGCTGGAGGCATGTAGGTAAGTATAGCGGTCAGTAGGTTTCCGGTATAGGGTGGTGTTTATGTAACCATCACTTATTAGCACTGTAGTGTCTAGGAAGTGGACCTCTTGTGTGGACTGGTCCAGGCTGAGGTTGATGGTGGGGTGCAAATTGTTGAAATCTTGGTGGAATTCCTCAAGGGCCTCCTTCCCATGGGTCCAGCTGATGAAGATGTCATCAATATAGCGCAAGTAGAGTAGGGGTGTAAGGGGACGAGAGCTGAGGAAGTGTTGTTCTAAGTCAGCCATAAAAATGTTGGCATACTTTGGGGCCATGTGGGTATCCATAGCAGTCCCACTGGCTTGGAAGTATAAATTGTCCCCAAATCTGAAATAGTTGTGGGTGAGGACAAAGTCACAAAGTTCAGCCACCAGGTTTGCCGTGATGGTATCAGGGATGCTATTCTTGATGGCTTGTAGTCCATCTTTGTGTGGAATGTTCGTGTAGAGAGTTTCTACATCCATAGTGGCTAGGATGTTGTTTTCTGGAAGATCACCAAAGGATTGTAGTTTCCTCAGGAAGTCAGTGGTGTCTCGAAGATAGCTAGGAGTGCTGGTAGCATAGGGCCTGAGGAGAGAGTCTACATAACCAGATAATCCTGCTGTCAGGGTGCCAATGCCTGAGATGATGGGGCATCCAGGATTCCCAGGTTTATGGATTATGGGTAGCAGATAGAATACCCCTGGTCGGGGCTCTAGGGGTGTGCCAGTGTAGATTTGTTTCTGTGCTTCTTTAGGGAGTTTCTTGAGCAGATGGTATAGTTTCTTTTGGTAATCCTCAGTGGGGTCAGAGGGTAATGGCCTGTAGAATGTGGTGTCAGAGAGTTGTCTAGCAACAAATAAGTTCAGTTAAGTCCACTAGATCAAAATAATATCCTATATATTGTATTTCTATTCATTATTTTCCTTATCAAATCTCTTCTGTTGATTTTTATAGGTTATCTAGTAATAAAATAATGTGCAAGACTGGGTGTCTTCAGATCTCTGATAGGAAATCCCCATTACAGCAATAAATATATCTGTGGCAGGCAATTGGCAAGCTACCTTGATCATGATCGTCTCTGGCTGACAATCACACAAAACTGTGACCAGAAAGCATATTTTAAATGTTTCAGCACTCGGATTTTCCTAACTACCCCTTTCAAGTTTTTTATGAACAACTTGTGTATAGATCAAAACATGCTAATTTCATCATTGCTGGCCAGCATCATAAAAGAATCATATGAAAGCATATGGGTACACTGACTAACTTTAAGCAACCAAATCTTTCATAGAAATATTGAAGTGATTCCATAAGATAAAAAGGGTTTGCTGTTTGAAACAATAGTATCTTTTCCCATAAAAACACATGACAGTACTATATGTCATATATCAATTACATTTTTATTTACAACACTGTCAGTGGGGCTGCTCAAATGGTCTAGGCGAGGCACCTGAGAAACAAGGGGCAACACGTTGTACTACGACACAAGAGTTCTGATTTGGACCCCGAGTTCAATTTCTTGATCCCCAGAGCGTGAGGGGGTGGAGTAATTTCAGAAGCCTCAGACTCAACTCTTGGAAGTCACTGTATTCTCCAGAGACCACCCCTGACTACTCTTGAAGTCATGTTGGACTTCAGGGGATCAGTTTTCAAACACTGTCAGTGAGAAGGAGAGTCGTCATGATGAGTGGTCCAAAGCTGGTGAAAGGAAGTAAGATAGCGGAGAAAATGTGGAGATCTTAATACCAACCAGACACATACACAGTGACAAGTTGTGGAAAGGCTCTGTTAATAAATTAGATAAACCGAGCTTTGCCCAATGTTACTAGATCAATGTATTTACAACATCTACAGATGACTTTATTGTTCATTGCAGTAATTTACCCTGGCACCTATAGTAGCTGGGAACACTTTACATAATTAAGATAAGCAAGAATATTTCCCAAATATTGGGATTTAAAGCCTTTAGTCTCCACAACTCCGCAACTTTACAGCATGAAGACATGAAAATACAGCCACTATGCTGAATGCTACGATCCTGGATCCAGCAGTTAGTGAAAAGCCAAACGGTGTTTCTTCAGTTTGGCCATGATATATTTCCAGTGAGAAAGAATTCCAGAATGCAGCTGACGATATCTTGCACCCAGCAACCTCAAGCTTCATGTTTAGGGGAGTTACCTTATGGATTCTGGACTAACAGGTGGCATTGTGGGTCAGAGAGGGAGAGAGTGGTCTCTTACAGGGGTGCTGAACAATTTGTATGGAGGGGGGGTGCTGAGAGCCATTGAACCAAACTGTTAACCCTGTATATGATGGAAACCACTTCAAGCCAAGAGGTACCCATCTTATGTAGCTGGGCTCTATCCTATGTAGGGCTTTGTAGACAGTAATTAGCAGTTTACATTTACTAGCAGAAAGTTATTAGCAGTAAGAGTAGAGCAAAAGTGTAATTTGTTGTCACAAATCCACTTTGTTGAGGGGGCATGCAATCAAATTTTGCACTACCTGATCTTTGACGTAACTAAGGGCTAGTCTATACTACTCTGCTACATCGGCACAGTTTGTCACCCTTGGTTTTGTTGAGGTGTTGTCAGGTCCTCCTTTAGTACTGACCTTTCAGGGTGGTTATGTCATCTGACTTTGCTGCAGATCAATTAGTTGTTACCTTAGCATGTTGCCAGCCAATTTCTGTTTGAAATCCAATATCCTCTCCAGTTGACAATGGAGGCAATTGTTTGACCTCCTTCCTATACTGTTTTTTCTGTTCTATTTTCCTGGTACATAGCCTGTTTGTAACTACTTATCATAAGGGATCTTTCACCTCCAGGGGGCCTTGAGGTTCAGTGCTGCAAAGATTTCCTCAACCTAACACCCTCTTCAGCTAGCCTAGCACCACAACAGTCTAGCAAAACACATAGCCTAGCCCTCCAGCCATGTCACTGCTCATTTCATTCCCCTTCTGGGGGTTCACAGAAAAGTCCAGAAAATAGGAAACAGAGAAACTAATGTTCAAGCACATCTCCTGGCTTCTGGCACTTCTGTTCTTGGTTTCTTTTGTTCTTGACACCTGTGTTTCTTATAGCGAAGACATCCATCTGGTATTAAACCAGGTGGTCCTCTTTTTGAGAGGTTTGAATCCCACCTGGTACTGGGACAAAAGTGGACTTTTTTTGTCCAGTATTAGACAGGGACACCATTTTTAAGAGCATGACACTCCACCCCCTCCAACATGACCTAGAAAGCATATGTGCAAGGCCATGCTGGCAGGGCCAACGTGGCATACTCTTAAAAATGGAGCCCTCTGTGCACCATGACCTCACGTGCACTGTGCATACAAGGTCATGCCAGCAGGGCTAGGCCCAGGCCATTCCCAGAATTACTGAATAGCCAGCATTCCAGGAACATGTGAGTGGCCACCTTAGTTGCTTTCTCCTATTGGCCTGGAGAGAGGCAGCAGAACATATGTCCACCCTCTCCTCTAGGTTCCAGCCCCGGGACCTTGTTTAGACATTTAAAGACAATTCCTTCAATCCCTTCCCCATTTTCCCTGGGCTACTCACACCTTTACCTCTTCATATGATCTGCAGACTGCTGCTCCTATCCTGACCTTTATGGTTCCTCACAGCTTCTCCTGGGACCAGCTACAGAAATGTTTCCTAAAAACTAGTCTCAGCTCTTCCACATGTCAGCTGGATTATACTACTAGCAGTTCTCTGCCCCTTGTCTTAAAACTCTCAGTGTCTCTCTCCTTTAAACAGGAAGTCCCCCTCAGCCCTCTGGGACCGTATCTCAAACCTCTTGCCTTAACTGCAAGGCTGCATGGCTTTTGCCCGCTCACTTCAGCTGAACACCCTTGCCAATTAGCCTTCCAATTTGAAGAAGCCAGCCTTCTCTTATCAGTGTCTGTCTGCTCTGGGAAAGGAGACAGTCTTTATGCTGCTCCCCTTCTCCCACCTCTTTCCCAACTGGTTGAGTGGGAGGGGAATCTAGCCCTATCTTATCTGCAAGATTTCAGGCCCTTAATGATCCAGTGTCCAGATTCCTTCCCCAGTTCTCAGTCATTCCCAGATCTCTCTATGCATCTATTAGACACTTCCAAACCTTTTAACGGCCAAGCCAGGTGGCCACGTGGGACTGACCACTAGGCACAACTGCCCTCAATGGCAGACTACCCCGTCACAATACTTCAAAGTTAATTGTGTTTTGCTTGAGAAATTTGTTACACCTTTTTCTGTCCTTCTGCCTATGAGCCTCTGAACTGGTAGTCTCAATAAAGCATTGTGAAATATGATGAAATACTTTAACAATGCTAGAATTCTATTGACAGTGCTCATGTACTGACAGAAGTACCATATGTACCCATCCATTCACAGACAGTAAAAATCACCAGGTGCAACAAATATACCTCAATAGATGAACAAGCCATTGCAAAAAAAACTGTTTTGAAAACAAGTAGCAACCATGCAGTCAGAAAGTCATTGAGGTTTGGGGGGGTAATACTTGTTGACAAATATGCAGTAAGGGGCAAAATAATCCTCTGATCTCTCAAGGATATTCAGAGATCATCAACCATGATATCTCCAATCTTGTGAAAATTTAGTTTACTTCTGTTAGCTTATAAGAGATCTGATTCACAGGAGTGCAGATAAGAGTTTATTTTATTTCCTGGTCCCAGTCACCTGATCAGGATCAGGTTTAGAAAGGTTAGTCCCCAGTCACATGACTTGATATATCCAGTGATGTAGTAGGAAAAACCAAATACATCTAAGAATTTATCAGGGGGCCCAAGAGCCCTTCTCCCAGGAAAACCCACCGGAGTGAACTACAGGGGAGGAAATTTCTAAAAGGCTGGCTTCACTGAGTCAGCTACCTAGTCACTTCATTATCACAGCAAGATTTGCCTCTGCAGAATATGCCATGAGGTTGATAAACAAAGCCCCTGATCCACCCCGATGCAAATCTCCAGGTACCAGCTTCTGTCAGGGACCATGAGTCTTGAATACTGGTACACAGGGCTTTTAAGAGCTAAGCACTCCCAACCTGCCACCCACTGACCAGAATAGCAGCTGAACTCTAACAGAGGGAGTCCTGGGCTCTGATTGGTGGAAACCTGGGTGTCCTGATTGGTTCCAGCCTCTATTTAACCCGAGCACAGAAAGTTGTTCATGCAACTGAGTTCTCCCTCCCAGGACTGCTTCCCCTGCAATAGCTGCTCCTACTGCTGATTTCGTGGTTACCTGTCCCTGCCTGCCTCCTGACACCTGATTCTTGGTTTTCCCTGAGGCCTGTCTCGGACTCTGACTTCCTAGTATCTGCCCTTGCCTGACTCCCAACTCTTACTGGTCACTGGGTAAGACTGCCCTTCTCCTTGTTGTGACAGCTCCCTGCCAGCTGTGGATCACTAGCATTTCCCTACTGTCCACCTGTGTGGCTCCAATGGAGTATCTCCACCATGGTGGTGGGTGCAGAAAGTGTAATACAATGTCTTGCTGTATTACATTTCCACCTTGAAGAATGATCTGATCCATTATTTGTCAGTATTATTATTTCTTTGTTAACCACCAGCAATGTGCTTAGAGCTGTACAAAACATAAATGAAGACCAGACGTTGAAAAACAGCATGGTTAGATCTAAAGGAACTTAATGAAGTTATAAAAACATCTTCACCTTTCCACTGTCGGGGGAAAAGGTAGCAGCTGATTTGCTGGAACTACTAGAGGCTTTCCAAATTACTACCACAATGTTCACAATAACTATGCCGCTGAGGCCTTGTCCAGTGTGATTAAAGCAATACACACACAGAGCATGGATGCAGTTATGCCAATATAAAAGTGTTTATACCAGTACAGCTTATTCCCATACACTACGGCTAGGTCTACACTAGGGGGAGGGATCGATTTAAGGTACGCAAATTCAGCTACGCGAATAGCGTAGCTGAATTCGACGTATCCTATTCGACTTACCCCGCTGTGAGGACGGTGGCAAATCGACCACTGCAGCTCCCCTGTCGACGGCGCTTACTCCTCCTGACGAGGTGGGAGTACGCGCGTCGATTCGGGGATCAATTTATCCGTCTAGATGAGATGCGATAAATCGATCCCCGAGAGATCGATTTCTACCCGCCGATCCGGGCGGGTAGTGTAGACTAGCCCTAAGGGGAATAAGCTATACTGCTATAAAGCACCTTTATACTGGTATAACTGTGTCCGCACTAGGGGTTGTACTAGCATAAATATCAATTTAAAAACAAAACAAACAAAAATCGCACCTTTAACTTAGCGTTACACAGGTACAAAACCTGAGTGTACACAAGGCCTTAAAGAGTTATTGCAGAAAGACTGTAAATGGCTATGAAAAATTGGGGGGGGGGGAGAAGATAAAGCTCCTGTTTGCATAACCAGTTTGTTCTGCACTTTTTTAAAGTGACTTCTGGTGCTTCACAACCTGAACTCTGTTCTTCAGGTTGGTGTTTCAACTAATTGTGTCCCTGTTGATAGTCAGACTAAAAAAGTTCCATCCAAATAGAAGAGATGAGTGTGAAAGTTATCACCAATATGTTTGACAATTTGACATACAAGCTGACCATAAACTGTTAGCCATTGTTACAAAGCCTTTCACACCTGCACCCCTCTACCTAGCATACAAAGATTACTGTTTCAAAGTTACCAGTTTCACTTCAAACATGTGCATCAGTACTAGCAAGAGCTGCTGGTCTTAGTAAGATCTTATTTGGGGCGGATGCATTGTTAAGGGCACATTAATCAGAAATAGAGAATAGCATGAAGCATGATATAAAGGCACAAATGCACAAGCCCATTGAAAACTTACCAAAAAAAACCTGCAGGTGATGACAGAAAATAAAACTACAAGTTCTGAAAGAGGCTGTAGAAAGAAAAATCTTACCTCTGTTACACTACTACTGGTCTGTTGGTTATGAATTAAAGGTTGCTCATTATGTAATTGTTATAAGAGACCGGCTCTTTTATTACCAGCTCTGATTTGAAAGCAAAGGCTGTTTAATGGCCTTCTCCTCCTATTCAGGCTACTTTGAACTGAATATTCTAAAAGATACCTTGATATGATGATTCATTACATGAAATCAGTCTTTACAAGATATGGAATTCCCAATCAAGTATATTTGAAAATACAATATATTGATACAGAAATCAAAGCTTTTGCAAAGCACTGGGATTTTGGCATGTTACATCAATCATAAACTACTCAAGGTCACGTGGGTTTGCAGAATAAACTCTTCAAAGTGTAAATACTGAAGAAAACAAAGGAGGATAACCAGCATTCTAATTTACATCAGTTGTACCTGAATACAGAAACAGTCTCTGGCCCTGATCCTGCAGCTTGTTCTGTGCAGATGGACCCATGTCCCCATGCAAACTCCCATTGATTTAAATGGGATCCACCTGGGTACAGGAGCCTCCCCAGCCCATGTAGAACCCTTACCCCAAATGGAACAATTTGCAGGGCTGGGGCCTTGGAAACCAATCTGCAGTTAGCTATCTAATTATTAATGGTTAAGGTCAGATTGTGTACTTTATACTTAGGTCCACACTGGAGAAGACAAAGCCTCAAGCATAATCCTTCTTTAAAATTCCCAGTGTGCTTGGAAGATGCATGGAGTTAGCAGTCCCAGTTTCCCCTAAACTGGACCCTTCTGTTCACAATATGGATTAATCAAAATCTTCATTTCTTGGAGCACAAAACTGGGTTACTTAATCTGTTGGAGTTTTGAATGGATTTTTGTGTGTGGAAAGTATCTCTGGAAATATACATCTTCCTTACCACACCATATCTGAGTTTCTTTAATTGGTTAGATATGAGGAAAATGTATACAGTCTTTATTTATTTTGGCTCTCCACACCCTTTTTTTAATATTGAATGCCATATATGTAAGATTATTTTTACACAGTATTGAAAAAAATACATTTTAAAAAAGTAATCCAAGTATAATAAAGTTCAAGTAACTAATATACAATGAATTAGAATTATTCCTTATTTAGCATGGTTTAACTTTGAAAGGTAATTTTGTAAAAATAGAATCATGGGCTTCCATGTTTATCTCACAGTGATTTCTGCATCAAATGTCCTCAATTAACGATTAAAAAGATGGTGTTTTTTTCCTAACTTTATCCCTACCGACTCATTTTGGGATTATCAATAATCAAGGTTCTGGCAAATTGAGACAAATTACATACCTGCCAATATTTGCAAACTAAAAAAAAGTAAATTCTGATTTACATGCATTGCATAGAAATGTATAAACATGCATACATTCATGGACACATTGCCCATTTGTCCTTCTCACACCCACTCTAGGCATTCATTCCATACATTTCAACTAGCATTCATTCCACACCCATTCTCATTGCATCCCATCTCTTCGTCCACATAGAACCATAATCCCCAGACAATTTACTCCACCACCTACATCCACTCATTCTGCATAGCCACACTCTGAATACATATAGCTACTCATTCGGTACACCTAGCCCCCATCCACATTCACTCCTAAATACCCACTCCATACTCCCATTCATTTTTCACCCACCCATCCTGAACACATCTAGCTATTCAGTCTTCATACACTTCACACCTCTATACTTCATACCGATTCCTTCCATACTCAACCCATCACTCCCAGGAGAAGTTCAGAAGTTGTATCCCCCAAGCCAACTATCAAGCTATAACAGAGGAGGGACAGCACACAATAAACCCTATCATTTATAGGCAAAGCCGAGGTTTCCATGGGTTCAGTAGAAGTCCTATCTGGTCACTGTCCTATAGGAACAGTGTGGGGTCAGGGACAAAAAATAGCACTGGGGGCATCTGGGACACATGGTGGGCAGAGGAACATGATGACACACATGCGTGGAGTTCAGAGGCACATGAGAGGCAGGTGGCATCTGGTTACTGGGATGGGGGCTCATGTGAGGCTCAGGGCACATGGGGAACTGAAGAGATGGCAGGGAGCTGCTGCTTCCCAGCCAGCTCTGAGATCAAAGGGCTAAGCGCTTTACCAGCTCTCACCCATTGTTTATACACCTGGGAAGCAGGAGCTGGAGCTCTACTTGCTACGGGGAGTGAAGGACCAGAATGTCCATCAGGCTGTGTAGAAGCTCTCATTGGCTTTCTTTCCCCAGGAGGTGGGGAAGTAGCGAAAGAGCAGCCAGTCAGGTGAGGATTTGAAGACAAGACCTATAGAAATGTTGGAAAGCCCTGATCTACAGGGAAAACCCATAGAGTTGACCGGTATGAAATTATGCCCGCCGTTGCACCTGTGCATCCCATTGCCTTCATATTATGCCCTCATTTACACTTGTGAAACCCTATTGCCTTCAAGTTACACTCTTGGTAATATCAGTGTAACCCCATACCATTCCAAGCACTATACCATTAGAGTTACACAGGTGTACATTATTGGTAAATTTAGTCATTTCTGCTGATCAAATAGAATCAAACACCTCTCTCTTAACTATGTTGGCCCTACAGGACTAACAAGTGTAAAATCTAGTTTAAAAAGTCACTAAAATCCAGATATGACTCTGAGTACACACAAGGGAGGTCTGTTCATTAAAGTGTCATTTTTACATAAGCAGTTTTCAGAGTACAAAGCACATCAACTGTTTCAGAGGATCATGATAGACAGAATACAACAGAATGGAAATAAACTCAAAAAGCAGAATGGAATGGTGAAATTGAACACATTGTGACACATAGTATAATATCCTCTTACTTTTGTCAGTGGAAGTATGCCACAGCCAGAAAAAAAAAAAAGAGAGAGAGAGAGACTGATAGGTCTTTCAAGCTTGGAGGGACATCTCAGGTGCTGCCCATCACCGTAGTATCTGAGCATATATATGCCATGTAATTTTGCAGTACATTTTGAACCATTACTACTGAGATAGCTGTAATATGGGATTGCAATAGTCAAATAATATATGGGAAATGGGGCAAGTATTTTATAGAAATATATGGTATTTCCTGATAATACATGTTGTATAAGCATTTGGATCTTCAAGTTCCAGCTGCATATTATTTATTTATCAGATGGAGTTAATCCCTGTAACTATTCTGGTTTGTGTTATGTCTGTTAAAAAATCAGGACAGCCATGATGAGACACAAAATAATAGTAACATTGCTAAAAATACTTGTAATGCTTTTTCACCTTCAAAGCACATTCCAAATGTAAACTAACTGGTAAACCAAGGACACATAGTCAGAAACTCACTTATGAAAACAACAAGGAGTCTGGTGGCACCTTAAAGACTAACAGATTTATTTGGGCATAAGCTTTCGTGGGTAAAAACCTCACTTCTTCAGATGCATAGAGTGAAAGTTACAGATGCAGGCATTATATACTGACACATGGAGAGAAGGGAGTTACTTCGCAAGTGAAGAACCAGTGCTGACAGGGCCAATTCAATCAGGGTGGATGTAGTCCACTCCCAATAATAGATGAGGAGGTGTCAGTTCCAGGAGAGGAAAAGCTGCTTCTGTAATGAGCCAGCCACTCCCAGTCCCTATTCAAGCCCAGATTAATGGTGTTAAATTTGCAAATGAATTTTAGTTCTGCTGTTTCTCTTTGAAGTCTGTTTCTGAAGTTTTTTTATTCAATGATAGTGACTTTTAAATCTGTAATAGAATGACCAGGGAGATTGAAGTGTTCACTTACTGGCTTATGTGGCTGGCTCATTACAGAAGCAGCTTTTCCTCTCCTGGAATTGACACCTCCTCATCAATTATTGGGAGTGGACTACATCCACCCTGATTGAATTGGCCCTGTCAGCACTGGTTCTCCACTTGCGAAGTAACTCCCTTCTCTCCATGTGTCAGTATATAATGCCTGCATCTGTAACTTTCACTCTGTGCATCCGAAGAAGTGAAGTTTTTACCCACGAAAGCTTATGCCCAAATAAATCTGTTAGTCTTTAAGGTGCCACCAGACTCCTTGTTGTTTTTGTAGATACAGACTAACACGGCTACCCCCTGAAACTCACTTATGGTTATAAATACAGATTAAATACTGACCATGTTTGCTAGAAACACATGAAAATCTGTCAGCCAGATCTGTATTCACAGATCTGTCACAAAGCCTAGACAACTGTGTGGAATAAACTGTTCTGCCTTTCTAGCATGCAGAGATGACTTTTTGAGTTATTTACTGTACTTATCCAATATATCCTTCCATTTAGCTTGGATGTTATTTAGTCATTAATTTACTTTTCAAATACAACATCACCAATAACTACTGTAAATAGGAATGGATTATACCATCTATGTAGCAATATATACTTAGTACAAAATATTTCTGATATTCTCTGTGCTACATTGCCCTCTGTGCTACATTGCCCTCTTCATTTTTTTAAATGGTGCCTTTCACAATTTCATTTCATTGGTGTATGATCTGTTAAACCCTGGCCACCTGTTATCCAAGTATTAAATATTTCATTTTCTTTGGGTAAAGAAAAATGATTTGAGTAGAAATAATATGTTTATCTATATTTATATATATGAAGCAGTCAGTTCTCTGTTGACTATAGATCTAAGGACATTTAGCTATATTAAAATTTCTTGCAACTATAGTTAATATTAAAAAAATGCTCTTGATTAAAATTCTGGCTTTGAATAGTGTCATGGCGTCCACTCATCACTAGGGTGCCTCCTACTGGTTGCTCTGGGGATTAGCTCTTCACATATCCAATGCTCCCTTCTGCCTGTTCCTCTCTCCAGGGTCTCCCCCTTGGGACTCAGGGGGTTCCTTCTTGACTTAGCCTTCTGACCAGGTCACTATAGCCCTCCCCTTCTGGGGGTATCAAAGTCCCTCCATACAAAAATGGCAGTCTTCCCTTCACTGCCTTGACCATGCCACTCCTCCAATGGCTGGTAGGGGAACCCAGGCCTGACCTCTACTCCAGGTTCCAGCCCAGGGACCCTATCTCTTGGGACAGTAGCCTGCTTACTCCCAGACCATGTTGCTCTTCTCCTAGATTCCTTCCTACATCTTCCTACTTCTTAGTTCTACCTTCTGGCTCTCCCCCTCTCTGGGTTTACCAGCCCAAACTCCCTTCTCCCAGAGTAACTGCAAACTATTTCCCCTGCAGCCCTTTCTGTTGCCAGTTTCCTGGCTTTATCCTAGCCCCACCTGTTACTTCTCAGCTGGGCTCTGTCATCATTCAGGGAATTACTTAGGCCACCTAATTCCCCTCAGCTGTGGCCTATCCAGTTAATTGGCCCCTTCTCAGCCTCATTAACCCCTCCCAGGCTAGTGTGGGGTGAACACCCCATCACAAATAGATACACATGAATGCTGCTGCATAGCACATACACCACTGATATTTGTACAAAACGACACCCCATTTTCATTATCTTAATGAGAGACACACTACTAGAAGTATGCATCTGACCTAATGTACAGTGTCATAACATAGCAATACTTTTGTGTGGAAGCTGCTTTTAACCCATCAAAGGCATTTTTAGTACTATTCTGCTTGTTGGTGCTATTCATACATTATTACATTTAACACTTTGCATTTACACAGTACCAAAGACCTCAAAGCCATTTAATGGGGCCATTGAGAAGTTAAGTGACTTGCACAAGGCGATACAGGAAGTCTGTGAAAGAGCAGAGCTCTCTCTTTTCTTGACTCACAGTCCTCTGCCTCAAACACAAAACCATCTATCTTCTCCTTTAGAGACCAAGTGTGTGTAATGCTGCCCTCTACTCGAATGTCAGTCATGATAGAGTATGTAACTCTCTATCAGCTAGCCTAGATAGGTTACAAAGTCAAACCATACAGAGTTTGGCCTGTAAGCCTGTAATAGTATTACACCTGGTGGAAATTTTCCATTAGCTCAGTTGGCTAAGGACTGAGACTATGTTTTTTGGAATGGGAGATCTTAGGTTAAATCCTCAATGCTATTTTTGGGTGATGTAGATCATGACTGGAGTGTATACATGTGTGCAACCACTGAATCAAGACACATCTATAGTCTGTCATTCAGAACTGGATGCTTAGTTTCAATTTTGTCTTCATCTTCTGAAAAAATATCTGCATGCCAATTTATGAGATCGTTGTGTAACATCTTCTGCACATCATTCTGTTAAATATATAATTTAATAATATAATAACAGCAATAATTTTGCACTTGTACAGAGCTTTTCATTCAGTGAGCTCAAAGACTGTACTGCACTACTATTGCACTGTAAACATAATGAAGTTGATAAGAATAAAAATTCTTATACGATTGTCACTTGTATCTTCAGTTTTTAAAATTCTATAGAGAATTTAGTCATTTTGCTGTTCAACTATTATTAAAGTCAATGGAAAGTCACTTAGCTAAAATGCCATGCACCTTGGGCTTTCAATAAGGATTTAAAGTGCTAACACAAACTTTTGAGAGATTATTTTCCTATGGTCATTAAAACGTTTGCAGTTTTGCAAAGCTACATATATTTAGTTGTTAGCAAACTCTTCACTTAAAGAATGACAGTAAAACTGATAAAGTAAAACATATTTTAATTCCTTTTTAAATGTGCATTTGAATTCAGTACAAATCTGTAAGGCATTCTCAAAGTCAAAAGCAACCAACATTCTCTCCAGCTTATGATGATCCATGAGACAACTGTGTGTGCATAAAAATATAACCTAATCTATACTTTATAAAAAATGAAAATTTAGATGTTCAGTTTTTGAACATGTTGTGATGTAATGCCTTTTTTGCATGATGACACTACCTCAGAGTAAATATTGGCACTGTCAATGATTTTTTGTTCGGGCAAGGGGTTGTAGTGTCTTCATATCCCAGTAAAAATAAACTCTTTAATAAATAAATATATAAAATAAATATATGTCATCTGGAAATGTATAAATAAGTCCATCCTGAAGACAAGTTCCAGCTCTGACTGAAATGCATTGACTTCCAAGTTCCGTCACTCCTAGTATAGCCACTATAACTTCATATATAGTTCTCAGGCTTTATTGCTGTTTTACAGCCTATTCCTTACCATTTCGTCCAACTTTCTGTCTATTGTCCCACTCCACATGATTTAGGTAGTTATTTTTTCTCTAGTTTATGGATAATAAGTAATCCAGACAAGTTAGGCACGAGTTTGGTATTTTAAAATAAATCAGACTCCAACTTCCCACTGTCTACTGGCCAGTAACAGGGTCAGAAAACTTCAAAGAGGCTGGTCCACTCTTAACTTTAAGGCTTTGTCTCCTATATCCAAACATTAGGAAATGGAGGCTATCACTAAACAGCTTGTTAAAATCCACTCTCCTAGAGCCTGGTAACTCTGCAGCATTTGAAAGTTCTTCCTGCTTGTGTTACCCTGGAAGCTGTGGTAGGAAAGAATGGGTTTTGTTTTGGTTTCCTTTCAAACACTCTGTCCCATTTCAACTGTATCCTAACACATCTTTGTAGAGTTCTGGAACTCTTTCAGGATCCACTGGCCTGGGTAGGAAGTGTGTGAATTTCTGATGTCTTTTGGATCTAGCCCCATCTCTGGGAGTACCATCTTTGTTAAGTGCTACAAAATACCTCCGACCCGAGTCTCCATGTTTGTACACGTTGGAAGAATAAGTGTTATACCAGTTCTCTTCAAACTGTTCTCTGAAGATGCATTCAGAAGTTAGTTTCTCCTATTTTAAAAAAAGATAGAAAAATAAAAGGTCAGAGCTCTTTCAGTAACCAATTTCTGAACATATTCCTATAAAGAGATACAGTGATAACCAAAATGGATTGGCGTATATGTTGACTTATTGTTCATTTCCTTGCTAATAAAATCAAACCCCGAGAAGAGGGTGAATCTGATCATACCTGGGGCACGTGGACTGTTTTAGAGCAGTTGAGAAAGTTATTTGTTCACAAGGCTCCCTTTTATCAGTACTAGACCTGCACCACTTTGTGTACAATTTTGGATTTAAATCCCATTTCGCTAACTTTCTCTAAGATTGAAGAGGGTGTTACGCATGCAAGAGTCAACTAAAACACACATCTCCAGCATCTTAGTTGACACCCTCAGAATGAGATTTGGGGATGTACATACAGGCAGAGAAAATATAAGACATGACAATATGTGTTCAAGTGTTCCTGTTCTTAAATGGTCAAGAAAATACAGATTGTTACCTTAAAAATGTATTTGACTACTGAACATATCCAACATAGAATGGCTTAGACCTCCCTTTATGTAGGGGGGGATGTGGTCATTGCTGTCCATATACATATATGAGCCTTCTGGAAAGCAACTGCTGTGGCTGTACCTAGTATTCGTGACTTATACTCCCCAACTTTTAAAATAACTTGGATCACTGCAAGGACTTTGGTGACCACATTAATCTTGTTTGGAGAAACATAATTATTCATTGCTGGAAGAGAGACTACCATCATCATATTTTGTAAACCAAAGGGACTCAGTGTGTATGGTTCATTATTATGATGGACAAGGTAAAGCTTGCACTGAGATGGAAGAATCAGGAACATATTACCATCTGGACACCATTTCATACGCATTCAGAGCAACAAATGCCTCAACCTTCAATCCTAAAATATTTTGAGGCCTAAAACACTAAAGGATGTCGTTGATTGACAAGGTAAGCCACAAAAAATGGCAATGTACATACTGTTTCCTTTTGGTTTATAAAATGCTCAGAGTTCACAATCTATTGTAAGAAACTATTATATTCAGCCATCATGTGTGGTAAGGGTATAAACCAATCAGTGATAGGAATAGAAATTGTAGACTTGAAACTCCTGTCAAAGGTGTATGTTTTATTACCCCAGAACATTTGGGTGGGAGGGGAGGACAGAGAGTATTTTATCTTTCAAGGTTTGAAAACTGAAATGGAGAAGAAGCTGAGTCCATGTTACCCTGATACTGCTGTAGAACCAAAGACTATAGTTTGTAGTATCTTACATTGAAATTTCTCAACAAAAACCAATCATTTAAAATTATTACAAGCTTATTTTCAATCTTAAAAACAGTTTAATTTTAAATCAGAGTATGGATTAAATGATATTGCCTCATTTATACTCCTCACACTTTCAAAATAACAGTGATACATGATTAAGCTGTTTAAGGGTCTTTCTTCAGATGTTGAAAAAAAGCAGGTGCCCCAGAGTGCCACCTGCTGAATTATAAGGGATCAGCAGACCACAAATCAAGTAATCCACGGTTGTGTATGCATGTATTTATTGATCTGCAGAGTTATCTTTTTCTCTGTTTTCCATATCAGTATTTTTTATGGTGGAAATGCAGTGAGCCTGATAGATTTGTAGGGTAGATCTTAAAAAGAAAATCAGTCACTAAGCAACTATTTTGCCTTCCAAGACTTTCTTAAACTGGTTACTTTCATTCATTCATTCATTCATTCATTCTTCTCTTTCTTTTGTCTCTGTTAAGGGGGA
The DNA here is from genome assembly GCF_028017835.1 of Emys orbicularis. NCBI lineage: Eukaryota > Metazoa > Chordata > Testudines > Emydidae > Emys > Emys orbicularis. The sequence continues at coordinate 88,645,774 of NC_088687.1, read as the reverse complement.
ACACTTCTGATCCATTCTCTTCTTCTCAGGCTAATGAAATTCTTTCCATGTGCATGATATTTGACTCAGACTGTAAAGGTTTGAGCTATCATCACCACACATTCTCAGAGGATGATTGAATGACACAAATGATATACATCATTTCAACAGGAAAGAAAGTTAGCATATTGCATTATTTCAGTGCTTTGCTGAGTTTTTTGCCCACTATTAACAATTGACTCAGTATGTCAGGTCTAAAATCCAAATGTGGCTTAGAAAACATAAGCTAATACTTACAGATCCATAGAGTTCTCCTTTGTCATTCATTCCAAGATAAAGGCCACTGTCCACTCCTCTAATACTGACCAGTCCCACTGCCACACTGATGAATTCAAGGATACCTAAATGTACACAAAAAGGGTAGGGTTGCTTTAACTCACATGTGTTAAAGTCAAGAAATATATATATATAATATATTTAGAAGTAGGTGAAATATTTTATTTGTACACACTATAGTAAATGTGGTCTACAGACATATATAAGAATACTCTTATTTTACATGTCTACCACTGAACTGAATTTCATAGACATTTTAGTTCAAAGCAGACTAGAAGCCTCCAGAAGGAAAAAGAATTATATGCTTTTTTCAGAAACATTTGTTATGACTTAGTTAAGAAAGGATTTTATCTGTCACTGATGGGTTAAAACTATTATTTAGGATTCAGTGCTATACAATTTCAGTAGATGATTATAAAATATTTGATGAAGTGTCTGTTCATATATTGCAGGGTAAGATTGAACTATCCGGAGATATATTTCACCTTCTCTGTAGCACTATCTTAAGAAACCAACACTTTTAATTATATCTAATGGGTGGAAGTCAAAATAATGATATCATGTGAATAGAAGTCAAAATACAGATGGGAATTATATACCAGAGAGTCTTCCCATAGAGAAGAAAAACATATTTGCTGTATATCTAATCCAACATGTGGGCCCAAACCTGCAGCCCCTATTCACATTAGTAATCCCATTGATTTCAGAGGCAGGTTTTGTATATGTATAAAATATGATGCATGTATATTATGTTTTAAAAATTACAAAACTGATCATAATATGTGGAATATAACTAACACTTGATTTAGAATGCTTATTATCTAAATATGCCTAAAGTATTTGTTATTCTGATTCATTATTCATCATTTGCAATGTGAAATTGGGCCCATTTTATATTATTTAAATTGTTATATTCTGTATCTTTAAACTATTTCACCAAATATTTATGTGACCAAAAAGGATCCAATTTACCTGTGTAGAACAGAGAAATTCTATGTAACCTTGCTAGTAGCCCATTTTTGCCCTAAGCACTAAATATTTTGAGATCCAATATGTACAGATTACATTAGAGATATAATACAAAAAAAGACAGGAAATGTGTAAATCATCTGTTAAAATTGCTACCATTGTAAACAGAGTCCCAAAGTGAGGTGGCTTTTGATACACACCTAGCACATTACTAAAATAAAAATACAAACTTATTAAACTGATGTAATTGTATGGAATATTCTTTACAATAGTTTGGCATGCCTTTTGTCTCATTATGCACACTGTTTACATTCTGACCCATTTTCCATCTTAAGAGAGGTTAGTGTACTGTAATTTACAATCTTTTGAGTTTTAACTGAACTTTGGCATACCTCTTATTTACAATGCTAAATGACAAACCAGCTACATCCTTTAGAAAGAGCAAGCATTAAAAACTTTTTATTGGATGTAAATCATCACAGATTTCCCAGTTCCTAATGTCCAATGTCCCATAAAAAAACATGGAGGTATTTTGTCTTTCTGATATCATTTTCAAAGCCATTCTTTTTATAAACCATAATAAGCAGGTGATTCAACCCACAAAGAGACCACATCAGACAAACCTGTGGAGAATAGGATTAGAATAAAGGAAGAACATTTAAAAGAAACACCGCAAATCTTTGATCTTGGACTAAACATTTTTTTAAAATAATGCTTTTGTGTTTACATGCTGTAGAAAGTCTCCCTTCTGTGAAGAACTTTGTGTTTAACTACAGTTCTTTTAGTTCTGAAAACACCAGTACTTCAGTGTGTTATAAAATCAAGTTAAGGGCCATGCCAGCTGATTGTTTTGACTATGGGAGAGATGATAGAAAACTCTTTAATCACCTTTTTATGGCTGCTAAATCAATACAGAAAAAACTCACTGATGGTCAACAATAGCAGGTTTGTTCAGATAACGCTGCAGTGCCTACATACATTCCTTCTTATTTACCCTTACATGTCAGGAAACCATTTACATCCTTAGGATATCTCTCAGCCCCCCCCCCCCCCTTCCCTTTGGTTTATGGACAAACCATTTTAAAAAGGAAATAAAGGAAACATTACTGTTGTAATTACATTACAGTTGTAGCTCTGTGCAATCCCACTTGTTGCTTTCTCCGCATTGCAAAACAAAGCAACCTGATGCAAATTAGAGGTTTAGCAAGATTAACGATTCCATGATCTTTGTTTGTTTATAAAGAGATTTAGAGATTGCAGGGGCAAGTGCGGGACATTAAATTATAGGTACTGAGTAGAAAAAAAAATCACCGTGATAGAACCTCTCTTTCTGGATTTGCTGCTAAATACAAATGCAGGTGTAGAGTTTACACACATGTACTAATGCATATGTGTATGTACATATAAACCGACATACTCTGTACGCTCCATACAGACATTTCTAGTTAATAAATGACATAGGAAGAGATGTTCTGTCATGCTGAGTTCTGTGTGCAGCCCCTGTAGTCTAAGGCCGCACAGCTTTATACTGGGAGCCTCGGGTTAAACACCTGCCCAGTGGTGCACTCTGATCGGACCGCTCTGCTGCTGTACTTTGCAGTAAGTAAGTGTTTCTTTTCCACGAGGGATAGAAACACCTCCCTATGCGGGATGGATGAGGCTGGGATCCGAGCTCTGCGTAATTGCAGCTGCTACCTACCGAAGAGGCTGTGGTCCTGCCTGGTGCCCTGCACGCTGCCATCGGGCAGGATCTGCAGGTGGAAGCCCGTCCGGCAGTAGAGCTGCCTCCGGCGTAGGATGCCCTGCAAATGGGCTAAATCCGCAGTCCCAGTCGCCGCACCTCCGCCACCTCTAGACCCCCTCTCGGCCTGAGCCAGGCGATCGCTGAGCAGAGCCGGCCTCTCCCCGGCAGGAGGCAGCAGGAAATGGGAGCCCACCTGTTGCCCTAACCCTTCCAAGCCGCCTAGGAAGCCCCCAACTTCGGCTAAGGGAGCCATGAAAGCCCGCTGGAAGGGAGGAGGTTTAACGAACGATGAGTTGAAAGGCAAATTAACAATAACCAAATGAGAAGAGTGAGATCTAAACGTTCTGGCCGAGTTGTTCCTGGATGATCTCAGGAAGGGTGGACTTTGCACTAGGATAACAGCTGCCTGTCTTTGGAGCCTCTTCTCTCTCCGAGCATGTGGGAGTCTGCTCCTGGCTTTGCATCAACATCTAGAGCTGCTGGTGCTGCTGTTGTGTCCTGGGAAACTGATCAGATTAGAGTTCTGTTTATATACAAAGCCCGTATATATGCTAGTCCCCCCGGACATATGCTAATGAAACCCTCTCTTGCGCGCCGGAGAGGTTGTGTTTGAAATTTTAAACCGATCTCTCCTCTCCTCACACCTTTTTCTGATCTGCAGTGACGATGGGGAGTTTCTGACGTTTCCCAGTGTGCAGAGCCATAAAAAAATAATCCATAGACAGAGAGAGAGAGCTGGCATCCAACTTTGCAGAGCGGTAGCATAGACACTCTCTTCCCCTTTGTTGTTGTTGTTGATGCTGCTGCTCAGCCTCCTTTGATGTGAGTGTTTCGAAAATGATAGATTGCAGCTAGAAGGAGCCCGGCTTGGCAGGGACTCGAGAAGGAGGGTTGGACTCAGGAGTTGCTTGGAGCTTGCAGTGCATTACGTGGACAGGTGCAAGGAAAGGTAAGAGAGAAGAAGGAGAAAGGGCGTTACCTGAGGGATAGACCTGCCCAGACACACATGAAAGAAAAAACAAAGATCTGACAGTTTTACTCCCTGATTTTAAAACACTAATAAGATGTACATGCATTACCCTTTCCTTTTATCACTTAAGTTCCAAGGTGGGGGATTTTTAAAAGAAATTGCATAATCAGGGATGTTTTTCCCCTCAGTAAAATTCGCGTTCATATTTAATTCATCACAAACATGATACGATATTGATCAATATCGGTTGGTATTAGCAGAGTGGTTTTAAACATATCAGTGAGATAGACCAGTGACTTTTGATTAACATTTTTAAATCACAGAGAGAGGAAGAGGGAGGATATGGTGTGAGAATAGTTTCACAGTACATGCTCCGATAGAAAGAGATGGTATATCTAATTCTAATCCATCTAATCACCACAATATAGGAGCGCCTACAATTTAACGACAGTATTTCCTTTTAAATATGTTTTAATTCTTGCATCAATAACATTAAGATCTCTTTGAGGCTGATTTAGGACTATGCTAACTTGATGTAGCTGAGAAGATGCATTTCTATCTTTCAAATGAATAGTATAAAACGATAATTGATATTTTAAAACAATTATATTAAAATTATCAAGGCTTGACTTTTACACTCTGTTGATTTTTGCACATTTAATAGTAATTTTTAAACACTGAACGCTATCTTAAAGTATATTCATTAGCATGCAAGTATTGCAACGTTTGCCCTCACCAGTATTAATGTGTTATGGTGTAAAACCCAAAGATCTTTCATAGTTAAATCTTTCAAAGGTTTGAAAGTCACTTGGCTGGTTTAAGCTTTCATTTGAACAAAAAGTTGTAGAGAATCATGAAAGATTAGTTTTTCAGTCTTGCTCCATGGTCTTTTCAGTCACAGTCTAAATCTGGGAGATCAAATGGATTTGACTGCTTCGCTTTATTTGCTGTGGAGAGTATGGGGCTAATTAATTGGCAGGTGCTTTAAAGCAGGTAATGCTACACCTTTTCATCATTGCAGTCCTAAGTACTGCCCCTGTTTGCACCTGAATTATAAAAAGGGTTCTTTAAAGCAAGTGATTTACTGTGGAGGGATTTAAAACCGAAAAAACTCACACTAAATACAATGATCAGATAAATCACCTCAGAAGAGAGCCCTGGCAGACCTGCTCTGAAGGCTGTTACAGATAGATGTTATATTATTTTACCTTTCAAATAACAGGAGTCTGTCATGTGGTGGGACCCAAAAATTCACCATAATTGAGATTTCAAAGCACATCTGTGTAAACATTACCACATCAGTGTAAAACATCAACCAATGAGCTTTCTCTTTGAACCAAATCTTCTTAATTGCAGTGCTAAATCAAAGAAATAGATCAAAGTTGAGTGATCTATATAGCACCGATTTCTCAAGTAGCCTGGTACACTGATTTAGATACCTAAAACGTTTGAAACGCACATCAAGTGTTTTTATTGATATGACAGTTATTTCAAGATCAAACTGTAATTAATTCAGTTCAGCACAAAACTGCTGGACATACACTGAAGCACATATTAAGGGGAATATCCTATGAGCCTAAAGGTGCTCCTCTGCTTATCTGAATAGCAGTGGTTCTCAAACTTTTGTACTGGTGACCCCTTTCACATAGCAAGCCTCTGAGTGCAACCCCCCTTATAAATTGAAAACACTTTTTTATATATTTAACACCATTATAAATGCTGGTGGCAAAGTTGGGTTTGGGGTGGAGGCTGACAACTCGCGACCCCCCATTTAATAACCTCGTGACCCCCCTGAGGGGTTCCAACCCCCAGTTTGAGAACCCCTGGAATATAGGAAGCTATAAGGGACTTTTCTGGTTAGATTCCACATGTGATTATCTGTACCAGAGGTTTTCTCAAACATCATCAGCCCCTCAGATACTTTCTTGCTAATAAAATCATTCTTATTTCACAATGGAGATGCATTAAGTAGAGTGAAATACAAAACATAGACTTTTTCAAAGCGGAATCTTTAATGTCTGGCCGCTGAACCGGTTATGCTATTTTATAAAGTACCAGAAAAGAAGCAAAAAGATAAGGATTTTTTTCTTGTTTGCACTAGTCATGTGACAGGAAAAGATAACACTAAAGATTTTCTGCACATTCTGTGACGATATCATGGGAAGTTAAATAATTTTGAAGAGTGTTTTTACAAGAGTACATTATTCAACTTTAAGTATACACTACAATCTAATCAACTTTACCTATACTTCCTAGAGACCGCACTTTCAATGTTGTTAAACAAACACATATGTGGTCCAATTTTTATTTCTATAGCAGGTAGTTAGAGCTTCTGCAGACAACATAATTACTGTACATTTTCTAAGTCTAGCATATAGTCCTGAGCAATAGTTGGTGGCTACCTGCAGAGTGGAGAAAGGAGCTGACTGATAACTTTGATGCTTTTATACATGTATCACATGACACAGTTGGAAAAAAATATAGGCTCTAAAGATTTATATCTTCCAAATTTACTGTGCTTTAATATTTAAAAACATCCTTGCAACAATGGTGTGCCAACTCTAAAACAAAATATGTGTATTGCCTACTTGAGTTACTCCTGTACCTCAATCATTACCAAATCTTTCCTGTATTTTCACCAAAAAACACAGTATGGGCTATTTTCAATGGACAATAATAGCAGAAGATCACGCAGGTATTGAGGAGTGAGTCTTTCAGATTCCTACTGAACTTAAGTAAGTCATAGATGTATTCAGGATTCACAGAGGGGAGAAAGGGGTAATTTTCCAAACTATGCCCCAAAATCAGAGCCTGCCCCCTTGAGATAGGAAAATGAAACTCCACTAGTAGTAGAATGTTCTACATATGCAGATGGTCAGAAAATGAACATGCATGCAGTTATGGGCTCCTTGGTCTTGGCTCTCTTTCAAGGGGGCTTGGTTATCCCTTGGCTATCTTTTGGGCTCTTTGGTGGGGGTCAGATCTTTCCTTGGGTTGTGCACTGCTCTGAGTACACACAGCAACACTTTCCCTATAAGTTCTACAACAAATGAATCTGTACAAAACATACAAAATGTAGCATATGTCTCACACACACAGACACACACACAAAACCATTTTAAGGCCATATTAATATATGAAATACATTGAGTGGGTGTATATATGAACTTTGGGAGAATACTAGGGGCAATATGTGAAATATGGGTAACTGTATTTTGGAAAGCAATGACAAAAAAGAAGACGTAGGGATCATGGTGCACATGAGCTCACAGTTGGATGGACTGTCTAAGAGCATGAATGTGATTCTTAGATACCTAGGGAAGGGAATATTGAGTAGAAGTAGGTAGGTATTATTACCACTGCATGTGGCAATAGCTAAACTATGACTGTGACCAGTTAGGGTGTCTATACTTGAAATAGGATGTTGACAAACTGAAAAAGGTTCAGAAGAGAGCTTCAAGAATAACTTGAGGTCCAGAAAACCTGCCTTAGAGTGACAGACTAAAAACTCAATCTATTTAATTTATTCAAGGGAACATTAAGAGATGACCTCATCACAGTCTACAAGTACCTACATGAAGAGCAAATTTCTGATAATAGTGGGCTTTTTAATTTAGCAGACCAAGGCATGACAAGACCCAGTGGCTAGAAGCTCAAACTACACAGTCAAACTAGAAATAAAGCAATTTTTTTAAACAGAGAGAGTAATTACCACTGGGACAACTTTATCTATAGATGTGGTGGATTCTCCATCACTTGAAGTCTTTACATCAAGATTGCATTTCTAAATGCTCTAACCCAACCAGAAGTTATATGTTTGATGCAGGAACCACTTAGTGAAATTCTCTGGCCTGTGTTACGCAGAAGTTTAGACTTGTTAATCATAATGGTCCCTTCCATCCTTACAATCTACAATTCTACGAAATCTAAACAATAAAATCAGTATGTCGACTAGAGTTAGTTGGAAAATGGGTGGGTAGTTGGCGGGTTTCCACAGGAAAAAAATTACAAAAAATGGGGGGAAATGATTTTCATCTAATTTTTCTGCAGAAATATATCAGTTTTAGGTGAAAAATTGAATACCAAAATAGTTAATCAGAAAAACTAAATATTTTGGCAAAAACTCAAAATATTGTGGTCAAAATATTTAGTTTTTCTGATGAAATATTTGGCAAAAATATTTTGGCCATAAAACACAATACAGTGGAACCTCAGAGTTATGAACATCACAGGATGGAGGTTGTTCATAACTCTGAAATGTTTGTAATTCTGAACAAAACGTTATGGTTGTTCTTTCAAAACTTTGTAACTGAACATTGACTTAATACAGCTTTGAAACTACTATGCAGAAGAAAAATGCTGCTTTTAGCCATCTTAATTTAAATGAAACAAGCACAGAAATAGTTTCCTTACCTCGTCAAAAAAATTTTAAGCTTTCCCTTTATTTTTAGTTTACATTTATCAGTACTGTGCTGTACAGTATTTGCTTTCTGGGGGGAGGGTGGGTGTCTCTGCTACGTGTTTGCTTACTTCCGGTTCAAAATGAGGTGTGTGGTTGACCGGTCAGTTCATAACTCTGGTGTTTGTATGTCTGAGGTTCTACTATATTAAGATTTTGAAATATTACCATGGTGATTCATGAGAATGGTAGTTTGGTCCCATTTGCCTCTATAGGCTGGGTTCCCTGGTCAGACTACCTACATCTTCCAAAATGCACTATGGTCTGCTATGGGGAGATGGTGCGTTCAAATGTTTGCCTACCTCATAGGACAAGTAGTCCAGCTGGGGAGCCAGGTTCATAGAGGAGAATAGGAGCACAAGGAACTCAAACTACAATTTCCTTGAGGCACTGAAGTGGTATTTCAGAGTCAACATATTTTAGTTTTCAGACAAAATGAACATGTTTTAGTTTTCAGGCTTTCCATTTTTCTATGAAAAATTGAAATTTTCTGTGAAAAGCAGATAGTTTTCATGAAAATTTTCATTTTGTCAAAAATAAAATTTTCCATAGAAAAACAGATTTGATGGAAAAATTTCGACCGGCCCTACTGCTGACAAAGAGGTATCTACAAAATGTGAGCCTTCTTCAGCTTTTACTTAAATCAGAAATAACCCACTGGGGTCAGTGGGATAAAACAGATATAAAAACAGTGAGATCTGATTGAGGCCCATAATACCTAAAAATATAACCAACTTTGCAAGAAAAACTTCAGTTCATTATGTACTGTACAAAGTGTACTGTGTACTGAGCACCACATTAGTAGCACAAATCAGTTTCTCGCATGCATAATTTATATATGTTTTAATGCAGATTTTAAAACTACATATTCTACCCTTTACTTTTTATGTATTTCTTCTAGTATAATTTGATAACTGTTACAATTATTTTGTGCTTTAGACTCTTCTGCTCAGAGATCCAGTGTTTTATATGACTGCTGAGGGCATCATGGGAGATGTGATGCAGGTGGAGAGCTGGACCCATAGAGGAAAATGGGGACATGAACAATGGAACTACAGCTCCCATAAGGTTCTGTAGCAGCTCAGGCAGATACAGAGATTACTGTCAGCCTCAATCAAAACAAAAGATTTCAGTTCAGGTTGGCAAACCAAAAATCAAACATTTTGATTAGGAAAATCAAAATGTTTCTTTTCTCTCCAACATGTTGAAACTAAACATATCAATATTTCTCTATTAATTTTTTTCAGAACTTTTTGTTCTGCAAAATATTTTAATATTTTGACTTTTCATCCTGACTGAGGACAAAAACAAACACTGAAATTTCAAAATTTCCCACAGGATGGAATTTCTGTTTTATTTGATTTTTTTTAAAGGAAGAGAGAAATTAATTGCTTTTTAAAGCTATGTGGCTGATAGGTCCAATCTTCTCTGGATACTTATGAGTAGTTCCCATATAAGTGGAGGGAAAAGAAAAGATAGATGGGGAGCACATGTCTATATTCAGATGAGAGGTCAACTTTTGCATATATATTGATACATCTACCAACATGTGTTTAAATGGCCTGTTCAAGAGCTTTTAAACAAGTTCTTTAACAATGACACTGGAAGACTTTACTTTATTTTATTTAAATTAGGTGGTCTGAATCTGGGCACATCAGATCTGCAGCTAACTTGGAATCTTAAACTTCCTATAAGAATAGTCTCCACATGTGTTCCTAAGCAGACACCTCACAATGGAGGATCTGAGGAACATACCCAGACACAAGTAGTTACAGATGTGTACTGGGTTTTTTTAACTGAATAAAAGATTAACCTGAAGAGTTATTGAAAAGTCAAATTCCTGTCTAAAGATGCCAGTTTCAAGGAAATAATATGCAATGGGAAGATAACTCGCGGTCCATACACATTTGGGGATTGGGTGATTAATGAGTCACACATCAAATGGATTTACTGACAGTACTATGTTCACGAAAGGTTAATTTGAAATTGGATTTTAAAACTAGACAATCAGAAAGATATAACATTTGACTGATTGAAGGACCATTTCACATGGTCAGCGAGATAGATTTGGAAAGGACCGACAGGACAAAATTTTCAAAGTTGGGTTCGGTGATGGGGCTTACTCCCATCACTTGATTGACAGGCTGGTTAGGCCATCTGTGATTGATTGCCTCCCTGCCAGAAGGGACAGAACTAGATAAAAATCATTAGGCACCAGGGTCTAATAGGGAAGCTGAGGGAACTCACTGTGGGAGAGACTGCAGAGGTGGTGGGATGTGCCTGTGGAGAGACACTCACAGAGAGCAGGTCAGACTCCTGTGGAAGAAAAGCCTTGAAATAGGGCTTAAACAGGTAAGAAGCCAGGTAGGAGAATCCACAGGGAATAAGTTAGGCTTCTGTGGGGCAGTCCCTGAGATCAGGTCAGTAAAAGCACTTTAGTAGAACCTGAGGTGGAAGAGTGGTTAGTTTAACAGAGAAAGAAAAAGCTGAGAGGACCTGGGGAGAAGCCTGAGAACCAAAGGGAGGCTGTATTAAGCACATGCTGTGGAGAAGCAGCACAAGGGGGCTTAGAGGTAGGAAGTGGCCCAGGGAAACAGGAGCATGTCTGAAAAAGCAGACCTAGCTGCTTAATATGAGGTCCCTGAGACAGAACCCAGAGTAGAAGGTGGGCCTGGGTTCCCTTAGCAGCTTCTGAGGAAGCGGTATGAAAGCCTAATGGAAGAAATATTGAGCCCAAGGTAGGAGTGAAGGCTGACCACAAAGGATGAGCTGAGGAATAGCCCAAGAGGGGGCTACAGGCTCTTTTGTGTTATGATGTTTTGTGAACTTTCCCGTTGGACCTTCTTGTTATCTGGAAGGGGACTGAATTTTATGTGACTTGGCCAGAGGGCTGAGCCATGGAAGACCTGGCGAGAAGATGGCCAGCAGGAGGTGCTGGAGATGAGGAGCCCTTGCAGCGTTGCACCCTGACATAATGGAGTACTATGGCTGGTGAGTACAGGACCATGGGGGTCCCTAAAGTTAGACTCTGAAGTCCATATTTATGTAATTAAAGTAGCTTAATTTTCAGAGTTGGATTTCTATGGATTTAGAAGCTTAACTTCAGACACACAACTCTGAAAATCTTAGCCATAGTCTTACAATGGGACACTGACCCTACAGGTAGGTTTACCAGGAGGTATAAAGAAATGACTTTTTCTAGATATCATTTAAGTACAATTTGCTACTAGTAACCCAAAGTTGTTTTGCCTAAGCAAATTAGGTTTGTCCTCTATATTTTTCTAGACTCAGCCAAATATACTCTATTTAACTCTTACCTATCTTGATGATCACTCTTTTATTTTCTAAATTAAATAAGCCTCAAATATTTCATATAATTTGGTTTATGGACTCTGTCCTCAAGTGTCAACAGAACATTATTGGATATAGCAATTAATCTTAACAGTAGGCACAGAAAGGATTTATAGAATCATAGAATATCAGGGTTGGAAGGGACCTCAGGAGGCCATCTAGTCCAACCCCCTGCTCAAAGCAGGACGAATCCCCAACTAAATCATCCCAGCCAGGGCTTTGTCAAGCCTGACCTTAAAAACCTCGAAGGAAGGAGATTCCACCACCTCCCTAGGTAACCCATTCCAGTGTTTCACCACGCTCCTAGTGAATTTTTTTTCCCTAATATCCAACCTAAACCTCCCCCACTGCAATTTGAGACCATTACTCCTTGTTCTGTCATCTGGTACCACTGAGAACAGTCTAGATCCATCCTCTTTGGAACCCCCTTTCAGGTAGTTGAAAGCAGCTATCAAATCCCCCCTCATTCTTCTCTTCTGCAGACTAAATAATCCCAGTTCCCTCAGCCTCCCCTCATAAATCATGTGCTCCAGCCCCCTAATCATTTTTGTTGCCCTCCATTGGACTCTTTCCAATTTTCCCACATCCTTCTTGTAGTTTGGGGCCCCAAAACTGGACACAGTACTCCAGATGAGGCCTCAGCAATGTCGAATAGAGGGGAACGATCACGTCCCTCGATCTGCTGGCAATGCTCCTACTTATACAGCCCAAAACACCGTTAGCCTTCTTGGCAACAAGGGCACACTGTTGACTCATATCCAGTTTCTCGTCCACTGTAACCCCTAGGTCCTTTTCTGCAGAACTGCTGCCTAGCCTCTTGGTCCCTAGTCTGTAGCAGTGCATGGGATTCTTCCGTCCTAAGTGCAGGACTCTGCACTTGTCCTTGTTGAACCTCATTAGATTTCTTTTTGCCCAATCCTCTAATTTGTCTAGGTCCCTCTGTATCCTATCCCTACCCTCCAGCCTATCTACCACTCCTCCCAGTTTAGTGTCATCTGCAAAGTTGCTCATGGTGCAATCCACGCCATCCTCCAGATCATTAATGAAGATATTGAACAAAACTGGCCCAGGACCAACCCTTTGGGCACTCTGCTTGTTACCAGCTGCCAACTAGACATGGAGCCATTGATCACTACCCGTTGAGCCCGATGATCTAGCCAGCTTTCTATCCACCTTATAGTCCATTCATCCAGCCCATAATTCTTTAACTTGCTGACAAGGATACTGTGGAAGACCGTATCAAAAGCTTTGCTAAAGTCAAGGAATAACACATCCACTGCTTTTCCCTCATCCACAGAGCCAGTTATCTCGTCATTAAGATTATTAAGTAACACATTTATTTATCTGCACCATAGCGTAGTCACAGATTCTGGCGCAGTCTTGTGAAGTGACTGGAAAGACTCCCATTGCCTTCAGTGGGGTTTGGATTAGAACCACAGTCACTGAAATCTAAGTATTACTCCACAGAAACATGACACTTAATCTTGAGACCTAGGTCTGTTTAAGTGGCATGCCTTTCCCTACATAAACTTGCATGCAATATATTAATAAAAATGCTCCTACCTACCGTCCAAAATTATAACAAAATTTTGATTCTGTTGATTCTAACACTTGAGAACAATGAAGTCAAGAGTTAAATAAAAGATAAATTGAGTCATGTTATTCTAAGTGATACTATGAATTATAATTACTGTAGTGCCCTCAGACATTTTGGAGTTTGTACAAGCTGAGAAGTACTTATTTTTGTATGAACTGTTGGATTACTGGTCTGATGAATATGGGTATAGTTCCATTCAAGTTAGTACAGTGTGGTAGCAGGAGGCTACTGACCTGAGTTTGAGAAACTTAAAACTCATGAGTGCCCAAAATCACTAGAATGGATTTCATTTTACATTTTCCTTGTTGGTCTCCAATTCATATACTGTCCAGGCTCAATCGTGTTCTGCTTGTGGGCAGTTCACTAGATCAAACAACCCATGTAGTATGGCTATGCACAGTTCATAAAGAGATTATACAATGTGTGTTCATTTATTTTAAATAAGAATTATATCATACTGGTGGAAGGTGGCAGATTGATGGCCAAGACTGAAGGCTTATTTATGTACAGAATGGGAAGTGGCACTCCAAGCTTGCCAAAATTGGCCCATCAAAGTGCCTTACATCTGCCCTAGATGGACTACTTGTTTGAATGATGGGAGCATTTAGTGTGTACAATGCTGCCAGCTGTGATGGTGGCTTTTGTAGTGTGGACTCTTGTCCACTCAGAACTACCTGCCTGAAAACACCAACATACTTCACTTAGGCCGTCAGATACACGACACTGTAAACCAGGTTGGTGAGGAACCAGGTCGTTTTACAATCGCTGCAGAGGCATGCTCAGTGTTCAATGCTGGCTCTGAACTCCCCCAAACTTTGGGGGCAGCACGGGCAGAGGATGAGGTGATGGAGTAAGGCTTGAGGCAGAGGAGGGAGTTGGACGGGATAGCTGGTAAGAGGGGGCAATGGTGAAGGGAGGGCAGGGGCTGGGAAGTGTAGGGGAAGGAGGCTGGAATGGAGGGCAGGAGGGACAGAGGATTAGGAGAGGGGACGGGGGCGAGGCGGGGATGGGGTGCAGACTGCAGAGGGTGAGGAGAGACTGGGGAAGGGATTGGAATGGAGAGAGTCTCGCGTCCCCCCGCCCCCCTCTCGCGAGCTTTCTGCCGGTTCGTCTCCCCCCGCTCGCTCTGCCAGTCATTCGGCCTGAACTGCGGCCATGGCCGCCCTGCGGAGCTTCCTGCGGTGGCGCCTGCTGGGTCCCCCGCACTCCTGGTCCCTGCCCGGCGGGCCGGAGCTGGGCAGGTCCCTGGGGGCCGGCGCGGGGCAGGAGTCGGCGGGGCCGGGCCGGCGGGGGGAGCTGGGGATGGCGGCGGGGGCGGCCGGGGGGGCTCTCGCCTGTTACCTGGGCTACCGGCTCTATGAGCGCCGGGCCGGGCGGCAGCCGGAGCCCCCCCGGCCCCGTGGGGCGCAGGCAGCCGCCGAGCGCCGACCCGCAGGAGCCGGAGAGCCCGATCCGGCCCAGGGGCTGCTGCCCATCCCCGTAGCGGCGGCTGCCAAGGAGACGGTAGGTGTGTGATGCTGGTCTCTGACCGCCGGGCCATGGCTCAGGGTCTGGTGCCTCCCTGCTCCCCGCCTTGGGCGGCGGTGCCTTGTGCAGGTAAGGGGGGCGGAGGTCCCAGGCAGCCCGTGTCCAGCAGGTAGATGAGCAGAGGTGGTGCCCAGAGGCTTGGCATCTGTGTGTGCCGCGCCCCTAGGATTGTGCCCCGTGTAGATTTATGTAGGCGTGTCGGGCAGAATTTAGGGAAACAGTTTCAGGTCCAAAACTCGTGTCCATTGTACCTTAAAGGGATGCTGTCATGCTCAGAACCGAGCTTCTTGTCTGAGAACTTAACCCCGCAGGTGACTGACTGAAAGATAGGAGAGATAAATAGTTTCCGCTCTGTCTTTTCAGTTTGAATATCTTGTGTATTTGACTACACACCAAATGCTGTCAGTGTCACTTTCTCCTAATTGGGCCCATCTGCATGGGACAAGTGCTTGGACTTGCCCTGTCTGTCGGATCAGGCAGAAAGTTAAAATACAAAAACAAGTGTAAAAGATGTCAACAATCTTTTTTCCCGCCTGTACTGTGCAATACAGTTATTTAATAATAGATGACAAGAAGTACGCTATAACAACCACTCCCCAATTTTGGATTCACTATCAAACGGACCATTTACTTTTTTTCACAGTGTGGAGCTATCATTATTAAATCAGATGTTTCATTCCATCCAGCTTGATTTAAAAAGTGTATTGTGCTACAAATGGAACTCCAGCTGATTGAAACACAGTTTTTGCACTGTTTGCTTATTAGTGTATTTAAAGCTATTAACTTTTTAATTCAATAATGTCTTCAGTTGGCAATTGAAAGATGTAACAAACTTCATAAGAAATTATAATTGTATACAGCTTTGTACATATAATTAGCACAATTGGTCATGTTTTGCAGATTAGTGTGCTGGCTAACTGTACAGTAATAGAAAATAGGTGGGAAACTGAGGTACAGACTAAATGACTTGCCCCAGGTCTCTCAGGAAACTTGTGGCAGAGCAGGGAATTTAAGCTGGGTTTCCCAAAATATTGACTTATGAAGTCCCGAATATTAGATGCCCTATCACAGGGGTTCTCAACCTTTTTCTTTCTGAGTTCCCCACATGTTATAAAAACTCCACGACCTACCTGTGACACAACAACTTTTTTCTTCATATAAAAGCCAGAGCTGGCATTAGGGAGTAGCGAGCAAGGCTGTCTCTAGAACTGGGGCATAATGACATAAATGTTGATTATAGAATGATTTTATACCGTAAGACTTATCAGAAAACATGGCACATTTTCACAAACAGTTTTTTACTATTAACACTAGTGGTTTGACACCGACAGTCCCTCCCTTAAGGAGCTTCCAGTCTTGTAGACAGGATGCACAGGGAAAATTAAAGTAGGAAAATTGCTTGGGGTTTTGTCTGCTTATAACCTAATTGCCACCTGAGGCTTGCCACCCTTCAATCACACCATTTAACCACCCTTCTGTACTTACCCTTTACCAAACTACTCTCTCCCAAGACATCCATGTAGTATACCAAACATCCACAACTACTGGTGTTGAAAGGAAAAAATATTAGAGGGGAGTGTGTGTAGGAGGGCTAAAAGAGGGCAGAGTTAAAATTGCGGTATGTGATCTGTGATATATGGTAATTCTTATGATGGTTAGGTTTGTGTCTGTGTGTGGAAGAATAATGGGTATGTGCTGCTAGGTGGCTTAACTTTCACTTCCTTGCTTTTGAGCGTTTGTATCAAGTATGCTTGCTACACATACTTAACTTCATAATTATGTTTTTTCTGTATTAATATATATTACACACTAAGCTATGGTAAAGGTTGCAAAGTGAAGCACTGAAAAGTTGGGAAATTCAGGAGTTAAGGTTGCCTGTGCAACCTTAGTTCACTCCCCTTGTGCGTATATGTTGTGATTACATTGCTGCCCCCTCCCTAGGATCCCTGCCTCATTCATTGTGCAGGCTGGATGGTGCTCACTGAATGAGCAGTTATTCAATATTTTGTTTTCACTTTGAAAGTGTTCCCCCATGCCTAAACTTTTTTAAAAGCTAACAAAAATTCTGTCATGATGACTTATTGACACCCACATGGTTTATCAGCAGGGTTGGAATGTTTAGATCTACTACCACTGCCACTTGAATTAATAGAGAAACTGATGGCCATAGTAGGTTGACATTCTCCATGTGTCTCAGCCACTAGAGGGGGCTGAGACACATACTTAGGGTTTCACAATATTTGCTAATAGAAAAGAAATGATGAGACTCAGAAATCTTGGATTCTATTCCAGGTTCTGGAGGGGAGTGTGCTCTACTGGTCACAGACAACCTCACAATTTGACCCCTTCTGCCCATCTCTCCAGCCTGTTCCTGTCTTTCCTCCTCCTTCTCCAGATCCTCATTCCAGCCCCAGTACTCCATATGAGTTTCCCAATCTTCCCTCCTTGGTCTTCCCTTCTTAGTCTTCCTTCCCAACTTATTTGCCCCAGCCTCTCTGACCAGCCAGTTCCAATCTCGCTGGTGCCAGCAGTTGGAGCACTGAAAGCACAGGAAAGAGGGTGTCTCTTCTTTCAGTTTCAGTGTCCCATGTCCTTCAGGAGCCAGGAGAAGCAATTGCAGGGAAGTCTCTCTCACTTCCTGCAGACCTGGGCTGGAGCATGCTTTGTGCAGATGGAGTCTTCTGAGAATTTAACTGACAGACAAGTCTTTACTAAGCATGTACGACTTGAGATTTTTCAAAGGTCGTAACTTGATCAGTGTTTCATAGCAACAGGAAAAGGTTGACACTACGGTGACTCCCTCTTCCAAACTTCAAGTTCGCGCGCCAAAGCATGGAGTTACTAGAGCATTTCAACAAAGGAGTTGGGAGATTTTTAACATGGGCAAAACAATTAGTTATTTCCCAAAGTGGGATTGGAAAAAAATTGAGTGATTCTTTTGCTGCAACTTTCTTAAAAAAAACCCTCAGCTTGAGGCCTCTGCCTGCAATGGAAAATTTCAGCCTGAAAGGTTAAAGCTTGTTTCAATTGTTTGAAACTTTACCAAAGTCCTATCATGGAAAGTGTTGGAAAACCTTAACTATATGCATCATTACCAGCTCTGCTTATGATACTGTATATAGGCTTATTTTCATCATAAAGCTGGTTGGACTAGTGTTGAGTAGTGACCATTGTTTCTTTGTGGACAGCCGTAAACCTTCAGTCTTTGAGTAACTTGATTCCATCCAGTGTAGGGGTTATGAGGTATTAGAAACATTGGAGAAGAAGGTTTCTCCAATGTGACTGGCTGCGTTATGATTCTTGTATACTAACATTTTGACAGCTTGATAGAATTTCATAATGTGATGCAGTTATTGGACTGAAAAGAAAAATATACTTTGAAAAGTTTCTAGGATGGAGATCTCTCTATTTTAGGTACTTTTATGGCCCACATTACTGTAGTATCTGAGCTCCACACAATTTCTACTGTACCTGTGATGTAGGAGATAAAATTATTCCCATTTTTACAGGAGGGAACTGAGGCACAGACTAAATGACTTGCTAAGGGTCTCAGGAAACTTGTGGCAAAGCAGGGAATTGAAGCTGGGTCTCTCAAGCCCCAGACTAATGCACCAACTACTGGACCCTTCCTCAGTGAGATGAATATTCCTCTTAATTAAGCTATACAAATATGGTAGCAAACCATCAGTATACCTCTATAAGATGTAACACCTGGGATAAAATAGCATTCTTATATTATTACTGTAGTACACAAACATGATACTGTGTACGAGTTAAGCTTGCTATATGCATGACATACCTACCACAAAAGCAAGGAAGTAGAAAAACTAAGGCAGCTGCTTCAGAGAGGATCCTGAACTGGTTGAACAGTTTCACAGAGCTTCTGGTTTCCATTGAAGCAACAACTGCTTCAGTGAAGAGCTGGAGTGCCCCTGAACTGGCTGAACAGTTTCACAAAGCTCTTGGCCTTCCATGAACCAACAGCTACGACTTTGATCCTGTTTATCAGTAAACCCATGGTCTGGGCTGACTGAAGTGATCCAGATTCCTCTGTGTGATTGCCCTGTTCTCATCATTATTTACTCTCTGCCAGTCTGTCATCTGAAAATTTTTATCAGGAATGACTTAGTTTACCTCCAGATGATTGATGAAAATATTGGGCCTAAAACTGATCCCTGCAAAACCCCACTAGAAACTCCCCCCACCATTTGATTATTTTCCCCATTGGTGACTACTTTGTACAATTTATCAGTTAGCCAGTTCTTAATACATTTAGCATACGATCTGTTGATGTTGTATAGTGCTAGTTTTTAAATCAAAATGTCATGTGGTACTACAAAAGTCTACTTCTACGCAGTCACCTTTATCAACAAAACTTGTAATCTCAAGGAAAAAAATGTTTGTTTGACAAGACCTATTGTCAGTAAAACCATATTGACTGGCACTAATTCTATATTCATCCTTTAATTCTTTATTGATTGAATCCTGTATCTGTTTTCCCATTATTTTGCCTGGGACTGATGTCAGACCAATCACCCTATAGTTACCTATGCTTCCCACTTCCCCTTTTTGAATATTGGCACCATATTAGCAGTCTCCCAGAACTTCCCAGTATTGTAAGAGTTATTAAAAATTAACATAATCAATGGGCCAGAGTTCCTCCAGCAACTCTTTTTGAGGAATCTTGGGTGCCAGTTATCTGGGCTTCTGAATTAAAAATGTTTATCACTAGTAGATGCTGTTTAATGTCTTTGTTAGTGGACTAGAAAGCAGTTCATCCTTCTGTGATATGAGTCTGTCATTATCATTCTTTCCAAATACAGAACAGAAATACTTATTTAAACTCTTCTGCCTTTTCTGCATTATTAACAAATTACTATCTCCATCTAGTAATGGGCCTATGCCATTGTTTTTGTTTCTGATATACTTAAAAAACAACTTGTCCTTAGCCCTGCCAGCCATGGATTTTTTTTTTATTATATAAAGCTTCTAATTGATATTGTTTGCCATCTACTTCAAAAGGAAAAAAGGTTAAATTTATAATTGCTACCTTCACTTCCCTTAGTAACCAGATTGGGATTTTTAAACTAAATTGTCCTCTTTTGCAATTGTGGATTTTGGGCTATCTGAACTCTTAAACAATTGCCAATTTCATTCACATTTGTGTGTCTAAATTCTTCATAATTTTCCTCAACTGAAGCACCAAGTGTATATCCTGTGGTTGGGACAGCCCTCTGTTTCCACATACAGAATGTAATTGGATCATGTTCCCTGGTTCCAAGGCAACCAGCAACTTCCAGTCTAGTGGGAACTCCATCTTTATCTATGATAATGAGGTCCAAAATAGTTCTATAATTTTTAGAAATTTTACTGCTTGCTATCTGAGACCTCCAGCATATTTCTCCCAAATTGAAGTGCTCCATGATGACACCATTTTTAAAAATTTCCATACATGTGTTCTGGAAATTAAATATAAGTGTTTGCTTTTCTGAAGTGTTTTTAAGAGAACCAATTGTCACTAAATGCTTATTTCAATACAAATTTTAGAAACAAGTTACATAACACCGATAATGGGTTTGGTTAAAACTACTGGTACTCTCTTCTTTTCAGTTCTAAACACTCATTGTTTATTATGGTTTTAAGTTCCCTAGACTGACTTTCTGACTTGCCAAGAGAGTGTACTTTCTAGAATTGACAGGTTTCAGAGTAGCAGCCGTGTTAGTCTGTATCCGCAAAAATAACAGGAGTACTTGTGGCACCTTAGAGACTAACAAATTTATTAGAGCATAAGCTTTCGTGGGCTACAACCCACTTCTTCGGATGCATCCGAAGAAGTGGGTTGTAGCCCACGAAAGCTTATGCTCTAATAAATTTGTTAGTCTCTAAGGTGCCACAAGTACTCCTGTTATTTTTTCTAGAATTGGAGTGTCTCACCTGAGAGAGGCCGGATGTTGGTCCCAGAGAATTCAACTCCAAGAACTAACTGTAAAAACCTTCCAGTTGATCTTTATTGCTATGACATACCCTATTATTAGGGATAGAAATATTCTAGTTATGCTTTACTGAGGTATTTAAAAACAAAGACCATTGTTTTCTTTCAGCATCTGAGGGCTGTGTTTTATATTTACTAAACTTTTAGAGTCATCTTCATCCTATTCAGAGTTTAAGTGTATATGAAACATCAGTGTGTTAAGATGGCTTCACTGTATTCAGTAACTCCATTGATTTTTTTTTCTTATGCTTCTAAGATGTGATTTGTACTCTCACATTCCCATAAGTCTATTTGAAAACTGCTTTTCAGTTGTTTCTTTAAGACAACTCTACCCAGGCTTACTTAGTGTGGCTCTCTCTAGTGGCTGGACACACAGGCTTATAAGTTGGCTACAATCTTTGAGCTAACAGAGGTGATTCTTTTAGCACAGGCAGTAGTGACTCAGGCATTTAGATCCAGAAGTCCTGAATTCAGTCCCTGCCACTGACCCATCTGGGGCATCAAATTAAATATGAATCAAACCTTACATAGTCACAGAGGAAAATCTTAAAAAGAAAAGGAATCCTCATTCAATAAACCAATTTTATCAGGCTTTTAACTTGCTCGTATGTTTCACAAGACGACAAAATTTTATAGTTCGCATCCAACAGATATATTTCTTGGTGTCCTTTTAATTTCAGTACAAGCTTGCATATTTTTCATATATGTGTCACTGGATCCCACTGTAGGCACCAATGTACCTTCTGCACACAAGACCAGATTTATTTATTTTTATAGCAGTGTCCATTGGGACCACTCTTGTGCCTCCTTGTGCTCCTGTGTGAGGGCATAAAGAGCATTGTGCCTGTGACCCTCCCTTAGTTCCCTTTTGCTGCTTGTGGCAGCAAGATGGAACCAATGAATGTCTAACCTGTTAATTCTTAGGCTAAACTTCTTTAGAAGTACTTCCAATCTACAATATTTGACTACTGGGAACTAATCTGACCCATATGGAACACACTGTACTGTGTAGACCTCTCTGTACATCCTGTCCCCTGTACAGGGCTCCTTAACATGGTGACATTGAAACCTGCATGCTTCAAGCCCTGTTCATCCTGCACTGGACTAATCCCTTTTCAGGATGGATACAGTCTTACGCTAAGGGAAATCACATATTCCAAGCAGATGCTCATTGTGCTTGTTTGTCTTTGCTAAAAGAGTTGCAAAAGCGAGGCTGAACTCCTTCTTGACAAGTCCATGAAGGTCTCATCAGACACAGAGGAAACTAGCTCCAGAATCCTACTGGTGGATAAGCCAGTATCCTCCAACATCCTCTTGAGCAGACAGGCAATGCCTAAGACTAGCATGGAGAAGATGGCACCAAGGAAAGATCTGGCACCGACATGCCTAGCACCAAAGAGGATCTCAACACTAAAGCTGACACCAACACCTCCAATATCAAAGTGAAGTACCTAGACAGACTGCTCTGAGTGTAGAGGCAGAAGCTCAAGAAGAAACTCACTAGTTTCCTGTAGCGGGGTGGTTACCCGCTCCTGCCCTTCGGGGCTTAAAACAGCCCAGGGGAGGGCTGTGGCTGGGGCAAGGGCAAGGAGCCTGGGCTGATTAGGGAAGGTAGGCTCAGCTGTGGCCAAGCCTCAATGAGGCCCAGCTGGCCCCTATAAGAGGCAGTGAGCCAGGAGCCCACTCAGTCTGCCTCTGCCTGTAGAGGGAGAAGGGCCTGGCTGCAAGGTGCCAAGCAAGGAACCTAGATTGGAGCAGGGCTGGGGAAAGGCCAGAGGAGCTGGGAGCTCTGGCCTAGGAAAGCCCCAGGCTGCAGGCCTGGTAAGGCCTATTAGGTACTGGGTTGCAGGGGGCAGCCTATGGGTAGGCAGAGGCAGCAGGTCCAAACCCCTTTACCTATGATGAGTGGCTGATACTGCAGTCTGCCCCAGTGAACTGGGGCTAGATGGAGACTGGGCAGTAGCCAAGACTGAGGCACAGTGGGGATAGTGGGTGGGGGAGACCCAGAACTGTGGGGGTACTGCCAGGGGGCAGTACCCAGAGAAAGGGGCACCGGGGTCCTGGGAGGGACACAGGGCCAGTGGCAAGGCGGATCACCAGCCTGCAGAGGGCGCTCCAAGGCTGGGAGAGCTAATTCCGAGGACAACCAGCAGGAGGCACCGGAGGGGTGAGTCCCGCCCTGTTACATTTCCCATTAAAAAAAAAAAAAAATACTGCAAAGTCTCTGGACAGAAGTTCACCAAGCCCTGCACAATGTCAAGGGCTGGGGTTAAGGAGCACTTCTTAAGATAGCAGTCTCTGCTGGCACCAGCCAAGTCTGGCAACCGTGGTGACCATGTGTAGAGCATCATGGCTCTAGCCCAAAAGAGTTGCAGGCCATAACTGAGGGCTCAGAGGTGTTTAAGTGGATAGACAATGTTCTGTGCTTCATGAAAGACTCAAACTACCCTTCATACACCCCTGCTCTGTACTAGAAGCCAGACAGTCCTCAGTCCCAGCTGAAACAACGCACATGCTCTGCCAACGCAGACAACCATGTCAAGAAGCATCCAAGACACAACAGGGGCACCAGCCTTCCTCTTCCTTAGCAAAACACCCTGCTCCTATAACACATGAGTAAGGTGAAGATTCTGTCACCAGTATTTTTAGTAAAAGTCGGACAGGTTGTGGGCAATAAGCAAAAATTCACAGAAGCCTGCAACCTGTCCCTGACTTTTACTAAAAATACCCTGGGGTGGCTGCTCCAGCCTCGTTGCTGCTCCTGCAGCAGGGCTGACTGCTGCTGCTCCAGCCCCAAAGGGGCTGACCTAACCCCAGCTGCTGTTTGGGCTGGCCACTGTTCAGCTGTTTGGGCAGGTCCAGAAAGTCATGGAATCTTTGACCTCCATGATGGAATTGTAGTCTTACACATGAGCAGATTTGATGAGATAGTTGAGAGCCACATCAAACCTAATTGAGAGCACAATTTTTGGAAACTGCCTCATCCCATCCCAGTGAGCATAGTCTGCCATGACGTGAGTCAGATAGGTGGTGTGTGTGGGGGGGGGGGGGGGGCGGACCCACCCTGCGCTGCCTCCTGCTGGTCTTAGGGAATTAGCTCGATTTCGAGCCCAGAGCACCCACTGCAGGCTGGTGATCCGCCTTGTCACTGGCCCCATGTCCCTCCCCAGACCCCAGTGCCCCTTGCTCTGGGTGCTGCCCCCCAGTAGTACCCACACATGCTGGGTCTCCCCTCCCAGGGGAACCCACACCCACTAACCCCACCTTGCCTCAGTGTAAGGCTACTGCCAGTCACCATCTAGCCCTACTCCCTGGGGCAGACTGTAGTATCAGCCACTCATCACAGGCAAGGTTGGGTTTGGACCTGCTGCTTTTGCCTACCCCTGGGCTGCCCTCTGCAACCCCCAGTACCTGTTGGCCCACAGCGTGGGTTTTCCAGGCTGGAGCTCCCCAGCTCCTCTGCCTTTCCCCAGCCCTGCTCCACTCAGGTACCCTGTCTCAAGCTCCCTGCAGCCAGGCCCTTCTCTCTCTGAATGCAGAGAGTGTCTCCTTGCTCCTGGCTCAAGCCTTTATAGGGCCAGCTGGGCTCTGATTGGGGCATGGCCCAGCTGCAGCTGCTTCCCCAATCAGCCAGGGTTTTGCCCCTTTCGGCAGCCCCAGCCCTCTGCAGGGCTTTTTCAACCCCTTCAGGGCTGGAGCGGGTGTTCACCTCGCTACAGGTGGGTATACATTTAATTCCACTCTTTACCCCTTTCCCTCTTCAGGGACCTATCTTATGAGAGCCCACCAAAACCAGAAGTGGTTTCATTGCTTCATCCAGGAGTCATAGAGCAGGTCCCAAAATAGTTCAAGGGAAGAGGCTTCTCCTAGTATTTCCTCATTCTATAGAAGAAAGGGGACTTTGTCCAATACTCGACCTGAGAAGACTCAACATATTACATACCATCCTGAACATTTGCCTCTGTCATTCCATCTCTCCCTCTCAAGACTGGCTTGTGGCTCTTGACTTACAGGATACATACTTCCACATTTCAATCCACCCGGCCCATAGGAAGTACCTAAGACTATCAGTGGGGCCTAATTGTTACCAATAATGGTTCTTCCCTTCAGAGCATCCCCAGCACCAAAATGCCTGGCAGTAGTTGCAACCAGGGCCGGTGCAACCTATTAGGCGACCTAGGCGGTCGCCTAGGGCACTAGCATTTGGGGGGTGGCATTTTCTTCGGCGGCGACCGCGGCGGCTGGATCTTCCGCCGCCCCGGTCGTCGTCGGCATTTAGGCAGAGGGAGCTGGAGCAGGGGCATGCGGAGAGGGCCGCCTGCAGCAAGTAAGGGGGGGTGGTGGCATGCAGGGGATCTCCCCGCCTCAGCTCACTTCTACTCCACCTCCTCCCCTGAGCACGCCGCCCCGCTCTGCTTCTCTCCCTCCCAGGCTTGCGGTGCCAAACAGCTGATTGGCGCTGCAAGCCTGGGAGGTGGGAGAAGTGGAGCAGCGACGGCGTGCTCGGGGAGGAGGCGGAGCAGAGGTGAGCTGGGGTGGGGAGCTGCCGCACGGCTGCTCCAGTGGGGGGGGGAGCTGCTGCGGGGGAGGTGTCTCAGGGCAGGGGGGTGTGGAGAACTGCCGCAGGGCTCGGGGAGGGGGTGGAGCAGAGGTGAGCTGGGGTGGGGAGCTGCCACATGGCTCTCCAGGCCGGGGTGGGTGGGGAGCTGCCTCGGGGGAGCTGCCGCAGGGCTCGGGGAGGGCGCAAGGTGGAAGTTTCGCCTAGGCGCGAAACATCCTTGCACCGGCCCTGGTTGCAACACGCTTTAAGAAGACAGGGAATCCACATCTGCTTGTACCTGGATGACTGGCTGATCTGTTCTGACCTGATCCTGGAGACTGTCAGCCTTGGAATATATCCTTTCCCTGTTCTCTCAGCTAAGATTCCTTGTGAACTGAGAAATCCTCTCTCAGACTACTCATAAGAGCTGTGACTCCAGATCAGCAAAGACCTATGTGCCAGAGGACAGGTTCAGATTTCTGCAGTCAGTGGCATATGAAGATGAGGGTGTGCATGTGTAGAACTCTTAGGCCACCTGTCAGGTGCACACATGTGACACTGCTGCCAGACTTTACCTGTGGCCTTTACAGTTGCGGCTGAGGTATGCATATTTCCCCACCCAGACATCATGTAAATAGCAGGATCATGGTTCCACCTCAAGTCCTCTGAGAACTTGATTGGTGGGTAGGCCCAGTAAATATGCGGGGCTGGAGGAATTTGTGTCATTCTTGGTCCCCTTCATGATGATGGCTTTTATATGGACACACATGGGACAGGCTGAGCTGCCCACCTGAACCATCTGCAAATACGAGGCATGTAGTCTCAAGACAACCTGAAATTACACATGAACATCCTGCAGCTGAGGGCTGTCAGAATGGGTTGCATGCACAGCACAGCTGGATACTAGTTTTAAAAACAAAACAAAAATCCCCTGGTCTCAGCACGAGGCCTATGTGCACCTATAGTGGGAATCATACTGACTACAACATCTCAAAGAACCTGTATGGTAAGTAACAGTTCTATGAGGCCTTTTACTTGAAAGCAAAGAGGACTGTCCAGTTCTGTAAGGAATGTCAGGAAATGCAAAAATTAGGGTTTTCATAACATTAACTTGCCTCTATAGCACACACACAAGATCTTTTGATTACTGAATAGGCTATTAATGCATACCTCAGTGTGTGTGTGTGTGTGTGTATATAGTATGTGCAATGTGGGCAAGTTAACAATAGAAACTTAACTCGTGTGTCTAATGTTTTAAATGTGTAGTCTTAATATTGTATTATTGTAGCTTTGTACTAAATTGTATAATATATTAATATCACAAGTAACTTCTTAAACAGGTAATGTAAAACACTTATAGAAGCATAATAAAGAATACATTTTGAGAACGCTGGCATTTTAGAATTCCAGATTCCAAACCATTCTGCTCCTAGCACATCTACATAGCGCTAAACCTTTTTTCATAATCAATATTAATGATGGAATATTGGTAACTTATACATCTAGATAGCTGAAAAATAAAAACAGAATCATTAACCATCAAAAGTTTAATGTAAAATGTTAGTGCTAACGTTACTATTTTGGAATACTGTAGTTGTTATAGTTAAACTTTATCGTAAGGATTCCCTGAAAAGTCTTATTCAAACCAGTCATTCTACACAATATTTTAAATACATTCCATCTTGCAATGCTTGTAAATGTTTTCACATAATATCCTTGTCTCACATTTTAAGAGAGATCAGTTAGCAGGAGTGTTGGCTGTACTACTTCTAAGCACTCTCTACTAGAAATAGAACTTTGCTAAGCATCAAAACTGTTTTGTCTACTTTGGGGTTTTCCCACGCAGAGAATTTGATGTTTAACCTGTTGGCCACCCACCATGAAAATAAAATTTATACTGCTTTTATCTACTTGGAAGCATATTAAATAAGCCTGAAGCCAAATATAAATGAAGGAAGCTGAGTACAGAATTTCTTTGAAAACCTTTTTATTTTAATGATTTGTATAGAACCTCATTGATTTGAGACAGGTTACTTTGTAAGAAGAAATGCAGTGAAATCTGCTCATTTAAAACATAATTGTTAAAAGATTAAACTAATACATATTTGACTGCTAGGAAAAGATATTTCCTAGTAGTAAATAGTGGCTTCTTTAGGTGAAATCCAATGCTAGTCTTCTTTCTTTGTGTCATTTAGAAAAAGCCAAAGTAATACTTATGTGATCTGGAGCATAGCAAAGTCTTCTCTCTTACGTGGAGATGGCTTATGATAGGGCAATTTTTTCTTGCCTTATATAGCCTGTAGACTATTTCACATCATTTGTTGATGCTTTGAGGTGGTGAAAGGCAATGTATTGTTCTGAATTTAGATAACTGATATAATTAGTTCAGGTTACCTTTCTAGAGCATTATCAGCTTGTAGGCATCAGTTTTCCTAATTTCCAAGCAGCAAATCCTTTATTTGGCATTAACCTTGTCTCCATGGGAAAACCAGCTCTTTTGCCAGAGTGAAACTTTTGAATTACTGACCTAAAGTAACATGAGACAAACACTTGGCAGTGAACCTGTCCTTTGTGGTGTTTATAGGAAGGATAATGATGTCCTGTATTATCTGAATGCCTTATTTTCATTAAAATTGAGCCATAGCCTTGTAAGTACTGCTTTCAAATATATTAAGAGTTTGCAGAAACGGCAGCAGTTTAATTTTTTATGCCATTGTGCAAAATGGGATCCTGGCTTTAGGACACTTTATGGAGATGCAAAGATATTTTACTCTGCCACCTGGGTACCTACACCAGGTAGCTCTCACTATAAACAGAGCTATAAACAGCTGAGCAGCTCTCTGAGATTAGATAGGTAGTAGGATGGATATGAAGTCCTAAAGTGAGAAGCCTGGGATTAAACAAGCCTCTGGGGAAGTTTGGATGATATATGGTGAACTCTTGGTGAGTACAGGTGTTTCAGGGCTTTGCGACTTGCTATTATGTCCACTGTGGAACAACAGAGATGAACTCTGTGAAGGGTTGGATCACAGAGACCCCCTTGGGACTGTCACTTGATATGCTGAGACTACCTCTGAGCCCGTTTTCCCTGCTATCTTGGGACTTCAGTACCCGGTCTTGTTGAGAGCCAGACATGCTAGCCTGCTGCAAACATAGACCCAGGTGTGAACCATGTCCCCCGAAAGCTGCAGACTTAACTGAAAACAGCTTAAGAAGTGCTCCTGTCTCTAGCACCCAGCTACCCAGTTCCCAATGGGATCCAAACCCCAAATGAATCAGTTTTACTCTGTATAAAGCTTATACAGGGTAAACTCAAATTGTCCATCCTCTATAACACAGATAGAGAGATATGCACAGCTGTTTGCTCCCCCAGGTATTAATTACTACTCTGGGTTAATGAATAAGCAAAATGTGATTTTATTAAATATAAAAAGTAGGATTTAAGTGGTGTCAACTAATAACAGACAGAACAAAGTAAGTTACCAAGCAAAATAAGTCCTTGTTCCAGTTCAGGTGGTAGCTAGGGGATTTCTCATGACTGCAGCCCCTTTGTTCTGTTCCACCCCCTTATATAGTTTTGGCACAAGGCAGGAATCTTTTGTCTTTCTGGGTCCCCACCCCTCCTTCTAAATAGAAAAGCACCAGGTTTAAGATGGATTCCAGTACCAGGTGACATGGTCACATGTCCTGTGAGACCCCCCAAGCCTTCATTCTTCCCAGCCTGATTCACAGGAATGTTTGCAAGTAAACAGAGCCATCAAGATTCCAAACCACCATTAATGGCCCACACTTTGAGGTCCTATTGTAATTATGCAGAGTTATATTTCATATTTCTAGTTTCAGATACAAGAATGATACATTTATACAAATAGGATGACCACACTCAGTAGAGTTTAAGCTTTGTAATGATACCTTACAAGAGACCTTTTGTATGAAGCATATTCCAGTTACATTATTTACTCATTAGCATATTTTCATAAAATCATATGGAGTGCAACGTCACAAACTCCTAGGCAGGAATGAGTTTTGTACACAGCAAGAGACCCACTCACACTTCTGATATTTCCATTTGAGTGGGGAATGAGGAGAGAGAAGTGAGAATAAAAGAAAATAATTTTACATAGAATAATTTACGCTTCACTCCTAAAGCACTTATAAAGTTACTCAGCTTACAAGTGAACTGTTTTATACACAAATTGCCTCACTCACTATTGGAATACCACCATATTTAAGGCAAAAAGTGGTAGCTATGTAATAGCACACAGCAGTATTACACAATAGGACTATCCATCTTCTAAGACTTTTATTTTTCTTTTGTTTAAAGCAACACTTTCATGATTGATCCTAAATATAATATGCTTCCCTAAATGTCAGGTATACTGTACAAATATGCCTCTTAATAAAAAAGACTAAAATTTCCCCAAGGCCTGCAACAGTGTTTACATCAGTGTTTTTAGTCTATCTGCTCTAAATACAATACTTCCGGAAAGTGACTTTCAGGAACATGGAGGGTCATCTAGCCCCTAACATCTGTTTAGTAGGGGAGCATCATAATTTCTGGACATATTTTAGGTTATACAAAATAACTTTGATTTTGAGACTATTGTAGGCCCCATTTGAAAAGGTTGCTAGTTTTTCAGGATATGTTTGTAAGATATGCTTATATGTAAAGGTGCAAACATATGTCCCTTCAAAAAGATATTGCCAGACTACTATTTAATTTTCAAAATGGCCTTTTATTCTCCCTGATGTTGGTAACCTGACAGTAAAATGTATCTTAGAGTAAACAGTAAAATGACAGTAAAATGTTCATAATGTGTGAACACTTGGCTGCTGTAGGTTTGCTTATGACTGCTAACATGAACTAATCCATTTTATAAAATTGCTATGAAATATCTTTTATGCAGAAGTATGTGTGAGTGTTTTTAGACATTTAAAGCATGCCACTGGAATATGGACAGGAACATCAGTTTTGTCACTTGCTTTTTATTTTATTATGCTATTGCTGTGTACCATTCAAAATTTTCTAAGGGCTTGTGTGCGTGCGTGCGCGTGCGTGTGTGTGTGTGTGTGTGTGTGTGAAAGAGAGAGAGAGAGAGAATCAGCAGCTGTTTGCTGTACCTCAGGTTACATTCAGTAGCCAAGCTGCAATAATAGCATGAACATGGGATGGTGTGCCTCTGTCAACGTACATCACTGGGTACACATGGGCAGCTTGCCGCATGGTGTTCTCAGAGGGTATGCTTCACTGCTGAGCATTCTGCATTATAGCATTTTTATCACTGCATTGTGGGATGCATAGCAGAAGCCAGGCTAGTTAAAATTGTTTTAAATCCCATGATTCATCTGTCTTTGCCTCGTATTGCCTTTATGGGTGGTCTAGTGCCACTTTTGAATTGCTGTCGCACCACTATGCTGGCAACCTCTGATACACACAGGCTGCTTGGGCTGTATTTTAGCACTCAGCTGGCAGAACTTGACTGGAGATTTTGCCTGCCGCATCACTGAACAGACGTAGCAGCTGGAGACTTCGCCTGCCACACCACTGAATAGATGGAGCATCTTCAGTGTTGGTGGAACTGGGACGTAGATGAGGAGGAAGAGAGACACCGAGGAACTGATAGTAGGAGAGGACTGGTTCCTAGAGCAGCTTCACAGCGTACAGTGCAGATTCTGAGCTCAGGTAACCGGAACGTTTTGATAGGAAAGGATTCACCTGCAGATCTGAGATAACCAGCAGTGGTGAGAGAATTTTAGAATGGGAGGAAGGCAACCTTTTTGGAGATATGCTGTGCTAATCCTGGAGCTACAGTGGCATCAGAGCAGCATGTGGCGCACCCTATCTGTGGACAAGCAAGTCACAATTGCCATCTGGAAGCTGGCCACCCCCAAGTGCTGCTGGCCCATAGTGAGCCAATTCGGTGTGGGGAGATCACCATTGGGGGCCACTGTCATGCAGTTGTGTAATATCATAGAAGAGTTACTGTTGCACTGGGTTATAATTAGGTGTAAAGAAGCATGTTTTTAATGGTTTTAATGATTATATTAACCAATGAGACTGTACCTTTCTTTAGAAAATAACTGAAGTACAAATGGGAAAGGTTGATTAAAATTGATTGATTTAAATCCCAGCTTTCCTCTTGGTGATTTAAATCAGCCCACCCTGTGGATGAATATTGTCAGATACCTATTGCTCTTATTTTGTGTCTTAGGCCTGAAATTTGTGCTGCTTTACATCCAGCTGTTAACCCATGGAGGAGCGGAAGTGTTGGAAGTTCTTTGTGTAGTGTTTATGGACTCTGGAAGCACTACCTTGTGGCAGTCCTTGTTGTACTTATCTTGGCTGGCCTATTTGACATTATTGAACATTGAATTAGTGCAGGGGTCGGCAACCTTTCAGAAGCGGTGTGCCGAGTCTTCATTTATTCACTCTAATTTAAGGTTTCGCGTGCCAGTAATACATTTTAACGTTTTTAAAAGGTCTCCTTCTATAAGTCTATAATATAGAACTAAACTATTGTATGTAAAGTAAATACGGTTTTTAAAATGTTTAAGAAGCTTCATTTAAAATTAAATTAAAATGCAGAGCCCTCCAGACCGGTGGCCAGGACCCGGGCAGCGTGAGTGCCACTGAAAATCAGCTCGTGTGCCGCCTTTGGCACGCGTGCCATAGGTTGCCTACCCCTGAATTAGTGTCTTTGACATCATTAAATTGTAGAACAGGAGTCGGCAACCTTCGGCATGTGACCTATCAGGGTAATCTGCTGGTGGGCCATGAGACATCTTGTTTACATTGACCATTTGCAGGCACGGCCCTCCGCAGCTCCCAGTGGCCGCGGTTCGCCGTTCCCGGCCAATGGGAGCTGTGGGAAGCGGTGGCCAGCACGTCCCTGTGGCCTGCAGCTTCCTACAGCTCCCATTGGCTGGGAACGGCGAACCATGGCCACTGGGAGCTGTGGGGGGCCGTGCCTGTGGACGTCAATGTAAACAAGATGTCTTGTGGCCTGCCAGCGGATTACTCTGATGGGCCATGTGCCGAAGGTTCCCAACCCCTGCTGTAGAACATAATTACAGCAAGGTTTATCGCCTGCACAGTTTACCTGTTTATTTTTTCAAGAAGAATATAAGGGAAGGAATACATTTTAAATATCAGTTGCGTTTTTTTTTTTAAATCAAAAGAATTATGGCAGAGAATCGCATAACCTACCTATTTGAAACTGAATGATGGTCAAGTGTATAGACTAAATCAGACACTTGCAGTTCTTACCTGCAAGACCAAACTCAGCTGAAAGAAGAAATGATGAAGTACAGTAGCAAAAAAATGAAAATGACATCAATACAGCACATATAGATGGTCATTGGGTCAAAGGAGACCAACTAAATGACTTATAGAAAGCTGTTAAGATAACAGCTATATAAACACATGAATAAGTTTGGACTAAAGAAAGATGTGTTACTGTGGCTTTACAAAAATGAGTAGACTCTTCAGGGTCTGGGAGCTGACAGTGAGAGGAGGCTGTTGGTTTTAGGTTGGACTAATGGGTTGACCTGAATTAAGGTGCTTTATGTATATTCAACAATGTCTCTGATAAAGACTGTTAAATTACTAGCAATGAATTAAAACTAGTAGATTTACTCCTGGGGGAATTCTGTGCCCTACTGCACAATGCAGAATTTTGCAGAATACTTGGTCCTGCTTCAGTGTAGGGACCTGAATTAGATGACCTCTTGAGGTCTCTTCCGGCCCTCTGTTTCTTTCTTTTGGGATTAATTTTTTAAAAAGTTTAATAAAGAAATAATAAAAAATACAATGTTAAATGACGTACTGCTTGTATGTTACCAAATACCACACATTTCACAAGCTATCCACTGCAATTATGCAGTGTGTCAAAGCTTCAAGAACATATTACAAAATCAGACTAATACACAGCCAGAACATGTTAGGATGGGAGTAAAAGACACACACATAAGCATTCACAGATAGCACAAACAATGCCTGACATCTCCACTTTTCCCCTCTCTTGTGCCCCCGCTTTCCCTTTTTGCCTATCTCAGCAATTTTGATACATTTGAATAAAGAAATGTTGTCCAAATTTCTTCAAATTTATTTACTTGATCTCTGCATGGATGAGTTACTCTTCCTTCACTACAATTCAGACACATCTGAATACCACTGCTCTAGTCTGGGAATAAGCCTACTCTTCCATTTTTGTAGAATCATGGGCTTGACAATCTTTGCGGCCCTCAAGAATCAGTGTAGTACATATGTAACCTATGATATAATTTTCAGCTGAGGTTTGATTGCTGAAGCCAAGCATTATTTTAATTATTGTGTCTGTCTCTTTCCACAGTTACCTGACTGTTAGACAGCCCCCCAGCATATGCATCAGGGTCCCTTTTTCTTCAGTTCAGCACCAACAAATATCAGAGGACAAAGTCCCCAGCCCTACATTTCTATGATTCTATAACCTTCTCTTAGGTAGTTAGGGGAGGGCGTACGTAGGAACTCATTAGAGCAAGGATACAAAGAGGCGGTACACATATCCCTTCCCAAACAGGAAACCGATTCAACAAACCAGGGCCCAATGCAGGGCAACAAGGAGGAACTGACCATTAATCTGTACTTATTGCAAGAGATTTTAAATTGAGGGCTGTTGCTTAGCTTTAGCTGAGAAGAAAAACAAAGCTTTGGCTTTGTTTCTGGACTAGGCAGAAGAAAGCCAGGATGATACATCCTGACACCTTGCCATTTGGGCCAGAAAGGAAGAGCTCGGAGGTGTGTGTGCCAAGGGCCAGGGTGCTTCTTTCCTGTTACCTTTGGCTATGGCTGTGTTTCTATAGATCTGTTTTCATGTGTATACAGAACAAGGTTTAAAATTAACTTTATCAATATAAACTGACCTTGTGCTGCTCCTGAGCTGAGCTGGAGAGTGATGGTATGGGAGTTTTGGGGTGAAACTTGGAGGGACATGAACTGGAGGTTGAGGATTGGGGTGGTGGTGATATATGGAGAGTGCCCAGGCTCTCGGGTTTTAAAATAGAGGTTTGTATGGGAGGAGTGAGCGCACTGGTAAGGAGAAAAAGTACTGGCAAGACATGGATGTCAATATGACAAGAGATCAAGTTGTCAGATGATGGAGTGTAGGCGGATCAGGAAAAGCAATTTTATTAATATGAAACTTTAAAATGCTTAACTTTCTGGATATAAAGCTTTAAATACTGTAAAGCTTTGAATGTGGATAAAAGCCTTTCCCTCCACCATCCACTTTTCTATTTCCTACCCATTTCCCCTTTCACCACACTAACCTATCTCCTATGGAATTGCTGAAGTCTCCAAAAGAGTCCTGCTTTGTAAGGTCTGTCAAAGAAGGACTTCCCTCCTGCTGACCTTATACACCAAACCTATTTATATTTGTCACTCTTTTAAAGAAAAGAAAAAAAACTCTACAAGAAATAACACCCTATAACAGTGCGGGACTCACCCCTGCAGCGCTTCCTGCTGGTCATCCAGGGAATTAGTGTTCCCAGCTCCTAAGCGCCCTCTGCAGGCCAATGTCCCGCTTGCACTGGGCCCAAGTCCCTCCTGGACCCCACAGATCTGGGTCTCTCCTCCCCAGGGAACCCCCACCCTCTATCCCCACCTCACCTCAGACTATGGCTACTGCCAGTCCCGATCTAGCCCCTGTTCACCAGGGCAGACTGCAGTGTATATGCCACTCATCACCCGCAAGGAGGGGGGTTTGGACCTGCTGCCTTTGGCTGTCCTCTGCAACCCCAGTACCTTCTTTGGCCTTTAACAAGGCCTGCAGCCTGCGGGGTTTCTAGGCCGGAGCTCTCCAGCTCCTCTAGCCTTTCCCCAATCAGCCCTGCTGTTCCCAGTTGTAGCCCTCTCCAGGGCTGTTTTAACCCCCTGTTCCTCAGGAGTGGGGCAGCTGCCCCACTACACACCCTAAATAAAAACCCCAGGGATATTCAGAAACAGGTAACTTCATTAAAAAGAGTTGTTTGAAAATATGTTACAGTGGCAAACTAACATTGCCAAAAAAGTATTAAATTTTCCTTACAAAAGCTATATACTATTTTAAAAAATAAAAGATAAGGGGACCAAAACCCCAACATAAAAAAGCTATGCCTGGGTTGACCATATAAGTCATGACGTAATGGTGAATGATGAAGGTTTACATGACAGCTGGCACCTGGCTGAGTCCCTTAACTGCTCAGTTCCAGATTTCTAATGTTTGGGGGTTTTATACTGTTTGTTTTTGGGTGTCAGTGAGACTCATACTTTCAACCTTAATACTTTGTTTAAAAAAAGATTCTTGTTTGTGAATAGAAAGGTTAATTTTGAGGCTGAAAGAAAAAGTGTTGTAGATTTTGTTTGTTTGTTTTTTGGTAAATCCTATTAAGCGAAGTAGGTCAGCAGATGAGGTAAACCAGAACTAACCTGCTATTCATAAAATTGAGAAAATACTGCTAATCAGAGATTCGTGACAGTGTACTTAAGGGAAATGGCCACGTCCAGTTTTTAAAAGGCACAGAACTATAACATGATATAAGATCATTGTAAGTAGTAGACAAGATTGCCAAGAGGATTAGTAAACAGAAGTCTGAAAAATCTTTTTTTCTTTTATTTGTCAGAGATATGCATTCATGAAAGTTTTTGAAGATTGCCGATAATTACTAAGAGATTTGGTTTGGATAAGCTTTAAAAACTTCAAATAGAAATTGGAGTCTTTTTGACTCTTACCCCCCTACTTTGTCAACACCACTGTACTTTCCTTTAGAATTTGCCTGGCTTTTTGAATCTTCCTGAATGATCCATCTGTTTTGGTACTCGTGCTGCTTCAATAAAACTTCCCCAACTCTGAGACTTATGCGGTCAAAGGAGCACCAGAATGTGCATGAGTTAAATAGACAGGGAGCAAGTTGTAGCATAAGTAAGGCTGCGAGTTTGTCACGGAGGTCATGAAAGTTATGGATTCCGTGACCTCCGTGACTTCTGCAGTGGCTGGTGCGGTTGCCTGGGGCAGTCTTGGGCCACCGCCCCCCCAATCTCCCTCCCCCCCAGCAGCAGCAAGAGTTTGGGTGGGGCACTCAGGGTTGGGGTGCGGGAGGGGTGAGGGCCCTGGGCAGCGCTTACCTCGAGGGGGCTCCCCGGAAGCGGCGACATCCCTCGGCTCCTAGGGGGAGGCATGGCCAAGGGGCTCTGTGCGCTGCCTCCGCAACTCACATTAGCCGTGGTTCCTGACCAATGTGCGGAGCCAGCACCCAGGGAGGAGGCAGCGCATGAACTGTGTGGCCACACTTCCGTATCTGCCTAGGAGCTGAGGGATGTCGCCGCTTCCGGGGAGGCATGGGTAGGGAGCCTGCCATTCCCACCAACTCCTCCGGCCCCCCCAGCACCAGCACAGGTCTCGGGCTGCACGCTGCCTCCCCCGCCCCCCCCCCCAATGCCCCAGCACCAGCGAGGGTCCCGGACTGCCTGCCACGGCCTGCCCCCTACCCCCAGCACCCACTGGGCCACCCCCCTGAGAACCCGTGGCACCCCCGGGCTGTCCCCCTCCCCAAGATTTAGTATGGGGTATATAGTAGAAGTCATAGACCAGTCACAGGTCATGAATTTTTGTTTACTGCCGGTGACCTGTCCATGACTTTTACTAAAAATACGAGTGACTAAAATGTAGTCTTAAGCATAACTAAAATTGTCAGGGATGGGATCTTCTAATGATGGGGAGGATGGGTAATATATGCAAGTAATGGAGAATGTTGGGAGAGGGGATCCCTTTAATGAACTTTTAAAAAGGTTGGGTTGAGGCTGTACCTGAAGATCGGTCTGGAATTTTTTTTAGCAAACCTGTTCACCCATTCTTAATATTTAGAGGCTTTATGAGCAAGATTAAGTGTGAAAAATGTATTGTGACTTGGTAAAGAATTGCAGAAAGAGTTGCTTTCTTCTAACACTGAACTCTGTTTAAATAAGGAAAACAATATGTATTCCTAAAGATATTTTGTCTCTCCTTCACTATAAAGTGTCTGACTGGAATCTTTCCCAGACAAAATTCTACCTAGTTTCCGACTATATGTATAAATAAATAGTACACGAATACATAATAAATGAATCTATGAAAGCCAGTATACCAGTACAGTAGATTAGGCTGCTGTTATAGGCTTGTAGGCAGATGTAAAACGTATTTTGGTTCTAATCTGAAAAATGGAAGCAACTACATTCATAGTAATGGGTATTGCTCTTAATTCACAAAACAAAATGTCTAAGTATTGCAACATATATAGGGTGAAATCCTAGTTCCATTGAAGTCAGTGGCAAAACTCCCATTGACTTCAGTCTTCTTAGTGTATGTGCAGTGCGCCTCAGGTGGCGTGTGACCAGGATTCATCTCCGAATTTGGTCCACTGGTTGGATCATTAGCTTCCTCGGCCCGGGCCGGATACTGACAGGGAGTGCAACGTGAATTCTGATCCATGCCCCCCGTTGACGTCAGTGGAACAAGATTTCACCATTGTCATTTAAGATCTTGCAGGGCTAAGTAGTGACATGAGTTAAATTCAAGCATGTCTTAAAACTTTCTTGCATACTGTGTGTCACTTTATTTTTATTGTAGCACTCAGCACTTAAGAAATGTTAAAGTATGTGTCTGACAATGCAGTAAATACTATTGGAAGTGTCTCCATGGAAACATAAGCAACACTACTTGAGATGGTCTGAATTGCCTCAAAGTGCACGGAACCTCAACATATCCTCCAAGTACTGCACCTGAATAGAAAAGTATGCTAAAACTTCCTAAGTGATCCATTATCCATAGATCCTCTTGAGTCACTGTGATCTGTTATGATTATACTTGTTTAGTAAATTCTTAAGATGCAACCCTACTGTGAAAGATGACTGGGCAAAAATGGCACTTGTGCTTGTTTCCTGTGTGTATTCAGAATTATATCTGCTAATACTAGAGATAAAAATAATTGTCCACTCTCTTTAGCCCTGCAGAAGTTGCACAAACTAAGAGGGAATGAGCTGGGTTCTCTTTTTTTCATGTGTATCATGAAGGGGTCTAGAATTGTTAACTAAAACTCTGATTGCAGGGATAATCTGTTACATCTGTGTAAACGCACTGAAGAGGATGGGTTGCACAAATTTCACTGAAAGCGTAACCTGAATGCAACTGGTTTGCACGTGTATAATTTGAGAACACAATTTGGCCTGCAGGATCTTTTATTACTGCTGATGGATGTCCAAGAAGGAAAGAACCCAGCTTTCCATTCTCATCCCACAGTAAGTTTGCAGGGCAGGCAGTTAGAAAAAACATCTTATCCTTGTACATTTGATTTGGAAATCATTGGAAAATGTTAAAACTTGGAACCCCAAAATGCCACAACTACCGTCACTTCTCAGGACTGTAATGTCAGTGTACATGTGATCTTAAAAAAAAATTCTTAGTGGCAGTTCTGATAAACTATTACTTTGTATGTAGCAAACATTTTTTCTAAATTAAATTTGACTGTTTTGATATATTTTAAAAAATATAGAAATGCTAATCTAAAATGTAGAAGAATATTTGGGCCTTCTGGAAAGAGCCCTGTGTGTGTGGTTTGCACTGCACAGAAGGGGTCTTGTTTGTCCCCAGGATACTATTAAATATGCCTTACACACACAGACAGGGATCTCCAGTAAAGAGGGTCAAGCAGCTTCACTTTCTTCATGGGAGGGGAGTGGGGGACTGATAACCCTTGTAATCTTGGTTTGAAACAATGACTTCTAAAAATAAAAAATATTTTGAATTGCATGATACTACTGTATGGATTATAGACTTTCTTTCAACCTAATAGAGTCTCTGATACTGAGAAATTTATTAGCTTGCTAATTTTGCAGTTTGTGAGTTGTCCTGGAGGTGAGAAAAAAGTGATTAGTAAGAAGTTCACTTTCACAGAACTTGTTAACAATTGGCAGAAGCAAATACTTGATGCACTTACTGTTTTTTCTTCAGTAAATGGGGTCTGCATACAGTGTCTCCTTCCTCCTTCTCAACATGGATTATGGATTATTTCCTTCAGATCACAAAAAGTTTCTCACCTATTTTGCCAAGTGATAGCCAATTATTTTAACTTCTGCTAAGAACTGAGGAGGCAGCATAACAAGTGACTGCATACAGTCTTGCAAGCTAAATCTGTGGTGATACTTGTACAGGACCCTTGTTTAGCATATCTACAAGTGTAGAAATTGAAAAAATTGACAGCAACTTCATCTAGATTGTCCCTAATGAGGTTGAATTTTTATTTTTATATGTATTTTATTTTTGGCTGTTTGGTTTGTTTTATTTCTGACCTACAGTCCCAGGTAACTCTTGTCATGTGTCCCCAAAGGGAAATTTTCAACCAATTGTTGACACTCAGCCATTTATGAGCCCAGCCCTGCATCTGGTCTACAACACCAATTTAAACATTTAGTCTTTGGGAGGGCTACAAGTCAGAGGCAGCTTGGTTTTATTTCACCCCTGTAATTTTACTTGTGTGTTACTTTTTCAGGTGACTAAATGTTTACATGTTTGAAATCAGAACTCAAGAAAGCCTACATTTGTGACCACCCAGTAAACATGCCTTTTCCTTTTAATCACTGAAATCTAAACC
Source organism: Emys orbicularis (assembly GCF_028017835.1). Lineage (NCBI taxonomy): Eukaryota > Metazoa > Chordata > Testudines > Emydidae > Emys > Emys orbicularis. The sequence goes on along the minus strand of NC_088687.1, from coordinate 88,605,670 downwards.
TCCCCTTTACAAAGCTTTCTGAAAAAATACCTTCCATTTGTAGTTAGGTGGACGCTAACTGCAAACATCTCTTAAGCTTGTTCCCTTTGTCGGACTCCTCTCTAAAAACAAACTTTATGTGGCTAGTTTCTTGGGTGGTTTTAAAAAAAAAAAAACGAACTACTGTTTAAGATCTGTTAATTGTTGTCTTTGACTTAATAGTTTCAAAATTGTTTAGGTGACAAAACTAACTAAATGGTATGTCTGTGAAATGAATAAAAGGTTAGAGTGACATTATAGCTGTTTTGTTGCTTAGATATTGCTTTCTGATTTTTAAATATTAGTAAAAGTTAACTGTATCATTGCTCTTCATTTTTAAGCAGTTGTTTTTCTCTGCATTTGTGATGAATAGGTTGAAATACTAATTTTTCCTTCTTGATATTGCCTCCATAGAAGCGTGTGTCTAGCTACATGGCCAAGGAATGTTTACAAGCAGCAGTTGGCAGTTAGGGGTGCATGTGCATGTCCCACAAAACCAATATTCTATTATCAGATTAAACAGTGCAAAATAGAAAAGAGAACCATGAGGATTGATATCCTTTGGGATTTTACTCTAGTTAATTATAGAGTCAATTGATAGTAGCAATATGCCAATCAACACAAATACGTGTGCGTGTGTGCGTGTGAGAGAGAGGGAGTGAGAGAGAGCGCTGAGGGATTGGAATGTCCACCTGCAGCCACAGGATGAGATGAAAGGTCTTTGGCAGTATCCCAAGAGTTCAAGTACTCCACGCATTTACAAACTTCAGAACTTCATATGAAGTTATGCCATTTAAGCGGTTTCTTAACTTTAGAGGAGTTCTGTTTGTTCCTCACAAAGTATAGCAGTATTGATAGTACTAGCTATTGAATCCAGGATATCCATAGAAATTTTACACCTGTAGAACCTTTTGCATATGAAATTGTCCACACTTGCACTTTACACATGGAAGTAATGAAAAAAAAAAAGTATTTTCTTCCCTTCCCATTGCATGTTTTCTTTCAAACTGTCCTGTGTACAAGTTTTAAGTATTATCTGAAGTTTGATTCCCAAGCTGTCTTCCAGTTATAGTTAGACTTTTGAGAGTTTTTCAAACAAAGGTACCCTTGAACTTTTCTCTCCAAATACATAGTGAAAGTTTTCCTCTTGTCTGAGAGTAAGGTCTGGTCTATACCCCTGAGAGACATAGTTATACTGATCTAACCCCCTGTGTAGAGAGCACTATTTAGACAGAAGAACTTCTCCCATCAACATAGCTGCCATCTCTCCAGGAGGTGGATTAACTAGACCAATGGAAGAGCTCTCTCCCCTCTGCATAGAGTGTCTTCATTAAAGCACTACAACGGTGCAGTTGCATCAGTGAGGCTGCGCTGATGCAGCATTTTAAGTGTAGACTTGTCCTAAGCTTGCCAGTTTTCATGTCTAAAGGACGTTTGCTGTTGAAACTTACAGGGGGTTGAAAATAAAATTAATAGGACCCTGTTGGTAACCTTAGGCCCTTATCCTGCAAAACTTTTATGCATGCATTTAACTTTACACCTTTTCCATTTACAACTTGCTTTATAGTGAGTCTTGAAGACATTGGTGAATGCAATAGAACAACTTTTCCTTCATATTTTCTTTTTGTCTGTTAAGATCGCAGAAAGCAGATCAGACTTTGAAGATCTGGACCTTTATGCAACTTCTCGAGAGCAACGGTTTCGTATATTTGCCAGTTTAGAATTTGAAGGCCAATTATATATGACCCCACATGACTTCATTCAGTCTGTTACAAGTGATGCACCCAAACGTAAGTAGGATTTTTGTGTGGATGAAGTTCCTGTGTTAAATGCTGATGATGCATGTTATCTTTCAACTTATTTTAAGTTACTGTTTCTGTTTTACTTGATGTGAAAAGGAACTGCTGAGGATCCAAAAGGAGAATGGAGAATTCCAGAATTCATTTTAATGCTATCCAGAAGGTTTGTAGGGTTTCTCATACTGATTGCCCTTAAATTAAAGCCAATTTTGCAATTCCTTTTTAATCCCTTAGAAGTCTTTAGTTAAACATTTTGTATTGTCTTATAGTTCACACCTTGCATAATAGGCATGCAAAATTTGAAGTCCATTTGTACTAACAATTTCAATTCCAGCTTCTTTTTGAATATGCTAGTACTGCTGTAGAACTCTTGTGTCCTTTTCGGTATAGATAGTGCTTTTTTCCTGTGCACTGTCTAGGACAGTTTTGTATCGCAGTTTTCACCATTTTAAATTGTCATCTATTTTGTTTTTATTTTTTACTCTTTCAAGATTGTGTAAGGCATCTCCATGGCCAAAGAGCAAATAACACTCTGAGCAAGAACCTCAGACCCTGCGGGAATCAGTTTTCTGCATTTACAAATTCACAGAAGAAGCTCCCTGATAGTTTATTTTCCACTTTTTCACACACATCTTCAGTTGGTTTGTTATAAATGTCAGTTTCAACACCAATAAGATAAATGCACAGGCAGACTGAGTAGTAGGACACAACATTACTATATATGTATTATTATAATATTTGTATTACTGTAATGCCTATGATCCCTAATCATGGACCAGCACTCCAGGGTACTAGGCACTGTACAAACACAGAACATTCTTAACTGGCTTGATTTTCTGGCTCTCAAACTTGGAATGATGAGCTCTGGTGGCAACATTCACAACTCCTGGGAAAAGTGAATGCCTTGTGTTGCTTAGGAGTGATTTATGATAACTGACTTGAGTTGTTGTCAAAGTCCCTCTTTCTAAAGTCAACAGCACAAAGAGTGCTGAAACCATCACCAGGGAACTGGCAAAACCAGTTAATGCAGCTTAAGTAGAGCTTGAAAGACTCTGTGCAGACTACAGTTTCCTTCCCTTTTCTCTTAGCAGCAACAGCACAAGAGAGGCTGCAGCTGTCTGAATCAAGTGATATCAAAACTGCTACAACTCTTGAAGTTTGCAGTGTTGTAGCCAGGTTGGTCCCAGGATATTAGAGAGACAAGGTTGGTGATCTTTGTGTAAGTTCGAAAGCGTGTCTCTCTGACCAACAGAAGGTGGTCCAATAAAAGATATTTCCTCATCTACCATGACAACTCTTGAAAAAAGATATGTCCTTCCACTAATGAGGACTAAGTCAATGGAATACCTCCACCCTCTCAGCAGAGAGTAGCCCAGAGACCCCCATCCATTGCCAAGAACCAGCACATCAGCTGAACTTCCAAAACTTTGAAGTTTTGACCCAGGAAGCAGCATTTAACATTTTCTTTCTTTCTTGTCCCTCCCCAACCTTTCCCTGACTTAGAGGAAATAAATTGGAGCCCCTTTCACAATGCAGAGATGCCAATCATCCCTGATTTTCAGTAATCCTGGCATATGCGCAAACTATGCAGTGACAGTCTGATAGGAAGTAAGCTGCAGTGATTTTGAATGGGTTGGGGCGCTGCTGGATTCACCATCCAAGCCACAGGCTGTATGTTGCACTCTAACTGCTCTGTGTGGACCTTGCCCAACTACAGTAAGACACTCTAGGCACCTAGAGTGAGCCAGCAGAGTCCACACAGGGCAGTTAGGACTCAACATGCAGTCAGAGGCTTTGGTGGTGAATCCAGTGCCTCAACCCCACTGACAATCACCGTGTAGACTCTCACTACACAGTTTGCAGAGAAGGAGAAGCCAGAGGGGCAGGAGGAGGCAGCGATGGTGGAGGAAAAGAGAAGAAAAATGACAGGAGTGAGAAGAGGACAAGGATCATCCCAGGAAGGAGATCCAGGCCCGGGACTGGTCAACATAATAAAGAGTCCTAGTGGCATAGAAGGGCAGCTTTCCAAGGGTTGATCCTCTCCTTCTCCCTGTTTGGAAGTGGGAGTCAGGAGCGCAATGAGGAGTGGACCCAGGCTCCCCCCTTGACCTAGATAGGAAGGGGAGGAGGGAGATGTCCTGATTTCCCCACGGGGAGGCTAGGAGAGGGGAGAGGTCCAAGCAACCTCCCTAATTCCTCCCTTTTTTTTAATTAACATCCCTAAAAGTCTCAGAGCAAGGTTGGCATCTCTGACAACATCAAGTACCAGCTTTACATCAGGATTTAGGCTGCTACTCCTCTACCATCCTCCAAACAGACTAATGCCTCACTTTATATAAAGCCACCCACTTGCAACACCACTTTCAGATACTCTGAAGTAGAGGCTTCCCACAGTATAGCAATAACACAGTACGCAGGGGTGCTGAGCACATGTATCATATCTTGAACAGCTGTTGCAGCTCCAGATCTCTCCAACAGTTCACTTTCACTCAGTCATTCTGGGAGTTGAGTAGTTTGGCGACACACTAGTTATCCAACACACTGTTAATTCCTGTCATTGCCAATTAAGCATGCTTCCTATAATCATCCTCCACAGTATAAATCATATAAGGAAAAAGAAATAGAGAACATTCGCGAAAGCTTGGAAAGAAGATCACCAGACACTACTACCTCCAATCTGGTGCAATAAGCATCCAGCTACCACACATGGATCCAAAATAGATAAACACAAGGATTTCATCCTCAACATAAGATCTCTAGTCAATAAGGGCTTGATCCTCCTACTATTGAAATCAGTGCAAAAGTCCCATTGATTCTGATAGCATAGGATCAAGCCTTACATCATTCACGATCCATGATATTATTGCCAGTGAGGTGCATTACCTGATCTCTGTCGCAGAAGTCCACCTGGCTGATATTGCAAGTCCAGTGTTAGCTCTCCCAGGATATGCTATTGACATACACCAAGGGAGGAGAATCTGAAGTGGAGTAGCCGCTTTTCCATTCTGAGCTCAAATGCAGAAAACCTTATTTGAATCAAAATCCTTTGAATGCATGTAGTTAATCTCTGAGGCCAGAGACAGTACTAATCTGCACATCCTGCTAATCTATAAACCCTTAGAGATTCAGTCAGACTTGTTGATTAACTTTACAAAACTAGTAGCATTAGGAGACTTCAGAACTGAAAGTAATTATTACAGGGATAGCGTAAGAGTGTGTGGCTAAATGTAAGAGGATGAAATTAAGGTGGTAGCCCTGCTGTTTGAGTTATTTTAAAATTAGAGAGGGGAAAGGCTAGCAAATGTACAATAGTGAGCATTGCCATGGGGGGGAAGGACTAGATGACTATCAGGTATTAGATCTTTCCCATTTCCAGCTTCTGATTCCATGAACATTTGAGTTCTAATCTTTTACTCCCTCATTTGCTGTGTGGATTCTGGACGTGCCACTGGAATTGCTACGTGGAACAAAGCTATTGTAATGTTTCTGGATCTGTTTCCTTTTCTGTAAACTGAACTAATATTTCACAGAGGTGTTGTGAGCATTTAATTAATTAAAATTTGTATATAGCTGTGAAGATGTAAAGTAATTAATTATTTGTGTTACTATTATTATTCCTACTGTTATCATTTTGAAGAGATTACTAGCTGTCTGCCCTGTTCTATTGAATATAGAATTACATGGAAAGATGACTTTTTGAATCAAAGATTAAATATTAAATAAAATCATGTCTTGCATTTTTTTTGCTTTAAACTTGCTATGGATTTGGGTCTGTAAGGGCTGTTCATATATCTTATGGAGAACATAGGAGGGCAGAACTCACACTTAAACTTTCAGTGAATGAACACTAGAAGAGCCTTGAGTTTTGTCAGAAAGCAAAAGTGCCCTTTGAAGAGTAATAGTAGTAGCTATTTACTTTTGCTATATAGAAAAGCTAATAATACTAGACTTGGATGAGATTTCTGGTAGAATAAATACAGCTATTGTGACTGACTTACCCTGGAAATCTTATAAACCCTGCAAAAGTCAAGAGTGTGTTTACTTCCTTTTTGATTAAACAGTGACTGAACATTGGATAATAGTAGTATGGTAAAAATGTGAAATATTTTTCATAACTAAACATTTAACTTTAGACAGTTGTAATAAAATTATCGTATAAAACAAAAGCTATAATTAGCTTTAAAATTATATTCCTATATTTCTAGTGAAGGATTGGGTTTATGAAATAAATCATAGTGTATTATCTGAAACTGTTTGTGAGAAGTCAAGCTTGTAATGCTGTGATTTTTATCACCTGGATACATGTTTACACTTTCAAAAAAACTTTGGAAAGAGGAAGAAATAGAATTGTGTTTTGCTCTCTTTTAACTTCTGATCTGACTCAACAAAAATTATAGACAGCCAAATGCTGAGCTGTAGGGTTTGTGTGTGTTCACGTGCCCAATGTAAAATTCCACTTGCTTGTCTAGAATGGCAAGCTTGCCATTCTAAACTAATGTCTCATGATTGACAAATGTTTTCTGTTCAAAATACTCTTCTGTCCTTGCTCTTCCCCCTCCCCAAACTAATACAAATGCAAATCAGCCTATATCAGAATGAGTTGACTTTTTAAAAGATGTACAGTAGAGAGATGGCTGTAATGCAGATTTAAGATTTTAAACACAAAGTTACGTGAAGAACTGTCCAGCTTGCTACATGTTTGGCTTGATAATACCAAACCTTATGGGGATGGTGGTGTTGTCACAGACTTTCTGAGGTATGAACATAACCAAGTTGTCATGTTCAAATCTCAATATGAGGAATTAATTAAATTCCATTGTAGCTGCTGTGTCTAATTGCTATACAATTCTGACAAAAAACTCCATGAGTGCAAAGTTAAGGTTGACCAGTGGTATCTGTTGCTCTTCCAGAACATTGAGTTCAGCAAAACTCTAACTTTGGAAAACCAGAAAATGGGGTTAAGGTACATGTCCGTGCAACCTTATCTCTGCTCTCCTGGAGCTGACAATAGCCACTGTGTGGAGTTTGTATCAACTACAGCTGCATTCACTGTTAGGTGTAGCTATATTGAATGATGGAGGTATGAGTTGGAGAAGCTTGGCAGAGCTGTGATTGTAGTATGAGGTGATCTGGGGGCATGGGTGAGCCCATCTTCCTGACACCCATATATATGATCAAAAGAAAGAGGTTCATATGTACCTTCCAGGGGGATAAATCATTAACTGATTCCATTCCATTACATTAATTTTTCTCCCTCATTTCAGGTGCTAAAAAGTGGAGGTCCCTTTCAAAACAGGTGAGCAATAGTTCCTTCTGTATCTTGCAACCTTAGATTTCTCCAGATATGAGTTAAGTAAATATATGCTATAAACTTGCAACCACAAGGAGAAAGGATTAGACAATTTTGTTTTTATGGGTGGGATTTTGGTGGTGGTTTTTTTTTTTTTAATAAATCCCAGATTTTTCAAAAAAAACCCAAAACACCGAGACACTTCCTCTTCTGCTTCTTGGAATGTCACAATAGTCACTTGGTCTCTAGTAAAAGGATTGCTTGCTCTAATGCTTAATTATTCCTTCAAAGCCAAGTCTATGCTAGAAAATTAGGTTGGCCTAACTGTGTCACTTGGGGTGTGAAAAATCCACACCCTTTAGCAGCATAGTTAAAATGACCTAAATCCCCACGTGGACAGTGCTGAGTCAACGGAAGGTGGATTACCTATGCTGATGGGAGAACCCTTCCCGTCAGCTTAGGTAGTATCTACACTAAAGTGTTACAGTGGCACAGCTGCAGCATTTTAAGTGTAGACAAGCCCAAAGCTGATATGGATGCTGTTCACTGGTCTCTAGCTGAATATAAGGCAATGAATGAACAATAATTTAAAAGGAGCAGACTTGCAAAATTGTCTTAAAAATGTACTAGTTTGGGCACAAAAACTTCTTACCACTATTTTTGTGGTGGTAAAAAGTTACTTGTCCCAGTAAATAGACAAATAGAATTCTGGAAGGCTTGATTAAGCAGCATGTAAAAAAAACATGAGCCTGTTCCATTCTATGTAAGACTCCATGTTAATCCATATACCATGTACTGGGAGGAAGGAGTGAGTGAGACTAACTTTCCAAGATCCCATAGTCACCTAAAGCAGTGCTTCTCAAAGCCGGTCTGCCGCTTGTTCAGGGAAAGCCCCTGCTGGTCCGGTCCGGTTTGTTTACCTGCCCCGTCCGCAGGTTCGGCCGATCGCGGCTCCCACTGGCTGCGGTTCGCCGTTCCAGGCCAATGGGGTCTGCGGGAAGCGGCGCGGGCCGAGGGATATGCTGGCCGCCCATCCCGCAGCCCCCATTGGCCTGGAGCGGCGAACCGCGGCCAGTGGGAGCCGCGATCGGCCGAACCTGCGGACGGGGCGGGTAAACAAACCGGCCCGGACCGCCAGGGGCTTTCCCTGAACAAGCGGCGAACCGGCTTTGAGAAGCACTGACCTAAAGGAAATAATGAGCTTTAAAAGTACTATGTATTACAATGGGGTCACCTGCCTACAGAACTCTTATGACATCACCAGGTTGCTGAGTTTGTCAAAGTCTACTTCTCCTAAGGGCTAAATCTGCCTGTGGGAGTTGCCTTGGGGCTACCTGCTCTGTATTGATGAGAGGGGAGGGTACCCCTTCCACTGCTTTCTAGCTGCGCAGGAGATAGGGTGGGGGATGAGAGGCTGGCATGCTTAGTCTCTTCCCCCACTGCCATTTGTTTTTAACTTTGTAATTACAAAAATCAGGCTTTCAATGGTTCAGATAACTTTTAGACATGTCACATTGAATTGTCTAATCATTTGAAATAACTAGCCTTTTCTAGTTCTCATATTAGTCATTCCATCCTGAGCATCTTACTCAGAATTCAAAACTAATTGGGTAATTGAATAAGGTGCTTTGATTTTATTCAGTCTTCAAAAGTGTCTCAACTGTGAGAAGATTAATCAAGAATAGAAACAGTATGATATGGCCCAAGTGCATTTTTTCAGATCAGGTGACCAATTTATAGTTGGAAGTTTACACGCTTTTAAGCAGGGCTGGACTCTGGCTTTTTTGTTGTTTTGTTACCTCCTCCCAGGATGCAGTATTTGCAGCTAAAAAAGATCCATGTGGGGTCAGGAGAACAAGCACCTGTGTTCTGACTTCACCTAGCCAGGCTAGAGAGTTTGGGGAACAAATGACTCTTTTCCTTCTACACCCTCTTAATGACGCTCACAAAACCATGAGGAGAGTCCTAAGGAGTCCTAAGGAGTTCCTTAATCTGACTGCAAAACTGGTTACATTGTAATCTACTCCTGCTGCTTCCCTGCCCCATGGCTGTGTGGAAGTTTATGGAGGCTAGATACACTGTTCTTTAAGTGTAATGGGTACTTGTGCCCCATCTCCTCCAACAGGTTGATGTCTTTGAGGGAGCAAAAGATACTTATTCCCTGCTTCTCAGACTGGTTGCAAGGAGCTTGTCCCTACCTCCATCCCCATGAGTCTCCCAAGACTTTCTTCAGCAGCAAATATTGCCTTCAGCAGCTGTCTCCCTCCATTCCTGTTAATATCTATTGTTGAAAGAAGAATTACTCCATGATCTCTGTTCGTGTAGAAAAACTATTTCAAAGTACTGCAGGAGTCGCAGAATAACATTTCAGCAAAAATACAACCATATTTGCAGAAACCACAATGGAAAATTATTGTCTTTTTGTATTTATTCACTGTATATTTCAGTACATTCATCCAAGTATATACATTTCCAATTTCAAGGCTTATGAAAAAAATAAACCGTTCATTTTTATTTATTTTTATAATATAAAAACTGTTGATCATGTTTTACCCAATCTTAGCAATCATTAGTATTTACCCACCACTGTGGTGTTACAACAGTGTTCCTTACATTGGTAGCGAACAACTAGCAGCTATCAGTGGAGTTTCTGTGGGAGTTTTCCCTGAGAGGCGAGTGGTGATTTTGTGTTCTGGACGTGTAGTTTTGATTTGTGAGTGAGCTGTTCCAAGTGTGTGACTTGATCCAATGGTTGCTGATAGCCCTTAACAAGGGGGTAGTGCTGACCTAGGACTTGTCTACACTTGAAATGCTACAGCATCACAGCTGCAGCACTACTGCTTTGCCAGTCTAGTACTTCAGTGTAGACACTTGCTATAGTACTGGGAGGGGTTCTTCCATTGGTGTAGCTAATCCACCTCTCCGAGAGGCAGTAGCCAGGTCAATGGAAGAATTCTTCTGTCAACCTAATGCTGTCTACACTCCTGAGCAATGTAGTAGGGTCGACTTAACTTTTGAGTGTAGACCTGGCCCTATTTTGACTAGTTTAAAAGCAAGTCATTGGTTAATATTGGAGCAGCTAACAGCTGAGTTTCTGTGGGAGTTTGTAGGTGGGAGGTTTTTTGTCTTTTTTTTTTTTTTCTAGGAGTAGGGACTAGAAAGAGAAGATGATGGCTACTGATGCAACATTAGAATTGATCTGAAGAGGAGATGACATGAAGATGGTTGGATGTGCAAACTGGGTCATACATAATCCTAGAGCGGGTATCTGATGGAAGCTACTTATGCATGAAATGTCGCCAGTTAGAATTCCTGGCAGAAAAGATCCAAGGATTCGAGATTAGACGATGATGGAATTCAGACAGGGATTTGAAGTTATAATGGAAACGAGGTGGTACAGACAACTCAAGATTTGCGGACAACTGCTGAACAAAAGGACCTGGAGGGCGAACTGCCAGAAGCGGAGGGTGATCCATTGAAGAGCATGACCACAAGGACAATGCAGAAGCAGAGACTGGCTAGTGGAGGTGAAATAGAGTTGAATAACAAGTTTACTGCACTGGAGAATGAGGAAGAGAAACAGACAGAAGTTGTGGTGGTGCAGAAGAAGAGAAGGGAAGCGAGTCTATGCATAAGGGAGCAAGAGACAATGGAGATAGTCATGAACTAGAACCCAAGATAAAATGAGGATGTTTTACAGGTGACAGAGAGAACATAAGACAGATTTATACCAAAACCAGGAAGAGACTGTGTCACCGGGGACTCCACTCCATACTGAGAAGAAACGACAGGCCTGTCACCAGACCATATCCAGAGAACAGAAGAGTGTTTTATCTGCCAGGAGCAAGGATATGAGATGTGGATTTGAGATTGGAAAGGATCCTGATGGGAGTGGGGAAAAATCCATCGAGTGTGCTGCATATTGGGATGAATGATACTGTTAGATTCCCACTGGAATGGATCCAGGACAGTTATGTTAGGCTTGGTAAGATGCTCAAAGAAGTGGAAGCTCAGATGACTTTCAGTGGGATACTTCTGGACCCTACAGAAGGAGAGTGAATGTGTAGCAAAATAATTAAGATCAACAAGTGGCTCAAGGATTAGTGCTATGAGGAAGGTTTGGGGTTAATCAATCATTGCAAGGCATTCACAGAGGAAGACTGTTCTCGCCTGATGGACCCCCCACTAGAGTGCTTGGGGTGTTAACCTTTTGGGATCAAGGCTGACACAGTAGTTAAGAAGGACTTTAAACTAGAAAATGTGGGGAGGAGGCTGAGAGATTGGTGTAATCTCCATGCCTGACTTCAATACACAGGAGGAGGAAAATCAGCTAAATGAAGATGTAAGAGGTAAAGGAACACCAGAAGATAAGAGTATGGACAGCAAAGAGAAATAAAGTACAAATATCAACTGGAATAGTAGTCAGGTGGGTGATACAATTAGTGAAAGGACTATTTCTAGTTTGGCTAGAAAACTATGTGAGTCCTAAGGGAAACAACTGAGATACTTGTGCACGAATGCAAGGAGTCTGGGCAATAAAATGGAGGAACTGGAACAAATAGTGCAGGAAGTCAAATCGGATATAAGGCATGGTGGAAACCTGGTGGAACAGCATTCAAAACTAAAGGATGTGCGCTGTTTAGGAGTGATATACATAAAGGTAATGCTGGTGGGGTAGTATGAGGATGTGATAAACTGTAAAGAAATAAGAAATAGTATGGATAAAACTAAATCTGTTTGGGTCAAAATCACTTTGGGGAAGGATTGCAAAAGAGGTTCTATTAGGACAGTGCAGGGCAGTTGCTATAGATTTCCAGGGTTGGACTTGGATATGGATAGAGATCTCTTTAATGTTGTTAGAGAAATACTATCAGTAATTGTATCATAATTGGAAACTTAAACTTTCTGGCTATCGATTGAAGAATAAATGCTACTAATACTGGTAGGGCCTAGTTATTCCTGGTCATGATGCGTTTTCTTCATCAAGTAGTCGCCGAACCAGCAACAGGTGATACAATTTTAAACTTGTTTTGGGTAGCTAGTGAGGCCATCATAGACCTAGCTATAGGAAGTAACCTTGAATAGAGTGATCACAAATTGATTCAGTTTAAATTAAATGGAAGGATAACCAAAACCAGGTTGTCAACTATTTTTTTATTTCAGAAGAGCAGACTGGGAAATTAAGGGAATTACCGTATATACTCGTTCATAAGCCAAATCTTTTTTAGTAAAAAAGGGACGCACCAGAGAAGGGGGTTGGCGTATGAATGGGTATAGAGAGGGAGAGGTGGGACACAGCCCCTCCCCACAACAGAGGGAGCAAGGAGAGGCAGCACAGCCAGCAGAGCCAGAAGGGAAGAGGTGGGGCCAGAGTCTCTCCGCTTCTGCCACGCTGCTCTCCCCCCAGCCTCCGATGCAGCTGCAGCTCCCCAGAGAGTTATACTTACCAATGGAATACCAATTTTCGAAGAATTAGAATACAATAAAATGAATAAAGTATAAAGTAGTATACAGGTACTCACCAATCCAATAGTAGTACTGCACTGCAGAGTGGTTGCTTTCTTGAAGCACTTAGGTGTATACAGGTAAAATTTTCTATACAGTATGTTATCTTATGAAATTACATATCACTATGGGCAGTGCCTGGCATACATCCAGATCACTAAAAATACACTTAACACTAAAACTATACTGAACATAATTTAATCTTTCTTTGATGATTCAGAAGGAACTTCAGAACTTGCAGTGCCTCAGGGTCATCATTATCAAGATCAGTTTATTATTGTAGATGTGGGAGATTGGGCTGAATCTGTAATGACCCTATGACACACCCTGGAAGCTGCTTTTTTGAATAAATCCCTGATATCGGCTTGCTTACTTGTCTTCTGCCTTTTTTGCATAAAAGTAGAGTGCAGAATTTGCAATTGCATAACCTCCTGGGCAGTATACTAGTCCCAGTTACTAGATTGAAGATTTGTATTGGGAGATATCAGAAATGCTGATTAATAGAGCTTTCTGGTTGATAAAGTGCCGGATAACACAGCTTTTACTGTATTTGCAATTTTTATCCCAAGCAAGGGGAAAAAACTTGTAGGGAAAGGCTCCAGACCCAATTGGATGAATAACCATCTGTAGAGGAGCGGACTCACCCCTGTGGTGCCTCCTGCTGGTGACTTCCGGTAATTAGCTCGTTCCAGCTCTGAAGTGCCCTCTGCAGGCCGGGGATCCGCCTGTCCCTCCCTGGACCCCGGTGCCCTGGTACCTGGGTTGCTGCCCCCTACCAGTAACCCTTCAGTCTTAGGGTCTCCCCTCCCTGGGGAACCCCCACCCACTATTCACACCTCGCCTCAGTATAAGGCTACTGCCAGTCATCGTCTAGCCCCACGCCCTGGGGCAGACTGCAGTGTCAGCCTACTCATCACTGGCAAGGTTGGGTTTGGACCTGCTGCCTTGGCCTACCTCTGGGCTGCCCTCTGCAACCCCCAGTACCTTTTAGCCCAATGCTAGGCAGCAGCCTGGGGCTTTCCAGGCTGGAGCTCCCCAGCTCCTCTGCCTTTCCCCAGCCCTGCTCCACTCAGGTACCCTGTCTCTAGCTTCCTGCAGCCAGGCCCTTCTCTCTCTGAATGCAGAGAGAGACTTCCTCTGGGCTGCTGGCTCACAGCCTTTTATAGGGACCAGCTGGGCCTGATTGGGGCATAGCCCAGCTGTGGCTACTTCCCCAATCAGCCTAGCTTTTCCCTGCCACAGCCCTCTCCCTGGCTGTTTTAAGCCCTTCAGGGCAGGAGCGGGGTAACCACCCCACTACACCACCTCAGAAAGGTTATTAAGTGTAAGCAGAGAGCCTATAGGGAATGGTAAAAAGGATTGATCAGCAAAGAAATCTACATGCTAGAAGTTAGAAAATGTAGGAATAAAATAAGAATTGCTAAAAATCAAGCTGAATTAGCACTTACCAAGGAAATTATATAAAACTAAAAACCTCTTATTTATTATATATAAAGAGAATAAGGAAGGATGAGGTTGGGCCACTATACAGTGTGGATGCGGAGGAGACTAATCTAGGTATGGCCAAAAAACTAAATTAATACTTTGCCTTGGTTTTCAGTAAGGATGATAAGATGGAATATGGGCATGAAGGACAGTGTGCCTGATGGAAATCAGTTTACAGAAATGGAAATTACCACTTCTGAGTGGAAGAAAAACTTAATGTACTCAAAATGGGGGGACCGGATAATTTCTGTTCTAGAATACTGTAAGAACTGACACATAAAATTGCTAGTCTGGTAGCAACGGTTTTTAAAATTTCAGTCTTTTTGGGGTAGTACCTTCTGACTGAAGAATAGCTAACATCATGCCTATATTTTTTTTAAAGGGGGGGGGGGGTAAGGGATCTGGGTTATAACAGACCTGTTAGTCTGACCTCAGCCGTAGTCAAGGCTTTAGAACAAATTGTGAAGGAAAAAATAATTAAATTCATGGAGGCAAATGGAAAATGGAGTGCAATGCACCTTTGGTAAGCCCATGTTACCACACTAACATAATTTCCTTCTTTGAGGAAAAAAACTGATTTTTTTAGATAAGGGAAATATAGTAAATCTAATATACAGACTTCAGTAAAGCATTTAACATGGTACCACATGGGAAATTAATAGTTAGAGAAGATGGGCATTAGTACAAGAATTATAAGGTGGGTAAGGAACTAGCTAAAGGGGAGAAGGCAGTGTTTTGTTCTGAAAGGTGAACAGTCAGTTTGGAGGGAGATTGCTAGTGGAGTTCCTCAAGGAACTTGGGACTGATTTTATTTAGTGTTTTTATTAATCACCATGGCACAAAAAGTTTGCTGATGATACAAAGTTGGGAGGCATCATTAATACACAGAAGGACTGGAATATTATGCAGGAAGAATTGGAATACCTTGAGAATTGGAGAGATAGAAATAATGTGAAATTTAATAGTACAAAATGCAAGGTGAAACACTCATGGGGTCCCAGAGCCTGGGCACCAGCCCAAGCACAGATGTTTATACTACAATTTTATAGCAATGCAGCCTGAGCCCTGCGAGTCCGAATCAGCTGACTTGGGCCAGCCACGGATGTTGTATTGCATGGTAAACATATCCTGAGAGACTAATAACAAGAATTTCTGCTGTATGTTGGGGGTGCCTCTGTCAGATATGGCAAAGGAGGAGAAACATCTTGGTGTATTAGTCAATCTCAGGATGAATGCAAGTCAGCAACATGACGGAAAAGGGCAAGTATATCAGGCGAGGTGTCTGCCGTAGAGATAGGGCAAGACCCCATTTGGAATACTGCATGTAATTCTGGTCACCCATGTTTGAGAATGAGGAATTCAGATTGAAGCAGGTACAAAGAAGGGCTACTAGGGTGATGACGGGAATGAAGAGCTTATTTTAGAAGAGAAGACTAAAATTGCTTGGATGGTTTAGCCTAGCAAAATGAAGACTGAGGGGGATTATGATTGCTTTCTATATAAATGCATAAGGAGAATAGACACCAGGGAGGGAGAAAAACTATTTAAGCTAAAGGACAAATGGGTATAAACTATCTCTGAACAAATTCAGGCCATCAGATGAGTGAGATTCTGGAACAGCCTCCCCAATAGGAGTTGTGGGAGCAAACAACTTACTTAGTTTTAAGAGAGAGCTGGATAAATATATGAGTCAGATTGTGTGATGAGGTTGCTTGTGATTGTAGGATCTGGGCTTGGCATCCTTGGGGGCTACCTTCTGGTTTTTCTTATATTCCTAAAATCTCATGCTTCAGGGCTTCTGCCAGTCTCCTGCAGGGATCAGGAAGGGATCTCCCCCAATATAATTTTTTTGCTTGTTTCCTCTGAAGCATCAAGATGGCCACAGCTGGAGATGAGAGAGTGGATGGGGTGGTGCTTTGATTTGGCACTCGGCATTTTCTCTCTCAGGTGCTTAGCTTACTGGTTCTTGCTCACATGCTCAGGATCTAACTTATTGCCATATGTGGTGTTGGGAAGGAATTTTTTCCCAGGTCAAATTGGCAGTGGCCTAGGGGTTTTTTCACCATGCTCTGCAGTCTGAGGTGAGAGTCACTTGCTGGGTATATCACACTTAATCATTTCCCTACCATTGCAGGGGCCTTAGGAATTGGTGCGCCTCAGTCCCTGCTATTCTCTGCCTGTGTCACATAATAGTTTAGTCTCCTAGGCTGTAATACTTTGGTCTACTTTTGGGTGTTGTGTTTGGTGTGTTGGTGGCCTGTGATATACAGATGTCAGACAAGATGATCTTGTGGTCCCTTCTGGCCTTAAACTCTACATCATTTTTCAATCCCACTATGTATCACATCCCTCAAATATATGCTGAAAATTGTAACTAACAGTATAAATCTCAGAGAGACGGGGTGGATGGTAATATCTTTTATTGGCCCAAAGAAAGCTTGTCGATTTCACCAACAGAAGTTGGCCCAATAAAAGACATTACCTCACCCACCTTGTCTCTCCAATATCCTGCGACTAACACCGGTACAACACCACTTTATAAATCTCAAACTATAATGATTTGCCTTTTGTTTGTTTGGCTTCCATTATGCTTCTGGTTAATCTGAAACGAGGTTCATGCTCTGATCCTCCGAGTGGACTGTGCAGACTTCTGCACCCATGTAGACCCAGTTGCATGACTGAGCACTTTATTAGGAAGAAATGGCACCAGATCTAAAAGTAGCAAGCTCTTTTGTTTTTGTACAATGTTCCCAGACAGGATCTTTAGTTTGGTTACCTTATCATGTGTATCTCTCCAAGTGGATTGCCTTCAATAAATAATATAAATTCTACACTTTTTTTGTTTACTCTACTGCAGTTAGACTACAGTAAAATCTGTTCTCACTTAATAATTAACAACAAAAATTAAATTTTAATAATCCAAAATCTGCAATTTATTTTAATATAGTAATTAACCAGATTACCAGGAGTAGAGATAAGTAAATAATTTTTAGAAAACCATTTGACAAATTGTAGCACTTTCTGTTTGTGCATTGTCCCAGAACAAATCATGATTTTAATAGATTTATTTATCTGAAATTATTTTTGCAAATAATTATTGTTCTGTAGATTATTTACCAGAAGCTTGTAGTGATGATTTGAAAATCAAAATGTTATGGATATGAAGGTTCCATAATATGTTTCTTCTCCCTGACTGGATGTGTAAAACTCATGTGACCCATTCCTGCAAGGTTTGGGAATGCCTCTTGAGAGTACTGAGCATTCTCAACTCCTGTGAAACTCAGCAGAAGTTGAGGGTGCTCAGCTGACAAAATTCTGCTCTTATTGATACTGGTGTTAAATTGTTGTATGTCTATTGACTTTATTGGAATTATTGCAGTTTGATTTGCACTTTTCATTGGTGTAATTGAGAGCAGAATCTATCCTGGTATCCCTGCAAGGTGCTGAATGACTCGTAAGCCTGAAGAAGCCCATTATCAGGTTTCTAGTGTGAAATTTGTTTTGGTGTAAGTGAAGTTAGACATAAAAGCAATGCATCCAATTTTGGGGCCTGAACCAAAGCCCATTGAAGTCAGTGGAGTCTTTCCATTGACTTCAATGGCTATGGATCAGTCCCCCAATAAAAATACGTTAGTAAATGAGTTGTAGCAACAAATTGAAAAGTTCAGTCATGCGTAAGGTGTACTGAGTTACATATAAGAACCCAGTCCTACAAACTGTTAACTATGAATACAGATTTGCTCATGAGCCTGGTATCAGGACTACTCACATGAGCTAACCTTACACTGTGGGCAGGTCTTCACTACGGGGGGGGGGTCGATTTAAGATACGCAAATTCAGCTACGCGAATAGCATAGCTGAATTCGACGTATCGGAGCCGCCTTACCCGCTGTGAGGACGGCGGCAAAATCGACCTCCGCGGCTCCCAGTCGACGGTGCTTACTCCCACCTCCGCTGGTGGAGTAAGAGCGTCGATTCGGGGATCGATTGTCGCGTCCCGACGAGACGCGATAATTCGATCCCCGGGAGATCGATTTCTACCCGCCGGTTCAGGCGGGTAGTGTAGACCTAGCCTGTGTTTAAGTGTTTGCTGGATCAGGGCCCATGTGCTTTTCTAAGCTAAAATTTTTCCACTTACAACTGCCATACACTGGGAATTAAGTTAAATAGGAAATTTGTGTAAAATTACTTGTCTCTGGTCTTGGTTTCTTAGATTTCACTATTTAATCTGATAACGACTTTACCAACTACTTTGTGTTTTTTAATTTTTTTTTCTTTCAGGAATTGAATCAGATACTTATAGAGACACCACCAGTTTGGAAAGGATCATCAAAACTGTTCCGTAATCTTAGAGAGAAAGGTGAGGAAGATTTATTTTACTGAATGACTTTACTACATCTATTTTAGATTCTGTATAGTAGAAATATTGTTGCTAAAATATGCACTTTTAAGCTGAACCCTTAATTTTTTTTCCAAAAAGAGGGAAAACAGTTGTCTTTTACATTTTAGAGACTAGCAAAGTTTCCTTCAACATCTGCATTGTTTGATCATGATTGCAGCTGCTGTAGGATCGCTATATATAGTACTATCTGAATCTGGAACAGTTTTTTGAAGTGTGGTGTATTGGTATTTAAATGTTTCAAGTTTAATTTTGTCCTTCTAATGAGAATTACCTACAAAAGAGACAGAGATAAAATACTTTAAATTAAAGGATACAGAATGACTTTCAGTTTTGGTAGATGCAAAGATAGTAATGTATATTGATTTCCTTGAAAAACTTCACAGTTATTCATGTTCACCACAACACTAATTGGTAACTTCTAAAATCCCATATATTACATCAACTCTTTAATCAAGAAAATCAGATTTATGCATTAGCAATTTCTAAAATTCTGCAAATCAAGGTTTTGACTTGAAAATCTTCATAGCTTCTGACCATCAAACTTCACATTAATTATTGGGAAAAGATCAGGGCCGGCTCCAGGGTTTTTGCCGCCTCAAGAGGCACCCAAAAAAAAAAAAAAAAAAAGTCGCAATCGCGATCTGCGGCGGCAATTCGGCGGGAGGTCCTTCCTCTGAGCGGGAGTGAGGGACCGTCTGCTGAATAGCTGGACGTGCCGCCCCTCTCCGCAGTGGCCGTCCCAAGCACCTGCTTGGCAAGCTGGTGCCTGGAGCTTGCCCTGGAAAAGATATAATCTGACATATTTTTTAAAAAATACATATTCACTAAAAACCTGTACTATGGAAACTTGTAAAAGCCATCCAAATTAATCTATTTAGTCTTGCATTTATTTCCACAGTAGCCGAAGACTCATGGAGTTTTTTAATTAAATCTGGCCTTAAATTAGTTAAGTCAGACAACTATTACAAGATGGTACAAACAAAAATATTATCTATTACAGCAGGTTGAATAAAGTGATCTTGAAATACTAGTCCGCCTGAGCTGGTGATTCTTGTTAGAATGAGACCGTGGAAGAGTTAAGTCCTTTCTGAGTATTGGGGCTGGAGGTATTTTTCTGTGCTGTTGCCAGATACCAATGTTGGGATGACTGCTGTTCAGTTTTTGTTAGGTTTCAAACTGAACTAAACATTTACAATAAAGCTATAAAGAAACCCCCAAGACTAAGCTCATCTTTGGAACGGTACTAAAAATGTTGCAGTATGCCTCAACTTCATGGTCATGAAAACCATTTGCTGCTCACTATTGTCAGCATTAAATCGAAGAGAGGCACTGAAGCCCTGAAATAAGGCTTTTTCTTTTTTTAAAGCTTCAGGATTTATTATACAGTAACTCCTCACTCAAGGTTGTAGTTCTGTTATTGAAAAATGTGACTTTAAGCAAAATGATGTTAAGCGAATCCAATTTCCCCATAAGAATTAATGTAAATGGGGGAGTTAGGTTCCAGGGGAATTTTTTTTGCCAGACAAAAGACATATACAGTATATGTTTTAAACAATTTAATACTGTACTCACCAATGATGATTGTGAAGCTTGGTTGAGGTGGTGGAGTCAGAGGGTGAAAGAGGGTGGATCGTCCGGCTGCTCCTCTTGCTGTTCTTTCCAAAGTGCCATGGGATGCTCAACCCCCAGTTTTGCCCCAGGCCCGCCCCACTCCACCCCTTCCCTCAAGGCCCCACCGTACTGTGTCCTCGCTCCTCCCCCCCAAACCTCCTGAATGACTTGAAACAGCTGATTGCTGCAGGTGGGAGGCGTGGGGAGGGAGACGGGAGTTGCTGACCCACGGGGCTGCCGGCGGGCGGGAAGCGCTGAGGAGGGTGGAGGGGAGCTGATAGGGGGCTTGCTGGCCCACCCTGGTACCAAGCCCCCACAGCCAAACAACATTATAAGCAAACATTGCGCAACTTTAAATGAGTATGTTCTCTAATAGATCAGCAACATAACAACGAAACAACGTTAACCGGGATGACGTTAAATGAGAA
Source organism: Emys orbicularis (assembly GCF_028017835.1). Classification (NCBI taxonomy): domain Eukaryota; kingdom Metazoa; phylum Chordata; order Testudines; family Emydidae; genus Emys; species Emys orbicularis. The sequence continues at coordinate 88,585,132 of NC_088687.1, read as the reverse complement.
GTTACTGTACCTAAGTCCATTCGTATGAACTTTAGAATATTTCAAAACTAGAGAGTATGTAGCAAGTACACTTAGCATGTATAAAGTTGCAGTGGAACCTGTCCTGTGCGTAGCTCTTGTGCACCTTATAAATATGTTATGCTTGCAAGAGAAATGACCATAGTATACTTTCTGCTATGAAGAATTTGGCTCCATAAAAATGAGTTTTAGATCATCTAAATGAAACACAATAATTTCATTTTTAGAATGTTTATAAACATTGGTTCAGTTATGTGCTTAGAACAATGTGCTAGGACTCAGGAGATCTGGGTTCTATTTCCAGTTGAGACATTGGGCAAAGTAACCGTACTTCAGTTTTTCCATCTGTAAAACATCCAATCTTGGAAAATGCTTTGAGCTCTACTGATGAAAAGCACTACATGAGGTATAACTATTATTTATTACATATACCTTATTCCATTGAAAAATAGTCATACATAAGTAAAGATTCTGTAAGAACTAGTATTAAAATTAGGGCTCAAATTTTAAATATTTAACAATAGGAATTGCCTTTCTCACCCTTCACATAACATTTGTTAAAACCATGTATTTATTTATATATTTTAACTGTGGTACTCCTCAGTCCTTAAGTATATCTCCTTCATGCAAGGCTGTTGCAGAATTCCAGCAACACTTTTTTATTTTTGTTTTTGGTGACCTATCCTTTATTAAAAGATACCTTACTATGCAACTACTTTGTTAGGCTGAGAAGTTCCTGTGCAGTTCACATGAAAGCAATATTAAATTATTTGCATGTTCCTCATATATGATACAAGGTGCAAAACTGGATAGCTACATCAAATGTACCTTTGATTTAGAAAAGGAGTGAAGTAAAATATAAAGAATTATTTAATTAAAAGTTTGACTAAATTGCATGCTAAATGACACTTTAATTAATAATGGGGGGGGAAACACATACAGGCTCCCCTGCCTAATTCCCCTGCTGCAGGAGAGGGCATAAGTCACATGCCACTCTTACTGCATGTCTGATAAGAAAAGGGCAAGGACATTGAAAACCTGAGGGGAAGCTAAACCCATCCTTGGGTGAGGAACTGGACTGAAAGGCTTTCCTGCTGAGAGGCGATACTGAGTGTGCTATCCAGTAGACCACCTGACCCTCCAAGGGCTCTATTGCTTTTGGCATGATAGGCAGTGGTCTCCGCACACTAGTGGCCGAGGCATTGTCAATTTTTTGGGGGCATCACAGCAAAGGAGATTTTAAAGAAGAGATTTGAAGGAGTATAGTGAAGTAGCTTTGTAGATACTTACAGGCAGATCCTCCCAAGCATGAGGCAACGTGGGAGAAAGCACAAGGTGCTTGTTTCTTATCAGTATTTGATAATAAAATAATCTTCATATCAACTGAGAATTACATTATATGTTCTATTAATAGTTGTTGATGTGACTCTACTTTTAAAAGATCCAGATATGATCTGAATAATGTAAACATTGCCATATAATAGGCAATCACATATGCAATATAAATAACTCTTCTAAGAAAGCTTCTGTAACTTTTTTTTCTGTTTGCAACCCACAATGGTATTTCTTGGAGCAATTGATTCAACTCCAAATTCCACACAGGCAAAACAACTATGTCTCTACGTTATTTGAATTCTTTATTGAACTATTTTAGAACCTAGAACCTATTATATCAATATTCTCCATTAAAAAGCGTATCCAATAATAAATTTTGTGAATTGTGTAATACAAATGTCTCTAAAATTTCTGCATCTGATTCACCGATGTTTTACTCCAGTTTTCTGTCAGTGAGAGTGAATTGAAATTAATAAAATTATGGTGTAAAATTGGAGCAAAGTGGTAGACTAATAATAGTGCTTTTAATTAGTAGGTTCAAAGTACTTTACAAAAGAGGTATCATTGTTTCCATTTTATAGATGAGGAATCTGAGAGGCGGAGAGATGACATGCCAAAGGCAGAGATAGGAATAGAATCGAGATCTCCAGAGTCCCAGTCCAGTCTTAATCCCCTAGTTCACACTGCCTCTCCATTAGGTTTTATTGCTACAATATATGCGTTTTGATATCAAGTATGTAGATGGACAGGTCCTCAGCTGGTGTATTTTGGCAGAGCTTCATTGAAGTCAATTTAGCTACACCAATTTACACCAGGTAAGGATAGGGCCCAGGGCTTTTTATTTGAATTATTTTCACCTCAAGTGATCTCTGCACCTTCTATGTGGTCTTCGAGTTAGCCCTTCTTTCTGAGCAATAGTCATTCCAGAATCTTTCTCCCATAACACTCAGGGCAGTCAACCAGAACTATCTGTCCATAGGTTGCAATATACTAGTACAAACAAAAGGAGGGAATGCTTTCAAGGCCTCCTAGATAGCTCCCTTCATGTCTGCTGACATACTACTTCACAGTTGCTCTTCCTTTGTTTTACAACAAAGAAGGTGATATCAAACACTGAAAAACAATCTGTAAAATAATTTACATTTGACTGATTACTCAAGGGTGTTTTACATCCCTTTATCTATATCTCAGCCGCATTTGATCTCTAGGTAGCTGACCTTCCAAGTAGTTACAGACCTAATGAAAAATTGGAACTGACCTTTGACACATAACAGTAATTCTCAGTTTCTTAGGTGCTGTACGAAATCTAGATGACACAAGACAGAATACATGGTTGTATTTATTATTAGAGTAACTGCTTTTAAATTTGAAGTGCTAGCAGAAGTAGTTAAATTTTGTTTACAAATCCACAATTTGGGGTGGTGGGGGAGTGAGATACTGACTTATAAGGAAAATGGATAGTATTAGAACTGCTTAGAAGCCTTCCCTACTTTAGCAGCACCACCACAACCACCAGCGGCATCAGGAGGTTTACTCCAGGGATTTCCATTTAGACTGGGGAAGTGGGAGAAGAATTAAATATGTTTGTTTATTTTATTTTCTGAAATTAGGGGTGTGGCTAGGGCGGGAGAGGAAAGAGGTTCAAATTTGGTGAATTTACGGGTGTTTATGGGAGTTAGGTGTCTAGGCACTTTTGAAAATCCCACTAGGCACCTGCATCTTCAGGCAGCACTTAAATACTTGAAAAAATCTGGCCCTTGAAGTTTGGCCAGTATTATAGACTAACTCATAACTCCTATGTTTTTGAGATAGTGCCCCTCCTATCATGTTGGGGACTAGGAAACAGTTTTGGTGGTCTGTCCTTAAAGATTAATGGAGCTGAAGCCTTTCCAGTAGACCCTCAAGGCAATAATTGTTCCTTAAGCAGCCCATTTTGAAAAGAGTCCAGAATACCCTTAATTCACTGACCTTCTGGGCACGCTGCAAGATTATCTATTTACCTAGGCTTTTGGGGAAGAAGGAGCGCAATTTGTGGTAATGGGCGTATAATATGGATGTTGAGTTCAACCCTGATTAATTATTTTCTGCAGTAAGAACCAGATGCTAGTTCAGAATTTTTTGTGATTGGATTTTTAATGTATCGCAAAAGTATTGAGAGGCCTAGAATAGGTGCTTCATATATATCTAAATCAGTAAATAGTTCAGACATTACACTTTTTAACAAAGCCTTAAAAATCAGTATTTAATTAAAATTTATAAGCTCATCTAATAAGAGCTGAATGTAAAATTCAAAGCATAATTAGAGCGTATGTATGTATACACAGAGGCAGCTACATACTAAAATCTGTGTATTGTTAAGCAATGTGAGAATCAAAATTCCTAACAAGATATGTGTACTAACATTTAGTAAAATTATGACCCAAGCTTGAACATATTTAAACAGCTGACATCAGGAGAGAACACAGTTTTAATTGTAATCTGAAACCTTTGTATACTACCATAAGATACTTCCATGTGTCATAGTTGGGGTTTTGGAAAAACTTGATGTAATGCATCATACACATTACTTTCAAGGGATGAGACTAATCTATGTTTAACCTAGTGTCTTAGTAGTAAGGCTGCAGTGTATTTGTAGAACAACTTACCTGGACTACAAACCACTCTCCGCTGGCGAGAGAGAGAGAGAGATTTTGGTTTTCTGACAGTTCCAAAATATCAGAAATTAATCTCACATTGAACAAAACTTTTTGGGTATTTTTAACTTGTTCTAAAAGATAAAGAAAATGAAGGGCTACGTTTGAAAAACAGGAGGAGGTGATTTATAACCATTAGTCCAGTGGCAGTGGTTCTTAACCTTTACTGCAGCCTGCACCCCTTTGGTTCTCAAAATATGTTCTCGCACCCCTTATCAAAAATGGTGCCTGTGCTTAATTTGTGTTTTTGATGATTTACGTTCTAAAATTTTTTGGCATGTCTCGCACCCCCAGGGAGTGTGTGCACCCCAGGTTAAGAACCACTGGGTTAGAGCAATCACCAGGAATGTGGACAGCCTAGGTCTGGAGCAGAGTGCCTAAACCACCAGACTATTGGCTGCCTATTCTAGTGTGGGGCTCTCTCAATCTCTCCTTTTGAAGCTGTTCCATTTTGTATAAATAAATATTCATTGAAGCAGGAATTGGAATGTAGGTGTTCTCCCTCCCAGGTGAGTGTCCTGAGTACAAGGCTATAGATAGTCATTCATTTTCACTCTTCCCCCCTCAATGACTGTTCAAGTATTTTATAAAAAGTGGAACAGCTTCAATGGGACAGAGTAAGAGAGCCCCCCCTTTAGAATGCCCAATAGCCTGGTGGTTATGATACTTACCTAGAAGGAGTGGAGACCTGGGTTCAAGTCCCTGCTCTGGAGTGGAGATTTGAACCTGGGTCTCCCACTTCCCAAATGAGTACCCTAACCATTGCACTAAAGGTTATAAGGAGGGTGACAGTGGCCCCCCCCCCGCCCTTTTTTTGTGAATAATGCCTAGATCCCTGTGTGAAATCTTGCCTGAAAAAGATTTCATTTTGTTAATGTTGAAATGATTCATTTTGACTTTTTGGGATTTTTTTTTTTTTTTGACTGAAACAGTTTGCTGGAATCTACATGAATTTGCAAAATGTTTCAGTCAACCTAAATCTGCTTTCTGACTGAAAAAGTTTCATCTGAACAATTTTGCCCAGCTGTAATGTATATATGTGTTAATAAAAAAAAAAGAAAAGAAAGAAAACTCTAATTTTTCAAGCTTGACAAATGAAGGCTCATTAGAGTTGATATGACATGACACTTTTTTTTGTCTCTAGGTTTGATTTCCTACACAGAATATCTGTTTCTCCTTTGTATCTTAACAAGTAAGTATTCTGAAAAAAACTCACTGCAATTTTGTAAGTGGAGGAGGTTTTGGAATTAATTGATAAATTTAACAGTAACAAGTCACTGGGACCAGATGGCATTCACCCAAGAGTTCTGAAAGAACTCAAATGTGAAATTGTGGAACTATTAACCATGGTTTGTAATCTGTCCTTTAAATCAGCTTCTGTACTCAATGACTGGAAGATAGCTAATGTAACGCCAATATTTACAAAGGGCTCTAGAGATGATCCCGGCAATTACAGACCGGTAAGTCTAAAGTCAGTACCGGGCAAATTAGTTGAAACAATAGTAAAGAATAAAATTGTCAGACACATAGAAGAACATAAATTGTTGAGCAAAAGTCAACATGGTTTCTGTAAAGGGAAATCATGTCTTACTAATCTATTAGAGTTCTTTGAAGGGGTCAACAAACATGTGGATAACGGGGATCCATGGACATAGTGTATTTAGATTTCCAGAAAGCCTTTGACAAGGTCCTTCACCAAAAGCTCTTACGTAAATTAAGTTGTCATGGGTTAAGAGGGAAGATCCTTTCATGGATTGAGAACTGGTTAAAGACAGGGAACAAAGGGTAGGAATAAATGGTAAATTTTCAGAATGGAGAGGGGTAACTAGTGGTCTTCCCCAAGGGTCAGTCCTAGGACCAATCCTATTCAACTTATTCATAAATGATCTGGAGAAAGGGGTAAACAGTGAGGTGGCAAAGATTGCAGATGATACTAAACTGCTCAAGATAGTTAAGACCAAAGCAGACTATGAAGAACTTCAAAAAGATCTCACAAAACTAAGTGATTGGGCAACAAAATGGCAAATGAAATTTAATGTGGATAAATGTAAAGTAATGCACATTGGAAAAAATAACCCCAACTATACATATAATATGATGGGGGCTAATTTAGCTACAACTAATCAGGAAAGAGATCTTGGCGTCACCGTGGATAGTTCTCTGAAGACGTCCACGCAGTGTGCAGAGGCAGTCAAAAAAGCAAACAGGATGTTAGGAATCATTCAAAAAGGGATAGAGAATAAGATGGAGAATATCTTATTGCCCTTATATAAATCTATGGTACGCCCACATCTTGAAGACTGCGTACAGATGTGGTCTCCTCATCTCAAAAAAGATATACTGGCATTAGATAAGGTTCAGAGAAGGGCAACTAAAATGATTAGGGGTTTGGAACGGGTCCCATATAAGGAGAGATTAAAGAGGCTAGGACTTTTCAGCTTGGAAAAGAGGAGACTAAGGGGGCATATGATACAGGTATATAAAATCATGAGTGATGTGGAGAAAGTGAATAAGGAAAAGTTATTTACTTGTTCCCATAATATAAGAACTAGGGGCCACCAAATGAAATTAATGGGCAGCAGGTTTAAAACAAATAAAAGGAAGTTATTCTTCACACAGCGCACAGTCAACCTGTGGAAATCCTTGCCTGAGGAGGTTGTGAAGGTTAGGACTATAACAGGGTTTAAAATAAATTCATGGAGGTTAAGTCCATTAATGGCTATTAGCCAGGGTGGCTAAGGAATGGTGTCCCTAGCCTCTTTGTCAGAGGGTGGAGATGAATGGCAGGAGAGAGATCACTTGATCATTACCTGTTAGGTTCACTCCCTCTGAGGCACCTGGCATTGGCCACTGTCGGTAGACAGGATATTGGGCTGACTCAATATGGCCATTCTTATGTTCTTATGTAAGATTCTGAATTTATTCCAAAAATTATATAAATTATATGGGGGGAAAATCACATGCATCTTTTCCATATAACTTGGCCACTGTATTGTCCCAGTGTAATCTCGTATCATTTCAATTGAAGTGTTGTATTACATAAAGCACCCTTTACTGAAAATGAGAGATTAGGGATTATCAGGTGAATTGAACATCAGTTTGTGGTGTATAATCTCAGTCCTCTGAAATTGCTGCATAATTGTTAGATAAATTTATTAAAGTTTATAAAGGACTTTTGAAGATGGAGAGAGATACATAAATTGTAAATATTATTTTTCAATCTATATATGATATCCGCTTACATAGTTTTAAAAAATCTGTTGAAACTGAGCCAAACATTTATTTGTAAACAACAAACACCAACAAAATTAAATATTTGTTTTGTCTTCCACCTGGGAAAACAATATAGAAGAATGTAGAAGGTGTAATTGTTTGATTGTACTAGAGTCAATTATGTATAGTATAGATTTTCCATAACTAACACATTTGTTAGAGATTTTAGATTTGTAAATTAAAAATTTACAAACTAGTTTTAGAAGTTTTGTTAACTTCAAATAGGAGGCTTTTAAAAGTGTCATCTTTTGGAATTTAAAAATCAAACACAAAAACCACAACAGTGCTTCATTTATTTGGGCATTTCATGCAAGAATTCTTGACTGTAAGCATGGAATCATGTACACAGGGTTGTATGTGTCAGAACCCAGTTCTTTTTAATCCAGACTTTTCAAAGAGGTTTATATGAGAAACTGATACCTCAGATGTAGAGCTAGGGGCTCTTATTACATAAGAAGTTAAGGGAGAAGAAAACCCCATATTCTACATAAGCTGAAAGCTCTTCTCCAGAGAGAAAGTGTATTCATCATTGAGAAAGAGGCCGCGGCAGTGAAGTGGGCTATGGACTGCCTAAGATACTATTTGCTGAGGAACCCTTTTTCTCTGATCACAGACCTCCCTAAATGGAGCCCTGGCAGGCACCTGGTGCTGACGGCAGGAGCCCTGGCAGGCACCTGGCGCTGACTCGTAATTTGGGGGGGCACTGAAGATCTGAACCCTAGTGTGTCCGGCAGGGACTGAAGCCCCAGTACTTCCCAGCGGGGGCTGAAGCTCCGAGCTCCAGTGCACCTGTTGGGCCTTCATTTAGGGAGGTCAGGGGGGCACCTGCCCCCCCCAGTTACGAGTCAGCCCCGGGCGCCAGCTCCTCCGAACCCACCAGCACACAGCCAGTGACTCCTCTACCAGCACTAGACCCCCCACACACACACTAACTGCTCACGGAACCCCAGAGCTTCGTGGTCTGGTCAAAAGCATCTAGCATTCTGGATTTTTCCCACAGTCCCCCTATTGACTACCCCTGCTCTAGAATATTTTGGTTGAGGAGCTTCCCTGAATTTGTTTTCCATTACAGATAATATCCATAAAATGGACTAGTGTCTGACCAAAAATGAGATTCTTTATCATAGGTAAGAAGTGAAATGGGAGGTGCCTTATCCATTTTTTGACTGAAGAATAAAATAGTTCAAATGTCTGAATGGTGGAAGTTAAACTGGAATTTTCAAAATCCAAACAGCTGAGGTTATGAGCTGATGCCATTTTTAGGTAACTATGGCAGAATTAGAAGAGGGCTTTAGTCCATCATTGCACAGGGCCACATGTAAAGGCAAGAAATTATTACTAAACTGAATAATGTAATAAACTTTGGAGTTTAGGCTAATATGACTGGGTTTTCAATTCTTCCTTCCAAGTACTAAAGAGACCTACTAGAATAATGGTGTACATGTGGAGTAAATGCAATCATTGCATACCTTTTATAGAGATGGAATATATGGCCATAGGACTGGGCTTTAAATTGGCTTGTCAGCTGTTCCTCTTGCCAATACCAGGGAACATGAGTATGGATTGTTTTAGTTGGTAGCTTTAAGTCCTGACCAAGGGCACATAGCAGCATCTCTTTAGTCAATGGGAGATCTATTTTTTTCCAACCGAACTTTTGGCCAGTCAGTTTAATAAAAATGTCATTTGATATTTTAAAAGGAAAATCGTATTGGAAGATTCTCGGAAGGATTCATTTAACATCTTAGTCTCCATTTTTTTTCTTGTTCTGCCTTGGCATTTAGAAGTTGAAAGGAAATGGTATTCGTAATTCTCTGAACCTCTCTGGTTAATAAATTACTGGTACTTTGGTATACCAAAATGTTCTGTTAGCCTCTTATTATTATTTCCAAGTCATTTGATACTTTCTGTCCTCAGGTGAGACATCAATTCTTATAAAAGTCAATGAAGTTACACATAGGGTGAATCTGTCCCCTTATATTTAATTGCTAGGCTTTTGAAATATAATAGAGCTCAGTGGGATGGGGGAGAGTGTATATGTATCACCTTTTATTTGCCTAACATAAGTAATACAGCGCTAAACAGAAGAAGGCTTTACAGCTCTTGGTTATTCCTGGTCTTGAGCTTCTGTTACTTGCCTTGTCCCTATTTCCCTTTTCCTTGTGTCCTCTAAATATATTTCCTTGTTAAATCTGTTCTGTGAGTGATATCTTAAATTTCATTTGTTGCCCCGTTTGTTTTTTTGCCATAATTCACAAGATACTAAATTGTTTGCTTACTTTGATATTGCTAGATTTTTAAAAGGTTTATTACATAGGCTTCTAATATAGCCTGGCTTTTGAATTCTCTTGTTTAGTCTTCGCTAGTCTTTATCTGTATTCTCTTAAGATGTCATTTCTTCTGGCTGTTTCCAAAGCTTTTAAAGACAGCAATGAGTGATTTGTAGGGTATTTTAAAAGAGAGCCTGTTTACTCTCTTCCACTAAGATAAGGTTGTCTTTAAGACTGTCACTTCCCACCTAATGCTGTTCAGGATTTCACCTTGGTCAGTCTGTTGTTTCTCTTATTGTCCTTAGCAAGTTCTTGTTCCTGGATAGTAGAAGCCAGTTTTTATAAAATTGAAGGTAACAAGATTGTAAGTTAAAATTTGGATGATATTTCATCATTGCAAAAACCTTATAAGTTTGGGGGGGGCTTATTAACTAATTTTGATGGGTCATGCCTTTCCAATCAAAAGTTGTACAAATGGATTGGCTGTGTGTATTTTTGCTGGCTCTGAATTAAGGTGCATTGTGCCAGCAACATGGTAGTCTCTATTTATCTGACATTCCAATCAACATAATTTTCAGATCAGAAATGTGGAATCAGATATATATCTTTTCAGAATCACTATTTGGACTTCAGTGCCACAGCTGATCCTCACTTCAATTAAGCAGTATTGTAAAAATATATATATTTTTAAATCTCCTAATACTGTAAGCACATAACCTCCCCTCCCTCCCCCCCCCCTCCACACACACACAATGGGTTTTTCCTCAATTTCCACAATGACTCTGGGAGGAACATTGGCCCTACCTCCAGGAGGTGACAACAGGGAATAGCCATGCGTGATTGCTTCTCCCTCCTCAATACCAAACCAGCCACTGCTCCAAGATGTTTTACCCCCCCCCCTTTTTTTTTTCCAATCTATGAACTTTGAGGTGCGCATTCAGTTTCTGAAATGTTGAAAGTGAAACAAATGTATAAGGTGAGATCTCTAGCTGCTGTAAGTCAGTTATACACTGTTTATATGCACAACTATACTGATTTACACTAGTGGAGGATCTGGTCTAAAATATTCAGTTTATATTCATAAAGGTTAAACTTTTATCATCACTTTTTGCAAATAATTGACAGTCATATTCTTTTTCTGGCAGAACCTCATGCAGGTTTTAAAATAGCTTTCAACATGTTTGATACTGATGGCAATGAGATGGTCGACAAAAAGGAGTTCTTAGTGGTATGTATATTAGATATTGCCCTTTGATCAGTTTCTGAGTATTTTGACATAATCTTGCTATCATTCTATTTTTATGTTTAAATTCTTTATGACAATGAGAGATTGCATAAAATGGTAAGTAACTGTAAATGTCAACTATTTATAATGGCGCATAGATGTACTGCATGCTGTGCTTTGAAGTTGAATTGCCATTTCCCTTCTACTCCTTTTGTTGTTGTTAATAAATTTATCAAATAAAATTCCTTTTGGGCTAATATTGCCACAGCTGTGATCAGCAGTTACTTGAGCTAGACACACTTTGGTGTAACAATGAGGGAGCTTGTGGCAGGATGTTCTCCAGGTGGCCCCTTGACTTTGTCGTTTATTTCCCCACTTGATCCAAAATAACCTGAATCTGTTGACTTTCATGACATGCTGCAAGGCCAATCTATTTTGGGGACCATTTGGAGAGGCTCTGAGGTGGAATTGAGATATTGCTGTGCTGTTTAGCCCCACCGTATCATTAAGGTCCGATTTCATCAAAAAGCATATTGATTTCAGGTGAAGACTTACAGTGAAGCACATGCTGAAGTGATTTGCTGAATTGGGCCCTTAGTGATTTTATTACACCTGGATGATGTTGGTGGCAAGGCTGACTGGGGTCTGAATAATTTGTATTTTTAAATAATGGCAGGGCACCTAGAGCTTTTGGATTAGGTGTTGTGACAGATATGACAATTTCCTGCAATATCATTGGGAGCTCTTACTGTATTAAGTTTATGTATCATTGTGGGCCAGGGATTGTATGTAATTCCATGGGGGAAAGTAACCACAGCCCTCCAGGAACTAAGAACAGTGGAGTGTGATGGGTACTCACTCAGGATATAACACATCCAGAGAGGGACCATGTCCTGGGGAGGCTCAGCTCTACTAGTTCACAGGGGCGGCAGGTTTGTATAATTATTGGTGGTTCCCAGAACAGGTCCAAGTCCCCCCCCCCCCCCAACAGGGGTGCTGGGGTGAGGGCTGCGGGGTGGGGCCGGGGATGAGGGGTTCCTGGTGCAGGAGGGGGCTCAGGGCTGGGGCAGAGGGTTGGGGTGCAAGGGGTGAGGGCTCTGGTTGGGGGTGCGGGCTCTGGGGTGGGGTGGGGCCGGGGATGAGTTTGGGGTGCAGGCAGGCTGCCCCCGGCTGAGGCCAGAGAGGAGCATTCCCCCCAGCCCTCTCCCCACCGGCAGCAGCGAGCTCCGGGGCAGGAGCCCCCTCTCCACTCCCGGCAGCACACTCACCTCACACCACTGTCACTGCACGTGCTCTTAGGGCCCCTCTCAGATCCAGGAATCCCCCTCGCCTCCCCTGTGGTGGGTGCAGGGGAGGGGCTGCCATCACGTGTGCGCCTCCTCCCCTGCTGCTGCCCCTCACTGTAGCCTCACTGGGGGTGGGGGATGGGGCTGCCCCTTGCCCAGCGTGGGGCAGGAGCGGTGACTGCGGGCAGGGGGGCCCCCTGTGCTGGTGGACAGTCCCGCTGGAAAAGCGAAGGGTCTGTCCGTCTGAGGCGTAAGGGCAGGGTCAGTCTGGGTCAGACCGGCCCTGGCACTAGTGGCCGCGGGTCACTGGGACCCTGCAGCGGCAGTTGATGCCAGGAGCTGGCATTGCGGAGTGCAGCGCAGAGCTGCAGGGGGCAGCCACCTGCTTGAGGCAGGGATGCTATGGGATCTGGGGGAGACGCGTGGGGGCAGCACGCTGGGGCCGGGATACCCTCGGGGGAGGTGGCAGGTGGGGCCTGAGGAGAGACCCGGTCCCATACATTGGTGGAGCCGGGGCCCCGGGCCCTGGATTTGCTGGAACGTGGGCACCACGGGCCCATATAACTCGCCATCCCTGCTGGTTCCACCGGATTCTCCAGAAGCCAAAGACAAAGGAAGGACTTTAGGTAATTAACCTGAGTTTAAGCTGACTCAGGGGCTTCATTATGTTCCGGAAAACAGACAGGGCCTTCTGTCCAAGAGAAGGTCCCCAATCCTTGGGGAAGGGTTGGAAGGACTGATGCCAACCAAGGGTGATCACTGTTAAGCTTAATAGCATGCATGTAGGGGTTTTTTTTTATTGTTTTAATATGTTTTCTCTGAAATGCTTTTTTACTTTACGACTAAATGGCTGACATGAGATGACTAGGCTTAGTCCCTGATTCTACCCTGGGTTTATCACTGTTCCCATGTGGAGTGCCTGTGCATAGTGTATTGCAGGATGAGGGTCTTCTTTGGCTCCGTATAATTTCTAGCAGGCAAAACCTCCACCATAATAACTGGCATAATTTGTGCTAGTCTCTGCTAAGCCAAAGTGTGAATGGATATATGGGCTGAAACAGTCTGTCATCTGTGAAGCACATTGGCAGGGATATGTAAAATATTGATTTTTGTTGAACCCTCACTGTTATACTACAATAGAGCCTCACAGTTACGGACACCTCGGGAATGGAGGTTGTCCGTAACTGAAGTGTTCGTAACTCTGAACGAAGCGCAGCTTGGGCTGCAGATCCAGCGGCTGACTCTCCAGCCCAGGCTTCAGCAGCAGCTGAGCTCCTTACTCAGCGCAGGCATGACTTTGCAAGCTTGTCCTTCTCCTGTGTGCGTGCGTGTGTGCGCGCGCGAGAGAGAGAGAGAGAGAGAGAGAGAGAGAAAAAAGAGTGTCCCCCTCTCGGTAGAGGGGGGAGTAAAAACAGCCCGTTCCCCTTCCAACTGGGGGAGGGTGGGTAAAAACAGCACATCTCCCTCCTGGCGGGGCAGGGGTGAAAGCAGCGCAGACCCCAGCCCTGCTCCTGCTCTGCTGGATCCAGCTGCCGTGGGCTGGCAGCCCCAGCGTCTTGCTGTAAATGGCTGCCCTGCACATGGGGGTGGGGACAGGCAGCCCAGATGTTCCTACCTTTAAGATGCAATACAGGCACAGTACAGTATTTGCTTTTTTTTTTTTTTGTCTCTACTTCTGACTGATTTGTTACTTCTGGTTTCACATGGTGTCCAGTTGACCGTTCAGTCTACAACTCTGGTGTCCGTATCTTCGAGGTACTACTGTAAATAAAGGAATTAAGTTGCTGTTGTCTCTTGCAAACAGAGTTCCCCTGCTGAAGAATCATTTTCCAAGACTCAAAAGTGCTGTTTATTCTAGCAAGAGTTTGGAATAAATTGTATTTAATAAATTGACTTCTGATATGTCTTCTTTGAACAGTAGAATGCTAACACATTGTGTAATGTGCTGAGTTCTCCCACTTTTGGCATTTGTCTCTGTTTCCTTCTTATGGGACTTTATGGGCTAGATTCTTCTCAATGCCAAGATCTGCACCTCCCCTCCTGTGACAAGCAGGCCATCAGGGAGTCAGTTTTAACTCTCTGATTCTCAAGCCATAGTGGCTCCAGCCCCAGCTCTGGTGTAAGCTTTAGGCCTTAACTGATGTAAACTGGCTATGAACCTTATGCACGCATAGCCCTGCTGAGAATTGGCAAAGTGTAGCAATGTTCTGACATAGTCCCTGTGTAGAAGTTGATGATGGGGAGAAGTTAGAGTTCAATAGTCAGTCCATCAGTATTGTACCGTGTGAGACCTCTGTCTTTCCCTCCCGTGGAGGAATTCTCAATTAGCCACTTGCAGTCATAGAATCATAGAATATCAGGGTTGGAAGGGACCTCAGGAGGTCATCTAGTCCAACCCCCTGCTCAAAGCAGGACCAATTCCCAACTAAATCATCCCAGCCAGGGCTTTGTCAAGCCGGGCCTTAAAAACCTCCAAGGAAGGAGACTCCACCACCTCCCTAGGTAACCCATTCCAGTGCTTCACCACCCTCCTAGTGAAATAGTGTTTCCTAATATCCAACATAGACCTCCCCCACTGCAACTTGAGACCATTGCTCCTTGTTCTGTCATCTGCCACCATTGAGAACAGCCGAGTTCCATCCTCTTTGGAACCCCCGTTCAGATAGTTGAAGGCTGCTATCAAATCCCCCCTCATTCTTCTCTTCTGGAGACTAAACAATCCCAGTTCCCTCAGCCTCTCCTCATAAGTCATGCGCTCCAGACCCCTAATAATTTTTGTTGCCCTCCGCTGGACGCTTTCCAATTTTTCCACATCCTTCTTGTAGTGTGGGGCCCAAAACTGGACACACTACTCCAGATGAGGCCTCACCAATGTCGAATAAAGGGGAACGATCACGTCCCTCGATCCGCTGGCAATGCCCCTACTTATACAGCCCAAAATGCCGTTAGCCTTCTTGGCAACAAGAGCACACTGTTGACTCATATCCAGCTTCTCGTCCACTGTGACCCCTAGGTCCTTTTCTGCAGAACTGCTACCTAGCCATTCGGTCCCTAGTCTGTAGCTGTGCATGGGATTCTTCCGTCCTAAGTGCAGGACTCTGCACTTGTCCTTGTTGAACCTCATCAGGTTTCTTTTGGCCCAATCCTCTAATTTGTCTAGGTCCCTCTGTATCCGATCCCTACCCTCTAGTGTATCTACCACGCCCCCTAGTTTAGTGTCATCGGCAAACTTGCTGAGAGTGCAGTCCACTCCATCCTCCAGATCATTAATAAAGATATTAAACAAAACCGGCCCCAGGACCGACCCTTGGGGCACTCCGCTTGAAACCGGCTGCCAACTAGACGTGGAGCCATTGATCACTACCCATTGAGCCCGACGATCTAGCCAGCTTTCTATCCACCTTACAGTCCATTCATCCAGCCCATACTTCTTTAACTTGGCAGCAAGAATACTGTGGGAGACCGTATCAAAAGCTTTGCTAAAGTCAAGGAATAACACATCCACTGCTTTCCCCTCATCCACAGAGCCAGTTATCTCATCATAGAAGGCAATTAGGTTAGTCAGGCACAACTTCCCCTTGGTGAATCCATGCTGACTGTTCCTGATCACTTTCCTCTCCTCTAAGTGTTTCATAATTGATTCCTTGAGGACCTGCTCCATGATTTTTCCAGGGACTGAGGTGAGGCTGACTGGCCTGTAGTTCCCCGGATCCTCCTTCTTCCCTTTTTTAAAGATGGGCACTACATTAGCCTTTTTCCAGTCATCCGGGACCTCCCCCGATCGCCATGAGTTTTCAAAAATAATGGCTAATGGCTCTGCAATCTCATCCGCCAACTCCTTTAGCACCCTCGGATGCAGCGCATCCGGCCCCATGGACTTGTGCACGTCCAGTTTTTCTAAATAGTCCCGAACCACTTCTTTCTCCACAGAGGGCTGGTCACCTTCTCCACATATTGTGCTGCCCAGTGCAGCAGTCTGGGAGCTGACCTTGTTTGTGAAGACAGAGGCAAAAAAAAAAAACTCAGGATGTGGCTCTTTTCTGTTACTCAAGCAATGAGTAGAATCTGGACTGCATATACAAATCTGGCTCTGGTGTTTTCCTTGATCTGAAAAAATAAATTATCTAGATTTAGAATGTGTATTGTGTTTTGTGTACGGGGGAAACATAACAGTCGACATATCAACAGCACCTATAGGGCATAAAATATTACAAACTTTTGAGAGACGCAATGCAAATCTTGGGCATAATTGGGCCCTGTATATGATACACTGTAAACTGTTTAAAAAGTGCTGAAAACCATGATATCACACTAATAGTAAGGTTTATTACACTTTATACAAGTCAGTTTAACTGTATAATTACTTTAATTATGTAGTGTATAGTATATGAGTGCCAACTATGTGGTATTTCAACCATCATATAACCAAATGAGTTACTTGTTACATTGTGTTGTAATAAAGACAGGTTATCAGTTTACTAAAACTGAAATTTTGACTTTTCATCTGAATTTGGAATAAGAAAATGTTTTGAAATCTCAAATTCTCCTGGGACGGGAACATTATTTTCCATGTAGGTTTAGTATAAATAAATTAAGGTTTTCACAGCAACATTAATTTGTCTAAATTATACATATAGTTTTGTGTAAATGACGGTATATATTTCATCAGTGTAAATAGTAAACCAAAATACTACATATCTTAAATGTGCAACATGGACTAGTTAACATTGCTATAGGAACACTTTTGCATTTCTTGGCTGTTTAGCCTATAAGTTCTGAAACATAATACTGCATTAATCTATGTTTTGCAGTTGACAATATCTAATATATGATTGACATAATATATAAATGGACTTCATAAAGATTTAGATAACCATGCATGGGTATTATGCTAATCCTTTTTAAGAGGTTTGATTATAAACATATTTGATTCTTCTTTTACTATGATTTTTGGCTCTATATTGTGATGGAAGTTGGAAGGTAATACAGATTTAAATGGAATTTAAATGGAAAAATACTATTTCACTCTTCTGGAACTGCTAAGTAGTTAATGATAAGTGATCTATTTTCTTGATTTACACATTCAGGTGATGAAATTAATGTAATTAATTTGTTGTACCCTGTGACCATAGAAACATTGTCCTTAAGATTAATTGTGCTATTACACAAGGGATCCAGATCTGATTTTTGATCTCAGATGCTTGTTTTGCAGGCTGTCAAAACAGAGAATAGTATAGAGGTGATTCTTTTTCTGTTGTTCGAAAGATTAAGGGATTTGTGCTGCTACTTTGGCCACTGCTGGTTGAGCTTGAGAGCTTCACTCCTGCTCCTTAGTCTTGGGGCACAGTAGCATTGCAACACTGTTAGCTATAGCTTGTCAATAGAATAGACCCAGTAGAATGACCAGATAACTCTTGGTCATGAGCCAGGAGTTATGCTCTGTTTACCAGAAGTAATTATTTCATGGGTAGGAGTAAGAGACACAGATGTGACTTTTCATAGAATTATAGAAATTGTAGATAGGAAAAAACCCATTAGGTCATCTGGTCCATCACTTTGGGTTTGTAGCATTATTCCCAACAGTGTATTCTCCAGAATTTGTCTCGTCCAGTTTCAAATACTAAAACGATGAGAATGATGAGAATGATGTAAAACTCTGAGGACCCTGAGGCCCTTGCTCTAAAATATGTGTTCCCTAAGAGTGCTGTTTACTTTGTATTTTATTTAAAAACAAACAATTATTTTTGCCTTTTCATATGGAGGAGAAGGGGGTCAGGAGAGCTGGAGATTAGAAGGTGAGAGTCTGAGTATAAGGTAGTACAGTTTTGGAACATTTATCTATCCCTGGTCATATAAAATGATAATTCTGTTAAAACTATATTTAATAGCTAAACTTTTTACAGCATGTGTATGTATGTATACAGCTCTGTGTATGTAGACATATTGACACACGGGCAATTCTGCACTGTTTGTTACGTGCATAGTAGCTCTGTTTCTGAATCAGAAGATAAAATTGGCTTGTTTTGCAGCTTCAAGAGATATTTAGAAAGAAAAATGAGAAAAGAGAAAGAAAAGGAGATGAAGAGAAACGTATAATGTTGGTAAGTAAAATTAGAATAATTGTAGGTTTGTGGTTCTTGAATTTTTTTATGTAGCTCAAAAGTGTGGTTATATTTATTAATTAAGAAGAATATTTATTTAATGTTACTAATCACTTTTGAGATTTCTGAGCAACTCCAGGTACCATATCGAATCACATAACTCCTTACAATATAAAGGGTCAATTTGATTCTAAGCCTGTTTATTGAGAGGAGAATAATAAGTACTCCTGGGGGAATTCTGCACCAAAAATTAAAACAATCTATGCACAATATTTTAAAATTCTGCAGAATTCTGCATATTTTATTTGTCAAAATAACACAATATAATCACACCAGTTTCAATTAGTTTAGTAATTTATTTCAAAATACATGTGGGCAGGTATGTCTGTAACAATATGGAAAAAAAAGATTCAGGAAATGTTTTTTGACAAATAGAATCCTTAGTAGGCATATTAATTGCTGGGAAAGAGCCCGGCTGTGGGTGAGAGAAATATATTTGGGGGTTTTGGGGGAGGGGAATTGTCATTGAGCCTCCCCCATGCAGACCCTGGTTGACCCCTAGCCTCTCTCATTCAGTCAGGCACATCTGCCTCTGTCCCCATGTGTGCCTCCACCCCCACTCAGCCATCCCATCTCCCCCCCCTTGTCCCCATGTGTCCCTGCACCCTCACTCCCCATTCAGCTCCCACCCCAGTATGCTCCCCACTAGTCCTTCTGAATCCCACACACACACACCCCAGCAGCTCGATGTGACCTACAGTGCCTATTCCCCCCCCCCCATATCCCTGACCTCCTGACCCAGCCTCACAGGCAGGGTGCTGTGAGGAACACAGCCTCGTCTCTTCCCTATCCACAGCTGGGGCTGTTCCTGCCCAGAAGTGGCTGCTCTCTATTTTGGTGCCACAGCAGCCCCTGTTGGGTGAAAGGCGTATCTGCAGCACCTCTCCAGCAGAATATATTTTCTGAAGCGAAAAAAAAGTTCTGCATGGGAATGAATTCTGCACATGTGCAGTGGCGCAGAATTCCCCCAGGAATAAATAGGATCATTTTGGACCTAAAAGCGAACTACAAAGTTCCTGAAAAAATAAATGTTGTAAGATCCCCAAAGAGGAAAAATATACATAGCTGTTATTTTAAAATACAATTACAGTAGCATTTTATTTTATTTTTTAAATCAATAATTTACTCTGAATCTAAGAAGTCTAGTAGACTTTCTAATGTAGTCTTCTACCATAATGAGAGTGAATTACCTCACTACCATCTTAAATGTAAGTTGAAAGACTCCCTTCATGCTGATCTTCCTTTCTCTCTCCCTCATAATTTTCTCAGAAATGTTCATATGGACTTACTATTTTCATACTTAATTTCAGCCCAAATCCTTTGACACCTTTGAAGAAATGTGCTTCATAAATTAAAAGATAAGCAAACTAAGATTTTGTACTCAGACTGAAATCTTTGTATTGAAGCACCTTATTTTCATTGTTCTTGTGAACAAGGTTTATTGAAAGATCACTGAATATGGTTCACCAGTGAGATCACCGGTTAAACATGTATATGTATGTCTGAAAATCTTCCCTCTGGGTGAGTTAAAAATGCCACAAAAATTAAGTACTGTGCATGACCACTACATTTTTTCAATTGATGATAACTATTTGTGAAACATATGTCTTCATTTCAAATGAACTTGTTCTTACTGAAGACTACAGGTCAAATCTTGGGGTTTACTTTTATGTATGTGAAAGGCCAAGGAGTAGTGTAAAAGTTGTGGTTTGGCTGCATTAGGTGAGGCAGCAGCAGGGGCTTATGTCCCTGTAATCTCAGTGGTAGGTCTCTACCAATCCTGCTTCGGAAAATGGGTGGATTCATGCACTGTGCAAATCGATTGGGCCAAAACCCCACATTGTAGGTACCACTTGGATATATCTGCTTCTTATCCCTATGGCTACCATTATGGGTACCTGGCCACTTGGGGATATAGATTCTAGCCCTCAGCTCAACAACTGTTTTGTGTACAGCAAAATCCTTTTATTTATTTATTTATTTATTTATTTATTTATTTGAATTTTAAAAGCATAACATAAAAGCATATTTATCTGGGGCTGTCTGTGTGCTCTCTTCCCAGAGGCTGGCCCCCAAACCACAAGAAACTTGAACGTTAGGAGCTACCACATTTTTGAATAACCCAAGCACAGAAAAGAATATTTGTTCACCCTAAGGGACACAACTTTTTTCACATTGGCAAACATTTTTAATTGCTCAGTTAATTTTATTGACATGTTTAGGCCAAGTCTAAGCAAAAGAAACTTCATCCTAGAAGGAAAACTTTTGAGAATATTACAGAGACAAAATAGGGGGGTAGAATAGCATATTTCTTGTAACTTAAATTTATCATGGTTGCAATGTACTCAGCTCTATACTTTTTTCTGTTTTAAGAGTCTTAAAAACAAGATGTAAAAAAAGAAAACCATTTGCTTTCCGTCATTTAAAAAAAATACCAACATTTCTAGTAACATGTAAGATAAAGACTTGCCTGTCCTAACCTACTGTGTTGTCTTCTTTCTCTTTCTTTTTGGTTTCATTCTGAAATGTGGTACTTCACTTCACCATTTTTGCTGTATGTCAGCGCCTTCAACTCTATGGATATCATACTTCTACTAACAGTGTATGTACTCTAAATATTTTCTGTGTATATAGTTTTCACCAGTGAGATGGAATCATTTGTTATAACAATTGGCTCTTTATCAAGTAAATGAATTTTACTAGTATAGGGTCTTATTCAGTCAAAAGTATTCTCTGTCTTCAGGGCCATAGAAGGCTGCAGATGCTTGCTACAGGCATAGAGTAACAGGCTGGCCCATCCAGAGGAGAAATGGATGCCTCTGGATAGGTAAAAAGGAGAAAAAGAGCTGGTCTGTATTAAGGAGTTGTAGACCTACTCTGGGTGGGGTGGTGAACCCATTTAAATAAAGTCCCCCAACAACAATTAATAATAAAAATTCTGTCCCCTTTCATGGGACATAACAGTAGAGCCTTCAGTAATAACCATGTTCCTAGGGTTCAGTCAGTTTCCCAGCATCTTATCCTAATAGGGCTTAGGGGAAGAGAAGGTCTCAACCATTTTTTTCTTGCACTGTTTGTTCATAAAATAAAACAAAACTACTTCAGAGTAGGATGAGAACAGGGGCTGTTGGTAGAGAGCCCAAGATGAGGACAGACTTTATTACACTTGATTACTCTTTGGGCAGAGGGTGGAAGGAATTTTGAGATTGATGAACTCTGTCCTTTGACCTTTCAGAGTAGAGCAGATTTAGACTCCTTTAAAAGGTCCCCCCTGGCTGCCTACCATAAAAAAGCCTCAGTCTTCATGGTTATATGGGGAGGAATTCATTCTTTTGAGCCAGATTAGCATGATAATTAGGCTGGATGGAGTTTGTGACTACATTTATAGAAAAGGGGCTAGGATTTGAAGTTGTATATACAGTTCTGTTTCCCATGACTTTTGTAGCTGTGCAGCATTAACAAGAATAAAAAATGGTAAGAACTTTTTTATCCCTGAACTGAACACATGCAGTGCCATTTTTATATAGTACTGTTTCTGATCATGCCTACATTTTAACTCTGTCACTTTGTCTTTCATACAATTGTGCCCAGGTAAGGCAGCACAGACATGTTAAATACATACCTGTTCAATAAGATGATAGTAAGGCAAAAAGTATGCACTATAGTCTTGACTTGAAGTCTATTGAAGCCTTTCTGTTGACTTTAGTGTGCTTTGGATCATGCCCTATGTCAGCGTGAAAGACTTAATGCTTCATATCTCTATATTTCCTTCCTTTTATAGTTTAATAAAACTTACCTTTAAGCATTTCTAAATTTATAATAATTTTCTGACTCTAGTAAAAAAAAAATCTATTTTTATACTCACATTTAGAAAAATAAATCAGCGCAGTGGGGGTTTTAAATTGTTTTAAATAAAAGAAATGGGTGGTACTAATGGTGAATTACATCTATTAGCATGCTATTGAATGTGGACCTGGAATTGGAATAATGAACACTTTTATATTTCTATCATTGAAAGCCCAAACTCTGAGGTCCTGAGCACCCTCAGCTTCCATTGAAATCTGGGGCAATTGAGTGTACTCAGAACTTCATAGTATCAAGCTCTGAAGGCTACATCTTACATAAGATGCATCTATAAATGGGTCTGAGTAATTTGATTATTTCTGTCTTTTCATATTATACATGATATTTCTCTGGAGCTAAGCTGGTGCATGCTGTGAATGTGTATTAAGACTAGTACAGCATGAGTTGCATGTGGGTTTTGATTAGCTGAATGCAATCTTATTATTGGTTATTATAAAAGTAACATGTAGAAAAATAAAATGTGCATGCTTCAGAAATACTAACTTCATCAGTAATAATCAGTTTTTGTCAGATAAATAAAGTACATCACCAATAAGACAGGTAATTCAATGAATAATTATGTAATAGTATGTGTATCTAAATAAAGGATGAGGTGGTCAAAAATATATGTAACTTCTTGAGGCAGTGATTTATGTTGAACATTTTTTTTTTACTTATTTGGCATATTTTGTCTATATTTTATGGTTTAAGAAGAGATATTCTTGTCTAACTTTTTAGTTAATTTTGAAAAAATGAAGTTTCATTGACTAAAATATACATAATCAACATGATGCATCAGCAGTTGGATCAAAACCAGTTTATCTCTATTTAGATAAAGAGCTTCATAACATGATGTTAAATGTGAAATGAAAAGGTTAGGCATACTAACTGTATTCAGTTTTTATCTTTTGTTCAGACTTTTAATGAATGTTAGCTACAAAATATATTATAATGCACCTAACCTTATACTGGTCAGAATAGTATACAGTTGTTACTTGCAGCATATTAAAAATTGTAGAAAATTAATTTTGGTTTGTAGAGGTCCAGTATATTGTATTTAATATTGGGTGACTCTCTTATGGATCTTTCTGGAAGCTCCCCAGAATGAGATTCCATACTTCAGATGAGAGAATTCTTCCAAAGTCGTGTGATAGACTACAGTAACTCCTCACTTAAAGTCGTCCCGGTTAACGTTGTTTTGTTGTTACGTTGCTGATCAACTAGAGAAAATGCTCATTTAAAATTGCGCAATGCTCCCTTATAACGTTGTTTGGCAGCCGCCTGCTTTGTCCACTGCTTGCAGGAAGAGCAGCTCATTGGAGCTAGCTGGTGGGGGCTTGGCACCAGGGTGGACTGGCAGCCCCCCATCAGCTCCCCTAAGTTCCAGCAGACTATCAATTTCCAGGCAGTTTAGCTCACCGGCCCCCCACTGCCATGTGCTGCTCCTGCCCTCTGCCTTGGAGCTGCTCCCAGGAGCCTCCTGCTTGCTGTGCAGAGTGGGAGAAAGAGGGGTGCTAATGTCAGGGTGTCACCCTCCCCTGCTCCTGTCCCCCTCAACCTTATCTCCACAGGACGGAGGGAGCTTGCTGGCAGCAGCTGCAGTCTCAACTTGCTGATCTACTTAAAAAGGCAATGTACTTAGAGTGGGGTCAGCGTCCTTAAAGGGGCAATGCGAGTCTCTCTCTCACACACACGGTGCGTGTCTCTGTCTCTCTCTGCCATGCTGTCTCCCCTCCCTCCATTTGTGCTGCCTTGTAGAGTGTGAGGCTACATTAACAACAATGTGTTAACGCTTGAGGGCTCAGCCGAGTGCTAGTTCATCATTTAGCAGTAAGGCATTCCCTGGGAAATATCCCACCCCCTTCCACCCTCTGACTTCACCACCTCAACCAAGCTTCACAATCATCACTGCTGTGTACAGTATTAAATTGTTTGTTTAAAACTTATACTGTGTATATGTGTGTGTATATATATAAAATATAGTCTCTTGTCTGGCGAAAAAAATTTCCCTGCAACCTAACCCCCCCCCATTTATATTAATTCTTATGGGGAAATTGGATTTGCTTAACATCATTTCGCTTAAAGTAGCATTTTTCAGGAATATAACTACAAAATTAAGCGAGGAGTTACTGTATCTTCAGACCTATGGTATGTAAGACTTTGGTAATTACAGAGTTTGTATGGCGTGGGAACAGTATATTTATCTTTTTAATATATGGTCCAAATCAACCAAAGCGTTAATGTTCTATTGGCTAAAAATCTCTTGTCATACAATATAATTTTAGATGTTTGTTTTCTCATACATTATATATATAAGTGCCAGATTTAAGTAAGCTTATTTTAAAAAGGAGTTAAAAATTATTTGACAAAATTTAAGTTTGTAATGACTCTCTGCTTTGACTTTATTAGAAAGCACAAAATGAATATCTTGTTCATTTTTGTCTTACACTCGTTTATAAAAATTTAGTAATTTTCAGAGAAATTAAACAATATACAAGGTTGGCATCTCAACTAATTTAAGTCTTTGTCCTGCATGCCACTACATGCAAAAG
Source organism: Emys orbicularis (assembly GCF_028017835.1). Taxonomy (NCBI): domain Eukaryota; kingdom Metazoa; phylum Chordata; order Testudines; family Emydidae; genus Emys; species Emys orbicularis. Next base: position 88,560,479 of record NC_088687.1, on the reverse strand, counting down.
CAAAATACCTTATTTCTAAGCATATAATTAAAGATATTTCTCTTCAGGCAAAAATATTGTGAACTACAATAAGCAGAAATACTTCACCTAAGAGATCTCTGTGAATTTTTTTCTCTGTTCTTTTTCAGTAAGATGACACGTTAGCTTGGTGTCAAAACATTGTTATTGCTCTTTACTATTAAGAGAAAGTATATTTCAGAATACATTTCTGATTTTTGATTCATCTTCAGGCAAATAATAATTAAATGACAGCCCCATGAGCATGGATTACACTGATAAGACATACTTAAATGATGTCTTCAGTCATGTAACCATATTTTACTACTGGCTAGATTGGGAAGGTGAGTGCCGTGGAGGCTGCATATGTTAGCTGAGGAAATATTGTGCTAACAGAGAATTGAGAATAATATTTCAAGAGAGATTTTTCCTAAAATATAAATTGTAAGGTCTCCTTTCTAAATTTTCAACTGTTTAAATTTTCTTAGTACATATGACGTTGAATGTGTGGAAAATCAAAAATAAGCCCTGCAGAATACTCCTCACAACATCTATGTAGCTTTATAGATATGCTAAAAATCCTAAAAGGAATCCCACGGGATTCTGCGAAGTGTACAATGGGGCAGAGTATTCTGTAGTTTATGAGAGTGTAAGACCTTTAATAGCAACAATTTATGCTGATTTTAAAAAACAAAAGTAAGGATATTTTTCCCACTTGTAATTGGAAGATTGAATTTAGTTCCCAGTCTTTGTCTCTTCTGCCAGACTGACAGGAGTTGGGAGCACTGAAGGTAGGGAATCAGGCCTAGACTAATGGGGGAAAGGGCATGGGAGGAAGTGCAACAGAACATTCAACAGTGATAACAGTAACCAAGTTAGAAGAAGCCTTGACTGCCTCCAATATCACCTTAGCTAGTTCTCCTTAGCCAGAAAGATGGAAGCTGTCATGTTGGACCTCCAAGGGTGGTTGTAAAGTGCGGAAGGGGGCAAAATGTAAGAGGTGTAGTGTCTCAGGCCTCTAAAATAGTTGCAGAGCACCTCCATGGCAAAAAGATATGGCTTACAGTTCTTTCAAACAGAGCACATGATAAATTTGATCAGTGGACACCCACAATCAGGTTTTCTTGCTGTATATCCTGCAACTAGAACTTGGTCTCAGTGGACCTGATTCTTATTTTCCTTAACACTACTAGGATGGATCTTTTGTTGGAATTAAATTATTTGTAACTATTTAGATAGTGCTATTGGTGCATGTCATGCTTTGATAAATCAGAAAACAAGCTCCCTATCACAAGCAGCCTAATCTATTTATATATTAATATGTTGACAAAATGATGAAATTACTAATAATATCAGCTTGCCAATACATTTTCACTTTACATATACTCCAGAATGTTTCTGTTTATAGTAGGGCTATCAAATGATTAAAAAAATAATCGCAAATAATCGTGAGATTAAAAAAAATAGTCACAATTAATCACAGTTTTAATTGCATTGCTAAACAATAATAGAATACCAATTTAAATTTATTATAAATATTTGTGGATGTTTTTCTACATTTTCAAATATATTGATTTCAGTTACAACACAGAATACAAGGTGTACAGTGCTCACTTTATATTACTATTTTTGATTACAAATATTTGCACTGTAAACAAGATTTTTAAAAGCGCAATCTACAAGTCGAAGCGTGAAGGGGCATACAAATGTTTAGCATATCTGGCATGTAAATACCTTGCAACGCCAGCTACAACAGTGCCATGCAAATGCCTGTTCTCACTTTCAGGTGACATTGTAAATAAGAAGCTGGTAGCATTATTTCCTGTAAATGTAAACAACTTGTTTGTCTTAGTAATTGGCTGAACAAGAAATAGGACCGAGCAGACTTGTAGGCTCTAAAACTTTACATTTTTTTGTTTTTGAGTGCAGTTATGTGAAAAAAATAATTCTACAGTTGTAAGTTTCACTTTCACTATAAAGAGATTGCACTACAGTGCTTGTATGAGGTGAATTGAAAAATACTTTTAAAAATCTTTTTTACTGTACAAATATTTGTATTAAAAATAATATCAAGTGAGCGTGGTACATTTGGTATTCTGTGTTGTAATTGAAATCAATATATCTGAAATGTAGAAAAACATCAAAAATATTTATAATACATTTAAATTGGTATTTTATTATTGTTTAGCAGTGCAATTAAAACTGATTAATTGCGACTATTTTTTTAATCTAGTTAATTTGTTTTGCATTAATCGCTTAAGTTTTGTAAAGCCCACATTATGACTAATAAGGAAATAGATATCGATACTATTACCCTTTTGAAAATGTCTTGGGTTTACAAGGAGTGTGATATAATACTTTTCTTTGTTCAGGAAAAAAAACCCAAAGGTAAACTCATGCAGTTTTCTTCTTTTTGAAGATTAGTTAGAAAAGATTTTAAAGTGTATAAGTTGTTGTTCTTTATGATTGTTCTGTGGTTTTCAAACAGTTGTGCTTCTTGAAACTTCTACAGGTACTTAAGACAGATGGAAAGGACCTTGTTCCCAGAAGCTATTGGGATACATTGAGACGTAGCACAAGCCAAGCTCTCTTTTCGGACCTTGCAGAGGTATAATAAAACCTCTGTCTTGTCCATGAACAAATTGCCATTTTATTTATTTCCTTTTGTATTTTAATGTTTTCCCCATTGTTGTGGATCTTACTTCCTTTCTTTTTAAAATAGTTCTTTTAAAAACAGTGTTTATGGAAAGTTGTCATATGAAATTAATGTGGCTGAATACAGTGGGGGAGGGATAGCTCAGTGGTTTGAGCATTGGCCTGCTAAACCCAGGGTTGTGAGTTCAGTCTTTGAGGGGGCCACTTAGGGATCTGGGGCAAAATCAGTACTTGGTCCTGTTAGTGAAGGCAGGGGCCTGGACTCGATGACCTTTCCCTTCCAGTTCTAGGAGATAGGATATCTCCATTTATTTATTTATTTTTATTTATTAGTGGCATTACTTGAAGTTGTCATTTCTAGTCAGCTAGCATTCTCTTTTGCAAGATTTGGAAGATCAAGTCCTATCACTATAGCCTTGATGTTAGGATATTTATCTAATATTAATTTTAAAAAAACCTGATTTCTATATAACTGAAAAATTAGGAACCCTTTTTCAATTAGGGCTTGATCCTGTGAGGTGATGACTTTAATGAGAGTAGAGAGCACTCAGCATCTCTCATGAGGTATCCAAGGCTTTGTGGGTTCAGGCCTTTAACTTGCTTTAAAACATAGGTTAGCCAAGTTTATTTTTACAGAAGGTCATGGTCAGCAATATTATGTATGCCTTTGCTAAAGATTCTTTTTAATTTATTGTATTGAAAAGAGTGATGTTTCAGGCAGTTAAAACAATTGAATACATTAATCTCAGTCTTTATCTTTAGATATTGCACGATCATTGTGAAAGACTAGCAATATCTCTATTCCATCAAAAATGAATGTATGCAGGTATCTAAATTATAATAAAAATAAAAAACTTATTTCATTATTCATTCAAAAAGTTGAATAAACAGAATGTGTATATGTCTTTGTATTGATAATTTAAAAGAGAGGCTAAAGGCCAGATCCTCCAAACTGGCATTTCTGTGCCCAGCTACAGTGTGAAGGAGGTTGCTGTACATTGGGCCAGGCTGGTCATGGCCCCAAGCATTGGCCACCTGTAGCAGCTCCCCAGTAACACCTCTATCTCAAGCCATGCAAATCACACCAGGGACAGTAATGAGGGAAGCGTAGGAGCTGCTTTACCAGTCTTATGTCACCTGAGGATTCTCCCATACTGAGGGTATCTCCAGTCAGCTGGATTAGCTTGAAGTACAGCAAAGCTGGAGACAGATTGTCTTTACATCTGTTGTACTTACGTGAGCAAAATTAACACTTAGATGTACAATATTTTAAGATTAGTATTCTTTAGAAGCCTTTTTAATGTGAACCTGTCCAGTAGGCAATTAGGCATATCATTAAAGGTGCATTACACTGACATCTGTAGACTGCAATAATTAAAACTTACCAGCATCTAGTTTTGGCATTCGTTTAATTCTTCCATGAACATTTGCATAAACTCTCTCAGCTAACATGCAAATCACTGAATACAAATTGAATATCCTTGTTTCAGAGTAGCAGCCGTGTTAGTCTGTATCCTCAAAAATAACAGGAGTACTTGTGGCACCTTAGAGACTAACAAATTTATTAGAGCATAAGCTTTCGTGGGCTACAACCCACTTCTTCGGATATCCTTGGTTAGCTTCTCAGAGTATTTCCCGCTACTCATTAGAATCGCATCTTTCTTGCTTGTTTTAAACTTGAGCTTGCTAGCTTTCGTCCATATCTTTCTCTCTCACAGACTCTCTTAACATCTGGATGATACCATGGACTTTTGTGCTGAAAAAGTGACATAAAGCGAGGTGACATTGGAGTCTGCGCTGTCTTACTTCTTCAGGTGTTACTGTGTAGACTGAAAAGGAGATTAGAAAAGATTTGTTCTTGTCAGACTCCACAAAAGAGGTCTCTTTAGGAAGAGTAGTTGCCCATCCTGACTCTCTGGTATCTTTCTGAGAGGAATGAGTGAAGCTAGGTAGTTCTACAGCCCACACCCAATAGGTCAGTGGAGTTGAATGCTGCTGAGCTCAGCTTGTGGATTCATTCTGAATGGATATTGGAAATTACTGAAGTTGCTAGAGCATTTGAAAAATATAGGACTGTGGAGAGATGTCTCTATCAACATAGAATATAACATACATATTTTGTACTCACTGTAGAAGACTCCCATTGACATCAGTGATTTTAGATCATAGAATCATAGAAGATTAGGGTTGGAAGAGACCTCAAGAGGTCATCTAGTCCAACCCCCTGCTCAAAGCAGGACCAACACCAACTAAATCATCCCAGCCAGGGCTTTGTTAAGCCAGGCCTTAAAAACTTCCAAGGATGGAGATTTCACCACCTACCTAGGTAACCCATTCCAGTGCTTCACCACTCTCCTAGTGAAAAAGTTTTTCCTAATATCCAACCTAAACCTCCCCCACTGCAACTTGAGACCATTGCTGCTTGTTCTGTCATCTGGTACCACTGAGAACAGCCTAGCTCCATCCTCTTTGGAAACCCCCTTCAGGTAGTTGAAGGCTGCTATCAAATCCCCCATCACTCTTCTCTTCTACAGACTCAATAAGCCCAGTTCACTCAGCCTCTCCTCGTAAGTCATGTGCCCCAGCCCCCGGATCATTTTCTTGTTGCCCTCCGCTGGACTCTCTCCAGTTTGTCCACATCCTTTCTGTAATGGGAGGGGGGGCCCACAAAACTGGACGCAATACTCCAGATGTGGCCTCACCAGTGCCAAATAGAGGGGAATAATCACTTCCCTTGATCTGCTGGCAATGCTCATACTAATGCAGCCCAATATGCCGTTAGCCTTCTTGGCAACAAGGGCACACTGTTGACTCATATCCAGCTTCTCATCCACTGTAATCCCCAGGTCCTTTTCTGCAGAACTGCCACTTAGCCAGTTGGTCCCTAGCCTGTAGAAGTGCATGGGATTCTTCCGTTCTAAGTGCAGGACTCTGTGCTTGTCCTTGTTGAACTCATCAGATTTCTTTTGGCCCAATCCTCCAATTTGTCTAGGTCACACTGGACCCTATCCCTACCCTCCAGCATATCTACCTCTCCCCCCAGCTTAATGTCATCCGCAAACTTGCTGAGGGTACAATCCATCCCATCATCCAGATCAGAGGTAGGCAAACTTTTTGGACCAAGGGCCACATCTGGGTATGGAAATTGTATGGTGGGCCATGAATGCTCACGAAATTGGGGTTGGGGTTCAGGAGGGGGTGAAGGCTCTTGCTGGGCGTGCGGGTTCTGGGGTAGGGCCAGAAAAGAGGAGTTCAGGGTGTGGGAGGAGGTTCCGGGCTGGGGCAGGGCGTTGGTGAGGGCTCTGGCTGGAAGTGCGGGCTCTGGGGTGGGGCTGGGGATGAGGGATTTGGGGTGTAGCAGGGTGCTCCGGGCTGGGACTGAGGGGTTCCGAGGGCAGGAGGGGGTCAGGGGTGCAGGCTCTGGGCGGCGCTTACCTCAAGCAGCTCCCGGAAGCAGCAGCATGTCCCCCTCCCACTCCTACGCGGAGGCGCGACCAGGTGGCTCTGCGTGCTGCCCCATCCGCAGGCGCCACCCCTGCAATTCTCATTGGCTGCAGTTCCCGGCCAGTGGGAGCTGCGGGGGCGGCGACTGCAGACAGGGCAGCGCGTGGAGCCCCGTGGCTGCCCCTAAACGTAGGAGCCAGAGGGGGGACATGCCGCTGCTTCCGGGAGCCACGGCACACATGCACGGAGCAGCCCCCAACCCTGATCCCCAGCTGGAGCATGGGAGCGGGACAAGCCCCAGACCCCACTCCCCAGCGGGAGTTGAGGGCCGCATTAAATCGACTGGAGGGCTTGATGTGGCCCACGGGCCATAGTTTGCCCACCCCCAATCTAGATCATTAATGAAGATTTTGAACAAAACCGGACTCAGGACCGACCTTGGGGCACTCCGCTTGATACCAGCTACCAACTAGATGTAGCCAGCTTTCTATCCACCTTATAGTCCATTCATCCAATTCATACTTTTTTTAATTGCTGGCAAGAATATTGTATTAAAAGCTTTGCTAAAGTCAAGATATATCACGTCCACCGCTTTCCCCATATCCACAGAGCCAGTTATCTCATCATAGAAGGCCATACTGCCTTTCATTCAAGGATCTGAAGTCTCTTTACAAAGATGAATACATGTAATTATCCCCATTTTAAGGATGGAGGCAGAGAGGACTAACAAGACTTTGTCCATGGGTGCAAAATTCATTGAAGAGCTGCAAATAGAACTCCTATTTCCTAGTTATATGACTGATATATGTTGTCTGCCTTTATGCTTCTGTTTATATTAGGTATCTTAGAACTAGTGTAAAATATCTCTTAACAAAAACAGATAAGCCAAACATTCATTCTCATTGAAAAGATTTTAAATAAATTAGATCAGAACAGAGTTTGATATCTTATTACTTGAAAATAAATTGTGTTCTTTTGTTGCTTTGTTTCCTGTTATAAAACAGAATTCATTTTACTTTGAACAATATCATCAAATTGATAAAGCCATTATTTTAGGCTCACCACTTATATTAAGTTATATAATGCTATTAAGACACAAGGGACAATGATACAGTTTTCAGTGACTCGAGACGCTGTGTAAAAGCATACTGAGGGTTTTTTATTATTTTTTTCATTCAGTGAGATTGACCAAGTGGAAATAGTAGAAAGACTTCTAGTTTTGTGTTTTGTTTTTTAACTAATATGCTAGTACTCACAGTTCTTTAGATATGGATGAATGCCACCTGAATCTAACACGGTTATTAAAAAATTTTACAGGATGAAAGACTAACTTACAGTCTGATATCTGTTCAGTGTGCTCGAGGGAAACTGCTTGAATGTACTTAGAAGGTTAATTGTTTAAAAGATGTAGAAAATCAATGTCTCTCTATTTCAGTGCATTATGCCCTGTAGTGGTGGACAACAGAGTATTAAAGGACAAATAGTCAGTGATTATTGTTCTCCAGTTAATCAGTTCATTTCAGGAGTAAAGCTATCTTAATTGAAAGATATAAAATGTCTTTCTACAGATATATATTATGCCATCATATTTCTCCCTGGAGAAGAATAAAGGAATAAAGAGGAGAATAGTTAGAGTTTGTGAAATTTGAAAATCCTAAACAGATTTTATTAAACTACTAAAGGTATCTCTCCTATTCCTTTAGTTCTTGTATGATGAAAGGAAAGAGTTTTTTTTTGTTACTACTTGTTCTTCCTTTTTTGTTCTTCGGTATCTTTTCTTCAGTGATTAATAAGTACTACTAGTACATATGAAACATTAATTTTCACAATACAATAGGAAAATTTTGAAAACATTCAAACTTGAATACAGTATATCATAAAGGATTTGGACAATGTGGATATTAAATCATTTTTGTTATCAATACACTGTGCAGCTGAGTAAATGCATTTTAATGTTATTTTGCTATTGCAGTTTGTCTCTTCATAATGAACCAAGATTCACATATCTGAGTAGTGTCAGTAGTGCTGACTCATAGGTTATTCTTATGTGTAGTTTTAGGGCCAGGTCTTAGCTTCAGTAGACTTATGCCAACTGAGGATCAGCTTCTGCTGCAGAAATTTTAATAAACCAACTCTGAAATACTTGTGATTTTCACATCCTTGCCATCCTTTGGTAAATATTTTTTTCTTTCATTGACAAATCCAATCAGACTAGGCCCTATATTCATAATTAGCAAATTTAACTCCTACATCTTTACTTTCTCTTTGCGTTTCCAAATCACTGTGCGCGTTTTACATAAGAAAAGCAGCTGTATCTCTTTCCTCATTGATCTCTCAAGTATTTATGTACATTTAGGACTTCTTAAATAATAGTTCCATTGATGATCATCATATCCAACCTCCTCTTTTCTCATTCCCTCAGATAGGATAGGGAGCGCTCTTTATGTTTCCATTTAATTGTTATTGCTGATAACTTCTTTAAAAAAATGTAGTCTATTATTTAAACTTTTTCTAAATAAGTAGCCATTGTGACATAGCATATTCACTTGCTTCCATTCATTTTATTGTTATTTATCCAGAAAATCTGACTAATTTCCTAATCTCCATGCCTTGGTTTATTTCAGCAGATTGGTTATACTCTGCCTCTATAGCTGCTATTATATAAATTTCATAAAAATAAAAGGGGAATCTGGTATTTGTCTTTACTGGAATTTATCAGGGCATATATGTGCATTTCAAGGTAAGATTCTTCGTACACATAATCAGCGTTCCTGTTTCTAAGCATAGTGCTATTTATCATTTTACACTTTCAAAATCTTGTTCAGACATTTGGCCCAGTGCTGCTCCCAAAGAAGTCAATAGCAACATTCTCACAAATTACTACTCTGAACATCCTTTACTGGGGATGTGTTATTTCTAAGAATAGGTATCTTTTGAGGACACTTGTTTCTGGAGAAAGGGAATTTATTTATCTGAAGATTTTCTCTGGAGATTTTCATGAAGTCCTGTATCAAGTCCAATAAATTGGGATAAAACTAAAGCAATACCACTCAAGATGTGTGGCCTGATTGCTTCATTTAAGGGTTGTTTCTAAATTTCTTATAAATCACTTAACTTCTTCATTAATCAGATAGTGACCGGGGTTTCAAAAAAATCTCTTATGCCCTGATCCCAGAAGCTGTGTTCTGCCAGCAGATCTCATACAGAGCCCCAGTGATTTCAAGGAAACACTGCCCATGTTGAATATGTTGAAGGATCAGGGCCTCATTCTACTGAATTGTTATATCCAGTTCTTAAAATACTCTTTCATTATAACAAGGTATGAAAGAGAAAAATGAACACACACATACACAGGTAAATGCAACAAATACTAGTTATATAAAAAATGTGGAATGATACATAATCTCTGTATTCTAATGAGGATTCTCTCTTACAATATCAATGACATGTCATTGAGTAATATGAATGGTAATACTAGTTATCTTCACTATTCCCTCATTCCTATGACTCACAAGATGACTTTTATATCATGAGGCAGTTATGACCAGGGCCGGCTCTAGCTTTTTTGCCGCCTCAAGCGGCGAAGAGAAAAAAAAAAAAAAAGCCGCGATCGGCGGCACTTCGGCGGCTGCTCTCCCGCGCCGCTTCATTCTTCGGCGGCAATTCGGCGGCCGGTCCTTCCCTCCTAGAGGGACTGAGGATTTGCCGCTGAAGACCTGGACATGCCGCCCCCTTCCATGGGCTGCGCTGGTGCCTGGAGCCGGCCCTGGTTATGACCATATATATCATTTGCATATTATAAAGTTGCTGTCTGATACTGAGACCTCACACTATGGGCAGTTCTTGCTCCCAGTGGCTCCAGTATAAAGTACACCATTAGAGTTGGTTTGAAAACACACACTCATAGCAATGTTTTATTTTCATGTAATTGCAAAATTGCATCTACAGAAAGTGCAGCTTGGGAAAAACTAATTTTATATGTATATTTCTTCATATAAAATATATACATTTATAATATATATATAAAATCCATGGGCCTACCTTACTTTCTAGTCCATTTTTCCCTAAAGTTTCTGGTTTTATTTTTCATGCCTTTTTCCTCATGATATTTTCCATTAACTCATTGGGGGGTTTTTTGTGTGTTCTTGTACTAATTGCAATTAACAAGTGAATGTTTTATCTGGAAAGTGTATGATAACTAAAATAACATCACTGATTTGAATACTATAATTACCTTTCTAACATTATAAACATAGGATGCATGAATTCATATCTTAAGTATTTGCTGCATAATGCATTTCTCTTTCCCCCCCTCTAAATACTGACTATAAAATGATTTATTTGATAAAGCTTTTGTAAAGCAATTAGAGCCTTAACTAATTGTCTTATTCTAATGGTTTTTAAGCATGCAGATGACATCTCAAGTTTGCTATCTGATACCACACTGCTTGTGCATTTTTTTGGCAAGAAGGGAAAGGCTGAGCTAAACTTTGACGATTTTTATAGGTGAGCTTTGATTTTATACTTTCTATATAAACAAAGCCCTCCATATATGTTAGTAAATAATATATACATAATACATCTAGTTAAAGAAGGTAACTCTTTATAAGCATCTTTTTTTATCAGACATTTCTTTAGCTTTAAGGTTTAAAGGTTGCTGAAAAGGTTTAAAACAAGGATGAAGAAAATTTTAAGACAATACACAGAATTCAAAATTTGTTGTTTTGGTTTGGTTTTAATAAAGGTCAAATAAACATTCCTCTATTATCATCATCAGATTTTGTAAGCTAATCAATTAGAGAAGGTCATTAGTTACATATGTTGACTCAAAGAAATGCTGTGCTATAGAAAGCAGTGTTTGTGGTCCAGTAGGTGGTATTCTTGCCCCTCCCCAGTACTGAATTAATGCCCACTCCTGTGTCAGCGTGTACTTGGCTGTACTGGGCTACAGGACATGCAGCACTTAAATTGTGTTTTTTTTCTCTTTCCCCTCTTCCTGCTTGTTACATTTTCTGTTTAGATTGTAACCTCTTTGGGTCAGAGATTTTGTCTTCACATCTATCTCTTCTGCTAGGGACATACAGTGGTTATAATTTAAAAGTAAAAAATTGCCAAAAGATACCACACAGGTTTTCACAGATCCAGTTGCCTGCCCCCTTATGACCTCTCACAAACTAGATTGCTGTGAGGGAATCCAACCATCTGGATATTTTAAGCTTCCCTGGATCTTAGCAGGCTGAAGCACTGTTGCTTCCCTTGGTGTCTCTGGTACATTTATTGAACATTGACTCTGTCTGTTACCCCTTGATGGAAATAGAGACCCTCGGTCCACCTGCCTAGGCCCCCAGGTCCAGCACTGACCCCCAAGATACTCCAGTAGCTTAAACACATTGCATAGGCACTGATTCCGTGGGTCCTCCAGGGCTCAAGCACCCACCAAAAAAAAAGAGGGGTGCTTAGCACACACAAGGCACCAGTAGGTGGCAAGAGCACGTACACGGCACCCAGTGAAACCAGAAGCCCCCTCCCCCCCCCCCCCCCCCGCAAAAACAAAAGTCAGCGCCTGTGCCTGACACACATGGTCTCCAGAATCCCACCAAGGGGGTGCCTTCAGGGTTACAGTTTAATTCTTTCTGGTGACATGTAGTAAGTATAGCGTATAACAGACGGGCAGACTTTGCGCAAGTTCTAACACATTAATGTTCTTTATTTAATCAGACAAGAAATACACAGATCCGTACAAGAAATAATAAATCTTACACTCATTTCCCCTCACTCTAGCTCACTCTTTCTTTGGGGGACCATCTGTGTTCAGAGAAGCAGGGTCTCCACTCCTCCTGCCTTATCAGCTCCTTACAGCAGTTTAGCACATCTTTAAGATGGTGGAAAATGGCCAGAGAGAGAGAGCAAATAGATTAAGTCCCACCTATTATAACTTGCCAGTCCTTCTGTCAGGTGACTCCTGAATCAGCCTCCACAGGTGATCCAAGACCCTTACCGGGTGACTTCATTGTTAGGTGACCTCTCCCCTGATAAACCATTTCTCCTGGTAGGGATCCTGTTTTTTCTCTGGAACAATTAAATTTCAGTGGCTGGCCATCCAGATTTAACAGCCTTCTGTTGTCAACCCTGTACCACTACCTTGTTGGAATTTCAGTCCAACATGGAGGTAGCAGGACAACAACGAAGAACCCCATATTCTGAATGGAGCCGGTAGTCTGGTAAAGATACATTCTCAGAGTTTACAGTTTCAGAGAGAATTAATAAATTGTACAGACAGATTCCCCAAATTGTTGCAACAGGTACCATAATTATTACCTATTACGAGTGTAGGTGAAAACTGATTCTAATGGCACTTAAAAGAACATTACTAATTATAGTTGTGCCACAAAAAAATTGCACCATTGATAAACTAAGAAAAAATATGTTTCTGCCAGATTCAAACAAGTAGAAAGTTTGGCTTCTGCTTCTACACCAGTACTACCAGTGCTTACTTTTTATATGCTTATCCCTTACCTACCTAAAAAGGGGTTTTGTGAGGTTTAATTACTGAATTTGTGAAGTGCTTTGAGATCTCTGGATTAAAGGAGTTGTAGAAGTGCAAAGTACTTTTTGTTCCATATGTATTCTATTTCTGCTTTAGATTTATGGATAACCTACAAACCGAAGTTCTAGAAATAGAATTCCTTTCCTATTCTAATGGGATGAACACCATCAGTGAGGAAGACTTTGCTCATATTCTTTTGAGATATACAAATGTGGAAAATACATCAAGTTACCTGGAAAATGTACGGTGCAGGATCCCTGAAGAAAAGGTAGGTGCTCAGATACTGCAGTGATGTGCAGCAGATAAAACCCCAAAATCCTAAAGATGAATCCTAATGCCATTGAAGTCAATGGGAGTTTTGTCATTGACTTCAGTGGCATCAGGATTTCACCTTAAGTATCTTTGATCATCTGCTTTGAATCTTCTGCTTTACAAAATCCACACTGAATGACACAGTATTTAATTTGTAAAATGTATAGCATTAAATAACAAGGAACCATGTCAGGGAAATTATCCAATAATTATTTTCAAGGTGTTTAAAGACAGTGGCTTAAGACTATATTAAATCTCCAGTTTAAACAACAATATGCTAGTGCTGTAAGGAAATGAAATTTCCTAATATTGAGGCTTTTCAGCTTTAGTGAAAAATCACATTTTTTCTGACTTTTTCTCTTTGCTACCACCTGAATATCACCTTTTCAAAAACAATATTGACACTCTTTATCTAGTTCTATAATAGTCTTAATAGTGGGTCATTTGTAGATAGCCATTGATGAGTGAGTGTTTCTTATCAGTGGCTGAAGAGATATTTTAAAAGAATTTGTGAACTAAGAACAATAAAGAACATTAGGTAGTTAATCCTTCATTATTTAGCAGCAAATGTGTTGTCAGTAGTGTATCTGAGCAAAAGAAAAATCTAGTGGTAGCTGAATGCATCAGTGCAAATCAATAGAGCTTGTGTTACAAGTACCCCTTAGAGCATGGGATGTTTTGGATATATTTCTTCTACTTGTGTTTATAGAAGGATCAGGTTAATATGTCCTTGCAAACAGTCTGACTTTGTTTAAAATGGCTACACATTTTGATAGTATTGACAGTTCCGCTTGTGGAACTAAAAGCACTAAGTATGCTTTGGCAATTACCTTAATTTGTTAGTCTGAAAAAACAAACCATTAAAATATCATAAAATAGCTAGGACATTAAAAAAATTAAAATTAAAACAAAATGCTGAATGTAAAGCTGGAGTTATATTTATAACAGGTGCCTTCAGTAAGCATACAAAAATGAGTGGTTTGAGCATTGGCCTGCTAAACCCAGGGTTGTGAGTTCAATCCTTGAGGGGGACATTTAAGGATCTGGGGCAAAAATCTGTCTGGGGATTGGTCCTGCTTTGAGCAGGGGGTTGGACTAGATGACCTCCTGAGGTCCCTTCCAACCCTGATATTCTATAATTCTATGAATGTTGTTATAGTTTATGTGAGACACAGCAATTGCTCTGGGTGAGATGTCACAACTCTTACTCAGCTGTACAAGGAAGTACGGTTACTCATCTGTTACTCCTCCCAATCTCACTCTTATTCCCTGGGGTGGAAAGCATGAGGAGCCCTTGCTCTGCACAATCACCCACTTGCCAGCCAGAGGAGCTGACTTGGTACATGGCACAGGAGGAGCAATCTGCTTCATAAAAAGGGGTGAAGAAATTCACTCACTCCCCAGATCAAGGGGGAGCAGAGAAGAAATGGTTACTTTCCAAGAAACAGTTTATTCTCTGGTCTGCTCCTAGGGCAATGCAACTACTCACTGCCCCTTACTCGGGGTACAAACTAGTCCTCTGGGGGCCCAGATCTAAATAAGGGGCAAAAAGTGCATATGGCTTTCACTATTTGAAAGCCTTTGCAATGCCATATAAATGGATTTTGCTTCAGTATGTTATGGGTTTTTTTGTTGTGTGGCAGCCAGATGTATTTTGTTGTTGAAATCAAACCTATGTATATGGGAGAAGGCTTGTTTGGAAAAACAGAAGGTTGTTGTTAAAATTCTTTATTTTTAATAGCCACAATAATATATATAGCACATAGGTAGTGGGAAATAATGGCACACAATCATGGATATAGAGATAAACATGTATATAACTGTCTAAGGTGACAGTTTAGTTTAAAAGAAAAGATTTGTATTTGTATTGATATATACATAAGAAATACTCTTTGAAGTTCAGTATCTCACTTCTCCATGTCACTGTTTTGGGTGGGAAAAGTCTTTAACTTAGTAGTCTCCCTTCCTTCTCTTGGCTGTGCTCTGTAACAGAACCATCAGCCAGGGAAACTACCTTGTCAGCCCACATGTCCCCGATAAGTTTTCTTTGCTGGCTAGTAAGCTCTGTCATCTGAATGAGAACTTACGTACATGTTAGTTTTAGGGATTCCGTGTCCCTTCATATAATTCCCATAATTCTAAATGCAATATGGTGTGCTACATCTCAGTTTTCTACAGTTACATACTAGTGATTCTGAAAATGTACACTCGCAACTGTAGCTAAAGTAACTCCTTAGACTAGGGCTCACAGATACTCTGCAGACTTTCAAAAATGGGACTTAGGCGTCTAAGTCATTAGGTCCTTTTAAAAATTTTAACCTTTATGACTGATATCTTATTTTTGCATTATAATATTAGGTCTTCACTATTGCAAAAACAGAATGTTTGATTATTATAAAATTCTCCAACAGTAAAGCAAAACTAAGAACTCTGTTTTCAAAGAAATGGCTCCAGACTATTATGCTGCTATATTCACAATTGGCACGGTTAGTCTTTTTGTGACTTTCTATATGCAGAAGACCATAAAACAATGTGATGATCATTTGGCTGACTACACTCATGTTGACGCATTTGGCTGGCATGCTGCCTGCTCACAAGATGTTCTACTTTTGCTAACTAGGTGCCAAATACTGATTCATTTAGACTGGCAGTTTTAATTACACTACAAATAGCAGCGCTTAAAGGAAGTTCGTCTTTTTAACTGCCACATTCATGTCACAATCCACTTTGTTGTGCTAAAATATAATCTGTCCAGTGAAATGAATAAATTTGCCTTCACTTTTACCTGGAAACTAAATAGGAACCTGGGAAATCCATTTAGATCATTTCACATGTCAAAATATATGCAGAATTAGATTATTACTCTTTTATAGATGTTCAGTTTTACAAATAAATTATTTTAGGAACAGAAAAAGACATCCAACTCTGTATGTCCAGGACCCCTCCCTTTTTTAGTTTAGTTTAATTTTTTCCTTTCTCTCTCTCTCTTTCTCCTTCCCCAGCTTTAAGGTGAGCTGTTGTAGCAAATGTTGTGGGACCTGCTCTTGAGAGATACTGAGCATCTGGAACTGCAGTTTATTTCAGTGAAAGTTGTATTGTACAGAGATCACACTATTTATTTTTATTGGCATTAATGCAAAAATTGTGGAGTACATGCACTTTACGTGATCCTGGCCACACAGAGAGAATGACAAGATATGAGGGATGCAGTTTAAATACGCACAACTGTATTAACTCATCTGGGAACTACCCGGTAATAACTCTCACAGTGCATGTCATCATTCCTTCCTTAATAATTTCTACTTACATTTGGGGAGATCTGTTGTTAGCCCTCCTTGGTCCCAGCCCATTGCTGGGACCTTCCCCTCATAAGAGGGTTAAGGGACTGGGGAAAGGGGGTTGTCTCCCAGCTGTGCCAGATGTAGGAATCCCTTTCTCAGCTTCCTTGTGTGATGCCTTCCCTTAAACTGGATTTGGAAATGGGGTTATCAGAGAACCAGACCCCCTACAGAATGAGTACTTGCACTGGGCACCTGTCAACTGTTAAGTTGTGACAGCTTGAACCATACCTCCTTACCTACCCTGCCAGGTCCCTGACCTGCTGTGGGAAAGATGAGAAAATCCACCCCACCGTGACCAGTCTGTCAGTGAGGGGGGAAATTCCTTCCCAGGTCCGAAAAAGGTGACTAGAGCAATGTCCATAGCAGACCATAATACCTGGTCCTACTCTGATCCCATAGATGGGAGAGTAGGTGCTGCTGCTATGATATGAAAGAGGGCTTTGCCTAGAGAGAACAGAATATAAATACCCTCCCTCCCTCAGATGTGCATGGTCCAGAGGATCACCTGAGTCCCTTTTGTCTGCTCCTGACTCAGGTGATACTTTTCCTCCCCTCCCCTCTTCCCCCCTTCTTTGGGTTAAACCCTTAAAGGAGCCACAACTCCTTTTGTTCCCAATGGCCAGACAAAATCCCTCTAGATTTAAGGTTGTGGGAAATACACTGGGATGCTGGTGAGGGCCTTCTTCAGTCAAATCACATAAACCACTTTACCCTGAATATCAACGCATACAAGGCTACAGTTTTCATGGCAGCTCAGAAGATTGAAGCTGCAAAATGTATTGTGTATAGACCGAAGCTGCAAAATGTATTTTGTATAGACCAATGGTTCTCGTAACCTTTTCCATACCAGGACATCCCCATTTAGACAGGCCTCCCTCCCATTTAGCAATATGGGAAGGGCAGATTGGTCATTCACATCCACTAGTTTGAGATCGCTATAGCAAACCAGATCCAGGCTCCACAATTTTAGCCAGAACTTCATGAGAAATTCCAGAGTTTCTAAATCAACATAAACTTCAGATGTTCTCAATCTACTCATGGGCATTTTTAGTTGCAGTGAAGATCAAATCTATCATAATTGTACATATTTATAATTAATTCTCACTACTGGTAACTCAGAGCATGTTGTGCAAAGTTCAGTGATATTTTAATTCATGATTTGACTTGACAAATACAATTATCTTTTCTTTCATTTAAAACCAAACAAAATCCAACTTCAATACAGTAGCCAGATTGTAATTTTATTGCATTTTACTATTCAGGCTTAATCCATCTGAAAGCCTCTGTGATCTGCTTGGGTATTTAAACCTCAGTGACTTTCAGATGATATTTCCTCGTGAGACAGCCATTCAGCAGAATGGTTGGACTACTGCTGAAGCCAAAATAAAAAAGCAAAATGCAGCTCTGCAGCCACAAGTTGGGAAATTTATAGGAGGCAGAAAAATCATTGCAGTTCTGAGCAGTTACCATAACTTGTATAACAGTCATGTACAGCTGTGGTTGGACAGAGCTTTCAGCTCAGCAATTTTTACTCCATTGTTTTGGGATGTACAGATTTGTCTTTTTATGAGCTTTGGCCATAGTGGATGTGTGGATGGGTTTGTTCATTTGTTGTGGGTAAGGAAATTAGGAAAGAAGTCAAAACACTTTCTCCTTTGGGTCAACCCTGTCATTGTGATTTTTGGTTTGTTAAATGATTTGCTACTTTATTCCTGATGAGGGCCAGGGAGTGAGATTTGACTTCTTATCTCATCATCAACATTAATCTTATCCTTTGAGAATCTGGATGGAAGGGCTATATGAATACAAAGTACTGTATTCATGTTTAATGAATTTAGCCTGACCACAGTCATGCTGAAAACTAAAACACACCACGAATTTGTGACTTGTCCAGGAGGTACACAGGAAGTCTGAGAGAGAACCAGGAATAGCACCTAGTTTCCTGATTCCAATGCCAGTTTCACTAGGACTACTTACATGTGTGAGGGACCACCTGTGCTTAATGTATTGCAAGAATGGGCTGGTAAAGGCCAGAGGATGATATAAACTGCTTTCCCAGGTATATCTAAAACAGGAATAGAACTGGGGAAGTAAAACTGTTGCCCACTGTGGATGAAATCACCCACATAGTCAGATATATGTAGATGTCCTGAACCCATCCAGCATGATAATTTACATCAATTCTCAAGGCTAGGCAAAAGACGAGACATTATTCTTAGGAAGGGTCATTGTGGAATGCTAATGAGATGTTTCACACTCCATCCCCTTCAGTTTCAAATGCCCTCTCCATCTGTAGAGAAGGAACCAAAGGAGGGCGAGAGAGAGATGAAAGCTTGCACCAGACGTGCCTACCCAGCTAAGTACCTAGGCACTTCCTGTTATTGGTGGGCCTGCTAAGGTCTGCCAGAGTAACCTCTATTGTTACAAATATGATGATTTCCATAAAGTCAAACTGTTTGCAGGTATTTCTAGGACATGTTAACCTGATCCTTCTATAAATACAAATAGAAGAAATATATACAAAACCTCCACTGACACCATAGCAGGTTCATGGGAAGTAGGCATGTGGGCATGAAGCCAGAGGGGGAGACAGTTCCATTTCCCAGCTCCTCTGGCCTTTCCTCTCCTTGACTTGCCTATAAGACATCTCAAAGTATTATTATTTGTATTACCATTGCATTTAGGAGCCATAGTCATGGACCAGGACCCCATTGTGCCAGGCACTATACAAACACAGAACAAAAAGATGATCCTTGCCTCACAGAGCTTACATTTAAGTATAAGACTAGAAACTGGTGGACATAGATGGGTAAATGGGGGAGTACAAGGAGAGTGGGGTGACAATAGGGCTCAGCATGATAGGCAGTGGCATAGCAGGCATCAAGTGTTGTGTAGGCATCGCGGCTAAGGAGGGTTTTAGAGGAAGATAATGAGAGAGCTTTGCAGACGTTTATGGGGAGGAACAGCATGAGATAAAGCAAGAAAATTTAAAAAATGTGTGATGGAGGCTGGCATCATGGGCTGATTGAAGGTGGAGGCTGACCCCTCAATAGTAAATGAAAGTTGATAGGGTAGTGTGGGGATAAGGGCCTTGAAAGTGAAGACAAGAAAGTTACATTTGATGAATAGAGAAGGGTGAGCTAGTGAAGGGATACAAAGAGAGGGGTAACATAGTCAAAGTGATAGGCTAGGAAAATGATCTCAGCATTCTGAATGGAAATGAGTGAGAAAAGATTGCAATTGTTGAGGCTAGAGAAAAGGATGTTGCGGTAATCGAGGTGCAAGATCATGTGATCTTGGATAAGTTTTAGCTGTGTGGATGGATAGGAAAAGCTTTATCTTAGAGATGTGATGCAGAAAGAATTGGCAAGATTTAGACATAGACTGGATTTGAAGACCTAGAGGGAGGTCTGAGTCAAACAGAGTTACAGGCCTGAATGACAGGTAGGATAGGTAGGATAATGGTTTTTCCACAATGGTTGAGAGAGGAGGTAACAGGGAGGGTTTTGGAGGGAAGATTAAGAACTCTGTTTTAGACATATTGAGCTTGAACTGACAGCTAGATATCCATGAGCAGATGTTAGAGAAACAGGCCAAGATTTTAGTTTGCAAAGACACACACAGGTCTGGAGTAGAGAGGTACATCTGTGAATTGTCAGCATGGAGATGGTAGTAGAATTTGTATTTGCAGATGAGATTACCCAGTGATAAGAGGGAGGGAGAAGAGAAGGGGAGCAAGGACAGAACCCTGTGGAGCCCGTAGAGAAAACTGGAGGGCAGATGAGGAATATTCTCCAAAGGACACACTGAAGAAGTGATTAGAGAGGTAGAAGGAGAACTAGGAGAGGACAGTCATGGAAGTAAAGGGAGGACAAGACCTCAAGAAGAAGAGCATGGTCAACAGTGGCGAAGGCATCTGAAAGGTCAATGAGCATGAGGATGGCGTACTGGTTCTGATTTAATCTTCCATAAAAACTGAGATCGAGGGAGGCAATATGTGCAGCAAGTAGTTGAGATCTCTTGTGGAGTGGGCCTGGGGTTTGAAGTTAGTGATCAGGGCTATAGATTTGGAGCCAAAACTAGAGAGGGAGCAGAAGAGCCAGTAAAAAAGAAAAAGAAAAATCATTGGTGCTCATTTAAAAACTACACACCCAGCAGATTAATCAATGCTCAAATCCTGGCTAACACTCAGAACTTGTCTTGCAAAACAGAAGGAGTCCCTCCAATATAAGCTTGTGAGCATCTGCTGAAGAAAGCTCAAGTATCTACAAATGTGAATATGTAAAAATTCACAGGAAAGAACTGAACTCAGACTCACAACATGTACTTATGAATTCATTCAGCGTATCTGTAACTATTTACCTGAAGAAGAGCTCTGTGTAAGCTCAAACGCTTGTCACTCTCACCAGCAGAAGTTGGCCCAATATATTACCTCACTCACCTTGTATCTCTTAATATCCTGGGTTAATATCCAACATGGCTACAATAATACTTCATACTGTTTATATATCTATACTCATGATGTATATATTAAACTGTAAAGATATTCCAATATTTATATAAAAGTACCTTAATGGTTACTTTATCATAATAATTTTCTTAGTTTAAGGGTTATGTTAATCAGTGAAACAACCTAAGTGTAAGTTAATGTTTTTTCAGTGAAAATTAACTTCCTGTAATTGTGACAAACATGCAGAAGTGTTATATCTGTAGGAACTCATGTTGGGACAAGTCTTGCTTTCATTGATGTCAGTTGCAAAATTCCCATTTATTGTAATGGATGTTGAATATGTCCCTAAATGAAATAGCCATATGCAATCTTCCAACTGGTGTTTATTCACTTGTCATTTCTACTGATTATTCTAACAATACTAATGCAAATATGGTTCTTTTATTCAATAGGGTATCACATTTGATGAGTTCAGATCATTTTTCCAGTTTTTGAACAACCTAGAAGATTTTGCAATTGCAATGCAAATGTATAATTTTGCAAATCGTTCTATAGGACAAGGTGAGAATTATTACTTTTTTGTTAGTAAGTGATAAAAACAGATCTTTTGTGCAACTTGCAGTCCTGCACTTGTCCTAACAATTTTTCATCATAACTGGATATTACTAGGAAAATAGGATATAACTGTTTTACTTGATATTTGAAAATAAAAATACATCTGCTGTTTATCAGAAGATAGTGCTGTCTTTTTCACCACTTTAGGTGAACATTGTCATTTAAACAGATGCCATCAGTGCAACCTAATTTAATCATTCTTTTTCCTTTAAAAATTGAAAAATATTTAGCTGAATTTGATTAATACTAATTATTTCCTTATTTTGCTAATTAATGTTTTATTAGTGTGCCTAGAGATCTGTTGCAATTTTAGAAGATATTATACATACAACTCATAGACTCATAAACTTTAAGGCCAGAAGAGACCATTGTGACCATCTACTCTGATCACCTGCACCTCATAGGCCACATAACCTCACCAACCACCTCTTGTAATAGATCCATAATCTCTGGCTGAATTACTGAAATCCTCAAATCGTGATTTAAAGACTTCCAGTTACAGAGAATCAGGGCCGGCACTTCCACTAGGCGACCCTAGGCAGTCGCCTAGGGCAGCGGGATTTGGGGGGCGGCATTTTGCCGCCCTCAGCAGAAATTCAGTGGCAGGGGGTCCTTCCGCTCCGGAAATTCGGCGGCGGGTCCTTCACTCGCTCCGGGACCCACCGCCGAAGTGCCCCGAAGACGTGGAGTGGAAGGACCCCGCCGCCGAAGACCCCAGGCCCCCTGAATGCTCAGAGGACGAGCGCTGCCGCCTAGGGCGGCAAAAACCCTGGCGCCGCTCCTGCAGAGAATTCACCATTTACTCTGCTTTAAACCAGCAAGTGACCTGTGCCTGATGCTTCAGAGGAAGGCAGAAAAACCCCAGGGTCTCTGCCAATCTGACCTGGGGGGAAATTCCTTCCCAACCCCAAATATAGCGATCAGTTGGACCCTGAGCATGTTGGCAAGACCTCCCAGACAGACACCTGGGAAAGAATTCTCTGTAGTAGAGCCCTCCCTATCTATGACCATTGGGGATATTTGCTACTAGCAGTTACAGATGGGCCACATTGTAGGCAATCTCATCATACCAACCCCTCCATAAACTTTTCAAGCTCAGTCTTGAAGCCAGTTAGGTTTTTTGCTCCCCTTGGAAGACTGTTCCAGAACTTCACTCCTCTGATGGTTACAAACCTTCATCTAATTTCAAGCCTCAACTTGTTGATGGCCAGTTTATATCCATTTGTACTTGTGTCAACATTGGCACTTAACTTAAATAACTCCTCTCCCTCCCTGGGATTTATCCTTCTGATGTATTTATAGAGAGCAATCATATCTCCCTTCAGCATATCTCCCTTCAGCCTTTGTTTGGTTAGGCTAAATAGGCCAAGCTCCTTGTATCGCCTCTCATTAGTAGGCCTTTCATTCCTCTGATCATCCTAGTAGCCCTTCTCTTCACCTGTTCCAATTTGAATTCATCTTTCTTAAACATGGGAGACCAGAACTTCACACAATGTTCCAGAGGTCTCACCAGTGCCTGTATAATGGCAATAACACTTCCCTGTCTCTACTGGAAATACCTCGCCTGATGCATCCTAGGATTGCATTAACATTTTTTCACAGCTTCATCGCGATGGCGGCTCACAGTCCTCCTCTGTCACTTCCAACTGATACGTCCCCAGCATATTATAAAAAATGCTTGTTGTTAGTCCCTAAGTATGTGACCTTGAACTTTACATTATTAAATTTCATTCCATTTCTATTACTCCAGCTTTCAAGGTCATCCAGCTCTTGTATAATATTCCAGTTCTCCATACTGGCAGTACCTCTCAACTTTGTGTCATCCTCAAATTTTATTAGCATACTCCCACTTCCTGTGCCAAGGTCATGAATGAAAATGTTAAATAAGAGTGGTCCCAACACTGATCCCTGACAAATTCCACTAGTGACCTCCCTCCAGCCTGACAGTTCACCTTTCAGCATGTCCCGCTGGAGTCTCCCCTTTCATCAATTCCTTATCCACCTTTCAGTTCTCATATTAATCCACATCTTCTCCAATTTAACTAATACTTTCCCATGTGAAACTGCATCAAATGCCTTATTGAAATCCAAGTAGATTAGATTGCTGCCTTTCTTTTGTCTAAAAAATCAGTTATCTTCTCAAAGAAAGAGCTCAGGTTGGTCTAGCACGATCTACCTTTTATAAAACCATGTATTTTATTCCAGTTACTGTTTTCTTCTATGTCCTTAACTACTTTCTCTTTCAAAATTTGTTCCAGGCCCTTGTATACAGTTGAGGTCAAACTAACGGGTTTGTAATTTCCTGGTTTGCTTTTTTCCCCTTTCTTAAAAATAGGTATTATGTTAGCAATTCTCCAGTAATAGGGTAGGACACCCGATTTTACAGATTCATTAACTCCCCTCTATCCCTCCCCTCCATCAATATTGTCCTCAAATAATCTTTATAATCTTGCTTCATTTGTTAAAGAAAATACATACATAAGTGTAGATTTGGCCTCGTATTTGCAATACTTACAACTTTCAAACAATTACCACATTTCTCAGTTCCTTCTCATAGTGCCTATGGGATACAATTTTCCATGTTTGGCTTCTGCCCATAGGTGTGTGTGTGGGGGGGGTGAGCAATGGCACATAAAAAGCCTGTAGTGAGGGGTGCATGTTATAAACTTGAACGGTTGATTGGATCATAAAGTTATAAGCAACTGAAAAATTGCTTCTGAACATACTCAGAAGTATCTGCTTCTGATCAGGCACAATCTTTCATCTCCAAACTTGGTACACCACCTAACATGTGTACCAATAGGGCTTTTGTCTTTGGATAGTGGATCAAGGAAAGAGCTTAGAGGGGAAGTGCCACCTAAATCTAAGGTCCCTTATATATAATACAAGCGTGATATACTGCATCAGATCTCTGTTATGATACGCTTTCCAATTATATGATTACACACAATATAATATATTTTGTAAATTGTAATCTATGAACTAAATTCTCTGCTGGTGTAAATTAATTGATTTCAATTAATCTACATCAGTTTTCACCAACGAAGAATCTGACCCTATATTTTTTTTCCTATACAACTTTTGATATCCTTACTTTTGACTGCTTAAATGTGCAAACATAACTTAGCAATAACATCATTTTTGCATTTCATTACATATAGTTCAATAGGAAAGTTTACGCTGAAGAGGGTATATCACAACATGTAAGCTTTTATGATATATCGAAAAATTAAAACACATAATATGACTTCTATGTT
Organism: Emys orbicularis; assembly: GCF_028017835.1. Taxonomy (NCBI): domain Eukaryota; kingdom Metazoa; phylum Chordata; order Testudines; family Emydidae; genus Emys; species Emys orbicularis. The sequence continues at coordinate 88,535,861 of NC_088687.1, read as the reverse complement.
TTACTTTTTTCTTTTGATGTATTGTTTACATAGATGAATTCAAGCGTGCTGTGTATGTAGCTACAGGCCTGAAGCTTTCAGCACATTTGGTGAACACAGTCTTCAAGATCTTTGATGTTGACAGAGATGACCAGCTGAGTTATAAAGAATTTATTGGCATTATGAAGGACAGATTGAATCGAGGGTTCAGGGTAAGAATATCAATATTATGTTTATTTTAATTGATTCAGAATTGTCAAAGTAGTGAAAGTAGCCTGTGAACTAACAGCTGATTGAATCTTTATATTTTGAAAGACTTAGGAAACAGTCTGGAAGATTAATCTCTTCCTGATTTGTAGAAGTTTGTTATTCTGGGAGAACCATAGATGGGGGGCAGGGTGTGCCTCTACAGTACAGGACCACCTCGGAAGTGCAAAGTGCTGTCCTGTACACGCTGCCATTTCTGCTGGTTGGTGTGGAGTGGTTTGAGGCTGGAGTTTTTAACAGGTACTGTGTTTGTGCCTGGACCATTGGCAGAGGAGAAAAGAGGAAGGTGCCTTCCACCTGAGGCCTTGTGTATCTGTGCAAAGGCAGTTACTGACAATGGGTGTCTGCAACAGATACAGCTGATCAAGGTTTTAATTAGTGAAATTAACAATTAGTGAAATCATGCTGAGCATGATTAGCTGCAAGTGTAGCCATGGACCAAACTATATTTCTGTGTTCAGCACCAGTTAAGACTCTCTTTTCAGCAGCAGCTGTGAGGCTTGGGATTTTTAGTTTGTTTGTTTTTGTATGAACAAGGTTATTGTGGCCCACAGCTACTTTTTGATAATTTAGGTCTGTTTCTAGCAGATTTAAAGTCAACATTACAACCCAGGAAGCTGGGTAGGGAATAGGAAATCACTTGCTAAAAGTTGGAGAAAATGAGCCTGTAAACTGACTGGAGCTTTGCCATGGGGCAGATCTGTAAACCTCACTACTCTCTACACTCTTCCCAGTCCACCAGCAAAGGAAGGGAATTTGGGGAGTGTCAAAGTTTAAAGGAGAATTTTTAAATAACATTGGACAATTGGGACCTACACCTGAACATCGTTGCATAGTGGTGTTATGTGATTGCAAAGCTATTTTGCTAGACTTATGAGTTGATTTGGGATTTAGAAATAATTTTAGATTTTATTTTTAAATGGAGCAGTTAGAAAAATTCATGTATCATTTTAGAATGACCATATGAAGTCCCACGTTTTTCTTACTGTTTTTATATAGCAATATCATAAATTATTTATTTAAATTTAGTTTTTAAATGTAATATGCTCTTTTCAAACTGACAATATAACCATTTAGATACAAGCTTTAAACTCATATGAGTACAGTACTTGTTAAATTGAAATTTGGATTTGTTTTTTCATAATATTTTACCCACTGTATTACTCACTTTTAAAGTAGAATAGATTTCTAAATTGACTAATTAATGTTAGGTCTTGTGTAGAAGATGATGTTGAATCTCGTAGGTGACTTGGCTTTCTTTGTTGTATTTTGACCCTGTGAAGAAAACATGTTGATGACATTCCTTCAGAAGTGGTGACACAAATGTATTTCCTGCTGATGCTCAAACCATAATTTTTTTTCTTGATAGTGTGGAAGTATAATTGTTTTATAACCATTAGATGTTTAACTGCATGATTAACTATGTTAACTAATTGTAAAGGTGTAGTATATGTTAACTTAAGCAATGCATAGAGTAGTTACTAAATAATTCTTCAGAGGGGTAGCCGTGTTAGTCTGAGTCTGTTAAAAGCAACAGAGGGTCCTGTGGCACCTTTAAGACTAACAGAAGTATTGGGAGCATAAGCTTTCGTGGGTAAGAACCTCACTTCTTCAGATGCAAGTGAGGTTCTTACCCACGAAAGCTTATGCTCCCAATACTTCTGTTAGTCTTAAAGGTGCCACAGGACCCTCTGTTGCTTTTTAAATAATTCTTGTGAATATGGAGTATATGTATGCTTCTTTTTAATATTATTAAAAAGCAGGACAGAAATCAAATATAAGCTTTAAAAGTCATCTTTGTCAGACACTATTTTGCTTTCCATGTACCATGCTTTCCTTTATAGGCAACTTGAAAAGCTCTTGGCTCACAAAATAGGGAGTACACTGCACACGCTAGGCTAGATTGTGATATCTTTACTCAGACTGAGTGGCACCTTGCTCCACAAGTGATCCCATTGATTTCAATGGAGCTACTCTAGGAATCAGGTGCTACTCACAGTGTGTAAGGGTATCAAAATTTGGTCCCATACTATAGGGACAACAATGATATAGTCACTTTTATTTTTTAATTGTATTTATTTATTTTTCTTACAAGGGTTATAACTACCCATTGCCTTGTCATATGATTCCTAAAAATATATTATTTCCCCCAGGAAAGTAGAACTCCAGGACACTCTCGAAATAAACTTCATGGTGCGAGTATCAGTTTTTAGCAAGGTTTCAGAAATAATGCAGAAAACATGTCAGTATATACCATGTGTAAGTAATGGTGTCTGTTGTAAACCTCTTACAAAACTCTCTCTTTTTTTTTTTTAATAAAGTCTATTAAAAAACAAACAAACATTATTGAGTTGTAGAATGAAAAGGAAAAAGGGCATAGCATGTAGCACCTTACTGCTTTTTAAGTGCCCAAATTGGCAGGAAGTATCTATGATCTTTCAAGCTGCAGAAAGTTGCAGATATGGCCTCAGTGGCCAGGATAATTTCTTTCCAACTAATTTGACCTTGCAGAATTATACAGTATTTATTATTGCCAAAGCAAGTACATTGTAACTCTTTAGCCACCATTATAGTCACATTTATAGTGTGCTGAAGCAGTTGTCTCATGCTAAACTGAAATTAACATATAAGTAACAAAGCTAAGGGGTGGTAGGAAGGAAAACAGCACAATAAAGATAATGGATTTCAAGAAGTCAGACTTTAGCAAACTCCGGGAATTGGTAGGTAAGACCATGGGAAGCAAGTGTAAGGAGAAAAACAGTTCAAGAGAGATGGCAGATTTTTGAAGAGACATTATTAAGAGCACAAGAGCAAACTATCCCACTGCAAAGGAAAGATAGAAAGTATGGCAAGAGACCACCCTGGCTTAACAAGGACATCTTCAATGATTTGAAACTCAAAAGAGTCCTACAAAAAGTGGAAAATCAAATTACAAAGGATGAATATAAATAAACAACGGAGAGTCCTGTGGCACCTTTAAGACTAACAGATGTATTGGAGCATAAGCTTTCGTGGGTGAATGCCCACTTCGTCGGATGCATGCTCCAATACATCTGTTACTCTTAAAGGTGCCACAGGACTCTCTGTTGCTTTCTACAGATCCAGACTAACATGGCTACCCCTCTGATAAATAAACAACACAAGCAAGTGGTGACAAAATTAGAAAGGTCAAGGCACAAAATGAGTTTAAATTACCTAGAGACATAAAGGGTAACACGAAAACCCCAAGGATAGGGTAGGCCTGTTAATTCAGTGGGGGGAGAAGAACAATAACAGGAAATATGGAACTGGCAGAAGTGCTAAATGACTTTCATGTTTCAGTTTTCACCAAAAAGATTAGTATCAACTGGATATCTAACTTAATGAATGCCAGTGAAAATTAGGCACGAGCAGAGGCTAAAATAGGAAAGAACAAGTTAAAAATTACTTAGACAAGTTAGATGTCTTCAAGTCACCAAAGCCTGATGAAATACATTCTAGAATACTCAAGAAGCTGACTGAGGAGATATCTGAGCCATTAGCAATTATCTTTGAAAAGTCATGGAAGATAGGACAGATTCCGGAGGACTGGAAAAGGGCAAATATAGTGCCCATCTATAAAAAGGGAATAAGGACAACCCAGGGAATTACAGACCAATCAACTTAACTTCAGTACCCATAAAGATAATGGAGCAAATAATTAAGCAATCAATTTGCAGACACCTAGAAAATAATAAGTCAGCATGGATTTGTCAAGAACAAATTGTGTCAAATCAACCTAATTGCTTTCTTTGGCTTGTGGATAGGGGGGAAGTGGTAGATGTGGTATATCTTGACTTTAGTAAGGCTTTTGATATTGTCTCACATGATCTGCTCATAAACAAACTAGGGAAATACAACTGAGATGGAGCTACTATAAGGTGGGTGCATAACTGGTTGGAAAACCATTCCCAGAGAGTAGTTATCAGTGACTCACAGTCAAGCTGGAAGGGCATAACGAGTGGGGTCCTGTAGGGATTAGTCCTGGGTCCGGTTCTGTTCAATATCTTTGTCAGTGATTTAGATAATGGCATAGAGAGTACACTTATAAAGTTTGCAGGCGATACTAAGCTGGGAGGGGTTGCAAGTGCTTTGGAGGATAGGATTAAAATTCAAAATGATCTGGACAAACTGGAGAAATGGAAGTAAATAGGGTGAAATTCAATAAGGACAAGTGCAAAGTACTCCACTTGGGAATGAACAATCAGTTACACACATACAAAATAGGAAATGACTGCCTAGGAAGGAGTACTGCAGAAAGGTATCTGGAAGTCGTAGCAGATCACAATCTAAATATGAGTCAACAGTGTAACACTGTTGCAAAAGAAAGCGAACATCATTCTGCATATGCGGGAGTGTTGTAAGCAAGACACAAGAAGTAATTCTTCTGCTCTATTCCACTCTGATTAGGCCTCAACTGGATTATTGTGTCCTGGGTGCTACATTTCAGGAAAGATGTGGACAAATTGAAGAAAGTCCAGAAAAGAGCAACAAAAATTATTAAAAGTCTAGAAAACATGATCTGTGAGGGAAGATTGAAAAAACTGGGTTTGTTTAGTCTGAAGAAGAGAAAACTGAGGGGGAACATAACAGTTTTCAAGTATTTAAAATGTTGTTACAAGGAGGAGGGAGAAAAATTGTTCTCCTTAACATCTGAGACTAGGGCAAGAAGCAATGGGCTTAAAAGGCAACAAGGTAGGTTTAAGTTGGACATTAGGAATAACTTCTTAACTTTCAGGGTGATTAAGCACTGGAATAAATTGCCTAGCGAGGTTGTGAAATCTCCATCTTTGGAGATTTTGAAGAGCAGATTAAACCAAACACCTGTCAGGTATGGTCTAGGTAATGTTTAATCCTGCCTTGAGTGCTGGGGACTGGACTAGAAGACCTCTCGATTCTAGAAGACCTTCCAGTCCTACGATTCTATGAAGTGGTTTCTTAATAAATATAATGATGTGTTAAGTCCATAGCAAGTTTTGCAAATTCCATTTGCTAAGAACATAACTGGGTTAGACTAATAGCCCTCTAGCCCAGTATCCTGTCTTCTGACAGTGGCCAGAACTAGATGCTCCAAAGTGAATGAACAGAACCGGGCAAATTATCGAGCGATCCATCCGCTATCATCCCCAGAGCATGGGGTTGCATCCGGGAACAGCTTGGCTAAGAGCCGTTGATGGACCTATCCTCCATGAACATATCTAATTCTTTTTTTAATCCAGTTATACTTCTGTCTTTCACATAATCTCCTGGTAATGAGTTTGACAGTTTGACTGTGCATTGTGTGAAGAAGTACTTCCTTGTGTTTGTTTTAAACCTGGTGCCTATTCATTTCATTGGGTGACCCCCCTTGGTTCTTGTGTTATGTGAAGGGGTAAATAACATTTCCGTATTCACTTTCTCCATGCCATTCATGATTTTATAGACCTCTATCATATCCCCCCTTAGTCATCTCTTTTCTAAACTGAACAATCCCAGTCTTTTTAATCGCTCCTCATATGGAAGTTGTTCCATACTCCTAATCCTTTTAGTTGCCCTTCTCTGTACTTTTTCCAATTCCAATATACCTTTTTTGAGATGGGGCAACCAGAACTGCAGCCAGTATTCAAGGTGTGGACATAACATGGATTTATATAGTGGCATTATGATATTTTCTGTCATATTGTGGATCCCTTTCCGAATGGTTACTAACATTCTGTTAGTTTTTATGGATAAAAGAAGACTAATAGCTTCTGCTGATACAATATTTTATATCTGCAGAGAAGCATTTGGCAGGTCAAACTTTATGAAGGTCAAATTTAAACTTATAAAGTCCAGATTCAGAGTTTTAATATTTTAATGTGAAATACCATACACCCACATAAGTCACATCAGTCTTTGTTATTAGCTAAAAATATCTAGTAAGAAAGAGTAATAGAAACTAAATAACAGTAGGCATCTGTTTGGAGTGTGGCTTTTCTAAATGGCAATTCTTTTCTGTATAATAAGTAGTTCTTGCAATTATAGATGATTCCCTTCAATCAGAGGCCCTCCTGTATTGTAGCTTCTCATGTTAGTTATAAAACCCGGCAGTTTTTACTGTAGTTTCTCATAATAGCCAAGTAAGCTTCAATTTGCTACATTTTAGAAAGACCCTGCAATTGTATCTTTGAATTGACATGTCATGTGACTGTTTTGACATTGTTATGATGATTAATAAGAGAAAAAATCCTCTTCACTTTGAGTGCTGCCTTGAAAGGAAAAATAATATTCTGTTTTTTTTATTTGTTGTTTAAGCAATATTTCCTAATAATGGAGATTCTTTAAAAATTCTGTTTTATTGAGGATGTTTTGCCTGAAAGAAGCTTATGGTTATTACAATTAATAGTAAGTATTTTGGCACAAAATGTTCTGTGGCCACATTAAGCCTGAATAAAGCAAGTGCACTTAGTAAAGCACCAGGCTAAGTGAACTGGAATTCTAAAAAGTTACTGCCAGGACTGTAGGTTTTACTCTATATAAGGGATCATTCACTTGAATGTCAGTTAAAGGACAAAAAGTTATGGGGATGGAGAGAGGACCAGATACTAACCTTTATACAGAATTAACAAGTATACCCAGTAATTTTCTCTTCCATTGTCTTACACTGTCTACTTGTCTGACTGGATTACTTAACACTATAAATTAGATGTCTATAACAATTAAAACATTATGTAGACTAAATTTCCAGTACCTGCCTTCATAAATGGAACATTCAAGAAACTAGCATAGACATAAAACAGTTGAATGTCTAATAGGTTTTATATTATTTAACAAAATGTATCTCTCTTTTTCAAGTATGCGACTTAACATTAAAAGATAACTGTTATAATCTGAGAGAGAGGGTTTAATTTGAAAACCGCTTTTGAGATGATCTGATGTATTTAACTGCCACCCAGTGGTCAGTCAGAATATTGCCATAGGTTTTTTGTTAAAGCTTGTACAAATATTATATAGTAGGAAGGCATAACAATGAAAACTATTTTCCTTGTTTTTTGTTTGATTGAAGATAATGATTTTCATATATTTTATTTTAAAAAATAATGCTAAACCATTTCCCTCTCCTTTATAAATTTTATTTTCAATTACAATTCATTTGAAATATAAAGACTGAATGATAAAAACGTTTTACCTATAATTGACTATATACTATGACTAACTTCTAGCTATTTGTCATTTAATCCCCATTGTTTTGTATTTTCATGCCACTGTTGTCTTATGCTTACCTCTGGCTGCCTTCACATGTTGTCTGCATCTGCACACTTCTCCATCTTCTGCTCCACAGGGATACAAAACTGTACAGAGGTATACCACTTTCAAAGCCTGCGTGAAGAAGGAACTCTATAGCAGATAAGTTACGGTATGTGTTAGCTGCTTAGTCTCTCTAAGTGTGCTAGCATGCTGATGGGAATGACTGCATGTTAAACTGCCACCATTATGTTTTCCCATTACAGAATTAAGGAATAGATTATCAGAATGTGATCGTCATAGTATTTTACAAGGTCGTATAATTCTATTTTTAGACTTAAGACTGTCTCAGGCTCTCATTGTTTTGTTGGCTTATTGCTTTGTTTGTACTGTATTCAAGAAAACACTTCTTCTCCCTCTCCCACAGCACAGATTTTGTGAGTTTCTGTTGGTATTTTCTGTCTGTTCTGTAACTAGTTTAATTCATGCTTCAGATAACTCTGTATGATATATATGGTAGTAAATACTTGTATAGTAAAGGTAGATTTTCCCTCCTCCCACTGAGAAATAGTTATTTAATTTAATTCCACTTTACTTTGAAAATGTACATATTTTTAATAGCTTGGTGTATTTCTAACATTGCTGCTTGAACTATCTTTCTGTAGAAAGCATGTGTTGGTGCTTTTTTGTGATTTAAGGTTATAAATGCCAGTGTGTTTTCCTTTCTGTGCATAATAATTATATATTGTATAGTAGCTACTCATAGGGGCATTAACAACTAGTTTAGGTCCCAAACATAGTTTATGAACGGAGTGGTGGAAAGGGGCCTATTAGAATCTGGACCCACATGCCACTGTACAATCACGAATCTGTTGCAAGTGAAAACAATCGCTGGGTCCCATGTGCTTCCAAACCAACTGGGTCTGGCTAGAGCAGGGGTAGGCAACCTATGGCACGCATGCCAAAGGCGGCACACGAGCTGATTTTCAGTGGCACACTCACTGCCCGGGTCCTGGCCACCGGTCTGGGGGGCTCTGCATTTTAATTTAATTTTAAATGAAGCTTCTTAAACATTTTAAAAACCGTATTTACTTTACATACAACAATAGTTTAGTTATATATTATAGACTTCTAGAAAGAGACCTTCTAAAAACGTTAAAATGTATTACTGGCACGCAAAACCTTACATTAGAGTGAATAAATGACGACTCGGCACACCACTTCTGAAAGGTTGCCGACCCCTGGGCTAGAGTGTAGTAACTGTTTTAGCTCTGGAACCGTAGGCCAGACTCAAGACCACCTGTCTTATGTCCTTCCTTGGAACATGAGATGCTGCCATCCAGCTGCCATAGACCCTCCCTATGGCTTGGGAGGCCTCAGGGTCTGAGGCCTCCCAAACGCCCCACTCTCCATCCCCAGTCATTTACACACACTGCTGTAGAGCTCCACCTAGGCTCTCGGCTTCTAGTTTAACCCACTTGGGGATAACCTAGCAGGGAAGCAAGGAACACATGCTTAGCAATAGAATTTCTTAACCATAATTACTTTACTCTTAAAGCACTTAAGAGTTACAGATCTTTGAAAACCACAAAACCCTTTGAGAAGCACCCTCCCCTAGGCTTATCTCACCCTTCCTGTGGGTCTGAGGTTTGTCAGTGTTTCAGGCTGTGCAGAGTTCCTCCTGACCTCTCTCCTTCAGGTTGTTTTTCTTGTAGCAATTATCGTTCCCTGCACAGAGCAGAATGAGGCCACTGTCTGTGAGCCATATACTCAGACTGAGAAGCTATATGCCCACCAGTCATGCTTGCCCCTTTTCCCCTTCAGGACCTTGTGTAGAAAGCCCATTGTTGCAAACAAAGTTGTTGGCCCCAGATTGGGGTTTTAGTGGCTCTTAAGGGGAACATCTATATAGCAGCTTGTCATTCCCCGCTTGGGTAGATGTACATGTGCTAGCTCTGTTTGAACTAGTGCCTAAAAATAGCAGTGTGGCCATGGCAGCATTGGCAGCAGCTTGGGCTAGCTGCCTGTGCATGTACCCAGGGACTCAGGTGGGATTGTACTCGGACAGCTAGTCTGAGCCAACACCCGTGTAGCTGCAGCTATATTGCTAATTTTAGTATGCTAGCTCAAGCAGAGCTAGTGCGTGCAGGTCTACCTGAGCTGAGAATTACACCTCCCAACTGCTGTGTTAGATGTACCCTTAGTGTTAGTCCTTCAGCAAGGTATCAAACACCTTTGCTGGGCAGGGCAGCTCTCAGGAGTGTAGTACAATAGGTTGTCTTTGGGTATGTGCAGGCTTGTGCTGTCCGTATCCAATATTTCCACACACCCACAAGATTGAGGCAAATTTTGAGCTCTGACATATCCCACTCAGTCACGTATGAAACTTAGAATCAATAGGACTTTATTTTCCAAAAAAGAAAACTAAATTTTGATTACACTTTGTAATGTAACAATCGTATGTGTGGGTCCAGCTCAAATACTCACTATTGTGTTAGTGCCTCAGAACTGGAAAGTAACTCATTTTAAACAGGCAAAACTCTAGTTTCTCTGCACAAGTGAAGTGAAATGTAAATGACAGGTGAAGTGGTAAAAACAAAGTGATTTTTAAAATTCATTTAATTTAATAATCTAACTGGTTAATCACACAAGATAAGAAAAATTATTTTAGATTAATTTTATCTTCACCTCTGAGGCTCACTCTTTTGATTCCCAGTTTCATAACATGAGCATTATCTTTCTTTCCTTCGTTCCTACCTTATTCAATCTCTTGTTAACTGAAACCCCAATCCTGCAGTTTCTTCCAGGAGTACGGTATTTTGTTTTCTCTTCCCCAATAATCCTTACACATCCTCCTTTTCCTGTACTGTTGTTACATGCCTTGACATACCTTTGTTTTTCCTTTTATACTCTAGACAATAACTTCAGGGCAGGTATCAGGTCTTAAATAGATTGGTAAAGTGCTGTACATTTACAGTGCCTTTTTAGTGAGTTTCAATAGTAAGTATTTACCAAAATTGGAACAAAATGTTATCACTCAAAAGAACTCCAAAACATTAATATTAAACCTATAAAATTCTCTTGAGACGTGAGAGGCTTTGTGTTTTAAGCATCAAGTTTAAGTGCCCATACTCACTGAAACCAGATGTTTAAATCCAGGCAGAGTTAATTCATCCTTCTGACATAAATAAACTGAATACCATGCAGTGTACTACATGTAGACTCTTTCAGGTGAGACTGAAAAACTGAAGTCCTGTCTGATGTACCTGAACATTCTCTTGGAGCTTCTTGTAAGAGTTGCTGTTTTAACCCTCTTTGCCTTAGCTAAAATTCCCCCTTCCCTTAATGTGCACCAGTTGGTTAATGCCCTCCACCCTAGTGGCAGTTGCATTTCAGTAGTGATGTATGTACCATACCATATGTACTTTGTGAGGTAATTTCCGTTCCTTTTGGATAAAAGATGTTGCATTCATTTATAATACTAATCTGTGTTATGAAGATTGGTGAGCTGAAATTGAAGCAAGCTTTGGCCAACTGTATTAATTCAAAACATAAGTGATGTGATTTTGAGCCTGCTGCTCTGAGAGTTGTCTTGGGGACAATAGAACCTGCACTATTCACACTATACATATTCTGAAATGAAAGTGAGTTTATATACCCTTTTAAAAAGTCATTGCAAAAGTAAACTACAGAGCGGTGAAACTGAACATTTATTTCAGAAAATTAATTAATTTAAACATCAACCTCATATACAAAGAAACACGTAGTATGTCTGCAATATAAAAATCTACCACATATATCACCCAGGTTAGATGCAATATGATAACTCTCAATTTTACTTTGTTCCAAATATAAATGTAAAGACTCTAAGTCTATACTTGGATATGATTTGTATGGTGGACTTAGATCAGTGATAAAAAGAGATTAAAATATTTGGCATGCTTATCACTGATTATATCACACTTTGAATCTGTACCCAAAAAGAAAGAGAAGCACATTCTGCTATGTGTTACATATCTCTAAATTGCACTAGTGGCATTTGCTTCATAGCATGAAGTATGCTACCCTTATAATAAATAATGAAATCTGTCCTTGGGGAACAAGATCCAAACTTTGCCTGGTTCAAACAGTTGACAAGTCTTGCAGATCTTGTCTCTCTCTCTGTGGCTGTCCCTGCAAAGCATAGCATGTGAATTAGCATCAGTAGGAGTTCACTTGGTTGAGCAAGAAAGGGAAATAGAAACTGTTAAGAAAAAACAGTAGAAGACTGATAATATAAGTATGAATTCTAAAAGCTAATTTCTAGTTATGTTTTCTTATTCAGTTTCTTATCTAATATAAATGTTTTATACAAACAAGATTTAGATTTGTCATGTGGTAAATGTTTTAAAAACCTTTAATTTCTATGCATTCCCAATGTACAATTCTCGTAATAAAAGGCTATCTTTTTATACACTTAAACTTGACCATCATAACAAGCAATATTAGGAAAACCAGCTAACTGTCTCGGAAACATTGTTGCTAGGTCTTTTCTCTGAAACAGGCAAAGTGAAAGGTGAGCAATGACTTCTCTTTACTGATTGTGCAGAAAACTGGGATTACCAATCCAGTTTTAGTGTTGTGTGAACAATAGTCTTGTAGGTAGATGGATTATATTGGATAAAAAGATTGAATATAGTAATGACACTGTTTGGTTTATTGTTTAATTCTCTCAACTATTTTTCACTCCGAATTTTAGGGGAAATTTTAGATCATATTGGATTCATAGAAAAAGAAAGTCTAGTTTTAAGCTCTGCAAGGAAGAATCTTACTCTCCAAAATGTGCTGTACTTCAGTCAGTGTTTGTTACATAGGGATATTTGTTATTTGACTGCTAACTATATACTGTGTTCCTAGCCATGCAAGAGGGGAGCTAGCATTTCCCATTTCTTCTAGAAAGCGTATTGGCATTACACTTCTCAATACAAGTATCAGCTGCCGGAACCTTTCTCTGCTGCCAGAGTCTTTCCCGCAGCTCGCTTTTCACTGCAAAATGTAACTACGCAGACCTGACATGCTGCCGCTACTGGTGTGCAGTGGCAGCAGCGGCTTATTTGTGATGGTAGCTACGTTTACTTCAAATCAGATTTGGAAAGGCCATGTTAGGAACCTTCAGAGTCCATGTATGAAGCTTTTCCCCATTTAAATGTGCTGGATTGTAGGCTATCAAACTATATCAGATAATTTTTCATCTTGGAAGTTCTCAATTGAGGGCCCTTAAAAATACAATACAAGACCCATTTTTCTTTTCAGACATTTTACGAAGGGGCAAATTGGGTTGTGTATCTAAATACATAGAGTGAGTATGTTAAATAGTCTAAAAAAATAACAAGACAATACACTCACTTAGAAAACTGTGAAAACATTGGAGAGTATGGTTTTTAGAGGGAAAAATTCTCCTAATTTGATATACTGAGACTAGCTACAGCAGTGCTCGCACATTAGAAATACATAGATAAAGGGCTAGAGTAGTGTGGTTTATGAGTGTATTTTTAAAAATATTGAGTTTATGCCCAGGAACAATTGATGAATCTATCTTATAAATTTAAAAATAAAGATAAATCTTTGGTTACCTTGCCCCTGTAGTATCTGATCTCTTCTTTATCTTAATGTATATAAGTAGATTACACAAGATGCACGTGAGCAGGGAACTAAGTAACAGACTCAGTGATGTGTTGGAGGTCATACAGGAAGTCTTGCAGAGCATGGAATTGAACCCTAGACTTCTGGGTCCTGTGTTGGAGCCCTAACCACTAGACCATCTTTGCGCCCTATTCAGCCTACTCTCTACTGGGTATTTGTCAATGTCGCAGAACTGCAGTACCATTCAGCATAATAGTAATTTTTTATTGGATGGCCCAGGATTGAAATAACAGAAATCTCATAGTTCAGAATTGACATAACAGTGCATGGAAGTTTGTGTATCATCTGCCTTCATTTTATACTTGGCTATAGCCACTGCCATGAGTCTTCCACAAGCACCAAGAAATTTTGGTATTTTTATTTTATTGTGTAAAAATGTGAACCTTTTGATACAGCTATGAAAATGAAGAAAATATCTTAAAAGCAGGAGACTTCTGAACAAAAGGATATGTTTTCATTTAGCTACCAATATAGACTAAGTTATTGGGTGAATACTAACCAGGTGCTTGGCAGTGGAGGTGCAGTTCTGGAAACCACTTACTTACCTTCAGACAGATCCACAACCATGTTTATGTGCAAGGATCTACATGTCAGACCTGAAGAAGAGCTCTGTGTAAGCTCGAAAGCTTGTTTCTCTCAACAGAAGTTTGTCCAATAAAAGATATTACTTCGCCTGTTTTCGCTCCCTAATCTGAGGATTTAGCACTTCCTGGTTGTAGTCATGAAAAATTTACCTAGTTTGTATGAACACCTGTAAAATATAATCTAGTGTCAAGGAATTTAATGCACAGTATCTGTTTCTAATTCTATACTTGTTCATTTTTAACAGGAGACCCCAAAATATGGTTTGAAGGGTTACTGTGTTTGTGTGACAACTGTAACAAGCAAACATTTAAGAGAGCTCTGGAAGCAATTTCGGAGTCGAGATATGCTAGGATAAAAAACTGAAGGAAAGCAAAAACTTCAGCATTTGGTTGCTACTATTTTTTCTAGATATTGTGTGTGAAAAACGGCATACCACAGGTAAACTATGTATCTTTCACTTGCAGCACTATGCACTGAATCACCATTGGGTTTTTTCACTTGATTTGCTGATCTATTCATGGATTTTTTTTCAAGCACTTTTTCAGTATGTGTTTTGTTTTTAAGGGTTGACTTACACTGTTGTCTGGCCTATAAAAGTGTATCTTAGAGAATGTGTTTTTAAAGATATTTGTTGTTTGTATTTATTTTGAGCTGTGCCTTTCATTTAAAGAATTTTTTTTTTCATTCTGGTGAATGTGCCTTTTGGCAGTGGTGAAAAATTATTTCCATGTGAAGGGGATGTGAATTTGTTTTTAGAAAATAAATATTATATGAAGATTGTGTTAAAACAGGGATGAGAATGCATTCTGTAGCACAACTATTGACTAAGTGTGGAATGTACAGGTTGTAAGTACTCATGAGCCAACAAAGCTGTCATTTAAAAACAACTATAAGTAGCAGTTGTGATACAGGATAATGTGAATTATTGATTAAGAGGTTAATTAATTAAGAGGTACTGATGTCCAACAGCTGTAAGTCTTACTATTATAATCTTACTGATTCCGTTTAATAAAATCTCCTGATTTTAAGATGTCTAATTCTGTACAATATAATGAAAATAAAATGTCAAAGTATTAGCTAATATTTTTATCATGTTAGTTAATACAATGCTACTTAATATATAGCATTGTGTTTCTGTAAATTTTTTGGCAGAGTATGGATTTCAGCTTAGTTATGTATTACTTGTTAATAATGCACTTTACATAAAAGCTGGATGTGGTATGAGGCAGAAATTAATCCTATCCAGTTTTGCTAGACTGGCATGCAGTACTGAACAAATATTTCCCCCAGGTTGTGGCTTTAAAAAAATTAAAAGGAATGCAGGCAATAGTACAGAGCTACAGCCAGTTACAAAATGTTACAATGATAAATGTAAACATCATGAGACTTTGGAATTCTACCTGAATCAAATTCTAGAATTAAATAATAAGGCTTTAATACAGCTATGGGTTATGCAAGCAATCTGTAGCCTCCCTGGCCTCGTGTCTGTAGATGTCTATGTTATGAAAAAAGATTTTGTTGTTGTTTTGTTGTTGTTGAATTAAGTCCTAAAAAGTCATGATTAATGGAGCACAATTCTGCTTGTTTTTACATATCCTGAGTCTTTTTTGTTTGGCTGGGGGGTGGCAGGTTTGCCTCAATGTAGCGATTGCATTTAAAAGTTTTGCACTGCTTTTACAAGGCTGATAGCATAAAGTAAATAAAACCCCAAATACTAACTCACTTTAACACACAATTTTAATGTCACTCTTAAGAAAATTTATTGAATATGAAATTAATTAGTATTTACATAAAAGCAATCTGTGCATGAAAACAGGGATTATCTAATTTTAATCTATTTACATTATCAGTTGTAAAAAAAAAAAAAAAAAAAAAACGGTTTGGTTTAGTGGTGCAATTCAGTCCTAAATCAACTATTAGACACAACATATTGTTTTTAATCTTTCATTGTTATCACGAACACAACAAAGAGTTTTATTCTTTCATCATGTAGAATGTGGCTGTCTGTCACTCAAAGACCATATAGTATCTTTAAATGCATGAATAGAAAAGAATATGTTTTGCTTCTGTGTTAATAAGCTTAAGTTCCAGGACTAATCAGTTTACAAAGATTTTATTCATTTTTTTTAATTGACTTTAAAAAACCTTTTTTTTTTGAGAAATTCCACTTTTAAGAATTTCAGAAAAATCAATGTTAGAATGGTTTCTTTGGCATGGCTTATCTGGCTTTTGGTAAAAATCATATAATAAGAAAATACTAGCTAGAAAAATGTCAGAAATATTCTACTGTAGACAGCATTTTGATGATAAATACTCATGCGGTCCCTACTTCACTCTCCTCCCGCAACTGACAACTAGAAAATCAGAGATTTGAACTAATGCTGATAGGCCCTGATGTTGTAACTGACAGTATGCAGTGGACTGCTTTTTCGATGTGCAATCAATTGCAGGACCAATTACAATGTATGTAAAATCTTGGTATCATTTTTCCAATTTGTATATTTTTCTATATGGTGCCTAAGTACAGTAGACTGGCATAAAATAGAATATATTAGTGACAGATTAGTCCATAAGACTGTGCTTTCTGCTTTTGTTTAATAATACAATAACATATGTAACAGTACACTAATATGAAAAAATATGCTTGTCATATTCATGTTTACCTCAAAATAAATGCACTTGAAATGAACTAATTTCCTTTGTTGCAATGCAGATTAATCAAATTCAGGGCTGGCCTGAGGAGTGGGCGGACTAGGCAACTGCCCAGGATGCCATTCTAAAGGGGAGCATCTCCAGAGCAGGGGTGCCTCTCCTCACCCTGCTGCTTGGCTCTGCTGCCATCTGCTGCTGCTGCTGCTCCTGCCCCTCACCTTGGAGCAGCCCCTGGCGAATCTCTTCCCAGGAGTCTGCTGTGCAGAGCGGCGGCGGGAGGCTGATGTTGGGGTGTCCGCCTCCCCCCACCTATATACCCAGTCTCCTCTGAGCTGGGGTGGGGGTAGTCTGCACTGTGCTTCTGAATCAGGAGTGGGAGCTGCTGGCGGGGGCTGCTGTCTGAACAAGCCTTCAGAGTAGTGAGTGCTTTGCTTAAAGTGACAGCGTTACTCTCTCACACTCCCCCAACACACACACACTGTGTCTCACACTCCCCCAACACACACACACTGTGTCTCACACTCCCCCAACACACACTGTCTTTCTCATATTCCCCCAACACACACACTCTGTCTCTCTCTCTCTCACTCTCACTCACACACATACACACACTCTCTCTCTCTCTCTCTCTCTTTGTCTCTCTCTCACTCCCCCAAAACACACACCCTCCCCTCCAAAACGCACTTATATTATTGTTGTTCTTATTACTTCTTGGTACTGCCTGTTGAAATGTGCAATGCACATATATTTTCTATCATTTTATTCTTTCAAAGTTCTTTAAGGATTACAGTGCTGTTATTTTAGTTTTTTGACTGGTCTGTGCATTTCATAATTTTATTTCTCTCTTATGCTTAAATTTAATTCTTTGAGTTGTGAGTTCTAAAATGCCTAACCTGTCCTGGCTGGAATAATTATCATTATTACTTTTATTACCATATTGTGCTTTGCCATTCATTATTTAAAATAATACAATCAAATAATAGTATTCTTCTAGAATGTAAATTTAGCTTGTACTCATCTTAGCAGTGCCAGTTTAAAAAACATTAGCCAAACACATAATTTTAGACACTATGCAGATGAAGGTCGCTTATTTTCAAATGGTATTTTTAGTTATATCTGTAAAATAACTTAAAATTTGTATGAAAATAAATGCAGTTCCAAGTATGATACAGAGAGTAATGATAGAGTCAAATGTTAGTGAGGCACGTAGATGATTGTGATTGGTAAACATAAATGCCAAAATAATTAGAAAAATAAATCCCTGTTCTTAATAAAAGAGAAATAAACCTTAATCACATATGTTAAAATTCAGTAAATACGTTTTTAGTGGAATGAAAATCAATTAACTACAAAAGAGTAGATAATGGCAGTGACCTAGAATTTGTCTGTTAGAGGAAGTAAACGGATATTAAGCAGATTTTATTTATTTTTATTTATCTCTACTAAAGATAGTTTACAAAGTATCAAACTTGTGTTTCTGATAAATGTGTTAAAGCTCCAGAATTGATATTTGAAGGCTTGAGATTGGGAGTATTTTGCTAATTCCTAAATTATTATCTACAAAAATAACCCTAGAGTTTTCAGGTGCCTAAGTAGCCTCTGGAATAATGATTAAAGTTGCCCCACCCCACCAAAATCTGAAATGGCACCCCTGGTGAACCAAGCGTGGCCAGAGGGCTGTGGGCTCTGTCAAGATGCAGCCCCCATGTGACTGTGCAAAGCATGCCTTAAGCCTCAGGCAGAGTGCCAGGCACCATGAGCCACTGCAGCAGCGCAGAAGTAAGGGTGGCCATATACCATGACACCCTTACTTCTGCGCTGCTGCTGGCTGTGGTGTTGCCTTCAGAGCAGGGCCGCTATCAGGCTGCCTTGCCAGTGCTTAAAGTGTGCCAGGACTGAGATCTAGCACCTCTTTCAATACAAATTAAGCACTGGGGGGAGGCAGCGGAGCCCAGAGGTGATGGGGGGTGGAGCCCTTGGGGGCCAGGGGTGATGGGAGAGCACCAAAATACAAATTCATCCATGGTGCCATTATCCCTAAGGCTGGGGTTGCCAATTTTGGCTGGACATATTCCTGGAAGTTTCATCACATGACATAATCTTTAATTACAGACTATTCTTTAATTCCTGGAGACTCCAGGACAATCCTGGAGGCTTGGCAACCGTACCTAAGGCTGGCCCTGGTCAAATTCTTTTCTTTTTATAACATTTTCTTGGTATTCAGCACATAAAAGAGTATCATGAATCATAATTTCCCACTTTATCACAAAAAAATTGTGCTCTTGATTTCTTTAGTAACTTTTGTAGATGTGTGACGGGATCCCCTCATGAATCACACAGAGAAAGGCACCAGCCAAATCCCCCCAGTTCCCAGCACTGTACCCCAGGAATGTACCACCTTGCACTGCTCAAGATGGGCAGTGCAAATTTATTAATTGGTTCACCACTTCAACAATGGAAAGTGGACATACACCAGCCTTTGCCAACCTGAGCAGATTTGCCCCACACTTCATACAAATTCACTGGTAAAAATAAACAATTAAACTAATTTATTGACTATAAAAGGTAGATTTTAAGTGATATTAAGTGATAGGTAAAAAGTCAGAGTTAGTTACCAAAAGAAATAACATATAAGCATGCAGTCTAGACTAGGTATAGAATGTCACAAAATGTATATGCTGTCCTGCCACAGACTTCTGCACAGAGAGGACAAAGGTTCAAGGACACATAGGTGAAGCAAAGCAAGACAGTGGGAGATGCCATCTGGTGGGGGTGCACCCTCTGGATATGGAGCAGAGGTGGTATAGTTGGCTAAAGAGATCATTGCAATAGCCTGTCCCCAATTGGCTAGCAGCCTGGAAAATGTATATGCTGCAACTAAATAATGTGGAGGCACCAATAGAGGGCAAGGTTTTGGCTGAGACGCTTGCTGAACTGTTAATGTTGACTTTTCAATCGCTCTTGGTACACTGGGGAAGTTTCAGAAGACTGGAAGAGAGCCAATGTTGAACCAATATTTAAAATGAGTAATGGGATGACCCAGGTAATTATAGGCCTGCCAGTCTGACTTCGATCACAGACAAGATAATAGAGTGGCTGATATGGGAGTTGATTAATAAAGAATTAAAAGAGGGTAATATAATTAATGCCAGTCAAGGTGGGAAACTAACTTGATATCTTTTTTTGAGAAGGCTAAATTTGGTTGATGAAAGTATGTGGTGACATGATCTACTTTCATCCTCTTAGCCTTACAGCAGGTAGTTAAATTGTATGTGCTTTGTTTCAAGTCTATGGTTTCTGGCTGCAAATGATGAACTTCATCCAGCTCACGTCAGTCCTGTATTCAGGAGACACAAATGTCTCCTCTCCCATAAATCTCCAGTTATGGGTTTTTCTCTGCTGCTTGGTCACATACTGTGCCTCACTCACCTGACCAGAAATAGAAAACAACTAACTTGGATGCTGAATTAAGTCAAATGGGAATGTTCAGACACATCTCTACATGGAAGAGGGGATGAAGCTTCAGGGCAGGAAGCTGGCTACAGAAGCACTTCCAGGGAACTTTTACTTTGCCCCCACCCCACCATATTCATAGATTTTTTTTTTTAAGGCCATCAGGGACTATTTTAATAATCCAGTCTGATCTGCATAATACAGGCCATATAACTTTACCCAGTAATATCTGCATCAATCATCTATTTTAGAAAGACATGCAGTCTTGGTTTGAAGACTCCAAGGGATGGAGAGGTAAGTTGTTCTAATAGTTAATTATACTCATTGCTATAAAATTCTTCCCTATTTCTAGTATGAATTTGTCTAGCTTCAGTTTTCAACCATTGGATATTGTTAGCCTTTTTCTGCTAAATTAAAGAGCCCTCTACAATCTGAAACCTTTTCCCCATGTAGATACTTGTTTACTGTGATCAAGTCACTTCTTAGCCTTCTCTTCAATAGATATAGATTGAGTTGTTTCCATTTTGAGACTCTATCTAAGTGCTAGGCATATCCATGCAATTAAAAATAGAACTTCTGCCCCATTGGTCATCCATTCGATTGCTCTGTATGTGTCAGTATGGAGGCTGGAGTGGGAACGGGGCTGAGCTGAATTCCCAATCATAACAATGTGGATAGATGGCTCCTCACAACCCCATGCCTTACTGATCATTTCCTCACTCATCCATTTGTCCCCCACTGCTAGTTCTACCCAGCACTACCACTACTGGCAGAAAGTAGAAGAGGCAGTGTTGTGCAGTACCACATTGGGGAGGAGAGAAAGCAAATACAGGGACAGAACCGAGAAGCAAGCAGGATCTCTCCTTTCCCTATAGGACCCACCCCACAAAATGGGAATCCCCCAGTTTTAGTAGTGTTTTCCTGATTTCATTGGTATAGTCTGAGACGACCTCAAGAGAGGTTTGTCATGAAGCAAACAAGCAAACTTGAATTGACCATGTCAGACAGGGTAATGGGAAAGTGGTCAGGTATTTGCTAGGGAATTGGAGTAATGACCGTGCCACACATTAAGCGGGGGTCTGCTGTCTGGGTTGCTGGAGGAAGGTTTGTTCCTCTTTAAGGGGTAGAAAGAGGTGGAGTGACTTTGCTGCAGCAGCAGAGCTGGTCAGCCTGGGTAACCAGAAGAGAGGGGACATTATATAAGTATATGCCAGACAGGAGAAGCCCTCGTTTACCTGGACCAGGCAGAGCAGCAAGGACTTTAGCTCTTTAATCTTCATGGCACCCTGTGGTAGTAGGGCAATGAGAGCAGGAAAAGGGGGGAGGAATCCCCCCCATTCCAGTCCATGGAGGGAGAAGCAGGCATTTAATAACAAGAAGGGGAGGCAGAGCAAATTTCAGGCATAGCTCTGAGCTATAACAGATCAGTAAGGATGGGGGGGAAGTCCCCCCCCCCGTCCCGTCCCCCACACCAGCCTGCAGCTCCAGTAGTAGGCAGTTAATGGGAGAAGGGGTAGGGGATCCAGCCTGGGGCTTCTCTCTAAGTCATAGCAGGTGGGGAGTGGCTCCCCCTGACAGCCAGGCATAGCAGGCATGCTAGAGCAGAGAGGGGAGGTATTTTCAAACCCAGCACAGGGTAGATGAGGTGGCACTGGAGGGACCATGGGGAACACATGGGCAAGATGCTGGACCCAGCACTGGGGTTGGTAAATCCCAGGGTGGTCTGTCTGCTTGTCAAGTGGATTCCTCTCAGCTGAGAGGTGATGTGGATCCTGGGGAAGCAAACACCCCGATGGTGAATTGGCTGCATTTGCAGGTGGGACAGCCAACCAAGAATTGATTCAAGTGGTCTGGGCAGTTGCTTCCAAAATTGTTTCCACAGCACTGCGAGGCTTGCAAGATGCAGTGGGTTGCCCAGAGCTAGGGCAGTCATTTCAACAGATTGCAGGAGAGGTGAGCAACACTGCTGGCAGGGGTGAGTTTGATCAGCACCAGATAGAGGTTGCAAGGGCAGGATGTGAAGGTGGGCTCCTACCTAATGTGGCAATGGTTGTCTGTAGGGGGGATCTTGGGGGATTCAGGGACCTGGCCTACTTTTCCCTTTGGTGGACTTAAATGGTGGAGGAGAGGGTGGAGTTAGTGGAGTAACAAATAGGATATGGGGAGGATCGGGTGTCCTAGGGGCTGTATCAGAGACATCTGGGGTACACACGGCTTCTGTGAGTGCTAATGGTATTACACAGTTGTTACAAGCTACCCTTCAGTCATTGCAGCAGCTGGGAGCACCCATGGATGGAGGGTCAGGAAGGAAAGTAATGGAAGCCCAGCGTGGGTTTGAGTTTGTGAGACAGGTGATAGTCAAGTGGGGCAGACCCCTTGCCAGGGAGTGGGAGTCCTTAATGGAGGGGAGATTTCTGGGCACATTTCAACTCATCCATTGCCAAGGGACTGCAATTTGTGGAATAGAATTGCTGCCCCAGAGGTAGCTGGAGGACAACAGGGCACTGAGGGTGCCCCAACAGAGAGTCTCAAGTATGGTTCTGCTGGGGTGGCTGACCCAGTGGGATTCATCTTCTCAGTACTACTAGGAATACAATTTTGAGAGATGAACATGTGAACAAATTATCATTGTTGCACAGGGAGGTGCTGACACACAATAAGCCACGGTAGAGTAAGCAGGACAATGAATTGCCCAAGCGGCCAAGGTTGGTGAGAATATGGGAAAATTGAGAAGCTGCCTTCCTGATCCAGGTGAGAGTTATTGCAGAGGCTTACCCAGACGGGTGGCAGTATCACGTTAGGCTACATTTACATAGAGTATGGAATTTCTTTTCCATGTTCTCAATCATTATTTCCTTTTAATCTGGCTAATGATATAAAGGTCAATTCAGCCCTCAGGTAAGTGGGTACAATTCAATTAATGCCAGTGGAGTTACACTAGGACTAAATTTCACCCTAACAGAATGACAGCAACTAGTCCTCTACGAAGCATCTGAAGAAGTGAGCTGCAGCCCACGAAAGCTTATGCTGAAATAAATTTGTTAGTCTCTAAGGTGCCACAAGTACTCCTGTTCTTTTTATGTATGCAATGCACGCTGAAATATTCTCTATACTGCTTCATCTCTTTTTCCTCATGTCACTGACAACCTACCATGCAGACGTGTAAGTATTATATAACAAAAAGATGTTTAAAGATTCATTAACAGTTCAAAAACTAATGTATGCCTTTGTTTATTTACATTTCCTTGACATGTATTACGATTGATGAGCCATGCTTATTTCCAGCATACAGCTAAGGTAGCCTACAGTGCTGTAAAATGACTGATGGGGAAATTCTGATGCCATCAGAAATGTTCTGCTGCAGCACATAAACCAGCATGCAGGTGCTGTATGAACACTCACATAATTTTAAGTAAATAAAAAGCAATACAATACTACTTCCTTTTTCTATAATCCTTGAGAAAGCATGCGAAGGGCTGAGACAATCAGATATTGGAATACTGTATTAAAATATTAGTCTGACAATGCAGTGTTTATCAACATAATAATAACACTTATATAGCTTTTGAAATCCTCAAAGTACTATACAAACATTCACTCACCATGTTATGCCTGGAGTTTCCAGCTGCCAGCTCCTCATTGTATAGCAAAATAGGAAATGGAATAACAGATCCGATCAGTGATCCATCTAATGCAAGTACCCTGTGTCTGACAGTGGACAGTGACAGATACTTCGGAGGAAGGTGCAAGAAGCCAAATGGAATGACTTGCCTCTCTTTCTTCCTAACTCATGTCAGTAAATGGTTGGCACATGCCCTTTTATCCCTTATGCTTTTAAAATCTATTTTATGTAACTGTGGATGTTCTCATTAGACATATAAATGTCTAATCATTTTCATTATTATTTTACTAAGCTTTTGTCTTCAATGATACCTTGTGGCAATGATTTTTGCAGGTTTATTAAGTATTGTGTAAAAAAAAGAAATTTGTTGTCTTTTAGTTAATTGAATGTCTCTTTTTTCTTGAATTGTGGAAAACGATTAATAAGAGTGTCAAATTTACCTTCTCAGTGTCATTCATTATTTTTAATACCTCAGTCATGTCTCATCTTGTCTCCTCTCCTAATATTTTCAGTCTCCCCTTATATCAAAGTCTTTCAGTGACTAACAGTGTTCACAGTCCAACTCTGTACCCTTTCTGTTTCTGTAGTACCTTTTTTTAGATGGGATTATTAGACCTGAACACAGTATTCCAGATGAGAATAAACCAGTGATTTATACAATGGCATAATTATTTTGTTGTCATTTTATATTTCATTCTTTCTATGGCCTGACATTTTGATTGATCTTTCATCCCAACTGTGCATTGAGCAAATGTTTTAACTAAACTGTCCACTGTGACATGTGGGTCTTTTTCCTGAGTAGTTGCAGATAATATAGAAACCAGGAATATTTAGGCGTAATTCAAATGATCCCTCTCAATATGTATTACCTAATACTTATTAACACTAAATTTCATTATGCTACCTGTTCACCCAGCTTTACTATGTCTGTCAAGCTGTCTGGAGTGGCTCAGGAGTGTGAGTACCAACCTCAGGGCAGACTGTTAAGAAGCAGGGCACAAACCCCAAACTGATTGTGAGTTCTATACTTAAATTTCACCAACCAAGTATCAAATGTGAACTCCTTAAGCAGTATAACAGTCTTAACATGGAGTCACAGACAGTCCATTTGGGTAATCTGGTCTATCTTGCCACCCAGGTAAACTTGCCTTTATGATAGATGGTCCCTTACACCAAAAATCACAACAATATTCAGGTTATTCCCAGTCCCAAAAGACCAGTCACTTTATCCCAGGTCAATTGCATTTTAGAGCCTATACCAAAGACAATGCTTGTAGCCAGTCCTATAATAAATTAACAAGATTTATTACCTACAAAAAAGAAATGAGTTATTTACAAGGTTAAAGCAGGTAAACTTACACACACAAATGAGTTATAGTCTTACCTTTCAAAAGGTAGTAGAAGCTTCTATAATATGCAAGCTCTACAAGTCCTTTAGGGCTAACCCAGGCCAAGCACTGGGGATCCCTTGCTTCTGCTTAGCAATCTTGTCCTCCCAGAGTCCAAGCAGCGTAGAGATCCATTTTCTTCGGGTTAGGGATTTTTATTTCCTACTCCCAGAGTTCAAACTAATGGGATGAGTCCACATGCACAGATTCTCTTCATGGGTGTGGTGGGGAAGCAATTAAAGTCTTTGTTCTTTGATGTTTCACAGTGGTTCATTTGGTTTCAATGGGCCTTCTTGGTGGGCAGGACTTACCATCTTCTGTAGGAAGCCTGCATTTTACATAAATTAATGCTCCTTTCCTGTTTGATTATTTACAAATTTACAGAGATTTATAATACAACTACTCAATATAACCTTACAAGGTGGGGTACAGATGTTATAAATGAGATTACTACACGCAGCATCCTACAAGCATTTCATAAATTCTTAACACTAAACACATTCTTATAAATTTAACATCTATTTTAACAATTGTAATACACAGGTAAGCCAGACTGGTTTCCAGTTATGTATTGGTCAGAGTTCAGTTGAGCCTAGGGGCCGTGGCATGAGCTGGCACCTGGTCTGCCAGTGTCATAACATCCTTTTGTAATTCCTCAGTCTCCCTAGTTTTGACTAACCTAAACACTTTTGTCTGATATGTAAATTTGCCACCTCATGGTTAAAATCCCCTTATCCAAATCATTAATAAATACACTAAACAATACCAGTATAGAACCTTGTGGTACCCCCCTGCTATACTTTTGCAATGTTGAAAACTCTTACTCTTTTTGTATCTCAGGGCTAATTTCTAATCTATGACCATCTATACCTCTCACACTGTGACTTCAGTTTAATTAATAGCCCATTGTGTGAGACCTTGTCCAAAGCTGTTTGAAAATCCAAACACACTTGAATCAACCAGCTCTTTCATAACTACAGTACTATATTGTTGACTCACTCAAAGATTCTAGTAGATTGGAGAAATGCTCCCTGCTGTTCCTGGCAGTTCTAATTTTGGAACTCTAATTCAGCAACTAATTTGTGCATACACACCTAATTATAATCTGGATTTACTATGCCATTTCACACGTGTTTCTGTGTGAGAAACATTCATTAAACCATGTTTGGGAAAAAGTGAGTCAGCATACTGTATCCTCTCATGTCTTGCCAACTAACCCATTGTGATGTCAAAAGTAGAACTGACTGCCATGTTCACTGAAGTTTGAGCCACCATTTATTGTGACATCACTGGCTGCCTACAACAGTTACTGTATCTGTTACTTTGCAGTAATACTTAGCATTTAGATAGCACTTTTGTCCATATATTCCAATGCATTTTACAAAGGTGTTTAAATATCATCCTTATATTAACAGCTAGGGAAATTGAGGGACTCATATCTTGACTGCTGACAATGTGCTCAGCACTATACAGAACACAGAAAAAGATAAGGTCCATGTCCATAGGTCTGTATAGTCTAAGAGCATGAAAACATTTTTGCAGGTGTATATCTTTATGCTCTTTGAGTTAAATGGAACTACACGTCTGCCTAAAGTTAAGCAGGTACATAAGCGTTGGCAGGATCATAGTCTACGGAGCGGGCCCAGTGCTTCCATGGAAGTCAGGAAAAGAGAACTGATCACATAGGATCAAGCCGGTGTCACTGTTTGCAGGATCACACGGTGTATCAAGCCCAGCTGGCCTGAATCAGCGGTGTTACTCCGATTTGACGTTGATGCTAACTGCGTTGGTTTCAGTGGCGTTACACCGCACTACAACTGAAGGCAGCGGCGCATCCTAATCTCCTTGCCCGCTGCCAGGGCCAGGGGGCATACGGCTTTTTCCTGTCAGTATCCAAGGCAGGTGCTCTGTTCTCCTATCGTTTTAAGCGAAAATCAAGCTCCGGCTTTCCCTCCCTCCGAGCGAGGCCCTAATGAGGGGCAGAGGCGGGGGGAACTGACCACCACCACTACTTCTCTGCCCAGGGGGGTACAGGGACCCCCTCGGCCTGAGGCTGTTATAGGGGTAGGTGGGAGCAAACGACCCTGCCCCCGCCCCATTTCCTCGCTGTCTGTGCCCTATGGGCTCCCAGCCTCATGCCGTGGGGCGGCTCCGCCCGCTCCCTTCCCACGCCCGGGGGGAGGCGGGGGCCCGTGACTGGCTGGCTGTGGAAGCGGCGGGGGCGGAGCAGCCCCGGCGCGGCGCCGCCTGCTGGAGGAGCCAGGCGGGAAGCAGGCACAGGCACAGGCGCCGCGCCCTCCCCGCGTTGGCAGGAGGCTGCGGCGGCTCGGCTGGGCTGCTGCGCTGCTAGGGCCCGGGCCTAGTGGCTGGCATGCGGTGCGGGAAGATGGCGGCGCCGGCGGCGGGGACCCGGGGCGGTGTGAGGCGGCGCTGCCAGCGGCTGTTCTACTGGGTGCCGGTGCTGTTCATCTCCAGCATCCTCTGCTGGTCCTACTACGCCTATGTCACCCAGCTCTGCCTGCGTGAGTGGGGCCCGCGGCCTGCCAGGGACCCCCACCCCTTCCCCCGCAGCGGCGACCCACGGGAGGGCAAGGGGACAAAACCCCCAACCCCGCGCCGGGGGACAGCCGGGCTCGGCGGGTGCCCAGGAGTTTGGGATGTATCTGCCAGGCTGTGCTGATCCTGGCCCGCCACGCTGCCCCGCGTGGGGCGGTGTGACTGTGCAAACACGAGCATGGCCCTGTGCTAGAAGGCTGCCGGGCCCGGCTGGCGGCTTATGGCCTTCGCCTTTCCTCTGCCGAGCTGAGCAGGATCCGCTCCCCGCAAGCCCCAGGCGCGCCCCGAGAGAGAGCCAGAGCCCGCCTCTGGACCCTGTGCCCCGGGCGATGGTGGCGGAGGCGCTCGGGAAGTGCTCCCGTGGCTGAGCGCCCAGTTCCTGAGTCTCTTCCCGGTCCCCTTCTCCTTGTGGACGTTTCTTTGTCAGAGACGTGCTTTGCCAGGCTTGTGCGCATCGCAGTGTAGCTGAACCTAGGAGACCAGTAAGACAGCAAAGGATTTTAGGTTGGCAGGGCTGTGTGGAGAAGAGATGCGTGGTTCGAGATTCAGCTGTAATCAAATAGCGTAATTCCTCCTAGAGTAGCCTTTGTCATAAGCAGTGACTCCTCAATTAGTTGTTGTTGTTGTGAATCTGTAAGTATTGATGGTGGTGAAAATACTGTGCATGCTGATTTAGTATCATCAACCCACTACAACATCTATCTGCAAGTCAATAAGTAGCTAATTGAGTGAACAAAGCGCTTTAGAATTTGTGTTAATGTTCAAATACACCTTGAAACTGTTTTGCGGAACACCTATAGATGGCATGATATTTTTCTCTGTCATATAGTATTTTGCCTAGAGTTCACCCCAAACCAAAATCCCAGACCAATCATTTAAAAATGCTGTGGGAATTTTGGATCTGACATTACAGTTAAGGCCCATTTTTAGTATTGTCTAGATCCCATTCCCCTTTTAAAACAATATACAGTACTTAAATTACACAGGTATGCTAAGTATTCCCATCTATTTTATGTGTTACATTATAACCGTTTCAAGTATCAGAGGGGTAGCTGTGTTAGTCTACATCCACAAAAACATTGAGGAGTCCAGTGGCACCTTAAAGACGAACAGATTTATTTGGGCATAAGCTTCAGTAGGTAAAAAACCCACTTCGTCAGATACAACCATTATATTAATTAAACATAACCGTTGGGGTGCATTCCCTTCATGGTATGTGAACAGTAGCTCTTTTCATAACTCTATTTGCACTAAGGCTTTGTGTACACTAGCACTTTTGTTGGCAAAACTTTTGTCGGTCAGGGGTGTGAAAAAACACCCCCTCACCACCACGACCACCACCACCAATGTGAGTTTCACTGACAGCAGCGCTGGTATGGACAGCATTATGCCAGTGGGAGAGCGTCTCCTGGTGACATAGCTACCGCCAGTGGCGGATTTAGAGTTAGTGGGGCCCTGTGCACAGCTTCATTTTTGGGGGCCCCCCTCAGGACCCAGCCAAGAAAAAGAACATTCTCTTTTATCTCTCCCCCATTTTTCATTTTTTTCTTCTTCCTCTTCCTATATTATAAGTAATAGGAAGTAAATGAATATGAAGTGAGGTACCTTGATTGGGGCAGGGGGTTGGGGTGCAGGAGGAGGTGCGGGGGTCAGGCTCTGGAAGAAGTTTGGGTGCTGGGTGTGGGCTCTGGGCTGTGGCAGGGGATTGGGGGTGTGGGGTGGTGAGGGGTGTGGGCTCTGGGAGGAAGTTTGGGTGCGGGCTCTCGGCTGAGGCAAGGGGTTGTGGTGTGGGAGGGAGTCAGGGAGCAGCGAGTCTCCGTGTGCTGCCCGGGGCAGGGGCAGCGTGCGGACCCTCCCCCCGCCAGAGAGTGCCAGCAGCCGGCCGCTTCCGGGAGCGGCATGGGGCCACGGCATGCAGGCAGCCTGTCTGTCTGAGCCCTGCTGTGCCACCGGCCGGGACTCGGGCAGGTTGTCAGATGAGATTTGTCCTGCATTTTGGGGGCCGTGCTCTCATTGGGGGCCCCGTGCCACCGCATGGTGTGTTTCATGG
The DNA here is from genome assembly GCF_028017835.1 of Emys orbicularis. NCBI lineage: Eukaryota > Metazoa > Chordata > Testudines > Emydidae > Emys > Emys orbicularis. Next base: position 88,506,406 of record NC_088687.1, on the reverse strand, counting down.
TAAATCTGTTCCTGGCTACCAACACTTTATGCCAGCGGGAGAGCTCTCTCCTTTCTTAGTTTTCAAAGACTGGGGTTTTCTTTTCAGTTTCAAGCTGTTCTCATTTGCTTTGTTTCTTCATTGTTTTTTCCTGCGCTGGACAATGACTAGGTGCTAGAAGCAGTCTCATCTGGGGAAGTAACCTCTCTCTGCCTGATTGCTTCACTGCCCTATTGTGAGGTGATGCTGAAGTTGCACCACAGTTACAATTTTCTACATATACATACAGATATTCGTAACTGTAACTTGTATACATATCTCACAATGACTTGTGTTCAGTGCATTGCAAGCTTTCATAAAAGATCTTACTCAATACACTTTTACAGTGAAATAACGTAGTATGCCATCAAGTTGGTTTAACTGCTTATTTTTTTGGGTTCAGATCAAACCTGTTCTCTTAAGGTGTCTGGACCCTGATTGTCACAGGTGGTCATTGTGGTTACAGGTGCTAGGAAGAACCCTAATGATACTGCTAAAAGTTATGTTCATTAATATAAGCATTAATTTTCTCTTTCTCTGTTATAGACCACTTCAGTCACAGACTTCCTGTTACATGACTTGTATTATCTAATAAAGATGCTTATAAAAAAGATAGATTGCACCCTAGCTAATAAAGTAGACTTAGGCATATCTGGCCTAGTTATTAAGTGATATTGGCCTAATCATTAAGTGATATTTTGAAGTCAAATTAGTTGGTGCTTAATACCTTGTAGAATTGTACCAAAGGCTCTGTATAAGAGTTAATAATTTTATCATGTATAAAGCAAAACTGAAGAATTAAGGTAAAAACATAACATCATGATGATAAATCTCTTTAGCTGTGCCTTTAGTAAGTATTTTGACATTCTTAGTGGAGTAGTTTTACAAGGCAGTGAACTGCTTCTTTGTTGATTTAACACCAAAGCCCAGGAGTGTGATAACTACAAGATCCATTGATTATTTGGAAAGGCTTCAATTCCATGAACACTATTTATTACAGAATATGATAAAAATAATTAAATCTTAACTTTTTTAATGACTCTTGAATACTTGGTAGTTCTAACATGAAGCTGCTTTCTCTGACTTTTTCTGGATGTCATGTTGAAGGCCACGGCTAAAGATAAATATTCGTTTGAGGAAGTGGCTGTTGTAGAAAAGGAGTGATGTAACTGGGAACATGTGCAGTACTGTACTGTAATTTTTCAAGTACAAACTTCTTACTGAAAATTGTTAGGTGACTCATGTCTAGATCAATGTATATGCTTCTTTTAATCCTCATCTTCACAAGTTGTTTTATGGCAGCTTGCAATGCCACCTCCTCCATTAACCTGCAAGTTTTCTAGTACACGAGGGTCTATTTGTGGATTATTAAACACCTTCCTCTCTAGTAATTAGGAGATATTTAGAAGGCTGGTTAAAAAAATTCCATCAAAACTGTTTTTCAGTGGAAAATTGGGTTTACAACAAAAACTTTTTTCGGAAAAAGTGTTTCCTTTCTGTGGAGAATTTCTGGGTTTGGAGTGTTTTGGTTTTTCAGTGAAAAGTTGAACGTTTTGGTTTTTGAGATGAACGTTTGCACTCTCAGTTTGGAAATATTGAAACATTTCTTTTCAACACTTTGGATTGAAAGAAAATGTTTCATTTTGACTTAGTTTGACTTTAAACCATGTCCTTCTGAGTTGCTGTGGTGCCTCTTCTCTATGTTCTCTTCTGTGAGGTGGGCTTTTCAGCAAGGCTGCATCTCTCACAATATACCTCAACCATGTGTCTGGCATGATGTGCTGTGAGGCTCCATCATGGGAGATGTAGTCTGGCCAACAAGCCTGGCCTATAGGATAAAATGTGGGCTTGTTGTACTTGAATTACATCTCCTAGGAGGAAGTGCAGGTGGACGTAGTTCAGTGTCAAACTATTTCATACCCAAGCAGTATGCACATAGGTGGATTTATTTTACAGGAGTTGGAAGGAGGGGCTAAATGTACACATACTTAAATTGTAAAAAGTTCTCAACTAAACACAACAGTACAAAACTCTAAATCTTCACAGTCCCTGAGGCCTGAGTATGTTACTTAGTGACTTACTGAAATATAATTTTTTTTGCACTGATCTTGTGTTTTGTGGGCTTCACAAGATACTACTAAATAGCACCCAGTTCTAAACAGAAATCTTGGTGACTTGCTATTTTAAAATAATAATTTGTGATACCAGTTTTCCCACATCTAAGAGTAAATTCAAAAATACATTACTGAAGGGGCAACATGTTCTCCTGGACTAGTTGAGACCTGGTGCCAGGATCTCCAAGGGTCTAATCTAGCTCTGCAGTGACTTGCTATGTGACCTTTGGCAAATCACTTAAGTTCTGATTTGCATAGGTTGCTGCAACTCCTATTGAATTCAGTAGTAGTTGTGAGTACTCCTTACTTTTTAAAAATAAGGCTATTAAATTCCTTGTGTGAAATTTTAAGTTTCAGCGTGGCCTCTGATTTTGCACTTACATTCATTTCCAGGCAAAATTGTAGGTACAAATGAAATAATTTATACTAGATTTGTGGGCATAGTGAGATAGACATCTAAATTCAGTCACTTGTGCCTACAATGGATTACATCTGTAAAAGCATAAGCATTAAATTAGAGAATTTTTAAATATTTGCCTTGTTCTTCATTGTTGTTCTCTGTCAGCTTATTAGATTCAATGACATATTATGAGAGTTGATTATAACTTTTAAAAAACTGGGGAAAAGAATGTAAGCTAGGTACAATCAGTACATACATGTTTTGAACATTGAAAAACAATGAACTTGCAACTTAGTAAGTGAAAATAGTATGAAGTGGAATCTTCTTTCTCTACTCCATCCCACCCCACCTTTGTACAAGGAAAACCAGAGCTGGCAATAATACTACTATACTACGTTTAGTAAGCTCTTTTGTAGGTACATGAAGAAAACAAATTTGCTTACTTCTCCTTACTTCAACTCTAAATCTTCCAGTCTAGCTAGGAATAGATTTATAGTTAAAATGAAAGTAACATTGACCAAAGTTCAAGGCCAGGCTACCAAGACAAAAATCAGCTGTTGTTAAACTGGACAAACAAGTTTCTAAATATTGCTGAATTTAATTCTAAGGTTTACCATATTGCTCAGGGAAAGACGGAGAATCACCATTTATTTTAATAAATGCATGGTTTCTTATTTTAGAATACAAAAGCAGATATTCACAAATGGTTCAAATGTTACTTTGTTTAGAAATATGTAAAGAGGAAGCATTATACAGCAGCTATCTATAAATAGTTGTATTTTTTTTAAAGGAGAATTTTTCAAAATTGTTTTTACTATTTTGGGGAGAGAGAGATTGAGGGTGTTTCTGCTGTAGGGATTCATACACCAGAACATAGAAAAAGGTATTAGAACTTTAATTGGACTTTCACATTTGGGTGGAGGAAGATCCAGTTCGACCTGAGATCTGAAAGTTTGTGTTAATGATACTACCATATTTTGGAAGCACTGTATTTTTCCTTCTCCTAAAACTTTGAACACTTACACATTTGTAGAACTCTTATAACTTCAACTGGGTAAAATTAACCCTTGTGTAGTGGGCCAGTGAAATGTGTATGCATCTTTAAAATCCCACTTAACTCCTTCAAATAGGACTTCACTGGGGAATGTGCCTTGTGCTGGCCCTCAGAACAGAGATGAACTTTGTCTACTCAAAGTATAATTTCTACAGAGCTGCTATTCTCTGCTTGTAAAACCTAATCTTTGAAAAATACTCTTTTTCAGTCAATGTTCAGCATGACGTTTGCTCAACTTACAGTGCATCACATTGAGTTGGGGGGAAAAACTTCCACTCATACAATATTCTTTCCAGGTTTAGATATGCTTTTTCTTTTCTCCCAAAGTCACTCTCTGTAGTGGTGAAATTATAATCCCCTGGTAATAGGGTTGGGGTGAAAGGCTTTTACACAAGTTGATACATAATAGCATCGATGTGATATACATTATTTGCAAAAGTGTTTCATCTCTATTCTGAAAGGATCTCATGAAACTGATCATGATCGCCTGATCATGAAACTCTTAATGTGAGTAATCTTTATGCATCCAGGTAATCGCTATGATTTTGAATACATATTTGTTTAAGGATTGCCTAATTAAGCGGATAGTTTGGTTGCCATGCACTCTCAGTCCTTGGTGTCCCTTCTGATCTATCCGGCAAAGCCTAGCCAAATGTGGTAGGTTTTGTGATATGGACAGCACTAGGAACTAAACAGAAGGTGCCAATTTACTTCATATAGCACATCAAACAGCATTAAGATATTACTGGCTGTTGGCAACTACTTATTTAGGCTGGATTTAAAACACTAAGCTAAAGAATGGTAATGTTTTGTTTAAGCACACAAGTAGTACACAGTTGTTGTTATGAATTTTATTTCCATCTACTCATTCTGACTTCCAGCACAAAACAAATCACAACAAAACAGGGTGGGTGGTTCAGGAGAATACAGTGCAAACAGTCTATCAGGATTAATGAAAATGCCAGTAGCACACTTTGTTAAAGGCGCAAAAGGCATTTTTGTGTGTAGAGGATAGGGGTTACAGTAAATTTTCAGATAGTGTTAAACCATTTTACAGCTTCAAAACTTCAGTTAAGATAAAATATGTGAAAATTTTGTTGTGAATTCAGATGTAGAATATTAAGTCATATGAGAGAGAATCAAAGGTGTAGAATTTTTGTTTAGTAATTAGCTTTATAATTTTATTCATTAGGGTAAATGGATAGTCTCACATCCCAAATAGATTTTTCTCACTTCAACAAGCTGTTATCTAAAGAATCTTGTAATTAAGGTGTCCCTTTTTATTTTAAGGACATAGAAATTCATTATTTTTATTTTTTCTAATAGATTTTTTGCATTAAAAGCTTGACTAAAATCAAGAAGAAAATGTGAAATTGAATATTTTATCTATGTGGTACCTTACCCCTGACTTCTGTCAGAATGGAGATTGAGAGATAAGGGTGACGATGTCACTGGATGTGACGTTATGAGATAAACCTTTTTTCTGGTGCCTGGCCTCCTCCCTTCCAACAACTGACCCCAGGGGTGAAAGTAACTTACAGGACTTACCGGTACAGCCGGAGTCCTGAGCGGGGGCGTGGCCTCATCCGGAAGAGGCGGGGCCTCTCGAGATTTAAAGGCCCTGGGGCACCGGCTGTGGCTGGGAGCCCCAGGGCCTTTAAATCACCCCGGGGCTCCCAGCTGCAGAGGTGGCTGGGAGCCCCCGGGGCTCAGGGGCAAATTAAAGGGCCTGGAGCTCTGGCTGCCCCGGAGCTCAGGCCCCTTTAAATCCCCGCCGCAGCTCCAGCAGCCGGTGCAGTCCGGCACGGCATACTGGCTCTTGCCGGTTTGCCGTACCGTACCGTACCGGCTTACTTTCACCTCTGACTGACCCCCAATCTAAGGAGGGATGGTAATAGGATTTGATGTACGGCCTAGGACTCCTAAACCAATGACTGATAACTAGCACTATTCCTGGAAACTATAAAGAACCACAATGAAGATAATGAAAAAATACTAAAATTCAGAGGCATTTAAAATGTGTGCAGAGATACCTGTTAAGGAAAAATGGGTATCTAAATCTGAATGTTAACTAAAGCAGGCCAATGCGTGTTGTCGTCTTCCCCTCCCCCCCCCCCCCCTTGCAATAATTGGAGAAAAAATTGTAAAAACTAGGTACTTATAATTATACCTTTTAATAATCTGTGATGTACATTATATATTACATATTTTTGTTGGAAAGCAAATAGTATTTTTTATTTAAAGATAAATAGTTGTTAAAAGGATGTACCTCCTTACATTAATATTTTTAAAAAGAGGGAACAAACACAAAAGGTAAAAAAGTACAGTGGAGCAATAGTATTTGTTTTCATAACCAACATGATAAAATAACTTGTTTGGCTGCAGTCACAAATTCTAGACAGCTATCTCTTTTTGTTTAATTTCAGTAAATCAAGATATTGTCCTACAACCATAATAATAGAACATAACATAAGAACATAAGAAAGGCCGTACTGGGTCAGACCAAAGGTCCATCTAGCCCAGTATCTGTCTACCGACAGTGGCCAATGCCAGGTGCCCCAGAGGGAGTGAACCTAACAGGCAATGATCAAGTGATCTCTCTCCTGCCATCCATCTCCATCCTCTGACGAACAGAGGCTAGGGACACCATTCTTACCCATCCTGGCTAATAGCCATTTATGGACTATAAATGAAATAGTCCATAAATGGACAGAAATCTGGGGGCTGCAGGCTATGAGACTTTGTATCATTTTTCTTCATATAGCTCAGTTGTTAATTTAATCTAATAGATAATATAATAATAAGTCACTCTTTCTCTTAAATCTTTCATTTTGTTGGGGGGTTTTGCAACCGAAGGGATAAAAATATGTTGGTTGGGTGCATCCACAAACATTCAAAACAAGTGTCTATATTTAACTTCAACACACCAGGCTATGTTCCTAGCACTAGAGCCACAGGAATCTGGGGGATATGGCCCGTGTAATAACTTGTCAATTTTCGAACATTGAACTAGAAGATGTACCCGATTTCAAAGCCAAAAAAGAAAATGCCTGTGTTGTCATATATAATAAAACTTCGCCTTATAATAATGAATTGACAAAGCACTTGTAGTATATCTTCAGCTCAGATTATTAAAACTGAAAGATATGCAAGCAAGAATTTTTTTGATAAGTGTAAAGAGTAGGAATTAGAGAAAACGTCCAGGTTTTCACATAATGCTATCTAACTTACTTTTAAACTCACTCCCATGCTTGGACACGCCCAGACATATATAGGGTGACCAGATCACCCAAGTCAAATATCGGGACGGGGGGCAGGGCAAAAAAAAAAAACCACCCCTCCTCCCTTTCCTCCACAAGCGCTGGAGGGAGGACCGGGAGACGCAGGGGAAGCACGGGGCCGGGGTGAGTGAGAGTCCGGCCTGGCCCCGAGTGCAGGCAGGACTCAGTTGGGCAGTAGGGAGAGTAGGGGGGCGGCCCGTGGGGCCAGGCGGCGGCTGTTCTCCCCGCCCCCGGGCAGCGGGACTCGGGAGCAGCCGCTGCTGCAGCTCCCACTGCCACGGGGGGAGGAAGCGGCCGATGGCCAAGCTCGGCGGCTGCGGCTCTGGCGCCCGGGCCCGAACCCCCCGAGCCCGGGCCTGCTGCGGGAACCCAGCAGCGTGCACGCTGCGCCCAGCCCCTGGCCAGTCGCGTCTGGGCTGCTGCCCAGCTGGTACTATCCCGCGGGTGGCCCCAGCCCCCCCGTCCTGCTCGGGTCCCGCAGGGGAACAAACGGGGCTGGGCTGCCGATGCCTCCCTACCGCCCGACTGAGTCCTGCCTGCGCTGGGGGCCAGGCCGGACTCTCACTCACCCCGGCCCCACGCTTCCCCTGCATCTCCCGGGCCTCCCTCCACAAGCGCCGGAGGGAGGAGTAATGGCGAGCCTGGGGAAGAGGCGGGGATTTGGGGAGGGAGCCAATGGGGGAAGGACGGGGCGGAGGCGGGGCGGGGCGGGGGGGCGCGAGCACTTCCGGGCTCCGGAGTATTTGCTTGTTTGTCCAGTGTCCCGACCTAACATTGGTCGGGACGTGGGACAAACAAGGAAATATCGGGACAGTCCCGATAAAATCGGGACGTCTGGTCACCCTAGACATATATGCAGTTTTTAAAAATTCTTTTAGCAAAACATTTCAACACACACATCCTCCACACTGTACATAGTAAATGTACATCTCAGTCACTTACGTGTTTTATAGATAAGACCAGAGGTGAAAGTAAGCCGGTATGCCCCGGTATGGCGTACCGGCAAGAGCCAGTTTGCCGTACCGGGGCGGCCCGGCTTCCCCAGGGGGCAATTTAAAGGGCCTGGGGCTCCCAGCAGGGGCTGGAGCCCCAGGCCTTTTAAATTGCCACCAGAGCCCCACTGCTGGAGCCCTGAGGTAGCGGCTGCAGGGCTCTGGGGGCTATTTAAAAAGTCCGGGCCTCCCGCTGCTTCTACCGCCCCGGCCCTTTAAATAGCCACCGGAGCCCCACTGCCACTACTCCAGGGCTCCTGCAGCTATTTAAAGGGCTGGGGCGGTAGAAGCAGGGCAGCCCCGGGCCCTTTAAATAGCCCTCGGAGCCCCGGGCTGCTGCTGCTACCCCGGTGGGGGGGGGCACTTACCTTACAGGGTGGGCTGGGGCTGGCTCTGACTCCCTCAGCCACCCCCCTTCTGCCCTAGGCCCCTCCCCTTCCGGGGGCCAGAGCTGGCCCCAGCATACTGGTAAGTCACTGGACTTACTTTCACCCCTGGATAAGACACAAACGGAAAATACCAAAAAAGGTTCTCATCTGTGGCCCCAAATTAAGAAATAAGAGAAATGCAATATCTATTATTTAAATGGTCTCGACCTCCTAAGTAAAGTTCGTTTGAAGAAACAGTTTGTTTCTTTCTGAAATCGTTAGGGCAGCTGTATCAGTGATCAGCAGGTTGCAGTTTTCCATTGTAACTTATTTTTTGTATATAATATATGCTCCTTGCAGCATATGCAACAGCATAGGAGGGCATAGAGCAACCAGTGTGCATTTTGGTTCACCTTCCAGAATTAGTATGGGAATCTGTACTGGGTCCTGTGTCTAAGATCCCTCATCCTGTGATCCATGAAATTCAGAAGGCAAAGTTGGGAAGTTGTCTGCAAGCAGGGGCAGAAGCTGCCAGATGTTTCTGTTGGTTGGAAGTGGGAAGTGACCCAGACGAGAGGTCTCCCGTTCCATTGTGCTGTTCTTATTCTGCATAATCAGACTCTGGAGGACTGTTTAGCTGGAAATGTTGCCCCATCATTCTGTAGTCAAGAGTCAATGTGGGCAGGAGGAAGCTCATGGGTTTGGAGGCAAATGACCCAGGCACCTCTTCTGCATCACCAGTAAAACTACTTGTCCTTGGAGCTCCTCTTTCCCTCCTCTCCCAACAGTACTTGGGGATGACAGCTTCCTAGAGATCACTCTTCAGTTTTGGGTCCTCTGTCCTGGACACGCAGGAAGAAGGAAAAGACACAAGGGATGTGGCTTAACAAGGCCAAAACTTTATTAAACTTAACTCGTCTAGAACTATCTGGCAGTAACTTGTCCAGTGCAGGGCATTCTTCTCTCCATAACCTGTTCACATGGCAGAAGCCTGCCATCAGCTCCTCACCCCTCCATACCTGCTCCCTGCCTGTTCCTGGGACCCCACCAGCTTCTCCTCTCTGAGTGTTAAGGGGCTGTTTCCTCACTGTACCAGACACTAGGCGTGCCAGCCCTATCTTCAAGCTTCTTTAGGGGATGCCTTCCCCTAAATCCACTTTCAGTTCTGGTAATTTAGGGAGCCAGACCCCAATCAAACAATTACCTGTGCTAACCACCTGCTAAGCTGTGACTACTTGAACTTTATCTCCTAATCTACTCACTGGGTTGCTGAGGGGAAGGTGAAAAGAACCCCATCCTTCCCTGGCCAATTTGGCAGGGAAAAATTCCTTCCCAGTCCAAAAAGTTGACTTGAGGGCAGTGCCCACAGGAGACCCCAGTTCTATTCTAATCCCAGGGAGGGAAGGTGGGAGCTGTTGCTCTGAGCTTGTAATGGCAATCCAGCCAGGGGGAAAGGGTGCTTCTGCATGGGAGCAAGTGGCCTGCTGCTTCCCTGCAGACCAGCTAATTAGCTGTGATCTCCCTCCTCCTCCTCCTCCCAGCCAGCCTTCCCCTTCCTAAACTCATGAAGGAATTGAGCTCCCATGTTGAAGGTAGGGGTGCAGAAGAGACTCTGAAAGAAGCAATTGAGCCCTCTTTCACCAGCCAGCCTAGACCCCTCTCCCCCCAAAGCTGCCAGGGGTACATTTTGAGTAAAGTTGGTTGCTCAGTCGGACATAGGATCTGTTTATAGTTTTCTCTCCCTGTCTCTGTTTCTGTTGTTCTTCCTTGCCTGTCAGTCAACCTGTCCACATTGAGGAACCTCCAGTAATTTTAGCTATGCTGCAACTTTCATCTGAGAAATTATAATGTTCCAAGTTGAAAAATATATATTTGCATTATTTAAAAAGTTATATGCTATTTTTACTTGTAGAAAGATTCATGTTGACAGTCTCAAGTACAAAGATTGGAATGGACCTGAAGAAGAGCAGTATAGTATGTTTACACAATACAATGAGAGAGAAGAATATAAAATAATTTGTGGGTATTTCATGAGCAGATGGGCTAATACTTTCTGGGTATAATAATCAGAAACTTGGGACTGAAAACCTGCACAGATCTGATAAAGCTACAAGATTTGAAATGAGGTGAGGCTCAGCAGTTCAAAACTTTGAAAAGGGGTGAGGAAAAAACAAATTTCATACCTGCAAAGGAAAAAAGACCCAGTGTGGAAAACTGTAACAATTACAAAACCCAGACAGTGTAATATATTGGAAATATTTGAACTTGAATATTTTGAATCACGGAGCTGTGAACAGTGTGAGCTGGATATGCAGTGTCTAATTGCTGTTTTTAACAGAACTGGGTCAGTACTCTATGAAATATGTTTCTTTAAATGTACATCCTGCTTAGTGTTTACACCATTCAGCAAATTTTCAGTGTTTAAGCTACCATTTACTAATGACCGAATACACTGTAAGCTTGACCTACTTTCTTGTATCAGCAATGTATCTACTCCCCAGGAGAAGAGGGGAGGGGAAAAAACCCTATGAAGAGCTGTGCCTAGCAGGCCATAAAGGATCAAATAATAAAGTGTTGTGAAATAAAATAGGAAATATTTGTTTATAAATAAATGTGCATTTTAGATTTGTTTTCAGTACATTTATGGCAGCTTCTTATTTTTTGGGTATATTATGTGAAATGAGCATTTGTTCCTGTCTAAAAACAAAAATAGTAAGTCATCAAATATTTCTTTTGTAAAACAGTTATAATTTTCCTTGTGCTTGACATTATTAATTCATGCCCTTATTAACTTTTCATATATTAGCTTCTTGCACCTGGAGTAATAAGAAAACATTTACACAAAGTGCATTATTGGATTTAATGCTTTTAACTATTACATTTTAAAAGTTTTCTTAATTTTTTTTGCTTGAGGCTGAAAATATTAGTATCTCCTGTTAAACAAATATAAGGTGATAGTTTATGCTGATAAATTTAAGATAATACCTTATTGTATTAGGAACATTAAACTGTGTACAGAATGGTGGAAAGTGGATTGTTTTGTTTTCCTGAGTTTAATTTGAACACAACTCTTGAGTGTTGGAGTGAAGCAGAATAATTGAGTGAGGTGAGAGCTATCCAAAATAAGTAAATATTTTAATATATTTGTATAGCTTTTACCATGATGATGGCTGCCAATAAAATCTTTACAGTTTTTCCAGTGAGTGTAGATAATGTTGCTTATGGAGAACACCTCATTAAGATTTATTATTTGTAAAAAAAAATGTTAGTTAGAAAACTGCAATGATTATTGTTAATTTACTACGCTAAGGCCATGTCTACACTACAAACTTTGCCTATGTGACTTGCATCGACCATAAAGCTGCTGCAGTTAGTATATCACCTGTGTGTGTGTGTGCATGCATACTTGGCTCCTTGCATCGGTGCTACACATATGCACCAGGAGTGGTTCTGTCAATGCAGTATGGTGCACCATGGGTAGGTATCCCAGTGCAACCTGCCATTGTGTAGCGTGCTGTCTTTTAGGAAGTTTTGGCAATTCACGGTGGGGCAGAAACGAGTCATGCAGGGGTGACTGGGAGCGAGGGATCAACTTCCCAGCATGCAAGTGCCATTTATATCCCATAATTTTTGCACGTTTTAAAAAAATCCCATTAACCTACTATTATCGCAAGCATAAAATGCATCATCCTCCGGTATTTACAGAGCCTAAGAAGAACTAATCAGCCAGGAACACAATGATTTTATAGAGGACGTATGGCTGTGAGACACGATGAGAACCAATCCAGGGTTGTTGGTAGCATTCATAGAGCAGTTGCAGATGGTGGAGCCTGCTTCTGGGACTGAGAAGTTAGCACTGACTAGTGGGATTGCATCATAATGCAAGTTTGGGATGATGGGCAGTGGCTGCAAAACTTTTGGAGGTGCAAGGTCACATTCTTGGATCTGTGTGCTGAGCTTGCCCTTGCCCTCTAGCACAGGAACACCAGAATGAGAGCTGCACTGACAGTGGAGAAATGGGTGGCAATTGCACTGTGGAAACTTACAACATTGAATTACTACTGGTCAATGGGAAATCATTTTTGAGTTGGAAAATCCATTATGGGGTCCATTGTCATGCAAGTGTGCAGGACATATTGGATGAATTTGCAGCAGTGGGGTTCTTGAACTGCAGTGGACCAATAGATGGCATGCATATCCCTATTTTGGCATCAGATCGCTTTGCCACAGAGTACATCAACAGAAAGGGCTACTTTTCTATGTTTATGTAAGTATTGGTGGATCACTGGGGATGCTTCACTGACATCAACGTGGGCTGGTCAGGGAAGAAGCATGACTCTCCCATCTCTAAGAACAGGACTGTTCAGAAAGCTGCAAGCAGGGGTTCTCTTTCCTGACTGGCCGATTACCATTGGCGATGTTGAAATGCCAATAGTGATATTGGGGGACCAGCTGTGACGTTTCACTCCATATTCTTTATGAAAATGAATGACATAACTGAGATATACTTTATGCAAGATGGCTCATGTGAGGTATCATTGGGAAGGTTATGATTTAGTGAATGTGATTATTCAGTTTGTATGCCTGTATCATTTCTGTATCTGAAGTTAGGAATATTGACCATGTATCTGTATTTCAAATATGTTACTTTGGGTGTCATCCCCAACTAGCCCTTCAGGTACAACAATGGAAAAGCCAGACAGGGCTAATGGCCCATTAGCAAAAACAATGGACTATGAAAGAGCTTAGTCTTCTTGTGGACGCTCCAGACAGCCTACGAGTAATGGCTGCCACAGCCCTGCAGAGACATGGGTCTGAGTCACTTGGTACTGGACCCACCCCTTGGAATGTCAGTGTTCTTCCACAAGAGCTATATAAGGCAGGGGAGTGACATCATCGAGGTTCTCCTCTGCCTCCCCACCCAAAGAGACACTGAAAAACACCTGGAAGCAAGAACTGAACTGCGGGGGGAGAAGGCTTGCGCCTAAGCTGGAAGGGCATCTAGCTTGTGAGTAACAATACTTGAGGTGTCAAGCTGAAGACCAGTGCAGCTGCCTTTCAAGACTTTCTGTAATCTGCCTGCAATGATATCTAGGGTGAGAAATTACTGTTTGTAACCAATTTCTTTAGTGAAACAAGCTTAGTTTGCGTGTTTGGTTTTATTTGCTTAGTAATCTGCTTTGTTCTGTCTATGTTATATTCACTTAAAATCCATCTTTTGTAGTTAATAAACTTATTTCTTGTTTATAATATAACCCAATTTGTACAATTCATAATTGGGGGGGGATAAGAGGCTGTGCATACCTTCCTCCACATTGAAGGAGGAGGCGGATTTCATGATATACCTTTGGGTCTGCACTCCAAGGGAGGTGGACACCTGAGTGCTGGGGCAAGTCCCTTAAGATGAGCCTTCCCAGAACTGATCTCAGTGTCTGTTTCGTTCTGCAGTTGGATGTGGCCCTGCCTGTGTGTGTGCTGGAGAAGGCTTAATAGCCTAGCACAGCAAGACAGGTAAAAAGGGTGCCCAGGCTGACATAACAGGCAGGCTCAGTGGTATCTCAGCACATCAGGTGGCACCTTAAGGGGTCCAACCTGTCACACCAGCCTCCCTCTTGCTCCTCTGACTTATGAAGCCATACACTGACCACCTCGAGTGCACCAACCAAATATTCAACTACCAGCTCAGCAGGTGCAGAATGACAGTTGAATGAACTTTTGTTAGATTGAAGGGATGCTGGCATTGCTTACTCATAAGATTGGACCTCAGTGAAAAAACATCCCAAAGGTTATAGCTGTCGTGTCCTGCATAATATCTGTGAAACAAATGCACCTATTAATTTTGCAGTGCTTGCTGTACATTATTACTGTTTGTTATTGATCCTGTGAGTTGTCACGCTGAACAGTAACAAATAAGTGGGTGCCTTCAGAACTGCTAGGCACTCTGCAGCATATGTTGTGAACTAATAAAGATAAATTATTTTCCAAATAATAGAATTTTAGTCAGTAACAAAACCAGTGCAAAGAAAAAATCTGTAATTTTAAAAGCAAATATATTAAAAACTTCTGAAGGGTAAAGAACATTCATGTCCATTTTACCTACACATACACTGACCTGTGAAAGCCACGGTTGCTGAATGTGAGGCTGTGGTTGTCTTAATGTCCCCCGGGGTGGAGTAGTAGGGGTAGGGATGAGGCCCCTGATGCTACATAGAATGTTGGGGGGGGGAAGGGGTGTAGAGAGGTGCTGTAATGGAGATCTCCGTGGACTGAAAAGGGAGGAGAGCCTGTGATCATTAAATCTGTAGGTCCATAAGAGTCTGCAGCATCTGTTTTTGCTGCTGGAGCAGCCCCATTATGTCCTGGTGCATCTCTCTCTTCTTTTCCTGCTGGGACTCCAGAGCCTTTCTCCAGTCTGCTCTTTCCTTCTCTAGGCCAGCTGCAGTGTTCATCTTCCAGGCCTTTTGCTCAAGGTCTGATGCAGCACTGGCTTGCAGGATCTCATTGAACAGGTCATCCCAAGTCCTTTTCTTTCTCCTCCTTGTCTGGCTCAGGAGTTGTGTGAGTGTGGAGGGGGGAACCGCTCAAGGGTGCCATGGCAGCAGCTGCAGATAAAACACACAGAAGTACCATTGTCAGTATATTCACAACAGAGAGCAAGAGTTAAGATTCAGAATTCCCTTCCCTTTCTCCCCTAAAGTTTTAAACAAGACATGTCTATTGACACTTCTGCTTAGGAGTGCTTGTGTATGGCGCCGCTCACAGCACCAGCCAGGGTGAGTATGGCCTGGCGGGGTGAGGGAAATGAGGGAATTGCTTGGTTGCGTGGAACTATAAGTATAGGGCAATGGCACTGTATACTGGCATCATTGTCCACAGGCAGTGGTGATTTTAGCTGATCTCTCACTCTTGTGTGTAACAAAGGCATGGAAAACACAGCTGCTGCTGCTGTTCCAAAGCGCCCACCCAGGCCTGTATGCTGCTAGACTGTGTATTGCAGTGCTGCCTGCTGAAGTTATTGCTGACTGGTGTAGGGAAAGTCTTTATGGTAGCTTTGAGCATTCCTGTGGGAAAGATCTGAGTGGTGATAGCAGTTGCTCCTCTTCACTAAGGATGCTTACCTTTTTGGAGTCCTATGTAGCTCAATCTTCCAGTCCCTCTCGCTTAACTTGTAAAGGCGATTGAGAACCTATTGTTGTGCCACCAATATGCTGATGAGACCTAGCTGTCCTCTTATCTAGAACTAACAGTGTGGTCTCCCTGCTGTTCTGATGTTTGGTTAAAAGAGGGACGTGGAGGAAAAACGGCAGGCTAAGGTTCAGTATAGACAAGATAGAGATGGTGATGGTTGGAAGAGAGCAGCATTTTGAGAAATCAATGGCTGGGCTATGGATATTTGATAAGTTGGATATATTCTTCAGTTCCTTCATTATTTTATTGTCCTTTTCAACTCTTCTGTGGGTTTCCAAGTAGTCAGTAATGTTTTCATCTTCACCTGATGAGACTGTGCCCTTTCTACTGAGGATGTGATTAGCCACGGTGATCCGTGCTTTTGTCACCTTAAGGTTAGACTATTGCAATAGCTTTCACAGGAGGCCGATCTTGAAGGTCAACAAAAGGTGCAGCTACTGCTGCTTGTAGCATTCCACATGCGAAGTGTGCCCACCAGTGAGAGCACATCATACTACTACACTACACTTAACATTCGCTGCCAGTTAAATTGAGAGTCCAATTCAAGATGCTAGTGCTCCTCTTCAGAATCCTTATTGTATCAGCTACCAGAGTAACTGCCTCTCCCTCTGTGGCCTGAAACAATAACTATGATTGGCAGGGATACTTTGGTTAGGTATCTCCAGGGTCTTGAATGAACCAAGGGAGGAACATTGAGTGGAAGGCCATGGAATTTGCTGCTGCTCTGTATCAGGTTGAGCAGGACTCTGTTTATGCCTTTTCCTTTGAGTTGGTAAGTCAATCTGGTACTACAATAGGTGATTCCATTGAAGCATATAGCCCTTAGAAAGGGAGGGAGCTCCACTAGTGGTAGCAACAGTGGACTGTAGGTAGGGCACCAATATCTTAACCACCTTATCATGTAAACCTGCTCTGAACAGATCAGTACTGTGCAGTGATTAAAATGCTGGTGACCATCTGTGCTGAGTTCACATTAGTGTTTCCAGTAGTGGCACTAACAGCAGGGAAATTTGAGGAACAGAAGTCTATTGTAAAGATGGCCTTTGTGCAAGAAGTTTTCCTTGTAAGCTAACCTGGGTAGTAGTTTCAACTCTGATTGCAGCCTTTAGCAGTGTCATCCTTCTGGTCCTCCAAAATCTTGCAAAAGTCCTCATCAAAAAAAGAGAAGTCAGGACTCGATATTCCCAGTGATAAAACAAACAAGGCAAGCTGGAATGGGGAGGAGGGAATTAAAAAATAAATGAACAAGTAGAGCCCATTTTAATATAAGCGAGCAGTAAATGTGCCTTGCTTTACATTCCACCTTTAGAGGAATTACTGGAATGGCTTTATTCTTTTTAGTGATATCTGCTCTGTATTACACTCCAGCTGCACATCAAGAAGCTAGTGACTGCTTTAAAAGAACCATCCTTTTCAAGTGGCAATAGTGAGTTTCTGTATTGTTGTATAACACTCAGAGTATTCAGAGTAAAAACAATTTGCTTATTGTTAGATCACTTGTTTATTCTCTCAGAAGGCTGTCGTCATAACTTTACGGATTACTGATTAAGGCAATGGTGCTGGAATGTTGGCAGTTTTATGTGAAATTCTGCCTAATGGGAGAGGCAATATGGTAGTGCAGGGATCGGCAACCTTTGGCACGCGGCTCGCCAGGGAAAGCCGCTGGTGCGCCTGGACGGTTTGTTTACCTGCAATGTCTGCAGGTTCGGCTGATCAGAGCTCCCACTGGCCGTGGTTCGCTGTCCCAGGCCAATGGGGGCTGTGGGGAGCGGCGTGGGCTGAGGGATGTGCTGGCCACCCTTCCCGCAGCCCCCATTGGCCTGGGACAGCGAACCGTGGCCAATGGGAGCTGCAATCGGCCGAACCTGCAGACGCTGCAGGTAAACAAACCCTCCCGGCCCACCAGCTGCTTTCCCTGGCGGGCCGTGTGCCAAAGGTTGCCGATCCCTGGTCTAGTGAAATGGAGTGTGTGCCAAAAATGTCCGAGTTCTAATCTCAGCTCGATAGGTGCTGGAACTAGGGGTGCTGGGGGGGCTGCCACACCCCCTGGCTTGAAGTGGTTTCCATTATATACAGAGTTTAAAGTTTGGTTCAATGGCTCTCAGCACCCCACTATAAACATTGTTCCAGCACCACTGCTCAGCTCTGGCTTGGTGTGGATAATTTATTTAATCATCACAAAAAACCAACACCGTAAACACATTTTAATAAAAGCATGATTCAGTGTAAAAATACAGTGTGTCCAAACTTGAAGTTTTGATGTTTGTTTACAATCGAAGGAATGTTGGGGAAACTAATGTTTGGAATATTTGATTTAGGACTTTATCTGTTTCCAAATAATAGCAAATCATGTTTTTTATTTTATTTCTCTTTTCTTTTCTTTTTTGCAGTATCTATGGCAAATATTGGAGAAAAAGGTAAGATATATATCTTAAACAATATTGTCATTTAATGAAGCTGAGCAATACAAAAGAAAAATAAGCAGGCCTTTTGATCATTTAAAAATAATCAGACCTGTACCTCAAATTTATTGCAAAATCATGTATATCACATTAACTGGATCTATGAATCTGACTTACAAAAAGCTAATCTATTGTTTTTAGGACCACTGTTTTATCTGTAAGAAGTAAGGTTTTAAAAAATAGTGATTTTTAGTTTTCTCAAGTTTGTAGTACTAGGTCTGTTTCCTTCCTTATCTGTACAGTCCTGTTTAAGGAGGCCCTTTTGAAAAAAAGTACTTTAAAATATGTGAATTTTAGTGGAAACAAAAGGTACCTCTGGAGACGGGCAGTAATAGTGAAAGCTTTTCCAGTGCTCACTTGACTAGAAAAAAATCTACTTCTGTTGGATGAGGTTAATTAATTCTCTACACCTATTTAATATTTGATATGTCTGTAGAGACAGCCAGCAGAGAGATCAGGTGTGATGTGGTTTCTATTATGTGGACATCTGTTCAGTCAGGACTTTGATAATCAAACTTCCTTCACTTTGAGCTCCAAATAGCCATTACATGGTAAAGAGAGGAAACCTGCATTTTCCAAGTACCTCTAATGGGAAATGTTGACATTTTGAAATTGCATTCCATTCTGAAGCAGAATAAACTCAAAATAATGGCAATATTTACAAAACAAAAAAAATCCAAAAAGCTTCAGATTGGAAATTACAACATTTTTATCAAAAACTAAACAAGTCAAATTGTTGAAACAGATTTTGTCATTTCAAATTAACATTTGTGAAATTAAAAAAAGCCTTCTAAATGTCCATTCGAACAAACAATTCTTCCAATTGGAAAATTGAAAACTTGTATTGAAATTTCAATGAAACCACATGTCTGACAGGAAAATTTGTTTGAAAAATGTCAACCGCTCTAATAGCAATGTTGTTTGCTTAGTACTTGCCTAGTCTGGATTAGATCTAGAAATTTCCAAATGACCCCCGCGCCCCCCCCCCCACACACACACACAAAATAAACAGATGAACATACTTTCTTCAAACTTTTCAGAAAAAGACTGAGAACAAGCATGAATAATTTCAGCTAGAAGGATTTTTTTCAGAATTATAAACCCTTGAAAATAGAGGATTGGAATGAAAGTGCCTTCTCAGTCATCACTAGAATTGCTCCCTCTAGGCTATATTACTTTCAAGTTTATTAAAGTAGCATCTAGGAAAATGTACAGGGTAGCTCAGGGATGCAAGTCTCTCCCTCCCCCTCCCCCCCCCCGCACACTTTTAAAAGTAATGGTTCAGTTTTTTCTTGTGCTTGTGTGATTCCAGTAGTTTTTGTGTTGGCACATATGTGGTTCTCAGTGAAGGAGTGAGTTTTGTCAAGTTAAAACAACAAGGAGTTCTTGTGGCACCTTAGAGACTAACAAATTTATTTGGTAGTCTCTAAGGTGCCACAAGGACTCCTCGTTGTTTTTGCTGATACAGACTAACACGGCTACCCCTCTGAAACCTGTCAAGTTAAGAAATTCAAAATAATCAAA
Organism: Emys orbicularis; assembly: GCF_028017835.1. Taxonomy (NCBI): domain Eukaryota; kingdom Metazoa; phylum Chordata; order Testudines; family Emydidae; genus Emys; species Emys orbicularis. Next base: position 88,487,005 of record NC_088687.1, on the reverse strand, counting down.
TTTTGTGCAATTCATGATTTACATTAATGATCCGTTTGACATGTGTAAACTTAAAACATATCCGTAGTTCCCCATACCTGATCTGAGAATTTTGAAACAATAATACCAGTGGAGTTTCCTGCCCTTCCATGCAGAGACCAGATGGTGGTTCTGCAATAATTCCCTTGTAGTGCACTATATGGCACTCAAAATTCCCATTTTTATAATAGGCAGCATTGGTAGTCCTGCCTATATTTCCCATAAAACCCAGTTTTCAGTTGCTTATAACTTTGGCAAGCTTTAACCACTCAGGATGAAATTTCCTGTGCTGACTGTCTGCCTCAGGCTGAATGTTTATGGAGAGTTTCAGCAAAAATAGTTCAGCCATTTCTGAGAATGAGATTAGAGAAAAATACATCGTTTTGCCCATATTTTTGATTTTAAAAAATCTTACAACTATTTCATTGATAAACTCTAGTGCCTCCGCGCTTTGGAGCAAGGCTCAGAATTTGGCAGGTGGATTGCTTTTGTGTCAGAGATGTGCCTAGAAAAACTGCAAATTTGGCCAAGTTATAGCCTTTGAAAAATTTCAGGGACTTGGAAGTAGAGACCAGAGAAGGAGACTAGGATCGAATGGGCGAGGAGACTGGAACCGAGATGAGAAGCCCAGTGGGAGCAGAGACTCAGATGAGGTGCTGGGGAGGAAAACATGAGACTGAGGGAGGGGATAAAGACATATTGGGTCAGGCTTACGGGGAACAGGGGCAGAAGAGTCAGTGAGCACTAGAACAGTGGTTCTCAACCAGGGGTCTGGAGCCGCCAAGCAGGGCCAGCGCTAGACTTGCTGGGCCCAGGGCAGAAAGCCGAAGCCCCACCACATGGGACTGGAACCCCTGGGGCTGCAGCTGAAGCCTGAGCAATGTAGCTTCATGGGGGCCGCCTGTGGCATGGGGCCCTAGGCAATTGCCCTGCTTGCTACCCCTTAACGTTGGCCCTGGCTTTTTATATGCAGAAAACCAGTGCTTGGGCCCAAGTGGGCCATGGAGGTTTTTATAGCATGTTGGGGGGGCCTCACAAAGAAAAAGGTTGAGAACCCCTGCACTAGAACATGTTACACTGCAGTACCTGGGATGGAACCCAAGATTCCTGAGTCTCTCTGTTCTTTTGCAGTCCATGTGTGTGCCTCATCCTTTCTAATACTGGTCCATATGGAGAATGACAACCTACTACTGCTATCAGTTTCTCCTTTGACACAAGTTCTGTGAGTCTAAAGAAGGGGTGGGCAGACTATGGCCCATGGGCCACATCCGGCCCACCAGCTGATTTAATCCGGCCCTTGAGCTCCCTCTGGGGAGCAGGGTCTGGTGCTTGCCCCACTCCCACACTCCAACCGGGGAGCGGGGTTGGGGGATGCTCCGCGCGTGCGTGCCATGGCTCCCGGAAGCAGCGGCATGTCCTCCCTCCGGCTCCTACGTTTAGGGGCAGCCCGGGGGCTCTGCACGCTGCCCCATCCGCAGGCACCGCCCCCGCAGCTCCCATTGACTGCAGTTCCTGGCCAATGGGAGCTGTAGGCGGCACCTGCAGATGGGACAGCATGCAGAGCCACCTGGCTGCATCTCCACGTAGGAGCTGGAGGGGGGATATGCTGCTGCTTGAGGTAAGCGCTGCCCGGAGCCTGCACCTCTGACCTCCTACCCCAGCCCTGATCCACCTCCGAATCTCTCAGTCCCAGTCCAGAGCACCCTCCTGCACCCCAAACCCCTCATCCCCAGCCCCACCCCAGAGCCTGCACCCTCAGCTGGAGCCCTCACCTTCTCTCCCCCCCCCATGCCCCTGCCCCAGCCCTGATCCCCCTCCTGACCTCCGAACCACTTGTTCCCAGCCTGGAGCACCCTCCTACACCCCAAATCCCTCATCTCCCAGCCCCACCCCAGAGCCTGCACCTCCAGCCAGAGCCCTAATCCTCTGCCCCAGCCCGGAGCCCCCTCCCACACCCTGAACTCCCCTTTTCTGGCCCCACCCCAGAGCCAGCACCTCCAGCAAGAGCCCTCACCCCCTCCTGCACCCAGCCCCAACTTTGTGAGCATTCATGGACCGCCATACAATTTCCATACCCAGATATCGCCCTTAGGCCAAAAGGTTTGCCCATCCCTGGTCTAAAGGTTCCAACTCTGCTGATGACCCATGTCAGTATCAATATGATGCCAAGTGATGGAATTTGTTTTCACTTTGCCTTTTTAATAATGTAAGAAATGAGACACACAATCACTACGTTAAAGGAACGTTAAGGTTGCAAAGTCAAGCACTGAAAAGTTAGGAAATGCAGAATTAAGTTTGCCTGTGAAATCTTAATTTAGCCCCCTTTTGTGTATGTCTTATGATAGTATGAGATCATGTAAATAAGACTGTTTGTTTGTTTTTTCCATAAAACTCCTGCCTCATTCAGTGCACAGGATGGACCTATCAGGGGATCAAACAGGGTTGTGTAGTAAAAGAGGCTGTTCTCTGTAGGAACCCCTGGTTCATTTGTTGCAGAAGTTGGAAGGTGTGTGGGGAATGAGTTGAGATTATAGGAAGAGAAAGTAGTCTCATGGTTATGCACTTGAATGCTGCCCTGGAAAATGGGATACTGTCCCAGCCTCTGCAACAGAGATGCTGGGCAAGTTGCTTAAACCAAACTTTCCACAGGTGGTCACTAGGTGTGTTTGCCTCATTTTCTGGGTGCCCAACTTGATACTCTGGGATCTGATTTACAGAAGAACTGAGCACTCACAGTTGCAAATGCAGTCAATGGGAGTTGTGCTTTGAACATATAAAGTGCTATATAATGCTAAGTACTCTGAAAAAAACAGGTCCTTGTCATCTCAAATTGGGCACCCAAAATTAATAGAAACTTTTTTGACTTAATCCCTCTGTGCCTCAGATCGCTCTCTGTAAAATGAGGTAATAGCCCCCCCAACCTCACCTCACAGTGATAGACAATTCATTAGTGTTTGTGCAGGGCCAGCTCCAGGTTTTTTGCTGCCGCCGAAGCAACAAAAAAAAAAAAGAGCTGCCTCCAAAGGGCCGGAATGCCGCCCCTTGAGAAGTGCCACCCCAAGCACATGCTTGGAACGCTGGTGCCTAGAGCCGGCCCTGTGTTTGTGAAGCACTTGGATTCTATAGCGATGAGCAGGGGCGGCTATATGTTTTTTGCCGCCCCAAGCACGGCAGTCAGTCGGCCACCGGCGGCATGCCTGCAGGCAGTCCGCGGTCACGCGGATTTCGGCAGCGTTTCTGCGGGTGATCTGCCAGTCCCGTGGCTTTGGCGTACCCGCCGCCAAAACCGTGGGACCAGCAGACCTCCCGCAGGCACACCGCCGAAGGCCGCCTGACTGCCACCCTCACATCGACCAGCAGGCCGCCCCCCGCGGCTTGCCGCCCCAGACACGCGCTTGCTGCGCTGGTGCCTGGAGCCGCCGCTGGCGATGAGTGATATAGAAAAGCCAATGATGAAAGTATTAATTTTGTATTGTGAACGGGGTTTGATTAGTATGCAGTAAATAAAGCCTAGGACCACTTGTAAAATGAGGATAATAAAAAACATTGAATAGCTATTCATTGAGTAAACTGTTCGTTCTGGGTACTGAGTGAGGCAGGTGTCCTTTGGGGGGAAAAACATCATGTGATCACGTAATTAAAGCGTGTATTGTAATGCATACATAGATGGGTATTCAGGCAACCTTAATTCTGGCAGCTCCTAACTTCTGAGTGCTTCGCTTCTCAACCTTAATGTTCTTTTAACGTATTTTTGAGTGTAATTATAATTACAGTTTATTTGATATTTATATTGCACCAGAAAAGTCCTCTGATTTATCATCATTCTGTGCCATGAATGTGTGTGGTGCTGTCATCATATTGTTGTAAATCATAATGGAAAGTAAACAATATGCTGAATTGCATATTGTGTTGTCAATTAATGGGTTTATTGTTTTTCAAAATCATCCCTGCAAAAGGATTTCCCCCTTTTCCAAGTGTGTTCTGTAGTGTCATGAATGTTTCCCATTTTCTATACAGTAACTTGTACTGGGTATGAAGTGCACTGCAATATTTTGTGCTGTGTCAGTGCCATGAAGGAGAACAGTTTGAATAGCCCTTGTTAATTACTTTAATTGTGAATTTCTCTGTCAGTGGTCCACAGTACCGTATAGTTCTTTATTATATACTGCAGTTAATTCCTGTTTAATTCTGTCATAACCCATCACTCTTTGTCATGTCCCGTCACTGTGGAGGGATTATGTAGCCTCGTGAACTAGGATGTGTATTTTTTTGATCAACAGTGCTTGCCTAATGCTTCTACCATTATCTGCTCTGTTCACATTAGCTAAGGCTTGGCTTAATTCTGGCCATCCCCCTTTTCCTCCTGACACAAAGCAATGAAGATGGTCAGGTCATTTTTTCTTTGATTATCAATGATTGCTTGAAAGTATGAATGAATTGTGAGTATTCTATTCATGTTGTTTCCATTATGCATTTGTATAATGGATTATGTAACATTTTTGAAAAAGATGACACTTGCTTTTGAAAAGAGCAAAAGGGAGTTTTTCATTTTGACAAGAGAATTTACATGTTTGTGCTGAGCAGTGCCAGGCTTTTAAGAACCTTTTGCATGTAGAGGTGATAGCTTCTTCATAAGGGCTGACACTTGATTTATAATATAAGCCCTATTTTAGCCTTGCTCCCGCCTGTAAAATACTCAAAATGGTAATTTCCTCTTCAAATTTTGCATAAATAGTCTGTGGCCAGAGAACCATTTTTGTTCAAATTTGAGGTAATTCAGACACTAAGGGTATTAATCATATCTTTAAAATTCTTGTTAATGATACTTTTACCTACTAAAAGAGACTGATCCCAGCAGATTCTTCATTTCCTATACACTCCCCTCAATTTTCTGCTTTTGGCTTCATTAGCACTAGCTGTTCCATTCCAGGAGAATCTGTTCTTTCTTCTTTACCACCTTAGCCAATTTTGTTATTCCTCATTCCTCTTTAGGGAAACAAAATGTAGAGGGAAAAGGTGGGAATGTTTTTTTAAATCATCTGGGGCTGTTGAGAAGACTCCAGGAAATGAGCCTACCTGTATCCCCATGCCACATTTATGAGGGAAGAAAGTGCAGCTGTCCTTCATTTCCATGACTCTGGACACAAGACTGCCTTCACCCAGAACAACGTTGACTCATTGGAATCTGCTCAAAGGCAGCTGGACATGGATGCTGATGTAGTTCTCTGGGGTAAACTCTTCAGCACCTCATCTGCAGGTTAAATATGGTGGTGTGTAAAGTTTCCTGCACAGTAGCAGGCTTTCCAGCAGCACTGCCAGTCCCAGTATGAGAGAGGCTGGTGGTACACCCTCTTGTCCTGTGGATAAGTTAGTTCTCTTTCACCCATAGATGTAGGGAGAAGGTGGCAGAACTCTCTCTTCACTCACTAACTCACTCAGGGAGGTATGTGGTAGAATCTTCCCTCATGGGCATGATACACCTTTGATTCCAGCAAATGGAGGGAGAAGAAATTTGTGGGGCTAAAGAAAAAGATGTAATACTGTGGAATCCGTGGCATCTGTCCATGAAGTGCCATTACCAAATTACTTTGTCACTCTTCACAGGACTAGGGTATTGTCTGCTACCATGTCCATATCAGTCAGTAGTGGAGAGGTGGCAGCTGCCAGCGTCACTTTATCGGAGCACAACACAGGAAGCTCAGTTTCAACTCCTGTAGTCCCCAGAGAACTCCTAAGCAGCCCAGTGTTTCTCCCTTAGTTGCAGTTTAGTGTGTCTGCAGAATTGCTAAACTCTTCAGGCTTTCCCTGGCCACCCTAGCTCCACAGTGAGACTTCATAGATTTCCAGGGACCTTTCTATCCCAAACCTAATTCCCAGACTCCATACCTCAAGGCATTGAATCTGGTATGTCAGTGGAATAAAACTTTCACTGGATAGTGGTTCCTTCCTCCTACTTAAAAATGGAGATGAAATTGAGATCTGTTTCCCAGTATTGTAGAGGTAAAATGTACAGGGAATAACACTCACAAATTAGCAAAAGGATATAGTACAGAGAAAGTCATATAATCAATATTTGCTTTCTTACCCATGTTTTGTACCATCATCATATTACTTATTTTCAAAATAGCAGATATTGACCTTGAGGCAATATGTATTATAGAGTAAATACAAATTGTTCTGACAAATGATTAAAGCTATCAAATAAAGTGACCAGTGCAGATGTTGATGTAATAAAGTGATATTTGCTTGCTATTGACCTGTGATATTCTGACTGATCTGAAGAATAGACTTACTCTTTGCCGAAGCCAGTCATCAGACTCCAGTTTGTCCTGTTTAGCAAAGTACCATACAGTATGGTTTGATTCAGGTTTTTGTTTTTACAAATAAGTTAACTTATGACTGGCATGTGAACTGAGAATACATTTTTAAAGAGTTTCTGCTTGTCTTTAACTTTAACAAAAATTCAGTGCCAGCTACATTATTCCACTATTACTTTTGATATTTTGAACTCACGAAAGTGGGGAAATTCAGAACGGAAGTTGTTGCTACAACTTTTACTCTGCCTTCTTGCATGTGTGCATTATGGAAACGTCATTAGCACTGAGTAATCTGGCGTACTACTTGGCAAATGTTGCCAACTCCCTCAACTTTTTCACAATGGCTTCAGCCCCAGTCAAAATCATGCCAATCTCACAATGATGAGAGACGCTCCAGACCACTAGTGAATTTGAGCCCTTTGATTGGCTGCTCGCCCTGCTTGAGTACCTCCTGGGGCAGAATAACCAATCAGAGCTGCTACAGGGTGCTGTGTCCCTCTCTCCCTCGCAATCCGAAGCCGTTTTCATAGGAGGGAGCTAAAGGGCCCAGTAGCATCTGGCCTGGGAGGGGCCAGAGGGTGGTGAAGAGCTGCCCCCCACCCAAGCCTGCTGGAAGAGAGGAGATTCTGCTGTAGCCCCCCCTCAGAGGGAGAAGAAATGAGGCTTGTGGAGGGGCAGAACTGATGACTGGAGTTGGAAGGGGAAGAAATAATTGCCAGGCAGGGGACATGCGGATGAGAGATCCTTCAACAGGAGCCAAAATCACCTTACCCAATAAATTTGGGAGTGTGGGTAACAGTAATTGTCACACACACACACAGGTGTGTGTGTGGGGGGGGGTGGAGTTAAAAAAATAATCAGAAGACAGACCAAAAAAACACAATATAGTCTTTCCCCCCCTAAATCTCTTCATTTTTGGGGGGGGTCAATCTTGCAGGTTTTGGGAGTGCGATTCATGATTTTTTTATCTCTTGAGGTTGGCAGTACTGTAATACCCAAAACCCTGGGCTAATTCTATAGTGGTAATGTTTCACACACTAGAGGGGGACTGGATTGTCTTATCTATAGCCACAGACAGTGCCATGCAGTGGAAATGGTCCACTTCCACTTTGTGTGAGTGGTTCTAGGGAAGCTGTGTAAGGAGTGTACACATGTGCAGGCATTTTGTGTGGTGTAGAGACCACTTGCACAGCAGGGGCAGAGCATTCTGTGCAGATCCTCTCTCCAGTTCATCATATAGGGTATGTGTAAGCGCCGCGTGCAGCAGCTGTACAGCATGCTGCAGCCTGGAGGAATGGGATGGATTCTTCTTTTCTGCACATCTTGGTATCTGGTCAGGCTACTTGGAGTGGGCACTGGAGTTTGGCTTTGTCCTTCGTTACAGTGACTATGCTATATGTTAATGTGAGGGATATCAAAAATACTGAACAATTATTGGACGTACAATGAGTGGTGTTCATAAAATTTCACCATCCACTTAAGACAGATTTGCTGACATAGTTCTCAATGTAAGCATAGAGAATGTGACAAAATACCACAACACAGTAAATCTTGATTGTACTATTAAGAGCGACAAGAACACATCACAATGGATCTAAAGAATAAACTGTTTTGACCGTTTAAAAACCTGCATTTGGACTGTGTAACAACAAAACTACCATAAACAAATAACTAGTACACATTAAGGCTAATATTCAAATCCAAATGTATCCATGTACAGTATCTGAAAGATTCTCATAGCCTGTGCAGCATAAAGTTTAGGTCGTTTTATTCCCTTTCTTGCACAGCTAACGATTTCACATATGGCTCATAATACTGAAAGGGAGGGAAGGATCGATTAAGTTTATCCAATGCATCCAGGAAAATACTGGAAGTACTTCGTGTTTTTTGCTTTTACTGATTAGGGTTTTACTACCTTAATTCAGTTGAATGTTTATAGTTAATATTTTTTACAACAGTAAATTTTTGTTTAAGGTTTCAGTGCAACATCTTGTTTACCAATATCATTACACTGTATTAAACTGATATATTTGTGTATACCTGTATGCTTAAGGCTGTTTAAAAAAAAAAAAATAATAAGTAGTGATTTTTTTCTTCTTCAAAAGTTGCAGGCAAAGTAGGGCAGCAGGACAGAAGAGATGCCATGTGTTCCACTTGTCGATCAAAGGCAACCATGATGGAGGGGTGGCTGGACCAAATCTGAATGATTGGCATTGCAACCCTGTGTGCCAAGTTTGGGATTTGACCTACCTGCTGCATGGGCAGCCAGGCCAAATTAGCATTGCAACATGGCACATGGGGTCACAATGCCACTAACATTTGCAGAAACTATTAAAAGTTGTAGTGTGTGTTAAAAGTTGCAGTTTCTGCAACAAAATTGTGGCACATGATTTTCTTACAGCCTTAATGATGCTGATAGTTTGCGTATATAATGTAATTAATATGCTGCTGTTGTTCTCTTCTGTATAATATATTAATTACATCCCTCTTTAATTTTAGTTGTGTGCCTGATTGCCTATCACCTATTTTTCATGCTGTTTGTCTGGTCTTACTGGAAAACAATCTTTACATTACCAATGAATCCTTCAAAAGAAGTAAGTTGAGATTTGGGACAAATTACATTTATGTTAGTTTCTGATATATGCCGTTTTCAGGTGATTTTAAGTGGTCAAATGACATTTCGGAGGCTGGATAACTTTACACTTTATACCTTGTATACCTGAAGGTCACCAGTTCTAATGTGGCCCTGGCTGCTAGTGATAAGTGATTGTTACCATCATGTTGGTGGTTTGATATATTATGGGAAAGAAATTAAATGTAGCAAACGTTTGTGTGCTAACAGAGGACAATAAAATAAAAATGTTTTAGTTAGGGAGATGTTCACTCTTTGGGGAGTAGTGCACATAAATATATAATTTTTTGCAAATTTATTTGAGATGGAGTGTTTTAAGTTCTCACCTTAGTTCAGCTGTCCTATTGTCCTAGTGTCAGTTATATTCTGAAAAATCACTTTTGCCTACCATTCAAAAAGTACTGGTTTCTGAACATACACAATCAAGTCCTCATGCTGTCATTGCACGAAGGGGTAAGAGGGACTTCTAAAGTGGACACCCCCTACTGGCTCAGCCAGAGAGAGGCTCACTTGTGGGTCACCTTGTAGAACAGCTGCCTACAGACTTTGAGAATCCCAATTAGTCTTTGCTCAGGTAAGGTCTAGGATGTTCATACTGTAAGTCCAGCTACAGTTGACTCAGCTAATCAGTTAAATATAAATTTTAATGTCTAGTTATAATACTACAGAGGGATAGGAAGGATCCACTTGTCTGGAGGAGTATGAGGAAGATGGAGCAGAATGCTGGATTCATCCTAATAAGCTCCAAGAATAGTACATGTTGCCTCTTGAATCAGGTTTACTCTCTAGGTACCATTCTTTGAAGCATATGGAACTTTCACACCGGGAATTGGAAAAACTAGAAGACAAAATTATGCTTCTCTTATGCACTACAATCATTGGAACTACGTGTGTGAGTAAAACAGGCAGGATTTGGCCCTAATTTTGAAGAATAGTTATCTTTTGCTCTTTCAAAGTATTCACTACATAAGCAAGAAGTACGTTTTCCTGTCTAATTTATCCAGTTACCATACTATGGACTCACTACCATGCCTCCATAGTTGAGGTTGCATTAAGAGTTTTTATTTTGTTCCCCTCATCCTCATCTGTTTCATCTCAGAAAGCAAACTGGTTGAAATTTTCTGGATAATGTAAAAGAGAAGGATAATTTTTCACCCAGAAAATTTCATGGCTCTGCAGTAGTTTCCATATCCAAGTTAATCAAAACTTAACAGCTTGAAAAAATCATGCAGAGCTTCAGAAAATGTTCTTAATCTCCACTGCTTCCGCCACAGGGTTCACTTTTAAACTCCCAAATTGGCACATGTACTTTGGCCTACATTGAGCATAGACTTGTAAAGTCATGGAGCTTTTTTAAAAGGTGAATAACTAACAATGTAGATGTCATTTTTAAATGGAATCCCCTTCATTATATTTGGTGTATGAAAGTAAACCATCTCTATTAGCCAACCAAACCAGCTGCAACCTTCTGCCTCCCTGCCCTCTTGGACACTCCCTTATTCCCTCATGGGCCTTGCACAACACCCCACCCTCCTCCATTGGCCCTCACCCCGCAAGTAAGCTAAATAAACTGGCCATGCTTAACTAGCCAAAATTGTCTTCAGGGCTGGGATGGATGTGGAGACCTATGTTACTCCTCCTTCTCCGTCCTGAGCTCCAGATGTCCACTGCTTTAGTGCTGCTAATATGAGGGGGAAAGGAGTCCAGGAGATCTGGCTGTATTTTAAAGAAGCCTTATTGAGGGCACAGGAACAAACCATCCCGATGTGCAGAAAGAATAGCAAATATGACAGGCGACCAGATTGGCTTAACAGTGAAATCTTCGGTGAGCTTAAACTCAAAAAGAAAGCTTAAAAGAAGTGGAAACTTGGACAGATGACTAGGGAGGAGTATAAAAATATTGCTTGAGCATGCCGGGGTGTAATCAGGAAGGCCAAGGCACAATTGGAGTTGCAGCTAGCAAGGGATGTGAAGAGTTTCTACATGTATGTTAGCAACAAGAAGGTCAGGGAAAGTGTGGGACCCTTACTGAATGGGGGAGGCAACCTAGTGACACATGATGTGGAAAAAGCTGAACTACTCAATGCTTTTTTTGCCTCGGTCTTCACAGACAAGGTCAGCTCGCAGCCGCTGCACTGGGCAACACAGTATGGGGAGGAGGTGAGCAACCCTTAGTGGTAAAAGAACAGGTTAAGGACTATTTAGAAAAGCTGGACATGCACAAGTCCATGGGTCCAGAACTGCATCCAAAGGTGCTGAGGGAGTTGGCTGATGTGATTGCAGAGCCATTGGCCATTATCTTTGAAAATTCGTGGCGATCGGGGGAGATCCCGGACAATTGGAAAAAGGCAAATATAGTGCCCATATTTAAAAAAGGGAAGAAGGAGAACCAGGGGAACTACAGACCGGTCAGCCTCACTTCAGTCTCTGGCAAAATCATGGAGCAGGTCCTCAAGGAATCCATTTTGAAGCACTCGGAGGAGAGGAAAGTGATCAGGAACAGTCAACGTGGATTCACCAAGGGCAAGTGATGCCTGACCAACCTGATTGCCTTCTATGATGAGATAACTGGCTCTGTGGATATGGGGAAAGCGGTGGATGTGATATATCTTGACTTTTTAGCAAAGTTTTTGATACGGTCTCCCACAGTATTCTTGCCAGCAAGTTAAAGAAGTATGGATTGGATAAATGGACTATAAGGTGAGTAGAAAGCTAGCTAGATTGTCGGGCTCAGCGGGTAGTGATCAATGGCTCAATGTCTAGTTGGCAGCCGGTATCAAGCAGAGTGCCCCAGGGGTCGATCCTGGGGCTGGTTTTATTCAACATCTTTATTAATGATCTGGATGATGGGATGAATTACACCTTCAGCAAGTTCGTAGATGACACTAAGCTGGGGAGAGAGGTAGATACGCTGGAGGGTAGGGATAGGGTCCAGTGTGACCTAGACAAATTAGAGGATTGGGCCAAAAGAAATCTGATGAGGTTCAACAAGGACAAGTGCACAGTTCTGCACTTAGGACGGAAGAATCCCATGCACCGCTACAGGCTGGGGACCGACTGGCTAAGCAGCAGTTCTGCAGAAAAGGACCTGGGGATTACAGTGGATGAGAAGCTGGATATGAGTCAGCAGTGTACCCTTGTTGCCAAGAAAGCCAATGGCATATTGGGCTGTATTAGTAGGAGCATCGCCAGCAGATCGAGGGAAGTGATTATTCCTCTTTTTCGGCACTGGTGAGGCCACACCTGGAGTTATTGCGTCCAGTATTGGTCCCCCCACTACAGAAGGGATGTGGACAAATTGGAGAGAGTCCAGTGGCGGGCAACAAAAATTATTAGGGGACGTGGGCACATGACTTACGAGGAGAGGCTGAGGGAACTGGGCTTATTTAGTGTGCAGAAGAGAAGAGTGAGGGGGGACTTGATAGCAGCCTTCAACTACTTGAAAGGGGGTTCCAAAGAGGATGGAGCTAGGCTGTTCTCAGTGGTGGCAGATGACAGAACAAGAAGCAATGGTCTCAAGTTTCAGTGGGGGAGGTCTAGGTTAGATATTAGGAAACACTATTTCAGTAGGAGGGTGGTGAAGCACTGGAATGGGTTACCTAGAGAGGTGGTGGAATCTCCATCCTTAGAGGTTTTTAAGGCCTGGCTTGACAAAGCCCTGGTTGGGATGATTTAGTTGGTGTTGGTCCTGCTTTGAGCAGGGGATTGGACTAGATGACCCCCTGAGGTCTCTTCCAACCCTAATCTTCTATGATTCTATGCTCCTACTCCAAACCCACAACTTTGGCTCCCATATTCCCCTCACCACCACCCAGAAAAAATACTCAAGATAATTAAATGACATAAGTTATACAGGGGGAAGTAGTGAGAGCACCATCCAATACACGTAGGTAAATACGTTATGGATGTGCTTGTCATGTGACCTCCATAATTGCAGGTCAACTAAGAGTCCTTTTGTAAATCATATTTTAACCATCCTACTCTCCACAAACCCCACTACCATTTTATAGCAAAGAGCTATTACTATGAAAAGTTTTATGATTAAGAAGAAGAAAATGTTCAGACGTGTAGGAGGAAAAACTTCAAGTGGCAAGCACTCATCATGAGCCTTTTTTCAAAAAGTATAAATCATTTGCTTTTCACTGGTTTATGCACAAGAATTGGATAGTAAGTTTGATGCTGAATTGCTTATGTAACCTTAACTTGTGATTTCCATGGTTAACGTTGGGCTTTTTCAAATGCCCTCCCTCCCCCCCCTTTTTTTTTTAAACTTGGGAACTATGAACACTTTTACAAATAATTTATCATGAAAAATCATTGCGGAATTGAACTGTTTATTTAGAGAAACATTCTGCAACAATACAGTCATCAGTGACTTCTGTTGAGCTTAATTTAGCAACATTTGCTGTATCTTTTTGTGGGGAAATATTAAAAAAAAATTAAGTTAATCTATTTTTCATTTGGTATTTACATGCTACGATTTTTATAATTATACTCTTTTGGAATGTCGGGTTGTGCATGAAGACTATATAGGAATAATTAGAAGAGGGATCCACTCAAATTCTTATAGACGAATTTCAATAAAAGATGTTGAGAAAAGGCTGCTACTGAGTGCTAATCATATGATAAATCATTAATTAAACCTGGGGTGGAAAGCAACTATTTCATGTTGTTAGAGTTTAAAATGGACTATCGGATTAAATGCAGCAAATTTAGGTATTAGAAGGCAATGTCTACTGTTCCAGTAGTGCTTTTGAACTTCATTGTCAGCGACATTATGCAACAACATCCTTGTTCAGCAGTGTAGAAACAGATGCTAAAGGACAGGTCTACTGGACATCATTCCTTTAATTACAAGTAATTTAGTGCTACAAAATACTCTGGATTCTATGTAAGCATAAAATGATGTACAGTAGAACCTCAGAGTTATGAAAACCTTGGGAATGGAGATTGTTCGTAACTCTGAAATGTTCATAACTTTGAACAAAATGTTATAGTTGTGCTTTCAAAAGTTTACAACTGAACATTGACTTAATACAGCTTGAAACTTTACTATGCAGAAGAAAAATGCTGTTTTTAACCATCTTAATTTGAATGAAACAAGCCCAGAAGCAGTTTCTTTACCTTGTCAAAATTTTTTTAAAAAAAGCTTTCCCTTTATTTTTTAGTAGTTTACATTTAACACAGTACTGTACTGTATTTGTCCTTTTTTGTCTCTGCTGCTGCCTGATTGCATACTTCCAGTTCCAAATGAGGTGTGTAGTTGTTCATAACTCTGAGGTTCTACTGTAATACTGCTCCTATTCCTTTATAAGGTTAAAGTAGCCATAACTCCCTAGTATGTTCTTCCTGTGCTGCTTGAGTAGTCTGCCAGGTGTGTTGAGGGAGAAAATTGACATTGCATAGTGTGCACTAATTTGTTGACTTTGCTAAGTATGATTCCTTAACACAATTCCCCTTCCTGCTTTCCTACCTATTGCGTATTATATTTTCTTTGCTCCTGCTTATGACATTGAAAGACTAAAGTAACTAACTTCTGTTCAGTAGCCAGTTGGATTTATTCTGTATCACAGGGGTGGACTTTGGGCTTGTCTAAAGGAACACTTAGTTTGTGTCAAGTTGGGATGTGAATTTAAATCTACTCTGCATTAGCCTGCTGCAGATGAACTGTGTGGACCCTGCTGACATGCATTAACAGTTCATTAATACGCTTTGACGTAGTCTTCTTTGAAACTTGTAGAGAGAATAGTAACCAAATGGTTTAAGGATATATCAATTAATCTTGCTTAATTTTAAACATTTGGAGTTCCTGTTTTACCTTAAGGAGAGCAATCAATATTAGGTTGATACACAGTGGAATCAGGAAATGTTTTAAATTGCTTTTGACTAAGAAGAGAAATAAAAAAACACCAAAACTTGAATTTGTGTCTCTTGGGAACAATGGGTTGTTTGCTACAGTATTTTACACATACACCATCATTATTTAACGAATACCTTTTCCTTTAGTCGGAGTAAAAGTCCATAAAGATGTAATTTTCTAGGCATTAGTAATTAAAAATTACATTATTTTCCAGTTCCATCTGTCATATGCAGACAAAGAACTGCTGGAAAGGGAGCCTAGAGGTGAAGCCCAGCAAGAAATTTTTAGGCGAGCAGCCAAGGACCTTCCTATCTATACAAGGACAATGTCTGGAGGTAAATGCTGTTTGTTTCTGTGGTCAATGAGACATGTGTCTTGGTACATTTCACTGTCAGTAGGAAGTGAGATTTTTAGATATTGTTTTAAAAAAATGAATTGTCTTTCAAAGCTTAAAAGAAAAAACTGACCTAAGAATGATGCCTATTATTATTATTATTTAGTAGAAATACATTATTTAACATACTGCAAATGCAGATTCTATGTAATAATGAGTAATTATGGTAATAGAATTAACAAGACACTAAAAACATAAAAAATGTTAATACTCAAATATTAGTCAAAGTTAATCTGATTTTTCTATTTTGCTTTATACACACCCACAATTTGTAACTGAAAACTGATTGAAAACACTCCAATATTATTAAAATCCTAACTAGTGTCAAGACTGGTTTCAAAAGCAGCACTAGTTTACCTGTAGTTATTTGATAGCTTGCAGTATTAACAAACACTACAAGAAGGTGAAATATATATTTTAAGGTGACGCAATTTGACTTTTATTTTTCATTCCTGAAAAGGTAAATATTAATATCAAATTGTCTATGGCACCTACTATTGTGGCACCTATGCACGTCCACTACAGTGATGAAGAAATATGAGCAAGAGCAAACGCCAAATCTGAAAACTAAACAAAGGCCTTACATTATATCATCAGTGTCATTAGTTTCAGATTATGCATGTCTGCCAAGTAAGCAAATCCTAAAGGCAATATACAAAATTAAATCTATTATTAGCATAAACTCCTAAAATGGCTTCTTAGAATTAATGTGAATTTATTTATTAATTACTAATCATGTTACATAGCCTTTTACTGTATTTTTAGGTTTTGCAATGCTGACTTTTCTTCATTTGAAAAGTAGCCTCAGTGAAAAGCTTTAATAATTAATCCAGAATGCAATTTGTTGGAATATTTCTCATGTGTATTAAAAATTCAAAGTGCACTTGATTAGTAGCTCTGAGCCAGCCTTTATATGAGGTGCTGAACACTTGCAACTCTCACTAAATTCAAATTGAATCACTTTATTGGAAGTTTCAGGGAATTCAGGATCTGATATAAATATTTATTTTGGAGTGGGTCTAACGATATTAAAATGTGCATAACCTTATGTTAGATCTAATATTACATGGATATTTTTTCTTCTCAGCAATCAGATACTGTGACAGATGCCAACTTGTAAAACCAGACCGCTGCCATCACTGTTCCGTGTGTGACAAGTAAGAACAATTTTTTAATGTTAAATAATAATTGTTAAATCTTGTTAATGCAAAAGAAAATAATTATAAAAAAATGCCTCTGCTAAATGGTAAAGAACTGAGCAATACATTTTTGCTACTTTCTTATTTATTACAAAAAAATATTTGGTGTTTTGTTACAAAGACACTCTGAAAGGTATTTTTAAAGGTTTGTTTCTGCTTTTAATTTTCTTTACAAATATCAAGAATGTTTACTTTTCTTTTTTTGTTTTTTATTGGACAATTTCTTGGGTGAGTTCAGGGAGGTGTGATTTAAATCAGTGATTAAAAGTACCAGTTTTAATCATGATCTAAATCAGCAAGCAGGAAACCTTGATTTAAATAATTAATTTTAATCTTGTATTACATCTGTACTTTTTAGTTATTTTTCTAAAGAGAGGTACTTTTCTCACTAGTAACCATTAAAACCTGTTGTTTTGTAACTAAATATAGCCTTTATTATCCATTTGATATTCTTTTTTGCTAACTTGTAGGATATACTATATCTGTATACATTTATTTAAGCAATTATATAGCTTAATATACATTTATTCAGATTTTTATTTTTTGATTGTCAGAAAATAGCAAATGAGCCATTTCTTGTTTTATGAGTTTTTTTTTTTTTAACTTGATATGTGTCAAGCTGCCTTTGCTTGGAAATTGGAATTCAATGAAAAATGAACAAAACCCAGCATTTTAAATTGTTTTTTTAATAAATAAAACGACCCTAAATGTGTAGGATACATAAAAAAAATCAGCTTCATCAAACAGTTTTGTATTTCAAACTGATTTATTAAACAAAAGAAGTATTGTCTGTAGTTAGTGAATTGAACAGTGATTCTGTCCACTATGTCCTTTGGGATTTTAGAACTAGTAGATCTCATCCTCACACCTTGTTTTTATTCAGGTATTGTAAGAGGAAAACAAGCATTCCTGCTTTTTCAGCTCCCAGTGGGTTGCTCAACTTTGAATGAACTAGTCATTGAACTGAGCTAGTTGAATAAACTGAATTTAAGCTGTTATTCTCTCTGCCCCTATCAAAAGCTAGGGCTACGTCTTCACTACGGGGGGGGGGGTGTCGAGTTAAGATACGCAAATTCAGCTACGCGAATAGCGTAGCTGAATTCGACATATCCGAGCTGACTTACCCTGCTGTGAGGACAGCGGCAAATCGACCTCCGCGGCTCCCCCGTCGATGGCGCTTACTCCTACCTGCGCTGGTGGAGTACAAGCGTCGATTTGGGGATCGATTGTCACGTCCCGACGAGACGCGATAATTCAATCCCCGAGAGATTGATTTCTACCCGCCGATTCAGGCGAGTAGTGAAGACGTACCCTAGGTTTAGCACTTCATAAATTCTGGCTCCAGGTGCTTAGCCAGTGACTTTCACCAGTTCAATGGCTTGAATTTCTTTAAAATTGTGGCAGCAAACATATACTTACTGAATATTGAATTTAATTTAGTTTAAATTATTTTAATAGATTTATAGTAAATTTAGGCCTTAAATGTAGGTTGTCAGTTTCAAATTTAATTTTAAATAGGTTGATTTTTAAAAAGAAAAAATGTATTGAATTTAAATTTTAAAAAATCTTTCACTGATTTTTATCCACCCTAGATAACTCGCATGTGGATTAGGAGTGCTCTCATCCCTTAGTAGAAGGGTGAGGGTGTTGAATTGTTAATGAAGAGCTTTTCTCCTGAGTGTTTTAGTTAAATTGCTGTTAACAAAATGTGGGGCTTTAAACAGTCCAAATAAAGATCACTAGCCTTCTTAAATAATCATATATCACTTCCTTGGTATCTCTGAGGTCTTAAACTTACTAGTTCTCCAGTCAATCATTGTCTTCCAGAGTGGACATAACTTTTGAAGGATAAAAACCTGGATCCCCCCACACTAAGCTCCTCCACACTTGGATCCTGCTGGGATGAGCCTGCCTGCCCACACCTGGTGCACATGGCATGGAGGGCCAGGGTTCTGAGGTGTTTCTGGGGCGGGCCGGCCCTTGCACTGTGTCAGGGTTGAGTGTAGCTCATCGCCGAGTCCATGTCCTTGGGTGGGGCTTCAGGGTGATCTCCCACCTCTGTGCAGCCAGTGGCCTGTGCTCCCCACTGCCATGCTGGAGCCTCCAAATTTATTTATTGACAAATAAAATTTGCAGAATTTTAAGATATTGCGTGCATAATTTTTATATTTTTGGTGCAGAATTCCCTCAGGAGTAATTATCTCTAGTGCTTAGGAGCCCTAGTCATGGACCAGGACCCCATTGTGCTAGATGCTGTACAAACACAGAACAAAAAGACCATTCCTTCCCCAAAGAGACAAGAGATGGATACAAACAGACAGACGGGGAGTACAGGGAAAGAGGCAGTATTGGTCAGCATGGGTAGGCAGTGGTCTCAGCACACAAGCAGCCTAACTGATGTCAGGAATTTTGTAGGCATCACAGCAAAGGAGAGTTGTTTTTTTTAAAAAGAGTTTGAAGGAGTACTGGGGTAGCTTTGCAGCTGTTTAGAGGCTGTGCCTCCCAAGCATGAGGAGCAGCTTGAGAGAAAGCACAAATGTGCTTGTATGAAAATTTAACAATTGGGCATCGGAGGCTGGCATCATAAGTTGAGCTTTGTGAACTTCTGCAACAACTTGTGGATAATGTAAATACAAATTAATGGTAATGTGCTCATATATAGTGACTTGTTAAGTTATGTAACAAAATATGGCAAAACTATAATTTGAACTGCCTACTACACTTTTCAGAGGGGGAAAAAGCCTACTTGTTCTGTTGTAGGCAGGTGGTATATTATGTGGGCAGACTTGAATATAACTGTGAATGAGATTTATTCTGAAGAAGTCTATGTAGCTGATTGTCAACCCATTCTCCTGGATATATGAAATCAGATGTTTTGTAGCAATTGTGTTAAGTTTAAACTCTAAATCTCCTGTTTATTTTAACACATATATAATTGTTTGCTTTCTTTTAAAGATGTATTTTGAAAATGGACCATCATTGCCCTTGGTGAGTATAGTTCATTCATCTAATTTCGGAAATGAAAGGTGATACAGTTTTGAGGGGTTTGCTGTGAAAGACAGGCTTCACTATTACAAGAGACTGGAGTTAAAACACATTCCTGGTGTCTTGTCTTTCTACAGTGTCTTAATACATTGGTGCTGTGATCTTGATCTGGAGCCCCTTGCACTACTGTAATTTCAACATTTAATAATAATCTCATCTTGTTTTGCAGTTGCATAGTCAATACTTCTAGCAGTTGTATCTGACTTTCATGCTCACAGTACCATGTGTCCCAGAAGTGGGCTACCCCACTAGTGTAAATGTTTCTAAAATAAATTAGGACATTGGTTTACAGAACTCTTTTAAAACTCTTCTGGCCTTCAAACAACCCCCCTACCTCTCCAAATTCATCATCAGAAGCAAGCATCCCACAGACCAGGACACACCAGCCTAAAGTGGCACCAGACCTTGCCAGAACAACAGATGCAAAACCTACAGACATATCTCCACCACTAGAATGATCAACACCCCCACAACACATCTTTCAAGATCCACGAGTCCTACACATGTCTATCACAACATGTGGTGCATCTCATCCAGTGCACTAAGTGCCCCAATAACAACTATGGGCATGGCTACACTTGCAGAGGTAGAGCACTGGGAGTTAAACCAGCCTTCAGAGACTGCAGCAGGGAAAACGCTGCCATGTGTTTACACTGTCAGATTCAAGTGCACTGGCGTGGCCACATTAGCAGCTCTTGCAATGCCACAAAGAGCAGTGCATTGTGGTAGCTATCCCAGCGTGCAAGTGGCTGCAACGTGCTTTTCAAATGGGGGAGGTGGGATGGAGTGTGTAAACTTAGAAGTCAAATTAGAAACCCATTGCCTCAAGCTACATACTGCAAAAGTAGCACTCAGTTGACACATAAAGGGCAGTTAACAGATATATTTATCCAGACCATAGGCTTTTAGGAATGCAAACTCATTTCCTTTCAGTAGAGTTGGCTTTGTTTACCCATTTGAAGACATTCTCTATCCAAATTGATAGATTTTGTATAGGGCAGACATATCCGACTCAAAGCAAGTCTCTTTCACTTTCATTTTAATCCAATAAACCCTGAGCCAAAATGAGGCAGGTAGAGGATAGAGTGGGTGCTGGTAGTGTATTGATGAATTTCAAGGGACATTTTACGAAATCCATAATACAGATTTGTACTTAACTTGTTGAAGTCATAGAAGCCCTGAACCCCCTTGTTCCCACTCTTTTAAAGAATAACTCCTTTAAATCCTTTACCAATTCAGTTTATTGGATCACTGTATCCTTTCCCTAGGGAGTACCTGCACTGGACATCTACTCCACATTTACATAATGAGTTGCAACATCATAGCCTAACTCCCGTTTCATGTTTGCCCCAACTAAGCCCCCCAGAACCCACTATGGGGATGGCAAACCTCCCCCCACACTTCATCTTGGACAGTCTGGCAGTGAGGGAAAATTCCTTCCCAGTCCCTGGAGAAAGGAGTGACTAGTGCAGTGCCCACAGCAGATTTTGACAAAACCCGGTATGTCACCACTTCTAGTTGCTGCTCCGCCTGGTCCAGGTAAAAGAGGGTTTTTCCTGCACTGGAATGGACCTATATAGTCCCTCCATTCTCTTCTGGTCATGTGTGTGGGGGGGGGGGGGGCGGAGGGGGGTTGGGGCTAGAGGGGGCAGAATGGGTCAGTGTCACCATGCTGACCTGATCTACAGCCATGTCACTTTCTGGCATTCTAGCCCTTAAAGGGGCACACACCTTTTCCAATAAGCCAGACAACGGCCGCCACCACTTAATATGCTGTGAGGTCACTCTTCAAAAGAAAGTTAAGGAAGATTGCCTTTCCATTAATCCAGTCAATTGGGCTAAGAGTCTGCCAAAAGATTAAGCTGAATCATGCCTTTGTTTTAAGGAAGTATAGCTTGTCTATGTTGTGTGCGTTAATCCACAGGTAGGGTCTAAATTCTATTGTGCACCAGTAGGTCGTGTATTAACTGGCTGTGTGGCCCCTGCTGGCTCGTACTAAACGCTTGCACTAGAGAGCTCAGGGTGTGCCAGCAGAGTCCACATGGCTGGTTAGTGTGAAACACGCTGATGTGCACTAGAATTTACACCCAAGCCTGGTGTGCACTAACCCACTGTGTAGACAAACTCTTTGAATGATTTCTTTGTAGCTTGCCACTTTAGAGTTCCACCTTAAGTTTCTCTATCATACAACCTATGTTATACTCCATTTATTTAGCTTATTTCCCCTTTACACATTAATATAGTTCCTGCATTTTTTGGATGCTTTTGCACAGATGCAGACCTGATCATTCTTAAGTTAGGCACTTAGCAGTTCTGAAATAACACATTTTTAACCCAGCTAATCTTTAACTAATTAGATAACAGACTTGGGAGGTTTTAATATCTACTTGGGGAAATAGTAACACACAAAACCCACACATGCACACTCTTAACGGAAGGTTGGAGAACTCCGGTGTCTCTGAATTCTATGCTATGGCCTACTGCAGTGCCTATTCGCCTAAAATCAAACCTGCTTTAGCATTCCTTATTAGTAATAAACTTCATTTATCATTTGACCAAATAGTTATCCAGATCCAAACTCAAACCTGGCCCATGTTCCCTATAAGATGCAGCCAGTCTTCACTGATGATGGTTTAGGTCAGGAATGCTTCAGGAAATCTGCTGCAGCAGAATCCTCCTTTGCTGCTTTGGAGACTACAGAGAGGGTTATCTTTTGCATTGTAAAGAGAAGGTTTTTTTCTTGGTGTTGATCTGTTTTAAAAGACAGTCTTTTTTTTATTAATTGAGTCATTTCAAGTTTCGGCACTTCATAAGCTTGATTGATTTCTCTCTTTATATTAAATATTCCTTAAGGGTTAAGAGTTTTTCACTTTGTCTCTTTGTTTGAGGTTAGGATTCTCTATTTCATCCTTTCTTTCAACATGTTAAGGATTGTGATTCCAAAATTCTGACCCTTTCAAACAATTTTAGTCTTGTTCAAAATACGTGCAACTATAGTTATGAGATCGTAAATGTAGTGTCCCTTCATTCCAGTTGGTAATGGCTTGATATTGTTTCCAATGTACCCATCTCAATAATTTGATTATCTTGTATTAGATAGTTTTAAATGTTTAAGCAGTATTATAATAGTAAAACATCATATTGGAGGTTGCCATAGTTAAGACTTGGAAGTTTCTCCACAAAATCCTGATATTCATCCATATGTTAATTTGTCAAAAAGATTCCTTTCAAATTAGGCCCTTTCTATGCCTGATTTCAGCCTGCAGATTTTTGTTGACATTGAGAGCATGGGGAGGACTTGTGGAAGTTCTTTGAAATACTACTTTGGAGTCCAAAAGCAAACAGCTGTTTATTTCATCCATCTGTATTAAATTCTTTTTTTTTAAAGAATGTCTTAATGAAGAATTTCATAGACAGTTTATGGCATTAGAGAGAGATACAGGAAACTACTACTTTTGTTTACAGATTTATGCTAAAATTATTTTACAGTAAATGAGTACATTAAAAATTAGACTAAAGCAATTTAAATAAAGATTATTAAAATGTATTTGTTTTCATTCAGTTTTTCATGTACTTATTTTTTGTTGTTGCCAGGGTGAACAACTGCGTTGGATTCTCCAATTACAAATTTTTCCTTCTTTTCTTGGCTTATTCTCTACTGTACTGCCTTTTCATTGCTGCAACAGATTTACAGTATTTTATCAAATTCTGGACAGTAAGTACTTATCTTTAACCCATATTCTTATTTGTAAAGTGTGGTTCTGTAAATGTAAAAGCTCTCAGATCTGTATGTTCAGAGCTATATATTTAGCCGGTGTATACATATATCTCCTTTTGAGTTGTAAAATATCAATATTTATAGTCACATTAACTCATTTGTTTAGTTTTTAATTTGTAGTCTGTGTTCATATAAAGTGTGAACTTTCCTCCCACTGACTACAGTCTTCTCTTAAAAACTGAAAGTTTTCCTGAGTGATATTATTATGTCAAACGTTGTGATGTGGAAGAAAGTGAAGTGAATAGATTTTAGTTTCTGTGTGTCTTCACACTTCCAAGATGGTGACAATAAAATTGTTCAATGTATGAAAAGCAGAAAAGAGGCTATAAGAAATATTTAACTCTGTAACTTTTGGTCACTAAGTTACAAATTTAAGCTGGCTTCAGCAGCTGCCTCTGATTTTGTGCTCATATATGTGCCTTATCATAAGCACAAACAAAGGGTATGTTGACACAGCAACTAGACGCCTGTGGCTGGCCCGTGCCAGCCAATTCAGGCTCGTGGGGCTCAGGCTGCAGAGCTGTTTCATTGCAGTGGAGACTTTTGGACTTGGGCTGGAACCCAACTTCTGGAACCTTCCCACCTCGCAGGGTCCTAGAGCCTTGGCTCCAGCCCGAGCCCAGATGTCTACACAGCAATGAAACAGGCCCGCAGCATGAGCCCCGCGAGTCTGAGTAGGCTGGCACAGGCCAGCCATGGTTGCCTAGTTCCTATGTAGACATACCCTAAGAGTCTTCAGCAGCAAAACTGAATATGCTTTTGGATGTCAGGTAGATTGACTTGCTTCCAAACAAGGCAGGCGGGTATATGTTGTTCATTGGTAACAGAACACCACTAGTATATTTCAGGTATAAGACCCATCTTCCCATCAGTTGTGCACACATAACTTTCATTTAAGTCCATGGGACATGCAAATCAACACAGTGTAATGGTTACCAACCAATGAGAATCAACCCGACATTAGGAAGGTAACTGAAGTAATGCAAAACAAGATTAAACTCAAGGTTTCCAGCTTGTTGATTTTAATCATAATTAAAATTGGTGAAATAAATCACTTTGATTTAAATCAGTCAACTAGGCCTACATATGAAAATGTTCTGCTACTGTCATCTGAATGTACAACATAGAATATGCCCTTAGATTTGTAACAGTGCTGTTTTCTTTGTGTACTATAGATCAGTCATTCTGACAGGGTTAGTTTCACAAGTTGGTTTTTTTAAATATAAAAGGCTCTACTCTAAAAGCCACTTCAGTGTGTAATTGAGATTCAAATCAGTTTAAAGAACTTCTGTTGTTGTCAATATTTACAGTAACGCCTTACTTAACATCCTCCCGGTTAACCTTGTTTCATTGTTACGTTGCTGTTCTATTAGAGAACATGCTCGTTTAAAGTTGCACAATGTTCCCTTATAAACGTTGTTTGGCCGCCTGCTTTGTCCTCTGCTTGCAGGATTCTCTGGAAGAGCAGCCCGTCCGCGTGAAGGCTTGGAACCAGGGTGGGCCAGCAGCCCCCCTATCAGCTCCCCTCCCCCCCCCCCAGTGCAGTGCCTTCCACCCGCCAGCAGCGGATCAGCATCTCACACCTCCTGCTCACTGCAATCCGCTGTTTGCAGCATTGAGGAATGCGGCGTGCTCAGGGAAGGGGATGGAGCGGGGGCAGGAAGAGGCGGGGCAGGAGTGGGGCCTTGGGGGAAGGGGTGGAGTGGGGGCTGGTCTGGGGCAGAGCCGGGGGTTCAGCACCCTCTGGCAAAGTCGGCGCCTGTGCTTGTACCTGAGTTGCAATGGGGGAAGCTGCCGCTGCTACTGCTCAAGATGCTTCCTAGCCTAAGATGGCATCTTCAGCCTCCTTGCCCGCCTCATTGTCTGCAGCAGGCTGTGCCTGTGTGGGGTAAGGCAGGGACACCTCCCAACTACTATATGTTTGTAAACACACTCCACATGCACACTACTCCCCAGCGATTCACCATCGCTTTATGGCCCAGCTGCTGCCCTCCTCCCTGCTCAGGAATAGAGCGCTACGCTGAGCACTTGCGGAGGCTTTGCCCGAGGCCACCAGCTACCTGCAAAGCAGCTGTGGTGGGTGCACAGCGGCGGCCCTGCTTGCTGTCTTGCGCCTGAATACACAACGTCTATCCGCGCTCCCCCCCTTCGTGGGAGGGGGGTAAGAACTAAGGGGGCGGCAGCCCGCCCAAAGCAAGTTAATAGTGTTCCAGCACCTGCTTCGCTCTAGCAAGTGGGGAGAAGCAGTGTATGGATGCATAGAACCAGTAAGGGAGCAGATTACCATGGAATTGTTTTACCATGGGTTTTCCAAATTCTTTCCCTTTCAGTAGTTGGTTGATGCTGCATGACCCCAATCACTCCAGGCTGAAGAGAGTGAAGAGTAGCATGTGCATGTGCTGTCCGGAGGAGTATCACCCAGGATCATGAGTCAAAAACGTCCAGCAAGTGATAGTTGAGTGCCTAGCACTAGGAAAACCATTAGTTTGGGTACTAAATTAGACACTTTAAGGCATTTTGATGCAGGTGAGCGTGCGGAAGACATTGGCATTGCTCTAGGTCTTACTCCGACCATTGAGGAAAAATTTGGAGTAATGCCAACAAGATCAGGGCTAGTGCTCCGTGTGTAACACCGTGCAGTGCTACTACAATAAGTCGATCAAGAAGTTGTTTGCCAGAAAACATGGAGTGTCTTCTCTCACTGTGGATAGAGAATCAAAACCAACAGAACATACCTCTAAGTTTGCTAGTGATACAAGCTAAGACAAATAGTTTGTATGACAATTTGAAGAGAGACCAAGGGGAAGGATCACAGATAGAGAAGTTCACGGCAAGTCAGGATGGTTTGATCAGTTCAAGAGATGCTTCCACCTGCATAACATCAAGATGTCCGGTGAGGCGGCTAGTGCCGATACTGCAGCAGCTAAAAAATTCTCAGACTATCTCAAGAAAATAATTGAGGAAGGCGGCTACTCCCCTAAGCAAGTCTTCAGTGTCGATGAAACGGGCCTCTATTGGAAGAGGATGCCTGAGCGGACTTACATTTCCCAAGAGAAGACAGTGCCCTGATTTAAAGCAGCTAAAGACCACCTAACCTTGCTTCTAGGTGGTAATGCTGCCGGAGACATGAAGATGAAACCGCTGACAGTGTACAAATCCGAAACCAAATCCAAACCACAAGCTCTCAAGGGATTTTCAAAGGAACACCTTCCGGTCATTTGGAGATCCAATGAGAAGGCATGGATAACTGGAGCTATTTTTTCAGAATGGCTGACTCTTCATGCTGTCCCTGCTTGAAAGGAATACTGTGCCAAGGAAAATCTCGATTTCAAGATTTTATTGCTTATTGATGATGCACCGGCTCATCCAATCAACCTGGACAAGCAGTGCAAAAACGTCAAAGTTGTCTTTCTGCCACCTAACACCACATCACTCATCCAACCCATAGACCAAGGATCCATCGCTGCATTTAAGGTGTTTTACTTATGGTGTGCTTTCAACTAGCTCATCAGAGGCACCGATGGGGAAGGCAAACCTACAATTCGGCAATTTTGGCATGACTACAACATCCTCAAGTGCATCAATAACATCGGTGAGTTCTGGGCAGAAGTTACTCAGGCATGCGTGAATGGTGTGTCGGGGAAGTTGCGGCCTGAATGTGTCAATGACTTAAAAGGATTTTAAAATGTTGTCCCCGCTATGAAGACAGATATTCTCGGCTTGGCCAAGAAAGCGGGTTTTGATGAGGTAGAAGAAGCCGACGTTACACAACTTCTGCAATCCCACGGAGAAGAGCTAACCAGTGAAGATCTGATGCAACTAGAGGTGATGAGAGCAATGGAAGAAGAGGGCCAAGAAGTAAGGAAGAACCAACCCATTGGAATTTGACTGCCAAACATCTTTCTGAAGCTTTCCAAATGATTGAAGCTGGCTTGCAAATCCTTAGTGATGATGATCCTGACAGGGAACGCAGCTCCAAAGTGATTAGGGCAGTTGGTCATGTAATGACTTGCTATGAAGAAATTTACCAAGGGGAAAAAAAGGAAAGCAAAACAACAATCTCTAGATGTGTTTTTTCGAGTTGGGAAAGTTCAGCAAGAGGAGCAGCCAGACGATCCACCCTCTTCCACCTTCTGACTCCACCACCTCAATCAAGCTTCACAATCATCGTTGCTGTGTACAGTATTAAATTCTTTGTTTAAAATTGTTTAAAACTTATACTGTATATGTATATAATGTCTTTTGTCTGGCGAAAAAAATTTCCCTGGAACCTAACCCTCCCATTTACATTAATTCTTATGGGGAAATTGGATTCGCTTAACATTGTTTCGCTTAAAGTTGCATTTTTCAGGAATATAACTACAACTTTATGTGAGGAGTTGCTGTATATTCTTTCTTGAAAAGGCCAAATTCTGCTCTAATTCATGCCTCTTGAAAGAACATGGGGGGTACAATATGGTCCTTTCTCTCTAAGAAGATGCTGGTTGCATAGGGGTGTGAGAGTCAGTGCAGAACTTGACCCAGATCTTGGTTGAGTGGATATTATTAATATGGCTGAAGGAGTAGTTATTTTCCTTGCCTTAACGTTTTGGTTTTCTTTCCTTCTTTATAGAATGGCCTTCCTGATACTCAAGCCAAGTTCCATATCATGTTTTTATTCTTTGCTGCAGCCATGTTTTCAGTCAGTTTATCCTCTCTTTTTGGTTATCATTGTTGGCTAGTCAGCAAGAATAAATCTACATTAGGTAAGTAATGTCATAGTGTACATTGCAATCAATGAGTATTATTACCTTTGTGCTTATTCCAGTCGTATCAAGCTGTTGATATCACATGATGAATCACACAAAAAAGGTGGATTTTAAAGGCCGCTTTGCTTTCTTAGTAGTAAATGAGTGCAGAGACTCAGGATGATGGTACCACAGTCTAAAGGCCTAACTATATTAAAAGTATAATCAGTTGCAATATGGTTAAAACTGGTAGCCTGGATGAGGCCTAACTGTGTCTCCATTGCCTGGTAACAGATTTGGCCACGTCCATGTTTGGCAACATCCATAACTGCATTCCTGACTGTATAGTCGTAGCATAGATGGGTCCTAAAAGATATCTTTGCTACATCTACACTACAAGCTAGGAGTGTGGTTCCCCTGCTTGTGTACATATATACCTCTACCTTGATATAACGCTGTCCTCGGGAGCCAAAAAATCTTACTGTGTTATGGGTGAAACCGCGTTATATCGAACTTACTTTGATCCGCCGGAGTGCGCAGCCCCGCCCCCCCGGAGCACTGCTTTGCTGCGTTATATCCGAATTCGTGTTATATCAGGTCGCATTATATCGGGGTAGAGGTGTACTTGCACTAGCTCTCATCATAGCTTGTAGTGTAGACATAGTATATGTGTTTCTCACCTTCACTCTCTGTTGTTAGTTCGTTATTTCAGTCAGCAATATGATAGCAACAAGTTTCTAGATCTCTAAACTCTTTCTCTTGATGCACACTGAGTTTGATGCAGGGGAGTGGAAGGATTAGATCTGGGTTTTTTTCCCCTGCCAATGCAGATATTAACAGGACACTCTGACTAAGTATCAGTTGTAGGGGAGTCTGTGTATGCTTCAAGCCCATTCCTTCTAGTGTTTCTCTTTCACAATATCCCAGGAAATCTAACATCAGTTTAGAAAATAACAAGTGTGGGAAAGTGATTCAAATTGGTCATAATGAGAGAAGAAATATGAGTCAGATTATTTAAAAGCCATTAATAAAATAAGTAGAATAAACTGCACCCGTCAAGATTTGTGAGTTCATAAACAAGCATATGCTATTTTAGTGTAAGGGAACTGGAATATAAAACTACAAAAATTAGATATTTAATCAAACGTAAATATATATTTACATTTCTTCTTTCCTGCTTTACTTTGAGGTATATTCTTAATACATCAGGTCCTGTCTAAATTAGTTAAGATTATGCTGGCCACAACTTTAAGCATGGTTGTTACTAGCAGGATTCCAGTTTCCCTAGGGAGCAAGGATATATTTTTCTCTTATAACAAGTTATAACTAATTCATACATTTTCTGGATCACATTCAGCACTTCTTCAACTTGTAAGCTAATGGCCTAATAAAAAAGAAAATCTCTGCAGTGTCCCAAGAGGGCCTTGTGTACTGACAGTAAATTTTATACAAGGAAATGATTGGCTTATTACATAAGGCCAATAAGGGAAAGACCCAGCTATAGAGTTATATGGTGGAAGGAGAACTCCTGTGAATGCGCGCTCTGGATCAGACACACTGCAGCTCCTTGTGCTAGACTTAACTGTCTCTTCTCTTCCTATTGTTGGTGCAGTAATTTCCCTACACAACCCTAAAAGGGTAGAATGAAGATCTCAGGCCCTTATATAAAGGTCTGAGGAGTAAAAGTGGACTTCTCACATCCGTCCAGGTGTGTGAGGGAAACTGAATGCCAAAGTGGGTGGCTCCTTTCCTTTTTCTCCCTTTGTAGTTGTTTGATTTGAGAATGGGTTGAAAAATTTCCTCAGTTAGGCCTCTTTTACCTTGCTGGACTCTGCTATGGGGCAGTTACATGGGGAGACCTCTTTACACCACACAACTCCCTGGCTTACTGAATCTGTCAGACAAGGGAAAACTCCTGCCTCCTCCCCAGCAGTAGGGCTTCTCCAGATATGGCAATTGGGCACTAATACCAGTGTCTTCACCTTTCAAAAGGAAGTAGTTTTGGGAGGCAGCACAATACCTGAACTGGCATTATGGAGCCTCCACCAAAAGGAAATATTGATAGCCAAAAAGGCCAATAAGCCTGTAGTTACCAGCATAATTATCTAAATAATCAGTGGGTGTTAATTAAAAATGTATTTAGGCAGGAAATATGACAAACCTATCTCATTTTCTAGAGGCATTCAGAGCACCTATATTTCGCCATGGAACAGACAAGAATGGCTTTAGCTTGGGCTTCAGCAAAAATCTAAGACAGGTGTTTGGTGATGAGAAGAAATATTGGCTGCTCCCTGTATTTACAAGGTATGCTTGGAAGAAAAATACTGTCCTTTAATACATGAGATAAGGATATCAGAAAGTAGTCAGCAATACTTTTTTCTTACACCAAATTGTGTGAAATAAAGCAGGTGCTTTGAAATTAGGAATTGTAAAATAAATATTTGAAGTATTGTTTATTTTGCTTGTAGAAGTGCTACACTGATTCTAAACTTCTTTTTCTCTGTAGTCTAGGAGATGGTTGCTCCTTCCCAACTTGTCTTGTTAACCAAGATCCTGAACAAGTTTCCACACCTGTTGGACTTAATTCAACAACCAAAAAGTATGTCTGTTTATATCTGCCTTAAGTTTGTCATTTACCTGTCATACCATGAATTTCTCCACTTTTCATTTGCTTATTATTTTTAGTCAGTTATCACTAATGCGGTCATATATGTGCATTTAAAAAGTATCCTACTAAGAAACAGAATTTAAGGCATCTATATAAAGTTCTTTTAATTCAGCTGATTTCTCAGTTTCAGACCTTCATCATTTTAAACCCGGCAAAGCAATCTCCCTAACATGCCGTATGAATAATACTGTTGAATGTGGGAGCAATACATTCTATTTCCTTTTTTTATCAGCTGTGTTTCTTGTCTCAGTTTAGCTGTTTCCCAGCCCGACTTTTGACAGTCTGTCTATCTAGCCACAACAAATTGTACTTTGAATAGCTACTAAAACAGTTAATTGGTGAGCCTGTTTGAGATATTCCCAAATTAAGTTCCAAGTTTTTCAGTATAGGGGCTCTTTCTTTTTGTGTTCTGTGCAGCATCTTGCACAATCTTGAGTGGTGCTTTTGGGGCAACGTGCAATACAAATGATAAAATTCCAAAAAATATCAGTGTTTTTTACTTCTGTATTATTCTTAGCCTTTACCAATGTGGGATTCCAGAATTGTCAGTCTCAGTGTCAGGTTCACTCATATTTAGATGCCACTATCAATCCTAGTGATAGTACCTTTCACAGCTGCAATCATTTCAGAACTGGTATAAACTGATGTAAATGCCTCTTAACCTAGGTAGATATGGTTACATAACAGTAGCGCTTGTCTAACATTGTGTGGCACAATTTTTAGCAATTTCTTATGTAACTGAAAGTGTGTCCGATATTTTTTGTTAATGTTGGCAGAGATCAGTAGAAGGCGATCAAGCTGCATTCAGTCAGTAATTCTAACATTCATGATAAGTCCAAATAAAATTGTATTTCTTTATCAATAGACCATTATCTTCTTACAACCTGACCTACTATTTTGTTACACGACATGAAATGTTGTCTAGCTCTTCAACTTTAGAAAAATGGAAAAGCTTTCCTAAATATGTAGCAATAATATATAAAATCACTATATTAATGTTGTTTTACTAATTGCTGTAGCACTCCTGGCCATGGATATTAGACACTTTAATTACAAGATTCAATCACAAAGCAATAACAGAAGAGATTATAAAGATTAGAAATTTTTTTTAGACACCAAGTATATCTGAATTTGGCTCATCACCTTTATTAATTACTTTTCCTACAAATGGGAGGCTTGAGAGAGCCTGATATTTGGTGAGACTGTTAATGTTCAAACATGAGTTCTTGAGTAGGGGCTTACCCACAACTTGATACGTGTGTCTGGCAGCTTAGCCTTCCAAAGGCTAATTTTAGTCAATATAAGTCCTACGTCTGTCCACTGACTTCACTAAGGATATAGAATCATAGAAATGTAGGGCTGGAAGAAACCTTGAGAGGTCATCTAGTCCATCCTCCCCACATTGAGACGGGACCAAGTATATCTAGAGAGTCCCTGATAGGTGTTGTGTAACTTGGTCATAGAAACCTCCAGTGATAGGGATTCCACAACCTCCTTTGGAAGCCTGTGCCAGTATTTAACTATCCTTATAGTTAGGCTAGATATTAGGAAAAACTTTCTAAATCTCCCTTGCTGCAGATTAAGCCCATGACTTCTGGTCCTACCATCAGTGGACATGGAGAACAATTGATCACTGTCCTCTTTGCAACAGTATTTAATATAGCTGAAGACTGTCATCAGGTCCCTTCTCACTCTTTTCTCAAAAATAACCATGCTCCGTTTTTTAGCCTCTCTTCACGTGTCAGGTTTTCTTAACATTTTATCTTCTTGTTGCTCTCCTCTGGACTCTCCCCAGTTTGACCACATCTTTCTTAAAGTGTGGCATCCAAAAATTAGATACAATACTCCAGCTGAGGCCTCACCAGTGAGTAGAGCAAAACGATTGCCTCCTGTGTCTTACATGCAACACTCCTGATAATACACCCCCAGAATATTAGCCTTTTTGCAACTTCATCACATTGTTGGCTCATACTCAATTTGTGATCAGCTATAACTGTCAGATCCTTTTCAGTGGTACTACTGCTTAGCCAGTTATTCCCCATTTTCTAGTTGTGCATTTGATTTTTCTTTCTAATTGGAGTACTTTGCACTTGCCTTTATTGAATTTCTCATAGACTCATAGACTTTAAGGTCAGAAGGGACCATTATGATCATCTAGTCTGACCTCCCGCATGATGCAGGCCACAAAAGCTGACCCACCCACTCCTGGGATAATTCTCTCCCTTGACTCAGCTGTTGAAGTCCCCAAATCATGATTTAAAGACTTCAAGTCGCAGAGAATCCTCCAGCAAGCGACCCCTGCCCCATGCTGCGGAGGAAGGCGAAAAACCTCCAGGGCCTCTGCCAATTTACCCTGGAGGAAAATTCCTTCCCGACCCCAAATATGGCGATCAGCTGAACCCCGAGCATGTGGGCAAGATTCTCCAGCCAGACCCTCCGGAAAAAGTTCTCTGTAGTAACTTTTAATATCCCATCATTGACCATTGTTACTAATTACCAGCGATGGCATGTTATTGACCTATTGACTAAAATCACGTTATCCCATCAAACCATCCCCTCCATAAATTTATCAAGCTTAATCTTAAAGCCAGAGAGGTCTTTCGCCCCCACTGTTTCCCTCGGAAGGCTGTTCCAGAACTTCACCCCTCTGATGGTTAGAAACCTTTGTCTAATTTCAAGCCTAAACTTCCCGACGGCCAGTTTATATCCATTTGTTTCATCTTATTTCAGACTAATTCTCCAATTTGTGAAGGTAATCTGGTCATCTAAAGTGCTTGCAAATGCTCCGAGCATGGTGTCATCCGCAGATTTTATTTTTTAAGCATACTCTCCATTCTTTTATCCAAGTCATTAATGAAAATATTGAATAGTACCAGACCTAAGACCAACCCAATTAGATACATCCTTCCAGTTTGACAGTGAACCATTGATAACTACTCTTTGACTATGGTTTTTCAACCAGTTGTGCACACACCTTAGAGTAACTTCATCTTCGTGATATTTCCCTAGTTTGCTTATGAAAATGTCATGTGCGACTGTGTCAAAGGCCTTACTATAATCAAGATATATCATGACTACTACTTTCCCCCATCCACTAGGTCAATAAGCCTGTCAGCATGATTTGTTCGTGACAAATCCATGTTGGCTATTACTTATCACCTGATTATCCTCTACAAATTGAGTGTTTAATAATATGTTCCAGTATCTTTCCAGAAATCGAAATTAGGCTGACTGGTATATAATTTGCCAAGACCCTCTTTTTAAAGATAGATACTATGTTTGGCCTTCTCCAGTCCGCTGGAACCTCACTTGTCTTCCATGAGTTCTCTAAGATAATCGCTAACGGTTCTGAGAGTGCTTTAGCTAGGTCCTTAAGTACCATAAGTGAATTTTGTCAGGCCCTGCCAACTTGAAATCATCTAATCTATCTAAATATCCTTGTTCTTTCCCTGTTCTGGCTTGTGTTCCTTCCCTCTTGTTGTTAATATTAATTATATTTAAGCAGCTGGTCACAATTAACCTCTTTAGTGAAGACTGAAGCAAAATAGGCATTCAACACATCAAAATCTTGGTGTTGTCTGTTGTTAGCTCTCTTTCCCTGTCAAGTAGTTGATCTACATTTTCCTTTGTCTCTCTCTTACTCCTAATGTATGTATAAAACTCTTCGTGTTGGCTTTTATGTCTCTTGTGAGTGTACCTCATTTTGTGCCTTATCCTGCATGCTTGTGCTGTCCTTTTTTTACTCCTCTTTAGCAATTTGTCCAGGCTTCCACTTTTTCTAGGATTCTTTTTTGATTTTCAGGTCATTAAAGAGCTCCTGGTGGAGCCATATTGGTTTCTTGCTATTCTTCCTTCTTTCCTTTGCACTGGGATAGTTTACTGTTGTGTCTTTAATATTGCCTCTTTGAAAAACAACCAGTTCTCCTGAATTCCTTTTTCCATTAGATTTTTCTTCCCATGGAACCTTACTTATACCAGTTCTCTGAGTTGGTTAAAGTCTGCTTTATTGAAATCCATTGTCCTTATTTTGCTGCTCTCACTCTTTCCTTCCCTTAGATTCATGAAATTTATCATTTCATGATCACTGTGCCCAAGTTGCCTTTCACCGTCAGATTCGCAGCCAATTCCTCTCTTTGTCCGAATCAAATCTAAAATTGCAGCTACCCAGTCACCTTCTGAAACAAGAAGTTGTCCCCAGTGCATTCCTTGGACATTTTGTGTTTTGATGGATAACTTTTTCAACAGATGACTGGGTAGTTAAAGTCCCCCATTTCTACCAGGTCTTGTGTTTTGGATATTTGTTACTTGTTCTAGAAATGCCTCATCCATCACCATCTCCTGATTTGGTGGTCTTTCGTAGACCCCTACCATGACATTGCCCCTGTTTTTTCCCCTTTTATCTTCACCAAGAGACTTTCAACTGGTTTGCCACTCACCTCCTTCTGGTACTCAGAACAAATTAATATGTTTTTGATGTACAATGCAACACCTCCTGAACAAGTTATACCCTTCCATCCCAGTATTCCAGTCATAAGATTTATCCCATCAAGTCTTTGACGTGACTCCCTAGCATATTCAAACACTCATTAATCAGAACTGGATAAAAATCACTGAGTACACATTTGATATCTTCTGCTTCAATGCTATTTCTACACAACAAGCAGACTGGCCAAATCAAAGTGATCTTATTTGAGAAATAAATTCACAGCTCCTCATGGCAAGAAACTCTTAACTTTTGCTGTTCTAAGACAGATTGTGTTGATCCAACTGTCTACAACTAAGAACAGTTGTTCTTGCTGAGATTTTGCAGACACTATTGCTGAAGAGAAAAAGACGTATTTCACCTCAACCACTGCCATGGCAAAAGGAATGCACTTGCTCTCTGAGGCAGATGACTAGGTTGAAGTATTCTGTCAAATAAAGCAGTTGTATTTTAATTCTAATATTTTCTCCAATAAAAACTTTATTTTCACTTGATTAATTTTTTATAATTATTACCTATAGAAAACAGTACTAGTTAAAAGCCTAATCAAGGAAACATGATTATATTATTTTTAGCGTAGGGCATTTGTGGCACTTAATACATATAAAAGGAGTGGATACTGATTTAATTATAATGCCTAGTTAATTAGGTATGCATCTTTCATTAATAACAAATACTGCTCATATAATTCTTCTTGCACCATGCTGAAAAGCAAGAAAATAGGTGACCATAGGAGGTGGACTAGATTGGGCAGAGATCCTCTTCTCACTGTTCTCCATGGGTACGTCTGCACAGCAGCTGGGAGGTGTAACTCCTATATTAGGTAGACATATATGCGCTAGCTCTGCTAGAGCTAGCACTTAAAAACAGCAGTGTGGCCGAAGCAGGTTGGGTGGCAGCTTGGGCTAGCTGCCCAACTACGGTCCTGTCTTAGCCCCTGGGTACGTATTTGGCACTAGTCCAAGCTGCTGCCCATGCCGTCATGGTCCCACTGCTAGTTTTGGGACTAGTTCAAGCACAGCTAGCTTGTGTACATACCCAAGTTGGGAATTACACCTCCCAGCTAGTGTGTAGACATACTCTATGAGGTCGGGGGACAGAGGATGTAGAATGCTAGTAGCACGTGTGCTGTTAGATTGGGGCTGCTGGTATAAGGAGCATCGGTTACATTTAGCTGGAGCTGGCAACTGGCATTTTTTCAGCTATAAATGAAATGTGATCCTTATTTTGAACTCGCTATCTTTAGGTGGGTTTGGAGTTAGTAAAAACATGTTAACCAGTCCCTAACATTTACCAAAGAACAAAGTTAAAATGTAAGTTAAATGTTTCTCTGTTCTGTTTTAAACAATTATATTTTAGATTGTACCCTGTCTGTGACAGAACTAAAATTTAGCCTGTATTAAAATGAAGGTTTGTATTAGAATAAAAGATTCAGCAGAAAATGACCAAGGTAAGATTTTTGTAAGACAGTTACACGAGCAGTTGTTTAAAATGTGTAATGGTATTGGTATTAACTAAAAGTTTATCTTTACTGTTTTATTTTTATTTTCTTTTAATTGCATATTAGTGAGAATCACCTTTTTCCACCAAAGACGTTACGAGATTCCCAGAGCCACCTTCTTACTGATACTCAGTCTTGGACGGAATGTAGTGCAAATACCGAAAAGGGCAAAGTTGGTAAGAGATTAATTTGTTACACCCATTGAATTTTAATGTAAATTCTTGTTGGAAAGATGTAATCTGAAAATGGCTGAAGACTTCTCTTTATGAGATCAAATTAATTTGATGTAGATGTAAGGAGGGAAAAAATTTATTGTTACAAAGTGTAATATTTAGGGTGCATGTTGGTAAAATGTCCCTTGCATGTTCTAAGCCCTCTTATACTTCTAACTATTAATGAGCCTGATGGTGATAGAGAGTGAATACTTGCAACTCTCACGAAGGTTAATATGAATTGCAGATGTTCACTGGCTCTGAAGATCAATCCCAATATTTTTTAATCAGAGAGGTGATCATTCTAGCTAATCACTTGTTCCAAAATGTGATGGCACCTTCATGACTATTACAACTAGTGGATGTTGTATAATTATACATGTTTTTCAGTATTTACACACAGTGCACCATGAAACAAAACTAGGAGAAGATTGGCAACCAAATATAATGCTGTTTTGATTAATATCTTTTAAAAATAATATACAACACTTTCTTTACAACATTATTTTTTTCCAGTCCCCAAAGGTATGAGCAATCCTGGACTAACCGTGGAAAATGAAACCTAGTCACTGTTAATGGAAGCATCTAAATATTCAAGGAAAGGTAAGATAGTATTTTCTGTGTTTTATTTGCCACTCTGCAATTAAACTCATTCCGAGGTGCTTCTGCACAATAGAAAAGTTATTAAAAATATGCTTGGTAGTTTTGCTTCTATTTTCACTTTGTCAGCATTTTTGCTGTTTCCAATTTAATTTTGTTCCTACCTCAGACATTGAAACAATTTTGCCTGGTTATCCTAAAATACAGATTTATTGATTGAACAATACTTTTTCTAAATAATTAACTTAATCTTTACAGCACTCTTTAGATGTAGGCATGTAAGTATTATTATTGCCATTGCCTAGTAGGAAGACAGAGACACGGAAGTTCTGACTTAGCCAAGGCCATACAGCAACTCAGTGCCAAAGCTAGGATTCAGATTAAAGCGTTTGTGACTCTCATCCCTGAACTCAATCCACTAGATCAGTGCTACTGTGTGATAGTATTTTGGATCAAGAGAAGTAGGCAAAGACCTAGAAGATAATTTCAGTGGTACAACTTGGAATAAATGAACTTGTAGTTTTGTTCTTTCATGCCAAAAAGAAACAGAGCCAATTCCCATTAATCATTAGAAATAATGGAGACTATAGACGTCTATATCATATTGATAACTTCTTAAGCATTGTCTTGGGTCACAGTCTGGAGAAGGTTAGCATATTAAGCACTGATGTTCCACAACTAAGAAATGATGTCTATTTTATGGAACTGCCAAATTGATGATTCATGGGAACAAGTCGATGAAATCCTAATCTGCAAAGAAAAATAAGCAAAGGGACTTGATAATGTTCTGGGAATTGGCAGTAAAATATCGGACATTTCGTTGGGTTGGTCGTAATTGAAAGCTTTTACCTTCTGAAGGCTGTTCAGTGACTTCTGTGCATTAAGTTATTTATTTAGATTTAAAATTATAAAAAGATGCCTGTGATGGGTTCCGTCACTGAGACCCCCTTGGGACTGTCTCCTGATGTGCTGAAAATACCTCTGAGCCCGTTTTCTTTGATGGCTTGGGACTCCAGAACCCTGTCTTGTTGCAGCAGGCTAGCATGTCTGGCTCAACACAGACCCAGGATCTGAACCAGGCCCCCAAAGCTGCAGACTTAACAAGTACTCCTGTCTCTAGCACCCAGCTCCCAGTGGGATCCAAACCCCAAATAAATCTGTTTTACTCTGTATAAAACTTATACAGGGTAAACTCATAAATTGTCCACCCTCTATAACACTGATAAGAGAGATATGCACAGCTGTTTGCTCCCCCAGGTATTAATCACTTACCCTGGGTTAATTAATAAACAAAAGTGATTTTATTAAGTATAAAAAGTAGGATTTAAGTGGTTTCAAGTAATAACAGACAGAACAAACTAAGTCATCAAGCAAAATAAAGCAAAAACACGCAAGTCTAAGCCTAGTATCAGAGGGGTAGCCGTGTTAGTCTGGATCTGTAAAAAGCAACAGAGTCTCCTTTGGGACCTTTAAGACTAACAGATGTATTGGAGCATAAGCTTTCGTGGGTGAATACCCACTTCGTCACATGCGTCTGAAGGCAATTAGGTTAGTCAGGCATGACTTGCCCGTGGTGAATCCATGCTGACTGTTCCTGATCACTTTCCTCTCCTCTAAATGCTTCAGAATTGATTCCTTGAGGGCCTGCTCCATGATTTTTCCAGGGACTGAGGTGAGGCGGACTGGTCTGTAGTTCCCCGGATCCACCTCCTTCCCTTTTTTAAAGATGGGCATTACATTAGCCTTTTTCCAGTCATCCGGGACCTCCCCCGATCGCCATGAGTTTTCAAAAATAATGGCTAATGGCTCTGCAATCTCATCCGCCAACTCCTTTAGCACCCTCGGATGCAGCGCATCCGGCCCCATGGACTTGTGCTTGTCCAGCTTTTCTAAATAGTCCCGAACCACTTCTTTCTCCAGAGAGGGCTGGTCACCTTCTCCCCATACTGTGCTGCTCAAAAAGTTGTTGAGGGATAGTCTTCAAATGACATGCAAGCGCCCTGTTGAACCCAGTCTTATCTTAGCAAAACAATAGCCACCACGGAAAAATAGCTGCCTCACTCACCTCAGTTAATTATACATGTCATTGTCTGCCTGGGACCATTTACATGCTGAGATTTTTTAGCAAGGCAGCCTAGGAAACACTGGAGACACTTTATTTTTTTTTTTTTTAAAGTAAGTTTGGGGTCATATTATGGAACTCCATAAAATGACTTTTCAGATCACCTGTAGAATAACCACTAATATGACAAATCACTAGTCATAATCAGAGTTCCTGGTTATTTTTATAATACCTTATGAAATGCAGTTTTTAAACTTGGCAACTCTCAAGGTTCTCATTGAAATTGTTTGACTATTATCTCATCCATCCACTCAAATGCAAAATCCCCAAATTCATGGATATTTTCCATTAAAATAAAGGAATCCATTGCTCTAATGGCTGCAGTCACAAAAAATGGAGTATAACAATGGCCATGGCAATTATCAATACACATGTTCATATATTAAGCTTTCAAAGCTTCTATTACAAAATTAAAATTCGGAAGAAGAAATATATTTTTATTGAGTGAATAATGCATAATGAATAATTTGAAAAACGTAACCTCTTTCCTATTTGCATATTATCTATGAGTAGCACATAGATTTTTTTTTTGTTTATATATTATTTGCCTTGTTCCAATGAATATCTACTATGACTAATTATTAGACTGTACATTGTTTGTAAGCAGTCTGAAAGTATTCAAAATTTGAACTGTTAGTTTTGATTGGACACACAGCCTGCATGCTATTGTTTCTGTCCCTGATTTGATGAATAACGTGGAATCAGATTTCTGGTCCGAATACTTGTATATCTTACTTTTTGTGAGTATTTGCTTAAAAATCACTATGCCTGTGAGGTGTTTTGTTTTGTTTTTAACAAGTAAAGTTACTCATACAAGTATTCATGGAATGCTAACACAAAAGGATCTGAATACAGCTGGTGTAAATTTATTATTTTATTCAACTCTTTCTGAAAACTTTTTGGAGGTATTTTCCCAGGACTAATATTTCTGTTGTTACTTACATAACTGAATCTGAATTTACTAAGTTCTTTCATGTATATCATATAAACTTTTCTGAGTTGCATTGTGCCTATGAAAGTTCATAGAGAAACAGTGAAAAATTACTTTCACTCAGTTATATTGATATTAATGAAGAAAAGAATTTCTCTCTCCAGAGCACCATTATAGTGGCAGCACAACGCCACAATTCTGACACTGTGCTACAAGCTTGTTTGCACCACTGTTAGGGGTAGGCGTTCAGACTGGTGTGTGTACTGAGACTGACAACAATGGTTCATTTTAGTACCACTTGTAACAGTTGTTCTTATGAGGCACATACCTGTAGGAACTGAACTTAGATTACCAACTAATTTCACGTAGTAGTTGGCAATAGAATACCCACAAGATGATCACAACTTTTGATCACTACCAGCCTAAGATGGATTGATTTGAAGGCAGCTCTATTGCCAATCCCCTGATCAATCCACTGCTTAAATGTTCCATTATATGTTGTTTTTTCCTGTAAAAGTTATTGCAACAAATGTCATTAAATTGCTAAATGTGCCTGTGTTTCTAAAATATTGGAGTTTTATGCTTTCTGTTCCAGTTCAAGGTAAAGCTGCTGATGAAAGGAAGATGCATTCTTCCAAAAACCAGTCCCCATCAGTCAGCTGTTCCTGTCTGCTCCTGTGTGGATATGCTCAGAAGAAATTGACAGCTGATTAGCTGTTGCCATGTCATTGCTTGAAACATAAGACATACTGATATTTTTGAACTGTATTAAGAATGTTTCAACGTACACAAATTACTGGTAAAATGCTAAAGGACATTTCTGAGTATTATGAGAGGAGAAAGGGAGAATCCTTTCATTAGGATTAGCGGGACAAAATTTACTATTGTGCACATTCAAGGGCTAGTTTTTACTTTGGTATTCTGATAGCACAAGAAAACGTAAACTCCTTACATATAGCCCGTCCATGCTTTTACATCAGTTTTGAATCTTGATATTATTTATGAATTTCAGTGGCCGTAAGTAGGTTATTTAAAAAAAAAAAAGAATTATACATTTTGTGCTGCTGGCTTTATCCATGGAAAAGCATTATCAGCATTGATTTTTGGTAATGGAGTAGCTTACTGATTGGTCGGGTACCATATTTTGATTTCAGATTCTGACTGAGTCAGCTAATTTATGATTTAAAATCAACCTAAGTGAAATAGGTTGGATCATCTTAGACTATTTT
This sequence comes from Emys orbicularis, assembly GCF_028017835.1. NCBI lineage: Eukaryota > Metazoa > Chordata > Testudines > Emydidae > Emys > Emys orbicularis. The sequence goes on along the minus strand of NC_088687.1, from coordinate 88,445,289 downwards.
GGTAGACTTGATTGCAGATAGTATCCCCCCTTCCCCTATACAGATATGACTGCTGGATTGTAAACACTTAATTGCTGAAATAACCTCTCACTTAACTGGATTGTGTGCTTACAGTTCAGGTTAATTTTCATTCTTAGTAGAGTAGTAAGAAGAGGCCCATATTGGAGATGGACTGTGTGTGTAAATGGAGGTTAGGGCTTTCAGTTACAGCTGCACAGGATGATTTCTGTGAAATTGGGATTGTTGTGATACAGCTTCTTAGTTTGGGCCAGCACCTCTTTAGAAAAATAAAATGTGTGGACTTAATGTTACTTAGAAACATTTGGACCAAAAGTGCTTAATCTAAATTGTGGACTTTGAGAAGTACATGGCCCAAGAAAATTAATATGCTTCTCATGGCTTGGTAATCAATACAGACTAATTATTGAACATAAGCTCTTTCCTTTCTCAGTCGTATTTAAAATGTTGCAACTTGATGTACATACAAAGAGACTTTCATTGTCATAACAACATGTAGTATTTGCTCTGTTACAGGGACACTGGACATCCGATCACTCACATCAAAAACCCAAACTTGTTTCCCATAGAAAACCTTTTACAGTGAAAGTAGGAAGGAGATGTGTACATATTCAATCAGATGTTGGATTTCATAGGATCAAAGTTTACCAGCCAGATTTAAAAAGAAAAAAGTGTATTGCTAGTTTCTGAAACCAAGGAAGTTTCAGCGACACAAATCTTACTCTGTCTTGTGCCTTTATATGCACTACACTTACGGTATTACAAAATGTTTACACAAAATGCAAAGTATGTTAATTGCAAAACCATTTTAAAAATAATTAACTTTCTAGTGGGCTAGCTAGAAAAATTAAAATAGGGATCTTTAAAATTGCACGTAAGACTATGGGATCAGGGAACAGTTGAGAAGCAGATAGGGAATTCAGCTCTCAAAACTCAGTTGATCAGATTGGATCACAGGATCATATAAAACAGAAAGATAAAGTACAGGATATAGAACTGATCTCCATTATTATTTCTGTATTTGTAATAGCAGGAAGGTAAATCTTTAAGAAACAAGAAATGTTCAGAACACAGGGAACTGGAGTAAATTACTGTTGTTAGAATTTTTGTTTCCAGTAAAACATTATTATTATTACCTCTTTTACAACCAAATAATTCTAGATCATTGGTTCAAAATTGTTCTCCTGGGATGGTTTTAACCATTATCACTTTTAGATGAGAATTTTGATCTGACATGGACCAATGTCTCTGTGGAAAAGTGTTCAGCAGGTATGGTTTTAATGTTTTTTTATTATTATGAATGAGTTTTTTCCTTAAATTTTACTCATCTGAAGACATCTCTTATAGATTCCATTACCGGAAGTGCCAGCATATGATCTATAGATGTGGAACATTTTTAAACTAGCCTTTGAGGGTAACACTGTTTACATGATCCATGTAAACATTTTGCAGCCAGGATTTCCGTAGCACACTACTTGTTTCCTCAGTGTTACTCTGTCAGGAGTTTACTTTGTATCAGTGTTTATTTAAAAGTTGGTAACTGTCAACATGATCAGAGAGATGGGGTGGAGAAAGGACTAAATACTTTAATTTTTCATGCTTTCATAATCTGTATATTTGTTTGTAAGTAATTATTCAGCTGCAACGTTGTCTGTCAAAATCACGAGTGTGCATTAAAAATATATACATATGAAGTGATATGTCCAACGTCTTAAAAATTAGCTTTAATGTAAGTAATGTAATATTCTATTACTATATAACAGTAAATATGATTTAATATACAGTGTCTCTGCAATAAAATTCATACCAGAAGGGGCTCCCTCTAAATCTGGATCTCCTTCCTCCTCTGACCTATAAGAAGAACTCTCAGTAGGGTTGGGATCTGTGCAGGGCCGGCTCCAGGGTTTTTGCTGCCCCAAGCAGCAAAAATTTAAAAAAAAAAAAAAAAAAAAGCCACGATCGCGATCTGCGGCACTTCAGCGGCAGCTCTTCATTCTTCGGTGGCAGTTCGGCAGCAGGTCCTTTGCTCCAAGAGGGAGTGAGGGACCCGCCACCAAAGAGCCGGACGTGCCGCCCCTCCGTTGGCCGCCCCAAGCACCTGCTTGCTGAGCTGGTGCCTGGAGCCGGCCCTGGATCTGTGCAGGGGAAGGAAGTAGAATGTGGACAGCTCTCTTGGGTGGGTTGGGAACAGGGAATGCACTTCAGCCCTTCTCCAGCCTTGCAGAAATAAGGGTTAAAAAATAATACAGCCTCAGAGAGGTTCCTGGAGCAGCTCTCTCATTCCAGGGAGGAAGGGGTAGAGATGGAAGGCCTCCATGTGCACACATGGGCGTTGTGTGTGTGATCACTAAGGCCTGTTTTGTGTGCAGAGGCAAATCTCCACATGCCTGCCAGAACAATTTGAGAGGGGATCATTATGGAGTTCCCACCACCACCCCCTACTGCGGATTATATGGTAGGACAAGGCTGTCTGGGCCCTCGTTAAATTATTATTCCTTACTTGTGTTTGATGAGCACTCTGAAAGCTTTATACATGAGGGAAAATAGCTTCTTTTCAAAGCCCTGTGGTTCAGCTGTTGTGATGTTACAATGCAAATGTGAGATTCTTTTTGGGGGGGAAACAACTCAAGAGCAAGACTGTAACACTGGGAATTGTCAGATTACATTGATTCTTTTGATCAGCATAAACCTGCTGGCCACTTGACTGCACTCTAACGTGTAAGACTTGTATTTTTTTTTAATGTAAGAACACAATGATTTATATTTATTGTACCAGCAACTGCTTGTTGTTGCCTACTTCCTGTTAATTATGGCCCCGATCTTGGGATGCACAGACATACCCCTGCACACAGAGGGACACCAACTTCAATGGGATTCTGGGTGGGCCTGAGTGTCCCCACATGTGGTCCAGGATCTATAATTAAGTCAGAATGAATTCCCCCACAGGTGTGTAGATAATTTGTATGAATTAAAATTACTGGACACTCAAGTCTATTTAACAAAATATATTCATTAAAAATTAGACTAAAATAACTATAACTTGGGGGGAGGGATAGCTCAGTGGTTTGAGCATTGGCCTGCTAAACCCAGGGTTGTGAGTTCAATCCTTGAGGGGGCCACTTGGGGATCTGGGGCAAAATCAGTACTTGGTCCTTCTAGTGAAGGCAGGGGGCTGGACTTGATGACCTTTCAAGGTCCCTTCCAATTCTAGGAGATATGCACCAGCAGAGGTCTAGTTATTAGTTAAGATAGCCTAAGTTTACAGATTCTGAACCCAAATTGTGTAACAAATATTTTGATGGAATTTGCATTTTTATAAAGAAAATTGAAAACTTAAATGTTGTTCCATCCATTTACTCATTTTGTAATTGTAGACCAGGTGCAGCTAAGTGGTGGTTAACACCCATTTAGAATTTTTATTCAGACATGTCTTTATGGAGATCATGAGCTACAATTAAAGTGGTCCGATACTGTCAATACCAATGTTAGTGCATCACTTGAGTATTAGGTGTTAAACAATGAAAACTAGTCATGTCTCTACTATAAATATAGCGGTAGATATTTCAAGTCTTTTTTTAAATTTGTCCAGACAAAAATCAAATGCTGACAGCTAGGGTGAATGAAGAACATGATATATTTCTATCAGGGCCTGTTTCAGCGCATGGCCCTATTTAATGCTGCACAATATTTTGAATGACTGTTGTCTTTTACTCCATAATGTGTTCAAGACAGCAATATTATGCACTCCCTTCCTAATTGTCAATTTAATATCTGTGTAGGTTAAAAATCTTTTTGTAGCCTTTTTTTATTTTATCCATCTCAGCCCACAGTTAGGATGAAGCTTCTGTAGGACAACTAACCACTTGGGTGCAAGCCATCCCATTGCATAAACTGTAAATGGTGTTAGGCAGCAAAATACAGAATTTTGGCAGATAGGAGTAAGTGAGTGAGTGATTGCAGCTCCCATTTGAAAAGTAGTAGCTGAGGCTCCAGGTTACAGTAATACTGTGTATGAAATAAATGATAAACTGCATAACAGAAGGGGAGAATGAATTTCTGAGAGGAAGAAACAATGGACCCAACTCTGCTCTGTTACATAGGAACGTTTCCATTGATTTTATAGAGCTAGTCTACAGCTGTAACGGAGATCAGACTTTGGCCCACTATCTCACTGCTTCAGCTATGAGCCCAATGTGGTGTTTTGCATGCAACACACCTAACTAGGTACCAAATGGATTGCTGCTTTAGATTATCTCCAAGAAGCATTTATAATATACAGAACAATTTCACAGGTGGGGGAGGAAATTCTCACTTTACAGACTGATGCTCTCCCCTTCCTTCAAGACTGCATTAAGAGCAAGAAGCAAGTTGGAGAACACCAAGGTGCACATTAGGTATGCCTTTAACTCCCTATTATGGCATTTCTCCCCCTTTACTGCTGGTAGCAAAACAACTTACAAGCTGAGCTGTCAGAAAAATCAGCTTCCAAGAGCTCTATTTCAAACCAATTTGGATATTCTGTCTTAGTTGTTCTGGAACAATGGTCACTGAGTATGCATTGCTGAGAAGTGTATATAACTAGTGATGTTACACAAACCCGGGAAGAGCTTGTTGCTTGTTTGTATTGTGTAAACAGTATTATGTATTTTTGTATCATGTTATCTTGCTGCTGGAAAAAAATTAAACTCATTTGGCTTATGCAAGAAATCAGGCATTTGTTTTTAGAATGTGAAGTATGAAAACATCAGTATTCAAAATGTTGAACCTGCCTGATCTTATAACAGCAGTTTACATGGTCATGAGGGAAGCTCAGTAGTGGATCAGACATGAAGAGCAAGCCTGAGCTCATCAGCCACAGCATGAAGTGCTATTTGAATCATCTCTGTGTTGACAACTATTGTAAGAGACCTGCCACTCTCATAAGCACCTTCAGCCAGTGGATTTGCCTAGACCAAGCTTTGGGGAGGGGTGGGGGGATGAAGATGGCACAGGGAAAGAGTCTTTCCCTGAAGAGCTTTTCAATTTAAACAGACTGTAGGAGGCAGAAAGATAAAGATAAAGCTGAAGTCATCTGTCAGATTAGCGGCCCAATTAATATAACAACTTATGTCTCACCAGTCCTCTGCCTCCTTTGTCTCTGGGGCGCTCCTTATAAGTTTTCAGCATTGCCACTGTAGAAACATGAACTTCCCAGAGCCATAGTTACATTGTTCAGTGATGTAAGCCAATGCTATGCAGCACAGAGTCAAGGGTTATTTCAAACGGAATGGAAAACAAATATAAAAGTGTCTTCTCTATAGTTGCCTATGAAAGAACACCGGAATGCAATACTTAAACTTGCTGCTGTGACAAATTACAAAAATAGGGAACATCTGTATTCTGTTGTCCATTGAACTATAATTGACAGTGTCTAATAAGCTATGAAAGTTGTTTTTAGGGATGTTTTTATCATTGTATTAATTAAAGCCAGTTTAAAAAGAAAACTCAAATAAGTTTTAATGTATAACCCTGAATAGCCATTAGGTCATCAGTAGCATTTGAACTCAATACCCTCAGATCCCAAACACATACCCCTACTAGAGTTAGAGTAAGTACCCTCCCCCTGGACCAGTCACTACTGACGGATTGAACCCATGGCTGGGGGTTGCACAGCTGTTGAATTCTGCATGTTCAACTGATTAAGATTTTTGGGGTTCTCTGCCTACATCTGAAAGAGGAATGATGAGTGTCAGGATTCAAAGTTCAAAAAGAGGAACATGATTCAAAATGCTGCATGTAATGCAAAATTCAGGCCACTTACAAGTCTATACCTGTTAGTACAGTAGGCAGTTCTTGTGCTGATAAACCAATAAGCAGACATTTCAAGAGGGGAGCTTTTTTTCCACCTGATAGCACTTGAGCTTTCATACGATGCATCATTTCTTAACCTAGACTCCCTTTCTGGGATGACAACTCCCCCAACCCTGATGGTGCAGGAAGACTGTACAAACTCCATTAAGACAAGCTAATAAAAATAAACATGCTTTTAAGATTATGGAGTTAGCCCAAAGGGTTTTCTGGCTCTGAGCATGGTGAAGAGAGCTGACTTTCCAGTAAAAGAGAAATGCCTCCTTCCAACCAAAAAGCAAGCCCAAAGAAATTGGCATTTCATACCAATGTCTCAATGAAAGGCATGTCCAACATTCCCTTTTTGGCTAGAGGCTGCCTTTCACTTGCATGCTACATATTGTGAAACAGCATGCTGTCATGGTAGCTGCTTGGTTTTGTGCTTAAGTGCTTGGTAACAGGTAGCAGACCTTAACCCAGGCTCTCTTTTGATAAAGGGCAGCATAGCTGGAGATCAGTAGCTGCCACTCGACTTAGGTAAAGTGGAATCTGGTTAGCTCAGTGGAGTAAATATTTGGCTAGCAGGTACCAGTTCAAATGCAGCTCAACTCAGGGGCCTTGGGATTAATCATCTCACACACTTCCCCCTCCACATCAAACATGTTGGCTATGTGCAGGATGGATGACTGACAGTATTACAGTGCATACACAGAGCTGCTAAAAGATTAAATTGTGTGATCATGAATTTGCTGCTGACTATGGAGGCTGTACTTTTCTTAGTGTAAGAGAATTTCTTCAGAATAAGAGGTACAAAAGCAAATATATTGAACAGATCACACTATCCACCCACAGAGGCTAGGAAATCTACTGTACCCCTCATGTACAACAAATTACATACAGTAGGTGAAATTGCACATGCATTATGTTAGCCTGCTGCATTACTAAACCCTATTCTCCCAGTCCATGTTTCCTTCCACAAAGCTGACTTAGTGAACCCCTCACGTATTTTACAGCACTGTGCCAATAACAGGTCCAACATAGCTACTGTGAGGTGGATTGAATTTCACTGTATCTCCCCCACCAGTACCACTTTTGTGGAGGGATGTCTGGGTCAAGTTAGCACTAAGACCACAGGGCACGTAATAGGATTTAACCTAAAGCAACAGGAACAGCATCCATCAGCAACATTGCTCCATAGCATGTTGCAGCTGACTCTAGAGCTGGGAGAGTTCCTGTGCATAATTGCACACAGCAGCGGTTAGATCCCTTGTCCTCACACAACATTGCCCTAACATAAGTGTGACTGAATCTGACCTTTGACAGACTGAATAGTGCGCAGAACTGAAGATCACGTCTCTTCTCTGCTAACTGTTGTCATCAATGATGCTGTAAAAGAAACCAAACAAAAAGCAGCACACTTTGGCGTGACTGATGCATCTGCTGCTCTGTATTTGATCAAAAGGAATCTGTATTGGCACAATATACTTGCCTACAGCCTCCCTTTGCAATCCTTTATCAGTTCTCTCATTGTCCGCAATTATTTTCTTCATCCTGGAACCGTGAATGAGAAATCTTCCTTCAAATTCACCATTTTCTAGAGCCCACCTCCTCTTTGGCTCCAATTCTGAAAAGCCCCTCCTTTATTCTGTCTAGGTAAATTCTTACAATCTGATTACTTGGTCATCTTGGAATCTGACAAATAAGTCCTAGTATTTTGGGCTGCAATCACCTGCCATATTGTAGACAGCCAATACTGAAAAAGCTGTGCCTGGTCCTGGTCCTTAAGGCCTATGTCAGTTTCTTGTGGCTACTCACTCTTTTTGCCAAACATTCTTGGCCTAGCTGCAGAATGCCACTAGCCACTGCTCCTGCCCCTCTTCATTTTGTGAAGAATTCTTCTGAAAACAGACTAGTTCTCAATATACACAGAAGGCCCTCTTTATGAAAGTAGAATACCTGTAACAGGAAGCTGTATCAATCTGAAATAGAGGAACACACAATCAATTCTCGCTGTTGAAGCAAGCTTAGGCATCAGTCCCCAAAGGACGGTAGCTCTGTGATGAAAGATGATAAAGGGACTGCAGTATACTTTATCCCATACAAGAGATCCTTCTATGAAGAAATATAGAGGAACTTTCATTGCCACTGGCTGTGCTGGACCAGATCTGTAGATAAATAAAGGGCTCTAGCATTATCAGTCTAACTCCTTTGACAAGCTCTGACATTCATACACTGTGTGTTTATACAAATTTTATTTTTAGATCGATCTTGCCAGGTAGATAAATATTTTTGTTAGAGTAACCACAAACAAGCAAGCAAACAAAAAAGTGTGCCAGCTTTCTTTACTCAGGGACACTGAGAAAAGAGCTGGGGCCTGACCACTATGACTCAATCAGCCACCTTTGAATGTTGAGCCACAAGGCCTTCACCACTGATTTAGCTTATATTTGGTCTTATTTTTAGTAGACGCTCAAGTGCCTGCATTACATTGTGCAAGGCCCAGATCCTATGGCTCTTAATTCAACAGAGTATTTCCAAAAACTAGTCTAAAACTTGTACTGTTGCAGAAAACAGTTGTACTTCAGCTAATACTATTTTCAGTTGGGATGGTCAAAGACAGCAAAAGGGGCAGGCAGCAACGGAACGGCAATCCTGTGTCATTACACAAAAGGGAAGAAAGAATATAAAGTATGTTTGTGTAATGCAGCCAAATATTCACATCTGATTGCCTCCCCCATCTCAAATCAAGCTAGCAACATAACATTTATGTACAGTAGAACCTCAGGGTTATGAGCACCAGAGTTTCGAACTGACCAGTCGCCCACACACTTCATTTGGAACCAGAAGTACACAATCAAGCAGCAGCAGAGAGCCAAAAAAAAGCAGATACAGTACAGTGTTAAATGTAAACTGCTAAAAAATAAAGGGAAAGCAGCATTTTCTTCTGCATAGTTGTAAGGCAGTTGCGGCTCTCTCCGTCCGTCAGGAAAGGAGACCACGCCCCCTCTCTACAATGCCTCTGGAGCAACTCAGTTCAGGGGGGAATTAGCCAACAGTTAGTAGGCCCAAGCCTGCAGTCCAGGCCAGCAGCAATTGAGTCTGTGAGCCCTGGCTCTAAGCCAGGGTGGGGCAGCCAACAGTTAATGGCTCTGGCTTGCAGTCAGGCAGAGCAGCACAGCAGTCTAGGGGGATCAGCTCTCTGGTGGGGCAGATAGCAAAACTGTCTGGCATCCTAGCTCGGGTGGATGACAGACCAAGGCAGGCCTCTTGGGGGGGGTGGGGGTGGCAGGAGTAGGGGGATGCAGGCCCACAACAGTGGGCCCTAGCAGTGGCGGAGTGATCTGCCACTGGGTCAATGTGGAATCTGGTAACACGCTGGCTGGCTTGCCGTCAATAATGCAGCCAAACCCTATTTGGCTTCCCTGGGCTCCCTCCTACACTCCCATTCAGGGGGTACCTTGGTTGTCATTTGTCTTGCAGGGGTGAATGGCTAGTGGCAGCTCCAACAGCTCCGGGACTCTGGCGCTGTAGCGGCCTCCGTCGGGTCTGAGCTCCAGCAGTGGTGGGGAGATGTCCTGCTCCTCTGGCAGCTTTCCCTCAACTGAGCTGGAGGGCCCGTCTTTTATATTTCCAGTTCCTTTCCCACCCCTCTGCTTCCAGCGGGTGGTTATGGGTGTCCCGGCTCTGCCCACCAGAGGGCAGTCGCAGCTCTCTCCCAGTCTGTCAGGGAGGAAGACCACGCCCCCTGGCTACAATAGTAAAGTTTCAAAGCTGTATTAAGCCAATGTTCAGTTATAAACTTTTGAAAGAACCACCATAATGTTTTGTTCAGAGTTATAAACATTTCCGAGTTACGAACAATCTCCATTCCCGAGGTGTTTAACTCTGATGTTTTACTGCAGAGGATTTTTCCCTTCCTCTCCTCCTCTCAATAGATCACTGAAGCCAGAATTTCACTATGATAAGACCAACCTGGCAAAAAAAAAAAAAAAAAAAACAACCCAACCCCATCTCAGCAAATGAGTGATAAGACAGCAAGGCCTCTTCAGCACTCCCCCTAGGAGGGAACTAGCAGCTGTCTGCAAAACCAGATCTTCACATTCAGCAGGAAATCACCTCTAGCAGAACCAGCAATTCTTCATTCCCCTAAGCACAACTACAGTAAGTGTAGACTATTCCTCCTTACCCCTTTTATCCTTACCCAGACTTTTATGTTTGTTTTCACCAAGAAGGTTGGTGGTGATTGGACATCTAACATAGTGAATGTCAGTGAAAATGAGGTAGGATCAGAGGCTAAAATAGGGAAAGAATCAGTTAAAAATTACTTAGACAAGTTAGAGGTCTTCAAGTCACCAGGGCTTGATGAAATGCATCCTAGAATACTTAAGGAGATGAGAGAGGAGATATCTGAGCCATTAGCGATTATCTTTGAAAAGTCATGGAAGACAGGAGAGATTTCAAAAGACTGGAAAAGGGCAAATATAGTGCCCATCTATAAAAAGGGAAATAAGGCCAATCTGGGGAATTACAAACCAGTCAGCTTAACTTCTGTACTCGGAAAGATAATGGAGCAAATAATTAAGCAAACATCTAGAAGATAATAAGGTGATAAGTAACAGTCAGCATGGATTTGTCAAGAACAAATCGGGCCAAACCAACCTGATAGCTTTCTTTGACAGGGTAACAAGCCTTGTGGATAGGGTGGAAGCGGTAGACGTGGTATATCTTTACTTTAGTAAAGCTTTTGATACTGTCTCGCATGACCTTCTCATAAACAAACTAGGGAAATGCAACCTAGATACTAAAAGGTAGGTGCATAACTGGTTGGAAAACCGTTCCCAGAGAGTAGTTATCAGTGGTTCGCAGTCATGCTGGAAGGGCATAATGAGTGAAGTCCCACAGGGATCAGTTCTGGGTCTGGTTCTGTTCGATATCTTCATCAATGATTTAGATAATGGCATAGAGTACACTTACAAAATTTGCAGATGATACCAATCTGGGAGGGGTTGCAAGTGGATAGGATTATAATTCAAAATGATCTGGACAAACTGGAGTAAAGGTCTGAAGTAAATAGGATGAAATTCAATAAGGTCAAATGCAAAGCACTCTACTTAGGAAGGAACAATCAGTTGCACACATACAAAATGGGAAATGACTGCTTAGGAAGGAGTACTGCAGAAAGCGATCTAGGGGTCATAGTGAATCCCAAGCTAAATATGAGTCAACAGTGTAACGCTGTTGCAAAAATAGCAAACATTCTGGGATGGATTCGGAGGAGTGTTGTAAGACAGACATGAGAAGTAATTCTTCTGCTCTACTCAGCGCTGATTAGGCCTCAACTGGAGTATTGTGTCCAGTTCTGGGCGCCACAGTTCAGGAAAGATATAGACAAATTGGAGTAAGTCCAGAGAAGAGCAACAAAAATGATTAAAGGTCTAGAAAACATGACCTTTGAGGGAAGATTGAAAAAACTGGGTTTGTTTTGTCTGGAGTAGAGAAGACTGAGATGGGACATAACAGTTTTCAAGTACATAAAAGGTTGTTACAAGAAGGAGGGAGAAAAATTGTTCTCCTTAACCTCTGAGGATAGGACAAGAAGCAATGGGCTTAAAATGCAGCAAGGGAGGTTTAGGTTGGATGTTAGGAAAAACTTCCTGTCAGGGTGGTTAAGCACTGCAATAAATTGCCTAGGGAGGTTGTGGAATCTTCTAACCTGCTCTTAAAAAAATCTCCAAAACAGCTGTCAGGGATAGTCTAGATAATACTTAGTCCAGCCATGAGTGCAGGGGACTGGACTAGATGACCTCTCGAAGTCCCTTTCAGTCCTATGAGTCTACGAAAAGGATTAGTACTGTCAAGCCTGGGTACCCTGGAGCGGAACTTCACTGTAGGAAGGGGGAACATGCACTGAAGCAGTTTGTGATTTTTCACTCCACCACATGCAAAAGACAAGCATAACAGACTTCAATATAAACAATGCCACTCAGAGTAATCCTTTTACAATCCATTCACTGAAACCAGCAAGCAAACAAAAAGTCCTCTTGTCCTAAAACACACCAGAAACACATCTGTTGGCAGACTTTTATGAAAGGATTCTAAATCTCGTCACAACGACTAGGTCATTTTTGCACACATTCTGCTGGAAATTGTGTTTCATTTGCTATTATTGAGTAGGTAGGAAAGATGTCTGGATCAGAGTCAGTATTTTTGGTAACTTTGCTTTTTCTTTTTAAACTGCACATTAAGATACAGCATGGTTGAGGAAAACCCATCTACTTTCTGAACTTTTGTGGTTGCACCTCCATATACCCTACCAATTTGCTCCATTCTCCTTTTCTATGAACCACGTCAAACACACAGGAGGATAGTGGTTTCCTTCTGAATGTGAAGAGAAAGCCTAGCCAAGACAATGCTAACTTATATTTAAAATAGTCCTCTCTACCATACCTACCCGAACAATTGGCAGCACACTCAGGGTTATACATTAAAACACTATAGCTCTACACAGTGTTACAAAACAGAACATTGAATTTTCAATCAATAGGATTTCACTTCTTTAGATGTCGAATGCACAAGGAATGTACAGTTAGAGACTATAATTAATATAGTGTACCAAGCGAGCATAAAATTATTCTGCCATTTGACTTTGTATGACTGGGTCTAACTCGCCCATATAACTTTTCTTCACAAATGCACTCATTGCAGCAAAGGCAGCTTTCAAAGTGACCCACATTATATGAACGCTAGCAACATCAGTGTAAGTATGCTTAATGGGCACCACTATTAGTTAAATGGTGAAAAGGTGAGGAAGATTGCATTGGAATAATACACTGGGTGAACAATTGAAGTGTACCTGCTATTACATTGGCTTGGGTCATTATTGCATTATCTTTTAATACATTATTTGGCTTCACTATAACTGCTTATCTAGTGTACTGGAGGCTAAATGAGATTAAATAAAATGTTGGCTGAATTTAAGTAAGAACAAACAATGGTTACTTACCCTACAGCAGTGGTCACAAACCAGTCGATCACGATCTCTGGAAGCACAGCGGGGCTGCCGCTAAGACAGGCTCCCTGCCTACCCTGCCCACCCTGCCCCCATGCTGCTCCGGGAAGCGGCGGGCATCCCCCTCCATGCACTGCTCCTGCCTGCGAGCACCGCCCCCGCAGCTCCCATTGACCAGGAACGGGGGAGCTCTGGACAATAGGAGCTGAGGAGGCGGTTCTTGCAGAGAGGAGCAGCACACGGAGCCACGTGCTACCTGCCCCCCACCCCAGGGGCCAGAGGGCCTGTTGCCCCCTTCCAGGAGCGGCGAGGGGCCAGGGTAGGCAGGAAGCCTGCCTTACCAGTAAGTGCTGCCCGGCGGGAGGCCACACCCCAAACCCCAGCACTGAGCCCCTTCCTGGAGCCAGCACCCCAAACTCCCTCCTGTACCCCAAGCCCCAGCCCTGAGCCCCCTCCCGGAGCCAGCACCCCAAACCCCCTCCTGCACCTCAACCCCAGTTCTGATCCCCCTCCCAGAGCCAATACCCCTACTCCCTCCTGCACCCCAGCCCCAGGTTCAGTCCATAGCCCCCTCCCACACTGCAAACCCCTCGGCTCCAGCCCAGAGCCCACACCGCCTCTTGAACCCCAACCCCAGCCTGGTGAAAGTGAGCAAGGGTGGAGGAAAGCAAGTGATTGGGGGGGGGGGGACTTATCCTGCATGCCAGGATAAGTCTGAGCTCTAGAATGTTTGTGGAGGCAAGCTTAATGAGGGAACCACAGGCCCTGAATTTAAAAATACCCCCATCCTTGAGTGGAGGCAGGTGTCATCAGAAATTTGGCAAACAAAGCTGTTGAGAAGGGTACTTCATTGCATGCCTGAAGAGGATCTTTCCACAAGTTTAATGAGGAGATGCCTTCTTATGGGACTGTGACCATCATGTTCATGTGGTGAATGCTCGATAGATACACAAATTTCAGCCACCCTTTCATGCAGCATAGGTGAAGTCTGGCATATTGTGTGACATAAATGCATGTGTCCTAGAAGTCTAAGTTATGTTTTCGTTGATATCTTTGGATGAGTTTTAGTTGATTGATGGTTAGTTTGGAATCTAAGTCCTCTCATGGAAAGTGAGTTCTCACTGACTTTCAGTCTAACAGTGCTCCTATGAACTCTACACTCGGAGTTGGAATCAATATGGATTTCTGGCTGTTGGTTTTGAGACCTAGTAAAGCAGAGATCTTTAGAATTACTTGACTAGAGTCGGTCACCTGTTGCGGTGATCTTCCACAAGTCAGCCAGTTACTGAGGTAAGGACAGACCTGGATTCTCCGTAGATGAGCTGCCACTATTGCTCCATTCTTGAATACCCTTGATGCTGTAGAAAAACCAAAGGGCAGGACTCTATATTGGTAGGGAGATGTTCCTACAACAGGGCGCTGTTGGCAGGGCAGTTGTTGGCATGATTGCTAATTTCTAGAGGTTGGGACAGAGGCCCAAAGAGCCCAGTTGCCTGTGATTTCTTTGAGGAGCGGAAGGCCTCATTTGTTCCATTTGAGGGTAACAAACTGTTCAACAATGGGAGGTCCTCAATGTTGCCTATACCTCCCTGGAAATGGCCAAGGATTGAAGCTATGATAACCCCTCATGGCTATTGCAATGGTCATTGCATGTGCCATAGTGTCAAACATCTAGCACAGCCTGTAATGATCTATGGGCAGTCAGTTGTCCCTCCACCACACTAGGCTTCAGGTCATCCTGGTGTTCCTTACAGAGTTTTAAAATTAGGACAAGCTGTTTCATTTTATAGACAGTTATATTTTGAGAGAAGGGCCACATTGTTAGCCTCCTCTGAAGACTAGCTGACAAATACACCTGGTGACTAAACAGGGACAATTTGTTTGGGTTCTCTTCTCTAAGTATGGATTTACGAGGACTCTGCTGTTTTGATTTCTCCTGAACTGTTGCCACTATGAGAGAACCTGGTGTTGGATGTGAATAGAAATACTCAGAACTTTTAGGAGGGCCCTGGTACATCCGGTCAGCAACTTTGATTTGGCTGGGATGGATACAGGTGTATGTCAGAAGTTCTTGCAGGCTCCAGTAGACCTTTATGAGCAGATTAGATTTGTTTCCCTATTGTAAAAGAATGTTAAATGTTCGAGAACACCAGCACAAGCTCTTTGGATATACCCCTGGAAGTAGTCAAAGTTTCTGTCATGCACTTCATCAGGTCCTGGAATTAACATAAGAATGGCCATAATGGGTCAGACCAAGGGTCCATCCAGCCCAGCATCCTGTCTGCCGACAGTGGCCAATGCCAGGTGCCCCAGAGGGAGTGAACCTAACAGGCAATGATCAAGTGATCTCTCTCCTGCCATCCATCTCTACCCTCTGACAAACAGAGGCTAGGGACACCATTCCTTACCCATCCTCGCTAATAGCCATTAATGAAACCGTTGGGCCTGCTCTGCCATTGATAGGAGGTGTGCACAAACACCTAGGGCACAGGCTTGGCCCCAACAGAACCTGCTGCTAAAAGAATCCTCTCACTCGCATGTGGTGCATGTGCAATAAGAGTGGAATCTGTGTGGACAATCACTCAAAGAAGAACACTAAGTTCTCAATAATTTGCTGAATTTCTTGAATATCTGATGGATCTTATCTCTTTAGCCATCACACCACCCAGCACCTACTTAGCTATAACACATAAACCAGTGCCCAGAGAGTTGGACACAGCTGACCAGAGATGCCAAAATGCAAGTGACAAGAAAAGGAACATTAGGCACAACAAATAAATAACAGCCTTGTTTGTTATTGACATAAGCCTATCTAGTGACAGATTTAGAGGAGGCTGCGAGGTAAGCAGGGGCTTGAGATGAAAATTCTTGGACTTATAATAAGCAGGCATATCTCTAAATTTCTGGAATAGTTCAATTTAAAATATGTACATGGATTTATCTCCACAAAGACATCACCCTGTCCACCTTTGAAACAAGTTATTCCAATTTTAAATGGACAGGAGTAATTTGCTTTTTCCTATTTTTTAAGAAAATCTGCAATTTACAACATGCTGGCTCACAAAATGAGAGGTGCCCATTTTCAAAAAACTGACATTCCTCCCCAGGTTAAATAGCTCCTTGTTAGAAACCAAATCTCCTTTGTGTTAACTTTGCAAAAGGAACCTGAATACATGCTCTATAGCTGGGACTGTGTGCGATGACAGCTCTTAAGTATGTGGGCAGATCAAAGCCGTTTAAGAGTTTTCTCTCAGTGATAAAACTGAATCCTGATTTCACATTGATTGGTGTGTTTTGGAGCAAGACATTCATAAGACCCTTCCCATTGTGAAGGAGAGGGAAAGAGCAGAAATGTCTATCACCGCAAACAACCAAGGAATATTTCAAAAACTTTTAGAAAAGTCCCTTTTATCCACAGCTGAGAAGATTCTTCAAAACAACAATTAACCAAATACAAAAAAAATCCACACAAAAACCAGTTTTCCTCAAAGCACAACCTCATATAATCCCATCATAGTGTTTTAAATCTTAACAGCTTCTGTCTGACACAAGTACATCAGACCTTCAAAGGGCCCAATCCTGCATTCCTAGTATACTCTCAACTCCCACTGAAGTCATCAGGTGATCTGGATATTCAAATGAAAGCAGGACTGGGCCTAAAGATACGCACCTATGTTTATTTGTTAAATGCTAACAGTGTCCTTATTGATGCCTATCTGACCCAGAGGTCAAAATAAAGAGTGATTCAGCACAACTCTTAGAGTGACAGTCTCTAGATACCTGAAGAGAAAAACTATTAATTGGGTAGTTGTACCCATACACTCGTAAATTAGGCTAATAGCAGTGAAATAATTTGGACATAGAAACAGACTCCTGCTATGCTCTCAATTGGCAGAAATAAGCTGGTGCTGGCACCACTTGGTGAGCTGCTAATAGCTCTTTCAGACACCAGAAAGATGAATTAGTATGCATAGTGGAATAGGAAGTATACAGGGACTGAATGGGGTACAATATACATTCCAGTAAAGGTTTCAGAACAAAACTACCAGTCTGTAGATATGTAAGAAAACATTTCTGAAGCCTTTATTTACAAAAGCTTTAAAAACAAATAATACCCTCTGTTATGCAAATCATTTGTTCTTGTTTTAAAAAGGACCACCCAGTTATATTATTGTAACTTAATGAAAAAAGAATATGTTAAAGTACAAGGTAAACAGATCAATTTGGCGAACATTTGGAGATTTGCTAATATTGATTTCAGTGTAGAAACACACACACACTGAGGCATGCATTCCATCATTTCAGGCTAGTATTTAGCTATTCAATCCCAAAAAAGTCTTCCTGCACAATTGCTCTGCTATGCATGGTTAAAGTACAGTACAGTCCTTTAAAACAATATATATAAAATATATTGCTAAGATACACTCAAAAAATAAAACTAGCATTACACTCCTCAGGTAACTTTATTAGCTATAAGTAATTTATATTTTGTTGTTTTACAACAAATATATCTGTACCATCTGTCTTTGTAGCAACTACAAAAGCACAATTTATCTTCCTTCTAATTTAATCATTCAATTCAATATAAAGTTTACTTCAGGTCTTTGGGTTTTATCCTTAACTAAACTCACTTGCAAAAATCATCAAATCAAGTACATAATAAATATGACTTTAAAAAATAAAAACTATTTAGGTAATACATTACTGGAATAAAAGCTAGGAACTGAATCCAGGGAAGTGTGCCATAATAGAACCACTGCAGTTCCAGTATCCTCAGATTTTCAGCTCAATGGCAAAAATACAAAAGTAAGTCTCACACAATTTGTCCTGAAGGGTGTAAAGCTGGTTTTCAAACATTTTCTTTCATCACAGAGTGGCTTTAAAACAGCAGGCCAATTAGAAGCTGATGTGCTCAGGATGTGCTTGGAAGACTGAACACCAGTAAGATAACAGCAGTTACTAAGATTTCAGTAGTTTGTTTTGCTTGAACAAACAAACATTGTTATGCAGTGAATGTGTTATGTTCTGCAGGCTCAAAAACCAAGGAATACAGTGTGAAGTTGCTAAAGTTGGCAGACTATTATTTTTCTAGCTCAGGGCAAAAACACCCAAAACTTCAGATAAAACAGAGGATCTGAGACAGAGTCACTCTCTAAAGTGCAAATTTGATGGTCCGCAATCTTGAATAGCTAAAACACCTGCATACTGGAAGGGACAGACATGAAACAGGGAAGTTAGTTACAAATCAGTGCTAGTTAATTTGGGGGAAGGGAGAAAAAACAAAACTAAGACCAACTAGGTAAGTTACCAGAATATTCATTATGATTTAGCTTTCCCCTTCTCTCTGCCACACTGATCCTACACATGCTTCTTTAGAGATGGGGTAGGTACAAAGGCCAAATTTAACTCAGAAAATTCAACATATCAAGATCAGATCTGTGATAGGAACAATCAGATTTAGTACATAGAAAGGCAGAAAATAAAGTGTTCTGAGAAGGGGGGTGGGGGGGAGCCTAATTGTCCAAGGGATTCAACCAGAGATAAAACCTATATACAAGCACACAGAGCTCAGAAAAGATGACCTCCCATTTCATGTCATGACTGTTTGTTGGCTTCTTCTTCATATGCATTTCCTGTGCCATTTTGTACATAGGAAGAACCAGAACCAAGGCCATACAAGTGACCACAATATTTGGCATCATCAATGTGATCTTCAAAGAACATCTAAAAAGGAGTTAAAAAAAGACAAATCAATACTGAAGAATAAGTCTTATTGAGGTCAAATACTGTCAGGCTTTTACAAAAGTCTGAATTTTCATACTCCACATGTAAGTGAAACTAAATTAAAATAACTAAGTGACTCTTGGCACTGAAGTGTTCTTGGCCATGAGAGAAAGAATATTAGCCCTTCAATGCATCTGTAGCAAGGCAGTGGGATACCCCACAGCCCCACGGAGGGACAAGCCTCCCCTAGCACCAACGTGGGTGGAGCCAGTGGGTCCTGCGCCTGCCCCCCAGAGGTCACGGTGCAGGACAGGAAGTAGAAAAGCCCTGCTGCAAAGCTCACTTGAAAGCCAGCCGCCGGAGAGGCCAGATGCCTGTGGCCTAGCTCCGGGTTGGGGAAAGCCGGGAGGCTGTGGCCGACCCGAGGACTGGCCGGGCCAGCCGCGCCTACCCCTCGGCCCGCTACCCCGAGGAGGAGCCGCGCCTACCCTTCACTAGTTACCCGGAGGAACCGATGGTGCTGGAAACCGCCGAGGACGCCGGCCAAACCCAGGTACCTTACAAGGGGGAGTCCCGGGGGCAGCCGACCCTGGCCTGGCCGCAGCAGGGCCAGAACCAATGTCAGTGTGTTGCAGTCAGGATCCCCACTGACAGCAGCGAGTCTTCTGCCGCACACTACTCAGTATGGTTTTCAAAATATACTGAATGTTTAAACAGGGGCAAATCTAACTAAAACAGTTTTTCCTAAAGATTTTATCCACCATTATCTAGTTTAAATCCCGGTCTACATTCAAGGCCATTAATTTGCTATTGCTTGAACTAGAGTTTGGCTGCAGAATCCATGAAGTTTTGGGAATGCGGGAAGATGCAAATACATGTATACATTTAAACAAATCCTCTCCCTGTAGTGAGAAACTGGCCAAGCTAAAATGAAAACTGAATAAATAATGCATGGATGCAGCACTTTACAAAATTACAGGAGAGCCAAAAGATGAAGCAGTAGAGAAAGGGCATAGAGTAAATATGAAGAGAAGAGAGCACACACAACAATTTAAGGGAGACAGGATGAGTGCAGGCAGGAGAGTCAAGACGTTTATTTAAAGTCATCCATCCTCTCTTTCCCCAAAAACTTGGATTTGCCTAGAGCAGCATTTCCTGCATGCAGGATAGTGAATTCCAGGAATTGCCTACGGGCACTTTTACTTTTTGGGGTTTGTTTTTTTATTTAAAGTCTTTAAAAAGCCCACCACTAGCTTTTCTAAAAAAAGCTTCTTGATGCTACAGCACTGGGGAGTTAAGTATCTTTTAGACTGGGGGAGAAAGGAGAGAGATCAATGACCTCTTTTGTGGTACTTAAAAGACAGACCAGAAAGTTGTGCTCCCCCTGCTGGTTCTACATCAACAATCAATATACAACCTTTTCCAGAGCTAAAATAATACTGGTGAAAGATTACATGTGTTTTAGGACAAAAACATAAGTTAGTAAAGAAAAAAGTCTTCTTGATAGGATTCATTCAAAATACAAACATAAAACTCACCATTTCCCAAATAAAATAGTGCAAGAGTTAATAGAGGAGAAAAATTTTCAAAGCTTCTATGAAGATCTGAACAAAATAATTAAAAATCTTTGCTTGTTTTATAAAAACAGTGAGATCACGCCTCATTTTAATTAGAAAACTAAGTTTCTTATTTCTCCTAGCTAAGCTCTAGTAGTTAGTGAAAATGTAACAAGTTACAATGGTAGTAACTGAAGAATGCATTTTATTATTAGGGGAGTTTTCATGGGTTTGGACCTTTTCTCTCTTAAGTCACATTTAAATACAGTATCACACCCTGTGAACTGAGCAAGATATGGATGTTATTCACTTTTCCCCTCCTTCCCTCTTTGTTATTTTAGATCCCATGTAAAGCTTGAGCTCAAAGGAATAGGAGTATTGTGGGGAAACTTGCACAGCACCAGTGTGCCTTATACTTGGATCTTACCAGAAAAAGATCAGTCCAGCCCTGCAGCTCTAGCCTGTGCCCTGCCAATCGCACTAATCTGAGCCTAACCACATGGAGACTGTGTGATGTGCAGTAAGGATTAGAATGAAACTGTTGCATTCATTTCCCACTTGCTACCTCGGCAATATTTGCCAGAGGCATGCAGCTGCCTCCTCCTTCATATGGCAGCGTGGACTGCAGAAGCTACACATCCCAGCATGCAACGCTCCAACTTAATCCAAGTGAAGGTCACTTGGATTAAAATGTAAAAGATGAGGGTTGCCACTGTCTGAACACTTTTTGCATATTAAAGGAGAACCACAAGTTCGTAGCATGAGGCCAGAATACAGATACACTGGTAAAAGAGAAGTTTCTTGTGCCAATGTTTTAACACATGCCCTTGTGTGAAAAATCAATGCATTATATTAGCAGCAACCAATTTCTCCCCCGCCCCCAGCCACAGAGCAGTCCTAGAGATGTGCAAGAGACTTACAGGGTTCATCTTCAGTAAACTGGTACACTGAGTTAATGGATTGCCAGTAACTCGAGGTATGTCACACATTAGTAAAAAGCTAATGTGGACACTCCTCACATCTTAACAAGACTAGAAATATTTGTGCCTTTACCCTAAGTTGATGACTAGCTGCCATTTGAAGGAGCGCAGCCAAGAAGCTTAGCACATGACTACTGCTGTAGCCATCAAACATGCAGCTGTATTGGTGACATCGAGAGGGGCCTGGAGAGACAGCTTGGCAATTGTCTGGCCTTCTCTTATGAGGACTTGAAGTTGTTCCCTCTGATCCTATGGCAGGTGTTCAATAAAAGATAAAACTTTGAATAGTTTGTAATCATATTTTGTCATCACGGCTTGGTAATTGGCTACTCTGAACTGCAAAGAGGCCAAGGAGTAGCTCTTGCAGCCCAGAAGGTCCAATCAGTTCAGCTCATTGTCAGACGGCATTAAGAGGGACTTATGTTGCCTGTGTCATTCATTAACGACCTTGACAATCAGACAGTCAGGTGTAGGGTGGGAGAAAAAAATATATACTTCAAGCCTGTGGGTGGGATATAGTATTTTTTTGTCAGCCAGTTTACACGCAGGCAGTGTAGTAGCTGGAGTTTGCTGCAACCATACGGGCTGGGCCAGCAGAGCATCACTGAAGGGCAAGGCAATTTTTCCCTGAGGAGATGTATGAAGGATGTCCAACAGAGAGCATTAGGGTTCCTGTATCTTCTCCAATTTATAAGGTCTCTGCTATTTGTTTCCCAAGGTCTTGAAAGCCCTTGAATTCATCAGCGTGGGAGGTATGACCACCCCATTTAGTGAGGAGGAGGATTTGTGGGAAGGTGGTGTTTCTTCTTCCTCAGCTGGCTCTTGCTCCTTTGTAACATCCTCCTGTGGAGCAGGAGCCAAGGGAGGAGGCTGTTGTTCCTGGTATACCCTTTTACAAGATGGGACCCTGAAGAACTGTTCACCATAAGGGGCCAATAGGTTCCAGTAAGCCCACTGTGGTGGGGCATAAAGGAAGGGGGCAGAGCCCCAAGGTTAGCCTTGCCAGATGCATCGACTGCTAGGAGTTTCCTCCTCAGGGTGTACCTCAAAGGACGAAGCTGGAATGGGAAGGCAGAGGAAAACTGTATAGGCACCTCAGAATCCAATAAGGTGTCATCCCTCAGAGAAGCAAGTGGTGCCGATACCGGTGGTTGAGTCAGTACAGTGGCCAGATAGGGTCCTGTAACCACATTGGTACCAGAGGTTGATACTTGCTTAGCTGTTGAGATGCTACTGAAGGATGTGTCAGTATTGGCTTGGTATCCTCAATGAG
The DNA here is from genome assembly GCF_028017835.1 of Emys orbicularis. Classification (NCBI taxonomy): domain Eukaryota; kingdom Metazoa; phylum Chordata; order Testudines; family Emydidae; genus Emys; species Emys orbicularis. The sequence continues at coordinate 88,422,903 of NC_088687.1, read as the reverse complement.
TTTTTGTGGGGCTGGTGATCATGTCAGTACTGAAGAATGAGTCACTGTTGAAGATGGTAGGATCAGAGGGTAAGTAGGCTCCGGAGGTGAGTTGGTACTAGACGAGAGCGTGTCTTTGTATCTCACAGCAATGGTGGTTCAGGCTCTTCCAGGAGCTGAAGCTCCTCATGGAACAGGAGCCTGGATAGTACCAAGGGCTCTGGATAGGAGTCAGTATGTCTGGAAGTACTGGAGACATTACGGAAGTGTGATAAGTGAACCCTTATCTACTGGCTACAGAAGATGACACCAATGACAATTTCAGTTTGGCTCTGGAGTCCTTGTGTTTCAAAGACACTGAGCCCAGTGCCCAAGCCAGTGTTGCTCTAGGTTGTTTACCTGACAGCTTCTCAGTATGTGGCATGGTCTTCTTAATCAGATCTGAGGTCTCAGTACCGGAGAGGATGAGCGCCTCAGCAGTACCCATACCACAAGGTCTCCTAAGACTGAGGGGGTGACTCTCCGCTTATCTTATCCCATTCTGGAAAATGGGATCTTTTCTTTTTTGAGTGTCTACATAGTTCTCTAAGGGCCCCCAGGATTTTTGCTTATTACTGCAGCACAGATGGTCCCTTGGGCTCTCTGAGCAACCAGATCCAAGGAGAATGGTGCGACTTGGATCCTGTGGGTCTCAGTGAGCTCTCCATCAACAGGAGTTTTAGTCTGTACTCCCTCAATTTCTTAGATCTGATTTTAAATCCAGAGCAGCCCTTTCATTTGGCAGGGACATAAATCTCTCCCAGGCAGTGGAGGCAGCCTGAATGTCTGTCACTGAGGGGGAAAATATCTACGCCAAGTCTGGCAGGGTTTGAAGCCCAGGGTCTCGGGCATAACCCATACTTGAGACTATGGGTCAAGCCCATGGAAAAACAAGGCCCAGATTGGGCAAACAAAGAAGGGGGGGGGGGGGAGGGGAGAGGAAGAGCACAAACTTCTAAATGAAAGACAATACCAGAAAGAAGAGAGAAAGATTAAGTGAGAGAGTTAGTAAGCTGTGTCGCTAGCTAACAGACACGACGCTCTGTCTCAAGGCACAGGCAGTTGAGAAGGACCTGGAGGGTGACAGGTCTGGTCCTCCCATATACCCTCATACCAGACACAAGGATATCTCACGTGCAGGCATGGATGTGCAAAAAATGCTGATGAAAATCTCTGATCAGGAGTGCACAGGTGACTGCACATCCTGATGTGAAGCACCCATAGGGACACTATGCAAAGAAGAATGTATGACGTTGTGTCAGCTGTAGGAGGTAGTGGTGAACAGAAGTGCCGGCAGAGTGGCCTGAGCCATCTGCTTCAATCACTCAGAAGACCCAGGCAGTGGACGATAGGGTCAGGTAGCTGGGGCTCCCTGCCATGGAAGATGAAGGCCCACAGACCACAGGAAGGAACAGCACCAGCAAGGAGAGGAAAGCAGAGAGAGAACACACCGTGTAGAGACATCCCCTCACTAAGCGTGCACACAAAGCAAAACAAGGAAAGGAAAGGATTTGGTTTGTAGATTGTACTTTGCGTGGGAATGCCTGTCTTAGACTCTGCCCTTTGTCACAGAAGTGATACCCTCTCATGCATTTCTCTTACTTCTTCTGAAAAATTGTTGTACTGCCACTGGTTTTGGTGGGTCAATGGGTCAATTTTGGTGGGTCAATGGTTCTAGCACATCTCATAAGTGGGAATAGCACAATATTGACTACTAAGGCAGATTACTTTCATCCAAATAAACTACAACAGAAAGCAATATGGACACCTACTTCTCTCATTTTGAAAAAGGCCATTCCCGTGAGTAAAGAATCAGATCCTGCCTGATGCTGTGGTCCTATCCTTTCCAGCTCCAACTGCTCTGCGACTTCTTGCAATCCACCCTGAAAAAGGAAGGAGCATTACACAGTCAAAGCGGGGATAATAATTACAAAGTCAGATCATTCAACAGTAGCACTAGAATTCTGCATAACAAAGTCTATTCAACCACCATTTGTATATATTTAGTTTAGCACTATAGCAGTCACAATAGAAATACGCAACCAGCACACACTTGGAAAAGCCAAGCTTTTCATTCAGGCTTTAAGTATTATTTAAGCAATCAAGCACTTTCAATGACTGTCTTAGACCTAATAGGCCTAGGCACACCAGCCAATTAAAGTTGAAGGAATTACTACTGAACAAGGCAATTCCTTCAAGTATTACATTGATCAAGCTGAAAGGATTGATGCTGCTGCTGAATGACAGTTTCAGAAATCAAGACGTTTCTTTAACTCCCTACTTTTCTATTAGGGTTAGAATTTAAACGCGAAGAATGGTACTTCAAACATAAAGCAATTTAAGATCCAAATCACTACAAACATGTGCACTCCAACTTCTCTTGAAAGTAATTAGCTTTCATTTAAAAACACAGTTTTTTCTTTCATTTACCTGCCAACACCTAAGCTCAGGGTTCTGCGCTTCCCCCACAAAACTTCAAAGCATCTAAAGTAGTAGAGGGAATCCAGGATAATGCTCTACCTTAGGAATTAGTGGAGAACCCTGAACCCAGGTGAAGTTGTAAAATTCAAGAGGGGAAAAAAGAACAAAGTGAAAAAGCTAACATTCAACCCATCATTAGCAACGTTTTAATTGGTTTTATTAACTGCCATAAAAGAGTAAATGAAACATCTGTGTTAAAAGTAATGTAAACTGCAGTGTGACCACATTCAAGAAGCTATTAGCTACCATAAGCACACAATTAGCTTTCTTTTAACAGGCACTGTGCTAACTGACAGTGTATTTTTTTAAAGAAAACATTTTAAGCCACATCTGTGCTTAAAGCTCCTTGAGAGAGAGGTAGGGGTGAGGGGGTGTGAGTGTGTGGGTGTGTGCAAAAAACAGCCCAGGTACAAAAAGGACAGCTTTTGAACACTGAGTGTAGCAAATAAACACAGGGCTCAAAATTGGGAACTGCTCTACAGAGAAAGTCTAATTGTAGGGCATGGATCATTGGTGGTCTACTCTACACAGCTTATATTACAACGGTAAAGTATCCTTCAGTCTTCAAGAAATTTTTCTTCCTGTTAATTGCAGCCCAGTGGGGAACTTGTGAATTCCAGAAGCTTTTTGACCAACTAAGCACACCCCTCACCTCCCTCACAGCGCCTTCATGTCCTTTTATTGGGTGTATTTTTGGTGTAAATTCAACTGATTCAAATTTGCAGATCTCAAAATAGACAAGGTAGTGCATACACACAGAACCAAAGTAAAGCACTAGGAGAAATCAGAGTCTTTAGGGGTTGCGGGTAATGGTGGAATGTTTGGAACTAATAAATGTAAGTCCTACATCCAGGGAGAGGAAACAAATATCACAAATTTACAATAGGGGAGGGGAACTAACCAAGCAGCTGTATCCATTTAATCCAAGCAAGTTTATTTTCATCTTCACTCCTTTACCCTGCCCTAGCACTACTTTTTCATATAACTTCATAACACTACAGTTGCGCAGCAGGTGAGAGATTGGGAGGAGAGCTGCCAATGACATGAGTCCTATCTTGAGAAATGGTGCACAGAATGAAAATGCCTGAAAGACTTTTTCATGGACAAATTTAAAAAACAAAAACAAAAAAACACACAACTGAACAAATCAGACTATCCCTACTCCAATTTGTCCATAGGATAAGCAGGATCTCCTACAACTATCCCCAAAACAGGTATTGATGAATTCAGATCATTTTAGTGTCAAGAAAGCGATAATGGTGCTACAAGCAGAAGCAGCCTCTCTGTAGATCAATTCAGCTTTAGACAGGTTAGTCTAAACTTCGCTAAACTGATCCCCGTGGGACAATATAGTTACGGTACATGCAAAATTATGTTGTGGATGTACCAGTCCGTAAAGGGTTGTACAACTGGGAGAAAATCAGTTACCTTACAATAATTTTTGAAACACTACACTGCATAGCGAAACTGTGTGCCAGGCAGACTGCTTTGGATCACTACTCTGCCAGCAATAGGTTGAAACTAGGTAGAGCATCAAAATGCTTTTAGCCTGCACTACATTTTTTACATCTGAAAAAAGGGAAACCAAAACACAGAAGTAGTCAATGACAGGAATGAAGCTAGCACAAAGCAAGTTCTTTTTAATATTAAAAAGGGAACCTACAGTATTTGAATTCCATTGACCACGTACCATTTTGGGAGATGGAGGTGGAGAAGAGAGGGAGAAGAGGCTGAGGTGAAATATTGCAAGTTAAAGATTAAACTTTAACCAAGTCAAATTTGGCCCAAAATGCAGATTGTTCAAAAGAGCTATGAATCTTACGGCCAACCAGGATGTTTCCATGAGTGGGTTGTTTTTTTGTTGTTGTTTTTTTTAATTCAAATGGAAACTTTATTAATAAAGCCATTCCCAAGTGGCATCTGCAAGCCAAACACTACAGAATTGTGCTAGGGCACAAGAACCTGACATTGAAACTAACTAGTTTATTTCAAATCATCCAACATGTGAAAAATGAGCAGACAGTGTAAGGTAATGAAAACTACATTTTAAAAATTATTTCCATTTTAATTATACAAGGAGTTAATGTGACAGATAAGAAAATGTGTGGGGTAATTTAAATATTTTATAGTGTGACAATGTCAGTTTGACTTTTGCCATTTTTGTTGGTTTGTGCTACAATCTGAATTTTGCATACATTTCAACTCACACTATGACCTAACTTCCCCTTTTAAATAAGCACCACGGGGACAAGGGTAGGAAGGAAGAAGGGGCACACCTGAACTGCTGAATAGACATTTGCAGCATTCCCCATAGCATTAATGTGGATTGCTATTAGAAACATGCCTAATTAAAAACTGGGCCCTCTTAAAACCCACTCATCCCTTTTAAGCCACATGCCCTCCTGACTAGACAGTAGCTGAAGATCACTTCTCTCATCACTGGGTACTGCTAGGTGTGAGACAGCATACCTATCAATTCTAACTTAGCTTGGATGTCCTGTGTCTTAAATCTACCACTTGCAAAGAAAAAGGAAAAATGTGGAAATATTACATTCCAGCCCCCGCAGTCTGTGTAACACTGATCTAGAAAAAAATTCAGGACAGGGTGAAAGCATCCCCTTCAGTGTGGATATTGGCCAAAATTTTCCAAAAAGGGTGCCTAAAAGTTTGTCACACAAAATAGTTTACAACTGTTGGAAATACAAGGGAAACACTGGATCTCTCTGGAGACTAATTATGGGATACAGAGCCTCTCTTCTCTAAGTCACTTTAAAAAAAAACAAAAAACACCTCCAGATTAAGGCAGTGCTGATCAAAAGGTTTTTAATATAACCTTGAGAACCAAAAATGCTTTATAAACTATAGGTCAAATCATGCCCTCCCTCCCCTTAGCTATAAATAGCCACAAGAAGGAAAAGAAAAAATATTTCTAAATATTTCAGATGCATCATTCCTTTGAGACAGACAGGTTAGCAGGTTGGTTCTGTAACCACATCACCAGGGATGATGGCCCAAGATCAATGGGGAACCCAAGCCCAACTCCACACATCTCAGGATATTGGTATAGAGTGTTAACTACTCTGTGCAGCTTCCCAAGCCCCACCCCACCACTAAATTCAGTCAGGATCTACCTATCTAGCTAAGGAAATTTATTGGTCCTCCATTACTGCAGAATCTGAACCTCTCACAATCACTAATGTATTTATCCTCAACATCTCATTAGGCAGGGAGGTAATACTATTCCCAGATGGAAAATTTCACAGATGGGAAACTGCAGCTCAGAGGGACTAAGTATCTTGCCTCTGGTCACACAGGCAGTTTATGGAAGAGTAGAGAACTGAATTTGGGTCTCTCAAGTCCCCAGCTATTGTTCCACCACTGGACCATTCTTCCTCTTTGGGAAGAAACTGTATTGCTATTGGTCACCAGGCTACAGCTGCACCATGGTCCCCACCAAACAGACGATGGAGAGGAGTAGTGCTGTATATGAGCAACAGCAACTAATTACACTCTTTCTATAGTATTTCTGCTGGAGTCAGGAGGTAATTCTACAATATTCTGCAACCACCACCCACACAATTCTATAGAGAGGGTTTCAGTCCCCAGGGCTGACCATCAGCACCAAAATGTGTCTAAGGAAAATCAAGTGTCTCTAATAAAATGAAGTGACCAACAAGAGTAGTTTGCACCAATCAATAAAGGACATCAGTACAGCAATTCAATTCACTGCAATTTATTAGAGATTTAAACAAAAAAAGCAAAGAAATTCATTTAGGCAACAGTGCATGCAAGTAATTAATGATTTGACTTCCGAAGACACACCAGCTGTTCTCAGTTTGGGACAGGTCTACACAATTGGCAGCATTTCACTGCTGTGGATAGCAATGGGACTGTTTCAGCAATGGTGTTTGGAGGAACAGGGTAGTTCCCATCTCTCCCCTTCCTTTCATAATTGGTCTGCAGTTTAGTTGCCATTACCACAAAGCTCTAATGACAGAAGCTGTTAAATTTGTTAATTCCCCCGACAAGTCTGTAAGAGTGGATTACACATTTAGTACTTGGGGCAAAACAACTGCATATAAGCAGCAAAGGTTTTGTTTCAGTCCATGAGGGTGCACAATTTTGTTGACTTCTGCAGTTTTTCCAACTACTTAATTACTTATCTTGGTCCCAATGGAAACCCAGTGTCAATTAGATGTTCCCCAATATACATTCTTTACTCAGTTGGTGAGGGTTGCTGCTGGGATGCAAAACTCCTGACCAGATACTGGGCTAGTATGCTTTTCCTGATAGTCGGAAAAGACCATTCCACCCACTTCTCACCACTTCCAGTGCAGACTGATTAGCATAGGAGATGGTGGAAATTATGTTCTTTACTTCATAGTCAGCAGTAAGATCCTCATTAAAAAGTACATATCCTTTACATGCATAGCCTCAGAAAATTCAAGCTCATCAGCATCGTCTAAATCACTTGCTCAGCATTCTGAGACAAAGAGTGGCATACCATCCCTGTACTCAGGAGGTGGTTGCATTACAGTCAGTCCATGTCCAGTTTCCACGTGCTCTCATTTAGAAAACCCAGAGTGTTCTGTGTCGCCTTCCATCAAAACAATGAGCCACCTATTGCCTCGGATGAGTTGTGCCCCTTTCATTTCAAAACCAGTCCAGATACGTGGCCGTCTTTGGCAAGTGTGGCTGTAAATCCCAGCAGCATATCTTTTTGATGTCCTTCCCTTCATACATTTGTTTCCAGTTCACATTCATTCTCCAGGCCAATCAAATCTTCTCCAAATTTTATGCCTAATAGAACAAGCCAATTAATAGCCCAACTGGCTTGAGTTGAGAGGTTAGTTTCTAACCCTATTTTTCTAGAAGTCATGAGTTGGCTCTGAGCATATCTGTCATTGCTCACCTTTGCCTACAGGGTGACCTGCAGGTCTAGCCATTCCATCCCTTCACACCAAAGTCACTTTTCACTACACCTTATCACAACTGCAGCCCCTCAGTGGATTGAACAGTGAGGAATGATGCAAGAGTGTGTCATTAATACCCTGCTCACAGAGGCCAAGCCCATCAATTCTAACAGCCTGAGAAGTTAACAGCAAGATGTAACTTCCTCCGAATATGGGTCTATCATTTGGCAGCACAGATTTATGAAGCTGCCAATAAATGGGATTGTTTTTTAATTTTTAAATGGCTAAGAGCCACAAGAACAAAATTGTGTGCTCCTCCTGCCTCTTACATTTCATCAGTAACTTTTTATATATCGAATACACAAAATTGATTAGACTAATGGTTAACAAATAATACCATCAAGGTAGAGCTCACTGCCGGACAGGGCAGTGAACAGATGCCATATATGTTCTTTCAGTAAGAAAAAATGCCATCTTAGAAAATTCTGTTCTGAACCAGATATCAAATCATTTACCTTGAGATTTTTGCAGCTCTTCATGAGATACTTCACATCATAAATGACGGGGAAAAACAACCGGAGTATCTCAAAGAAGTCCAGCTCCTCTTCAGGTAAATTAGAGTTAGTCAGGATTTTGATTAGATAGCCAAAGTCATAACCACTGCAAATTAATCACATATACAAAACAAAGTCAGGCAGATAATCAAAAAAATCCTTCTCAGCTCCAATGTCAAGTCTCCAATTAGTTAAATTTAAATTAAAAACAAAAAGGATAGGGAGGTGTTTTATACATAAATTTAACCAAAAAAATTTTGAGGCTCATGTGACTCTTCAAATATTAACAGCAGAGAAACACAGGTGTTCTCACTGCAGTTTGCAGAGGACAAATTTCCACCATCATAAAAACTATCAAAACTGGAATCCGTGTTGGCAGTTTCTGCAAGGAGGCCAAATGATTGAATGAACATGAAGACTTTCCTGCAGAAACACTGTCAGGGCAGCATTATGAAGAAGACACTACTTTGCCACCACTGGACCTATTCTCGGAATGTATAATGGACAGATATCAAGCTGGCTCTTCTTATATGCATTGAAAGTTCCTGATGATGAGACAGTAGAGGATGAAAGTAAATGATTTCTACTGCTGCCAGAACCTAAAGTGTGCAAGTACTATGTAGAATCATGGATTATTTGCACCCAGAAGAACTTCACCCTCTCTAGGTAAGGCTGCACATAGTTCCCCTTTCTCTGGGTTCTGCAACAATATGAGTTTAGTTTCTGCCTCTACATCTTGTTATTGGAAACCCTTGATACAGCTGTTAGATAGTTCATTTACCCATTAGCTGCAAGTTCAACATATTGAGAGAATACTGTTAATACACCTATTTTATAGATAGTTGTCAGGGGAATTTTCTAAACTAATTTATATAAATAAAAATAATACATATATTGATTGGGTTCAAGGGCTACTGCATGCGGGGAGAGAGACTGTAAGCTCTTCAAGGCAGGGAGTACCTCTTGTATGTTCGGGGCCTTTCTGTGCTGTACTATCTTGATTGGGGCTTTTGGCAACTAACCCAAAAAAACCCAACACAAAAAGCAAACAAGATGCAAATTTACTGAGGCAGGACTGTTTGTTCGGCTGATACTACTGAACGAGGCTCTAATCCTGCATTGTGTTCCTGGACACTGGATGCCCATACCTGCATGGAGCCCGGATTTCGGATGCCGGACTGGGGTTTTAATTTGCATTATTCATTTCTATCTTGAATGCTGTTTTCCCCTGGTTCAAGTGGAGTTATGCTCTTTTATAGGATTTTGTATCACCCTATTTGTATATTATTGATTATCTTTATGATCTGGCTGTTAGACCAGAAAATCCTTAACAGCAACACCAAGGAAGAACAGGTCATTTCTTAAACTCCACTAATGGAGGACAAGCGAAGGTACAGCTGACTATGGTTCTCCCAAGGGGGTTTCTACCATAGATTTCTAGTTGTTTGAAGGAGTCAGACACAGCATCTGAAGTTCCCACTCCCGCAGTTGTCCTTTTGAGGCTGCAATCCAAAATTTACAGCAGAAGATTGACTCCTTTGCTCCCTGGCTTGTAAAGGCAGGAGTTTTAACTGAGACCAATAGCATAAAAATACAAAATAGTCAGCTTGATTGCTTAACAGCTGGACTTGAGATCATAAAAGCAGCTTCTTTTGCTCATACTAACAAAATAAAGTATTTAAAAAGAAAATCTTAAAAACCTGGGAAATGACATCAAGAACTGAAGCCTGAGAATGCTCAGGGATTAAGGAAAATTGGGCCCCTGTGGAGATTGTAGGTAGCAATCAGGAATTCACTGAAATAATGCTACAGTTAAGTCTGATCCCCTGTAACAATTGAGGCTGCACCAGAACTCTGCTTCCACTACAGATGGACAGTTATTATACAGTTTAGTATCTGAGCTTTTGTTTTTCCACAGGCACCCACCCACTCCCTTCTTTCCTTCCCCACACACCCACCCATTACAAGAAGAGTAAGCAAAGAAGTACTGATTTTGTGCTGAGTGGGACCAGGAGTATCAGGCTTGCAACAATGGACCAGAAGGGACCATTATGAATTGATCACCTAGTCTGACCTCTTGTATAACGCAGGCCATAGAACTTCCCCAAAATAAATGATGGAAGTTTGTGGTAGCAGACAAACGGTTTCTTTTAGGTATTCCTGTGGTTTTATTGATGCAGTTTGTTCCAGGGCCCTCACAGGGGAGAAGAGGGGGGTGGCAAATCACAACAGGAGTGTTAACAGTGGAATACTCAATAGTGTGGATTACCCCCTCCCAGTACATGGACATTTAAATCAGACATCTGCTTCTTGACAAGAAACACAGGCTAGTTTTGGTCAGCTCACCACCTGTGAATCTCTCTGACATTCAATAAATCTGAAGTATTTATACACATTCCCAAACGTGGCCATGACAACCATCATAGGCTGCATTTCACAAGCCACAGTACAAGTTTCAAGCCATCATATACAATGCCTTTACACTACAATTGTGGTGGTTACTAAGCTCCACCACTTATAGAACATAACAATTACCATTCCAGATCAAGCCTATGGTTAGCTTAGCTTGGCAATCCATATCAGACAGCAGCCTATGCTGGACACAGTAGAGGAAGGCACAAAAAAGCCCCTAATGAGCAATCATGTAATTACTTGCCCATTAGGGAAGTTTCTTTCAAATACCCGGCAATTAGTGGTTTACCTCCTGAAACGAGGGCTTTCATTCCTTCTATATTTTTAATCCTAGCTAACAAAATTATTCAAAGTTACTATGTCTACATCTAGCCACAATCCCTGAAGTTATATGGCAACGTATGCACACAACCATATATTTTCAAGGAGCACAGCTAGCTGTAGGCAATTGACTGAGAACCAAAAGTTTCTGAAAAGATCAGAAAAGCCCATACTTTTCTTTCCTTTGCCATTATCTGGGGGGGAAAGTTTAAATAACCAATTAACTGTGCATTAAGTCCTTTTCTCAAGCTACCAATAGACAGTTTGAGAAATATCAAAAGCTAGAGAGGCTGGAAAGGCTTTATCCCATTTTAAGAATGGAAAGTTCTATTTCTGGACTAGAAAGTAGCTGCCTACTTGACAGTTTAATTGATCTTAGCAAAATTCAGTGGCCACTAGGAATTGCAAGGTTTGGAACATCAGAGAATTCTTGGGGAGCTCACTTGTTTACACAAGACTTGCTGGAGAGAATTTAACAGAACTTTTTTTCCTTACCCTGTACAACAGGCATGCACTGAAGTTAAGATTTAAGGGTAGCTGCACATCAACCTATATAACTGTTGAGGGAGTCACCATGCAAATGCCCTGGCAACTTAACTATCCTAAAAAATAGCATTCAAGCTGTTCTATGGTTTGACTAGAACTGCTGTGTTGTAATTGTCATGCTGAGCACTTATAGCTCCTACTGACTACAACAGGGGTTTGGGTTTCAGGATTTTATTTAGGCCCCTTTATTTATCAGAAGAAACACTCCACTACCCATCTTTGACGTTGCTGTTCCTCTTCTGGTTTAGCAAGGTTACTGGCTCTCTGTGGGGAAGCTGCAGTATGTACAAACTGATAGCCATGGGAAAGCATCTCATATTGGTGGCTGTATGAGCCTCTGGCTGCACAATAGCTTTGTTAGTGCTATGTCAGGATGCCACTGAAGCGGATAGTAATCCAGAGATAGCTTCCTGAATAGTTTTCCCTCAAGCTTATTAAAAATGAGCTTTGAAATATAGTTGTGTAAAAGTTCCAAAAAGTACTGACTATACAGGGATAACAGTAAAATTAATTATGCATGAAATGATGTCAAATGCACGCACACAGAAATTTTTGCTATGTTAGGGGTTACTTGGAACTACATTAAGTACAAAATATGTACACAAATAATTTTTGAAGTTAGCAGTGTCCCTTAAAAATGACTAATTTGTTTTGGAGGACCAGATACATTTAACACACATCACCACCGCAACACCCGAGAATGCCTGTGGTCAACAGAAAACACTGGTTGTCCACTGTGACAGAGAAGCAGGTCCCAGCTTTGCTCTGTTGAACTCTCAGAGGTATCTTTGAAAAATCAATTTGCAAAATAGTGAATACCAAGGAAACAAGATGCAAAGGTAAGATTAAGATATTGACTCTCAGCATCATCTTGAGAGGTACTAAGCATCCACAACTCCTAATGAAGTCAATGAGAATTGTAGGTGCTCAACATCTCAAAAGACACTAAGAAATGGTCCCAGTAAACTTGGAGTGAACACACACACCATGTCTTTGGATCTACCCTTAAAGAGAATACTTCCCTCCACTGAAAGATAGGAACCGGGGGGAGAGAGGGACAGAGGGAGAGGGAGAAATCAAGTGAATACCTATTTACAAGTTCTGGTATCCAGAAACTACATATTTTGGAATAAAAGACTGATGGGTGACCCGGTAAGCACGTGTGTAGCAACTTTTATTGTTTTAACGTATCTTCTCTGTAATGCCTTCACCTTAAGAATAAATGTGCTTGCTTAGTAAGCTTGCTTGTGTGGTAACTCATAACTGCTGGCAATTATGTTGTTCATAGCCTTCAAAGAGTAAGCAAAGAGCAGGCTCTGGCATAGTTAGACAGTTTGGCTTGCTGGAAATAACATAGTGTAGGTAGGGAAATGTGCAGCCTGAAAAAGATCAGGGAGGGAGACAAACATGGGACTCGGGCCAAGGGATGCAATGTCTGGGAGCCAGAGCCTTTAAAGAGTGCCATTGTTGGACCACAAAGGGGAAATACAAGTGCAGTTGTGACAGTGGGCAGCACTCAGCACCTCACAAGATCAAGACTTGAGTATACTTGCTTACACTTAGGTGACTAAAAATTTCCTGACTCTAAGGCCTTGTTTACACTAGACAAGGTTTTCCAAAAATAACTATATTGGCAACCCTCCCAATGGGGAGACAGCTTATACCAGCAAAACAGCTCTTCTGCCTGTATAACTTATACCAGTTCCCTAAATGAAATAAGCTTTACCAGAAAAAAGTTTTGCCAGTATATCTGTGACTCCACTATGGTTTCTGCCAGTATAATGACGTTAGTTAGCCGATGTGATTTTCCCCATACTTCTAACCAACATAGCTACGCTACTTCAGTTTTGCTGTAGACCAGAACAAAGATGGTGGTGATATCTACTTTAGGGTCAGTGTTCCCTACAAACATTGAGTCGGGGGTTCTCTGAAACACAGCTGTCCTCAATCCTGTTGCAACATCCATCCACGGATTTATGCCAGTTACAGGACAGGTAGCCACACTATTAGTTGCAAATCATGTTGTAAACAGATCAGGAGACTGGTCTCCTGGTTAGTTGTAGCTGTAATTTAACACATATCCAAAGATTAAGTTTCCAATGAAGAATTAATGGATTCTTTAAAAGTATTGTTCAAAATTCTTTATAGTCTCCTGAAATAACTCCTTCTCAGTATTTAAGAGCTTTCCTCACTATTCCTGTAGATCTCTCATCTATATTAAATCTTCTATATTAATGCCAAAAGACTGATAAGTATAAGCACAGCAGTTTTGTTGATATCTGTAAGTGTTCAAAATAAAGAAACAAATATTAAAGTTGTATGTGACCTACATGCTCTTCATTCCCTCTCTCTGGGGACAAAATACACTTATTATTCTTTTAACTTCAAACTCAGTATTATCAACAGATTTAGTGTCATAATGGCTTTGTCTCCCTTGTATACACATTTGTACTAGTATTCTTTTGGCTCCATTCTTTGTTAGTTTTTTTTATTCTCTCAATTATTTGAAAATCATGAACTAATAAATACTGAAAAGAGGTTTCTTTTGTTCTCAGTTAAGAACAAAGCATCAGTATTTAAGGATGAATAAAGATTCTCCCTATCTTTTTAAAACCTGTACTAACCATTAATTGTGTGTTACCACTGTGTATGGTAAACAAAATAGGACTGTAAAAGAGCTGTTTATTCTCAGCTAAGGTATTTCTGTCACATTTTTAGGAAGCCTTTGTTCCATTGCTTAGGAGCCAACATTTAAGACGACAAGTTGAGGGCATTTAAACAGCAGCAAGTCTTCAAATTCACTGTTGGCTACAAGAGCAAAATTTAGCTTTGGTGCTTAATTGACTACACAAGTCCATTACACAAATGCAAGATTTAAACTCCTACTAACAAGGAGACTTTGTTTAAATATTTTTAGAGGCTTAGTGTTTATATTTCCTGTTCCGTTCTGTGCTGGAAAATGCATTCATATAATTGAATAAAGAAGAGACATTCGAAATTTGCTTATTGTTGCTGCTATAAATAGGACTTCTTCAAGCTGTTCATTCTAAATCTTAATGATCTGCAGGTGCACAGAGTGATATCCAGAGTGGATATTCCATGTGGGTGGGCTGAAACTGAGGCTACTAAGTCTCAGGTCATGTCTACACTACAATCTTAAGTCAACCTATGTTAGGTCGATTTACAGCCACTGCAGTAATTACTGCAATGGCTGATGTCCACACTACCCTCCTTCTGTCAGTGGTGCATACCCTCACACAGAGCGCTTCCACCAATTAAAGAGGGGCAGTGTGGGTGGCTGAGAGCCAGGGCTCTCAGTTCCATGCAGCTCCCCACCAGGAGCCCAGCTTCCTCCCAGGCTTCTCGCTTCCCCGTTCCCAGCCTGAAGCTGGGGGGCAGCCACCCAGGGCTTATTGCCTCCAGCAGGGAGATCTGCACCAGCATCCACATCCAGTCAGCTGCTGTGCTCCCAGCGAAGAGCTGGGACCTTAGGGAGCAGCCAGGCTCCCACTGAGGAGCGGAGAGCCTGGGCAGCAGCCCAAGAAGGGAGCTTGGGTGGCAGCCTGGCTTGAAGCGGAGACCACGCAGCAGCCCAGCTGGGGAGCCAGCTTTCTTGTCAATTTCACAGCTCAGTGGAGCCATAAAATTAACAAGACAGTAACAGCCCAGGTAAGGAATGCAGCGTCTACACAGACACTGCGTCACCCTAACTACACTGACATAAGCCCTATGCCTCTCGCAGACGTGGAGTTATGATGTTGGTGTAGGTGGGCACTTACATCGGCAGGAGCAAGGCTGTAGTGTAGACACTGACCTAGTTAGGTGAACATAAGCTGCCTTATGTCAACCTAACTCTGTAGCACAGTCTTAGCTGAGGAGGCAATTTAAAGAAAAATGGTTCTGTGGCTAGCAAATTATTAGAAGCTGTTCATATAATTTTTTTTCAAACTGCATGATTATCTATAAACACTGATATCTAAAACATTTATTATCCACTCAATTTTAAAAATATTTTCCCAAATTGAAGAAAACATTTATTTTCATTACTACTTGTGCACATGTTGCATAAAATGACGAGAAAGCGCCATCTCCTGGATCAGGAGGAGTCTTAAGACCTTTCTACCCAGGTCTGAACTTCAGTTTGCCCATCTATAAAATGGGGCTAGCACTACTTCTCTAAAAGATACCTTGACACCTATGAAACAAGAGCTGCATGTATTTAGGTATCATGAATATTTTACCTGATCATTATGACAAATTTCTAATCTGCAACGCCAATCTGAACATGCACAAGAAATTCTGAGTTGACTCAAGAATATCCTTTACTTTCTAATTTGTCATCCACACTTTCAATCTGTTCAAACATGCTCATTGCTATATTCAAGTTTTACACAGACTACTGTCAAACAGCGGACAAATGAAATACAAGCCAAATATAGTTATCAAGCCACAGTCTACTGAATGGACACCCCCACAATTCTATAATCATACTGTATCTATCACACTGGATGCACGTTTCAGAACTTTCGCCACTTGCAACTTTCAACTACTTGGAACTCAACTATTTTATTTGGGATTTTTTGTTAGATGGACATTTTGCTTAGCGCAGGGATCTAAGGCTTCACACATTAACCAGCATTTCAGTCTATCATATCAGGCACCTGGCTTAAAATGCTCCTTAATACTGCTCTATATCTCAAGTACATCCCCTATGGGACCTTGGCATTCCAACAGAATACCAGCATTTAAAAGAATGCTGCTTTCCAACTTGCATGCTACATTCTGGGTTGCACTTGCATACTCCTGGGGGAATTCTGCGCCACTGCATGCCCACAGAATTCCCCCCCGCCACAGAAAATACATTCTGCCCCAGAAGTGATGCAGTTCTGCCTTTTGCCCACCAGAGGCCATTGTGGCACCAAACAGCCTGCTGCATTAATGCTATTGGCTGTTCTAGCGCCATGGTGGCCTCTGGTGGGCAAAAGGCAGAACTGCAGCACTTCTGGGGCAGAATGTATTTTCTTTCGGGGGGGGGGGGGGGGGAGGAGTCTGTGCACGCGCAGTGGAACAGAATTCCCCCAGGAGTAGAAATTCATCACATCACCCTGCCCACAGAGCCAGGTTAGGACAGAGTAGGGCATACGGTGCTGCTGGGGGGGGGGGGGGGGGGAGGGAGGGTCACAGACTGGGGCTCAGAATGGCTAGTGGGGGGGGGACAAACTGGGGCAAGGGCTCAGGAGCTAGTGGGGTGACAGCGTTGAGCCAGAGGCTGAATGGGAGTGGGGGTGCACGGTCACATGGGGAGGAGGCAGGGACCCATCAGGATGCGGGGGGGGGGGGGGAGGGGGGAGAGTGGGGACAGGGGCAGATGTGCCTGACTGAATGGGAGAGGTTTGGGATCCGCCAGGGTCTGCATAGGGTAGGCTCTCCAACTCATTAACAATCCTGACCCTCCCCCCAAAAAATCTGTTCCATACTTCTCCCACCCACACCCAGCAAGCCTCCAGGCTCCTTCCCTCTCCCTCGGTTCCTCCATTACCCGACACTCCCAAGTCTTTGCACTGCTTCTGACGGGTGCAAGAAATACAGTTCTGTATTGTAAATTAAATAAATTACTCAAAGTTCTGTATTAATATGCATAGTAAGGAATCTATTTGTTTAAAAAAAAAAAAAATGTACCAGAATCTTTTTTTTTTAATCTCTATTGTTACAGACACACTTGCTGAAAGATATTTTGAAATAAATTCCCAAAATAATTGAAACTGGCATGATTATAGTGGGTTATTTTGACAAATAAAATATTTAGAATATTGCAGAATTTTAAAATATCATGAGCAGAATTTTTAATTTTTTGGTGCAGAATCCCCCCAGGAGTAATTTACACTGAGCAGTGAACCAGTTCCTACCACAGATACACAATCTATCAGGCATCTTAATCTGAGAAAGTCTTCTTATCCCCCCCTCTCGCCACTGGAAAAAAAAGAATTCTCTCTATCCACTCCCCCTACCACCTATATATCAGGGTGGATAAAAATCAATGTATGTTTGTTTGTTTTAATTTTTCAAATTAAAAAAAAAAAAAAAAAACTTGTTTTTTTTAATTTAAATTGGATTTTTTTGCTAAAATGCTTTTTGAGGAAAAAAACCTATCTTAATTAAAACTCAATGATATCTCATCATGGAGTAGGGATTATACATTCTAATTCTATAGTATGAGACAATATATTCATGTAATGTTTAAGAAAAGTTTTGTAAATGAGTTCCAATAGTTCGTGGATTAGGGACCCAATCTTATGGGGTTCCAGGGGCTTCTGTATAGATTATTTAGGTTGCTCTTTCTATCTACCCAATGGGACTCAGTCTAGAAGATACCATCAGAGATGCTTAGTTTTGCAGTTCTCAAACTGTGGATTTGTGTCTCCAGAGATAACAGCAAAAATGTTTTAAAATAAATAAATAAATAGAGGTGAGAAATAACAGACCTCAACCCTATTGTCCCTCTGCAAATTTGTGTACACAGAGTCAATCCCTTACCTCTCTCTAAAAGTGCAAAGTTTCAAAAAGTTCAATGAATAGAAGATTGTTGGGGGCGGAATAGATCTGGAAAAGGAGAAGAAGTCTGGAGATAAATGTGAGAAGGGGAGGGACAGGCAGTAGAAACAAAGGTGAAACTGTTTGAGCAGCATATTCCAGAAGTCTTGAGGTCTTGCTGAGTGTAGCCTTCATTGATTTGAGATCTACCATACCATTCTCTCACTAGAGGAGAAAACCTTTAATGGCAGCAGGCCGTAAAAGAGACCCAGTTTGGGAATAATTTTAATGAAGTTCCTCTACCTGTGGGTAAGACAGGCATGCGTGCAAAATGCAAACAGTGCAACAAAGAAATGCAAGACCTGGTTGCCGGAATGAAACAACATTATGAGAAGTACTCCTTCTCAGGAGGAAGCTGTGTTGAAGATGATGAAAGGAACATGTCTGAACATGCAGGATCTTCAGGTTGGTAAACATCTATATTTCATACTTCTTTCTTAAGGACTGCCTGTCTGCCATCTAGACTATTCTTGAATTCTCATGTTTGAGCAAAAAATATAGTTGTTAGTCTATGGTACTATCATTTTAGATGCAGTTGTAATAAAAAATAAATAGGCAGATCTTCCTTTTACAATTTCACCTTTAAAGTAGTACTGAGTGTCAGTGAATGCAACGAGTAATACTAAGTGAGCAGTATGGTGGTAGTAATTAAATAACTGCATTGACTTATTTTGTTTAGGAGAATCCATCCTCAACATACAGGATTCTGAAGACTATCCACCTTCAAGATCACCATCATTTTCTATAGTTTCAGAGTTATCTGCCAATGATAGTGTTTCAGTCACATCACGTATATCACATAGTCACAGTATATCACCTGTAGCAAAAAAAAAAAAAAAACCACATCATCCAGAAACAACTATAGATAAGTTTGTGATAAGAACCAGCAGATTACAAAAAGGTAACTGATGAAAAAATTGCCCAGTTTGTTTATGCAACAAACTCTACTTTCCGCATGATTGAGAACCCACACTTCATTAACATGGTTCAGTCATTAAGACCAGGATACTAGTCCACCCAACAGAGCAGATGTCACAGGCAAATTGCTGAATAAAGTGTATGAAAAAGAAATTGAGCAGTGTGCAAAACATCTAGAGGGTGAAATTGTTAACCTGAGTCTTCATGGGTGGAGCAATGTCCACAATGATCCTGTTGTATGTGCTTGTGTGACAACCGAAGAAGGGAATGTCTTCCTTACAGAAACAATTGATACATCAGGAAATGCACACACAGAAGAATACTTACACAAGTAGCAGTAAAAGCTATAACAAACTGAAAAAAAATTCAAATGTCTAGTACGCAGCTTGGTCACAGACAATGCTGAAAATGTATCCAAGATGAAAAGAAATTTTAGAAGAGAGTCCCAAGCTAATAACATATAGTTGCAGTGCTCATTTGATGCATTTCCTAGGCAAAGACTTCAGTGTTCCAGAAATAAAAGCTAATGTTGTTGAAATTGCAAAATACTTCCGTAACAACCACTTTGCAGCAGCTGCTCTGAAAAAAGTGGGAGGAACCAAGCTAACTCTCCCATAAAATGTGCGATGGAACTCAGTACTGGACTGTTTTGAGCACTATAGCAAGAACTGGCCTAATCTGATGAGAAGTTTGTGAACAAAATCGTGAAAAAATAGATGGCACTGTCACAGCCAAAGTTCTCAACATTGGGCTTCAGAGAAATGTTCAACACATGCTGAGTACCCTGAAGCCTATTTCTATAGCCTTGAATGAAATGCAGGGCAATAGCTGTTTTATTCCTGACGCTGTTGAAATTTGGAAGGAACTGAGATCTTAAAAAGAAAAATATGCAATGACAGAGTTAAATTACAGGCATTAAAAGACGAATTGGACAAGCACTATCTCCAGCTCATTTTCTTGCAAATATTCTCAATACTGGTACCAGGATCAAACCTTAACTGCTGAAGAAGAGGAGTTGGCTATGACATGGACGTCCAGCAATCATCCCTCCATAATGACAACTATAATAAACTTCAGAGCTAAGGGTGAACCATTCAAGAAATATATGTTTGCTGATGATGTTTTAAAGAAAAAGTCACACCAGTGAACTGGTGGAAGTCACTTAAGCACTTGGATTCAGAGACTATTGAAGTGATAATCTCACTTTTAACAGCAGTAGCTTCTTCTGCCATTGTAGAAAGAATATTTTCTTCCTTTGAACTAATTCATTCCAAAATGAGAAATCGTTTGGGACCTGAAAAAAGCAGGAAAGTTTGTCTCTCTTTTCCAGATCATGAACAAACAGGAAAATGAAGGTGAAGACGACTGAGTTAACTGCAGAAGTCAATATTTTAAGTTTCTCATGTTGACCTGGCTGACATAGTCGATTTAATTTTGGGTTTTTTTTGTTTGTTTGGTTTTTTTAAGATTTCCTTAAAATTGTTTTTAACTAAAATAGTTAAAACGCAAACAAACCTGATTTTAAAAAACTTGAATGTTTAACTAAATTCCAAAATTCATATGCTTGTTTTGTTAAAATATTATGTTTGCTGTTGAAGAAAAAAATCCAGAATACATAACATTGTTGATTTAGTTAAATAAAACAATTTAAATGTCTGTCTGGTGATGTTCTCCTCCTAATACAGCATGGCAAGAAATATTAATGATTATCCCAGGGGTAGGCAACCTTTCAGAAGTGGTGTGCCGAGTCTTCATTTATTCACTCTAATTTAAGGTTTCGCGTGAATACATTTTAACATTTTTAGAAGGTCTCTTTCTATAAGTCTATAATATACACCTAAACTATTGCTGTATGTAAAGTAAATAAAGGTTTTAAAATGTTTAAGAAGCTTCATTTAAAATTAAAATTAAAATGCAGAGCCCCCCAGATCGGTGGCCAGGACCCATGCAGTGAGAGTGTCACTGAAAATCAGCTCACATGCCGCCTTCGGCACACGTGCCATAGGTTGCCTACCCCTGGATTAACCTGTTGAATTGGAGATAGTTCCCCTCCCAGTGACTTAATAAATATCTGCTTCAATTACCTTTGGTAAATGAAATAACCAATCATTCACTTTCTGATACAGCTGTAAAACTAATCTGAAAAGTTTTCAAAATAAATTACTCTAAAAATGTATAGTGTGTACCGTCTAAAAATGAAACCTACATCTATCTCTGAGTTGTGAAAAATATGTATTAAGGTTATAACCAACAAGAATGCACTTTTATGTAGAAATCCATGATTAAAATCGAATCTTCCTGACTAGTGATTTAAATCAAATCCACCCTGCTATATATTCACTTCCATCTCATCACAGAAGAATGGAATTTGAAACCTGATTACGGTCACTTCCTAACTAAAGGAACCAACCCAAACAAAACTCAGTTGCAGATCTCTTCATTTTTTATTTTATGTATATGTATACACACACACATACACACAGCTTCCATCTCGTTGAGAAATAATTACTCTTCAATAAGCTAAGCAAACCAAGTAGTATGTACTTTCTTCCGCAAGACAGCCCAAAGCATGTGTGCAGAAAGAAGTGTTTCATGTAAACTTTCATAAAGCTAAGTGTGGTAAAATGAGAAGAGCACTCTTAAAACATCACTTTTCCTGGGCACACAATCCTCAGTCTTTTCACTTTTTTAACTAAGGTAAAAACCTCCCAAAAAAGGCTGATTGCTGAAACTGAGTTAATGACTGTCATCCTAAATAACATATGTCCAAAATAATAATTCAGAAGGATTTAGTTCTTTTAGAGAGGTCACATGCTCTCAGCCAAGAACATAAAGGCTACTACTTTAAAAAGAAAGTGTTTAAGTAGTTGAGAGTGACCCACATAAGAACAAGATACATTTTTCAAAGTCATCTGAAAGTTTTGTATTTTGTGCATTTAATAAGACATGTTCATGTTTTCCCTACCAGCATTATTAAAAGTCTTCAGGGCTGTCCTGAGGCGTCCTTCCCCCTCAAATAATGTTAAGCAACTATTTTCAGTTTTCCAATTACTTGACTAGCGTATGCAAGGAGAGGTATGTATCTGCTTTCTCCCTTGACCTGGGAAACTGTCAAAGCAAAACAAATAGAAAGATACAGTGCTTCCTTTCTATAAAACTGCTCCTGAAAACCAATGGTTTTGCATCCTGTTACAAGACACACGTCATTAGTTTCTAAATGAACTACTATGAATTTGGGAGCCCAGACCCTAAGAGTAACATTAACAAAGCTTTTTAAATTACCTCACTATACCCTAAACTAATTCAGCATTAGATGTACAGCTTAAAAAGCACAGGCCAATCATTTTTAAGTCTGGCATCAGAATAGCATTGAGAACTGGCCAACTCAAATATTATTTTATGTGCAGTATTTACCTATGAAAGGAAAGCCATTTGACTCCTTCACACAGCACTACTCCCGATGTCATAAGTAGTTCTGCAAAATACTGAGTCTCAATTCCTTCTTCCTCATGCTTTTTAAACTGGATACCAGATGTTGTTAGTAGTTCTATGGAGTCCTGGGCATACATGTCCTCCCTATGATGAGAGACATAAGTAATACAACATTCAGATCCACACAAAGACACAGCCTCAATATCAAGTTTATAAGTAAAATCCAGCACAGAATGCTGTGTATACTTGGAACATTTTGCCCATTGTTTCAATAGGCAGTGTTAAAACAGATTTAACAATGTAGACACCATGATATAACTGTTCACAGTTAAATATGTACATATCTGAAAACCGTGCACTAAAATTGGTGATTATAAAACAAACAACTCTTTTACACAGTATTGACTAAGCAGTTTTAACATTATCCTCAATCCCATTGTAAGATAAAATTCAGGAACATTTAAAGGAAACAACAAAGAAACTGAACCAAGCTCTCTAGGGATCAACATAGGACTATTTTCTTATATTAATCATAGATATTTGGGAGAAGACTAGTTGTTCAGACAAGATTACAAACTCTTCCTTCACATAACCAAACGACTTTCCCTAATGTCTAGGGCCCTACCAAATTCACGGTCAGGAAAAATGCATCATGGACTGTAAAATCTGATCTTTTGTGCGCTTTTACCTTATACTATACAGATTTCACAGGGGAGACCAGCGTTTCTTAAATTGGGGGTCCTGACCAAAAAGGGAGTTGCGGGGGAGGAGGGGGTTGTCACAAGGTTATTTTAGGGTGGGGGTCAGTATTGCCACCCTTACTTCTGCACTGCCTTCAGATCTGGGTGGCTGGAGAGCAGCAGCTGTTAGCCGGGCACCCAGCTCTGAAGGCAGTGCCCCTCCAGCAGCAGCGCAGGAGTAAAGGTGGCCAAACCATACCATGCCACTCTTACTTCAGCGCTGCTGCCTTCAGAGCTGGGCGGCTGGAGAGTGGTGGTTGCTGACTGAGGACCCAGCTCTGCAGGGAGCAGCACAGAAGTAAGGGTGGGAATAGCATGCCATCCTTACTTCTGCGCTGCTGCTGCTGGCAGTGGCTCTGCCTTCAGAGCTGGGCTCCCGACCAGCATCCACTGCTCTCCAGCTGCCCAGCTCTAAAGGCAGCACCACTGTCTGCACAGCACAGAAGTAAGGGTAGCAGTACTGCAACCCCCCCCCCCCAATAACCTTCTGACCTCCCCCACCCCCACAACTCCTTTATGGGTCAGGACCCCTACAATTACAACACCGTGAAATTTCAGATTTAAATAGTTGAAATCATGAAATTTACGATTTTTAAAATCCTATGACCATGAAATGACCAAAATGGACTGTGAATGTGGTTGGGCCCTACTAATGTCATAAGAATGGATTTCAACCAAGATATATTATTCACTCCAATACCTTAATCATCAAGGAAATTACAAGTTGAGATAATTTCCTAAATATTTAGGAAATTATTTTCCCTTGCAAAGTTTCAGTGACCCTATTACTAGACACTCAAAACAAGCAAGAAAGACAAGCTGAGCATATTGATTTTGAGAAACTGAAAGGGCTAGGGAGGGAAGATTACTGAGGGAAAATTCCTTCCCCCCTTCTCCCAGGTCTGAAGTTATAAATCTTGACCTTTTTCTCTCCTCCTATTGATCAGTGTAATAATGAGATTAAAAAAACCTAAACGACTTCTAGTTTGCTGCACATATACACAATAATGACGCATAGTAAGAAAAGGGAATACTATTGCCAATACTATATATTTCAGAGGGTACCCCTAAAAACTTTCTACATTTAGGTAGGTCCTATACAACACCCATCATTGTGGTAAATGAGACCCATACAGATCTTTATATATTTAATATTCCACTGCTGCACAAGTCCACCAAAACGAAGGCTACCAGCACAGGAGACTGGGAGAGAGGCAAATCCTTAACTCTAGCTAAAACCAACCAACAACATTCTTTTAGTTATTAACTTCTGGGGCCTAATGAAGCCAACTGGGTTCCCTATTCAGGTAATCAACCACATTTTGGTCTCTAAATAAACATGAGTATAGCTTTGTTCTTTCACTAGCTTGTCCTTCAAAGAGTTGCTCATGTAACAGTCAACATTCTAGCAACTGCTGTTGTCAAGTTCGGAATCTCCCCCACTTTTCTCTTAATTTCTCATTCCTCTTCTGTTATTTCTCTAATTATTATTTCACTCTGTAAATTGCTTTGATACATTATGAATAAATGACATTATATAAGAATGGGCCGCTCCAAGTCAGACCTTATGAACATTAGCTGTCAATTGCCTATGCCATACTTGTTGTGTAGATAGAAGACTTTGGTGTCCTACATTTTCAGTTCAGTTAGGATTTTTTGTGGGTTTTTTTTTAAAATCCATTACTTACACAAGTGCGTGTCAAAAAAAAAAAATCTAATTTTAATGAGCAGGAAGTTAATATAATATTCAGGATTTAATTTTATTAATAAAACCCAGAAATTTCCTTCTGAACTGTAAAAAGCTTACTTGTTTTCTTTTGACTAACCAAGTTTGGGCTGAAAGTTTGATATCTTGTTCTGCACAACTACTGTTGGCAACAAAAATGAAGTTTTGTGCCCTAACACCTTTTTTTTTTTTTTTTTTTTTTTAAATCTTTGTCTGGTTTCTCTCAACTTTATGGTTTTGCGATTACATCATGCTACATACTAAGAAAGATTCCTTTTACAGTATATTTCACATTATTAGCACCATCAGAAATTAGACAATCTAGAAGCAAAGAATTTAGGCAGAACTACTTTAGTTAAAGGCTAAAAATGCATATGAAAGAATTATAGGATAAATCTTCAAGGTGCTGAGTGCCCTCAACTCCCAGCTCACAAGGCTGACCCTTAAGTTACACAGATGATAAAGCAGAACATATAAAGGAAAATACAGGAATGTGGGACTAATAAACCAAGAAAGCAGAAGTCCATTTGCCTGAATGGCCTTTTCTTGTATCTAAAGTGTCTTATACTCCAAGTAGAAAGGACCATACTTACTAAAAATGTATTAACATCAGTCCTTTGAGATTTTAAATAAATACTGTGCAAGTAATAATTATAACATGCTTGGGTGTAAAAAGAACAACTAAAAACCCAACAATAATAAGATTTTATCACCACTTACGTTAAATTAAATTTAAAATTAAATTGCCAAGTTGAAGTTCCTGGAGGGTATTCTCCTTGCTCATTCATAAATGTCAGTCCTAGCTGAATTATCTTTAGCAAGTCTACATTACAGCGCAGCAGTTGGTACTGATAGTCCGCATTGCTTCTGAATTCTCCAATAGGCCTTGCAACTACACCTGGAAACTCTGTGTCCTGTAAAAAATAAGTTTACAGCTTCAACAAAAGAGAAAACTTATCTGCAGCAAACCCACTCCAAATATAAATATTTCAAGAGCATGTTTCCAAACACTTAACTTTATAACTCTCACCGAAAATATGGTATATGTCAGTATTCTTAAAAAAAAAAAAAAAAAAAAAAGAGATGAACATTACTATCACCACGATAGACTACCTGCAGCGATAATTCAGACTTTCCATTGTCTTCAATGGATTCTGGATCAAGCCCTTTAAAAAGACTAATTTCTTGTTACTGAGAAAACTTGTATACAGTATTGTTGTAACCATGTTGGTCCCAGAATATTAGAGAGACGAGGTAGATGAGGTAATATCTTTTATTGGACCAACTTCTATTGGTGAGAGAGACACGCTTTTGAGCTTACTCAGCTGTGTGTGTCTAAAAGATATTACCTCACCCACTGAGAAAACATGACTAGACCACATAGTACACTAAATAGGGTTCTGTCACACACATACCATGGCAACATAATTATACTTCCGTATAACTTGACGAATTTTCTTCATTTCTTCATCCAGGTTACAAGCCCAAACTTCACAAATTCTTTGACTATGATCTACTGTAGCTGCTGGCATAGTGGGGGGGGGATTTAGATACCAGGCATCAAAGAGTTATACTTGATTGAGGGTCAGTTTCATAAAATAGATTTTAGATGTTTACCTAAAAGACAAGAACAAATACAAATTTTGATTCCCAATGATTTGAAAAAGAATGCTTCCTTAACCTTCAGAGCAAGATCCAACAGTTTTCCTGAAACTCAAATGAAAGTAAAACTTAGTCACTGAAAGCTTATGAACATGGTACTATTCAATAGTTACATTAGTGATTTGGATAAAGGAGTGGAGAGTAGGCTTATAAAATTTGCAGATGATACCATATTGGGAGGGGTTGCAAGCACTTTGGAGGACAGGATTAAAATTCAAAACAACCTTGACAAATTAGAGAATTGGTCTGAACTCAAGATGAAATTCAGTAAAGAGAAGTACAAGTACTTCACTTATGAAGGAAAAATCAAATGCACAAAAACAAAATAGGGAATAACTGGCTAGGCAGAAGTACTGCTGAAGAGAATCTGGGAGAGTAGTGGATCACAAACTGAATATGAGTCAACAATGTGATGCACTTGCAAGAAAAGCTAGCATCATTCTGGGGTATATTAACAGGTGCATTGTACGTAAGAAATGGGAGCGAATGTCCCACTCTACTTGGTGCTGGTGAGGGCTCAGCTGGAGTCCTGTGTACAATTCTGAGACCCACACTTTAGGAAAGGTGTGGACATGCAGAAGAGAGTCAGAGGATAGCAACAAAAAGAGTTAGAAAACCTGACCCATGAGGAAAGGTTAAAAAAACCTGGACCCATTTAATCTTGAGAAAAGAAGACTGAGGGGGTACCTGATAACAGTTTTTAAATATGTTAAGAGCGGTTATAAACAGGACAACGTCTACTGATGATAGAACAAAAAGTAATGGGCTTAATCTGCAGCAAGGAAGATGTAGGTTAGATATTAGGAAATACTTTCTAATTATAATGGCAGTTGAACTGTGGACCAGGCTTCCAAGGGGAGTTGCAGAAGCCTCATCATTGGAGATTTTTAAGAACAGTTTGGACAAATGCCTGTCAGGGATGGTCTAGCTTACTTGGTGCTGCCTCAGCGCTGGGGGCTGGACTAGATCTCGAGAGAGACCTTTCAGCCCTACAGCTCTAGAACTCTAAAAGATGACATCCTACTTAAAAACAGACAACTTTTTAGTTTTGTTAATTTATTTGGTGTGGCCAATTTGCACAAAGCCAGGCAGGCTGCTGGCATCTCAGATAAGAATACTCTGCGCTGCAATGAAATGCCTCCAGCAAGGACCCCCTCAATGCTCTCTCTTTCCTCAGAGAACTTGTGCTGGAGTGCCTTTCGCACCACTTGCCAACTAACAGCGTGAAATGCAGTGACAGAGGGAAGCGTCAGACAGCCGCCAGCACCGCATAGTTTCACGAAACCCTGGTGGAGTTAAAATATATATATATATATTCGCACCGTTCTAAAGAGACACAGACTCCAACTCCGGAAGGGTCCGCGCTGGGAGCGTAACAGGCACCGCAGCGCCCCACAACCCCACTGTCCGCGACCCGCCCTCCCTCAGCGCAGCTACCTTCAGCCCACACGGAGCCCGGGCGCACGGCGGGGGTCAGGGGCTGCAGCGCCCAATGCCGCGGGATCCAGGCCGCGAGCAGAGGCCGCCCCACCCCCGCAAATAGGAACTGAAAACGGAGAGTAGCGCGCCCCACGCGGAGCTGGGGAAGCCCCCGGGCCGCGCCCCTCACCCCGACTCCGCAGCTTAGAGACCCCCGGAAAGGCGGCCTCCCGCCCGAGTCCACACAGCCCACCACGCCCGGAAGCCAGGCCCCTCCCGCTCTCACCTACGCCGGGCTCACACGGGCGGGGCAGAGCCGGGCCGGGGGTGGGGTGGGTCTGGCTGGGACCCGGCGGCGGCGGAGGCGGCCCCAGAATAGCGAGTCGCACCGAGAAGCGCAGAACCTGCCGCCCCCACCGCACAAAGCCATTACATCATCTCAGCGCGCCGCGCCCTGACCTTTCCATTCTGACCCCTGACCCCGGGAGGGCGCTCTGGGCTCCAATCGCGCTCCGCCTTCCGGGGCACGGCCGGCGCCACCGCCGCGTCCCAATAGATGCGTCCGCCGAGCGGTGATGACGCGGGCGTGTGTTGATGTCTGAGAGGACGGTGGCTCGCGCTCCTTACTTCCTGTTTCCAAGCAGAGCCCGGGGCTGAGGGCACCGAAACCGGCCCCGCCAGCGGCCGGGCAGAGCTGCGTTCTCCCCTTCGGGGAGGCGGGAGGCGGGCGCTGGGTGGCCCGGGCGCCGCGGGGAAGATGAACTGGCTGTTCCCCCTGTCCAAGGGCGGCGGCTCCTCCTCGTCCCCCGCGGCCCCGCTCCCCGCCCTCACCAGCCTCCAGCAGCAGAAGCAGCGGCAGATCGAGTCCCTGCGCAGCGCCCATTCCGCGTGAGTGACCGGCGGGGTGGGCGGGAGTCACTAACGGTGGGGGGCGAATCACTCCGGAGCCTCCCCCGTTATTTCCCTCCCGGGCTGCCCTGCCTCTCTCCCCCCCCCTTCCCCCTCCGGCGGTACCTGCTTCCCTCCCCCCCTCCGGCGGTACCTGTCTTCCCCCCCGGAGCTGATTCTACTACGGGCTGCGTCTGCTTCTGTCTCCGCGAAGCCCCAGAGCAGCCCCCGCCCCAGTGTTACTCGGCGCCGCCCCGCGGGCTGGCGAGTCCGGCGGTGCAGAGAGCCGTTCTGTGACTGTTAGCCCTGCGAAGTCCACCTGGGCCACGAGAGGCAAGCGTGGGGTTCCTTCTCCTGCATCATCGCCAGGGATAGTGCTAGATTCTGTGGCAGACGTGCAGCCTCATCTCCTTCCTGCCTTTGCACATCTGTAAAGGATGGACCCTCCCTCCAATTAATCCTTAAGCGGTTCCGTCAACGATGCAGGGGACCAGCTGTGCCCTCCTTTATTTTGGCTGTTCATGACTAAAAAGTAACTAATTGAATGTTTCAGAGTAGCAGCCGTGTTAGTCTGTATCCGCAAAAAGAACAGGAGTTAGTCTCTAAGGTGCCACAAGTACTCCTGTTCTTTTAATTGAATGTTGTTGTTAATTTAGATGAGGTGGTGGTATCTGTTGCCTCTTCTCATATTGATGCAAAAACATAACAAAAGTGACTAGTTGTGACACTTATGAAAGCCGTAATGTGGAGGTAGTTGTACTAGCACATCTGTTTATAAAAGTATAATTTATTCTCTTAAACCTAAGCTGCATTAGTGTGGACATTTTTGTACAGATATGAATGCCTCCACACTGGTGGGTTTTGCCAGTGTAACTATCCTGGCAAAACCCTCCTACTGTAGACAAAGTCTTGCAGTGCAAAACTTAACGCTCAGTTTGTTCTCTTATCAAAGAGAAGATTGTGAGGCATCATGGTCCTGATGTATTAGTACCTCCACAGGTACCTGGAACTAAAGGGCTCTTCTGTTTAGTGGTGAAAGGTATAACAAGAATCAGTGTCTCAAAGTAAAAGTAGAACATATTCACAGTGAAAGTGAGCAACTCTTGAAATAAATTCCCAAGGGAAAGTGGTGGATGGGTTCAGATCAAGACTATATGCCTTTCTAGAAGATAAAATTTTGTCAAACACAAGTTATTTGGCCTCAACACAGGGGTAACCATGAAATTCCATGGCCTGTATTACAGAGGAGGTCAACCCCGATGGTCTAAGGGATCCTTTTAAGCTTAAAATCTATTAATTTTACACAGTTGTGGGATTTAGAATGCAATTGACAGCCCAAACCTCCAGATACAATTCTCTATAACAGTGGTTCTCAACCTGTTTATTACTGTGGGCTGCATATGCAGCCCATAAAGTGTTACCTGGGCTTCAGGTTGAGAACCATGGTACCCCCCACCTAGTCCCCCCCTCCCAAACCCCCATACCCAGCGCTCTCCTCCCAGGACCCCTCCACAGAGTGGGGCCAGGAGCAGAACACAGGGCAGGGATCTCAGACCCTGCTGCTGCGCAGGGCCAGGGCGCAGCCAGGACCCCAGACTCCGACCCTGCCGCTGTGCGGAGTCAGGGGTGGGGAGGAGCAGCCAGGACCCCTGAGCCTGATCCTGCCACTGCGTGGAGTCACGGGGGAGGCAGCTGGGACCCCACAGCCCAACCCTGCCTCTCTGCAATGCCGGGCGGGGAGCCCACAGCCCGATCCTTGGTGCGGGGCCGGGCAGCAGCTCGCAGCCTGGACCCCGACCTTGGTGCTGTGCTTGGAGCCCGCAGCCTTTCTCCCAGCCCCTCAGTGCCCCCGATATAGCTGGAGGGGCCATAGGGAGGAAGGAAAGTAGTATCCGGCTGAAGGCAGCAAATGGGGAGTGGAGAGGGAACAAAGAACAGTGCAAAGCCTGACACAGAAGGAGCAAAATTACAGAGATTTGAAGTGGTGAGAAGCTTAATTTCCATGTGATAGTAGATAGAGACCCATTATGGGGAGTTGCATAATTAAATTGACGGGCAGTGAAGATGAGTTTTTGGCTGCACTTTATATGGACTAAAGGCATGCCGTGCGTATGTTTCGGAGGCCAACAATGAGAATGTTGCAATTGTCAACTGTCAAACACAGTTTCAGAACATCTTTTACAATTACTTGTTTCATGATGAGATTCCACTTGATTAAATAGTGGCCCTTCAGTGAGTATCACTGCTCTATCCCCTAAAGAAGATCTTGGAGCGTGTGATTGTTTATCCCCCAAATTGCAGACTTTTCTATTAATATCTGTGCAGTTTCTACAGGAATGACTGTTTTGTCTTTAAACATTTCTTCATTATTTATAATCTGAACACTGAAGCACACAGTTCCTGTGCCTGAGAACCTGAAAGTGAAACTAACTAGAAACAGGTCAGAGTGACTAATCATCTTTTGTTATTGCACTACCACCACTATAATGTAAATTGAATAACCTTCTTTTATTAGCAAACAAGATACTTTTAGCAACACGAGTAAGGCATTTTGTTTTAAATATGACTTCCAGTTTGAAAGTGTCTTTTATATATATGTGTATTTCACTTTCCCCTGTTAATCTGTCAAAAATGACATGCTATGGGTTTATCGTACTAGATTAAATTTTAATAACTCTTAAAATAGACTGTAACACAGCTGTGCAAGAATGACTCTTTCTATAGCTAGCTCACGTAGCTCTTGTATAACGCTTCAACTACAGATAAAATGTGCTATGTAAAATTCATCTATTATGCCAAAGCCATAGCACATCACTTTTGAAAGGCTAATAGGAAAAGTTTCAGTGAATTGATGAAGTGGGTATTTAATTTATCATAAACTAGGACAAGAAGTTCACACTCTTCTTAGGATATGTCTACACTGCGAAGTTGTCGACAAAACTTTTGTCTTTCATGGGTACTTTAAAAAGCCCCCCCGCAAAAGACAAAAGTTTTGCCGACGCAGCGCTCTCCTGCCGACAAAGCTAATACCACTCACAGGACTGGAAATATTTTGTTGGCAAAAGTGCCGACAAAGAGCGTTTGCACACACTGACTTTTAGCGACAAGGTTGTGTCGACACAGCCTTGTCATTAAAAGCTACATGGTGTAGACAAGCCATTAGTCTTGTTGTTTCAGTCTGCCTGGCTACACACTGAAACAAAGGCAACCAGGAATCTGTTCCTAGTATGAAGATTATCTTTGCAATTAGAAGGATTAATTACGTTTTGGGGAAATGGAGATGACATTAAATTTACAAAGCCTGGATTTTTCTAGTGCCTTTATGTACACTGCCGGCAGTCATGCGTCTTAAAAATTCACAACCGTCCTTCTCTTTTAAAATTTATCTAGGTCAGCATTCTGTGAAGATGTTAAGTAATTGCAACAATTTGTTTTCATTCATTTTTAACAAGTACAGTAGAAAAACAAATCAAAGTAATGTCTGTAAGCTTGTGAATGTTGTACTTATTATTAATTGGACTCTAACAATTTTTTCCTTTATAGCATTGCCGAAATACAGAAAGATGTGGAATATCGGTTGCCATTCACCGTAAACAACCTGACAATTAATATTAACGTGTGAGTAGCGCAAGATCTCCTTAAACACAACTTTAGGAACTTAAAATCTTGCCTTGTAAATAGTAACAATAATAAAACTTAAGGCCCCATTCCTGCAAACGCTTATAGATGTGCTTATCTTTACTGTACTAGTAAATGCTCAAAGTTAAGCACATGTCATATTTTCAGGCTCAGTTCCAAAGCAAGCCTACATTTTTTCAGCAAGAAGCTAAGTCACATAAAATGGCAAGCAGTTTCTAAAGTTTGAATTGAATTACTAATAGAAACTTTTCTTTAATTCTCTTTATTCTCTGTACTACAACATCAGTCATACAAGATCATTATTTCATTCATATTTTCTACTGTAAATTGAGTTTTTTACAGTGTTTCCTCTGAATTTGCATGCTATGGTCTCTGGCACCCTAGGCTGTTCTAGTTGCACATTTTTACTGCTTTAGTCTAGCGCATTTGCTCTGGTGCCTGGTCACAGAGCCTAATTCTCCTGTGGTTCCCAGGGCATCGCCCTTTTCTCTCCAAGGGCTTGTCTACATGGGACATTAGTGGCAAGCCAGGGTGTGCATCTGTGGCACACTAACTTGCCACATGGTAATGTCCTGTGTAGACCCTGTTCCAGTGCACTAAAAGTTCCATAGTGTACTTTCACATGCTGCTGTTTGAAACAGGAGTATGTATAAGTGCATTTCCAAACTTTTAGTGCATTGGAGGGTTCACAGTGCAAGCTGTAGATTCACACCCTGGCTTGCTGCAGTGTGTCTCCTGTTGTAAGCAAGCCCGAAGTTTGTATATCGCA
The DNA here is from genome assembly GCF_028017835.1 of Emys orbicularis. Taxonomy (NCBI): domain Eukaryota; kingdom Metazoa; phylum Chordata; order Testudines; family Emydidae; genus Emys; species Emys orbicularis. Next base: position 88,389,874 of record NC_088687.1, on the reverse strand, counting down.
AAACACCATGGAGGTATTTAAGCCTATTTAGCAGCACTTGAGAGTACAATCTGCTCTCTCCTTTTCTGAGTCCAATTGCCCTCCTCAGTACCATTTAACATTCTGATTAACATTCTCTTCCTTTTATTGAAGAGACATCATGCAGTTTTTTTTCTGCTATTTAAACTGATCTGATCCCAGAAAAGAAATATTCAAAGAGGTCACCATTCATATTACTGACTCTTTTTTCCCCACAAATGTAATAACGTATATCTGAAGTAAAAATCCCTCTTATGCACCTCTCTCTGTCTCCATAGCTTTTCCTGTTAGGAAGTAGAAGTATCTGATATTTTTTCTTAATGCAACACATTTCTAATAAGACAAGCTTATCACAGACAGTTAAAAATGCCAATAATAATAAAGTATTTTTGTGTTTGCAGCTTGCTTCCTCCTCAGTTTCCTCAAGAAAAACCGGTGATCAGTGTTTTCCCGCCAATAAGACATCACTTAATGGACAAACAAGGAGTGTATGTGGCATGTCCATTAATAAGCAATGTATGTATAATTTCCCTAACGGTTATATAACAGATTTCATATATGTAGCACTCTGACTTCTCTAGTACATCTGACAACAAATTTCTAGGAATACAAAACTTAATCTATATGTGCTTTGTGTAAAAACAAAGAAACACACAGTATTCCTTACTAATCATTCAGAACAACTTCTGTTGCACTACTGTAAGCTTCAGTGACTTGGACGGTTACTGTAGGGTTTCTTAAATATGGATAGCACCATGTGTTGTGACTTAAGTCTGATTTGCAAAGATGTCTTCCTGCTTTGTTGTGAAATTGTTGTAATCTAAAATTAGATTACTTTGCAATTTACTGATGCATGCAACACTAAGCAGGTCTTAAAGATGTTAGCTATCCCAAATAACACATCTTTCATTTGTTTTCTCTGCCAGACCAGGTATATATCGGAGTTGTTTTACTACAGTTCATTTAGTGGAAAATTCTTTCTAGGAAATTCCCAGTCATTTTTGGATACTTTGAAATAACAGAGCCAATTTTGTAGTTTTGACTCTTTGAATGGCTTTTTATTTCAGATTGTGTTAACCTATTGAGCTTTCAGATGATCATTAGGTCTGTTTAGTCATCTTTCTATCAAACGATTTCATATATAGATAACCCATATCTGATAATGGAACATATACATAGATTTCCAGCACCCACTCACAGCTCAGGAGACTTCAACTCTTAAAGAAATGACTTATTAAAAACCCTAAGGGCTTGTTTACACACATTTTGAGTTACCACATTAGCTATCTGTTTCTGTACTGTTACACAACCTTCTAATGTGGATGCAATTATACATGAGTTATAACTCATGTTTAGGCATATTCATATGATATTGCTGTAACGATGCAGCCTCTGGCGGGGGACAACTGAGAGTATCAATTCAGGACAAATTGCTTAGAACAGGGCAGTTACAGCCCAAGGCGGGGTTTCCTTTACTATTAAGGCACACCAAACCAGCCAAACAGAGAGGACTTCGGTCTCACTCCACTGGCTAACCATAAGTCATACAAGCAATTCCCTTAGACACTCCAGTTTCCCATTATCACCACCAGTGCCACTCGTTATGAGGACGAATGGTTATGAAAACCAATACCTCAGTAAAAGAAAAAAGGTTCTCCCGCTCCCAGAGGACCAAGCCCCAGATCCAGATCAATATATAAGTCAGATCTTACCCACAAATCACGCTGTTGCCAATTCTTTAGAATCTAAAATCTAAAGGTTTATTCATAAAAGAAAGGAATATAGATGAGTTAAAATTGGTTAAATTGAATCAATTACATACAGTAATGGCAAAGTTCTTGGTTCAGGCTTGTAGCAGTGATGGAATAAACTGCAGGTTCAAATCAAGTCTCTGGAGTACATCCACAGCTGGGATGGGTCATTCAGTTCTTTGTTCAGAGCTTCAGTGTAGCAAAGTTCCTCCAGAGGTAAGAAGCAGCATTGAAGACAAGATGGAGGATTTGCAGCTGCTTTTTATAGTCTCTTGCCACGTGGCCTGTGCTTCCTTTGTTCCAAAAACAAACTACCCAGCGCATGGCATGGAAAAACCTTAGAGTTCTGTCCATAGGCATGTCCCTGCATGCCTTGCTGAGTTACAAGGTGTATCTGCCTTCTCTCAATGGGTCAGTTGTATAGCTGATTGTCCTTAATGGGCCATCAAGCAGGCTAGGCAGTGCTGATGCCAAATTGTCTGGGTGTCACCCAGAAGCATAGCACAAGTTTGAAATACAGACAGTATAGAGCCAATACTTATAACTTTAAATACAAAAATGATACATGCCTACAGATAGCAGAATCATAACCAGCAAATCATAACCTTGTCATAGACACCTTACTTAACCTCCTTTGTACAAGATTTGGTGCCACTATATGACCTTGGTTGCAAAAATTATCTATACTGTCACAGTTTATGTCAGCAACATCACAATTGCATTCAAAAGAAATCATGCACTTCTTTTTTGTTGAGCTTCTTTGGTACTTTAGGAGTGCTAAATATAATATAGATTTTGTTCTCTACCAGTTCACAATGCACTCTGACCTTGGAAAAATTATTCAGAGCTTACTGGATGAGTTTTGGAAGAATCCTCCAGTTTTGGCTCCTAGCTCAACATCATTTCCATAGTAAGTATACATAAAGGTAAAATTGAGAGATCAGACCATTTTCAAGTGTATGCAAAACCTGGACAAGTAATTTCCAGATTCACCTTTAGATTTTCTTAGGAAATGTATGAATGTAACTGTATGTCAAGGAACAAGCTGGAAATAATTAGTATGTAAATTAGTTGGAGGAGAGGCAAAAAGTTCAAAAAATGGTTTTGTTTCAGACTGGAAATGTATAATTCAGCCAATTGATAGGCATGGATCTGTCCACTTAGGGTCAATTTTAAAATGATAAATCTAGTTGGCTTTCCTGTATTAGCATGTTAATTTGACTTTAGTGCTTTTATGTTTCTGAAGATTAATGAATGTGTATCAATAGCAAAACAAGCACTTCAGGCAATGATTCCTGTAAGCAGTTGTTTGTTCCTGGATGCCCTGCTGATGACCTCAGGATCTGAAACTCCCAAACTTTAATTCATTTGAGAATCTGTCAAATAGATAATTAGATTAAAATATGCACAGCAGGCCCTAGACACTATAGCCTTGTCCATACTTCTTGATCACTGACAAGCAATGTCATATGCAATTTTGAATTTAAAAAAGTTAATCACTTCAGAAACTGCTTAAAAGCTTTATCTGTTGCTGATGCGCTTAAGTTTTGTAGGGTGAACAAACCCTAATAGACATTTCAACTCAGGTTTTTTTAAGGGCTTCTTAGTGGAAACCAGGTTTAAATTGATGTTTTCGCAAACTTCTGAGAAGCATAAAACTTGAGTTCACATTTGCAATTGGCTCTACATCAAATCTGAGAGCATATAACTTTGTTTTTCAACTCTTTACCGGGATAGAGAGAGAATTGAACTTACTTCATTATGAAAAACTTTCTAAGTATTATTGTATAAATAGCAACATACGGTAAAGTATCTCTCGCAGAATTATCATTTTTATTATTCTCACTTTTATTATTACTTTTGAGATAATAAATACTTGTGTACTACTTCAAAAGCTCAACAACCGAGTACCTTGCATGTGTGCTAGTAATTTCAGATGTATTATTAAAATATCATAAATGAACAGTAAACAATTAGTTGCTGATGGTAAATTTTTTTTTTAGTCTTTACAGTAAACCAGCTGGAATGCCTCCTTATACTCCTCAGGGTTTTCCGTTTCTTCCTCCATACCCCTCACAAGAAACAAATAGATCTATAGCTTCTGTGCCAGTTGCTGAATCAGGTTACACTACAGACAAACCCGCTGCTCCATCCTATGGCTTGATCACAGACCTGCCATTACCTGTTCCAACAACAGAAGCACTATTACAGGTTTGTATGTGTAGTGAGATTTATCATTTAAGCAGTTAACACCTACATCCCTCAGAGCTAGTCCAGACATTGAATATAAATCCTTCTCAGGGCAGATGTGTGCTGAGGCAACCATTCTCGCTATGGCAAGGGCTTTTTAGATGGGATTAGAAGCAAAAGAAAGAAATTACTATTCAAAGTTTAAATAATGCTTTTAAACTTCTGTTCAGGTGGGCCAGAATGGCTTCACTTACAAGATGCCTGATGTTCCTGATGCATTTCCAGAGCTCTCAGAATTAAGGTAAGATCTTGGAGAGAGAAGTAGTTACTTTGTGGTAATGCATATGACAATTACTGCTTGAACTGGAAAAGATTTTTTTATCTTGTTGCTAGATAACCACCAAAAAGTTTCATTAGGAGAAAACAGTACTCATATTTACCATGACTTCCTCAATTTCTGTAGGTTGCTACATATCTTTTATTAACTCAGTTTTTTTTCTTGCTCAGGATTTTTTAATGGAAAATATATTGGGAACTATAGGTAAATGCTGTCTTACATTACTCTGACAAACTATAAAAGAGTCTCTTGCTGTGTCCTTCAAACTGTTTTCCTGTGCATCACCAGGCACCCAATAAGTGTAACATCTGGAGAAAGAATGAGTCACAAAAAAAGGCAGGAAGGCATATCCTGTATTAAGGCAGCCTACAGCAGTCCCCCATAGAAAAGACTTCCACTTTTGTGAATATTTATAACTTACGTTGTAAATACTTGCTGTTACAATAAACATTTATCCATACTGCATAGATACTCACAGACACTTCCACTTGACTGACTGACTGTTATTTTAAGCTGTGGCAAGGCATTAACAGTTAGCCTTCACTGGAGAATTTCCTTCAGGCTTTTAAAACAGCCTCCCAAGCCAGATATATCTGTCTGAAAGAAATGGACTCCTCAATTAAATTAGTCTCAGGCAATGGATTTGCTCACCTTCTGATGTCCTACTCTTAACCCCTGTTGTAATAGTTGACTAAACCAAAAACTCTTTCTTGTAGAATGCAAATCAATTGACCTTTCCTATGCATTTCCAGTTTTGGCAGGATGAACAACAGATTCTGAGGGTCTCTGGAAACAGAGAATTCCTTCTTAAGGGTGTGTCAAAAGTTATGCAGGCTGTCAACAAGCAGTTTATATATGAGGCTTGTAAGCACTAGTAGCATATGTTTATATATAGCAAAGAGGGTTCGTTTTGTTTTTTCTTATTTTTAAGAAACATTACCAGCAAGTCTGAGCCTTCCAAGATGACTAAAGAGAAATGTGGACTCAATGAATCCGCTCCTAAACTTTTCCATAGGACTCCAGAATTTGCCAACAATATTATGTTTCTAGTCTAATTTCTCAAATTGTGTTGCATCAGAACTAGATAACACATTCAGGAGCACAGTAAGGAAGTAAAGATTAAAACTAAAGGCACTAATACACCACCTTTCTAAGCCTGTCCACTGCAGATGGTAGAGTCCAGTGCAAGAAAATATAAAACAACATGGCTTCTTTGCTGGAGGAAAAGAAATCCCAAATAAGTTGCTAGGTTTCATTTTTGATTGGCCTTTTGCTGTATATCCTTTTCTCTTTTTAATCCAGTATACCACAGCTGACAGATATGAATGAGCAAGAGGATATTTTGCTGGAACAGTTTGTGAATCTGCCCCAGCTGAAGCAAATCATAATGGATAAAGATGACTTAGTGAAAAGCATTGAAGAGTTAGCAAGTAAGACTTCAACATATTTATAACTATGGGTGTGTTTTCAGAACCGTAGTCTCTTAAAATTAAACAGCTTATTTATTTTACAGAAAAAAATTTACTGTTGGAACCCAGTCTAGAGGCGAAAAGGCAAACAGTGCTGGATAAAGTAAGTGAATAAAAATAAATTTTCTGGAAAAGAAATAGCTGAAATGTTCGTTGTTTTTAAGAAATATTTTTCCCCCCCTAGTATGAACAGCTTACTCAGATGAAAGCCACCTTTGAGAAGAAGATGCAAAGGCAGCATGAGCTTAGTGAGGTATAACTTTTTTATTTTCATGTTGTCTTTTGAATAACATTCTACAAATTATGGACAAAAGTATAATAAAAATTTTAAAGAATATTCTTCTGGCCAGATTCTGCTTTTATGTTAGTGTGCATGGCTCCCATGATTTGAGTAAAGTGGAGCTATGTAATATTTCTGTGACAGTCAGTTCTTAGGTGTAAAGTTAGCTTAAAAACAAAACAGAAGGTGGTAGTACAACCAAGATTCTATTTCACATTCAGTGGTACAGTAGCAAAAAAATCTGTCAGATGCTGAGTGATGGTGCCATTAGAATTGTTCCTGACAAATTTGGTCAATGGCAGGTATTGGGGAGAGAGATTGACCAAAAAAAAAATTCATTAACTAAGCCAGTTAGCAAGATGATTTAATCAAACTCTTCGTTGTGATGGGAGGAGTTGTAACAGACTAGGTGATAAAATCAAGAACACAGTTAAAACCTAGCTAAGAGTTCTAGACCAGGCACTATAAACTTACCTCAGGGGAAAGAACACCAGGGCCGAAGTCCAGCTTAGATCTCCACATAATATGTATAAAAGTACCAACTATAAGTAAGTCATTCTCACTTAATATCAGTATCACAGTTTAACAAGACTTGACTATTTTCAAGTGCAGCTAAAGTGTGTTATAAAAATAGAGATGTGGCCAGCGTAATTGGCTTTGAGCCTAGCTGGATAAAGAAAATACCAGTATGTTCAGCTTAAATTTCCCTTTGTCTTGATGCATTCAGTTGTTTTGTTTCACATAGATACCAATTTACAGATGCAAGCATGTTGCTGGGACTAGGAGAATAAACTAGTTTTTTGAACAGGATTCCTCCTAGAAAAAGTAAACTAAATTATTCAGTCAGTTGTATTCCAAAGGTATCTGAAAGCCATGATTATAAAGATTTTGTACTTTCACCTGGCTCCACTTACTCGGGTTCATGACCAGTCCTTAAGTTTCTGGCGTGAACTTCAAGTGTGAAGCCTATTGATTACTTTTTATATTTTGCTTTAGAGCATCTTTTAATAATGACTTCTAGAAACAGTGATCTCAAAGGCCTTGGGGACCCTGCAGTCAGATCTGTGAGGGTGGGCTTTAACAACCACACACAGCATCACTGAAATCAGTTGAGCTCTGCACAGGTGTAAGGGTAAGTCAGCCCAAATCAGTTACTCTGCCAAATGTCGTCTTCATTCTGTATTCCCGTCTAGATTTTTTTTATCAATTTAAACATTCACTGATTCCTGTAGGTGGCAAATTTCTAAGTTGCTTAGCAGTCTTAATTTTAAGATACTACAGTAATGTTCTCTCCCACACCCGTTAAGCTGTTTTCATGCATTCCTTAATCTACCTTGTATAAAATAAACATGGTTTTCAATGATCATTTAACATTAGCAGGAAACTTTTTTTCCTCAGAGTTGCAGTTCCAGTGCTTTGCAGGCCAGACTAAAAGTAGCTGCTCATGAAGCCGAAGAGGAGTCTGACACTATTGCAGAAGATTTCTTGGAAGGAAAAATGGAAATAGATGACTTTCTTAGTAGCTTCATGGAAAAGAGAACTGTATGTAATATACTCTCAAGCTGAAATTAATTGTACAAGTGGGGTATATGAAACCAGTATTTATCACTTTTAAGAGTGGAGCAATTCTGTGATTCAGAATGCTGGATTCTGTGACCTGCTGCACACTTCTTAAAAGTCTTAACTAATTATTCTGATTCTTCCAAGATGGCAACATATCTTATATAGCTTGTCAGTAACCTTAGAAATGGTTTGTAGTTTTGTAAATTCACTCTCACGTACTTGAACTCTAGCTTATTCTTGTATGTGCCTTCTATATACTCCTTTTTATTATGCCCAGTTCCCCTAATCTTAGAAGGTGCTTTGTGACAGAGCCTTGCATCTCCTGTGGTTTTGCCACACTCCGATAGCAGTGACCCTTTAACTTACTTTGCTCTGTGTATATATATATATATTTGGTGCTAAACTGTAAAGGGGGAGGGCGCACTGATTTTTTTTTTTTTGTCAATGAGACATAATGTCATTGTTACAAGGTGGACAGAAATGCGTATGCGTGATGAAATGTAACCTTCCATCCCATTTTTTGAGCAAGAGCAATGAGATGTATCTTTGAGTGAGCCAGGTAATACTTAGTCCTGACTCAGTGCAGGGGTCTGGACTAGATGATCTATTTAGGTCCCTTCTAGTACTACATTTCTGTGATTTCTCCCACGTATAGTATTGTCCTCCCATTCTTGCACAGAAATAAGGAAGAAAACCAGTTGGGCAGTTTTAAGAGGGGGACGGAAGAGACAGGATATCTAGAATAATCTGCTATGTTAAGAGTCTCAACCTCATAACTTTTAAAGTTCGTTAACCCTTTAAGGATGAAATAATAGAGAATAATTAAAATTGATAGTCTTAAAATATGGTTCATGATCACTGCACCTGCTCTTGGTCTCTGTTCTTGTTTCCTGCAGATAAATCATAGTAAAGTCATCTAATGATACTGTAAATATTTTCCTAATTACTTTTCTACATAAGCAACTGCTTCAGAAGTGTTCTTGCAAATATGAGTGAATTTTGGTGGAATTGCTGGTAGGGAAGTGGTCCACAGGTCAGTCTGTCTTTTAAGATTCCATGAAATAGGCAACTTTTGAACTAAAAAAGAAAGAAATAGGGATTGGGTGTGTAGAATACAAAAATGAAACATAGCAGGTTATTCTTTTCAGAGCTAACTGGTCCACTTTTTGTGTTTTAGATTTGCCACTGTAGACGAGCCAAAGAGGAGAAACTTCAACAGGCAATAACAATGCACAGCCAATTTCATGCTCCACTATAGGTAAACTGCTACATGAAGGCAAACTCCCACACACTTTGCATTACCTTCATAGCACTTACTCTATATTTACTAACTGCAAACTGTCATGTTAACATTATTAGTATTTCCCATAACGTTTCTTGATGTAGATGAATTTCAAGTCAAAATTCCTTGTTTGTCTGTTTCTATACAAAGGAAGGAAATAGTTGGTATTTTCAAAAAGTGTGGGTTGGGGAGAACATCTACTTCCTGACATACGTATCTGTAACTGGAGGGAGGGAAGGAGCTGCAAAATAGCTTTTTAGGAGGTTAAACTGTCTAATTATAGAAATTTTTGTCTTCATAGACTTTCCTGCAAACTAGACCTGCCAAGAGAAGAGTGAACAAACCCAACAAAGCACATTTTCTAACACCTATTTGCAAATAAGCATTTCATCATAAATGGTTGTATTTATAGAACAGATTGTATACAGTGCTGGGACTGTTTTGTACAAATTAGAATGACTCTTTATATTCTCATTGGATTCAAGAAATCCTTCTATTGCAATCTTTGCACTAATATTTCTTGTATTTATTGTTGATAGTCCTTACCATATTTAAGTTCCTGCTGCTATCCTGCCATTCTTTAGAGATTAAATATCTAAACATGTAACTTTGGCTAGCTTTGTACATTTTATAAAACATAATTCATACCTTTTTGTATTTTGAATTTGAAACATTTGCTTGGGTTACTTTATGAAGACTCTTGAGGATGGTGAACTTTGTGGGGAGGAGATTGGTAACGCTTTTTATAATTGTCAGTGAAATATCAGACTTCCCTTCCTTGATGCCAAAAATCAACACCAGTTTATTTTTATTTCAAATAATAGCAAATTAAATGTTGCCTGCATCTTGTTGAATAAGTAGAATCAGTTTAAGGAACGGATGCTTTGGAAAAATATTATACCAGCAGTCTGTAAATATACTATCTATTATACTAAGAGTACAAATGGACTCTTCATTCTGAAGTGACAAGGCACCCACCACTGTAACTAGCTACAGAGCTTTCAGCCAGACATCATCTTTCATTTTAAGCAAAACCAAAGGAATTTGTTGTTGCACAACATAAAAAAAAATCAGGCCACCTTTTTACATAGTTTTGGTGGTGTTTAGTGTCTTTCATCTGTGGAACTCAACGCACTTTACAAGCTTTAATTTAATTCTCAATTCCCTTGTGAGGTGGTAGTTACCTGGATTTAATATACAAGGAAACTGACTTTTCAGTGGCTGTGCAGTGAGTCATGGTAAGGGCCATGAATAGAACGCTTATCTGGTGATTTCTAGATCTTTGACCTTTGATCACTAGACCTGTTTGTCAGGTGCGCTTCCTTTTAGGGGAGGGGATATATATTTAATATGCATGAACTGCAAATTACAAACAAAGGCCCCATAATGTTCTACAGGTGAAAAATGCAACCCTAAGTACTTTTTTTTTTTTTTTTAATGTTCTAGTCTGTCTTGCCACTGAATTGAGTCATGAAGTGAAAATACAGATTCTAGAGAAATAGATACATTTGCTACATCCTGAATTTTGGGATAGATTTAGTTACTGCAATTCTCTGTTTTATTTCTATCATAGTTGTAACTTTCTTCAGGAATCTTGATATTGTTCTCTCTCTTCCCCACACCTCTTCTGAAAAGGTGAAGAGAAGCAGGGTGGAAATGCATTAGACTTTCTGAAAAGAGAACTTTTTTCATGATCTTGTGTCTGCAGCTACACTACTTAATCCTGTCAAATCTGACAAGCTAAACAGGGTTAGACCAGGTCAGTATTTAAAGGTTTCCTACCAGTAGGTGTCACTCTAACCTCTAAGTCAGTACTGAATTGAATGCTTCCAGCATTGTGTTAATATAGCCACTGTGTTCCTGGAAATGCTGGGGTTTTTTGGGCTTGAGGTAAAACTTAAATCTGACTCTTTGTAGTCAGTAAAGATCCATTAGCACTTCTTACAAGTGTAGGAATATTAACCCATATATGCTGCCCAAATTTCAAATGGGGTAATATTCTTTTTACCTAAATTACATTGATGGGTGCTTTTTAAATTCATATAGTTACCTGGCAGTTTTATTTAGGAAAACTTATTCTCTGTGCTCTGTACTGTGGTGTGCTGTTTTAAACAGCTGCTAATATGGTGGTGGGCAAAGTGATCCCTGAGCATAGTTTCAGTTTGTAAACCAGATAGAGATCTTACAGGATGAGAGGTACTAGGCAAGTAAGAGACTATATGATGATTATATTCCTTGTACCAATTAAAGCATTACCCTTAAAGATGACTTGTACATTTTAATCCTCAAAAAACATTTGAACATTAAAATGTACAGCTGGGAGAAGTTTTGCCTCAAATACTTTTTGCTGAAAAATGCAGATTTGGATCAGCTAAAACAATTGGTGAATTTGGATTGGTCAGTTGGGAAGGGGCACCCATCAGAGATGTTGAAACAGTTCACTTCAGCATTTTTGAAAGTTAAATGATTCAACTTTTGTTTAAGAAAAATATTTTTGAATTTCCCTCAATTTTATTTTTAAAAACCCTCAATCTAAACTTAAATGTTTTAGATTGACACTCTACTTTTTTTTATATTAGTTCGCCGATAATTTCAAAACATTTTTGTTTCAGGCTGACCTGAAACTTTTTATTTTATTTTATTTTTTGCACCTGCACCAAATATTACGTTCTTTTGTAGCCCTCAGAGTATGTTCTACACACTGATTAATGAAAGTATGTGGGTGTGGCTTTCAAAACAATAAGTAGCTCACAATTTCCCTCTTCCCTTCCCTTATAGTGCATGTACATTAAGTAGATTTACCGCAACTCCACTCTGAAATAGCTGGAGTTGAGAGTGCTGGAACATGGAGGCTGCTGTTGGGCCTATGGAAAGTCTGTTTTCTATAATATTGCATGTTCTAGGCCTAATGAAACTTTAGGAAATGCGTAATACAGTATTAGAGAAGACAGACAGACTAATGCCTGTTGACAGCCTGCACTGCATAGCCTCACACTTCGTGCCAAAGTGTATACAGATGTGTTACACCAAGTGAAAAATGGTGATATTCAGTAAATATTCAGTTCAGTAATTTGCAAAATAGGAACAGAGGACCTAATTTGTCATCAGTATTCCTCTACTTCAGTTGGTTACTTCTGTACTGCAGTAACTGATTTAATTTCTCTGTTTGCTGCTGTTTAATGGTAATTACCTTATATTAACTTCTATCTCAGTAGTAACATTTTTTGTATTTAATGTAAATTTCTATCCTTCTCCTTTGGATCAACTGACAGCTGACATGCAGAGCTGAATTCTCTGTGTAGGGGTCATAATACTTCATATATTGAAAAGATTTCTTCCACCTGCAGTATAAAGCAGCGAAGTCAAATACGTTCCTTTGGGAATGTCTCGTATACAACAATAGCTGGCTGACAAGATCTCCCACTGGGATTACACACTCTTGAAAGGGGCCATTTTAACATCTGCCATATACTTCCCAATCTGTTTCACATTCTTTTATTCTAAAGTGAGGTTGATAACTATCAAATTTCAACTCTATCCACCAGCACTATGAGCAACAGACTTTATTAAATATAAGCAGATTGTAAGTTACTAGCTGGGTCAGTTGCATAACCATTTTATAAACAGGTTTGGAATTAATCACATGGTTTTTTGCTCTTCAGATGCTCCTATAGCTGTACCACTTTGGACCTTGGCCAAATACAGGTTAGAAACAGTCAGGGCAAGCCACGGTTTCTTACCAGTCTTCATTACTGCTTCCTTTTAAAGACCTAGGAATATGTCCCTTGAGGCTCAAAAGTAAGTCTGACTATAAACCTTGGGGGAGAAAGTTTAAGGTAGTTGTGTATATGTACCTGACTGACTAGTGTACATTGTAATATGTGAAACTCTATAAATAAAGCTTTTTAAAATAATCAATCTGATAGTCCTTTACCTACCATGTGGATACCATGTACTCTGACTGCAGGACCTCTTAGTGAAATTGGAACCATTTATCATGTTTCTTAATTGCTATTAGTTGTAATATAGTCAGTGCTGGACAGGCTGTTTTGTATCCCTGTGGCTGGTGCTCAGATAATGGCACTGGGAAGCTTCTCCCACACAACCAGTGAATGTGGAAGCCAGCCTGATACTGGGATAAATACTCACTCAGGGCCAACATGCCCAGCCCTCTGTACTGAATTACTCTGTCCCTCTTAAGTCTCTGGACACCATCAACTCCCCGTGCTTCCTTCAGAAACTAGTTTCAGCTGAGGATTGGCTAGTACTATGGTGTTAATCAATGGTCAAAATTATTGGCTTTCACAGCTGTCTTTATCGTCCTTGTAAATGACACATCTGACCTGCCTTTAAAGATCAAGACAATTTATAGCTTTTGTCCTTTGTTAAAGAAGTTAAGATGCATCATATAGCCCTCTGTATGTGTCTGTGGAAACTACAGTGCATTCAGCAGCTAATGAAAGTTGAGTAAATGAAGGCGACAAATACTGCCAGCTACTAGAAAGAAAAAACGTATCTGGGCTCCATCCTCATAAGTGCTGAATAAACAAATGCCTCATTGGATTTTCCTCCAGTGTACATCCTTTGTATCTTAAACAAAAAAACCTGAAGCTCTGCTTGGAGAAGATCTCCAAGTGGAGATTAAGGATAATCTAGGCATGGCACAATGTCTAAACGAATATTTTGCATCGGTCTTTAATGAGGCTAATGAAGGGTTTAGGAATAGAGGCAGCGAAACGGAGGGGAATAAAGGAGGGGGGGTTGACATTACAGTATCCGAGGTAGAAGCCAAACTCGAACAGCTTAACGGGACTAAATCAGGCGGACCGGATGATCTTCATCCGAGAATACTAAAGGAACTGGCGTGAGAAATTGCAAGCCCGTTAGCGATAATTTTTAATGAATCTGTAAACTTGGGGGTGGTACCGTTGGACTGGAGAATAGCTAATGTGGTTCCTATTTTCAAGAAGGGGGGAAAAAGTGACCCGGGTAACTACAGGTCTGTTAGTTTAACATCTGTAATATGCAAGGTCTTGGAAAAAATTTTGAAGGAGAAAGTGGTTAAGGACCTTGAGGTCAATGGCAATTGGGACAAATTACAACATGGTTTTACGAAAGGCAGATCGTGCCAAACCAACCTGATCTCCTTCTTTGAGAAAGTAACAGATTTTTTAGATAAAGGAAATGCGGTGGATCTAATATACCTCGATTTCACTAAAGCGTTTGATACGGTACCGCATGAGGAATTATTGGTTAAATTGGAAAAGATGGGGATCGATATGAAAATCCAGAGGTGGATAAAGAACTGGTTAAAGGGGAGACTGCAGCGGGTCGTACTGAAAGGTGAACTGTCAGGTTGGAGGGAGGTTACCAGTGGAGTTCCTCAAGGTTCGGTTTTGGGTCCGATTTTATTTAATCTATTTATTACTGACCTCGGAACCAAATGCAGAAGTGGGCTGATAAAGTTTGCGGATGACACAAAGTTGGGAGGTATTGCCAATTCGGAGAAGGATCGGGATATCCTGCAGGGAGACTTGGATGACCTTGTAAACTGGAGTAATAGTAATAGGATGAAATTTAATAGTGAGAAGTGTAAGGTGATGCATTTAGGGATGACTAACAAGAATTTTAGTTATAAGCTGGGGACGCATCGGTTGGAAGTGACGGAGGAGGAGAAGGACCTCGGAGTCCTGGTTGATCGCAGGATGACTATGAGTCGGCAATGTGACGTGGCCGTGAAAAAAGCTAATACGGTCTTGGGATGCATTAGGCGAGGTATTTCTAGTAGGGATAAGGAGGTGTTGCTTCCGTTATACAAGGCACTGGTGAGACCTCATTTGGAGTACTGTTTGCAGTTCTTGTCTCCCATGTTTAAAAAGGATGAACTCAAACTGGAACGGGTACAGAGAAGGATGATCAGGATAGGAATGGAAAACCTGTCGTATGAAAGGAGACTCGAGGAGCTCGGTTTGTTTACCCTAACCAAAAGGAGGCTGAGGGGGGATATGATTGCTCTCTTTAAATATATCAGAGGGATAAATACCAGGGAGGGAGAGGAATTATTTCAGCTTAGTACTAATGTGGACACGAGAACAAATGGATATAAACTGGCCGTCGGGAAGTTTAGGCTTGAAATTAGACGACGGTTTCTAACCGTCAGAGGGGTGAAGTTCTGGAATAGCCTTCCGAGGGAAACAGTGGGGGCGAAAGACCTCTCTGGCTTTAAGATTAAGCTTGATAAGTTTATGGAGGGGATGGTTTGATGGGATAACGTGATTTTAGTCAATAAGTCAATAACATGCCATCGCTGGTAATTAGTATCAATGGTCAATGTGGGTCTGGCTGGAGAATCTTGCCCGCATGCTCGGGCTTCTGCTGATCGCCATATTTGGGGTCGGGAAGGAATTTTCCTCCAGGGTAGATTGGCAGAGGCCCTGGAGGTTTTTCGCCTTCCTCCGCAGCATGGGTTAGGGGTCGCTTGCTGGAGGATTCTCAGCGACTTGAAGTCTTTAAATCATGATTTGGGGACTTCAACAGCTGACTCAAGGGAGAGAGTTATTCCAGGAGTGGGTGGGTCAGATTTTGTGGCCTGCATCATGCGGGAGGTCAGACTAGATGATCATAATGGTCCCTTCTGACCTTAAAGTCTATGAGTCTATATTAGAGTTGATCTGACATCTTTTCTTCTGCTGGCAACTTAGCAACATTTAGTTTAAAATTGAATTGCTTATCTTTTGTTGTATATACCCCATCTCTGGTTATGTCTTCATGGCAACCTACGTCATCAGCACCCAGGCTAGCCACGTGTGAGTGGCCACACCCAAGTTACTGGGTCCACATTAGTACTACACTCACCCATGGAATGTGCCAGAACTCCTGGGGATATAGCGCATAGTTCTTAGTGCTGTTGTAAGCCAAGTCACTATGATTCTTTCCCAGTGAATTGTGGGAAGGCAGTGCAGGGCTATAAGCACTTGAGTGGTGTGGCCTGCATATTCCCTGCAAAACTGGCAGGTTACTAACCAACGTGTAAATAGCACAAAGGCTTTAGCCTATATCCCAGGACTAGCCAGCTTGCTCTGATGTAAATCAACATCATGCTTGGCTGAGAGGGTTTTGTGGAGAGCAGCAAGGTTAAAGGCAACAGCCAAATTAGAGCCCAAGTTAACTCTTGAGTGAAGACCAAGCCTCTAATCACTGCAGGCACCATTCTTCCTCATCATGTAGCCTTGTAATTGGGGGTTATTTTTTCAACTCCTTGTGCTTTGTCCCCCACAGACTCCAACTCCTGCCTTCTCATTATCAAACTGACATGAGTGTGTGTCTCTCGACAGCACTGAACCTAGTTCAGGCCCTCCTCATCGCCCATCTGGACTAGTGCACCCTCATCTCCAGCCTCATGAACCAGCATTGCTTTCTACCTTCTCGCCCCATCCACTGAAAATATGGCTTCTAGCATTCTTTTTGCTTGCTGGTGGCTCTGACCACATAATTCCTCTCCTTCATTATTTTAAAAACCTTCATTGCCTGCCTCTGGTTTTGAGCCAGCTAGTTCAAATTTCTTCATCTCACCTTCAAAGCCTTTCCCAACTGTCTCTTGTTTTTTACCATGTTGTGTACTCCACAACTAATGCCCAATCATTCCTCTCTTTGTCCGCTTCTCCCATGCCATCTCCATGCGGCCTCTGAGTGTAGAAATTAATTACTTATGAATTAATCTGTGAAATTGCCAACCCGCCCCTTCAAATTTCCACTCCAAATCCTGTCTTGGAAAAAAAAGTCAGACAACCAATGATACCAGCGTTTAGGGATTTTTTTTATTATTATTAAATTAAAGATGGGTGAAATCCTGGCCCCAGTAAAATCAATGCCCTCATTCCCATTGAGATCAACAGGATTTCACTGTTAGAACCATCTGCCACCATAAACAGTTAACCTATATTACATGGTTATTTTAATTTCTTTCTTCTTCCCATCACACTCATTGTGTTGTGTCTCAAATTACAGAGTAGTCATGCAAAAGTTCTAGGGTGACTAAAATAGGATTTCATAATAGTGGTCATGTCTGTTTTCTGCAAAAATGGAGATAATGACTAGCTGATGTAGGAGAATATGGGGGGGAAAATCTCTCATTCCAATTGATATGCCTCTTGAATTTCCTAAGCATTATGTTACAAAGCTATGTGAGCAAGCCTCTCTTTAATGCACTAATGTGAATCAACAACATGCAACAGTTGCAGTTTATTTTTTTTAAGTATTTTTCATCAGGCTAGTATAATGCTACAACACACACATTTACAATGAAAATGACTAAACCAAAGTTCCAAGCACTGTAAGGCATACAAGTGGGAACTGCTCTATAAAGATGGGTGTCTAAAACAGTCATATTTTACATATAAAGATCATTACAATAATTTCACAAGCAACATGAAGCTAGTGCTTCCATTTTGCATATATAACATTCTTAAGTTTTGCATCTATTTCTAGATATGTCTAACAGCACAGACAAAGTAACACCATAATCTACACTGTTACATTTTAATGTGCAACAATATTGTGAGTATCTCTGAAAACTACTATTCTTTTGTATTTTAAAGCAGAATGTATTTGCATAACTTGTTCTCGTTACCATCTTGATTGTGTGTGTATATTTCTTCAAGAAAACCCATTCAAAATTTCCTTTAACATCAAACTTTACAGCCCATGTTCAAAATATAAATATGAAATACACTTTTTCAAAGTACAATTAAAATCAGGACTTTCATTTATTAAAAATGCATAAATATTTTAAAATATATAGGGCCAGAGTCTCAGCACAGTATAAATTGTCATAGTTCCATTTACTTCAATAGAGCTACAAGGATTTATGCAAGTTGAGGATCTGGTCATTGAATTTAATGCTAAAATAAGGCTTGCTAAGAGCAACTAACTCTTTTGTCCAATTAGGGCAGCTCTCCTATGAGGCTGGAGGCTAGCTGTTCTTTTTACACACAAAGTTTCTTATCAGAATGAAAACTTCCCTGCAAAAGTGGACTAAATTACTAGAAATTTATTAAAAATCAACAAATTTAGGAATAGGTATGGCATCTGACTATGCAAACTCTGCCTGTAAAAACTGTTCTTGAAACATTAACAAGAAATATAACTAAAGCAAACTTGCAACTTTACCATTTTATGTTCAACTACTTAAAAAAGATAAGGAGAGAGGACCAATAAATTAGATTTTTAAATGGTTCAATTGTAAATGCTGGCACACAAAATAAAAGACAAAGTAAAGTAATTTAGTATAAACAAGAGAATCCAAAATGTTAGTATTTTACTGGCTTCTACTTCAAACAGAGTTTTAATTAATTTTTTTAAATTGCATATTTCCAGACCTTTGTTACTAATACGATCTTAACTTATTAAAATGGATAGATGTTAAAAAAAATCATTTTAGACAACATATTTTGTTGCTTTTTTTCACTTCACTCAGTGAAAATAAATTACTTATTTCTAGTCAGTTTCACATATAGGTTGTTTGGTTGGCAAATACAGCAAGAGAAATTTACATTCAGATGAAAATGTCTTAATTGAATTTATTTTAAAATAAGACATTTCTATCAGTGTTAGGATTTGAGAAAATATTTTTTGCAATATCTAATTTCTGGGCCTAGTCTACTGAAAGCATCCTTTTAACTTCAGTTTTGGGGTAATATTTTAAAAAGTAACTTAGGCCCTTAGGTGCTTAGGGTAAAATTTCCAAAAGTCTCACTGAAAGTCAATGGGACATAGGCACTTTTGAAAATTTTAGCTGTGGTCTTTAAAAATTGGCTCTTTTTGGAATGATTATAGAAATAATACTATGTAAAGGCTAGAAAAACAACAAAACTATTTATTACTTAGATTGTAAGTCCCTTGGGCAGAGACTGTTTTTGTTCTATGTTTATATAATGCCTAGCACAGTTGGGTCCTGCTCCATGACTTGGGCTCCTAGGTGCTATGGTAATACAAATAATAAATAAAGTAAACTCTGATGCCTATCATTCAGTGCAAAGTCATGGTTTACCAAAATGTTTGTGCGTTTATTTTTATATTCTTCCTGTTTTACTCAAAGACCCACCCACACAGATCCAACTGGAGGGTCGGGGTCCCATTTACACACCCAAGTAATCCTGTTCATTTGCTTCTGTCATTTCTACTTTTACTTTGCTGAAAGAACATAAGAATGGCCGTACTGGCTCAGATCAAAGGTCCATCCAGCCCAGTATCCTGTCCACTGACAGTGGCCAACGCCAGGTGCCCCAAAGGGAGTGAACCTAACAGGCAATGATCAAGTGATCTCCCTCCTGCCATCCATCACCATCCTCTAACAAACAGAGGCTAGGGACACCATTCCTTAGCCATCCTGGCTAATAGCCATTAATGGACTTAACCTCCATGAATTTATTTTAAACCCTGTTATAGTCCTAACCTTCACAACCTCCTCAGGCAAGGAGTTCCACAGGTTGACTGTGCACTGTGTGAAGCAGAACTTCCTTTTATTTGTTTTAAACCTGCTGCCCATTAATTTCATTTGGTGGCCCCTAGTTCTTATATTATGGAACAAGTAAATAACTTTTCCTTATTCACTTTCTCCACATCACTCATGATTTTATATACCTCTAGCATATCGGCCCTTAGTCTCCTCTTTTCCAAGCTGAAAAGTCCTAGCCTCTTTAATCTCTCCTCATATGGAACCCGTTCCAAACCCCTAATCATTTTAGTTGCCCTTCTCTGAACCTTTTCTAATGCCAGTATATCTTTTTTGAAAGGATTTTAATAGAAATTTTTTCACAAAATTGTTAAATTTGAAAATTTTAAGAAACAAACCCAATATTTCCACAATGTACACAACTACCTTCAAGGCAAAAATACTCAACAAAAACAGTTATGTACAGTAGGCATAATTACGGAAATATAAAAATAACATTTGGAAAGCAAAAATAAATGAATAATTCTTTATGGCTCTGATAAGGTTAAAAGAATCAACCCCAAGGGGCTTAAATAAATGTTCATAATAGCAGAGATTACCTTTCATTAACATTGTGTCCTATTACAGCTAATAAGTGGTTGTTCTGCCTGGACCTTTACATACACAATTGCACAGCTCCTTTTCTTTGGAATTTTTTTAAATGTTCAAGGACAGTGCCTGTTCTTCATCTGATGAACAGATGTCATTTCAGACAGTGAGAAACACAGCTTCATCTGAATCTTTGCCACTGTCTTCACTAGGCAGGCAACAACCACCGCTTGGGGACCTGCAGCTCAAATCTTCCACACCTGACTCCTGATCACTGTTGGCTGAGAGGTCAGGATCAGAGCTTTTCAGGTTGTCCTGGGTCAGAATCAGGGCTGAGTCTTCTTCGTCTCCTTGTGAAGGGCTCCGGGATGGGAATGATTTCACATTATTAATGTAATCCTGGGGTGTGTTAGCTATGCTGTTGTTAGAGGTAGAAAGCCCTAAGTGTGTGTTGTGGTCTTGTTGCTTAGAGTTTTCTTTTCTATTGTTTAACTGCACTTTTTTGAGATCTGCCAATCTCTGAAAGAGAAACAATATAGTTTATATATTACACACACGCACGAGTTTCGGACCCAATTCTGCTCTTGCGTACCTTGGTGATGGGCACAATGTAAATACTTAAGGTCAAAATCTGACTTACACCCTTTGCAACTATTTATTTGACAATCAGAATTCTTCCCTCAACTGCAGTGGGGTTACACAGACCTTTAATCATGTCAGCCTTTATGCCATATGGGACCAAAAAAATTAACTTCTGTGGGAGTGTGTGTGTTTTGTGCAGGTACTAGGGCAAAATTTCACCCTACCCCCCAAAAGAACCCATTCCTGGCTTCTACAGATGTCAAAGGCAAAAAATTCCCATTGAGTTCAGTCCCAGAAACTCCCTCTGTGTTTGAAAAGCACACAGCAGATGGTAGGTGCCACCACTTTTTAAGTAATAGTATACATTTATGGATTATTCTTGCCATCTTGGTATTATATATGCCTGACCTCCATTGCACATGTCCTGTAGAAAGGTGAACAAAAACTACCTATTTAGCTGAAATTCATCAAAGACTTCCCCAATAACTAGCCTTATTTAGAGAATATGAAGTCTGGGAAATCAGATCAAGTGTCTTTACCTGTTCTAAGACTTCCAGCTCTTCCTCTAACTGCTGAGTTTCTTCTTTCACTGCCATCAGGTAATCGGTAACTGACTGCCGGGGATGCATCCCCTTTTCAAAGCGGGTATACATACCACTCCAGAACCTGGAATTGATAGCAGGGACTCTCAGAAGTGTTAAATGCAGGCGGTATGCAGGAGTACACGGTCTTAAACATACGTAAGCACTTCACTGCATGATGTTAATTGAAAAACAGATTTACTACCACAAGATCATGTTTTACTACTTTTGATCATGTATGACTGACAATGAAAAAGAAGCATAAGAATGTAAATCTATAGACTAATACTGGCATAAATCAATTATATACAACTTTAAGAAACATCAGGCTACATTTGATTTAGACCACAGCTTTGATCTAATCTGTCTGGAGTTCTGAGTGATAGTAATTCTTTTTAAAAAAAAACTTTTAAACTTATTAAATGTATTTACTGTCAACAAAAATGCATGTTCTGTCAAAATAAATACACACCTTTGCTAAGAAGAACAATAACTTAAGTTGTATTTTTTATTTGTTCTATACCCTCTATTTAAAAATACTATAGCGCAGTAGTAGCTGCATCAAAATTAAGGTTGAAGCCAGCTTTCCATTATAAGTCCAATTTTAGCCCCTCTCCAGTTTTCCTCAAGAACAACTGGTCCTCCTGAAGTTTTGTATGCCACAGCTCATCTGAGCGTAGTTTTTTTCTGGAAAGTTGGGTAAAAATCAGAAGCGTCATCTAAAAGTTATGGTGTGAAATGTTACTTAAAAATTCACATTTAACAAAAATGTTTAACAACAAGAGCCAAAAAATATCTCAAGGATGAGTTTGTGTTTTGTTGGCCTGGCTGAAAAGTACTTTTTGGGTACTTGGTGTAGCTAAGCATGACTCCACTGAAATCAACGGAGTTGTACCCATTTACATTTGCTCTACATTTGACCCTAATGTTAAAAGACAAAATAACACATATTGGCACAGAGATGTCTCAATATGTGTTCACAAGGCAGTCTATGAAATACCCGACAGATTCATGGGGCCTGTTTCCACCTGCTGCATCACATGGGTAAAACAGTATTTTATTATGATGATTTCTTCTCAGGTTGTCACTGTACAATCATAGGTTTGATCCGGAGAGGTGCTGAGTGCCATAACTCTCAATGAAACTAATGAAATCTGCTGGTTCTGCTCAGATACTCTACAACTTTCAGGATTAGGTCCCAGATTGATTCAGGAAAGCATTTAGGGCTAGATCCACAAAAGCACTTGGATGCCTAACAGCCACTTTAGGTGCCTAAATCCAATATTTAGGCATCACTGAGATCCTCAAAACCCCCACACAGCTGCTGCCTAACCCTACAGGCATCTAAATTTCCACTGTTATAGTCCCCTAGGTATCTCAGTTTCTGACAGTGAACGTATGCATAGTTATCTCAGTCTGGGCACCAGGCGCCTAGCTCATTCCTAAACCCCACTGGGGGTCCTACCCAGTAAGTGTTCTCTAACCCCTAAACCCACACAAAATGCACAGAGGAAGACATGGCAGGGATGGTGCCTGCACCCACTCCCCCACCCCTTTTATAACTTTTAGCCCAGTGGTTAGCACATTCACCTAGGATGTGGGACACCTGGGTTCAACCCCCTCCCCCCTCGATGTGGAGGCCTGATCTGAACTTGAGTCTCTTCCCTTCCCTGTATTAATTATTTATACACAGTGGAACAGCTCCAATAGGAGAGATTGCAAGAGACCCGACCAGATAACCCCATAGCTTAGCGATTAGGGCACTCTTGTGGGAAGGGGGGAAACCCAGCTTCAAATCCCTTCTCCACATCATGCAGAGGGTAGAATTGAACTGAGGTCTCCCACATCCAGGGTGAGTACCCTAGCTACTGGACTAAACGTTATAAGGGGGACTCCTCGTTTAGCATTTTCCAAAAACTGGCTTAGGTGTCATCTCCAGGTGTGTGTTTATGGCTGTGAATCCCAAAAGGAAGTAGGCATTTTCCTCCAACCCAGATTTATCTAACTCCCTTTGAGAGGCAGGGCTTAGAACATGCAGAATATGGATGGATTTAAGTACATGCTAAAGTGCATTCCTGAAAGGAGACCTTAACAACTGATTCTATGAAATCTTTGTGGGTTAGTGATACCAAGCTATTGTAGACTGCACTACAATTAATTTAAAGTAAGAGACCTGTAAAATAATAACCCAGGCTAAAAAAAGAAGCCCTTAGGAAAGTGGAAGCAGCCTGGGGTTTTACAAGCCGGTTTCTGTGTATTTGCTCCTTAGGCATGCACCCATCTGCGTGCTCTTGTGTGAATTGTTGACATAGTTCTCAGTTAAATAACTGTTCCTGTTAGCCTGCAACTGAAAAGTCAGATCAGAGGAGGGTGTATGCCATAAGTATGTTTGGATAATTGTGTAATATCACTCCTCCCCTATTTTCTAATTCTCTGGTAACATGTGGCCAGCACCTGACTATCTACGTAAGTAGCTCAGCAGACAGATTAAGTAACAGACTTGAATTAAGAATCCATCTGTCTAGCCAAAGGGCTGGCAGAGCTGTTCTAGGTAGGGTGACCAGAGGGCAAGTGTGAAAAATTGGGACAGGGGTGGAGGGTAGTAGGTGCCTATATAAGAAAAGGCCCCCAAAATCGGGACTGTCCCTATAAAATTAGGACATCTGGTCACCCTAGTTCTAGGAGATTTTTACCTAGTATTAAGTGGTTTATTTTTTCTTTGCCAAACCATCTATGTTAATTTAGTAATGTCCCCCCCAACCCTATATTCATTAACACAAAAAGCCCAATCCTGCAAACCCTTACTCAAAGTAGTCTGATTAAAATCAATGGGATTACTTACATGAGTAAGTGTCTGCAGTATCAGGCCCATATTTTGGAAATCTCTTTTGCAAATATCGTTGTACCTAAAGGGACACTGTCAGATTACAATTAGAGTTTTTAGTTAAACTGTTTTTTTAAACCTGGGTTACAAATGTGACCTAGAGTGTTAAAAATGAAAGAATATTAACATTAATTCATTTTTAATCATTTAGGTTGTTTGTTTACATTTTAACATATCCTTTAGCTTGGAATATGAAAATAACTATTCAATTGTACTTATAATAATTTTTAATCACTTTCACTTTTCTTGTATTAGCAGCAAAATAGATTGTTATTTGAAAAAACAATAGTAACATTTTGGATGATATTAGCCTCTACAGAAACTTGTAAATACCTAAAAAATATGTGGGGCCTAAGTTACCCTCCCAGTGTTACCTAGAATTTAGCAGCAACATTGGACAGAGTATTTTATTTGCTTATTTACTAAGTACTTGTTTTAACAAATGTGAGTGAGATCCTATGATCTTTCTGAAACCACTTGTTTCACCTGTGATGCTGATTGACCCAGGGAATCAAAGATTCATCACAAAATCTGATATGGCAGAAATCTAGTACTCACAGTGGAACAAATGCCTATGCATGTAATAAGTACACACAACTATCAATGCAGTCTTAGTCACAAGCTTCTTTTGTAGCTAATCCAATGCTGTGACATAGTGTAGAGGCCCTGTCTGAGTATTGGCAGGCAGGGAGTTTACCACTGTATCTATCAATGTACTAGAATAAAATATACAGTATAAGATTAAGTTCTGAGATGAGAAGTTTTGTTCTAATACACCCCACTAGTAACCTGCACTGTGCAATGGCAACAATAAGTGAAGTCACCTACTTGTACAAGAAATTGCAGGGAGCTGTCTGTGGGCGCAGTGTCCCCTGGGTCTGACTGTGGTCTTCTCTATACAGAGGATTAATGTAATCTGCACGATTCTTCCACAAGTGATCCCAAAGCGAATATGTTCGTTCTTGAATTCTGAGAAAGGATTTAAAAGAAAAATACATAAACTGCTTTCCAGAGGTGCAGGTATAGCTAGAGACTAGGGAAGACACTTCAGTGCTCTTTGCTGCTCACTACAATCAGCTTCAGAGCCTCTTAAGAAAATTACACAAATTATAGCTGTAGAATGTAGAGGCCCATTTTCCTTTATTGGACTTTAAAGGTGAAATCCAATGCACCTCTGAAAAGCCAGAGTAACTGGACTTGGAATGTATGGGGGTTGAGTAAATAAAAACGTAGCCTCCGTTTCAGGGCCCATGCCCAGGGCTTCTGAGTTGAAACAGTAGCCACTGATCCTTTGTATCAGTTCTGTGTTGTGTTGAGGCCACTGAATCTGTATATTCATGAATCCCCGGGCCTCTTCCACACCTCCTCACTCTCCACCCCTCTTCATGGCCTTGCTGACCTACATGGGCCTGGTGCACAGACACTTCCTGCAGCATGTAATGGGTCAGGCACTCCACTGCAGCTACTTATTCAGTGATTAACCCTCCTCCCACAGCCCATAAGTGCACAGAGGACTTCCACTGGTTCTCCACACCATGGGTGAATTTCAGCCACATGCAAGTGTGCTGACATTTCAAGTTGGCACCAGATTGCTGAGCAGCCACAGTAGCACTGTAACAGATAATGGCGACTCTGCCTTTACAGGAGGAATGGCCAGTTACCAGTGGGGCACCATTCCCTTACAGACTACAGGAGTTATGCCAAGTTCTACTTTTTTCTGTGGGTGGCTCACCGCAGATTCTGGGGATCAGCAGTTTGTGCAGATACAATTTGAAACAGTTGTGCGCTGTGTGACATATGGTGCTAAAAAGAGGCACTGTAGATGTTGTGGCTCAGCCTGGAGCTTGGGCTCTGAAGCCCAGGAAGGAGGGTGAGCCCTTTGGAGGAATCACAGGTCTTGAACCTGGGTCTCCAGGCCACAGCCACCACATGGCAGCTTGCTGATACCAGCGGGGAGCGTGGGCTGGTGGACCCTAGCTCACCATAGGCACTGCCCACAAAGCTCCCAATTGGAGGAGATGTCCAGCCTCTTTGCGTGGCTCAGACTCACTATTTAAGCCAGAAGGAGACACAGGAAGTTGTCTGAGCAACTACAGGAATCCTTGGCTGGATGCTACATTGGATTCTGCCTTCTTTCCTGATTCCTGCCTTCCTGTCCAGCTCCTAGTTCTTGCACTCCTGTCTTGCTCCAAGTCCCTGCTTCTATGCCCTGGATCTGACCCTGGGCTTGATTCCTGACTCTGTCTCTGACCTATAGTTCCTGACCACTACTGCTCTGACCACTAGGTATGACTGCCTACATTCTGATCTATAACACCCCTTACTGGGAGTAAGAGGCATAGAAGCAAACAGTCAAATGTAGGGACAGATTTTGTGGACTATGAACAATTTTTAAAAGCCTCAATCCTTCAATTTGAACTGACTCCTGAGGCTTACAGGAAAAGATTTCTGGGGCTGCAAAAGCACAATGAGATGACTTATATGGAAGTGTCAACCCAGAAGGGAGAGTACATCTGCAACCAGGGGAGCCACCAGATGATTTGTGTGCACTGGGTGGGTTAGAACAGTTCTATGGTGACCATCCACATGACCTTAAAATGGGACTAGTGGACAAGAAACCAGGAAATTTGTACTGCTGGACAGTTCGTGGGATGAGTATGTGATGAACACAAGAACTCCAGTACAATCAGAGAGTACAAAACTAACAGCGCAAGAGGTCAGTTCACTGTCTCCCCTGACCAGGGTAACCAGGGTGTCACCAGCAGGAACCCCAGTTTCTTACCCAAAAGGAGTGGGTGGGACAGAGAGGAATCTGGCTCTGAGGAAACTTGAAGATTCAACCCTAGGAGGGGAAATGGATTTCTCATACATACATAGCTCTGGGAGGTGAACAATCACCCTGAGGAGTATGCCAAGGCTCAAGTGAGGCCCTAAATCCTTTCCCCACCTATAGATTATATATACAGCATTGCACATTACAGAAGCTCAACTTTTTTTTGTTAAATTATCTTGCCAGATAAAGGCAGGCAAGAATTGTACATTGCTACACTTTGAGGCATGCAAATTTATATAGACATTTTAATCTTTAATACACACAAAATCTGCAAAACCCACATATACCTATGTAGTTAAAGAACAGAAAATCATACTTCAGCTCTCGCCGCTCCTTCTGGCTGTTACACAGAAAGTTACCAAACTGGCAGGAATAGATATGATGTTGTATGTGGATCAAGAATCTTTCATTGAACTCAAAGGCACAGGGAAACTGTTCCATTAGCTGCCAAACGCACTCGATGAACTGATCAATAACTGGGGATATCTCTTTTGGATCTCCATCTAAATAGCCATACCTAAAATAATGCAAGATATTACCATTATAACCTGAAATCTAATAGGAATCCTTTATGAAAACTAGAGCACTACATGGTTGAAAAAAAATGCTTTGTGGGAGAGAGTTGAGTCATGGGTTTCATGGTGAATTTTTAGTCACATCACAAAATCAGGCAGGTGTGGAAACCTCTGTTCACAGAACCAAAGGAGTGCTGTGCTTGCCAGTCAGGAACAGAGCACACAGGAGAAGCTCTGTGGGGAAACTTCCAGAGTCCCCTGCTGTTTTATACCTGGTACTAGTGTGCGCTGCAAGTCTCTCACGTCCATGAACACCCTTAGTCTACGTACTATTAATTAGCACATCTCCAGGACAACCTTTGCTGAGAGACTTTTATGGTGCCTTCCCACCCACCCACCCCCCCAAAAAAACCCTCCAATCGTAGTTTAAGGCTGCCCTCTGTTGGTGGAATTCCTTGGGGAGAGCATCCTAGGGCACAGCTACATTCTGTTGTGTTAGCAGGTGTGCTTTGAACCGCTTCTCTATATAGAATTAGGTTTATTGGTGCCGTTCACACTGGATTACCTCAATTAAGAGGGGACTGAAAATATGTAATGCATACAGTTGAGACAATATGCTGTATGTCTGACCTTGACCTGTAAAAGAGGAAGTATCTTTAGTTGTTTGTTCTGTATCTAGTATATACAGGCCAATGGAGTAGGAAATCATAAAAATAATTTCTTCTAAATTAGAACCTGCCATTACTTAAATGCCTCAAAGAGGTATAGCAGTATCATTAAGGAGATTACAGTTATCAATGGTGATTGTATGCCCACAATATCTTGTAGAAATTATTATTAAAGATATTGTAGAATGTCATTTTAACCACTGAAACTCTTGCTGGAATCTTATAAGAACTTTATTCCAGTAAAAACTGCCTCAAATTATTGAATGTTATTTAATAACTGTCACTGTAGCATCTTCCTATAGAGAAATCAAGTAATATGACAATGAACCTTCAGCATAACTTTTGTGCTTTGAATGTTTTTCTAAGGACTTGACTTAACCCACAAAAGCAGGGAACTCTAGACATATGTCCACATTATGGACAAAAAGCCTGCAAATTGTTAAATTAGCAAAAAAAGACAGTTGAGATTTGGAGGCATAATACAACTTGTCAAATCAGTACATTGTTTTATATTTCCTTTACTTGACGTATCTTTTGTTTTAATTTGATGGAATATTTGCCTATAGACTAGGAAAGAAGGACCCATTGCAGGAAGGATGGACTCCAGATAAAGCAAAATGGAACCAGACTGCTGACATGTACATTTAAAAACATTATAGAGGAATTTTTAAACAAGGGCTGGGGGAAAGTCGACAGGTATGTAGGAGCACATGGTTTGGACAGAGACATCCCTACGAGAAGATTTATTAATGGGGATTCTCTCTTTTCTAGTAAGGAGGAGAAGATAGAAGTTGATAAAACACAGGTAGGAACTGAAGAGAAACAGTCAAATGAAAAAGAGTCCCATTCAATTGTATCTCATAATGGCAAACAACTAAAAAGTAACAAATTTTATAAGTGCTTGTATACACATGCTAGAAGTCTAAATACTAAGATGGGTAAACTTAAGTGCCTGGTATTAAATGAGGATATTGATATAACACAAAAACTTTGTGGAATGATGATAATCAATAGGACACAGTGATACCAGGGTACAAAATATATAGGAATGACAGAGTAGGTTGGGAAGTGGCACTAGATGTAAAAGAAAGCATAGAGTCAAATATATTAAAAAACTTAAATGAATCAAACTGTACCATAGAATCTCTCTGGATAGAAATTTCATGCTTGAATAATAAGAGTATAGCAGTAGGAATATACTACCAACCACCGGACCAGGATCGTGGTGGTGACTGTGAAATGCTCTGGGAAATTAGAGAGACTATAAAAATAGAAAACTCAATAATAATGGGGGATTTCAACTGTCCTCATACTGACTGAATATGTGTCACCTCAGGATGGGATGCAGAGATAAAGTTTCTAGACACCATAAATGACTGCTTCTTGGAGCAGCTAGTCCTGGAACGCACAAGAGGAGAGGTAGTTCTTTGATTTAATCTTAAGTGGAGCACAGGATCTGATCCAAGAGGTGAATATAGCTGAACCACTTGGTAATAATGATCATAATATAACTAAATTTAACATCCTTGTGAGGGATGGAGAGATGGGAGGAAACACCAAAGAAGCAGCATTTAATTTCAGAAAGGGGAACTACACAAAAATGAGGAAGCTAGTTAAACAGAAATTCAAAGGTATAGCAGGGGTAGGCAACCTTTCAGAAGTGGTGTGCCAAGTTCACTGTAATTTAAGGTTTCGAGTGCTGGTAATACATTTTAACGTTTTTAGAAGGTCTCTCTCTATAAATGTATATTATATAAATAAACTATTGTTGTATATAAAGTAAATAAGGTTTTAAAAATATTTAAGAAGCTTCATTTAAAATAAAATTAAAATGCAGATCTTATCAGTTTAGTGTGATCCTTGCCCTTGCTTTTCCTTGCTGAATTTTCCAATGTGGGCTACAGCAGGGGGTGACTGAAGAGCGCTGGGTCGAGGCCAGGAGCAGATGGGCTGGCTGCTGGTACCCCAGGCTGGCAGTGGGCTGAGCAGGGCCGCCGGCCGGAACCCCAGACCAGCAGCGGGATGAGCCGCTCAGCCCACCGCTGGCTCCGCTCAGTCCGCTGCTGGTCTTGGGTTCCAGCAGGGGTGAAAGTAACTTAAATTTCTTACAGGTACTGTCATATTGCAACCCCCCTCGGGGGGAGGAGCTCAGGTGCTGGGGAGGTGTGGAGGAGCACTCAGGGCAGGGGGTGGGGATGTGGATGATGTAGGAGTCAGGGTTGGGAGCATGGGGGGTGCAGGAGTCAGGGTTGGGTGGCATGAGGGGCTCAGGGCAGGGGGCTGGGGTGTGTGTGTAGGGGGGAAGTCCTGGAGGGGCAGGGGGCTTGGGGCTGGCCTGGGACAGTCCCGGTTGCAGCTAGGTTACCTGGATGGTGGATGGGTCCCTGCCCCACGCTGTTCCTGTTCCTGCCAAGGGAGCTGTGGGCCAGCTGTGTGGGGCCACTGCATCTGCAGGCAAATGGGGGGCGGCGGCAGAAGACCCCCTGGCCTGCCACTCCCTTCCCCTTCCCCCTGAGGGGCCGCAGCTGTGCACGCCGCAGGGACGGCATGTGCCTGCACTGCCCTGGTATCCAGCCACAGTGGCGAGAGAGGGGCAGCAGGACAGGCTGGGAAGCAGACACCTCCACCGCGCCTCCCGCTGGCCCCTTTCACTCGCCTGACTGCCTGCTGTTTAGTCCAGTGCACGGGGCCGCCAGCGCCAGCCTGCAGGAGAGTTCCGGCAGCCAGCAGGACCCCAGCTGGGAGCGCCCCAGCATCGGCCAGCCCCGCTCAGCCCCGTGCACGCTCCGCCTTACTTTCACTTCTAGGTTCCGGCTGCCGGCCCCTTGCCAGCCGGGGTCCTGGCCGCCGGGACCCCAGCTGGCAAGGGGCCGGCAGCCAGAACCTAGAAGTGAAAGTAAGGCGGAGCGTGCATGGGGCTGAGCGGGCCATTAAAAATCGGCTCGCGTGCCACCTTTGGCACGCATGTCATAGGTTGCCGACCCCTGAGGTATAGTCTCAAAAGTGAAATGCCTGCAAGCTGCATGGAAACTTTTTAAAAACACCATAATAGAGGCTCAAATTAAATGGATACCCCAAATTAAAAAAACAGTAAAAGGACCAAAAAAGTGCCACCATGGCTATACAACAAAGTAAAAGAAGCTGTTAGGGGCCAAAAGGCATCCTTTAAAAATTGGAAATTAAATCCTACTGAGGAAAACAGAAAGGAGCATAAACTCTAGCAAGTCAAGTAAAAATAATTAGGCGGGCCAAAAAAGAATTTGAAGAGAAACTGGCAAAAGACTCAAAACCTAACAGCAAAAAAAAAAAAATTAAGTACACAAGGAGCAGGAAGCCTAACAAACAATCTGTGGGGGCACTGAATGATCCAAGTGCTACAGGAGCACTCCAGGAAGATAAAGCCATTGCAGAGAAGTTAAATGAATTCTTTGCATCTGTCTTTACTGCAGATGATATGCGGGAGATTCCCACACCTGAGCCATTCATTTTAGGTGACAAGTCTGAGGAATTGTCCCAGATTGAGGTGTCAATAGAGGAGGTTTTGGAACAAATTAATAAACTAAACAGTAATAAGTCACCAGGACCAGATGGTATTTACCCAAGAGTTCTGTAGGAACTCAAATATGAAATTGCAAAACTACTAAGTGTGGTATGTAACCTGTCACTTAAATGAGCTTCTGTGCCAGATGACTGGAGGACAGCTAATGTGATGCCAATTTTAAAAAAAGGCTTCATAGGTAATTCTGGTAATTACAGGCTAGTAAACCCAACTTCAGTACCAGGTAAACTGGTTGAAACTATAGTAAAGAATAAAATTATCACACACATAGATGACCACGATTTGTTGGGGAAGAGTCAACAGAGCAGGAATAAGTGGTCAGTTTTCACAATGGAAAGCGGTAAATAGTGGTGTCTGCCAGGGATCTGTACTGGGACCAGTGCTGTTCAACATCTTAATAAATGATCTGGCAAAAGTGGTAAACAGTGAGGTAACAAAATTTGTAGGTGATCCAAAATTACTCAAGATAGCAGTCTGCTTTGGGGTTAACTAAGAGTTACAAAAGGATCCCACTAAACTGAGTGACTGGGCAACAAAATGGCAGATGAAATTCAATATTGATAAATGTTAAAGTAATACACATTGGAAAACATAATCCCAACTATACATACAAAATGATGGGATCTAAATTTGCTGTTACCACTCTAGAAAGAGATCTTGGAGTCATTGTGGATAGTTCTCTGAAAACATCTGCTCAATGTGCAGCAGCAGTTACAAAAGCTAACAAAATGTTAGGAACCATTAGTAAAGGGATGGATGGATGGATGGATGGATAAGAATTGGAGGAGGACAACAAAAATGATTAAGGGTATGGAACAGCTTCCCTATGAGGAGAGATTAATAAAACTGGGACTTTTCAGCTTGGAAAAGAGACAACTGAGGGGAAATTTGATATTATGAATGGTGTGGAGAAAGTGAATAAGGAAGTGTTATTTGCACCTTCACATAACACAAGAACCAGGGGTCACTCAATGAAATTAATAGGCTGCTGGTTTAAAGCAAACAAAAGAAAGTATTTCACACAATGCACAGTCAACCTGTGGAACTCATTGCCAGGGGAATATTGTGAAGGCCAAAACTATAACGGGATTCAAAAAATAATTAGATACGTTCATGAAGGATAGGTCCACCAATGGCTATTAGCCAAGATGGTCATTGATACAACCCCATGCTCTGGGTATCTCTAGTATGTGACTGCCAGCAGCTGGGAGTGGACAACAGGAGATGGATCACTTGATGATTACCTGTTCTGTTCATTCCCTCTGAAGCACCTGGCATTGGCCACCATCAGAAGACAGGATACTGGGCTAGATGGACCATTGGTCTGACCCAGTGTGGCCGTTCTTATGATATTTGGAGGCATAAAACAATTTGTAAAATCAATACATTTTATATTCCCTTTACTTGAAATATGTTTTGTTTTAATTTGACAGAATATTTGCCTATAGACTGAGTAGGTCTCAGATCATAGATCCTTGATGTCAACTGCACTTAAGCACATGCCTAAAGTTAAGTGCTGTCCTGAGTAGGGATGCTTTCCTGATCTGGGCCTTAATTCTGCATGAGTGAAATCCTGTCTCCTACTGAAGTCAATGGCAGAACTCCTATTGACTACAATAGAAATCTCTCTCCAAAATGAATGCTTCAATGGTAAAAGTAAGCACAAGACAAGCATCCAATATACTCAATAGTAAACAATGGGGAAAGAATGGTAAAAAAATAACATTTCAATTTTATTTTCCAATGGTCTATAATAAATAATGAAAAAAAGTTATGAGGAATAACTTGAGGGCATCATGTTAGTTTACTTTCTCATTGCCATTTGAAAATCAAATTAAAATGGCATCAGCAGAGAGCTGACCTTACCTTATGAAAAAAGTGTATATTGAAAACAAACCTGAGAGTACCCTTACCTGTGATTAAATTTGTGCCCAAAGGAAACCCAATCTTTTTCAATTAATACCTAAAATGAGAAAAGTGCACTTAAGTGTCATGTAATGGAATCAAAATTAATTTTTAGAGCAAGCAAAAAATGATGGAAATGAGCACTGCTGTATTTCAACAAAGCTTGATTCCGAATGACCGCCTATCCTTTTTTATTAAACTCTACAAGCCTTGCAAACCTATCTTTGCAGGAATGACCATAAGGTTGGTAAACATTCGTGCATACTCTGCCAGAGCCAATTTGTACATTGGTCCCCTTGTTGAAAAGGAACAGATTTCAAACATGTTTTCCCCAAACCGAACCCCCTGATTTGCACCCAATTTTGATAGGCAAAACTTCAGTACCCATCTTTGAAAATTTTATCCTAAATATAAACTTATGCCCCCAAAACAACGTCTTGGGCAACAAGACAGTTTTTTTGTCATGGTTCAAAAAACAAAGATGGACTGCACTTGATGGAACCAAATGTTTGATGTTAATTTGGATAATTTGGCGTTGATAATTTGAACCACTTTGGTTTTTTTAAAACTTTCTACTTAAGAAAAAAAGACATTTTTAAGGAAAAGGTTATTTTCTCTACACACACAAAGAACATTAGTGTTAATACTGTGCACATGATGTCATAGAACATTTACGCCCTCTGTAAAATAGGCTTGCTTACCATAAATCCCTTTAGAGTTCGGTAAAATGGATCTAATAGAAGGCTTGCTACAGAGCAAACCTGAGCTGTTCTGTCCCAGCCATCTGAGCAATGAACAAGAACACTCACGCCTTCCTCTGCCACAGCCTAAAAATACAGAAAGATTCACCGAAGTAGTAAATAAGGTTATGGCAATGAGTAACAGTAGAGATGCACGCTAGTCAAAATGGTTTAGGGTGCTAGCCTAGCATGTGGCAGGCCTGGGTTCAGGTCTTTGCTCTGCTACAGACTTCCTGTGTAAGCCAAGGCCCAGGTCATCAAAAGCTTTTTAGGTGCCTAACTCCTATTGATTTCAAATGAGCCTCTCTGTGCCTCAATTTCCCTATCTATAAAATGGGGATAGCAACTCTTCCCTACCTGAGAGGTATATTGTGAGGGTAATTGCATTAAAGAACGTGAGGTACTCAGATACCATGGTAACAGTGGATATGTAAGTACCTAAGGTATCTAGACTGATAGCAGTAGTATCTCCATCTGAAAAATAGCTTCCTCAGTTCAAGGACCTTACTGAACACAAGAGTATCAGACCACAAAGCACATAGAGGGACTTCAGAGGAAGCCTGCGTTTATGACACATGTCCATATTCGATATGCAAGATTTGAAGTCTGTAATCTTAATTTACATTATCAGGAAGAGAGCTGTTTCATGCATAGTATAAGTGATGTATACAAGGAAGGGGTTATGGTTAGTAAACCTGGGAGATCCTTTTGGGGAAGTTAGAACTCATTGTGGATTAAAAGGATTTATTTTAAATACGGCTGTTGCCCTTTTTTGTTTCTTTATGATTTCTAAAGAAAGCTGTACTTAAATCTCAACGGAGAAAAATAAAATGAGTTAAGAAAGATAGTATCTAGACAAATAAACTCTTGAAAACTTTAAATCGAAGTGGAACAATGACTAATAATGAATCACCAATGTTTATTTTAGGAATCATGTGGGCAAAATGCCAATATTTAACATTCGGCAAGGGTAAAAATCTGGATACTAGAGACTAGCCAGAAATAGAGCAAAAATTCCAAGTAGCTTTTTACCCAGGAACCAAAATTATACAAGTAGATCTGCATTCCAAAACAAAGAGAAACAGGAAGATGGTGGGCACATATGCAACAAACATCAATTTGATTTGCAGACATTACTTAAACTCGCCACTAGGGGAAAGATGGCAAATGCTGAGGTGAATGAGTGAAATCCTGACAGCAGTGGAGTCAATGGCAAAACGCCAATTGACTTCAGTGGGGCCAAGACTTCACCTACTGAATTCTACTATAGATAGACAAACAGGTATATCTAGCCTGTTCTGGGGATAAAACAGAGAGTTACAGCTGCATATGGGAAAGCAAAAACATGAGTGGTCACATCATTTTAAAAAAATACTCACGTAAACACTTATATACTAATTACCACTATAAGAGCAAAAATGAGAGAGCTGGAGTGTCTGACATTAGGAAGACCTCAGAAACATGAGGCATATGCGATTATCAAAGGGATAGCATAATTCCTATTCACTAAAAAACAATAGGCAGGGGAATAGCATTAAACATAAGATACTACTGTGACGGTGTACCCCATAAGGCTTTATGGGGAGGGGGTGCTTATAAATGTATGTATGACATAACTGGAATATGTTTTGTGCTGCCTGTGCCAGGTAACATATCTCCGTAAAGGTTATGGTCTACTATATCTATTCATCCTATTTGTACATATATATATCATTTTCTACTTGAGGTTAAGAATATGGGCTGTATGCTTGCTTGGTTTCTAAGTAAGCTTTGGGAGGCATTTGGTCAGCTTCTTTAGGAAGGAATTCGCCAGGTTAAGTACCTGATCAGGAAACACTTGGGGAACAATGCATCTTGGAATGCTCCAATCCACATAAGAAGTCTTCCTGGAGACATGCAAGATACCATGTGGACAATGGCGTCGGCCTGTAAAGACTGAGTCATGCAGGGGCATGTGACTTGCCCAGGTGTCTCCAAAACTCCATCTTGGAGCTGGACTTTGCATAGGAGGGAGGAGGGGGGTCTCCTCCCACAAGAGAGAGCCTATTTATACCTGGGGGAGACCCCTCCATTTTGTCTTCAGCTGGCTAAAGAAGGAGCCTCTCCCCCCCCCCCCCCCCCCCAGGATACTTGAAAGAAACTGGAACAAAAGACAGAGACTACAGGGGTTGTGAGAGATTGCTGGACCCAGGCTAAAGGGAGATTAGCCTGTAAAAGGGAGCATTCTGGAACTGGTGAGGAACTTATCTGTATTTAGTTTGATTAGGCATAGATTTGCGCATTTTATTTTATTTTGCTTGTGACTTACTTTGTTCTGTCTGTTACTACTTTGAACCACTTAAATCCTACTGTCTGTATTTAATAAAATCACTTTTTATTTAATAATTTACTCAGAGTATGTATTAATACCTGGGGGAGCAAACAGCTGTGCATATCTCTCTATCAGTGTTATAGAGGGCGAACAATTTATGAGTTTGCCTTGCATAAGCTTTATGCAGGGTAAAACGGATTTATCTGGATTTAGACCCCATTGGGAGTTGGGCATCTGAGTGCTAAAGACAAGCACACTACTGTACGCTGTTTTTGGGTAAACTTGCAGCTTTGGGACAAGTGATTCAGACCCTGAGTCTTTGTTAGAGCAGACTGGAGTGTCTGGCTCAGCAAAACAGGGTGCTGGAGTCCTGAGCTGGCAGGGAAAACAGAAGCAGGGGTAGTCTTTGCACATTGGGTGGCAGCTCCCAAGGGGGTTTCTGTGATCCAACCCGTCACAACTACGGACTAACAAAATAAATTTTTTGAGTAGAATACCATGAAGTAGAACTGCTCTAGCCAGAAACACCAGGTCTTTACAATAAAATACACTAGTTGGGGGAGTAATAACAGCCTCAAAAGTAGAACAGTGACAGAAAATGCAAAATACTGGGATAAACAATTTCTCAATACTATAAACAACTGCTTCTTGGGACAAATATGTAAGTATGCAGAGAAGAGGCTTCTCGTGAATTAGACATTGGTAACAGAGAGACAAGGTGGGTGAGGTAATATTTTTTATTGGACCACCTTCTATTGGCAAGAGAGATAAGCTTTCAAACCTACACAGAGATTTTCTTCAGGACTGGGAAACTTAGAGTGTGACAGATAAATACAAAATGGAACAGATTGTTTAGTTAACACTGTTTAGTTAAAACAATGAGGAATCCTTGTGGCACCTTAGAGACTAACAAATTTATTTGGGCATAAGCTTTTGTGGGTTATAACCCACTTCATCAGATGCATGGAGTGAAAAATACAGTAGGCAGGTATAAATACACAGCACATGAAAAGATGGTGGCTGGGTCACTAGAAAAAGTAATTTTCTCTCTGTTGATACTCACACTTTCTTGTCAACTGTTGGAAATGGGCCATATCCAGCCTGACTGAATTGGCCTCATTAGCACTGACCCCCTACTTGGTAAGGCAACTCCCATCTTTTCATGTGCGGTATATTTATACCTGCCTATTGTATTTTTCACTCCATGCATCCAATGAAGTGGGTTCTAGCCCATGAAAACTTATGCCCAAATACATTTGTTAGTCTCTAAGGTGCCACAAGGACTCCTCGTTGTTTTTGCTGATACAGACTAATATGGCTACCCCTTTGAAAACTGTTTAGTTAAGTAAGTTAATTCTGGGAGCTTAAATTCATAACTTTGCTAGACACTAAAAATCATGGACTGAATAGAGAAACTGGATTTATGGCTTATTACAACAGTCTATAAACCACTAATACTACTACCCTCCCCCCCAGCTGCTTTCCCCACTCCCACAAGCTTTCTGCCCTATGACTGGAGGAGTGTTAACAGGCCACTTATCTTGAATGGTCCCTTGAAATATGTGTTAACTGCTTAGGCGGGTCGGGCTGGTTTGTTTACCTGCCGCGTCTGCAGGTTCAGCTGATCTCAACTCCCACTGGCCACAGTTTGCCATTCCAGGCCAATGGGGGCTGTGGGAAGCGGTGTGGGCCAAGGGATGTGCTGGCCGCTGCTTCCCGCAGCCCCAATTGGCCTGGAGGGGTGAGCTGCGGCCAGAGGGAGCTGTGATCGGCCGAACCTGCTGATGCGGCACGTAAAGAAACTGGCCCGGCCCGCCAGGGGGCTTACTCTGGTGGGCCATGTGCCAAAGGTTGCCGATCCCTGGCTTAGAGCATCTTCACCAGAAGCGCTATGCAGCTGCGCCAATGGAAGTTTGTACTGTAGACCTGCCCTCTGAGTAAGTTTCCCAAACCTGAAGAAGAGCTCTGTGTAAGCTTGAAAGCTTGTCTCTCTCTCACCAACAGAAGTTGGTTCAATAAAAGATATTACCTTCCCTGCCTTGTCTCTCTAATATCCTGGGGCCGACATGGTCACAACACTGCATACTGTA
Source organism: Emys orbicularis (assembly GCF_028017835.1). NCBI lineage: Eukaryota > Metazoa > Chordata > Testudines > Emydidae > Emys > Emys orbicularis. Next base: position 88,351,275 of record NC_088687.1, on the reverse strand, counting down.
ACCTTGGTAACATACAGGAGTTGGTTCAGGCGACAAATGAAGTTGAGCCATTAAATACGTGGGACCAGAGTATAATTAAGATTGACATGTGTGCACAGGGACAATCATACCTAGATGTAGTGCTGCAACACTTAACCTGCAACAAGGGGAACTTAAGGAGAAACAGGTTTAGTAACTGTCTGCAGGGAAAAGTTAGGAAATTAAGATATACAACATTGGTTAGTGGAGGCAGCACTGCAATTCAGGTAATTAGCACACAAGAATAGAGGGGAATAAAACACTAATTTACAAACAAAGTGTCCAAATGACAACTTTTGCCACACTAAAAATTGTCTCTTCTCCCATCACAGAAACATTACACATTTAGGGCCAGATTATTTTCTAGTGTAACTTCATCTAAGTCAATGGAGTTTCACCAGCAGTGACTCTGGCCCTCAGTTTTCTGCATCAGGTCAATCAGTTTTGATTTAGTTTTACATAATTTACCTTTGCAATGAAGATGCCCGCATCCATGATGGCTTTGATGTGTTTTAGCCAGCCAGAATTCTCCAGGCCCCAGAGGAAGTCACTCATAGAAGGGGACTTCAGCTCACAAACTGCAAAGTAAGTCACGTTTTTAATGCACAACATAACATTTTAACTCGTAGGTTCCGACTTACTATTCAACCTAAGTATTGATACGTTTGCAGATTCTCTGCATAAAACAGACATATTCTGAAATGGAAAGATTACTTTTAAGTATATCTAAGGTTCTATACAGCATGTATGAAAGCATAAATTAAAGGGACAGCGTTGGGTGAAATTTGGCCCAATGTGTAAAAAAAAGTTGTTAAAAAAAAAAGTAGGTTTTACAAAACTTATAAGAGAAATGCTTCTTTTAAAAGATTCCCAAGCAGTACTTTGGAATTTATATAAATATTTCTTCTGTGGTGCAGGTTTTCCATAAGCATAACCATTTTAACAGTAGCAATGAAATCCGTGACAGTGGGGAAGGGTGATCCTGTGATTAATTATCAGAAGTTGGAGTCAAGAGGATTGTGGTTTTCCCCCCAGCTTTGCCACAGATTTCATGTCTGACCTTGGCCAAGTCCTGCAGGATAAAATTTTCAAAAGTGGCCATTAATTTGGCCATAAAGAAATTAAGCCAGCCATTGAAGCTGTTGGCCTTAATCTCACGGTGCCTCAATTTCCCCATCTGTAAGAAGGATTAACTCAATAATACTGTGAAAACAATTTCAGCTCCTCAGATAGAAGGTCCTAAAGAAGTTAAATAATATTGAAAATAAATGTATCAGGAAATCTAAATCCCACATTCTTATGCTCTAATCAGCTGTTATGCAGGTAAATGGCCATATTATTCATATATGTGCTGGGCTAAGCATCCAAGATTGACATTCAGAAGCCCTGTATACAGCAAAAATATTTGATGTTTGTCTGGATACCCTGCAAATGGACAGGGTGAATAAAATCCATTCTCTTGGCACCTCTTGTGATACAGCAGGGGCCCCTTTTCATCCACTATTGCCAGAGACATTGCCCATTGCACCAATCCATTGAGAACAATTTTGCTCTCACAAAGAATCGATACTGTTTGTTAGAAGCCCACATATTATTCCAAAAGTTATTTTCTTGGTATACGTTAGTGGAAGTGCAGACAAGTGTTCTCCTGAAACGGGCTGAGGTGTTCTGGACAAGCCAAGTGGAAAAGGTCTGAGAGGGAATCCCAACAGCCACGATCTCAGCAAGAGTCTAACTTGAAATTACAACACCATTTAGCTGGACTATCCTGGATGAAGATTTCTCTTATAGTTTTTTTTTAATTTGTATTACTGTAGCACTTAAGAACCCTAGCTGTGGACCAGGACCCCATGGTGCCCAGAACTGGACAAACACACAATAAAAAGATGGCCCCTGTCTCAAAGAGCTTACAATCTCTATTAATTATTTCCCTTTAATTTTGAAATAACACACACAATTCATAGAACATTCAAAGCAGATAGCAAATATTGGGGGGAGGGAGAGTTGCTCAGCTCATCTTTCCAATGTTGGTGGCTTTAACAGGATGTCCAAATCCCAAATGTGAATGCTAAATCAATATGTAGATATACACAATGAGAACTTATGTACCTAACATGGGATTCAGATGTCCTGTTAAACGATCTGTGAGTGAAAATTGGACATGATATATTACATGAAAATTCATCCGTTGAAATCTTATATGCTACACATAAATTATTATAACTAACATATTTTCATCTCTATAAAATGTCTGAATTTTTTTTAGTCTGTATGATATAGTTTCATCCCACTGTTAAGTGTCTGTCTTCATTCTCCCTCTTTCTCTCTCTCTCTTTTTAACTATTCCAAAATTAGTAACATTGGCCAAAAAAAAATCAAAAAATAAAAAAGCACCTCGCTCTGATCTGAAATCTGGCATGTGATCTCAATCCAGTAAAAAACATTCTTTAAAAGGACAACAAAATTCTGTGTCAGCCATTATAAAGTTTCATGTGCCATACCCATCACAGACATAAGACCATGCAACTCTGGTGACTTGGGTACAGCTGCACCAGTTTTTCTCATCGGTAAATTTGATCCTAAGAAAGAAATTTCCATTTTCTTCAGTGTAGCCAGGATTTCACTCTATAAGCGAAATTCATAATTAGTCCCCCCGAGGTCTCAATTTCTGACTTTTTTAACCCTTTTTCATTCTAAGGCACAGTAGCCTAACGTGTATTATATAAAGCATTTCAATCTTTGAACACAGAGGTTCTCACAGAAGTTTATTTTACAAGTCATTTTTGAAACGCTTAAAAAAAAAAAAAACCTGAGTAATAGTATTGAAAGCAAACAGTCTTTCAAATGATTAATGCTCCTGTCCAGATGGAAGCATAAGCAATTAGTAGTTGAATTTTAATTGAAGCTGCTGGCTCTGTTTGCAAAAGCCCAGGGTAAAGCTGAAATACTACTTTGCTCATACCTGCTACCAAATCAGAATCAATATTTACTTACCATTTTACTGAGCAAAGGCCATTTTGTCCCAAATTAGAGACATATGCCACATATTTTAAGTGATACTGGCTACTGATCTGTGATGCTGGCTACTGATCTGTAGTTTAATACTAAATTCAACTAATGCTGAATTCAGTTACTAGGCAAAACATACATGAAGCCACAAAAATATCTGTGTATCAGAAGAAAAGAAATCAAAACGTTTGAACTATAAAAGGCTCTGCAGCTATTTCACATGGAGGAGGGTATGGGGCAGAGATGACTTTACGCACAGGAAAATCAAGGAGCCACTTGGCGCAGTACATTGTATGGAAGCTCAGCAATTCATAGGCTGCCCTTATTTTTCTCCCCAGTAACTGGACTGGAGTGGGAGAAGAAACAGCATACTGTCAGATGTATAGTGTCCACCAGCAATAGCACCAGATGGGGAGGCAACTGCTGGATTAATTTTCCCCTTTCTGGCACCTTGAGGCCCCACAAATCCTAAAGCTGGCCTTTGCTCAGTTGGGGAAAGGGTTAAAGCAGTGGTCACCAACCGGTCGATCCTAGAGGATCTCCCAGTTGATCGCGATCTCCGGCGGCGCAGCTGGCTGTTACTAAGGCAGGCTCCCTGCCTGCCCCGGCCCCACACCGCTCCTGGAAGCAGCCAGCACGGCCCCGGGGGTAGGGGTTTCCCTCCACGCGCTGCTCCTGCCTGCAAGAATCGCCCCTGCAACTCCCATTGGCCAGGAACAGGGAGCTGTGGCCAATGGGAGCTGTGAGGGCGGTGCTTGCAGAGAGGGGAAGCGCACGGAGCCCCTTCCCCCCACTTCATCCCAGGGGCCACAGGGGCGCGTTGGCCCCTTCTGGGAGCAACGTGGGGCGGGGGTAGGCAGGGAGCCTGCATTAGCAGCAGCCACGCTGCACCACCAATCGGGAGCCGCCAGAGCTAAGTGCCTGGCGGGAGGCCGCACCTCAAGCCCCAGCCCAGAGCCACCATACCCCCTTCTGTACCCTGAACCCCCTCCGGCACCCCAAGCCCCAGCCCTGATCCCCCTCCCAGAGCCAGCACCCCTTACCCCCTCCTGCACCCAAACTCTCTGCCCCAGACTCAGCCCAGAGCGCCTCCCACACTGCGAACCCCTCAGCCCTAGCCCAGAGCCCGCACCCCCTCCCAAACCCCAACCCCTGACCCCAGCCCAGTGAAAGTGAGTGAGGTGCGGGAGAGCGAGCAGCAGAGACAGGGGGGATGGAGTTAGTGGGGTGGGGCTTTGGGAAAGGGGCAGGGCCTCAGGGAAGGGGCAGGGCCTTGGGGAAGGGGCAGGGTAGATTCTGGGTTGCCCTTAAATTCAAAAAGTGATCTTGGGCGTAAAAAGGTTGGAGACTACTGGGTTAAAGTCTGTGGGCCAAACCCTGCAGTGCTTACCCAAGCAAAACTCCCAGTGAAGTCCAAAGACCATAGGTTTTGTTCCTATCTAAGCAACTGATGCTCCTAATATTAATAGAAGAGAAGTCCCTACTCACTATTTTTGTTGTTCAAATACAGTCAAAGAGCATGTTGTGCATCATCTAAATGTAAAAATCATAACAGATCAAATTCTGGTTGCCACCTGGAAACAGGAGCTAAACTCACACAATGAGGAATACAAATATGCTACCAAATCAATATTAATGGGCCCCTCAATCTTGGCTATAGGGTGACCAGATAGCAAGTGTGAAAAATCGGGACAGGTGTTGGGGGTAATAGGAGCCTATATAAGAAAAAGCCCTGAATATCGGGACTGTCCCTATAAAATCAGGATATCTGGTTACCCTACTTGGCTGAAACCAGCCCTACACCCAGCTCCCTTGGACATTCTTTTCTGCTTAGCACAGGAATGACTTGGCACAAGGTTGCGCATAAGGTCTATTACCTGGTCACAGTGACCACAAACATGTACACACACGAGGGTGTGGACCACACTGCCTGACCCTTTGGCCATGCCCTGTTATGTCCGTCCAGACATATGAGGAGCAATCTCCCTGCAGCTTTTCAGAGGAGGCAGGATACGGTCAGCCAACTTCTGCCCAGCACTCCAAATGTCGGCTGTGGATCTTCTGAGGTGCGCATGTGGAGCACTGGCCAGAATTTGGCCCTTTGTTAATATAATTCAGTACATTAAACATTACTTTTGTATTCATTTGGACAACAATTCAGTGAAAGTTTATTGTCCTTAAACTTAGGGCTAAATCCTGTTGCGGGAGGGGGGAGGGTAAAGCAAAATGGAGCAAAACTGAGGAAGGGTAATTAGGGTGTGGGGTGGTGCAACAGATGTGCTCCTCCACAGAATGAAGAAGAATAGTGGTTGTAATCATTGTTCCAGAATTTCAGGTATTTCTCTCTACTGCATATATATCACCCCTATGTTCCAGCACAGAGAGCCACTGCAGTACTCAGCCCCTTTGTAAGTGGGCTCCCCCATGCAATGGATGTGCAGTTCATCCACTGTTTGAGTTCTCCCATGGGTGAACAGAGGGGTAGGATTTTCCCTTAGTCATTAAGTGTGTAACCTAGTATTACAGTTAAATTCTCTCACACTAATTAGCAAAGAATGAGCTGGTTGGAAAATGGAATTCCATCCCATGGGAAATTCTAACATTTTGAAATCTGTTTTCATTCTGAATCAGGACAAAAAGACAAAATTTCAAAACTTCTCCTGGAATGGAAATTCTGAAAATTTTTTATTCACAATCATCAAGTTGTTTTGGATGAGTAAATCTTAATATAAATTATATATAATATTAAATACATTCATCAATATACAATAAAGTCAAAATGAAATTACATCAATTGATAAAGCCAAAAAGAAATATTTTTACTTTATCAAAACAAAATTGAAATGAACTGTTTTGACATTTTCCCATAGAAAATTTCTTCTTCACTATTGACATGTACCTGTGAAATGTTTCAGTCTCAAAGAAACTGGATTTTCCGATGGAAAACTGTTCTGTCAAAAAGAATTCAGGCAGCTCTATCGAGAATATATCTGAGATCCATCACAGAAAAGCCACCTGCAACCTTCACTATCCTAGACTCAAGAACCAATTCTCCTCTTGCTCCATCTTAACTCCACTGATGTCAACGGAATTACAGTACAGTAACTCCTCACTTAACGTTGTAGTGATGTTCCTGAAAAATGCTACTTTAAGCAAAACAATGTTAAGCAAATCCAATTTCCCCATAAGAATTAATGTAAATGGGGGGTTTGGGTTCCAGGGGAAATTTTTTCACCAGACAAAAGACATTATATACATTATAAGTTTTAAATAATTTTAAAACAAACAATTTAATACTTTACTCAGCAATGATGATTGTGAAGCTTGGTTGAAACAGGCGTGTAGAGGGGTTGGGTCATGGGGGCTTGCCCCATTCCACCCACCCGGCACTTCTGCCAGGGAGCGGGGTTAGGGGCTTGCCCACTCCCTGGCTGGAACGCCGGGTGGGCGGAGCGGGGCGAGCCAAACCACCTTGTAACCGAACATTGCACGACTTTAAACGTGTATGTTCTCTAATAGATCAGCAAACTAATAACAAAACAATGTTAACTGGGACAACTTTAAGTGAGGAGTTACTGTACCCCTAATTTATTCCAGTGGGAGATCAGAAACAGGTGCTCTGTGTCTCCATATATTCTTCTCCACACTGACCACTTAAAACCAGCAGCAGCGCATGGTAAACTGAAATCACTTTCGATCAGCATCCATAGGTTACTCTTTTAAAAGATTTCTATGTTCCCTGAAATGTTCCACAATGTCTCACACTCAACAGACATTGTGTGTGTTAATATCTAAATATTTGCTTGAAAGTAAGAAAAACAAACATTTACATTGTAGAATGGACTGGGTTAAGCTAAATACACATTGATAAAAAGGTTTAAAACTAGTATTAAATGTATATTAATATTATCTGTCTCCTATGCATCCGAAGAAGTGGGCTGTAGCCCACGAAAGCTTATGCTCAAATAAATGTTAGTCTCTAAGGTGCCACAAGTACTCCTGTTCTTTTTTTGAATCAGAATTACTTTTTGTGAACAGTTTAGGCAAGACCTTTTGAAAAAGGCCAACAAGAGAAGCAGATGATGGCATGCTACTGTAACTGGGAGAAGAGAAAGGCTCCAGAGTACATGTTTGTATATTATAAAACATCTTCAACTGTTTTAAATTTGATTTTCTGACTCTTAAAACAGACTTAACCTGTCCTCCTGAGCTGAAAGCCATAAAGCTCAGTAAAAGATTCAATATGATGGTGATGTGCTTAAATATTTTGGTACCTGTAATCATGTCCTGGGCCTCTCAAACTTCTAATTTTTATCAATCCTTCCAGGTTTATAGATGGGAGATTGTAAGAAAAAAAAGACTGCTTCAACACGCTGTCTTCTTTAAAATAGATGCTGAGATGTTTAGTTCCCACACTGTGTGGGATGTTAAGACCATAGATACATAATAAATAAATGATGTTGCTTGATAGGAGTTTTGGGCATGGTCCCATCTGATGAACTTTTGCATCATTTTAGAGCCAAAGCACATTAGTATCCCACGCAGCTTGGTGTTTTTTTACTACATTATCTTTGATGGACTCGTGCTGAACAAATACAAGGACAGGTTTATTCACTTGGCATTACTTCTAGCCAAACAATACATTACCATTAACTAGAAATCCTCTGTGCCCTCATCCTAAGATTCTTAGATCAAGGAACTTAATAATAATACCCCATAGCGAGGCTGATGTATTGTATGAAAATTAATTGCCTTGTAGATATTGAATTAAGCAGCTACCCCACTTAGGGCCAAGTTTACATGGGTGCATAATTGGGAAGACATGTGCAAGGAGACTCTCCACCGAATCAGACAGCATGTTTACAGGCCAGGAAAGGCTACAGTCCCTCCAAACTCCCCTGAGATGTACTGTGTCCAAACTGGGTGGTGGTTGGGGGGGTGTCGTGGCCCCCCCACCACTCTGTATCAGGCTACAAACTGAGACTGGTATGCAGCAGGGGTCTATGCTGCACCATACAAAGGAGAGCAATTGTGACTGCACTCCACATTACAAGTGGACAGCCCAGGGAGTTTCTTCCCTTTGCATCTGGCCAGGAGGTTGTGACTTTCTTTCAGATGCAGATCTCACTACCATGATTCATGCTTTTGTCACCTCAAGATGATATTAAGGCAATGCACTCTACTTTAGAGGTTTTAGCTAACTCATTAGCTGAAGATTCAGGTGTGGTCTGTAATTCACCCAACACATACGCTACTGCAATAGTTAATTCTAGAGTTTAGGTGATAGGGAATAGCCAGCATGGATTTGTAAAGAACAAATCGTGTCAAACCAATCTGATAGCTTTCTTTGATAGGATAACGAGACTTGTGGATAAGGGAGAAGCTGTGGATGTGGTATACCTAGACTTTAGTAAGGCATTTGATACGGTCTCGCATGATATTCTTATCGATAAACTAGGCAAATACAATTTAGATGGGGCTACTATAAGGTGGGTGCATAACTGGCTGGATAACTGCACTCAGAGAGTTGTTATTAATGGTTCCCAATCCTGCTGGAAAGGCATAACAAGTGGGGTTCCACAGGGGTCTGTTTTGGGACCGGCTCTGTTCAATATCTTCATTATCGACTTAAATATTGGCATAGAAAGTACGCTTATTAAGTTTGCAGATGATACCAAACTGGGAGGGATTGCAACTGCTTTGGAGGACAGGGTCATAATTCAAAATGATCTGGACAAATTGGAGAAATGGTCTGAGGTAAACAGGATGAAGTTTAACAAAGACAAATGCAAAGTGCTCCACTTAGGAAGGAAAAATCAGTTTCACACATACAGAATGGGAAGAGACTGTCTAGGAAGGAGTACAGCAGAAAGGGATCTAGGGGTTATAGTGGACCACAAGCTAAATATGAGTCAACAGTGTGATGCTGTTGCAAAAAAAGCAAACATGATTCTGGGATGCATTAACAGGTGTGTTGTGAGCAAGACACGAGAAGTCATTCTTCAGCTCTACTCTGCGCTGGTTAGGCCTCAACTGGAGTATTGTGTCCAGTTCTGGGCACCGCATTTCAAGAAAGATGTGGAGAAATTGGAGAGGGTCCAGAGAAGAGCAACAAGAATGATTAAAGGTCTTGAGAACATGACCTATGAAGGAAGGCTGAAAGAATTGGGTTTGTTTAGTTTGGAAAAGAGAAGACTGAGAGGGGACATGATAGCAGTTTTCAGGTATCTAAAAGGGTGTCATAAGGAGGAGAGAGAAAACTTGTTCAACTTAGTCTCTAAGGATAGAACAAGAAGCAATGGGCTTAAACTGCAGCAAGGGAGGTTTAGGTTGGACATTAGGAAAAAGTTCCTAACTGTCAGGGTGGTTAAACATTAGAATAAATTGCCTAGGGAGGTTGTGGAACCTCCATCTCTGGAGATATTTAAGAGTAGGTTAGATAAATGTCTATCAGGGATGGTCTAGACAGTATTTGGTCCTGCCATGAGGGCAGGGGACTAGACTCGATGACCTCTCAAGGTCCCTTCTAGTCCTAGAATCTATGAATCTATGTATATCTTAGGCCCTGTCTACACTGGCAAGTTTCTGCGCAGTAAAGCAGCTTTCTGCGCTGTAATTCTCGAGGTGTACACACTGCCAAGCCACTTAGTGTGCAGAAACTGCGCAGTTGCAGTGCTGTAAAAAAACCACCCCGAGAGGCGTACAGCTTTCTGCGCCAGGGCTACAGCACTGCGGTGCCAGTGTAGACACCCTGGTCAATTACCGCGCTGCGATTGACCTCTGGGAGGTGTCCCACGATGCCTGTTCTCGCCTCTCTGGTCATCGGTTTGAACTCTACTGCCCTCCCCTCAGGTGACCAACCATCATCCCCATCCCGTAAATTCCTTTGGAATTTTGAAAGTCCCCTTCCTGTTTGCTTGGTGACGCATGCAGTGGTCTCAGTGCATCTTTCCAGGTGACCATGCCCGCTCCACGCACTAGGCGATCCCCCGCTTGGAGCAATGCTGAGCTGCTGGACCTCATCAGCATTTGGGGAGAGGAGGCTGTCCAGTCCCAACTGCGCTCCAGCCATAGGAGTTATGATACCTATGGACAGATTTCACGATGCATGACTGAAAGGGGACATGACCGGGACACATTGCAGTGCAGGGTCAAAGTGAAGGAGCTGCGGAATGCCTACCACAAGGCATGGGAGGCAAATCACCGCTCCAGTACTGCGCCCATGAGCTGCCGGTTCTACAAAGAGCTGGACGCGATATTCGGCAGCGAACCCACCTCCACTGCGAAGACCACCCTGGATACTTCAGTGGTTCGCGTGCCAGTCGAAAGTGGACCGAGCCAGGAGGAGGAAATCTTGGATGAGGATGTGGAGGGGGAGGGGGACCCAGAGGCAGAGGATGACTCGGAAGCCAGAGATGCATGCAGCCAGAGCTTTTCTCTACCCTGGAGGAGGCTAGCCAGTCACAGCTGTCGGATCTTGGCAAAGCGCAAACAGGAGAGGAGACCCCTGGTAAGTGGATTTGATTTTGGGAACTGCTGAAGTGAGTTGTTGGGGGCAGGAGGGTTGCAGAAAGCAGGCTTGTCTCCCACTGCATGCCTAGTCTGAGCGGCGGAACAGGCTGTTGATTGACTCCCTCACTTCACGGGAATCACTCTCAGAGATCTCCAGGAAACTCACGGAGAGATACTGGGCAATCCGCTCCCGCAGGTTCCTCGGCAGAGCTGCTTTGTTTCTTGCCCTATTAACAGTAACTTTCCCGCACCACTGTGCCGTCACGCGGGGTGGAGGGGGTGTACCATTGCTGCACACAGGCGAGCTGCATAGGGGCCAGGGCGGAAGCTGCAGGCTTGGAGAAGACCCTCCCTTGATTCCCTGCTCACCCTCAGCAGCGAGATATCTTCCATAATGATCACATCCTGTGAAAGTGTGGGGACAGGAATGATTATCAGGCCCCCACTACAGTGCTGGCTCTCCCCAAGAGCCACATGCCCAGTGTACAGCAGGGTCCGGGAAGAGAGATTTAACCTGCCCCTGTGACTACTCACCATTTGGGGGTCTTGTGGCTCATGTGTACTTGCCTGGGGTCAGCCAGTTAGTGACAGGTGTGAGAGTATTGGCTGTGTTTTAAATCACTGAATCAGTGTTCTCTGTGTTGCAAACAATACTGCTTCTGTAAAATGTTGCATTTAAAAACTTCACAGAGATGATCTTGGGAGACCAGCCTCCCTCTTTGTTATCAGCAGCTGAACGGCTGCTCAGAATTAGAAAGCGGCCAAGAAGAACAAAGGAGGACTTTCTGCATGATGTTATAATGCACTCCGCCGCTGAGAAACAGGAATTGAAGGAGTGGCAGGACAGCAGGAAGAGGGACCAAAAGGAGAACGCGGCACGCCAGAATGAAGCCACAGAGCGGCTCTTAAATGTTATGGAGCGCCAAGCAGACACCCTCAAGGCGATACTAGCTCTTCAAACCGAGCAGCTCCGCACCCACCCTCCCCTCCAGCCACTGTCACAAATCTCTTTCCCATGCTCCCCCCAGACATCGCCACCACACTGTTATCAACCTCCTGGCTCCAGTCTGTACCACTCCTCCCCCCTCACAGTCCAGCCCTGCGGACTCCCACTACCCACTGCACTCAACACCCGCCCCTCTGCAGTTTGGCCCTGCTGAAGTACAATACCCGCTGCACTGTACTCCAAAGGAGAAGGTTGGATATGACCCCTGGACATACACAAATCTTTAGCCGTCCTGGGACCCCTCCTCCTCCTGGGACCTTCCCTTGCCCCATCACCCTCACTGCTGATGGTTTGTTGTTTTTTTTGTTTAACTCTCTCCGGTTATTGTTTTTTAATAAAAGAATTGTGTTGGTTTGAAAGCAATCTTTATTCTTTAATTGAAAGCAAAAAGAGCCCCGCAAAGCAACATACAATTATGTTAAACCCACATATTGTATTGTCTGCACCAATCACCTCCTAGCATTGCAAGCACTGCACTCCCGAGCATAGCAACAAATATTGGTGGCTTTTGGTTTCAAATTGCTACCTCAAGACACACCTGATCCTTATGGCCCCACGCTGCGCCCCTCTAATAGCCCTGGTCTCTGGCTGTTCAAACTCAGCCTCCAAGCACTGAGCCTCTGCAGTCCAGCCCTGAGTGAAGCTTTCACCCTTCCCTTCACAAATATTATGGAGCATACAGCACGCGGCTATAAGCATAGGAATATTGTCATTGGCCAGGTCCAGCTTCCCATAGAGGTATCGCAAGCGGGCTTTTAAACGGCCAAAAGCACACTCACTGGTGATTCTGCACTTGCTCAGCTTGTTGTTGAACCGCTCCTTGCTGCTGTCAAGTTGCCCTGTGAATGGCTTCATAAGCCACAGCATTAAGGGGTAGGCGGGGTCTCCCAGGATCACAATGGGCATTTCAACTTCCCCTATGGTGATCTTCTGGTCCGGGAAGAAAGTCCCTGCTTGCAGCTTCCTGAACAGGCCAGTGTTCCGAAAGATGCGTGCGTCATGCACCTTTCCAGACCAGCCTGCATTAATATCTGTGAAAAGCCTACAGTGATCCACGAAAACCATTAAGAAATACCCCTGCGATTAATGTACTCAGTGGGTAGGTGGTCTGGTGCCAGAATTGGAATATACATGCCATCTATCGCTCCTCCAGAGTTAGAGAAGCCCTTTTGAGCCAAGCCATCCACAATGTCATGCATGTTGCTCAGAGTCAGTCTTTCGGAGCAGGATGCGATTAATGGCCCTGCAGACTTCCATCAACACAAGTCCAACCGTTGATTTTCCCACACTGAACTGGTTAGTGACCAATCGGTAGCAGTCTGGAGTAGCCAGCTTCCACGGTGCAATCGCCACACGCTTCTCCAATGGCAGGGCAGCTCTTGTTCTCGTGTCCTTGCGCCGCAGGGCTGGAGCAAGCTCATCACACAGTCCCATGAATGTGGCTTTCCTCATCTAAAAGTTCTGCAGCCACTGCTCGTCATCCCAGACGTGCATGACGATGTGATCCCACCACACAGTGCTTGTTTCCCGAGCCCAAAAGCAGCGTTCCACTGTGGTCAGCACCTCCATGAATGCCACAAGCAATCTTGTGTCGTAGCTACTACGCGTGGCGAAATCAATGTCACACTCCTCTTGCCTTTGTAGTTTAAGGAATAACTCCACTGCCACTCATGACATGTTGGTCAGAGCAAGCAGCATACTGGTCAACAGTTTGGGATCCATTCCTGCAGCCCGAAGAGGCAGGGCGCGCAAAACACAAACCGTTGAAAGATAGTGCCAAATGCGGACGGAAGCACAGGGATTGCTGCGATATGAAGCAATGCATTACGGGGCACTGGGAAAGGACCCAGGATGCCCCGCGACCCCCTCCACCTTTCCACAACTCTTAGTGGCAGAAGAGAAAGACGTGCTCTGTGGGATAGCTGCCTAGAGTGCACCACTCCGAATACCGCTGCAAGTGCCGCAAGTGTGAAGACGCTATTGCGCAGGCAGCTGACAGTGTGAACACACAACAGCGGCTTCCCTTCAGCGCTCTCTGAGCGGCGCTGTAACTCCCAGTGCTGTAACTTTGCCAGTGTAGACATGCCCGTACACATTTGGCTTATCTTTTCCAAAACACAACCCAAAATCAGACATAGTCAAAAAATTCAAATACAGAGAACTAGATTTGGGGAACAGACTATTATGTATTAGTTAAGCACCAACTCTGGGGAAGGAATGGGGTCTTTATATATTTGTATAACACCTAGCACAATGGGGCATTTTTATGATTGGGGCCTCTGGGCACTAATGTAATACAAATATTAAATAATAATAACAATAATGGGCTGGGTAATCCTTACTGACATTGGTGATGATTTACATGAGAATTACTGTAGTTTCCATGGGATTACTTGTGTGTGTGTGTGTGTGTGTGTGTGTGTGTGTGTGTGTGAGGGTTGCACCCGTGTGACTAAGGGTTGTACAATCAGGCCTCATATGACTTGCACTGTACAGAACATAAGAAGGGTTTATGTTAGAGTTTACGATATAAAAGGTATGAACTCCCCATTTGCCAATGAAATTTTTAAAAAAATCAAAGCCCTGTGCTTTACGAGCTCAAACTCGAACATAAATTGTCCACTAATCTCTAAGCCACGGTGATTTTTTTTTATTTAAAGAAATGCCTAAAAATTGTCTCTACCTGAGTTTCAATTCAAACTGTTATTTTTTTAAAAACAGCCAAGTTATAAACCACATAAGAAAAATAATATTGGTGAAATATCACTGAAAGTAAGACACTGTTGTAATCAAGAGAATATTTTTCTTTGGATGATGATATGTGGCACAAGTGTTTTAGCAAACAGGAAGATATACACTGTACAATATCAATAGGCCTGATTCTCCTCTCTCACCTGTTTTACAAGTGAAATACAACTGTCTTCAAAGAAAATTACTCTGGATTTACACCTGCGTGACAGAAGAATTAGGCCACCTCTCTGTATATCGATATCAAGAAAAGTTTTACCTTCTAGCATTTTTTGCAGACTGCTCCTCATAACATGGATGTTCTCAATACCAATGAACTGAAACTTGATGTTGGAGTAATTGTCTTCATTCTCATATCCTTTCCCTGCTGCTCTGTTTGCCATTGCATTGAGCTGCAAAAAAAAAAAAAAAAAAAAGACTGGGTGAGAGCAGGAAACAGGTCATGCTCAAAAGACAACTCTCAGTCTATTGTAGTGAAGAAAAGAAAAGGGGATTAATTAAGCTATTATTTAAAAATTCAAAGCTTGTAACTGAATACCCTAATTTTACTTGTGTACTCTAGTAGCTACACCTTTTTAGAAGGGTGCTTCAACCTTTAAAGCAGTGGTGGGCAACCTGCAGCCCGCAGGCCACACGTGGCCCGTCAGGGTAATCTGCTGGCGGGCCACAAAACAGTTTGTTTACATTGACCGTTTGCAGGCACGGCTGCCCGCAGCTCCCAGTGGCGGTGGTTTGCCGTTCCCAGTCAATGGGAGCTGCAGGAAATGGCGCGGGCCGCAGAGACGTGCTGGCCGCCACTTCCCACAGCTCCCATTGTTCGGGGACAGCGAACCACGGCCACTGGGAGCTGCGGGCAGCCGTGCCTGCGGACGGTCAATATAAACAAACTGTCTCACGGCCCGTCGGCAGATTACCTTGATGGGCCACATGCGGCCCACAGGCCGCAGGTTGCCCACCACTGCCTTAAAGGCTTTTATGCAATCACTCCTAATTGGACAGACACTGTCTAGTACCAACATTGTCACCTTGAACGAAGCTACTAGAATTTCAGCATTTTAAACACCAATCAAATCAGACATTGGCAGAGGAGAGTACAGCACTGCAATTTAACCCTGTGGGGATGAGTATGCAACATCCTGAGGGTTCTACACTCACAAGGCAATACACTCCTCTTACCCTCTGTCATCAAGGGTTCAACCTCTCTCCCTGCTTCTTGACCCTCTTTTCCCTAACACAAATGAGCCCCTTCCAAACCTCTGAACCCCGAATGCCAGAAGAGTCCCACATTCTAGTGGGCCAACAGCCTCATGGAGTCATTTTGGTGTCCATGCCAGTTCTTCCCTTCTCTCGCCTGACCTCTAGACATGCACCACAGGTGCCATGCTGGTTCTTAGCCTAAACGAGTAGCTGAGGGAGGCTGGACAGGGTTCCTAGTCGGGTGGCGACAGGTTGGATCTGAAGTGGCTCTTCCCAATAGTCCCAACCCAGCCCTCCCACTGTAGCCAGAAACATTCCCTCCTCCTGGCTCATCCTTATGGCATGAAACACCTAGGATTTAGCTAGGCCCTAAGGACTAAAAGAATGGTCTATACAAGTTGTAGTTCAGAGAGGCTGATCCTTGTTTCTGTATAAGCTCCATTTGTATATAGACTATTGGGATCTTGCTGAAACCCTATCATTCATTTGTGTTCGAGTGAGTGACTAAAATTTTCAAACAAGCCTAGGAATGTTAAAGTTGCATAGTTAAGCACTTAAGAGTCAGGAGAAGGCAAAGTTAAGTTAAATACATACACTTAACTTTGCCATTTGGCAGAAGAGGGAGAGAGGAAGACATACAGGCACCTTTTTTCCTGTCTTTCATAGCTACCATAGCACTATCATCCAAGTATACCTCACAGACCCCCATCTAAAGCATCCCCATTCACATTGGAAACCAGGCCCAGCCTAGTCTTGTGCTATGCTGCCATTGTCCCAGGCACACTTCCACTTTGTCTTGAATACTCTTCTGCCCAGCCCTACTCTCTTCCCCAAATCTTTTCTTCCCCCTTCCTTTCCCTCCCTGAAGATTTCCTCCTCTGCACCCTATAATTGGATTGGCTAGCAGCACAGATTGGTTTCAGACTACATGGACCATTCAGGACAATTCATATGCTAAGGAAATTGATATTTTTTACTCTCAAAGATATCTTAAGGAAAAGGCAAAAGGCATCCAATATAAGAAATTCTCTCAAATCCCATGAAAACAACCACCATCAAGAACCATCCCATTGACCAGAGCCGGCTCCAGGCACCAGCCCAGCAAGCAGGTGCTTGGAGCGGCCAAGGGGAAGGGGTGGCACATCGGTCTGTTCGGCGGCAATTCGGCGGTGGGTCCCTCTCAGAGGGAAGCACCTGCCGCCGAATTCCCACCGAAGAAGAAAGCGGCGCAGTGGAGCTGCTGCTGGAGTGCCGCTGATAGCAATTGCGATCGCGGCTTTCCCACCCCCCCGCCGCTTGGGGCGGCAAAAACCCTGGAGCCGGTCCTGCCGTTGACACTTTATATTCTTAAGATTTATAAGTATTTTCATATGATACAAAGATGATGTATTGCTGTGCAATACAGAGTGATTTAAATCAACAATAAATGTTAAGATCTTATCACAGTATCAGCATGCAGAAACTAGAATGGTTTCCATGCACAATACAACTGTTTAAATAGATTGAGATCATGGACCCATTTAGTTACATCAGATTATATTGTGTTATTATTGTTCTCATCTCTGTCCCTAATGCTGTGGGATTCAGGTTCACAGCTGGAGCTGAGCGCATATACCACACAGATGCTTCTCTAGGGCATTACTGCAAGGTCATGGGTTTTATTTTTTCTTACACAGCTGACTAAATTTTATTTTTTTATCAATTACTGAATATTGCCTTTAACTGTAGAATATAACCAGAAGTATCCTATTGACCACTCCACTGCTTCATGTTTGTAAGTATACTAATACTTCCCTGATCATTAATCTTCCATGGCTAGAGTTAGTTTGCCCAACGTACCAGAGAGTTAACAAAACACACTTTCTTGAAGCTTGGGGAGGTTGCAGTGTTTCAACCAAGATTGGTTGTAATCCCATCTTCAGGAATGTAATCACACTGCCCGATTATGTCCTAGGTGCAGGATAAAGGGGTGTTTTCCTTGCCTTCTCCTTATATTCTCCAAAGTTGGTTGTTTGTATCTCTGAGTCAGAATGACCCCACATAGCTCATTCTCCAGTGTGCTCCCTCCCATCAACTTTGTATGTAAATGGAGCTTCCATTGTGTTGGCGTACAGTGCTTAATTTACACACTGACTGAGAGGGACAGGTGAATAAACATCCTTTGTCTGGCAGAAACCTGTTTGTCAACTCTGCCTCAATATAGACTTTAGGAACATATTTTAGTATACATACATATCTCCATACACAGTATCTGTACATACATTTTACAATGATATTAACAACTAGTGTGATCCTGGCTTTCATTTAAGACCTCACATGATATTCTTTAGTGAACCAGAATGTACACACCAATATCAGGATATTCTGGTTACCCCCTTGCCAGCTGGCATTGAGGAATTTATGGGTCACATTCCTACAGACACCTAGTTGCCTTTCCTCTTCCATCTCTCTCCCTACTCTAAGGACTACCACAAGATGCAACCTACTTCCTACAGTCTCTCTCCCCAACTTATTTTTTGTTTGTTTTTTGGCCCAGCAGTCTCATCATATGAGGCTATGACCACTACTCTCTTCGTTATTTTTAAGCCAAAGTCTGTTTTTGTTTTTTAAAATATCCTTTCACTCATTCTAGCATCCTTAAGAAAACGCAGCAAAGCTTTTTTTTTGTGGCGGGCGGGGGGAATAACTATTACATTTCTCTAGCATTCTCACTAGTCCCTTTAGGGAAAAAATCTTTGATTCCAAGTCAAGTCAATTTTTCATACAGAGACTTTCTTTCCATAAAATATGGCCCATTATACTGCCATAGAACATGATCCACAGTTTCTTTGGTTGTGCACACTGTCTTTTTTAATAAGTTAAACCTATCATTTAAGGCACAATGACCTGCTAACACTCTAAAAATGACTACTTCACTTTTTCTATCATGGCGGTGGAGTACAGTAGTATCTTCAATTTAAGCCTACATCACAAAAACTTTGTGCCCGTCCCCCTCACTCCCCCCTGTTCCCCCTTAGTCCATAGTTCTTGCCATTTCTTTGCAGGCTCCTTCGTGTGTGCTTAAGGGTATCTTAATATGCACCTCCTTATTTTGTAGAGCACGTTTTGCTGTTTTGTCAGCCATCTCATGTCAGGAATTCCAATACAACCAGAATCCATGCTGTTATTACAGATACCTGCTCGCATTTCTTCCATAGTTAGGAACGTTATTTCACTTATGTCATTTCTGCTTTCTGAAGACCTTGTTCTGATTATCATTATATCCTGAGAAGGAATCAGTTAAAATTACAGCTGCAGCTGGATGCACATCTCTTATCCAGATTAGTGCCAACACAGGTTTACTGCCACCATTAGTTCAGCTATCAGAACAGTCACATAATTCAATAGCCTTTTAGATTTCTGGATTCTGACTAGGAACACAGAAGGCTGTTCCCACTCTACCCATTTTATCAGCTTTTGATCTGTCTGCATAGACTTGGCAAAGCTGGCCCAGTTTTTCATAAATGAATTCAAAAATTTAATTGGTCATAATTAAGGCTACGTTTAGTCACGGGTATTTTTAGTAAAGGTCATGGACAGGTCACAGGCAGTAAACAAAAATTCACGGCCCGTGACCTGTCTATTACTTTTACTATATACCCCTAACTAAAACTTTGGGGGGGGGCTGCTGGTGCTTGGGTGTGGGGGGCAGGCAGCGACGCGCAGCCCAGGACCCCCACTGGTGCTGGGGGTTGGGGAGCGGGCAGTGCCGTGCGGCCCGGGACCCTCACTGGTGCTGGGGAGGGCGGGGTGTCTCCGTACCCGGCTCCGCATGTCCCTGTAGCTCCTAGGTGGTGGAGGGGTCAGGGGGCTCTGTGCGCTGCTCCCTCCACAAGCACCTGCTGTGCAGCTCCCATTGGCTGGGAACTGCAACCAATGGGAGCTGCGGGGGCGGAGCCTGCAAACGCAGGCAGTGTGCGGAGCCCTCTGGCCCCTCTGCCACCTAGGAGCTGCAGAGCCATGCCAGTGGAAGCCAGGGAGCTGCCCACCCCGAGGTAAGTGCCCCCCAGCACCCCCAAACCCCTTGCCCCAAGCCCTCTCCCACACACCCAAACTGCTGCTGCTGACCTCAGGGAGCACCCCCTGAGCCAACACCAGCCGCTGCAGAAGTCACAGAAAGTCACGGAATCGCAGCCTTAGTCATAATGTGTGGTTTTTCCTTCTCTGTTTTTTCCATACAGTTCCATATTCACATATGGGTGAATTATTGTCCAGCTGTAATTTGATTTTCCATTATTAAAATTTTTTAGTTCTCTCAATTTTTCTTTCTATATAATTCCTTTACCCATTTTTTGGCCTGATAGTATGAGGAAGTCGAGACAATCCGTATAATTTTGTCTACTAAGTTCCTAGCAATCTTCATAAATCTTTTAAGTTTTTCTGTTTTCAAGATTTCCTTTTATCTTTGTCCAAAAGATTAGATCTACTAGCTTCATTCTTAATTTTATAGGTGCTCTCCAGTGGCTATTTGCAGCACACACACTGGTGTTACATTGCGCCATGTGTCAATCACAGATCTTGGGCATGAAGCACTTCCAAGGTTTTAAGAATTGTTTTTGAGGCTAAACCGAAAGCTTGGCATCTGTAGTATGAAACTGGTCTTATCAATGCTCTGAACATCATGAATACCTTCTTTTCTGTACCCCATTTGCTTTGAGCTACACCTGTAAGTTCATCCTACTTTTACATGGTGTTATCTATGTGACCTTTCCAAGTTAATTTATTATCAAAACACTACTCTTAGGTACATAAACTTTTGAACTACACCTCTACCTCGATATAACGCTGTCCTCGGGAGTCAAAAAATCTTACTGCGTTATAGGTGAAACCGCGTTATATCAAACTTGGTTTGATCCACTGGCGTGCGCAGCCCCGCCCCCCCGGAGCACTGCTTTACCGCGTTATATCCGAATTCGTGTTATATCGGGTCGCGTTATATCAGGGTAGAGGTGTATCTGAATTTTTTCCATCGTAAGTCTTATTCTTCCCTAATTTTCTTTCCCGTTAAAAGCATTTCCTTCATTTTTACAAGTGAGAATTCAAATCCCCAATCATTTCACCACTTGGAAATTCTCTGGAGTACCGGATTTGTCTTTTCCATAGCTACTTTAAGTCTTTTATATTTAATCCATATAGCATAGTTGTCTGCAAAAAGGGAAAAACCTACTCCCATTTGCACACTTTCCAGGAAGTCATACATCATAACAGAAAATAAAGTGGACTGATAATACTGCCTTGTGGAGTTCCATCTGTAAGCCTGTACATTTTTGATAAAGCTATTCCAACTTTAATTTGTATAGTTCTTTAAAAAATCCCTTATCCACTGAAATACTCTCTTTTACTCAAGTGTGTTTAGTTTATATAGGAGGCCTTCACTCCATAGCTTGTCAAATGCTTTTTCAATGTCCAGGAAGACCATTATCATAAAATTCTTGGTCCTTATGCTTTTTTGTTTCTCTGTAGCAGGATCAGGATCAAATTGGATCAGGATACCAGGAAGTAAGGGTCACGCACCAGCTTACAGACAGCAGGCAAATAGCAAAGTCAGGGACAAAGCAGTGACAGAAGCCAGAGTCTAGGGTCCACAACAAAGCAGGGTCTATAGCAGAAGCAAGCAGGCAGTTTGCATCATTGTTCAGGCCACTCTCTAGACTAGCTTCCTTGTTTATATACCAGCATGAGCCAATCAATGGGCTTCAGGGGCCGCCACTCAGGCCCTGCTGGGTGGTACTTCCTGCAGTGCCCAGCTTCACAGGATCCTCCAGCAAAAGTCTCCCCTAAGCTTTCAATGGTAATGTAGCAGCATCATTAGCCCACACCCCCAATAGTCCCAGATTATAATCCCACAGGGTCTTACACCTTGTTTCCTAATTAGTAGCACCAATACTTGTTTCCATTCTATTAGCAGCAGTCCTTTTTCCCAAATATCATTATAACAAAACCACAATAGAATCTTAAGGCTCCCTTCTGACAAGTGTTCAATCTTTACCTGGAGCTGTATTTTTCCTGTTTCTAATGGCTGCAATAAGCTCCTACACACTAAACTTTTTGTTTAACACATCATCACTATAGACCCTCCAGCCTTATAATAGATCACTGTTATCCTCAATAAACCTCCTTTCCCCCCCCCCCCCAAAAAACTCGTTGTTTTGATTCATATCACTATTGGCCTTTTGGGATTCTTTTGCTAAAGTGTCTGCCTTTCCTAAGTTGAAGACCTCAGTTTCATTGCTTACAGTAAGACCAGATAGATATTTACTTTTACTTTGAAATCCATTCACTTTGAATTTGTTTATATATTTCTGAAAGCTTTGAATCTTTGTTCAATGTCCCACAGAAATTTCTCCAGCTTTCCTTTTTCGGCTTTTTGATAATCATTTGTGACACCGCCTTACATCTTTTATAATTCATTAACTTTTTACTATTCATTGAGTTTTTTGCTTGCTTGTATGCCCTATTTCCTTCCTTGCTAATTTGCAGTTCTCATTCCACCAGAGTACCAGATTTCTAACCTGGGAGAAGCTCTATACACACGATTCATTTTCTACATTCATTAGTACCTTCTAAAATTTACAATAGTATGATATTTCAGTACTCAAGAAATGTTACCAGGGGCAGGCATACAGGAATGGTTCTCTAGTCAGATGGCCAATAGGGTGGTGGCCCTGCCTCTCAAAGGAAGTAAGATGCCTAGGTCCTAGTCAGAGGGAGGCACCTATCTCCACTTGGGATTCACAGCTGTGAGCCCTCTCCCAAAGCTGGGTGCCTAAGCCAGCCCTTTCTTGTGAAAAACTATGGGGAGATAGTGGTGATGCCACTTCCTTATATCTAGTATCCCAGTGGTTAGAGCACTCATCCAAAACCTGGATTCCAATCTCTGCTCCAGAACAGGGAGGGATTTGAACCTAGATCACCCACATCTTGGATGAGTGCGCTAACCACTGGGTATTCTAGCGAGTGAGCTAAGGTGTGGGTTCCAATTCCTCCTCTGCCTTTTATGCAGGTTAGATGTACTTTGAGCATGTCTACTGACTTGGGCCCCACAGGTGACACAAGCAGGGGAATCCCTAGTTTATGAATCCCGCCAGGGTTTATGAGTTAGGCTCAGAGCAGCTTGGTGTTGTCAGGATTTAGGGACTTTGACCATGCCCATTGGCAGAAATTGGCACCTATAAGACTTCAGCAGTGGAAACTTAGGCACCTGCTGGGTTAGACAGCAGCTGAGCAAAGGTTTTGTGAATGCCAGTGGTGCAGAGGCACAACTAGAATTTTCCTAAGAAGCGGGTTTTTCTCCCAGGTTACCTACCATCATATCCTAACCAAGTCACAATCTCTCCTTCTGGAGCAGGCCCGGGAGCAAAAGAGGAGGTGGCAGCGTGAGAAGATGGAGCCCTCACTCCACTCCAGGCCTTCTCTCCTCCCCTCACATGAAAGAGACTGGGATCGCCCTGTCCCCCTAATCATTGTGCCCCAGAATGGCACCTAAATGTGTGACTTAACAGCCTAAAGGGGCAGTTGGGTGTCCTGTGAATCTAACCCCAGATCTCTAATACAGAAACCTCTTTTAACTTGCAATGTATATATTTAAAAAAAGAAGCAGGCAGAATATTTTCTACCAAGTGCACTAAATGCCCATCTGCTCATCTTTTAGTGTCAGTGAACAATGTAAAATAGTTGCATCTGGACAGTGTTCTTTTAGGACAGTCCTCAGCTTGCCTTGCTATGAGGATATAAATAATCTGTTGAATTTAAATCTCTCTCTCCTTTTGAATTAGACATGAGTGTTCTCCCTAACACAAACAAAGTAGTCTCTCAGCAATAACAAACAACCTTGCAAAAAATCATCCCAACCCCATTTCTCCCAACAGCTTCCAATCCCCATCTCCCTACCACAGTTCCCAATGGTTTCTTTGGTCAACCAGTCCCAGCCTCCCACTTCCCCTGGCTCCCAGTGCCAGCCTCCCCTCCCAGCCTTCCTACCTAGCCAGTCCTAGCCTCCCTACCTCACCTAGGTCCCAGTCTCCTTGCCCAGCCAGTACCAGTCTCTGCCTCCCAGGCTCCTTGTGCCAATATATACCCCCCCGCCATCCTCTGCAATGCCCTCGACTCAGCTTTTGTCCACTCTGAATTTGAATCAGTTCTTTTCCTTCTCCACACTGTCTGGGGGTCACCATTGCAAGCCCAGGAGAGGTAGGCTCCCTGCTCTCAGTACCAGTGCCTGGCCCCACCTTGGCCTGGAGCATCTGTGAGCAGCCATTACTGAGAAAGTCTTTCTGAGCCCCTTAGCTCTGGGCTGGCGCATGAGTAGTCACTCAGTTGGAATGGCATATGCTCAGTCCAGTCACAGGAAGGAGTTGTGAGGGGATGGAGGAGGCTCAGTCGCTCTGTGTGGATGGTACATGCAGAGTCTGGTCAGCACTAGGAGCTGTGAGGGGATAGGTCAGGGGTCGGCAACCTTTCAGAAGTGGTGTGCCAAGTCTTCATTTATTCACTCTAATTTAATGTTTCGTGTGCCAGTAATACATTTTAACATTTTCAGAAGGTCTCTTTCTCTAAGTCTATAATATATAACTAAACTATTGTTGTATGTAAAGTAAATAAGGTTTTAAAATGTTTAAGAAGCTTCAATTAAAATTAAATTAAAATGTAGAGCCCCCCGGACCGGTGGCCAGGACCCGGGCAGTGTGAGTGCCACTTAAAATCAGCTCGCGTGCCGCCTTCGGCATGCGTGCCATAGGTTGCCTACCCCTGGGATAGAGGATGCTCACTGCAGATAGAATCTTGGGGATTTGAGCTGTTAAGCTCTAGCAAGTCTCTACAGAGAATGTGTGAACTGTGATTTTTCAAAGGTTTATAACCTGGAGTTCAGACTCAAAAGGTAAGTCCAGAGTAACTTTACAGAGCGGCATTACTGTGGATTTACCTGGAAGCAACTGAGACTAGAATCTAGCCCCTAGTGGCCACCATACTTTGGACTTTTGTATTTTCTCTGACTTTGCAACACATACCTGGTATTGTTAAATCTGTGCCAGAATTGTAACATACTTACTTTAGGCCGAGTGTCAACAACATATATGAAATTGCTTCCTGGATTTGCCTTTCTGATGGCCTGTAGCATCTGTTCATCCTCAAGGCACCGAGCACTGAAACCAGACAAGGGCTGGCTGCTCCTGCAGATTGAGGCCTGCATTAAAACAAATAACATCCCCCCATGTGTTTAATGTGCATTAATAATTTACTACACAAAGTTATTTACAAAACAGATCACTAGGAAATGAACAAAATAGCGCCATTACATGTTCAATTAACAGGAAGAGTAGAGCAATATTATTAATTAAATGTAGCTGAATATTAATAATTTAATGTTGTTGTGTCTGTCAGCACCCCTGTATACATACCCTACATATTACTGCAATGATTTTTGTACAGAATATGCCTTGTGAAATACCATTTGAAAACTAATAACATTCTGGTCAATAGTATCATTGTAAAATATATGAAACAATGCTGTATGTGAAATTATGGATGCTCACTGATATTATGCTTTAAAGTCTGTGACTAAAAGGTGTTTAAACCAGGCATGTCAGGAGGAGTTGATAAACGGGTTTGTCCAGACAATGGAAAGAGTCCAACACCTCAAACCAGGCGTGGCCAAATTCAATGGGCTATTCATTTGTATTGGAGGTTGCATCAGGAAGAGATAAATTGCAGAATAGCAACCACCAGCAGGGTCAGGGAACTACATGCTTATTGGGTAACTGTTGGTGTCCAGGCTGTGAGCTACAGCAGCAGAGCATTTAAGGCACCAGGGTTACAGGCCAGGTGGTCTCACACCCTCTCACCCCAAAACACAGGTCCACACTTACATTATTATCCTTACAGTAGTAGGAAAGGGCTGGGAAACGTCTTCTGCTCCGGAATTTAGAGCTCCCCACAATGATGTGTGCAGTTGCAGATTTTGGTACGTACACTTCAGTAGGGTATGAATCACAGACCTGCCAAAGGAAACTGTTTGTTTGCTTACTTTGTCTATTCAAATAGAACTTAGCATGAATGTTAACTTTAATCATCACCATTACAAAAACAAAATCACAATTACACACCACCCTCATTCTGAGGATCCTAAAGTGTTTCAAACATTAATTATGCCCCTGTGACAGGGTAGTCTGTCCCCTTAATGGAAGAGGGGCCTCAGAGTTAACCCTTCCCCACCACATGGCATGGTCCTTTAATATTTTGGAAGGCCTGATATATACAAGGACCAAGCAGATACTGGTAGAAAGAAGGTGGTTTGGAAATAAGGAGTGTTTGGAAGGAAATCCCATTACTGTTTCTTTAAGGGCCTAGGACCACGAGCCTTGCAGAATGGACGGCGCAAGGCTCTCCTCTCTCTCAGCCAACTGGGATGAGCTTTAGGAAGGGGACTAGTATATCTGCTGTCTCCTCCTTCGTAGCAAGGGAGACACCACTAAGAAGAGGTTGTCTGCTGAATCCTCTGAGTATTGACTGGGGAAAGGAGGCTAGTTGAAAGAGAAGCTAGCTGAGGCCCTACAGCTTGTTTAAATCAAAACCCTGACTCTAAGAAGAGGGGGAGGGGCTCCTGTTTTAAGGAGGAGAAACCAGAAAGATTGTTTGAAGTACAACCCCATCTCTAGAAGGAGGTTGGGCTTCAGTCTTAAGGAGAGAGAAGTTGGCTGTCTGCAGTTCAACCTAGCTGCTGCCAAAGAAACTGGGTAGGGCCTTAAGGAAGCTTGTCAGCAGCAGGCTGGGAAAAAGACACAAAGAGACAAAACTCCACGGTGGAAGTAATGGAGGCTGTAGGCCAGAGAGAGAGGTGGACAAATATGGGGGGAAAGAGGAGCAGTTCAGGGAAGTGGCAAAAGATTGGCAGGAGTGGCCCTTAGCTGCCTAACACAGGGTTCCTGGGCTGGAACCAAGAGGAGG
Source organism: Emys orbicularis (assembly GCF_028017835.1). NCBI lineage: Eukaryota > Metazoa > Chordata > Testudines > Emydidae > Emys > Emys orbicularis. The sequence continues at coordinate 88,324,802 of NC_088687.1, read as the reverse complement.
AGGTGGGCCTCGGTTCTCCTTCCCCAGCAATAGGGAAGGTACAAGTCTTGGGACTGAAAGAGGCAAAGACAGCTGAATAATAGCTGGGGCTGGGGGCCGTGGGCCTGGCATAAAGATTCTGGGTTTTCTGTGTGGACTTTTCTGTTACCCCAGAAGGAGACTGAACTGAAAGATGACCAGGCAGGAGGGCCCGGCCATGGAAGCTGCAGACTACTGCAGAACCAGAACAGTCGAAAAGGCAGTACAAGAACAAAAGAAGGCCTGCAATGCCATGTTCTGGCATGAGGCGGTGCGATGATGGTGTGTTCACCATGTGACAGACTGTCACAGGACCTCTAGGAGATAGGAAATTATTATTATCATTATCCCAATTTTACAGATGGTAAAACTGAAACAGAAAAAGGTGGAGTGCTATATATTCATGTATCCAATAACTTTGTGTGCCTATTTCAGTACACAGGATGAACAGGGGTTCTGGGAATGTATCAGGATTGTGTACTGTCAATCTGCAATTGACAACTTTGGGTCTAAATCTCTCTGTGCTTCAGTTCTCCAGCTGTAAAATGGGGATAAAAATACCAACTACTCTCACAGGGGTGCTAAGATTAATTAATAGTTGTGAAGCATTCTGATAGTATGATGAGCACCACAGAAACACCCAAGAGGATATTAATAACTGTATATTCAGTGCTGGGTTTGGATATTGTGTGGTTAAGATCTGGGGGCACAAGCTGACTGAGGAGAAAAAGAAATATTTAATAACTACTCATTCCCTGACAATAGCTCAGTGGTTTGAGCATTGGCCTATGGAAAAAATATGATCATGTAATTAGACACATAAGGGAGGCTGACCTGAGGTTACGCATGCTACCTTAATTCTGGCATTTCCTAACGTGTGAGGCTTGACTTTGCAACCTTAATGTTCTTTTAAGGTATTTCTTTTGGATGCTATTTTAATAGAGTTCCCTTTTCAGTGTTGGAAGAGAGCACTGAATTCTTGTAATTCTTTGCCATTGTCACATGAGAAATTGGTTTTGCACCAATGAAGACTGGCTCCAATGGAGTTATTTTTGATTAAGTGAGATCAGATTTAGGCCTGTTTCAGGGACATGAAAAAATGTGACTGATTTTTATGTATGTACATATGAAAAACATTTATTTATAATGTATATTACTTTATATTAAATAATAAAAATAACTACTTTGTCTCTTCCTTCTGTGTAGTCTTTCCTCCTTTTTCTCCCTTATCCTGCCTTTATTACCCTTTTCTTCCCTTCTACGATCCATCTAGATAAAACGTTTTCAGTGCTTTTGGTGTCTAATTTCCCTTGTTTTTCCTATAACATTTCATGATTCATCCTTCCTTCTGTGGCTCATTCTGATCCCTTACATTTAAGGCTGTGTCACATTAACCCCTACATTTGCCCTAAACCAGAAGTTTTCAACCTCTTCCTTACCAGGTCCCACCTGTTTCTCTCTCCTTCTCCCTTATCATTTAGGAAATGAAGGGTGGACACAACCCCTGATACCTGTTTGCAACACCATCCCCATCCCCAGGGGTGGTTGTAATCCCCAGGTTGAGAGCCCCTGCCCTAAATTAAGTCTTCTATCATACTATTTCCACAATTCTATAATAAATGCAAACTTTTTATATTAGAAACAAAAGAAAACAATTAACTTCTGGCAGAACATACAGTCCCCTCTGAGGAGGTCTCAAAACCCCAAGTGATCTTGTATAGCATGTGTGCGCTCCAGTGGCAAGGCACAATGGGAGTGAGCTGATATGTACGGACAGGCTGACTTCAGAACTGGTTTAGGCTGTTATCTCTTTCCATTAATGTTACTTCATCACATTTTTAAAGTCTGACTCAAACAAATGTAGGCCAGGATAGGAACATCAGCTAGCTAGGTAGAAAGGAGTGGAATTAAGATTTGTGACTTCTCAGACCATTGTGATAATATTCCATCACAAACAATCCTCAGCAGCACTGCACGTAATTTCATGAACAAGGTAAGAAAGTGTTAAATTCATTCTTTCAAACTAATGGCTTGTGTAACTATTAGGTAGAAAAAAATTTTTTTTTAAATACTCACTGCCCCCAATTCAGCAAAGCATTCATATGCTTAACTATGCATGTACTTAAAGTTATTTTGACAAGTCACTTTATCTCCTTGTACAGTAACTCCTCACTTAACGTTGTAGTTATGTTCCTGAAAAATGCAACTTTAAGCGAAACGATGTTAAGCAAATCCAATTTCCCCATAAGAATTAATGTAAATGAGGGGGTTAGGTTCCAGGGAATTTTTTTTCACCAGACAAAAGACTATATTGTATATATACATACACACAGTATAAGTTTTAAACAAACAATTTAATACTGGTACACAATGATGATGACTGTGAAGCTTGGTTGAGGTGGAGGAGTCAGAGGGTGGGATATTTCCCAGGGAATGCCTTACTGCTAAATGATGAACTAGCAATTGGCTGAGCCCTCAAGGGTTAACTCTCACACTCTACAAGGCAGCAGGAACGGAGGGAGGGGAGAGCGCATCGGAGACAGAGACACACGCTGTGTGTGTGAGAGAGAGAGATGCGCATTTCCCCTTTAAGTACACTGCCTTGTTAATTAGATCAGCTTGCTGAGACCGCAGCTGCTGCTGCCAGCAAGCTCCCTCTGTCCTGAGCCCTGTTGTGTGTCCCCCCTGCTCTATGGAAGATGGGGTAAGTGGGGTGCAGGAGCAGGGGGGTGGGGGACACCCTGACATTAGCCCCCCTCTTCCTCCCTTCCCCTCCCCCTGCCCCGCATAGCAAGCAGGAGTCTCGGGGAGCAGCTCCAAGGCAGAGGACAGGAGCAGCACATGGCAGTGGGGGGAGGGACAGCTACAATTGCTAGCCTGCTGGGCAGCTGCTGCACAGGGAACTTAAGGGAGCGGGGAGCTGATAGGGGGGCTGCCGGTCCACCCTGGTTCCAAGCCCCCACCTGCAAGCAGTGGACAAAGCAGGCGGCTGCCAAACGACGTTAAAAGGGAGCATTGCACAATTTTAAACGAGCATGTTCCCTAATTGATCAGCAACGTAACAACGAAACGTTAACCAGGACGACTTTAAGTGAGGAGTTACTGTACTTCCATTCCACATGGGTAAAACAGAGATAATGAGTCCTTTCTCCCACTCTGTCTAACCTCTTTGGGACAGGGACTGTCTCTTAGGATGCTATGTACAGCACTTAACACCACGAGGCCCCTGCCTTGGTTGGGGCCTCTAAGATCTACTGTAATACAAATTATAATTACACACTTGGTAGTCTCTGTTTACATCACTGATCTGCCAATAGTTATTTGGAACACCCATCCGATTATATTCTTCATTGAGGCTCACAAGCTTCCATCCTTGTTCTCGCTCTTCTTTATCTAACTTTGGGTTGAATGAGAAGCAGTAGAGCTCTTCATATTTCACTGAAAGAGAAAAAAGAGGCAATAAGACAGGACAATAAATCTGAGCTGAGATCAAAGTCTCCAAAAGCAAAGCTGGTATGTTATTCTCTGTATGGGATGTTATTCTCTGTTATTCCCATTCAGAATCGTATGTTTTGTTATGCAAAAGCCCACATACCAGCATCTAATCACATAGAAGCTTACTTTGAAAGTAGTAGGCTATTCTGCTGTTTGTGGCCTTTTTTCCCCCCTACTTGTACAGGCCTGTATTATTGATCCTACTTAAAATATAGGAGGAGGAGCGAGGGCATGGCAGACTCAGGGGAGGAGGTGGGAAGGGGTGGAGTGGGGGCAGAGCCTGTGGCAGAGCCTGGGGTTGAGCAGTGAGCACCCCCAGCACATTGGAAAATTGGCTCCTGTAGCTCCAGCCCCGGAGTCGGAGCCTATACAAGGAGCCACATATTAACTTCTGAAGAGCTGCACGTGGCTCCGGAGCCACAGGTTGGCCACCCCTGCTCTAACACATCACAAGTGCATGTTTCATCCTCTCACTGTATGGTCCTTATAGCTTTTGGATCAAAGATTTTAGTATATAAACAAAATAAAGTACACTGAATTCTGGTAAACTGAGTCACATCTGTTGTCAAAACGTCACCATTTGATAAATCTGTTTCAGACTGTAACTGTCTTGAAATCAAACAGGTTTAAATACAACCCTTGGTTACTTCTATTTTATGTCCTTGATAAGCAGAATAGAGAACAGGAACTTTCCTGTTCTCAAAAATAGAGAACAGGAACTTTTTATGTATGGCTTTAATAAAAATGGTTTTCATTTTAACTTCCATCCTCTTCTGCAGAAAGCATCTACTGTACTTCCATTATAGGTGATATTTTTTTAGATTTAACAGAGAAATAAGGACTAGTTTTAAGTTCCCATTAAATATATAGCATATGGAATCTCGGGGAAAAAACAAAGCTAAACACATCTCTGTCGTCTAATGACATGATGGTTTCCATTAATTAAAAAGCTTGTGTGGTTTGTAATGTTATCACAGTTCCTTGGGGAACTCAGTTCCCTCTTTAGAACAATTATTAACAAATATGAGGACAGAAAGGAAGAAAAGTTCCCTTGTTAAATCTTTATGACCCAGGCACTGAGCTCAAGATCAGCAAAGTCATTATTTAAAGAAAGGGAGAAGAAAGATCACTGAAACGCAGTGTGATAGATCAAACTTCATTCTGTGTTTTTTGTTATGGCAAAGCCTCATTTGCTTATGTCTCATTTGCTTATGTACAACTGTGTATAATTGTTAAGTTTAACCTGAAAAAAGTAACTTCAAATAAAAAATTTGGCTGAAATCCTGACATTTATTTTGCACCCAGTTGCCAAAGTATGCATTAAATTAGCTGAATAAAACTACACTTCAGATATTTCCTTTCCATTGTAGCTGCTCACAAAACTAAGTGGAAACTTTCACAACTATATCAAATTATAATATACATGTCTTGGTTGTATGTAAATCTAGCCTGCCTATCATCTCAGGTTTTAATATCATATGATGGTACATAAAGGTTTTACAAATGCATCGATTGTGCCTTAAAGCTTTGTTAACATATACCCTCTATAATATTTAGGGCCTGATACAAACACAGTATTATAGTCATTGAGCCAAATTCTGCTGTTGTACAACTTCAAATGTTACTGTAACACAAAGTAGCCTAAGCTAAAGGGCCAAATTCTGCTTTCAGTTGTACCTGTGCATGCTCCATTGGAAGTTGACAGGTACAACTGAAAGTAGAATTGGACCCTTTAGTTTGGTTAGGCCCAGGGCTGGCTCCAGGCACCAGCTTAGCAAGCAGGTGCTTGGGGCGGCCAAGGGGAAGGGGCGGCACGTCCGGCTCTTTGGCGGCAATTTGGCGGCGGGTCCCTCGGTCCCTCTCAGAGGGAAGGACCTGCCGCCGAATTGCCGCCAAAGAAGAAAGCGGCGTGGCTGAGCTGCCGCCGATCGCGGCTTTTTTTTTTTTTTCCCCCCGCCGCTTGGGGCGGCAAGAACCCTGGAGCCAGCCCTGGTTAGGCCACCTTATGTCACAAACTGTTACAATGCATTACACAATATCACAACAGAAGATGGGATCTTACAGTTTCAGGTATGGTATAATTCAGGAAAAAAGGCAAGTGGGGGAGGGAAAATAGAACCTGACTCAGCCAAAGTTCCTCCTCGGGAGGACAAGCAGTCCACAACTGTACAGCAATTATATTACCCTTCAAGAGGGTGCAGCACTCTGGCAGACAGAAACAGGGGATAGAAAAGTTGCAACCACCAGTATTGGTAGGCCAAATCCCGCTCACTTTACAATCAATCCTATTAACTTCAGGTGAGTAAGATTCCCATCCCCCCCACAGTGTCAATGGCAGATGCTTTACTGCTAGAGGCAAAACATGATGCTGCTCTGCAGCAATGCCACCCACCTGGTTCAACTGGTGGAAAATGTGACTGGATCCGCAGAGCACGGGATAGCCTCAGAAGGAAAGGGAAGGGGCAGTCCTTGCAAGGGTAGGCCTCTAATCCCCATAGGCACTGCCACCCATTGGCCAGCCAGAGGGAGATAGGAGCCAATTGACTCCCTGTCCTCTCCCCATTAATTTAAATCCTTGCCCAGGATTTTTCATGCCTCTTGTTCCATTTTAGTTGATCCCAACCTCCCCTTCTGTAGTTATAATGTAAGGACTGTGTTTTTAGGATACTGTGGGTCTGACCAATTCCCTGTTTTAAAGGTCAGGAAATATTTTTCCCCATTAGGAAAAAATTGGCAGAAGCCTGGTAGGTTTTTTTTGGCTTCATGACAGCATCATGGAAGGACAGTTAGGTTCAATAGGAATAGGATTTAGAAGTCTCATCTCAGTAATTTGTAAGAATATTTTATTCAACACAACTTACAGACAGTGCCCAGTGCAAATAAAAGGTCAAAAGGGCCTTTGCCCAGAAATAAAAGACCTGGGATTTGACTGTAGACCTTAGGTCTGTGGGAGAAGGCGAAAGAGACCTTAAGCCTTTTCAGACAGAGGTCCCTCTTTGGTACTTTCTCCTTCACGGGAGAGAGGTTTCAGCAGAATGAGCTAAATCCAAGGTGAAGGCTGAGGAATGTCTGCCCTGAGTTATGGATATATGATAGAAGGCCTATAAATCCCACACTAGACTCACTTAAATGAGGGAGATGGGGTAGATAAACTTAATACTGGGGAGGGACACTAATAGAGTTGTGGCCTGCCACTTAAATCCATTCTTTTGTTTGTCCTCATTCGCATATGTGTCCTGCTCAGCTTGCTTCTGCTATGCTACCAATGGATCTGCCCAACAGGCATCTTCTCAAAAGCATTCCTGGCCACATTTGTTCTTCACTGGGGCATTCCTTAGTACTGCAATGCCAGGGTCAAAAGCCACCTCTCCACGGGCATTAATATACACCTTCTGTCCCTTCGAGGGAAGGAGCATTACAGGATCTCATTTTTCCAGTCTTGTATGAAAACATGATGAGATCCTGAAGACAGTGGAGTTAACCCAGATTTACATCACCGTAACCAAGAGCTTAAATTGATTAATTGTTTCCATAACACACTCCAATTACTTTCACCCTACATCACCTAGCATACTCAAATACATGCACCCCAGTGTACATATTCCCTTCACTGGTATTCCAGTTATAGTAAGCACTTTACCAACTTAAACTGCTGCTGTGGCTTGCTATGCTATTTTTTCTAACACATCAGAGAAAACCAGCTCTAACAAGCTGTCTTGTAGCAAGATGAAAATTAACGTTGATGTTGTCAGTTTTGTGCAAACTATAGCAATGTCTCCTTTACACAGAGTTCAAAATAACATTAAAAGACAGAGTTGGACCTTATGCTTCAGACTGGGTTGTTTGCATCAAAACAGCCTGCATTCAGCATCCTTTCCAATTAATTCTTAAGTTAACAGCACAAACACAGGAGGAGATGCTGGACTCTGCTACAATACTTGGATTCTCACTTTTAAGGGTAAAGGGTCAAAATTACCTTCGGTTGCACAGTTGAATTCATTATTTTGAAACTGACAGTAGGTCCTAGATTTGAACATGTTCAAAATCCAGATACAGGTGGATCAAAACACAGATTCATTGGTAGACTAAATCACCTAGCTGCCAACCTGCATATTCTTTATACAACACCTGCTCTGCAGCTTTTCTTTGATACCTGGCAATCTGTGTTCAGTGTAGAAAGAAAAAAACATAACAAAATCTGACATATCTGCAAGATATAGTGTCGCCTTTTAGCAACAGCTGTTCGCTGAGCAGGTTATACATTCAAAGCACATTCAATAAGACCCCCAAGTTTAACTCTTTATTAAACATCCTTAAAGCAGGTGTTATTCACAAAGTAATGTCACACCACTGATGCTGTACAGCCAAATCTTTCTCAAACTTCCTTAGGAGATACTTAGCTTAACACAAACTCTTCACTTTTTAGCAATTTTTTGTGTACAGCCAGCACTTACCATTATTTTAATTATATCCCATTGTGCTCATTGCCCTATTTCCCCATAACACAATCTACATGGTATATTTGGATGAAATATATCTCCTAAAACTGCAAAGCACACACAGCTATTATTTTCTATCCCCCTCAAGGCAGATTCTCTTTTTTTCTGTGTTTGTACAGCGCTGGACACAATTGGAGCTTATGGGTGCTATCATGATGTAAATATTTATTCCTAATATGTCTAGTTCAGTTAAGTTCATTCTGTTAAACTAATTGTTTAAGTATAAAACTTATCTTGAAAGAATAAGACAACAGGATCATTGCACCCTCGTATTTACCCTAGATGTAATAGAAGTAAAATTGCAAGTACAGACAAGGCTATTGAATTTCATTTTTCCTTCCTTTAACATTTTCCCAGAAATTTAAATACAGAAAAAAAGAGGCTGTTTCGTATATTGCAGCTATGATATGAGAACAGTAATATTACACACAAAAGGTCAGTTTTTTTTCTGCACTCCTCAGCTACATTGTGGTTGGATCCTGAGCAGGTGTGAAGCAGGGAAAGGTTCATTTCCCCCTTGCTGTCATTTGCAAATCTGCACACAGCAAGAAACAATTTAGACTAGTACCACTGGCAGAATGAACTGGGGGGAAAAGGCAGAAAATCTCTTCCAGGCTTTGCCATTTAAGCTAGATAAAGGCATCTGAGGCACAGAATGGGATAATATTCACAGGAAACTGTACACTTGTTCACAGCATGATCATGGGTGTTCAAGCTTTTTGTGGTTGGCTTCAGTGAGGTTCAGCCACATTTCAAAACCGTGTGGAAAGGTTATAACTCTGTTAAGTTATTTGGGGCTTTCCATAAGCGGTAGCCTGCCATCAGCCCCATGCTCCCCAGCCAGCAGGGTGGATAAGAATCAATGATTTAAAAAAAAAAATCAAAAATCTGATTTTGGGGATAAAATGCATTTTGAGGGAAAAAACCGTATCTAAAGATAGTTTTAATTAAGATATCTTTGAGCTATAATGTCTCATCATGGAATAGGAATTATAAATTCTAATTCTATAATATGAGACTATATATTAATGTAATGTTTAAGAAAAGTTTTGTAAATGAGTTCCAATAGTTCATGGATTAGGGACCCAAGCTTATGTGGTTCCAGGGGCTTCTTTATAGATTTAGGTTAATCTTTCTATTTACTCAATGAGGCTCAGTCTAGAAGATACCATCAGAGATGCTTAGTTTTGCAGTTTGCAAACTGTGGATTTGTGTATCCAGAGATACATGCTTGTTTATTTAAAAACATTTTTGCTGTTAAATAAATATATAGAGAGGTGAGAAATAACAGACCTCAACCCTATTGTCCCTCTGCAAATTTGTGTACACAGAGTCAATCCCTTACCTCTCTCTAAAAGTGCGAGGTTTCAAAAAGTTCAATGAACAGAAGATTGTGGGGGTGGAATAGATCTGGACAAGGAGAGAAAGTCTGGAGATAAATGTGAGAAGGGAGGGACAGGCAGTAGAAACAGAAGTGAAACTGTTTGAGCAGCATATTCCAGAAGTCTTGAGGTCTTTCTGAGTATAGCCTTCATTGATTTGAGATCTACCATACCATTCTCTCACTAGAAGAGAAAACCTATAATGGCAGCAGGCTGTAAAAGAGACCCAGTTTGGGAATATTTTAATGAAGTGCCTCTACCTGTGGGTAAGATAGGCATGCGTGCAAAATGCAAACAGCACAACAAAGAAATGCAAGGCCTGGTCGCCCGAATGAAACAACGTCATGAGAAGTGTTCCTTCTCAGGAGGAAGCTGCGTTGAAGATGATGAAAGGAACATGTCTGAACATGCAGGATCTTCAGGTTGATAAACTTCTTTATTTCATACTTCTTTCTTAAGGACTGCCTGTCTTCCTTCTGGACTATACTTGAATTCTCATGTTTGAGCAAAAAATATAGTTGTTACTCTATGGTACTATCATTTTAGATGCAGTTGTGATAAAAAAATAAATAGCTGAAATAGGCAGATCTTCCTTTTACAATTTCACCTTTAAAGTAGTACTGTCAGTGAATGCAATGAGTAATACTAAATGAGCAGTATGGTGGTAATAATTAAATAACTGCATTGACTTATTTTGTTTAGGCGAATCCCTCCTCAACAGACAGGATTCTGAAGATCCCACCTTCAAGATCACCATCATTTTCTAGTTTCAGAGTTATCTGCCAATGATAATGTTTTAGTCACATCATGTATGTCACATAGCCACAGTATATCACCTGTAGCAAAAAGAAAAAAATCTCCATCACCCAGAAACAACCATATATAAGTTTGTGATGAGAACCAGCAGATTACAAAAAGAGGTAATTGATGAAAAGATTGCCCGGTTTGTTTATGCAACAAACTCTCCTTTTCGTATGATTGAGAACCCACACTTCATTAACATAGTTCAGTCATTAAGACCAGGATACAGTCCACCCAACAGAGCAGATGTCGCAGGCAAATTGCTGGATAAAGTGTGTGAAAAAGAAATTGAGCAGTGTGCAAAAGGTGTAGAGGGTAAAATTGTTAACCTGAGTCTTGATGGGTGGAGCAATGTCCACAATGATTCTGTTGTATGTGCTTGTGTGACAACATAAGAAAATGTCTTCCTTACAGAAACAAATGATACATCAGGAAATGCACACACAGCAGAATACTTACAGTAAAAGCTATAACAAACTGAAAAAAATTCTAATGTCTAGTACGCAGCTTGGTCACAGACAATGCTGAAAATGTATCCAAGATGAGAAGAAATTACTTAGAAGAGAGTCCCAAGCTATTAACATACGGTTGCAGTGCTCATTTGATGCACCTCCTAGCCAAAGACTTCAGTGTTCCAGAAATAAAGGCTAATGTTGTTGAAATTGCAAATGTTTCCGTAAGAACCACTTCGCAGCAGCTGCTCTGAAAAAAAAGTGGGAGGAACCAAGCTAATTCTCCCACAAGACGTGCGATGGAACTCAAAGTAGTGGACTGTTTTGAGCACTATAGCAAGAACTGGCCTAATCTGATGACAGTTTGTGAACAAAATCGTGAAAAAATAGATGGCGCTGTCACAGCTAAAGTTCTCAGTATTGGGCTTCAGAGAAATGTTTACCACATGCTGAGTACCCAGAAGCCTATTTCTGTAGCCTTGAACAAAATGCAGGGAAATAGCTGTTTTACTCCTGACGCTGTTGAAATTTGGAAGGAATTGAGTGAGATCTTAAAAAGCAAAATATGCAATAACAGAGTTAAATTACAAGCATTAAAAAAAATGGGACAAGCACTATCTCCAGCTCATTTTCTTGCAAATATTCTCAATACTTGGTACCAGGGTCAAACCTTAACTGCTGAAGAGGAAGAGTTGGCTATGACATGGACGGCCAGCAATCATCCCTCCATAATGACAACTATAATAAACTTCAGAGATAAGGGTGAACCATTCAAGAAATATATGTTTGCTGATGTTTTAAAGAAAGTCACACCAGTGAACTGGTGGAAATCACTTAAGCACTTGGATTCAGAGACTGTTGAAGTGATAATCTCACTTTTAACAGTAGTAGCTTCTTCTGCTGGTGTAGAAAGAATATTTTCTTCCTTTGGACTAGTTCATTCCAAATTGAGAAATCGTCTGGGACCTGAAAAAGCAGGAAAGTGTTTTTCTTTTCCAGATTATGAACAAACAGGAAAAAGAAGGTAAAGACAACTGAGTTAGCTGCAGAAGCCAATATTTTAAGTTTCTCATGTTGACCTGGCTGATAGTTGATTTAATTTGTTTGGTTTTTTTAATATTTCATTTAACTATTTTAGTTAACAATTTTAACAAAAACAAACCTGATTTTAAAAAACTTGAATGTTTAACTAAATTCAAAAATTCATATGCTTGTTTTGTTAAAATATTATGTTTGCTGTTGAAGAAAAAAATCCAGAATACATAACGTTGTTGTTTTAGTTAAATAAAACAATTTAAATGTCTGTCTGGTGAAGTTCTCCTCCTAATACAGCATGGCAAGAAAATCCTCCAAATATTAATGATTAACCTGTTGAATTGGAGATAGTTCACCTCCCAATGACTTCATAAATATCTGCTTCAATTACCTTTGGTAAATGAAATAACCAAACAATCATTCATTTTCTGATATAGCTGTAAAACTAATCTGAAAAGTTTTCAAACTAAATCACTTTAAAAATGATAGTGTGAACCTTCTAAAAATGAAACCTACATCTATCTCTGAGTTGTGAAGAATATGTATTGTTATAACAACAAGAATGCACTTTTATGTAGAAATCTATGATTAAATGAAGTCTTCCTGACTAGTGATTTAAATCATGATTTAAATCAAATCCACCCTGCCAGCCAGTGCATGCTAGTGACCTCTACCTAGACACGTCCCTAGGCTTTGTTTGTTCTACTGACTGCATTAGCTGTCCCACTATGTGTGCTCACTAGCACTTACTGCCACATGATGGCTGGCTCTTGTATGAGTGTTGCTGGTGGAGTGAGGGGAGACTCTCCAGGCAGATTACAAACAAAACTGCCCTTGCCCTGATGTTTGAAAAAGATGCTGACATCATCTCACCAGCAGGCAATAGTCCATTAACAACCTCAGCTCCTGTCAAAGGGCATTCAATCAGGCTAATTGCTTACAAGCATTAACATCTAGTGCTGCGCTCCCCTTGCATACCTGGCCGTGCCAGACGTATTAAAGATATGTAAACATCATGGCAATCTCTTTCCTGAGGAATGATAAGCTGGATGATCTGGAAGTTCTTGCAGCGAATCAGCAAAGGGCAGCCAGTAACAGTTGTGGCCTGTTTCTCGATGGAGGAAATTTGGCTGTGAAGAATCTGAAAAGACAAAAACTGGTTATGCCAAGCAAAATGACATCTGTGGTAAGGAGAAACACTACACTGATTTCCCATGGCCTAAACAGTAGCAGTGACATTTCAGAGAGTCCTCACAACCCTCCTCATAGCTCTTTCCTCTTTTCTCCACTTCCAGGCACAAATGATAAGAGACTGACATGGCTCCTATCATAACCCAGAAGAAAGAGTTCTCTAATGCTTCAGGTATTCAAAGGGTGTTACAAACACTAACTAATTCATGATATCTAATTGCTTTCTTAAAATGTAAGTTAGTGGTTATAAAAGAGACACCTCTTTTGATCCAGCTTTAATGAGAAGTTAACAGCACCAGTGATACAAATTAAAAAAAAGAATCTAGGCCAAAACTTTGCCCCTCTCCATTGGCAAAAGCTCAAATATTAGATCTTATTTAATGATACTGAACAGTGAAGGTGAGGATTCGAGGGAAGAAGGACAGAATTTATGGTTAATGTCAAATGGGCAATAGAGTTAGTAACTAAACTATAGCTAGACACTCAGATAGTATAGTGAGGGAGGCATATCAGTACCTAGATAGATATAGATACATTAGATAGATTTGATAAAATAGACAGACAAATTGGGTGAGAGATAAAACAGGTAGATAGATACTAAATTACCTCTGTGGGGGGGAGGGGGAGAGAGTGAGAGAGAGAGAAATAACTGATACTGCTCAGACAGATATTGATAGCAGCATCTTTACCTTCATGCAAGAATACAAATTCAGAGTATCTCAGGATTTCTGCTCTATTCTTCCCCAAAGGATACCAGTAATTCTAGTTTGAAACAGTGTTCCCATTGTAATTACTGTAGAACAGAGGTTCTCAAACTGTGGTCTGCGGACCACCAGTGGTCCGTGTGCTCCATTCAGGTGTTCTGCGGACCGTTCCCTCTAAGGTGCACACCTAGGCGACCGCACATGAGAGAATGAAGGGCCACCCACCTAATTAGTGGAGCTGTGTGGGCATGGCTCCATTAATTAGGTGCCTGGACCCTGGAGAAGATGCATATGTAAGGTGAGGTGGTAGCCTTGTGGGGAATGGGGGTAGGTGGGAGGGGCAGTGGGGTGAGAAGAGGGGGTGGGGGGAATTTGGGATGTGCAGGGCTGCAGCAACCAGAGAAAGAGGTGACTTTCCCCAGCTCCAGGACTGCAGCTTCCGGGGAGAGAGATGGCCCTCCTTCCCAGCCTCAACTCTGTGGCTGCTGTGGTGGAGAGGAAGAGGGAGATACCCCCCCCCCCCCTTCTTCCCAGCCCCAGCTGCTGCAGCGGGGGAGAGAGGGCACATCCATCGCATTAGAAAGGTAAGACTACTGATATTAAAATATGAGTTGTGTGCTTTTATTTGTAGAACAAAAAACGTTAATTATTAAGGGGTTTTTTTATATAGCATTTTTATCCAAAGTGCTTTCAGTAGTTAGCTAACAGTACAAAACATTTGGAAAGATCATTAAGTGGTCGCTGAGACCCTCAGCAATTTTCAAGTAGTATGTGTAAAAAAAGTTTGAAAACCACTGCTGTAGAACACTTAATATTTTTATGAAGGTCCTTACATTTCTATTCCTGTGTTTCTAATCCCAATTCTCTTAAATTTATCTAGGTAATTAAGTTTTCAATCTAAAATTCAGATTCTGAATGACTAAAGGAATATATATTGTCTCAGTTATCAACTTTAAGCTACAGAGAGCCCTGTGGCACCTTTAAGACTAACAGATGTATTGGAGCATAAGCTTTCGTGGGTGAATGCCCACTTCGTCGGATGCATTCACCCACGAAAGCTTATGCTCCAATACATCTGTTAGTCTTAAAGGTGCCACAGGGCTCTCTGTGCTTTTTACAGATCCAGACTAACACAGCTACCCCTCTGATACTTAACTTTAAGCTAATTATTTTACAAATATTAATAGGTACAATGCCATAGGTTTACATAATATTTTACTATGTAAACTATTTTTATTTTAAAATAAGATAAGATCACCACTACAAGAAGCTTATGTAAAAAAATTAGGTCTAATACATAATCATACCCAAGTTTCTTTACGAGTTTCAGACACATTTCCCACAAAAATAACATGAGTAGCTGTTAAATACAGAGTCCCCAGTGCAGCTTTCCTGGAAGATATACGATCAATTAAGCGGACATTTTCCACCTAAACAAAGAGATGACATATAAAGAAAGAAAGTTAAATTAAGACATGAAAGTCTGATTTTACTGTAGAGCAATCCCATTACCTATATTTGTACCCATGACAACAAAGTGAATCAAAAATAGTTTTATATGCTAAGACATATACCACATTTTACCATGTAAACAAAGAAGAACACTAACTGAATTATAGAGGTTGTTCCATTTATAGAATTCATTTTAATTGTTTATAAGACTGAAAATATTTTGAAGAAAATAAATGACTGCATGAGTGAAATATACAAATATTACATTATACCTTGTACTCAGGTCCTGCCTACCGATTTCATTCAAGGAAATGATCTTTTTATACCATTGTATTTATTTTCTTTAAAAATAAAGCAAAAAGTACATCTGGACTCATATTCTGTCATCAATGCATGCAGCTCCCATTGACCTCAGTGGAAGCCATATGTGCATTCCACTTCCTGTTTTCAGTAATACACATGCAACCCTGTTCAATTGACAGGATGAGTGACTTTAATCTGGAATTTGGGGCAGCTGAAATTAGGGATGTGAATTTGACCCTAAGGATCTTGTTTTGCTTTGCTATGGTGTGGCAGCAGAGAATACAGTTTGTTCCCCACCAAAATCCCACCAGGTAACCATAGCACTACTGTTCTTAGACTAGTACAGAATGACTACAAGGGGAATAATATTGAAAACAAGCAAACTCAACATTAGCATAGCCAAACTACATGTAAATTATGAGGGAAGCTAGCCTCAGCATGGAAAAACTAGTTTAAACACAGAAAAGCACAGTTTAAACCAGTTTGTAACCAGAAAATGTTAAGATAAATACACTCCACAATTCAAAAGTATGACAAGATGTTCCCCAACACCTCCAAAACCAAGTTAATTTGATGCTGTACAAAATGACTGTTTATACATGGGGGCGGGGGGGTGGGTGACAGGAATTTTGGTATTAATAAAATAATAAACCCCACGATTATGAATGAGCTGCTAAAGAACATATTATGTGTGCATGACATTATCAGTGACCTTCAGCAGACAGCGCTCTTAGGCACTGTGAGAATTTTAAGGAACGTCAAAGGAGACTGAGTCCATTTGACCACCTAAAATGTAGAAATTCTGTGGGTTTAACAAAACTGACTACTAAAACCTATAGAATCGGTTCATGATCAGGATTCTCACCAGATTTGCCTATTACTTTGGGGTACACTCATTTATTAGGGTTACTCTTCTGGGGGGGTGTCTGTAATTCTCTCAATGTACTGCTCATGTCACTTGTGTTCTCATGGAGCTCTACTTCTGCTGCAAGTTCCCTCCCAATGGGGCTATCCTGCAGGACCTAGGTTCCCCAGGGCTGGGTTCTTCCAGCCCCAGAATCAGAGGAACACACATATTAACAGAGTGTGTCTGAGAGGACCGGGTTAATCAGCAGTCCCAAGCTGACCCCTTATATGCCACTGGACTCAGCAGACTGGGTCAAGCAGCACCTCCAAGCTGTCACCCTCATGTGTCCCTGGTTCAGCACATCCCTATCCCCACTTTAATATTACAATTGTTCTGGTAGTAACCCACTTGATGAGCAAACCCCATGGGATTTTTGGGCGCTGCAGGGATCTTTTAGCTTAGGCACAGGCACCAACTTTCCTTGACACCGGTGGGTGCTCGTGTCCCGAAAAGCTGTTTCGTGGCGCAAGCATTGGGAGGGAGGAGAAGCAGGACGCGGGGGCGTGCTCAGGGGAGGAGGCGGAGGTGGGGGGGGTGAGTCGGGGAGCTGCCGGTGGGTGCTCCAGCCTCGGAGCACCCACGGAGTCAGCGCCTATGAGCTTAGGTACGAGGAGCGTTGCTGCAGAGCGAATGAGGAAACCAAAAAACACCCACGAGGGGGAAGGAGAGAGAGAAGCAACCAGCTTAACCATGGAAGTTATTTATTGCTAGGTAATAACCATAGGGGGCCTATAGTGGGGTGGTTACCCTGCTCCTGCCTGAGGGGCTTAAAACAGCCAGGGAGCAGGGCTGGGGCAAAGGAAAAGCTACAAGGCTGATTGGGGAAGCAGCCGCAGCTGGGCCACGCCCCAATCAGGCCTCAGCTGGCCTGTAGAAAGAGGCTGGGAGCCAGGAGCTCAGCAGTCTCTCTCTGCGTTCAGAGGGAGAAGGGCTTGGCTGCAGGGAGCTAAGACAGAGTACCAGAGTGGAGCAGGGCTGGGGAAAGGCTGAGGAGCTAGGGAGCTCCAGCCTGGAAAGCCCCAGGCTGTGGCCTAGTATTAGGCCAAGGGGTACTGGGGGTTGCAGAGGGCAACCCAGGTGTAGGCCAAGGCAGCAGGTCCAAACCCAACCTTGCCTGTGATGAGTGGCCTATACTGCAGTCAGCCCCAGGGAGCGGGGGTTAGTTGGTGACTGGCAGTGGCCTTATTCTGAGGCGAGGTAGGGATAGTGGGTGGGGGTTCCCCAGGGAGGGGAGACCCTAGTACTGAGGGGTGTACTGCCAGGGGGCAGCACCCCAGATACAAGGGCACCGGGGTCCGGGAGGGACATGGGGGCCAGAGGACAGGCGGACCACTGGCCTGCAGAGGGCGCTCTGACAGCCAGATCGAGCTAATTCCCAGAGTCACCAGCAGGAGGTGCCGCAGGGGTGAGTCTGCTCCTCTACAGGGCCAAACAAACAAGAAATTATAATATTAGTCAGGAGAAGATAAAGTCCCAATGGAACTGATGCAGATTTTGGATCCAGGCATCAGAACACTTGAGCATGGGTAGGGGGGTTTTGTAGAGAAACAACAATGGTTCAAGGAAGAACACTAGATTTGTTTCTGTGTAAACTGATGGCTCAAGGGAGTATTCCAAAGTTGTTTTGTTCAAGCTAGACAATGGGAACTGATCATTCCTGGCTATGGGTGGTGTTCCTCCCCTGTGGCGATCGGGGGAGGTCCTGGACAATTGGAAAAAGGCAAATATAAGTGCCCATCTTTAAAAAAGGGAAGGAGAACCCGGGGAACTACAGACTGGTCAGCCTCACCTCAGTCCCTGCAAAAATCATGGAGCAGGTCCTCAAGGAATCCATTTTGAAGCACGTGGAGGAGAGGAAGGTGATCAGGAACAGTCAACATGGATTCACCAAGCATAAGTCATCCCTGACCAACCTGATTGCCTTCTATGATGAGATAACTGGCTCTGTGGATATGGGGAAAGCAGTGGACGTGATATATCTTGACTTTAGCAAAGCCTCTGATATGGTCTCCCACAGTATTCTTGCCAGCAAGTTAAAGTAGTATGGATTGGATGAATGGACTATAAGGTGGATAGAAAGCTGGCAAGATTGTTGGGCTCAACAGATAGTGATCAATGGGTCTGTCTAGTTGGCAGCCGGTATCAAGAGAAATGCCCCAGGGATTGGTCCTGGGGCCAGTTTTGTTCAACATCTTTATTAATGATCTGGATGATGGGATGGATTGCACCCTCAGCAAGGTCACAGATGACACTAAACTGGGAAGAGAGGTAGATATGTTGGAGGGTAGGGATAGGGTCCAGAGTGACCTAGACAAATTGGAGGATTGGGCCAAAAGAAATCTGATGAAGTTCAACAAGGACAAGTGCAGAGTCCTGCACTTAGGATGGAAGAATCCCATGCACTGCTACAGGCTGGGGACCGACTGGCTAAGCAGCAGTTCTGCAGAACAGGACCTGGGGATTACAGTGGATGAGAAACTGGATATAACTCAGCAGTGTGCCCTTGTTGCCAAGAAGGCTTACATCATATTGGGCTGCATTAGTATGAGCATTGCCAGCAGACCAAGGGAAGTGATTATTCCCCTCTATTTGGCACTGGTGAGGCCACATCTGGAGTATTGCATCCAGTTTTGGGGCCCCCCTACAGAAAGGATGTGGACAAATTGGAGAGAGTCCAGCAGAGGGCAACAAAAATGATCAGGGGGCTGGGGCACATGACTTACAAGGAGAGGCTGAGGGAACTGGGCTTGTTTAGTTTGCAGAAGAGTGAGGAGGGATTTGATAGAGCCTTCAACTACCGAAAGGAGGGTTCCATAAAGGATGGAACTAGGCTGTTCTCAGTGGTGGTAGATGACAGAACAAGGAGCAATGGTCTCAAGTTGCAACGGGGGAGGTCTAGGTTGGATATTAGGAAAAACTATTTCACTAGGAGGAAGCACTGGAATGGGTTACCTAGGGAGGTGGTGGAATCCAGGGGTTAAAGTAAGTTGATATGAGCCAGTACGGCATACCGCTAAAAAGAGGCCGCCACTACCAGCCCATACCCAGCTGACTTTAAAGCGCTGCTGCGGCAGCACTTTAAGGACCCTGCTTAAAGCGCTGCCACAGCAATGCTTTAATGTTGCTGCCACTGTCGGTGGCCCTGCCCCTTCCACCTGAGGCCCCACCCCTTCTGGGGGCCGAAGCTGGCCCCCGTACCGGTAAGTCTTCGGCTTTACTTTCACCCTGGTGGAATCTCCATCCTTAGAGGTTTTTAAGGCCTGGCTTGACAAAGCCCTGGCTGGGATGATTTAGTTGGTGTTGGCCTGCTCTGAGCAGGGGGTTGGACTAGATGACCTCCTGAGGTCTCTTCCAACCCTAATCTTCCATGATTCCTTGAAGGGAGCTCACAATGCAATTAGAGAGCTTCGCTATTTTGGATATCAATAAAGGATTTATTACTAGAATTGGTCTGATAACTACTGAGCTGGGAGTGTGCAGGAGTGGGTTCATTAACATCTGGAGCAGATTCTCCATCATGCAGTGCTTTTCTGGTCCCAGAGTTTGTGCGATTCTTGCCTTGGAATCTCTGTTCTCCATTCTGTATGCTAATGGAGATACCTCCTTGTCCCATCTTCGATGCAAATGAGGCTAGGGGAGTTTCCTTAATCCTGTCACCCTTATCCCAGGGGTTTAGGTGCGTCTCCCACGGCCTTTTCATTGCTTTTGTAATCTTTCTTCTGACTGGTTTTGGTTCAAGCAGACGCAGGGGGCGGGGGAGAGGTCTTTCATGAGTCAGACAGACTGGGTACTGTGCCCTGGTTCCCCAAGAACACAGAGCAGCTAGGTAACAGAATTTATTGATGACTCATGAAAATAATTTTAGATAGTAGCTTTCCCCTTTGTATAATTAAAGATTTTTTTATGTTGTGAAAGGTTTTTATTTAAAACAAAACAAACAAAGGAACCATCTCCATAGTGTAATACTGAGGGATAATAATAATAAATAGACCTTACATGCTTAAGGAGCTTGTTGCTTGAGCTCTGTTCTGGAGCTATTACTTTGTATTAATCATCCTACAAAGCATACCTTTCCTAGTATAGTCATGCACAACTCTGTACAGTCTCAGTAACAGAAATACTTCTTTCCTTCAGCAGTGTCTAATCCTGTTTACATGCTTGCTTTGATTCTTCACTCACTTTCCACTCCTTGCATGCCAGCACTGACATGGGCAAGATTTAGGGCCAAAACCACACCAGTCATCCCACTGAAATCAATGGGACTATTTGTGTGTCTTAGGATATGTCTACATGGCAAAAAAACAAACAAATGCAGCCCAGGAAGGAAGGTGGGTTTTAGAGCCTGAGCCCAGACATCTACATGGCTATTTTTGGCATTGTGGCATGAGCCTGAATCTTTAAACCCAGGCTGTGAGACTCACTGTGGTGGGTATTTTCCATGTAGACATACCCTTAGATTAGCTGGATTTGACCTTATTTGTTTTCTTGCATACCCCCATGTAAACACTATGGACCTACAGATGCAAACTTCAGGTGAATTGCTAGGAATTAAGTCAAAACAGAATAATTTCATCACCTGAGAATCACATGCACGTAATATGCAGATTGAATGCATTGTTCCACTTTATAAAATACGAAAGAGAAATCAGTGATTTTACACAGAAGCCCTCAAAACCACCCTTTGCCCGTTTGGTAGAAAAATTCTTAAATCATAAAACCAAGTATGCTCCCACAAGGCCAGTTACAATCTGTTTTAAACAAAAATAAAACTGCTAGAAAGCCTGGATGAAGTCTTTTCCCAGGATCATCTACTTCAAAGGTCACATACTGGGGAAAGGAGGAATGGAAGAAACACGGCACAACCCCAGTAAACATTTAGTATCAAGTAAAAGAGGAGATCCCATGAAAAAAAACTAAATGTCATACAAAACAGTGATTGAGATATAAAGTATTTTTAAGCTGCCATTCTAAAAAGAGCCATGTGATGGGGTGAGTGTACCCCATCCAGTGCAGAGTGAATGCACCCCATGAATAAGTTCAATGGACCACCCTTGGCCTCTGAAGCTCTATTCCCTAGCCCTAGGCTGGCGGCTGTGTAGATTTTATCTGAAAGATCCACCTGCACTTCTCCTGTCTACATCATCATTTCTCAAACTTTATGCAAGAGAAGTGGATTTCACCCTGTAAGACCTAGCAGCCAGAGTCAACAGAGTCACCCTGGCTCTCAGGGTTGTAAGGCCTCACGGCCAGTCAATAGGGTTGCCCCTTCTCTCAGAGCTGAGTGGCCCAGCAGCCAGTTGGGGAAGTGGGCCACCACCACCTAGGGATGGGGGACAGCCAGGGTACGGGGACCTGGGCCCTCACTGCTCCACCAGGTCCCAGCCCAGAGCCCTATCAGTAGCAAGGATCTCTGCCACTGAGTTAGCAGGGATCCAGACTGAAACATGCTGATTGCCACCTCCCCCAGGGCTACTTCCTATCTTGTCCCTAGGGTTACCATACGTCCGGGTTTCCCCGGACATGTCCGGCTTTTGGGTCTTTAAATAGCCGTCCGGGGGGAATTTGTAAAAAGCTAAAAATGTCTGGGCTTTCCCCCCGGACAGCTATTTAAAGACCCAAAAACGGCTGACAGGGCAGCCGCGCTGGCGGAAAGCGGTACCGGGCGCAACATGGAGCGGCCACGAGAGGTGGGTGCGGGCGGCCCGGCTCCCCCTGCCTGGGGCTCCCCTCGCCGGGCGCGGGCTCCTCTGCAGCACTGCCTGCCGTGGGGCTGGGGCTCTCCCGGGGCTCTGCCCTGCACGTGCCCAGCACCCCCGGGGCTGCTCCTGCCTCCCCGGGCTGGCCCCAGATCCCCTCCCCCGGGGGTTTGGGGTCCTGCTGCGGCTTGCGCCCCTCTGCCTCCTCCGCGGGGCAGGCAGCCCCAGGGGGTTGAGGCTGTGCCACTCCTTCCCCAGCTTCCCCCTCCAGCAGCCCCCGCACCGCCCTGCCAGGCCTGTTCATCCCTCGGCGCCACCGAGTCCTGCCCTGCCTCAAGCAACCCGCCCCTACCGTGGGGCAGCCCAGCCCTGGGGAACTGGGGGAGCCGTAGCAAAGCCCCGCCCGGAGCTGGTGCAGGAGACGAGCAGGGCTCTCAGCCCAGGCTCCGGCATCAGCCTGCAGCGGGGAGCGGAGCCACCCCCCGCCGGCTCGGCTCAGCCCGGCCCCGCTCTTAAAGGGACATGGACCCGGGCTCGGCCCGGGGAACGTGGGGGTGTCACCTCACCCACCGCCTGGGGGGTCCGGCGAGGGGGGTGCTTGGCACCATAGCTCCCCTCGCAACCCCCATAGGCAGCTTCTCTGCAGGCAAAGCTTGGACTATAGAAAGCATATGGGAGGAGAGCCTGCGATCCAGGGCTTCAGGAGCTGCAGCTGAGGCAGTGAGGAACAGCCCGGAGCCACCGGGGTCAGAGCCTCTTGGCCAGCTGCCGGAGGGAGCCGCTCAGCCGGGGGTCCGGACTGGGCCGCGCCTCCTCGCGCCCCCCCCCCCCGCCGCCGCCGCTGCCCCCACCCCAGCTTACCTGCTGCCTGCCTGTTTCAGGCTTCCCGCAAACATTTGATTCGCGGGAAGCAGGGGAGGGGGAGGAGCAGGGGGGCAGAGCGTTCAGGGGTGGGGGCGGAGTTGGGGCAGGGACTTTGGGGAAGGGGCGGAGTTGGGGCGGGGAAGGGGCGGAGTTGGGGCGGGGCCAGGGCCCCTTGGAGTGTCCTCTTTTTCCAGGACTGCAATATGGTAACCCTACTTGTCCCTTGTAGTTGAGCAACGGGCATCTCTGGGGTTTCCAGTCCAGATGGCTACCAGCGACCCCGGGTTCTCGTAGACCTCTGCCGCTGTCTGGGTCTCCGCCTAGGCTTCCACATCCTTGGCTCCTGCTGTCAGAGTCTCTGGTACTTCCCAGGCTGGAGCCTACAGTGAGCATCCTTCTTCCTCAGCTGTCAGCCCTGACTGAGTTGATCTGCTCCCTTTTATACTATAGCTACACTTGGAGCATGCCCAGTAGGATCCAGGGGTGTGTGGCTTCCTCAGCCCACAATGCTGAGTTAACCCTTACCTGTCCAGTGAGGAGTGAGTGCACCCCATTACAATTTGTCAGTTTGACCGTGTGCTTGATTGCTTGCTTGCTTGTTTGAAAAGTGTGAATTGGGAGTGCTTTGTTCCAGGTGGGCCTTGAGTGGGCCTGACTGGTATATAAGGGCAGTCAGCAGCGAACCAGCTGAGCGGCGAACAGAGGGAGTTTGCCTGGGGAGAGCGCACTGAGGCTTTCATCTGTGGGTTTCTCTGACTAGATACTGCATCAGCTGAGGAAGCTCTTAAGAGGAAGGTGATATGGAAGGTGAGCGATCAGCTGTTGTAACCTGCACAGGTTGTGCCATGTTTGTCTTTCTTCCACAGGACAGAAGCGACTTTGTCTGTACAAAGTGCAAGCTGGTCTCCATATTGGAAGAGAAGGTTCGAGGTCTGGAGAAACGAGTATCGACTCTGCGTTGCATAAGGGAAAATGAAGATTTCCTGGACAGACGTCAGGAGATGCTTCTACGGCCACAATGTTCTGAAGATTCAGAGCAGGCGCAGCAGGGACAGAAGGATGGTGAAGAAGTTTGGCAGCATGTGACCTCCAGAAGGAGAAAGAGGAGCGTCCATGTACCAGCAATGGAGATACAGGTGAGCAATCGTTTCCATGTTCTCTCTACAGGTACTAATGCGGAGAGTGGACTAGATGACACATCTGAAGGAAGGGAGCAAAAGGAGACTCCACCGATTGGAAGGCAAAAGATGCACTGTCCTAGGGATGAGGGTTCCACAACCACCACTCCCAAGAGGAGGAGGAGGTGGTCGGGGGACTCCCTCCTCAGGGGGACTGAGTCATCTATCTGCCGCCCCGACCGGGAAAACCGAGAGGTCTGCTGCTTGCCAGGAGCTAGGATACACGATGTGACGGAGAGACTGCCGAGACTCATCAAGCCCTCGGATTGCTACCCCTTCCTGCCTCTCCACGTGGGAACCAATGATACTGCCAAGAATGACTTTGAGCGGATCACTGCAGACTACGTGGCTCTGGGAAGAAGAATAAAGGAGTTTGAGGCGCAAGTGGTGTTCTCGTCCATCCTCCCTGTGCAAGGAAAAGGCCTAGGTAGAGCCCGTCGAATCGTGGAAGTCAACGAATGGCTACGCAGGTGGTGTCGGAGAGAAGGCTTTGGATTCTTCGACCATGGGATGGTGTTCCAAGAAGGAGGAGTGCTAAGCAGAGATGGGCTCCACCTAACGAAGAGAGGGAAGAGCACCTTCACAAGCAGGCTGGCTAACCTAGTGAGGAGGGCTTTAAACTAGGTTCACCGGGGGAAGGAGACCAAAGCCCTGAGGTAAGTGGGGAAATGGGATCCTGGGAGGAAGCAAGAGCAGGAGAGCGCAAGAGGGGAGGACTCCTGTCTCATACTGAGAAAGAGGAATGATCAATGAGTTATCTTAAGTGCCTATACACAAATGCAAGAAGCCTGGGAAACAAGCAGGGAGAACTGGAAGTCCTGGCACAGTGAGCAACAAGGGTGATGTCGTGGTCGGAGTCTGCAATAGACCACCAGACCAGGGGGATGAGGTGGACGAGGCGTTCTTCCAGCAACTAACAGAAGTTGCTAGATCGCAGGCCCTGGTTCTCATGGGAGACTTTAATGACCCTGATATCTGCTGGGAGAGCAATACAGCGGTGCACATAAAATCCAGGAAGTTTTTGGAAAGTGTAGGGGACAATTTCCTGGTGCAAGTGCTGGAGGAACCAACTAGGGGCAGAGCTTTTCTTGACCTGCTGCTCACAAAGGGAAGAATTAGTAGGGGAAGCAAAAGTGGATGGGAACCTGGGAGGCAGTGACCATGAGATGGTAGAGTTCAGGATCCTGACACAAGGAAGAAAGGAGAGCAGCAGAATACGGACCCTGGACTTCAGAAAAGCAGACTTTGACTCCCTCAGGGAACAGATGGGCAGGATCCCCTGGGAGAATAACATGAAGGGCAAAGGGGTCCAGGAGAGCTGGCTGTATTTTAAAGAATCCTTATTGTGGTTGCAGGAACAAACCATCCCGACGTGTAGAAAGAATAGTAAATATAGCAGGCGACCAACTTGGCTTAACAGTGAAATCCTTGCTGACCTTAAACGCAAAAAAGAAGCTTACAAGAAGTGGAAGATTGAACAAATGACCAGGGAGGAGTATAAAAATATCGCTCAGGCATGCAAGAGTGAAATCAGGAAGGCCAAATCGCACTTGGAGTTGCAGCTAGCAAGAGATGTTAAGAGTAACAAGAAGGGTTTCTTCAGGTATGTTAGCAACAAGAAGAAAGTCAAGGAAAGTGTGGGCCCCTTACTGAATGAGGGAGGCAACCTAGTGACAGGATGTGGAAAAAGCTAATGTACTCAATGCTTTTTTTGCCTCTGTCTTCACAAACAAGGTCAGCTCTCAGACTGCTGGACTGGGCAGCACAGTATGGGAAGGAGGTGACCAGCCCTCCATGGAGAAAGAAGTGGTTCGGGACTATTTAGAAAAACTGGATGAGCACAAATCCATGGGGCCGGATGCGCTGCATCCGAGGGTGCTAAAGGAGTTGGCGGA
This sequence comes from Emys orbicularis, assembly GCF_028017835.1. Classification (NCBI taxonomy): domain Eukaryota; kingdom Metazoa; phylum Chordata; order Testudines; family Emydidae; genus Emys; species Emys orbicularis. The sequence goes on along the minus strand of NC_088687.1, from coordinate 88,298,930 downwards.
TGTGATTACGGAGTCATTGGCCATCATCTTTGAAAACTCATGGCGATCGGGGGAGGTCCCGGATGACTGGAAAAAGGCTAATGTAGTGCCCATCTTTAAAAAAGGGAAGAAGGAGGATCCGGGGAACTACAGGCCAGTCAGCCTCACCTCAGTCCCTGGAAAAATCATGGAGCAGGTCCTCAAGGAATCAATTATGAAACACTTAGAGGAGAGGAAAGTGATCAGGAACAGTCAGCATGGATTCAACAAGGGGACGTCATGCCTGACTAACCTAATTGCCTTCTATGAGGAGATAACTGGCTCTGTGGATGAGGGGAAAGCAGTGGATGTGTTATTCCTTGACTTTAGCAAAGCTTTTGATACGGTCTCCCATAGTATTCTTGCCACCAAGTTAAAGAAGTATGGGCTGGATGAATGGACTGTAAGGTGGATAGAAAGCTGGCTAGATCGTCGGGCTCAACGGGTAGTGATCAATGGCTCCATGTCTAGTTGGCAGCCGGATTCAAGTGGAGTGCCCCAAGGGTCGGTCCTGGGGCCGGTTTTGTTTAATATCTTTATTAATGATCTGGAGGATGGTGTGGACTGCACTCTCAGCAAGTTTGCAGATGACACTAAACTGGGAGGCGTGGTAGATACGCTGGAGGGTAGGGATAGGATACAGAGGGACCTAGACAAATTGGAGGATTGGGCCAAAAGAAACCTGATGAGGTTCAACAAGGACAAGTGCAGAGTCCTGCACTTAGGACGGAAGAATCCTATGCACTGCTACAGACTAGGGACCGAATGGCTAGGTAGCAGTTCCGCAGAAAAGGACCTAGGGGTCACAGTGGACGAGAAGCTGGATATGAGTCAACAGTGTGCTCTTGTTGCCAAGAAGGCTAATGGCATTTTGGGCTGTATAAGTAGGGTCATTGCCAGCAGATCGAGGGACGTGATCGTTCCCCTTTATGCGACATTGGTGAGGCCTCATCTGGAGTACTGTGTCCAGTTTTGGGCCCCACACTACAAGAAGGATGTGGAAATATTGGAAAGAGTCCAGCGGAGGGCAACAAAAATGATTAGGGGTCTGGAGCACATGACTTATGAGGAGAGGCTGAGGGAACTGGGATTGTTTAGTCTCTAGAAGAGAAGAATGAGGGGGGATTTGATAGCTGCTTTCAACTATCTGAGGGGGGGTTCCAAAGAGGATGGAGCTCGGCTGTTCTCAGTGGTGGCAGATGACAGAACAAGGAGCAATGGCCTCAAGTTGCAGTGGGGGAGGTCTAGGTTGGATATTAGGAAACACTATTTCACTAGGAGGGTGGTGAAGCACTGGAATGCTTTACCTAGGGAGGTGGTGGAATCTCCTTCCTTGGAGGTTTTTAAGGCCCGGCTTGACAAAGCCCTGGCTGGGATGATTTAGTTGGGAATTGGTCCTGCTTTGAGCAGGGGGTTGGACTAGATGACCTCCTGAGGTCCCTTCCAACCCTGATATTCTATGATTCTATGATTCTATAAGCCAACAAATAAACCAAACAGAAACAAATTAGGCTTGTCCAAACAAAAGCAGGTACCTAAGGTACAGTCTGGCAAATGGGAAGTGTACTCTAAGACATGACAATGCTAAAGACCTATATATGTATATTAAATATATACCCACACAAAAAATAAGATATAAACTAAGGGGAAGAGTTGCAAATAGGCCACTGTGGTAAGATATGCCTCATTAAAATGAGCATACTGTCCAAAATATTATAAACTCCCAGTATCCTACATGGGAACACACCCAAATCAGGCTTTTCAGAGTGAATGGGTGTGGATCGGAACAAACTAGAATTATTTCTTGTCAAGCTACTCAAACAAAAAAAAGAGGGAATATTTGAGAGAGGTGGGGGACTAGTGTCTTTAATCAGTGTTTACTCAGTACTTACTATCAGTGATTTAAATAAAAGTTAACTGAGTGAAGAAAGTTACAGTTAGGGAGTACCTCAGGATCTGGCTCAATAAAAATTGCCATGATTCACTGATTAGTCTTGGTGAGTTCTTAGATGACCTATGTCAAGCTCTGGTTACACTGACAGAAAGCTAAACCACTTCTGAAAACAGATTTACTAATAAACTAGCCCTCTGGGAACTATTTTTGTTCATCTAGCACTATTTCCAGAGGCAATTTGAACTGTGCTAAATCAGGGTCATGCTGAACTCTAAACTCTATCACAGGACTCAAACACAGTGCTGGAACAACACTATTGTAATTCTGTTATGCAGATGCAAACGACACTACCCAGTTTTAAACCCACACAGTTTGAAACTGGTAGCACGGATAGAGCTTTATGGTTACCACCTCTTAAAGGAAATATTGCACATTTGCATTGTTTGGACTTGTTCCTATAATCCCCTTTCCAATCCATATGCTTATTTGGAATTCAGAACTGCATATAAGCACATTCTCTGACATGGCTCCCTTTATTATTCTCTATTAATTGTAGGATTGTGATGAGCGTAGGGCTGGAATAGCGGTTGTGGGGTGGCCAGGCATTTGTGCTGAAGCTCTATTCCCTAGCCCCAGGCTGGTGGCCGTGTGGATTTTATCCAAAAGATTCTCCTGCCTACATCACCATTTTTCAAACTTTATGCAAGAGAAGTGGATTTCACCCTTAGACAGAAAGATGCAGCAGCAAGTTTTGATTTCATTAAGTTGCTCAAAGGACTCAGAACACACGGTCTCTTCCTTTCCACACTTCTCATCCTGAGGAGAAAGCCAAGCCAAATAGTATCTTGTAAATGGTCTAGAGGAGAAGAGAGTACGGTAGTGTACCCAGTAGGGGAGCATACAGTATCTCAGTGTTACATAAGATGGAAAATTGAGGTTTCCTATATAAAAATCTGCAACATGTTGGAAATTAATAATTTAGGGCAAAATAAAAAAATTAATATCAAATTCACTACTGAAGGGAAACTAATAATTACTTGATTTATTTTCCTATTTAATTTACCTAAAACCATTCAATTTTTTCCTGTGAAGATGCCACATAATCTATATTCTGCTCCACTGGAATGCCACAGAATCTGGGAGTTTTGGTCAAGCTGTCTACGGAACTTGCAGGGGCCTTGCCCAACATAAGCCACACATGAGGGAGCTAGATCTGAAATGGCCAGTAATGGACAAAAGATAGCTAAGCCAACCTGTGAAATATAGTGAAGAGCTAGGTGTGCTCACAAGGAAAAGAGGAGAGAGAGGGAAAGAGCACGTAATCTGTCTCCAGGGTCGTGCCAGCCTCTGCACCTAAATACAACTTCAGTCACTTATCAAACTGTGTTCCCCATAAATTTATTTTTGCTTGAGGACCCTGGATTTTGTAGGCTTAAAGGAGAATGTGGAACTTGAACAAAAGACACTCAAGGGATTTATTTTGACTATTACAACCCCCTACATGGGTATAAATAAAGTTTACCAGAAATACTATTTGCAATACAACACAGATGAGAGAAAAGAAGGCAAAAATAGAAGTTAATGGGAAAGCAAATTAAGAACAGATGTTGGCACTTTTTACTCAGAGAATAAACATGACAAATGACCTCTGGACAAGGTTGCTGGGAGGTCATTCAAGAAAAAGATGTCATATTAGGAAAAGCGTGGGCCAAATCCTTATTCAGGAACTACTCCCATTAACTTCAATGGGACTTTTATCTAAGTAAGTAAGGACTCCAAAGACGTGATCCTACAAGATTTTTTTTTTTAAAGTTAGCATGCCAGGATGCCCCTAAAAATATCCCTAAAAATATTAGTGTACCCTAATATGTTTTCACATTTGATACAGATATTTTTGGATAAGTACTGACAGCAGGATTTGTATTTAAATGCTTCTTTAGTCTGGTGCCTAACTAAATATTACAGATGGCAGAATGAAAGCACTTCCAACCATGAGACAACTTGTTTTAATATGAATAGGGCAGGGGTTTGTTACCGTGTCACCATAATATCGGGCCACTGGGATTAGTTCTATTTTTCATGTCCTTTATAACATCATACAGAAAAGCATTTTCAGCTAAAATAACGTGACCTAGATTTTTATTTCAAGTATAGCGCTGTGCAAGCTGCGCCGAAGCGTTGAGAAGCATTGTGCCTCAGAGAGATGCCTCTCAGTCACCATTGCTTCCCTGCTTTCCCCTTGCCCCTGGGCGCAGTAAATGTTTGCATATGGCAGTGACAATTGTCTACCTGTTTCAGTGCCATAGGCTAATAGTCTCACCTCAGAAATGTCAAATACAATGAAAGTTAAAATTACAGCAGGCAAAGCCACCCCAATGGACCCCACTCTCTCACAAACCAAGTTGCGCAAGTTTTTCCAGTTTGTTAACTAAACCTTAACTACAAGGGCCTACAATCACCGAATCCACAGCAGCTGCTGCGGTCCGTCACCATGAGAGCAACAGGTATCAAAATTGAGTATCACAGCTAACTGCCAAACTGAAAAAAAATATTCCTACAACAGACCACCACCAAAGACCCCTTTAAAGCTCTCTTCATTTTTTTAACACCATTAAAGAAAGTAAGACAAGCCTCAAAGCCATGACTGAGTTAATAAAATCTGAAGATGTTACATGTCAGGTATTGAGAGTTCTGGTAGCTAATGGCAACCAGAAAATGTCCTGGCTAAGGCCAAAACTTGAGGACCTGACTTAGTTTTTACTAAGGTAAAATTCCATTGTCTTCAGTGGAGTTTGCCTAAATATGGTCTAAATAAAAATTGAGTTAAGGCCCACAGCATTTGTCCTTAATTGTAAAAATATAGAGCTTATTATTGTGCCTCATCAGGAGTTAGTAAAAGAAAATGAGAATATGGGAGGATCTCAGTCACCAGGCCTAGTGGAAGGTCTGAAGCCATGGCTGAGAGACTGAATTCTGAAAGCTCCTCTACAAAGGACATGACTATCTGTCTCAGTTCTTCTATGCCCCCCTCCCCATCACCATAGCATCAGAGCAACTCGCATGAGTAAAAATGACAACAGCGATATCTCAATCCCCCTTCCCAATGAGGATTTTATCATAAGAAAGCCTTGATGAAGATGTGGTTTTTGCAAGGGCTGACTCAGGAAGGGGAGCAGCAGAAAGCCATAAAAAAAAGCAAAGATTAATGATGATCCAGACTATTTTGAACACATGCTGCTTAAGTGTCAATGGAGGAAGAAATATGGAAACCTGGAGCCACTGGGGCTGAACAGCCAGTTGGGGGCCACACACTGCTTCCCTTACTCACCCAAATGGTCTCACTGGCTTCAATAGGATTACATGTGAGAGTATGACAAGCAGGAATTGTCTTTTAGGATCCAGCCCTGCTTCATGTGAAATCAATGGCAAAACTCCCATTGACTTCAATATTGCCAATGAAAGTTACAGGAAAGAGTTTGTACAGCCAAGAGGCTGAGACTAGCAGTAAAAACGGAGCACAGCTGGCACAATTTGAGTCCAAGAGGAATATCTGAGTTTTGACTCCAACCATCTATATACTTATGTAGGCATGCATAACCATCTCTTACTGTCAATCACCAAGGGCAGCCACACTTCTTTGCTGTCACACACCTGGAACGACAGTGTACATAAGGGAGAAGTTAGCTGTCTCTAGGGCTCAAACCCACAGGCAGCATAAGCAGCAAACAGTTTAGGGGCTCAGGCCCTTAGGCAGGGCAGGGGTGGAGCACCCAGCAAACAGTCTAGGGCAGTGCTTCCCAAAGCCAGTCCACCGCTTGTTCAGGGAAAGTCCCTGGCGGTCCGGGCTGGTTTGTTTACCTGCCGCGTCCGCAGGTTCAGCCGATCGCAGCTCCCACTGGCCACAGTTTGCCGCTCCAGGCCAATGGGGGCTGCGGGAAGCAGCGCGAGCCGAGGGATGTGCTGGCCATGGCTTCCCGCTGCCCTCACTGGCCTGGAGCGGCGAACCGCGACCAGTGGGAGCCGCGATCGGCCAAACCTGCGGATGCGGCAGGTAAACAAACCGGACTGGACCGCCAGGGGCTTTCCCTGAACAAGCGGCGGACCGGCTTTGAGAAGCACTGGTCTAGGGCACTCACCCAAGGGTGCCCATGGAGCCCAGGCCTCCTGACCTAAGGAGAGGGAGTACTGTCACTCCAGGGGTGGGAACACAGGCCCATCCACTCCACCACATCCCAGCCCAGGGTCCTAACAGTGGCAGAGTGGTCTGCCGCTGGGTCAGCAGGGAATCCACCTGCAACATGCTGACCATGTCTCCAGCAGCACCACAGCCAGAAAGTAGTCTGGTTCCCCTGGGCTGCTTCCCACACTCCCCCTCGGATGTACCTTCATCCAAGGGTCATCCTCCATCTCTCCAGGGTACACTGCAAATAGATCCTAATAGATCCTTTTCTTCTCTAATTTTTACTACTATGATCTGAAGGACAGATGGGATGTCATGTTCATCTTACCACATATAACTGAGAAGGGATCACATGGTGGATAGCACAGCACTCACTTCCTGTGCCATTTTACAGTTTCACACCCAGAGGTCCCCAAACTATGAGGAACATAGGGAGGAACATTCAGGGGGCACGGCGTGGCCCAGGCCAGCCCCAATAGGAGGTGGGGAGGGAGCATCACCCAGCCCCACTCCCAGCTCTGCTCCGGCCCTGCCCCCAGCCCCAGTTCCTGGCCCCACGCTCGGCCCCACTCGCAGCCTTGGCCCCTGGCCACGGCCCAGCCGCGGCTCCACACCCGACCCCAGCCCCACCCCCATCCTCGGCCCCTGGCCGCAATTCCGTTCCCAGACCCAGCCCTACTCCCGGCCCCAGACCCACCTGCAGCTGCAGCCCCAGTCTCAGCTCCCTTACCCCTGTCCGTGTCCCCCACCCAACCCTGGGAGCCGTGGCCACACTCCTGGCCCCAGTTCTGGGGGGGGGGGCATGGACAAGGGTAAGGGGGGGGAGTGACCCTGAAAAGTTTGGGGATCACTGACATAACCCAATGATACAATGTGAATATTTTAACAAGGGGTTCCCACAAAATTTCTCACCCTTAGCCTGCGATAAACCTCATGTACTAGGAATGTGTGTGCCCATAGGAAAGCGGGGATGGGGGAGGGAGGAAGAGAAGGACTAGAGAATCTATTAATTTGGTGTCTCATTTAGACAAAAATCCTTTCATGTAGCTATGACCACGAAAAGAAGCAACCCCTCTTGCCAGTCAAACTTATTGCACTTACTCAAAATGTTTATATTTTGTTCCTGAAAAATATACAGAGAATTCTGACAGCATAGCACAGTGATCACCAGGAGTGGGGAGTGAAGACCTTGTATGAAACCAAGAAGTATCCTTTCCCAGGGGAAAATTAATTTTTAAATACCTACCATTTGGAGTAAGCTACTCCATTACACATGCAAAAATATGTGTGCGTCAACAGTATATTGTAGAACCTCAGAGATAAGAGATTTCGGTCAGGAATAGGTCAGCAGTGTCCAGAGAGAGGTTAACTCTAGCACAGTGGTTTTCAACCTGTGGTCCACAGACACCTGGGGGTCCACCGACTATGTCTCAGATTTCCAAAGGGGTCTGCACCTCCATTTGAAATTTGGTAGGTGTCTGCAAATGAAAAAAGGTTGAAAACCACTGCTCTAGTGGACTCAGGGAAATCATCCTAATCCTCCCTTCAGTTTGTTAGCAGAATTTTAACAAGAGACTCCCCATAAATACCCTCCAGAACGTCAGTCACAAACAAACATGCAGTGTTCCAGTCTAGTTTATAAAGAGATCGTACTGCAGTCAAGCTGCTTAATGAGATCAGTTTCATATTTTAAATGGAATTTAAACTTTGGATGCAGAGGCATCAACACAGTCTGTAAATTGAAAGATGATGGCTACACCATACACTTTATACTGCTTAATTCAGCTATCTCATGCCTCCCTGAGTAAGATTAACATTATTGAAAATATACAAGATTGGCATAGAAAATCTGGGGATAGTCTGCCAATTTCATGACAATAAGAAAAATACTTACATTATGGTGGATTTATTAAATCATTCATTGCAAGAATTGTAGCAATGTAATATGAATAGAGACAAGATCTAGGAAACATGATAGTTAGAAATATAAAAATATAAAAAGGCCTAAACTTTCTTTTCAATTAATACAATGAGTCAGTGACATGGATCTCACAAGGGAGCAAGTTCCTCCAAGCTAGGACATTGTGAGAAAAACATGATATTTAGACAGAGTGACCAAAAATAAAAAAAGTATTACACTAGAATCAAACCAGAGATGGTGAGCAGGGATGTTCGTGAAAATCAAATCTCACATTTAGAAAAGCATCCAAAACTGCAGAGCCCTGCTGTTAGACACAAACTTTCAATTGTTGTATAAAAATAAAAGTCACCAATGAAAATAGGATAAAAAAATGTCTGAAGGATATAACACATTAAAGTCAATGGAAGTCTTCTACTGACTTAACTGGGGGTTGGATCAGGCTCATGAACTCCCATGCTTCAGGACATAAATTAAAAAGAAATGTCATATAGGCAGGTGATTCCAGAGACTGTAGGTATTGGATTAGATCAGAGGTGGGCAAACTATGGCCCACGGGCCACATCCGGTCCGTGTGACCCTCCTGCCTGGCCCCTGAGCTCCTGGCCCGGGAGGCTCGCCCCCGGCCCCTCCCCCACTGTTCCCCCTCTCCTGCAGCCTCAGCTCACTGTGCCGCCGGCGCAATGCTCTGGACGGCAGGGCTATGAGCTCCTGGGGCAGCACAGCTGCAGAGCCCAGCCTGACCTGGTGCTCTGTGCAGCACGGTGCGTGGCTGGCGGTGCTGGAGCCCACTGGTGCTCCGAGCAGCGCAGGGGGCAGTGGACGGGGGGGTTGGACAGAGGGCAGGGGAGTTCGGGGTGGTGGTCAGGGGACAGGGAGAAGGGGTGGTTGGATGGGGCAGGGGTCCCGGGGGGGCAGTCAGGAAGGAGAGGAGGGGTTGGATGGGGCAGCGCAGGGCAGTCAGGGGTGGGAGTTCCGGGGGGGGGGGTCAGAGGACAGGGAGCAGGGGGGGTGAATGGGGTAGGGGTCCCAGGGGGGCTTTCAGGGAAGAGGGGGATTTCGATGGGCCAGGAGTCCGGGGTGGCCATCAGGGGGCCAGAAGCGGGGGGGCAAGTGGGGGCGGGCCACGCCCCCCTCCCCTAACCAGCCCGCTATACAATTTCCAAAACCCGATGCAGCCCTCAGGCCAAAAAGTTTGCCCGTCCCTGGACTAGATGCACTGCTGGTCTGATCTGGTATGACAATTCCTGTATAATGCACTTGAATAATTGATTCACTTGACACAAGTATGAACAACAAATGATCAGATTAGCCACATGATTCTAGACAGACAGCAGTTTGGACATAGCCAGTAAATGCTGATCAGCAATGAAGTTATGGAACTTCCACAAGTTCCTGAGGAGGTTGTGAAGGCTAGGACTATAACAGGGTTTAAAAGAGAACTAGATAAATTCATGGAGGTTAAGTCCATTAATGGCTATTAGCTAGGATGGGTAAGGAATGGTGTCCCTAGCCTCTGTTTGTCAGAGGGTGGTGATGGACGGCAGGAGAGAGATCACTTGATCATTACCTGTTAGGTTCACTCCCTCTGGGGCACCTGCCATTGGCCACTGTCAGTAGACAGGATACTGAGCTGGATGGACCTTTGGTCTGACCCAGTACGGCCATTCTTATGTTCTTATGTATAGAGTAATCAACTGCATTCACCAGATTTTTAGTTTTAATGACTGATAAACCAGCGTAGATTTTTCAAATGTTAAATAAATTATATCAGCAGGTGTTAACAACTTAATCAAGTCTGCATGTGAAACAACAGGCCAGAATCAAAGATGTTACTCAAATTCTGTATTACAGACACAGAAGTACTGTAATATGGAATGAGAAAAGGCTCAAAAGTGGAAAGATGAGTGGGCATGCCAAAAACAATTTTCTGTTTCTTTTATAATGGGAGATTAGTATACATCCATTTAGAGATGTGACTCAGACTAAAGGAGATGGGAAGACAGAGATCTAAAACAATAATGAAAACCAGAGAAGTAGATTAGTGTAATGAGAAGGTAAAGACATAAGGGGAAGAGGTGCTTATAAAGCATAGAGCCCAAATATCCACCAAAAAAGAAATCACGAGGGAAAAATAGTACTGCAAACTACCTGGGGGGAAAAAAGGTCAGAGAGGTAAAAATTAAACCAAAACTGGACACCAAAGTTCCAATCCTTCCCAAGTGAAATCAAGCAAGTTTTGCCATTGACTCCAATAGGGACAGGATTTGGTGCCAAATGAACAACATCATTTAGATACCAGTATTTCATGTACTAATATGTCAAATACTGTCAGCAGAGCCAAAAATATCAAGAGAAATGACAACCCACTTGATTTAGACTTGTCAAGGTCTTTACAAACTACATAGCAGTTTCTGTTGAGTGACCCACCCTGAGCTCAGATGGAAAAAAGAGAGAGGTATGTTAGGAACTGATCCTGGGCAACAATTTTCAGATAAAATTTTGAAATTCCAACAATTCTGAGACAAAAGAAAACAAGACATATGGCCTGGTTCTGATCTGATTTACTCCAATTTTACACCAGTATAACTTCATCGGGCCTGTAATTTCACCCTTGTACTACAGTCGAGTTTGGCATAGGGAAGGGAGGAGGGCATTTGGGGCTTTATGACACCTCTGTGCCTCCCCCATGTGGGAGCTGCTGGAGGTTGGTTTGGCCCTTGGGGCAAGTTGGAGCAGCCCTGAGGCCTGCCCTAACTTGTGCCCAATTCCAGCAACTATGTATTGCTAGGGGTTAAGGGACATTCTGGCCATGTCTTCTCCAACTCCCTGAACATCTCTTATGCCTGGGGCTTCTGTGGGGGAGGATGGTGTAGCGCCTGAGAAGCTGTTTCTACAACTACCAAAGAACTCCCTCAATACTGGCGGAATTTCTCCAGCAGGCACTTACAGCCATATTATGACTCCGCTACACTGGCATAAAGGAACTGTGAGGCACAGATGAATGAGTCCCATGGACTTTAATGGAGTTAATCCTGATTTACACTGGCATAAGTGAGCTTGGAATCAGGCCCATAGGCCAGAAATTGTGAATTACAGAAGGCTATGAATGAATGACACATTTTATAAACAGGAACAATTAATGCATATTGAAATTCTGACAGAACACAGGATGTATGCAATAAATTAACTATACTGTTAAGAGGATCAGCCATAACTTGTGGAACTTGAGGATGGAGAGTAGACAGAGGGGAGTGATTTAAACTAACACTATAACAGAGGACACTAGAACAAAAATACTACTAAATAAACGTGGGGAAAAGGAATCAAATATCAAAGATGGTGAACAACGAAGAGGAAAAACAGTTTTCATAAGATTGTTTTCATAAGCTTTCCACAATTTTATGATGAAATATTATGAGGATAGCTGTTCTTGTAAGAGTTAGGCTACATCCAAACTAGTACTAGTAAACAAGCCCCTTCAGCACTCTAATTCAACCCAGAACCAAAATTTTAGGATTAGGTACAGATCTGGGGGTTCAAATCCAACCCTTTGTCCCCAAATATTCCCAATGGTTCAGATGTGAAGTTCAAGTTTTTGTCCATCTCTAGAAAATATATGTCTGGAGTGTCTGATCACAATGATTTCCAGTGCATTACATTTTAAATGTCATTAGCAGCCAGATTCTGATTTATTGTCAAGGTCAAAGGGCACAAAACCAAAGTAAATGGAATCTTTTAAAAAAATCTAATTGTGGCCTAAAAATACGAGTTTTATCTGTAAGAAAAACTCAATAATGCACTATCACAAAATCATGACGTCAAGGCCGTGTTCAGTTAAGTGAGTGAGTATAAAATCCATTATTTCAAATCTAAGTCAAATACAGTGATCATATTCAAAATAGAAGAAAAAGGCTAATCAAAATTTAAACTAAAATCTTCTGAACTCAGTAAAAGACCAAACAATGGTTACCAAATCTGAAAGCACCAGTACTTGCTGAGTTCTTTTACATGCCTACAGAACAGAATGGTAAATAATGACCACAACAGTGGCTGGAAAGCAGACAAAAAACTTGGCACTCAAAGGAGGTCATAGTACTGTATGGTCACCCTGCTCCTGTCAGAAAGGAATTAAAAGCAGCCAAGGGAGGCTGGTTGGGTAGTCAGCCACAGGTGTGGTTGCACCCAATTAGGGGACAGCTGGCCATGATAAAAGGGCAGGTTGAGAGAGTAGGAGAAACTCTTGCTCCAGCTGGGGAGCAGAGAGAACCAGGCTGCCTGGGAGAGCAAGCAGGGTACCTGAGACAGAGCAGGGCTGGGGAAGGGCAGGCAGAGCTGAGGAGCTCTGGCCTGGTGAGTCCCTGGGCTGAGGTCTTGCTAAAGGCCAGGGGAGGTACTAGGGCTGCAAGGAGGCAGCTGGGGCTCAAAAGGCAGCAGGTCCAATCCCCTTGCCAGTGATGAGTGGCCATTGCAGACTGCAGTTTTCCCCTGAGAGAAGGGGCTAGATGATGACTGGCAGTGAAACCCAGAGTGTGGGGGCACTATTGTGGAGCAGCTCCCCCAGGTAAGGAGCACTGGGGTCTGGCAGGGAAATGGGGCCAGAGATGGTGGAGACAATGGGGCAAGTAACAGGGCAAGACACCGGCCCATAGCGGGTGCTCCAGGGCTGTGTGAGCTAATTCCTGGACTGAGCAGCAGGAGATGCCACGGTGGTGAGTCTGCACCATGTTACAAATACCTGATGCAGTCTTAAGTAAATGACCCAAAGCCTCAATCAGGAGCAAGGGCCAAACAAGCCCCATCATCACTATGCCTCTACATAGCAGAGTGAGAAAAAGAATAGCTAATTTTAGTCGAGGTTGTCCTTGAAGTGGAGGAGTCTTCCAATCCAATTCTTTTGAGACATAAAGGTCATGGAAAACACAGATTTGTTGCCAAGCATTCAAAAGTGAAGTCATGGGGTAGTATTCAGTAGCAGTGAAACTGGTCATATGTTATAATTTAGTCACATAATCATTAAATAGCTCCAAAAAAGAAAAACTTGCTGACATTCCATGTTCTACATGCACGAATGATTTATCCAAAAAAAGGCACATGCTTTTTTGCAAGTAAAAGAGCAGAAGTCAGAAGTTGTTTCCACTTTCACCTACTTGAATCTTGTAATCAGTTTAGGTAATATGTTCTGCACATTTGAACTGGAATGTTGGCAAGTCAACAGGGATGATTCAAGTATCAGCTTCTGCTCCCATTAGGGAACATAGTCTTGTGATCATAAGAGGAAAATGGAAGTCTGTACTCCTGGATTCTGTTCCTGGCTCTACCATTGACCCAGATGTGACATTGGGCAAATCACCTACATTCTTTGTGCCCTATATGTAATTATGTAATGATATTTGTATCCTCACAGAGGAAGTGTTAAAAAGCTTTAACAACCACATTGAGTTCCTCAGAAGAAAAGTAGGCTAAGCACTATCTAAATGCACAGTATTATTATTTTTACTGGATGAAAACAATTAAAAAATAATTTAAAACTAAAGGAGACAATACTCTGATACAAATTTTCAGTCTGACTACTTAAAATTATCTTTGGAGTGTAATATGGCAGGCAAGAATATTGTCATATAAGCATATACTATGGGATCTAGATCTTAAATCCGGGGTTCTCAACCTTTTTCTTTCTGATGCCCCCCAACATGCTATAACAATGCCACAGCCCACCTGTGCCACAGCTTTTTTTTTTTTTTTTGCATATACAGTAGCTTAAAAGCTGTATTAGATTGATAGTTGTACAGTTAAACACACACATATATAAGAGAACGATAAAATAGGTACAAAAATCAAAAAAATATTAAATTTGTTTTACTTACTCAGTGTGAAACTTACTGGGTGGCCCACTAAGGTGAGTCGGGGGTGAAAGTAATGATCCCTCCCTGAGCTTTGCTGCCCAGGGCTGAAGCCAGAGCCCTAATCCCGCCGCACAGGGATCAAGCCAAAGCTTGAGCCCCACCGCCCAGGGCTGAAGCCCGATTTATTTTGGTGGACCCCCTGAAACCTCCTTGCTGTGGATCCCCGGTTGAGAACCACTGTCTTAAATAATTACTGAGATATAGACTATCGAAATAGATCTTTTTATAACTGCATAAAAATTGAAGCACTAGAGCAACCTTAACCATCTAAGTGCTATGTTAACAAGAGATACTGAGCCAAATGCATCCCTGGAATAACTCCACTGAAGACAACAGAATTACACCAGGGATCAATCTGGTATATTCATTATGATAACATTGCAGTTCAGAAGGCCTGCTGCCAATACACAGTAAAAGATGAACGTTACAAGATGTGGCTAAGCAAAATGTAATATTTCACTAGCAACAGTGAATAAAATTTTCATTTGAAGCCAACGTATCTTTTGGGCTCTTTTTCTCTTAATGTGTCTATGGTCAGAAACATTTCTATATAGATTAACAAAGTGTATTTTTAGTCTGTGCACGAACATAACTTATTAATTTTTGAAGATTGTTGTGGGTTGTTAGTTTCACTTAGTGAACATTTCAGTTTTTGGCAGCTTCTCTAAAGTTCCTTTCTGTCGGATCAATATTAATGGCAGAAAGTGATTTACTGTTAATTTTTGCTTCTAAAAAGACAGTCCATTTTTTCATTGTATGCACAGCACTGCTTAACAGTGGGTGATTGTTAGCTGCTGCTAAATTTGGTTACATTAGACCCCTCTTGCATAGGAAGGCATTTACAGTATGAAGAGGTCCTTACCATAGTATAATACATATGCAGCCTTACATGATTACTTACTGGGAAATTCAATGGATTAAGTGTAATTAATTCCTACTGTATGTGTTACTAGAAATATGTGAACTAAGGCAGTGTGGTCTAGTGGCTAGCACATTGGCACAGGCATCAAGAGATCTCTTTTCTATTCCCGCCTTTTCCATTGAGCTGCTCTGCGACCTTGGGCAAATCACTTTACCTCTTTGTGTGTCAGTTTCTCTTCCCACACTTGTTGGTCTTATTTACTTAGGCTGTAAGCTTGTTGGGGCAGGGACTATCCCTCACTATATGTTTCTATAGTGCCAAGCCCAATAGAGTCCTGATCTTGGTTGAGGCATGTAGGTGCTATTGTAATACATGTTCTCAATAATAATAATAATGTCTCTTTCTTATCACTAATTGCAGGAAAAGCTGTACATTCATGTATACCATTTCCGAATACCACTGGTACATAATTCTTAGATTCATAGAATCATAGAATATCAGGGTTGGAAGGGACCTCAGGAGGTCATCTAGTTCAACCCCCTTCTCAAAGCAGGGCCAATCCCCAACTACATCATCCCAGCCAGGGCTTTCTCAAGCCTGACCTTAAAAACCTCTAAGGAAGGAGATTCCACCACCTCCCTAGGTAACCCATTCCAGTGCTTCACCACCCTCCTAGTGAAAAAGTTTTTCCTAATATCCAACCTAAACCTCCCCCACTGCAATTTGAGACCATTACTCCTTGTTCTGTCATCAGGTATCACTGAGAACAGTCTAGATCCATCCTCTTTGGAACCCCCTTTCAGGTAGTTGAAAGCAGCTATCAAATCCCCCCTCATTCTTCTCTTCTGGAGACTAAACAATCCCAGTTCCCTCAGCCTCTCCTCATAAATCATGTGCTCCAGCCCCCTAATCATTTTTGTTGCCCTCCGCTGGACTCTTTCCAATTTTTCCACATCCTTCTTGTAGTGTGGGGCCCAAAACTGGACACAGTACTCCAGATGAGGCATCACCAATGTCGAATAGAGGGGAATGATCACGTCCCTCGATCTGCTGGCAATGCCCCTACTTATATAGCCCAAAATGCCATTAGCCTTCTTGGCAACAAGAGCACACTGTCGACTCATATCCAGCTTCTTGTCCACTGTAACCCCTAGGTCCTTTTCTGCAGAACTGCTTCCTAGCCATTCGGTCCCTAGTCTGTAACAGTGAATGGGATTCTTCCGTCCTAAGTGCAGGACTCTGCACTTGTCCTTATTGAATCTCATCAGGTTTCTTTTGGCCCAATCCTCTAATTTGTCTAGGTCCCTCTGTATCCTATCCCTACCCTCCAGCGTATCTACCACTCCTCCCAGTTTAGTGTCATCGGCAAACTTGCTGAGAGTGCAGTCCACGCTATTCTCCAGATCATTAATGAAGATATTGAACAAAACCAGCCCCAGGACCGACCCTTGGGGCACTCCGCTAGAAACCGGCTGCCAACTAGACATGGAGCCGTTGATCACTACCCGTTGAGCCCGACAATCTAGCCAGCTTTCTATCCACCTTATAGTCCATTCATCCAGCCCATACTTCTTTAACTTGCTGGCAAGAATACTGTGGGAGACCGTATCAAAAGCTTTGCTAAAGTCAGGGAATAGTTGTATTTAAATAACTCAGTCAGCCCCTATGATTAAAAAATGCTTAACGGAACAAGTCACAAATTGCAGTATATTGGGAACTGCTAAACTGGCTGAAGTCAACTGTGACAAAAATGGGCTTCTCTACTTGACTACTGTCCAAAAGGTACTGTGCTTGGAGCACACCTTCAAAATTATGGTAAAATTTGGAAATGGAAGGACCCTGATCAATGCAGCCATAGTTTAATGCCTCAACTTCTAAAAGGATGATTCTTAAGGAGATTTCAGATTAAAAAGGTGGATCTGTCTAACTGTCATTAGTGCTTCTTGAAAAGTCGGAAATTTTCACGAACTTTTGGTGGAAAATTTGTCCCCCTTTTTTGCTAGATAATTTCAAAATCCGATTTTTTTTCAAACGGTTCTATAAATTATACTTCAGAGACTTATTATATTTCATACACTATTCCTAAAATATGTATATATTTTACACAATATATTTCAGAAGGAAGACGTGATAGTTATTAAGTAGTAGACTGTAGAACAGTAGATTGGCTAGTCCCACTTTTTGTGAAATAATTATAGATTATTACAAATAATAAATAAAAATGAACAGTTGCATGCCAGGATATAGAAACCTATATGTATAACACTTTTGGTTTATCTTGGAGTTTTATACTGACACCCATCAAAGTAGCATCTAAGCACCTTCTTCATAAAAACAATAGCAATAATGAAGTCCCTAGTGGATTTCAAGGAATCTCGGCACTTCTCCCTTTTCAGGGTAAAAATTCTCTTTGGGTAGGGATTTTCTTTTGAATTTTTAGATTTTATTAATTTCCTGGGACATTTGTTTCAAGGGGTTGGTTAGGGTTCTTTGGGTGTAAGGGGGTGTCAATATTATGAGATACAGTCACAGAACAAGCCAGTTACTTGATTGAGGATGGATTTGGAATGGGGGAATCCATTTCAGAGGAACACTGACAGCACAGTGAGGATATCTTTTACCTGCACACTATTCTCTTTTATTTCCTTTAAAGTTGCTGGAGTTGAAAGGGGTCTGCTTTATACTAAATTCCAGGTGGTAAAAACTAAAGACAAAATCAATGCAACACAGTTATTTTTCTGGTAATTTCTTTTTTAATTTTTTCTTTTTTTCACATTGGACCCAAAGATTTTTGTTTTGTTACCAGGCAGGTCAGCTAACTGCTGATAACAGTGATATTTCAGTGGTATCTGGGAGTAACTGGGCAGGTGAGTTATTTCAAAACCCACTCATATTTAGCACCTTGTTTTCTCATCAACTGTTATTATTATGATTACAAAGGATTTTGTAACAACACTAATGTTCTAAATAAACATATTAATTCTAAATGTCTTGTATTATATCAGAGATGTAACTTCTTTCATTATTACTGATACACAATGTAAGGGGCTGGCTGGGAGACAAGGAGCCAATGCCATCCGATTTTGAATAGAGTATTCAATGCAAAAGAAACATTGGGAGTCCCAAGTCACTGACAATACACTCCTTAATGTTATCTGATATACAATATATTTTTTTTTATTGTGGGAACAATTTGAAAGCCTGCTTCTGGAAAAGCCAATGAGCCAAAACTCATTGCCTTAATGGCAGCTGGATCAGGCCCTTTATCTAAAGTGAAACACAAATATTTATTTTAGTTTAGGTTTTTGTTCTTATCTGTCAGTATTTTCAATTTTTACACATGCACACTTTCACTGTGTGATGGGCAGAAGAAGATCTATGCACACTATTCTCAATGGGTGTTTCCTTGCATAGTAGAACAGACCCTAAAAACAGGTATTCGTCCTCTATCCAGGAAGGCAGCAAAATCCTAAGAAATAAGAAGGCCTCTTCTGATGCAGAAAACCACTCTATTTTCACAGTATATTCACTGTCCAGCAGCTACAGGCCTAGTAATCTTGGTTCAGCAGCAAGAGGCCCTGATCTTGAATTTATGTTACCATGATGGCTAACAATAATGACCCAGGAATATACACAAACCAGATAAAAACAACAGTGTTGAATCACAGATTTAGGGTTATTAACACAAAATTTTTTAGCTAAAAGTAAAAAATAAATAAACTAGCATTTATTCCTCTCAATTAAATATGTTACTTGTATGTACAATTTAAATTTTTAGTTCAGATTGAGTTTTCTGTTATACTGAATTTTGGTATGCTGAAATCACATTTCCTTCTGTTTAGAGAAAGACCATAGTTTTGTTAACAAATATAGACCTCCTATCTGCACAACTATATAAATATACTGATTAGACTAGATTAAACATACCAGATTCCAAAATCTAAATAAAATCTAGGTCAAGATAATAAAATAGTAAAATAAAAGTAAAGGAATATGAAAAGCAGATAAGTTTGGGAGTTCTTACTTCTGGTAAGCAAGAGCAGCCATGGATGGGGTCTCCATTAGCAACAATGGCTAAGCCAGGGTAACTAAGCAGTCATTTCAATCAACTTTACAGAGCAATGCTTTGCATGTCTTAGAATATTTTGCCTAATTTAATAGGAAGTTGTCTAAAATGTTAAAGCAGATAGATAGGTTGATATTCATCCCTGATATCTGCAGGGCTTTATTTTTATTTATTTTTTAATAATTAGAGATGAACTAATCTCTTTCCATACGAACCAGAAAAAAACATCAACACACAAGAGACATCTTTTTCCTGATGGCTTCTCCTGAGCTAAGCACTGAAGCCTCGTCATCACTCATCACTGCAGCCATCCAACCTCCTCCGCTTTGCCTCCCCGGTACCAACCTTGGGCATTCGGATGTGCTCCATGGCGTCCAGGCAGCTCCCAGATGAGTCTCATGCACCTTCCACAATGAGCAGGGATGGATTCGTAGGGATCTATAGTCTGTATATCAGATTTTTATTTTCCTGGGCGGGGGGGGGAATAGGAAGGAGGGGGGATGCATTGTACCTCTGTTTCGATGCTTGCAGGTCAGTCATTGGCTCCACCCCCAAGGGCAGCTGCCATGCTTCCCCTCCCCCCCTCCCCCCCCCCCCCCCCCCCCGCTTAGATGCAGCCTGAGCCCGCACAGGCGGCAAGGAAACGCAGGCAGCGAGGCCCTAAAGACTGACAGGTTCAGGCTTACCTTTACCTAGTGCCGCTTCAGAGGGGCCGGAGTAGTGCCAATGAATGCATCTCTGTCTAATTTTGCATCCAGTTGCAAATGCTGACATTAGCTGACATCAGTATTTACTCCATTCTTTAAAAAGCATCCCCTCATCCTAGGTCCTGGAGAAGGAAAATGTGACAGGTGAGAGCGGGACTCTGCCGGAATTGCATCCCCTCTTCTCTTCTCATCCCCTGGTCCAGAGTAAGCGATTTCCAGACGCTGCGGTCGCTGGCCTTGCCGCATCCCCTGACCCCAAGGTCCAGGAGCTGGAGTTTCTGATAGCTGACAGACAGCCCTGTCAGAAATCGCATCCTCAGCTTTGCGCCGGGGGATACAACTCCTGACACAATCGCTGTCCTGCGTCAGAAATGGCCCCACCCGTTCCTTGCCCCGGGATGCAGGCAGGGACCAAAGAGAACCACCATTGACTCCCACAGCCTGTCCTTTGCTGTTGGCCGGGGAGCAAAGTGGAGAGAAACCGCGGTCTCTAAACTAGTCGGGAACTGCCGCCCTACTCTGAACAAAGAGGGGAAATTGTAGCCACTATTCAGCTCTACGTGCCATGGGCTAGACCCGTCAGTAAAACAGAGAGATTGGCCTGAACCATCCAAGGGATTCACTTTGATCCGCTTGGAGGATTGGACTTAACATTTTGGTGACTGTCCGAAATGAGGGTTCCCGGTTGAGTGCTGGAGGCGCACGTCTCTGGGGGAGACGCACGCACAGGAACGCGAAAAAGCGCAAAAGGATGGGGATGATGCCTGCGCTGTGTCAGTCGGCAGCTACCCTCCCCTAGCCCGTTTCATGCCTCTTCTCTGCTTTCAGCTGGGTGTACATGGGGCAAAAAGCGTGTGCGTGAGCACTGATTATATTGGCAGGATATTCTTTTAAACACCTGGAAGGAAGCATTTAACCCTGGGGAGAGATGGGGCCGGCATGAGAGTAACTGGATCAATCCCTAGTGGGCAGCTGTTTACAGCTTTCCTGATAGGGCACCGCTGCATTGTGTAGGCATTGGGCTGGACTGGGACTTTAGTGCCACCGTTATGTGTACAGGGCGCTATGGAGCGCCAGCCCTTCTCCCTTATTTTTGCAACTCATACCAGGGGTGAAAGTAGTTTAAAGGACTTAGCTGTACCCTGGAGTCCTGAGTGGGGCATGGCCTCAACTGGAAGAGGTGAGGCCTTTCAAGATTTAAAGGCCCTGAGGCTCTGGCTGTGGCTGGGAGCCCCAGGGCCTTTAAATCACCCTGGAGCTACCAGGCCCTTTAAATCACCGTGGGAGCCCCACTGCCGCTACCCCGGGCAGCAGGGCTAGGGCTCGGGCTCGGGCTCGGGCTCGGGCTCGGGCTAGGGTAGTGACTGCAGAGCTCCAGAGGTGATTTAAAGGGCCCGGGGCTCCAGCCGCTGTGGGGAGCCCCGGGGCCTTTAAAAGCGCCGCTGGAGCTCCGGTAGCTGGGCTCGGGCAGCACTTTTAAGGGCCCGCACCGGCTTACTTTCACCTCTGACTCTCACCCTTTCTCGCCCCCATTTTTGCACACTCTTCCCCATTTCTGCAGCTGCTTCAGTGGATGTTATTTACTGAGCATGCTCGGATGGCTTAAACATGCTCTCTAACGGGGGATGAGAATCTACCCTGAAACTGGCGAGGGCCGTGCCTGCGTGGGGATTGCTGCACCCTCCTGCAGACCCTGCAGGAAAGCCCTGGTTGGAGGTCTGGATGTGTGTGTGTGTGTGCACTCCCCTGCATAAATCTTAACTTCATGGAGGAGTTCTACATCTCTGTGCAGGACCTGAACTCCTCTGTTTTGAGACACCACTAGCCATCATCAACTAATAGGGTGGGAGGTTTTAATGTTTCATTTCCCAGTATCTAATTTTGATCTGGAATGAGGGCCGGGGATGCACTGCCTTGCTTGAAAATACATTGAGTGGGATCCATAAACTTGCTTGCATTTACTAGGTTTTGAATCTCACAA
Organism: Emys orbicularis; assembly: GCF_028017835.1. Taxonomy (NCBI): domain Eukaryota; kingdom Metazoa; phylum Chordata; order Testudines; family Emydidae; genus Emys; species Emys orbicularis. The sequence goes on along the minus strand of NC_088687.1, from coordinate 88,277,398 downwards.
AAATTTAACTTGTGGCACTTTTTTCTTTCTTCTGATCGTTTTTGCACAGACAACTGCTAAGAATTATCCGGTCATTAAATGTTTCCTTTGTAGTTACAACTAATATGGTGCACTGCTTATGTTATCATCATTTGGCAGTCATTGCTGTCAGTACAATAGGGAAAATTGAAAGAGAACATCATCATTTTGGAGTAAGAAAGATGCTTCCAATTTACAGTGCCCTGTCACCATAGGTGCACCCCTGGCTTGAAGTGCTTTCCATTATTTACAGGGTTTACAGTTTGTTTCAATGGCTTTCAGCACCCCCACTATAAAAATTGTTCCAGCACTCCTGCCTGTCACCACTGATATCACCATTGGGTACATTTTTTGCCAACTCAACCTAGTCCTTCTCCCACTCAAGTCAATAGCAAAGCTACCAGACTTAAATGGGAACATGACTGGTACCTTCATCTCCAGTTCAGATTCCTAAGTGGGTGCTAAAAAAGGAATGTGTACACAGTATTGTTTATTTACCAACCTTTGAATATGCTGCAAGAATTTGCTACTGTTTTGGACTGAGTAAATCATTCACGGAGAACTGCACATAGAAATGGCACTAGAAACAGTGTTTAAATAAAAGTTATGACAACTGTACTTGTCATAGAAAGCTGTGGTAAGCTCTTTTATTTTTCTTTTTAAATTTTTCATGTGTATTTAGTGCTCATTAAATGTGCCATTTTGACAACCCTGGAGACTTAAATCCTTTGTTTATCCATATAAGAGGTACAGCACAGGTAGTGAAATAAACTCTCCTCCAATGCACCTCAACCCTGACCTAGAGGGACTATCTTCAGGGGTGACAGGATAGTTCACTTTTCATGCCCATTCAATGCTTGAGCTATCTGCTGCAACCTCCAACCAAGTTGTCAATTAACACCAAGCATAACAGTGATTATACTTTTTGTCATGTGGATACCTGTCCATTGAGAACTAGATTGGGACCACTAAACGTATTAATATAGTCCCCCAAATAGTCATTAGAACAAGACAGCTTTCAGGCCCCAGTATCAGCAAAGCATTTTAGCACATGCTTAACTTAAAGAACATGGGGGTGCATCCAAGTGTGCAAATGCACCTATAATTTGCATCTGTGTTTTTACAGTAGTTGTATATGTAACCAGAGAAATGAATTTTTATGGATCTGGAAATGCTAGATATGTTTATGTTTGTTATGCAAAGACTTGTGGCCATTTTCTGGGAAAATGCATATCCCAAGTTTCTCCTTGCTGGTGCACTTGGACACAAACTTCTCCTCCAGTTGGCCCAGCAGGAAGCTGCATGTGACACAAATTGCACCTGAGGATAGGTCAGTTTTAACTTTAACCTTGTTAAAAGCCATTTAGTTTAACTTTTAACTTTTACTTTAAGAGTCATTCAAATAAATGTTTCATTGCTATCTTACCCTAGATCTAATGAAAGAGGGAATGAGCTGTGCTAAGGAAACCATGGAAATGAGGAGCTTTCTGACTTGTATGGTCAGAATGTCCTCTTGAATTGAAATGCTATTGGTCTGAAGTAGGAAAGAGAGAAATAAAATAGATCCAGTTGTAGAACTACTAAGGATTTCATTTGGGTGACCACTAGGCCAAGGGTCCTCAAAATTGAGGAAACAGCTGTTAGTATATTGGCAAGATAAGAAAGATCTCCCTATTAAGAGAAAGATTCACCATAACTAGAAGAGCAGGTTGTAAAACTACTGTGAATACAGTGGGCAAACTAAAAAATTCCACTGTTTTGAAAGATCCTACTCCTTTCAGCAATATTTACAGTGTAGAGAATGGGGAATTCCACTTGAAATGCTACAATCTTTCAAAATGTACAAAATTTTAAGGGCGCCCACTGTACAGAAGAACACAATACAGATCTGCTACAACACATTAAAAGGTATAGTAGACAAACAAAGGGGTTAATGGGCACAGAGTTTCACTTGGGTCAATGAATCCATCACCCAGACCATGGAAATATTTCTAGCCACGTTGTCTTGCCAGTTAGTTGATTAGATAATAAAAGGAAAGATGATTCCTCCCCCCATCCCTCATTGCATCTGAACAGCTATATTTGGATCCTGCAAAGGTAGGCCAGCCACTATGCCAGCAGTGCTAGCAGCCCCAGAAAGGATGTTTCTGGGCCGGCCTGGTCCTATGATAATTCTACAACTGCGGAAAGAGAATGAAGACTAGAACAAACAAACAAACCCCATACACAACAACATTTTTCATGAAAATGTGTCCCTTTTTCAGAAAACAAATTCAAAATTTGAGATTTTTTAACCAACTCTACTGAAGTGCAAATGTGAACCATGAATAATGGGAATAATAGTGAGTGATCTTCTCTTTTTTGAAGAAATGTTAAGTATATCTCAACACATAAAGAATCATGTAGGGGTTCCCAAGATGACATTGGCTGTGATACATTAAATGTTTTTACAACATTCCATCCAAGATCCCATACAGGGAATTTCTCCATAAATTATATGAGAGAAATATAAAAAGAGAGAAGTATATTTTTATCTTTTCAAGTTATTTTAATTGCAAAGTTCAGAATCAGAAGGTCAACCAGAACTGGGAATTCTTCCAGCACCCCATGATCTTCTGCAGTAGAGTGAGAAGGCCTGGACATTTTTCAAACACTTGGCAGATTTCAGAAAGTTTCCAAAATTCTCACATTCCCTTAGAGACAAATAAAACCTCTGTATTAAAGCAGATCTCTTTTTTTTCTCTCTGAACATGGTATTGCTGTCTGAGAAATAAAAATAAAATGATTGTAAAGCAACTTCCAAAATTTTCAAGAAGAAAACCTGAATGGATGGGGCTATACCTGTAAGTGGTCTGCATAAACCATTCTCCGCAGCATGAGAGAAAAAAAGAGTGAGACTGTACAGCATTCAGTATAAGGAAAGAGAGGAATGGAGGGAGGAGAAAGAGAGAGTGGATGATAGAGGCACTATTTCCTGTAGGAGCCTCATAAGAATTAGCTAAAGCTTTATTAAAATATTTTCTATTACCTCCTAACTGTTCTGCTTGTCTAAGGTAAGCATAATCCTTTGCATTACTTTGTGCAAAGTAAAAACTATTTCCCCATGCTATTTTCCCCCTACTGTTACGCACATCTTCTTATCAACTGTTTGAAATGGGCCATCCTGATTATCACTACAAAAGTTTTTTTTCTCCTGCTGGTAAAAGCCCACCTTAATTGATTTGTCTCGTTAGAGTTGGTATGGCAACGCCCATTTTTTCATGTTCTCTGTATATATATCTATATATCTATATATATATCTTCCTACTGTATTTTCCACTACATTAATCTGATGAAGTGGGCTTTAGCCCATGAAAGCTTATGCCCAAATAAATTTGTTAGTCTCTAAGGTGCCACCAAGTACTCCTCGTTCTTTTTGCTGATACAGACTAACACAGCTACCACTCTGAAACCTGTTACCTGTAAGGGGTTAATCAGTTCAATTAACCTAGTTGGCACCTGACCAGAAGGACCAATGAGGAAAGATGATACTTTCAAATCGGAGGGGCGGGGGGGGAGTTTTGTTTGTGCTCTCTTTGTGTGTGCTCTCTCGGGACAGAGAGAGGGACCAGGCAGGAAAAAATACCTCTCCTAAAACTCTACCTGAAATAAGCATCTAAGATTACAAAAATTGTAAGTAAAGCAAGGAAATGTGTTAGATTATCTTTTGTTTTAGCTTGTGAATTTTCCCTATGCTAAGAGAGAGATTTATTCCTGCTTTTTGTAACTTTGAAGTTGAGCCTAGAGGGGAATCCTCTGTGTTTTAAATCTTTTTATTATCCTGTAAAATTACCTTCCATCCTGATTTACAGAGGTGCTTTTTTTACTTTTTTCTTTATAATAAAATGATTCTTTTAAGAACCTGATTGGTTTTTAGTGTCCTAAAAACCCAAGGGTCTGGTCTGTGCTCACCTTGTTAACCTATTGGTTGGTATATTATTCTCAAGCTTCCCCAGGAAAGGGGGTAAAGGGGCTTGAGGGGATATTTTGAGGGGGATAGGGCTCCAAGTGGCCCCTCCCTGAACGTTTGTTTGTTTAAATCACTTGGTGGTGGCAGCAATACCATCCAAGGACAAGGAAAGGAATTTGTGCCTTGGGGAAGTTTTTAACCTAAGCTGGTGGAATATAAGATTAGGGGGTGGGAACCCTGACACATTGCCAAGAAATATTTTGCTCCCCTCTGCACATGAGAGGAAAGGACAAAGGACTTGATATAGGGATGTGGGATTTTTAATAAGATGACCTAACTGTTAGAAGCACTAAAACAAGTAGAATACTTTGAATTTCAGTGAAAAATAGCATGAAACAGCTGGATGTTACATCAAACGATTGAAAAGGTATCAGGAAAATACAGTTTAATATTTTTTTACTGGTAACTGAGTAAGAACCAAAATGTCACACTGTACTAGGCAGTGAGTGACAAATGTCCATCACAGTAAGTGGTCAGAATCACTTTTGGCTGACTTCTACATCTTTGACAAGACTTATCACTTTCCCAGCTTTAGAGGGATTGATTGTCTTGGCTCCTTGCCTACTCTGGTGTTAAGAAACTAAGCTGATTTTTCCAAAAGTACAGTCAATGAGGTTTTACCAAGCATTCTGAGAAAAGAGGTTAAGATTAAGTGATAATCTTTCAAATACAGAGAAGAACTTTAGTTTTCCAAGAAATTGCTGATTAATCAAGGATCATAGACACCTCAGTGTTTAAATTGCAAAAAATGATTGAATTCTCTCCATCCCGCTCACATTTTTCCTTGTGTCAACCAAGAGACTTTTTCCCTCTCCAATTTCAGGATGGATCTAATCTTATCTATCTATCTATCTATCTATCTATCTAATTGGTAAAGCATCTATCAACACAATCTCTGGGCACCAAATTCAGTAGCTAAGCCTGTAAACGAATCAAAATGGACTCTGTGTTTGCTGTTTCAGAATTTGACCAATTATACTTGTGTTTTATCTAGGGTGACCAGACGTCTCAATAAAATCGGGTGTGTCCCGATATTTAGGCATTTGTTCTGCATCCTGACCGATGTTTGGTCGGGACGCCATCTGTCCTGATATTTTGCAGCACTCCTTTGTTTGTTTTTTGCTCCACCGGTGGCACTCCGCTTTTTTCTTTTTTTTCCCCTCCACCGGCGACACCCCCCCCCCATGTGTCCCGATATTTTCTTCCTCTCATCTGGTCACCCTAGTTTTATCCTTCCTTGCTTCTCTTTTCCTGTTCTTCCTTCTTCAGTTTCCACAGCTACAGGTAGAATTTTGTGAAAAGGTGAGTTTTGGACTGGGTTCTGAAAACAATTAGATTCATTCTGATCTTCCCTAGCAGAATATTCCACAGTCTAAGACCCAGCTCAAGTCCCTGTGAAAGCCTCAGAAAATACCTTGCCTCTGACTATTGAAAGTTTCACCCTACACTCTGTTAACTCTATATCCTTGTTAATTATCTTCCTGGATTGTGCATTAAGAGGTAGTGTTATGGGATGTGTATGTTCCATGCTGGCCTGGCAACCAAGGGACTAATGCAGGAAGTACCAGCCAACCCTGATTGGCAGCCTCACAACAGCTGGGAGAATAAAAGAGCTGAGAAGCAGAAGGGTCAGGTGGCTACCAGAGGAGCAAGCAGCCTAGAGAGAGAAGTTGCTACCACCAAACTGGTAAGATGCCATCCTGACTAGTGACAACACACCAGAGAAGGGATAACCTGAACCATAGGCTGAAGAAGCCTGAAAACTAAGAGAGGTAGGAAGCAGGGCGACTTTAGGAAGTATGGGGCCCAATTCGAACATTTTCGGCGGGGCCCCGGCAGGGATGACTGGAAAAAAAAAAACATGTAAAAAAAAGCCTTTCATTTCTTAGCAACCGGTTCCCTATAAAAAGTTCTGATTTAAGGGATGTGCCACAGTATGTATTTTTTGTACCAATAGGGTTACCATACATCCGCATTTTCCCGGGAGGAATTTTTAAATTTTAATTTTTAAATTTTTTAAATTCCTCCCGGACGGTGATTTAAGAACCAAAAAGCCTGACATGTCCGGGAAAATACAGATGTATGTTAACCCTACCTAAAGTTCTTTTTTTAAAAGATGGGCCTGAAATGAGCTCCGTTTCACATGTGTGGGTCCCCACCACACCCTGGGGGTGTGCACATGTGTGGGTCCCAGCTGCTCCCTGCCCCCCTCATTGAAGCAGGTGTGCAGGGTTACTGCCCTGGGAACTGCAGGGCACCACTGGACATGGGACTGGCTGGAGGCAGGGCAGGGGCTGACTGGAGGTAGGGTCTAGCTGCAGGCAGGGCAAGGGGTGTGGGGCTGGCTGGAGACAGGGGTGTGTGGGGTGGGCTGGCTGGCTTCAGGCTGCGGCAGGGGTTGGCTTGAGACAGGGCAGGGGGTGCGGGGCTGGCTACAGGCAGGGATGGGGGTGCAGGGCTGGTGCGGGCAGGGGTGTGTGTGGGGCTGGCTGGCTTCGGGCAGGGCCACAGGGGGGTGCGGCAGGGGTTGGCTGGAGACAGGGCCGGGGGTGCAGCAGTGGCTGGCTGTGGGCAGGGGGTACGGGGCTGGCTGCGGGCAGTGGCAGGGCAGGGGGTGTGGGGATGGTGCGGGCAGGACGGGGGTGCAGGGCTGGTGCGGGCAGGGCAGGGGGTGCAGGGCTGGTGCAGGAAGGGGGTGCGGCAGGGTCTGGCTGCAGGCAGGGGGTGCAGGGCTGGCTGGAGACAGGGGCTGGCTGCAGGCAGGGCAGGGGGTGCGGGACTGGCTGGAGACGGGGGCTGGTGCGGGCAGGGCAGGGAGTGCGGGGCTGGCTGGAAACAGGGGCTGGCTGCGGGCAGGGCAGGGGGTGCGGGGCTGGTGTGGGCAGAGGGTGCGGGTACAGCCCACCCTGTACGGTAAGTGCCCCCTCCTCCTCCCTCCCCCACCGGGGTAGCAGCAGCAGCCCGGGGCTCGGGGGCTATTTAAAGGGCCCGGGGCTCCCCTGCTTCCACCGCCCCGTCCCTTTAAATAGCCATGGGAGCCCTGGGGAAGTGGCGGGGCTCCAGTGGCTATTTAAAGGGCCGGGGCGGTAGAAGCAACGGGAGCCCCGGACTTTTTAAATAGCCCCCAGAGCCCCGCAGCCCTACCCCAGGGCTCCAGCAGTGGGGCTCTGGTGGCAATTTAAAGGGCCTGGGGCTCCAGCCCCTTCTGGAAGCCCCAGGCCCTTTAAATTGCCCCCTGGGGAAGCCGGGCCACCCAGGTACAGCACACCAGCTCTTGCCAGTACGCCGTTCCGGGGCTTGGGTGCGGGGCCCTTTTAGGGGCGGGGCCCGATTCAGGGGAATTGGTTGAATTGGCCTAAAGCCGGCCCTGGTAGGAAGGCACTCAGAGCTCAGCAGGAGAATTACTGAAGATTGATTCTGCCTGCTTGGTTTAAGAGTCCTGAGCTGGAACCCAGTGGAGTGGATGGGCCTGGGTTCTCTAATCTACTCCTTAACAGACTTAGGACCAAAGGGGGCCTCCAACCCTCTTGTGGACAAGGACCAGTTAGTTCCCTGCCAAATACAAGGGGAAGCCTGTGCACACTAGGGGGATAGAAACTATCATCCTTATCCAAAGAATGTGATTACTATAGAGAGTCAGACCTGGAGGATTGATTGACCACCCAGCTGGACTGAGCTGACTCTGTGACCAGAAGGGTATGCTGATGCATTCAGGCATCAGGCCACATGTGGTACCAGAAGTGGGATTCCTCTGTGTCCTTGCCTCACAACCCCAGCACAGATAAGCAAGCCCTGACAAGACCTAAGATAGAAGAAGCCCAGTGACTGCTAGCCCAGCAAACAGGCTGCTGCTCTGGATCAGCAAACAGCACAGGAACAACAACAAGAAATGCTGACCTTGATGCTACCGTTGTTATAAGCCCAACAGTGGCAAAAAACGAGCTGCAAGCAGCCACTCAGTTACAGCAGCAGGAGGCCCAGGCTGTGACTCAACAACAGAGTCTATGAATGTTGGACGTGATAGCCACCTAGCAACAGCTGCTGGATAAATTGATGAGGGAAACAACTAGGGCAACTCTACTCCCACCAGCTGGGGTTAGGATGGAGTTGACAAATTGGTCCAGCAGCCCTGTGTTGTTCAAGATGGTATCCGATGATGATCCGGAGGCCTTTCTGGAGACTTTTTTAACACCTCACCACTTATATCTGCTGGAAACATGAGACATGGACTATCTGCCTAGTGCCCATCCTGACTGGGGAAGCACAGGCATCCTATAGGGTCCTTGAGCTGCAATCCACCCTTGAGCATCCAATGGTAAAGGCCATATATGATGGGCTGCAATTAAGTGAAGAGACTTAACATCACATTTCAGAGCAGAGATTTAACTCATCCATGTGGCCCTGGCCCAGAAACTCAAAGATGTTGGATGGAAGTTAATGAGACCTGAGACCAGGACAAGCAGGCAGATGGATGAACTGATCATCCTTAACAGTTCCTTAGTGTCCTCCCCACTGCCATGCAAGAGTGGATGTAGAGACACTGACTGGAGACTCTGAAAGAAGCAGTGAGACTAACAGAGAACTAGTTAGAGGCTGAGATCCCACAAACCCGACCCAGGAGGATGGAGTCTGGCTCTCCTGATTCAACAAGGGATGCCTGAAGTGGGGAGCATCTGATCAGAGATCACGGGATGAGGGCCAACATCGCTCCCAAGAGATAAGTCCTCACAAAAAGGATTTTCCATAGCTTACTCCCCACTCATGTTCTGAAGTTCAGACCCTAGAGGATGCACCAGGCTGAAGCCCCGAATATCCTGCCATTACAGGATTCCCAGGAAGGGTGGTCTCTTTCCAGTGTGAGCAGGAAGATCATATGAAGAAAAATTGCCTAACCATGGAGTGTTGTTATGGTGCAGGTTCAAACTTCCCCAGCCTCAACCAAACATTGGTCAGTTCAAAATTGACAACCATAGTACACATCAATGACCTAGAGTTACAAACCTTGGTGGACTTGGGTTGCAAACAAACCCTACTGAGGGAAAACCTGCTAAAGGAGGCCAAAGTCCACTCAGAAGGCATGGTGTCCCTGACATGTTTTCATGGACACACGAGGGACTACCTCTATACTAACGTCCACTTAACAGTAGGCAGACAAAAGGGCCACCTCATAGTAGACCTAGCACATAAACTATCACACTCAGTTCTGTTGGGACAGGACTGGCCCCACTTTAAGATAGTATTAGAGACCCTGTTGAAAAGCTGAACAGAGATGGCCAGTGAAATAGAACAGTTTCTAGGCAACCTCTTTTCAGCAGAGTATCGCCCTGGCTGCCAAAACAAGAAGGAGGATTTTGTTCTCCCAAGAAATGGGCATCTCAGGGGACAGCCTGCAGCAGAGCCGCTATCCTGGGAACCCAATGAGTGCAGCTGGCCTTAACAGAAGCTGTCTGATTGACCACACCATCTGATTGGCTGCAGGAATCTGCATGCTGATACTAAGCTAAGTAGCAGCAGCAGTTCATTGGCTGCTTACCACATTCTTAGCCTGCAGCTGTGCTTAGTCCTGTCCCTGCTTCAACGGTCTCTAGCCTTGCTCCTGCTCCTGGCTATACCTGCTCCAGCTCCTTCCTGGCTCTGACCCTTACTTCCACCTTCTGACTGTGTCTCCAGTTAACCCTTTGGCTCGGGCTGTTCCCAAACCTCTGAAGGCTTTGAAGATTAGGATTAATGGGATGTCTGGAGTACTGGCATATTATGCTCTTGCTGGCTAGTCCTATTCAAAAATTGCTGCTTGCTGTTCAAGGTGGAGTTTCTGATGGACTTGGCTAACAACCCTAAGAATTCCAGTAGTCCTATCTTGAGCTGCCGCATGCAATCTACATGACTAATGGGTCCTTGTCAGAGAAGAAAAGAGGTGATCTGTAGGTAAAAACAGAGGTAGTAGAAGGTGTTTCATGCAGCACAGATATCTTCAATGGAGGCAGCAGTCATGGTAGGTTGGGTACAACTGTCCAGCCTGAACATTTTGCACCTTAATGGCTACTGCCAGAGACAGGAAACCAGACTATGTGGGACATTGGTGTGATCTGGGATGACAATTCCTATATTCCTTTGTTTTGCCTAGGTTAATGTGCAGCCATCAGTTTTTGTATGTCTATTCCAAATGGTTTCAAGGAAATTAAATACTCATGGAGAACTCAGAGTGTGTTCTGGGCAGTAACAAAAATGATTCACAGACTGAAAAGTAGGGTGTTGGACATTGGATGGGGTTGACCAGTGCTCTAAAGTGTTACAGAGAACTCTGTTTCTTAGATGCCTGGATGGTGTATACTGCTCACATGCTCAGGCTCTCTACACACTACCCAGTTTTGTCAGCAAAAGGCAGCTTTTGCCAACAAAACAGTGGAGACACAACAAAACTACTTTTGGTGGCAAAACTCTGCTGTTTTGCCAACAAAATAAAACCACCTTGATGAGAGGCATAGACCTTTTTGCAGAAAAGTTAAAGCAACAAAGCTGAGATTTTTTAGGAGGAGCAGCGGTATTAGGTAGCTGATTATTTATGAACATTTTAACTTTTTTCCTATGAATACAAACTATTTTTATGTGACAGCCAACATGAGTTGGCTGGTTGATATGATCAGAAGATGCATGATTCAAACAACAGATATAGTCTCTCCGATTTTGTCTGAACTTCTTTCAAAGTTTGACATAGACAATGTGTATAACAACATATTTCACAGTCAGTTAGACCCGGGAGTTTGCTTGAATAGGTGCACATAATATGACTAGATTAGAGCTGGGATCAGAGGTATTGTGTTATTTAGAATGCCAGCTTGACAAGAGGCTCCTCATTAGCAGGAGATTTATTTCTGTAAACAAACCCAGAAAATATTTCCCCCCACAATTGTTAAACCACGTGAGGCTCTAACTTGCAATGAGTGACCTGTATTTGGATTGGATTTAGCAGTAACTGTTGACATGCCTGCCACAGTCATGCTGTAGGCATAAAGAGAGACAAATCCTGAGCTATATATTTTATTGTATAAAATAAAATGTTCACAGCATAATTTAGAGAAAGAGCTTTGATCATAATCAGGGCCATCTCCAGGCACCAGCTTGCCAAGCAGGTGCTTGGGGCGGCCACTCCGGAGAGAGGCGGCAGGTCCAACTATTCGGCGGCAATTCGGCGGACGGCCCCTCACTCCCGCTCGGAGCGAAGGACCTCCTGCCAAATTGCCGCCGCAGATCATGATCGCGGCTTTTTTTTTTTTTTTTTTTTGCGCCGCTTGGGGCGGCAAAAACCCTCGAGCCGGCCCTGATCATAATCACACATTTTTGTAACATTTGTTAAGCCCACAACTCATGAATGGTACAATCCCCACAAGATAAAGTGCACTGAAACTAACATCAAAAGATTAACTTGGAATGTGTTGTAAGGTGCAAAACCAGAGGCTGAATCCATTCAGACATTTGAGAAGTGAATTAGTGGGGACCAAATTCTGCACTGTTTTATACCCTTTGTTGATATATAGGGTGTAAATCAGTGCAACACTCAGCCATTGTGTCTATAACTAGTATAACTTTAATTCCTCATAATTCCATTTATAAAAATGTTGTTTTTAATCAAATTTGTAACAGTTGGATAATTGGGCCTAACATGTGTGGCCTTTGTGGATACTGTGGCGGGGTGACGACTCACCAGTGCAGCACCTCCAGGGAATTAGCTCTTTTCAGCTAGAGCACCCTCTGCCAACTGCCGTCTCACCTGCCGCTGGCCCCATGTCCCTCCCGGACCCCGGTGCCCCTTCTAGATGAGGGTTCTGCCCCCTGGCAGTACCCCCTTAGTCTAGGTCTCCCCTCCCCGGGGAACCCCCACCCCCTATCCCTCCCTTGCCTCAGTGGCAACTGTCAGTCATCATCTAGCCTCCATTCCCTGGGGCAGACTGCAGTCTGTACCACTCATCATCGGCAAGGAGGGGTCAGACCAGCTGCCTCTGCCTAGGTCTGGGCTGCCCCTCTGCAGCCCTAGTACCCTTTCGTGGGCCCTCACCTTGGCCTGCAGCTCTGCTAGGCTGGAGCTCCCCAGCTCCCTCTACTCTTCCCCAGCACTGCTCTGCCCTAGGTACCCTCCTCAGCTTCCCAGGCAGCCAAGTCCTCCTCTCTCCAAGTAGCTAGAGAGAGTGTGTCTTGGCTTCTGGCCCCAGCCCTCTTATAAGGGCCAGCTGGGCCCTCATTAAGCCAGCCACAGCTGTGGCTACTTTCCAATCAGCCCAGCCTTTCCCTTGCTACAGCCCTCTCCCAGGGCTGTTTTAAGCACTTCAGGGCAGGAGCGGGGTAACCACCCCGCTACAGATACCCAGAACTTCTGCAGCTAGATTCTTCTCTTCTTAATGGCTCTTTTATATTCATATATATTATAGAATTAATTAATTACATTATGAATCAAATGCTTACTGCAAGGGGAAAGTGGTGTGGCTACCCACCCCACCCCTTGCAACAGGTGCATATACAGGAGCGGCACCAGGGTTTTTGCCGCCTAGGCGGCAGCGCTCCCCCTCAGAGCATTCGGCGGTGGGGGTCCTTCCGCTCCGCGTTTTCGTCATTACCAGTTTGGTCAGTTCCAGTGGCCAGCTGAAACTGCACACGAGGGAGGTAGCTGGGTCTTTGTTGAACATGTTTGAAGCTCCGATGTTGATGCAGAATGAACTCAAAGTTCCATGGCAATACACCTTTTTTTATAGTAATAAGTTTCCATACAAGTCGATGGACCTTGCTGTGTCACACCGGAGCTGTTAATTACAAGGTATTCAAGGTTGCTCTTAATTAGCATTATTTTGAGTTGTTACCGGGAGGATCCGCAGCTGTTTTTTATTTTGTTCTTCTGGCTTAACTTTTTATTTTGTTTCTGGGGTGTATGCCTTTGCTTTAGGGTAATTAATTTGCCATCCGGGTGATTTTGATAATAAAGTTGGTGCCTCTTGACTTTTTTTACTTCCCTTTTGACCATTCGGCCCCGCTGTCTCTTCTTAGTTAATTAGTATGCCAGACATTTTTCACTTAGACACCAAACAGTAAATAAGGCAATAATTACAGCCATAAAACTTTTATTCTTTTAAGAACAATTATTAACACAATTAGCAAAGAATAAACTTAGAACAATTTTTTCTTACTAATTTAAGGCTACAATTTTTTTTTTTTTTTTACTAATTTAAAGCTAGCAAAATGGAGTACAATTTACTTGAAACAATTTTTTCCCATTAGGCTTTTGGCCTACACCCCTGCCCCGCCTCTTCCCTCAAGACCCCTCTCCTGCCCTGCCCCTTCCCCCTGAAACCCCGCCCTCTGTTCATTCCTCTTTCCTTCTCCCTCTGTCGCTCACTGCTTTTCTCCTCTCCCCCCTACCCCTTTGCATGGGTTGGGAGGGACTCACCTGCAGAGCCGGTGCTAGGAGCTGCATCCACCTGATGCAGGTAGGAGGTGGCCCTGGCTGAGTAGGGTCTGGCGCAGGTGATGACTCGGCGCCTCCCTGCCTCCCCTGCCCACAGTAACCGGACTTTGGATGTCCAGTCAGTGGATCTAGCTGGACACCATCAGGTCCCCTTTTCGACCAGACTTTCCGGTCAAAAACCAGACACCTGGCCATTCTATATAAGTAGCAGGCTTACTGGTGACTGTCTATTAAAATTTGGATCATAGTTATGATGTCACAATAACAGTAATAAAACTCTTCATCATACTCGTAACTGTAGATCTTTGAGTATCTATTTAAGCAAGCAGTGTAGATATAGACGATAAAATCCTGTATCCCCTTGATATAAAACTTTCATTGACTTGAAAAGGACCAGAATTTCACCCAGAGAGACTATGGGCAAGAATCTGATTTTATACCACTGGATTAACTGCAGATTTTAACCCTTTATCTCTTTGGAGCAAAGTATATTTGTGTTTTCTGAGGATTTATAGTGATCATATCGCTGAAAGGTGCTGGAACAAAGCAGAGCCATAAATGGTAGGTTGGCCCAGAGAGTGAAAATAAAACTAAGAGGAAATGTATGTTATTTCTATGACATGAGAGAAGTGTTTTGTATTACTCTGAATGTTTATAAAGACTTTTTTCCCTGAGGCATTGTGAGATGAGGCGTTTTTGCTTAATGAGTTCTTACGGGCTGTTGTACCTGACAGAAAAGATTAAGCTGAATGCCAGGGGACTTGTCTTTTCTATGTCTGTACATGATCAAAAAATTAAGCTGAGGGTACTCTTGTGTGTTAACTGTAGAAAACTGGTAGGAAAAAGCTACATCTAAAATATGTAGCTGCCTCCCTTGCTTTAGGTGAGTGGAACCCAATGAGACAGAAATACGTAAGATAGAATCAAAGATCTAATTTAAAAATATTTTGCCAAAATTAGCCTTATTTAGACGGTAAGAATGAGAACAGGATGAGAGCTCTCATTTAGCATAGTGAGTCATAATAAAAAGCTTCAGGCCTGGTTGGAAAGGAATAGAGCAATCCCTTTTCCAACTTCCACTGAGGCTAGGTCTACACTACGGGGGAGTGGTGGTTGGGGGGGGGGGGAGGGTCGACCTAAGATACGCAACTTCAGCTACGTGAATAGCGTAGCTGAAGTTGCGTATTTTAGGTCGACTTACCTGGCTGTGAGGATGGCGGCGAGTTGACCGCTGCCGCTCCGCCGTCGACTCCGCTTCCGCCTCTTGCCGCGATGGATTTCCGGAGTCGACGGCAGAGCGATCAGGGATCGATTTTATCGCGTCTTCACTAGACGCGATAAGTCGATCCCCAGTAGATCGATTGCTACCCGCCGATCCGGCAGGTAGTGAAGACATGCCCTTAAAAAAATAAAGACATATATCAAATGGTGCTAATGTAATGCCAACAGACCCTGCTCGTCATTGGGCAGGATTGAACCTGGGAACTCTGGAGTTTAATACATGAGCCACTACCTGAACTGCCTGTTAGCTAAGGCTGTAGAGCACACTCACTTTATCTTTCTCACTACGTGGTCTCAGTGCCACTAGATTGGACAGAACACCACACCCAGAAGGTGTGAGGGTTACATTAAGTATAGAAAGTGTTTCTGTTATTGTTGCTGGATAATACTTTGTGTGAATCAGCTGCAAATCTTCATTTTTCTGTGAATAGTCCCACACCCTTCTACACCCCAAACTGTTCTTTTCTTTCTGTTCTAATGAAAACACGTTTTTCTCTACTGATTGAGGACCCAAGCCTGCAGTATGCTGAGTGCCCTCAGCTCCCACTAACTTCAGTGGGAATTATGGGGATGCTTAGCACCTCTCAGGGGATGCTTAGCACCTCCCAGAAGATGCTCAGCACCTTGTAAGATTGGGTCCTAAACGCAAGACCCTTCTTTTTAAAATGTTTACATTCAGTGCATGCAATCTATGAAAAAACAACATTGCTTTGACAGTTCAGCTACTGTCCTGTGTATGATTTTTTACAACTGTACATGAATGAGGGGTTTTTTTTATTATCAGCTAATACTTTTTATATTCAACACGTAGGAGCTTGATGCTGTGATCAAAGAACAAAACTCACATTCATGTTTTGGATGGAGTTTTTAACTTCTAGGTAATATGATCTCTTTGTATTCTCACCTAACACCACCAGAACAAATGCATAATTCATCACTATCATCATAGTTCATCACCAATGTCCTCAGAAGAAAAAACAAAAAAGGAGAGTGTATTTACCTTCCTCCCTAACTTGCAGTGACCAGTCATGTAACACAGTGTGCGATCTTCAAATATAGATGCATAAATTGGCAGCGAGGTTCTGTCTGCTCTAAAGGTGGAACCATACTTATATGTCTATCTCTACAATGCTGCTAACTCATGTTTATATCAGTGTATTCTGAGAAAATCTAAGCAAGGCTATGGATCAAGCTCATTGGGATGATACTATAGCACACTGGTAGGGCCGTCCTTAGGATTTATGGGGCCCTACACAGTATTAATAAACTGGTGCCCCTATGCCGGCGCAACTGGTGCCTCTACGCCGGCACATTCGGCTCTGTGAATACTGGTGCCCCTATACTGCCCCTAAAGTGGTGCCCCTATGCCAGCGCATTCAGCTCTGTGAATACGGCTCCTGTCTTCTGCCTAGTAAGGAGACTGCAGCATGCACTGGGTGTGTGGGAGCCAACCTGCTTTTACCTGCTGTCCCGGTCATAGGTGCGGACTCCGTGGGTGGGTTCTCCTGGGCTGGAGCACTCACAGGGAAAATTTAGTACCGGCGCCGAGATCCCTTCCTCTGCTCCCCTCCCCCCATGCCTCGTGCACGCCGGTGGCCCCATGCTTGCCAACTCCTCCCCCTCCCTCCCTCCCTCCCAGCGCTTCTGGAGCGCTGCGAACAGCTGATTCATGGCGTTCAAGCTCTGGGAGGGAGTACGCTCGGGGAGGGGACGGGGTGGAGCAGAGGCGGGAAAAGGCGGGGTGGGAGCAGGAGCTTGGGGGGAGGGGTTGAGTTGGGGCAGGGCCTGGAGCGGAGGGGGGGTGTCGAGCACCCCCTGGCAAGATGAGAAGTCAGTGACTATGGTCCCTGTGGTGCCCCAAATTTTCAGGTGCCCTACACAGCCACACATGCTGCGTATGCCTAAGGACGGCCCTGCACATTGGAGTGACATTGAATGTCTTAACTTTTAGATGACCTTCAATACTTTCAGTTTTCTCTGAGAGGAGCTAGCTCCCATATTACAGTGACAGACCTTCCCCCCCGCCTAACTCCACCCTCCTGCATATGTGAGCGTCAGTCCCTGTGGACAAGAAAACTGACAGGTTCTAGAGACTAATTATTAATGTGGAGTACCACTTCTGGCTCTTATACTTGGGCATGGGAAAGTCCACATTGAATAGACTATTGTGTTGGAAGTGTGCCTAGCAATACAGAAAGTCCTAAGGCATCATGTGCTTTTCTATTAGTGTCGTTATTCTATTTTATTTTGTATCATTCCAGTCTTGACTCTTGAGGACTTGTGTACTGTATTGGTGGGTTTTCTCACAAAAATGGGAAACCTATTAAAGAGCCTCACAGGTATGGTTAATATTATGTGACCTGATTTTCAAAACTGGTGGGCTTTTGCAGCTCCCACTGCTCACTGGGATATATTGGTTGATATTCAGGAGTGGTGATGACTGAAGGGTTTCTACTTCATCAGAGGAATTTCCATACAGGAACAGACAAATGCTCCATCTCATCTTGTATACTGTATTCAACAGTGATCACTGTGAGAAGATTCAGGAAAAAGATGAAAATTCTCTGAAATACATCTTACCAGTTCTGTAATGCTATTCATTACTTTGGGGAGAAATTACTTCCTTTCACTTGCTGGTGGTCAGTTTTTGCCCTAAAGCATTAGGATTAATAACCTTTGTAATTGTTACACTCAGCATAACTGCAGGCAATAGCTTTATTTCTATAATTATGATAACTAGACACTAAAGCTTCCTGTGACAGGGTGGTCTGTCTCCTTAAGGGTGGTGAGGCCTAGGGGTAATCCCACCTGGTCACATGCTGTGACCCTTTTAAGGTTTTGGGAGGTCTGAGGAGTGCAAGGATATAGGAACTATTGGATGAGAGGAAGCAGTCTGGGAAATAAGTAGTGTTTGGGAAGAAATCCCATTACTGTCTATTTAAGGCCCTGGGGCAAGGAGCCTTGGAGAGTGGGTGAGGCAAGGCTCCCCCTCTCTCACAGCCAATTGGGATGAGCTTTGGGACAGGGATGAACATATATGCTGCTTCCTCCCAGGTAGCAGGGAAACACCAGAAGGAGAAGGCTGACCTGTTGAGTGCTCTGGGAACTGCTTGGGGAAAAGGGGTTAGCTGAAGAAGAAACTGGCTAAGGCCCTACAGCTGGTTTACATCACAATTCCAGCTCAAAGGAGGAGAGACAGAGGGATTGTCTGAAATACAACCCCAGCTGTTGGAGGAGGACTGGGGGGCCTGTTTGAAGTACAACCCCCAGCTCCAGGAGAAGGGTTGGGGGATCTCCTGCCTTAAGGTGAGGGAGAGAGAGACTGCCTATCTGAAGTAGGCCAGACACTGCCAAAGAGGCTTGGAAGGACCTTGAGAAAGCTCCTCAGTAGCTGTTTGGAAAGAATTTACATGAGAAGACAGAACTCCAGAGTGGGAATAGCAGAGTCTGTCGACCTCTCAGGGTTACTGACAAACAGGGAAAAGGTAGGAGCAGCCCAGGGAAGGAAGATGTGAGGGATTGGAAGGAGTGGGTTCTTAGCTGTCTCTGGGCTGGAGCTGAGATGGCCGACCTGGGTTCCCCTCCCCCATAAGAGAGGAACAGGGCCGGCTCCAGCGTTTTTGCTGCCCCAAGCGGCAAAAAAACAACAAAAAAGCCACGATCGGCTTCATTCTTTGGCGGCAATTTGGCGGCAGGTCCTTCCCTCCGAGAGGGACTGAGAGACCCGCCGCCGAATTGCCGTGGAAGAGCCGGACGTGCTGCTCCTCTCCATTGGCCGCCCCAAGCACTTGCTTGCAGCGCTGGTACCTGGAACCGGCCCTGGAGAGGAAACACAAGCCTCAGGGCTCAAAGAGGCAAAGACAGAAGTCCCAGCCGGGGATCGAAGTCTTAACATAAAGACCACTAGACCCTGGGTTTTCTGATTGTACTCTTTTCTGTACTCTAGAAGGGACTGGTTTTAAGGATGGGCAAGCAGGTAGGTTGCCCTGGGTGTCAGTTTCTGGGGGGGCACCACACCAATTTTTTTGTTTTTGCTTGCTGGTATGGGAAGAGAGAGTGGCAGGTAGGCACCAAAACCTTTTTCCACCCTGGCTGGCAAAACACCTAGGACTGATCCTGACTCCAGAAGGGGACTGAACTGAATGGTGACCTGGGTGAGTACCCCCACGTGACACCCCTTCGTGCAAACACCTATATGTGTGTTGCTGAACGTTAAGCATGTGTTTAAGTTTAAGCATTGACTTCAATGGGAATACTTAAAGTTAAGCATGCATATAAGTGTTTGTGATATAGGGGCCTTACTCCAGTCTGAATGTCTATACTACCCGCCGGATCGGTGGGCAGCGATCGATCCACCAGGGTTCGATTTATCACGTCTAGTCTAGATGCGATAAATCGAGCACCCTCCAGTTGACTCCTGTACTCCAGCACCGCGAAAGGCGCAGGCAGAGTCGACAGGGGAGTGGCAGTAGTCAACTTACCACAGTGAAGACACCGCGGTGAGTAGGTCTAAGTACGTCGACTTCAGCTACGTTATTCACGTAGCTGAAGTTGTGTAACTTAGATTGATCTGCCCCCCCTCCCAATAGTGTAGACCAGGCTGTTTTCCTCAGTGATATCCCATGAATGCTACCTGTTAATTATTCCAAAAAATGCTAAAATAGTTGCATTTTAATTTAAATAAGTATCCTTTTTAATAGGCTCAGATAAAACAATCGCTATGCATCAAATCCTTACTTTTATGATGAAGCTAATAGCAGTGTTACTTAAATTTTTCTATAGTATCTGTTAGCATAATATCTAGGCACTGATAAACTATAAACATAACTTTGTCAATATAATGGAATTTGTAGAGGATTCTGCTCTCTGCCCTCCAAAGTTATAGGAAGCTCTTGCTAGTTCTGCTCTATAATACAATGGCAGATGTGGAACTGCATAGCAGTCTGTTTATAAAAACAAAACAAAAACAACTAAAAAACCCCATCCCTGTTACTGTACAATTTCTATCCTAATTTGTAGACCAAAGAGGTTTGAATAAGTTTAGTTTGTCCAAATGGAACTTTTAAATCTTAAACTTGTTTGCTATTGAATTAGATGATTACTTCTTGATCACATTACTTCCTGATGGTTATCTGGCTGTTGCTTTGAAATATCATTGTGTTCTAAATAATCAGTGATTACTTACATTTCTTTAGGATTGTAACTTTGTCCTTGTGAAGGAGAGTTTCATGGGTCTAATGGTATTTGATGACCAGAGTCCTAAAGGAACTCAAGCCCTAGAACTAGAGTAGAATTTATTTACAGAAATGAAAAGACACAAGAAACACTTAATCAGCCACTGTGAACTTGAGGACTTAGAGCAAATTTGCACCCAGAAGGCTGATTGCTGCTCAGGTGACATAAGAAGGGAAAGCCACAATCCAATGATCTTAATGAACAACTAGCAGAGAGAGTTTGCCAAATTCTTTGACACAAGTGTGGCCATGTCTTGAGAGAGCATCTCCTTTTTACTGAAACAGGATAGTCAAATTCAAACTCAAATCCTTGTTGGCATTGGAAGCTGTACAAATGTTGGCAAAGGACAGGATGTTCAGTATCATCTGTCAGAAGTCAAAATAATACATTATGTAACTGCCAAGGAGTGGAGGCAGAGTAGCATTTGGGGTTTTAACCATTTAGTATTGTCGTCTTCTGATTCAGTGGCAGTTTGCCTACAAATAGCATTAAATTATGTAACAATGTGGTCCATAATTGAGTTTGGGGCCTGGATAACTTTAGTTGGTCAATGGTAAATGAAATCTGTTTAAGAAACTGTGACAGACCCAGACCAGTGGGGTACAGGAGTCTGGTAGAGGGCAAATATACTGGTCACTGGATGAGTAGTTTTCTGTTCCCTGAGTGACCAGAGCAGGGGCTGCACTAGAGTAATCAGGAACCTGCTAGAACCAGTTAAGGCAGGCAGGCTAATTAGAACACCTGGAGCCAATTAAGAAGAAGCTGCTAGAATCAATTAAGGCAGGCTAATCAGGGCACCTGGGTTTTAAAAGGAGCTCACTTCAGTTTGTGGGGAGAGTGTGAGGAGCTGGGAGCAAGAGGCACAAGGAGCTGAGAGTGAGAGGGTGTACTGCTGGAGGACTGAGGAGCACAAGCGTTATCAGACACCAGGAGGAAGATCCTGTGGTGAGAATAAGGAAGGTGTTTGGAGGAGGCCATGGGGAAGTAGCCCAGGGAGTTGTAGCTGTCATGCAGCTGTTACAGGAGGCACTATAGACAGCTGCAGTCCACAGGGCCCAGGGCTGGAACCCGGAGTAGAGGGCGGGCCCGGGTTCCCCCCAAACCTCCCAATTGACCTGGACTGTGGCTTCTCCCAGAGGGGAAGGTCTCTGGGCTGTTCCCCAACCCACATGGTGAATCTCTGAGGCAAGAAAATCCGCCAATAAGCGCAGGACCCACCAAGATAGAGGAGGAACTTTGTCACAAAACGTTAAAGCAGCTTGTGGGGAAAGGGTAATAGAATAGGCCATAAAGGTACTAGCTAGACCCCAGAGTTATTTTCCTAATGTCATGATGACTAATTATCATGAGGAATGTATCGGAATGCATGAAAAGGTAACTGCAAAGTGAGAATGTGTCTTATATTGTTAGACAGAAATCTGGCAACTCCTTCTTATATGGGCCTCTCACATTTCCTTTTTATGAAGGGACATCTGCTTATGGTTGCTCATGGATTTTGCAAGAAAATGTCTACTCCAGACTGGAATCTCTGACTATGACCTCGGACTCAGATACAAAATGATTGGTCCACCTTGAACTATAGCCAACATCCAGGAATTCCTAATTGCCTTTGAAGATACAAGGGTGGTCCCTGAGCAGAGTAGAGGAGATGTGACTCCTACACAACTCTAACCGTTTGCAGACAGGACGAGTGCTCTCTCATGCCAATGATGACACTTGAAGCCTTACCCTGCTCTCTTCTGGGAGAAGGAGAAGTGAACCACCAGCTAAGCCAAGTCTGAAGTCTACAGACAAGAGAAAAGAGACTTACCACTCTGGTATGCATTAATGTATGAGCTCAAACCATCTGTAACACCAACCTGGTTCCAGAAAAAGGACAATCAGGTGAGTCAAAAGACTTGAAATGAGAATTCTGATCTATTTACAAGAGGGATGCCGTTGTCCCATCCTCTACTAGTGTGTATCTGTCACTAACAGTAATGCCAAAGTAGACATTAAAACCCTCAAGTGTTATCAAATTAAATAAAACCATAGAGTTAAAAAATGTGTTTTATTCTAAAGCTGCTAAGCGCATGATTTGAGCCATGCCTCTGTCAAAACCTGTAACATGCTGTATGGGAGGGAAAGCAAGATTAGTAAAACTTTGGTGCTTTTTCCTTAATTCTTTTTATATACACAAAGTAGGAAGCTACCAAGTATCTCTAGTTTTAACCTCCTTAAGACAGGAAATATGTCATCTCTGTTCCAGAACAGCATTGAGCCTATATCAATATTCAACAACAAGAAAAAATAGCAATAACCATGTACGTTTCATGTCAGGCAGGATAGGTATCTACACACCATTGTCTGAGACTTGTCATCGGCTAATACACAAAGGGTGTAGCCCTGTAGATAAAACTCTAATTGAACTCAGTGGCACCTTTGCCTATATAAGACCGTAGGATTGCTTCCATAGCTGATGTGCTGACTGACTGCAGTTATGCTAATTAAGAAACCATTTGAAAACTCTTCAGGTCCATTATATTTAGTCATATACTGATATGACAAGCAAGATGGGTTCAGATGCCGATGGTATCATTGATATGAGTTGGCCGATGGCCCCCTTGCTAAGACAAGAATCCAGGGAACAACATAACATAGTGGTGCACCATGCCTACCTGTTAGTACACTGATACTTTGAAGGTATCCCAGGATCAGAGGAATTTACCATCTAGCTCTTTATATTTTATTTACATTTATTTCTAGTTGTAGTATAGCATCTTTTTAGCAGTGATAAGTCAGGAAAGTCAGCTGACTTCTCAAGGAGCTTTTTCTTCTGCCAAATAAAAATAGGAATAAAAGCTTCACCTCTCTTCAAAATTGAGATATTAATGATTGACTATTATTAACAGTACATATATGCTACATGCTCCTCCAGGCTGGCTTGCAAGAAGGTAGCATAATTTAAGTGACAAACAATTTGTCTTGTAAAAACTGCTATACAGAACTGGATGTAGCATTTATAATTTGCTGCACGATTGGGTGAGGTGATCATTTTATATAACTATCATCACAACCAGTCAGACACCTGTTCAAAACCTTGTTTTTAGTTTGCATATATCAGGGGTCAGCAACCTTTCAGAAGTGGTGTGCCAAGTCATCATTTATTCACTCTAATTTAATGTTTCGCATGCCAGTAATACATTTTAACATTTTTAGAAGGTCTCTTTCTCTAAGTCTATAATATATAACTAAACTATTGTTGTATGTAAAGTAAATAAGACTTTAAAAATATTTAAGAAGCTTCATTTAAAATTAAATTAAAATGCAGAGCCCCCCGGACCGGTGGCTAGGACCCAGGCAGTGTGAGTGCCACTGAAAATCAGCTCGTGTGCCGCCTTCGGCATGCGTGCCATAGGTTGCCTACCCCTGGCATATATATATAAAACTGCAGCCATACTATATAGAACTCAAAATAAAATTGTTCCTTTTCCAGCCACCAAGTGGCAGTCCTCATCAAATGAGGTCAGCATCTTCTGTATTCTGTGAATTATATTAGCTACATCTAGCATATAGATTGTGCCCAATTTCAGCGAGTTGTGGGAGCTCAGGATTTCTCAGGATCAGACTTGTAGATATCATAAGCTTATTGGAGCAGAAATTGTGCTTTCTTCATTTTTTGTACATTCCCTGGCATATACTGAGAATGCTCAGTGAATAAATGTCTTCATCTTTAAACTGAGGCAGTCATTGACAATAGTGTAAGAGCTGCCTGCTTCAAAAATATATTTACAACATTGAGAAACTCCACCATTGGAATTCTACTGGGGCTCTACATAGTCCAAAGGCTTGAGAACTGCATGTGATGTATTGAAAAGTATAGTAAAATTGTAAGCTATCATTTTAAATCCTCAAGGATTTTCCTTCCCAGGCTTGCAGGCTAGGGGGTACTGCAGGAAGCTTGCGATCTGCATCTAGCAGCAGTCAGTTTGCAAAGCTGGCCTACAAGAAGGTGGGGTGGGATATGGCTGGCTGTTTTAGAGAGTAGCTTGCTTTTATCTTTGTTTTTGGTTCCTGTGTATTAAAGTTCTGGGTTTTTAAGAAAGTAGTATCCCATTGCAACCTTCCTCAAGAGAGTCTCTTATGATTTTTATCAAACTTTTTTCTGTTTGTATGGTGTGGGCATAACACTGAAGGTGCGCATCACCTCACAGGAGAGCTCAACATGATGATTACGGGTACCTATTTATACTAGTTCTGGCACCTGTATTCATAGTGACTTATTACTCTGTAAGGAATCTGTTTTTATGCTAGATTCAACTATTCCCAGTAGTCACTTATAATAGTGCTAAGTAGTAAGTTTTAAGTAGCACTAAATAAAGCTAAAGCTACTAAATAAAGTGATTCTTATAAAAAGTCACTATAATTTAGTTGTTAATTTCTATTCTGGGAGAATGATTAAATTCTTAATTGTTTAGTGTGTATATATGTATGTATGTGTAATATATATATTACCCTTTACCATTCAACCTTGCTGCTAAGAGACAAATTGGTCACACTCTCTCTATCTTGTTAAAAGTACTAACTAGCATAAAAACCCTCATGTTCAGTAATGTCTCCCAGGGGATGCTACAAACACAGGTAAGGTTTTTGGTGCCTACTTTCACCCACATGCAGGGGGCCCCCACAAAGACTATACATCATGTAAATTCTAATTTGAAGGTTTAAATGGGATTTTACAGGTGGATACCCTTTGTACTGAGGTGAATTGTGCTTTTGGTGACAACTTGTGATACTATTGGCCAAATCCAGCAATGTATGGAACAGGCATTCAGTGTGAGAGAATATATTATTGTCCCTTTTTGACTCAAGTGACTAGTCAAAGTTCGGGACCCTGGGGAAGTTCTGTCTGGAAGTAAAAATTGATGGAGTCTGGTATTTTCTTTGATGCAATATTATTTATTTACAAGGAATGCACAAAGTTGTGCTCCTCTGAATGTAAAATGAACCAAGAACAAAAGAAGACGTTTCTTAGCTTACAGCCCCAATCTTTTTTGGTTTTTGGGTCTGTTGGCTAGTATCTCTCTTGCTTTTTCCAGGAGCAGACTGTCCTTGCAGGCTACTGCTTGGCTTTCTTGCTTCTCCCTTCTTGCTCTCTTCTCATCTGTCCTCAGTTTGTGTTCTCTGACACCTACACACACACACCTCCACCCACACCCACAGATCTTGTCACAATACACAGTCGAACTCTTTGCCCACATGGTGCTCGTTTATTGGCAGATTTTATTAGGCTTTGTCCCTTAACTGTCTCTTACAACTAAATGGAGAAGCAAATTTTGCCCATTACATGTGCATGTTCCCACTTATCCAACTGCTAGAAAGAAACTTGACAAATAAAGGAATCTTGGGATTAATTTTAAAATTCTCCCGCTACCTTTTCTTCTCAGTGCTGGCGATATTTCTGTCAAAATAAGAATTTATAATTGTGTTTCAGCCCCATAGCATGGTAAGGCCCCAAAAGTTGATATAATCTGAACCAGCATTTGAACTTTTGGGCCTCTGCCAAAATTACATTTCAGCCTCTTGATTGTTTACCCACTAAGTATAAGGGAAATTTTCTTGGTACCCTCAATCTGTTGACTTTTTGAGGTAGAAAATTCAAAGACACTTCTCTCCTCTGAATAGTGCATGTTAAGGATGACTTTGGAAATCCAAAGCCAAACCCAAAATTGAATTAAGACCAGAAATGTGTTGAATGTCCCTAGTAACCAGGCTATGTGGTCACTTTTAGCCACAGTGAAAATTCACTGAATTCAATATGCAAACAAGGACATTTTCTAGGTATTTGGAATGTACCAAAAATGATCCATTCTGGAGCTTCTGCAAACCCAGGAAAGCCAGTAGACTTTCAGGGGGGAAGTAAAAGGAATTGTTAAAGCATATTTATGTGCTGAATCACTTCCCAATGGCCTGGTTAGTGGGTCATTCAGCACATTGCCGAGCTTCACTCATTTTCTGGCTTTGCAGGTGCCCCCTGAATATGTGAGGACCAATGAACGATTAGCAGTACTCTCTACAACAAAATGGAGTAAGGCCACTGTAGTCTGCATTGATCAATTACACAGTGCCACAAACCTGTATATCTTTTGGGGAGCTGATTGAGCAAAGTGCTCAGTGACCTCAGTTCCTAATGGTTTCCATCCCTACTTGTGGGAAGATCCCAGCACCTTGAAGAATCAAGCCATAGAGCTTTAAAAGTGCTGAGAGAGAAGATGAAGAAGCAAATACAGCTAATGAAATGGCACACTAGAAAGCTTGGTTCAGTTGTATCCAGGTTTGCAACTGTGTAACCAAAGTCCTCTATCAAACAGAGAACTTTCCTCAGTTAAAAAACCTATGGATCATTTCGGTGTGCAGAGGCTAGATAGCACATTAAACCCAGAATAAATGGTTAACAGGCCTGCCTGATCTTGCTCCCGTCGATGTTAATGGCAAATCTCTGATTAACTTCCATCAGTCAGATCTACACTGCAATATGAGAATCCAGATTATATTCACGGTCAGTATTTTAGTAATACTTAATGTATAATATGTTTAACATATTATATACAAGATAATGGGTCTGAATTTTAACAAACTTAAATATCAATCACAGCTGACTAAATCATAATGTAACACATAGACAAAGTCTACCAACTGACTAGCAGAGAGCACAAGGTAGTGACTTCACTGCTACATAAAAGAACCAAAATAAGTATTACAACCTAAATCATATGCTATCTAACCCCAAATATTCCTCTCTTTATAAAATGCTATCTACAATTTATTTAGCTTTTTGAGTCAGGAAAGATATAACTTAACTCGTAAGAAAATTAACAATTTGTCACCCAAACATAGTGATTCTAATGAAGTTTCTCCAAATTTATCTTTAAAGCCAGGAAAGTTTGCAGATTTCCTTGTGCCAGCATTTGCAGCATAATGCTTCAGCCTTACTCCTCCCACAGCTGCACGTGTTCATGAATCAGAATTACTTATTCCTCCCATGGGCTTCTACAGAGAGCCTTGCAGATGTGGAAATTTTTCTTAAGGAGTGTCTTTGTACTGTACAGAGAAAATGGTCCAATTAAGCAGGTTCCTATTCTGCTAGAATCACTAGACCAGAGTGATTTTTCTTTTAACCTCTTTGCATTATGAGTAATAAAACCAATAGCTTAACAATATCAAAATCATTTCCTCTACCTTTAATTTGTGAAACTTGTATAAAATGGGCTCCTTCCATCTAGCAATCAGTCCTTGCATCCAGCAATCAGACACTATGCTCAGAGCAAACACATGTATTTGATTAGGACAATTAAAATTTAGGAGTGCTCCAGAATAATCCCATTGAGGTCTTGAGAAAGATGGAGCTCCTCCAGTTTCTCAACAGCCCCTCCTGTTGATTGATGAATGGTACTGACAGGTGCTCCTCAACCTAAAGTGGCTCAGGAGAGACATTTGGTGCTCCTCAGCCTAAAGAATGATAGCTATAGGACAGGGTGCCAAAACAGAAGAAGGCATAAATATGGCTGCCGATCCACAAATTCTACAGCAGAAAAATTAAACCTCTCTTTCATTACTTAAGAGGCCAACATTGTAGATATCATAAGAACAGAATTAAGTGAGTACAAACCGCATTAGTTGTGTATGAAATAAAGAGCAGTAGCCAAGATATATATATGTCTATCAGATGAATAATATCTTAGATATATAATCACCTTTCACTTTGAAGGATCCCCAAAGAACTTTACAAACTAAATATACAAGCAGGGCCACCCAGAGGGGGGGCAATTGGGGCAATTTGCCCCGGGCCCGCAGGGGCCCCGCGAGCCCTGGCTGAGAATCCCTTTCCTCACCCGGCAGCGGTCCGGGTCTTTGGCGGCATTTCGGCGGGGGGGGGGGCCCTTCAGTGCTGCTGAAGACGCGGAGCGACTGAAGGGCCCCCCCCCACCGAAATGCCGCCGCCGCCTCGGAGCACCACCCGGTGAGTACAAGCTCCCCCGCTTTGCCCCAGGCCCCCTGAATCCTCTGGGTGGCCCTGTATACAAGGATCACTTCATCCACTGCTGAAGCATAGTAACCTCTGGGATGGAACAGTTCAGCTGTCTTCTTGTCTAGTATTAAAGAGTTCACGGCAGGAAATAAAGAAGAATGCCAAATCCAGTGGTAACTTCAGAAAAGAGCCCCACGTCTTATTTTTTTCCCCAAATGTACAGACAGCTTCAAATGATCAAATATTATAAAACAAATGGGGGACTTTTGAAATAATATGCAAAACAACCCCATACTTTAAGTGTTTAATTCTTCCTTAACAGTTTAAACATATACATCTTTATCTGTAGGGAGGAAACCTGCAAACATACTGTTTTGGGATTTCCCCCCCCCCCCCCGCCTGCTTTAAAAAAACATTCAGAATATGTGAATTCCTAATAGTCCTAATAATAGTGTTGATGACATTATCCACTGTCTTTTACAGGCCTCAAGCATAAAAATTATGTTCCTTGGGGAGCATTTCAGAATATTCTTGACATGTAAAGGAGGGAACTGAGCATACTGACACTAAAGTTTCCTTAGTGGTATAACCAGTGTGCGTTTGAATGATCCAGATAACTTCCTTCCCTCTCTCCTAGGCAGATGCTGAGATTAAAATGTGTTCATATATGTTTATATTGTCTCATTTTCAAGGACAGCAGGGTTGTTTAGTCTTCCACATCTGGCTGCCCTCTCCCACACTTTTCCTGTGGGAAGCTCTTTTCTCATGTCCCCAACCAAAGGAAAGGGGAAGAATAGCTGTGTGTGGGACTTCGCTACAACCCTGAGGTCAATGGAATCTTCCTGGGAAATCTTGGTTAAAATGCAGCTCTAATATGTAAAGTGATGCTGTAAAAATGTCAGTTGGGGCTCTGTGACAGTACCTAACAGCATCACAGAAAGTGCCAGGAGGAAATTGGAGGTTTTGGCAGCTGAGTAGAGGACAACTGAGGCTTTGGGTAGCTGATAGGTATGGGAGACTGCATAGAATTGCAGAGTAAGCATATTAGCTTCATGCTTCTGCTCAAATGTTTGGCAGTGAATTATTTAACAGTGCTGGCATTTAAATTGCTATCTCTAGATTTCAAAATAAACTACCAGTTAAGATGAATGGGGCAGTTCATATCAAACTCTGTAAGACTGCCATTGCATCTGTTTATTAGGGTTATGTTTTCTAGGCTTTCTTCACAATCATGAGAGGAAAAAACACTGTTGTGAATTAAAAGCAGATTTTTGGAGCACATTTTTGTGTCAGGAAGAGAATTGAGGCCACAGAATCATGGAATGAATTGGCTCTGGTAATAATGTACAAGAAGAAAATAACCCAACTTGCCTTCTCAAGCCTGTCTTGAGTTTGCAGGGCTGGCAGTTGGGGGAGGGGGGCAGAATCTCTTTTATTGGTAAACTGAGGGCATTGGTCCTGGATATCATTTAAAGACAATGACCATGATACCCCATAATGCCACTTTTGCACTATCACTTTTCAAAATAAAACTGCAATTTAAGTCCCACGGTCTCCCATTCCCCACTGTGCTGTTGCTAGGCATTATTGTTCTCCCTATTTATGATGCTAGCCTTGCAATCATATCTTCATGGTC
Source organism: Emys orbicularis (assembly GCF_028017835.1). NCBI lineage: Eukaryota > Metazoa > Chordata > Testudines > Emydidae > Emys > Emys orbicularis. The sequence goes on along the minus strand of NC_088687.1, from coordinate 88,247,760 downwards.
AGATCCAATGCCAGTGCAGAACCCTATTTTCTTCAATGGAATGCTGCATATCCTCCTGCACAGATCAGATTGCAGCACTGAACCCTATTTCATGTTTTATGGAGACTTAAAAAAAATCACAATCCACCTGACTTTAGAAATTGTCCTATGTCCCATCCTCTCATGCAGATTAGAGACTAGGGCTGTCAAGCAATTAACAAAATTAATCATGATTAATCGCGCTGTTAACAATAGAATACTATTTATTTTAAATTTTTGGATGTTTACTACATTTTCAAATATATTAATTTCAATTACAACACAGAATACAAAGTGTACAGTGCTCACTTTATATTTTTATTATAAATATTTGCACTGTAAAAATAAAAGAAATAGTATTTTTCAATTCACTTAATATAAGTACTGTAGTGCAATCTCTTTATCATGAAAGTTTTTTTATCATGAAAGTTGAACTTACAAATGTAGAACTATGCACAAAAATATCACTACATTCAAAAATAAAACTCAGTCCTACTTCTTGTTCCACTCAGTCCTACTTCTTGTTCAGCTAATCGCTCAGACAAACAAGTTCGTCTATATGTGCAGGAGACAATGCTGCCCGCTTCTTGTTTACAATGTCACCTGAAAGTAAGAACAGGTGTTTGCATGGCACTGTTGTAACTGGAGTTGCAAGACATCTATGTGCCAAAAATGCTAAAGATTCATATGTCCCTTCATGCTTCAACCACCATTCCAGAGGACATGTTCATGCTAATGACGAGTTCTGCTCAATAATGATCCAAAGCAGTGCAGACCGACACATGTTCATTTTCATCATCTGAGTCAGATGCCACTAGCAGAAGGTTGATTTTCTTTTTTGGTGGTTCAGGTTCTGTAGTTTCCGCATCGGAGTGTTGCTCTCTTAAGACTTCTGAAAGCATGCTTCACACCTCGTCCCTCTCAGATTTTGGAAGGCACTTCGGATTCTTCAACCTTGAGTCAAGTGCTGTAGCTATCTTTAGAAATCTCACATTGGTACCTTCTTTAAATTTTGTCAAATCTGCAGTGAAAGTGTTCTTAAAATGAACAACATGTGCTGGGTCATCATCTGAGACTGCTATAACATGAAATATATGGCAGAATTGGGGTAAAACAAAGCAGGAGACATACAATTCTCCCCCAAGGAGTTCAGTCACAAATTTAATTAACGCATTCTTTTTTTAATGAGTGTCGTCATCATGGAAGCATGTCCTCTGGAATGGTGGCCAAAGCATGAAGGGGCATATGAATGTTTAACATATCTGGCATGTAAATACCCTGCAATGCAGGCTACAAAATTGCCATGCAAACACCTGTTCTCACTTTCAGGTGACATTTTAAATAGGAAGAGGGCAGCATTATCTCCCGTAAATGTAAACAAACCTGTTTGTCTTAACGATTGGCTGAACAAGAAGTAGGACTGAGTGGACTTGTAGGCACTAAAGTGTTACAATGTTTTGTTTTTGAGTGCAGTTATGTAACAAAAAAATCTACATTTGTAAGTTGCACTTTCATGATAAAGAAATTGTACTTCAGTACTTGTATGAAGTGAATTGAAAAATACTATTTTTTTTACAGTGCAAATATTTGTAATAATGAAAATAACATCAAGCGAGCACTATACACTTTGTGTTCTGTGTTGTAATAGAAATCAATATATTTGAAAATGTAGAAAAACATCCAAAATATTTAATAAATTTCAATTGGTATTCTGTTGTTTAACAGTGTGCTCAAAACTGCGATTAATCGTGATTACTTTTTAAAATTGTGATTAATTTTTGAGTTAATTGCGTTAGTTATCTGCAATTAATCAACAGCCCTAATACAGACTACAGGCAGACAACACTCATGATCACAGACAGCACCTCTTCATTCCTTCAGTGTGAAGAAACTCTCCTAGCATGGTCCTGATTCAGCAAAAGTACTTAAGGGCACACCTAACTTTAAGCATGTGAGTAGTCAGTTGGGGGAGTGTAGTAGTCTCGGCCGAGGTTCGGCCCTCAGCGGGGCTGTGGGTTATCCCACCACCTCGCTCTGGTCCGCCGTCAGTCCTGGTCCAGTGGTAGTGTGGGACAGCAAACACACAGTTAGGTGCTCAGGCCCTTAAGCAGGGGCTGAGCCAATAGGTCAGAAAAAAACCCAGGCCCTCAAGCAGGGGCTGAGCCAATAGTTCGGGAACCCAGGCCCTTAAGCAGGGGCTGAGTCAAGGAGCAAGAGGTCCCAGCCTCTCTAGGCCAGGAGAAAGGGGGAGTCTGCCACCCAAGGAGTGGGTGGCAGGGGGGACGCAGGCCCTCCCACTCCACTGCGTCCCAGCCCGGGGCCCTAGCAGCGGCAGAAACTTGCTGCTGTCAGTGGGGATCCTGGCCGCAACACACTGACATAGGCTCTGGCAGTGCTGCAGCCAGACTGGGGTCGGCTGCCCCGGGCTACTTCCACACTCCCCCTCGTAGGGTACCTGGGCCGTACTAGTGTCCTCGGTGCTCTCCACCAGCATCGGTTCCTCCGGGTAGGTAGCGAAGGGTATGCTCGGCTCCTCCTCGGGATAGCTGGAAAGGGGCAGGCTCGGCTCCTCCTCGGGGTAACTGGAAAGGGGCAGGCTTGGCCAGTCCTCAGGGTACCGGGCGAGGGGTAGGCTCTGGTGAGTCAGGAGGCCGGTCGCGACCTGCTGCTGTCTCCCAAGCGGGAGCTCGGCCACAGACGTCTGCTCTCTCCGCCGGCTTGTTCTCCACTGAGCTCTGCAGGCAGGCTTTTATACTTCCGGGTCGGCGCCGTGACCTCTGAGGGGCGGGCGCCTGACCCGGTGGCTCCGCCCACGTTGGTGTTAGGGGAGGTTCGGCCCTCAGTGGGGCTGTGGGGTATCCCACCACCTCGCTACAGTGAGGTTTAGGTTGGATATTAGGAAAAACTTTTTCACTAGGAGAGTGGTGAAGCACTGGAATGGGTTACCTAGTGAGGTGGTGGAATCTCCTTCCTTAGAGGTTTTTAAGGTCAGGCTTGACAAAGCCCTGGCTGGGATGATTTAGTTGGGAATTGGTCCTGCTTTGAGCAGGGGGGTGGACTAGATGACCTCCTGAGATCCCTTCCAACCCTGATATTCTATGATTCTATGATTAATTTTAACCATAGTTTTAAATACCTTGCTAGATTGAAGCCCCAGTAGAGAAAATGTAGAGCTTGTGGGCTGTTCTAGCTGCCAAGAAAAGAGGCTGTACAGCAGTGGTTAATATGTAAACAATCTGCTGATAATAATAAACTGTATATTTTCCACCCAGATGTGCCAAGAAACGTTTACATACTTATTTGCGCTACTTTTTATAATGTTGACACTACTTCAGTTGGTCAACATCTGAGGCTTGTCACAGGTTGCTCCTGATATTTGGCACTAACCTCAGTGTTCTGGGGAAGCGTGAAAATGATTGCGGCTGCCCTACCACTCCCCCTCGCACACCCCTTCGCACACCCCCTTGGTGCCTCTAATCAGAAGCCTGCTGTATGTAGCTGACAATCACGTATAGTCAGAATTTTACCCTTGGGGAAAATTTATTAGTAGTTTGCACTTTAAATCCATCCCATAACAAAATAATATACTGTCAACCTGAAAAACTCTCTGCAAGCTTTCAAATCCTCACAAAAAGCACTTTTCCATTTCCCCAAAGATTATGTAGCTCTTAATATGTGGAATTACTGATTTGTGAGGTTAAATGGTCTCCTTTGCTCTGTGTGACCTCAGAGAGTGTGCTGTAGACTTGATGCTAATTTGTTAAATTTTCCACTGATCTTGGAACAAATCCCTTACACAAACTTGAAAAACTCCCTCACCTTTACTCTAGAAACCTAAAAAGAGTTTAAGGTCAAGTGAATTTATTCAAGAAGCTTTGTCACCTTTCTATGCAACCCCCAATCTGTAACCAGTTAATTAAAGTCATTAAAAAAAAAAACTTAAAGAGTGGCTTTACTAAAAGCTATGGTAATAAACCATGATATCAGAGCAAAGAGGTTAAAAAAAAAAATCTAATCCTGGATTTGTCATAAGTATCACTTTACCAAAAAAAGAAAAGCTAAATGACAAACTATTATTAAAAGTTTCTTAACTTCTTTCTAAAGTGATTTTTAATGCCTTTATTATCTGTTTGAAATTATATGGGGATTAAATCTATTTAGTCACCACTCACCGGATGTGTGGAATTCCCCTGGATGTGAATGGGAGTTCTGTGTGCAGAAATACTGCAGAATTAAGGCCCAAGTTTGTAAGCCCTAGAGGTATTTACTTTCTTTTTTATAAATGTTGTACAGATCAATCAAGCAGAAATTACAGAACTATGAAATAGATACATATGGCTTCAGCTGTTTTTCCACAAACTAATAAACCACCGACTGAATCCTGCTCTCCCTAAGTGAATAATCCCATTGATTTCAATAGAACTACTTGTGTATGTGTTTTAGTTTTTTTTATTTAAAGTTTCCCAGAAAGTGAGTCCTCTTTTTAGTTCTACTTAGAAAGGGAAGGGGGAGAAATTAAATGAAATATTTAAGGATGTGCTGCTGCAATCTCATATTCTCATATTTATGGTTACTACTAGGCATAGTCTCATTGAGATAAATGGGACTAGTTATAGAGGGTTGCCAACTGTCTAATTGCACAAAGCCAAACACCATTGCCCCTCCCCCTGCCACACCCCTCCCTGTGGCCACATCCCTGACCCACTCCTTCTCTGAGGCCCCACCTCCCACTCACTCTATCCCCCTTCCCTCCAACACTCGCTCTCCCCCACCCTCACTCACTTTCACTGGGCTGGGACAGGGGGTTGGGGTGCAGGCTCTGGGCTGGGGCCCAGGGGTTTGGAGTGTGGGAGAGGGCTCCAGGCTGAGCCTGGGGCAGGGGTGCAGGAGGGTGTTTGGGATGTGGGCTCTGGGAGGGAGTTTGGATGCTGGAGGGGGCTCAGGGCTGGGGTGTGGGAGGGGGTGCGGGCTCTGGCCGGGCGGTGCTTACCTCGGGTGGCTCCCGGAAGTGGCGGCAGGTCCCTGTGGCTCCTGTCTCAGGGGTGACCAGATGGCTCTGCATACCGCCCCTGCAGCTCCCATTGGCAGTGGTTCCTGGCCAATGGGAGCTGCGGGGGCAGCGTGCAGAGACCCCCTGGCCACCCGTGTGCCTCGGAGCTGGACATGCCAGCCGCTTCCGGGAACTGCGTGGAGCCAGGGCAGGTAGGGAGTCTGCCTTAGCCCCGCTGTGCTGCTGACTGGACTTTTGGCCTATTAAAATCTCCTGGATTGCTTTCAATAGCAACCGAGAGATTGGGGCCGATTCCGGGAGACTCCCGGCCAATCTGGGAGGGTTAGCAACCCTAAAATGAGCATAGATATTGGACAGTTTGCAGGATTGGGTATTCTGTCTGAAACTTAACTAATATATGTATTCTGTGGTCATCTAATATATTATATGCAAGAGAAGCATATCAAAGTTTGTTGTAGCAAAAAATGTGTAGTTAAACGTGAACCTGATCCTGCATTTTGCTTAGAAAACTTGCTTACACCCAACATTACTTAAAAGTTTGGAATATTATACAATTCCACTGTAAAGGGTTGAGGAAAGGGGTACTGGGACTCTTCAACACCTTTGAAAACACATTTATATTTGGTGTGTATGTCTACACTGCCGCGCTAGTTCGGCGGCTGGGGATCGAAGTTCCGGGTTCGATTTATCGCATCTGGTGTGGACGCGATAAATCGAACCAGGAAGTGCTTGCCGTCGACTGCGGTACTCCAGCTAGACGAGAGGAGTACCGCGGAGTCGACGGGGGAGCCTGCCTGCCGCGTGTGGACCGCGTCTGAACCGCGGTAAGTTCGAAGTAAGGTATGTCGAATTCAGCTACGTTATTCACGTAGCTGAATTTGCGTACCTTACTTCGACTTGGGGGGTAAGTGTAGACCAAGCCTAAATGTAGATTAAGCAGCTTAACTTCAGGGATCCAGGTTTCAAAAATTTGGCCACAAAATATAAAAATATCTCTGCAGCTTTTTCCCCACCAAGTGTAAAAGGCTCACTTATCACATAAAGCAAGCCATTAATAACTATGTGGTACTTTAAATAGATACAATTTAATGAGCCCATAGAGAATCGTAATGGGAGCTACTCTAAAGGGAAATGGGGGGAGGGAAAAGCAATTCATTAAGAAATTGACAGAAAGAAACAAATCTTACAAATTGAGGGCCTAGTCCTATGTTCCTCATGCACCATTTCAGTAGGAGTTTTAGGGGTGGGAGGAAAGGGTGAATGGCTATAATTTTTTGTATTTGCGATTTAAAAAAATCTTTTACTGGCCCAATAAATGAAGGGGATGGAAAATGACCTGTGTATTCCCACAATAATAAACATAAAGTTCAACAATAGTGATAATGTTCAAGGAAACTTGCAAAAAGAGTAGAAGTTTGTACAGTTGCTGTGATGCCTTTAATTCATCCTGTTGTGTCACAGAGTTACCATCCCCATCTGACATTATATATGTGTTGTAAAATCTGAGCACAGTGAGATTAGGTAGAGGGTCACTGTCAGATCTGATTGGTATAAAATTACTGCTTCAATAATACTTCAAAGGATTTTCCGGTGATGCACACCATTTATTCTGATGGATTACAATACTCAGTTAAAACTCGTATGGTCATTCTTGAGATTGTGTTTTGGCTGGATAGGTTTCCTCATAGTACTGTAATCCCTTTGAATAAGTGGTGTGCAATATGGAAAAACTCTTTGATGTACTGTTGAAGTTAACAGTGTAGATTTCCCCACACACACACGCCCCGGCATACGCATGACATTCCATGCTGGACCTGAAAAGTCTGAAAAATCTATTGAGAATAAGAGTAATAGAGGTCAACCCATACGGAGAAAAAAATTGACAATCAGTGGCTCTAGGACTTTTGTTCACTCCTTCCAGCCCTGCAGTCACTGACGCAGTGTTGCATCACTAAACATTTTGCTGTTCCTAGTGTTTTTCTGTCCTGCTTGTTTGGTAGAGTTGACTTTGCGTACAATTACATAAATGGCCTGATTGTGCAATGTAAACACTGGCTCACTTTGAGGGGGGAGGAGGGTGTAGAGCTGTACTGTCCTATAGGGAGGTGTGGGAGGAATTATGTCCCAAAGTTCCCTGGCATGCGGAGGAAGTGTGCATGTTGCAGAATCACTAATGATACAGCATACCCCCATCTCTGTGCCCAGTCACTTTTACCAGCACAGCAGGGAGGAGAGAATCCATGATTCTTCCTCTTTCTTGCCCCTATGGGGTGTCTTGAGCCCCTGGGAACACCAGAAGGGAGCTATCCCATGAGTTCAGAGGCTGTGACAGATTGGGGCCTTACATTGGGGTATAAAGGGGGGAGGATCCCTCTGCATCTACCCAAGCAAGGGATAGGCACAATCTGGCCATAAAATCACTGTAATAAGGGCCAACTGCTTGCAAGTGTATGGACATCTTTGGGTGGGCTGGAGTTTACTTCACTGCCCTTTTCCAGTGCCAAAGAAACCCAACTCCCATAGAAAAATACCAGAGACCAAGAATTCAGTCACTGAGGATTTTCAGCAAAGATTGCACAGGGTCAACCTCCTCACATTCAAGTCCAAACGAACAAAAGGAATCAATTTAATTCTTAAGTACCAACTTTATAAAATCTTTTGATAAAGAAACATAAATAATAACTTAATTTTTACAACATAACATGGCTACTTATATTATCTTCAGATATGGATAAACATAAATAAAGAAAAACAAATTGCTTCTAAACAGGTCAGTCCCCACTCCCCACAGAAGCACAGCGAGAAGAAATTCAGAGTTCCCAAAAGCTTAGGGTTGAGTTCACCTGAATCTCAGTTAATCTTTGATAATCAAATCTATACAGTCTGCTGAGTCAAAAGCAACATCTTCCCTCCACTTGCTTGTAGAAATCTCCAGCTGGAATCCATGCAGACTCTTCCTCCTCCTCTACTGAAATCATTCAGTTAGCTAGTCAGCTAACCAATTAACCAACCACTCCAGTTATGTATATAGATTAAAAAAACAAACCAACAAAAAAACACCTGTGACAAAATACAAATCTGAGTAGCAAAATATAAATAACTCTTTCCCCATTATCACATTTAAATAAGAGAAAAGTTGGTGAATCATACTGGTTGAGACAATTTAACTAAAACAGTTTGGCTAAAATCAAACAACATTCAAAGTATAGAATTAAAATAAAAAAATATTTTTTCTCCAAATTTCCCCTTTTTATAATTAACACTGCCAGGGCTGCTCTGTTGGAAGGTTAACAATATCACTAACCTGCTGCAAAATGCTTCAGAGTTAGGGACAACAGCCTGCTTACTGTTCCTTGGGTTCAGCTTCTCCCGAAACAGTGCACATAACCTTGTGCAAAGCAGTTACCCTGACTACTTGCCCTTGTGGAGTCTGTGTCCAGCAACAGGGAACCTATTGAGCACACCCAAACCGACCACATCCAATTCCAGAAAGTTCTGAGTGTAGAGGACTAATTATGCATCTGCCTAGCAACAATGACTCAGACCAACTCATTCCTACCCACCCCTCAATAGATCTCTTGAAGAGATCTCCCTATTAGGCCCATGGGTTACACATACACGTCAGTCACCTTATTGATAACCAACAGATTTAATTAAAAAGAAACCCAGTTGGGTCCAGAGGTGGATTAAGGTATTGTGGAGCCCCAGGGCCGGTGCAAGGATATTTTGCGCCCTAGGTGAAACTTCCACCTTGCGGCCCCCCTCTCCTCCCCCCTCCCCGACAACCTCCGAAAACTAGTAAACTTAGCATTATAAACAGCCTGTCAGAACGGGTAAGGGCTTTGTAATGTTTCTTTTTACCTTTAAGGCATTTCAGTTGTTTGCCATTGCCTCTGATAGTGTCCCATTCAAAGTCTTACTATTGTGCAAAGCTAAACAACTGAGCCTTGCATTGCATCACCAGCCAGGTTAGGCAGGGTGACAAATCCCCCTTGCCCCAAAGGGACATTATCCCCTGGTGACTAATTTCTACTCCAAGTCTATAAAGCAAACTTTTAAGGTAAATACATTATTCCTTCAATATTACCCATGCACACATCTCACAAAGATTCTCACTCTTGACAAGTTACCAGCCTTGTGTAGATCCCTTCCACGTTCCTCTTTGTGGGTAAGTGCCCTGTAAAACACGCGTGCGATGCAGTGACTTTGTCAGGCCTGCGGTGACAGCTGTTTGTGAAGATCAGGGGGCCCTTTGCCAAGGGGTGCTGGTGTCACAGTGAGCTTGGGGTGGCTGACAGTATGGGGCAGGGCACTGAGGCTGGTGGGGCAGGTAATACTCACTGGGCCGGGGGGCAGGTGGTGCCAGGATGGGGCAGGTACCTGTCAGTCTCCAGCACTCGGGCCGCGCCAGGGCCAGCAGCCTATTCACCTCGGAGTCTCCCCCGCTTGCCCGGGCGCCACTCCTCCTCTCAGGCTCCCCAGCCGCTGCCGCCACGGCCGCCCAGGAGGACGTGGGCGGGGGCGCCGCTGCGGAGGAGACGCAAGGGGCCGGGCTCGGCTGGGGCCCCGCACCTGCCGGCCGAGAGCAGCAGGAACCAGGCGCCTCTCGGGGGGATCCGAGCGGCCCGAGCCCAGGGTGGTGGCAGCCTCCGCGGCAGCAGGGGCAGGCAGGGAGTGTAGCCTGCCATGGGGCAGGAGAGGCCGCGCTGCTGCTGCTGTTGTTTCCCGCCTACAGCCGTCTTTCTCCTGTGCCACGTGGCAGAGCCGGGAAACAGCCCTTGTGTGAGGGCTCTGGCTGGGGATGCAGGCTCTGGGGTGGGGCTGGGGATGAGGAGTCCACATCTGAGCTTTCCTGGGAATACCCTGTAGAAAACTGAGTTATGCATGGACATGTGACTTGCCCATGTGACTCCAAAACTCCATTTTGTATCTGGATTCTACACAGGGGGAGAGAGGGGTTTCCACCCACAAGAGAGAGACTATATATGCCCCTGGGAAAACCCCTCCATTTTGTCTTCAGCTGGCTCAAGAGATAGCCTCTCCACCCCAAAGGATGCCTGAAAGAAACTGAAACAAAGGATAGTAACTACAGGGGTGTGAGTGATTGCTGGACCCAGACTAGGAGGAAGTCTAGTCTGTAAAAGAGGCTTATTGGAACATCTCTGAGGGTGAGATTTACCTGCATTTAGTTTTTACTGTATTAGGCTTAGACTTGTGTGTTTTATTTTATTTTGTTTGATAATTTACTTTGTTCTTTGTTTCTTTCTTGGAACCACTTAAATTGTAATTTTTGTATTTAATAAAATCACTTTTTACTTATTAATTAACCCAGAGTATGTATTAATATCTGGGGGGGGGGGCAAACAGCTGTGCATATCTCTCTATCAGTGTTATAGAGGGCGAACAATTTATGAGTTTACCCTGTATAAACTTTATACAGGGTAAAACGGATTTATTTGGGGTTTGGACTCCATTGGGAGCTGGGTATCTGAGTCTTGGAGACAGGAGCACTTCTTAAGCTGTTTTCAGTTAAGCCTGCAGCTTGTGGGGGATGTGGTTCAAACCTGAATCTGTTTGCAGCAGGCAAGCGTGCCTGGCCCAAACAAGGCAAGGTACTGGAGTCCCAAGGTGGCAGGGAAAACGGGCTCAGAGGAGTCCCAGCACACCAGGTGGCAGTCCCAAGGGGGTTTCTGTGATCCAACCCATCACAACCATGATAAATTTTCTTCTGTTCTTTGTTTACCTTATCTTAAATTAATATATTTATCTCCTTCCTATATCTGAAGTGCAGAGCAGGTGTATTTGTTCTTGATACATAACTCAGCACCCCTTCCTTTTCCTCTGGGCCTCTCTCTCTCTCTCTCGCCCTAAAAAAGCACACTATCCAACCATATCCCTGTATTGCCAACTAAACAGTAATGTACTATGACTTAATTCTTGTTGCTTGAGGAAGATCTGATTAGGAAAGAGGGGTAGACATGGTCCCTGTCATGAACATCTCACAATCTAAGAACATGCTTCATCCACTTTGTAACTTTTGTTTTTCTTTGTTCCTTATGCTAGTTTCCAAGTCTACCTTGAATTAACTTCCTAAATACCAGTTTTATATACTTCTCTCTCAACTCTTAACTCCAATTTCCCCCTCTGCCTACTTGTCTTTCATGGGTTTTACCCTCTTCCTATGCCCTTCCCACTTTCTTATTTATACTATTTATAATATATTTGAGTTAGGCCTCTTACCTAGTCCTGCTATCCTAATATCCAGAACAATGATTCCTCTGCTGTTTATATAAGTTGTATAGCTTCTTCTCCATGAACTTGAATCCCTCTATCCTTCACCATCTATTTAGCCACTAGCTTAATTTCACAATCCCGCTTCTTGCTTCATTTTTGCTGAATACTATAATAATTTCTGAGATCAGCTGTGCTGTTCTAAACTCATGTTTTTAAACCATCAAATGATTATTTTGAATAAGCTCTGGGATGTTCTTTTGGTATTGCTTCTCTTCTGCGATCTTTGCGATACTAGTCAGCTTCTGCATAACATTTTCACTCTTGATCCCTATGAACTTTCATGCTGTTACATTCTTGCAGAAATTTGTTGTACTCTGACACTCAGAAGAAAAACATGCCTCTTCTTGGCATTGGTCCTTTTTGATGGCCCAGATTCAGTCCCGATGAATCCCACTGAACTCTTCAGGAGCTGCATCTATTTACACAGGGGTTGAATTTGTGCCAGTGATTTTATCTTACATGCTGTTTCACTTTCTTCATTGTACTCTTTTCCAGTTATCTAGTATCTGTTATCTCGCTGATGTGATGAGATAGAAGACGTATTGACATTCTGATTCTTTATCGCTTTCTTCTGAAACACTGTGGTCTCTGCCTTTGTACTTCTTGCAGCACTTTGTCAATGAATGCTTCTGACTGTATCAACTATCCTACTGGCTTCAACTGGCACTCAGATTCACTTACTTTACTTGTCAAAAGGATAAGATATCTTGCACCTTATGCATCAAAAGCCTTCTTGATTTCAGAACATTTACTTGATGTATCTTCTTCATCTAACTGACTGTGCCATTGGGGCCACACTGCCATTTTTAGCATGCTAGTGCCAGCAGAACCAGCACATGTCTGTCTGTTCTGAGAAGCACACTCCCAGCAGCTGTGTAGACATACTCTTTATCATGCATTTTATAGCCAATAGGATCAAATTTTGCCTCCTCCCTCCAAGTCCACATGAAATCATGTATCTGGTACAGATTTCTTCAGTAGCCAGATGTACTTCAAAGTTGGCAAAAATTTTAATACAGGGATACTAGCGAATTAGTAATTTAATCTCTGCTCAGAAGTAGGAAGAAAAGAAGTGGATGAACTCATTCTTGGTTTTAAAAAAATGTAAGAGCAGACAGGGCAAAAGAGAATTTCTATAAACCACCAGCCCTTAAAAGAGTAATGATGAGACAAGAGTGTATTGCAGGGGTCGGCAACCTTTCAGAAGTGGTGTGCCGAGTCTTCATTTATTCACTCTAATTTAAGGTTTTGCGTGCCAGTAATACATTTTAACGTTTTTTAGAAGGTCTCTTTCTATAAGTCTATAATATAACTAAACTATTGTTTATAACTATATTTAACTATATTAAATATTAAACTATTGTTTAATATTAAACTATTGTTTATAACTAAATGTTTATAACTAAACATTATAACTAAACTAAATATTAAACTATTGTTTATAACTATATTTGTTTATAACTAAACTATTGTTGTAAAGTAAATAAGGTTTTTAAAATGGTTAAGAAGCTTCATTTAAAATTAAATTAAAATGCAGAGCCCCCCGGACCGGTGGCCAGGACCTGGGCAGTGTGAGTGCCACTGAAAATCAGCTCGTGTGCCGCCTTTTGCACGCATGCCATAGGTTGCCTACCCCTGGTGTATTGAATAGTAGAACTACTCTTTGAGTAGTTGGAGAACAGGTCAAAACATAGTAGCTTCCTTCCTCTAATACAGAACTTTGTCCATACTAGTGCAGGATCTTTATCAAAGATGGCAAAGAATGTCACATTTAGTCATCCTATTTCCAAGTACCTAACTCATATTACAATACATTCAAACTAATACCACTTTTACACACTGTAGCCCTAATCCTGCAAGCACTTATGCACTTGAGTAACTTTACATAGATAAGCTCATGTGTTCGAAAGATCATTGCCTTAATATATACTGAACTGTTGCAGTGCAAGTTTGCACTAGGGAGAAGACTATAGGAGCTTATATGGTAAAATAAAAATGACATGTCTGATCACTGCCTTGAATGAACTCCCTTCCCTTTTTACTTTTTCAGATCTTAGACCATGTCTATGCTGGAGACTAGAACGGCATAGCTACAGCACTGTAGCTAGGCTGGCGTAACCCTGTAGTGTAGATGCAGCCTATAGCAATGGAAGGGTTTTTTTCCATAGCTGCAGGAACATCCTCTCCCTGAGTGGTGGTAGCTAGGTTGACAGAAGCATTCTTCCATTGACTTAGTTGCATCTACAGTGGGGATTAGGTTGGCATAGCTATGGTGCTCTGAGGTGTAGATTTTGACACTAAAGGCTGGTCTACACTACCGCCTAAGTCGATCTAACTCACGTCACTCAGGGGTGTGAAAAAGACACCCTCCTGAGCAAAGTAAGTTACATTGACCTAATTGCTGTCCACATCGGCACTATGTCAGCGGGAGACGGACTCCCACCGACAGCTTCCACCACTTGTGGAGGTGGAGTAATTATGCCAGTGGGAGAGCGCTCTCCCATGGGCATAACATGTCTTCACTAGATGCGCTACAGCGGCCCAGCTGCATTGGTCCAGCTGCAGTGATGTAGTGTTCTAGTGTCGACTTGCCCTGCATGCTATAGCTATGTCAACTTAACTTTTAAGTGTAGAACAGACCTAAATTCCTTTAAACCATTTAACATCCCTCACACTTCTCTTGTTTAAGTAAACCAATAAAAATATTGTTGAATTCACTAATAAATAAAAACTACTTGGAGCTCTGGCTTCTGTTTTCTTTCACCACTGCTGCTTTTAATCTTATCTAAATTTACTGAGGTAAATAACACCACAGTGTGCATAACCTTGATGGATGAATGTGTCACTTCTGCCCTCACCATTTGGAATGTCTTAAATGATATTTTACCAACCATACCAAAATAATATTACAATGGCTATAAGTTCAAGATTTCAAGCGATAATATAATTTTTGATAAATCATTGTTTTGTGTTTTTCTTTGAAAATTTAAAAGTTGTGGTTAGTATTTCTGGCACCTAGAAACTGTGGTGATGGGGGCTTTGCAAATGGAGAGGAAAGTAGGTAGCTAGAAACTTTGAGAACAATCGTCTATGCGATTTTATTAATCATGGGCATATTTTAAGTTAGAGCAGTAATGAGAGAAAAGTTATACAGTTGTATGTGATGTGTGTGAGAGAAGTTTGTAAGAATTGCCCCTAGCCATTTTTGGTGTTTGTAGTGTATACAAAGATTTTAAATTCATGGATTGGGGGAAAGTGATATGCAGCTCTGATATGTTAGCTGAATATTAGCATATGGGGGGAAGACACAAGTTCGACAAGCTATGGATTGACAGAGCTTCTGCATGTCATGTATCTTATGTGATAATCATGCATTTGGCAGCCCTGTCATGGATCTTGGATGGAATCTCTTACATCCCACAGGCTGGCAGCAGGATTTTGCATGCAATGTCATCTCACAACAAGGTGCTGATATGTTATCCTAGGCACTCAGCTACCACAGAATTTGCTCTGAAGAGAAAGTCCAGGATATACACCTAAACACCCTTAAAACTGCCTTCACTAAACAAGGACACTCCACCAGTGACATAGATCGCAACATGGAACGGGTCACCCAGGTACCGGGAGAACCTGCTACAATACAGGGGGGAAAAAAGAATGACCACATTCCCCTAGTTGTCCACACCCCATACAGTGTACATCAAACAATTCAACCCATAGTTGATAGGGACCATATCCTGAAAGAAATCTTTCCCAATCTCCTTCTTGGCTGTCCTTCAAACAACCCCCCAACCTCACCATGCTCATTACTAGAAACAAGCTCCCCACAGACTAGGGCACACCAACTCAAAGCAGCCCCAGCCCCTGCAGAACAGATGCAAAACCCGCAGACACATCTCCACTGCTACGATGATCACTACCCTTCCCACAATACACCTTTCGAGATTAGTAGATCCTAAACATGCCTATCACAATATGTGGTGTACCTCATCCAGCGCATCAAATGCCTCAATAATTATGTGTCTGAAACCAGCCAATCACTACACTCTCAAATGAACTCACACAGAAAAATGATAAAAGACAAAAACACCACATCATCCATGGGTGAATGCTTTTCACAGAACGATCACCCTGTATTTGACCTCTCAGCCCTGGCTTTCAAAGGAAACCTTCACAACACCTTCAAAAGGTGAGCGTGGGAACTTAAGTTCATAACGCTGCTAGATACTAAAAATGATGGACTCCCAGACTTTGGTTTCATGGCTCATTACAATAAATTGCAACAAACCCTACTGCCTGTTAACCCTTAATTGGCCACTTCATTTAAGTGGTCTCTTATATTATGTGTAGTGTGAATCCCTTCTGCTTAACGTTCTGTCCCAAACTGTATTTAGTTCAGACATTCTGGTTACATTACCCAGCCCTGAAGAAGAGCTCTGTGAAACTCAAAAGCTTGTACCTTCCACCAACAGAAGTTGGGCCAATAAAATATATTACCTCACCTGCTTTGTGTTTCTCATATGCAGGGACCAAAACGGCTACAACAACACTGCAAACAAATCTCATTTTAAGGCAGACTGTCTGCTTCTTTCCCTCTAATCTGGCTGTTACCACCACTTGTGAAAGCCCAACAAAAACATTACAGGTGGAGCTGCATAAATCTTGGTGTCTAAAAAAAGTGTGATGTAAAATATATTGAGCAAATTATAAAAATATATAAAATAATGAATAGTAGAAAGAAGGTGCTTCTGTTCTTGTCTCTTACCACTAGGACAAGGAGAAATTCCATTAAATCAAAGGGCGGCAAACTCAAAAATGATGAAAGGAAATACTTTTTCATACATTGCATAATTAGATTGTGGAACTCCTTGCTACAGAATATTGCTAAAGCAAGAATTTAACAAGATTCACAGAGGGATTGGACACATATGGCTAATAAAGAATATCCAGAGTTACAATGGTTAATCACAACAAAAACATTGGGGGGGGGGAACCCCTTATAACAGAGTTTAAACCAATTTCTAACTATAAGAAAAAAGTGTAAAAATTAAGAATCTAAATAAATGTATGTAACACTATGTAATTGTTTAAATAAATGTGTATAAATAGAGCGTTTCCTCCTGGTTACCAAAAAGTAGTACCAAATTTAGTGTAAAGGCTAGATTTAGTAGCAAATCACCATGTTTTAATGGTTACCAACACAATGGGAATCAACTTTTCTTTAGGAAAGTAACTAAAATATGCAAATCTAAAACAAGATTAAAATCAACTATCAACTAGAGAGGAGGATGAGACAGGGGAAGGGGCAGCTTAGCCTGTATTTGCCTTTTGTGGGGTTTCTTGAGCTTTTCTCTGAAGTTCTGCTGCAGGCCACTAGCAGAGGCAGGATCTTGGACTAGAAGGAGCAGGGATCTGCTCTCCTAATGACAATCTTTATGTTCTGCTGATACAAAACAGAGGCAAGTTGGGAGGGGGGCGTACGTTCCTTGGGGCTGGGGAGCAAGTGGCATTACTGCCAGCAGGGCACGGATCCTTTCGCACAGTGGGGTGGTGCGGGGGGAGCCTTCCCTCAGCTCCCTCCCCAGCATAAGGCAGAGGCAGCGGGAGAAGGGCTTGGCCAGCAGGAGCAGTGAAATCGGGCAGCTGTCACCGCGCAGCCGAGGGGCCCCGGTTACCAGAGGGGAGGTCCCCGAGCCTGGGGCTGCCATTGGCCCGTGGGGTGCGGGCCGGGGGCTGGAGGCGGGGCAGGGCTGTGTCTGGGTCGGGGTGTGTGCACGTGTTGGAAGCCTGGGCACCTGGGAATCCTCCTGCTGCTGCTAGGGTCCGCGAGCCACCTCCGCGCAGCCCAGCGCTCGCCCGCGGCAGCCAGGCCCGCCTCCGGCCCCAGTAAGTGGGACTCGGCCGTGCCACGGGGCAGGCGAGGAGCTGTGGCGGGACAGCTGGCGTGCGCGCAGCCAGCTCCGCAGCGTCCACATGGCTGGGGGCGGGGAGCTTGGTGGGCAGCCGCTGGCCCGTGCCCGGGGGTGGCTGGGTCTCTCTCCCGCCTCCCGCGCCGCGGGCACACGGGGTGACGTGTGGGGGAGGGAGAGGCAGGGGAAGAGCGAGGACTCGGAGTTATTCTTAGGGCTTGACGAGGTTACATGGGGAGCTCTGCGGAGTGGGAGGCCAAAGGCTCCTCTGTGTCCTTTTTAGTCTGCTCGGTGTGAATGGGGTTGGTTGTGCTTCTCTACGTGGGTCGCAGCCTGCTGTGCAGAGCGCTGCTGGCGGTTGTGTTTTAGTTTATGTTGCTGCTAGGGGTGTCTGCTCTGATCTAAGAGGTGACACTCGGAGCTGAGTCCTGCACACACCACAGAGGAAGATGCACAGCTGGCAGCTTCACAACACGACCAAACACTTAATAATGACTCTTTACTGGTTTACATAGCATTCCTTGAAACTGATGTGTGTGAAAAGCTAAGTTGCAGGCGGTATTTATGGTACTGTGGTTCAACTGCGTGCAAGCTGGTAACTTCATATTTAGAGTTAGATTCATGTACAGTATGTGCCATTCAAGCAATGTCGGAAACTCGCATTGGCTTCCGCACACAATCGAAATAAAATCTTCACACCTTTTTCTTCATGTGCCGCTAACAAGCTGCGATGCCACACTCTCAGCAGAGAATGTGGACCGGGGAAAAGACAAGTTGTCTTCTCTGAATATGTAAAGGAAGATAGGGGAGGGCAGGTTTTAATAGATTAAATAGAAGTTTAGGGGAGGGCAGGTTTCCGTTCCTTTGACAGCGCTGCATGTTTAAATATAGAAATGTCTTTGTGACCGGATGGATTGATTAAAATCAAAATCAAAGTGATTTTAATCATTACTTAAAGGAGAAGCAGGAAAGCTTGATTGAAATAGTTGATTTTAATCTTGTTTTAGATTTGCATATTTTAGTTACTTTCCTAAAGAAAAGTTGATTCCCATTGTGTTGGTAACCATTAAAACATGGTGATTTGCTACTAAATCTAGCCTTTACACTAAATTTGGTACTACTTTTTGGTAACCAGGAGGAAATGCTCTATTTATACACATTTATTTAAACAATTACATAGTGTTACATACATTTATTTAGATTCTTAATTTTTACACTTTTTTCTTATGTTAGATAATGGAGAATGATTCATTTCTGATTTACTAGATGATTATTCTTTACTCAGGATCTATGTTATACTCAATGTGGATGGAAGTTGGCATTCAATTAAAAATGCACACAATAGTATTTAAAGTGGTTTTTATTAGTTCAAACAATCTTAAATGTACTGGATACATAAGGGGATCAAAAGTAAGTTTATCAAAACATGTTTTGTATTTAAAACTAACTGATTTATTAAACAAAGAAATACTATCTGTAGTTAGTGAATTTGACTGTTTCTAGTGACCATGTCCTTCAGGATTTTAGAACTACAGTAGTAGATCTCATCTTCTCACACCTCATTTTTATTCATAGATTGGAAGAGAAAAACAGGTGTTCCTACTTTTTCAACTTCCAATCTGGTTTTTAATTCTGAGTGAATTAGTCATTGAACTGAACTAGTTGGATAAACTGAAAGAACAGATGTATTCTCGCTACACCTGCAGAAGGGGTACTGTGGTCAAAGGCTGGTTTAGACCTTCAACAAACTTTAGTTCCAGGTGTTTAGCTAGTGACTTCGAACAGTTCAGTAGTTTGATTTTCTTTGAAACTTTACAGCAAGTATATACTGTTTTTTAATTTAATTTAAATAGTTTTAATAGATTAAAGCAAATTTAGGCTATAATATGGTTTATCATAATAACAAATATATTTATTGTAAAAAGAAAAATATATGTAATTTAAATAAAATATCAAATTTAATTTTTTTTTAAATTACTGTGTTTTTTATCCATCCTGGCTTGTGAAGAATTTGAGTTTTGTGTCACAATCAAGTTTGTATCCCTGGTAGCAGCTGAAAAAAGCTGTTGTGAGTGAAATACTTTAACATATATATATGTTTGCGTGACATTAAAAATACAAAACTAAATAACAGAAGATGATTAAATTGTCTATTTAAAAATATATAGATACAATATTCCAAATCTAAAGCTATTATGGTATCTGCTAAGGATTATATGGGTATGACTCAGATCTTGCTTGTAAACTAGGAGTGACATCTTGAAGTCAGTGGAATTAAACTGGTGTGAGAGGAGAAGTGTGCTGTCTTCAAGATCATGAGAGTGAGCACAGGCAGCTTATGTTGCTTACCATGAAAACTGCTGGAGTTTGGTATCTTTCAGGATTGGGACTCATGATGCTTGTGCGTGGTGAAATAAATTGAGGACAGTTTTGCTTGCAGCCCTTATCCAGTGTCCCCGTACAGACAAAACAAAATGAAATTTGACATTAAGGCTATGTCTACACTACAGTTTATGCTGTCATAATTGATGTCGCTCAGGGGGGTGAATAAATCACCCCCCTGAGCAACATAAGTTATGCCGGTGTAAGTGCTCGTGTGCACAGTGGTATGTTGGCGGGAGAGCTTCTCCCACCGACGTAGTTTCTGCTGCTCGTGGAGGTTTTTTTTTTTATGCTAACAGGATTGCTTTCTCCTGTCGGCATAGAGCAGTGGCTCTCAAACTTTTTTACTGGTGACCCTGTAGCGAGGCGGTGGGGCACCCCACAGCCCCGCGGAGGGACGAGCCTCCCTGACTGACTGCCCCTGGGGACTCCTGCCCCCATTCAACACCCTTGTTCCCTGCCCTCTGACCGCCCCGACCCCATCCACCCCTCCACCCCCTGACCACCAACCCGAACTCCCCTGCCCTCTATCCAACCCCCCTGCTCCCTTACCGTGCTGCCTGGAGCACGGGTGGCCGGCGGCGCTACAGCCACGCTGCTTGGATGGAGCCAGCCATGCCACCCCGCAGCACAGAGCACCGGGTCAGGCCCCGGCTCTGCAGCTGCGCTGCCCCAGGAGCTCGCAGCCCCGCCGCCCAGAGCATTGCGCCGGCGGCGGAGTGAGCTGAGGCTGCAGAGGAGGGAGAACAGCAAGGGAGGGTTTGGGGGCTAGCCTTTCGGGGCAGGAGCTCAGGGGCCAGGCAGGAGGGGCCCGCGGGCCGGATGTGGCCCGCGGGCCGGATGTGGCCCGCGGGCCGTAGTTTGCCCACCTCTGGCATATAGCGTCTTCACCACACATGCTGCAGTGGCATAGCTTTATCAGTAGAGCTGCACCACTGTAGCACTGTATGTACAGACATGACCTAAGCTTCAGGAAGACCCTACACAGATCCAGTGCTGTGCTTAGTGCTTGGATTCAACTGTGGGGAAAAAGTCTTGAGTTTTGTAAAGTGTCTTTGATCTATAACACTGTTTAACAGTAAGCAATGATATAATAAAAATGTATACACAGAAATGAAATTAATATTTTACATGTTTTCATTGACACCCACAGTGCACTAAGTATTTTCCAAACAAAAAGAGCCCCCAAACTTTTACAAGCAAAGGCCCAGAGCTGCAACTGGAGCCATCTGGGTGCACTCATGTACACACCTGTACACTTATGGCACTCCATTGAAGTCATCCTGGATCTGATACACAGACAAGGGGAATAAAACATACAAATTGACCATGATACTATAATTTCTGATTCACAATTATTTTTTGGTGGTGTTATGATATATAAATTATCCCAAAATATCACAATCTGTATTTGTTTTTGCTCTGACGATATGACAGTATTGTACCAGATATAGCGATAAGGATGGCCCCTGCTTCGAGGAGTCTGTAGTCTAATAGAGACAGAGAAAACAGAACTCACTCATTCTAGTATGGGGGGGGGGAAGATGATTTAGTGGATTTTTTTTAATGGTTAAGAATGCAATACTTTTTGAAGCTCTATTGGCTTCCAAAACATTGGACAGAGCATAGGTAAACTGTGTAATCCAGATTCCTTGCCTCAGCCAAAAAGTGTACCTGACAAGGCCCACTACAGCCCTAGTCTCAACCCCTCCCTGATTTACAAATTCTGGTTTAAATTGTAATCAGTTTTAAGGTGCTTAAAGTGCATTTAACTTACCTGTACTCACATCCCGAGCCACTCTGGGCATAATCCTAGTAATTCTGCTAAATGCTCTGATTCAGCCAGGTACTTAAGGGCTCTGATGGATTTGGAGCTGCTCTGTAATAATTTATGACTATTGCATGTTGACCAGTTTATTTGGACGTTTACTATATGACTATATTGTGCAAATTTAATAGGGGACTGTTGGGGAGAGGAGGGGGAAAATAAGCAGGAAAGGAAAGAAAAGCATCACTTCTCTGCAAACACTTGAGGGTTGTTAAGAGATAATGCCAAGACAGGAAAAGAGATCAAAGATAGATCAAAAGAACTATTAGGGTTTTTTTTTAAAGAGACTTTCTCTTAAGTGGGGAGAGTAGTTTGGCTGAGACACAGACGTACCCTGGGATGTCTGAAGAAGTTAGGCCTGCCTAGGTTAACATCAGGGAATAGACTCCAAGTAAAATAGACATGCATATAGACTGTTTTAAAATCCTTTTTTTCCTCTAAATTCTTTGTCCTACTGTTAAAATAAACAATACTTTGTTTTAGGAAGGGTGTTTTGGCACTGTATGTCACTGGTCAGAGACTCCTGAATGGAAGAACTGCAAGTACTTGAATTTAGTCAGACCTGCTAGGTAATCACATTTGATACACAGGGTATTGTAGCCCAAGGCCTGGTCTAAAAGTGGGAGAATTGCAGAATTCCACCTGGATGTAGGTAAAGGCATGATGCCTGACAGTTGAGGCAATGCACTTATCGGGATTAGGATGAGGACAGAGGTGCTGCTAGTCCTGTAGTTTTGACAATGACACACATAATTTTAAGCATGCGAGTACCCCCATTTAAGTCAATGCAGCTATTCATGTGCTTAAAGTTACACATCTTTAAATATCTTGCTGAATTGGGTCCAAAGTGCATAGGAGGCAATTCCTTTCCCATAGTGTCTAGAACCTTTTTTTCAGCCCCAACATGCCTTACAGGGTGTGCAGGAGCCCTTGCTTTAACCATGGGCCTAGGATCATGCAGCATATCCTTCTTTAGCAAGAAAAATATCTACTGTATGTGCTCAGTAGGCAATTGTAAAATGATCATAACTCCATCAAATCAAAACCAACTTCCCTTGAAACAAAGCCATGTATTGTTCTGCAGTAAAAGCTATTCCCAGGCCAAACTATATCTCTAACCTCCATGCTTTTTCAGCTGTAAGACTGTACATGTAAAAATATAAATAAATGATTTTTGTGATGGAATTAAAAAAAAAAAAAAACCTCCTTGTGCACCAAAATGGCTCAATCACTGTCCTCTCTTTCCCTCACAGTCTCCCTTCTCCAACTTTCCAAAACAAAGCGAAACCTTTAGGCAAGGATGTTTTAGGCCTAAAAGATGAAAGTTAAAGAAAGCTCTGAGTGACTATAAAGCATGGATTATAGGGCTCAATCCAGTGCCCATTGAAATTGGAGAAAAGGCTTTCACTGTCTTGACTGAAGGTTGGATTAAGCCCCAAATAAAAACAGTGTTATGCAATCTAAACTATCGCAGGTTGCAGTCAGTTTCATTTGCAACATGCTATATATAACATTAGTGAGTGGTAGCACAAACCTTGTAAGATCTTGTCTTGGGGGCACTTTACTAATATAATGAAACATTCTATACAGATACTTGGAGGACTTTTGAATTCACATCTTATTTTGAAAGCAATACACAATTGTAATTGGAATCTCTTGGGCACACTAGAAATACACAATTCACAAATAACCAACCTGTCTGCTTTCAGTTTTGCACAATTAGGAAACAAAGCTTTGATTTTCCAAATGAAATGGTAAAACAATAGATGGAATTCTAACTCAGTTCCTGCAATGGCTATGAGGTTAAAAAGCCAAAGGATGAGAGTAATCTTGTAAAATATGGTATAAGAAATGCAGTGTTAAGGCTGAATTATTAATTGAACAAGTCAAGAAGTTATGAGTTAGATATTTTGGGGTAACTTAATTCTCTGCATGTATGGTTTGGTAGCTAGCTCTCATTCTTTTAAGTCAATACTGAACCAATGAGCAATGTCTAACCATAGTATTGGGGGTCACTGAAAGAGGTGAGAAAATAAGAAACTGAAGAGGCAAAATCAGTAGTCTTGGAGCCACAACAGAGGTAGGGCCCTCAGATGGAAAAGCTAAAAACTTACTAAACCCTCTAGTGTGAGGGGAAAATCCTAAGGCTAAAAACCAAACCCCTGGAATTAGCCATTTATTGTTTTAGTTTAGAGTTCTTTGCCAGATGCTGCTTAAATAATGATTAAATGTGGGTGGGTTTGACAGGTTGGGAGAGGAGAAACATTGATACTGCATAAGTGGTCTTGCAGTGTTCCATTCCTTTCCCACCAATTTGAAAAAAAAGTCTAGCCTGAAAAGGAAGCATTTATTGAAGGCCGACAGACCCTGGTCGGCGGGGGGCAGGATCAAACTGGGGATCTCTGGAGCTCTGTGCATGAGCCTCTACAGCATGAGCTAAAAGCCAACTGGCTGGTAGTTAAGGCTTTAGAGCAGTGGTCCCCAATGTGGTGCTCGCAGGCACCATGGCGCCCGCTGGGGCATCTATATGCTCCCACCTACTGACAAGGGAGCGCCCCGCCGCAGAGGAGCGCGGCCGCCGGACAAGCAGCCGCCGAAATGCCGCCGAGAAGCGGCGACGCGGCATTTCGGCAGTGACGCCTCTTGATGACGCAGCTTCTCAGCGGCTAGTTGTCAGGCGCCCGCCACACTAAAAGATTGAGGACCACTGCTGTAGAGTATGCTCATTTTATCTCTCTCTTTAAGTGGTCTCAGTGCCACTAGATGGGACAGAACACCACACCCAGGAAGTGTGTGGGTTACATTTACATTTTCCTTTATCAAAAAAATTCTTGAATGAGGAAGGGAGAAAAGCCTGGGGTCAGTGAGATGATTCCCCTCAACTCCCAGTTGCCCACCCCACTTTTCTGCCTGGGTAGGTAACTTCTCTTTCTGGAAACTGTTGAATGCTATAATATATAGCATTTACCATATATTGTACTTTATGCTTTTTAAGCACTGTACGAACTAACTCAACAAAAGTTTCCTATAAAGGTAGATAGATATTTTTCCCAATTACAAATAGGGAAACTCAGACACAGTTTAAGTGTCATGCTTCAAGTCATTGGTAGAGCCATGATTAGAAAGAATATAGAAAATCATGTTGCCTGAACAAAGGAGGAAGTTTCTTTGCTCACAGCTCCAAGCCCCTTACAGCCAGCACTTGGCGCAAAAGCACTCTCTAAGCTTTTTCTCTGAGCTACATTACCAGTGTGTCTGTGTCTGGTGCTTCCTTGCTGCGTTCTCTCTCAGCTTCTTTGGCTTTTTCTGCCTTTCTTTCCAAGACAGACAAATTTTCACAGTGAAATCTCTCTGCCCACATGCATGAGCCTTTGTTTTGGGCAGTGTCATATGCCTATTCGCAGTGGAGGCCGCTATTGTTCCACTATGGTATCAGGCATCACAAAGGAGCTTAAGTGTTTCTTACAACTATCTTAAATGAAAGGTGGTGGTTGTGCCCAACCCATAACATAACTGAGAACTGTTTTCTCAAAATGTAGCCAGGACAGTAGTACACTCATTTTTACTTTGGGGTGGGATGGAAGTGGAAAGGCAAGAACTGCTCTGCCAATGACTCTCCTCCCAAATGGACTATCTAGCCTCTAATACTAGTATGCCGTTATTTAAAGCTAATATTCAGAAAGGCCCAGTACACAGGGAGAGCGTTATGCAAGATATTTTAAATGTTTTATTTAATTTCTCCGAAACACACGGGCAAGGACAAGTTTCTACTAGATCTTTTATTACCAAGCAGGTGGGCTCTTTCGTAAGTTCAAAAGGCTGTATGTGCCCTGTGGCTAACAGCAGCAACAGGCCAAACAGGAAAAATAGAAGGAAACTGCCATGTACATTCATTCCCCCACTGCCCTTTGTCACCTTGTCTCCCTTTCTTCCTTGACGTCACTCTTTTTCTAGCCACCTTCCACCTCCACACCTATTAGCTTGTTGCATTTCTGCTTCTGAAAGGGCCACTGAGCATAAGCATACTACCTGGCACCTCCAGTCCCTAGGGCAGGGAGTTTGAAGGATTCCATGGTGCATGTTGGTGCTTCCAACTGAGCTGCTGTTTCTGAGATTGAACCACGACAGGTAGGGTTAGATTCAGCTTTTAGATCTGGTGCTCTAGGTCAGTGTTTCTCAACCTGGGGGTTGGGTTTATGGGGGTTGCAAGTGCAGGGCCGGTGTTAGGGGGAAGCAAGCAGGGCAATTGCCCAGGACCCCATGGCACAGGGGGCCCTGCAAAGCTAAGTTACATGCTTTAGCCATGCTGCCTGGGGCTGACGCCAAAGCCCAAGTCCTGCTGCCTGGGGCTGAAGCTGAAGCCCAAGCCCAAGTCCCACTGCCCGGGGCTGAAGCATGTAACTTAGCTTTGTGGGGCCCCCTGTGGCATGGGGCCCTGGGCAATTGCCCTGCTTGCCACCCCCGAATGCCAGCTCTGAGTAATTTACGTAATGACATTTAAGATGGTGGGAGGGGGCGAGGCACACTTTTTTCAAGTCTTAGTGGGGAAGGGAGGGGAGGAGATCACAATTTTTTTTTTTTTTTTAATCCAAAGGCGGTCGCCAGCACAAAAAGGTTGAGAAACACTGCTTTGTTACCAAACCACTTAGTCATAAGACTCTCCTGCCCTGTCTTATTTTTAGTGCTAAAGTCAATCCTCCTACATTTCGGAATACTTGTCCTTATTAAAATAATGGTCTCCTCTTTGTTCCTAAAAGTTATCTTGTCCGATGCAAAACAAATGACTTGCCCACCCACAGAATTGTCTAGTTTTATTGATTATTGAATTTTGTGAGCATTGCAGCATCTGTTATGGATATGTATAGTTGGAGTTCTGTGCTTACTGAACAAAGATAATATAGGGCAGGGGTAGGCAAGTGTGCTGAGTCTTCATTTATTCACTCTAAGGTTTCGCGTGCCAGTAATACATTTTAATGTTTTTAGAAGGTCTCTTTCTATAAGTCTATTATATATAACTAAACTATTGTTGTATGTAAAGTACATAAGGTTTTAAAATTAAATTAAAATGCAAATCCCCCCCGGACCGGTGGCCAGGACCCGGGCAGTGTGAGTGCCACTGAAAATCAGCTCGCATGCCACCTTTGGCACACGTGCCATAGGTTGCCTATGCCTGATATAAGGGTTGCATCAGCAAAATCAATGCCAAATGTCCCTCCTAGAATTTCGGAAACTAGGAATAAATTACCGGTTGGAGGTGGACGGTGATAGCAGACGCTGCACCAAATACTTTCTCCCATGTTTTATTGTCTTCCCAAAGGTGTAGATCCTTAGAGTTACAGTCCTTTTGCATTTGTGCTATCAGATTTCCTAAAGCAGTGTGATTTAGGTAAAAAGGGGAGACTTTTTAAAACAAAACACAAATTCTTCCTGTACCTCTTCTTGAAAAAGATGGAGTTGAGGTGATTTAATGAGCATAAACATACACACCAGTATTGTATTGTGAAAAACCAAGATGTGCACACAATCCTTGCAACATTATGGTAAATCTTGTTCTATTTCCTCACCACACCACCTATTTTTGCCCTTTGTTTGAGGTTATTATTTGTTGCTTCATGTTTGCAGCTAGAAGCCTAAAAGTGGTGTGTGTGTGTGTGTGTGTGACATGCATGCTTTTCACATCATGAAATACGAGCAAATGTAACAATGAGGAGCAGCAGAATGTCCCTAAAAGTAGGGGGGGCCAACAGTGCCTGAACCATAGTCCTGTCCTTTCTCCCTGAGGCTGCACCCTCTCGCTGCCCCTTCCCCTGAGGCCCCACTCCCATGCCACCTCTTCCCCTCCCAAGACCCCGCCTCCCCCTCCAGCCTCTCCCCTGCATCGCTCGCCCTTGTGGCTGGTAAAAAGTGAGGGGGCCATTGCCCTCTGATGTTCCCCTGTTCCACTGCCCCTGGTTCCAATATATTAGGTCAGTATGTCAGATTGTTAAATTGTATTTTGATTGTCATAATTAGGAGGTGAGAAATAATTTAGTTTATCATGGGACTTGTAGCAGAGCTGCCTACTTGGTCTGAGCCACTTAGCTGACTTTATAATCACTTGGGCCCAGATTCTCAAAGGTATTTAGGTTCCTGACTACCACTGAATTGAATGCAAGTTAGGAGCCTAAATATCTCTGAGGATCTTGGCCCTTCTCCCTTCCCAGCTTGGTCTAATCATTGAACTGGGCTGGCTGGCCCTAGCCCTCGTCTCCACCTTCTTACAGGATGGCAGGTATCCTGTATCTTCATGTGCTTCTAAAACAGTCTTAGAGTTTCTTTTCTGGAGAACTGTGCCTATGCTAATCCAGCATGTAACATTGTGCAGGGGCAGTAGCAGGATGTAAGTGCAATCTTTTGCTCCTGGAAGGATTTTGAAATGGGAGATAATTTTTAAAGATATTTAAATGAATATATTGGGACACACACTTGTTGTGTAGTTGTTTAGGGGGAAGTAGGACAGTAAGGTTGCCAGGCATCTCATTTTCGGGCCGCAGCCAATGGGAGCTGCTGCAGCGGTGCCTGCGGGTGCAGGCAGCACGCACCGCGCAGAGCTGCCTGGTCACCCCTGCACCTAGGAGCTGGACATGCCGGCCGCGTCCAGGAGCCACGCAGATCCAAGCCAGGCAGGGAGCCTGCCTTAGCCCTGCTGCGCTGCCAACCAGGATCTGCCTGAGGTAAGCGCCACGCAGCCCACGCTCCCTCCCACACCCCAGCCCCCTGCCCCAGGTTGGAACCCCCTCCCGCACCCTAACTCCCTCCCAGAGCCCGCATCCCAAACCCTTGCCCCAGCCCTGAGCCCCCTCCCGCACTCAAACTCCTTCCCAGAGCCTGCACCCTGCCCTAGGGTGGATTTGATTGAAATCAAATTGATTTAAAAAAAATCACTAGTCAGGAAGACTTGATTTAATCATTGATTTCTAATTAAAAATGCATTCTTGTTGGTTGTTATAACCTTAATACATATTCTTCACAACTCAGAGATAGATGTAGGTTTCATTTTAAGAAGGTACACACTATATATTTTTAAAGTGATTTATTTTGAAAACTTTTCAGATTAGTTTTACAGCTGTATCAGAAAATGAATGATTGTTTGGTTATTTCATTTACCAAAGGTAATTGAAGCAGATATTTATGAAGTCATTGGGAGGTGAACTATCTCCAGTTCAACAGGTTAATCATTACTATTTGGAGGATTTTCTTGCCATGCTGTATTAGGAGGAGAACATCACCAGGCAGACATTTAAATTGTTTTATTTAACTAAAACAACAACGTTATGTATTCTGGATTTTTTTCTTCAACAGCAAACATATTTTAGCAAAACAAGCATATGAATTTTTGAATTTAGTTAAACATTCAAGTTTTTTAAAATCAGGTTTGTTTTTGTTAAAATTGTTTTTAACTAAAATAGTTAAAGGAAATATTTAAAAAAACAAACAAATTAAATCGACTATGTCAGCCAGGTCAACATGAGAAACTTAAAATATTGGCTTCTGCAGCTAACTCAGTTAGGGTGACCAGATGTCCCGATTTTATAGGGATAGACCCGATTTTGGGGTCTTTTTCTTATATAGGCTCCTATTACTCCCCGTCATGATTTTTCACATTTGCTGTCTGGTCACCCTAAAGTCAGTCGTCTTCACCTTCATTTTCCTGTTTGTTCATAATCTGGGAAAGAAAAACAAGGTTTCCTGATTTTTCAGGTCCCAAACGACTTCTCAATTTGGAATGAATTAGTCCAAAGGAAGAAAATACTCTTTCTACACCGGCAGAAGAAGTTACTGCTGTTAAAAGTGAGATTATCACTTCAACAGTCTCTGAATCCAAGTGCTTAAGTGACTTCCACCAGTTCACTGGTGTGACTTTCTTTAAAACATCATCAGCAAACATATATTTCTTGAATGGTTCTTATTCCCAAACTGGGTCTCTTTTACAGCCTGCTGCCATTATAGGTTTTCCCTTCTAGTGAGAGAATGGGATGGTGGATCTCAAATCAATGAAGGCTGCACTCAGAAAGCCCTCAAGACTTCTTGAATATGCTGCTCAAACAGTTTCACTTTTGTTTCTACTGCCTGTCCCTCCCTTCTCACATTAATCTCCAGACTTTTTCTCCTTGTCCAGATCTATTCCGCCTCCAACTATCTTCTATTCATTGAACTTTTTGAAACTTTGCACTTTTAGAGAGAGGTAAGGGATTGACTCTGTGTACACAAATTTGCAGAGGGACAGAGGTATTATTTCTCACCTCTCTATATTATTTATTTATTTAAAAACATTTTTGCTGTTAACAAGCATGTTATCTCTGGAGACACAAATCCACAGTTTCAGAACTGCAAAACTAGGCATCCCTGATAGTATCTTCTAGACTCAGTCCCATTGAGTAGATAGAAAGAGTAACCTAAATAATCTATACAGAAGCCCCTGGAACCCCATAAAATTGGGTCCCTAATCCACGAACTATTGGAATTCATTTACAAAACTTTTCTTAAACATTACATGAATATATTGTCTCATACTATAGAGTTAGAATTTATAATCCCTATTCCATGATGAGATATCTTTGAGCCATAATGTATCTTAATTAAAACTGTCTTTAGATAGGTTTTTTCCTCAAATAGCATTTTATCAAAAAAATCCAATTTAAATTTAAAAAAATCTGATTTTTTTTAAATCATTGATTTTTATCAACCCTTCCCTGCCCCCCCTTCAGCATCCCAACCTCCTGCCCCAGCTCTGAGCCCCCTCCTGCACCTGAAACCCTTCATCCTGGCCTCACCCCAGATCCCGCACCCCCATCCAGATCCTGCACCCCCTCACGTACCCCTGCCCCAGCCCTGAGCCCGCTCTCGCACTCTGAACCCCTCAACTCCAGCTTGGAGCCTCCTCCTGCACTCCAAACCCCT
The DNA here is from genome assembly GCF_028017835.1 of Emys orbicularis. Classification (NCBI taxonomy): domain Eukaryota; kingdom Metazoa; phylum Chordata; order Testudines; family Emydidae; genus Emys; species Emys orbicularis. Next base: position 88,217,378 of record NC_088687.1, on the reverse strand, counting down.
CATCCTTGGCCCCACCCCACAGCCTGCACCCCCAGCCAGAGCCCTTCCCGCAGGGGTGGGGCCACAGGGCAGGGCAAGCATGTTCGGTTTTGTGCGATTAGAAAGTTGGCAACGCTATTGGACAATAAGAGGAATTTCACCCACATACAGCATTCACAGTTACCCAGTTACATTATGGGATTTTTTGTTTGTTTGTTTTATTTTGGTCAGCATTATATTTTCCAGAGACTCACTGGAGGGAGAGGAGATGAAGTTAAGAAAAAAAGGGCAGCTGTATAAAATTTTCAGTAAAAAGGAGCCACCAGATGAAATAGCAATGTGAATAATCAATAAAGATAAAGTCTCTGGTTGGTTAGAAACTATAAACATTTGCAGTTATAAAAATTAGCTGCTGGATAGAAAACCTAGAGAAGTTACTGAGGAGTACAGAGTGTGCAGTATTCCCTAAATCAGACAAAACTCTTCTTGAATGTAAAGTTCATGAAAATCAAGTTTGTTTTATCTCAAAACAAAAAGTGTGACGAGGAAGAAAGATTTCCCTAACTTTTTAGGTATAAATTTCTCTTACTAATCTGCCTAAAACTGTAGTTTTGAGGGTTGGTTTTTTTTCTGGGTAACCCTGTACTCAGAGTCCCTTGAAATTTAATCTCTCTCATTCTAGCAGCCTGAGCTTAATATCTGATTTTGCTCCCATTGGTGACTTGACGCAGTACAATTATTTGGAATAGAGAATGAAGTCTCTCTTCATGAAGTTTGTAGGACTATCCCTAATGAGATAAGCAGATGACTAGCTATTCCTTCATAATCTGATAGTCCTCTCTTTCTTAATTCTGTTTTTTCCCCCAACATATAGGGATAAATTCAGCTCATGGTATCACCAGTGTAAGTTTGGAGTTACTCTATTTGTTGTCCATGGAAATACTCTACATTTATGCTGATGTAGTTGGGCAGAACAGACTATGCGAGATATGTCCTGAGCATTTGGTTAGTGAAAACAATGTTGAGAAAGTGGCCTGCAGTAGTGAAGCGCTATTCCTAATATCTATGACCTTCTTTATCAACTACTTGAACTCTGTCTTCTTCTTGTCAAGAACAAAATGGGTTCTTGCACGCTGTCCATCCTTAGCTGATGAAAGCTAAAATTAATATCCTTATTTTTTTCAATACCCAAATGCTTGAAAATAAACTGAGTTGAGGTGACGTTTCTGTTTGGTGCCCTAACCCTTTCACAGTACTGAGGGGAGCATAAGTACAATAATTTATGTTAATAGAAGCCATTGAGGCTGTAAAGAAGAGAAGGATGGCCACATGCCATGCTCTCAACAGTTCTATGCTAACACCACATGATCTGGGAAATGTAATCTGAGAAAGGGATACAACATGTAGAGAGGGATTGGGGAGCAGCCACCATATGTGACATGGTCCCTCAGAAAAGGGGTTTAACGTACACAGTGGTTTTCCATATTAACTAATGGTGAAGCTTTCTGCATTAGTTCCTCTCTATAATCTAAACATATCAGAGGAGAGGGACATTGCAAACAGTGCTTAAGGAACTGAGGGTAGCATGGTATATGAGCAGTCCAAGCTAGGAATATTGGTGGGAGTGAGTGTCAGAGCTGTGTGTAGGGGCTTCTGAAAGGATGAGGTATCCTAAGAGCTGTGGTTTTTGGCCCACATTTTTGCCTGGATTCTTGGGCTGCATGTGATTAGCAGGGCGTGAGCTCTACCAGTTCCCCAGCCTTACAGATTCCTCCCCAGAGAAGGGGGCATGTGCAGGATTTGCACAAAAACTAAACCTGCAGGCTAACTAAACCTTTCAAGCAAGGCTCATTTACGTGTTTTCAAGACATCAGAAAGAGAAGCATATTTTGTAGTCTTTTGGTTTTATTTTTGACCACTTGTTTATTGAAATTCCTTTAACCATGACTGGTATATAATAAATAGGAGTAGAGATCTCGATCTCTCTCTTCCTCCTCCTCCTCTCCTGCCCCCACAATCCAAGCAGCAGTAAAATGTATCAAATATTTCTGCAAACACAGTACTCTTTATAAAATATATGCGTTCCCTTAATGGAAAGTGTTGTCTTCCTAATTTATGTTCTTTGAATTTCATTATCAAGTGGATTCTTTAAAGAACTATCTGTTTATATTTGTAATACAGTACGTCATATTGCACACAGCAGTGTGTGAACAGAAGGATATGCCAACCAGTACAAAAACAACAATTAAAATACTGGTTTCAGAGTAGCAGCCGTGTTAGTCTGTATCCGCAAAAAGAACAGGAGTACTTGTGGCACCTTAGAGACAAACAAATTTATTTGAGCATAAGCTTTTGTGGGCTATAGCCCACTTCATTGTCATTTTTTTTAGGCCGTCAGTTAAATGAAGGCATATGTATGTCCACGCACTCTAAAGCAGGGGTGGGCAAACTACGGGCTGCATCCGGCCCATCAGCCGTTTTAATCTGGCCCTCGAGCTCCTGCTGGGGAGCGGGATCTAGGGCTTGCCCCTGCTCCGGCGCTCCAGCCGGGGAGCAGGGTTGGGGGCCGCTCTGCACGGCTCCTGGAAGAAGCGGCTTGTCCCCCCTCCGCCTCCTTTGCATGCTGCCCCCACCCCAAGTGCTGCCCCCGCAGCTCCCATTGGCCGGGAATTGCAGCCAATGGGAGCTGAGAGGTCAGCGCCTGCGGACAGGGCAGCACGCAGCAGAGCCACCTGGCCGCGCCTCTGAGCCACCTGGCTGCACCTCCACATAGGAGCCGCTTGAGGTAAACGCTGCCCGAAGCCTGCACCCCGAGCCACCCCCCCATGCCCCGAACCCCCTGTCCCAGCCCTGATCCCCCTCCTGCCCTCTGAACCCCTCAGTCCCAGCCTGGAGCACCCTCCTGCATCCCAAACCCCTCATCCCCAGCCCCACTTCAGAGCCAGCACACCCAGCTGGAGCCCCCACCCCCCCCGCCTCAGCCCGGAACCCCCTCCCACACCCTGAACTGCTTTTTTCTGGCCCCACCCCGGAGCCTGCACCTGCAGCTAGAGCACTCACCCCCTCCCACCTCCAATTTTGTGAACATTCATGGCCCGCCATACAATTTCCATACCCAGATGTGGCCCTCGGGCCAAAAAGTTTTCCCACCCCTGCTCTAAAGGTTTAATAGTCACTTTCCACTGAGCACTCCTCCTTTCAGCCAGTGCAGGAATTATACTCTTTAGATGCCGTCTAATCTTGGAGTTGGAAGGAAAGAATGAAGGATATGGTAATAAAGACAGCACTGGGACTTTCCTGGTCAGTTGCTTTCTGAGTGGCTGAAAAACTGGAAACTTGAACTTGGTATTTTAGAAATTCATAATGAGACCAGGCTTTTCTTATCAGTCTAACATTGTGGGCCTCCTGGACAAACCTGTTATCCTTTTTTCTCTTTTATTTTTCCATATCTGTTTTGATTTTAGCGATTTGTTTTCTCTATAGTTCTGTTATTACAACATAGCTGTCAGATGTGATCTCCCAGTTACCTTTTTGTTTGCTGCTTTTTTCTCCATCCCTCCTTTTCCTCCTCCCATACTACCCCCCTCCCCTCACTGGATAAATATGAATTTACTCCATTTTCATGGTGATCACATTAATTGTTGCAGATCATCAAGGATCTTGGGCCATTAATTTGCATCCTCTGGAGATTAAAAAAAAAAGTGTTCGTGTGCTGTTTGGGAAGCCCTTCCTTTCACTCACCTATCCACTGAAATTACAGCTTTAACATGGCAGTCACGTTTCAAACTGAGCAATTCGCTGCTTGTTGCAGTTTTCTTGAATATTAGGTGTTTTGACCGGATTGGGTAAGATTTGCTATTATGGATGGATACAGTGGTGCAAATTGAAAAGGTAGCATTTATCTTATCGTGATAAAATCCTTGTCTGATACTGCATAATAGAAAAATAAAGGTACAGATTGTGAGAAAATAAGTACTGTATTGTGCTTTTGCTAAAGGAGGGAATATATGTAAACTGATTTCAACAACTGTACTTTCGTGGGACATGACTCCTGAGTATCCATTCCAGAAATTGTTGCAGTGCCGCAAGGCAGTGCTGGTCAATTAGAAATATCTTTGTCAGACCATCTTAACTTAATAAATACACATATCCCATTAATAAGGCAATTGTTTAGGGAATTTAGCTTTCAACATAAAAATGAACTTGTTAAATCTAAGTTTCTATTTAAAGATCTTGGGATTTTTACCTCTAAAAACCGCTGTAAATGTACAGTGTTCTTTAAAGCCCTTTGTGGTATTTGATTAAATCCGTCAGATTCAATAGTTGTCTAAGCAAGTAATTTCAGCTTGGTTTAAAGTGAGATTTTTATCTGTTTGACTATTTTTCTATCCTGTCCAGTAACAGATGGTTTGCACTTAGTTCAGTGAACCAAGTGAAAGAAGACCAGAACTTGCAGCAAATTACTGTTGATACTGCATTTTTATCCACACTCAGTGGGTTAAATGAACTTTCTGAATATTTAACTGAATGTTTACACTAACCCACTGTTACTGACTAAATATATATACAAGGTTCATTATGTGAAAAAGGTAGCGTTTTCCCTTTTGTGTGTGTATGTATGGTGTATATTGTCCTTTTAATGAAGCACATTTGGGGAGCTTTGCAATGTTAGCTTTCCAATGGAAGAGGAATTGCTATCACAGACTCGGTATTTTCTAGTGTAACTTATCTACAAATTGTGCACAAATCCCACTTGCTTCAATTTGAGCTGCTCAAAATTGCACATAGTTCCATTGGCAGAAAATCCAACTGTCTGAGACATCTGTGTACAGCTGTGTATCACAAAATCAGCTCCATTTCTCTCTGCTTCTTGGTCTCTCCTTGCTTTTAGCCCATTATCTGTTTCTCTCTCCTGTCTGTGCATTGCCCTTTTCACCTGAGAAATCCCTTAACCCCAAGTCACTAACCATTGGCCACATGGAGCACTTTGTTCCCAAAATAGGTGGGCCTGAGCATTTACCCACTTTTGTTCAGCTGTTCTGAAACACAAAGGAACATCAGACAGGTAACCTGACGGGAAATGTCTGTACCTACTGCGGGCAGATCTATGGTTCCAGGACTGGACTTCTGAGTCATCTCAGGACCCATATGTAAATCTGTGGTAGAGATCATCCTTGAATCAAGGGATGGCCAATGTTGATGACTAAATATCCTTTGGAACTGGCTTTTTGCTAGTCCCTATTCAGAGAAAAAGAATGTTTAGTCCCCACAATCCCATTTACCAAGTGTGGTTGCTGGAGCCAGCCTTTATGGGCTCATTAAGAACCCTCTAAGCGTAACCATTTTTTATGGAGAGTTTCATATTGAGTTTTTATATCAGTAGATCGTAGCATGCATTTAATTAGCACCTTTGCCATAACTATACCATTGTATTGCCACATGCACTACACACTGAGGCCTGAGCTACACTGGGGGGTGGGGGGTTCGAACTAAGATACGCAACTTCAGCTACACGAATAATCTTAGTTTGACATACCTGGCCGTCCTCACGGCGGTGAGTTGACTGCCGTGGCTCCCCCGTCAACTCCACTTACTCCTCCTGCCGAGGTGGAGTACAGGCTTTGATTCGGGGATCGATTTATCGCGTCTAGATGATCCCCGATATGTCGAACACTACCCGCTGATCTGGCAGGTAGTATAGATGTACCCTTAGCCTGATTTTGATCACCTGGTGTAAATCAGGAATAATTCTGAGATGCCAGGTGAGTTACTAGAGTTCAGAACAAGGCACACAATAGTTAAGCTTTGTCTACACTATACAGCTGTCTTTGGGGAGGGTGTGTGGGGGAGGTGTTTAAGCACCTGTGAATGACAAAAGTTTTCACTCAATTGCCAGTGTAGACAAAGCCTTAGTTTTTACAAGGATCTATCTTATCTTTGCCACCAGTAATATATAATGTTCTGATAGAACAAACATTTCAGTGTAAAATCTTAGGGCTAGTCTACACTGGCAATGCTAAATCACTGCTGTGGCAGCGCTTTAACATGCCTTGTGTGGTCGCGGCACAGCACTAGGAGAGAGCTCTCCCAGCGCTCTAAAAACACCACCTCCATGAGGGGTGTAGCTCCCAGCGCTGAGAGTGCGGCTCCCAGCACTGGGGCACTGTTTACACTGGCACTTTACAGCGCTGCAACTTGATGTTCTCAGGGGTGTGTTTTTTCACCCCCCCTAAGCAAGAAAGTTGCAGCGCTGTTAATTGCCAGTGTAGACAAGCCCTTAGTTTTAAGTAATTTTGGTATGCTGTCAAGACATGTACAAACTTCCTTTTTTGTTCACTGCATGCTACATTCAGGCCTTGGCTACACTTGCAAGTTGGAGCGCATTAAATCAGCCCCGGGTGCCCTAACTCCTGAGGTGTCCACACTGGCAAGGCTGGACCGCCCCTGGTAATCCACCTCCACGAGAAGCATATAGCTTGCTGTACCCCGGCTGGAGCGCCGCGGCGCCAGTATGGACGCCCTGGTCTATTAATGCACTCTGATCGGCCTCCAGAAGTGTCCCACAATGCCTGTTCTAGCTACTCTGGTCATCACTTTGAACTCTACTGCCCTGCCCTCAGGCGACCAACCGTCAGACCCGCCCTTTAAATTCTCTGGGAATTTTGAAATTTCCCTTCCTGTTTGCTCAGCCAGGTGTGGAGTTTCTTATCGCCACCAGCTGCCTCCAACACCTGTACCTTCATCACCCAGCCCTGCAAACTATGACCCTTACCCACTGCACTCAACCCCCATCACCATGCATTTTAGCCAGCCTGAAGTGCAGCACTCATTGGATGGCACTCCCAACAGGAAGGCTGAATATGATAAGAGGACATATGCAAATTTATGATTGCCCCGTTCCCCACCCCGCCCCCTTCCCTTCTCCCATACAGCACAGATGTGTCATGCCCTTTCTGTTTCCCCAGCAGTTGTGTTTCTTTTCAATAAATGAATTTTTTGGCTTTGAAAACATTCTTTATTGCATTAAGTAAAAGATACCGTAGCCCAGGAAAGCAACAGGCACTGTAACTCAGTGCATCATATGTAGCAAACACAGATGCCTACTAGCATTGAAACCACTGCACTTCACTCCCGTGCAGGGCACCAAACATTACTGGTGGCTTTCAGCAGCGAATTGCTCCCTCGAGGCATCCCTAATCCTTGCAGCTCTGCGCTGGGCCCCTCTAATAGCCCTGGTCTCTGGCTGTTCAAATTCAGCCTCCAGGTGTTGAACCTCCGTGGTCCATGCCTGAGTGAAGCTTTCACCCTTCCCTTCACAAATGTTATGGAGGGTACAGCACGCGGCTATAACCATGGGGATGTTGTCATCGGCCAGGTCCAGCTTCCCATACATAGAGCGCCAGCGGCCCTTTAAATGGCCAAAAGCACACTCAACAGTCATTCTGCACCGACTCAGTGTGTTGAACTGCTCCTTGCTGCTGTCAAGGCTCCCTGTGTAGGGTTTCATGAGCCACGGCATTAAAGGGTAAGCAGGGTCTCCAAGGATCACAATGGGCATTTCGACTTCCCCTCTGGTGATCTGGTCTGGGAAGAAAGTCCCAGCTTGCAGCTTCCTGAACAGACCAGTGTTCTGAAAGATGCGTGTGTCATGCACCTTTCCAGATCAGTCTGCGTTAATGTCCATGAACGCCCACGGTGATCCACAAGCGCCTGGAGAACCATCGAGAAATACCCCTTCTGATTTATGTACTTGGAGGCTAGGTGGTCTGGTGCCAGAATTGGAATATGCGTCCCATCTATTGTCCCTCCGCAGTTAGGGAAACCCATTTGTGAAAAGCCAGCTACAATGTCTTGTACGTTGCCCAGGGTCACGGTTCTTCTGAGTAGGATGCAAGTAATGGCCCTGCAAACTTGCATCAACACAATTCCAACGGTCGACTTTCCCACTCCAAACTGGTTAGCAACCGATCGGTAGCTGTCTGGAGTTGCCAGCTTCCAGATTGCAATAGCCACCTGCTTCTCCACCGGCAAGGCAGCTCTCAATCTCGTGTCCTTGCGCCGCAGGGTGGGGGTGAGCTCTGCACACAGTCCCATGAAAGTGGCTTTCCTCATCCGAAAGTTCTGCAGGCACTGCTCATCGTCCCAGACTTGCATGACGATGTGATCCCACCACTCAGTGCTTGTTTCCCGAGCCCAAAAGCAGCATTCCACGGTGCTGAGCATGTCTGTGAATGCCACAAGCAATCTTGTGTCGTATGCGTTATGCAAGTTGACATCGTTGTCGGACTCCTCACTGTCACTTTGTAGCTTAAAGGAGTAACTCGACTGCAATTCGTGACATGCTGGTGAGACCCATCAGCATATTCCTCACAAGTTCAGGATCCATTCCCACAGACCGAAAGGGAAGACAGAGCGCTCAGTACAAAAACCGTTGAAAGATGGTGCCAAATGTGGACGGAAGCGCAGGGATTGCTGGGATGCGAAGCGATGCATCATGGGGCATTGGGACAGTACCCATGATGCCCTGCACTTCCCTCCCCCTTCCCACAAGCCACAGCACCAGAATGGGAAGAGGTGCTCTGTGGAATAGCTGCCCATAATGCACCGCTCCCAATGCTGCTGCAAGTGCTGCAAATGTGGCCACGCCACTGCACTTGCAGCTGACAGTGTGAACACACAGCAGCGCTTTCCCTGCTGCGGTCTCCGAGGGCTGGTTTAACTCATGGCACTCTACATCTGTAAGTTTAGCCATGCCCTTAGCCTTTCTTTCTTAACTCAAAAAATAAAGAGTCAGAGAGAAAAAGTCAATCAAATGTAAGTGAACAATGGAAATATCCTTACCCTACTCAAGTGTAAATGAAGTTGCCAGGCATTCAATACAGTTAAAGTGGAGTGAAACTGTAAGGTAGCTATTGCTGCTAATAAGTTCAAATATTAGTTAAATTATTTTGAAGAGCTAATTTTCCAAATACAGTTCAGTTTTCAGACAGCTGGAATAGGCTAAATAGGTTCAAGTTTTCTTTCTAAAGGCGACAATGACAAATCTTAATGTCTGGATTCAACAGAGCTAGTCCTTCAATAGTTCATTATAAATAATTTGAGCAAGGAGTATCTAATATAACCTTCTCTACCTGCATAGGTTTTTTATCTCTAAAATAACATGTGTTTTCTTTCAAACAGTTTTGAAAATGCTGGCAGATTAGTTAGTGTTTACTCTAGTAGTTTTGGTGGCTGGCATGTATGCTGGGAAGTTAAATCAGTCCTCAGTCACTGTTTATAATTGTTTTTAATATACTGAAAAAATAAATATTGACATGTTGTGTAAGCAAGTCTCTTTAAACTCAGAGCATATTGCTTGCTTCAGGCATGTGTGAAATGTAATGCAATGTATATATATTGTATACAGCATTGTTATTTAAAGGCTGAAGTGCAAATTTCCAAATATATATCCAATACTTTCAAAAATAGGTGCCTAAAGTTAGATGTCTAAATCAAAGTGGTCCCATGAAATTAAGGGAAGCTGAGAGTGCTCATAACCTTTGATAAAGAGGCATTTTTATTTAGATGCCTTTCCTGAAACTAGGTGTCTAGCTTTAGGCATCTATGTTTGAGAATTTTGGTCTCAAATATTAAAAATTTTCTGATTTTGTACTTAGCCTCTGATAAGCACACTCCTATCAGAATGCCTTTAAATCAGCCAATTGTACCTATTATTAAAACATATGAAATAGTGGTATTTTGTATAACTACGGTTGCACCACCTTGAAGCTGGTGGCTGCCTTCCACTCAGTCTAAACAAGAGAACAATTAAATGTTGCATTGTTTAGTGATAGCTGAAACAATGGAAAACCACCAACCAAGGACTAGAATGATTCATACAAACCTGGGCAGTGGTCATGTGGCCCAAAAGTTTTCCTGGGGCTCTGATGATAAATTGCAGGGACAGGGCACAGGGATTATTGATTGAATTGCAGCTGTGAAGCTGTGTGTTTGGCAGAGAAGGAGCAAAAAATACCACAAAAGCACAAAAATAAGGCATCAAGGAAGCCCCAGAGAAACACTTAGGCCTTGTCTACACTGCCACCCTCCTGAATGCTGCAAGTTTCAGCACTGTAAAGTGGTAGTGTAGACTGTGTTCCCAGCACTGGTAGCTACTCAGCTCGTGGGGGTGGTTTTTTTACAATGTTGGGAAAGCTCTCCCCCAGTGCTGGTGCCGCGACTACACTGCCACATTAAAGTGCTGAAATGAATGAGAATGAATGAAATTATTCTTCCGAATTGACTCTGAACATTCAGCTGATGAATCTGAAAGGTGTTTGGGAGCTCTGACAAACTTGAAAGCATGAAGAAATTTTTTTAAAGATCTGAATTTGCTAGGTATTAAATGTAGGACACAGCCTTTTTATGAGTAATCTACAGACTTTAAGAAGCAAAGCCTAGCCTATCTATGCAGGTAGAGAAGGTTATATAGGATTCTGCTTGCTCAAATTATTTTCAATGGACTATTGAAGGACTAGCTCTGTTGAATCTAGACATTAGGGGTTGGTTCATGCAAGTATGCAGGGCTATTATTCACATCCTGCTACAAAGGACTGTGACTCTTGGAAACGTATGTGAAATAGTGGATGGCTTTGAAGCAATGGGATTCCCTAACTGCAGTGGGGTGATAAGTGGCATGCATATCGCAATTTTGGCCCCGGATCGTCTTGTGATGGAGTTCATCAATAGAAAGGGGTACTTTTCTATGGTATTGCAGGTGCTTGGGGATCACCGGGGTTGTTTCACTGATATCAATGTGGGGTGGTCAGGGAATCAGAAGATTAGGGTTGGAAGAGACCTCAGGAGGTCATCCAGTCCAACAGGCCTGCTCAAAGCAGGACCAACCCCAACTAAATCATTCCAGCCAGGGCTTTGTCAAGCCAGGCCTTAAAAACCTCTAAGGATGGAGATTCCACCACCTCTCTAGGTAACCCATTCCAGTGCTTCACCACCTTCCTAGTGAAATAGTTTTTTCTAATATCCAACCTAAACCTCCCCCACTGCACCTTGAGACCTATTGCTCCTTGTTCTGTCATCTGTCACTACTGAGAACAGCTTAGCTCAGTGTTCTTCACTGAAAGGCCCGCGAGCCAGTGGCGGCTCCCATGGACTCTAAATGTGGCTCCCTGTCGATCGTGCTCTCCGGTGGCACAGTGGGGCTGCAGCTAAGGCAGGCTCCCTGCCTACCCTGGCCCCATGCCACTCCCAGAAGCGGCCAGCACAGCCCCAGAGGATAACGGGGGGAGCAGAGGTCTCCGCGCGCTGCCCCTTTCTGCAGGCACTGCCCCCACCACTCCCATTGGCCGGGAACTGTGGCCAATGGGAGTTGCGGGGGAAGTGCCTGCAGAGAGGAGCAGCGCGTAGAGCCACGTGCCCGCGCCAGGGGCGCATTGGCCCCTTCCAGGACCGGCGTGGGACTGGGGCCACCCAAAATAAGTGCTACCCCCTTCAATGGGCAGGTTCTGAATAGCTCTTCCACCACCCAACATGCAGCCTCCTGGAACCAGCCCCCAATACCCCCTCTTGCACCACAAGCCCCAGCCCTGAGCCCCCTCCTGGAGCCAGCACCCTATACCCCTCCTGCACCTGAACACTCTGCCCCAGCCTGGAGTCCCCTCCTGCACCTAAACTCCCTCCCAGAGTTTGCACCCCTCACCCCTCCTGCACCCCAAGCCCCTGCCCCAGCCCTGAGCCCCCTCCCAGAGCCAGCCCCCCATACACCCTCCTGCACCCCAAGCAATATTACCAATAATGGTAATATTACTATATCAACCAACAAAAAACTCAGTGTTCAACCGTCTGTGTCAAGTTGATGTGGCTCTCACATTGAGGTTTTTTGCCAAAGTGGCCCCCACTTCAAAAATAGTGAAGAGCACTGGCCTAGTGCAATCCTCTTTGGAACCCCCCCTTCAGGTAGTTGAAGGCTGCTATCAAATCCCCCCTCACTCTTCTCTTCTGCACAATAAATAAGCCCAGTTCCCTCAGTCTCTCCTCGTAAATCATGTGCCCCAGTCACCTAATCATTTTCATTGTCCTCCACCGGACTCTCTCCATTTTGTTCACATCCTTTCTGTAATGGGGGGCCCAAAACTGGATTCAATGCTCCAGATGTGGCCTCACCAGTGCTGAATAGAGGGGAATAATCATTTCCCTCAATCTGCTGGCAATGCTCCTACTAATGCAGCCCAATATGCCATTAGCCTTCTTGGCAACAAGAGCACATTGTTGACTCATATCCAGATTTTCATCCACTGTAATCCCCAGGTCCTTTTCTTCAGAACTGCCGCCTAGTCAGTCGGTCCCCAGCCTTTAGCAGTGCATGGGATTCTTCCATTCTAAGTGCAAGACTCTGCACTTGTCCTTGTTGAACCTCATCAGATTTCTTTTGGCCAATCCTCCAATTTGTCTAGGTCCTTCTGGGCCCTATCCCTACCCCTACCCTCCAGTATATCTACCTCTCCCCCCAGTTTAGTGTCATCCACAAACTTGCTGAGAGTGCAGTCCATCCCATCATCAAGATCATTAATGAAAATGTTGAACAAAAACGGCCCCAGGATCAACCCCTGGGGCACTCTGCTTGATACCAGTTGCCAACTAGACATCGAGCTGTTGATCATTACCTGTTAAGCCCAACGATCTAGCCAGCTTTCTATCCACCTTATAGTCCGTTCATCCAATCCATACTACTTTAACTTGCTGGCAAGAATACTGTGGGACACCGTATCAAAAGCTTTGCTAAATTCAAGGTATATCATGTCCACTGCTTTCCCAATATCTACAGAGCCAGTTATCTCATCATAAAAGGCAATCAGGTTGGTCGGGCATGACTTGCCCTTGGTGAATCCATGTTGACTGTTCCTGATCACCTTCCTCTCCTCCATGTGCTTCAAAATGGATTCCCTGAAGACCTGCTCCATGATTTTTCCAGGAACTGAGTTGTGGCTGTAGTTTCCTAGATTCTCCTTCTCTTTTTAAAAGATGGGCAATCACATCAGCCAACTCCCTCAGCACCCTCAGATGCATTCCATCTGGCCCCATGGACTTGTGAATGTCCAGCTTTTCTAAATAGTCCTTAATCTGTTCTTTAACCACTGAGGGCTGCTCACCTCCTCCCCATACTGTGCTGCCTAGTGCATGACACATGCATCTTCAGAAACACCGGCCTGTATAGAAAGCTCCAAGCAGGGACTTTCTAGACCAGAGGGATTTTAATGGAGGATGTTGAAATGCCCATAGTGATCCTGCGAGACCTAGTGTACCCCTTACTCCCATGTCTCATGAAGCCTTACACTGGAAACCTGGACAGCAGCAAGGAGTGCTTCAACAGGCTGAGCAGGTGCAGAATGACAGTTGAATGTGCGTTTGGCAGATTAAAAGCACGCCGGCACTGTCTTTATGGAAGGTTAGACCTAAATCAGGGAAATATTCCCATGGTCATAGTAGCCTGCTGTGCGCTGCATAATATTTGTGAGGCAAAGGGTGAAAAGGTTTCCCCAGGGTGGAGCACGGAGGCGCATTGTCTGGTGGCTTTGAGCAGTCAGATACCAGAGCTATTCAAGGGGCACAACAGAGATTATTTGAATCAGGCATTGAGGCACCATTTTGACAATGAGCACCAGTAATGTGTCTTTCTATAAAGCATTCTGCCATGCTTTGTTAACTTGCTGTCTTGCATGAAAATTTTGATGATTGCTTCCTGACCATGATTTGTAGTCTGCAAATGTGCCAGATGCCACTGTGTATTAATTCCAGCAGCAACCACCATCTGTAGGAGACAAATAAAGATTGATTGTTCAGGGACCAAAGTGGCACACAGGCGAGCTGCACAGGGACCCGTCTGAAGCAGCAATAAACACAAAATGCTTGGTTAAAAGGGAGATAACACTAAAAGGCACTCTCCCGAGAGAGGCTCTCATGGCTGTGTGTTACTCCAGCTATCATTTTGGAAGTTGTTCAAAGGAGTACTGCGACAGGCCGGGAAGATGCAAGGAATGTGTGGGAGGAGTTTGGGGAGGGCATGGCAAGCAGTTCTATATGGGCTGCAGGGAGGGGTGAGCACACGTGTTGTGCCTGCAGCGTGATTAGGGATTTCAGCATCTCCATTTGCGCCTCCATCATTTTTATCATCTGTTCCTGGCCCACTAAAATTCGCTCCTCGCCCTCCTTCTCCTATCTATTTTAAAAAATTTCATTAACTCTCTGTCCATGCCCTGTGTTCTTGTTCTGCGTTGTCAGAGAATTGGAGCACCACCACATGTACTCCTTACTCCGCTTCGGTTGCTTACTTATCATAATAGTAAAATACACCTGTTTCTCATTGACTGTTGGCAAGTGCACAGCTCGGCGGATGCCGTAAACATGGTGAGTTCAGCCAGGGGGTGGAGTGGGCGTTTAAGATGGGGCAAAGGGTCTTGGTGGTTTTTTAAGGGGATCACTGCAAGCAGCTAGGGACAATATTGTAAACTCTGCCAACATTTTCCACAGGCGGGCATCTTTGAAGCTGATATATCACTCCTGAGGGTAAGCCAGGATACAAGGGTGCATCGCCTGAATGCATGCAGCTTCAGACCTGGTCACTGTGCTGCTTGCCTTTGTGCAGCTTTGGTTGCTACACAAGTGATTGCCAATTGGTACAAGAAAGTTTCCTACAACGGGGGAAGGAACAAAGCAGCTCTGCCAAGGAACCTTTGGCACAGGATTGACGAATACTTTCTGGAAAGTTGCCTAGAAATCTCTGGAGGATTCCTGCGAAATCTCGGTGTGCATTAACACACTTCCAACCCATTGTGTAGCTGCACAAGGGAATGTGAAGCAGACGCAAACACAGCTAGTCTTATACATTTCTATCCCTTAATCTAGCATATAACAAAGCAAAGGACAACTCTGCCTCGTGTAACTGAGCAGCATCAACTCTAAATGATCACTTACCAGAGCTCCCCTCTCCTGTTTCGTGCATGCCAGAGAAAGAGTGGTGGGACGGGATTGAAACCTCCAGGGTCGAGAAGAGGTCCTGATTCACCATGGTACCAGACGGCCCTGTTGCCTGTCCCATCTCATCCTCCAACTCCACTTCCTCATCCACCACTTTGTCCTTGGAGTTGAGTCCACTCGCTGCTGTCTCCGTCCCCCCCCTCACCCTTCTCGAAGTATCTACGGGGCTCTTGGCAGTGGAGTCGCCACCAAGGATGGTGTCCAGCTCCTTAAAGAAGTGACAGATCTTCAGCGCAGCACCAGAATGACAGTTTGACTCTCTTGCTTTCTGGTATGCCTGCTTCAGCTGCGTTATCTTCGCACAGCACTGATGCGTGTCCCGTTCATAGCCCTTATCCGACATGCCACAAGAAACCTGACTGTAGGTATCAAAGTTCCTATGGCTGGAGCAGAGCTAGGACTGCACAGCCTCCTCTCCCCAGAAACCCAGCAGATTCAAAAATTCTGGTGTGCTCCAAGTAGGAGAGCATTTGCTGTGTGGAGTCACCATGGTCAGCTGGGAAGATCCGATGTGAGTTCTCCATGCCAAGCAAACAGGAAGTGGAATTTCAGAAATTCCTAGCCCTTTAGAGGGGGAGGGGCAGATGACTGTGTACCTGGGTGCAAGGCAGCAGAGTTTGAACAGCTGACCAGAGCAGTCAGAATGGGCATGGTGGGACACTTCCTGGAGGCAATTTACGGTGACACAATCAAGCATAGTGTCTA
Source organism: Emys orbicularis (assembly GCF_028017835.1). Lineage (NCBI taxonomy): Eukaryota > Metazoa > Chordata > Testudines > Emydidae > Emys > Emys orbicularis. The sequence continues at coordinate 88,201,664 of NC_088687.1, read as the reverse complement.
CACTGACACTTTGTTGATCTAACTTTGCTTCAAAAAGCTCTACACTGCTCGTCGAGGTAGTTTTATTTTGTCGGCAAAGCAGGAGAGTTTTGTTGGAGGGAGGAGCATTGTAGTGTGTACATGAAGTGGGTTAGCGACCCTCTGGGTCAGTGGGAGGCCACTCCACCTCACTACGTCAGGGGGGCGTTGCTCACAGTTGGAGAATTAGTTGAGTCACTCTCGGCCTGTAGCTCTGGTCAACAGTCCGGGTAGAGCGTTAGGTAGTTATGGTCTCTAGCCCGCAATCAGGGCAATGAAGGGTCCATGGCTCAGACCTGTACTCAGGGGTGAGGGGCAGATAAACAGTAAGTCCAGCCCTTAGTCAGGGCAGGGCGATACAGAGTCTGGGTCTTGGGCCTGCACTCAGGGCCGAGCAGCAAACAAATAGTTCAGAGCCCAGGCCCTTAGTCAGGGCAGGCATCAGGTCCTCCGGGCTCAGGCAGGGTTAGAGTACCCAAGCACCCAACCACAGTCTGTGGGGGGCTCAGGGAGGAGGAGAGCATAGTGTCTTCACTCAGCGGACTGTAGGCAGATGTAGGTGGGGTGGCAGGAGGGACACAGGGACGCCCAACTCCACCGCATCCCAGCCCAGGGCCCTAACAGTGGCGGAGGGGCTGCCACTCGGTCAGTGGGGATCCTCCCACAATCGCTAACTTGATCGCAGGCCAGCTCTCAACCAGATAGTTGTCTAGTTCCCCTGGGCTACTTCCTATCTTCCCCCTCCGGGCATACCTGGGTCTCTGAGGGGTCCTCTATGTAGTCTGGGTAGAAGGTCAGCGGCAGTCCCGGCAACTCCTCCTCAGCTTGGTCAGTGTGTGGCTCCGTCAGCGTCGGCGAGTCTTCAGCACCGCAGGGATCCGTGGCAGTATCCCAGTTTGGAAGCGGGCAGGAGGCATCTGGCTCCGTCAGCAGCTGCAGCCCAACTGAGCTCGCAGACCCGGCTTTTGTTCTTCCTGTCCCATCCACTGACTTCTGGTGGGAGAGGTGAGCATGCCTGGCTCCACCCACCAGGGCTCTGTGAGTGGCCCCTTCACCTCTGGGTCAGTGGGAGGCCATTCCGCCTCACTACAGTACACCTCCACTGTAGTACACCTCCACTGTAGTGTCGACAAAAAGCTGTCTTTTGTCGAAAAAACTCTGCTATATGGCAAACTATAATAAACTCATTTGCCTATTTTAACTTTTGAAAAAGCCCTTAATTTTGAAATATTTCAGACTATTCAGTTGTTCTTTATTCTTTGAACTGCAAGTATTAAAGATGAATTTTTTTCCTTTCTGAAGAAATAAATGCTGACTTTCCTTCACCCCTGCAGTTTTGGAGCTCTCGCAGCCTGGGAACAGTATTTAAACGTGGTTCCAGTTAAACCACTTTTGTAACGTAGTTTGGCTTGCCAGAATGAATTGAGGCCAAACTATGTTGGAACTATGTTTTAAAACCTAGTTCTAAGCTAGAATCATTGCTAGAGGACTTGTTTGGTCCCTCCTGCCCTGGACCAGCCAAGTTGTGTTAGAAACTGGGTTTACCTGGAACTGTGTTCAGACTCTCTTCACACGGTTCCTTCTGTTTGCGTTTCAGAGTGAATGGAGTGTTAGCTGGATTTCTATTACTCTGAAAAGTCACTGAAATAATTTACTTTCTAATACATATTATCTAATAATGGGTCATGCTTTCATTTGGTCTAGAAACTGAGCACTTTGGAGCCAAGAACTTTCTGATTTTTTTTTTTTGCCTTGTTAGTTCTTTCAAAAGCATTTAATCAAAAGCTGTCTGTACTTCCCTAGAAACCTTTTGATCCTCTAAAAACACAACAATTTTTATGCTGCATTGGTTTATCTTCTCTTTGCTTTAAAAATACAACTCACAGTTTAAAAGGATGACTGCAGGGTATGATTTTTAACAGTTTGTGTAAAAGTGATTGTGGATCCTTTTCCCACAGTGAAAATGTCTAGACTTCGCTGAACCTTTCTAAAGCTGATATCCAGACAAATTAGTTCCATGAATTTGAACCACCTCAGCCTTAAGAATTATCCAAATAAATTGAATCACCAAGTCACTTTTACTTTTCGCTATAATACAAAGTACTGCTCAGAAGCATCAGCTGTCAGATATGAAAAGAAAATAGCTTGTTAGCAACTGTCCAACTCTCTTTAAAAGGAAGGATTTAAGTTATTTATTGGTATGAGTTCTCTAGGATAGTTCTCAGTGAAACAGGAATTCTGTTGTGTAATAACATGGCCTGTATCTTCATGTTTTATAGCTGAAACCAAATTTAAAGTCCTGTATAGGGGTAATTAACTGCTAAAATCTAGATGTAGAAGAGCAGACTCACCCCTGCGGTGCCTCCTGCTGGTCATCTCTGGGAATTAGCTCATTCCAGCTTCGGAGCGCCCTCTGCAGGCCGGTGATCCACCTGTCCTCTGGCCCCCATGTCCCTCCCTGGACCCCGGTGCCCTTTTATCTGGGGTGCTGCCCCCTGGCAGTACACCCCTTAGTACTAGGGTCTCACCTCCCCAGGGAACCCCCACCCACTTTCCCTACCTCATCTGAGAACAAGGCCACTGCCAGTCACCAACTAGCCCCCACTCCCTGGGGCAGACTGCAGTATAGGCCACTCATCACAGGCAAGGTTGGGTTTGGACCTGCTGCCTTAGCCTACCCCTGGGCTGCCCTCTGCAACCCACAGTATCCCTTAGCCTTCTATTAGGCTGCAGCCTGGGGCTTTCCAGGCTGGAGCTCCCCAGCCTGTCCCCAGCCCTGCTCCACTCAGGGAGTTGTTGTTGTTTCATTTTTTTTGTTTGTTTGTGTTTGTTTGTTTGTTTTCTTTTTCTTCTCTCTCTCTCTCTCTCTCTCTCTCTCTCTCTCTCTCTCTCTCTCTCTCTCTCTCTCGCTGCAACCAGGCCCTTCTCCCTCTGAAGGCAGAGAAAGACTGTTGAGCTGCTGGCTCCCAGCCTTTTTATACAGGCCAGCTGAGGCCTGATTGGGGCGTGGCCCAGCTGCGGCTGCTTCCCCAATCAGCCTTGTAGCTTTTCCTTTGCCCCAGCCCTGCTCCCTGGCTGTTTTAAGCCCTTCAGGGCAGGAGCGGGGGACCACCCTGCTACACTAGACCATTCAGGAATGTAATGGCATTCAGTTACACTTTTAGCAAGGTATTCCATTTATTTTTATGTAGTCTTTCATGAGCAAGTATCATAATCCACTTCCTGATCTTTTATAATATTTACTATTCTAAACTTTTATACTATTTCAGAATGCATGCTAATAGACAGTAAAAGTTTACTGTTCTTTCATATTGAATGTGTCTCATCTGTTTTTCATTGTACATCTAAATATCCTTTCATTACACATACTCTTGCTCATTTGTGCCTTCTTAGAATGACACTTACTAATCTCAGTGCATTTTGAATAATGAAATTCACACTAAACCAGAACGGATGGCCTTTGTCTTTTGAGATAGTCATGACTCGAATGTTCTTCAGTATTTTTCTGAGGAAATATTCTTTGAATAATTTATTTGATTTAGGACTAAGGCTTAGGAAGAGTTAGGCAAACTATTTCCAGCAAATTTATTCAGTTAATAAAAAAAATTATTTATTTCTTTATTCTGTTAGCAAGCTGTCTTCAAAGAGATTACAACTTTTACTTTTGCTAAATGTTTTATATAAACCTGTATTTCAGAACTTTCTGCGAGTACTGCTTTAAGCACTCACTATTCTCACTTCAAGCTCTTTTCATTCTCTTACACATTCTTAGATTTTTGTTGTGAACAAATGCAAAGTGGTGCACATTGTATAAAGGAATGAGACCATCTGGCATATTTCAGTGGAATGTACCCTTTGTAAACCAATGAAGCTTTGTGGCTCTAGCCCTCCCTCCCTTCTCTACAAATTCTGGTCTGTTATCGGAAGTTATGGACATGATAAAACTGGCCAAAGGCATGCTTCTGGTAGTGACTCCGTTCTAATTCAGATAACCAGTTGAATGTGAGGTCTGCCACAGGGGAAGAGTATGTACATGTTAATTGTATGAAGTAAGCACTATGTTAGTTACATTTTTCATGACCTACCCTCCAGCTCCTCCCTACGCAAACACCACAGTCGTGGGTTAAGGAAGGGTAAAGATTTCCTCAGTCTTTTAGGTCTGAAACAGAAGCCTTGGCTCATGATGTTTAATATATTTAATACCGAAGAGTTGCTTGTAGAAGCATTTACAAAGAACACTTAGCTTGTCTGTTCCTGAGCCTGAAAAACATTCCAAGGAGCTTCCCCTGCTGGCAGAGGAGAAACAAGAGTTTTTCATGTGCACCTTGCTGCAGAAATTAAGAGTAAACTATAACTAGATTCAGATATAAAATTTTAAATTGAGGAAATTGTATAGTTTATCTACAAACTGGGAGATTTTTTTGGGGGAAAACTCCTAAGATGGAGAGGATGATAGGTTGTCTTTACCTGTTGAACACTATATGGTATACAGATTCAAAGTTAAAAATGTAGACTGGTCTTTGAAGAAAATCATTCAAACTTGCTTCTACACAGGAGGAATAAGAGGCAAATGAAACCTGTGACAATAAGGCACTCTTAGAGTGGCTGGAGTACATAAAGAAATTTTGGATTTCCAGGTCACCAAATTAGTCTTCAGTTTCCTTTTTCATCTAGAATGGGATTTCTTGAAACGGGTGGGAAGCAATGTGGCTATCCATGTTGTGTAGCCAGAACAACTTCTTATTTTTTAAATTTATTTATTTTTAAGGGCTCTGACTCTTTAGGTTAAGCTTTCAAAGATTTTGCCAAAGGTAATGAGGTTCTTTACTTTTCTCAACAAGCAACCATACTCTGTCCTCTTCACATTCTTCAGTCATTCCTTTTATCCTTCCTACAGGGAGAGAGTGAAGATCACAAGCACAACCTACTTCTAACTAAAAACATTTCTGATTATCCAGGTGGAGCCTCTAAGCACTGCAAGCACAGGCCAGCTGACTCGGACTTATGTGGCTTGGCCTGCAGGGCTGTTTAATTACAGTGTAGACATTTAGGCTCGGGCTGAAGCCTGGACTTTAGGACCCTGCATGGTGGGAGGGTCCCAGAGCACATACTGCAGCTTGAACCTGAATGTCTACACTGCAATTAAACAGCCCCTTAGCCTGATCTCTAAAAACCCTAGTCAGCTGGCACGGGCCAGCCAAGTGTGTCTAATTGCAGGGTAGACATACCTTCAACAGCTCAAATGGAGAGCAGAGTCAGATTATTCAAAACACAATGGGTGTCCATTGCTGTATCACTTCAGTCAACTCACAGAAAGCATTCAAATTTTATTAATAGGGTCTATTCAAATACCCTTTTAGAAATTGGGTGTGGGGATGTGTCAGGAATCTGCTGCCCTATGTGAGAGAGGGTCTGCCATCTATGCCAACTGTGCCCTAAGAAAGCGTCCTGCTGGAAATGAAGAGCAGTGAGTTTACACCTCTAGGAGTCACCTTAAGAGGCCTCCTATGGTCAGTTACAGGCAGTACGAACAAGAGTTGGTCCTCCAACCCTTAACAGGGCCAAGAACAGGTGGAGGCCAATCTCAGCCCAGCAGGATAGATAAAAAGAGCTGGCTGCTTCTCCTGGGAACCAGTTCTAGAGTGAAGCCAGGACAGGGAAGGAAGGCTCTCTGCCCTAACCCAAGGAACCTGGTCCAGTAAAGGGTTTGATTTTATGGATATTGGTCTTGGAGCTGTGTGAAGGATTAGTGTTGATATTATGGACTTTAATGCCCAGATGGCTATTTTGAGTTCAGATTTAATTAGTTTTCTATTAACCCCTGGAAGGGGACTGGACCGGGTGCTGGAGGGGTAGGCCACGAAAGCGGCAAACCATTGTGGAATCAAGACACAAGAGGAGGTTATGATGGGGTCTACAGTCCCCAAGCTCAAGCAGGGCGGGGAATAGAGCAATACTGGGCTAGGGAAGCCTTGCTCCTCAAGAGATGCAAGGCTTGTTCCCAGTGGAGGAACAATTTAAAAGGATGCTGGTAGCCCATGGGGAGAATGAGCTACATGTGGTACCAGGAAGGAAGGCTTATGTTGAGAGCTGTACCAGGAGCGGCAACAGCTATGTGAAGGCTGCTTTAGCAGCAGGGACTTGGATTCCTCCTCACCTCCCTTCTTTGGGAGTTGAAAGTCCTAAGAGCGATTGACTGACTGAAGAGACCAAGGAGAGACCAAGGAGAGCCTGCTAAGCCAGTGACCTTGCCCCAAACTGAGGAGCTCCAGACTGATAGGAAATGACATGAGGGGGGAGGGGAGGGACATAATTTGGGGTAGCTCAATAACTGGACTGGATACTTTGATTAACCCCTAGGGACCTGGGTCAGGACCCAGTGGAGTGGGAGGGCCTGGGTCCCCCTACCTTTTCCCCCCTCTCCACTTTTGTAGTGACTGAACGCTTGGGGAGCAATCGGAGCATAAGGAGTTGATTGATGATGCTGCCGGGGCCCCTCTAGGATGACTAAACCAGCAGAAATTTTAAGGCCACGAGCTGACCACTGGATAAGCTGGTCATCAGACCTTTCCACTACTGCACAGGCGCTAGAGAGAAAGAACCTCTGCAGCACCTTGTCCTGCCATAAGGGGTGCTCTGGTTGTGAGTGCACACTATAACACGGGGGAAAGTGGCCCTTAGGCCCAACACAGCAGATGATTCTTTCAAGTTCCATGTGTCTCCATTTTTTTTTTTTGGCCTAATCCTTCTAATTCTAGAGTTCCTGCCATGCTCTTAATCTTAAAACTCTAAAACGTATTTGCCTAAGATCAATGAATCTGTCAAAATCTTAGCATTTTATTTTATAGAAAGGACATAGGAGTGGAATACTTCTAAACCCTCACTAACTGGGTAGCTCAAGGGGTATACTGATGATTCCAACAAATCGTAAAGAGCCCCATGCCCTTATAATTATGATGCAATTTAACTCATTCTCGGGGACCTCCCTGGGCAAAGAAGAGAGATTCCGTCAGAGGAACTTTGCAAGGAAACTGTTTGGTCATCTGTGGATTCTGCTTTCAGTACAAGTAATGCATTTGTGTTTTGAACTCCATGTCTTGATACAAGAGTCTTCCTAAGCTTTCTCACTGTTTTGCATCTGAGCTTGCTAGCCAGATTGATACGAGTCTGCCGATGCAGGCAAGAGAATCTTTATGTATTCATGATGATTTTTAATTTCATGTCCATCAAACTGAAATAATCCATCCTGTTGCTTACTGGTATGTAGGGTGGTGGTGGTGGTGGTGGTTGGGGTGGGTTCTCCCTGTGTTGCTTCACCCTCTTATTCAAAGTTATCCTGGTATGTTTTTGAATTGATTCACTGCTAATTTTAGAATAGCCTGAGAAAGCCATATGAAAGTTGGGAAATTGTAGGGAATTTGCCAAAAAACTTCTATCTCACATTTGTATAGAATGAGAATTGGGGAAATCTGAAGTACAACAATAACATAAGCCAGTAAACTCTAAACAGAGTAGAAAGAGGAATTTTTTTTCTTCCCTGATTTTTTCAGATCGCTCTGAGATTCCAAAATCTGGTGAATTCTGTTTTGTTTGTAGAATCTTTTTTGGATTTTTGGTGCTAAAAATGACTTTTCCAATTTCAAAAAGATCCTAATCAAACTTAGAAACATAGTTTTCTAAGTGGCTTTGCAATGTTTTAATAATGGAAAAATTGGTGAATGTTAGCGAAGTAGTCAAATTGGGATCATTCAGAAAATGCTACCTATTTGACTACTTAGCTAACGTTCATTAAATACAGTACAATGCTACAGATACATAAAAAACAAAGGCCTTCCTCTTTTTTTTTTTTTAGGCTGAAGTTTGTATTAAAATTGATACATTTAGTATTCATCTTAAGCGCATTGTGTTGTGTTCTACTTTTCATATTCTTTTTATTGAAATAGACGTTTTTTTAAAAAAATCTACTTTTAGAGATTCCAAATGCATATCTTCAAATGCTGTAAGAATGGCTCATGGGATCACTCAATTTACTAAAGTGGAGAGGAGAGAATATTAAAATGCATGTTACTTTGTCTGATGCAATGAGTGTGTGTCAACCTTTAAACTCTCTAGAACTCACTGCAAAATCGATAACTTCTGATTTGAATAGGAGACAAATAATGTATTTCCTAGCATCTCTTGACACTTGTCCAAAATCACCTCTTGCTGGATTACATATACGTTTTTGCCTGGGTCACCTAGTGCTCACATTGCTGACAGCTGCTCTTTTCATGTGACAAGATGGACTTTGACAGAAGCTGATTATCTACCTAAAACTTACATTTTTGGCATATGACATTGCTCAGATGTTTCTTTTAAATACAAGCTAAATATTTAAATGGATATAAATATTGATTCAGTAAAAGAAGGGCCAGATTTTGATGGGCGGGTCATAACAATAGACGTGGGCACAGAAGGAAATTTGGATGCTATGATGGCTATGTAACGTCATGCAAAAAAAAAAAGAGCGAGAAACTTCTGATAGCAAAGCAAACTTTTGAAGAGGTGAGAAAGGTAGAATAATAGTGGACTGGAGAAAGAACAGGAGTACTTGTGGCACCTTAGAGACTAACAAATTTATTAGAGCATAAGCTTTCATGGGCTACAGCCCACTTCTTCGGGACTGGAGGATTGTCTGAAGGGCATTTTTATTCTAGTCTTCATGGAAGACCATGTTTAGGGCTGAAAGAGGGTATACAAAGGATTTATTTTGTAGCAAATATATATGTGAAGGATTTTATAGTGATGCTTTGTTCTTCCACGCAGAATAGATGAGACTAGCCAGCAAAGAACAAAGCTTTAATTTACAAGAACAAAAAATCTATACAAAGCTGTCTAAAATAGAAGTTCCAGGAAGTAACTGGATAAATGAGAGCATGAGAACTATTAGAAATAGGGGGGGTTCCCCTTTATCCTTTTTACTGTGGAAGTCAGAATTTCTCTGCTTGAGATGTACAGGTGGGGAAGAACAGCCTCTTGGCATGGAACTGGCAAAGGTGGTCAGACAGGATGATACAGAAGAAGAGAATACAGAGACAATCTACAGAATGTTTTTCCTGTATTGGTAGATAACAGCTCAGGCAAAGAAACCAATGCAGAGAAGAAATGTAGTTTCAAAATGAGGTTGTATCCAGTACAATTGTAGCTGTGCTGATCCCAGGATATTAGAGAGGCAAGATGCAAGCCACTCTACCTTGAATGGTCCCTTAGAATATATGATGACTACCAGAGCTGTCCCTAGGGTACGGTGAATCAGGGCAACCGCTCCAGGCCCCGCGCTTTGGCACGTGAACCGCTGGCTGGGGGAGGCTAGCCCCCCGCCCTGCCCCTTCCACCCGAGGGAGAGCGCGCTGGGAGGGAGAGCACGTGGCGGCGCTGCTGCAGCCTCCCCAGCCCCGGAGCGCTGGAGGGAGAGCGCACGGCGGCAGTGCAGCCTCCCCAGCCCCAGGAAGGCAGGTGGCGTGGCCCCAGCCCCCTGGAGCCCAGTGGCCCCACCAAAACGGGGCCCTGGGGCGGAATGTGAGCGGGGCCGCACCTGGCTGTTTGGGGAGGCACCGCCTCCCCTGCCCAGCACGGTCGGTCTCGGAAGTGACGGGTCCCGGACATGATGGATTCGTCATTTCCGCCCCGGGCCCCGCACCCACCAGGGATGCCCCGATGACTACTTATGCTAAACAATCTGTTCCATTTTGCATTTAGCTGTGACACTTGGAGTACCTTTCTCACACCTGAAGAAGAGCTCCTTGTGGCTTGAAAGCTTGTCTCTCTCACCAATAGAACTTGGGCCAATAAAAGATATTACCTCACTCACCTTGCCTCTCAAAATGAGATTCTTATTAGACCAGCTAACAGTACTCTTAGATTGAGTGTGACATGCTGCCCCCTTCCCTAATCCCCCATATAACAGCTGTGTAGCAAATATGCATTACAGATCATTATCAAGAAGGGGATATAGATTGGTGTCTGGATTTACTACCCCCACAAAAACTCAGCTGGAATAACACAGAAGGGGGATGACAGAATGTTGTCCGACTAACCTAAATAAGCATAGTGGTTCACATCATCTGTGGGGGATTTTTTTAAGTGGAAATTGAATAAAAGAATATCAGTACATTTTATGTACTATAGCATTCTGTTAAATCTTGCTCTTCATATGTGTGGTAGGAATTTAGAATTCATCCATTTCTGTCCAAATCTTTTGCTGATTTTAAAAAAACAACTATTGAACAATGTTAATAATTTAGTGGATGCATCAGACTGAAGAAATGGCTCATGTATTCCACAGAGTACTAATATGGGCAGGAAGTGGCTCCAGATGCTCTTTCAGAACTGGATGTCTTATTTTATACTTTCTCTCTTTTAATGATCTACCAAATGCTAGTGAGAACCTGGCACACAATTAAGAGATGATCCTAGTCACCATATTAACCCAGCAGATATTGGATTTCAGAGGTTGTTGGGTCCTTGTTCAGGCTTTCAGTAAGATGAAACCTCTTCCATGGCTGAATTTTCCATTGAGGTTACAATAGATCATCCTTCTGCCTTATAGGCCTGAAAAAGCAAATTCAAAGAATACCCTGGTTCTGCATACACATAGTATTGGAAGCAGTTGGAAATCTCTTCCTAGTAATACCTGATCTTTTCCTGGTGGTCTGCACTCGGACACAGTGTCAGTTTTCACTGTTCTGGTGGATTTTTATAACCAGGTTCTGAAAGTGTACTGGAGGCTAATGCTTCTGTAGCTTACCTGGAAGACAGTTCATCTATTTTGGGAAGAATGGCAGAACAGTTTCTTCCTTCTGATACGCCTTCTGTCTTAGTGTCAAATAGACACCCTTTTCCTGAATGCAGTGCGAATCTGGTTTCCAGTGCTTCATGTCTTCTTAAATACTCTTATTTGGTTTCTATCTCTATTTCCGGACATTAGTCAGTTGCCATAGTAGCCATGTGTTAGGGCTAACCAGTGAGTGAACTGAAGTATAGACTGGGTGATCTCAACCAAATGAGCACCTATAGGCACATTAGTGTTCCCTCAGGTGCAAAAAGATTGCTAGATTCCTTGTCCAGTATTGCAGCTCTTTCCCTGCCCTCCATTGCGCCTCTCCTTTGCTGCACACAGCTGGCATGCAGTTGATGCAGTTCCCCAGCCGAAGCTAGCACAGCTGAATCTGCTTAATGCATGCCAATCAGTTGGCCATTGATTAAGATCCCGCTGTCCCCCTCACCGACACTATTTCCCTAGCAATACTCGCCTCTTCTATCTTGGCTGTCCCTTTCCCTCCTTTCAGGGCTCCTTGGTGTGACTGCTTAAAACTTATCAGGAAAGAAATTAATAGTCTCTTTATTTCCCCTCTGTCTCTCCGAGGGAGATGGAAGAAACAGGCATGCCCCCCAGTGTTGTGCCCTGGGCTGGACCTTATGGGCCTGTTATTGGTCTAGTCAACCACCCATACTCCCGAGAATGGGATTTAATCATGGACATAATTATAGGGGGGAAGTTTGGGAAGGACATCTCACCTCCGGCTTTCAATTTTTTATTATTCTTTTTAAAAGCATGATATTTTAATCCAATCTCTGGGCTCTTTGGGGCCTGACACAGAATTTTTGAATACTTGGGGTTGGCAATATGGAGATGTGTGTGTGTGTGTGTGTGGTGGTTTTTTTAAAGGGGGTTCACACATTCTCTCCTCTTAGATTGTTATGGGATTTTTCTTCCCTTGTATCCTTCCATATACAGCAGTGACGCAAACAGAAGTTACTCTAGCTTTTAGATAGAGTAACCCCAGCTGGAAAGGATAGTGAGCTAATTTAGTAAGAAAGGAAGGGTGAAATATCTTTAAGTGATAAAGAGGTGTTTCACTGATATTAATGGGAAGGTAGAGATCAAGAGAAGACCTGGAAAGATACTGGAGTAGATTATTTAACAATCAGTTTGTAAGCACCTAGAAGATAATTGGATTATGAATAGCCAACATGGATTTGTCAAAAATGAATCAGGCCAAATTGACCTAATTTCCTTCTTTGACAGGTTTATTAGCCTAGTGGATAGGCGAGAAGCTGTTGAAGTGATATATCTTAATTTTAGTAAGGCTTTTGATACAGTCCCACATGACATTCTCATGAGCAAACTAGGGAAATGTGGTCTAAATTACTACATAGTGGGTGCACAACTCAAAGCATAATTATTAATGATTCGCTGACAAATGGGGGGGGGGCGTATCTAGTGGGGTCCCTTGGGTCTGGTGCTAGTCAATATTTTCATTAATGACTTGATAAAGTAATAGAGACTATGCTTATAAAATTTGCAGATGATGCAAAGATGGGAGAGGTTGCTAACATTTAGGAGGACAGGATTAGAATTCAAAGTGACCTTGACAAATTGGAGAATTGGTCTGAAATCAATAAAATAAAGTCCGTTAAGACACATGCAAAGTAGTACACATAAGAAGGAAAAATAAAATGTACAAGTAAAAAATGGGGAATAAGTGTCTAGGCATTAGTACTGCTAAAAAGGATCTGGGAGTTATAGTAGATCACAAATTGAATGAGAGTCAATAATGTGATGCAATTGCAAAAAATCCTTATATCATTCTGGGGTGTATTAACGGGAGTGTTGTATGTAAGACCTGGGAGGGAATTGTTCCTCACTATTCAGCAATAGTGAGGCCTCAGCTGGAGTACTATGTCCAGTTCTGTGCATCACACTTTAAGAAAGAAGTGAAAAAATTGGAGCGAGTCCAGAGCAAAGCAACAAAAATGATAAAAGGTTAATTAAATCTTACCTAACAAATTTATTTGGGCATAAGCTTTCGTGGGCTAGAACCCACTTCATCAGATGCATGGAGTGGAAAATACAGGCGCAGGTATAAAGACATGAAAAAATGGGAGTTGCATTACCAAGTGTGAGGTCAGTCTAATGAGACAATTCAATTAACAGTAGGATACTAAGGGAGGAAATATAACTTTTGTAGTGGTAATGAGAGTGGCCCATTTCAAACACTTGACAAGAAGGTGTGAGTAACAGTAGGGGGAAATTAGTATGGAGGAAATTAGGTTTAGGTTTTGTAATGACCCAACCACTCCCAGTCTTTATTCAGGCCTAATGTGATGGTGTCCAGTTTTCAAATTAATTCCAGTTCTGCAGTTTCACTTTGAAGTTTTTTTGTTGAAGAATTGCCACTTTTAGGTCTGTTATTGAGTAACCAGGGAGATTGAAGTGTTCTCCTACTGGTTTTTGAATGTTATAATTCCTGATGTCAGATTTGTGTTCATTTATTCTTTTGCGTAGAGACTGTCCGGTTTGGCCAATGTACATGGCAGAGGGGCATTGCTGGCACATGATGGCATATATCACATTGGTAGATGTGCAGGTGAACGAGCCCCTGATGGTGTGGCTGATGTGGTTAGGTCCTATGATGGTGTCCCTTGAATAGATATGTGGACAGAGTTGGCACAGGGGTTTGTTGCAGGGTTTGGTTCCTGGGTTGGTGTTTTTGTGTGTGGTGTATAGGTGCTGGTGAGTATTTGCTTTAGGTTGGGAGGCTGTCTGTAAGCGAGGACTGGCCTGTCTCCCAAGGTCTGTGAGAGTGAGGGATCATCCTTCAGGATAGGTTGTAGATCCTTGATGATGCGCTCAAGAGGTTTTAGTTGGGGGCTGTAGTTGACAGCTAGTGTGTTCTGTTACTTTCTTTGTTGGGCCTGTCTTGTAGTAGGTGACTTTTGGGTACCCTTCTGGCTCTGTCAATCAATTCTTCACTTCACCAGGTGGGTATTGTAGTTTTAAGAATGCTTGATAGAGATCCTGTCGGTGTTTGTCTCTGAGTGAGGGATCGGAGCAAATGCGGTTGTATCTTAGATCTTGGCTATAGACAATGGATCGTGTGATGTGGTCTGGATGAAAGCTGGAGGCATGTAGGTAAGTATAGTGGTCAGTAGGTTTCCGGTATAGGGTGGTGTTTATGTGACCATCGCTTATTAGCACTGTAGTGTCTAGGAAGTGGACCTCTTGTGTGGACTGACCAGCGATGGTCACAAAACCTTGGATGCATTTGTTACTGTCTCTGTATTATTCTACCTGTTACTGTCTCTGTAAATTGAAGATGATGGAGTGCCATATTGACTGGGCAGGACAGGGATACATAGCCTAATCTCAACTTTTTTTGTGTTTTGGTCCTGTCAGTGTTCCCAGTTTTAGATACCCAGGGAAGGAAATGTAATTTAAATAATTTCCTCTGTGGAGATCCAGAACATGTAGATATTTGTTAATTGTCTTAATAAGCATCATGATAGTATAGACCCAATTTTGATCTCTCTAACATTGCTTTTGTACTGTACTCTCCTGAAGTAATTCCATTGATGATAACAATTATTCATGGTTCTCACCAATGTGAGATTTGAATGGGCTTCCTTAGCCTGATTCTCCACTGTTTTGCACCTTATTTAGTTACTTATACCAGTACAAAGTGCTACTCACCACAGTGGTACTTTTCAACCACCAATTTGCACAAGTTGTAAGTGATTGAATAAGGTGCAAGCAGGGCCGGCTCCAGGGTTTTGGCCGCCCCAAGCAGCCAAAAAACCCCCACAAAACTCGTGATCGCAATCTGCGGCGGCAATTCGGCGGGAGGTCCTTCGCTCCGAGGCGGAGTGAGGGACCGTCCGCCGAATTGCCGCCGAATACCTGGACGTGCCGCCCCTCTCCGGAGCGGCCGCCCCAAGCACCTGCTTGACAAGCTGGTGCCTGGAGCCGGCCCTGGGTGCAAGAGTGGTGAATCAGGCCTGTGGCTTTATCAAGTAATTTGTAGCTCATTGAAGTGTCTTTAAAGGAATTGCAGCAAAGCCTTGTTATAAGCAATGCAATACTGTGCTGCAAAGCTGAGTGCTCTGTATTCTCTGTAGCATATGCTATGTAAGCAGTGTGGAAAGTTGCAACACGTGGGTTTGGGTTAACAGGGGGTGAACTTGACACTACCCTTGCTCTACCACTTGGAAATTCCTGATCAACTTCCCAATTTATTTCATGAGGTACAACATAAAAAGCATGGCCATGTGTACCTTGTAATGTGCTGCATGCTCTTGATGACACCAGTATTGCAACATCAGTCCTATGCTTTATTCCCGTACTTCCAAATCGTTGAGAAAGTTGAAGACTTTTCAAAATATATTTACGTGGAAAGTGGTAATGAATTTCATACCCTGATACTGATGCAGTAACTGTAGAGCTGCTATTTAAAGCAAAGAATGTATCTTGAAAACAGAACTCTCTGGCATTAGTTGCCTTAGTTATAAATAAATGCTAGATGCTAGGATTTATATTATCTTGAAGTAGATATTATATATTCATAATGCCGTAATGGCTTGAATACCTACATTTTAATGTCAAAGGTTAACGTTCTAAAAAAGGGCTCTTACTGGGACTTTGCAGATTTATAATTATGGTGATTTCATGTTGAAAGAAGCATGTAGGACCATAAATGATAATTTGTTTCCCTGCTAATACAGATTTTGATTTTTCAAGGTGGGAGATACAGAGTGCCTTCACCTTCTGCTAACTTCAGAGGAAGTGGTGGGTGCCCAAAACCTTGCAGGATTAAGTGCATTTTACAAAGCCCTCTATGATTTTATATGGGTTAATCCTCCCTCACAAGGTTGTTTTATTGCACTTTTTTATTTGTGAGGATAACAATTACTGTGGGGAGATTTTCCCAATAAAATACATTTTTTTTGTAAAATACATTTACCAAAAAAATGCACTCTACCAAGGAGGAAAAATGCTATTTTCATATGAAATTCAGAGGAATTCCTCTCCATTTATACTAAATGTAGCCAGAATTTTGGGATGCGGGTATGTTGGTTTCCCATTTAAAACCCTTGTAGTTATTTCAAAATCAGCATTTAAGTGTGTCTCTTTCTGATTAATGCTTAGAAAGCAAAATGTACATCTGGGAATTTTTGGAGCAGATTAATTGTGACAGTGCATAACATTTAATCCTTGATAGTTTTGCTCAGTTAAATAAACCAGCAGTTATGAGCAAGCTTTATAGTTAAAGGTCTGTCAGTCAGCACTTCCATTATAAACTTCAAATTTTAGGGATTGATATGCAATCCATTTCTTTATTTGAGAGGTTCTTCATTTCCCTGAAGACGTGGAAGCCTGGTAACCTGCTGGCCTAAGATTATTCCTTTTTTACTATTTCCATTATTTGGAGGTTTTTTTATTCCAAATAGACTGTTTCAGTTTCACAGAGTTTTTTTTATCTGTGTGTATCTTCCTCCCACTGTGTTTATTGCTGATTTTATTATCCACTGATGATCGTGTGGTGGTTTATGCACATGTAGACAATATTATACATAGAAACTCTCAAATGTTAACTGAAAAAATATTTGGAGTAGGAACTTGGCCTATTGTATCTCACATAAAATAAGTTGATGATTTAAGTTCTAGAAAAAAGCATGGAAATCTGTTTGTAGTTCGATTTTTTGTATGTGTTTTTTGGAGAGTGGGAAGAAAGTAAATAGAACTCAAAGCCCAGCTTTAATTGAAACCGAAAATTGTACTAATAGTTGATAGTAGTAAATAACGTGTTGTATGTCATTTGATAACTGTTTTAGTTGCGGGGGAAGGGTTGGAGAGTGAATAGGAACAGGATAGCTTCATGCTTCTGTGACTTACTTTAGCTCAATTGCAAAGTAAATTAAATAGAATCTGTAAATCAATAAATATCTAAACCAGAAAAAAATTAGATATGCATTAAAATTCAAAGAGCATAACTATTGAGACGTATGTAAATTCTGGTTGTAACGTGACAGCTTTTTTTTCTTTAAACACAGATCATCTAAAACAGGAGATTCTTGAAACCAGCTAAAGACACTTCAAGTTTTTAATATGTGGAAAATGATGATTATATTTAAGTTTGGGGCATTGTGATGTTTAGCTGATATGTGCTCAGTATAACTTCTCATATATTCTGAATTTGTATTTATGAATTGTGTGAAGCAATATAGATAGTGTATGCAACTCCATATGATGCAAC
Source organism: Emys orbicularis (assembly GCF_028017835.1). Classification (NCBI taxonomy): domain Eukaryota; kingdom Metazoa; phylum Chordata; order Testudines; family Emydidae; genus Emys; species Emys orbicularis. Next base: position 88,184,574 of record NC_088687.1, on the reverse strand, counting down.
TGTGCTTTTTGCTTGCAGACAGACTGTTCCTGCAAATGAGACTTGTTGAAACCTTCCTATAAAAATATTTTAAATAAACTTCACTCTGTTGACTTGAGATAAATGAAATGTGGAATACAAACAGCGGGTACATCCAAAAGGTTCTCAGCTTTCTGTTTGTGGGAGCTTATAAAAGCTGGGGGTTTTGTTGTTGGTTTTTTTTGGTCATAATACTGTGAGGTCATCTATATATGCATGGTATAAAAAAAGCAAGAGAATGTTAGCAAGTTGCATTTTTAAAAATTCAGCAAATAGAAGATGATTAATTATAAATATTTAATTGTAAAATTGTCCAGCAGTACACAACTGTTTATCTCATGAATAGGGCCCTACCAAATTCACAGTCCATTTCAGGGCTGGCCTTACCATGAGGCGAACTGAGGTGGCCGCCTGAGGTGCCAGACTGTGGGGGGGGGCACCACTAGGACCCAGAGTGTAGAAAATTGGGTCTGCTGCTGGTGCATATGTATTCTCTCTGCTCTAGATGCACAGAGATGGTGGAGTGCTGTGCTGGAGGAAGGAGGGCACAAGAGACATAACAGGCAGGCAGGAGAAAAGGTGAGAGGGAATAGGGTGACCAGATGTCCCGATTTTATAGGGACAGTCCCGATTTTTGGGGCTTTTTCTTATATAGGCTCCTATTACCCCCCACCCCCTTCCCGATTTTTCACATTTGCTGTCTGGTCACCCTCTGAGGGAATAACAGAAAGCAGCAGGAGCTGCAGGGAGAGAGAGGAGGAGGAGCCTCTTATGTACCTCTCTAGCACCCCCAGGAGCCTGGACTGATTAACACCAGCTTCTCAGGGAGCTTCCTGTTTCCTGCTGCTTCCCTGAACCCACATGAGGAGAACAGGCAGTCAACTGAAGTAGTAGGAGCCAGTTAGGCCCTTAAGACACTGATATCTTCCCTCACTCAGGCCCTGCTACCAGCCTGCTTATTTAGGGTTACCATATGTCTGTATTTTCCCGGACATGTCTGGCTTTTTAGTAGTTAATCGCCGTCCTGGAGGATTTTTTAAATATATAAAAACGTCCAGAAAATACGGACGTGTGATAACCCTACCCACTGCCCCTCTCTCCTCTTGGGGTGTCAGCTCGCTGCAGCCTGCGGATTGCAACCCCCCCGCCCCCCAGTGCTGCTGCAACCCCGCGCCCCACGGCTAGGAGCAGTGGTGTCTCTGCAGCCAGCTGCGGGTGGGGGGGACCCGCGACTGTTTCTCCCTCCTCTGAGCATCCCCCGTGGCTCTGGCAGAGCCTCAGTCTCCCCCCTCCGCCCCGGCCATGCAAGGAGCCCCCCCGCCAGTGGTCCGTGTAGCCGGGGCTGCCTCCTTCCCCCCCAACCGCAGAGCCACTGCTGGGGGGAGGGTCCCGGCGCAGGGGAAAGTTTTTTGGCGTGCGGCAACAGCTCCTGGGAGCCCGAGATTCCTCCCCCCCCCCCCCGCAGGAAGGGCCCGCACTGCACCGCCTCCCGCAGCTGCCCAGCCTGAGCTGCCGCAGCTTCGCCAGGTCCCGCTGGGAGCGGGGTAGAGGCCCCCTGAGCCCGGGGGCAAGGCCCGGGCCACGTATGCAGCACTTCTCTGCTTCAGCCCGGCCAGAGAGGGAGGCCGCAGCTGGGATGCAGCCTCGCAGGTGGGAGCTGGGATGCCCAGCTCGGGGGCAGGCCCGGGGCCTGAAGCAACTTCCCCCCCCCCCCCCGGCTCTGGCTGCTACTGCGCGGGGGAAGCGCCTGGCCGGGGGCACATGGGCTGGAGAGTGGCGGGAGCCGGGAAAGTTGGAGCCCGGGGAGGAGGCAGCTGTTTTGTGTGGCTGGGAGGGAGTGGAGAGGAGGGGGAATGTGGCGCGCTCAGGGGAGGAGGGAGGGCTGGGGTGGGGATTTGGGGAAGGGGTCCAATGGGGCAGGGAGGGGGCGCAGTTGGGGCGGGGACTTTGGGGAAGGGGTTGGAATGGGGGTGGGGAAGTGGTGGAGTTGGGGCGGGGCCAGGGCCCCCCGTGGAGTGTCCTATTTTTTCAATGTTCATTATGGTAACCCTAGCTTATTTGTCCCCTTCAACTGAGTGTTGAGATCCATTATAGCTGGCACAGAACAGCAGTCATGAGTGAAAGAAGAAAACGCCCCTCTGGGGCAGCATTCAGAAAAAGCAAGCAAGCAAAGGAAGCTTTTCTATCTAAGCAGGAAGGAGCTCTCCTGAGATACATAGACACAAATGTTCATGGTGAGCCTTCTGGCCCCAGTGAGGATATGAGTGGTGAGGAGATGCCTGATCTTCCAGTTAGTCAGAATGCAGATGACCTGGCAGCTACTGCAGCATCCATATCTTCATCTCAAATGGATGTAACCATGCACATTCCTGAAGAAAAGTGTAGATCAGAGAAGAGTGTGGTGGAAGCGCAAGAAACAGCTGCTGCTGAGTTTAGTTCCTTAAGTCTAGATGATCCAGGACTGTGGACCCACTTGAGCGGTAGCCTGAGGGACTTCCTTGTACTGCATGGGTCACAGCAAGTGAAAAACGTCATGTTCCCCAAAGACAATGAAAATAGAAGTTTCCATCCAACACATTACTGGCGTGAAATCCCCAATGGTGACAAAGTGGAGAGGCCATGGCTTATGTGCTCAAAAACCCAGAATGCTGCATACTGTTTTTGTTGCAAATTCTTCCAGTCTAATGTTCCAGCCACATTGGGTTCTACAGGAACAAAGGACTGGAAAAATCTGGCTAGAAATCTGGTATGCCATGAGAAGGCAGCAAATCACCAGAGAGCATTCCATAGGTGGAAAGAGCTTGAGATGAGACTAAGGTTAAAGGCTACCATAGATGATCAGCATCAAGAGAAGATTGCATCAGAGTCTCTTTACTGGCAAAATGTTCTGAAAAGGCTCATTGCCATTGTGAGAGTGCTTGCTACCCAACACCTAGCACTGTGTGGCACTTCAGATTAGCTGTATGTGCCAAACAATGGAAACTTCCTTAAAATTGTGGAGCTGATGGCTGAGTTTGATTCTGTACTCCAGGAGCATCTAAGAAGAGTCACCACCCAAGAAATGTACACACACCACTACCTTGGAAAAACAATTCAAAATGAGATCATACAGTTACTGGCAACAAAAGTCAAACAGAAGATTGTGGCAGATCTGAAGTCAGCAAGATATTACTCGGTTATTCTGGACTGCACACCTGACATCAACCATATGGAACAAATGACTTTAATGGTGCATTTTGTAACAACAACAGAACCTAGTGAAAATGTCCCTGCAATGGTGACTGTCAGAGAGCATTTTCTAGAATTTATTGACATTGATGATACTATAGGAGTTGGTATGACAAATGTGCTTCTTAAAAAGCTGGAGGATACGGGAATTGTGATAGCTGATATCAGAGGTCAGGGTTACGATAATGGTGCCAACATGAGAGGAAAGAACAGAGAAGTGCAGACATGGATCTGAGAGTTAAACCCTCGAGCTTTTTTTGTCCCATGCAGTTCTCATTCATTGAACTTGGTGGTCAGTGATGCAGCTTCAGCTTCTAGTGAGGCTGCTGAATTTTTTAATGTAATTCAAAGCATCTATGTATTTTTCTCTGCATCAGCTCATCGATGGCAAATTTTGAAGCAACATCTGGGAACATCCTCTCTGACACTGAAACCACTGAGTGCCACATGATGGGAAAGTCGAGTGGAGGAGATAAAGCCTATCAAACACCATATTGGGAAGATAGATGATGCCATAGTTGCCATTATGGAGGATAATGCTATGACAGGAACTGTTCTTGGGAGAACAGTGGCAGAGGGAAATAGGATCACCAGAAACATACATAACTTCAAATTTCTGTGTGGCTTAGTGTTGTGGCATGACATACTGTTTGAAATAAATGTTGTAAGCAAGAGACTCCAAGGTGTTGACCTTGATATATCTGGAGCGACGGAACAACTGGACAAAGCAAAGTCATACCTACAGTCTTACCGGTCAGATGAGGGATTTCAAAACGTTCTGAAGAGTGCACAGAACTTGGCAGAGGAACTTCACACTGAAGCTATTTTCTCCCCCATTCAAGAATACAAGAGTCACCGAAGAAGACGACATTTTGATTACGAGGCATGGGATAATCCCATAAGAGACCCCAAACAACAATTCAAAGTTGAATTCTTTAACCAGATGCTAGATTGTGCAATACAGTCAGTTGAAGAACGTTTCATGCAGCTCAAGGAACATAGCAGTATATTTGGGATGTTGTATGATATTCCAAAACGCCTCACTATATCTGAAGAAGACCTACACCAGCAATTCAGGGCACTAGAGGCAGTGTTGACACATGATGACATGCGTGATATTGATGCGAGTGATTTAGGTGATGAACTGAAAGCCGTTTCAAAATACATTTCAGCAGGATCAACTCCAAAGGCTGTTCTGGAATATATGTGCACAAATAAGATGACCACCCTCTTTCCAAATGCTTTTGTTGCTCTGCGCATACTTCTAACGCTTCCTGTAACGGTTGCCAGTGGAGAACGCAGCTTCTCCAAGCTGAAGTTAATAAAAACACATCTACGCTCCACAATGACACAGGAGAGGCTGGTCGGCCTTGCAATCATCTCAATAGAGCATGAGCTGGCTCAGACTGTGGACCTTCAGCAGGAAGCAGTTCAAATCTTTGCAACCAAGAAGGCACGGAAAGCATCACTTTGATTATTCAAACAGATAAAAATGCCAGTGTTTACTATGCAGACAATAAAAGTTACTTTTGCTGTTCAGGCATTTGAAAGTTAAGTGTTACTTAAAATTTTTGAACAAGGCATTTTAAGTTGTTAGTTCTCCTTTATTGGGGTAGGTAGCAGAGCAGTACCATGAGAGGAGTAGAACAGGAAGAAGGCAGAATTGAGACCTTTCAAAGTTTTGGCCCAAGCGAGAGGGTATGGGGGCATCATTTGAGCTCCCCACCTCAGGTGCTAAAATGTTGTGGGCCGGCCCTGGTCCATTTTGGTCAATTTCATGGTAATAGGATTTTTAAAAATTGTAAATTTCATGATTTCAGTTTATTTAAATCTGAAATTTCATGGTGTTGTAATTGTAGGGGTCCTGACCCAAAAATGAGTTGTGGAGGGTCGCAAGGACATTGTAGGGGGTGTTGCAGTAGTGCTATACTTACTTCTGCACTGCTGCTGGTGGCAGCGTTGCCTTCAGAGCTGGGCAGCTGGAGAGCGGCAGCTGGTGGCCGGGAGCCCAGCTCTGAAGGCAGAGCTACCGTCTGTAACAGCACAGAAGGCAGGATGGCATGGAATGGTATTGCCATCCTTACTTCCCCATTGCCGCCTGCAGAGCTGGGCCCTCAGTCAGCAGCTGCCACTCTCCGGCTGCCCAGCTCTGAAGGCAGCAGCACAGAAGTAAGGGTGGCATGGTATGGCATGGTATGGCATTGCCACCCTTACTTCTGCACTGCTCCTGGCGGGGCGCTGCCTTCAGAGCTGGGCGCCTGGCCAACAGACGCTGCTCTCCAGCTGCCCAACTCTGAAGGCAGCTCAGAAGTAAGACTGGCTATACCACGACTGCCTTAAAATAACCTTGTGACCCCCCTGCAACTTCCTGTTTGGTCAGGACCCCAATTTGAGAAATGCTGGTCTCCCTTGTGAAATCTGTATAGTATAGGGTAAAACATGCAAAAGACCAGATTTCACGGCCCGTGACGCATTTTTCATGGCCGTGAATTGGTAGGGCCCTACTCATGAACTACTGGGAGTTGTGGCATCAAGTACACTTTTTTTTTTTTTTTTTTTTTTGAAGTAGTTTAATGAAAGAATATCACTTGTTGTTTTGATAGTTGCCCCCCCCGCCTCGAGCTCTGTACACCCCCCCCCGGAAAAGTAGGGGAGTATGAGACAGAAATAATTGCCATAATCCTTTTTCTCCTTTGAAGATGTGTATACAGTACTATCTGAAAGAGGTTTAAAATAATATGACCTAACACTAATGAGGAAATTAATTCAGGCTGATAACGAATAATTTCTGAACAGTGAGAACAATTACATATTGAAAAAAAGACTTTCCAAGCAAGAATACCAGAGCCCACTATTGGACTTCTTATCCCTTTCAATGGAGGATTAAATTTTACTGGAAACGAAGCATGGAAACATCCTAAATAATGAAATGTGGAAGGGGATCAGATTAAATGGCCATAGTGGTTTACTTTTTTATCCTAAAATCTGATTCTAGAGATGCTACAAAACTGTTTGCCGACAACTAAATCGATCCCTGAGACTGTGTTGCAGTTCTTCTAAAATAAAAGTTTCTTGGTCATCATGTGATGGACAGCAGTGAGGTAGTATTGTAAGGATCTTTTCCCTCCAAATCATACTTGGTAACATAATGCAGGCTAGCCTCCTTCCTATTTAAATTACAGTTCTACTCTCAAGTGAATAAGAAGCATCCCTCCCCTCCTCCTTGCATGTTGTATAACTTTCCCCACTTACTTCCTTGAGAAAAGTTAAGTAAAATAGTCATCCTTAACATTTTAAAAGGATCTCTGGAGCATATTCTCTTAATGCAGCCTTGCACTGTGTGAGATACCTTCTCCATTAATGTAATTACTTGTATGAGAATGAAGGAAAGGGAAGATGCCATGTGCTCTAGAGCACAATTCCCAAGTACCTTTGAATGTTTATAGTAGTAGATCAGTTCGATTCAGGGAGGTTAGTAGTTCCTGGTACTTCAAAATGGGAAACGGATCCAACATTACGGAGAAAAATAAAAGTGTATGAAAAGTAAAGTTGTTGAGTCCATTAGATCACAAGGGTTTAAAGGCTACATTCAAGGGGAAGGAAATGGCTGCCCTGGGATTTTTGGGAGACCTGCAAAACATTTTTTCCCTACCATGATCGTATCACTATACAAATGGCTGGCTTGAGGATTTGGTTCAGGGTTAGTGAGATATTTTCCTTATGCATCTAAGTAACTCATATTATATAAAAAAATGTTCATATGGGATCTCTAGCTTTCCCCGTGTCCTCTTGCTGTAGAAGTAGGAGAAGCTTCATGTGCAGAAGGAATCTGTCTCAGAGCCAGGAGTAGAATGCAGTAGTTAGGGTGACCAGATGTCCTGATTTTATAGGGACAGTCCCGATATTTGAAGCTTTTTCTTATATAGAATCCTATTACCCCCCACCCCGCCCCGATTTTTCACACTTGCTGTCTGGTCATCCTAGCAGTAGTGCTTACACCACTAGATCATGCTACCTTTCATGCTATTGAGCTGCTGCCCCTCCTTGCAGCTAAAGGTTGCCCATCCCACTGGGAAGGGTCTTGTGGTGGCCATTGTGAAGCAGTGCTCTCCACAGCTGCAGGCAGATATAAAGTCATTCCAGAAATCAAGGGAACAGTGACTACAGTTTCCTCAACTTCAAAGGCCTACCCAGGACTAGGGCAGGTGAAGTGGGAGTCATGAGTAGGGTTGCCAACTTTCTACTCACACAAAACCGAACACCCTTGCCCTGACCCCTGCCCTGACCCTCCTATGAGGCCCCACCCATGCCCTGCCCCTTCTCTGAATTACCGCCTCCTGCTCACTCTGTTCCCCCCTCCCTCTGTCGTTCGCTCTCCCCACCCTCATTCACTCACTCATTTTCACTGGGCCGGGTCAGGGGGCTGGGGTGTGGGAGGGTGGGAGGGCTCTGGCTGGGGGTGTGGGCTCCTGGGTGGGGCCAGAAATGAGGAGTTCAGAGTGCGGGAGGGGGCTCCAGGCTGAGGCAGTGGGTTGGAAGTGAGAGGGGGTGAGGGCTCCAGCTGGGGGTGCAGGCTCTGGGGTGGGGCCAGGGGTGAGGTGTTTTCTGTGCAGGAGGGGGCTCTGAGGGCTGAGGGGTTTGGAGTGCAGGAGGGGGCTCTGGGCTGGGGCAGGAGGTTGGGGTGCAGGGGGTGTGAGGGCTCTGGCTGGAGGTGCAGACTCTGGGGTGGGGCTGGGGATGAGGGGTTTGGGGTGCAGGAGGGTGCTCTGGGCTGGGATCAAGCGGTTTGGAGGGTGGGAGGAGGATCAGGGCTGGGGCAAGGGGGTTAGGGTGTGTGTGTTGGGCCGGGCACAGGAATGCAGGCTCCAGGCGGCACTTACCTCAAGTAGTTCCCGGAAGCAGTGGATGTCCCCCCTCTGGCTCCTACGTGGAGGTGCAGCCAGGCGGCTCTGCACGCTGCCCCGTCCTCAGGCGCCACCCCTGCAGCTCCATTGGCTGTGGTTTCTGGCCAATGGGAGCTGCGGGGGCGGTGCTTGGGGGGGCGGGGGAAGCGTGCGGAGCCCCCTGGCTGCCCCTACACCTAGGAGCCAGAGGGGGACATGCTGGCTGCTTCCCAGGAGCCGCACGGCGCGTAGGCTAGCAGGGAGCCTGCCAGCCCCGCTGCGCAGCGCCGCCAACTGGACAGTCAATGGCCAGCTGACCAGAGCCGCCAGGATCCCTTTTCAACCGGGTGTTCCGGTCGAAAACCAGACACCTGGTCATCCTAGTGAGTAACCATGATCTTTAGGAAAAATCAGTAATAAGCTTCTAACCCTAATAATGTGTTTACATTGGTCTGCATTTCAATGTTATTTTCACTAGGAAAAGGGCTAGAAGCTTACCTTTTTTTAAATAAAAAGGCTTAGCCCTTACATTTCTAGTTCTACCTCCCTGCATTTCATATAGAACCCAAAGGCTGGCAGTGCTGAGAAGTTGACTTATTTGCATGAGTTTACTATTGTGACTGGTGGGGATATACCTATCATGAAATTACTTCTAGTGGTGGATATGGAAAAGAGAAAATAGCGACAGAAAACTATAATAAATTTAGGACCAGACAGCCTCTTTCTTAGAATTCTGTAGGAATTAAAGAATGAAGTAGCTGAGCTACTAATAAAAAAATAATTAAAAATGGCACAGCAATCAGAGGACTAGAAGGTGGTCAATGTTGTAGCTTCCTCTTTACAAAGAGCTAAATGTGAGCCTAGGAATTACACTGGTTAGCTGCCCCTTAGTATCAAGGGAGGGATAGCTCAGTGGTTTGAGCATTGGCCTGCTAAACCCACGGGGCCACTTAGGGATCTGGGGCAAAATCAGTACTTGGTCCTGCTACTGAAGGCAGGGGGCTGGACTCGATGACCTTTCGGGGTCCCTTCCAGTTCTATGAGATAGGTATATCTCCATATAAAAATTTGGGAGTAATGTGAAAGATCCAGTTACAGAGTAGGGGACTGCAATATGGTAAGGGGAAAATCAGTGTAGCATTTGTAAGGGTAAATCATGCTTTCCTAATTTGTTAGAATTTAATTTTTAAAGAGTTAACACTTTAGTGAAAAAGTAGAAACTGTAGATTTAATTGAGACTTTCTAAGGCATTTGCTGAAATCTTACACGAGAGGCTGTTATGGAAACCTGGTAACCATGGGGTAAGAAGTAAAGCACCCCTGTTATTGGTTAAAAACAACATAAGAAATAACAAATAAGTAGGAATATCAACCTCCAGGTGAGTCTTACAGCCAGTTCCCAATGTGAAAAAATGACTGTTAGTGGAGTACTTCAGGGATAAGACGGGGAGCAGTGCTGGCTGAGAATTTTCCACAGAAATTGGATTTTCAATTAAACATTTTTGTTTGTTTGTTAAAAGTTTCTGCTTTCCACAGAAAATTTTGATTTTGAAGTTGAAATTTTCTGTGAGAAACAAACCGTTTCCAACCAGGTCTAGAGAGGATGTTCCAAGCAAGGAAAGATTTTAAAAAGCAAAACAAAACTAACAAACAACCACCCCTTCCGCTCCCTCCTCTTCCCCCCCCCCCCAAAGAAAAGAAAAGAAAAAGAAAAAAAAAACCCAAGCCAATCCTGAGATGATTCGGCTGGAAAGGAGAAGAGTAAATGGATGGATATATGAGACAAACATATATAATATGATAAAATAAAATAATGTCTGGTTGGATGCTTATATTATGGAAAATGATAAATAGAAGAAGACAACACTATGAATAGTAAAGGATACAAATTGAAAACTGATGAAAGAAAATACTTTTTATGCACCATATAATTAATCTGTGGAATTCACTGCCATATATTTGGGTAAACAGCTTATCAACGTTTAAAAAAAAGTTTAGACATTTATAGAGATAAATGTAGTATTTGCAGTTACATAAGCTAAGATACTGGTTATGAAAAATATCCAAATTATAAACTAATCACTACCCATGGTAAAGAAGAAAGTCTGCTCAATAGGTTGTTATTACATGCTTAGCTAGGTATTTTGGGAAGTGTGTTCATTTTCCCTTCAAACATCCATCATAGGCCATTGTTAGAGAGGGAATATTTGTCTAGCTGGATTATTGGTTTGGTTCATTATGATGCATAGTAACATCCCCATCAGTCCTATGGTGAAGGTGAATAAAATGTAGCACAGTAACTGCACATCAAAAGGAATGGAATGGGGTGCTGATATTTTATTTCCTGCCGTTGCTCTTACATGCAAGGGGAACATAAGGCCTTGTTAGGACTTGAAAAATGTACCGGATATTTACTAGCAGAGGTTTAATCTGCTGGGTGAAAGGCCCCACTAGCATAGGGTTACCATACTTAAGGTTTTAAAAAAGAGGACACTCCACGGGGCCCTGGCCCCGCCCCTTCCCCGCCCCAACTCCGCCCCTCCACAAAGACCCCGCCCAGGCTCCGCCCCTTCCCGGCCCCACCCCAACTCTGCCCCCTCCCCTGAGCGCCCCGCATTCCCCCTCCTCCCTCCCAACCACGCGAAACAGCTGCCCGAGCGCTGTTTGCCGGGCAGCCCCCAGACCTCCAGACCCGCTGCACCCCCGGCCGGGAGTTTCCCCAGCGCAGCCGGAGCCCGGGAGGGGAAGCGTCCGGCTGGGGACGCAGGGTCTGGAGGTCTGGGGGCTGCCCTGCAAACCGTGAAGCCAGTAGCGCTTGGGCAGCTCGGCTCTTACAGAGCTGAGGAGTCAGGGAGCAGCAGCAGTCGCCGGAGCCCGCTCTAAGGTAAGCCAGGGATGCCGGCAAAGCTGGGAGTATTTTTCCCGGACATGTTCGGCTTTTTGGAAATTCCCCCCGGACGGGGATTTGATTACCAAAAAGCCGGACATGTCCAGGAAAAACTGGACGTATGGTAACCCTACACTAGCAAAGAGCCTGGGGAAATGACTGGTACTCAGCACTAGATGGAGGAAGGTGCTTCAAGTCCTAGACTTTTAAGGTAAGAAAAGATGATTTGATTATCTAGTCTAATCTCTTGTATAACAGTCACCCATGCCAGTCACTCCAGTACTGGGCTCAATAACTTGTATCTGACTAACGCGTACCTTCCAGAAAGGCATCCAGTCTTGATTTGAAGATCTGCTTACCCAAGTGCCATCACAATGTTATTCTCCAGTCCCTGATTGAGGGCTCCATTTTTTAATCAGCCTCTGGCTAGTAGGTGATTTTAATAAATAAACTTGGAGCTTCTGCACTTATGACTGTGGGAAGGGAAATGTTTCAGTCCCCATCCCTGCCTCACCACTGACAAGGATGGGGTATCGCTAGTACTCTTCCCTTCCCCAGAGCCTCCTGGCTGCTGTGGGGGTGGGAGAGTAAGGAGAAAGAAGTATCTCCTGCTCTTTTCACCTCCATTTTCCATTTTGTTGGGTGGTCCTCACAGGGCTAGATTCACCATGGGGACTTAAGCACTGCAATTCTCAGCGTTGCAGCACCTAGCTTTAGGCTGTCTAGAGGAATTCACAGCCTCAAGTTAGGCTCCCTATAGAATACATGGGGAGAGTTTGACACCTAAAAAAGGAACTCACAAGAGACAACCTGCTAAGCAGAGATCTGTCTAAGGTAGCCTGTAGGAAATGCCTAAGAGAGGTGTATAGTCTACTCTCCACTCTCAACGGGAGTCAGGGCCCCAAATCAGATTAGTGGTTTTTCACCAAAAAAAGCAGGAAAAGTGGTGACATTGCTCCCTCTCCCCAGGCTTTTTGCCCAGTGGATATAGCATTTACAGAGGGTGTAGGAGATCTGGGTTCAAATCCCCCCTCTGCCTAGCAGAGGCAGTGAGACTTGGGTCTCCCACCTCTCAGTTGAGTGCCCTAATGACTGGCTATAGGGTATTCTTTGGGGCTTGCAGCCTCTGCTGTTGGAGATGTTTCACTGTGTATACATTAAGTCAGGGATCAGCAACCTTTGGCACATGGCCCGCCGGGGTAAGCCCCCCGGCGGGCTGGGCTGGTTTGTTTACCTACTGTGTCTGCAGGTTCGGCCAATCGCGGCTCCCACTGGCCGTGGTTCACCGCTCCAGGCCAATGGGGGCTGCGAGAAGCCGTGGCCAGCATATCCCTCAGCCTGCACCGCTTCCCGCAGCTCCCATTGGCCTGGGACGGTGAACCGTGGCCAGTGGGAGCTGCGATTGGCCGAACCTGTGGATGCGGCAGGTAAACAAACTGGCCCAGCCTGCTGGGGGCTTACCCTGGCAGGCCGCGTGCCAACGGTTGCCAATCCCTCCATTAAGTATTAATTGGGGCAGAGGAGAGTGAGAGAGAAGAGTGGTTAGGGCACTCACCTGGGAGATGGGAGATCTGGGTTAGGTCCCTGCTCCACATCAGGCAGAATGGAGATGGGTGCTTGGGTGAGAGCTCTAACCACTGGGTATGAGGGTGGCAGCAGAACCTCTGCCCCCTATGTTGTGTGTGGGGCTTGACCCAGTAGACATTCTCCAAGGTGGGGGAACACCTTGTTTGTGAATCCCATCAGGGTTTAGGCATGAGTTAGGTACTGAGCTGCTGGTTGGTGTCAGGAATTAGGCAGCTGTACACATATCCAGCTGCCAAAATTTAGGCACCTGGAAGAATGTAATGGTGGAAACATAGTGTATGTGTACACTGCAATAAAAGACATGTGGCATGGCTGTGGCTGGCCCATGTCAGTTGACTTGGACAGGCTCATGGGACTCGGGCTGCAGGACTATAAAATGGTGTGTAAATGAATAGGCTTGGTCTGGGGTCAAGGCCCCACAGAAGAGGTGGGTCTCAGAGCCCGGGCTCCAGCCCAAGCCCAAATGTCTACACAACATGAGCCCCGAGAGCTCGAGTCAATTGACCTGGGCTCTGAGACTCAGTTCTGTAATTTGTTTATTGCAGTGTTGATGTACCCTAGGTGCCTACAGGGGTTAGGCAGCCCCTGAGTGGTGGTTTTGTGAAAGTCAGTGGTGTCTAAATAGTGGACTTATTGTGCCTAAAGTGACAGTTTGGTGTCTAAGTCCTTCTTGTGAATCTATTCTCCAGTGCCTACCTCTGCTGCTTATAGCTTTGCCAAGCAGCAGTATGGAATGGACTTGATTCTGGACAGTTTCACTCCTGCAGAGGGATTTTGAATAGGCTTGATGAAACTGACTAGAGTCTTCTTCATTTCAGTCTCCTGCTGCCTGGCAAAAGAGGCTGTTGTGCTTTATTTTATTTATTTTCTATAGTGGGAGTGTTAGCTTTAACTTTGACTTTCTTGGCTTTCATCTGTTTGTGTCACAATCTTTGCTATTTAAACTTGCTTCTTACATTTATACTTCCAAACTTTACTCTGTTATGGATTTTGGTGCCCCCCTGCCCCCTCCCCCAAAAAGTTTATTTTGAGAGTATAACTTTAAATAGCTAGTTCCTCCCATGGGCTGCTTTATAAATCAGTGCTGTGGAGAGGAGTTGGGGACAGCACTATGTGGCAATGTTACAAGCAGTTTCTGTAGGTCTCTTGGGAATATCTGGGATTCAGATGATGATATATAGTACTGCTGTGTAACAGTTTGAGATATCTTGAAGGTCAGATTAAATGACCAGTACTGGGGGCCAATAGAGCTATTAAGAGTTTGTTCCTAAGGAAATCTGTTAATCCTTCTCTTTGTTACATTTGAAGCTGCACACTATCAAAACTACTCTGTGTGCTTGCCTTAGTCTAGTAGTGTCAGTGTTTTATCAACAGATAATTGAGCCGCTCTAAAAAAAATTGGAAAATGGAGCTGTGACTAGCTATTTTTTGTTTTGTATGATTTTTCTTCTAAAAACAAACTGAAAAGAGAATTAAGGAAAACTTGAGAGAATTGGTAAGTGATAACTCTATTTAATATAGTATGTACCATAGGTTGAAGTAGAATGTCAACAGTCTGATTAGATCATAAGACAACAAAACAAACTGAAACAAATATTTTTCTTGTCTTTATACATGTGTAAAAGACATTAAATTTTTTAAAAAGGTATGAGAATTACATTTATTTTCCTGGGAAATTAGTCTACCTGCCTGTTTTAGAATTATCCTATTCTTAGTATCTAATTGTAATTATGTAAATCATAATTATTGAGCTTAATTAATTTTTTTCTCTTCAAAATTTGTATGTGTGTGTGCTTTTAGATGTCCACATAAATAGCATTGCTGTATATTCTCACACTGTAACTGATATTTCTTTGCAGGAACCTGGTATTATTTTCAGAATAGTGTGTGTGTGTGTGTGTGTGTGAAATCACATTCTAAAGAATTATTCTTAATTTTATACACATTTTTCATTGGAGTCTTAAACATTATGAATCCTTTTTTATGACTCTGAGTATGGGGGAGTTATTGGGAGCTTTAAAGAACTAATTTTTTAAAAGTGCAACCTGCAACTTTAGTCACCATGTTAAAAGCAAATGCTTGCTGTACACTTCCCGATTAATCCTTGTTATCCAGATAAAGCGAAACAGGTGAGAGTCAACTTAAGTTTGTTTAAAATGTTTGTGCCTTACTTTTATTTTTGGTGTAGTAAATTGTTAACAAGAGCCTCTTTCACCTATTCACCCTGTTTGTGGGCTAGACTTTGTCATTCTTATTCATGTTGAATAGTACTTTATTCCACACTGCAAGTATTCCACAGCAATTCATAGACTAAGGTACTGCTCAGCATGAGCAAGGTGCATAAAATCTAGCCCTAAATGAATCATAGTTGTAATTGGTTTTGTCTGTGTGTATTTTGTTGTTTTGTTTTTTAAATTAGGTATTTGTTTAGTTTCCTATTTCCTGATCCTACAGTCTTTACTCAGGCAGAACTTCCACTGATGTCTCTGGGAGACTTCAGCCCAGAGATTTCATTGGGAGTTTTGTGTAAGAGCTGCAGGATTGGGTCCACAATGTATGTGTGAGGTGTCACAAGAAACCAGATGTAGTGTCTGAATTAGAACCCTGCATGGGATTAGTGTAGAGCCCTGTAGCAGGACTGGGATCCCCCAGGTCTCATAGGAGCTGCTGCCAAAATAGCAGGAGTGGGATTAAAAATAGTCCCACGCCGGACTCTAATCTGGATTGCTGATTGTCAGTGTGTGCATTCCATGGTATGAGGGCCCAGACTTGAATTTCTGCTAAAGTCAGTCTGAGTTTTGGTTGCTCAGCATCTCATTGGAAGGACTCATCATTATGCAGAACTGAGCCCGTTCAGTATATGCCACAAAAGTGAGATAATAATGACATTTAAATAGGATGGTTTATTGGTAATGTTGATTAGTACATTTGAAAATGTGAGAGTTTAGAAAACATTGGCTGGTGCTGCCATTCTCTTCTCTTTGAGGGATCTCTAATGCAGTAAGATGTTTATTATTTTAGTTTGGAGACTGCCTCTCAGCTTGCACAACTTGAAATTTTACTTAGTGGCTTTGAATCATTGTAGTTAAGAACTGTCCATTATTACTGTTCAGAATAAAACATTTAATTTTAAGACAACGTGGATATAAAATCTTGGAAACCAATAATATTTTAAAAGCTTCCAGGAGGTCTGGCACATTTAAAACTGCAGTGAACTAATGCCCTGCTATTTTATTGTGTTTCGAAATAATATGACCTTTTAAAATTTTACTTGTTTTTTCTATCAAGAGCCTTAAAACTAAAATGTGGAAGTAACTGTGTATTTAATTATCCTGGTCTGTAGCTCCTAAGCATGGGATCATCCTAGAAGATTACATTAGATCTCTAATGACTTTATTAATCTAGACATGAAAAAGGTTCTTGGTGGTAATGCGTGAATCTATTTATGCAACACTAGCCAATAATACTTCTTTGGTATCAGAATGATCTAAAATTACAAACTGAGTCATAACTTTTCCCTGGGTATGGCAATGGTTGTAGTCATGTTTCAGCTGTTAGTATGAGTTTGTCATATAATATAATTCCAAAAAAAACACGGAGGGCAAATTACGCTGGAATAGCATGGCGTAATGGTGGGTAATTGAGATCAGACTCTGCCCAAGTAAATTCCCAATTTTATTTCTTATCTTTTACTGTATTCTGCTTCTATATTTCTTAGTCTTCTGGAAAAATGCTGCCCCTAATGGTAAAAGCATTCAATGTAATACACGTGTATATATACCATAGTATATGTACTCTAATAATACTTCTTTTGTTCTCTAGTCTTTGTAGATGTCAATAATCCCAAACCAAGAAGGTAATAAAACAAGAGGTCATAGTTCTGCTGACTTCCAGTGCTTTTCACAGAGTGCTGCTGGCAAAGAAGATTTTGGTTATTGACTTACAAGTGTAGGCCCCGATCATGCAAACACTTATGCACATGCTCAACTTCACACATGCTGAGTGGTATGTGAAGTTAAGCACATGCATAAGATTTTGCAGGGTCAGCTCTTTAGACATTTAAACCTTTACAGATTTATCAAGGCAGCCCCTTACGGCCGTTCTGAGAGATTATACCTACCAGATCAGTCAATGGCAATAGCTGTGAGGCTGCAGCTCTGTGTTCATATTTAGGAAGGTTTAACCTCCCTCCCTCCCTTCCCCCCAGTCCCCTAATCATGGTGTCCCTTGGATTACTCCTGTGTTTCATTTCCAGTCTATGCAAGAGTCTCCTTTCACAAGAAAATCAGGATGCAGTGTTTTTTTTTCTACTTTAAATTATTTGCTGACCATAAATTTCTAGACTCACGAACTAAAAATTCTTCAGCAGCCTCAAACTCTTCTACACTGACAACATGTCAAAACTTCTGAAAGAAGCCTTCCCGACAAAAAATAAAATATAAGAGCTTTCACTGCTTCATCCATCCCCTCTGGAAAAGCCTGAGTAAACAGGCTTGGTAACATACTCTCAAGCTTACAAACTCAGCTATCTCCGATCAAGGGGTGAAGCAAATTTCACATGGGAGGTCCCTCCAGCAAGAATGTCCTCCTGCCTGGCCCTGGGGTATACAAACCTAAGAACCGTTGCCCGAAGCAGCTGATGATTCCAAGTGGAATATGGTTGCTAGGGAGGAGAGAGGTAGCCTCTAAGGGCAAGACCCAATCCACAAAGCACTTTGTAGGTCAAAACCAACGCCATTAATTATAACTGGAATTTAGTGTGCAAACTGATTAGTAGAGTGCATTACAGAAAGTTAGTCGGAAGGTGTCAAAGACGCAGGTAAGGTGGGGATGTCCAGATCTGAAAAGAATAGTGGTAACCTATTAGCACTAGATAAAGATAGCTGTAGTATAAAAAATATGTTTTCTATCTGAAAATTCAGATGCAGCCGGGTATGCAACAGGACCTTTAAACTGCAAATCTCGTTAACAAAAGGTGGCTGTACCTTCCTCAAAGGAGCAGAAAAGGTGGTAGAACCGAGTTCCATGATAGTCCAAGTGGGACAGCGCTTAAAGCAGAACAGCAGTCATCTAATTCACATAATCATACTCCTCTCTGGATCAGTTCTTAGAAAAGCGAAGTGAACCACATGTTCAGTCATATCAAAGGCAGCTGATAAATTTGAAAGAACCAGGGTGAAATCATGACCCCATTGAAATCAATGGGAGTTTTGCCATTGAGTTCAGTGGGGCCAGAATTTCACCCTCTTATCTTTATTGCTTTAAGGATATTATATAACCCACAAGACCAGCAATAGATTGTGTTGTACCCAATCCTGGAACCAAACGGAAAGGGTCAGAGCGCTCTGAGGACTCCAGTTAGTACCAAAACTAACTTGCCATAATCTCCTTTCTATCACGGATGCTAGGTCAAAAGCAAATCCTATTTGTCCTAATGAATTCTCCCGGAGATAGCTTGGAAATCTTAGCCAGGTTAGAGAAGCAAGCTCCTGAGATGCATCCAAGAAGCATGTGTTTTCTGGAAGCCATGATCAGTGTTTGCAAGGCAGAGATCTCCTTAATGACTCTGGCCACATTGCTTTCTATTCTTATTCATAAAGGGAAGATTTGGAGACCTCCTATGTTTAGAAGAGGCAATCCTAGAAGACTAGTGTCTCAGATTTTGTAAGTGGTGCTGAAGATCAAGAATCAGGGTAGTTCCAACTACCTAGGAGGATGAATAACTATACTTCCCTTTTCCTCCTTACAATGAGCTACACTAATGTGGTTTTGCAAACTCTATTCCCCTCACTGTCCACATGAACTGGGTATTTTCCATTGCGGCTTGCACTAATGTAGCATTTTTAAGCATTGCTTTTGAAATGTATTTTGTACTGCTTGAAAGCAAATATATGCTAGAAAAATGTTTCGTTTGGCTAAGTTTCTACATCATAATCATGTATAAAGAGATAGTTGCCTTGCCTTGTCAGGATGACAACAATGACAAAGAAAAGAGATTTTTTGATGGTATGGAGTTGACAAGCTGGCGGGGGTGCCAGAGACTGTAGTGGATAAGGGTAAGGGTAAGAGTTCTAGAAGGAAAGCATGGTCCCTTCTACAAATTGACCTAAAATACTTATTACTGCTTTGGAAAAGTGTCAACAATCCTAGTAGGAGGAAACACCACATTTTCAAAATACTTATTTTGTCTAAATCCTGACACCAGTGAAATCCCTAGGAGTTTCAATATGATCGGAAGTAATATTATGAAGTGTTATTTTTCTCTTGGAATATTACAACTAAAATTGTCTAGGTAGTATTTTAAAAACTCTCTGATGAAAATAATACAGTATAAATTATTATTGGTTCTTTTCATGAGTTAGGACAAAAGTAAAAAAACACTATTAGTTCAGTGTGCAGTATCTGAATCATAGAAGATTAGGGTTGGAAGAGACCTCACGAGGTCATCTAGTCCAACCCCCTGCTCAAAGCAGGACCAATCCCAAATAAATCATTCCAGCCAGGGCTTTGTCAAGCTGGGCCTTAAAAACCGCTAAGGATGGAAATTCCACCACCTCCCTAGGTAACCCATTCCAGTGCTTCTCCACCCTCCTAGAGAAATAATTTTTCCTAATATCCAACCTAGACTTCCCCCACTGCAACTTGAAACTATTGCTGCTTGTTCTGTCATCTGCCACCACTGAGAACAGCTGACCGTCCTCTTTGGAACCCCCCTTCAGGTAGTTGAAGGCTGCTATCAAACCCCTCTTCACTCTTCTCTTCTGCAGACTAAACAAGCCCAGTTCCCTCAGCCTCTCCTCATAAGTCTTGTGCCCCAGCCCCCTAATCATTTTCGTTGCCCTCTGCTGGACTCTCTCCAATTTGTCCACATCCTTTCTGTAGTGTGGGGTCCAAAACTGGACACAATACTCCAGATGTGGCCTCACCAGTGCTGAATAGAGGGAAATAATCACTTCCCTCGATCTGCTGGCAATGCTCCTACTAATGCAGCCCAATAAGCAACAAGGGCACACTGCTGAGTCATATCCAGCTTCTCGTCCACTGTAATCCCCAGGTCCTGTTCTGCAGAACTGCTGCTTAGCCAGTCGGTCCCCAGCCTGTAGCAGTGCATGGGATTCTTCCTTCCTAAGTGCAGGACTCTGCACTTGTCCTTGTTGAACCTCAACAGATTTCTTTTGGCCCAATCCTCCAATTTGTCTAGGTCACTCTGGACCCTATCCCTACCCTCCAACATATCTACCTCTCTTCCCAGTTTAGTGTCATCCGTGAACTTGCTGAGGGTGCAATCCATCCCATCATCCAGATTATGAATATTTATATGATACTTGTATGGAGACTTGTACACTTCCATAATTGTGTTTCCATAATGAAATGTAATTATTATACAAGACTGTGGTGTGTACCAAGACTCAGAGAATTTGAACTGTCTTCCTGTTGTTATTTTTGTTGTTCTGTGCCTAAGATGAAAAAAAGACCGTGCTCTAAAATCATTACAGATATTTTACACAACTACACTCACAATTTATTATGAAAATTAACACAAACAAAACTGTGTTGTTGTTTTTTAAATCCTCCTTTCAGTTAAAGGAAATGCTATTGTATATGTGGGCTGAGGAAGAAAGCTTAAATAAATTGTTTGAAAACAATATCTAGTTTAATAGATATGTTTAACAGTTTAATATAAGCAATGTACTGATGTGCTGTTAGCACTGACCCCCCACTTGGTAAGGCAACTCCCATCTTTTCATGTGCAGTGTATTTATACCTGCCTACTGTATTTTCCACTCCATGCATCTGATTAAGTGGGTTTTATCACACGAAAGCTTATGCCCAAATAAATCTGTTAGTCTCTAAGGTGCCACAAGGACTCCTCGTTGTTTTTGCTAATTTAGGCTGAGTTTGCCATAAATAGTTGGGGCTGTGCACACGTGACTCTTGATGAGCTAACTTTAAAATGCAATAGTTCTACTGAGTGCATTCTGAATGCTTAAACAGGTTTTTTTAGTTAAATCACTAACATCCCAATCTTGCGTTGTTCTCCATATAGCCAGACACAGAGCACGGTTGAAGTCACATGGGGCTCTGCACAGGTGCAGGGGTCTGACAGCAAAACACAGCACAGGATTGCTACTTAAATCAAATGCATTTACATTCACGTCTACCAACAAGGTGCCATGAACATAGCTATAAAATTCTAAAGGAAATACTCTTTTCTGCAGTAATATCAGGACCGTCAGTAGTCTTTTAATGTCAGACAGCTTGTATCTTTCCTGGGTGGTGAATGTTTAAAGTAAAGACAAACCAGTTTACTATTGGTTACAAACAGTGGGGTCGCTGACCTGGGCGGCCGTTGTTCATGCTGACGTCAGAGGGAGTTGATGGCACTCAGCACCTTGCAGCTCTGCCACGTTTATTTTTAGAGGCTGAGCTATTAGAAGAAAAATCAAAAGAAGAGGGACCCATATCTTCAGTGGAATATGAAGCAATTAGCTGTTGTCTTAAAAGCAGGAGTTTTTTTTTAATTTTTATTGAATATTTTGAAGAAATACACCTGCTGTTACAGGATTCTAGCTTTGGGGGTATTTTTACCCCAGGCTTTTGATTTCTGAGGGGCAGTAATATATGTTTCAACACCAGTTTCTAATTTACCTGGTTTAAAAATAATGCATATCGAATTTGGAGGACACGAGGTAACACCCTAGGTGTATGTCCCCTGAGAACTGGAAAAGTTTCAAGGCTTTTGTGGAATCGCAGGAGGGCACTGTACTGGGAAAAGGAAAAGTTTTTAGCTTGCAGCAGGAGTAGGGGTAAGGTTCTTCAAGAGTAATTCCTGCCTCTCTCCTACCAAGAATTCTTTTCCACTTAAGAGTTTGCACTCCTGACATAATTGTATCACCCTGCTGCTGGCCCCTCTCTCAGGCTGGATACTAGCAGGGGAGGAGAGATCAGTCCGGGAGCATGGAAGAGCTGAGAGCATGGAACAGCTAGGGTTGCCAGTTTTGGTTGGACATATTCCTGGAGCGGAGGTTTCATCACATGACATAATCTTTAATTAAAGATTAATCTTTAGTTCCTGGACACTCCAGGACAATCCTGGAGGGTTGGCAACCCTAGGGACAGCTAGGGAAGCAGGAGGGGAGTCCCATGCACTTCAGAGGAGAGAGAACAGTAAATGGGAGGAAGGCAGAGCTCAAGTTGGCAAGGATGGAGTAGGGGTGGTAGGGGTGAAGTGCAAAGAATTAATATCTACAGAGGTTTAAAGAGGTTCTTGTTTTCTTTTCAGAATAAGAATCCTTTACCCCTTTTTTACTTTTATAAAGGAATACCCTGTGTTGATATGGGAAATGGTGTCTTGAGCCCCAGGCCTGCAATATTGTTCTACATAAGTGGACAACATGTCTGCAAGCAGTTGCCGTGGCTCCAGGATTGGGACTTACTTAGAATGGCTAAGGCCAGGTTGTTTCTGGCCCTTGTGTGTAGGAACAGAAGGTATGGCTTGAGGGGCTTTTCATATCCCCATCTTACAGACCCTGCATATAGGGAGCAGAGGGACTGGTCCCACTTGGGGATGCAAACTATCCCCACAAGCGTGGGAAGAGGAGGAGTATGGCCCTGTCTCCTTCTCCACACAGGCCTCAAGAGCAGGCTAGTTGAAGCATCAGGATGGTCCTGGAAGGACTGTGCCTCCCAGAGTGCACTCTGAGATTGTGTATCTCCACCTCGGGGTGTACACGATCTAGAGCGCTCTTCATTATGAGAAGTGTAGTGACACGATGCACTAAAAAAACAACAGTGTAAACAGTTGAATAAAAATGTTACTGCATTTGGGGTTTGGTGTGTAGGGGTTGTATTGTTCATAGATTATTTTTTTGTCTGTCATTAGAAGCAATAAAACTACTGCTGTACTTTTTGATTTAGTTCATTCTGGAGGATAATTTTTAACAAATTGAGGCTTGCTTATTGGTTATGTCACAGGAATATTTGGACTGTTATTCTAATTACAGTCCTTAGCACTTTCATATTTCAAACCATATGTAGGAGAATGTGCTGTACTGCATGTCTCTATCACAATTCAGCAGAACTGGGGTATACTCTCTAGCTACACTCCATATTTTATTACAACACTGTTTTCAAAGGGGTGATTTCAGTTTTTTTAAATAATTACTTCAACTTATGCAGAAACATTTCAGCATTGGATTGTGTGGGTTTGAAGATTGGGTTTGTGAGTGCTTTATAATAGTACTGTAATGCTGGATCTTCCTTTTATAAGGACTGCAAATATGAAATCTGAAGATATTTCCCTTCCCCAGTAGGGCAGAGAACGTTTAGGTGCTTTTTTTTTTTAAATGCAAACATCTTTAGAGTAATGCAAGTTCCTATCTGAGTGATGGACAAAGATGCCCATCCAGACCTTAACACCAATTGCGTGCATGTATGTGTGTGTTTAAATATGAAAAAAGAAGCTAAAAAAGATTTCATTTTGTGGCTATAATGAATATGATTTAAATTGAACAGCAGTAACACAGTTTTTCCTCCCCTGCTGGGTAAATAGCCCAGTCAGCTTCCTATCATCCAATCACCTGTGGTTACTGTGCCTCCACCCCCAGGAGCCAGCAGCTCCCACCTAACCCACAGTTTTAAAGCAGATAGTTTGGTAAAATCATATAGAACTGTTGCTGCTCAAATTTAAGGATACAGAACTGCAGGACTCATTTATAAGAAAGGCAGAAGCTTGTCCAACAAAAAGTTGCATCGAACCAGAAGGTTAGTAATAAAGTTTCATGCTAAGAAACTCTTTTTAAAAAAAAAAACAGTCAGTTTCAGTACACATGAAGATTTTTAATATCCTGAAAAGATTATGGATATCACATATATTAAAACAAATTACTAAAATTTTATATGCTTTTGAAAAGCAAGACCCATGATGACTATATCATACCTTAAAATATTAACCTTATTAATGCTTCTCTAACTAGATGCTATACTGATCTCCTTTCAAATGTGTTAATCAAATAAAGACGGTTTCCACATTAACCTAAACAAAGACCATTTCTATTTGAAGGAGGCTAAGTATTTAGACATCTGTTCAGTTGTCTTGCTTTTCTTAAATATCATTACATTGTTTTTTCTTTTTTTTAAATATTAAAACTTCAATGAGGTTCTTATTCATAGCATCAGCATTTATAATGCACAAAATCAAAAGTACAGTTCATATAAAATCATGCATTGATATGTTAGTCTCATGTATGTACATTTTGCAACTTTCAAATCTTTGTTCTCTTAATTTCATAGAGGATGAAGAAAACCAAAGTTAAACATCCTCATGCCAGGAAAGACAAATCAGTGCTAAAATTGAATTAGGCCAAATTAACTGAAGATGGCAGTAAGTTATAAGGAGAGCTGGTATTGTTGGAGAACATATTGATACAATTTGTTTCAGGTTTTTTGAAGGAAACAGAGGCAGAGGAAGGATTACATTTTTATCTGGAGAAGGTTTCCATATTTCTTTCCATTTTGAATATTCTAGGGGCATTGGGGTCTGTAAAACAACATGTTTGATAGATATGAACACTACTTTCTTTTAAAAAAGTGGCCTATCAGATGCAGTACTGTAAAATAATATGAAGTCAGCAAAATATGTTTTAACAACAAATAAAGGTACCAAAAAACCTCTTGAAAATAGCTTTCCCCTGGAATATTTAAGCATATATGTTAACAATAAAATCACATATTGGATTGCACATAGTGTTTGCTTTGTACAGTACATACTTTTGTCATTTATATTATAGTTTAAAAAAATGCAAAACTCAGGATGAAATATTTCAAGAGCCTACCACAAGACAGTAATTAAATTGAAAGGTGTGTCTTCTACCACCCCAGACTGGGGAGTGATTTGTAATTTTTATGTTATGTATTTAAAGCAAAATTTTATTTCTCAGAGTGAAGGCAGAGATTACAATGTAAAAGGTAGATTAAATTGTTTTTCTGTAGACATACAGACTCTGTCCATATACACCTATTGATTTTTTTTCAGTTATTTATGAAGTTTTGCAACAAAATTAAGACCAAGTCCTGAAACACTTTACATGTCTGTGGAAGGGTCAAACCTATTTAAGAGCTGTATGGAGACTTTGTGGAAGGGGACTCTGTATCCCATGAGTACTGTGACAGTTTAGGGGTCTGCCTGGCTACAAGTTATGAATTTTTTGATATTATGAACTCTCTGTGTACTCTCTCTCTATATATATCAAATTACAAACTCCAGTTTGTATTCTAAGCACCAGTTTGATTATAAGCTTGTTCTGTAGCCTCCATATTGAGCTGAAACACACAGGAGGTGTCAGGAGAAAATCTTGCACCTAGCAGAGGACTAATAATGGATGGTTGTTAAACCTTAATGATCACTCATTCAGATGGAAGCACCCTTGGACACAGAGCCGGCTGTCACCCAGGGTAAACCAGTTTTTCAAGTCTGGACTCCACATGGATGGTGACCAAATAACAAAACACCTAGTGGGCCACAATGATCACCTTATGGGGTTTGAGGCTGACCAGAGAGGTCATCTGATGGGGAGGGATTGGAAGCCTATAAAAGAAAGGGTCTTTCAACAGCCATTTTAGAAAAGACACCAGAAACAGGCTCCCTCAGTGCTATCAGCATAGCAACTATGCAGCCACCCACCCCTACCCCCAGGACCCTAGAAGATAATGCCTGGAAAGAAATGTGCATGACAGTCAGCAGCAAAGCATTTAAGAGGCTGTTTACCTCTTACAGCATATCCTTAGGCATACTTCAGAGCAGTTATCCAAAAGGATAAAGACCGTCAGGTTGCAGTGTTTGAGGGTTTTTTTTCTTCTGATTCCTTTATTTCTGATAGAAATCAATTGGAAAAGGAATCGGTGGGCCTCCTCCTAACCGCTCCTACATCACTAGGAAGAAGAGTGTTCTGGGATACATCCTGGTCTCATTCTCTCCCCTTCATGGCAGCTCTCCTCCCAGGGCTTCAATAACCTCCTTTGGTCCCTGCCTGAAGAAAGAGGGTAGGGAAAACAGGTTCCACAAAGGGCTGCTTATGGGAGCAGGGGTTGCTTTTTTGGGGCTTAGAGCTCCCTAGTGTACTCTTCCACATCAAACCACCCATTCTCAAAATGGGTCAACCCAGTGTGGTGCTGGATAGGAGTGAATGATTGATTGATGTGCGCGTTACACCTGCCGGAGGCTTGGGATTTGGCTTTTACAGTAAAAAGAACAGGAGTACTTGTGGCACCTTAGAGACTAACAAATTTATTAGAGCATAAGCTTTCGTGGGCTACAACCCACTTCTTCGGATGCATATAGAGTGAAACATATATTGAGGAGATATATATACACACATCCAGAGAGCATGAACAGGTGGGAGTTGTCTTACCAACTCTGAGAGGCCTCTCCCACCTGTTCATGCTCTCTGTATGTGTGTATATATCTCCTCAATATATGTTTCACTCTATATGCATCCGAAGACGTGGGTTGTAGCCTACGAAAGCTTATGCTCTAATAAATTTGTTAGTCTCTAAGGTGCCACAAGTACTCCTGTTCTTTTTGCGGACACAGACTAACACGGCTGCTACTCTGAAACCGGCTTTTACAGTGTAACTCAATTGCATTTATATAGTAATCATGGTAAACATCTCTCTGCTGGAAAAATTCTTAAGTCACCCACAATCACCTTGTCGAAATGCTGCCTCCAACTGTGATCTTATCTGCTCTTATATGCTAAGCAAGGGAAGGCTTAAGTAAGAATTTAGATGGGAGATACCCTTCAGCCAGAGTGCTGCAGAAGGTTGTATTAGTGATTCAGTAAGTGATAGTCAGTACTGAACAGGGTGGATTTGATTTAAATAAATCACTAATCAGGAAGACTTGATTTAATCATTGATTTCTAATTAAAAGTGCATTCTTGTTCGTTGTTATAACCTTAATACATATTCTTCACAACTCAGAGATAGATGTAGATTTCATTTTTAGACGGTACACACTATATATTTTTAAGTGATTTATTTTGAAAACTTTTCAGATTAGTTTTACAGCTGTATCAGAAAAGGAATGATTGTTTGGTTATTTCATTTACCAAAGGTAATTGAAGCAGATATTTATGAAGTCATTGGGAGGTGAACTATCTCCATTTCAACAGGTTAATCATTAATATTTGGAGGATTTTCTTGCCATGCTGTATTAGGAGGAGAACATCACCAGACAGACATTTAAATTATTTTATTTAACTAAAACAACAACGTTATGTATTCTGGATATTTTTCTTCAACAGCAAACATAATATTTTAGCAAAACAAGCATATGAATTTTTGAATTTAGTTAAACATTCAAGTTTTTTAAAATCAGGTTTGTTTTTGTTAAAATTGTTTTTAACTAAAATAGTTAAAGGAAATATTTTAAAAAACAAACAAATTAAATCGACTATGTCAGCCAGGTCAACATGAGAAACTTAAAATATTGGCTTCTGCAGCTAACTCAGTTAGGGTGACCAGATGTCCCGATTTTATAGGGACAGACCCGATTTTGGGGTCTTTTTCTTATATAGGCTCCTATTACTCCCCACCCCCATCCCGATTTTTCACATTTGCTGTCTGGTCACCCTAAACCTTCATTTTCCTGTTTGTTCATAATCTGGAAAAGACAAATAAGCTTTCCTGCTTTTTCAGGTCCCAAACGACTTCTCAATTTGGAATGAATTAATCCAAAGGAAGAAAATACTCTTTCTACACCGGCAGAAGAAGTTACTGCTGTTAAAAGTGAGATTATCACTTCAACAGTCTCTGAATCCAAGTGCTTAAGTGACTTCCACCAGTTCACTGGTGTGACTTTCTTTAAAACATCATCAGCAAACATATATTTCTTGAATGGTTCTTATTCCCAAACTGGGTCTCTTTTACAGCCTGCTGCCATTATAGGTTTTCCTTCTAGTCAGAGAATGGTATGATTGATCTCAAATCAATGAAGGCTACACTCAGAAAGCCCTCAAGACTTCTTGAATATGCTGCTCAAACAGTTTCACTTTTGTTTCTACTACCTGTCCCTCCCTTCTCACATTTATCTCCAGACTTTTTCTCCTTGTCCAGATCTATTCCGCCCCCAACAATCTTCTATTCATTGAACTTTTTGAAACTTTGCACTTTTAGAGAGAGGTAAGGGATTGACTCCGTGTACACAAATTTGCAGAGGGACAAAGGTGTTATTTCTCACCTCTCTATAGTATTTATTTATTTTAAAACATTTTTGCTGTTAACAAGCATGTTATCTCTGGAGACACAAATCCACAGTTTCAGAACTGCAAAACTAGGCATCCCTGATAGTATCTTCTAGACTGAGTCCCATTGAGTAGATAGAAAGAGTAACCTACATAATCTATACAGAAGCCCCTGGAACCCCATAAAATTGGGTCCCTAATTCACAAACTATTGGAATTCATTTACAAAACTTTTCTTAAACATTACATGAATATATTGTCTCATACTATACAATTAGAATTTATAATCCCTATTCCATGATGAGATATCTGTGAGCTATAATGTATCTTAATTAAAACTATCTTTAGATAGGATTTTTTTATAAAATGCTTTTTGAGGAAAAAACCTATTTTTATTTTTTTTAAAAAAACATTGATTTTTATCCATCGTGGTATTGAATCAGTGCCTCAGTATGTTTTTTAAACTGGGCTGGTTGGAGGTGCTATATTAAGGCATATCTGTAGGAACAGTTAGTCCGCGGCAAGCTGTGGTGTAAATCTGTGTTCTGTTAGCCAGCTGCACACCAACAGTCTGTGTGGACCTTGCTGCTATTCACTAAAAGTCCCATAATGTGCTTTGATCTACCCCACTTTGAAATGAGAATAGATCAAACTAAGTACACTACAGGACTTTTAATGCACAGCAGCAGTATTCCATAGCACTTTTTAGTCTATTTCCATTTCACAGCAAGGAAGATCAGAGCACACCACGGAACTTTTAGTGTGCACCAGGCTATATGTGGTAGATTGACACCCCAGCTTGCTGCACACAAACAGTTCATATAGACAAGCCCTTATGGATAACACTTAAAACCAAGCTTCTGACTACTTGTGACGAATGGTCACTAAAGATCCTTTGGCACTTTAGTCGTGATCGGGGGTGTTAGTTTCAATGTGAAGGCCAAACTTCAACTTGAGCAAGTGTATTCTCCCTACCATGCTTTGCCTAAAGTCATATGCATTTTTTCTTCACTTCTATCCTATACTTTTGTTGCTATATGCTGTTAAACTGCGTTTGTTTGCTGTCCCACATATAACTGCCTTTCAATGGTCGATGCAATAATGGACATATATACTGTAATTAGTTTGCAAAGCAATTTACGTTCATTTGAGTTGCAACGTTTTTTACAAATGTACATTTCTTCATTGAGTATATGTTAGTGTGGATCCCATCATGGGCTCACATGCATCTCATGTACAAGATTGGATTTTTTTGGAATAGCAGTGTCTGGAGATGTCCTCGGTACCAAAGAGGCAGCCAGTACCAGCCCCATACCATCCCTTGGCACTGCCTTTCAATGAGGAAATATATTCCTCCTTCTGAATGCTGGTGTATTCCTTCTCAATGGTATTACACAAAGATCTCTTCACCCAGGAGGGAGAGTGATCTTTGGAAGTTGGTAGCTGAACCCCCTATATTACATTCCAGAGGGACAAGGAAGTGCTGCGACCTCACCTGACATTCATTCCTAAGGGGGTCTCAGAATTTCATCTAAACCAGTCGACCAACCTGCCAGTTTTCTTCCTGAAGCCACATTTGGCACAGGAAGTAAAGAAATTACACACACTACATATGCCCAGGATGCTGCTTTATTACATTGACAAAAAACGTCACCCAATCTGTTTATAGCCACATCTGGGCATTCTAAAGGTCAAGCCTTCTCCTTGCAGAGGATACCAAAATTGATATCACGATGTCTCTTGCCGAGTTACCAGTTGGTTGCTGAGTCTTGATGCTTGAACTCTGCTGTAACTTTCCCGTTCAACAACATCCTCTGCCTCCTCCAGAAATGTGCCAATTTCTGAGAGCTGCCAGGCAGCAACATGGAGTAATCCACTGACCTTTATCAAGCATTATGCATTGGACTTAGTGAGTAAAGCCAGGGGTGCCAGAACTGCAGGAGCCGGGGGGCCATGCTCACCCACTTTTAAACATGGCTGTAGTTTGGGGACGGGGCTGCATTGCCCCCCAAACTGCAAGCCTTGGGCAGGCGTGGAGTGGTGATAAGGTGATCAGCTCACCCGCCGCAAAGTACAGCTCCTGCCAGCAGTGCCAGCCTCTTCCCGGTGGGGTGGGCTAAGGTGGGCGTTAACCCCCCTCGCCACGAGGCCCAGCCCCTCTCTGTGGCCCCACACCGTTCTGCCTCTTCCCCATGAGGCCCCACCCCCTGGTCAGGCTGGAAGTCAGAGCTGGGTGTAAGAGCTGCTCAGGGAGCACAGGCCACTGTGTGGAGCCCTGGACCTCCACCTGCCCTGGACAGCATCCCAGGGGGAGGGGACACAAGGTATGGACTGCTCTTGGGTACCCTGGCCCCCTGCCCATGGCAGGTGGAAGGTCTGGGGCTCTCCACAGCGGCCTGGGCACCCTGGGTGGCTCTTAACACTGCCCTGCTCCGGCTTCCTGCCTGGCTCGGGGGCAAGGCCTCGGGGGGATGAGAGGAGCAGGGGGCAGGACCTCATGGCACCCCCACTTCTACCAAGGGTCCGACACTCCTGGGTAGAGCAGATGTCAAATTCAGGATACCAAACTACAACCACTATTCAACTGATGCAGCTGAAACGCCTTGTTCCCACCATCCTGAAGGGATACAGCCTTCCAGTTACTTATAGTGAGATCCACATTGACACGTAATTAAGCCCGTCAGGTCAGTTTAAAGTACAGGCTACCAGCAGCAAATTAAGTAAACTGAGAAAAAGAAGGAAAAGAATTAAAGGATATAGTTAGCTCTGAGCCAAGAGTCGGCTCCTTGGGTTGAAACAGTTGGGGTTGTTACCTGCTCCTGCAAACCCTGCCATTTTTCACTTTGAAATCTTTTTTTTTTTTTCTCCACCCCCCCCAGGACCAAGTCCCAGCTCCAGTCTCTAGGTAGACTGTTAACTCAGCTTTTGACTCTAAACCCTGTTGTGCCAAATCATCTTTAACCACCCCTAACTAATTTACAACCCTTCAGCAGCCCTTGCTGAAACACCACCAAACTTGAAAGATTACTGGCAGCTTCCCATAATGCTGCCCTTACTTCAAACCTCTCACAAGTGGACTGAAGTGCCTCCTTTCCCTGGAAGGCATTCAGTCCCAATGGGCAGGGACCTTCTTCCACTACCCATATACCGAAGGAGGGTGGGCTCCTCAGCCACCCCCCATCCCTCTGGGTCCCCTAACATTTTCTCCATTTCCTTTTTAATCTCATCCCAGGCTGACCTCCACTTAGGAAGGAAAAATCAGTTTCACACATACAGAATGGGAAGAGACTGTCTAGGAAGGAGTACAGCAGAAAGGGATCTAGGGGTTATAGTGGACCACAAGCTAAATATGAGTCAACAGTGTGATGCTGTTGCAAAAAAAGCAAACATGATTCTGGGATGCATTAACAGGTGTGTTGTGAGCAAGACACGAGAAGTCATTCTTCCGCTCTACTCTGCACTGGTTAGGCCTCAACTGGAGTATTGTGTCCAGTTCTGGGCACTGCATTTCAAGAAAGATGTGGAGAAATTGGAGAGGGTCCAGAGAAGAGCAACAAGAACGATTAAAGGTCTTGAGAACATGACCTATGAAGGAAGGCTGAAAGAATTGGGTTTGTTTAGTTTGGAAAAGAGACAACTGAGAGGGGACATGATAGCAGTTTTCAGAAATCTAAAAGGGTGTCATAAGGAGGAGGAAGAAAACTTGTTCACCTTAGTCTCTAAGGATAGAACAAGAAGCAATGGGTTTAAACTGCAGCAAGAGAGGTTTAGGTTGGACATTAGGAAAAAGTTCCTAACTGTCAGGGTGGTTAAACACTGGAATAAATTGCCTAGGGAGGTTGTGGAATCTCTATCTCTGGAGATATTTAAGAGTAGGTTAGATAAATGTCTATCCGGGATGGTCTAGACAGTATTTGGTCCTGCCATGAGTGCAGGGGACTGGACTCGATGACCTCTCGAGGTCCCTTCCAGTCCTAAAATCTATGAATCTATGACCCCTGCACCTGGTGTGGGCCCTGGTTCTTCCTTATCCATTTATCCAAAAAATCCTTTACCCTGGCTTGCCAGAACCCGCAACTATCATCACGAGAGTTCGCTATACCCCCTCCAAGCAGCTGCGTGGACTGTCAGGGAGGGGGACTTGCAGGCTGCCACTCACCTATCTGATGCGATGCATCCGAGTCACGGCACCAAGATGTTAGAGGGCTTATTCCTTCACCCGCTCACTTCCCTGGTCCTTCTCGCATGAACAGAGAGCAAAAATACCCGAAGTCCGAAGGTGCAAACAATTTGATGTTTATTGGGGTGAACTTCCAGCAAGCAATGATTCCAATTTCCTTCCTTAGTGTCCCCCTTCCCAGCTCTGACACCACAGAGCCTTGCCTGTGTCCCTGTTCCCATTCCCCCCCCTAGCAAAACATGATTCCAATTTCCCCACCCACATTCCCTGTTCCCATTCCCCCCACCTTTACTTCCTGATTGACTGACTGAAGACTATATAGTAAAACTTGAGTTTTGCTTAGCTATATTTTAACCAATCATTTTCCTGAAATTTAACTAACCAATGCTAACATATTGTAACATGATTATATAACCAATTATATCCCACTGCCTTAATTGGTTTACACCCAACAAAATTACAGATAGAAACAATCCCAGAACCAGAGAGAGATTATACAGACAAACAATAGGGAAGTGGAGACTACAATGATAGAACAACGAAGAAATGAGGATTTCACACACTTGCTATTGATAAGTGAGTTCTTGCCACACACAATGCTATCAAACTAAGTTTTCTTTAAATCTTCTAGGCTCTTCCCTTTCTCTGGAGGTGATAGGCACTATCAGAACAGGATTGTATTCCTAACAGCCCAATAGCACCTTATTTCAATCTGACTAGTTTGGAATGTAAGGATGTGACCATACACTTTCCAGCTTATGGCTGCCTCTGCTGCTTATCCAAAGGCCTTAGCCTAAGAACAGGGCCTCAGACTGTCACAGTGAGAAAAGGCCCTATACAGGCAGACACTGATTTTGATTCTTTTTTATACCTCTATAACTAGCTAAATGATAAACATATACCCAAATTCTTAAAGTATAGGCCTTTACAGACAGGCTTGAATATCTATATCCTAACACTTGGTTCTTTGAGATCCCCACTACCTGCTCTTCTCTGTTTTTGGAGGTCTCGGCAACAAGGACTTTGAATTGTGAGGGAATGGAGGGAGGCTTGGGGCTGCTCCACCTTTAATGCCCAGGCATAGGAGCATGAGGAGGAGCAGGGCATGTGCATGGCACCGACGGACATTGCTATTCAAAGCAATCCAATCTCATGCACGCAAACCTGCAGTGTGATCCATACTGACCACAACATCTTGAAGAACCACAGTTACTGTATGATAAATACATATTTTTGTGTTTTTTTAATCTTCATTAGATAATTACAAGGTTAAATTCTTTGGTCATATTCCAGAATTAATTACTTTTTGGGATGCTGTTGATAGAAGGGAGAGAAACAAACCTTCCAAAAATTGACATTAAACCGCTTTCACTAAAGAGAACTTTAAAAGCAAATTCCATGTCGTATGAATCTAATCATGAATTGCTCTGGCTCCATCAAAATAGTTTTTATAAAAGATTGCTATTTGTAGCCATGAATCTGAAAATACAAAATCCTTAGGAATATTGGTGCTGCTCCTGCTCCTATTTATGTCATTGGTAAAGCAGCTTACAGGCTGTATGATATGGTGGTGGCTGTCCGCTTTGATTCTGTTGTAGGGAAGGTTGAGGGCAAACCATCAATAATAAAGTATAAGTTATTTGCTCTCGTTTTACCTTATGTTAAGTTTTAAATATGATGGAAATTTTCTGAAAAGAGTGTGTGAGCTGAAAACAAAAGTGGGGTAAGGTTGCTACCTCTTCTATTTTATTGAGAAATCACTAATTCTGTTTACTTTCATGGAACAGTGTACATGCATGAATGTGATCTTATCTTGTAAGGAGGGTATGTTGAATCACATTCAGACAGTTCATATTTCTTTAACAATCTTTCTCCTTGTCTTTAGATACCCAAACCCCTGTAGCATCTTTTGTGTGTCATCACAAAATATTTCTAAAGTGTTTTTATTAGCTTGCAGACTCTCATCTTTTAGAGTTTTTTTTTAAAGTTAATTAAAACTGTAATCACAATCAGTTGTCATATAGTATATTTTACATTTCCAGTCAGTCAGCTAAGTCAGAAAGTAAACTGAATCTAACAAAGCAATGAAAAGAGGAGGTAGGAAGACATTTCTGTATAAATTATTTATTGCTAACGATCCACAATGTTGTTTAAATGCAAAATGTATTATCCATCAGCAAAGTGGCTTTTGGAAGGTTAAATTGTGACGGTTTGTTTATATTATACCTTCTGTTTTTTTAATGACCTATTTTATTTTTCTAGTTCTACATCCAAAATGATACCCTGTGGCCCTGTTCTGTCATTTGTTCGGTGTTTGTTGCGAAGAAAAATTGTCACTGTGGACAGTCTTGAAGATTCCAAGTTATGCCGATGTTTATCCACTCTGGACCTTATAGCTCTGGGAGTGGGAAGCACTCTTGGTGCTGGTGTTTATGTACTTGCTGGAGAAGTTGCAAAAGCAGATTCTGGACCTAGTATTGTTATTTCTTTCCTCATTGCTGCCTTGGCATCTGTGATGGCAGGTCTTTGCTATGCTGAGTTTGGTGCTCGTGTTCCCAAGACTGGTTCTGCATATTTGTATACTTATGTAACTGTTGGTGAACTGTGGGCTTTTATCACTGGCTGGAATCTCATTTTATCATACGTTATAGGTAAGTTTGGGAGACCAGTGTAAAACTAATGGGGTGACTGGGAAAACTAGAAATAAAATGTAGGTTTGGGCTCTTTCTTTCTTTTTTCTTAACTGCCGCTACTTCAGACACACCCTGGCATCTGATAGTCAGGCTGGGTTATTTCCTTCTCATGCATCATCCCCTGTAATAAAGCTTCTTCAAGCCAAAATAGGTACTTTGTGAGGCCTTTGCAAACCAGTTCTCTTCAACAGCTTAAACAAGTGTACCTAATTGGAAAATAGTGGCAAACAATTCTGTTGATGATGCAAAATTAAAAATAGAACCTAATTCAGTTTCTCATTGCTGTGTTGGCTCCGCAGGGCTAGTTGGAGTAAAAGCAGTAAGTATAAATGTTTCTGGATACAAACAGTTAGTAGATCTAGGGACGGTTCCATCAGTGTAGAACTACACTTGAAAACAAATCATGAAATGTAAGTATCCATTGATGTAACTCCATCAATGATGTAGTGTCCTGCAGACATACCAGCTTTGGGCTGATATCCTATCATATATAAAGCTAATTGGGACTGGGAAATGTCAGTGCTTGGATGGGAGAGATTCAGAGAGACACCCTAGTACGTCAGGAAGAATGGAAGAAGTGATATTTGTGACTCAAGTATCATGTTTCCTTCCAGTACTGTGATCCTGCAACTGAGGCTTTGCACAGGCACAGAGTACTAGCAGTACAGAGTCAATTAAGTTAATGATGTTCTGTGTGGGTGCACATATCTGCATGTGCAGGTTCAATTGCAGGACCATGGCTTATATCACAACTCACCCAGTACATCCAAGTATTATATTAGGGGACACTCTGCTGATGGGGATGTTGCTTTTTGAGAGTGATATAAAAATGTGGTCTTGATTGCATGTGGTCCTGTAGCGTTTTTTCAAGAGTTGGGGATTAACCTTTGCATGCTGGCTAAATTCAAACTCTGGCAATTTCATTCTGCCTACTAAAACTTCTGTAATTACAGCTGGAAAAATTATTCTTCAACTCCTGTCCTAAACTGTTGTGTGGTATTACTGTGCATTGCTAAAGCCATACCATGTTTCACCTTATAAGTGGCTGCACTCCAGCACAGAGGGAAGTTAATTTTATATCAGTTGTAATTTTCAGAATGTTTGGGGATTAAATAAAAGTATAATATAATGAAATAATATAATGAAAAGTACTCTAAATGAAAAATTATTATTGATTATTATGCTATCAAAGTTAGCTATTATAGAAGAGTTTACTTGAACTTTTCTAGTGCAGTAAATTAGGATATTGTTATTGTAGTTTAATATATTATACTATAATTTTGTAGGTATGAATTGCTATAATAAAATCTATGGAGAAAAAGACCACTTGTTTAACAATAATTGTATCTTCCTAAATACAAATAGCAACATGATATTTCTATAGTACTAACTGTTGTACCATTATGTTTGTGCAAAATCCTATTTTTTGGTATTTTTATTTTATTTTATGAAGGTACATCCAGTGTAGCAAGAGCGTGGAGTGGCACCTTTGATGAACTCCTTGGAAAACAAATTGGTCAGTTTTTCAGAACCTACTTCAGAATGGATTTTTCTGGTCTAGCAGAGTATCCAGACTTCTTTGCAGTATTTTTGATATTGCTTCTGGCAGGTAAGAAGTAGAAAGCTCTACATTAGGAATGTCATGGGGACTAATAATAGAGAATGTAGTGGAGGCAGGGAACAGATTCTGCACCTATCTTTATACAAGCAATAAAAAAGGATGAATTATAGTTCTAATGTTTTGTCTTATCAAGATACTGTTTATATTTTAGCGAAATATAAATGCATACAGAACATTGATATAGTGGCTCTATAAATCAGAAGCAAATATATACACACATTTTTTAACTTCATCTATCATGAGGTAATCAGCTATGAGAACTTTTGTGTAAAATCCATAATGTAGAAAGGACAATAAGAGAATAACTAGACAGCATCTGTATTTTTTTTTTGGTTGTTCTAAAGGTGGATATTTGACTTAACTTTTCATTTAATCTTTTCCTCACAAGCTATTTCTTTTGTACAACTTAACTTTTTCCCACTTCCAGTCTGCAAAAGAATTATACAGGCTAGAATTTGTGTCCACTAATAGGCAACTCCAAGACACAAGCACAGTCCATCCATCCATCCAATGTGAACCTTCAGCACTTCAAGTCTGGAGAATGGATAGGTTGTTTCTGCATGCTGTTAGGTTACTACTTTCCAATACTCCTTGGATACCAATGAGCATTGGTAAAATTAACTGGATTTTTGCTTTTGACAACAATAAATAATTTTATTTCTATTACATCTTTACTAATGCATCACTTTACAATAGGAAATCCCAGCCACTGGCACCAGACAACTAAACTATTAACCATAGTTTGTTTCCATGGGGGTCTGGTTCCCTCAGAAATGAAAATAAACATGGCTAGTTTTTACATTCAGAGTGGCTGTTCTGCATGAGAAAAAGTCACTCCTGTTTTGATGATGCAGCATATGAAACAGCATGCATATTTAGAATGATAGTATTTGTTATTATTTATTTGCATCAAAAGTATGCTAGATACTTGATAGATAGATGACTCAGCCCATGCCCTGAAGAGTTAACAATCAAAATAGATACCTGACCCAACCAGTAAACTAAGGGCTTGTCTGCACCGGAAAGTTAGACTGGCATAAGCTAACGTGAATTTAAACCAATGTAGTTATATTGCTATAATCCCCTGTGAGGACAATTTTATTCTCAGACTAGAATAAGAGTGTATGCACGGGGTGGCATGACTGGTGAAACTTTCTCATGTAGACCAGGCCTAAAAAAATAAGAATAAGGTAGAGGGAAGAGAGGATAAAGGTTACAGTAATGTCAGATTTTGCTTATGTGGGTAGGCATGCATTTTTGATGTATTAATGTTCTCTGTCTTAATTATTATTTACTTTTATTAAAAGATGGCAGAAGATAAAATTTTCAAAAGTGCCTAAGTCCTATTTTCAACAGAGACTTTGGCACTTAGAAGTTTAGGTCTCACTGAGCTTTGTCTCCTAAATCAATTAAGTATTTTTGGAAATTTTACTCAGAAGCTTTTGAGGTTGTTGACAAAAATGAACAGCAGCGTATTTGCCTCTGCCGTAAGCAAGCAGCAAAAAATGAACCAGAGTCCTGAGGAAAGGATAGTTTTCAGTTTGGAAACGAATTGGGACTAATTTTCAAGCAGCAGTAGTTTTGAGTCTTGTAAATGTTTTTCCTTTGATTGTGAATTACTGACATTATCAGCAGTTATTGGAATTGCAGCATTATGGAGTCAGACTGCAATGGAGGTAATAGGATGACAATCATTGTCTGAATATCATCAAGTGTCATTTAGCCATTTATTGGCACATTTACTATTTAGATCACCCGGCCCTAAGAAATTCCCCCTTTATTTGTATATAAATTTTATAGGAATAATTTTCATTGCAAATTAAAATAAAACTTGGTCATCAGGAAGAAAACAGGGGTTTGGTCTGACAATGAGGCTAAGGAAATAAATAAAGACGAGTATTTACAGAACAGTAAATCATAAGGTTATTTCTTCCCACTCAGCTACCAGTACCTCTCACTGCCAGTTGTGTACAGTGAATTTATGTAGGTTAAACAAGCTAATAATCTATTTTTTTAATTATATGCATCTCTTTTTGTTTCAAATTAGTTGTTACAATTGCTACAGTCCCTTGAAAATTCTTTTCCAGTTGAATTTCTATTTGGGAATAGCCAAGCACTTCATTTAGACACTGAAGCCCACTTAGCATACTCAAAATCCCCCTATCAGATTTCATTTTTTGAGCCATGTTATATTGGGTGATTGAATTGGTTCAAAAGACATGCATGCTGCTGCTGCTGAGAAGAGAACTGCTAGAGAATGCTTAGGCAGTGCTCTGTGGCCACTAGCAAAAAGGCTACTTTTCCCTTCTGAGCAGACACTAGCCATCATGGTTGCGGGTCTACCCAGGGCCAGCTCCAGGCACCAGCTTGCCAAGCAGGTGCTTGGGGCGGCCACTCCGGAGAGGGGCGGCACGTCCAGCTATTCGGTGGACGGTCCCTCACTCCCTCTCGGAGCGAAGGACCTCCCGCCGAATTGCTGCCGCAGATCGCGATCGCGGCTTTTTTTTTTTTTTTTTTTTTTTTTTTTGGGCCGCTTGGGGCGGCAAAAACCCTGGAGCCAGCCCTGGGTCTACGGAATGGAAATCAGGCAGTTGCATTTACAGTTCAGTTTTTACTCTCTTACTAAGACATTGCCAAAGGAGTATGGCCTGGAGGAAAGATTACAGTTTGGGTCCTGGAAGAGGAAGAAGAAAAAGGGGCAGGGGAAGAGGAAGGGGGGAAAAAAGACAAGCATATAAAAAAATATAGCGAGAAGTCTGGAGTAATAATTCCAGACTTTTAACCCTGGTAAATAAAATATTGTCTGCCTTTTTATTTGTCCAGAGTAAAAGGAAAGAGCAAAATCACATTGTTTGTAACAGCTAAAAATGTCAAGAATACCAATTTTATGTTTACACAGTTTGTGACAGTCTTGGATAGCTTCCTCCTTCCTTCACTCTTCTAGTAACTGTTCATCTAGTGAACCTTAGTGATGAGAATCAGGGCTGTCTTGTGGTCAAACAGCTCTCAAGAAGACAAGAAATTGGGACTCCCTTTTAATACATACACAGTTCCAGCTGCTGGAAGTTGGCAGTCCCAGATTTGATGGCTCTAGTAGGAAGAAATTTCTAGAATCCATATTTTTGTGTGTTTTTTTTTAAGTTGGTCATCTTAGCCTCTTAGGGAGTGCAGAGGAAATTAATCAGTACAACTGATTGAGCCTGAAATGGGGAAGACAAGAGAGTGTGAGAAATGCAAAGAGAAGAAATTTAATTAGTAGCAATAATAATTCTAACTTGGATGATGGCCATCTGCTGCCTAGAAAGACAAATTCTGGAAAAGTCTTTAATTTGAGAGAGTTTCAATGATGAAAGGAATGATGCCTGGGTTTTTTGTTTTATTTTTTTTAATGTTTCTACTTATCTATATTTTCTTCTGTTTGCTTACCATTCTTCATCTGAAGTGGGCCTCCCAGTTGTTGTCTGTCAAACAATCAGAAAGCACTGCTTCTTAAAGTTAGGTAGTAGCTGCCAGACCACTGTTTTTCTTTCTGTCTATTCCCCTCTTCATTTGCGTTCTCTCTCTGTGTCTTCTGTTCTTCCAAACCCTGTTGTCATTCTCCTTGTCTTAAACATCACTTCTCTCCTTCCCTTTCCCTCTCCATTTGTT
The DNA here is from genome assembly GCF_028017835.1 of Emys orbicularis. Classification (NCBI taxonomy): domain Eukaryota; kingdom Metazoa; phylum Chordata; order Testudines; family Emydidae; genus Emys; species Emys orbicularis. Next base: position 88,144,588 of record NC_088687.1, on the reverse strand, counting down.
TCCTCTTCTGCCCTCAAGTCACTTTCCCCAGTACAGTTGAACCAGCAATAAAATAACTTTGCAGTTCTCTGCCACTGAGAGAGGAGGAGGAAGAGTCGAATCTGGGGGCATCTTGCAGTTCAGGTAGTGCCAGACACAGCTCACTGGTTTCAGTGCTAAGCAAAGCTACAGCAGTGGGAGTGGCAAAGTGACAGGTGTTTCATGGAGACTATCACACCCTACTTTATAGCACACTAGCCAATTGCTCAGGTCTCTTATCTGTGAGAATGACCTTCAATGGGAGCAGGAGACGTTTGTGAAGATCCCCACTCACACATTTTTATTTTTATTGTCCAAATGAATAGTCCATGGTAACCTGTTCCTTCATATTTTCTTTCTACAGATGGAGATTCATTTTTAAGACATTTTGCATGCTGCATTTCATATCATTTTAGGTCCATTGAGAAACTTCTTTCTAGGAGGGTTGGGATAAGAGGGAGATGTAAAGGTCTACAAAACAATTTACTTCTTCTGCCAATAAAAATACCACCAACAAAGAAAACTTGAGCAGCTCATATGATAGTTCCTTAGTTTCGGAGAACGTGTCTTATGTTGCATTAACAGAATCAGAAATTTCATTTAGACATTATCTTGATAGGCTTAACATTTTCAGAATTAATCTCTAAATAATGAGGAAAAGCATATAGGTGTGGCATTATTGGAAATACTTTTTTTTCCACAGAGAAATGGTGTGAGATTTTTCTACTGTATTTCATGTTTCCCCATCCCAATTTGTCATCTTGTATTCTGCTAAACTACAGACCAGGCTTCAACTGTTCCCTGTCTAACTTCACAGCAGGGTCTCCCTTGGAAAATGTTCAGATTGTGCAAACAGAATAGTCTGCTATATAGAGATACATTTATTTTATATCCTGATTTGCCCAACAATACAAAAGATCAAGAAACTCTCTAAATCAAAGTTGTTTAGGAGCTAAATTGATGGGTGTCCTTTAATTATTTTAATAATCTGTATCAGTGGTTTTCAACCTGCGGTCCATGGATCCCTGAGGGTCTGCAGACTATGTCTGAGATTTCCAAAGGGGTCCGCACCTCCATTCGAAATGTTTTAGGGGTCCACAAATGAAAAAAAGATTGAAAACCACTGACCTACTGGATGGCCCCATTATTCTAGGAATTAGGGACAGCGCTGGGATGTGCACTGATAAAATTAGATTAGAACTGGTCAAAACATGGAAGAAAAAACATGCATTTGAAATGTTTGACTTTTATTTTATCAAAAATTCTAAATTTAAATTTTTTTTACTATTCTACATGAGATTCTAAAAATCAGCGTGGTGCCAGGTCCTGAACCATATGTACTGTAGGCAGAGAATTCAAATAATTACAGAGAGAGAGTATGCCTCTCTTTTTTGCTAACTCACACACATGCTTGCAAGACTATATCCTACACATAGACATATGGACTGGGGGCACAGTAAAGAAGTAAGCTACACTTCCCATATATATTTTTTGCCTGCTGGATAAGAAATGGAATTAATGTCAGTCAAGAAGACAGTCATCAACCTTTGGAGGGAGAGAGGATTAAAAATAATCTCCATTTTACAGTTTTTATACAGTGTCTATCATAGTATCGAAGTGCTCATTAACCTAGTACTAACACCTAAAAGCCATAGATCTAGTATCATTATCTAAATACTAAAATTGGTGTTAGTCACATTAGCATGTATACATTGTTAAAGATGCTATTTTAGTCCCTAAAGGAAATGTTAATTCTTTAAAATCCCCTCTTGTATTTCATAGGTCTTCTGTCTTTTGGAGTAAAAGAATCCGCATGGGTGAATAAGATCTTCACTGCTGTTAACATCTTGGTTCTCCTCTTTGTTATGATTTCTGGCTTTGTGAAAGGAGATACTGACAACTGGAAAATAAGTGAAGAATCTCTCATAAACCTCACAGCACAAACAGGGTAATTTTTCTTTTTCTTTTCATCTGTCAATTTTCTTCCATTTTTCTTGGTCCTACTTTAAGCAGCTTCTGATGACAGTTCCTGCTGTACATGCATCTCTGGTATCCTATGCATTGTAGCAACAGGTTTAGATTTACTGTTTTGTTGGGAAATGTAGACTTGTGTCCCGAAACAGAATTAAATTTTATACTAATTACTTTTTTGCCTTTTAGTAATCTCTGCCTTAGCTACCTGGGAAACTATCGGTGTATATTTTTAAAGATAGCTATTTAACTGCAGTACAGGATGTGATTAACAACAAGATATTGGACCTGATCCTGTACCATTAAAGTCAATGGGTGTTTTGCCATTAGTTCCAATGGGAGCAGGACTAGGGTTTATAATGTTTATTTGATAATCCAGTTTTTTTCTGTTGTTAATGAATATCTGGTGATAGAAAATCTTTATCTCAAACTTCTTACAAAGATATTTTGTACTGAGAGCTTTGTAAAAAGATCCTTATCTTGAGAATACTCTGCATTTTAAAAGTGTTCATGTAGAGTTACTGGGGATAAAAAACTATTAGATTTCTTCTACTGCAAATTAAAAATGTCTTTTTTCTGTTGTATTTCAATTTTCTATAGAAATTATTCTTCCTATAAGAACGTGACAAGCATATTTGGGGCTGGTGGTTTTATGCCATATGGTTTTACAGGAACATTGGCTGGTGCTGCAACATGTTTTTATGCCTTTGTGGGATTTGATTGCATTGCAACAACTGGTAAGATGAGGTTTCTCTCTCTCTCTCTCTCTTTCTCTGTGTATGTGTATATATATATTTGAAGTTAAAAGTTGGTGGTCAAACTGTGTAACTATATATATCCTACTCTTCGTCCCTGTCTGCCTCTGTATTTGTCTGTCTATCTCTACTCTTAAACTCTATCACCATGTCTAGAAAGAGACTGAGATCACTCCTGAATGTGGCTTTCCCATTCCACAGAAAAACAACATTACAGTGTGAATAAAATTCTCTTTGCCTGAAGTTATCTGCAATGGCAGAGTGTGAAACTGATCAGCATAAGCTCTTTCTGCTAAGCCCATATAGCAGGCATCTTGCTTTTTTTTTTTTTAAAACTAGCTTCATTGTAGCTTTAGAAAAAACAAACTCAGAGGCTGCATATTCCTTAGAGCTTCTTTTAGACTAATGTGAAATTAATACTTATGAAGCTCAACACAGTAAAAGATCAACAACTTACTTATCCCCGGGGAAGGGATGGTGCAGGCAGTTCACAGAGAACATAAGAACGGCCACACTGGGTCAGACCAATGGTCAGTCTAGCCCAGTATCCTGTCTTCCAACAGTGGCCAATGCCAGGTGCCCCAGAGGGAATGAACCGAACAGGTAATCATCAAGTGATCCATCTCCTGTCGCCCATTCCCAGCTTCTAGCAAACAGAGGCTAGGGACATTTCAGAGCAACTTTCCAAAGACTAATTGTATTGATAAGTGGAAAATTATAGATTTTTGGCCTCTCTAAAGTAAAATATGTATTTTATTTATATATATGACATTATATATGGAATTTTATATATATATATAGATAAAATTCCGTATATAATGTCATTTTGCTTAACTTAATTTTTTGTGCTATGGCTGGCCACAAAGTCCTGGGTTACATACTGTATCATTGATTTTACTCTATATGGAATATTAAAGCTATTATTCTTAATATTTAGACTGCAAAACTTACCTTTTTCTGTGTGTTGATGCACATTAAAGTAAAAGACGCAAAAGTTTTCCTAGATGAGTAAGAATGTTTGTTTTTCCTCCATAGGGGAAGAAGTCAGGAATCCTCAGAAAGCTATACCTATTGGAATTGTGACTTCCCTGCTTGTCTGTTTTATGGCCTATTTTGGTGTTTCGGCAGCTTTGACTCTTATGATGCCATACTATCTTCTAGATGAGAAAAGTCCTCTTCCTGTAGCATTTGAATATGTTGGATGGGGTCCTGCAAAGTATATTGTAGCAGTGGGATCCCTCTGTGCTTTGTCCACAAGGTAAAGAAGAAAAAACGACTAATTTTATTGGAAAATAAGATAATTGAAAAATACAATATATTTCAATGTATGGTCACACTTTTTATATTGAGGGTACATTTTCTTAAGGGTTAACATTTAATAAATATTATAAGCATGTTACAGACATGAGTAGTATGTGATCATTATAAACTATCTGTAGGAGTTGTGATTGTAAGTCATAATTATAAACAACCTGTTGGACTCTATAACAATTGATGAAAACATCCATCAATAAATAATCATTGGTAAACTATAAATGTAATCTTAATATAAAGTGTGACCAAATATATTATTTTACTGAGAAGAGTTGACTAGATTGTGAGATGTATTAATATGTATAGTACATGCATCTTCCTATATATTATAGCCCACATGTAATGTGGTATAAGAACCTATTTACTTACATTTAGGAACAGCCTTAATATTCTCCTTTTCTGCTAACTGAGCTCATGTACATTACTAGAGTGGTTTAAATGGCCTCAAGAAGTGGGAGATGTATGGGTTCAACAGCTGGCCTAAAAAAGAAGCAGGCTTGCCTATTTAAGGAGTACTGTTGATGTCATTGAGATAGTCCACGAGTAGTCATGTATAGAAGACAAGCATACTGATTGTGGAAAATAATTGAGTGAAAAACTCTGGGGTGGGAGATTATAAAAAAGAAAAGAGCTCTAAATGACAAGCTAAAAGAATCTTAGGCCTGTGTATATAGACTAAGTTGTGTTTGTACAGTTAGTTTTGGGACTATAATTTTCTATAGTGATGCCTGAAGTGGATTCTAGCAGTTTTATGATTTTTATAATATTTTATAAAATATAAAAGCAAATGTTTAAATAGAAACTAGAGCAAAGAAAATAGCAACGGAGAAGAAAACTTTACATAGAAAGTAAAACCATTGGTTACCACATTTTAACTATTGACCTCCTAATTTTTCTTCCAAAGTATTTTAAAGTTTTTAACACCCAAGTTTATTCTGAGAGGGGTAATATCTCACTTTAATGTTTTTAATTAAAAAAAACCCCTTTTACTTATAATTCCTTTACTTGGCGGTGTTGTAGGCTGATATGTTGGGAGTATTGCTTTGATCCGAACATTTACTTATTCCTGGGCCATGTCATTTGAGATTAAAATGTTTACGGTATTTATATATTTCCAATATTTACCAGAATGCAGTCTGAAGATGAGAAGAAGCATAATTACCTTCTACAAAGACAGTACAATAAAAATATGTAGAGATTTTGGTGATACCAGTATGGAAATATTACTTATTCTTCAAGTTCAGATTTCTTGGCCCTGATTCAGAAAAGCATCTTTATTGGGCAAGGGCATTTAAGCACATGCTAACTTTGAGTAGGTACTTAAGTGCTTACCTGAATCAGCACCAAAACCAGTTAAAGTGTGAATGATTGGTAGTGCTGCACATGCATTTAATTTTAATGCTACATTTCACAAGCAGTGCTAAAGTGGCTTAGCTTCTGTGGAACACAAAAGCTGCACATCCACTGAATATATGTAGGTGATGTATTCAGTTCTCTGTAGCAAGAAAGGCAAACTGGCTGTATAGTAAAACCTCAGTTTCAGCTGGCTAAGAAGTTATATGGCTGTACTGTGTGGGTTTTTTGTTTATTTGTTTGGGTGGGGGTTGTTAGTATGGTTATTTTGATGTGAAGGGAAGAAACCTGACAAATTTTAAATGTTTTAAATACAGAAGGAGCTTTGAGTCATCTGTAGTTCAAAATGCTTTTCAAATTCTGAAAATATCAATGGTTTAAAATAAATAGTTTACCTTCAGTCCCTAAATAAAACCAGGAATAATAAGGTAGCTTGGCTCTGGGTGCTTTAACTGAAAGAAATAATAGGGTTAAGTGTAAACTGTGTGGTGCTTACTTTGAGTTACTATTGATTAACATTGTCATAAGGAGCTGCAGAATGTGTTACTGCTTGTGTGATTCACTGTTGCTGACTGACAGAATCTTTCAAGGAACAATAATGCTTAATTGCATAGCTAGTGTTACCAGGGCCATCCTCCTGGTCCACTAGTATCCCAAGATCTACAGTGATGGCAAAAGTTGTTTAGCTATTTTACTACTGTTTCCAATGAAGCAATTGCATTACCACAGAATTGTGAACAAAACTTCTAGTGGTTTTCAGAAACGAAATAAATCTATTTGTGTCCAAACTGTAGTATCTTTGGTCTATAATATTTTTACCATCATAAATTTTGTTTTCAGTGAAACATGCCATTAATTAGCATTGTTTCTCTTTTCGATGATATAACCTTGCATGAATTGTGTTTTGCCATGTTGCATGTGTTTGCTTTTTACTCAGTCTTCTTGGATCCATTTTCCCAATGCCACGTGTAATCTATGCTATGGCGGAAGATGGGTTGCTTTTCAAATGTCTAGCTCAAATCAATTCCAAAACGAAGACTCCAGTTATTGCTACTTTGTCATCGGGTGCAGTAGCAGGTGAGACTGAGAGTTGATTATTGTAAGGAAAGGTGCACTGCTTCACACATTGCATATGTGGAAATCCAATACTGTCAGGCAAGTTTTGGTTTGCTTTTGACTGAAAGAATAAAATATGATTGTCTCAAGGTAAAATAACCTTTTTCCTACCACAGAGTGTATTTGTTTGTATTAATCTCAAGTGCTTTGGAAGCACAGGTTCAAAAGAACAAAACAACATGAAAATAAGCTTTTCCTAGCTTCCCATTTTAGTTGACTTTACCAGTAGAACACAGTGCTTTTAATAATGTGTATTTGAACTTTAAATTTTTCTGTTCTAGTCTTCTCGGCTCTATGTTCCCTCTGCCCCGAATTCTGTTTGCCATGGCACGAGATGGTTTACTGTTTAGGTTTCTTGCCAAAGTGAGTAAGAGGCAGACACCAGTTGCTGCCACATTGACAGCAGGGGTCATCTCTGGTAAGCTCTGAAAACATAGGTTTCTTCAAACTGGGATTTGAACCTTGTATGCACGTGCATGGAATATAAGAAGGGCCTGCTTGTTAACTTCTCATGCATGTAAGTTGGGAATAAAATTGCTGACTAATTGAAGGGCATAAGAATTCCAAATCATGGCAATCGTGGTGGCGGTGATGTCCTTGATGTCAATGAACTTGCAACTTTTTGTGCGTTCTAAGTTTGGCTTCTCTTGCATTACAAACAAAACAGTTATTTACTTTGGGGCATCTGGAATAAAACTGTCTTTATAACTCAGCCATTGGACTATGCTCTGTTACGAGGCTTGGGTATAGGAAATTTTAGTTCAAGTTTAATGTATTTAATTGTTTAGAAATACTAGGGGGAATGTATTTTTGTTATAGGATACAAAAAAAGAAATCTTGAATAATCTTTAGTAAGGCAACTACAAAACGGTTTTTAAAAAGAAGAAATTTTACACATTCTTCACCCATAAAGGGCACGAATCCATTTTTGATACAGCTATTTTGAAAGGATCATTACGTATTTGTGTACGTACACACATACTGAATGCATCAAAGCAATATTTCCAGGAGCTGTTACAAGTGTAGTGTGCAAATTCCTACACTTCCAAGCGGAGATTTATTTCTTTTTTAACTCTTTCATTGTTGTCAAGATGCATATCTCTTGTATTGCTTAATGTACCTGGAACACAAATTATACCCTACTGATTTCAATGTAATGTCAGCTTTGCATGGAAAAGTGAGGGTAGACTGGCTCAAGATGATAAAGACCAAGAGATTCAGACAAGACTAAAACATGTGAAAGCCATAGTCATGGTCGGGACCCTTTTGTTCAAAGAGCTTTACAAACATATAGGAAGCCATGGTCATGCCCCAAATAGTTCATAATCTAAAAAATGGCCTTAATTCATCTTTTTTGTATGTCAAAGTACAAATCTATAATACAGAATTACTTTTATAAAGAGACACTTAATACGATTTTCCAGACTGCTTTCATGTTGCACCAGATCCTTTTTCTGTAATATTTTGGAAAAATGTGGAAATCTGGTATCAAAAGTGATTTTTCATTTTAGAGGAATAATGAACCGACGCAGAAGAAGAGAAGGGAAAATGTTTTCCCCAGTTGGGTAAATTGATGAATGCAAATATGCAGTCTTTGTAGCAGCAGCACAAGAGCAGTAATTCAAAGCCAGTTTTGGGGGTGTAATTGTGTGGGTGGGTGGTTTATTCTAACAGAACAAAACTTTTTGATACAGCAGGTAACTTTTTTTTCTTTTTTCTTTAAGAAAATGTGTATCTAGTAATTTGTAGGTTTAAATTATGTTATGCAGTTTTGCTAGATCTGTTAAAAATGAATGCAGCATGAAAGTAATCTGGCATTCCTACTAAATCTTAGCATGGATAGTCTCACAGTTTTAAACAGTGTTAAGAAGATTAGATTTTGACCTTTTACTATGTTATCAAGTCAAAACTACAGTTGAGGCCAAACATAATTACATGTATTTGTTCTTTTTCCCATATAATAATTATGATAATGAAATTCTTCGGACAGCAAAATGGTTCGCTTACAGTCCAATCGTATTTTATCAAAGGCAGCAGCCTAATGAGCCTAATGGATTTGTAGTGCTGCATACTTCCCTGAATTGTATTTGCACTTTAATGCAACAACGTGGGATGTGCACCTAAAATGAATCAACAAAGTTTAGCTTCTGGTTTCCAACTATTTTGTGACAGGTTTGGCTTCTCTTCTGATAAGTAATGGTTAGAAGTTGAGTAAGCATCGATTATATAAAAGATTTATAGCTGTTTGCAATTTTTATATCTACTAAGGGGAAAAAATTCATCTGTATGAACTATATATATATTAAAATTTTGAATACAATAAATATAAGCTTGTTGCCATTTTGATAGTATTTTTCTCCAAGCATATATTTGGTAGTTTTAACACTGTTTAAAGTGAGATTGGTTTTTTGTGGATGCTTTGTGTGCTTCAAAGCTCAACATCCTTTAAACTCTGCATAAGCTTTTCATATATAAGGGAAAGGGAAATATGGAGATTGCATCAGATAATATAAATATATTTACTTACCTTGCCAAAATGAATATATGTTCTACATTCATGGTGCTAACAATATTAAAGATGTACTATTTTCTGTCTTGCCACTAGTGTATTCAGAAATTTGAGATGTACTGAATAAATACTAATGTGGCTAACCTTCAAAAGCAGATTCTTTTTCAAAAGTTTCTTGGCCGTAAAGTCACGCATCTTGTTGATCACAAATAATTCTATAATTAAAAAGAATACAAAGTAAAAAACTGTAATATTTTAAATATAATAATCATATGCTATAATTAGCTAGAGTATGATAAAATTAACTTGTAATGTACAGGAACACATTAAGACTGGAAGGATTAAAATTAACATATGCACATTCTGCTGTCCCTCAGCTTTGCCTGTCAGTGCTGGTCTCCGAGCACCCTTGGCAGTGAAATATATGAGAAATCTTCTCACAGAATGCTTCATAGCTTTTGTACAATCCTCCCTGTTCACAAGACTAGTGAATGTAGGGTGCTTCCATGATCATTAAGGAAATTGTATTCCTTGGTTAGTTATTAGTCCAGCAGATTAACTGGTATTTTTGGTAATATTGCAGTCTTATTTTTGGGAATTAATCTTTTCTGTTTTTCTTCATGATCAAAAAGGTAGGGGTGTGTGTGTGTGTAATATATATAACATCAAGAAGGTGGGGAGGGGTATATGCTTTTTATAGATCTATATCTGTATCTATCTATACACACACACACACACACACACACACACACATGTAATATAAAAATAATGCATGCATTAGCATATACACACACAATTTATTTACTGTGACTATGAAGAGAAGTAAAGATCAGTGACAGTCACTTTGGATTCATGCCAGTCAAGTCAATAAAACAGTGGATGCTATCTTTGCTTGTGTAAAAATATAGAGAAAAGAGGAAAACCCCGCACATAGTATTCATCAGTCTTGAGAAGGCTTATGACCACATTCTGAGAGAAGGCATCTGGTGTATGGGAATGAAACAGATGTCTAAGACTATATCAGACTCCTCCAGGACATGTATAAGGGTGTTTTTATCACAGTCAGAAACTGAACAGTTTCTAGTAAGAGTTGGAGTACATCAAGACTTGGCACTAAGCCCCTTTGTGTTCATGTTAGTGCTCAATGCACTTAGAGAGAACATCCAGAGTGGCATCCTGGCGCATGCTTTTTGCAGATGATGAAGTGCTTGTGGAGGGAGCCAAGAGGAAGCGGAAGAAGATTTAGAGAGATGGAGGTGCATACTTGAAAGAAATGGCATGAAAATCAGCAGAAATAGAGTAACTTGCAGGAAGACAACGGGTCTATAAAGTGTGGAGGGCCAGCCACTACCAAAAGTACAGAAGTTCAAGTACCTAGGTTTGGTAGTACAGGATAATGGTGAACTCAGTGATGAACTTATACGCAGAACAGGAAAGGCATGGAGAGAACTGAGCAGAATGATCTGCAATAGGAGGAAGCCTATCAAATTGAAAAGTAAGATATATAAGATGGTAATTAGGCCTGTACTTTTGTATGGCTCTGAATGTTGGACACTGAGAAAGAGATGTTGAAGGAAGGATTTTGAATACAAGGGAAATGAAAATGTTAAGAGGGATGCTTGGAGTTATTAGGATTGACCATATTTGGAATGAATGAATTAGGGGAGGTTTGAAGGTGATATCAATTATAGAACAGCTGACAGAATGCAGGTGTAGGTGCTTTGGGCATATGAAAAGATAATAGGAAGAATATATTAAAAACAGGGTGTTACCCTCCACTTCTAAGTTTAAGAGGAGGATTAGAAGACCCAAAACTAGATGGATGGATGTCATACAGAAGGATCTGGTTAGCTCTGACATTTCTGAGGATCTGCTTCAAACAAACTGGTAAGGAGAAGGAGGATTCAAACAGTCAATCCCATCTAGATGGGGCTAAGGCTAGAAGAAGAAACACATTGGAAGTCACAGTGAAGTTGCCTTGCCAAAGTTTAAAAATGTGGGTCTTTACTTCGAAAATTCATTTTTATGCATTACCATGGTTTCATTTGTATTACTATTAGTAAGTCAACTACATAAACTCCATACATAGCCTCTTGAGCTGCCTTAAAAATCTTAACTCTCAATATGTAACTTTCATACAAACTCTGTATTTCTCTCTTCTTTTTTTTAGCTATAATGGCATTTCTTTTTGACCTAAAGGCTCTGGTGGATATGATGTCTATTGGTACACTTCTTGCTTACTCACTTGTAGCAGCCTGTGTTCTCATCCTCAGGTGAGCCCCACCTTCACCCCCCTGTTTGTTCTGCTGTATTTTATTTTGTCCTATGCAGAATACATTTAAAATACAATTTTTGTTTGTATAACTTTTATTCTAGATACATACATATTGTAAAATTAGGTTAACTCTTCTAAAATGTTAATCCATGTGTGGTGTCTTAATTTAATGATTACCAGAAGTGGTGTCCTATCAAAGTTGGATATACACTAGGAATAGACACAGTGTAATGCCAGTGTGGGCAGAGGTCAAATCCAAAACCTTATTTGAAATCTAGGAGGGTTTTACTTTCTGAAAGATAACTTACATGGTCTTCAACTTCAAATGGTGTAGTAGGACCTCATGTCAAAACACTGATACATTCAAAGCTAGAAACATATTTCTAATTTTACAATATAATTTATATTTTATCTCCTACTGTATACAGCAAGCACAGTAAATTGTGGGATCTATATGTGAATAGTGTAAATACTCTAATAAATTTTCTTCGTGGGCTAAATCCTGACCTTCTAGTGTATTTTCATCTTGTGAATCAATAAGTTAGGAGACTGAAAACAGATGTTTGGGATTTGCCCAATCCAGAATCAGCAAGGTCTGGACAAATCTGAGGAACTGTCCCAGAATGAGGTGTCATTAGAGGAGGTTTTGGAATAAATTGATAAATTAAAGAGTAATAAGTCACCAAGACCAGATGGTATTCACCCAAGAGTTCTGAAGGAACTCAAATATGAAATTGCCGAACTACTAATCAGTTTGTAACCTAGCATTTAAATCAGCTTCTGTACCAAATGACTGGAGGATAGCTAATATGACACCAATTTTTAAAAGGGGCTCCAGAGATGATCCAAGCAATTACAGGCCGGTAAGCCTGACTTCAGTACCGGGCAAACTGGTTGAAACTATAGTAAAGAACAGAATTGTCAGACACATAGATGAACATAATTTGTTGGGAAGAGTCAACATGATTTTTGTAAAGGGAAACCATGCCTCGCCAATCTACTAGATTCTTTGAGGAGGTCAACAAGCATGTGGACAAGAGGGGATCCAGTGGATATAGTGTACTTAGGTTTTCAGAAAGCCTTTGTCTAGGTCCCTCACCAAAGGCTCTTAAGCAAAGTAAGCTGTCATGAGATAAGAGGGAAGATCCTCTCATGGATAGGAAACAAAGGGTAGGAATAAATTATCAGTTTTCAGAATGGAGAAAGGTAAATAGTGATGTCCCCCACGGGGTCTGTGCTGGGACCAGTACTAGTCAACATATTAATGAATGATCTGGAAAAAGGGGTAAACAGTGAGGTGGCAAAATTTGCAGATGATACAAAACTACTAAAGATAGTTAAGCCCAAAGCAGAATGTGAAGGGCTACAAAGGGATCTCACATAACTGGGTGACTGGGCAACAAAATGGCAGATGAAATTCAGTGTTGATAAATGCAAAGTAATGCACATTGGCAAACATAATTCCAACTATACATATAAAATAATGGGGTCTAAATTAGTTGTTACCACTCAAGAGAGAGATCTTGGAGTCATTGTGGATAGTTCTCTGAAAACATCCACTCAATGTGTAGTGGCAGTCAAAAAAGCGAACAGAATATTGGGAATCATTAAGAAAGGGATAGATAATAAGACAGAAAATATCATATTGCTTTTATATAAATCCATGGTACACCCACAACTTGAATACTGCATGCACATGTGGTTGCCCCATCTCAAAAAAAATATATTGGACTTGGAAAAGGTTCCGAAAAGGGCAACAAAAATGATTATTTGTATGGAACGGCCACCATATGAGGATAGATTAATAAGACTGGGACTTTTCAGCTTGGAAAAGAGTAGACTAAGGGGGAATATGATAGAGGTCTATAAAATCATGACCGTTGTGGAGAAAGTAAATAAGGAAGTGTTATTTACCCCTTCTCATAACACAAGAACTAGGGGTCACCAAATGAAATTAATAGGCAGCAGGTTTAAAACAAACAAAAGGAAGTATTTCTTTACACAACGCACAGTCAGTGTGTGGAACTCTTGCCAGGGGATGTTGTGAAGGCCAAGACTATAACAGGGTTCAAAAAAGAACTAGATAAATACATGGAGGATAGGTCCATCAATGGCTATTAGCCAGGATGGGCAGGGATGGTGTCCATAGCCTCTGTTTGCCAGAAGCTGAGAATGGGTGACAGGGAATGGATCACTTGATGATTACCTGTTCTGTTCATTCCCTCTGGGGCATCTGGCATTGGCCGCTGTCGGAAGACAGGATACTGGGCTAGATGGACCTGGATACAGTGTACTTAGACTTTCAGAAAGCCTTTGACAAGGTCAGAGAAATGTCTCAAGGCAAGGCATCCTTATAAGCTATAGAATGGTGCTCCTTTTGTGATCTAATACAGTGGTTCTCAACAAGGGTACGCACACCCTTGGGTGTACGCAGAGGTCTTCCAGGGAGTACATCAACTCATCTAGATATTTGCCTAGTTTTACAACAGGCTACATAAAAAGCACTAGTGAAGTCAGTACAAATTAAAATTTCATACAGACAATGACTTTTTTTATACTGCTCTATATACTATACCAGGGGTAGGCAACCTATGGCACGCGTGCCGAAGGCGGCACATGAGCTGATTTTCAGTGGCACTCCCACTGCCTGGATCCTGGACGCCGGTCTGGGGGGCTCTGCGTTTTAATTTAATTTTAAATGAAGCTTCTTAAACATTTTGAAACCTTATTTACTTTACATACAACAATAGTTTAGTTATATATTTTAGACTTCTAGAAAGAGACCTTCTAAAAAAGTTAAAATGTATTACTGGCACGCGAAACCTTAAATTAGAGTGAATAAATGAAGACTCGGCACACCACTTCTGAAAGGTTGCCGACCCCTGTACTATACACTGAAATGCAAGTACAATATTTATATTCCAATTGATTTATTTTATAATTATATGGTAAAAATAAGAAAGGAAGCAATTTTTCAATAATAATGTGGCTGTGACACTTTTGTATTTTTGTCTGATTATGTAAGCAAGTAGTTCTTAAGTGAAGTGAAACTTGAGGGTACGCAAGACAAAGCAGACTTCTGAAAGGGGTACAGTAGTCTGGAAAGGTTGAGAGCCACTGATCTAATAGGTGACACTTGTCTATAATTACAGCTAATCTAAAGGTATTTTTAATGTAAGGTAACTGAATAACAATGATACATTGGTATTACAATGCATAAGACAGGTTTTTGTAATTGTGTGTATTGCTGGTAGTTGGGGCAATAAATGAAGGTTAAAACTAATTAAGTAGTCAGAGGAACTCAAACTGGTAATTTTGAAAAATGTAACAATTGTTCTGACAATAGTAACTTAAATTCATCTAGTTTATCACTCACAGGAGAATACGCTGTATCCCGTAGTAAGGTTGCATGTATATAAAAACATTACATTCCTTCCAAAGCTGGTGTTAAATTTCAGCCTTATTCAATCAGTATGTTTCGTAGTGTTTTTTCCTATAGACTGCCTCATGCTCATCTCAGTGAAAGTTTATTGAAAAGACCTACTGTATTTCAAGAAATCCTCTTCCATCTCTTTCCTTTATCTCATGAAGGGCTTTTGTATTGTATTTTGTTTTCTATTTAGATTATAAATATTTTTGCTGAAAAACAACTGCCTCCCACAGTATAGTTAAAAAATAAACAAAAAGCCTCTTCTAGTTTATTATTATCGCAGAAAATCTTAGGAGACATGGTGTTAGCTTTGTAAAAATGGTGATCTGTAATTGTTAACTTTTTAAGAGAATATATTACCTTTAGTAGTATCCTCTATACACGTGGTTCTCAGTCTTTTCCATTCCACGACTCCTTCAGGATTACCCTCCCATTTAGCAAAATGGAAAGGAAAGGGTGATTATGACCCCACTCCCCCACAACACCTGTCTGCGATTCCCAGTTTGAGAGCTCCTACTGCATACAGTTCTTATGTGTTTCTCTTGTTCCATTCTAAACTGTGAAAGTCCAGGCTATGGGAAACCAGGTTACCAGGGTGTAATCTTCCTTTATTGTTTTATATATGTTAGTGCCCAGTATGGCAGGTGGTGTTGGACGAGAGGCCCCTTTGCAGAGAATTTAGAGATTAAGTAGACTACCTAGAAATAAAAGAAGATAGAAGGGATGCCACACGAATTTTGAAAGGGCAGAATTTATTTTTTATTGTGGCTACTAGTGTAGAGTGGAATCATTGGAGATTGCTGTGGTATTTATAACCATCCTTCAACCCCCACCACAAGCTTAACTTCTTTACTTGTTACAGTCTTGTATATAAATATCTATTTATTTGTGGATAGGTACCAACCCAATTTAACCTATGAGCAACCAAAATATTCTCCAGAGAAAGAGGCTCTGACAGGATCAGAGAGGGAATCTCAAATTAGTATGGTTCAAGGGCACCGCTTCAGTCTTCAGACATTGATGAATCCATCCAGTTTGCCTACAGAGCAGTCTGCCACTACCGTTAGCTTTTTGGTGGGTCTATTAGGTAAGTCTACAGATACCCAAATAAGTACAATACATTCAAATCAAGTTCCATAAATAGTGGAATTTAATTAAGCAAAACAAAAGTTCAAATCCAATGGTAACATCTTAGAGTACCTTCTCACAAATGTCAAATATGAAGTATTCTGGTAGGAAAACAGATTTTTATAGTTTGTTCCATAATCTTATTTATTTTCCTTCAGTCAAAAATAAGGCAAAATAAAGTGTTTTCTTGTCAAAACAGACTTTTTTCATTTTAACATCTGATAATGTCTCTATCGGTAAAGATCTGCTTTATCAGATTAAGTTGCGTGTTTATTTAAACAGTTTTGAAAGGTTTGACTTCCTTCCAATTCTTACTTTCTTTTTCACACAGCTTTTCTGGTGTGTGGGTTGAGTGTTCTGACCACATATGGGATTCATTTTATTGCTAATATGGAGCCTTGGAGCATTGGTCTTCTTGCTGTGTTGGTAGTACTCTTCATAGTCATAGTTCTCACCATATGGAGGCAGCCTCAGAGCCAGCAGAAAGTAGCCTTTATGGTGAGTAAGATAACATAAATAATGCAGAGTTTAAATTTGTTTTAATAAAACCGTATGTGTGTGTGTCTGTGTCTATGCTTGTGTTTTTCAGACAATGCCTCACCATTGCACTATTGTACCTCCATTGGTGATAGTCACAGTGCTAGTGTAGACAGGTCATAGGCATTTTTACCACCACATTGTCTAGACCGTCTCAGATCAATTCTGGTATGATTTCACTGCAGACTGGATGAGGAGGCCTTGCATAGGGTGCACCGTCCATACCCCTTTCATACCACTGATTTGTTGGATATGGCTGGTAAATTGCCTAGTACATAGATCCACCAGCTATTCCCTACCACTTGGGGGTGCTGGGGCAAGCAGCAGAGAGGCTATTTCAGCCCTCAGGTTGGGATAGCAGTTGAAGAGTGGCTTCACTACTACAGAGCCTGTAACTTAGAGGGAAGAGTTCCTTCCTCCCAGCCCTGGAGGAGCAGTTTAGCACAAAAACCCAGTTGCTTGGACTGTGTGCCATGATTCCTTGGAGCATGAATAAGTCTTTCACATACACTACAAGGATTTTTTTGTAATGGGCAGTTAGGAAAGTGGAGATGAGCTGAGTGATGGGATGAGGTATGGGAAGCTATTTGGTAGGGTGATTGGGAAGGACAGGGATATAAATTGAGTGTGCTTTTTTATTGAGGCATGTTATCCTTTTTAATTTTTTATAAAGTGTGCTGAGAGCTGTGGGTAAAGGCTGTTGAATATAAATTTTAATCAATAAAATAAGTATTGTTTCAGGCTGCCCACCTAGATTAATTCAGGAATTCAGAACTGCATTGCTGTATGTTCAGTGCAAATTGACAAGGTTTTCTTTGCAGCTGTAGGGACCAAAACTTTTTTTTTAAATGAAAGCATAAGTTTTGCAGAAACTAGTGATTAAACCTTACACTAAACAGGAAAAGTGTCTTACTCTCACTGGTGAGTGGGTCTGTCGGTCCCTTTATTTGTGTTACAAAATTGAAATGTGCCATTTAGTGTGCGGAAAGATTTGAAAAACATTACTATCTTATAAACTATTTCCCCTTAGGTTCCATTCTTGCCATTTTTGCCATCCTTCAGTATCTTGGTGAATATTTACTTGATGGTACAGTTAAGTGGAGAGACTTGGATCAGATTTAGCTTCTGGATGGCTTTTGGTAGGTACTTTATAACAACTGTTTACATTAGGATTGATGGGTCCTCTCTTGTGGTTCTTTCTAGGAATGAGTTAATCATCTTCTTTTAACTATTCAAATAAAAAGCTTTCTTTCAATAAATGTCAAATGATATCACTAGTCAAAACAAAAACATACCTCAGAAGATGTATGCATCTGCTGCTAAAACTGCACAAGCAGTTGTGAGGTAGCAGGAATTGTAAAAGGTACAGGACTAATTCCAGTTAGCTTACTGCTCTCTTCCAAATAGAGGTGATGTATATGTAGGCCTGGAAAGCATTAACGTTGAGTCTGGTAAATCTTTTCTGCCTGCCTACTCTATTTCAGAGGCAGCACTTTCAACTCACTTTGTGATACAAAATCCAAACAGGGAATATTTAACGTATTCTCAGGATTTGTTTTGGTAAATTAGGGTGACCCGATGTCCTGATTTTATAGTAACAGTCCCGATATTCGGGGCTTTGTCTTATATAAGTACCTATTACTCCCCACCCGTCCCATTTTTTCACACTTGCTATCTGGTCACCCTATGGTAAATACAAAATGAGAGCTGAAAGTGGTTGTGTCAAAATGCTCCTGAAAGGTTAGCTGCGATTCAATGTGGTAGAGAATGAGAAATCTATGTAGGCTTTGTTCACACACACATACCAGTAGCACTGATTTTAACCAAATTCGTTTAGAAACTGAGTTAGTTAAATCAGTGCACACCATTTATATGGACAGTTTTTTAAATTGGTTTAAGAAAGTGCTTTATATTGATGTA
This sequence comes from Emys orbicularis, assembly GCF_028017835.1. Lineage (NCBI taxonomy): Eukaryota > Metazoa > Chordata > Testudines > Emydidae > Emys > Emys orbicularis. The sequence continues at coordinate 88,126,262 of NC_088687.1, read as the reverse complement.
GCTTAAGTTGGTTAAACCAATTTAAGAGTATTCACAAGAAGAGGTTGCACTGATTTAACTAGCTCAGTTCCTAAATCAATTTACTTAAGTTGGTACAGACTGTGTGTTTGTAAGCCAGACCAGAAAACATGAGGAGAAAAATTATGTAAAATCAAGATCAATATTTTTCTAATAATTATAGTCAAAATTGTAGAGAGAGGAGTATTTGCAACTACTGTATCTATTTCCTACTACTCTATCATTCTCCTCTGAACTGCAGTACTTTAGAATTGTAGAAATATACATTAACTGCAAAGTCAGTTTTGGTGCTCCAAACTTGTATTGCAGTCATGAATTACAGGCAGCACTCACCATTACCAATGCAGCTAAGAGCATACGCAAATGACTGGGAATTAGAAATGTTGCACTGGGGCCCAGCACTGCCAGTTGTCTTTAATGTAGGGAAATTACCAGGCACAAAGGCCTGAAGAACTAGTAGTAATTTGCATGCCAGAGGCAGGGAACTGTTCAGGTAAACGGGTTCAGTTATCCAGGGGGGTTGGGAATCTCTTTTAATGCACTGTTTGCCTGAAAAAAACTATTAAGTTTTTTGTTTTTGTTTTGGAAGGCTTCTTTATTTACTTTGCATATGGCATCAGACATAGTCTTGAAGGTCATCCTAGAGATGAGGAAGATGAAGATACTTGCTCAGAAAATAGTGGAATACAGGAAAAGAACCCTGTGGAAGAAGCAGATGAACATACAAATGAAAATGCTCAGTTTATTACACATGAAAGGACAAGTGAATGTTAATGTTTGCAAACGTGCATGTCTCTTAAGTAGTAGTAAACTGTGATCGAATGTAGTTGCTGAACGAAATTGTCAAAAGGTAGCTGCCAGCAGATTAACAGTAATTTATATTTGTGCATCTTGAAAGTGCCTACCACAAAGCGTGACTGACGTGTTGAACTAGCTGCTAATACCTCTTGGATACTTCAGATCCAGTCACATGAAGACTTTCTTCAGTGAAAAATTGATATCCCAGATGAAAACATCAAGGAAGATAAGGGGAAGGACAGACTTCCAAGGGGATAACTGTACCTTTGCTATGCTAAAATTTGGGGGTGTTTTGGTTGCACAATTATATACAATTAATTGGTGATGACAAAGTATAAAGAATTTTAGGATTGCTTACAAAAGAGGGCCCTGAACATTTTACATTTTATGAAGAAAGCAACTGCTTTTCATATGTTCTCCTTATCCCTGTTCGTTAAAATACTTTGTCATGGTCTGATAGGGTATAATGAATAACAAAGTGACGATACTCTTTGATCATTAAAATATTGAATTCCTTCTTATTTTTTTCCAGGGAACTAATGGGAGATTAATTGGGAGTAGGTCTAGAGCAGTGGTTTTCAATCCCTGGGGTCCGCAGACTATGTCTAAGGGGTCTGTGAAAGATAACTAAAGAAAATAAAGTTTCAGATGCCAGAAAAGGCATTCTGTTTTTCTGATCAATCAAAAGTATGTGAATACCCCCATCTACAGGTAAAGGCCTGGAAGTGTTATTGTTACCATAGAAGCCCACAGTTTAGCACCCTTCATGCATCAAATACTGTGCCGAGCACGTGCAACATTTATAGTTGAATTCTGTTCAGTCAGTTTTCAGTGTAAAACTTCTAGGGTAGGGATCTGCGGACCACAGGTTGAATTTCCAAAGGGGTCCAAACCTCAATTCAAAATTTTTAGGGGTCTTCAAATGAAAAAAGATTGAAAACCACTGGTCTAGAGAATATTCTGCAAAGTTTGTTTACAAATGGTAACAGCACAAATCAGACACTTTTAACAAAGTAGAGTACAATATATTTATATCAAAGTAGTAAGGAGATGTTCGGTTATCCTTACCAGTAAGCAGATATGCATAATTCAGACTATGAAGATGCTTATGAGCAATGATACACTATAGGAACAGTATTCAAGAATATTATTTTGTTTCATATAAAGTCACATCTGAATTTTTTTCCTTCCAAAGTTACTCCAGGTGCTAAAAGAAAAATTCAAAAGCAGACCTACTCTTATTTGCCTGTAACAACTGGGACATAATGTGTGGGACATCATAGAGTGAAATCCTGGCTCTACTGAACTCAGTGGGAATTTCTGTAATTAGTACTTATGTATAGCATTTCTAAAAGCTTTCTTCTTCACAGCTAAATTCCCTCTTCCTCCTCGTCCATCATATGCATATTGTGGGGGGGAGGGTCGGGTCTATTTCATACATTGCTTCTTGACAAGAAAACAAATGCCTATGGTACTAGAGTTCCTTGCACAGAGAAGAGGAGGGTGGACATACATGGAGGCAAAGCTTTTATTTAAATATATTTATTTTCAATCCTGACAGGGTATCTTCAGGGATGATAGGATTTAAAATTTGAAATATATCTATTTGCAAAGTCTGGGGTTTTTCCCCTAAAACAAATGTTTCAGTTCTTTATTACCCTTTAAATAAATATCAGTGATAGTAGAGCAAGCAACCATACATAAACAGCACAGTGCACATGGGTCTGATGTCCAAAAGCCAGGAAGCAAGTTGTTATAACAATACTGAATAAATAATTAATTTGAACATAATGAACAATATCTTGATGGTGTTCTTTTCAATGTAAAAGCAAAGATTTGTGTTACCTATCAAAGGTACATAATCATTTAAATATTTTTAGCGTATATAGGCTTAAATAGTTGAGAAGTGTCACTATTAGTTATGGAGGATTTCAAAATGTGGAGTTATTTTGCCCAAAATGTGTGTTATTTTTAATTAATAAGTTCCCAATAGTAAGCAAAGAGCGTCCAGAATGCTTTCATTGACTAAAGGAAATAGATAGTCCTACAATCTAAAGGACAATATTGCTGAAGTACATTATGCTGTTAGCTTTCTCCTTTACTCACTGTAAGGCAAGACCCATTGAACACAGTTTTGACAGGTGTCTTCAAAGATGTCTATTATGTTGTCTGATATTAAAAATCACCTTTACACTTCTACAACATCTAGAATTTATGACACGGTGGAAAGCCATTTTCGGTGTGTGTGTGTGTGAGCAGCATTGGATTCTTGCTACTTTTTAACTATAACATGCACAAACCCTGGTGAACACAAAAATATAAAAGCTTCTTGGCACAGAACCAGAAATGTGTTGATACCGTACAGGGGAATTGGTTCTTAATGTTGAGCTTGTTCCTTTACTCCTCAGTTTGGATTGGATTGTGGATATCTTGCAGTATCTGGAATGGAGGGAGGGGTGGATTTGTGCTGTTGCACCAGTGGCCCCTACTGGCCATTAACAACAAGAGGTTGCATGCTGAAAAGAACTCCACTCCCTTTTTTCCTTGACTGGAAGGTACTTGGTTACCTAGTGTACTCCAGTGAAATTTCCAGAGGACAGTTGCTGGGAGGTGAGAGCCCTATTAGCTACCTTTATCTCTCTGAGAGAAGCATATGAAAAGGAAAAATACCTTCCTCTTACTGAGACTGGATAAATCCTCTAACCTTAGCTATTATTGTCCTAAGGATAAATACTCACCCTTACGTATGGTCAATCTTGAGAGGGTCTTGGTGTTGGGGGAAGCTGATTAGCAATGTAGTTTGGGTGGGGAGAAAGGGCTAGGAAAGTGGATGGAAAGCAAACAACCCAACAAAAGTTTGGGTGGGTAGGTAGGTGCAACTCTATTATCTTCAGAGGAATGAATCTGACCCTATGTTAGATAACAACTTTTACTATTACTTTTCAGCAAAATAGAAATCAAAGTTCAGATGTTGGCTTCCTTTTTTTTTTTTTTTTTTTGGAAGCATTTTTTAACTTACATGATGGGATGTTTCTGAGTTAGAAGCAGTTTTATTTGGATATAAAGAAAGACGCTATTAGACTTCTGGAATCAGTGGAAATTCCTTTGTCTCAGCTTTGAGGATGTTACTACTAAATGGATTCAAAATACTATCTGTATAGAGGAAAACTGACATTATTCTCTGCTTATATTTGTTTCTACAAAATGTGCATGTAACTAATATATTTTAGAAAATTTAATAGTATTTACATTTTATTAATCATTGATGCTTCAAGAGATTTTATCTTTTTTTTTTTTTTTTTTTTTTTAAAGTCCATTGATTTAAGGGGACCTTTGTGGGTAGAGAGACTTGCAGACTTGGGCTCCATATATTTATAAAATTTCTAATATGAAATCACAAAATATTAATACCTGTTTAGAAATCTTATTAGATGGTGTGTATTATAATGTTTGCCTTAATCCCTGAAATGCTAGGAATTATGTTTAACTGTATGTCATGGGACAACCAGTGACCACCAGGATGGGTTTAACGTTTTTTTTTATTTTTAATGTAACTGCTTTCTTCAGACTTTTAAAATCAGGTATCATAGAGAACAGATTTTAGATGTAGTTGGATGGGCCTGTCACTCATCATTCAGAATGGTGCAATTAAAGGAAAACTCCAGTGACTTATTACACTAAAATAGATAAATGTTTACTAAATAAGAATATTAACACAGGAATTTTCAGAGCTTTTTAGAAATACTGATCAGTTTCAATATCTTGTTAAATGAATGAAAAAAAGATGTCTGTCTCAGTTAGGTCTAACATTTCAATTATACTTTCCAGCAGGGGCCCATTTTGATGCAGAGTAGGACAGAAACATCACATTCACCATTTGAAATGATTAGAAATACAAGACTCTCAAAGCTTTTGGGAGGAAGCTAGAAATAACTATTTTTAAAAAGAATTTATTCAGCTATTTGTTTAATCACCTTTTTAAGTATAGAACTTTTTTTACAACAGCTCTGAAAGTTCTGCAGTTCTGTGACCTAGTGGGAGGAGTCATTTACTTCATTGCACTAAACTTGGTTGCTTGAAGGGGAAGAGGGGAGTATCTGTGTCTGTCTTTAGTCCTTGATAATTTCATCTTTGTAATTCAGTGTAGCGATTAAAATAATTTCTGTGTTGCACTGCAATTTTCCTTAAAAGGGACACTGTTAATAACACTTCTGACTGAAAAGTGTTACCTATTATTGCTACCTAAGATTTTGACAAATCTTGAAAGACTAAAGAATTTTTTTTTCAGTTTGTTTAGTTTGTGTGTATTTGACAGTACTTTGTGTATAAACAGTTTCCTCTTTTGTTTGCATAGATATTTCCCACAACAACAGGGGAGAAATAAAGACATTTAAAAAATAGTAAAATGTGATTGTACAGATATCACAGGGGGCTCAGAAGCAGGCAAAGTACCGGAAATCAGTTTTAACTTATTATTTTAGTTGACTTAGTTTCAACTTAAAGAAACATCATCAGATAGTCTCAGCTCCCTTCTCTAATGTACAAAGATAATTCTCTGTTTAGTTAATGATGGTGCCTTTACTATTAGGTGGCAAAGTAATATCACTGTAAAAATCAAGTAAAATATATGCATTAGGTTTGCTATCCAGTATAGGCCCAACACTGTAAGGTTCTAGCTGCCCTCAACTTATTTTTGCCTTGCAGGATCCAGCCTTGTAAGGGACAACAACCATACAAATTCTTACATGTGAGAGGTGTTTAGATAGAAACATATAAGAAACGGCATGTAGAAAACAAATACTGAATGTGTGTGTGCATGTGTGTCCTTATATTTACCTAGAGATGAACTGAAAACTCTAATCCTATGGAATGAAAACTTAGTCTACACATTGCTTTTTTAAAAACATGATTAATAGTTATTGTAACTTGTTCAGTATCTATGCAAATGATGTAGTATTATCAAAAATCTGTTGTCGCAGGTATCTTTTATTTTTATGGAGAAAGCTATTGCTATATCTGCATTGGTAGGTTCTTTTGATGCAAAACAGACTTATTCTATGTAACTGTTATCATGCCTATGTCACTGTAAGTTGTGGTTTCTTTATTTTAACTGCCAATAAAGTGTTAGTGGCAATACATCAAGGGATTGTTTTGGCAATATGGTTAGGTTAGGTATTTAGACAATTATCCTTTACATTTAACTAAGGGATTGTACAGCTGTGCTGTGCAGTAACTGCAAATAACATGAATAAGTCGGACACAACACACTCAGTAGTTTTTATAGATATTTAATAAAGTCTTAGATTGTGAATGAATATGTTGTCACCCCTCGCCCCCAAGCTATCACTGCATATGCAGCAGTATGCCTTTATAAAGGCAGCATTACATTTTAAAGTAATAGGGCTCTACCAAGTGCCTATATTGGCTGCACACCATGCATCCTGGAATACTCAAAGATTTAAGCAGAAGAGGTGAAATCTACCACAGTGCATTAAGCAAGCACAAGGCTCTGCATGCCACTTAAGTAGTACATGATGTCTTCAACACTGGGATGCCTTTCATACTAAATGAATTTAATTCACATATGTATTTACAGATCCTTTTTTGGTTACAAATGCTTTAATGCTTTTAGGCCCTGATCCTGCAAAGGGTACACATTACAATGTGCAATGGACACATTGAAGTCAATGGGACTACTTGCAGTGTGTAAAGTTAAGCATGTGTGCCAGGATTTGCAGGATCACAGTCTTACTCCTCAACAGGTTATTCACAAAATGTAGGATACTTATTTCTGTTTTAGTCTCCTGTAGCTTTAATATTTTATTTCCTGATATCTGCTTTTTGAGGGCCTCTTCATTTTCACAGTTGACTTTTCCAAAACTAATTGCAATCATGTCTCTTCTTCCCCCCCGAACACAGTTTATGATTTGATTCTAGGAATTATTCAGACACTAACCAAGTTAAAGGACATTTGTACAGGCATGCATAAGACTGAACTGTATGCATAAATGCTGCTTTTTATTGTCTGCTGGGCAGATTCTCATGTCTTGAGAACGTTTTCATTCAGCCCGTCTCAGGCAAACTCCCACTGAAATCAATATAAGTTGGGCAGAGACTGGGTTAAGATTAACAGGATTTGGCCCTGTATTGCTTAGGAGGATTTGTTTTCCTTTAGTGTTGGCAGATTGGAAAGCATTTAATATATTTGTTTAATACTTTTTAAAATACTTTTGTGTTTTATCATTTTTGAAAATGCTAGTATTTCTGTCTTTTGGAACTTTGCTCTATCACTGTTTATATGTACATTGCAGTAATTATTTCAAGTGTATTTTATTTGCTGCTGTGCATTTAAATGTAGATAAAATGATGCAGCTTCATATACAAATTTAGATTTGTGTCATGCTTTAGTCTAAAAAACCTAATTTTTATTAATGTAAAAATGTGTTTAGAATGTATGTAAGAATCAAAATACTTTATGGTGCTTGGGTTTTTCACTTTTGCAATAGAATATCATTATTCTTAGTAGCTATAGAAGTTGTGATGGAAATTATACTGCTGCTGATTTATTCACTGTATATATGCTTCATAGGACAACAATCATGCATTTGTTCTATATTTTTTAAAATAAAGTTAAAAATCACTTGCATGTACTGGATATAAGTTTCAACTTTATCTTGTGTTCTAAAATGATTGCGGAGGTCTTTGTACAAAAAATATACCACAGATTTTACTAAGTAAGGTAGAATGATCTACAATGACTGAAAACCATTCAGTGTGCATTATGTGACTCCTGTTATCAAATGTTACGACTTTATAAACTGCTTCCAGTGTAGCATAAACTCATCTATGATTTTAACATGTATTGCATAATAATATATATGAGCATTCTGTTGGACAATAAGCAGCTGTGTTTTCTTGCTAAAAGCTTTTATTTTTCAAGAAGGTAGATTGGATCAAAATAGATACAACATGAGGTAGTCATGAGACCAGGGTACCATTCTGCCTCTATCACAGACTTACTACATAATATTCAGATAAATAGGCTTGGAGAGCTGTGACAATTAAACCAACCTGTTACCTCTCCAGTTGATTGAAACCCTATTCTCAGGGAACAACACGCTGCACCAACTCAAGATCTGCTCTTATTCTGGGGAGGAGTCCCACTCTTCTGGTCTGGGGTGCGACACCATCACTGTTCTCTCAACAATCCTTTTATGTCCTTACCGACAAATTTTATGTCCTTACTGAATGGAAGCATCAACGAGAAAAAGAGTCTAACACACTAAGTAAATTCAGAAATCCATCACTGCACCTACTTCCTTGTCCATTTGATCATAGATCCTGGACCAGGCTCAAGAGGCTTCTCTCTAGCTCAACCACAATTGCCATAACTATGCATCAGCTTGGCCTGGTTTCCTCTCTGCACGGTGACTCTGGGGCAGTGTTGCAGATAACAACTCACGTGGTGGAAGAATGCCTGACCTGACATCTGGATGGTGGTCTATAACACCTAGCTTCTCCTGATACAGAAATCATCCTCTGGTTACAGAACCTGGTCATCAAGCTCTGCCTGCATATGAGAGAGAGAAGGTCACAGGCTAAAACTTACAAACATGGCCTGTGATTTTTGGTGCTTCCGTTTTGGGGTGCCCATCCTGAGACACCATGGGACTGATTTTCAGAGGTGCTGATCACCTACAGTCCCCATTAAACTTTAGCTGATGGACAGTGTACAACATTTCTGACGATGTCTCAAGTTGGGCACCCAAGCTTAGAGACTGCTTTTGAAAATTTTGGCCTTAAACTTGTGTCTCTCCATTTCCCTTTCTTAAAAATGGAGACAGCATTTATTCAGCATCGTTAAGTGCTTTGAGTTCCTCAAATGAACAAATATATACAGCGTAAATACAATTTCACAGATCCTCATGCCTAAATCCCATTGAAACTGATGGGAGTTAGGTACCTAAAAACCTTTGAGGATCTGGGACAAAGTGTTTTCTAACATAAAAATAATCACTAGACAAAAGATTTATATTATTAAATTTTTGAAATACCTTTCTTCAAGGAATTTCTCAAAGTACTTTATAAGCTTTGTGATTCTTCTGGGTAAAAGGTCCTACATAAATGAGAAAAATACATCTGGACTAAATATCAAGCAAAAGAGTGAGCTAGATCTTCAGCTGCTGTGAACTGTCAAAGCTCTATTGACTTCAACTGAGCTATGACAATTTACACAAGTTGAGGAGCTGGCCCAGTGTCTTCAGTTGCACAGTACTGTCTAATTCCATGCTGGGAGATTATTCTATTACTGAATAAAATGGTGCAGTGCTACCTACTAATTGCCAGCATCACCTCCTTTAGCAAGTGAGGTTTGCTTTGGAGTTTTGTCATCTAAGGCCAATGTCCTGTAAGTCTGAATGAGATCATATTTCAAGGTAATATGGCTACAGCTGAAAATTGGTAATTAAAGGATATGGGCAGTTAAGACTCATGTATATAGGAATTTCAAACGTTGACAATGGTTCTCATTGAATATACTGAGCCACAACCTCTTCTGCAGCTTCATCAATTGGAGTGTTGTAAAGAAGTGTGACAGCTATTTTTATTTCTTTTAATGAATAATGTTAAATCACAGATTGCATAGTCTACCATAAAATTGTTCAGACATACATTCAACAAATTAAAGAGAAAACACATCATAAAGAGTTGGGGCTAGGGACGCAAAGTCTTGGCAGCAAATTTCCAGTGGTACACAAAGTTCTTAGACTCAGATAATTCCACATAAAATGATAGCTACTTATAAAATGGTTTGCAGTGTAGTTTGTAGATAAACTAAAGATTTAAGACAAAATATAATCAGTGTATCATATAGATATATTAAAGCTGATTATTCTTGAGTGAAATCCTGGCCCCACTGAAGTCAATGGGAATTTGGCCATTAATTTCAATGTGGACAGGATTCAACCCTTTGAATTGAGTAATTTTGCAAGTAGAAGATTTAAATTCTGATGCCACAAAGACTTCAGTATGACTATTTACATGCTTAAAGTTAATCATGCATGTAAGTTGTTGCAGGATTGGGACCGTTGTGGGTGATTTATATTTATTACTAAAGTTCACTGCTGTTAACATAGTCCACTATACTACGATCTTCCAGAAAAGCCTGGAAGCTTGAATTTCTAAAACACTTTCTCTCTCGATGTGTTTGATCACTATTTAATTCTTGCTTCAACTAAATGACATAGCAGATGCTTCAAAGTAATGGAAACATTACTTTTTACTTGGCCATTTTCATGTAGGAGATGTAAAATAAAATCTGATTACAATACAACCTAGTTTTACCCAATACATATTAATATTAAATTAAATAATGTAATGTTAAATGTATCGTATTACCTTTCCAGATTTGCTTCCTTTCAAAACAATGAGATATTTTTTCCAAGTGATATTACACTTAATATATTCTCTACTACCATCCATTTTGAAATATCTTCCTATTTAGGCCTTGGGACACGGGGATAAAAAATAGGAAACCTGACATGAAAAGCCTTTTAGGAATCACACTAATATTTCAGACAAGAGTGGAAAACTCCAAAAGACATTCAAATACATTGTTAGAAGTGAACCTGTAAACATTTCCAAAGTGAATTGCTGTGTTTAGTTTCATATGTCTTTTGAGCTGTCAGATCCAGATCAATTGTCTGAAAACTAAGGTTTATAATTCTTTTAATAGAATATATGGTACAAAAGGAAATGTGGATTTTACTTGATAACTAGAGCTACATGTGGCACTCTAGCATATCTACAAACACAGCAGAAGATTAAGGATCCTAGAGTTTATGGCTATTTTAAGATGCAGCAATGGGTTTTCTGAAATGCAAGTGTAACATAAAAAAATCCAAAAATATCAGAGCTTGTTTAGATTAATGCTGCTAGTAAATTTTGATGGACAATGGGCATTGCATGTTTTGCATGTAATGGCAGAATTTGGTTCTTAAGATTCGGATATGTCAAAAGTAAGAGACTTGTGCATCAGCAACAGTGTTTATAACTTCCAATCAGTTACTAGTGCAAAACAACTGAAAGCAGTAGGCAGGTGTTACTGATGACAGAGTTTCAAGATAAAGGGGTTCAACAGGTGTCACCAAGAGACTAATTTGGCCTGCAGAGCCTTTCTTACTGGTGGTGATTTGCAAGAAGCAAAGAACCCAGTATGACTTTCAGATTTTACATATTTATAGGGCTGTTAGAAACAAACCAAAGCAAAACAATTTATGTACTTATGAACATGGAACCCTAATATGCCATTTTATAGTTACTTTTCAGACAAGACTTGGGCTTAAAGAAAACAGATGTCTCTCACTGACTTGCTCAACACATTACAGCCTAAACTGCTATGCTTGCCACTGGCTCTTTTAAAGCCTTCTTTACAATATAAGGTAACAGATGCCTTCCGTTTTCCATCTCTATCATTTTGAGTAGTATGTTACTGCTCAATCAAGCTATACGTAACACAGGGATAAAATCTGCCGTTGCAGACAGTTATGTAGCTCCCAAGGGTGTGCCATGACATCTTTCATTAGGGAACCACGGCCAATGGGAGCTGCAGGGGTGGTGCCTGTGGGTGGGGGCAGTGCATGGAGCTCCCTGGCTGCCCCTCCGCCTAGGAGCCAGAGGGACATGCCACCACTTCCCAGGAGTAGACTTCCTCCAACCCTGGGAAATGCCAGGGCCACCTGAGGTCAGTATCGCCCAGAGCCCGCACCCTGAACTCCATCCAACGACCTAGCCCCCTGCCCCAGCTCAGAACCCCCTCCTGCACCCAAACTCCCTCCCAGAGCCCACACCCCCTGCACCCTAAACCCCTCATCCCTGCCCCCATCCCAGAGCCCTCACCCCCCTACACCCCAGCCCAGAGCCCCCTCCCACACCCTGAACCCATCCCCAGCCTCACCCCAGAGCCTGCACCCCCAGCCCAGAGTCCATACCCCGTCCTTCACCCCAACCCTGTGCCTCAACCCGCAGCCCCCCCCCACACTCCAAATTCCTCAGCTCCAACCCCCGCCTAGAACTCCCTCCTACACCCCAAACCCCTCATCCCCAGCCCCATCCCAGAGCCCGCACCTCCTTCCGACCCCCTGCTTCAGCCCAGTGAAAATGAGCCAGTGATAGGGTTGCCAGGTGTCTGGTTTTCAACCGGAACGCCCGGTCTAAAAAGGACCCTGGCGGCTCCGGTCAGCACCACCGAACGGGCTGTTAAAAGTCCGGTCGGTGGTGCTGCAGGGCTAAGACAGGCTAGTCCCTGCCTGTCTTGGCACCGGCGCTGCACCCCGGAAGCAGCCAGCAGGTCTGGCTCCTAGGCAGGAGGGCCACGGGGCTCCGCGCACTGTCCCCACCCCAAGCACTGGCTCTGCACTCCAATTGGCCAGGAACTGCAGCCAATGGGAGCTGTGGGGGGCAGTGCCTGTGGGTGAGAGCAGTGCATGGAGCCTCCTACCCACCTCCCACTTGGAGCTGAACTTGCTGGCCGCTTCTGGGGCACAGCACCAGTGCCAGGACAGGCAGGGAACCTGCCTTAGCCCTGCTGACAGGAGCCACCTGAGGTAAGCCTGACCCCCAAACCTGAGCCCAAACCCCTGCCCTGAGCTCCCCCAAACCTGGAGCCCTCTCCTGTCCCCCAAACTTCTCATTCCTAGCCCCACTCTCAACCCTCTGCCCTAGCCCAGAGCCCCCTCCCACACTCTGAACCCCTCATCCCTGGCCCCACCTAGGGTGACCAGATGTCCCGATTTTATAGGGACAGTCCTGATTTTTGGGTCTTTTTCTTATATAGGCTCCTATTACCCCCCATCCCCTGTCCTGATTTTTCACACTTGCTGTCTGGTCACCCTAGCCCCACCCCAGAGCCTGCACCCCAACCCCCTCCCACACTCCAAGTCCTTCTGCCCCACCCCCTGCCTGGAGCCCCCTCCTGCACCCCAAATCCTCATCCCCAGCCTTCACCCACAACCAGAGCCCTCACCCCCCCCTGCACCCATACCCCAGCCCAATGAAAGTGAGTGAGGGTCAGGGAGAGTGAGCCACCCACAGGGGGGGAATGTGTTAAGCTGGGGGTGGGGTGGGGCGGGACCTCCGGGAAGGGGAGGGACTACGGTGTTTGGTTTGGTCTGATTAGAAGAAAGTTGGTAACCCTAGCGAGTGAGTGATGGAGGGTCCGAGGATGGAGTGAGTGGAGGCGGGTCCTCAGAGAAGGGGCAGAGGGGCAATGGTATTGTTGGTTTTCTGCAATTAGAAAGTTGGCAATGGCAACCCTACTACTAAGACAGTCAAGAAGTTTTTACTGAACAATTTTTGCACTAAGCTGTTCCACCCTGATGGAGTTCGTGCCCAAGCAGACTTCACGCCACCAGCTCTGTTCTCTCACTGACAGTTCAATTCTACACGTTCAGGGCTTGGGTTGTGCAACCTTTCCCAGTGGGGCTCCACAACAGCGGGTCATCCCTGCGGTGTGACCCCGCCCGTAGAGCGCACCAGGGGCGAGCTCACGCAGTTAGTTAGTTCTACAGGGCGCGTAAGTGGCCGGACGGAATCGTCCCCGCGGCTGGATCCAGCGCGTGAGCCACCTGTGGAACCAGGTGTTTAAATTCTGAGTGTCTGGGGCATTTAATGCCCGCGTTGCATGGACAGGCGGCAGGAAAAGTCAGCTGGGGACACAGGCGCACGTTCAAGGCAACAATGTGGTCCGCGCTGCCGCTAACCGGTATCATTCCGCGTGTTTGCCAAGTTCTGACCCCGGGAGGCTTCCAGCGGCGCTCGGGGATCGACGCCTCCCTGTTTTATTCTTCCTCTCCGGAGACCCCTGCGCCGTAGGGTCACTCCACGTGCTGCAGGCTGGGGCAGCCCAGGTGAGCAATGCCCGGCACAGCAGGTTTCATCGGCGCTGGCTGTGATCTCGGGGGGACCGGACCTGCCCCTGCCCGGCTCTCACATGCATGCCGAATAGCCCTGCTCCGCAGCTGCCCAGGGGCCCTAGGGCGTGGCAGTGCTGAGCGCGCCCCTAGCAGCCCTTCCCCGCGCGCTCATACTGGGGAGCTCGCTTGGTGCAGGGACGGTGGGCTACGGCGAGCTCCTCCTCCGGCTCTAGCTCCCCCTCCCTGCACTGGGAGCTTTGCAGCGGACTTTCCAGAGTCCACCCCCCCCGGTCTGTCCGCGTCTGCTCCGACATGAGGCTGTGGGTCCTGCTGAGCCTCCTGCTGCTGCACGAAACGCTGCAAAATGGTGAGTCAGCGGGCTGGGGGCACCGGCTCCCCCCTCAGCCCAGCCTCCCTCCCTTCCCCTCGTTGTTCCCGCGGCCCAGCGAGCCCTGAATCTCGCGGCGGCCCAGCCCCACTGCCCTCGGGAGCGCACTTGGCTCGCTCCCACACTGCTACCCCCGGCCCCTTACTGCCCTTCCCCTGGGTTAGCGGGCACAGCGGCTGTTTGCATGGGGGCATAGTGTACGGTGCTGTACAAACAGCTTGTCCCACAGTCCTGCCGCGCCTCTCCTGCCGACATGCTCCCTTCAGCCCTTTCCTCGCTTTTCTCCTCCCTTATTGCCCCTGCTGCCTCCTTTCATTTATTGCCTCCTCCGCTCCCACTTCTCAGTGGCTCCCTTCCTCTCTTCTCAGACTGCACAGATCAGGCAGCCCTCCCCCTGCCTAGGGAACATTTGTCTCCCTCACTTTCCATAAATCAGCTGCACTTTCTCCCCTTTTCCCTCAGACGTATCAATAGGTGTGTAAACAGGGCTGGGTTTGCAATCTGCTTGAATTCCTGCAGCTGGCATACTATTTCCAGGGCTTTGCAATTCATGTAAACGTGTCCACTTTTAGGTGGGAGGTGGGGTTACTTGCTATTCCCACCCATCTCCAGTAAGGAGTTGATTTCCATCTCACAGCAGCCCAGAAAGGACTTGGAATGGGAGGAAGAATCCTGGAGCTGTTAGCCATAGAAATGAGTTGTCAGGTTTAAATAGTGCAATTCTCTCTGTGTCCCATCCAGCACAGCTACCAGAGCCCCAGTTTCTCCTCTTCCCTAGATGAAAAACAGATTATGCTATTATACAATCTCACTGTTGCTGCCAACAACCTGGCTTTGGTTTTCTTGCATTCATGGGGACTGACCAAAAATATGGCTTCTTTCTGCACCGATCTTTTTGGGAAATAAAAAGTATTAGCAAAAATGCCAAGCGTTTTTTGTTTTTTTTTTATTATTATTAAGCACAGACTATAAGTCATTATTTAAGATGAGAACAGAAATCTTTTTTTTTTTTTTTTTGTCCTGAAGGGGAAAAAAGTTAGTGCTGTACATCGTAAAGAAGAAATGCATTTAGTACATCTGTTGTGAGTGAAAACCAAAAAAGCATTGGTACAAGATGCAAATCTTAAAAGTTGCTAGCAAGATAAGGCTCTGCTCAGATTAAAGGGATTCAGAAAACTAATTTATGTTTTGTGTAGGTGCATACTAGGATACTACCCCAATCCTCAAAGTTATTAAAATAATGTTTTCAATGTTGTTTTGCTGTCTTCCATATCAGTATTAAAGAGCAATAGCAGTCTAGGTAAAGTATACAGTTATTTTTTCAGGTGATATTTTTGAGAAATGACTATCTTAATATGGAACAACACTAATTGCAATATAATCATCTAAAACTTGTGGTTAACTAGGTCATTTGTTGTCCACAGAGATTAACTGCAATTAACTTGTATCTTCACGTAGTTTTTATGTACCATCCTTGTGAAAGGACATCAACTTTATTTTAATCAAATTTCCTTTTCAGGTTGTGGTGTTTGTTTTTGTTTTTGTTTTTAAGTCTGCAGCTGGGATAGGGAAATTCACAGCCAGCCCTGTCGGGTAAATGGCCAAAGTGATGCTGCCCCTGTCATTCAGGGCTTGTCTCTATGGGCATATTGTTTTGGATTAGTTTGACCACTCTAAATACACTGAATTAACTATATCGAACTAAAGCACATTCACACTTTGTTATAATGGCTTAAGGTACTTCCCTTGTATCCCATTATGTCCATGTAGCTCCATGTGCTGTTTTGAATTAAGCATACAACATTCTAGGCAGGTATCCCATAAGAACTGCTATATTGGGTCAGACCAAAGGTCTATCTATCCCAGCATCCTGTCTTCCGACCGTGACCAATGCCAGGTGCCCCAGAGGGAATGAACCGAACAGGTAATTATCAAGTGATCCATCTCCTGTCGCCCATTCCCAGCTTCTGGCAAACAGAGGCAAAGGACACCATCCCTGCCCATCCTGGCTAATAGCCATTGATGGACCTATCCTCCATGTATTTATCTAGTTCTTTTTTGAACTCTGTTATAGTCTTGACCGTCACAACATCCTCTGGCAAGGAGTTCCACAGGTTGACTGCGTTGTGTGGAAAAAATACTTCCTTTTGTTTGTTTTAAACCTGCGGCCTATTAATTTCATTTGGTGTCCTCTAGTTCTTGTGTTATGAGAAGGAATAAATAACACTTATTTACTTTTTCTACACCAGTCATGATTTTATGTGATATATATATATTACGCATGCACCATGCCATGTTTTACTGCTCAGCTATATGCATTATGGGATTCTTCTTGCAGTGAATTGTGGGCTGCCTACTGGAATCCACAGGAAAATTCTGGGATTTGGGACCCAACTCTCCTGGCAACGCATAATTAGGGTTGCCAACTTTCTAATTGCAGAAAACCAAACACCCGGGCCCCACCCCTTCTCTAAGGCCCTGTCCCCGCTCACTCCATCCCCCCATCTCTCTGTCACTTGATCTCCTGCATCCTTGCTCATTTTCATGGGGCTGGGGCAGGGGATTGGGGTGCAAGAGGGGGTGAGGGCTCCGGCTGGGGATGCGGGCTCTGGGGTGGGGCCGGGGATGAGGGGTTTTCAGTGCAGGAGGGGGCTCTGGGCTGGAAGGTGGAGTGGAGGAGTTTGGAGTGTGAAAGGAGGCTCCGGTCTGGGGCAGGAGGTTCAGATGTGGGAGGGGCATAGGTGCCGATTCCATGGGTGCTCCAGGGAAAAATTAGTGAGTGCTCTTTACCCACCAGCAGCCAAGTTCCCCTCACCCCCCACCCCACCTCCTCCTCCCCTGAGTGTGCCGCATCCCTGTTCCTCCGCCTACCTCCCAGCGCTGCCCGCCGCCAAACAGCAGTTTGGCAGCGTTAGCATGCTCTGGTAGCTGGGGGAAGAGCAGGAATGTGGCGCGCCCGGGAGGAGGTGGGGACGGGGCAGGGATTTGGGGAAGGAGTTGGAATGGGGCAAGGAGGGGGCAGAGTTGGGGGGACTTTGGGGAAGGGGTTGGAATCAGTAGCATAGCTGGAGGGGGTGCAGGGGAAGCAGCTGCTTCCCCTCAGCACATTTTTTAAAAGCCGTGCCTTAGTTAGGCGGGGTTACCATGGCGCCAGCGGCGGGGCCCATACTCTGCTGCCGCCCATCAGCTGTGTTTCCCAGCAGGAGGGAGACAGCTGATCGTGTGACAGGGAGGGGAGGGTAAGAACTGAGCTCCAGCAAGCTGGGCTCCTGGGGAGGAGGAGAGGCTGGGGCCTTGGGGAAGAAGGGAGTCGGTTGGGGCATACCCCCCCCCCCATAGGGGGCAGGGATACCCAACCACCAGTCAACTGTTTATGGGGCCCTTGGGGGCCCACGAGCCATCAGCTGTTTGGCCGGGGCGGGGGCAGTAGGGTAGCTAGGGGAGTGCTGTTTGGCTGGTGGCCAAAAACCAGCTAATCAGCGAGGGGAACTGCTCCTGGAGCAGGGGCTGAGCTAAGAGACCCCACCGGTGAGGTGCAGCCCCACCTCCTTCTCCTACTTGCTCCTTGTGGCACTGTGGCAGGTGTGCTTTCTCTGGCTCTGCAGCAGCAGCACCTAACCTCTCACCCAACTAAAGGCAGCCAGTAGCAGCAGCTGGTAAGTGTATTTCAAAGGGGGTCTTTCTTGTGGTGAGGGTGAGGGTGGGGGCGGGGGGGGACGGGACTGGGAACCCCCCAGGTGGCTGTGAGAGCCAGGTGCTGGCTCTCACAGCCACCTGGTGGGATGGCCGTCTGCATGGTGGGGGGCAGGGGGCTCAGCCAGAGGCATCTCCAAAAACATCCCCTGCACCCCCGCAGCACAGAGAGACTGAGAGTACCAGCCCCTGCCGGGCAGCTGGACCGGGACAGGCATGGGGGGGAGGCGCGTCTCCTGTGGGGTGTGGTGTCCCTGCTTGCCCTCCCTGCCCAGGCAGAGATGCCTGCCTCTCAGAGACAGTGGCCATGTAGTGCGCTTGGTTCCCCCTCCCTGGCATCTGGGTGACTGCCACTTAGGGGGTGAGGGGTGAAAGGGAAGAGGCAGTGGGGAAGGGATAGGGGTGGGGGATGGTAGGAGAGGAAAACTATCAGGGGAAATCTTCATAGCAGTACAATCTCTGCCTTGAGGGTGTGGATGGAATTGTCTCCCAAGGGACGTCTGGAACTATCTGCTGTGCTCTCTGTGAGCTGAGGGGTGAAAACATTATATGTGTTTAGTCCATGTGCTCTGGCAAACACAAGTCCAGGCACCATGTTGGGGGGCAGGGAGAGGTAGCCTGATTTTCCCTCTCCTATCAGGGGAAACCTGAATTATCTTCCCTTAGGAGATCACTTGTCTTGTGATCATGTTGGGAGGAGGATGGGGGGTATTGCTGAGTCCCAGGGTTGAGTAATTCTCTGGTGATGGTGGTCATTAAATTACTAATTGTCATTCACTTGCTGCACACAATGGCTGGTGATGGTTGTTTAACATCCACCCAGCCATTTGGTCAAGTGCCTTGTTTCTTGGGAGTTGCCTTCTGTAACTGCTCTAATTTCATCCCACTCTCCTGTGAGTACAAATTCTGGTTCTAAGGACCTGGTGCCTGGATCCCATATTGCCTTGCACTGGGATTGGGAATTAGTGCCCTGCAACTCCTCCTATTGTGCCAGTGTAGATCCTGCTGTTAGTACAGCTATTTGCAGGTGCCCTTGTGTTTAGCTGAACCTTTGGACTCAGTTTAGTGGGGATGGACTCAGAGACTGAGATCTAAACTGACACTACTATCCTGCTGTGTGGATCCCAGTGTGCTTGTACTGTGAATTTTTGGCATGCACATGTGGCTATATTTATCTCATTGTGCTGGTGCTACTTCCTTGGTGTGATGATCGTGAAAATAGTGTCCAGGTGTGATGGTCACTCTGTGCTGTTCATGTGAATCTTGCATTTTTGTATGCTGTGTTGGTGTAGCCCTGTTGTTCCCAGGAAATTAGAGCCATAAGGTGGGTGAGGTAATATCTTTTATTGGAGCAACTTTTGTTGGTGAGAGAGAGAGACAAGCTTTGGAGCTTTCCTGGAGTTCTTTCTTCCTGAAGAAGAGTTCTTCTTCGAGTGCTTGCTCATATCGATTCCAATTAGGTGTGCGCGCGCCACGTGCACGATCGTCGGAGAATTTTCTACCCTAGCAACACCCGGTGGGTCGGCTGTGGAGCCCCCTGGAGTGGCGCCTTCATGGCGCTGGATATCTACCCCAGCCGACCCAGCGCCCCCTCAGTTCCTTCTTACCGCCCGTGACGGTCGTTGGAACTGTGGAGCGCGGCATAGCTGTTCTCCACTCTCCCTAGCTTTACTCATTAGTTACTCTAGATAGTTGTTGTTATATTCTTTAGATTAGTAGTTTGTTGTTAATAGTTTGTTCACTAGTATAAATAGTTAGCGGGGCTTAAGGGGGCTATTTTCCCCCCCTTTTTCTCCCGGCGCACAGCCGGGCTCATGCCCAAGGCTCCTGGCTTTAAGCCGTGCGCGACCTGTGCTAAGCTTATGCCAACGGGAGACCCTCACGACTCTTGTCTGAAGTGCTTAGGGGAGTCTCACCAGACAGATAAGTGTAAAAGCTGTAAGGCTTTCAGACCCAGGACCAAAAAGGAGCAGGACTTCAGACTCAAGCAGCTCCTTATGGAGGCGGCACTTAGCCCAGATCCTCCTTCGGCGCGCCAAGTCCCGGCACCGAGCGCCTCGGTGCGCAGCGCCCCAGCGGCACCCGCCGGTACTGCATCCCGAGCAAACGCGGATAAGACCTCACGGCACCGTCCTCCCTCGGCACCGCGTCCGCCACAAGCGTCTCGGCGCCGTTCCCTGTCTCCGGGACATAAAAGACCCCGCAAGACCCAGGACGCCGCTGTCCTACAGGCACCGGCTCCCCCGGCACCGGTGGTAGAGCCGCGTCCGCCTTTAGAACGCCAGAGGGCGCAGACATCCTCAACACCGTTGACTCCGGCACCGGGGGTAGGGCCGTTGAGTCCGGTGCGGACTGGCTCACCACCTCGTTCTGTGGTGGAGCCCTGTCTCCCTTCTACTCCGGAGACCTTCGCAACAGCGAAAGACCTCATCGCCCTCACGGAGCCGGCGCCGTCTCAGCCCGCGGCACCGCCTGCCCTTCGGACTGTGCAATCCAGGGGCAAGCCTGCCCTTGTACGGCCACCATCTACGAGCCTGGACTCGCGGCACCGGTCTCGGAGCAGGTCCTGACGCCGCTCGCAGTCCCGGCGCCGATCTTCATCTCGGCACCGGTCGTACTCGCGGCCTAGATCTTCTTCCCGGCACCGGTCTACGTCTCGGCACCGTCCTGAGCATCGGTACCGATCGGAGTCCAGACGCAGTTCTCGGCACCGGTATGAGCGCCGCTCCCGTTTGAGAGGCTGCTCCTGGCACCGAGTATACAGGCGGTCTTCGTCATCCCGATCCGGATCTCGGTACCGGCATGGCCATCGGCACCGCTCTCGATCCCGGTACCGCTCACTGGCACCGTGCAGAGACCGCTCGCCTGTGGACCGGCACCGATCGGCACTGTACCGGGCCGAGCCGATGCAACCACGCTCGGCACCGCCCTGGCCCTCAAGATCGGCGTCTCGCTCATCCGACGGGGCTTCCCGATCGGCGTACCCTGCTCAGGGTCAGCCTACCGACGACTTGGGTCATTGGCAGGACAGGGCAGAGGACCCTACACAGGACCCTGCGCATTGGTCTTTCTGGACCCCGTGGGCGTATCACCAAGCGCAAGGGGCTCCACCAGTGGCCTCTCGCTCAGCACAATCTGAGCCCAGAGTTCCGGAGGCCACCATCTCCCGTCCTCCCCCAGGGGGCATGGAGGCTCCCGTGCCGACACCCGCACAGGCCCCAGACCCCGGGGCAGGAGATCCTTCACATCAGGGACCCTTAGAGCCGGACCCTCATTTGGATCCCTTACCCCCTGAGGCATTCTCCTCATCTTCCCCGGATGAGGCGGTGGCGGGCACAACAGCTTCTGGCCCACCCCCAATAGATCTCCGTGCCCACCAAGACCTATTACGTAGGGTGGCATGCAACATGGACCTACAGGCAGAGGAGATAGTGGAGGTACAGGACCCAGTGGTGAGCATCCTGTCGGCGGATGCCCCATCCCGGGTGGCGTTACCGCTAATTTGTACGATTCAGGCTAATGCCAATACCATATGGCAAACCCCTGCCTCCATCCCACCCACTGCCAGAGGCGTAGAGAGTACTTTGTCCCCTCCAAGGACCATGAGTACCTATATACGCACCCTCCACCGTGTTCACTAGTAGTGTCCTCAGTGAACGCAAGAGAGCGCCATGGTCAGCAGGCGGCAGCGCCCAAATCGAAGGACGCCAAACGCTTCAATTTGTTCGGGCGTAAAGTTTACTCAGCTGGGGGTCTGCAGCTCAGGGCCGCGAACCAACAGGCGCTCTTGAGCCGCTACAGTTACAACTCATGGAACTCCATGGGTAAATTCAAAGAGTTGGTTCCCCAGGACTCGAGAGAGGAGTTCGGGGCCTTAGTGGAGGAAGGTAAAAAGGTGGCTAGGACCTCCTTGCAGGCCTCCCTAGACATAGCGGACTCGGCCGCCAGAACACTAGCATCTGGAATAGCCATGCGATGCGTCTCCTGGCTCCAGGTTTCGGGGTTACCGCCAGAACTGCAGCAGACCCTGCAGGATCTGCCGTTCGAGGGACAGGGATTGTTCTCGGACAAGATGGACTCTCGTTTGCAGAGCCTCAAGGACTCCAGAACCATCATGCGCTCCCTGGGGATGCATGTCCCAGGACCCCAGCGCAGGCCCTTTAGGCCCCAGCCACAAAGGTTCTACCCTCCTCCTTGTCCGAGACAGGACTTCCCCAGAAGGCGGGGACGAGGTGGTAGACGGAGGTCGACCGGCCCCCAACCGGGTCAGAACCAAGGCCCTCCTAGACCACCTTCAGGCCCTAGGCAAAATTTTTGAAGGTGCGCTCGAGGACGGCGTACTAGCCGCAACCCAGGATCCATTCCTTTATTTCAGGATCGCCTCTCCCGTTTCCACCGTGCTTGGTCCCTTATAACCTCGGACCGTTGGGTCCTTCACATGGTGGAAAGGGGATACGCTCTCCAGTTTTCTTCGTCCCTCCCACCCCCCTTCCCCGTCCCTCTTCAGGGACCCTTCTCACGAGCATCTCCTTATCCAGGAGGTTTTTGGGCTCCTCTCTATGGGGGCCATAGAGGAGGTTCCGTCGGAGTTAAGGGGCAGGGGGTTTTACTCCCACTACTTCCTGATCCCCAAAGCAAAAGGGGGTCTGCGACCCATTTTAGATTTACGCGGACTCAACAAATTCATAGTGAAGTTGAAGTTCCACATGGTCTCCTTGGGGACTATCATCCCTTCCCTGGATCCTGGGGACTGGTACGCCGCCCTCGACATGAAGGACGCATATTTTCATATAGCAATCTACCCCCCGCACAGGCGCTTCCTGCGGTTTGTAGTAAACAAGGTGCACTACCAATTTGCCGTCCTTCCCTTTGGCTTGTCTGCGGCTCCAAGAGTCTTCACCAAATGTATGGCTGTCGTGGCAGCATACCTTCGTCGTCAAAGGATACAGGTGTTCCTGTATCTAGACGACTGGCTGGTGCGCGGCCGCACCAGAGAGCAGGTTCACGTTCAGGTTCAGATAATACTACGAACATTCCGTGAGTTAGGCATTCTGCTCAACGAAGAAAAGTCCACTCTGGAGCCAACCCAGGGAATAGAATTTATTGGGGCAGTCTTAGACTCCACACTCGCCAGAGCTCTTCTACCAGACGCTCAGTTCCACGCCATCTCAAACATCATCCACGGACTCCAGGTCTTCCTGATCACCACGATAAGGACGTGTCTCGGACTATTGGGACACATGGCCTCTTGCACTTATGTAACCAGGCATGCCAGACTTCGGCTTCGCCCACTTCAGGCCTGGGTATCATCGGTGTACCGTCCTTATCGGGACAACCTGAGCATGGTGGTCACGGTTCTGAACCCGGTTTTGACCTCTTTCAACTGGTGGCTGGATCACAAGGCGGTTTGCGCAGGAGTGCCATTCCACGCCCCGCAACCCTCCCTGCACCTGGTCACAGACGCTTCATCTCTAGGTTGGGGCGCTCACCTCGGGGAGCACCATACCCAGGGCCTGTGGACCGCATCCCAACTGGCTCTGCACATCAATGTTCGAGAGCTGATGGCGGTGCGCCTAGCCTGTCAGGCATTTCTCGGTCTCCTACATGGCCGTGGTGTTGTCTGTGAGGACTGACACGCAACGGCCATGTTCTACATCAACAAGCAAGGAGGAGCCCAGTCGTCTCTCCTATGCCAGGAGGCCATTCGCCTGTGGGAGTTCTGCATTGCCCACTCGATACATCTCATGGCATCGTTCCTCCCTGGAGTCCAGAACACTCTAGCGGACCGTCTCAGCAGAACCTTCCAGATGCACGAGTGGTCGATTTGCCCGGATATCATCCATTCCATCTTCCAGAGGTGGGGATTTCCCCAGGTCGACCTGTTCGCCTCACGAGCCAACAGGAAGTGCCACGTGTTCTGCTCCCTCCAAGGGCGATCTCCGGGCTCCCTGTCGGACGCTTTCCTCCTATCGTGGAGAGACCAGCTGTTCTACGCTTTCCCTCCATTCCCACTGGTCCACAGGGTACTGCTCAAGCTACGCAGAGACAAGGCACATATGATTCTAGTCACTCCAGCTTGGCCAAGACAGCACTGGTACACCACGCTTCTGGAGCTATCGGTACAAACTACGATCACGCTTCCCTTGTGCCCAGACTTGATCTCTCAGGACCACGGCCGACTCTGTCACCCCGACCTGCAATCACTCCACCTTACGGCGTGGATGCTCCATGGCTGAATCGGGCAGAGCTACGATGCTCACATCCCGTGCAACAGATTCTGCTGGGAAGTAGGAAGCCCTCTACACGGACCACTTACTTAGCCAAGTGGAAGCGTTTCTCCTGTTGGTGCGAGCAGCGAGCCACGCCCCCCCTTGCAGGCGTCAATTCCACTTATACTTGAATATCTCCTATCCCTAAAACAGCAGGGCTCGGCGATATCTTCGGTCAGGGTTCACCTGGCCGCTATATCTGCATTCCACCCAGGAGAACACGCTTCCTCGGTCTTCTCTAACCCGATGGTCGTCAGATTCCTCAAGGGCTTAGACCGTCTATACCCACAGCAACGTCAACCGGTTCCGGCGTGGGATCTTAACCTGGTTCTCTCCAAGATCACAAGGCCCCCGTTCGAGCCATTGGCTACCCGCTCACTCCTTTACCTATCTTGGAAGACAAGCCTTCCTTGTAGCCATCACTTCAGCAAGGCATGTTTCTGAAATCAGGGCGCTCACGTCTGAGCCTCCATACACAGTCTTCCATAAAGACAAGGTGCAGCTTCGCCCCCACCCTGCCTTTCTTCCCAAGGTGGTATCAGCTTTTTATGTGAACCAAGATATATTTCTCCCGGTCTTCCACCCTAAGCCGCACGCCACCCGTCAAGACCAGCGTATGCACTCCTTGGACGTACGCAGGGCCCTTGCTTTCTATATTGAGCGTACGAAGCTGTTTAGGAAGACGACGCAACTCTTCGTTGCAGTGGCCGACCGGATGAAAGGCTTACCGGTCTCCTCGCAACGTCTCTCCTCTTGGATCACGTCCTGCATTCGTGCTTGCTACGACCTGGCCGGTGCCTCACCGCCCACTCCACGAGGGCCCAAGCCTCCTCAACTGCCTTCCTGGCTCAGGTTCCGATCCAGGACATTTGTAGAGCGGCGGTTTGGTTATCGGTCCACACCTTCGCCGCTCACTATGCACTTGTACAGCAGTCCAGAGACGATGCTGCATTCGGATCAGCGGTTTTGCACATGGCAATGTCTCACTCCTACCCCACCGCCTAGGTAAGGCTTGGTAGTCACCTAATTGGAAACGATATGAGCAAGCACTCGAAGAAGAAAAAACGGTTACTCACCTTTGTAACTTGTTCTTCGAGATGTGTTGCTCATATCCATTCCAAACCCGCCTCCCCTTCCCCACTGTTGGAGTAGCCGGCAAGAAGGAACTGAGGGGGCGCTGGGTCGGCTGGGGTAGATATCCAGCGCCATGAAGGCGCCACTCCAGGGGGCTCCACAGCCGACCCACCGGGTGTTGCTAGGGTAGAAAATTCTCCGATGATCGTGCACGCGGCGCGTGCACACCTAATTGGAATGGATATGAGCAACACATCTCGAAGAACAACAGTTACAAAGGTGAGTAACCGTTTTTTCTGTGAAAGCTCAAAAGCTTGTCTCTCTCTCACCAACAGAAGCTGGTCCAATAAAAAATATTTTTACCTCATCCACCTTGATATATATTACCCCCCCCCATATTACCTCACCATTTATCCTAACCTTTCGAGATTGTACCACATTTTTCTGACCTTGCCAATAAGTAGCGCAGTTGCAGAACGATCCTTTAGCCGACTTAAACTTATAAAGTCCTACCTGCGCTCTATAATGGGTGAAGATAGATTGTCTGGGTTAGCTTTGCTCTCCAATGAAAGACAATTGGCTACTGAAGTAGATTATAATAAAGTAACAACTTTGCTAGAATGAAGCTTAGACGAAAGAGGCTGTTGTAGTTGCTTCATAGATTATCATATTGTTTTGATCTTATCTTTGAAATATAAAATAAGTAAATAACACGTGTTTTTATGTTTTATTTTATATACAATACTGTAAACCTTTTTTATATTTTAAATGCAAAGTAACACACGTACTTATAAAACAATATCATTCTTGTGTTTTTATTTAAAGTACAAAATAAATATGTATAACAAATTTAAAACTATGTAACTAGTAATTTGATATGGCGGCGGGTGGCGCCTTTTTTTATGTGTTCGCGCCCCCTGATGTTAGAATCTGGCTATGCCACTGGTTGGAATGGGAGCAGGGCAGGGGTGGGAAGAGGCAGGGGTGGAGTGGGTGTGGGACCAGGGGCAGAGAGGGGTTGAGCACCCATGGGGAAGTCCGCACCTATGGGAGGGGGTGAGGGCTCTGGCGGGGAGTGCGGTCTTTGGGATGGGGCTGGAGATGGGTTTAGGGTGTGGGAGGAGGCTCTGGGCTGGGGCAGAGGATTGGGGTGAGGGTTAGGGCTCTGGCTGGGGATGCGGGCTCTGGGATGGGGCCAGGGATGAGGGGTTTGGGGTGCAGGAGGGGGCTCCGGGCTGGAGCTGAGAGGTTCAGTGTGGGAAGGGGCTCCAGGCAGGGGATTGGGGTGTAGGAGGGGGTGCAGGCTCTGGGAGGGAGTTTGGTTGCGGGAGAGAGTTTGGGTTTGGGCTCTGGGTGGTGCTGACCTCAGGCGGTTCCCAGCCAATGGGAGCTGCAGAGCCGATGCTTGGGGCGGGGGCAGTGCGTGGAGCCTCAGTGACTGCCCCTCCGCTTAGGAGCCAGAGGGATATGCCGGCCACTTCCTGGGAGCCGCGCAGAGTTGGGCAGGGAGCCTGCCAGCCCTGCTGCGCCCCCAACCGGACTTTTAACAGCCCATTCAGCAGTGCTGACCAGAGCCGCCAGGGTCCCTTTTCGACTGGGTGTTTTGGTCTAAAACTGAACACCTGGCAACCCTACCCATTAATCATCTGTATTTTGCCAGTGCCATTTTCAAAATGCTGTCAGGCAGCATGGAGGACACATTGCTGACTGCCATGATCATGACAGTCATCATTACTATGAGCAGAATGATGCACATGTATTAGCAGTTGCATGGGCTTTGGTCTGGGGCTGTAGATGCAGCAATATGGCTACAGCTGTTGCTGGAGGAAAAGGATGAAATCGAGCAGTTACTTCCGCAGGGCATCTTGTTGGAACAGCTTTACTTGGAGTGCTGTTTCTGGGCTCAGTCAATGAGCACTGATTGGTGGGACAGAATAGTGATCCAGAACTGGGGTGACCAGCCATGGTGGCATAACTTCAGGATGTGGAAGGCTAGTTTCCTAGAGATCTATTCAGAACTGGAGCTGCAGTGGCAGAACATCAACATGAGAGTTCTCCTTAGCACGGAGAAGTGTGTTGTCATCACTATCTGGAAGTTCACCACCCTGATTGCTACTGGTCATTAGCTAACTAATTTGGTGTTGGCAGATGAACTGTTGGGGCTGTTTGCTGTGCTATTCAGAGGGTGCAGTTGTGCTGGGTCGTAAAGCTTGGCAATGCACAGGAAGTTGTTGTCTTTGTACAGATTGGGTTTCTAGACTGTAAAAAGGCTACTGCTGCAACCTCCATACCTATTCCTTGCCCCCACAGCAGGCCCAAGACTTGGTCACCAGGAAGGAGTATATTGCCTGGTTGATCACTGTGGAAGGTTCACCAATATTAATGTGGGGTAGTATGGGAAGGTCCATGGTGTCAGAATCTTTAGATACTCAGGCCAGTTTTCTGGAATGAGCAAAGGAATCTTTGCTCCCCAGTCTACTATAGACATTTAATAGGATCATGATTCCTTCCAGCATTCTGGGAGATCTAGCTTACCCTCTGCTTCCCTGGCTTATGAAGTCTTTTACTGAAGATCTGGGTAGGAGAACGGAGCTGTAGCTGCAAGATGACTGGAGGAGTGCATTTGGAAAACTGCTGGGAAGATGGAGGTTCTTCGTGACTAGGCTGGATTCTTCTTGTCATTATGTGCTTTGTATAAATGGTTGCTGTGTTTTGCACAGTATCTGTGACAGCAAGGGAGAGAGCCTCACCGATGGGTGAAAGGGAGAGGTGGGGAAACTTTCTGAATGTTATGAACAGCCAGAGAGAGCAAAATGCTCCAACTGGTTAGGGATGGTTAGGGTCAGGGATGTGTTGTGGCTAATGAATGTACTGTAACCAAGGACATGACTACCATGTACGTGTTGTGGTTTTTGGGGGGAATTTATACTGTGGGGAGGATGTTATGTAATTAAGGGGAGAGCTGTTCCTCAATGAAACTTTTCAGCCAAGTTGTACAAAATACCTGAGGTATCAAAACTACTTGAATAATAATAAAAAAGTTAGACTATAGTGTAAACTTAAGAGCAGTGGAACTGTGGCATGCCCAAAGAGTTGAGTGCTCTCATACGTGTGTAGGTGAGGTGTTAAAAATTGTTCTGCTTCTCCAGTGGGATTGATTAGAGTAGGAATGGTCTGCACTTTTTGTGAGCGAAAGGGAGGTCCAAGTATGGTATATTCTCCACAGTTTGCAGGACATGGCTAGGTTGTGGTGCTGTGCATGGCCTTTGCAACAAAATGTGTGTCAGCACAATTGTTTGCCTCTGTATTGTGCGCATCATGTCCCTTTTCAGGGCCGTATACTCCCTTCCAAGTCTGTGATTGCTCTAGGAAACTATCCCTTGACCCTCTGCCTAACTAGCCCTTTCTTGGGATTCAGTCACTATATTTCCCTGGAAATCTTCTTTCTTGTCTTCTTTTGCTTCTCAGGCTCTTGTATGTGTGGGGTACAGCATCACAGGTGATTAGGGAAAGCAGAAAAAGCACAAGTAGTTATCCCAATACTAGTCTCCATACCAACAATGATAAAATGTCATTCCCATTTGAACTTCCCATTATGTGGTTCATTTTGAGATGGTGAGACATTTTCTGATTTACTTCCTCTTTGCATAGGACCCCTCTACCAATGCTGTGGGGGGACTGTGGGAGGAGGGTGAAGGGCATGCTAGTACTGTAATTGCATGTCTGTCTCTGCAAGATGTTGTTACACCGAAGGATGTTACCCTGAGTTGAGTCCCCATGAGATACAGAAGGGTCTTGCTCAAATGGGCAATGGGCAAATCAGGAAAATAGCAGCACAGCTATTTATCAGGATGGTGCCCCTCCTCCCCCAACTGGTGCAGGAGTGGAAGGGAAACAATACCTATCTAGGCTGCCCTGAGAAGGCTGCATTGTCTTGCAATATGCTTGCCAAAATATTGCACTATCTTTGCCTTATTCTCTTTTAAATATCTGTAGATTAGCCCAAAATAAACTGCAAAATAAAAGTTACCAATAATTGGTTTGAACACAAAAGGTTAACACGGCTGAGGGAATGATTGAAAATAGCCATGATTGCCTTGCAGTCCTTATGCATTTTTTTTGAATGTCTGTGTCGTCTGATTTTGGCAATTTTATTACATAATTTTAATGCACTGCTTAAACTGTGATCATTTTTCTACTGCTTTCTTTTGTTTCTGTATCTGCAGCTACAGTAAAGATACCTGCCATGCAATGTATTTGATTTATTTTTACCCCTGTGGTACTGACCTCTTGAATGGAAGGGGGGTGAGGGAAGCTGTGGTCAACTGGGAGGGAGAGCAATCATCCAGCAGCTTGGGGAGCAGGGCTTCGGGGTGTCACATTTGGCTGATAGTTGTGGGATTTGATACTTCTATAGCTTTGTTTCAAGTGCAGATAGCATTTTGGGGGTGGGGGTGGAAGAAGAAGAGGGTGATAAAAGCCATGCAGGTGGAGAGAGGCTCCTAGATCTGTCCAACATAGTGCATGGGGGTGGGGGAAGTTGTTTAAATTCCCATATATGGCTGTATTGTAATACAGCACATACTACTACTACTACTACAGTTTCAGGCTGGCAGTATTCATATGGTTCTTGTGTAATCTGCCAATTCACATGATCTTGGCTGCCTCCTCCTGGTCTGACTGCATGATCTACATGGTGTGTTGCATGCTTGCCATGGTATCTAGGGTGCTTTGTGGAAAACTGTTCACCACATAATTTAATAGATTCCAAGGCCAGAAGGTCTGACCTCCTGTTCAACCCAGGCCATAGACATTCTCCAAAATAGTCCCGAGAGCATATCTTTTAGACAAGCATCCGCTCTTGATTTGAAAATTGTCAGTGATGGAGAATCCATCACAATGCATTAACCATGTTCCAGTGGTTAATTACCTTCAGTGTTAGAAAAATTTAGACTGGAAATAAGGCATAATTTTTTATCTTCAGGTTCCTGCCATTGGATCTTGTTATATCTTTCTCTGCTAGATTGAAGATTTGTTCCCCATGTAGATATTTGTAGACTGTAATCAAGTCACCCCTTAACCTTCTCTTTGTTAGATTCAGAGCTCAATCTATTTTGCTCATCACTATGAGGCGTGTTTTCTAATCCTTTAATCATTCTCATGGCTCTTCTCTGAACCCTCTCCAATTTATCGATATCCTTCTTAAATTGTGGACACAGAACTGGACACAGTATTCCAGCACCAGCCACACTAGTGCTAAATACAGAGGTAAAACAACCTCTTCTGCTCCTACTTGAGTCCCCTGTTTATGCATCCCAGCGTCACATTTACTGTTTTGAGTGCAGTGGTGGCATCACATGCAAAAAATGTGGATCAGGTGCTCACAGTATGGGCAAATAGTGGGAGCATTACTAGAGGTCTTGTCCTTGTCTCCTGTCTTCTGCTTGAGCACCTTTGGTTTGACTCTGCCTTGGGACCGGCTCAGTGCCTTCATTTGCCCACAGTGTTTGTAGATGTCTGCATTCCAGTGACTCTTCTCCCGGTGGGACTGAATATGCAGGTCTCCAAAGAAGGCAATCAAGCCAGGAGCTTGATGGAGGCCCACAAAGTACAGAGTTTCAGGGGACGTGGTTACTGTAATGGGTATGTGGTACTGGCTGTGGATACAAGGCACTTTAATGAGAACAAACTATAGTAAAACTGGATTAACCTCCCCATGTTGATAAGACCTTAGACACAACAGTCGTGAAGGCTGGGGGCTTAATTTCTAATCACCTAGCACCTCTCCCAAAAGATTCCTGTTGGCACAGTATTTGTCACGATGTCCGTACAAGTAGTGTGACTATCCATGCATTAGTTATTGACAGACAAAGACACTTATCAGTGCAGAGAGGAGGTTAAACCTAAGGGGTCTTACAGAAAGCAAAATGGATTAATTGTGCATCATTCTTGAGACAAGTAAAAATATGGTTCATGGGCAGGATCCCCTGGGAGAATAACATGAGGGGGAAAGGAGTCCAGGAGAGCTGGCTGTATTTTAAAGAATCCTTATTGAGGTTGCAGGAACAAACCATCCCGATGTGTAGAAAGAATAGTAAATATGGCAGGCAACCAGCTTGGCTTAACAGTGAAATCCTTGCTGATCTTAAACACAAAAAAGAAGCTTACAAGAAGTGGAAGATTGGACAAATGGCCAGGGAGGAGTATAAAAATATTGCTCAGGCATGCAGGAGTGAAATCACACTTGAAGTTGCAGCTAGCAAGGGATGTTAAGAGTAACAAGAAGGGTTTCTACAGGTATGTTAGCAACAAGAAGAAGGTTAGGGAAAGTGTGGGCCCCTTACTGAATGGGGGAGGCAAACTAGTGACAGAGGATGTGGAAAAAGCTAATGTAATCAATGCTTTTTTTGACTCTGTCTTCACAAACCAGGTCATCTCCCAGACTACTGTACTGGGCAGTACAGTACAGGGAGGATGTGACCAGCCCTCTGTGGAGAAAGAAGTGGTTCAGGGCTGTTTAGAAAAGCTGGACGAACACAAGTCCGTGGGGCCGGATGCACTGCATCTGAGGGTGCTAAAGGAGTTGGCGGATGTGATTGCAGAGCCATTGGCCATTATCTTTGAAAATTCCTGGCAATCAAGGGAGGTCCCAGATGACTGGAAAAAGGCTAATGTAGTGCCCATCTTTAAAAAAAGGGAAGGAGGAGGATCCGGGGAACTACAGGCCAGTCCGCCTCACCTCAGTCCCTGGAAAAATCATGGAGCAGGTCCTCAAGGAATCCATTTTGAAGCACTTTGAGGAGAGGAAAGTGATCAGGAACAGTCAGCATAGATTCAGCAAGGGCAAGTCATGCCTGACTAACCTAATTGCCTTCTATGATGAGATAACTGGCTCTGTGGATGAGGGGAAAGCAGTGGATGTGTTATTCCTTGACTTTAGCAAAGCTTTTGATACGGTCTCCCACAGTATTCTTGCCAGCAAGTTAAAGAAGTATGGGCTGGATGAATGGACTATAAGGTGGATAGAGAGCTGGCTAGATTGTTGGGCCCAATGGATAGTGATCAATGGCTCCATGTCTAGTTGGCATCCGCTATCAAGCGGAGTGCACCAAGGATTGGTCCTAAGGCCGGTTTTGTTCAATATCTTCATTAATGATCTGGAGGATGGCATGGATTGCACCCTCAGCAAGTTTGCAGATGACACTAAACTGGGAGGAGTGGTAGATACACTGGAGGGTAGGGATAGGATACAGAGGGACCTAGACAAATTAGAGGATTGGGCCAAAAGAAATCTGATGGGGTTCAACAAGGACAAGTGCAGAGAATCCCATGCACTGCTACAGACTAGGGACCGACTGGCTAGGTAGCAGTTCTGCAGAAAAGGACGTAGGGGTTACAGTGGACGAGAAGCTGGTATGAGTCAACAGTGTGCCCTTGTTGCCAAGAAGGCTAACGGCATTTTGGGCTGTATAAGTAGGAGCATTGCCAGCAGATTGAGGTACGTGATCATTCCCCTCTATTTGACATTGGTGAGGCCTCATCTGGAGTACTGTGTCCAGTTTTGGGCCCCACACTACAAGAAGGATGTGGAAAAATTGGAAGGAGTCCAGCAGAGGGCAACAAAAATGATTAGGGGGCTGGAGCACATGACTTATGAGGAGAGGCTGAGGGAACTGGGATTATTTAGTCTGCAGAAGAGAAGAATGAGGGGGGATTTGATAGCTGCTTTCAGCTACCTGAAAGGGGGTTCCAAAGAGGATGGATTTAGGCTGTTCTCAGTGGTACCAGATGATAGAACAAGGAGTAATGGTCTCAAGTTGTATTGGGGGCGGGGGGTGGGGGGCGAGGAGGGGTTAGGTTGGATATTAGGAAAAACTTTTCCACTAGGAGGGTGGTGAAGCACTGGAATGGGTTACCTAGGGAGGTGGTGGGATCTCCTTCCTTAGAGGTTTTTAAGGTCAGGTTTGACAAAGCCCTGGCTGGGCTGATTTAGTTGGGGATTAGGTCCTGCTTTGACCAGGAGGTTGGACTAGATGACTTCCTGAGGTCCCTTCCAACCCTGATATTCTATGATACTGAAAAGCATGCAAACGGAAGGCCTGCTTCTGTGAATACTTCCACACAAGAGTGACTTTGTTCATGAGAGTATCTTATTCAGTTATTCACGTGTTTGCAGGATTAGAACCTAAACTGAACATGCCACTAAAAGTTAGCTTCATAAACGGACGAAGTGACAATAAAATCATGTGGCTGCACAATAAAGGCCCAATCCTGCAAGCATTTATGTACAGGATAACTTGTGTGAGTAGTGCCATTTTTGCAAGATTGAGTCTGTAAGGCATGTACCCACTCTTTGTGATTATGTTATGGCTTTGATTGGTTTAATAATCGATCCCCACTTCATTTAAGCGCTGTGGCAGAAGGAGTTTTTAGAAGGGATTTGAAGGTAGCAAAGGCAGTACGACAGTGTGGTGTTTTTTTGTTTTTTGTTTGTTTTTTTGTTTCCCCCCCCCCCCCCCCCCCCCCCCCACTGACTTGATTTGCTGCTGCACTTCTACTGACTTTGCTTATGGTTCAAGTTTTTGTTTATTTCATTAGATTAATATTTACTGGCCAGACATCCTCAGTCCAGAAAAGTTCTTGAAAGTGGACACTTTAAAAACTGGCCACCAGTTTTGGAGGCTTCAATTTGAGACACCTTATTTTTAGAAGGTCTGAGCACCCACAACTCCAGTTGAAGTCAATAGGAACTGAAGGTGTTAGATTCTCTATCAAGTCCTAAGAATTTCCAGTTGGGCACCCGTGATTGATGGCCATTATTGAAAAATCTAGCTGTTGCCTTGGAGATTTTTAAATGTCAAATGTATTATCACCATAAAGAAACTCACACCATTTAACAAATGCACCAAAAAATCAGCAGTGATCTGTAAACTTCCTGATATTTGATATGTGGCACCCTTCTTTTATCACATTGTCTGCAAAATTATACAGAGGTGTAGGAGTGGATGGCCACATATGACGACCTATTTTAAGATGCAAGACTTACTTTCAATTCACCACGTGACTAAGTGCATGACTGAACTGACAGCTTTGACTGAAGTTATCTGAGACAAAGGTATTTGTTCCCATGTTACATTGAGTTCTGATACCTTTCATTTATTTGTCTATTCCTATTAATTGTGTTACACACACAGAGACAGATTTTTCTAAATATTAAGAGCAGTCTATTTTTCTGGAACATGTGACATTGGGTGGTTTAATACTTAAATTTCCATATGAGTTTGGAATTCTATGACCCCAATCAATTTTTCTATGCTTTCCTTGTATGAAGGCTGATCAAGGTGAGCTTCCAGGAGGGAAAACTAATTTTACATAAAGACTGTAGTTATTATAGACACTTGCAGAGAAGAAACCTTTCAAAGATAATTATAATTTTTTGCTTGTTGAAAATCATCATTAACACATTGCTTTTTTCTTCACATTTTTATTAGTTACCGGACAACCTGCAAAGAGTAAGCGTCCAAAGGAACCAGGAGAAAACAAAATTAAACCTGCCAACAAAAAAATGAAGCCCAAACTCCCTAAATTAAAGGAGAGAGAATCCAGTGACTCATCCACAAAATCCCAATCCATAATGATCCAAGTGATGGATAAAGGCCGCTTCCAGAAACCTGCTGCCACTTTGAGTCTGCCTGCAGGGCAGAGCATAGAACTACGATGTAAAGGGAATAAAATTGGGTGGAGTTATCCTTCATACCTAGACACCTTTAAAGACTCCAGGCTCAGGTAAGTTTCCTTTAATTTGAAAGAAGCTAGAAACTTTATTTTCCAGTTTAAACACACATATATATATATATATGTGTGTGTGTGTGTATTTCACCTTGAAAGGAATATATCTTTTTGATAATCATAAAAGATAGGAACCTGGCATGAGTAGAAAAAAAATCTCCTTAATTAAACCAATTTACTGTATTGGAAAATTAATTATTTGCATAAGCAGGCAGTATCTTTTAGGTTTATGTAGAATTGTTCTCCCTTCTGTGACTTTAATTTCCATATCCAGTGCTGCTATTAACAAAAAAAAGCATGTTGGAAGTCACAAGAAGTATTAGCAGACTTTTATGGAGAAACATACATAGGGTCTCATCACACTATGTCTGGCCCTATCACTGCTGATTGCTAATACTTGCCTACTTACATGACCATATGTTTTCCAATACCTGTTTTAATATGGCCAAATCCTGCAGTCTTTACTCCTTATGTAGGCAAAACTCCCATTGACTTAATGGGAACTTTAAGTGAGTGTATAATGACTGCAGAATTTGGCCCTTAAGGATTTATTGATTCATGTCAGCCACAAATACTTCAGTGAAACCTGTCTTAAGCTATTTTTTTTTCAGTCCTTTAACTAAAATGATTTTCTAATAAAGGAAGAGTAGAATTGTAGCAGAGCAAAAATATCTTCAGTCCATTTGGGGTTGTTTTGGGTGCTTGCTTTAGGCAATAGTACATATGGCTGTTTATCTGTATATATTTTATTTTTTAATATGTAATGATTTGTTGAATAATATGCAGAGTTGGAGGTGGGTAGCCACATGTGACATTAGATGAGAGAGAGATTAGTTGAGTGACAAGTATTAGTGTTTTAAAGTTTGAATTAAATCAGAAATGTATTTAACAGTATGCAACACATGGGTGATCGAGAACGAGTGGGACATAGGTTTGAGGGATCAATGATAAAATTTATGGGTGTAGGTGGGGAGAGTGCAGAATTTGGGCTTGTCCTAGATTTGGCCATTTGCCTGCATTTTCAGAAAATGAATATGGAGTGTAGATCTATAGAAGGTTAGAGTTCTGATCTGGGAAAGAAATATTGAGGATCCTGTTTACATGAAGAGTAAGCCCACCAGTAAGATTACGAACTTTAGTGGGCAACTTTTGTGTGTCAAGTTTGGGATGTGTCATGGGTAACACAGTCATTATTCCACAGCATGTGGAAGTTGGCTTGTATTGGAGAGAACTCTTACCCTTAATGCCCTGGGGTAGGTTCTCAGCTGGTGTAAATTGACTTCAGTGGTGTTATGACAATTTATACCAGCTAAGAAGGTGCCCCATCACTGGAGAATGAGAGAAGCTGTGTGGGGGAATTTCACAACTATTATTGACTGAAAAATTGTAAAATATTTCTGAAGTCAGGTGGATAAATGAAATTGACCAGAACATGCAGCTATGACTAAAGTGAGAAACACTGGTTCCCAAACCTGTTACATTGTTAATGAAATATTGTACCTTTCCCAAAGCCCTAAACCAACCAACCAGTCAAGAGACTTAAAAAAACTTAAGTTGAAATTTATTTTGATTTGTCTAAATATTTTCTAGACTAAAATACTAATACCTTTCCATGC
The DNA here is from genome assembly GCF_028017835.1 of Emys orbicularis. NCBI lineage: Eukaryota > Metazoa > Chordata > Testudines > Emydidae > Emys > Emys orbicularis. The sequence continues at coordinate 88,089,706 of NC_088687.1, read as the reverse complement.
CTCTCCCCACTGACACATTTTCTTTCCTCCCCTCTGTTCTTTGTTTCTTTTGAAACCTGACATTTGCTTCCAAAAAGATAAGAACTAGATGGATAGAAACCTGGTTTTTGGGCCTCATCTACCTTTCAGTGGAAGTCCATTACATTCCTTAGTCTTCTAAACTTTTAACTAGGGAGAGATACAGGGCCCGCACCTGGTCCCATTTAAGTCAGTGGGAATTTAGCCATTGGCTTCCATGGAAGTAGAATTGGACTCATAACGTAAAAATGAAATATTTTCCATTTGAGTTAGGAATAAAGTTCTTCTTTTGTCTACCAGTTACAGTTTTATGCAGTCTTTTGACTTTAATGAAATTAATGTAACTAATCAAATATCTTTCAAACGGTTTATAAATTATATTTTGTAGCAATAGGTGCTTCCTTAATACAGTGGACAGTAAATCAATATTTATTCACCTGCTGGTAAAGCATTTTTTCCAAAGACCTCTTCAATCTTTTTCCTGGTGTCAGGTTCCTATCCATTCTTGAGATCTGAATTTAACCTTTAGTAACATGGTGGGCTTTCAATTTAAACCCATCAATGAGAATTTATTTTACTTTCATTCAAGATAGGCTTTTGGGGCAATTACCTCTGCCAGAAAGTGTCTGCTACCACGGCAGTTATTTTTCAGCTAGTGGAATCCTGGGTTCACATTTCCACTTAAGAGTGTTAAATGAGTTCATCAATAATTTATAACTTAACTTGAATTTGGAAGTTCCCTTTGCCTTTCAATATTTTGTTTAGATTATAATGAATTAAGATGTTTTAAATGTTGACAATGCAGCTTTCCAACAAAAATGGTATGTGTTTGCCATTCCCCAAAGCTACAATAAAGAGAAGTGTTTCAGGCCCTGAAGTCTAATTCTCTTTAGTATGGATGTTGAAAAGTAGGGAGAGGGTTCAGTGAAGAGCTACAAGAATGATTAAAGGTCTTGTAAACATATCTTACAATGAGAGACAGAAGGAACTCAATTTGTTTAGTTTCTCAAACTGAAGATTTTAAGAGCTGTCTTGATCACAGTTCATAATTACTGAACAGGTAGAAGATTCCTTTTTGCTAGATTTTTTTTTTTAAGCGCCTTCTTGTACAAAGACATAACAAGATCTAGTGGCTGGAAGTTGAAGATAGCAAAGTTAAAAACTGGAAATAAGGCATGCTTTTAACAGTGAGGGTTATCAACTATTGGAATAGCTTATTAAGGGTTGTGGTAAATTCTCCATCACTTTGGATTCTTTAAATCAAGGTTGAATGTATTTCTCACAGATGTAACTTAATTCCACCACAAGTTGTTGGATGTAATGCAGGAAATACTGGGTGAAATTCTATTACTTTTTAATATTAAACTAGATTATCATAATAGTCTCTTCTGGCCTGAAAATACATGAATCTGTTCTTTAGTTTTCCATGAGGATAAGATGGTCCTTCAACCTTTTAACTTTCTTCATAAAGCAGTTTCAGATATTCAGCAGGATCTAGTTTTCAAAGGGTCATGCTGCCTTCATTGCTTGAATATAAGAGGGGTTTTTACCTGAAAAAGCAATTTAATTTAAAAAAAAAAAAAAAAAACCCTTGGTTTTTTTGTAGTAGTGGTGTTTTTCTGGCTTTGGGGGAAGGGTCCAAAAACAGAGACCATTTCCAAACAGCATCTTTCTAAATGAACGGCAGGATCTATCAAACCATGCTACAAAAGTTAAATTGCCTCCTCCAGAAGAGTTATTACATGAGTTCTGATGGCTTCCCAGAAACGTTTGCCTCTTATGATCCCTGCAAAGCTCATTAATAAGAATTAAAGTTAAAGATGGAAAAGACCTTTACATCATCCAATTAATTTCCCTGCCAGTGCATTATTCTTTTCTGTAGTATACTTTATACTGCTGTGCCACTTGGCTTTCGCTTCACATTTTTACCCAACGTTACTGTTTTAAACCCAGAGGCTAAGTTGACAGAGCTTGTTGGATAAGGCAGTGTCTTTAAATAGACATGATCAGTTTACCTTCAAAGTGATTCCTGCTCAATAGTTTCCCAAAGTGGAAAAATTGGAGGAAAATATATAAAGGAAGAAAAAAGTGTATCCAACCTACAGGTTCATTGCCCTTCCCAGCTCTCAGAAATAGTGAAAAAATATATTGCTTCTGTAGATGTACACTCTCCTGCCTTCCATCCCTGCTTGTTTTTTCCAGGAAAGCAGTCAGGGGCTTATGAAGTCTACATACTTTCTTTATGCTCTCTAATGCATGTTAATTGCTTTAACTTCTCCTAGTGTGTAGATCTGGGAGGCTGTATATTCAGAGAATTCTACTTACAGACAAATAATATTTTTAGAGTTAATACTGGATTTTTTTACTGTAGGAAATTACAGCAGCAAGCCTACTTCTATGAAGACACTATAGCCAGGAAAACCTGCTGCTTTCAAATTTTACTGTTCCTCAACAGAACTGCTGGCTGTCATTTAGACAATTTGTGTATTTTCTTTTGCAGTTAATAAAGCTATAGCATCTTTGTCCAGAAGGTGGCATATGTCAGCTGTAAGATCAGTGTCTTTCACCAGAGTGAGTTAAGAATAAATCAAGTAATAATGTAAAGGGTCTGATTTTTAACACAACCTTAACTAGGCCTCATTTTTCATGCAGGTGCAAATATTTGCTGACACAGTGTAGATCATTTAGATGTCAAAATGCCTGACTCTATCTGCAGATCAGGTTAGGTTTGTTTCCAGAGCTTCTAGAAATGTGATTGGGTGGGTGCTCCTGAATCTGAAACACAGTAGAAAAAAGGAACTAATTTTCATGGTAAAAATAAATAAATCAGAATTGTAGCTGACCAAATTGTTCAGAGAGGCTCTGACTGGGTACTTTTCACCTTCCCTTTTCCTGTGAAACATTGGTTTGCTTAAAAGGTCTATACTGAAATGTTGGTCTTTATATTAAAAAAAAAAAAAAAAAAAAAAAATCTAAAGCATTTAGTGAAATATTAAGGCTTAGATGTAAACAGACTATTCCTTTCAGGTAGAAAAGTTTGATACATACCTCCTAGCAGTGCATTTTAGAACAGTAGATTGGTTATAGCTAATTTATGGACATTTAAATACTAGAAGTACTTTCTCATGCAGAAATCTTGTACTGCAGTATTATAATTAGGGCCCTACCAAATTCATGGTCCATTTTGGTCAATTTCATGGTCATAGGATTTTAAAAATAATAAATTTCATGTTTTCAGCTATTTAAATCTGAAATTTCACTGTGTTGTAATGTAGGGGTCCTGACCCAAAAAGGAGTTGTGTGTGGAGGCGGGGGGTCAAAAGGTTATTGTAGGGGGGGTTGCGGTACTGCTACCCTTACTTCTGCACTGCTGCTGGCAGTGGCACTGCTTTCATAGCTGGGCAGCTGGAGAGCGGTGGCTGCTGGTTGGGAGCCCAGCTCTGAAGGCAGAGCCACCACCCGCTGCAGCACAGAAGTAAGGATAGCATAGTATGGTATTGGCACCCTTACTTCTGCACTGCTGCTGGCAGGGCACTGCCTTCAGAGCTGGGCACCCAGCCAATAGCTGCTACTCTCTGGCTGCCCAGCTCTGAAGGCAGCGCAGAAGTTAGGGTGCCAATACCGTAACCACCCCTCCCCCCAAAAAACAACCTTGCAACCCTCCTGGAACTCCCTTTTGGATCAGGGCCACCAATTTGAGAAATGCTGGTCTCCCCTGTGAAATCTGTATAGTGTAGGATAAAAGCACACAAAAGATCAGATTTCATGGTGGCAGACCAGATTTCATGGTCGGATGTGTTTGTCATGGCCATGAATTTGGTAGGGCCCTAATTATCTTTGATAAGTGTGGCGGAAAAGTGTAAACTAAAAATGTTACAGTGGTATGCATTTTTACTATCTTTTAGAATATCTTCAGCTAAATCTCCCGAACTTTTTGCTATACTGCTAGTGGGCACAGATGTAAAACAAACTCAGTGTTTTTGTTTTGTTTTTTTAAATAGAATATGAATTTTACTTCCTGGTTTTAGGAGAGCAGATGAAGGTTTCTTGAACTAGTACAGTAACTGAAAATCTGTCCGAGCTAGTTGTATTAATTAATAGATCAATCACTATATGCAGAATGATTTGAGAGTAGAAAATGCTATTTAAGTATTCTTTTAAAAGATAACTTCAAATCCATATACAGTGAAATATACACTGACTACCTGCAGTAAACAGATTTGCTGTGCTAAGCATTCCCTTATTTTAAAACAGAATATTCCATTGGAGAAATGCAAGCTGCTATTCATGAGCAGAAAAATAATATCCCTTTGTCCAGGACACAATTTCTAGATGTAACTGCCTCACTAGAAATAAAGGAATATCTTTGCACAAGGAGTAATCTTTATTAATCTGTGATAGTTTTTTTTCCAGGGATGAAACAGAACCAATTATTAATGGAAAAAAGAAAAATGCGAGAGGAAGGAAAAGAGAGAACTCTAATCACAAGTTACTGACATTAAATGATGATTTTCAGCAGTTTTGTTGATAGACCTCTTATCCTTAGGAGACACTACTTCTCCATGAATTAATAATTTGGGTGCCTTAACATTTCCAGAATTCTCAGGAGGAGAGGGGGAGCATCAAGAATAAGTTAACAAAAAAAAGTTTAGGGTCCAGTTAATAAAACACAAGAGAAAGCATATAGACTTTATGAGCAGGACTGGTTCTGGCACTTGATACTTGCCCAGGTGTGGCTTGCGATGGCCCTGTACCCCATTTTGGATAGGACGAGACCAAAAATAGCACATCTGCTTGGTGGCCCTGTTGTTCAATCACATGGCACCAATAACTATATACACACTCACTCACTCACACTCTCTCTCTTGACAGGACTTGTTTACATGGGGTAATGTGCCCTATGGGGGTGTGATTTTTAAAGCACCTACCATGTTGCGCATTAATTGGTCCATGTAGCTCCTGCTGGTGGGCAATGAAGGTTCCCTAGCATGCTTTAACCTAGTATTGGGAAACAGCACTAGGTTAAAGCATACTAGGGAGCCTTTGGTGTGTACCAGCAAGGGCTGACTAAATGTACCAATTAGTGCACAACATGTTAGTGCCTTTTAAAAATCACACCGCCACAGGGCACATTACTCCACTGTGTAGAGCAGCCCTTAGATCCAATGCAATGACAAAAGATTTAAAAAATCCCAAACACTTCCGTGCTCTGTTTATATGTCAGTGCATAAAATAAATGAGCTGTTGGAGGTACGGAACTATAAGAAGATATCTTGTAGCCATTCTAGGTAGTGTCTTCATTTGCAACAGTCCCATCAATGTTTAGTTCAGTAGTTTTACTGTCAATAAAATTAGAATCTGTCCACTTAGTCTCCCTGCAGTTTTGCAAGGTGAAGTTGCTGTGACTGATTTGTTGGTTAATGGGCAGCATCACTTTCTTTTAGACTCAAATGCAGAAATATAATCAAGATACACTGTGTTGTAAATGTTGACAGATATGGGATTTTTAAAACTATCCAAGCAATACTTTTAGCTACTAATTACCCTTGCTATTATTCTTTAATCCACAGAGAGAGAGAGGCCTACTTCAATGTCCCCGGGTATCTTATAACTCTGATAGTGAATAGGTGTGTGTTTGTTTGTGTTTTTTTTTTTTTTTTTTTTTTTTGGTCATAGCAATTTGTTTATAACACATTTTACTGGACTCAAGCTATCACAAAGCAAAAACTTACTGTATATTAATACCTTTTTAAATGGAGGATACTAAAGCAGTCAGATCATTTTAGCCACCAATGAAACGTAGCCACATTAGAGGTGAACAACAGAAGCTTTGTAAAACTACAATACAAAGCTGAACAACACTATAGAACTGAAATTAAGATTACTATAGTTTATTGACCCTGTGGAGGGAATTTGTTTGCCCACTCCTCCTCTCAAGAAAGTAAGGATGGCCTACTGGTTAGGGTCTGGACTGGAACTTGAGATGTAGGTTCAAGTCCTGCCTCAGCCACAGACTTGGCCAAGTCACTTAATGTACCCTGTGCCTCAGTTCTCCAACTGTAAAATGGGGGATAATACATCCCTACTTTCAGAGTGCTGTGAGGTACTCGTATTATGGTGATGAGAGCTATATATGTGCATAGATGGACAGACAGCACTGGAATTTTACCAAGACACCAGGTTTAATACCCTTATTCTTGTGAAAGGTGCCATGGGTTCTCCTAACTCTTGACTTTCTGACTACAGAGGGCAGTTGAGACTAAAAAGATTGTGAGGTACCCAGATACATATCTTAGTAAAGCACTAAGGTTGGCAAAAACATTCTGTGAAACAGAATTCTATGCAGAAACAATGGGTCTTTGGGGAATAGTTCAAAGAGCTGTGCTGGAAAACTATAAAAATAAGAGTTTAAAAAATAAAGCTGAAAATGGCTCTTGGAGGGAGCCTGATCTTTAAGGTACTGATACCCTCAACTTCCAGTAGCTACAAAAAGACTTGAGGGCAGTCAACCCCATCCAGAATTGAGTTTCTAGAAACAAAGTCGCTGGCAGCAACTGAAATCTTTTTGGGTCTTGAGGATATTATTGTAGTAATGTACTTATTCGCTACACCGATACTAACTTGGACTCTTAATACATTCCATGGGTGGCATACCCGAGCCCACTTATCCACTGACACTCTTAAAACTCCCGCACCCCAATCTGGGTCTGTGCTGGTTATGTGATGTGTATGTAGAAAAACACATTCCCTTCGTATCTCACATTAGCTAAAAAAAAAAAAAAAGGTAAAAAAATAAGGTATAACATCTCTTCATCCTTGTAACCGATGCCTGTAATCCCTCATAACTCAAGCCTGACCCCAGATGTACAGTACCTTCCTTCTTAACTTGTGTATATTTAATTTTAAACATTAACTTTAATAAAAATTTTAAACCTGATCTGATGCCAACAGGGCGTTTTAACATGGGAGTTCTTGGGGGAGAGCTCTCTCTTTGAAGGTGATGAGTTCTATTTCCTTTCTGTATACGATAAGGAGTTCCTTGGGAGGAGAGGAAGCCATGTGGTTTTGTGCTAGTTTAAATTTGGCAATCACAAATTGTACCCACCCACAGAAAATATAAAAGTGAGCGGGATGGGGATAAGAGCCAGACATTTTGGCTCCACTCTATTCTTATCAGGCATTCATGATAAGGGGAAGACTGCAGCCTAGATAATATTTTAAAAGACAAAGGTGATTCTTATGAAGGATATAATTATAAGAAGAAGAAAATTGTCATAATGATAGTGGATATGGCTTCTTAATAATTTTATAGATGTAGTTCAGGCTTTGTAAATGCACTGTAATGAGTACACTTCTGTTATGAGATGGAGGTGAATTTATATTTTTTTATTTCTTTGCATTTGGAAACTAGACACTTTCACAGTCTTGAATATTTCCACAACTACTAACATTTGTAAATTCTGCAGTGAGAGAAAGAGAGAGGGAGAACTGTTGTCTCTAAGTTCCTGGGCGATATCCCTTCCAAATTCCAGAGCAGAACGTGGGCACAACAATAACAACACCACCACTTTTTCAGGTTTTACACTGATGTGAATGCTTGCTAAGACAGGACTTTAGGAGTTTAGTTTGTGCTGTGTGAATAATAGAACTCATTACATCTCTTACTATTGACTAATGATTTGTTTAAGGTGCTCCAAGTACTTGGGGATGCTACTTTTCAATATCTTATTCTACAACAGGTATATTTTGACACCTCATTCTTGATGATAATTTTCTTTTTATGGGTATTTTAATATAGATACACACCTCATGTAAAATCCTTAAAGCAAAAACCAACCAAAAAAAAAAAAAACCCCAACTGACTGTAAAGGGACACTTTCAAGTCAAATTTGCCCTCAGATATTCAAATATAAATGTCTTTATAGTTTAAAATCTTTTTAAATATTTCCATTATTTCTTTTAAAATTCCACTGTACATATTTTTAACAAAGAAACATTCCCCTTTTAAGCATACAGCATGGCACAACTGAGAACCTGAAAATGAAAAAGGAGAATTTGACTATAAACACAAGTGAAACTGACTAGTCAATTTCTAATGTCCAAGAATTCCCTTCCCCCTCCAGCAATTTAGTATTAACAAAGTATTGAATATCAAATTAGATTGTTAAAACTGAATTTTTAAAATCCAAAGTAACTTGTGACAGCTATGGACAATTTCTTTTTAAAACCATGATTTTTAACTTGCCAGTCCCTCTAATGCAAAACAGATGCTCGGGTGCAATGTGGGGTGACTGTATCATGGAAACAGAACTGCCATTACATTCCTTTATGGATGGATTCTTCCATTTGTCAGAGCTCCATGCTGGAGGGCAGCTAGGAGGGCATGGGGGGGAGAGGAGGGGAGGGGGGGGTGGAAGAGTTACAGATTCCTGATTCTAGGGTCTGGTAGGTGCTGGCCCCAATATAAATTAGAGTGGTTGGACATCCATAAAGAATAAATCTGAATAAAACTAAATTCTATACAACACTTCACAAACAGTGCATGCTTCAGTGTTTAAAGGGCAGGAAGAAAATACTGAATTTAAATGTAGAGCCACAGCTATGGAGTGTTGGTGAAAGTAAGGGGTGGGGAAGGGGTGACAGAACTTTACTGGCAAAAGCTCCCTTAGGCACCTAAGTCTGCTCTAATTTATGGTGGGGCCAGTACAGACCAGCCCCTAGAATCAGGAAGCTATAACTGGCTCCCTGATGCCCTCCTACCTGCCCTCGAGCGTGGAGCTCTGACAAAAGAGAGAATCTGTCTTTCTAGCTTTAAATGTCCATGCAGTCTTGTGTCATGTGGTCACCAACTTCCAGTCCAGTTGTGGACAGACAGCCTCTTCAGTGCCACGCTGGCCGTGATTTAACATCACAGGTACGTCTACACAGCATTTTGGAGTGAGCCTCCCAGCCGGAGATGACAGACTGGGGAGCGCTCTGAAAATAGCTGTATTGGCAGCACTTTGAAGTTGCGGCTCTGGCTGGAACCTAGGCATAGGCTTCAGAGCCCAAGCTCCAGCCGGAGCTGCAACTTCAAAGCACTGTCTATACAGCTATTTTTAGAGCACTAGTTCAAGCCCTCTAGCCTGAGTCTGCTGCTTAGGGCTGAGAGGCTTGCTCCGCAGTGCTGTGTACACATACCCCTTATAGCGTTCGAGAGGATACACGTTTTTATAAAGGGCCTAACATTAAAAGTAGGAGCTGATCTCACTCCCACTGAAATCGGTGCAAAACTCCAGTTGATTTCAGGCCTGCTCCTGCTCCTACTAAAGGCTGTGCTTTGTTTGTTTCCCCTAACCAGCAGAAGAAGTGCTGCTTTGTGCTTCTCTCTGCCTTTTTTTTTTTCCCCCCTTTTATGGATCTGTTAATAACAATAGTCACAGTATTACATATTTTATAGCACTTTTCATCTTAGGATCTTGAGATTTATGTCGTATATTTCTAAATCTCATGCTTCAGGGCTTCAGCTGGTCACTTGGAGGGGTCAGAAAGGGATTTCATCCCTCCTCCTCTCCCCTCCAAATGTATTCTGGGGTGGGTTTGTTTGTTTGTTTATTTATTTATTTTTTAATTGGGTCGCCTTCCTCTGAAGCATCAGAGATGGTGACCGCTAGAAATGAGCCATTGGATGGGAAGAGCCAGGGCTCTGATATGTCACAGAGCTCCCCCCCCCACCCTCTCTCTCTCTCTCTCTCTCTCTCTGGTGCTTGGCTGGCTGGTTCTTGCTCACCTGCTCAGGGTTTAAATGATTGCCATATGTGGAGTTGGGAAGGCGCTTCCCCCTGGTAAGATTGGCAGTGACCTGGGGGGTGGTGTGGGGTAGGAGGTTTTGCCTTTGGCCGTGGTGCAGCTCGGGCCATCCTATTCTCTTCCTGTGGCACATAGCTTAGGGCATGGCTACACTTGCAGATGTAGAGCGCTGTGAGTTAAACCCGCCTTCGTAGAGCGCAGTAGGGAAAGCGCTACAGTCCGTCCACACTGACAGCTGCTTGCGCACTGGCGTGGCCACATTTGCGGCACTTGCAGCGGCATTGGGAGCGGTGCATTATGGGCAGCTATCCCAGCATGCAAGTGACTGCAATGTGCTTTTCAAATGGGGGTAGGGTGGGGTGGAGTGTGACAGGGAGTGAGAGTGGGTTTTTGGGGGGCTGAGAGCATGTCTGCATGCTGTCTTGTAAGTTCAAACAGCAGCAGACCTTCCCTTCCCCCGCCCCTCTCTCACACACAGCATTCCACACTTATCTATCTCGGAGCAGATAAGCAGCCGGCTGTGAGAAACGGAGCTTTCAAACAGCATATTCGCATTCCTACAGCGAGTTCAAAACAATGAGAAGAGTTGCCACTTGACTTAAGGGGATTATGGGACATTTCTGGAGGCTGATCAGAGCGCAGTAATGCAACACCTCGTCCACACTGGTGACAGGGCGCAGCAAACGTTATTCCACTCGCCGAGGTGGAGTACCAGCAGCGCTGTAGCTGCGTCCGAGCGCTCTATGTGTCTTGCCAATGTGGACGGGATGTGAGCTAGTGCGCCTGGGGCTGCTTTAATGCGCTGTAACTCGCAAGTGGAGCCAAGCCCTTAGTCTTCTGAGGGCTGTAATACTTTGGTATAATTTTGGTTGGGTTTAGTGTGCAGGTGGTGTGTGGTGATGGTTGCCTGTGACGGTGGTGAATGTCAGAATAGATCAGGGGTGGGCAAACTATGGCCTGCAGGCTGGATCCGGCCCCTCAAGGCTTTGGATCCAGCCCGCAGGATTGCCCCCCGTGGCCTGGGCGGGGGGGATGAGGGCTCAGTGTGTTGCACTTGCCTCCAGGCACCGCCCCCCCCCCCCCCGTAGCTCCCATTGGTCGGGAACGGGGAACCGCGGCCAATGGGAGCTTCGGGGGATGTACCTGGAGGCATGGCAAGGGCAGTGCACACGGAGCCCTCCGTCCCCCGCTCCCCCAGAGGCCGCAGCACTTCCTGGAGCGGCACGGGGTGGGGCCAGGGCAGGCAAGCAGGGAGCCTGCCCTGGCCCCGGTGCGCGTTGCTGCCACCCCGGTGCCGCTTTAGGTAAGCAGGGCTGGAGCCCGCCCCCCAACTCCCTGCCCTAAACCCCCTGCCTGCACCTCACACCCCTCCTGCACCCCTGCCCTGAGCTCCCTCCTGCAGTCCACACCCCTCCTGCACCCCAACCCCCTTCCCTAAGCCCTCTCCTGCAGTCCACACACCTCCTCTGTCCCAATCCCTTGCCCTGAGCCCCTTCCTGCACTCCGCACCCCTTCTCACACACCGCACTAACTCCTGCACCCCAACCCCCTGCCCTGGCCCTGCATACAATTTCCCCACCCAGATGTGACCCTCGGCCCAAAAAGTTTTCCCACTCCTGGACTAGATGACCTGGTGGTCCTTTCTGGCCTTAGGCTCTATGTCTCTAAGCTCTTTTCAAAGTTGGGTAAGCATCATTAATTGTTGCTATGTTCTAGATTAGTTAGAGGGAGATTTTCAAAAGCAATCAGAGGAATTAAGCACTCAATTCCCATTGAAAATCAGAGAGTTAGGTACCTATTCCCTTTGGAAACTCCCACCCTAAATGACTTGCCCAAGGTCACATTGTGGCAGTGATAGAGTTGGGAACAGAGCTTTCCAGACTCCCCTCACCACTGGGAAATACTGCTGATTCCACTGCTCTACAGCCAAAATGCTTCTGAAATAAATGTAGTCAAACTTTACTAATTCTGGGTCACTGAGAACGAAAATGATGCTTAAAATTGTTGATTGGCTCTAGTTTTCAAGATATGCTATTGGGTCAGTATATATGACCCTTGACTTGGGAATGGCGGAGGATAAGTGAGTTCTAAAGGGAAGGGATCTCAATTTAAACCAGAAATAACTAAAATACATCTTTGACTGGATCTATGAATAAATCTATGACTGGGTTTGGACAGTACTTGCTTTTTAGGCAAAACAATGAATGATGCAATCTGAAGCTGGTATTGCGTCATACATGATATGAATTGCATCATGTTATTCCTAGAAGTCATGGATGATGCAATCATAACGAAGCTTACATCACTCTGCTGAACAAATTGCCCTATATCCGCTCTAGAAATCATACAGTGTCGTGCCCTCTTATTTGTCAGTGTTTGATTTTGCAAAGGGACACATTTCTGTTTAGCCAAAGTGAGCAGAGATGCCTCGTACTTGTGTGAACAGTGCAGATAACTTCTGCTATGTTTGTGGTGAAGTGACTTTTGCATCACAAAAGCGCAGTATAACCACTATGGTTAAGAAAACCTAGCACCTTTATTTTGGCTGCAAAATTGGAGATCAGGACAAGAGGTGGGCCCCACACATATGCTGCAACACTTGTGCAACAAATCTTCGCCAGTGGTTGAACAGGAAAAGGAAATCTATGCCTTTTGCAGTGCCAATGATTTGGAGAGAGCCAACCGATCATACCAGCAATTGTTACTTCTGCATGGTGCCTCCAGTTGGGAAAGGTGTGTCAAAGAAGAAAAAGTGGACTGTGCATTATCCAAACATTCCATCAGCTATACGCCCAGTACCCCACGGAGAAGGACTGCCGGTTCCTGATGCACCAGAATCATTCTCACTTGAGTCAGACGAGGAAGAGGATGAAACTTCTGGTCCTGAACCATCAATGTCACAGGACCCACATTTTCTCCCATCCTCCTCCTCTGAACCACACCTCATAACACAAGGTTGAATGACCTTGTCAGGGATTTGGAACTACCCAAGAGTAAGGCAGAGCTGTTGGACTCCAGACTACAGCAGTGGAATCTCCTGGCAGGTGATGTTAGGGTTTCCATGTTCCGTGACCGTCAAAAGGATCTTGTCCCATTCTTCTTCATGGAAGGTGATCTTGTAGCCTGCAACAACATCGATGGTGTGATGGCAGCCCTCAACATCGTTCACGATCCAGATGAGTGGAGACTGTTGATTGATTCATCAAAGACGAGTCTTAAAGCTGTTTTACTGCATAATGGCAATGTTTTGCCATCAATTCCAGTTGGTCATGCAGTCCATATGAAGGAAACCTATGACAACATGAAACAACTTTTGAGGTGCATAAACTATGACCAACATCAGTGGCAGCTTTGTGGCAATTTGAAGGTTGTTGCTCTCTTGCTTGGTCTGCAGACTGGATACACAAAGTATTGCTGTTTTCTCTGCGAATGGGATAGTCGTGCAAGAGATTCCCACTACATCAAGAAAGATTGGCCACTCCGACAGTCATTGGAGCCTGGGAGGAAAAGTGTTCAGCATCCACCACTTGTTGAATCAAGGAAGATTTTGTTACCACCCTTACACATCAAGCTGGGTCTGATGAAGAACTTTGTCAAGGCCATTGACAAAACACAAGCAGCTTTCAAGTACCTCCGTGGAAAATTTCCAAGGTTAAGTGAAGCTAAGATAAAGGAAGGTGTCTTTGTTGGTCCTCAGATTTGTGAACTTCTTCGAGATGATGCATTTGACCATGCACTGCGTGGCAAGGAAAAGACGGCATGGAAAGCCTTCCAGTTAGTGGCAATAAATTTTCTCGGAAACAACAAGGCAGACAACTACAGGTTGTTGGTGGAAAACCTCCTCAAGGCATACAAAAGCCTTGGTTGCAACATGTCACTAAAGATACATTTTTTGCACTCTCATCTAGATTTTTTTCCCACCGAACTGCGGAGCAGTGAGCGACGAGCACGGCGAGCGATTTCACCAGGACATTGCAACAATGGAGAAACGCTATCAGGGCAAATGGAGCCCATCAATGCTTGCAGACTATTGCTGGACAGTGACAAGAGATGCTCCATTTAATGAATACAAGAGACAAGCCAAGAATCGCCGAGTAGACACTGAATAGGACTAAACTATGTACAGAATAGTTTTTTGCCTTTTGTTTCATAATAAATTTTATTTATATAACCCTTCGGCTGATTTTTAAAGTGTTACATAAACAGGACAGGTGAAATATTATCATGTAAAGCAACCATAAACACATGAAAAGACCTAAGTTTACAATTGATGATTAAAACTCTTCTATCTACACAATATACATAGACATAAAATGTAAAAACTTAAATATCTTAGAAACAGTAGCCAATCAGTTGTTTTAATTGTCCTATTTGAATTCAGCACATCAAAATACATAATAAATAGCACATTTTATCTCTGAAGCAGATGACTTCTCAAAAATTGTAGACCAGTGTTCTTTTTCTTGTAATCCAAACCACCAGTGTGGCAGAGCAACCCAAACAACCACTATAAACAGAGCTGACAAACTACTGTTCATCTCTACATTGTGACCCTGCCCATGGTAAAATCCTAGCTATTTGAAAGAAACCTTATGTTGTTGTTATTGTGTCAGGATGTTTTTGACAGGCCTGGAAGAAAAACACAGAGGGTAAAATTCAGCCCTGCTCTAAGCAGCCACAAACTCCCCCTAGTTTAACTGGGAGTTGCACCCGTTCAAGTTAAATTCCATCCCCACTTCAGATGCTGTGGAGTTTGAACGCTGGAACTTATTGCGTGCACTAAATAGCAAGAGTGGTGTATAGTCTTCTCCCAATATGCTTGCATTAATGTTAGCTATCTGTTTGCACTGAGAGGAGAATGACTGATTGTTTCCTGACTTCTACCTAATCTGCATGCACAAATCTGTGTTGCAGGTGTTTAAAACATTACTCTTGGGGGACTTCTGCACCACTGCATGTGCATGGAATTTATATCTCCCCCCACACCCGAATTTCTTTGCGTCCCCACAGAAAATGGTGGGGAAGCAAAGGGAAGTTGTGCTGGGGTGTATGTCTGTGTGTTGGGGATGCCGGTGGTTGTAGTGTGGGGTGGCATTGCCCCCCCCAACAGGCGTGGGGGGGGTTAACAGAGTCACGTGCCGCTGCCACCCTTCTCCCCCCCCCCCCCATTTCTGCCAGCACAGAGCTGCCCACCTGAAGGAGGCTGCTTCTCTCCTCACTGGAAGCTATCTCCTGGGTCTTAGTGCCAGTCATGCTCTCCTGTGTGCTGAGAGCCTTCCAACTTTCTGTACAACAGTGAATGCCTGCAGTGGGGCATAGTAAAGGGGGTGGGTAGGAAAGAGGGTGGGATAGGGAAGGGGGATATGAGAGGGAGAGGAGGGGGTGGGGACAGTGGGGAAAGAAAGGGAGATAGAAAAATTGGGGTGGGGGAACAGGAGCCCAGCACACGTTGTTCCCTTAGCAGGAGCAGCAGCAGCTGGGGCTCCCCCTTAAGCAGGCCCATCAAACCCCCATCCTGATGAGCCCCCCCCCCCCCCCCAGCACCTTGATCCCCATCCTGATGAGCCCCAACCAGCTGCACCTGGACTCCCACTCCCCCAGCACCTGGACCCCTGTGCTGAGCCCCCCACACCCAGACCCCCTCCTGCTGAGCACCATCCCACTGGACCCCCTACTGAGCTACCTGCACCCAGATTTCCCCACACCTGGTGTGCCTGGCCCAGGGCCCTGGGGTATTTCTGGAGCAGCCCTTGCCCTGTGTCAGGGTCCGGTGCAGCCTCACCACCAAGTCTCTATCCTGGGAGACCATGGCGGGGAGGGAGGAGGGTGATCTCCCACCTCCATGCAGCCAGGGGCTTGTGCTCCCCCCTGCCATGCTGTCAGCTCCATATTTATCTACTGACAAATACAATTTGCAGAATTTTAAAATATTGTGCACAGAATTTTTATTTTTTTGGCGCTCAATTCCCTCAGGAGTAAAACATGCACATGGAAATTTAGAGGCAGGTTTGAAAATTTGGTGTATGATGTTCACAGATCACCATACATTCTGAAACTTGATTTTAATAAGGTGAATTTATAGAATCAGCATAATGAACTAGCTAAGTCACTTTAAACTGTCCTGAATATTTTGAGTAAAAAACATTTAGCTCATTTGGTGTGAAATATAGCAAATATTTGAATCCTGATTGACTTTCACAACTCTAAAATCCATGCGAGTGAAGACAGCACATAAAGATTGTCCTATGAACTCTGATCAGTTATATATCAGTTGTCAGTTATAGTTTATTTAATAAAAAACCCTATTTATTCCACTGCTGTTTGATAGTAATGTTACAAGTCTCAAAGCTTTAATTATTGTAGATATAATCAGATTTTATGATTACATGTTTAATGTTGGCCATCTCACCAGGAAATTTCCATTGATTACTGGATGGCTTATAGGCAATTAAATAGAACACATTGTATCATGAATTAATTAACATTGACCTTATTTCTTTTGATCCGCTGGGATTTCCAGCTGTATTTGGCAGTCTGCATTAACTGGCTGAGGTAAAGTTCCTCTGGCATAATTGCTTCTCGGTACTGTAAATGTTTAGTATTGACTATCTTACAGTTCATATGTTTATGTAATCACAAACTGTAATCAGTTTTTCACTACATCTCTAACTCTGCAACAGAAATGTATAGTGTCTGACAATGGCTTAATGCAAAGAATTTAATTCAGGCCTGGTCTACACTTAAAAATTAGGTCAACCTAGCTATGTTGCTTAGGGCTGTGAAAAATTTTGCACCCTGAATAGTACAGTTACATAGTCATAATCCCTGTTGTAGATGCAGCTAGCTCACTAGAAGAATTCTTCTCAACCTGCATCTTGGAAACCTGGATTAACTACATCAGTGGAAAAACCCCTTTTGTTGATGTAGAAAGTGTCTATATTACAACACTGCAGCTGTGCCACTGTATCAGCTGTAGTGTAGACATGCCCTAAGAAAACGAAAGAGTTCAAAACTAGCGACATAATTTACACACATACCCCAGCACATGTATGTATGTGTGTGTGTGTGTGTGTGTATATATTTATATAGAAAATCACACACAGGAAGGCCTGGTGTGCCATGGGGAGTTTACTTTCAATCAGAATAACAAACCTATAACTTGACTTTGTGTATATAAGAGGTGTTAGTTCATTGGATGTTAACAGTAACTCTATTACTTTTCAATTATGTCACTTAAAATGTTTTTCTTTTCCCACCTTTTGGTAGGTTATCACTGCACTATTGCCAGCCCCAAGCATTAAGAAGTAATGAATTGGGCCCCATAAAAAAAATGAGAAAATCACAGTACCTTTGCTGTTAATATCTGTCTGCTTTCTTCATACTTAAGGGCTCCTAAGTACAAGTGCAGCTAATGATTGCACCAGACCACAAATAATTAACAAAAAGAACTTTTTTGTTTTGATGTCCCACTTTTTCACAAAACACCAGACTTTCAGCAGTGACTACTGGTGTCTTGAGCAACCAAATAGAATGCAGGGAGGAAACAGGATGCATCCTGCAATTCCTTTACACAGAAATTATCCTCGCCTTCCTTGTCTGGAATCTCTTGGCAGTGTTATGATAAATAGCTTCCCCACAGGGATGTTATATCATAATTATGTAGAGGGTCACATCTAGGAACTTAGAGATCTTTACTTTCAGGAAGTGCTTGATGACAGAGAATAGTATAGGAGGAATGAATAAAATCTGAATGTTGCATTCTTAGTGCTCTTTCTGTGCTTGCACACTGAATGTAGTGTCAGCAGTGAGTTGGCCCCTGCAGCAATGTGAAATCAGAACTTCAAAATATTAAAAAAAAAAAAAAAAAATTCCAACACCACCCAGCAATCACCCCACTAGCCATGGTGGCATAATGAATTCTTGTCCCAGAAAGATGGACATGAAAGGAGCTGTCTTTAGCAATTGGATATTCTTTGGATCGTAAGAGGAAAACTATGAAATTGCAACAGGACTGGATAAAAAGAAAAACAAGGTAAGAGCAACCACACTATTGGCTGTAACAGGCAAAGACTATCACATGCTCCAGCAGTATTTGTGTATGGCAGCAGGCCCATGTAAAATGCTAGAACCTCTCCAAAATCTGGAGAAACAATAGATTAGTGTAGTGTCAGATTTCGCAAAATGACTGTTTTATGTGATTATCAAACCTTAAAAGATTAACTAATTCATGATAGATTAGTCATGGGGGCAAAAGATGAAATAGATGTGCAAAGCTAGTGAACATGTTCACATCCAAATTCAGAGCATTGCTGTAGCAGACAGATAATTCACCCAGTAACACGCATACAAATTTCTTCAGAAGTAAATGCACAAATATAAAGCAGAGGTGGTCAAACAAAATGCAAAGGACGACTTGTGGGGATACTGTGGAGAAAAACATAATGGAAAATATCCAGCATATGAAGTCATATGCAATAATTGTGGTAAGGGAAAGCATTATGCAAAAGCTTGCAGATAAGAAAAGGAAAAAAAGTGCTTCATACTGAGGAAGCAAGCAGTGACTTAGAAGATGTGATTTTGCACGTGACATTAATAATGTGCAAAACAGCAAAAATAAATGCTTTTTAAGTCAGACTAGCACCAGATACAAAAAGACAAGGCATCTGTGCACAAACAGGAAATTGAATGCCAACTTGACAGTGGGGTATCTGTGAATGTTGTAGGCTACAAACATTCTTCAGCATTATGTAAGAGAAGAAAGCAAAATTGCAAAGCCAAATTAAAATTATATAGTTGCCTAGTGGCTGAAGCACTGGACTGGGACTCAAGCGATCTGGGTTCTATACCTGAGTCTGCCACATGTCTTCTGGGTGACCTTGGGCAAGGCCCTTCACTTTTCACTGCCCAGTTTCCCTGTCTGTAAAATGGGCATAATGATATAGATTTCCTTTGTAAAGAGCTTTGCGTTCTACTGATGAAAAATGCAATATAAGAGCTAGGTATTATTTTTTTATTAATACCACTAGGACAATATAAATACCAAGGGAAAAGTATACAGGCTGAAATTTCAGCACAGAAGCCACTGCTTAGAGTTAAAACAAATGAATGCATTAACCTAGTGACACTAACCCTGGGGCAAACTATTCTTGGGCCAGGCATCAATGAACTCACCTGCCTTAAATACCTTTTGCCTTAAATAGCTTTTGCTTAGGGCGGGAACCCTTTGTCTCCCCCCTTGGGTCCCATGCCCGATCAGTGGAAAAACACTGGTATTCCAAGATGGAGTCCAGTACCAGGTGACTTGGTCACATGCCCCTGTAGGGACACAGCAGCCATGACTCGGAGGCTGTTTGTAGCGTCTTCAGGAAGGCCCCCAGGTGGGAGATTAACATCATCTACGACCTATTCTTCCTAATGGTCCTTTCCAGCCAGCCATCTAGACTGATTGCATTCTGCCTAGAGGGCGTTCCCCAGGTGTAAACACATTTGTAATAGATGCATAGATAATATTCCTAACTTGCACTTGGTTCTATTTGTAGTATGGTGTTTTGAGAGACAGTTCTGATATCTATCCGTTGCTTATCGACCTATGTTCCTTCCATATCCTGCTGATCAGATCTCAGCGTTTTTCACTCTAGGGGGTACCCAGGGTGGTGAGGTACCATACCACTACCTCTCCTTAGCGTGAAGTAGTCTGTGCCTGCTGTGGATAAGCTCCTTGAAACCACCAGCCTCTGGCAACACAAGCACCACTTTCCAAACTTCTGGAGGCCTGGATCTCTCTGTATAGGTATCAGTAGGCACACATCAATCCCCCAATACTTGGAGCATTCTCTGTAGTGTCTAACCCCTGTTCCACTGAGTACTCACAGGATTACTAGCCACGCTGTGCCCCAAGGAACAGAACACACCAGCTTGTAAGGTGTGTTTCAGGACCCCCACAGCACTAAAACTTCTTGTTTTAACTACAAATATATCTTATCAAAGAATAGAGATTCAAGTGATAGTGAATAAGAATATTGGAACCAAACAGATAAAACTAATTTAGTCTCTAGAAGGCCTGTCATGATTTTAACTAACAGGTTAATGTCCTCTCTATAGAAGTTTTATCTCACCCGAAGTTCTTGTCATCATCTTCAACCAGCATTTCTCGTGAAGCAAAATTGCAGTCCTTTTGCATCCTCAGTGAAAGGTACCTAGGTGTCTTCTCTGACCTCCAAATATAGTCAAGCGAACCTCTGAAGTGCACCCACCAGATAGCGTTCCCTCATTACGCCGCTCCTTTTCTCTTTCTGTTAGATTTTTTTCTCTGAAGTTCTCACAATTCTTAATTTGCATTCAGTTCAGACTGGTGATAGGTGAACCATTGTGAAGGACACAATACTCAATGTACATGTAATCAGGTAGATGAATAAACATCTTTTGTCTGACAGAAAACCTGTTTCTCACCTTTAGTTGTGATTTATACCTTGATACAGACGCTAAGAGCATATTTTCAGTGTGTGTGTGGGTGTATATGTGTGTGTGTATATGTGTGTGTGTGTATGTGTGTGTGTGTGTATATGTGTGTATATGTGTATATATGTGTATATATATGTATATATGTGTATATGTGTATATATGTGTATATACCCCTCCCACACACATGTACGCATGTGTATACACACACACACACACACAACTCCTTACATAGTATCTGTATATACATCTCACAGTGATACTAATAACCACTGTGACCCTGGCTTTCATTTGAGACCTCACATGACATTCTTTGAACCAGAATGTGCACAATAGAATCAGGATATTCCTGTAACCCCTTTGACAGTTGGCAGTCGGAGGGTTCTTGGCACACATCCACATCAAGCATTGCACCGGCTGCTATTAAGGCCTTCCATGGGAGTGTTTTTCCTTTTCAAAAATGGCTTATCATATTTTCTTTGCTTTTTGCAGCTTTCTATAATACAGTCTTAGCAATGTTAACTGCTGAATTGGCTTTGTCTGAAGTGACACAGTTTGGGATTCCACACCCGGTGAATTCCTTCATTTGATCCCAATAGTTCCAGTATTTTTGAGAAGAAGATAGATCATCTCCTCTGATGTTTGGCCATCCGGACAGAACAATGGACATGAGCACTTGTAAACCTTTGTCTTGTGTAGTTTGGTTTGTTCACAGACTCTGTCCATCTCCTGCCTTGAAACTGACACAGAAAGCATCAACCAAGTCAGTTATGTTTTTCTGTGTTTCTATTAGATTGAGTATCTCATTCTTGTTCAGTGGCCATATTTTCATGCTGCAAGACTGCTCTAGATAAGAATTCAGCTTTGCAAATCTTAGTCCCTTTCTTGTAGTATACATCTAAGCTGTTGGGTTCTGTAGACTTTCAGAAGTATTTGCTGAAGCTGTTTTGGGATCACCAGCAACAGCTTTTTTAAAATGCTGTCTAGTGATTTATGGTCATTTTCTACTCCAATGGTATCCCAACTTCGAACATACTGGATGAAATTTTCATGTGCAAACTATTGCGAGACATTCCTTTTCCACTTGAGCATGTCTTTGTTCCATTGGTGGTAGTAATCTTGATGCAAAAGTGTCACTTTTGTCAGTTTTGTAGGAGTGATGCCCCATGCACTATCTCACTGGCATCACATTGTATGGTTGTCTCTCTGTTCACTTAGCGGTATTTCAGGATGGGATAGTCCGTCTCTAACTCCTTAGTACATGTGATGGCTGCATCATGTTGAAGTAACCATGTCTAGGCTGCATCTTTGTCCAGTAGTCACCACAGGAGTTCACAAACACCTGAGATTCTTGGAAGAAATTTTGTCAGATAGCTTACAAATCCTAATAGTCTCTGAACTGATTATATCTTCAGGTATAGGCATCTGCTGCATTAGGGGGCCAGGTTGTAGCCCTTGGGAGTTCAGCAAGTGTCCCATGTCTGGTACTGCAGTCAATCACAATGCGTCTTATTTTTATTTCATTTTAGATTTACACCTCTACCTCGATATAACGCTGTCCTCGGGAGCCAAAAAATCTTACCGTGTTATAGGTGAAACCGCGTTATATTGAACTTGCTATGATCCACCGGAGTGCGCAGCCCCCCGCCCCCCTCCCCGGAGCACTGCTTTACTGCGTTATATCCGAATTCATGTTCTATCGGGTCGCATTATATCGAGGTAGCGGTGTATTTGCCTGGCTTTTTCTAGTAGACAGAAGAGGTTATGCTTATGATTATGATCTGCCACAGCCTCTGCCATGTTTCCCAGCATCCATATACCAGAATGTCATCAGATACCACTCTGATCCCTGCTAGTCCTGTTAGTATGTCTTGCTGGCAGTGTTGATATTCTTTTGCTTCAGGTTTGATCCCAAATGGCATTCTCAAATGTCTGTTTTTGTTTCCCTTCCTTCTTTTTCCCACTCCTTTACTTACTTCCCCATTCCTCACCTCCCTCTAACCTTAACTTAAAACTAAAACCAACAATAGTAATAATACATATAACAAACAAAGCTTTGCCAGTTCTTCACCATGTGTTTGCGCTTACATGTTATAACCTCATCCTCCACCCTTGAATTCAGTGGGACTACTCACTTTTTACGAGTATTTGCAGGATCAGGGGTTTATGATGCCCCTGTTAGGGGAAGGATGCAGTAAATAGCCAGTTACAGAATGAAAGAGAAAAAATCAAAAACAAATAGAAATGAAGTGAGAAAATGTACAAAGAAATGTGTGTGTGCTTGGCTGTGTTTTATGTCTCTATTCTCCCTAGCATTAAGCAGCTTGACAGATATGGTCAGCTGATCCTTGCAAATTCTACTGCAGCAGACACTGGTGAATATAGCTGCTGGCTTCTTCTGTGTAATGGCTCTAGCTGCAAGAAGGATGAGTCTAAAACAGGCTCAACATACATCTTTTTCACAGGTAATGGATTCATTGGGTTTATAAACTGAAATGCCTGGGTTGTCTGTCCATAAGGCAGGATTAGCATATTCATTTCCATTTTCCTATCCATATCCATTTCATGATCTGTATCCAGACATTGTTCCCTAGTGGTTTCCAAGGGATACATTACTGGTGGAGTGAGCAGGAAATTAAGCAAATAATTAACAATAATGTGATTTATGTGTCTACTTCCCTGTGCTTTACTCTAAATATATACCCAAAACCATGTCTAGGGAAGCAGAAGGTGGATAGTTTGCAAAAATCAGATACAATATTCTAATGTTAGAATCTGCAATAAAACTTAAACAATGCAGGAGTCCATCCCTCTTGTTTTATTTCCGTCTGAAAAAACATCTGTGGGAGAAAATAAAGTAACATGTTAAGACACATCTTCTCATGACATTCTAATGCAAATACACTTTACCCCCATGCATATTACATTCCCAGGGTGGAATCCTGGCCGCATTGAAGTCAGGATTTCATGCAAGTTTTTTGCATCTCACACATTAGCCTTATAAGATGCAGAGCCACTACTGTAAATATATGTACTAGCCCACAAAGCTTGAAGTTGATCGCTGCCCTAGTCCTTAGATATTTATGGTTTTTATTAGGGCTGTTGATTAATTGCAGTTAACTCATGTGATTAACTCAAAAAAACTAATCGTGATTAAAAAAATTAATTGCAATTAATCGGCGTTTTACTGGCATTGTTAAACAATAGAATACCAATTGAAATGTATTAAATATTTTGGATGTTTTTCTACATTGTCACATATATTGTATTCTGGGTTGTAATTGAAATCAAAGTGTATATTATTTTTTATTACAAATATTTGCACTGTAAAAATGATAAACAAAAGAAATAGTATTTTTCAATTCACCTCATACAAGTACTGCAGTCTCTTTGTCGTGAAAGTGTAAGTTACAAATGTAGATGTTTGTTGTTGTTACATAACTGCACTCAAAAACAAAACAATGTAAAACTTCAGAGCCTAGAAGTCCACTCAATCCTATTTCTTGTTCAGCCAATTACTAAGACAAACAAGTTTGTTTACATTTACAGGAGATAATGCTGCCCGCTTCTTATTTAAAATGTCCCAGAAAGTGAGGACAGGCATTTGCATTGCACTTTTGTAGCCGGTATTGCAAGGTATTTACATGCCATATATGCTAAACATTGGTTTGCCCCTTCATGCTTCGGCCACCATTCCAGAGGACATGCTTCCATGCTGATGACACTCGTTAAAAAAATAATTCGTTAATTAAATTTGTGACTGAACTCCTTGGGGGAAAATTGTATGTCCCCTGCTCTGTTTTACCTGCATTCTGCCTTATATTTTATGTTATAGCAGTGCCCCAGCACATGTTCATTCTAAGAACACTTTCACTGGAGATTTGACAAAACTCAAAGAAGGTACCAATGTGAGATTTCTAAATATAGATGCAGCACTCGACCCAAGGTTTAAGAATCTGAAGTGACGTCCAAAATCTGAGAGGGACGAGGTGTGGAGCATGCTTTCAGAAGTCTTAAAAGAGCAACACCCCGATGCGGAAACTACAGAACCTGAACCACTAAAAAAGAAAATCTACCTTCTGCTGGTGGCATCTGACTCAGATAATGAAAATGAACATGTGTCTGTCCTCACTGCTTTGGATTGTTATTGAGCAGAACCCGTCATCAGCATGGATGCATGTCCCCTGGAATGGGGGAATACAGTGCAAATACTTGTAATAATAAATAAATAAATAAATGTAAAGTGAGCACTGGACACTTTTTGTATTCTGTGTTGTAATTGAAATGAATATATTTGAAAATGTAGAAAACATCCAAAATATTTAAATAAATGGTATTCTATTATTAACAGTGCGATTAATTGCGATTAATTTTTTTAATCGCTTGACAGCCCTAGTTTTTATGCAAGTCAAATAACAATCTAGTGTTATTACCTAGTACACTATTGGTGATTAAAGCAAATGGTTAATTTGTTCTTCTAATGGAAAACATTAGGAATGATAAAAACAAACTTTGCAGCCTGATTAGAGCTAAACCGTTTTTGGCTGGCAAATGCTTCAGTGTTACAGCATAAGATGACTAAGATAAGATTGTTTGTAATAAGGTTCAGAAATAAGTTGGAGTCATGGGATTATATGGAAGCCATTTATCGAAACAACCTTGGAACACTGACTTCTCTTTCTTTTCAAAAGGTTGGAATAATCAGATAAGCCACCTTACAACATACAGTGTTCAGGCTGGAAATATTAAGGCGTTTAAAAATTGCATTTATAAGCAATATGTCAACATATTAGAATACTGCTTGTTTTTGTTGACCTAACAGCACTAAAATGTTTGAATTGTTTAGTTACTTAATTGTTTTTAAACTCTATGTATTTCACAGTCTGTATCTACAGTCTTAGGTATTTCCAAGGGACCTTCCAGCTGGTACCCAAGCACAATACAAAATCAAATACTGTCAGAGGCCATAATAAAACTCCTGGTGTTTTTCTACTTTCCCCTTTGAAAAATGGTGGATGAATTTAAGTAGAGCCAGATAACTCATTAGGACTTTTTTGTGAAAGTCTGCATTGTTTCAAAAGCTGATCCCAAAATTGGTGGTGGTCTTTATTTATTTATTTATTTTTTAAGATACAATCCCTCTCCCCAGTTTATGGAACAGGCAAAGAAGGCTACATTTATGTTTTTAATTTAGTGATTAAAGCCAAACTGCATATTAGTTTGTCCAAGTCAGACATGTTTTTACTTTTTTAAAAAACAAGTCCATGGTGACAGATTTAATTAATTGTAAAGAATGTTAAAATGATTGTTGCCAGATACTGTGGACACAGAAATAAATTACTGCTAATGCAAAATCTGAACTTAATCATCATTAGTAAATTTCTCCTCCCTTACATTCATTTTTTATATATTAGAAGACCATTTACATTTATTTTTTTCTTAAATGAAATTTATAGACCTCTTTAGCTAAATATTATATTGCATTACCTTCTTATATAGATAAAGGGGAGCTCTTTGTACCTACTTCCAGTTATTTCGAGATTGTCTACCTGAATCCAGATAAACCAGCAGTAATCCCTTGCAGAGTGACCATCCCATCAGCAAAAGTAACTCTGCACAGGGAGTTTCCAGCAGAAGAAATCAAAACAGATGGGACTAATATTATCTATGATGTGAAGAAGGGTTTTATTTATCAACACCCCACCTCTGACCACAAAGGAGTGGTCTATTGTAGAGCAGAATCACGGGGAGCACCTCAGATTTCTATCAAGTATCAATTACTGTATGTGGAAGGTAAGATGAATGATTTCCATAGATTTACGTTCAAGCCCATTTCTCTTGCTGGAGTTGCTTATGGGGCAAGATTTCAAATGTGAATTTGAAAAAACAAACAGACCCTAATTGTAATTATGGAATTTTGCAAATTCAGTCTGATTTTTTAAAATAAAAATGTACTTTTCAAATTAAATCTGTTTGTAGAACATCTTGCCAGAATTTATACTAATATAGGAAAGCATAAGGCTTATACTATTAAGTTAAAAACTAGGTGCACACTGGTAAACCATTTTATTATGGCTGGATAGGAACCTGTGGTGCATAATAAATTCCAACAGCAATTGGAGCTAAAGAGAATAATGGAGAATGGGAAAGAGCCCAGATAAATCAAAGCAAAATTTGCCCACAGATAGTTTTTGTTTGTTTGTTTTTTTGTTAACGTTTTTATTGATTTTTGGACATTTATTTCCTGCCTCCCACCCACACCTTTCATTCAGTTCCTAGTGGTCCACCATCAACAACAATTGTGGCATCATCCAACAAAGCAGAAGGTGGTGACAATGTTAATGTTCTTTGTATAGTCCTTGGGGAGCCAGACGTAGAAGTAGAATTCAATTGGAAGTACCCAGGGGAAGAGGTAAGACACACAATTCTAACTTGGAGGTGCATTTTTTCTTAATAAGAGTAAACTCTCACAATACAGCATTTTAAATACCAGTCAGTATTTTCTAGCTGAGTAAGGCAAGGTGGATCAGAATGCATTGTCCAGCTTTCTGGTAGCAAGGTCACATCAGGAGGAAGCAACATACTGTCTGGTTGATTTTTTCAGCCCATTTTCCTCACTGAGGGCCTGAAGTTACTTGCAAAAATGCTCTCTAACCTGAGAGCTGTATCTGGGCTAGCAAAATCAAGCTGGGTGAGGTATGATGGGAAACAGTGAATGCTTATCAGGCCACCAGCTTCTCTCAGACAAGAAGTGATTCATCCCTGGCTTAAGAAATTCTCTTGATGATGACAGTCATCATTCTCCTTTGGGGAAAAATTAAGATATGGTGAAGCATAGTTGCATTGAGAGTTCTTTGCTATTCTTGGTCTGTTTTTATTGGACTATATCAAATGCTTCTATGAGGGGCTACCATTGAAGGGCCATTTGGAAACTTTTGTGCCGGTGGTGGTGGTGGTGGTTCTCTCGTGGAGCCTATTACGTGTTTGTGCCGTTTACTGCGAGGTTCCATTCAACAAACTCACTCTGATCTCTGTAGTCCTAGCATTGGAGGCTATTTATGTTATCAGTAAGTACTCTTCCCCTTCTGTACCACACTGAGAGTTGACAATAGCTTTACACTTGCAAACCTGCCTTTGGTTTGAACTTCAGGTTGCAGGATGTTCTGGCGGTAATTTCCTCCACTGGTCTCACCACCCTGGCCATGAGGTCAAGGAGTTAAATGCAGTTGGTACATAATTGTAAATAATACTGATGCCTCTCTGGCATGATCAGTATGTGATGAATTTAAGCTTCTATAAGGAAAAATAAAAGTTCTCCAAAGAAAACATCCTAAATATAAGCAGCTTCAGTGCTAGACATAGTTTGCAGATTGACAAATACATGAATTTATCACTCTTGCTGTATATGGACAGTCGTGGTCAGCATGCATCCATGTATCTACTGCAACAAACAGTTTTGCTTACAGCAGTTATACCTGGAGCTGGAAGGGAACAATCCTGTTGTCAGTTTTCTGCCCAAGCAGAATTAATATTACGGATGTGTCTCAGTAGCTCTTATGATTTAGGTTGCATTGAGTTTTACACTTATAACTTTAAGGTGCCACCAGACTCCTTGTTGTTTTTGTAGATACAGACTAACACGGCTACTCCTCTGACACTTATAACAGTGATAACAATGTATCATATTGTCTTAGTCAAACATTTAGTAACTTTTGGCAAAGGAAATATTAAGTGCAACCATTTTGAATTGTTTTCCTTGTGTTTTCTTTCTTCGTTTGAGAACCCGTGTCCCTACAACCTCCAATGTTTTCAGGGCTAGTGCAGTTAATTTTCTAGTTTAACAGTGTTCTTCCCATTATTTGATATACCCTGTGTTTTCTGCAAGAAAAAGCCACCAGAACTGTTACGTTCCATCAGTTCTCTCCTCCTACCAGCCTGCCCCAGTTTCTGCAAAGCACAGAGGCTATTAAGAGAGAGGGCATATTTGACTCAGATCAAGGGAGTTGAGAGAGATTGTGAGGCCACAGAAAAGAAGTGGGGCTCAACCCTGCTTCTCAGAGTCCTCATTTCTTCCACCTTCTTTCCATCTCCATGACTGCTGCTCATGCATCTTTTATAAATAGGTACTGATCTATATTGACCTTTATACAAAGTTGAATGGGGAGAAAGGACAGAATGTGGAGGAGCAGGTGACTGGGGGGAAGATGTGAAGGAACAGGGCTGGCTGGGGAAGGGTACTGAGAGGATAATATCAACATTGATAGCTGTCCAGATTGAGAAATAGCTAATAAAATACGTAACTGGAAAAGTCTTCCAAACTAAAACTTGATTGGATTTGAGTTAATGTTGCTCAACATTAGTACAAATCCAACAACCAAAGCATGTGAATGATAGCTGGCTTATCTGGTGTTTTCCTTGATTTTTTTTCTAATGGTATTTGTGGAATTTGCACTTGGGCAACCTTAAGTGCTCATCAACACTTAAAACTTCTATCAGTTTATATTTCTCAGGGATGTAATATTTTTGCTGACAAGTGAGTAGGAGGTAGTTCTTAATGAGGAGACTCTCAAGTAGGCTTGGAAGCATTAGATTTTTATCAGTAAATGTCAGTAAACATTGAGTTCACCATTCACACACAAACTGACAAAAATATTTCCATCAATAATAATTAAAATTTCCAGATAGGAAAAGTAAGAAATGCTGCTTGAGAACTGATTTAAGGAATTTTACTTTGTATATTTTGACATGTGATGTTGACAGTTTGGGTGTTATTGGTTATAGAGCTTTTAACTCTTCCAGTCTCAATACCTACTGTCATTAAATGTTTGATCCCCTCACTGACTGACTCCATAAATTCCCACAACTGTGGAAATTTAAAATTGATAAAAACTAAAAAAAAAAAAAAATGCTTAAAAATAAACATTGCTAGTATCTGCTGAAATTATTAAAAAAAATCAAATTCTGCCAAGCCTACTTACAGTATTTTCCAGCTGAGATTATTCATTTTGCAATGTTATTGCTGATGTAAGAATCTGCCAGTTAGTAGTTAACAGGTGACGTGCTGGCTCTTAAACTAATAATTAATGACTGGCTTGATTAACTTGTTGCGAATAGCCTGGATAACTGACTAGAGTAGACAACTTCTTAGACACTGGCTCATTTTCCTGGGCATAAGTGCAGATTGGACTCTCTTTGGATAATGTACTGGTCGTTGCACTCCATGACAGTTGCCTTTTTGCAATTTTTCTGCTATTAAACTAAGCTGAAGGTGAATATGATGTCCCGAGGTCCTGTATAAATAATCTTGGCATTTGTAAATGGCTACTAAATTAACACTAGAAAGAGAGACTGTCTATTTTTAATCTATGTGACATGTCTTACTTTCCTTCCAAAGGTGCCTCACTCTTATGGAAGAGAGAAGCATACAGTTTAAACATGTTTGGGTTTAATTTTCATTTTCTTTACTTTTTGGCGTAAACATACTGCAGAGCTTGAAAATATTTTCATTTCCTACCAGGTTCATCCTGGTTGCTAATGGAGCACAAGCCAACATGGTTAAAGTTTTGTTTTCCAGCATTGTGGATGCAAACAGAAAAAGCTGTTGCCTTATAGACATTTACATTGTAATCCGACAGCAGGATATCTCTGCGTTAGCAAATTATGTGGGTTGTTTTTTTTCCCACCAGAGACTTGTATTTTCAGTTCTTTACATCAATTTCTGCACATAAACATTTGGGTCAATTTCTGCCATGTCTCTAACCTCATTGGATGGTGGGGGTTGGGGTGAGTCAGGGAACACTGGCCTACAGAAAATATCCTTTAACATTTTGATTTTTCAAGATAGAATTTCCCCCATCAAATCAGCCAAATGGCTTTCCAACTCTCAGCTGTCTGTTCCCATGTATCTAAACATCCTTGCTTGCATTTTAGCTTGAATATATCAGAAACAGCTTAATGGAGGGCAACACAATAACTGTTTTTGATAGTATAATACCCTGCTGTCTAGAAAGTTCTTCATGAATACTGTTTCAGCTGTAAAATTAACACAAGGGTCCTCTCTACACTGCAAAAATGGTGGCAGTCTAACTATACTGTAACAGTTTTATCCTGTGTGGATAGAAAAAATCCACAGCCACGTTAGGGAACCAAGCTTTCACCCTAGCAGATACCAAGTATAAAACATGATTCTCTAAGATAGGTATCGTATCTGTTCACACAGGCATGGAAAAAGCATTAACATAAGTGGGCCACAACCATGATCTGACTGATATAAATGTGGCTATTTTCATAGTTTAGATAGGGCCAAAGTTGTAAATGTACTGGATCATCCAAATAGTCCAAACCTGCGTACCTGGGAATGAAAGTCTTCCTATCCTTATCTAGCACAAGAGGGTACAAGTGGCTGTGTTAACCCTTAAAATGAAGGCATGAATGCTGAGGGAGAACATGCAGTTTGGTTGTGGCTTCAAGAGGGGACAAGATTAAACTCAAAGCGAATTTAAAACAGGGATTTCTAAATGGAAAAGCTAAGATGAATACATCGGTAGTGATCAACCGTGCCTGTAGCTTTTATTGTAGGAAAATTGCTGTAATGACTGCCAAACACCCTCAGCTTCCTCACTTAATTAATCTGACTTTCAGACTAGACTCGAATGTCTGAGCATTTGTTTTGGGTTTTGAAATGAAATACTGTTAACAATATAGTATCTACAGAATTATACATCATCATTTCCTTATGTGGGTGTTTTTAAAACAGTATGAAAGGCCTGTGATTATCCAGGATTCTTGGAGGCTGATCAACAGAGGAATTGGGCATACCACAAGAATCTCCAAGAGTGTTATTGCCATTGAAGATTTCGAAACCATTGATGCTGGCAACTATATTTGTACAGCTCAGAACCTACGAGGACAAACCACAGTAGCCACCCGTGTTGACCTGACCTGATATGTGGAGTCTGTGGACACAGAATGAACATACAGTATGTTATTGGACACATTAACCCTTTAGTTTCTTTTTATTAATTCTGAGATGGAGGTTTCTGTTAATATCTCTCTCCTCATGTCCTTACATTCCACTTCCATTACAGAGCAGTGGTCCAGAGCAGAGATCCTAATGCTTACCAATACTCAGGAGAATTGGATTGAAACCATATATTAAACCTTTGTAGCCTGATTATGCATGTGGCTCCCAAGTGCTCCTAATACAGTGATAAATCTTCGTCAGGGAGAGTCTATATACAAATAACTTTTATGTTAGGTAAATATAACTACTTGTAAAAATGTTGCTTGTGCGTTATTTTCATGAATGCTGAGAGGAGGATATAATAACTTCTTAAGTAGACCCACCAGCATAGATATATTTTCTTCTTTGTCATGGTGGTGATTTTAACACATTGTACATGTAAAAAATATTAAAACTTAGTCATGATTCACTTGTTATAGAAAATTAGTCAACAGTGATTACTCTTCTCTGGTTTGGTAGAGGTGGATTAAATTTCTTTACTGAATAGTGACAAAATTGTATAAGTGTGTGGTTTTACTGTTTACTCTCATACCTGAGAGATGGTTTGGATTGAGTACATGCTAACTTTAAATTGTGGTAGCACTGAACATTTGTTAAAGGGAGGTACTTAAAACATTATAATTAAAAGGTAAAATATTTTGCATTTTTGTCTTAGAATATTTCCTGTTGTATATCTTGCTCTTGCCCCAATGCAGTTAATTTTAAAATGCCCACCCTCTTTAGCATGGGAATTTAACTATTGCTACATAGTAGAGATATGACTTGGCATTTATAAGCAATCTTTCACAGGAGAATATAAGCAGAACACATTGATTTACAGTACTGATTGAGAAAAGATCCTGTATCAGCCAGGTTGGTAACTACCTTTACTGAATTAAGTGAATTTACTCCAATCTTTGTTTACATTTTTGATTCAGGTGTTTCATTTATACTATCTGTAGACCTAGGTAATTTAGTAGAGAGAGAAGCTGCTAAGCGTCTCACTATGGAATGAGTTGCCAAAAAGCAGGCTGTATAATATAATAGAAAAAAGAAACAGCCAAAGTTAGGTTATCCCATCATAATCAACACTGATGGTTATGACGTTGTTCAAGAGTGATATTTCAATAGCTGGTGCCTTCCTCGGAGCCCACACAGACTGATATAAAGCTACAAACCAGCAACACAAGAACCACCCAGTAACATAACTGATTACAGTTGATCAGGATTAACCAAGAATTGCATTAAACAAACAACATTTACATCAGCAAGAATATAATAGTTTGTACAGTGGAAAAGCCCACTCCTTAACGAGGAATAAAAATCATCACTATAGGATAATTAACAACAGATTAAGTCAGAGGGAAGGATAGGACATTTCAGTCAAGCAGTAGTGCTTTGCTTTTTTCAATCAATGAACAGCAGGAAAGAAACCCTCAACTGCCTGAGGAAGAAGAGCTCTATGTAAACTCCAAAGCGTGTCTCTTTCACCAACAGAAGTTGATCCAATAAAAGATACGATCTCACCCACCTTGTCTCTCTAGTAACATTGATGGCTACTGCCATCTTGGGAGACTAGTCACACCTGTAAATTGGACATTAATATTACAAACAAAATACCATTTAAATACAAAAATTGGACCGTACAACTCAATTCACCATCTCAGAGAGGATAGTGCATAAGGGATATCCACCAAGGGAGAATATGATAATGAAAATACAAAACAATAAGATGCATCATCTCATCAGAAATGCTAGTTTGTAATCTTCATTCAGATCAGCTAGTGACATAAGTCTTAATTAAATGCACCCCTGCCCCATCCCCTTTTCTAGTGGAAGGGAGCTGTTTGATTAGACTGGCAGGGGAAAGATTACCCCCTGCCCTGAGACCTTCTGCACACCCCTCTCAGAAATGCAGTTGAAGTTCATGGCCAGGTGGAGGGGGAAAGAATCCTCTGTCTCTCGGTGCCATAGGCTAAGCTGTGTGGATGGAGGGAGAGTTGATTGCCTGTTGGGTGCCTGCCCTTCCTGTATGTTTGAAGCGCTCAGGGCAGGCAGCAGCTATGCTACTGTGTCTGCTGACCCATGCGTCCATCCCTGCAGTGGAGATATAGGTTGAACAGTGCTCCATAACTGCTGTGGGTCTGAGCCCTTTTTAGCATCAGGAAATAATTTTTCCCTCATCAAGATTAACAAGATACCTAGGGGGCTTATCCTCCACTTTCCTTGAGGCCTATGTTTAGGTTAATAAGGAGCTATGCCAGGATTTACCAGCTGTACCTGTGCTTGTAATTTCATTGCAACTTGCTGCCTATGTCCAGCCTGGGGGTGAGGCTCTAAAGGGCCAGCTCCAACAGGTAACCATGAGACCTGGAAGATGGCTGATGCACCCATCAGCTTGGAGGGAAAATGGAATAGCCTCAGGCTGCAAAGACATAAGGTGTGTCTACTCTACAAGCTTTGGCTGGTTTCCAGCTTGTGTACACATACTCATGCCAGCTCTCATCAGAGGTAGCATGTAAAAATGGAAGCATAGGTATGGGTAGCATGGACTTGTTGCCCTAAGTACAAACCTACAGGCTCCAGGTGAGTTTGTCAGAGCAGCTAACCCGTACGACTGTGGCTATACTACTATTTTTAGCATATGAGTTCAGATGAGAGCAAGTGTGTGTATGTGAACACCAGCCTTCCCATGTGCCATCATTTCCCTTTGTGCACGGCGGGTAAGAGGATTCAGAGGTGGGCAGAACCCTAGGGGTTAGACCTGAATACTGGTTATTTGGCATGGAGAACATTGAGATTTATTGGGGTGCAGTGCAATCATCAGTTTCATGTGGGTGTGGGGTGGGAGGAGAAGGTAAAGTTTCAGCTTCTGTTTTAAAAATCCACCAAAGTCTTAATTCTCCTCCCTGTTCTGATCAATGAAAAATCCTGTACATTTCCCTCTGATGAATGCTAGAGGTTTCCACCTTTTAAAGTTCAAAGTAGTTTCAGTACCTCCAAACCTTGTCATTAGATAACTCATTTCCTTAAACTGTCTAGCAAGTGAGACAGCATCACCTATCCTAAATAGATTTTTGTTCAGTAACACATTGAATGGTGTAGAAGCACCACCTCCATTAGGTGACAGTTCTCCAGGCAATAAGAAATAAGATGCAAATCCTCAAATACAGCAGCTGTACTGTTATCTAAGTAAGTGCTATATAGCATCTTTCATAGGAAGAGCTTAAATTGTTGGGCCATATTGGTGAATTAAGCCTGACACACCCTTGTATGAAGTAAATACATTCTCCCCATTTTAACTGCTAGGGAAGGTGAGGCACGGAGGGCCTAATCTTTTTATCTCACCCTGAGAGGTGTCCCACTGAAATGAAGAGAATTACAGTTGTGTAAAGGAGAAGAGAATCAATCACCTCTCCAGAATTAAATAAGTAATTTGTCCAAGAACACATCCCCAACACTGCCAGCATGTTACTGCTTCCAGTCCTATGCCTCAACCACAAGGCAATTGTTCTTCCCACTCCTTACCAAATGTGCAGTCACTGAAATTAAAGAGCAAATATGTTCTAAAAAATGCAGAGGGAAAAAAAGATAAAATGGTGTCACACTTAGTAGTGCTTGGTGTTTTTCTAAGACGAGAGAAGAGATTAGACGATAGTGCAGCAGCTGTCCAAGATATTCTCTCTCTCTAATAAGTTTGATTTTCTGTGCTGTTCTGTTAGCTTTCAACAGACCATTTTTATCCAGTACAGCCCTAGATGATTTCCTGGCTTGCCATACAGCAATTGTAGGTTTAAATGCCAACATTTATAATCCACTGACACACCGTGCTGTCTGAATTATGTGATACTCATTAAAGATGAAATGTCTGTGGTTGGTCAGAGAAACTCAGGCAACTGAAGTTTCTGAACACAAAAGTCTTCAATTAGTGTAGGTGATACTCTTCATGATGACAGTAAGCAACATAAGGAAATGATTCATTTTCTTAGTTTGGGTTTTGTCACATCTACTACTGACAAACATTTTATTTTAACAAAGAAAAATTTTAGGGGTGATGTCACCCAAATATTGTGTCATCTATTGGCATGAGGATTACAAAACATTTGACATAGATGAATATCATTGTAATTTCCTGTGTTTAGAATTTTCATTATGGGGGTAGCAGGCAGACAGCCTAAGCATAAAAGTTGCTACTGCTTTCATTTATAAAAGATTGAGTGTGCAATACTTGCAATAGGCTTTTGAAATTCAGCAAGAGGCAAGCCCTGATGCTAGATAAATACTTTGTTTTAAATCCATGAAATTCTCTTTAGCTGAGGTACCGTATCCCTGCCATTGCCAACTTTTTCCTGAGAAATGCAAGGCACTTGCCACAGAGAATTGCATGAGCATGCTAAAGTTCAGGACCCATACCACCGCTGTAGCAGCACACTTATTGGGAATACCTGGGAGTTGCCAGAGCAGCAGCAGCAGACCTAACTTCTGAGGACAATATAAAGGGGCAGCAAGCCCCCCTCACATTCTCAGGGGGAGAAGAGATCGAGAGGGTAGAAGGACCTCTAACACATGGTGCTAGTATCCCATCTGCCTCTACATAATGGCCTTCTGCTGTCAGCTGAAGTGATAGTCCTCTGTACTATAGTGCTAAACCCTGCTGATGCATTTTTTGGTGAGGTCGGAGGGAAGAGGAAGTGATAGTTAGAACATAAGCATCTTTACATACACACACACAAAAACTAAAAAAGGGAGATATAATGTCATTAAAAGATTAGGGTGCAAAGTTAAACACTCACAACTTGGACTAAGAGCAACCTAAATTCTGGCATTTCGTTTGTGTGGATGTAGAATGATACTACATGATCACAAACTATTTTTTACATAGGGTACCTGCCTTATTCAGCATACAGGTTGGCTGCACGATGGGAAAGAATTGTTTATTTTTGTGGCGTCACTATGATTGTAGTGTGAACATACCATCCCTGCGCAAGTACTTCACATACTGCAGTGTGCATGTTATAGCATAGGTTTCTCTCTGATTTGTTAATGTTGCTGTGAAGAGTGGCTTTGTCTCCAAAATATAAAGCCAGTCTTATTTTTACTTCTGGAATTTTTTCAGATGTGAAGCTACAGTACTTAATAATCTTGGTAGGTGGTAAAACATGACTCTGATCACCTGAGGAAGACCTCACTTCAAGCATTAGATTAAGAGGATGGTTATTACAATGTATGCTGATGTTTTGATTGCTCTGGCTTTATTCATAGAGTGTATCAATAGGTGGCAATGATTTTAGATTGTAAGTTGAATAAGGTAGCTGATTTTTAGAATGGAATTTTTGCTAGTTTTTTCCTTTTATTTTTATCCAATTATTTTGACAAATTATGATTAGCAACAGCGCAGTGACAGCTCATCAGGAAACATTCAAGTTCCATGCATCTGGCCAGATTGAAGTGTGGACTTATTAGCTACCGTGTACATTTCCCCTCCCTTTTTTCTACAGTAGATTGACTCCTATTTAACACAGCACAGTCAAATTTTCATAACTGGCTTATTGACTGGAAAGATGAAGTTCCATTTTCAAAAGGGGCTTAGCATTGAAACCTACCCTAAAGGAGGAGGGAAGGAGCCTCTCAAAATGCAAGTAAGTACATTTTCTCCTGTAAACTGTTCTCTGAGCACACTCAGCTCTAATGATGTAAAAAAGGAATGTTTTTGAAACTAAGCTTCAGATAATGTTTTACTCATTTGCCTCTCAACTTGCCAAGGCTAATTGTTTTCCAGTAAAGCAAAAACTACTGTCACCTGAGAAGGAACACTGTCAAAGCCAGAGTTCTGGGCTACATTTACTTATGAAACAGGCTTCTAGCATTCATGTTAGTAATTTTTTGCCTTTAAAGTTACTGGACTGGAGGCAGTTATAGCTAATCCTAGAATTGCTACATTCAAGCTGGATCATCCTCTTTGGGGATCGAACCTGAGACCTCTGGATATTAACACATGAGCCTCTACTGCCTACACTAAAAGATCTTTTCTCTCTTGGCCAAGGCTGTGGCAGGCTCATCAAGCTTGAGTTGGCCTAGCCAGTCGTCAGTGTGGCGCTCTGTACCACTCTGAACAGACATAGTTTACAACAGATGCAGGATGCGTTAAGTTCTTTCCTGGCTAACAGCCAGATAGGACTGACTCTTAAAAATCAAACTGCAGATCCTAGAAAGGAATAACCTTTCTTTTTAAAGTCATACACACAAAACTTTCCCACCTCTTCATAACAGATAGGAATAAGAGCATGAAATGGTTTAAAAAACAGGTACATTTTTTTAGAATGTCTCCTGCATTGTTGCCTATGTGAGAAACTACATTCAGTTTAAGAAATAGTTTAATTGTTCTCTAGGATCTAATCACACCAACCCACAAACTTTACAATTAGCTCAAGTCAAGGTTGGGGTTATCTTTCTAAATGTCAACTAAAATCTCCATTCCGCTTCCCTCTCCATGTCAAGAATTCCCTCACATGAACCATGGTGCATTCTGAAGCCACTTGCTAGAATGACCAGAGATAGCAAAGTCTTTGGAGGCTATTAACCTGTTATCCAAGGAGTTTGAGAAAAGTCATGAAATGAAGCCGATTGCTACACTTTAAATACCCCTGCTCTTGAGAAAGTAAAATAGATCAATGTCTGAATAAGTTATTAAAAGTAAATGTTTTGGTAAGGCTAGAAGGGCTCCTTAAACACACAATGGCTATAATTGGAAGTCAACATTTGCCCATACACAGTATCTGAAGACATCACTTACCCTTTGAATGTAACTACTTCCAGCTGAGCTAGAAAAATAGGGACTTAATGTGGTTCTTAACTCTTTTTCAAGCATTATTGGCTAAGTTCTTCATGGATAATTACGTAACCTGGCTATTTTTAGATGTGCATCTTAATGTACATGTGTTCAACCTGAAACTGAGTAATCAGGATTCTCCTGGATCCAATAATCATCTACAGACTACACAAGCAAAACTCAGTTTGCTATTCTGAGTTCTGTCTGTAATAGTGGTGCAGGTTTGGGATAAAAAATTTAATAAGTTATCTGAAAACTGATGAAAGCTCTTCTACGCATGAAGGAACAAACCATTCTAAAGTTTCAATATTTCAACTGTTATTAGACTACTTAGACCCTGGAAAACTTTCCTTCTTAATTTCAAGTTTTTTAGATTTACACAAGCAGAAAGTCAAACCAGTAAAAAAAAAATTTATTTTTAAACACATCTCAAAATACACATGATCCAATTTCCTTAACCTTATCGAAGCAAAGAATGCTCTAAGAAATACTTTTAAGCCAAGTTTCAGCCCACAGCAGATTTTTACAGTTAAGTTATAAATCCGTGGAAAACAGTATTTATAAGTGCTGACACCACTTGAACAACAGTGGCATGTACAGTGCCTTAAATGGGATAAAAAGAGGCAAATTAAGTAAAATGTTCCATAGAGGAGTCAGACTTCACTTGTACATTGCGTAGATTAAATTTAAATTACAAGCTTGAATATATTACAATTTCATAGTTACAGAATGAGCACTGCTACAACTTTGTTTGTACACCCATACACTTTCTGAAGTGCCAACATTTTCATATCCTAGATGAAATGTTTGGTTTGAAGTGTTTTTCAAGTTTAGTTTCCCTACTCCTCCTCTCTGCCCCTCCCTTCCACTGGACTCCTTTTCCCAATCTGCTGGAAAAATACAATGAAGCACAAGATTTACCATATTGCGAACACTGTTGACAAGGTAACAGTAGAATATTCCTGGTTTAAAAACAACTCCCAATCAGAAGCATAGACAATATTCTGTAACCATAACTAGAAATTGAAACTGAAATCACAAAACAGGATGCATGGGATCTTTAAAAGAAGTGCGGACCAAAACAGTAACAAGACCAGAGACACACTGTGACTACCTTAATTTGAAACATAGTGTAAAACGTTACATCCATCTTCAGCAACACAGACATGTTTGTTTTAACTCAAGGGTAAACTTCTGCCAAGTGAAATTTGGAAACTTTGGAGAGATGAACCACATGTTCTTCTCCCCACCCCTCCATACAGTTATCTTGGCAACACTGCTGAAAGTTAAAATAAGGGCACAACATTTAAAAAACAAAACGTTGTCAAAATCAGAGAAACGGTATTGGTTGCTTTTAAGACTCTCTTTTACGAATCTTGCTACATTTCTCATTCCCCTTTCAAAGAATGGTTTTGTCATCCTACTTATTTTTCCCTTTTTGGCTTTCAAATCCTGTATCTTCGATTAGATCAGGACCCTCCTCTTCTCTACAGGTGGCCTTGGCAATTACCAGGCTTTTCTTAGGAAGTAATGGTTGCTTGTCTGGGAGTTTGTTTTCAGCAGACAAGGGGATTGGGTCAGGTTGCATGTCTGCAGTATGGGGGTTTATGCTAAATCTAGTCATTTTAATGTTTTGACCTCTGACTACAGTAGAATTAAGGGAGTTGCAGAGATTGTCAATTTCAATGTTCCAGAATTATCACCTTGCTTCCCCACTTCCATTTTAGCAAAAAGTGTTCTAAACTTGACTGTATCCTGAAAAAATGCAATGCTACCATCTTATTAGACTGTGATATGGCTACAAGTGCTGCATATGAATGGGAAAGCTAAAAATTCATAGACGGTATGGCTGCAGTTTCAACTCTGATGATCAGACTGAATTTTTTAGGGAAAAAAATCACTCAATTGCAGTATAAAGGTAGGTAGAGACACTGACAAGTCAACAGATAAAACATTTCCTGCCATCCTCTTACTAAACGGAAGCAGAAAGATGAGGTGGAAACTAGCCTATAATACAAGTGGCAGTTTCTCCTCACCCGCAGTTAAGGGTAACCTTTGATAAAACATGCATATTGACAACATTATTAATGAAGTACATGTCAATGTATATTCTTTAGCTTTTGTCCTTTATTACATACACGGCAAAGAAGGCAGCATCTCGCACACACACACACACACACACACACACACACAGTGTGTTACATCCACTTCATTCACACCACACATCTACAGTCTCAAAAAGGTGTCTGTGATAAGGAACACATTATAGAGGTTGTGGTCTTTACCTATAGCCCCTGAGCTTTTTTCTTAGAGTTAGGTGAAAAAGGCAATGAACAAGACTTCCCTTGCTCTGTAAGTGCTTTGTGCAACAATGTCTATAGGCATTATTGAAGTCTTTTTTGGAGGAGAAATATAAAGTCTTACTCCCATATTTTCAGTATCTTAGAACAATTTTCCACACCAATAATTCCAGTTATATTTCAGTCATCACACTCAGCTAATATAGCTCTTGCTCCCGTGATTGGAGTTAGGATCAGTTCTGCAGATCACAAGTGAAATGCTTTTATGTGGTCTCCCCCTCATTTCAAAAGATGTCATCTTGGTGCTACTGTAGGAGCAGAGAAGGAGCCAGAATTCCTTGGTGACTGAGAAGGCATCAGTGGAGAACTAGGTGACACTTTCTTAGGGCTGCACAGGTCCCCATTTTGTAGCTTCCATAGAAGTTCTTCGTTTTCCATTGATAAACGTTTATTTACTTTCGATTCTTTCTCTAGAGACTCCTGTAAAACTGCCTGCTCTGTGGAAAGTTGCCTGAAAAAATAATTGTATGTAAGTGGACATGATTCCATTTGAAAGTTAGAGCATCTTACATAATTTTAAAAGAATTTAAAAAGCTATAAGATAAATCCCTGTCCAGATATATTCATTCCTTATCAGGATTTAGTGCATTTGTTCTCATGGAGAATATTCCCAAGAAGTAAGAGCTGGGTTCTACAGGATTGCCCTCCCTGCGTTGTGAGCTGGAGCTATAACTTGAGTTTTGCCCCAACTTGACTCCCATCCACACACAATTCTCTAGCTTGAATTAAGTGGTATTTTAACCTCAAGTTGTTGGGCTTTGAAGGAAGTGGGTGTTGAAGCTGGAGTCCTGTTGAAGCTAGAGCTAGTAATGCAGTGGAGATGCAATAGCTCCAGGAACCACAGCTGATTAGCTCCGAATACAATCACACTGCTATTCAAGCCACTGTGCAGCTCGAATGCAGGGCTGTCCTTACCATGAGGCAAACTGAGGCGGCCGCCTCAGGTGCCAGACTGTTGGGGGTGCCACTAGGACCCAGAGTGTAGAAAATTGTGTCTGCTGCTGGTGCATATGTATTCTCTCTGCTCTAGATGCACAGAGATGGTGGAGTGCTGTGCTGGAGGAAGGAGGGCACAAGAGACATAACAGGCAGGCAGGAGAAAAGGTGAGAGGGGATAACAGAAAGCAGCAGGAGCTGCAGGGAGAGAGGAGGAGGAGCAGCCTCTTATGTACCTCTCTAGCACCCCCAGGAGCCTGGACTGATTAACACCAACTTCTCAGGGAGCTTCCTGTTTCCTGCTGCTTCCCTGAACCCACTTGAGGAGAACAGGCAGTCAACTGAAGTAGTAGGAGCCAGTTAGGCCCTTAAGACACTGATATCTTCCCTCACTCAGGCCCTGCTACCAGCCTGCTTATTTGTCCCCTTCAACTGAGTGTTGAGAGCCACTATAACTGGCACAGAACAGCAGTTATGAATGAAAGAAGAAACGCCTCTCTGGGGCAGCATTCAGAAAAAGCAAGCAAGCAAAGGAAGCTTTTCTATCTAAGCAGGAAGGAGCTCTCCTGAGATACATAGACACAAATGTTCACGGTGAGCCTTCCGGCCCCAGTGAGGATGTGAGTAGTGAGGAGATGCCTGACCTTCCAATTAGTCAGAGTGCGGGTGACCTGGCAGCTACTGCAGCATCC
Source organism: Emys orbicularis (assembly GCF_028017835.1). Classification (NCBI taxonomy): domain Eukaryota; kingdom Metazoa; phylum Chordata; order Testudines; family Emydidae; genus Emys; species Emys orbicularis. The sequence continues at coordinate 88,047,622 of NC_088687.1, read as the reverse complement.
ATATCTCCATCTCAAATGGATATAACTCTGATCTACACTTTTCTTCAGGAATGTGCATGAAGAGTGTGGTGGAGACGCAAGAAACAGCTGCTGCTGAGTTTAGTTCCTTAAGTCTAGATGATCCAGGACTGGACCCACTTGAGCAGTAGTCTGAGGGACTTCCTTGTACTGCATGGGCCACAGCAAGTGAAAAACTTCATGTTCCCCAAAGACAATGAAAATAGAAGTTTCCATCCAACACATTACTGGCGTGAAATCCCAATGGTGACAAAGTGGAGAGGCCATGGCTTATGTGCTCAAAAACCCAGAATGCTGCATACTGTTTTTGTTGCAAACTCTTCCAGTCTAATGTTCCAGCCACATTGGGTTCTACAGGAACAAAGGACTGGAAAAATCTGGCTAGAAATCTGGCATGCCATGAGAAGGCAGCAAATCACCAGAGAGCATTCCATAGGTGGAAAGAGCTTGAGATGAGACTAAGATTAAAGGCCACCATAGATGATCAGCATCAAGAGAAGATTGCATCAGAGTCTCTTTACTGTGAGAATGCTTGCTACCCAAAACCTAGCACTGCGTGGCACTTCAGATCAGCTGTATGTGCCAAACAATGGAAACTTCCTTAAAATTGTGGCGCTGATGGCGGAGTTTGATGCTGTACTCCAGGAGCATCTAAGAAGAGTCACCACCCAAGAAATGTACACACACCACTACCTTGGAAAAACAATTCAAAATGAGATCATACAGTTACTGGCAACAAAAGTCAAACAAAAGATTGTGGCAGATCTGAAGTCAGCAAGATATTACTCGGTTATTCTGGACTGCACACCTGACATCAGCCATATGGAACAGATGACTTTAATGGTGCGTTTTGTAACAACAGAACCTAGTGAAAATGTCCCTGCAATGGTGACTGTTAGAGAGCATTTTCTAGAATTTATTGACATTGATGATACTACAGGAGCTGGTATGGTAAATGTGCTTCTTAAAAAGCTGGAAGATACGGGAATTGCGACAGCTGGCGTGAGAGGTCAGGGCTACGATAATGGTGCCAACATGAGAGGAAAGAACAGAGGAGTGCAGACACGGATCCGAGAGTTAAACCCTCGAGCTTTTTTTGTCCCGTGCAGTTCTCATTTATTGATCTTGGTGGTCAGTGATGCAGCATCAGCTTCTAATGAGGCTGTTGAATTTTTTAATGTAATTCAAAGCATCTATGTATTTTTCTCTGCATCAGCTCATCGATGGCAAATTTTGAAGCAACATCTGGGAACATCCTCTCTGACACTGAAACCACTGAGTTCCACATGATGGGAAAGTCGAGTGGAGGAGATAAAGCCTATCAAACACCATATTGGGAAGACAGATGATGCCATAGTTGCCATTATGGAGGATACTACTATGACAGGAACTGCTCGTGGGAGAACAGTGGCAGAGGAAAATGGAATCACCAGAAACATACATAACTTCAAATTTCTGTGTGGCTTAGTGTTGTGGCATGACATACTGTTTGAAATAAATGTTGTAAGCAAGAGACTCCAAGGTGTTGACCTTGATATATCTGGAGCGATGGAACAACTGGACAAAGCAAAGTCATAGCTACAGTCTTACTGGTCAGATGAGGGATTTCAAAACATTCTTAAGAGTGCACAGAAGTTGGCAGAGGAACTTCACACTGAAGCTATTTTCTCCCCCATTCAAGAATACAAGAGTCACTGAAGAAGACAACATTTTGATTACGAGGCACAGGATAATCCCATAAGAGATCCCAAACAACAATTCAAAGTTGAATGCTTTAACCAGGTGCTAGATTATGCAATTCAGTCAGTTGAAGAACGTTTCATGCAGCTCAAGGAACACAGCAGTATGTTTGAGATGTTGTATGATATTCCAAAACTCCTCACTATACCTGAAGAAGACCTACACCAGCAATGCAGGGCACTAGAAACAGTGTTGACACATGATGACATGCGCGATATTGATGCGAGTGATTTAGGTGATGAACTGAAAGCCCTTTCAAAATACATTTCAGCAGGATCAACTCCAAAGGCTATTCTGGAATATATGTGCACAAATAAGATGACCACCCTCTTTCCAAATGCTTTTTGTTGCTCCGCGCATACTTCTAACACTTCCTGTAACAGTTGCCAGTGGAGAACGCAGCTTCTCCAAGCTGAAGTTAATAAAAACACATCTACGCTCCACAATGACACAGGAGAGGCTGGTCGGCCTTGCAACCATCTCAATAGAGCATGAGCTGGCCCAGACTGTGGACCTTCAGGAAGCAGTTCAAATCTTTGCGACCAAGAAGGCACGGAAAGCACCACTTTGGCATTTTTATCTGTTTGAATAATCAATGTTTACTATGCAGACAAGAAAAGTTAACTTTCAAACGCCTGAACAGCAAATGTAAGTATTACTTAAAATTTCTGAACAAGGCATTTTAAGTTGTTAGTTCTCCTTTATTGGGGTAGGTAGCAGAACAGTACCACGAGAGGAGAAGAACAGGAAGAAGGCAGAATTGAGACCTTTCAAAGTTTTGGCACAAGCGAGGGGGGTATGGGGGCATTATTTGAGCTCCCCGCCTCAGGTGCCAAACTGTTGTGGGCCGGCCCTGCTCAAATGTTTCAGAGTGTGATCACTCACTTGAGCTAGGCTAGCTCTAGTGATGTAGCTCAAATACACTAACTTGAGCTAACTGTTGCAGTGAAGACAAGCCCTAAGCTGGCAGCTTGTGCAGAAGCCAGAACAATGTCAGATGTAACAGGCATGTGCCCTGGTCAGAAAAAAAAAATCCTGCATAAAAGCAGCTGCCTATTCTTGCCTGCATTACTGCATGAGCCAGTCATTCTACAAAATTCTGGGTAGTTTAAGATCCTTTTTAAAATTCAACTCTTATTAATGAAGGCAGCTGAAGAGTGTTTTCACATCTTCCCTGTTAGGAGTCATGTCATAGCTCTGTCTCCTTGCAGTGCAAGACCTGCAGAATTTGTCTGAACTTCCTATTTTCCTTTACTGTATGCTCTACAGTGGTTTGCCCATTCATTTTTTGCAACATATGCAGAATTAGGAGACCCGATTAACAAAGTCAGACCCCATCTGTGGATTGGATGTAGTCTGTATATCTAGAACCAGGTGGCTTAGCACACACTGTCCCTCTGATTAAACAAACTGTTTAAAACGACTCAACTATTTATTTTCAACATTTTAATATATAAACCCCCAAGCAGTTTTTATAAAATCAGCAGCACTTCACTCCGGGGAAAAAGAGAATCTAGCAACAAATTGTAAGAGATGGTGCTCCTGAGTAGCCTTTACTTCCCTGGTAACTATGTTAATGGGCATTCAAGACAGTAACGTGGGCTGTAATTTCCAGGGGAACAGAGCTAGCCTTATTTGATGTTAAGAATAGTCATGATTTTATACACTGCCACCAGTTGTTTCAAGGAGCCTCCACCCCCACACAATACCCATTCCTACTTAGGCGGGATTTCGGATTTGCACACAGAGAGGATGGAAAAATGAGTACCATGCTTCCATATTCCAGGCATGATATCTTACAGTGGTAAGGGCTTTTTAAAAATCTACAAGATGCTGGTTATTCATTTACAGAATAAAATTTATGCTTTCACAAGTTAATAAAAATGCCTGCATTTCATGGATTGTTTACCTTGAAAGTTGCATGTGTTTGTCCATCCGAGCTTTTAGTTCTTCATTTTCCTGCTGAAACTTCTTCATTTTATCCATTAAGACTGTGTTCTTTTCCACCTTTAACAAATGAAAACATTGTTGGGGTTTGTGTGTGGGTGTTCATTTAATAATTAAAATACAGAATAATTGCATTGGCAAGTACCCATTATATGCATTACTTACCCGAAATTGAGTTTGTTTTACTAAGTACAAGTTAGATTATTTTAAGATACATAGAATGATCTTGAAGAAATGTAAAAGTGACGTGAAAATGATTTATTGCACATCTTTAGTAGGCAAGTCTACTTTTTGCTTCTTCTAGAGTTGGCATTTTGCCACTTTTGCTTGATTAGCTGCCCACTAAAAGCTGAATCTGCTACTTGAATTTCTGGGCTGGTGGCAGCAGTTCTCTTCACATATAGCATAACAGATGGCTGAGACACTAGATCACTATGCAATATATAGTCTAGGAATAACTTGATGAAAGGTGACAAATTCAAAAAAATCTTCTCCATGTATAACCAGCTCTCCCTCAACCTTCACTACCACCCACAAAATCTATTCTGTATTTGCAGAAGTGATCTGATCCCCATTTTAAAAAGCCACTCTCCTGCATTTCCCAATTAGTATCACGGGGGGAAAAAGCTGCTTTTAAAAACAAAACAACTTTCAAATGAGTTAACATTCAGTGGATTTCCAAGTCAACATCTTTAGTCAGAAGAGACCCTCTGGGCACCAAACCTTTAGAGCCCATGATTACTCTGAAGAGTCTAGGATTTTATAAAGACTTGTAAATCATCACTGGTATATGGCAATAGTTGGCTCCCAGACAAAATGTAATAGCTGACTGAGACCTTGGTCCCTGTTATTTAAGCCTCTCTTCTCTGCATTAAATAACAAGATTTCCATGAAGATGATGGCTGAAGTGTTCCGGTAGTGCTCAAATGCACCAACCAGGATCAAGGCCTCCATCATGCTAGATGCTGTACAAACATTATAGGAATTCCTGCCCCGAAGAGCTTCCACTGTAATACAACAAAAATAGGAGGGGGTTCCAAGGAGTGGTAATTTAAACAGGCCGTAGTATTCAATACATCGGATCGACAGACTTTATATGGAAAGGAAATACTTAATTTACTCACTGTCAACATATTCAGAGGATTTTATTTTTCTGTACCATGTTGAGTGGGTTACTTCCTTTTTTGTTTCAATAAACTCAGTTATGTGACCGTTAACATTTTTTGCCTAAGGGGCATTGTGACACAGTGCAAGCCAGGACTACGTAAGCTTCCCCACAAGGTTCTGCCATGCAATCAGAATCTCTCATACAGCAGATTTGAATTTAACCTGATATTTGTCAAGAGTGGGGATTGTATATTGTGGACAGTAACTAACTAGTACAAATTATTTTTAACAACCCAAAACAAAATTGAACAGAAGTCTACAGGTTAAAAAGTTAATTATGCCACCTGGGGATTCCCCTCTTGCCTCTCCCACTTGAGTCAAAAGAGAATACCAAATAGCTAGCATTTTACAGAGAGCCCCTGGAAAGTTATCATCATTTACAGGATTTACAAGTTAAATTGCATGGAAAGAAGAAATGTGGTTCAGAAAATTGGCTGACATGTGATTTGTTCCCCTCTGTTCCACTGTTTGTTTCTCTTATTGCATCATTCAGGAAACATCTCTCCCCAGATTGCAGGCCAGCACAGGTAAAATTGTACCTGTGACATTAACGTGTACCTTGTGCTCCTTTGCAAATTTTTGTTTGCTTTTCATGTATACTATATTAGCTTAATGTTTAAGCTTGATCAGCATGAATTCACTCTCAAAATCTGATAACTTAGAAAACAGTCCCCACAGAAGCTCACCAGTTTTTCTGTCTTCATCAGCTTTATATCTTGCTGACGTAGTTTCTCATTCTTGATCTCCACCACTGCTTTCAAACTTTCCAGTTCCTGTTCCAGATACATGATCTGAGGGTTTTTCTGAAAGGATTTCCACAAAAGTTTGCTTATTTCTCAGAACTTCAAACAATCTAAATAGCATTTAAAAATATATATAGTAAACACTTGTAAATTAGGTGTTTAATAAATTTATGAAATCAAGTGGGACATGGTTTTGAGTCAGAAGGAAAAACTAAGATTTCCCCCCCCCCCCACTCCTGAATATTTTTTCTCCCCTCCCTTAATTTCATTTGTCCCTCAGTACAAAGATCTAAAGATCCCCTTTGAAAATGTAATTTAAGAAACCTCTATAAAAAGGTTAACATGTAGAACCCTGTTCAAAAGAAATAGGATGACTGGCCAAACATATAAACATTTGCTTTTGTATAAATGATAAAAACCCTTGTGGATCAAATTGATACATTATTGTTGGCATAGTAAAACTTATTCATTTTACAGTAGTCCCGAGGCTCCCTAATAGTTAAGGCTGCTAAGAATTCCAGAAACCTCCTATTTCCTTTTAGTCGTAACTAAGCCCAAGAGGAGGTTAATTAAAATATATATATTTATATGTACACATGCATGCACACAGAGTCACTCAGATATTTTGTTTGTACCCTCCTTGAAGAACTCAAACAACTTTTCTTACACATGAGTAACTCAAAAGCTGAACTTCAAACCTTTGAATTTTACATGTAGTTAATCCTCACAGTTTCCAGTTTGAAAGCAGCACTTTATAATTCCGCTATGCAGCTTTCATACTACTTTTGGCTGCATAACATACAGTTGCATATTATTAATCTATACTAACATTGTCTTTGCCCCATGATATGACTTGTATCTGCTATAGCAGGCTTAATATTTACTGGTTAGTAAGTGATGTGGATCTGTAAGGGGTTATTTTTAGGGCTGTCAAGCGATTAAAAAACTTAATCGCGATTAATCGCACTGTTAATAATAAAATACCATTTATTTAAATATTTTTGGATGTTTTCTACATTTTCAAATATATTATTTCTATTACAACACAATACAAAGTGTACAGTGCTCACTTTATATTTATTTTTGATTACAAGTATTTGCACTGTAAAAAACAAAATAAATGTATTAAGTGAATTGAAAAATACTAAGTACTGTAGTGCAATCTCTATCATGAAAGGTGAACTTACAAATGTAGAATTAAGTACTAAAAAACTGCATTCAAAAATAAAACAATTAAAATTTTAGCGCCTGCAAGTCCATTCAGTCCTACTTCTTGTTCAGCCAGTCGCTCAGACAAACAAGCTTGTTTACATTTGCAGGAGATAATGCTGTCCGCTTCTTGTTTAGAATGTCACCTGAAAGTGAGAACAAGCATTTTCAAGGCTCTGTTGTAGCAGGCGTTGCAAGATATTTATGTGCCAGATGCACCAAAGATTCATATGTCCCTTCATGCTTCAACCACCATTCCAGAGGACATGCATCCATGCTGATGATGGGTTCTGCTTGATAACAATCCAAAACAGTGAGGACAGACGCATGTTCATTTTCATTATTTGAGTCAGATGCCACCAGCAGAAGTCTGATTTTCTTTTTTGGTGGTTCAGGTTCTGTATTTTCTGTATCGGAGTGTTGCTCTTTTAAGACTTCTGAAAGCATGCTCCACACCTCATCCCTCTCAGATTTTGGAAGGCACTTCAGATTCTTAAACCTTGGGTCCAGTCCTATAGCTATCTTTAGAAATCTCACATTGGTACCTTCTTTGTGTTTTGTCAAATCTGCAGTGAAAGTATTCTTAAAATAAACATGTGCTGGGTCATCATCTGAGACTGCTATAGCATGAAATATATGGCAGAATGCGGGTAAAACAGAGATGGGGACTGTCAGGGTCCCCCCCCACTCTGAACTCTGGGTTACCCGCATGAAAGACCCCCTAAGCTTATATTCTATCAGCTTAGGTTAAAACTTCCCCAAGGCACAAATTTCTTTCCTTGTCCTTGAATGGTATTGCTGCCATAACCAAGTGATTTACACAAAAATTCGGGGAAGGGTTACTTGGAATCCCTATCCCACCCAAAATATCCCCCCAAGCCCTTTCACCCCCTTTCCTAGGGAGGCTTGAGAAGACTATACCAGCCAATTGCCTTAGCAATGTGAGTACAGACCAGACTCTGTCTTCAGGACACTGAAAATCAATCAGGTTCTTAAAAGAAGAACTTTATTTATACAGAAAAAAATAAAAGAATCACACCTGCAAAATCAGGATGGAAGGTAACTTTACAGAGTAATAAAAAGATTTAAAGCACAGAGGATTCCCCTCTGGACTCAGCTTCACAGTTACAAAAATAGGAATAAAACTACCTCTGTAGCATAGGAAAATTCACAAGCCAAAACAAAAGATAATCTAATGCATGTCCTTGCCCTACTTACAATTTCTGTGGTTTTAGATGGATTATTCCAGGTATATTTTCAGGAGATATTGTACCTGCTTGGCTTCTCCCTCCGTCGGGAGAGGGAACAACAAAAGAGAACAGCAACAAATCCTTCCCCACCCCACCCCCATTAGAAAGTATCTTCTTTCCTCATTGGTCCTTCAGGTCAGGTGCCAACTATGTTATTTGAACTGCTTAACCCCTTACAGGTAAAGTAATCCAGTACAGCTGCCAAGAAGGGATTTTATGCTACTACATACATAAAGGTTGCTACCCTTCCCCCTATATTTATAACAGGGACATACAATTCTCCCCCAAGGAGTTCAGTCACAAATTTAATTAACGCATTCTTTTTTTAACGAGCGTCATCAGCATGGAAGCATGTCCTCTGGAATGGTGGCCGAAACATGAAGGGGCATACAAATATTTAGCATATCTGGCATGTAAATACCTTGCAAAGCTGGCTACAAAAGTACCATGCGAATGCTTGTTCTCACTTTTTGGTAACATTTTAAATAAGAGGGCAGCAGAAAAAAAATCAGAGTAACAAAAAAAAAATCTACATTTGTAAGTTGCACTTTCACAACAAAGATTGCACTACAGTACTTGTATGAGGTGAATTGAAATATACACTGATTTCAATTACAACACAGAAATACAATATATATGAAAATGTAGAAAAACATCCAAAATATTTAACAAATTTCAATTGGTATTCTATTAACAGTGCGGTTAAAACTGTGATTAATTTTTTTAATTGTGATTAATTTTTTTTACCTAATCACTTTAGTTAACTGAGATTAATCCACAGCCCTAGTTATTTTGTAAAGTTAACCTCTACCGGGCCTCTTTTTCCATGATAAAAGTGTTTATGCTTTGCAACTGAAGTCACAGGCAATAAGAAGAAAAAGACCTATTAAATCCAAGTCAGTATGTAGGTAAAAACTGGAACAAGAAGAGAAAGAAGCCAACACCATTGAAACAATACGTCTATTTCTTTAAAGATAAAATTAATTGTGCTACTGGAATGAAAGTTGTTTGTGTGTATTTGGCGCAAACAATGGTGTATTGAATTGAGTTGTATCTTCATTATCACGTCAAAGAGAAAAGGACTCTCCTCTCCCTCCCTCCTACCCCCAGACGACATGCACCTTTGTGGGATACAGCCCACACAGATAGGGGCAGGTTGAAACTTGAGGTGACAGCCTTATAGACTAAAAATGGAGGGCTTTGGTAAATTCAAGGTCTTCAGGTGACAACCAGTACATATTGCAATTAAGGTGAGAGCCTAACTAGCCATCATATGTTTGAGTGACTGGTGCAGCTGTGGTTAATGTCTGCTTAATTTGTGGTTCTCTCTCTTTGGACCCTTGGACAAAAAGTAAGCAAGAGAATTTGGACTCTGATTTCAGAGACGGCCAAGTAAGGAATGAAATAATGTGTACTCAAAGGACAAAAGGCATAGTGATCCCTTCCCTAAATACTGCTGGGAGATAGGGAGACAAATGACAAAAAAGGTGTCAGTACGTTTTACTGTTTTTTTTTTTTTTTTTGAAGGGAGAACCAGAAGTCTGGGTATAAAACTTAACAAGTTATTAAATCACGTGTCATCAAACAAGTTTTCTCCTCCTCTCCCCCTCCAAAAGCAGATTTATAAAGTTAAATGAAAATAATAGTTACAAATATGCCACAGAAGAAAACTGCTTTGGCCAATTAATCCTTCCCACTATAAAATCTGAAGCGGGGCAGTCTCAAGCGCATGGTTCACCTCATGAATTACTGCCACTCTCTCCTATTCAGGCTATCAGGCTGGGAGAAGCATTTCCAGCTGCATAAAAGACATTGAGCCTACTGCCCCTTCAGACTACTCTGTGCCTGAACATTTGTGGAAAAATATGGTCCCAACCCCAGAGTCCATCCATGCTGCCCTCTGGTCTGCATTACATCTCTCCCTCCCCAGCCACACAGCTCAGGAAATGTGCCACGATTGGTTCCTCCCACTGCACTGGTAGGAGGCAGAGCGAGAGAGAGGGAAGGAAGGAAATAAATGCTGCTGTGCGTGACACTGATTTCCACTAGATAAAACCAACAGTATTTCTGCACTTCGCAAGAGAAAAATTCATAGAAAATCCTCCTCCCACTTACTGACACTGCAGGCCTCCAAAACCTTCCACAACACTGTTTGTCTCTATGATTTATGGGTCTTGCTAGGAGGTATGTTGCTTGGGCTTCACTCCCCTCAAACTGATTTCAGGTCTTCTCTCACCATCCTTTTCTAGTCCTGTCATCTCCTGAACAGTTGTGTAAAGGGAGGGCAGCATCTGGCCGTTTAATCTTATTTTCTAGCTTTCATGTTCAAAGTAAATCTTAACCAGGACAGACAAAACTTTGCAGAAAGACAAACACTGGAGATAGGAGACCATCCATCGACTAGAAGCCTCTACTCCGTGTCCATAAGTGAACTAATGGATGCACATACATCAGTAGCTGCCGGAACACAGCATATTCGTAGGCATACAATTGTGTAAAACCTTCAGAAGCAGGCCTGTTACAAATAGCAAGAAGCAGACAAGTTGATAGTTTGCTACAGGTGAAGTGGCAACCAGGGGAACCATCCCCAAAGAAAAGACAGAAGTGTCTGATGTCTACCACCATTAGCGTAGCCTGAAAAACCTGGAGTCTGAATTGGTCTTCTAAGAAGAAATGACCATAGGCCAAGTTGAAAATATTGATAAACATGCCTATCCCACTGCAGGAAAAATCTCATTCAGAGCACACTTCTTATAGCAGGAACATCACAGATTATGACACCAGCCACAGGAGAAAGGACAAAGGAAAGATGCTGATGTATCATGGTTGTGTATTTCATCACAGACACTATCATTAAGCAATGCTTAAATACTTCTCAAAGAATGAGCTCTTAAAGGTTGGACCTTAAGCTGGAAGGTGTACACAGTGGTCCTACTTATACAAATCAGTTCATAATTCTCACAGTTAACTTTGCAGGAACTAGAACACCTAGTGCTACCTGTGTACAAATTGTTATTCAACAATTGTGTATCTTTGAATGTGTTACATTTTGATTACTATCCATTTACCCATCTAATTTCAAGGATTTCTACTCAACATGTGTACCTTTGCTACTAACTGAAGACTTGATAGTGACTCTACCTGTAAGCAACCCTTAGGAATACCCCCTCCCCCCAAAAATTATAGAAATCCCATATGTATTTTCATTAACTTTTGCAAACTAAACAAATTTAGTACGTCTGAAGATCCATCCAGAGAGATGGAACCATGTAACAAACAGCAACATAAATTCCATGAAAGTGTATGAATTCAGTTACTGTATACAAGGAAAAATAGACTTGATCATGCTGTGCATTTGAGAATTAAAAAAATTAAGCTCAATACTTACAAGATTTGCTTTTTCTTTGGCTATTTGTTTTTGCTCTTCCAACTTTTCATTTAAAGAATCATTTTCCCTTTTTAATTCATCAATTTTTTTCTGAAACAAAAACACAGTGTAAGAGTGAGTCCAGAAATTGGGTACGTCTCTCTCCAAAAACATCTCTGTCCCCCGGTTTTGAAATTGTTGTAAAGTCTTGTGAATCACACCCCTAACAAACCTCTAATGATTCCTGTTTCTCTTTAAATGAATTTTCAAATGAATTCCTTTCCAATTCATGGGCATTCTTGAGCTCTGAAATAAATACCAGATTTGCAGATTGTTACAACATTGCATAACAAGTGAACCATATTTTAGAGAATTCATAGTTAAAAGGTGATATATGCACTCATGGTCAATAGCAAGAATGTTGAATAGAGCTAGTAATATTAATCATCATTATTCTGGCTTGAAAACAGATGACATGTCCAAGTGATTTGCCTTCTAGGCATTTATAGACTGGTCCTCCACACGTCTGTTACACTATACATAAGTTTGCTCACTAAAATATCAGCTTTGAAAGTACTTAGCTATATGAAATGAAAATCTATTGGAATTGCATACACTGAGCACATTGTTGGCACTCAACTAAATATGCATGTCTGACAAACAAAAGAAGCAAAAGTTGTAATTGAAATATTTGTCTATGAGGAACTCCTAAAGGAAGAGGCTCATTATCTTTGCACCATTTTATACTTCTGTGAAATATTGTAGATTCTTTTGGCTTGTTCCTGCTCCCTTTGTAGTCAATGGGAGTTTTATCACTGATTTCAATGTATGTAAAATTGAGCCATTATAAAATGGGTTATTAAGGGATGAAACACACTTATTGTCTATTAAGGACTAAGTTAAAGCTCAAAACTACTTGGTATTGCAGATGATCTTAAAGAATTTCCAAATACTGACCAGACATTTATTTCCCCCCTCAGAAAAACTGAATTCCAGACATAGTTTCTGAGCTACTAGGGAGAATAATGCTCAGCCAAAGAGAGGCCTCTCCGGGTCAGAATGGGAATAACTGTCTGTCTTCACTTTATCTGGATTTTAAAGAAAGCCAATTTTATGGGGCTCCTTAGCACTTAGCAACAAAAACTATAGAACAATTAAGTTACTGAACCTGAGATTTTGAAAGCAGCCTAGAAAATTTAGACACCACTTTCATTAAAGAATTGGAAAATGTGTGTCAATCTTTTAGACTGCTTTCAAATCTCACCCTAATTTTTAACTCAATGAGATTTATTTTACATATAGGAATAACTAAGATTATGGAGTCCCAAAATGAGAACTTCAGCTGATTAACAGTTTCAGAGGTTGTTTATTATCAGGAACAGGGGATATTGAATGGATATGTTTGCTCTCAAAACAATAAAAATCATTTGACATTTCTTAACATACAGCACTGTTAGAGAATTATTTGGTAGCGTATGTTCCACTTCATGAAGGAACACAAAGCACTTGCCTGAAAGAGAGGATTCATATTCCTTTTTCAGCTCATCTATTTTTTCTGCATGGCTGGTTTCGAGTTCTAACTTGAAGTTTTCATGCGTAATATTTAAGTTGTCCACCTGCAATATGATAGTAAGTTTTTTAAAAAAAAAAATCTCTCATATAAAGCCATGTAATCCTTAATTAGAAAAAAAAAGTCACCTAATACATTCCCCCTCCCCTCTTTCACCAAGTAAATAAAAACATGTCCTCTTAAGGGAACCTTCTTTAAACAAAGCCTAACTAAATCAACCTTGGAAGGAGCCATGAATGTGAAACAAACTGTCAGACCAAACAGAGCAACGACTTCCGAAGCCAACACTTTGAATATCCCCAACTTCAGTTGCCAAATCAAATCAAATCTAGTGACTGAACTAGAATGTCCCAGCTATTCTCAACTGTTGCAATAGCATATAAAATGGTGTATGTAGCACTAAGGGTATGTCTACAGAGCAAAAAACTGTGTTCTTAACTTGGATTAAAATAGCACAGAGGGCACAACTTTTTACTCAGGTTAGCAGCTCAAGTTAAACCTATAATAGAGCCTGGGGGTGAATTTGAGCTGCTAACTTGAGTTAAAAGCAGAGATAAATAGTCTAAGATAGCAGGAACTAAACCACGTGCAGTGCTTTGTAGGTAAGAAAGACCTGATGTTTGATCAAAGCAGTAAGGTGTTTAACAGGCTTAGATACTTTTGCCAGCTTGAAAGTATAAGTAGTTCAGATGACACTAGATCAGTTTTGCTATATCTCAAAGCTTTAATCTTTAAATGACCATTAAGGCTACAAAAGCCGATACTGAATGTAACGTTGTGCAGTCTATATGGTTTTATAAAAACTTGATAATAAGTCAATATAATGTAACTGGGATAGTTTTAGAAAAATTTGACAATAAGTGAATGTAACGTAACTGGGATATGCTTCATGCAAAAGGTCTCTTGTAAGGTATCATTACAAAGCTTATAATCTACTGAGTATGATCATCTGATTTGTATAAATGTACCACTCTTGTATCTAAAACTAGAAATATAAAATGTAACTCTGAGGGCCTATTGTAATTATGTAAAGTGTGGGCCATTAATGATGGTTTGGAATCTTGATGACTCCCATTAACCAGGACCATTGTCTGCAGATGGCTGTTTACCTGTGAGTCTCCCTGTATATGTGTGTGCTGGCAAGTGAGTAATGAAGTCTTGCAGTGACATGTGATCATGTCACCTGAACTGGAATCCATCTTTAACCTGGTGCTTTTCCAGTGAGGGGGGGTGGAAACTCAGAGGGACAAAGGGTTCCCGCCTTATGCAAAAGATATATAAAGGGGTGGAACAGAAGGGAGGGGGAGAGGAGCCATCATGGAGAATCCCCTAGATAACACCTAAGCTGGAACAAAAGCTGTACCAGGGGAAAGAATTGTGCCCAGGCCTGGAAGGTGTCCAGTCTGAGAAAAGCTTACTGAAGCATCTCTGAGGGTGAGATTATCTGTATTTAGTTTGATTAGGCATAGATTTGCGCATTTTATTTTATTTTGCTTGTAACTTACTTTGTTCTGTCTGTTACTACTTTGAACCACTTAAATCCTATTGTCTGTATTTAATAAAATCACTTTTTATTTAGTAATTTACTCAGAGTATGTATTAATACCTGGGGGAGCAAACAGCTGTGCATATCTCTCTATCAGTGTTATAGAGGGCGAACAATTTATGAGTTTGCCTTGCATAAGCTTTATGCAGGGTAAAACGGATTTATTTGGGTTTAGACCCCATTGGGAGTTGGGCATCTGAGTGCTAAAGACAAGCACACTCCTGTGAGCCGGTTTTCAGGTAAACTTGCAGCTTTGGGACAAGTGATTCAGACCCTGAGTCTTTGTTAGAGCAGACTGGAGTGTCTGGCTCAGCAAGACAGGGTGCTGGAATCCTGAGCTGGCAGGGAAAACAGAAGCAGGGGTAGTCTTTGCACATTGGGTGGCAGCTCCCAAGGGGGTTTCTGTGATCCAACCCGTCACACTGAATTTAACACATTTCTAGTTATCCTATGTATTTTAAGTACTTCATTAATATTTAAGCATTAGAAAACATTTGAGAGACACATTTTGTTAACAAGATCAAGTTGAGTTTAATCTTAGATGAAGGTAAATCATCTAAGTGGTAACATGAATAGAATAAAAACAT
Organism: Emys orbicularis; assembly: GCF_028017835.1. NCBI lineage: Eukaryota > Metazoa > Chordata > Testudines > Emydidae > Emys > Emys orbicularis. The sequence continues at coordinate 88,032,478 of NC_088687.1, read as the reverse complement.
GATTGTTTTGAAACTTGTTTACCATAGAAAGGAATGAATTATTGGTTAAGCACATTTGCTGCTTCTGTTAAATTGTACAAGATGAAACTTGATGTAGCTGGGTTACTAATATCTCTTAAAGGAAGCTTCAAAAGCCCCAGAGAACTCTTCTAATTCAAATACCACAGACCTGCTCTTGGAGTTGTGCTTTATATTTTTCAGCTTCTTCAATACAGATACTCTGTAGTTTCTCACACTCTCCAGTGTAAAATTGTTTAAGTCTTTCCTCCAGCTCTGTCAGATCATTTTGGTGTTGCTGATTTAGCTTCTGCACGAACCCTTCATAAGCAGCTTGTAATTCATTCCTGTCTCTCTCCAATTTCTCACAGGCTGCAGAAGTGGTTACTGAAGATTTAAAAATGAAGAGTCAGTAATTTGACTTGTTAAATCCAATCATAATTTCACAGAGTTTGTCTACGTTATAGGTACTAAAAAGATAGCTGTGGAAATTCCACAGAGCAGGATTATGATACAAAATATGATTTACTTGTAAAACGAGTGCCACCTCTAAGGCTCCCTAAAGAGGCAATCTGCTGTCTGTAAGAGTTCTTGGAAAGTATTACAGTGACAATTCAGTGCCTCCCAGGCTGAGGGTTAAGTTTAGAGTTAGATGTCAGTGTAGACATAGCCTACGTTGGTAAAACTTATGTTGCTTGGGGGGAGGGGGTGGAATATGCACACCCCTGAGCAACGTAAGTTACGCTGACGTAAGCGCTCGTGTGCACAGTAGTATGTCAGCGGGAGAGCTTCTGCCGACACAGCTTATGCCGCTCGGGGGGTTGGTTTTTTATGCCAACGGGAGAGCTCTCTCCCATTGGCGTAGAGCGTCTTCACCACACACGCTGCAGCAGTGTAGCTGTATTGGTACAGCTGCGCTGTTGCAGCTCTGTAAGTATAGATGGGGCCTTAAAATCAGGGGAAAAAAGGGTAAAAGCACTTCATTTACTGTTAAAAATGACAGTGGTTCACAACAGAAAATTTATCAATGACATGTTTCTCACTACAGAGACTGGAGTGCCCTAATGAAGATTTTAATTGGATTTACCACTTCACTTAATTGGATTTTATTTCACTACTGGATTCCTCAAAGTAGTATGTCAGTTCAAACTTAGCTATTTATGCTTTCAATGTATAAACTGAAGTGTTAAAGTCCTATGTCCCGAAAGATGAATACCCATTTAACACATTAATTACACAGAGATAATAGACAAGAGAAAAGTGATTTCTCCACAATATCAAAATGCTAGTTGGACAAGCTTCTGCCCTTCCAGTGTACCCTCTATTAGCCTTTTGTCCCCTCAGAAATCATTGGTAACATTCTATGAATCATTTAAGATATATTTTCCAGCAGCTTATATCCAGTTTCCCAGCGACCCACGCATTACCACTATACCAAGCCTAGCAACGGGTGTGTAAACTCTTTGTTTTCTAAGAAGAAATGAAACGGGAGGAAATTGAATTTAGAACATACATTCTTATGTACTTTCAGCAATGGAGTACTGTGTTGCCAGTTATGCTCACTGTTACATGACCGCTTTAGCCTGTCAATCCAGGATTTTTGAAACCCATAGTATACTAGGCTACATTCTAAAGAATAGAGCAGAAATACAATAAGAATATTATGAGATAGTTGCAGGCAGCATGGAGAATGGAAAGCAATCTTCTAGAGAATATAGAATGTTTCTTCAATGTTTCCATTAATCCAGTTTAACAAAGAACTAAATTTCTCTTCCCCTCCCCCCATTTAAAAGGTACTTTGAACTTTGGATTTGCATTCCAGTATCTATACTTATGAATTCCACCATAGCAGATTTGTATATAAATGTTCACAACTCAGAGCAGAAGGGCACATACACCTCCCCCCACACATATGCATTTTTCCATTGGCAGCATGACCGGCTGAACAAGCCCTGCCCTATACACCTTCATCTGCATACAAGTAGTATGATTATAAGGGAAAATCCAGTAGTACATTTGAGTCATGGCAGCAGAGCATAGTCCGGATAGTGAAGGCTGACCACTGGATACCGTTGTATAAGGTTTCATTTCCATGCAGTCTCAAGGCTTATTAAAGAAAATTAAAGGCTTATCTAAGCTATTTGTAAACAGAGACCTAGCTAAAAGGATACTATAACCTTGGATTAAATGGAAGCAAGAATTTTATATCTTCTTCTTCGGCTAGCCTGCAACGTGAGGATGATGTCTGCCAAGGGGGTTCATTGGTGAGTTTTTAAGTGGCTAAGGAGCCCAATTCGTGCCCTGCAGATTTCCCCATAGAAGCGACAGGTGTAATCTTGGACGAGACATAGTTGTTGGCTGTTGACTGTTGTGCCTTTTCTTTACACACACACATGCGCACACAGTTTAGCACAGAAACAGAGAAATTGAAGTGACAGTGTACAGAAAGTATACTTGATTTAAATTCCTTCTTTCCCCAAAAATCTGTGCTCTTGGCAGAGTGTGTAAGAGTAGCATGGGGGTTATAAGTGTACTACTGGCCCAACTACTTAAGTATTACAATCGGAATGCCTTGAAGTTTTGTAGCGGTCAGATTCCTACATCTTTACAGTTACCTTTCATTCATCAAGAACAAAGGAGGTTGAGTAACAATGATTAACACTTGCACTCTGATTTTAGGCACTGTATCCATTTGGAATTCTGCAAGCAGGGGCAGCGAATTATATGGGCCTGTGGTGCCAATGCATGCTCCAGCAAATTCAGGGCGTGGGCTGGGGGCCCGGCTCCACCAATGTTCAGAACCAGGTCTCCCCTGGAGCATCCCCTGGCCCCGCCTGCCACCCCTGCCTGCCTCCCCCGGAGCGTCCCTGCCTGTGCCCTGGGCAGCAAGCAGCTGCCTTGCTACTCCGCGCTGCACTCCCTCGCCGGCCGCTGCCGGCTACAAAAAGGAGCAGTGCTGGTGGCAGGCTGAGTTGGGGAGGAGACGCACATGTGATGGCAGCCCTCCCCTCCCCCCACCACAGGGGAGGCGAGGGGGCTTCCTGGTCCCTAGGAGCACGTGCAGTGAGTGCCAGGTGAGTGTGCTGCCAGGGGGGAGAAGGGGGTCCCTCCCCCATAGCTCACTGCTGCTGGCGGGGAGAGGGCGGGGGGGGGGGCAGAAGACTCTGGAATCCTCCTCCTCTCTGGCCCCAGCCCTGGGGCAGCCTGCCAGCACCCCAAACTCCTCATATCCAGCCCCACCCCAGAGCCCGCACCTCCAGCCAAAGCCCATCCCCCCGACACACCCCAATCCTCTGCTCCACCCTGAGCCTCCTCCTGCACTGTGACCCTCTCACCCCGGCCCCACCCCGCAGCCCTCACCCCAACCCTCTGCCCTAGCCCTGAGCCTCTCCCACAACTCAAACCCCTCATCCCCAGGCCCAGCCAGAGCCCTCATCCCCCCACACCCCAACCCTCTGCCCTAGCCCTGAGCCCCTCCTACACCCCAAACTCCCAGCTAGAGCCCTCACCCCCTGCACTCCAACCCTCTGCCCCAGCCCTGAGCCCCCTCCCACAACCCTCATCCCCAGCCCCAACCCAGAACCCACACCCCCAGCCAGAGCCCTCATCCCCCCACACCCCAACCCTCTACCCTAACCCAAACCCTTCATCCCCAGCTCCTGCACCCCAGCCCTCTGCCCCAGCCCTGAGCCCCCTCCCACACTCCAAACCCCTCAGGCCCACCCTATTAATTTTGTTATGTGCACCGATATGCAGGTGTGTGGGGGGGGGGGGGAAGAAGAGGGGATGGGGGGCGGGACTTGGACCTGTTCTGGGCACCACCAAAAATTAATACAAACCTGCTGCCCGTCTGCAAGTGAACTATCAGTGAAGCCACATTATGTAACAAACAGTTGTGTAGAGTGAGTATTTACATAAATTAGCCCTATCTTCAAAAGACTTCAGCAGCTTGCCAACTCCATTCATCTGCCTGGGATGGTTGCTGATCAGAATTCATTTTTAAACTGAGCTTTTTACCTTCAGACAGACATTGCCACAAACTCACCTGAAGAAGCTCTCTGTGTAAGCTTGAAATCTTGTCTCTCTCATCAACAGAAGTTGGTCCACTAAAAGATACTACCTCATCCACCTTGTCTCTCTAATATCCTGGGACTGATATGGCTACAACACTGCATAATTGCCCCAAATGGACAAAAATTCCTGATTATTGCTTGCAACTGAACCTGATTTCACATGCTACTTTAAGAAGAAAGTTGTCATTTACCAGCATTAGGGTTCTTTTAAATCTGTCTTTATTCCTCCTAAGTTACAATAGCCTTTTCCTTTGGCAATCCAAGCTAAATATTTGAATTTTTTTCCATATCATGTCAGCTGCAAGTCACTCAATATACTTGCCTGACATAGTTATGTATTTTGAGGGAAGGGTAAGTAGTGATGGTTACTGTCATTAAAACAATACAAAGTATCAGGCAGAGAGCCAGTGGATAACATCACTGGTACAGCTGCACGCAGAACTCTGATCTCTGTTTATAGCATGGTGGTGAGAGATATAACCGTGAAGCAGTCATCGCTAACATGGACTATTTAATTTGAGAGCATCATAGCAAAGTGTTTCAAATGATCTATTGATTTGGTTCTTCCATTACTTTTAACACCCATCCAGCTTCATTATTTGAATGGTCCTGATTATTCATTTGTCTCTATTTAGGTAAAGAAGCGGTCTTCACTTGCATATTAACAAAAGCATCCATACATTGCCTTGGACACTTGGTGTTTTAAACTGCCACCTCAAGTATTTTGGATGATACATACTGTTTAATAAAACAGAGGAAGTCAAAGAAAACCCCCACACCTTTAGTGAATAGCCACATTAGTTCCTGTTCAGCCAGTTTGTAATTTGGATTTAAGAGAGGATCGTAGTACTAGAGTTCGGGATGTCTATGACAAAAAGTAACCTTTGGAAGTTGCATTAGTAAATCTCTTACACTAAGGTCATAATAATTTTCTAGGGTTGCAGATTTGACACTACAGGAGCAAACAGAAAAAAATCTAAGGTATGGTGAATACATCCTGAAGTTCACTCTTGAACACAAGTGATTAGTGAGAAGTGGAAGTGCCATAATAGTCACCAGATGACCAAGAGCTCACACTGAAATTTGAGATAATCCACAAATGCGCATTTGTGGAAGATGTTTGAATGAATGAGATGCATACCATACAGATCCCACGTAATGCAACTTTACTTTATTTCCAGTGTCCAAGAGTTGTTTAATAGAGTAGGAGGGTGTAGGTTTGTGGGCGGGAAGAAGTGGGCAAGATAGGCATCTATTAGTCAGTAACAAGAAACATGACAGAAGACTACAAATCAATCTGGACACCACACAGAGAGTTGCATGTGATTTGAGTTTAGGCACATGCTGCATTTTCACTGCCACAGGTTCCCAACTGTTATCCCAGCTATTTGCCAACATTGCAGTGATTTAGAAACCAAATACCTATTTGCTATATATGTATCTTTTGTGTTTGCTTTTTGCAAACCTTCATAGGAGTGAAGTTTTCTTTACATAGATTTTGTGAAAAAAGTCTAGGACTTTATTGAGTTCCTTAAAAAAAAAATTCCAGGCAGAAGCAGTGCAGCAGCCATCCTAAAATTGACATACCTGACAGAAGTGTTCACTTCTGAGGGGGTAGAGACCTTAGCCATGCAACTCCTCTGACAGGCAGGTAACAACGAGGATAGAGTGGGCACCTCAAAATACTGGGCTCTTCACAAGTGTGAGCTGGAGGCCTTGATAGAGGAAACATTTACCAGGAGGTAGAGCAGCCACCCCCAGAACAGCAGCAACAGGAGGAAGGGATTGGGTGCTCTTTCCCTGAAGAACTCCAGGACTTTTCCTCTGCTCAAAGCGTGCTGTAGAAGGTAAGGTGACCTTGGAAGAAGGGGACTCACAGCAGCGCAGTGTGTAGCGCTTAGTGAAAACACTATCTTTGCTGACAGGAAAGCTTCTTCCATCAGCGTCGGCACTTCGCCACCCCCAGAAGCGGTAGCTATATTGATGGGAGAAGCCCTCCAGCTGATATAGCTATGTCTACACAGGGAGTTAGGTCGATCTGTCACTCGGGCAGGGATTTTCCACACCTCTGAACAATGCAGTTATACGGACATAAGTTTGTAGAATAGACCAGGGCAGATACTGCCTGTTTTAATTGGATGAGAAAAGTGAAGCCTAGCCTCTCCCAAGCTACAATGTTTTCAGTCACAGTATAATCCCTGACTGTTGTCTTGAGAGAATCAACAATATGCCTTCTCCATTTTAGAGGAACAGAAGTACCATATGATCAAGGTGATCAACCAAGGTAATAATGCATTGAACAGTGCATATGAAACAGTGTTTCAAGCAATCCACTGATTGAAATTTATCAAAATTTTAAAACTAGTAAATTCTTAAAAATTTAAGTTGTTTGCCAACAAGACAGGCAAGACTTCAAATTGTTTAGGGCTAGTTTGCACAGCCCTATTCCCTACCATGTTAAAACAAGATTAAAAAGTATAGAGTTCTTCAGCATATTATCTGGCAAAAGTAATATAAGAGGCACACTGTGAAAAAGAGCCAATTAATTCCCCAGCCTGACGTAGAAAAAATTATTTATTAATTCAGATGCTCTAGGATAAGTTTGTTCAACTCAAATGTTTTGCTTATTCAAATTGTGTTTAAAGTTAGATTTGAAGAATACATTTTCATTAACTGGAGGATGCTCTCTTTTGGTAGAGCAAGCTTCAGCATTAAAAATAAATGAATACAAAAATGCCCATTTGAGCTTTTCCTACACTTCACAGCCCCTTATCAAGTACACTGCCTGAACAAGTGCATGCTTCACAATTGTCATGTTTCACTGCATTTCACTTTGTTTCATTGTTTCTCTCTCCTTCCCTCCCCAACATAAAGCACTTCCCACCACAGTTCCATACATCAACCATGCTAACACATTACATTCAATAAAAGATTGAACTATGCATGGTTACAAATCCACAGAGCACAGATATAACAGTAGATAAATGCCACAAAACCCAGAGATGAAAGGAAGTGCTTTCCACTTATCCATTAAGTCAGTTCAATTTCACTTGTAACATTAAGGCAATATTTTTTAAGCCTTTGAGACACAGCAGTTATTATAGGGAACACTATATTTAGCAACTAGAAGTAAAAATATACTTTACTTTTCAGATAGACAAATCCATTAATGTTTTCTGCCACTTAAGAGTGCCAATCACTCTCCACAATTTTCCACACCCTACCCATTATTATAAGGGGAGCTGGTATCAACCCCTATACTTAGGTTGCCTAACATTTTCCCATTTCCCTTGCAGCCTTTTTTTTTGGGGAGGGGGAGGGAGGGAGGAACACTCATACCTCCATTGTTCACAGCAAGCTTTTCTTGCCCCTTTCTTTCACACCACCCAGATCCAGTACACATCTCCAGCACTGTATCCTATCCCTCTTGGAGACATTATGTGGGGAAGGAGGTCAAAGAGCCAGGCTGGGCCAGGCTCCCTTCAGCCACCCTCTTAATCTAGCACTGACAAAAGTAGCTCATCTGCTCCACCTCTAGGATAACTGAGGGCCTGACTCTTGAATTTTTAAATGTTTGGGACTGGCAATACTGGAAAGCAAACAAACTATTTGGCTTTATTCATGGCATCTTGTTTCCAAGAAGGGAGTTGGGAAGGAAGGAAGCATGAAGCTCAAGAGCATGAGGAGCCTTGTATTCTGTTTACTTATGGATGTTTTTCAGATTTTGGCAAGAATTGGTTCTGCTATACTTCCTCACGGCTGTATCCCACGGGGTGTACAAGCTTGGGGATATGGCTACTGTTTTTGAACAGTGTTTCAAAATTAGTGGGTCATGGCTCTGAGTCACAAAAGGCAACCAGGCAGGTCACAAGGCGTCGAAGAGATTATAATCTAAAACAAAGAAAATATTACACCCCCATATATCTTTCAAGGGTAAGCATTCTCTGCCAACTCCTCTCTAAACACATCCAAATTATATAGGCTTATTACAGATACTTTTTTTTGTTTTGCTCTTTGATAGCAAATGTAAGGGAGATGTGAAAGTTTACTTCATTTTAAGGTGTTGGCAACCTGAAAAGGTTGAGAAATGTTATCTTGGAATATCAATCCCAAGGTTCCAACTAAGCATTACACACTGAAGTGTTTTCAGGATTGTTCCCTTCCCAAATGAATATTGCTTACTAGAGGTGAAAAGTGAATCAGATAATCTGCAGCAGCCATTATGGATTTTACATTAAGAAGCTGTTGTGAAAGTCAATGACTCTTCTTCCTTACACGGAGATTCAATTCATGTTTTCAATGAAAATTATTTAAATAAATGCTTACAAATTATGTACTGGATACCCACATTATAAAATCTAAATTTGCCCTCCATATATATCATACCATAATAACTGAACTTACTCAGCTATTGTGCCTAAGTCATAGATGTTTTCATGCACGTATTTTTCAAGCCTCTCTTCTGGTCCCAGTAAGGGCCAATATAAGCACAGTTTTAAGTATATTAACTCATTGATTAATTAAGGACTAAAAGCTATCAATGTTATGACTCTGAAACCAAAAATCATTTTCTTCAGGAAATTATGGTCATTTACTGGTTTACTTTACTTAATTCTCATGAGGATCCACTACTGTGCCAGATTTATAGGTGCTCAGAGAGCTCCTTAACAGGCAGTAACCAAAAGCAAGACACTAGCATAGTGAATTAGGTACATCTTAATAGGTTTGTTAATGGGAATGAGAGGAAATTACAACAGCAAGTACTTAATATGAAATTTCATGTTTGTACATACTATTTAGTTGCTATTTTGAAGTTTATTTTTACATTTAATGCTGAAATGCGTCTTACCTGAAGACTTCTTTCTACCTTCCTCTGACCCACACAAGTGTGCTGGATCCAGATGTGCTCAATTTTTTTCCCCCACTGGGTAAAAAATCCTATAGCATAATTAATACTTTCTATGAATTTTAATTTTTTGCTCAAGCTGAGCGTGATGCTGTGTATAAGAAAGGTAACCACCTATATCACTGTTATCACTGTTACACAATTTCCATAAATCTTATACAAAGCATATCATGTAAGGTGTCAATGGAAAAGTTGGTCTATCAAATACGATTATGCTAGCTAAATCCAAGTATCATCTTTGTATCTGAAATTATGATATTGGCTATGTACTTGCATCTTACACGTGTTGTATTCCTGGGTAAACACCCCGCCCCCAATAGAATTTACATCAAAGCCAGACAGTTATTTTGATAGTCAATTAAGGACACTCAGCTCACAATGGGCCATTGAAGAAATTCATCCTTCCCAGTAAGCTTTCCTGTAGATGTCTCAGAAAGAATGTGGACAATGGCTGCCTCTGTGAGTCAAAGCATATAAGGGTATATGATATTCTCATGTGACCCTGGACTCATCTTGCGCCAATAATTTTCCATGCATCTGGGTTGTGGGCTTTATTTGAGACTGTAATATTCCATGCACATGGCCGAGGATATAAAAAGGCACTTGAGACATCTCCATTTAGTCTTCATTTCCTGCTTCATTTCTCTGGTCTGGATTACTAACAAAAAAGCTCTAAACAAGGACTGATGACCCCCAATCTGTTTGGGTGATTCCAGAGAGACTTTTGCAAGCTAGCAGTTTATTCCCACTGCTTCAAACCTGATTTAAGGACTTTGCAATCACTTGTATGTATATGATCTAGTAACCATTTATAATTCTTCTTTTCTTTTATTATTAAACCTATAGTTTTTAGGATTGGCATATGTGTGGGCATTGGGTAAGATCTGAGTTATATATTGACCTGGCTAGGTGGCTGGTCCCTTCAGATTAGAAGGACCCTATAACTGATGAAACTGGTTTTCAGTAACCGCTCATCAAAAATTCTAGTGTCTGGGTGGTGAGCCAAGGGCTGGAATGCCTAAGGAGACTGCATTTTGAGTTCTTGTTAACCAGTGTGATGATACAGATATGTTCACTACAAAACACCCTTTTAGCTTAATAAGCTAAATTGCCACTGTACACTGGCAGCAGAACATTAACACCAAGTTACATGTTCTTGCTGCTCTTGGACCAGCTGAGATTAGACATGTTGACCAAAATCATCTTGGCCTGCATACATGGGCGATTATGTTCAAAGAGCAGGTGTTGGAACACCTCATGTAAATAGAGAACCTCAAAGGAGGTCATATATTCTACCCTCTTCTACCCAAGGCATTACAATGGCAGTGGCAGTTGGTCAAGAGTGCACCAAGCATAATATGGGATGAAAAGAGGGAAAACTCAGTGTGCCGCTCCTGGCAAATTAGAGATTGCAAAAGACAAGACAACACAAAGTGCACATACCACATGAAACTGCTATCTGTTGGTTCTTCTACACTGCCAGATTTAAGCTACTAGGCCCTCAAACCATGCACATTTTAAAAAATGTATTAACGAAAAGTGTGCTTACAACTATAACTTTGAACATATGTCCATAATGATCACATCAATGTCCAAAATTGAGAATCTATCAGACTCTCTTTGGCTTTCTAGTTCTAAACTGTGCTTGTAGCATCCTGCATATCAGAACTTCGAATACTTACCTTAAAGCAGCTTAAGTGAGTCTTAGTGTAGTTCAGCTCTATCTACTGAACAAATCAGCTTTCTACTACTACTGCTGTTAGTGTTAGTTGACCATAATATCTTACGAGTGTTGCTCATACACCTCATCCACAAGTGCTGGGTCCTGACTTTCTCAAACAAAGCCTGTTAAAAGCCAGAAGACTTTGAATGTCATGCTAGTTTTCCCATGTAGGTTTTAAATCCTTTCCCTTTCACATGCTGGGGGGGGGGGGGGGGGGTGATTTCTGAAACCTGCAGGGTGTATAGAGTCACTTTTTAATTCAGGAAGTTGCATTAAGGTATGCTTTGCTGAAAGTAAGATTTAGCCACTGTGATGTAGTATCCACCCTACCCAGAAGTGGAAGGGGTTAAGGGAGGCCCCGGGGTCCTACCATATCCTATCCCCAGGAAGGAGCAGTGGAGGTGAGTCCTCCAAGCGGCACAGTGAGGCTCCATGGAGCGGTCAGTCAGTCAATTAGAGAAGGGCTGCAGGGAACAGCCAATCTGGGGCCAGCAGGCCCATTAAGAGAAGCTGCAGAGCAGAGCAGAGATGGTTGCTGCAGGGAGCCCAAGGAGTGAGGACTGTGTTCCTAATATGCTGCAGGAAGGTAGCACCTTGGACAGAAAAGCTGTTGGTAGGGACTGGGGGAGCAAGAGGGAGCTTCTGACTGGCTGTTGTGACTGGGTAGCTGAATGCCCGGAGGTAAGGGCAAAGAAGGTGTTGGGGCTGTGGGAAAGCAGCCCAGGGAATTGTAGCAGCATTGAAGGAACTTAAAGAGGCCCAGCAGGAGGCTGCCATCTACAGGGTCCCTGGTCTGGGACTCAGAGTAATGGGTGGGCCCCACTCATCACTGAGGAAGTGGCTGGACTATTGCACAGTGATACCTCCTGCATCTGGAATGGGGGAGAAACAGAGCGACCTAGCCGGAGGACTGAGTCATGAAGAGGACGCGGTGGTTCCTGAGGCTAAGAGAGGGGCTGCAGGTGGCAAGTCAGAGCAATGGTGTGCAAACTGCAGATGGTGGCGTCGGCTTTGATCTAAACCTCCAAAGTGATCAGGAGGCAGCGCCAGCCCAGCGGTGAGCGGTGCACCCCATGACAGGCATCTTCCAAAGCTAAGTGAATCAAATAGAACCTGCAGTTCTGATACTTCATGGAAGTTAACATTTTGGATCTCACTTTAAGACCACAATGAGTAAGAGTAATGGAATGATGCCCTAGTGTAGCACTCCCATAATTGGTAGGGGGATGGAGAACCGACGAAACAACATTTATGTGGGAAAGAATGTTTAACAATCCCCTATAACATTATACATCAAGATGACTGGTATCTGAAGTTTTCCAATCACTACCCATCCATAGGCGGTGGGTTATATTCTTTTGTGGTGCCCGAGCTCCAGCAATATTCAGGGCTGGGGGCCCAGCTCCAGCAATATTTGGAGCTGGGTCTCTCCCCCGGCCCTGCCTGGAGCGGGCCCCGGCCCCCGCGGGTCTCCCCCCCGCCCTGCCATGTCCCTGCCTGGAGCAGGTCCCAGCCTCCACCTGCCACCTCCCCCCGCGCGTCTCCCCACCGCGGGTCTCTTCCCCCCCCCCCCCCCCGTGTCCCTGCCCGAAAGAAAGCAGCACGCACCTCTCCTGTGCCTGCGTGTGCTGCCGATGTAGCACATTCCTACGCGGAGCCCTGCGCCCACCAGCAACTGCTGTCTGCTGCCCCAGGGTCCTAGTACTCCCCATCCATTAATGGCAAGGCAGGCTGCCCTTACCCTGCCCTTCTGCCCTAGCCCTGAGCCTCTTCAACGCCCCAAACCCCTCATCCCCAGCCAAAGCCCTCATCCCCCTGCACCCTATTCCTCTGCCCCAGCCCTGAGCCCCCTCCTGCATTGTGAACCCCTCATCCTCAGCCAGAGCTGTCATCCCCCCGCACCCTAATCCTCTGCCCCAGCCCTGAGCCCCCTCCTGCATCACGAACCCCTCATCCTCAGACCCACAGCCCTCACCCCTGCACCCCCTCCTATCCCCAAACTCCCTCTCAGAGCGAGCAACCCCTCCCCCTTCTCACACACCCCCTCCTGCCCTCAAACTCCCTCCCAAAGCCTGCACCCCCTCCCTTTGCACTGCCTCCCACCCCCAAACTCCATCTCAGAGCCTGCATCCCTCACCCCCTCCTGCACACCCACCCCCTGCCGCAGCCCGGAGCCTGCACCCAGCACCCAAACTCCATCCCAGAACCTGCACCCCTCCTGCACCCTAATCCCCAGCCCAGGACCTGCACCCCAGACCTCCAACCCCCCCCCAACTCCCCTCCCAGAGCCTTAGGCAGGTTGAGGGGGGCGGAGTTGGGGGGACGGGTTCTGGGCACCACCAAAATTTCTACAAACCTGCCACCCATGTACCTATCTAAAAGGAGTACTTGAGAATGAGATCTGAAGTCAGTCTTCCCAGCTAGTAGTAGTAGTAGTCATAGGGGAGGCAGCTAGAGCCTATGGGAAGAGTCATTTGAGAAGGAGACAACTACATAAGCTTTTTTTTTTTTTTTTTTTTTTTTTTTTTTAAACGGTGATTGGCAAAACAAAACAAAATACAGGCTAGTTTTGTCCTCCCAACCCACTTTTCCAAAGTAGGTTTTACCATCCCTAATAAAGAGCTATGATAATTAAAGAAATTCTCTTAACTAGGTCAGTAGGCAAATAAATGTGAAGGGGAAAGGAGGCTGAAAAGGTATGTGAATGGAAGGGCAGAGTGAGAGATGTGTTTTCTTTCCTGTAAGTTTATCTGATAGTCTGTCTTAACTTCTCTCAAAAACTGATGTGTCATGTCAAAGCTAAAACTCCAGTATTAAGAGTTACTCAAGGGCTGGTCTACATGACAAAGGTAGGTTGGCTTAACTACATCGCTCAGGACTGTGAACAATTTCACACCCTGTGCAATGTAGTTAAGCTGACCTAACCCCCAGTGTAGGGTAACCAGACAGCAAATGTGAAAAATTGGGATGGGGGGAGGGGGTAGGGGTAATAGGAGCCTATATGAGAAAGAGACCCAAAATCGGGACTGTCCCTATAAAATCGGGACATCTGGTCACCCTACCCCAGTGTAGACACCGACAAAGAATTCGTTTATCAACCCAGTTACCACCTCTCAGAGAGGTGGATTTACTACAGCGATGGACAAACCCCTTCTGTCACCGTATTAAGTGTCTGTACCACAGCGGCACAGCTACAGCTGTGCCACTGTAGCATTTCTAGTGTAGACATAGCCTTATTTTGGGAATAGGGCTCTTTAGTGTTCATGAATCTTAGAAGTGTAGGACTGGGAGGGACCTCAAGAGGACTTAATATTATCTAGACCATCCCTGACAGGTAAAGATTGTCTAACCCATTCTTAAAAACCTCCAATGATGGAGATTCCATAACCAGGGCCGGCTCTAGAGTTTTTGCCGCCCCAAGCAGCCCCCCCCCCCCCAAAAAGCCGCAATTGGCGGCAGCTCTACCGCCGGTTCATTCTACAGTGGCAATTTGGCGGCTGGTCCTTTGCTCTGAGAGGAAGTGATGGCCCCGCCGCCGAATTGCTGCCAAACGGCCCCCCCTCTTCATTGGCCGCCCCAGGCACCTGCTTGCTATGCTGGAGCTGGCCCTGTCCATAACCTCCCTAAGGTGGAAGAAATCTATTTCCATACTAAGCAGTAGGAAGGCTAAAGACACATGTTGACAATTCTATATTGTGAGAACCTATTAAAGTTTGCCATTTTATATCAAATTTCATGCAAAAGATGAAAAAGGAAATTTGAAGTTAAAATTTCTGGCATTTATTGGCCAAGATTGCACAGACCTTACATTCAATTCAAAGGCATCTTTCGGTCTACCACATCTGATCAATTTCAAAATTTCAGGGAAAATTCTAGGCTTCAATGGTTAGAGCCATATTAATTATGGAGAAAATCAGAACAAAAAGGGGGAAAATGGGGGACACAGAGCCCCTCCCATCTAATTAACACAGCCACAGCATCAAGCTCCTTTGCAATTGTCTATAGATCAAACTGGTTGATGCACCCATTAACATCTTTGAGCATAACAATATTCCTGCTCATCCTCTCAGATGACACCCCAGATGACACTCCCAGATAGAAAGAGGTATGGGGGCATGCATTGCTGAAGACAAAATGCGGAATGGTGGCATGCACACAGGCCTTGGCATGGGGAGAATAGGGCATCCTGATATGGAGGCCCCCAGAGCCTCTAGCATGAGGGAAAGGGTGGGGAAGTTTCAGGAAGTCTCTGAAAGAGGGGGACAGGAAGATGGCACACAGGGAGCTTAAGGACTGCATGGAACCCATGATGTGTGCAGTAAGCTTGGCAGACAAACTATGAAGTGTGCAACCCCAGTGTACTCTATTGCACCTTTGACTCTGCAGCACCTAGCTGATGAAGTTGTGTGAAGAGTACCCTAAAGGCAGGTCCACTTAACACTGCACCCAGGCAGCTGTGCTGCTGAAGTGCTTTAGTGAAGATGTTCCAAGAGCACTCTCCTGTCGGCTTAGTTAATCCACCTACTGCCAACATAGCACTGTCTACTGGCAGTTAGGTCGGTATAAAACAATGTCGCTCATGGGTGGGGATTATTCATTATTAAGCCCTGATCTACACTACAGAATTAATTCAGTATAACTAATAAAAGTAAAGGGCAGCAAAGAAAGCACTTGCTCAATTGTGTATAACACTGAAGACACACTGTTGCAGAAAGCTTAATTACATTTTTTAAAACTAAGTTAGATATAAGCAGTTGTGACAGATGGGGAAGCCATTTCCTGACAGTTAATGGTTGGCGAGAGTAAAGGGCCCAAGGAAAGCTAAGCTCTTAACTCGGTTGGTAGCTGCCAACAAATGCCTATCCTATCAGTCACTACTGGAAAATAAGGCTTCAATTAATGCTGTTGCTGCAAATAAGGAGAGCTATACACAGTGTTAACTTTGACAGACTATTTACAACTTTTGGGTCCTATTTTCACATTACTTTCCAACTTTTCAATAATGATGATGCTGTATCTGAAACAGACACACAGAGGTGATTTGTGTTTTCAGAATGCTACGGTCGTAGGTTATCACAATAAAAATGTGCTGATACTGTATAAGCATTAGCTTCATTTGCCTCAACTGCAGTTACATTTTCATTTCAAACAAATCTCTGAGCAAAACATCACTTTAAGATCAAGGCAAAACAAACTGACGTCACCGTTAAACACAGTTAAATGCAACTTCAAAGTTGGCAAAACTATCCCTTGCACATTACAGTTCATTTTCAATACTCTAGCTGTCCACGAAGATGAGTTCTCAAGCATTTAATCTCATGAGATTTATGGCATTTCCTTCTATTAATTTTACACTCATTTGCCCACAAGCCAGTAAGAGAAAATATAATAGATTTATATGGCACATTTTAGTTTTAATGGACTTTTGCTAGAAAGTGTCTTTAGAAACAATTTACAAATAATTTAGGTATCAAACAGGAATATGCATACTGTACGACATCCTCCCCTCTTTGGAAAGTGAACGTTTTGGTCATCAGATACATGCTTCCTCAGGAGGCCCTGCAGGCTTAGTCAGATCAGCGCCAGGAATTCAGTGAACCCGGGGTCATGCTGTCAAGACTCCAGAGTAATGCAGCGTTTAAGCATTTGAACAGAATTCAGCCAGGGAATTAATGACTTCTGTTACAATACCATGACATCTGTCTTTACAAAACAACTCTTGCCACATTTCCTCCCCTCCCCCCTAAAATTGGGAAAATAACTTCTTACCCAGCTCTCCTCTAAGGTTGAGGAATTCTTGAGATAGCTCTTTATGCTGTTTTAGTGCTTCGTCCCTCTGTAAAAAAAAAAAAAAAAAAAAAAAGAAGAAAAACACATTTGGTTACTAGTGTTTTGAATAGAGCACCTTCCAATAATTAACTCACATTATCTGTAGGAAAACAAAAGGCAAGAGGGAGAAGCCAAGAAATGAATCATTTAGGGTAACAGCTTTGCTGTTACAAACACACAGATGTTCCTTAGCTGTTATGGAAGTTATTCTTTAAACAGCCTCCCTAGTTTTCCCAAGTTAACAATCCAATTAAATCTTAGTTTGCAGCAATTAAATGATAGTATTTAGGATTTTTTCCCCCTCATGGGTGTAACTGTATATTGACCCACAGTGTTTCAACTAATACATGCATAGGACATATGATACATGCCTCTTTCAAACACAAACTTAAATATTTATGCTAAGATCTAGTCTGCATATGTACTTTGTGCTGAATGTAAACAAAGCTAAACTTTGCTAGAAGCTCAATCTTCTATGAAGGAAAGGTAAAGCTCACTTTTAAACTATCGCCATTTTTTCATTAATAGATTTTATACGTTCAATGACTGCTAAAATACTCAGATTTAACTTCTAGCTTTAAAAAACAGATTAGAATAGAAAGAATATATATAAAAATATAGAAAATAGTCTTGGCATTCAGGAAGACTAACTAGAGCTTTTTAAAGCAAGAATCAGCTTGTTATTCAACTTAAAAGCCAGGGGGGGGAAAAAAAAACTACCTCTTTTGCCCCTTATATTCTGCCCACAACTGAAAGACCGCCAAAAACCCTGAAACTAGCTGCTGCATAGAACAGAGTCTAAGAATCAGATTCAAGAAGGACAACCCACAGCATACATAGCATAACTACATTAAAGGTATTTCACAGCTCAATGTTCACTTCATGAACAGAATCCTCCAGACGCAACCACTGCTGTGGAGAGCATAATGTTGCAGAGATCATAAGATTCAAGCTTTCCAGTCAGGAATTGCTTGCTGCTGGAGCCATGTCACCTTCCCTGCAGTCAGCCACTGCTGAAATTCCCTGACATTCTTCCAGGAAAGCACTATAAAACAAATACTAATTACCCTTGTTGCAGCACATTGAGAATAGAGGCACATTTTGCTGCTAGTGCAGCCCATTTTCCAGCTTCTGTCTCTCCACTTTCCCCCCTGCACAGGTAACAGGGTATACAGGTGGTACTGGCAACACCACAAACCAAACTGGTCTAGCTAGATATAAGACACTACTAGGAAGGGCTCCATTGGACCTTGCTTCAGCCTTACTTCAAGCTTTGCAGGTTACCGTACTTCTTGTACTGCTCTCTCCCACCAGAGGCAGATATTGCAGCTTCTGCACTTGGCACAAGCAGCCAGTGATTACTTAAAGCCACAGCCCTTCATTTATGAAAAATGAGAAGCAGACATTAGACTGATCGATTGCCACTTACTCAAATATCAGCTGGTACAGTAAAGGAAAATCTGACCTTCTCCATGGATAATGGGGTGTATTTTTAGCTTTCTGAACTAGATATACCAGGCTTTCACTTAAATTTGTATGCACAAAAATAATTGACCTGAGACCTGGATAGAGAAACAAAATTATGCACCAGTGAGAATGCAATGTAAACACTAAGTTTAACATGATGAGTACCCAAACTTGCATTTCTAATGAACCCATCACTTGCAAAAAGCCTCACTGTGAACATTGTCTCCTTTGCTCTCACCTGTACTATATTAGAAACATAATACAGTTGTACAAAACTATTCAGATTTTTTTTTTTTTTTGAGTAGCAACTACACAAACATCTATGGTAGTTAAATTCAAACATTAACACTGCCATGCTTAGAGCCAAGGGGTGGAGTAGTGCTCACAGAAAACCCCACCTTTAGAATACATTTATTTCTCCCCTATTTAGTCCTACTGCAAATTAGTTTAGGACTCTTGATAAGAAACCCACTTATCAGATTACTTAATTAGAGGCGAATAAAGGAGGTGGCAAATATTCCTTCCAAATCTCAATTCCTTCATTCACTGAAGAGTAAGTGAAACTATGAGACACTGCTCCTAAAGACAATTAAAGCCCAAATGAGTTAGATGTAGCCATTCGTTTAGCATTAACTGCAACATTTCAGCCATCTCCTAGTTTGATATCACAGCTGTAATGCCTAGTTTGTTCGTGAGTAAAGAGTGAGTGTTTTTCCAAAAATTGTCAACTCATACAGTGTAACATTTGGACTTTTCAATCAAGTCCTTCACTGACTATGCTTCATATAAAGACCTACCTACACATTCTCTTCAGATTCATTTGCCTATATTATAACAATTTAATAAAAAAAAAAATAGCATATGAAGGTTAGAAGTTGCCTTAAAACACATTCTCTTTTGATACAAATGGAAAATAAAGTGAGGTTATTACATTGAGCCTAGAGGGAGAGGGTAAAAGTGTTGCTGAAGAAGTCTGCTCCTGTCTAGTTTAAATCAAGTGAAGGACACCTATACATGATCCTGAACTATAGGGCTGGCCTTAAATTTAGAGAGATTATGTACCGAGCAGACTGGCACAGCATATGTATATTCATATGACCTATCTTAAAGGCAAAAAAGGTGCAACGCTGTCATTTTAGCTCAATCAAGTTAGCTTAACTCAATTAATTGAAGACTCCTCTTAATGCCGATTAAGACTCATGCTAACATATTCAAAGGCTTGTTAGATGACTGTTGTAGCCTCCTATTAATAAGCATTAGGAAGGGTTTTCTAACTTGATTGAACACTTTCTCCCAATCAAGACTAAACCACAGCCATAAGTTGCTCTTTAGGGTATTAGAATTTCATACTTGTTCAAGGGAATTTACCAGGATGCAGTTTTTCTCAGGAAAAGAGTGTGAGGAAAGGATGAGTCATAGCACTGTAACATCAGTGCCCACTACAGATCTGACAATGAAATAGTGAATACTGCAGAGTTTTTATTATCTAAATAGATTTCACTGTAGTGCTGTGTACATAGTTAAGTACTATTTACTATCATTTGTTGAACTATGCAAACTAAGACTTAGTCTACCTTGTATTTTGTTTTCCCTTTTCTGTTTCATTATCTTGACGCAGTTTTCCATAGCCACCTTCAGGATCCTTGTTCTCTACTAAATTAAATTTATACTTGCATATATTTGTTCTGTGGTTTGTTTTATCTTTCAGTGTTTGTTTTTCCTCCTCCCTGCCTCCAATGTTACAAATTTCTCATTTGTAAAACTTCACTCCAATTCTTAGTTAACCCTCTTTAACCCTACTTGTGTTACTACCCAATTCTTCTTTCCGGCTACTTTCTCCACCAATGTTTTTCCTTTTTACCTCCATAGGTCTCCAAGCTCTCTCGGTCCTTTTCTTGGTGTTACTTCCCTTTCTTCTCCCTTTACTGGTGCTATTTGACTCCTCATCTCCAACCTGGCAGTTTTTTCTTTCCCCAGCTTCCCAAAGAGACTGAGGGCAGATCTACACTTAAAATGCTGCATTGGTACATCTGCACTGATGCAGCTGTGCTGCGTTAGCACTTTAATGAAGATGCTCTAAACTGAGGGAGAGCGCTCTCCAATCAGCATATTAATCCATCTGCCCAAAAGACGGTAGTTATGTCAGCGGGAGAAGCTCCCGCCAACATAGCGCTGTCTACTCCGGGGGCTAGGTTGGTATAACCGTGTTGTTCAGGGGAGTGGATTTTTCACACTCAAGCAACATAGTTATACCAATATAGGTCTATAGTGTAGACCAGACCTGAGTCCAGCCAGCTCTGAATATTTCTAAGCAATGCTTTGCACCCTTTGCCTTTACATTATGTAAGATTATGTCTACACTGCAGAGCTGTGCTGGCATAGCCTCCTAGTGGTAGACGCAGCATACACCAACAGGAGTTTTTCCTGTTTGGTGTAGGACCACCACCTCTCTGAGGCCTGGTCTACACTTCGGGTTGCCAACTCTGACTGACGCTATTCTGGGAGATTTTTTTTCCTTCCAACATTATGTAATGTCCTTTTTTAAAATATCCTAGTAAAATCTCCCGGATTGCTTTCAGTAGTCATCGGGAGAATGATGCCAATTCCCAGAGACTCCAGGCCAATCCTGGAGGGTTGGCAACCCTCTCTACACTAGGAAATTAGGTTGGTACAAATGTGTCACTCAGTGGTGTGAAAAATCCACACCCCTGAGTGATGTAGTTAAACCAACCTAACCCTGGGGGTAGCCAGTGCTAGGTTAACAGGAGAATTTCCCTGTCAACCTAGCTACCACCTCTCAGGGAGGTAGAGTACCTATGCCAAAGGGAGAACCCCTCCAGTTGGTGTAGGTAGTGTCTTCACTAAAGTGCTCCAGTGATGCAGCTGCACCACCATAGTGGTTTATATGTAGACATACCCTAAATGATGTTTGCTGACAGAAGAGTGCTCTTGTTGGCATAGCTAAGCTACTCGACACTTAACATTTTTACTGGCATAGTTATGTCAGCCAGGGATAGGATTTTTTCACACCAACATAGCTATGCCAATATAAATTTTAAGTATAGACAAGGCCTGGGAATCAGCATTGGTCACAGGGAGAAGCAATTCCTGGATGGTTAGAGGCAGGAAACTCGTGAGACCTGTGTGCCATCTGAAAGGTGAGCAGAGCCTAAGTATGCTTCTGTCAGCAATGCCACAGGGCAAAGCAGCCAGTCAGCCAAGACTCTGTCTTCCCTCCAAGTTCCATGGGACTGACTGATGGCGCTGAATGAAAGGGAGAGTGAGCACTTCTAGGTCAGCCATATGGGTAAGCAGCATTCTCCCTTGCTAACAGTTTTTCGGGGCAGACTAGCCAAGGCCTGCTCACCTCCTAGAATATCAGGTCTCCACAAAGGGCATTCTGTGTACCCATACTGAACTTCCAGGGCCCTAATCTGCCCAGCGTATGCCTGCTCTGGTTATATACGTTAGATTTTCAAAAGCACCTAATTGAGCTAGGCACCTAATTCCCATTGATTTTGAGTGGAAGTTGGGCACATAATCTGCTTGGGTACAAATCCACCCTGTACTGTCCACTTGCTAAAAGCCAGCACTGGGTTTATCATTCAAACTGCCTAGCATAATGGTAAATTTGGGCTTTACCAGTTACGAACACATCCAAATTCAAGTAGCCTGTTTAAAATTCACAGCTGCCAACATTAGCTGAATTGTTGCATGTCAGTTACACTGAAGACAAATAATTAGATTTTCCCATAGACAGATTTATGGAAAATGAAAATTTTAAGAGCACAAAGGCAGAAAATTAAGTAGTACTACAGCCATGGTTGTTGAACTCTACCAAAGCCTCTTCATACATTTATCATCACTAGACCCACTGTAAAATAGAATTTTTTTAAAAAGTCTATATATAAACTGAAAACAACAGACATAGGCATTTAAAGACAATTTAAGTTACATAATTGTCAAAGAGTTTTTCTGATTCTTTAAAGAATTTCCTTGTTAGTTACAAAACCTTCAAGGAAAACAAAGACACTAAACATTTGTTTCCAGATGTAGAAAAATCAGGGATCCTTCTAGTTTCTTTCCAGGCTTTTGTAAAATCTGAATGCAATACTTAAAATGCAAGCTTCTTAGGTAGATACATTAAACAGTAACTAGGCTTACCACCTCTGTCATATAGCTTAGTATTAAATGTAATAGCTAGGTGCTGAGGGAACTGTAGTCCTAAACATATGTGGAGTTCTACAAAATAAAACCAAACTTGCAAGACTTGAAACTGAAATATGATAATACACTAAAGAATATGAAGATGTGAAGTTTGAGTGGTCCAATCAAAACTATCATAGGCATTTCATTTCAAGTTTTATGCAGTATGACATTGTAGTACTTCAGGGTAGAGCGTCAAAGTAGAAATAAATACATGCTTTGCAAGATTTTAATTTAAAATATGACTAGAAATTAATGCAGCAGCTTTAAAAGTCATCTACAAAGAGAAATTAGTTTAGATTTGTTCATTTTTCCAGCTGTTTGGTATTAATTAAAGATCTATGTTTAAGCAAGGATCATCCCACTCAAACTTCATGGAACACTCAAGAAGTAGTCATTCTAAATTTGTGACATCAGTTATTTCAATGGCAACAGGTAGGTTGCAAGCACAATTATGACCTCATTGCCAGATCAAGTAGGAAGGCTGGATAACTAGTGTCTGCCCTTTTTTCAAATTGATCTGTTTTAATGGCACAAAAATACATAGACATTTTGTCCAAGTCAACCTTTTTCTTATAATTTTGAGGGTTATGTGGGGCTGGGAAGGGATTAGGGACAATACCAGAGTAAATCCTAGTCCCAACTATAGAATGAACAAAGTTTATATAGTTTTATACCTAGTGTGTCTTACAGCTTTTGAAACTGAAGTGTAAATCCTGTTTTACTTTGTGGCATTCCTTGATGTGTGTAGAACTGTAATTCCCTCAACAACTAGCTATTACAGTTAAAGACTAGGAGTACTTGTGGCACCTTAGAGACTAACAAATTTATTTGAGCATAAGCTTTCGTGGGCTACAGCCCACTTCTTCGGATGCCCACAAAAGCTTATGCTCAAATAAATTTGTTAGTCTCTAAGGTGCCACAAGTACTCCTGTTCTTTTTGTGGATACAGACTAACATGGCTGCTACTCTGAAACCTGTCAGTTAAAGACTGTGTGACAGAGGTGGTAAATCTGGCTCTAGTTAGGCATACCTGCCCAATAAGCTATCACTGCAAGTCTGGTACTAGTTACAAGTGCCATGTAGTATAAACTCTAAAACTTTATTTCCTCCTCTGGAAACAAAATCCTTTGAAATTGTATTTAAAACAGCAAATGGAAAGTTTCCAAGAATCAGCAATGGAAAAGTTACATTTATATATTGAAATGTCTGGGGTTTTTTAATACTCATTTTATGTACACGTGCGGTGCAGATATCCACGTGATAAACTGCATTTTACATGCACCTTTGACCACCTCACCCACACTCTGCTCACAAATTCATCTCCACTGGGACTGCCTGTAACATTCCAAACATCTGAGCAGCTTCAGACAGCTGCCATTTAAAAAAAACAGCTGCCCACACCAGGAAGAGAGGTTTTCCATCCATGAAAAAGATGGAGTTTTCCAAATTTCTCTCATAATCACACTAGTCTGAGGCCCATGCTTATAACAGTCTGTACTGCCTGTGACCCAGGAACTTCTTGGTCCCAACTGGCAAAGGGCACCAGGGGTGTACAGGGTTTTATAGGGATCTCCTGAGTCAGATATATGTATCATAGTTCACTAAAAGGTGATGAGCGAGGTCTCTACCAAGAGCTGTAGCCCGCTGGGTATCATGATCATTGCTAAATGTTTGTAAGGATAATATTTAAGAAGTTATGCCTAAATTATGTTCATTAAGGCCTTAAAAGGTAAGGCAGGTCACCAGGAGTGACATGTCTCAGATATGTTCCTTTCAGCCATGAAGTAACAGATGCTTATCTGCCTGTCTGGTCATATGGACATTGTATGCCTCTCAATGTATGCCTATTTGCATACTGAGCCACAGGCAGGAAAAAAAATAGACTGGAAAATCTAGGGGAGAGGAAATTTACAGGACAAAACAGCAGGGGGTGGCCTGTTCCTGACTAAGGACAAAGGATTCTTAGGGGATATCTAGGGGTACAAGGAAGCACAAAGGATCCCTCACCAAAGAGGCAAGCTAACAGCATGTTTGTCTTATGAAAGGAGGTTAACAGCCAGCCTGGCTATAAAACACTGCAAGGATTTTGGGTAATATTTCACAATACACAAGTATCTTGTTAATAAAGCCTAGGTTGTAGCATGTGTGTTATGAATGTGTACACCACCACCCCCATTTGTTTTCAACACTTCTACTTGCTATTATTTGAATCTCTGTGGGTGGTTAAATAAACACACTTAGTTTCAGATCTAAGTGTTGTGTGCTAAATGGAGCAATGATCTGAAGTGAAACAGGTAAGCTGGGGGGTACTGTTTCTTTGGAAGCAGTGAAACTGTGAATACTGAGAGCATCCAGTGGAACAGGGAGATGCTCAGAGGGCTTGAGCTGTTCCTGATGCTAACCAGTACAGAGACAGCAGGGCCTGCAAGGCCTAGAGGGGAATGCTTGTGTTGTCTGTGGCTGCTGGAGTTAGGGGGCTGATGCCCGGCACGCACAGACAAGATTTCCTAACGCTAAGGTTAGGTGGTAATGAGGTGGCTCAAAACACTGGGTACCTCTGGGAAGCATGTCAATGTTACAGGTTTACATAGGAGCCTCAGACCACGTGAAAGGGAAGATACCAATATTCCAATGGAAACTCTTCTAGCCGTAGAAGGTCCTTTTGAAGTCAAGAGAATATACGTAAAGAAAAGCTGGCTGGAGGTCATATTTAGAAGTTTCTAAAGTTAAGAGTTTGCTCTTGGAAGCCTGCACAGATAGCCTCATGGTACTGAGGGATCCTACCTTGAAAAGCAGACATGAAAAAACAGTACCAATAAAACGGTTAAAATTCTAAATATTTCTAATATACTTATATAAAACATGATGTGAATACATGGAGTAGTATAAGGGTTTTATTGACACTTGTTTGGGATGATCTGTATAACTGCTTCCCCACGCTGAAGCAACAAGGCCATCTCAAATAGGCACCAATATTTTATACTAATGTGGTCCATATTAATGTTGTATGAAATGAAATACACAATATATATATTTCATTCTGTAGTTTCAAGATGCTGGTTGCATCTTGCTAGAAACAGGCATCGCAATATTTATATACAGCTGTATTTATCCAATTAAATACTCTTCCTAAAAAGGGTATTAACTGTATGATTAACAAATCAGGTCTTCAGACTTCCCCTGTCGTCTCTCAGGGGATTTCAATTTTTTTTCTTCAGTACTCAATGCTCATAATATCCTGACCATTAAATGTAAACAAAGTTAACTACAAAAACAGAAGTGGCTAGAAGGGCATAAACATCAATATACCAGGACCTTTCAACAGCTGTAGCTTTTATCTATCACTTCTTGCTATATTACACCTAATTTGGAATGTAAAATCCTTAGGGTATGATTTACCAGTTTATTTTTAAGTATCATACACACCTACATTACTCCATAAATAGCACTGAGTAGCAGTTCCCAAATTATGGTCCATGATCTCTGGTGGGCCACAGAGCACTTGCTGGTTACATGGTGTTAAAATATTATCTTCCCTTCTTTTCTGCTGCTAAACTGCATTTGAAGACATCTAAAAACACATTAAGTTCTTCCCCAATGTAAGCAATGGCTGTAGTCGCCACAGGGATGTTTTTCAATGTGGATGGGATATGAAGTGGTCTCTGCAAATCAAAGATGGGTAAGTCACAAGATACTATTATGATGTAGTCAGCCTATGATGAAATTTGATGAGCCTTGGCCTGTGGGATAAAGGTAACTGTCATACACAGACGGCATGGTCCAGAGGAGAAGATATTAGTCTATAAGGCAAGAGAAGTGGGTATTTATTGCTAATTTGTGTGAGCAAGTCTGTCCACCCTTTTCTGATTTAGTTTCCCTATCGGCACAAAATGGATGTTCTTTGAGATACGGTGTCCATATACAGAGTCCACAGTTGCTAAGTGCTCATCCGGTGTGCACCCATCAGAATGTTCTAGTCAGCAGTATTCCTCAGGGCAGCATATGACCCCCCCCCCTTCCTTATGGGAGGGTATAAGGGGCAGAGCCACCCTGCCGCACGCAGTTCCTTCACCACCACAAAAGCTCATGATGTTTAGACTCAGAAGCAGCAAGGATGGCATGTGGGATGTGGAATATGTATATGGACTAAACATCTCGAAGAACATTCACTACTGTACAGGTAGCTAACCTCATTCTTCAAGTGCTAGTCAGTGTGCATATTCCACAGCTGGTGACTCCCCAGCTGTGACCCTCACTCGTGGCAGGGGTATTGGGAGTCTCTGTAAATATAGATTGTAGTACTAATCTCCCAAAACCTGCAGCATCCCTGGCTGCTTGCATCACTGTGTAGTGCTTAGAAAATGCATATACTTGACAGCCACGTTTCCACTTTGCAAGCATCTTGGATAGTCAGTCTTGCTAGGGAGACCACAGAGCTGGACTGTCCTCTAGTGGACTGGGCCCAAATCTTGTTGGATGTTTACCTGCCTGCTAGCTGATAGTATGTTCTGATGCACTGGGCAATCCAGTTTGATATTCTCTGTGCAGGGTGAACAGGAATAGCAGACGGGAGTTTTCTGCAAGGGAGTTCTCCAGGTGAAGGAGGAGAGACTACATGACCTGTGGGGTGAGTTTGTTGGATGCTTGCTTGCATTCAGTTTAGTGTGGTCTGCTTTGGAAGCTGTGTACTGCGCCAAGTGACCTGCATGGCTAGGCTGAAAGCTTACTGACGAGGTTCTAGCCTGTTATCATTTGATCCTTAATCCCTTTAGGATCGCTTGACAAGCAGGGCAGGGCTGCCCGGGGGGGGGGGGGAGGGGGCAAATGGGGCAATTTGCCCCAGGCCCCGCAGGGGCCCCCACGAGAGTTTTTCAGGGCCCCTGAAGCAGGGTCCTTCAGTCGCTCCGGGGGCCCTGGAAAACTCTCGTGGGGCCCGGGCCCCCGGAGCTTCTTCCGCTCTGGGTCTTCGGCGGCGGGGGGTCCTTCTGCTCTGGGAAACCCCAGGCCCCCTGAATCCTCTGGGCAGCCCTGAAGCAGGGCGGGGCTAACTGAGGGAGAAAGCTGCCTCTTTAAACCCTCTTAAGCAACCAGAGGAGCTAGCAAATGGGATTTTTTGTGAGGGGGTTGAGAGGCACAGATACACCTAACATACACACACTGAACTTAGGTTAATCGCCCCCCAAAACCAAAAAACCAATAAAACAGCCTGCAAAATAAAAATGCCAGCAGAAGTCCAGCAGAAGAATGGGGACTATCCAGTTTATTGCACTGAATGCTGCATGTATAATTGCCTTCCTTGTGGGCAGGGGGCATGTGTGCATATCATAAAAGCAATACATGGACCTCAGAGACCAAGTACCAAGTCTCTCAGGGAGACAGAAGTACATAAAGGAGACTTTCAGGAACACAGTTGGGGATTGGTCCTGCTTTGAGCAGGGGGTTGGACCAGATGATCTCCTGAAGTCCCTTCCAACCCTGATATTCTATGATTCCACCCTCAGTCTGACAGCCTCTGTGTTGTTGAGGAGGATGAAAGTTCCTGGAAAAGATCATCAAACTGGAGCAGATGTAAATGATCCCAAAGCTGGGACCTCCTTCCAGATGATGTCATGGTATTCTCTCACACCAAGGATACCCCTCTCCAGGGAAGGGGACCCCAGTTATTAGGAAGAGACAGACAATAGTAATGCAGGGATTCGATTATTAGAAATATAGGTAGTTGGGTTTGTGATAACTGGGAGAACTGCATGGTGAATTGCCTGCTGGGTGCAAAGGTTGTGGACCTCTTGGGACACCTAGATAAAAATAGTATCCGGGGGTAGCCATGTTAGTCTGTGTCCACAAAAACAACGAGGAGTCCAGTGGCACCTTAAAGACTAACAGATTTATTTGGGCATAAGCTTTCGTTGGTAAAAAACCCACTTCAGATGCAACCAGATTGCTAGCATGTAAAATTAAAAAGGTCAGAAGAGTTTATAAAATAAGGGCTGGGGGAAAGCTGACAGGTGGAGAGGAGCACACAGCTCAGACAGACATTCCTTAGGGATGGATTTATTAAAGGGGTTTCTGTATATCCTAGTAAAGAGCAGAGGATAGAAGTTGATGAAGTACAGGTAGGAACTGAAGAGAAACAGTCAAAAAAAAGAAAAGAAAAAAAAGTCTCATTCAATTAAAGCACTTCAAAGCAGGCAACTACACATTGACAAATTTTATAAACATTTGTATACAAATTCAAGGAGTTTTTCATACTAATTCATACTAAGATAAGTGGACCTGAGTGCCTGGTATTAACAGAGGATATGGATACAATAGGCATCACAGAAACTTGGTGGAATAAAAGACAAGACACAGGTACAAAACGTATAGGAATGTACAATGTATACCAGGTACAAAACGTATAGGAATGACAGAAGTAGGTCACGCTGGTGGGGACATGACACTATATGTCAAAGCAAGCATAGGGTCAAATACAGTAAAAATCTGAAATGAATCAAACTACTATAGAGCCTCTATGGATAGAAATTCCATGCTTGAATAATAAGAATATAGCAGTAGGGATATACTACTGACCAAGATGGTGATAGTGATTGTGAAATGATCAGGGAGATTAGAGAGACCACAAAAAAATAATGGGGGATTTCATCTACACCCAAATGTCACCGCAGGATGGGCTGCAGAGATAAACACTATTATTGACTGCTTCTTGGAACAGCTAGTCCTGGAACCCACACGGGGAGAGGCAATTCTGATTTAGTCCTAAGCGGAGCACAGGGTCTGGTCCAGGAAGTGAATATAGCTGAACCACTCAGTAATAGCAACCATAATGTAATTAAATTTAATATCCTTCTAGGGGAGAAAATTCCAAAGAAACCCACCACAGTAGCATTTAACTTCATTTTTGTGTTGTTCCCCTTTTTGAAGAGGCTAATTAAATGGAAACTAAAAGGAACAGTCACAACAGGGAAATGCTGGCAAGCTGCATGGAAACTTATTAAAAACACCATAATAGAGGCTCAAACTAAA
Organism: Emys orbicularis; assembly: GCF_028017835.1. Lineage (NCBI taxonomy): Eukaryota > Metazoa > Chordata > Testudines > Emydidae > Emys > Emys orbicularis. The sequence continues at coordinate 88,003,251 of NC_088687.1, read as the reverse complement.
CATATAACCCAAATAAAAAAACAAACAAACAGTAAGAGTACCAAAAAATGCCACCGAGGTTAACTGAGTAAGAGAGGCAGTTAGAGACAAAAAGACATCCTTCAAAAGTTGCAAGTTATGTATTGAGGAAAATAGAAAGGAGGATAAAACTCTGTCAAGTCAAGTGTAAAAGCATAATTAGGCAGGCCAAAGAAGAATTTGAAGAGCAGCTAAGCAAAACATGCAAAAAATAAACAGCAAAAAAAAGGGTTTTTTTTTTGTTTTTTTTAAAGTACATCAGAAGCAAGAAGTCTGCTAAACAATCAGTGGGGCCACTGGACGATTGAAGTGCTAACGGAGCACTCAAGGAAGACAAGGCTGCTGCAGAGAAGCTAAATTAATTCTTTGCATCAGTCTTCACTGCAGAGGATGCAAGGGAGATTCCCACACCTGAACCATTCTTTTTAGGTGACAAATCTGAGGAACTGCCCTAGATTGAGGTGTCAATAGAGGCAGTTTTGGAACAAATTGATAAATCTAACAGTAATAAGTCAGCTTTATACCACAGGACTGGAGGACAGCTAATGTGACGCCATTTAAAAAAAAAAAAAAAGGTTTCGGAGGCAATCCTGACAATTACAGGTCGGCAAGCCTACCTTCAATACGAGGCAAATTGGGTAAAACTACAGGAAAGAACAGAATTATTAGACACACAGATGAACACAGTATGTTGGGGAAGAGTCAGCACGGCTTTTGTAAGGGAAATCATGCCTCATCAATCTATTAGAATGCTTTGAGGATTTCAACAAGTACATAGACAAGGGTGATCCAGTGGATATAGTGTACTTGGGCTTTCAGAAAGTCTTTAACAAGGTCCCTCACCAAAGGCTCTTAAGCAAAATAAGCAGCCATAGGATAAGGAAGGTCAGTCCTCTCATGGATTAGTAACTGGTTAAAAGATAGGAAACAAAGGATAAGACGAAAAATGGTCAGTTTTCACACTAGAAAGAGGTAAACAGCAGGATCCCTCCAGGATTTGTGCTGGGACCTGTGCTGTTCAACATGTTCATAATTTATCTGGAAAAGGGGGTAACAAGTGTGGCAGAAAAGTTGCAGATGATACTAAATTACTTAAGAGTTAATTTCAAACCAGACTGTGAAGCGTTACAAAGAGATCTCACAAAACTGGGTGACTGGGCAACAAAATGGCAGGTGAAATTCAGTGTTGATAAGTGCAAAATAATGCACACTGGAAAACAATCCCAATGATATGTCCAAAATGATGGGGTTTAAGTTGTCTGTTACCTGCCAAGAAAGATCTTAGCGTCATCATGGATAGTTCTCTGAAAACATCCACTCAATATGCAGTTGCAGGCAAAAAAGCTAACAATGTTAGGAATCACATAGATACAGAAAATAGATACAGAAAATAGAATACCACAATATAAATCCATGGTATGCCTTGAAAACTGCGTGCAGTACTCATCACCCCATCTCAAAAAAGATATTAGAATTGGAAATGGACAGAGGTGGTCAACAATAATTATTAGTGGTGTGGAACAGCTTCCATATAAGGAGAGGTTAAAAAGACTAGGACTGTTCAATTTAGAAAAGAGGACTAAGGGAACAACTGAGTTAGACTGCCACCACCATCAGGCATTTTGTTAATCTGTGGGGTGTTGAAGACAGACCAAAGGGCAAAACCCAGTGTCGGTAGTGATTGTCTAACAAACCGCAGGAGCAGTCCATGCACCAGGTGAATCACGATGGCTAAGTCATGTCCTTGATGTTGAGGGAAATGTACCAGTCTTTCTGGTCCAAGGAGGGAACAATGGATGCAAGAGAACCATCTTGAACTTGAGCTTCTTGACACTGTCGTCTGAGGTCCAGTATTGGTTGAACCCTACCCCCATTTTCTGGGGGATATGAAAGTAATGCAAATAGAAGCCCCCTCCCCTCTGTTGATGGGAAACAGCCTCAATAGCACCAAGAGTGAGAAAGCACTGCAGTACTTGTCCAAGCAGATTCTCATGGGAAGGGTCCCTGAATAGGGATGAGAATGGGGGATGGTTGAGAGAAGGGAAAGGTACCGAATGGTGTAACTTCTCTGGATCACCTCCAGCACCCAGTAGTCTTGGGGTGATACTGGACCAGGCCTGTTGGAAGTGTCAGAGGGCTCCTGAAAGGAGGGGAGGATAGTATGCTGTCCTCACATATCACATCAAACTTGCTGCATGGTCAGCACTAGTGCAGAATGGTAGATCCTATAGTGTGCTTCCTCCTTGAGGCCAGATGGCTCTGGCTGTCTGAAATAGGAGTATGGCTGTTGGTGCCACTGATCAGGCTGGAACCTAAAGTGGCTCCTTTTGGAGGTCAGGGCATACATTCCTAATGCTTGAGGGTGGCCCTAGAGTCTGAGGGACTTCATCACCTCATCTATTCTCTTGTGAAAGTGAGCAGCCTTCAAATGGCAAGTCTTCATTTGTTGTTTGCAGTTCTCCAGCGATACCTGCTGAAATCAGCCAGGAGGAGTGCCACATGGTGATTGCTGTTGTCTCATCTGTGGCATTCACGGCCAACTGTAGTGTGGTTCTAGCTACCCAACGCCCCTTCACAAGGATCATCTGGAATTCATCCCTGCAGTCCTGTCTAGCTTGTCAATCAACTGTTGCAACACACTTCACTTTATGTGATCATATTTTGCTAGGACAACCTGACAATTGAAGATCCTCATCTGGAGGGGCTGCAGTAGAGTATGCCCTTTTGGAGAGCAAGTCAAGGCATTTTGCCTCCTTGTCCTTGGGGGTTGACTTCTGGTGGCCTTAGTGAGTTCTCTCATTCGTTGCTGTCACCACCAGGGACCCCAGCACTGGGTGGGACCTGATACTGCCTATCTGCTCATTTTGACATGAGTGCCACAGATGCCAGAGTCTGTTAGAAGATCCTTGCAGGTTCCAAAACTCCCTCATTGATCAGGATCACGACATGCCTCAGCACTAATGAGTGTAAAATATCTAGGAGTTTGTGCAGCACGTCTCGTACCTCCTCTGTGAGCAGGCAGAGCATGAGCAGTGCTGGACTTCCTGCTGGAACCTGGCCTGGAGTGTTTGCTGCTGGAGCTCAAGCTCCTGCCTGCATGCTGAACTCTGGAAGAGCAGCTCAGTTTTAAAGGGCCACAACCTGCACTGCCTGCCCACTGACATTGCAGTGCCCCAGAGTGCCTCACTCATCACCCTTGCAGGCAGGGGGCTACACCAGCTGCCTATGCACACCCCCAGCTGGGCAGCCACTTCAAGGTAGGAGGTGAAGATGCTGAAGTTCACAGGCACAGCTGTGAGCCACCGCTCCGAGCAGTCCACCCTGAGGCGCATCCCATAACATCTTGTTCAGAGTTACGAACAACCTCCATTCCCAAGGGGTCCATATCTTGAAGGTTCTACTTTAGGTAGCTAAGCTGTAGTGAAGGTAAATCCAAGAAGAGTTGCTCTGACATATATCACAGTGGTAGAGAAGGAACTGGGTGTGACACAGTGACTCCACACTTATACCATTGCAATTGCACAAGGAAGGGAGGGGTACATTCACCACTGGATGTGCACTCACCAGGTGGGAAGTAAGTATATGGACTGGCACTTAAATACTAGCTTTTCCTTGCAAAGTATGGAGATGTGTGGGTAGAAAGTGTAAGAGTTAAATATAAAACCGTTAAAATATTGACAGAAGCACTTATCTTAAGGAGAAATGGGTTACAAATGTTTCCAAATCACTGATGACTCAGAAAAAAGAAATCTTGAATGCTTATGGATCAATGTCCTAACACAAAGCACAAGATGGGATGTAAGCTGGAGTCTGCTACAAGGGTGACTAGATAGCAAGAGTGAAAAATCGGGACGGGGGTAAATAGTGTCCTATATAAGACAAACCCACTAATATCAGGACATCTGGTCACCTATCTGCTACAAACCACCGAATCTCACTAGGGAACACGATGACTGCCTCTTTATGCAGCTAGATAGAAGGTGTAGGAAAAAAGCTGTGTAATCATGGGGTGAGGGGCGCCTTCAATTTGGGTGGCATATGCTGGAGGTCTCATGCTGCCAGTCTTAAAACATACCTGGAATTTCTAAACATTACAGGTGACAATTTCTTAACTCAAAAAAATCACAGCCTGTGATGGGGTGTCCACCCCACACAGAGCCCAGAAGGGTTAAGATGGTTAAGTGGGCCAAATTAACTGCCCAGGCTGAACCTGGAGAAGGAAACAGGGATTTAAGTAGAACAGGCTCAGCAGGGCAAGAAGAGGCGGGGCCTATAAAAGCCAGGAAATTGGCAACAGAAGGGGCTGCAAGGAAGGAGTGTTCAGTCACTCCCTAGGAGAATGGAGTGTGGCTTGGTGAGCCCTGAGAAGGGAGGCAGCCAGAGAGGTTGGCATAGCTCAGGGAAAAGCAGCGAGGTATGGAGTAGATCAAACCTTGGCTGATGAGAGGGCCCCTGAGTTAAGACCCAGTTTAGAGGATGGGCCCAGTCCACTACCAGCTGATGACGAAGTGGCACTGGTGGGGCAGTAAGCTTAGATATTTTTAAATCATTATATCCAGATAATATGCATTCAAGCATTTAAAAAAAGAGCTGGCTGAGGAGCTCACTGGAGCATTAATGTTGATTTTCAATAAGTTTTAGAGCACTGGGGAGGTTCCGGAAGACTGGAAGAAAGATTAATGTACCAATTTTTAGAGGGTAAACGGGCTGACCTGAGTAACTATAAACCTCTCAGCTCGACGTTGATCCCTGTCAAGATAATGGAGTTGCTGATATGGGACTCCAATAATAAAGAATTAAAGGAGAGTAATGTAATTATGCAAATCAGCATGTGTTTAGAGAAGACAAATGGTCAAACTAATGTAATTTTTTTTAACGAGATTACAAGTTTGGTTGATAAAGTTGATGTAATATACTTCGATTTCTTTAAGGTGTTTGACTTGGTACTGCACAACGTCTTAATTTTCATTCCAGTTTTCTAATCAATTTGGCACACATTAAATGCATTAAGAACTGGCTAATTTTAGGTCTCAAATATATCTGGGAACAGACAATCATTAAGTGGGATGTTTCCAGTGAGGTCCTACAAGGACTGGTTCTTGGCCCTGTGTGATTTAATACTTTTATCAATGACCTGGAAGAAAAAAGTCACTGAAAGTTTGCAGATTAAAAAAAGTTGGGGGGGAGTGGTAAATAATGAAGAGGACATGTCACTGATACAGAGCAGTGTGTTTTAAGACCGCTAAATGTAAATGTCTACATCTTGGAACAAAGAATGTAAGCCATACTTACAGGATTGAGGACTCTATCCTGGGAATCAGTGACTCTGAAAAATATTTGGGGGGTCATGGTGGATAATTAGCTGAACATGAGCGCCCAGGGAGATGCTGTGCCAAAATAGCTAATGCGATACAGGGAATCTCAAGTAGGAGTAAAGAGGTTATTTTACCTCTATATTTGGCACTGGTGAGACTGCTGTTGGAATATTGCACCCAGAGTTTAAGAAGGATGTTGATAAATTGAAGAGAGTTCAGAGAAGAGCCATAAGAATGATTAAAGGATTAGAAAACATGCTTGATAGTGATAGACTCAAAGAACTCAATGTATTTAGCTTAACGAGGAGAAAATTAAAGGGTGACTTGATTACAGTCTAAGTATCTATCTGAGGAACAAATATAATGGGCTCTTTAGCTTAGCAGAGAAAAGTATGGCATGATCCAATGGCTGGACTTGAAGCTAGACAAATTCAGATAGAAAATAAGGTCTATATTTTTAATGGTGAGGGCAATTAACCATTGGAACAATTTACCTAGGGTTGTGATGGATTCTCCATCACTGAATTTTTAAATCAATATTGGATTTTTCTACAAGATATGCTCTAGGAATTATTTTGGGGAAGTTCCGATTTCCTATATAACACAGACCATAGACTATACGATTACAATGGTCCCTTCTGGTCTTGAATCTATGAATTTGAGCAAAAAGTTAATTATTTCAATTGAGTGCATCAAATAGAATCTCATTAGTATAGCAAGTACTTAAGTGATTTTTACTGTTGTATAAATGGTGATCTTAATTTTACCATTAAAACGGAAAGCCTAACAAGTGAGTCTTGCTGTCTAATTGTCGTTCCCTACTCCTAAAAATCAAAGGGCAAAAGGCATATTAAACATTAGGAACTATCGGCAGGTATAATAAATTAAGGTTTTGTTTACTTGCAAATAGTTCTTACAATATAAGCATCCAAATCTGCCAGGAAAAGGTCACTTTAGCAGTTTGCTAGGTGTTATACTCAATTTGCAGAAGACTAGATTGCAACCATCCTATTTTTAACTGTAAGATGCAGCCTTAGATGGCAACAGTTCACAGCATGGAATGCACCATCTTGATCCAAGCAGAGGCTCATTTTATCAAGATGAAGCATCACAAATTGGGACCTGATTTTTCATGAGACTACACCTCTGATTCAGAGGTAAATTTGGCCACAGGCCACATTGTAGAACCCAGTGAATGACATTTTTCTATAATCTGCTCTTTGGTCACCCATTCTTGCACCATTAACTCTACCCTAGAAGATAACTATGGAGGTTTATGCATTGCTCCTCCAAAATCTGCATATGAGGATTACATATACTTTGATAGTTTGGGCCCAGTTTCTGCTTCCTTATACACCCAAGTAGTACCTACACAAATAGTCTTATTGCTTTCAACGGGGCTATATCTAGAGCAAGGATGGCAGAATTTGACCCCTTATCAATTTAAGTCTCAATATTTGGACAGACAAGATCAGTTTGGGTCCTAAAGGATTTACGAATAAAAGCAGATGCTTTGATTTGGAACAAAATACCAATTCTAAATGAAAGCGGTCTGAAAAGTTTGACTTGAAATATTAGTTATATCTCACCTTATCTAGGAGGCAAAGTGAGCTGGTGAAATCAGCTGATATTCTACTTTTACAAAGTGCTGTTCACAAAAGTCACCATGCATTCCAAACACAATAATAGCTATGAAGTGTTAACAGGGTGGAGTAGGAGGGCAACTTAGACTAAGAACACCATTGTGGTGAATCTCTAAAGAGCACAGAAGCAATGTTCTTTGATTCATGCTTTAAGAAAAGGAGTCAGTGACAGAGCCATCTTATCTACCCTACTTCAAATACACCTCTACCCCTATATAACACTGTCCTCAGGAGCCAAAAAAAATCTTACCGCGTTATAGGTGAAACCGCGTTATATCGAACTTACTTTGATCCACCGGAGCGCACAGCCCCACCCCCTGGAGCGCTGCTTTAACACGTTATATCCGAATTCGTGTTATATCGGGTCGCGTTATATCAGGATAGAGGTGTACAAAATTGAGGCAGCAAAGTTCACTACGGGAGCACTAAAATACTATTGGTGGTTTTGTTTCCAGAATCTTTTTTGGATTCACCACATTTCTTAGGGCACTAGAAAGCTTTTATCCTACAGCAAACAAACTTCTTACAAGACACTCAATATTTGTCTCAGCAGTGCCTTTCCTCTGACACAATCTTTTAAGTGTTTTCTAAGGGCGGTACTCATGACCTTCAGTTTCAGTTCATGTTTTTCCCCCCCATTTTTATAGAACACTTCTACTAGGGAATCAATTTTCATTTGCCTTTGGCTTATTAGTAAACACAAATTCCAGACTTCATGAATACTGTAGTCTGGGATTTAATTGTCTTCAGTATACATTCTCTGAAGTCTCTAATGGTTTAATGGCTTTATTTAATACAAGTTCTGAACCATCGGATGTTTATTCATTCCTTTGGTGACACTGAACTGAGTAGGTCTAGTCAGACAGGATTCTCAAGTGTAATTACAATTCAAAATAGGTCTGACTTAGCCCTGGTCTACGCTACAAACTTATGTCAGTATAGCTATGTCGCTCAGGGATGTGGAAAACCCAACTCCCAACCTAACTTTCGGTGTAGACAGCACTATATCCAGGGGAGGGATTCCCCATTAACATAGCTCTTCCACATCCCTGTCATGTAGAGTACCTATGCCAAGGGGAGAAACTCCCCCATTGGGGTAGGTAGTGTCTGCACACTAAGTGCTACATTGATGCAGCTGCAGTCCTGTAAGTGTAGACAAGCTCTTACGTGTATGAGATATTTCTTTCTCCTACTCCCCAACTTCAGGTGTAACCTGAATATGCCAGTGTTAAATTTCAGACAAGAGATGTAGCAGATTAATCACAGATGTATTAAAGACCCTATTCAGTACAATTTTTGCCTCTTGAAAGTGATGTAGAAAATGCTAGTTGGATGGTTTCTTATTTCATCCATTTTCTTATATTGGGGTTTACTTGCTGTACAGGTTTATTCTTCCCCCCATTTCATCATGAATCTGTATTTTGGTTTAAAGACACAGTTGACTCAAATTCATAGTTTCAGCAGGGATTTCTATACATTTCTTAGTATTTTTCCCCAAGATTTCTTTTCAACATGGAAGCAGTTTCATCTTGTTAGAGCAAATGAAATTCAGGCGATCTAGGTTCACAGTTACTGACTCATTGACTTTGGGCCAGTGACACTTTTGTGCCTCTGGTCTCCTGTGTAAACTGTGTTAACCACTTTTGTGAAGGTATCTGAAATTTAACCATAAAAAGCATTGTCAAGTGTGAAGTATTATGGTCAAAATGGTCCTGCTTGATAAGTGAAATAGACTTTATAGAATCAGGAGCGGCGCCAGGGTTTTTGCCACCCTAGGCGGCAGCGCTCCTCCTCAGAGCATTCAGCAGCGGGGGTCCTTCCGCTCCGCGTCTTCGGGGCGCTTCAGCGGCGGGTCCCGGAGCGAGTGAAGGACCCGCCGCCGAAGCGCCCCGAAGACACGGAGCAGAAGGACCCCTGCCGCCAAATTGCCGCTGAGGATGGCAAAATGCCGCCCCCTCCAAATCCTGCCGCCCTAGGCGACCACCTAGGGTTGCCTAGTGAAAGTGCCGTCCCTGTATAGAATCATCTAGGTGGCCCTGTGGGGAGAGGGGAAGAGGCCCCTTCTTTCACTATCTACTCCCTTTCACCTTGAGTTTATTAGTGTAGGGTCTGTTCATTTTCTTGACCACTATTTTGGCATTTTCACGTAGACAATCCAGGAAATGATCAGAAATCATGTGTGTTGAAAAAGTTCTTTAAGGCATATCTAGGGGTTCCGACTACTTGGATAACCAACACATTCTGCAGTAAAAGCACCTCTTCTCAGTACCTTTCACAGTGAACCCTGTACTAGAGCCCTTTTATTAGGCAGCCTTCTCTGCCTTGAGACCACTCTGAAATATCCCAGCGTACCCAGTACAACAGAAGGCCACCTCAGTTAAATAACTCATTTATCAATCATTACACTGAAGTAGTGTTTTATTGTATTTAAATCATCTATTTCATACTGCATATTCAGTATGATTGATTAAAATTTTTAAAGCGTGCACAAGCAAGGGTAAAGCTTTTTGGTCAATGAGCCACAGCATTTGAATTATAGACATAACCTTAAAGCAGTAGTCTCCAACCTTTTTAAGCACAAGATCACTTTTTAAATTTAAGTGCAACCCACAATCTACCTCAAAGAAAATGTAGAAACAACAATAATCACACAAACCCAAACACCCTTTGCCCCGCCCCTTCTCCAAGGCTATGCCCCGCTCACTCCATCCCTCCTCCCTCTGTCGCTCGCTCTCCCCCCCGCCACTCACTTTCATCAGCCTGGGACAGGGGTTGGGTGCAGGAGGGGGAGTGGGCTCTGGGCTGGGGCAGGGGGGTTTGGAGTGTAGGAGGGAGCTCCAGGCTGAGCCTGGGGAAGGGGTTTGGGGTGCAGAAGGGGTTCAGGTGCGGGCTCTGGGAGGGAGTTTGGGTGCAGAAGGGGGTCAGGATTGGGGGACAGGGATGGGGTGCAGGGTGCTGGCTCCAGGAGGGGGCTCAGGGATCAGGCAGCAGGTTGGGGTGCAGGCTCTGGGAGGGGGCTGGGGCAGGAGGTTGGGGTGCAGGAGGGGTTACCTCAGGCGGCTCCCGGGCGGCGGTGCAGTGGGGCTAAGGCAGGCTCCCTACCTGCCCTGGCCCTGTGCTGGTCCCGGAAGTAGCCAGCATGTCCAGCAGCAGCTCGGGGGGGGGGGGGGGAGGTGGCTCTGCACTCTGCCCCCGTCCGCAGGCACCTCCTCCACGGCTCCCATTGGCTGCAGTTCCCCATTCCTGGCCAATGGGAGCTGCAGGGGTGGAGCCTGCAGGCGAGGGCAGCACACAGAGACCCTGTCCCCTTCCCTCCCACAGGAGCCACTGCCGGACATGCCAGCCACTTCCAGGAGCAGCGCGGGGCCAGGGCAGGCAGGAAGCCTGCCTTAGCCCCACTGCACTGCCAAACTGTTGATCGACTGGTCCTTCGTGGAGCCTCTTACAATCTCAGTCTCAGTGACTGAGACCGAGACCGAATGTCAGAGGCTCCATGATCGACCAGTCGATTGCGATCTACCAGTTGGTGACCACTGTCTTAGAGCAATTTCAACTGATCTGCTTCCAATGGCAGTTCATGGGACTTCAATTTCCTGAGTCTTTATTGGGAAAAAAATGCTGTATTGTTAATATAGCCATGCTCACTGAGACATCCCATTCACTGAAGACAGACATTGAAAATACAGTGATTTCTAAATCCTCTGATTTTTGAAATCCTAGGAAATTCCAATAAGAGAAAATTAACTTGAGAATGTTATAGTTGCACAGAGTTAAGCACTCAGTCAGGAAATGCCAGAACTATGGCTGCTCATAGATTGATGACCCACTTCCACATGTGTTTTAAATCACACTTCCTTTAACTCATGCTTACATTGCTTCTCATAATTGTCTCTCCTATTCCACAGTCTGACATAATGATATCTGCTTCTTAGTTGTCATGCCCTCTGGAGTTTAGTTTCTCATCATCCTCTTAACCACATGGGTTCCAGCCAGCAAATTCTCCTGGGCTATCTCACCAGGCATCTCACTGTAAAACGTTCCTGGATACTGTGAATCAAAATTCCAATCCTCTTCTTGCCACTGTTTGAGGACTGACAGCAATGTCATAGAATCATAGAAGATTAGGTTTGGAAGGGACCTCAGGAGGTCATCTAGTCCAACCCCCTGCTCAAAGCAGGACCAACGCCAACTAGATCATTGCAGCCAGGGCTTTGTCAAGCCGGGCTTTAAAAACCTCTAAAGATGGAGATTCCACCACCTCCCTAGATAACCCATTCCAGTGCTTCACCATCCTCCTAGTGAAATTGTTCCCCTCTCCCCCCCCCCCCCAATATCCAACCTAGACCTCCCCCACTGCAATTTGAGACCATTGCTCCTTGTTCTCTCATCTGCCACCGAGAACAACCTAGCTCCATCCTCTTTGGAACCCTCCTTCAGGTAGGTGAAGGCTGCTATCAAATCCCCCATCACTCTTCTCTTCTGCACACTAAATAAGCCCAGTTCCCTCAGCCTCTCCTTTTAAGTCATGTGCCCCAGCCCCCTAATCATTTTCATTGCCCTCCACTGGACTTTCCAATTTGTCCACATCCTTTCTGTAGTGGGGGGGCCCAAAACTGGATGCAATACTCCAGATGTGACCTCACCAGTGCCAAATAGAGGAGAATAATTACTTCCCTTGATCTTCTGGCAATGCTCCTACTAATGTTGCCAAGAAGGCTAGTGGCATATTGGGCTGCAAGGGCACACTGTTGATTCCACCACCTCCCTAGCCAGTCGGTCCCCAGCCTGAAGCAGTGCATGAGATTCTTCTGTCTTAAGTGCAGGACTCTACACTTATCCTTGTTGAACCTCATCAGATTCCTTTTGACCCAATCCTCCAATTTGTCTAGGTCACTCTGGACCCTATTCCTACCCTCCAACGTATCTACCTCTTCCCCCAGCTTAGTGTCATCTGCGAACTTGCAGAGGGTGCAATCCATCCCATCATCCAGATCATTAATGAAGATGTTGAACAAAAACGGCCCTAGGACCGACCCCTGGGGCACTCCACTTGATACTGGCTGCCAACTAGACATCGAGCCCTTGATTAATACCCGTTGATCCCAATGATCTAGCCAGCTTTATACTCACCTTATAGTCCATTCATCCAATCCATACTACTTTAACTTGCTGGTAAGAATACTGCGGGAGACCATATCAAAAGCTTTGCTGAAGTCAAGATATATCACGTCCACTGCTTTCCCCATATCCACAGAGCTAATTATCTCACCATAGAAGGCAATCAGGTTGGTCAGGCATGACTTGCCCTTGGTGAATCCATGTTGACTGTTCCTGATCACATTCCTCTCCTCCACGTGCTTCAAAATGGATTCCTTGAGGACCTGGTCCATGATTTTTCCAGGGACTGAGGTGAGGCTGACTGGTCTGTAGTTACCCAGATTCTCCTTTTTCCCTTTTTTAAAGATGGGCACTATATTTGCCTTTTTCCCATCGTCCAGGACCTCCTCCAATCGCCATGAGTTTTCAAAGATAATGGCCAACGGCTCTGAAATCACATCAGCCAACTCCCTCAGCACCCTCGGATGCATTAGATCTGGACCCATGGACTTGTGCATGTCCAGCTTTTCTAAACAGTCATTAACCTGTTCTTTCACCACTGAGGGCTGCTCACTTCCTCCCCATACTGTGTTGCCCAGTGCAGCAGTCTGGGAGCTGACCTTGTCCGTGAAGACTGAGGCAAAAAGAGCCTGGAGTACTTCAGCTTTTTCCACATCATCTGTCACTGGGTTGCCTCCCCCATTCAGTAGGGTCCCACACGTTCCCTGACCACCTCCTTGTTGCTAACATACCTATATAAACCCTTCTTGTTACCCTTCACCTCCCTTGCTAGCTGCAACTCCAGTTGTGCTTTGGCCTTCCTGATTACATTCCTGCATGCTCTAGCAATATTTTTATATTCCTTCTAAGTCATCTGTCCAAGTTCCCACTTCTTGTAAACTTCCTTTTGGGTTTAAGGTCACCACAGATTTCTCTGTTAAGCCAAGCTGCTGGTCTGACATATTTGCTATTCTTTCTGCACATCGGGATGGTTTGTTCCTGTGCTCTCAATAAGGCCTCTTTCAAATACAGCCAGCTCTCCTGGACTCCTTTCCCCCTCATATTAGCCTCCCAGGGGATCTTGCCCATCAGTTCCCTGAGGGAGGCAAAGTTTGCTTTTCTGAAGTCCCGGGTCCGTATTCTGCTGCTCTCCTTTCTTCCTTTTGTCAGGATCCTGAACTCTACCATCTCATGGTCACTGCTGCCCAGGTTGCCACCCACTTCTACTTCCCCTACCAATTCTTCCCTATTTGTGAGCAGCAGGTCAAGAGGAGCAAGGCCCCTAGTTGGTTCCTCCAGTACTTGCACCTGGAAGTTGTCCCCACTCTCCAAAAACTTCCTGGATTATCTGTGCACTGCTGTATTGCTCTCCCAGCAGATGTCAGGGTGATTGAAGTCCCCCATGAGAACCAGGCCCTGTGATCTGGAAACTTCTGTTGTTAGTTGTCCAAAGAAAGCCTCGTCTACCTCCTCCTCCTGGTTTGGTGGTCTATAGCAGATGCCCACCCTTGTTGCTCTGAGCTCTAAACTTAACCCAAAGACTCTCAACAGGCTTTTCTCCAGTTTCATACTGGAGCTTTGAGCAATCATACTGCTCTCTTACATATAGTGCAACTCCTACACCTTTTCTCCCCGGCCTTTCCTTCCTGAACGGTTTATACCCACCCATGACCGTGTCCAGACATGTCTGCTTCTCATCCAACATTTCTCTAAGCTGTTCTGTTCTCTGTTCAAAGTTTCAGTAGCTTATTTCTATAGCACAGTTTAAGTATCTTATCCTTAAGTTTGTTTTGCATATACAGGTGAGTCTCATCTTACACGGGGGTTCCGTTCCGCGGTTAGCGCGTAAAGCAAAAACCACGTATAGTCAAAATTACATTGAGTTGAATGGCAGGCGGAATCGCCCACACTACAGGTACAGTATTAAAATTGTCATTTTGCTATCTTTTTTTTGTTTTTGCCGACCGCATAAAGCTGAAATCGCGCATGTTAAATGCGCGTAAGATGCGACAGACCTGTAATGGGCATATAAATATTTTGTAGTCCAAATAAAATAATTCTATTTTAAGTACAATCGTCCTGATTCTAAACAGGACACAAAATGTACAATAATTACAATTCATGTATTACTTAAAAAAACATGACTTAGGCAAGATCTATGCTAATATCACTGCAGTGGCCATGTCACGTAATTCAAGCACAAAACTACCACAATGCAATTCATTTTCACCTAAAAGATAAGCCTCAACAGAATAGTTTCAGAGTATGAAGTTTAAGAAAGAAGATTTACTCTAGCTAATACTGTGGAGAAGACTGACATGTCTAGAGTTACTCTATTTCTATTAGTGTGAGAAAATATATTTTTTATTGGCACTGAATTTCAAAAGGTGAAGCCCAACTTATTGTTTTGAGCTCAAGTGAGTTCATTGGTACTTCAGTGGTTGGCTTTGATTTTAAACATTTGGACTTTTAATTCGAAGTGGATGAAAAATCTGTTTCATAATATTTAACGTTTGTCTGAACAAACAGCAATATCTAAGAGTTTTACTTCTACACAAAGTATGGATCATTTTTTATTTTACAACAAAAGGTGGCCCAGTTACAATCTTAGAGAGCAAGCAGGAGGTCTCCGTATTGGCTGGGAAGGTTTAGGAGGGTAAAATGGACAGATTTTCAGCACGCTGTCTGCAACACGGAGCACCGTCATTCTCATTGATAGTTTTACAAGAGAATATGACAGTACAATATGGGGTTCACATTTGTTTTAATGTAACAAACTCTGGTTCCTACTGAGTTTACCAAAGACACATTATGCCAGATCTTCTAAACTAGGTTTGTGGTTTCTATTAATGTAAATAACTTCAAATTTATCATATTCTTAGAAGATTAATATAGTGAATAAGTTGATAAAAGGAATATCGAAGCGTTAAAGTCAATAATCATCTGAAAACCATACTGCTCCAATTTTTTTTAAAACCTGCTACAGTTACAACCATCACCTAGCAAGATTACTACAATAGAAGAAAGAATTTTTAGTTTTAGCCTGCATTTGATAACACTGAGTATTCTGAGTTTCATTGTTCCCCTTCTTGCTTGTTGAGGTTAAAAACAGGAAAGCACGATATAAAGCCACAAAAACTTGGCAAGGGACAACAGAACAGGTATAATGACAACATTTTTAATTGACTAGATTTCAATTTGATGTGCCCTTTTAACACTGCAAGTGCACACACATTTAACAATAGCCAGTCCAGTTTCTGACATTTACGTCAGATGCCTTGCTCATTTCCAATAAATACTCTAGCTGCCAAGAAGATCACTATCTTGCATTAGTTTGTTGTAGCAACATTACAATAATAATTGAGAGAAAGTTACTTGAATTTCCGGTAAGTAAAAGCTGGGTTTTAGAATTTTAAGGTCAAGAATTCTCAAATCTTAAACTGGTTATCCACACTTCAAGCAGATCACATTTATAAAGACTACCCTTAATGAATCTTAAGTCTAACTATAGAAATCTGGGCAAATTCTGATAGCTAAAGAGTTTAATGGTTGACTAATAATTTCCTAATACAGTATTGACAAATACAAGATAATGCTTCTACAGGCATACAGTAAAGGTAGATTTAGGGCCCAACTATGGGGCCAATACCTGTGTCAGATTAGGAAAAACAGTACTGTACCATTACTAGATCCAATTAAAGAAATATATAGACAGAGTGCCCTCCTGTTACTTTACTCCAATGGGGCTGGGTGGATTTGGATTTGTCTGTGTTTTGCCAAGAATTTTAGTTAACAGCAACTCCATAGAGTCCATTTTTAGTGGAGGAAAATGCAGTAAGTTATTTCAAATGTGTGGAAGTTTACTAGGCACTAGGACTTCAGTTAAACTATGGCTATTAAGAGAATAGGAGAGACAACACAGATCTTACAAATAATGAATTTTGATAGTATAGCTTTTAATGGCAGGCATCTTCTGAAGTTGATAGTCCTGAAGATAATTTGGCTCAAACGCCAATCTAATCAGTTTGCAGACTTCAAAGGGAAATTTAAATTGGCTTCAGTTGCAGTTTAGTTAACCGAGCTGGAGGTAAAAATTCAAATACAAGCAAACAAATTTGGAAACAAAGTTACAGGTAGAAGAAAAACATAAAATACAATCTATAGCTTATACTTGTTAATAAATTACTTTCCTGTCTAATAAAGTATTTCTCACCCCAAGGTTATCCTTTGTAGAGCTTGGCAAGTCCAAAGAATTGGGATCCACTTTTCATGGGACACCCCCCTGCCTGCCCTACTGACAGTCTTCTTGTCCTCTTTCTTTTATACAATTACAGACTCATGTCATTCAATTCAGGGGTCCCTATTCAGAGACTTTTAATGGGGTTCTTTTTGTCCTTGTAAACTCTGAACCCTGCATCTGGCCCAGACTGTAAACACAAACTGAATCAGTTGACAGATGTCCATTGTTCTCATGTTAATTGGGTTAGCTCTCAGATTTCCTCTCTTCAGGTGACAGGTTTCACTCCCATCAGATTTGGGATAGAATATCCTACATGTTAGATAACTCAAATTGTTTCCCAATCAAACATATTGCAATAACCATGACAATTAGTAGTTCTTAGCTTTCAGCAGAGACCACATATGACTCCCTTTGGTGAAATATTGAGAAGGTTGTCAGATACAGGGTAATATACTTGTCTGGGTCTTCTGTGTCACATTGACCCCTTCACCTTACTCTAAAAGTAATCAGGAAAGATGCTTACCCTTTACACAGAAGCTGAACAATGTCACAGAATATTCCTGTTTCCATTAGCTGAAATAATAAATTGAATCACTTGAATCTAGGTTTTTTGTACAAGAGCAAACCATGTTTAAAGGGCCCTTAAGCGTTGACTGGATTGCTCATCAAATGTAACACCATCCTTACATGCTACGAAAACAAGTCTTTTTAAAGTAAGGGCTATGGGGCCAAGTATCCAAATAGAAAATATTTACAATAAATTTTAGCTTTTGACTGGCTGATACCAGGGGTGTCATTAAGAGTTGCAAAGACAGCTCTGTACTTTCAAAGCAGAAGAAAGCAGGGCTATGGCAGTGACCCAATGATCTATATATATGCATGTTATTTGCAGACGGTTTTCAAGATAGTAGATAGTACAGTGTATATATTGGATGTAATAATTTGAACTAGTTGTCCACAACTTATTGTCAAGTAAATTAAGTCACTAGAAGGTATCTGCAAATTATGGTAAACAGAATAATGAACACCTGCTCAATGCAGGTGGTCAATAATGTTAGGATGCATTAGCAAGGGACAGTTTAATGGTATTGACATATATTGAGTATGATTAATTGGAGGCCTTCAATTAACACTGAGAAGGCATTGAAGGCAAAGAACCTCATCTTGGATACTGTTTGTAATTGTAGTCATGTCTTAAAGGTTCTATTAGAAAAAAGGCCCAGAGAAGGGTAACAAATGCTGACACAGCCTACATTTCTATGAAGACTTCCCCCATAGGAAGAGAGATACACAATACTACATATATATAGTTTAGAGATGAAACAAAAGGTGATAAGTGTACAAACAATGAATGCTATAGAAAAAAAAAGAAAGCACTCCTACTGGAAGGTTCCTATGGGTTCATCTACACCAGTGCTTAATATGTAATGAAAGATGCCGGAGCTCAAGCAATTTTTTTTTTTTTTTTAAACTTTCGTAACTGCCATGGCAAGCCCACTGATGCCAGAGCTCTGAACTGCCAAGTCTAGAGTGCTGGGGCTCAGCCCTGACACATGTTAACACTGATCTACACAGCAAAAAACCCTGTGCAAGTGAGTCTCAGAGCCTGGGTCAAGTAACTCAAGCTCACTCTTTTGGGCTAAAAATAGCAGTGTAGACTTTTGGGCTTGGGCTGGAGCCTGGGCTCAGAGACCCTCCTCCCTAGCTAGGTCTCAGAGCTCAAAACACCTACATTATTATTTTTAGCCCAACAGCATAAGCCTGAGCCACTTCACCTGGGTTCCAAGACTTGCTGCCACTGGGTTTTGTGGGTTTTTTTGGCTGCATAGATTCACCAGATGACTCAAATGAAGACTTGTTATGTGTACAAATTAAATATCCAGAGGCCCTGCCAGATTCAGAAGACAGCACCAAATTCAAGCAAAGACTACTGCATTTGGATAGCCTTACCTCAGACTGTAGGTGCTGGATCACAACTGTTAATGCTTCAAACTTCTGGTTACTGCTTGCCAAGAATGTCTTCAAATGCAGGATAATTTCACTTTGGTTCTCACATTTTGCTTTGTATTGTGCCAACTCGCATGTTTTTGTTTCAGTTGAATGCACAGCTGGAGAGGTTTGTGTGTGTATGCATGAACTTTTAGGACTCCTCTGCTTGCCTCTCTCAACTGGAATAAAAACAAAAAACAAACCAAAAAAAGACATTCTAATTAAAGTAATCACTTCTGAAGTTTTACTAGCTACCAAAGCTGGAAGTCAAAACACAAAGGAAATAGAAACAAATATTTTAAAAAACATTTCCTGAACCACTTTGATTGGGTCAAAAGGGTTACTTTTTAATGGCATTATGGTCTTAAGGATAAGGGTCTGTACAACAGCTTCAGCGTTCTCATACCACAAAAGCCATATACAACTCAAATTGCTCTTGATTATGCATTTACATTTGTTCATTAAGTGCATTTTAGCTAACTCTTTACACTGCAATTTTGATTAGCATTTTGAAAGAACTGAAGTGGTTCTTTAGTTCTAAAGCTTTTCCTCACCTCTAAGTTTATCTAGTGAATAGTCTAATTTTCATACATTAAATGTCATCTATTTTCCAGGTCTGCAACAATTTCACATTTCCTGAACTGGAAGTTACTAAATATATTAAAGCATTCTCCCTACATGTATTTGATCCCTTTCATACTTTAATTTCCACTGCAAGATTCCACCATCTTCAGTTCACATTTACCTTTTATTAGCCAAACCTGGAGCACTTTTCTTAGTACTAATAACGTCTGTCATGGATCAAATACTTACTAAAGCTGTCAAACATCCAATACACTTTAAGCTTCCCCTATCCCTTTATGCACAGCCTGAGGATTACCTACTTTAATATTGTAACGTGGCAAATTCTGACACTTAACAGCACTAGTGTGACGGGTTCCCCCCCACCGCCCCAACCTTGGGGTGCTGCCTGGAACTGGGATACCACTGAGCCCACATGACCCACCAGCTTGGGCTCCCTTTACAATGTACTGCTGCGACAGGCCCACAAGCCCCCTCCAGCACACACACAGGTAGGGACACCCCCAGGTGCAGCTCTACACACAGATGCTGTGATCAGCTCTGCATGGGAAGGCTCAACTAAGGAACTGCCACGTACTCAAGTGCACACACCCCTTTGGAGGGCAAGCCCAAAATTATACAACCTTGCGCTGCACAGAGAACTCATGAAATTCGCTCTCCCCCTCAATGTGGAGAGGAATATACACCGCTTTCTGCCCCAAGTAATGATTTCCACACACTGGTTTTAGACCAAACAAAACAAGTTTATTAACTACAAAAGATAGATTTTAAGTAATTATATGGGATAGAAAACAGATCAAAGAAGATTACTTAGCAAATAAAACAAAAACTCAATCTAAGCTTAATATACTAAAGAAACTGGATATGAGTAGCAAATTCTCACCCTAATTGTTGTTTTAGTCAGTTTGCAGAGATTCTTGATGGCAAGCTGAACTTGCTTGCAGTTTAAAACCCCAGATATACCTTTCACCGATTAGAAATCCCTCCAGCCTGGGTTCAGCCCTTCTCCCCAAGTTTAGACCTTGTTTCTCAGACATTTCCAAGTGTCTCCTTTGGGCGGAGTCAGTAAAGAACCCAGGATGATGTCACTCCCCTGCCTTAAATAGCTTTTGCATATGGCGGGAACCCTTTTTTCTCCAACTCAGTTCCCATGCCTTTTAGTGGAAAAACACAAGTATTCTATGATAGAGTCCAGTACCAGGTGACTTGATCACATGATCCCATAGTGTCATAGCAGTCATGAGTCAGAGGCTGTTTGTAGCATCCTCAGGAAGGCTCCCCGGTGGGAGATTAGCATCTTCTAAACCCTATTGTTCTCCCTAATGGCCCTTCCCAGCCAGTCATCTAACCTGAGTGTCTTCTGCCTAGTGGGTGTCCCCTGGGTGTACATTTGTAATAGATGAATAGACAATATTCCTAATTTCAGATACCAAAATGGTACATGCATTCAAATAGGATAATGATATTCAGTAAATCATAACCTTTTCAATATCTCACATGACCTATTTTGCATAAAGTACATCATAGTTATGCCATAATCATATCACAATAATATCTCTGAAGAACATGGGGCGTAGTGTCACAACTAGATCATGTCACGTCAGAAGAGACCAACATTTCTAAATTCAGTATTTGATTCTTCCAGGTGTACAAGGTTTCTCTATAGCCTTCAATTTGGAAAGTCAGCAGTGCGTAGCTGTGCAAGCAGGGCCAGTGTCTCCCTATAGTTCTCACAGGGTGTGAGCAAATCCTATAGCAACCACAATCTGATGCAATATATAGATATCCCAAGGTAGTTTAATGAAAACATCAAGACAAATGAGCCTTTAGATTAACTATCAAGGTTCATTGAATTTAAAGCTGAGAATCAAAGGAAACTAAATTTGTAACGATTCGAGAGAGGTGAGATTTGATGGAAAAAGTGGAAAAAAATAAAAGTCCAAAATTTCTTATGCATGATAATCAGTAGTTTATAAAGTCCTTCAAAAGCTCTAAAGGCCAGTGAAATAATATTGATACATTCAGTATATCAATATCCTCCTATCATATCACTGAAAGGAGGTTGAGAACCAATGCATTTGAATTGTTAGCCTAACGTATCAATATTGTTAGTAACAACCTTGGGTGGCTTAGAGCAACTACCCAAACATTTGAAAGCAGAGTCCTCATTCAGGAAAATTAAACCAATCATGGTCCTTTTCCTTTGCCATGTGTTAAGGATCTCCTCAAGGTAATGTATACATTTCCCCCCCACACACACTCTCTCCCCTAAGAGTCCTTGAGTGCTGCCGCCCCCACCCTCAGGAAATAATGTTAGTGTCTTTATAACAAGATGCAATCCAGTCCATTTTTAAATTCACTGTCTACTACCATTAGGGTGACCAGACAGCAAGTGTGAAAAATTGGGACAAGGGGTGGAGGGGTAATAGGAGCCTATATAAGAAAAAGACCCAAAAATCGGGACTGTCCCTATAAAATCGGGACATCTGGTCACCTTAACTGCCATTGCACTTAACTTCTGATGATTAAACACTGCAGACTGTTCCAGATCTCACAAGCAACGTTACCAGATAGGGTCATCCTCATAATTATGTAGACCGCTGTGCTCATCTGTCAACATACAAGGAATTGGATATTTTATTAAACTGCACCCATCTGGTCAGTGCATATTGGCTAGAGCTTCAAATACCTATATCTCTGGGAAAAGTGCATTGCACACATTTGGGACAGTCCTCAATTGAGAACTCTTCCTAGCCTCAGAGATCTACCTTGTGCCAATGACCAGGATATGCGCAATTGTGCCAGTAGTCAGAGCTGGAGTTGGTAGTCAGGAACCAAAGCCAAGGGTCAGAATCTGGTTACCTGGAGTGCAGTGGGGCAGGGGAAGGGTTGGGGCACCAAGACAAGGACAGGAGCTATTGTAGCCACACAAGCAAATACTTAGAGCAGCCACTGAACTGCTGCAGCTGGGCTTAAGAGCCTGTCTGCTCACTCTTCCAACCAAACAGGAGGTGTAGCCTATTAGGAAGCATACTACAGACCAGCTTCTTGGGTTGCCTGGAGACTGGCTCTGCTGAAGACTCGGGTTCCTGACACCCTGGGGCTCTATAATAATTGTCTGGCTGAATGAATGCAGCTGCCATTCAGCTGAATCAGAGCCAGACCCACCTCTTTGTGAAAGCTTTTTTTTTTTTTTTTTTTTTTAAATTTAGGAACTGGTTCCCCTGACTCCACTGGGAGTCTGACCAATCTGATATGAAGTTGCGCAGGAGGAGAAAATGAAGAACTATTCTATCAGTAGGGTGTATCCCATATACTTGTTACATTTAAGAGCCTAGGTATAACAAGGAATGTAAGCACTCCTGTAACGTCTTACCTGAGCTACTTTGGAGTGGCTTGGTCCATATGTTTTTTTAACAAAACATTCAATCCTGACAACCATTTGAGCTTCTACATCTGTGCACTTAGTTGCTGAATAGCAACTGAAATTCTGCCCCTATGAATAACTAAGCTTTGCCACATCCCAAAGCTTATCCGCTTGAGAATTTCTACTGCTTTCTTGAGGTTTATAGAACTAAACCAGAACCTTTTGCTTTACCCCAAGTGACTTTATTGGTATGTCAACATTGCAACAATACCCACAGCTGGCCCATGCCAGATCACTCAGGCTCACAGGGATCAGGTTGCAAGGCTGTAAAATTGCAGTGGAGACATTCTGGCTTGATCTGGGACCCACCCTTCCGTGCAAGATCCCAGCTCCTAAATGCTGGGACCCCATGAGGGGTGAGAGTTCTAGAGCCCGGGCTTCAGCCAAGCCCAAATGTGTACACTGCAATTTTATAGCCCCGCAGCCCCAGAGTCAGCTGACACAGGCCAGCTGCAGATGTTTTATTGCAGTGTAGACGTACCCTATGAGTAAGGATATGGATTTAGTCACAGAGATCACTGATTCCATGACTTTAACAGACCTCCGTGACTTCAACCCCGTGGAGGTGGGGCTCCGAGCTATTGGCCCACCTCATGGCGTCAGGGCTCCAGCCCCATGCCAGGGGGCTTTGGCTTCTGTTGCTTATTGCCCATGTCCTGCTTGTGACTTTTACTAAAAATACCTGTGACAAAATCTTAACCTTACCTCTGAGTACATGCTAATGCCCTTCTACTTTAAACTGAGGTTATTTTCCTTAGAAAAAGATTTTTAAATATGAATGATAGAATTTCTAAAAAAAGTGTTCCAAACAAGGCTAAATAAGAAAGAATTGGAGCAGAAACAATCAAACCGTTCACCTCCAAGCTTTGTAATTCGAGGATCAGTTAAGTTTTTTCTTACCCCAAGCCATCCTCTTTTCGTGTTTCTTCACCAAACTGTTAGCTTCTAGAGTGGTCTGAAGACTAACTTCCTCATTCAAGCATTCATTGTTATCCTTAAGTCCTTGCTTCTGATCCTCTCTGTTAGCAAGATCCAGGCTGGTCAAAGCTTTCTGGCTTTTTTCCATTTTCTGGAAAACTTTAACAACATTGGTCAAATTGCTGCTAATTCCTTCAATCAGATATACCAGATCAGCCTGGGCATTTAACTGAACTTCCATTTCTTTCCTCACCGTCTGGATCTCCTCAACTACAGTTTTTAATTCCAATTGACTGGATTTAATCTCTGCTTTGAAGTCATCTTTCATCTGTTGCTGGCTCCTCTGTGCATCAAGAACTGTTCTTATTTCCTTTCGGGAAATTTCCATGCCATTTCTTAATTCCTTTTGGCCGGCTTTCATTGCCTCCTGGCTAGCTTTAATTTCTGCCATCATGGCAGCTTAACTCTCTATCTCTGCTCCAGCAGGAGCCACAGATGTCTTCCTGGATATATTACTCCACAGTGACAACAGCTGTCACAGGGTCCAAGCCATCAGGAAGGTTTGCACACCAGCAGCTAGTTACCACTTATGTGGAGAAGTAAGCAGGTAGCCCTCTGGTGAAGTATCCTATTTCAGGTTACAGTCAGTACACTTGACTGAAGACACTAGATAGAAGCAGAGCACACCTTACAGAGCTCTGTGGAATAGTTCAATCCCAAATTTCAACAAGAGTATTGGTTAGTTTAACAACCGCCTGATTTTGCCACACCCAACCTATTAAATCCTTTGCTGTCATCCACATATGTGGGATGTCACTCGGAAAGTCACTCCCAACAGTCATTTGTTCCAGCTGTCCATCAAAAGCACCAGTGGGAGTCGTTGCCAATATGTTTGGCTTTGCAACACAAGAGGCATCCATAAGAACTCAAAAACCCTTTCTCTTCAAGGGAAGGGCTCAAATGAATGCCTTTAACTGCACATAAAAGTTTGAAATCACTTATTTCTCAGTTAATGGCCTCAATACTATGCTGAACTGGGTGGCTCTGCAGTGTCCTTCTGGTGATGTTCCTAATTAGATGTTAATGAATAAATCCATGAGTGCCTTTGCCACAAACACCATCACTACAACTAGTACTGCCTTTGGACAGTCTCAAGACCACCACATACTAACTGATAATGGAACATCAGTTATCTTCATCCCTGAGCTAAATTCTCTAGTTCACAGTTGAGGACCAGTGGCAGAATAGCATGGGGAAGATTACCTATTCTATAATGTTTGATGTGTTTTCAAGGTCTTCATTCAGTAGGCCTAGCAACCCAGCAAAATTTGGTGTGTTAACTTTGCTTTTAAAAAGCTAGGTTTCATGTCTAACTATAGACATAATAATTCTACATAAGCATATTTGCAAGTAGTTAGATACCTGACTGCCCAGCCATTTGGATATAGCATGCTATTCAGTTCCTTTTTATTTACCTCTTTCAGCGCATGTGTATTTCACTAGGTATGTCCCAAGATGGTTGTACCAACAGCTGTGGCCTAACCTGTCTTATACAAGGTGGTTTGACAAGATGTGTTAAGAGACTGAATTGCAGTGGAGACATTCTGGCTGAAAATTCCAGCCTCATTTGCAAGAACTCAAAGATGATACCTTGTTCCCTGATTGGATGGTGAGAAAAGACCACTTATTTTGATTGGACCATTTGAATCTTCAGAAGTATGGATCACCATTTGATTGGTCCACACCAGCACCTCCAAGAACAGGAACCAAGTTGGACCACCCAGCAGAAATGGGATAAAGCAACCTGCAGACATCAAGTACCTAATTCTGATAGGTACTTTTAACAGTGTCTATTTTCCAGCAGTTTGGGTTGCTCACTAATGCACCAGAAAAGGACTATAGTAGTGTCCGTCCTTTTCAAAACTACTTTAGAATTAGAATGAACAAATTACTGTTAACTCAGACACATGTACAGTGTCCTACAATCTACCACAGTTAATGGTTTCATACTGCCTTTCAAGTTTAGGTGGATACAGACATAAAACTGTTCAAGTGTACGAGCCTCTTGAACTGCACCCAGTCTATGCAGTCCATCACAAGTGTAGGAGTTGATCGCAGGTAGTTAGGGGTGCTAATCAGATCCTGGTGGTAACGTTCATTGGAAATTAGGTAACAAGGGGTTGACTATTATAAATCCACTGGAAAAGAGGCCTTGATGAATTAGTATGGAAGAACTGACCACATTTTCTTGTGATCTAGTTTTGGATTGCTTTTCCTCCGTTATGTTAGCAACACTGGAGTTGATAACCAAATGGCACAAGAGAGGCCCTATTCTGAGGGACTCTATCAAAAATCTAAACAAAGTCTTCTTCCCAAGATATGCTCAGCCTCTAATTGTTATTGTGGGTGTGTTATTTGGTTCAGAAAACGTGAATGGTTATATTGACCGATTTTCTAGTTAGCCAACTCACAGTCCAATACTATTTTTGCCTTCTTATATCCTATACTATTAGTTACTGCTAAGAATATTTAATAAAACTTTATAAAACTAAATTCAACTCTCAAGTCCTTTCCTTTAGTTAAGCCATGAAAATAAAAAACATAAAAAAACCTTAAGGAAGGTGGTATAGGTATTCAGTTATGAAACTGAATAACTAAAGTTTGTTTTATACCTTTTCTTACATTCTGCTTTCATTTATGCTGCTATAAAATGATTCAGCTTCTATTCCAGTTTGAGAGAGACACTCAATCATATCTCAGGATTTACTTTACTTGAGAATATTTCCTGTTTATGAAATAGCCATCCTGGACTAATAGTCACACTCAGACTACCTGGTCTCAAAGGCTAATGAGGTATTAAGCTCAAACAGGAAGTCAATGTATGTAAACAAAAAAAAAATTGCCAAATTTTCTGTACATGTTTTGCTTGATCATAAAATGTAAAGATAGTTAAGTTAGTCACAAAGCATTTATGGTATTTGTATAGAATACCCTAAATATTCTCTCTATTTAACTAAAAGCAAAAACAGATCATCCATATTTCTATAAATACGAGAACAATAAATCTAGGAAGGAGAAGAGTCCAAGCAAGTGTCAATCTGGCACCATTTTGAAGTTGTTTACACAAAAATAAACTGACTAGAGAACTGAAGAGTAATTCTATGTGGGCAAACCTTCAAAAGCCATAGTTACTGCTATTTAGTACCATGTTTAATGAACCTTTACAGTAATAAGCCTAAATAAATATCTTTAAAAATAAATTAAATATGTACTTACTTGTGGGGGATGGAAATTGAACAGGTGACCATTGCGGGTGGGGGGGGAAAAGAGGAAAACAAAGATGTTCAACCAACCAATCTTTTCACTACTTCACCAATTTTTTGAGAGAAGACAAAAATGTCTTATAATTATTATAGGCAGAAATAGCAGCTGGGGGAGATTGGGACTTGCATGGAAAATGGGAGCCAGATTGATTTGGGAGGTTTGGGGGGATGGGAAGAAACAGACTGGTTGGACAAGGAGAGAGTTGGTGTAGACGAAGACTAGAAGCCAGAAAGGGAGTGGAGAATGGGACTGGCTAGATCAGGAGATTGCGAAAAGGAGCTTTATTTCATCTCTTTTACTCAAGCAAAGATTTGCCTATCTGCAGACTTACTTTAGTTTTAACTTGGCTGTTCACATATTAGCCTAAAAAAATTGAAAAACAGCCATTAAATACCTACACTGGGAAGAGTATTAATTGTCCAAAGACTTAAAATGTCAACTGTGTTTAAAGAATTACTGACTCATGAAATAATTAAATCCTGTTAGTGCACTGAATGTGGAGATTTGTGTTTTACTAGCAATAACAAAAACATTCTAGAACAAGGATGGCTGCCTGTTCTTCCAGAAAGTGAAATGTATGGATATTTTACTAATCTGTTGAAAGATTTTAAACAGTGATGTTTGTTTTTTGAAGAAAATGCTACAGTGTCTGAATTAAGCCTACTAATTCCAAATATGTTTGGAAAGTAGCACAATATAAAAGGCAATTTGGGAGGTCTACCTGTTTGATTAGAGCCTAAAGAGCATAGAATGACCCTAATCTTCTGCTCCATATATTTTTATCTGTTCCTTCCACAAGCAACTCCCAGAAGACAAATGGCACAGCATGACTAGCTGACAGGTCTGATCCCAGTATTCCTTTCCTCTTGCAGATGCCGTTCACAGAATAAACAAATATAGGCAAAGATTTTGTCATTTAAAACAGTTTTCCACTAAAGCGCACACATTTTTGAACACTGAAGCAGTAAGAGTTTTAGCCACCTTGATCTCCTGCTTTTGACCATCTTAGTGTGCTTGCTGCATGACAAGTGCAACGTCCTGCTTGGGGTTCCTAGAAATGTGAGACATCATTACCCTTCTCAGCCTCAGCAAGTGAGAGTTTTGCCACTGCTAAGCTATTAGCTCCCTGACCCACCAGCAAACTCTTCAGGACTCTGCCAGTCCAAACCTTGCCTGCAGTTAACGATCAGGCCCTCTCACTGGACGCTCAGAGGTTAAGTTTGCTGCCTCCAAAAGAGACAGGAGACACACTGGCCTGTTTATCTGAAGACTTACACTTCAGTATGCAGCACTGAGATGGTTTTGTAATAAAAAAAGAATGAATTTAACAACAAAGAACAGAGATTTAAGTGATCAACAAGAATTAAAAAACAAGTAAAAACAAAACACTTTCTAGGTGACAAACTCAATTTCAGCAAATTACAATATTTGAGAAGATTTCTCATCTACAGTTAGTTTCCAACCTTCAATGCCAAGAGGATCCACTTTTCTCATGAGCTTCAAGGGTGCTGCTCCCTTTTGCCCCCCTTATCTCACCGCAAAGTTCATTGTCTGTTTCAAGAGCCAGGGAAAATGCAGACTCCATCCTCCCATCCCGATTATTATGCAATCATTGCCCCTACTTGCTAGGTTTTGGTAAGTTGACTATTTGGGGTGGAACTTTTATCCCAGTGGAGCATTTGGGCACCCATGACATTTGTCTGTTGGTAATGCAGGTATTCTTCCAGCATGCCACTATTTTAAAATTCTATTTCCCTACAAAGGGAATAGAATACCTGTTTGAAATGTAATTTCTCAAGCCTATTTGGGACCAGTTTGAAAGGGAAGATGGCCTTGCGAGAAAGGCACTTGTCTGGGTTCAATTTTGAGTTCAGGAGATCTAGGTTCATCTCCTGACTGACCCTGGGCAAGTAATTTAATCTCTGCTCTCAGTTCAAAAGCTGCCACATGGGGATTATAATACCATTTTGCCAACTTAAATTGTAACTAAGGTTTGTCAGAAATTTTGTTCAATTGGAGAACACCAATTTAGAGTGAAATGTTTTGCTGAACCTAAAATGGATCTGACAAAACTTCCATTGAAACACAGTAGTCCACAGGGATGCTCTGCCCCGCCTCATCAGGAAGGACAGGGATTCCCCCTTTTCAGACAGCTCTCATCATAAGCTCTTCAGGAGAGGGACGGTCTCTTACTGTAGGTTCATACAGTGCCTAGCCCAAGGGGACCCTAGTGTCAGTTGGGGCCCCTCTAGGCATCACTACAATAT
This sequence comes from Emys orbicularis, assembly GCF_028017835.1. Lineage (NCBI taxonomy): Eukaryota > Metazoa > Chordata > Testudines > Emydidae > Emys > Emys orbicularis. Next base: position 87,974,431 of record NC_088687.1, on the reverse strand, counting down.
AAATAAGTTCTGAACATGATCCTCTATCTGTGCAAGCTTTGTTGCTGCTAATTGGTACTATCTTTATTCAAGTAATCATAGGAGCCAGGGGGAAATTTATAAGCCTACCATCCCTCACGTCTTACAACCTACCCAGTACCCATGCTGTTTGAAGCCAGTGTCCTTTAAGCACTTTTTGGAGCAGTACTGCAGATCCACACATACGCTAACCTTTTTCTCATACTGTTACCTTTCTCGATTCTGCCCTCCTTGAGGTCAGAAGTCAGCTGTGTCTGGGGATACTGTTTATCTACATTAACGGTCACCAAATCTGAAGCAAAATTTAGAGGAAAAAGAAGTGCTTTTTGAAAGTTGAGCCATATACAAATCTCTCCAGAACTGAAGAGAATTAACTGTGGCTTGGTCGGCCTGGCCTAGATGCTGAACCAATCTGTCTGTTGAAGATAAAAACCTTATATAGTAGAAGGTTCTCTGCTTCTGTTAACAGCAGCACATGGTCTTTCAACCTTTACCTTGAAGTTTGACATAATCCTACCATGTGCATAGTGAGTATCCACTGTAATTTGAGACCCTCTGTTTAGAGAGAATCTGGAATTTTGTGCACTCAACTGTTACAGTCCATATTTGTACATTACATCATCCATTGGGTTAGGCATCAATACAACATTTACATTATTATTTCTAACTTGAATATATTTGTTACCCCTTGTCTCCCTCCACAGAGCATGGATTTCTTCCTAATTTACATGCTGTTGGTGGAAGTGAGGTGAAGAAGGGAGGGAAGAGGGACTTGAAAATATTTAATGCGCTTCAAAGAACTAAGCCTGTCTAATACACAAGTCTAATACACAAACCTTGCAATACACCCGGGAACATTTCAAACACCCACGCTGCTTGCTGGTCTGGAGCAAGCTTCTTCTGCAGAAAAATCCTTTAGGCTATGTCTACACTACCACAGTAAGTCGACATATGCTACGCAACTCCAGCTATGTGAATAACTTTAACTCCGACGAGAAGAGTTAGGTGAGTACAGGGGTTGACTGGAGAGCAATCTGCTGTCGATTTGGCAGGTCTTCACTAGACCCACTAAATAGACCACCGGTGGATCAATCTCAGAGTGTCGATCACGGCTGTAGTGTAGACATAGCCATAGTATGTTAAATACTTCACTGTCTCACTTTCCATTCTGATTGCCAGGTCGTATTTAGACAACATTAATTCCACTATCTGCATACAATCTACGTTTCATATGGTAATTTTTCAATTACTCACGTTTGCACTGTCCCCGCTGGATATTCAAGTTTGTTTATTCATCTCTTCCAGCAATGAAATAATCAACTTCTGGAAATCTTTGTGGGCCACTCAGATGCTTCAGAGCATAAAGCATTTACAAAGGCACCATAATATGTTGCCACACAACTTTTATCAGCCTTTCCATTTTGTTCACACAAGACACCATACATAAATCAAGTCTATGGTTACTATGGGAATCATCATTCCTTAGGTTGTGTTACTCTCAATAATTCTATTATGATCAGGGCCGGCTCCAGGCACCAGTGGAGGAAGCACGTGCCTGGGGTGGTACATGCTAAGGGGCAGCATTCCGTCCATTCTTGGGGCGGCACAGTCCAGGCGGCTTTTTTTTTTTTTTTTTGCGCGCTTGGGGTGGCAAAAATGGTAGAGCCGGCGCTGATTATGGTGCAACAAGAATGAAATAGGATGATGGCAAAAAACATTCAAATGAAGACCCTATTATAGCAGTCATTTGTTGGTCACCTCTAGCAACAATTTCCATTGTCCAAATTTCACTCAACTTTCCAAAAAAAAAAAAAAAAAAAAAAAAATTCACCTTTTGGGCTGAAAGTTTACATTACTTGACAGTCTAAAGATTAAAAGTGTTCAGAAAACATAGTCCTCCTTCACAAGTTTCAATTCTGTAATGGATCCTCTTACCAAGACTACTGGCAATAATGGGCTGAAAATAATCTAAAATAAATGTTTAATGCTCTTTTCAGACTCTGTCATTAACAGCAATAACTCTTGGTAGGCCGAGTCTCCTCTGCCCTAGGATGTGATGGTCTTGGCTTCCTGGCAGATTGCAACAGGGGAACACCATAGGAATAGACCACCAGTCAATGCTGGCGCAGTTATGCAGAAAATAGGAAGCTACCTCAGGCAGCAAGGTATTGGGACCAGCAGAATATTGAGTAAATGTGTGTGAGTATAGATATTCGTTGACATTACAACTCCTAGAATGATGTCAGAGTGCAGTGTCTCCCAGCTTCTGTTTCCTCACCTGCATGAGGGGACCATACATCATTCTAGGAGTTGGGTACCAGCACATTTTACTTCCTTAAATCAGTTGTTGAATAAGGCCTCTGCATTCCCCACTTGGACCCACGCTCAAAATGATTTGTATTAGTGAGTCTTTTCCAAAATTAAGTTTTTTCCTTGGGGCTTTATGATGGTTTTACTTCTATAGAAGTGGGCTTCTGAGCTGCTATAATGAAGCCTCATCAGCACTTTCAAAAGTGTTCATTTCCTGTACGGCAACATTTCTCAATCTGTATCACTGGAACTCTTCTTCCATCACATGGTTTCCATGCACCTTTTCCTCTGCTTTACTCACTGAATTTCCATTTGAGTTTTAATTGAAAGTCAAAATCTCAGGGTTGCATGGTTATTTGTGGTTTGGCTCCCTGGTGTTTCATGTTCTTCTTGTTCCTACCCAAGCTTCTAAACTCTTGCTGTAACATGTATGGTTTTAAAAAGTTACACTGTGCTTTCCTTCCACCTTTACAGAGATAGGTTACCCCAATTTTAAATGTAGTTAAACTGAGCCCAATAAGATAAGTAATTTTCCAAACATAAAAGTCAGCAACAGAACTGGGAATAAGATTTGCAGACTCCAACCCCATTACTCCAGCTCCTGGACATTCCCTTCCTATACTATTTTGAAGAGGAACACAGTTTGTTAGAATCTGCACTCAGTCTTTGGATACACTAGACTTTCTTCCCCAACTTCCAGCTCTTCCTATCATTGGTATAGCTCTATCAGTAACCACAGAAACTTGTTTTACTGTCACTACTAGTCCTCCAACAAGCAGGATTAGACTACACAATGGGAAGATGCTAGAGGCCATTGCTTTGTCTACAGTAAGAGCTTCCATCAATGCTATCACTGCTGGTTGTATTAGTAGAGAAGAAATCCAGGAAAACCTTAGAAATGGAGACTTTCCTTTAATGCTCCAGTCTGTTGGACAATTTGAAGGGATAGTCTTTATAAATTATGTTTAACAAGCACTTAAAAAAAAAAAAAGTGTCCAGATTTGGATTTGGAAGGTGTAACTAATATAGCAGACAATTACTTGCCTATTTAGGTAATTAAGAGATTTTAACAAATACTATAAGCAAAACCCAGCTTGGTACTTGTCCAGCTTACTGTACTATGCCCATGGCAAATAGTCTATGTGCCTACCTTAGAAAAGGAAAAGGGGAGGGCAGGACAGGCTGATTTTATAGTGTTAATTATTGTACTACACCTACTTCAAAAAAATCCATTCTGGACCTGTAACAGCTAGAATTGAAATTGATTCTATCTGTTAGAGGTCCAGAATGGATTTCTGAAATAAGTCTATTACAATAGGTGTGGACCAAATCTACAGAGATAATTGGAAACTAAATTAAACCGGTTTGAAAGATTTTCAATCTCATTTCTACAAAAGGATATATAAACATAGGAGGAAGTGTTCTCTAGACATGGCATAAATTTGCTTTTCAAGTTTTTAAATGAAAGTTGATGGTGCAAAATGCTGTAGTTTGTTCACAAGGATAAAAGTCCAACATCTGCTCTTGAGCTGTAAAATAATACACACCTTTGTTTAAAGTAGGGGAGGAGACAAGATCTATTTTACTGTTACAAGTCATGTCAGCCTGGAATTAGAATCCAGTAGGACACAGGGAAGGTCTGGCTGTGTACACAGAGTTCTCTTTCCAATATAAGATGACATTTATTATGAGATTTAAAATAGTTATGCAGGAAAACAAAACAGAACAAGCATTGTAATTTTCTTCTATAGAAGTGGGTCTTAAACTGATGTGGGGACCTCTTGTGGTCCCCACAGCTCCTTGTCCACAATGGAGGGGCAATATGTCACGCTTCAACTGGATGAAGACAGTGTAAGGAGTTTTGAGACCACTGATTCAGTAAGAAAACCATTGTAGGGTTACATCTTCATGACCTAGAAAACACTTCAGAGTTCACACTGACAGTGGGGGGCAGTATTTGCCATGTATTAGCAACACCTACCAATTTAATCAAAACTTCTCTGGCTTGCACAATTGTTTTTCTCTTTAATGTGAGTACTCTACAATAGATGTGTACCTTAATGAATACTTGCAATGCCTGCCAAATGACAAAAATAATTCTGGATACATGCACATATGCACTTGATGGTGTTGGGGAGAGACTGTCTGAATGATGGTATGGTGTAAAGCATAGGGAGGTTGTGGAATCTCCATCATTGGAGATTTCTAAGAGCAGGTTAGACAAACTCCTGTCAGGGATAGATAGATAATGCTTGGTCTTGCTGTGGGTGCAGGGGACTGGACTGGCTGGCCTCTCAAGGTCTTTTCTGGTCCTGGATTCTACAATGGCTGAACAATTTTGTGGAAGATCTAAGCAGCAGCAGATGTTAAATCTCCATATTTAAATTAAACCTCTCCCCCAAAGATACAGAAAACCTTAGGTTTTAAGAAATTTAAGACCACATTGGATAACACATTAATCTATTTCCACACTTTTTTCCTCCCCTTCCTGTGTTACAATCAAGTAGAAGTGAACTACTGACAGAACAGAAATATGAAGGAATAAGTACCTCTGGGTCAAGACTGGATTCACTCCCAAATAAAGTGAAGGCTGGAAAAAGTTCAACAGGACAAACAGTCTTAATAATTTTCCTTAGTGAGACATTTGAACAGAATTTAAGCAATTATGCCAAGCACTAATTCACTGGGAAGCAATTCTTCCAACATGACCAACATTTAGTTAATGGATTAGCAAACAATATAACTCAGAAGATTTGTCCACTCAATTTAATCATACATCCACAAGTTCTGACATTTGCCTCAAACTCGTCTGAACTGCCCAAAGTTTTTGAAAGAGACCCTGCGTAAGGCCCAAGGGATTGCAGAGGGCTGCAGTCTTTCCTCCAGAGCAGTGCCCCCTCCCCCATACCTCACCACAAGTACCACTGTGGTCAAAAAGCTAAAATAATCAGAGGTTATCATGCACCAACACCATTTCTTAAACCATACCCACAGCTACTTGGGAGGATCAAAGACTTAATTGAGCCAAAGTATTACTATAACCAGACATTGGTGGTTATTTTCTTAAAGTCCTTAAAACCATTAGCTATTTAACTCATGCTAGTGCAATTGGGTAATGTTGAGTTATTGGAACAAGTGCCACTGGATTTAATTGGGCCCGTTGTATATAGGACACACTGGAAGTCCTAAAGTAGTACACTGGAGACCCATTCTAATTCTCAACCTGATACCTGAACCATATTTTAAATTATATTAGGTGGTGCCAAGATTATATCCCCAGATTTGTTTGCCAACTTCAGCTTCCTAGTTTACAATACACAGTGCACTCAAAGATAATCTGCACTAGAGACTTTTGGTTGCATGCATGCAACTCAGTTCTAGAGAGGTTCCTTCAAAAGCTAAGGAGCAATTTCCATATTTGTAAGTGAAAATGTTTGAAAGAGTACCAGAAGCATTACAATTAAACACATTAAGAAATCTCCCATTATGTAGATATTGTGCTTTGTATATCAGGACCAGAAGCTTCAATCCCACATACTCACCCTGATATAGTTTGCTGCAATTCAGGATGAAAAGTAGTTTGCCAAAAAAAAGTCTCCCTTTTGCTTACACTACATGCCCCTTGCGTAGTCTTTCAGGGACAAGCCAGGAGAAATTACTGGGGTATATAGTCTACAACAGACCTACTTAGGCTATAGATTAAAACTAACATTTTTGAACACTTAACAGTGAGGACGCAGGCATGGTAAAGCTTTTGGGTGGGGAAATAAGTCAGGTATAGCAAATAGAATTTCTCCCGTTAAGTTAATGACAAGATTTGTTGCAGAACCTAACACAGAGCTCTTAAAATCTGAAGACTAGGTAACCCTGAATTGCTAGTATTATTTCAACGTTATGTGTAATGTAGTAACATCCAAAGGCTCCAGTTGCTAATTAAAATCTGTTCTATACTAGTAGTAACTGGCAGTTCTGACCATCTGATGGCTGCTCAGTAGCCAATCTAGAAGGAGTTTTGTAGTCAGTTGAGTTCCCTGTGAGTAGATGTTCATATCCCCAATGCCACCGCACCACAACTGACACCTTTGTTGGCAGTTACAGCAGAAATCAATGACTTCACGTAGACTGGGAATGAACTCTCTCACATCCAGGTAACTGCTGAAGCACATTTGAAGGATAATACAAGGAAGCCCCACCTGAAGCGCTCTCCTGCAGCAGGCCATGGCATGATGGGCGCATCTGCCTCGGTTTCCCTCCTTTAGACTCCCCAGCAATAGTCCAGAGGCTTTCTGTGGCCAAAGAGCCCTTGTGCAGTTAATGTATTACAAAAGTCCCAAAACTAGTGTCCAGATTTCCCTCAGCATAGTCCAAACAGTAGATGCAACATACAGCCCTGATGTCCCTTACCATGTCCCAGTTCTCCACTGCAGCTCTCTACTGTTCCTGAACCAGGACAGCCACCCTATCCCTTCCAACAGGAGAGCAACACTGCACTTACCAGCAGAAATCCCCACAGCCGTCTCTGTTGGGAGCATCCCTCACTCTCACTGGCCCTCTCATAGTTCCTCTGCGTCCAGCTCTCCAGCCTTGGGATAGGTCAGCAGGCAAGTTCCTCCACCGCTCCCCTGCCTTCAGCCCTCTGAGGCCCAGCAGGTAACTCTCTCCTTTGCTTCTCCTTGCTTCAGCCCTGGCAATCTGGTTTGGGGTGCCAGCCAGCAGATTCCTCTTGCTGCTCTCCTACCTTCAGCCTTCTCTCAAGTCCTAAACATACAGTCTCCTAGCCAATTGTTCCCTCTTCCCAGTGAAGACTTGCAGAGATCTTTCCACTTCTCTCTGCAGCTTTCCCCCCGAAGACCTCCTCCAGTCTCCTGACTGACTCTCACCTGGATTCTCACTCAATGGGTCTCCCCCTGACCTTTCACGGTCTCTGGATGCTGCCTTGTCAAATGAGAGCCCCTGCTGTGGCTCAGGGGAGCTGAACCTGCTTCAGTTACAGGGGCCAGCCATTCTGTGACATAGTATACTTGTCCTGTACATAACTAAGGGATTTCAATCTCTGTGGCTATTCATCTGGCAGCACTAAATTAAGAAGTTTAAGGAACTTAATCTTCATGATGGCGAGATTATGCCCCACATGAAAAGCAACCTCAAGTCTGAAGCTCATTCAGTTTCAGTTTTTGGAACTACAGTAACTCCTCACTTAACGTTGTAGTGATGTTCCTGAAAAATGCGACTTTAAGCGAAACGATGTTAAGCAAATCCAATTTCCCCATAAGAATTAATGTAAATGAGGGGGTTAGGTTCCAGGGAAATTTTTTTCACCAGACAAAAGACTATATATACAGAGAGAGAGAGAGAGAGAGAGAGAGAGAGAGAGAGAGAGAGAGACACACACACACACACACACACTAAGTTTTAAACAAACAATTTAATACTGGTACACAGTGATGATGATTGTGAAGCTTGGTTGAGGTGGAGGAGTCAGAGTGTGGGATATTTCCCTTACTGCTAAATGATGAACTAGCAATTGGCTGAGCCCTCAAGGGTTAACTCTCTCACTCTACAATGCAACAGAAATGGAAGGAGATATGCGCATTTCCCCTTTAAATGCACTGCCTTGTTAATTAGACCAGCTTGCTGAGACTACAGCTGCTGCAAGCTCCCTCCGTCCTGAGTCCTGGTGTGTCACCCCTGCTCTATGGAAGATGGGGTAAGCGGGGTCCAGGAGCAGAGGGGAGGGGGACGCCCTGATATTAGCCCCCCTCTTCCCCCCCCCCCCCCCGCACAACAAGCAGGAGTCTCGGGGAGCAGCTCCAAGGCAGAGGGCAGGAGCAGCACAGAGCAGTGGGGGAAGGGACAGCTGCAATTCCTGCTGGGCAGCTGCTGCACAGGGAACTTAGGGGAGCGGGGAGCTGATAGGGGGGCTGCTGGTCCACCCTGGTTCCCAAGCCCCCACCAGCTAGCTGCAACGGGCTGCTCTTCCTACAAGCAGTAGACAAAGCAGGCAGCTGCCAAACGACGTTAGAAGGGAGCATTACACAACTTTAAACGAGCATGTTCCCTCACTGATCAGCAACGTAACAATGAAACAACGTTAACCGGGACGACTTTAAGTGAGGAGTTACTGTATCATACTTTTGCCTTCAGTACCCATCTTGTAAAAGTTCTATAAATGTCCAAACAGAAGGAAAGATATGACACAGCTTTGATGCCAACATAGAAATACCCCTCATATGCATATCTTAAATACTGTGGTGCCTTTTTTATTTGAGCCCCATAAAGAGTGCTCTTGGTAGTACTTACATTAACACTGTATTTGTCTTTCAGAGGAATTCAGGCTACAAAGAAGTTGCCTAGCAATTTAGGTTTGTGGGGCTTCCCTCCCCCCCTTTTTCTTTTAAACATATCCCCCCTCTTGTGTAGTTTCAGTGTCTGGAAGCATTTACACAGTGGAAGTTAAATTTCTCTCTCAGTAAAATTATATCAGAGTAAAATGTTAAAACGTGTGCGCACATTTAGCATTCCAAAAGTAAATATTTAATTTGAAGTGCAGTCTTTCAGTTGGGGACTTAAAATTTAAGTCATCGGTCTCAAATTTCATTCCTCATTGACTGCTTAGGGATACAAACACACAGTATCTTTCAGACAGATGTATCATTTGTCTGAAGAAGAAGAAACAAAAAAAAAACCCCAACACCACATAATTGAATGAGCTTCCATAAATGTACTTTAAGAAGTACTTTAGAGCATGCCTCCAGGTTATCATATTAATTTCTGGTCAACAGAACAAGATTACATTTTTCTTCTGCACACCCTATCTTAATAGCACCACTTCTGTTGCTGCTGGCTAGAAAGTCAACTAAGTGAACTCAGTCAGTCTTCAACGCTGGCCTAATGAGAGTATGTGGGGGGGAGAAGGAAAATGTTAGTATTTAATACAGATTTACAGAAAATGTGGTCTCAAAAGCCAGGTGCCAGTTCTAAAAGGGGGCAATTAAGTTCTCCTTTTAAAAAAAAAAAAAAAAAAAAAAAAAGCAGTACACAAACTATTACTGATATCCACCATTTTGTAGCTATGAGAAAAAGAATTATTTCTGTATTTCTTGTTATAATACACCAGAAGTATTCTCCAGGTTACAAACTAACAAGCACTTCTCTCTGGGGATGTCTTCAGAACGTTCCATGACCATTATTTTTAATTACTCTCTGCTGAATGTGGTCTAATAGTGACACAATAGAGCCCTCTGAAATGTCTTGCAAAGTTGATACAGCACAGCACCCTGTATATTATACAGCCATGGGAGATGCATCCTTTTTCCCTTCCTACATGCACACGCTACTTTCAACATTTGTCCTTACTCCTGGGGGAATTCTGTGCCACTGTGCTCACACAAAATTCATGTCCCCTGCAGATTTTTTTTCTCCACAGAAAATACATTCTGCTGGAGAGGCGCTGCAGTTATGCATTTTACCCACCAGGAGAGGCTATGACACCAGAACTGAGGCATCTGGCTCACCAGATATAGCAGTCAGCAGCCAATATGGAGGATGAGAGGCTGTGTTCCTCACAGCTTCCTGCCCACAGGGCCAGGTGAGGAGGCATGAGGCTATTGGGGGAGGGAGGGGGAGAAGAGGACAGAGCGGGGCTGCTGGGGTCAAAGTGGACTGGGATTCAGAAGAGCTAGTGAGTGGGACAGACTGTGGCAGGGCTGAAGGGGAGTGGGGGTGCAGGGCCACATCAAGGCAGGAGTGCTGAGTGGAGGTGCAGGGACACGTGGGAATGGGGGCGGGGTTCAGGGACACACATGGACAGGGCAGATGTGCCTGACTGAATTGGAGAGGCTAGGGGTCAGCCAGGGTCTGAATAGGGGAAGTTCCCCAACTCCCTAACAATCCCTCCCTGCCCTCCCAACACACCCCCACCCAGTTCCATAATTTTCCCACCCACACCCAACAACCCCTCCAGGTTCACACCCAGGCTCCTTCCCAACAATTACTTCCCTCTCCCTGAGCGCCTCCATTACCCCAACTCCCCCAAGCCTTTGCATTGCTTCTGAAGGGCGCAGGAAATACATTTCTGTATTGTACTTTAAATGGATTATTACTCAAAGTTCTGTATTAATATACCTAGTAAAGAATCTATGGCAAAACACATTTCCTGAATCTTTTATGTCTGTATTGTTAGACATACTTGTTGACAGGTATTTTGAAATAAATTACAAAAATGATTGAAACTGGTGTGATTATATTGTGTTATTTTGACAAATAAAATATGCAGAATTGTACAGCATTTTAAAATAGTGAGAGAAGAATTTTAAATGTTTTGGCCCAAAATTTTTGGTGCAGAATACCCCCAGGACTATCTCCTTCAGTTTTCAGCTCCAGTCAGCAGAGTTTTCACTAGCCTCCAGTGTCTGGGGACTACTCTCCTGAACACCCTCTCCCACTTCCAGCTCAGTCTTCTCCCCTATCTCTTCCAACTCCCTGTTTGACCAGAGTGATCCCTAAATGCACACACTGCCAGAAAGAGCTGTGGAATACAAGAAGGAAAATGGTCAAAGGATGCTGGGGAGCGTGAACTAGGCCAAACTAGTTTCAGCAACAGCAGATAGGAGGAAAAGGGAAGAAATTTGTGCTGCTTGAGCCTCATTAAATCTTCCTCTCCACCCCATCCCTCCATAAAGTGCTCCAGGGGAGCAACTTTGACTCCCTAAACTCATGTAATTATCTGACTGCTGTTTTCTATGACATGCACCAACACCACTATGATACCTATTCATGAACAGTTACTATTACTCTGAAGTTTGTCTAGGTGCTCATATGCTTCCTCCCCCACCCCCACAAATATCTCACTGCCTCCCAAGTATTTAAAAATTAAATACCAAAAAATTGCATTTACTTTATTTCAATAACTATTAAATATCCATATTCAGAAGGGACAAGCCTATCCTTTACTCTATTTTGTGATTCTAAGAAGGATTAGTGTCTGTAAACAAGTTATGACTACTTGTGCCACTACTATACATGAAATGAGATGTACAGCTATTCACGGACTATGTTTCAGATACTGAAATCTGAAGTTTCCTTGCTGTAGTTAGCCTCATGCAACAGTAGTATCAAACACATGAAAACTATTATTCTTGTACTCAGTTGAATAACCTGGTCCTCTTTTGTTAATCAAGGTGTGTGGCTCATAAACTTTGATAATACACCTCTACCCAGATATAACGCGACCCGATAGAACACAAATTCGGATATAACGCGGTAAAGCAGCGCTCCGAGGGGGGGGGGGGGGCTGCACACTCCCTTGGATTAAAGCAAGTTCCATATAACGCGGTTTCACCTATAATGCAGTAAGATTTTTTGGCTCCCAAGGACAGCGTTATATCGAGGTAGAGGTGTAGTAATTCTTGTTCCAGAGGGAGAAAGCCACAGATTTGTACTTTGTAAACCATGAGTGTGTGCTTACACTTAAGAAAAGCAGACAAAGTCTTCTAGACTACCTTGTTGATCAATGAAGCAGTGTAGCTTGTGATTGGCATTGCATCTAGGACTAGAACAACATTATTTTAATTTTAAATATTTGAATTGATTTAATCTAAAATTAACTTGCTCTTCTTCCAATAGACTAGATCAGGGTGAGCAAACTACAGCCCGGGGCCACATTCAGCCCTCCAGACATTTTAATACGGCCCTCAAGCTCCTGCCAGGAAGTGGGGTCCCGGGCCTGCGCCACTCTGACGCTCCAGCTGGGAAGCGGGGTTGGGGTCTTGCCCCACTCCGCATGGCTCCCAGAAGCAGTGGCATGTCCCCCCTACAGCTCCTACGCATAGGGACAGCCAGGGGGCTCCACAAGCTGCCCCTGTCCCAAGCGCCGCCCCCGCAGGTCTAATTGGCCAGGAACCACAGCCAATGGGAGCTGCAGGGGTGGCGCTTGCAGACAGGGCAGCGTGCAGAGCTGCCTGGCTGCACCTCCTGGTAGGAACCAGAGGGGGGACATGCCGCTGTTTCTGGGAGCTACTTGAGGTAAGCGCCACCCAGAGCCTTTACCCCTGACCCTCTCCCGTGCCCCAACCCCCTGCCCCAGCCCTGATCCCCCTCCTGCCCTCCAAACCCCTCAGTCCCAGCCTGGAGCACCCTCCTGAACCCTAAACCCCTCATCCCCAGCCCAGAGCCCGCACCCCCAGCTGGAGCCCTCTCGCAACCCAACCCCCCAATTCTGTGAGCATTCATGGCCCGCCATACAATTTCCATACCCATATGTGGCCCTTGGGCCAAAAAGTTTGCCCACCCCTGGACTAGACAGTTTTTTAAAATGGTTTTCTGATATTGGCACTAAATCAAACGGGGGAGGGGAGGAAAGGTGCACTTGAGATGCCTGCATGCTTAAAGACAAGGTGAAGGAAGACAAAGTTACCTAATAAGTGTGACAATCACAACTCCTGTGTTTTTCTACTTAAAGTCTTACATAAAAACTTAACTAAGATTTTTCACCAAATTTAGATTAGAGACCTTTTACTACAGAATTTCACTAAACAGTATGTCAATTCAGATGCTCCAGTTTTCCTATTTCCTCCCTAACTGAAATGAGATCTTCCCATTTCCCCAGATTTTACTTTCATAAAAATAATTCAGAGGGTGTTCACACAAGTACTTTCTGAACACTTTATTATGACATTTATATCAGAAATAGCATGTGATAATGGACAACTGGCCATAGAAGACTGAAAAGGAGTTAAAAAATAAGGCATCTGTTGTAAAGCAGGATGGAAGATTATTCACAAGCTTAGAGACTCCTGTACTACCAGTGTCAGATGTCACTTGACAAGATGCTGCTACCAATGGAAGATTTATAAATAGCTATGGTAATTAAACACCTCGCACAGATACAAACCAGGTTATTTAAGGTGAATTATTTCTTGCTTTGTGAATATTCATATTGCTAATTTGAGCAGGAAGCTTAAGCTTTTTAGATTTAAAAATACCTTGTACTGTTCTGTATTTCATTAGGGCCACATGCTGTCCATGCAGGGTTCCCAAACACCAGAAGTAATGCATTCATGCTGTGCTGGGGCAGAAATTGTGGAGCTCATGAAAGGGTTGCAGACATTGCCATAAAGTGAAGTCTAGCAAAAGGAAGGTGCATGCTGGGACCCATGTTGCCAAGGCAACTGCACAGATCCATTGTCCATTTCCCTTCACAAAGCAAGGTTTGGTTTGCAGAACCAAAACAACACAGTTGTAGGATCTTGACAGGGAAATTCTTCCTACAACACAGTAGCCCACCCTAAACCAAACTTGACTCTTCTAGTGACAGAAGGAAGGAGGAGAATTTGGGCCTGTGTCTTCAGGGTCATCATCTGTACCACAAACCTAAAATGTAAAGCTCTCTTTAAAAAGCATTTCCCTAATATACTTATGTGAAACTGTGTCAAAAGCCTCACTAAAAATCAAGATGTATCCCATCTCCTGCTCCCCTCCCCACCACCATCATCCACTAGGCCTGTCTGACCCTAACAGCACCCCAAGGCCAGAGGGCATGTGGCTTCCTAGTATCTAGCCATGAGTTTCAGCTGGCTTAAGAGTATCTCAGTTCATTGGTGTAATGTAATATATCACTGGAAAAAATGACACTGGTTATTAATATTGTAAAATGTATGTATTAATACTATATATGGAGTTATGGATGTTCTCTGATATGTTTTAAAGTCTGTATTCAAACCACTTAGAAACAGGTCTCTGCAGGTCCTGAATACAAATCAAGTAGGGTTGACCAGTGACAGTGGCACTGCAATTTACACATGCAGTAAACAGAACCTTCAGAGCTTACAAATTACTTGGGAAGTCAGCATGTTTAGATCACAAGTGACTATACATTTATCTGACAAACTTGGGCAACAGGCAGACACAATGAAGACATGTTTACATGCAAGGTAAACAAAGCCATCAGGAGAGCAAGTGAGGAAAAGATGACCACAATCTCAATGGGGGGTGGAAACGGTGTCCCCAAGAAGCTTTCCTTCCTCTTGAAGCAAGGTCAATGAATGATGATATGCTTTTTCGACAGTTGACTTGACTATAAGGGAGTGGTGGTGAACCCCTAAGTTATCCATCATTTGGGGGACTAAAGAGGCCAGAGCTCCTGCAACTGCAGAAAGAGTGGTCCTTCAACCAAAGGGGTTGAAGTGTCTGGAAATCAATTATAGGTGAGAAACTTGCTTAGGGAAAAGACAGTAACTGGCTGAAATTAGGTTTTAGTCTTATAAGTGTATTGTTATTTTTGTCTGTTTGTAAATCTAACCTTGATCCCTTTTATTTGGCATCACTTAACCTATTACTTCTGTTTAATAAACTTGTTTTACTTTTTAACTATAAACCAACCCAGTACTTTGATTAAATTAGAGTGTTTGTGAATTCCAGTAAGGTGGTAAGAGGCTGACGTACTGTTTCTTTAAAGGGAACAGCAAACTTAGTAACTTATCTTAGTGTACCAGGAAAGGGCTTTGGGGAAATTCAGGACTGGGGGTGTGTTTGGGGTCACTCCTGCATCATGTAATGGGTGAGAGACTACAGTGGGGCTCTCTGTGTTGTAGGTAGGTGCTGAACCAGGGCTGCACAAAACAGACACACACAGGGGACTGCACATTTGAGGCATTTAAAGCACTCAAGGTTACATGGCAAATGATAACAACCCCTTACTGGTCTGGATTGCACCCCAGAATGTGACAGCCAGTAGCTTTGTCAGAGGAAATGAGGTAGATTTGGCATGGTTTGTTCTTGACAAATCCATGCTGGCTATTCCTTATAACCTTCTTATCCCCCAGGCACTTACAAATTGGTTGCTTAATAATTTGTTCCAGTATCTTTCCATTTACCAAAGTTGGGCTGAGTGGTTCATAGTTCCTCAGGTCCCTATTGTTTGCCCTTCTCCCAGTCTTCTGGGACCTCACCTGTCATCCAGGAGTTCTCCAAGATAATTGCTAATGGTTCCAAAATTGCTTCAGCTAGTTCCCTAAATCCCATAGGATGATTTCATCAAGCCCTGCCAATTTGAAAACCTCTAACTTATCATAAATAGTCTTTAACCTGGTACTTCCCTGTTGTGGCTTGCATTCTTGCTGCCTTATTAATATTAATCGCCTTGAATATCTGGTCATCTTTTTAGTGAAGACTGAAGCAAAACTGGCATTAAACACCTCAACTTTCTTGAGGCTCTCATTCACTATTAGCTCTCCTTTTCCACCAGGACCTACACTTTCCTAAGGCCAGGTCTACACTACCGCGGTAGTTCGACAGCTGGCAATCGAACTTCTGTGTTCGATTTATCGCGTCTGGTCTGGACGCGCTAAATCGATCCCGGAAGCGCTCGCCGTCGACTGCGGTACTCCAGCTCGGCGAGAGGAGTACCGCGGAGTCGACGGGGAGCCTGCCTGCCGCGTGTGGACCGCGTCTGAACCGCGGTAAGTTCGAACTAAGGTATGTCGACTTCAGCTACGTTATTCACGTAGCTGAAGTTGCGTACCTTAGTTCGAATTTGGGGGTTAGTGTAGACCAGGCCTTAGTCTCTCTCTTGCTCTTAGTGTATTTTAAAAACCTTTTCTTATTGCCTTTTATATCCCATGCTAGGTGCAACTCATTTTGTGCCTTAGCCTTTCTGATTTTGTTTCTACATTCTTGTACTATTTTATATGCCTCCTTAACTTGTCTATATTTTCACTTTTTCTATTTTTAGGTTATTAATGAGCTCCTGACGGAGCCCTATGGGCCTCTTACTAGTCTTCTCTTTTTCCTTTGCATTGGAATAGTTTTCAATTGTCTCCTTGAAAAACTGCCAGCTCTTCTGAACTCCTCTCCCAAACCCAAGATTTAATTCCCATGGGACCCTACCAGTTCTGAGTTTGTTCAAGTCTGCTTTTTTTGAAGTCCATTGTTCTGCTGCTGCTTTCACTTCTTCCTTTCCTTAGAATCATGAAATAATAGATTTCATGATTCTAAGGTCATTTTCACCCAAACTGCCTTCTGTCTTCAGATTCACTACTAAGTCCTCCTTGTTGGTCAGAATCAAGTCTAAAATGGCTGTCCCCCAGTTACTTCCTCCATTTTCTGAAACAAAAATTGCCCCCAACAAAATTGCCCAGATTCCGAGAACTTACTTTTGTTTTCCTTAATAAAAAATTTCCAGTAAGTTTATTAGCAAAAACAGATTAAAGTAGAAGTGAGTAAAAATATTGGAAACAAATGGTAACCAAAACATGCTTTCTTGAGACCGTACTTATATGGCGGCATTTCCCTCATCTCCTACAAGACAGCTTACTCCTACGTTTTTTCCCCAGCATTTTCAACCAGTTTGGTTGACCCCTTCTCATAAAATCAAGCCAACTGGCTGCTTTTCCCTCACAGATTGAAGGAATACCTGAGGGTTCATCTGTACTCCAGAGATAGTTTCAAAAGTACATCATCTTACCGTGAACAGGATAACTCCTGCTATTTGTATTTTTTCCCTCCAACACCTGTAATCTATTGATTAGCATTTTACTCAGACTGTAAACGGGTTTTTATCATGAATGATACAATACTTCATTTACATGTGACCAGCCCGAGTGAGAAGCATTTCTTCCCCACACCTAGCAGGAGAATGTGGTTTACCTTTTGGTGATCTGTCTTAAGTCAGACCTAGAGAAGGTAATTTTTAGTAAAAATGATTACTAACCTTTCCGTAACTGTTGTTCGACATGTGTTGCACATGGCCATTTCACTGTAGGTGTGTGCATGCATTCCAGTGTGCATTTGTCAGAGTTTTTCCCTTAGCGGTACCTGTCAGGGTGGAACAAGTGCCCTCTATTGCCTTGCACACTGTGCTCAGACATGAAGGGCAGAGCTGCCCCCTACCCTCTTCAGTTCCTTCCTACCGAAAGGCTGATTAGAGGGAAAAGAGGGTGGGTTGTAGAATTGACACATGCAACACATCTCGAAAAACAGTTACAAAAAAGGTTAGTAACAGTTTGAGTGATTGCTCATGTCCATTCCACTGTAAGTGACTCTCAAGCAGTCCCAACTGGAGATGAGTTCGGAGTCTATTTAAACAGGGAGTGGAGGACCATTTGTCCAAATTTAGAATCATCTCTAGATTGCCACTCACTATGCTAGGTCTCAAACATGTGAAGTGATGACCAGGTTGCCACTTTGCAAGTGTCTAACAGGGGAACTTTAGCCAGAAAGGTTGCTTGGGACCTAGTCGAATGACCCAACACTCTATTCAGTGGCATCATATTAACCAAATGGTAACATAGGTGAATACAACTGGATATCCAAGATGATATCCTCTGAGTGGTAACAGGACTGCTCTTCATTCTGTCCACAAAAGCAATGTACAATTGAGTCGAAGACCTGAAAGTTTCAGTCTGTTCCAGATAAAACGCTAAAGCTCTTCTAACTTCCAGAGAGTGCAGTCTCTCTTTAGCCTTATTACCATGAGACTTTGGGAAGAAGATGGTTTGGTTAATATGAAAAAAATGGAAACCACCTTCATAAGAAACCTTGGGTGAGAATGAAGGTAGACTTTGTCCCCAAAAACTGTATATGGAGGATCTGGTACTAGGGTCTTCAACTCCCCCACTTTGCTGAATGATGTAATGGCTACTAAAAATGGTATTTTCATCAAAAGGTGCAACAGAGAACAGGCTGCTAGAGTTTCAAGGTGGGGGGGGGGGTCCCCACCAGGTTTGCTAAGACTAGATTCAGGCTCCATGGGGGAAATATAGGGATATGTACCTATGGAAATAGCCTGTCCAAGCTCTTTAAAAATCTCAGATACTGAGTTGGAAAAATAGAACGGTTATCAGTAGGTAGATGGAATGCCAATATAGCCACTAGGTGTACTCTGATCAAACTAATCTCCAATCCTTGGTGTTTCAGGGACAGAAGGCAGTCCAGCACATGCTAAACAGAAACGAGGATGAGGAAACCCCTTTCAATCTGGACCAGATGGAAAACCTCTGGTATTTAACTAGGTAAGGAGCACATCCTGAACTTCTCTAAAGCAGGACTCTTCTGCTGATGCTAACCATGAATCCTCCAGTCTGTTAGATGAAGGGAGGAGGATGTGGTTGAGTGTCTATGAAATCAAGTCTGTGTGAAGCAGGAGTGACAGTGGATTGATAGATAAGTGTAAGAGGTCTGAAAACTAGTAGTTGAAGGGCCATGCCAGGGCAAACAGCATAAGATGAGCCTGTCTTTCTTGACCTTGCACAGAACTCAGGCAGAAGAGGGACAGGGAAAGTGTACAGGAAATGCTCTGACAACAACAGCAGGAAAGCCTCCATCAATGAACTCAGGCTGTGGCCCGCTCAGAAGCAAAACTGTTGACATTTTCTGTTGTCTTTTGTTGCAAACAGATCCACTTGAGTTCTCCAGCATTGGAAAATGGACCTTGCTATGTCTGGGTGAAGGGACCACTTGTGAGGATTGATAAATAGCCTAGTGAGTCAATCTGCCACCACAGTCTAAGCTCCTGGGAAGTGGGCCACTTTCAAAAGTGATGCAGAAGTTCCAAAGCATAATTGCTTCCTGAAAGAGCAGTGAAGCTTGGGCATCCCTCCATTTGTTTACATAAAATATGTCTGTTGTATTGTCAGTCAGCACCAACATGCCTCTTCCCTTGATGTGAGGAAGGAACACCATGCAAGTTAACAGGATAACTCACAATTCCCTGATATCTGTGTAGACTGAGATCTTGGGGAGATCAGAGACCTTGGGCCTGCGGGGGCCCAAATGAGCCCCTCAAGCCAGGTCCGAGGCATCAGTGACTAATGTAAGGGACTGTCGAGGTGGGGTAAAGACATTGGCTGAATCCATCCACCAATCTAGGAGGAATAAGATCTGTTATGGCTCATGCACGAACATATGTCTGTGTTGCCTCCTTGGAGAATATACCTCAGCCAACCAGCCTTGTAGCAGTCAAACTCAACTTGGCATATTGGACTGTATCAGTGCATGCCCAGTAAAACAGTCTAAGGCTTCTATCATGAGAAGTTAAGCTTTCAAGCCTAGAATGATAACTTTGCATTGTCTGAAGCCTCTTCAAATGGGAGCTCCTGGGCTCTGCAACCAATGAAGGACCTCATTGTGATGGTGGAGGCCATTTTGCAAGCTGCAGAATCTACTGCATCCAAACCAGCTTGCAGCACTGTTCTGGCAACCACCTTATCCTCCTTGATTGTGTCTAAAACTGTTTCGCATAATCTGGGAACTTGTCTTTGAACTTTTGAACTGTATCCCAGGGTAAAATTATAGTATCCCAGCTAAACTTGCTGGTTTGTAATATGAAGCTGTAGCCTGCCTGTGAAAATTCCTCCAAAATAAGTCCAGCATTTTGGCTTTTTTAATGGGGTTCATGCCTGGTGACCCTGTGTCACTTTCTCTCTCTCTCTCTCTCTCTCTCTCTCATTCATTGGTTGCCAACACTACAAGGGAGCTGTGAGGGGGATAATAAGAGTTCAAGCATCTCTGAGAGGGGACATAGCACCACCTCTCCACCCTTTTTGCTGTAAGTGGCAGGGAATCAGAGGTCTGCCAAAGAAGCTCGGTGGGTTCTAAAATAGCATTATTAATAAGCAGAGCTATCTTACCCCAGACCACTGATGACAAAAATGTCCACAAGACTGTTGGACTTTTCCTGGAGTTCCTCTAGGTGGATATCCAGGGTCAAAGCCAACCACTTCAACAACTTCTGATGTGGCCTGAAACCATTAGGAGATGAGAAAATAGGATCTGCCACAATTGCCTCATCAGGAGATGATGAAGAGGATGCCAATGGTACTGGTGGCTGGTCCAGTCCCTGTTCTTCTCATGTATGCTTGTGAGAATGATACTGAGCAGATTCAGTACCCATGTGGGCATAGGTGCCAACTCTGTGGGTGCTCCAGCCCTGAAGCACCCAGGGAAAAATTAGTGGGTGCTTAGCATCCACCGGCAGCCAGCTCCCCCCTGCTGATCAACTCCAACACCTCCTGCCTGCCATGGATCAGCTGTTCCATGGTATGCAGGAAGCACTGGGAGGAAGGGAGAGGAGCAGGGACGGGGCATGCTCGGAGGGGGCGGAACTGGGCAGGAAGAGTAGGGAAGAGGCAGGGCAGGGGCAGAGTGGGGACAGGAAAAGGCGGGGTGGGGCCTTGGGGGGAGGGAGGGAAGGGCCTGGGGCTGAGTGAGGGTTGAGCACCTCAGAGGAAGTTAGAAGCTGACCCCTGTGAATGTGGGGATGCTAACAGTCAGTGTTCCTGATGGGCAGGAGACAGCTGGCTAAGGTGGATGTGGAGACACTCAATTGAGGGGGAACCCTCAAGAGTTCCAAAAGGACCACTGTGACCTCAGTCCCCAGCTGTGCATAGCCCAGGGGTCCTTTCTGCAAGCACCTTGTTGATGTTGAGGCTGAAACCAAGGTGGGCAGATAGTATATTCTTGATGGAAACAACAGCTAGGTTGGGACACCCAGGAGTCCACTTCAGAGTCTGATGAAGAAGAATCCTCTTCTTTCAAACTTGGTAGGGCTTTACCTGTTGGTACCAGTGAAGTAGATTCAGACTCTGAAAAAAAGGGGAAATCATCTGTGGTTTTCTCTGTGATGGTACAGTCTTAAAATCAGTATACTAACGGCCAAAACCGCTGGACCTGCGCAGTGCAGATGTGAAGCCGATAATGTCGGTAGATGGGTGCT
Organism: Emys orbicularis; assembly: GCF_028017835.1. NCBI lineage: Eukaryota > Metazoa > Chordata > Testudines > Emydidae > Emys > Emys orbicularis. The sequence continues at coordinate 87,953,394 of NC_088687.1, read as the reverse complement.
GGTGCGGGGGAAGACTCCTGAACTGCCCGTGATGGTGATACCAAGAGGTTCAACAACTCTCACACAGCCTCAAATGCCTCTGAAGTAGATGGTATTGAAAAAGAAGCCTGCAGGACTGGGACATGATGTGATCCCAATGATGGTATTTCAAGAGTCAGCATCAACAGGCCCATATTAGGCTCTGGAGTCAACAACCACCCCTGCTTAGAAGTATGTTCCGGTAAGTGTCCTCTTTGAGTGCACTCAGGTCTTTAGAGGAGCTTGACCTCTTCACCTCCTTTGATGACCCTGGTCTGAGTCTGATTTACAGTGCCTCCTCTTTGGTACCAATAATGCTGGAGGAGCACTACTAAGGCCTGGTCTATGCCAGGATACTACTTAAGGTGTGAAAAATACACCCCCCTCAAGCCATGCAGTTAAACGGACTTAACCTGCAGTGTAAGCAGCGCTAGGTCAACAGGAGACTTTGGTTGGGGAGGTGGAATATCTACACCAATGGGAGAACCCTGGCACCACTGCAGCATTTTAAACATTGACAAGCCCTAATTGATGCAGAGGTGATTGGCACCCAGACTGAGGTAAATTGTTCAGATGGAGCACAGAGAGCCAATTCCAGGAGGAGATATCCAAGTCAGACTGACTTTTCCTTTTTGAGCAGGGCGTAAAGCCCTTACAGATGCTACATCTGTCACTTACATGAGCCTCCCCCATATACTTAAGGCAGCTGGGGTGCGGATTGCTGATAGCATTGCTTAACGACAAGAGTGGCAGGACTCAAAACCTAGAGCATGCAGCATATCTCCTGTACCGGGTCCAGTAGCCAGTTTGGGTGCCAGAGCCACACCAACAAATTTTAAAACTACACTAACCAACTGTACAGAAACTAAAAGGGCACTATTTTCACACTAGACCACAAGACTTGCAGAAGTCCAACAGCTGGTAGGAAAGACCTGAGGAGAGGGTCGGGGCAGCTCCGCCCTTTATGCCTGCTTGCAATATGTGCTTGTGCCACTCTGATGGGTATCACCTAAAGGAACAACCTCTGACAAGTCTGCACGCAAACCGACAGTGGAATGGACATGTGGCATCACTCAAAGAATATACAGACTCACACCCCTGCTCACATGTTTTCCATACACACATCTTGCAATGATTACGACCACTGGTGTGACATAGGCTTTCACTGGAGACCATTCTTTTGGTGAACCCAGGGGATCCCTGCACCCCTACATTCTCCTTTGCCCTCGGGCAGTTGGCATCAAGAGGTCCTGGGGTCACAATTTAAGTTAGCCTGATAGTGCTAATGTCACCAAATGTGACAATTCTCTGCATTTGCTTTCATGAATATTTCAAATATGTTTTCTCTTCCATCTAACTATGCACCATCCAGGTCTGATCGAAGTAGAATCTAGATCTGCAGGTCAATCTAACAGACCAACCACCATAAGCGCCAACTTTTCCCGGCACCAGTGGATGCTCGACCCACCCCTCACTCCCGGCCCCGCCCCAACTCCACCCTGCTGTGCCCCCTCTCGCCCCACCCCACTCCCCATTCCAACCCCTTCCCCAAAGTCCCTGCCCCAACTCCACCTCCTCCCTGCCCCTATTGGACTCCTTCTCCAAATCCCTGCCCCGGCCTCTTTCCCGAACGCACCACGTTCCCCTTCCTCCCAGCACTTGCCACCACGAAATAGCTGTTTTGCAGCAGCAAGTGCTAGGAGCTAGGGGGAGAAGCAGGGACGCCGCGCGCTCAGGGGAAGAGGCGGAGGTGAGCTGGGGCGGGGGAGCAGGGTAGGGAGCTTGGCTGCCGGTGGGTGCAGAGCACCCACCAATTTTCCCCCCTGGGTTCTCCAGCCCCGGAGCACCCATGGAATTTGCGCCTATGCCGGCCACTCCATCCATCTAATCAATCATGCTGCAGTGTCAGCAGTATCTCCTCTAGTAGCCTTATACACACTGAATTGAAAAGACATAGCACAGAACCCCGTATAACCACACCTGAAAGACCAGTGCCCTCAGAACAGTTTAACAGTTGATCCAATATGACTGTTTCACAACAGAGAAATGAATAGAACTAATGAAATAAGATTGCTTCCATCTCAGCTATGGGTAACAAGTATGAACAAAACTTCTGTCATCTATCAAAGGCAACTGGACTAAATCAGAATGGACATCTGTCTTCTGTGAACCACTAATTGGAAATCAGCCAGGTTGATTACACCAGTCTCCAAAGCATAAGCCATATTGATTTTCTTTACCTCTTCCAAAAGAGTCCAACTTGCAAATCTGTTGCCTTGCCACAGTCTTTTTAGGTCACCTTACCCCAAAGTGGCAGCTATACAGCATGGTATTTGGTGAAGGTCCATGTGAAGACATTTTGAGCTTTGGCACCTTGTCTACCCATAGAGGCATTAAAAGGTAGACTATAAGACCAATACCCTCCCCGCCCCCCACTTGATGTTCTTCAGTGATGAGGGGTAGGTGTTCTTTTGCAGGTTGTGAATTAAAACCTCTGTACCCAATGAATGACACTGGTCTACAACACCAGTGATTCTTGCACTTATCATGTGACATGGACCTGTAACGAAAGTAATGGCTCATATGGTCCCATTCCATCCAGTAACAGCCCCAAAGTACTACAAGTGGAGAAGACACTATGCATCAAGATTTTGACTGATTAAAGTCAAGTTAATCTACTTCAGTCAACAAGTAACTTGACAACTCTCTTCCTCTACCAGTATTACATGTTTCAAAATGCAAGGCTTGTGTGCCTACAAAGTTCAAATTGCTAACAGTACTACAAAACAATGAACCAATTCATCATGGTCTTCAAATCAAGCTACAAGTACCCCAACTATCATGGTCCAGCACTGAAGCTAAAGGGCATCACTTTCCTCAAAGAATTGTTTCTTTGTGCTGTAGAAAGTTAAAATTAAAACGAGCAGGTTGGTAATAGAAATGTTTTGTTTTCCTAATACCACAAGTCATCTGCCCTTTGATACCAGGCTCACTTGTACGGATTTCACCACTGGCATGACGAAGGCTTGAATTTGAAAATTTTAAAAGCCTTTATTTAAAAGCCATTAAGATTGCTAAGTGGTATGGTTACCTCTCTGTTACAAAACCCAAACGCTAGAAAGCAAGGAAACTTAGAGTTATATAATAAATCTTATGCTGCTTAAACACATATATATTGTTCGTATCAAGGAAACAAAATGCATTTTGGTGCACACAATAACCCTAATCAGAATCCCCAGCTTAATGGAGCTTTCTGTATTTTTTTTTTCCTGATTTTAGCACCCAAGTTACTCTTTTAGGAAGTAGAGTGCAAAATATCAGTTTTATTAATTTTTTACTTTGATGTCAAAGAAGGCTTCAGGTGCACTTCATAGATAATTAAAAATACAACACAACTAAGAGCCACAGTAACAAACCAACCATGTGCCACATACAAAAAGGGGCCACATATTTAAGTTTCCCCATTTCTGCTCTCAAAAAACCCCACTTCTTCCTCCCCGGACATAAAAACCCCACAGCCTCAGCTAAACAACCAACTATGCAGGGCTGTCCAAGGTGTGTCATTATCCTATACATAATTACAATCTTTACAAAACGCATTTTGAGATTATGGGTGAATATTTGTTGAGAGTCATAATTAAGGTTCTTGTGATAAGAAAAAATGAATTTTTGTACTTTTATTTACACAGTAAATCATACTTGAATAAGAACTACTGCCTTGCTTTAGTGGCTATTTTCTTTTAAATATTTCATGTTTCCTTATGCAGATAAATAAAACATTTTTAAATTTGGCACATCACCATATTGCCAAGTTAAAGGTCTGAGTGCTGCTGATAATTAATTGTGGCTCCTGTGGATCTTCATCTCATTCAAGGCACACTGGAGAAGGGCACATTACGTCTGAAGTTAAGTTAGCCAGATGTATGACAGCTTTGCTTTATTCCAATATTGGTGAAGTACTAAAAATCATGACCCATTAAGTGACCGACTAGAACCCACTATCATTTGTTCCACAGCCAGCATCCAAAACTAGACCTTCCTGCTAAGCAACTGAACATCTCTCTGCTTTAGTTACCCCATCTGAAAAAATGCAGCTAACAATGCACTTAGTGCTTTTTTCTATAGCCTTCTAATCATTTTACACAGACAAGCATTATCCCCCGATTTACAACTAGTGTAACTAAGTGCAGGAATTTGAGTAGATTTATGAGAGTGTCAAATGGTCTATATAATCCTTTGGCAGGTTAAAATCTTCCTCGGTGACGTCATCTTCAACAGACCTGGGCACATTCTCCCACTGCCAAAATGGGAGCGGCACTCAAAGTGGGCAGGAAAAGCATGAAGAGTAATTTGGCAAATCCTGGAGTTTCCTTTCAGTTTTGAGAAGTTCAAGGGGAAACTCAGTACTTCAACTTATGGGGGAGAAGAGAGAAACAAAAGTCAGCCTTAAAATGGGAAGGTGCTTAAGTATTACGGAAGTCAGCTCCTCCCCATAAAAAGCCACAGCTGTCAATGGAAGTGGTCATGAACTTATAACTCCAACCACTTGAGGATAAATCTATAGGTGACAGCTAATGGAGATCTTCCTTTAGCTCATGTTCTTTTAGCTGAAACCAACCAATTAAGGACAATATATTTAGATGTAGAGCCCAATTTGAGGCTCATTGAAGTCTGTGGCCAAATACGTCCATTGACTTAAATAGGAATAAGCTTGGGTCCAAAACTCTCCACTACAAAGAACTTCCCTTTACTACAACCTATTCTCTTCAAATTATGCCAGTGCATGAGATGGGACTATATTGAAAGTCTGAGGGGGTAGTTTACAAGCTGCTGGAGCTAGTAGGAGACAGTAGACAAAAGCAAAAGTTTCAAATAATTCTTTGAAGAGATGGAACAAAACCTGACAACGTTTTCAGAAACACACTCCTTTACTGCCATAGTAAATATGGCAATTCAGTCTAAACATGTTTAATAAGCCAAATTTACAAAAGATGGAAAATAGGGTTTATAATGAACAGCGGTTACAACCATAACTATGGGAAAGTTACTAGCTCTCCACAACACTATGCAAAGCTTTCAACTCAGTTTACCGCGATTAAACCTGAAGCTTAAATGGGGCATTCATGTCAATCATCGAATTCTTAAATAGTAAAATGAAAGATCAGGTATTTTATATGAAATAAATAACTGATTAAGTCATTTCATGTTTAGGCAGCTTGTTAGGATATCAGGTTGGGTTACCTCTAGCAGTCAGGCAGAGATTCCTCCCCTCCCCCTGCCTCCTCATGTATTCTGGGGTTTTTCTGAAGGATCAGAGATGGCCATAGCTGGAGATGGGACATTGGATAGTATGGCCCAGTGCTCTGAGCACTCTCTCAGCTGCTTGGCTGGCTGGCTCTTGTTCATATATTCAGGGTCTAACTGATCGCCCCATGTAGGGGGGAAGTGAGGAAGAAGTTTGCCCCCAGATGAGACCATTGGTAATCTTGAGGGTTTTTTCCCCTTCCTCTGCAGCATGGAGCGCAGGTCACTTGCTGATTGAGAGATACCCAATTCTCTGCCACTGCAGGGCCTCACACATTAGTCCTCCCTATTCTCTGCCTGTAGCACAGAAGTCTCCTGTGGGCTGTAATATTTTGGTCAAATTTTGATTTAGTGTGCAAGTGCTGTTGGTGGCCTGAGATACAGAGAAGATCAGACTAGATGATGGGGTGGTTCCTGCTGACCTTAAACTGACTAAGCACAGACTTAAAAGTAATTTGAAGGTATGGACGGAAGTTAAAATAGGCAGGATAAAAAACATTAAGTGTTAGTAGATAACAGCGTCAAGTTGTATTGTCCATTTTATTCAAGCATTTGGGATTGAAATTAAAGGACTGGTGGTTCTGTATGGTTGCCAAAACAGATAATCAGGACTGGCAGTTATCTGTAGTGCTGAGAAGATTTCACCATAAAAGTTATCCTGGTGCTTTTTCGTCATTACAGAATAGAATACATGATACTAGTCTTAAGAATAATTAGTATTTGTTTCCATAGGATTTTTACCCAACACAGTGCCAATAAATAGGGCTGAGTCACTCTGAAACAGATGTGTATGACAATTTGGAATCTGCTATACTAGCTTTTGAGTTCAAATAAGTATGCCATACGGATTACACTGAAGATTTTGCTCTATAGTTACTGCTAGAGTGGTATTCTGTTTTTCAATTGTTCCTTGTCTTGTGAAATGAATATTTATCATTATGTACAGGTTGCATCATTTCTGCTATATTAAACTAAATCGGTCTCTGGTAGGCTTTTGGATTTAGTTAGTTTCTTGTAGCAGTTTCAGAGGCATTTTTTATAGCGCCTTGCTACTGTATCAAATGACTTTGCAGTCGTTTGACTATTCTGTGTTTTAGTTATTTCTAAAAAGAACAGTACTATAGGAAAGTTGATTTTAAAAAAATATTCAGATTAAATGGCAATTCCAAGGTATGAGCCTTCTGGAGCTTGTGTGTTATTGTGCTTTGAAGGCACTGCTTTGTTACCCTTAATAATTTGATCAATTCCCACATCACATGGACCATAACACTTGATGAGTGGTCTTAAAAACTAGGTTGTACAAACAAATGGTATCTGCCTGATTAAAAAGGTCTTAGGTCTGTATTGATTTGTCTGCTTATTTTAGAGTTTGAGGGGGAAAGGGTTTTAGGGTTGCAATGGTCTGAAATTCTTGACATGATAGGACTGCATTGGCTGTCTTGATATGAGAAGTCATGTTTTCAGGTCAATTAATCAGCCACATACCATTTATTTCTCTCTCTCTTTTTTTTATTTTTTTTTATTTATTATTAAAGCAAGCCAAAAGCAGGATACTAAGATTTTGTTTTGTGAAGACTTGCGAGACTCAAAGTATATGAATAATAAAAGGAACTGTGTAGTTTTACCCACAATCCTTCAAAAATTATGGTACTGCAAACCACGGTAGTTTTGCTCTCAGGTATTGTATTTAAAGTAAAATCAGTTTACTGCTATTATTTTTCCCCATAAACTCTAAATTAACAGTATGTACACCTGCATTTGCACCTGTGTAAGAATATCTTGCACTACATTGCCTTACTTTAAGGGACAGCCTTGCATTTACACAGTCTAATTTATTAATATAAACACATCTAATGTAATCTATTGGATTTTCTTGTCCACAAGTAAGAATCCCAAAATTCGGGTTAAAAAAAAAAAATCAGTAAAAACAAACACCCTTTGTAAAACCCAGGAAGTTTTCAGGGAGGAAAAAAAGAAAAGAAAAGAAAAACCCACTAACAAAGGACCTTAGGTATATTTTACTATTTTAAAATATACAAATTCAAGTAACCAATAAAGAATAAGTTTAAGATTGACTGATTTCTTGCATTATTGCTAGACCTGTACTTCCGGAGACGTGTGTGAAGACACCAGATTGTAACATTCAGATAAGTGGAATAGATATGGAAATTTATCCATTAAGAGTTTTGCAACATCAAGTTACATTAAAGTTATCTTATGATTTACATTACATACATGAAAGTCTGCTTGGAGATTCTATGTTGCATTCAACCTCCTAACCCATTTTAACATTAAGTGGGAGCTGAGAGAGACAGACATTAACTTGCCAGGAGATGGACAGAGGAGGAAAGAGGCCATGATAAAATGTAAGCAGACATAGGAAATGCCAGGAGATATGAGAAAACAGTGACTAGTAGAGCTAAATGGCCTGTCAAGGAGACCTAGAGATTCCACGAGATGTTAGAAGAGATGAATGGTGGCCAAGAGAGAAAGGAGGTGCCTGGGAGGCAAAACTAGACACAGGCAGCTGCACAAACGTACATTTGGGGGGGAAAGGGGAGAGAAGATAGGTCAGACAAAGTAGGGGTGGGAGAAGATTTTTTGTTTTTTTACTTTCCCCTGGCTAATATAGACCATATATATTGCAATTGTTCCACAAAAGGAATTTCACATAAAAAAACCTCAACAGCATCCATAATCATTTATATATTGTATATTTACTAGATTAAAAACATGTGACTTGTTGCTTAGGAAAAAATTCACTGAAGACAAATCAGATTGCATTTCTTTAAGAAAATTTTAAAATATTTTTGCTACAATATATTGTAGCTAGAGTCATATGAATGAAAACATCTGTACTTCCAATCACATTGATATTAGGGCTAAAATTAAAAATGATTTTCTTTAAGCATGAAATTTACTCTCCCTACTTACAAACCATGAAATATCTAAAATATTTTTATATCTAACAGGGATATTAAGATACATTGTAGTCAGGCAAAATTACATAACCCTCAAGAAAAAGCTACACAATATGATTATGTACCCTTTTCCCGCATTTAAGGGGCAGAGAAGGGAAAATATCACAGTATGTATTTACCCATAACATAAAAATAATAAAGAGAAGCTAATGGTGACCAATTTCCAGATTCTATTTCAGGATCTGGAGAAACGTGTCAATTCCAATTTTGCATTCCATAAACAAATAGAATACATGTTTTCCAGATGAGCAGTTCAAACACACACACACACACACACACACACACACAATCCACCCACATGAGAAATCCAAGATCAAACTGTCCACTTTTATAAAGTGGGACTTGATTTCTATAAAAGCTTTAGGTTTCTATGAAAAATGAAATGTTTCATGCCCAGAATATATTTTAATTAATAGGCAGCTGCTGAGGTAAACAAGATGTCCCCCAGGAACACACTAAGTACAGGGTTTAAAAACACAAACCTGTATGAAATATAACTGTGCTTTTCCTATACCCAGAAGGAAGTCGAAGGTTTCGGAGCAGTCCCTTTGCAGTCAGTTGCACACGCATGTTGGATAAGGAAAATTTCGGGGACCATAACATGTCTTCAGAGCAATTGGAAGACAAACAAGCAAGAAACAGCCTCCATATACTGTCACAAACTATATATTTAAATTCACCACTGATTGAGGCCAAGCTATACTTGGCAAGGAAAACAAGATTAGAAAGCAAATATTCCTCATTCCTTCACTGTCATTCCATATTCACAGACAAAATAAGAACGTGAGAAAGCAGATATCCACAATGCAAATGCTGCCGGCAGCCTCTCTCCCCACCAGATGTTGCAGAAACAAAGCTTGCCCTCAGAATAAAACCTTCTTTTAGTGATTCAGAAGACCAGCAGCCTCTGAATTACATCACACTGTTCATGCTTAATCTGTTACCCGACTCAGTGGGAATGAAGACCTAGCAGGAGAAGGAGGGGAAAGTGGGTGGTCCCGAAGCTGAATATCACCCAATAATGTCACAGATCATGTAATTGTACTTCAGAGACTGTTAAGGAGAAAATTACTTTAATATTCCTGAAGGCATATTTTATATTGAGGGGGGAGGAGAACTAATCAAGACTTGTTTCATTCATCTAATTCTGATTCCATTCTGACCATTTTCTAATTGACTTGAATTTATCCCAACTTTATTTAATTATGTTTCATGTTTTCTAACAGAAAGGTTCTTTTAACATACATCGAACATACCACTACATCCATACGTAAGTCCTTACAAGTCCACAGAAAATAATGCTATTCTGTACAAACAGTTTAATATTTAGAAGGCTCCTAAGTACCATTCCGTTTTGTGGCCTGGCTCTGCACATTTCAGTATACTGGGATAAACTCAAAGAAGTACTAATCTTAATTTAGTATATGACATGCTCTGGACTTCAACAAGAAACCAGTATTTCTAGCTTCAGCTGTAATCTGATAATGGATTGATTCAAACACTACTGTAAACCACCATTATGCAAGTCCTTGCACAACATGCTGACTTAGTATGCACTTAAATAACCCAAAAGATTTATATTTTTCCACTCATTTATGATGCAAATTATTAAATTATTCTACCTTTAAGTAGAAAGAAATGCCACCAGATTTCTAGGACCGTAACATAGCCAAACAGAAAAAAAATGGTTTTTTTTAAATCTGGAGTTGAAAGCTAGAAAGCAGAGAACAGTAGTCCAACAGGATTTACTAGGAAACCAGGATAATAGAAACAAAACAAAAATAAAACATGCTTTCTCGTGTCTAAAGTTTAACAGATTAGACTACTGGTCTCAGGCAATTTCTCACAATCAGTTTTCAGCATCCTCAGCCCACATGGCTGAGGGATGCACCTTTCACAGAATTCCAAGAGCAATGGCCTCTTTGTCTCTTAAGAGATGGATGCCAAAATAGCTTTACGCTTCTCCTTGTATTTCTGAAAACTCACTGTTTTGTCCCCAGAGTCAGGATGACTTGTTGCTGTTCTCTTCCTGTTGACTTCCAATCCTCCTGTTGACCCTATGTAAATAGGGCTTCCATTGCTTAATTTATGTTAGAGACAGGTAGATAGTTACCATCCCACCTGTCTGGGGAAAAAAACCTGTTTTTCTTGTTTGATCAGAGACTTTAAAAGCATAGTATCTGTAAGTGTCCATAATTCCTCATATATAGTGTTAATCCATACATGTCAGAGTTCTATTAATCAGCAAAAGACATTGCTCGATACACTTTTATAGTACAACAACAACGTACAATCAGTTGATGCAATTGCTTATCCTTTAGGGGTTCAACATTTCTGTTCTCCTTTTAGGGTGTCTTGGACCCTGATTGTCAGTTTCCTTTTGCAACAGCACATTTTTATATGAACATGAATTATAAAAATGCATGCTGCTGAATACTAGATTTACACTGGTCACCTTCCACTTGCAAGGAACACAAACAGAGATGGCATTTTGTGACGAGAACACGCACAGTCTACACCCAAGGGTAACCATGAGGATTACTGAGCAGCCCTCTGCTATCCAGTGAAGGATAGGGAGCAAAATATAGCAGGACACAGAATAAGAATAAAGTACGGGACACAGCAGAGGATAAACACAAAGGGGATGAAACCAAAACCAGAGAAGAGGTGCAAAGAATGTATGCAAGAACAAAGAAACCTTTAAAATGGGACAGGGCTGCTGACTTGAGGTGGACAGCAGAGATACCAGCAAGTCTTGCTTCTGTTTTTCCTGGGTAGAGTAGCTGGTCATTAGAGACTAACAGGGCGGCTAGGCCCTACCAACACCACCTCAACTGTAGTAGAGCCAGGCAAAATGTTTCTCAACTGTGTTCCAGTTAACACTTAAAAAAAAAAAAAAAAAACACACAATTGGGAAAGGAAAGAGCACAGATTCACTAAAAAGCCATCAACTACACTTAACTTGCAAACAAGTTATTAGCATTACGTAAACCTAGCTGATATAGAAGCAAATAAGGCTTCTGTTAGCTGTGATTTGTCAACAAGTCTTCTGAAATTGAATATTCAGGATAAAGTCCCAAGTGGTAAACGGATTTATCTTCCATCCATAGATTTCAACATGCTTTATGAACAAAGTTAGTTTCAACACCCTGTGAGGTAGGGAAGTATTAAAGATGCCATCAAGGTTTTCCACCTGAGTCCACATGTGCAATTCAAGAGTGGAGACCTCCGTCAACTGTGTTGACCCTCTGAAGTTAATTACTGGTAGGTGTGCCTGGCGTAGCTGCTGGTGAGGAACAATAGCTTCGGTTTTGCTGTCACCAAGGGCTGGTCTACGCTCCCTCTTATCGGTGCAGTTAAATAACTGCAAACCCTTGTGTGGATACATTACATCAATTTAAAGTTAATTAAATTTCTTTGGGCAAGTGAAATATTAAACCATGTTTAAATCTGCTTGCGAGTCTATGCACAAAGTGGCACTGGTTTAACTACATTGATGCAACTTTCATTAAGAGAAATGTCTAAAAGGCAGCTTGCTGCTAAACTGAGGATTGTTGAATCTTGGGCAAAGTGATTTTGATTAATATCCTCTAATCTCAGTGTAGTCTCAAAGCAGCCAAGAGGTCATAATTGTGAACACATGCTTTATACACCCTCAGAAGACATCTTCCAACTAGTCTTGTTCAGGATATTCTTTTAAGATGTCCACCTCTTTTAGAAAGAGGTAGCATGGAGACACTTTTGTGAGATACAGGGAGCTGATACGGAAAGTTATGAATACTTCGATGTCACAATTCTATAAAAACTGTAGGTGATCAGATCAGTGAAGGGAAGTTACTGTATATTGGTTTATTAGAATTTCATGTGCTACTACACTGATCTATACACCTATTATTCTATAATTCAGTGGGGTCTGTGCACAAATGCGATACACAGGGTTCAGATAAAAACATGCAAAACACGCACTTGAAAGGCAATGGGACACACTGATAGCTTCAAGGAGCCTATCTCCAAGCAGTTGCAAACATTATTTTGCCAGAGCTGGAAGTTACCAGATCAAAGGTAGCTCGATCCAAAAGTGGCTCGATTCCTGCAAAGATGAGTCAATTGCCAGAGGTTGTCCAGGTAGTTGCCAGTGAGCACTGACAGGGAGAAAAGTTTATAGGGAGCTAGTTGTACCAGAGTCCCCATGCAGATGATGGTTACACACCCGAAAAGCTAGTTTCAGATAGTATGTTTTAACATTTGCTTTCACCAATACTTAAAGTTTTCACCAAGAGGCTTCTGTTCTTAATACTTGGCTTTAAAGAGGCTGTTCGGTTGCTGATTACCACTGTTATTGCCCTGGAGGGAACAGAATTGCATGGTCAAGATACCTTGTCAGACCTGCTGAAGTAAATTATGGTTGATACACAGGCAACTGCAATCCAGGGTGTGGTCTGAGTGGGAGAGTCATACTATTCCACCCCAATAGAAGCGAGAAGCCTGAGATTGGAGACAGGATGCACTTGGAGAGACCAGGAGGAGTCAGAGGTGCAGTTAGCTTGGTAACTATGACAGTCTTAATTCCCTAGCAATAACAGGAGCTCTGTCTTAATTCTTTTGAGATTTCTCTAGCTGAATTGTGCAAGCTTCATGTTTTAACCTAATATTAGTGCTTCTGCCTGTTGCAGTATACGCAGCACTCTTTCTTCCAGAGAAATCCAGTGGAAATTTAGAAAACATGCAGTTTGAGGGGAACCCTATAATTGTACATGGAAAATAACAGCTCACTGCTATTCTAAGCAGAAGAAAAATGAGGTTAAAGTTTTCTTGTCAGTTCCACTGCGACCCACAACTCTGAATAGTATTACAATGTTATACTATTACTTGAAAGCTAAGCTGTATCTGAGATACTGTAGCTATTTGCATGGTCAGAAATACATCACTGCATCGCTTTACATTTGGAAAGTTATTACATCCATAAGGCAGAAAATATATATTTTTTTAAAACAAAAGCTTAAATTCTGCAGAAATTCTTAGCTCTCCCTCTCTCAAACAAAATCTATTTACCATTGACAAGTAGGTCTTTCCCAGTGGTGGTTGATGCCCAAAATAATGGTGGAGCTGAGCTGCAGGTAGCAATGTGTATTCTACCATACTCTTCCTTGCAGATTGATCCTCTTTCAAATTGTGGCACTGGTTGGGACAAGATGGTCACATGAGTATTTTTGGTGAAGAAGTGGGTGAAGGGGTACTCTTTCAGAATAAAAAATTGGGACACTACACACGAGGGCAGGATGGGATGCCCACTTTACTGTTGCTCTATAAGTCCCTTCTCCTCCTCCCTCTTACACTACCATCTCCCTTCACATATCCAGTTTAACCCACAACCTCATTCACAAATTGACTTAATTCCCTACTACATTCATATACCCACACACCATGCTCTTCACCTTCTACTTAGAACCAGTCCCCTCCCACCTGATGGTCCTGGGCAAAAACTCTTCCCCCCCCCTCCTAATCAGCACCCATCAATCCAGTTTTGAAGTAGTCTTTAACAGAAGCTGGGTCTGGAAAGGCAGGAGCAGAAGCATGAAGGAGTGTGCAAAGATACTGTTATATTCTGACTCCGGGCTGGCTGACCTGAATAGCCTCATACAGTCTGTATTCTCTGCAACTTCTCCCCACTGCCGTGTATGGTCTGCTGCAGGGTCAGATGTCCCCTGCTGTTAATCAGATATACTGCAACCTGTAGGACTAAAGTAGCTGCAGTCTTTCCAGGAGTTCCTGGGTCAGCAGCCTTTTCTGCACCTCACAACACAAGCTGTACCACACAGCAGATGTGTGTGAATAACTAATTTTTCAGTTTGCTGACCCAAACCAAAATTATTCCATTTTCAAAACTGCCAGTGAACTGAAATGATCCATTATTTCCCCATCTCAATTCATAGATAAGGCCAGAAGAGACTATTGTGATCATCGGTATAACAGGCCATAAAACTTCCCTGAATCAATTCCAGTTTGAACTAGAGCACACATTTTAGAAAAACATCCAATCTTGATTTAAAAGTTCCAAGGATAGAGAATCTTCCACCGCCCTTGGTAAGTTGTTCCAATGATAATTTACACTCACTGTTATAAAATATATATATATATATATATTATTTTGAGTCTGAATTTGTCTTATTTCAGCCACTGGATCTTGTTATACTATTGTCTGCTAGATTGGAAGAGCCCTCTACTCTCAAATTTCTGTTCCCCAATTTCTGTTGTAGACTGATCAAATCACCCCTTGACTGTCTTTTTTTGAGCACCTTGAATATCACTGTAAGCCATGTTTTCCAATCTTAATCATTTTCATGGCTCTTCTCTGTACCTTCACCAATTTATCAGCATCCTTGAATTGTTGACACCAGAACTGGACACATTCCAGTAGCAGTTACACTAGTGCCAAATACAGAGGTAATGTAATCTCTCCACTCCTACTCAAGATTCCCTTTTTATACTCCCATGAATCACATTAACCTTTTTGGCCATAGTATCACACTGGAAGCTCGTGTTTAGCCATGACCCCTCAATTTTTCCCCCCAGTTACTGCTTCCCCAAAGTCCCCCATCCTGCAAGTATGGTCTATATTCTTTGTTCCTGCATGCTTACATTTGGGTTTACTGAAACTCAGTTTTCTTGCACCCAGCTCACCAAGCAATCCAGATTGCTTTGCACCAGTGACCAGTCCCTGTTATTTACCACTCGCCCAATCTGTGTGCAGGATCGGCTCCAGGATTTTGGCCGCCCCAAGCAGCCCAAAAAAAAAAAAAAAAAAAAAAAGCGCCGCGATCGCGATCTGCGTCGGCAATTCGGCGGGAGGTCCTTCGCGCCGAGCAGGAGTGAGGGACCATCCGCTGAATTGCCGCCAAATAGCTGGACGTGCCGCCCCTCTCCGCAGTGGCCGCCCCAAGCACCTGCTTGCCAGGCTGGTGCCTGGAGCCGGCCCTGTCTGTGTGTTAGAAATAAATTATTTTCTTTTCTTGTAGGTCAGTGATAAGTATTACCCAGCACAGGGCCAAGAACCAATCCCTTTGGGATTCCACTCGAAACAACACTCAACGATTCAGGGATGCTGGAACAATTTTGATAGTGGCTGGGATGAGAACCATTGACCAAACTGTATACCCCTTATATAATGGAAACCACTTCAAGCCAGCACCTATGTAATGAATCTCCATTTACAATTACATTTTGAGATCTCTCGGCCACTATTATCCATTCAACATGTGCCATGTTGATTTGGTATTTATGATGCTGGCAGACCTGGTGTCAGCTTATGTCAAAGCCCCTAGACCTCACTGAATACTGACAAATGCATAGCTGGAAATCAATCTGGCTCACCTGTGTGCTAGTGTTGTTAAAACTGGTATTAGATTAATAGAGATGTGTTTAGTGTTTGGACTTTATTAAATGCTTGTGAGTTGCTGCATACATTAATCTCACTTATTATATCTGTATCCCATGTTACAAGGTAATCGTTAACTGTTCGTTCTGTTACTATGAAAGTGTTTACTATGAAACTAGAAATCCCCACAGTGAGGAGAGAAGCATTAACAAGTGTGAAATACTACTTTACCACAAGAGGTGTCATCGCCTGCCCCACAAAAGGCCTATAGACACCAGACAAGCCACTGTGGAACATCATCAGAAAAGACTGTTTATTTTTCCCCCACACCCATGTAGAGGGGACAAATACTCATCCCATGACAGCTTGAACTCTGGGGGAAAAGGAATAAAAATCGCTGTCAAGAAGAAATTGTCATTATGCTGCTTGGAATTTGGAGAGGGCAATAATTCTAAGCAAAAGGAAAGGATCCCCAAGCTGCTTAGCCCTAAAGGACTTCTAGAGCTTGCACATCACAACAGCTTCTACTACTTTCTGGACCCTAAGACTAACTCATTTGTGTGTATATTTACCTCCTTTAACATTGTAAATCTCTCTCATTTCCTTTTCTTAATAAATCTTTAGTTAGTAAATTGTAGGATTGGCTACAAGCACTGTCTTTGGTGTGTGATCAGAGGTGCAAAATACCTGGGAAAAGTGACTGGTTCTTTGGGACTGGGAGTAACCTGAATATTGTTGGGAATGGAGCCTAAAGCCCTATGGCTAGAGCCTTCCACCCACCACCCAAGGGCTGAATCCCGACTCTGGGAAGGTGAGGAACTCACTAGCTGCCTGCTCCTCCAGCTTGTCTCCCCCCCGGGGGGGGGGGGGGCAGGGCCCAAACACTACTGAAGGCCTCCTCTCCCACCATCACAGCCCAGGCAGCTGTGGCCACAAGAAAAGCCCCCTGGTGGCTGCATTTGGCCACGGTGGCCACATTTGAGAAACGCTGATTTAGGAACTGGTGTCTAAATCTAAATGCCAGGACTTTCTATTCAGAATTTCAGCTTCAATTATTGGCACAATAGCAGTCTACCTATCTGCAGAATTGCTATTGTGAACTAACGTTAGGTTTTTAAGTTGTATCTAGGATTTCTAAAACGATTGCTCAAATCAGTAGCCACACCACATATACAAAAATAGCACTGGAGTCATGCCTTAACTGCACTTTCACAATAGACAGTGTTATGGCTTAAATTCTGTACCTCCTTCTACATATCCTTCACCAATCCAGCACTTCAGCTGTGGTCTATACCAATCAATGTAGACAGAGTGGACACCTCAAGGTCATGGCTGTTTTCACTCACGATCTTTAAAGGTCACTTAATTCTACAAATAGATACCTAAACGGAAAAGTACGCCATACTGCAGATAAGAACCCTGAACACAGATTTTTAAATATAAGCAAGACCTTTTGTGCTAATGGGTGAATAAGCATATCTAGGCAAAAGTTACACTTCGAAACAGTCACCACATGGAACATCCTTAATAACCCACAGCTAAGCTCCAACGCAATAGGTGTTATAGTTTCTGTAAAATATCAGTGATTACCATATGAATCCAATTAATCATGGCCAAATCCCTCTGCCCTTCACAAAAGCCCCCACAAATTAATAGATTCATAATATTGTACCCATAAATCCCTGAGATTAAGTCCTTGCTGAGTCCTAGCAAAAACAGTTCTTCGCTAATGACCAAAAACCCGATTGTTCCAATTTTGAATTAAACTGAACCTGAATCCAAGCCAGCCCTAGATTTTGCCACTACTCATGCTCCACATTAAGAGGAGGTTACTCACCCTGTGCAGTAACTGACGTTCTTCGAGATGAGTGTCCCTGTGGGTGCTCCACTCCAGGTGTTGGTGCGTCCCTGCGCCTTCGCTCGGAGATTTTTCGTAGCAGTACTCGTACTGGCCACGCATGCACAGAGGCTGCCCCCCGCTGTGAGTCTAGGATAATAGTACGCATGCATGGCCAATCTCCTCAGTTCCTTCTCTACAACGGAGGCTACCCCAACTCCGAAGTAGAGGGGAGGAGGGTGGGTAGTGGAGCACCCACAGGGACACTCATCTCGAAGAACGTCAGTTACTGCACAGGGTGAGTAACCTCCTCTTCTTCTTCGAGAGATGTCCCTGTGGGTGCTCCACTCCAGGTGACTTAAAAGCCGTATATCTTAAGGAGGTAGGGACTTCGGATCTGATAGGAACGCCGTTGATAGTACAGCCCTGCCCAAACGTATATCAGATAGAGGGCCTTGAGTAAGGGCATAGTGTTTAACAAATGTGTGCTCAGAGGACCAGGTGGCTGCTTTACAGATATCAGCCAGGGGAACTTTGCGTAAGAATGCTACAGAGGCAGCCATAGATCTAGTGGAGTGTGTTCTGATGCCGTCTGGAGGTGTAGCTTTCTTTATCTGATAGCACAACCGGATGCACTGGGAAATCCAGTTCGAAAGTCTCTGGGTAGAAATAGGCGTACCTTTGGAACGCTCCGCGATGGAGACAAAAAGTCTGGAAGAATTTCTAAAAGGTTTGGTTCTATCCAAATAGAAGGACAAGGCCCTACGTACGTCTAGTGTATGCATTGAGGCTTCGAATGAGTTCGCATGTGGCTTCGGGAAAAAGGTTGGTAAGTGTATTGGCTCATTAATGTGGAATGACGAGTGTACCTTAGGAAGAAAATTGGGGTGTAACCGAAGGGTAACCTTGTCTTTGAAAAATAGCGTATATGGTGGGTCTGCCATAAGAGCTGCTATTTCTCCTGCCCGCCTGGCGGAGGTAATTGCCACTAAAAATGCTGTTTTCATCGAAAGGTGTAAAAGGGAGCACGTGGCTAGGGGTTCAAATGGTTGCTGAGTTAGGCAAGATAGAACTAGATGAAGGTCCCACGGAGTGGTGGGTGGTTTTATGTCTGGGTATAGGGTTTGTAGTCCCTTGAGGAAGCGCTTGGTGATCGGATGAGCAAATACAGAAGTATCATCGATTTTGTCATGAAAAGTTGTAATAGCAGCTAAATGGACCCTGATGGAACTGGAAGAAAGGCCGGATTGCTTAAGGTCCAATAGGTATTCAAGTATGAGCGGAAGAGATGCTGACGTGGGACTAAGTTGTTTAGTTGAACACCAGTGTGTAAATCGTTTCCACTTACATAGATAGGTGGTGCGAGTAGATTGTGTTCTGCTATGTAGGAGCACTCTTTGAACTTGTTCAGAGCAATCTAGTTCGTTTTGGGAGAACCATGGAGGAACCATGCTTTGAGGTGGAGCATGGGTAGGTTGGGGTGGAGAAAACGGCCGTGTTGTTGTGATAGGAGGTTCGGAATGAGAGGCAAGGGGATTGGTGGTCGAATCGACATTTTGGTGAGAAACGGAAACCAGGGCTGTCTGGGCCATGATGGGGCAATTAGGAGCACCTTGGCCCCATCTGTTCGTATTTTTATCAGGACCCTGTTCAGAACCGGTATCGGGGGAAACGCATAGAGTAAGTTTTGGTTCCATGGGATCATGAATGCGTCTCCCAAGGAATGTTTGCCTAGCCCTGCTCTGGAGCAAAAATTGGGACATTTCTTGTTTTTTGCAGTTGCAAAGAGGTCTAATTTCTGGGTAGCCCCAAATGCGGAATATGTTGTGAATGGTGTGCTCGTTTAATTCCCATTCGTGATCCCACGGGAAACGTCTGCTTAGTTCGTCCGCTGTGGTATTCATCACTCCGGGAAGATAGGCCGCTGATACCCGGATGTTGTTCGCAATGCACCAGTTCCAGAGCTTCAGAGCCTCTGTGCACAGAGAGTGGGATCGAGCTCCCCCTTGCCTGTTCACGTAGAACATGCATGCAATATTGTCTGTCATTATGCGTACGTGTTGGTTCTTGATCAGTGGCAGGAATTGACGGCACGCATTGCGAATGGCTCGAAGTTCTAGGACGTTTATATGGAGAGAGGACTCGGTTGAAGACCAAAGCCCCTGGGCTGTGTGGTGAGACATGTGTGCACCCCATCCTGTCAGAGATGCATCGGTCGTCAGTATGAGGGATGGAGCCTGCTGAAGAAAGGGGACTCCAGAGCAGAGGTTGGAGTGAATTGTCCACCACTGTAGAGAATCTTTGACTCGGATAGGTATGGAGAGAGTCTTGTTTAAAAGGTGCACATTCGGTCTGTACACTGTGGCCAACCACGCTTGGAAGCACCTCATGTGTAGACGTGCATTTTGGACGATGGAGGTGCACGAGGCCATGTGACCTAGTATTTGTAGGCAGTCCCGGACAGTCATCTGGGGACTGTTGCGAATCGTTGTGGCCAGTTGACTTATAGAATTGAAGCGGGCTGGTGGGAGAGATGCCAACCCCGTCCGGGAGTCTAGGTATGCCCCTATGAACTCCAGATGTTGGGTGGGGTATAATGTGGATTTGTTTTTGTTTACTTGCAGGCCTAAAGATAGGAAACAATCGATGGTAAGTTGTATGGATCGGAGAGCTTCGTCGAACGTTGAAGCTTTGAGGAGGCAATCGTCTAGGTAAGGAAATATTACGACCCCTTGTTTTCTGAGGTAGGCTGTAACTACGGCTAGGATTTTGGAAAAAACACGGGGGGCCGTGGACAGTCCGAAGGGGAGAACCCGGTATTGGAAATGTGTGGAGCCGAGAGTAAAGCGTAGGAATCGTCTGTGGGACGGGTGTATAGTCACATGAAAATAGGCGTCCTGTAGGTCGAGGGCTGAAAACCAGTCGCCCTGTTCCAGCGCTGGGATTATAGTGGTGAGAGTGACCATCTTGAACTTTTGCTTTTTGACAAATTTGTTGAGCCGCCTGAGGTCGAGGATTGGTCGCCATCCCCCATTTTTCTTCTCTGTTAAGAAATAATGGGAATAAAACCCCTTCCCTCTGTGTCGTTCTGGCACAGTTTCTACTGCTCCCAGTTGAAGGAGATGCTGCACTTCTTGGAAGAGTAGTTGCTCGTGAGATGGGTCCCTGAAGAGGGACGGTGAGGGTGGGTGGGTGGGAGGGAGGGAGAGGAAGGGGATGGCGTATCCAATTGTAACTACCTCTATGACCCATTTGTCGGATGTAATTTTTTTGCCATTGATGAGAGAATGGTCGTAGGCGGTGTCCAAAGATAGGCGGCTGCTGTTGTTCCCGCGGTCTATAGGAATGTTGTGTAAATGCGGGGTAGCGTGGACGTTGATAAGGTTGGTATCTAAATTGTCGTCTTCTGGTCGCAGGTGGCTGGAGACCTAGGGACCGGAGGGTTGCTCTTGCGTCCTTCATCGAATGAAGCATGTCGTTTGTGGTGGAGGCAAAAAGTTTTTCCCCGTCGAAGGGAAGATCTTCAATGGTGCTCTGGACCTCTCGAGGGAAGAAGGAGGAAGAGAGCCATGAACCCCGTCGCATGACCACTGCTGTGGCGGTCGACCTTGCTGCAGTGTTAGCTACATCGAGGGCAGCTTGGAGAGCGGTGCGTGATATGGTTTGTCCCTCGGAAACCAGAGCTGTGAATTGTTGTTTCTTCTGCTCTGGGATGTGATCAATAAAATCCATGAACTTACTATAGTTTTTGTGGTCATATTTTGCAAGGACTGCGGTATAATTAGCTATGCGAAAATGTAGCGTCGAGGATGCATATACTTTACGGCCGAAGAGGTCCAGGCGTTTACTGTCTTTGTTGGCCGGGGTGGAGCGGGCGTACTGTTGTTTGGCCCTCTGGTTCGCAGCGTCCACTACCAAGGAGTTTGGCGCCGGATGGGTAAAAAGGAATTCAGAGCCCTTTGACGGGATGAAGTACTTCCTGTCCGCTTGTTTACAGGTAGGTAGGCTTGTGGCTGGATTCTGCCAGATGGATTTAGCGGGTTCTAAAAGGGCTACGTTGATTGGCAATGCCACTCTAGAGGAAGAAGAGGGCTGCAGGATGTCTGTTAGCTCATGCTGTTGTTCAGTGACTTCCTCCAAGTTAATTTTTAAGTCACCGGCAGCTCTTTTAAAGAGGTCTTGGAATTTTGCATAGTCATCCGACGGTGTTGGAGGAAGGGGAAGTAAGGCTTCCTCAGGCGTTACGTCGGGCTCTGCTGGAATAGGAGCAGGACTCAGTTGCTCCTGGGAGTGTGACGGTGCTGCCTGGTATCTTATGTCACCGGCAGATCCGTCACGTAGCGGTGCTAAACCGGCGTTGCGCCTGGTCGAAGTGCCGTAGCGCATGTGTTCTCGGGGGTACGATACCCATGGTGCCCAACATTGCCATGGTGGTGGGTAGGGCATAGGTGGTGCCATCCAAGGGTTCACTCCCCATGGGGCAGGATCCTGATAACAGGCTGAGGTGATTTGTTTGTAACCCCTGTTGATTGGGGTGTGGGAGTCTTGATCAGGAGAAAAAACTGCCTGTGGATCAGTTTCCTCCTCACTGGAGGAAGGTTGTTCTGATCCTGAGTCATGCACTGGAGAAAAACAGGCAGTCATCAGGGGAGACTGCAGAGTAGGTGACACCGATAGATCTGCTGTCTGAGTAAATTGAAGAGGTGAGGCTCCTGCATGAGGTGAAAACTGTGGAGGAGGAAGTTGCCCTGAGGGAACATTCCTCTGAGCAGGGGTTTTGCCTTTGATCTCCCTGTCAGTCTGTGCCGTGGTTGCCGGTGCCGTGGTAGGTGCCGGGGGGGCAACATCAGCCCGCTGAGGGTCAGCCAGGGTGGGAAATGTCGGCACCGCGTCCATCTCGGTGCTGAACGGTGCCATAAACGAGGCAGGCAACTGAAAGCCTGAAGCCTCGGCACCGGAGCCTCGCGCCGCCGCCGCAACCTGAGGCGGCTTTCGTGCGGTGCCTGAGGAGCCCGGCTCTTCAAAAGTGCTGAGGCGAGGAAACACAGGCAGGGAAACTGTTGACCTGCCTGAGGCACTTTTGTGCCTCACCAACTTCCTTGTTGGAGAGGGCTGCCCCTTCTTTGAAGTTTTCTTCAGGTTTTTTGAAGCAGGGGGGCTGTGTCGGGCAGTAGAGCCGGAGTCGGCGCCTGGGTCTGAAACTGACCCGATAGACTTCTGCAGGAGGAGCAGTTTCAATTTGAGCTCCCTGTCCTTTCGTGCCCTGGAACTGAGTTTGGTACAGTGGGCACATTTTTGGGGAATGTGTGTTTCCCCCAGGCATTTTATACAAAGAGAATGGCCATCAGAGAGTGGGATAGCATCCTTGCATGTTGAGCAGCGCTTAAAGCCTGTGGAGCCAGGCATGGTAGAAGCGGCTGCGGCTGAGAAAATTTTTTTTTTTTTACAGATAAAGAACTAATAAACTAGACTAACAAGAACTGACAACAAACTAACTACTATAACAGGTAATTGTAAGAAAGTGAAGGATTTCCTAACGAGTCTGCTGAGCTCCGTCTCAGGCCGGGGACGGTAGAGAAGGAACTGAGGAGATTGGCCACGCATGCGTACTATTATCCTAGACTCACAGCGGGGGGGGCAGCCTCTGCGCATGCGTGGCCAGTACGAGTACTGCTACGAAAAATCTCCGAGCGAAGGCGCAGGGACGCACCAACACCTGGAGTGGAGCACCCACAGGGACATCTCTCGAAGAAGAATGTACTTTTCAATTAGCTGCATCCTCTTTCCAGCTCACGTTACACGCAGGGGGATTTTTTTTTTTTTAAATCAAGTTCAGAATTTTAGAAGTATTTACATTAGCAATAGAACACATTATTTTATAATGTTCTTTCTTTAAATTGCTCAGCAGGTTGAAAGATTTGACAAGCTCTGTGTTCTTAGTAGAGACTGGTGTTAAACCTCAAGTTCACAACTTCCTTTAATGAACGTAAATTTTATGTTCGGCATAGCAATAAGCCAGTGTTGTAAAGCACTTGGCCTTCAGGCAAAATCCAGTCTGTTTGAAGCTCAGCGTGACTGATTTAGATTTCAGAGAAAACAAACTCTTATTTGAAAACAATTTAGTTCTTATGATTGTAAAAAAGTCTTCCAAACATGAACAAAGTATAAAACCAGTGCAGTGATGTCTTCTCAAATCTGTAGAGCGCCTGAAACTCAGATATCAACACCCTACTGATGAATAGGACAATTAGTTTATATCTAAATAATGCCCCCAATTTGAGCATGGGTGAACTACATATGCAAATAGTCAGAAGATAAAACTCTATTCTAAAAGTCTCTTTTCCTCCAGTGACGTTAAATGCAGCAGTAACTTCCTTAAGTACAAATTTCATTACCACAGAAAGATCACAATCAACCTATTATCAGTAGGAGACTTTCTGTGGATCTGGCAGATTACAGGGTCCTTATGCCAAAGATCAGGGGTGGGCAAACTATGGCCCGTGGGCTGGATCCATCCTGCCAGCCATTTCAATCTGCCCCTCGAACTCCCGCTGGGGAGTTCGGTCTGGGGCTTGCCCCACTCCGGTGCTCCAGTGGGGGAGCAGGGTCGATGGCCACTCTGCGCGGCTCCTGGAAGCAGCAGCATGGCCCCACTCTGGCTCCTACATGTAGGGGCAGACAAAGGGTTCCGCACGCTGCCCCAAGCGCCGCCCCCATTGACCGAGAACCACGGCCAATGGGAGCTGCAGGGGTGACGCCTGCGGACAGGGCAGCATGCAGCAAAGCCGCCTGGCCACGCCTCTACGTAGGAGCCAGATGGGGGGACATGCCCTTGCTTCTGGGAGCTGCTTGAGGTAAGCGTCGCCTGGAGCCTGCACCCGAGCCACCAGTCCCCACACCCCAACCTCCCCACACCAGCACTAATCCCCCTCCCACCCTCTGAACCCCTCGGTCCCAGCCCAGAGCACCCTCCTGCACCCCAAACCCGTCATCTCCTGCCCCACCCGAGAGCCTGAACCCCCAGCCAGAGTCCTCAGCCCCAACCACACCCCAACCCCAACATTGTGAGCATTCATGGCCCACCGTACAATTTCTATACCCAGATGTGGCCCTTGGGCTAAAAAGTTTGCCCACCCCTGCCATAGATACAGCATACGGACAGTTAATAAAAATGTCACTTGGTCTTCACTAAGAGTGACACCCGCACAGTTAAGTCAAAGACGGATGTCTAAAATGTCAGAACAAAAGCTTTACTTAAGAACCGCAAGCTAATAAAAAAAAAAAAAAAAAAAAAAAGATGCTGGGCCTCATTCTGCATGGCACTAGCTGGCATTGGGCATTCAGTTAATTCTGAAGAAAGATCATGTGACTTTTCCTTGAAGTGTAAAAGCATTGTACTACAGAACATCCAAAACAAAACCCCTCAGTATTCCTCACACAATTTTTTTCACTTTGATACAGCTCGATGTAATCTGATCAATAAGAATGAAAAACAAAAAAGTAAGCTTCTGAAAAAGCAAAAAAAAATTCATTAGAAAAGCTTGTGAGCACAAAATGGTGCATGGTCCATAATTCCAAAGGGCAGGAAATAAAGTGTTTTAACTTGAGGATCAACTTTCACTGGCATGTGATGAATTATGCATTTCAGTGTACAAAGTGTGGCTCACTTGTTAGCAAACGAATAGAGAAACTCATTTCCCAACATTCCCCCCCCCACCCCCCCAGAGCAGGGCCGGCTCCAAGTTTTTTTTTGCTGCCCCAAGCAAAAAAATTTTCCTGTGCCCCCCCGGCCCCGCCCCAACTCCGCCCCTTCCCTGCCCCATTTCATCCCCTTCCCCAAATCCCCGGCCCCGCCTCCTCCCCCAGGCCGGTGCATTTCCCCTCCTACCCCTCCCTCCCAGCTTGTAACCCTGGGGGGGGGCCCCAGAGGAACCGTAGCTCATCTCCGCTCCACCTGCTCCCCTGAGTGCGCCGCCACTGCTCCCCTTCTCCCCCCTCCCAGGCTTGCCATGCCAATCAGCTGTTTTGCGGCAAGCCTGGGAAGGGGGAGAAGCAGAGTGGCGGTGCGCTCGGGGGAGGAGGCGAGGTGAGTTTGGGGGGGGGGAGCGGTTCCTCTGCCCCCCCCCCAGGATTACTTCCTGCGGCCCTCCGCGCACCCCCCACCGCCGCAGCTCACCTCTGCTCCGCCTGCTCCCCTGAGCGTGCCGCCGCCGCTCCGCTTCTCCCCCCTCCCTCCCAGGCTTGCCACAAAACAGCTGATTCGTGCGGCAAGTCTGGGAGGGAGGGGGGAGAAGCAGAGCGGCGGCGGCGCGCTCAGGGGAGCAGGCGGAGCGGAGGTGAGTTGCGGCTATGGGGGGGCGGTTCCTGTGCCCCCCCCCAGGGTTACTTCCTGCGGCCCTCGTCATGCCCCCCCACCGCCGCAGCTCACCTCCACTCAGGGCCGGAAAAAAAAGGAGCCGGAGTGCCACCTCTTGGAAAGCGCAGCCCCAAGCACATGCTTGGAGCGCTGGTGCCTAGAGCCGGCCCTGCCCCAGAGATCTCTATTCCAGTCCAGATGCATAGGTTTAATTGCACCCACTGCCAACAAATGGTGACAAAATAGCTAAATCTTGGTGAGATTACCCCTTCTGCTTCTCTGAACTGACGGACACATGGGCTCACAGAACTCCACTGAAACTAAAAAGTAACACTAGCAAAACGTAAGTGACTGCAGAAACCAAAGTAAAACTCTATTCAAAGTCACTGTGCTAAACTGCTGCATCATGGCAAGGGTATGAACTTGTAATAGAAGATCTCAAAGAAAGGAAGCAGACAAGTTAAAGAAAAAAAAAAAACCTCTCTTCTCCTGTATACAAGATCAAATTCCAGACACTTGGAATCCTTGTATTGGTTTAGTAAAAGCTAACATATGATCCACAGATTAAGGCCAAAAGTGATTTGTAATCTAGTTTAATCTCCTGAACAACAAGAGAGCATTTCTCACAGTAATTCCTGCATTAGGCCCATAACTTCTGGTTAGCTAGAACACATCTTTCAGAAAGACATCCAATCTTCATTTGGGAGGTGGTAGTGTCTTCCAGAGACATGTAGCACCTTTCCACCCTATGTTGCATCCAACAAGCTTCTAGTTCTAGTGAAGGGACACATTAATGCTCCAGTGGCAAGTTTAGTATTCCTATCACAGACCTTTTCTCTCTTTTCACAAAGACCCCATTAATCTGTTCAAGTGAGTTGGAAAGTTCTTTACGTACAAGGGAATGTCCACCCAAGATTTATTCTGCCTCTATCAACTGGCTGAGTAAGAACTAGCTCCACGTTTGTGGACTGGTATGAAATATAGGAGAGAGAAGAACTATTAAACAAAACAGAAGCCTCAGAACAGAATTATTTAGAATTTCAGCCACTTTTTAACCTCTTGTCACTCTTCCCAATGTCACACAAGTTGATACCAACATTTCTAGTTAATTGCAACCTACCATTCAAGCACAGCATGCAGTAACATACGCTGAGGCTGCTGCTACTAAAAAAAAAAAAAAGTCAAGAATGTCAGCACAAGCCATAAAAAAAAAAAAAAAAAAGGACAAGCTTCTGTTCAACATGAATCTTCTATTTTTCCCAAACCAGATCAAGTTTGTTTTAACAAATTATTGCCACATGACTAAACTGCAAAGTAACTATATCCAAATTTGTTACCCATATGTTTCTTGTATGTTGCTTTTAAAAACTTCCATTTTGTCTACAAAGCATATAGATGAAAAATATTAGTACAGACTCTACAGTTTGGCAGCTGGATGGTCTAATAGCACAGAACTAAAGCACAGAGAAAAAAGGTAAAATTGTATGTTTGAAACTTGAGTCTTCATGGTTGGTTACATCATACTAACTTCTTGTGAGGCTACTTAATTTAAGAATGAAACACTAGGATACTATACCAAAAGCATCTTAAAGATGGCATATAAGGATATATAATTGTGGGGACCTCCCCTTGTTATCCATTAACAACAATTTGGGGAGAAAACAGGATTGGAGAACTCACCGGAATTGAAACCCGACAATAGTCTTCGGGGCCCATTCAGTACAGGAGTACCTATAATGTTCAGAGAAGATATGGATGTAACATTCTAAACTGTATTAAGATTTATGAATAAGTTCCAGTAGATGGGTAAAAAAGCATCTTCCCAGCCTCCTTTCATGTACCCTCCTTGTGTGGTGGCATATGTAATTCAGTAAGATATTAATATTAATCCCAAAATTTGCTATGACATTAAGTTGCTGGTAAGATATGTGAGAATGAAACACGACAAGATTCCTGTTAATTATGAACTGTTTTACCGTAATCAATCACTTTTAATTGATATCACTAGTTAAGAGCTTGACCTTTAACTATCCCATTTGTTAGCACTGGTAGTGCTGTGCTTCATGTAAGCCAGATAGTACTATTTTATTTTATTCTGTCCACAGTATTGCCACTTCTGAGGCCTTTAAGAATGAAGTGGCCTGTAATAATTGTCAGCTTTAATCTGTGGGCAGACATTTACATATCCTTCTCAAAAAGGAGAAAAACCAGTGGTTACACACTAAAGAATGTAACCTTTCAAGTTAACAGGAGGGAAAAAAGCTAATTTGTCTTTTATTAGTATGACCTAAGGACCACATAACTGACAGTAACCTTTAGTGTAAAAACTAAGTAAGTGGAACTATTACTGATAACTCTTGCACGGTAGAGACTTAAAAATAAAGAATTTTAGAGTAGGTTTATTGGTTTTCAAGAACACTGTTACTTGGTCCAATTTGCAAAGATAAAAATAAAGAATTAAAAGGCTCAACTCATCTGGCTGCGCACAGGAAGTATCGAGATCTCCATGTGAGACCTTACAAGCATATGCTTCAGTAAGTAGGAGGCAACACAATTTGCATTGTATCTTAACTACTGTACATTAGTCTGATGCAGTGTCTGATGCAGTTCAATTTTAACTCTAAGCCACATGATAGGAACTTTGTGAGTAGTCAGTGAATACCTATGACAAGATGTCAGATTCTAGAACCTTTCCTGAAGATTCATTTCTATACTTTTAAATGTGAAGACAACCAACTAGATATGTCCTTTTAATTCTAATTTAATTCTAATAATTTAACTCTAATTCAGCATTAAAATGGGTTTCGGTATCTGAGACAGGGAGGTAAGGGGGCAGAGCTGTTATCTAAATTAAACAAAAACTCCAAGAAGGGGCTAAATTTGGGCCTCATCTTGTATGTATACTCCAAGTAAGCATTATTCAAATCCTGTTTAAAAAACATTTGTTTTTATAAATACAAATTTAAATGTAGATAAACAAGTGACATTACAGGCCCCTGAATCTTTTTTCCAGAAAATGAAAGGTTAGTATTTCACTCTGATGACAAAAAGTAAATTAGGGATTTTTGTATTGGGGACAGATTTGTGAAATCCATCTCCACTTTCAAAGTTTCAGCTACAGCTGAAGCTCTGCTAGAACTGGCAATCTTGAGCATTTCAAAATTGAACAGCAGAGCTCTCACTAAAGAAAGGGAAGACTGCAAAGTGTAAATGAGAAAGACTTTACCCAATGGCTGGTTGCCTCTTGGCTCACTGGTTTTCCTTGCTGGAAGAAATGGTCCAGCTGATTTTGGTATACATTGGTTCAGTGAACCAGACTTGTTCTTTGTTCCTAAAAAACCAAAGACTTAGATTAGGTTTTTAAATTTAAAACTAGATCCATGATAAGAACTTGTCCAATTTAAGAAAATAACTTAAGGTTACTGATCATTTAAAACCCTGAACTTTTTTTTTTTTTTTTTTTTTTTTTTTTAAGAATCAACATATAGTTAAAGAGGAAATTGATTCTGAACTATAGCCTCCATTAGAAAGATTTTTAAAATGGCGGAACAATGACTTAGATGAATAAAAACTACTTTAAGTCAATTTTCTTTATTGAAAATTGAGAATGGAAAAAATAAGATACTTTTAATAGTTTTAAGTTAATAAGGAGTGTTAGTAAACACATTTTCAGATGTATTCCAAAATTAAATTTACCTTATTACATCTAAATATAGAAGTGGCAACAAACAGCAGCAAAGTACCACCACCTCAAGGCCTCTGCCTTTCATACTTAAAGTTACAAGTTATTTTATAGCTTGTCATCCTCTCAAAGCGTTAATCACTTCTGTTAGTTATTCAGTGTTTTAAATCCAATTTTTTCTGTTGTGCTTTTCATGAAATTATCTCAAATTCCTACTTTTCACTGAAATACAATAATGTGCAACACCA
This sequence comes from Emys orbicularis, assembly GCF_028017835.1. Classification (NCBI taxonomy): domain Eukaryota; kingdom Metazoa; phylum Chordata; order Testudines; family Emydidae; genus Emys; species Emys orbicularis. The sequence goes on along the minus strand of NC_088687.1, from coordinate 87,923,593 downwards.
CTCCTGACTTAAGACATGTCAGAGTTCAGTAACCTGTTAGCCCAAAATGTGCTTGACAGAAGCATTTTAGCAGTAAGTATTTTGGAGAAAGCTTTTCAGCCATCTCCTATTATGCCACTTCATTTTGGCCAGTGAATGAAGCTGCTACTCCATTCAGACCATGTATGACAGTAGTTCATATGCTGTATTGTACAAAGAAAGATTTAAGAAAAACCTGCACCTGGTCAGTTGCATTTTATGGTTATGAACAGCATTATTAAGCTTATCAACTGATGGAGAAGTCCTACATACACTCACTTAAGAATATGTCTATGCCGCAGCTAAAAGGTGAGATTCCTAGATCTGGTAGACTCACGCTCTAGGTCCACTTGAGCTAGAGCACTAAAATAGAAGTGTAGCTGCAGCACCACGGGCTGTTACCCCAAATACATACTAAGAATCTCTGATGGGTTGTATTCTCGTGGCTAGCCCAAGCCGCCCTGGCCACACTGCTATTTTTAGTACCCTAGCTCAAAGAGAGCTAGAATGTGGGTCTCTAAGGGAGCTGGGAATTACACCTCCCAGCTGCAATATAGACACTGCGTAAGTGGAGAGGAACCAGAACGAAATGTTTAACAAGAAACGGGAGACGGTGTTTAAAATAAACTACTTGCAGCAGCAGAGATTATAGCACAAGTACCCAATCTCTGGCAAAAGCAAAAGCAGAGCCCTGATTTCTCCTTAGTCGGTAAGAGGAATTAGAAACGAGGGCAGCAGAAGGAGCTAATGTCTGGTTGAGGAGTTTCTGGGCTCCTGTTGGAAGGTGGGGCAGTAACATTGATTAGGGCAGGCTACGTATCTCAGCCACTAGTACCCTACTCAATGACTGCGCATTCTCTCCATGGTCCTCTCACCCTTGGAAGGGTTAGATGAGGACTACCTTTCCTCAAGCTCCCTCTCCTCTGTGGGTGGAGAAGGGCAGGGTCAAGGTGAAGTTATATTATATATGACAATAGATTTTTGCATTAAGAAGTCTCTTGTAATGTTAACATCATGCAAGTAGAGTCCGAATGAACTCTCCCCTGACATCTAGCAGTGAGCTGTGGAAAAGGACTTCAGGAGCTGATCTCATTTGCATGGGCACACCCACCTTGCCTAGGTGCTCAGCATGATGGGATTGCTTGCCCAAATGGTCACTTTTGGCTGGTGTGGGATCCCCAGTCTCCTTGTTATTGGGGCAGGAGTAATAAAGCATTGTTATCCTTGCTGTGTGAATCAAGGGAAGCAGAACTGTACTTAGCATTTCCCAATTGAGGGACTCATCCTCAACTAAATGGCAGTTGCTAGGCAGGGGACATGGATTCCAAAGCCCATGAGTTGAGAGAGGGTGGGGATAGGTACTTGTACCTGATAGTATGAGCCTTGCCTAAAGGCCCCAGACATCATTTGACCCTTTCTTTCTCCACTGTGTAATAACAGAGCTGGTTTAGACTCAATTGAGAGTCTTGTTACAGGCAGCAGAGCTGAAATCATTGATACCTAGATCTAAGTATTAGACCTGCTTTGGGACAGTGTCTCTGATGCAAGAGACTGCCCAGTATGCACCAGCAGTTAGGATTCCCCACTGAGAGAGGAAATCACAGAGCTGTGTTAAGAGGCGGGGCCCTGAAGACATCTTGGTGCAGCCAGCAGGGCGGCTGGTGGAGAGTGCCAGAGCAGAGCCCCACGAAGAGGGGTGGTGAGTGAGTGCCCGAGCAGCGGGGCAAGTAAGGTGCCTCCTCTCCTCTCCCCTGCCCCCACCACCCAGGGTGGGAGGTGAACTCTGCAGATGCACCTCTGAACTCTGGATCTGCACTGTCTAAGGACAGCAACTGTGAGTGGGGTGCAGAGAAGGGACGTCCATGTTAAAGGGACTTCTGGGTTACTGGACTTAAGACCCTGAGGGAAAAAGGACACTGCCCAACTTACTTGGTGGTGGGTCTTTTGCGCATGGTTTGTGTTTATAAACCCTGTTTGTGGTGTTGCCCTAAATTAATGCCGCATTATTTCCCTCCTTTTCTTAAAAGTTTTTTGCTACACTCAGACTCTTTGCTTGCGAGGGGGGAAGTATAGCCTCTTAGAGGCGCCCGGGAGTGCGGGGGGGGGGGGGGGGAAGGGAGAGGTATAGAATTGTCCCAGGTCACTGGGTGGGGGCTCGAGACAGTTTTGTGTAGTATTGGTGAAAAGGAACCCTTAGGTACTAAACCCGGCCCTTGTTACTGCCAACTCTGACTGGCAGGAGGTTACAATCATCTAAAATTAATTTGGGGAGGAACATTTTAAAAAAAGCTCTAAAATGGGAAGTCAAGGTTTCCTTCCCTATTTTACATTCATACTTATTCTTCATCCTGGTCAAGTCTTAAATGTAGCATTTTTATGAGTGGGGATGGGAATTCATAGGTTCCATAGCCAGAAGTGACCATTGTGATTATCTAGTCTGACCTGTAAGGCATAGGCCATAGAACTTCCCCAAAATAATTCCTAGAGCAGATCTTATATAAAACATCCAATCTTCATTTAAAAATGGTCAGTGATGGAGAATCCACCATGGCCCTTGGTAAATTGTTCCAAGGATTTATCACTCTCACTGTTAAACATTTACGCCTTATTTCCAATCTGAGTTTGTCTAGCTTGGGGAGCAGTAGGGATATACCCCTGCCCGGTATCAAGCGTTCATGTGAACAGTGTATTGACTGGCTATGGTCTCTTGAGGCCATACTTGGAGTATGTCCACAAAAGCAAAGTAAAACCCACATCTGGACTGTGCCAGTTGACTCAGGCTCGCACTGCGGGGCTGTTTCATTGCTGTGTAGACTTCCAGGCTCAGGTTGGAGCCCAGGCTCTAGGACCCTCCCAGCCACAGGGTCCCAGAGCCTAGAAGTCTACACAACAATGCAAACAGCCCCGTGAGCCCGATCCAGCCACAGGTGTCTCTTTGCTTTGTAGACATACTCTTGTTCTCTTTGTCCACTTGAGGACATGAACTCCTTTTATACATATTTTTTTGCCTTACCCCGCTCTTTCATGTTGTGCTCTGTTACCAGGTAACAAGTCGCGCGAAGATAGCCACCAAGATAGACCATCTACTCCCTTCTATTTTGATTTACTTAACCATTGGCAAGTGCCCTTTTCCACCTCCATCTCCAACAGATACCAAACAGTAATAGTTCAAACTTAGGCTTAATGCAAAAAAACTTTAATGGCAAACTCAGCAACATTAAGGCAGAATAATATTGTTTTGTTACAGTCATACGTGGCAAGTGTTTGGTATAACTGAGTATGAGATCAGATCACACTTTCTGTTAGAGTCTGATGAAGGTGCTGAATTACTACTTTTCAATATCTGTTGGAAATGGAAGTAGTCTTAAGGTCATTCTGGAGCAAATACATTTATATACAGTATCTAGTGGACCACTTATCTCCCATTTGCAACAGCATAGCAATCCTCTGGCAACTACAGCAGAAGTAATATATTTTTGGCCCTCTTAATGCAACATGAACAGCTGGAAATAAGACACCATCATGTAATCAGCTAGTTTTCCACAAAACTACCAACAAGTGTTTCTTGGACCACTGCTTTGGGCAACAGTAATGTAAAACAATGTAAGCTAGTGAAGAATTACTTTAGTTTCATTATGTACAAAAAGATCCAGATACCTTTTGGAGTGGATTTTAAGGAGTACACTCTAGGTCTGGGCACTGGCTTCAAAGAGATGGATCCAGAAATGCCATTTTGACAGGTAGCTTTTGAAGGCCATTCTCCATTCTTGACGATGATTGTGGCACTTGTAGCTATTGCAAAAATCATGTATAGAGAGAGAGAGAGAGAATTAGCCTACCACATTTAGCTAGATGTTTTATAAAAACGAAGTCTCTTGGGTAAGTTACTGATGGCCTATTTCCTATAGCTTTAATTAGTAACATTTTATAATATAATCACAAATAGCTGAGTATAGGCTTCTGTATTTCCATCTTATCCACATGGATAAATTGGCACAAAGCTTTGTCTGATATTCACCAAGACTAATCTCATTGTATGCATTTCAAAGCCCAAGTTTTGCAGTTTTGGTTTGTTCACACAGTCCAAGTCAGGCATGTGCAAAAAATGCATATGCACTTTAGACATTTGAGCCCATAATTCAGACTAACGAGTTATAGTTGTCTGATTATACTCCTGAGAATTTCATAGTATATCAAAGTATTACTCAAAAATAATTTTGCTGTTATATATTAAACTTCCACCAGTGAGACACCCCCAAATTGTTCTATATACAGTAATAGAAGATGTAAAATAGCCCCACCAAGTTACTGAACAGCATCATGCAAGTCAAGCCAAGGTGAAAGCAGACTGGTTTATATTTCTATGGTTCAAGGTGAATTGCTGAGATCAGCATCTTACTGCTGAAATACTACACCTTGCTTTATTTTCTTTGCATGCAATTACTCCTATACAAGGAAAAAATAGCACTTGGAATTCATACTTGCAAGCCTTACGATTTACACACTCGTGTTCTCAATCTTTATTTACATCATAATACAATTTACCATGTGCACACTACACAATTGCTAAAAAAAGGTCAGGGTGCTGCAATTCTAATTTTGCAATCCTCAACCACATTTACTAGTGCAAATAATTAACTCACATGCAAATTATACTTTTCTTTATTATACACAATTACATTATGCCAAAATTTCACAAACACAGAGTTTCCTTAGAAGATAGAAGAGAGTCATAAAACTTAAGTGCTAATTAGACTCAAAGGCAGCATGTTACTATCATAAGAAACTTAACCCTCTAGGAGAATCATAACAAAGGACTGATCAGGCAGCAACAGGAAGGTTATATTTCATGAATTTTTACAGAAAAATATCAACTAAACATCTTAAATATCAAGCTAAACAGTTTGTCAGTTTAATGTCAAACAGGACTATATTATCCTAGGTTTTACATTACACTACGTTTACTGAAGAAGTATCCCATCTTGACCTTTGAATGTCCCAGTAACCTGATAGTGAAGAATTTTAGATTTTGCCAATTATGATTTTATATTGATGTCATTGTCTAATAAGCTAACTATCACATAAGGACAAGAAGAAATACTCTGTATACCTCTAGGAAAAAAGTAAAAAATGTACTGATTCTCTCTACAAGATGGTTCAAAATGTCAGCAAAAAAATGCACTGCACAGAAAATATTAATCACATGTAATCCAAATATGATTACAATCACAAAAACATTGAAGTCAAGATTCAGTTTGAACATTTTCTGTAAATTTATTAATTTAAATTAAGAAAAGCATTTTCTTTGGGAAAACAGCAAATTAAAGCATTTAATTTGATAGATTTTACCAACTAACAAGAAACCAAACATGCTTTTATTTAAAAAAGGCTAACGACCTACTTCTTTTCCCAGTAAACGTGGCTAACAAAGGAATAATAAAAAAGCTGTAAGATCCCACTACCAGCAAAGTCAATAAGGTAATATCATAGTGGCTTCCTGAATCAGTCGGTGGTGCTAGTGTAGAATTGATGAAAATATGAGGAGAAAAATCAGTTTCTGTACAACTGCGGAGTCCTCCTGGTATAGTCATTTAAAAAGAATCAAAGCAAGCTTAAAGCCAGAAAGACTGCAGCCATGTTCACCCTCTCATATTCCTCATGCTTGCTCTTAGTGAATTAGAGTGGAAAGAATTGTAAGCTTCAAGGCAGAGGACAAAAACAAATTAAACCAGCTAGCAAATCACACTAAGAAAGAGTCATCGGTTTGGATGCTTAATCTGAAAGGAATACATCTCTTTGTTATGAAGCGATGAACCTTTCTTTGTTAGTAGAGAGAGAGCACAAAGCGTTTACAACCTCCTTAGAAATTTCAGTCATGGTACTAAAATTGAACAGCAAAAGTCAACATGGCTGTCAGGGCAACAGAACCAAATCTGATTATAGAAGAAATGTGTTGCAAATTTTAATACAAAAAATACATATTCCTTTCAGCCCATGGTAGGTTTTTATTTTCAGGAGAAAAGAAAAATTGCAGGAACAAACAGGACAACTCAGTGATAAAGAAATGTGTACTATGGATCATCATCAATTCAGGAACATTTTTTTTTTTAAATAAAGTAATTTAGCATAAAGGAACTTCCTTCCCCAACCCCAAAGACAAAATAGGACAATGTAATAGTAAGAGGATATTTGAATTTAAATTTAAATAGCTTTAATGTTAGAATCACTTTCCCCATCAATGGGTTAATTTATGTTGCTTTTTGCATGTTTTTCATTCCCTAACATTCCTGCAACTGATATACAAGAGTTTTCATTCATTTATCCACTGTTTAAGGCCATAAACAATATGTAATTTAGACTGATCATCATTTTATCAGGAATTCATTGTTTTTACATTTACATTGTACACCCAAATGTTTAAATTGTACACGATGATGTTTACTTTAGTTTAATAATTTGAAACTGTATATTTCAGAACTTTCAAACAAGAAAGCAATTAAATGTTAAAGTCTCATCTATATAGTACATTTCTTTAAGAACACACCAGGATAACATATGAATTATAGTTCATCAAAAAATGGGTACAAAGGGGCTGTGTTGCACTGTTCTCAGTGTTACCACAAACATCCAATTCACAATGCTCAAACTTTCTGAACTTATTACACCATATACAAAAAGCCCTTTCAAGGAAAGCATCGTGCTCAGTAATGCCAGGAAGTTTTGGAATGCACCAAGAGAGTGTAGAAAGTTTTTTAATTAAAAGAAGTTCATTTTTGCTAAGTCAGGAACCAAGTCTCAAGACCCTTCAACTGAGAAGACTACAGGATGTGCCTCTTAGGATGAAAGATGTGTAAAAAGGCAACATTCCTAAGGGCCAAAACTAGTAATCCTTAGCTAGGCAATAATCCCATTCAAATAAATTTTTCCCAGCTAAGGACTGAAGGATTTGGTCCTGGAGAACAATAGTTAACAGCAGAGAACTCTGACAAAGATACTTACAATTATTACTGCAAGTACTTTGCTCACTCTGGGTACTGATTGAAGAGATGCTAGCAGTTCTCCGAATGGGCACTTTTGATTTAATTAGTGATTTGCCAGAACTGGCCCAAGATGCTAGAGATGTTTTCACAGAGGCAGGCTTCCCTCTGAAAGAAGTTTCCACTCCTGTTAATTTAAGGGAGAGAAAGATAGAACTTTAAAGAGACGCTGATAGCTGAAGCCTAATGTATGCTGATTTTCAGATGAGACACAAATAGCACCAATATGCAATTTCTTTTGGAAAGTAAATTGAGCCATATGGAAGCAGAACGAGTACAAGCCATGAACAAGAGCAGCAAGTTCTACTATACTTGAAATGATAGCTCAAAAGACTTCTGGGTCTGCAAGATTGGATAAATCGTATTCTCAGAACTTTGTTGCCATTCAGTTATACTGGCACAAAGATGTTTTTGCATAAAATTTACATGTCCTGTCAATTGGAGCTTGTAAACAGAAGTGACAAAAGTGAAAAGTATTAAATATAACCTATTTGAGATAGAATGGAGGTATTATTGTCACTTTCAGATGACATTTACGGTAGTATTAATTAACAGGACAACTTTACTATTTAAGCCAGAGCATCTGCAATTGAATATATGTTTAGCTAAATGGACTTCCAGCTCCATTCCAGGAAAACTGTACTAACATGCATTAGGATTAAAATAAAGGATTATAACCACAGGAGAAGTTACGTATATCAGAATTTTCTTGTTCCCAGAGTTTCAATTGAAAAATGGTATATTAAACGATCACTGGATTGTCCTTTGCCAGCTCTGATTAATGCCACTTTACATCTGATTTCAGGTGCTGAGCTTTCCAAAACCCCTTTTAAGTAACAGGACAAGTAAGGTAACCTCTTTATATGTAAACAAAGAACAAGAGTGGGAAGATTAAATGCTATTTTAGAAGAAGTAGAGAGATACGGGCATCTGGATATTATGATCACTAAAGTTTTGCCTGATTTCCCTTTCTTCGGGTGTAATCTCTTCTTAGGCATGTTTTGTTTTAGGCAGAACATGCAATGTTAAAATATAGCACATCAGTTTCATCAAGAAAAAAGGACTTCCCCCCCCACTTGCCATGACCACATAATTCAGATTAATACCATGTATGAGACCTAGTTGCAATATGATTAAACCAGGTATTTAAGATACTCCAGTTTATGCCATATTAGTTTTCATATAGGTATGTCAATAGTCCCCCTCTCACTCTTGGGCATGAGGGATTAAGTGACATCTTTGTAAAGACGTAAGATTTGTATGAAGATCATAAAAGCTTTAGGCTGTCTTACAAAGTAGGACACTACATGGAGATTTAGGAAGGAAGAAGCTTCATGAATGTATATGCATCTCGTCATAAATGAATATACTTCTCAACACCAGATGGTGCTGTAAGATTATGTCCATAAAATTTCAAGCTCAAAGACTAACAATTCACTGAGTTTTGTTCATAGACAATGCTGGCCTGTTTAATACTAAAAATTAAGGATAGGTAAAGTAATGTATTGGTTTACTATTAACTACACAAAAGAGCAGTTATAAATGCATGTTCCACTTATATATGCAAGTTACAAATGTGTAGCAGGACCTCATTAAGTCATCCTGATAATTAAGATTCATTGCAAAATTCAGTAATCTGCAAATTAGATGAGTGACATTACAGGTGTACCAGAAAAGAAACACTTTACCAAGTGCTATTTTACTACTTATTTTGACATGTTAAGTGTACATTTTGTAACTTAAGAATAACTGATCTGAGTCAGATGTCACTACGTCACTCTAATTTTAAATCTGAGACCTGATAAAGAGCCAGGTTTCTGTGATTTTCTGGTTTGCAAGTTATTGCAGTAAGGTAATGAAGTACTTAAGAAATCATAGAAACATTGAGAATCCATTCTTGAGTGTTTGGATCTTTTGTGGGAGTTTGCATGATGCCAGAAACCACTATCTGGTACAAATTGTGAGTGGTGTAGCTTAAAACAAATGAAGCTAAACAGCTCCCAAACTGAGAAAATTTAAAGCCACAAAGCAACTGCTACCAACTTTTTTGAATAGTGCCAAGAATAATTTTTACTTTACAGAATGACTTGATCTAATCGATCTAGTAAATGATTTTTTTTTTTTTTTTAAATACACGACTCCTCTTCCACAGTCTACATTAGACTCTTGGCAAAGTAAGAATATTACAGAACTTCCAGAATCAGGTAGTATAGAAACAGTACAAGCTGAATCTGCAATATTTTCATGTTGGTAAGAATCTGTATTTGTTCAGTTAGCCACCTGTTACACATCTCTACGTACCGAAGATGCCAGGCATTGAGAGGGATGTTGCTGGGTTCATCTTTAAAAGCAAAACGAAAGAGGCCTATTCATTCTTTCCATGAACTTCCACTGCAGAGATCTGGAAGCTGAGTGAGAGAAAGACTTCGAGAAACCCTGCTTGAACAGCACATCCTGAACTTAACATCTGCAAATATCTCCAGACCCCTTCGTTTGTTTTCAAAGCTCAGACAATGGTCTTGAGAATGCAGCTGATTTATGACAAAAGTAATTTTGAGAATTTACATAAAAACAGCGAGTTCAATGGTGCTGAGTTCCCAGCTTTGGAAACGTCAAGTACGGGTCCTGTTCATAGGTGACCCATGTTCTTTTTCGGTTCCCTAGAGATCAGTGCTCTCTTGGAAAATATTCGTAAAAGTCACTAACGAACACCAAACTGCAGTTTTAGAAAAATTAATTTGGGGAGGAATCTCCAAGTAGCAGTGGCCTGAGGCCATTAAGTAGCTAATTCCAAGAAGAAACCAAGTATCACATGTAAGCTGGAAAAAGTTCCTTCCTCTCATTTACAAACTTAAGAGCAGAATGATAAATGCTAAGAAAAAACTGAATAATTACATCTCAAAATATTTCCTGGATTAGTTCCTACACTCTGGAATGTGGTTAATTCATCCACTTCACCTAGTGGCTAAAAAAATATTAACTGTTGGAAAACATACTTCTTCCAGAGGGGGACTATGGTATTTGGTTCAAAGCACAAGATGGAGTCATGAGACCTGCCACAGATTTCTACTGGAAACTGATTAAATCGCTTAATCTCCAATTCGGTTTTCCAGCTGTAGAATACTTATCTAACTTCCAGGAGCATTCTGAAGCTACAGTGAGCTCTTAGATGGAAGGCAGTATATAAATGCAAAGTATTTCCTCAGCATCATCTTAACTAATTTCTTGCTCAGTATTTTTAGGGCACCCATTTTATTCCTCTCACCTGAAGAATCATCTCAAATTGACATTAACTTATTTGAATTTTCATTAAAATCCTAGAGCTTCCTCGACTACATAATACAAGTGCATTCTTAATTTAATGGCATGGGTTCTTATATGCCCCCTCTCTGTGCTGGTATCAGAAACACCTCCCAGCCATTTATAGTTTATCCTCAGAAGGCCCCTTGTAAAAGTAGAGAGGTACCCCCAAAGGGAACAAATACACTAAAGTTATTTTACCAAAGTTCACAAAGGAAGTCTGTGAAAACTCCCAATTCAATCCAAGTCTCCCACGCTTAAAAATATAACCATTTCAATTCCTCCATGTTACTACAGTTGTTTGTTTTATTTTAACAGCACCCCATTTATGTGCTGAAGCTTCCCAATACTGGTAAGACAGGATCCTTGCACCGAGAAGCTAGACCAATTTCAGATATGACATAAGATTGGGGAACAAAAAGGAGGAGCCTCATTAAGATTATACAGTTAATTAGTGAAGTCTAGTGCATGCATGAGGGAACAGCTTTTTTTTTTTTAAGTGAAATTTTAAAAATTATATAGAATTAAGTAGAAGGCTTAATTGACAAGTTTCTTGTAGGCATAATGAAGTGGAACATCAAGAGATATTTAAAAAGGATAGTAGTGGCTTTACAAACCAGATCAGAAAAAGGGTGCTCCTTAGATGGGGAACAGTGCAGAAAAGAGTCCCAAGACTACTGAGAGAGAAACAGGCAGATATGACATATACGCTAGTATCGCTGGAAGAACAGCATGGCCAGTCAGAAGACACTAGGCCAGATAAGAATAAGCAGTGTTATAAAGAATAAAAGCAGTCACCCGTTCTGTCAGTGTAATAAGCCTGAATCAATTATTTATTCTAGTTACTGTCATGCAGAGTGAGAAGTACTGCATTCCTCATCCTTGGAGTAATGAGTGGGCTTCTGCTTAGAACTTAAAGTAAATAAATAAATAAAAGTATGTATTAACTACATCGTGTCAAGTAGGCTAAAAGTACCTCTTGTACCAGAATGAAAACATTCATAGAATGATGTTAATTTATCAGGACTTGCTAAGCTCAAACTTCATTACCTAAACCAAAAAGTCAACCTCATTTGTGAATCTTGAGCAGATCATCATGGGCTAAAATAACTTTAAAAGCTTCTTGATGCTGGCATTTGAACTTCCTGTGCTACAGAAGTCATACTGGGAAAATATGCTTGAGACACCCCCCCCCCCAAAAATCAAGTTGTCAGAAGTTAGATTGTCTCTCGCCAGATCTATGCCTCCATCCTCCCCATATCAAATCTCAATTTAACATTTCCTCTGTAAAAACTATACAATCCCAGCCCTCATCAAAAGTGATAGTGAAGAAAGATACTCGGTACCCACATAGCTCTCTAATCAATGTGGAAGTGTGTTTATAATTCTGCTTTTCATACTTAACTGTCAACTGAACACTAGGATTAAAGGTAGATTCCAATTTTGAGGGTAAAGCATCATTTATCAAAGCCATCTTTAAATATTTCAGGTTTAGGACTGATTGAAAAGCTTCCACAATTCATGGAGCTTTGTGACATTAGGGTTACCATATCTAACAAATAAAAAAAAGAGGACCCTCCATGGGGCCCTGGCCCCGCCCATTTCCCACCCCAGCCCCGCCCCAACTCCGCCCCTTCCCCGCCCCATCCTCCCTCCCACTCCCAGCCATGCGAAAAGGGCTGCCCGAGCGCTACCGGCTTCACGGTTTGCCGGGCAGCCCCCAGACCCTGCACCCCCGGCCGGCGCTTCCCCAGCACAGCGGAGCCCGGGAGGGGAAGTGCCCAGCCAGGGGCGCAGGGTCTGGAGGCTGCCCGGCAAACCGTGAAGCCGGTAGCGCTCGGGCTTCGGGCAGCCCCCATGCCTCCGGACCCTGCGCCCCCGGCCGGGCACTTCCCCTCCCGGGCTCCGGCGGCGCAGGGTCCGGAGGCATGGGGGCTGCCCGAAGCCCGTAGCGCTCGGCTCTTAAACAGAGCCGAAGAGTCAAGGGGAGGAGCAGAGCCGCCGCGGCCGGAGGCTCTGCTCCTCCCCTGACTCTTCGGCTCTGTTTAAGAGCCGAGCTGCCCGAGCGCTACCGGCTTCGGGCAGCCCCCATGCCTCCGGACCCTGCGCCGCCGGAGCCCGGGAGGGGAAGTGCCCGGCCGGCGGCTGGGGTCCGGAGGCATGGGGGCTGCCCGAAGCCCGTAGCGCTCGGCTCTTAAACAGAGCCGAAGAGCCAGGGGAGGAGCAGAGCAGCCGCGGGAGGGGAAGTGCCCGGCCGGCATTTTTCCCCGGACATGTTCGGCTTTTCGGCAATTCCCCCCGGACGGGGGTTTGATTGCCGAAAAGCCGGACATGTCCGGGAAAAACCGGACGTATGGTAACCCTATGTGACATACAGGGAATATAAGCCTTGTGGCTTTTCCCAGCTGGCAATTTGGGTAGATTAAAGCGCACAAAGGAAGATTGTTGGAAATGTTTCTCTTAGAGCTGCAGAGAAAAACTTAACATGAAAAAGAACCAGTTTTGAATCTTGATAGTTTTACACTTCTAAGATTCGGGTCAGGATTCCTGGATTTTTTTTTTTTTTAAACGCAAGTGAAAAAAAGTAGTTGTCCCTATCCTGGAAGGGTTAAAACTTGTTCAATGATTTTAAGGGGATATTTTGAATTTTAGAGACATGACAAAATGTATCTAGTTTTAATCTGTAGGAGAAGGCAGTTTTGGCCATTTTAAGATGAATGCAGTCCTTGACTGTGTTTTCTAATATGAGACATTTTCAGCAGATGGCAAGGGTATTAAGTAAATCATGGGAAAAGATGCACAAAGGCATTTTTCCCAGCAGACTCATCTTTAAACATTTTTGTAATTGTGTGTAGTTGCTCTGATAAACACTATAAAAACAGAGGCAGGATTAATACATTTCAGAAAGCTATCTGAGCGTTCCAAGGATTGTTCTACTAAGTCTACAAGTAGACTGTGCTACAGTCTAGCTCAGCTAGCATTCAGAAATGTATTAATCCTGCCTCTGTTTTTATAGTGTTTATCAGAGCAACTACACACAAAGAATAGATGAGGTGCTACACATACTTTTAAGTCCCACTACCAATTAAGTTTTACCATTTATTTTTCAAAATATTTCTCTTCCATTTGTGGGTTTAACAGAGTACAGTGGCAAACTATCGAGGGAAAAGAATTAAACTATCAATTCACAAACATCTGTCAAATATACAAAATGAGCAAAATAAAAATATAGACAAGTTTTTGTTATGATAGTCTTGGGAATTACTAATAATAGTGTTGAGAGTTCTTAGACAAGTGAGTTAGGTTGTTGCTGTCCCTTTAAGTACTTCTCTTTACATAGGGCTCTGGTTCTCAACCCCTGGCGGTACGCAGAGGTCTTCCAGGGGTACATCAACTTATCTAGATACTTGCCTAGTTACAACAGGCTACATAAAAAGCACTAGCGAAATCAGTACAAACTAAAATTTCATATGACTTGTTTATAGTGCTCTATGTTCTATATACTAAAATGTAAGTACAATATTTATATTGCAATTTATTTTATAACATGGTAAAAATGAGAAAGTAAGCAATTTTTCAGTCAGTGTGCTGTGAGACTTTTGTATTTTTATGTCTGATTTCATAAGCAAGTAATTTTTAAATGAAGTGAAACTTGGGGTATGCAAGACAAATCAAACTCCTGAAAGAGGTACAGTAGTCTGGAATGGTTGAGACACTCTGATTGGGGGGATAACATGACTCAAGGCAAAACCCCATTCCATATGTGAGACGGCATTCTAGAATATTAGTTCATTTATCCACGAGTCATTATGAAAGTGCTCCTCCTTGACACCGATTTAGGATCCAGTAGCAGCTCATACCAAAAATATGGTGGAGCTGTAAGCAGCAGCTTGTGTATACACAAACACCCCTCCCCCTACAAGTTAATATTTTCAAAATAAAACTAGTGCACGCTCATGAGTGTTACACAGCAATATTTTGGTAAGCAAGAAGAAAACAGTTTCACTATTCCCTGTCCATCACCTCCCTTCCAGAATGAACAAGTGGGACAGAGCACGAGAACAGTATTGTCGTCTCTGCTGCCCCCTTACTGTTCAGTTCCAACCTCATCCTTTATTCCAGAATCTCTTACCATTTTCCTCTATGCTCCACAGCACCAATTCATTCACAACTTCAAGTGACAATTACTCTCTGCCCAGAACCTTCCAAACCCCTTCAGTTCCCTCCAAGTCAACCCCCACCTGAACAGAAACACGCTGTCCGCCACCCAACCATCCAAGGTGGGGCTCCTTATTTAACCACTTCATAGCTCAGAAATATGCCCCTTGCTCTGAACCCTCATTCACAGGCTCAGAACACTGCTTCCCATGCAACCCTCCAGACTTTCCACTTTTCCCCAAAATGCATCAGCAGGCTTGGAGCCACCCCACTGACACAGCTGTACTGGGCCCAGACAGAGGCAGAATTGTGCCAACAACCCTATGCTTTGCCATTGTGGGGCTGAACTGAAATAGTCCCACAGAGGATTGCATTCCCTACTTTTGTTCCTCTTCCCTCTGCTGCCTGCAGTCTGTGCTGCAGGGCCAGAAGTCCCCTGGTATACTCCTGAGGGAATTCTGCACCAAAAAAAAATAAAAATTCTTCCCACAACATTTTAAAACTCTGCAATTTTATTGGTCAGATAAAGGTGGAGGCTTCCAGCATGGCAGTGGGGAGCATGGGCCACTGGCTGCATGGAGGTGGGAGATCACGCTACAGCGCCTGCCCAGGATATGGACTCAGCAGTCAGGCTGCACCAGACCCTGACAGTGCAAGGGCAGTGCTGGGCCTGCCCCTTCACACAGGGCCTGCCCCAGGGTTTTGGCTGCCCCAAGCAGCAAAAAAAAAAAAAAAAAAAAAAAAAAAAAGCCACAATCGCAATCTGTGGCGGCAATTTGGCGGAAGGTCCTTCGCTCCGAGCGGGAGTGAGGGACCGTCTGCCAAATTGCCGCCGAATAGCTGGACCTGCCGCCCCTCTCCGGAGTGGCCGCCCCAAGCACCTGCTTGCCAAGCTGGTGCCTGGAGCCGGCCCTACCTTCACACCAGGTGTGGGTGGGCAGGCTCAGCCCAACAGGATCCAAGTGTGGGTTGAGAGTGTGGGACAATCTGGGTGTGGGCGGCTCAGTGCAGGGATCTGGGTGCAGTGCGGGGGATCTGGGTGCAGGGGCTTGTTGGGGGTTCTGAATGCAGGAGTAATAACTCTGCAGTGGGTCTAGGTGCAGCTGAGTGGGGTGGGGGGAGGTGAGGCTCAGCAGGAGGGTCTGGGGGGGGGGCAGATGTACAGAGGTTGGGTGAACAGTGGAGCAGCTCCCCATACAGTGACCCCTCCCCCTGCAGCTGAGGAGCAATGGGAGCAGGAAGCAGGGGAAAGTGCAGAGCTTCCTGCAGCCAGGGAAGATTTCTGGGGGTGGATCTGACCTAGCCTGGCTGCTCCATGCAGGGGAAGATGAAGTCCCATCCTCTCCAACCCCCAGCCAAGCCAGGACTAGGAGCTGAGCCCAGCATAGGGTAGGAGCCATAGGCCAGGGTGTCCACAGCACTGTGTCCCTCTCCTTCCCCCGTGGTTATTTACCTCTCTACCAGCTGCTCCAGGCACCCAGAAACACTGCTGGGGAGGGTTGCATGACCACTCTTGTGGCTTCCCTTTGCTTCCCAATCAGAAAGATATCTGCAGGAGACATGAATTCTGCACCTGCACAGTGGCGCCGAATTCCTCAAGGAGTACTGGTAGCGGCCAGGTGTGCTTCAGCCTCCAGGAGGCTGGCTGCAGCTCCACCAGTAGCAACATGTGTTCCTGTAGCAAGGCCTGCCCATTCCACTTCTGCCAATAAGCAATCATAGGACCTTCATATTCGGTTTCCATGCTTTTGTCCCGGTCATCTCACCCAATTTAAGCTTTGGCCTCCATACCATGATCCTGCACAATCTTTGCTGCAGGGATAGGAAGGCTTCTGAGTATCAGCAGCGCTACATTACAGCCTGATGCTGTTCAGGTTTTTGCAGTGCATCTGGGCAAGTTCCACAGCTACGAGATTTGAATAAATCAATGCTGTGACAACAAGTAGAACCAGCAATCAGTCCACTGATGCACAGATGTGAGTTAATTAAAAGTCAACATTTACCTGCAAATATCATATGATAAATAGAACATCGCACTTGATTTTTATCAAGAATAGACAAAAACAAACCTCACAACACTGTTGGAAAGCACTGGCTTTGTAATGGCAAGCACTGTAGGGAGACAAAGTGATTAATGGTATACAAGGAAAGCAGAATAAAGCCAGATCCTGTTGTGGACAACAATAGGAAAAAGCACATCTATACACAACATCTGTCTTAAGGATTTTCACTCCTCTCTACACATCCCACCCCCTTTCCAACCATCCCCTTCCCATGGGTGGTTGGGGGGAGAAGACACCCCTCCAATCAAGAGATCCTACTTCGAAGCAAATCTAATTGCCAAGCTTCTTTGCATTATGAAAACTTTATAAAAAAAATTTCTTTAAGTCAAAAGACCCATCCCAAATTCTCAAAGTTAGCAGCATGAGTAGCTGGCTAGTTTTTAGGAACATTTTGTTCATCAATAGGATTGAAGCCTGCAGGTAGCATGTAATGTTGTGTACTTGCTTAGATATATTATGGATACAAATTGTCAAATTTCTGTTTCATTACACTACATGGTCATGACTTGCATGAGGAAAAGCATTCACTTCTGCAGAATACACAGTCTCTCCCCTTATAATTAGTTCAGGAAGAGAAAAAAGGTTATTAGTTTGGTCTTCTCAGAGAAAATATTCAACAAAATTCAAGGCTAATGAATATGGTTGAGGAATGGTACGAGAATATCCCAGCAAGTCTTTACAAGTTATGATCTAGTACCAAGAAATTGCCCTGCAGGAACTGGAACACACCTCACTCCAAGAGGAAAGTTTTCTCATGGGTGTAGATATATTTCAGACAATACTGATATTTGGACTGTTAAAGCCAGTCTCTGCAAGCATTGTTACAACATTCATCCTGCTTCAGGTGCAATGCATTAAAAACAGGAGTGTGCCTTGAAACCAAAAGGACTGGATATGCTGAATGCCATAGTGCAGTTTGTTGTGACTGCCAAAAATGAAACTGCATAGATCGAAGAACGTTCCCCTTAAGAAGCTGTATGTCTAGATGTGTTTTTATTTATTTATTCCTTCATTCTAAAAGTTCTGTTGCTAAGGTTATGGGTCAGGTTTATCCCACTCCCCTGCATTAAAACCAGGCCTCAAGAGTACTTGGCAAGAAGAAAGGAAGTCTAATCTACCAAATTAATACCAGGCACAGCTTCATGGAGTGACCTACTTTAGCTTTAAGACAATTTGAGACATATGACAAAGAAAGCAATTTTACCACTCATTAACTTTTACCTGTGTTTCTCTTGCTAACAGTGAACTGTCTATTCTAATTGAACCTACCATCCGCAGATCTTACAGGGACTCTGGATAACCGTAGTAGTTATCCATTAACACATGAGAGCAGAGAGAAAATGTCTGGTTTGGATACACAATGAAAACTCCTCTAGTTTGTCACTGGGCCTGTCAAATACAGCATCTTCTGTAATATACACAGCCAGTGAGATTTCTCCTTCCAACTGCAGGTTTAATACTAATGACTGGTTGCACTCCATCACCTACATTATGCTGAGGTCAGGCTGAAGGATCAAAATGTTTCTTTCTAGCCATAAAGTGATTTCCTGACCATTCTGTGTCCAAATGATGCATTGGCTGATGCAGAGGTTCGGGGCAGTCCTTTGTTTGTGCACAGAGCTCCAGAGAGCTGCCCAGCAAAGCATGTCTATGTAGGGTTAACCAAGAAGTGATCATTAGTCTGAGGGAACAGGTTCGGCTGGACTGGTAAAGGTGACTTACCAACGTATTGACAAGAAATAAAGCTTCAGGAGGAATGAATGATCAGGAGGCTTTAAGTCCCTTGCAAGGGCACTCAAAGGACAAAAATTGTCACCTGAACACTTCACACAGAGTTAGGCAAAGAACCCTCCAGATACAGAGGAAGATATTCTGTGCCTTGCGCTAGGGCAGAATTTAGGAAGAAAAAAACTTGATTAGATATGGAAAGAGGAAGTCCTGCTGATGTGAAAACTATAACAGGTATGGAGAACTGAAAAGATATAGCAGAGGAAGGGGCCATGAGTTACCCCACTATCCAGAACGAGGTGACTGCTTCAAGTAACATCACTCACAAGGAAAGCATACTGGAGGGCACCAAAGAGAAGAGTGCAAAGTCTGAGATTGGCTAGGTTCTTAAAGGCTATAACCTAAGTGGGATGAGCCCCCCTACACTTGGCACTCCTAGTGGACTTCAAGAGTTGATGCCTGTCCCAAACAGGAGCTAGCTGAAAACCCTATTAATGATATCCAGGAGGAACTATATCAGAACGTATAGCCTTTGAGTGCCTCGCAAGTTCTACACCATTCCACAGGAACAACCCAAGTTCTACAGTCAAGTATGTTGGTGTTTATGGGAATTCGGTAGAGTACAGAGGACTCCACTGAAAACAGTTGATGAAACTCCTTCCATAAGCCCGTCCATAAAACAGAGCACCACTGGTTTGGGATAAAGATGGATCTTTAAAGAAGGAGGTTCTACCTCTCAAAAAAGAAGCAAGCGAAAGTTGCAGGATCTGCCCATTGCAACGCATAATCTGGCATTGATCCTTCTGCTTTTGGATTGTCCACATCAGATTTTTAGCAGGAGAGCACATGCAAGCATTTGGGGTGGGGGTGTTGCATATATGTGTGAACCCTCTCTGCTAGGCTTCTGAATACAGCCTGAAAACATGCTTTCAGATCAGAGTACCTGGGAAGTATGTTAGCTTTTTTAATACTTAGCAAAGCCTTGCATAGTACTAAATAATGAGGCAGAACTAATAAATAATAATAACAACAACACACACACACACACACACACAGAGGTAATCTGTAGACATAGTTCAGTTCAGACATTGAACACAAGAGGTAAATTAAACATTGTTTGCTGCAAATGGTTTTCCTGGCTCTCATCATTTCAGCTTTTTACTGCATGGTTCTTTGAAATAAGATTGGCCTCCATTATTAAAATGGGAAGTATATGTAAACTTTATAGTAGAGACTGGTTACCTGTCAGCTTTACCAGTTGTGCATAGGGACAATGGAAACTCAGTTGGTTTCAATTCTATTAGACAAGCCATTCTTTGTGGAATAAATGGCATACATTCAGTGATCTAAGACTGCCTTATACTCTTACAGCCTGGTTTCTGTTCTAGTTTTAACTATTGGAGCTTTTCTAAATTACTCATTCATGGATAAAGGGAAGTGATAAATTAGTTAAAAAGGAAGTATTTCTTGATTATGAATGAATGACTGGGTCAATATTTCAATTGTCACTTGAAGCTTTCTTGAAATACATTTCTAATAAAGCTGTTTTTTAAAAATATTCACTGTTGTATAGGGAAAGCTATTTGAACAGATGGTAGATTTCATATTAATTTTTCTATTATACCATTAGAGTATGCTGCAGCTGATCAAAGAATCTTACTGTTCTCCTTGGGAAACTATGAAAGGCTGAAAAAAATATTTGCCATAATACTGGGCAAGGGAAGTCAGAAATAAGCTCTATTCACTTGATTTGACTGGTTTTCTCCTTCAAAGGGGCCGTGGAGAAGGATTTTAATCATGCCTCACCACATGTATAATTAAGGGGAGCATTTTGTGCTTTTTTACATCAAATTGGGTGGGAAAAAGTCAAGCAAAATGCAGAACAAGTTTTTCTGGATGAAGAATTGGGTGTATGCTTTTCAAATGATAGTATATTACAAGTTTAGTCATTTATGTTCAAACTACCTTTGTAATTAGTTACATTATCGCAACAAGTAAGATTAACTATGTCACTTACTAGAACATTCAGTTTGAGTCTGAATGGCCAGTAGGCCAACAAATTCGAGCCCCTCATTCCATCAAGTCACCCAGTCCCTTTCCTTGCAAGTGGAGGATTGTACCTGTTAATGTTTTGTTCAGTCTAAGCAATGGGGCTTCTATGAAATCCCTTGAGATGCACATGGGGAGTTGCTGAATGTTATCATGAAGTTTCGTATCTGTGGTATCCTAAGTTGTTCTCTCTGGCTTTCACAACTTTCAAATGATTTCAGTTCTATTTTCACTTAGCACCTATATATATTTAATCTTAATATATTTTCCTCACAGTATTGCCACACCCTCCTTCAGGCATTCTTTACTGGATGAGATTTGAAGACATTTAATTGGAACATGGCTAAATCAGAGATTTATAGTTGGGATAGAAATCAGGTTTAACCCTAAAAATGGTGCCCCTCCAGTGTCATGAAAACTGTGCTTTGAAGCTGGTGAGAGCTAGTTGTAGGTATTGTTTGTTATGGAGTTCCCCATTCTCGTAAAGCCCTAATTGTTAGGGACTAAAGAACCTACAAACTGTTTTTGCCTTTTGAAATGAATTCCTTTTATTATATCATCATGCATCCAAGTGAAAGATGCAAATACTGTACAATTCAGACTCATTCAAGTAGCCTCTCATTTCTATATTAGATTTATGGACACTGAAGATAGAAATCTAGTAGACATGGGCTGTCGTATAACCTCTGCCTCCTACTTAGAGGAAAGAGGATAAGGAAGAAGTTGTTTAGGGCCAGAGACTCCTCTAGACCACCTGATGAGGTCTAAATCAGGTCAACAGCAACCTAAAGTGACTGCCCTCCCACATTTTTTCCATGAAAACAGAGCAATTTCCTCAGCTTTAATGCACTAGTATCTGCATTGGCAAAAGCCACCACAAGTAGCATTTTTTATGACATTTTCATAAGAGGAAACCCAGACTAAACTAAATAAAGAGAAGCTTCCAGAGTGTTGATGCACATTGAGATGCTGGACTGTTACTGTTCTTGCTTTAACCATTGTGTGGATTCCAGCACTCCTGACTGGGTTCAGATCTGTCACATATCTTAGTCACTAATGTTATAAAACTAACCTACTGGAATAATGGTTAAGTTTAATGCCTTGTTTTTAAGGAGTTTGTTACCCTAATAGAAATTCTCTTACCAGAACTCGATGGCAGAACAGCTCTTTGAGGAGATGACATTTTAGTTGTCCACACATTTTTATTTTCACTTCCTCGCCTAGAGCGAAACACAGAAGACACCACTTTCACCTTGGGAGCAGGTATACTTCTTAGAGTGATAGGGCCTTCCTTGTGTATATTTTTTCCTTGTGCTGCCCCAGTTTTAGCTGAAGAAACCTGTAAAACACAACATTATTGTAAGAACAAGTTGTTTCACTGCTAGCCTATAAAGTAGGTGGGGGGCGTTTAGCATCAATTACCAGAAAGAAAACTAGTCACAAAGGCAAGTGATTTCAAGTAGGTGCTTGTTATCCAGGAAAGTTGGTCCAAGTTTGTCCAGGAAAGGAAGAAACACAGATGAACATTATCCTCTGCAATTCAGAGTTATGTGCATCTGCTAAATTCATTTTTAGAGGTCACATAATGGGTTGGGATATGAGGTGACACTAACAATTCCAAATTGGTCATGGATACCTAAGTTAAAGTCTGTGCAAAAAAAGAGTGCTGCAACTCAGGTTTAATTTAAATCGAATTCTGAACGTCTGGTTTGTTTGGGTACAGATAGGAATCAAGTAGTTTATTTCAAAATACATTCATGGTAAAGTAGTAGTTCACATGTGGGCTAAAGAACTGAATGAAATACAATTAGTGGCATCCTACAAGTCTTCATGGCTACATTAACATAAAAGATTCCCAGTTTGGTCATTTAAGAAAAGTTGCCAGCAATCAGGATCTCAGTAAGGATATTTACTGGATGTATTACTGATTTATCTAAATAATTCTTTTCACACCCAGAGGAGACTATACTTATTATAACTTTAAGGAGTGGATGCAGGGCATGTTAAAGAGGTAGCACTGGCTCAAGCTGAATGCCACATTTGGCGTTGTGCTAGTTTCACCACAGAACTCTCTCATTTTTAACAAGCACAAGCTCAGAAGCACATGTAGTATAGGAATAGGTATCAAAATATAAGCACCTACTCATGCTCCTGCACATTTTGTGGATTTTTGTTCACAATGATTTAATCGTACGAGAACCAAACCCACTTTGACTTGAGCCACAGTTCAGACTCATTTCCAGAAATTTGTACTAAAAACAAGATCACTTTCCCCCATGAGAACCTGATTAAAGAAACTCCAGTGCAATATTCCAATTATTCCATCTAAACAGAGGGAATTTAGTCCTAGGACTTGCAAATCTTAAAATCTTGACAGTGTGATGTATACCTCCCTCAGAAACCATGAAAAATCAAAATTTCAAATTTGTTAAACAGCTAGAATTCTTACTCATAACAGAATGTTATTTTAGCCTTGAATTCATCCAAGTGTCAAAATGTACTAAACTGCCAGCATATTTTACAGGTGATAAACTCTGTCTCAGTTTAACTGTCTTACTCAAGGCAATAAAGACCAAAGGAATTGAACCATAACATGGCCATAGGTACAGTATAAGAAACTAAAGAGACAGAAGATGAAATCCTGGCATTATTGAAGTCAATTGGGATTTTGTCATTGACTTCCATGGGGCCAGGATTTCACTCTAGACCAGAGTTCCTGGCTCCCAGTCAGTTACTTAGATTATACCTCTCCTGACCTATTCAATAAGTTCATGCTGGCAAATATTACAAAGGCAGACACACACTATATCAGTGAGATAATGAAGTCATGACAGATACACTACCTCAGCTAAACAAATATCAAGTCTAAAATGTAACTAGTGACTCTCTTACTTCTAAACAATAAAATGTGTCCAAAAAATAATTGTTTTCTGGTTGGTTTTAGATACCTGCTTTTGGCTAGTTTATGAGTATCCTGAACTTCTTGCACACCAAGCATCCAATGTAAGTGTGGATTACATCATTCCCATAAATTATCCTGATTTGGATATTATCCAATTTTATAACCAAGTAATTTAATTTCTGGTATGAGAAACTTATCTTGAGCTTTAAAATCCAAATATTTTTCATTTAAAATGTTGGTAGTGTTAGTGTGTGAAGATACTCAAAAAGTTAATGTGCACATCGTAATGAAGTGCACAGAAATAAAGATGTATTTTTAAAAGGTTCTATACAAGTCACACTGTAGAACTTCACTTATATCAGAGATTCTCATACACCATTTTGAAAATCCATGCCTGCTAGCCATATTCAGAGTATTTTTTACATGCAGTAGAACAGGACTGAGGCTGAACAGATGAACACTTCCTTAAAAACAAAAAAAAAGTTATGTAGATGCATGTTTTAAGTAGTTAGCAAACAACTGAGATGGCAGGATTCCTTTCAAGATTTTCCCTCTCCCTCAGTATTATGGAAGCAGAATTAACTCCCTAGTCAAGGTTGTATTGAGATTTACAGATTTAAGAAACACTCACAATTTCCATTCACGGCTGTACAATGTACGTTTCCAAATTTAATACATGTAAATCAGTTAATTGAACAGTAGATGCATAAACTTACCAAGGGAGCAGGGTCAACTTCAAATGTCTCATTTGCTGGATCTTTTATTAGCTCTTCCGTTTCCAAAAGAGTTCCCAAATTGCAATTTTGCTCATTTTCAGCTCCACTCCAGTAGGTGCTTGTGACACATGGCTGCGCCAAGGACTTTTTGCTTTCCATTTTGTCATTCAATTTCCCTTTTGAGTTCTGTACACATGTTACAACTGCAGCAGAAACAGAGAAGGATGTTGAATTGGAGGAGCTTGCTTTGTCAATGTCTTCTGGAGTCTGCTTTACTGAAAGTGTTTTTGGAATTTTGTGAGAAGCGTTCTTTGAATGAGTTGTAGCATGTACAACTTGGCTAGGAAAGAGCTGTTTATTAAGAGGTTGCTTATGAGGCTTAGTCATTGGTATTTCTGCTTTAGTATCTCTGTCTAAATCACGTTTTTCCCTCAATGCTTTGATGGAAGAGGGCAATTGCCTTGGGGAAGAAACTGGTGAAGATGATGAGGCAGTAGAGAGTTGAGGGGATCTGGGAGATATTTTTAATGAAGCATTATCTTTTGACTGTAACACAGCTCTTGATATAACTTTTGGCTTCACATTTTTAAAGTTTGGTTTTGGAAAGCTAACAATCTCAGCTTTTCTAGCTTTGGTAATTGTTGAAACAATAGGAGAGCGATTTTTTGGTTTCACTGCAATTTGTTCAGAACTAGTTTTAAGTGAAATCTTTCTATTGCATCCTCTCATTAATGCATCATTCTTTCCCAATTTAGAAGGCCCATTTCCAGCTTCTGCCAAAGCTGAAACAGAACATTTTGGTTTTTTTGATCCTGTCATAGGTGTAGAAATACATGAATCAGGACTGGTTTCACCAGCTGTTGGACTGAAGACCACAAAAGTTGCCTCACATTTCAGCTCAGCTGTAGCAGCACCTTCTGGTTTTGGTATACTGCCTTGTATTGATTCAGACACTGCAAAATAGCTGGGTACATCTTGGAGAGCAGTGTTCTTAGCAGAGACATTTTGTTCTTTGGCTAAACGTTCACTCACTTTGTTTACCACCTGTTCTTGGTCTATACTTAGATCAAAACTCTGTATTGGCAGAGCACATAAATCATTTACAGAGTAATTAATTACCATTCTGGTTGGAGATGTGTCAGTTTCGCCATGTTCAGGTGTGCTATGCAAATACTTTTTTAAATCTTTATCCATATTAAAATGCTCTGGTGACACCGAATTCTTAGAGTGACAATCTAACCATTCAGCAACTAGTTTTAAGGACTGCATTTCCATTTCTTGGGACTCTCTATTTTGTGGTGCTACATCGACATAATTGGTGCCTTTTAAAGACTGTTCACTAACCCCTCCAACATCTGGAGAAGCAAGAGGTAGTACTACCAAATCTGAACAATTATTTGATGGGTTTGGGCCCCCTGAAGCTTCCAGCACAGATGAACTAGGAGGTTTTTCAGGGCTACTTGTCTCAAAACTTTTTCTCATATGCATTTCATCAGAAGGGATGAATGTCAGAGGGAGAAATGCATCTTCGTTTTCACTTCCCATATTTTCCCCCAAGTTTTTAGCCATATCAAGAGATTCATTGACACCAGTGACCTCTAATGCCACATGAGCAAAACCTACTTCACTTTCGATTTCAGAGTTGTTGCTCCATTCCAAAGGGGTAAGGTGCATTGTACAGTTACAGTCAATCTGTCTATAAGGCACTGGTTGATCAGTACTTTGATTCTGCACTCCTTTTAGAGCAAGGTTCTCTTTTAGGAGGCTGGTTGGTTCTTTTAAGTTATGGTTCAAGACATAAATACAAGTCTGTTCAGTTGCAGGACACACACATGTGGCATCAATATCGCTCAATGAAGCCCCTCTACAGATAAATTCACCCCCAGTCTTTTGTAGATCAAGTGCTCCAATACATTCCTGGTTTAAAGAAATAGTTGTGAAATCATTTACATCCTTAAAATCCATGTTATCTTCATGCTCAACCATTTTATTACATTGGCTAGCTGAATTTCCATTTATATTGGTGGTATGATTAATTGAGGGTGGTGTAGTTGTGTTACATGTAAATTTATTTCCATTTTCATCGCTGATAAATAAGGGAGACTGCAAGCCATTCTTTGCCTTATTTTCTGATTTTTCAATATTCATTCTGAGTTTTAATTTAAAACTTTTGTCATCTTATTTTCACTTAAAATTCTAGAAAACGCAGGTTCTTCTGAGTGTTGGAGAACGGAAAGCTTGGCCCCAGAACAGTTCAGTTTCGTTATAAGACACTCAAGATGCAGTTCTTCTTGCTTACATGCTCTTCACGTATATCCACAAATCTTCTACAACTTGAACCCCTTATGTATTCTAAAATTAAAAAGACATGAAAGTTAGCTGAACCAGAATTTAATACCAGACATTTCATCGGCTGCTTAGTCTTTGAAAAAAATTGTAATTTTTACAAATGGAAATCCTTTTGCCTTAAAAAGTAATCAAATTGAAATGTTCAACAGCCCTACCAGATAAACAGTTCAGAGTATCTGCTAACAAAAAGGTAACTTCTTAAACAAGTAAATCTAGATTATAACCCTCATTTACACACACACACAGACACACACCCCAATTCCAGTACCACTCCTGCATTTAACGGGGGAGACAAAGTGTCAAGTAGCTGTCCACAATGTGTCAATATTTTCTGAAACTGAAAAGCAACTGTGTGGTAATTGGAAGCCAGAAAACAAAACTGAGTAACTCAAGAATCAGTGAAGATGTTGCCTATACACATCCTTCATTTTTATTATTCTGCATTTAAAATGATCAGCTGTTTAGAGCTGTACTACATGTGCCTCCTCTGCTGAAGATTCATACAGTTGATGAATATTTTAGTAGAGTCATCAATGGTTAGTATTTCTCAGCAAGTAGCCGGAGATTTCTGAACCACCACAAGTCTCACTCTTAAGTTTTTATAGGATGTTCGGAACTTTTTACTATGCCCCAAGCATCTTGTTTTTTCCATATCAAGAAAACATTCTGGCTATTTGTAATTGAGTGCGAGAGACATATTTCTGTGCCCACAAAGTATTGTTTTATACCTCCCTGTTTCACTCTCATGTAGTAAGAGCACATTTCATATCAGTCACTATTCAGGTCAAAACTTGTCAACCAGTACTGCAATGAGCTATAAGCAAGTCCCAACCTAATCAGTATAAAATACCTGCTATGAGGAAGGAGGAGACTAGTATATAGAAGTCCTTGTGACATTCCTTTCTCACCTCTTTATAGTCACCATAAGCACAGAGGAGCAAAGCAAGGGACAGAGGGGCACTAAGGAGAGGCCCTATTGGTAGGGCCCTATTCATAAGGCTTTTAAGAATTGCTGTATGCAAGTTTCTATAGGATACTGAAGGTCACCTGAGTTAACATGAGTTGTAACTATGTACCTTCCCCCCAGACAATCAAAGTGTTTACACATAAAAAAAACTTGGTCAGCTACATTGCTACATTTTGTACTAAGAGAAAAAAAATGTAACACACCCTCTTTTTTGACAGACATGACTTTGGGGCAGTCCTAATGTGCATCAAGTATTGCACAACCATTGAAAGTATAATTAGTATTAACATAAGATGAGAAGATAGCTTCGGTGCTTATATAATCCATCAAAAAAGCAGTGTCGAGACTGTTAAGGTTACATACCTGTCAGTCACTTGAGTCAAATGATTAAATTAATGTTGCATACATAAACCTAAGTTTTCTCTGTGTGTAAATTGTACTACAGCACTGTGTTGTGACTACACTGTAGTCTACATTACAGACTTACATGACCATGCTCATGTAAATTCTTAGCATCTACTATCATGTAGTATGAATAGCAGTCTATAAAAGACCTCGCATACAATAGTTACAGTGAATTAGGTAAGGGCTACCCCTCCCCCCATAATTTGCTTGACACCCTACTAAACTATAAAAACAGTTATTCAAAATATAGTATGCAATCATGTCATTCAAGATCATATAGCAAAACAAAGTTATTTCCTGATTTGAATGCTTACCTGTCCATGCAATCAATTTTAGATCCAGTTATGGATTTTTTTTTTTTGTAGCTATTTGACTAGAAACCACAGGGGTCCACACTTTGGAAACCGAAGAAGTGGTCATTGCACAGTCAGTCAATCATGCATAATAGTCCACTCTACCTTCCTGAGTAAGGTTGGTCAATTGTTGATGAATAACCTGTGACGGGTTGGATCACAGAAACCCCCTTGGGAGCTGCTACCTAATGTGCAAAGACTACCCCTGCTTCGGTTTTCCCTGCCAGCTCAGGACTCCAGCACCCTGTCTTGCTGAGCCAGACACTCCAGTCTGCTCTAACAAAGACTCAGGGTCTGAATCACTTGTCCTAAAGCTGCAAGTTTACCCAAAAACAGCTCACAGGAGTGTGCTTGTCTTTAGCACTCAGATGCCCAACTCCCAATGGGGTCTAAACCCAGATAAATCCGTTTTACCCTGCGTAAAGCTTATGCAGAGTAAACTCATAAATTGTTCGCCCTCTATAACACTGATAGAGAGATATGCACAGTTGTTTGCTCCCCCAGGTATTAATACATACTCTGAGTAAATTACTAAATAAAAAGTGATTTTATTAAATACAGACAGTAGGATTTAAGTGGTTCAAAGTAGTAACAGACAGAACAAAGTAAGTCACAAGCAAAATAAAATAAAATGCGCAAATCTATGCCTAATCAAACTGAATACAGATAATCTCACCCTCAGAGATGCTTCAGTAAGTTTTTCTCAGACTGGACACCTTCCAGGCCTGGGCACAATTCTTTCCCCTGGTACAGCTCTTGTTGCAGCTCACGTGATAGCTAGGGGATTCTTCATGATGGCCGCTCTCCCCCTCTCTTCTCTTCCACCCCTTTATATATCTTTTGCATAAGGCGGGAACCCTTTGTCCCTCTGGGTTTCCACCCCCCCCCCCACTGGAAAAGCACCAGGTTAAAGATGGATTCCAGTTCAGGTGACATGATCACATGTCACTGCAAGACTTCATTACTCACTTGCCAGCACACACGTATACAGGGAGACTCACAGGTAAACAGCCATCTGCAGACAATGGGAATCATCAAGATTCCAAACCAGCATTAATGGCCCACACTTTACATAATTACAATAGGCCCTCAGAGTTACATTTTATATTTCTAGTTTTAGATACAAGAGTGGTACATTTATACGAATCAGATGATCACACTCAGTAGATTATAAACTTTGTAATGATACCTTACAAGAGATCTTTTGCATGAAGCATATCCCAGTTAGGTTATAGTCACTTATTACCGTATTTTCTCTAAAACTATCCCAGTTACATTATATTGACTTATTATCAAGTTTTTATAAAACCATATAGACTGCACAACGTCACATAACCCTTTTACTGTTTACAGTAGTAACGTTTACGTCCATGCACAAAGTATGCTTTTCAAATACTCAATCATATCAAAACTGGTTTTCCCATGATATCTCAGAAGACAATTTCACTCATAAGTATCTACCCCTTCCAGCAAAATTCTGATTAGAACTATGAAGAAGATTTATGTTATTTCCCATAAAGGTGTTCTTTCCACTCTCACTAGAGGCTGAGCTGTTTTTGCTGCAACGTTTAGTGACAGTTGACACTCAGCTACAAGAGGTGAAGTTTTCAGACCAACAGCTGAGTTTGAAGTGACTGAAAAGGTCATATCAGAAATGCATAAATAACCTTAATGACAGCATTAACTAGTGCTTGCTATAAATATCCACACAAAGTTAGACATGATATAGTCCTAAAAAATGCATTTGGTAAAGCATGTACACATTTTATTTTACTGTCTTAATTTACAAGTGCACTGAGTGATTATTTTGCATTCTAACTTTATTAAACAGGAAATCTGCTAAACAATATAGTCAGTGTATGACCTTATCCAATTCAACCAGTTTAATGCTGAAGTCATAGGAAAAAAGATTAAACTGACTTAAGTAAAACAGCACACAAATAACTTCGGTATATCTGTGCAGAAATTAATTTTTTGAGATCCAATGCACCATTGAATGAAACAAACAGTCTGCCTTTCAATACACTATGATGAGTAGAGCTGAATAGGAAACATTTCCTGTCTCTCAGAAATGTAAAATAAACTTGCATTCCTCATCAGAATGAACCTGAGACCTCTTGAAGTTTTTCAGTTAAACAGGCTTGTGGTTGGTATATTCACCTAGAATCTGGGACACCCACATTCAAGTCCCTACTACAATAATATTTAATTATTTCCTGGCAAAAATGTTTAGTTGAAACTAGTACGTTCCCACAAAAAGTTTGTTTTGATAAATTTACATTTTTGATTAAAAAAGTACACTGAGTTTCTCATTCAGCTCTGATGAGTTTGTCTCACTTGTAACAGTAATTTAAGCCCATGTTCCAGGCCTTCAATAGCAGCTCCATTCATGTAGCAGTTGGTGTTACAAGGTGACAACTGATCGAGTTTTTAAAGTATACAAATAGCACATATAACTGCACATACGTGGCCTATTGTAGATTTGTAAATTCTAGGGCCAGCAGGTATGACTGTGATCATCTCATCTGACCTCCTGTGTAACAAACTGTAGAACTTGCCAAAGTAATTCTTAGAACATGTTTCAGAAAGACATCCAATCTTGATTTAAAAGTTGCCAGTGATGGAGAATCCACCAAAACCCTTCATAAATTGTTCCCAGCCAATGGGAGCTGCGAAGCCAGCGCTCTGGGCAGAGGCAGTGCACAGAGCTGCCTGGCCATGCTTCCACCTAGCAGCTGAGCGAGGGGGATGTCACCACATCCAGGGAGCCTCACAAGTAAGCGCTGCCCAAAGCCCACCTCACTCCATCCCATGCCCCAATCCCCTGCCCCCTCCCACATCCAAACTCTGCTGCTGGGGGGTGGCGGGGTGCGCGCGGGAGCCCAACACTGCCCAGCACTGGCCGCTGCAGAAGTTACAAAATTTGTGACTTCATGACAAACTCACAGCCTTAAATGTAATTTCTCTACTCCTACTCGTGATTCCCATTTATCCATCCCGGGATCACTTTAGTCCTTCGGCCACAGTGTTGCATTGGGGGCTCATGTTCAGCTAATTATTCACCTTGATCCCAGGTCTCTCTTTTCTTTTCTAAATAAAGAGTCACTGCTTCCCAGGATAGAGTCCCCCATCATGTAAGCATGGCCTGATTTCTTTGTTCTCAAGTGTATGACTTCATATTTTGGCCATATTATAATGCATATTGTTTCCTTGTGCCCAGCTTTCAGAGCAATCTAGATTGCTTGGTATCAGTGATGTGGTCTTTTGATTATTTACCTCTTCCCCAATCTTTGTTACTGATAAACTAAAATCAGTAATAATTTTATGCTTTATTCCAGGTCATTGATAAAAGCGGTAAATAGCATAGTGCCAATGATCAGTCCCTGCAAAACCGGTTATGAGAAATAAGCCTACAAATTTACTCTAATCGTGAGCTCAACTGTAAAAAGTACGCAAAAGTTCCTAAGATGTCACAACAAATGTTGATGGGAAAAGTATGAAAAAGGAGACAGACTAAATTAGTCTAAACAAAAAGACCTATGACTCAAACACTGTGTTAAGATCATGCTTGGTAAATAAGAAAGTGTGGGTCCTTAAAGAAAGACTTTGCGGGGGAAGAGACTGAAGCTACTGGAGTGAGCTTCATCATCATGGCTGTAACCTCCACCATTTCCTGGGTCTGTGTCATCTTGATACTGAAAGATGTCCTGACCAGACTGGGCCAGAGAAGGATCCACATGACATCACCAACCCTACACTAGCTCCAGATGAATCCCAACCACCACCTGAGATGAAGTGGGATTGGACTTGAACAGCTCCAGCTCATCTCAACTAACTTCCCTCCCACCAACCCCCAAAAGGACAGTTACCACCATCTTTGATACTATCTAAGACTTTCTAAAAAGCCTCTTGAGGGAAAGGGAACAAGAAAGGTTAAAATGAAATACTTCAATATGTAACATTTTAAATACTTTGTTTTTCCTTCTTTTCTGTACTTTAACGAAAGGTTAAAAAGATTTTTAGTGGTGTGTTTGCATGGTACTAAGCAGGCTAAGGTCTCTGTATATCAAACCCCAGACCTTGTTTAACACTGTTTAATGTTGGATAGAACTCTGCTGGTCCCAAGCCCAGATCAAAAAGGAGGAGGGTTGGTCGATGGAGCAGCTTCCCATCACTGTAAAAAAAAAAAAAAAAAAAAAAAAATCCAACTACTTACATATACCACATAAACCAAAAATTACGGCCTGAGGAGGATGGAAAGCGTTCAGATGCGCATATGACAGCAGATGAGCAAATCCATCAGGAAGTCACCCACTTGATGGTCCAAATTCTGACAGCCAAAAAGTGTACATCCATAGCTACCCGGAATGTATGAACTCTACATAGTGCAGGAAAATTAGCACAGGAAATCAAAGAAATTGATAGATATAAAATTGACATACTAAGACTTTGTGAAGTTAGATGGCAAGACCAAGGTATGAGAACATCTGGAGAAAAAACAATGTTATATTCAGGTGGAACCAAATATGAGAGAGGTGTAGGAATCATCATGAATAGCGCTGCAAAGAAATCACTTATGAATTGGCAGCCAATATCAGATAAGCTACTGGCAGCTAGACTCCACTCTCGGCACATTAAGTGCACGATAGTCCAGGCATATGCCCCCTTACAAATGATGCAGATGAAGAGGACAAAGATTCTATACAAAATTGAACAATGTAATGAAAGAAATACCAAACCACAATCTTGTCCTGGTTATGGGAGATTTTAATGCCCAGATCGGAAATGAAAGAAGAGGTTGGGAAACAATCGTTGGCCCACATACAACTGGAACGGTGACAGACAACGGCACAAGACTTCTTGAATTTTGTGCCGAAAACAAACGTAACACACAAAAAGGCATGGATTTCACCAGATGGCCGTACACAAAATGAGATCAATTATATCTGTGTTAGTCAGAGGTGGAAATCATCATCAGTGTTGGACACGAGTATTCAGAGGAGCAGATATAGGAAGCGATCACTACTTGCTGAAAGCAAACATCAAATTGAAGTTTAAAGCGCTCAAAAAGAAAACACAGACTCAGATTATTCCATACACAGAAACTACAAGATTGCAGGATACAAAAAGTACCAGATGGAGGTCAAGAACAGGTTTGAGGCCCCTAAAAATCTTGAAGAAAATGAAGTGGAAAAATACTATGCTAGAAGCAGCTGAAAAGATAATTGGCAGAAAGAGAGGAAGCAATAAAGAACAGTGGATCTCAGAAGAAACATGGAAAATTATAGACAAAGAAGAAAACAAAAAGCTCTAGTACTACAACATGCGACTGAAGAAATAAAACAAACCTACAGGAACCTTGACAAAGCAGTAAAGAAACAATGCAAAAAAAGATAAGCGAAATTGGATAGAAAGTAAGGCTGGTGAAGCTGAAGAAGCAGGGGAAAGAAACAATACAAGAACAGTCTACATGATCCTGAAACAGTTAACAGGATATGGATCAAAATTCAGAAGTGTCCCAGTGAAAGGGAAATGAGGAGAAATTTTGAAAACACAGGCGGAACAAGAAAATAGATGGGTGGAACACTTCAAAGAAGTGCTAAACCAACCAGAATCAATTACAAGACTGGAATTTAGCAATGACGAACTATTAGATTATCTGGATATAGATGTATCTGAGGTAAAGAAAATCAAAGTAGTAAAAAAAGCATTGCAGAAGCTGAAAAACAACAAGGCACCTGGGTTGGACGGCATTCATCCTGAGATGCTTAAATATGGAAGCAAAGATATGGAATCAGTCATCTGTTTGCTGTGCAACAAAATATTGATGGAGGAGAAAGTGCTGGAAGAATGGACCCTCGGAATCATAATCAAGTTACCAAAGAAAGATGAGCTACACAATTGGTCAAATTGAAGGAAAGTAACACTTCTGTCTGTCACAGGAAAAGTACTAGCAGCAGTCCTCCTGAACAGAATGAAAAGGAAAGAGGGATACTGTCCTATGTGAACAACAACCTGGATTTAGACACGGGAGATCGTGCACAAACACTATTTTCACCTTGAGATGGACTATTGAGAACACAATTGAATTCCAAGGCAGCCTTGCCATTAATTTTGTGGGCTTTCAAAAGGCATTCAATCGTGTAAACAGAGAAACAACGTGGAAAATTGTGGAATATGGAATTCCAACAAAATTAATCAATATTAAGGCATTCTATGCCAACTCAAAATGCTGCATTAAAATAGATTGAGTAAGCCATTCAGCATCAAGATAGGTGTAAGGCAGGGGTGCATCCGGTCTCCTTTTTTGTTTCTGCTAGTCATCAACTATGGATTAAAACAATGCTACAGTGATACATATGGCCTACAATGGAACAATTCAAGGCTATTTGATCTAGACTTTGCTGATGACATTGCTCTGATCAATAAAGATGCCAATGGACTACAAAAATGCACAAACCAAGTAAAAGTAGTAATGGAGAAGATAGGTTTGAGATACAATGCAAAGAAATGTAAAGTCATGTTAATGTGGACTACAGGGACAGAAATCAAAACTGAAGAAGAGAAACTGGAGAAGGTGGACAATTTTACGTATCTTGGAAGTACCGTCAGCCAAGATGGTACTAGTTCCGAGGCAAGAAGAAGAAGAAGAAGAAGAAGAAGAAGAATCGGGAAGGCAAACGCTGCATTTGGAAAACTCAAAAACATCTCCCTCAAGACAAAACTGAATGTGTACAAAGTAATTGTTATTGCCATCGCAACATATAGCGGTGAGACATGGCAACTTGCCAAGAAAGATACGTGAAAACTGGATGCATTTCATCACAAATGTCTGAGAAGAATATTGGGAATAACAGAGATAGGAAGACAAACAAAGAAGTCAAAAATTACTGGACAAGGCACCCTCTCACAAATAATCTACAAGAGACGACATCAGTGGCTGGGACATGTGCTGAGAATGGAAAAAGAACGCTTACCAAACACCACCATTGAATAGAAGCCAGAAAATGCAGGAAGAAAGAGGAAGACCGCGAATAACATAGAAACAAACAGTTCTGAACAACTTCAAGCACCTCAACATGAAATGGGAAGATTTGGAGAGGAGGGCAGCTGACAGGCAAGGATGGCAAATGGAGGTAGCCCAACGTGCAGCAAAGCATGGGATGGACTAAGGTCTAAGGTAAATGTTGGCTAGTGACTGGGTTATGTTACCACCATTGACACTTTTATTCCATCTAAAATAATACAACAGACTCCATTAGAAACACATCAGTGATGATCCCCACATTATAATTACATCAGCTAATTTATATCCATTTAGTGTGTACATACTCTTGCTAACTTTCATCTACCTACTGTTACCAACTCTAGAGAAAATATGGCAGTGTAGCTTTAATGCAAGCTAGCTGCATCAATCAGATCCACCGCTAATGTGGGTACGTACTTGGGTTGCTATCCTGTGGCATAGTCCAAATCGCTGCATCTTCACTGTGCTAGATTACAGCTAGCTTAGGTATGCTTACCAACATAGATGTACCCTAAGAGCAGAATATTACTACAAAGGAACCAGAGACTAGAACAAGTTGATTTTCTCTATTTCCCCTAATTCAGAGGTGTACATTTATACATTCAATGATTTTCAAATTATGAGACGATATCATAAATCTGCCAAGGATATGGGCAACATAAGTTATCACATTTGAAGGCTGTGAAGATGAAGGAAGGGAAAGAATTAAATGTAGTACGAGGATATAACTAGGATAGGATGAAGTTAAAATGACTCCTTTTTGAATGGATAGGTCTGACCAACCAATCATGCATGACATCTCTGTTCTGAAATCTCTCTCTTCTAGATTCTCCCCATTTGGGCTGGCCTTGATTTTCAATATTGCATCTTGAGACCCCTGGCTACTTTCCCTACCCCTCCTGTAGCCACTCATTCAGAAGCCAGTGTTTCCTATACCTTCTTTTTTGCAAGGGATGAAGCTTAGAGAGGCAAGAGCCAGCACTCAAGTTGATGGACACAATGGACTCGGCTAGGAGCCAAGGCATATGGTAGTATCAAAGGTATGGTATTGAGTGAACTTAAAATGCTGTACTTTTAGTACTGTTGTACTGGTGTTACTGTATCATAATACTGTAACTACACAATAAATACCGAGTGACATTAAGCAGTGATTTATAGTTTGTGTGCTAATGGAAGTTGCCTTTGTTAGCTTTGTAGGAAAAGAAACCAATGCCAGCCATTTGCCTATACCTCCCAACACTTACATAAAAGCTAACATCAGGCACAAGCACTTTGTTTTCCTCTATTTTCAAACAAATATTCTACACCCCCCCCCCCCAATCTCTTTCAACTAGTGGTTCATTAATGGAGAAAGAAGGCTAATAAGTTCTGGTGCTCATGAGACAGCTGTCTTTTTGCTTACATAGGAGCTGATAGCTTCTTTGTCTCGCTGTTTTTCCACTCTCCATTTCTTGGAATGTTTTCTACTATCTTAAAAATGTTGTGTTTAAACTTGGAAAAAATTACTGTGTGTGTCATTTTTGCCTTGAAGGACATTTCTAATTCTGTCTTTTCAGCTTGTTCAATGCAAATCTTTCCCTATTGATTTTTCCCTTGAATACTGTCAAGGTAGTTGGGATACTTGATCTATCCTAACCCCGTCTCAATTATCTCTTCCTGCCCCAATCACCTGGTTCTTCCCACTCCTCAGTTTTCTACTTACCACAAAATTCCCCCAAACATGCCCCACTTGCTTCTCATCCTATCCAAGGTCAGTCAGTACTTCTTGTTTTTCCTTTTGGATGAGGAGAGGGCCTGTCAGGAGAAGGGGTCCCTATGTCTTCAACAAAAGCCAGACCAGAGGCATTGTCTAAGGTCCCCTCTTCTAAAGAGGATCATGGGGAAGGAGAGCAGCAACAAGGATCTCTCCTTTGTCTGAGGCTCTACAAAGTATGAAGGATGTCTGAATAAATGCTCAACTCTCACTCACATGGCAGAGCTCCTCAGTGAAGATGAAGTGACTGCAGGGACACTTCTTGCACTCTTGTTTGATGACATATGCTCCTCAACAGGTGGGAGCTGCTGCCTGCTACAAGTCTCCTCTTGACTGACAAGTTTAAGACTTTGCATAAGAGACTGTTAAGGAGAATACATAAAACAGGAATATAAACCTTGGGAACAGCACAGAAGGCACCAACACCACCAGGTTGCAGGCAAGGAAGGAGAGCCTAGAGAATGTCATTCAAGTAACACAAGGTATTCATGACTCGCAGAAAAAAGATTTTCATTTTCCAAGTCATAAGCTTGAACCTATGCCATTAGATTTGGAAATCAAGGCAAAATTGTGGCCTTAGCTGTCTAATGCAAACACATTCATAGTACTAGAATTTCTACTTTATCATGAGAAAACAGATTACAATTCCATAGTATGTTTTGCACTACAAACAATGGGTGTTAAAAGTCAGTTAGCATCAGGTCATGTCCCTGAAACTCTTGGCATTACCACATTCTGGTGTGGAATCCCCTCTTTCTTGAATTATATGCCCCTACCCTCCTACCCCCCACCCCACAGTATAGACCACCATGTAATCCAATAATAATGTATATAGTGTCAGCACAGCAGTATAGAGTTTGGCGAAACACACTGGCTTGAGTTAATGCAATTTCATTGATTAAGGCAATCATTTACTGACCTCTTGTGTACAGCAGACCATAGAACTTCACCCACTAATTACCGCAACTAGCAGAATTTATGGGGTTGAACTTCAGCATATATTTTAGAAAGACATCAAGTCTTTACAGAGTCTGGATTATCAACTTTAATTTATAATATAATGGAATAAAATAAATGCAGTATTACTATTTAGCACTATGGATTAATATAACAACTCACCAAGAGTCTATTTGACTCTTGCCTGAAAAAGACAAGTCAAGTAAGCTGGGGCAAAGTTTCTAATGACTCGAAAATGCAATATGGAATAAGACTTCTTGCTAATGTATCCTTTACGTGGTATGAATTAAACAGTAGGATCCATAGGATGTCCCAATGTGATCTTTAAAAAGATATGGCCAGTACAAAATTTTAACCAGTCAGTGTAAAACATCTTTAAGTCACCAATTTAGAAGTGGTTATCGCTCCAGAAAGATCACAACCAAACAAGGTTTTGAGTACTCCATAGCGAGGGGAAAACTAACTTTTGCCACTAATCCAGCAATCTTGCTGTATTTTGATTCAAAAGATTGAAGATTTGCTGGAACCTCACTTAAATTGGAAATTTAAGTGTTCATTGATTAAATATGAAGGTGACATCAGTGCAGTAGTTCCTGTATATTTTGACAAAGTTCTGTTTTATACATTGTGAACACAAAATGCTAGCATAACTGCATCAAAGAAGTTGCAAGAGGAGGCTGGAGGTTTTCACAAATTGGTAAGACAGTTGAGGCTTTTAGCATCCAAGCAGGTGTGGTAGGTTGCTTGAGATTTTGAGAAACATTTTAGCAGAAACATTCAGCTAAAGTGATAAGTAGTGAAATAGTGTTCATACTCCAGTTTTCATCTTTCATGCTAAACATAAAAAAAGGTGTAATGGGATAGCTGCAGACTCTAAACTCTGGAAGACAATGCATCAGTTACACAGTTCAGAAAAAAAATTAATGAAGAAGTTCTGAAGCAAGAGGTGAATTCTGAAGCTTATTCCATGACCACAGAATAATAGCACACTAGCCCCTGAACACATCTCATTGGAGGAAAAAAACAAAACAAAACACTATTTTACTCACTCCCCAAAACAATGAGAGTTTGTCAAGTATAGTATAGTACTATCTATCACATCCCAGGGCAAGAAGATGAGCTACCTAAATAAAGAGATAGTATTTAATCAAATATCAGAGAGGTAGCCGTGTTAGTCTGGATCTGTAAAAAGCAACAGCGTCCTGTGGCACCTTTAAGACTAACAGATGTATTGGATCCGACGAAGTGGGCATTCACCCACGAAAGCTTATGCTCCAATACATCTGTTAGTCTTAAAGGTGCCACAGGACTCTCTGTTGCTATTTAATCAAAGTTGTACAGAGCAGTTCTGAAGGAACAGCCCAATTTATTGTGTGACAGCATGAAGCTGCCTGACAACACTGCTCTAGCCTTAGAACACAGTTTCTCCATACTGCTAGTTGAGTGAATGCTGATAGCCTGTCTGCAGTCTTCCAAGGGCTAAAATTCCAGTGGACTCTTAAAGAAAGAAGCTGGGTATAGATCACTCAACACAATGCCAGGTGGAGGTTGTGTTTTTGTCTCACCCACATGATTCAGAATTGGCCTAGAAGTTCAGCCTTCTGGAATCATGTCTTAATGTCTGCTAGTTGAATGTGGTTTCCTCTCAGTTCAAGGGGATAAAACCCTGAATGAAGAAGAGTGCCCTGGGGAACTAGAGGAACTGCAGTCTTGTGGTGTGCACTACATGCAGACTTTATACTGAAGGTGTGAAAAAAGTTAAGGTCTAACAAGACCATTTCTAGATTACCTGAAGTGACTGGAAAATCCTGTGCTGTGCTACCAAAGGATAATTAGAATTTGTATTTTAATAGGCAAATAGTTGCATCAGTATCTGTTTCAATTACTTTAAGCAACTAGATCCAGGGAGAAGAATTTTCTAAAAATTATACATCAAAATAAATGTTGCTTATTGTTTTGCAACAAGTGACATCAACTTTATTAAACCACTTAGTATTTCCAGTTTATCCAGCCTCTAGGTCAGAATTCTAGGCTTTCTATGGCTTTAAAGTCATACAAGGTTCACATTCAAGTTTTTGCTTCTCAAGTTGTTCTCCTATTCAAAGCACTTAGCTGTCAACAGCTTCCAATGGAACATAAATTAAACACCCGTAACCCCACTCACTCCCCCCGCCATCGCTTCATCTTGTCGCATGCCCTGAATGTGAAAGCTAGAACACTCCTTTGATTTCAACTGAAGAATGATTCAAAGCAAGTGCAGGTTATCATACACAAATGCCATGTGCTGCCTGTATGATGTGCCACTTAAGTGGGCAGCCATGTTCTAAAGGAGCTGAATAATGTGAACCTTAGCCGTTAACTCACAACTGGATTACTATGAATAAAAAGGCATGAAAAACCATGGCAAAGTCCACATACTAAGATGATAAAAGTTGCTTTCTGAGAGCAAGCAAATAAGCACTCTTATTGCCATAATCCATACACACTGGAAGACGCAACAGTCCAACAGGACTGACCCCCAACTAAGTTGCCAATATGATTAACAGGTGACAGCTCTCTGACATCTTTTTGGTTTGTCTTCCCCAGGCTAGAAGAAATGGAGCCTCAGTTAAGCTTTCATCCCCACTCCCAAGTCAAGCAGGTGCCAAGTAATTCACTCATTTGCAGCAACTGGATTCAGTGAAATCCTTGGAACTTTATGCCATTTACTTACTGATGGCAATGCTGTCCACATCTTACTAATCCTTGGAAGACCTTATGAGGGGTATATTGGTTAAAAACATGCCTTTGTATGACATGATTGCACCAGCTAGATTTCCAAGGCTTATGAATAAAATGATGAATTATAAATAGCAGTAGTATAGTGATTGTTTGGATGACATGGTTATCCTTAAGTAACCCTTTGTTTACCTACCTACTTTTAAAGTGACTGATGACCAGGATGACCAGATGTCCAGATATTATTGGGACCATCCCAATATTAGGGGATGTGTCATATATACATACGAAACTTTTCCCCCGCCCTCCGCCCCCAAAAAGGGGCACATTTTTCCCCACACACTTGCTATCTGGTCACCCTTCTGATGACAAAAGTGTCCCAGGCCAGATCAACCCAGCCAGACATGCTATTGCCCAAGAAAAGTGAGTTTATTAAGAAGTGGTTGAGTGAAGTCAGAAAGAGATGAAAGATTCTCCTATTCCTACCACTAGAATCAATTCAATTCTGTATTAGGGGGAACAAGATGTCAATACTCCACATTTCACCATTGCTGCATCCTTTACCGACCTGAGACAGGAGGAAGTTAAGTAGAATTAATATTTGACATTTATATCCTTAAGGCATATGGGATTTAGTTTCTTTCATACACACCACATTGTCCAAACTATTTTATGAGTCATTTGAAGGCTTCCTGGATCTGAGCTAAGAATTTACTCACCCCTTGGAACAGAATTCATACAGGTGAAAGATTGCTCAGGTTTCAGGCAGCAAGCCTCAAATGCTGAATATCTGGATAAGAGCACTCTGATAAATGAGATCCCAAAAGCCTGGAGGAAACGAGTATCTGGGCCAGAGCACTACTGTTGTTTGGTCCTGAATTATCTTCCTAGACACCTTGTACATGAGAGAAAAGGGGGAACATATAAGCCAAAAAGCCTGGCCAGAGAACTGACAGTGCTCAACTTTCCATGCAAGTGCTGGGAAGGAAACTTTGCTAATTTCCTGTTGGATTGGCTAGCAAGGGGGCCTGTCTAAGGGAGGGACCACTTGTTAGCCAATTGAGGATCTTCTGATCTTATTCCCATTCCTCTGTTTACAGGGCATGTCAGCTTAGCCAGTTTTCCTGAAATTTTGCCCTGGATACAGACAGTCTTGCCTGCAATATAACACTTTCTACAACCTACTACCATAGGGCGCACAAGTCACAGCTCCAAACAATTGGACCCTGAGTGGCTGATGCAGTTTTGCTGCCTCCTAGCCCCCACTCAGTTTGTGGTTCCAGGAGTCCCAGGAAAATGAGGGTCCCAGTTTCTTTGGCAGCATCTAGGGCTCTACTGCCTGTCCTGCTATAATGATTTCAGCAACTGGGAGAGGGAGCCCTCACCAGAGCCTTCAGGCCAGTGTAGACTGATGCCATCAACTCCTCCGCTCCTATCTAGTCCACACAACTCTTCTCAGTCTGCTGCAGTTCCGCTGGAGGCTGTAGTGCACCCACCTGCCTCTTTGCTCTGCTTGCTGCTGGCCAAATGAGCAGAACTGCTGCTGGGCTCTGCCCACATAAGGCAAATACAGTTCTCAACTCAGCTCTAAGGTACAAAGGGATCAGTAGCTTAAAATACTCACGAGAATCTCTCTCACCCAGCGAGGTATTCCCAGCAGCAAACCAGAAATGTAGTCTCTTCCCCCTAAAACTTCAGCTCTCTACAGGTCCTCTTACCCAACCTCAGCAAGCATCAGTCTTCCTCAGGGTGATCCCATACCCAGTCATTGTCTAGGTGGTTCCCAAGAGGGGCTGATATTTTGTATATTACCCAAGTACAAAACTTAGTTTGGGGACATTGGGGTATAATTTAGTTATCTGCATTTAATATGTAAACAAGGTATGCCTCTCTCAGTCAACTCCTCTTGCTCTCCAGCAGAGTGTTCACTGAGTTACTTCCCTTCTCGCACCGGCTTCAGGGCTTACAAACATAAAATTGATTTTGCAGTCTAGAACATACTTCACTTTTATTTGCAGAATTCAATACAAGTCTCTTAATTCACTTGTTTGAGCTCTTTAATTGACAAATTTCCTGCAAAATTCATTAACGTGCAGAGGATGTAGCAGAGGCATTGAAAACCATTTGCACTGGCTCAGTGTTACCTTCACAACCAAAGGCAAGAACTGTGGCTTTCCACTATGAACTATTAACATTCTGCATCAGTTGATTCCTACGTTTACTGGGAGGTCTGTGACCCTGCCAGCAGGTAGGGGATCTTGGGGGACAACTACTGCAGTGGTGGGGTGTAAAATAAACTTTATTAAGAAAATGCAAAAACAGGGAAAATTCAATAGTGAGGGGTATGGGGTTTGTTAAGGTAGACAATTGGGGAGGGGTTTCTTTTAGTAAATAGGATAGGGGGTTTCAATAGTGGGGTACAATACAGTTGGTAACCAATTAACACTGAAGTATAAATGTAACAGGTAGCTAACAATTTCTATGTAAAGGGTGTGTCACAGCAGCATATAACCAACTAACAGGTATGGGTAAAATGTGTTAAATAACCAACAACTCTAGGTAAAAATGTGTCACAGTGGTGTAAATGTAAAATGTGAGGGGTGTTAGAGAGAAAAAGGGTAACCAATGGGGTTTTATGCTAGACTTCAGTAATACAATTGAGGTTTGGCAGCAGTAGGAGCAGGGTGAGCACGTGGGGGAAGGGATTAAGAGAGAGACACAGAGAGCAGACAGGCTGCAAGTTTAAACAGCAGAGAGACAATTATACAGAACACAGCAAAATCTTATCTATGATTTAACTTAACCAAGACTACACAAATTAACAAGTAACAAAACACAATGCAACAATTCTTTAAGCCTAACTTACAGAGTACAATGCAAGCAATTTTCTAAACCTAACTTAACCACAACTATGCAAAATGAAATTACAATTTATCTAGACTAAAGGCTAAATTTAACCTAATGGGTGCACCTTATACTAGGGGTAGTTCCAGAGGGCAGAGTGGTGTGTGCCCAGGATACAGCTTCAAGGGGGGGGGGGTGTTAACTAGTGGTGGCTGCAAGCAGGTTTATTTCTAGCAGCAAAGGCGCTGCGGAGCTAGAAGCAGATTACAGATACAGACCAGGGAGTTAGCTTGGGTCTGCCTGCTGGGCAGCAGCTAGAACAAGGGGAGTGTGCAAGAGGTTTTTCCTTACCAATCCCCAAAGCAGCAGCAGGAACAGCAGTTTCAGCATCAGAGGACGCAGAGTGGACTCTATTCGCTTACAATAATCAGGAGATCTCCAGGCAAAAATTGGTTGTTCGTGGGAGGGGAGTTTAAAAACGGGGGTATGCTCAAAAACAAACGAGAGCAGGGAGAGGGCCCCCCAAAGACCCCTAGCTAATCAGACCAAGTGGCAAAGCAAGGACCTTCTCCGGGGGTCTGATCAGAAAATGTCTGGTTTTAAGGGCAAACTCAGGCAGTTTCCCGCCAGTAACTTTGATTGGTTCCCCTTAATCCAGGGGAGGAGAGAAGGCAGGGAAAACTGCAGGTAGGCACAGGACATGTCTGGGCAAGTTCTGAGTCACAGGTATGACTCATATGCTCAGCTATGTGGCCACTTTAGGTCTTGCATACCTGGGCAGAGCACCCTACACCGAGCCGGGTCCGAACAAAGAAGCTAGACAAAGGAGCGAAAAGCCCCCCCCTCCCTGAGCAGAGCAATGGCTCCAGTTAGTCTGCACAAGCCATTTCCATGAGCAGGGCCAGGCTGAGACTTTGGTCAGTTCCATGGCCCGGGGGGGTGGGGGGGGTGGGGGCACTCAGCACAAACAGAAAGGAAGGGGGGGAAGGAATCCAGCAGGGGGACAGCTGTAACAGACAGTCTGTAAAACGGTGACATGAATGGCTGGCTGCGCTTTTTACTGTCATGCATAGAACCAGAGAAGTGCCAACAAGCTGGCGACCTGCAGCAGTGATTGCCCTACTGAAGCCTGGGAAACCCCTAAAGGATGCAGCCAGCTACCGTCCCATCTCTCTCCTCTTAACCACTAGCGAGCTTATGGAATGGGTGCTGCTCCTCCGTCCATCTGATATTGAAGACATCATAGAATCATAGAATATCAGGGTTGGAAGGGACCTCAGGAGATCATTTAGTCCAACCCCCTGCTCAAAGCAGGACCAATTCCCAACTAAATCATCCCAGCCAGGGCTTTGT
The DNA here is from genome assembly GCF_028017835.1 of Emys orbicularis. Lineage (NCBI taxonomy): Eukaryota > Metazoa > Chordata > Testudines > Emydidae > Emys > Emys orbicularis. Next base: position 87,878,896 of record NC_088687.1, on the reverse strand, counting down.
CAAGCCGGGCCTTAAAAACCTCCAAGGAAGGAGATTCCACCACCTCCCTAGGTAAAGCATTCCAGTGCTTCACCACCCTCCTAGTGAAATAGTGTTTCCTAACATCCAACCTAGACCTCCCCCACTGCAACTTGAGACCATTGCTCTTTGTTCTGTCATCTGCCACCGAGAACAGCCGAGCTCCATCCTCTTTGGAACCCCCCCTCAGGTAGTTGAAAGCAGCTATCAAATCCCCTCTCATTCTTCTCTTCTGGAGACTGAACAATCCCAGTTCCCTCAGCCTCTCCTCATAAGTCATGTGCTCCAGACCCCTAATCATTTTTGTTGCCCTCCGCTGGACTCTTTCCAATATGTCCACATCCTTCTTATAGTGTGGGGCCCAAAACTGGACACAGTACTCCAGATGAGGCCTCACCAATGTCGCATAAAGGGGAACGATCACGTCCCTCGATCTGCTGGCAATGCCCCTACTTATACAGCCCAAAATGCCATTAGCCTTCTTGGCAACAAGAGCACACTGTTGACTCATATCCAGCTTCTCGTCCACTGTGACCCCTAGGTCCTTTTCTGCAGAACTGCTACCTAGCCATTCGGTCCCTAGTCTGTAGCAGTGCATAGGATTCTTCTGTCCTAAGTGCAGGACTCTGCACTTGTCCTTGTTGAACCTCATCAGGTTTCTTTTGGCCCAATCCTCCAATTTGTCTAGGTCCCTCTGTATCTGATCCCTACCCTCCAGCGTATCTACCACGCCTCCCAGTTTAGTGTCCTCTGCAAACTTGCTGAGAGTGCAGTCCACACCATCCTCCAGGTCATTAATAAAGATATTAAACAAAACCGGCCCCAGGACCGACCCTTGGGGCACTCCGCTTGAAACCGGCTGCCAACTAGACATGGAGCCATTGATCACTACCCGTTGAGCCCGACGATCTAGCCAGCTTTCTATCCACCTTACAGTCCATTCATCCAGCCCATACTTCTTTAACTTGGCGGCAAGAATACTGTGGGAGACTGTATCAAAAGCTTTGCTAAAGTCAAGGAATAACACATCCACTGCTTTCCCCTCATCCACAGAGCCAGTTATCTCCAAATAGAAGGCAATTAGGTTAGTCAGGCACGACCTCCCCTTGGTGAATCCATGCTGACTGTTCTTGATCACTTTCCTCTCCTCTAAGTGTTTCATAATTGATTCCTTGAGGACCTGCTCCATGATTTTTCCAGGGACTGAGGTGAGGCTGCCTGGCCTGTAGTTCCCCGGATCCTCCTTCTTCCCTTTTTTAAAGATGGGCACTACATTAGCCTTTTTCCAGTCATCCGGGACCTCCCCCGATCGCCATGAGTTTTCAAAGATGATGGCCAATGGCTCCGCAATCACATCCGCCAACTCCTTTAGCACCCTCGGATGCAGCGCATCCGGCCCCATGGATTTGTGCTCATCCAGTTTTTCTAAATAGTCCCGAACCACTTCTTTCTCCACGGAGGACTGGTCACCTCCTCCCCATACTGTGCTGCCCAGTCCAGCAGTCTGGGAGCTGACCTTGTTTGTGAAGACAGAGGCAAAAAAAGCATTGAGTACATTAGCTTTTTCCACATCCTCAGTCACTAGGTTGCCTCCCTCATTCAGTAAGGGGCCCACACTTTCCTTGACTTTCTTCTTGTTGCTAACATACCTGAAGAAACCCTTCTTGTTACTCTTAACATCTCTTGCTAGCTGCAACTCCAAGTGCGATTTGGCCTTCCTGATTTCACTCTTGCATGCCTGAGCGATATTTTTATACTCCTCCCTGGTCATTTGTCCAATCTTCCACTTCTTGTAAGCTTCTTTTTTGCGTTTAAGATCAGCAAGGATTTCACTGTTAAGCCAAGCTGGTCGCCTGCCATATTTACTATTCTTTCTGCACATCAGGATGGTTTGTTCCTGCAACCACAATAAAGATTCTTTAAAATACAGCCAGCTCTCCTGGACCCCTTTACCCTTCATGTTATTCTCCCAGGGGATCCTGCCCATCTGTTCCCTGAGGGAGTCAAAGTCTGCTTTTCTGAAGTCCAGGGTCCGTATTCTGCTGCTCTCCTTTCTTCCTTGTGTCAGGATCCTGAACTCTACCATCTCATGGTCACTGCCTCCCAGGTTCCCATCCACTTTTGCTTCCCCTACTAATTCTTCCCTGTTTGTGAGCAGCAGGTCAAGAAAAGCTCTGCCCCTAGTTGGTTCCTCCAGCACTTGCACCAGGAAATTGTCCCCTACACTTTCCAAAAACTTCCTGGATTGTCTGTGCACCGCTGTATTGCTCTCCCAGCAGATATCAGGGTGATTAAAGTCTCCCATGAGAACCAGGGCCTGCGATCTAGCAACTTCTGTTAGTTGCTGGAAGAACGCCTCGTCCACCTCATCCCCCTGGTCTGGTGGTCTATAGCAGACTCCGACCACGACATCACCCTTGTTGCTCACACTTCTCAACTTTATCCAGAGACTCAGGTTTTTCTGCAGTTTCATACCGGAGCTCTGAGCAGTCATACTCGTCTCTTACATACAATGCAACTCCCCCACCTTTTCTGCCCTGCCTGTCCTTCCTGAACAGTTTATATCCATCCATGACAGTACTCCAGTCATGTGAGTTATCCCACCAAGTCTCTGTTATTCCAATCGCATCATAGTTCCCTGACTGTGCCAGGACTTCCAGTTCTCCCTGCTTGTTTCCCAGGCTTCTTGCATTTGTGTATAGGCACTTAAGATAACTCATCGATCGTCCCTCTTTCTCAGTATGAGACAGGAGTCCTCCCGTCTTGCGCTCTCCTGCTCTTGCTTCCTCCCAGGATCCCATTTCCCCACTTACCTCAGGGCTTTGGTCTCCTTCCCCCGGTGAACCTAGTTTAAAGCCCTCCTCACTAGGTTAGCCAGCCTGCTGGCGAAGATGCTCTTCCCTCTCTTCGTTAGGTGGAGCCCGTCTCTGCCTAGCACTCCTCCTTCTTGGAGCACCATCCCATGGTCGAAGAATCCAAAGCCTTCTCTCCGACACCACCTGCGTAGCCATTCCAGCAGAGCAAGCAGGATTTCACCTGAAGAGGAACTGTTGTGACCAAGTAGCTTCACTTACCAGCCACATTGAGGTAGGATTCCAATGCAAGTTGAAGACATGAATCGCCCTTGTTGATCTGTCCTCAGCATACGACACTGTCTGGAGACTGGGCCTCCTCTTCAAGGTCTCCTGCGTCATTCACTGCCAGCAAACGATACGCCTCTTGGCGGCAATGACTGGGGACCACCACTTTAAGGTACACCTTAATGGCCAGATCAGTAGACCAAGAACTCTTAACTTGAGCATCCCTCAGAGATCTGTCCTGGCCCCAATACTTTTTAATCTATACATCACGGATATACCAGCGATGGAATGAAGGAAATTCATGTATGCAGATGATATTGCCCTGGCTATTCAGCATACAAGTCTCCATACCATTAGTTGCACCCTAACCCGAGATCTTAGTACAATGGCCGATTATTTCCAATGCTGGAAACTTAGGCCTAATAAAAGAAATTTAAAAAAAAAGAAAGAAAAGAAAAGAAAAAAAAAAAAACCACCACACACCCACACATGGTAACTGCTTTCCACCTGAACAATAAAATGGCTAATACCAAACTTGATGTGCAGTTCTGCAGTGAGAGCGTCAGCCACAAAGCTAATCCAAAGCATCTTGGCGTTACACTGGACAGGAGTTTGACCTTATGACAACATCTCGAGAACACCCGTGAAAAGGTCAGGTCTCGTGTCACGCTTATCTGAAAATAGGCTGAAACAATCCATGGACCTTACAAACCACAACAATTGCCTTGGTATACTCTGCAGCTGAAGATCATGCACCAGTGTGGCCTCATAGCAGTCACACTAAATTCCTTGACACTCAACTCAATAATGCTACGCACATAGTGTTGGGGGATGCTCAAATCTACTCCAGTTGGCTGGCTCCCAGTCGTATCGCACATCCAGCCTCCACAGATTAGAAGAGCTGCTCAGACATCTCGCTTCCTTAATTATGTTAATACAAATATAAGGATCCCAGTGCACCAGGACCTGCAGAACCCACCATACAGGAGATTAAAATCCTGCAACCCTCTATGGAATCGTATCACCATCTCACATGGAGCACTTCGACCACTCAAAACAAGCAGCTCGTCGTTGATTCTGTTGAGGAACCGCCAGGTTTTGATTTATGTCAGAAAGTCTGGTGCAGATTGAACTGCATCAGGACATCTCATGGGAAATGTGGACAAACCCGCTCTAAATGGAAAATGAGGCAGACACCGGTATGCAATTGTGGTAACCAAGCACAAACGATAGAGCACATCACATCTGAATGTCCCCTTCATTCTTTTGCCGGGAGCCTGAAGGACATTCACCAGCTCACTGCTGCAGCAACGTGCTGGCTATCAAACTTAGATATAAATTTGTAGTTGTTGCTACCTACCCAAGCCACACGAAACAAGAAGTTGATTCCTCATACACATGCTGGAGAAAGGTTCCTATTTGTCACTGGTGAGTGGCTTTTTCCATCTGACATCTTGGGATTTGCTGAATTTAGCCAAAGTTGTTAAGACATTAACAAGCTTCTTTCCCTTCCTCACATGCACAAGTTTCTCTTCACCCTGCTAAGGTATTTTGGGGAGGATTTTTGTGGCAGTTCATTGAAACATTTATAGTTCCTTACATCAGAAGTGCAAGAGCCTGGATGCCTATCGGGGAGAACGTAAAGTTATAGTATTAGGGGCCCCTCTACTAAAAAAAATAAATAAAAAAAAAAAAAAAAAACTTACATGCCCATGTAGCATGCTCAAGTTCACATATTCAGATTTCTTATTTTCATCCTACTTTCAGTCTCAAGCAGGCACAACTCTGTCCCATTCTCCCCCAGCCCTCAATTCCTAAGGGATTTTACATGTCTGCTAATGGTTTGCCCCCATCGCCAGTTCTTGACAATTATGTCATATGCACTATCTGGTTTGCGTCCCACCCCATTATGATAGTCTGTGTCTACGTATACAAATACCTCATCTTATGTCTGGATTTAAGCAATACATATATAGAAAGGTTTTTTCGCATCCCTATTACATTACTGTTTGGGAGATAGAGAGAGTTTAAAGATTCAAGTTGGCACATTTTGTCTGCCCTTAAGCTTTATTAACTAAAACTTTCACTTCATTACAGCCATCATTCCACAGAGCACACAGCTTGTGCTACGCTAGTTATAGTAGTACTTGAACCTAGCCAAATTTTAAATAAATTAAAGCGGGGAAAATAAAAAGATGTTTATTACTGTTTTTACTGGTCTATTTCTAACTTAGATTAAATGCCTTAAGAACTTGCTGTACACCACACAGTAAGATACTAACTTCAATAAGTATTAACATTCCAGTAAATTAGAAAATCTGGTTGTTTAAGCCAAAAGGATCTACTAAGACCAGACCATTCCATGAACTAGTGCTTATTTTCTACTTTATTTTTTAAACAAAGAGTAAAATATAGCAGCTGCTCCACATATTCTTTTATCATGTCACACCAAAGAGTGGTGCACAGTAATTTTGAATAAAATAAATTAGAAAAGAGATGTAGCACCTATTTGGATGCTGTAATGCTATACAGGCCTGCTAAATAAGGCCTGCTGTGTGCTCTCTTTTATATGCCAAAATTAAAACAGAACATGCCTTAGTATTCAGCTTTATTTGTACGTTGCCTACTGGTATGTGTAGTCAGTAGAATACATATTCAATAGGTCCCCACCTGTTAAAATAGTTTCTAACAAAAAAAGTAAAGGCTATTCTAAATCTTTAAGTATCATAACCACCACAACTTTAATGCCGTATCAAAACGGTAGGTCCATCAGTGGACCTACTGTTTTGATACGGCATTAAAGTTGTGATACAGCATACAGTTTTGATACGGCATATAACAAGATCATCTGGACTATCCAAGATCATCCTTCAAGGGACAGTACAGGGGAAGAGAAGAGGTAGACAGAAGAAGAGATGGATTGACAACATAAAAGAGTTGACAGGAATGGACTTCGCGGAGTCTCAAGCACTGACACACAATCGTCATGGGTGGAGACAATTGGTTGATTGCTCATCAATGATGGTGCCCCAATGACCAGTGCAGTTATGGGAGCGATGATGATGATCATGAAGAACCAATCAAATGTATCCCACCACAGAGCAACATGATGTCACTTAGATACATAAGGATAAGTAAATGTTTTACACAAGAAATTTTGAATATGACAAAATTTGCTAGTTCTCAATACTAAAGACACCAAATATTTAACCTAAAAAAGCAGAGCACTTGACAAGTATCTACTACATACAAGATGCATGAACCAGCATACTTAATATTAAAGATCTTATAATAAAGCATAGGTGAAGCCTTTCCATCGTTGTGAACAAACAAACAGTGGATGCACATGCTCTGAGCTTGTAATTAGAGAGGTGACAGCACCTATGGTAACTGAAGTAAGTAATAGCTTGAACACCAACACCATCACACAGCAGGACAGAAGGCATGTATTAATATACCCGAATAAGATTAAAAAAGAACAAATTCAATATACACTTCTAAAGTGCAAGCTTCACTTACGTATTTACATCAGATTTTTGCAGAACAGTCTAATCATCACACAAGTAGACTAGCCTTTTACATTTGTTTAGTTGATATTTGCCCAAGACAATAAATGCTCAGTATTGATATTTTAACTTTCAGGTTCTCATATAATAACACAAACTTGCAATCTTTAAGGTTTGACATTTCAGGGAAAATTTCCACTCGTTTGTTTTTAAACAAAATGTTTTCATTAATTTGCCTTGGATTTTAAATAATTAAAAATGGAAGTTACTGTACATTTGACTTGATAGTGTCCCTTGAATTTGCTGTCATAGGAATCCATTAAGTGTCACTTCAGATTTTAAACAGAAGTATGCAAAAAGGTGCCTCGGTGCCCTCGATAAATTATAACAGCAGCAAGCACACCAGCAGCTCCCAGATATCAATCCACTGCCTCCCCAATATCCTGATTAAATAAATAGACTGACCTTGCAACATGTCCAGGAGGATAATGAACTCAGATTATTTGGATTGGGCAGGAAAGTGGATTTCAAGTTACTGGCTGAGTCATCAGTCCCCTCTCAAATTAAGGCAGGACTGCCACATATGCATTTCATGTGACACATGAGGATTTGGCAGTCCAGTAATGCATTCCCACTTCTCAGCTGCAATGTTACACAGCCAGTTAAGGTGGAGGAAAGCTGAAGGTTTTACCTGCAGTTGCACTTTTTGGCTGCTAGAGACTGCTGATGCACCTCCTCTCCCTGCTGGATCAGAGCCAGACATGAGCAGCTGAGTGATGGCAACAACTGAGGATAAAGCTCTGGGCCTCCTTCTACTACAGGAAATCTCGCTTCTCCACTGCTGCAGCAGCCACAGACCAGCAGTTTTGCACCTCTGCTGGGGATGCTGGCAGAGACTCTGCAAGTGGGGAGGCTACAGCCCAACACTACTTCCTGACCCTGGCTTCCCTCCCACCGTCAGTTGCAAATTCCTGAGGGCAGGGGCTCGCTCACTTGTACAGTGCGTGGCCCTGGGGATGTCTCTCTCAGTTGGGTGCTACTATAATACAACTGTATTAAATGATAGCAATATTGTTTTGCAATGTATCCCTTGGTTCCATAGTTTACCACATGGATAAATCAAATAATGGAGTGGTAAAGACCTTCAATTGCCAACAATGGAAAAAGAATACGCGATCACTAGAGAGATTTATCAGCATTCAGAAAACGAAGGGTAAAGCTGCTAACTCAAATAACAAATTTCTGAACTCCCATGTGCTTCGTTGTCTGACACACAAGCCTACAACTGTGTAAAAAAATACTAGTTTGCAATTTACTACCTCAACTATTTAGAAAATCTGTCCAAATTTAAATGCTTCTTCCTTTGGGATTTCCAGGATTTAATGTGAAATCTTAGTTTTAGAGAAACTAATAGCCAAACTAAAGAATCCCACCTCAGCCCCCCTGCATTCTCTCTCTCCCCCCCCCCCCCCCCCATTTGGGAGGAGGGATAGCTCAGTGGTTTGAGCATTGGCCTGCTAAACCCAGGGTTGTGAGTTCAATCCTTGAGGGGGCCACTTAGGGATCTGGGGTAAAAATCTGTCTGGGGATTGGTCCTGCTTTGAGCAGGGGTTTGGACTAGATGACTTCCTGAGGTCCCTTCCAACCCTGACATTCTATGAGTGAGTCTATTATCACTGAGTTTCCTTGTTGTCTTACATTCTGGCTGATCAAGTTCTCAAGCAATCACTAGGCAACAGGGAAAGCTAATTTAGTCTAAGTCCTTCCCATCCTCCTATTGGACACTGATAGTCTAACTAGTTGCTCACTTTGTCATATTGAACTCTTGGCTTTTTTACTGTAAATAAGCTATGCTTTTTTACTGTAAATAAGCTATGGAACTTGAAGTGCTACAGATGAATGTCTGTGTGCAAGTATCTTTTCTTAAAGTCATGAGATGCTTGGCAAAAATCTACCCTACGATGCATTGTTGGCAAACTAGTCTATGATGCACTGTTGGCAAAGAGTTCAAGGAACATTCTTTAGTTTGAAAAAGTCACGAAGCTGAGCCCTATTATTGCTGCATGGCTGAGTTGATCTTTGGAAACAGAAAACTTGTGAGAGGACTTCCTATGCAGTTTGGCATTTGAATTTTTCCTACTCTAGTAGCGGCTTCTGTGCTACTGAGCAGAGCTTTTGGCAAATACCTGAATCTGATGACAACTTCTCCTTTTAAAAACCCAGTGTTCCGATAACTCTGGCAAGTAACTTCTAGGGTTTTGTCTCTTTCATGTGGGAGGAATTATGATGTGTTCTGAAAGTCATGAGCAGTTTTCCAAGCTTAAAAACGTAGATCTTAAAGCGGATTGTGCTATAAATATGAACTGAGGTGTACATCTCTTACTGTTTGTCTTGTGTGGCTGGCAGAGAATATACTTCCATTTCTTGAATTATGTGCCTGAATACAACACAAGGTTAATATTTCAGGAGCAGATGATGGCACCATATTAATTATTGTGGTTTTCTCAAGAGAGGAAACTTACAAATTTATATGTATGACTGTCACTTAATGCTACAGTGCATTTAAGACCCTGGAAAACATTATGATATGAAGCAAACAGTTAATACTAAGTATTAGTGGCTTTCGTTAATAAAAACATGCCACACTAGGAAAACAACTAAGGAAATTGGAACTGATTTACCAGATGTTGGCTGATGCATTGTATCCTGTGAAGCTGGCTGATGTGATGGCAAAAGTTAATGTGATATGCTCCCCTTTTTTAAGATGTGGGAGAACTACTGAACTGCTGCTTTTTAAATCGAGTGAGAGAAATTCTGACTGCATCTTTTTTCAGACAAAAAACACAGATCCAGTGATACCATTTTGCTGAATTGCTTCAGTGGAAAAGAAAAACCTAAAAATTCCCAAGTGTTTTGATTCAAAATGATTTTTCATTTCAAACTTTCCTTTATTTGTTTAAACAGGTCTAAAAAAACCAATATTTTGTTTCAGGTCAAACAGTGTTTTAATGTATTAAAAAAGTTAAGTACTATAAGCAGCAAGTCTGTCTCTGCCTCACAAAGGAACTAAGAAAGGAGGTTTCATAAAACTCGCTTTGAAGCTTACCTCTATTAGATTCTTTAACCATATTGTAAAGAGCTCTAGAAAAACAGATTATGTACATATAGATTGGTAAGTAAGACTATATGTATTACTAAAGCTCTTTACAGCTCTTTTTAGAAATTCCTTCAGTTTACCAATAGGGATCATTCTGCTCAGCTCATGAGCCCCATGTTTCACCTGTGTCTTCTGGAAGTTTGTTTAATCTCACTCCTAGTATGTAATAAATAACTGGAAATCCTTACATTCCTGATGACAAAAGTAGACAGCTTCTGTAATACAAAAAGGTGTCACATTCACCTACTTTCCTCCCTCAAGCATGCACTCTCAGCTCCTCAGTTAGACCAACCCAGAAATAGTATTGATGCTGACATCTCTGCTAATAAACCTTTAAGCATCAAGAAGCCTCAAGGGGTCAGCAGCTAGACTCTATTGCACATTATTAGAAAATGTGATCCCTCCTCAGAGAATCGTGCTATAGTAAGATAAAGACTTTTCTTGTACTGGAAAAGCGTTCACATTAAGTATATATACACACACACACACAAGAAAAAGCACAAAGAAAAGGATAGGTATTTAGAAGCTGATCACCTTTTTAGCATACTCAGAGGAGGACAACTCTCTAGCCATCAAGCCAGAATCTTTAATCAGGTTCTTTGACTATTAACTGACCCTGAACAAGTAGTTTACAAATATAGTACATTAACTTTTTATTGTAACAATATCTATCTATCTATATATTTGTCTTTAAAAAGGTTTTAAGAGAAGCCTTAGGGGCCAGTCTGCTGCTACAAAAGCTCAGGCCTCCACTTTTCTGTGCTTGATTGGAAAGGAACAGGAATAAACCCTGGATAGCAGTGTGTTAAGCAAAGCCAGTCCAACCCAAGGAATGTTAAAACTCCAATATGTCACTATATGAAGGAAGTGGTGGAAGGGAAATTGATGCTTTGGCAGACGCTTTCCGAGCATATGACATACAGCCCAAGTAGTTATAGAGGCTGCAGATCTTTCAGGCTGTGCAAAGAGCACCAGGCACTTTTGCATCACTATCAGGGAGGTCTCTCTCACCATTGCATTAGACAGCATTCAAACCAGAATACCTATGAATGATAGGAATCATCTGCTGCCTGTCTTCATATTATGCTCCTTCACGGAGGCCAAAAGGCAAGGAGAGATAGAAGGAAGCTAAATAATAAGGTACGTCCATCTGCAGCAGGGACTAAGATTATTCATTTTGTCCAATGTGTTGATAGCGGTGTGTTTATCCTCATATCCACAAATTCACATTGTGGTACGTTAGCAAGTACCATTGCTGCCTCCAAGACTGACCCAGTGCATGTTCAACATAGTCAATAGTTTGACCACCCCCATGATTAGGTGTACTCTTCCCATGCTTGCAGCTTTTGGGGTACTCCTTAACTTCAGTATTGGAACCTGGGGGGTGATCCCAGCAGTATTTGACTCTTCTGCATCCTCACAGGAAGGATCTGGTAGGTCAGGACATCCACTCTCCAACAGTCTTCCGGATGTATTCATGAAGCTATTTCTCAACGCAAGCACTTGCCCCATATCATGGTGTAGTGAGTTGGAAGGGTCCTTTGTTAGTATACACCCCACTATGATTAAGCATCATGTGGTTTTGTCTCCAGAAAATACCCACCGAGCGTATAGGAGTCAATACTGAAACCATCGCCTCTGTGCAAAGTGTAGTCTTCTTACTGATATGTCCTTCCATCACATCATCCCCTCCCCTATGTGTTTCATCCACCTTTTGTATCATGTGGAAAGACTGAATTGTGTACTCTTGGGCAGGTTCTGCATTACTTGTTTGCCTAGCACTTAGCACAATAGAGCCTTGAACAAGGTTAGGGCTACTTTTATTTGATATTCCCCATAGTGTTTGAAACCAGCGACACATTGCAGCACTGTACTGGGTTTTCTGTACCCAGTAAAACTTATGAGAACCCAAAAGACTAAAAATTAAGTGCAACTGAATAGCATGTTTTCATTATCCAAATTAAGATTAGGAATTAACAAAAAGTGAGCAAGATTAATTTAAAGTGTAAATTAATTTTTAGATTAAAATAGAATTCCTTAAATAAAATTTTTAACCTGACCCTATCCCTTTAAAATTCAAGTCTTATAAATGAAACCTGTCAATTGAGGCATTTGGTGGTGTTGCCCTGTGGCACACAGAGTAATCCTCCTACTGCTAGCCAGTAAGGCACCCAACATCAGGCTTGATATCTCTGTATAATTTAGTAGTTTGATATGGATTTTAACCCCACCCCCAAACATTACAACTGGAAAACACAGGCCCAACTTATACGGGATCACATTCACCTTGTTTGAATATAGGTCCTGAACATAAGCCAACTAAAGAACATATCTATTTTTAAAAATAGCTCAGCTACAGGAATAGTCTGATACCTAATGTTCCCAATGTTTGTTGACAAGGGGTTTGAGGGTTAAAGTACAGGAAGACAAACACCACCAACTTGATATTTTGACTTATAGTTTAAAATATATCAGACCTTTCCACTCAGTCTCCAAGTCGTTACCAGTCCAAATTCTAAGGGTAGTTTTTGGAATATCTTGGGGTCAAGTCACTTGAAGTACACTGCTGTAGAAGTCTCAGCCATTAAGTGATTCAACAACTTGAATTACTCTAGAAAACATCTAGACCTGATCTATGGAAGCTGGAATTTTAAAAAAATCCCACCGACGTCCTAGTTTTCACATAGGTCAGATTTATTTTGGCATTGGATGGACATGCCTCTTCCCAATTAGCACCAACAGCTGCACTCTAACACTAATGGACAATTTCTTTGATTCTGTGCTTTTGCAATTGCTTTTAGCATTTAGATTACAAGAGAATGGTTTTAAAATAAAGTATCTGTTGAAAAATCTTTGGGCACTAACGGCTGACTAGCTCAGAACACCTAGCTATAACAGCATGCATTGACCATGTACTGCTTATGTTCATATACCTACAAAATGTAGGTTCTTCCCTTTACCTACACTATCTGAGTGAGTTTTTATTGCAAGTGAGGACACTGGAGCAAACAAAAAACCTCCACATGTAAATTGCCCATATCAGCATCTCATATACAGCATGGAACCTTCAAGCCACTAGAATAACCACTACCTGTGGATAGAATCTCTCTAGTCTGTTTGTGACTAGAAAGATTAACCTCACCAGTACAATTTTCTTTAGGCGTATGTAGATTGAAAGTGTTCTAAAATATTTTAAACTTGCTTTAGAGAAATCAGTTAATGCTGAGACTAAATAATTGCACAGAATTGTTCATAGGAAAATATTTCTAGTAAAATAGAAATGAAGTGTTTGCATTAGTCTCTTCAAAGTACACTTCAATTGGGGTGATATTTAAGTTTTTACTTGTCTTAGGCTTTTGACCTGGTGCCCATCACCACTTTATCCTGAACGAAATGTCAGATTCATTTTTTTGAGAGAAGAGAGAAGCTACTACTATGATTTAGAGTTTGACTTCATTTATATTAGAAGCCCCAGAAATAACCAAACCAGAGCAAACTCTACATTTTCCCTACCTTTATATTTTTGGTGGAGCAGAGGAGGAGAAAGAGAAATAAGTAGTTTGTTTATATTCCTTTAAAAACAACAGTAACCGTCAGACTAGTATTCACAAGATAGTATTTTTTGGCACAGCTTACACTTTCATACCAGTGTCTTAGACACTACTTTCTAGGGCATATAAAGTGATACAGTAAATGATGCGTTAATTCAGTGCTGGCCATTTGCAATATTTTTCCATTCTTTGGCTGAACTAGGCATGAGTTCAAGAGATTAATTTTGTTTAACAGCAATCCAGAAGCTTATCTAGTTGCTGATCATTAAATACAGAAACCATCCAGTTTAATCAGTGTTAATTGACAAGAGTTCATATCCTGGAATGTTTAAGTACATGATTATTGAAGAAATTTGTAGTTACAGAATTTAGACATTACTTGGCTGTATTTTAGGGTGGGTTTTTTTGTTTGTTTGTTTTTTTACACACACACAGTTTCAAGATTAACTTCCATATCCACAGAAGTGCTCAGGAAACACTGCAAGTCACAAAGCAGGACGAGAAAAAAAGAATTGGGTCCCTTTTAAGGGGCAGTGGTAGGCATGCAGTGCTGGTCTTTACATGAGTAGGCGGAGCACCTGGTCCATCTGAGGTAATAATGAAAAGGCTGATTGGATGTGCACTCCCATTGTTAAAGCTTCCATCCCTTTCCCAGTGACAGGAACTAGCAGACACTCTCTAATTGGCAGGAAAACAAATCCTGGGAGAGTTCACGTTCATGGAAAGGATTGTTTAAAGTTTCTGAAACCCTTACTATACTCCATGCTCACACTAATTATAGCACTTATTTGCATTGTCACATGCAGAATATAGCATGTTTATTTACAGATTTACACGAGTGCCCCCTTTATGTTACCTTGCTGCACAAGTCCACTGAGATGATGTGTTACATGTTCATACTAAGTTACTAACCTTAAAGGAAAGGGAAATAGTTTATTAAAAAATTTGAACAGGAGTCCAGACCAAAGTACTTTCTTCCTGCAATCCTAATCCAATAACCATGTATTCAGAGCTTTTGGTCACTAGTTTGACAAGTTCTACGTACAGAATTGTGTGCAGTCTTAAACACTACTTTTAGTATTTCCCTAATAATGAATAAAGCAGACAAGATCTATGTAATTGGCTCATTTCCTGACTTAATATTTCATTTATGAAAAGAAACCTACATACTCTCAACTACTGAAAGTGAAAAAAAGTTGTGCAGGGCAAGTTACTTTTCCCCTGTAACATTTTTAACCCATGATTTTAACATGATTACCCATTCAGGCTGGGTTGCTTTAAAATGGCAGCTGAGGATTTAGCCTTTAGATTTCATTAAAGCAGTTGGCTACACTTTAATATGGCAAAGTTAGAACCAATTTTACATTTGGTCACTTGCTGCCAAAGTAAAACAACATTAAAAAGTAACACTGCAACTGATTTTTTATTCCTGCCCTCTTTTTCTGAAGAATGAAGTTGCATGCTGCTTCACTACAGGAAGTTGGCATTCACTTGTTCTGCTTATTTATAAATGAACAGTACGTAGTAGTAGATTCATTTCAAAGTAAAGCTGCTATCTGGAACAAGCCCTAAATAGAACTTAGGCTAGTACTATGGAATGACCTCCACAGAAACAAACAGACTTCTCATCAACGATACACATGCTATGAGAGTTTATGGAACAAAAAAGCCTGATTCTGATTCCACTGCAGTCAATGGCAGAACTATTATTCACTGGGAGAACTTAAGTCATTAGTAACATATGAAGGCTTGCTTCCCTACCTACCTAGAGTTGAAAAGTTCCCATTTAAAAAAAAAGGATGTTACTATGTTTGGGGCGGAGGGGGGTGTTTAAAACATTCAAACAAAAAAAACTATGTTCTGTATCAGTTTGGGGCCTGCCCACTTGACAAGTCTCAGATGATGAGGCAAGCTTTTTTGTTAGTATTTCTTGTTAGTGTTACTAATCAAAAGACCTTAGCTCAGTTCATTGAATTAAATTGTTCTCAGTCAAGTAGCTGGGGAGCATATGAATTAAAATGCACCCATTTACAATCCATAAATTTGCATGGACAGACACAGAAGGTACACTTGTATAAATCCATATTCCCCTAATGCATGTCAGTATACATTAAGGTTTATGCAAGAATGCTACTGCACAAAGCCTTGAAGTAATATTCCATTTAACTGCTCTATTAGGAAAATGAATTGAGGCATACAGCATGGTATGAACTATGGAATCTACTGAAATTATAAGAATCATGAGTAACCTTGAAACTAGAACATATAGAAAAGGGATTAATGCGTTCTAATTATACAGCCATTATGGATAATCCTTGATTTTTACTCTATCATAAACTCATGCTCAGCACATGTAACACTTTGCTTTAAAATGTTAGTCAATCAGAATATCTCCACCACACTGTTTTATCCTCATTACAAAAGCCATGTCACCTGTCTGTGGGGATCACTCAAAGATCAAGTATTTGTGACTCTTCTTTTTTGTCCCATCCGATATGTTATAACAAGGAATTAAGGAGAAAAAAAAATATCACCCAGTCCATTTTGAGTCCAGTATATACACACATTCAACCCTCCATTAGTTGGAGTTCTTTATGGGAAGCATTTAGAGGACCCACTAAAAGGCATATGCTCATGAAATATCAAGTAGTACATACAGGACACAGAAAAGTTTAGTTAACTCTGCTATAATTGAGGGATTTAGTATTATAAAGTTGTAAAAGCAAAGATCACTTATGGCTCATGTATTAAGACATGATGGATTAATTCTAAACATTACTTCAGACAGAACACCAAGGAAACCCAAACCCACATGCATATTTCAAAAAGAGAAGAGGTCTACGAAGTTAAGGCCCACTCTGCCCATGTTAACTGTTCAATCCTATTGTGTGAAGCCCATAATCTTATAATGAAGGTGTAGACCAGTAATAAAAAGTATGTCTGTTTTTATATTCTACACTGCCAATCCAAATATTAGATTAACATTTTTCCCCAGAGTCCTGCCCCAGTGGTTAGAGCAGCTTTGCCCTTCCCACATAGCTACACCTAGTTTTAGTTCTGCTCCAGTGTCTTCAGTCAGCGGTTTCGCCACTATTATATTGTCAGTCCCTGAATAAGGATGTTTTTCTTAACTGACCACAGTGCTTAACATTGCAAGTCGTGTATTCTGAAAACAAAGATTTCTTGGACTGCGAGTGACCCAAATGCTAAGATACTTTAAAATGAGCAGGAACTGTACAAATCAGTTCAGGATTTATATTAAATATTAAAACAAATGCTAGTGATAGTAAGTTCAGGGCTGTTGAAGGTCAAACTATATGACAAGGGAAAAATTGGTGTATATATTATTCTTCTTAAGTTGCACTGAAATCCCTGTTAACATTATCTATCACTGACATTATACATTTGCCTGGACAGATTTAAAAAGAAAAGTAACCTATCTTCAAGTTATTCATATAACTCTCCCCAAAGTGACATCAATGGAAAGCTCACAAATAGCACAATGCTTCGAGACCCTTAAAGAAACTTGTCTTAAATTTATCATAAAGATCCATAGCCCTGGAATACAAGCAACGTATTGTGTCTGCTGACACAGGTGTCTCCCAAAAGGAATTAACTGCACCATTTTCTCCACATCTTCCCTTAAAGAACCAGCTCCTAAACAAATATTCACAATTCATAAATTTGCCATAAGCTATCTTTGCTTTGTTTATAAGACGTGGCTTCATAAAAGATTATTGAAAAAAGCTACTGATAATGGAGATTGAAGCTAGTTTGATGTTTGGGCTGTTCATAGTTGGTCATCCAACTATTTTCTATTGTAGAAGAAATAGATGATTTAACTTTTGACCATTGTGATTAGTTCAGATTTAACATCTACAATTTAATTTCCACCAAACATGGAAATATCGAAACTACTATAGTATTTTGCTAAAACAACAGAAGTTTACAGAAGCTTAGATGCCAAAATACACACCAGCTTTATAACTGCATATTGTAATTATTTTAAGAAAGTACACCCTTCTACTAGCCTGAGTCACCTCCAATTTTATATTTAAATGGTAACTGAAGAATGCTCCCTTCTGCACATGCAGTAAAAATTAACCTGGATGAATAAAACTCCAAAGCCTGCCAGTACAGTTGCTACAAAGAGGTCCATTAACTATGATTGAGTGTGCGGTCTCCTCATCCCAGCACTCCAAATGACTATTTTCCTTGTAATTATTGATACGTATGCCTATGAAGGTCCACTTCAATTTCTGTCTGCCTCACCAACCAGACACCCACCTAGTTCTACTCTTAAAGTCACTTTCCCCACTCCTCCTTTTTCCCTTGGGAAGTTTAGCATCCCCCCTCCAACTAAGAGCAACTTTTTAAAGGAAGTTTGATTTAATGTCTTCCATATTAAGATGATGGGAAGGTCAGAAAGGGAAGCAGCTGTGTTAGTTTGGGGCATATCAGACATTCTGAGGACAGCAGTCAGACTGCAGAAATTTATATGATGGGTTATTAATTTACAGACTGTACTGTCATTATGCAAACCTGAACATCTGAGTACAGGGAAATGCACAACTGAGAAGAAAGTAATTAGTTATGGGTCAACAACTGTACAGCAGCCCTGCACACTGACTGGATGATAAATTCTGTTGAAATTAACCCCCTCAAAATCAAGAACCTATCCATTATTTGAGCTCTAGATGTTTTTGTCCTAAAGTATATACGATATCAAAAATTACAATCCCGAATATGTGCGAACTCCTATACAATACCACTTGTTCATAATCCCATACTGGCCCTTCTCTTCCCCCCCCCCCCCAAATCATTCAGGTAGCTCCTTCCCCACAAAAAGAGATGTTTTACAGAGTACCCAGAGATTAAGACATGGATTGGCAGACCAAGAGCAGAAGGAGCAAGTTCATAAAAAGTGCCCTGCCATCACCTTCCTTCCTTCTAAAGCTATGTGACTGTAAACTCAAGTATCCCTGTTGATTGCAACTGCTAAAAAGTCACACAGCTAGAAGAGCTAGTAATTCAGCTAAATCAGCCTTAAAACCAACAGTTAATTCCACCCAAAAACTGATAGTTAATGCAAACAGGAGACTGGTATCACACACTCTGTACATGAAACAGCTGGCATCTTCATTCCAAATCTTCAACTTCCTTGTGACCTCAAGGCATAGCCCCCATGCAGAACACATTACAGTTGACTCTTGAGACAGAGGTATGACTAACTAACAAGGCCCACACCTGGAGCAGAGGCTGTACTTGCCTGTACATATTGAAAAACTCCTCTTGGCCACAGCTGTACCAGAATGTACACCCTCAGTTTAGATAAACAAATGTACTCCCCTCAGTCAGGGGTGTGGATGTCTTTGGAAATCTTCAGGTTGCTTCCCCCAATCTGTGTGTGACACTTCAACCTTGAGAGCTTCCTGTCAGCTCCCCACACTTATTCAAACATTGGCTAATTGATTACGCTGCTCCAGCCAATTCAGGTAACATATGGACAGAGCAGGTGTCAGCATACCAAAGATATTACCAGCCCATGTCCAGTCACTGGCCATCCCAATACCCTCACATACAAAAAGAGGAGGAGACAAGATGAAAGCTTGCAGTACTTCTCCATGGGGTGTTCTCAGTACGAGAGCAAACACTAAAAGCTATTCCTTGCAACCTCACAAAAGAGCAGAGACATTCAAAAGATTACCTTCTTCAACTAGACAACATAAATGTGCCAGTCAGTGGTACTGAAAGCAGCTGGCAAATCCAAAAGGTTCAATATAGATCTTGTTAGGGGATCACTGAACACCACAGTTATTTCATACATCCTCCCAACAGCTTCCTGACTTCCCTTCAAGTAGTCTCCTGCTTGCTTCTTTTTACAGCTTCTTTGTTAGCACAAGAGTTGCATCTGAAAGGCCTCATCCCACCTTCCTTGTTGGTGAAATCACTATTAAGGTTGGATCAAGCATGGCAGGGGGATCTGGCTCTTGGAGGCTGGGAGGAGGAGGAGGGGAAGAGAGAAGAATCCTAAGAAAAACAAATAATTAGTATTGGAAGCCAGGCTGAGTCACGTTGTTCTGTTGTTGGAAGTCTCAGCTACTAGTCTCAAGAGAGACATCCAGATGGCCTCAAAGCATCTCACCCCATCCCATCTGAAATGTAATGGTTTCAACTGTAGCCACTACACCACTGTAAATACAGAACAAAAAATGAATGATAATGTAACAGCAACTACAATGTAGGCTTCCCTAATTATATGGGAATCCTTTAATGGGCTCACCCATTCATAATTATACAGTTCAGATAGTAATACCTTAGAGTTTTTTTGACTTGGGTTGCTTTATGTTACAACCTTTATAATGCTATTGTATGGTTTATAAAGTCCACATGATTTTCTTTCCTTGTAAAACCAGTTATCGAGCCATACTGGACAACAGCTGTACATGTTGACATACTTCCAAGTCTAAGGGGACATTATACAGCTAGTGTTCTTTTAGAACAGGGGTTTTCAAACTGGTGGTCATGACTCCTCAGGGGGTTACAAGGTTATTATGTGGGGGTGGGGGTCATGAGCTGTCAGCTTCCATCCCTAAACCCCGCTTCACCTCCAGCATTTATAATAGTGTTAAATATAAAAAATGTGGTTTTAATTTATAATGGGGGGCGGGGGGACACTCTGTGACCCCTTTCACACAGTAAGCCCCAATACAAAAGTTTGAGAACCATTGTTTTAGAATAAGCTATTTGAGTCTGTATGAAGTGACAGTGCAAAAACCAATCTTTACAATTTGTTGATGGCAGTAGGCACCATAGTCCCAAGATTGCAGTAACTTGAAAATGAGTTAATGTTTAAAAAAAAAAAAAAAAAAAAATCAAGCATCAATAAGTCACAGAGAACTAGAAAAATTAAATTACACTAGAATGGGAAGAACTGAGCCACTGGAGCATCAATACAGTCAAATTCCTTAATGGTGTTAGGAAAGCAATCAATACTACACTGACTGAGCTTGCGTTTCCTTAAGTGCACTGGGTAAACAGCAACCATAGCTGAAATAAAGATGGTCACCCAATATCAACTATTATCTCTCTAGCTAAAGGAGAAATTAAAATAACTCTACTCATCCCAGAGCAAGAAGAATAAAACAGTGAAAAAATGTGCCAAAGCAATGGCTAATATGGGGGGGGGGGGTTGTACTGTAGGGTAGAAGAGAAGGTTCTTTTAGCAATAGAAAGTACACCAGTATTTAAGCTATTTAAAATCTTTGGGCAACTTTTTGGAACTAGAAAAGCCATAGAAAGATGGACAAACTGACTGATACAATCATAATTAGTGCTATTGGTCACTGTTGCTGTTACCTGATTAGATTTTGTTTTGGTTTTTAAAGTCAAATAGTAAAAAGAGTTTGTCGGGGGGTGGGGGGAGGGAAAATCTGTGTTTAGATACAAAAGTATACATTTGCCCAAACAGTGCCTCCACATAAGTGACCAGAAAATGTCTGAAGTGGAAAAACTAAATTGAACACCTACAACCCAACTGAACCACAAATCCAGTTTCATGGACATGTTCAAATATTTTTTTTTAATTCCACCAGTTCAAGTAAACTAAGGGCTGTTCAAAAGAGATGTTGTAGTATCATTCCCACTCTTTTGGCTCTGATTTTTTTGAAAGACAAATCTTGCTAGAATAACCCAGTTACACTAAAAATGGATTGATTCCTGTCAGCTGGACACTCATTTCCATGAGAAGAAATTTTGAGTGGAGAATTAAGATGATGATCCTAGACTTACAGCCATTTAGATTATTTAATAACTGATTCAGTAAGTTATCTCCCCCACTATCTCTGAAAACGCTTGTGCCCTAAGCAATAACTTTCAACAGAAGATCTACTCAAAGTGAAACACCAGGCTATCCCTGGTACTTATTCCTATGACAACCTCATATTTTCCTGATATATGTTCATGAACAGTGAAGGAGTTATTTCAAATAAGCTTTGAGAGCTTTGCATCAAATCTTACAAAGTTCTGAAGACTCTGGAGTACAGCAGTTTATTTAGCTAGCATTGACTTTCAGCATCTAGCAAACTTAGCTATTAGAAGTTCTATCAAAGGTCTTAAATTGGCAACTTTCTTGCTGTTTAATTTACCTTTTTGTTTGCATCAAAACAAAGATCTTAAGCCTAGGAAGTGGTAAAAACAGTTTTCCTGTTGTGTGTGTCAGGCATTAGATTTATGACGTTTTGAATCTTATAGATTTAAAGGGGTTGAACAATTGCCATAACAGTTTATACTATAGATGATTTCAAACTAACATGACAATGAGCTACAAAGCTACTTCTAGAGTTGCAGTGTAGCTGTTCTAATATGCCCTTGATATGTAATTTTGCCCAATAAAGATGTAATTACATTAAGGAAATCTTAATTGGTGCTCCATATTAAGTTTGATACAGAAAAATTGTGACCAGTCAAGTTACTTTGGTACCAGAATTTCAGAAGAACTAGATGAATTTCTCTGTTGTGAGACATATGGCAAACAACTTCCCTAGACAGTTTTGTTTAATTACCGCTGACTTTTTGCATTATACTCTTTTAGTTAAAGTAATTTTGAGATACTTCACCTTTCACCACACGTTGAGGTAACTCCATTTATAGTGTTCCATATACAGTATTGCTTTGTGCAATATTCTGTAGGTTCTTCTACTACTTAAAACTTGAATATGAACTTAAAGCTTGACCTTTTCAAAGGTACTTTAAGACTGGATCATTGCACCTCCAGTGAACAGTTAGCTGTATTTGTTGATAGATCAAAAAAGTTCCTTTGTGCCATAAACCTGGCAATTCCAGTAACTTTTCAAGTGATTTCTTAAGCCTGTAGAGTTAAGTTGAACTTGCAGAGTTCTTGGCCTTACAGTTACCATAGTGACCATGATTAAGGCCCTACTTAATTTGTGATACTGCAGAAATTGCGGATCCCACAATACTAGGCTTCCACAGCAATTTTGATTTTAATTAGCTTACTTTGCCCAGTCCACAATTTTGCATACATTTTGAGGTTTGCAACACACTTTCCCCCCCTTTGGTACAGTACAACCCCATTTATCCGAGCAGATAGTGGCTCGGGCTCCCGCTGTCTGGGTATGATGGGGCTTCCACTGTGAGCCCTGGGCATTAATGAGTGTAATAGAGTTGCAGCAAAATGTCTGGTAACCATAAACTATTAGCACGCATAACATAATACTTCAGTGTTTATATTGTTCCAGCAAATTTTTCTTAAACAAATAGGTTTTCTCTGGCTTTTCCAAATTACCACAATTAATAAAGGTCCATTACTACTTTTCTGGGATTTTCCATGTCTTCTCTGCAACTCAGCCATAATTATTTGACAATCATCCCACAATTCAAGTAGGGCCTTAACCATGATATATTATAGAAGGAAGTGAACATTAGGGACTTCTGAGACCTCCTGCTTAATCACATGGCATTTGGAGTCTGCTCATACTATGAAACTTGCATCCTCATCACCCACCCAAAAGAGGAACGTGCTATGCTTTCAGTTCTATAGTTGCTGTAATCCATCATTTACTGGATGGCTAGGTTAGATTCCATAGTCTTCAGTTTTAACTTTTACAGTAAGTATTTTCATAATGCTTAGATCAAACAGCTACTGTGCATTCAACTAGACAGATCTAGTTTGCCAACTCTGGTTATTTTATCATGAGTCTCACAGTACTTTGTGTTTCTGAAGTCCCCTGGCCTTGTAGTCATGTGACTACATGAGAATCTCTGCTTTTATAAAAATGTTTCTAGCCCTCATGGTTGCAGAGAAAAGCTTGAAACCATGTACCCTAAAGTTCAGAAGGCAATTAAAAGCTTAGGATTTTTTCTTCACTCGTAAATTTGCGGGCCCTGACTTAACATAACACTTTGGGTTGGAAATACTACAGGTCTATGCTTACGGCTGAAATCGGTACCTCAAAAGTGCTGAGGCAGATTTGTTCTTTTGACCTGTAATCTAAGTGGAATGAAGGAAAAAAAGTAAAGCTGTGCATCCAAGAATAATGTGAGCCATTTATTTGTACGGAAAGAACATTTCTTTATAAAGGTACCATCATATACTCAATCATCTGAGCTCTCAAAAAATGAAGAGTAATATTCTGTTATTTAACGAAGATGCCCAGCAGCCACTATTTTGTATGCCATTTTTAGTTTGAGCTCAACCTTTGTTCACTGGGTATTTACGAACTGTAGACTCTTCATGTGCTGGATAGTGTGTAACTGGTGAAAGCACTGCACTGAATTGTATCTGCAGGTTTATCTGCTCCATTTCATTTTCAACCAAAACCAAGAGTTTTAAAGCAACCTTAACAAGTAACTTGTAAAGAGTTGTGAAATCAGAAAGCTTAGCAACTTTAAAATGAGTCAACATAAATTTAGGCTTATTAGGTATAAAATTAAGTCTCATGTTCATAATGTGACCCCCTCCAACTCCAAAAGCTGGCAGGCTTTGTCTGGTCAAGGAGGGGGTCATAGTTCTTTTAAGTGTTCCTCCTCTTTTGGGTTGGGAAGTGACATCACTTGAGCTAGGCATTGATCAGAGGGGCTCAGGTAAGACACTGGGCCAGAGGGAGGGTATCTATGTCCTGCCATGCACACTCATGTTCCATTGGGTATCTGCTGGCATCATTCCAGACCGTGGCGGGTAGGTTGGGAGCATCACTAGCAGAACTAAAGACAGACTTTAAGGTCACTTACTTAAGAATTGTGTTAAATAGCCAAGTTGGGATCTCTGGACATTCCAGAAATAAGTTGGCAGAGCTTTTAGGATTGATCAAGAGGGCCAGGGCAGTCAATAAGGTTGCACTACATGAACTGTAGACTATTATTGGTCATCCTAATTTTGCATACAAAGTCATGGCCCCAGGATGAGCACTTTGTGCTTGGCTGTCAGCTGCTACTGCTAGGGTACTGAGACCCAATTATTTTTATAAGAGTGAGTCAAGAATTGGAAGATTTATGGATAATAATAATAATAATAATAATAATAAATGGAGATATACCGATCTCATAGAACTGGAAGGGACCCTGAAAGGTCATCGAGTCCAGCCCCCTGCCTTCACTAGCAGGACCAAGTACTGATTTTGCCCCAGATCCCTAAGTGGCCCCCTCAAGGATTGAACCTTAGGGTTTAGCAGGCCAATGCTCAAACCACTGAGCTATCCCTCCTGCCCTGGGAACAGTTCCTAAATCACTTTAATGGAGTTTCCTTTCAGAGAGAGGAATGGATGATATACTAGAGGCAGACCTAAAAATTGGCTCTGATGCATCAGTGTAATTTTTTTTAAACCAAGGCAGGTGGTGTGCTCAGAAATGGCCTGCTGACTGAATGCAAAAAGGGGATAATAAATTCCTGGAATTCTTTCCCATTTTAGTTGCAGTGACTATTTGGGAAAAGGAGTTTACAAACCAAAGTGTTTCTGGAGTGACAGCCCAGGAGTGATACATGTTACTGATCAACAGTCCTCTAGATCACTCAGTGTGATGATGTTTGCAAGGGCACTTGTCCTACAGCATTCAATTAATAACTTCTGGTTTACTGGCAAACTTGGGTCTGGGATTAATAATGGTATAGCCGACGTTGTGTCGCAATTTCAAGTGGACAGGACAGACGGAGAAACACAAAACAGATACCACTGGCCCTTTGGAAACTTGGAGTATGACTGCTATTAGATGAGAGAGAAGGTGGGTGAGGTAATATCTTTTATTGGGCCAACTTCTGTTGGCAAGAGAGACAAGCTTTCAAGCTTAAACAGTTCTTCTGCTATTGGATTAGCCAAAGATCAGTAGAACCACAAACATCTAGGGCTGATAAGGGGGGATTAGGGAGGGAATTTAATCAAAATCAGATAAGAATGGACCTTCCTACAATTTGCCCTATTCCCAAAGATCAGGTACTTCGGCATATGGCATTACTGATACACCATGGTCTGCTGCCAACCATATCTGGTCACTTACCAGGCATCATTTGTAGCAGGATAAAAGGTTACTCTATCCTTGCAGCAGGTTTAGTTAGGATGTTAGAGGAGTGGTCTTGAAATAGAAGGCCAAGGGAAAATCCCCAACAACTCATTATTCCGATTCTTAGATATCTGGTGCAAGTTCTCCACTAGATATGCCAGTGCAGCCAAGAGGCAGCCTTGTTCAAGGCCACATTCCTGATGGCATTTTTTGGAGCATTTAGAGCCAGTGAACTAATGCCTGGGGCAGCAAGGGATACTTCAGGTAGGCCTTTGGAGTTTAGGGACTCTCAGGATGGTGAGGCAGGGATTTGCTAGTCAGGGGATTAAGGGTTTATATAGCATTGAGACCAGCTAAGAATGGGCCTGCCTTTCTTCAGGGCAATGGGAGTTACCTCAAAAGAGTACCATTTTGTGGCAATCAAGGAGGCTTAATAATGTGACAGTTCCCTGCTAATGAATTTAGGTCCCCTTTGTTCAGATTTGGTGCTGTCACTGTCCCTGCCCAACAGAAAATAGGGGCATGAGGGATGCAGACAATTGGGCATTGGCATTCAAATGGAGTATAGAATGTATGTGAGGCCTCCAGTGGGTAATCAGAGTTGAACGGCATGAATGGCTAATTTTAATATCTATTCAATTTTCAAGAGCAAAGGAGTGGGTCACATGAACTGATGCATGGATCTGCAGACATGATTTGTGCACTGGGTCCACTGGTGGGCTGCTAGTTCACCTGCAAGTTCACAGGCAAGGCGATTTTGAGTTGGCATGAAAGAAGGAGCTGCTCTTGGACTAGCTGATGCCTCTCTTACACTCAGACATCCAGACAGTAGCCATTGGACAGGATTCTAGTGCACCTGGGTGAAGACCATTTAGAATTTTATGACAATCATCAGGGCCTTCTCCCAGGGGCAACTGTAAACTCTGAAATGCTGCACCAGAGCAGGGTGGAGAGCTGCCAGGCCTCCACAAATTGACAAGGCCAGAAAAATGTGCAAATCAGGAAGCAACTTAATTTGTACATAAATGGGGATGATTGGTAGTTACCCATGAAAAAAATATATATTTTATAGCTGAGTCACTCAGGAAAGAAGAGAGAGACCTATTCAACGGGGGAGCAGATTTTTTGGCCAATGTTAGGGATACAATTAACTATTTGGGAACCTGGGTGACAGTTGGTGGTGGCAGCCAAGTTAATAGCTGGCACCTCCTGGTGGCAGGTGTCAAGTGCAGGAACTCATTCCATAGTGGGTCTGGTTCCCTAGTAAACCAGTCTCAGAAGCAGATTTAGGTAATTCATCCCCTAATGAAGCTAGGGAATGGGGTTGAGCTCAGGCTCATAACATCTGGTTTAGCAAGAAGACAATCTCCTTCCCCAGCCTCTTAACCCTCAGACACAGGAGGGTGGTGGAATCCCAGCAGCAGGGTGGTGGTTGACAGCAGCACTCCTTGAAGAGGTGGTGGTTCTTATAGGATACAGCTTGCCAAGCCAATTTGCAGCAGTCCCATCAGCCAAGTGCAGAGCTCTCAGACAACCATCAAATCTGGTCAGAGGGCAGCCATCAGTGATGTGACAATGTCTTTGGCCACAGCTGCATGTGGGGTCCTCTTGTTAGCCCCAGGTCTGAGGCTGGCTGAATGCTGACCCTAACACATTCGAGAATCAATTCAGAAGGGCATGGCAAATCAGAGCTGGGTACACGCATGATTAGGTCAGTTTATAAGAGACTGTTTCTGACACAGACAATTCTTCATGCCACATTGACGTAACAGAGAAATCTGGGTAGGGCAAGCGGGCCCACAATGGGTGCCTCGATGACAAGAGCAAAGAGGTAGTAATGAGCAAGGAAGTAATGAGAATCTGAATGGACAAGTTATTGCCAGATAGTTCCCAGACAAATAAATGAAGTTGTGGCCTAATTAAACCACATCCCTCACATTTTGTTTGTTCTTCCTATATGTTTGGTACAACGAAGACTGTAAAGCAAGACTAAGATTAATCTTCAGCTTTTTACTCTAAGAGAACACAGTTGGAGTTAAACATCTTTTATTAGATCTCAACAGAATCTGTGGTCAGCCAGCCACTACAATTTATCACTTGCAATACAGGAAAAGTACATTTAGGACATACTATATTTCACAATCAAGAAAAGGCAGTAAATAAAGTCAGCTCATATTTGTAATCCAGACTCATTAACTGCATCCATGTGTGTCATTAACCGATTTTAAATTCTTGAAGATTTAGTCAGCAATCTCAAAGCCTTCCTGCTCACATAAATGCTAGTCTATTAACACCATGACAAGTTTTTCCCCATAAGAAAGTTGGAAGCAACTACTGTATATCAATAACTCAGCTCACCAACAACATCAGGCTATATTATATAGCCTAAGTGTTCACCAAAGTACAGTTAAACTAAGTACATTTTCGTCCTTCAATAGTACTAGTATCCTAAAACAAAATAAATGTCAGACTAGCATAGCCAAACCCTTGATACATCGGAGAGGAAAGTACCATTGTTACTTAAGGCAGGTAAAACTTGAATCTTGTCATTGTATACCCACTACATATTAAATGCTTGCGATAGCGTAACCCGATCTTCTTGAAAAACCTTTATGAGTGAACCCTAGAAATATTTAACCTAGTGGTACTTTATGAGCCTGTGTTGTGAAGCAAGCTATGAGGGGATTTCATCATCTTTGTCCCAATAGCACACTTTATCATGCATACTTATTAAATTAAAGCAGCTTTCTTTAACAAATATTTACAGAGCACTTTTGGTTCTTCAATTTGATAGTGAACTTGATGATTTTTTTTTTTTTAAACCCACAATCCCTGCTTGGCCTTAGAACAATGGTGTCAAATTTGAGCTCAATGCCCTTTTCAAACTTTAGCGCTCTTCTCTTTGCCAACTTTGTGTTGTATAAATAGAAACAAAGGAGGTGTAAACATTCAAAATATTTTCAAAAAATATGGCAAGAATGTTATAGCTCTTATTACTACACTAAATTGATCAAGGTGGGTGCTAGCAATTACTAGTAGTTAAAAATGTCACCATTGTTTTAACATTTTTGAACTTCCACTTTAATTGGAGACACTCATCATAGTGTACTACTTTAACTACATGCTCCAAACAAATGTCAACACTGATTTTAATCCTCTAAAGAGGACTTTACTACCCAACTCTACCAGACTGGGGGGTGGGGAAGGGAGGCGCCGCGGGATGGGAAATGCACCAATCTGCTCTGTAAAGAGGGTACTGGTTTTCAAAGACAGTAACATTCTTCCTATTTGTTTGGAAGGTGTTAGTTCTATGTGACAGGTCACAAAAACGTACAAGAGAGGTATGTATTCTCAATATCTTATTTTTAATTATATGGGGAGTAGGTAGTAGACAAAGGTTAGTAGACAAAGCACTTGACTTGCTTTCAGAAAGCATAGCTGAAGTTCAACTTGAGGTCTTCAATTAAGATTTTGGTGGTATTCACTCAGTCACATGAAAGCCACAACTTTTAAAGTCTCCAAGTAGAAAGAAAGTCTTGAACTGCTAGACTCATTACAGTGAGAAAGTAGAGGAGTCCTCCAAGATCAAAGCTAAGGTCATTTATACAGTAATATAGGGACACAAAATGGAAGTAAATCCCTGGAGTGAGGAGCAGATGACTTCTGCTGCTAAATCCCTTATTCTGTCAGTACAAAGCTACTCAAAACTAAAACAAAGGACATCAATGGGAAAACAACAACAATGAAGAAAATAATTTGTCTGAGTATTTTGTTTCCTTTTACAATTAACACCCAAGATTTGTGTAAATTCAAAAAAATGTATTCCCCCCCCCCCACATGTTAATCTATGTGACAGCACTTAGTATATATATAGTTTCATATTTCATTATATACAATTTGCCTGGGGTACTCTTCCCACAAAGAAAAAATATTTCAAAAATAGAAAAAAAAATGTGGATTTAAGACCATAAAAATCAGCAAAGGTATTGGTAAGCAGGAGTAATACCTAGATTGCTTTAAACTCATTTTGAAACTGCCTAGATTTCAAGATGACAGTGTCCCATTAAAGTTGTTTTATCCAGTTCAACTAGAACAGCTCAGTTTGAAGGTCCCTTAAACGTTAACACCTGTCAAAAATGGGTTACTTTTTTAAAAAAAACATACCTTTATATGCAACAACAACAAGCATAACCACCATTGTGTTGCTTTATGCAATATAATCTGCATCAAAAGTAGGTTGCCTTGGGAACTACAGTCAAAGCAATATTCCCATACATTTACCTCTCACAGTAATATAGAACAATAGAAATATAGGGCTGGAAAGGGGCTCAGGAGGTCATTCTGTCCATCTTCCCCCTCCCCACACACACAGGCAGGATGTAGTATACCAAGACCACAGACACGGTTTAAAATGGCAAGGACTAAAAGCAGGAGACTGCAGCTAGGAGTGCAAGAGAAAAGTCTGTCGCATGACCCAGGGCGAGAGAGCACGTCTAGCTATTGCTATCCGCAGTGGCTGCCACAAAAATAGTCACCTGACCAAGCCCCTAAGCGCAGGAATGGGAAATGCACGGATTTCATCGGGCACTGCCTCCCTTCCAGAGACAGCCCGAGTTTAGCCGCAGCGCCGTGGTAATGAAAACTAGTTATTCAAGTTCACGGCGAAGTCAAGAAGTAGTTCAGCAAAGTGACAGCCCGCCAGGTGCTTGTCAGCGACTGAGCTCCTACCTTCCCTCTCCAGCCTCGGCTACACAGTATGGGGGAACTGACCCGATCAGCTAGGACAGGCTGCAGCCCCGGGCGCAGCCAGCCCTTTGCTCCCTCTCCCCCCGCCGCACCAGGAAATCTGGCCAACTTTTTCGCTACGTCCTTGGCAGTGACCAGGGGGGGAAATTTCTACCTGCTGAGAGAATCACCTACCGCAAGCCCAGCTGCCGGAGCTCTGAGTCAGCCACCGGGGCTGCAGGTCCGGCGCAGCCAAGCACGAAACAAAAGCTGAACAAGTCGCTGCAGCAGCCCCTTGGAGGCCATGGAGCCGCGTCGCAGGCAGCCCAAGAAATTTAACGAGAAGGGAGAACGCAGCTTGGAGGGACCAAGAGAGAAACCCAGCTCCACGCTCCCATTACTGTACCTCCTTCGCTACTGCTACCATTCCACTGCCCTCTGGAAGGGGGGCGAAGACTCACCAGAAAGGAACATCCCCCAACCCTCACAAAGCCCCAGGTCCTCGCCACCCCAACCCCCTCCCAATTCCCCTTCCCACTCCCCTGGGCTAAGAAGTTCAGCGCTCTACAGCTACAGGAGACACAGCCAGCTGCATTGCAACGGGGGGAGAAGGGCGGCTGGCAGCCCAGCCCCAAATGCCCGCGGAACACCCCGCACAAGTTGCACCAGCCCCCATCTCCCCCTTCGCACTGGGAAGTTTCCAGCCCCCGTCCTCGGCAATTCCCAGAGACACAGAGTGCCGCGCCACGGGGCGAGAGAAAAGAGCGGCCCTCTCAGAACTCCCCGAGCCCTGAACAACAGCCCACCCGGCGTGGTACAGCCCCACTCACCT
Organism: Emys orbicularis; assembly: GCF_028017835.1. Classification (NCBI taxonomy): domain Eukaryota; kingdom Metazoa; phylum Chordata; order Testudines; family Emydidae; genus Emys; species Emys orbicularis. The sequence goes on along the minus strand of NC_088687.1, from coordinate 87,848,012 downwards.
CCCCCTGCAGTTGTGCTTTGCCCCGCTTTGCGCTGCACTCGGGCGCTCCCCTCGCTGGCTCTGTGCGCGCCTTCGCTCTGCCCTGGGCTCGCGGGCGCGCGTGCTCAATACCAGCCAAGCAAGGCAGCTCGCGCCTTCCCTCCCTCTTTTGCCTCGGGCACTGGCGGCACCTGTTCTGCTTTGTGACGTCAGCACGCCTAAGCGCCTTCCCCTAACAGGAGCGCACCTGGCCGGCAAGGAGCCCCCTCCTTTCAGTCTCCTTCTCCCGTAGGAGCGGTCTCAGCTGCCGCTTGCAAACCGCTCTCACCTGCCCGTGCAATAGACAAACAAGGATCCTGGTAATGTTAGGCTTGCCTGCATCTACCACTGAGGGAGAAAGTCTGGGGTAGTGATTAGTAGAGGCGGGTGGGCGCTAGGACGGCTGGGTTTGGTCCCGATCATAGGATACAGTGCTTAGATCAGGAAATTGGGGGTGGGAGGGAGGATAAGACAGGGAGATACTGTGCTTGGTTTTGCCAGACTCACTGGGTGACCTTGGGCTTGTCACTTGAACTCTCAGTGCCTCGGTTGCCCCCACTGTTAAATGGGGGCGCTAGTAACGTGTTTCCATCTTTGCAAAGTGCTTTGAGAGCCGCTGCCTAAAGGAGCTATAGAGGTACACATCTGTTTTCTTTTTATTTGATTTAAATACATGAAATCAGATGCAAATCTCAAGGAAAAGAGAGGAAGCTGTTAGAGTGGCTTAATCGGTCAATAACTAGGAGTAACAGGATGCAACTAAGAAAAGGGAATATCAGGAAAATCATCCGAACCTAGAGGCCTCTTAGGGTCCAGAACTGCACTACAGTATGACAGGCACAGGGGTCTGCCCATATGGCATTCATTGCAGGATCTGCCTTTTACACTATGAAAGTGTCTGCCCAGGGTAGTGATAGACATTCCACTGTTTGAGGTATGGAGTTCTTATACCTTTGTTGTTGGAGAATCATCCATTACAAGCTTATAGCCTGGAGAGGTTTTTAAGGCTAAGAGTACCTTACAGACCTGACATTACTGTCAAAGGTCTTCAGCTGTTTTGAATCATGTTCTAAGTTAGATGACTAATTAGCAATGCTCTGAGTTGCAGTTTGGGTAGCTCTCACATTCAAGCTTAGCTTTGCACCTTTGTTACCTATGTCACCTTAATGGACTTGCCCCACCTTTTATATAGCTGCTGGGTGTATTAGATAGGTTTTATAGTTATTGGTTATAATCCTATTTTATTTCACCTTATTTTTAGAGTATGTGTAGCTTAAAGCATAGCACATGGAGCTGAGCATTATGAGACTTGTCAGTGATTTGCTGCATGACCTTGGGCAAGTCACTTAGACCCAAAGCCACAAAGGTATTTAGGCACCTAAACCCCAGACTTAGGTGCTTAGTCCCAGGTTTGGCTCTACTGTGATCCACCAAACTCCCTCCAAATGCTGTAGGTGCCTAAGTTTTCAAGGTAAAAGTTCCCTAAGCCCCTATATTTCAGGCTCTGGGCATGCATGCTGCTGCCCCACTTTAGGCATTCCTGTCTCCCACCTAAGCCCCAGAGCAATTCACAAACCAGGGCTGCCTAAGTCGCATATGGGGCCCTATATAGTGAGTATGCTCAGAGGCCCCTTACTGGATAACTCCCATTTAACATCTGGCTGGTGGAGGGGCCACCTCCATAACTTTTAGCCCAGTAGTTAAAGCATTTGCATGGGATGTGGGAAACCCAGGTTCAATTCCCCCCCTCTTTGCAAGAAAGGGAGGAAAGATTTGACCAGGAGATCCGCCTACCTCTCAGGAGGATACACTAACCACTGAGTTATGGGAAAGTCTGATGTACTTCCACAGTCTCTATTGAAGATGTTCCCTTGTGGATAAATAATGAAAGAGTGATTGAAGCATGGGGACTGGCTCCTGGGTCTCCCTCCTCCCAGGTGGGTGCCCTCACCACTGGACTACAGAGTCATTTCCATTCTCTCTCCCACCCAATGACTGTTTATCCACAATGGAACAGTCATTGGGCCAGAATAGCCCATAGTGGGGTAGAACCCCTCTCTGAGAGGTAAGACACCCCTGTTTGAAGTCCATTCTCCCATCTGGTAACAGAACTTGGGTCTCCCACATTGCAGGTGAGTGATCTGGGCTAAAAGATAGAAGGTGGGCAGTGACTCCTCTGCCATTTTATGTGTGGAGTGAGGCAGATGCCTAAGTCATTCCCACAAGAAGTGGCTTAGGCAGCATGTTCCAGGTTGTGGATCATTAAGCAGAGATAGATGGCCATCTCTGAGAGGGGGTGGGGCTTAGCACAAACCCTGTCATAGCCTATGGGAATGCCAAGCTTAGGTGCCTCTCTGCCTAGTATCCTAGCTTTGGTGGATCACATTCTGGTGCCAGCTATCTCTCCCCATTCATTGTATAGGAGCCTAACTCAGGCTTTGTGGATGGCAGTGTTGTTCCTATGAATTTCTAGGCACCCATATGATGCTCATTGTTGAAACGCTTAAATTCCTTTGTGGATCCCACCTTAGTCTGATCACATGAGGTGCTGAGTACTTCCTTTAATGGTAGTTGAGGATATTCAGCATTCCACAGAAAGTGCTCTGCACCTCCTACAATTGGGTCTTGATATCTTTGCCTTGCCTTTTTTTTTTTTTTTTTTAAAGAAGGAAGGTCATTCTGCTATTTCTGTAAAGTGCTTTTAGACTTATGGATGGGGAAAAGCATGATATAAGTGTGAATTCGAATTATTTTAAATCTGCTTAATGTTAGTATGTATGTGAAATAAATAAGGATATAATTGCAAAGTACTGTATTAATGCAATGTTAAGGTCGCATAGATCAAACAATCTTCTCAAGAAATCATGAGCAAAGGTTTCAGTGGCAATGCTAACGCATCTGTATTGCACATCTTGTATGATCCGTGATATTCATGTTATGATAAAATGTATAGTTTATCAGAAAAATGGGAATTGACCTAACATTGATTTGAAATCCTTGAATTAAAGGGCCATAGAAATGGACAGTATTATAACCTTTTAAAACATACCTCTTTCATGTGCCACTAGTCAATCTTATGCTGACCTAAATATGTATAAGTGTAGTTAAATGCATATTCAAAGATGTGTAATTACCATCATCTTGTTCATTGCAAGGGATTGAACGTAGAACTAGTAGTTAATGGTTGATTATGCCCTGAAACGTAGGTTTATAGCCCGTGTATTTTTTTTATATTGTTGCAGGGTTTTTTTGTGTGAGAATCTATAGAATTGTCTACTCCTTTCATCCATCTAATATCTTGGCCTATAAAATATTTTGTGGCAGTGAGTTAGTCATTTGCTGGGGTTTCATGTAAATTAGACCCGGGGGAAGACTTTGGTGAATAAATCCAAATCTGATTAAAGGAGCTCCTACTTTTTGATTAGAAATAACCCCATTTCTATGGCTCACCTTTGGATTTGATCACCAAATCCTTCACTCAGCCTTAATGTACACCTTCTTATTGTCACCTGGCTCCATGGAACCAGTCGCCCTATCCCCATGAAAAATGTGCAGGAGAGGTGCCTGGAGGTTGAAAACTGAGATATTCCCCTAGTAGAATTTCTCCAAAATCATTCAATAGGGGAGGGAGAGCAGAGCAGCATTTTCCCCTTCCTCACTTGCCCCCAAACCCATGTGAAATGAACAGAGTTCTGCCCCTTAATGTACAGATCATGGGGCCTGAAGGAGGCAAGGGGAATCTATGCTTAGGCCCCGTGCTTTTGCCCTGGCTTTAGAGCTACCTGATCCCCTTGACTACCAAGTAGCACACCTCCAGTGAATCATGTGACCACTGTCCTAGCCTACCCTCATTGCTGCCCTCCAACTTGGCCTGCATGGGCTGATGTGGAGACTCCCAGGCTCCCAACAGAATTGTACTGATTAGATTTCTTCCCCCTCCAACCTGTCTCCTGGAGTATGGGGTCAACAGTGTCAAGGCAAACTGATATTTCATTAACTTTTCACTGGGTTCCCTGTTGGGGCTTGGTGTGGAAAATATGCTGTCCTCCAGTCTGTCCCCTCCCACCCTGTGAACCCCAAAACTCCACAAAGGACCTCTTCCTCTTCTTGAACAAAGGTTCATGTCTCATTATTTGTTTTTATGCAGGTGAAGTAAATTTCAACGATAAGGAAACAGAGCTGCTGAAGGGTATTGTATCACTCTGACAGTATAAAAATAGTGCTCTGTAGCTATGCAGCTCAGTAGGTGAAACTGGTCCCTCATAATTTTCAGTAGATCATTTTTGTCTGTTTTCTGCTACATCCATTGACCTCCCTTATGAGATGATTGCTAAAGATTCAGATTGCCAGTAAGGTTGGCAGAGTTTTTCTCCCTCTGCACCCCTGGCACACAGTGGCTTGAGAACCTACAAGATATCTATCATGAAATACCTATTCAGTATAGATTGGTAGACTCTGTAGGAAAAGTTCTCTTTTGTGATTGAGCCAGTTTTTTCCTAGCTACTGTACACAGTTGCAGGCTATTTATATACATTGAATACGATTCAGGATTGAGCATGTCAGCAGGGTATTGTATGTTTCAAACTAACAAAAAATGAGTGGAATGCAGCTCCATTGTTTTGCTTTGTCACCACATGAAAGAAAACTGTTTGTTTATTTTTTTTGGTGGTCAGCTTAGTAGTAAAGGCAAACAAAATAGTTTACTTCCACCCATAACAAGCCAATTGTGTGTATCCTTACACAGTGATTATAGGACTGATCCACAGCCCTTTGAAATCAAAGGTACAACTAATGTGCTTGATATTGAGCGGATGCATAACTGCTTTGCTGGATCAGTGACAGAGTGCTGAGTGAGCACCTTGTAGGATTGAGTCCTCAGTCTCTGACAGGCCATCGGGGGAGCAAATTCCAAATGTCAGGGTTTACAGCTAAGAACCCCTCTATTTCCAGCATTGGAAAACAGAGTCCCATGTTATGAGACATCCCAGGACTCGACTGCCATGACTGGACATAACAGAACATATAGGTTTTGTGATGTTACTAAGTTACTGTTTACATAGAGCTAGGTGACAAATAGACAGAGCCAGCCTTTGGACCTCACAAAGCCCACAGGCATAGACCTCAAGCCCTAATTTAGTAGAACTATAAATATCAAGGCTAATCTCATCTTCCATTCTTTTTTTAAAAAGGTTCTATCTTTGTTATTGCAAAGAGAGCCTTGAAAATACCAACTGATTGCTAGGGTTAGCTTGTCACATTGATTTTTTTCCCTAGAGATCATAGTTTATTCAGACTCTCCTACAGCCATCCCATCTGACAGCCCCATGTGAATATTAATTTTTACTCTTTCCCCTATTGTTTCAGTGGGTCTTTCACACAGCAAGCTGGGAAAGAAAAGCAATTGTTTAAAATAAAATCACACTGTGTTTTTACAACAGAAATTTGGTGAATTCAGGGAAAGGTGCCCGGGTGCTACTTTTAGCTCATCTTTTATTTTTAAATTGATCTGATTTCAAGTTGACAGTGTCCCTTTAAATCATAGTATACAAAAAATCAGTGTCAAATTACTTGATTTGCTGAACAGACTATAAGCTCTCATTTTAAATAAAGGTCACTAAACATTACCTCAAACAAGCAACTGAGGTTTCTCAGTTGAGCTGGAGAGGTCATTTTACTGTATTTCCTTGGCAGATGTGTCTGCCCAATTCTTGTCAATCTGGGGGTATGGAGAAGGCAATGTGCTGAGTAGTGTCAGATAAGTATTTTTGAAAATAATTAAAAATAAAGGGGACTCAAGGAGTAGGCAGAAGTGATTGGTGCCAATTTGCCAGCAGTCATTACAGATGGAAAAGGTCTGCTCTGTAGACTACAAAAATGATGGTAGACCAGTAGCTACTATCCCAGCAAAGCCTTCAGATTCCAGATAGTGAAAGATAAGGGCAACTTTTCGTTTCTTTCCTGGCATTGTGTCTTTGAAATTTTAGGCTTATGGATACTTACATTAAATTAATATTTCTAGCTACATCGTTTGGATATTGTGGTTAAATAATTGTCATTTTCTGGGTAATTTCCTACTTCTTATTATTAACCTTGGACATGTTCTGCCTGTGTTTGGGGAAATGTGAACTTGAGGGTTTGCTCATATTCTTGTGGCTTGGCCTAGTTCTCTGTATTGTAGACCAGTCAGGAGCACTGGTTTCCTCTCACAAAGTTTCCCAGTGTGCTATGGTGTCAATATATGCTGAATTTATTTTTTTTAAGGAGCTGGAGAAAGAATGTCAGAAAGTGCATTTAATCACTGTTTTCCAAACCACATTGCCCACCTTTTGTTTGCTTGTGCAGAATAAACTTATAAAATGCCAAATAAAAATATAAGCTTCCAGGAGGGCAGCCCCAATCTCCTTTTTAATAAAAGTTTAACACCACACCTCAGAGCTATCAACATTTTCTGAGGTATAGTTAATTAGTAACTTTTATTATCCTTATTTCTCTAGTATTTCAATACAGTACACTTCAAGTAGTGGCATGTGTACATGTGATTTCTTTGTCTACTTATAGACCTGTTTCTGTCTTAAATACAACTGCATGCTTCCAGCTTTGCCAACATACGGACAATTCTAACGCAGCCAAAGAAAACTGGTAAGACCAACTCTGCCAAAAGCATAGGGAGATGTCCGTATGGTTCTGATCCTGTGCTCTTGTTAGGGTTGTAGGAATTGATCCTATGTAGGAATCCTTTCTTAATGATGATGAGCACTCTGCAGAAAAGGTATCCCGACAAAGAATAAAGATATACCCACAAAGGTAAAATATTGATGAACAGATCTTTGGACCAAATTCATCCCTGCTGTAACTCTATTGACTTCAATTAGCTTTCACCAAGGATGGTTATGGTCCTTTATAGTAAAACGCAGTAAGAGCATTGTTGAAGAACAGCTGTAAAGTAAACTGCTTTAAACATTAGACTAATTGTAGTTCACTTGATTCCATAATGTAACAAAACCCTTTTTCTTTCCTAGGCCACTATCTGTTACATAGAGTCTATGGGTTTGTGTATCATTAAATATTTATTCCTTCCATTATTTTTTTTAAATGCATATAAAAGAATCCGCTTATTTCCTTATATTGTGTCTGGAGCAATTTTTAAGGACCGTTTCGTTCAATGGTTTTTCAAAGGGGTTTTCTTACCATATGGTATTCATTACTTCCTATTAAATTAATTTGAATAAGATAGGTAACAAATATATTAATGTGCTGTAAAGTCTGTCTATGTAGTAGTTTCTTATATGGTCACCATCACTGTAGTATCTGATTCAATGGATACCATCTACTATTTTTTTCCCCTATGGAAAGCATAAGAGACTCAACAACATTGAAAAAACAACACAAAAACAGCATTGTTTTGCCTGATTCTTTGCTCACTTATATCAATGTCACTTCATTGATTCTCCACCATACACTTCGTATAGCCATAAATACCAGTGTTAAATGGGTGTAACATGCTATCAAATCAGAACACTTTACACCCATTTTTCACTTGTTTTGCACCGTGTGCATATGACTATACACAAGTAGCTGGTGAACAGGGAAACATGCTCACAATGCAAGGCACTAGAGAATCGGACCACTGACTTCGGTGGAGTTACTCCTGATTTTCTCAGATGGTGAGAGGAGAATCAGACCCATAGTTTCATAGAAAATCAAATCTGTCCTGGATTTATCAAGGTTGGCAGTTTGCCTACTTGTGGGGACTTTGCACTGACTAACAAGTGTATGACTTTCATAGAAAATTCTCATGCATTGTGTTTTGAATCATTGCTTCAAGTAAAAAACAGTATTCATGTCCTTACCCTCAGCCTATCTCTCCTCATGCAGAACTTCAATAATTTCTTCTAACGAGGTAGATCATTCCTCCAAATTTGGGGCCCAATTCAGTGGAAGCAATCCCATCATAGGCAACGACTCCAGGGCTGGAGCACCCACAGAAAAAAAATTAGTGGGTGCTTAGCACCCACCGGCATCCAGCTTCCCTCCCCCCCCCCAGCACCTCCCACCCATCAGCGGCCCCACCGATCAACTCCTTCCCCTTCCTCTGAGCACCTCCCATCCACCATGGATCAGCTGTTCCGTGGCATGCAGGAGGCACTGCAGGGAGGGAGAAGAGCGGGGATGGGGTGTGCTCGGGGAGGGGGCAGAACTGGATGGGAAGAGGCAGGGCGGAGGCATGGCTGGGGTCTTGGAAGGGGGCGAAGGGGTGGAGTGGGGGCAGAATGGGGGTGGGAAGAGGCAGGGTAGGGGTTAGGGTCTGGGGGGAAGAGGTGGAGGGGGTGCAGAGCCTGAGACTGAGCGTGGGTTGAGTACCCCCAAGGAAAGGAGGAAGCCAGTGCCTGTGAATCCCCTTGACTTCAATGGGTATTAGTTCAGGTCTAAAATCTCTTCAACAGACAAATCATATATTAGGAAATGAATCCAATTGCTATAGAATCATAGAAATGTAGGACTGGAAGGGACCTCAAAAGATAGAGTCCAGTCCCCTGCACTGAGGCAGGACTAAGTATTAACTACGCCATCCCTGACAGGCAGTGACGGAGACTCCACAACCTCCCTAGGTAATTTGTTCCAGTACTTAACTACCCTTGCAGCCAGGGCTATAACTGGATCATGAGGGATTTCTCCTTTTAAAAAAAAAATCATATTTGTTTATTACGCATACATAGTCACCATCTAGGTAGCATGTGCGATCTGTTGTATTTCTAGCTTTTATTGACTCAGAAGCATATTCAGTGGGACAGTGGCTACAAACTGTACTGACTCCATTTTTTTCCATGCAAAAGCTGCTCTTCCAGACCTCAGAACGGAAATTGTTTTAACCAAAATTGTATGATGCTCCAGCAAACCATGTCATCCATAGTAACCAGCCTGTCTTCTCTCCAGAATTTTTGTTCTGTATAATGAAGATAAATGGAAAATGGTCAGGCTTTGTAGACCCAGTACCCCTTACAGTGTCACTACAGGGATTCACTTAAGGCTATGTCTTCACTGACAACAAATAAGGTGTGTTTTTACTGAGGGGTAATTAACACACAGCTATCCCACTGTAAAAACATAGCCAAGACAAGGCACTTTCATTTATTAACGTTACCCCATTATTAAGTTTTAGGACAAGGAATTGACTGACACAGATAATGCTACAGTTCTTAAAGGGCACAGTTTTTAATTAGTTTTAACTCTGGGACTAATTAACAGATTTATTTTAAATTCACTGAAAGCAACTGGATTTCCCCAGCTGGGCATTCCCTGATGTAGGGAAACCCTCAGTTGGTGTTAGGAGAACTCTATTGCACTCCAGCTATTTTCATCAGGTAGCTAGGCCTTTGGAGGCCATAGTCAGCCTGCAATATACAGCTGCTCTATACAAGATTGGCCTACAGCTGCCGCAGAATGAGGAAGCGCTAACCAGCTTGGGTTCAGTCATGGCAGACTGTTACAGACAGCAGATACCAGGTCAAGCTGAGAATCTAGGCCAGTCTGTTTGTATGATCATTATGTATTCACAGGGAGAAATTCAAGCAGATGCATCAAGTAAGTAAGTGCAATTCCCAAAGGAGTCTCTGGGCCAAATTCTACACAGACTTTAATAGTGGTGTAAATATTATAAGTCAGATTCTGCTCCCACTTACACTGGTACAAATAAATGTAATTCAGTGCAACTACTCCAGATTTAAACTGGGGTAACTCGAAGCAGAATCTGGCCTATGTCAATATGATGTTTAGAAAATGGATTCAAGTAGCAAAGTAATACTGCACTGCGCTGACATTAAAAGGGGGGGGGCAATGTGGTACTGCTACACTTACTTCTTTGCTGCTGCTGACAGTGGCGCTGCCTTCAGAGCTGAGCAGCTGGAGAGCGGCAGCTGCTAGCTGGGAGCCCAGCTCTGAAGTCTTGGTATAAATGGCATTGTGTTGCGGTGACATCTACTTATTAGGGGTCTAATTTCAGAATGTCAAATCAGGGTAAGTTTTTGAGCATTTACTTTGCACCATCTCAGATTGCTAGCTTGGTGCAGGTTATCCTTACACGTGACATGTAACCTTTAGACCACCATTTATATTACCACTGAATTTGATGCACCTACATTTTTGGGCCCAGTCCTGCATTTTTTGTTTTCCTAGAAATCCCACAGTGTGGGAATTCAGAATGTGCAAGGGATGAGGGTCAGGCCCTACATAGAAATCAGGGCTGGCTCTACCATTTTTGCCGCCCCAAGCAAAAAAAAAAAAAAAGAAAAAAAGCCGCTTGGACTGTGCCACCCCAAGAATGGACGGAATGCCGCCCCTTAGCATGTGCTGCCCCAGGCACGTGCTTCCTCCGCTGGTGCCTGGAGCCGGCCCTGACAGAAATATTGCATCTTAATATCCGACTACCTGAAAAATACCTCTCAGCTGCTTATACATGAATTTAAATAAACATGCCAACGTTTCAGACAAAAACTATATATAAAATTTTAAAGAGAAAATGGATATTTATTTTGAGTTACATTAGCTTACTACTGCTGTCATCACCAGTTCACGGTGGACTTTTTGATTTTCAGGAACAAAAATATGTTGCTGATGTACAACTGTTTCCTTGCTCAGATGTACAAGGGCAATTGCTTATAAAAATAAAATTAAAAATTGATATTAACATACATGTAGATTTCCTGTCTCTGCCTAATATTAAGCAAAAATTAGATTAATCTGATTATAAAACTTCCTGGGTGACTTCAGCTCTAACAAAAACAAGAGCTCAAAGGAAAGTTGAAACAACTCAGTAAATGCCTGTAAAAATATGTCAGATTCTTGGGCTTGCTGGAAGGGATGGGACTAAAGGATGCTGTGGCAACACTGATATTATGCCAGGGTCTGACAGAGTTTAGCTCCTGTTGTTCAAAAAAGATCATGAGTACCTCTCAGAAAGAAAGGTCAGACTAAATGAGCATGAACACCTCCCTTTCCCCCATTCGCCTTGATAGTTGAATTCTAACGCTAAAGAACGGGGAACATATGCATTTGATTTGGCTCTTAAAACTGAACACAATATTCGGTATGTATTGAATGTTACTAAGTAAACAATAAAGGAATAGAAAATGAGTAACAAAAACTGCACAATAGTCACTGTCAGTATGCAACTTTGAAGAGATTGTATATGCAGCTCCAGGGAGCAAGTAAGTAAAAGTAATATTAGGGTCTTTTCCTTTCTGGAGAGCAACTCAAGCCCAAGGGAAGAAAATTAGAAAGTTTAAATACAGTTTACAGTGCAAGATAATACTGTACTAAAGAACCCATTCTCCTCTCACTTATAATTAGTGCATGTGTTTCTGTATCATTTCCCAGAGTCCTGAAGAAACTGTTATGGTTGGCATAGTTTCAACTGCCATGTGGACAGGGTCTAAATAAAAGAGTTAAGTCTTGCTCACAGCTTGCCTTTAAGTCATTAGACTTTACACATATGAACAAAACATAATGCTGTTTGAAGTTGGAATATCTGAATTCAAAAGGCATTGTTTTCTTGTTAAAGAACTGAAGGGTAAATGAGGGTGAGCATGAAATGAAGTTAATGTATTGTACAAGCACAGAATCCTCAAACTGGGATGTGGTAAGATTTGTCTGTGAAATGGCATATTGGTGATATTACATGTGCATAAATAAGTTGAGGTCCTAGAGCTCCTCAACAAAACTGTTGTAAGAATTTTTTTTAACCTGGGCAAAACAACATATTATTCACAGAAACAGCTGGATCGTTTTAACTGAAACTAACCCAAGAATTTGAGGCAAAAACCCCTTAGCATGGAAAAATTCTGCTCAAATAGTTGAAGTTTGTCAAATTATAAGCAACTGAAAACTGTATTATAATAGAAATTACAAGGCAACCTTAACTACATGTATCACTACTTGTGCTGCCTATAATGTTTGTTACGGTTTGTTTTGTTGCACTTCATAAACAAATCTCTGACACAGATTATCAATCAGGATACAGCTTCAGAACATTTTGGAAGGGGAAGGCAGATTATTTGTGCAAGCTCTTTTTAAAACTTGCATCTTTTCTATTGCCATGAGTTTGAGTTAGAAGCTGGAAGGGGTGGAGGCGGAAAGTTCCTCCCTACTCTCCCACATGGTGCCCTGATTAACCACAATCTCTTGCTCAGACTCCTGTTAGTGGGTACCTGTCAGTTTTTATGGTTATCCACCTTCTAAAATGCAAGTTGTAACAACAAATGACATTTTTTAAAGTCCTGTGTGTGCTGATGGAATTCCCTGAAGGATCCCTCTACATCTGGTTCTTTTCCTAGTTTATATGTATGCTTCAGAATCTGTGTTATATTATACAACTAGGCACCTTGACTTGTACTTTTAGCTTTCATCTGCCAATCGTTATGAACAATTTACAAGGTGTTTTTAAATGGCTCCAGCAGGCAGTGCTCCTATTAACAGAGATACTATTGCTGGTTCTCCGCTACATCTCAGTTGCACATGGACATAGTGGACAGTGGTGGCCAACAGGAGCTGGTTGCTGCTTCCTGATGCCCAGCCACTTGGCCCTAGTGGAAGTTAAAGCAGAAGGAATTCTATTTCTACTACTAGCATGAGAGCTTAGGAGAGCAGGGAATCAGGAATAGCTAAGCTTGACTCCACTGAGCCCCCTTCTGCCTCCAACATGCCCTCAAGCAGGCCCTGGACTTGGACCCTTTTCCTACTTCTTCTGGGAGTGTAAGTGTCAGCTGGCATAGAAAGTTGAAGAGGGAATTCTCTAGGGGGAATCTCCAGCAAATTAAAATCCAGTTCCATGGGGAAATGTGACACTCTGAAAAAGATTTTGTTCTGATTTGGAAGGTTAGAAACTTTGAAATTTCCCACAAATTTAAATTCACTCTTCACTGCTTATGCAGTAAATCTGGCCCAGAAGGTTACATTCACCTCTAGTGTAAATAGGCAAAATGTTTCAATGATTTGGACCATTGATTTTGTTGAAAAACTCTAATGCCTTATAATCTGGATAAAATTATAAATTGAACATTTATATAGCACTTTTCCTCCATAGATTTTCAAGTACTTTACAAAGATGACTAAAACATTATTATTTGTTTCATATATAGGGAAACTGCAGCACAAGGAGTTTAGTTGACTTACCCAATATTATACAGCAAGCCGGTGGCAGAGCAGGCACCAGAACCCATGTCCCCTGATTCCCAGCCCTTCGTCTAACTATTGAACCAGTTTGCCTGGCAAAACTGGTGTTTGTGGTATTAATTTTCTTTGTTATATTAAACAAATAAGATCCACAGAATTAAACACTTACACATATTTTTCTAATCAAGTTATAGAATGTAGATTCTAAAGTTTTTCCCAACCTTTCACATTTTGTGTCGTTAGAGAAAGGATTTTAATAGTGTTGATTCTTCATTATTGTCTCCAAACAGTTCCTCCCCAAATATAAATACATAAGCAAAATATAGTGTAAAGCTAGAAATAGAACTATTTCTATAAGTTAATTTTGGCTATCTGCAGGCAAAGGCATTAGTCCTTGGAAGGCCAGGAGCATGAAATGACAAATGCAAATTTATGCTAAAATAATCAGGCACTAAAATAAACAGTTCTGAAGCATTTTGTTCTCTCAGATAGTAATGGTGGGGTTTGTATAAAACGTGTATTTATTTTTAGCAATCCATCTAGTGATGCATTGTAGTTTAGAATTTATCTGTCACAACATTTTTGGAGATACAATATAAACTAAAACCTCTTTGCTTTAATGATTAAATATAATCCCAGCTCTATGAAATCTCCCTTTTGTATCAAGCATACAATTTGCTTGCATCTAAATTAGTTGGCCAGCAAGAAAGGACAGTGGAATCTTTATAAGCAGCTGACTTCTCTTGAGTCTCATTTTACATTTCTGGTTCCATTACCATTCAAGTGAAAGAAGATACTGTAGGTAAATAGAAGAGGTGAGTAACAGAGACATGAGGGCTGCCAAACATCAGCTACTAGTGAGAGCTCCAAAAATACCTAAACACTCACTGGTATTACAAAGAACACAAGACACTATTCTCTTGGGGCATAGGTAGCACCTTTAGGAATGGCACTACAGCATTGTCTTTTATAGGAGCTTTTCCTGAGCAAAGGCTGTAGGATCAGTCCCAATGTTTCTCAATCTCAGTTGGACAAAGAGAGGCTACTTTTCAAGTACAGAACAGAAATCAATATCCATACAAACAGAGGAGACACATGGGGTGGTCACATGTCCTCCCCTTTAGATTGTGTAAAGTGACCAGATGTCTGGATTTTATAGGAACAGTCCCAATATTCAGGGCTTTTTCATATATAGGTCCATAAAACATACTAACAATATAAATGCATTATTCCTTAAATATTTCCTATATATATCTCTTTCAATGATTATGAATCTTAACAAGTTATGAGATTTCTATAGGTATCTTACATGTTACTCTTTATGCATAGATATTCTGTAAGACATATTTATGAGGTCTGAGGTGGGAGATGTTTGCTAAGAACAGGGGAGACTTTACCAAGGGATTTGTGTGTAACGGGACCAATGCCATATGTTTCCATATAGTAAATCTGCAGCTTCCTTACCCCCTAAAAATCAGATACTTGTTGTTGTTTTTTAATTTATTTTCTGACAGGCAGGACATCTTTCATAGTAAATAGCTCCATTTGTACATTTCCCCAACATCCACTTAGAACAGATGTGACACTATTGCAGAATTCATGACAACTTAGTGGTTGTGATGCTTTAATGGCAGGAGACTAACTTCAGCTCATTTCACAGAGATTTAATAACATAACATAACATCCCTTCTATCACTATGGGAATGTAGCCATTTTTTAAGAGTTGTTTTCAATTCCTCAAGAATGTTCCAGTAATCAGCACTAGATACACAGGAGTGATTCATAAGAGAAAAAGACACATAGTGAGAGTTAAAAATAAGACAAATAATATTACATCATTATGGACAGATTAATATGGGATCCTTAGGATCTGAGCCTGGTGGTCTGAAGATCCCAATGCAACAGTGAGGCAGTAAGACATCAATACCTAAGTTTTAAAATATCCACTTATTTTGGGTGCCTGTTTTGAGATCTCCAAGTTGAGCTCCAGGATACTGGTGAACTGAAACACCCCAAAAGTGTGGGGAATTAAGGCCAAGAAACTTTTTCTCCAATCTTCAGCTGTAGTGGAGCAGTACTTTACCCAGCTGAAGAGGGATACAGGCAGTTTAAAGCCAGCATTGTACTCCTCAGGTCTTTGGGCCACTGAGGTACTGTTCCCATACCTGCTGTGAATTAGAGAAGCCTGAAAGGGATGTTTGGGGATCTGCGGAGTCCTTACCATGCACTTTTCCCCTAGTCACATCCACTTTGCCAGCAGCTGGGCTGAGAACTGGCCTGAGGCTCTGACCCTTTGAAAGAAAGATCAAAGGAATCCACAGGAAGTTAGTGGGGTAGCAGTGTGTAAGGGGGAGATAGTGGAAGTAATTCTAGGCAGTCAGTGGAGCTTCAGAGAAAAATCTTTGCAGGAAGATTATAGGCCAAATTATGGCAGGAACTTCCCCTCCCTCCTCAGTGCACCACTTTCTCCCTGAAAAAATAAACAAACATGGCACTATGTTAGGTTTCTGACTGTAGGGAGAGGTTAGAAGGCAGAGTTCTAATGGATCTATGCCTCCCACTCCACTTAATTCATGCTGATTTGTGATTTCCATTCTTTCACTCTCCAAAGAGTTTAACAATTTGAAGAGAAAGGAAAACTATCAGAATAACTGCTAGTTTATAAACATTGAGACATTTCTCACAGAGGATGATTAAAGAGAGGACTTTTTTTGCTTGGTGTATTGCTGGTAGCTAGGATAGTGTTCTTTGTTCAATCATGAATGACACAGCAATACCCTTATTATTTCTTTGATTGTTCTTTATTTGGGTTGTATAATTTGTATCAAGTGAAACAAATTCATTCTGCTCTGTGTTGTGGTTCCTATCTAATGACTGAACAAATAAACTGATCTTTGTTCTGTAATCTTGCATGAATACTAGACTGCTCCAGGACATGTTCAAACCGGTAGAGGAAACAAATTAATACTAATAGGCAATGCCAGGCACAGCAAGGAACACTTAGCAGCTTGTGATTTCACTTCCAAATTGTACTTAAAAAAAAATCCATCTGAACTCGTTCTTTAAAAAATAAAGGTTTTATTTATTTGATAAGAAACATGGGATCACATTTGAGTTAAAAACACTTTACTCATACATTTTAATGCAGTCCAAATTGATTACACACAAAGAAATACATGGAAATGCAGGAGGGGGGGGGGATATTTTATTTGCATAATACCACCAATATATCAGGTGCTTTTCAAGCAGCTAGGAGGACAAGGTCCTGGGCCTCAGGAGGTTACAATCCAAATAAACAATGTGCAAACACATGAAAAAATATGCAGAAAGAAGTTTGCTTTGTGTAACCGGGTTGTACATCAGTCTACAGTACCTTTTCTCATGAGATTTCCAAAAGGGGAAGGGAAAAGGCTTTTTCTGCCACTTTTGCATTCAAATATTAGGAATATGTCCTAGCTCAGCTGACAAGTATTGTTAGCATTCTCATAAGTTAAAAGCCTGGATTTATCCTACAGCAAGCTCAAGAAAACTGCTGAAGATTTTATCAGCAAGTTTGGGAGCAATCTATTTTTTTTCTTGCTAGAGAATTTACTATTTAAGCCTTCCATGTCTTATGTTTACATTAAGTGCAATTTGATCAGCCTCAATAGGGCTTCTTTGAATGCATTAAGTAATCTTCCTTCCTTTTTCCTCTCCAAAATACTAAGGGTAACTTCACAGTTATCTGCAATATCATTCATGGCTTGGCAGAGAATGAACTCTCCTCAACTCAGACTTCTGAAAGGAATTTGAGAATTCCCACAGGAAAGAATGCGTTCCTAACATCTCTAGAAACCTACCTTTTTGTTTGCATTGGAAAAACAAGCTTTCATCTTCACTCTAATGATTCAGACTTATAGATTGTGCATGAGGAAGATGCAGGATCACTTTGAGTTTAATGAGCAAATTGGTTAGAAATAACTGCTGGAGGCTCTTTTTTGATATTGAATATATCATATTGTACACATGTGTATCTTCCTGTCGTCTGTGGATTTTCTATGTGACTGAACTGTTCTATACTAGTAGGCTGAAACTGCATCCAGTCCTGTGACTGGATCTTTTAAAATATTTTTTTATCGCTACAAAAAGAATAAGTTTAAAACCCACTGTAGAATTTAAGCTAACGTTTATACTGCAGCATAGAGATGCATATGAACCACATCTCATTTATTTATAAGCTTTCCTCCAGCCCTCATCAGCCTGGTGTCTGAATGCCACACATTTGTGTATCTACTCTCAGCAGACCCAGTGAAGTAAAGTAAATGTCACACCTGTTTTACAAAGGGGTTCAATATCACACAGTGAATCCATGAGAGAGCCCAGAACAGAATCTAAATCTCCTTATCCCCAATCTGCTGCCTTAACCACAACACCTTCCTTCTTTATTTCCCAATGTATAGTGTGTGACACTAGAAGGAATTTAAATAGTGAGTAGCACTGAGTGGGGCAGGACACTGGCCACCAAGTAAAACCATGGAGAGATACATGAATACCCCTCCATGCCTATCCCCTGGGATTGTTGCAAGAACTTTCATAGTAGTGGCACAGCAGCCAGCAAACAGAGCTGAGATCAGGGGAGTTTGATTGGAAAGGAGAAGGGAGGCAAGCCCCTGTTCCTTAGTAGCAGAGTGTGTGTTCTCAAGAGTGTCTGCTTGCTTGCTGGGTTGCTTTCAGTTTGCAAAGTGTGGTAAGGAACAGTATGTTGTGAGAAAAGGATCACAGCTGAGCTTTGATTAGGGGACCAGGCTTCCCTAATCAGCAGGCCTATAAAGGCAGCCAACTGGTCAGCCAGCAGCACGCGAGCCAGCAAACAACTGAAAACAGGGGAATTTGGAAAGGAAGCGGGGGGAATGTTGTGTGGGTTTTCTGTTGACAGATGCTTAGGAGGGGAGGCTCTGCTTGTTACAGAGGCAGCAGGGGTAGTGACCCCCAAAATGGACAAAACAATGAAGATGCAAGATGTACATTATTCTGGAGAGGGTACCTGAAAGGTGCTTCATTTGTATGATGTGCTGCCTGATAGATCTGATGAAAGAGAAGATCTCAGGTTTTGAAATGCAGGTAGAAACTATGGTTGAGTTTTGACGGGGATTTAAGCAAATGATGAAGGAAAGCCAGAGGAGGCTGAAGGGAAAACTCAGGACTTGCGGATGCAAGCTGGACTGGACAACTGAGAGGGTAGACTGCTGGGTGAATTAAGTGGCCAGTGGAAATATGTACTTACAAGAAGCAGGTAGAGGAAAAGACCAGCTAGTGCAGGAGACGGGGCCAAGGAATAGGTTTGCTGAGTTGGAAAATGAAGGGGAGAGAGTCACTAACAGAAGATGGGAGAGCAAGGAAGAATAGCTAGCCCTACAAAAAGAGGGGCAGAGACAATGGAGATAACCAGAGTTCAGAGCTACAGGAAGACAGAGGATGACTCTCAGAAGATTGCAAGTGAGAACAGAAGACAAAACTATTTGCATCTAGAAGGGGCAAGACTGGAGAATCACAGCAATACCAGGAATTCAAGAGCAGCAAATAAATAATAACCATTACAAAAGATCCACATTATTGCCTGGGCGCATCTTGAAATGCTCCTTGGGTTTATATAGGGCAGGGAGCCAATCAGGAACTATGGGGCTGCTGTCTGTCAAACCCTTGAGGCAGAACTTCCCATGGTCTGTGTCCACAGCTGGTCATGGAATGTGTAGTGTAAACTGGTTACAGCTGCTGCTGGGTGGCAGCCTGGAGCTCTCAGTTGTCTAGGAGCTCTACTGGCCTGAGTTCTAGACCTGTGGGGCCTTACACTGAGGATAGGGTGGAGATTAAAGATAATCTTGGTATAGACCACCACCTAAACAAATACTTGCTCTCATTTCCTAATAAGAGTAATGAAGAGCCTGGGCACAGTGAACAGGGTGTCTAATGAGAAAGAAGACACATAAAAAGTGAAAATTACAAGATCCAAGATAGAAGCCAAACTCAAACAACTTAATGGGACCAAATCATGAGCTGTGGATTGTCTTAATCTAAGAACATTAAAAGACCTGGCACATTAAATTACAAACCCAATAGCAAGGATGTTTAATGAATCTGTAAACTCAGGGCCATACCCCATGGAGAACTGCAAATATATTACCTATATTTATGAAAATGGGGGGGAGAAAGTGGTATTGGAAACTATAGTTTGACCTGAATTATATGCAAGGTCTTAGAACAAATTTTGAAAGACAGAGAATTTAAGGATATAGAGGTAAACAGTAATTGGGATAAAATACAACATGGTTTTACAAGGGGTAGATCATGCCACACCAACCTGATCCCTTTCTTAGAGAAGATAACTGATGTTCTAGACAAAGGAAATGCAGTAGATTTAATCTACTTGAATTTCAGGAAATCATTTGATACAGTTTCACATGGGAAATTATGAGTTAAATTGGAGAAGATGGGGATTAATATGAAAATCGAAAGGTGGATAAGGAACTGGTTAGAAGGGAGACTACATTGGGTCATAATGAAAGGTGAACTGTCAGGCTGGAGGGAAGTTACTAGAGGAGTTCCTCAGGGATCAGGGTTGGGACCAATTTTATTTAACATTTTCATTAATGACCTTGGCACAAAAAGTGGGAATGTGCTAATAAAATTTGCAAATGACACAAGGTGGGGTGTTATTGCCATTATGGAGGAGGACCAGAATATCATACAAAAAGATTTGGATAACCTTGAAAACTGATCGCCATATTTGGAGTCTGGAAGGAATTTTCTCCCAGGTCAGATTGGCAGAAACCCTGGGGGGTTTTCACCTTCTACTACAGCATGGGGCATGGGGCACTTGCTGATTTGAACTAGAGTAAATAGTGGATTCTCTGTAACTTGAAGTCTTTAAATCAAGATTTGAGGACTTCAGTAACTCAGCCAGAGGTCATGGGCCTATTGCAGGAGTGGGTGGATGAGGGTCTATGGCCTGTGACATGCAGGAGATCAGACTAGATGATCCTGGCCCTAAAGTCTATAAGAACATCTGTTTTGTGGTGGGGGAATGAAAAGGGCAGGGCCTGGCCCTTTTTTTTCTTTTGGAGTTGGGGAGAATGTGTACAGCAGTTTGCATTCAGATCTGTGTTTTGATTCATACTTGCATAAGGATATATGAGGTTTACTATTAGTTTCCTTAAATTAAGGATTTTTTTTTAAAATTTTTATCTTGATGCCATATGAATCAACTATCACCCAAATAAACACTCTGCTTTTCATCTCCATGGTCTTCCCCTTCCCAGTCACACATTCCATCACCCTGCCAGTAGAAGCTGCTTGTGCTAAATCAGTGCATCTTCAAGTGTCCAAGTTCCACCACCTCCTTGGATGACCCTAACTACTTTCTGGACTGCACTTGCCAAGACCAGATCTCTGTCAAATAGCTTTTCTGCTACTGAACCTGCAATGAGGAGTTTGCTGGCAAAAGCAAGTCAGGCTTTTAGTACTTTATGTCTAGACATATTGATTGTGAGAAAAGATAGAATTCCTCTGCCATCATGGGGTGTAAAATGAGAATAACCTAGAGCAGGGGTTCTCATGACAAATTTTTTGGTGGCCTCAGAGTGCTGGTGGCCGCTCTGACAATTTTTCCTAAAACACTTAATTAACTTTAGGAAAAACAAATAAATATGCACATATGCACATCAAAATCATTGTAATTTATTTATTGCTAGCTAGTAAGTCTTCTGGTGCTTACCCTGCCATCCCAGGGCTGAAGCCCGAGCCCCACCACCCCCAGAAAGGTGGGCAACTCACAGGCTGCCTGATCCTCCAAGGTTGTGCCCCAGCTGTCTCCAGAGGAGGGCAGGGCCCAACCCCTGTTGGCAGCCCCAGCCACCAACATCAAGGTGGCACATCCAGGAGCAACAGGGAGGGGAAGGGGAAAGCTGCTTTGTCCCCCAATCACTGTCCAGGAGGTTGTGGCTGCAAGAAAAGCCCCTGGTGGCTGCATTTGAGAAATGCTGACCTAGAGTCAACTTTCATTTATTTTGGAGGAGAATATGGGGAAAATCATATTGGCCACATCTACCTATTCTGGCTTATTCTAAATCCCATATGAATTCCACCTCTTCTACCCCTATGTCCCCAGTGAATGAAATGTGACAAACTAGATGTGATATTACAGAATTTGCTTACTGTACATGATACAGCTGCGATATATAGCTGACTAGTTTAAAGTCTGAGCTATGTTGAATGTGATGACAGAACAAAAGTGCTCAGATGATGGGCATGATATAAGGACCTAAACAGAACTGGCTAGAACAGAGCTTCAGAATAGAGAAAGAGATATTATATTGATTCTAAAGAACATACCTA
This sequence comes from Emys orbicularis, assembly GCF_028017835.1. Taxonomy (NCBI): domain Eukaryota; kingdom Metazoa; phylum Chordata; order Testudines; family Emydidae; genus Emys; species Emys orbicularis. The sequence continues at coordinate 87,826,457 of NC_088687.1, read as the reverse complement.
ATTAAGCTTCTTTTAAAAAAAGTTCTGTCTATACTAACACCTCTGCTATGGCTTGATTCTGTAGCCAGTCAGTAACACTTTGGAGGCAACAGGAGTTCTGCATGAAAAGTGGCTTCAGCATCAGCCTTGTATGATAGGTGGAGATGGTAATGACACCTCTAATTAAGGTTACTTGATACTTTCCATTATAAGATCTTGTTTTCGGCTGGTTACAACTTTGCCAAACTTCAACTGTTTGGGCTGAAACTTTCTGTGCTAGATATCTGCCTGATGCTAACTTTTTTTTTTTTTTTTTTTTTTTTTTTAAAGGGAGAAGGGTGGAGGGGGAAGTTTCAGCAAAAACAGTTTAGCCATTTCCTAGAATGAGATTAGGGAAGAACACATTGCCCATGTTAAACAAAATTCTTACAGCTGTTCAGTTGAAAAGCTCTAGTATCTCTATGCTTTGGAATAGGAACTTGAAAAATACAAGCCAGGGATGTATCTTTTGCTTTTCCTTGAAAAAAACACCCAAATCTGGCCAAATTATAAGATTTTGAAAGTCTCAGTTTAACACATGCTCAGCAGAGACTTTTGCAGCATCAGTTCTCTAATGACTCGGTTTGCCTTGGGCATACTGGGTCAGGGGAAGACTGTGCCTTGGATGGGAAGCCTGGATGTGACTGGGCAAGGACAGTGGGAGTGGAGCGAGGATTCTGGGAAGATCTAGACTGGGACTAGTTAGGAAAGGATCTGCAAGGAGGGGGAGAGCCAGGACTGGAAAAGGAACAGGCTAAAAGGACAAGTGGCAAAAGGGGGCAGTCTTGTTGAGGTGAGGGGGGTCACAAGGGTCTGTTACCTGTAAAGCATGCTATATTTCAGAATCTAGACTGAAAGTCAAGATTCCTAAGTCTCATCATTCCTCTGCTGTCTGCAAGTATCTGTGAAACCCTCTGGAAAAGGGAGTGTTCCATTTCCCCTCTAGTCACTAGTTCACGTAGAAGATTACCTACTGCTACTATGAGTTACTCCATGAGCTCAAGTGGCAGAAGTCTGTGCTGTGGATCTAAAGGTTCCAACCCTGCTGGGTATCATGATGGAAATGCTGGGGGAGGGTTTCAGCTTTTCTTTAAAATTACACATACAAAAACTACATTAAAAGAATGTTAAGTTTGCTAAAGCAAGCACTCAAAAGTTAGGAAGTGCCAGCATTAAAGTTGCCCATATAACCTTAATTTGGCTCCCCTGTGCGTATATATTATGATACAGTCTTTAATTACAGGATCATACATAATATTTTCCACTGGACCCCTGCCCCATTCAGTGTACAGCATGTCCACTCATAGGTGCTGGAACTAAGGGTGCTGGGGGTACAGCATGGTTTGAAATGGTTTCCATCACATACAGAGTTTACAGTTTGGTTCAATGGCTCTCAGCACTCCCACTATACAAATTGCTCCAGCACCATTAATTTTGGGTGCTAAATTTGAAACAACTAGGACCTGATTTTTCAGAGTACTTTGAGTTGTATAGCACTCTGTATGTTCAAAGCACAGCTCCCATTGACTTCAGCTGCAGCTGTGAGTGCTCAAGTCAGGCACCCAGAAAATGAGGAACCCACAATTAGTGGCCATCCGTGAAAAGTTTGGTTTATTAAGTGACTTGCCCACATCACATAGGAACTCTATAGTAAAGGCAAGGATAGAACCCAACTTTCTAGGACAGCACTAAAGTGCCTTAACCACAAGACCATCCTTTCTCTTCCTTCAGGCCTCTGCCTCATTCACTACACATCTTCCAACTTCTGCAACGAATGACACAGGGATCCTACAGACAACACCTTCATTCTACACAACCAGGATTAATTCCCAGAAACGGTCCATTCTGTGCACTAATTGAGGTGCCTGTAACCTTCTTTTAATGTAGTTTTTATGTGTAATATATATTCACATTGCTTTTTAAGACAATATAGTGAATCTATTTTGTAATTTTTCCATTAAATCCTATGTATTGTGCATAGATTTAGATAGAAACGTTTCCAAATGAAAAAAGTCCAAAATAGTGTGGGCCAAGTTGGCAACCCTCCTGTTCTCCATTCCCCAGAAGGTACAAATTGCACCTGTGTACCGGCCTAGTCTCTTGTGTCCTAGGAATGGACAGGTGATGTTCCCACTGCTGTCCTTCCTCAGAGGTTCTGGCATTGTAGGCTGCTTTGAATTCCACTGGGAATTCCAAAGGAGCCTCACCAGCAGAGGATACAACAGCAGTGCACTCCTCCTTCCTGACCAATACCTGGCCCCCATTATGCCCGTCAGTCAAGTGGAAGTTTCCCCTGCTTCTAGAGATCTACTGCTAAGTATTCTACATGGGTGAAAGTTGCCATAAACCCTGGATGAACTTTGTCTGGTCTCTTTAGCAATCCTGTACACATTATTTGTATCTCTAGGCTCAAGGCCAGATTCTATTCTCATTTATACCCATATAACACCACTGATTTTAATGAAGTTACTCCAGATTTATACAGGCATAAATGAGGCAGAGGAGGGAGGGTGAAGGGAGAAATCTGCCCATCTGGCTTAATTTGGATGGATTTGCTAAAAGATTAACTGGATGAATTATATTAACCAGATATTTAAACAACATTGGGTTCAAAGTCTGCTGGTCTGACCTTCATGACAACAGATTTCAGAGAATACCACCACCCATGCCATGTGTACCAAACAATTCCATTGTCTGTCTTTGCTGTATAAGGTCCTTTGTAGTACACACCATTCAGGTTGGAAGTGTGACACCTGGTGGGAAAGAAAGGGAAAACAAAAATAAGACATTCATGTTAATTAAGCAAATCTGTTTTGTCTAAAAGCTTCAGGGATTTGTAGTTATTGCATAAGCCAAAAAAATCGCTATGTTGATGACAGTCTAGTTTGACAGCTGCAGGAATTTGCATTTGTGGGGCTCAATGCCACTAAACAATAAAGGCTAAATTAGCGCACAATTTCAAGGGTTCTTAGCGGCATCAAAACAAAAAGTGCTTTGTTCCTTGACTCCATTCCTTTAACACCATTAGTTCCCTGACATTTCACTTGCTAATCTGCTTCACTAGAGAATGTTTCCAGACTTGTTAAGATCATACCTAGCAACAAGGGTATGTGGCAATGAAAACTTTGTGAAAGGAATGTGGCATTGTTCCTCTGTTTGTTGTTTTGGAGCAATTACTCTAAATCCTGCATTTACTGCCAACACTTGGAGTTTCACATGAAAAAATAAGAATAATCTTCATCAGCTCAGCTATTAAACTACTGATTTCATATTTGTTGGAAAAATATGAAATCTCTCTACAAGTTAAATATAGGCATTCTGGCAATCCTCCAATAGCTGGATCATCTGACTTACCATTTTAATTGGCATCCTTCTCTGGCTCTCTAACACATTGCAACAGTATAAGTTATATTTGTAACGGTCAAAGAAATATTTTGCTATGCTACAGTCCCTCTGCCTCATTAATTTTGTTTCCATGAAGAAGGAGGATGTTGGGATCATTGTGACCATATAGACAATTACACTTTTTTTTTTTTGGCAGGATATTGTAGTGAATCTGTTTAGCTGTCGCTCCAGTACTAGATTATAACAACTGTTGAGTCGGTATTTTGTTGTTATACATTATGATGGATTTTAGAAAGCTGTCTTTAGGTAGAATTCAAAAAAGAAAACAATCCAGAATGAGCCTTAAGGATATAACTATTGGCAAATGTTAGTCTCTCTAGGTATGTTTGCACATGTTTACACTTAACAGTTACAAAGAACTGAAATAGAAGCAATAATAAAAAAAGCCATATGTTAAAATTCTTAGTTAGCTGGTTGTCCATTGCAAACACTTTTTAAAAATTGAATCATGCCATACACCAGCTGAAAGTTTATGACCTGCAGATATAAAAGGTGGCTTTGATTTTCAAAATGATAAATCGGTGACAGAACTGACATGCTCAATATGTCATACACTTTCCTTACTGGGTAGGCATTTGTTTACTTTGCACTACTCACTCAAGCACAAACTTCCTTAGCAAAGGCATAGAGGGTAACATGTGGTGACTAGCTATTGGCCTTCTTTATTGACTCCTTTACTGCATTCCCTTCTTTTGGTGGAAATGGACACAAGTGGATTTTTTTGAAAGCACCATGAGCCAAGAATAACAACTCTTAAATTGGTGCTGGGGAGCAAAAAAGCACAATAGCAAAGCTACACAAATACTGTGTAACGGTCTGTACACAGAAATAACTCGACATGCAGAAGAAACAACTGGCATATGATTTATTGATTACATATGTTAGGTACTCAGCTTATGCAAAATAAAAATTCATAAAGGTGTGCTTTTCTTAAAGTTACACTGCCAAACCTGGCAGGCTCATGTACACACCTTAGAAATAGCCTGTTTCCATACCTATTGTCCTCCTGATTTCTTAATTTTTTTTAAGGCAAAAATTGCATTTCAACAGATTTTAAATAGAAAAACAAATTCCTACTCAGCTGGGAGACCCTATATAAACCAATCCAGAGCACTAGTTCTCCTTGTGATTGTTAATGTGAGCATGACAAATGAGTGCTCTCAGTGCTTTCATTTCACTGTGCCTGCCTGCTTTGTTCTTTTGTGCAGGCAGAATACTGAAATTTGCAAGCATTCTGCTGAGTGTTTCAGTAGTAAGTACTTACTCAACAAAATGGCAGAATCAAGGAAGTGGGGTAACCTCATTAGCAACTTTTATCTTTAACCCAGAACATAGTTGCTACAAGACAGTATTATCACTTTAAGAGAGAGAAAGATCCACAGCTAATAGAAACCTTAACTGCAAGAGCTAGCTATCTGTGGTATTTATATGATATGAATCATAATAGTACATTAGATACAAAGAGCTGTCAAATCCTGTCATGCTGCTATTTCCACAAAGGTATAATGCTTTTGCCTGAGCTATCAGACATAATAAGAGATTTGTTTTGAGGAAAATGGACTCAGTTGACTAATAGTCATTGGTGATTCATCATACATGAAAGCTGTGATATGTTACCACAACCCTATGTAATTTTAGGGCTGGAGGTTCATTTAATTGGGAACAGGATCACAACTGATTTTTTTCTATATCTGTAATTGTAGCTTTAAGTAGAACTGAAACTCAGTCCACATGTGGTTTTCCTATGATATATCCCAATTCCTTGCAATATCCATTATGTTGATTCTCCATCCCTTGCATATGCTAAAAGATAAAATTAATTTTGAAACAAACCTATGAGGTGGTTACAGGTAATGAGATCGGCCTAACTTATCGTAGTCCTCTCAAAGAAAGTGGTATTGAATTTTGGGAAGTGAGGGGTTACAAAGGGTGACACAGAGAGAGACACACACTGGAGCTGATCCTGCCTGGCAATTCTTGCCAAGTGAACTGAGATTGCATTGTGATAATATGCTTCTTTGAACTGCCTTTTATAGCTATATATTGCATAGCTTCACCTTGTAGCTATATTTATCTTATTATTCAAGTGAACCTATATAGATAGTTGCCCATATATTCAAGGCCAAGGTTATTTATCATTTATGTTCAATCTTCTGTGTCACCTTGCATATACAAGTATAAGAAATGTTACATTTTAAAAACTTTGACTTCATCATATTTAAGGAAGTTTCCTTCTCAGAATAATCTCTCTGATAACAACCCCTAATTAAGGGGGGTGTATTTCCATCTTGATGAATGGACAATGAGCTTGAGACCCTGTGAAGTGAGGTGAAAAATGGTTCCCCTAACATTAGACATCTATTAACTCAACCACTAGCACTAACTTGTCATATAGCCTGCACAAATGTCACATCTGGTCTAGTTAAATACTGGGGAAATGCAAGAATGGGAAGCAGTGGTAATGTGTGTTCAAGATGACCTGCTTGAATGAAAGTCAGAGACCTTAAAGAGAATCTGTACATTGGAGATAGAATAAATACAGTTAGATGGACAGCAAGGTGAGAAGTTGGAATGCAGATCCCAGCACATAGTAAATCCCTTCTCTCAGTCCAATGCAAGTTGGAGATGGTGTGATACAGGGTATCAGTCCAGCAGTTCGTTCAAGGGTCAGACTCAGCCATGTGGGCAAGTGCTGAGGTGTCTGTGATAGGGGTCAATGACAGATTTCCTAATTACAATTAATGATACCAATCCTACCTAATATCATATGTTCCTACCTCATATGTAATCAGGAGATATCATAATCACTAGTATTGGTATTCTCATTAAATACCTGACCTGTTAAACCACCAGCCAGCTGTGTCCTCCTCAGCACAATTCCCTTCATAGTTGTCATTGTCTCTGTCTTGTGTACTAAATTTCATTCCTCGGTGATCAGCCCACCATTTCACTTCAGGGTGAAACCCCCCAGTAAGGGAGTCACCAGCTGTGCCAGAGTATTCGCCACAGCTCAGCTGGTATGAGCTCTAATGAAAAATGGGGAGAGAAAAATTAGACTAATCTCTGGGTGTTATTAACAAATATGGGTATTAACTAGGAAATATACATTCCATTCACTGTTATTTAATATAAACTCAGAAATGGCATGTCATTTAGCTCTTGCCATTTAAACACAGTATAAAAGGCAACTGGGAGGATGCTCAGTAAGACAAACGAATTTTCAAAAACTTTAAATAGCTGTCTATAAAATAGGCTTTTAGGGTTCAATTCTGCAAGGTTCCGTGTGGCTTCTATAAGCCGTTGAATGCTTTTAACTCCCACTGCCTCCAAAACAATGGGATTTTACATTAGTGATCGTTTAGGATACGCAGCACCTACCAGGAGGCATAATTGGGCCATTTGGCCCCAATTCAGCAAGGTACTTAAGTATTGCCTAAATTTAACCATGTATAGTCCTAGTGAATTTACTGCAACAGGACTACTCATATGCTTAAAATTAGCCACATATTTAAGTACCTTGCTGAATTAAGGCCTTTGTTAACAAAGAGTATTCTCTGTGATTTACCCTTTAACAGAGCTAATTTTGCTTAATAAAAACTTCATCTTATGTTGAACATTTTCATGTCAAAAAATCTTTATAACCAACATCATTGATAACATCAGCAAAAGTCATGAAAACAGTCTGTTATTAAAAGGTTGCTGAAGAACCAGAAAACTAATTTAAAATCTTTAAAGACAGGCACCAAGTATGATTGTGTGAAATCAATTTAAGAATTTAAACCAATGTGTTATTACATTATCAAAAATTCTAAGGTCTTGGTGAGAAAGGAAATGTGTTAATAAGAGATATTAGAAAACCATATATGTATATGAAAGTTGTGGAATCTATAATTATATGGCCTGCCATAATATTTTTTCTGTTGCCTACAGAATCCAAGCTTTCATTTAAAAAATGAATTTACTGATTAATGAAGTTATTCAGTATTTTATTACCTCTTCATCAGCAACTCTGAAGCTTTTATATTGTGCAAATCGACGTACTCCTTCGAAATCAGAGAGATCGATTCTTAGGGTATAGTTTCCTTAGCAAAACAACAACAAATATTTATTCATGTTAATTCAACCTCTCTCAGCATTCCTCAGAATAAAGCCGTTGTGTTATACAATAAGACTAAAATCCTATTTGTTTCTTCTTTTGCTCCCACAAGCCTTTTTATTTTCACATTTGCATTTACATATTTTAAAAGTTATGGGACAAATTCATATGAATAAAGATCACTGCAATTTCTATAAGAAACTAATATTATTCTGGCACCATCTTCTTTAAATTATGCTCCTAAAATTGTTTTAAAATAAGGAATAGCAAGAAATGCTTAAGTGTTGAGGAAGAAAGAAGATTAAAAGGTGTGGAATATACTTCAAGAATACAGATTATAATAGTCACTAAGGCCTAGAGATGACATGTGCCTGCCAGTAGTGAGCCGGGGAGGGGAACAGAGTGAGGGCAGCCAGCTTCAGCAGTCTTACTGAGCATGCGCAGTCCATGTGAGCATGCTCAGTACAAGCCAAGCAGCAAATCTGGTGGGGCACGTCACCCCGCATGCCGCCCCCCCCACCCCATGCGTTGCCTCTGCTAAAGCTACATTTTCTAGTGAAGGTCTATAAAGGTGAGCGTATCACAGATTACAATGCTTGGAGTCAAACTTTAGACATTTTACATTAATTTTTACTAGTATTTCTCCCTTCACAAAACATACGGGGCTGATCTGTATCAGAAATTGATGGAGTTACAGTGGTACAAGTTTTCCAATATAAGCCAGCAAACCCTCACATTGGTAGGATTTGTGAGTTGCTGATGAAAGTAGGAAAGGGGATCCAGCCATAATCCTGGATTTGCCCTTCCTCAAAGTTTGGGGAAATTTGCATTCAAATCCAAAATTTGAGGCTTAGAGTCCTCTGTTTAATTTACTAATCTACAATCAGAGCCAAATCCTCAGATGGTGTAAACTGACATCGCTCCAATGACTTCAATGGAGCTGTGCCAAATTTAAACCAATTGAAGATATGGCCCTAAATGCATAGAATAAATTCTTCTTTCACTTACACCCATTCAACCCCATTGAGCTGGACTTCTTATCTAAGGACAGAGTATATTCAAAGGTTGATTGAGCAATGAGGGGCATGGTGCCAATGTGAACTGTCATCAGAGTAATTTAGGAAGTCTGCCTTTTGAAGGTTTTGGGAGGAGGAATGAGTAGACTAAATTGAAGCATAAGATCTAACAAGCAGTAATTTAGGCCTGGTCTACACTAGGAAATTAGGTCAGTATAACTCACACCCCTGAGTGATGCAGTTAAACCAACCTTACCCCCATTGTAGCTACTGCCTCCCAGGGAGGTGGATTACCTATGCTGATGGGAGAACCCCTCCTGTTGGTGTAGGTGGCATCTTCACTGAAGTGTTACAGTGGCGCAGCTGCACCAGTGCAATGTTTTAAGTGTAGACAAGCCTTTAGAGGAGGTTATGTTAGGACAATAGGAGATTAACTGCCTTCAGTTATTAGAAATATGGAGACACTGTTAGCATTCCCAGAAGTAGGAGAAATAAGAAAACACCCAGACCTGCACTGTCAGTCAGATTCTGTCACATATGTGGCCACTACATGTCCTGACTAAATGGAACTGATGCAGTTCACTGACTGGGTCAGGACTGTCAGTTAAACTGATTCAGTTCTGCTTGGGGAAGGAAGGATCTGAGAACCACTTGAGGGCTTGGGGGACGGTGGCCTTATGAACTGCGGAGCATTGCTCTGTTGAGGCTCTCTGCACACCATTGACACATTGGCCCAATGAGAGTTTGAATCCTTTATTAGGAACTGAGATCCAGATTCTGATCTAATTTACACTTCTGTAAATTCTAAACGACCCCATTCAAACTAGTGGTGTGACTCAGGATTTACACTAGTGCAAATTGCATCAGAACCTGGTCCTGAAAGAGCAAAGCAGAAACAGATGGTAAATTTTCCTGTATTGCAAAGGCCACTAAGGAAGAAAAATATTTCTGTACAAGTCTTACCTTGATCGGTGAGATAGTGAAGATTTTTATTTCCAAGCCAGTATTCACCATTTCTCAAAACAAAATTTCCAAAACCTTGTTCATAGTCATCCCAGACTCTGAAAATAAAATTGAAACTAATGATTTGGGATAATCAAAGAGAATAAAAAGTTTGCTAGGAACTACACAATTTTTTTAACGTCACTGTCTTATATGATATCAAGTCACTAATAAATGACTATTTGGGGCATGATTCTGACCTCACTTACCCTGGTTTTAAACTAGTGTATTGACTTAACTGGAGTTACTTCTGATTTACACACATGGAGGTGGGAGGTCCTTAGTTTCTTATGCTGGCAGCTGAAACCCAAACTAGAGCTGGGTCTCCAGAAACACAGCCACAATAGCTTTTAAGGTCAGAAAGTATCATTATGACCATTTTGTCTGACTTCCTGCATAACATGCTTATCTAAATTCCAGTAATCATCCCCCAAAATTGTACAACGAAGAGACACTTCCTGGGTGACCACAGCATGAAAGTCTATGTGTAGGTGTGTCGCACACAGCATTTCATCAGAAATAACATAACTTCTGTGATTTGATTGAGTAGCTTATGAAACTTCCACAGATCTAGCTGCTATTGTTTTGTAAGCTGTAGCATCACCCTGCTTTTCCCACCGTTGAGCTAGGGGCACATCTCTTGATTGGCCCTGCCACTTTTGAGTCTCTCTCTGGTCCCTACATTACTGTAGTGAATGGAGTACTAGAAATACTAGATAGACAAAATGGGTTGTTTCTTTGCCTTGCAATGGACCCCAAATCCAATGAGCCCTGACTACAAGTGCTGGGTTCAGGATGGATCAGGTGGAGAACAACCTGACACTCAGGCTCGAGTTGAGTCAGGCAGTCTCTGAGCACCAGCTGCATCGGAGGTTGGTACAGCAGTGGCTGCCTGCCCCACTCCTGCTGGCTACTGCCGCCTCACTGTGCTGTGCTGACAAGTTGCCGTGCCTCTTTTTCCACAGCATGCACAGCTCCGGGAGGCAGCAGTGGCCAGCAGGCAGGGCATGCAGCCAGACCCTACAGGAAGGAGCCGTTCGGAAATAGATCTGGGGCACGGAGAATGGGGAGCGGGAAGGCCCACCAGCCTGACTTCCAAGGCTGAGGTGGTGGCACTAACACAGGTCTTGGGAGAGTGGCCCTGGAGAGGGGGAAACTGGCCACCCTTCAGGTGTGCAGTGCTGGCTGGGGCAGGGAGCAGCTGATGGGCTGTGGTGGGAGAGTGGGGCTGGGGTAATTAACTTCAATGGCTCTCTGGAGAAACAAAGTAAAGAAAATGCATTCTGGGCCAGAGGTTTGACCCTTGCAACCTGCCAAAACCCAAATACTAGTGTCAGGTATGAAACAACCCCACATGCTTGGGCTGGGTTCAGATTGGCTGTGGTCAAGTCAGGGTTGGGTTGGGCTTTAAAATTAGGCTTGAGCAGATCTTTATTTTTCCATCTCTAGAGTGACCCTAAGAGCCCCCTTTATGCCAACAGGCAAAGGCCACACCCAACACGCTGTTGTCAGAATATTTAGCCAAAGAGTGTCTTGTGAGGTATTATGTAAGAACTGGTGGTACAGTGGTCCCTAATATTACTGTGTGATGTATGTGCAGTCGGTGTGTAAAGACTTGTGTATATGTGCTGGAAATATATTCCTAAAATATGTTCAAACCAAGCAACCTGAGTAGAGCAGATAAACAGGTTTGAAATAGACAAAGGAATGTTGTTTCACCTGTTTACCTTTGTCTCCAATGTAAATTGAGCAAGGAGAGGCCAGAGACAATGGAAGTACATTTACAGGTAAAGTAAATGAAGTGATTAAGCCAACTGAAAAAGAAAATTGACCAGACGATGAGGAAGACAGCATGGTGTTTACACACCAGGAGAGGAGAGGAACTTTGTCTGTGTTTGCTTTTCAAAGGTTTCCTGGACTATAAAAAGAAGGGGCGAGAACCCCTTAGTTATTCATCACTTATGGAACAAAAGGGATATTACCCTCTGATTCTGCAAGTTTTATCCCCTGGCCTGAAGGGCTAAATATTTTGGTAACCTGATGTAAGTGAGAACTGCTTAGGCAAAGATTGTAACTTGCTAAAATTAAAAGATTTAGTGACTGAAATGCATGTTTTGTTTGTAACCATACCTGTCTTTTTCTCTTGCTTAGTATCACTTAAATCTCTGTACTTTATTAATAAAAAAACAACAACTTATTCTTAGTTTTACTATAACCCATTTCATTGCTGCTATATTTAAGTGAAGAGTGAGTCCTCAGGTAACCTAACAGGCTGTTGTGCACACTGTCTCTTGGAGGCAGCAAACTTACTTAACTTCTGTAAGAGGGACTGGACACTGCAGAAAGACATCTCTGGGGAACTCAGGAGCTAGGTTTTACTGATTATTACCTGCAAGGAAGGTTTAGAATGGCAGAGTCTCAAGGAATTTGCTGCCAAGGCAGAGACACTGGTGTGTCAGGGAGCTGACATACAGTTTAGCAGTAGCAAAGCTCTCACTTGCTGAGGCAGAGGAGTAACACAGTGATTTATGGTTCTGAGTGTCCTGAAGAGAGTGTCCCACTCCTTCTGTGGTCTTGTATAAATCACTTACTGTAATCTCGTTGGGGTTAATACTGATCTCAGTTACATCACTGTAAAGGCACAGTAATTCAATTTCAGTCAATCAATTAACCAAAACCTTATTTCCCCCCATCTGAAAAATAAAAATAGTATTGCTCACTTTTCGCCTACTTGCAGATGCTCAGCCTCTCTCAGGATCAACCCCCCGCCCCCACAAGGGTATTGTGAGGACTAGTTATGTTAATACATAAAATGTGCTGAGTAGTTTTTAGATTAAAAGTACAACAATTCCAGAAGAACACTTTTCCTACTGGTATTTAGTGCATTTAAAAAGGGAAAATAAATTAGTGAAATAGAGCAAAGACACAAAATTACTGTAGATATCAACTGACAATAAAACCAAATATATTGCTAGCTTATGTCATATGAAATGGCAATATATGACTGTGAAAATGTGCTAATAATTAACTTGCCTCAAGATTCACTTGTGTTTCTGTATGTTAAAGTATTGTTTACTGGTGACTGTAGAGATATCTAGCAGTGAGGTTTAAGAGTTTGTAAAAGAGGCTAGCCAAGCATGCCCTATGATATACATAATGGATAATACAAGGTGTACTCACTACAATTAAAAGAAGTAAGCAAAGTGTCAGACATTTAAAGATCTTCATTTACTACAGTGTGTTATTACAGACTAGGTCATGAGACTGCAAAGATTATCAGGAACATATGGGTAACAGGGTAGTGCATGTAACATCATTAAAGTTAACTGAGTATGAATTATGTAACAATATTAAAACCATATTGGACTCAGTATGGTCTGGCAGACTGAACACAGGGCTGGGAATCAGGACTTTGAGCTGCTGAATTCTAAACTTCCCTTTCCCAGATTGACTTACTGTGTCTCTAACCTTTTTGTACCTCAGTTTTCCCCATTTATAAAATCAGGATAGTAATATTTACTAAAACTAGTTAAAATTTTTGTCCAAAAAAAAAAATTGCCAGAAAATTGGGTTTTCAACAAAATAATTTCTCCCCAAGTAGTACCTGCTTTACATAGAAAGTTTAAACTTTTTCATAGACCCTTCATGCCTGAAAACCTATTTATAAAATAAAACAAACCACAACAAAACCCACAGTGGCGGCAGGTTTATAATTTTTGGTGGTGCCAAACTCCCCCACAGGTCCAAGTCCCACATCCCCCACCTGCCTTGTAAGCTGATATCTATATTTTTAAAATAATGTAAAAATGGACTGGAAACAATACATGTTTAACAGTTTCCCTGTATTACACAATATCACTATTGTAAGAAAAATTTATTTAACTAAGAATATCAACTTTATTAATACTCTTTTGAATACGGATACAACCAAGCACTCTTGGATCAATAACCCTCAAAGGCAAAAAGCTCTGTCTGTCTAATTCACTATTGTACTCCAACCACGTACATCTTGATAGATTTGATTGATGGAAGCTCCTTTTCTTATCTTTTAGATTTGCCGCATCTTTCTTTTGTATAACTTCAGCTTGCAAGCTGGGTGTCGAACTCAGGCATCACTTTGTTCTTTTTCTCTGGGTAACTTTATTAAGAATTTATCCATTGTTGATTATTATTACACAAAATTAATAGGGTGCGGCTGAGGGGTTTGGAGTGTGGGAGGAGGCTCAGGGTAGGGCAGAGGGTTGCCGTGTGGGGGTGAGGGCTGTGGTGTGGGGCTGAGGATGAGGGGTTCATGGTGCAGGAGGGGGCTCAGGGCTGGGGCAGAGGGTTGGGATGTGGGGGGATGAGGGCTTTGGCTAGGGATGAGGGCTCTGGAGTGGGGCTAGGGATGAGAGGTTTGGGGTGTGGGGGGGCTCGGGCAGAGGGTTGGGGTATGGGGATGAGGGGTTCATGGTGCAGGAGGGGGCTCAAGGCTGGGGTGCAGGCTCTGGGGTGAGGGCTCTGGCTGGGGGTTTGGGCTCTGGGGTGGGGCTGGAGATGAGGGGTAAGACATTCCTTTCCTCTCCCAGGCTGGAGAGCAGGCAGAACTGGCTTATTGACATGGCTGTGCAGAGCATTACTACTGGGGATGTACACCAATTTAACTGGATTTGTTGTTTTAACTGTTACACAACTATTTCAGCCTAGTAACCAAGATGAAAGGAATCTAAAAGGGTAAAGCTTCATTAATGTGCACAGGGAGGTAAAAGCAAAACTCTATTGTTGGGGACATGGCCAGCCTGAAAGCCTAATATTGTAAACAAGTATTTCTTTACCTATTTATGATTTTCTCACAGTCTGTGCATCTCTTATCTTGGACAATGAAAATCAATTAAGGTGCTTCCAAGTTCTCAGTGCTGTAACGTTTGGGTTGCGAACACTTGATGGAAATTTGTCCTTGCTGTAAAACCAGTGTTTTCAATGGAATTTAAAAGAATAACGGGGCAACATTTTTCTGTGGGTCTTAAGGGTTTGTTTTTATAAAACTAATTTTTTAGATAAAGTGGAGTTGTCACCTTACTAAGGGCTTGTTCACACTGGGGTTTCACATGGAGATAAACTGTGCCAGCACAAGTCATGGTTAACTGGGCATGGATTGTTTACACTAGGGGCTTGCACAAATGCAGCTTTGTTGGTGTAAAATAACCAAGTGCAGACAAGGCCTACAAATCAGACAGTCTAGCACCCACAGCAATGCACCCCTAAGAATCACTTATAAAGAACAAAGGAAAGAAATGCCAACTCCTAAGCAAAGAATGGGGCTGGGGATGAGGGGTTCACAGTGCAGGAGTGGGCTCAGGGCTGGGGCAGAGGGTTGGGGTGCAGGGGGGTGTGGGCGCTGGCTGGGGGTGCGGGATATGGGGTGGGGCTGGGGATGAGGGGCTCGGGCAGAGGGTTGGGGTCGGAGGGGTGAGGGCTCTGGCTGGGGATGCGGGCTCTGGGGTAGGGCTGGGCCAGGTATGAGGAGTTCAAACTTTGGGGTGCAGCAAGCAGGCTGCCCTGGGGCTAGGGCCAGAGAGGAGGACTCCCCCCAGCCCTCTCCCCACCAGCAGCAGCGAGCTCTGGGGGAGGAGCCTCCCTCTCCTCCCCCTCCCTCCTGGCACGACACTCACCCAAGCCCCAGTCTGCTGCTCAGGATGTCCAGACAGGATAAGCCCCCTCAGAGTCGCCTTCCGGGGGAGGGGGGGAGAGGCCTGCCATGCTGCTGCGCCTCCTCCCTTCCTCCGCAAGCACAGCAATCAGCCTACCACTGGCACTGCTCCCTTAGCCGGCAGTGGCCAGCGAGGGAGTGCAGCGCGGAGCTGCAGGGGGCAGCCACCCCCCTCTGCCCAGGGGCAGGTGAGGCAGGGACACTCCAGGGAGGTAGGCAGGGGTGGCAGGTGGGGCCGGGGGAGAGACCCAGCCCCAAACATTGGTGGAGCCAGGCCCCCATGGCCCTGAATTTTGCTGGAGCACGGGCACCATGGGCCCATACAACTCGCCAACCCTGAAAACCCATGCACACACAAAAATGCCTGAAAACCAATGAGATTTTGTTTTTCAGCCAAAAATTGAAATATTTCAGCCAAGTACATAAATATTTTGTTTCAGATATGCCACCATGGTGACTCATGAGAGTTGTAGTTCAGTTGCCTCGTGTTCCCATTCTCCTCTATATGTTGGGCTCCCCAGCCAGACTCCACCTCCCATGATGCACCACAGCCAGGGATTCCCTAATTCCTGTGGTACATCATGGGAGATGTAGCGCAACCCAGGAGCTTGGCCTATAGAGGAGAACAGAAGCATGAGGAACCTGAATTACCACTCCTATGGGGCACTGAAACGTAATTTCTGAATCAAACTACACCTCTACCCCGATATAATGCTGTCCTTGGGAGCCAATAAATCTTACCACGTTATAGGTGAAACCACGTTGTATCGAACTTGCTTTGATCCGCCGGAGTGCGCAGCCCCACCCCCCGGAGCACGGCTTTACTGCATTATATCTGAATTCGTGTTATATCGGGTAGCGTTATATCGGGGTAGAGGTTTATTTTGGTTTTCAATTTTTTGCTGAAAAGACCAGGTTTTCCACAGAACACTCTCTCCTCCCCCATTTTCCAACTATTTTTAATATATACTTACCTGCCTCACAGAGTTGTTTTAAAGGATTCCCTAGTTTAGTATTTGCATAGAACTCTAAACATGTCAAATACTATGGCAGTGCTTATTAATGACATGAAAATGAACTTAGTTACACACAGTGGGACAGTGGTGCTATGAACATCTGAATTACCACAAATACTGCTGTAAAAGAAAATACCCCAGTGCAGCAAATGACCATTTTTGCTGTGGCCTACTATGGTTAGAATTTAATGTGTCTGTAGTGTTAACTACAAATAATTAGGCCAGTGTTCCTGATAATCAGTGGGTGTTCTAATTAGAGAGGATATAGCCAGAATTCATTTGGACAGGATAAATGGGGAAAGGAACAGCAGCTCATAAATCCAATTTAGGTATATTGTCCCCTTTCCTAGGTACAGCATCCAGGTACTTACATACCCCCACATCATCACAGTATCAGAGCACCTCAAACATTATTGATTTTATCCTTGCAACACTGTGAGGTAGTTACTATTATCCCTGTTTTACAAATGAGGAACAAAAAAATTAAGACCCTAATTCAACAAGATACTTAAATATGTGCCTGTTTAAAGCACAGGTGTAGTCTCAAGGGCTTCAGTGGATTGTTGTTAAAAGATGCTTAAATGTTGGGTTCATTCTTAACTACTTTAAATTGGGCCTAAATAACTTACCCAGGGCCACACAGAGTCTGAGGCAAAGTCAGGAGTTGAACCAAGAACTTTGGCATTCCAGTCTGGTGACTTACATACAAAACCATCATCCTTCTCTTTTCACCGCTGATAGTCCCTTACAGGGATAGCTTTAGAGTTAATGGTTAACTTGGTCCCCCCTGGCCTTGGATGCCTGCGATTTGTTTGTAACTATAACTGCTGGCTCCAACACCTACCTATCAAATTTCTGGCTGCCATCAGAACGTCTCTGAAAAACAGTCCAGCCTCCCCCTTCTGACATGTCACAGTAGGCGAGGAACGCACTTGGGCTCTGGAGAGGTTTCATCTTGTAAAATCCACTGCGTTTATGTCCATCGTTGTAGATCTCTGCACAATCTGCTTTCAAAATATCAGTTGAAAACAGATTTTTTCAGTCCTGTACTTATTAGTAAAAACAAGCTTCCCAAAGAGGGACCTTTATCAACATAATCAATGTATGGCAAAAATATAAAACTTGCATATTATCTTTGTGTTTTTATCATTTTCATCAATTACCATAATTACATGTTTGTACAGCCTCCCCAAATATAAAAACACCCACTAACTTCAGTGGGATTTCCATGTACTGGGGGGGCTACAGAATTTTGCTCATTGTAGAATAGCCACAAACAGCAGGACGGAATCATCACTGTTAGGAGAAAAATAACAAACATTGAACCTGGTACACTATTGCACCTTTTACAAAATAAGTCCAAACTCACTTACTCCAGTGTGTAAAATGTTCCCATGTGATTTTATACTATTTTGCTCTTACTTTGCATTGGTATAAGTGACTGACTAAAGTTCAGGGCAACGGGAGAATCGGGCCCAATGAATGCACAATAATTATATAATTCTATAATCTTTTTTTTCCTCGTAGGAATTAATTTTTATATGAAAGAGTTCTTTGTTTATATCTAATCTACCATCAAGCTGTCAGTTACACAGGAAAGACGTATAATTTTCAACTCTTTCTGTTTTTCCTGGCAAAGGTAGAGGTGATTAACTGTAAGATTTACCTCTCAGAACTTTATCAACACGTTGGCTGGGATTCAGCCAACATTTTGTTTTTTTAATTGCATTTGCTGGCCAGTTTAGAACATTCTGAACTATTTTCTTTCTCCCTTGTGAAAGCCCCAGTGCATTTTAGACCAGAAAATAAACAGTTTATACTGAAAACAAATTACTGTGCTAGGGTTTGAACAGACTATAGTAGAAAAAAGTAATGTAAATAAGATCTAAGCCAGTCGATGGGAGGAATGTAAAGAATGTTTCACTAGTTTAGAGTATAGCCTCAAATTTTCAAACACTCATGATTTTCTCAGCCGAGTCCCAAGTCTGCAAAGTACTTAAGAATGTGCTTAATTTTAAGCACATGCTTAAGTGTTTGGCTGAACTGGCACCTAGCTCCCTTAATTTACATTACTTTTTAGTAAAAGGAAAATCCTGCCTCCTCTTCTACGCAGGTGGAAGAGCAGGATTTGACGACCTAACACCAGTTGCATCCACTGTGCATGATGGCGCTCAGCTCCTTGAAGATGCCTGTGCATGACTATAGAGCTGGATTGGGTTTGGGCCCTGTGGGGCAAGGACCTTACCGCCTCATTTTTCTGTGAAATGCCCTGTGAACTGTGGATGCTATACAAATACATAACCACCCCCACCAACAATGATATTACTCTTAATAAATACAGCAATCCAGTGACCTTTACTCCTGTATAAAGGGGCCAATAGTATTGCAGGAAGGGAGATTCTCCCCCAAATACTGTGGGGTGAAATCTTGGTTTTAGGGGTTGGCACAGGGAGGAGGACATGCCTTTATTATAAGAAGGCATGTCATGCTGTAGGATGGAATATACATAATATACACTGGAAATTCGGCTATCCAAGCATCCAAACCTTCCTGTCTAAGAAACTGCTTGTGTCTGTATTGACTCTTCCCCTGATATGGGGAAACTGTAGCTGAACAGTGGAGACAGCAGCATGCAGAGAGGAGAGCATATTGGGCACACTGGACTAAATTCACTCTTGGTATGATTCCATTGACGTCAATGGATCTACATTATGGATAGATTTGGCCCTTTAGGACTCAGGTAGTAGGGTGACCAGATGTCCCAATTTTATAGGGATAGTCCCGATTTTGGGGTCTTTTTCTTATATAGGATCCTATTACCCCTCAGCCCCTGTCCTGATTTTTCACACTTGCTGTCTGGTCACCCTATCAGGTAGTGACAGAAGGAAGAGAAGATTTTATTTAGAATTGCAACAAACCTGCTGTACTCTTACAACACAAATGTCTTTAAAACTATTAAAGTAGCTTCATCTTTTATAGAAACAGAAGATATTCAATATGAATCTGTGATTAAGCTTTTCTCTTTCTGAACCCTTGACTGCTAGTATGGTGCCTTGGACTAGAACAAGTGGCTGACAATTTATAACATTTTAAGATATCTTCTCATGGGTGTGTTATCCACCTTAAAATGCCCTTCAGCTGTAACAATATTTTTCAGGCCCTAAAAGAGTCTCACTGTCCTGTAAGCATTATAGATGTTAGATCAAAACCAGAGCTTCACACCCAGCATGGGTTGCTTCCACTGGCAGAATGGTTTTAATAATGAATGTGATGCATTGTTGACAGGACAAATGGGGAAAGGGAGGGATATGTTTGGGACTTTTTCTTTATAGTACCAGAGACGACAAAAACCCAACCATAATTAAGTTCTCCATATCTTGCTAGTTAATGTGGCAATAATGTGTGAAATATGACGTTCTGAATATTAGAAGAGATAATGAAATGGGGCCCGATCCTATAATTGTGCTGAGAGACCCTGCTGATTTACTTCAGTGGGAGTTCAGGGTACTCAGCACTGCCTTCCTTTCATCCACCTTTTGTCTCGTCCATTTTAAAGTGCAAGCTCTGCATAGCTTTATGAGGTTTATGTACAGTGCCTAACACAATGAGGCCCTGCTCTCAGTTAGGGCCTCTAGATGCTACTTTAAGACAAAAAATAATAACAGTTACAGGATGCACTTAGATCAGGCTCTTAATTGAAAAAAAATCTCATCTGTACGGACAATTGGGCATTCATATTCACGTTCCGCCAGGCTTACAAAGGCATTTAAGTGCCTAAAGATGCAGATTAGTGCCTTGTGGGATTTTCACAAGCCCTTAAGCAGGTTAGGTGTCTAACGCTGACTTTCAATGGGAATTAGGCATCTAACCTGGCTAGGCAGCTTTGGAAATACTAATAGGTGCCTATTGCCATCCCTAGGCTCCTAAATACCTTTGGAAATCTGGTCTCTAACTACACTTTTTAAAATATTTTCAGTGATTTAGTCATTGTATGGTGGTCTATGTCCACTGTCCTTCCTAGTCTTTCACTCCTCCTTCAGTGGGACTGGAGATGGTAATTGGTTGACATGTGTTAGTGTTTGTCTAGACTTGGCTAATATTAGACACAGATTTAGCAGGCCATGAAGGGTGAAAGGAAGAAACCTGAGGTTTCTGTTAGCTGACTATAAGATTGCCACCCATCTGGATTTCACCCGGACAGTCCGGGTTTCAGCTTGTGTGTCCAGGTACCATTTCACAAGCCTTGATGTCCGATTTTTTTGATCTGTGAAAACTTGCTCACTGCTGATTTGAGAGACGCTTACCCAGAGAATGCACGCCACCCTCGTGAGGAGGGGGACAGAGCCCAGCCAATCATAGCTGAGTGCCCTGCCACTCAGCGAATCACAGCCCGCAGCCCTCCCTGCCCCACCCTCTCCCAACAGCCCAACTGGGGAAAGTTCGGAAAGTTTCTCAGCCTGGAGTTTGGCGGGACACAGGAACTGGGTGGGTGTGCTGCAAATGGGGAAGCACCTGTTTCTCTTCCTTCCACACATCCACTGTGTGTGCAAGTGTGTGCAAGTGGGACCTTCTTCTCTCTTAGGTACTAGTGCAAATAAGTGGAGTCTCTCCTCCAATCTAGGCAGCCATGTAAATGTAGGGGGAGTCCTCCCTTTAACCTCAGCTGTATGTGCAAAGGGGGAGCTCTCTTCCCCTGCTCCCCAGAACCAGTGTGCTAATGAAGCAAACTTCCCACTGTCTGCATGTGTGTGGAAATGAAGAAATTCAAATGAGTGTAAATGAAAATCCCCCTATGTGTGTGCAGATTGTGCTTATTACCCCTAGGATGTGTGAGCAGATGTACCTCAGAAGCAGCAATCCTACAGGAGGAAGGCCGGAGAGGGGCGAATGATGGGGCAGGGCCTTGGGGGGAAGAGGCAGAGACGGGTGCAGGGCCTTGAGGGTCTGGTTACCAGCCATTAGAAAAGTGGCAGTCCTAGCTGACTATCTGTTATTTATGTCTCATTTTAACAATACCCTTAAGGTAGCAAAAATCAGAGGATCAAATCCTCCATTCCAGCTGAGCTGAGCTCAGCACAGGGCAGGACGGTTTATGAAATGGTGGCTTTAAGTCACCTTTGTGTTCTTCAATGCTAGAGGTAGTCCTGTTCCTACCATTGTAGCTGTATAGCACTTGTGGGGAGGATCCTGCAGGGGCTAGATCTGCTGGCACAAAGCAGCTGGAGTAGAGCCCAGAATCTAGTTGAATAATGAAATCATCAGCCAAACTAAATCTAAGGTCACAAATACAAATAAAAATTATATGAAGTCTGTACTGGCTTCTGGTCACCCAGTAATAGGATTCTAAAGTTTTATTAACGTTTATTGTTCTATGTGGTCTTGCTTCATGTGTCCTGGTTGAGCTGCTAGTGTCTATGCTTCTGGAAGAAATCAAGACATATAGTATTGCATTGCTGGGTGTTCCTAAAATTAAATTGAAAACAGTTGGGAGTTAGACTCATTCTTCAGCTGAAAAAATATTATTAAAAACATGTTTGAAAGGGCTTTGCCCTTTCTCTTCAGTCTCTTAGCTCAGGCTCTGTTTATATTCCTAAAGAATGTGGCTCTAAACAACAGACCATAGCTATGGGGTTTTTTTTAATTCCTTTATTTGTATCATGTTCTTTAAAGTATGGAAAATTCTTTCCCTACTGATATGAGGGAGGGATAGCTCAGTGGTTTGAGCATTGCCTTACTAAACCAAGGGTTGTGAATTCAATCCTTGAAGGGGCCACTTAGGAATCTGGGGCAAATATCAGTACTGGTCCTGCTAGTGAAGGCAGGGGGCTGGACTCCATGACCTTTCAGGGTCCCTTCTAGCTCTATGAGATAGGTATATCTTCATTACACTTTTTTTTATTAGCGTTTCACCTGGTTTAGAATTTTAATGTCAACAGAGCAGCTGCTTTGGACTGAGATGGTGGGAAGTGAGGTCCAAAGTTGTGGGGCCCTCATGGAAAACACCCTGTCAAACAGCCCCTTTTATTTTATACTGAGGGAAGCTCCATCTTGAATGCCATCATTCACTGCAGCTGTAGCAGTAACGCAATAGGGGAGAGGTGGATTCTTGGATAGGTAACTGTCAGGCTTCTTAGGTACTATAGGTCACCTTAAAGTCTAAGGTTATCACCTTAAAATCTACACAGAAGCCAACAGGTAGCTAGTACAGATCTAGAGCACAGGTGTAATATGTTCCTGGCAAGATTTCATTTTAAAAATCATGCTGGAACATTCTGCACCAGCTTCAGTTTCTGGACCATTTCAAGGTGTAGCTCCATGTAGAATGCATTGCACAATCTGATCTCAAGACAACAAAGGCCTGGATAACAGCTGAATGCTATGTCTTGGTGGGACAGTTTCTTGGGGGAATTTTAAAGCATGACTGTAACGCTGGAGTCTCAGTTGCACTGGCCATGGAAACATATATACACTAGTTCAAATAGACACAATGTGAAAAGAAGAAATACATTCTGACCTGCGTATTGTCTTTTTTCTCCCAGGTCAATAACACTGTTTTCATCTCCATTGTCACGGTATTGAATCTCCTTCTCCTGTAAGAGCCGCACAATTTTTACCTGCTGCTGTTTCACACGATACTCCAGAAGTCTCACCTGGGCCTTGAGCCTCAGCTGCTCTTGAAAACAACTCTGTAGAGTCTAGAGGGGAAAATGCACTTTTGCTTGTAGAGTTAACATTTGTCACAGTGTGTTTAGCATTAATAAACCACTTAATTCAAGAAGGCAGTTCTCACCAATCACTGTAGAAATTGATTATGATTAGCCTGCCCCCCCTTTATTTAAAGTTATCGAGTATATTAGAGTGGCCAAACATCCACCATCACTTTCTCAGACCTCTCCTTACAACACACTTCTTCCATGGAGTCTTTAAACAATAATCCATTTATATATTTTATAAATAAGAAATTTACACCACTTAGAGACCAGCCCTTATATCGTGGGGATGGATGATCCACTCCCACAGTAAAATCTGCAGGAATGGACTCTGGTGGAGAATGTTACTGTAAGGATCCCTTCATAGAGATTGCCTCCCCCACATCTTCCTGTCAGGGACAGGATTTAAGTCCCAGGAGAACAGGTAGTGGGATTTTCCCCAAACCTTGTAGATCCCCAAGGGTCTCAGGAAATATAATCTGGACACTGGTATTTTTACAGCTTTGCTGTCTAAACGCCATTATGTCTGTCTTTCATTTCATTTTAGAGTACAAGGTTCTTAGGATAGGGACTCGGACTTCCTTTATGCATGGATTGTACAGCTCCACATGCACGGCCAGTGCTCACAAAAAAAAATTATGATCATTCACAAGTTGTTGATGAACATGAAGAATAAATGCTAAGTACAAAGAACCTGATTCACTAACATCCTACTACTCATTTAACCAGTTACACTAGGGCAAGGCTGGTGTGAAATGCTAACATTCTGGCAGTGGTGTGGTGGCACAAAAATAAATAAATAAATAAATAAATAAAAATGGGTAAACTCACCTACACTCCATATTCCCCAATGAGAAGTGGGTAAACTTTGTTTACCCTTGACTATACTACTGCATTCTGATCTGGTAGTTTTAGTGTATTGAAGACTGTGTTGGAATCACAAGCTATCAGTCTGAGTGGTAGTGGTGGAGGGGGGATCCTAGTCCTGCTTGCGGGCTAGGGAGGTCTGGAGCAAAGTGTACCATCAATGTCATTCTGGACCGAGCCAGCTTAAAGCAAGGTCGGGTGAACTGTGCCTTGCTGCCTTAGGGCGCAGTCTGTTTTCAGGTTCTTGAGTATTATCATTCTGAATTCTCAGAAATGAAGTGCGATGCTGCAACCTTCCTGCAAGAGAATCTATGTTTTTATTTAATTTCTCTGTGTGTATGCTGTGAACATAATAGTAGTGTTTTGCACTCAATTCACACTGTTGCAAAAGCTTGGAAAAAAATTAATTTATTTCTATGCTAATTTTGTCCTATTCAATTTGATAAACATAGGTTCCCTCCAGTACATCCAAATGCAGCACAAACCAACATGTTTCTCCATAGATTTGCTTCCTTGTTGGTGAATCAGCACCATCATTAATGTCTGTACAGCTCTGAGAATAGGATTGTTAATTAAGACACACAGCACTCATAAGATTCCACAAACTGTGATGTTAACACATGATTTTACTGTAGCGTTAGTTAAAAAGCAGAGGGGCTTTTACTACAACCAATAAACACTCATGATCCATTTTACATAGATATGGCCCATTGTTTCTGGTCAGACTCAATTTTATTACAGGAGGCCAGACCTCATTGCTTTTTCACTCTAGAGGATGCAATTCACTTTGTTGACCAACTTATAGTAGGAGATTGAAAAGAGAGAAGAGTTGATCTTTTTAGGCAAGTGATAAAGAATCACTTCAAAGGGGTTTGTTATGATTTTTTTATATAAAATGTTATTTTCTTTTGATATTCAAGGTTCCCTTAGATGAGTATTTGTTGCTTCAGGCAAGTTGTCTCTGCAGCGCAATCCTGATTACATGTCTTCATTTCAAATGTTTGTGTTGTGTCTCAGATGTTTGCTTTTAATTTAATTCATACTCTGTTGTAATCCAGTATATGATGATGGTTAGCAGCCTGGAAAACATATGGCAGGATAAGGTAGTTTTTTTAGGAACCTGTTGAAGAGCAGAGGGTTTACTGCGTGTGCCAGTGTGATGCATTTTTGAAAACTCAATAAAGATCTTTGGACCAGATTCAGCTATGGAGTAAGTTCCGTACCAGCTCGCTGCCTGCACCTAAGCCATGCTGAGCAGGCAGCAGGACCTTTGGCCACAAGAAGCTGTGAGATGAGCTAGTTGACCAAATCCTAAACCTCACCAGAAGACACACAAAAGCCCTCCAGTGGCCTATTAACCCCCAGAGCCCTAACTTATTTGAATAGTGCCTTCAAAATCTTTTCCAGATGTCAGTATTAATGGGCACAGTGATAGACAATACAGTAATGTACTCCTGGAAAGCTGATGAGCATCACTTATGAGATGGTCCTTGTTGGTCAAGTGATTCTTACTGCAAAATTCTTACAGATGACTTATAAGCAAAGGTACTTTTTTCAGCTTCAGGGAATGGGCACTTTTGCCTCACAGCATACTAGTAGTTTTGACTGTATTTCTTATCCTATTTGATTTAAGTGTAAAACACTCATGCTCCCTCTACTGGCTCTTCATCAGCAAAGCCCAAAATAATACGAGCCAAATTTTCAAAGTGCCCTCAGCACAGATGCCACATTTGCTCTGACAATATTACACACATAACTGCTTGTGGATCTTGCACACACATACAGTACTTGCAGTACTGTCAAGCAGTTAGAGGTCTGGCTGCTTAGTTTTCATGCACAGAAGCATTTGCACTCAAAAATGTGAGTTTTTGCAGAACTGTGGGTGAAAAAGTTAGAGGGTTTGGAAAATTTAGGCATGTAGGATCTTAATAATTATTTTTAATAATTATACAATATTTTTTGTTTCTGTAATGGATTTCAGATGAAGAACTGAGGGCTTCAAAAATAATTAATTAAGCCTCTAAACACTCCTGGGATGTAGGGAAGTATTATCATAATTTTACAGATGACCTTTTAGCCAAAGCTGAGGATCAGAACTCCATCCTCATTCTCTTTGACCAGTTAGCCACCTTCGACAGAGTCAACCATACTCTTCTTCTTGAAATCTTGTCCTCCCTTGGCTTCTATGACTCTGCTCTCTCCTGGTTGTCCTCCTACCTCTCTAATTGCTCCTTCAGAGGGTCCTTTGGAGGATATCCTCAGCTTTCTCTGAGGGTTCCACAGGGCTCTGTCCTTTGTCCTCTTCTATTCTCCCTCTACACCATATCTTTACTTTGGGTAATCTCATCCACAAACACAAATTTAACTACTATCTCTACAACTTAGGGTTTGTCTACACTGGCACTTTACAGCGTTGCAACTAAAAACACCCCCTGAGCGCAGCAAGTTTCAGCACTGTAAAGCACCAGTGTAGACAGTGCACCAGCACTGGGAGCATGGCTCCCAGCGCTGGAAGCTATGCCCCTCATGAAGGTGGTTTTTTTAGAGTGCTGGAAGAGCCATGGCAGTGCTTTAACATTGCCAGTGTAGACTAGTCCTTAGAGATGTACCTCTTTGCTCCAGACCTGTCTCTTTCTGTCCAAACTAAAATCTCAGCCTGTCTGTGTCAGGGCTGGGCCTGGGACAGCCTGCATGTATGAGTCAATTACCAAGTTGCAATCAGGAGATGAGTAGCAGAGTTGGGTCAAGCCAGGTCAAGATGCTAGGAAGTTAGGGTCAGGAACTGAGTTGCAGACAGAAGGCAAGTAGCAGAGTCAGGGTCAGGTCAGGTCAGGCAGGGTCAGGATGCTTTGAAGTCAGGGTCAGGGTCATAGAGGAGGCAAGTAGCAGAGTCTGTGGCTCACAGCAAGGCAAGGTCTGGAGCAGAAGCAAGCAAATAGTTTGCATCATTGCTCAGATAGCTTGCTATGATGACTTCCTGGTTTATATACCAGCATGAGCCAATCAGTGGGCTGTGGGGGGCTACCACTCAGGCCCTTCTGGGTGCACATCCTGCAGCATGCAGCTTCACAGACTTCCTTAGCAGAAACCCAGCCTGAGCTTCCGATGGTGATGTGGAAGTGTTGGCAGCCTAGAACACCCATGGGCCCAGGATCTGGTCCCAGATGTTCTTATGCTTGGTGACATCTCCTCATATCTGTCAGCACAAGCTCAACATGGCTAGAACAGAGTTCTTAATCTTTTCCTTTCCCTTTCCAGAAAATCCTTCTTGCTATCTCCTTTCTTGATCATTGAGGACATCACCACCATTCTACCTGTCCACTCAAATCCATAACCAGGGCATCATCTTGGACTCTGACATCTCTGACTCCGCATGTCCATTTATGTCTAAATCTTACAGATTCTTTCTGTAAAACACCTCTAAGGCCTGGTCTACACTATGAGTTCAATTCCAATTTAGCAGCATTAAATCAAATTAACCCTGCACCCGTCCACACAACAAAGCCATTTACTTCGAAATAAAGGGCTCTTAAAATCGATTTCTGTACTCCTCCCCGATGAGGGGAGTAGCGCCAAAATCGATATTGCCATTTCGAATTAGGGTTAGTGTGGCCGCAATTCGATGGTATTGGCCTCCGGGAGCTATCCCACAGTGCACCATTGTGACCGCTCTGGACAGCAATCTGAACTCGGATGCAATGGCCAGGTAGACAGGAAAAGCCCCGCGAACTTTTGAACTTCATTTCCTGTTTGCCCAGCGTGGAGAGCACAGGTGACCATGCAGAGCTCATCAGCACAGGTAACCATGCAGTCCAAGAATCGAAAAAGAGCACCATCATGGACCGTACGGGAGGTACTGGATCTGATCGCTATATGGGGAGAGGATTCAGTGCTAGCAGAACTACGTTCCAAAAGACGAAATGCCAAAACTTTTGAAAAAATCTCCAAGGGCATGATGGAGAGAGGCCACAATAGGCGCTCATATCAGTGCCGCGTGAAAGTTAAGGAGCTCAGACAAGCCTATCAAAAAACAAAGGAGGCAAACGGTCACTCCGGGTCAGAGCCGCAGACATGCCGCTTCTATGCTGAGCTGCATGCAATTCTAGGGGGGGGCCGCCACCACTACCCCACCTCTGACCGTGGATTCCGAGACAGGGGTAATCTCAGCCATGCCTGAGGATTCTGCGGACGGGGAAGATGAGGAGGAGGAGGATGACGACGAGCTTGCGGAGAGCACACAGCACTCCGTTCTCCCCAACAGCCAGGATCTTTTTCTCAGCCTGACTGAAGTACCCTCCCAACCCCCAGACAATGAGGCCATGGAAGGGACCTCCGGTGAGTGTACCTTTGTAAATATAAAACATGGTTTAAAAGCAAGCGTTTTTTAATGATTAATTTGCCCTGAAGACTTGGGATGCATTCGCGGCCAGTACAGCTACTGGAAAAGTCTGTTAACGTGTCTGGGGATGGAGCGAAAATCCTCCAGGGACATCTCCATGAAGCTCTCCTGGAGGTACTCCAAAAGCCTTTCCAGAAGATTTCTCGGCAGTGCAGCCTTATTCCGTCCTCCATGGTAGGAGACTTGACCACGCCATGCTAGTAGCAAATAATCTGGTATCATTGCATGACAAAGCCTGGCAGCGTATGGTCCTGGTGTTTGCTGGCATTCAAGCAACATCCGTTCTTTATCTCGCTGTGTTATCCTCAGGAGAGTAATATCGCTCATGGTAACCTGGATGAAATATGGGAATTTAATTAAGGGGACAGAGGTGGCCGTTCCTACTGGGCTGTTTGCCTGTGGCTGAAAAGAAATCCTTCCCTGCAGTTAGCCAAGCGCGGGGGGGGGGGGGGGGGGGAAGGAGGGGAAATTGGCGCTGAGCTTTTCGCGTTTGGCTAGCAGAGATCTTCCTTGATACCAGCCATGCAGTGGGGGGAGGGGTAAAGCGATCATCCCAGAGACTTGGAGGGGGGGGGTTAGTTTGGTTTCTGCAGGGATCTTCCCTGATACCAGCCACGCGGTGGGGCGAGGGATAAAGCGATCATCCCAGAGAATTGGATGGGGGGGGTTAGTTTGGTTTCTGCTGCTGCACGTTAACAGGAAAACCTCAGCACTCAACAGGCTTTGCTTGGTATGTGGGAAAGGAGCCGAAAGACAATGGCTTACCATGGCCGCATGCAAGCCGAATTCTGTTGCCCGGACCTGCATCTGTGCTCTCTAACACCAAAGCCGCAGGCACTCAATATTAAGATGCAAAATGCGACCTTGTACTGAAATCACATGTGCTATGTAATGTGAATAGTGTTGTTCACCGTGAAAGAGTATAAGCATTGTTCTGTAAAATGTATCTTTTTAAATACTTCTCTACCTTTTTTCCCTCCCTCCCGCAGCTGCAAATTTTTCAAGCCTCCCTCCTCCGTCCCGAAGGCTATCTCAAGATAAGGCGGCGGAAAAAAAAGGACGCGAGACGAAATGTTCTCTGAAATCATGGAATCCACCCGCAATGAAAGAGCTCATCTGAATGAGTGGAAGGACACGGTATCAAAGTACAGGAAAGATGCCAGTGAACGTGAGGTCATGAGGGATGCTCGAGATGAGAGGTGGCAGGCTGCAATGCTGGGGCTGGTGCGTGATCAAACGGACATGCTCCGGCGTCTGGTGGAGCTTCAGGAATGGCAGCAGGATCACAGAGTGCCGCTGCAGCCGCTGTGTAACCTCCCTCCCCCCTCACCATGTTCCATAGCCTCCTCACCCAGACGTGTAAGAACGCGGGGGGGGGGGGAAGGCTCCGTGCACCCTCCCACTCCACCCCAGTGGACAGCCCAACAAAAAGGCTGTCATTATACTGAACTTTTTTAGTGGCCTTTTCCTTCCCTCCTACCCTCCTCCCAAACCCCACCCGGGCTACCTTGTCAGTTCTCTCCCTATGTTTATAATCAATTAATAAAGAATACATGATTTTTAAACGATAGTGACTTTATTTCCTTTGAAAGCAAGCTGTGATCGAAGGGTGGAGGGTAGTTTGCTTACAGGGAATGAGTCAATCAAGGGGGCGGGTTTTCAACAAACAGAACTTTCACACCGTAGCCTGGCCAGTCATGAAACCGGTTTTCAAAGCTTCTCTGATGCGCAGTGCTTCCTGGTGTGTTCTTCTAATCGCCCTGGTGTCTGGCTGTGCGTAATCAGTGGCCAGGCGATTTGCCTCAGCCTCCCACCCCGCCATAAAGGTCTCCCCCTTACTCTCACAGAGATTGTGGAGCACACAGCAAGCAGCAATAACAATGGGAATATTGGTTTGGCTGTGGTCTGAGCGAGTCAGTAACGTGCGCCAGCGACCCTTTAAACGTCCAAATGCACATTTTACCACCATTCTGCACTTGCTCACCCGGTAGTTGAACAGCTCCTGACTACTGTCCAGGCTGCCTGTGTATGGCTTCATGAGCCATGGCATTAAGGGGTAGGCTGGGTCCCCAAGGATAACTATAGGCATTTCAACATCCCCAACGGTTATTTTCTGGTCTGGGAAGTAAATCTCTTGCTGCAGCCGTTTAAACAGAGTAGTGTTCCTGAAGACACGAGCGTCATGGACCCTTCCCGGCCATCCCACGTTGATGTTGGTGAAACGTCCCTTGTGATCCACCAGTGCTTGCAGCACCATTGAAAAGTACCCCTTGCGGTTTATGTACTGTCTACCCTGGTGCTCCGGTGCCAAGATAGGGATATGGGTTCCATCTATCGCCCCACCACAGTTAGGGAATCCCATTGCAGCAAAGCCATCTACTATGACCTGCACGTTTCCCAGAGTCACTACCTTTGGTAGCAGCAGCTCAGTGATTGCTTTGGCTATTTGCATCACAGCAGCCCCCACAGTAGATTTGCCCACTCCAAATTGATTCCCGACTGACCGGTAGCTGTCTGGCGTTGCAAGCTTCCACAGGGCTATCGCCACTCGCTTCTCAACTGTGAGGGCTGCTGTCATCTTGGTATTCTGGCACTTCAGGGCAGGGGAAAGCAAGTCACAAAGTTCCATGAAAGTGCCCTTACGCATGCGAAAGTTTTGCAGCCACTGGGAATCGTCCCACACCTGCAACACTATGCGGTCCCACCAGTCTGTGCTTGTTCCCGGGCCCAGAATCGGCGTTCCACGGCTATAACCTGCCCGATTAACAGCATGATCTCCAAAGCGCCGGGGCCCGCGGTTTGATAGAATTCCATGTCCATGTCCTCATCACTCTCGTCTCCGCTGCCGTAGCCTGCTCCTCCTCGCCTGGTTTTGCAGGTTCTGGTTCAGCATAAACTGCACAATAACGCGTGAGGTGTTTACAATGTTCATGACTGCTGTCTTGAGCTTAGCGGGCTCCATGCTTGCCATGGTATGGCATCTGCACTGTTCACCCAGGAAAAAAGGCGCGAAACGGTTGTCTGCCGTTGCTTTCCTGGAGGGAGGGGGAGGATGTACCCAGAACCACCCGCGACATCAGGCATTGGGATCTCAACCCAGAATTCCAATGGGCGGAGGAGGCTGCGGGAACTATGGGATAGCTAGCCACAGTGCAACACTCCGGAAGTCGAGCCTCGGTACATGGACGCACACCGCCGAATTACTGTGCTTAGTGTGGCTGCATACACTCGACTTTATACAATCGGCTGCAAAAAATCGAATTCTGTAAATTTGGATTAATCCCGTAGTGTAGACATACCCTAAGATATGGCCTTTCCTATCAATTCTCACAGCTAAAACTCTCATCTAGGCTGTCATAATTTCATGTCTCAGTTGCTGCAACATCCTTTTCTCTGGCCTTGAGAAATGCAGTCTTGTCCCAGTCATATCCATTCAGAATGGTGCTACAAAGATCATGTTCCAAGTCCATTGTTTTGACCATGTTCTATCTCTTTGTATCCCTTAATTGGCTCCCCCTTCTCTATCGTATAAAAATAAGCTACTTATCTTCACTTTCAGGCCCTTCATGGCCTATTCCCCCCCCCCCCCGTCCCCCGTCCCCCCCCACACTTATCTCTCATTCAATGTCAAAAGGTTGACTCTTGTCTCTGATCAGCCCATAATATCAGCCTCCATTCCCTCTTGTTAAATTTTCAAACAAACACGTTTGTGCTTTTTCTCATGCTGCCCCTCGCACTTGGAAGGAGCTCCCTATAAACATCCATAAACCCACATAATTGTTCTCCTTCAAATACCTATTTAAAACTTTTCTTTGCTGTGATGCCTACACAAAAATTGACAATGGTAGGCTGCTAGTATGCTGAGACCACAGCCTCTGAGGATGACTAATATTCTCATTGTTTCCTTGTACTCCCCTTTTGTCTGTCTGTATCTCTGTTGTCTCTTGTCTTATACTTAGATTGGGGCAGGGATTGTCTTTTTGTTCTGTGTTTGTACAGTACCTTGCACAAAGGAGCCCCAGTCTTAGACTAGGTCTCTGAGGTGCTATGATAATACAAGCAATAAATAATAATACAGATGGATAAACCGAGGCATAGAAAGTTAAATAATATGCCCAAGGTCACATAGCGAGTCACTGGCAGAGTCCAGAACCCTTGACTCTTAGTCCTTAATTTAATCACTTAACCAAAATTCCTAGAAAATTAGCAATAATCAGAAGTTAATGTTTATTTATATAATCTTGATAATACAGAAGAGTCTTTGGGTGGGGGGGGGAAGAGATTAATTCAAATCTTGAGAACATAACCAAATGGAGGTCCATCACTTATTTTGAGTCTAAATTACTTAGTGTCATTTTAAGATATTTTAAGTCTCTAAATACTGTTATTCTAAACTTTGCATTTTAAACTGAAGTTTTCTTTTCATTTACTTTAAATGTTTGCAAGTGAATTTAGAGCTCACGAAAGTGAAAGACCAACACCGAGCCTGAATAATCTCCACTGCTTTGCACCTTGTGTAGCCAGGTACAATAGAAACTGGAATACACTATGTAAAAATACCCTTGATACAAGAGGCCAAAGATCCCTATCTTGGTGGATACTAGGTGCCTATCAGCAGTGTTGGACAGCTGGTACCATAATAAGAAACTGACTGACCAGAAACAGAGAATAAAACAACATCTGTTGTACTGAATGAACAGTACTAACTTTGGGTTTTTGGTCTCTCTTTCGCTGAACTCCAAACAGGACCTAAAAGGCTTTGCTAATGAGCAGCAATAATAAGGGTCTCATATCTGGAATACCAGACCTATTCCCCATGGGGACAATCACAGACCAGTTCTATAACTTTAATGTGGATTAGCCTGGCTCTCAGATGTGTGGATTAGGGGCCTGTTACTCCAGTTTTTACCCAGGATAACTCCACTAAAATCACTGGAGTTACACCAGTGTAAAAGTAGAGTAATGAAATGGTGACTCTGGCCCCAAGCATATAGTACAAGAATCTTTGGCAAAAACAGATTGCTTTTCCTTTTCCTTTCTTTAGTCTATACATGAATGAAAGTAAAAATATTATGATACTATAACAATTAGAGAAATGTTATTTGATTGTGGCTCTGTCTCTAGTGGATAGTAGTATCACTGATTTAAACCAGATTGAATATAGCTTCTTTTGTCTGCTTTACTGACTACAATTGTTTATACTATACATTTAGAAGCAATTATTCAAGGGCTGCTGACAGCTCTATTCTTGGACACATTGTTCCATATTTAACCCAGTTGTTGCTATTAATATGCACATGTACCCTACTTCTTCATTTTGTAACTCTTGAGGAACTAACATCCTTCCAGTAAAATACTACTTTAAATTAGGCTAAGGACTGAAAGGATCTTTCACTGAATTGTTCATTTGTATTCTCCTCTTTTTGAGGACTTTAATGAGATGAAACGGTATGCATCCTTGAAGTGGTGAAAACCCTGGGATAAGTTTTAGAGTACTCCCAGTTTATTCACTTCAAAGTCAGCCAGAGTCCAGAAACTTCCCACTGAAAACTAAAAGAAAGAAAATGGACTTCATGCTAATGTAATGATTTTTTCCCACTGCAGTCAGTGAACTTGCACAGAAATGAAAAAAACCTAGACTTTCTCCCTTCATTTGATTTAATTTACATTTGTTTCCACCCTTCTAACTTTCAACCAGAACTAGAAATGGAAGTGCCAGAATATAGGAATTTGAGAGGCTGTTCTTGTGGTAGTTCTAGCTCAACCACAACAGGAATTACTGCCACAGAAGTCCCCTCCCACAAAGCTCAATCTCAGGAGATTTCCAGATCCAAGAAATCTGATTGATTTGGATGTTTGTTATATTGCCAAAACTTTTGGGTGCTCCTCCAAACCATCCTTCTGAACTTTTTGAAGTTAACCCATCACTAGAGGAAAATTTAGACATAAGAATAATGTAACTTATTCTTGACCTCTCCTACACTGTTAGAAATAAACAAGGGCATTATAAATATGACTGCAATTAGTAAAACTTACCGAGTTACCAGTGGCCATTATTAAACAATTTGCAAGGATGAAATTAAACAGTGTCAAAATCTTCATTCTCAGGAAACTGCAAAAGAAAGTAATAATGAAATCTGCATTAATTTAAATCTGTTTTATTTATTCCTTTAAAATCATCCAGGCGCTATTTTCACTATATTTAAAATAACTGTGTGTGCGGGGGGAATTGTTTTGGGTGGGGGCAGGGAAACCCAGACTTTCTTTATACATCATGAACAAGCAAAAAAAAAAAAAAAAAAGGCAGCATAAAATCATTTCCCCCCCTTGCACGCCACTTTTAATAGATCACTAATATTCATTTGAATGAGTACTGAAAATATATTTTCATGTAAAGATATGCAGAGGCTAGGAAATCACAAAATTGCAAGAATGCAAAACAAAAAAACAAAAACCTCCCTCCCATTGACTTTGGTAGAAGCAGACTTGGGATAATGTTGAGGCTGCACTGGTCCTTGAGAAAATATGAACAAGACAGACAATATAAAAGGTAGGACAAATTTGACTCTAAGTTACATCAACAGAACTGAAAGCTGAATTTGGCCTGAACTAGAGAAGATGTTTGCTATGAAGCCCTCCTGTCAGCAGGAAAGAATAGAAAATAATCAGACCTCTGCCACAGAATTATTGTTAGAAATATTTAGAATAGAAACAGTGATATTCAGCTTCCAGTCCACTGATGACAAGATATAGGGTTGCCAACCCTCCAGGATTGGCCTGGAATCTCCAGGAATTAAAGATTAATCTTTAATTAAAGATTATGTCAGGTGACGAAACCTCCAGGAATACAGCCAACCAAAATTGACAACCTCAGACAAGAACTGCTTTTGAAAAAAAATTTGGGAGTATGTTGTACTGTACAATACATGAGATTTTAAACTGCTGTACTTGAGTTGTAAACTATTATTATATCATATTCCAAAAAAAATTACATTAAAAAAGCTCTTATGACCATAGTATTTCAGTGCCTCAACATTAATAAAATTAGCCTCACAACTTCCTGTTTGGTAGGGCAGTGTTATTATCCTCACTTTAGAGATGGGGAACTATGGGCTTGTCTACATGAGAAAGCTGCATTGATTTAACTTGAATTGGGTTTTTTAATTGATTTAGTTAAACTGGTGCAAACTGCTGTATAGACATTCATTTCAGTTTAAGAGTAGCTTATTTCAGTTTAACTTAAACCAATTCCGAATTGACTTTAAGTAAACCAAAATAAGCCCGGTTTAAACCAAAATAAGAGTGTCCATGGAGCCTTTTGCACTAATTAAATTAGTTTTAAAAACAATTTCAATTAAACCAATGCAAATTTGTGGTTAGACAAGGCCTAATATACAGAGAGATTAAGGTTCAATTTTAACAAAGCACTTCAGCATGTGCGTGATAGAAAATAGCTTTTATGGAAATTTCTACTTGGTTTATTTACGCATGCATGTGCAATGCGAATGGAACACTGGCAGATTGTTCTTTATATTGTGAAACAAAAAACAGTGTGCATGTGTGAAGTATGGTTTTTTTAAACTCTTATAACTCAGCCAAATGAGATCTAATGGTCACGAGACCTCTGAAAAGCACATGTCCTAGAGGCTATGGCCCTGCCAAATGTCAAGTTTCTATCACCTTCATTTTGCAGATCTTTTGATTTTGTAGAAAAGATGCATTTTTCCAACCGTGTAATTTACTATGCTTGAAAATGGTTCATCTGTTTTTGCTGAAATGTTCAGAACAGAAATCATTCTGGGACAGAGAGCAAATTATCAAATTTCAGCCCAAAATTTAAAACTTTGAGGAAACTGAAAATGACCATTTAGAATGAAAAAGCCTGGGCAATGTTAATATAAGTGTTGCTATGTGCCATGGACTGAAATTTTTAAAGTTACCTAGGGGATTTGGATACCAAACTCCCATTAGTTTTAATGGCAATTGAGCATCCTGTTCTCTTAGGGAAGATTTGAAAAAAAAAAATCACATTTTATATTAAGGTTACATTTAGAAAAAAATTATGAAGGGTTAATAAATGATTAATAGATGTTTTAATAATGGTTAATCAATTGTTAGAATCTAATAAGCCAAGCCAAATAACCATGGCTTATAAGCTCTATAAAACCTACCACGAATGTGCTGCTGACAGTCTCTAATGTTACTCATACCTGTAGTAAGCTTCTAATATCTATTGATCACTGTCTAGCCCTTTATAAACTTTTTATAAATGTGACTTATAAAGTATGATCTGAAAATCTCAGCCTTGACTATTTGTCATAAATTTTCTGAATCATAACCTTAAATTGTTTCCCATGCTGACCAGATATTATAGGCATTATATTATCTGAATATTTAATTTAAACTCAGAGGACCAAATTCTGCTCTTATTTACACCAGTGCAACCCTATTTCAGTTTTAATGAAAGCAGAATTTACAAAACCTGCCTGTCATTGAACTCTGACATTAATCTGGATTTCAAATACTTTGAACCATGACAAACCTGAGGCACTTTCACATATCTGTGTAGTCATTCTCAGGGCCGGCTCTGGCTTTTTTGCCGCCCCAGGCAAAAAAGCCTCCCGCCGCCCTCCCCCCCGCCCCCGGAGCGCAGCAGGGGAGGGCGCCGAGCCTGGCCGCAGGCAGCTCTCCCCGACCGGCCGGAGCGCCGGGAGGAGGGCGGCGAGCCCGGCCGGGGCTCCGCTCTCCCCGGTGGCCAGAGCGCCGGGAGGAGGGCGGCGAGCCCAGCCGGGGCTCCGCTCTCCCCGGCGGCTAGAGCGCCGGGGGAGGGCGGCGAGCCCGCTGCGGCTCCGCTCTCCCCTGCGGCCGGAGCCGGAGCGCCGCACCGCCCCCCTCCAGGTGCCGCCCCAAGCACAAGCTTGGTGGGCTGGTGCCTGGAGCCGGCCCTGGTCATTCTCTTGTTGCAGCTACTCTAGTCTAGAAAGCAGCTGTTGCCACCTGTTGCAATGATTTTCTTTCAGTCATGGGAGATGAGTGACCGAAGAGTACATCAGCTAGCTGGGCAACCTGCACGTGACCTTTAGTTTCTAGCTTTGACTATCTCGGTCATACTACTTATTCTACATACAGTTGTGATTAAGATATATTGTCTAGGACTTGAGGATTGTATTTCTTTCATTTAATAATTCATGTTCATCTGGTATGCATAA
Source organism: Emys orbicularis (assembly GCF_028017835.1). Taxonomy (NCBI): domain Eukaryota; kingdom Metazoa; phylum Chordata; order Testudines; family Emydidae; genus Emys; species Emys orbicularis. The sequence goes on along the minus strand of NC_088687.1, from coordinate 87,789,030 downwards.
CTGCAGGCATTTATTTTCGTAAACTGCACACTAATCTGCACAGTCCAACTGTTCCACAGAGAGCTCACAAATCTGAAGGGCTTGAATGGAGTGTCAATCCTTCAAGGACTGAACATCATTCTAACTAGAGTAACTTCATTTTTTAAAGGGAGTAGCAAACACACCTTAAATAGGTGTTGATGCAAAAGCAGACTTTACTCATCAGAGTTCTTTCAGTTAGCCTACACCTCTTACAGTATGTTTGAACTATTGCATGTAAGCTATAGATCAGGTGTAGGAGTTTAGAATTTGTGCAGTTGAGATTGTATATTCTATGCAAATGAAGTAACCTTTCTATTTAAAGGGTCACTCATTTAAATGAAGTCTCTCTTATGGAGAGGTGCACAAGGATTGGAGTTGGAAGCTCACTGGAATACAACTTTGGCTATATCAGCTCTAGCACAGCCAAGAGAGGGGTCACTGATATGATATCTGGTATAAAATTCACCTCTTTGGCTTAGCTTCCCTATTTTGTTTATTTCTTCATATTTCAAATACATAAGGTAAATGGGACCACTTGTGAGTCCAGGTTGCAGAATTGGGCACTTAATGTATAATGCAACTCCTCCCTTTGCACCTAATTAGACCTCCCTTCCAATATAACTTGCAGCAGGACCCCCACTGATTTTTATTAACAAAAAGTCATGGTTCAGTATTAGCTGTACCTCTGTCTCTCAGGTTGGAATCCTGTGATTCACCCCACTTTTAGACTGGGTCTCTAGGTTACAGTACCCTGCTTTATCAACTTTGTTTCCTTAGCTAGCTCAACAAAGTTTGGCACCTGCCCGAAACTTCCCTTCAGGAGCGGTGATCTGTATGAAAATGCAAGTGACAGACACCTTCTTCAAAACAAAGTATTATTTATTTATCCACAGAAACATAACAATCAGAGAGAAAATGGACTGCAAGATAGAATGGAGAGTCTACGGGGACTATCTGTGACTCCATGGTAAGACTGTTACAGTGATCCAGGAGTTCACATTAGTCACTGGCTTAGTGAAATTTAATTATAGAACATACCATCAGTTTGGGGTGTCTGCCCTATTTTGACAGCCTGAGCCTGCCCTGAGGTAGGCACTCTCAATCATGAGCCACTCCAGACAGACATCATGACAGTCTACATCCTCATGCTAATCTCATTGCCTATTTAAACAGTTAAATTCATTTTACATAGTTACTTAAAACTTAATCAGAAATGTCCTTACAGGATAAAACAATTCATTAAGAAAGTCTCTCCCTACACTAGGGTCAATGATTACAAATAAACAAACATTCACATATTAAATCAGAAAGCAAGCCTATTCATTCCAATAAAGCTGCCACACTATTAAACAAATAGTCACAGCACAGCAGAAATCAGTCACATGATTTTAGTGAACATTTTTCTGTTACTGACTTTAGTGACTCCAAAGAGATAATATGTGCTGAATAATTATAAAGACGACTTTCCCTCTAACATCAACATTTGCCCATAAAGGAAACAGAAATTGTACTCATAGGAACTCTTCCCCTGAAAAACCTTCAAGGTGGATAACAGATCTTACAGATTCGCTGTCATAAGTTTTCCACACACCATGAAGGGCCATAGGTGAAGATAAAAAATTAAAGAAACTTCTTCTCATCTGAAGACACAAACTACTACCACTTGATCCAAAGGAGAATCATCTTTAGGTAAAGCAGTATTAAGTCTTATGAGATATTCTGACATTCCATCCATAAGAGGGATAGTGGTACCCATACACTAGCTAAGACATTATGTGGGGAGGGGATGTGTATGGCTCTCTGAGAGATTTTAAATTATTTCACTTAAGAAAAAAAAAAAGCCAGGTAGGTGTCTTTAAAGTTTCTTCTTCCATGCCATCCTTATGCATGGAATTTCCTCCCACTATTTATGCTCTAGTCAGACTTCCCATCTGTTCGAATTCCTCCTAAAATCACTTATCCTTCCACGTCCTTCAGTGGTAATACATCAAATAGACATTAATACCATAAAAAAACTCTACACAGCTAAAATATTGGACTCTCGATGTGTGATTTTGTTTTGGTTTTGCCTGCCTGAATTCTGTAGATTGCAAGCTATGTGGGATTTGCACTGTGTCATCTGTGTTTGTACAGTGCCATGAACATCAATAAAATAATAATAATAGGCAGGAACCTTTGCAGCGAAGTGAAGTCTCCTGCCAAAAATGTAAATTGGTCAGTATATGACCTTCAGGGAAATATTTTTCTCCTTGCATTCTTAAGAATTATTAAAAGCTAAACCATTCTCATGAACAAGTAATCATTACTTATTCAAGCTCTGCACTGTTTTATATTAGGTAATAATATCTCTGGAAATGCACTCACTTTTTCTACAATGCAGTCAATGATTTTAGCCCATTTTAAGGCCTAAAAAACAATCTTGTCATAGTTCATACAGCAATGTATTAAAATATATTTAGGACTACAGATCTTAGTTTAGAGTTTATTGAATAACAACTAAATGTTTTAGCAAAACATCTAGATCCACCCTTAACACAATCAACCGTTAGAGATCATCAAAACAATACATTATTGGTTCAAAAATATGTCCATTTTTACTCAGCACTGTAGAAAGCACCCCAAATCCCTGCTTACACCCTCAAGCCCACCTACCACCTTTACCTTTACTCTCTAGACACAACTTACAATTGTTAAATCTTCCTAGCTGATGCAAAGAATTCCACAGCCTTTCCCAGAGCAAGATTGTTTTTGCTATTGAATTCTGTAGAGTTGAGACTTAGGTCTCTTATGAGTCAGTGAACAGGAATGTTACTGAGGAGTTGCAGTGATCAAGACTGTAACTAAATTGCAACACAGGAAAGAGAAGACTATAATATAGTGCCTAATATACAAATTGAAAAATAAATTAATAAAAAAGAAAGGAAGAAGGAAGAAAGAATCCATTCCTTTCTATGGCCCTGATCCAGGAAAGCATTCCTCATCAGGACAGCACATGTTTAACATTAAGCACACGCTTAAGTGCTTTCCCGAACTAGGGCCTAAATTTGTTAGGCTTCAGAAACACACAAGCATGTTTAACTTACTGAATCAATAGAATAGTAAGATTAATTTACAACTGTGTAATAGATAGTACATTGTAGAGCTGGGAGACTAAGGAATGTCTGCAAAAACACACAAACAAAGTAATGTAGAGCGAGCCAAAGGGGCTAGAGACAGATAATTGTGGTTGATACAAGGCAGGACATTCTAACTATGATGGACAAACACAGGGAACATTTATTATTATTTTAGTGACATCTTATAGGCACATGAGCCTACTGACTTTGTTGGGACATAGTCATACTACTATGGGCTAGTTTAGAGCTGGACAAACATACATTTTCCATGTATGTTTTTTTGCGGATCCAGGCCTAGACTCTCAACTAGTGTAAATTGGCTAAACTCCATTGACTTCAGTGGGGCTATGCCAGTTTACCCAGCTAATGATCTGGCCACCCAAGTCTATGAATAAGCTGCTCTTCGACAACTTACAACCAGACATGAGGGAAAATTCGTCAAACACCGTGAATTACTCACTCATTTCTCAGCTCATTTCTTAAAAACAATTATAAAAATTATATCGCTGTTGCTCACTTCTATGCTAAATCTCATAAAACTTTAAACTTCTCATGTGCATGGTGACATCAGTCAATCCATGCTGTGAATTGACAGTCAACTTCAAGGCCAATAGAACTTTAAAAAGCCACCCATTTTCTTATGTCGATGTTTAAAAGAAATTACTTCAGTCAAAGAAAGCAGAGGGTCTTTCTTCATGTTATGAGCCTTTTTAGCTGTGCTGCTGCTGCAGCAGTATTTTATCTGGCAGAATTTCAAGAGCTTGTTAAATCAGTAGATCCAAGATAATGTGTTCATAAAGTCAGCCATTTGTCACTCAAACTCAAAAGAGGCTGCAAGCAGACAAGAATTTGTTAGGTAAACTGAATTGTTAGGAGTTTTTTTTTTTTCCTGATAAGCTATAATGCAAGTGTTAAGCACCATTTATAAAAAGTGGAGCTTCATCTCTTATGTGGCAGACTCTTAGCCTGGAAAGTTTCAAATCACCTTCAGCTGTCATGTAAAAACACGGAAGGGTCAAAGATTGTACAAGCATGAAATGGTAGCTCTGTGCATGCCAAAATTTACTTTCACTCCATCTGTTATGAATTAATTTGTTTACACGATTCATGGCTTTTTTTTTTTTTTTTTTTTTTTTTGATTTGTGGAATGTCCAGAATAAAGATAAAACATGTAATGGACTTGATTCTAAAGTCGGCTAAAACCACATTTTAAATTGTGTCCCAAGGACATACAGTATTATACATCCAGCAAGAGGATTCTCAGATAGTCTTACACACATATGCTGAGCCAGTAACAAAAATGCCTTTATAAGAAGTGGCTAGAATGTTTGGTAGTTTAGCCGAGATTATATTTTTAAATTATTTTTTACTCTGGATGCCGAAATCTGATTAATCAAAGCAAAAAGATCTTTGTCTTTCCTAAATACTTTTGTACTCTTTGATTAATGTATTTTTTTAGTATTTCACACCATTAATGATTTGTTGCTTCTATCACTTTTATGTAGTAAGCATATCTTGAAAAAGATAATTTATTTACAACTGATACAGCACATAATTGAAATCAGATCTGCCAGCTTCAGCTTTGTAATTTTTTCCTATTAACTTAAAATCATTGCGAGTCCAATTTTAAAAAAACAGCCTTTAAGTTTTGCATGTACGAACTAGATTAGAGAATGACTAAAACATTAACCTTGCATGTTTAAAGCCTGCTTAGATCATTATCACAACAAAGAAGCTGCTATTTAACAGAATAATATTGTATTTCAACATCATAAATGTATTTCATGAATAAAAGCACATATATGCCTTGAGCGTGTGCAGAGCAGATAGACATGTTAAAAGGCACAGTCTCACTTTTACACAAGACAGACCAAATTCAGCCCTGATGTACGTGGTACAACTCTACTGACTTCAATAAAATTGCTCTAGCTCAGTGGTTCTCAGACTTACTTGATTGGACCCCCCTTCTTTGTGTCTGTAGTCATTTACACCACCCCCTCCAAGTACATATATCACCACCCAGCTCTGAAGGCAGAGCAGAGAGCAGCAGCTGCTGGCTGGGCACTCAGCTCTGAAGGCAGTGCCGTGCCAGCAGCAGCACAGAAGTAAGGGTTGCTTGCGCCCCATTGTCACCCTTACTTCTGTGCTGCTGCTGGCACCCTGGGACTGACAGCCAGAGCCCCGCTGCCTCCAGATGAGGGATTGGGGAGTGGGGGAAGGACAGCCTGAGCTCAAAGTGTCTCCTGGTGAGGGATTGAAGGGAGAGGGAAGGAGAGCCCAAGCCTGGGCTGCCTACCAGTGAGGGAGTGGGGTTGGGTGGGAAGGAGAGACCGTGCTTGGGTGGCAGGATTCCAGCTGTCAGCCCCGGCCCGGTGGGGCTCTGGCTGTTCCCTTTATTCCCACCTCCCAGGTATTCACGACTTTTCTGCACAAGACCTAGCCAACCAGGGCTGACAGCCAGAGCTCTTCAATAAAAAAAAAAAAAAAAAGCACACTGCTTGCGCCTCCTTTGGGAGGCCCGCCCCATAGTTTGAGAACCACTACTCTAGCTTGTATAAGGGCTCATTTTGAGTCATCATATATAATATGCCACCCTGTCATTCAACAGTTAGAGTGACTAGAAACTCAAAGTCCTTTATATGTGACCAAAAATACCTAACAATTAGATTGTTAGTAAAAATGCAGATATAATTTTTAAATAGCTAAATAAAGTTAACAACTCTTTATACTCCATATGGTATTTTGGAGTCATATTTATGAAAAACAGCATACTTTGAAAAAACATATTTTTTTCCTTTTAGGGCTGATCTACTCACAGTTTATGTAACAATTTAAATAGAATCCACGTTAGTTAAGTGGGAGTTGTTCCCTTATGTGGAGATTCTGAAACTGATTTACATACAGGGGGGTTGCAGCAATTTAACTAAATCAGCTACAAAACAAAATAAGCTATATTAATGTAAGGCACTCTTGCTGGTGCACAAAGTGTGTGTAGACTCTCTCTCATTCCTGCTGAACTGAAAGTGAAATGCGAAATGGCTTCGAAGTGCACAAAGCCAATAGAAACAAATAATGGGCCAAATTCAAAAGTGGTTTAAGTTATATCAGTATGTGGGTGAAAATAAGTGGTAATTCATATGAGGAGGTGGAAGGGTGGTGGTTGTATCAGAAAAAAACAAACAGGAGAGTGTAAAAAGGTATAACATAAAGCACTTGCCCCCACCAGTTCTGTCTTACTGCCATTGCATGCCTGCTCCTCCATCCCTACACTTTGGTGTTTATACTTATTTAGTGACATATCCACTTACTCAGCAGCATGGTAGTTAACCCATAATTTACCTCACCATTAAATTTGGCCCATAGTCTTTGTTAAGTTAAATGGTGGCATCACTGCAAAAACTCATATGTTACATATCTCCCTGGAGATCAAATCCATACTTCTTATAACTGAATACTGGCTTCCTTGGGTAGAATTCTTTCAGAAATGGAATGAGTTGTTTCCCCTTCAATTTAATATAGGGCTATCCCTTTAGCCAATATTCAAGAAGTAGCAAGTTGTTTCCATTAGAAGGATAGATTGATGATGGGGGGGAATTACACGTGAATTTTTATATGTTAATGTTGTCAATGAAAATATTATTGACATTGTTTTGCGCTGCTGGATGTAGCAATCAAGGGCTATGTCTACTTTTAGAAAAAATGCTAATTATTACTTTTTATTTTCTTTGCTTGAAAACTCTCCTGTAGATATGATGGAAACTATTTACCAAGTAATTCCAGAATCATAATTTGACTGTATTTTCAGCTTTAAGTCTTACTTTCTTTCAAATTTTCTAGAAAAATTCTCCCTTCTACTAAAAATTTCCCTTCAAATTTTAAGAAGAGTGAGCATTTTTGTTTTAGGGGACAGAAATTAGCATTATAATAGAGTCCTGTTGCAACCTTAACTGTGGAGTTGTTGCAATCTCTTCATACCATCAGAACTGAGCACACTGTAGCCGTAGCCCCACTGAGTGAAGAAATATGGCGAAATTAAGTGTATGTCATCAAAACATGCCAGTGCAGTTCAACAAAGGACAGTATGAAGTAAGCAATTATGTTAGAAATGTGTCAGTAATATTTAGATTATAAATCTAATCAAAACATGTCAAAGCCACCCTAACTTTTATGTCCCTGTGTTCACTAGTTTAAATTTGATTTACATATATGAGATTCATTACTACAAGTATTTGTTCATTTTTAAAAACTGATTCATAAAAGCAACCGCACACTTTAAGAATAATTGCACAGGCTTTCTTGGGTAAGAGGCACCTAAAATATCTCTCCCCAACAATGGAAGATGAACAAGTAAATTATAAATATCAATAGCATGTAGCATTTGAAGGCTATCGGGGAGTAAAATGCAAATAAAATATCTGGATATAAGTAACACACATCACATGAAATTTGAGTGCATGCAGTATTTTATAAAAGTGACAGTTACTGAACTGGTTAAATGGTACCCCATTGCCTCACACTTACCCACGGTGATGTGTGGCTCAGTATTGCATGCTTTATTGCTTCAGTAAAGTATGCAGTATCACACCACAAAGTTAATTTCCATGGTACTTTGTGAAATTACTTAACTCTGTATTGCTACAATGTGACATGTTTTGACAACTTGTGTTAATACACAAAGTCAACATGCATCTCCAGGGTGTGAGCCCAAGACAACGTAACTGCTAAAGAGAACACATTTATTTTCAATCAGATGTACTCTTTAGTGCTGCACATTTTGGCAGATTGCTTCTGTATTAAAATAGGAGCACATATGGACATGAAAATTAGGGTGGCTTTGAAGTATTCAACAGAGGTTTATATGCTAAATACTTTAATGTTGACATATTTTTTTGATGTAAATCAAAGCCATAAGGTGTAAAGAAAGCAATTAGTCCATGGAATGTGCAGGAATGGCTGCTATCAGATGCTCTTTTAATTTTCCAATTTTAAAATAGTCCCCTCAATGCTTTCTTTTTAGAATGGAATCTCAAATGTTGGAACTATCTCTTTTTGCTATCTATAATAATGCAGAAAGAATAGAAATTGAGAATTCCCTAATTAATTTAGCTTCAAAGTGGACTGAATAAAAACAGGGACAAAAGCATATGAACTCCTGGCTGTGATCATTTCTTCATAAGGTATATTAGTTTTTGTTTTGTTTCTTTCATTGTATAGTTCTTTGTTTGGGATCAGGGAGAAAATCTGTGTGGCTTTTACAAGTTAACAATTCTCTCTCTCTCTTTTTGTTTTTCTTTTCTGTTTCCATTTAGCGCATTTCTACATTGCTATTTCAGATAGCTAGAGAATGTGAACGTGACTAGATCAGTGGTTCTCAACATGCGGCCCACAGGCCACTTGCAGCCTAGTCAGCCTACAGCTGTGGCTCATGTGACATCCGCAGGGCCATAACTAGGGTGGGGTGGGAGGGTCACTTGCCCCTGGCACAGGGCTGGTAGGGGGGTGCAAAAATGGGGCTGTGCAAGATCATGGGTCCAGTAGCCCTGGCTGGAGCAGGCTCCCGGGACTAGGACTGCAGAGGGAGACGGGCAGGGCAGGCTGCACTGCTCAGCTATGGGCAGCTGAAGTAGGAGACCAGTGGCCATGGGGATGGGGTGCAGTGGGCTAGGGCGCAGGGTAGGGTTGCCAACTTTCTAATTGCACAAATTGAAGATCCTTGCCCTGCCTCTTCCCTGAGGCCCCGTCCCTTCTCCGAGGCCCTGCCCCCCGCTCATTTCCCCCCCCCTTCCTCTGTAGGGTTGCCAACCCTCCAGGATTGTCCTGGAATCTCCAGGAATTAAAGATTAATCTTTAATTGAAGATTATGTCATCTGATGAAACTTCCAAGAATATGTCCAACCAAAGTTACCTATACCTATCTCATAGAACTGGAATGGACCCCAAAAGTTCATCGAGTCCAGTCCCCTGCCTTCACTAGCAGGACCAAGTACTGATTTTACCCCAGATCCCTAAGTGGCCCCCTCAAGGATTGAACTCACAACCCTGGGTTTAGCAGGCCCCCTATTCCTCTGTCACTTGCTCTCTCCCACCTTCACTCACTTTCACGGGCTGGGGCAGGGGGTTAGGGTGCAGGAGGGGGTGAGGGCTCCGGCTGGGGGTGCAGGCTCTGGGGTGGGGCCAGGGATGAGGGGTTTGGAGTGCAGGAGGGGGCTCCGGGCTGGGGCCAAGGGGTTTGGAGTGTGGGAAGGGGTTCTTAGCTGGGGTAGGAGGTTGGAGTGCGGGATGGGGTGTACCCTCTGGCTGGGGGTGTGGGCTCTGGGTTGGGGCTGGGGATGAGTGGTTTGGGGTGCATGAGGGGGCTCAGAGCTGGAATAGAGGGTTGGGGTGCAGGAGGGGTGTCAAGGTTGAATCCACACTCTGCCACTCCAAGTGCAGAAGGTGGGGACCTGCAAGGATTCTCAAAATTAATACTTGCCACTCCAGGCTTGTATTAAACTCCCAAGGTTACAGCTTTTCTCTGACCTTGGCTTGGTAAATGCTGCCACCACCCAAATGCAAAAAACAACCCATCAAAAAACACACTTGGACCCAGGAAGGAGCACTTGGGAATTCCTCCCTGTGGGGTACCCTCAAGCCCTTTCACACATGCCCTCCGGGGAAGAGCTGAAAAAGAAAACAAAGGAAATTAGCTGTTGCCACCAGCTAATCAAACAGCATATGCACAAACCTTTTAGGACACCAAAAATCCAATCCTGTTCTTAAAAAAGCTAAATTTTATTAAAAACAAAAAGGAAAAAAATACATCTGGAACATAGGCTTTTGCTAGATTTTAAAAGAGCAATTCCAAAAATTAAGCACCCAAACTAGCTTTCTTGGGGGTTCAGCTTAAAGGTTACAAGCAAACAAAAGCATCAAGGGTTAGCACAGAGGAGATCAAAGGCCAAAATAAAAAAATAAACCTGATTGTGTCTGTCTAAAAATTCCCTATCCAAATAATTTCTGCTAGGTATGGAAGATGAATTTTCATACCTGGTTCAAGCCTTACATAGCATTGCTGCTTCATGTGTCCTTCTCCAGAGAACAACAGACAAAGGGAAAGTTTCTTTCCCAATTTTAAAAGTTCTAGCCTTCCCATTGGCTCTTTTGGTCAGGTGCCCACCCCTTTTCTTTTACCTGTGGTCTTGTTAACCCTTTACAGGTAAAGCAAGCAGAGAACAGACACCAAGAGGGATTTTACAGCTAACTGGCTGGTTGGGTGTTCATAAAAGGGAGCTATCCTCTCCCTACTTCATTTATCACAAGGGGGTTTGAGGTGTGGGCTATGGGCGGTGCTTACTTCAGGGAGCTCCTGGAAGCAGCCAGCATGTCCGGCTCCTAGGCGCCGGGGCAGCCAGGTGGCTCTGTGCGCTGCCCACACCTGTAGGTACTGCCCCCAGCCAGGTTCCCAGCCAATGGGAGCTGTGGAGCCAGCGCTTGGGGCAGAGGCAGAGACCCCGTGACTGCCCTTTTAGCGGCCCCATGAGCAGGGTCCCTTTTTGACCAGGTGTTCCGGTAAAAAACTGGATGCCGGGCAACCCTAGTGCAGGGAGAGGGTCAGGGGGCTAGGGCTGCAGGGAGAGCAGTGCAGCTAGTGCATGGGGGACAGACTCTAGGTGGGGAGACTAATGGCTGGGGACAGTCCCTGGATGAGGAGCTAGATACTGGAGCACAGTACCTGGATATGGAGGTGCTGGGGGCAGTCCCTAAGTCGGGTGCTGGGTGCTGAGGGGAAGTCCCTAAGTGGGAGGCTGGTTGCATAAGAGGTCAGTCCCTGGGTGGGGGACTGGATTCTGGAGGGGGCAGTCCATGGGGGCGGGGGCTGTTCTGCCTTGGATAGGGCACCCTGTCTCTGCAGGACAGGCATTTGTGCCAGCCCAGTGTTGAGGGATCTAGATTCTGGGTGAATGGGGGACAGTCCCTAGCAGGGGGGCTGGGTGCATGGTGAGCAGTCCCATGCACCCGACAGGGCTCCCCATCTTTGCAGGCAGGCTCCGCAGCCGCACTCTCTGGGCGTTCAGTTCAGCCGCACCACCAGCAGCAGCACGGAAGTGAGGGTGGCAATACACCATGCCATGCCACCCTTACAGTAAATTAATTTTTAACAGTTAATGTTTTTACTTATTTAGCTACTTTAAAATGTTCTTGGTAGACATTTGCCGGTGTTGAAATGAAAGACACTATATCAATTTGAATCGTATTTCTGTCATATAACAAATACTAAACCTTATTTTTTTTTAGATGTACAGGCAGTACATATATATATATATATTGTGTGGATGTGGCCCACATAACACATACAGAGCGGCATATGTGACCCACAATGATAAATAGGTTGACAACCACTGAGCTAGATGCTGCTGCCATCTGCAGGACAACAAGAGGTACTGCTCTGTCACAACAGAGTACATCTCTTTATCTGAACCATTTCCAGTATAATGCTGATTATCCATGCAGGGCAATAGAGGGCGGGAGAAAAAGACATTACTCAAGTAATAGATGCGGAATTATTTTAACAAGTATCTGTTACATGCTCTAAACTGAGATTATTAACTGCACAATATTTATACAGATGGTAATGGTACAAATCAGCATGATCTATTACAGGAAGTTGATGCATATTCTTTTTTGAAAGTGATTTCACTTATGGAAACATAGGAATATACCCTTATGCCCCTACCTGCTGTGGGGACATTTGCCATAAAAATCCAAGAGATTCGCTGCCTCACAGAGTTTCTGGTCCTTGTGTTCTTCTCGCACAAAGGGGATCAGTTGATGAGCCATGGAAAATAACTTCCTGCAGCTGTTTTTTTGCTAGTGTAAAGTAAAATAAGGTGATGAAGGCTTTAGTAACAATGTAAGTCTCCTTTACCATATTTTTAATGTATCATAAAGAAAACACACACTGCACGGGATCAGCATTCAACAGTAAACCACAAACAAATTCCTAGAGCCTCCTGCTTTGGGAGTCTCAGGTAATATAGGCTTGGGAATTCATGGCCCCTTTTCCCTACTTCTGGGAGTAGTAGAGGTATGATCAACTCATGATTGGATACCCCTTTTGAGCTGCAACCTTTGCTCTTAGTTAGGGACCTGGATATCATATGGCTACTATATCACCTGTCACTCTGGGAAAAGCTTATATAAACACAAATGGTGAGTGCTCTAACCATTGGTCTAAAGGACATAAGAGGGGGTTGCACCACCAGCAGACATTTGGTGTGGGTTTAGACGTGCTCTGAGTATGTCTACGGGATTGGGCCCCAAAGGGATAGCAGGCAGAGGAACACTCAGTTTGTGAATGTGAGTTAAGCACGGAGCAGTTGGGCAGCGTCAGGACTTAGGTGGCTGAGCACGTACCCGACTGCCAAAATTTAAGCACTTTGGGGATTTTAATGGCAGAAACTTAAGCACATAGGGAATTAAGGTGCCTACAGGGCTAGGCAGCAACTGAGCAGGGGTTTTCTGAATGTCAGTGATGCCTAGATGTTGGACATTCCACCCCAGGTATCTTATTTTTAATACAGAGATGTGGCTGATAGAGACCACAGGACACCTTAGCAGGAGTTATAGCATATTAAAAGTAACCTTGTATGAAGTAGACCAACAGGTGGTAGGCGTGAAGAGCTGATGTAAAGAGCTGCAGAGAGGAAGCCAAAGTGTTATTGATCTTACAAAACACAGGTATATGTTAATAGCTGGCGCTTAAGACTATGTAACTATTTACGTATAAACAGATATAGAGTTCTCTCCTATGTGCTTTTGTGTGTGTGTGTGCTTCTTTATGATGTATAATGAAGGCCTGAAATTACACCTGTGTGATAATGCAGGCTTTTGTTTTTTTCTCTTGTTGCTGTGTAAAAATACCTACAAATGACACAAAACAAAACACACAACAGGGGAAACAGTAAAAAAGACTATACACAGTGTGCAGATAAATGCACAAATTACATGTGCTGAAAGGAAGATTTTTCTCTTTAATCTTTTATTTATCATTTTATGTGTGACTTATGAGAGAAGATGAAAAATTTTTTAAACCTAACTATGCACTTTAAACTGATGTCTCTATTGCAGTCTAAATAAAAATAACTTCTCACACTTGATGACTGATGTCATGATCCTATTAGTATGCCATGAATTTAAAATCTAAAAAATGTTTAATATCTTTTATATATAACCATAAAGAAGTAAACAAAAGGCACAATCCCAACAATTCTCCTTCCTTTTTAGGACACCTGTAATGCAGTTAGATCAGTGGTTCTCAAACTTTTGTATTGGTGACCCTTTTCACACAGCAAGCCTCTGAGTGTGACCCCCCCTTATAAATGAAAAACACATTTTTTAAAAATATTTAATTCTATTATAAATACTGGAGGTGAAATGGGATTTGGGGGTATGGAGGCTGACAACTCATGTCCCCCCACATAATAACCGTGCAACCCCCTGAGGGGTCACAACCCCCAATTTGAGAACCCCTGAGCTAGATCAATATGCAGTACGAGTAGCTGAAAGCCTGCATTATCACACAGGTGTAATTCATAAAGTCAGGTGGTAAAATAGCTGAAAATGGTTGAGAATTTAAAAACTCGATGGTAACAGATTGCAAAGCCCAGTGATGATTGAATTTGCTGATATTCTAATCAAAATTAGCTCTCTATCATACTTGTTGCTGTTTCTGTCACTTCACACAGACTTGAGAGACATTCTAGGCTTCAGTGATACATGTAGAAAGTGACAATCGTGGAAGATTTGTTTTGATTTGTGTGAGTGGTGAATAATGATGTGTGCAAGGGTGAGGGAATGTGAGTTTGGGGCAACTGCATGGGCTGGTTGTATTGTTTTGAAGAATTGTGGCAGTTAGGCCCTGTCATCCGCTATGTGTGCAGTCTCCTCCCAGACAACCCATGGGACTGTTGTATGCATAAACATTAGCTGATGAAGTGGGCATTCACCCACGAAAGCTTATGCTCCAATACTTTTGTTAGTCTTAAAGGTGCCACAGGACCCTCTGTTGCTTTTTACAGATTCAGACTAACACGGCTACCCCTCTGTTACTAAACATTAGCTGTTGAGTAAGGGTGGGGTGATTAGTTGAGTTACATCAGAGATCACAGTGGTATCAGACTCTTGGCATGGGATAAATACATATCTTACATACTATAGCTCTGCATTGCACCAGTGTAATTCATTAAATCAAAATGGCTGAGAACTTAAAAACTGGATGATAAGAGACTCTGAATCCCAGTGGTGATTGAACCAGTGACATGCTGAACAAAAAGTGCACTCAACCCTGCTTGTGATGCAATGGGAACACCTGACTCAGCAGACACTCCTGGCTTTCGAGTGACAAAAAAACAATTCTTGACCCTTATTAGAGCACTGTAACCAAAGACTACTCTTCCCAGCATGCATTGCGATGGGAGAGTGTCTGTCTGTCTATCTCGCCCCACCCACCCATAGCCATCCTCAAGACCACTGAAACTACCAATCACACCATACTCTGCTCCTAAGTGGTTGGAACCCGCTTGGTCACGCATGGCATGCCGGGATTTGTAGTTTTGGTTATTCTTGAGGCACTGGCTCGATTCAGCTGTCCCAAGATTCCCGCCAGGAATCCAGTGAGCGGAACAACGTGAAAAAAGCGCGCTGTTCCAGCCTTCAGTCACGTGCCCTTACGCTGCCGCGGGGGGGGCAGCGCGGAAGAGCATCTCCGGGGCAGGTTACTAAGTAACGGTGTGTATCCGTCCGCCCCGCCCCGCCTCCGCGTACAGGGGAGAACCAAAATGGCGGCGAAGGTGGCCGTTGAGGCTTGCGTGTGAGGGTCCCTGCCCCCCCCCCCCCACCTTCCAACCAACCGGGCCCGCTCGGTGCCGCAGGGCGTGAGGCCCAAGGCAGCGGAGCTGCTGCCAAGGTAACACCGCTGCCCCGCCGGGGTCTGGGAGCCCGAGTCCGGCGGGGGGCGCGCCTGGGTGAGGGCCCCGATCTCGGTTATCCGGAGCTTCTCCCAAGGCGGGATCCTTCCCCAGGGGAGCGCCCAACCCCCGTTATTCCCGTGGCGCCGCGGCCGCATTGTTCCCTCCTCCCCCGCATGGCCTTTTCCCTGTCGCTCCCCGCGGGGAGTCCGCCTCTCGCGGCCTCTGAGGCGCCGCGGGAGGGAGAGCTGGGGCGGGCCTGTGTGGAGTCCTTGGTCTTCACAGCCCGCTCGGCCGGGCCCTCGTCGGTGGGGGAGAGCAGCGTAGCACTCGCCTTGCCTGGCCAGTATCGTGGCAGATAAAACGGCTGCCGACGGCTCGCCCTCTCCCGGAGCGGAGGGGGCCGCCGGTTCTGTGCAGCGGTTCCTCGCCCCAAGGTGCCCGGCCAGCTGCGCCGGTCGTTCCCGCCGCGTGGAGGTGGTGTTGGGGGAGGGTATGTTGATCGTTTCTCCAAGGAGACGCTGCGCGTTCACGGGCAACGGCCGCCCGACGCTTCCCTGCCAGCGGTCCTTGGCGCGGAGCCCGCCCGCCGGGTTTGCCGCTGGGAAGGAGCGGGTCCGCCCTGCTAACCGCCTCCCCACCTTGCAGAGTGACCCACTCGGCTCCTCCATCCCCGCTGGAACTTTCCTGCGCTGGGGTCTCGGAGCGGCTGAAGGGCAGGTAGGTCCTGGGTGCCCTGGCCTGGGCTTAGCATAGCGGTCATAATGAAAACGGACTTCAGCTGGGGCCCTTCCTGTGCCTGGCCGCTCGGTATCGAGCGTGTCAGCACCACCCCCACTGACAGGGAACAAAGGGTAGGAATAAATGGTAAATTCTCAGAATGGAGAGGGGTAACTAGTGGTGTTCCCCAAGGGTCTGCCCTAGGACCAATCCTATTCAATTTATTCATAAATGATCTGGAGAAAGGGGTAAAAAGTGAGGTGGCAAAGTTTGCAGCTGATACTAAACTGCTCAAGATAGTTAAGACCAAAGCAGACTGTGAAGAACTTCAAAAAGATCTCACAAAACTAAGTGATTGGGCAACATGAGTGATGTGGAGAAAGTAGATAAGGAAAAGTTATTTACTTATTCCCATAATACAAGAACTAGGGGCCACCAAATGAAATTAATGTGCAGCAGGTTTAAAACAAACAAAAGGAAGTTCTTCTTCACACAGCGCACAGTCAACTTGTGGAACTCCTTGCCTGAGGAGGTTGTGAAGGCTAGGACTATAACAGCATTTAAAAGAGAACTGGATAAATTCATGGAGGTTAAGTCCATTAATGGCTATTAGCCAGGATGGGTAAGGAATGGTGTCCCTAACCTCTGTTTGTCAGAGGGTGGAGATGGATGGCAGGAGAGAGATCACTTGATCATTACCTGTTAGGTTCACTCCCTCTGGGGCACCTGGCATTGGCCACTGTCGGTAGACAGGATACTGGGCTAGATGGACCTTTGGTCTGACCCAGTACAGCCGTTCTTATGTTCTTATGACATCTCACCGTTCAAGTAGCATTCCTGCTGCAGTGTTTTTGTTCACAGTTGTTTGTGATACATGTGAGGATATGACTGTCAACTGAAAGAGATTAGAGAACTATTTCTCTGGGTTTTTGTTTGTTTACATCGTGGGTTGGCAACACTGCTTTAGACAGTTTAATGTATAGCCAGATTTCTCAGTTGCCTGGATCTCCCAATAACAACAGACTATGATGGCAAAACTGGAGATTAGAAGGGAGCTTCATGAAGTGTCTGTGGTACCTGAAATTACTTTTAATTTATCTATTTTAAGTGGCTAGATTTTAAATTCATGTTGTCCCTTTAAAATCTCTAGTTTTCAGAACTTCTGAGTTGAAGATTTGTGCAGAATATTTGATTTACCCCCACCCCCTTCGAATTATAAATGTTGAACATTTTGAGCTTTTACAGCTCAAATGGATACTTTAAAATTTGACAAGAGACTATTTCATAACTTGACCCAGTCACAGTTGAGGTTATAAGTGTGCATAAAATAAAATAAAAGGCCTAAAATAAAAGGTTACATCTTGGCATTGGTTTGCTCTAGTGCCAAATGTTAACCGGACTTGTACCTTTACACAATTTGATCATTGCCAGTGTATCTAATAGGATCAGCAGTTTTGATATTGGATTGTCTTATAGCTATACAATACAAAATTGATGGTATGGATCATTAGTGCAAATTCTGGTAAAATGAGGAGTTGGTATGTTGGCTTTCTGTGACTATTTGATGATAAAAAAGAATGAACATTCTCAACCTGAAATTTTTGGGATTTTTTTTTTTTTAAATTAGCTTAACAAACCATTTTTCTGATAGACTATCCACTAACTGGAATGGCCTGATTTTTTTCTTTTTCTTTTTAAAACCTTTACTGGGTAAGAATTATTTTCTTCTTTGTTGTTAGTGCTTGTAAGGGGCTCTTCCTCCAGGGAGATACTGACCAATGGGAAATGGTGAAACTGACTGTATGCAAAGTGTCACCGAAAACCCAGAGAAAATAAACATAAAAGATGTTAGTTTGGCTAACTGTTCAGTTATACTAGTATTAGATATTGTGACGGTTGTAGGTATGAATTTTTCAGACAAATGTGGTTTCATTAAAGTCCCTTGTAATAAAAAAAATTAATTCTTGGAGATTAATGACTCTATGCTGAAGGATAGCAGGTTCACATAGGATATTAACACTACCTTGTAAGGTTTCCTTTTGTTGAGGATAGATTGGTGGAAACACAAAGGGAGAATAACAGGTCAGCAAAACTTTCATAAGCAAATCTCTTCTGCAAATAGCTGCTAGGAAGTAAAGTGAAAGAAAATAACACACCAAGTAAAAGACCAAGAAAAGCTGAACTTAATTTCCCATGCATGAAATTTTATTGAATTGACTATTTGAAAAGAGCTGCATGTGGTCTTAGTTAAAACAAACTAATCAGAAAAAAGAAGTTGGAAGAATTGTATAGCTCTTCAAGCTCATCTTAGTGAAAAAAATCTTATCTCAAAATAACCAATAATTTGCATCAGTTTCTAAGAATTTATGTAAGTGAGTCCAATAGGGATGCGGGTTTATTAGAAAACGTTTTAAAAACAAATGTAGGAAATCATCAGAATATGATAAGCTGCCTGGACCATGATTCAGCAAGGTCCCTAAGCACATGCTTAAGTTTAAGCATGTAAGTAGTCCAGTTGATTTAGTGAATGCTATAAACCAGGATTAAAAGTCCCAATGCCACTAAAATATTGGTAAATAGGAGAGAAGAGTTACTTAAGATTTCAGAAGTTTGCACAGGTGTAACTGAACTGATCTTGGCCTATGTACAGTCATAGGGTACGTCTACACTTACCTCCGGGTCCGACGGCAGGCAATCGATGTTCTGGGATCGATTTATCGCGTCTTGTCTAGACGCGATAAATCGATCCCGGATCGATCCCGGAAGTGCTCGCCGTCGACGCCGGTACTCCAGCTCAGCGAGAGGAGTATGCGGCATCGACGGGGGAGCCTGCCTGCCGCGTCTGGACCCGCGGTAAGTTCGGACTAAGGTACTTATAATGTAGCTGAATTTGCGTACCTTAGTCCGAAGTGGGGGGGTAGTGTGGCCCAGGCCATAGAAGTCTTACTTAAGTGGAAATACTCAATCCTTACAGGAGTTTTTATGTAGTAATAAAAATGTATCTGATCTGCATCTGACTTCTGGTAGATGCTAAGATCAATATTGCCCATTGTTTTTTACACTGGAAAAAATTGGCTGTTGTGATGGAGTCTTATACTAGACTTAGACAACTTGTATAACATCAGAAGGGAAGAATATACTTAACTAGTTTGATTGTAAACCAGATGGTTTTTAATCTTGCCAAGATGAACTCATTATGGCCAGTGACATAGGTCAGAATAAAATGGTTGTTACACTGTCAAGCCTTGCATATATTCACAGTGGATTTGCCCTTAATTGCACATTGTAGCTAAAACTTATTCTGTGTTTTCACTTGGTGTTGATAGTGCGTATTGATTTGAAATGAGGTCTCTTGAAAACAATCTTTAATAAATTTTTTGATGACATACTGTTTTCCTCCTCACTTGTATGCCATTGGTGGTGACATCTGCTTATAGCACCAGGTGCACTGCCCTCTCTAGAGACATAAGTTTAGGTGATTATACTTTTGAATGGCAAAGTCTTTACTTTTCCCATCAAAGTCACTGTTTAGTCCTTTTTTTAGCATCCTTTCCTCCCTCCAATTCTTGAAATACCCTTGCAGGAAAGTCCATCAGAGGAGTAGTATGTCTCTGCTGCTCCTGCTCAAACTTCTTTCATGTGGTGCCAGCAACAGTGTTTTAGTGCTGTTAAATGTGAATAGTGTACATTTTAGGTGTGTGCTCACCTTGATTTATCGGAGCTGTCGTTAGTTGATCTTGTCAGGTCTCTCATATACTGTGAAACAATCCTTGCAGAGCCAAGAACCAAAAGCTACTGTGTTACCCCTCTGCCTCAGCAAGACACCTTTGGTGGATCTGTCAGCTCTTTGCTACCCCCCGGCTGTTCACCTTATCAGCAAACTTCTTGAGACTCTGCCAATCTTGACATTCAGTGAACCCTAGTTCCCGAGCTGCCCAGGGGCTTCTCTCTGCAGTATCCATCTGCAGTCACTGGACAGTCACCAGAATTACCAAGTCTGCTTCCTTCAAAGAGACATGAAAGCCTGTTAGTTTATCTGAGGCCCACAGTTTAATACACAGGACTGAGATGATTTTATGGTAAAAACTAAAAATAAGTTTATTAATAGAGGACAGAGATTTAAGTGATATTAAGCAAAGATAATAGAATTACAACTGATTACAACTTAAAAAAAAAAAGATAAGCTGCTTTCTAGTGTCTAAAACAGGCAAATTCTCACATATTACAGTCAGTTCTCTGGGTCCTCACCCATGTGGCTGGGGGACTCACGTTTCACAAATTTAAAGAGAGCTGGCCTCTTTGTCCCTTAAGTGATGGATAACTGGCATGTTCTTTTGTTGCTCCTTATATTCCCCAGAGTTCATTATCTTTGCCTCAGGAGCCATGAAGAAGACCCCCTGGAATTCAGACTCTGGTCCTACTGTGTGTTTTCAAGCAAGCTGGTGCTTCTTCCTGCTGTTTGATCATTCTGTGTACCTTACATGCAATATACTTTCATTGTCTTTTGGTTGTAAAGCCTGACCACAGTGGACCGGCCAATATACGTTGCTTTGTTTAGGACAAACCAGTTCTACTTGGATTGTTTGGTCTAAACATATTTTAGTAACTTATTTCCAGCACACCTACATAACTCTTTACATTCTAACTGTACATGCATCATGCAAAAATATTAATGACTAGAGTATCATCAATTTTTATATGGTACCTTACAATATTTATCCAAAGAGTATCTTGTAACTGTGTGCTTTGTGTAGTGAGTTTGTCAGGCCTGGCAACAGTTGTTGCTAGACAGGGGCATTGAGGGGCTCAGAGTCACATGTATCTCAGCTATCAAAAAGATAAAGTCAAAGATAGTTTTGCTTGCAAACCTTGTAATCTGTTTAGTGCTTGTTCCTTCTATGGATTTAGAAAACTGTTTTCAAAAATAATACATGCTTACGATATTTTAATTTTTTTGTTTTGTAAATTAACCTAGCTATGCAGTTTGTGCCTAGGCAGAGGTGAACTACGGATTTGTTTACACATGGAAGTTGTACTGCTTTAACTATAGCAATAAAAGTGAAAGTAGTATAACACCCTCATGTGGACACAGTTAAATGAGTATAAAAGTGTTGGTAGCCAACTTATAAACACAGATGACCTCTGCACATACAGTATAGTGTGCATTATCTGTGATGTGAAAATGTGGGTTTTGGAATTAGTGGTCTGGGATGGGGATGAATGTCTGACCCACCAGTATTATATACCTTCTGGTTTTTTTGGTCTCCTATCTGAGCTACTAAGTTCTGACTAGCACCAGAAGAAATAAAATAACACCACATTGTATTGCATAATATAGCTTCAGAACATGGTCCTAATTTTCACCTGACAGCTTGGGCTATATTGAAAAGTGATTACTTGCAAAAGTGTGTCAATATTCCACTTCTGTGATTGAAGGTGGTTGTTATATGAATATCAGTGTGGGTGAAAGGAACTGGTTTCCTGCTCAACCCAGTTAACGTGTGTCACAGGTACCTTGACTACAGATTTATTCTTGTATTGTGCATGTTTGGTTTCGCAGCACTACAGTATATGTGATTACACATGGTTTGTGATCTTTCATACCAACACTCAACAGGATAAGCTAAGGATTCAGCTTTAAAAAGCTACTATATTTTCCCCTAATTGTCTTTAGCTATATGTAAGTGGGTGTTGCTTCTATCGAAACTAGTTAAACTCAGGCAGAAGTGATTTCCTTAACTATTGACAGAGTTAATTTAACTTCAGATTTGTTTCTAATGCAGACCCTTAGTTTATCTTACATTAGCAAAACTATTTCCTAGCTAAATACAAAAATATAGTGGTTCATATGTTTTTATTTTTCTATAAACAATATTTAGGATAAAACCCAGGGCATTCTCTAACTAAATGTTTGTAATTTGTGGTATAGCAAGGAAAAGGAATTCCTCTTACTGATTGTTAGCTAGTGTCCCTTTCAGTGCTCTGTTACGATATATTTTAGTATTGAATGAAGGACATTTTGCTTTGAATACATTCTTTATAGGAAACTTTTAATTCTTGGAAGACGTATTAGACTGACATCACTGTGGACCTGATGTTACTGTATTGCAGCGGTCGGCAACGTTCGGCACGTGGCTCGCCAGCGTAAGCACCCTAGTGGGCCGGGCCAGTTTATTTACCTGCTGACGCGGCAGGTTCGGCCGATCGCGGCCCCCACTCGCCGCGGTTCGCTGTCCCGGGCCAATGGGGGTGGTGGGAAGCGGCACGGGCCGAGGGATGTGCTGGCCGCAGCTTCCCGCCACCCCCATTGGCCCGGGACGGCGAACTGCGGCCAGTGGGGGCCACGATCGGCCGAACCTGCCGCGTCAGCAGGTAAATAAACTGGCCCGGCCCACTAGGGTGCTTACCCTGGCGAGCCGCATGCCGAATGTTGCCGACCCCTGCTGTATTGCATTCTTTATAGTGTTTCCAGGAACTAAAATTTCTTATTATACCTTTGTGTTCTGTATTACACAAGGTGAGGAATACTAAAATATTTTTAATTTGTACTGTTCTTTTATAATAGAACAATATGAGGTTTACTTTCTAATAGCTTATTTACAACTTCTGTGAGAATGTTTAGTTATAGCACCTGTCTTGATTTTTCTCTGAATTGCTAATTTTTGCATTTTGCATCAACTATAATTTTTTTATAGCATTTTTGACTGCATACCATGGCAACAGGAGGTGGTCCTTTTGAGGAAGGCATGAATGATCAGGACTTGCCTAGCTGGAGCAATGAGAGCTTTGATGACCGGCTGAACAATACGGTATGATTCATGTTAACTTTTTAATTGTCACATCATACTGTAGGTGAAAATTGACATGTAGATTCTACTGCAGTGATGGATAGATATGAAACCATAAAAATTGTCAAACAAAATACTATAGTAGAAGTTAGTTGCTTACATTCTGTTCATAAAACTAAATACATGTGTCCAACTGAAACAAAAGTCAGCAAACTAATGTATGATACAAACATCATAGATTTGAAAGAGCCCTATGCTGATATGAATGATCATCCTTGGTCAAGAGATAGCCTATCAAAACTGAGTCTCAAATCTAGCTAATGTATAAACCATTTTTGGGGTGAGGGTGTGGGGGAGCTAGACTATTTGATTGAAAGCCATAAGTGGGAATTTGCCCTCAAGGTTAAGCATTATAACCCACTGAAGACTGAGTAGAAGAAAAATGCTAGTGTAGCTTTGTTTCAAGTGAACAAATACTTCTGAAGGCTAAAAAGGTTAAGTGGACCAAACTTCCTGTCAGATTACTTATTAGTCATGCTTTGGAGAAAACTATATTATCCAACTTGATTCTCAAATTATTGCTTAAATATAAGTAGGTTTTGGCATTTTTGTTTTTTCTGTAATTCTAAAATTGAGTCAAACTCCAATTCACTGAAGTAAACCGTATCTTTTTTCACTAAAGAGATATTAAATAT
This sequence comes from Emys orbicularis, assembly GCF_028017835.1. NCBI lineage: Eukaryota > Metazoa > Chordata > Testudines > Emydidae > Emys > Emys orbicularis. The sequence continues at coordinate 87,765,745 of NC_088687.1, read as the reverse complement.
GCTTTTTTTTCTGCTTTTCTGAAGGACTGGGGGGGTCAACAGAAGAAAGCAAACAGGTCTTCAGAGAAAAACAAGAAAAAATTTGGTGGGGAAGGTGAAACAAGGCTTACTAATGACATATCTCCAGAGTCCTCACCCGGAATGGGACGGCGGAAGACAAGGACTCTTCATAGTTTTCCTCACACTAGATATATGACTCAGATGTCTGTTCCAGAGCAGGCAGAATTAGAAAGGCTTAAACAAAGAATAAACTTCAGTGATCTGGATCAGGTTTGTGGATATGTATTTGCGAAAATTGTATAAATGTGAATATAAAACCACACAAACCTGCTAAACTGTCTTTGTTAATCTGACAAACTTCAAAAGGGAAGACTTTGAAAGTCAGTGGCTCAAATAAAAAATGTGCATTGACGTCACGTAGCAAATAATAGTCCAGATTCTGAACTGGAAAAAGTGTAGAAAAATACATATATTCTGGATCATGGTGTCCAGATACATAAGGGTAGGTCAGCTACTTTCACTAGACAGCATACCTGAAGGTTGGCATATGGTGTCACGCTGTAATATAATAAATTGCAGTTCTCCAAATCAGTATTTCTCTGTGTGTATCACATCTGTGAGAGTTAGAGGTTATTTAGTACCTGCCAATCTTGAAAGTATTTTCTTGAAGGCATTACTTCCTGAAGTAATGTAATTTGAGACTCTAACCCTGGTTATTTCTGGATGGTGTGCCTTGTGGCAGAATGGAATGTCATGTTTTTACTACACTTCTGCCCTAAATTTTTGCTGAATTTAAGTTTTCAATTAAAACCGTGACCTCTAGTCTTTATGGTTGTAATGATAATCTTCCAAATGTGACCCATTGCTTTGCAGTCTTCCCAAATCTGAAGACAGACAACTCTAGAATTTCTGTTGCTGCTCTTAGCTTTTCAAGGAACAGTAGAGTGGAACTGATATACTTAATGTCACGGTTGCACACGGAGTTCTGAATAGCATCAGTAAACATTCCAGCCTAGTAGTGGCAGAAGAAAGCTCTGGAGCTATGGTTGGGGGAAGATAACCAATAAATGCAGTCTAGAGTAGGGTGGGAGATCATCTTCCACACAGGAAGAGCCTATAGAGAAATTCAGTATCTGATGCTATTCTTTGTTCCAATTCAGTAGTCAGGAGGCTATGGGATAAGTACCTTCTTTCTCATGCATTTGGAAGGGAAGATGTGGCTTCATATTATCAGGCATGAAGCTGGAGTTTAGAGCAGGGTCCAGAGACAGCACCCTGATAGGAATTCTAGAAGTCTCCCTGTCATTCCCAATAGATTGGTTGGAAGGTCAGGCTTCTGACCAGAATCTGCCTGGTGGAGATGATTTTAATCATCTTTAATATCAGCTGTCAGCTAGTAAGTTTAGTTCTCTGGCTAGTAGGTTTTGTAGTCTTGTTTTTTTTCCAAGCTATGCCTAGTAACGCCACATGATGGTACCACTCTATTGTTCAATTGTGAACTAATAAAAATAGAACAATGTTTTTGAAGGAATATTTAAGTAATATGTAATAACTTCCTTTGGTTTGTTTTTATGTAGAGGAGCATTGGAAGTGATTCTCAAGGCAGAGCAACAGCTGCTAACAACAAACGTCTGCTTAATGAAACCCGAAAACCGTTCAACTTCCTATCACTGCAGATTAACACTAACAAAAGCAAGGATGCTGCTACAAGCCCTCAAAAAAAAGAAACTGGTGGATCATCACAATGTAAAGAGTTATTTGCATCTGCTCTAAGTAAAGACTTTTTGCAAAATTGTCAGGTGTCTGTTCAAGAAGATGGAAGAGGAGAACCTGCTATGGATAGTAGCCAGGTATTGTTCGTGACTCAGCCTATTCCTATTGCAATCTCTTCCTCCTACAATACCAGAACTTTTAGAAAATGTCTAATTTCATTGTTGCTTTGTAGACACCCTGATGAAGCTTCCTAGAAAGTTTCATTAATTTTTAAAATTAATTCCGAATGGTTATTATGAAGGTTTATATTTTGCTACTCTTAATTGTTTACAAAGTAACTTGCTTCAGAACACATGAAATGAGATTTAAAATGTACTATGTGTGGGAATGCTTATGATCACATAATGCTAGTAACTCTGCATACTGAGAGAGAAGCAGTTTATTTAATACACCACTTTTAAACTTAGAGATTGACCTGATTACCATTTTAATTGTTTTGGTAATTTCTAGGACTAGCATACAAATTGTGACATAATGTTTAGAGAAAAAAGAACAGGAGTACTTGTGGCACCGTAGAGACTAACAAATTTATTAGAGCATAAGCTTTCGTGGGCTACAGCCCCCTTCTTCGGGCTATTAGAGCTTATGCTCTAATAAATTTGTTAGTCTCTAAGGTGCCACAAGTACTCCTGTTCTTTTTGCGGATACAGACTAACACGGCTGCTACTCTGAAACCAATGTTTAGAGAGATGAGCTCAATAGTGCACCTGGTATCTGACGGAAGCAACATTCATCCTCAATCTTGGAACTTTATGCACATGCTGCATCCCTGTTGAAGTCAGTGCCAACTGTAGGATTGAGACCATAAACTCTAGTATGTCACCTTTCATTTTATTTACATAGGTGTGGTATAAGTTAAATTATCACCCTCGTCTTGTGGATCACAAATATCAAAACTATTTATTGATTAACTTACTGAGTAATTTCAATGTCTTCTCTGCAGATTGTGAGCAGACTAGTTCAAATTCGTGACTATATTGCTAAGGCCAGCTCCATGCGGGATGATCTTGTAGAGAAAAATGAAAGATCTGCTAATGTTGAGCGCTTGTCACATCTCATAGACCATCTTAAAGAACAAGAAAAATCCTATCTGAAATTTTTGCAAAAGATGCTTGTAAGTTTCAGCACTTAAAAAATAGATATAATGTCTCTCTTAAGCAATGTGAGAAAACTTTAAGGAGTCAGTTATTGATATTTTGATGGTACCACTGGGGGAGTTAACTTCAAGATACAGTACCTTCCATAATAATTCATTTTTACTACCCCATTTATATAGCTTTTGATTTATGCCGCTAAAATATTTCAGGCTAGAGAAAATGAGGAGGAGGATGTTCGGACTATAGATTCAGCTGTGGGATCTGGTTCTGTAGCTGAGAGCACATCGCTAAACATAGATGTGCAGTCTGAGGCTTCAGATACCACGGTAAGCTGCTTTTAGTAATTAAGGTGCTAGAAATGAAGACCTGTTTTTTCTTTTCCTGACTGATACTTGATAGTATTGTTAATCTGAAATTCAGTTCAAGGAGACTTAAACCCCCCAAACTCTCAATGATGTATATTTTTAAAAAGTTTGTTTTAAAAAGCTTCTGTTGTAGCAATTTTACTTTCTGATAGCTTATGAATCTTTTAAATAATTCTAGGGGTTAAATATGTATCTTGCCTGTTATCAATGCAGAAAGGACTGGTTTTCTAAGCTGTTTTTGGTAAGTGGCGTGCTTCCAGTACTGGGGAAATTGAAGGGTAATGGAGGTGTGTAAATGGTTCACTATCATGGGTTGTTGCTGTAGGAAGCATAAGTATATCTATAGTGATACCATAAGAAGCATTACTCTAGGATGGGGGTTCCCAGCCTTTTTTGTTGGGTAGGCCACCTCTTCTTAGTGTCTTATGGACTCTGGCATTTCTACATATATACATTTCATGATTGCACAGACCATCTCCTCTCCCATTTGTGATCACATAACTCCTGTAGCAATTTCAGCAGTTGCTTACATGGAAAAGAACGTTGAATACTTCCTAATATTTTTATCTCCTTTTTAATAAAATTTAAGCATCTGTGTATATGGTGTTGTCTCTTTGTTTTCAGCCAGCATGATGTGGACCATCAGCAAAGTGCTCCACAGACTATGGGTTAGGAATGTGTGTTCTAGGAAGTTACAAAGTAGCGTTTAAATAAAGAATACAGAGATACTTATTTAAAAGTCAGAATGAAACCAGACAGTCTCTCAATCTAATTATAAAAGTCCTGCAAGATCTTCTTGCTTTTATCAGGTCTTTCAAAAAGATAACATTGTAGAGATTAAACATCAACGTCTAACTTTTTTAATGTTGTTTAAAATGTGAAAAAATAACCAGTACTGATAGAAATATATACTGACAGAAATATATATCCATATAGAATTATTGTAAACAAAGCTTGTATCTGGTTGTTTATCTATACAGAAAGCATATTTTTTTCATTTTTATGTGTGTGGCTTTAAGTGTTTTGGAATTAGGTTTCTTTTATAATATAGTTCTTTGAAATATTAAAAGTAGTTCTCTATAACTACATGGTACAGTGATATTTGGAATCCTGTCATTTAAGAAAATAATTTTAACAAAGGAAATTGAAAATTCAGTAGAATTAAACAAGAAAAGACTTATTTGATTGAAGTAATACAATTTGCCATATATAATAAGTAAGACACAAATGAATTAGGTAAGCAATTTTATAGTTTAAAAATGCATGTTAAACAGGAGTGTGTTCTAAATCTAACATACTAAACTATTTAATAAAGGAAGAATCTTTTAGTCTGAAAATTCGGCCCTGCATTGAGGACAAACTAGGGAATTCAGCTTCACAAGGACAGGTTTCAGACATTGACGTTACAAGAAGCCCAAAAGGGAAAGGTGACACAGCTGCTCTGAATGGCAGGGAAATCTGGCCTATTAGGATTGGATTACCCTCACAGGTACTCTTCAGAATATTACCTTGGCAAGCCTCCAAAATAGGGTCTGTACTTGCTGATTTTCTTTTTCTTCCTCAGTTCCTTTGTTGCTAAACAGCTTTAAAACATACTAAGTATTTGTAATGCACAATTACTTTTTTCTCTCATTCTTTCCATACAGAAGCTTCTGGTGTTTAATGCTTTAGTCACCGCTATAACAGTAGATCTGTCTTACTTACCTGTGTATGGCTACATTTTCATTGAATGTCTCTTCTTCTTCATGTTGACTTGTTTTCGGAAGCAGAGATTTTATAAAAATGAGTTTTTTACTAATTTCCTCCTCCAAACCAACATATGTTCTTTTTTGATTAGTGAGGGGTATAAATCTAACTGTATGTCCATCTGTTAATCTCACTTTTTGCAGCCACAGCTTGCCACTTCAGATTCATGACTTGATGCAATTGCACTCTTATTTCTGAGAAAGTGTTTTAAAATTGGTTTAATGTAGTGTAATTTTAGATAATTCACACTTAGAGATCTGTTAATTTTCATGCTATTAATCTGCCTGAAAGAACTTAATAACCAACATCTTGTGTAGAAAAAGTGAAGTGGAAGATCAAAAACTTCTGTTGCCCAGAGGAAAAAATATGATCTGTAATAAAATCTCTACAAAGGATAAACTGTGCATACCTGTAGCACTACCCAGTATATAGCTGCAGGGAAAAACACATTAGTGGGGGTCAGTGCCTTAAAAACTGTGTTTGAGATGTGTCCTGTCCTGCTGTGATTTTTTTAAAAATATTTTTGTAATTGAATTTTTAGTGCCCCATCTTTTTTGTTTAAACTCAAATTGTTTAAATACATTATTTGAAGCAAATTTGTCAAGCTTGAGTGCCTAATTTTAGACACCCAACTTGGAAAAAAAATTGGTCTTTGATTTAATGAGTACAGATGCCTCTGATATGCTTGAAATGAAGCTTGGTTTGTTTATCAGTTTTGGTTTTTTTTCCCCTCTGCCATTGATTTGATATGTGATCTTGCACAAATCACCTAATCTTTCCGTGCCTCAATTTCTCTATCTAAAATGGGGATTTACACAAGGATTATCATTGACGTTTTTAGTGGTTTTAAGTCATTTTAAAAACTTGCAAGTTCTTATTAAATTTTTGAAGACCTTTTATTAATAATTAAATTCTGGATGTTTAAAAATAGTGGATTGAGCTGAACATGGTTTACCCTTTAAAACATTGATTTTTGGAAATTCAGACATTTCTGATGCCTAGGCTGAGAGAGAGTTGCTCACTCCATTCTGGGATCCACACACTTTACTAGGGGGGCAAGAAGCAGCACCCTATCTACAAAGTTAATTTACTGTCCATTAAAGTACTTGACCTTGCCTTTTCCAATAACTTCCAAACTCTGTGGGAAGTACCTCTGTGGTAGGGCCAAGTACTTTAATATATGCAAGCATATTCTTCAATGTAGGAATTTTTCACAGTTCAAATACATAGTTGCTTACAGTAGGCACTCGACACTAGATGGCAGGTGAATTTTTTTACTTTGGGAGTGGGAATTTCAGCTTGGCAAAAGTGTTTTTTTTTTTTTTTTAAGACTTGGCAAATATTTAAAAATTCATAATACTGGTATTTTTGTAGTTCATCTTCCTACTGTGAAGATGCAGGTTCAAACTTGATGCAGAATTGTAGCCTACATATGGTTTTATGGAATGAGAAACAAATAATTTGTTGCAAAATTGTGTAGTGAAAGATAAAGCTTTGAGGCTAGTGAATCATTTTGGACCTTGGATCTTACTAAGGCAGGGTCCAGTGGTGCTTCTTTGGGTTGGCAGTTGCGTAACAGATACTTGTGAACAGATCGTTCAGTTTCTGTTTTCACTCTACACTGGACTGTTAAGCCAGTATAGGAAATGAAGAGGATCAGGTCCATATTTTTAAAAAGTGTTTACTGCAGAGACTCTTTAAAACAAGTTCAACACCAAACAGAAGTCTTTGCTTTTTTGCTGTTTTAATTCAGTATCTTGAATTGCATTTTATATCTATCAGGGATTGAGGGGAGGAGTACTCTTATGGCTTTGTGGTTATATGCTTTTCGTGTTAATGAATTTATAAACCTAGTGTAGTTAAAGGAAGAAATGTGCAAGTTTTTAATTTTGTAATCTGCTCGTGGAGGGTGCTGAGTTGGCAGACCTGGAGACAAAATAACTTTACTTATCCACAAGGCATTGTGCAGCATGGTGGTTGGCAGTACAAACTTTTCCCTAAAATGACTCAAACTTGGTCTGGAAGAACTAGCTTTAAGTGTGAGGAGACGATAGTTAAGTCTTCACCTCATTAAACTAAACTGTTAGTCTTGAGGTGTTTCATTGAGCTGTTAAGGTTCAGCTTACATTAAGATGTCATTGTATTACTATTGCAGTGTTATCAAATAAATCCACAGCTATGATAGCATCCTTTCTTATCTGCCAGGCCAGAGACCCCCAGCAGGAGGCTAAAGAGGAGCTAGAGAATTTGAAGAAGCAACATGACTTGTTAACAAGGATGTTACAACAACAGGAACAGCTGAAAGCACTTCAGGGAAGACAAGCTGCTCTTCTTGCTCTGCAGCATAAAGCAGAGCAGGCAATTGCTGTCATGGATGATTCTGGTATGTGGAAGGACAAGAGTATGCAATGATAAATTGATGTATTGATTAAACCTGAAACTCTGAATTTAAAAAAATTAATATTGAAAGTATAAATGTACTGCACAATTTAAAAAAAATGTTCTGGATATATTCTTAAGCTTGTACATTCTGTGTCTTATATAAAATACTTGTAATATTTGGAATTTTACTGCAGGACTTCCATTTGGTGGAAGAACTTAGTTTAAATATTTTTTATATGTTATTAGGTAACAAGGCTACAAACTTAAAACTAGGGCTGTCGATTAATCGCAGTGAACTCAGGCAATTAACTCAAAAATTAATTGCAATTAAAAAAATTAATCGCAGTTAATCACCGTTTGAATCGCACTGTTAAACAATAGAATACCAATAGAATTTTATTAAATATTTTGGATGTTTTTCTACATTTTCATATCAATTGTATTCTGTGTTGTAATTGAAATCCAGGTGTATTATTTTTTATTACAAATATTTGCAAAGTAAAAATGATAAGAAGAAATAGTATTTTTCAATTCACCTCATACAAGTACTGTAGTGCAATCTTTGTCCTAAAAGTGCAACTTACAAATGTAGATTTTTTTTTTTTGGTTACATAACTGCACTCAAACAAAACCATGTAAAACTTCAGAGCCTACAAGTCCACTCAGTCCTCCTACTTGTTCAGCCAATCGCTAAGACAAACAAGATTGTTTACATTTACAGGAGATAATGCTGCCCTCTTCTTATTTAAAATGTCACCTGAAAGTGAGAACAGGTGTTCGCATGGCACTTTTGTAGCTGGCATTGCAAGGTATTTACGTGCCAGTTATGGTAAACATTCATATGCCACTTCATGCTTCGGCTGCCATTCCAGAGGACATGCTTCCATGCTGAGGACGCTCGTTTAAAAAAAATTATGAGTTAATTAAATTTGTGACTGAATTCCTTGGGGCAGAATTGTATGTGCCCTACTCTGTTTTACCCCCATTCTGCTGTATATTTCATGTTATAGCCATCTTGGATGATTACCCAGCACATGTTGTTCATTTTAAGAACGCTTTCACTGCAGATTTCACAAAACACAAAGAAGGTACCAATGTGAGATTTCTAAAGATAGCTACAGCACTTGACCCAAGGTTTAAAAATCTGAAGTGCCTTCCAAAATCTGAGAGGGCCGAGATGTGGAGCATGTTTTAGAAGACTTAAAAGAACAACACTCTGATGCAGAAACTACAGAACTCGAACCACCAAAAAAGAAAATCAACCTTCTGCTGCTGGCATCTGACTCAGATAATGAAAGTAAACGTGCAGTGGCTCGCACTGCGTTGGATTGTTACTGAGCAGAACCCGTCATCAGCATGGACGCATGTCCCCTGGAATGGTGGTTGAAGCATGAAGGGATGTGTGAATCTTTTAGCACATCTGGCATGTAAATATCTTGTGACGCTGGCTACAACAGTGCCATGAAAACTCCTGTTCTCACTTTCAGGTGACGTAAACTAGAAGTGGGCAGCATTATTTCCTGCAAATGTAAACAAACTTGTTTGTCTGAGCGATTGGCTGAACAAGAAGTAGGACGGAGTGGACTTGCAGGCTCTAAAATTTTACATGTTTATTTTTAATGCAGTTTTTTAACATAATTCTACATTTGTAAGTTCAACTTTTATGATAGAGATTGCACTACCATACACCTCTACCCCGATATAACGCTAGCTTCGGGAACCAAAAAATCTAACTGCGATATAGGTGAAACCGCGTTATATTGAACTTGCTTTGATCCACCGGAGTGCGCAGCCCCATCCCCCCCTCCCCCCCCAGAGCGCTGCTTTACCGTGTTATATCCGAATTTGTGTTAGGTCGGGTCGCGTTATATCGGGGTAGAGGTGTACTTGTATAAGGTGAATTGAAAATTACTATTTCTTTTCTTTTTTATATTGCAAATACTTGTAATCAAAAATAAATATAAGGTGAGTACTGTACACTTTGTATTCTGTTGTAATTGAAATCAATATATTTGAAAATGTAGAAAACATCCAAAAATTTAAATAAATGGTATTCTATTATTTTTTAACAATTTTTAATTTAATTTTTTTAATTGCTGGACAGCCCTACTTAAAACCATAAGTTCCTTCCTGGTACTTAGAGATGAGCCACCAAAGTTTACTTTAAAAACTCAAACGTATTTTTAAAGCTTTCTTGAGTAAGGAAGAACAGAACAGTTATAGTTTAAATTTGATTACTGTATCTTAACCAAATATAAAAGTAGATTTCAGATTCTAAAGAATCTGAATTGTAGACTTGCCTCCAACTGTTAACTTATCTTTATAGTGGTTGTGATGTGTTTAAGTGTTGTTCCATTATAAACCTGTACTTTAACACTTCCTTAACATAGCCAAAATCTTTGGGGTTGAAACTTCTCACATTTGGTGTCTGCCCAAAGATAAAATTTTTTGGAAAGTAATAACAGAAGTGATTTGAGATCAGCGTTAAACAACCTCGAATGATAAATTATTTGGAAGTTAGATGGTGATGGTCTCAGATCTGCTTACCATCCCCACAGAATGTGTACCATACATGTTGTTTTTTAAAAGCTTGTTTAGCAAATTCCTAATTGGGAGAAAATCATTTTAAAATTGTTTGACTTCAAATTTCCCTTCGCCTAACTTCTGCCTTGTCGTCCTTAGAAATGGAGTGCATTGCTTGTCTGACATGTAACATCACACGTAACAATAGCACCAACAAAGGGTACATCTATACTTACTTCCTGGTCCGGATGTAAGTGATCGATCTTCTGGGATCGATCCCGGAAGTGCTTGCCGTCGACGCCGGTACTCCAGCTCAGCGAGAGGAGTACGCGGCATCGACGGGGGAGCCTGCCTGCAGCGTCTGGACCCGCGGTAAGTTCGAACTAAGGTACTTCGAATTTAGCTACGTTATTAACGTAGCTGAATTTGTGTACCTTAGTTCGAAGTGGGGGGTTAGTGTAGACCAGGCCAAACTGACCAGCAAAATTGTAGCCTAGGGCTCTGCCTGTAGTAATTGATCTCTTCCTGTGTCCTGTCCTAACAAGCCAACTTTGAGGTGGGATAGAAGGACCATACAGGATGATTTTGCTATGAGATTGGAGCATCATTCAGGTAGCTAGTAGAACATAAGAACGGCCATACTGGATCAGACCAATGGTCCATCTAGCCCAGTATCCTGTCTTCCAACAGTGGCCAGTGCCAGGTCAGAGGGAATGAACAGAACAGGCAATCATCAAGTGATCCATCTCCTGTCACCCATTCCCAGGGACACTCAGAGCATGGTGTTGCATCCCTACCCATCCTGGCTAATAGCCATTGATGGACCCATCCTCTGTGAACTTACCTAATTCTTTTTTGAATCCTGTTATAGCTTTGGTCTTCACAACATCCCCTGGCAAAGCGTTGCACAGGTTGACTGTGTGTTGTGTGAAGTAGTACTTCCTTTTCTTAGTTTTAAACCTGCTGCCTATTATTTTCATTGGGTGACCCATACTTCTTGTGCTTTTGTGAAGGAGTAAATAACATTTCCTTAATCACTTTATCTACATCATTCATGATTATATGGACTTCTATCATATCCTCCCTTAGTCATCTCTTTTCCAAGTGGAAAGTCCCAGTCTTCTTAATCTCTCCTCATAGGGAAGTTGTTCCATATCCTCAATCATTTTTTGTTGTCCTCCGTACCTTTTCTAATTCTTATATATAGAGATAATAAGACAGAAAATATCACGCCACTATATAAATCCATGTTATGCCCACACCTTGAATACTGGCTGCAGTTCCGGTTGCCCAATCTCAAATATAGGGCATACCATGGTTCTGGGGAAGGCATTTCTTCCTTGCATTTCTTCCTGAATCAGCTTCTGGGCACCTTCAGCTCTGCCTTATGGTGTCTCTTGCCCTAAGCAAACTTCCCAGTACTAGTAGAAATCTGAAGTCCCATACTCTTCTCTCTCCTACAGAAATAACCTTTCTTCATAGGAAGAGGAGGTGGTAGACAGAGGAGAGGCTTACTTAAGTTACCCTTAAGGAGAGGCTTATTCGCTGTTCCCTGGTGCTACTCTTATTTGTGTCACATTTGTCCTGGTGATACTCAAAGCAGCATCCCACTAACCCTTGTGTTGAAGAAGGTAGAAGAAGCAGGGACAGGGAAAAGGAAAAAAAAATGATGTAAAATAAAATGTTACATTTTAAAAATAAACCCAGTTAAGGGTTTATTAAACAAACTATTAATGTGAAGTTAAAAATAGGCCAGACACCCACACTCTGGTATGGCTAAAATTGGTGGATATTTAAGGTCCTGGTTTGTTTTGACAAGTGATTGTTTTTAAAATAGTGTTGTAGAGTTCTATGTTTCTCTTGATTTCCATATCAAATATGTTTTCGCAAGTAAAAATGTACCTTTTTTCCTAACTGCTAGCCCTGCAAATCAGATTTGAATGTCAGACTGAGGTATTTCCTTCTAGCATACCATGGTCATTAAAGGTTCTGGAGGCCAAATTATATGCTGCCTTTACACCCATATAATCCATTGTCTTTGACTGTAACTGACTGGAACATAGAGTTCTGTTGATAAATAAATGAGAAGTACACTGTCCAGCTCATTCTTCTTAGCAGTGTTGATTCTACAGGGCCATACAGTTTTTAAATAAAACAAAAAACACAACAAAAACTGAACTTAACTGATTTTTGTGGGAACAACAAAAAACAAACCAAAACCACAAAAGGAACAGATCTGCTGAACAAGGTATGCTTTTGCATAGTCGGTTTTCACAGTGAAACTGTACATTGACTGAGGCTATGTCTACACTATGGACCTTATAGTGGCACAGCTGTGCTACTGTAAGGTCTCCTGTGTAGCTGCTCTTTGCTGGCAGGAGAGAGCTCTCCTGCCGGCATAACTGAACCATCCCCAACAAGCACCCTTAGCTATGTTGGCAGGAGAGTCTCTCCTGCTGACATAGTGCTGTCCACATCAAATTATGAATTCTTTCTGGGGTTGGGAAGGTGTCATCCAAAAAAAAAAAATCTGTTTTTCTAAGGATTTTCAGTTTAGTTTAAATTTCTATAATGTACGCAGAGGATTTGGTTAGTGCAGTTGACAAATAAGATAAATTTGTCTAACCAGTGCTGTATGTTAGTAGCTATGGTATTTACTTATTTTGAAATCTTAAAAACCATTTTCTCAAATTAACCTTTTTAGTTTAATGTTTTGGACTTACTGTTTTCTGTAGTTGTAACAGAGACCACAGGTAGCATTTCAGGAGTGAGTCTTACATCTGAACTAAATGAAGAATTAAATGACCTAATCCAGCGTTTTCACAATCAGCTTCATGAATCTCAGGTAACCTTTTTTTTTTTTTTTTTTAATATCGTGTTGCTGTGTGTATTTTAGATCATTTTCCCTATAAGGGTCTTAAAAATACTTGAATAAATAGGTTTATTGCAAAGCTATTCTGACTTAGTTTTCAGTATACTTTCTCACACAATGAGAGTGATTGCTGTTTTGATAACATTTTCTTAAGTCTTTGTGGCAATAAAATGCAGTTAAAAGAGCTTGTTTCTTAGAGCTTGTTGCTGTGATGCACAAAATTTAAGCTTTTTGTATTGCTACCTCTTAAATGCCTGTGTAAATTTTGCCTGTACTTGTCTGACTTGCTGAGTATGGTTTGTTCTAATTACATTTTCAGTAATATGCCCTGTAGGTTACTTGCACAAGTCATAACAAGAATTGTATGTAGGGCTACATGTTTAAAATACAATATTCAGTTTAAAAAACCCTATGACAAGTTTGACATTTTTTATTATATGTAAACATTAACTGGATTTGATTGTAAAGTTTTTTTGTTTTTATTCCAATTGATGCTTTCTATGTTGTTGTTTTTACTTTCGATAGAAGTGGTTATTCGTTGACTGATACAAGCTTAGTGTCAGTTTATACATGGTTCTTGGAAGCCAAGAGCAACAGTTTCACATCACAATCCGTACTAGTTACTATGCAGTTGGAATTATATAAGAGCTAACTATTGTTTAGTTTGAGAACCTTGGTTTTCTGTTATGGAGTCTTAGCACTAGCCTTGAGCTCAAGTTAAATGAGGTATTTTTTGACTTTTTTCTGGAATTGGGAAAGGTAACTAGCAAATTACTATGGCATTTTCACAGTACTGCTACTAAAATGAACTTTATTTATTTTTAGACTCAACCTGTGCCAGATAATAGAAGGCAAGCAGAAAGTCTTTCACTTACTAGAGAGATTTCACAAAGTAGAAATTCTTCTATGTCACTGCACTTATCTGATGAGAAAGCGCAACTTTTTAGCAAGATGAGAATGTTGCAAGGTAAAAAACAAAAAATGGACAAGTTGTTAGGAGAACTTCACACACTTCGTGACCAGCATCTGAACAACTCCTCCTGTAAGTAAATGTATGCAGAACGCATTTGTTTAATGTAGTTTATAGTTCTTTTAAACATAACCTGCAACTAATGACTCAGAATTGTCACTGATCTTAGTACATGGAAGTATTGTTTGCAGTATTGTAGCTGTGTTGGTCCCAGGACGCGACAGAGAAAGGTGCGGAAGGTAATACCTTTTATTGGACCAACTTCTGTTGGTGAAATGGACTAGCTTTCAAGCTTCATAGAGCTCTTCCTGCAACACGTGTGAACTTCTTGTTCTTAACAATCTGTCCCACCTTGTATTTAGCTTAGACACTCTGGTTACCTTCTCCAGACCTGAGGAAAAGCTCTCTGAAGTTCGAAAGCATGTCCCTTCCATCAACAGGAGTTGGTTCAATAAAAGATATTCCTTCACCCATCGTGTCTTTCTCCTGGAAGTATTGTCATTTGTGTAGCTTTCAGTAATAACACATTTTAATGGAACGTTTCCTTTTGAATGTAGTGATTTAAATACAGAACTAAGTGTTTTTTCTGTGGTAATAATCTTTTGCTTTATAGTATTTGAAAGTCCACCATACTGATTTAGTGAAGAATCTGACTATAGAACTTTACCTCTGTAACTGTGGAAATACCCAATGTTACAGGCAAAAAGTGCATTTTAATGTGATTTTTTTTTTTCAGTAACTTCCTCCGTTGTCTTGAAAATAATGAAATTTAATTACTTTCTTATGTTAAAATGATTCATTGAACCTTAGTGATAAGTTGCTCCCTCTGCTGATAGCACTTTTTATGGCTAAGTTCCTGAAATGTTTGGGAAGGTTTACACTAACTGAGATCTGTAAAGTTAACCTTTCTGCTTTAGAATGGCTAAGACTTAAACGGACACAGAGTTAAATAGTTTCAGTGCTATGCTTTGCCCTGAATTCCTGGCCAATATTTGTGGTGTTAAAAATCATTTTCCTATCTTTTAAATATTTGTCTTCTCTTACTGAAAGGCCAAAACAAACAGTAGAAACTGAATATATAGGGGCAAACAATGAAATTTACTGTATACACACTTCTGTCAAATGCATAAAGTAAATTAAAAACAAGATTTTTCCCCTCTGTCATTTTGTGTTTGTAATAAAAGGTAAAATTTCATTAGAAATTTTATTTTCCGTTCTTTTTTCCTTTAATATAACTGTTTTTTTTTAAATTGGCATACTTTACAGGGAATTTTTGTTGTTGTTGTTCTGATCTACACACTTGGTATTTAGTTCTTTTCGTACAACAGATGGGAACTTTACAGTTGTACTGACTGACTACTTTTCTCTCTAGGGCTTGGTCTACACTAACCCCCCAAATCGAACTAAGGTACGCAACTTCAGCTACGTGAATAACATAGCTGAAGTTCGAAGTACCTTAGTTCGAACTTACCTCGGTCCAGATGCGGCAGGCAGGCTCCCCCGTCGACTCCGCGGTACTCCTCTCGCCGAGCAGGAGTACCGCAGTCGACGGCGAGCACTTCCGGGTTCGACTTATCGCGTCCAGACAAGACGCGATAAGTCGAACCCAGAAGTTCGATTGCCAGCCGCCGAACTAGCGGCTGGGTATAGACGTACCCTAAGACAAGTTTGCCAGCTTGTACTCCTCACACCCTCTGTGACTAGCTGTTTAAATGTTTCTGAGGGGCTTGGTTTCTGTCCACGTGGCAGTCTTGTCTTCCTCATTGTCCGGGAAATAAAATTCTGGCTTCTAGTTTTCTTTGAGACACAGGTGTTAAAATCTTTGTAAGGGCCCAGAGGTTTCAGAAACATTATTCAGGGCTTCTGTTTCAAGGTTGGGTGATTCAGCAACAGAGTTTTAAATGTGACTTTGAAGATGTAAAGGTGCCTAGGTTGAGGATCCTGCCCCAGCCAAGTTTTCAGGCAAGGTTTTCTGCTTTAATTGTGAGAGAGACTAATTCACTCCTGAATAGAAGATCGCACAGGAGTGCTTTTGAAGAACTGAAACTTCAAAAAAGACGGTGCAGATGCAGTGTCCTGTTGCCATCCTCTTGGAGAAAGATGCCTCCTGTTCCTTCTTATATTGATTGGTTAGTGTCATTCTTAATGTAGGGGACATGTGATAAGTCCATTGTCTTGCCCATTGTGTAATACTGAATTTCCTGTTACTTCATAGTATGATCTTCCTTAAATCAACTTGTATAGCAGTTGTGCCCCTTTTTTCCCCTACCTATTTAAGTTCTCCCAGGCATTTCAAAAGCCTGCCCCTTCCACTTGTGCAACCCCTCTCATCCAGGAGGGCAGTCATCGACAGTCCCGCAATACCCAAGTGACTCCAGGCCCCCATTACCACTTGTCTTCTGCATATTGCTCCTCTTCCCCTGCCAGGAGAATTGTGGAGGCAGGTGACTCAGTGTGAGAGTTGCTTCTGCATCATCTCATTTTGAGGACACTTTGCAGTTTCATGACCTGGTGGACCACATGGCATTCACATTGAACTTTTACCACCTTTGACCGTGGAGGAAAATTCCCACCCGGTCATGTTCTTGGGTTTGCCTCTAGGAATAGAATATCATTTCCGATGCTGGATACTCTCCTATAGCCTGCTAGTACTGTTTGGATGATCCCCCCCACCCCCCCTTCCTGTCCACCTATTTCTGAAAAAACCCAAAACAGATAAATTGTATGAGATAACCCCGGTGGTTTTTTTTTTTTTTTTTTCCCCCCCCCCCCCATTCACCCTGTCCCTAATTCACTGGTGATGGCTGCTGCCAATAATAGGCTTAGGTCTGGTCAGGCCCATCAACTACTGCTGACTGAAAGGGAAAAAAGATCAATGTTCTTGGGAAAAGTCCCCCCCCCCCCCTCCTCTTCTCTTGGTTATTAATGTGGCTAATTACCAGGAGGTCCTGACCTGTTGCCAATTCCATCTGTGGGGAAAGATGGCAACATTCTGTTCAGGATTTGCCAGATAACAGAAGGCTGGCAAATACTATTTTGATGGAGGCTCAAAATGTGGTGAAGCATACACTCAGACTTGGTTTAATGCTTCAGACTCTTCCACTAGAGCATTGACATCTGCAGTTATCTTAAAGAGATATGCATGGTTTCATCCCTCTTCATTGGGGTGGATACCAAAATTTAAGTTGAAGATTTTCCTTATGACGGGGGTATGGTCTTTTCAGCAGCAAGATCAGCAAACTGTTGGAGAAATTAAAGGCTACTAAATCCACTGCTCAATCACTGGGTCTTCATCTCTTGGTCAGAAGAAGATGCCGTCTTTCCTCTATCAGAGACCGGTTTGCCCTCAGTCATCTGCTTATTTTTCCTCAAATCAGAGACATCAACAATATCATCAAAAAGCTTGTTGCTGAGCCAGCACAAGAAAGTGGGCTTCCAGATACAGACATAAGACAAAACAGCCTGCTCTTTCTTCTTCGGCTTCCTCAGCTACCAGGCCTCAGATTTGATGTGACAATCAAGAGTCATGAACCAATTAATGAGGATCCCTCCCTTCTATTATTTGGAGACAGGATAGCCCTTTTCAGTAACAATTGAAGGCGTATTAAATCAGACAAGTTAGGCTCTAGAAATTAGAGGATGGCTAGCTGTGCAGTTTGAAAAACGGTCCCCTTTCAATTTCCCCTACCTTTCCCGTTACAAGGAGCTTTCTTGCAAGGCTGTCTTTCTATCAGAGGTTCAAAAATTCCTTCTTGACAGGTGCTGTCGAAGAGGTTCCCAAATATCTTTGGCCTCAGGGTTTTTATTCAGGACGCTTCCTGGTACAGGAAAAAAGATGGGAGATTCCATCCAGTTTAAAATTTGGGAAGATTGAACAAGTACATTCAGAAGTTCCAGTTTCAAATGCTAAACCTGTCTTTCATAATCCGCTCGCTTTCAACTGTGTATTGGTTCACAATTCTTGATAGAAAAGGACAGATATTTACATACTTCAATCTGGCTGAACCATCAGAAGTACCTGCGTTTTTTGGTGGCTCAAGAACATTTCCAGTACAAGGTCCTGCCAGTTGGCCTTTCTGTAAAGACTCTTGGGGTTGCAGAGTATCTCTCTGTAGTAGTAGGGCATTTAAGAAAGCAGGATATTTTTGTTTTTCTCATATTTGCAGGATTGGCTGCTGAAATCGTCTGCACAAGAGGACCCGCTACTTCACATCAACTCCACAGTCTCCTTATTTACAGAGCTGGGACTGCTGTTGAGCATGAAAAAGTTGAATCTCTGCCCAATTCAGAGACTTAATTTCATAGGTTCTATATTGGACTTGGTAACAGGAGGGGAAGGGCTTTTCTCCAAGAGGAAAGGTCTCTGAAGGTAGAACAATATGTTTTTGTACATCCAGCTGAGTCTGACCCAGAAGGTGATTTTCTTTCTAGATCTCATGAGCCTTCTGGCAGCAACCATTTACAGGACTCCGTGTGCTTGTCTCAGAATGAGGTCAGTGTAGCCCTGGAGAGCTCAGGTTTACAGACCCAATCTGGACAGTCTTCAAATGTTTGTCATCGTGCCTCAGCATGTCCTAAATTTATTGATGTGGTGGAAGACAAATCATAAGTCTTCAGAGGAGTCTTGTTCAATCCTCCTTCGCCTTTGGTTGCGATAACCAACAATGGCTGGGGAGCTCAGCTGGGTCATATTACAGTTTGAGGCCATTGGCTCTCTCGCAAAAAGAACTTGAATATAAATGTGTTGGAATTCACTTGGCCCTCAGATCCTTTCTTCCTCACATAAAGTGAAAGGTTGTTCAGGTAGCGATGAACAATGCAATGGCTATGTATTACATCAACAAGCAAGGAGGCACTTATTCTTACCTGAAGTGTCCCCTCTACTGTTCAAGAACAGGAAGAGACAAGCAGTCCATTTCAGTCACGTTCCTGCTACACTGTGGAAAGGGTCTTCTGTTGATTCACTCTTATTAATTTAGAAATTGGTGAGGAAAGTACATCAAAACAAGGCAGTGATGATGCAATTGCCCAGCTTGGCTGAGACAGTAGTGGTACTTCTTCATCTGTTGAGCGGGATTCACAAAAGTCTCCCTTTGTCTCCAGACCAGCTGTCGCAACAACAGGGCAGGATACTCTTCATCTGACGGCTTGGGCTATTTGACTTTGACTAATATTGAACAATGCTGTTCCTCTGTGGTCCATGATTTATTGTTTAATTCAAGGAAGTTATCCATAAGAGAGTGTTGTTTGAAATGGACTAGATTTGTCTCTTGGATGTTCTGGACAAATCTGATTCTCCAGTCTCCGCTTCTGTTCCATCTGTTTTAGAGTATTTAATGTATTTGAAGTCTGAAGGCTTATCTCATGCTTCTTTAACAGTTCATTTGGTATCTATTTCTGCTTACCATGATTTGATTGATGGTAGATGACTATTTGTGCATGATTTCAGTTAAACAGTTTATGAAGGGGTTGTCCAATCTGTATTCTTGTTTGAGGGATCCAGCCCTTCCATGGGATTTCCATTTGGTCTTGACCAGGCTGATGAAACCACCCCTTGAACCTTTGGCAGAGTGTTTCTTCTTTTATTTGTCTATTAAGATGGTATTTATTATAGCTAGACCATCATCCAGAAGGGTGAGTGGATTATGTGCTCCGATGGCAGATCTGCCATTTACTATCTGCCTGATACCTGCCATTTACTATTTTTCATAAAGACAAGGTAGCTCTTAGACCTGACCCCATGTTTCTGCCAAAAGTAGTATTGGAATTTCACTTCAATCAAACTATTAATTTACTATTTTTTCCCTTAGGCCTCCTGCTACTAAAGGGAAATCAGCGTTACATGTTTTAGATGCTAATAAAGTGTAGTTAATAGTGTAATATTCAGACTGTTTCCAGATTTATTAAAGAGTGTATCAGTGAATGTTGTTAATTCCTGTGCATGGTATTGTAAAATCTCATTCTACTAGAGCAGTGCCTTAAACATGTTCCTACTGGGAAAATCTGTAAGGCTGCTGCTTGGAGGTCAGTCTATACTTTTACCAAACACTGCGCTTTGGATTTGACTTCAAGAGCAGATCGCCAGAATTGGTAGATCAGTGCTTCAACCATTACTACTAGTTTGTTCCCTCCGCCTGAGTTTTCAGCACTGCTTGGCAAACTATCTGTAAGTGGGGAGTATGCAAAGCCACTCAAAGAGGAAATAAGTTACTTACTTGTCACAAGAGTTCTTCAAGAGGACTATATAGTCACGTTTCCCACCCACCTTCCCCTCTTTTTCAGAGTCCTACCTTGGTTCTCTGGGTTAGTGGTGGAAGGAACTGAGGTAGTAGAGGGCAGACTGCCCTCTTATGTAGCTTCACTCTCAAAACATTCAGGGACACAGAGAGAAGGGGAAGGAAGAGGCGCATGTGTGATTTAGTGGACGCTACTTGGAGGTGGTCTGCTCTTAGGTACCCCCAGGCTACATGTTACCCATAAGTGTGAATAGTGTGGTTATTCTTTCAAAGATTTAACTGATGTTGAGCTGGCAAAGCTTTCTTATAGCTATCACTCATAGGTTTAATTGTAATATCTCTGTTTACTGTTACAACTTACCTACACTAAACGTTTGATATAAAAGCTCTCCAAGAAACAACATTTGGAAGATGAGAAATATTGCCTTTCATTTTAAATGCACATATCAAAATGACAATTGAACAAAGAATTTTGAAAACCTTATAAAAACAACAAGGAGCCACCTTAAAGACTAACAGATTTATTTGGGCATAAGCTTTCATTCCCCCACTCCCCCCCCCCCCTTTTTCAGATGCAATAGAGACTAACACGGCTACACCTCTGATACTTGAAAACCTTATGAAATTGTACATCAATTCATGTTTTTCAAATTGAGTTTTGTGTATGGTTAAGAGAAACAATGGTAGTTTTGCAAGCTGAACTTTCTCCATTGTAAGCTTCAATACAATATACAAATATCTAATTGATTATAAAATTTATTTTAATAGAACTAGTGGCTGCTTACTAATACTTCAGTTTATTTAACTTCATTTTATAAAAAGCCATTCATTTCAAAATAATATCGCATTGCTAATGTTGAAATCCTGTGGAGTGAGACTTTTCGTATTGTATATGTACATGTAGGCAAACCTTTAGATTGCTGTGGAATCATTGTGACTTTTTTCCTGACATTTGAGGACTTAAGCTTGAGATTTATGTTCTATTACATCCAAAATAACTACATTAAAAAAAGATTATTATGAAAGTTGCAAAGGCAAGTGCTGAAAGGTTCGGAAATGCAAGAATTACGTTTGCCTCCCCATTCGAGGCGCGCGCACACTTGTAGTTTAGGGTAGCGAATTTCGGTTGGATGTATTCCTGGAGATTTCATCACGACATAATCTTTAATTCATAGAGACAGTGTAGCTTCTGCATTAAAATCTGACAACTTCCTCTTTCATGCTGCTGTGCCAGCAGCAGGGTCAATTGAGAGCACAGGAGAGATGTTTGTCCCTGCCCTAAAACAGAGTAGCAATTACAGGGAAAGCCAGGCTTTGTCCCTGTTAGATCTCGGCTGGAGCTTTCTCAGTTGCTCTTTGGGGATGGTACATGCGAGGTCTGCTCACACACAGGAGCTTGAGTGTGCTCATTGAGGAGAAATTTTTAGCTAATCATAGAATTTTTACTTAACATGTTCAAACTGATCTTTTTCATATGCTTATAACTGGGACAAATTTGGGCAGATTTTTATGGGGACAGCAAAAGTCACATCCCTGTCACCAAGGCCACAGCCTTGCCAAGTTTCAGGTCCCCACTACAAAGCATTGAAGTGCTAGAGCTTTTCAAAAAGAGGGTTAACAGAATTTTTTAATATGGGCAAAACGTATTTTTCTCTAACTTCTTGCTTCATTATGATTGCACTCTTTTGGCTGAAATTTTCCAACCAAACTCAGTGCGAAGCAGACACCCAGCATGGAAAACTTAAGCACAAATGGTTGCAGTTTGGTAAGGTTACAAGGAACTGAAAATAGGGTCTTATAATGAGAAGTGTGCGGCAAACATAATAGGCAGCACCACCAGCCCCGCCTATAATAAATGCAATGAAATTTGCAAAAACTAAGACAGACCTTTATTGCTGATCTGCATATTCTGTTAATACTTACTATCTTTACATATTTTTATGTAAATCAAATAAGCGGCTTTTTTGGTAACTTCTTTTTAATAAGATGCCAAATTTGATACTTTTCATTTCCTTTTTTTGTAGTCTTGCCTGTGTCAGGCTCTCCTCAAAGGAGTATTGATCAAAGAAGTACAACTTCAGCTGCCTCTGCTCCTGTAGGCATAGTAACTGTTATCAATGGAGAGTCTAACAGCCTAGCATCATCTGTTCCTTATCCTCCTGATTCCATTGCTTCTCAGAATGAGAGTGAAGAGGATGACAATCTAAACCCAACAGAAAAGCTCCAGTAAAATGTTTTATTAATTTTATTATGTAATTAATTTGCTGTGATGAACTTAAGTGGTTCTGTATACATTTTTGTTAGGTTTTAAGTTTTTTTTTTTTTTCCTAAGTAGCATATTTTTGAAAGATGTAGAAAGTCTGAAATAAAAACTAGTTATCTTAAGTTAGATCTTATTAGTATTATTTTCTGTGAAATATCATACAGATTAATTTGGGCTTCAGAACATCTTCAAGCAAAGGTTGTTACAGATCTCAAATTATAGTAAATTTAAATATCAATTAGTTTATGTATATAAGGACTTGGTTAAAATTAAAATTTGATTAAGTTTGCTGCACTTTTTTTGAGAGCACTGTTTAATAAAGAACTGAATGCTACATTTAGGTTTCTTAATCGAGTAGGGACATGCATATAAAGTATTCTGCTTTCATTCCAGGAAACTGAATGAAGTTCGTAAGAGATTGAATGAGTTGCGTGAGTTAGTTCATTACTATGAACAGACATCTGATATGATGACTGATGCCGTGAATGAAAACACTAAAGAGGACGACACAGGAGAATCAGAATGCGATTCGGAAAATGAGAATCCACAACCTGTTACCAATATTAGGTTACATTTTTTTTATATATTTTGTCTTCAATTTTGTGGCCTTAGTTATTGTAGGTTCTGCATAGTGCGATGGTGTGGTTAACCAGAAGTTATTAATACTTAGATTAAATTGACACTGTTTTGTGTCAGTTCATTTGAAATACCCTTCATTATGCTGATAACCTAACCTTGGCTAATACAATATTTTTCTTAATCCAGTTGATAAGTCATTTTAAAGGTCTTCCTAAAATATACAATAGCTCTAGAATTATGCACTGTGAATTAGACCCTGTGCTGACTACACTATGAAACTCCACTAAGGACTTCATGGTTAAAGTAAGCTCTTCATATAAATGTTATAAAGTTTTAAAATGGTGTTTCAAAATTAATGTTCCTGTTTAGATTTTATAGCATCAATATGTAACTCTTGATACCTATTAGAATTTCAAGATAAGACACAGAAAGAATAAACAGGCACATTAAATGGCCTTATAAAATCTAAATGTAGTCCCATGCATTCAATTTATCAGGCTGCTAACTCACCCTTACCTCACATAGTCACAGATAAAGATGGGATTTGCAATGTACCTGGAAGGCTAACAAATCTAGTCTAGAGAATCAAAGTGGATATGAATTGCAGTGTTGAGGGATGTTCATGGATATCCCCTGTCGAAGGCTTCTTCTGTTCACATTGAAGGGGTTCCATATGTACTTGAGTGCATGGATAATCTCTCAAGTAACCAGGTCCCAAGCCATGTAACATTTTATACGTTCAGACCAGCATCTTCAACTCTACATGGGAGATATTATTTAAAAAGAGGACTCTTTTATGCTATAGACCATCTCCTGTCTGTGACAGATGTGGGGTGTAGCGCAGAGCTGGACTGGGGAATTTTGGTTGTCCCACTAAAGGGGAAATGGGATGTTAAGGTTTGTATGTGATTGTTTTGAATGACCTTTTATCTTGGCAATTGTAGTGTTTAGCACATGAATCTAAAATGATGAAAGTTTAAAAAAAAAAATCCATGTGCTTGTCTCTTTCAACATTTATATCTTATCCAGTTTTTTTTTAAAGTTTTAATGGACTGAGAACCGATTTTTAATATGATGAATGTTTTCTCCTAGAAACCCACAGGGAATTAGTAGCTGGGGTGAAATAAATAGCAATTCCAACATGCAGTGTGGAACTACTAACAGAGATGGAAGATACCTTAATACAGACTGTGAAATAAATAACCGATCTGCTGCTAACTTAAGGACTTTAAATATGTCTTCTACATTAGGTATGTTTTAAAAGATATTGAAGTATTACTGTATATAGAGCTAAAACTGATGAGTGTGTGTTTGGGAGCATGTTGTTAACTCCTTAGGCTTTCTTCCTGGTTACATGGTTTGGGAGCTTCAGATTTGCATATAAACTAAGTGTTCAACAAGGGCTTAAATGCTAGATTGGATTCCTTTCATTGAGCAGTACAGCTTCAGATCTGAAACGCACTAGTCGTATGAACATTTAGTGATTTTTTTTAACAAGTTCACTAGTATTCATCTGCAACATTGGCACTGTTTTTGCTGTTTTTCCTTCAGATTGTCGTAATAGGGACAGTGACAAAGATATTGATATATCACAAGGTGGTGATGACGAAGTGGAAGAGGACAGAGCCAGTGAAGTTTCTTTATCTAGCTGCAGAAGCAGTGTAGCTGATGCTGATGCTGGAGATGCTGAGTTTGAGCAGAAGATCAGTAGACTTATAGCTGCAAAACAAAAACTTAAACAGTTACAAAATCTTGTAGCTATGGTACAGGTACTTTTTACAAATACAATCTTATTACGTGCCCATGAACATGATTTTAAAAAAAAACAAATAACAAACTACTAACTCTTGAGTGTATGAACTAACTGTGTGGTTTTTTTTCCATTGTGCACAGATCAGACTAATAGAGTGGTAGTGCTCACTGTAAAACTTGAAAAAGGAGAATAGTTTGATTTGTCTAATATGGAGGTGGTCCATTTGAAACACAAATCTAAAATGCTCTTTAAAGCAGCAGTTATCAACCAGAGGTCCAGGGCCCCATGGGGGCCACAAGCAGGATTCAGGGGGTCTGCCAAGCAAGGCCACTGTTGGATTTGCTGGGGCACAGGGCGGAAAGCCGAAGCCCCACTACGGGCTGGTCTTCACTACGGGGAGATAGACGCTGCTGCAATTGATGCAGCAGGGATTGATTTAGTGGGTCTAGTGAAGACCTGCTAAATCTACACCAGAGCGCTCTTGGGTCGACCCCGGTACTCCAGCTCTCTGAGAAGAGTAAGGGAAGTTGACTGGAGAGCATCTCTCATCGATGCAGCGCAGTAAAGACACCGGGGTAAGTCGACCTAAGCTACGTCGACTCCAGCTACATTATTCATGTAGCTGGAATAGCGTAACTTAGGTCGACTTACCCCCATAGTGAAGACAAGCCCCATGTGGGGCTGAAGCCGAGGGCCCCGAGCCCTGCAACCCAGGGCTGAAGCCGAAGCCTGAGCAATTGCCCTGCTTGCTATCCTGTAATGTCAACCCTGGCTTTTATATGCAGAAAACAGTTGTTGAGGCACAGCTGGGCCGTGGAGTTTTTATAACATGTTGGTGGGGCCTCAGAAAGCAGAAGGTTGAATACCCCTGCTTCAGAGGGACTTTAAACTTAAATTTATAATATAAAAAACTTTCTTATGAAACACCATAGATCCCTAACTGAATTCTAAAAATCTAATTTTTCAGTGTTTATCCTCTATTACTCTTGCATTTTTTTCCATCTTGGATAATGAATATTAGTGAAATCAGTCACACTTTCAGGTTCTGAGGTCTGCAACTTTGGCTTTCGATCACTGCAGGGGAACAGATTTTTTTTAATATCACCTGTTTCTACTAGAATTTAAAAAAATGTATTGGTCAATATTTTCATAAAAGTTTGATGTTTTCAAACTCTTTAATTTGTGGGCCAAATAAGAATTGCCTGTGTCTCTTTAACGTTTTTAAATAGAATATTTTTCTTTCATTGGTTTTGATTGTCTCCCCAAACAATTCCTCCTCCTGACTTTAAGTTGAAACAAGATTTATTAACATAATACCCCACAGAAGGCAATAAAAAAACCTGTACATCTTTTACCTTTACACAGCAAGTAAATTTAAAGATAAAAACCTGTAGAGTATTAAAAATTTGTAATTCTTACAATCTGAGAATTTAATTAAAGTGTGCGTTTTATTTCTTATGTAAGTGGAATTGTCGTAGCCAGAGAGTAGAGCTGCTGAATAGCTACTTTAAGATTTAGGGTTTTTTGTTATGCTGTTCCCTGTACTCTGGTTGTGGATTTATGATGTGCACGATCGTGGTGCAAATAGTTTTAAACTGTACATTTGAATCCTTCCAACCTTTCTGACTGACAGCAGTTTAGTTAATCTGAGTACAATTATTTGCATAATCAATAACTGCATTGTGAATAAGCAGCTCTCTGCTCTGGCTTCTATAATCCCTCTGTTTTAATTGGTTCTTGATTCAGAATGTTCATCTTGTACAGCAACAGGAATGGCTGCTTCAGCTTCATAGCCTTTTAGATTAAGCCAAAAATTCCTAAATTTACATGAGATGGGGGGGAAAAAATATCAAAAGCCAAGAAAATGGGGCTTTTAAGCCACATAAAGGGCACTTTGTTTTAAAATGTTTTTAAATTTGTCTCTTTCAGGCACAGTTTGGTTTCTGGTTAAGTTTATGGGAGTTTTGCCAGGATCTCAATAGGAGGACGATTAAACAGGCGATCGCCTATTCCAGGGGTTCTCAAATTTCATTGCACTGTGACCCCCTTCTGACAACAAAAATTACTACACGATCCCAGGAGGGGGGACTGAAGCCCTGAGCCCACTCAAGCTCTGCTGTGCTGGGGGTCAGCCCCAGGCAGGGGGTCTATAACCTGAGCCCCGCAGCCCAGGGCTAAAGCCCTGAGGCTCGGGCTTCGGCCCCGGTTGGTGCGGCTTGGGCTTCGGCCCTGGACCCCAGCAAGTGTAAGCCGGCCCTGGACCCCAGCAAGTCTAAGCCAGCCCTGGTGACCCCATTAAGATGGGGTCGTGACCACTGGCTATTCCTTCTCTACTCTTGTCCCTCAATAACTGTCATATTATTTTTGTTCATAGTACTCCAATAAATTACTCTCCATCTATAAACTGTTGCTCCAGCTATATAGACTATATATACACACATATGGCCGGAGCATGATTTGCTTCCAGATTTGTTGACAAAATATAGTTGATTAAAAATTTCAATGTACCAATTGAAAAATATTGCTGACTGCACTCCTGCTGTTACAGGATGATGAGACAGAGCCTGAAGCAACTACTGCTGATACAGCTAATGTGGGTGACTTCTTTTTGGCTGAAGTAGAGGAGGTAAAGCAGCAACCAAATAACATCAGAGCTAGCACCAACAAATTGCAGCAAGATGTGAGACTGAATGAAAAAGCAAGGTATATGGTCTCTTTTAATTATCTTAAAAGATCACAATTCCATCAAATCTCTTACTAAGTAATATGCAGCTAATATCTCTTACTACAGAGAAAAATTCTATGAAGCTAAACTTCAGCAGCAACAGCGGGAACTTAAACAACTTCAAGAAGAAAGAAGGAAACTGATTGAGATTCAAGAAAAAATCCAAGCATTACAGAAGGCTTGTCCTGACCTTCAAGTAGGTAGAGTATACTTCTTCACAGACTCCAGAGGTATGGTCTGCATTGCAGTAAAACATCCATGACTGGTCCGTGTCAGTTGGCTTGGGCTCTGGGGCTATTAAAATTGCAGTGTAAATGTTTGGACTTGGGCTGGAGCCTGGTTTCTGAGTCCCTCTCCCCTTCCCGGGTCCCAGAGCTCAGGCTCCAGTCTGAACCTGAACGTTTACACTGCAGTTGTATAGTCCCACAGCC
This sequence comes from Emys orbicularis, assembly GCF_028017835.1. Classification (NCBI taxonomy): domain Eukaryota; kingdom Metazoa; phylum Chordata; order Testudines; family Emydidae; genus Emys; species Emys orbicularis. The sequence goes on along the minus strand of NC_088687.1, from coordinate 87,738,030 downwards.
TGAGCCCTGTGAGCCCAAGTCTGCTGACACAGATCAGCTGTGGGTGTTTTATTGTAGTGTAGACATACACCAAGAATATCACAGCAGTAGTTTTTCTAGTAGAAAAATTGAAATTCAGAACTTCAAGTTGTTTATGCTCATCATGTTGAATTTTGTTCAATAAAACCACTGTAAGACTCATTCATAGATTATAGATAAGGTTAGAAGGGATCACCTATAATCCTCTAGTCTGACCTCCTTTATAACACTTGCCATAGAACCTCGCCCAATAATTTCTGGATTAGGCTTGTAGCTTCTATATGAGCTATAGCATATCTTTCTAGAAAGATATCAAGTCTTTATTTAGACTTCAAGGGATGGAGAAATCCTCACGTTCGTACGTAATATGTTCCAATGGTTAATTACCCTTACTGTTAAATATTTGCACCTTATTTCTAGTCTGACATTTTGTCTAGCTTCAGCTTCCAACCATAGAATCTCGTTATGCCTTTTTTCCGCTATATTAGCGACATCTACTATCAGAATCCCTTCCCTACATATGTACTGGTAGTGTAGACCATGATCATTTCATTTCCTACACTTCTCTTGGATAAACTCAATAGATTGAGCGTCTTAAGTCTCTCACTATATAAGGCATGTTTTTCAGACTTCAAATTGTTCTTGTAGCTCCTTTCTGAACTCTTTCAAATTTTTCAGTATTCATTTAGAAGTGGACACCAGAACTGGACATAGTATTTTAGTAATGGTCTCAGTACTGCCATATACAGAGCTAGGTTCTGCCTCCCTGCTCCTATGTGATGTTCTTCTGCTTATAGATGCAAGGATCGCATTTGCCCTTTTAGCTACATAATCTCAGTGGAAACTTATGGCCATTAGCATATTTACTATGAACCGTGAGTCCTTTTCAGAGCCCCTGCATTCCAGAGTAATGGCTCATCTTGTGACGGTGATTTTATATTTGGCTGTATTAAAACACATGTTCAGATGAGCCCACCTTACCAAACTTTGCAAAGTTTGTTAATTTTTGTCTACTTCATTTTCACTACAATCTTTCCCTAAATCTGGAATAAATCCTTGATGTGAAGGTAACTGGTTCTTTTAAAATGAAAGTTAACAAAATGTTGACCTTTTTTCAAAAATATGTTTCATTCAGGCAGTTGAAAATGCTACAGTTAATAAAAGAGCTAAAGGAACCAGCATTCTACCACATTGCACAAAGTTGGTTTGAGTTTTTAAAATTCATTTGTGATGACAAAGTTTCTGATTTAGTTGACATTACACATAGCATTGATCATAATGTAAGTTGGCTGCATGCTGGTTGAAGTGGGTAATGTGGGTTCTGAGACTATTCTTAATAGCATATGTCGACTTTGAGCTGATATCTCAAGAAGTCTAAAATTGAGTTGTGTATGAGTAGTTGGTGGGAGGGGGAAATAGCCGTATCCAATAAGAAATAAGTAGAAATTGCAGAAAGCAATAATAACCTATGCTATTTTACTCTAGTAACATATATTTAATTTAATTTTAAAATCTTCTTTTTCTTTCAGTTGTCAGCTAGTTTGGGGAATTGCCCAGCAAATAGACCAGCTTCACCTGCTACTTCAACACCAGCTGTTGAAAGTAGCGCAGCAGGCAAGCCAGTTCTTGAACCTGAAGAATCGGTAACAGTGGACAATGAGGTATTTGACATTTCTGACTTGCTTGTGAGTCAGTTAATCTTTTTTTTTTTTTTTAAGAGGAAAATACCTTAGATACCTTTTAAATATTTTGAAACATTTTAAGTCTTTTATATACATGTTGAGATGTATGATGTGTTGGTTTTTTTTGTTCTTTTTTTTAAAAATGTGTGTTTGTAGAAAGCAAACAATGAACCTTAGTAGCAAGAAGTGTTTGCCACAAGAAATATTTAAGCAAATGTTGCAGAATTTGGCTGTAAAAGGGATTTGAATTTTGAAATTATAACCAGAGGGATTGAATGATCTCAGCAGAAACTGGATTCCAAGAACAACCCATCCAATCAGGGAGTTCATGTAGAATATGAAATGAGGCAAGACTCGTCATATTCCTGCCTCCTTCCTTCTAAACCATCACAGAGAGACGCTTTCACACATGCTTGCATCTTAAAATTAGTTTCCCAGTGATCTGCCTCGTGCACGCAAATGCAGCTCCACTGTTCTATCCTGACATCTTATAACTGGATAATTTCACCCTGTGTAAACACACACACTCTGCTTAGTTAACATTGGCAGATCATTAGTTTTATCAACTAACTGAAACTTTATGTATGTCTAAAATACTTTTAGAAATCCTTTAATTTCACTGAATCAAAGATTTCCCCCTAAACCATCAAAAGGTAATCTCTTACGTAAGGAGTATTCTTGCAAAATGTATAGCGTTTGCCTTCTAACAGTGTCTGATAAATCTTTTTTATAAAGACAAGATGAGATTGTCATGTTTTTGTTCTCAAATGGCTGAAATTTTTTTTACTGAGGACTTTAAAACAAAAAATGAGAACAGAACAAAGAGTAAAGAGAGACAAATTACAGGCGTCTAAAAATTATCCTTTAGAACAAAATGCTTGTACCGCCTTAACTATAGGTGTCACTGTGAGTTACAACTATACATTTTCATTTACCAGTTTCGTTTTTCCATTTAATATTTTTCATAACACGATGGTATTGCTTTTGCTGTCCCAGCTCTGGGTGACCATTTTGTATGCTCATGCTTTAAACTCACATTTTTAAAAATTAAAAAATTATTCGGCTGGGTTTCCAAGATCTTTTGAAAAGTGGGATTTGGTTAAGTTAAACATAAGCATCTTACGAATATATATGTAGTTAAATTTGCCTTTTGATAAACAGTGTGGGTCTCTTTCTACTAAAAAATAAAAATAGTACTGGTGTAACACTAAGTGCATGTAGTGATAATCATATTTCTAAAACTCCATAAGTAACTTTTGATTTTTAACTTCAAAATATAGCCTTTTCTATAAGCAAATTAATATTTTCAAAGATGTTGAAAACTTTGCCTAGAAAGGTCTTCAGCTGTTTCGCAACAAAAGCAGAGTCTGCTTGCCTTTATGCTTTGTATAATATACCACCTTATCTGTCTTCCCTGACATCTTTATCACCTCATTCAAATATATTCACTGCTCAAAATTATTCAGAAGTTAACTTTACTGGCTGCTGTAACCATATTATCTTCCCCTTTGAATTCCTCCACTACCCTGTTTCACTGCATCAGGTTCAAGCTTCTTCTTGATTTCAAGGTCCTTCGCATCTTTGCTCCTCCGTACATATCCATTACTTCATCCTACTATCTTCAAATAGATGCAGCCATGTATTCCACATAGGTGTACTTGTGCCCAGTGCACCAAAGCTGGAGAACTTTGCCTAGCAGTACCCAGGAGGACAGCATTTGTACCCTAATGACCCTAGCCCCTCCTCTGGCTATATAGAGACAGCTCCACCCTGACCCCCACTCAGTTCCTTTTCACTGCCTGTGGCTTAAATCGAAGCTTTGTGTGGTATTTTCATCTCATATTTTTGGTCTCATAATCTAGTGGAAAAACTCTCAGAAAACTAGTAGCATCTCAGGTTTAGTTAAATGTTAGTATAGTGTTAGTTGGACTAGTTGGCTGCCCTGTGTGATACCCTCACCAAGGTTCAAGCATTCCCTGTCTTATGTGCGGGTATGGGTGTGGTTGGGGGGTGATCCTCACATGAGGTGCTTGTTGTGGCTGAGGGATATGATAAGAAATGGTGTTCCATCTGTAAGTCATTCAAAAAGAGGACTGAGGTGGCGAGAGACTTTTGGGTGAAGCAGCATCTTCTGGAACAGGCCAAGAGGCTCACTTCAGCACTGAGACCCTCGTCTGCTCGGCAGTTGCCATCAGAACCAGCAAGTCACGCTGCTTCACGTTTGGACTCAGTGTTTCCTCCAAGAGGAAGAGGAGTTGCTCTCCCTCCTTCGGTGAGGTGAGGAAGATGTCCCATAAGACTAATTATGGAATACTCCAAGGTTCTGGGAGACTTTCTCATCTTCTAAGAGGAGTGTTGACCAGCACCATATTCCTTCTGACACGCGCAATGGAGCAGGTCCATCTAACCTCTCCTTGGTACCGTGCCGAGATCAGCAAGAGCCCATATCATCAACTCTGGTTCTGGCCATGGGGCATCCAGTGAGTGTGGTACCGATGATGTCTGCACCAGTGCTGACTGTCTCCACGCTGGAGGCATATCAGGTGACATCAGACCTGCTTTCCCTCTCAGTCCATGACTCTCCACTAGTTCAGGAGTTTGAAGGTGCTGTAGCTTCTATGCTTCATCTTCCATTATGCCCTTGGCACATTCTGGCTGGGTCGTAGAGCTGCTGGGTTCATCAGCACTGCAGCTCAGGCTGCCCAGGTCCCAGACTGTGGAACTGAGGCCAGTGCTGTGCCTGGCACCAAAGGCCCCCGCAATGCTGATGGCCCCTTTGGCCTTGGTGCTGGCGCCTCTTGCAGTACCACGTGGGAGAGTGTCTCGCTCGGTGCAGATTCCCCATTCCTTTTTGGCATTGATGCTGTTTCTGTGTTTCTTCAGATGAGTCTGGTCGTTTGTTTGTTCTGTTGTGCCTGGTTCCATTGTCACCAGAGAATCGATGCGACTCCTCGAGATCCAGGTTCGGGTCGTCCTCCCCTTCGTCATTGCCTGATAGGCGCCAGAGACTGTCCTTGGATCACCATTGGTACTGAAGTTGGCATCATTTCTGCAGTCAAGAGGGGGCTCTTGGCCCAGTGCCTACTGATCACCAATGTCATATCCATTTCTCCAGTGGCCTCCTTCAAATCCTTGGGACTCTCATCGGTCTTTCAGGTCCCATTCTTCAACCTGCTCCAAAACTAGATCACTGATCCCGTGGGTGGCTTCCATTCCTGAACCAGCTACAGGCGAGACTGAGCCGATCCCTCTGGGCCTCCAGTCCCAACTGGGGTGTGTGTCAAGAAAGGATCTGTCATTGGTGCTTTCTTCTTCATCTCTGGACCGCTCTGCCATGCCAGGCTCTTTAAGGCATATCCGGACCACCTTAGGTGTATGGCTGCTACATTAGGCATCCAGGCTTAATTTATGCAGGAGAATACGCATAAGCTGCTGGATATTCTCCAATTAGCTCCAGGGAGAATAGCCGACCTGATAAATGAGGCTGTCTTGGAGCCTGCAAAGGCACTCTGGAATACTCCCACTTCATAGCCTCTCATGACAAAGTGTGCAGAGAAATTTTGGGTTTTGAAGGTTTCTGCTCCCACCCAGCCCTTAACTCTGTTGTGGTAACCACAGTAAATGACAGTGAAGATATAAATCTGTACTAAAGACAGAGTCTAGGAGGGGATGGACTTCATGGGGAGGAAGATTTATACCTCCTCTTCCTGGCAGATGTGCATTGCGAACCAGCAGGCATTGCTCTCTGAACATGACTGGCTTTTCCTCCCCTGGCATCCAGCAAGTGCCCATTTTGACTTGTATGTCCCAAGCAGAAGTCCATCTTTGTTTTCTCTGTTCAGGGAAAGGCTGGCTCATTTTTTTTTTAGTGTTTTGGGATTCAGTTACCCAGGGTTGTGCCATACAGTTCCCCCTCCATCCCTCTTCAGGGACCCTTCTCACAAGACATAACTCCTGGAGCAGGTTCAGTCTCTACTGGCTCGGGGGCTGTGGAGGAGGTTTCACTGCAACATTGGGGACAGGGATTCTACTCCCTTGAGGGATGAGTCATGTCCTCTGTGACTTCAACAAATACGTCAGATACATGGGATTCCATGTGGTCACCTTAGCAACTATCCTCCCCGTGTTAAATTGCAACTGGTTTGCTGGACCTTCAGGATGCTTATTTCCATGTAGCAGTGCTCCCAAGCCACAGGAGATTTCTATTGTTTGTCATGGCGAACCAGCACTGTCAGTATACCGTGCTTCCTTTTGGTCTGTCTTCCACTCCCATCTGGCATGTTAACAAGTGCATGATTGTAGTGACAGCATACCTCAGGAAGAGAACTCGTATCTTCTTGTATCTGGATGATTAGTTACTGAGTAGCAAGTCCAGAGAAAAAGTCCTCTCTCATGTTCAGTTCATTCTACACTTACTTGATCATCTAAGTCTCATCCTTAACAGCGGGAAGTCAACACTGGTTCCAACTCAAAGAATAGAGTTCAGTGGGGCCCTATTAGACTCTGAGTTCAAGAGTGTTACTACTGACTGACCGATTCCAGGCGATTTGCCACCTATCTCTGGAGCTACAGGGAACTCAACCCTCAACAATAGTCCGCGTATGCCTGAGGTTGATAAGCCATGTGGCTGCATGCAGAAAAGTAATCCAATATGCCAGGTTGCACCTGCATCCTCTTCAAACGTGGCTAAAGTTGGTTTGTCATCTGAACCCTTGGATGGACCAGTCCGACTTCCTCTGCCGATCCAGGAGTCCTTATGGTGGTGAGTTGCTCAGGGCAATGTGTGCCAGGGCGTTTCCTTTGCTAAGTCCCCACCGATGCCTCCTTAGTAGGTTGGGGAGTGCATCTGGGGTTGTTGAAAGGCCAGTGATCACAATAGGAAACTTCTCCGCATATCAGTGTCCTGGAGCTTTGTACCATCTGCAGTGCCAATCAGGCCCTTCAAGATCACATCAGGGACTCGGCGATGCACATCCTTAGTGACAATACCACTGTGAAGTATTACATGAACAGAAAGGAGGAAGCATGCTCCAACCTGCTATGTCAGGAGGTCATCAAGCTCTTGCAGTTTTGCATCGGAGAAAACATTACCCTGTTACTGATGATTTACCTGAGTTCTAGAACCACCTGGTGGATCATCTCAGCAGAAATTTCTCCCTGAATCATGAGTGGTTTCTGAAGCCCAGTGTCCAGCAATCCATCTTTATGGTTTGGGGCATCTCGACAATCATCTCTTTTGCTCTCAAGGGGGTCTCAGTCCAGGCTCCGTGACCAATTCTTTTCACCTGAGCTGGGAATCTGCACTCCTGTATGCTTTCCTTCCAATTCTCAAGCTGAAATTGGATCATGCCAACCTCATTCTCATTGCTCCACCGTGGCCAAGACAATGTTAGCTCTCCGACCTCCTCGTTAGCCTGGGGAATTCAACTGAAAATGTCTTGTATCCAGGACATCTGGGCGTACCTGCTTACACCTTCAGTCTTCTGGTCTTGCACTTAGTTTGTTGAGAGTGCACCTGGTAGTGATTTCTGCGTTTCATTGACCTATCCATGGGAAGTTAGCGTGTTTGAACTCCATGGAAGCGAGGTTCTTGAAAGGAGTCACTTGTCTCCATCCACTGGTTAAAGAACTAGTCCCCTTTGTGTGACCTTGATGCTCTTAGCAGCTCTTATGAGACCACCATTCAAGCCCCTGGCAACTTCTTCTTTCTCCCTTCTGTGTCAGAAAACTGCTTCCCTTGTGATAAAAAACATCTATCAGTGTGCTATTCTCAACCGTTGACAAGAAGGTGTGAATACCAAGGGAGGAAAAATCACTTTTGTAGTGCTAATGAAATCAAGGTGGCCCATTTCAAACAGTTGACAAGAAGGTGATCCATAAATGCTCATGAAGTGATCCATAAAACCGTTACCACTTTTTCTTTCAAATTCCTCCTCAAGACCCTATTCTGCCTTGACATCTGTAAGAAATCAGCTAGTTAATGATAGCTTGAGTGATAAATGGAGATCATACACTTTCATTGTTCTTATAGAGTATTAATATAAACAATTTGATTGGATTCTTCTCTCCCCACTTTCTTATGTTACTTATCTTTTTAGATTTTAAGGTGTTCAGGACAGAGACTATTTTCTATGAGTTTTTGCAGCCCTTTGCACAATGTGGCCCCAGTTCTGATCACCTCTTAATATTACAGGAGAACCATTATTTTATTAGCCTCACTTTTATTGACATAACTTACATTCTGTTCTTACAACATAAATGCTGAAACTTAGATCATAGGTGTGTCAAGTTGTAATTTAGGATTTTTTCTTCATTTTGCTTGTTCTGCTATATAGTCACATCAAATTAATTTTGAAAATTTTTCGCTTTGCCTAATTTGTTAGTTTAATGGTTCTGAATATAGTTAAATTTGTAAAATGAAACAGAAGGATTAAACTATTTTATTTCAAATAGCTATGGTCGGAGATGCGTAGGCATGAGATTTTAAGGGAAGAGTTACGACAGAGAAGAAAGCAGCTTGAAGCTTTAATGGCTGAACATCAGAGGAGAAGAGATCTGGCAGAAACCACATCTACTGTTGCTGCATCTGTTAAAAGTGATGGATCAGAGACCCAATGTACTCCACAGCAAAGTAGGATGGAAAAGTAAGAGCATGAGTCACACCCCTCCTGCTTTATATGGTCTTACCTTTGGAGTCTGGAGTCATTTACTGTATATTAAACATTTGTTGTGAACAATGTCACAGAGGTACTCAATTTAAAAATAAATTAGCAAGAGACTGTTTTTATTGTGTTTACTTTGAACAAAATTCCACATCCAGTGTTTGAGAAAAAGTAGTAAACTATATTTTCTTAGTTTTAAAGGCATACTGGAAATTTATAATCTAGTCACTTTCAAAACATTACCTAAAAATTTTCTGAGGTATCCACTTGCCTATGAGCTTCCTCCCATTTTGTTGGGGGGTTGATGTTATATTTTTCAAAATGCTTTTTCTCTTTTCCCCCATTACTGGGGGAAAACCCATATAAACAAGGAAAAAGGGCTGTATGAAAAATGCTGTCAAATGCCTAAAATACTAGGTTGGCCTTCAATAGCTCAACTGGCAGGACTCTAGCCTGTTTGGAAAGATATCCTTAAGTTGTTGGTTTGATTCCAGCTTGAAAGAATAGCTTCTTTTCAAGTGTTAAATCAACACTGGGTGTTTTTCTAAAAGATATGCTATAATTCAAACAAGAGTTAACTCAGGGAAGTCTTATGGTCTCTGTAATACATGTAGATGTAGATGATCACAGTGGTCCCTTCTGGCCATTTCAATTTGTTTGGATTCATAGATAAGCTTCTCTGATGTTAGGTGTTAACAATGTAAGTTACAAAGTTCAAACACAAGTAGTTCTTTTTAAATTAGTTGACTGTCTCTGCATCAGTAAGAGGTTTGCGAAGTTCATTTTGATGCAACTTGTAGATATAATTGGCATATAAAATTTGTAAATTTACTATTATTAGTATTCTGATTTTAGCTGTTATCCTTTGTTAATGGCAGATTGACTGTATCTTTTAATGTCTAATGTTCACTAGAACAGTGGCAACATGGGGAGGTTCTACCCAGTGTGCGCTAGATGAAGAGGATGGAGATGGAGATGGTTATCTTTCTGATGGACTTGTTCAGGCAGAAGAGGAGGAGGAAGAGGAAGAACAAGAGTCCAGTTCTAATGACAATTTCTCCATGTATCCCTATAACAATGATCAAAGTACATATTGTGTTAAAGAAAATAAAGATAGGTTAGTTGCTTTATTGAATATTGGTCTGATATTAAGGTAAGTTTTATAAAATGGTATTGCGCTTTTTCTACAGACAGAGCTGATAAAATTCTACACAGCAATAGTGGAAGAAGACAGAGGTTTTCACTGAGCTGTCAAGTGCAGCATTTAACCAAATCTTCTTTTGTCAAGAGGTTATAACTAAGTTTTAAACTAGCTATATGCAGTGTGAGTAGTTCAAATTATTCCTTCCAACTTGCATAATCAACAGTGGATTTCATCTGCTATCAAGCTGATGTTCCTCAGTCTCTACTAGTCTTGACGAATCTAAATAATTTGATCTGGTCTGCAAATTTTGCCACCTCATTGTTCAACACGTTTTTCATTAAACATCAGTTTTAGCATGGAACATTTGGGGGCACCTGACAGTTAACTTCTGCCATGTTGATAATTAACCATTTATTTCTGATTAATTTTTTTTGATTGGTTGTCTCTTAGCCAGTTTCTAATCCATGGCAGTACTTTGTCTTACTACATGACTAATTAGTTTCCTTCATAGCCTCTTGCTAAGGGACTTTTTCAAAGGGTTTTTGAACATCAAAATAAATCATATCACCCAGTTTGCCTTCCTCTGTTTTGTTGACCTAGTCAAAGAATTCTAATAGATTAGAGCAAGGGTTGGCAACCTTTGGCACATGGCCCATCTGGGTAATCTGAAGGCGGGCCAGGAGATGTTTTGTTTACATTGACCGTTCGCAGGCACGGCCCCTGCAGCTCCCAGTGGCCGCAGTTTGCCTTTACTGGCCAGTGGGAGCTGCGGGAAGTGATGGCCAGCATGTCCCTGCGGCCCGCCGCTTCCTGCAGCTCCCATTGGCCGGGAACGGCGAACCACGGCCACTGGGAGCTGCAAGGGCGCCGTGCCTGCGAATGGCCAATGTAAACAAAATGTCTCGCGGTCCATCAGCGGATTACCCTGACGGGCCGTGTGCTGAAGGTTGCTGACCCCTGGATTAGAGGCATGATTTGCCTTTACAGAAGCTGTGCCCTATCATAGCATGTTTGTGTAGATATTTTATGGTTCTGTTTTTAATTATCACTTCTACTAATTTTCCTGGTACTTAAGAAAGGTTTATAGGTCTATAATTCCCAAGATCATCTTTATCAACTTTTTTTAAAGATAGATATAACATTAGTTACTCTGTAGCCCCATGGGGTAGTAGCTGATTTTAGTGATGGAAACACTCCACTGGTTGGCCATTTGTTCAAACCCATTTGTGGAGGGTGGTATATTAATAGTTGTCATATACAGTTGCATCTTTAGTACAGACTGGGGCTTTATCCCATACTCTTGCTGAGCACACTTGTTCAGTTTTGCATGTTTTTACAATGCCACCAATATGACCCCAGCAAATATTCTATTTGGCTCCCATGCTGTCTTAAAATGAATAAGCTATAAAAGCATGTGAGTGTATATATAGAAATTAGAAGGATAAATTCTTTACTCACAAGGTAGGCTTGCCATATGAGATGTAAGAAAAGAAGAGCTGCAACAGAAGATACTGAATTCCTAGATGTCAATCTCAAAACATCAGCCAGTTCTCCAACTCATACTGAATTTAAAAGTTAAAATTGTTTATTTGTGTGTGTTTGTTTGTTCTTTTCTTTTTTTTTTGTGCCAATGGGTAAGTTTCTTGGGAATAAGAAACTTGCTCTTGCCAAAAAGTGTTGGTGGTATTCATTAATTGTTAATAATTTACCTAGAACGGAAACATTGACTGAAACTATGGACTCTTTGCAAATTTCAACTTTCTTCTCTTACAAAGTTAGATTGACTTTCAAGAAATCTGACACTCCCTTTTCCCCAGATGGAAGAATCGCCGCCCTCTTTCAGCAGATGGGAATTACCGTCCATTGGCTAAGACAAGACAACAACAGAATATTAGCATGCGGCGGCAAGAAAACCTTAAGTGGATGTCTGAACTCTCTTATGTGGAGGAGAAGGAACAATGGCAAGAGCAGATTAACCAGTTAAAGAAACAGCTTGAATTTAGTGTCCGTATTTGTCAGACCTTGATGCAGGATCAGCAGGTAAATATCAAAAGCACTTATTCTGGTATCTTATTACTCTATATGGCATATATTGTAGTGGTGGTGTTCTTTCCTCTAAATCTTTCAGGAATAATTCATCTCTGACTTCAGAAGTTTTGGTGACCAGCATTTCCTTCTTTCCACAGACCCTCTCTTATCTACTACAGACTCTGCTTACGGGTCCTTATAGTGTGATGCCCAGTAATGTTGCATCTCCACAAGTGCACCTTATAATGCACCAGTTAAACCAATGCTATACTCAGCTGACATGGCAACAGAATAATGTTCAAAGGTATGCTATTTATCCTGTATTTGTGAAAGACTTTTGCTAATACTTGTATTGAAATTATTCAGAAGTAACAAAAAGCTTAGTTCACTGATAAATATTTTAAATAAATCAAACTGATGCCTGGTCTGTATGTAAAAGTTAGGTTGACATAACTACAGCACTCAGGGGTGTGAAAAATTCACAATCCTGAGCGCCATAGCTATGCCAACCTAATCCTCAGTGTGTATGCAGCTACGTCGACAGATGAATGTGTCCGTTGAGCTAGCTACCGTCACTTTGGGAGGTGGAGTTCCTACAGTGAATGAAAAAACCCTTCCATTTCTGTAGGAAGCATTTATATTGTACTTCTTTCCTTTGGTGTTATGAGCCTTTCCTGAACCAAAGTATTCAGTTGCTCCTGACCAAATATTTCTGCATTCAGCAGAGCTCCCTAAATCACTTCTGTAGCCACATCCTTCGTTGCAATGTTTTTTAGTGTGTTGGCTGTTTCACTAGTGAATAATTTGAATCTTTGAAGTGTCATGGACATATAATCAACATGATCATATTGCTTTTGTGTTGGTGTGAATTCCTGGCAAGTAATTTGATCATCTAGTCCAAGACCTAATAATTTTCTGGTTTGGGTTGCACTTTGGGCACATAGATTATAGGAGAGAGCCCATCTGCTGAGTCCTGAGGCCATTCTTGTGATACCTGTAATTCCTCCTCCTCTTTTAACAGTGGCATGAGTGAGTCACTCTTTGGAGTGGTCCGGATCTACCTGACTGAATCTGTGGTTGGAAACTTTCATAACCCAGTTGTCTCTATGGAGCTTTTCAAGTACCTCCAGAGGGAGTTGGTTCATTTCTGCTAAGTACACGAATCCCCATTGAGCATAATTTGTGTGGTTGTATTGGTGAAAAAAATAGAAGCCTTCTTTTGAAGGCACATATAGATGGAGGTCCCAAATTTCATTCTGTTGAGCTCTGATGAAGAGTTAGAAGGATACACACCATATCCATGTACGTAAAATTGTGATGTTGTCTGTACAGTTCAGTGCAAATGATGCCACCTGGTCACGGAAACTTGCTGATGACTGAATGGGCACTAAGTTATTATAATCTTCCGCAGCGTCAAATTTTTCCAAATCCAGGAACTTTTCTTTGAGTTTCTTGTCATGTTGCTGTAGATAGCTCAGAAGTTGTCGTAATAGCAGTTCCCCACATTGCCTATAGAGTGATCTTATAACCATGAGTGGCTTTTTGCATAATTTTTACCAGCAATTACGTGTTCTGTTGTTTGTCTACCTAATATTTCACTTTCTGTCCACACACTTAACAATTCAGAATTCTGTGTATGCTGCCCCAGCACTCTTAGGAAGTTCTCCTAAGCATAGCATCAGGATATCTTTATATTCTTGTACAGTCCATTTTAACTCCATCAGCACAGGGAAGAGTGCTTGATCAACAAACATCAACATGTTTCTGTTGATGATGATCTGTGACTTGTGCAAGTCTTTTCATGACAAGATTCAATGTATCAGCTTCATGAGCTGGTGACTGAAAGATAGGCATGTAGCTGTATGTAGTTTAATGGAGAATTGCTGTTACTGTGCTTTTCATTAAAATGTATCCAGTCTGATTCTGGATTTTCAAATTGGTGTTTGAGGGGAAAATAATATATCTTGTGCTTGTGCTTTCAAAGCTGACTGGCAATCTTTTATGTGTTCACTAAATCATTCTGCTAGGACATCTTCATTGGATTTTGGTTCTGCTGTGATATTAGCAGGAAAAATGGTGTATTGCATCTGGAACATTTAAAGTAGCATGATTTATTGGCTCAGTGTCCTGCAGTATCAGATCTGATGCGGGTTGCCTCTGCCAGGCTGCATACTGTGTGGTATGTAATGTGTTTTGCTCATCAAGTGTGTGCTTATTTTATCAATGTTATCTGCAGTGATATGGGTAAATCTTCCTTTAACCAAGTTTGATGGGATCACTGTTCCATCCTCATTCATTGACATCAGAGTGCTCTTGGCCAGTGCTATGTCAACTCAAAGTACATCCTTGCAGCTAATGCAATGCCCAATGTTGTGAAACATCTGGATAAGATTTTTTGTTCTTGTTGCCTGATGAAGTATACTTCCAAGGCTAACATGTTTGGGTGTCCACTTCTTACCTCCACTTACACTGTAGATGAAATGTGCAATATTTAATGGCCTGGACTGTTTGTGATTCCTGTTTCTCATCTTCACATTCTTCAGCAATGTTCTCTTCTGTGTCCTCCCTCCTTATCACCATCACCACCACCACCACCACCACCACCTTCTTCAGCTTCCCCTAACTCAAGAGTAGACTGGCCAGCCAAGTTGAGTTGCAAAAACATTTATATGCTGTTTGGGACACAGGCTAGTGCCTCTTCCTCACTGGTGTTTAACCCATCGCATCCAGGATGAGCAAGTATATCTAAGCGTAATTTCAGTGCTACATGTACCATTGAGAGAGATTTCCAGCTCGGTCTTGAAAAATTGAATGGTTGATACATTTTCTTCTGCTTTACTGAGGGATGTGACAAAATTTGACAAGCACGAATAGTGTTTCTCTCTTAGAAGCGGGTTGATCACCTAAGACAACGAATTTGTAAATACCATCAATAGTAGAAAATTTTTCTGTGAAGGTTGCTATACAACGTATAAATGAATGTCGGACCTCTTCAACTTCATTTGAGAGAAAACAGTAAAAAGTCCATGCCTGTGAAAGTTCCAGAACACGTCCTTTTGGGGCACAATGTTTTAACTCATTACTAAGCGAGACCATTGTCAAGTCAGGACCACTCTGAGTCATGCTTAGTTTTTGTTACTTTTCTCGAGAAATGCTTATAGCAGTTAAGGTGGTATTTGCCTTCTGAGGCTATAAGGTCACTTAACACCATTTACACGTACACTGAACTAGTGTTCATACTCTTCTGCCTTAAGTATATGTTTGTTTATTTTGAATGTTATAGAACTTCAATCCTGGCAGAAAATGCAAATACTCCAGTTCACTCTGGGGGGACCTTGCTCTGAAACACTGTTGAGGTTTTGGTGATTGGGTTTGCAGTTCACCCTTTACTGGTAGCTTCAATGGATTTATGAAGTCTGCTAATTTTAGAATCATAGAATCGAATAATAGAATATCAGGGTTGGAAGGGACCTCAGGAGGTCATCTAGTCCAACCCCCTGCTCAAAGCAGGACCAATCCCCAGACAGATTTTTGCCCCAGATCCCTAGGTGGCCCCCTCAAGGATTGAACTCACAACCCTGGGTTTAGCAGGCCAATGCTCAAACCACTGAGCTATCCCCTCCCCCCCCCCTTTATCTGTGCATGTTGCATAACAGTTTATATGCCAAAGTAATGATTACCTGCATTCAGATTGAAGAGTTGTTTAGAATTTTATCAATTGCATCCCTATTCTGGAAATCTGAGTTTCTGTCTTGCATTGGTTACCTCCTGTATTGTAGCCAATCCATGTTTGCTAGAAGCAAAATTTCCTTTTTCACTTGTTGGCAAATAATGTATTTTTCATAAGATACTGTTGAGGAATGTGTCAGGTTCAGGACTGCCTCCATGTTTTCTCTAAGGAATACACGACAATAATAATGCAATTAACTGTCACATGAACGTTGAACAAATAACAAATAAATATTTACCAGTATATCACTTATGCCATGGCATTGTTATCCAAATCAGTACTAAGAACTCGCTCACACTGTAAGCAAAAGTCAGCGTTAATTAGGTTACTGGTTAGGGGGGTTGATAATTAGCTAACAATAATTTTATATTTTTGAAAGAGAATTTACGGAAATAATTTATCATACTGTGTTGTGCATGATACTTTGTGTAATGGATAGCAGTGCATTTAATTCCTTAACATATCAAAAATACCTGAAAAGTAGTTAGTTTACTTAATCTTAAATGTCCTTACTGCAAAACCAACAAAATTTAAGTGCATATCATCATGTGACTAGAGGAAGCAGAGAGTATAATCTTCTACAGAGATCACTCCCTGTATTTTCTGATAGTATGGTATTCCAAATTAGGAACATATTCAATATTTAGAATCTCTCCTTTACTTTATTTTTTTAAGTTTCAAATGGTAGCCATTTTCTCTCTTGTATTTTACTTACCTTCAAGTTCAAAACTCGGCTTAGTAACAATTTTCAAATTCAGTACATTGAAATTATGAAAGAAAACAGGTTTAGCAAATTTTCCCCAAAAATGCTTTGTTTCATTAATATCAACTTATGTGGGAATTTGGCCTACTCTATACCCATGGTTGTCTGTTAATAGGTAGATGCAAATCTATACGATTTCCATGTTGCTTTAGTTGTTAGGCTTTCTGTATATGGACTGTGTAGTTCATTCAAAATTGCTGTATTGAAGGGAAGGTGGGGGGAAAAGCCAGTTCGTTATGGTCTTTTTGAAATTACATGTATTTGAAATAAATGAAACTTTGTACTATGTATCATTTTTGTAACAAACCTTTCTCTTCAGAAGAAACTTTTCTGTATTTCATAGGTTGAAGCAGATGTTAAATGATCTTATGTACCAACAAGAACAGCAGCAGCAGGAGAAGCCACAAAGAAAGGAAAGAGGCAGCAGTGCGCCACCACCTCCATCTCCTACAGTATTTTGTCCTTTCAGTTTTCCTCCTCAACCTATGAATCTATTTAACATACCTGGATTTACTAATTTTTCTTCTTTTGCACCAGGTAGGTATTTCTGGAAATGTAAAGAGAAAGAAATGACTAAATGCAAAGTTTTGGTGTACAAGTTATATAAACCTTTTACTTTGTTAGACTTTGGTAAATGGGTTCTCATGTTAAAATAGTATTTTTACTGTTTTCCCTCTACAAACCAATTAACCTCAGCTGCTGGAGGCCTGCTTTACCTTCCTTTCTCCATATGTTTCTCAGATCATGCCTAATGAAATGGTCCGAACAACTTGTGAGTGAGCCCAGGCTATCCAAACAGATGGGCATGAACATTTGATGCCAAGAGATGGAGTACATATTTTGATCTCCATGTGGAGGGCATGGCTTCTAGCTGGCAGTGGGGGGGAAAAAGTGAACTTAGTGCTGGTGAAACATTCCAGATTACAGCAGTGATGTTTGAAATCCTCCTATGTATAGGTCAGGTATAGGATGAGGAATGTTAAAAAATAAGTTTCCACACAAGCCCCTGCCATTGTGCAGTAACACTCTTCTGAAGAAGGGCTGCCTTTGTGGGGAGAGTGAACATGTTCGTTACTTGACTTCTCTAATGAGACTGCCAACGCTTGTTTTGGATTGACACTGCCACCAAACAGGCATTATATGTTACTGAGCAGTTACACCAGTACAAACCCTTAGTGTAGACAGGCAAAGTTGCTATTTGCACTGGCAGAACTTATCCCTGCTTGAAATCTGGGTAAAAAGCTACACTGTGCAAATGGCAGATTTCCCTGGGTAAACTATGGGTTGCACTTGTGCATCTACAGTGATGGGCTGCTCAGAGATGGTTGAAATTGGGACAAATTAAGACAAGGCCTCAGTATCACAGCAGTTTAAAATCAACTACTGTGGTTTTTCTTGTTTGTTTTTTTGGTTTTTTTGGTATGTGAAAACCATAGGGGAAGGAGCATTTAAAAAATATTTACTAGAACATTGCATGAATGATAAAACTAACGTGTGGTGTCACATTCCCCCACCCCCCCCCCAATGTGGTATGTCTTCTGATTAGCTTTAATTTACCCTCACAGGTATGAACGTCAACCCTATGTTTCCCTCTGGTTTTGGAGATTTCGCGCACAATGTTACCCCACACAACAGTGAGCAGCCGCAGCAGCAACCCCTAGATCATAACACTTCTGGAAAAACTGAATACATGGCATTTCCAAAGCCCTTTGAAAGCAGTTCCTCTATTGGAGCAGAGAAACAAAGGTATTTTAACTATTTATGGTGGAATTCTCTTTAAATCATTCTTTACTTGTAATTTGGTTTTGGGACCCATCAGTGTATTGGAGCTTCTACTTGGAAGGTAAACAATTGAATTAAAGGGTGAACAATCCTCATTGTAATTTGCTCTTCCCTACCTATGTTATGACTATCTTCTGTTGACAGAAAAGTGTGTTCTTAATTTACAATTTTTGGTGTGTTTGAAAGATACACTGGGTATAGTTAGGCACAGTGTTTACTGAATGATATTACAGGTTTTATATTTTGAAAAAATATATCCAAGTTTTACAAATATTGAAAGATATGTATTTTAATGAGTAGATGAGATACGTTCTATTGCCATACAGTCATATAATGTTGTGCTAGAGGACATCATGCAGAGAGGGATATATTATTCCCATTAATCACTGCTTCTTGGAGCAGCTAGTCCTGAAACTCACAAGAGGAGAGGCAATTCTTAATTTAGTCCTAAGTGGTGCACAGGAGCTGGTCCATGAGCTGAACCACTTGGCAATAGCAACCATAATGTAATTAAACTTAGCAACCTTGTAGGGGGAAAATACCAAAGAAACCCATCACAGTAACATTTAACTTCATAAAGGGGAACTAAACAAAAATGAGGAAAGTAGTTAAATGGCAATTAAAAGGAACAATCCCAAGAGTGAAATGTCTGCAAGCTGAATGGAAACTTTTTAAAAACACCACAATGGAGGCTCAAACTACATCTATATCCCAAATTGGGGGGGAAGGTAACGGGACCATGGCTAAACAACAGAACATAAAAGGCCATTAGAGACAAAAAGACTTCTTTTAAAAATTGGAAGTCAAATCCTACTGAGGAAAATAGAAAGGAACATGAATTCGAGCTGCACTTAATATTTTAAATTGTCACGGGATGTTGTGAAAGCCAAAAGTATAAATGGGTTCAGAAAAGAATTGGATAAGTTCATGGAGGATACGTCTATCAATAGCTATTAGCCAAGATGGGCAGGGATGCAATCCCATGCTTTGGGTGGCCCTAAACCTTGGACTGCTAGAAACTAGGACTGGTCAGTGGGATAGATCACTAGATAAATTGTCCGATTCTGTTTATGCCCTCTGAAGCATGTGGCACCGGCAACTGCCAGAAAACAGGATACCGAGCTAGATGGACAATCTGTCTGCCAGTATGGCCATCTTTATGTTCTTCAGAACAATATGTTGCTGCACTGATTTAAAAAAAAAAAAGACACCATATGATTATACAACCATAAATCTGAAATATATATCTCTGCATGATAAACTCAGTGGGTAATGTGAATTTCTTCTAATGCCTGTAACTCTCTTCCATTTTTTTAAATGTTGCTCATTCTGCAGCAGCACCTTACAGTTGTTGGCTATTGGGTAACTGTATAGGTATTCCTCAAATCATGGATGAACCTATAATTTATTTGTCTGATAGCATTCACAGTTCCTTCCCCAAAGAGCTTTGTTGTAATATGCATTTTACAACTTTTCTTTCTCATAAGGAGTCAGAGACAACCTGAAGAGGAAATGGAAAACAGAGCAGTTTGGCTAGATGACAGCCAGGAAGGAAGAAAAGAAAAACAGTCATTCCTGAAGGCAGGGTTTGCGGTTTCAGTACAAAATACGGCATCTGGTAATCATAAAAGTCAGTCTGATACCAGCCGGAGGAGAAGAGAGTTTGATGAGGAATCTTTGGAGAGTTTTAGTAGTATGCCTGATCCAGTGGATCCAACTACTGTGACTAAAACATTTAAATCTAGAAAAGCATCAGCCCAGGCCAGCTTGGCATCTAAAGATAAAACACCTAAATCGAAGAATAAGAGGAGGAGTTCTACTCAGCTAAAAAGCAGAGTTAAAAATCCTGGTAGGTTTTCAGTTAACCTTAAAGGCACTGAGACAAACTCCATTTTAATCATATAACTTAAATGTTGCTTCGTCTGTACTGTGGAGTGTAGATAGTGTCATAATTAACGTTATAGTTTTGGGAATGGAAGTTAATTTTACACAGGATGTGGAGATGGTAAGTGATGGAGCAAACGTTTTATTTTTGTCATCATAAACATGTCAGAAATGCTAATGGCTTGAACACCAACAAGATGGGAGTGAATTCCGCAGTGTTTAATATTGTTAAAATTGTTTTTTTAAGAGAAAACCAAATTTAAATTGCAGTTTGTTTAAACAGTGTAACGTAGTACAGAATTGTTTGCCAATGTACATACGCTCATGTAAAATACGTTTGTGTTGACCTGGGTGCTTGTAATCTGCCAACGTGCTTCTGCATCAGACGTAGTTATTAGCCAACAAAAATTCTGTGGTGAATTGCATCTTGCAGACTATTCATTGTTAATACTTCACCACTGCTCTCCGCTCTATAACAATCTCTAATTCATGTTTGACACCGTCAATGCTAATTACATAGACATCTCAACCTCCCATTATTATAAAAATAATTTAAGTTCTGCATAGTTTGAAGTAACAAAAGAGTGGTTAACAAGTCTTTGGATTGCACTTTTGAGCTGTCATTAAAACTGACTAGAAACAGGTGATTAAGATTTTTTTCAAGAGACACTTTTTGTTCATTTAAGGTTATGAAAGTGCCAGCATTTCTAGTACATGTGAACCTTGCAAGAGTAATAGGAGCAGGCGCTCTGTGCACAATGAAGAGGCTGTTCAAGCAAGAGTGTTCAGCAAAAAGAATCAAGAACAATTGGAAAAAATAATTAAATATAGTAGATCTACAGAAATGTCCTCAGGTATTCTTTTAATTAATCTGAACAATATTAAAAACTTCTGTAAAAATGTATTGATCCTGTAACTCCTTATTAACTGTTAAGGGTATTTTACCAGTCTTCCTGTAAGCTATTAAAGGGTTTTTCAGGTAAGGGACAGTCATTTCATGACTTCATTAATTAACTGCTGTCACTATTAAAGTCCTTGCTAAATGTGTATATAGGATACACATGTAATATTTTAGCCCTTGCATCACATTTTTAATCTTCAAAACTCCTGTACAAATATTGTGATAAAGCAGAAAGTGTTTTGAAGTAGACTAAATATTACATTTAACATAATTTTGAAACTCAACTGTAATCTTACTATAAACACTCTGGGGAAAAATACAAGTACACATTAATGTTGTTTTATGGGAGGTGCTGGTTGTGCTAGATAAACAGTCATGGCAAAAATCACAGTTAGAATTTCGGATGATGTATTCCACCTGCACTTAATATTTTAAATTACATACTGTACTGCATGTTCTTTCTCTTTCCATTCATGTTCACATTTAAAGGGACTCTTTCAGGATTAAAAAAAGTAAATCTTTACTTAACAGTCATATCTTTAAAAATCTGCATTTACATTTCACTATTTACACTGCTTGCTTTTTTCAATTCCTGCAACCTGTATCATGAACATACTGTAGTAGTATCACTTTTAGATTCTTACATGTTGGCTCAATGCTGCAGTGTTTGGGTGGAAACACTGCTTCCCAAAAGATGTCTAATGCCAAAATTAGTTAAAATAGTATATTTTACTTAATTCCACAGAGCATATTGGTTACTAGGTTTTGTAGAGGAGAAAAAGAAATTCATCAAAACAAACACCTTATGATGTCCCTGTAAGTGTCCCTCTTTCCCCCCATTTCCTTTCTGACCTTTATGAAACTTAAGAATTATGATTTTGATCCATTGCTTCTTTACTACAATTAATCAGACTTTGTCCTTCTCTTCCATGTAGTTTATCTCTGGTCTCAATATCCAAAGGTTTATGGGCAAATTATGCACTTGAAATTGCATTTGTGGTTCCATTCGGATCTTTGCATATATGATAGGGTACGTCTACATTTACCGGAGGGTCCGGCGGCAGGCAGTCGATGTTCTGGGATCGATTTATCGCGTCTGGTTTAGACGCGATAAATCGATCCCGGAAGTGCTCGCCGTCGACGCCGGTACTCCAGATCGGCGAGAGGAGTACGCGGCATCGATGGGGGAGCCTGCCTGCAGCGTCTGGACCCGCGGTAAGTTCGGACTAAGGTACTTCGAATTCGTAGCTGAATTTGCGTACCTTAGTCCGAAGTGGGGGCTTAGTGGGGACCAGGCCAAAGGGCAGAATATGGGCTTTAGTGTTTATCACATTTGTAAACTGATTCTTGGTTTTAGGTTAAATATTTTGAATATCTTTGGTGTTTGTCGTTTAATGTTGACCAGATTAGATTGTATTTCTTTTTCTAGTTAGGATAATTAGTTTTAGTTGCTTAAAACAAAACACACAACTTGCTAAACAAACAAACCCGCTCCTCCTGTCTCCCCTCCACTAGTTCTGCAGATTCAGTTTAGTGTCATTTTAATGAGTCTTCCTCCCATTGATTCATATAGACCGTCTTTATTTCTAGTACACATTTTTGTGTTTATCACTGTCTGTCCCCGCTTTCCTACAGCACATGCTAGGAGAATACTGCAGCAGTCTAACAGAAATGCATGCATTGAAGCCCCAGGTAATGCATTAATTGCTTAGCTTCAAAACTGTTCACAGCTACTTACTTTTCTTTCTTAGCTTTTGTTCTAGAACTAAACTGTGTTTCTCAACAGCTCTTTTATTGAATTAGCATTATGTATACTAATTTATATTGTTGCGAGTATTTTATTTAAAAAAACAAAACAACCCCCACTCCCACCCCAGGAAAACAAGAACCTTGTGTTTTGCTGAATATTCGATAACACAGCTACTTTGAATCATAACTGGTTTGTACTTCATAGTTATCCTATTTAAAGTACAATGTGGTTAATTGCATTAACAACTGCTTTTGATACAAAATATACATGTAGAACATAGTAAAATTAATTACAAGGGGCATTCTTGTGCCCTCAATTATTAGCCTGCAGCTTTGGTAGAATTGGTTGGATTCAGTCTACCATTGAAAAGCAAAGTACATTTAAGTATGCCAGTAAATGTTGAAAGGCGACCATTCTATTTTAGTCTTTTAAAAAATAAAACTGCATTTAAGCACACTTGTAAGACTGCTGAACTAACATCAGTTAGTAGATTTAATACATTTGTCTGCATTCTTGAATAATTTGGTAAACTTTGTTATAAACCACAAACATTCAACTGTATTTTAATTAAAGAAGAAAAACAACAGAACTATACCACATAGTACTTCTGTTACTTTAAAATAGCAGGGAATGGCCCTTTTATTAGGATCAGTAAGCTTATTGAGTTTTCCAAGAACTATGCTTCCTTCTACCCTTTTAAAAATAAATAAATAAATAGTTAACTGTTTCATGTAAGTAAAGTTAATAGAACTTACAGTACTACTACTGGGGAAATTCTGCACTACTACATGCATACGGAAACACGTCCCCCCAAAGATTCTCTTTGCTTCATGCAGAAAAATGGTTTCTGTGGGGAAGCAAAGATAAGCTGTACGAGTGCTCACTCACCGTCCCTGGCAGCGCAGGTGCGTCTGTTCGGGCAGCCGTGGGAGAGGTAAATCACCGTGGGGGTGTGTGTTGGGGTTGGGGATGCCCTGGCTGACCAAGGACGTTAGTCCTGGGTGGGGGTGGGAGGGTGGCAGGAGGAGGATGGAGAAGGAGTTCCCCCCTCCCCTGCATGGAGTAGCCAGGGCTGAGTCAGATCAACCTCCAGAACCCTCTCCTGGCTGCAGGAAGCTCTGCACTCTGGGGGTGTTCCAGGTGTGGGGGGTGAGACTCAGGTGGGTGCGGAGGGGTCCAGATGCATGAGGGAGCAGCTCCTCATACAGTGACCCCTCACCCCTCTTTCTGGCCCTATCGCTCCTCAGCCACAGGGTAGGGAAGAGGTCACAGTATGGGCTCCCCGCCCATCCAACCCCTGTGCATCTGGACCTCCCCCCCCGCCAAGTCTCACAGTCCCCCACCAAACTTCATCCCCTGTATTGGGAGCCCCTGCACCCAGAACCCCCAGACCTCCCTCACCAAGATCCCCTCTCCCTAACCCCCCCCCCCAGCATCCATCCCCCTGAGTCTCCCCCCTTACATTGGGAGCTCCCCACACCTGGACTCCCCAACCAGCTGCACCCTGGCCCCACTCCCCCAGCATTCAGCTGAACCCCCCACACCCAGACCCCCACACCGCTACGCCCTACCCACCTTCACCTGAACTCCCCTCCAGAGTCCCATTCCCCCTGCACCCAGAAACCCCACCCAGACTGCTTCACACAGAACCCTGGTACTCTTGAGGGAATTCTGCACCAAAATGTTAAAATTCTGCAAAGTTCTGCATACTTTATTTGTCAAAATTACACAGTAACACAATAACTACCAAAATAATTGAGAATGCTGCAATTTATAATTTATTTCAAAATGCTTGTCAGCAAATTATTGAAAATGGTGCGATTATATTGTGTTATTTTGACAAATAAAATATGCAGAATTTTAAAATGTGCACAAAATTTTTAAATTTTTTGTGCAGAATTCCCTCAGGAGTACAGTACTTTATTTTCAAAGGAATGGAGACCATTTTTAACCTTGCATACAACTCAAAATGTTGAACAAACATTAATAAGAGGTGTGAGTCTAAAATCTGAGGAGTAAATTCACCTCTACAAAAAACTCAATTTGTGTGTGTTTCTCTCTCACACACATTCACACACCTATATCCCCCAGTCCTGCTTACATGAACCTGGGATGAAATTTACTCCTACTGTAGCATTACTGGAATGTTAGCCTTTGCTCCCTGGCATTTGTGGGCACCTGGATTCCTGTAAGCATGTGTTCACTGGGCTAGGCCCGTCTGCTCTAGCCTGTTCATAGTTTGGAGGGCGATTCTTTTCCCATGCACAGCCATTGCATTCTCCCTCCCCATGTACAGCATATCAATAGGATTTAAGTGTTGCAGAAGGTTTTGTTGGGACTTCAGCAGTTTGGTGAATATTCCCTTTAAAATGCAGAAATTAGCACCAGACCAGATTTTTTTTGTTCCTTGTTTCTTTAAAGAGGATATCTTATGTATAAGGCTAGATTTTTCAAAAGTAAGCTTGTGATTTTGGGTGCCAAGCTTGAAATACCTTAAAGAGGCCTGGTTTTTAAAAAGTGGTCTACCTATGCTCAAAACCTGTGTCCATATATATGTGTTTGTGCATAATGTACTCAGTTATATACCACACCTTTAAAGTTATCATTCAGAAACTTAAAGACAAAAAACAAAGACAAAAAGCTAGTCCTGATTTCTAAAACATGGGAGTGTATGGTATAATTTAATTACTATGTTATACATAAATGTTTACATGAAGGCAAATGGCCTAAAATAGTGGTTTTTGACCTATGGTCCGCGGACCCGTAGGGGTCTGCAGACTCTTAAGATTTTCAAAGGGGTCCACATCTCCATTTAAAATTTTTTAGGAGTCTGCAAATGAAAAAAGGTTGAAAACCACTTGTCTAAAATATAATTTTATTATGTTTTAAATTTTTGTAGCCTTCAGGAAATAGTAAGCTTTAAGAAACAGTAAACGTGCTTAATGCTTAAAATGTAAACTGAATCCAAGATAAAGTTTTCAAATATAATTGAGGTATATGTCAATAGAGAGAGAACTATCAAGAATTTCATGAGCATAGATTGGCTCCTTTATTCCTCTACAGAAACTGGTAGCGATCTTTCCATGTTCGAAGCTTTGCGAGACACCATTTATTCTGAAGTAGCTACTCTGATATCTCAAAATGAATCTCGTCCACATTTTCTTATTGAACTTTTCCATGAGCTTCAGCTGCTAAATACAGACTACTTGAGGCAAAGAGCATTGTATGCATTACAGGTATGCAAAACATTTTATTTACATTATGAATTGGATAAACTTTCTTCACAATATAGATTTAAGATGCATTATATTTTCTAGGATATAGTGACTAGACATATATCTGAGAACAATGAAAAAGGAGAATGCACAAAGTCTTTGAATTCAGCTACATGGATAGCTTCAAACTCTGAACTTACTCCCAGTGAAAGTCTTGCTACAACTGATGATGTAAGTTTATTTTATCTTCAGAAACTAGTTTAATGTGAAATTCATTTCATCATCTTTCAGTTTCTGTGCAGGTTGTTATGCTGCACTCACCATAGTGACTTGTTTTCCAAAATCCACACTAGCTTATAAGCAGTCGCTTTCTTGTAAGAAGAAACTTGCTAAAGGATATCTTCACATGGGAATTATGTAGAATCTTGTTTCATTTAATATAGAAAACTAGTGTAAAAGCTGGTATGAATGGTAAAGAAGACTCAGTGCCCTGCAGTTAATGTAAAGAGTCCAGATTACTTCATATTTGAGACTGAGATTCTACCAGGAACTTGCAGCAATTCTTGTCAATCCTTCAGCTGTCAAAACTGCTTCAGGAGTGGGAGGATGAGAAAGGGGGTGACCACTTCCCAATAGAATCCCAAAGACTTAAAATTTTCTGTAGTTTGTTAAGAAATCACAAACACCAATGCCTTATTCAATTATATTACCTATATATGGATGCAAAACAGATCATTATAGAAGCACCCTAAGGATTTACCTCCTTCAAAGTTAGGTCATTCCCAGTATGGACGTCTGGGAACACATTTTGTAACCTTAGGGACAGGGTGAAGAGAGAATCAGTGGCTTGCTGGGATAGTTGAGGAAGCATGGCATATGCTTGCTTTGTGTAAATTTGTTTATATGTTTTTTAGGAAACCTTTGAGAAGAACTTTGACACAGGAGCAAGTAGAGATTGTGAACAAAATGATGCGGACAATGGCAGTACCATGTCGACATCTTCAAATTTTGAACCTTTTGCCACTGATGATCTTGGTAAACATTACATTAATTGTCAGTATTATACAATATATGTGAACCATTAAATACTTTTGACTAACTCTGAAATATTATACCTCCTGTATCCTAAGTAATTATGTCTCTTGAACTTAGACATAATCTTACTTTTTAATTCATTATTACAGTTAGGCACATTGTGTTTGCATATGCATACCTTAATGTAGATTTAAAAAAACTTATAAAAAGTATTTTTGCTCTAAACATAGGCAACACCGTGATTCACTTAGATCAGGCATTGGCTAGGATGAGGGAATATGAGCGTATGAAAACTGAAGCTGAAAGTACCCTTGACTCAGAGGGCTGCTGTAGTAATCTCCAGAGTGCTTCTGCTGTTAAAGTAGAAGGTATGTGCATATATATGTATTTTTATTTTGTGTTTGAAAGCAGTATCTGTAGATAATATCAGGAACTATTCACCGGACAATTCATTTCCATCTTAATTGTACTTTATTGTAATTTTAGTTTAATTGCTTAGGATTTCTGCCATAACTAAACATGCAGTTTTAACTTAAAAATACAGTGTACTTTTTGAAACTGATACTTATTAAATAGAGAGATCTTATGGTTTGAATGCACTTTATTTTACAAGGTCCATCTACTGGGGAGAGTCACTGTGTGCCACAGCCTAGTGAAGTTTCTACTGTTCCATGTCCTCGTATAGATACTCAGCAGCTTGACCGGCAGATTAAAGCAATTATGAAAGAGGTCATCCCTTTTCTGAAGGTAAGAGATTTTTATTTCTGAACTTTTGTTCATCAAGAAAATTATCACACAACGTAGTTGTACAAAACAAATTATGAAGCAGCAGTAGCTTCTCTATATGTATGGTTTAAACTAGGTTTCCAATTTAAAACAAATTTTGGACCCCATCTACTCTAAAATAAACCTTTTCAAGTTGAAGTGTAAATGCAGAAATGATTAACTTCCAAGCAATCTTACTCTGATGCTGTCACCACTGTAATCTGAACATAACATAAATTAGTTAGATTTGTGACAATAATTCCTACTGGCTGACATTTTAAACCCTCTATAGCCTGAGGTTTGCCTATGAATTCAAAGAGGCTTACAACTGTAGATATCTTTTAACAATGCCGTCCTGCATATATAGGGTTTTAAATGTTCACAGCCACGGAGTATCTGAAGATCATAAGATGGTTGTAAAATTTCTGGTGGCTGGTGTGAAGTAACTGTATTGGAAAGGTGGAATAGGGCTAGGTTGGGCGTAGATTTTATATAAATAAGGTCTTCACTATAATTCCTTCTGTGTGGGGCCCTTAAGGTTATGACATGGGTTAAAAACACAACCTGGTTGTGCCATGTGAATAGAATGGAACTGAACCATGCTTCAACTGTGTTCCCAGAACATGTTACAGCTCTGGAAAAATGTCTGTCTGTAAATGTCAGCTTTAAGATATGGTATAGTGACAACTTTTTTAAGTAGTGATAATTTTCTTTGTCCCCTGGGATTTGCTAGGAACACATGGATGAAATATGCTCTTCTCAGCTATTGACATCAGTAAGACGTATGGTCCTGACTCTTACACAGCAAAATGATGAAAGCAAAGAATTTGTGAAATTTTTTCATAAGCAACTTGGTGGCATACTGCAGGTCAGTAACTTCTCTTCATAAATTTTTGTTTTGGGCTATATTGCAAATTTGATAACTTACAGCAGATGCACAATCTCTAGTCTAAACATTCCTTAAATCTGTACTATAGAGATCTTGAGTTTCAATAGTGCTGAGCAATTTGCAGCTCCTACAGATGTCTGAAAATCAGGTCATAATTTGAGTTACACAAACCCTTGCCTCTCTTCTCCCTTCTTCTTTGACATATTAATAAAATAGTACATTGTTTCCTCACATAAATATCACCTCTTCTCATATCTCCCTCCCAATTGGTCTCTCAGGATGGGACAGTAGTACAAGTCTGGCAACACGAATACAGATTTGAAACCTATGAGCCAGCTGCCAGCATAATTGATATTAACGTAACTTTTTTGGCATTTGGTCAGAAAGTCAAGTATTTGATCAAAATTAAACCATCCTTTTATTAGTGCCCACATACCACAGTGATTGCATTTGTTGACAGTACTGAGAGAGATCCATATATGGTTCTTGAGCAATGTCAGCAGACAAGTTTGCTTTGGCCTATTACTTGCATGGATACAAAGAACAGTCAAGTTCTGGGAATCCTGATACCTTCCACAACAAGCAGCAACTACATTATAAAATATGAACAAATATTTAAAATAAAATACTTGTGGAGAAATACATCTGCTGAGTTAGCCTTTAAAGGTAACCATAATGATGGTTTTGTGGGCACGCACTTGTACAATACTGAAACTAGAAATTTACTTCATGTGGACCACTGGAAAGTCAAGTGATCATGACTTTTGACTGCCATAGGCTTGGGGCCAATTCAGATCCTTGACCTGATAACGAGGAGCTCCATGTTACGTCATGGTGGATTCCATTTAAACAGGATATGGTTTAAACAAGCTACCTAAACAATCTGTTTCTAACTAGCTTCGCTCTGTTTGTAATATGCTAGGTTCCTGATCTTCAGGGGTATATAAGGAAAAGCTATTTAGTCTTCATTTCAGTTTTAAGATCATGACTCAAACTGAAGAACTGTTTTTTTTTTTTCTTTTGACAGGATTCACTAGCAAAATTTGCTGGTAGAAAACTAAAAGATTGTGGAGAGGATCTTCTTGTGGAGATCTCTGAAGTTTTATTTAATGAACTAGCCTTCTTTAAACTCATGAAAGATTTGGACAGCAACAGTATTACTGTAAAACAAAGATGCAAAAGTAAAATGGAAGCAGCGGGAGTGATACAACCTTATGATAAAGAGGTTAACTGCTTAAGCTTTTTCTTTTAAGCATGTAATTTTTCTGATTTCAGTTAATATGTGCATGTTTAACTTAAAATTATTTTAAAAACTTTTCCTAGAAAAAAGAACATATGACTTCTGAAAGCTTATTTCTGTTAATATGACATCACAGTAATAAAATGATTGTATATAGGCACATCAGTTAGTCCTCAGTGGCCTAGTGCATGGAAGATGTCAGAGATAATGCTCTTCCTGTCACATTTTTCTGTTTTTCCTCATAAGCAAAAAACATAAGATCCAACCTTATAAATATGCACAAGTGAGTTTACTCAGGTCAATTGTCCCATTAAAGTTAATGAGATTATTCATTTCAGTAAATAGTTGTAGAATTGGGCTCATGAGTGCACCACCTCTCTTGCCCTGCACCTTCTGCCCTTCCATCCACTACTTCAGTGAGACTAAAGTTTTGCAGAAAGACTACTTATGCTGCTATGTCAGTGAGCAATCTGGCAAAGTTTCAGTTTTGGCAGGGTTTCTTGGATGTATGACAAACTTCAATAAGGAATGTAAATAAAATGTTAACCTCTTATTAAAAAGAAACACGCAAGTTGAAAGTGGACAAATTCAGTTTGGAAATAAGTGTACATTTTTAACAGTGAAGGTAAACAACTATTGGAACAACACCAAAGGTTGTGATGGATTCTCCATCATGGGCAATTTTTAAATCAAGTTTGGATCTTTTTTCCTAAAAGATCTGCTCTAGTGCAAACAGGAATTATTTTGTGGAAATTCTTACACACGAGGTCAAACTAGATGAAAACAATGGTCCCTTCTGGCCTTGGAATTGATAAATAAGAATGTAATAAAAATTCTCCTCCTGTAATGCTAATAAGAGTATCCTTGGTACCATCTATATCAACAGGATGTATCATGAGAACTTTTAGTTCTGGACTGTGGGATCACATGGTGGCACATCATCAGGGTTCATAATGAACTTACTATAGAAAAACTAAATGAGAACAAAAATACTTTGTATATGCTAAATGAATACTACCCCACCATAGCATTAAGCAACTACCTAATTACTTCCTTTTATATACTGTAATTGTTCCTTTTTGTATTTTAATGGAAGCCCTAGTAGCTTTCTTTGGAAGTCTCAAATAAAAAAAATGAAGCTCAACTAATTTCATTTTAATGTGAATAGAAACATCTGTGAAATTGGGATAGTACAAGAGTCATAAAAATTCATTAAAAAAATATAACTGAACGGTAAGATACCTGGCAAAGCATTTCTGAATGAGTATTATAACTCCCAGTAGTGATGACACCTATTTAAAGATGTATCCATTCAAAAACTACAGCAAGACTTGAGAAATACTTGCTAGAGTATTTTATTGCCATTTTCGAGATTGAATTTATAATAGTAGGCATTGTATATAAACATAATTCTAAGTAAGGGTCTGACACTGCTAAGTCAATTTTTTCAAGTATTTCAAAGCCATTTCTGATTTAAATGTGGATTTATATGTAGGCTAAATTTTGTAATATGGATATTTTCAATTCAGAATTGAAGATAATTTAATTGGTTGTCTTCTAGGCAAAGAGAGTTCTTGAGGTAGGAGTTAGTTCATCTGCTGAAGATATTGATGAAGACAAAGTAGGTTATACTTATTTTTTAAAACAGTAGCTGTCTTTACTCCTTTTTGTAAGAGAATTTCCCAAGTCATTAGTTATCACTTTCAGTGCATTTTTAGTAATGATTTGAACAAAAGTGATCATACAAACCCAGTGTCTCTACACAATCCATTTCACTCTGATTCTTGGAAAGCAAATGTTTCAAAATTTAATTTTGGTTGAAGATATTATTTAATACCCTCTTCTGTCTCCTCGAACTGTTAACAACTCTTTACTTTAGTTGTCTCTGAAACACAGTGTGTACCGTAACCTATTTTTTTAAAGTGCAGCTTTCTGAAAAATTATTTATGTAGAAGAAAGTGAACTTCCTTAATCAGTAGATTCCCTTCTGCATGTATTCAATAATGGCAGTATACTTTAGTGACCAAGATCTACTCATTTTCATTCTGTTAGCACAGCAGAGCCAGCACAGCTTACAGACACTGAGTTTGATTCTATTTCTTATACATTAAATTATTGTTGCAGAGCCAGATTCTGCCTTCAGTTATCTTTGTGCATCCTCATTAAAGATATTCACAGTTGTGAAATCTCTTTGAACACAAACGTTACATCAGGTTTAACTGAAAACATAATGAGACCTGCAGGATCTCTGTTAATGGTGTTGCAAGTGTGAAAGAGCAAGATTGACTTTGAGACCCGAGTAATAGTTTGCAGGGCTGGCAATTTAAAACAAACAAAAATAGCAGCTTATAAACTTAGCAGAATTGATGTAGAAATAGACACAATAAACATGGAATTCCTCAATATCTTTTTTAGTATCTCTCTTCAGAGTAGAACCACATCATTATTCCTTTTCAGTACTTGTTCTCAAAAACTGCCTCTGTACAGCCTCACTGTGATATGTATGCCTTCAGTGCCGTGAATGCAGAATCATCTTGAAAAGCAGAGCAAAGAGGCCACTTCGCAGATCCAAACAAAGAGGTTATAAAGAGGACTTGTGGCTCCAGCCACTTTCAGCTTCTTTTTGATAATGGCTAGCTGTGAGCATAGGAACCTTTTTCTGCACCCTTCATGATTAGCATAGTTTTTGTGTGGATTCTTTGACTAATCACCATTGTATGATGTTCAACTCCTACTTCTTTTGACTCCAAATGACCACTCAGCTCTGTTAGCTACCTTCTTTCCCTCTCTCTTACTCAGGGTTGTCGTCTTGGTAGGCTCTATGGCAGATCTCTGCAAACAAGCAAGATTGAACTGTGCTTGGTGTGTCACTCATTTGATGTTCATAAAGAGTCACATACCTTGTCTATCTGTTCCTTCCACATGAATATTCTTTGAGGTTGCTTTGTGTGCACAGGGTTTACTACTTGCAGGTGGAGGATAGTGAACAATGCTGCACTATCTTACTGTAGGAGCCTGAAGACTAGACCCTTGGAATCCTTTGGTTCCAGGTCTGTCTAAGTATCCACCTCCTTTGGCATGAAAGAAGTCTTCGAAACTTCTAAATGTCCTGGTGTCTATTCTGAGGTCTCCTTGAGATCTGAAGTCGCCTGGTTCCCACCAAGCCTCCATAAAGTAGTCTAAGGCCACTGAGTATGTGTTGGATTTGATTTGTCTTTTCAAAAACATCTGGGCACACAGGACGAGTTTATGCTTTTATAGCCATTCTTTTTCCCAGTTCTTTTTCTGTCTTTAAGAAAGAAAAGGCACACTCCTGAGGACTCTTCTCTAAGCAATTGTGAATGTTGTTTCTATGAGGAAAAACAAGGGTATTATTGTTCTGAGCAGCGAGGACCCTGTGGGTGAGAGACTCAGATCCAAAGACAACCTATATGAAGTTGCCTTTATACATTAGTCTAGGATCAGATTCTTCCGGCCTTTCATGATATTTCTGTGGCTTTCAAAGTGGATTTGATTTTTACATACAGTCTTATTGTTGTATGGGAGGGGCTATCAAAGAAAAAATATGGCAGTGGTATCAGCCAGAGAGCTGAACATATTTCTAAATAATTAGGTGGCCACAATCAGTACTTTAGGGGCCCTGTTTGTGCTGCTCCCTTTGCACTATTCAGATGGAGCAAAGGGAGTGAAAACCACCTGCTGGGAATTCTCCCAGCAGCGGAGGTCCTCCAAAAAACCTAGAGCCTGATATAACTAGCTCCTGAGCCTCTCTGCTCAGCCCCTGGGGTAGGGAAGGCAGAGTAGCTTTATCATGCTGCACACTGGCTATTCCCAGTTGGCATATGGTCTCTAGGGAGTAGTCCTGCTCTCCTTGGTTTCCATAGACCAGATGGAAAACAAGCAATGGAGCAACCAGAACTACTTTCTCATCCTTCCCCTGTGATGCAGTAGGCATCAGTGTGGGAGCTGCTGATCAGCTATAGGAAGGAAGGGACCAAAAGCAATTTGGAGTGTTCCTAGCTATCACTAGAGCTGGTCCTGTAGCTGCAAGGTATGCAGTGAGTGGCATTTGGGGAGGTAGTGTCCCTAAAGCTTCCCCGTAGTAAAAAGGTTGATTCAACACTACTCCAGGTAATACGTTTTCAAGTCATTATCATATATTTCCTTCACACAATTGTGCTTGGGAGCCACATCCAAGCCATAGTTACATATGTGGGTCTCTCTTGACCTGGTGTCTTGTAGTGACATTTTATTTTGAGAGCAGTTTTCAGTCCTTGTTCAATGACATTCTGTCATCCTCATTGGTTATTGATGGTTATATTAATTTCCCAAGCATGAAGATCTAAAGGAGACTATTCTGTAAGGAGAAAAAGACCAGTGAGGTGTCCTGTCAGTGTATTGCTTTTGGAGATTCAAACTGTACTCCCACTTCCTCACTCCTTCAGAACTTTCTGTGAATTCTTAAAATTAGTAGAAAGAATGGAGGGCAATTGGAGCTGTGGGTCCTTCTCATAATCTCTCTCAGAATGTTTGTATTGTTGAAGGAGGTACTTAATCTGTTCCAT
Organism: Emys orbicularis; assembly: GCF_028017835.1. Taxonomy (NCBI): domain Eukaryota; kingdom Metazoa; phylum Chordata; order Testudines; family Emydidae; genus Emys; species Emys orbicularis. The sequence continues at coordinate 87,703,977 of NC_088687.1, read as the reverse complement.
TGGGTGCTTTTTCTCCTGATACTTCTAAATGTTTAGTATAGCAGAGGCAATGCACTTAATTGTTACGATGAGTAAAAACGGTTACAATAATCTTCTTGTCCAGAATAAGGGAAAAATCTATTCAATAGAGGTTTAATTTTACTTATGACTAGGACAAGGATGAGACTGAAACAGTTAAACACACACAAGAATCAGAACTATACAATGATGGTGAAGTTCCTCAAAGTATGAGATCTGATGCTTCTGATCAGGAGGAAGATGAGGAGAGTGAAGGTTGTCCGGTGTCTATAAGTAAGTGGTTTTTTTATTGTTTTGGTAGCTTGTTACTCAGTTTTTTACTGTAACTTCATGGAACTAATTTTATGACATAATTTTTAATTATATACTCTTTGGGTGTGCTATAGATGCATAAGGTTAATAGGTCTTATCTCAGTTTTCTATTAACTCATATAGTTTCTCTTCTCTGTGCACGATTGTTTCCAGTACTACATTTTCTAGTATCTTGTCCAGTCTAGGTTTAAATGCCAAAAGCAGTGGAGCTTCCACTACTTAGAAGATTTATTCCATGGATTTGTGTCTTATAGGAATTCCCATCCCATCAAATCCATGGGCCATATAGTCTAGTAACCTGTGTCTCAGTGGCCAGCCAGCTTCAGAGGACGGGTCAAGAAACTCCAAATTAGGCAGATGTGGGATAAATCCCCTTCCTCATCTCCAGTGAAGGCCTTGTCATGATCCCTCCTAGTTAGATTGTCTTAAACATAGAAGCATGTGGTTTACATCCCTTCTGATTTTTTTTCTTACCATTAAGAACTATTTTTGTTATCCACATACATGTCCAATCACTTTTTGAATCTTGCCATGCTCTTAGTTTCTGTGATATCCTCTGACAATGAGTTCTACACTCTATTAATGCATCGTTTGAAGAAAGTATTTCCTTTAAATTTCAGTGAATGTTCGTACGTTGAGATCCAGGGAAACGGAAAGTTTATAATCTACTTTCTCTGTACCATTTGTTGTTTTATATATATTTATCATTTCCCTCTTTTTCCTCTCCTTTCTAAGGCAGATAATTCTAGTCTTTTCAGTCTCTCGTCATGAATCTTTTCAAGCCCTAATGGCTTTCATTCTCCTTTTATTATTCTGATTCTGTAGTTCAGCTCTAATTGCTATCCGTACATTTTTCCTGGGTATTCCACCTAAATGTTTTCTCTTCTCATTGCATTATTCCTAATTATGTCCCCTTGTTCCACCCTTGAATATCTCTGCTTCCATCATGGTTGCACTCTTCAAGTAGACTTACATTAAATAAAAGTACTTAGTTACATTACAGCACAGCAGTGGTGTTTGGTGGTACTTCCAGTCAGGTTTCTGTAGAGTATTTTCATTCCAGGAAAAGGTCTCACAAGAGAATTATAGGTCATAACCATTCTCACAGACAGTATAATTTATCATGTTTATATTGAGGTTCTAGGTATCTAATGTTGCCTTATCTCCTATTCCAGAATATGAAGAGAACTTAGTTAAACAAAGTCTGAATTTTATTTTTTTGAAATACTGAGGACAAGAGTTTTAATGAAGAACCAGTATAACTTATATCAGTGACTAAGCTATTTTGAAACTCTTGCATTGACTGACTTCAGGTTTGTCTAAAGCGGAAACACAAGCTCTAACTAATTATGGAAGTGGGGAAGATGAGAATGAAGATGAAGAAATAGAAGAGTTTGAAGAAGGACCTGTGGATGTCCAGACTTCACTGCAAGCCAGCAATGAAACTACAGCTGAAAATGAACAAAGACAGGTACTATCAGAGTTCTACAAACCTTAACTTCCCTTCATTAAAATATTTTTTTGAGTACCAACTAGGCTAGCTATCTATGCATTGTATTCTTGAGCTGCCAGTCCTTTCTTCTGTTACTTACTAGGGTTGCTTTAAAGAAATATTATACATGGATACCCTTTTTCCTGTCATACATTCTTCTTGAGTTCTTGTTGGTAAGGATATTTGCATGATCAGTTCTTGATCCTATGCTATTTAATGTTTTTATTAATGACCTGGAAGGAAACAAAAATCATTACTGATAGAGTTTGCAGATGGGACAAAGATTGGGGGAGTGCTAAATAAAGAAAGAGGGAAGATCACTGATAGATTACTTGGTAAGCAAGCAAGCAATGTGTTTTAATATGGCCAAAATATAAAGTCATGCATTTGGGAGCAAAGAATGTAGGCCATACTTAAAGAATGGGAGACTCTTTCCACCATGACTCCCAGGTCTTTTTCAGAATCACTGCTTCCCAGGTTAATCAGCTGAACATGAGCACCCAGTGTGACCCTGTGGTCAATAGGGGCTAATGCAATCCTTGGATATGTAACTCAGGCAATCTTGAGTACGAGTAGGGAGGCTATATTACTTCTATATTGGGCATTAGTGCAACCTCACTGGAATACTGTGTCCAGTTCTGCTGTGCACAGTTCAGTAAGGTAGTTGATAAATTAAAGATGATTTAGAGATGAGCTGTGACAGTGATAAATGAATTGGAAAACATGCCTTTTAGTGATAGACTCAAGGAGCTCAGTCTGTTTAATTTGATGAAGATAAGGCCAACGGGTGACTTGATCACAGTCTATAAGTACCTATGTGGGAAACAGAAATTTGATAAGAGGGCTCTTCAATATAGGAGACCAAGGTATAACAAGATCCAATGGTTAGCAGTTGAAGATGGACAAATTCAGACTGGAAATACGATGTAATTTTTTAATAGTGAGGATAACTAACCATTAGAACATCTTATCAAGGGTTGTGGTGGATTCTCCATTATGGAAACTTTTAAATCAATATTGGATGTTTTTCAAAAAGATATATGCTCTTGTTCAAACAGGAATTAATTATGGCCTGTGTTATATGCGGGAGGTCAGACTAGATGATCGGTTGTATCTTCTGGCTTTACAATTAAGACTAGAATTTGGCGTGTCAATATTCAATACATTTTACAGCAGGTGTGCATAAAAACCACACTATATCCATGACTGGGAGAGGGTAGGCAGCCTGTGGGGAGGAGGGAGGAGAGAAGGAAGGGTTTAGAGAGAGAGCGCACACTGCACTCACCCCCCCCCCCCCCAGCAGTGGTTCCTGTCCCATAGGACAGGGCCAGGTTCCCCACTTCAGGTGTTGTGACCTGGCCTGTGTGGTTGTACCGATACTTGGGTTCGGTGGATTCGCCCCAACATAAGTGGAGACAGAGAGGTGGTCGCGCCAAACATGAGTTGCATTGTGACCCCACTCAGTTTGGGTGCATCTCACGCTTTATTTAAATTCACGGTTTCCAGCTTTAATATTTCTGCTGTTCATTTCCCACCTTCAGTGAATAATGTTAGTTCAGTTTATTAGAACGCCTACTTGCTCAGTAGCCATTTGTGATGTCCAACTGTTGTTACTTTGTTAGAAACAAGTAATGACTTGGTAAAGCCTTTCTCCCCCACCCCCCACCACCAAATTGGAAAGAGAAAATTTGAGAAAAGAGTTGACTTTGAATAGGATGATTTTTCAGAGAAGTTTGGAGGTCTCATACATTGTGAGCATTTAAAATTTCATATTCATCTAGTCCCATCACTTATCTTCATAGATTTTGAAGATCAGAAGTAGAACCGATACAGTCATCTAGTCTGACCTCCATAATACAGGCCATCAAAATTTACACAGTGATTCCTGGCATCTGGCCCAACAACTTATGGTTGAATTAAAGAATATATTGTAGAGATATCCAGTCTGGATTTCAAGACACCAAGTGAGAGAAAATGTACCACATCCTTCACTGTTAAAATATATATATCTTTTTAAATTTCCAGTTTGAATTTTGCTGGGTTAAAGTTCATGATTTCTTTATAACAGATACTTGGCTAGGGTAGTCTTCAGGTACAGTCTGGTTTTGTGCATCAGTTTAAAACCTTGCTCTCACACTGGCATTTTAAAAAGCAGCTTTGGTATGAGGGTGGTTTCCTTTCATAGGTCACGTGAACTGTCCCTACGTATCCCAGTTACAATCTCTAGGTATTAAATATCCTCTATAAAAGCTGCTGTTCCAACACTTGTATTTTTATAACATCACCCCCCATGGTGATCTCTTTTCATTCTGTTTTTGAAACCAGATATGACTCTTGAAATCTGCATTTTAAAAAAAAACCACTCTTGCCCCCTTTCAAAATGCAAGATAACTGTTTGTAGATATGGACATGAATGTAACTTCAGTTTGTACTACAGGATTTGACAGAAAAACCTATTCTCATTGTAATATGATAGCTTACAGTAAAAGAAGTTTGGTCATATCCTTGCTACTCAATTTTCTAAAAGAAAACGGCAACTGTTTCCATCTTTTCTGTGGTAGCATTTATGGCAAGGACATAGACATATTAAGACAGTTATCAAAGACTTCTTGAAAGTCTAGATACATTGTCAGGTGATGGTTCTTTCTTCGTTCTTGTTGATAGGCCCTCTAAAATTGTAGTAGATAACTAAAACTTAGTTTGCCTTTGCAGAAGCCATTCCATCATCCCATGTACCAATACTTGCTTTATAATTCTATTCTAAATTTTTTCAATACAGTTTAACGGTACTGAAGTAAATTTAGTAGGCTGTAATTTCAAGGATCGCTTCTAGAGCTTTTTTTTAAAGATAGGTACAACTACTGTCTACTCTCCAGCCTTCTAGTATGGTAGCAGATTTCAAAATAAAATTTCAGTATTTTATTAGCTGTTGAACCACTTCATTGTTCATACTCCTTCAAGAGTTTCTAATGATTTGGTTCTAGAGACTTGTTCCTTAATTTGCCAATGAGTGAAGGGTTGGAAGGACTGACCTATGAAGATCTTTGTAAAACATGTTCATTTTGCTAAAATGCCTAAGAGGTAGGCAAGTATAACTGCCTAAAAGTACTGAATGATATAAATGCTGATAGAGGAGATTTTAGGGGGGGAGGGATAGCTCAGTGGTTTGAGCATTGGCCTGCTAAACCCAGGGTTGTGAGTTCAATCCTTGAGGGGGCCACTTAGGGATCTGGGGCAACAATCAGTACTTGGTCCTGCTAGTGAAGGCAGGGGGCTGGACTCGACGACCTTTCAAGGTCCCTTCCAGTTCTAGGAGATAGGATATCTCCGTTTAAAAAAAAAAAAAAAAAAAAGATTTTCAGTTTGATGTATGGGTTTATGATAAGTTCATCTTAACAGTGAGATCTTTTAAGCTATGGAAGAGCAACTAACAAGTAAACAGTAGAACTTGCTGAGTATTTAAACTAATATAGACAAGATGTTGGTGGTTATACTGTAAGCTACTAAACTCTCCCTAATAGAAGTTATCTTGTGTAAACATGATTTTTCCCATATAGATTCCAACAGATGAATCTGATAAACCAAATGAATATGAGATTTTATCAACTAAGCAGAAATCTCTTAGTGCTAAAGGTAAGATCTGAGTAAAACTTTAAATTATGTACATAACAAAAATAAAAAATCATACTATCACGTTCATGTAAATTTGCCTTCTACAAGAAGGAAGAAGTTGACTAAACTTGTAAGAATGTATTCCTTTTTTTTTTAATTGGATTGTTTTACTTATCTTGCATGTGCTGAGATCTAATTGTATTAAACGAGAAAAAACAAGCATTTTAAGAGAAACCTCAGTATAATTGAGTGTATATAATAGGGTTGCATTTTGACATTTGTCCATGGTATAACTTTATGGACTGTTTCGATATCATGGTTCACACACAAATTTAATTGAATATTCTTGTATCAAGAAAAAAAAAACCATGCTATTGAATAATAGCTGATGAGGATAATGCTTTAGTAAACTGGAACGTAAAGCTTGAATTTCATAATCAACAGATAATTGCTGCTGTGTCTACTTCTCACTCCCTGCCATTTTCATCCTTCATTGTCAATAATATAAGGCTTTAAAAATATTTGTGATCATTCCTGTGTGAGAAATCTTATATTAGATGGGGACTAAATCAAATCCATATCTACTGGAGAAGTGATGGGAAAATGTGGTTGCGTCTTATCTCACCTAAGATTTATTTTCTATTACAGACAATTAGCAGTAGTCTGTGTTTTCTGCACTGACACATGCTCCTCTCATAGATTGACAGCTCTGTATCTCTGTGAATTCTGTAGTGCTTCAGCAGGCATGCAAAACATTAAGAAATCCTGCACATTGTACTGTTTAACATTTTTATGTAAGAAGAGCATACACAGGCTTAAAAAAAAAAAGCAAAAAAAAGCAGACAGTTATGTGCACCTCACATTGTACATTTGCCCTTTAAGTTCCCATCAGTCATAATAATAATTGTGCTTTAACTTCAACATTCATGTCAGATCCTATCTACATGCACCAGTCTGTTCTAAAGTTGTACCCACTACCGGGAATAGTGTCACAAGTCTCTCTCAATATCTTCCGTGTAGGGAAGAAAACTAACTTAATCACAATATGCTGATTCATCATAAAAAATACTAACCTTGCCTTCAAAAGATTGTATTTTACATTTTGTTTTGATATAAAGTTTGTGGATAATTTAAAAAGCTAATTTAAACATCAGAATTTTAAATTAACAAGCTTAACAAATCTGTGGTTTAACAACTGCAGATTGATTAACTTTCCAAAACACTGCTAAAGATTACTCTGTTTTAGTACCAAACAACGTAAAATGAGTGTATTTTTGCACTTTAGCAATTTACCAGTAAATAATTGTGCTAATTTCTAAACTTAAAATATTTCTGATTTTGATGTCACTGTTTATACACAGACAACATTTTAAAATGACCTACTGGAATAAATGAGTTTCTTGTAAATTATGGCTTTATAGTATCCCTTTTATACATTCTTTGAAATAACTTTTTTTTTGGGGGGGGGGGGGGAGAGCCTGACATATTGAACTGCTTACTATGAACCTGATCTATAAACTAGGCAGATTTGTCAAGTTTTTTACCACGATTGATCTCTGTATTTACAAAATGACGCTTGACTTTAAGGTTAGCCTATAAACTTCAGGAAGATATTTAATATGTGGTATCTAACTTGATATATTGGCTTTTAATTAGGTTCATTTTAGTTTGCAATGAGAGTTTACAAGGCTGTTGCCCTCTCAAATATTTCAGCAGAATTAATTTCTGTTCCATTCATGTCAAAGACAAATTGACTAATGTCTGCTGGAAACTTGCTTTGGTTGTTCATTTGAAGGTTTTGGGTTTTTTTAAACAAAATATTAAGAAGCCATTTACTTTGTCAAAATCCATGTCTGGTTTAAAATGCTTTGTGTTTTTAGATGAACAAGATGTGCCTGCTATTTTGCCTCATTATCTCAATATGCTGGAGAATAAGCAACTTCTAACAGTCAGTGCACCTGAGTCTGTTACTGTTACCAAGGTGTCAGCAACAGAAGAGCCAAGCCCATCATTACTAGTAAATGAAATTCAGATAACCGAAACAATGTGCATAGAAACCAAATCCTTGACAGGAAGCCCAGAAAGCTCCATGGCTGGCAGCCCTGATACAGAGTCACCTGTGTTAGTGAATGAATATGTACGTATAGCTTGAGTTTCCATATTGTCTGTCTTGAATATAAAATTTGTCATTTCAAAGTTAAGCCTTCTTTCCAGACTCATTCAGTTCGTAGGTTAAATTGAGCATACAGGCACTTCTTTTATTTTATTTTTAGTTATATTTTAAGAGAGTTATCAGATATCTGTATTTAGAACAGAATCATGCACCTCTCTATTTTCTTCTTAAAATGTCATCAATTCTGTCATCAACAGGAAGCTGGGTCCGGAAACATAAGTCAAAAGTCCGATGAAGATGACTTTGTGAAAGTTGAAGACTTGCCCCTTAAACTCACAATATATTCAGAGGTATTTTGCTTGGAGGTTTTCTGTACTTAGAAGTGGCCATCACAGAAATGAGTCTTGTTTTTTAAATTGGGGGGGGGATGTGGGGAGGGAAGAAATAATATGACTCTGGAAACTAATTTGTTTTATCCACTCCCAAGGCAGATCTAATGAAGAAAATGGTGGCGGAGGCCCAGACTAACACTTTGTCTGATGCAATACTAGATGGTGATGGAACGCAAGGTGAAGAATTAGCTGGAGACTCTCAAACACTGAAAGAACCTGGTGAGAGATTCTTTAAATTCCTAACTCATGAATCTCCTCTTGGGAGAGTTAAGCTTTATTAGGGTCTAAAACCTTCAGGATTATTGCTGAGTAAAGCAAGAAAACTCAATCTTCCGATTGTCAGTGTATCAGTTTTCATTATGACATACTGGAAAATTTGTATTGACATAAATGTTCTTTTTTCTGCTGCTGCTTCCAGTAATTTTTACCTGTCAAGATATTCTTGACTGTGACTAAAGAAGCAATCCTTTTTCTAATTGAAGTTAATGGTAAGGAAGGATCTGATATTGTAAGTTATACATCAGCTACTCCTGGGAGAATTCTGCACCAAAAAATTAAAAATTCTACATATTTTATTTATCAAAATACTGCAATATAATCATGCTGGTTTCAATTATTTTGGTAATTTATTTACACTACAATACAATGTTTGGAGAATGGGAGTGAGGAGCATTTGAGGAAATCCCCCAAAACATTGCCTAATAGTAATGTAGCTAGGTTTGACCCTTTCTTTCTAGTTATTAGTCAACAAATATATGCAGCCATATGCTCAGTGTTACATCAGAGGCAACTGAAGAGCCAGTGAGGGCTGGGGAGTCAGACTCACAATTTATATTGGCTACTGACCATCTCCAGAAAGTTCAGTAGCAAATAGTTCATGGAGTACATTTTGATAAGAAATTTTTTCAGTGCAAACATTTAGACCAGTTCTAAACATTTAAATATTTATAAGGCCATGCTGTCCTTTACACCACTCTGGCCATATAAAGGAGCCTTAAAACTTTTACACCTGTTTTATGCTCCTGGGGAATTCACAAAGACACACTTACCTCCTCAGACACACCCCGAAGCCCTTCTCCTCCATGCCAAGCATGCTGCAATAGTGAGCGAGAGGGACAGGGTGTGTCTGACACACACACACACACACACACACACACACACACACACACACACACACACACACACACACACACACGACTGCCCACCCCTTCACACTCCCCCGGTGTTGATTTACATCTCTCTTGGCTGCTCCAGGTACCCGAACCAACCTGTCTGTGCTGCTGGGGAATGCCGTGTAACTGCTCTTGTGGCTTTCCTTTGCTCTCCTATCAGAAATCACTTTTCTGTGGGGAAGCAAAGAAATCTGTGGAGGATATGAATTCTGCACCTGCATAGTGATGCAGAATTCCCCCAGGAGTAGCCTAATAGTGTTAAATACACTTTTGTTATGTGATTCAAAACTCCTTAATTCATAGGTGACTGGGTCAGATCTGTGCATAAAGTCTTAAAATCTGCATTGACTGCTGCAGTGAGGTGAGATGCAGGTGCTAAACTTTAGTTACACTTTGAATAGGGGAAAGAACAGGTGATGGATGACAGGGAAAAAACCCAAGTGTAGTAGATTTAAAAAAAAAAAAAAGTCACCTCTAAGTCTGATGTAACCAGAAATCTCTTGATGGCATTTTTAGACCTGTAATTCAGATGCCTAAGAGAGGAATACTTAAAGAGCAAGGAAAGGAGGTTGAACCCTATCTCTTTTGTTCTAGATATGAAGATGCAAGTCACAAAAACAAAAGTGGTATTTTAAAAGCCTGGGTATACCTTGCTGATTATGGGTCTTAATTACTTACAAACTGATATTTTCTGGTTTACTTTCTGATAGAAATTGGAATGTAATATGAAATATTTTGAAGTGTAAAAAATTACACTACAATAGACTGTTAGGCTAACTGACATACAAATTCATTCTTTTAATTCTGCCCTGAATTTAAAGAGACTTTTAAAACTAACTTTTAAGGGAAAAAATAGAAATTAAAATTTGTCTTAAATCCGGTACTAAAACCTTTAATCTGACGTAAACAAACTAAGGATATTGATTCAAGGGTGCTAGTACAATGGCAACAGTCACTGCCTGAAACAGTGACTGGTATTTCAACAGTTACAAAAGCTTGGTATTGGAACAAGACATGGTAATTTTTCTCCTAAATGTTAGATTCACATTTAATGGCACTAAGGGCTGGTCTCCACACAAGTTGCACTTAATTGATTGGTTTCTAAACCAATCTAGTTAAATTGATGGAGCTCACGTCTGTGGACACTTAGTGTGGGTTGAGTACCCTCTTTCAATTTTGCTTAAGTTGGTAACTGCATTAGGGTGCTTTTTATCTGAAATCAGAGTGCCCACATGATGGGTTGCACCTATTCAGCTAACACAATGTGCAAACTGTGTATAAACCAACAATGAGGAGGGACTTGTTTTGTCAAGATGTTCTCAGCAATACAGTACTTTTAAACTTATACCTGTTAAGATGTGTATCTGAGATTCAGTAATTGTTCCTGGACATTAATGAGTAAAATTTTTATTTTGCAGAAACTGCTGGAGCTCAAAGTGCATGAAAAAAAATTCCAGAAACTCCTTCTTAGCCCCTCTCCACATATACCATTGCATATAGAAAATTGGCACAAACTTCACTGAATTTGAATCTGTATAAAAATGTAAATTAGTTTGACACACTACTGCCTTTAGGATAGATATGCTAACTTCTGCCCAGGGCAGTTTAAACAGCTGTAACTGAATCCTCTACTGCACTGTTCTTTTTCTGTCTTAATCTTTTTTATTCATTGTGATTTGTTTAGTAATTTTAAAATGTAGTTTTAAATAAAGGTTGGACTTGTCTGTAAAGTCTTTGAGCCATTATTTTACAGTTTCTGGAGAAGTTCTGATGATGCTGTGTGAAGGCATCCAGCTCTCCAGCACAACATGAAGTGCTTTGTATTGAATGCTTATTTGTAGAGAGTACAGTATGCCATTCAAAGGGATGCTATCCGTTTTCCTGGCCTAGGAAAACTAGTTGTCCTATCAGTCTATGTGGTGGGGGAGTGTAGCTTTCAAAAACAAAAAAACAAAAAAAAATTCCCCTTCACCTGGTACAGTACTGTGTAGGTGTAGCTGTCCTGTTAATTGCCCAAGCAGATGATTGATGTCTGTAAGGAAAACAGGAGTGTTTGTCATCTTGGACTACGTTGCTAGTATGACCTAGGGCTGTGAGTCCCAGCTCACATATCAACCTAGTGTGAGTGTGTATAAGAGCTAGCAAGACTATAAGTAGTATAGCTGTGGTGGCAGGGGCACCGGTATGACTTAGCTGTACTGAATACACTCTCCCTGGATCCTGTGGGTATGTGCTAAGCTGTGCTGCTGCTGTCTGTGCTACTGCAGCTGCACTGCTAATTATACTCAAGCTAGCTCTCCTTGAGCTAGTGAGTGAGTATCTGTAGAGGAGCTGGGCATCATACCCCTAGCTTGTAGAGTAGATGTAGCCTTAGAGTAATACGAATGCTTACATTTAACTTAAATGTGTCTGGTTGTGGGAGGCAGAATTCAGAGAAGTTAAGTGAACTCTCAAAAATTAAGTAAATTAACTTTTTGGAGAGGAAGATAGAAATCATTACTATTTCCTACATGTGACGGATGCTGGATTTTAAAAAAACTGACAATTTAAATGAGGGTGGGCCCAACATTGCTATAAACACTGCAAACAATTTAAATGGCTCTGAAAATGTATTTACCTACAATTGTCTGTTACAGTAATTTGAGATGTTATGAGAGAAGTTTCTTTGATCTGCATTTGAGAGCACTTCTTGTATAATCAGTTTTCCCCCTTTGTTTGTATAGGTCTTCTACACAACAAGCAAAATTTAAGGAATAGGAAAATATGACAAACTAAATTGGCATAATCATAATCCACTTCTAACTTATAAATTGACTAGATTCAGTTGTGTTTAGTTTGTCCAGAGTATGTCTGATGATTCCCTGGTGTAAAGGGCAGTGCCTCAAAGTCACTGCCACTTAATAAAACAGTGAAATTGAATAGCACCTGGTGACAAATTTCATAGGGGAAGGAAGTGTTGAGGGAGACTTCTAATATTTCATTTTTAACTGCCTACTTCACAAGAGTCAGTTTCAAATAAAACTTGCATTGGTCATTGTTCCCAAGGATGATCTCAAAGACTTGCCTATTGTCCCCTCCTCTCCCAAGGTAATATGATCCCCTATAAATCAGAAGTTTGAAACTATTAGTGCAATTCCTCAAACAAAACAAAAACCCACACACACCACAGGGCTCTGAGTTGAAGACGTGTAGCCTGTTCCTTGCCTCTGTACCCCAATTTTAACGGTGTAGTTGCTTCTTCCACATCCACCTGCTAGCCAATTAAAAACTAAATCTTTCCTTGTTCCAGCTCTGTCCAGTTCACTCACTTTTGAACTTTGGCATTTCTAGACTGTTTGAATTTTGTAACCTTAATGTAAACTGAATACACTTAACACTTCAGATATTAGCATACAGTCAAGATTTTAGAAACTAACACCATTACACATTCAGTAAGCAAGATTAACGTTTCTTAACTAACACTTATTTACAAAATGCCAATTTGAAACCTAGAGTTAACACTTGACAGTACAAGTCAATATTTGAACTAAACAGATTTCCCTAGCTATCAACACAGCAATCTTTCAATTGCTAACTTCTTAGTTCAGGTATATTGAGCACTGTTATTTTTATTTAACCAAATCCTTAAAGTGAATATGCATGTTTAAGGTATCAACTCATTTAAAATTAATAGTAGTACATTACAGACCTGTAGACAAACATTAAAATAGCTTGTATTTTATCACCATCAGGGCCTTTTGGTACCAACTATGAGAACTGTAACTTTTGAAATACCTGACTTAAATGTTTATCACCCTTTATCCTAATTCTATCTTATTTTGGCTGTTTCCCTACATGGTGCAGAAAGCATCCCTGACTTTGGGGCTCCAGTAATTGCATCTGTTGAGTAATTCCTTTCCTTATTGCTTGCTGATCATTAGACAGTGGAAGTCATTCTCTCCAATTGGGGGAACAAGTTGTTCAGCAACTGCAATGCTGCTTGAGTCCAGAACAGAGGAGTAATACAGACCCACTAATAACGGCTCAACTTCTGTACAATTAGGGGAGGGGGACAGGGAGAGAAATGAACAGAGGGGGCAAACCTCTCTAATCTCTACATAGATTAAACTGATAAGGATTGTTTGCTTTTTGCTATAAGCCAAAAAGACACCCCTAAGCTGTGCGGTACTCTTGAAGCCTGCAGATATTTGAACATATGGTTCAAACATGGGGTTGGGAATCTGCCAGATGGTTATGCCACTTTAGCCATTGAACTAAAGATTGGTTGCAGTATTTATTGGTCAGAACAATCTTCCTTGCTGCAGTTACAACAGCTAGAGTAGGAGAAATCACTACTGTTTCATAGTGATAAGTGCTTTAAGATGTTCTTTAGAATTTCAAAGTTCCTTGAACAAGGCGTTCTCTGAATTTGCACACATGTCAGCAGTGAACCACCAAGGGGAAGATGAATAGAAAGAGCTACATCCGCTGTTTCTTAAGCTGACTTAAGTCTGTCTGCTTTGGTAGATAGCAGAAGTTTTTCCTAAAGCACTACAGTCAGTGCTTGGGGTGTACATGTGAGTAGTCACTTGGCCCAAGGCATCTTGTATGTTTGGACTTCCAACTTCAGCTGTTTAATAAAGAACTGAACAGACAAACTAGCCCTCAGAAAGAATGTCTCCAGGACTCACTTTCACATCAGTTACACTAAGGGCTCCTAACATTTCATTCTCCAAGGAAAATGATTTGAGGCCAAATGTTGCAGTATGTTGTCTGTGGGCTGATCCAGATATCACTTCTATATCTTTGCAGTCCCCCATTTTGATAAGTGTTCAGAACACCTGAAATGGCAAAAAGACCCCTGCCTTAGAGCTATTGCCTTTTGTAAGAGGTATCTTAGCTAGCAGATGTATCTATGGAGGAATAGAGCTGCTTCTGTGTTTTCCACCAAGCTAAAATAATTCTCATGACAATGCCTCACTTCTTTTCCAACTGTAGTTCTAGTCCATAGATCCTGTGAACTCATCCTTCCCTCCTCTGCCTAATCATCCTATTATTAAAGTTGCATAACTTAGATTACATTTACATAATACCAGAAGGGAGTATAGTACTTTAAACAGGACTGCAGGAGAAAGTGGACTTAAGCCAGTGTTCTGGTGGCTTTATCACCAAAAATGATACAGGGGCAAAAAGGTACTCCAGAACTTTATATACCTATAAAAGGTAACTATTGCTTAAAGGAAATCAGCCAGGAACCCTTTAGGGACCAAAGGCATATTACAATACCTGCCACTACTGCTTGAAGCATAATCTGGTTCCAAAACAGAAGTAACATGGTAAATCTGTGTACTTACTTTCATAGAACAATGTAAGCTCTACCTTAGATTCACCATTGCAGCCTGAAGCTTCATGACTATTAAAAACACAACATTGATTAAAAAACTAGAATGCTATTAAATGGGTTTAACTTAACTGATATGTCTTGAATTGTAGACTTGGAATCATCACTGAGCAGATGTTTCTAGTGGGGGGCCTGCAGGGATCAGTTCTTGAACATATGCAATTTAACATTATTAAGGCTATGGAAGAAAATAAAATCACTGAAAATATTTGCAGCTGACAAGTTGGGGAAGTGATTAAGAGAACTGTCACTGACTCAGAGCGGTCTGGATCACTTGGTAAACCGTGCATATTAAGAATGTTTTAATACAGCTAACATAAGAACGGCCGAACTGGGTCAGACCAAAGGTCCATCTAGCCCAGTATCCTGTCTACCGACAGTGGCCAATGCCAGGTGCCCCAGAGGGAGTGAACCTAACAGGTAATGATCAAGTGATCTGTCTCCTACCATCCATCTCCACCCTCTGACAAACAGAGGTTAGGGACACCATTCCTTACCCATCCTGGCTAATAGCCATTAATGGACTTAACCTCCATGAATTTATCCAGTTCTCTTTTAAATGCTGTTATAGTCCTAGCCTTCACAACCTCCTCAGGTAAGGAGTTCCACAAGTTGACTGTGCTGTGTGAAGAACTACTTCCTTTTATTTGTTTTAAACCTGCTGCCCATTAATTTCATTTGGTGGCCCCTAGTTCTTGTATTATGGGAATAAGTATATAACTTTTCCTTATCTACTTTCTCCACAACACTCATGATTTTATATACCTCTATCATATCCCCCCTTAGTCTTCTCTTTTCCAAGCTGAAAAGTCCTAGCCTCTTTAATCTCTCCTCATATGGGACCCATTCCAAACCCCTAATCATTTTAGTTGCCCTTCTCTGAACCTTTTCAAGTGTCAGTATATCTTTTTTGAGATGAGGAGACCACATCTGTATGCAGTATTCAAGATGTGGGCATACCATTGCTTTATATAATGGCAATAATATATTCTCCATCTTATTCTCTATCCCCTTTTTAATGATTCCTAACATCCTGTTTGCTTTTTTGACCACCTCTGCACACTGCGTGGATGTCTTCAGAGAACTATCCACGATGACTCCAAGATCTTTTTCCTGATTCGTTGTAGCTAAATTAGTTCCCATCATATTGTATGTATAGTTGGGGTTATTTTTTCCAATGTGCATTACTTTACATTTATCCACATTAAATTTCATTTGCCATTGTGTTGCCCAATCACTTAGTTTTGTGAGATCTTTTTGAAGTTCTTCACAGTCTACTTTGGTCTTAACTATCTTGAGCAGTTTAGTATCATCTGCAAACTTTGCCACCTCACTTTTTACCCCTTTCTCCAGATCACTTATGAATAAGTTGAATAGGATTGGTCCTAGGACAGACCCTTGGGGAACACCACTAGTTACCCCTCTCCATTCTGAGAATTTACCATTTATTCCTACCTTTTGTTCCCTGTCTTTTAACCAGTTCTCAATCCATGAAAGGACCTTCCCTTTTATCCCATGACAACTTAATTTACGTAAGAGCCTTTGGTGAAGGACCTTGTCAAAGGCTTTCTGGAAATCTAAGTATACTATGTCTACTAGATCCCCCTTGTCCACATGTTTGTTTGACCCCGTCAAAGAACTCTAATAGATTAGTAAGACAATTTCCCTTTACAGAAATCATGCTGACTTTTGCCCAACAATTTATGTTCTTCTATGTGTCTGACAATTTTATTCTTTACTATTGTTTCAACTAATTTGCCTGGTACTGACGTTAGACTTACCGGTCTGTAATTGCCGGGATCACCTCTAGAGCCCTTTTAAAAATTTGGCGTTACATTAGCTATCTTCCAGTCATTGGGTACAGAAGCCGATTTAAAGGACAGGTTACAAACCATAGTTAATAGTTCTGCAACTTCACATTTGAGTTCTTTCAGAACTCTTGGGTGAATGCCATCTGGTCCCGGTGACTTGTTAATGTTAAGTTTATCAATTAATTCCAAAACCACCTCTAGTGACACTTCAATCTGTGACAGTTCCTCAGATTTGTCACCTACAAAAGCTGTCTCAGGTTTGGGAATCTCCCTAACATCTTCAGCTGTGAAGACAAGCAAAGAATCCATTTAGTTTCTCCGCAATTACTTTGTCTTTAAGCGCTCCTTTTGTATCTCGATCATCCAGGGGCCCCACTGGTTGTTTAGCAGGCTTCCTGCTTCTGATGTACACCGCTACCTTGATATAACACGAATTTGGATATAACGTGGTAAAGTAGTGCTTGGGAGGGCGGGGCTGTGCACTCCGGTGGATCAAAGCAAGTTTGATATAACGCGGTTTCACCTATAACACAGTAAGATTTTTTGGCTCCCGAGGACAGCGTTATATCGAGGTAGAGGTGTACTTAAAAAACATTTTATTACCTTTTGAATTTTTGGCTAGCCATTCTTCAAACTCCTCTTTGGCTTTTATTATTACATTTTTACACTTAATTTGGCAGTGTTTATGCTCCTTTCTATTTACCTCACTAGGATTTGACTTCCACTTTTTAAAAGATGCCTTTTTATCCCTCACTGCTTCTTTTACATGGTGGTTAAGCCACGGTGGCTCTTTTTTAGTTTTTACTGTGTTTCTTAATTTGGGGTATACATTTAAGTTGGGCCTCTATTACGGTGTCTTTAAAAAAAGTGTCCATGCAGCTTGCAGGGATTTCACTTTAGTCACTGTACCTTTTAATTTCTGTTTAACTAATCCCCTCATTTTTGCATAGTTCCCCTTTTTGAAATTAAATGCCACAGTGTTGGGCTGTTGAGATGTTCTTCCCACCACAGGGATGTTAAATATTATATTATGGTCACTATTTCCAAGCGGTCCTGTTATAGTTACCTCTTGGACCAGCTCCTGCGCTCCACTCAGGACTAAATCGAGAGTTGCCTCTCCCCTTGTGGGTTCCCGTACCAGCTGCTCCAAGAAGCAGTCATTTAAAGTATCGAGAAATTGTGTCTGCATTTCATCCTGAGGTGACATGTTCCCAGTCAATATGGGGATAACTGAAATCCCCCACTATTATTGAGTTCTTAATTTTGATAGCGTCTCTAATTTCCCTTAGCATTTCATCATCACTATCACTGTCCTGGTCAGGTGGTTGATAAGAATATAACGTTAGGGATCTATTATTAGAGCATGAAATTTCTATTCATAGAGATTCTATGGAATATGTAGATTCACTTAAGATTTTTACTTCATTTGATTCTACATTTTCTTTCACATATAGTTCTCCTCCCCCCCTCCATGACCTGTTCTGTTCTTCTGATATATTTTGTACCCCAGAATGATTATGTCCCATTGATTGTCCTCACTCCACCAGGCTTCTGTGATACTTATTATATCAATATCCTCCTTTATCACGAGGCACTCTAGTTCACCCATCTTATTATTTAGACTTTAGCATTTGTGTACAAGCACTTTAAAAACTTGTCACTGTTTATTTGCCCTTTTCTGATGAGAAACATTCCCAAAGAATTAGACACATCTGATCTGGCCTTCACATTATCCTCTTCCATCCTCTGCTCCTGACTACAACCTAGAGAATCTATCAGTAGGCTCTCCTCTAAGAGAAGTCTCTGTCCGATCCACGTGCTCCTCTGCAGCAGGCGGCTTTCCCCCCCCCCCCCCCATCTCCTAGTTTAAAAACTGCGCGTAAAATGTAAACATATACATCTAGGAACCAACAACAGACCATAGAAACCGACTGGATGGGGGACTCTATTCTGGGAAGCTGACTCTGAAAAAGAGTTGTGGGTCATGGTGGATAATCAACTGAACATGAGCTCCCAGTGTGACACTGGCCAAAAGAACAAACTCTATCCTGGGATGCATAAAGAGGGGAATCTTCACAAGTAGTAGAAGTTATTTTTTCTCTGTATCTGGCACTGGTGCAACCTCTGCTGGAATAGTATGTCCTGTTCTGGTGCTCACAATTCAAAAAAGGATGTTGATAAATTGAAAAGGGTTCAGAGAAGAAACTGCTAAAGGATTAGAAAACATGCCTTATAGTGATAGATTCAAAGAGCTCACTCTATTGAGCTTAAAGAGAAGGCTAATGGGTGACTTGATTACAGTCTATAAATATTTACAGGGGAATAACTATTTAATAATGGGCTCTTCAGTCTAGCAGACAAAGGCTAACATGCTGCAGGGGTTGGAAGTTGAAGCTAGAGCACTTCAGACTGGAAATAAGAAATTAATAGTAGGAGTAATTAATCATTGGAACAGTTTACCGGGGTCATGGTGGAGTCTCCATCCCTGGCAATTTTTAAATCAGGTTGGATTTTTTTTCTAACATATACTCCAGGAATTATTGTGGGTAAATTCTCTGGCCTGTGTTGTACAGGAGGTCAGACTAGATGATTGCAATAGTCCCTTCTGGCCTCGGACTCTATGAATGAGGTCATTTCCTATGGAGGAACCCCCCTCTTCTCTGGGACTTCAGCTCACACTTTACCCTGAGGTTCTTTTTTAAATTCTGATCCATCCCAAAAGGGATCCATTACAGAGCACTTGGTAATCTTTTTTAGCTGTGTGGGTTGGTTGGTTGGTTGTTTTTTTTTTGGGGGGGGGGGGGGGAGACAGTTTTTGCTAATCCAGATAATTCTCTTTTTAAATTAGCCATCAAACTGTTATGACTGTTCATTGCTTTGATTTCAAGTATTAGTATTAACTCTAGAAAGAGAAATCTGGGTGCAGGGATTTGTTGCAGGGACATTCCTTTCTGATTGCTCTGCCTGTAATACTCCACCACAGTAAGAGCAGCCACTCCAGAAGAATCGTTGGACACGTTGGCATGAAGGTTACAGCAGCGATGAGTTTAACGCACTTATTAAGAAACGGAAATTAATCTAACAACACCTTGGCAGGGAGATGGATTACATGACCTGTTAAATCCTTTTAGGTTCTGTCACTTGGTTTTAGGCATTTATTTTAGCACTCAGACAATTGTGTCCTGTTGTGATTTATTTATTGATCAGACAGGATGATTCCTGCTTCTAAAGTAATTAAAGCATTACATTTTGTTTTTTCGTTACAATACATAGCATATTAAACAAAATTTAGGACTGTTTCACAAACAGGAACTATATGGAAACAATTTAAATTCTCTAGCTTGAAACCAACCAAGGTTATCTGCAACATCTTCACTTTGTTGCTTTGGAGAAGCAACACAAGTACAAATTAAACAGCAAGCTCTCCAAGGAGCAGATTTAGACTATACCACCACCTTCACAAAAATATCCTGAACTTTACATTTGTTTCACCCAGCAACAACTGTAGGTTAAGCTACAACAGGAACTTCACACAGCACTTCTAAAACTTACATGTGCAGTATAACTGCTTTTTAATTCATGCATTCACTCAAAGACAGACTGGAACATTTCTTGTCCCACCTTGATGTAAACTTCTCTCTCTTCGTCTGTCATAAGTGACACTACCTCTGGATTGTTACTAACTTCACTGTACAAGTGGGCCTGTCCAGCAACCATTACTGTAGGATCCAGTGTTTCCTGTTCCTCTTGTTCCAAGTCACTCCCTGCTGCTTTAACTACCACAGGTTTTGCATGTTTGGCCTCCTCCTCTGATTCACTGGTATCACTTTCTGACTCATGCAGTTTGTTTTTGGCAAGAGGAGGGGGATGCCCTGTGCCAGAGGAAGACTTAGATTCATGGATGAGAAGAGTCCTTATTACTTCATTATCAGTAACAACTTCCTTAACATAGTCATCAGTTTCTTTGGACATTTCTGTTCCCAAAAACAAAAGAGCACCAAATAAGCCATACGCGATTAACATGTAAATAGACCAGTAATTTTCCACTTGAACAATCCTATTTAAGTTTGACAATTGCAATCAAAGGATAAGACATCTTTCACAAGCGAATGGAATGAATGTTTTCCTGTTCATTTATAAGCAGGGTATATGAAGTATATTAAAATGGGATGGAGAGATATGGACAGTAAATGCACCTCCAGCCCTCCTTTAAAATAGAGAAAGCCATCTCAGCTTTAGTTTTGGTATCTGATATTGAGCATACCTGTTTCAATGGTTTTCTAGACATGGCACCCTGGCTGCTTCTGTAATTCAGCACCAGATGTATCAGGAAATAAAATTAGATTTGTGTTTGAAATATAGCTTCTTATTTAAGTTATCTTAGAAGCATTGAGCCACTGAAGATATTTTTTTGTAGTTGCATCTAGCACTTTGTATGTTACTCCTCTACTGAAAAATTCTGAACAAGATCATATTTGATTAAACTGACCTACTTTAATGGTTTGTTCTGTGGTTAATAATTGTTTCCTGCTTATCAGTAGATTGGCCCCCGAGCCTTATGTACAGAATATTCCTTTAAACTTTCAGATTTTTGTTCATAAATCTAATCCAAACCTCATGTTCAGCTATTGGAGTCTGAGGCCAGCGTTTTCATAAGTGATCAGTGAATAAGGTCTCTCTCAAACTTGGTGCCCAAAAAGGGCCCAAATTTCAAAAAGGAGTGCTCAGCACTTTTTGAAAGTTAGTACACTTTAAAGTGTCTCTAGGCTAGGTGAACATGCTGAATCGCTACTAGCATTTGAAAAATCTTGTCCTGTATAGATTTATATTTGTAAAGGCCAGAAGGAACTAGTATCAACTAATCTTATCTCCTATATATCAAAGGTCATAATGTCAGAGCTAGAATGTATCTTTTATATAGATACCCAACCTTGATTTAAAGGCTTCAAGGGATGAAAAAAATCCACCTCATTCCTTGGCAAGATTTTCAAATGATTAGTTACCCTCTTAATACACCTTGTTTCCAGCTTGAATTTATCTAGCTTCAGCTTCCAGCCATTGAATCTTGTTAAGCTTTTGTCTGCTTGCTTAAAGAGCCCTCTACTAGCAGAAGTCTCCCAGGTAGGTACTTGTACAGATATAAATATCCCTAAAGAAGCATTCAGTTTCCTGCTATTCCCAGATTTAGAAGGGCTTTACAAAGATGTGTTGTAACATAGAATACATCGTTCAAGAAGATATTTTAAAATATAAGCTACTAAAAGACTGGGATTTTTCAAAACTTGGTGCCTAAAGCAAGGTTCTTAAGTCTGTATTTAGGACCTACATGAGGACAGTTTTCAAAAGTGCTGAGCATCCACCAGCTACTAATGTGGTGGTGAGGAGATAATTAATTACAGTACATTCCTAACTACACGGACATATCAAAACATGACCATACATTCAAATGTTAGGTTCTCAAACTTTGTCTTACCAATATTGGAGTCAGTTGTATATGAAGATGCTCCTTGTACAGTACTTTGTGACATCCATATAGGATGTTCTTTAGTCACTTTTTCCTTCCCTTTCGTCTTTGGTTCAGAATCTTGGACATCAATGACCAAGTTTTGAACATACATATTACTGACAGATGAATTCTTGTTGGCCCATTTCTCAGGATGGCTACTGAAGTCCAGGATGCTTGAACATACCTTCTGTTCAAAGCTGAAGGAAAAAAGTTTAATTCTTGCTTGCAGGGTGTCACTCTCCCAAACCCCAGGGTATTTAAAAGCCCCCTCAGCCCCCTCCCCTCCCCACAAAAACACAACACCACCACCTCATCTCTCAAATCAAGGAAACTGACCAGATTAATTTCAGTTTGGCCAGCTACACCGTATCTTGAGATAAAAATAATCTCCTCCTCAATCCATGATTAACGTGTGTGGTTCTGAGCCCTTAATAGCTGCATACTCTTTTCTAGAGCACATTTTTGGATCAAGTGTATTGTCAGGATTAATGTAATGGTTTCACAGTAGAGAGTAAAGAGAACAAGAGAGTAGCCAAAATTAGTATTGAGAGAAATATAACAAACTTTTAAGAAGAAAGAAACTCTCCCCAATGTGAAAAAAAAAATCTTTGAGTTTGAGGGGTAAATACACACATTTAATAATTGGGAGTTTTTAGAGTGCCATATACTACAGATATGCCAAACATAACACAGGTCTGTATGTTAAGCAGTTCTGGAAAAGACAAAAACACAAACCACTCAGGCACAATACAAGACAAATAGAGTAGAAAGAACAGTGAACCTAGAATGTTGCACAGAAAAGGATTTTAGGTTTCTTTATTTATTATTTTCTATGCATGGAACTTGGCACATATTAAGCAAGAACTTGTTTCCGTGCAGCATTAAAGAGACTCCATTCTAGACTTTGTGAAAGGATGACAAAGTTTAGAGGAGACAAAGGAGTTGTTGGGCAGGTGTGCAAGAAGATACAAATAGGGATGGAGACAGAACGCTGAAAGTGAGTAAGAAGTAAATAGCAGTAGTCAAGGAGGAAGTGTTAGGAAAGCCTGCCAACTAGTAGTTTTGGGGGGCTGGAACTTTGGAAATGTAAAGAAAGAAGCAGTAAGATGTGCTTGAGGGCCTGGGAGTGCAGGAAAGGAGGCAGAGGAGAATCAGAAGTGACATCAAGGCTGTGAGCTCGGGTAATAGGAAGGATTAAGAAAAGAGGAGAGGACAGGGCTTAAGTGGGAAAGTTAAAAAAACAAAACAAAAATAACCTGTCAACTAGGCAGATCTGGGAGTCAAATAGTAATGGTATCAATGATGAGGAACAAATCAGTCATGGAACATAGATGGGAAAAAAGATGTAGAGGACCATGGGAATCAACACAAAGACTTCAGAAACGCAGAAAGGTGTGTGTGTGTGGGGGGGGAGGGAGACAAAATTGAGATGGGAATAACGACATACCATGTCAGAGGGAGTAGAGAGATCAGAAACATTGCCAAGGGGGGAGTGGACGAGTGGACGAGGGCTTAACTTGATCAAGCAACAGTTATTGGGGACTTTCCTGAGAGTAATTTCTGAGAAGGAAAGTTGGAGAAAGCCATATGGCAAAAAGTTGAAGGGGAAATATTAGAAACTATTTAGTGCAGAGTAGTAGGAACAGAGGCCGAAGGGGAGCAGGAGGAGGAGGGTTCTGCGAGAGTGAATCCAATGGAGTTTTAAAAAGAGAGGAAAACAAGGGCATGTTTGAATGTGGAAAGGAAATTGAGACAGGTGGGTGACTGAAGGGGATTAAGGTTAGGAGTGGAAGGAGTCAGGAGCAAGAGAGCAGATAACTGGGTTGGAGATAATAGGAGAAGGAAGAGATTGGCATGAAAAATAAGATGATGGAGGGAAAGAAATGAAGGAGAGCCTAGCAAATTGTCAGTTCTAATTTTTTTAAGTAGTTATCAGGATCTTAGGCAGATACAGAGAAGGAGTAGGCTGGTAGTTTTAAGGAAGGCACAGTGACGAAAAGCTGCCAAATGTTTAGATGCACAGGAGTCAGAACTAAAATTATGTAAAAATAGGCCTTAGTGGCCTTTTGAAAGACAATTCATGATTCTAGTCAGCATGATTTCACCTCACCATCTTGGGCCACTTTCTGTCCTCCACTTACATGGGAAGAAAGATTTACAAGTTTAGCTTAAATTATGCTCTGGAAGAAGTGAGCCAGAAAAGATTTGGTTTCCATAAGGGTACGTCTATACCCAGCCGCTAGTTCGGCGGCTGGCAATCGAACTTCTGGGTTCGACTTATCGCGTCTTGTCTGGACGCGATAAGTCGAACCCGGAAGTGCTCGCCGTCGACTGCGGTACTCCTGCTCGGCGAGAGGAGTACCGCGGAGTCGACGGGGGAGCCTGCCTGCCGCGTCTGGACCGAGGTAAGTTCGAACTAAGGTACTTCGAACTTCAGCTACGTTATTCACGTAGCTGAAGTTGCGTACCTTAGTTCGATTTGGGGGGTTAGTGTAGACCAAGCCTAAGTTATAACTTGTATTGAGAAGAGATTTCTCTTCATACCTTTCTGATAGCTCTGGAATTTCCGTTGGCTGAGGCTCAAGCAAATCATGTGGTAGAACAACCTCTTCAGTCTCCCGCAGCAGTGCAAAGATGGGTTCGATCTGTTCGTTAAATTTTGCTAGCAAGGTTCGAGCATCTCGTTTGGGAAGCGCAGAGGCATCCTCCTCAACTTCAGCATTGCAGTAGGTGCAGCGGAAAGTCTCTGCAACATCACCCCCGTTTGAAATTCACAGGTTAGTAAAAGATACAAAAATTTAGCAGTGATCTTTGCCAAGGAATTTGCTCCCACAATGAAAAGACTTTTGAAGAACAACTCAGTTCCATGCTACAACCGTTTATTGAAGGGACACAATCAACTTGAAATCTGTTAATTTCAAAACATTTTTGTTAAAAAACAGTTGCTGATACTATTCCTGCCTCTGAATCCTGGGGAATAATGAGAGTTTTACAATCACATTTGCCTCTGATTTTGACACACTTGTGTAAAAGATCCACACAAACAGACTACCAAAGGAAAGAGAAATTGTGCATTTGGCAACATCTTCTGTATAGTCAATTTCTTCTCTCTAATATCTTATACTCGTTCATTCATCTTAGATGTAACATGGAACAAGAGGTAAAATATTTTCTGGCAGATTTGATGTTTAAATTGACAGTGTCCTTTTAAACACAATGGTGCTATTTCTAGCTGAATCCAGCAGTGAAAACTAGTACCTCTACCTCAAGGAACCTGTTTGAAGCATATAGTTCGACTATGAAAAGCTACTCTGTAAAAGTGTCACCATCAGGTGCTTCCATATTTATTGTTTCAATGATTACAGATCAAATTTGCTCAGTTTACAAGCCAAGGATTTTGCCAGCACACAGCCCTGCAAATTCCCTTTACAATATCAAAATCAAGCTTTGTTCATTCTTTCTGGTTCATTCATCCTTACCAGCTCCCCAGCTGTTTATAGTGTAGGTAGGTGTCAGATTGCCATTGCATCACACCTCCCCATGCCTTGTCCAGTGAATCTGAAATGCAACTTCTGGTTCAGTTGGCTTGAAGAGGAGGCAGAAACTCTTGAGTTCTTATGTCAGCTCAGCTCCTGACTTGCTATGTGGCTTTGGGAAGACCCTGAACCTGTGCGTCTCAGTTGCCCTATCTGTAGAATGGGGATGTTTACACCACCCCCTCTGGTGTTAGGAGAATTAGTTAATGTTTGTTAAAATATAGTATTTCAAATTGTTTTATTAGTACTTTATGGCATCTTGCCTTAGGATCTTCATGCATTTATAATCATTAAATTAATTTAACCTCACAACACCCAGATGAAATGGGCAACTTACTTGCATTTTAAAAGGTGAGGAAATTAAAGACACGTAAAACTTGGTTAAACTACTTGGCCAAGGTCAAACAGCAAGTCCATGGCAGAGCTGAGACTAATCTGAATCCCAGGGCTGCATCTTAGCTACAAGAATATCCTTCCTCTTCATCACTGCTCATTCTACAAGCCCAATTATTTCCTTGTACTTTTTTTAGGGCAACTGTCCAAAAACAAAACCCAACCAACCTGGTTCTATTACAAAATGTGCACAGGTGCAGACACATTTAATGCTGCCAACAATTTCCTGAAGGATGAGAGTTGATGAGCAGTCTAGCTGGCATACCTGTGAATATGTCAAACAGCTGATTTACTTCCAGGTCTGTGTAAGTGCTGAAGCAAGATGGACACTTGAAGGAGGACCTGGTAGTTGAATCCCGCTCATCTGCTTCTATCTTCCGGCGCACATGATCCAGTTTGTACTTCACCACATCCACCAGCACCTTGTAGTTGATGTAGTAGTAATTATGCCTTGTACTCTTCCCATTGGGCCCTGTTTCAACCCGCATGCGCAGCTTGACAAATTTATCTGCCTTGAGTGTGTTGAGGACAGTGCGCAACTGTTTGCGTTCATACTTGAGCAGTAGCAGCAAGTCATCCTCCTTCACACAGGGGTATCGGATCAATACATCAAGGACCAGTGAGTACTCTACCCCATAGAAGCCACGCACCATGTATTTGGCCAACCGTTTCAGTGCTGCTGGGACTTCCGTAATAACATCTTGATCTCCCATCAGTAACTAAACTGTGTCAGAAAGAGGAGTGTTAGTATATGGAACACCGACAGACCCCGGTTGTCAGTGGGCAAGATTGAACCTGGGGCCTCTGGAGCTTAGTGCATGAGCCTCTACAGCATGAGCTAAAAGCCACATGGCTATTAGCTAAGGCTGTAGAGCAAACTCAATATCTTTCTTTAAGTGTTCTCGGCACCACTAGATGGGACAGAGCACCACACCCAGGAGGTGTGTGCGTTACATATACAGCCTACGCAATATTAAGTGTTTTGTGAACCTTTGGATAGCTCAGATTGGTTCTAAAGCAGGTCATCTGCAATGCTGCTCTTTCAATAGGAGTCTGAGTCTGTGTCTACATTCTGTGCAATTGTCGTTAGGTTCTGATCAACCCCACCACATCTGGATATTAAAGCTTATTGAATGCTTTTGGGCCTAGCTGTGTATTAGTGAGTATCCATACAACAGATGCCCCCTACTGGGTAAGGGAGAAGGGGTTCGAAAAACTCCACAAGCTTCCTCTGACAGAAGGACGGGATTTTGGTTTCTAAAGGTCACCCACCCCACCTTTAAGACTACCGTTTTCTTTCAGCTTGGCTTGTAGATCACACCAATTGGAATTCAGGTCCGAAGTGAACATTGCATGTCCTGTCCTGGAACTTACTGTGTACAAGGTTAGTGAGAAGTCTCTGCAAGTGTCATATGATCTCTTACGGTTGCCAACTCTCCCAGTTTTGCCGTGAGTGTCCCAGAATTGGGCTTAATCTCCTGGAGGCAACTGAAGCCAATCCAGGAGATTTTAAACTGCTAAAAGTCTGACAGCACAGCAGGGCTAAGGCAGGCTCCCTAACAGCCCTGGCCCTGCACCACTCCCGGGAGCAGCCGGCATGACCCGTCCCTAGGCAAGGGGAGGGGGGGGGTCTCTGCACATTGCCCCTGCCTGCAGATGCCACCCCCGCAGCTTCCATTGGCCACGGTTCCTGGCCAACGGAAACTGCTGAATCAGCACTGGGGGCAGGGGCAGCGCACAGAGCCACCTGCCCCCCCCCCCCACCTAGGGGCCGGACATGCTTCCAGGAGTGGCGTGGAGCAAGGGCAGACAGGGAGCCTGCCTTAGCCCTGCTGCGCTGCTGACCAGGAGCCACCTGAGGTAAGCGCTGCCTGGCTGGAGCCTGCCTCCCTCACCCCCTCCTGCACCCCAACCCTCTGCCCTGAGCCCCCTCCTGGAGCCAGTACCCCACACCCCATCCTGCACCCCAACCCCCTGCCCCAGGTTAGAACCCACTCCCATAGCTAAACTCTCTCCCAGAGCCTGCACCCCAATCCTCTGCCCCAGCCCATAGTCCCCCCCTGCACCCAAAGTCCCTCCCAGAGCCCACACCCCCTCCTGCATCCCAGCCTCCTTCCCCAGGCTCAGCCCAGAGCCCCCCTCCCACACTCCAAACTCCTTGGCCCCAGCCCAGAGCCCACATCCCAACTCCTTGCCCCATCCCAGTGAAAGTGAGTGAGGGTTGGGGAGAGCAAATAAAGGAGGGAGGGGTGATGGAGTGAGCAGGGGCAGGGCCAAGGGTGTTTGTGTGATTAGACAGTTGGCAACCCTAGATATCTTGTATTAATTAATAAAATAGTTTAACATACCTCATGACATCATTCCAAGGGATAAACACAAGAGGGCAGCATTGAGATTGAACTATAAGACTTAATGTGGCATTTTCCATCTTCTAAATGCTTGACTTCTGTCCAGATTGCAATGGTCCCCAAAGGGAATGAATGTTCAGCAACCCAGAAGAGCCAGAACACAGAGGGGTTAGGCCTATTCCAGCCTTCCCCCAACATACCCGTATAGACAGGGTGCAGCGTAAGACTGTTCCACTTGCCCATAGCTACCAAGGAATACTCCTTGTGACAGGGATGTTCCCTGGTGGGATGATCTGACTGGTTTCTAGCCCTTGTACATGGCACAGATTTGGGGCCTTTGTCACAAAATCAATCCTGTTCGTTAGTATTTATCTTCATACTCTCTAATTCAGCTATTTTAACCATTAACGGTAATGATGGTTATCAGGGGAAAAGAAAACTGTTCCCTGGATATGTCCCAAAGAAATCATCTTGATTCAGTATGTCTAGGCTGAGTAGTATCCTGTAACATTATACACAGCACTTTTTATCCAGAACACTCTCCAAAGTATATACATAAAGCACCACTGGAATAGAAGGCCATGTCCTCTGGGGTGGAGGACACCTGCCAACTGTAGCACAAGATGGGTGGGAGGATGTTCTGTGTAATGACACTGAGAAAACCTCCTCTTACAAAATGCATCATATACTCCCCAATGTCCACATCGAGCTCCAGTTTTTAAGGCTGGCCAGAATACTTCCCACAGCAAACTGCATGGAGCTAAGTCTATCTATCTTGAAGATGAATAGCTGATCTAATCCTGTCTAGGTTTGAACTGGTATCTAAATATCTCAAAGTTTTGTGCTTAGACCACTCTGCCACCCCTTCAGCATGGCTAGAAGACCCACTGCTGTTTCTCTTTCATTGTCTTTATAAATCAGATTCTCTTTCCACAGCAAATACTTCTGCTAAACCCTCTCCTCTTCAAACCCCTTCTAGTAATTCTCATTTTACATATATTCTGATAACCTCCCTGTCTTAAAACTCTGTGAAAGGCAGCATAGTTAGGCTACTGACAGGCAGGGCCACCCAGAGGGGGGGCAAGTGGGGCAATTTGCCCCAGGCCCCGGGCCCCGCAGGGGCCCCCACGAGAATGTCGGAGGCTCCCCCCTGCCTCCACCTTCGCCTTCCCCCACCCCGGTGCCTCAGTGCACCGCGTCCAGGAGCGGCCCTGGACAGCGCTGCAGCGGCTTGGCTCGGGCGGGGCCTGAGGTCCTCCTGCTTGGAGCTGTGTGGTAAGGGGGTGGGGCTGCAAGCTCCAGCAGGCCGAGCGGCAGAAGCTCCTGGACGTGCTCGCTGAGGCTCTGGGAGAGGGGGGTAAGCGGCATGGTAAGCACCTCTGAGCCGGGCACCCCCCCAGCCCTGATCCCCAGCTCTGAGCCAAGCCCCTCTGAGCCGGGCACCCCCCGACCCTATCCAACCACAGCCCTGACCCCCAGCTCTGAGCCCAGCCCCTCTGAGCCGGGCACCCCCCAACCCAGAGCCCACCTCCCCACCCAGCCCTGGGCAACAGTAGTGCCACCCCCAGACAGCGACAGCCCATTGGCACCAACCATCACCCAGCGACAGCCCATTATGTAATTGCAAATGTATACATACTATTAAAGCATTTAATGTTTTTAAATAATGTATTTCATGTATTTTCAAATTATTAAAAATTAATTTTTGAATGTATTTCACTGGTTATTGTTTACATTTCCAAATACATGTTACTATAGTATTGCAACTTTTTTTTATGGATGGGGCCCCCGAAATTGCTTTGCCCCAGGCCCCCTGAATCCTCTGGGCAGCCCTGCTGACAGGGGCAGTCTACCCCGAGTACTGCTACCCCAGCTGCAGCAGGCAACAACTAATAGACTTCGCACTATAATAATCTACTTAATAATTAAAATGTAGACAATGCGTTGTCCCCCTGTGAGGTAATTCAATAACATTACCTCCATTTTATAGACGGGGAGTCAGAGAAGTTAAGAGACTTGCCCACGGTCACCCAGGAATTTAGTGGCAGAACCAGGAGTAGAACCCTGGACCCCTATTCTCCTGCTGCAGGAGACAAGTCGCTGTTAGTGTGCCGCTTGGGAGAGGTGTGTAATTGAGGATGGTGGAAGGTAAGGTCCCAGGTCTCGTGACTGCCATTGTCCTTGCAAAGAGCTTCCTCCCACCCTTCCTAGCAAGTCATTGAGATGTCAGTTTTTGTCACCTCATGACTATCCCTCTCCACGTCGGCCCCACTGACTGAGTCCATAAAGTCAGGGGTGAGAGAGGAGTGGCTGAGCCACTCCTCTGTTCCCATCCTTAGCTTGTTCAATGCTGCTTTGACACCACACATCATGGCATCTTGCTGGACAGTGTAGTACCAACAGCCCCTTTCTCCTCATCTAAGTTTCCTTCCCTTGAAGCTGCCTCTTGTAACATACTCCTGCATAAAATAATTTCACTGGTCTGACAGTTGGACCACATATTTGTTAGGTGGTGAACTGTTTTTCCCCACACACCTCCCCAAGTCATTACATGGCAGTGACCATAAACTAGATGCTAGCTTTGCATTAAGCAAGAGGGCCATGGGATGGGTACCCACACAGGGGAGTCAGATCAGTATTATCTCCATTTGAGAGACAGAAATAAAGATACAGAGATTAAGTGACCTGACTGGATGCACTGTAGTCTGGTAGCGGAGACCTGGACATAGCTGCTAGGAGACATAGTTTCTGGTCTTGCCTCTAACACGGACTTCTTGTGAGACTAGGGGCAATTCTCTGAGCTGCTGGGAGGCAGAGTCCTATTTACTTCAATGTGGATCCATTTACATTCAGTAATTTGCAGGCTCAGCATCCCAAGTCCCCATGCGAGGAAGCCAGGTACATTTGCAGCTTCTTGAACAAGTGTAACTTAGTTTTTTAATTTATAAAACTGTTTAGGAATAAGTATTTTAAAAAAAAACTGATTTACTTCAGCCTTAGTCCTAACCATTGTTAAATC
Source organism: Emys orbicularis (assembly GCF_028017835.1). NCBI lineage: Eukaryota > Metazoa > Chordata > Testudines > Emydidae > Emys > Emys orbicularis. Next base: position 87,672,873 of record NC_088687.1, on the reverse strand, counting down.
AGATTTGGTTTCAGCAGAATGGGAGCTCTCTCGCTCTCTCTCTCTAATGCATTATTTAAAATGGTCTAGTAGACACTGCACAGAACTTTCAATTTCTAAACAAGTGCAAAGCCAATTTAATTTCTATTAGAGCAAGATGCTTTGCACCTGGAAAGCAGTTCCATCCCACAGCTCTAAAGCCTCCTCATAGACAGGAGTGGGAGCAAACCCTCCCACCCTGTACTGAGACATCACTTGCCAGTGTTGGTAAGAAATATAGACAAACTCCATTAGATCATAGGCAACTTAATCAAGTTGCAAGGATGATAACTAGCTTCACTTCCCAGGGAAAAGCCTAAAATAAAGAACGTAGAAACTACCCTCAGAGCTTTTTTGCTTACAGAACGCTTACATAAGGTTACTTATCAAAGCAGAATTCAAGTTAACAGACATCATACACAGTATATGCAGCAGGATTTTCAAAAGCCAGTTGCTTAAAGTTAATTTCTTACCACAGCTATTAAGAAATAAAGTAAAAACTGCCCCACAATCATTTTATCAGTGATAGTTTGATCAATTTATGCATTTTAGAAATACTAAAATGCTGGGATTTATTATACCAAAATCTTTAATAAGTCTTATACAATCAAACCCCTTGCAGTTGAATTAAACCGCTCATTATTACCTCTCTGGGAGCATACAGGACCAACTTTCCCTAGAAAGTTTCTGATTTAATTTTGCAGCAGATATAACCCTTTTCCAAGGACTCAGAGCCAACCCTCACCCAAGCTTAACTCTTTGCCACCCTCTTCCTGGGCCTATCAATGATGAGTCCCAGCTGATAGCCATCTGGAAGGAGAAACACTCAAAGAGATTCTCTAGCACCAGAATGAAATCAACATTTAAATTATACCATGCAAATATTATTGCTAAACAAACACACTCAGAGCAGACAAGGGATTGAAATGATTATGGTTAGTTGTTGCAATCAAAAAGTAGCCTTTTTAATTAGCTGTTCTGTAGAAGATTAAAGCTATCAGCATAATTAATTCAGCAATCTGGAAAAGAACTAATGGGTATGTGGAATTACTAAACTGATTTCTATTCACTATTTCCTCAAGCTGATAGTAAATCTCTTAGTGTGAATAAACTAAACCCAAGCCCTTTTACTTGGTTGCACAACAGATCCTTAGCCTTACCTGTTTTAACTTGCATTTAGAAGGTTTCATAACCACAGCAGCTTGCAAATATATATGCAGTTTGAGTATATTTTGCAGAAGAGAGAATGGAACTCCCGTGTGTCAACAATCTATTTATGTATACTAGTATTTTTCATCTTTGGAGCCCTTCACAAATATTAAAGAGTTAATCCTCACAACATCTCCATGACATAGGGAAGCAAGTGGGTAATATAATCTCCCATTTATAGATGAGGAAACTGAGGTAGAAAAATTAAGAGAAGGCCAGAGAGGGTGTCAGAGCCAGGATTAGAACACTGGAGAGCCTAACTTCAAAGTTCCATGCTTTGATCATCAGCCAACACATCTCCTAAACATATGTGCTCATATCTGTTCCTGTATGTGGTTGTCCATAGGAGCTCCACACTCATATGACACATATTGCCAATTCCTCACCACAAATCTGTTTTCCCCTACACTGAGGCTCTGTTCCTGTAAACTGCCTGGCATGGGGGCACCCTGTGTGCCTGCACAGTCCCACTAAAATCAGTGGAGCAGCTTGCAGGATCAAGGGCCAAGGAGCCTGAGCCTGTGAAGCACTGGGTGCCAGAATTCAGGGAGAGACAGACAAGGCAGGGGAGGTCATATCTTTCTTTAGACCAACTTCTGTTGGTGAGAGAGACAAGCTTTCACCAAGAGAAGTTGGTCCTATAAAAGATATGACCTCCCCTGCCTTGTATCTCTCATATCATGGAACCAACATGGCTACAACAACACTGTAAACAAAATTAAGGGTGCAAATCTCACTAGCTTCAGTGAGAGCTCAAGGCACTGAGCACATGGAGGGGTGAGGTCCAAGAGGAACACACAGATTGGAAACTATAGTAAATGTTTGTTCTGCAAACCAGAAACTGAGAGAAGAGGAACTAATTTAAGTTTACCAAGTGAGCTCTGCAACAATGGAATGCTCGATCCTGGGGCGAGGGTCACAGCTTTTTTAAACCCCATTAAATGTGAATCTAGATCTGGTGAATACACCAGTACAACAGAGGAATGTAACAGATAAGAATGACTCCAGTATTCAACCCCAATATTCCAAAAATAAAAATGGAATTTAGATTTCTAAAATATTTGTACAAGTAAACGCAGTGGATTTACCCCTCAAAAATCATTATAGGACATGGAATATAATACACTCAGTTGACTGTGTTTTGGTTAAATTAGAACAAACCAAATAACAAGAATGTTATTGCCATGGGCATCAGCACTTTGCAGATACAAACAACCATACAGATCAAGTTTAACCTGAGCCTTGGGAATTTTTACAATTAATAATACCTAGCACTTATATGGCACTTTCCAACTTCAAAGCATTTTAACCAATCTTATCCTCAAATAGTCCTCAGTCAATGGGGAGAAGGGGGCTAGATCACAAGAAAACATTAAATGGCTTTCTAAAATAAGTAGTATTGTGACCTGGCTTATAACATTTTCATCATCAAATAAAATTGTTCAGGAGCATAAAATCCCACAAATCTGAGCAAGTTGTGAGTAATAAAACTAGTGTTCAGAGGTGGATGCAATTGATCTCCACAGCACTGATGAGATGGTTGCTCAGTCAGGCAATTTCACTGGCAATGAGGTTAGCAGAGAATTTGATATGACATTATTTTGTTTACCCATCACCCTTTTTATTGGCTTTATGCTGTGCAGTTTGAGAGAGTAAAAGTGAGACCTGTAATCAGAGTAAAATAAGATGTGGATTGCACTGGATTTCCCAATACACATAGCCAAGACATAGCCTCTAGAGGGTTCTGTTTTCATGCTAACGTGCTATCATAATGCTCTGGAATATAACCCTCACTGAAAAATAGGAGTTAGAGACCGGGATAGACAAATGCATTTTGCCTCATTTCAAACCCACTTGAACATGGTTTGAAAGTTCATCCGAAAATTATGGCATTTGCATTGCATTTAGAAAACACTTGATAGAAGAAGCAGTGAGAGGACAGAGGAAACATACCCAATGAAAAAAATAGAATGGAAAATGGAGCAGACAGAGTGAAAAACAAATAAAGGGAGACTGAAGAATGGAGCAGAGAGTAAAAGAGAAACAATTAATAAAAACAATAAGTACACTGGGTCACATTCTGGTCACTGGTCTGGTGGCTGTAGAAGACCCACAAGAAGCTGGGCAAATACAGTACGTTGATCACCAGAACAGGTGCAGCAAAAGGCCAGTGTAAGTGGTCCTGGGGCTGCTCTAACTTACACTGGTGTCCACAGTGTCGCCTGGTCTGGGAAGAAGACTCTTGGTAGCACAAATGTGGTTTAAAGTAAATTTTGCCCCTACCCTACCTCCCCCTGGGCATCAACTTCTTTACGGAATCTCTCAGAAAGCACAGCACAGAAGTGGCCCTACTCTGTATATTACATAAAAAAAACGATGGTAAAGGAATGCTTGCAAAGTCAAGCACTTGAAAGTTAGAAAATGCCAGAATTAAGTTTCCTGTGCAACCATAATTTGGCCCACTTGTACATGTGCATTAAGATAGTCTTTGATTACATGGTCACATATTATTTTTTCCACAGGCGCCCTACCTCATTTAGTGCACAGCACAGGCCTGTGCTGGGGATGAATAACACTTGTGTAGTGAAGGAAAGTGTTGTGTGTAGGATCTGTGCCTCATTTGAAGAAATTGGAAGGTGTGTAGTGGATCAGCCAAGGAATTGCAGGAAGAGAAAGGAAGGTCTCATGGTTTTGCAGTTGAATGCTGCCCTTGTGAATCTGATTCTACCCCTGCCTGTATCAGAGTTTCTATATGATTCTGGGTAGATTCACAGGTGGCCACTAAAATTGTGTGTTCCTCATTTTCTGGGTGTCCAACTTGATATTTTGGGTTTTGAGTTGAAGAAGCACTGAGCACTGACAGCTGCATCTGAAGGCAAGGGGAGCTGTGCTTTGAGTGTATAAAGTGCTACATAATGCTAAGTACTCTGAAAAATCAGGTCCTAAGTGTCTCCAATTGGACACCCCAAAATTAGTGGATATTTTTTACCTTAATCAGTGTGCCTTGGTTCCCCATCTGTAAAACAGAGATATTCCCTACTCATCTCACAAGGGTGTTGTGAAAATAAGTTAGTGTTTGTGAAGACCTCAGATACCAAAGGAAAAAAGCCCATGAAGACATTAATCTTATCTGCAGAATAGCATGCAGTAAATAAAGCTTGGGGCTACATATTAAACAATGAGGAGAAAATATAATATTGAATAGCTGCTCACCATCCAGCCTGTGCACTGAATGAGGCACAAGTCTGGTGGAAAAAATAGTATATGCTCATGTAATTAAAGACTATATCATAATGGATATATGCTGTGGATTTAAAGACCGCAATCCTGATGATGCTCCATATCAAGGGTCAATATGAAAACACCAAAATGTCATCACGTGGAACAAATTTTTACTTTTTTTTAATTTAGGAAATTACATAGAAAACTAAATTAGATGAACATTAAGGTTGCAAAGTCAAACACTCAAATGTTAGGAAATGCCAAAATTAAGGTTGCCTGTGCAACCTTAATTAGATCCTTTGTCCACATGTATTATGACAGTCTTCAATTATATCATCACACATTATTTTTCCCACTGGATCCCTGCTTTATTGACTTATTTCTTTTATGCAGCATAACAAAAAGGCCACCCATCCATAGATTTTGACCACCCTGCCAGTTGTTTAAAATTACAAAACCAAAAATGCAATTCAGGAAGCTCGCCCCTTGTAAGGAGTAGCAGCTTGGAATTAAATACAAAATTCAAATCATACATCAGCCTATACCTCAATCCTCCTGGCTCTCTTTGAAAGGCAAGTGAAACAAATGAGTCCTGCAGCATACCTTGAAAGTCAACAAATCCAGGTTATTTTGCATGAGAGGCAGCCAAAGTTCTTATTACTTATTAAGGGGACATTTGATAAAACTAAGAGAGCTGCTAGAGTATTTAGAGCACACGCAAAGAAGTACTGTCATACTTTATGCAGAATATTGTAAATCAATTGCATTCACTACTGATGATGATAGGATAGTAAATTTTTTTTTTTTTTAGGACAGGCTAATTTAGGGACAGATTTGCCTCCCTCTTTCACATTGATTACTACTTTACTCCACAAGTAGTCCTAATTACCTTAATGGTACCAATTCCTGAATTAGGGTGTGGATTATGGAGTAGTATAAAATCTGTTTTTTAATGCCATGAAATATAACATTTGATTACCCTTGTTTGTTTAGGTAAAGTGGTTCATGTCAGCCATAGCACTGCACCATTAGTCAGGTATGTTGTGGGTCATGTATACATGTTTATGTCCATGTGGGAATAAAGACACCTTACTCCACTATGCTCAAGCCTTAGTAAAAATAGGTTAAAGCTTAAACTCAAATCAAACTTGTTTACAATCAGATTAAAGAAAGAACTGAAAGATAATAGTGAATTACAAAAACCCCACATACTGAATGATGTGTTGCTGGAGGTTCACTTGTTAACATTTTTTGATTAGGTACAGAATTAAAGAAACTCTCTCACTGCTTTTGTTCAGGTCAATTGAGTTAAGTACTTGGACGCTTATTTTACCCTAGGCTCAAGCGAGGACTACCAGTGTAGTGAGAGATTTTTGCCATGAATGTTTTGAATAAAGGCTTGCAGAAAAACCTTGGAAAGGGGGTTAAATTTGTAATTTTTTTCTCAGTTGGACATAAAAACAGTGGTGACAGCATCAGGACACTTTAGTCTGCATAAAATAGTAATTAGTTTTAAAATTAAGGCTTTAAATAAGTAAAAATTAAAAATAGTTTAAATTTAGAAAATCCAAAATGGCAGATACAGGGAAAGATCACCTAGAACTTTCTAGGAACTCCTAGAACCCAAGATGGTGTCAGGGAGGAGCAGTCACATGTAGGTACACATGAGTTAGAAAGCAGGTAGCTGATTGGCTAAGAGAATATCATCCCACTGAAAGAGCAACCAATCAGAGATGGAGAAAATATCATGCCACTGAAAGGCGACCAATCAGAGATGAGCAGCGTAGGCTGGAAAGTGTATATAAGGCTGACCTCGTAGCAGTTTGGGACCTTCAAGAAAAACAAAAGCTGCCAGACTCCTATCTGGGAAGAGGGTTCCTAGGCAGCTTTGGGTAGACTCTTGTGAGGCTTTGGGGGTTGCTTTGGGATTCCGAAGAGCTGCCACTTACAAGAGGCATCAAGACGCAGCAAGCAAAACTAGCTAGATTTTGGGTGGAGTCTTGTGAGGCTTTGGCAGGGGGTTGCTTTGGGGTTCCAGAAAGACACTGCCTGCGAGAAGCCTCAAGAAGCAAGAGTTGCAGCAGCAAGAGAACCCTGAGATTGCCCTGGCAACAATTGCTGTAGCAACCAAGCCAATAGCCTCCACTAGCGGCAGCTCTGTAACTGCTGTTGGAGGGCCATTGTTGCTTCCTCAGCTGCTTGCCATAATCAGTGTGAGCATCGTGTACCATCTGAGGGGAACAGCACTGAGACAGAGCAGAAGGACCTTGAGGGTTCAAGAGATACTGAGGGGCTAATAGAAGTAAGTTCAATTCCCCATCTATTAGTAAGGAACATATGGGTGCATCTATCAATAAAGTTGGATGCCTGTGTTTGAATGAGATTTCCCCTACCCACCCTGAAGACTGAGGGGGACATAACAGTTTTCAAGTATGTAAAAGGTTGTTATAAGGAGGGAGAAAAATTGTTCTTCTGAACCTCTGAGAACAGGACAAGAAGCAATGGGCTTAAATTGCAGCAAGGGTAGTTTAGGTTGGACATTAGGAAAAACTTCCTGTCAGGGTGGTTAAGCACTAGAATAAATCGCCTAGGGAGGTTGTGGAATCTCCATCATTAGAGATTTATAAGAGCAGGTTTGACAAACACCTGTCAGGAATGGTCTAGATAATACTTAGTCCTGCCATGAGTGCAGGGGACTGGACTAGATGACCTCTCGAGGTCCCTTCCAGTCCTATGATTCTCTGATCAGCCCTCAGAATGTTAATGTAAATATTAATGTAGATAGTTATTAAATAATTGTTAGTTACATGTTAAATGTGACTTAGTGTTAAGTGAATGATTACATTGTTATATAGTCTCTCTTTGTGTGCTGTGCTGTGTATTTGAATGTAATTCTATTGTGTTTTATTTCTATGCACTCTTTCTTACTTTACTAAATTTCCTGTAACTTCTTAGGGTTTTTTTAATATTTGTTTTTGAAGAATTTCTGCTTGTGTGTTAATCCTTGAGCGGAAGGTGGTATGTCCAGATGTCCTGATTTTATAGGCACAGTCCTGATTTTGGGGTCTTTTTCTTATTTAGGCTCCTATTACTCCCCACCCCGTCCTGATTTTTCCACATTTGCTGTCCCTAGGTATGGGTGTCCTTTCAGAGGTAAACAAGACTAGCTTGCTGTGGGGAGCCCTCTGCAGGTCAGAGACAAGCCCCCTGGGGAAAACCCTAGCAATTCCTTTAGGGCCACAACTTTGCTTACCCTTTGTTAGAGAAATTTGTAGGTAATTTAATTGGTGTCTAAACTCCTAGGGTAACACCCATGTTAGGCTCAGGGACCAGGGCCTAGGAGTCTTGAGTCCTGTTCTCATTCCAGTTCTGCCCTCCCCCTTCTCAGTAACTTACCTAGGCTCCTCTAAATGTGCATGTCACACTTTGCCTAACTGTAAATTGGGTATGAGACTTACTTCACTCTGGGCTGAGGTTTAAGTTTATAAAGTGCTTCAGTATCTTCAGGTGAATGTTATGTATTGTGAAATGTAAGATTCATTATTAAATCTATGCAATGGCAAAATGTAAACTAATTTGTCCTCCACAGTGCTGTTGGACATTTAACTCAATGGACACTCCACTGTTAAGTTCTGCACTGTTGTTTGTAATAAGTGTTAACTTTATTTTCCAACATACATAAGATCTTCCCTCTTGCCTTCCCAGATTACTAAATGGAACAAAATTACTAGATTTATATTTATTACTATGAAGGGAGGGCTGTGCTTGCTGGTTTATGTAGCCATTTTTTTTTCATAGATTCAGATTCCAAGGCCAGAAGGGATCATTTTGATAATCTAGTCTGACCTCCCAAACAAAACAGGCCCTAGAACTTCCTCAATATTTTTAGTAAAACATCTGATCTTGATTTTAAAAATGGTCAGGGCTGGAGAATTGACCACGGCCCTTGGTAAATTGCGCCAATGGATAATTACTCTGTGAAAAATTTGCCTAATTTTTCATTTGAGGAAAATCTGAAAAAGAAAATTACATAGGTGTCAAGTATTCAGCATCATTGCTGACTTGACTAATTTAAAATGTTTAATGTAGCAGCTTTAGTTTCAGTCTGTTAATGTCACTATACTTTATTTTAATGCCTCAGGCAAAACAGCGATTTTGTGACCGCCTAAAAGCTGGTAGGACACCTGAAGTACCTGCTTCCCCATTGATTTATCCAGATATGGATAGTAGGGAAAAAAAATTGTTTACACCATCTGGAAGGGACAGATGAATGCCACTTTGCTCATCTGCTAGGCATGAACTGCTCAGCTTTGTGGCTGCTCAGCTGTTTACCATAAAACACGATCTACAACATAAATTACATTTAAGAGGCTGTGGGAAGAAATAAAAAAAACACTTAGTCCTACATGCTTAATGCACAGAGCTGGAGGCTAGGCACTAATGCCAGGTATAATCAATGACAAATACTCCAGACATGAGAGTTTTATTAATTCACTTTGGAATCCTGCAAAGCAAGTAACCATTACAGTTGTGTAAAATTTTCCAGTGCTAGTCATGCAGGATAACTATGGATGTAAACTGATTCTTGGTCATACATGTATACTGCATGTTTAAGCATTAGTGAGGCAAAGTTTTTCAGCACATAATACATTTGCCAAAAATGCATTTTGAGGGGGCACTGAAATGATTTGCGAAGCTGGATTGAATGTGACCAGTGGTTTTGGCTGATATTTACACACATACATACATATACATTTAAATAAAGGCTTGGGCACATCCCTTTGCAGTTTAGGGAAGGATGAATACTTTTTTTATTTAAACTTCAGTAAATAAAATAAAAAACCACCTGTGACTTTATTTTAGTAAAGGGGCTGGCTGCTTAAGAGGCCCCTGTGACAGAGTGCTAAGGCAGGTTCCAGCCTCCTGTAGAAGCATATGGGGGAGGGAGAGTGGTCTAGGAAAGAGATAAGTGGGGGGGGGGGGGGGGGGGGGGAGAGAGAGAAATCAAAGCTGTCATTTTAATAAAGTATGGCTTTAGCAAACTGATTGGGACTGATTTTCCTAACATTTGATCACTTTTTAAAAAAAAGTGGTGGAATTAAAATGGAAAATGAGAGTTTCTTCCCTTTTCTAAATGCATTAAAATTGCTGGAGACACTTAGTCCATCCTTTCCAAAGGAATGTTCCTTAAAGCACACAACAAACAGCAGTTCAAATTCCAAAAGGTGGATGTTTTAGAAATTTGAGTTTGTGGAAAAAAATTCTAACAGGAATAGTTTGCAACTGTATATATAAGAGGTGATATCTGCCCACTATAATCACATGTATCAAATGAGACTTTCATAACTGTTGCATTGTAGGTTTATGGCTTCTGTACACTAAGCTCATGACCTATTTAACATCTGGTGTTGAGGTACTGATTTTTCATCTTTACAGCACTTTGCAAATGAATGGAGTTAGGATAAGTTGCATGTAGCTGTCTGAGTCCAGTTAATATTTCAAAGTGGGGTGTGAATTTAGCATCTGTAGGATCACCATATTCTCAATATTTAATCACATTTAGTTCTGTTGTCTGCTTTAAATTAATAAGCACTACAGTGAAGACACTTAAATCTCACTTTTTAGGAATTTTTTGGCTATTGAATACAAAACATTGGTCTTCCCACACCACTGGAATACTGTCTAGTCTCTTTCCCACATATTTGTATACATATTCCCCTTTCACACTATTATGTACATTTAAATAGGACACTGGTTTAAAAAACAACAAAACTCTGAAATGACAGTTGGCGCTTTGTAAGTTAACTGAACATTGCCTCTGTTTGGATGCAATTAAAACCTACTGAGTAGTCCCCTAAACCATTTTAATGATATGTCCTATCACCTGCTGAAAAACTGCTGAACCTAATTTGTTTTATAGTTTGAGAATAGAAGCCAGAAAGTTAAGTGATTACTGCCATTATAACTGTTGAAATATCAATATATCCCTGCCAAAATTAAAATCAACATTCAGAACTTCCATTTGTGTGTGAGACAAGAGTTCTCTGAAACTTCTGAGATAGTATCAGAGGGGTGGGGGGAAAAGCCTCCAATGTGACCCAAGTATATACAGCACAAGTTAATGTCTGTATTACTTTGGCTTTTTTTTTTTTTTTTAAAAGTGAAACTGTTCAAAATGGCAACATGAAACGAAATATTTTTGCTTTTCATTTCAAAATTGTTTTATTCAGAAGTAGTTATTTACTTAGAGGGTGAAACACCTAAAACCATTCTGATACAAAAAAGAAAACCCACCCAAAACAATTTGTTTCAGTCTAAGAGAAACAAGAACAAAAACACAGTTTCACTTAGAAACAGTGTTTTTTGGGGATTTTTCAGTTCTGCCCAGGAACAACAACAAAAATCATTCACTCAGCTCTAGTAGGCATATTAAACTTCTCCTTACCGTTTGAATATCATCCCAATTTACTAGTTCTGGTTTCTATATTTCCTTTGTCCTACGTAAGGATCTTTAACAACTGAGAAATAGAACCAACATTACTGGTCTTTCAAATACTTTCTATTGTAGTACACGCTCTCTCTCCGTACAGCTTTATGGATTTATTTGCTAATTTAATAATTGATGTTTGTTCCTCATAGGATAATTTCTCTACTTTATGCAAGTTGTTTGCAATGTCCTATTTTCATTGCAAGTGACAGACTAAGTTATATTAAATGTGTACATAGGTGTCTTGTGCATAAGTGACTCATACATAGGCACTTTGGATGTCAAAAAGTAGATGGATATTCTCTAGGAATATTTAGTATTAATACATGTTTTGAAACATTCGCTTTTTTTTTTGTTAGAGTGCAAATGTCATGCCAAGGAAATAACGTGGGTAAAAATCTCCCAAACACCAAAGGCCACTTCTGTCCCAGATGTAACAAGACATTCCCCAACAGCTTGTTTATTGTAATAGGAGCTATTTTAGGGATAGGTCATTTTACACAGACATTTTAGAAATACATCCTTAATACTGGACTAGCAGCATTAAACGTTCTTCCAAACAACTATATAACTCTTAATTTGTTATTGTGAAAAGGAAGAGTAGCAGAACTCATTTAATCAACTGCCTTTTTTACACCATTTCTAGTTTTCTCATACTGGGCGAGGGTGCCACGCTAATGCAATTTTGTAGTTTAAAAGTATCTTTAATCTAAAAAAGGAATTTTCTGATAGTGAACAATTGCGGTAACAAATTAGCAGGGACCAATAGGCGATAGTTGTATTACACTTACAGAAATATACTTGGAAGTAGAAACAAAATGCTAGTACAGTTGTCTGAACTGTCAATTAAGAAAGCAGATGACCGACCTGTGCTACATTAGATCTATTCTTAGAAGCTCGTTAATAGCTATATGCAAATAGCTATCAAAGTTCTGATGAAACATTTGGAGGCTGAAGAGCCCCTTTCCAGAGGTACAGTTCTTTTTAGTGAAGGGCATCCAATTCCAACAGGCAGAGCTCATCCCAGATGGGTGAAGGATCACCATGGACTACAGGAACCTATGCACTCCCGCAGATAACTTTCTGAACGGCCTTCTGAAACCTCCATCAGTGTTGTGCACACAGTCAGCTAGCAAGAAAAAGGAAACTCATTTTATCCCTCCTGTGATTCACATTTTACTTATTTCAGATAGTTCTCCATCCTCTGTTCCTCAGCAACTATCTGGCTCTTCTAGCTTCTAATATTTCTAGTTGTGTATATTATGAGGTTTGTTTTTAGTAAAACATTACATGTATGCTGTAAGAGCAAGAATATGAAGATTATGTTCTTGCCATCCACACAAAGGTAAAAAAACCTAGTTAACCACTATGATCAGTTATAACTAAAACTTAATCCTAATCCCACTGAAGAACCATCAAGTGTCCGTTCTATATGTTAAAATAGAAACTTTAGGCATGCTGAGAAGTAGCATCTTGAGTTGCAACCCGAAAGTTTTAAAAGAATTAAGTCTAAGTTATGTGGATCACTGATTAACTAGTTTTGGACAGAGCCTTAATGAAGGTCCAGAACCTCTGAAATGTTCTTGTATCAGTGTATTTATAAAAGAGGAGACATTATCCTAAAATTTACATCACCTCTACAAAAGATAATCACTTTTCATCCCTTGATCTGTGCTCCTTGACATTAGATTGATATGTCTCCTTGATATGATAGAGGTATATAAAATCATGAGTGATGTGGAGAAAGTGGATAAGGAAAAGTTATTTACTTATTCCCATAATACAAGAACTAGGGGTCACCAAATGAAATTAATAGGAAGCAGGTTTAAAACAAATACAAGGAAGTTCTTCTTCACGCAGCGCACAGTCAACTTGTGGAACTCCTTACCTGAGGAGGTTGTGAAGGCTAGGACTATAACAGCATTTAAAAGAACTGGATAAATTCATGGTGGTTAAGTCCATTAATGGCTATTAGCCAGGATGGGTAAGGAATGGTGTCCCTGGCCTCTGTTTGTCAGAGGATGGAGATGGATGGCAGGAGAGAGATCACTTGATCATTGCCTGTTAGCTCCACTCCCTCTGGGGCACCTGGCATTAGCCACTGTCGGTAGACAGGTTTCAGAGTAGCAGCCGTGTTAGTCTGTATCCGCAAAAATAACAGGAGTACTTGTGGCACCTTAGAGACTAACAAATTTATTAGAGCATAAGCTTTCGTGGGCTACAACCCACTTCTTCGGATGTCGGTAGACAGGATACTGGGCTAGATGGACCTTTGGTCTGACCCGGTACGGCCATTCTTATGTAGATTCCTTGCTCCTGGCACTAAGGAAGATAAGGTGTGTGTGATATGAGTCACAATTTGTAAGCAGACTGGACCAGATTTTTCCCTTGGATATTTAACCTCTAAATTCATGGGTAACGGTAAATCTGACCTCATCCAAATCTGATGCTAAGTGTTTTTGCCTCTATTTACAGATACAAGTTTAAATGATTTCATATACATTTTGTGAAGTGCCAGAGAACTTTGACTCCAACATATTTTGAAGGAAGTTTTACTTGGGAATCTCATGTCAGTGCTTTCCCCTGCTTGTGTAATTTGACTGCTGTTAGAAATGATGAGGTATTCATCCTTTCTGAACAAGTTGGATTTGCTGCACATCCTCTTACAAACTAGTATGAGCACTGCATTTTCACTGATGTTTCAGTAGATGTCTTGCTGGTTATTTTTACATTTTCAAGACCAAGAATAATTTTTTTTTGTTTTTATTTTTGTTTCAAGTTTCTACCAAAATATACAGAGATCAACCAGGGTCAAATTTAGCCCTAGCCATAAGTAGGTGAAACTCCACTGAATCTGGCCTAAAGTGATATGCCCACCTTGTGGAAATACACCTCCATTGCAAGAAATGTGGAAAAAATGGTTACCTTATTTAAAATAGGCTTTGTGGAGAGAACATCATAGATGGTTGGTAGGGAGATGTTCTGAAAGAAGTAGATCACAATTAGCTACATTTATATTAGCTCATGTTTACATACAAAATTACATAGCAAGATCATGCTGAGAACAGAATGCTGAGTACAATGATCTACCCTCTTTGCTGACTACTTAAGCTGTAAAGTTAAAGCAGACTGAAAAAATACATAACTCCCCAACCATCCTCCGGACAGAAGATACGTGGGCACTAGAGATTGGCGGGCCAGGCTTTGCTGCAGGTAGGGCAGTTTTGTAGCGTTTGGCACCTGTTAAGTCAGCTGTAGTATTTCGCTTGTTGATGAAGCAATCCCTATATGTAGTTTAGGACGTGTTTTTATATTATCAGTTGTACCCCACCCTGCTTGTATTGCATAAGAAAAAAAATTCAGAAATTTGACTTTAAAAATGCAAAGCAGTGAGAGCCTCAGGCTAGACCAGGAAGAAGCCTCCCCATTAAACCTAGCAGCAGCTAGCTGAGCTTTATTATACATAAATCATGTAGGCAAATTTGCATCACAAAGCCTTAGTTGTTCCTGTTACCAAGCTAATGCCCTGAACTGCCATGGCTAGTGCAGACCCTCGCTATGAGGTGGCTTGAGTTCAGATCATTTCAAAATACTAAATTATGGTAAGTTATTTAAAAATATTTACCTCTTGCTTTGTCTGGTTCATGCACTTCATTGCAGGTGTTCTACGGTCATCCAAGACAAGGGGAGCCTTCCAACGATCATAGTTTGTTTCCACCACATACCATGTGCCCCCATTTGCATCAAGGCTTGAAAAGAGATGTAAATTTGTGTTCATTTTTGGTTAAATACTCCACAGATACAGATATGGTTAGCATAGGGGAAAAAGTGTATTTCACCGACAACACTAGTTAAAGAATGAGATTCCTGAGCAGATTAGTGAAATAGTATTATAAAAGCACTTTTTCCTGAATAAACCAGATACTATATCAAAACACTGCTTTTTGGATTAAAAGCTTTAAAATCAAGCAATAAGATACTAGAGAGTCAGCTTGCTCTCTCTTTTAAGGAAAAAACAACAACAACCACACATTAGACGTAGCACACCTATGTCAATGGAATTTGTCTTGCTCTTAAGTGTACTTACTCCCAGATATCCAAGGCAGCTTGTCTGCTACGAGTGATCACACAGCCCTCTCCAGATTTGTTTCCTCCCAGTATGAAGTAAGCTGGAGCCAGTAGTCTTGTTTTAACCAGCTGGTCTTTTGCTTCTTGATAACTAAATAATGCATCAGAGAAGAGTCTTGTTGAACTACATTTTTGTGGGTGCTTTAAGCCCTACGGATACCCAAATATCAATCCGCAAGAAGTATTTTCCATTACATCAGACTCTTATTCAATAAGTAAACTTTAATAGAACTACATAAAGTAACAATATTCTGAGTTTGTATAAGTAAAAATTCCCAATAGCAAGCTGCTCATATTTACAATTTGATTCACTATTTAAAAAGCCTATAGTTTGCTGGGAGAAGTCTCCTGGATAGTCTTCTTTTAACTATTGTCAAGACAAATGGGAACTTTTTTATAACTCACTTGAAGTGTTTTGCACTCCCCCTCGTGCATTGCAGTGAAACAAAGCATTCTTTCCAATATCATGACAACAGCCTAACTTGTGCTAGTGTCTGAAGAGGTTTTGTCATGATATGCCACTCGACAGTTGGAAGTGGTCTTCTTAATTTTAGCTTCATTTAAGGAAAAAAGGGCTCGTCAAGGACCCACACGCATGTATGCCAGGAAAAGGTTCCAGTTCCAGTTTCTAACCCACACGCATGCATGCCAGGAAAAGGTTCCAGTTTCTAAAAAGATCTACCACACATTTTCAAAACAGGCAGAGATCAGTTTAATTTTCAAGCTTCTAATAGGAGATTTTTAAAAAAAAAAGTAGTTAGGGAGTTCCAAGTGTTAATATCCACAGCACTACCACTATAAACAAAGATCAGCAGAAAAAACGTGTTACCTTGTACCATTCTCTAGCACAGTTCTGGTGAGGAAGCCCATCCACATACCATCTCTCCTCCCAAGAATCCACTCAAAGATTCCTGAAAGAAGTCACCAGTTACAATTTTTCTTCCTAGACACACAAAACCTTATTATTTCTTCCTGATTTTTATAGTTTCTACATACCTGGTATAATTCCTAGCCTCAGTTTCTGTTCCCCCCTCTCCCCACCGGGTCTTGTGCATCTGACACTGACTTCAGCCTTTTTTTTTTGGGGGGGGGGGGAGAGAAGTCATCAGGTGCCCCTAAATTTTGAAAACTTTGCTATATATTCAAGAAACAAGTCTCAGTTACTCACCAATGTAACCACCGTCAAGACTGAAGCGCTCATTCATTGTAAGAGTGAAAATTCCCTGGGAAATAGTAAACAAAATAAGTTAACTTTCATAATGAAGTGAAAGATACTTTAACTAGTTACTGACACTGCAATGAGTAACACTGTACTTTAAGGTGGACATATAGCTTGATTCTATAATCTGTTCTTCGTGTGAATATTCCCAGAAGACACCAATGGAACTACTCCATTGAGAAAGGGATTGCAAAATTAGACACACGTGCAGCAGAACCTTACTAATCTAGATGTGGGTAAGACAAGGCTGAACTGGAGATGGATCCTGGGGTTTGTAGTCTACTGTAGATTTTGCTGTTGTGTTAATCCAATGCTGGGGGTCATTCTCCCATCAGACCACTACAGGAGCATCACATCAGTTGCCCGCCAATAACGTACCCGACCTCCCTTTAGCCACCTGATTAGTCTGCCAGAATGACAACACCAGACCTTAGGAAAGTTCCAGGCTTGAAGACTTGCCCCATGGCGTGGTCACTGGTACCACACTTAATTATAGTCACACATTAAACTTCCAAGGTATGCATTAGCCTCCACGTTAAAGCCTCAATTTCCCCAACCCCTCCTGTGTACTCAGCTCCTCCAGTGGGATGGGAAGGGAACTCAACTGCGAAGGCCTAGACTCCTGAAGGTGGAGCTCACACTATATTGCTGGAGCTCATTTTACCATGCTGGTGGCTAAAATGGAGGAGGAGAAGAGTAGGACAGAGCATGTGGAGAAGATTTGAGGTGATGGTAAAATACAGGGAAAAAGAGGAGGTAGAGAAGAAAACCACCAGCTTGAGAGGCAAGGTGTATGTTTATAGTCAGTGTTTAAAATCTAGATAAATCCCAGATCTCAGCTGCCTGCAAATCAAGACAAGTCAATTTAAAATACATGCCTACATTTGCAGGAAGAGAGATTAACACAACACTAAGAACACTGACCAAGTTCACTGCTTCTCCTCTTTTTGGGAATCACAAGTGATCTCATTTTTTGCTTGTTCACAAAGCTGCTCATCTAATTTTTCTTTTTTTTAAAGCCAAATCTGTGTTGGATACAAGACTGCACGATTCTGAATTTTGAGAGAGTGAAATTTTCCTTTAGCTACACAACCTAGCTTCAAAGTTCAAGTATTTTATGTGGGCAATTTCCTTTTATAATGAAACTCTGCAAATCAATGGCATTTTCCAACAAGTCTCCTTTCTTCTTCTTCCATTCTTTGGAAGCGTACATTTCCATCTCAACTATGAGTAAACTTGGAGGCTACTAACTTGTGTAAAGGGCTCATAGTTACAAAAGATGAAGGACAGTCTCTGAAGGTGACTAATGAACAAGTTTCAAACCTGTTTCTAACTGATCCCTGGAAGGAAGGTGAATTGTGCTCTTAAAAAAAGGAAAATCTGCGCCAGAAAGTTTTGTAGCATTGCAAACAAAGAATACTTACTGGTTTGATTCCAGACACCATGCCCACATATCCTGCAAAGTTTGTAGACTTAAATACTGTTTTGTTGTTTCTCTGGAAGTCCAGAGTCACCACTAAGGGCTTCAATTCCTGAGTTATAATCCAGGAACTATTTTTTATGTCCCACCTACAGGAGGAAAGTGTGCATTAAGAAAAAACTCTAACCCATGTTATTACACAGACTGCAACATTTAACTATGCATTAATGTACACATGCACCCAATGCAATAGTGTTCCTAATTCAACATTTAGCATTACTTTTAATTCCTTACTTCTAGCTAATCTATGCATGAAGAAAGCATAAAGCGAATTTATAAAATGCAATTTATGGGTGAATATATGGTTTTAAAGACCCAATACTGGCCCATACTCAATTGTTCAGTGCCAAATTGGACCTCTACACAATACTTACCCAGACACCTTAACCCTATTAGTAAGAGGTCTTGAAATAATCTCAACTGTCATAACAACTGTACCAGTTTTGGCAGAGATATTACCTGGAATTCCAGGAGCTACTGAGACTTTTAAAGCACGCCAAAGATGTATACCTCTTGGACAAAGGGTGATCAAATCTCATTGGGGAGACCACCATCTTTAGTTTAAAGTCTCAGCCATGCCCCTATCTTATACAGGCATTGAGAAAGCAAAGACGCAATACTATCAGGATTCATTAAAGAGACATAGGGGTTCTCTTTTTGAGAGCCAAAAGAACCAGAGTTGAAGTTCTTTATGGGGAGGTTATTGATATTGATCAGGGGGAATTTGAAAGATGCTGAGGAGCACTGATCAATGAAGCTCACACAAAACAGCAGAAGTTCTAGTAAAAATAAGGAGAAGACAGTGGTTAATTTGTGGAGATATTAGAAAAACCTAGATAAAATTGACATTTCAGAAATGTAATGGGAGAATAAATTAATGGAATTCTGAAATTCTTGGCTATTAAGACAGTTGGCAGGAAAACTACTGCCAAACAACGGAGCTCAGACTATTCAAACAAAGTGAGTGGAAGGGAACATGATATAGAACAGGGTGGGCAAACTACAGCCCGCGGGACTGTCCTGCCCGGCCCCCGAACTCCTGGCCTGGGAGGCTGTCCCTCCTCCCCCACAGCCTCAGCTTGCCCCGCTCTGGGTGGCGGGGCTGTGAGCTCCTGGGGCAGCGCAGCGCAGCTGCAGAGCCCGGCCTGACCTGGTACTCTGTGCTGTGTGGTGGCAGCATGGCCTGGCTCCAACTGGATGGCGTGGCTGTAGCGCCACCAGCCACCGGTGCTCCAGGCAGCACGGTAAGGGGGCAGGAAGTGGGGGGGGGGGAGAGTTGGACAAAGGGCAGGTGAGTTCCGGGGTGGTGGTCAGGGGTGTGGACGGTGGTTGGGGGAAGGGGGGGGAGGGAGGGAACAGGGGCTTGAATGGGGGCAGGGGTCCCCGGGGGCAGTCAGGAAGGAGGGGGGGGTTGGATGGGGAGGCAGGGGCAGTCAGGGGCAGGGGTTCCGGGGGCAGTCAGGGGACAGGGAGCGGGGTGTGTGGATGGGGCAGGGGTCCCAGAGGGACAGTCAGGGAACAGGGAGGGTTGGACAGGGCAAGAGTCCCCAGGGAGGGGGGGCAGATAGGAGGTGGGGGCTGGGCCACGACCCCCTCCCCTAACTGGCCCTCCATACAAATTTACGAAACCTGATGCAGCCCTCAGGCCAAAAAGTTTGCCCGCCCCGATATAGAATCTATATGGATACAAACACCAGATCATTAGAAGATATATAATATTGAGTAGACTACCAGCTTCTGGACAGAACAGAGATTGTGAATGCTGAGAGAGGTCAAGAAAACAATGACTTGTATGGGAATATCGGTTACCCAAATATAAACTGAATTGTTTAGAGAGACATTTCTCAGAATATTACAGTTGAATCTTTAGTCCATCTGTCTATAAGCAGCAAGGTGGACAGTAGGCCTACTAGGGACATATAACTTCATGAATTATAGTTATTTAAGACTAAAAACTGAAAACAACCTGAAAGTACAGTGATAGCCAGGTTAAATGTATACACATTTAAAAAACAAAGCACACTAAGCAGCACCACAGATATTTTCCCACTCTTAAAACTCTTACCCATGTTCTATACTCAGTTTACTTTTCACTATTTATGTTTTACATTCTCTGAGTTAAGAAAAACACAAACTGGTCAGTTTTGTTTACTGGACTCATGCACTAGCATGTGGCAATATTTGGGATGCAAACTCTCCAAGAGAATTTAAAAGAAGATTCCATGGAAACATTTCTACTGATCTTAGGAGATGTAAAAGCTAAAGTCTGTTTGACCCAAGCTATCCTTTTAAGGAAACTAAATTCCAGAGTTCACACTGATGGTGCTGTACCATGTGTGTGTGTATACATACATAGGACCATAAAACAAGCATCAGGAATAATCCAGATGGCATGGTACAAGTGCTTCTTCAGTTCACATGATGCTACTAGAAGAATTAGATATTGACCAAAGAAGAAAAAAAAGCTTGGTGACCCCAGAGATCCACTACTTTTTTTTAATATTTCCTTTGTGTTTTGCACCACAGCAGACTCTGTGCCAGAGTGAGTTTCATCTGCTGGGACAGAGCAGAGCAGACGTGTTTCCAGCAACTATTCATGCCCATTCCCGGGGTGGGGGGGGTGGGGGGGGGGGGAAGAAGTCACTTGTACCATCTATGAGGTTCTTCCATGCTAGCAGGACAAGATGATTTTTTTAAAAATGGAATGACAGCCATTTCTGCTAAGTATGGAATAAGGGTCATTTTACTGCTTGAGGTTAGGAGAGCTGTACTCTTAGCCTGTACTAGTCTTTTTCATTATACCAGAAATATACAGTGAAAAGTTAGTTACAGTAACTAGTTGCAACAGTCAGACAATGTGTAAATGTTAAATTAATAGCTTGTACTGAAAAACAGCAAACAGAGTAACATTCAAGCCTAAGTTGCTTTTAGGACTCAGAAATCATAGAATGATTCCAAATAAAGGACAGACAGATACAAGTACTTACCCAAGAAATAGTCCAAAATCTAAATTTCTAGCATGGTACAGCTTTCCTGGATTTAGAAGAGAAATTATTTTAATATATTTTTTAAACAGACATGTCTAGGGGGTTAAGGCTCTGTCGGACTAAAGAAAAACAGGCAAGCTGAACTCATAGCAGATATAAGATTTTATAAAATTGGATGCTGTTGTGCTGGGTGTTGCTATACCAATATGGATGCTAAGGAAGACCATTCTATATTAAGAATGATTGGGGAGACCAAATAAGCTACTTTTGCCAAAAAGATATTTGGAACAAGCCTGCTTTAAAGCTTTTCCTTTCTAAAATTTAATGTTTTCTAACCTTAGCTTTTTTTAATCTGATGAAATGTCACTTGTCTCATTGTTTTCCATATCAAAATGGACTCCGATCCCCAACATTATTTGGGCATTAAAATACAATTATCCCAGTTTTCCCATTAATTTTTTTTTAAAATAAAATGGAATGTTATCAAATTAACATGATAGAACACCTGAGTGAATACATAATCTGGTAACTTTAAAAATGCTGCGTCTTCCTGGAGACTTGGAAAGGCATTTCAACTACCCTAGTAAATCTGAAACATAGGGAAAGTTATAGTAGTTTACAGATTGGGCTAGTGTTTCAGAGTCCATGGAATGAGGAATACAAAGCAGTTCGTTTACTGCTTCAATCCACAGCTATTTGAGGGTTTTGTTTTAAATGGAGTAAATGGTCTACTCTGTTTGTAAAGATGTTTTATTCACTGTAAAAACTCTGAATGTTTATGGGAAGAGTGACCATGCAATATCAGAACTCATTTATAGGAAGGGAAAAAGCAGCAAATGAAATCCTCATGCCATTTGTTCACTCTTACCCTCAAAGCTATCACCCATTTGGCTGAGAAATGGAAGACTCCCCTTCCTAAACTGCACAGGCACTAATATGAGTTGTCGCAAAAGGAAAGAATGGACCAAGAAAACAAAACCTGAAACCCAGTCCTCTCACATAGCAACTGAGAACACTGTGACCATGGAGTGATTTTTTTTTTTTTTTTTTATTCAGTAGGTATGAATCAGCCACTTAAAACTATTTGGTTTAGAGTTATATAAATGCTGCCCATGACCACAGTATCTGAGCACCTTCCACATAAAGTACCTAACTTGTACATAGTGCTCTTCATCTATAGATCACAAGGTGCTTTATAGAGTTCAATATCATCATCATCTCTACTTTCCAGAAGGGGAAACGGACGCAGGGAGCACTGACCTTGAGCAAATCACTTCATCCAGCTGGACAGCAACAGAGCAAGGAACAGAAGCCAGCAATAGCAAAGTTCATAGTGGACTATTATCAAAGCTCAACCAAAAAGTATTTACACAGGACAAAAGCCATTGCTCCCATAAGATTCACAATAAAAGTGGTTAGGAACAGACTTTACCTGATTTGTCT
The DNA here is from genome assembly GCF_028017835.1 of Emys orbicularis. Lineage (NCBI taxonomy): Eukaryota > Metazoa > Chordata > Testudines > Emydidae > Emys > Emys orbicularis. Next base: position 87,650,680 of record NC_088687.1, on the reverse strand, counting down.
TCTGCTACTATTGAAGTACATACTGTAAAGATTTCATAGAAGATATTAAACAGAACAATTTCTCCTAGAAGAAAAAAAAAAAGGAGGAGCATTCAATCAAAGTGCCAGACTGTCAATAAAAAAAGAGTAGCTATTAGAAAAGACGTCTATTGGAGAAAGGAGAATCCTACAGCACTACCTCTCCCCAAAATTTCAATTTGACTTTCTTGGGGTTTGAGTCAATGGCCAGTTCACTTAAAGGCAAGAGCCTCACGAGGTATAAGGAGCTTCAGTATCTTAAGAACTAAACTAACATGGGGGCTAGATTCTCTTGCACCTATGTGCCCACCCAAATCTGACACTGAAGATACAGCTTTCCTTGTTCAGCAACTTGCATCACACAAAATCTTCAACATAGCACTGCTCATGCTGCTTGCATACTGCCAGGATTGTTGGGGGGAAAAGCACAGATCAGTGGTTCTCCTGATCTGCCTGAGAAAATGGAGTACCCAGAGATCCATTGTGGGTGTCTGCACACACCTTACATCAGCATGTAGAGTACATACGCTGCATGCCCCCCAGCATGGGTATAAACAGCAGTGTAGATGGTGAGGCATTGCTTAGGCAATTAAAGTCACACCTGAACCCTGTGGGTATGGTAACCTACATGGCTCTCTACATGTCTAAGCAGCACCTCCCCCGTCTACAAGGCTATTTTTTAGCAGTGTGGCTCTGGCAGTGGGATGCCTTTCATTTGCACATGTAGCTACACATTGCAGTGTGGATGCGGCCTGCTTTTCACTATGGCATGTAGCTATACATAGCTTTTCTGGGAAGAAAAGTCCCACAAGCAATCCTACCCTGCTCCTTTTGGCATGTTGGGAGTGGGTGTAAGGAAAGGCAAAGAACTCTCACCAAAGGAATGCTACAACTTCTAGCAGTCCTAGGTTGAGAGCTTCCATATCTCCCAGCAGAAGATCTGCTCCACAAGGCCATCAGGGAGAGGGCATGGCTGGACAGAAGGGTTACAAGTCACAATCTTTCAAGTGTCATTTGCGGTCATCATGTTCCTACAGATAATGTTTTAATTTAAAGCATCACAAAGTGCTTCACTAAATTACCAATTATATATTGAATAATTAGGGAGTGGGGGCTAATGTGATAGATAAATGCACTGCAATTTTAAAGAAGGGGGGCACAAAAAACCCCCCCAAAACCCCCAAAAAACCCAAAACAGTGATTCAGACATTATAGAACTGAAATGTTGAAATTATTACCCAAAGGAATGCCCGAAGCATTTGCAATCCCTTTGAGCTCTTCACTGAAAGGGTAGGGAAGGGTGGAAATCAGTCGAACCTGGGGGACAAAAAAAAAAAGACTTGTTTAAATTGTAACTGAAGATGAATAATATCTTGGTCTCTAAACAGAGGCGCTCTCCTCCTTATAGTCACAACTTTCTAGACGGACATTGTAAAACTGGACATTGAATATCTCTGCAAATATTTGAGGGGTTTGTGGAAGAAATTGAAAGGCAAGGAAGCACCTTAAGAATAAAAATTAAGTTTATTAAAATTTCTAAACTCAAACAAACGAGATGGGCACAATGTCCAGTTAATTTGAGACCACAGACAGTAATGGGGAGATAAGTATAGTCTTGTCACCATTAAGACCAAGACAAGTCCCAGGCACTATTCACAGTAATGCTGATTAGGGGAATCCCTACCTACACCACCCATTCTCCACCACAGAGGCAAATTGGAATGGGAGGAAGTAGGATGGGGTGTAGCCACAGTGCCTTCTAATCCAGTGACATGAGACTGTTGTAAATTGTGTAGGTACAGATCTGGCCTCCTGTGGCCTTCAGGATGAGGCAAGCAGAGTTGTCTAATGTTATGTCTACACTACAACTAGCAGTGTGCTTCCCAGTCCAGAAAGACTGGCACACTAGCTCTGCTTAAGCTAACATGGCAAAGATAGCAATGTGGGCACTGCAGCCCGGGCTATGGCATGAATTAGCTGACCAAGTACAAGCCTGTCTGACCCCCCCTGGGTGGCTAGCCCATGCTGCAACATCCACACTGCTATTTTTAGCACATTAGCTTGAGCACAGCTAGCATATGTGGCCATGTCATCTTGCTCCCTGCTCAGGTCCTGTACCAAGCCTGGATCAACCAGGCTTGAAGGTTTGACTCAAAGAATCTAACTTCTAAAAGCAAGACATAAAAGGCATTTCTGAATCACTAGGACTGTTTCATGTGGGTCTCCTTATCTTAAGAGTTTAAAAAAATAATCATTTCAGTCAGTCTAGCAGCTGAGAAGGTCTAAAAATGTACAGAGGATAAAAAGGAAATTGCAGTGTACACAGACATGTCTCTTACAATATAGTTCAGCCGATTTATCAACCATCACCACAGCCGCAATTTCTCTTGCTATTGTCCCTTTTACCCTTTGCAAAAGTGCACATAGTAAAATAGTACTTTTAACTCCAGATATTACTGCTGCTGCTCAAAACTTTACTGTTTCAATTCAGTTTTGCCACACTTGTGAATTACTCACAAATACTTCATATATCTGCTAGTAGTTAAAGGGGGAGGGGCCACAGTTTTGCTGTTAGTCCAAAACAATGGACTCTGATCAAGACCGTTTGGTAAATTCACTAGTGCTGTTGTGGTCAGACACTTATGCCACATTCAATGAACTAAAGGAACTGACTAAGAAGGAGTACAGCACAGCAGAAAAAACAGCATTGCAATATGTTTGTTTTGTTAACGAGACCAAGTCATTGTCAATCGCGTATGAATTTTCCTACTGGATAGAAAGACTAAGTTCAAACTTTCTTGAAATCATAAGAATTCCCCCCAAACAGAACACTTGTGATAATTTTTTCCTCAGTTTAGCATTTGGCTTCAGATAGAATTTAACTCAAGAAAATAAGTTTTCTAAACTAAGAGTAAGTAAGTAAGTATCTATCATATCTGAAGTCTCAGTCTCTGGAGAAGTAATAGACTTAATCTACAGCCAGGGAAAAACTTTCTAACCATAAGGGTAGTTAATCTCTGGAATAGGCTTCCAAGGGAGGTTATGGAATCCCCATCACTGGAGGTTTTTAACAGGTTGGACAAACCTGTCAGGGATGGTCTAGGTGTATTTGATCCTGTTTCTATGCAGTGGGCTGGACCTGATGACCTCTCAAGGTCCCTTCCTGCCCTACACTTCGATAGATTCTAGGACTGCATTCTGGGGGCTAGGGCACACAATTTGATGTGTTTACAAAAAAACAAAACAAAACACACACACACACACACACACACACGACACTGAAGATACTTACCAACTTAGTATCCACTATTTCAACAGCTTTGCCACTAGGGACGAATGCATTTGCTATATTTTTAATACTCTGAATTACAGTCTTCAACTAGAAAGGCAAAAATTAAGTTAGAGTTCAAGATTGTGGTAACTTTTGCATTTTAATATAGGAAATGATAAAAGCAAAAATGATAATCTGATGCTAGTGATGAGAGACAAACATTGCCAATTTCTGCAACCATTTAAGAGCCCAATTCTGGAACCCTTGCTCACTATCTTATTCACACAAAACAATAAGGGCCCTATTCTAAGAAACTTCTCAAGTACATACACTAGAAAAGCTTCAAATTTGCTCCACTTGAGCATACATAACAAATGCAGTCCTGTTGTAAATGGTGAAACTCCACTGATTTGGTTTACATGGTTCAAGAGGGATTACATGGTCTAAAATATCGGTAAAAATATAGACCAATGTTTTCAAGTCTAGCTAAAAACAGGTTCCTAAAACCTATATTTGGGCAAAAGCAGAACTAGCTTAGTTTTAAGAGGTGATGAACAACCCCAGCCGACATTGGGCATCCACTTCTCGCATTGACTTCAACACATCTGGGGGGAAAAGCTACTTCTAATAAGAGGCCTAAATATGAATTTTAAACCTAACTTTAGAGACAGGCAGTTTTGAAAATCTGAAACAGTTCCTTCTCTCTTTAGGTTCAAACCAAAACACACTTGAATAGTGTTCAAGAGCTATTCCTACCCAATGGCTTATTAGATAGCTTGAATGAACCAAATTTAGTGACCTCTTTCCACACCACAAAAAGCTCCACCACAGTCAGTGCCCTAATTTACAGTGTTAGGAGGGCCAAAAACAGTATGGTGATGAGGAATGGACTATCCATTCAGCACCAGAGTCAGTTTCTCCAAATTAGGAAGGAGGCATACTGACTGGATCGTGTGGGAAAGTTAAGACTACTGCTGCCGTATCCTGTGTTTGCGGATAGAATACTTCAGCCCCGAGAAGGCTGTCTGGCACAATTCCCTCATAATAAATGTGTTTAGATTTAAGGAGAAAACGTTGATAAGAAAAGAAGTCCACCTCAGGAAACACCACTCTTCAAAGTGTTCTAATTACTAGTTAACTTACCTTCTATTATGTCAGATCCAGTTTGAGAATAAACATTTTGTAGGAAGAAAGTGTTTACTTAAGCCACCATTCCCCCCCCCTCCAGTCAAGACCTTAAGTCAGACTAGTTTAAGTACAGAAAACTGGAATTTGAAATATTAGTCATTAAATATTTCAAAGGTAAATTCTTCCCACTCACTCTTTCCTGTGAGTCTCCATGAAAAAAAGTTATTAAAGCTAAACTTAAGAGCAAAAGCTTTATTTCATACCTCTATTTTTTTGTCACTCAGCAACTTATCCCATCTTCTGCTGGGAGGTAAATCAAGATTTATGATGTATGTTGGAACCGTCCCTTTGAATCTGAAAAACAAATACCAAAGTTCATATTTATACAAGTTTATAAAACTGTGCTATACCAAGTACAAGGCCAAAACTATGAAAGATGTTTTTGTTTGATTCTGTTATGTGAGCAAGCCAGAAGCTTAAACTGCCTTTCCCCCCCCCCCAATTCACTGTTTTCCTGTAATGTGGTAGAAAGTGTACCAGTAATTTGAGTTACTCACGTTGGTCCTGCAGGAGGATATGTTTTACTTCTGCAGTCTTCTCCAAACTGTAAAGAGAGAAACAGTACTGTTTAAGAATGTAAAGGTTTTTTTTTTTTTTTTTTAAACCAACTTCTTGGTTACCTTTTTTTGTTTGTTTGTTTTTAATATGCTATGTAGTCTTAGGTTTTTGGTCCTTTTAAATGAAGCATGTCCAGCTCCCCTGTGCCAGTACAGGTGCTTCCAGTTTGACCAATTAGGGGGACCAGGCAGCACATGCAGCTATGAAGGATCAGGGAGAAACACATAGGGAAGGCAGTCTCTGGGGAAAAGCTGCAAAGGTGTTCACTGGCTGACCTCCCCAAGCTGGAGAGGGAGTTACCTACTGACTTCCAAGATGGAGAGCTGAAACCAAGGACCAGAGAAGACTGAAGGCAAGGGTGCAACAGAGGGGTTTACCCAATGAGATCTACATGCTGGAGAGCTGGAAGAAGTTAACAGGAGAGGGGTGAGGTATGTTCCCCTGACATGGATGAACGAGAGGGGTTCCTGCTGGGAATAGTGAGGTTGTACTCCAGGTAGAAGGGTTGGGTGGCTGTCCTGGCAGAAGGCCAGGAGAGGACCAAAGAGGCGCTGGGAGCGTGGTATGTGTTATGTCAATGGATTAGATGCACTGGTGGTGATAGATGGACGATGCTTTGGGACTTTTGTTCTGGATTATTTGCATGATGTTTTTGTAATAAATGGGCCCCAAGAAGGGGTGTTGAAACAAGAGAGCCTGCTGTACAGTCCTTAAAGGGCCTGACAGAGGAAGTGGGACAGTAACCCTGGCCTTAAGATGCTCAGACACAAGCAGGTGCTTGGGGATCATTCATACTTTTATCATAAAGAATAATCTAACCAGTTGGTTAGCTAAGCAATCACAACAGTCTAGGAAAAAATCCCATATTTTGGTAGTCCAAGATGAACAAGTGAATTTAAGATTATTTATTGTTTAGTGGACAAGCTAATGGCTTGCACTTAATCATATATATTAACTGATTACTCCTATTGTGATCAGAGGGGCCAGTGATAGCACTTAGCATTTACAAAGCATTCTGTTAAGAGGTCAGAATAATTCAGAAGCATTAAGTAAATCACCACACATGTGCAAGATAGGCATGTTTGATATTATCCTTGTCTTACAGATGGGTGGCAAAGGCACATACAAATTTAGCAAACCACTTAAATCATGAGAGCTTGCTATACGGTACAGACATTACCTACTGCTGACATGTGCAGCTAAACTGGTGCTGAATATGGCTTAAATAAAATGTAGCCAAGGGGAAATAACATTTGGCACCATTTAATTTTACATTCAGCACCAATATAGAAACTGATTAACTGCCAGCATAATCCCAAGCATAACAGCTGCGCACCCAATGTGAGCAATGAGTACTTTTTGTAGTATAGCGAAGTCTCAGAGTCAGCATCAGGGTCAGAACCTAAGTCTCCCTGCTCCCAATCCTGTGCTGCACCAGCTATTCCACTCTGGCAACTCACCTCATTTGACTTGTAAGTGTAGCCAGCTAACAGAAGTAATGGAAAAAATTACCAGCCTGCTTTTGAGTTTTGTTCACCCAAGCACACCCCCACATTGCCCTACAGAACAAGTGCACCCCAAAGTGTTTTATGGGCACAAATGCCATTTACAAGTAAACAGGCAGACTGTCAATTATTTGCAGTTTGTTTGGTTGCACCAGTAAGAAAGTTTAAGTTTGTCCTTGACAAATGGGCATACAACTCATTCAGACTAAACAACTGCCAGCCAATATATCCATGTTCAACAATCTGGATGGAGACAAGTTGTCCTTGGGCAACTCATCTTAAGTTTCCTAGATTCATAAATTCAAATAGCCTGTCACACTGTGCAAGGTACCTTCTATCTTACAAGTTATTCCATGGTATCAATCAGAGGAAGACAGGACATTTAAAAATGTTAAAGTTAATTAATACTTGTGCAATATAATTGGTGTGGATTTTTGATCTGTAACAAATTAATCTAGCAAAGAGATTTTATACCTATCATAGAGGTTACCCTTTGGCAGGCAGCTGCTTCTTATTTACCCTGTTGTCCTAGTCACTATATAGTCACAGCTAAGAACAGCAATCAGCAGAGCACTGAGTAATGTAATACATTTGTATTCTCTCTGTTTGGGGTGATTGGGAAGAAACTTTATGAGGGGAATCACAGCTCATGTTAGATGTGACTATAGGAAGTATGCAGGTTCATGGGCATGAACACAGTGTTGTGCAGTTGTTCTATCCTCTTCCTAATTAAGAGGAAGGTAAAACAAATTTCAAACTTACAGAGGCTAACTACCAAATTAAGGAATCTAAAATAAGGAAGCTAGCTGGAGACATCAGGTGACAGAGAAGGCTATAAAGAGTCTGAATTCTGAACAGCCAAACTATATCTTGTGAAACTAACATTTTGCAATATACTAAAAAAGGAAACATTCCATCACATGCATCTCTGTTTAACAGATAGAGCAAAATCAGAACTAGGTCAGGCAATTAGTACAGTGCCACTTCCAAAATAGATATCTGGCTGAAAAACACTGCTAAGCAGACAAATATTCAAGTATCTCAAAATGATCCATGGTTTTGTTGCCAGCATGGTTTAAAAACTCATTATAAAAGAAAACTAGGTAAACATTGTAAGTTTGCAGACTTCCAGGCAATGCACCCAACTGCTTCTTAGTGATCTACTGTTAAGGCAAAATGACAAATTTCAGTTTGGAAATTTGGCTTCTTGGGGATTTTTTTTTTTTTAAAGTGATAACTAGATACTCCAGAATCCTTTTGTTGATAAGAAGCTCAATATGGTAACCTAGGCCATGTCTATACTAATTGAGGAAACATTATTGCCTCTAGCAAATTGAACATAATAGGACATTAGCTTGAAATCCAACTTAAAAAAAAAAAAGTTTGGTGTTTCAGGTCCCACATATGCTGCTATCCCAAGCTAATTTTGGCTGTTCCATAATCACTCTTAAAAGGCTTCCCCTTTCTCTAGTTGTGTAAAATAACCCACATAATCAAAGGGAGTGTGGGGTGGGTGGGGATGTGAAACTGTCCTTTGAGGATACTCAAAGGAAATAAACTTAAAAAAACCCAGAAGTGACTTTTCTCTAGTCTTTCAGTTATAGTCATTGTGTGTATTATGTAACAGTTAATGTTTAAAAAAAACCAAAACAAAACACACTTAAAACAAGTGTGGTGTTTTGTTTGGAAAGTTAAGTTCAAGAAAACAGACAAGTTTCTAGATGGAGAGTTACAAAGATAGCCTTCCATTCCTGAACCAACATACACTGCTGTTCCCAAATCTTCAGACAGTTCCAGAGCATCTACTATTCACAGCTTTCCTAAGCAAAAGCATGAAATTGACAAGACTGATTAGTTTCATTGCTGCTGTTCAGAAGCTCCTCTGGAGCAGCAGTGAAATTGATGCACATTTCCCAGCAACAGAATGAAATTAGGAGCAGGTCTGGAGCGATTAGTGTGGTAAGGGAGAGCCCTTCCTTCACAACTACCATGAAGCTGGAGGAAGGATAGAGGAGATACACCCTCTCCTCTTAACAGTCAGGCTGCTCTTAGTAGACAGAAAGATCTTCTCTTCCCTTTCAGAAGCCATGAAAGTGGGCTTCAGGTATGCCAGACACTTAATCAGAGGCTGCTACAAAAAGTGGAGCCTGGAAGCAGGGGCCTGAAGCAGCATCTTGGTAAAAATTCCTATACTTTCCTCTTTCTCAATAGCAAGGGAGTTTTGGTTGGAGATAGGATAGCTTCTTGCTTGGACATTGGCCCAAACAGGCTGCATCTTTCTTACCAACCTTTTGCTACCAGGTTTTGTTTTGACTGTTAGATGTTGGGTAAAGTTTTTCCAAATCTCATGTGTACATGAATGTATGTGAGAGGGTGAGAAACATGATCGATTGTGGGGGTGAAATGGAAGGAAAAAAATATAATGGAGAAAGATAATACAATGCAGGGAAAAAGGTAAGATGAAAGACATTGAAGACAACATAGAAAAGATATGCCATGATCAAAGTGAGTGAAGCCAAGTTACAAAGAAAGGGAGTCCAAAAAAGTCAGCCATCCATTTACTCTGAGTTTATTAAATAGAAAGCTGACAGTTACATTTAAAATACAGAACATAGCCGTTTTAGTTCTTGTAAACTGCAGGAGCCATGGTGCCACAAATTTGTCAGTGTAGAGAGTAGCATTAGTGCCCAGATTAGTAACGGTTGGGTAAACTTTACAAGCCCAGCCTATTTACATTTATAAAGTTCATCTGGACATTTAAATTGTCCATTCTAAGCATTCCAAGCAACAGCATTTTCATCATTGCCTTGGAAGAATATTCTGTACTCTAGAATTTCTGGAAATTTTCCTCACTACTCAGTCTAAGATTTCCCTTACCTAACCTTATTATTTCTAGTAATCTCCCTTTGCACTACTATAACGTTGAATAGTATTTTATAGATTAAAGATATCAAATTAAAAGCTATCGGACTAACTGATATTCAGCATCCTTTTTGTAACTAAAGACAGCTTAGAATTCTATGTTCCATAAAACAACAGTTTCTTTACCTCTCCCATTACAGGGCAGTATTCTGCCATGCTGTAATAATCCTACTGATGTTTTTCATCCTTCAGAATAGTAACAAGTAATACAAAACTTAACAGCACTGCAGAACCAATGTAGATATGACAAGTGAGCCCAATTTTCTTTTGCTTTCAGTTCTATCTAAGCTGAAATTGCAAGACCAAGTTTTGCCCTCAGTTACATGTGTACAACCCACTGAAGGCATTCAGTTACAACCTGTGCAATTCTCAATACAATTTGCCTCCCTTCAATTACCTTTGCAATACTTTCATTATAAACTTATTACAATGATTTGTTGTACTGGTGAAGGCCACATTTCATATTTTAAAAAGATATGATCAGTTGCATCAAAAAGTCATGTATAAATTAGAGTTTGGAGTATGTGAGCTCATTCACATGCAATGTTCTAACAGCATGCTTGATACAGAATACTTAGCGGAAAACAATCAAAATGATGAACTCTGCTTACACAGCATGTCTTCAATACATTTTATGTCCTGACACAAAAGTAAGTGTGTCACTTCAGTGTTTTGAAAAAGGATACTGTAATAGAATTAAGGTTCACTTATGAAACAAGACAACTGTTACCTACACCACAGAAAGTCATAAAAGGAAGCAATTGTTCAGTTGTACATTGCTGTGGACTAGGGAGAAGATAAATTCAAAGTGGACTCTTCTAAAACTAAGAACTTGCCCTAACTATATTGGCAGAGATTTTCAAGGTATCCTATTAAAGTCAATGGGACTTCTCCTGAATTCCTTATTCTCAGTAGTAGAGATTTTCAGGAATCCTTAGGATTGTTTATTGTTTGATATATTTTTCCTTCTAAAATACAGTACAAATTATTTATGCTACTAAACAATTGTTTAAAAATTGGAAACCATTTTATATAAATTATCTAGTTAAAATAAAATCAATTTGGTATTTACTCCCTCTAAAAATAAAAATTTGTAACCATACTTAATGGTTTAAAAGTAAATGATCTTAAATTCTCTATTTATATAACACTACAAATAAACACAGCATGCAGTCCTCTTGAGATTCTTTCCCCCCTTCACATTTTAAAAACAGTATTGGTATGTTTGTGTGTAGTACTGCAGTATTTCACCAAGAAGCCTTTGCCAACTTAATCTTTCATACAAGAAAACAGTCAGAAGTGTATATTAAGTAAATAAAAGATGCAAAATAATCATTGCAAGCACAAGGAAAACAACTTCCAGGACAATAGCTTATTAATCAAGTAATTTAAAATAGATAAATAAAGGGCCTTGCTCTCATATAGCCCATTACTGAAATTTGTTAAATTTAAAAACAGAATATTTTTAAAGTGGTTACATATGATCTAAAATTAACATATCCAGGACTTAAACATCGTGCACTGCACAGTTGAACAGTAGCTGCTGTGATTCATAAGGCATCCACTTGTTGCATCTTGTCTTTAATTAGGCCAAAGTCCTGCAAATACTTATTACACAGGTGCATTGCCTTACACATTAGTAGTCTTGAGTTCAGGCTACTCACATATGCAAAGTTAAGTTACTCACATACAAACACTTTCAAGAGGGGGCTTCAGGATCAAGTTCTTCAGGACAGGGGTTTAAGTTATTACTGTTTGCACAGCTCCTAGTACAATGAGATCCCAATGCTGAATGAGGTCTCTAGAAACTACTGTAATCCAAACATAGAACACTTATCTCAAAGTATCCCAAAGTGCTTCACAAGTGTATACACACAGCTCACTTCATTTACTACTGAAATGAAGTGACAGGTATGGAGAGGATTAGTTCAGAGGTATATGAAGGTTACAAAAGTTACAGGGCAGCTGCACAGGGCTACCACAAAAGCCAATTCGTGTAAATTTATCAGCTAGGAGTTTAACTAGCTTGGCTAGATTTCTGCTATTCTGACTATTGCCCAAACCTTCAAGTGTTCTCTTTTCCCACTGAAGAAAATCCAAGCTTCAATTCAGAAAAGTTCCCTGGGACACTAACCTGACTAGAGTTTTTAGGGAAAGTTGGGTCTTACAAATGTTCTCCCATAGGTCACAATAGTTTTTCTGTGTATTATCTTGTCTGTACTTTTCCTAACCCAGGGAAGGTGTTAACTGTATGTTTTGTTGTAGGAAGCAGACTAATAAATACTACTAGTTACTCCTAGAAGATCTCATTTGAACACTGGTTTTCTGCCTATACCTTCTACAGAGAATTATCAAGTTTTCCCAGTAAAGTTCTGCACATTTAAATCCTGCTGCTTAACCAACACAACTACTAGTTAACTGTTTCAGGGCATCACCAAACAGCATGAACAGCCCTAACCATCTCTTGCTTTACAGAATATAGCTGTACTTTACAACTAACCCACACAAAGAGTGGTTTGGGGCAAATAGTTAAGAGGAGAGGAACCTGTAACTTCAGCCGCACACAACAGAATGAAAAGCAGTTGATCTTACTGTAGATTGGACAGTACCACTTTCTGCACAGCAAAACACCAAGCATCTACATCATTAACAAGGGCTACAGTTTATGAGCTTGGCACCTAGATAAGTGGTTTAACTTTCAGAAGGGTTGAGCACCCCCAGCCTCCACTGAAGCCAAAGAGGATAGGATACAAGCCGTCAGGGACACTGCAGCTGTGCAATGCTAGGTGGTCAAGCTGCTTAACCGAGGTGCCTAGCTTCGGGAACCCCACTCTGAAAGTTTAGACCAATACCAATTACAAGAGCAAATAAAACCAGCTTGACTCCCAGGCTCCTAAACGTCCCACCTGCCTGCTACTAACCCAGGCGTGGCAGCCCACTGTCTCCTCTATCAGCCTGGGGCGGTGCCTTGAATAGCGAGGTGTGGCCCGTGCACACAACTACTACGGACAAGGCTCCGTGTCCGCCCCCGGGGACCCAGAGGCAGCATCAGGCGAGGGCCGCCCCTGCCTGAGAGGAGAACGCTGCAGGTGGCACAACCCCAGCGAGCGCCCGAGCCGGTGAGGGGCGAGCGCCCGAGCCGGTGAGGGCCGCGCTCCCTCCCGCAAGCAGGGGCAGCTGCAGTCCGCCCGCCGGCGATTTCCAGCAAGAGGGACCTGCCCGCCGGGGAAGGGGGAAGCCCCGCACCGACAGCTGCAACCCGCGGGGAAATGCCCCACGTAGCAGCCCCCCACGCGCCGCTCACCGGGTCCTCGGCCAGCACCGCGAGCGCCGCGGCGGCAGCGATCGCTAGCAGCGGCCAGCGCGAGATACTCATCCTGCTGCTAGGCCCCGCCGCACACAGACTGACTGAGCCGGCAGGCGCAGGAGCCAAGGCAAAAGCGGTGTCATGTGACACAGCCCTGAGCCCGCACCACCCACGCCCAGCGTGAGGCGCGCCACGTGACTCATCATCCCCAGGAAGGTACCGCTCACGTGGAGGGGGGACAGAGGGTGAGGAATGTTCCACTGGCACCCAGCGAGAAGCAAACAAGGGGCAGTGCAGGAGTCCGGGTGCGGGGCGCTGGGCTAGGCGGCTCTGCAGGGAGCAGCAGGCCTCAGCACACGCCAAAACCGGAATAAGGAAATTTGCTATTTTTGCACCCCCCCACGATTGGCCTGTGGAACGCACTGCCTCGGCGATGCAGAGCCGACATAGCAAAAAATGGAAGGGCAGGGCTAGTTATATGGACAGTGAAGTGAGAACACCCAGGCTTGCATTAGTTAAGATTAAAACTGTTTCAGGGCTATAAGCCTTCATGCAGCCACCTGGAATAAACCAGTCACTAACTTCCTGGGGTAAGGAATACGTTTCCCTCATGGGCAGATTATTCCATAATTGTCCACTACAGGATTTGTTGCCCTTTTACTCCTGGGGGAATTCTGCATCACAAAATTAAAAATTCTGTGCACAGTATTTTAAAGTTCTGCATATTTTATTTGTCAAAATAACACAATATAATCACGCTGGTTTCAATTATTTTGGTAATTTATTTAAAGTGAATACAATGGATAAAGAATGTTAGTGGGGAGCATTGGAGGAAATCCTCAAATCCCCTCTAATAGTAATTTAGCTAGTATTGAGCCTTTCGTCTAGTTGTTAGTCAACAAATATATGCAGCTATATGCTCAGTGTTACATCATAGACAACTGAAGAGCAAATAAGGGCTAGGGACTCAAACTCACAATTTATACTGGCTACTGACCATCTCCAGAAAGGTCAGTAGCAAACAGTTCATGGAGCACAATTTGATACGAATTTTTTTCAGTCCAAAAATGTAGACAGGTTCTAATCACTAAAGCGCCATAAGCATTTCTAAGGCCACACTATCTTTTACAATAAGGCTCCTTTACACCACTCTGGAAATGTAAAGGAGCTTTAAAATTTTTACACCTGTTTTATACTCCTGGGGGAATTCACTAAGAACAATGGGAACAATTCACTAAGCAGGCAGAGTCTGCTCCACACCTACCTCCTCAGAAACACCCCAAAGCCCTGCCCCTCCACGCCAAGCATGCCGCAATAGCCAGCAAGAGGGACATATGACTGCCCAGCCCTCCTGACCCGGCGGTGATTTATGTTTCTACCTGCTGCTCTGGGCGCCCAAACTGACCTGTCTGCACTGCCAGGGAGGGCACGTGACCACTCTTGCGGCTTCCCTTTGCATCCCCGTTAGAAATCATTTTTCTGCAGGGAAGCAAAGAAATCTGTGGAGGTCATGAATTTTGCGCATGTGCAGTGATGCAAAATTCCCCCAGGAGTACCCCTTCCTCAGAGGCATGTATTAGCTGCTGCCAGATGCAGAATACTGTACTAGACTGGATAGTTCACCATTCTGACCTAGTATGGCAAGTCCTATTTTGCAATCTATGTTATATAAAGAATTTTAGCTGTTTAAAGAAAGACTTGAGACATACAATCTCTAGCACATTGGGAATGAGGTTGGATATTGCAACATCTCAAAGCAATGATCATTAGTCAACATAATATTGAGTTTCTATTCTCAGAGTTCACTGCATGGAGCATGAAGAGACTATTTCAGAGGTGAATTGCTTGGAGTCCATCCACACTGAAAGAGATTTCTCAGTTTGTATTTCTGTGAGACTCTTACTTGTTCTCTACCTGGGTCTTGAAGACTGTATGCAGATAACTAAAAGTATCTGAGAGATTATAGTTGGTTCTGAACAGTTCAATACCTTATTATAATTATTGGCAAAATATCCTCCCAGATGAGAAACTTTTCCCAACTCTACCCAGCTGGGCATGAATTGTAGTTTAGTTTGGAAGCAACTAGTGATTTTGTTCCTTGCCGTAAGACTAAATTAAATTATTTTGTAGTGTTGGAAGGGAGGCGAGCTCTGAAGTGGTAGACAACAAGATTAGTTGGCTTTAGGAGTACACTACGCTCCCCTACACCAGTCCAGTCAGCAGTGCAGCGGAGGCTCGGGGCTAAGGCAGGCTCCCTGCCTGCCCTAGCTCCGTGCGGCTCCTGGAAGCAGCCGCCGGGCTCCACATGCTGCCACTGCCCCGAGTACCGGCTCCGCAGCTTCCATTGACCAGGAACCACGACCAATGGGAGCTGCAGGGGGCAGTGCCTGTGGGTACGAAAGCAGCACGTACCACGCAGAGCTGCCTGGCCGTTCATGTGCCTAGAGACCGCAGGTACTTGGCGGCCGCTTCGGAGAGCCGTGGTAAGTGCTGCCAGAACCCCGCACCCCAACCCTCTGGGCTAGCCTGGAGCCCCCTCCTGTACCCCAAACTCCTCATTCCCAGCCCCACCCCCAGCCGGAGCCCACACCCCTCCTGCACCCCAACCCTCGGGCCCAGCCCGGAGTCCCCTCTCACACCCCAAGCCCCTCATCCCCAGCCACACCTCCCCACACCCCAACCTCCTGGCCCAGCCTGGAGCCCTCCCCCTCCCCCGCACCGGAACCCCCTGCCCCAGCCCAGAGCCCCCTCCTGCACCCCAAACCCCTCATCCCTGGCCCTACCCCAGAGCCTGCACCCCCAGCCTAGAGCCCATACCCCCTCCCACACCCCAACCCCAACCCCCTACCCCAGCTTGGTTAAAGTGAGTGAGGGTGGAGAAGAGTGAGTGATGGAGGGAGGGGGGGATGGAGCAAGCAGGAGGCGGGGCCTCGGAGAAGGGGTGGGGTATGGGCGGGCCTCAGAGAGGGGGCAGGGCAGGGGTGTTTGGTTTTGTGTGATTAGAAAGTTGTCAACCCTACAGTGCCTGATACCAGCAGGGCTACTGCAGCCAAAAGGAAGAGCTATTGGTTTTCCAGTGAGAGACAACAGCCTTCTTACTGAGCTCCAACTCCACCAGCACTCAGCAACTCTCAATGTTGTTGTAGAGAGATAAAAAATAAGGACGTCCCTTGTAATAAGGGACTGTTGGCAACCATAAGGGGAGGCCTCTGGGGTGCCTCTGACAGTCACAGCACTGGGTTGGAGCTCAGTCTCTTCTTTGTGGAGCTAGGAGTTCTAGGTCAGTCTCAAGCCCTATGGCTGAGAGAGACAAAAGGACTGTTTCCCCTTCTGCTACAGGGAGCAACGCTAGGTCTGCTTCTCCTCCTGCTGCTGTAACCCAACTTCTTGCAGCCAGCTGTCTCCCACAAACAGTGTCCCTGTCCAGGCTCTCAGTGCACATCAGGCTAGTCCCAGCCATATGCAAGCTCTCCAGGGTCTGCAGATGGTCTTCTAGGCCATGCAAGCAGGTTCTGACATGGTAACTCCTTTTCCTCCTCCTCCCAAACAAGGGGTCTGTCTGGTGCGGCTCCAATGTCAGGATGGTCCCAGCAGCCATGCACAGGCTATGCAGGGTCTGTATGTGTTTGCCCCGCATTGTCAGTCAGACTACAGGTCCCCAGGCCTCACCAGCAGTTTGTGTCCCTCAAGCAAAAGCCAGGCAAGCGGTTTCAGTAGAATTTCCCCAATCCTCTGTGCTGCTGACTGCATGAGCTGCTGGAAGCTCCTTTTCTCAAGCCCCCAAAATACCAAGGGGGCTACGTTTATCACAGATTTATATTTTGGAGTGCCTAGAAGTCAGTTAATTCAGGGCTGCACTGTTCTAGTTGTGCAACATACAGTAAACAACAGTCTTTACCCCTAAGAGTTTTAGGACCTCCATTGTCCTTTGATCTGTGACGGCATCAGCTGACGCAGAGTTCTTTTTCAAGCAGAGATCAGCTTTTGGAGTATTGTAGAATAGCTTCGGCACTATGAAACAATATCAAAATTATATATTTCAAGTAGTTGAAACAGGAATTGCCAAATTATTTGGTTGACAGCCTTGACGCTGCAAACTCTTCGAGTGATGGCTTATTATCAAGGTACAGCTGCTAGTTTGCTGGCTGATCTTTGGGGACCTATTTTGACTTATTTGGGTGAATGATTAATAGGAATAAGTGGGAGTGAAGCAATCTCCAAAGACTTTTGCTATTGTCTTGTTGCCTGGTTTAAACATTTAGACTACTGTCGGCAGTGAGGAAGACCATATCTACCTCAGTGGATGCACTCTGAGCTGTCAAATGAAACATATGGGGTCAAGCCCTCAGCTGTGCCTATGTCATGCTCCTGCAGCTGAGGTTGGGCTGGAAGTGAAGATGACTCTAAGTCACCTTTCCATTCTCTCAAATCTACTCTGTGGACTGTTTCCCTCCAACATAGAGTAGCCCAAGGGATGCTGTAAATTAAATCAGTTGGAGCACTTTCATAGGGACTACTCCACCAGCTGATGATTTATCTCATGGGAATCCTTGCCGGACTCTTTAAGGCAGCTTTCCAGCGGTTTTGCTCTGCTGCTGCAGCACAAAACAGCTGGAACAGGAGCCAAAGAACTGGTTCGTAATCTTTCTCCGTAGGATCTGGTTCTGTGTTGTGGTTTATCTCCTTTTAGTGGTGCCTCCTGCAAGCCTGGGAGTCATGAACATGAAGAAATGTATTAAGAAATATAACACAGGTATCATTTCATCTGCAGAGGATGGAACACTTAGATATTGCAAATGGAGAGTTCCTGAGATTATAGCAATTCAACCTTGGGCTGAAATAGTTTTTAACCTTTAGAGATAAGGATAGAATTATTAACACAATAGCAGGCCTGTGGGCAGATAGGAAGGTTGCATGAACCTGATCAAACCAGTCCAGTCTTTTTGTAGTTAATGTGTTTTTTCTTTTGTATCTATAGGTGTGTTGGCTTTGAATAGTTTAATAAAAATGGGATATAGTTATCTGTAGTATAGTGAAGGGGGGAGGGATAGCTCAGTGGTTTGAGCATTGGCCTGCTAAACCCAGGGTTGTGAGTTCAATCCTTGAGGGGGCCACTTGGGGATCTGGGGCAAAATCAGTACTTGGTCCTGCTAGTGAAGGCAGGGGGCTGGACTCGATGACCTTTCAAGGTCCCTTCCAGTTCTAGGAGATGGGATATCTCCATTAATTAATTAATTTGAAGTCAAAAGAGTTACAGTGAGGATTAATTTGGCCTAATAACTTTATCAGTAATACACCCAGAAATACCCAACCCCAAGGTGCTCAGGTCAAATGAAAACCTTATCAAATATAAGATGTGAAAACCTCTTAAAACACATAGTTATAGTTGGGGAGGTACTTTCCTTATAAGCATCTGTATACAGGAGAGTGCATGTAACTTGCCCAAAGCTACACAGCAAGCTAGTGGCAGAACCAGGATGAGAAGTGAGTGGCCCACTTATCCCACCGGTTGTGCAGTTGTGCAGTTGCATGGCTGAATTCAACAGCAGTGACTTAAAAAACATGAAAATCAAACAAAATATACTTTGTAGATGTTGCATTCCAAACACTGAGGCATTGTGCTACTGCATAAGAAGTAACATAACATGGATTATGAAAAAAGTCAGTCTACGGGTGCAATTTTGCAAACCCTTACTCACATGAATAGTTCAAAATAGGATGAGTCAGAGGAAGGCTGTGGTTAAAGCACAGGACTGAGAATCAGGCAATTTGGGTTTCATTAGAGCAAGGGTCGGCAACCTTTCAGAAGCGGTGTGCCGAATCTTCATTTATTCACTCTAATTTAAGGTTTCGCGTGCCAGTAATACATTTTAAAGTTTTTAGAAGGTCTCTTTCTATAAGTCTATAATATATAACTAAACTATTGCTGTATGTAAAGTAAATAAGGTTTTTAAAATGTTTAAGAAGCTTCATTTAAAATTAAATTAAAATGCAGAGCCCCCCCCCGGACCGGTGGCCAGGACCCAGGCAGTGTGAGTGCCACTGAAAATCAGCTCGCGGGCCGCCTTCGGCACGCATGCCACAGGTTGCCTACCCCTGCATTAGAGAGATCTATTCCATTTTCTCTCTGTTTGGGAAGTCACTTGATGCCTGCTTTTCAGTAGTGCTGAGCACTTGTAGCTCTCGTTGATCTCAACTGAAATTGGGAGGGTTCAGCACCTCCTTAAAGTCATATTTACAGAACAAGGCACTTCTAAGCACAAAGGTGAACCTGGCTTATTTATTTTATTTATTTGTATTACTGTAACCTCTAGGAGCCCTAGTCATGCCCCAAAATCCTACTGTGTTAGGCGCTGTACAGACTGAAAGGAAAAAATGGTCTCTGCCTCAAAGCAACAATAAATTTTTTCTTCCTCACAAGGTGTTAGGAAGATTTTATTCTTTATTGTTGTTAACCTGAGTGAGCTCCTTGGCTAGAGGTGCTGTAGAAGGGCAAAACAGTATTATTCATTTGGGTTGGCTGAAAGTTTCCATCAACTGTTTTTCAACAGAAAATCAGGTTTTCAACAAAATAATTTTTTTGAGGAAAGTGTTTGCTTTCCATGGAAAATCTTGACTTTTCATCTAACCCCCCCAAATTTTAGGCTTTCATGGAGAGCATAAGGGAACAATGAAACAATACTGGTTAGCATATAAGCACAAAAAGTCTAAATTTTCCATGAGAATCCCCCTCCCAAATTTCCAGTGAACGCTTTTTAATCTGTTTGCATTATTAAGTAGAATGAAAAACAAAACAGACCACATAAATACTGAAAGTAGATGTATTAAGTAACTCTATTTAATAACTCATTCTTAACCTGAAAGTCTCTTTATGGCAGTACAGTTAATACTGTATAGAATAATATAAATTATTACATTGAGAACAACAGGTCTGAGCAGCTGAATTTCCAACTTGTGTGTGTAACATTTCAGCTGTAATGCTGCATTAGTGTATTTTATTTTTTTGACATTTCTTTCTCTGATACAATACTTGTTTTACTGAACAGAAACTTGATGAACAGGTTCTAGTTGATTGCATTTGGCTTGTTTTAAAAGAGTGATACTTGACTGGTTTTCAGCTGATACAGCAACTTAAAACACTAACCCAAAATGGAACCTACCTTAAAAATACATATTACAAAGAGTGTCCTGACTGCAAAAAAACCCAAACTGTCTGTTATGCAAAAGTGAGGCTGCAACACCAGGATTCTACCTTCGCTGTTAGGCAACCCTGTATGAACAAACCTGTGGCACTAGGTTTAATTTTGTATGCATTGCTCTATCTAGTTGCTCTGCCTATTTGCTTAGTTCTTTTTAGCAGGTTATGGTAATAAAGAAGCTTAGTCTCCTGAAACTCTTGGGGGGCATGTGGGGGCAGGGAAGGAGTTTTTGCTGTTTTGCCTGCTCAAGAATGCAACAGGCAGATGACCCACAGGCATGCAGCCACAGAGCTAACAGATGTAGCATTAGACCTACCACCTTAGACAGTATGTCTATTATTTATGTATCACTGTACCTGATGTTCTGCAGTGCTATAAATAACTCAGCAAACAGAAGACAAGGTCCAGATGCTAAAGAGTTTACAATAAAATAAAAACTAGTATTGTTTTAATACTATGTGCTTTGTACTAAAACATAGGCACTCTACTGTAATGCAAGTACAGTAACAATAGCGTGGCATTGTGTGTGAATGTTAAGTATGTAGGCCTTCTGGAATGGGAGCATTTTAATTTTGTTTCTTTTGATTTTTCCAATGGCCTACTCAGTTTCTAGGCACCTCACATAAATTAAACCACATATAAACAAGATATAAATTCTTTAATAAGCTAGTTTATGCAGTTATCCAAGTTATTCAGGTATTGAACTGCCCCACAAATAAATAAAACCCGGATGGTATGAAGATGAGAGAATGTGCTGGCAAATGCCAGAAAAGGATGAAGGAAACAAAGTGTTAGAGTGCCTGAAGCAAATATAGGGTGTGCAGCAGTGTGTAGGAAGTCAGTTAATAGATGCAGACAGGTGTGGAGTTGCATAAAGCCTTTAAGGTAACGATGAGAAGCCTGATGTGGACGATGTGAAGTCAGTGTACAGATTTGAGAAATAGGGGAAATTGCTGCTGTAACTATGGAGAGCTCAGCACTTTGACGGGAGTGTCTCATCTTCAAAGGGCTCTGGAAGCTTGTTTTAATACCTAATGCACAGAAAATCACCTACACTAATTTCTTTGGTGTCTAGCTGTCTTTCTACTTGGGTGTCCTCATTGGGGATGGGTGGAGGGGAACATATCTTGCATGTGGCAGAACACTGGTTTCATATTTACTGGTGGTAGCTGGATGCATTGTTTTGGTCTACTGGAAGAAAAGAGACCAGCCAGCTTAATCTTGGTAGCTTACAAGAGTATATTACACCATTTCCATGGGAAAACTGACTTGCATCAAATGCCAACAGAGAATAGCTGAACATCTGGTTTCCAGTTTTCAAGTATGCAGTTAATGCAGATAACTTTGGTACATATAGGATAAAGATGCATTACTGTTTTTCTTATATTAGATTCCTAAATCAAACCAGGACTACAATTTAGCCTCAACCTCAGATGCAGTGGGCCAAATTCTTCCATGGCAAAACTCCTTTGAAAAAAAAAATATTGTGCACTATACAAATGTTGTGTTTTTTTGTCACTTATGTTGTTTCCGCATTAGACTAATATCTACTAATTGGGCTGTGTAATAACAAAATATTAAGATAAAAGAGAAGCATGTGCTGAAAACTTTAACACCCTCAGAACATGAATATCATCAGAGTTCTATACTTATTGTAGCTAGTTACAATGGTGCATATTTATTACTTTCCAATAGAACTCATTTTTTTTAAAGAAGAAGGAGTAAAGGGACATATAAGATGAGGTCAGGACAGGAGTAATCAGGACAGCATGAAAGTTAGATGGTATCAAGGGAGTGCAGACCATAAAAAGATACTATAGTTATTGTATTATCTAAGAATGGACAACTTTTCTTGCATACAGTACTAAAGTATAGACAGGAGTCTGAGTGGTAAGGATGGAGGAAAGGCTACATTTAGAGATATCATAGAAGAAAAAATGATAGGATTTAACAAAGGTTTTGATTTTGCGTGAAGGAAAGAGGAATCGAAGAGGACACCAAAGTTCTAACCCTAAGTAATAGGGAGGCTTATCAGTTCAGTATTACAGGCTCTTTATTAATAATTTTTTTTCTGTTTTGGAAACAACGTATGGATCACTCACAAAAGAATTTCTTTGTTACTCAGCAATTGTTTTTCTTTCTCTTTATACCCTCCCAGCACATGTGGCTATACCTGGGCAGGTCAATGTTACTGAGAAAGTTTTGCTAGCATACTCTATATGGGACTTTCCTAAACAGAAGAGGCCCTGGTGTATCTATCTTTCAGTGGAATTATTTCATCACAGGAGAAGGCAGGGATTTAAGCCTGCAGGTTTAAATCCATCATATTGAGGAGCCCTGTACAAGAGGGTTTGTATTCAGTCCAGAGACAAGGTGGGTGAAGTAACTTCTTATTGATCCGACTCCTGTTGGTTAAAGACACAAGCTTTCAAGCATCACAGAGCTCTTTTTCAGGTCCAATATTCAGTTCAGACAGGTCGGTATCATTCACAGCAGTCCTGTCAATAAATCAGAAGAGTTCTGAAGGTTTTTCTGAAACTAAGAACTAGTGTGTTGGAAACTTACCAGATTGTCTCCCTACACTGGGTGGTAAGAGGGAACTGAGGGAGGGTCACAGCTGCCCTGCCCTTTATGTCCTCATACAGGAGCATGAGGAGGAATAGGGCACGAGTGGCCCCGATGGATGCTATTAAAAAGATTCCAATCTCACACTGACACATATTCATTGACGATCTTAACTTTGTCATTAAATGAAGCAGACTTGTGCAGTAGCAGGCTATTCTTTTTACAGTCAATTTTAAGACCACAAACACACTTTAAAGTAGGAACTGAGCATTTCTTTTAAAAGTTTTCTAAGCCTAACAATTGCCAACTTTTTGAGAATTCTTTACCTAACAGTGTTTTATTTAGCTGCCTGTGCCTGATTTATATTTTAGACAATTGAGAAATATTGGTAGTAATGCCAGACACACTGTAAATGGCTGTTTGGTCTTTATTTCCACATTTTTAAACAACCATGTACACTGGGCTTTTGCTACTCATGTAGAGATCGGCATAGCTAAGATTATATTTAAAAAAATCAGAGAGTGATCTCATCATGGGGTAAGTTTTATATAAAATGTCTGAACTCATTCACAAAAACTGTTTATCCACCAGTTACATAAGCATCTTTTTTTTTTTGTTTGATTTTATGGGGCATTATCTCTGTAACATACCAATGCATACCCTGCCTCTAAGGCTTCAGCAGCAGTATATCTTTTGCATTACTGCTTGACTAAGGCTTTACACGCCTCTTCAATTTTTCTTAGGGTGGTGTCCCAAAGGACTCAAGCCAAATTCTCATATGCAATCCTACAGTTAGCCCAAACAGAAATATGTTGTACATGATGTGTGTCTGTGGGTATGGGAGGGATGGGGCATTAAGAACCCTATGTAAAGGGAGGGATATAATTCCATGGGAAGTCCATGAAATAATTAGAAAAACAAGGATCAAATTTGGTAACTATATGACTACTTTATTTCATTCTAAACGATCTGCAAACTCCCTGGAGTAGCTTACTCTGATAGGTAAAATACTGCCATAAAGTAGAAATACAGAATAGAAATGAAAGACCAATTTTCAACTCGGTAAAAGGTTAAAGCAGGGTGACATGAGGCTCTGTACAAGGATTGGAGTTCAATTATTTTTTAATTATCTTTGTAAAATGGGTGAAAAGTGATATTGCAGAATTTGCAGGTGGCACAATTCTAGAGTTTAGTCAAGCCTGCAGAATACTCTGAGGAACTTCAGAGGGACCTAACAAAGCTAGGTAGATGGGCAGCACTAGATCAGATGAAATTTGTTGTTGACAAAATGCAAGATAGTGCATAAAAGTGAAGGGGGGGGGGAAAAAAAAAAAAAAAAAAAGAGAGAGAAAGACCCAAGTGTCAGCATGGACAGTTCAATGTGCTCTACAGCAGCGGTTCTCAACCAGGGCTGTGCCTACCCCTAGGTGTACACAGAGCTCTTCCAGGGAGTACATAAACTCATCTAGCTCTTTGCCTAACTATACAACAGGCTACATAAAAAGCTCTAGCGAAGTCAGTACAAATTAAAATTTCATACACAATGACTTGTTTATACTGCTTTATATACTATACACTGAAATGTAAGTACAATGTTTATATTCTAATTGATTTATTTTATAATTATAGGGTAAAAATGAAAGTAAGCAATTTTTCTGTAATAGTGTGGCTGTGACACTTTTTTGTATTTTTATGTCTGATTTGTAAGCAAGTAATTTTTAAATGAGGTGAAACTTGGGGTACGCAAGGGAAATCAGGCTCCTGAAAGGGGTACAGTAGTCTGGAAAGGTTGAGAGCCACTGCTCTACAGCAACTGTCAAAAGAAAATACATTAGGACGCATAAAGGAAGAACATAATACTGAGAACATAACACCATTAATCAAACTATAGTTCCCCTTACTTGGAATACTGTGTTCAGTTTTAGTTACCCTACCTCAAAACAATGTGGCAGAAATAGAAATTCAGACATGGGTGATGAATATGACTAGATCATGGCAAGATTTTGTAAGAGGAGGAATTGAAAAGACCAGAACTACTTCGTTTAGAGAGGAGACAAATGGTAGGTGATATAATGGAAGTATACAACATAATCAAATAGCACAGAAAAGATAAACTGAATGCTCCTTTTATCCTTTTTCACAATCTAAGAACAAGTGGGATGTTCAGTGAAATTGGAAAGCAACAAATTCAAAACGGATACCTGCAAATACTAAAAAAACAAAACACCTGACAACATAACTTAAGAGACTCATTCCTAAATGATATTGAGATTGCTGAGCTGAATAGTATTTAGAAAAGGATTAGACACGCAAGGTGGGTGAGAGAATCTTTTATTGGACCAACTTCTGTTGAGGAGAGAGACAAGCTTTCGAGCTTACATGGAGCTCTTCTTCAGGTCACTGCATACAAAAAAGGATTAGACGTTTATATAGTTCAAGTAAATGTCCAGCATTAGAATTATGTTTAGGAAAGGCTATAAACCTTCATACTTCAGGGCATATGTAACAGAGATTAAGGAGAAACTTTTCTGAAGGTCAGGCTAGACCACAATTGTCTACTGTGGGGTTTCTTGCACTCACCTTTGATGCATCTGTTACTTGATACTGTCAGATACACTGAATAAAATGGACATAGAATGAAATGGACAAAAGTGATGGCAATTTCTCTTGTTGTTCTGATTAGTTTATCATGTTATTAGTCATTCTTACAGCTTGGCATGGATACGGCCCTTGCTTTAAGTTAATATCTCTGTATTCTAACTTATTTCTATCAACCCCATAGGTCTTATGTGCGTTCCAGGGAGCTTACTATTTAAGGGCATGTCTACATGGAAAATTATACCAGTATAGTTAGGTATCGGTAGTATGGCTGTAAATTTCCTCATGTAGACAAGTCCTCTTCTCAGGCAAAATCTCACACAAAAAGGATTGGGAAGGAAAAATGGCAGAGTTTCTGCCAATTTTTCTGTTGAGTAATAAGTTTGATCACCCTGTGGAATAAGTAGATCTGCTGAGATCTACCTGGAGGCAAAAGCCATATGCATGGAGGCCCTCTGACTCCACAATAGCTCTGGAGGTCTCTTGACCTCCCTCCAACCCCTTGGCAGCGCAGCAGCAAATGAGCCATGTGACAAAGATTCCCCTTGAAAAGCTACTTCCCAACAGGAGGGATACAGCCCCATGTTATATTAACTTTTGTGTTAGATCCCTGCAGCATGGGCAGGAGGATGTGCATTCCCAAGCACTTCCCTATATCTCCTATGATTTCTCAGACCTGCAGAGGGCTCTCTTCAGGACTGGGGACACAGGGGAATAGTACAGCTGATGGGATAAAAAGTAGGTGATAATATAACCTACGGGGGGGGAGGGATAGCTCTAGTGGTTTGAGCATTGGCCTGCTAAACCCAGGGTTGTGAGTTCAATCCTTGAGGGGGCCACTTAGGGATCTGGGGCAAAATCAGTACTTGGTCCTGCTAGTGAAGGCAGGGGGCTGGACTTGATGACCTTTCAAGGTCCCTTCCAGTTCTAGGAGATAGGTATATCTCCATTAATTTTAATTTTTTTTTTTTTATAATGGACAAGTGTTACGGTTTTTATTTTTTTAAATATATACATTTTCTAAAAAACTAAGAGTTGGACTCCACTGCTCTATATTATCTAAAGCTTGGATCCTTTATCTTTTTAATAGTATAAAATAAAACAGACCATTAGATTCCTGGCATTAAAATCATGTGGGAGGGCTAACAATCAAGGTGTGCTTAGTTAACACAGAACTAGTAAACTTTCCCAAGCACCAGTCCCTAATCCTGATATAGTAAATAATCAGTTAGCTTTTCATGTGATGAGGGACAGTAAAATTGTATGTCAGCTGAGAGTTTTTCAGCAATATAAATCTGCACAAGCTATGCACCTGTTTGTCTTATGACTCCCTGACACCATTGACACATGCTTTCATGTGTATACGGCTCTACTAGTGCAATTCTTTCTTAACTGGGCTTCAGCACCAGTTGTAACTTGTTCTGAATATAGGCAATTAAGTTCACCCTGTTTCATTTTTACATAGGCTGGCTATGAAATGACATCACTTTAAACTGGCAGTACTGTCTTTCAGCCTTATGCTGATGGGTATTTATGCTCAGACTCTACCTGTTCTTTTAATGATCCCATTTTTATGCCTTAGGTCAGGCGTAGTCAATTATTTTTTGTCAAGGTCCAAATTTCTTGGTCAAGATATAGTCAAGGTCCTGACGCCAGATAACAGTAAGTAAATAAAAGATTTTGGGGGCCATTCAAAAGTGTTTGACGGTCCGGCTTTGGCTTGTGGTCTCCTTATTAACTACCCCTGCCTTAGGTTATAGGCAATTGCATGCTCCAAATTTAAAACCACAAAAAACAGTACAGACTACACGTTGCATGAAGGTAACTTAAATTATGGGCTTCACGAGAAGTAAGAATTGAGATGAAAAGGCTGAGCATGGTAACCAAGTACTTTCTGAAGACAGGTTAGAACTGAATTGTGAAGGTGGTGTTGCAATCAGTACAGTTGGAATAGTTCCCATAAAGGGATTTTATTAAAATAAAATTTTGGTAACAAGCATAAATAGCAACCAGTATTCTACGTAATAGTTATTAGGAATGCACAGTATCTGCATTTTCAACATTCTTTAACATTTTTACTTTAAAAGATAGAAACAAGTCCATCTAACAGCTTTAAGTTAGAAAAATCTGAAAGAACATAAAAACATCAGCAACATATGAGTAATTAAGGGGTCTCTTTTTCTCATGAAGAACCTCAATTTCTACATTTCTCCATACTGTTTTTCAAATACATAGTTTATGTAAGTATTCACTTAATGACCCATTGTTCTCTATAAATGTTGAAAACCATTCTAGATCCTCAGTTGGTATCAGGCAGCATAGCTCAACTGAAGTCAAGCTGAGACTTCAGTCCCATATGTTCAGAGAGACATTAGCTTGATAAAATATTTATTTATTCAATGAAAATACAATTTGTCAGGGCAACTTTGTAGTTTGGTTTTGTATTCAGCTCTTCTCTTCTTTATTGTTAATCATGACCTTCAGATTACTGAGTTGCTTCTCTGAATCTTCGACAATTCAATTTGCTAAAGCTATTTAGTTTTGGATCAAATTCTGCATACCAAATTTCAATACTGTGTAAAGTAATTCTAATGAGAAGTAGGAACAAAAAAGTCTTTCCATAAATAAAGTCACTTTTGCAAAATGTCTTATTCAGATAGTATGTTCAGGTGGACAACCAAAGGATATAAAAGCAAGCAAACAAGCCAATTGTTTTTGTCACTTGCAGTATCTATCGGCTTTCAATTTTGCTCGCCTATATGAAAGAGAAGACAGACAAAATTTAGGTTACACAAAAGCCATAAAATGTGAACAGTGTGATAGTCACAAGACATATGAGTAGGCTGTTATAACATTTGCTTCTACTTAACTTTGGAACATTTGCAAATGACATTAGAGGCCTGTTAGTACTTTTGATTTGTTTGGTGGCTTTGTTACTTTGCACAGCTAGCATTTGCTCTTGCATTAGAGCCGTAAGGAATATGCCTGCTGGTTGCACATGCAACCTTAAAATTTTGGAGTTTTCTGACTTCTGAATCACGAAGCCTTAGTCTTTTACTGTTTTTTTAATGGACTTTTTCAAAGATGGGGAATGTAAAGAAAAATGATTCCAAAATCAAAAACTATTAGGCTGGACATCTCTGGCATGCCACATCACACTTAACAACGAAAGGCTTCATTGGAGTACACAGCGAACATCACGAAAAACATTATGCCAGGTTCATAAAATTTTCAGTTGCACAAGTCAATGCAATGGGGCAGGGCTCCTATGGAACCCTAATGCCTTAAATCGACATGTCAGCAATTGTACAGTGGTAGAAACAGCTCTTAATGTTTTTTGCAGCTGAGTTAATTACTTTTAGGTACACAATACAGCTTTCTTTTGCTTAGAACACTGGTAAGTAGTGCTTGGGATATTCTGCATTCCCCAAATACTGCACCTGTACAAAGTGCTATTCTCACACCTTCATAGCTTGGTCAAACCAAGACTGGTTTTCACTAGACAATGTGAAAAGAATCCTCAATAATGGCTATTTCCCTACAAAAATGCAACTTTCTATCCCCATTTTGGTGTCCGGGTTGTTGAAAAAAATAAAAGTAAGAATTTTGCTTTTATAATACAATATTATTGTTCTCCACTCTCCTTGTACTCAATTGATTGAACCAGTTTTGCTCAAGCTTTCCATAAAACGTTTTCTTTCAGGTAGAAACCAGGCAGGCCTGAAAAATTTCAGCTCAAAAGGGGAGTTTCAAAAATATATAGGCAGCAGAAAATGGACTATAGTGAGAACATTCAGGCAATCTTCACTCTAGTTGTCTTTAGCATTCCAGGTATATCACAGATTCATCTGTCAATAGCTTTCATTTAATTAACAGATGGAATTATTTGGATTTTAAAATACCTGTCCAGCAGCGTCTCATGGAAAGTGCCTTCTTTTCTAGCTTTTTTGAGAGCTTTACTGTCTTCTTGGCTTATTTTGAGTTTACGATCTTGGAAACTTTGGAACTTCTTTCTGGAAACAATAAACAGTGTGAAAATAGCTCCAGTTCTATTGAAACTTTATATAATAAAATGCAATAGTTGTGCTGGGATTTCAAAGTTCAATTCCTGGACTGGGCAGGTTGGGTCCAGGGAGAGGAGGGGAGGTATGGTGCGGCTTCTGCCAGCCCTGGGCTCCTCCGGGCGGGGGTGTGTGGGGGAAAACAGAGGAGGGGAGGCTCGTCTGAGAGGGAAGACTGTCATTCAGCAGGAACCTCTCTGGGTGGTTAATGTGCAGTGCTGACAGACTCTGAAGAGAATTTCATTTGATTAGAAGGATGGTGGGTCAGGATTGTTTTAAACAAGGGGAGATGGGGAATCCTTTGTGCTCAGATATGGAAATGGATAGTTTATTTTGTGAATGTAGAAGGCTGGCAGCTATATAGCTTTCAATTACATACACATAATTGATTTCACATTGTTTAACATTTCCTTTGTCTTCTTCTGGAATGTCATCTTTCTGCTTAGCTTCTCTTTCAGCACAAGTACGGATCTAGTTATTGGGGAAAAGGAAAATAGAAAATGTACATTATACGAACTACAATTGATAGTAAGAAAAAATTAAACAAATTCTAACTTCTCCTGGTACTCAAGATATTACAGATGTTGGATTTTTGAGTAGGTCTTTTCAGTTTCACAGCTTGTTAGGATATAACCAAAGATCTCTTAACAAAAAAGTTGGTTCTATTCTATTCTGGTTAATTTTTTTTTTATAAAGCCTTTGCTCCTACCTTGTAATTTTATATATAAAACATACAAACACTAAATAACATTTCACATATTTCTTGAATATACAAACAAAATATATTCTGAATCTATAGTATTAAATACTACATTTAAGTGATTAGCCAAGATTCATGCGGTGACCAGTTCCCCCGGGGTGCCACTTGGAACTGGCGTACCACTGAGTTCGCCTGACCCACCAGCCTGGGTTCCCTTTACACTGTGCTGCTGTGACAGGCTCTCAAGCTCCCTGCACACACACAGGTCGGGCCACACCCAGCTGCAGTTTCACACAGATGCTGAGATCAGCTCTGCATGGGAAAGCTCAATTAAGGAATTGCCCAGCACTCAAGTGCACACCCCCTCTGGAGTGTAAACCCAAAATTGTCTTGTCTTGTGCTGCACAGAGAACTGTACAGTGTAAGCTCATGAAATTCGCTCCCTCCCTCAATGTGGAGGAAGATTTGCACAGCTTTTTGCCCCCAACGTAAGAATTCCACAAACTGGTTTTAGAAAAAACAAAAACAAGTTTATTAACTACAAAAGATAGATTTGAAGTGATTCTTTGAGGGATAGTGAACAGATCAAAGCAGATTACTGAGCAAATAAAACAAACACACAAACTAAGCTTAAGCTACTAAAGTAACTGGTAGAAATACCCAATTTTAACCCTAAATGTTGTTTTAAGCAGATTGCAGAGGTTCTTGAAAGCAAGCTGCTCTTGCTTGAAGCTTAAAACTCCAGGTATCTCTTTCACAGACTAGACAACCTTACAGCTCAGCTCCTCCTCCCCCAGTCTTTGTTTCTAAGGCCTTGTCTACACTGCCACTTTACAACACTGCAACTTTCTCGCTCAAGGGTGCGAAAAAACACCTCCCTGAGTGCTGCACATTTCAGAGCTGTAAGGTGGCAGTGTAGACAGTGCACCAGCGCTGGGAGCTACTCCCCTCGTAGGGGTGGTTTTTTTACAGTGCTGGGAGAGCTCTCTCCCAGCGCTGGTGCCGCAACTACACAGCCACATTAAAGCACTGCCATAGCAGCGCTTTAACGTGGCTAGTGAAGACATACCCTTAGATGTTTCTAGCAGTCATCCTGGGCAGGGATTCAGTGAAGAATGAACCACAATTATGTCACTCCCCTGCCTTAAATAGGTTTTACATATGGCTGGAATCCTTTGTCTTCCAGTGCGATTCCCACTCCTGGCCAGTGGAAGAGTACTGATTTTATCGTGGAGTCTAGTACCAGGTGACTTGATCACATGACCCTGCAGCCATAACTCAAAGGCCTTGGCTACACTGGCAATTCACAGCGCTGCACTTGCTGCGCTCAGGGGTGTGAAAAAACACCCCCCCTGAGCGCAGCGAGTGCAGCGCTGTAAAGCGCCAGTGTAATCAGCGCCTGCAGCGCTGCACGCTCCCTCGCAGCGCTGCAAGCTATTCCCCTCGGAGAGGTGGAGTACTTGCAGCGCTGCGAGAGAGCTCTCGCAGCGCTGGCGGCGCGACTACACTCGCGCTTCACAGCGCTGCCGCGATCCGCGAGTGTAGCCAAGGCCAAAGTCTATTTGCAGAGTCCACAGGAAGGCTTTCCAGGAAGGTGAGATATTAGCATCTTCAAAGACCTATTGTTTTTCCTAATGGCCCTTCCAGCCAGCAATCTAGACCGACTGCATTGTTTAGTGGGTGTTCCCCAGGTGTAAACACATTTGTAATAGGTAAATAAAATAAATGTATAGACAATATTCCTAACTTCAGATACAAAAATGTACATGCATACAAATATGATAATCATAATCATAACCATTCCAATGATATCTCACATGACCCATCTTGCATAAAATACATCTTAGTTATGCCATTATCGTAACAGTATTTCTACAAATTTTATGGGACGTAATGTCACACAAGTTCTGAAATAGTTAATGCTCTGCTATATATATGCAATTAAAACATAACATTATCTGTACTTGGCAAGATGAAAGAGGACTTGGAGACTCCTATTTAAATTGTATAATCTTACAAGACTGAGTTCTTAGCAAATTTTATATATCAAGTTTTAGATTAAGTTTATGGAATTTTAGAAACTAGAAATCAAGACAAGAATTTTTTTTTTTTTTTTACTGATTTAATGTCCAGGAGTGACAATACATTGCATTTCTAATTTAACTGATGTTGAATTATAGATGGAGCTTAAGTGCTTTTCCATTACAAACTGTGATAGTCTTGTTTTTACTAACTAGGGACATCTTGTACTTGCACCCGACACCGCCAAGGAAAACCCAAGTTGCTGTCAGTTTCTGGCAAGGAGGAGGTGGTACACTTCTGAGCAAGTGTTGAACAAATAATGTAGCATACTATTAGGGAGCAATTTGCTGTCAGAAGTACAATCTGGTTTGTTCTGACTGAAAAAGACAGTGACCACTTGTGGTCAGAGATCTTGTGGCATTCACACAAAAGTAAGGAGTTTCGAATCCTGGTTACCTGGTATAAGCCAGTTTTGTTGAGTATTCTGCCTACCTGCAATTTCAATTGAGTATAATTATCTTCCTGTCTTAAATAGTTAGGCAGCAGATTTGTTGAAAAGCTGCCCCATACCACCTTGGAGATGTCTGTAATTCAGTGATGAATGAAGATGCTCCTTTATGTGCAGTTTGTAAAGTGAATTAGAAAAATTCATGATGAAAGGTATTATGTAAACTTAAGATGTTAGAATGTTTGTTCCATAAACATTATGGATTGTGCATAGTTTTGCATTTTCTATTATAGCATTCAAGCTGATAATATAATTATAAAGTATATATATCACACACACACACAGATTACCTTTATCATTTCTTCTTCTCCTGCAGTTTTACTTTTGGCTTCTATATCTCCCTCTTCATTACAGGTGATAAAGCAGCTATTTGCTGCTAATAAAGCCATTTTCCCCTGTTAAAATACCACCACTTAAGTTAGTACTGTGAACAAATTTTAGACACACGCCTTAAAATTATAAGATTTAATTCTAGAATACTCCAGAAGACACCACAGATGTCTTCTCACCTTCTGCCTAAGGAACTCTTAGTAGCCAGCCTTGCGGATCTGCTGTCTCTTTTACTCTTACATTGTATGTTACTGCCAAAACAGACAAACATTTTGATTTAAAGTCTTTAAAAATACAGTAATTTACCCAACTGCAACTTACAAGTTAACTATTCTTTATAATCTTGCAATACCTGTCATGTCATTGCTTTACCACCTGTATGGAAGTGTATCCCATTAGCACTATTAATGTTAAGTTTAAAACAACAATTTTTACCAAGAACATCACCTGCAGTTAATATTAGAGATAGCTTACATCTTGGAAGACAGGTTCCCATTGCTCTCTTGATCCTATTGCATCTGATCGTCCAATAACAAGACCATCTGAATTTATGCCAAGGTATTTGCCATAGCCAGACTTCAGTGCAATTCTTAGAGAAATGAGGGAAAAAGATGCAGAATGTTTTAAAGTTAAAACACTTTAAAATATTCAGTATATCAAAGAGGTTCAGTATTTTGGTTCTAGATATACTTCTAAGAGCTAGCTGTTATAATAAAGGAGATTTTAAGGAGGGATATTTAGCTTTGATTCAGGGTACGAGATCGCATATAGCAGTCTAAATGAGACCTGATAAGACATTCTTGAAGTAAAACCTGCACAACATCAAATTTTTCAAAAATCCACTGGAGTAATTACCTGGTGTCAGACAACTTTACTGCTGTAAACTGTTCAGGAGGACTAGGGCCATCGTCCTCTGAAAGAGAAATTTTTTTGAAAATTATTATCAGGTATAAAGCATTAGATATACAATTTTTGAATTTATGAGACTAAGTTTAAATAAAGCTGATAAATTATACAAGAATTATTGGTGTACAATACAGGAAAAGGCTATGATGCGGGGCCAGATATTGACATAAATTTTCAAAAGAGTATCCAACTACTGTAAAAGCAAAAAAGAGTTTTATAGGAGTTATCTAAGCACCTATATGATTAGCACTCTACAAGACACAAATAAAGCCAATCCCTGCCCCCAACAAATTTAGGATTGAGAATTTATAGCAATTCATGGAAAATGTGTATCTAAATCCACTGCATTGCTTTGTGAATCTCAGCCTATGCATTATATAAGCTTCTCATAACAAAATGTACTTGCACTGTTTTACTTGAGCGCATGACTAGAATTCAGTATTTTAAAAGCCACCACCACTTTTGTAACATCAGGAATGATATACTGCCGCTATTCCTGGACTGGCGTTACCTTACTCTGGGGTTGAAAGACATCCAAATTCACTCTGCTTCCAGAATAGGGATTCCCTACTTGAGCTGTGCCTCTCTCACTCCCAAAGTGAGGGAAAGACCAGCTACCAGGCCACCTCCACAGAACGTCTACATAACAATTACAGCACCCTTTGTTGTGGAGTGGGAGTTGTTGGTTGGTAAAAGAGGGTCCTGGTCTGACTTGAGTTTCTCTTTTTATAAGACAAACTGACCTCATACTGGTTTTGCATGGTTACTTACAAGAGTCATACTGCTTTCCATCTTGTTAAAGGCCTAAACCTACAGGTGAGCATCAGGAAAGGAACTGAATTGCATGTATAAAGAAAACATCAAGACTAGCTTAGAAAAATTGATTAGTGGTCATTCATTAGGATTATTATCCTCTTCGCTGTGCTATGCAGACATATAGGATAATATTTTTATTATGTATATTAACTAGCATCACTATAAAAAATCTTTAGTTTATTGACTTGAATAAAAACTCTCCATTTAGCAAAATACATTTCATATCTCAACACTGCAAAAATTTCTCTTTTCCCGATACAAACCTTTATGTGGTGCTCCAAGTGTAAAAAGGCCATTGTCAAGAGCGTGGATATAAGCTCCCTTGTCCAGTTCTATTGCCACAGTTCCTGTGATTTCACCAAAATTTTTTACTGCCCACCAGCTTCCTAAAATATAAGAAAATGAAATAACATAGCACACTGACAACTGGATTTTAGCCAAATACTATTATTTGAAATAGCATAGCACCTAGGAGCCCTATCATGGATCAGAACCCCATCATACTAGGTGTTGTACAGAACAAAATGATGGTCCCTGCCCCAAAGAACTTGCAACTGTCTTATAAGATAGGAGACCACAGATGGATACAGACAGACAGGGGAGTACAAGGAACCAAGACAGTATTCATTAGCATGATAGGTTGCTGGTATGCTGAGACCACTGCCTAACTGTCATCGGTCTTTTTGTAGGCGTCACGGCAAAGGAGAGGTTTGGAGGATAACCATGTTGTGGGGAACTGCTCTTAAGCACGAGGGACAGCATGGGAGAAAGCATTAAGGTGCTTATTTGAAAATTTAATAAGTGGGTGACAGAGGCTGGCATCAATGGCAGATCAGAGATGTGAATCAACATCTCAACTGTGAATGAGAAGTTATAGGTAGGGTTGGGATACACTGTGCAGGGCTTTGAAAGTGAAGAGAAGCAGCTTATATTTGACATGATAGAGAAGGGAGAGCCAGTGGATGGTTGCAAAGAGAAAGATGATATGGTCAAACTAACAGGCTAGGAATATGATCTTTGCAGCAGCATTCTGAATGGATATGAGTGGGACAAGATTGCATTTGTTACAGATGTTAAAAAGAGAAAAGGATGTTCCAATGATTGGGATGATGAGAGCCTACACCACAGTGTTAGCTGCATGGATGGATAGGAAAGGCTATATCTTAGAGAAGTTTTGCAGAAAGAATCTGCAAGCTAGCTTAAATATGAGGACCTAGAGAGAGGTCTGAGTTGAAGATGATGCCCAGATTATGTGCCTGAGTGACAGCAGGAAGATGGTGTTGTTCGTGGTGATTGAAAAAGAAAGTGGTGCAGGAAGGGCATTGAGGGAAGATTAAAAGCTGTTGTAGCCATGTTGAGCTTCAGCTGATGGCTAGACATCCACAAGGAGAGAGAGACAGCTTGAATTTTAGTCTGGGTAGGAAATAGATCTTATCTAGTAATATGTAGTCGCATGATAAGCTTCTACTGTTTAGGTAGTTTGCTGTGAAGCCTTGATTGATAATTATATTTAGGATTAATTTGCTCTTGCAGTAAAACAATTACAATCCAGAAGCTGAAAAAAAGTGTTCTGCATCATTCCCTTTAAAGTGAATAAATGACAAACAACAAATACCCTATTTGACTGATGGCGTAACACACTGCAATTAGAAGTTAGACTTAGCTATTGGAAAGATTATTTGTAGCCTTAAACTTAGAATGGCCTTTTCTTCTTTTCTTGGAAGCAGCCAAAAGAACATAGTGTGTGTAGAGAAACAGAGGCTATTGGACATCAGACCTCCCTTCTACTCCATATAAAAAAAGATTTCTGTTCAGATTTTTTAAACAAAGTCATTCATTTATTTTTCTTTACTACAAGGACTATGATTTATAGGTTTACAAACATGCCTACAAATATAGTAAACACAGAAGGGTTTTGTATTAATGCCAGAAGCCCAAACAAGAAAACAAAACAAACACCCTAACTTTTCCTGTCTTTATCTTTACTTCTATACTGGTGTGCACGTCCTTTAAAGCCAACTCACCAACAATATCAAGCTGATCTTCTGCATTTTCTTCTCTTTTTCTTTTCTTATCTCTGTGTTTTTTCTTACTGCAAAGCGAGACGACAAAATGGCTAAATAATAAACCTTCCCTAACTAACCGTGTGTGTCTGGATCACCACCACTAATACACAGTAACACAGGGGAGAGAGGGAGAAGGGGGCAGGTCACCAGGGCAAACCTCCGCTCTGACAGGGCAACCCTTGGCTCTGCAGACCTAGCTGTCCGCAGGCTCACGTTGTACCCATCTCAGAAGTCGGTTTTTAAACTAGGGTGACCAGATGTCCCGATTTTATAGGGACAGTCCCGATTTTTGGGTCTTTTTCTTATATAGGCTCCTATTACCCCCCATCCTCGTCCCGATTTTTCACACTTGCTGTCTGGTCACCCTATTTTAAACCGCTTTACTCAAAGCCGGGCACGTCCCCGTGTGGACGCTCTTGCTTTGGTTTAGTTTACACCTGATCCCGGTCAGTTTAAGCTACAGCGAGCCAAGGCCGCTTCACTCCGGAACGAGCGCGTCCACACGGGGACGGGGGATAGCGCGCGCTCTGACCGACGCGCAGTGACTTCACGGCTGGGGAGGAAGGGAGCGAGCCCCGGGCAGGGCCTGGGGCAGGAGACGGACCGGCCTGTCCATGCCGGGGGGCGGGGCTCATCGCGGCGCGTTGGCGACCAATGGGGAGGAACGTCCCGGCCACTTCGCACCTTTTCTCCTTCGCCCCCTTGAGAACTAGCTTGGTGGATTTCACGCAGGTATATTCCGCCATCTCTGAACTACAGAGGCCGCCGCGCGGTGACACATACACACAATCCACCCCTTCCTGCAACTCCGACGGGGGCCGCAGAGGGACAAATGAGAACGGTCGGCCCTTAGTCAACGCGTGCGAACGTTGTGCACATGCGCAGTGGGGAATCGAAGCCCCTGCCCTCACTTGGCTGCTCCCGCCCCCTACGGGCGGGTGTTGTGAACGTCTCTGCGCCAGCAGTACTGGAGGCGGGGGTGCCCCCGCGCCCAAAGGGGCCGAGCTCTGGCTGGGGGCCGGGCAGAGTCACAGCGGCGGGGCGAGGCGCTGCACGGGATGGTTTTTTGGAGGCGGGGGGAAGGTTAGAAGAAGGGAAAAGGCCCAGATCTGCCACTCAGTGCTGGGCTGATGCGGTTCTTGTGCCCGCGCTGGGCTCGGGTGCGGGATTGCCAACGCCAAAGGCTCAACGCGCGCGGGCGGCTCCCCCCGACTCCCAGTCATAAGATTGAAAAAAAACCCGACCTGGCTTCATTGTCTTTGTCTTGTGAGTTTTCACTCTTTAGGGAGCGCTTGTTCCTGTTGTCCAGCTTTTCTCTGCAAGCCTCAGGGCTAGAGATTACGTCTATACTGCAATTAGATACCCACACAGCTGGCCCATGCCAGCTGTCTCCCGTGCGTCGGGCTCTGACTAAGGGGCTGTTTAATTGCCATGTAGACGTTTGGGCTTGGCCCCCTCCCACCTTGCAGGGTCTTAGAGCCCAGGCTCCAGCCATAGACCTAATGTTCACACCACAATTAAACAACCCTGTGAGCCTGAGCCTCAGGAGCCCCACTCAGCTGGCATGGGCCAACCACAGGTTTTTAATTGCCGCTTAAACATACCCATAGTCTATGTCTACACTACAACTTCCTTCATCAGTGTGTAGAGTATGTGTAACTAGACACCACAGTGAAAAGCAGCGTGTGTCCACACTACAGTGTGTCGCCACAGATGTCGATGAAAGGGTCTGGCTGGGAGGCAGCAGGGAAAGGCTCAGCAGCGGGGAGCTGCCAAAGCTTTTCCATGCTGCCTTCCCTCTGCCAGAATCTTTCCCCGCTGCTGGAACCTTTCCCTGTGGAGGGGAAATACTCCAGCAGCAGGGAGGCAGTGGGACACTACACTGCTAAAAATAGCCATGTAGATGGTGGGAGGTACTGCTTAGGTGTGTAGAGTGTCATGTAGGAGACATAACCAAAGGGTTCAGGTATGTTTTTACTTGCCTAAGCAGTACCTCACCGTCTACACTACTATATATATATCTATGCTAGGGGTGTGCATGTCTGTATTCTACACGCCACCAAAAGGAGTGTGCAGTATAGATGTACCCTAAGGGTTTTATAGTACAGCCTATCATCATCATCATATCTGAGCATCTTCCACATACAATCAATATCAATAGCCAAGACCCAATGGACTTCATGAGGTCTCCGGCCCTTCTTCCTTTTCAGGGTCAAAACTCTGTTTGGGATAGGTTGATTCTTTTTTTTTCTTTTTGGGTGGTGATGGAAGGCATTTGGAAATAAAAGGGTTGTTTGAACTATGAGCATCATTTATGTTGAAAAAGCTTTCTCAGGGTATGTCTACACTACGAAATTAGGTCGAATTTATAGAAGCCGGTTTTATAGAAATCGGTTGTATGCAGCCGATTGTGTGTGTCCCCACATAAAATGCTCTAAGTGCATGAAGTCAGCGGACCGTGTCCACAGTACCGAGGCTAGCGTTGACTTCCGGTGCATTGCACTATGGGTAGCTATCCCACAGTTCCCGCAGTCTCCGGTGCCCATTGGAATTATGGGTTGAGATCGCAATGCCCGAATGATGCAAAACAGTGCCGCAGGGGGTTCTGGGTACATTGCGTCAGGCCCCTCCCCCTCCGTCACAGCAACGGCAGACAATAGATTCGCGCCTTTTTACCTGGGTTACCTGTGCAGACAACATACCACGGCAAGCATGGAGCCCGCTCAGCTCAGCTCACCGTCACCATATGTCATCCGGGTGCCGGCAGACGTGGGACTGCATTGCTACACAGCAGCAGCCGCTAACTGCCTTTTGGCGGTAGACGGTGCAGCATGACTGGTAGCCTTCATCAGCGATCTGGGTGCTGGTAGCTGTGGGGCTGGCAGCCGTAGGGCTGCATTGCACCAGCCCCTTACCTTTTGCCTTTTGGCAGTAGATGGTTTATTATGACTGGTAACCATCCTCGTTGTACAGCCGTGGCCATCAATCATTGGCACCTGGACAGACATGCTCTGTCCTATCGAACTGTCTTGACGATGATGGCTATCAGTCGTAGTATACTATTTTCTGCCAAGTATTGTCTGCTAAGCACCCAGAAGAGGCCGAGGGCGATCTGGGTGCTGGCAGACATGTGGCTGGCAGACGTGGGGCTACATTGCTACACAGCAGCAACCCCTTGCCTTTTGGCAGTAAATAGTATATTATGACTGGTATCCGTCATCATCATACTGCCAAGCGCCCAGTATTTGCTGCCAAGCACCCAGAAAATGCTGAGGGCTATCAGTCATGCTGCACCGTCGTCTTAAGATGTAAAAAATAGATTTGTTCTGTATTCATTTGCTTCCCCCCTCCCTCCGTCAAATCAATGGCCCGCTAAACCCAGGCTTAGGAGTTCAATCTCGGGGAGGGGGGGGGCATTCTGTGTGACAGTTGTTTGTATTTCTCCCTGATGCACAGCCACCTTTCTTGATTTTAATTCCCTGTACCTGTACGCCAGGTCGTCACT
The DNA here is from genome assembly GCF_028017835.1 of Emys orbicularis. Taxonomy (NCBI): domain Eukaryota; kingdom Metazoa; phylum Chordata; order Testudines; family Emydidae; genus Emys; species Emys orbicularis. Next base: position 87,610,635 of record NC_088687.1, on the reverse strand, counting down.
CGCCCCTCCCTTCCTCCCTCCCTCTCTCCTTCCCCTGGTCCTTCAGATACTAGTTTCGTGCCTTTTTTCAGACCAGATGCCATAGCTAGCACTGGATCATGGAGCCCGCTCAGATCACCGCGGCAATTATGAGCACTATGAACACCACGCGCATTGTCCTGGAGTATATGCAGAGCCAGGACATGCCAAAGCAAAACCAGGACCAGCCGAGGAGGAGGCGATTGCAGCGCGGCGACGAGAGTGATGAGGAAATGGACATGGACCTAGACCTCTCACAAGGCACAGGCTCCAGCAATGTGGAAATCATGGTGTTCCTGGGGCAGGTTCATGCCGTGGAACGCCGATTCTGGGCCCGGGAAACAAGCACAGACTGGTGGGACCGCATCGTGCTGCAGGTGTGGGACGATTCCCAGTGGCTGCGAAACTTTCGCATGCGTAAGGGCACTTTCATGGAACTTTGTGACTTGCTTTCCCCTGCCCTGAAGCGCCAGAATACCAGGATGAGAGCAGCCCTCACAGTTGAGAAGCGAGTGGCGATAGCCTGTGGAAGCTTGCAACGCCAGACAGCTACCGGTCAGTCGGGAATCAATTTGGAGTGGGCAAATCTACTGTGGGGGCTGCTGTGATCCAAGTTGCCAGGGCAATGAGAGACCTGGTGATATCAAGGGTAGTGACTCTGGGAAACGTGCAGGACATAGTGGATGGCTTTGCTGCAATGGGATTCCCAAACTGTGGTGGGGCGATAGACGGAACCCATATCCCTATCTTGGCACCGGAGCACCAAGCCACCGAGTACATAAACCGCAAGGGGTACTTTTCAATGCTGCTGCAAGCCCTGGTGGATCACAAGGGACGTTTCACTGACATCAATGTGGGCTGGCCGGGAAGGGTACATGATGCTCGCGTCTTCAGGCACTCTGTTCTGTTTCGAAAGCTGGAGGAAGGGACTTTCTTCCCGGACCAGAAAATAACCATTGGGGATGTTGAAATGCCTATCGTGATCCTTGGGGACCCAGCCTACCCCTTAATGCCATGGCTCATGAAGCCGTACACAGGCAGCCTGGACAGGAGTCAGGACCTGTTCAACTACAGGCTGAGCAAGTGCCGAATGGTGGTGGAATGTGCATTTGGGCGTTTAAAAGCGCGCTGGCGCAGCTTACTGACTCGCTCAGACCTTAGCGAAAAGAATATCCCCATTGTTATTGCTGCTTGCTGTGTGCTCCACAATATCTGTGAGAGTAAGGGGGAGACATTTATGGCGGGGTGGGAGGTAGAGGCAAATCGCCTGGCCGCTGATTACGCGCAGCCAGACACCAGGTCGGTTAGAGCAGCACAGCAGGGCGCGGTGCGCATCAGAGAAGCTTTGAAAACTAGTTTTGTGACTGGCCAGGCTACGGTGTGAAACTTCTGTTTGTTTCTCCTTGATGAACCCTCCACCCCCCCCCACCCGGTTCACTCTACTTCCCTGTAAACCAACCACCCCACCCTTCCCTCCCCCCTTTGAGCACCGCTTACAGAGGCAATAAAGTCATCGTTACTTCACATTTATGCATTCTTTATTAATTCATCACACAACTAGGGGGATAATTGCAAAGGTAGCCCGGGATGGGTGGGGGAGGAGGGAAGGAAAAGGACACACTGCAGTTTAAAACTTTAAAACTTTAACACTTATTGCTCGGGAAATCATCTAGGGTGGAGTGACTGGGTGGCCGGAGGCCCCCCCACCGTGTTCTTGAGTGTCTGGGTGAGGAGGCAATGGGACTTGGGGAGGAGGGCTGTTGGTTACACAGGGGCTGTAGCGGCGGTCTCTGCTCCTGCTGCCTTTCCTGCAGCTCAACCATACGCAGGAGCATATCAGTTTGATGCTCCAGCAGCCGGAGCATCGACTCTTGCCTTCTGTGTGCAAGCTGACGCCACCTCTCCTCTTCAGCCCGCGATTCAGCACGCAACCTCTCCTCTTCAGCCCACGATTCAGCACGCCACCTCTCCTCTCGCTCATATTGGGCTTTTCTAAAATCAGTAATTGACTGCCTCCACGCATTCTGCTGTGCTCTGTCAGCGTGGGAGGCAGTCTGTAGTTCAGTAAACATTTCATCACGCGTCCTTCGCTTCCGCTTTCGAATATTCACTAGCCTCTGTGAAGGAGAAACATTTGCAGCTGGTGGAGGAGAAGGGAGAGGTGGTTAAAAAAGATACATTTTAGAGAACAATGGGTACACTCTTTCACGTTAAATTTTGCTGTTCACATCACACAGCACATGTGCTTTCGTTACAAGGTCGCATTTTTCCTCTTATATTGAGGGCCTGCCGGTTTGGTGTGAGAGATCACTCACGCAGTGCCAGGCCACAGATTTCAGCTTGCAGGCAGCCATGGTAAGACACAGTCTTTTGGCTTTTTTAACCTTGTTAACATGTGGGGATGGTTTAAAACAGTACTGCTCTCATTAACCATACCAAGCACCCATTGGGTTGGCCATTTAAAATGGGTTTGCAATGTAAAAGGAGGGGCTGCGGTTTCAGGGTTAACGTGCAGCACAAACCCAACTAATTCCCCTCCCCCACACACCCAATTCTCTGGGATGATCACTTCACCCCTCCCCCCCACCGCGTGGCTAACAGCGGGGAATATTTCTGTTCAGCAGAGCAGGAAGGGGCACCTCTGAATGTCCCCTTAATAAAATTGCCCCATTTCAACCAGGTGACCGTGAATGATATCACTCTCCTGAGGATAACAAAGAGCGATAAGGAATGGATGTTGTCTGCATGCCAGCAAACACCGGGACCATACGCTGCCATGCTTTGTTATGCAATGATTCCAGACTACGTGCTACTGGCCTGGCGTGGTAAAGTGTCCTACCATGGCGGACGGGATAAGGCAGCCCTCCCCAGAAACCTTTTGCAAAGGCTTTGGGAATACATGAAGGAGAGCTTTCTGGAGATGTCCCTGGAGGATTTCCGCTCCATCCCCATACACGTTAACAGACTTTTCCAGTAGCTGTACTGGCCGCGATTGCCAAGGCAAATTAATCATTAATCATTAAACACGCTTGCTTTTAAACCATGTGTAATATTTACAAAGGTACACTCACCAGAGGTCCCCTGTGTGCCCTCAGGGTCTGGGAGCACGCCTTGGGTGAGTTCTGGGGTTACTGGTTCCAGGTCCAGGGTGATAAACATATCCTGGCTGTTGGGAAAACCGGTTTCTCCGCTTCCTTGCTGCTGTGAGCTATTTACATTATCTTCATCCTCATCTTCCTCGTACCCCGAACCCGCTTCCCTGTGTGTTTCTCCAGTGAGGGACTCATAGCACACGGTTGGGGTAGTGGTGGCTGCACCCCCTAGAATGGCATGCAGCTCCGCGTAGAAGCGGCATGTTTGCGGCTCAGCCCTGGACCTTCCGTTTGCTTCTCTGGCTTTGTGGTAGGCTTGCCTTAGCTCCTTAATTTTCACGCGGCACTGCTGTGCGTCCCTGTTATGGCCTCTGTCCTTCATGGCCTTGGAGACCTTTTCTAATATTTTGCCATTTCGTTTACTGCTTCGGAGTTCGGCCAGCACTGATTCATCTCCCCATATGGCGAGCAGATCCAGTACCTCCCGTTCTGTCCATGCTGGAGCTCTTTTGCGATCCTGGGACTCCATCACGGTTACCTGTGCTGATGAGCTGCGTGGTCACCTGTGCTCTCCACGCTGAGCAAACAGGAAATGAAATTCAAACGTTCGCGGGGCTTTTCCTGTCTACCTGGCCAGTGCATCTGAGTTGAGAGTGCTGTCCAGAGCGGTCACAATGAAGCACTGTGGGATAGCTCCCGGAGGCCAATAACGTCGAATTCTGTCCACACTAACCCAATTCCGACCCCCTAAGGCCGATTTTATCGCTAATCCCCTCGTCGGAGGTGGAGTAAAGAAACCGGTTTAAAGGGCCCTTTAAGTCGAAAGAAAGGGCTTCGTCGTGTGAACGTGTCCAGGCTAAATTCGAATTAACGCGGCTAAAGTCGACCTAAACTCGTAGTGTAGACCAGGCCTCAAAGAGGAAGGCTTTGCAACATTTCCTAAAGATGGTCACACTCTAGATTCATCTGATTTCTTCAGGAAGATTGTTCCATAGCCAAATCGCTTCAACAGAGAATGCTTTGTTCCCAGCTCTCACATGCTTTATTCTGGGCTTTCAGATCTCATTGTCCCAGAGGAGCGCAGCTGTCATGGTGGCTCAGAGATCAAAAATTAGACTTTGCTGTAGGTGGGCCTTGATCCATTAATTGCTTAGAAAATCAGGACGAAAGCCTTAAACTAGCATCAGAAACTAGTGTGATGGGCCACACTAAGAACTTGAAGAAATTTGAGCACAGGCTTGATGTGTTCATGGTGGCCTGAGCCATGGAGAAGGTGGGCAGCCACATTCTGTACCAGCTACAGTCAGTGCATCATCTGCATATTCATTTTCACATATGAGTTACAGTAATCCAGTCTGGAGGTGACAAATGCATGGATCAGTATGGCCTGGTCCTTGTCCGCGTGAGAGGGACAAAGTTTCATATCAAGCTGGAGATGAGAGAAGGCATTTTTGGAAAATGATGCTTCCTGGTCATCCAAGCTTAGTGAGGGGTCAAATAGGACCCCGAGTCTTCACATCAGTTTGACGAATGAGGGCTGCATGTCTTTGATGGAAGGTGAAGACAATGACTTGGCCAGCTCTTACAAGCTGTTCTTCTTTCTGACCAGCACCACTTTGGTCTTACCTGGGTTCAGTTTGAATCAGCTGCTCTTCATCCAAGAGCTTATTTTCTGTAAATGTTCTGACATTTAAAAAGTGGTGGTGGTTGCATCAGTTGAGAATGAGATATATAGTTGAGTATCATTGTCATATGGTTGACAACTAAGCCTGTAGCATCTCACTCTCTCTCCCAGTGGTCTCATGTAGATATTGAAGAGTTGGGGGGATAGTAGGGATTGCTGCAGGACCCTTAGGTGAGGGTCTTCAGAGGGAGAAGAGTAGTTACCCATCACTACTCTGAGTTATGCTGGAGAGGAATTATTGGAGCCACTAGTGCTGGGTTGTCTGCTGTGTCAAGTAGGAAAGTTAGTAGTACTTTCTGGTCCATGGCGTCAAAGGCTGCAGAGAGGTCCAGTAGCATGAGCGTGGAGATTTTACCTGTGCCCATGGTCATGAGGAGATTATCTTCTGTGCCACTAGAGCCAGTTATGTGCTCTAGTCTGAACACTGTGAGGCATCCAGGATGTTGACTGATGTCACATATTGTTGGAACTTAGTGGTTACTACTTTCTCAGTTATTTTTCCCAGGAACAGGACGCTGGAGTTAGGTTAGTAGATGGAGAGAGATTCAGGACTGAATATTGGTTTCTTGAAGTTTGGGCTAACCGTTGCATTTTTCAACAAGTCTGGTAGTTACTGGTATGTTTTTTTCTGAAAGAGGCACTGACTATTTCCTTTAGTAGTAGGCATAGTTCTTCTCTGGCTTTCACCAGCCAGAAGGAACATGGATCCATTTCACAGGTTCATAGCTCTAATAGTCTTTGTGGCTTCTTGAGCTTCGGCATTATGTGATGGGCCACACTAAGAACATAAGAATGGCCATACTGGGTCAAACCAAAGGTCCATCTAACCCAGTATCCTGTTTTCTGACAGTGGCCAATGCCAGGTGCCCCAGAGGGTATGAACAGAACAGGGATAGCTCAGTGGTTTGAGCATTGGCTTGCTAAACCCAGGGTTGTGAGTTCAATCCTTGAGGGGGCCACTTAGGGATCTGGGGTAAAATCAGTACTTGGTCCTGCTAGTGAAGGCAGGGGGCTGGACTCAATGACCTTTCAAGGTCCCTTCCAGTTCTAGGAGATAGGATATCTCCATTAGTTTATTTATTTTCATTTTTTAATCATTAAGTAATCCTTTCCCTGTTGCTCATTCCCAGCTTCTGGCACTCAGTCAGGGGTGGTGGAGTGAATAACACAGTCTGGTCATGGGTGGAATTTTCTTTCAAAATTAGCTCCATATGTAATACATTTATCTTATCAATGACATATGCTGATAGCTCTTCACCAGGGGCGGCTCCAGGCACCAGCGCACCAAGAGCGTGCCTGGGGCGGCAAGCCGCGGGGGGCAGCCTGCCGGTCGCCGTGAGGGCGGCAGTCAGGGAGCCTTTGGTGGCATGCCTGCAGGAGGTCCGCCGGGCCTACGGTTTTGGCGGCAATTCGGCGGTGGGTACGCCGAAGGCGCAGGACTGGCGGACCTCCTGCAGGCATGCTGCCGAATCTGCGTTACCAGCGGACCTCCCACAGGCATGCCGCCGAAAGCCGCCTGACTGCCGTGCTTGGGGCAGCAAAATACATAGAGCCGCCCCTGCTCTTCACAATGGTCAATGCTTGGCTTTGGAGTCTGAGCTGTGCAGTCTGGGTTGATTAGCTGGTTCATTATGCAAAATAACTCTGCTGGCTGGAATTCTGCTGTGTTGATTACAGAGGAGTAGAAGGCTCATTTTGCCTCCTATATTATAGTGTTTATATACTTGTTTTGCCATTGTTAGTATGTTAGTATCTAATATGGGAACAAAGATGTCCTGACCATTTCTGATTAAGAATATAATGCGTTATAAGGGATATATAAAAATTGACTGTAGAGTTAGCAAAAGCAGAGTAAAATAGCTGGTTTTCTTTGGTAAGATTTTATAAATAAATGCAAGCAATAACAGATTGCAGTTTGTTACATATACATCAGATAACTGTCAAGTATCAGAGGGGTAGCTGTGTTAGTCTGTAGCCACTAAAATAACGAGGAGTCCGGTGGCACCTTAAAGACTAACAGATTTATTTGGGCATAAGCTTTTGTGGGTAAAAACCCCACTTTATCTTTTTACCCACGAAAGCTTATGCCCAAATAAATCTGTTAGTCTTTAAGGTGCCACTGGACTCCTCGTTTTTATCAGATAACTGAAATGTCTTCTCTTTATATTCTGCTATTTGTCCACCAGATGTTGCTGTATCCACAAAAATACATGAAAATTAACAAACTTTTGAAAAATATAATGCCTATACTTTTGTTACAGTTTGCTAATGATATCTGCCTGATCCTGGAAAGTCTTACACACTTGCTTAACTTTGTGCATTTTGAGTGGTCCAGGAAGAAACTAAGCACTGTAATTGAGCATGTGTGTAAGTTTTTGCAGGATTGGGGCCATATTTATTACACTTACTATTTCATTTTCCTCATTACATTGGAGAAGGGTGCTGAGAGTATACATTCCTAGTGCTTAAAAAAAATGTAGGCATGAGTTTCTCAAGTTCCCATAATGTGAGACTTAAGTTCTCTTCTTTTTAATGTGTATAATTTTATTTACAATAATTACATATTTTAAAGTATTTTTCATTTCAGTGACACTAACAGCAAAAAGACATCATTACATTATACATACAAAACTATGAAATCTTCTCCCTCAGGGCAAAGTCATACCATCAATCAGAAAACAGTGTCTAAAATAGTGCCATTTTAGGAAAGCTATTTACATTCTAATTTGCCAGTTAGTATTTTTGAAATTAAAACATTTCCAAAATGTGCTAGCTATGATTGTTTAAAAAAGTGTAATGGTTCATTTTCTTTATGGTAGTGGAAATAAATGGAGCCTTGGTATATGAAAATGTAGAAAACAAATCAACCTTTTTTTTCCATAGATGGATTTTGTTACTGGTTTGGAATTTGCTGTATGGGCTTTTTTTTTTTTTTTTTTTTTTTTTTTTAATAATAAAGATCCCTGAAGAATGAGATCATTTGCTGTCTCTCATGCAGATGGGGCATTTTCGCTGAGGTGTCATTTGCAAAATGGGCACCATCATAGCTCAAGTTATAAAAAAATCCTTATGAACAACATGTCTCTAGGACATTTTGAAGTGATGGAAATAAAGAGATGAAGTTGTGCTTGCATGGATATAGCCAAGTGCTCTAGATGCATTTGCTATAGATGGGCCTGAACCAAAATCCCAGGTTGGAACATACTTGAACTTTGGGATCTGAACTTTGCATGGGTCTAGGTCTATCTCTTTAGTGTATAGTTAGGAAATGTGGAAATCTTCCAAGTTAAGATAAACTCTAGTGGTGAATGAGCTCTCTTAATAGTGGAGTTGGCTCAATTTCTTTTTCTTTACAACTGTGGGTGGCCCTCCTAAAATATCTCGCTCTTGGCAGATATAACAAGCTGCATAAAAGGTAGGTTGTGTGAGGTTTATATTTTGCTTGGTAATTTGGAGGAGGGAAGTCTGATCTGAGGTGGAGCTCAGGCTGCCACCTTGCAATGCTTTGTCACAACATTCCAAAATACACCTCTACCCCAATATAAGGCAACCCGATATGACACGAATTCGGATATAACGCGGTAAAGCAGTGCTCCGGGGGGGCGGGGCTGTGCACTCCGGCGGATCAAAGCAAGTTCGATATAATGCAGTTTCACCTATAACGCGGTAAGATTTTTTGGCTCCCGAGGACAGCGTTTTATCAGGGTAGAGGTGTAGTTGTGTGATCATGCTGATGCATCGCCATAATATCATGATGCAAGTCATGAAGTCAGGGCACAGCCTCTGGATGTCAAAATAGAGTCATTTTGGTCCACTATATTTTGAAAATGTTTTTATTGTAGCTTCTGGATATTACAGATGCCTTGAAAATTGCCAGTTTTGTTAAATAAGAAGTTTAATTTCAGATTTTTACATGGACAAGTAAACGTTCTCAAACAAGCATTTTACAACTTTAGTCAATACATGATACAGTATTTAGGATATCAGAAAAAACATAAGAGCTAATAGTAAATTTTTGCTTATTTGACAGATTTTGATCATAAAACCTCCGTGATGCCTAGGGTTGTCAATTTTCTAATCCCACAAAACTGAACACTCTAGCCCCGCACCTTCCCCTAGACCCCACCCCCTAGGCTCTACCTCCATTCACTACATTCCCCCTCCCTCGGTGGCTCGCTCTCCCCCACCCTCGCTCACTTTCACTGGGCTGGGGCAGGGTGTGGGAGGGGTGAGGGCTCTAACTGGGGGTGCAGGCTCTGGGGTGGGGCCAGAAATGAGGGGTTCAGAGTGCGGGAGGGAGCTCCGGACTGGGGCAGGGAGTTGGGGTAGGAGTGGTTTGGGGTACAGGAGGGGGCTCCAGGCTGCGGGGTGGGGCCAAGGGATTTGGAGTGCGAGAGGGGACTGCAGGTTGAGGCAGGGGGTTGGGGTGTGGGAAGGGGTGAGGGCTCTGGGGTAGGGGTGCAGGCTCTGGGGTGGGGCTGAGAGGTTTGGGGTGCAGGAGGGGGCTCCAGGCTGGGGGGTAGGGCCAAGGGATTCGGAGTGCAGGAGGGGGCTGTAGGTTGAGGCAGGGGGTTGGGGTGCAGGAGAGGGTACGAGCTCTGGGCTGGGGGTGCGGGCTCTGGGGTGGGGCCATGGATGAGGGGTTTGGGATGGAGGAGAGGGCTCTGGGTTGGGGGTGGGGAGCTCAGGGCTGGGGTCGGGGGTTGGGGTGTGGGCTTACCCAGTGATGAGCTCCCAAAATCCTAAGAACCAGTTCCCTACCGGGTCCTCGGCGGCACTTCGGCGGCAGGGGGATCTTCACTCGCTCCGGGTTTTCGGTGGCAGGTCCTTCACCCGGAGCGAGTGAAGGACCTGCCGCCGAAGTGCTGCCGAAGACCCGGTAGGGAACCGCGCGGTGAGTACAAGCCCCACGTGCCTGTCTCCCCCCTGCCACTCACCCATCCGACCCCAACCCACGTCCTGACCCCGACTGCCCCCCTCAGAACCCGCAACCCATCAACCCCCCCCCCTTGTCCCCTGATCACCCCCTCCCAAGACCCTCCCTCCCTAACTGCCCCCCAGGACCCCACCCCCTACCCAACTCACCACACTCCCTGTCCCCTGACTGCCCCAACCCCATCCACCACCACCCCGACAGACCCCCGGGACTCCCACGCCTACCCAACCCTCCGTTCCCCCGTCCCCTGACTGCCTCCCCATAACCTCCACCCCCTCCAACTGCTCCCTACTCCTTATCCAACCCCTCCTCCCAGCCCCGGCTGGACACTTACCATGCTGCTGTGTAAGGATGCCACACAGCCGCTGGAGCTTGCAGCCCCACCCCCTTACCCAGAGGTGAAAGTAAGCCAGTACGCCCCCGTATGGCGTACCCGCAAGAGCGGGTGCGCCATACCGGGGTGGCCCGGCTTCCCCAGGGGGCAATTTAAAGGGCCTGGGGTTCCCAGCAGGGGCTGGAGCCCCAGGCCCTTTAAATTGCCACCAGAGCCCCACTGCTGGAGCCCTGAGGTAGCGGCAGCGGGGGTCTGGGGGCTATTTAAAAAGTTCAGGGCTCCCACTGCTTCTACCGCCCCAGCCCTTTAAATAGCCGCTGGAGCCCCGCCGCCACTACTCCAGGGCTCCAGTGGCTATTTAAAGGACCAGGGCGGTAGAAGCAGGGGAGCCCCGGGCCTTTTAAATAGCCCCTGGAGCCCTGGGGTAGCGGGGGGCTCCAGGGGCTATTTAAAGGGCTGGGGCTCCAGCTGCCTCTGCCGCCCCAGTCCTTTAAATAGCCGCGGGAGCCCCGGGGCGGCAGAGGCAGCTGGAGCCCTGGCCCTTTAAATAGCCCCTGGAGCGCCGCCGCTTCCCCAGGGCTCCAGCAGCTATCTAAAGGGCCAGGGCAGTAGAAGTAGGGGAGCCCCGGCCCTTTAAATAGCCCCCAGAGCCCTGGGGTAGCGGGGCACTCCAGGGGCTATTTAAAGGGCCGGGGCTCCAGCTACCTCTGCCGCCCCGGTCCTTTAAATAGCCGCTGGAGCCCGCCGCTTCCCCCAGGGCTCTGGCGGCTCTGCAGGGGGGGGGGGGGAGTGGGGGGGAAGCAGGGAAGCCTTGGCCTCCCCAGCTGGGACCTCAGGCGGGCCAGACAGGAGGGTCCCGAGGGCCGGATGTGGCCCGCGGACCGGGGTTTGCCCACCCGCCCACCCCTTTAGGAACCAGTTCTACAGCGGCTTCTAAATTTAGCAACCGGTTCTTGTGAACCGGTGCAAACCGGCTCCAGCTCACCACTGGGCTTACCCCGGGCGGCTCCCGGTTAACGGTGCAGCAGGGCTAAGGCAGGCTAGTCCCTACCTGTCCTAGCACCGCGCTGCGCCCCGGAAATGGCCAGCAGGTCCGGCTCTTAGGCGGTGGGGGGGGGGGGGGGGGGCAGGCGGTTCCGCGCTCTGCTCTCGCCCGCAGGCACCCCCCCCCCCCCAGCTCCCATTGGCCACGGTCCTGGCCAATGGGAGTGCGAAGCTGGTGCTTGGGGCGGAGGCAGCGCACAGAGCCCCGTGGCCACCCCCCACCTAGGAGCCGGCCTGCTGTCTGCTTCCGGGATGCAGCGTGATGCTAGGACAGGTAGGAACTAGCCTGCCTTAGCCCTACAGCACCGCGGACCAGACTTTTAACTGCCCAGTCAGCAGTGCTAACGGGAGCTGGCAGGGTCCCTTTTCAATCGGGTGTTCTGGTCAAAAACTGGACACCTGGCAACCCTAGGGATGCCTCTTACCATGGGTGGCGTGTGACTCCTGCATTTGGGGAGGCTGGGCCTCAGAGCCAGAAGTTCCCTAGAAATGAGAGATGCCACCAGTGCCTGGACTATGGTCCTCCCCCTGCTCTGCCCCAAGGCCCACCCCCACTCAGCCTCCACTCCACGAAGCCCCACCCATGCTCCACTTGGTAAGAGAAGGATGCATGAGTGGAGCCTTGGGAAGGAGCGTGGGCAGGGCCATGGCTTGGGTGCCCTTTTGGCAGTGCTCCAAAGGCAGCAGATTGCCGGTGCACCTCTAAAGGGAGGTGCACCACAGTCTGTTTGGTGGGCCTATTATACCCACCGCTCATGCCTCTTACGGTTAGAAGTTGTGCAGGTGGGAGGAAGAGGCATATCACCAGAACAGAGATGCCTGGAAGTATTATATCTTTGTAATGCATAATATTTTAGGGAGCAATGGAGAGAATGCAGAAGGCAGTGGAATTTTGCTTAACCATTAAATATAGTGCTCCTCCTCTGCACAGCACTGCTGTTGGAGTCAAAGGGCAGCAAAGCCATGGAACAGCTATTCCATGGCCCTTTTGACCCCTATAGATTTGCCTGGGATTAACCCTTCTGATTTCATTTTATCCTCGTGAGTGCATGATATTGTCTGCTCTTTCCCAAATTAAAATCTATTGTTCTTTTTTCCACTAACTCTTCCTGGTTTTCACATATTGGCCTTTCCCTTCCTGTTTCTTAGTAATCATTATTATATTGTAATCAAATTGACAGTCCCTTGGTTTGTTGTAATTACATTAATTCCCTGTGGTAGGTAGTTGATGTGGCCCAATGTATTGATCTCATTGTGCAAATATGCTAGCTTCACATCCTGGGAGAAATGAAAACACGGGGAAAGAAAATGAGGCAATAGCCAACTTTTCAAACAACTGTCTCTAAAATTCTAGAAAGAATTTAGTGATTGGAGTTTCATGTGATTCCATTATTGTTGAGGTTAGTCTTTTCTTTTTAGTATTTTATTTATTTTTAATTTAATTTCTGTGTGATTTTCCAAAGCAATTGCTACCCCATGTTTACCTTTATTGTATCAGACTGATTCCTCAAAAGGTTTCTTTCTCACAGCTGGAAGCAAAATAGGCCAAGTTCTCTGTAGCTCTGGGAGAGACTGTCAGCCTCCACAATCTCCCCTCTCTGAGGGAAGAATATATAAAACCCACTTTCCCCCTTTTCTCAGGATCCCTTATTCTTGCCTGAGAAAATGAGTCTTGCCCGACCTGTACTTCAAGGCTTTGGTCCCTGAGCCCTAGATAGAATTACTGTAATAACCTAAGTTTTCCTCAATCTACCAACTGCTACCTCAGCAGTTGTTTTTTCATTCTCAGCAATTATTTCCTCTGTGCCCTTGATCTGTGTTTGCAGAAAATCCCCTAGAACTTAGTATGATTCCTTCTTGAAGGGCCATATTTCTGGAACAGGGTCCTTAGTTGTTTAGCCCAGTGATATTTTTCAGTGTTGTAGAGGGCCCATCCCATAACCTTTTTTTAACTTGACAGCACATGACTGGTAAGTCTTGGCAGTTTACTTCTCTCACCCCAAATCTTGTGATACAATGGTGGATGTCATTTATAGTTTCCCTAGACACTTGAATTGGCAGAGCTTAAAAAGAAAATGAATCCTTGGCAGGTTGTCCATTTTCACTGCTGCTATTCTCCCCAGCCATAAAACTGTAAGCCTTTTCTTCCTAAATTATGATTGCTGTCCCACAGGAATGCTGTATAATTTCTTTATACAGTTTTGTCTAACTGGACTAAAATGTTCACTGCCAAGGTATTTGATTGTTTTCATTGCCCATTTTAATTGGAAGAGCTGTTGTAGGTGACTTTCCTCTATTTTATCTTACAGAGCTTCTGATTCTGTGTCATTTGTCCTGAATCCAGATACTGTCCCCACAAAACAACAATTTTCTTTACACCCAATAGGAGTGAAATCCTTGAGTTTTTAACAACTTATTTAAAAAAAAAATGTTTTGGGGAAACTTAGTACTTGTGAAAGATGGGAAAAAGCCCAAAGGATCATTATCTGCAGAACAGGCGCAGCACAGGCAGTGGCAGAGCAAGCTTCCTGACTTGAAAAGAAAACCCCTGGTGTTCATTTTCCATGTCCATTCAGTCTCTAGTCTCACTACTATGACTGTGGCAAAGGTATCTGTGACACTAGCAGACCAGTTTTCAGCTCATGCCAAGGCCCTTAGGCCTCAAGTGAACACTGACAGATGCATAGGTGGAAACCAGTCTGGCTCATGGGTGTGTTATAGGTAAAATAGGCATTAGGTTTATAAAAATGTGTTTGGTGTTTATGAAATGCTTGTAAATTTCCGCATGCATGAAACTCACTTATAATATCTGTATCCCATGTTATAAGATAATATTTAAGTGTTTGCTCTGTAACTGTAAAAGTGTTTACTCTGAAACTCATACTATCAGTCAGGAGAGAAACATTACCCAGTGTGAAATACTAGTTTGCCACATAGGTGTTATCTCCGGCCCAACAAAAGTAGGCCTATAGACACCAGGCAAACCATTGTGAAATATCAGAGGACAAAAGACTTTCGTTGATTGCTCCCCCACATCCCCATGAAGAGGAGATGTGCATGGGGATTCGTCCCATAAGTTTGAACTCTGGGGGAAGGGAATAAAAATCCCTGACAAGAAGAAAGGGTATCTTTGTGCTGCTTGTACTCTGAGGGTATGTGGCGTGGGAGGGTCCTAGAGCCTGAGCTCCAGCCCAAGCCTGGAAGACTACACAGCAATGAAACAGCTCAGCAGCCTGAGCCCCATGAGCCCGAGTCAGCTGGCATGGGCCAGCCGAGGGTTTTTCTTTGTTGTGTAGACATATCCTGAGGGGCAAGGATTACTAAGCATAAACAAAAGATCCCCAGTGCTTGGCCTGGGTTAGCCCTCCAGGACAGATAGCGTTTGTTTATTATAGAAGTTTCTACCACCTTTTGGAACCTAAGACTGCAACTCATTTGTGTGTATATGTTTACCTGCTGCTTTAACCTTGTAAATAACTCTTATTTCTTTTTCTTAGTTAATAAATCTTTAGTTAGTTTATTATAGGATTGGCTACAAGTGTCATCTTTGGTGTAAGATTTAAAGTACAATTGACCTGGGGCAAGTGACTGGTTCTTTGGGACTGGGATTAACCTGAATATTGTTGTCATTTTTGATGTAAGAAAAGGCAAGCTTACCTAGGTGGCAAGATAGACTGGAGTACCCAAGGGGACTGTCTGTGACTCCATGGGTAGGCTGCAACAAAGAGTCCTGTGGCACCTTTAAGACTAACAGATATATTGGAGCATAAGCTTTTGTGGATGAATACCCACTTTGTCAGACGCATGGGTAGGCTGTTATAGTGTCTGAGGAGTTTACACTTGTTACTTGGTTGGTGAAATCTAAGTATAGAATTCACAACCAGTTTGGGGTTTGTGCTCTGCTTCTTAACAGTCTGTTCTGAGGTTGGTACTCACACTCCTGAGCCACTCCATATGGTTTAACAGTGTCAGTTGGTGCTAGCGTTTTTTTCCATTAAGAACTTGACTAATGAGACCATTACATTTATTTTCCACCCAAACATCCATCTAATGGTAATAATGGTCCGCTGCATTTGTTTCAGTGACAGGAATGAAAAAAGTATACAGTTCATATAATTTCCTAATCTGTACCTTAGTCAGGACATCATCTGCATATAATTCTACTTTTTGCTTTTGTTTTGTCAATAAATTTTCTCTCCATCATAAACCTAATATACCTGGGCTGTCTAAGTTTTTGAATCTGAGTTTCTAAGACCAGCCCAAACCAAGGAGGAGCAAGAGCATGCATTGCTGTCTCAAGACTCATGTTAATGAAAATCTATTAGGTGAGCAAAATCCATTCAGTTTATATTATGAACCTATATCCACATAGTCTTAAATATTGGTTAGGGTATTTTTTAAAGCTATTGTTTTAAAAAAAATTTGGTTAGGAAAAGAAACAAAAAACATTGTCCATAAATTGAACACGGAAGCCCGTGTTTCTGGCGTGGTCAGGAGTCCAGTTGGGGCTTCTGAAATATTCAGAAGCTGTGACATTTTCTTCCAGAACCTGGCCTTGCCATAGTAATCCATGCTTTTGATGTAGTATGCTGAGTGGGACTGGAAAAAGATGATCAGCTTTCAAGAAGGACATATATTAGTATGAGACCAGAGACGGGCTATGTCTACACTTATACAACTGCAGTTGCACAGCTGTCGTGCTTCAGTGTAGACACTCACTAGAGTGATGGGAGGAGTTCTCCCATTGCTGTATTTAATCCACCCTCCTGAGAGGTAGTAGCTAGGTTGGAATAAAGAATGCTTCTGTCAACCTAGTGCGGTCTACACTTGGGGTGGGGTTTAGTTTGGCTTAACGATGTTGCTCAGGGGTATGGATTTTTCACACTCCTGAGTGACATAGCTGGGTCAGCCTAACTTTGTAGTGTAGACCTGGCCTGAGGAATGCAAGTTTGGGGCTTTTTTTGGAAACAAACAGAGCCCCAGCATATAACATTAGCTTCTCGTGGCTGGTTTACACTGAAAAGTTAATTGGCATAGCTACATCTCTCAGGGGTATGAAAAATCCACACCCCTGAGAGATGACTTAACCCCCCCGTGTAGGCAGTGCTAGGCTGATGGAAGAATTCTTCCGTCAATTTAGCTACTGCCTCTCGGGAAGGTGGATTAACTACAGCTGTAATGTTTTAAATGTAGACATAGCCTAACAAAGCACTGTGTTTTGCTACTCTGTCTGCTTGCTGCATTACTTTTTGCTATTGAAACATTTGTGACCTCTAGGCTGGACTACTGCAACAAACTTCATTTGGGTTAGCCTGAGAAAGAACTTAAATAATTTTTTAAAAAATATATATATATTTTTAATTAATGGAGATACCCTATCTCCTAGAACTGGAAGGGACCTTGAAAGGTCATTGAGTCTAGCCCCCTGCCTTCACTAGCAGGACCAAGTACTGATTTTGCCCCAGATCCCTAAGTGGCCCCCTCAAGGATTGAGCTCACAACCCTGGGTTTAGCAAGCCAATGCTCAAACCACTGAGCTATCCCTCCTGCTATGGGATGCCAGCCCCCACAGGACACTGATCATGATTGCTCAACGGCCTTAGTCATAAAAATGCAGTGATCATTGTTAGTCATTTTGTAATAGTTAGTTGTTAGTTGTTTTGCCAACTAGCTTCTTGTTTTCCAAGTGTTTTTCAATCTAAGATAGTTCTCTACTTCTACCATTACCATAACAGCTGAATGCTTCATAATCTTTAATGTATTTCTCTTCAGAATGTATGTAATGTATTATGCCCCACAACATAGAGAAGCATTATTATTCACATTTTACAGATGGGAAACTGAGTCACAGGAAGACTAAGGGCCAGATTTTTAAAAGTACTTAAGTGTCTAATTCCCACTGAAATCAAGGTCCCAAGGCCACACAAGAAATTGATGGGATAGAGCAGGGGAACTGGACTGGGGTCTCCCAAATCCCAGGCTTGCACCTTAACCACTGGGTCTTTGTTCTTTTTTGCCATCTGCATGTAACATCTAATAGTATTATATAGTATATAGAACCTATTTTATAATATGTGATGTCAATCTCATGATTTTTTTGCAACTCTCACTTTTGGTGTTTTTCTTTAAGCTTCAGCTCCTGGAGGGAAGCGATTATGTGAGAATCTCAGCTTTTATTTTAAAAAAGGACATTTCTAGCCCTCATGGTTCTGGAGGAAAGCAATTGAATCAACTGACTGTATGCAATATTACTGCATTATAAGAGTGAAAGCTAATGACACCTTGGTGAGTAATATAATTGTGAAATGTATGTATTAACACTATATGAGGAAATATTATGTTTTGAAGTCTGTGGCCACGTGGGGAGAAACAGGTACCCTCTATACAGGAGAGAAGGTAACTATTTACTTATCTCCTATGTCAGTTGAAGATGGTGGAATCAAAACAATAGAAGTCCCATTTATATACAAGGGCGTGGGAAGCCCACAGAAAGGGAAGAACAGCATGAAGCCATCCTGCCTCTTGAAACAAAGGCGTTGAACTTTGGAAGAAATAAGCAAGGAAAGAAGCCATGTTTGGCATCCATCCACTAGCCAAACACAAGCGATGGGCCCTTCAACCAAGGTGTGTGTTTTGAAGTCTCTGGGAACTGAATATAGGTGAGAAAAAACATCTTGGACAAAGCCTGTATCTTACTAGATTAAGTTTTAGACTTTTTGATGTGTGTTTTCACTTTTATTTGCTTGTAACCCTTTCTAACTTTATTCCTTTTAATTGGCATCACTTAACCTATCTTCTTTAGTTAATAAACTTGTCGTATTGTTAATATAAACCAACTCAGTGCTGTGTTTAAATGGAAGGTGTCTTTATGCCAGTTAAGTTAATAAGCTCTGATGTGCTTTTGTGTCTTTAGAGGAAAATCAAACCTTATTACTGTCCAGGAGAGGGCTGGACATTACAGAGCACACGGTTTTGGGAAAGTTCTGAATTGGGAGTGTGTTGGGGTCACCCTGCAAGTAGTAACTAGGGCTGGTGGGAAGCCACATTGGGGCTGTAGAGAGGCTGTTGTGATCAGAGCTGCTGAACCAGGGTTGTCTAAGCACACAGACACTCAGGGTGTGATCTGCAAGCTTGTAGGCTGGTTGTGAGTGCCCGAGGTTGGGAGCTACAGCAGCAAGGCATTGTGAGGTGCTCAGGGTTACAGGACAGGCAGTGACACAGCCCCTCACTGTTCTGGTTAGCACCCCCAAACCAGTAGACCAGTAGGTATATTGTATGTAACCAACTTTCTTCCTATATAATATTTTACACATCATGTCATGACTTAACAAGATAATGCAAATTGATGGGTTATAGCTTGTCATCTTTTCCTGTATTTTGTTGATTGCACAGAGGTGGTATATGTTGTGGAAAGTTCAGATCGAGATGCTATTCTTTAGCGTGGTTGGAATCCAGCTTTGCTGTAAATCAATTGTTCAGTACTTCGCCACAGACATCATAGGCAGCAGATAGTAGGCTGATTAGTTTGTGGTTCCTAGAGTCTTCTATGTTACCTCTCTCAGAAGACTAATAATAACATTAGTCCAGTCCTCCAGTGTTCTGCAAAGGAAAACAATGAGTATTAAATCAATAAAATAATCCACAGTTTTAGTGCCATAAGGCAAAAGAAAACTCACTGATTTAAAATGTAAAGTTACTTATCCCTCCTAAAACACTTCTGTGGTGTCTCCATTGATGTTTTACTTAATTTATTGTTTGGATCCCTCTGGTGTGAAGCATTTTATTTGAAGCTTTTTCAGATTGTTAAATTAATAGATTAGTTTTAGTAGCGAACCAGTTGGAGTTAATCAATTGAGTAGAACTGTAGGGAGGCTGTCTAAGCTGGGCAGGATTTGGAGGGTTTAATACTAATCAGAGTTTGAGAGCTACAGCTGCTTCATGTTTGTTTGGTAATAGAATTGACAAGCAGCTAATTTGAAAGGAAAGCTCAGGAACAGATGTAAAGCTTCCCATGAGTATAAAAGGACAGGTCCTGCTCCACTGGAGGATGGCACTGAACCTTTTTCTGTATGATAGGTCAAGGCTTTGTAATTTTTCTAACAGAGATTGCACTTGAATTAAAACTCAGGATCAAAACAACTTGAAACTGGGAAATTCCAGATTTGCATCTGAACTTCCTGGCCTGGAGTCACAAAGAAACGTAGACATTGCAACACCTAACTTGCAGGTGCCTGGAAAATTAGTGGAATCCACAAACTCTGGATTAGGCACCTTAGGACCCTTATACAATGCAGGTGGAGAGATGGGTGCCTGAGAATGGGAGCCACAAAAGCCAGCACACTAGGTGGGGAGCCGCCTAAATTAGCCAGTGGGAGATGCTGACAAGAAGGGGGTGTCCTAAACCCTGCCCCTCACATGGAGTTAGGCACCAAAGTTAACAGGAGTACTTGTGGCACCTTAGAGACTAACAAATTTATTAGAGCATAAGCTTTCGTGGGCTACAACCCACTTCTTCGGATGCATCTGGCACCAAAGTTAGGCGCCTATCTCTGCCTATGATCTTTAGCTGGGGACCATCTCCTGGTGTTGGACGCCTATGTTGTTTCTTGCAAGAATGATGGTAGCACATGTATAACTCCACACAAAATGGGAAGGGAGGACATAAAGGTGTCTTATAACCTTTATCCCAGTGGTTAGGGGACTCACTCAGAATGTGGAAGACCCTTGTTCAATTTCCTTTTCTGCCCTTTGTGAAGAAGGGACTTGAAAAGGAGTTCCCTCCATCTCAGGTGAGTGCCCTTACCATTGGGCTATAGACTCCCCCTTTTTGTGGTTCACCGCACTGCATATTTCATTAGTGTCACAAAGTGGAACAACTTCAACAAGTGTGATTGAGAGTGCCCCCTACCACAGCATGCTATACTCTGGTGGTTACGGCCTTTACCTGAAAAGTGGGAAATTCAAGTTCAAATCCCTTTTTTACATCAGGCAGATGAGGTAATTGAAGTGGAGGTGTCACCTATCTTCACTTATTTTGATGATCTTACTGGGGTTTAGGAGTGAGATAGGCATCTGGACACCTGCCTGAGGCAGTAGTGCACATGGCCAGAGGCAGAAACTTAAGCGCCTAGGAAACTTTTACAGTGAAAATTTAGGTGCTGAGTGAGTTTAGGAACCTATAGGGTTTGGCAGCAGTTGAATGGGGGTTTTGTGGATCACAGTAGAATCAAATCTAGGAGTTAGGGGCCTAAATCCCTTTGTGGATCTGGGCCTTACTCTATTATCATAGCCGGCCAAACCAGCACTGTGATTCTGAATACCCTCAAATCTTGGGAAAATTTGAAGCATGGTCTGGTTTGTGGCTTGGACATATTTCTAGTTGCTAACAAACAGACAGGAAGGAAGGAGTTGAATAAGATTACATCTCTTGTTTGGAACTTTTTTAGGAGTTTTAAGAAAAATCCAGAAAAAAGAGGTTTAAAACAATCCTAGCAGATTTTAATCAGTCTTTGTCTAAACTACAGAGCACACCTGTCTGACTGTAATGCCAAAAACTAAGGACAGACAAACTTGTATGGATAAAAGAAAAACCATCCAAAACTCAAATGGAAGATTTGAAAATTTTTTAGTTAACTCTTAATTTGTTTTATGGCCTCTGCACTTGCTTGATATGATCACAAGTAAGAATACTAAGAAAGACACTACTCTGGCAGGAGTTCTGACATTCCCGCAAAGAAGTAGTACTGCAAAGTTTGCTGGAGAGCCTGTTCTTTTGATATTTCCAATCCAGAGGTTCAAAATAAGCTTCAGAACCTATGGATAATAATGGCAGTATAATAATACTTTGCATTTTTATTGTCTCTTATCTGGAGTTCCTAAAACACTTTACAAATAGTGAATTCTTTCAGCACTCCTGTTAAATAGATATTATTATCCCTTTTTTAATATATGGGTAACAATGGAGTACAGAGAGGTGACTTTTCCAATATTACTCATTGAGTCAGTGGAAGAGTTGGACTATAGGAGTTTTGAGTTTTAGTTTTCTGCTCTAATTATTAGATACACTGCTTTTGTTATTACAAACCTATCCACATTTTTGAAACTTTTTGAGGTTCACCTCCCATTATTATTAACTCAATGTAAGAGGGAAAGATAATCCTATGTGAGGGTGAAGAAGGAAAAACAATCCTAGCTTCGCTTTTAAGAATTTGGTCATACATGAGGTAGCAAAGTCTCTACTCTGGTTGTCTGCATTCTAAAACTGAAGTCACAGTTCTTGATATTGCTAATTATTCCAGTGAAAAGTACGTTTAGTCTCATTAAGAACAGCACTTGCGACTTGAAAACACATATTTTGACACCATTCCTGCTTTGGATTGGGATTATAAATTGTGGATTCTACTGGATCTTCATGCTGTCCAAACATTGACAGAAGAGAAAAATATCACTATTTTGTCTTGGTCTCTTGGTATTTCTGGTTGTTATGGTTATTGTGCTGATGCAGAATTGATATAATTTGATTCACAAAATCTGAGAAACTGCTTCCACTGATCATTTTAGCTTTGATAACACCTGCCTGTTTTAAGGAAAACCACTGTGTTGTGAAGGGCACTAGATGCTGTTCTGAGAATAACAACCTGTGCTGTAAGGCACGGTGACTCACCAGAATCAATCGAAAAACCTTATCAAATGCAATAAAATGAAACCCATTTGTCTGAACCAGCAGTACAATAGTACACTCTGAGGACAGCTCATTTAACCCTGTCGAAGCCTGTATGATAGCAGGGGGACGGTGATTTTTTGTCGTTGCCTCCATACTTTTTCATTGCCATGTCCATTGGGTGTCATTGAGCTTTGTAATATCTAATCTATCTTTTCACAATCCTAAAATCTGTTGCATTTCAACAAAGAACTTCTAATTTCCAGGAGGAAAATCAAAACACAGACTTGATACTGTCTTAAAACTCACTGACCATGGGACTCATTTTGCAGTAAGGAGCGAAGACCCATAAGAAAGGCCATACTGGGTCAGACCAAAGATCCATCTAGCCCAGTATCCTGTTTTCCAATACTGGCCAATGCCAGGTGCCCTAGAGGGAATGAACAGAACAGGTAATCATTTAGTGATCCATCCCCTGTTGCCCATTCCCAGCTTCTGGCAAACAGAGGCTAAGGATACCATCCCTGCCCATCCTGGCTAATAGCCATTGATGGACCCTATCCTCCATGAATTTATCTAGTTCTTTTTGAACCCTGTTATAGTCTTGGCCTTCACAACATCCTCTGGCAAGGAGTTCCACAGGTTGACTGTGCATTGTGTGAAGAAATACTTCCTTTTGTTTGTTTTAATCAGGGATGGTCTAGACAGTATTTGGTCCTGCCATGCGGGCAGGGGACTGGACTCGATGACCTCTCGAGGTCCCTTCCAGTCCTAGAATCTATGAATCTATGAATCTGCTGCCTATTAATTTCATTGGGTGACCCCTAGTTCCTGTGCTAAGAGAAGGAGTAAATAACATTTCTTTATTTACTTTCTCCACACCAGTCACGATTTTATAGACCTCTATCATAGCCCCTCTTAGTCGTCTGTTTTCTAAGCTGAAAAGTCCCAGTCTTATTAATCTCTTCTCATATGGCAGCCGTTTCATACCCCTATTCATTTTTGTTGCCCTTTTCTGAACCTTTTCCAATTCCAATATATCTCTTTTGAGATGGGGCAACCACATCTGCATGCAATAGTCAAGATGTGGGCATACCGTGGATTTATATAGAGGCAATATGATATTTTCTGTCTTATTATCTATCCCTTTCTTAATGATTCCCAACATTCACTTTGCTTTTTTGATTGCCGCTGCACATTTAGTGGATGTTGTCAGAGAACTATCCACAATGAGTCCAAGATCTCTTGTAATGAAGGTCAGATCTGCTCCATTTGTGCTGGTTAAAACCTTCATGCATTTTTGATTTTTGGATGCAGTGTGGCTGCATTGCATCTTGTTGGCAGAAATGAGCCAGAGGAGATGGCTTATCTGGAGGATCACCACAGTGCTGACATAGGGGCTCTTACAACACCATCCTCCCTCCCGTCTGCTGGTGTAGACGATATGGCTGGCAGAAGAAATGTGGTCAGAGGCTTCCATACAGCCTGCTGATCCCTATTTCAGCCCCTTGAGGTCATTGGTCTCAGTGTAACACATTGGCACCTTTCATTTCCTTTTATTTCTTTGGTTAGATATTGATGATTTTGATTTGACACACCCATTTTTCTGCCTGCACATAAACCATTTAACTTCCCTTTCTGTAAATAAACACTTTGGAGGATCCACTAGGTTCTCAGATTTTATTTTCCAGTTCTGGTAAATTTTGATGGTAATATTGGATAGGTTGATCATCCTTAGACCTAAGTTAGACATTACAACAAAGGGAGTAACATACCCTGTAGCATTCTGATGGGTGCTAGCTCAGTAATGGGGAAGTAATGATAAGGCAGTGAAGGAAAGCTTTCATTTTTGTTTTTTAAAACTGTGCCAGAGGACAAGTGGAATTATATGGCTGCAGAGGGCTAACTCATTTGACAGAGAAGTTTTTTGTAAAAATAAACAAGTATGTCTGGAATTTTCTTTGACCAGTTTACCCAGCCCTAGTAAACATCATTTAAAAAAAAAATCTAAAGATTGTATAGGTTCTAGCTGACTGGAAGACTGTGAGAAAGAATTTTCCACTTGCAGTGGTGAAAATAAAAACCAATTCTAAAAATAATGTGGTACACATTAGGTCTGGGGATTTGTATTTTTCTGATGCAGACCAGAAAAAATACCATTTGGACTCAGATCATCTTGATCCAAATGCAGAAATCAATTAAAAAGCTCTGGATGAATTTGTTACTTTATTGACTATCTCACCTACCTCCAGTACACCGGAAAATTCACACATTACCTGGCAGCAGAGGGAAGAGTAGCACATATCCATATGTGTCAGCAAAACTAGTAAAGCTACACAGGAAAGAGAATCCTCACGTTCAGAGGATGGATGTGAAGATGGATGCTGAATATGTTCCCATTAGAGGAAGCGTGCAATCAGTGGGAGAGTCTGGAGACTCTGAACAACATACAGTAAGTGGGAATTGGGTTTGGTTTTTGGGCATTTCAGCATGTTTCTTTCAAATGTGCTCCTGACACTGAAAAAGTCTCATCCATCAAGTCTGTTTTGTCAATACACTGCCCAGAAAAATTATGTAAAAATTACCTTGATTGATTTTAGCAGCTCAGAGCATCTCAAATCTTATATAGGCAGATATGCACGCACTTGTGTATACACACACACACACACACACACACACACACACACACACACACACACACACACACACACACACACACAGAAATTGAAAGGACCTTTATTCTCATCCACCAGCTTTTCTGTATTCCTTCTATAATATCATACATGCATGTTGTATAAATCAAGTGGCAGGTCAAAAAAAGAAATAAAAGAAAAGAAAAAACATCACAGGTCTGAATCAGGCACTAATGATACTTCTTACTGTTTACTTTCCATTCCTAATTTCCACATGGGTACTGCACATTACCAGTCCTGCACCCAGCGGTGAAGAGGTATAGGGCCAGATCCTTAGCTAGTTCATTTAAATGGAACTAGGCAAATTTACACTGGCTGAAGATCTGGCCCATTAAATTTGAAATAAATACAACACATTCATAGAATCATAGAATATCAGGGTTGGAAGGGACCTCAGGAGATCATCTAGTCCAACCCCCTGCTCAAAGCAGGACCAATTCCCAACTAAATCATCCCAGCCAGGGCTTTGTCAAGCCGGGCCTTAAAAACCTCCAAAGAAGGAGACTCCACCACCTCCCTAGGTAACGCATTCCAGTGCTTCACCACCCTCCTAGTGAAAAAGTTTTTCCTAATATCCAACCTGGACCTCCCCCACTGCAACTTGAGACCATTGCTCCTTGTTCTGTCATCTGCCACCACTGAGAACAGCCGAGCTCCATCCTCTTTGGAACCCCCCGTCAGGTAGTTGAAAGCAGCTATCAAATCCCCCCTCATTCTTCTCTTCTGGAGATTAACAATCCCAGTTCCCTCAGCCTCTCCTCATAAATCATGTGCTCCAGACCCCTAATCATTTTTGTTGCCCTCCGCTGGACTCTTTCCAATTTTTCCACATCCTTCTTGTAGTGTGGGGCCCAAAACTGGACACAGGATTCCAGATGAGGCCTCACCAATGTCGAATAAAGGGGAACGATCACGTTCCTCGATCTGCTGGCAATGCCCCTACTTATACAGCCCAAAATGCCGTTTGCCTTCTTGGCAACAAGAGCACACTGTTGACTCATATCCAGCTTCTCGTCCACTGTGACCCCTAGGTCCTTTTCTGCAGAACTGCTACCCAGCCATTCGGTCCCTAGTCTGTAGCAGTGCATGGGATTCTTCCGTCCTAAGTGCAGGACTCTGCACTTGTCCTTGTTGAACCTCATCAGGTTTTTTTTGGCCCAATCCTCTTATTTGTCTAGGTCCCTCTGTATCCGATCCCTACCCTCTAGTGTATCTACCACGCCTCCCAGTTTAGTGTCATCTGCAAACTTGCTGAGAGTTCAGTACACACCATCCTCCAGATCATTAATAAAGATATTAAACAAAACCGGCCCCAGGACTGACCCTTGGGGCACTCCGCTTGAAACTGGCTGCCAACTAGACATGGAGCCATTGATCACTACCCGCTGAGCCCGATGATCTAGCCAGCTTTCTATCCACCTTACAGTCCATTCATCCAGCCCATACTTCTTTAACTTGGCGGCAAGAATACTGTGGGAGACCGTATCAAAAGCTTTGCTAAAGTCAAGGAATAACAAACACATCCACTGCTTTCCCCTCATCCACAGAGCCAGTTATCTCATCATAGAAGGCAATTAGGTTAGTCAGGCATGACTTGCCCTTGGTGAATCCATGCTGACTGTTCCTGATCATTTTCCTCTCCTCTAAGTGTTTCATAATTGATTCCTTGAGGACCTGCTCCATGATTTTTCCAGGGACTGAGGTGAGGCTGACTGGCCTGTAGTTCCCTGGATCCTCCTTCTTCCCTTTTTAAAAGATGGGCACTACATTAGCCTTTTTCCAGTCATCCAGGACCTCCCCCGATCGCCATGAGTTTTCAAAAATAATGGCTAATGGCTCTGCAATCTCATCCACCAACTCCTTTAGCACCCTCGGATGCAGCGCATCCGGCCCCATGGACTTGTGCACGTCCAGTTTTTCTAAATAGTCCCGAACCACTTCTTTCTCCACAGAGGGCTGGTCACCTTCTCCCCATACTGTGCTGCTCAGTGCAGTAGTCTGGGAGCTGACCTTGTTCGTGAAGACAGAGGCAAAAAAATCATTGAGTACATTAGCTTTTTCCACATCCTCGGTCACTAGGTTGCCTCCCTCATTCAGTAAGGGGCCCACAGTTTCCTTGACTTTCTTCTTGTTGCTAACATACCTGAAGAAACCCTTCTTGTTACTCTTAACATCTCTTGCTAGCTGCAACTCCAAGTGTGATTTGGCCTTCCTGATTTCACTCCTGCATGCCTGAGCAATATTTTTATACTCCTCCCTGGTCATTTGTCCAATCTTCCACTTCTTGTAAGCTTCTTTTTTGCTTTTAAGATCAGCAAGGATTTCACTGTTTAGCCAAGCTGGTCGCCTGCCATATTTACTATTCTTTCTACACATCGGGATGGTTTGTTCCTGCAACCGCAATAAGGATTCTTTAAAATACAGCCAGCTCTCCTGGACCCCTTTGCCCTTCATGTTATTCTCCCAGGGGATCCTGCCCATCTGTTCCCTGAGGGAGTCAAAGTCTGCTTTTCTGAAGTCCAGGGTCCGTATTCTACTGCTCTCCTTTCTTCCTTGTGTCAGGATCCTGAACTCGACCATCTCATGGTCACTGCCTCCCAGGTTCCCATCCACTTTTGCTTCCCCTACTAATTCTTCCCTGTTTATGAGCAGCAGGTCAAGAAAAGCTCTGCCCCTAGTTGGTTCCTCCAGCACTTGCACCAGGAAATTGTCCCCTACACTTTCCAAAAACTTCCTGGATTGTCTGTGCACTGCTGTATTGCTCTCCCAGCAGATATCAGAGTGATTAAAGTCTCCCATGAGAACCAGGGCCTGCGATCTAGCAACTTCTGCTAGTTGCCAGAAGAAAGCCTCGTCCACCTCATCCCCCTGGTCTGGTGGTCTATAGCAGACTCCGACCACGACATCACCCTTGTTGCTCACACTTCTCAACTTTATCCAGAGACTCTCAGGTTTTTCTGCAGTTTCATACCGGAGCTCTGAGCAGTCATACTCCTCTCTTACATACAACGCAACTCCCCCACCTTTTCTACCCTGCCTGTCCTTCCTGAACAGTTTATATCCATCCATGACAGTACTCCAGTCATGTGAGTTATCCCACCAAGTCTCTGTTATTCCAATCGCATCATAGTTCCCTGACTGTGCCAGGACTTCCAGTTCTCCCTGCTTGTTTCCCAGGCTTCTTGCATTTGTGTATAGGCACTTAAGATAACTCATCGATCGATCGTACCTCTTTATCAGTATGAGACAGGAGTCCTCCCCTCTTGCTCTCTCCTGCTTGTGCTTCCTCCCAGGATCCCATTTCCCCACTTACCTCAGGGCTTTGGTCTCCTTCCCCCGGTGAACCTAGTTTAAAGCCCTCCTCACTAGGTTAGCCAGCCTGCTGGTGAAGATGCTCTTCCCTCTCTACGTTAGGTGGAGCCCGTCTCTGCCTAGCACTCCTCCTCCTTGGAACACCCATTCCATGGTCGAAGAATCCAAAGTCTTCTCTCCGACACCACCTGCCTAGCCATTCGTTGACTTCCACGATTCGATGGTCTCCACCCAGGCCTTTTCCTTGCACAGGGAGGATGGACGAGAACAACACTTGCGCCTCAAACTCCTTTATCCTTCTTCCCAGAGCCACGTAGTCTGCAGTGATCCGCTCAAGGTCATTCTTGGCAGTATCATTGGTGCCCACGTGGAGAAGCAGGAAGGGGTAGCGATCCGAGGGCTTGATGAGTCTCGGCAGTCTCTCCGTCACATCGTGTATCCTAGCTCCTGGCAAGCAGCAGACCTCTCGGTTTTCCCGGTCGGGGCGGCAGATAGATGACTCAGTCCCCCTGAGGAGGGAGTCCCTGACCACCACCACCCTCCTCCTCCTCTTGGGAATGGTGGTCGTGGAACCCCTATCCCTAGGACGTGCATCTTTTGCCTTCCAGTCGGTGGAGTCTCCTTCTGCTCCCTTCCCTCAGATGGGTCATCTAGTCCACACTCCGCATTAGTACCTGTAGAGAGAACATGGAAATGATTGCTCACCTGTATCTCGATTGCTGGTACATGGACGCTCCTCTTTCTCCTTCTGGAGGTCACATGCTGCCAAACTTCTTCACCATCCTTCTGTCCCTGCTGCGGCTGCTCTGAATCTTCAGAACATTGTGGCCATAGAAGCATCTCCACACGTCTGTCCAGGAAAACTTCATTTTCCCTTATGCAACGCAGAGTCGATACTCGTTTCTCCAGACCTCAAACCTTCTCTTCCAATATGGAGACCAGCTTGCACTTTGTACAGACAAAGTCACTTCTGTCCTGTGGAAGAAAGACAAACATGGCACAACCTGTGCAGGTTACAACAGCTGATCGCTCACCTACCATATCACCTTCCTCTTAAGAGTTTCCTCAGCTGTTGCAGGAACTACTCAGAGAAACCTGCAGATGAAAGCCTCAGTGAGCTCTCCCCAGGCGAACTCCCTCTGTTAGCCTCTGCTGTTCGCCGCTCAGCTGGTTCGCTGCTGACTGCCCTTATATACCAGTCAGGCCCACTCAAGGCCCACCTGGAACAAAGCATTGAGCAAGTGTATGTTAATAGAAAGGAAAGAAAAATGCTTTTCCTAGTCCTCAGCTTATTTTTGGCATCAGTCCTTCTCCATGAAATTTGTTAGCTGTCTGACTAAGGGTCACATCCTTCTGGTTTACATAGACAAGTAATCCCAATGATAGGATGTGGCTCAAGTTGTAAGCTCCCCTTGGGTCAGAGATCTTGTCTTTGTATATATTAAGTGCCATGCCTGCCTATGGCACTATATAAATAATAATTAATAATAAAATGAAGAACTTACACTTTGTTCATTTGAAAGCCTGTCATTTTTATTTTGCAAAAGATAGTATATGTAAGTTCCATCCCTTTCCTGAGAGGTGATATTTTCCTGTAGATTGGAGATTGTCCTAAGAAGCTACAGAGACCTCCACAAATACATGTTCATTTTTTTCAGACATATTCTACATTGTAAGGGATTTTTTTTTAGTAGTCCTTTTTGAGACTTTGGTGGTTTGAAGTGAGTAGGTGGAAGAAATAGGCATAGTTACTTAGCCTGAAATACTAATGCAGGCAAAAAGTGAGGTCATTTCATGATTTGTGTAAGCTCTGTTTAACAAACCAATTACCATGCTGATGAATCTTAACAGAGTGAAACACTGTGGCTCTAATTTTTATATCTGGCCTAGGTAAATTGAAGTTCAAAAGCTGCTGTGAATGTGGCAATACTAAGTATAGGAATTCTGATTGAAAGGGGATACTTGGCATTCTCATAAGCAAGTCATTATCCCAAAGCTCCTCAAGCTCTCAGCTATTTTATGGCAAATCTGTTGTCTCAGTTGTGGGGATAAACTGAAAAGTTTAGGCAACAATTTGTTTCCTCTGAATGCTCTGTGAGCCTGAACTGAAGTCTCACTTTTATCTCCCCACTTTATTAAACAAACAAAAAATCAGTTCTTTGCCCTTGCCTTTAGGTAAAATAATTTGATACATAACTAGATATTGAGTGAATGCTGTTTTTAAAAGCCTAGAAAAATCCATATGATTCCCAAAGCACCATTTAGCAATTTTTTGTATCAAATATTTATTGCATTATAAGAGCAGTAGATACCTACAAATTATTGGGAACTGATGAGAAAAGTTACTTTAATGCTACACTTTTATCTTCAGCTCTTAATAGATCTGTGGTATCAGAAAACACACTCTCCTTCTCCTAGATGTCTTCAGAGAGCATTGGGCCACCCACATGCTCAGAGAGGTGAGACAAGATTTAAGACTTTCTGAGACTGACTAAGTGTTGCTAACTCTCACCATACCTGCTATTTTTCTTAAAGACCAGCTCTTGGAGTCAGGACAATCTCAGCTTTCATTTAAAAAATAAAGTAATTAGTCCTGATGGTTGTGGAGAAAAGCCAAAAATATGATCCAAATGTAACCTAAAGGTTCAGTAGGCAAAGAACCCCAAACTGATTATTCTTTAATTATCTCATGATGTTTTGGAGGATTGACTCATGATTTTTGAACACATGCTTATGACAGTACTGCTGGCTCTCCATTACTGTATACCTCCCCAGTAGCAGGGACCCAGTTTGTTCCAAAGGTAGGGAACAAGAGATGACTGCCATTACAGCTATGATGGATTCAGAGTGAGGTAAATGTCAGCTTTTGGACTCTATGCTTTATACAATATTAATCCTGTGAATTAAACATACAGCTTGTTTCAGGACAGACTAGCCTCATCCCCAGCATAGCAACACAGTTGCCTCAGTTTCAGCTTCTTGACTCTCCCCACATGCACCTAGGAGTTTTAGTTAACATTCCCTCTCTTTATTAAACCATTCTAGATTCATAACATAAGCAGTTCACTTGCCCTCCCAGGTACCAGTAATTGCTTCCCTGATCAGCAAGGTTTAAAGAATAATCCCATCTGCCCTTGTAGGCCTAGTTAGGGTTGCCAACTTTCTAATTGCACAAAATCGAACACTCCTGCCCCACCCCTTGCCCTGCCCCTGCCCTGAGGCCCCGCCCCTGCTCGCTCCATCCCCCCTCCCTCCATCACTCGCTCTCCAATACCCTCATTCACTTTCACTGGGCTGGGGCAGAGGGTTGGGGTGTGCGGGTGGGTATGGGCTCTGGGTTGGGGGTGCAGGCTCTGCGTGGGGCCAGAAATGAGGGGTTCAGGGTGCAGGAGAGGGCTCAGGGCTGGGGCAGGGGGTTGGGCTGCGGGGGCGGGGGGTTGAAGGCTCTGGCTGGGGGTGTGGACTCAGGGGTGGGGCCTGAGATGAGGGGTTTGGGGTGAAGGAAGGGGCCCCAGGCTGGGACAGGAAGTTGGGCTGTGGAGGGGAGGGGTGAGGGCTCCCTGGGGGTGTGGTCTCTGGGGTGGGGCTGGGGATGAGGGGTTTGGGGTGCAGGAAGGGGCTGGGGCAGGGTGCTGGGGGGGTGCGGGCTCTGGGAGGGAGTTTGGGTGCGGGAGTGGATGTGGGGTCCCAAAGTCGCTTACTGCAGCTCCTGGGAAGCAGCCGTCAAGTCCCTGCGGCCTCTAGACGCATGGGCAGCCAGGGAGGCTCTTGGGAGTGGTGGCAGTGTGCAGAGCCTCCCTGGCCACCCATGCATCTACGGGCTGCTGGGACCTGGTGGCCACTTCCAGAAGCTGCATGGAGCTAGGGCAGGCAGAGAGACTGCCTTAGCGTCCGGGCCCCTCCTGCGCCACCGACTGGACTTTTAGTGGACACCTGGCAACCCTAGCCTAGTCCTTTTCTCCTCTGGCTAGCAGTGTTCTTTGCAGCCCTGCTTGAAGGGATTGCAGCAATTCCACCCTTAGTGGGGGGGTTGCCACAGCCTTCCTTCTAGCAGCTGCACCAGAATCCTGGCAAGCTTCCACATCCCGACTCTACCACAGAAGAGCCTCTTCTTGTTCTGTAAAGTGGCCTTCTAGGCTACCATCATGTGACCCTTGGTTACTTGATTCAGGCACAGGCCTTGGGGCCTTAACCCCTTAAGCCTTGTCTTCACTATGAAAAAAAGATATGTTCTTAACTCAAGTTAACTAACTAAAGGTAAAATCCTAGGGAGACATGGCAATTTGTGATTTTATATTGAATTTGCAGGTTGAGTTACAGACTAGGTTCCTTCATCGGCTTTAACTTCAATGTGAAACCTACAAACTGCCTTGTTTTCACTAGGATTTTATCTTGTGTTAGTTAACTCAAGTTAGCTAACTTGAATTAAGAACACACCATTCTTTTTCCATACTTAAGACAAGGCCCGTGCCACAGCTCATACATTTGCTGAGAATAAATTTTCAACTTGGTGTAAGGAACTTCTCCTGCCATTAGTTACAATCTTCCAAATGCTACAGCAATAGTATTGAAGTGTACTGCACAGGGCACTATTTTTAACACAGTGGAGAAAATTAGAGAGTCTTTTTGACTCCTGTTGCGTCGTAATTACTATATACAACTTTTTCATAGTTTTGATGGAAGCAATTGAATGGAATGGAAAACATCTGCAAAATATTATTGGTTTAGAACTCTGATTTCATTACAGAAGACTTAAAGCATCCAGGGAGAGATTTGGAATTTACTTATGTTTGTGAGTTATAGAACACATATTGTAGCAGCTAGAATGTGCAAGCAGCAGCAAACTCTTACCAGATTTCAAATATCACCAGTGCTAGGTCTACCATACACCTGGAGATTCTGTATAAATAACGAGTAAAGTGCTAAGGAGCTTGATGTTTTCTTATTCCTTGTTTATGGTTGGTGTGACATTTGCTCTTTTGTAAAACCTAGCTGATCAAAGGTTGTAAGAAAACATTTCCTTTGAAATTTCACCTATGAATGATTTAACATATAAGATTAAAAAGGAAACATTTCTTAGTGTGGGATACTATTCTCAATATCATTTTAGATTCCAGTTATCTGCACATCATCTTCTGCCATCTTGGAAAAGTGACAGTGATGCTAATAATGGCAATGCCCTCAGACATGATGGCTCATAACAGATACACCCAAATACT
The DNA here is from genome assembly GCF_028017835.1 of Emys orbicularis. Classification (NCBI taxonomy): domain Eukaryota; kingdom Metazoa; phylum Chordata; order Testudines; family Emydidae; genus Emys; species Emys orbicularis. The sequence continues at coordinate 87,577,643 of NC_088687.1, read as the reverse complement.
CCTTTATAGAAACATGCTTCTGGAAATGTACTTGCTAGGTTGTCACACATAATGACAATTAAAAATATAATTGAAATACTGTTTATCTTTAAATAAAATTACTTCCATAGAACCTGACATTGTTTTATCTCCTTCAACTTAATGTTCGCCAAATGTAGATTTGATTGTATTTGTGAAGTGTAAAAACACGTGCATTTCTTAAATCAGTCAGCTTAGCTTTGGAAATATGGTAAGTCTAATGCACGCACTTAAGGTTCAAGATAAACAATCATTATAGCTTTTAGGATCTCTTGCTGTCAAGGGTAAAGCAAGAGTAACTTTTAAAAAAATAAAGGGAAGACAGAAATTCTATCAAGGTCTGTGGAAAAGAATCTTCACTTGTTAATTTGCTTTGAAAACCCAGAATTTTTGCTTTTAAAATCTGATCTATAATTTGCGATAACACTCTCACAGTGTAAAGCAAGAAGATTTGGGGAATTGGTATATCATTTTTTTGAATTAGGAAAACTCACATTGTGTATCTACAATTCTCATTGCTTACTTCTGGAGAAATTTCTATGCACTTTCTAATAGGAGGTCTGGTATTCAGTCTGGTTAATCAGAAAAAAAAAATACTGGAAAATATATTTTAAGGAGCAATCGTACACCCAAAGCATGGGCTAAACAAGTCTTTTCCATCTCTAATTTCTATGAATTCAGTGGCTTCTCTTTAATCCTCCTTTGTAATACTAGTGTGTTAATGTCAAACATTGCTAAATTAGAAGAAAACACAGAATTCTAAAAAATTTAATGATTTCAGTGGCTAAATAAATGCACCTTGATCTCTCCTGACATAATATTAATGACAAAAGATGCTTAAAATTATCTTGTATTTCAGCAATTCAGAATTTTAAGCAAAGGTAAAACAGAATAAGAATTATAAAATTTCCCAGTATGGCTGTTTATGAGTATCAGAATTTTTTTTTTATAGTGACCACTGTGTTACTAACTGGGTAAGATAAGTGTTAGCATTGAGACTGCTAGATAGATCACAGTAACTTTAGATAGTGTCAGAAAAACCCCCAACTCTATACTATTGTGATTAAATTGTATTTTTGAAATACCTGCACAGCTAGAAAATGGCCTTACTTGAAAAATCTCAGTAGGGTTCAGAGTAGTGGATGGTGCCTTGGAGTCAGCTGAGGCCCATATCTGCATGGAAGTTGGAAGATTTGTGAGTGGCGTATCCTTTCCATGCATAAATTTGAGACAAAGGAAGGCCACATTCACTCCTGTGTCAAGATATACTAAGTGGAGGAAGGAAGAGGGGGCTGTCAGGGTGCCTGTTATAGCTTCCTGATTCTCAAATTGCCCTGGCGCTGACAAAATTATAGCCATCTAGGGGCAGCTTTAACTCACGCCAGATGGCTATGGTGCTGGTTGGAACTGGTATGCCAGCTGAAATTTGCCTTAGGGGATCAAAGTGGAGCTTCCCATCTCTGATCCTGTCACATTCCTTCCCCCTACATGCCCTTTACGCCTGGTCTATACTAGGGCGGGGGATCGATCTAAGATATGCAACTTCAGCTACGAGAATAGCGTAGCTGAAGTCGACGTATCTTAGATTGACTTAGAATCACTTACTTCACATCCTCGCGGCGCGGGATCAACGGCCGCCGCTCCCCTGTCGACTCCGCTTCCGCCTCTTGCCGTGGTGGAGTTCTGGAGTCGACGGCAGAGTGATCGGGGATCGATTTGACGCGATAAATCGATCCCCGATAGATCGATCCGGCGGGTAGTGTAGACATACCCTTAGTGATGGAATTCTTTTTAATGAGAAAAGAAAGAGGGAATTCTGAACCGGCCAGGTGATGGCCCCTTTGTGCTGCTGGGCTGGTACAAAGAGAATGGAATTGAGGCTGAGAATCTGGCCCTAGAGGGATGATGAGCACATACAGCTCCCATTAATTTCGTTCAGCAAGGTCTAGAGCCTGTCTCTTTAATTTTTAAAATTACAGGACATGGGACTGATCCTATTCCCACTGAAAGAGATTTAATGCTTTTTTTGACCAGGCCCTGCCTCCTTTTATGTTTAGAAACTGCCTAGCACATTATGGCCACTACCAGGCCATATCAATATCTATATCTATCTGTATCTATATATTAATAGGAATTTGGCCATTGACTACAATGGGAGCAGAATCAGGCCCTATGGACAGTTGATGAGGTACAATAGATTTTGGATGCAAAAGGATAACTAAATGAGGGTTTAGATTTAGCAGCTGGGATAGTTCATAGAAAATACAATGCCATTTCTCTAAAGCAGTGGTGGGCAACCTGCAGCCATTGGCTGGGAACGCTAAACCATGGCCACTTGGAGCTGCGGGCAGCTATGCCTGCGGATGATCACTGTAAACACTGTCTCATGGCCTGCCAGTGGATTACCCTGATGGGCCGTGTGCGGCCCGCAGGCCGCAGGTTGCCCACCACTGCTCTAAAGAGTGCGCTCACGCACGCGCGTACTCACACACACAAAACCTATTAAGGAGTGTCATAACCTATATGACTAGATTGGTCAGGAAATTGAAGTTGAAAATAAATGTTGCTTGAAATGAGGAGTTTGAAAAATGAATGTGTCTGCAGCTGAGATGTATAAAAACAAGATATGATTTATGAAGATTTTGTGATCTGGTACTAAACAAGGTGAATTAGAAATAGTGTTGCACCTTGTAGCTATAGATACTGTCATATCATGATTCATGAACAGGGATACCAGAGTAGATAAAGGGTGTTATTTGCATTGATTGCAAATTCTTACTTCATTGGGCTCTAAATCTTCAAAATAAATTGAGAGTAGTTGATAATATTTGTTTAGTAAATTGCTGAGAAGTGATTAAAAGCAATAAAACAAAATGTTATGAACAGAAAAGAAAATGAGCTTGTGAAAAAGATTTTAAATGATATATAATTGCATGAAAATAAAAATGCAGTATCCACAGCTCAGTACTCCTGCTCTATTTTCTTAGTGGTTGACAGGTAATTTTAGCATGAAAATTAAACAGTAAAGGATGGACCTTTAGAAATAAAATGAATTTTAAAGATTCAGTGTTCTTACTCTCAGCAGAATTTAAGTGTAAACTCTTTGGTAAACATACCTTCCAATTCCAGCTTTCTTTTTTGGGACCAACCCTTGTAACAAGCAAAACTTTTGATATAGAGTATAATTATGGTTAATTATTACTTGTATAAGGCCAGCATCATGCTAGGTGCTTTACAAATGGACAAAAAGAGAAGGTCCTGGCCCTAAACAGCTTGCCATGTAGGTAGACAGCATACAAATGAAGGCTGAGCTCAGGTTGCAATGAGTGACGTTGAGCAGCTATTGTGTTAGTGCCACAGGATCTGTTTGGGTGTGTTGTTTTAGGTTTTAATATTTTATGCTTTGTATTGATGGCTTTTATTTGTCTGCTAGTTAAATCTGATTTCTTCAGTCTAGGAGTGCCATGGGAGGAACTAGGGCTTTTAGAGGGTGTTGAATATTCAATTGACAGAAATGAATGACTGTGGAGGTGGTATCAAGAAGATACATACAAAAGTAGAGAAGGTTTTTTTTGGTACCCATAACCTTCATCCAGTTGTTATCAACTGTATCAAGTCTACAGGTATTTACTAAACTGTATCCCTTAAGTATTCTGGGGAACGATTTCAGTGAATCCACTGTGGGTTGTGATTTAAACAGAGTGGGTGATGGAGATGAGCAAACCATGGCAAACAGTGTAGATTCAGCTTCTTTCCCAAATTTCTGGTTTAGGGCCAAAGCCCAAGGGAATATTTGCATGATCAAGTGAGCAGGATTTAGCCCTTAATAAGAGTGATCCTGGATAATGAAAGGAATGAGATTCCTTTTAAAGACAAAATGCTGCAATTCAGTGCTTGCTCCTGCAATGCATCCCTGCAACAACATATTGCCTGTTGTTGATTTCTATTTGATAAAGATCACTCTTTTGGCAATGAGGAATTCCCAAAAGTGACCATTTTCCTGGAGCTGTAGATATCCTTAGGAGTATTGTTAGGGCTTCTAAAACAAACAGATGTGGATTTGCTAAATCTGCAGTTATTTGAATACTGGTGGTTTATTTTCTGTCAGGGATTTGGACAGTCCCATAGCATACATAACAGAGTGCCCCATCTGAGATAAACAATGCCAACATTTGCTTTGGAAAGCCCAGCTGTGTGCCTTTCAATTAGAGTGTGTTGTTTCAAACATAGGACCAGCTCCTGCTTGCCTTACTCAGACTTGGTCTATACTACAAAGTTAGGTTGATGTAAGCCACCTTGCATCAACCTAGCTGTGTATGAATGTACATTTAGATTAATTGTCTCCCACCGATGTAAGTGCCGTGTTACAGCGACGTAGTGATACCACCTCCTTGAGTAGAGTTGAGCCATGATCGATGTACTGAGGTTGATGCAGTGCAAGTGTAGTCACTGTATTGCTTATGTGACCCTAACTGTCCCACAATACTCCACATTGACTACTTTGGTCACATTGTGAACTCTACTGCTCAGGGGTCATGGAGAAAGGAAGGGTCCCTTCCCTTTTAAAGCGCTGCAAATTTTTGAAATGCCTTTTCCTGATTGTCCTAGCAGCTCACCTAGCTCACCTAGCAGCACTCCATTGTTGTGTGCAGCAGGCCAGCTGACCATACTGGCTACACGCTCCAGATGTGCTCAGGCTTGGAGTAGACAGGAGATACTGGATCTCCTGGGCTTGTGGGGAGAAGATGTGCACAGATGTCCATATTTCTATGAGCAGATTGCCCGGGGGATGCAGAAGAAGGAATATGACAGAGATCAGCAGCAGTGGAACATGAAAGGAACTGTGTCAGACATATCAGAAGGCCAGGGAGGTCAACGGTCTATCTGGTGCAAGTTGCAGACTTGCCACTTTCACAAGGAGCTTCATGACATATTTTGTGGGGACCCCATCATCACCCTGCAGACCACCATGGATTCCTCTGAGGAGCTTGAGCAACAGACCCCCTGCCATGAACAGTGAGGATGAGGATGAGATAAAGGAGAAGGATGGGGGACATGCGATCGGGGGGTCCCGCTATGCCACAATCCAGGACCTGTTTGAGAATCCACCGCACTCCAATCAGTCCCGGCAGTTGAGCACAGGCAAGGCTGATGCAGGGGAAGGAATCTCGGGTAAGTGTTCTACTGTATTTCCCATTGCATTAATGTACTGATGGCAACCCCAACTTTCCGGACACAGCTATCAACTTTTCATTACATTTACGTGTACTAGAAAAGGTAGTGTACAACAAAGAGAGGTGTTAATTGCTTTTAATTCCCCTCTGGAGTTAGGCAGGGGGCCATGCAGAGCTGTTTATTTATGTACAAAGGGATGCCCCTTGAATCCTCCTGAGAGATCTCAATGAAACTTTCATGGAGGGACTCTGCAATTCTCCCCAAAGTCTTCTAGTGATGGCTGCCTTATTTCTTCCTCTGCGGTACAACATTTCCCCACACCAGTCAGAGATAACTTTGGCAGGCACCGTTGCATTACACAAGCTAGCAGCATACAGGTCCAGGTGGCTTTGGGACACCAGCAGAAGCTGTGCTTTCCGTGCCTTTGTTACACACAAAAGTGAGATATCAGCTAAAATCACCACTGCCTGTGGACAATGGTGCCAATACTCATGCTATTGCCCTATACTTATAGTTCCATGCAACCGAGCAATTCCCTCCTCATTTCCCTCACCCCAGCAGGCCATACTCACCCTGGCTGGTGCTGTGAGTAGTGCCATACACAAGCACTCCCAAGTAGAAATGTCAATAGACATGTCTTGTTTAAAACTTTAGAGGAGCAAGGGAAAGGAGTTCCGAATCTTAACTCTTGCTCTTTGTTGTGACTATACTGAAAATGGTACTTCTGTGTGTTTTATCTGCAGCTGCTGCCATTGCAGCACTAAGGTGTCACCCCTCCACACCTACAGAACATCTGCACCAGACAAGGAGGAGATGTTCAATGAGATCCTGCAAGCCAGTCCTGCATCAGACCTTGAGCAAAGGCCTGGATGGTGACTATTGCAGACATCCTGGAGAAGGAAAGAGCAGACTGGAGAAAGGCTCTGGAGTCCCAGCAGGAAAAGAAGAGGGAGATGCACCAGGACATAATGGGGCTTCTCCAGCAGCAAACACAGATGCTGCAGACTCTTATGGACCTACAGATTTAACAATCACAGGCTCTCCTCCCTTTGCAGTCCACGGAGATCTCCATTACAGCACCTCCCTACCCCTGCCCTTCAACATTCTACATGACATCAGGTGTCTCATCCCTATCCCTACTACTCCACTTTGGGGGACATTAGAGACAACCACAGCTTCACATACACTGACCTGTGAAAGCCACTGTTGCTGAATGTGTAGGTAAAATGACATGAATGTTTTTCCCCTTCATAAGTTCTGCTCCATTAATTTATTAAGTTTTTAATATATTTGTTTTTAAATTCCACAGATTTTTCTTTGCACTGGTTTTGTTACTGACTACAATTCTATTATTTGGAAAATAATTCGTCTTTATTAGTTCACAACATATGCTGCAGAGTGCCTAGCAGTTCTGAAGGCACCTATTTATTTGTTACTGTTCAGTGTGACAACTCACAGGATCAGTGACAAACAAGTGTAATAATCATAGATGTACAGGAAGCATTGCAAAATTAATAGGTCATTGACTGTGTCATATTCATAGATGTACACCAAGCACCATGCAATTCCCAACAGGCCCCCAAACAGCAGGGTCAGGTAGAGCACAGCACACCCCAAAGCATTACTTTGGCTCACTTTTAAAGTGCTCTTTCAAAGCCTCCCTCAGCTGAATAGCTCTGTGTTCAACTCTTCTAATAGCCCTTGTGTCTGGCTGTTCTAACTCAGCAGACAGCTGTTCCACCTCCACCCCAGTGGCAACTTTTCCCCCTTTGCTTCATGGATATTATGCAGGACACAGAAGGCAGCTATAATTATTGGGATTTTTTTTCTCTGAGATCCAACCTTGTAAGTAATAAATACCAGCATCCCTTCAATCTACCAAAAGCATATTCAACTGTGATTCTGTACCTGCTAAACAGGTAGTTGAATTTTCCTTGGTGCTGTTGAGAAGGCTCATGTATGGTTTCATGAGCCAGGGATCAAGGGGTAGGCTGGGTTCCCCAGGATCACTATTGGTATTTCAACATTGCCGAAGGTAATCCTCTGGTCAGGAAAGAAAGTCCTTGCTTGTAGCTTTCTGAACAGTTCTGTGTTCTTGAAGATGTGAACATCAAGCACTTTTCCTGACCAGCCAACATTGATGTCAGTGAAGCATCCCCAGTGATCCACCAGTGCTTGCATAACCATAGAAAAGTAGCCCTTTCTGTTGATGTACTCTGTGGCAAGGTGGTCTGGTACCAAAATAGGGATATGCATGGCATCTATTGCTCCACCACAGTTTGGGAACCCTATTGCTGCAGATCTATCCACTGTGGCCTGCATATTGCCAGGAGTCACAGTCCCGTGTAGCAGGAAACTTGCATGACAAAAGCCTCGCAGTGGATTTCCCAACTCCAAAATGATTTCCCACTGACTGGTAGCAATCTGGTGCTGCAAGTTTCCACAGTATGATCGTCACTTGCTTCTCCACTCCCAGTGCAGCTCTCATTTTGGTGTCCCTGCGCTGGAGGTTTGGGGCAAGCTTGGCAGACAGAGCCAGGAATGTCGCCTTGCACATCCAAAAGTTTGGTAGCCACTGCTCATCATCCCAAACTGGGATTACTATGTGATCCCACCTGTCAGTGTTTGTTTCTCAGGTCTAGAAATGGCACTCCACCGTCTGTAGCTGTTACATGAATGACACCAATGACAAATTGTCCCACAGCAATCTGTCCTCCAAGAAATTATGTTCTCTGCTGATTCGGTTCTTCTTAAGGCTCTGGAAATACTGGAGGATTGTGCATCCTGTGCTTGCAACGCTTATGACAACAGTGCAGAGCTGTGCAGGCTTCATGCTTCTGTCAGAGATAGCAGACCGAGAGGAGGGCCATGAAGGTTCATGGTATTTTTTTAAAAGGTGCAAAAATTATGGGATATGCATGACATTATGGGATGGAGACAGTTGCACACTGGAAAGTTGACCCCTTGCTCCCAGTCACTGTGAGGCAAACCTGCAGTCAAACCAGGGCTGCTTGCTCAGCTCTCCAGAGCCTCAATAGATGCTCCTCTAACAGACAGGGATATTATTTGGTGGCTCCTTCATGGAGCTATGAGCACGGGCACGTACCTGGCATGATTCACAACCTCCCCTGACACCTGCTCCTTCTGTGGCGAGAGGGTGACCCTGGCACACATTTACATTGAGTGCACCAGGTTCCAGCCCCTCTTATGGCTCCTCCAGAACCTCTTCCTTAAGTTCTGGCTGCACTTTTTCCTGCACTTCCTTATTTATGCACACCCATTCCATGGCCCCACTGTAAAGGTCCTCTCTTCTGTCATGTTTCTGGGCAGCGTTCCTCTGGGCAGTGTCCACTAGCTCCCCGGATGCCATTGAGGAGCAATGGGCTCTGTCCAGGATTCTCTGCTCAGGGTCCCCCTCTGGATCCTTGATTTTGAAACTGTGACCCTCACTCCCATCCCTGTTTTTTCATTAGTTGTCCCCCGTGATTAATTGATGCCTGGGTATGGTGGCTCCTTACCTTAGGCTTAGGGAGTGGCCTTTAGATGTGCGTGGGCCCATACCCAGTGCTTCAGTATGTGCCCTGATTTACCCTTCCAACAGAACCTGCAGTGACTCAGCCTTCAGGTACGCGGCAGCAATCCCTAAGATGAGCCTGGTTAGATGACCCTCAGGCTCAGGTATTTCCCCAACCCTGCCAGAGCTGCAGATCCGTGTGTGCAACAGCACTACCTGGCCAGGGAGGGACCCTCCTGCTGCCACACAGTGTAACAGACTCTCTAGACTGCTCTGGAACCTGTTCCTGCTCCTGCCCAGCCTTGCCTGAGCCCTGTCCAGTCTTATCCTTGTCCTACTCCGACCTTGCTCCAGCCCTGTTACAAACTCCCTCCAGCTTTGCCTCTGCCTCCTGACCCGCCTTGGACTCTGAGCATCTGTCTTCGACCCCTTGCTTGCACCTGGACTCTGGCTATTGTACTGATTTGGGCTTGTCTACGGACTCTGATCTCAGTTCTGATCCTTGCCTGTCCCTGGATCTCGATTCCAGTGCTACCCTCAGTCCAGTCCTGACCCTATGTCTGGGTTTTGACCTCCGCTCCAATCACAGGAGGCAGTGCGTGATAGTCATTCCTGTGTGAGTCATTTCTGCCCCACCATACATTGTCAAAACTTTCCAAAAGACAGTGCGCTGTATGGTGGCTGATTGCACACTGGGATACCTGCCCATGGTGCTTCAACACTCCTGAACCAAAGTTTGTAGTATAGGCATGGCCTCATTCTGAACTACTTGTGTGAATAATACAAGACAGCTTTGGCATATTGTCTATTATAGTGGAGCCCCATTGGAGTGAAATCTATTCCAGTGTGATGGGCTGGTGCAAATCCTCTGCACATAATTAAGCCTTGTGTTGGGGCTGGGCAGGCATAGTAAGCCAGGGAAAGGTCATGGGATCTGTGCTTATGGGGGTCCAGTCCCTTCAGAGCAATGATGGATGGCGCAGTATCTGTTATTTTAATGCCTATATTAGAGTAGTATCTGCATTATGTGACCCCGTGGCCTGCTCACAGGTAGAGATGTGTATCTATGAATGTCATCTCTCCTAGCCCCTCATTTGGTACTCTGCACAAGGCCTGATTACTTAAGTTTTATGGCGGTAAAGTGGATTTCATCCCTAGTGATTAGAGAGATTATTCTGCCCATCAGCTTCCTTCACAGATCTGTTAAAAATCAACACTTCAGAAGCTGAGCTCAAGCAGCGATCACGTCTGATTTATTCATTTTCACAGCAGACTACAGCAATACCCTATTATTTTCTTCTTAGGCATAATTTGCTACTAGGCTCAAGCAGTAAGGCAAAAGGCAAGTTCTCTGGTTTAGTTGTAAGCATTTGTTTCAGACATATACCACACTGTGTGTGTGTGTGTGTGTGTGTATGATGGGATAGGGTGGTATAAAGGTTTTATAAGTATGAGTTGGAGCATAAAAATGTTTAAAATATCTATTTTACTGCTTTTTAAAAAAAAATAGGTGCTTTTTTGTATCCTATTTGGTCTTTATTCCAAGATGGGGAGGAAGATACGGGTAGGAGCCTTTTCTGCTCCCTTCCTCCACAGAAGGCAACAACTAAATAGAGTGGAGGGAGATGGCAGCAGTTGGGATCTACTTCCTGGTCTATGAAGATTTTGGGAGCTAATGAGTGGATTACATTTCTCTCCCTTGGCTGTGTTTACATAGCTGGAATTTGTTGGGGACCCCTGAGAGGCAGTTACTCGGCAATGAAATGGTCAGTGGACTTGAACTCGGGAACAATGGAAGTAATTTCAGCAGATATGGATTAGTGTGCTGAGGACAGATGAAGCAGTCAAAGGTGAATGATAAATATGTTTATCACAGGACTCTGTAATGCATCCTATCGACATCATCTCCACACTTGTATTGTATGCGAAACACACAAGAAATAAGAAATGTTAAAAGCGTTTCTGTGACATCAAAGGTTTCCATTAGTCTTCAACAAAAGCAATTCAACCCAAACATTTCAGATTTATTTTGTGTAAGAACAGCCCCTGAAGCTTCAAAGGAAGTGATTTGTGTATTTAACAACCAAGTACCATACACATAACTCTTATTATTATAATTATTCTTCTTTGATATTACATCATGGAGATAGATAGATGTATTTAAAACAAACAGTCTTCCCAACATACAAGTTCTTTAATCATAAAAACGGGAAAGCTACTGTCTAAAATTTATCCTCAGGAGTCACCAATAAATCCCGACCATGCACCAACTTCACAGGTTTGGGTAGTTTTGTTAAACCCTTCACCGAATTCCTACATTTTAGGTGCTCAGATGCACTTCTTCTTCTTTGGTTTTCCTTATTATTGTTGCTTTTATTATTTTAGTATCGGAGTGTCGAGGAGCTCCACTCATTGTGCCAGGTGCTGTGCAAAACACAGAACAAAAGAGAAGACTGTACCTTCCCCCAAAAGCTTACAGTCTAAGTACAAGACAAGAAGTGACAGACGGATACAGACCGACATGGGATACAAACCTGCGTGCAAAAAAACAATGAGACAGTATTGGTCAGCATGACAGGCAGTGATCTCTGCACTCCAGCAGCCATGGGCCATTAGTCTGGATCATTTTCAGAATCAGTCTCTGGTTAAATGCCAACTCTTGGGCACCTAATCACTTATGCTGGCAAAAACGGAGCTTGTGCATAAAATTGGCTAATTGGATGTTTAGCTACTTGTGCACACAAATACACTGTGGACTTGATCCTGCATAGCAGACATGTAGATTCCTCTGAGAGTGCAGTTGTTAGGCCTTAAAGGGTAAGCACCTCATTAGCATGATTGTAATCACACAAGTGCACATCTCCCCAGACACATACATTATCTATCCATACCTATTTCTTTTTTATCTTGTACACTTGTGAGTAAAGGAGCAGTTGCAGAGGAAGCTTGAGAGTTGCTGCCACTTATTGCAGAACCGAGCATTCTGCCTTCGCACAGCCTCCATTCAGACTTGCTCACCATGCTTGACACTGAATCCCTCATTCTAGGTTCACATACCTAGAATGAAAACCAAGCATCACTGTGTTCAGTGATGACCCAATGCTCAGCACTGTACAGAACTTTGTACATATACAATTAAAATATAATATGGACGAACAATCTTCAGAAATGCAATAAAACCTATTTTATAAGAACAGAATGCTACAGAAAATACTGGGGTGTTCGAAGGCATTTGGCCTCATGCCACACACCAAAATACAGTTGAGACATAAGGTATGTCTACGCTGGAGCTGGAGGTATAATTTCCGGTTTGGATAGATATACCCATGCTAGCTCTGATCAAGCTAGTACACTAAAAATAGAGTTTCACTTCAGCAAAGTGAACAGCGGGATGGGCTAGCCTCCTTGAGTACTTACCTACGGTTTAAGATGGGCTCATACTCGGAGTGACTAGCCTGTCTTGCCACAGGGCTACACTTCTATTTTGAATGCGCTAGCTCAATCAGACCTAGTTTGAATATGTCTGCTCGAGCTGAAAATTACACCTCCAACTCCAGTGTAGACATACCCATGGACACGAGTGTCCTGTGAACAGTGCAGCCTATTGTACGTTATTGCTTTAGCAAGCTTAGGCCCTGTCTATACTGGTGATATTATGTGCTGGTGTAGCACAATCAGTGTGCTGTCCCTAGTGTGGGTGCTCTCTAGTGTGGGAGTTCTGAAGGTTAATGAGTAGTCATGAATCTTTATAAATACTACACACAAGAGGCCTCCAAAACATTTCTTTGATGGCTTCATGTTTCTTTTTATCTTAATATACTTAGATTTCCCTAGGCTTTTCCTGGTATAAAATCCCACATCACCAGTGACATTGGATTCTCTTAATCTGCATCAGCATCTGAAAACTTCAAAGCTGCTGTGCTGGGAGCTAAGGCTGTCCATTTATCCAAACCTAGTATGATGCAGGCAACCACAATATGCTCCACAGTACCCCCTCTAATAGCTTCGACCCTGACCTAGAAAGCCAGCCTCTTTTTAATGGTGTGAAGTTGTTCAGTCTCAAAGGGAGCCTCCTACCTAGCTTCTCGATAGTGGAAGATGACTTATTTGTGTGTGTGTTGAGATATGAGCTCCTTTCAAGTGGGGATAATGAATCCCATTTCAGTTAGCTCTATGCTTGGAGTGTTTCAATGAGCAATGTGTATTTTAATGTGACAAATCTCCCTGTAAAAATGAATTGATGCAGCATGTAGGAAAAGCTGCGCAGGACCATTGTAGGAAAATGTTAGTGCGAACATGCAAAATAAGATTTAAAAAAATGTAAATAAATAACTTTACTTCCAAGTAGCATTTACAAGTTTCAAAGGACGATTTGCATTTAGTTTCAGAGTTCCTTCCTACATGATTGATGAGGTGTCCCATATTTTGTTACTTTTCGGCATGTTAATTCTGACTGTTTTATCACTGGGTGACTAAGGATTGATAACCCACAAGAGAGAAATAAATACACACGAGCAAAGCAAGAGCAAACAGGAAAAGCAATCCAGCTATTAGTGATCTGAGAACTCAGTCTACTTCCCTTTTTAGGGTTTTATTGATTATCTCCCTCTCCTGAGTCTAAAAAGGGACAATCAGTTTTTGTTTTGTTTTCAATGGAGTAAATATACCAGCAGTCATGCAGCTTCACAAACCCTCTTTGTGACCTGTTGGAGTTTGTGTGTGTGTGTGTGTGGGGGGGTGATGTCAATAGGAATCAAAGCAACCTGTCTCAAACTGCAGAATCTACAGAATCTAGCAGCAGTACCTATACACTTTGGTATTCTGTGTTTTACCATTCTTCCTCAAAACAATGAAAACAATTATCTGTCTGATCTACAATATTTCTAAGCGCTTGTCTACACTTACAGGATTTTCCACACCCCTGAGTGACGTAGTTATATCAACATAAGTTCATAATGTAGACAGAACTAACATGCCTATGGTTAGGTCTGAGGGTGATACTGAAGAGTCTTTATTAAAGATGTGGGTCTTGTATTTGGATATGAACAGTTAGGCCTGGTCTACACTGGGGGAGGGGGGTGAGCTAAGTTGGTCTAAGTTACACAACTTCAGCTACGAAAATAGTGTAGCTGAAGTCGACGTACTTAGAACTACTTACCGTGGTGTCTTCACTGTGGTAGGTCGACGGCTGACGCTCCCCCATTGACTCCACCTACGCTTCTCACTCTGGTGGAGTACCGGAGTTGATGGGAGATCGCTTGGCGGTCAATTTATCGCGTCTTCACTAGACACGATAAATCGACCCCCGCTGGATCGATCGCTCCAGAGGTAAGTGTAGACATGCCCTTAGAGTTGGGCTCTACTCTGGTAGAAGTCCCACTGTTGAGAATCTGATCTGATCTGGCCAGTTGATTTGTAGCTTTGCTCCACAGTGATGCTAGCTTGATAGTTCGTGGATGGGTATGCAGATTTATTTAAGGCATCAGCCCTGTAGAAAAAGCTAAAATTGACTCCTAGAGTGAGCTATGCTTAGTGCAGAAAGTTTCATAGTCTGTGGTTACTTAGGTTAACCTTCACTCCAATTGGTTGTGTGTGTGCATGTGTGTGTGTGTGTGTGTGTACACATTAGAAAAAAATTCTTCTATTGACCATAATGCTCAAAAGTACAACCTTAGTTCACAGCATGACTTTTAATTAAGTTACCGGAACCCATAAATGTCTCTCTGCCCTTTTCAGCGTCAAGTATCAGCGCAACTTAAATGCGGAAAGTGATGCTGCCTTTGCCATTAGATCTGCATTGTAGGCAAATGTAACAGCTCATTCACTATTGGCAGGAATTGATTTAGGAAGGATGCACAGGAGCTCAATGTCTAATTTCATTCTGAATGCTCCCACACCAGCACTATACCAGTGTAACTGGTGAAACAGATGACAAATGAGTGTTTGGTGGGGAAAGTAACATTCTGACTAGAAGAAACAAAACCCACAGGGAGTATTTAGCATAGTGTCACTGTAGGGTATTGCACTTTTTATCTCTGGAAACTAGTTCCATTTGGTTTTGGCTACAGCTGTATATTGTTCAGCATACTAGGATGTTTCAGTACTAAATATCCAGGTTGTCACAGGTCCTGCTGCACACTCCCACTCTGTATTAGCATTGTTCTTCAGTAGCTTGCATAGCATCTGTCTGCCTTTGTACTATACCTGACTCCACGTGATGTTATATCAGTCCATCACTTTCTTCTTCCATAAATATTGACCTGCAGTACTGTATTGTGCTAAGGGAGATGGAGAAAAGCTATTATCATAAAGAGACAATTTGGATCCACTAGCATTTCTTGATGTCTTTCAATTTATTTTCAGTTACTACAGAAAATATATAGTGTCTTGGAACCCACAATCTCTAAGCCCTCTGCCATCAATACATTCTTTAAGAGGAGACATGTGGAAATTAAAAGAGACTTGTCCGTCTGCTGCATTATGATAAACATCTTTATAATATAACTTGGAAGGCTAACATTTACATGCAACCCAGATAAGAACAGCTGTGTGGCTGGGCCAGGGTTTGTCGTGCAGCTAGATAGAATCTCAGTATAAATCCCAAGTGCAGCAGAAAAAAGCCCTCTCTGGGGTATCACATTTATTTACTGGATAGTTTTCTGGGGCATCCAAAATCTCCATGCTACTGTCTGGCTCAGTGGGGTGTCCAGCTAATGCTACAACTGAGGTAAGGTGCCTCATCTCTGTGAGTGTCCATATGGGTCACCAATGGCCTGCATACAAACTGCAAGAAAGGGGCACTGCATTTTTTCCTTGGCTGGTGCATTATGATGTCTATGCTCTAATTTGATTTCTGAATGGGTTTTGAAATGCGTCATTTTATTCTCAAAGGCTAATAACAATATCCCTTTTAATTGGAGAGGGACTCTTGTGCTTTGTTCCTGTCCTCTTTCCATCACTCTGAAGGCGACTGTTAGAAACAAATAAATCTGTATTGTTGGCCTTTTGGTCTCTATATAATGAAAGATGGGTAACAGTGGACTTATTTATTAGGTAGCCATTCTGTAGCAGCAATGGTGCAACTTGTTACATCTACAGTAAATGCCTTGTACATGTCCAAACAAAAAGCTCTAAGGTGATGTGCAGACATTTCATTCTCTTTATCTGCAACAGCCTTTGTCTTCCATGGGGTCCTATGAAAGACTTTGAAGTCCTTGGGAAAAATTATCATGCCAGCAGCAGAACGAGTACAGTATTAACCTCCTGTGGAGACTTGATTCTTTAAGCATTAATGAACTGCTTTCATATTGTAATAGAAGTAAGATACAGAAGTCTAGCGACTATTTTTATGGTTTACAGTCGTTACAATCAGATAAGGATGTTTCCCCCAGTGTATTGAAGTGGGAAATAAGCTGATATATATTCTTCTTTTCTTGTCTTTCCTAGTTTTCATAAAATGTTGAAGTACTGGAAATATTGGGGGTTGATGGGGCAGAGTATAGGTCCAGTTTCTCCCCAACCCAGTACATGTGGATTGGACATCCAAATTGCACTAGAAACACTTCAGAAGAAAGGACAATATTGTCTCTGAGCGAGAGGGGGTTTGGAGATTATGTATTCATTAATTTTGGGCCTTGTCTGATAAACTGTGCCAAAACTATGGATGGATATCGTAGTAAAAGGCCACTTGCTAATTCTCTAACTCATTCTTCTTATCCTACAGGATGCTTAAATGATTGTCTATATGGGGATTGCTAATGAGCTCCTGTGAGCTGTGGCATTATCAGCAAAAGAATAGTCAGTACTACTCATAGTGGCCATGATTATATACCTAATTGGTATTTCAAAAAATGTTTAGAGCATCTAAATTCTACGGACTTGACTTGATTCATGCCAAAAACAATAACTAGCTAAAGCAAGTATTATTTGCATCAGGTGGTCTTCAAAACAGAAGAATAGTCAGGAAAGACAGATGCTGTCTGGCTCCTCTGATATTTTATGGGGAAGTTAACATTTCTTTCATGAATGTAAAAGCAAAGGAATAGCAAAAGATAAATACATTTGGAAAATGATCCTTAAACATGGTGTGCATTGTCCAGGAAAATACATATGATAAGACTTCCCTGATACTCCCAGAAAGAGGAGTGATTTAGTGGTCTGAGAACAGGCTTAGGGCCAAGGATTTTCTGAGGGCTTGTCTACACTGGCAACGTTAAAGCGCTGTGGTGGCAGTGCTTTAATGTGGCTTGTGTAGTCATGGCATAAAAAAACCACCTCCATGAGGGGCGTAGCGCTGGTGCACTGTCTACACTGCCACTTTATAAGGGTATGGCTACACTTGCAGCTGTACAGCGCTGTGAGTTAAACCTGTCTTCGTACAGCTGAGTAGGGAAAGCGCTGCAGTCTGTCCACACTGACAGCTGACAGCGCACTGTCGTGGCCACATTTGCGGCACTTGCAGCGGCATTGGGAGCAGTGCATTATGGGCACCTATCCCACAGCTATCCCACAGAGCACCTCTTCCCATTCTGGCGCTGTGGGTTATGGGAAGGGGGCGGCGGGTGCGGGGCATTCTGGGTCCTGTCCCAACGCCCCGTGATGCATCGCTTCGCATTCCAGCAATCCCTGTGTTTCCATCCACATTTGCTGCCATCTTTCAACGGTTTCTGTGCAGCGCGATCTCTGTTCCGTTTCGGTCTGCGGGAAATGGAGCCCGAACTGCTGAGGAGTATGCTGACGAGTCTCGCCAGCACGTCTCCTTTGGCAGTCGAGCTATTCCTTAAGATCCAAAGTGACAGTGAGGAGTCCGATGATGATAGCGAGTCGCGTAACGACACGAAATTGCTTGTGGCATTCACGGACATGCTCAGCACCGTGGAACGCCACTTTTGGGCTCAGGAAACATGCACTGAGTGGTGGGATCACATCGTCATGCAAGTCTGGGATGATGAGCAGTGGCTGCAGAACTTTTGGATGAGAAAAGCCACTTTCATGGGACTGTGTGAGGAGCTCGCCCCCACCCTGCGGCGCAAGGACATGAGATTGAGAGCTGCCCTGCCAGTGGAGAATTGCAATTGCAAATGCAATGGCTATTGCAATCTGGAAGCTGGCAACTCCAGACAGCTACCGATTGGTCGCGAACCAGTTTGGAGTGGGAAAGTCGACCGTTGGAATCGTGTTGATGCAAGTTTGCAAGGCCATTAATAGCATCCTGCTAAGAAGAACCATGACTCTGGGTAACGTGCAGGACATTGTGGATGGCTTTGCACAAATGGGTTTCCCTAACTGTGGAGGGGCGATAGATGGGATGCATATTCCTATTCTGGCACCACCTCACCTAGCATCCTAGAATGTTAATCGGAAGGGGTATTTCTCGATGGTTCTCCAGGCGCTTGTGGATCGCCGTGGGCGTTTCATTGACATTAACGCAGGCTGGCCCGGAAAGGTGCATGATGCATGCATCTTTCGGAACACTGACCTGTTCAGGAAGCTGCAGGCTGGGACTTTTTTCCCAGAGCGGAAGATCACAGTAGGGGAAGTCGAAATGCCCATTGTGATCCTTGGAGACCCCACTTACCCGTTAATGCCGTGGCTCATGAAACCCTACACAGGGAGCCTTGACAGCAGCAAGGAACGGTTCAACTACAGGCTGAGCCGGTGCCGAATGACTGTGGAGTGAGCTTTTGGCCGTTTAAAGGGCCGCTGGCAATCTCTGTATGGGAAGCTGGACTTGGCCGAAAACAGCATCCCCGCGGTTATATCCGCGTGCTGTACCCTCCATAATATTTGTGAAGGGAAGGGTGAAAGATTCAGTCAGGCATGGACCTCCGATGTTCAACACCTGGAGGCTGAATTTGCACAGCCAGAGAGCAGGGCTATTAGAGGGGCCCAGCACGGGGCTGCAAGGATTAGGGATGCCTTGAGGGAGCAATTTGAGGCTGAAAACCAGCAGTAATGTCTGGTGCCCTGCACAGGAGTGAAGTGCAGTGGTCACAATGTCAGTAGGAATCTGTGTTTGCTAAGCTGATTTGCAGTGCCTGTTTCTTTCCTGGGCTAAGGTATCTTTTAAGGTATCTTTTACTTTATGAAATAATAAAGAATGTTTTCAAAGCCAAAAAATCCATTTATTGAAAAGAAAATTCATTTATTGAAAGAAACACAACTGTTTGGGAATCAGAAAGGGCAAGGGGGTGGGGTGGGGAACGGTACAATCAAGATTTGCGTATGTCCTGTCTGGAGCGCTGTGTAATGAGTGCTGCACTTCAGGATGGCTATACTGCATGGTGATGGGGGTTGAGTGCAGAGGGTAAGGGTTGTAGTTCTCAGGGCTGCTTGGTGAAGATACAGGTTATGGAGGCAGCTGGTGGTGGTAAGAACCCGGATGTTGGGGAAAGTGGGTTGGCGGTGACATGGGGGCACAAGGGAAAGAGTCTTGGGACAAGGGCTGCAGGGGAGGTCGGGCGCGGTAGTGCTCCGCCTGCATGGCTACGAGCGCCTGGATAGAGTCCGCTTGGCGCTCCATGATGCTTATCAGCCGCTCCGTGCTTTGCTTCCGGTGCGCTGCGTTTTCCTTGCGGATCCTGCTTTCGCTCTCCCTCCACTCCTGCACTTTTTTATTCTCTGTAAGAGATTGATGCATCACTTCATGCAGCATGTCTTCTTTGCTTTTTCGCAGTCTCTTCTGGAGTTTTTGCAGTCTTTCAGCCGGTGATAACACGGACAGCTGAGATCTCAGGGTTGCATCTGTAAAGGCAAAATGCAACACTTAACAGAGGCAGCATTGTTTATACCAGACAGAGTAATGATTCCCCCGCATTTAAGGAGGGCACACACAGTCTACACAATAGCATGATTTTCCCATCCCAAAGAGAGTGCACATAACCCATGGGAGCCCCAAAATGGTGAGTAAGGGGGACTGATTGTTTCAGGGCTGTACTGTCCTCTGGGTTTCTGTGCCTTGGGGAAAGCAAAGATCTGCAGGGGGCACCTACACCGAACACTGTCCCAACATTTTCCACAGGAGTTTATCCTGGAAGATATCTCGCTGCTGAGGGTGACCTGGGAAGCAAGGGAGGGTCTTCTACTGCAATGCGGCTTCTGCCCTGGCCCATATGCAGCTTGCCTGTGTGCAGCAATGGTCCCCCTGCCCCTCGTGGCGTGGACACGTTAGCCTGACTGGGACAAGGACCACAGTGGCTCTCCCAATAAACCTGCGCAAGCGCATTGCCCACATTCTGGATGAGACTTTCGAAGAGATTACCGAGGCCGATTACCGCGATGTGATAGACCACATCAATGCGCTATTCCGCATCTAGGCATGCATGCAGCCCTAACCCTCCTCTCCCGAAAACGTTTCTTCCCGAAAATAAAAGCCGCTTACTGGGAACCTGCTCTTCTGTTTGTCCTCCACCAAGTACCGGCCGCTATGACTGGCTACCTTCCTCCTGGCTTGAGAAGAGCTCCTGGCTGCATGCCTCCAGGGATTCCAGGGTGTCTCCCCCCCACCCCAGCACCTTCACTCCTGCTTTCCTCCTCCTCCTCCTCCTCCCCCCGCTCTGAAGTGTCCATGGTATTGCTCGGAGTGGAGGTGGTGTCACCCCCAAGTATTGCGTCCAGCTCTTTGTAAAAACGGCAGGTCGTGGGGGCAGCACCGGAGCGGCGGTTTGCCTCGCGGGCTTTGTGGTAGGCATTCCGCAGCTCCTTCACTTTAATCCTGCACTGCAATGCGTCCCGGTCATGGCCCCTTTCCATCATGGCCCTTGATATCTGCCCGAAGGTATCATAATTCCTACGGCTGGAGCACAGCTGGGACTGGACAGCTTCCTCCCCCCAAACACTGATGAGGTCCAGCAACTCGCCATTGCTCCATGCTGGGGCTTGTTCGGCGCGTGGAAGCATGGTCACCTGGAAAGTTTCACTGATAGCACTCCATACCTGGTTGAGCAAACAGGAAGGGGATTTTTAAAATTCCCGGGGAATATAATGGGCGGGTCTGACGGTTGGTCACCTGAGGCCAGGGCAGTAGAGTTCGAACTGATGACCAGAGTGGCTAGAACAGGCATTGTGGGATACTGCTGAATACTTCTGGAGGCCAATCAGAGCGCATTGGGTGGCCACACTGGCGCCGCAGCGCTGCAGCGGCAGCGCAATACTCTTTATTCCTCTCGGGGAGGTGGAGTACAAGCAGCGCTGTAGCCACGTAGATACAGCGCTGTACGTGCCTTGCCAGTGTGGACGGGGAGTGAGTTACAGCGCTGCGCTTTATTGCTCTCTAACTCTCAAGTGTAGCCAAGATCTAACACTGAAACTTGCAGCGCTCGGGGGTGTTTTTTCACACTCCTGAACGAGAAAGTTGCAGCGCTGTAAAGTGCTAGTGTAGACAAGCCCTGAGATATAATTCCTGTTCTGATCTCTCTGTAGCCTTGAGCAAACAATTTAATTGCTCTACCATTGAGTTCTGTAAAATGGGCACTTAACTAAAGAGGCGCGTGGTGTGGATTCATAGTTAATGTTTTGTAAACTGCCTTGAATAGGAAAATTGTTATAGAAGTCCTAGGGATTATGTTCTCCTTAATGAGCCATTTGTCCTCTCCTCTCACTTTTGACTCTTCTATTATCTTTTTCATGGTTCAAATGAAATATCCTCCATTTCCACTTTTAATTGAATCAAAACCCCCACCCTTCCTGCCATTTCTTGTCTGCCTTCCACCTTGTGTCTCATTGTTTCATTGTTCATATTATATCCATTAGGTTAGGTTGTAAACTCTTGGATCAGGGAGTTTGTCTAACTGTGTAAGACATTACGCATACCTGTGGGGTTATGGAAAGGAATGAATAATAAGAATTGTAGCTGATACTGTATCCACCACATTCTGTGATGTAAAAGTGAGCAAATCTGTGGCAAAACTGGGTTTTGAACTGGGTTCAAAATAGAATTAGATAAATTTGTGGAACTTAGGTCCGTCAATGGCTATTAGTCAAGATGGTCAGGGATGCAACCTCATGCTCTGGGTGTCCCGAAACATCGGTTTGCTATAAGCTGGGACTGGATGCCAGAGGATGGATCACTTGATAAATTGCCCTATTCTGTTAATTTCTTTGGAAGCATCTGGCACCAGCCACTGTGGGAAGACAGGATACTGGGCTAGATGGACCAGTATAGCCATTCTTATGTTCTTAAAAGCCACATGTTTCCTCATAAGATATGCTGCAGAATAACTAACTTGGAAAACATGCACAGTATCTTACTATGTCCAATATATTGTACAGCTGGTAGTAATGCAGTATATTTTCAGCCTATTTTAACATGTGTGAGGTTTGGCAGATCTTTGCTATAGATTTTACGAGGTGGGTGCTCTGATACTCTGATGATAAACAGCAGTATAAATGCCTCAGGTAAGATGCTTAGATAATTCATCAGACTCCATTACTCTGCAACAGATCTTTGCTATTGGGAACACATTGGCTTTAAATGAATGATCTTTATCACTGATATTGAATGCATGAAATGATTGGTGTTTTCCCCCTCAATGATTTGTGATGTATTTTAAAAGTACTTTTTTCAAAAGTTGTCAACTCAGGCCTTACCCTAACCTGAAAAGGACAAGTGTAAAATGTTACTTCTTTGTGATGTGAAAGTTCGGCGAATGATTTCAAATCTTGTTGTTAATGGTACTTCTTGGTTCACATTTGGACCTGCACAGCCATGTAAAATAGTCTCAGCTTGATTTAATTGACCCCATATAACCTAGCAGGCTTCTCTAGCAGGATCATATCCCAGACCTCCTATACTGTACTATATTTCCACAGGTGTACTAAAAATGACATGAACCTGATGGAGTTACATCAATTCAATCTGACACTAACATTTTCTATTTTTAGAACCACATAAGCATGTGGTTTTGCAATCTGGCACTTTCATTCCTGTGTAAGCCGACCAGTGCTGCCATAGGAATGCTGCCATGATTTACTGCCAGTATATGTGACCCTGTGCAAAGCCTGAGGGACATGCTTACACCCAGTGCCCACTGGTAGTTGCTGTGTTCTGTAATTCAACTCTGTAATTCAGTAACTTTTAAAATCCTGACTAAATAGTTACCACATGGTGGAAAATTGGCAATATGGGACTCAAACTTTTGTGTGGTATTAAATCAACACATGGAAAAAGTTAAATATCATCCTCAATGCCCTCCATGTGTTTGGTCCCATTGACTGAAATGCTTGTAAAGCATGACATTATTTCATTTTTATAAGGTTTGTCACATCCAGTGAAATATATTACAGTTGCTTTGAAAAGACTCATGCAGGTGCCTTCTGAGCTCACTCAAATCAGAACATAACATACAGCATGTGCAGTTCATAGTACTATGTTTAAAATAATCTCATAGTATACTGATTTGTAATAATCCAGTAATATTTGGTGGGATTTTAATTGGAATTCCCTTGTACTTCCAGAAGTCAGGTAGTATCTAGTCTGGCAGATAATCAGCATATGCATATTAATCTCGAACTGGATACTTACAGTCATTACACTCAGTACACAGTTTACATGGCATCCCTGGATTAGGTTTTTAAAAAGACTCTAGACCTTTTCTGTCACCTAGGTAACTCATCACCATGAAGTCTCTGTAAAATGCAGCTACCCACCCTGTGGATGATGTGGACCCTAAGCTGAAGCCTCTGCACTGGCCTCTTATCATGCAATATAAGGTATTGGTGATGCTCTTTTAAGACCTGAATGATTTGGGACTCAAATAAATTATAAGTGGAATATTTTCAAAAGGCACAAAGGTCAGTTAGGCGGCACAAACTCCTACTGAAAGTCAGTCTGATTTGTGTGCCTAATACACATTTGTGCCTTTGAAGATCTCCCCCTAAATAAATAGTTGAATGACTAAGGCTAACCACTAAAAAGGTCTTCGGGCTAAATTGCCCCAATACAAGTGAGCCGATTGTAGGGTACAACATAGAAGTTGCACAGTCTTGGTGTCAGCTCCTGAAGCCACTGAGGCTTATTGAAACACAGTTCTTCCAGCAGAAGAGAAGAGTATGGTAGCTACACAAATATGGGCTGGGTAACCCTCCCACCATTGGATAATGCAGGGGTATGGGACTATTTAAGTTAGCTTTGTGGGAAGAGAGAACTCCAAGTATAAGTGGCCAAACACAAGGTATATGAGAGCAGAGCCCACTTTTTAAAAGTCTGACGCTACTTTTAATGAATGTATTTTGGTTCCTAAATACTGTGATGATTGCCCTCCTCTCCATCCTGTCCCCAGGCCCAAATTACTTATATCACAGGCCTCCTGCAGCTGAATTGACACTTCGTTAAAATTCTCCACTTTGTGTATGGCTGGGAGGACAACCAGTATTGTAAGAGTGAGGCATGGTGCAATCCCCAATCTTAACCTTGCCCAAGAAACTTAGGAGCTGGATATATGCCTCAGTGAAGCCAATGGGAGGTTGCCCTTTGCCTCCAATAGGCTTTGGATGAGATCCTTATCCTGTAGTCTGAGCTCCTGCTGCACAGAAGATTGACAGTCTAAAGTAGTTTCTGAATCAAGTTCTTCTTGGTTGGTAGCTCAATGACTACTTAGCCACTGGCCTGGCTGTGAGCCAGTGTTGAACACTGGAGTAAATATTAGCAGTAGAAATGTTTTGTTGCTTATAATTCTTTTAGATTTCTTGAACTTACAAATCCTGGATATCCTAGTAAGACATCTGAGTTGTCTAACAGATCCTTTAAAATAAATAAATACATAGGAGAGATTGTATTATTGTCTGCGAGTGAAGTGAGAAAATCTTGAGTCCCCCACGTAGGGTTCGGTGTCCCACTTTAAGTGCACTCCCCCTAGCTACAAGTTTCTCATAATGTCATCTTGGTTTGCACCATAATAGCTTTGGCTCTCACTGTTTAGCCTTTACCATATATCAGCTTGAGGAAGCTGGTAGGTGATCAAAGACTTCAAAAGCTGCTAAATATTACTACCCGCAAGTGTCAGTGTCTTTCAACTACAGCACCTTTCTTAGTCCAAGTTTTACTTTAATGTAAAAATGGAGCCAGAATAGGAATTGTCAGAAAGCTGTAGAGTGCAATGACTCAACTTTTGAAGTTGTCTCTAAGGCTTTGCAATGCTTCTTACGAATCAGAGAGTCAGAGATAACTTTTCAACTTGGCCAATGTAGTTATTCTTCATCAGTGCCATCATTTCTGTAATGCACTGGCAACCTCCTCACCCTCTGCATGCAAGGTCACCCAGCATAGGGGCCTAAAAAGACCTAAAAGAATCCATATGGAGCGATATAGGAACAATAACACTAAAACACCTTTTTATTCCCCTTCATAAAATTCTTCCCTCTTAGAGTTTTCCTATTGGTACCAAAAGTGAATTTTTACTTGTGAGTTTATGCTTTACTCTTTATATACAAGCATAGAGAAAAGACACAACATAAAACCCCCCCAGCCTTTTATCGCAGGTAGTAAATATCCATGGGTGTTTATCACTTGTCAAGATTTCTCATTCCTTGACACTGGAGGAAATGTAAGGGTAGGAAATTATGACATGAGAGGAGGCGAAATCTGACAAAATTTTCCAACTACTGTTCTAGGTTGATATGCAGAAAAGTCAAGTCATTTCATGCACTATCCTCATGTAATTATTTTTAGTTAATTTTATAAGTTCTTGTCCAGGGCTCAAGGCACTGAGGAGAACAAGAAGCAACAGAATAAACAATGTTCACTGTAAATCGGGGGTGCGGAAACTACGGCCCGGGGGCCGCATCCGGCCCTTCAGATGTTTTAATCCGGCCGTCGAGGTCCTGCTGGGGACCAGGGTCCAGGTCTTTCCCTGCTCCGGTGCTCCAGCCGGGGAGCAGGGTCGGGAGCTTGCCCCGCTCCATGCATGCCATGGCTCCGCGCGGCTCCCGTAAGCAGCAGCATGTCCCCCCTCCAGCTCCTATGTGTAGGGGCAGCCAGGGGGTTCCGCATTCTGCCCCCGCCCCAAGTGCCACCCCCACAGTGCCTATTGGCCAGGAACCGGCACGCCTCCATGTAGGAGCTGGAGGGGGGACATGCCGCTGCTTCCAGGTTCTCACTTCTTGGGTTAGCAGCTGTTGGAAATGCCTCCAAAGCTCTAAATGTCTAGTTTAGTGGAAAGATAAATGTTTATGATGAAGCCCCTCAGGTACAGAAAGATTAATTCAAAAGGGCCAAATGCTGCCTTAATTTATACACAATATAGCTCCTATTAATTTAAATGTTATTTGTATATTGTGAGAGCCAGTGCAGAATTTGGATCAAAGTATCCTTGTAGGGGGAGGGAGGGGTGAGAAAGATAGAGAGCATTGCATTCATTGTAATAACACTGATTTTGGTTTTGGCAGCAAACTGTATTTTTTAAAAGAAGAATGACATATTATTCTAGAGAGTTTTGTGATATTGAATGTACGTGTCACATATAATATGGCAAAAGGACACATGCTGAATGTTATATTTTAAAAAAAGTTTATACTAGAAACACTAACATCACTGTTTTACAAATCTAAGTTAAGTACCATGAATGCAGGGGATCAAAAGTTAGCAGATTCAAGTAATACTCAGTAAGCAGATTTTATCTACTCATTTTCTTCAACTTTTAAAATGACCCCATTGTTCCCGCTGGATGCATGTGCAAATATTTCAATTACAAGTCACGAAATCCAAAAATTCCTGGAGTTACTTTAAAGTGATGTATCTTAAGTAACAGAAGATGAAAAACTCTACTCATGAAAGCAGAGTACTCTTCATTACTAAATAAAATTGGGACATATACTGGGAAGGGTATGTTGGCTTCAAAGTCTATTGTATCATCTCTGCCGGATTAGCAGTCTCCACATAATAGCGTTCATATGTAGTATAAAAGACCAGTTGTAGGCCATTGGGCCTGCTGCTGGGCTGATGTTCAGAGTGAAGGGGTAGCCACGAGGTTGGCAACCAGGATCAGAGTAGTTGCGAGAGCCAAAATCTGTAGGCAAGGGTCAGAGTCAGAGACCAAAGATCAGGAGTGGTTACCAAGCTGGGGTCAGGAAGCAAGAATTAGGGTCAAATTCAGGCCCGGCGATTGTGAGACAAGGCCTGGAGCTGCAGTAAGCCAGAAGTCTGCATGTTTGTCCAGACAACTTCCTGGGCCACCCTTCAGGGCTAATTAGAAAATGGGATAATCAGAAGGCTGGAAGGTGCTGCTGCCCCGGTCTCTTTGGATAATACTAATCTCCACAGTGATCTGCATGGCCTCCCAATGGTGATGTGGGACTATCATCTGCCCCAGGCTCAGCAGATGGGGGTTCTAGTCTCATTGACCCTTACATGTAGGCTGCAGAAAAAATGAGAATATAAATGGCAGACCCTTAGAGGATGGGATTAGAATAGAATCTCATGAACAGTTATGACCTCAGGCAATGGAACATTAGAATACAGCATAATCTCTGATTTACCAGTATTGTAACTATAAAGTTTAACCTACCTACCTTGGCTGTTGCCTATGCTGTGTATTAGATACAATGTTATATAAACTTTCTTTTACTTAAGATATCTATCTTGGCCAATATCCAAGTATGCTGGGCTAGTCACTGTGGACCATTCTTGAATGCAAATTTCTGATCTTTGGCAAGATATAAGAGGAGGTTACATGGTACCTGACCTGCAGCATTCACACCATGACAAACAGCATAAGACCATCCCATCCCCAAGAAGCTGTGCA
Organism: Emys orbicularis; assembly: GCF_028017835.1. Lineage (NCBI taxonomy): Eukaryota > Metazoa > Chordata > Testudines > Emydidae > Emys > Emys orbicularis. The sequence continues at coordinate 87,550,199 of NC_088687.1, read as the reverse complement.
GACAGACTCTGACTGCAGTCAATAAGGAGCAAGGGGAAAGACTAGTGATAAAGTGGAACAGGGAAGTGACAGTTACATAGTGTATATATTAAGCAAGATTTTTTCTCCCTCGAATATTTTGGATTCTTTTCCTGGCCATCATACTTTGCAATATCACCAGGGCTTCCAAATGGTCAGGAAAATTTGAACTCCAAGCATGAACTATTTACTTGTTTGGGGAGAAATCAGTGATAGTAAATAAAGATGAGGCTACATGGCTACACATCAATACTAGACTAAACTCAAAATCATGTCCAGGAAGATAGCTGATTTTTAGGGAAATGGATGATTTACCAACTACTACATAGCCTGAGAAGTGTTTCAGAGAATGTGAAGAACCATGAGAATGAAACATTCCAGAAACATCGACTACTGCAATTCCATCAATTACTTCACAAGCTTCAACTCTCTTACTGGGTGCCCTATCTTCTGGTAAGGACAAGAGACCATGTCAAAAGATACTTCAAAATTGTCCACAGAAGATGACTGGTAATGTGAAAAGTTGTTTTAATTCGGCAACGTACAAAGAATTCCCTTTCACTGAATATTGGTCCAAGCTGGTGCTGTCTTCTGTTTCTATTGTTGACACTTACCTTGTTTATTGTGAACAGAGTGATCTGGTAGAATTGGCACTGAGTCATTTGTTACAACTAGATTTAATAGATCGGAAAAGGCATGTGAATGTATACCAAGTCAAGATTTTTCTCCTGCTCATAAAGACACTTTTCAGCAGTGGACTGACTCTCTCTCTCCTGGAAAAGTGGTAACAGTGTCACTGACCATATCGACTTGGGGAGGAAAGCACAAATAGAACAGATTTTACTATTCTTCTGCATTGCTGACTGCACCCTTACACTTGCTCACAAAGAAATGGTACTACAAAGGCATGACAAGAATGAAAAGTCACTTAGAGGGGAAACTTTCTTGCAAACCTTGATTGATTTCAATGATGGGATAGAACATTCTACAAAATGATGTAGATTGCAGACAGAAATACCAAGTATACTTCAAAAACAATCCCAAGTGAGATACTAGGGGCAGCTGCATCTTGTGTCAGTGATATCCTAAAGGAAGTCTCACAGGCAGGCAAGTTTGCTCTGATAATCTGTGAAGGGGTTCACTCACCACAAGCACCACCCAGTGATCAGGCAGGGTGTGGCAGGCAGGGCCGGCTTTAGGAAGTGCGGGGCCCAATTCAAACATTTTTGGCAGGGCCCTGGCAGGGATGACTAAAAAAAAACCACACGTAAAAAACCCCTTTAATTTCTTCCATGTATTATTTACTTTCCATAACTATATAAATAATAACAAAATTATATATTACGTACATTGCGTAATGTATGCAGATGTATGTTAACCCTACCTAAAGTTCTTTTTTAAAAAGATGGGCCTGAACTAGAAATGAGCTCCGTTTCACGTGTGGGTCCCCGCCACTCCCTAGGGGTGTGCACATGTGTGGGTCCCAGCTGCTTCCTGCCCCCCTCATTGAAGCAGGTGTGCAGGGTTACTGCCCTGGGAACTGCAGGGCACCACTGGACATGGGGCTGGCTGGAGGCAGGGCAGGGGCTGACTGGAGGTAGGGTCTGGCTGCAGGCAGGGCAGGGGGTGTGGAGCTGGCTGGAGACAGGGGCTGGCTGTGGGCAGGGCAGGGGGGGCGGGGCTGGTGTGAGCAGGACAGCGGATAGCAGCAGCAGCCTGGGGCTCGGGGGCTATTTAAAGGGCCCGGGGCTCCCCTGCTTCTACTGCCCCGGCCCTTTAAATAGCCGCGGGAGCCCTTGGGATATAAAGAGCCCATTGATAGGTTTAAGTGAGGATCTCTGGGTCGCTCTTTGGGCTGAGGTCTAAGGGTGTTGGCCTTCAGGCTTCAGAGCCTTCGTTCCCCTAGACTCCCTGTATAAGGGGTCTGCTTCTGCCTTTGGCACCACTTAGGGGAACCACGGCTCACTCTCGCCACTGGATTCTGATCCGGGGCCCAGTGTAAGCAACTATGTCCTGCACTGCCAAAGTGCTATACTACTGCCTCTCTGGATCACTTCCTACCCCACCCCTCCTTTCCAACAGGTAAAGTAAAGACATCAAATAAGTGGAAATCAAAGATAAAGTCTCAGACCTTCTACAGATCTCAAGTCTCTTCCCTTAGTTAGGTGTCTGGCCTCAGGAGCTCCTGTGGAGCTCCTTCCCAGGATTATAGGTCAGCTCACCTCCACAATCTGATGTCTTACTGAGCTCCCTGTTCCCCTTCTGAGCTTCTCCTCCAAGCCATGTACACTTTGCAGGTGTGTGTGTGTGTGGGGTGGGCTGCCTGGGCCCAGAGCAGCTGCTTAACGCCTTCCTTACTGGTGCAGGATTTGTATACCCTGTCACATAGCCAATGAATCAAAGGGCATCTCAAATACTGAACGGCTTTTTATTTCTGTGTGCTACATAGTTGTCAGTTCCAGCAAAGTCAAGGAAAGGTTCCTGTGTTTTGTCACCATGCAGAAATATGATGCATTTTCTGTAGCAAAAACAACATTGGATGAAATTAATTAGGCCAGTCTCTTGATCAAAAATTGTATGGCACAAAGTTACAATGATTCCAATATCATGTCTGGAACAATGAATGGGATCCAAACTATTATAAGAAAAGACAGCCAGAAGCCATACCCTTACGTTTACTACATGGCACATAGGTTGAATCTGGTTGTTGTTGTCCTAGCACAAGGCATCCCTCAGATCAACAAAATGTTTAGACTTATGGAGAAGGTTCACTCCTTTTTCAGCATCTCTGCAAAAGATGATGGAACTTCATTGTGACATTGCAGTCTATGTGGTTTTATAAAAATATGCTAATGAGTGAATATAATGTAACTGGAATATACTTCATGCAAAAGGTCTCTTGTAAGGTATCATTGCAAAGCTTATAATCTACTGAGTGTGATCATCCTATTTGTATAAATGTACCATTCTTGTATCTGAAACTAGAAATATGAAATATAACTCTGAGGGCCTATTGTAATTATGCAAAGTGTGGGCCATTAATGGTGGTTTGGTTTGACTCCCATTAACCAGGACAATTGACTGCAGATGGATGTTTTACCTGTAAGTCTTCCTGTATACCTGTGTGCTGGCAAGTGGGTAATGAAGTCTTGCAGTGACATGTGATCATGTCACCTGAACTGGAATCCATCTTTAAACTGATGTCTTTCCATTGAGAAGGAGGGGGTGGGAACCCAGAGAGAGACAAAGGATTCCCACCTTATGCAAAAGATATATAAAGGGGTGGAACAAAACAAATGAGGAGAGGAGCCATCATGAAGAATCCCCTAGCTACCACCTGAGCTGGAACAAGAGCTGTACCAGGGGAAAGAATTGTGCCCAGGCCTGGAAGGTGTCCAGTCTGAGTAAAAAATTTACTGAAGCATCTCTGAGGGTTAGATTATCTGTATTCAGTTTGATTAGACATAGATTTGCACATTTTATTTTATTTTGCTTGGTGACTTACTTTGTTCTGTCTGTTACTACTTGGAACCACTTAAATTCTACTTTCTGTATTTAATAAAATCACTTTTTACTTATTAATTAACTCAGAGTATGTATTAGTACCTGGGGGAGCAAACAACTGTGCATATCTCTCTATCAGTGTTATAGAGGGTGAACATTTTATGAGTTTACCCTGTATAAGCTTTATACAGGGTAAAACGGATTTATTTGGGTTTGGATTTATTGGGAGTTGGGCATCTGAGTGTTAAAGACAGGAACACTTCTGTTAGCTGCTTTCAGGTAAACCTGCAGCTTTGGGGCAAGTAATTCAGACCCTGGGTCTTTGTTGGAGTAGACGGGAGTGTCTGGCTCAGCAAGACAGGGTGCTGGGGTCCCGAGCTGGCAGGGAAGGCAGAGGTAGAAGTCTTGGCACATCGGGTGGCAGCTCCCAAGGGGGGTTCTGTGATCCAACCCGTCACACATGGAATACACAAATGGGAGATACAGTCCAATGTGACACATTGGATCTGCTGATATGTGTTCATGAATCAATTTGATTGCATCCTACAGACACTGGAGAGACTGGGTCAGTGTGAATGAATGCTGGACCATTCAACTACTGGTCAAGATGCAGATGGGCTGCTAGCAGAGATTTCATCCTTTTACATCACCCTACTGCACCTCTTGAAAGAAACACAACCACTCTCTCAGAGCCTACAGAAGAAGGACATCACACTTGATAGATCATTGTTGCACGTGGAAATTGTCCTGGTGAACCTTGTGAAATTGTGATTAGGTAAGGTTTGGATTGACGTTATCAATATGGCACATAAGGCTGATGTATGGGTAGTGTAGTGAGGCGTGGCTCCCCTCCGCCTCCGGCAGGGTAGAGCTGCTTCCATCCCCAGCGTGGGCGGAGCTTCCGGGTCCAGGGCCCGCCCCTCCGAGGTCACGGCCCCGACCCGGAAGTATAAAAGCCCGCCACCGAAGCTCAGTAGGGGCCAGCCGGCCGGAGAGAGCAGACGTCCCGGACCAAGCTCCCGCCTGGGAGACACCGGCAGACCGCGAACCGCCTGCTAACGCCCCGCGCCGGTCTAGCCTCCCTCTCGCCCGGTACCCCGAGGAGGACTGGCCCAGCCTGCCCCGGACCCGCTACACCGAGGAGGACTGGCCCAGCCTGCCCCGGACCCGTTACACCGAGGAAGACTGGCCCAGCCTGCCCCGGACCCGGTCACCCGAGGAGGACTGGCCCAGCCTGCCCCGGACCAGTGGCCCCGAGGAGGAGTCAAGTCTGCCCCGTGCCAGCTATCCCGGGGAGGAGCTACCGAACCAGCCCCCCAGCCCCGCCACCGAGGAGCCGATGCTGGTGGACTGGCCTAAACCCAGCCCCACGGACGAGGTAGGCCCTGAGGGGGATCTCGGAAGTAGCCCGTGGGTAGCCGACCCCGGTCAGGCTGCAGAGGCCTGTAAGCCGATGTCAGTGTGTTTCGGTCAGGATACCCCACTGACCGGCAGCGAGAGTCATCGCTGCTAGGGCCCCGGGCTGGGACGCAGTGGAGTGGGTGGGCCTGCGTCCCCCCCTGCCACCCCTACACACGGGTGGCAGGCTTCCCCCCTCACCCAACGCTCAGGTAGGAACCTGGGCCCCCTTTGCCTACTTGCCTGATCAGCCCCTGCTCCAAAGGGGCTTGAGCTATAACTGTTGTTTGCCTAGCCCCTGCTACAGAGGGCCTAGGCTCCTTGAACTGCTGTTTGCCTAGCCCCTGCTACAGAGGGCCTAGGCTCCTAGACTGCTGTTTGCCTAGCCCCTGCTACAGAGGGCCTAGGCTCCTTTAACTGCTGTTTGCCCAGCCCCTGCTACAGAGGGCCTGGGCTCCTTGAACTGCTGTTTGCCTAGCCCCTGCTACAGAGGGCCTAGGCTCCTTTAACTGTTGTTTTTCCTCAGCCCCCACACCAGAGGGCCTGAGCCCTAAGGTAACCGGCTGTTGATTTCGGCCGCAGTGAGTCGGCGTGGCTCCCCTCCGCCTCCGGCAGGGTAGAGCCCCGACTCACTCGACTACAGGTAGAAACACCATGACAACAGAAGCAGGCATCCACAGTATTAAGCTGACTTAATTCCAGCTATGTAATGTCTGAATTACTAGGAAGGTGAGAAGATGTGCAGTTATACTATCACAGAATCATGTTTGAGCCAACTGTCTTATCAATCAGTGAACTCAACAAGAGCTTTACAGACAATTGTGACACCATCTTGGCTATATCTGCATTGGATCCACTTAATATGTTCCTTAATATGAATATAGTGACTCCCCTACCTGATGCTGTTGGGATTCCTACTGATTTTCTAGAGCACCAGTTTACACATGCTAAATGCTTACTTGCACGATCACCTCTGATGATATCACAAGTGATCAAAAACTGAGTGATAGAAGAGTTCCTTAAGATGGCCATGACCTTCCCCATGTGCTCTTGGTTGAGGGATAATTCTCCACAGTGAAAAGAATCAAGAACTATCTCTGCTCAACAATGTCACAGAAAAGGTTGAACCACCTGGCTGTGACTGCAGTAGAGCTGGATCTGTCTTACAAAATAGATTTGATTAGACGGACAGATGTATTTGCTCAAATGCATCCAAGATGACCAACGTTGCAATAAGCTGTTAAAGTTACGGAAAATTGACAGCCAAGAAAAAGTTCCGTGTATAGATTATTTATGGCATTATTATGCAACATTCTGCACCATAATTTTGTTACTACTAGTTGAGTATCAGATAAGTATAATAATATTAAGATGAAATAATAAAGAAATGATAATCATGCTCATATTTATTTTTTGTTTTGTTTCATACTACGATTACACTGGTGTTTAGTACAGTGCACCAATTGAATTGGGAGGCAATATCCACCTGTATGCAGTGTGGACAAAGGTGTGGAGACATAGTAGTCAATCTTGCTGTAGGTATATACCCATATATATGAGATTTTCTGAGAAGGTCACTTTCTGTGAGTTTTAAAAACAGTCAGGACGTCCATCCTCTAACTTAATAGCTAGAGCTGTTGATTAATCGCAGTTAACTCATGTGATTAACTCAAACAAAATTAATCATGATTTAAAAAATTAATCGCGATTAATCTCAGTTTTAATCGCACTGTTAAACAATAGAATACTAATTTTTAATAAATTATTTTTGGATGTTTTTCTACATTTTCAAATATATTGATTTCAATTACAACACAGTATACAAAGTAGACGGTGCGAACTTTATATTGTTATTTTTTATTACAAATATTTGTACTGTAAACATGGCAAACAAAAGAAATAGTATATTTCAATTCACCTCATACAAGTACTATAGTGCAATCTCTTTATGCTGAAAGTGCAATTTACAGATGTAGATTTTTTGTTACACAACTGCACTCAAAAACAAAACAATGTAAAACTTTAGAGCCTACAAGTCCACTCAGTCACAGAATCATAGAATATCAGGGTTGGAAGGGACCTCAGGAGGTCATCTAGTCCAACCCCCTGCTCAAAGCAGGACCAATTCCCAACTAAATCATCCCAGCCAGGGCTTTGTCAAGCCGGGCCTTAAAAACCTCCAAGGAAGGAGATTCCACCACCTCCCTAGGTAACGCATTCCAGTGCTTCACCACCCTCCTATTGAAATAATGTTTCCTAATATCCAACCTAGACCTCCCCCACTGCAACTTGAGACCATTGCTCCTTGTTCCGTCATCTCCCACCACTGAGGACAGCTGAGCTCCATCCTCTTTGGAACCCCCCATCAGGTAGTTGAAAGCAGCTATCAAATCCCCCCTCATTCTTCTCTTCTGGAGACTAAACAATCCCAGTTCCCTCAGCCTCTCCTCATAAGTCATGTGCTCCAGACCCCTAATCATTTTTGTTGCCCTCAGCTGGACTCTTTCCAATTTTTCCACATCCTTCTTGTAGTGTGGGGCCCAAAACTGGACACAGTACTCCAAATGAGGCCTCACCAATGTCGAATAAAGGGGAACGATCACGTTCCTCGATCTGCTGGCAATGCCCCTACTTATACAGCCCAAAATGCCATTAGCCTTCTTGGCAACAAGAGCACACTGTTGACTCATATCCAGCTTCTCGTCCACTGTGACCCCTAGGTCCTTTTCTGCAGAACTGCTACCTAGCCATTCGGTCCCTAGACTGTAGCAGTGCATAGGATTCTTCCGTCCTAAGTGCAGGACTCTGCACTTGTCCTTGTTGAACCTCATCAGGTTTTTTTTGGCCCAATCCTCTAATTTGTCTAGGTCCCTCTGTATCCGATCCCTACCCTCCAGTGTATCTACCACGCCTCCCAGTTTAGTGTCATCTGCAAACTTGCTGAGAGTGCAGTCTACACCATCCTCCAGATCATTAATAAAGATCTTAAACAAAACCAGCCCCAGGACCGACCCTTGGGGCACTCCGCTTGAAACTGGCTGCCAACTAGACATGGAGCCATTGATCACTACCTGTTGAGCCCGACGATCTAGCCAGTTTTCTATTGACTTTATAGTCCATTCATCCAGCCCATACTTCTTTAACTTGGCGGCAAGAATACTGTGGGAGACCATATCAAAAGCTTTGCTAAAGTCAAGGAATAACACATCCACTGCTTTCCCCTCATCCACAGAGCCAGTTATCTCATCATAGAAGGCAATTAGGTTAGTCAGGCATGACTTGCCCTTGGTGAATCCATGCTGACTGTTCCTGATCATTTTCCTCTCCTCTAAGTGTTTCATAATTGATTCCTTGAGGACCTGCTCCATGATTTTTCCAGGGACTGAGGTGAGGCTGACTGGCCTGTAGTTCCCCGGATCCTCCTTCTTCCCTTTTTTAAAGATGGGCACTACATTAGCCTTTTTCCAGTCATCCAGGACCTCCCCCGATCGCCATGAGTTTTCAAAGATGATGGCCAATGACTCCGCAATCACATCCGCCAACTCCTTTAGCACCCTTGGATGCAGCGCATCCGGCCCCATGGATTTGTGCTCATCCAGTTTTTCTAAATAGTCCCGAACCACTTCTTTCTCCACGGAGGGCTGGTAACCTCCTCCCCATACTGTGCTGCCCAGTCCAGCAGTCTGGGAGCTGACCTTGTTTGTGAAGACAGAGGCAAAAAAAGCATTGAGTACATTGGCTTTTCCCACATCCTCTGTCACTAGGTTGCCTCCCTCATTCAGAAAGGGGCCCACAGTTTCCTTGAGTTTCTTCTTGTTGCTAACATACCTGAAGAAACCCTTCTTGTTACTCTTAACATCTCTTGGTAGCTGCAACTCCAAGTGCGATTTGGCCTTCCTGATTTCACTCTTGCATGCCTGAGCGATATTTTTATACTCCTCCCTGGTCATTTGTCCAATCTTCCACTTCTTGTAAGCTTTTTTGCATTTAAGGTCAACAAGGATTTCACTGTTAAGCCAAGCTGGTCGCCTGCCATATTTACTATTCTTTCTACACATCGGGATGGTTTGTTCCTGCAACTGCAATAAGGATTCTTTAAAATACAGCCAGCTCTCCTGGACCCCTTTGCCCTTCATGTTATTCTCCCAGGGGATCCTGCCCATCTGTTCCCTGAGGGAGTCAAAGTCTGCCTTTCTGAAGTCCAGGGTCCGTATTCTGCTGCTCTCCTTTCTTCCTTGTGTCAGGATCCTGAACTCGACCATCTCATGGTCACTGCCTCCCAGGTTCCCATCCACTTTTGCTTCCCCTACTAATTCTTCCCTGTTTGTGAGCAGCAGGTCAAGAAAAGCTCTGCCCCTAGTTGGTTCCTCCAGCACTTGCACCAGGAAATTGTCCCCTACACTTTCCAAAAACTTCCTGGATTGTCTGTGCACCGCTGTATTGCTCTCCCAGCAGATATCAGGGTGATTAAAGTCTCCCATGAGAACCAGGGCCTGCGATCTAGCAACTTCTGTTAGTTGCCGGAAGAAAGCCTCGTCCACCTCATCCCCCTGGTCTGGTGGTCTATAGCAGACTCCGACCACTACATCACCCTTGTTGCTCACACTTCTCAACTTTATCCAGAGACTCAGGATTTTCTGCAGTTTCATACCGGAGCTCTGAGCTGTCATACTGCTCTCTTACATACAACGCAACTCTCCCACCTTTTCTGCCCTGCCTGTCCTTCCTGAACAGTTTATATCCATCCATAACAGTACTCCAGTCATGTGAGTTATCCCACCAAGTCTCTGTTATTCCAATCGCATCATAGTTCCCTGACTGTGCCAGGACTTCCAGTTCTACCTGCGTGTTTCCCAGGCTTCTTGCATTTGTGTATAGGCACTTAAGATAACTCATCGATTGTCCCTCTTTCTCAGTATGAGACAGGAGTCCTCCCCTCTTGCACTCTCCTGCTCGTGCTTCCTCCCAGGATCCCATTTCCCCACTTACCTCAGGGCTTTGGTCTCCTTCCCCCGGTGAACCTAGTTTAAAGCCCTCCTCACTAGGTTAAAGCCCTCCTACTTCTTGTTCAGCCAATTGCTAAGACAAACAAGTTTGTTTACATTTATGGGAGATAACACTGTCCTCTTAGATTTCCCTCCAGAAATTGATGTCGTGTATTGCCCAGCCCTCTCCTAGACAATACAAATTCATATAAACTCTGTATTTCTTTAACAGAAATAATATGCACACACCTTGTATCCCAAATGGAATTTCACAGACAATTCAATTTAAACACACTGGATTAGATAAAACAACAAAACAAAGAGAGATTTTAAGTGAGTACAAGTAATGAGGCATAGTAGTCAAAATGGTTACAAGAAAAATAACGATAACACAACAGGTGCCTAACTAAACAAACTATGTTAAATTCAAAGCAAAGTTTTTCTCACCACATGCTCTCAGCATTCTTACTGACCAAACTTCTTAGTCTAGGACCCCTTCTTCAGTTCAATGACTGCTTCCTTTGTCCCTTCTGGTGCAGTGAATTGACAGAGAGAGGGAGAAGAGGGTGCCATGGAGTGTTTGCTCCTCCTTTTTATAGTGGTGGTCCCCCTATTGGAAAACATTTCCAGCTGAGATTCTGGAGATAAAAAGTCTGTGGAAAAGGATGTTTCCTGCAGCTTTTCCTCACCTGTTTGGTGTTTCTTTGCCTACCCTTCCTGCTTGGTGACTCTGTTTACTGCTAAAATGCAAATTAAGCAGCGCACACATTCCTTGTTAGAGACAGACCTGTGTGCCAACTTCTCCTGTGGTTTGGAACATGTGTTGATAACATTATACAGGGAAATCTTATAACTTCACATACAATGTTGCCACACATATTTTATCAAGACCATATTGAGCAGCAAATTATGAGATTTCAGATGATTTTTCACAAGGCATACTTTGTACAAATATTATTACAGTACTATGTAGGGTGTGGACACAGGGGTACATTCTGTAACGTACAATTGAGAGTGAATCCTTCTCCAAACATGCAGCCTGAACACCTGGGCTTTGTGCAAGGAAGTTTTAGTGTGGAGGTGGAGCAACGCCTCATGCTGCATGTAGGACAATGACCAGTGGATTGGGATGATGGCAGACCTACTGTCCCTGTCCCATACCTGTCTGCTTGTTGGGAACTCTGATGAGCTGTGTATCTTCTACATGGGCTCCTTATATCCTATGTCCCTCTACATCCATGCTTAGCATGTGTTTGTTAAGGAGTTGCCCTTAATGAGTAAAGCCTTAAGTATGTATGGACTAGATGCAGGAATCACTTGAAATTCTATGGCCTGTGTCATGCTGGGGTTTCATATTAGATGATCATATCAGTCCTTTCTGGCCTTAAAATCTATGATTGAAATCCTGTCCTCAAAGTCCATGGCAAAACTCCAATTGACTTAAATGGGGCCAGCATTTAACCTTATGATTCTTTGGCCCTTGGGTCCTAATTTTCACCTTTGGCTACATGGGAGAAAAACAGGTTCTGTGTGCCAGCAAATGCTTCCCTTTGTCATTATGTACATTCAGACAACGATTAAGCAAGATTTTTAACTGAAAATATCTGATTTCCCTTCCAAATGTTTTGATGATAAAAAATTACTTTCTAAACCATCCTTGAAACTTAACAATTTATTAGGGCATATTGCAGTTTGGGCTTTGTAGGAATGATTCTTCCTTGATACATTCAAAACCCCAATAATGTGGTAAATTAACCTAAAAGATTGGGTTTCTGCTGGGAGATGCCACTACCATTGCAGAAAGGGACAGCTGGTAAACTGTGGCTGTACCTCTTAATACAATTGTCTTGAAGTGAAGAGTTATCTGCCTTATCTCCTCCCAGCACCTGTAGAAATGGTTTTACAATAAGACACCTATTCAGCATAATGCAAAATTGATAAAATTTGATTGCACTTACACCCCCTGGAATCTCCACTAAGGTCCAGCAGGATTCTATTCCTTTTAAAGGCTTCCCAAAGCTGCAGAGAAGCATTATGCCTTTAACATTGCACGAATAACTTCTTTGAACAGACTCTGGTACTATGAAAAATTAAAGTGATCATTTAGAGAAGACATAATTAAGTGAACAGAACTAATAAAATACTGTAGGAATTTTGTCAAACATAAAATTGTGAATGCTCCCTAAAGTATACTTGTTCATTGATGTCACAGTCTGACTATTTAAAAGTAGAGGTCCCATCTTCTGAATACATGGTCTTGTTCATTTTGTGCTTCTTTGGATAATGGGACATCCATGTTACCTTTACATATTTCATTAGCATACATTTCCAGCTCAGAATTATTCTCTATGGAATCTCAACTGATAGGCTATTTTAGTCTAGACATGACTCCTTTGCCTTGAAACTGAAATTCTTCGAATCTGTTATTACATGCTATTGTTATTGCTTTATTTCTAGGCATACAGATAAAGCACAGATATCTTGTGTGGAATCAGAAAGCAAAGCTCCTTTTGTTCATGTCAATCTGTAGGACATTATTTTTCCAATACCATTGTTATCATTTGACTTCAATAATTTGCTTATTCTCTTCTTCCCCAAAGGACCACTGCAGAGCATCAAGGCCACCTCTGCTTCCCATTGCAGATTAGTCATTTGCTGATTCATATGACTGCTGCATCAAATACCTCATTACAGCTGTGCAAAATACTTCAGATGAAACCTGACACCAAGTAAAACTCCCATGGCTTTGGCTTTTGCTACAATCTCAAAACTCAGACCATGTTCTTCAAAAGGTTCCTGAGCTATCTGAGGAAACCTGGGTCATTACTGGAGTGAACCTGGATTGATTAATGGCTTTGCATGAGCATCATTTGAAATTTGTGGGGTTTTTTTAAATTAAGTTTTACTTTGAGATTTTGAGTTAGTTTAAATCCAAAACTCAAAGAAAAAAAAGAGGAATACCAACCTATGCAGTCTGAAGCCAATAAATATATCTACACAAACCTTTCTGTAGCACAGCCGCTGAGTTTTGCATGGATCCATTCCTCTCAGTAAAAGCAGCTATCATTCACGAACGCTGTTCATCCTGCCAGTTTCATTTTGGTCACTGAAGGAGTCTTGTCAGAAAAAAGAAAATTAAAAAGAAAATCAAAAAGGGCAATTCTTGTGGGAGCCATTTTTGATTGCATGTTATACCTGTCAATGGGAATGTAAAAACAATGGAAAAGAATATGGGACAAGCTGGATGTGTGTGCTGACATTTGGCACTCACCTATGATGAGAAAAGAAATGGATAAAAATGTGAAAGCACAGAGGTGACCCCATTTATGTCAGCCTTCATATATCTATGAATATAACTATCTTGAGTGAGGGAGTGAGAATACATAATGGCTGAGTCCTATTTTGACCTTTTGCTTCATGAGTGATAGATCATGAGTGAAAGAAAAGGTCATGACATAAACCAGCCATCAAGTCTTCCATTAATCGATCAGCTGTCTATTTATAAAGCACACTTCCTCCAAGCACCTCGGGGTGTTGTGTGAAGAATCTGGTTCAAAGTAGGACATTAGATATTTAAAAAAAACAAAACAAAACCATCCAGAAGTTTTTAGTTTTAGCTTCAAAAAAGGACAACTGATTATTAATACAAATCAGCTTTCATAACTGATGAGCTTAATGTGGAGTTGAATGTGATCTGTAAGACACAGGTCATATATGCCACTGATTATTTTAGAATTTAGTCAATCTAACTAAGACCTGGGGCTACTCTGTACTCTTTATTCAGACAGAACTCCTGTTGTCTTCAAAAGCAGGAGTTTTATTGATTAAACAACATGGAATTCAGAAATGGGTCTTTGTGACTTATAAACAGAATTTGGCTAAGCCACATGAAATGTTGCAAGCTCTATGATCTTAAAAGCAACCCACTGTTTTATGTAAAGTAAACTCTATTTCTCTGAGGGTAACAAACATGATTAGGAAACCTAGTGAGAAATTGACATGCATCATTTGGTTTCAGTTGCAAACACTGAGGGAACACAGCTGGAAGTTAAGATGAAATAAAGTTATGTATGATAGTTTTTGCGTGAGACTTATAAACTAATAGGCCCAAGTTCTGAGAAATTCCTGGGTGTTCAGCTTGAAACATTTATAGATTCATAGATTCCAAGGTCAGAAGGGACCATTGTGATCATATAGTCTGACCTCCTGCGTAACAGGCTATAGAACTTCCCCGAAGTAATTCCTAGAGCATATCTTTGAGAAAAACATCCGATCTTGATTTAAAAATAGTCAGTGATGGAGAATACACGATGGCCATTGGTTAAAAGGGCTTGATTTTCAGAAGTGCCAGGCTCCTGCCCTTTAAAAATCAAGCCCCTTTAACGTATCTCAAGTTGGGCTTTCAGAAGTCCAGTGCTGCATGGAAGACATCTATCAACAACCAATAGCTCCCTAGATGAATGAAAGTTGCTTGGTCCAAACAGCAGTATTAAGTCTGTCCCTTTAATCCAATAGTAACATTTTCTCCTAAATGTGAAGAGATGTATGGAGATTTAGTTGTATAACCACAATTCTGTGCTAGTCTTTGAAAATATAGGGTTTTGGTGTGAGTAGCTGCATTTCAGTTCTCTAAAAGTCTCAGAAGTCCTTTATTGACGCTACACTACACAGCAGTACTCCAGTTGTCCCAGGGCTGTGATTTAGCAGCACTTTGCATGCCCTAGTGATCTGCAAGTCTTATTGCATCTCAAATGTGCTTAACCAAGTTCTGCCCTCAAATATGTGCATACAAGTCCCATTGACGTCAGTTACATCCAGAACAGTTCCATGATATTTCTTGGCCTGCAGAGCTATGCAAAACAACCAGTATTTGCTTTGAGTATTCATGTGGGAAACCTATACATTCCCACAAAATTCTTTAAAATGAGCCATTACTCCTGCTAAATACAGCTTTTTTTCCTGCAAACATGGCAAAAATCATGAATTTTCTTAAATTCAATCAACTGTGAAATTTTGCTGTTTCACTGCTAAAGAACATTTAGTATGTGAGTGTCATGCCTCTTTTGTCTCCTCTCTCTTCCCCTGTTTCGGTTTTAAGAGCTTTAACCCAGCACTCAGGTGAGGTTTTCTAAGACACATAAGGGATTTGGATGCCATTCAAATTAAAAATGTTAATTCCATTAAAAATTAAAATTAATGGGATTTGCATCCAAATACTTTAGACAGCTTTGAAAAATTCACCCTAAGCCTTTAAGGATATTTCATTCATAGTTCTTGCTGTGTTACACATGCAGTATAAAGATGTTTGTACTGAGTTGCTGAACTTCTCTTTTGCCAGGTTGCTAGCAATAAAATCTTACATGTGCGAGGGAAATTTGTTCCCTTTCAGGTTCCTCTCCTTACAAAAGCAGTACCCAACGTGTGATGTGAAGGGAGCAAACACTCATAACAATGATAATCTCCAGACCAGCCAGATATATAGAAATAAATAGTTTCCCTTCATTTAGATCCTACAATAACAAAAGGGTTATGGAGTACATTAGCAATATAGTGCCCCTAAAGTCATACAAGATGTTACCTTAAAATTCAGGCAGGCAGTGCATGGCAGTTCAGGTGTTGGATTCTCCCTGCACTCTAGGTCTGCTTACTACTTCTTTGCTGCTTGAACATAGACTGCTTCCCCTATCTCAGGGCCAGGAAGGGACACAGTTAGACTCTGATAGTTGATTGATAAGGACTGCTATTTTTCTAGTCCATTTATTATTATTTATGTCTTAAGGCTTTCTAGGTGGCTTTCAAAACAGAAAGATTGTCTGATACCTGCCGCAAAAGAGCTTACAAACGAAATTAGATAGGACATAAAAATGACAGTAGGGAGGGGCTTGGAAGGATACGTACAGTAGCACCAAGAAGATGGTGTGGTTGCTGGTGCACGACATGGTGGAGCATAGAAGATATTTTTCTTTTGTTTAGGTCTAAATGAATGTTTTAGGGTGCATCTACACTAAAGCAGGACATGTAATTTCCAGTTTGGGTAGATATACCTGCACTAGCTGTGATTGATTTAGCATGCTAAAAATAGAAGTCTAGCCAGGTGATTGCAAGTGGTGGGATGGGCTAGCTGCCTGAGGATGTACTAGGGTTTCAGACAGGATCATACTCAAGGCAGCTTGCCCCTCCTGCTGCTTGTGTCACGATGGCTAGACTTCTATTTTTAGCATCTTAGCTCGATCAGAGCTAGTGTGGGTATGTCTACTTGAGCTGAAAATTACACCTCCAGTGTAGACATACTCTCAGTTGTCTAATTTAGTGTAGGCATCGTGGCAGAAACGGTCTTAAGAGTTGAATGAATGAGGGCCTTGCACAAATCAGCTCAGGAAGTGCTTTCCAGGCATGCAAGAAAGTGTGAAAAGATTTGAAAAAAGCAGACAAATGGGCATGCAGCTGAGGTCATTTGTGGGGCACAGGGGACAAGGTGTGACACAAAAAGAAATAAAGTTAGCTAAGCCAAGGAGGGCAGAGTGATGAGGACCTGAAAGGTGAGAAGTAGCTTGAACTTGACGTGCTTGAGAAAGGGGAACAAGTGAAATGATTCAGTCATAAAAGAGTGGGGGTGGCTGGCAGAGCATGCTCTGTGAGGGCTCCAGTACTTGGAACTTGTTCCCTGTCTTGGTCCAAAATGTGGTGACCTTTAGCCACTCTTCAAAATACATCAGTTTCACAGAGTTTTTGGAGAGAGCTGAGGGCATGAGTGATACAGGGTTGGCAAGGAATCTCTGGTAGATATCTAGCTGAATTTCTGTGAAATAACTAATTCTGCTGGGATTTTATTGTATAATTAATGATGTTAGGGTGCTGAAAGCCTTTGTTAGATGTCTTTTTTTTTTGTATTTTAAAATCTAAATGATTAAACCATATATATGTGACTGGGTTAACCATAATGCAGATGTTGAGTAGCAGCATGTCTGAGGTCCTCTGTGCTTCTAAGAATTGCCTGGCTGGGTTCATTTAGTGTGAACCCAAAGTGAGCCTTTCTTGAAGCTCAAAAATGGTGTATAACTTTAAAAATATGTAGGTATATATCTGATTTTCTGCATTGCCTGATTATGGCTGGTGCTGGAAGTGGGAGCACTGAAAATGCCCCAAACGAACATGTTCCTATATCATTTCCACCTAACTGGAAGCAGGAAGCACCAGAAATCTCATAGGAAGAATTGTTCTTCTGAGATATAGAGACCAATTTTGCATATCAAAGAGATTTGCATAGATCAGGCAAGCATTGACTGCACAACAGTATACATGCCCACACTGTTATTTTTTATAGCAGAAAAGAACTGTATTTATATCATAACAGACATTTCTATCTTAGTCAGAATGTTGAAGAATTTGATAACATCTTTTCTAATATCAAGCTGGTGATCTGGATATTGATTATTTCAGCCTAATTATAATTTGAAAATGTTAGATGGCTTCTTTCCTATTTTTTACCTTTAGGGTCAGATCATTTGCTAGGGTGTTTGTGCTACCCTCCTTTATTTTAGCATGTAGCATGTCTGTATTACTAAGAGACCTAATGTCAGACTATTGTATCAATAATATCAAAAACCCCAATACAATAACCTCAAAGTATAGGAATAAAAGAGTAAATTAAAGGCAAAGAAAGTGTAGCTTTTGTTGTCTGTCATTTAGAGTAACACATGCTTACAGTACAGTAGAGTATCCAACAGCTATCATACCTGGCATTCAGCATGGGAAATACCCCTGTTCCCTTCTGAAGGAAAAAATAAAGGGCATCAATGACCCCTTTGAATATAATACAATTCATTACATATTAAGCTCATTATTTTATTTAATTATTTAAAAATGTACATAACCTTACATGAGTGCCTGGAACTTTACAGACAAAGTCCCTTTGGCAGGGACCGGTTCTTTTATTTAATATAGTGAGGGATGTTTAATACAGCAATGGAAGTATCACAGGGCTTCTAGCCCCTTTAAAGGGAGTCCAGGCCCAGGCTAGCTGTGATGAGCTCATTTAAGGGGAACGAGGCAGTTAATGGAATAATGAGCACCTGGGCCTGATAAAAGGCCATCTGTGCTCAGCTGAAGAGGAGGTGCTGAGAGAGATACAAGCTCTCCTAAGGGAGAGGTGCTCCTAGAGACCCAAGGAGGAAGTCTGTGCAACCGTTGAGCCAAGGGGAGAGACTATAGATCTGGAAGGACAGGACTGAGAACCACAGGCCCAAAGGAGGAGGGCTGTGCATCCCTTGCCTGAGGAGAAAGACTTTAGCTCAAGTTTATTTGTACTTATTAAAGCAAAACCCCTCCTGGGGAAGTTTGTCTTAGACTCTTTTAGATGGTGTAGATTTCTTAAGGGGCCCTGGGAGAAGGGAAACTGAGGCACAGAGTGCCTGCAGTGTCTTAGTAGGGGGTGCTATAGTGCAGTCACATCACACAACAGGAAAACAATAAACAAAAGAAGATCGGGTTCTGGAACAAGGAGGATTAAAACACTGGAAGTGTCTGTGGTGTGCTTAATGCTAAGTATGCTTCTTGATAGCCTCTCTTTGTTTGGAAGCTGGATATCCAGGAGGACACTTCAGAGTGGTCCTGTCACATTTAAGGGCTAGCTTCACCTCTGTCCCTCTCTGAATGCATCCCCTTAGGTGGCAGGCATGTCTTTATTATTGTTATTTATATTTGTTATATGCCCATAGTGCATAGGGGTCCTAGTCAGAACTCTCCTGGGGTGGAATTCTGCAATTCTCCCACTCTTAGACCAGCCCCTGAGCTACGGCACCCAGTGTAGCAACTGTGCTTGCCCAGAAGGTCCAGCTGAGTTCAAATACCTGCAGTTCTTCCATTAGTGAATCTGTGACCAGTGGCATACAATGACAAAACAGCCTTGTTAAAACAAAGTATTGTTTTTTTTTTCACAGTAGGAACAAGATATTTGGGGAAAATGGGTTTTTAAAACAATAGTCTACCTGCATGTCTATCTTATCTAAAGGCTTGCCATCCCCTGATTGTAACCTAGGCAGGCCTAACTTCTTCAGATACCCCAGCAGGTGCCTCTGACATAGTCTGGTTCCCCTGAACAACTTTCTTCCCTCTCTTGAGAGGGTTCCTTTTTAAATTTCACTGTTTTTTTTAATCTCATGTGTTCTTGACTATTAACTCCCCCTATTAAACTAGTCCAATATATTCATACACTAAACATCCCAATAACCAGCATACAATATTCATAAATTATTATAGAGCAACTCCAAATCCATCACAGGCAGCTGCAGAAGCATGAGTGAATGGAGTTTGGGGGTAACAAAGGTCCATTTGGGAGTCATCACTGTAGACAGAGTAAATGAAGCCACGTGAGTGGATTAAGTCACCCATGGATTGGGTTTCAGGGGAGAAGTGAAGGGGTCCAAGGACAGAGATGCGAGGGACACAGAATATGGGAGCAGGGAAGAGGAGGCACCACCAAGTGAGATGTTGAAGGGCCAATGATCAGAGAGTTAGGAGAAGAACTATCTAAGCAAAGAAACCCAAAAGCCCAGGGAAGAGGGTGCTGATAATATAGTGATTAGGGTTGGCTGGAAAACCAGGATTCAATGTTGCAAAAAATGTTGAGGTTTCAAAATTTGTTTTCTTCCACGTTGGAAGGAAAATGAGATCTTTTGAAATTCTCTCAAAAAAACATGAGAGAAAATAGTCAATAGCCTAGTGCACTCAACTTGGATGTGGGAGAAGGAGGTTCAAGTACTTGCTCTAAATGAATCTGGGTCTCCCACATGCCAGGGGAGTGCCCCAACCACCTGGCTATTCTGGGATCTCTCCTTCTTCCTGGGGTGTTTACCCCACCGTTGCCCTGAAAGGGTTAATGCAGATTGAGATGGGGCTAATTAACCCAACTGGCCACAGCTAACCGGAATCAGGTGGCTGAGTAATTCCTTGGCTGTGTGAAGAAGCCCAGCTGAGGAGGAAGGGGTGGGCCTGGGTTCCCCTGGCAGTCACTGAGGCTGTGATACTGTGGGGCATTGAGTGAGAAGACTGCCTAAGACTGAGGAAATGGCAATGGGAGGACTGCCTAAGATTCCTGAAGAAAGACTTTAAACCCTGGAAGGGGAAAATGCATAAAGAGACTTGGCTGGAGGGCTGAGTCAGGAAGAGGTGGCAGTAGCTTATGGAGCGAGAGAGGTGCTGCAGATCCAGAGAGAGAGGCAGAGTGATGGTGCGCATCTGCGGGAA
The DNA here is from genome assembly GCF_028017835.1 of Emys orbicularis. Lineage (NCBI taxonomy): Eukaryota > Metazoa > Chordata > Testudines > Emydidae > Emys > Emys orbicularis. The sequence continues at coordinate 87,530,049 of NC_088687.1, read as the reverse complement.
GGGATGTCAACCTTGTGACGCTAATCCCCAGAACGGCCAGGAGGAAGCACCATCCTAGGGGTGAGTCAAGCACCTGGTCATACTCCCCAATTAGAAATTCCATCTTGGACCTGAGAAATGTTCATTGAAACAGAAATGTTTGTTAATTTTTTTTTTTGACTAGCTCTAATAGTGGCTGACTCTCTCAAAGGCAGTGGACAGATCATGGAGGATCAGATTGGAGAAGATGCCTGCGGGAGTCAACAGAAGCAGATTATCAGAGAGTTCTGGCCTAGGAGTGGTACACGTCAAAGCAAGAGGGCAGGGAATCCAAATGAGAATCAGAGGAGAGGAATTTGAGAGTATCAATAGCAAGCCCAAGAGGGATTGAAGAAAACAGGAGGCATGAAATGGGGTGCTAGGTAGAGAAGTAGGAAGAGTTGAGGGTGTTCTTTATTTTGTTAGAGTAGAGGAAACACTAGTATGATTAAAGGCAGAATGAAAAGAGTCAGATGAGAATAAAGGAAAAAAGGGGATTGTAGTCATGAGTCATGAGATGGGAGGGGATATAGAGGTGATAGTAAAACACGTAATGTATTTGCCCTCACTTAAAAACTTGATTAGTTTTCACCACAAAAAGAAAAAATGTTTCCAGGTGTCAAACTCAACCCTTCTTGCAAAAGCTCTACAATATTTGGTCCAAAGCTCTGCAACTTGGAATAAAGATTCCACAGTGGATTGGAATATTACTATTGTACACTGTAGTAATTTTTGCAATAAGGGAGAATAGCTGTGGATGTTAATTGTGTCTATGATGAAGCCAGTGCTATAGGACTTGGAATGGATGTAAATAATGCAGAGGTAAACATGCAATCTTTTCCTTCCTAAGGGAGATGACTGGTCAATAATGCCGCGATTGTTGTTGAAAGAGTTTCAATGTCATTACTAACACAGTGGGGGGGGAGGGGGGAGAATTCTTTCTCATTTTTGCATTAGAGAGACAGTCCAGAACACACAACAGTACATAGGGTTCAAAAGGAATAAATCACACTGCTCAGAGTTGAATAATAGCATGTTTGTTGACATTAGAGGGCAAGTTACACTCAAAAAATCCTGTGCTTGCAACATTTGCTGCTATTTTATATGATTTCACTTGTAAATATGGTCATCAAAACCAGGCTTGGTTCTCTTTGCTGATAGAGATATCAGCAGAGAAGGTGACTTTCTCTTTCAGAGACTGCCAATTATAACGAGAAGTAATAATTCTCATCAAGAGGTTTAGGCTTGGCAGAATTTTTTTTTTATAATTGACAGAATTTTTATTTGTAAGCATTTAAATTTTTTTTAATTTAAACTCTCAGGGGAATTATGGGAGGGGATCATACAATGGGGGAGTCAGATGACAATTATTTAATGACAATAGATGTTAAGATCCAAAAAGTTAAAGCTTTATAACAATCAAAATACAAATTGTCAACATCACATGTCAAAATATACAAAGTAAATAACCTTAAATCAAACTAAGCTATCAAGCAGCATTTTTCTTTCTTTGCCTATCTGTAAATTTTGATTATTGAGGGAAATAATTTGTCAATTTGTGTGTGCATTTAAATTGATTATTTACTGATTGATTAAAAATCTAATCATCCAAGTGTAGATATAGTGTGAGGAGATATAGGATTAACTGAAAAATTCAAACTTTACATATGGTGTATGTCAAGCTTCCTAATTTGAAAACAATCTCAACAGAATTTGTGGCATGTTTACATTTGTGTCATTGTGGAGCTATGTACCATCATGACTGTGTGGATGTGCTTGTCTATGTCTAAAGAAAACCACTTCTCTCTGTTGGACGTGCCAATCATTCAGTAAAACTTCTGTCAATCTATTTATAGAGAAAGAGAAGAGGAAGGGGAGGGGGGTCTGGAAGCTTTGGTGTGTCATAGAATCCAGTTCTGTGGCTTTTTACACCCCTTAATTCAAGAAGATATTGAGGCAGATAGGGGAAGGAGCCACACAGATTCACTGGCCATCTGTCCCACAGAGGGGGACAAACACTAGCAGATGTTACTGCAGCACTGAGATTGCGGTAGCCACTGTGAATTGCCCCGAGAGACAATTCCATCCTCACAGACCACCAGCTCATCCTGTGATACTCAGGCTTGCTGTGAAAGATGGGATTTGCCTTTAAATGAATTGTGGTGTGGCCTGGCATAAGTCGTGCGCCATGTGCTGTTCCGCAGGGCACCTTCTCAAAGTTCAACCCCCTTGTTTTGGTCATAAACCACATTATTACTGGCTGATATAGTAAAAAACTGGTGCCCCCCCTCATCTCCCTAGAAAAGTTTAAAATCAGTGCTGGGTTTTTCAAAACACAGTTTACATCTTGTATTCAGACATGTCTCCTGTGAGCCAAGGCTGATGCCTGAGTGGGTATAATGGGAAGAGGAACGAAGATGAATGTGTGTGGTGGTGGTTGTTGCTGTTTAAGGTGAACTTCAGTAAGTGTCTCCCCAAAATAAGGAAGATAAAGTGGTACCAGTTGTAAGTTACATATTTCTTTAAAAAAGAGGAAGAATGGATCAAGATAGTCAGTGCTCACATAGTAAAAGATTTCACTGAACTGATTGTCTTGATGAAACTATACTGAAATTTAATTCCTCTTATAAATACCTCCTTATTACATTTCTAATTGTACTAGATACATAGACATTGTGACCAGTAGAGTTGCCAGAATATCAATTAAGACTGTGGTTATAGATTTGCTGTAATGTATAATGCTAAAGCTGTAATCCCAGTGATTTTTCTCTGTGCTTATATTGTAGCCTGCTGCTGCTGCTGCTCCTCCTGCCTGGACATTTATATCAATCAGCCCTAGCAGTTCATGCCCAAATGGGGAACCACTCTCCAGGCTGGAAGTGTGCTAAAATAATCATTTGGGAGAACCCAAACCCAAACCCAAAACAACAAACAAGCTTCAAAGACAGGATAATTAGGAAGCCCATTGAAATCAGAAAATTGGGACAGCTTGATAGAAACAAAAGAGATGGAAGCTCCTTTGACACATTTCAAGTTACCTATTAGAATACTTTGGAGAGGAATCAAACTTTCCATTCCAGCCTAATCAGATCAAACAACGTCCTATTTGTAGCTTTCTGTCTGGCACATCTTAAAAACTGGATCAGAACAGTGGAAAAAAATGTAATATCCATATCTATGAAATATTATAAAATCAAACCTAATTTTCTGGCATATGTGGTAACATCCACGTGTGCGATACATTCCTTTTTTCTGTAACCATGTCATAAGCTGAGCAAACATGATAAACTGCACTTATTTTGCCCCTTTAACTGCTTTACCTTCACTTACAAATTTATTTCTGAAGTTACTATGTTTAGCTTGTCAAATTATTTGACTCAGGAAGCCTAATCATATACAGTTACATTGTACTTCCCTTGAAGTGTAATTATTCTAATATTTCCATCAGTACAAGGGCTATGCATGGTAACAAAGGCCTTTGTCCAGCAAAACACTTAAGCATGGGCCTAATTTTAAGTCCCATTTAACTGGAACTGGTCACATGCTTAAAGTTAAGCATGTGTTTTGCTGGATTAGGCTCTAGGGTAACTTGTCTTTTGAGGTGAAGGGATTAAAATATAATGCAAACAATTTTAGAATTTAAATAATTTTATCTATACTGTGCTGTAAGCAAAATACATGATAGTTTGTAGTGCTATAAAGGTTTTATTTGGACTTGTTTGAGAACCTGCATACCTCACTTGTGATCTTACCACTTGTAATGAACTCAGCTGTCCAAAACTTAGGCCAATAGTAGTTTTGTGTTTTTTGGTCACCATACTGAGTTTCTCTGTCTCTCCCAATTGTCATTTCAATAGTATGTCTACATTAGGAAAATACATGATGTGTCATTTATATGCACATCAAACAAACAGGTCATACAAAATTCTTCAATGGAGATAAAGAGCAGGATCAAACCCTGCATAAGTGACAATCATGGCGAGATGTACAAAATATATTGCAGGACAGAGAAGAAGAATGAAAGGAAATATGACAGGGAGCACTGAAGGAAGAGGAGAATGAAGGGGATGGAGGACAGATTTCAAGCTTGTCTTCATGGTAGGATAATGTGCTCCACAGGGCTGTAAATTCTAAAGTTGATTAATATGTTGCTCATTAAGTGGTCCCTGTAGGTCGTGTGGTATGCAATAAAGTACTCTAGTATGCTTTAATATGGTACTATTTAAACAGCACTAAGTTAAAGTGCAGTAGGGAACTTTTAGTGCACACCAGGTGGGTCTATATGGATCAATTAATATGCACCACATTAATGCACTTTGGGAATCATGCCACTGTAGTGCTCATTGGGTCTATGTAGACAAGACCTTAGACTGAGGAAGGGGGGGGGGGGGGGAAGCCAGGAAAAAAGTGAAATGAATTAAGGAAAGAAGAACAGAGAACTTGGGAAGCATAAAAGTAAAATAAAATTTAAAATTTGGTTCCAGACTAGAATAAAATATAGTTCAGAGTTTGAAATGGATGTCAGGGTACACAGCTGTGGCAGTCAGAATTTAGGGATGAGGAATGTAATCACTGCCTAAATGAGGTTAATAGCAAACATCTCAAGATTTCACCCCATGTTTTTGTATGCAAGATGTAAATAGCATTCTTACACACAGGGATAGATACAAACTGATTTTCTTTTATGTTTATATGGTTAATGTTGGTTTTTGCCATGTTTTTTAATATGGAATTCTGAAAAACAAAAGAAAAGTTTAAGTGCCTAGGGGTTTTCAAGGAAAAAAGGTATTCTGGAAATGACAGTCACTGAACATCTATCTGTTTCAAGATCTTCTACAGATTTTGTTGTATTCCTTGCTGGGTGTTTTTTGTCCCAAATTTTAAAGGCAGGCGCTGTCAGACTTAGGGTCCTTGCCAAAATGATAGTAATTAATAGAACAATGAGTAATAAACAAGGTGATATCATAAAGACTAAATCTTGCCAGACAAACTTGATTTGATAGAAGTAGAATATTAGTGGATGAAGAGAACAGAGTAGGTATTTGCATTTTAATAAATCAGGTGATATTATACCATATTAAAACTTACTTTGAGACATTAATTCAGATTTGCTTGGATAGGAACAGTCATGCAAACTGAAAACTGGCTGAAGGAATATAAACAAAGGAAGATTATAAATGACAGTGTATTAAACAGGGAGAATTGTCTGGTGGGCACCTTGGAGACTGTTCTAAGCCCAGGTTAATTAACCATTTATACAAGCTTTAGAAGAGGGAGTAAACACATTAAGGAATATGAAGATGATACTAAATTGTAAAGAATTGCAAATAGTAATGAGACAGAAAAATACAGAGATAAGGAACATGGGCAAAAATAATAAAATGAGATTTAGCTTGGAAAAATGAAATTACACTAACTGGACAAAAGTAGTATGAAACACTGACTTAGTGGGAGATGAAAAATGAGACAAAGTGATAGATTCTGGCTCTTTTTCAAAATGAGAAACAATACTTAAATTATTAAAGAGCTGTCTAATATGAATAGTACAATTTATGTGATTCTATAATGCTTAGTGGATAGTTTCACTATGTATCTTTCAGTTACTTGCAACCGTGACAACTGATTAGTGTATTTCACTAATCAAGCCATCAAAGCTACAACCTGAATTTCACACACAATAGATTCATGCTCCTTTGTAAGTTTTGTTTAAAAGAAGCTGTCCTAAATTAAAGATCATTTAAAAAAGTTTTACCTCATAAAGACTATCAGAAACTATTGCAGTATAGAGTATGTTCAGCTGCATAAAACTAAAGTCACTATAGCCTGCAGGGGGCAGTAAAGATAAGATTTTCTTTTTATTACATTTTCACTGTCTTCATTGTACATTGTGCTCTGAAACTGCAATACCGGCCAGCACATATTTACAGGCATTAAATATTTCTGGAGCCATGCTGCATAGAATGTATTGTCAGGTCAATGAAAGCCTTTGTCGAGATTTATCCGCAGATCTAACTCCTTCACATGACGGTGCAGAATTGGAAGGCATGTCCATCACCCATTTACTTAAAGTAGCTTGCGGATAATGAATCTCATAAGCCAGCCTTGCTTCAGCTGGGTTATCTGCCTTTGATAAGAACAACATTTAGTTCTGCAAATGGATTAAAGTAGTCATTTTGTAGATTGCCAAGGAATGAAATATGTTATTTTTATACTTTGTCTTAACCATTCCAGAGAGGCCAAGTTCCTTTCAGAAAAAGGCCAATGGGATTTTATAAGATGGAAAGAGGTTTATACTTTTTTCCATTCATTTGTCTTGAGGGTTGCCTGGCAGTTAGGTTTAAATGGAAAACTTAGGTAATTTTCCTTGTGCTAAGGGGCAATGAATCTTGTATATAGGAAGGAAAAAGGGAGAATTACACTTCTAGAATAGCTGATGTCTAAATGCCTCTTACTGTATGTACACTCTAATGTGTTCATTTCTGAGTACAGATCTTGTATGAATTTCTTCAATGGGCTAGTACTTATTTGCAGAGTTTAATTTAGCTTAGGTTTGTAAACCTGAAATATAAATTACAATTAAAAAATCAGAGGTTTTTTTAGAAATCCAGGCCAAGACAGGATACTAACTTGACTTTGATAACATCTGGCAAGAAGACATCATCTTAATCAATGCCTTTTCATCTATAAAATGATGCAAAAGGGCTAACCTGATGATCTAGTGGCAGAGCAATGCATTGCCCATGCGGGCAATGTGAGTTCAGGAGTCTGACTTCATTTCTGGCAGTAGCAGACCAGGTCTCACTGGACCTGCGAGAAAGAAGTGGCTTGTGGTATTCTCAACCAATTTCTGTAGGCAACAGCTTGAAGATTTGTTGATGGGTCCTGCTGAAAGCCCCATTTGTCTCTTATAGATCGAAGTTGGGGCAGCGCTACACACAGCCTGTGAAAATTATTGTGGGGAAGTAGGGAAGGCAAATGATTTTGGGGGGGATGGTATCCTATAGGATTCTTCCTAAGGAAATAATAGCAACAGATGAATTTTCAAAGACATCAGTAGATCGTCCGCTCCTTTGCTATAGACTTTACAGAGCAAGTGTACTTTCCAAATAGAGACACTGGGCCAGTTCCTTAGCTGATGTAAACTCGCATAGTTCCACTAATGTCAATGGGTTACACCACTACCCATTAGCTGAGAAACTGGACCAATACAGCTAACCACAGTTAACCTTTATGGAATGGCTACATTGCATGACAAATTTAGCATAGGAAAAGTCATGTGGCAGAACTTGAAAATACAATTCTGCAAAGCGTTTATGTTTTGGTCCATCCCTATACAACAAAGTACTTAAGCATGTACTTAACTCTAGGCACATGCTTAAGTGCTTTGTTGAACAGGAATGGACTTAGAATTTAGGCCTTGACTTAGTTATATGCTTATTATTAGAATGACACAATTAACATCCTGCCAAGAGCAAAAAGTGCAATATACATCTTACCTTAAAAATAAATGACAAAGCACTATAAATGAAGGACAAACACACATGAGAACACAAGAACGACCATACTGGGCCAGACCAATGGTCCATCTAGCGCAGTATCCTGTCTTCTGACAGTGGTCGGTTCCAGATGCTTCAGAGGGAGAGAACCGAACAGGGCAATTTACCAAGTGATCCATCCCCTGTTTTCCACTACCAGCTTCTAGCAGTCTAAGATTTAGGGACAAAAAGAGCATGGGATTGCATCCCAGACCACCTTGGCTAATAGCTATTGATGGACTTGTACTCCATGAACTTATGTAATTATTTTTTGAACCTGGTTATACTTCTGGCCTTCACAACATCCCCTGGCAGTGAGTTCCACAGGTTTACTGTGCATTATATGAAGAAATGCTGCTTCTTTTTTTGTTTTTTTTTGTTTTGTTAAACTTGCTTCCTATTAATTTCATTGGGTGACCTCTGGTTCTTGTGTTCTGTGAAGGGGTAAATAACACTTACTTTCTCCAAATCATTAATGATTTTCATAGACCTCTATCATATCATCGCTTAGTTGTCTCTCTTCCAAGCTGAACAGTCCTAGTCTTTTTAATCCCACCTCATATGGAAGTTGTTCCATACCCCTAATAATTTTGGTTACCCTTCTCTGTACTTTTTCAATTCTAATGTCTTTTTTGAGGTGGGGCAACTAGAACTTCTCTCAGTATTCAAGGTGTGGGCGTACTCTGGATTTCTATAGTGGCATGATATTTTCGGTCTTAGACTATCCCTTTCCTAAATGGATCCTAACATTGTTAGCTTTTTTGACTGCCACTGCACATTGAACAGATGTTTTCAGTGAACTATCCAAAATGACTCCAAGATCTTTCCTGAGTGGTAACAGCTAATTTAGACCCCATCACTTTGTATGTATAGTGAATTTGTGATGGGGTATACAAACCCCACAGTGGTGAGCAAGGGGTTAAGGAGTAGCTGTGGGCCCAAGTGTCCCCGCCCAGCCACATCTACAGGGCCATTAGTTTGCATGTATCAACTTTTTGAATTTCATCTGCCATTTTCTTGTCCAGTCACCCAGTTTTGTAAGACCCCTTTGAGTCTATTCAGTCTGCTTTAGACTATCTTGAGTAATTTTGTATCCTCTGAAAACTTTGCCACTTTACAGTTTATCCCTTTTTTACAGATTTTTTTTACTGCATAAAACGAGGGCTCACTTTTTAAAAAATGAATAAAACTTCCAATAAACTCCAGTTTTAAGACTGAATATTTCAGTTGCCAACAAATCCTTATAGTAAAGAATGAGAACAGGTTTGCGTAAATTTGCATACATCGTTTTGAATATACGTGTGTACAATACAATAGTAACAAGGTACATTTGAGTAAAATGAGTGCCATTCCTCACAATGCTCTACTTTGGCCTCTGGGATAGTCTATGGATGTCTTAGAATGTTCATCTATTGCTATTAATTATTTCCTATAGGATACCATCCCCCCACCGCCATTTAGTAAAAAAAAGACAAAAAGTTTAGAAAACCTGACCTATAAGGAAAGTTTTTAAAAAAACTGGGCATGAGAAAAGACGACCTGAGGGGGGACAGTCTCCAAATATGTTAAAGGCTGTTTGTTTGATCAATTGTTCTCCATGTCCACTGAAGGTAGGACAAGAAGTAATGGGCTTAATTTGCAGCAAGGGAGATTTAGGTTCAATATTAGGAAAAACTTTCTAACTATAAGGGATAGTTAAGCTTTGGAATAGGCTTTCAAGGGAGGCTGTGGAATCCCTGTCATTGGAGGTTTTAAAATTAGTTTAGATTTACTTGGCCCTGCCTCAGTGCAAGGAGCTGAACTGGATGACTTCTCAAGGCCCTTTCCAGCCGTACATTTCTATGATTATGGTGTACAGCTGAAAGTGTACGTAGAGGGGAAAACTAAAAAGTATGCAGTTGAAATGACTGGTGCTTGTGAATGTGCTGACATGCATGTTTTCTGAGTAGCTTAGTCAGTATACTATAATTAGCCTATTTTGGGATGATATTTCCTCTTTGAAATAGTAACCAGACATATTACAATTCTTTATTTTGGCATCACATCTGTATGATTATAGAAGGGGTGACTGGCGACAGTGGTAGGGAGTGTCGTTGATATGCAAGCAGAGGGTCACGTACACACAGGCACCTTTCCAAGTTAGTGTGTATCTTGATACACACTTTCTGTTGAATGCAAAACTGTTGATCATTTCTGACTTCATTTATGCTGCACACAGACTAGAGTCTTCTGGATGGCATCTGCTGTAAAACTGAATTATCACCATATTGATAATAAAGGAATTTGCTTTTCTTCTTTTGCTGAGCTAAACTGCCCTCCTTTTTGGTAGGGATATCTCGAGCAAGCTTTCACAAAAGGTTACCATTGCTGCATTCCTTTCCAAACATCTGCTTCCTGTGTGCCAAGTCACAGAACACTCCAAAAATACTGCCTTTAGTTTAGAACAGAGTTTATAAATCCAAAGCATAGAAGCGATGTATGCCCACCGTCAGCGAGGTCCTGGATTCTACTCCTGGCAAGCACCATTGTCTGTATAATGTTGTGCACTTTGTCATGTCAATGTGAGGTAATCTCAAACCGCCATTTCCACATGAAGTCATGGTTTGGAAGCATTGCTAAAACATAATTGTGGTTTAGAATCCAGAGATCTTTTCTCCTGGAACACTGCAAGCAATGCCCCACGCCCAGCCCTTCTCTGTGCTCTGCCCACCCTCTGTCCTTAACACTTTTTTCTTCTCTTTGTTGACTCCAAGCCTTTATTTCTTAATATTACTCCCAAGATATGGAACAGGCTTCCTCTACTTGTGTATCAAGTAACCTCCCTATCTCCTCCAAACCCATTCCCAAAATATATGTCCTTTGGCCAGTATCCTGCCACTAATCTCAGTTTAGCGCCATCTTCTCTCCTTCCCATGGTTGGTTATAATATTAAAAAACCCAAAACAAAAAAATCCCCTAATAAACTTAGAGCCAAGATAAGCCTGAAAGAAAAATAAATGAAATAATCGGACATCTTCGTGATAACATTCTCCCCGGAGCAGATTACCTTTTCTTTTTCTGTTGTCTCCTCGTTTTCCTTCCCATTTCCCCCCCCCCCCCCACACACACTGTGGTTCGTAATTTATTATGTTAATCATCTTATTCAGCATGTCATTTAGGAACTTTAGGGCAGGGACTTTTTTCTTCCCATTTATACAGCACCATACACCTTGACAGGTCATGTAAATAATAGTAGATGTTGGAAGGCTTTAAAATCTATTTTCTATAGCTAGACAAAACCATCGATACATATCCAGAGACAAACTGTCACTGATCTAGGGACTGATCCATTGCCCATTGAAAACAATGGAAAAACTCCTATTGACTTCAACAGACATTGAAACAACCCCGTGATTTCTAGCTCCTACTATTTCCCAGCCCTCTCATATCTATTTCTCCCTGATCCATGTACCATTAACAGTTGACCACAGATGTCTGAGAGATAGTGAAATGACCACTGTATGGTCATACTATTTTACCAACAAGCTACAGCTATAGCAAAAAAACAGAACATGTAAACATTCTTAGCCTAGCTGAAATTGCTTAGATAACTTAAATTAATGCTTTCACCACTGTACCTTTCAAGATCTTAATTGCACCATTTTCTTCATTCCTAAAAGTATAATCTACAAAAATATAAGCCAGACTGGTCATGGATTTTGACATTAGAATTTTCTGTCCCTTTTTAAATTGTTCCCTGGAAGAATAAGACCAGAGGTAGGAGGGGTTCAGACATTAAATACAAACCATCTTAGAAACCGTGGAGCTTTGTATCATTTTAAGAGCTTTTAAAATACGACAATATGAACTGGTGCTTTGTAATTTGACCAGCTCCATCAGACTTCTGAGAAGCTTTTTTTAAGATTAAAAAATTATGAATTTTCTTAAGCCCGCCTATTAGAGTGTAATGTGTATTTATAGTTCCCTCAGGCTCTGCACAATAAAAATGGTTAAAACCTTTAGTCCTTTTAGTAGTTCACAGTTTTATTACAGAAGTTATTTTGTAGATTTTATGCTTAGAGCAAGGTCAGTGTATTGCACTGTATAAATTATTCTAAGTAATTGCTCAGTTATTTTATAGCTTAGTCACAGGATTTTTTTATTATTAAACTTAGTCTTTTCTTTAAGGCTGGGAAGAGAAGGGCACTATAAATCACATGGCAGCTTGCCATTTGGGGTTTCAGCTTTACCTGTGATCAGGATTTAATAACAATCTGGCCCAGACACCAGTTCCCTCTCAATTACCTTTCCACATGGGCATTAGTTCACACTGTTTATTAAAAACTCCCCTTGTAGTTGTTTTTAATGGAGTGTTTCAGATTAATGGCCCCCATGGAGTTTAACTTCATTGCACTTCATTAAAGCTAGATTGTACAAAAGGTTACTTCAATTAAATCCAGAACTCAACCTTAAATCTGTATGGATTTTTTAGTAAATGTGATAAAATTGCTATGCCGATCCTTTGAGATTAACGGGGCAACATCCCTTCTAGTGACTGAAGTGCAAAATGTGTGTCTATTACAAAATTGCTTGCAGATTAAAATTCAGAGTTCATGGGATTAGAAGCCAAAAACAGCTGAATGGTACATGATCCATAAATGAGATTGCCAGAGTTTTTTATTAGGGATGGAAGAGCCAAAGGAAGACTAAGGATTTTGTGGAGTGTTTAGAAATATATGCAGGAGGATTCACAAAAAAATATTTTTGGGAACATTGTCTATTCATGATGCAGTAAAACCTCCCATGTTTCCCTAAGAAAACGTCTTATCTTCTGGCACAAAAATAAAAACGTGGTTAGCACAGCCCCCTCTTGGTTGGGTAAACCTCTGCATTTAGGCTTCTTGCTGTTGATTTCTGTCTGTTTCTATGCTGTTGTCCCCCCTTTAAACCAACGTAATTTTAGAAAACATGCATTTAAAGTGCTGGAAAAGCCTTTTCTTGGGGTGATGCCACTCTAGTAAGACTAAGAAAGGAACGCTGATGCAGAGCTTCCATGGTAGTGAAAGAGGATCGTGGGTCTTTGAGGGAAAAAAAGGCAAATGGGAAAGTGGTGAGGTGATTCTGAAAGAAAAAAACACACTTAGGTTGTGCTGGGAAGCACAAATTTATGAAAGAAAAGAGGGCTGATGTCCAAGGAAGTGCAGGAAAATCAATAGGAAAGACTGCACGCCCCAGGGCACAGAAATAGAAATTTGCAACTAGAGCAGGCTACGAGTCTGCTAAGGACTCAGGAGGGGCTTTCAAAGGCTCAGACAGTGAGAATTCAGAGTTTCTCTCTCCTCCATGTATCAGAGGGGTAGCCGTATTAGTCTGGATCTGTAAAAAGCAACAAAGAGTCCTGTGGCACCTTATAGACTAACATAAGTATTGACCATAAGCTTTCATGGGTGAATACCCACTTCGTCAGACACATTCACCCACGAAAGCTTATGCTCTAATACTTCTGTTAGTCTATAAGATGCCACAAGACTCTGTCTCTTCTCTCCTCCATGTCAGCTCTCGTCCTGCAGTTGAATAAGGCCTCTCTTCTGCAAAAGCATGCCCCTCTTTCCCCCTCTTTTGCCAAGCTGCTTGTGTCTGAGTCTTCTGAGATCCCTTGAGTTTATAACACCTGATTTATGTGTTCTGTTGTTTGGGATTCTCTAAACCCAGCCCCCTGTAGATAACTTGGTGGAACTGGTTTCGCTCTCAGGCAACCCTCTTTAGCATACCAAATTGTTCAGTTAGAGCAGTCATTAAGGTTAATTACTCTTTAAGTATCAGAGGGGTAGCCATGTTAATCTGGATCTGTAAAAAGCAATAGAGATTCCTGTGGCACCTTATAGACTAACAGACGTATTGGAGCATAAGCTTTTGTGGGTGAATACCCACTTCACTGGATGCATGTAGTGGAAATTTCCAGAGGCAGGTATAAATATGCAGGCAAGAATCAGTCTAGAGATAACAAGGTTAGCTCAATCAGGGAGGATGAGGCCCTCTTCTAGCAGTTGAGGTGTGAACACCAAGGGAGGAGAAACTGCTTTTGTAGTTGGCTAGCCATTCACAGTCTTTGTTTAATCCTGAGCTGATGGTGTCAAATTTGCAAATGAACTGAAGCTCAGCAGTTTCTCTTTGAAGTCTGGTCCTGAAGTTTTTTTTGCTGCAGGATGGCTACCTTTAAATCTGCTATTGTGTGTCCAGGGAGATTGAAGTGTTCTCCTACAGGTTTTTGTATATTGCCATTCCTAATATCTGACTTGTGTCCATTTATCCTTTTATGTAGGGACTGTCCAGTTTGGCCGATGTACATAGCAGAGGGGCATTGCTGGCATATGATGGTGTATATTACATTGGTGGACATGTAGGTGAATGAACCGGTGATGTTGTGGCTGATCTGGTTAGGTCCTGTGATGGTGTCGCTGGTGTAGATATGTGGGCAGAGCTGGCATTGAGGTTTGTTGCATGGATTGGTTCCTGACTTAGTTACTGTGGTGTGGTGTGTGGTTGCTGGTGAGAATATGCTTAAGGTTGGCGGTTTGTCTGTGGGTGAGGACTGGCCTGCCTCACAAGGCCTGTGAAAGTGAGGGATCGTTGTCCAGGATGGGTTGTAGATCACTGATGATGCGGTGGACAGGTTTTAGCTGAGGACTGTAGCTGATGGCCAGTGGAGTTCTGTTGGTTTCTTTCTTGGGTTGTCTTGCAGCAGGAGGCTTCTGGGTACACATCTAGCTCTGTTGATTTGTTTCCTTATTTCCTTGTGTGTGTATCGTAGTTCTGAAAATTCTTGGTGAAGATCTTGAAGGTGTTGGTCTCTGTCTGAGGGGTTGGAGCGAATACGGTTGTACCTCAGCGCTTGGCTGTAGACGATAGATCGTGTGGTGTGTCCGGGATGGAAGCTAGAGGCATGAAGGTAGGCATAGCAGTCGATGGGTTTTTGGTATAGGGTGGGGTTAACGTGACCGTCACTTATTTGTATCGTGGTGTCTAGGAAGTGGACCTCCCATGTAGCTTGGTCCAGGCTGAGGTTGATGGTGGGGTGGAAGCTGTTGAAATTGTGGTGGAACTCTTCCAGAGTCTCCTTCCCATGGGTCCAGATGATGTCATCAATGTAGCATAGGTAGAGAAAGGGTGTGAGGGGTGTGAGCAGGGCCGTCTCTGGCTTTTTTGCCGCCCCAAGCGCGCCCCCCCCAAAAACCCCCAAACCATGCGGGGCAGCCAGAGCCAGGGTGCAGGGGGACTCCCTGAGCTGCAGATGTGCCCCGGGCAGTGGAGTGCGCACCCCGGCTAGCGGGGCGAGGGGGATGGAGCGGGGGGGGGGGGGAAGAGAGACAAGGGGGGCAGCCAGGGCTTCCTTCAGCGGGGCGCTCGCCATGTGGCCCCTCCCGCCGCGCCGCCTGCCAGGAGGGCTCCGCGCCGCTCCAGTCGGCGGGGAGGGAAGGACTTGGGCTGCAGACCTGGCACTGGCTGGGGCAGACAGAGCATGCAGACCGCTCCCAGCAGGGCGCTACCCTCCTCCGCGCTGCTGCCCCCTAAAGGGCGGCTGAAGCGGTGAAGCCAAAAAAAAAAAAGGATTGGAGGGAAGCCGCCCCTTAGAATCTGCTGCCCCAAGCACGAGCTTGCTCGGCTGGTGCCTGGAGCCGGCCCTGGGCATGAGTGGACGAGAGCTGAGGAAGCATTGTTCCAGGTCAGCCATAAAAATGTTGGCATATTGTGGGGCCATGCGGGTGCCCATAGCGGTGCCACTGGTCTGGAGGTATATATTGTCACCAAATTTGAAATAATTGTGTCCATTTATCCTTTTACTCAGGGACTGTCCAGTTTGGCCGATGTACATAGCACAACTGGTTGCTGAGCTCTGTGACTTTATCCTCACACACAAATCAGATATTAGGAATGGCAATATACAAAAACCTGTAAGAGAACACTTCAGTCTCCTTGGACACACAATAGCAGATTTAAAGGTAGCCATCCTGCAGCAAAAAAACTTCAGGACCAGACTTCAAAGAGAAACTGCTGAGCTTCAGTTCATTTGCAAATTTGACACCATCAGCTCAGGATTAAACAAAGACTGTGAATGGCTAGCCAACTACAAAAGCAGTTTCTCCTCCCTTGGTGTTCACACCTCAACTGCTAGAAGAGGGCCTCATCCTCCCTGATTGAACTAACCTTGTCATCTCTAGACTGATTCTTGCCTGCATATTTATACTTGCCACTGGAAACTTCCACTACATGCATCTGACGAAGTGGGTATTCACCCACGAAAGCTTATTCTCCAATACGTCTGTTAGTCTATAAGGTGCCACAGGACTCTTTGTCACTTTTTACTCTTTGTTAACCCTGTGCCACCAACCCTAGGAATTTTAGTTTGAGATGGAAGTAGAAGGACAGTGGGAAGGCAAAGACCATCGTTACAAACAAAATAGAGTTTGCAGCTTGATAAAGAGATATACAGAGTTCATAATTTCAAGCACAATTCATAAATATTAGATTCCCCCAATCATCACAACCTGGCATATATTATATATCTACATGTTCATATAGATACATAGGACTTAATTCTCCTCTTGCTCACACCAGTTTTATGACTGTAAATCTGTTGACTTCATTGGAATTTGATTTATGCTGACATAAGTGAGAGGAGAATCAGACCCATGGTGCCTATGAGCCAAATTATGTTTCAAGTTAAATCCTACAACATACTGTGACGGGTTGGACCCCCCCCTTCTGGGATGCCACCTGATGTACTGGGATTTCACTGAGCCTCTCCTGCTCTACCAGCCTGGATTCCCACTCCCTGTTTTGCTGAATTAGGCTCTCTGGCCTCTTGCAGCGTGCACCCACGCACACAGGTAGGGCCACACCCAGCTGCAGCCAGACTGAAGTCAGCTCTGTGTGGGAAAACTCCTCCAGCACTCACGTGCACACCCCTTTGGGAGATAAACCCAAAATAATAGTCTTGCACTGTATGAAAAATCTGCACATGAAAGCTCATAAAAATCCACCCTCTTCCTCAATGTGAAGAGAGATGTGCACAACTTCTTGATGCCCCCCCCAGTTAGAAATTACATACAATGGGTTAAACTTATTTTGTTTATTATTAACTACAAAAGGTAGATTTTAAGTGGTTAAAGGGATGGCAAACAGAACAAAGAAGATTACCTTAGTAAATAAACAAAAGGTCAGGCTTGACAAAGCCCTGGCTGGGATGATTTAGTTGGGAATTGGTCCTGCTTTGAGCAGGGGGTTGGACTAGATGACCTCCTGAGGTCCCTTCCAACCCTGATATTCTATGAAAAGCTGCAAACCGAGTGTAACACACTAGATAGGTAGGATACAAATTAACAAATTCTCACCCTGAGTGATAAACAGGCTGGCAGATTCTTAAGGCACAAGTTCCCTTGGTTTTCCCAGGTTTTCATACACAGGCTAAAGATCTTAGCCTGGGACCATCACTTCTCACAGTTCAGTCTTTGTTCATCAGGTGTGGTGTTGAAGGGAGAGTGAGGCCCCCTCATGTTGCCATTGTCCCTCTTTTATATCTTCCTCCCACTTGCTGGAAATCTTTTTTGGTGTGACCTGGGTCAAACAGTTCTCTTGTGTAGAGCTATCTGAGAGGTTTCTATTGCACACAGTCCCTGGGGTAATCCTTATGCTTGTGTGCATTTCTTCAATAAGCCACTAACATGGTTTGGCCTCATCCAACGTAGCACATTTGGACTACAGAGACATGGTCAATATTCCCAGCTTCAGATACAAAAATGATACAGGCATACAAATTGGATAAACACATTCAATAAACCATAACCTTTCCAATGATACCTTACATGAGCCATCTTGCATAAAGTACATCTCAGTTATGTCATATCCATATCACAAGCATATTTCCATAAAGAATATGGAGTGTAATGTCACATACTATGGTGGTGTAAGGTGTAACTCAGCAGAATTTGGCCACATCTATGCACACATGTATCAATAAATATTTCCTCATACATCTAGATTAAGATAATACTCAATTACTTATGTAGATTTGTGATGGATTGTCCAACCCACATTAGGCAGAGCTGGTTGTTAGGACAATTAACCTGACAGGCTGCACCTGGGGGAGAGCCAGGGACTGAAATGCTAATGAATGATGAAACCCAGCTGGGAAGGGTCAGGCCAAGCTTGTAAAAAGGCAATAAACTGAGACCAGAAGAGGGCTGTAGGGAAAGTATTTTGTAGTCACTCCCTGGGAGAAATGAGGTGTGTTTGAGACTACAGAGTTAAGTAGTCTGCAGTACTGCCTTGGAGGAGGGACTTTGGGGTGGAAAACATGAGAGCAGAAGATAGAGCAGAGAGGTAAGAAGGTATCCAGGGAAACTGCAACAGGGTCTGGGAGTAAGCAGACCATAGATGTTAGACATAGGGGCTCTGGACTGGAACCTGGAGTAGTGGGATGCTGTGTGAGCAACCAGCAGAAGTGGAGTTTCACTCCTGAGTGGCGCTAATCTCCAGATGTGGCCACAAGGAGGGGCACTAACGGTGAGTAAACCCCGTGACAAGATTATATTTGGATTGAGTGCTGTTGGCATAAAACACAGTCATCTGAAGATTAACTCCAAATATGAAGTTTTCTTAATATCTTGCACTCCAGTGGTGTTAAAAGAACTTTTCCTTTGTCATAACTGTAACTAAATCTTGCTACACAATACTTTTCCATGCTGTAAATTGCTTTGTCAGTCCAGGCTACCATCATCAGAAGCCAGCTCTGTTTGATATGAGGAATTGATAACATTTCAAGTTATCACAGATGATTAGCTGCATTTAGGTCCAGACAGTCACAACTTTACAGCAACCATAAGATGGAAAATACAATTCCTCCTTTTACAGTCTGTCACATTCATGAAGCTAGATGCCATAAACCAGGGTCATGATATGTGATCTGGAACCATACCCATCCTGGCTAGTGCTGACAAATGTTCATCACTAGAATTGGTTAAAAACTTTACTTGGAAAGTTACCCCCCCCCCCCGACCAAAATATGACCCCTTTCCACAAGAGAATTTCAATTTGGGGGAAAAATGGAAGAAAAATCCATTGAGGGGAGTGGGGGGGACTCAAAATAATGTCTCCCTGTTACTTTCTTGGAAGGCTCTTGTCAAGTTCACTTTCTGCAAGTGAAACTAACAAAAGCTTTCCCTGAGGCTGAGCGCCCCGGTTCTTTGCCTCTCCACAAAGCTCCATCAACAGCAGAGAGCCTCATGAACTACAGACCAGTCAGCCTCACCTCAGTCCCTGGAAAAATCATGGAGCAGGTCCTCAAGGAATCAATTCTGAAGCACTTAGAGGAGAGAAAAGTATTCAGGAACAGTCAGCATGGATTCAGCAAGGGCAAGTCATGCCTGACTAACCTAATTGCCTTCTATGACGAGATACCTGGCTCTGTGGATGAGGGGAAAGCAGTGGATGTGTTATTCCTTGACTTTAGCAAAGCTTTTGATACGGTCTCCCACAGTATTCTTGCCGGCAAGTTAAAGTAGTATGGGCTGGATGAATGGACTATAAAGTCGATAGAAAGCTGGCTAGACCGTCGGGCGCAACGGGTAGTGATCAATGGCTCCATGTCTAGTTGGCAGCTGGTATCAAACGGAGTGCCCCAAGGGTCGGTCCTGGGGCCGGTTTTGTTCAATATCTTCATTAATGATCTGGAGGATGGCATGGACTGGACCCTCAGCAAGTTTGCAGATCACACTAAACTGGAAGGAGTGGTAGATATGCTGGAGGGTAGGGATAGGATACAGAGGGACCCAGACAAATTAGAGGATTGGGCCAAAAGAAATCTGAGGTTCAACAAGGACAAGTGCAGAGTCCTGCACTTAGGATGGAAGAATCCCACTGCTACAGACGAGGGACCGAATGGCTAGGCAGCAGTTCTGCAGAAAAGGACCTAGGGATTACAGTGGATGAGAAGCTGGATATGAGTCGACAGTGTGCCCTGTTGCCAAGAAGGCTAACGACATTTTGGGCTGTATAAGTAGGGGCATTGCCAGCAGATTGAGGGACGTGATCATTCCCCTCTATTCAACATTGGTGAGGCCTCATCTGGAGTACTGTGTCCAGTTTTGGGCCCCACACTACAAGAAGGATGTGGAAAAATTGGAAAGAGTCCAGCGGAGGGCAACAAAAATTATTAGGGGGCTGGAGAACGTGACTTATGAGGAGAGGCTGAGGGAACTGGGATTGTTTAGTCTGCAGAAGAGAAGAATGAGGGGGGATTTGATAGCTGCTTTCAACTACCTGAAAGGGGGTTCCAAAGAGGATGGATCTAGACTGTTTAGTGGTACCAGATGACAGAACAAGGAGTAATGGTCTCAAGTTGCAGTGGGGGAGGTCTAGGTTGGATATTAGGAAAAACTTTTTCACTAGGAGGGTGGTGAAGCACTGGAATGGGTTACCTAAGGAGGTGGTGGGATCTCCTTCCTTAGAGGTTTTTAAGGTCAGGCTTGACAAAGCCCTGGCTGGGATGATTTAGTTGGGGATTGGTCCTGCTTTGAGCAGGGGGTTTTACTAGATGACCTCCTGAGGTCCCTTCCAACCCTGATATTCTATGATTCTATGAAACTTACAAGAGCCTTCCAGGTGGGCACCCGGAAAGTCAACTCATAGTTCAGTTATTCCAAACTGGAATCTTTCTTGAAAACTCTTCCAGTGAAAGATTTCACATTTTTGGTGTTTTGTCCTGGTTCAGGATGTATAATTATCAAAAATGCAGAATTTTTTTGTGGGAAGGGGTTTCCATTTTTCAACCAACTCTATTCACCAGCACCTTGGATGAAGGAAACCTACCATCCACCTAAGCCATGTCATAGTTTGGCCAGTTCTCAATAAATAAAATCTCTCTGGAAACAGGCAACTTTAAAAACTCCTAGTTTTGAACAAGATAATAGGAATACCTTCAGACACCCCATCCTGTCCATTGCCAATGCCCTGGACTTTGGAAGTCAGAGTTCAGGTCTAGCCATGGAATGGAACCAAGGTTGGTTGTGATGGAGTCCATGGAGGGAAGGAGGAAGTAATTTCTTCCCATCCTAGATCTTTCTGCAGCACTTGATACCATTGACTGTGGTATACCTGGCCAATTGCCTATTTCCCTGTGCGATGCTGCGTTTGGTGTGATCAGATAAGGTACTCAAGCAGGCGCTCCCTTGGTATGCGAGACAGATTGGCTGACTTGACAGGTCCCTTGATTTATAATTTGCTCTTCTTCCCTTTTTCTGAAGTAGCCCAAATCTGTTGATGAATTTCTGAGCATGCTGCAAATATTA
The DNA here is from genome assembly GCF_028017835.1 of Emys orbicularis. NCBI lineage: Eukaryota > Metazoa > Chordata > Testudines > Emydidae > Emys > Emys orbicularis. The sequence continues at coordinate 87,509,171 of NC_088687.1, read as the reverse complement.
CCTTTATTGTGGGGCAATTGTAGAGAGTTGGGTCTCTTTTGGAAATTGGACGGGTGGGATGAATTTTTTACAGATCACTGGTAGTATGTTGGTGAATGGGATTTGCAGTTTTGTAATGGTTTCTGTGTGCTTAACTCATGGTAACACCCATTCCAGGCTCCAGGTATCTTTAATGGTGGTTAAATCCAAATAAGTAGAATTTATTCATTTTCTTGCTTCAGAGACACAGCAGGATTGATTAGAAAGCTCTGAAGTGTCTCTCTTCCTTCCTTTCAGGAGTCTTTCAGAATCTGTCAATCGGCAACTTCTTCTCTACCTCTAGAACACTCTCCTGTGGTGGTCCCACAAGTCTTTGCTCTCATACTTTTTAATGTAAAGTCACTGGGAGAAACTGGGCAATGCTGTAGTCTCAAATGTCAGCAATATGCAGATGATACCTGATTGCACACCTCCTTTACTTCTGCAAATAGCACCATTTTTCTGCCTTCCCAAGATCAGTACCTGCCTGAAAGGCATCTGGCTGAAGCTGAACCCAGCCAAAACAGAAGAGATGTTGGTGGGAAAAGAGGAATGCTTTGAAGGACTATACCCTATATGCTCTGTAAAAGGAGTCTATCCCAGTTTGTCCAATTGGTTGGCAGATTAGGATGCCCTCCTTGTCTTCTTACTGCTCTTGGGAACACAGTAAAAGGAGCAAAAGCAAACTTATTCCTTCTACAATGAGACAGAGTACTGTGCAGTACTCTTTCAGTTGTGGACCCAGCCATGATGATCCATGCCTTCACTACCTCTGCCTTCTCACTTAATCCCGCAAGATGATCAGCACTGGCTAAACACTTAAGCATGTGCTTATCTTTAAGCAGGTGAGTAGTGCAACTGATGTCAATGGAGCAACACACATTAAACTTGTGTGGAAGTGCTTTGCTGGATTGGGGCCATATGCTCAGCACCATGTGGAATCAATCCTTATACCTGGGTACCTGTGCCCCAACATTTAAAAAGTTTGTTAGTCCATAATGCAGCATCCTACCTCATTAGCAGCAACTGCCAGTGAGAACACATTATCTCGCTACCCTGCTCACTACTTTGACTCCTCATAAAATGCCAGGACAAATCTAAAGCCTCATTGTTAGTTTTCATGTAATTGGTACAAGTTATCTTAGCTCTTTGACTACAACCTCCCTTGACAGCAGTGTTCCTTAGGAATTATGGAGCTGTATGAAAGGGAAGACTCACTGTCAGTGCTGCCAACTGGTCAGGAAAGGATGTGGTATGCTGACTTCCTCCTGGATGTTCTCGTTTCTTGCTACCGCTTTGCCCTGCAGTGGTCTCCAGCTAGGTCGCACTTTCATGTCCACCCCTTCTGTGGAATATATAAAGAGTCCAATAACAGGGAGGTCTTTGGGATTAAGCAATGGATTCAGGGCTTCCCTCTTGGATTAGGGTCTCATAGCTCAGGCCCTTGTAGCGTCAGGGTCTCCCTCTAACTAGCTTCCCTGCCAAGGGATAGACCTCCATGGTTGTCTGTCTTTAGGCATTGGCAAGGGAGCCTGGCCTCTCCACCAGGATCCAATTCAGGGCCCAGTGTTAAACAGCTAAGGCCTGTACCCCAGCTGCTATGTGGCTGCCTCCCTGGATCATATCCTACCAGTCCCCTCTCTTCCCACAGGGCAAAGTACAAAATTAAACACCAGGACAAAGTTTCTGGAGAGAGTCATAGGTACCTTCTTTGTAGCCTTGGTCAGGTCACTCCTGCCAAGGCTCAGGCAGCAGGAGCTCAGAGCATAGGTCAGCTCACTTTCTCTGTCACCTACTCTGATTCCCCCTCTAAAGCTCCTCATCCGGCCTGTGCATCCATTGCAGATGTGGCAGGGTGGAGCTGCCTAGGCCCAAGGCAGCTTCTTAACCCCTTCCTCTCCAAGGTGCGGTCTGTACACTCCATCATAAGCTGGCGACTTCAAGGGTGAAGCCTGAGAGAGCAGGATACGTGGCCTTCTCAGAAACACACCCAACTCTCTGGAACACCTTACAAGAGTAGAATTTCACTGTCCTCTAACTTAAGTGTAAAACTCATTTCTTCAACTTCACTTTCCACAGATGCAACTAAAGACACAAGGAAGAGAAAGAGATTCAGGTAAGAAAAAGAGGGAGAAAAGGAGTTGGAAAACAGGGAGGAGGGAGAAGAAAATAAACATATAAACTAACCAACTAGTCTGCCTCCCCATCCCCCCCAGAAACAAAACAGAAACATAGCTCTTATCTTGGGGGAAGTAATCACCGACCTTTTGTCATTTTGTGATTATCTCTTGGGAAGCAGATATAGTTTGTTATTTTTTAATGAGCAGATAACAGCCTTAAATTTTGATTAAAAAGTTAGAAAATGTTATCCTGTTGACTTGTTAACATTTGTGTATGCTGTACAGCTTGTAGCTTGATTTCCCTTAAATATGTTGTACAGTATGTTAGGACACAAACTTATGACCAATAAAAGAATGTGCAGAGTTAGTTAGATTTCTTCAGGTTTTATGAAGATGATGGAAGGCTAGATCAGAATCTGTTGGCAAAATGTCTTGCCATAGACTAATGCAATGAATTGATTCATCAGGATACATATGTTTTCAAATGTTAGCTGACAAGGAAAATTATCTAAAATCTAAACAAATGTCCTGAGCTTGCTAGTTGGAAAAGTTAACAGCTTTGAAAATTCTATGATCATTGACTTCTCACTTATATTTCCTTTGCTGCTTTTTTCCATGTTTACCTAGGAGTATGCATCTGTGACTTAGTTAAATGGCATGGGTTTGTTATGCTCAAATTAATCATGAGGTTTTCCTGCTCTCATATTGAAGTATTTTTGATTTACATCCTTAAGGAATACCATTTGTTTTCTGAAAATTGGAATTAATGTAATATAATTAACTGAGTATTCTCTCTCTGTATATATTCATGTGGGCACATACCATTGCCCTCTAGTAGATGGAATTAGAACTGCTCAATTGTGTGTCATAGGCCTAATACTGCTAACAGAGATTCTCTTTTAGCTCAAGTGGTAGAAATGTACTCCCTCCCAAAACCCTGCTAGCCCTTGCATTCTGAGTGCCTATGATTTGCAGTATAGTTTAAAATAGAATCCTAGATGTCCAGGGATTTATTACATTGGTGTTAGGTGCAAAATTTAAACTCCTGTGAACCCGGATGAGCTTTGCCATGCTAGAAGAGTATAGCTGAAATCCTGACCAATTGAAATAATTGGTAAAACTTCCATTGACTCTCATTGGGCCAAGTATCAGAGGGGTAGCTGTGTTAGTCTGGATCTGTAAAAAGCGACAAAGAGTCCTGTGGCATCTTATAGACTAACAGACGTATTGGAGCATGAGCTTTCATGGGTGAAGTTGGGCCAAGTTTCATTCACATGTAATGTGTGTGTGTGAGTGCGCACATGTACTGCTAACTCAGTTGGATATAATCTAAACTGCTCAACTTTGTCATAGTCATTGAACTATGATAGCTAATAAAGTTTCTCTTTTAGCTCAAGTAGGTCAAGGTATCTGCTTCTGGAGCAGGAGGAGTTGAGTTCTGTCCTTACTATTTGGCTATGAAGTCCTCTGTGGTGCTCAGAATAGTGATAACCACGAAGTGTCAAGAGGCCACGAATTTGCTACTATATTTTAGATTTGGAATTAAACATCTTTGGAGTGGCCATACTTTTGTGTAGAAGAGTTAAATGTATAATGCTGTGAATAGCAATGAAGTGTTACTAGTAACACCTTTTTTAAATATATAGTAGACCTTTCAGAAAGCATTTGTAGAATTCCATACAATAACTGTACTGTAGTCATATAGTGTACAGCTGAAAAATAATCATTCTTTGAGAAGTCTGCAAATAAAATACTTGACCTTTTGTATTATGAGCATCTGCTGAGAAGGGAAATCTGTAGTGCAACTATCTCTGAGGGGGGAAAAATGAAAGTGATAGTTAATTTATATTTTTACCAGCATCTTTAAGATAATGGAATAACTTGAGCAATATTTTCATGCTATGGAGTTCCAATAAAAGCAATTTGTTCAGCATGGCAAGGTGTCCAGTACAGTGAAATGGTCTTAAGCCAAATTTACTTAGTGTTTTGTTCTGTGTTTACTCAAACACGCACTGAATAAAAACTGTGAAACAACTTTGGGGTATGGCCCTTCAAGTCAGTCTCCAATCAACCGTAATCAGGGCCGGTGCAAGGAAGTTTCACGCCCTAGGCGAAACTTCCACCTTGCGCCCCCCCTGAGCCCTGCGGCAGCTCCCCCCCTCTGCCCTGAGGCGCCCCCCCCTACGGTAGCTCCCGCAGCTCCCCACCCCAGCTCATCTCTGCTCTACCTCCTCCCGAGCACGCTGCCCCCGCTCTAATTCTCCTCCCCTCTCAGGCTTGTGGCGCCAAACAGCTGATTGGCGCCGCAAGCCTGGGAGGCGGGAGAAGTGGAGCAGCGACGGCATGCTCAGGGAGGGGGCGTAGCAGAGGTGAGCTGGGGTGGGGAGCCCTGTGACAGCTCCCCCCCGCCCTGAGGCACCCCCGCGGCAGCTCCCCACATCCTGGCCCGGGAGTCATGCGGCACCTCCCCACCTCTGCTCCGCCTCCTCCCTGAGCACGCTGTCCCTGCTCTAATTCTCCTCCCAGGCTTGCGGCGCCAAACAGCTGATTGGTGCTGCAAGCCTGGGAGGCGGAAGAAGTGGAGCGGCGACCGCGCGCTCTGGGAGGAACGCTGTAAAAAAAAAAAAAATTGGGGGCACCGCTTTTTGGCGTCCCCAAAACTTGGCGCCCTAGGCAACTGCCTAGTTCTCCTTAATGGTAGCACCGGCCCTGACCCTAATAATTCCTGGACATTTGAAACGTTGTGGGTTCTAAGTTTTGAACTTTGTGCTTGTGTCTGGTGGCTATGCACAATAGGTAAAACCTTGAATTCCTAGCTATTAATTTTCTCAGGCAAATTCCCATTGAAGTAAAAACGTATTAAGGGCCATTGGATTTAGTTTATTGACTGAATGGGAGTGCACTCTAAGTCAGCTCATAGCTGTTGTTTTACCCATTAAACAGTGGGGATAACATTATTTTTGTAAAGCGGTATTCAGGTATACAAAGACAAGTTCCATGCCTTCTACAATTAGCCAAGAGGTCCAATATACTTCATAAATTTCTCCTAAATGATCATTGTTGGCATCATATTGTTCTGGGAAGACTGGTTGTAATACCTGCTCTCTGCTGTTATCCACAGGCAGAGCACTTACTACTTGCAAGCAACTATTTAGTTAAAAGAAATGCCAACTTTTACATAGGTTTAAGTGGCAATTAAACTATTGCATTGAGTCACATTTTGTTGCTTCTGTACTAAATGTCACTCTAGTACATCTTGATACATACCACATTTCACAGTTGCAAGCTAGAAGTCAAATGTAAAGATGTTATAATAGCCAGGAGCGGCGCCAGGGTTTTTGCAGCCCTAGGCGGCAGCGCTCCTCCTCTGAGCATTCGGCGGCGGGGGTCCTTCTGCTCCGCGTCTTCGGGGCACTTCGGCGGCGGGTCCCGGAGCAAGTGAAGCATCCGCTGCCGAATTTCTGCCGAAGACCCGGAGTGGAAGGACCCCCCGCAGCCGAATTTCTGCTGAGGGCGGCAAAATGCCGCCCCCCCCCCAAATCCTGCCACCCTAGGTGACCGCCTAGGGTCGCCTAGTGGAAGCGCCGGCCCTGATAATAACAAATAATAAAATACAGTACTAGCTTGAGCTGTCAGGGGCTAGACATGGGAAATGATGCAGTGCTGCTATGCTTGATGGCCCTTGAAATTCTAGCAAACACTTCAGCACATTTCTACCTTTTAGCTTCAGATGGTAAGGTGATGGCTGGTCAAATAGAAGAGCCAAATAATTTGTTTAATGAATATTATTTGACTGCTTTCAGAGCTGATTAACAGTGGAAAATGTACTCATGAATAAATTCAACAATGATGGGAAAATTAGTCAAATTATTCACAAATGTTGTTCAACCAGCTCAAATTTAAGACCATTCTTGTACACCTAAAGCAATATCTTTTAACCCAGGTAACAAAATGGTCTTGTTCTGGACCTTAGCTCCATATTATCCCACTGCCTGTGCCAGACCTTTAAAAGTAAGCTATTCTTTTTCTGTGGGGATGTAGCAGAGCATAGTGGCAGAAATACAGTGCTTGTCACAAGAAGCAATGAATTCCTTGATGTCAGATGTACATTGTAAGGTGCAGAAGGAGTTAATATTAATTACTCACAACATTAAAAGAGTAGAGTATAGATTCCAAGGCAACATGTATCTGTTAGAACTTTGCTGAAATAAAGTGAAGGCAACAGACCTACTTTCCAAGAGAAAAACAATCAATTTTGGATCTATAAATAACACAGTATATGTATTAGAGCACTCAAAGGCATCAGTCTTCCAGTCAATACTTTTATAAAAAAAAATATGCCATAGAATAGTTTCTGTAAGAGGACACTACTTGTGAATTGCAAAGGAGTTTATCTTTGGCACTGTTCCTACTCCGTAGTCAATGTTTGAGGGTCCTCCTGAAGCATTTGGAAAATGTGTTCAGAGTTTAAAATGCACTGCTTTTGTACGAAGAGGTTCTCTGGCTGACTCACTAAGATGAGAAACAAATGTCAGACACTGTATAGTAGCATCTGGTGAGTCCTGGGAGAACCATTTCATGCCCACCATGAGTCACAACTCGCATCATAGTCAGCACTCTGCCCCTTTAGGATTTAGTTCTAATGGTGTGTGTGGTGGCAGCAGCAGCAGGAGATAATGTGGTGGGTGCTGCTGTCAAGTTCCTGTTAGTATGCTTACCAGCATAAACAGAGATGTGTCTAATCCTAGCACCTGCATGCTCCCCTTCCGTACACAGCTGGAATCAAACAAAAATGCAATTATATTCTGACAAGATTCTGATTGATTTTTCAGAAAAAAGTATGATATAGCTCGTTAGCTTATCTATGCCAATTCTAGTTTAATACATGTCTCTGCCTGATCTCTATCAAACTCAGTGTATCAGCAGATGAGGAATACTGGACTGCAGACTATAAAACTGTTATTCTGTAGACCAGCTCAAATGACACGGAATGTACATTGTAACAGCTGTAGCTCAAAAGAAGCAGAAAGCACCCTATGCTAATTGGCCACTGGCTTTTTTCATCAGCTGAGACAAATTTCTAATGGCTTTTCCTGCAGCTTGCTCTGTACTGATTTTGTTTAAATGCTGATGCATCCAATTCCAGTAATAATCATCTAACCAGGGTAGCAACTCGGTGTTCTGTTACAATTATTTTGACCAAACAAGGTTAATTAGATATGTCATTCCAATACTCTCACCCTATGTGGAGAGAGATGCAGATCACGTGATTCCATGAGGCTGTTCAAATCCAGGTAAAACACAAACTTTAAGTTTCAGGTAAAGTGCTAATTTTTCAGACATTTAAATCCCTTCCTCCTGTTAAAAGTATTTGTAACACAATTTTATGGGCATATTCTCCATTCTGTAAGGTAGCTATCTGTTATGCGGCAACGAGACAATGGCTACATTACTGTAAAATTATTCCTCTTGTCCAGAAGTCCACTTTATGAAAATTGTAGAAATATCAGTGTTTTCTCCTGTGATTTCAAAACAAGGCCTTCTATAAATCTAACTGCAAAAATGTGGTTTTTGTTTCCCAGATGATCAATTCCTCGCTACCTGTCTCTTGAATCACTGGTCTCTGATTTCCTATTCAGATTAGATTTGCTTTCCATTATATATATTTTTTTGCAAGTGAATTTCGTCGTCCTGCAAAGTGCTGTACTGAATTAATAATTTATAGCACCCTGTTTTGTATCTTCTTTCCATCTGAATCTGAGGTTCATAAAGTATACAACTGAGATGCCTTTCCTTTCGGCATGCTGCACTGTACTCTTTAATGGAGACTTTTTACTTTTTGTTTCTTGTTTAATAACTTGACACAAAGTATATGGTTGCACTTTGTTTATAGTAAAACATAAAATTTTACTTCTGCAAGTAGTTCTGCAGAAAGATTTCTTATTGCTCTTGGGGAATTCAATTGGTTCTGCAGTGTATAGTGAGTGTTTCCACTCTTTGTATAGTGACTGATGGAGGAAGAAGATGACAGGCTCCATTTGGGCCACAGTTTTAGTATTTGTAGGACTCTGTAAACTGGTCCAACCAAAAAGCTTTTTGCTAATAAAAACAGAACCTAATTCTTAAACAACACATGAATTCCAGCCCTGGTTGCTCCTACAGTTCCTTCCCTAAGAAAATAGCTGTCCCAAGTCCTATCTCCCTCTGCAGAGAGCTGCTCCTACCCCCGTGTATATGGGGCGGAGTCTAATTAGTCATATCTGCCACAATGAAGGTGCAGTAATTAAACAGTTTTGAAGAGGCACTAAGCACCCCCAAACTTCACAGAACTCAGAGGAATTGTGGTTGCTCAGTAGCTTTTAAAAATCAGATCATTCTTTTGGATGTCTAACTTTGCCTTTACTTTCTAAAAATTAAAGTTGAGACTCTCCTTTACATGCCTAGCCCCTCTCTCTCTCCGTGAACGTAATGCTCTCAGCAATGGACTTGACTAGGCTCTTTTGGACAGAAGGAGTCTGTTGCACCTGAGGAAGGATTCCAGAGCAAGGAAGGTAGAATAACCACTATCCTTTGTTGGGGGTTCTGTCAAGTGAACTGCTTTAAGAATTTATAAGACTGATGTTGGTGATGACGATGACTGACCTGTACACCCCTAATCACTTCTTGGATTGTACCATCTAGTACTGAAGTCCATGGTGGAATGGGGTTATGGATGGTTTGTACTACTTTGCCCACCCTCTGGACTGTATCCACTAGTATTACGTGGGACTTGTTGCATGGGTCCTGTGGGCTATTACCAGTGGATCCTAAGCAGTGACTCCAGCCAACATGTGTATCAAAACTATTCTTGTTCTAAAGGGAAGTAGGCTGAAACCTTTAAAAATGTCAGCTTCTTTCTTTTTCTTTTAAATAGTTTTCTGAATTTAGTCAATGTGATTAAAAGGGTGCTTTATGAAAATGTCCTGAAATTTCAAAAATGTGTTACATTTTTTTTTGTTCTCTTCAGTATTTAATAAGGGATAAGCAAGGAAGAAACTGACTGAACATGCAGGGAGATAGTGAAAGTGATTAAATGCACAAAGTTGTTAAATACACAAATAACAGAAGTATTTTCAGGTCAATCATATCTCTCTAACTAGAGTTTCTAATATAGTTTATCCCTGAAAGACAAACTCTCTTTGTGTTGGCAACTTTGTATCCTTGCAGTTCTGTATGTTTCAAAACTAAATTTTTATCTAGCAACCTGAGCTTTCCCTTTAGATGGAACTTCTTCCACTGCCATACACAAGGAAGAATTGGTGGTGTAAGAGACATAAAATGATTCCTCTCCCTTCAACATTTCCTGTTTTCAGGCTGTATTGGATTTAGATAGACTGTCTCTTGTTACTTCACAGAACATTCTAAATAATAGAAGTTGGGGAAACAGTTGAATTATTGGATAGGAGAAAATGCAGCAATGTTGGAAAGAGCTTCACAAGAGACAAATTGAATGTCACCTGCCAAAAGAGGCATTAAGTGTTGGAGAGATTAATGGGAGAATTTCAGCTATGGATCCATATAAATTTGAGCAACAAATGAAACCTAGTATGGATACATGTTCTATAGTCCTCTTTCAAAATGAAAAAAAGTCACAGAATATTGCTTGCTGTGGATTTTTGTCAGCATACAATCTTGAAATCTGAACTGCAGTCTGAGGGCCCAATTCTCCTTTGATTTAGTGGATTTAATTCCTGATTTAAATTTATGCAAGTGAGAAGATGATTAAACTCTCCTCCATGACCACTTACTTAATTCGCAGGGTCTATCAGTCCAACTCCCCAGGACTACTGAGATAATTCAATGCATAGAGTCATGTCTTATTTTACCTCAGGGATGTGATGTGAAAGTGGTAATAGTACAGTAATTACCAATAACTGGCATCTTACTAGAAGGATTGGGCAGAATGTAGTGCTTCCTCACCTGAGAGCACTACCATCCTTTCCTCTCATCTGAGAGAAAATTGAGCTGCGGGGTCAGAAGATTAATTTCTTTCTTGCAGATTAAATGCTTCTCTAATCTGTTGCAACAGGGGCTGGTAGTTGGGGGTGGGGTTGATAAGACGTGTCAGAGTGTAATACCACAAATTATTTTGCTTGCTACAAGAAAAATTAGTCAGACTGCTTATTTATGCAAATAGCTCTGTTCTATAATAACTTACTCTTGTCATTGCACATGTTAGTTTTATATCTCTGTGGTAAAACAGAAAAGCACGATCGACCATACTAATATTGAAGAAAAAAAAATCATCTTTCAGTAATATAGAAAGTTAGATTTTCTGGTAAACTCACAACTGTTGGGGCACCTCCTCATCTGGTGTAAACTGGCATAGCTCCACTGCCAGATTACATCCATTTCTCCCAACTATATCATTGGCTAGGTAAAATTACTAACAAGCTAGTGAACTCTGTCAATGTTTTATAGTCCCACAATTACAACTGCTGTTTTGTCCATTCTGTGCAGGGGCTGAGAAAAGTTGTAATGGAGACACGGTTAGATATGCACTAACATTTTGGCATATAAGAATATAGTTGAGTATTAAAGTTTAGTTAAATTACATAAACAGTTGATATCAAAACTTTTCAAGAATTTCATGGGAAAGTTGTGATTCAAAGCCTAATTAGAAAAATGCTGGAGATGTGGCCTTACCTGAAAGGAGCTCTGTTGGTTACTCAAAATTATAAACCAAAGAGAACATTTTAAAAGATTTGCTCAAACGTGGAAACTTCAGAGATCACCAGTATACTTTTTATAAGCAGAATGAAGAAGCTAAGTGATTACAACATGGCTCCTGGAGGGCTGGATAGCTGAGCTACATTGTTGAGCACTAATTTTCCATTATCTCCTATGAGGAATGCTGCTCTTGCTTAATTTCACTGAGTAAATGATTCTTATATGGATAAATTTTTATACAGTGCTTTGCAGCCCTCTTAAATGACAGGCTTTTTGTGAATATAATAGTTTATATTGTGTTAGTGCTTAAGGACCAAGCAAGAATGGGTCCCATTGTGCTAGGCACTGTATAAACGGAGTAGCAGACAGTCCCTGCCCTGAAGAAATTACCCGTTGTCTGACTTGGCTATTTAGATTGTAAGAGAAGAGACAGAACACACAAGCAGTGTGAACAATGTGATGGCAGCAAGTAGCACGTTAGTTCCATGATTTATTTCATTTTGGGGGAAGGGTTACTTAGGAAAGGATCAGCTAAAGTGAAATAAAAATAGAAGGGAAGGCAGATGTGGGGAGTAGAAGGCCGGGACAGGTGTGGAGTGAAGCAGAGGGGAAGAGATTATGAGGGAAGGGGAGTGTTGAAGCAAACAGCCAATCAGCACAGAACAGAGTATCAATACTGCTCTTCTACAACAGCCAAGGAACTGGCTAAAACTCGCCAGAGCTTCATTGGAGCCAATAGAGATGCACTGACTTACCTCAGCTGCGGATCTGGCCCTTTGTGTCTTGTTGATGACGTAGACTAAGTAGGAGTCATTGTTTGACACATCACTTATTTACAATAAGACACTGGACTTCTCCTTCTCTCCTGACAGTGGAGGACAGTCCTAGAGATGGTGGTCAAACAGGGCTTCCCCAAACATAGTATGCCTTTACTTTAAATTGTACTATGTAGAACTTTGTTTAATCATATGCCTTGTACCCATGAGTCCTGTATTAAACTGATCAGACTCAATCAGTCTTGGTTACTGAGTTTGAATGATTTTGTTTGCAGACCGTCTACTGCAGTCCCAGGGTTTCTACAATGACTGCTGTATGGCTCCACTAGTGCTCAGCAGCCTCAGGAAGAGAATTCCATTTTCCCCAGCCTTTGGAGAATTTCTCTGTTCTTAGCCCATTTCACTTGGCCTTTGCATAGTATCCAGGATTTAGCCCAAAGCTCTGTTCTAGCATGCTCTGGATTTATTGTAAAATTTTGGCTTAGCTTCCTTTGGAGTGGTATCTTCTACAGTTTTTCCCAGGTCCTGGTCAGGATGATGATGTTAGGTGTTCTGTAAAGGACTCCCCAGCAGAAGCAGGGACAGATTAAGGCAGGGGCTTTAGGGGCTATAGCCCAGGGCCCTGGCTCAAAGGGGGCCCCGCAAAAAATAAATCTCATGCAGCGATCTCCAACTCCGGGCCGCTTAAAGTCCCATGGCGCAGCAGGGCGCTCGGGCAGGCTGCCTACATGCCGTGGCCCCACGCGGCTCCCAGAAGTGGCTGCTGCTAGCACATCTCTGCGGCCCCTGGTGGTGGTGGGGGAGGCGGCTCTGCGCGCTTCCCCCACCTCCAGCACCGTCCCTGCATCAAACTCCCTCCAAGGAAAAAGACTGGGGCCCCACAAAATCCCAGGCCCACAGGAGAGTTAATCTGGCCATGTGTGGAAGTAACCATGGTCTTGATTCAGCAAAGCACTTAAGCATGTGTTTAGGTTGTGTTGCTTTTATGTATATAGGTGCTTGTATATAAATGTTGCCAGATGGATTTTTTGGAAAGATAAAATATTAATGCATTATATGCTGTTTACTCATTCCTATAGTTGCTGAATCTCAGTAAATTCATTTTGACATCATGATACATTCGTTAGGTCCCATCTGCAGTGCTTTCTACTGCCACATTAAAAAGCAAACCAAATGTTTACTAGCCCCTAGACATTGAGTTAGGAAAGCTACCAAAAAGACAAGTGTCCTCAATTCTTCTTTGTTGCCATGCTGACTGCCACAGTGCCCAGGAACAAAATATCCCAGTTTGCCTTTGCTGCTAATACTTAGTTTTGTCCACAGGACTGTGCCCACTCAGAGAAGCCAATAAATATTTAATTTAATCATTACCTCAATTGTGTGTTTTAAAAATAAATAAATCTAAAATGACACCCACCGTTTTAAGATATTTAGTCCTTGACCTGTGTTAGGTAGACCCTTCTGCATATGTGGAGCTCTATCAAAGGGTCTGTCTGGGCAGATCAGCTTACAATGATCAGAGCCTTATAGTGCAGAACTACAATAATGCTGTTGGAACTGGTGGGCTCACCTTCACCAAGTCTGTTAACAGCCTGTTAACAGGTATAAAAACTCTTGGACCCGATTCTCCTCCCATGTATACCAGTGTAACTCAAGAGTTACACAGTAAAATCACTGAGGAAAATCAGGCCCTTTGTTCATATGGTATTATACTGCTCATGGTCTAGCCAGAAGCAGGAGGAGGTCAGAAAGATGGGGAGAGACTAGAGAGTGAGTATAGAGTGGAGACCAAATGGAGACCCAGCCAAAGTGGGTGCAACTTCCAGTGATGTCAACAGTTGTGCTCATGTGCAGGAGGGCTGAATCTAGCCAACTCAGATGGATTTGATCCTGCTGCTACTGAAGTCAATGAGACTTGTGGCCTTTGTCTCACTAAGATGTAAATAACTGCTTTTTGTACCTTCATCAACTCCACACTTCTTACCATAGTTATATTCACCGTTACATTAGTAGAATTTTCAAAATGTGTATATATGCACCTTATGTCTGAGTTTAAAAGCTGACCATTAGTAGTTAATGTGCTGTGTCTATGTCCCTACATTTTAAATTGAGGGGGAATAGTAAATGGAAAGTTGTTTTTCTTTTATATATCATAACTAAGTATGAGAAGAGTTTAAAAGAAAGAGGGGTGATTCTGATGTTAAGCATTATGAGGTGAATTCTGTATTATACATTAGTAATTTACACACCATCCAAAAATAACTTAATTTCAGTGAAACTGGGTAAATTGTTTCAAACCATTAATTTTAGGCAATTTTTAAAAAATGACATTTAATTTGTGGCCTAATTCTCTCTTGCAATCTTCTTAACTGCAGAAAAGAAAAGAGTGTACAGTGTAAAAGATTTTCTTTCACCTTTTTTAAAAAAAACAGCATTTTAACAGAGAATATGGAAATGGCATAAATGAGCTTTAACCTATTTGGCTTATCCTGATTAATAATAGAATTCCATCTCTTTTAACATTCCATGCTGAGTTTTATTGATGTGGCTTATAGCTTGCTGCCATTATTTATACTAATGTTGCAAGCTCTCTGTGTGAAGGACTTGCATTGAGTACAGCTGAAGTTCCACAGGTGGAGAGCTTTCAGGATGGGGCCTGTGTTACTACCCCCTCCCCCCCCACACACACACTCTACATTTTGCAGTACATGAACCTGACTTTGTTCAGCACGTATGTTGAAGTGCAGATAAGCACTAGTTGTAAAGGCCTTGATTCATCAGGTACCTAAACTTTTATGTAATTTTAAGTGCTTGAGCAGTCCATTGACGTCAACAGGATTACTCACCTGCTTAAAGTTTTACCCATGTACTTTCATTAATCATAGTGCATAAATAATTGACTATGACCATCTTTCTAAGCATCATTTTGCCTTGCTTTTTGGACGAGGCCAGTGTTATAAAAATTGTTTAAAAAAGGATGGAAGATCTTCCACTGTAAATCCCAATTCTGCAACACATGGCTTACCCACATTTCAAGATGGTGGGAATTCCAGGAATAGAGTTCTTGCAGGCATAGGCCCAGAATAAATATCTAAACTCTGTGTAGAATGTTAGGTGAGCTGGAACCCCTTTGTATATGAAGAACAGGTAATATAGGGATGGGTATTCTGAGAAGGAAGGCTTAGTATGCCAACCACCTAGGAAATAAGGGAAAGCCATCACATTTACTGCAAACTGAAGCTGTCAAATAATCAAAGGCCACATAAAATGTCCAGTGAGAGATTCCATAGTAGCATGCCAATAAAAATGGTGCTGTTTGGTATCAAACAGGAGTTATTACAGCAGAAAATACTTAAGATTTTTCTCCTCTTCTCCTTTTCCCGTCCCCCCCCAACCCGCACTTACTGGACAACAAATCAAGTAGCCTCTGGAAAAAACAGGGGTAAAAATTTCTCAAGCCTACTTTCCATAAAAAATATCCTTCTGTTGGAAGCAGTATGCTTTCTAATATCTTTATCTAGTTCTAATTTCATACCTACAGATCCCAATATCTTTTCCTCATCACTCAGTCTCTCTCCTCTTGTCCCTTTCATTGCTATACTTATATAATTCTCTCTTCCTCAGGCTCCTGATTTTTCTCTTTAGTCTCAAATTGCTTTTGGAACTTCATTTCCAATGCCAAACTTCCTGACCATATCCATTTACTACTCTTTTGAGTGGAGGAGCATGTCACTGAGCTAGAAGATAATGCAGTTCGTCAATTTTCACTAGGTATCCTGGGAAATCATTTCTGCTTTGGAGATAATGTATGCCCTGTTTAAGCAATAGTCCCCACCGCTGAGGGCTCTTTTCCACCTGATAACTCACTGCAATGGGAGTTGTGCGATCTGAGCGGAATGTAATAGCACATATCTGGCTTATAATTCAATAGCTATGGGTGCTGGAGCCTGGAATAAAAGCAGCCTGTTGCAATTAGAACAGGGTATCTAAAAGTACAGTATTTTTCACTATTTGAAATATACTTTTAAATGATCTAGCAGTGATTACTGTGCCACTATGATGTTCTGTGTTTAATCTGCCGTGAAAGAACGAGCAAGTTCCTATAAAAGAAACTTGAATGCTACAATGACCTGTAAAAGTGAGTCTGAACCCTCTGGAAATAAAATTGGATGTGTCTGTTTCCATTTGGGCTCAAATTAAACTGTTAATATTTTTTCACATGAGATATCAACATTTTGAAAGTGAAGAATGGGAGACCTCAAAAATACAATGAGTTGCCCCTTCAGAGGAAAAAGTTAATCACCAAGAAAAGAAAGAGACAAGGTGGTGAGGTGATATCTTTTATTGGACCAACTTCTGTTGTTTCTCTCATCAACAGAAGTTGGTCCAATAAAAGATATTGCCTCACACACCTTGTCTTTCTAATATTCTGGAACCAACATGCCACAGCTACATTGCATACAAGGAAAAACAATTTTTTCATGGTAAGAATCGGTGTTCTGGTCTCAATTCAAATATTTTGCAAATTGGCAGAAAAATAAAAGGGAATTTTTGCCAACAGAGCAGCTATTTTTCTAAAGAAAGGCAGAAAATGGCAGAAAATCTCTCTTGATCAAATTATGGAGTTTTCCCAGAACAGAAATTCTCCAGTTTTGCCCCAAATGGCTGTAGAAATGGTGAAATTTTAACCCTATATCAAGTTCAGAAATTCTTGTGCATATACTTGCAAAGAGAAATTGGGAGATACAATTCATCCCTACTCAAATGTATTGAAGGCTGTTGGCTTAGTAGGGATATATTCCCTACTAATTTGGCTTGCTTCTCACTCAGCATACTGGTAAAGTTTTATTGCTCCTTCATATGCTAGTCTAATTCTGTTCTGATTTACACCAGTGTAAATGCTGAGTAATGCCATGGAAGTCAACTTACATTGCAGTAACTGAGAGCCGACTTTAGCCCTAAACATCTATTGTTTTGAGTGCCCATCCCAGACACCATACCCCATTTTATTGCCACGTGTTCCTGCGCCTCTGCGATCAGGGGTGCACTTCTTTCAGATCTCATTTGCACTGGTTTTACACTTATCTCCATTGACTCCAGTGGAGTTATACTTGTGTAAAACCAGCACAAATGAGAGCAGGATCAGCCTTAAAGTGTCCTTATCCTTCCTGGAATATAATTAATTTAATAACCTGTAAAATGAACATATTTTCTGGTGCTGCTGGGTAGCTCTAGTCCTGCAGCCCTTCTGGTTTAAAACCTGCTCTGTCTCCTTAGCATCAGATGTACATAGTGGCAGCTGTGCAGACTCAGGGAGATGAAAGAAACTTTAATTACCATGAGGGAGGCATGATTGCTTTTTCAAAAGTAATGGACTGTCACTTAAACTGGGAGTATTAGCTTCTTCATTTTATTTTTCATAAAGAGGTCAGATGCAGTTTATAGAGGATGTTCAAATGTATATTACCCCTATTATTATCCAGACTTGCATCTCTGTGGCTGTCAACATTACTTCAGCAGCTGTTTTAGGCCCTTTTTTTTTTTTTTTTTTTTTTTTATTATTACTTGATGTTACTAAGTCTGATGTCTTCCAACAGCTTCTGTCAAATATGGGCAGTAATACCTTTCAGCTGGTATATTATTTATAGTCATCCTAGTTTTTTCATTCCTATGTTGTGCAGCTTTGCAAGGTCTTTAGGTTTAGGTTGATGACTTTGTGATCATAAGCATAAACACTGATTTTAAAAAACCAAACCAAACCCAATGAATTATCTGGCAGTACTATTATTTATGACACCAAGAAAGACAGGGAGGTAGTACCCACAATAGTTATTTGAATATCAGCAGAGAAACGACAAGTTTCTTATGGCCACTAGAAAACCATGAATGTATTTGATTTGACTGCAGGTAATATTTTTGATGTAGTCTTTGAAGCTTTGCATCTTTCTTATTCAAATCAATCTAACCTTTTCTGGGATCGAACAATGCTAATGATAGAAACTTGCAAACACGTTCTGAATAAATTTGTTCATAAACATTTTATTTCCATCCCCTAATAGGGCATGTTTGACAACGTGCTGCCAAATGTGAGATTTCTCTTTTTATGTCTCGCTTTATCTACTGCCTGATAATTGCACTCTCAGTGGCACAATATTTGTGTAAAGCCATGGTGACATTCAGTGCCCAAAAAGACTGCAGAATGATTAATCCTTTGCATATATTGCCTTATGGTTTATATCTCACATTCCTCTTGTTTTACAGTTGCAAGTTGAAATTCAAGACAGATTCTGAATATGCATAAATTCATTTAAAACAAACATCGAGTTGTTTGTAACACTGAATGTATTTTCAGGACAGCTGATTACATAGGAAGAACTAATTTGTGAATATTTTTGTGGACAGCAATGCCGAGTTCTGTGCACCATGATTTGCAGGGTCATGTTGGTTATGGAAAATGCATGATATGAATGATGGATATGCAAATACTTGATGATAAACTCACCATAGAAAGCTATCATAAGGATTCCATAAGGGTATTTACAGTGATAGCATTTGTAGCTGGATAGTTATTAATAAGGGGTGTCTGTCTGTCTTTCTTGCAAGGAAGCTAGCTCCAGTGGACAGTGGTTCCAGCTGAATCAGTCAGAGGAGTCCCTTTGATGTTACAATAATACGAATAATTTAGGGAAGCAGAACGAAAGGAAGGCTGATGCCCAGACCCCCTTGAACTAATCTGTACCTTCTATCGAGAGCAATGAGGGCTGCATAACTTTGCCCTAGTTTCAGCTATTGACCAACTAGAAAGGGGTGTCCCAAGGCAAGAGGAGATGTCACTGGCCAGGGCAAACCTGTGTTGGAAACTGAACTAGTCCTCTGTAGTACCAGTATGAGAACAATGCAAGTTGCCTCCCTTATTTGCAAGGCTCTTCATGGGCACTGAGGTGAATTGGAGCTCTCCTCTCTGAAATACTCACTGGCATGCTGTGCTTTTGCACTCCTCCCTACTAACAGGCTCTGTTTTAAAGCTGCAATCTGGCCTGCGTTTTTCAATACAAACATAAAATTCCAAATTCATCTCCTGGTGCAAACCAATCAAAATCTGTGGAATCACATCATTGTTAATTTAGGCCCCGAGCCATGATATTGGACTGAATTTGCTTCTCATTTACAACTGATCAGCTCTCTTGATGTCAACTCAGGTTACAGTTATGTAACTGAGGCCAGAATATGTCCCTTAATAATCTAACAAATAGAGCATTGGGCTGAGAGTCAGGAGAGGAGGGTTTTGTTTCTAGCTTCACCACTGAACTGCTCTTTTACCGTGGACAAAAGGGTTCATTAATATAAAGCTGATTGATATTAATACCAACTACTGGGAGGTACTGTAGCTACTGAACTATGACCAGGACCGGGTTAACCTTTTGTGGGCCTGGCACCAAACATATTTGTGGGCCCCCATGGAGGCAATGGAGAGTGGCGTGGGGAGGTCAGTCCCCGGAGCGAGGGGCCAGCCAGAGGCAATGGGGCATGGCATGGCAGGGGCAGCCCTGCTCCACCCAATGTGAGGGCATTATTTACAAACCAGCAGTTGCCAGACACACAGTGGCCTGTTCGCCCTGTGCTGCCAGCATGCCCCTTCCCCTCGGGGGTGGGCCTATGCCACGCCACACAGCCCCCAGGCCCCCTGAGACCCACCCACAAATGCATAGTGCCCTGCACAACACCACCCCTGGCCACAGCCCCACCACAACTGCCCAGCACCTCCCCCCCAAACCCCCCCATTCTCTAGTATCCCAACACACACAGCTCCTCCCCGCCCCTTCACAGCCCAGCCCTTCCCCCAACCCACTCCCACACACCCTGCCTCCCAGCCACACTCACTGGCCTGCTAGGAGGCAACTGTGTCTGCCGGGCTGAGCTGGCAGTGCAGCCAGGGCTGGTCCCAGGGCCAGGAATTGCTCTGGCCCCTTGGGAGTGGTGCGATCAGCCAGGCCAGGACCTTCCCCGGCCGGGGTTCCTCAAGACGCACTTGCCTGGAGGGGCCCAGCCAAGCCCTCCGCACGGTCTCCCCCTCCACCTGGCTGAGATTGGCCAGGCTTCTGCACCAGTCCCAGGTGGCTCAGCTCCGGGGAGACAGGTGAGGCCCCTCAGGTGGTGGGAAGCAGAGAGTGCCTGGAGCCGGAAGTGCACTGGGGTCTGGCCAAGGGACTGAGAGGAGCCCGGGGGGCGGGGGCAGGCCAAGAGGAGCAAGTGGTGGGCAGGGGGAGCCAGAGGGGTCTCGGGGCACAGTGCAAATGGAGCAGGCCAGGGCCCCTTCTGAGTATGGGCCCACCTCCATGGAGCCACTGGAGCAGGGGTGGGCAAACTTTTTGGCCCGAGGGCCACATTAGGGTTGCAAAACTGTATGGAGGGCCGGGTAGGGAAGGCTATGGCCTCCCCAAACATCCTGGCCCCCGCCCCCTATCCGACCCCTCCCACTTCCCGCCCCGTGACCCCCTTCTCCTTGTCCCCTGACCGCCCCCTCCTGGGACCCCCTGCCCCAACTGCCCCTCCCAGGGACTCCACCCCCATCCAACCCCCCTGCTCCCAATCCCCTGACAGCTCTGACCCCTATCCACACCCCCACCCCCTGACAGGGCCCCCCAGGACTCCCACACTTATCCAACCCCGCCCCCCGTCCACCCCCCAGAACCTCCGCCCCATCCAACCACTCCCTGTCCCCTGACTGCCCCCTGGGTCCTCCGCCCCTTATCCAACCCCCTGGCCCCGGCCCCCTTACCATGTCGCTCAGAGCAGCATGTCTGGCAGCCGCGCCGCCCATCCGGAGCTCAACATGCTGCCCTACAGTTTGCCCACCTCTGCACTGGTGCCATTGTACACCCAGCACTGACTATGACCAGTGTCCTATTAGCCTTACTGATTTGAATAGGAGTCTCCAGTTACTGAATGGAAACCTTCTGAACCCTACAGAAAACTCTGTTTTACTATAACTTATTACTATTCAGTGGGCAAGGACTAACTTTGATGGATATTAATTTGAGGTAAAAGGGAACAAAATCTTTAATCAAGTAATTGAATTATTGAAAGCAGCTACAGTGAATCAGACAGTAATTAGATTAAATGAAAATGGAAACATAAATAATGAAAATCTGAACAAAAATCAATTAAAACCCAAAATAGACTTACTGTAATAAAATATATTGAATGAAATTATCGTTAACAGTGACCTGTAGAGAATAATGTCATGAAATGTACATATAGCATATTGGGTAGGTGGAAGTGTTGCCCTATGTAATAATGTAAGTCAAATGCACTTTAATACTTTATGCTTAGCATTAAAAAAATGTACATTTTCACTGCAATACCTGTACACAATTAAGTAATAAGGTGAAGCGTCTCCTCTTTTTTTTAAAAGCATAAACTTTGCCAGCAAATGGGGAATTGCATTACTAAATTGAACAGTTACAAGAAGAACATGATAGATAATAAATTTGCCATTGCGTTTTACAACTTCTCCATTAAATCAACCTTCAGGCCATGGTCCTAAAGTCCCATTAGAAACAGGGCGGGCTCCAGGGTTTTGGCAGCCCCCCACCCCCCCAAAAGCCGCGATCGCGATCTGCGGCGGCAATTCGGTGGAAGGTCCTTTGCTCCGAGCGGGAGTGAGGGACCGTCCACCAAATTGCCGCCGAATAGCTGGACCTGCCGCCCCTCTCCGGAGTGGCCGCCCCAAGCACCTGCTTGCCAGGCTGGTGCCTGGAGCCGGCCCTGATTAGAAACCATGTCACCTGACCAAAGCTCCTTGTATTTGCATCCAGTCTGGGAATGGGAATTGAGGATAGTTTTACACTGACACTATCATCCAAGCCTCTAAACCAGAGGTGGGCAAACTACAGCCCGTGGGACACATCCGGCCCGCGGGGCCGTTCTCCCTGGCCCCTGAGTTCCTAGCCGGCCCTGGCCCCTGCCCTGCTGTCCCCCCTCCCTGCAGCCTCAGCTGACCGTGCTGGCAGCATGGCTGGCTCCAGCTCGGCGGCGCGGCTCAGGGGCAGATTTACAAGTGAACACAGGGTGCCCTGGCAGCTCAGCACTGGCGCATCCCCTGCGGGGGGGGGGGGGGGAGAGGCTGCACTGCGGGGGCAGGAGAGCAGGCGGTGTGGGTGGCGGGAATGCGGCCGGAGGACTCAGGAGGAGCACCGGGCGGCCGCGCAGCCGCCGGAGAGAAGTGGCACTTTGAAGGGGAAACCGCTGCTTCTCTCCGGCTGCGTGGCTGCCCCTGCTCCTCCTGAGTTCTCTGCCCATGTTCGCAGGGCTACATTCTGAAAGGGGCTTCGGGGGGTAGATAGGGGGTGAGGTCCCAGGGGGGCAGTTAGGGGCAGGGGGTCCCGGGAGGGGGCAGTCAGGGGACAGGGGGGGGGGTTGGATAGGAAGTGGGGTCCCGGGGGACAGTTGGGGCAGGGATCCCGGGAGGGAGCGGTCAGGGGACAAGGAGCAGGGGGGGTTGGATGGGTCGGGGGTTCTGAGGGGGGCAGTCAGGGGGCGGGAAGTGGGAGGGGGTGGGGAGCAGGCTGTTTGGGGAGGCACAGCCTTCCCTACCCGGCCCTCCATACTGTTTTGCAACCCCGATGTGGCCCTCCGGCAAAA
The DNA here is from genome assembly GCF_028017835.1 of Emys orbicularis. Classification (NCBI taxonomy): domain Eukaryota; kingdom Metazoa; phylum Chordata; order Testudines; family Emydidae; genus Emys; species Emys orbicularis. Next base: position 87,486,904 of record NC_088687.1, on the reverse strand, counting down.
AAGTTTGCCCACCCCTGCGCTAAACTTTTTAATTTGAAAAGGACCCTATCAATTTGTTTTTTGTTGTTGTATATTTACATAAGAAATCCAGTTTGCAATAGAGCACCCTTCAAATAACATGTAGTGAATGTGTGTAAATAAAAAAAAAGTAATTGAAAAAAGTTTATAACTCCCCCCCCCCCCCTTTCCTTGTCTGTTTATAAGGATCTTTTCTGCAATGGAAAAACGAAGACCCCCAATCCTACATGGTGATCATGCAGGTAGGCCCATTGTGGAGCTCATGGAAGCCAAAGGGGCTACATGCCTGTGCAGGATCCCCCTACTGTGGATCATCATGCAGGATGAGGACCTGACTAGGCACCTAAATTTGGTCATCCTCGGGGTAAACATTCAGATAGGTGCCTAATGGGATTTTTCAGAGTGCCTAAACAGGTGAGGCACCTAACTCCCATTGACTTCAATGGAACTTCGGTGCTTAAGCTGTTAGGCACCTAGTGAAATTTTCAAAAAGTGCTTTACCTCCATCTTTAGGCACAGAAATACCTCTGAAAATGTAGCCCTGGGGCCCAGATCCTCAAAGGTATGTATGCGCCTAACTTTCATTGATGTTCAATGGGTGTTAGGAGTCTAAATACCTTTGAGGATCTGGGCCTGCATGACAATACTCAAAGGGCCCAATCCAATGGCTGTTGAACTCAGTGGAAAGATTCCTATTGCCTTTAATGGGAGTTGGATCAAGCCCAATGCACTATGGAATTCACAAAGCAAAGATGCTGATGGGAGGCGGGGAGCTGGGAAATACAGTGTTAGTTTAAATTTTTAGAATTATAGTCATCTAATTATAGTTGGTGCAAAAATTTCAGGCAGAAATACAATTTTTAATTTAACGATGCCCTTTTGGGATCTGAATACTGAAAAATGGTGCCATTAGGATCAGTCTGTCAGCTTTCTTCATTTGCAATTAGTGAGAACTTGGAAGCAAATGTGAATACGTTCAACTAAATAGTCAAAGCACTACTCTGATCTGTTCTTCCTGATGCATGCAGGGAGATACTCTGAACATTTTATAGCCTTGATATTTTATGAACTTATTTCTGGCCTACCATCATTCCCAAACGTGTGGTGATAATGCAGTAGTGGCAATTGATGAGCACAGAATATTAGCAAGACGAACTCCTGATATATATTGAAAAATATGGTTGACATTTTAAAGCTGCCACCTCTATGAATCCTTGTGCTGAGGAATCTACATTAGTTTTTCTCAATGCTCTGGGCCATATAATGTTCTATACTGGATACAACAATGTAGATGACAGGAAACTTTATGGCTTCTACTACTCAAGAGAAATTAATGATCCAAATTCTACCCAGTTTTAAAACTAGTTCAGATAAACCAATTTCTAAACCAGGCGAGTCATAATGTAGCCCAGGCTCCAGGCAGCCTGAACCAGTTTCAAAACCTGATGATGGTCATTCTGAAACTTGCTCAGTAAAATTGGTTTGTGATGCCTGGAATGCAATGTACCCTAGGTCTAAACAGGTTTAAAATCTACTGAGCTGAACAGGCTTGGCTTCAAAGCCAGCTGGATTGAAGAGGAAACTTTCCCAATGCAGGCGAGCCCTATGAGTTGGATTTGAAGTTTCCAATGCATTTTTCTGTCTGTGTGAAGGGTAGCCCACCAGAACTAGTGGCTCAGGTAATTCAGTGCTTCAAACCAGTAGAATCCTGTACAGGCCAGAAGCATCCATGCAGAGGCCCTGTGTCTCTGCACTGTGTCCCAGCCCTGCCTATGACCCTCTGTCAGCATTGTGCCTACCAGCTCCTGTCCCATGAATAACAGTGGGTTGAGGAGGATCCCAAGTAAATCAGTGCTGATAAGCTTTAATTTACTTGTAGAAGTCCTATGGTATGGGTAAGGTATGATGCTATAGATAGAAGAGGTGGGGCTGGAACGACTGTTGCTATTCTAGCTTCCTCTTTTCCTTTCAGGTGGAGTCTGAACCCTCTAAAGGGGTTTCCATGGTGTTAAGGAATCAGGAATGGATACAGCCTCCCAATTCAATGCGTGAACTATACCAAACTCTAGTGTAATTGTGGTATGAAAACCAAAAATAAATACAAAGAGCATGCCATTTTGTGCCAGCAATGCCCCTCTGCCATGTACATTGGCCAAACCGGACAGTCCCTCCGCAAAAGAATAAATGGACACAAATTGGACATCAGGAATGGTAACATACATAAGCCAGTAAGTGAACACTTCAATCTCCCTGGTCATTCTATTACAGATTTAAAAGTCACTATCATTGAACAAAAAAACTTCAGAAACAGACTTCAAAGAGAAACAGCAGAACTAAAATTCATTTGCAAATTTAACACCATTAATCTGGGCTTGAATAGGGACTGGGAGTGGCTGGCTCATTACAGAAGCAGCTTTTCGTCTCCTGGAATTGACACCTCCTCATCTATTAGTGGGAGTGGACTACATCCACCCTGATTGAATTGGCCCTGTCAACACTGGTTCTCCACTTGCGAAGTAACTCCCTGCTCTCCATGTGTCAGTATATAATGCCTGCATCTGTAACTTTCACTCTATGCATCCGAAGAAGTGAGGTTTTTACCCACGAAAGCTTATGCCCAAATAAATCTGTTAGTCTTTAAGGTGCCACCAGACTCCTTGTTGTTCATGATCGCTTCATATGTCAACAAACTTAATCTTATGATACTCTGTTTATAGTAAGAATTATGATGCATAATAATGCAATGAATACTCCATTTTCATGGCTTTTTTTTGGATGTGTGGGAGAGCAAGCAAATGAGGGTGTGAGGAAGCTACCTTGCAGGAGTCTTGAAGCTTGGTGTAGGCTTCTTAAATGAGACAGACAGACACCTGGCAAAGGGAAGCAGTAGGTGCCTTAAGCAGCTGATTCCTGATGTAAAGAGCCTGAAGTAGTTCTGGGGGTGGCTGACTCTGGAAAGTCTGCAAGGGAGCCAGCTCTTTTTTTTCAAGGCAAACAGAAGATTGTGACACTCTGCTTTTCCATGAGAGACAGTCCATCCACTGCTGAAAAGTGTCTTTATGAGCAGGAGAAAGATCATGCCTTTGCATATATCTGTATGCTTTTTGCATTTATCAATTCCAATTGTAATTGCTACCAGGTACCTTATTTATTGTGTACAGAGTGAAGTGCCCCCAACAAACAGAAGACAGCACCAGCCTGGACTGAATATTCAATGAAAGGGAAATTTTTGTACGTTGCTGGATTAAAATATTTCACTTTACCGGTCATCTTCTGATCTATTCTGAAGTATCAGTTGACATGGTTTCTCATCCTTACCAGCAGATAGGTCACACAGAAAGAGAGCTGAAGCTTGTGAAGTGGTTGAAGGAATTGAAACAGTAGATGTTTCTGGAATGTTTCCTTCTCATGCTTGTTCATTCTGTTAAATGGTTCTCAGGCTGTGTAACAGTTCGTAGATCATCCTCGAATTTTTTGCTTTCAAAAGAAATTAGATATCATCTTGGACATGATTTTGAGTTGTAGTCTAATATTGAAGTGTAGCCTCATCTTTACTTACTATCACTGATTTCTCCCCAAACAAGTAAATAGTTCACACTTGGAGTTCAAATCTTCCTGACCATTTGGAAGCCATGGTGATATTGCAAAGTATGGTAGCCAATTCCCTCTGCCAGGAAAAGAATCCAAAATCTTTGAGGGGGAAAAATCTTGCTTAATATGTACACTATGTAACTGTCACTTCCCTGCTCCACTTTATGACTAGTCTTTCCCCTTGCTCCTCACTGACTGCAGTCAATCTGTCTGCACAGCTTCTTGGGGATGGGATGGTCTTTTGCTGTTTGCCTTGGTGTGAATGCTGCAGGTCAGGTACCTCTTAACCTCCTCTTATTTTACCAGAGATTAGAATTGTGTGTTCAAGAATGGTCCACAGTGACTGTCCCAGCATACTTGGACATGGGCCAAGATAAATATCTTAAAGTTTCTATAACATTGAATCTAGTACACAGCCTGGGAAACCGCCAAGTTAGGTAAATTAAACCTTATACACCTCTACCCCGATATAACGCTGTCCTCAGGAGCCCAAAAATCTTACTGCGTTATAGGTGAAATCGCATTATATGAAATTTGCTTTGATCCACTGGAGTGCGCAGGCCCGCCCCCCCCGGAGTGCTGCTTTACTGCGTTATATCCGAATTCGTGTTACATTGGGTCGCGTTATATCGGGGTAGAGGTGTAGTTACAACCCTGGTAAATCAGAAACTGCTCCTTATCCTTATATCCCAGTGCCTGAGGTCATAACTGTCAGTGAGACTTTTTTCCAACCCCTTCCTCTAAGGGTCTGTCACTTATACTCAGAGTTCCTTTGAAGTCCAAGTATGAACACTATTACCTGGTGACTGCTAATCCAGCATAGATGATACAATAAATTTTGCAGCCAACATACCCTTCCCAGTGTATGTCCAAATTTTATTTAGTAATGAAGGGGACACTGCTTTATTGAACAAAGAGGTTTTTCATCTCCGGTTACTTAAGATATATTGCTTTAAATTACTCCAGGAACTTTTGGATTTTGTAACTCTAACTGAAATATTTGCACGCGCACCTAGTTGGAATTATGGGCTCATTTTAAATACTGAAAAAATAAGATAAAATCTGTTACTCAAATATTATGTGAATCTGCTTTTTTTTTTTTTTATCCCTTCCATTTGTGATAGTTCACCATGAAATTTGAGTAGTGCTGGGTCACAAGACCACTCAAATTTGACCTGATTTGGCCTGACTTCTGTGGGTGCAATTTCACTCATGGACTGATGTTAAAACTGCCCCTGGAAGGGACCATTCAGAGGAAATGGCATGGCCCTCTGAGAGGGGTGGCCTTATGAGTCAAGAGTCTTGGATTCTACTTGCAGCTCTTCCACACTTGTGTGATCTTGTTAAATTACTTAATCTCTGAACCTTAGGTCTCCACTTATAAGAGGGACATAATCATACTTGCCTATTTCACAGGGATGTTGCTAGGCTAAAATTCATTAGTTTCTGTAAGTGCTTTGAGATCCTCAAAGTGCTACAGAAGTGCGAAGTATTCTAATGTTTAATGGTAACTTTTTTTAGACTCAAAGTAAAATGTATCTTTTGCAAACTTTCTGAAGTGCTAACAAGAGAAGCTGAGAAAAGATATCTGTATTTAATCACCCTTTCAGGATGATCTTTTTTTTTAAAATTAGTTTAGCAGCTGTAAATTATCAGTCTTTTTGGGTGTCTTAGAGCAACCTTGACTATGTGATTGACACATTTCTCTGAGGCAGTCTTTTCAGTGCGAGTCTGCAGATTTCACAAACTCTTTGACCTTGACATGGGAACAACAAAATACAGCCTCCCTAACTGACGTAAAGAAATCTGACCCACACAAAATCAACATTATAGTTGTCCTTGACATCCTCTGGCATTGAATGTTTGGGTGTACTTTTACATAACTGGCAATTGCTCCCTAGTGAGGTCCTGGAAACCATGCTTTCCTGCAAGAGATTGTACTGTTTTAAATGCCAGTCTTGCTTTATTATAGATGAATCCCTTTCCTCCACCATGCGGAGTTATTGTTTTGCATGATTGTACTGAAAAGCAAACCATGTTAGTACTGCACAGCTTGGATGCTCCTGTTTATATTTTGTCTTAGCTGTTTAGGAATAGAGACTAGTTCTGGATGGGCACTACCGGTATATTCTTTCCTTCGCCTTTTCATCTGCACCACCATGATCCTGCAGATAAATTATTTTGTGAACTGCTGCCAATGTTGTTTTAGTCATTCATTAACTCTGCTTGCTAATGAAGGTTCTTTCTAGAATTGAGTGTGCTGCTTTTCCAGTACAGCCAGATCTCTATTGTTCCAAAGCCGAGAGTGCTAACCTAGGTGCTTTGAATTATATTGCACATCAATGCTGCAGTTCTAGTGGGTTGGATCAAGGCTAATAAAGAAATGTTATAGATGCAACAATGAATTTTTTTTTTTGAGGGCTTCCAGAAGGAAATAACGAAAAGATGGTTACACATTTCTCCCTGATATAACATGCTAAATTGATAGCTGACTCACTTGATCTTTCAGCTGAGAATTAACTGACTGTAAGTGTGCTATGTACCTTGTCAGATTTACAGTCTTAGTGCCTTAGTGGCCTAAAGACTGACTTTTGAAAAAACAGGTAATCCTGTTTTAATCCTCTAAAGTGTGAGCTTTGTAATGCTTCAATAGGACAGTCCATTGTACAAATTAATACCCTAAAGTCAAGGCTATATTTCATGAATATAGGTGTATCTGCTATCTAGAATGCTCACTGAATGATGTTCTTGTTGCCTGAAACATGTACATTATTATGGGCTATATTCTGCAACTCTGCGTTGAGTGGTACTGCACTTGAATGGGACTATTTGTACAACAAATGCTGCCCAACATAAATAAGGGCTGCAGGATCTGGCTCTGCATTTTTTTAAATTTTATTTCGTAATTAGCAGAGTGAACTAGTTTGAGAATATGCTTTAGGTGTATCTTGCAGCTATCAAAATTAATTACAGTAGCTCATTCAATCTTCTAGCTCTCTCTCATGTCCTAATATTCTTTTTTCTTTGTTTAGTAAGAGTATTTTCAGTATGCAGAAACTGGTGGTTGCCATATTTGTTTTTGAGCAAAAAATACATTAGCTAGCTAATGTGATACACCAGTAGAAACAGAAATGTGCCAATTACAGCAGTTGTCCCAATTATCAGAGTCTTATAAGTAGGGCCCTACCAAATTCATGGTCCATTTTGGTCTATTTCACGGTCATAGGATTTTAAAAAATTATAAATTTTATGATTTCAGCTATTTCAATCTGAAATTTCATGGTGTTGTAATTGTAGGGGTCCTGACCAAAAAAGAGTTGGGGGGGGGGTTCACAAGGTTATTGTAGGGAGTGGGGGTTGTGGTACTGCTCCCCTGACTTCTGTGCTGCTGGTGGGGGCGGCGCTGCCTTCAGAGCTGGGGAGCGGCAGCTGCTGACTGTGATCCCAACTCTGAAGGCAGTGCCACCATCAGCAGCACCACAGAAGTAAAGATGGCATGGTATGGTACTTACTTCTGCTCTTCTGCTGGTGGGGTGCTGCCTTCAGAGCTGGGCACCCGGTCAACAGCCACCACTCTCTGGCCACCCAGCTCTGAAGGCAGCGCAGAAGTAAGGGTGGCAATACCATGATCCTCTTCCCTCCCCAATAACCTTGTGATCCCCCTGCAACTCCCTTTTTGGGTCAGGACCCCCAATTTGCGAAATGCTGGTCTTCTTGTGAAATCTATATAATATAGGGTAAAAGCACACAAGACCAGATTTCACGGTCTGTGACGTTTTTCATGGCCGTGAATTTGGTAGGGACCTACTGATAAGGATACGATTTTGGGATATGGTCACACTTATTTTATGTTGTATTTTAAAAATAAGAGGAACACAAAGCATGAAACCATTCTCATCACTACAACAAAATGAGGTAAAAGGGTTAAAATTTCCAGGGTAACTCCATTGACTAATGGTAAGGGGTGCATTTGACCCAACATGTTTAGTAGCCATAATAGAACACGGAAGCAGCATGAAATATGCCAACAAGTAAGATTTATTTATTTCTCCACATTTCATTCTATAATATATGTGAGAACAATAGTATGGTCTGAGCATTGTAAGCTATTGAAATTAGGAGCCTAAGTATCTCTGAGGATCTAGACTCCAGTTATAGGCCCACAGGGGCAACTCCCAGTTACAGGTGCACAGGGGCAACCGCCAGTTTCAGCCATTCTTTTGGTCTCGTGCTGGTCTGCTTAGGCTCCTGACTGGCTTGCTGATGGATCTGGCTTCTTTCTCTGTTCTGTGTAATGTTTCTCTAGGTCACCCTTTCTTTCTCTTCCCAGCGAGTATCCGTATTATCATTTGATGTGGAAGTAGTGTTGGTGGCATCCCTATAGTGTCCTACAAATGTTCATTGTTGTCATCTTACCATGTTGGATACATTAGACGTATTTACTTTCTTTAGAATTTCTGGTCTTGCAAGAAACTCTTTTCTAATGGACTCAGAAGATCTTCTGCGGATATTTTACTTTAGAATGCGCTGATCTTATCAACTTCCGTTGTAGATTTCCATGACTCTGCTCCGTAAAGGAGGACCGACATGATGTGGGTGTTAGATACTGACACAAAAATACCAGTTTTTATCATGCTACTCTTCCAAATCTTTTTGAGTTTATGAAAGTTGTTTGCTGCTTTTGATACTTGTTGCTTGACCTATAGCACAGTGTCCTCATCATTGCTAGATTGGTAAAATGACTTCTGGTGTTTCTCCACCTACTCTGACTTGCTTTTGGAACATTGATAGCCATATAGTTTGTCTTCCCTTTGTAGATAAACAAACCATCTTGTTTTGCTGTGTCTGCCAAAAGCTGGGTCTCCTTCAACACATCACTTAATGGAACTAAGGAGGCCAATGTCATCAGCAAAAACAAGGTCACCCAAGTGTGCTTTGTCATTTGTCCATAAAATTCCTCTGTTTCCTTCTGCAGTTACTTTTCCTTGTGAAATAGTCAAAGATCAATCCAAAAAAACAGTCGGGACATGATACACTTTTACCTTACTTCAGTTGTCACTGCAGACCATTTTCTGATGTCACTGTCTCTGACTGCACATTCAGCATTATCACATCTCCGATTACTCTAATTTATTTTTTGCTGGTATTCCATAATATGCTATGATTTCCCAAACACTGTCTCTGTGTACACTGTCAAAAGCTTTACAGAAATCTATAAAATTTATCCAAGAGGTGCTTGCCCTTCCACACTTCATTCTATAATACATGTGAGAACAACAGTATGTCTGTACATTGTAGGCCATTGAAAGTAGGACCCTAAGTACCTCTAAGGATCTGGACTCCAGTTACTGGTCAATTTCTTTTCTCGTGTTTCTTATGTCCAGCTGTGGCATTGCAAAGGGTTTGACTTTTTGCAGACAGCCTTTTTTCAGTCCCTGAGTGTGTGTGTAAGTAATTACAGGTTTAAAAGGTTTTTGAAAAACAGCAGTACACAATTAGCATATCAAGCCATAAAATGAAATTTTACATTTTGTGGATGTGTTGAGATTACCTTTCTTTCATCCTCTACACAGTTTGTAATCATTAATTAAAACAACACAAAACACATAAAATGAATAGTAATAAAAAAGAATTAAGTCACCCTTAATTTAATTGGTTTCACCTTAGCATTTAGCAGGGTAATGGGGTATAATTGCCACCTACAATCATTGACGTCTAATTTTGCTTTCTAATTAGTTCATTTTTAACTTAAACAGCCTTTCAGAAGTGAGTAAAATGGAAGTAGGTAAGCAGCTCTTTAAAAATCCATATTTATTTGAATGTGGCATTTAAGCAGTAATGAGGATATTTGAATGCCCTGAAGATACACAAGTGACTTAATGAGACTTCATGGTGTTTAGAGGTTCAGTAATTTTGGTTTTATACAGTACAGCAGTAAGACTGATACAGGAAAAGTAATGCAGTCTTCAAGATGCATTATTCTCACAGGCTATTTTAAGAACCCTTGGTCCCTTTCCATCACCACCACCACACCTGAAACACACTTTAAAGCATACATTTTAAATAAAACCATTCAAAAACAGGCTAAGAAATGTAGTGCATTAATGTTCTAACCACTTACCATTCACAGGTTTAAATTAGCAATGACCTGAAGCCCAAACCCTGGATCCAGCCCTCCCTCTCCTACCTCCCGTCCCCCTGTGCTCCTCTTCCCCCCCCCCATTTGGATCCTGATCAGATCTGAACTTTCCATCTGGATAATGGGCTGAATCAAAATCCTGGGTCTGAAAATCCCTTGACATTAAAGAAGCTAGAATCGAGACCTGAACTTTGCCATCTCTAGTTTAAATTTGGATTTAATCAATATCCAAATAAATTGGCATATTAGTGGGCATCTATCCACAAAGCCAGATCACAAATGAACAATTTGGTAGTGTACAGTACCATTTGCTGTCTCTAATTAGGAGAGAGCTGCAGGTCTGGAATAGCAAAGGTTTTGGTGCATGTCATTCAAATACATCAGCAGAGAAGAAGGGTCTTTTTGCATTCTTCCTGCTCCCATGGTGTCTTCTAGCCAGTACATTATTTACATGTGCTTTTAACTTTCCTAAGCACCAGAATTATTTATCAGTATTTTCTGCCTCCTTCCACAATGAAGTCAACCATCAAACAATACAAAAGCACGAATCCCAAACATTCTCCTCTCAAGAGAGAAACATTTTCCTGTTCTGTCATTTGGAAACATCAGTCCTATTTATTTCAGTGGCACTAAAATGGGTGCCCCTATTTTCTTCCCGTCTGTTCTGCATGGCCAGATTTCTGAGTCCTGAATGGCATGCAATTTGTATAAATACCCACAAGTCCTCACCAGCTATTTAGCATCTTTGAGTTCTAGAATGTGTTAAAGCACTCTTGTCTCCTGAAGAGAGTCATGCCATGCTAATTTAGGATGGTAGGGAATATGCTGTTACATATTGTGTATTTGTTTAACTGAATGAATGGGGTTATCCTCTATACACCAAAAGTGTGCTTAGCAGCAGCAGCAGCAGCAGCAGCAGCAGCAACAACAAAAAGACTGAAACAGAGGAAGCCAGAATCACAGACCAGGATCAGAAGAATAGAACTCCATTCAGAAGAACTCACATGGGGAAGAAAGTCTCATTGGTCATACTGCTGTGAGATCAGAATCTGGCTTGTGGAGTTTTTTCCTTGACCTTTTGTCCTCACCAATGCAGCAAGTTCTCCTCAGTTTGGAGTATAGGAAATAGGGAAGAAGGTGCTGAGCATCTAAGGGGAGAGGATGGGATTTTGTATAGTATCACATATAATTTAGATGGTAAGCTTTTTAGGGCAGGGAGCATGTGCTATTTATTTGTATTGTGAGGAGTCTAGTGCTGTTTTGAGTCCTGTAAAATAAATTAATAATGCAGTACTTGGTTTGCTTTCAGGGCTGGCTTTACCATGAGGCAAACTGAGGTGGCTGCCTCAGGTGCCAGATTGTGTGTGTGTGGGGGGCACCACTAGGACCCAGAGTGTAGAAAATTGTCTGCTGCTGGTGCATATGTATTCTCTCTGCTCTAGATGCACAGAGATGGTGGAGTGCTGTGCTGGAGGAAGGAGGGCACAAGAGACATAACAGGCAGGCAGGAGAAAAGGTGAGAGGGAATAACAGAAAGCAGCAGGAGCTGCTGGGAGAGAGAGGAGGAAGAGCCTCTTATGTACCTCTCTAGCACCCCCAGAAGCCTGGACTGATTAACATCAGCTTCTCAGGGAGCTTCCTGTTTCCTGCTGCTTCCTTTTTTTTTTTTTTTTTTTTTTTTAAATTAATGGAGATATCCCATCTCCTAGAACTGGAAGGGACCTTGAAAGGTCATCGAGTCCAGCCCCCTGCCTTCACTAGCAGGACCAAGTACTGATTTTGCCCCAGATCCCTAAGTGGCCCCCTCAAGGATTGAACTCACAACCCTGGGTTTAGCAGGCCAATGCTCAAACCGCTGAGCTATCCCTCCCCCAAGGTTCCCTGAACCCACTTGAGGAGAACAGGCAGTCAACTGATGTAGTAGGAGCCAGTTAGGCCCTTAAGACGCTGATATCTTCCCTCACTCAGGCCCTGCTACCAGCCTGCTTATTTGTCCCCTTCAATTGAGTGTTGAGAGCCACTATAGCTGGCACAGAACAGCAGTCATGAGTGAAAGAAGAAAATGCCCCTCTGGGGCAGCATTCAGAAAAAGAAAGAAAAGCTTCCTTTGCTTTCTATCTAAGCAGGAAGGAGCTCTCCTGAGATACATAGACACAAATGTTCACGGTGAGCCTTCTGGCCCCAGTGAGGATGTGAGTGGTGAGGAGATGCCTGATCTTCCAGTCAGAGTGCAGGTGGCCTGGCAGCTACTGCAGCATTCATACATCCATTTCAAACCATGCACATTCCTGAAGAAAAGTGTAGATCAGAGAAGAGTGTGGTGGAGGCGCAAGAAACAGCTGCTGCTGAGTTTAAGTCTAGATGATCCAGGACTGTGGACCCACTTGAGCAGTAGCCTGAGGGACTTCCTTGTACTGCATGGGCTACAGCAAGTAAAAAACTTCGTTCCCCAAAGACAATGAAAATAGAAGTTTCCATCCAACACATTACTGGCGTGAAATCCCCAATGGTGACAAAGTGGAGAGGCCATGGCTTATGTACTCAAAAACCCAGAATGCTGCATACTGTTTTTGTTGCAAACTCTTCCAGTCTAATGTTTCAGCCACATTGAGTTCTACAGGAACAGAGGACTGGAAAAATCTGTCTAGAAATCTGGCATGCCATGAGAAGGCAGCAAATCACCAGAGAGTATTCCATAGGTGGAAAGAGCTTGAGATGAGACTAAGGTTGAAGGCCACCATAGATGATCAGCATCAAGAGAAGATTGCATCAGAGTCTCTTTACTGGCAAAATGTTCTGAAAAGGCTCATTGCCATTGTGAGAATGCTTGCTACCCAAAACCTAGCACTGTATGGCATTTCAGATCAGCTGTATGTGCCAAACAATGGAAACTTTCTTAAAATTGTGGAGCTGATGGCTGAGTTTGATGCTGTACTCCAGGAGCATCTAAGAAGAGTCACCACCCAAGAAATCAGAGGGGTAGCCGTGTTAGTCTGAATCTGTAAAAAGCAACAGAGGGTCCTGTGGCACCTTTAAGACTAACAGAAGTATTGGGAGCATAAGCTTTCGTGGGTAAGAACCTCACTTCATCTTGCATCTGAAGAAGTGAGGTTCTTACCCACGAAAGCTTATGCTCCCAATACTTCTATTAGTCTTAAAGGTGCCACAGGACCCTCTGTTGCTTTTCACCCAAGAAATGTACAAACATCACTAGTTTGGAAAAACAATTCAAAATGAGATCATACAGTTACTGGCAACAAAAGGCAAACAGAAGATTGTGGCAGATCTGAAGTCAGCAAGATATTACTCTGTTATTCTGGACTGCACACCTGACATCAGCCATACAGAACAAATGACTTTAATGGTGCGTTTTGTAACAACAACAGAACTTAGTGAAAATGTCCCTGCAATGGTGGCTGTCAGAGAGCATTTTCTAGAATTTATTGTCACTGATGATACTACAGGAGCTGGTATGACAAATGTGCTTCTTAAAAAGATACGGGAATTGCGATAGCTGACATGAGAGGTCAGGGCTACGATAATGGTGCCAACATGAGAGGAAAGAACAGAGGACTGCAGACACAGATCCGAGAGTTAAACCCTCAAGCTTTTTTGTCCCATGCAGTTCTCATTAATTGAACTTGGTGGTCAGTGATGCAGCATCAGCTTCTAGTGAGGCTGCTGAATTCTTTTAATGTAATTCAAAGCATCTATGTATTTTTCTCTGCATCAACTCATCGATGGCAAATTTTGAAGCAACATCTGGGAACATCCTCTCTGACACTGAAACCACTGAGTTCCACATGATGGGAAAGTCGAGTGGAGGCAATAAAGCCCATCAAACACCATATTGGGAAGTATCAGAGGGGTAGCCGTGTTAGTCTGAATCTGTAAAAAGCAACAGAGGGTCCTGTGGCACCTTTAAGACTAACAGAAGTATTGGGAGCATAAGCTTTCGTGGGTAAGAACCTCACTTCTTCAGATGCAAGTAATGGAAATCTCCAGAGGCAGGTATAAATCAGTATGGAGATAACGAGGTTAGTTCAATCAGGGAGGGTGAGGTGCTCTGCTAGCAGTTGAGGTGTGAACACCAAGGGAGGAGAAACTGCTTCTGTAGTTGGATAGCCATTCACAGTCTTTGTTTAATCCTGATCTGATGGTGTCAAATTTGCAAATGAACTGGAGCTCAGCAGTTTCTCTTTGGAGTCTGGTCCTGAAGTTTTTTTGCTGTAAGATGGCTACCTTTACATCTGCTATTGTGTGGCCAGGGAGGTTGAAGTGTTCTCCTACAGATTTTTGTATATTGCCATTCCTGATATCTGACTTGTGTCCATTTATCCTCTTGCGTAGTGACTGTCCAGTTTGGCCAATGTACATAGCAGAGGGGCATTGCTGGCATATGATGGCATATATAACATTGGTGGACGTGCAGGTGAATGAGCCGGTGATGTTGTAGCTGATCTGGTTAGGTCCTGTGTTGGTGTTGCTGGTGTAGATATGTGGGCAGAGTTGGCATCGAGGTTTGTTGCATGGGTTGGTTCCTGAGTTAGAGTTGTTATGGTGCGGTGCGTGGTTGCTGGTGAGAATATGCTTAAGGTTGGCGGGTTGTCTGTGGGCAAGGACTGGCCTGCCTCCCAAGGTCTGTGAAAGTGAGGGATCATTGTCCAGGATGGGTTGTAGATCACTGATGATGTGTTGGAGAGGTTTAAGCTGAGGACTGTAGGTGATGGCCAGTGGAGTTCTGTTGGTTTCTTTTTGGGGCCTGTCTTGTAGCAGGAGGCTTCTGGGTACACGTCTGGCTCTGTTGATTTGTTTCTTTATTTCCTTGTGTGGGTATCGTAGTTTTGAGAATGCTTGGTGAAGATCTTGTAGGTGTTGGTCTCTGTCTGAGGGGTTGGAGCAGATGTGATTGTACCTCAGTGCTTGGCTGTAGACGATGGATCGTGTGGTGTGTCTGGGGTGTAAGCTGGAGGCATGAAGGTAGGCGTAGCGGTCGGTGGGTTTTCGGTATAGGGTGGTGTTAACGTGGCCATCGCTTATTTGTACGGTGGTGTCTAGGAAGTGGACCTCCCATGTAGATTGGTCCAGGCTGAGGTTGATGGTGGGGTGGAAGCTGTTGAAATCATGGTGGAATTCTTCCAGGGTCTCCTTCCCATGGGTCCAGATGATGAAGATGTCATCAATGTAGCGTAGGTAGAGAAGGGGCGTGAGTGGACGAGAGCTGAGGAAGCGTTGTTCCAGGTCAGCCATAAAAATGTTGGCATATTGTGGGGCAGAGGAAAATGGAATCGCCAGAAACATACATCACTTCAAATTTCTGCGTGGCTTAGTGTTATGGCATGACATACTGTTTGAAATAAATGTTGTAAGCAAGAGACTACAAGTTGTTGACCTTGATATATCTGGAGCAATGGAACAACTGGACAAAGCAAAGTCATACCTACATAAGATGGTTTCATCTGTCAGTCATTTCCTTTCAATTTGATTGCAAATGAGTCAGTGTGGAAAAGTTACTTACATTAGTGAAAGGGCTCCCAAACACACACAATTTCAATGATCGCTTGCTCATATTTGGGGAAAGAAGATTCAGGAAGCAGTTTCCAAAACGGAATGCCCCTTTCCTTCTTTGCAACAAAGATAGGATCAGGCTGAAGTTCACAGTTTTCCCTGAAACTCCTTAGTATCAGAACTCAGTGTATTTTAGAAAGGTGACTATCTCCTTTCAAAGTGCAAAGACTCTCTGAAGGCATTTACAACTCATCCATCACACTTTAGTGTAGAGCGCCAAGTCTCCGTACTCTGCATCCATTTCATCAAGAAAAAGTCACAAATTTGCAATGGCTCAGTGATCTGTGGCCACCTTGGATGAGTTTGTAACTTTCCCAACCACATTGATGATGGGATTACACAGCAACTCTTGACGAATAATGCAGGGCTGCGTTGAGCAGTCCAGCCCAGCATGCTTCAATAAACCTGCAAACCCAACCTTTGCTCTATGCACAGAAGGCACTCCATCTGTTGCAACAGCTGATAACTTTTTTGAAACCTCCAAAATCTGCAACAGCCTCCTGAACAGCACCAAAAGTATCTGGGCCCTTTGCTTCTCTATCTAATGAGGCTAACTTCATAAGCTGTTCATGCATATTAAAATTACTGTCAATTCTCTGTCTCTATGGTGGTAGCTGACTTGTATCTGACACATTTGTATTCTTACCTTGTGCCAAAGAAAAATAAGAAATAGTGCATAATTTCCTTTACATTTTCTTCCATGTGGTCATGCATACCTGAAACTTTGTGTCAAGTATCAGGGGGTAGCCGTGTTAGTCTGTATCTACAAAAACAACAAGGAGTCTGGTGGCACCTTAAAGACTAACAGATTTATTTGGGCATAAGCTTTCGTGGGTAAAAACCTCACTTCTTCGGATGCATAGAGTGAAAGTTACAGATGCAGGCATTATATACTGACACATGGAGAGCAGGGAGTTACTTCGCAAGTGGAGAACCAGTGTTGACAGGGCCAATTCAATCAGGGTGGATGTAGTCCACTCCCACTAATAGATGAGGAGGTGTCAATTCCAGGAGAGGAAAAGCTGCTTCTGTAATGAGCCAGCCACTCCCAGTCCCTATTCAAGCCCAGATTAATGGTGTTAAATTTGCAAATGAATTTTAGTTCTGCTGTTTCTCTTTGAAGTCTGTTTCTGAAGTTTTTTTGTTCAATGATAGTGACTTTTAAATCTGTAATAGAATGGCCAGGGAGATTGAAGTGTTCACTTACTGGCTTATGTATGTTACCATTCCTGATGTCCGATTTGTGTCCATTTATTCTTTTGCGGAGGGACTGTCCGGTTTGGCCAATGTACATGGCAGAGGGGCATTGCTGGCACATGATGGCATGTATAACATTAGTGGATGTGCAGGTGAATGAACCCTTGATGGTGTGGCTGATGTGGTTGGGTCCTCTGATGGTGTCGCCAGAGTAGATATGGGGACAGAGTAGGCAACGAGGTTTGCTACAGGGATTGGTTCCTGGGTTGGTGTTTCTGTGGTGTGGTGTGTAGTTGCTGGTGAGTATTTGCGTCAGGTTGGGGGGTTGTCTGTAAGCGAGGACTGGACTGACTCCCAAGGTCTGTGAGAGTGAGGGATCATTTTCCAGGATAGGTTGTAGATCGTGGATAAAGCGCTGGAGTGGTTTTAGCTGAGGGCTGTATGTGATGGCCAGTGGTGTTCTGTTATTGTCCTTGTTGGGCCTGTCCTGTAGTAGGTGATTTCTGGGTACCCGTCTTGCTCTGTCAATCTGTTTCCTCACTTTCCCAGGTGGGTATTGTAGTTTTACGAATGCTTGATAAAGATCTTGTAGGTGTTTGTCTCTGTCTGAGGGGTTGGAGCAAATTCGGTTGTATCTTAGGGCTTGGCTGTAGACAATGGATCGTGTGATGTGTCTTGGATGGAAGCTGGAGGCATGTAGGTATGTATAGCGGTCAGTAGGTTTCCGGTATAGGGTGGTGTTTATGTGACCATCACTTATTTGCACTGTAGTGTCCAGGAAGTGGATCTCTTGCGTGGACTGGTCCAGGCTGAGGTTGATGGTGGGGTGGAAATTGTTGAAGTCCAGGTAGAATTCTTCAAAGGCCTCCTTTCCGTGGGTCCATATGATGAAGATGTCATCAATGTAGCAAGTAGAGGAGGGGCACTAGGGGACGAGAGCTGAGGAAGCGTTGTTCTAAGTCAGCCATAAAAATCTTGGCATACTGTGGGGCCATGCGGATACCCATAGCAGTGCCACTGACTTGAAGGTATAAGTTGTCCCCAAATCTGAAGTGGTTGTGGGTGAGGACAAAGTCACAAAGCTCAGCCACCAGGCGTGCTGTGGCCTCATCAGGGATACTGTTCCTGACAGCTTGTAGTCCATCCTCATGTGGAATATTGGTGTAAAGTGCTTCTACATCCATGGTGGCCAGGATGGTGTTTTCAGGAAGAACACCAATGCATTGTAGTTTCCTCAGGAAGTCAGTGGTGTCTCAAAGATAGCTGGGAGTGCTGGTAGCGTAGGGTCTGAGGAGAGAGTCCAAATAGCCAGATAATCCTGCTGTAAGAGTGCCAATGCCTGAGATGATGGGGCGTCCAGGGTTTCCGGGTTTATGGATCTTGGGTAGCAGAATACCCCTGGTCGGGGTTCTGGGGGTGTGTCCATGTAGATTTGTTCCCATACTGTAGCTGGGAATTTCTTGAGCAGATGGTGTAGTTTCTTTTGGTATTCCTCAGTGGGATCAGAGGATAGTGGCCTGTAGAATGTGGTCTTGGAGAAACTTTGTGAAACTCAGGCCTGGTCTACACTAGGAGTTTATGTCGAATTTAGCACCGTTACATCGGATTAACTCTGCACCCGTCCACACCACGAAGCTATTTAGTTCGACATAGAGGTCTCTTAAATTCGACTTCTGTACTCCTCCCCAACGAGGGGAGTAGCGCTAAATTCGACATGGCCATGTCGAATTAGGCTAGGTGTGGATGGAAATTGACGGTAATAGCTCCGGGAGCTATCCCACAGTGCACCACTCTGTTGACCCTCTGGACAGCAGTCCGAGCTCGGATGCTCTGACCAGCCACACAGGAAAAGCCCCGGGAAAATTTGAATTCCTTTTCCTGTCTGGGCAGTTTGAATCTCATTTCCTGTTTGGACATCGTGGCGAGCTCAGCAGCACTGGCAACGATGCAGTGCTCTCCAGCAGAGATGGCCATGCAATCTCAGAATAGAAAGAGGGCCCCAGCATGGACTGATCATGAAGTCTTGGATCTGATCGCTGTGAGGGGCGATGAGTCCGTGCTTTCCGAGCTGCGATCGAAAAGATGGAATGCAAAGATCTATGAGAAGATCTCTAAAGCCATGGCAGAGAGAAGATACAGCCGGGATGCAACGCAGTGCCGCGTAAAAATCAAGGAGCTGAGACAAGGCTACCAGAAGACCAAAGGGGCAAACGGACGCTCCGGATCCCAGCCCCAGACATCCCGTTTCTACGAGGCACTGCATTCCATCCTAGGTGCGGCCGCCACCACTACCCCACCACTGACCGTGGACTCTGAGGATGGGATATTGTCGACGGCCGGTTCCTCGGACATGTTAGCGGACGGGGAAGATGAGGAAGGAGATGAGGAGGACGAGGCAGTCGACAGCGCTTACAACGCTGATTTCCCCGACAGCCAGGATCTCTTCATCACCCTTACAGAGATCCCCTACCAACCGTCCCCAGGCGTTAACCCGGACACAGAATCAGGGGAAGGATCAGTCAGTAAGTGTTTTAAACATGTAAACATTTATTTTTAACAGAACAGGAATATTAACAATATTAACAATGGCTTTCTCATGATTACTTTGCCCTAGGCGCTTAACGTTTCAGTCCTTGGCAGTGCAACTACTGAAAAAAAAATCTAACAATGTCCGGTTTAGCATGATTGTTTTGCCCTAGGCGCTCTACTGTTTAGTCCCTGCCAGTGCAGCTACAGTAAAATTCGGTCTATATGTCCGGGGATAGAGCAGAAATCCTCCTGGGACATCTCCACGAAGCTCTCCTGGAGGTAATTGGAAAGCCTTTGCATCAGGTTCCTGGGGAGAGCGGCCTTATTGGGTCCTCCGTGGTAGGAAACGTTTCCGCGCCAGGAGACAATCCAGTACTTGGGTATCATTGCCTTGCAGAGCATGGCGGCATACGGCCCTGGTCTTTGCAGGCTTTCCCGAAGCATCCGTTCTTTCTCCGTCTCTGAAATCCTCATCAGAGTGATGTCGCTCATGGTGACCTGCTTTGAATTAGGTAGGGGAATGTTAGTATTGGGACTGCTTGCCTGTTCCTTTACAGAACTGTAACCGGCGGTTTAGAGCCACGCGGTGGAGGCGGGAGAGGAGCAGCATACAGGGATCTTTCCCTGGGACAGCCGCGAGGGGGTGGGGCAGAGTTCATGCTTGCCGGATTGCTGGCAGCAGGGACTGGCATTGCTTTGAACGTGAAAGGAGGCCAGTGCTATTATTAAAGTTTTAAGCAGCCACAAGTCTACGGCTTACCATGTCAGCCTGTTACCCAAATTCCACTGTCCTGTCCCGCTTGTCTGATCTGCACTGCAAGACCCCAGGCACTGAATGCGAAGGCCAAAAATTCGACCTTGTCCTGAGTGCGCATGTGATAGGTGCTGTGCATGGTCTTGTTCACAGAGAAAAAATTTTGGTTGAACAAAGAACATAGTCTATCTTTCTGAGGAATTCACTCCCTTTTTCCCATCCCACAGCTGCGACTGTCTCCCGAACTACCCTGGCATCACACTCCCAGAGGCTAGCGCAGATTAGGCGTAGGAAGAAGAGGACACGGGAGGACATGTTCTCGGAACTTATGGGCTGCTCCCGAGCCCAGGCAGCCCAGCAGACCCAGTGGAGGGAGAACTTGTCCCAAATGCACCGATCACACATGGAACGGGAGGAGAGGTGGCGGCAGGAAGACCAGCAGGCGACTCAAACGCTGCTTGGACTAATGAGGGAGCAAACGGACACGCTCCGGCGCCTTGTGGATGTTCTGCAGGACCGGAGGCAGGAGGACAGAGCCCTGCTGCAGTCTATCTCTAACCGCCCTCCCCCGCCACAAAGTCCCATACCCCCCTCACCCAAAGTCCCAAGAAGGAGGGGCGGCAGAGTCCGTGAAAACTCTCACTCCACCCCTGCAGACTGCTCAAGTACCAGAAGGCTCTCATTCCCCAAAATTTGATAAGTCCTTTCCTTCCCGCCTCACCCAAGCCCCCGTCCCAGTTTCATCCCCCAGTTTCATGTGTAGTTGCTAATAAAACATATGTTTCTGTTAATTACTGTTTCCATCATGTTCTTTTAGAGGAGAGTCTGTTTGAAGGGGGGGAAGGGGGTTGGTAATTGGACAGGACAGTCACCTTTACCAGGGTACAGACGCGGGGGCAGGTTCAGCAGCAGGGCACACACACATTGCATTCACTAGTTACCCTGGTCAGTCTGGGAGGTGGTTTTCATGTTCTGTGTGTGGGGGGGGCTATGTGACTTTGTGGCGGGGGAGGGCGGTTAGAGATCTTATGCAGCAGTCCTTATCCTGGATCACAGAGCCACGCAGCAGGGGATCTGTAACCGTCCTCCCCCTGCCACAAAGTCACATAGCCCCCACACACAGAGTCCCGAACAGGAGAGGTGGCAGGCTCCGTTGAAACAACCAGTCCACCACTGCGGATCCTGTCATTCCTGGAGTTTAGAAGCGTCCTTTGCATCACTACACTACACC
This sequence comes from Emys orbicularis, assembly GCF_028017835.1. NCBI lineage: Eukaryota > Metazoa > Chordata > Testudines > Emydidae > Emys > Emys orbicularis. The sequence continues at coordinate 87,465,877 of NC_088687.1, read as the reverse complement.
CGCTCCCCACCACAGTCTGCGTCCCAGGTTCAACACTTTCCCGCGAAAACTGTAATAAAGAAAACGGTGTTCATTAACAAATTTCAAGTGATTTTATTTTTAAACGTGTGTTGGAAGGGGGGGAACGGGGTGAACGGGGTCTCCATAAAGGTCTCCCCCTTGCTCTCACACAGATTGTGGAGCACACAGCAAGCTGCAATAACAATGGGGATATTGGTTTCGCTGAGATCAGAGCGAGTCAGTAAGGTTCTCCATCTCCCCTTGAGACGTCCAAAAGCACACTCCACCATCATTCTGCACTTGCTCAGCCGGTAGTTGAAGAGTTCTTTTTCAGTGTCCAGGGCGCCTGTATAGGGCTTCATGAGCCAGGGCATTAGCGGGTAGGCTGGGTCCCCGAGGATGACTATAGGCATCTCCACATCCCCAAGAGTTATTTTGTGGTCCGGGAAGTAAATACCTTCCTGCAGCCGTCTAAACAGACCAGAGTTCCTGAAAACACGAGCGTCATGAACCTTGCCCGGCCATCTGACGTTGATGTTTGTAAAACGTCCCCTATGGTCCACCAGTGCTTGCAGCACCATTGAAAAATAGCCCTTTCGGTTAATGTACTGGCTGGCCTGGTGGTCCGGTCCCAAGATAGGGATGTGAGTTCCATCTATAGCCCCACCGCAGTTTGGGAATCCCATCGCGGCGAAGCCATCTATGATGACCTCCACGTTTCCCAGGGTCACTACCTTTGAGAGCAGTAGCTCAACGATTGCGTTGGCTACTTGCATCACAACAACCCCCACGGTAGATTTGCCCACGCCAAAGTGGTTCGCGACTGACCGGTAGCTGTCCGGCGTTGCAAGCTTCCAGAGGGCTATGGCCACTCGCTTCTGGACAATCAGGGCTGCTCGCATCCGGGTGTCCTTGCGCTTCAGGGCAGGGGACAGCAACTCACAAAGTTCCAGGAAAGTCCCCTTCCGCATGCGAAAGTTTCGCAGCCACTGGGATTCATCCCAGACCTGCAGCACTATGCGGTCCCACCAGTCCGTGCTTTTTTCCCGGGCCCAGAATCGCCGTTCCACAACATCAACATGACCCATTGCCACCATGATGTCCTCAGCGCGGGGTCCTGTGCTTTGTGACAGGTCTGTGCCACTCTCAGACTTCAGGTCCTCACCGCGCTGCCGTAGCCTCCTCGCCCGATTTCTCAGCATCTGCCTCTGGGAAAGGTGGATGATAAAGTGCGAGGTGTTGATAACGGCCATAACTGCAGCGATGGTCGCAGTGGGCTCCATGCTCGCAGTGCTGTGGCGTCCGCGCTGTCACCGACCAGAAAAGTGCGTGAACTGATTTCCCGCCGGCGCTTTCAGGGAGGGAGGGCGGGAGTGACGGTTGGATGACGACAGTTACCCAAAACCACCCTCGACACATTTTTTTCCCCAGAAGGCATTGGGGGCTCGACCCAGAATTCCAATGGACAGCGGGGACTGCGGGAACTGTGGGATAGCTGCCCACAGTGCACCGCTTCCAATGTCGACGCTTGCCCCGTTAGTGTGGACTCACAAAGTCGAATTACTGTCCTTAGTGTGGACACACACGTTCGACTTTGTAATATCGATTCCACATATTCGATTTAAGTAAAATCGAACTACTCTCGTAGTGTAGACATACCCTCAGAGAAAGATGCTAGTTCATTTTTTAAGAACATTTTGTCCTCACTAAATGCCTTTACCACTTGCCTTGACCATTATTTTGCTCTTCCTCTGTGGTTTTTTTTGTTTGTTTGTTTAGCCTGCACCGGCTCCACAGTTAGAAGGCATGATGCAGTAAGACTCTGTCTGTGCTGTCATAGCTCTTGCAAAACACATCTGCTGATTTAAAACGTCTTCGTTTTAGATCAGCAACAGTGGGATCCCTGGCAGCGCCAGAACATTTGTCATATTTTGCTTTGTGGCATTGTAACTGGTACTGTAGTGACTGTTTAAGTTTCATTCCTTTTGTCACTGCCTTCTTTTGAAAACATAAGAGCATTAGAGTTTACCTCTATGTTCAATAAAAAGATATTCATGCTCCCACTCTGCATAGAGAAAAATGAATCTTTCACTTAATCATGTAATGGCAGAAGAACCAGCCAGTGGTTTGTCAAAGTGCTGCTTTCTACCTCATTCACTGCGCAATGGATTTAGACCTAATGTTTCAGGGTATTGAATTTCTTTGTGTTCAGTAATCCGGAGTTCTCAAAACTTCATTGCACCATGACCCCTTTCTGACAACGATTACTATAGGACCCCAGGAGAGAAGACTGAACCAAAGCCGATCCCCACTGCCCTGGGTGGGGTGGCCAAAGCCCCACTGCCCTGGGGGCGGGGAGGACAAAGCCCAGGGCTTCAGCCCAAGCAGGGAGTTTGTAACCTGAGCCCCACTGCCCAGGCCCTTGGGTTTTGGCCCTGGTGGTGGGTTTTGGGTTTTGGCTCTGGCACTGGGCCCCAGCAAGTCTAAGCCAGCCCTGGTGACCCCATTAAAATTGGGTCATGACCCACTTTGGGGTCCTGACCCCTAGTTTGAGAACTGCTGGTATATATGCTAACCAAAGAAGCACACAACCACTCCCCTGAGTGATTGCTCTTCTACCTTAATACATCACTTTGTAGTTGCAGTATGTTTATCATGGGGGGGAAATGTCATGGTAGAATAAATTCTCTGCTGAGAGGCCACATAATGTGATCTGGTGGGTTGGATGTGACAGGCAAGTGGCAGCCCAACAATCTCTGCCTTAGGCATTTTAAATGAACCTAGTGGAGGATAAGCAATTGGGTAAGGTAAAACTCCATAGATGCCTAAATTGCCCCCATTAAAGTCTCCTAGGCACTCAAGTTTCTGCAGGTGAGCCTGCACACAGCCACCTCGGTGTAGGTGCCCAGATGCTGTCCTCCGCCTCAGGAGGATCCTCAAACTAAGCGTTGTGCTCTCCCACTGCCAAATCTAACCTGAAGGGCCCAATCCAGTAGGTGTGCTCAGAGCACGCCTAAATTCACACAAACTGGCTGGCAGGGTTTGGGGACAGGAAGACATTGCGTCTACAACCATTAGCCCTGGGATTAGGGCACTAGCCTGGGATGTGGGAAACCCAGTTCAGCTCCTCTCGCTGCCTGATATGGAAAAAGAATTTGAACTTTGGGTTTCCCACTGTCAGGAATTCAGGTGCCTCTGGGCTCAGTTGCCTAACAACCCAACAAGCTCAACAGGGCCCAATAAACCCTAGATAAATTACTATGCTCCCTGAGTGGTCAGAAGAGCCAACAGAGCACCATTTAAGCTCAGCAGCACAGTGGCTTCCTGCACAGCCATTGCTCCACTCCAGCCCAAGTCCCTGCCTGCTTCTGAACTCCTGATTCCTAACTCCAGGATCTGACCATGGGCTTATCTCCTGACTCCAACTCCAACTCTGCCCTCTGATTCTGCTCTGACCACTAGGTCGCACTGCCTACACCTTGGTGTGACCGTTTGAACAGCCCATTAGAAGAGGAGAGGGGACTTTGCCCCACAGCATGGAGGTCCCCACTGGAATAGCCCCAGCAAAAGCTCCACCCACCTTCTTGGACACCGTCACGGTTCTGTCTGTGAGCCCAAGCTGCCTCTACCTTATAAAATCGATGGGGATCATGCCAAATTGTGTGGGTTCCTTAATAAACGTCCTCAAACGCGTATATTCAAAAGAAGGTGCCTTTGAATATACGCAGGGTGCAGTGGTTCCTTGGGTTTGTGAATTTTTACTAGTAATTCATCCAAGGATTCTCGAACCTGGTAGCTCCTATAATGTGCCTCCTTAGGAAGAAGGCTAAGTTCACCTGGTACACTGACATGCAGGTAGCTTTTGACCACTTGAAAAAGGCATTTATTTCTGCCCCCATTTTAACCTATCAGGACACCACAAAGACCTTCGTATTTGAGACCGATGCTCCAGACTGCGATATGCATGGTTCTCTCACAATTTACTGGCCCTCATCAGTTGCTTCATCCCTGTGCCCTTTTCTCTCAAACTGACTTCTGCTGAGAGAAACTATGACTGGATGCCCCATCTCAAAAAGGATACAGCAGAACTGGAAAATGTTCAGAGAATGGCAACCAAGCTGATGAAGGGTATGGAACAGCTTCCATATGAGGTGTGTCTGAAAAGATTAAAGTTCATCTTAGAAAAGAGACAACTAAGGGGGGGGGATATGATAGAGGTCTATAAAATCATGAATAGTGTGGAAAAAATAAATACAGAAGTGTTATTTACCCTTTCAGTCAATACAAAAAACAGGTGTCATCTGATAAAATTAATAGGTATAAGGTTTAATACAAAATAGAGGAAATACTTTTTCATATAATGCACAGCTAATCTGTGGAACTCATTGCTAGGGGATGGTGGGATGGCCAAAAGTAAAAATGGGTTAAAAAAAGAACTGGATAAGTTCATGGAGAATAGGTCCATCAATAACTATTAGCCAAGGTGGTCAAGGATTCAGTCCTGTACTTGGGATGACCCTAAATCTCTGACTACCAGAAGCCAAAGGTGGAAGATGGGTGGATCACTCCATAATTTCCTTGTTCTCTATACTTCCCTTGAAGTTCTGGTATGGGCCACTGTTAGAGACAGGAAACTGGGCAAGATGGGCCATGGTCTGAACCAGTATGATAGATCTTCTGTTCTATGAGTGGTCATAAACTCATCAGAGCCAACCATATCAGAAAGCTCTCTGATACTCACGTGATACTCTGAAAAACATGGCAGGTTTTTCACAAAGCTAGCCACACCATCTCCTTGTTATGTGTTTTTGTATTTTGCCTACATATTCAGGGCCAGACTCTGCCATCCTCCCTCACATTAAGTAGTACTTTACTCAGCAAGCCATCCCACTGGATTTCACTGAGACTGTTCATGGAGCAAGGTACTATTTAGAGTGTGGCTGGATGGTATAATCTGGTTCACAGTAAGCAGTATCATAGAATACAAATGTTGTAGAAGTGAGAAAGGGGACGTTATTAGTACCTCTAATTCTTCAATCTACTAAACATAGTTCCTTATAGTATATTTCCCAGTATTCAGCGTAGTTTTGAATGTCTTGCACAAGGAATCTTTCACACCTCTCCATGGAACACTATCTCACTGTCTCGTAGTCTCACCGAGTGCAGCCTGCTGAAATAGTGGTATGAGCAACACACACAAATTTAATTTATAAATGGGATCTACAGAGAGAGAGTCAGAGACTTAATAACCAAGTCCTGCCATGATGCTTATCTTCACGAGCGAGGAGAGTGATAACTCATGAGTGGCATAGCCAAATGTTCGTGCTCAAGAGTCTCTTCATGAACTAAGACAAAAGAAATAATAGAATCCTGTTATCACTCTGCATTCCAGCTCTATCTCTATAATATTAGGCCAAGATTTTCAAAATAGATCTACGTTTTTTGAAGTGTCTTGTGATTTTAGATGCTTCAATTTTGGGTGCCCAACTTGAGACCCCTTAATAGGACTTGATTTTCAGAGTATTGTTGTCCCATGTTTTCTAAAAATCAGGCTCCTCTAAGGTCTCTCAGGTTAGGCACCCCACAACTGAGGTACCAGAAATTACTAGTCACTTCTGAACATTTAGTTAAGCTATTAAAGTTCATATTTTAAAAGTATTTAGGGGCCTAACTAGCTCTGAAATCCGGGGGAGTTAGGGCCACATTTTTAAAGATTAGGCTCATAAATTCGTGGCCTGAATTTCAAAAGTGCTGAGCATCTAGAAGCTCCTATTGACTTCAGACCTTTTGAGAACCAGACCATTTATCTGTGGCCTTTGATGTTCTAGGGTTCAATCCAGATCAGTAAGAGGTTGTGTCACCATGTGCCTGTAACCCTGGGTGCCTTAAATGCTCTGCTGCTGTGGCTCACAGCCCAGAGACCAACAACCAGAAGACAAGTGTGCCTGAGTGTCTGCATGCTGGTTCAGCACTCTGACCTCGGCAGCCTGCCTACAGTACAACAGCCCCACCCTGGTCTCCACCAGTCTTGGTCACTACCTGTAGTGTGACCCCAACACATCCCAGTCCCAAATTTCCCCAAAACCATCTCCCTTGAAGTATCCAGCCCTCTCCAGGAACACTCAGAGATGTAATAAGGCATAGTGCGCTGGTAGAGAGAGACAAAAGCACAGTTTATTAATTGAATTGGATTAACAGTAACTTCAGTTCTAACACAGAACTACATTGATTTAGATTAAAAGAAAAACAAGTTTATTTAATCAATCAAAAAGAAAGGTTTTAAGTGAATTCAAATAGAAGGGATAGACAAAAAGGGCTACAAACAAACAAATAATATACTTTCTATTGGCTAAGAACTAACTTAAGTTACAGTCTTTGTTCAAGGTAGATTTCTTACCAATCTGACTTGTTTCCAGCCCTGGCTGACTTTCTCTCAGTCAGGACCTTCCACAGAAGTACAAGGTGCTGGTTTCCCTTGTCTTCCTAGGTGACAGAGGCCAAAATGGCGCTCTTTTTCTGCATAGATCTGAGTTAATTGACCCTGTATCAAGAGTCAGGATGACCTCATGCTGCTCTTCCCTTCCTGTGGACTTCCCATTTCTCTGCTGATTTGTATGGAAATGGGGCTTCCATTGTTTTGATTCTACCATGCTACTTTTCCTCATGTATGGGAGAAAACCTATTCCTTCCAAGTTTGGTCACAGATTCGAAAGCCTAATATTAGAAAGTATCCATAATTCCTTATATAATATTAATACACACATTTCACAATTATATTAATCACCAGTGTGGCACAGCCTTTCATAAAAGATGTTACTCAATACACTTTTATAATACAGTAATATTGTATACAACCAGTTAATTCAATTGCTTATTCTTTGGGGTTCAGACCTTCAATCTTTATAGACCAGTAAACCTTTGAAATGTATTCTTAGATACAGTTCCTTTTCTCCTGCTGGGAAGAAAGGCCATTTGGTCTGGTGAAGGCTTCGCTTCATGCTGGTTCTTCCCCCTTTGGTGACAGTTGAGTGTGAGTGAGTTTTATGTGACTGTACCTTCATTGTCTCTGCCAGAAAACCAGGCTGGTCAGACAGACAGATACACGTTCCTTTGTGTAGCACAGACTGGGCTTATGCAATACTTGCCAAACATATTTTAAAAACATAATTCTAGCACATATCATAATTCTCCATACACACCCTGTGCATACATCATGCAAGAATATTATTAATCAGTAAGCTACTAGTTCTCCAATCATATATTGTGTGCCACCTCTTGGTTACATATTTTGGCAACAGTGTTAGTTAAGTTTAGTGAGGTTGTCAGTCCTGACAGGAGTTGCTGACACTGAGTAGTGAACCACTAATGGGCCTCTATATTGAATGGCCTAAATAAGGACTTTGGGTGGGATTTTCAAAAAAGTCTAAGGGAGTGGGCACCTACTTCAAACTTTTAGCCCCCATTATCAAAATCTTTTTCTGCTTAATTGTATTGGCTGGCTAAAACTAAGCTTAAACTTAAGCAAGTTTGTCTCTGATTGTGTTGTGTGTTTGTTCTTCCCAGTGAACGGTTTTTATTATCCCCTCTATTTCAGTTCTCTTCTGAATTCATACCTTCTTGATTTCTGCAGTGTTTTTGTGTGAATTTTCTGTCCCTTTTCTCAGTGTCTGAAAGGTAAGCAGCACCACTCTCCCTCCCAGCTAAACTGAATGCCCATTTCAGATCTCGGCTTGTTTTAATTTCTTTTAGTGATGGTTGAGTACAACATTTTACAAAGCTCCTTACAACACACATTAATTGCAATCAAAAATCCCAGCCTGCCAGCAAAGAAGTCTTGACATAATAATCCATAATGCTTGAATGTCTTTAAAAAGGATACTGAAAATATCTTGTGACTGCAGGAATGACCTACATGTAAGACAAAAGCCATTCCCTCAGGGACTGAAGATATTTTGCCTTTGTCTCATACATTATGCATCTCTTTTACATCCCATCTCGAAAAAAATATTTTCTGCTGTTTATCAAAGAATTGCTAAGGTTCTTATTAGAACATTTGGCTCTGTTTAGTGGGATCTTAACATTCTGTAAGTGCAGTCTGTGCTCTTTGTGCTTCCTGTGTGCTTATTTGTAACTTTCCTTGTTTTGGCTCTTTGATTTATTTCTCTCAGCACTGAGGTTCTGCCTACTCCTTCATGCCTTGTAGAATAAATGCTGCTGATTCCTTTTTGGGACACTGAACAGCAGCCAGAGATTTTAATAGCAAGAGTAGAAATACAGGATAATTGTCTTGGATAGTGCAAGTGTAAATGGTGGAGTCTCTGTAACTTAAAGTCTTTAAATCATGATTTGAAGACTTCAGTAACTCAGCCAAAGGTTAGGGGTCTATTACAGGCAGGGCCAGCTCCAGGATTTTTGCCACCAAGAAGAAGAAGAAGAAGAAGAAGAAGCAGCAATCGCGATCTGCTCTACCGCCGCCGCTTCAGTCTTTGGAGGCAATGCGGCAGCAGGTCCTTCGCGCCGAGAGGGAGTGAGGGACCTGCCACCCCTTTCCGTTGGCCGCCCCAAGCACCTGCTTGCTGGGCTGGTGCCTGGAGCCGCCCCTGATTACAGGAGTGAGTAGGTGAGGTTCTGTGGCCTTCAATGTGCAGGAGGTCAGACTAGATGATCATGATGGTCCCTTCTGGTCTTAAAGTCTATGAATCTATATACCACAATCTTCAGTTACAGTGATTATTATTGTATATCATTATTATTTTAAAGATAAAAAAATATACCCCATGGCCCAATAACTCCTCTGTATACAGAGGAGATGAAAAATGGTGAACTCCTGGCTGGGGAGTGTAAAAAGGAGTTTGGCCTCCCTTGTGACATTGTACCTGCTGTACTCATGGATTCAGTGGAGGATCCATGTGTGGATAGGCATTGGTTTTGTATGGGGGCAGAGCCCAGGGTACTATGTGCATTGTTCCAACCTCTCCAACAAGACACTGCCCTTGCTGCAATGCCTATAAGAAATCAGTCATATAATAACAACTAGATTCGTGGAGATAGATGACCATTTAAATAATAAGAACAACAACAATGTGCATTTTTATATAGTTGATTGTATTCCTTTCCTCTACCATTGGCGTGTTGCTCATGTTCTTAGAATGTAAAAACTTGGGGCAGAGTCCATTAGAGACTTGAATAGCCCAATGGCTAGGCATTCTCCAGCAACAGGGGAGACCTAGGTTCAAATCTTTTCTCCACATGAGGTGGAGAACTGAACCTGGGCCTCCCACATCTGAGCTGAGTGCCCTAACCACTGAGCTAACCATTATAAGAAAAATATGGCTACCCTTTTGTGAATGGTGCCTAAATCCTAATGGAAAAAAAGTATTGGTTGAAATTATTCAGTCAAATATGTGCATAATTTCAGGTCAGTTGAAATGACATTTTTTTTGGCAAAGAAACTTCTCATCTGAAAAATGTGACCTGGCTCTATGCAGGAGTACTGTGCTCTCCTTTGTTTAACCTACTTAAAAGCTGGGCAGCTGCATTCCTTACTAGTTGAAGTAATGGTGCCTGGGTGTTGCCAAAGTCTCCCTTTCCCCTGCATCTAGTCTCATGTTGCAGTGAAGAAATCTGTTCTAGCACAATGCTAACTGAACCATCCATTCAGATTTTGGTGAGGCAAGCATGATTGGTCATCTCAACCACTGATTTTTAGTGACTTTGCATTGATCAGCATAAGTTGAAGTTATGGTCATTGTGTGCTATTGGCCTTTCCATGGGCCCACAGGAATAGACATATCTTCCTATTAGTACTGGGGGATCAGGATCTCATTAGATGGTGGGGAGTCCAGCTGATAAGAGGTACCTTTACTAGAACTGCTGAAGTGGATCTGCTCCAGAATCCTTCATCAGCCCTTTCTGAAAGTACAGCCCCACCACCTCTTTGTTCCTATTTAGTTTCCCAAGAAAGGGAAATATCTGAGTAAACACTATCATTTTTTATTGGTTGAAAATGACCTTTATCAAATGTCCATTGATTGTGTAAACACTGAATTAGGTGGTATTCTATCACACAAATATGGCTCCAAGTTGCCAAGTACAAGATCTGGTACCAAACTCCTCCTGAGCTTTGGAGGCGTTGGCCTGAGCTCCTCCCTATTATTTTAGAATTTACTAAACATGTTTCTTAGGCCTGGTCTACACTACGTGTTTAGGTCGACTTTAGCAGCGTTAAGTCGAATTAAGCCTGGACACGTTCACACGACGAAGCCCTTTCTTTCGACTTAAAGGGCCCTTTAAACCGGTTTCTTTACTCCATCTCCGACGAGGGGATTAGCAATAAAATCGGCCTTAGGGGGTCGGAATTGGGGTAGTGTGGACGGAATTCGACGTTATTGGCCTCCGGGAGCTATCCCACAGTGCTTCATTGTGACCGCTCTGGACAGCACTCTCAACTCAGATGCACTGGCCAGGTAGACAGGAAAAGCCCCGCGAACGTTTGAATTTCATTTCCTGTTTGCTCAGCGTGGAGAGCACAGGTGACCACGCAGAGCTCATCAGCACAGGTAACCGTGATGGAGTCCCAGGATTGCAAAAGAGCTCCAGCATGGACAGAACAGGAGGTACGGGATCTGCTTGCAATATGGGGAGACGAATCACTGCTAGCTGAACTCCGAAGCAGTAAACGAAATGGCAAAATATTAGAAAAGGTCTCCAAGGCCATGAAGGACAGAGGCCATAACAGGGACGCACAGCAGTGCCGCGTGAAAATTAAGGAGCTAAGGCAAGCCTACCACAAAGCCAGAGAAGCAAACGGAAGGTCCGGGGCAGAGCCGCAAACATGCCGCTTCTACGCGGAGCTGCATGCCATTCTAGGGGGTGCAGCCACCACTACCCCAACCGTGTGCTATGACTCCCTCACTGGAGAAACACACAGGGAAGCAGGTTCGGGGTACGAGGAAGATGAGGATGGAGATAATGTAGATAGCTCACAGCCGCAAGGAAGCGGAGAAACCGGTTTCCCCAACAGCCAGGATATGTTTATCACCCTGGACCTGGAACCAGTAACCCCAGAACTCACCCAAGGCGTGCTCCCAGACCCTGAGGGCACACAGGGGACCTCTGGTGAGTGTACCTTTGTAAATATTACACATGGTTTAAAAGCAAGCGTGTTTAATGATTAATGATTAATTTGCCCTGGCAATCGCGGCCAGTACAGCTACTGGAAAAGTCTGTTAACGTGTATGGGGATGGAACGGAAGTCCTCCAGGGACATCTCCAGAAAACTCTCCTGGATGTACTCCCAAAGCCTTTGCAAAAGGTTTCTGGGGAGGGCTGCCTTATCCCGTCCGCCATGGTAGGACACTTTACCACGCCAGGCCAGTAGCACGTAGTCTGGAATCATTGCATAACAAAGCATGGCAGCGTATGGTCCCGGTGTTTGCTGGCATGCAGACAACATCCATTCCTTATCGCTCTTTGTTATCCTCAGGAGAGTGATATCATTCACGGTCACCTGGTTGAAATGGGGCAATTTTATTAAGGGGACATTCAGAGGTGCCCGTTCCTGCTCTGCTGAACAGAAATATTCCCCGCTGTTAGCCACGCGGTGGGGGGGAGGGGTGAAGTGATCATCCCAGAGAATTGGGTGTGTGGGGGAGGGGAGTTAGTTGGGTTTGTGCTGCATGTTAACCCTGAAACCGCAGCCCCTCCTTTTACATTGCAAACCCATTTTAAATGGCCAACCCAACGGGTGCTTGGTATGGGAAATGAGAGCACTACTGTTTGAAACCATTCCCACATGTTAAGAAGGTTAAAAAAGCCAAAAGACTGTGTCTTACCATGGCTGCCTGCAAGCTGAAATCTGTGGCCTGGCACTGCGTGAGTGATCTCTCACACCAAACCGGCAGGCCCTCAATATAAGAGGAAAAATGCGACCTTGTAACGAAAGCACATGTGCTGTGTAATGTGAACAGCAAAATTTAACGTGAAAGAGTGTACCCATTGTTCTCTAAAATGTGTCTTTTTTAACCACCTCTCCCTTCTCCTCCACCAGCTGCAAATGTTTCTCCTTCACAGAGGCTAGTGAAGATTAGAAAGAGAAAACGTAGGACGCGGGATGACATGTTCACAGAGCTCCAGATGTCCTCCCACGCTGACAGAGCACAGCAGAATGCATGGAGGCAGTCAATGACTGATTACAGAAAAGCACAATATGAACGAGAGGAGAGGTGGCATGCTGAATCGCGGGATGAACAGAGCAAGTTGCGGGCTGAAGATGATAGGTGGCGTCAGCTTGCAGACAGAAGGGAAGAGTCGATGCTCCGGCTGCTGGAGCATCAAACTGATATGCTCCAGCGAATGGTTGAGCTGCAGGAAAGGCAGCAGGAGCAGAGACCGCCGCTACAGCCCCTGTGTAACCAACAGCCCTCCTCCCCAAGTTCCATAGCCTCCTCACCCAGACGCCCAAGAACACGGTGGGGGGGCCTCCGGCCACCCAGTCACTCCACCCCAGATGATTGCCCTAGCATCAGAAGGCTGGCCTTCAATAAGAGTTAAAGTTTTAAACTGCAGTGTGTCCTTTTCCTTCCCTCCTCCTCCACCCATCCCGGGCTACCTTTGCAATTATCCCCCTAGTTGTGTGATGAATTAATAAAGAATGCATGAATGTGAAGTAACAATGACTTTATTGCCTCTGCAAGCGGTGCTCGAAGGGGGGAGGAGAGGGTGGAGTGGTTGGCTTACAGGGAAGTAGAGTGAACCGGGTGTGGGGGGGGGGGGGCGGAGGGTTCATCAAGGAGAAACAAACAGAAGTTTCACACCGTAGCCTGGCCAGTCACAAAACTCGTTTTCAGAGCTTCTCTGATGCGCACCGCGCCCTGCTGTGCTCCTTTAACCGCCCTTGTGTCTGGCTGCGTGTAATCAGCAGCCAGGCGATTTACCTCAACCTCCCACCCCGCCATAAATGTCTCCCCCTTACTCTCACAGATATTGTGGAGCGCACAGCAAGCAGCAATAACAATGGGGATATTCTTTTCGCTAAGGTCTGAGCGAGTCAGTAAGCTGCACCAGCGCGCTTTTAAACGTCCAAATGCACATTCCACCACCATTCTGCACTTGCTCAGCCTGTAGTTGAACAGGTCCTGACTCCTGTCCAGGCTGCCTGTGTACGGCTTCATGAGCCATGGCATTAAGGGGTAGGCTGGGTCCCCAAGGATCACGATAGGCATTTCAACATCCCCAATGGTTATTTTCTGGTCCGGGAAGAAAGTCCCTTCCTCCAGCTTTCGAAACAGAGCAGAGTGCCTGAAGACGCGAGCATCATGTACCTTTCCCGGCCATCCCACGTTGATGTTGGTGAAACGTCCCTTGTGATCCACCAGGGCTTGCAGCAGCATTGAAAAGTACCCCTTGCGGTTTATGTACTCGGTGGCTTGGTGCTCCGGTGCCAAGATAGGGATATGGGTTCCGTCTATGGCCCCACCACAGTTTGGGAATCCCATTGCAGCAAAGCCATCCACTATGGCCTGCACGTTTCCCAGAGTCACTACCCTTGATATCACCAGGTCTTTCATTGCCCTGGCAACTTGGATCACAGCAGCCCCCACAGTAGATTTGCCCACTCCAAATTGATTCCCGACTGACCGGTAGCTGTCTGGCGTTGCAAGCTTCCACAGGGCTATTGCCACTCGCTTCTCAACTGTGAGGGCTGCTCTCATCCTGGTATTGTGGCGCTTCAGGGCAGGGGAAAGCAAGTCACAAAGTTCCATGAAAGTGCCCTTACGCATGCGAAAGTTTCGCAGCCACTGGGAATCGTCCCACACCTGCAGCACGATGCGGTCCCACCAGTCTGTGCTTGTTTCCCGGGCCCAGAATCGGCGTTCCACGGCATGAACCTGCCCCAGTAACACCATGATTTCCACATTCCTGGGGCCTGTGCCTTGTGAGAGGTCTATGTCCATGTCAATTTCCTCATCACTCTCATCGCCGCGCTGCAATCGCCTCCTCGGCTGGTCCTGGTTTAGCTTTGGCATGTTCTGGCTCTGCATATACTCCAGGACAATGCGCGTGGTGTTCATAGTGCTCATAATTGCCGCGGTGATCTGAGCGGGCTCCATGATCCCAGTGCTAGCTATGGCGTCTGGTCTGAAAAAAGGCGCGAAACTAGTATCTGATGGACCAGGGGAAGGAGGGAGGGAGGGGCGAGTGACGACATGGCGTACAGGTACAGGGAATTAAAATCAACAAAGGTGGCTGTGCATGACGGAGAAACACAAACAACTGTCACACAGAATGGCCCCCCCCAAAGATTGAACTCAAAAGCCTGGGTTTAGCAGGCCGTTGATTTGACGGAGGGAGGGGGAAGCAAATGAATACAGAACAAATCTATTTTTTACATCTTAAGACGACGGTGCAGCATGACTGATAGCCCTCGGCATCTTCTGGGTGCTTGGCAGCAAATACTGGGCGCTTGGCAGTTAGTGTACTAAGACTGATAGCCACTGCAGTATGATGACGATGGATACCAGTCATAATATACTATCTACTGCCAAAAGGCAAGGGGCTGCTGCTGTGTAGCAATGCAGCCCCACGTCTGCCAGCACCCAGATCGCCCTCGGCCTCTTCTGGGTGCTTAGCAGAAAATACTGGGCGCTTGGCAGAAAATAGCATACTACGACTGATAGCCATCATTGTCAAGACAGTTCGATAGGACTGAGCATGTCTGCCCAGGTGCCCATGATTGACAGCCACTGCAGTACGATGACGACGGTTACCAGTCGTAATAAACCATCTACTGCCAAAAGGCAAAAGGCAAGGGCTGGTGCAATGCAGCCCTATGGCTGCCAGCCCCACGGCTGCCAGCACCCAGATCGCCGATGAAGGCTACCAGTCATGCTGCACCGTCTACCGCCAAAAGGCAGTTAGCTGCTGCTGCTGTGTAGCAATGCAGTCCCACGTCTGCCGGCACCCAGATGACATATGGTGACGGTGAGCTGAGCTGAGCGGGCTCCATGCTTGCCCTGGTATGTTGTCTGCACAGGTAACCCAGGTAAAAAGGCGCGAATCTATTGTCTGCCGTTGCTCTGACGGAGGGGGAGGGGCCTGACGACATGTACCCAGAACCCCCCGCGACACTGTTTTGCATCATTCGGGCATTGAGATCTCAACCCAGAATTCCAATGGGTGGCGGAGACTGTGGGAACTGTGGGATAGCTACCCATAGTGCAATGCTCCGGAAGTCGACGCTAGCCTTGGTACTGTGGACGCGGTCCGCCGAATAGAGCACTTAGAGCATTTTATGTGGGGACACACACAATCGGCTGTATACAATCGATTTCTATAAAACCGGCTTCTATTAATTCGACCTAATTTCGTAGTGTAGACATACCCTTAGACACTTCATGGAGACCATTTTTTTTCAAAGAATTAGATTTATGCTATTTCAGTTCTTACACCACAACATTTATGATTATGTAAGCTACAAACATAACTAGCTTTTAAATCTGCAAGCATTAAGCAATCAAGGATTTCATTTTTTTTAATACTATTTGAACAGATTCACTCTCTTATTAGCATATTTGCAATTTTAAAAGCAAGGGTTTAGCCTTTCTTTATCAATTTCCACCAGGACAAAGCATTCATATCACTCTACCCTGTACAACAATGTATTTTGCAACTTACTTACCATAGAGGTATTGATTTTAATCAACATTCAAATCACAGCATCATATTTTTCATACCAAAAGACTCGAATGAGCTATTTTTTCTGCTAGCGTGCCACTGTTTAAAATGAATATTTATGTATTAACTTCAGCAAGTGAGAAAACACTAGATCATAAGCTTGCTGCGTAAAAATAAATATAAAAGCAGCACTCTGACAGTATGTGGAGAAAGCAGGATCAGCAGAATGAGTGTCTTGTGCAGTTGTCAGCCTCTGAGCAATGTCTGAAGGTGTGTGAAGCAGGGATATTATTAGATGATACATGTGATGTACAGCAGCATTATACCACTTATAGCATGGAAGTATCACATTTTTATTGGATGAGTTAGTGTTCATCTAAACCCTGGATATTGTCTATTTCCTTTAGACTGTGAGAGCTGAGAAGTACTGCATGCCCTGCCTCAGAAATTTTGATCAATATTTCATAGGTCTGTGCAATGGTGTGGCGGTCATCTCCCCTTCTCTAGGTCAGAGGCAGACCACCCCACCTTGCTATGCTGTTGGGATCGCCACCTAGTATCAAATAGGTGTTAGCCTCCTAGCCGGTCCAACGGGGCTAAACCCCCAATAGTCAGTGGGCTCTGGCCCTTAGGCAGGGACAGGGCCTCCCAGGAGTCCGTATGCTCTGGCCCTTAGCCTGGGGCAGAGCAGCCAACAGTCTATTGTCCCATGGCGCTTTAAACAGGGCTGAGCAAACACCGTATTCTATGGGTTCTGGACCCTTTAAGCAGGGGCACAGCAAACACAGGAGTCAATCAGCTCTGAGGCCTTTAGGCACAGGCAGAACAAACCCAGGATTCAATGAGGCTCTGAGCTCTTAGTCAGGGACAGAGCAAACCCAGTAGTCAATTAGCTCTTGACCTGGGGAGGGGAGGCTGCCACTAGTATGTAGGGTTGCCCCAGCCATGACTCCTTTTCCACAGCCCTGCCTGCTGCAACAGGTAAAGATAGAATATGTAGCATTACTGTGGCTCCAAATTTTAACCTCATAAGTGAAAGATTGGAATACAATGAGCAAATGGAATGAAGGGGGCTATTGTGGAAACACTCCCACAGTTTTAACTGTCACTAGCACATCAGCTATAATAAATGTCTACTTAGGCTGCTGCCAGGATGCCATTCTTAGAACTAGCATGGAAATGTCATACAGCTATAGGCAGTGCTGATTTTGCAGGTGATGAGCCACTGAGCCACCAAGAGACCTGATCCTTTGGCATTACATTACAGCATGGTAAGAAGAATGGGTGGAAGAATAGCCTATCATCTCTAATATACTTTGTGATACCTGATAGACAAGGCTAGAAACAGATGGAAGTAGATATTAGCTGCTTGAAACATTGCATCAGACTGCACAGACTGATCAAAAGTCATTTATAAAAATGTCTCTATTTGGACTTTCTTAAATATTTTAGTGTGCTACCATTATACTTAATAAGGGAATGCTATCATTAACATAGTAACACCTGACAACTTAGACATTAGCAGCTCTTAACAACTGATTAGGTAGTTAATGTCCAGAGGCAAAATTATGGGCCATTAAAGTTCTGATGGAAGTCATTAATTTTACTGGTGATCATCAGTTTGTAGACTATTATTGTTTCTCTTGCATCTGTTACTATTGGAGTGGTGTGGTGGATACTGATGTAAAGCTAAAAGACCTATAATGAATGGAGTTTTTAATAGCTCACACGTCTTCGTTTATTAATACATTGACTAAAAAGTGACCCCACATAAGGATCCCAGAGTAATTTCTTAGATATAATTTCCCCTCTATTCCTAGCATACTGTCATAAGCAGAGAAGGTGTAGTAGGCATCTGTGTGTGATTGCCTGCTGCTGTCCAATTCTGAATGAACACAGATTAGAAGAATCCATTTTAGTATAAAATGCCTTGAGATATTTCAGTACAATGAGTTACAAACTAATAGTGCAGTGACTGTGTAAGGAAATTCAGAAACTGTTATGTGTTCACATACAATGCTGACAGAACCTTTGTTAGTGATATAGGTTATATACAACAGAGTACCGGGTTATTTCTACTTCCACCTGCAGAGCCCGCAGAAGAGACCTCTTTTTAACATCCCATCTGAATGGTCGTAACTCGAGCAGGGTAGCACCCTTGAGTACCATATTACAATGAAAGTATAAATATGAGCTTGAGTCCTGGTATGCTCCTTGAACTTCTGACACCAATAGTATACTAAGGGCAAATTTGTGAGTCTTTTGCTCAGACTGGTGAGCAGTTATTCACTGGCATTATCCCATTGACTTCAGTGGGGCTGCTCCTGTGAGTAATTGCTCACCAATATGAGTAAGGCGTTCATTATCTGGCTGTAAATTTGAAAGAGTTTGGCTCAAGGCACCCAGGTGAATGTTGCTTAGAACGCAAAGGCAGACACCTGGGTTAATTCAGGTTTAAATCTACATTAACAATACTGCAACACTGCAGCGTATAATAATAGAAAGTCTTCATTAGTACCATCCCTGGCTTAATTAGTATCTTGTCTCTCTTAATGTCCTTGGATGTAAAAATGGTGGCCAAAAGAGAGCTCATTATGAATTGTATTTGAGAAGGTCCTGAGTGTGTTGGAACAAGCCATCCAATGTCCATTTCAAAGGATCACTCAAGTCTGGACTGAGTTCAGCAATAAGTTCTTTCTACTTGCCATCTGACAGAAGTCATGACTTGTTCATGCCACTTATTGACTAATTACCTGTGTTTCCTCCTTCTCCTCAAGTAGCCTGAAGTGGCCCATATGCTCACCTTCTGATCATTATAAAAGCTGGTGCAGACAGTATAAACTGTTCAAGAAAAGAAGTCTTTAGTCATGTTGCAAAGCTTATGAAATTAAAATCTTTAACACTGTTATATCAATTCACTTTAGACAGAAAGCTCCACATTAATTCAAAGTACTTTTTTCAGACTAATTGGATACTTTTCAAAGTCTTAATTACCATTCAGAAATAACTTTTGTATACCAGATAGATATTGAAATGTTAATATCTTCAGAACAATATGCTGACTGTGTGTGGGTGGTATTTTTTAGTCTTACAAATATAAAATACATGTAGGAATAAAATATCTAAAACAACAAACCAGGATGGTATATAATATCAATACTATTATTTTATTTGTTTCTGGTAGAGACCGCCATGGCTAGACACTTGCTAGACTCTGAGAAGGCACTATCCCTGTTCTGAAGAGTTTATAATACATTCTAAAATGATATAAAGATAATCAGAGAACAGCAGTCTCTGGCCTTGTCTACACTACAAAGTTTTGTCAGCAAAAGTTATGCCGCTTTAATTAAAACCATTGTTGCATGTCCACACTAGCTCCTTGTGTCGGCGGAGCGCATCCATACTAACAGTTCTTGCATCGACCCAGAGAGCAGTGCACTGTGGGTAGCTATCCCACTGTGCAACTGGCTGAAGGGTGCTTTGGGAAGGTTTTGCAATGCCTCCTGGGGCAGGTACAGCATCACATGATGCAGGTTTCTCAATGCCATCGTTCCAGGGGCATCCTAGTAGATTGTCAGCCGCTTTTTCAACTGAAGTGTGTGCGGGGAGAGAGAAGAGAGTGGTGTGTCTGGGGCAGGGGAGACAGCAGGCTGACCAACTTATCCTGAGGCAGGGGGAGGAGGACACCCCCCTCTTGTCAGCCCCCAACTCTGCTCAGCACAGCAGTCTTTCCCGAAGCAGCCCGCTCTGCCTGCCTGCCTGCCTGCCTATGGTTCTGCGATTCCCTCTGAGTTCTCCCACAGCCTCCTCAGCTGGTGGGAGCAGCATCCCCAGCAGCTCTGTGAGCTCTCTGTAATCCCCACTCCCCATTCTCTGCAGAAATAGTGTGCCTGCCGCTGTGTTCCCAGTGCAGGGCAGAACAGGTGTATTCCATGTTAATGATTTGCTTTTTGTTCCCCCAAGGGAGCATCACGCTCAGCTATTAGATACTTCCGGGAGCTTTGAAAGGGGAGGGGCGCATGCCTGCAGGGCAGCAGAGATCAAAACAGTGAGCAGAGCGGTCATGGCAGGCATTATGGGATACTGGTGGAAGCCAGTTATGTTGACAAAACAAACAGCATAGTCTACGTTGAAGCTTTGTCGCTTTAACTTTGCTGCAAAAAGCTTTATGCCTTTTTTTGAGGTGGTTTTATTTTGTCAGCAAAACAGCAGAGTTTTGCGGCCAAAAGTAGCTTTGTAGTGTGTAGTGTGTAGCTGCCTTTTGCCAACAAAACTTTGTATTGTAGACAATGCCTCATACATTGAGTGTCGTCCTCTTCTCACACAGTTGGCAACAGAACAATGAAGTCAACAACACAAAACCAAACTATGCAGATGGTGGCTTACAGACTAGTGCCTGACTGATTTCAACTTCTATGAACCCAAAGAGTTTAGTCAATGTTTTACATTGTGTCCTGGGTGCGTCATCTGCAGTAGGGATCAAAACAGAGGCCTCTGTATCTAAACACCTGAGCCTCTACTGCCTGCGTTAAAGAGCCATCTCTGTTAGCCAAGGTTTTAAGCAGGCTCATCAAACTCTATATGTGGCTGGAAGCAGGGTGGAGCACTACACTGAGTGGGTGTGGTTTGCAAATGTAAAGTATTGGGACCTGAATATATGTGACTGTCTCCCTTTAGTGTCTAGTCCACAAAGCGGAGAGAAATCTTAATACCACAAAGTTATCTGAGATGGTCCTTTAGCTCAAGTGATATGGGCCTATATTTTGCAGCAGATAGACCTGAATACTACCCCAGTGCCACATGTGTAGAGTTTAGCTGGTGACCATGTTTATGGAACCATACAGTCGATCCACTTCCCATTATTGGTTTCTGAGATGTGTTAGTATGGACGTGTCATTTGGTGAGCATATTCTAGGGTTGAGTTTCCATCAGCTAAGCACTCCAACTAAACAAAATTCCAGTCGTGCCCTATTTCCTGCTTCTGAAAATATTCTGTCATGCTAGTGTGCTTTGAGTGAGTTATGAAAGCCACAGAAAGCAGCCAGTACCTGACAATTGCACATAGCTCAGTTTCCTTAAGATTAATGCAAAATGTTCACATACACTGTGAAACTTTTAATATTTTTTTGCCAGTTCTACTTGCACAACATATTAGAATTTCTGACGTATCCTCAGAAATTTTCACACTATTCTGAAGTAGAAAAAAAATAATCAAAAATTTTATTTCTGGAGTTTCAGTTTTGTACAGTCTTCTTCCTCCAGCATGTAAAGAAATTTTGGTTTCTGATTATTATACAGTGAGTCTAATTACACTAGTTATGCTTTTGGATACCTGTCATTATCACTAATTCATTTAACTGGCAGATTACTACATGACTGAATTACTTATTACCTCTTCATTTCACACTGGCTAAATGTTTGTTTATAATATGGGTATGTTAATCACATAGGCTTTATCCTATAATTATACTATCAAGTAGTAAACTTTCTGGTTATATGAATTAATATTAATCACAGGTATCTAAAAGTATGACCACAATCTAATTACACTGCAACTGGAGCATAACTACAATGTAATTACACTTGCGCAACCTGGTGAGCCAGCTGCCCTGAGAGTCAGGCATCATAAGGAGTCTGCTGACCCAGAAGCCTGGAACTGTTGGGGTCCCCAGCCCTGGGGCCAGTCCACATAGTAGGACTGTCCCTTAGATGTGGACCCTGGCTGCCCAACTGAAATTGACACGATTCTTGTCTGTTTCATGACTGCAAACCAGGTGTTGAGTGGGTCCTGGGAAGCAGATTTCATTCAGAAATACAGTGTGTCAGTGCTTATGAAACAAAATTTCTTAGGAATTTCCAGTTTGTAGGAAATTTTGAAATGTCAAACTTTCCCACACTGTTCACACCGGCGCTTCCATCAGAGAAACTTATGTTGGTCAGGGGGCGTTTTTTCACACCTTTGATAAAAACTTTATCTATAAAAGTGCTGGTGTAGACAAAGTCTACTTCACACTGATTAGTAGTTTACTTGGCAGGTAGTCTTATTGATTTAATTTGGACTACTCAGAGTGAAATACTACTCAATGTGAGTAAGGATGGAAGAGTCAGGTCCAAAATTAAAGAATCCCCATACAAAACAGAATATTTGTTGTTTAATTTGGACCTGATTCTTCCAGTCTTACTCACATCTTTGGGCTCACAAGGGCTATATTCTGATATTATTCACATGGGGTAATACCTTACTCAGCAAACTTAATCAATGGGCCACTCAGGAGGTAAGATGCTACTCGATATGAGTAAAAGTATTCAAATCTGTTCCAAAATATTTTTAGGCTTCTGCTGATATTTTATTTTCAAGAAATTTAATAAAATGTTGTTGTTTGAATAAAAATTTACAGATTCACTAAACAGATCTTGGAATGTGGGAAAGAAAAGATTACAAAATCTTAGTGGGTTATCTAAATATATATTTACATAGGCCTCCTCAAGTAAAAATTTTGTCTGCCATTAACAAAAATCAAAGCAATAAAAGGAAAGCAAATGACATGAAGGATTGGTGTTGCTTCTAATTGTTAAAAAGAAATGTCTTCTCCCTGGGAACATCGCCTGCTGCCTGGATGCTTTTTTGCAATGTATACAGTTGTCTTACCATGGATTGTATCAGTGGGTATACTGTATCACATGACATATCATCATCCCATCTTCTGCTGTCTTGTGTACATTTGTGCAAGAACAGACCATAACTACATCATCTGGTTCCTTCAGGGACCATTCTGATCAAAGCTGTCTGGTAAGCAGAAGGCTGAGGATCTGATAGGGACTGTAGTCTTGTGATTCTGGGGGCTGGGGGGAGGAAGGAGGAGGGAATGCCACATGATGCTGCAACAGCTGTAGCCCATCACAGGAGATTCTGCTGCAATGTGGTAAACAGTGAAGATGATGAGAAAAATAAAATACATAAGCAAAGCTTTTTATATACCCTCTATGCAATATACTCATAGTTCTCCTGTAAGTTACTATATGCTGTTAGTCTTTCTGAAAAATGAAATGACAGATTTCTGTTTTATGCCATTCTTAAGATTTCCTAGGAGAGTTGATGTATGCTTTCTACCAAGTTCACATCAGTGATTTTTGCTAATTGTTCCTGATGTTCCTCCATATTGTAAGCATTTTAACAGGAAAGCAATGGCAGATTGCCTTCCCCAGAGAAGAACAAAAGAGTCTGTTGATGTGATCTAGAGAGAGAAAGGAAAAATACCACATAAAATAAATACTAGTGTACAATGTTGTGTTTCCATTTTCAGTGCATACCAAGCTAGTGTCTAAATGTCATCAAAGAACTTTCTAACTGTAAACACTGTGGTTTAAAAGTTTTTTCTTTTGATTTATCTGTGTTTTGACATGTCTGGATATGCATTGCAAGAAATTATTCCAGTGAAATCTCCCTCTGCTGTGATATCTATAAATCATCCCTAGCTGGCAGTGGCTCAGAAAATAAGAAACTATGGTTTCTGCTCTTCTGCTAAACTCTATTTATTGTTTACCTCAGCCTCCCACCCCAACTCCACCCAATAGGTCTGTTTTATCCACCTGTTGCAACCTGTCATGTATATTGTGATTTCTCTGTCTTCTTGGTTCGTTCTTCTGTACAATTCCTAGCACGATGGGGCCCTGACCCTCGAATGAAGCTTCTAGGTGCTGCCATTATATAAATAATAATGACTACTATTAACACTTATTCCCCCCCAACCTCAGGAACAAAGATTATAAATGAGGACAGAATTGTTCCCAGGCTTGGAGGTACCAGAGGTTTATCAAGTAGTTTCTGGTAGTCTCTACAGAAAACACACATTTATTATCAATTTTGATATTGACTAAAGTGTCATTTACCTGATACACCAAAATAGCCACATCACAGAAGAACACTGTAATAATTAGCACTATGATGATGATCTTGTTGGCAGTCTCAGCAAAAGCTCAAGTGCTGAATTTACCATTGAACTTTAACTACTCTCTCACATCTGGGCCTTGTCTGCACTATAGACTATTGGCATTACAACACACAGCATGCCTGTAATACTCCATGCATACACACAAAATTGCAGTTACTAGCGCTTAGGAGTTCTTAACATCATTGGGATTGCATTTACCCTGAACAGGAATAACTACTGTTCCCTATCTCCATATTAATATGTATTGATGTAGTGCTAGTGTAGATAGCAGGCTCCTGGAGTAGTACTGCAGCAGATTAATTGGTCCTTATACCATTGTTTCACAATGCACTAGTTACTAAGTGGGCTACCTGGTCTTTATTTATTTATTTTTGCAGTGCAGGATCATTTTCTGGCAGTTCCTCGCCTGTACAATTTAGGCTGTGCACACACCTTAGATCTCACTGTGTTCACCTTTTCACCAGCATCCACTTCTGTGTGATTGCTCTTCCAGTGTTAACCCACCAAGCAGCTTGGGGATCATCTCTCTGAAAGAAGATTGCTTTGGGATGGCCCAAGGAACATATATAGGACATTGAGGAGATATAGTTTTAGCTGTACTGCATTATCAGAAGTATGATTTATGAGCAGGTGTCTATACAGATGCTCAAGCTGGGTACCATGAGCAGTGCAGATACAGGGTCTCAAGGGGCAATACAATATCTTTAGTCACTCAGAATCCTATTGCAGACTCTGCATATGTTGATGCTTCAAGGAGCTGAGTCAGGAACTGTGGGATAGGTGTCCAGAGGGCAGTGCAATTACCACAGCTACTAGAGTGCTGTGTGTGTGGCTGCAGGGCAGGACTGAAACAGGATGGTCTGTGTGACTGCACTGCACCATTACTTTTTCCACTAGGGCAATCCACTGATTTGATTAGCAATGGGGCATTTCTCTAGTTTTGTACCTATCCTTCAAAGTCAGGCTGGACAGGTTTGTCAATTCGGTACCTTTCGTGAACGCTAAAAATAATTCAAGTTATAACCCAGGCAGGGCGCAGAATTTTGCTGATGTATTGAGAGTCACTTGCAGAACATTGCAGCATTCACATGTATTTTTCATGTCTCCAGGTATTGTAAGAGATATGTCTCACTGCAGTAGGGTGAGTTCTATTTTCCTCAGAATTGCCATGAGACTCTTTACTTTGACCATGGTTTTCTAGCTTGCCCCAGAACAATTTTTCATTGTTATAATGTCAGATTTCATTTTTATGCCGGTGATACAGTTATGACTGTCTTTGAAATCCAACTTCTCTGGGTCTTTTCTTGTCTGGCAGGCATTAAATCATTAATGTTTCGAAATCACATGTCGCTAAATGTTGCCAAGATGGAGCTCCTGGTGATTGTCTCCTTAAATTTACTGAGAAATGCCAGTCATATTCTTCTGGCCTTTGGTGACCTTCAGTTCTATTTCAAACAGGTATCTTGACTGAGAATTTTTTCTTGTAGTTTTATATGTATGAAAAACTGCCATTTTGTCACTGAAACCTTCCTAGATTGTGGATATTTCTCTCCATTACTGATGTTGAGAGCTTTTCACTCATGATTTATGTCTTTCAGATTAAATTACTGGAATTCTTTATTTGCTGCCTTTTTTGTAGCTGAGTATCCTTACTGCTAAAATAGCCCCAACTATGCTGCTTGTGTTTTTGATGCACACAATACACCAATGCATCAGAACTTGTTAATTAGCACTGGTTACCTGACTCAGTGAAGACTGGTTTTTCTAGAGCTTTTTGTCACCTACCAGGGCCTCTTTAAAACTGTCCTCCAAGTTGCATTTTCAGTCTTTCGCTACTTGCTGGTGATATGAACAGCTTCCATACAATTAAAATCTTTAGTGGAGCATTGGTTGACTCATTCCATCATGATGCTCACAAATTATATTAAAGACCATTCCTTGCATTTATGACAGATAATTTAGTCAGCCCATTTATGGTGCTCTGCAGGAGGCAGGGAAGAAATGGCTGGATTGCGTTCTAAAGGACAGGGAGCACCCACTATCAATATAATCTTAACCATTACAGCACTGAGAATCAGTCTATTCATTAGACATCCTCCTCCTGTGAACTGCGCTGAGGAGACTTTTTGACTCAAATGAAATGTATCAGTTCTCAATCCTGCTTTTTCCACTATTCTCAATCCTCTTTTTTTTCTGTATCCTCAAGAGGTTCATCTCCTTTCCACCTCACCAGCCATCATATGTCCTGCAGACTTTCCATCGTCACAACCAATTTTTCCTCTCTCCCTACCCATCTCTCTCCCATGTTAACCCCTCTTCTTGCTCAGACCTACCTGGTTTCCTCTTTAGTTTGCAGAAACATTATGCTTCTGGCTGACCACTTTCCCCTGCCTGTTCCCAAGTGAGCCAAGAACAAGCAACAGGGAGGTAGGTTGAGGGTGAATGATGCCAAGGATCAGAGAAGATTGTTAATAAATGGAGGTGGGTTATCTCAGGATTCATTTCATGCAGAAGTCTTGGTCTGCCCAGCTTCCAGCTGTCAGAAACCATCCGCCCCTCAAGCTGCGGCCTAGGTTTTAATGAACTGCCATGACTGAAGAGCTCTAAAGGTGACATCTGCTCAACACTTCTCCTATCTTGGCCACAGAATGGTCACTGCAGAGCTGTGTAAGGCACTGGCTCCAAAGGATAAACATGAAGGATAAAATCCTGGCCATATTGAAGTCAAAGGCAAAACCCCTTTTGATTTTAGTGGGGCCAGATTTCACCCCAGACCTCTACAGTGCTCTGCTGACTCACGGCATGAGAGACTGGATTTGAGAACTGAATCTTGCCTTGTGTGCCTTTCAAAGCACTAACCATGGGGCACTGATGTTCTTCTAATTTATAAGATGTTGTACCAGTGCATGAGTCTGACATGATGTTCTAACACTGGTAGATAGGATATTTAGGCAGCTGGAACTGTTTTGTTTTGCAATTTGTAAAAGCAGCATCAGAGCCAGCCTGACTGTTACTAAAGCACTTACATAGCTGTTGTAAATAGCTTACTGTTTAGATGCTGAAGAATCAGTATGTAGCCTGGGATTCTTTTATGCTCCTATGTTTATGTTTTAAGGCTCAGACAAACCTTTGTGATTTCCCCAGAGAAATCCTGTATGCTCATATTGTTCACTCTCATGACCACAACAGTACACCTTGTGTCCTTAGAGCAATTTGCTATGAACGTAAGCACTGGCTTTGCTGCTGTTGCTTAGATAATTCTGTTGCTTTCTCATGAAAGGAAAATTGGGAAGTAGGGCAGGGCTCAGAAAAACTCATCTTGCAGTGTAATTTATATCCATAGAGATAGTATACTATTAACCTAAGATGTCTAATTCTAATTCTTCTCCTGGCAAAGAGCTCTGTGTAAGATCGAAAGCTTCTCTCTCTCACTAACAGAAGTTGGTCCAATAAAAGCTATTACCTCATCTACCTTGTCTCTCTAATCATCATCTGGCCTTTTTTCTTGCTAGGTCATTAGTAGCTTTTTTTTAGGAATGTAAACGTGTCAAACCCATGTATCTGATTATGAGTTTTGAGTGGAGAAATTTGGGTGGATCTTTGTGAAACTGGATTTTTGACTGCTTCCATATTTTTATAAAAAAATTTATTCGAGCATATAATAGTATTTATGACTACTTAGCCTATAAGTATTAGGTTTTCTGAAGACCTACTTAGCAACTAGAAATAACAAAATACTATAGAAACCAACTGGGGTGTGTGTGTGTATTATGGTGTGTGTGTTGTGTTATATTTGGTATGTGTGTATATTGTAGTGAACGGGAACTGGATAGTGTCTCTTTAAATGGATGTGAACTCTCTAGTGGCACTCTTTGGTTCTACGTTTACAAATCTGCCAGAGCAGTAATTTGAACAGGTAGCTAGGTCTTACACGTTGTATATAGTTTTTTTAAAAAAACATAGTTATATGGACCTCATTGTGCCCAGGTGGTTCCTTTGTATTATTTCCATTGCGTAAAGAGCAAAAGACACAACATATTATTTCCGCACAGCCACACAAGGTACTTTGTTAAAAGAAAGTGGAGAGGGTATTAGCTGTAGTGGGTGTGAACGCCCAACCACATATTTTTAAACCTATTTGTGGCACACTCCACTCCTTGTAGCCTCAAAAACATTTGAAAGCCTAGAAATGGACAGTTAAGGTATCTGGTCAGTCCCCCACCATTAGGTAGTAATCACAGCTTGCTGTCACAATAAGCAATTTCTATTGTTTCATCCATAATCAAGAATGTACACACACATACAGATCATACATATCAAACCGAGTATTTGATTAACAAATTAACAATTTGGAAACTACATTATGAGGTCAATAAAAATGGTAACTGCCTTGGAATCACCATTGATTGCCATTTAGGATAGTTTCTTAGTTATGACACTTATCATGAACTGCCCATCTACACTGACTCCATAACGAAGAGATGACAGTGTGGTCTGGGTATAAACAATAGGTGGTGAACAATAGTGATGGAATTAACCCTTCAGCAAGATCTTTGTATTTGATCACTATTTCTTACAGTTCCATCTTTTTTCTGGAAAGATTTCCCTTCTTCCCCCTCTAAGAAATGCTGCCAGATGAGAATGCAGAAATGAAACGTGATGAGAATTTGATTTTCAAATGCAGATCACAGATTGTGCCTGGTTCTGCAAGACTCTGTTCTGGAAAATGATTGCCGCTTCTCTTTAGGGGAACAACTGCAGGGCTCGTGTAAGAGTATGGACAAGCTGTTCAGTAACAACCATCCTCAACCTTTGCCTCAAACTCAAACAAAGCCTGACCTGAACAGTTCTGGTGATCTGTGAATGAGTTTCCTTACATGGTTTAAAAAACTTTAGGTGAAGTCCTGGCTCCATTGACATCAATAGCAAAATTCCCACTGCTTTCCATGGAACTAGGATTTCACACATTATTTTTTGTTTTTGTATTCCTCTGCACTTTTTAGTTCAAGTCAGAACCCAAAGCACAGGCATTAGGTTATCCCAATAGTCTTCTAAATGACATTTCCAGCTTAGCTGGAAGCAGGAATAAGTGGAAATCTCATGAGACAGTACATGGAGTGATTTCAAACCCAGCTTTTTAAAAAAACAAGACGTTTCAGATCAGCATTTAGCTGAACTGAAGTTTTGATTTCCCTCCCCCCATATTTTGGATGTAGCAGCCTAACTTTAGACATCCAGGTTGGAAATTTTGGCTGCAGACTTCAGGGTTAGTCTGTGTTTTGAGGATGTGCAGACTCTCTCACCTGTGTTTTTCTCGCTGTTACTAGAGAATCTCTCGTACTAACTGATAGTCTTCAAAATAGTATATTTGTGAAAAATCATCTCTAACTAGAAGCAGCTATTAGCATTTTTGCAAGTGGTCAAAATTACTTTATGTACTATAACAGTATAATATCATCCTACATAAAGCAACTTGGAAGTGTTCATTCATGCTACTTTATGGTGTATAAGGGTGATATGGAAGGTTCCCTCCCTCAAAAAAGATTTGACAAGGCTTTCTGGTTTTGTTTTGTTTTTCACTTTAGAAATATTGGGAATATCAAGCACTTTTTTTGGCTGGAGGGCTCCTTGGACAATACCAAAGAACTACACCTGTAGAAAGAGTATATAAATGCTACCGGATCAGAACATTTCAGATCTGGTAGAATTTTACACCCACTGGGCACTCACTGACTCAAATCCTCAACTCCATTGAATGCAATGGAGCTATGTCAATTTACACCAGGGAGAATCTGGCCAATTATACACAGGTATAAATTAGAACACAAGGTGGTGGAGAATGGGGTATAATACTTTTACATCCTTCCAATTCCTATTAGTGTGATGAGTCAAAGGGTTATTCCTGAACCTATGTCTCACACATCCGCACTTTGCCATACTTGCTAGACGTTCTATGCTGCTAACTTCTAATTTTTCACATCTTTTTTGTTTCTTCCTGAAGTGTAGTCCTTGTGTTGGCTGTTCACGGTTTTATAAATAATGTGACAAAGAGCTGTGATAAGTAAACTCACTGTTGCATTTCTAGCTTAAAGGTAA
This sequence comes from Emys orbicularis, assembly GCF_028017835.1. Classification (NCBI taxonomy): domain Eukaryota; kingdom Metazoa; phylum Chordata; order Testudines; family Emydidae; genus Emys; species Emys orbicularis. The sequence continues at coordinate 87,436,154 of NC_088687.1, read as the reverse complement.
AGAAAGAAAGAAAAAGGAAGAACCATACATTAATAAAGCACAGTAGGAAGAGGGAAGGGGGAAAAAAGCCAACACCAAAAGCCAAGAAACAGCTGAAAGAGAATGGGAAACACTTGAAGTACTAAAGATTAGACAACTAACATTGTATTGTTTGTGAGAATATTTCATTTGGTATGTATGGGTAAAGCTTAAAGAACCCATCATCGGTTTCACCATGTTGGAGGGTTTAGACATGTCAGATAGAAGGGAAAACAGAAAGGGAAAGAGTGAGTGGTTTTAGAAATACTAGGTGCTAAAGTACACTAGTATGCGCCTAGTGCTAAGATAAATATATTTTGCATTAAGTTAAGATGTTCACTAATTACTTCCTTCCTGTTGCTTTTTTTTGAGTACTGGTTAAATCATTAGTTAGAGTCCCACCCTCCTTATGCATATTATCAAATGCTACTGAAGCACTACTACCGCTTCAATGGGTCACTAACAAAGGATTAACCGCCTAAATAAGCACTTGATCAAGTGGCCAGCTGAGACTGTTTAGTTACCTTTCTAGGAATAGGTTCTAGCTCTGTTTATGCTAGGGCATTTAGATGGAGGGCATGGTTTTAATTTTACTTTCTACCAAGTGATCAAGAGATTACTTATGGGAAACATTTCACACTGAACAAATAAATATTCGAGAGCTTGGCTGCACATTTTCTAACCCTTGACCAAGCTGTTTTCACTTTCAAAGGTCATCTTTAAGTAGTTCTTTTTCTATTTAATCCTCAGAATATGTGAGAAACTGAAATGATGGAAAGTTGATTAAGAATTAAAGAAGATCTGCTGAAGGGAAAAATATTAGTCCTGTTCTTTTATTTGCTTCCTAATGCATAAAGAAACCCTACAGGGTTTTCTTTGTGTGTGTGTTCTTATTTTGTTTCAGAGTAACAGCTGTGTTAGTCTGTATCCGCAAAAAGAACAGGAGTACTTGTGGTACCTTAGAGACTAACAAATTTCTTTGAGCATAAGCTTTTGTGGGCTAGAGCCCACTTCATCGGATGCATGTAGTGGAAAATACAGTAGGAAGATATATATATATACACAGAGAACATGAAAAAATGGGTGTTACCATACACACTATAAGGAGAGTGATCAGTTAAGGTGAGCTTTTATCAGCAGGAGAGAAAAAGAACTGTTTGTAGTGGTAATGAAAATGGCCCATTTCCAGCAATTGACCAGTGGCGTAGCCAGGGTTGCAGCCGAGGAGGAGCGGCGGAGAAAAAAGGCGCTGGTCCTTCGGTGGCATTTCAGCAGCCCTGCGCATGCGCCGAAATGCCGCCGAAAGACGGAGCAGCGCATGCGCAGGGCCACCCCGCTTCCCCATCTGGAGCGCTGTCCGGGGCACCGAGACCTCCGGCCATGCTCTCAGGGCCGGAGTCCTGGCCGGAGTGCCGGGAGCCCGCGGCCCCACTGCGCCGGCCGAAGCACCGGGAGCCCGTGGCCCCGTTCCGCCGGCCGCCCAGAGCGGCGGGAGCCAGCCCAAGGCCCCGTTCCGCCGGCTGCCTGGAGCGGCGGGAGCCAGCCCGTGGCCCCGTTCCGCCGGCCACCCGGAGCGCCGGGAGGCGGGAGTCAGCCCGTGGCCCCGTTCCGCCGGCCACCCGGAGCTCCGGGAGCCAGCCCGCAGCCCCGTTCCGCCGGCCGCCCGGAGTGCCGGGAGGCGGGAGCCAGCAGGCCAGCCCGCGGCCCCGTTCTGCCGGCCGCCGGGAGGCGGGAGCCAGGAGGCCAGCCCGTGGCCCCGTTCCACCTGCTGCCCAGAGCGGCGGGAGCCAGCCCGCGGCCCTGTTCCACCGGAGCGCCGGGAGCCAGTCCGCGGCCCCGTTCTGCAGGCGCCACTTTTGGGGAATGTGGTCGGGGAAGCGGCCGCTTCCCCTGAACCCCGCTAGCTACACTACTGCAATTGACAAGGAGATATGAGGAACTGTAGGGGAGGTGGGGATTGGGGGAATAAGCATGGGGAAATAGTTTTACTTTGTGTAATGGCCATCCACTCCCAGTCTTTATTCAAGCCTAATTTAATGGTGTCCAATTTGCAAATTAATTCCAATTCAGCAGTCTTTCGGAGTCTGTTTTTGAAATTTTTTTGTTGTAATATTGCGACTTTTAGGTCTGTAATCGAGTGGCCAGGGAGACTGAAGTGTTCTCCAACTAGTTTTTGAATGTTATAATTCTTGACGGCTGATTTGTGTCCATTTATTCTTATGAGACTGGGAGTGGATGGGCCATTACTCAAAGTAAAACTATTTCCCCATGCTTATTCCCTCCCCCCAGTTCCTCATATCTCCTTGTCAATTGCTGGAAATGGGCCATTTTCATTGCCACTACAAACAGTTCTTTTTCTCTCCTGCTGATAAAAGCTCACCTTAACTGATCACTCTCCTTATAGTGTGTATGGTAACACCAATTGTTTCATGTTTCATACATCTTCCTACTGTATTTTCCACTACATGCATCCGATGAAGTGGGCTGTAGCCCACGAAAGCTTATGCTCAAATAAATTTGTTAATCTCTAAGGTGCCACAAGTACTCCTCTTCTTATTTTGTTTATTTTCCTGCATTTTTTTAGATTAGAAATTCAAGGTTAGAATGCCCTGTTTTTCCTGGTAGACTTTATGAATGATGGGAGAACTGGTAGTCTTATGACATCATTTTAGCCAAGAAACTTAAATGAATGCAATGGGAAATTATATTTATTCAGACTATTTAAAAATAGGGGGATTTACTGTTTGCTTCTGTTAATCTCTATTTAACTCAGTTAAGGGCTGAGAAAGCTCCCAGTCCACTCCTCTGAGTCTTCCAAAGAGACTTCTAGCAAAAGGAAGATATGACTGGATATTACTAAAAAACCAGCAGAGAAAAAAAATGTTAATCACTTCCACTGAAAAAAAAGTACCTCAGCCTCTCTTTTTTACACAGTATAATGAATTAAAATGGGCATCACCCCAATTTTTATTTCTTGGTAAATCACTTTTTAAATTTAAGAATCAGAAAATAATAGCAATAAAAAGAGAGTAAGAATAATGATACAGGAGGTATTAAAAAGTGAAAAAGATATGGGATGATGTATAGTGGGATGGTTGATGGGATTCATTCAGTTCATGTAGCTATAAAATACCAATTACCCTTGCATATAAAAGCCATCATTGATGTAGTGCTGTGAAGCCCTCTGAGGTAGGAGATAGGTGGAAACCACTAACTCATTTCACATAGGCCAGTGAAAGGCTGTATCCTTCCTATGATGTTCACAAAGAACTTCTTTTAATGCCAATGAAGCTTTAATCTGCAGAATGAGGCTAAAACGTGACCCATAGTCACCATCTGACTAAACTGGATTTTAATTGGTAATTTAAGGCCTTGTTCACACAGTGAATGTTACTGTGCCACTAACTGGTTATGCGTGGTTAGCTAACACACAATTCATGTCCATACAGCACACAATTAACAACTGGTTAAACCCAGTGCTGTGCCATTGCATATTGCTGCCATGAATAATTCTCAGAGGAGTAAAACTTTTTTTTTCTCCAGAATTTCAGAGTTAATATTTGTTTCTCCATGTTCTTTGGAAATCTTTTCACTGTGAACCATATTACAATAGGTGAAAATTGTGCATTTTGCACAGTTCCCATGGCTGATGGCCTTCTGGCACAATATCTTTTCTGTAATTCTCTTGATAGACTTTTACCATAGTGATTTTCTAAGATTAGGTGTTCTGGGTGTTTTGCAGAATCATTCCCGCACCTAGGAAGCCTCAGAAAAGCTGCCTTCACATGCTCCATTTGCACTCAACATGATCTTTTCTGTTTTAAGGTAAATCAGTGAACAAGAGCTATATTTTTTAAGATATGTGTTCCTTTCTCTAGTGCTATTTGAAATCTCCTCTAGGATGATTTGGGGCTGAAACTTCTTTTACTTTCTTAAACCCTTTAATCTGGTTCAGTGCAACTCCAAAAACTTCAGTTGAGTTACTGCTGACGAGAGCTAGTCAAATTGCTTGTTGCAAATAATATTCATTGTAAATTCAACCATTCTTTCTGTTTGTGAATCATTGACAAAACTGGCATTTTTCTGTTAATGAAATTTTTATTTGTAGTCACTTGCCAAGTAGACAGAAATTTGTTCACAAGCTATCCGATCTGATCACCAGAAGGTATGTTATCATTATTATTATTTATTAATTTGTTAATTATTTTCATTCCAGTAATGCCTTGGAGCTCTGCTCAGGAGAGTTGACCCACTATGCTAGGCACTGTGCAAACACAGAATGCAGATATTCCCTTCCTTGAAGAATTTACAATCTAAATGACTAGACAGACAACAAATAATTAATTGGTCTCTGACCTCTGTCTGGACACTCCTTTTCATGAAAGTGGCCAGAAGAAATGAATGGAACAGCAAACAGAAAGATATTTAACACTCCTTTGATATATCAGCACTGAAGCTGGCAGTGCCTGTTTGTTGAAGGAGGTGTAGGCTGTTAAAAAAAATCTAACTGTAATATTTTAGTAACTTATTACTGAAACCATTAATTATCTAAGTGAGATGATGGACATTATGGGATGGTAACATTCTTGACAGACCATATTGCTTAATTATTACCTTCTAATATTTCCTCATAGTCACGTTCATAATGATCAAGTGCTAGTACAAGTGAATATGAAATGAATTAATAAGGAGTGAACATTTGAAAAATAATGTTACTCAGTAAAATATAAGATTAAATGTCAGCTCTTCATTACTGGCTCTCTAGTCAAAAAACAGCCTGTGGTTATCTGAGGTAAAAACAGCTGCTTTACCACTTGAACTGCAGTAAAGAGAATTTCCATGATGATCTATTAGTAATAGTAGCACTTATATCCTCTTTCCTAGCCTTCAGCTACTAGAGGGTGAGATAATTACTATCCACATGGTCAAACCAGTTTTATGCTGAATCAGGCCAATTGACTGCACTATTTTCTTTACTATAATATAAACAAAAGGGCTAGTTCCTCAACTGGTGTAAATTGGTGTAGCTACATTGATTTTAGTGAGGTACACCAATCTACGTCAGTTGAGGATCTGATCAAAGAGCCTGCTTCTCCACGATCTTACACTTTGGGCATTCATTTACATCGGTATAAAATGGCTGTAAAACACTACCAGATCAGTACAGTAGCATTTTACACCTACTTTGCACTCCCTACCGACTTAAGTTAAATCGGTATACACCTCATTCAAACCAAATAAGAAAGTCCAGTGAATGGGGATGCCTGCACCAATTTAACTAAGGGCACGTCTACACTTAAAATATGCTCCTACGCCACTGGGAGAGCTTCTCCCATCAGCGTAGTTAATCCATCTCTGTGAGAACCAATAGCTATGTCGACAGGAGAAGCTTTCCCACCGAAATAGCACTGTCTACACCAGGGGTTAGGTCAGTATAACTATGTCTCTCAGGGGTGTGGATTTTTCACACCCCTGAGTGATGTAGTTATAGCGATATGAGTCTGTAATGTAGACTAAATTGTTTCTAAACCAATTTAGTTAAATTAGTAAAATTTTCTTGTGTTGATGAGGCCTGAGAGCTCCAAATAAAGTAGGTATTTTGATACTTGACCAGCATAGCTATAGATCAGAGGCCTGATTCTGATCTCACATCAACAAAGTCAATGAGTAAAAGCATTGTAAATTAGATCAGAATCAGGCCACAGTGTTTGCTACCAAAGCTTAGCAAGTAAGAACCATGTCAAATTACCCCCTGAAAGGAAGCACTATTCTTGAAAGCATTTGGTCTCAAATCACCTTTTGAAATAGAAGAACCTGGAGCCATTATTGTTAGTAAAGTTAATACATACCTATGGAGAGGTTAAAACATTTAAACAATGTTTTTCTAGAAAGAAAACACAAACTACTATTCTAAAATAATACAAAGGATATCACCAGAATCCATTCTTCTCCAGGTGGTAAAAGGAAGAAGACTAGAGTCTAGTGACTCAGGATTGACAATTAACCAAATCAGTTGCACAGTAAGATGTGTTACATCTCTTCTGATACTCAGAACCATATTCAGCCAAAATGCAGCCTTGTGTATAAGGGAGCAACACTCAGGGAAATCTCTTGGCCAAACTTAACAGTGATACAAACAGTTGTAAATTACACATCAGGTGTAAGTGGTAAAGTAATGTAAATGGCACCAATTTAGCATCTGAGATCTGATCCAGCAAAGTGCTGAACACTCTCAATTCTCACTGACTACAGTAGGAATTGCAGGCTCTCAGCACCTTGCAGGATTGGACCCTCAATGTGCAAAATGGGTGACTTGTGCTCCAAGGGAGTGGAAGGAGGGAGTAGTAGGGAAAGCAATTTTCAAGAGGATGAAAGATTAAACCGCCCCCTCCCACTACTTTGTTATACTTGCACCATGCTAACATCCCCATGATCAAATTCAGACCTAGCATAAATGGAAAAAACTCCCATTTACTTCAATGGCACTCACTTTAGAGTAGTGCGAGGAGGATAATGTGGTCCCCAAAGAACACTACATTGGTGAAAGTTACACTCACTTTGCAATGCCAAGCTGTCTGTGCAAGTTAAACTGCTTTGAAACTTACACCCATGTCTTTGAAACTTACACCAATTTATACCCAAACATACATGTGTCAGATGTGAGCATGGAAACTTCAAGGAGTATTATGTTGAGATTTGCCAAATGTTATGGATGCGTGGGATATTCCTAGACTACTGTATCAATAAGCAGTGCATGTATCTTTGTGTTCTTGATTTGCTAGGTGGGTTTCCTGTGGAATCGGGCATCATTGAGAGGGGGGTAATTAGTGCAAATTACTGATTCTGGTTATGGAGCTACACAGCCATTTGAAACTTTGCCCCCTGGGGAAAGGGCATTTACTGGTTTTACCTTGGTCAGGAGGCCTGGGAGTCAAAGGCCCCAAATTGTATAGAGTCAGCCTGATCTGGCTCAGGAAGAGACTCGCTTTAGAAGAAAGTATTGACAAACTTGTATACAGACCTATTAGGATCCCATGCAGATGATAGTAATATCCAGTAAGCTTAGTATGTGTGTAGACTGTTTATTGTTTTCTTGTAACACTTTTGTCCTAAATAAATGTACTGTACTGTGCTTTGTGAAAGCTGGCTTGTCAATGGTTAACTCTGTCATTGTCCCAAAGAGAAAGCAGAACTGCAGGTGCTGAGCCAAGGTCAGACCTGCTGGGATAAGCACAGTAAAATGCAAAGGCACTACAGCCCTAAAACTCTCTTCTGTATGGAGAGAAACATGGGTTCCCATACCAACACCACAAAGTGGGGAAGAGGTGCAGTTAAAGCCAGTGACAATATATATCATTCTGAGTTTGGCTCTCAAACTTAACTCACCCTCTGTGCCAAAATATAGCTAGAGCTCTCCAAACAGTGGCTGAAATTATAATATGTAATATAGGGACTGCAATTTGCAGGCACAACAAAGGCCTATATAAATGGATTGCTGGGTCAGACTTTATGGATTCATGTCAGACACAATAACACAGACAGACACATGTTTGAACATAGTTTTTTGGGTTTTATAAATCATTATATTTGACATATAGCCCTGTGCTATCCATCATGTTTACAAGGTCTGGTCATCATTTTCTCATAGAAGATGGTAGATAATTGACATGTAACGTGTAGTTCGCTGATGGTTCATTTAGCATGGAAATGACATTGTATCTTGCGTTATTCAAGTAGATTTAATGTATGTACATGTGGATCTTTACTGAACCTCGCTGCAATTGAATTGAAAATGAAAACTGACAAAATAGAGGTAAAGACAAAGTTTTGTTTCAAATTATTATGCTGAAAATCTAAAACATATATATTTGTCACTGCAGATTATATGAAGATGATGCCTGCTGTATTACAAGAAAAGTGGACTAACTAAAGAAAATCAGACTTTAGATTAGAAGGATGAAAATTCAATTACTTTCCAGAAATCAGTGATTCTGTATTTTTCCTCAAAGTTTAGGTGCTGTTAGTCTGAAGAGAAATTAGCAAGACAAATTCATGTCCACAGATTCAGTGAATGCACAAAACACAACAAAGCACCTGTGGTAACAAAAAAGTGAATTTCAATTAGTGCCTTAAGGCACAGTTTAATACTCTTTTTTGCATTAAATACTGGATATACTTCATGAGCTGCATAATTAGAATAACATTCATATTCGCTTAACCTTTTTTCACTCGGGATATATGATTAGGAATCTTTGAGGATATCCTGGTTAGTAATTAGCATCTCATTATATGTTACTATTGTAGTAGGAATACTATTAGCAAAGCCTTCATCAATCTCTGCTGTGATGCCTGGAAAATAGGAAAATAGTTAACTGATTCCAGATAAACCTGACAAAAGGATCCTTCTCAATTATGTTGGGCCAACTTCTGTCAGAGTATATTGGAATTGTTTGTGATGTTCCCCGGTGTGGTCTACTTTGGCTTGGCTGCTCTTCGGTATTTACCTTCCACCTCATGGACAGACATTTGCAAAATATTTCATTGGCTATTGTTACGCAGATGATGCCCAGTGATTCCACATGATTATCTGGATTTGGGGGAGGATATATAGTACTAATTGATAACTGCCCACACTCTGTGTAGGCGTGACTAGAAACATTGATGCTTGCAGTACACTTGCTCAGTTTCAACTTTTTTCTTTTCTAAAGTTTGACCTTAATTTCTCCAAATTTTATTGTTGTTATGACTAGAAATACCAGAAATACTTGGATGATAAGAGATAATGAGCAGTTTGCTGAAATTAGGAGAATTGGTGACCTGCTAGGGATTAGTAGGGTGACCCACTAGGAGTCACTATGAATTATGTGCTTTGTTTAAGTTAGTTATAAAAGATTAAGCAAAAAAATACACTGTGGAGTAGTCCAAGGTAGCTTTTCTTTGGGCAAGGAGCTGACACCTAAACTCCCCAGCAGATGCATGTAAGGAGGACCCCTGGAAGCCTGGCTGCTGATAACTTGAAACCATCTCAGACTTTGGGTAACTATAATGTTTGGGGTGCTCAGAACCTACTGCTACAGCATATGTGTGTGTGTGTGTGTGTGTGTGTGTTTGAGACCTAATAAAAGAGTAGTTTTAATAAAAGCACTCTTGTTTGTACCAATCATTTATCAGATGGCGGAGGTGTGTCCCTATTGATTTATTCCTGACACCTCCTGGAGAGAAACAGTGAAGTTACCTCTTCTTTGGGTTCTGAAAACCCTGGGTAACAGATTTGGTGAACTAGCTAGGAGTGGTGGAGAGAAGGGTACGATTAGTACAAACGGTTTACTGTGCAAGATGCGAGGATGGCAGGATAGTGTAGTCCATGAGTCAATTTATGGATGCATTCTGTTACTGGGACCCAAGGCTCAGGCTGGTGCCTGGTCAAGTGAGAAATTATGTCGGTTGTTTTATTCTTGGCACTGATGTGCTGGATAGAAAAGAAAATTGATTGGTTGCAAAACCCCTGCTCTTGCAAACCATGGGTACTCCCCAAGGGAACTTACATGAGGGGCAGAATCAGGGGATGAAAACTGAGAGTGCCAGTGAGAAGATTATTGCTTTGTCTCGGTTGAGAGCAATGAGCCCATGCTGGGCCTCATTAGTAACCCACTGAACTCATTGTGGGTTGGGGCGACAGAGGTCCTTTGGCCCCAGGGCCACAGTAGGAGCTGACAGTGCTTCTCCAGCCATGGGGCTGCAATGGGAAGAGAGCTCCTCCGGCCCTGGGGCTGCAGCAGGAGCTAACAGCGCTCCTCCAGCCCCGTGGCCATGGCTGGGACAGAGTGCTCCTCTCTGTGCTGGTGGTGGCCCCTGGGGCCAGAAGAGCTAGCAGTCCCCTACCACAGTGGGTGGGGTGGGATCCAGGGATCACGTTCGGTATAGCCAAAGTCTCACTATAGCGAACTGTATTATAGCGAAGATCTACTATATATATGTGTGTGTGTGTGTTTAAAACCTAATAAATGAGTAGTTTTAGGTAAAAGCACTCTTGTTTGTACCAACCATTTATCATATGGAGGAGCTGTGTCCATCCATATTCATTTATTCCTGACACTGCCGGGAGAGAAACAGTTAAGCTACCACTGCTTTGGGTTCTGAAAACCCTGGGTAACAATTTAAATTGGATTTATAGCTGCTTTGTGCCATCGGAGCAGCATGTAGCTGTTGGAGCATGCCAATTAATCTGGCCCAAAATGATTTCCCTTTTTGTACTCATCGGCTGGCCCATAATAAATGACTGTCACAAATTCCATGATCTGAACTTAAAAGGATGCCTAAACTATAGAAATCCCTTTAAAAAGACTGATGATCTTTTGGTAATGCTGGTGAATAAATGACAGTTAAAATTTGGGGTTTCCCCCCCTATGCTGCAGCCCCAGGGCTGTAGGATCTCTCTCTCCCTGTTGAGGCCCTGGGGCTGAAGAAGCGCTGAATGAACTGCATTTCTATGTTCTATCTCAATGGGAACAGTGTGTGTGTGTGTGTCACCCCTCCACACATACACACAGGATAAAAGCATCTGTAGGTACTGTCTGAAGATGTGTGTTACCTAAGTGAACACTAAACTAGGTGACATTAAATATTAACAAAACAGAATGTACTGGCATTATTTTGATTACCATAGTGCTGAAGAGAGCAGCGTATTCCAAAGCCTTCCCAATATTCAGAGAGTTGCTGCATTAGAAAGCCAGATGATTTTCAACCATGGTGTGAGGACAGGCTTTAAGAACATCAACAGATTGTGGATCTTTCTCTTTCATACTAATCTAAAGACACATGTGCATGCCTTTGTTATCCATATTGTGCTACCTATAACTCTTATCTGATGATAGCAGCTTTTTTATTGTTTGAGATAGGGAGAGAGTGAAATGTTATCTCCTGTTGATTTGTCCTCTCTGCTCACCACCTTTAGGCATATTGGCTGAGTTTAAACGTTTTTGTGATTTTTACCTTTAAAGACCTAACTGAACTTGGTCTCTAGCATATGTCTGAGCTTTATAACCCCTACAATATCTGCCATCTGAGTGGATAAAGAGACTTTTTTACCATGAACTTTGTCTATATTGATTTTAATTGTTTTAATGCTGCATTGTATGTGTGATGCCTAGAACACAGATGGCAGATAGTTACCATATATATATAAAACTACAATTATGTTGCTCACATCTCACAACAGACAAAACTGATACAAAGAAGGAATGCATTGATCTGCACAAAATTTTCAGGATACATTTTCAGTGCTTCTTGACATATTCAGTCTTAAATCACACCGTTCCAGCTTCTTGAGTTTCTTGCAATGCTTTTAATGACCCACATTATTATTTATTATTACATCTTTCTCATGCCAATGTTGGTGCATGTGGCAGAAGCTAGTCTCTTCCATCACCCTGCTTCCATCTGCTCTACGGTGTTGAGATCTAATGTTCTGCCCTCCCTCCTAAGGGTTCTTTTAAAGGATTTTCGTCAATACGCTTGTTTCCTCACACCAGTTGGTTTCCACTTGATAGCTTCATGTGGGCATCTGTGTGTTGGCATGTGGAATACATGGCTCAAATATGTTCAATACTTTCTTCTAATTGTAATAGAGATGAGTTGCTGGTTGGTAATTTCTCAGATCTCTTCATTGGTGATAGTCTCTCTATCCAATGCTCAGAATCTTTTGTAGGCAGTTATTTTCAAAGGCATCTAGTTTTCTAATATTTTAATAGAGCTATAGCTCCTGCAGTCACATGTTAGCACTGCGATTATGTTTGAGTTGAAAATTCTCAGTTTTGTTTTGGTGCAGTATATGTTTCATCTGTTGTTCTGTTCTACCTCAGTTGCAAGCATTTTTCCATCAATTTTTCCAAATTGCTCCATTTTCTGTTTTGAAATTTTTCTACACAGGATTAAGTCACTTTGTTAACAACTCTGTGATTTCCTATCATAGTAGCTTCAGCTTCAACTGCTAAGTCTTCAACGTGTCTCCATTTAATTTTCCTTGTATTGCTTTTCACTGCTTTGTCTTCTTTCTTGTACTCCTCTTTTCTCAAGGCTAAACATGCCCAGTTTTTACTTCTTTCATCATAGACCAGGTTTTCTAAAATTTTTGCCATTTTCTGTTGCTTTCTTCTTGACTTTCTCCAATTTGTCCAATCTCCAGTCTTTCCACCCAGAATTGGACATAGTACTCCAACTAAAGCCTCACCAGTGCCAAGTAGAGTGGGACAATTTCCCCCTTGTGATACATACAACACCCCTGTTAATACACACCAGAATTATATTAGCTTTTTCTGAAACTGCATCACATTGTTGAGCCATTCAATTTGTGATCCATTATAACTAAGGCTAAGTTTTAGTCACCTTTAGTAAAAGTCATGGATGGGTCACGGACTCTAAACAAAAATTCACAGCCCGTGACCTATCCATGACTTTTACTAAAAATACCTGTGAGTAAAACTTGGGTGGGGGGCCGTGGGTGCTTTGGGGGGGAGGGGGAGTCGGGGGCACGATGGCTGCTCGGGGAGGTGGCCTGGGACCGCTGCTGGTGCTGGTGGGGGAGGGTTGGTGGGGCTGGCAGCGGCTCCCTACCTGGCTCCACATCCCTGCAGCTCCTAGGCGGTGGAGGAGCACAAGCGCTGGCTGCCACAGCTCCCATTGGCTGGGAACCACAGCCAATGGGAGCTGCGGGGGTGGGGCCTGCGGGCATGGGCAGCGCATGGAACAGAGCTCCCCCCCCGGCCCCTCCGCTGTCTAGGAGCTGCAGGGCCATGCCAGTGGAAGCCCCCCACCCCAAGCTAAGCACCCCCCACACCCTCCAACCCCCTGCCCCTAGCCCTGAGCCCCCTCCCACACACCCAAACTGCTGCTGCTGGCCCAGGGGCTGCCAGGCTCGGGCAGCCCCTGAGCCAGCACCAGCCGCTGCAGAAGTCACGGAGGTCAAGGAAAGTGATGGAATCTGTGACTTCTGTGACCTCCGTGACAGACTTGCAGCCTTAATTATAACTCCCAGATTCTTTTCAGCAGTATTAGCACCTAGCCAGTTATTCCCCACTTTGTAGTTGTGCATTTGATTTTTTCTTCCTAAGTGAAGTACTTTGCACTTATCTTTATTTAATTTCAACTTGTTGATAACAGATCTATTCTCTAATTTGTCAAGGTCAATTTGAATTGTAATCCTTCCAAAGTGTTTGCAACCTCTCCAAGCTTGGTTTCATTTGCAAATTTTATAAGAATATTCTCCACTCTGCCATATATAATACATGCATTGGTTGATAGGTTCCCAGTTGATAAGAATTTTTTCCACAGAATCTGCCATAATGAGTGCTACTCTGTCTAAATGTACATTGTCACTACGACCTGAATAGATGAGATGTTTCTTCTCTTGCTTCTCATATCTGCACCTGTCACTCTGCTCTCACTGTTGCCCAAGATTTCAAGTCCATAGTTGTCCATCTTCCTCATGAATTGTGAGGTCTGTGATGTATGAAACATTGTTTTCACATTCCAGTAACCAACTCTGAAGTGTTTTCTTGCTGCTAGTATCAAACTTTTTTGGGTCCTGGCTTACAGAGACTGGGTTTCACCAGGAAATTTCATGCAGCAGTATTCTCTATTGAGCAGCCATTTGTACTGGAACAGTACCCTGCCTCCGTTTCTATAACCGATGAGTGTTTTGTTTTTTTTTACGAGGCTAGGTGGTTAGCCTTGAATTCATCCCTCCCCATTCAGGCTTGGGACTGGATGCCACATCAAAGTAGCATTACAGTCCTAAATCCCAATTGAATGCATTATCTGTGGATATACTGAGTACAGTGAAAGGGATAAGTGTATGAGGATGAGTTTTGCAGATGTTACTATGCGCATACAGTGGTGTCAGCTTGCAAGTGCAGTGAACTTTGCAAATGGTAGAAATGCAAACTGCTTATATAGTTGTAGAAAAATCTTGTAAGATTTTACACACTCCTGAAGATTGCATTGCATGGATCCAAATGTCCTTCAGCAGGTGGCACTCCATACATGTTTCACATCAAGCATGCCAACAGGAGTGCCTCTTATGGTAGTGGGTTTTTCTGATGTGGATATCTGTCAAAGGAGAAGTTGAAGAATCTAAACTCTTAAAAATGCAATTTCAAATATCTCAGGGGTGAGGCAAGAGTAAGTGGAGTCTCCATCTCAACAGCTAGGGAGAAGTGTGTGCATTAAAGTTTGACTTTTCAACTTGAAACTATCCCCACGTTGGCAGAGGAATAGAGGAAAATTGAAGTTAAAAAGAAAACAGACTAAAAACATGAGTTGGTAACTTTTTAAATTCATGATTTTGGGGGCCAATCTCATGATTTTTGATCTCTTGAGGTTGGCAATCCCTCACCACAGTTATTGAAGGTCTGTTCACCACCACAATATGAATCACCAAACAGCCATCATAAAAGGTGCACTTCTGCAGTTGTTGTATGTGTAGAATTTAGCTCTGGATGAGCATCTTTAGAGATACTATTAAAAGGTATATTTAATCCATTCAGTCAGTTGTCTCTAGACTCAATGCTTCTGGTTTAGCAGTGCAAGTGGTGGGTTTTAAAGCAAATGTGTTTGATGTTTATGTCTGAGCTCATATTTTATGCTGTTATGTACTGTGGGCTCACTTAATACGTGTGCAGAGTAAGGAAAGAGTAGTACAGTAACTTTGATAGATACCCAGAGCCTGATTCTGCACAGGCTTATATCATGTGCAATCCCATTGCCATGGCAGAATTCAGCCCAGTAAGAGTTGTGTGGGCATAACTGTGGGCTGAATTTGACCCTGATGGTCTGTTTCCACTCTCAGTTACCTGTGTAATCTCATGAAGTCACATATTTGCAATATGGCAAATACAGTGGTAATATTACTAGAGGTAAGGTTATCTAGGGCAAAACTGTAAAGTCTTTAAGGGTGACCACCGTATGTAGCAAACAAAACTGTAGCCAAACAGCCTAGCATTTTTTCTTTAATTACAATTTTATGCAATTTTTATATCGACCCACACAATCTTTACTGAATACAAATTATGGCTGGGGGGAGGGGGGGGGGAGGAAATGACTCATACAACTAATAACATAATACCACAATGCAGGATTCTATAGGGGTTTTCAATGTGATAATTAAGATGCTGCGAATCTGGGCAAATGTTCACATCCAGACAAATGTTCTCATCTAAGTAGAGTAGGCCTTATGAAAAAACAATGCAATATTGTTTGCAATGTATGGTATGCAGTACAGTTCAGTAAGAAAATTAAAGAAATGGGAGAAAGTGCAGCAGAACTGCTCAGTGCATGAGTTTCAGATGCAGGAGGGAAGAGTGGAGGTATTGAATTAATAATATTTTTTCCTGATAGTTTTCAATTTTTGTGATCTAACTGAAAAAAGAAGCAACGTTGACTCTTCCCCACCCCCCGCCCCCCGCTCCCAAATTCTATTGCAGTATAAACTGACCCAGCTTTATTGACTTTAGTGGAGCTGCAGCTATTTACACCAGCAGAGTATTTGGCTTTTATTTCTGTTGCCAAATTACATTTAGCACTTTTCCCCTCTGTATTATACTCTTGACACCCACAAGGTAACTTCTCCAGTGTTACAGTGCGCTCTAGTGATCACATGAGTGACTCGAAATTGATGTAACTATACTTCATTTTTTAACATTTGCCTTGACCTTTAAAGTGACATATGCATACGTCCAGTGCTTAATTTCTAATGAAAGAGGTGCTGGGGCTCAAGCAATTTTTTTACTTTCATAACGGATGCGGCAAGCCCAGAGATGCTGGGGCTATGAACTGCCAAGCCTAGAAGTGCTGGGGCTCAGCCCTGGCAAAAATTAAGCACTGCATACATCCATATATACATATAAGGGGTAGACTGAGAAATATTTTTTTTGTCAAGACTTTTTTGTATGCAAAATACTTTTTCAACCAAAATGAATTCTTTTTGTAGAAAATTTTCTTTTTGGTTGAAACAAATGGAAATAGGAAAAAATAGTTGGGTTTTTTTTGGGCAGGGGGTTCAATAGAACAGTGTCTGGTTTGATTTTTGGTTTGCAAAACTGAACTTCATCAAAATTAATTTTTGCGCGTGAAAAAGGCTTTTAAAAAAAGTATTTTTTATTTTTGTGGTTTTTATGAAAAAGTGTCAAAAAATTTAGATCCTCCCCAGCATTTCCTTTAAAATTATGATGACACTTTTTTACCAATTTGAATTAATTCTTAGGCAGCTGTACTTAGCCATTGTCCTTAGCCATTGCTTATGAGGGTGCTAGCAATGTCTCATTGTTTGTTGTATCCACCTGTTGTCTGTTCTCCTGTATTTAGATTATGGGCTCTTTGGGGCAGGGAGTGTCTCTTTGTTCTGTGGTTTGTACAGCACCTAGCACAATGGGGAGACCTGATCTGTGACTGGGGCCAGTAGGCACTACTGTAATACAAATAATAAGAATAAGAATAAGAACAAGAATACATATGTGTGAGTATGTATAAAATGTATTTGAGATACAAATATAAAAGCCTTCTGCTGCTTCAGTTAAAGTTGGTGGCAAAGCCCATTGACTCCAAAGAGAACAAGATCAGGTCCTTAAATTTGTGAAAACTGCTTTTAATCATGAAAAAATTACGTTTTCATTTTTCCCTGCCCCACATGAAAACAATTGAATGGCAAAGACCAGGAGTGAAATCCTGGCCATATTGAATTGGAGTTTTGCCATTGACTATGATAGAGCCAGGATTTCCCCTCTCTTCTGTAATAGATGTGATGTTTTGTATATTTTGTGGGGTAGTAGGCAGAGTGCAAGTGACACAGTCAAAGGTGTGTGGTAAATACAATTTATCACATGGATATCACGATCATTTATGTGCTGTCTCTCTGTGATGTCTTGCATTCTTCCAAATTGTGTGATAGATTATAAAGCTACCTGGGTGTCATATGTTGTCTATAAAAGATCCAGCAAGTGTTTGATTTTATTTTGAAATGGGTAGCATTAGGGTAGGATTGATGGACAATCCTGTTCAAAACTGTCTGATCTGGTAGTTTGTCCTCTATTTAGGTAAGCATCAATCTTAATGTACTAGAGAGATAATTAAAAGAAAATCCTTATATAGGATATCTTCTGGCGACCTATAATCTTGTCCCTTTTAATAAAAGACTTTGACAGAGTTATCCAGTAGTTAGCACTATTGCAGAGAGGAACAGATCCTTAATACTCCTGAACTTTCTGTAACCCTGACAAAAAGTAACTATTTTACCATGAAGTGGCAGACAATAAGAAATATCCAAAAATAAGCACTGAGTGAAAAGATGGTGTGAACTCTAAAAATCAGAAGAAAACACACTTCCTTCATCTAATGTATCTTCATTGATCACACAGAAGAATCAGTTTACTATTAGAAAATGAATTTTCAAAGGCTACTCCAATGTAACTGGCAATGAGAAAGATTCCTAAAGTAACAGACACTCCATTATTTTAGACTTTCTATTATAATGCATAGGGCAAAAACAATTAAAGGAGCAATTAAGAAAGTTTTATTCAGGTATTCATCTTCATGCACACACATGTGCACGAACACCTACCCACACACACAGTAAAAACACCTACCTCAAATGAGTACCACAAGAAACTCATATTTTTAGATACATGCATAATTAAAACAATTCTTTTGGCAATAATTTATTCAAATTAATTTTTAATCAGGAAAGTAAATAAATAAATTTCTTAAAATGTCAGAACTTCACAACAAGGTTTAAAATGAGCCACCTAATTAAAAAAAAATCTAATAAAACACACAGGAAGATATAAAGGTCAAGAAGGAAATAATGTATGAAAATTTCAAAGCAAGAAATGAGGGAAAAGAGAAATCTAACAAACGTATAAAGATGTACCTACAAAAGCAAGGTAAAACAAAACTTGGTTTTTTCATGAGGCTTTCTCTTCACCAAAACAGTCCCATATTAAAACAGTTTTATATTATTTTTAATGATAAGCAATCCACTCCTCAGAAATGAGACAAAGTGGCAGCAGGAGTTTCATTCGGTGGGACAAAATTCAGCATTTTTGTAAGTTCGAAAAAGTTGTCCTTTATGTTTTATTAGGCATTAATTGTCTTCTAATGATTGTAGTATTGGCTATATTAATTGTTTCATGATTTTTCCAGCAATGCTTCCCGTTTAGAGATAATTTTATATTATATCTTAATATTTAGTTATATGAATTATTAAGAACATTTTACTGTAATGAATCTTAGGCTTTTTTCCTGGTTTTTCTCTTTCAGAGTAATCATTCCCATATGTACCATCAGCCACTTTGCTGAGGTGATACCACTTCCATCACTAAATTATAGGCATGGAAGTTTTGTTTTTCTGGGGAAGATACCCACCAGATCCAGAATGAGATTTAGGTTTGGACAAGTTTTTCTTTACTAGTGTAATTATTATTTAGGAGTGAATCATTTTGATACTTCAATGATTATGCATGAAAATGAATTAAAATGAATAAAAAAAAATATATGGCCTGATCCTGCAACCTTTACTCAGGAGAGTAGTCTTATTGACGCTAATAGGCAAAATTCAACCCTAGAGTAATTCCACTGACTGCAGTGCAACTGCACCAGGAATGAATCTGGCTCTATGGGAGACAAGTGGCCTTAAATGGTTTGGGACTCGATTGTCTGAGAGACTGACAGCCTCTTCCCCGTGTGATACTTCCTCAAGTTGGGTGAAATTCACTTACATGCAGAGGGCCTGCTACTTCTAATAGCAGTGTGCCTACTTCACTCTGGTGCCTCTGTCTCTTGGAGCTAATGAGAGCTGAGTGTGCACAGCACCTTGTACAATTAGGCCCCAAAAATATATCTGGGATCAGTTGCAAAAGATTACATACCATTAACTTTCTGCATAAGAATGCCTGTTTTTCCATCTTGAGAACAACTGAGAAAACACTTGACCTTTTGCTTCATGGAAATAGCAAATTGGTCTGTAACCATAAACGGTGACCTCCAGTCTTTGAACTGGTACACCAGGTAATCACTTTTTCATAGTATGCTACAGTTACGGATCCTTTGTATAACTGTCTGTGTTGGGTCCTGCCACCACTGATCTGGCACTCTGGCACATGTTGCGGAAAAGGTAATGCAAGAGAGAAACTTTGAGGGAAAACCTATGCTCTGAGTGACTGACCTAGCAAAAAACACATCCAGCCACTAGGTTGCGAAGCCTCTGCATTGTGGAAGACAATTTTTTTATTTTATTTTACAGCCTATGACAGCAGAAGTTTCTCTTTGCCAGTTTTGGGACATGATGGCATAAAAAGCTTTCTTTCACATAACAGTTCTCTAAAGTTAAACGTATATAAGCTGACATGTACTCAGAATGCCTTTTGCTGTGTGTTATAACAACACTTAGATTGTGGCTTAACCAACAGCAAAAGTTCACTGAAGTTTGCCCAATGACATTAGGACCATGACATCCTCTCTAGATTTGGAGTGAATGCCATTAAGATAACATGTTTCCCTCTTAAGAAGCAGTTGACCGTGTGTGTCATCCTTTCCACTTCTTCATCACAAAGTTTTCGGCTTGATGATGCTGGCAGTATTGATGGGCATTGATACAAATCAAAAACTAAGTAACTTGGAGTTGGAAGGTGTGAAATCTTATTGCAACACCCCCCTTCAATAGCCCTCTCCACCGTTCTAAAAATATATCTCACTTTTTGAGCACATGCAAATAGTTAAAAAAGAATTAAAGTGGAGAAAGGCAGGGTAAATGCTCATGAGACCATTCAAATTCTGATTGGAAGGAACATTCCTTGTGTGCACGCTTGATATTATAGTGGTAAAAGGCAGACCAGAAGTGTAATTTCATATTTTCTGACCAGTGGGGCTCAAGAAAGGAATGTGGATTATGAATTTGGCAGCTGAATGAAAAAGCATGCATGTCACATTTCTCTTCCACTTTGCCCAAAGATATAACTAAAGGGAAATAGTGTTCTCACAAAATGGTTTAATGAACAAAAGATTTTGAATTCCGGTCTGATAACCATTTGCAGATGGATGTACAAAGGCAATACTTCAAAATGTAAAAAATAATCAATGTGAATAAAAATTGGGCTTGGAGTATTTTACTGCAATGTTATTACTTCCTCGGCGTGGTGTGTTTCCAATTTTGAAAAGTAAAAACCCAACTGTGAGCAGAAAAATATATCCCCCCAATAGTGGCTCCATTTGTTTAGAAGATCTAATGGTTTTATTTTCAGGCTTAATGCCTGTGAGGTTCCACAGGCCATAATTTCTAAATCCATCAGGAATACCACTGTAACACTGTTGCCCTCAAAAGTATCTATAATGAATTGCTTTCTTTTGATTTGTAGAGTGACATGGTAAACTGGGTTAACTTTCAACTCCCTCCCCCCAAATATATATATCTCAGACCCCATTAAAAAAATTAAAAGGGGAAGTCATAACTATTAGATTAGATCATGTTTTTGAATTCTGGACTCTAAGATCTCCACACCCAGGCTGTTAAAATTAGAAAGATTGATACTTAATGATGTTTCTTGCCCTTTGTTCACCCTGTCTAAGCCATAAAGCAGATCTGATATGTTCTTACAAAAAAAAAAAGTACTTGGAGAAAAGGAGAAGACAAATGAGAGGAAGAATGTGGAAAATTGTGCAGCCTCTTGTATAGCCTATCTTGAGAGTCTGGGAATGAAATTAGGATTTTGGAAGCTAAATAAATGAAAGATTGCTTGTAACAGATGATTTGTAATTGAAAATATTTTTATTTGTCTTTTGAATGAAGTGAGATTTAAAGCGTAAGAAGCTGATCTGACAGCCTTTATTTTTGATTGCATAAATGTTGCTTTGGTCAAAACACCTTTCCTTTTAGTCATCAATGTATGTGGAACCCATAGGGTCAATAAAGTGAGAATATAAGACACTTCATTTCACCCCATAAGGAGTCCTTAATTCACAGAAGTAAGCCCCCTATAGTCATTGAATCCTTGAGTGTATAAACAGGGGAATATTGAGGAGGTGTAGGGGGGTTATGTTACCTCTGAATTTGGCACTGGTGTGACCACTACTGGAATACTGTGCCCAGTTTTGGCATTCACACTTCACAAATGATGCTGAAAAACTGGAGAGAACTTCAGAGAAGAGCTACAAGAATGATTAAAAGATTGGAAAACATGTCTTATAATGAAAGACTCAAGGAGCTCAATCTCTGTAGCTTATTAAAGAGAAGGTTAATGGGTAAATTCGATCAGTCTATAAGTTTTTACATGGGGAACAAAAATTTGATAACAGGGTTCTTTGATCTAGCAGATAAATCTATAACAAGATCCAGTGGCAGGCAGCTGAAGCTAGACAAAATCAATTCTGGGCACCACAATTTAGGAAAGATGTGGACAAATTGGAAAGAATCCAGAGGAGAACAACAAAAATGATTAAAGGTTTAGAAAACCTGACCTTATGAGAAAAGATTTAAAAAACTTGGCATGCTTAGTCTTGAGAAAAGAAGACTGAGGAGGGATCTAATAACAGGCTTCAAGTATGTTAAAGGCTGTTATAAAGAGGATGCTCAATTGTTTCCCATGTCCGCTGAAAGTAGGACAAGAAGTAATGGGCTTAATCTGCAGCAAGGGAGATTTAGGTTAGATATTAGGAAAAACTTTCTAACTGAAAGGATAGGCAAGGCCTGGACTAGACTTTCAAGGGAAGTTGTAAAGTCCCCATCATTGGAAGCTTTTAAGAACAAGTTGGACAAACACCTGTCAGAGGTGGTCTAGGTTTCCTTGGTCCTGCCACAGTACAGGAGACTGGATTTGATGACTTCTCGAGTGCCCTTCCAGCCCTACATTTCTATGCTTCTATGAAATTCAGACTAGAAATAAGACCCATTTTTAACAGTGAGGGTAATTAACCACTAGAACAATTTAGCTAGGGTTGTGGTGGATTCTCTATCACTGGCAATTTTTAAATCAAGAATGGATTTTTTTCCTAAAAGATATGCTTTAGCCCAACCACAGCTAGTGGACTTGAAACAGGAATTAATTCATGGTAGTCTTATGGCTTTTGCTATGCAAGAGGTTAGACTAAATGATCATAATGGTCCCTTCTGGCCTTAAAATTTGTGAATTGAATCTGTTTCTCTTTTCTGCTACATTGACTTTTATATTGGTGTATCTCCATTGAATTCAGTGAAAGGGACCAGAAAGAGAGGCAGAATAAATGACTATATTAAAATGACCTTTTCAGTTCGATAGGGTGGAAGAGAAGTTTTAAGGAAAACTTCTAAAAAAAATCTACTAATGGAAAGAATTTAAATATACCTTTCTTTTTAAAGACTGAGCATACTCTCTCCCTATAGTAAGATAAGTTTATTGCTTATATATACCAGTAGATGTTTTTCTCCCTTCATTATGTGAGACAGCACTACCTCAAATCTAATAGCAGCAGCATCTGTTAGAACAATCAAAGTTTTATCACACTTAGGAATACATGATAAATTTGGATTTTCAAAGTATAATTTCCAGGATCTTGAATGCTAAAAACACATGCTATGTTGATGTTCAGTTTATTCAGCCTTTTCTTCTTCTTTTGCAGATCAGAAAGTGGTTCTGGCAATGTATGTTTTGAATTACCCTTACATGGGTCAGGATTTTTATTGAACCCAGATTCCTCTATCTTTCCATGTATATCTCAGGCAATTAATGCAGTATTCCTATGTGGCATTCTAAATCCTCTAAATGTCATGAAGATATGAGCTTGCTATGGGTGATCTATCAGGCAATAGACTGTAGCAGGGTCACCATGTAGTATTTGTAGCCACAATATGGGGAGTAAGGTATAAACTAAATAATCTAGTAAATGGTATAAATTATTGATTGTCTATATACCACTTTGTATAAATCAAGGATAAACATGTATTTGATTTACCTTAGTCCCATAGTAATTCACTTCCTTAAGATGGTAGGAATGAAAAACAGAGAATATCTTTTCCCTAACAGAAAAAAACAGTGATTAAATATTGTCTAAAAATATTATGTGTATTGAAAAATGATATTTCAAAACAATGTTAAAAATCCCTGTCATCATTGCATAATCTCTCCAGATGTCAATGGTGTATAAAATCCATTTAATGATAATACAAAATGATGATAAAGAGTAGGTCTGAGGGGAAAGGACTTGCATATAGGAAAGTAAAGAAGCTCATGGTCATTTTAAGGTGAGATCTATTTTTTTTTTAAATGTTTTGGTTAATTTAACAGTGTCTAGCAGTTGGCCAAGCAGTAGCATACCAAAATGGCAGCTTCCTTTTACGATTATTAGTTTTTAATTTATTTGACAGGTTTTTAATTGTTTGTTCTCTTCTTTGCAATGTGATACAGTAGTGACATTATACTAGTATTTGTCCTTGAAATGGAATGCTGAACTTGATACCATCCCTTTCTTTTTTTAATCAAATTTACTTCACTTGGGCCTGAACCTAAATCCTTTTGCATCAAAATCCCCACTAATGTAGAACATGCAAAATCCCATAAATGCTGGACTGGGCTACTGATTTTAAGGATACCATTTTTTTTCAATTGTGCCAAATTCCAGTTTAGAATCCTGCCCTAGTCTACACAGCACACCCTAAATTACTCTAGAAGGTTTTTGGTGGGATTGTCTTAAAGTGAGATAACTTAATATAATTTGTCATGACAAGGAGAATTTAAAGAGAAATTAATCCAAAATGCTAGGAAAAGAGAGAGGGGAGCTATTTATCCCAATGCCTGGGTTACTCCTTCCCAAATGCTCTCCACATTAGTGTGGTATTGTGTAGTCTTTCTAGACTCAAGGGGCTGTCAAGTTTGCATTTTAAATCCCTATGCAATATAACCATAGAAATTCAGTCTAAGCTGAACCCTAACATGTGAACGTCATCCTTTCAATACCTTTTATTAATAAACTCCTCCCTGCATATTTTTTTTAATTAAAAATTTTTCTACTAGTATCTCAGTGATGAGTCTGAGCTAAGAAACTCTTTGGATCCACGTTTTAAGAATCCAGATCTAATCCCCATTAAATTAATCTCTGCTAGTTTCAGATTTATTTTTGTGCTCCTATAATTCAATCTTTTTTTTTTTTTTTAAGAGTTTTTTTCAGTCTCTCTAATGCAGACAAAGCCCTTTTAATACATTTTTAGAATGTAAACCAGCTGGGGTATTAATGTTTTGAATGTCAGCTACCGCAGCAGTGGCTTTATGCTACAGGTTGTTACAATATGTTTATGAGGTATTATGTGTGTAAAAGATCCAAAGGAGGCACTATGGCATGCTGTATCACAAATCCACCTTCTAAAAAATGATTTCACATAGATTTATATGATTGGCCAAGTGGCCCCAAATTAATAACATGTAGTATATGCACTACTCTAAAATGGCAGATGGACCTGGAATGCCTTATGTCTTTGTTAAATATTGTGTTTATAAAAGTGGTGCAAATATATGTTTATAAAACAGGCCCTATTTCTCTTTCTTTCTTGAGATCTTCTAATCTCATGGGCAGGGAAGCAAGGAGGGGATTCCTGAGGTCTGGGATTTAACAATCATGTGGCATACTGCATAAATTGAAGGGAAGTCCTAAGGTGCTGTTAAATTTTGAAATACTGTTCAGAAGTGTTATATTTTCCCATATACAAAGACAAACCCTGTATATCTTGGTAGATTTCAGATTGAAGAAAACAACAAAGAAAGAACAGAGAAGTAAGGAGTCTCCATGCAACAGCGTGTGTGACAGAGATCACAGCGATTCACTGTATAATATTCCACATCTGAACACCAATTCAAACTGAAGTTGACTCTTCAGGGAGCCTCCTTTACATTTAAAAGTAGCAGTACATAGAAAGCACAATGACAATGTCTCCCTTCAATTCCACAGCTACACATATCACAAGTAGAGTTGTATGGAGGATGGAAATTCCATTTCACAAAGGATTTTGAGATTTAAATATTTGTCTTTGTTCTGATTCAGGGGGAAACCTATACATTTTGAAAGGTGCAGTGAGAGAAAAATCAGAAAAAAATCGAAATATTTCATTTTGACAAATGACTCGTTTCAGTTCAGACTCTTATAAAATCTTATATTGCCAATAATACAAAATAAAAATATTCTAAACAGTCATTTCAAAACAAAACTTGAAATGTTTCATTTGGGAAATGTTGAAATGCAACATTTTGACCTTGTCAGAGCTTTTTTCCTGTTTTCTTCTCCTAAACAAAAATTTAGCAAAATGGACACAATTTCACACCATGTTGAAACTTCAACTAATTGCATTCTCTGAAGGGAAATGGTTCAAAGTATTTTCTGACCAGGTCTAATCACAAGCAGTGCCTAGTGGAATGATTATTAGATCCTACTTACACCTAAGTGCTTTGTTAGTGAAGGAAGGACAGGTTACCTAGTTGCCAACTGAAGACTTCACCAGCAAGTGGGCAGGGAGAAGACACTCCTGACAATCAACCCCTTGAAGGTCATCTTCTAAATGTAACCTGATCCACCTCTGACATTCAGTATCACAAATGAAGGCCATGAGGAGGACTCTTGGATGGAGACCAGTCACTACCCTGAACCAAATTCTGTTCTCAGTTGTCATAGATCCCAAGATAATGTAAAGATATTGACTGAGAGCAATGAGACAATTGCCATGACAGTTTCATGTTTCTGCTGTTCTACAGAAAAGATGTCTAAAGCAATGTTATTTTATGCTTGTACCTCAGATACCATATTCTAATAATGCTTTATAACGAGCAAGACAGCTGAAAAGTGGGGGGTGGGTGGGTGTGAACTCTGAGCCATAAAGGTGCCCTGATCCATTTTCAATGATGTTCCATGGGAAAACACTGCTGAAGGAAGGACACTTAAGAGTAGTAGTTCCAGAATGTGAACCACTCCTTTACTAGCAAACTATAAAATGAAAACAGAAATATGAATCAGTTTGTTCTGTTGGGTTAATCTACAAGCTGAGATCACATGTAGTAACTTTCTAATTACATTTTTATGGCTATATGCTGTATTTCAGTTTATCTTGAAATTCAATTATCCCCCCACAAAATGTTCTCTCCCACACTGTTACAAGCAGTGTGCTTCCTATGAGAACTCAATTACCTGCAGAAGCAGATGTGCTAAATGGCAATGCAAGGATGATTTGTCCAAGTAGATTTGAAAGCTGACACCTGATACTCGCTGCAGCACTGTCGAGACGAGCATTGTCAACAAGCTGTTAAAAATGACTTCTAATAACCAGATAAAATAGATGAAACTTCAAGTAAATCTACATGTTCTTACTGATTGCTTAATTTAATTGGCACAGTTTTATTGAATTTTTAATAGAACAAAATGAGATTTTAATGTAATCTCATTGAGGTTGGATCTAATTAGATATATTAATTTATTATGACTCTTTCCACATTACTCCTTAATTTGTTTTGTATGAAGTTATTTTAAGTGAAATTCTAAAACCTACCAGCTGTTTGTAAACTCTTTTCTTATTTGCCCTAGTGGATTCTTATTTGTGATATCAATTAAGGCAGTGGAAAAGACCAGCTGACTTATTTTAATTATCTTACTGTGATCCCAGTGCCCCATGTCAGCAACAGATGTGGGTACAAAATTATGAGTCTATACCTGGGGACTTGCCCAGACATGTCCAGACAGGCATGTTTCCCCTGTGATCACCGTCTTCACGATGAGCCTACTGAACTGGGGGCACTGCTTCCATGGAGGCATTGAATCTGTGTGCACTGCAGGAGTCCAGAAGTTAAGAGACTGAGCACTTGAGTGCAGTGAAGTGGATTATACAAACAGGTTAGAGGGACCTCTGCCTCTGAGCCAGAGCAGAACTCTAGGGGCTAACTATCTCCATAGATTTAGGTTCTTTCTGCTCTGCCCCAGTGACTCAGTTAGAGAGCCTAAAGGCTAGGGGGTGCAAATCACTAGCCTGCAGAGAGAAAGGGAGGGGCTTGTGGAGCAGGGCCGCCCAGAGGATTCAGGGGGCCTAGGGCAAAGCAATTTCGGGGGCCCCATCCATAAAAAAAAAGTTGCAATACTATAGTAACATGTATTTGGAAATGTAAAAAATAACCAGTGAGATACATTCAAAAATTAATTTTTAATAATTTGAAAATACATGAAATACATTATTTAAAAATATTACATGCTTTAATGGTATGTATACATTTGCAATTACATAATGGGCTGTCGCTGGGTGATGGTGATGGTTGGTGCCAATGGGCTGTCGCTGCCTGGGGGTGGCGCTACAGTTGCCCAGGGCTGGATGGGGAGCTGGGCTCTGGGCCAGGGGGTGCCCAGCTCAGAGGGGCTGGGCTTGGAGCTGGGGGTCAGGGCTGTGGGGGGATGGGGTTGGGGGGTGTCCGGTTCAGAGAGGCTGGGCTCGGAGCTGGGGGTCAGGGCTGTGGGGGGATGGGGTCGGGGGTGTCCGGTTCAGAGGGGTTGGGCTCAGGGCTGGGGTTCAGGGCTGGGGAGGGCTGGGGTCGGGGGGTGGCCGGCTCAGAGGGGCTGGGCTCGGAGCTGGGGTTCAGGGCTGGGGAGGGCTGGGGTCGGGGGGTGGCCGGCTCAGAGGGGCTTGGCTCGGAGCTGGGGGTCAGGGCTGTGGGGGGATGGGGTCGGGGGGTGCCCGGCTCAGAGGGGCTGGGCTCGGAGCTGGGGGTCAGGGCTGGGGGCGTGCCCTACTCAGAGGGGCTTACCATACCGCTTACTCCCCTCTCCCAGAGCCTCAGCGCGCCGTGTCCAGGAGCTTCTGCCGCTTGGCCCGCCAGAGCTCGCAGCCCTGCCCCCTTACCATGCAGCTCCGAGCGGGAGAACCTCAGGTCCCGCCCGAGCCACGCCGCTGCAGCGCTGTCCAGGGCTGTTCCTGGACGCGGCGCGCTGAGGCGCCGGGGGATGGGGGAAGGCGAAGGCGGAGGCCGGGGGGAGCCTCTGACATTCTCGTGGGGGCCCCTGTGGGGCCCGGGCAAATTGCCCCACTTGCCCCTCCCTCTTGGCGGCCCTGTTGTGGAGCCCTGAATGGGGCTCTTATATTTCTAGCAATTGGTAGTTGTGGGTGAGTTTCCCCCAGGGAGCACAGACAAGTATCCCCTCACGCTAAAAGCAAGCAGTAGCGATTCACCCTGTACCCCTTCGGTAACTCTGAAATGGTCATACTCACTTTAATTAAAGACTTTCTAAAATCACGTAAGGAACTGAAATCATTTTGATATCTCATATTTCTGGATTCACTAAACCCTTAGGCTCCTCAGTGTTTGATATATCAACAGTATTAATATTTTAGGCTGTTGCAACAAGAGTCGTGATGAAATAGGGATAAACACAAGGGCTTTGATCTTTTTTCTGTCTATGCCACTTTTAATTTAAAATTATGGATAACTACAGGCAGTGTTAGTTTAATTTACTTCTTTTGCGTGTTCTAGAACCCCTATAACACACTGCATTGTTGTTTCCGACAGGCTGCTTAAAGTGAAGTACCTAATGTCACAATTTTGGGCAGCAGACAAAGACCGGCTCCTCAAGGCATAGTTTCACAAGGCAGGGTTTTTGTATAATCAGAGGTGGGGAATTTGCATTAGCCTCTATCTCTCAGTATTTCCCAGGAAATCCACTTCATACTATTGTCCTGAAAATCCATTCTTGTGTGGCACATTGTTCAATAGACTCCTTCAGTCATCCAGGCCTTACATCATATCTCTCCCCCAGAGAGGTTACATATAATCTCTGCCCACAATAATACATAAACCATTCATTTATTACAATGGACCCCAAGATATTTAAACTTAATTCAGTAAGGACTCCCAAGGATATTGCCATATCTGTCATACCTTATCTTGAGTCAATCACATTCCTGCAAGTGGAGATGCTCCCTAATCAGAGGAGATTGGAGCCAGATCTACACTACAAAGTTTTGTGGGCATAGCTATGTCAGTCAGGGTTCTGAAATAACCTCACACCAAGCTGACATAGCTAAACTGGTAAAACCCACAGTGTAGATGCAGCTATGACTGAAAAGAAAAGTCCTTGTGCTGATATAGCTTATGTTGTTTGGGGAGGTGGTTTAACTACACCAGCAAAACAACTTTTCTTGCTGGTATAAGTTGCGTCTCCATTGGGGGCTCTGTTGGTATAACTATATCAGTATAACTTTATTGGCAAAACCTTTGTAGTGTAGACTAGCACTTTGTTTTCTCTAATAATCTAACTTTGATAATTTACTTCCAAGACATATGCATTGATTACAACTAAGCTTTGTAGGGATGATCCTTCATAAGGGGCAAACTCACCTGGTTTTAATGGGACAATGCTATGATGAGATCAGAAATGTACCCAAAATTCTTCATGGCCTGGTTAAAGGTTTCTACAATGGTCTGTGCATGGACTATTCAGTGGTCTTGCAGTCTAGGCAATGGACTAGAAAGGTTCCCTTGTGTCTGTGTACAACTCTCTGGAGATTGCACTGCCATGGAGGTGGAAAAGGCTGGAAATTCCTGAAGTCATGGAAGTTGTTGCTTCCCCTTGTGAAGGTGAGAATGGCAGTTGTGGTTTAATACTGTATTAATTCACTCTTGAAAACCAATGTAATGGCTGGGAATCCCAAATTGCAATCATAATACAACTCCTAGATTTGACATTTTCACTTGAAGAATTGATGTTGCAAAATGTTACAGCGTGCTATAATTATCTTTTTGCTTTATTAAGGGTTGGGGCTGGATTTACGGCTCCTGGAAGTGAGTTTCGAATGGCACTGGCTTTGGCCATGAATAGCAATGGTCCTTGGCATATGCTGTGAAAGTTTTCCTGCACAGCTTTATCAGCTCTCTTTAAGTGTGACCAACAATGGCCCTGCAGTTTTTATCTCTTAAGCATAAACTGCCAACTGTGTCTGATTGTGTGACACAAAGCATCCCCAATAGGCCATAATGAGACAACTGAAACCATTTTCACTTGTGAACTAATCAGCATTTGAGTCTAGATCTTCAGCGGAGAAAGCCTGGTTTTAGTGCTCCTTGTTACCTAGCTCTGTGTACTCACTCTGCCATGCAGCTCCATCTTAATCCCTTTGAGATAACCAGTTTGCATAGCTCTATGCAGTAGGAGTGCTTACCTTCTAAAATGGCAAAGCTGTTGACCTTTAAAGACTGTAAAAGCAACAAGAAAAAACAACAAACAGTGTCATGTTCAGATAATGATAATATGCTAAAACAATGTATTTCTTTAGCAGTTTAGTATAATAATAGTTTAGACAGGAGCTCAAATATTTCTTATGTGCCCCTATCCATAGATTCCCTGCTTTACTTGCCATGCAATAATATCATTTCCAAAAGTATCTCCTTGAAAAAGAACTTTAATTATTTGCTGGTAGAAGCAATTCAATGAAACAGTCAATTTAGTTTGTGTATTATCTTTTCTCCACATTCACCTATGGAATTTCTGGTTGATTAAGTGGTTTATAGTCAAACTATAGCTAAACTATATCTTTGGGACAGACAGAAAGGGCAGGCCATGATTAGGGCACTAGCTTGGGACTAGATTCAATTCCCTGCCTTGCCACAGACTTCCTGTGCAACCTTGGGCAAATCAGTGAGACTCTTTATGCCTTAGTTTTCCATCTGTAAAACAGTGGTAATAGCACTTCACTACCTCACTACCTACGAAGATCAATCCATCAAATAAGATTGTGCCTACTCTAGATAGCTAGGTTAGTATCCAGAGAATGCAGGGTGACAGGTTACACAAGTTAATGGGTCGTTCAAGTGTTAGACACTTATCATGGCTATGTCACCTAAGTCTGTGAATATACTCAGGGAGAACATTTGGTATGAAGATGATTATTAAACTCTGGATAGAGGTTTGCTATTGCAAGAAACAAAAATTCTAGAGTCCAAAACATGTTACTGAAAAACAAATATCAAAGAGGCCAAGCAATCAGCCCTGCAGACTCTCAAATAAATATTCCACATCTACAGAGTCAAAAAGCAACTGTGCTCCCTTTGTTTTGCTTTATTTTATTTTATTTTATTTGAATTCTGATTCCTTAGCTGCTGTGGCTGACTCTGACAAAAAACAAAATAACCTCATGCTCTTAAATACCTAGTGCTAAGACTCATTCACCATTAGCGTCAGTTCTGGAAAAAAAAATAGAGAATTTTGAGGCACTTTTTTGAGACTAAAAGACTTTAATTTTTTTAAAATTTGCAAATTGCCTAACATTTCTGTTTCTCCCTGTAGCCATCCAAACAAATCACTTAACTCCACAAAACTTGAAACATAGGTACATATGAGGGTCCTGGCTAAGGAACCATATCCACAGGTAGGCATGATTGGCAGGTCTGTGCCTAGCTCCCTAACCAGGTAATGATATGCTTCAGTCTGCAGCAAGTGCCAATTAGTTGTCCAAATGTTCTTGAGACATGGCTGACCTCAAATAAGTTTTTATTAACTTAAGCTTTGAGAAACTTCTTTCTATAGGTGCCACAGAAATTGGAGCTGTAAGACACGCTTGTAGAGCAATACACGTGTTTGGATACATCATGGACAAACCACATCTGGAAATTAAGTGAAGTGTCTAATGCATCCTTAGGCTTTGGAAAAACACCAGAAAGACTCTGGAGTTCATGTACCAGGTTGTACATGTCTACTTCCACAATACTGCCACCACAACCCATCAGATTTGATTCCAGGTTATTGATCAATTTTTCCAATTTTACATTACACAGGAATGCAAACACATTCATGTGCTCTTGCAATAATTCAAAATGTTCTCATAGTTTCATGAGAGCAGTGTCTATAGCAATGCTGAAGAAGTCAAATTTAAATCTCTTTTCTGCATTGTGCAAATGACTTGTTTCTCTGTTTTATAGCTGAACAATTTCTTCTTTTTGCTGGCTCATGTTTCAGCTAGTTCCGCAGGCACTGATACGTCTTCTGCTATCTGTTTAGCAATTAACAATGCCTCTTCAAGTCCTTTTTCATGATAATTCAGTATTTCTGTCAGAGTAACTTCAATTAATTTGCTGACATCAAGGCTAAGCATTGAGCTCTGCAATTTTTTGCTAACAAAATTAATTTTAAACATGAAGCTGTACAAAACCACAAGTGAGACAATAAACCAAAATTAGGAGTGTTCATCCACAATCGATCCAGCTTCTGCATATACCCCACTGTCTTTTGTCATTTCTCTCAATTTCAACAGTGCTGATTGCATATTCTGTGTCTGAAACTGCAGAGCTTTAACACTTTCAATTTTTTTCTCCTATCTGTGTTGGAGAGAGGCTTTAACGTTATTTTCACAGGATTTCAAAACTGTCCACGTACTTGCTGAAGCTGCAAATGTAGTGTACATTTGTTGAAGAACACTGAAAAGAGTTTTTGACCAATGTTGAGGAATTTGCTGTGTCACTCAGCACTGGATTTAAGAAATGGCAATGCCTTTTTATTCTTTTCAGTTGAATGAGCTTGCACACCTTGATGCTGTCCTCTCATGGTAGCTCAATTATCATATCTCTGTCCCCTGCAATTATCAAATGTCCTACCATGTCTGGATAAACTCCTGAAGTATCTCATCTGACAGGTCCTTTCTGGTAGTTTCCTGAATATTCAGAAATGATTGGAAGTGCTCTTCAATGTTGACTTCCATCTACTGGATTTTAATGTACCTCAAAATGACAGACATTTGTTCCTCATTACTGATATCAGATGTGCAATCCAAAACAATGAAGTAATACTTCATCTCATTTATGTTGTTAATAATTGTACCTGTTACCTTCTGAGAACTTCAAAGTGATGTCATTTTGTACTGTAGGGCTTAAGTAATGGTGTCTTTCTTCTTTAGCAAAGAACCATCTTACATGTTCCTTCATCACAGGCTCAAATTTTGCCATTAATTCGACTTGGCCTAAAAAGTTTCCATTTCCACGCTTGTTAAGGTTTTCCATAGATCCATGAAATACTAGGTTCCATTCAGCTAAGTGAAGACAATGGTCACAATTCTTTCAAATATGCCTCACAAGTAATGTCTCTCAATTTTGAGCAATGATTGTGAAGTCTGGTCAATTGTAGATTCAGTTTTCAGTTATAGTTCCAATTCTCTCCACTTCTCTGTATTTCTGGTATGAACATCACTTTTCTCATGAGTTTTGAGAGTTTTGTGGATATATTGCCAATCCCAAAAAACACCATTAATGAGACTAAGTTTACCCACCAAATAATTTGCAACAAAAACTGAACACTTCATCCACTTTTCCAGAATATATAAGCCAGTGTCCTTGTATATTTTCTCCATTTTTCAATTTTCTTACAGTTTTCTTTTGTAAAACCTTCTTCTGTTGTGACTTAGGGCTGGTCCACACTACCCGCCTAATTCGGCGGGTAGAGATCGATCTTCTGGGATCGATTTATCGCGTCTCATCTGGACGCGATAGATCGATCCCAGAAGCGCTCCCCCGTCGACTGCGGAACTCCTGCTCGCCGAGAGGAGGAAGCGCTGTCGACGGGGGAGCCTGCCTGCGCCGCGTGGACCCGAAGTAAGTACTTTTAGTTCGATATAGGAAACGTCGACTTCAGCTACGCTATTCTCGTAGCTGAAGTTGCATTTCCTATATCGATCCCCCGCCCCAGTGTGGACCAGCCCTTAGAAAAATCTTATACCTTTAACTTGCAATGGTCTGTGTTTCATTATGGTTATTTTTGTTTTGTCATCTCTGAATTTGGGCCATGTTGAAGGATCACTGACGTAAAAATGGATACTAGAATTAGCTGAATGTCTTCTCAGTTGTGGCTTTTCTCTACCAGTTGATGCAATATAGCGGCATAACTGTCAGGTAACATATCTTGATCCTTATTTTCTTAATGCACTTATAAGCTTTTTTCTTGATCAGTTTCCTGGACTGATTCTATATTTAAAGACATGCCAGGAGTCAAAAACCTCTCAAGCGCACCTTTATGTCTCTTAATCTGCGTCTCTCTTTCTCTATTTCCCTTCCTTTTTGCTGCACCTGATGTAAATTTTCTAAAATCTCCTGACATCTTGTGGAACAGGGCCTGGCTGTGCAAACGTGTAGTGCTAGAGGGCAAAAATGGGAGTGAGGTAAAACTCTCTTGTTTACTCTTTCTCATCATAACACAATGACAAGAGGACATTCAACTAAATTGAAAGGCAAAACATATACTAAATTGAAAGGCAACTTTTTAGGCTCCCTCTGGGGCAAAGCTGTGCGGCCCTTGGCCTCCCGGGGCCTTGGAGCACTGCAGTGCCTCCCATAAATAAAAATCCTTATTGAGTTTGTAAGTCTTTACAATCAAAGAGCATTCATATGCACTGTGCACCTAATTTTAAACAGCAACACAACATGCAACACATACCTGCAAGTATCAAGAAGAAAGGCAAAAGCTCACCCCCAGTAGGGAATATATCATCTCTAAGGAACAGATTTTGCATGGGGGCAGAGGGGAGGTTTGCCAACCAGTCATGGGTAGGGAATATACCATCTCAGTAGGGAACACAGTATATGTGTCTAAGCAGTTCAGTGTATCCTCTCATTCTTTTTACTTTACATCTGCAGTAGCATTTTGAGTGTGCAACGGGCTATATAAATGCCAAATATCCTATAATTGTACTACATTTAGTCTGCTCTACATCAATCAAAATAACTTTGAAACTATGGACTGTATCGGGGGCCCCTTGCAACTGCAGGGTTCATACGGTGTGTTGCTATGGCACTGCCCAAAGAAAACAAAATCCTTTCGGACAACTTGTATGCCTCTTGAAAGACACAGAGACATCTTTCTGTTGAATTTGATTTGACAGTACATTTGCAGAAGATTGCAAATGCTGAGATGTTTGACGGTTCCCTCCTCAGGTTTCCAACATGAGAGCATGATTCACTACCAAATGGCCCACTGCAATTGAATCTTAAAGCTTCCTCCAGGTACTAGAATAAGTGTCTCATAACATTGTGGGGATATAGTCAGTTGCTCATTCTGACTGTGAAATTATACAGTGCTATATTACTAGCCTTCAATTTGTCGCTGGGAAGTAACTTGAACCTCATCAGATTATGAGTTGTTTGGCATATTTATGCATGTCCTTTTCATAGACTTTCTGAAGTGTTGCTGTAATTGCTGATTCGTGTAGAGATTTTTTTCCCCTCAACACCATATGTTGCACAGTACATGCGGGATGTGTTCATAACTTGTTTTCACAGCAGACTAGGTCCTGAATCTTACTCAAGGTCTTGTTGCTGGCATTTTCTTCAAAAGACAAGAGCTACACTTTAACAAATGGGCTTCATACTGACATGTGGATAGATGCAGCTCAAACAGAGGTGAGAAAATGACCTGTTTCCATATGAATTTGTAAACTGCTTCTGGGGCAAAATTTCAGATTTATTATTATTTTATTACTTATTATTTGTATTACCCAGTAGCCCTAGTCATGGACCAGACCCCCACTGTGCTAGGTGCTGTACAAACACAGAACAAAAAGATAGTTCCTGCCCCAAGGACCTTACAGTCTAAGACAAGAGATAACAGATGGGTATAGATAGATGTGGGAGTACAAGGAAACAATGAGACAATATTGTTAAGTGTGATAGACTGGTCTCTGCACACCAATAACCTAACCATTGTCATGTTTTTTTCTATGTATCATGGCAGAGGAGAGAGTTGAGGAGAGCTTTTAAGGTGGATAATGAGGTAGCTTTCTGGATGTTTACAGGGAGTGCCGCCCAAGAGTGTGAGGCCAAGCTTGAAGATCCTTGTTTGAAAATGTAACAAGTGAGCAGTAGCATAGGTTCTGACTTTTATTTTTCCCCAGGTGTGCTCCACCCCCATTCTGCCCGAGGCCCTGCCCCCACTCCGACCTTTCCCCCAAAGCCCCGCCCTTGCTCTGCCTTTTCCTGCCCCCACTCCAACCCCTTCCCCGAGGTCCTTGCTGCTTCACCCTCCCCCCAAACAGCTGATCGGTGCTGAGCACCCACTATTTTTTTCCTGTGGGTGCTCCAGCTGCGGAGCACCCACGGAGTCAGCACCAATGAGCAGTAGAGGCATTTGTGTCAGCAAACCAGGTTTTTGCCATGAAAATGGTATAATGGCCCCCAAAGAAAGAAAAATATGTTTACAAATTTTCCTGGGGTGAAATGTTTTGATTTTGACAGTAAAAGAAGCCTTCAAGTGGTGAAAACAATGACTCCTGTTTCAAGGGAAAACAAATAAAAGAAAAGGTTTCCCCCCCCTCCCAGATGAAACTACAAAACAATGGACTTGTCAGAGAACCATCAGGATTGTCAGAGGGATTGGATGTTTCTATGGATTATAGAACACCCAGAGTTATAAAAGTCAGTGCTAGGAAAAAGAGTAAACATGAGTAAAATCTCCTGTTTCAGGGCATAAACCTATGCTAACTATTAGAGGTTGGGATGAGACCTTCATAGAGGGCAGATTACCCCACGTTTGCCTGTTGCGCAATTTATTCCACCTTCCTCTGAAGCTTGTGATGCTGGCTACTGTCAGAGACAGTATACTGGACCAGATGGGTCTTAGATCTGACCCAGTGTGGCAATTCCCATGATCCCTTCTGCTTTCCTCACTCTATCACCATTGCTTAGGCAGAAATTCAAAGCTATTTTCTCTTAGGCTAATCAGTACCATGACCCTTATATCAAAACAGCTTGATTGGAAGCAGAGTCATTTTTTTAGAACCTTTTCAAATATAAAGTAGTAAGTTCAATAAAAGAGCCTCAGATCTATTGGCAAAAGTGGCAGGCTAATCATTTAAGCAACGCAATCATTATGAAACTCCTAGAATTCTATTTGTTTGGTCTGTTTTTTTCCCCCGAGTTTGCTTTTCTTTAGAAAAACATTCAGTGTCTGTGTAGAGGAAGGAAAAAAGTCCATTAAAGTGAGACTTGGTATAAAACCTGCGTGTGCACTTTAGGGATGAAGATAAAAACTTCAGGGGAAGTGATATTGATATGATTGTTATTTATACTGTGGTAATTTTCTGTGCTTGGAATTTTTTTTTTCCAGTTTTCTGAAATACACTAAAACCCCAACTATTCTCTGCTGAAAAACAAACAAACAACCATTAAATATGGATGGACTGAATACACTCCAGTTATTTAGTGCTGTTGACATTTTATTCCCCTTTGGGCATGTCATACTGACATATGATAGACACAATATGAAAAGAATCAGTTGACTCTGAACTTGTACAGTACTACTGAACACGGGTGCTATGGAAGCATGTGGGGAGCTCCTGCAATTTGCTACTAGGGATGTGACCCCTTCTTAAAGCTTTATTGGGCCTTTGTACAATACCTGAAATGGACCTTTTTGACCAAAGTTAAAAAAATTGGTTAAAAATTCCACCTACCCAACCACGTGTTGGGATGGGTGAGACAACTGGGTGGCCTGTTCTCCCTCCAACAGCAAATCTCTTTCAAGAGACACCTGGATAGTCCACACCCACTCCATCATTGAGCCTATTCTTGAGGGGAATACCAGATATATTCCTTATTTCCTGCAGCATTTGGCAGTTTTGTCAGAGAATGCCAGTCATAAAGCCTAGTTCTGCTACTCTGCCTAAGATCTACTTTGCAGCCAGCCTGCTCCATTTCAGTGAAAATTTGTAATCCCTTTGATGGAATTGCTGATCATATTGCTTTAAAACTTAGTGCCATGGTGGGTCTTCTCTAAAACCTATGGGACTCCACCTGCATGCTGCTTCTGTCTGAGTAAAGCCGTTCTTGCATCCCAAGTACAGCCATGCAAATAAAAGTAATTCTGTTTTGCAAAGGATTTCAGTGTTTTGAAATTTAGCTTTCTTCTGATTTGGAATGAAAACCAACTATTAAAAAATTTTCCATAAAAGGGAAAGCCCTGGGCTCCCTGACTCTGGAGAAGTCTGCCTGGGAAGTTAGGAGTATCGGAGCTTGGGCTTCCAGGTTCTCGGCTCCTCATCAGCCTGCCCAGTGGGCTGCCAAGGAGCTGAGTGGGCAAGCTGGCAGGAAACCTGCCTGCTTTCTGCCAGCTCTAATTGAAACAAACTGTCTCTGTGGAACATCTGGATTTCAACAAATCGGCACTCTCTGGCAGCAACAAATTCCATCAGAAAATTTCTGTCTATCTCTAATTCTAGAGTGGACAGTCACAACCTGTGTCTCCCGTTAGTAATAGCTAAATCCAATCCATAGGTGTAGACTTGAACAAGCAAGAAAAGAAACAAACCTAGAGACCGCCATACAGGATCAGATCCATGGTCTGTCTAGTCCAATATCCTGTCTCTGACAGTGGCCAGCACCCACTTCTTCAGAGGAAGGTTCAGAAACCCTGCGGTGGCAGTTATGGAATAACCTGCTCATCAGGATAGTTTCTTCTTTCCCCCCATTTCTAGAGGTTGGTTTATGTCCTAAGCATAAGGGTCCATGTGTTTTTTGTTTTTATTTTAGTTACTTTGTTTTTAGTTCATGCTATTGTAACTCTGGATGTTCTTACTATCCATATGAATGTCTAATCCTTTTTTGAATCCCACTAAGCTCTTGGTTTCAAGGAAATCTTTTGGTAATGAGTAACTGAGAAAATTGTGCGCTACAAAGGGTAGTGCCTGATTGATAGCAATCTTCTTATTTGATGTTAGTAGTATCTTGGCTCATTATTCCTTCTTGGAAGTGACACCCTTTTGTGTTTCCCCAAAGCTCTCTGTCCCATCTCTTAGCAGGGACTGCTTTATGTGTTGCAGTCCATAATTCGTTAATGGTTTCCTGTAGCGTTGTTCTTCCAGTGTATTATCTCCAGTCCATTTTCTTCATGTCTGAGCTCATTCATTCTTGGCTTCCATTCCTTGAGGAGTGTGCTTGTATAGAGAGCCTATAGTTCCTCCTTACAGTGACTGTCTAGCAAATTTCCTGACGCTACTGATGTGCGGGCAATGATACTTTATCTATCCAAGTATAGCCATCCATCACAGTACTGTCCCAGAAAGTGGTATTTTCAGGCCTGAGATCACAGCTTTGGCCAATTCAAATTAGCTGAAATAAGCCTCTCGCTTGATTTTTTTTTTTTTTTAAAGGCAATAGTCTGGAATTCTTGTTGGTGAGCCAGTTATTTACTGGAGAGAGAGTATGTGTGGATACCCCCAGATATTGTCTTGTGCATACTTGGGTCAGCCTATCTGAATTCTAGTGCCTGCTAAACTTTAGAACATCTCACCCAAAATCAGCTGCACATTCAGCCTGCCAGTTAGTTCCTTTAGGATATTTTTCAGAAGCAACTCACCCGTACCCTAATATATAAACAAATGACTTTCATTTCCCTAGCAAAGATGTTATGCATAGGAGGATCTCAGATTATGAATTGAAAAACATAATTACACAATAGTCATATGCCTAGAGATCCAGAGTAAAAAAAAAGGAAAAGTTTAGGTGTAAAGAGTTTGGAGCAAAGTTTAACTTTTCACTGATAATACTTTTTCTGGCTTTATTGCCTTTTTATTTATTATAGCAGATTTATCATCTGCTAGATAATTTTGCATTCAGAGCTTTTCTAGTGTTCAATTTATCAAGGAGACTGGCACTGTATTCTCTTGTATTTTATCCCAAGTACCATCAGGATAGAAGAGACAAGTTCTCTCTCCTGGACTGACTTAACCACTAAATCATAATTCATAACTCTGCTCGCTTTTTTCCTGAATTTTTCTCGCTCCTTCTTTCAGATCAATTATTTTTGAACACTGAGGCAGCATACACTAGAAGTGATTAGAGTGGGGAACCTGAATTCTATTCCTGACTTTTTATATGACTTCAGCTAAGTTACTTAACTTTGCTATGCCTCTGTTTGTTCCCCATCTATAAAGTAGAGTTAACATCCACATCTTAAAAATAGTTTGAGAACCCTCTTTTTCTCATACAAGTTACCTTCAAGAGGCTGCTGGCGCAAGTTGAAGAATAGTAATGGAAGGGCCCAGATGGCGAGAAAGGAGTCTACCAGTTTCCCAGGTGGGCAAACAACTTCAGCCCCGGTTTGCTGAATTTTGCAATTTGGGCTGAGGTTCATGAATGTATGAAACTTTGAATGCAAAGCTCAGTATAAATGGATTTGAGATGGATTGTGAATATCCCTCATAGCTCTGAGTTGATCCTAATGCTGGTCTGATTTTTTTTTTTTTTTTTTTTACTTTTGCTACTTTACCTGTCATTTTAAAAGGGGTCACTTCCTTTTTCTGATCACAATAAAATCTCTATTTTTGGTGCCAAATAAGAGTTAAAAGTATGAACCTCTCAGAATTTATCATTTCCCCTTCATATTTTTTTAGTCTTAAAATAATTTAATTGAATTAACTTATTAGTTTTCTGCATATCCATTTAGAAGTTGTCATATTCAAGGACTGGAAAAAGAGTTGTATCAAAAATGCTCACCCAATTCAGCTTTGTCACATGACTCCTCTTCAGTATAGAGGTGGGAGAATCAGAGGAACTGAGAGTGAGGATGAGTGACTAATTGGTTGAGCCATACCTGTAATTGTAATTTGTGTGCCTGAGCAAAAACAAGTCTGGGAATTAGGGGCTCCAAGTGTTCTTGGGAAAGCAAAGACAGCTGACTCAGCAAAAATAGAAGGCTTTTTAACATGTTAGTTCAGTCATTAACAAATTGGAGAAATGTAGATATAAAAGATTGTTTTAATCCTGCTAAACATTTGCGTTGGCTGATCTCCTGTGTTTCATGCCGAAGTCAAACATGAACAAAAACAACATTATATACTGACACATGGAGAGAAGGGAGTTACTTCGCAAGTGGAGAACCAGTGTTG
This sequence comes from Emys orbicularis, assembly GCF_028017835.1. NCBI lineage: Eukaryota > Metazoa > Chordata > Testudines > Emydidae > Emys > Emys orbicularis. The sequence continues at coordinate 87,395,248 of NC_088687.1, read as the reverse complement.
ACAGGGCCAATTCAATCAGGGTGGATGTAGTCCACTCCCAATAATAGATGAGGAGGTGTCAATTCCAGGAGAGGAAAAGCTGCTTCTGTAATGAGCCAGCCACTCCCAGTCCCTATTCAAGCCCAGATTAATGGTGTTAAATTTGCAAATGAATTTTAGTTCTGCTGTTTCTCTTTGAAGTCTGTTTCTGAAGTTTTTTTGTTCACTGATAGTGACTTTTAAATCTGTAATAGAATGACCAGGGAGATTGAAGTGTTCACTTACTGGCTTTTGTATGTTACCATTCCTGATGTCCGATTTGTGTCCATTTATTCTTTTGCGGAGGGACTGTCCGGTTTGGCCAATGTACATGGCAGAGGGGCATTGCTGGCACATGATGGCAAATATAACATTAGTAGATGTGCAGGTGAATGAGCTCTTGATGATGTGGCTTGGTCCTCTGATGGTGTCGCCAGAGTAGATATGGGGACAGAGTAGGCAACGAGGTTTGCTACAGGGATTGGTTCCTGGGTTGGTGTTTCTGTGGTGTGGTGTGTAGTTGCTGGTGAGTATTTGCTTCAGGTTGGGGGGTTGTCTGTAAGCGAGGACTGGCCTGCCTCCCAAGGTCTGTGAGAGTGAGGGATCATTTTCCAGGATAGGTTGTAGATCGTGGATAATGCGCTGGAGAGGTTTTAGCTGGGGGCTGTATGTGATGGCCAGTGGTGTTCTGTTATTGTCCTTGTTGGGCCTGTCCTGTAGTACGTGATTTCTGGGTACCCGTCTTGCTCTGTCAATCTGTTTCTTCACTTCCCCAGGTGGGTATTGTAGTTTTACGAATGCTTGATAAAGATCTTGTAGGTGTTTGTCTCTGTCTGAGGGGTTGGAGCAAATTCGGTTGTATCTTAGGGCTTGGCTGTAGACAATGGATCGTGTGATGTGTCTTGGATGGAAGCTGGAGGCATGTAGGTATGTATAGCGGTCAGTAGGTTTCTGGTATAGGGTGGTGTTTATGTGACCATCACTTATTTGCACTGTAGTGTCCAGGAAGTGGATCTCTTGTGTGGACTGGTCCAGGCTGAGGTTGATGGTGGGGTGGAAATTGTTGAAGTCCAGGTGGAATTCTTCAAGGGCCTCCTTTCCGTGGGTCCATATGATGAAGAAGTCATCAATGTAGTGCAAGTAGAGGAGGGGCACTAGGGGACGAGAGCCAAGGAAGCGTTGTTCTAAGTCAGCCATAAAAATGTTGGCATACTGTGGGGCCATGCGGGTACCCATAGCAGTGCCACTGACTTGAAGGTATAAGTTGTCCCCAAATCTGAAGTGGTTGTGGGTGAGGACAAAGTCACAAAGCTCAGCCACCAGGCGTGCTGTGGCCTCATCAGGGATACTGTTCCTGACAGCTTGTAGTCCATCCTCATGTGGAATATTGGTGTAAAGTGCTTCTACATCCATGGTGGCCAGGATGGTGTTTTCAGGAAGAACACCAATGCATTGTAGTTTCCTCAGGAAGTCGGTGGTGTCTCGAAGATAGCTGGGAGTGCTGGTAGCGTAGGGTCTGAGGAGAGAGTCCAAATAGCCAGATAATCCTGCTGTAAGAGTGCCAATGCTTGAGATGATGGGGCGTCCAGGGTTTCCGGGTTTATGGATCTTGGGTAGCAGATAGAATACCCCTGGTTGGGGTTCTGGGGGTGTGTCCATGTAGATTTGTTCCCGTACTGTAGCTGGGAATTTCTTGAGCAGATGGTGTAGTTTCTTTTGGTATTCCTCAGTGGGATCAGAGGATAGTGGCCTGTAGAATGTGGTCTTGGAGAGTTGCCTGGCAGCCTCCTGTTCATAATCCGACCTGTTCATTATGACTACATCACCTCCTTTGTCAGCCCCTTTGATGATAATGTCAGAGTTGTTTCTGAGGCTGTGGATGGCATTGCGTTCTGTACGGCTGAGGTTATGGGACAAGTGATGATGTTTGTCCACAATTTCAGCCTGTGCACGTCTGCGGAAGCACTCTGTGTAGAGGTCCAGTCTGTCATTTCGACCGTCAGGAGGAGTCCACGCAGAGTTCTTCTTCTTGTAGTGTTGGTAGGAGGGTTCCTGTGGGTCAGTGCACTGTTCAGTGGTGCATTGAAAATATTCCTTGAGTCGGAGACGATGAAAGTAGGCTTCCAGATCACCGCAGAACTGTATCATGTTCGTGGGGATGGTGGGACAAAAAGAGAGTCCCCGAGATAGGACAGACTCTTCTGCTGGGCTAAGTGTGTGGTTGGAAAGATTGACAATGTTGTTAGATGAATTGAGGGTACCACTGTTGTAGCCCCCTGTGGCAGGTAGGAGTTTAGATAGCTTACTGTCCTTTTTCCTCTGTAGAGAAGTGAAGTGTGCATTGTAAATGGCTTGTCTCATTTTTGTAAAGTCCAGCCACGTGGAAGTTTGTGTGGAAGGTTGGTATTGTATGAGAGTCTCCAGTTTTGAGAGCTCATTCTTGATCTTCTCCTGTCTACTGTACAGGATGCTGATCAGGTGGTTCCTCAGTTTCTTTGAGAGTGTGTGGCACAGTCTCTCACCATAGTCAGTGTAGTATGTTGATTGCAATGGATTTTTTACCTTCAGTCCATTTGGTATGATGTCCATCTGTTTGCATTTGGAGAGGAAGATGATGTCTGTCTGTATCTGTACAAGTTTTTTGTTGAGGTTGATGGATTTCCACTCCATAGGCTAAATTTAGTGCCTTGCATGGTGTCAAGTATCAGGGGGTAGCTGTGTTAGTCTGTATCTACAAAAACAACAAGGAGTCTGGTGGCACCTTAAAGTCTAACAGATTTATTTGGGCATAAGCTTTCGTGGGTAAAAACCTCACTTCTTCAGATGCATAGAGTGAAAGTTACAGATGCAGGCATTATATACTGATACATGGAGAGAAGGGAGTTACTTCGCAAGTGGAGAACCAGTGCTGACAGGGCCAATTCAATCAGGGTGGATGTAGTCCACCCCCAATAATAGATGAGGAGGTGTCAATTCCAGGAGAGGAAAAGCTGCTTCTGTAATGAGCCAGCCACTCCCAGTCCCTATTCAAGCCCAGATTAATGGTGTTAAATTTGCAAATGAATTTTAGTTCTGCTGTTTCGCTTTGAAATCTGTTTCTGAAGTTTTTTTGTTCAATGATAGTGACTTTTAAATCTGTAATAGAATGACCAGGGAGATTGAAGTGTTCACTTACTGGCTTTTGTATGTTACCATTCCTGATGTCCGATTTGTGTCCATTTATTCTTTTGCGGAGGGACTGTCCGGTTTGGCCAATGTACATGGCAGAGGGGCATTGCTGGCACATGATGGAATATATAACATTAGTAGATGTGCAGGTGGACAGAGGTCCTGAAGAAGAGCTCTGTATAAGCTTGAAAATTTGTCTCTTTCACCAACAGAATTTGGTTCAGTAAAAGGCATAACCTCACCCATCTTGTGTCTTTAATATCCTGGGACCAACGTGGCTACCGTGATGCTGAAAATTACCCTCTTAGGCACCTTATAAAGATCCTACCATGAGTCCATATTTAGGCACCTAAATATAAGTGGCCTGATTGTTAGAGGTGCTGAGCAACAACATCACCCACTGAAGTCAGTTGGAGCTGCAAGTGTTCAGCACCTTTGAAAATATTTAGGTGCTTAAATACATATTTATGGCCAGATTTTCAGAGGTCTGAACATCCACAGACCCTACTGACTTCAACTGGAGTTGGGGATGCTCCACATCTTTGAAAATCTGGCCCAGCCTTTATTTTTTAGATTTATGGTAACATTACAAAATTTCTGGCTAAGAGCTATGCTCTAGGAGTTATTTTAGGGAAGTTCTATGGCCTATGTTATATATTAGATTGGACTAGATGATCATAATGGTCCTGCCTGGCCTTGGAATCTAAGAAAATCTATAAGTGCCCACAATCTGCAAGTGCAGCTCCTATTGGCACCAGTGGGAGTTCTGTATACTGGCTTTGTTCCCTATTTCTGGCCTCCTATATTGTCATGTCCTATTGGCACAAGATGTGCAATGCAAAAAGGAAAGCATAAAGCTCTAAATAAAGTAGTGCAAAGGCTATGGAGCCTTTGCAATTTTACAAGAGTTTGTGTTAACCAATAAAATTTCTCTCTCCAAGCACCAAAAAAAAAAAAAAAGTTACACTTTTTTATTTTACTTATTTTTATTTTTTTTAAGATCTCCAATTACCACCATTCCCAGAATGTAAAATGTTAAGCCTCTTGAATTCTAAGCTACACCTGTGATTACTTACCTCCTGTTGTGACACAAATTTCCCTGAGAAAAGAGATTAAAAAGTTAACCAAAATGTTGAGTAATACTAGATCACAAAGGTAAAACAGTATCAACCCCCTGATTTATTGACAGAGGACAGTGCTAGAATAATAATCAATGATCTTTAAAAGGTTATCTGAAGCAGTGTCATACAGATGTATTACTGTAGAATTACTCCTGGTTGAAATGCCATTTACAATCCCATAACATTTGAACCTGTAATAAGGTCCATAGTTCCATATTGGTACCCAAATCACCTCCCCACAGAACAGCAGAAAATTAATATGTTTCTGGTAAGATTTTGATTTATTAAAGTTTGATTTATTACTACTTGAAAGGTTTTAATATCTCATGTTAAATTCATTTAAATTTTACAACAGTTATGATATAAACATCAACCTACTTTCTGTAACTTATTTATCTTTAATTTTTATTTTTGATTAATAAAAGACATATAAAAGGTTGAGTCTGTACTTTAAATAACCTAAAATTCTATAAATACCTGAGAAACTTGTGATGGGTAATTGGCTAATTAATATCACTCAACCATTGTGTTTTTTATCCTGTATTAACCCTAATGTTCTCAGACCTTTCTCCAATTTAGTTTGAGGCTACTAGATCAATTTATTTGGCAGGCCCTGGAAATCATATAAATATATATTTATGGGAAAAAATCCAACAACATTGTTCTGTATTTTTAAAAAAGCAATCAATCATATTCAAGAGATTCACAACCAGGCCCTAACCTTGAAAACATTTATGCATGTGCTTATCTTTAATCATATGAATAGTCTCATTAAAATCCCACATAATTAACATAACCCCCCAATCGTAGAAATCACATATTTTACTGCACTGCTCAGTTGGGCTGATTTTCATCATTCTTCTTCTGTCTGTTAGCAAAGTTATCTATTTACATCAAATGAGCTCTTCAAAGCAGGGACTTGACTTTTTATATGTCTGTTAAGTATCAGAGGGGTAGCCGTGTTAGTCTGAATCTGTAAAAAGCAACAGAGGGTCCTGTGGCACCTTTAAGACTAACAGAAGTATTGGGAGCATAAGCTTTCGTGGGTAAGAACCTCACTTCTTCAGATGCAAGTAATGGAAATCTCCAGAGGCAGGTATAAATCAGTATGGAGATAACGAGGTTAGTTCAATCAGGGAGGGTGAGGTGCTCTGCTAGCAGTAGAGGTGTGAACACCAAGGGAGGAGAAACTGCTTCTGTAGTTGGATAGCCATTCACAGTCTTTGTTTAATCCTGATCTGATGGATATATGTCTGTTGTTCACTATGGGCTCTATACAGATAAATAAGGTCTATTCCTTTTTTACACTTCCACTGTTTTTATAAATGTGTGAGCTGATATTATTTGCTGCTTCACACTAACTCTTTTTTTAATAGAATGGGTATCTCAATAGCTGGGCTGATTGGAAAGTTAAGAGTTATCTATTTGGTGTTGGGTCTCCAGGAGACATACATGCTGATGTTTTTTCCTGAATTTGAGTGAACATTGCTTTTTCTGGGTTTGGACCTTCCCCACTCATTGAAGCCATATTTGCTGCATGCTGTTTACCCTGTGAATTCAGATTTCATGCAAACAGACTTTTTAAAGTGCTTTGGGAAATATCTTTGCCCCCTGTGTGCATTATGGTTTAAGGAGAGTAATGAAGCCATAGGAATTGGAATACAATTGTCAGAGTTCACCAAGAGGCAAAGCTAAACAGACATACCATTCTTGCATCTTATTGTGGATAGCCGCACTCAGGTTGTGTTAGAATCATTACAGAGGCTTAGCTGGGACGTTTGTGGCTTTTAATGCCATTTCATGGTTGTAAAATTTGTTGTACCACCAGCTAAAAGATTTGGGGTTTCTAATAGACTAAGTATTTGATTAATGAAACAACATGTATTGTACAGAAGAAATGATCATAAAAAGATGTTTTTTTAACAGCCTAAAGTACCTATTGCAGCTTGGAACCTTTTATCACCTTGTAAATCACCCCTTGAGATGAATAGTTGAAGTTAGACAAGGCACACTTCCATTACTAGTGTATCCCCATTGGGATATTATACAGACTGGGCTGCAGCTGCTTCAAAGACGCCCTCCTCACCAACACATTGTTACATCTTGCCTTCATTATGGCAAGGGAACAGTTTGTGTAATTGTAGTGGCTTTGCTTTTAATAATCCCTTCAATTCAACCTTTGAGACCTGAGGGAGGTCCACCCTTTTTCCTTAATGTCACATTCCTTCAGCTGTGAAATAGTGACCATTCACACTGCTCCAGCATTCTAGAGAGTGTGTATGTTCAAAAAGAATGATCAACAAAGCCTCAAACTCATTCAACTAGGAGGAGAGGAAGAAATTTAGTCCTGTCCTCACTGACTCGAATATAGGGGGAAAATAAAGTTACTTGATTTTCATAAAGAGCTGAAAACGTCTCATAGATTTCAGGAGGAGCATAAGCAGGAAAATAAAAGACATGGCCCTAACAACAAACAGATGGCATTCCCTTTTTTGCGATTATGTACACTTTTGAAGTTTTACAGGAACCACATAAGCACTCATGCTTTCAATTATTTTCCTTACTACCAGAGGCAGACACAAAATTTATTTGTTCTTTCTGACTGATTACTCTTCCATTCCAGCCGGCATGTCTGAGCTCTAAATTCACATCAGTGAAAGAAAGAGAAATAAACTTCAGCAATCTTTTGGCTTAGAAACCCAAGGAAATATTTGACTAAATTTAAATTGTCATTTTGTTAACTCTGTCTCCCCCCTTTTTTTAAGGACTTGAGAGAAGTAGCTTCAATTAAACAAGGAGAATCAACTAAAACGTCTCTTTCCCAGCAGAGGAAACTCCTTATATAAACAAAACTGAATAGCCATGGAATCTTGCTTTCCCTTCACCTCTTTTCTTTACGTTAGCCCTCCTTGCTTGGATATAAATGATCAGGAGGAGATAAATCCTTCCCCTTCTCCATAATAATTGCAAACCATTTATTTTCTCCCCTTGCTATTTTCCAGTAAGCATAGCCTTAGAAATAGAAGATATAACCCCCCCTCTCCCCAAGGCTTCCAAAATTGGAACCAAACAGAATCTCAAAGCTCTCTCTCTCTCTCACATACACACACACACACACGCACACACTCTATCCTGGCTCCATATGGTTCCCAGATATCTGTTTTGTTTCACAGTAATAATAAGCATTAAAAGAATAATAAATAATACTTTACATATCTCTAGTGCCTTTCCTCCAAGGATCTCAAAGCATTTTACAATTCTAATTTAAACAGTACAATGCCCCTGTGAGGTAGGAATCATTACCCCATCTTATAGCTGGCAAAACAGAAGCATGGAGAGGTTTATGTAATTTGATCACGCTCACAGTCAGTGGCAGAACCAGAATCCAGGTCTTTAGATTCCCTTGCTGAGGTGCTGATCATGAGGCAATCCTCCCTTGGAAAATATATTGCCCTATATTTTCAGAAAACGTACAGTAAATATATTTGTCATTACATACCACAAGGGAGACAGCATCATCTCGTGACTAGAACAGGAAATGAGACATTACTTGTGGGTTATATTTCTGATTTACTGGGTAACTGTGCAAATTAAAGTACCCAATTAATACCTCTGCTACAGAAGGATAAATGGAAGAGGTGGAAATTAATGTACCTCTAGGGTTACCATACGTCTGGTTTTTCCCGGACATGTCCGGCTTTTCGGCAATCAAACCCCCGTCTGGGGGGAATTGCCAAAAAGCCGAACATGTCCGGGAAAAATGCCGGCCGGGCACTTCCCCTCCCGTGGCTGCTCTGCTCCTCCCCTGACTCTTCGGGTCTGTTTAAGAGCTGAGCCGCCCGAGCGCTATGGGCTTCAGGCAGCCCCCTTGCCTCCGTACCCCAGCCGCCGGCCGGGCACTTCCCCTCCCGGGCTCCGGCGGCACAGGGTCCGGAGGCATGGGGGCTGCCCGAAGCCGGTAGCGCTCGGGCAGCTCGGCTCTTAAACAGACCCGAAGAGTCAGGGGAGGAGCAGAGCCTCCGGCCGCGGCGGCTCTGCTCCTCCCCTGACTCTTCGGCTCTGTTTAAGAGCCGAGCGCTACGGGCTTCAGGCAGCCCCCATGCCTCTGGACCCTGCACCGCCGGAGCCCGGGAGGGGAAGTGCCCGGCCGGGGGCGCAGGGTCTGGAGGCATGGGGGCTGCCCGAAGCCCGAGCGCTACCGGCTTCACGGTTTGTCGGGCAGCCTCCAGACCCTGCGCCCCCGGCTGGGCGCTTCCCCTCCCGGGCTCCGCTGCGCTGGGGAAGCGCCGGCCGGGGGCGCAGGGTCTGGGGGCTGCCCGGCAAACCGTGAAGCCGGTAGCGCTCGGGCAGCCCTTTTCGCGTGGCTGGGAGTGGAAGGGAGGAGGGGGCGGAGTTAGGGCGGGGTTGGGGCGGGGAAGGGGCGGAGTTGGGGCGGGGCTGGGGGTGGGAAATGGGCGGGGCCAGGGCCCCGTGGAGGGTCCTCTTTTTTTATTTGTTAAATATGGTAACCCTATGTACCTCCATCTGTAGTGGAGGTATTAACACCTATCTATATCACACGTTGAGACCCTTGGTTGAAAGGTGCTGAATAAGTTCAAAGGGAGCTGGGCATCTTCCCTTACTTTCATGTGTCTTGGCCTGAAGAAAAGGGGAGCAGCCATGCCTCTGTGTGCACCAAGAGAGAGCACACTCCTCCTCATCACTATACTGTGGGGGTTGGAACAAAGGGCTTGATTCACTTCCCATTGAAGTCAGTGGGAGTCTTTCACTTAATGTCAATGGGCTTTGATTTAGGTTCCTAGAACACCATGATTTAAGGATGAAATATCAATATTATAACGGGATATTTATAGGAAATATTTCAAGAAGTCTTTGTTATTTACAAAGTGCTCTGCTTCTCTTTTTGTGGATACTAAGAGCAGGGCCATCCCTAGGGGGTGCAGGGCATGGGACATAAGTGCCGAGTTTCTAATCTGCCGGAGGGTGCTCACCCCTGGTACCCCCACCAGCTCTGCCCAGTCCCCTCCTCCACTCCACCCCTTCCCCAAAGCCCCACCCCGCCTCTTCCTGACCCCGCCCCACCTCTTCCCCGCCAAGTTCTGTCCCTTCCCCCGAGTGCGCTGTGCCTTTGCTCCTCTCCCCTCCCCCCCAGCGCCTCCTGATGCTGCATAACATCTGATCCGTGGTAGGCACTGAGAGGGAGGGGGAGGCACTGATCGACGGGGCCCACCAATGGGCAGGAGGCACTGGGGGGAGACAGGAGGTTCTAGTACGGGGGTTCCTCCTTGCTCCTCGCCTGCCTGCTGCTCGCCTTCCCGTTTGCCTCCTCATCCTGCTCGCCCGTGTGAAGCACACCCCATCCCAAAGCGCGGGGCCCAGGACTGTCACCCTGCTTTGCCGTACCCAAGGAATGGCTCTGACTAAGAGTCACCTACCAAAATCAGAGCATCCCCCAGCTGCCTCAGCCCCAGAAAGCATTGCTTACTTTAAAGCCTACGTTGTCTGCCTACAGGGTCCTGAGTGTGATCACTTTGCACTGCTGCAGACTCTTTTTGGTGAACCTTCCTCAGCTGGAGTCCCTGGGCACTACTTTCAGTAATGCATGTCTCCAATCTATGGCAACCATTGCTTCACATAGACTGCACAGAACATTTGTTCAATATGAATGACATGATGAGATCCCCATGCTTTGAACCTTACCTAATACTGCTCAGTCACTAAGGTATGATTTAATAGCCCAAGCAGACCAGTCCTATGTGTGAGGAGTCAGTGGGACTTCCTTTTTCTTTTCTCCTTTCCTCCTCTAATTACCATCCAGGACATTGCATTCTTGGCCTCTGGAAAAATCTTCCAAGAGTATGAGTGTAGTAGACATAGTAATTTCCTGTGGTGGTTCTTCACTGAAATCAAGATGTCCTAGCTAACTATTGTTCCTAATTAGGAATAAAGTGTTCTGTTCATTTTCTATTAATTTTTATTAAGTACAGCATTCTCAGAGAGTTCACTACAGCTAAGATGCTCAATGTGGCTTTGTGTTTTGATAGTACATAATACTACTTCGGTGGAATATTTACAAGTTTATCTGCCTCCTCCACCCTGGGATGTGGGTAATTTGGTTGTTTTTATCATGAGTCCGCACATTTTAATGATCATTTGGTGGTGCTAGTTGTGTTGGAATTAGTGATAGGGCCAAACAAATGAATATTAGATCTATGTTGAGTCTGGATTTTGGAACCTTTCAAAGTTTAGGGGAATTTTGATACAGGCTTAAGCCCATTATAGAGAGAAGGGACAGTTTCTGCATTTGGGGAAAACAGCCAGGAAATTCAGAGGTAAGGATGACTAACACTATTTTCAAGTTCAACTTGCCCCATTATTTAATACCCCAAACCACACACACTATGTACATTGCATAGTGATGAAGAACAGTTATGCTGCCCTGGCAATGAGTGATAAGGAATCACCCAGAAAAGTGGTGGAGGAGAAGCTATGTACTCTGAAGGCTGGGAGGATCGCAGTCACCACTCCCAGGAGAAAGTGTAGGGTAGTGGTAGTGCATGACTCTCTTCTGAGGGGGACAGAGGCACCCATCTGTCAGCCTAACATGGTATCCCAGAAGGTATGCTGCCTGCCAGGGGCCCGTATCCAAGATGTTATGGAGCGATTGTTGAGGATCATCCTGTCCTTGATCTTCCTCTTGCTTCTAATGTATTTGTAGAATGTTTTCTTGTTACCCTTGATGTATCTAGCTAGTTTAATCTTGTTTTGTGCCTTGGCCTTTCTAATTTTGTCACTGCATACTTGTATTATTTGTTTATATTCATCCTTTGTAATTTGACCTAGTTTCCACTTTTTGTTGGATTTTTTTTTTTTTTTTTTTTTTTTTGCGTTTCAAATCATTGAAGATCTCCCGGTTAAGTCAGGTTGGTTTCTTGCCATACTTCCTATTTTCCCTTCGCAGTGGGATAGTTTGCTCTTGTGCCCTTAATAATCTCTTTGAAAAACTGCCAACTCTCTTGAACTGTTTTTCCCTTTAGACTTGCTTCCCATGGGATCTTACCAACTCCTTGAGTATGCTAAAGTCTGCCTTCTTGAAATCCAATATCTTCATTGTGCTGTTTTACCAACTAGCATTCCTTAGAATCATGAACACTACCATTTCAATATCACTTTTACCTAAGCTGCCTTCCACTTTCAAATTTTCTACCAGTTCCTCCCTATTTGTCAAAATCAAATCGAGAAACCCTCTCCATAGTAGCTTTCTCCACCTTCTGAAATTAAAAATGGTCTCCAATACATTTCAAGAACTTGTTGGATAATCTGTGCTCTGGTGTATTAGTTTACCAACAGATGTCTGGGTAGTTGAAGTCCCCCATCACTACCAAATCCTGTGCTTTGGATGATTTTGTTAGTTGTTTAAAAAAAAAGCCCCATCTACCTCTTCTTCCTGATTAGGTAGTCTGTAGTAGATCCCTACCATGACATCACCCTTGAATTTTACCCTTTTATCCTTACCCAGAGACTTTCAAGAATTCTGTCTCCAATTTCCATCTCAACCATCAGCATGGATTTGTCAAGAACAAATCATGTCAAATCAACCTAATAGCTTTCTTTGGCAGGGTAACAAGCCTTGTGGATGGGGGTGGGGAGAGTGGTAGATGTGGTATATTTTGACTTTGTAAGGCTTTTGATACTGTCTTGCATGACCTTCTCATAAAAAAACTAGGGAAATACAATCTAGATGGAACTATTATAAGGTAGGTGCATAACTGGTTGGAAAACCGTTCCCAGAGAATAATTATCAATGGTTCACAGTCAAGCTGGAAAGGCATATCACATGAGGTCCTGCAGGGCTCAGTTCTGAGTTCAGTTCTGTTCAATATTTTCATCAATGATTTAGATAAAGGCATACAGAGTACACTTATAAAGTTTGCAGACAATACCAAGCAGGGAGGAGTTGCAAGTGCTTTGGAGGATAGGATTAAAATTCAAAATGATCTTGACAAACTGGAGAAATGATCTGAAGTAAATAGGATGAAATTCAATAAGGATAAATGCAGAGCACTCCACTTAGGAAGGAATAATCAGTTGCACACATACAAAATGGGAAATGACTGCCTAGGCAGGAGTACTGCAGAAAAGGATTGGGGGGTCATAGTGGATCACAAGCTAAGTATGAGTGAACAGTGTAACGCTGTTGCAAAAAAAAGTAAATATCTTTCTGGGATGTATTAGCAGGAGTGTTGTAAGCAAGACACAAGAAGTAATTCTTCCAATTTACACTGTGCTAATTAGGCCTTAACTGGAATATTGTGTCCAGTTCTGGGCACCACATTTCAGGAAAGATGTGGACAAATTAGAGAAAGCGCAGAGAGGAGCAACAAAAATGATTAAATGTCTAGAAAACATGACATATGAGGGAAGATTGAAAAAAATGGATTTTGTTTAGTCTGGAGAAGAGACAACTGAGAGGGGACATGATAACAGTTTTCAAGTACATAAAAGACTGTTGCAAGGAGGAGGGAGAAAAAGTGTTCTCCTTAAGCTCTGAGGCTAGGACAAGAAGCAATGGGCTTAAATTGTGGGAAGAATGGTTTAGGTTGGACAGTAGAACAAACTTCCTGTCAGAGTGGTTAAGCACTGGAATAAACTGTCTAGGGAGGTTGTGAAATCTCCATCATTGGGGACTTTTAAGGGCAGGTTATACAAACACCTGTCAGGGGTGGTCTAGATAATACTTAGTCCTGCCCTGGGTGCAGGGGACTGGACTAGATGACTTCTTGAGGACTCTTCTAGTCCTATGATTCTATGATTCTACATATAATATATTAGCTATGTAATTTCTTTTCATATGAGTGAGACTAGAATGGATATGTCACTGAGTAGTGTGCTTCTAACATGTTCCTGAAGTTTGGCCTTCATTATTTGTATTAAGTACTGTGCATTTGAAGGCAATTTATTTATTTATTTTTTAAATAAAAGTAACATAAAAGGTGAAAAAGAGAAATCATTCATTGGACATTGTAAGTGCATCTGTCTGGACGCTATAGGAGCTTCTCTGGTGCAGTTGTAATGTCAGTCTAAGAACATAAAATAATTCTAATCCCAAAAAAGGACAAAAAAATTACCCTCCCCGTCACACTTTGTTAACCTGATCTGGCTCATATACACTCAGTTCAATCTAATTAGACCCATTTTGTTTCAGACCTTATGGAACCAATCATCTACAAGGCATGAAGAAATACATCATTTATATACTGAGAAGCAGGCCACTCTGGGCTCTCTCTCCATTTCACAGTGAAGTCAATCAAAGCCTTCCCATTGACTTCTGTGTATGTTGGATCAGGTCTTATGTGAATTGTCCCAACATCTCCAGAAACCAACAAGGAATTCAGCCTCAGTCCCTCCACACCATGGAAACTTCTTGGTGGTTCTGGGAACAGAGGGGAAAATCTTGTCATCCTAGTTCCAGAGGACCCATGCTAACAAGAGTGCAGGAGAACTTGCAGTGGCACTAGGATATAGCACAGAGGGCACTTTGCTTTCACAGAGATGGTCCTGGTCTCTGGTGGATCCCTTGACTTCCGTTTGGATCTCAGTGGATCTGCAGATTTTTGGGGTCCTTTTTAGTTTCTCCAATCTGATTAATGATATATTGGAAATTTTCCTTTTCTCTATCCTCTCCTAGGATGTCTTTCCACATGAGAATGTGATCTGGCTCAATATTATTTTGAACATGACTATAGACTGCAATTTGTAAAAGAGCCTGCTATAGACTATAAATGGGTTTTAGAATCCATGTGCCTAAATACCTTTTGAAAATGAGATTTAGGCTCTTAAAACAGTTAGGCATTGCAACACTGAGCTCAGCAATACCTAAATGCCTTTAAAAATCTGGGCCTAAGGGAATTAAGTGCCCAGATGTCACTGACGTTCAATGGGATTTGGTCACCACCCTGCTATAGGCAGTTTTGAAAATTCCAAACAGAATGTGTTGTACAGATCCTCATATTTCCATGATATTAGCAACCTCCCCACCCCTATGAATCCGTGGAATTTTGTGGATTAATATCACTCAATTGATATTTTACATGACTAGGAAACTACATAAACATGTTAAAATATGAATTTTTATTGAAATCAAAGCTGTGTATCATCCCCTATGCAACAAGTTTTTTAAAATGTATCTGAAACCACGCAGTTTTGAGCATTGTTTATGTGAATGCTTAGTAATTGTTGGGCAATGTAAATATTTTGTCTATTTTCACATGTTTTCGCCAATATATTTAAAAGGAGATTAAGGTCAACATTATGAACTAACAGTCTGTGAAATAAATAGTAACGTTTGTTTAGCTGGAGGAACACACTTTTTTCCTCTACGCTATCTAAAGTACATTTTGTACTCCTCTCTAGCTTCTGTGAACTGATTTAAATTAAATTTTGAGGAAAAAAATATATATTGTGTTTGGGCTGACAACTTGTAGGATAAGTTTTAGGTTGATGAGATTTGAAACACTTGAGTTTTAACTCCTGTAAAATAGAATTTTTAATGGAAACTGCCACAGACCCTGAACTTTATAGTGATGCTGCCAGGCAGAGTTATAACGGAAAAGGTGTTAGATAGTGTGTGGCTATATTATCATGCTAAAAAGAAAAGCAAATCAAGCCTGAGACTGAGTCATGTTTTGAAATCCTGTTGTCAAAATCTGATTGTATGAAGGACAATCTTGGATTGTACAGCAAGTGGTCTTTTTTTCCCTGCTCACCCTTTAAGTCCTGGGGCTGTTCTTTGAATAAGAACAGCTAGTCCTAGCTCCCTGAATTTCTGCAAAAAAACCCAGAAGGATGACAAGTCAGTAGCTCTGGACCTTCTAGAGTTCTCATAAAAAAAAAAAAAAAAAAAAGCCTGATAGATACAGCAGTAGCAAGGCTGACTGCTGCAGATTTAATTTGATCTTTCAAGTGAGGATTTAAAATATTGTTCTTGTCCCAGTTAGAATGTTACCACTTACGTTTCAATATAAGAGAGGCTTTTTCATCATCATGGAGTGAGGACTCACTAACATTTTAACTGACAGCATTTCACTATTTGCATTATCTCTCTGTGCTTGTGCATCTTTCACGAGTGACAGATGATAAGAGCTTATGTGAGGAAAGATCTACAGTAAAATCAAGAAAATGCTTCACATGTCATGCTATTGGAGACTGCAGAGGAAATTGGCAATGCTAGAAACTGCATCAAAAATCTTATTTTTTCCTCTTAAATGAGCATTTTTGCAGTTTTTGTCTGCTGCTGCTGCTGCTGCTTTACAGGGAAGCATGTGGCATCCATCTTTTAACAAGAAAACTGAAGATTCAGTGAATAGTAAAAAACCTCTGTGAGCATTCTTAGACTCAAAGGGATGGCTTTGCTTGGATTAAAAGTAGATGTTAAAAATTAATCTTGTGTCTGTAAATAGAAGTACAGAGATTTAAGATAAATTCTGTTAAAGGAAATAAGGTGATTATTCTGCATGCCTTATGCTACCTGAAAAGCTGAGGTGTGCTCAGCTAAAATTACTGCATTATTTTATTTTATTTTATTTATTTTATTATGAAGGTTGTTATCAGAGGGCCAAGTTTTGCATTGATTTATACCTCAAACAACCTTGTTGAAGACAATGGGATTGCACCAGTTGTAAATTGGCACAGAATTTCAGCCATGGTGTTCAAGGAAGATCACAGTCTGCTAAAATGGGTCTGGGTTCAATCATACTTATGGATCTCACATAATTCTTCCTGTTATAAGAATGTCTTCATGTTTTAATGATTGCCTAGGGGCAAGTCTCACCATTTGTTGTTCTCATTTGTCACAAGAATGAATGATCAGAATCGGAATGTCTCCAATATTCTGTGAATTACAGAAGCGTGTTGTAAGATTTGAACCTTTTTATATTGTTTTGATTGGCTTGGCATTCCTTTCCTCTCCCTATGCAGTCTAACAGAGCTGTGGGAAATGCTTGGGACTGGCCAGCCAATCTAAATACATAGACTGTCTAAAGCTCAAACACTGCAGCAAACTATTACATTTCACAAAATGTATTAGGTATTAAAATTCCAGCACCTCATGCCTGTGTCAAAGAGTGTAATGAGTGCTGAAACAGCACAATATGAAGATTGCCATTAGAATGGGAAATGTTAATAACTTACCCCATCCTAATTTTAATCACTTCCTTTCTCTGTCTATGTACAGCATGGTGATAATGACCTTGTCTGGTGTCCCTAATCAAGAAGATTCTATTGTAGAAATACCAAATCTAACAGAGAAGTGTAACTATGTGCCTATGCTGTGATAGAAAAACCCTGTGACACTGAGTTTCAGAGCCCGGGTCAGCCGACTCAGGCTCATGGGGCTTCGGCTGCAGGGCTATAAAATTGCAGTGTGTAGATGTTTGTGCCCAGGCTAGAGAACAGACTCTGACTTTCCACCCCTTTCACAGAGTCTCAGAGCCCAGGCTCCCTCCATAGCCTGAATGTCTACCCTGCAATTTTGTAGTCTCATAGTCCAAGCCCCGCAAGCCTGAGTCAGCTGACCCAGGCCGGCCATGGCTGTGCTGCAGGTCTTTTACTGCAGTGTAGACCTATAGAGCTAGATTTTCAAAGGGGCTGCAGCCTGGCTCCTGTGCATGCACAATGTTGCATACAGAACCCTGCATGTATACTTCTGAGCAAAAGTTTTGTGTGCAGGTATTTGTGGATACACAAAGTTGTGTTTGCACAAGCAAAGGCCGTATTTTGTATTTTTTTATCCTTAAATTCTGTCCAGATTGGTATCCTGCCTGGCTAAGTTACACTGCTATATACTTTCATGCTGGTGAACAAAACCTATGTGAAAAATAATTGGCCAAATTCTGTGGACTTTACTTGACTTCTCTGGGTGTTTTTTCTTAAGGACTGAAGAATTTTACCCAGCATTCTAGGGGAAACATTTCTTTTAGGATCTCAGCTACTTTTACTTAATAGCCACTGTTAAATTTTGAGTCAAAGGCAGTGAATCTTTAGATATATGTATGGTGGGTTGAGCAGTCTTGTTTAGATGACGAATCTCAGGCTGAGACTGATTATATACAATTCATGTAACCACCTGGCTGAAGGGTGACTAGCCCTAAGGTGAGTTAGTGTTTTTGGGTCATTGAGAAAGGGTAAAAGTTTACCTGTTGCGGACTCAAGCGCCAAGACATAATTGTGTTTGAGATGAAGCTCTGACGATGTGTGGCCCATCTCATTCATTCTCCATCTGATAGATCACATCTGAAAGTGACTTTTCCTCATTGCCTACAGTGTTTAATTTTTCTCTTCCTCTGCTATTATTTTTTATTTTAATGGTTCTCATCTAACTCTGAAACATTTTGGAATAAATATTATATATAAAGTTGCATCTTCTCCCATTGATTTCAATGGAAGCAGGATTATTTCCCCCACCCCCTTAGTGTCTGTTTATTCACTGGAACAAGGGAACAAAAAAGAGATAGGGAGTTGCTGAAGCTATATGGAAAACATATGGCTCTCACTGACTTTAGTAGCTTTGTAACTGGAACTTAATATCCTTGGGAGCTGCTAGATAGTCCTTTCACATTGTCTTTCTAGTTCTTTTATCTGACTGTATAAGCAATGATCTTTTGAAAGAACTGTTTGTCAATAGTGAAGTCTATTTTGCATGAATTCCTAAGTCATTCTTAGAAGTAGCCGAGGTATAACGGTTAAATACATGCAAGTAAACACAACACTACATGGTTTCAGTATTACTGAACTCCCATATTCTTAACATCTTTACTTTCCAGTTCTGCACAGGGTCTTCAGTCATCCGAACAGTTCCCTATGTTGATTTAAATTGGAAATCTCCAACTCAAGCCTCCAAGGTGATGTTGATCCCTTCCCTCAGCTAATGAAAAAATGAATCCAAGAATAACTTTTGTGATTGCAATAATCACAGACATGACTTCTGGTTGGAATTAGAGTGCTCCCGGGGCTCTATTTATTAAAGTTGTAAGGTGGCAACTTAGGAAGCTGGAGGAGCCCATTCCTGAAGTAATAGACCTGCATACAATACAGCATTAAAGGTGTTGGTCCAGCTGAGGAAAATAATAATAAATGTGTACCAATACAAAGCTGGCTTCCCAGAAAACATACATGTATATTTCCTGTTACAATGCAGGAACTGATGAAGAGGGTTTACCTCCTTTCACTTTTAGGCACAGACTCTCAAAATCTCAAGTTTATTGGCATTCCTTATAGGAAAAAATTACCATCTGCTAAAGAATTCATTTTTCTCCTAAGTATTGTGATTTACAATTTCTCAGCAACAAGGTGGCTCACAGCATACATTATAGTTAGTTTTATTTCACTAAACTATCATTTCTCGCTCAAGTGCTCAATCGATGATTGTGCTTAGGGTTGAACAAACCAATAAATCTGAGGAAGTGATGTCATTGCATGATGCTTAAGCTGTTGCTAGACTACAATAGCACAGATAGGATGTCATACGACTCAACAAAAGCAAAAATTCTATGGCCCTGATTCTGTTCTGACTTGCATTGGTTTTATACAAACTCCACTGACTTCAGAGATAGATTCATAGATTCTAGGACTGGAAGGGACCTCGTGAGGTCATCGAGTCCAGTCCCCTGCCCGCATGGCAGGACCAAATACTGTCTAGACCATCCCTGATAGACATTTATCTAACCTACTCTTAAATATCTCCAGAGATGGAGATTCCACAACCTTCCTAGGCAATTTATTCCAGTGTTTAACCACGCTGACAGTTAGGAACGTTTTCCTAATGTCCAATCTAAACCTCCCTTGCTGCAGTTTAAGCCCATTGCTTCTTGTTCTATCCTTAGAGGCTAAGGTGAACAAGTTTTCTCCCTCCTCCTTATGACACCCTTTTAGATACCTGAAAACTGCTATCATGTCCCCTCTCAGTCTTCTCTTTTCCAAACTAAACAAACCCAATTCTTTCAGCCTTCCTTCATAGGTCATGTTCTCAAGACCTTTAATCATTCTTGTTGCTCTTCTCTGGACCCTCTCCAATTTCTCTACATCTTTCTTGAAATGCGGTGCCCAGAACTGGACACAATACTCCAGCTGAGGCCTAACCAGAGCAGAGTAGAGCAGAAGAATGACTTCTTGTGTCTTGCTCACAACACACCTGTTAATGCATCCCAGAATCACGTTTGCTTTTTTTGCAACAGCATCACACTGTTGACTCATATTTAGCTTGTGGTCCACTATAACCCCTAGATCCCTTTCTGCTGTACTCCTTCCTAGACAGAGGGATGATTCCTGACTTTAAACCATTGTTAGATCACTATCAGGCCTTCTGTAGCTCACCAAAGCTGGAGATCATTTAAAAATTCTGAAATGAGTTTTAAATAAAGAATTAGCACTTGAATATTTGAATGGTTTATTTACCAGCACAAGTTATATGCAGAGGTACATATCTGATCTGCTGTAGCCAAATTTACTACGAACATACAAGATGTAACTCTACTGACTTGAAGAGACGTGTGCCTTCTTAAATCAGTGTTTAGTTTGGTTCATGTGGAACACAATATTAAATTTTAGCCCTGACCTAGCCTTTTTTGTGTTCCAGATGCTTTGCAAATATTGGGTCAAATGCTGCTCAGTTACAGTGCATGTAACTCTATTGACTTCAGTATAATTACTCTAGGATCACAACAAGCAGTGGAAAGCAAAATGTGGCCCATTAGTCACAATCTTCAAGCCCTTCAAATTCATTCCAGTAGTCCTGCTGAAGTCAGTGGGATCACTCATGGGAATGAGGACTGCAGATCCAGCCCCATTATCCTTAAAACAGTCCTGTGAAATAGGCATCACCCCTATTTTATACATTGAGAAACTCAGACACAAAGGTTTTGACTTGCTCTCAAGGGCAAAATCAGTGCTTGGGATTACAGTCAGTGCTTGGGATTACAAATAATATTTATCTCTCATGTTGTATTTCTTGTTCATAGACCCAAAAAGCTGGGTATTGTTAAGTATTATTCATAGTTTATAGATGAGTGAACTCAGGCACAGAAAAATGAAGGGCCATATTGTGTCTGAGGCTCAGTGGTTGCCCAAAGGAGGAGTTTTCCAGAGCACCACCTGGGGGTGATATGACTGCATCACTCTCAATGCAGGGTTGTGTCTAAAGGGCACCACATGAATAGAATGAATAGAAACCAGGACTACAGACTCCTCAGTCACTTGCCTTCCAATTAGTTTAGAACTCAGGGCATTCTTGATTCTCAGCCATGGGCTCAAAGCACTAGACCAAGTAAATCTTTAATCTAGAAATAAATCATTAGTACTCGGTCAAAGGTTGTTATATGACAATTCTTTTCTGTTACTGAAAGTCATACTTGTATCCATGCAACATTGCAGTGTCTGGTACTTGTATTTTATTGACTTTATGTTCTGTTACATATGTTGTAATGTAATGGCAGCTGGGAGACAGGACTCGGCACACATGGGTTTTCCTGATTCTACCATTGACTCAGTTGACCTTTTATCTCTCTATGCCTCAGCTTTCCCCATCTGTAAAATGGTGTTTTTAAAGAACTTAATGATGTTTTTAAAGAGCGTTGAGAGCAATAGAAGATGGGTTGCATATGTGCTAAGTATTGCTGTTATTGGGCCCAATTCTGTCACTCACAATTCATGTTGTATATTGTCCCAGCCCTGGAGGAGTCCTATTCAGGCTTCATTTAGTGCAGCAATACTTTTAAATTTCACTCTAAAAACCAACCAACCAACCAAAAACCCTGGAATACATCTCAATTTTTTAAAAATAAGAGTTGAAGGCTGCATGACTATTTAGATTGTGCCTTATGTTTAATATACATGTTATTCAATGTCAATAAAAATTACTCATATGCTACAGATGAAGAAAGGCTCCAAGGCTGCAGAAATGTGAGTGCCTTGAATCCAAATGCTACATTCTCTAAAACCTCCAGTAAAACAATTTGGCTTTTGCTCATGGTTGAGAGAATGCTTTTTATTTTAACAGGGTACATGACAATGAAGTCTCTTGCTATAGAGTCAGATAGACTCTACTGGCTACGCGCAACTGTAAATTGGCTAGAAGCATACTTTTTATGGGTAAGCTTTGCCTACCTGCTTTCACATGTCACCACTGCCCCCTGCTCCCCAATCTGTTCATATTAAAGATAAGTTGCACTCAGATGTGCAGAGATGTTTTCAGTTTTTTTACTAGAATATGGTGTTGCATTGAGTCACAAGCCACAGTTGCACAATCAATATTTTAAAAGGTTGTTTATATTGGGTTTAACTTTTAGAAGATACATACAACACTAGTTCCACTGAGCATTATACTATACATTACTATCCATTGCTTTCAAAGCTCTTTACAAATATGGCCCCACATTTTAAAGCTGAGGAAAGCTGAGGCACACAGATGTGACTTATTCAGGTCACTGGCAGAACTGGAAACAGAATCCATGGGTCCTGAGTCCTGTGTCCCAGCCAATGAATTACAGCTACATTTACATTGCAGCAGATGTAATAGAACATAAAATCAACTATATACAGTTATTAGACCCAGCATCATTGCACTGCTACAGCTATGATTTTCTGTAATAGAAAAAGAATATAATGTTGACATGAGAGGAAGTTACTCATATCCTGATGGGAAGCTACCGGTGCAAATGCTAGTTAGAATTCTTTATGTCTTTAATGAGAGTGCATTTAAATGGTCTTTGCATAGCTTACTGAACGTTTCCCCTTCTTTTACTTGCTTTTATTTGTTTCTGTAATTTTTATTACTTTTCTTTCTTTTTACTCATCCTAAATCCTTATGGCTGTATCTCTAAAGGCAGAAGCAAAGTGACACAAATATACCGAATGTTTACTACCAAGATAATGATTTCCCTAGCAACAATAAGCATGTGGTGTTTTTCAAACTTGTTTTTGGACTGTTTTAGTTATTTTGTTTGAACCATGTGACTAGAGAAGCCAGAATGTAGTCATTACTGAAATGAGTGCATAGGACAGTAAATAAGCTCTTAACAAGTGGGCAGACCATGAAAATGATCTCTTCATTTCTGTTGTCGCTGCCAAAGCCTCAGTACATTGAAGTCACAGCCACAGACAATCCTGTGATATCAATGATGTATCTACCCAAACGGATATTGAAATCCTTGGAGCCCCCTACTGCTCCTTTCCTCCAAACCCAAAAGTAGCAGTTCTGAAAAGCTGATTTCCCCAGTTACGTATCAAACAGAGGATATCTGGAGATGCCTCTGCTCTTTTTCTTTTCTGGTGCTGCAAACACTGAAGTGTATCTGGCAGGTACCGATACACTAGTTTATATTTAGAAAGTTCTGTAAATCTCCAGACAGAATCAGAGTGACCTCAGTGGGTCCTGTAATTCAACAGAAAGCGCTATGATTGGAACCTGTGGGGAAGTATTAAAAAAATCCTCCACTAACTGTCCAGTGAAAGAGAAAAATCTTTAGCAGACATACATCAGTGAATGTCAGGTTCTCATACAGAAAAAATAATTAAGCTAAAGTTTTCAATCTTGAAGTGGTTTTAAAAAAGAAAGGAAATAGTAAAGGTTTTGTAAATCAGATAAAGTTTAACTATACAGTGCCTGGAAAATAGATTAGTTTATCGTCATACAAAGGCAATTTTTTCAATGCAGCCTGAGGATAATATTAATTGTACTGGGAATTATAAAAGTCCGAATCTGCATGCTAATGCATAAATTCACACAGCAAGGAGAAATCAGAAGGGATTAGTGCAATTCCTTTACTTTAGACTTGAAAGGTTCTTACCAAGGTCTCCATTCAGTCATCTTCTCCAGCTTCCTTACCAATGAGATATGGCCGCAGGCAAGAAAAACCTGGCTACCTTCCTTTCACAAGCTTGATGTGGCAGCTAGGAACCAGTCTACATAAAATTTCTTGCAGTGAGCTGGAGTTATGCTTTATCACTTGTTTAACAAATACTTGTGTTTCAGGCAGCTATAGCTCATTGTTTTTGCTTCCCGATGTGGAGCAGAGGTCAGAAGCATTCTACTGAAAAGTTCCTTGTAGCAGACCTGGTTTGCTGGGTTTCTAATCTCAAACACTACCTTCCACTCATTTTTATGTGAACTTAACATTTTGAAATAGTCTTACATGATTTTAGAATTTTTAAAAAAAGTTTAATATATATAAATGAGATGTAATATTATCTCTGATTACTTCACATTAGACTTTCATGTGATCATAGCAATTAGAGATGAGAAAGAAGATTTTATAATTGCTCCTCAGGGAATTCTGCACCAAAAAAATAAAAATTTATATATTATATTTTCAGATTCTGCAAAATTCTTCATATTTTATTTGTCAAAATAAATCACACCAGTTTCAATTATTTTTGGTCATTTATTTCAAAATATCTGTCAGCAAGTATGTCTGTAACAATACAGACAACAAAAAAGATTCAGAAAATGTTTTTGACAAATAGATTCCTTAATAGACACATTAATAGTGAGAAATACTTCATTTAAACTACAATCTAGAACCATATTTCCCCCACCCTTCAGATGCAAAGGCCTGGGGGAGTCAGGGATAATGGATGGAGCTGAGATAGAGGGAAGTAATTGCTGGGAAAGAGCCTGGGTGTGAACTTGCAGGGTTGTTGGGTATGGGGTGTGTGTGAAGTATGGAACAGGTTTTTGGGGGGCTGGGAGGGACTGTTAGGGAGCTTCCCCCATGCAGACCCCTAGCCTCTCCCATTCAGTCAGGCACATCTGCCCCTGCACCCCCATGTATTCATGCGCCCCCATGTGTCTTAGCATCCCCTGTCCACATGTGTCCCTCCACTCCCACTCAGACACTCCCTCCCCCCATCCCCATGTGGCTCTTCACCCCCTCCCCCTGTCCTCATGTGTTTCTGTGCTCCCACTCAGCTACTCCCCTATCCCAATGTGTCCCTGCACCCCCTCCCCCTGTCCCCATGTGTCTCTGTGCCCCCACTCAGTCCAACCCCCTTACTCCTGTAGCTCTGCACCTCCCTCCCCCTCTGCCCATGTGGCCCTGCACCTCCACTCCCATTCAGCCCCTACCCCAGTCTGTCCTCCCCCACTATCCCTTATGAGTCCCTGTATGACCCCCAGGAATCCCATGCTGTCTGTCTCCCCATAGCCCCTGTCTCCTGACCTGGCCTGGGAGACACTGTGAAGAAGGCAGGCTCTTTCTCTTCCCTAGCTGGCTGGGAGCAGCTGCTGTGTTCTAGTGCCACAATGCCCTCTGGTGGGCAAAAGGCGGAACTGCAGAAGTTGTTGTCTGCGAGGAGCTGCTGCTCTCATCTAGCACCACAGTGCCCTCTGGTGGGCAAAAGGAAGAACTGCAGCAACATTCCAACAGAAGCTTTCTTTGGTGCAAAATATTAAAAGTATGCACAGTACATTAATTATGCGTACGCTAGTGGCACAGAATTCCCTGAGGATTATATAATCTATTGTGTTGTTGGTGCAGGATTGTTCCTGACAATATCTGCTCAAGGTCTCTGCTCAGTTTTAAAAGAATTAAGCCATGAGACAAAGCATTTCTTCCCTTAAGAGAATATTCTACAGATCAACAGCATTGAATTGGGCATTGAGTTGACGCAAGGGCTATCCTAACTTGCACTTTTACTGCAATGACCCCTATGGCATTGCAGTAGCCGGGGAATAGCGAAGGCATAGGAATACCATGGCCATCCTCCTCCTTCACACCCTCTGCACTGGTGGTATTCCCCAGGGAAGCCTTATAGCTACAGTGAAAGTCCATTGTGCTGGAGCAAAGGGGGTGCAGACCTTGGGCTTGATGATCAGCAAATAAAAGTTTAAACACTTCTTGAAATGTTATTTAGGGAAGGAATGATTCCCTATTTAGTTCAATATAGACAATAGCTCCTACAAAACTAGCTCTAGTAGGAATATTCTCCTTCTTTATGTACTGTATTCACAAACATAGGCCTTAATCTTAACCATGAACTTTATGTAGAGTCCCTCTTTCCCCTCTATCACTGGTCGCACACCAAAATATTCTATTCTACATAGGATCTCATACCGTGCTTATTACCACAGTATCAACTATGTATGCGGCCAGAAAATCTACAGCATATTAGAAAATTAAGGCATCCAAAGTAGTGATTCAATAATACATTATATCTCACATCTTCATTTGTTCTGATTACTTCTGCTACAGAAGAACCTGTTTTATTGTCTTCCTGTCGGTGGCAGGAATTCATAGAACATGAATATTGCTTTGTACTTGCAATCTGTACAGCTTGAAACAGAATAATCAGTTTCACTTTAAAGTTTATGGAATGGCAGCAGCCATCTTAAATTTCTCTATAGAAAATCAGATTAATAAAGGAGAGTTTGTTACTGGCTTGAAGCTGGTGTATTATTTCAGTTACCCTATGTGAGAGTCTATTCAGTTTCCAAATCTCACACTGCTTTTGTATTTTTATTATTGTATTACAAAAATGCCCCACACCAGATGAAGCCCCATTGTGCTAGGCACAGATACCAACCGGCAGTTCCCTCCAAAAAGATGCGTTGCTGAGGTACAGGGGTAAGAGATTTGCTTAAGTCCCACAGGAAGTCTCTGCCAGAGCTGAGAACGGAACCGAGATCTGTTGAGTCCCAGTCCTGTGCCTTCATGAAAAAACTGTCCTTCCTATCTTTTGCACATCAGTTTGCAGCTGCTATTCCCACTACTGCAGTTGTTTGCTGCAGTTGTCCTGACCTTCCTTATTTTGTGCTTTCTGTCAGTGTCTCTACCAAGTCTCCAGACCTCCTCTTCTTTCCTTTTATGCCATTGACCAAACTGGCCATTTAAAATCTGGGATGCAGCAGTAGGAAAAGGAGGGTTTCTTTGAATGTGGGTTGCACGTTTTGGCTCTTTAGAGAACATATTTGGATGGGTCTTCAATGGCTCTATAGAGTCTTTTGTGAGCAAGACGAGCACTACCTTTTGGTTTTCTCACTAAACCTATCAGAGGCCTGTAGTCCTTTTAGCCTTCTACTTTTAAAGGGAGGATTCATTATGTTTAGAGGTGCCAGCAAAAAGCCCACCTTTGCTCAATGTCGTCAAATGGGACTTACAAATTCACACTGCAGATACCATTGTGCATTCCAGGTTAGGCAATTAATGTACAGTCTGTTGTGTGAATGTCTGCATGCTTCATTAGCTATGATTCTGTTCTTGTCTGCCAGCAAGTGGGGCTCTTGAAAGCATGCTATCAGTAACATCCCCTCTTGATGAATAATTCACACAAATAAGTTCATTGCAAGGGTGTGTGATGAAATGCTCCTGTGCATAACCTGGGAAAAGGGACCTATAGTTATTAATAAAACATTGACTGACCATCTTTTTAGAGCTTCCCTTGACTTGTACCAAAACGGAGGTTGATTAAAATCAGAACAGTACCAACAACAGCTCATAACCAGCCCGGTGGAACAATCATGTCTTTGTGGTTATTTTGTTACACATACTTTAACTGCTAATACTGTCCATTCATTCGGCTTGCTTTTATGCAGTTGCCAATTAAACAACTTTAGAGGCTCCAAGCTTCAATTTGCTGCAGATAGGCAGTAGTCCCACGGTCCATGTTCAAATTGATGAAGAATGCAGAATAATTCCTAGAGCAGCTGGTTGGGTGGAAATGACAGTCAAAGGGTAAAAAGACTTGTTAACAGGTGTTGGGAATGTTTAGTTTTTTTAAAAAGGGAAGTGGGTTGTATTTTTTTTCTATTCATTTGCACCTCAGTTCAAACAGGAGCTGTATAAAAGAGGAGTATAACAAATACCATACTTTTTTTTTTAACTGGATATTGGGGCAGTCCTTTTGCATTTTGTTTCCTCTTATGTTTGTAAGCATGGTCCCTTGGTTCTTGTAACACTACAAGTTTCTAGAAGTTTCTTTTCTTCTGTCTTGAAAAATGTTTATATGCCCTTAAGTAATTTTAAGTGTATGATATATCATCTCTTTTTTATAAGCAAATATTAAAAATGAGTACACTTGACTCAATAATTAATCAACAAACAAATATATCATCATTAGCCTTTTGATAACTAATTGTTCAGGGATCTTTCCTGACATCCTTACTTCCATTGGCTCAGATTGTGAAACCCTTGCTCACACTGAAAATGTACTGTACACCATGTAATCTTAAATAAAAGAGATGATAT
Organism: Emys orbicularis; assembly: GCF_028017835.1. Lineage (NCBI taxonomy): Eukaryota > Metazoa > Chordata > Testudines > Emydidae > Emys > Emys orbicularis. The sequence continues at coordinate 87,367,707 of NC_088687.1, read as the reverse complement.
TCTGGCCCCATTGAAATCAATGGAACTACTTGTGAAATAAAGCACTACTCCATAAATGAGTAAGGGATTAACAATCTCACCCACTAAGTAATAATTTAGCCCATGATTAATCCCACTGACTTCACTGGGACTACTTGGAGATTAAGTTACTACTCCAGGATGAATTTCATGCCTGTTCAAGGGTGCAATACAAAGCCTATACACTACTTAAATTATGCTTATACTCTGGGGGTATGTCTACACTACGGGATTACTCCGAATTTACAGAATTCGATTTTTGGCAACTGATTGTATAAAGTCGAGTGTATGCGGCCACACTAAGCACATTAATTCGGCGGTGTGCGTCCATGTACCGAGGCTAGCGTCGACTTCCGGAGCGTTGCACTGTTGGTAGCTATCCCATAGATATCCCATAGTTCCCGCAGCCTCCTCCGCCCATTGGAATTCTGGGTTGAGATCCCAATGCCTGATGGGGCAAAAAACATTGTCGCGGGTGGTTCTGGGTACATCCTCCCCCTCCCTCAAGGAAAGAAACGGCAGACAACCATTTCGCGCCTTTTTTCCTGGGTGAACAGTGCAGACACCATACCACAGCAAGCATGGAGCCCGCTCAGCTCAAGACAGCAGTCATGAACATTGTAAACATCTCACACGTTATCGTGCAGTTTATGCTGAATCAGGACCTGAAAAACCAGGCGAGGAGGAGTCAGCTACAGCAGCGCGGCGACTAGAGTGATGAGGACATGGACACAGAATTCTCTCAAACCGCAGGCCCTGGTGCTTTGGAGATCATGCTGTTAATGGGGCAGGTTATAGCCGTGGAACGCCGATTCTGGGCCCGGGAAACAAGCACAGACTGGTGGGACTGCATATATTGCAGGTGTGGGACGATTCCCAGTGGCTGCGAAACTTTCACATGCATAAGGGCACTTTCATGGAACTTTGTGACTTGCTTTCCCCTGCCCTGAAGCACCAGAATACCAAGATGAGAGCAGCCCTCACAGTTGAGAAGCGAGTGGCAATAGCTCTGTGGAAGCTTGCAACGCCATACAGCTACCGGTCAGTCGGGAATCAATTTGGAGTGGGCAAATCTACTGTGGGGGCTGCTGTGATGCAAGTAGCCAAAGCAATCACTGAGCTGCTGCTACCAAAGGTAGTGACTCTGGGAAATGTGCAGGTCATAGTGGATGGCTTTGCTGCAATGGGATTCCCTAACTGTGGTGGGGCGATAGATGGAACCCATATCCCTATCTTGGCACCGGAGCACCAGGGCAGTCAGTACATAAACCGCAAGGGGTACTTTTTAATGGTGTTGCAAGCACTGGTGGATCACCAGGGACATTTCACCAACATCAACGTGAGATGGCCGGGAAGGGTTCATGACGCTCGCGTCTTCAGGAACACTACTCTGTTTAAATGGCTGCAGCAAGGGATTTACTTCCCAGACCAGAAAATAACCATTGGGGATGTTGAAATGCCTATAGTTATCCTTGGGGACCCAGCCTACCCCTTAATGCCATGGCTCATGAAGCCATACACAGGCAGCCTGAACAGTAGTCAGGAGCTGTTCAACTACAGGCTGAGCAAGTGCAGAATGGTGGTAGAATGTGCATTTGGACGTTTAAAGGGTCGTTGGCGCACGTTACTGACTTGCTCAGACCTCAGCCAAATCAATATTCCCATTGTTATTGCTGCTTGCTGTGTGCTCCACAATCTCTGTGAGAGTAAGGGGGAGACCTATATGGCGGGGTGGGAGGCTAAGGCAAATCGCCTGGCCGCTGATTACATGCAGCCAGACACCAGGGCGATTAGAAGAGCACACCAGGAAGCGCTGCACATCAGTGAAGCTTTGAAAACCAGTTTCATGACTGGCCAGGCTACGGTGTGAAAGTTCTGTTTGTTTCTCCTTGATGAAAACACGCCCCCTTGATTGACTCATTCCCTGTAAGCAAACCACCCTCCCCCCTTTGATCACAGCTTGCTTTCAAAGGAAATAAAGTCACTATCGTTTAAAAATCATGTATTCTTTATTAATTGATTATAAACATAGGGAGAGAACTGACAAGGTAGACCGGGTGGGGTTTGGGAGGAGGATAGGAGGGAAGGAAAAGGCCACTTCAAAAGTTCAAAATAATGACAGACTTTTGCTTGGGCTGTCCATTGGGGTGGAGTGGGCGGGTGCACCGAGCCTCCCCCCCGCATTCTTACACGTCTGGGTGAGGAGGCTATGGAACATGGGGAGGGGGGAGGGCAGTTATACAGGGACTGCAGCGTCACTCTGTGATCCTGCTGCCATTCCTGAAGCTCCACCAGACTGTTTGATCCCACAGTAGCCCCAGCATTGCATCCTGCCTCCTCTGATCTTCCTGCCACCACCTCTGATCTTCCTGCTGTCACCTCTCATCTCAAGCGTCCCTCCTGTCTTCACGTTCATCCTTGCTGTCCTCACGTTGGTCCCTCCTGTCCTCACATTCATTGGCATCTTTCCCGTACTTTGATACCGTGTTCTTCCACTCATTCAGATGAGCTCTTTCATTGCGGGTCGATTGCATGATTTCCGAGAACATTTAGTCTCACGTGCATTTTTTTTGCCGCCTTATCTGAGATAGCCTTCGGGACGGAGGAGGGAGGCTTGAAAAATTTGCAGCTGCGGGAGGGAGGGAAAAAAAGGAGAGAAGTATTTAAAAAGATACATTTTACAGAACAAAGCTTATACTCTTTCACGGTGAACAACACTATTCACATTACATAGCACATGTGATTTCGGTACAAGGTCGCATTTTGCATCTTATATTGAGTGCCTGTGGCTTTGGTGTTAGAGATCACAGACGCAGGGCTGGGCAACAGAATTTGGCTTGCATGCAGCCATGGTAAGCCATTGTCTTTCGGCTTCTGCAACCTTCATTAAAGCAGCACCCTCCTTTCCCATACCAAGCAAAGCCCGTTGAGTGCTGCGGTTTTCCTGTTAACGTGCAGCAGCAGAAACCAAACTAAACCCCACCACCACCCATCCAATTCTCTGGGATAATTGCTTTACTCCTCCCCCCACCGCTAGCCAAACATGAAAAGCTCAGCGCCAATGCCCCCCCCCCCCGGCTTGGCTAACTGCAGGGAAGGATTTCTTTTCAGCCACAGGCAAACGGCCCAGTAGGAACGGCCACCTCTGTCCCCTTAATTAAATTCCCGTATTTCAACCAGGTTACCATGAACGATATCACTCTCCTGAGGATAACACAGTGAGATAAAGAACGGATGTTGCTTGAATGCCAGCAAACACTGGGACCATACGCTGCCAGGCTTTGTCATGCAATGATACCAGATTACTTGCTACTAGCATGGCATGGTCAAGTGTCCTACCATGGAGGATGGAATAAGGCTGCACTGCCCAGAAACCGTCTGCAAAGGCTTTTGGAGTACCTCCAGGAGAGCTTCATGGACATGGAAAGGCATAACGAGTGGGGTACCGCAGGGGTCTGTTTTGGGACCGGCTCTGTTCAATATCTTCATCAACAACTTAGATATTGGCATAGAAAGTACGCTTATTAAGTTTGCAGATGATACCAAACTGGGAGGGATTGCAACTGCTTTAGAGGACAGGGTCATAATTCAAAATGATCTGGACAAATGGTCTGAGTTAAACAGGATGAAGTTTAACAAAGACAAATGCAAAGTGCTCCACTTAGGAAGAAAAAATCAGTTTCACACATACAGAATGGGAAGAGACTGTCTAGGAAGGAGTATGGCAGAAAGGGATCTAGGGGTTATAGTGGACCACAAGCTAAATATGAGTCAACAGTGTGATGCTGTTGCAAAAAAAGCAAACATGATTCTGGGATGTATTAACAGGTGTGTTGTGAGCAAGACACGAGAAGTCATTCTTCCGCTCTACTCTGCTCTGGTTAGGCCTCAGCTGGAGTATTGTGTCCAGTTCTGGGCACCGCATTTCAAAAAAGATGTGGAGAAATTGGAAAGGGTCCAGAGAAGAGCAACAAGAATGATTAAAGGTCTTGAGAACATGACCTATGAAGGAAGGCTGAAAGAATTGGGTTTGTTTAGTTTGGAAAAGAGAAGACTGAGAGGGGACATGATAGCAGTTTTCAGGTATTTAAAAGGGTGTCATAAGGAGGAGGGAGAAAACTTGTTCACCTTAGCCTCTAAGGATAGAACAAGAAGCAATGGGTTTAAACTGCAGCAAGGGAGGTCTAGGTTGGACATTAGGAAAAAGTTCCTAACTGTCAGGGTGGTTAAACACTGGAATAAATTGCCTAGGGAGGTTGTGGAATCTCCGTCTCTGGAGATATTTAAGAGTAGGTTAGATAAATGTCTATCAGGGATGGTCTAGACAGTATTTGGTCCTGCCATGAGGGCAGGGGACTGGACTCGATGACCTCTCGAGGTCCCTTCCAGTCCTAGAATCTATGAATCTATGTCCCTGGAGGATTTCCGCTCCATCCCCAGACATGTTAACAGACTTTTCCAGTAGCTGTACTGGCCGCGAATGCATCCCAAGTCCTCAGGGCAAATTAATCATTAAAAAATGCTTGCTTTTAAACCATGTTTTATATTTACAAAGGTACACTCACCAGAGGTCCCTTCCATGGCCTCATTGTCTGGGATAATGCCTTGGGAGGGTTGGGAGAGTACTTCAGTCAGGCTGAGAAAAAGATCCTGGCTGTTGGGGAGAAGGGAGTGCTGTGTGCTCTCTGCAAGCTCGTCCTCCTCCTCCTCCTCCTCATCTTCCCCGTCCGCAGAATCCTCAGGCATGGCTGAGATTACCCCCTCCTCGGAATCCACGGTCAGAGGTGGGGTAGTGGTGGCGACCCCCCTTAGAATTGCATGCAGCTCAGTGTAGAAGCGGCATGTCTGCGGTTCTGACCCGGACCTTCCGTTTGCTTCTTTGGTTTTCTGGTAGGCTTGTCTGAGCTCCTTAACTTTCATGCGGCACTGTAGTGAGTCCCTATTGTGGCCTCTCTCCATCATGCCCTTGGAGATTTTTTCAAATGTTTTGGCATGTCGTCTTTTGGAACATAGTTCTGCTAGCACAGAATCCTCTCCCCATATAGCGATCAGATCCAGTACCTCCCGTACGGTCCATGCTGGTGCTCTTTTTCGATTCTCGGACTGCATGGTTACCTGTGCTGATAAGCTCTGCGTGGTCACCTATGCTCTCCACGCTGGGCAAACAGGAAATGAAATTCAAAAGTTTGCGGGGCTTTTCCTGTCTACCTGGCCAGTGCATCCGAGTTCAGATTGCTGTCCAGAGCGGTCACAATGGTGCACTGTGGGATAGCTCCCGGTGGCCAATACCGTCGAATTGCGGCCACACTAACCCTAATTCGAAATGGCAATATCGATTTTGGCGCTACTCCCCTCGTCGGGGAGGAGTACAGAAATCGATTTTAAGAGCCCTTTATGTCGAAGTAAATGGCTTCGTTGTGTGGACAGGTGCAGGGTTAATTCAATTTAACGCTGCTAAATTCGAACTAAACTCATAGTGTAGACCAGGCCTCAGAATAGGACGAATTTCAGCCAGTGCGTTAACCCCTTGTGGAACTTCAATGCTTAGTTAAGATTTTCGCAAAAGGAAATCTTTTTTAGAAACACTTGTGCCTTCGGTTGGGAGTTCACAGTACCTGGGATCGGAGACCCTCCAGCAGAATCAGAGAAAACTACATGTGCAATTCCTGGAGTGAAAATCTGGCCTCGCTGAAATGAAAGGAAATTCTGCCATTGACTTCAATGGAGCTAGAATTTCACCCCATTTATTAATGAAGAAAAAAAGGGAAGACCCTGCTCCCTCACACTTCTGTGTTTTTAAATCATAAGGAAACAAAATGGCCCAAGCCTAATTTTGTATTAATTATTATAATTGATTTTATATTTCTAGTACAGTAGTGCCTAGTGGCCACCAGGTCAGGACCCAGTTGTTCTAGGCTCTGTGCAAACATATAAAAAATGACAGTTCCGGCCACAAAGAGTTAACAATCAAAAAATCCTTTGCAAATCACATTCAGTGGGTGGAAATGCACCTGTAAAATAAGCAGTGATCTGCACAAGTCACTTGGCTTTACAAAGGAAAAGGAGTGAGACATTACTGTTGGCATTTGGACTGAAAGAGTGAGAAAATGACAAGGACACACTTCCTGTTTCATGAAAAGCCTATGGATGTGTCTAAATAAAATTCCTTTCACTGGTTTACCTTTAAAAGGTGTAACCTTCCTCAGGAAGGTAGGGACTGGTGAAACAGGAGTCCAGATCAGTTCATTACAACAGAGGCCAAACTATGAGCTGATTTACAACTGGTGAAAGTTCACTACTGTTAATGGAGTTGCACAGGATGAAAGGCCATGATCCAAAGCACGTTGAAGTTCATGGGTTGGAAGTCTTTCCATGCATTATGTTAGAACTGACTTTGGCTCCAAAGCTACACTATTTAGTAGATGAAGGAACCTGCCCTTTTCATGAAGATAGTGAAGTTGTGTACTCTTCTTCTGTTTAAATGTGTGAAATGAATTGTTTTAAACTGTGTTGGTTGAATAATTTTGCTCTGGAAAATTAATCCACCTTTACTCTGATTAGTTTGGATAAAGTTAAAGGGAGAGAGGTAAATTAGAAAGAGAAGGTTAATTTAAAGGCAAACTTCTGTCCCGAATTACACCTACAGGACATGCAATAAATCAGGCAAAAGTGGACTCTGGTTATATTGAACAGAGAGGGAGAAAACTGGGGAACAACACAAAATAAAGGAGCAGGCTTTTCAAGGCATTGTAACCTCCTCCTGTGGATCCTCTTTGCAGAGGAAACTTTTGAGGTACCCTGTTCATTCATGTTTCTTCCAGGATAAAATGTTTTTCCCACTCCCTTTATCATGCAAAAGGACTGAGGCTATGTATTTTTATTTAATATTTATATTCAGCATTCTATATTTTATTTATATGCTGAAGTGGCTAGAGGCCAACTGGGTGGATTAGCTTGCTATAGTTAGCAAAACCTCCTTCATTATGATCCCAGCAGTCTGCTGTTCAATCTATTTGTTGCAACTAAATTATCCAGTTAATTTTGCTCTTTTGCCGATTTGCAGAATGATCCTGATTCATATGAATGCATTTGTTTATTTGTAAGTATTCATAGAATAGTTTATGCAAACAAATTTCAGATTGCAAATTGGTTACTTTGTTTACTCTATTTTCTGTTTGTGGTCACACAACTCATATGCTATTGGTTTAGCTTCCAGATCGCGGGTCTTAAACTTATAAACAGACAAATAATAAAGGACTATTTTGTTAAAGAAATTGGAATTATTTGTACTTTTACTGTCAAAGTCCACAGAGTAGCATTTGTTGTTTCACTCTGAAAGACATGAATGTATAATTTTATGCTTTGCTAATGTGTGTGTTGGTTTAGTTATTTAGCAGAATAAAGGAAACCATTGTGCTGTTGGCCACAGACTGGTAAGATTTTGTAGGAACTCCTTTTTCATTTTTTGTGTTTTAAAGATATAATTATTGTTTAATATTAGCATATTATAATTAATAATAATACCTGACTCTTATATAGCACTTTTTAATCAGTAAATCTAAAAGCATTTTATCAAGGATGTAAGGATCATTATTCCTATTTTATGGAAGGAGAAACTGGGACACAGAGTTTGAAGGCCAGATTTTTAAAGGTATTAGGCACCTAAGGATGTAGGTAGGTGTCTAGTAGGATTTTCAAAAGTGCCTGTCTGTGTCTTTAGATGTCTAAATACCTTAAAGAAGATCTGGCCCTAAATCACTTGCCCAAGGTCACCCAGCAAGCCCATGGAAGAGCAAGGAATAGAATCCAGGTCTCCAGATTCCCAGTCCAGTGCTTTATCCAATACGCCACATTGCCTTCCCATTGACTTCAGGTAAAATGTTCAGAAGTACCTAAGTGACTAAAAAGCCTGAGACTATAGCTACACTTGCAGATGTCGAGCGCTGGGAGTTAAACCAGCCCTCGGAGACAGCAGCAGGAAAAGCGCTGCCATGTGTTCACACTGTCAGCTGCAAGTGCAGTGGCGTGGCCACATTAGTAGCTCTTGCAATGCCACAGAGAGCAGTGCATTGTGATAGCTATCCCAGTGTGCAAGTGGCTGCAGCATGCTTTTCAAATGAGGGGGTGGAATGTGACAGGGAGTGTGTTGTGTGTACGTGGGGGGAGAGACAGTGTGTTTTGGGGCAGAGAGTGTGTCAGCATGCTGTCCTGTAAGTTCAGCCAGCGGCAGGGGAAAGGGGGAAACCCTGACATCAGCCCCCACCCCCCCGCCTCTCTCTCTCACACACGAACACCTGCCTCTGCAGCAGCAGCATTCCACAGTAATGGTTTACTTTGTGTCCCGGAGCAGATAAGCATGCTGGCTGTCAGAAACGGAGCTTTGAAAGGTGTGCCTGCAGCTGCATGCCTGCAGCCGACTTCAAAACAATGACCAGAGTGGCCACTTGACTTCAAGGGATTATGGGACATTTCCAGAGGCCAATCACAGTGCAGTACTGCAACACATCATCGATATTGACACCTGGGTGTTTCAGCCAGGGCGCAGCAAGCTCTATGCTTCTTGTGGAAGTGGATTACCAGGAGTCCTCCAGCTGCGGAGTCCACAAGCTCTAAGTGCCTTGCCAGTGTGGACACCTCAGGAGTTAGGGTGCCCGGGGCTGATTTAATGTGCTCTAACTTGCAAGTGTAGCCAAGCCCTAAGTCACATTTTCAAAAGGGATTTAGGCCCCTAAAGATGCACAAAGGTGCCTAGTGGGATTTTCAATAGTGCCAAAGCAGATTAGCACATAGAAATGAATGGGATTTAGGAGCCTAAACTTCTTGGGCACATTTGAAAATCCCACTATTCCAAATTAAAAGGTATTTAGATGCCTAAAGATGCAGATGCTTATCTGAATCTTCAGCATCTAAATATCTTTGAAAATCTGGCTGCTAGGAGTCTAAATCCTACTGAGTTTCAGTGACTAAATTACTTTTGAAAATGAGACTTAGGCTTCCAAGCCACATAGGTGCTTTAAAATTTTTTACCTGGTGTCTTCAGATATTAACTCTTATGAGCCTCCATCCCTTTGTTTGTGCTATATTGGGCTTCTATAAATTACCAAATTTAGTAGCAACTCAATACTTATCACTGTGTTACTCCAGTTAGTCCATTCACACAGTGGAGTTACCCTGACATAACAGTGGAGTAATGCAGTAGTGAATTAGGTTTAGTGGGTCTGATTCTCATTTATACTAATGTCCTCTTACACCACTCTGGCATCACAAAGGGGCCTTGTTGTGGGTGGTGACTGCTCCTTCTTGTATGAAGTGACATCTTAGCCTGTGCAGAGCTGGTGTAAGGGCTTTATATTGGTCCTGCTCCCACCCCCTGCCATAAGTGGTATATCGGGGCATGTCGGGGGCATGGCCAGAGGATACTGCACTATGGCAGTCGTCTGCTTCCTAGGGCCAAGAGGCAGGCATGTGAAGCAGAGCATGAGTTGTTAGACCAGGGGTCGGCAACCTCTGGCACGTGGCTCACCAGGGTAAGCACCCTGGCGGGCTGGGCCAGTTTGTTTACCTGCCACGTCGGCAGGTTTGGCCGATCGCGGCTCCCACTGGCCGCAGTTCGCCATTCCAGGTCAATGGGGGCTGCGGGAAGTGGCGCGGGCCGAGGGATGTGCTGGCCGCGGCTTCCCACCACCCCCATTGGCCTGGAGCGGCGAACCACGGCCAGTGGAAGCCGTGATCGGCCGAACCTGCTGACGCGGCAGGTAAACAAACTGGCCCGGCCGGCCAGAGTGCTTACTCTGGCGAGCCGTGTGCCAGAGGTTGCCTGTGTTAGACCATCACTGTGGCTGCTCTAAATTACACCGAGGACCTGACAGATCCCTGCACAGACTCAGAATAAAGTAAACATAAAGGTGTCTTAAAGACATCCCCCTCCCTTCACCCCATCCCTGCCTCATGCAGAGAAATGGGGGGAAGAGGGTGGGTGTGTATGTCATGATTTTCAAGAGACTGGTGATTCAAGTTTTTGAATGTTCAACTTCAACCCTCTCAAACTCAGGCCTCATAATGATTATCCAAAAATAAAACAAATGCTAAAATAACACATTGTCTGTGCCCAATGGTTGAGCATTTCCTATGTTTCTGTCATTATGTCCAGAAAGCATCTCTTTAGGGAGTGAAAATAATTCCGTGAGATTCTACTAGTGGGCACATTTTTACATCACATACTATTGCTTCCAATCCCTTATTCTGGATCACTGACTGACAGCACTGACAAAAACAAATCACAGGTGGGTTGATAGGTATTTTATTTGTCTTGGTTTTGCTTTAACATAGATCCCTTCTGACCCCCACCCAATCCCATAGATCCCTCCCCACCCCCGATCCTTCCTTTTCCTGGTTCAGCACCTTTTCTCATAAGGACCAGAATCGGAACCTGTAGTTCACGTACATGTAGACATGGGTCACTGTGCTACTATTATCACATCCGGGGTTGCAGTTGCATGTTGTTTCATTTGTTCTTATGTCTCTGTATAACCCCTCTCCAAATAGATGGTTTTTAGTTTTTTCTTACTTATAATACTGCAGGGCATACAAAAGGCATGCCAAATGTCTTCCAGATCTCTTGCTATTTTAATTACTTCTCTCTGGGTGTGTGCATATACAATGCCCAGTAGATTCCAATGTGTGCTTACAAGAGACTCATGGCTGAAGTATTAAGGGTGATACAAGTCAAGACGAGGAGCCATTATCAGAAATACCAGTGGAAGATTGAGCAAATTTGCTTTTACAGTCTACCAGCCACTAGCTCCCAAGGAAAGGGAATACTGGCTGAGTATTCCATGAGGGATACTTGACATAGATTTTGCCCACCCCCTCATTAGCTGAACAGTGCCCAGATCTGTTAACTGACAATACACACTGCAGGCCCATATTTCTCCCAGCTACTTGGGGGAGGGCTAGCCTAAGGAGTGTGTGTGTGTGTGGGGGGGGTTGTGTCCATTGTATAGAAATGTCAATGTCCCATATACAATATTTTATTGTGAAATTAAACTGTATAAGGGTACCCAAGGCAAGGAATGAGTTGCCTAAATGTGCTTTTATAAACTGAAATAAATAAACATTTCTTCTGTGCACACTCGCAGTCACTAAAAATGTGTCTCAAAATTAAATATTGAAAAAAAGAAAAGGAAAATGTAAAGGAATTAAAAATAATGAATAATAATAATACTTAGCAATTATATAGCATTTTTCATCCATAGATGACTAAGTACCCAAGGAGGGAAGGATTATTGTCCCAATTTTTCAGATGGGGAAACAGAGGCACAGAATTTTTAGGTGACTTGTTCAAGGTGACCGAACAGATCAGTGGTATGGCCAGGAATAGAACCCAGGTCTCCTGACTCCCAGGCTTTAACCATAATTTTAAAATATGCACAACTACTTTGTTATTGGGACTTCTGGCATTGGAAAAGCTCTCTGCCATGGATGCAAATGAAGTTTTGCATTTTTATGATGCATGGAGGCAATTTGTGATTACTGCCTGAAAGGGAAAAGAGTTGAATTACGTCTGTATGACTTTTGGCCACTTCTCGGAAGATTCTTTAAGTTGCAAGCTATTTTCCAACAGGGACTGGGTCTTTCTATGTGTTTTACAGTGCCTAGCACATTTTGCTCACTGTCATAGTATACATCATCACAATAATGGAGATCAGTACAAATCAAAGCCATGGATCCCAACTATGTGAAGAGAAGGGTTTGACATCTGGATCAGAATTGTGCAGCTTGGGCTGCTCTCTATTTATAAGATCTGCCATTAATTGAATGCACCAATCTAGTGGCAGTGAGATGATAGAGTGGGGAAGGTCAGAGAAAGGAGTGGGGCAGGGTCATTCTTTTCCTTCCCACTCTACCACTGATCTGAAATGAAGGGATGGTGGGAGTTTGCATACTTCGGGATTTACATGTGAGCAGAGCATTTGGTGCTCTGGTTGGTAGAAGCCCCATATTGCTTCTAAATCTTAAAGGTCTGAGGTCACTGGGGTACAGCAGAAGGGTTATTCTGTCCTGTTGGAATTGTGTGGGGTGAAAGAAAAGGCTGCCTAACTGCCTCCTAAGGACCACACTCCTTCCTGGAGAGGGGAAGTTGGTTGCCCTCCCCCACCCCAGCAGCAGCTGCTATCAGACTAGAAGGGAGTGGGCTGCTTAGTTAACACTCTCCCTTAAAGAGGAAACATCGATGATGGTTTGGAGAACAGCATTATGGATCCAAGTAGATAGAGTGTGGTCAGTGGAGAGTAGATTGTGTTTGAAAAGAAGAAGCCAGGTCCTACTGATGGAGTGGGGAAGAAATAGGGCAAAAAGTTCAGATAAGCATCAAACTTTAAGATGTTTATTGAAACCTCTGAACCTTTTGAGAGTTCATTCAGAGTTCACCTATCAGCACGTATTCTCCTACATTTCTTCCTAAGCTCCTTTCCTTACATGGAAGTTTTGTTCATAATATGACTCTGCTTAACCCTAGCAGCACCACTTATTTCCCTAATGGGGAGAAGATCCACTTCTCCAATGGGGGAAAGTTGGGGGAGGGGGAGGAGGAGGGTGTTGGGATGACTGGGATTTTCAAAGGAGCCTAAGGGAGTTAGGAGCCAAACTCCCATTGAAATTCAACCCTGTTCAATCTCCTTGAGAATCGCAGCTGATGAAGTTACATTGTCGATTCCTTACTCTCACTAATCCCATATTAATTTGAAAAATTTTAAGTACTACTGCTGAATTGATAGATTAACCAAAGTAGGCTAGTATAGTCAGAGGGCACTGTAGAGTCAGTAATTGTAGAAGGCAGAACACATATATGTTAGTAAGTTAATAACTATCTAATGTATACGGGTTTCCCCATTCTGTGATTTGTTGTATTCATATGTGACTGATATTTTACCTTATGCCTTTCAAGAAACATACACTTTCAATATGTTCCATTGGTGAATGGCATTGGCATAATCTCAATACTGTTTTTATTGGACAAGTCTCCATATTTTATAGGAACTACTATCATCCCATTTGGCACTAATTTATACCTATATAAGTACTCTTAGCATAAAGGCTGAGGATGAAATAGGCAGAGAGACTGACCTATCCTATTACCCGTAGAACTGATCCCTATAGCCTAGGGATGTGATGCAGTTTTGCAAACTTGCCCTGCTACTCCCTCTGCTGTTCCTGTCCTGTGGACATTAATCCTTCAAGATGCTGAGCACTCTGGCCCTGATCCAGCAAAGCACATAAGAACATGCTTGACATTATTTGAGTAGTCACATTGACTTTACTGGATTAGGGTCAGAGTGCTCAACACCTTGCAAGGTCAAGCCCAAATGGAGGGCTTCAGTTGCCTAGGGATGCCATTCTATACCCTTTCATGATCAGTAACCTTCAGAAACGCCAATAATCGAACACCTTTCATTATTTATTTATATATTTGAAAACGTTTTCTTTGTTAAAAGGCTAATGACACAGGTTCTGAGCTGTCCCATTCGGAGAATTTTTATTGCAATGGTGGTAAAAGCTCTCAGAATTTTACAGCTCAGAGCATGCCATTTTAACATTCCCGTTTCAGTGTAAAAATAAGTCTGCTGCAGACGGATTCTCAGGAACAACATGGATTTCAGACTGTTAAAACGTGAGACTCAAAGCTGGAATAAAATTTGAAAAAACCCAAACCCTTTAACATAAACCAGATTTGTTTTTAAAAGTGCATCAGATTCTCATAAAACTGTATAGCAGTTTTGTGGAACCATATAATAGAAATTATTTTTCTTTATTTGCTAACAGAGACAAATATTTATATTTAGTTGCTCTGGCATTTCTGCAGAGCAGTTTTGGGCCATCTCATTAAAAAGGATTGGAGTCAATTATCTGCTTTATTGAGGATTTGTTTTCATTTGTGTGATCTTTGTACTGCTCACAGGATAATTTTTGTGTGTGGGGGGAAACTCATTAGAGCTCTGACTATACTGTGCCTGCTATGTTCCTACCTTTTTGAACGTCTGAAAAATTCACTATATGTGACCTGAATTTGATTGGAACTGTAATCTGGTGCAGCTACCTTGGCTTCATTAAAATGTGAGAAAGCATGTGCTTGTATTCATTACAATTTATAATTACCTCAGTTTTTGCTGCTTGATGCAAATTAGAGCTGGCCTTTATTCAAACATGGAAGGTACAGCGTCAAATCAACAACTTAATTTTATCGCATGAAACAGATGGTGAAGATCACTGAGATTTCCAAAAGAAGACAATGCAATTTCAGTGCTAAATTACCCTTGTTGAAGGGCTTTTCCTCAAGGGTGAAGGGGGAATACACCAGTATTTTGTAATTCCTTCTTTCTTGTTTGCTTAGCTGGCCAGAGGCCAATAAAGACTTAATCTCTGAATTTTTCTTTTTTTTAAAGAAGGGGGAAATCCTGGCCCCATTGAAGTCAATGGGAAAACACCATTGACTTTAATGGAACCAGGATTTCATTCAATGATTGTGCAAGTGAACTCTTACATATGAAATTGAAGAAGGAAACAGATCAGCTAGTGCTTCAGTGACCAGAGGTGAAATTCTAGACCTACTCAAGTCAATAGAAAAACTCTCTTCTGAATCAGAATGAAACCAAATGGCAAAACATCAGAATCCTCTGCATAATAGAATTATCTTTCTCTGCATAGCTCTAGTTTCAGAGTTTACAGTCCATTGAGATGAATAGGCAGTTTACACTTTTATGAGCAATTGCTTCTGGATGATGACGCTTGCATTGGTATGCACTTGATTCACATTTTCAAAGTTACCTTCACAACCATTAGAGCTAGAACTTCTTCTGACAATGAAACCTTAGTTTCTGTTTATAGTTTATAATTTTGGCACACTTACTAAAGACCAGTTTAAACAGAACTTCCCATTTTACTCAGGAGAAAAATATATATATTTTGCAAGATGGGGAGAGATCATGATCTTAATTCCCAAAATTTCAACTAACTCTTTTAAAAAAGGTTATTGGGGGATCTTCTCTTCTACATTTGTGAAAACGTAACACGAATAAGTTAATGAATTTAAATTCTACAACATTTCATTTTTCCAGTGTAAAGAAGTTGGCCAAGATTTTTCAAACTGTGCAACTAAAATTAAGCTTCTGACTCTAGGTTTAGATACCTAAATCCGTGTCCTGATTTTCAACTATTCTGGGAATTCTCTCTCCTTTTTTTTTTTGGCTAATAGGGACAAATATTTATATTTAATTGCTTTGGCATTTCTGCACGGAAGTCCCTGTGGATGGCTGGAGGCTCAGCAGTTTTGAAAATCTGATCCCTGATTTAGATGTAAAAATATGCAGATAGGTTACCGACTACAGTTACAGTAGTTCTGCAATTTCACATTTGAGTTCCTTCGGTACTCTCGGGTGAGTACCATCTGGTCCTGGTGACTTATTACTGTTTAGTTTATCAATTTGTTCCAAAACCTCCTCTAATGACACCTCAATCTGGGACAGTTCCTCAGATTTCTCACCTAAAAATAATGGCTCAGGTTTGGGAATCTCCCTCACATACTCAGCCGTGAAGACCGATGCAAAGAATTCATTTAATTTCTCCACAATGGCCTTATCATCATTGAGTGATCCTTTAGCATTCTGATCATCCAGTGGTCCCACTGGTTGTTTAGCAGGCTTCCTGCTTCTGACGTACTTAAAAAAAATTACTATTACTTTTTGAGTCTTTGGCTAGCTGTTCTTCAAATTCTTTTTTGGCATTTCTTATATATATATTTTTCACTTCATTTGCCAGCGTTTATGCTCCTTTCTATTTTCCTTACTAGGATTTAACTTCCACTTTTTAAAGGATGCCTTTTTGCTTCTCACTGATTCTTTTACTTTGTTGTTTAGCCACGGTAGCACTTTTTTGGTTCTCTTGCTATGTTTTTTAATTTGGGGTATACATTTAATTTGAGCCTCTATTATGGTGTCTTTAAAAAGTTTCCATGCAGCTTGCAGTGATTTCAATTTTGGCGCTGTACCTTTTAATTTCTGTTTAACTAACTTCCTCATTTTTGTGTAGTCCCCCTTTCTGAAATTAAATGCTACAGTGTTAGGCTGCTGTGGTGCTTTCCCAGCCTCAGGGATGTTAAATTTAATTATATTATGGTCACTATTACCAAGTGGTCCAGCTATATTCACCACTTGGACCAGATCCTGTGCTCCACTTAGGACTAAATGAAGAATTGCCTCTCCTCTTGTGGGTTCCAGGACTAGCTGCTCAAAGAAGCAGTCATTTAAGGTGTCAAGAAACTTTATCTCTGCATCCCGTCCTGAGGTGACATGTTCCCAGTCAATATGGGGATAGTTGAAATCCTCCATTATTATTGAGTTTTTTATTTTAATAGTCTGTCTAATCTCCCTGAGTATTTCACAGTCACTATCACCATCCTGGTCAGGTGGTCGGTAATATATTCTGCTATATTCTTATTATTAGAGCATGGAATTATTATCCATAGAGATTCTATGGTACAGTTTGGTTCATTTAAGATTTTTACTTCATTTGATTCTATGCTTTCTTTCATATATAGGGCCACTCCCGCACCAGCACGACCTGTTCTTTCCTTCCGATATATTTTGTACCCTGGTAATACTGTGTCCCATTGATTATCCTCATTCCAACAAGTTTCTGTGATGCCTATTAAATCAATATCCTCATTTAATATGAGGCACTCTAGTTCATCTTATTATTATTTATTTATTTAATATTATTATTTAGACTTCTAGCATTTGTATATAAGCACTTTAAAAACTTATCACTTTTTAGCTCTCTGCTATTACATGATGCAATTGAATGGGACTCTTTTTCATTTGACTGTTTCTCATCAGATCCTAACTGTATTTTATCATCTTCCAGTCTCTCCTCCTTAGTAGGACATAGAGAATCTCCATTAATAGATCCTCCCCTAAGGGATGTCTCTGTTTGAACCATGTGCTCCCCTGCATCTGTCGGCTTTCCCCCAGCCCTTAGTTTATAAACTGCTCTACGACCTTTTTAATTTTAAGTGCCAGCAATCTGGTTCCATTTTGGTTTAGGTGGAGCCCATCCTTCCTGTATAGGTTCCCCCTTTTCCAAAAGTTTCCCCAGTTCCTAATAAATCTAAACCCCTCCTCCCTACACCATCGTCTCATCCATGCATCAAGACCCTGCAGTTTTGCCTGTCTAACTGGCTCTGTGCGTGGAACTGGAATGCTAGCATGAAGGTTCTGGACTTCAATCTCTTACCTAGCAGCCTAAATTTGGCCTCCAGGACATCTCTCATATCCTTCCCTATGTCATTGGTATCTACATGTACCATGACCACTGGCTCCTCCCCAGTACTACATATAAGTCTATCTAGATGTCTCGAGAGATCCGCAACCTTCGAACCAGGCAGGCAAGTCACCATGCAGTTCTCCCGGTCATTGCAACCCAGCTATCTATGTTTCTAATGATCAAATCGCCCATTACTAATACTTGTCTCTTCCTAATAACTGGAGTTCCCTCCTCTGGAGAGATATCCTCAGTGCGCGAGGATACCACAATATCATCTTGAAGAAGGGTCCCAACTATGGGATCATTTCTCTCTGCTCCAGTTGGATGTTCTCCTTCCCTGAGACTTTCATCCTCCTCAACAGCACTGAGACTTTCTGGGACTGTACTACTGTGTGCAAGAAAGTCTCATCTATATGCCTCTCTGTCTCCCTTAGCTCCTCCAGTTCAGCCACTCTGGTCTCAAAAGCCCAGAGCGGTCTCTGAGGGCAAGGAGCTCCTTGCACCAAATACACATATTACGCCACCTGCCCATAGGGCAGGTAATCATATATGCTGCATTGGGTGCAATAAACTGGATAGCCCCCACTCTGTTGCTGGACTTCTGCCTGCATTATCTCTATACTACTGAAGTTTGTTCCTTTGTTGTTGTTTTGTTTTTATCAGGGGGTGTTTTTGGCTTTACATTTACAGAATGGTAAGTGTATCTAGCTTCCCCCCCCCCCACTCCCCTCTAAACTCCCTCGCAAAACTCCCCTGTTAGGTTACATCTAGTGAACAGGAGTGGCTAGCATTTAAATCAGCTTCTGTACCAAATGACTGGAGGATAGCTAATGTGACACCAATTTTTAAAAAGGGCTTCAGAGGTGATCCCAGAAATTACAGGCTGGTAAGCCTGACTTCAGTACCAGGCAAACTTGTTGAAACTATAGTAAAGAACAAAATTGTCAGACACATAGATTAATATAATTTGTTGGGGAAGAGTCAACATGTTTTTGTAAAGGGAAATCATGCCTCACCAATCTTCTAGAATTCTTTGAAGGGGTCAACAAGCATGTGGACAAGGGGGAACCAATGGATATAGTGTACTTAGATTTTCAGAAAGCCTTTGACAAGGTCCCTCACCAAAGGCTCTTAAGCAAAGTAAGCTGTCATGGGATAAGAAGGAAGGTCCTCTCATCGATTGGTAACTGGTTAAAAGATAGGAAACAAAGGGTAGGAATAAATGGACAGTTTTCAGAATGGAGAGAGGTAAATGGTGGAGTCCCTCAGGGGTCTGTACTGGGACCAATCCTATTCAACATATTCATAAATGATCTGGAAAAAGGGGTAAACAGTGAGGTGGCAAAATCTGCAGATGATACGAAACTACTCAAGATAGTAAAGTCTCAAGCAGACTGCAAAGAGCTACAAAAGGATCTCTCAAAACTGGGTGACTGCACAACAAAATGGCAGATGAAGTTTAGCGTTGACAGTAATGCACATTGGAAAACACAATCCCAACCATATATATAAAATTAGGGGGTCTAAATTGGCTGTTACCACTCAAGAAAGAGATCTTGGAGTCATTGTGGATAGTTCTCTGAAAACATCCACTCAATGTGCAGCAGCAGCCAGAAAAGCAAACAAAATTTTGGGACTTGTTAAGAAAGGGATAGATAGTAAGATGGAAAATATCATATTGTCTCTATATAAATCTATGGTGAGCCCACATCTTGAATACTGCACATAGATGTGGTCACTCCATCTCAAAAAAGATATATTGGAATTGAAAAAGGTTCAGAAAAGGGCAACAAAAATTATTAGGGGTATGGAATGGCTTCTGTATGAGGCGAGATTAATAAGACTGGGACTTTTCAGCTTGGAAAAGAGACGACTAAGGGGGGATATGATAGAGGTCTATAAAATCATGACTGGTGTGGAGAAGGTAAATAAGTTATTTACTCCTCATTACACAAGAACTAGGGGTCACCAAATGAAATTAACAGGCAGCAATTTAAAAACAAACAAAAGGAAGTATTTTTTCACACAACGCACAGTCAGTCTGTGGAACTCTTTTCCAGAGGATGTTGTAAAGGCCAAGACTATAACAGAGTTCAAAAAAGAACTAGATAAGTTCATGGAGGACAGGTCCATCAGTGGCTATTAGCCAGGATGGGCAGGGATGGTGTTCATAGCCTCTGTTTGCTGGAAGCCAGGAATGGGTGACGGGATGGATCACTTGATGATTGCCTGTTCTGTTCATTCCCTCTGGGGCACCTGGCATTGGCCACTGTTGGAAGACAGGATACTGGGCTAGATGGACCTTTGGTCTGACCCAGTATGGCCTCTCTTATGTTCTTATGATTCTAACTTTAGTCACACAGAGTTAGGAGCTTAACTTTAGGTGCACAGTTTGGAAAATCTTGGGTGTTATCTTCAATTAAAGGTTCTGCATGTAAAGAGATCCTCTTATTTCCAAGTGCGTATATGGTCATGCCAAGTTCCTCAATGGTTTGTTAGACCACTTCCTCCTGTGGTACTATTTTGTTAAATCCAGTGTACAGTGCCTCTGCAAAAGTTATTTCCATCTTCTGAGTAACTTTACAAAATTAAAATAGAGACCTCTCGAAATTCCTGGTTCTAAATAGTTCTCTTGGCATCTGAGAGTTGCCATTGTCCTCACAGCCCCAAACTACAACTGCTATATCTGCTCTTTTTGGGAATGAAACCTGGTCAAGTAGCCCTGAAGCACTGAGCTATTGGGACATTGAAATCAAAGGAAGTTGTATCACTGGCTTCAGTAGGGCAGGGATTTTACCCTCAAGTCCTTGAACTTCCCTACAGGATTATTCAAGTTGGACACCACTCTACTGTAAATATAAGAGACAACTCAATATCATCATTATTTTCAGGATATCACCGATGTTAGACTAAACTAATGATAGACCAATATTCTAACACTAAATAGGGTATTTACATTAATATGCTATTTTTTTCATCATTATAAGGTGATTTAAATCAATCACTTCCAAATTACCATAGCAGTGGCACCTTCGTAGTTAGCTTCAACGTTGCATACTATAATTATACATGGGTCATTTAAATAATAATAATAAATAATAAACTCTTTACGAGAGTGTACTTCATTATAGTGGTGCCCAGTCCAAATACATGTAGTTTTTCAGGATAATTTCAATGCAAGTATCATCTGGTTAATGTGTTTCACAAAACCAAATATTAATTACCTGGTAAATCATTCGCAAACCAGAAAGTATTATTATAATTATTGCAAAAAATTTGCATAAGACAAATGTCTTAACACTGGTTTAGAATAAGATCTGGCTCTAACATTTCTCCACAATTCTGCTGAAATTAAATTCCTGGAAGTTGAAGGCAAATCCTATTTTGTTTTTCATTATAACAGAAAGGATGTGGAAATCATCTATGGTCACCAGGATGTCTGAAAGCTATGTACCGGTTATAAAAATATACTAGCCTTGACCATTTATTCCCCATCTGTCTTTTCTTCCTACCAGTGAGGTAAGTTTTAGGCCAGGTTACTTGCATTGATAAAGAACAGTTATAGAAAGACTGAGCATCAAGATCACTGTAATTATATTAAGGCACAACCAGGGCTTCTGTAAGTTTGCAACACTTTGGTAACAATATCTGTGATGGAATTTACTCATCCTCCAGAAGGTGAGACCTTTCCTACTCTCTTTGGACCTGATTCAAAGCCCACTGAAATCAACAGAAAGAGTCCCCTTGACTTCACTGGGCTATGGATCAGATGCAGGCCTGTGGACAGCAATTCCGGGCCCCAGGGCAGAACAGTCAATGGGCCCCCTAGAAAGGGATGTGCCCGCCCAAATCCCTTTGCCGCTGCTGGTACCACCCTGCGAATGCCTAGGAGTCAGGGACGGATTAACCTTTTGTGGGCCTGGTGCCAAACATATTTGTGGGCCCCCATGGGGGCAATGGAGCATGGTACAGGGAGGTCAGTACTCAGAGTGAGGGGTTGGCCAGGGGCAATGGGGAACAGCATGGAGGGGTGGGCCCATGCCTGGCCACACTGCCCCTCCACCCAACACCCCCCAACTCCCTATGCCCAGCCTCCACCAGACCCACTATGTTGAGTGCTCCCTCCCCGCCCCCACCACAACTGCCCAGCACCCCACATAGACCCCCCACTGCCCAGCGCCCCAACACACACACACACACACCCTGCACTAGCCAATGCCCTTCTCCACAGCCTCACCACTACAGCTACACATTACTCCACACAGACACCCCTCTGCACAGCACCCCAACACACACAGGCCACCCCCACTGCCCAGCACCCCCAATAGCCCCCCACACTGTCTAGAACTCCAAAACACAGAAACCTCCCCCCCTCCCAGCACAGTCCTAGGAGGCAGAACCCCTGAAGCTTGGGAGCACAGAGTGGTCCCATCCCTGGGAGCCCTACCCAGCCCTACCTGCCTGGTGCTGATGCCTGTGGCGGAGAGGAGGCGTTTCCTTGCAAGGGCGGCGCAGGGCAGCCACCAACTTCCCAGCCCACCGCTTCTGCAGAGTGGGCCCTGTGGCCTGCCCAGGCCCTTTGAAATTGCCCAGTCCCCTGGGCAATTGCCCCTTTTGCCCTACCCTGTCGGTGGGCCTGAATTCAGATGTTTGTGTATATGGTTGAATCTACATTTAGAGTAGGTTGTAGAGAAATAGTTAATAATGTGTAAGACAGTACACCGTGGTGCCAATAAAAAAGATTCAGTGTGACTAATTTGCCCTTGTTATTTTTGGGGCCTCATTGAGTGGAACTTTACTACACCAGTTGTCCCATGAAATAGGGTGCTATGCATGGTAAGGGAATCGGAATCTGGTTCTTAAAAAAAAAATTGGGCTGGATTGAATGCAAGGGGATCACATCCTGCTGCACCCTTTTAAAGGATGCTGCCTCTGCAGCATTTACTCCGTAGAAGGCAAGTGGCTGCAGTGCGGCCTCCTCTCCAATACATAGGTGTCTCAAAGATATAATCTAGCTGTCTGTGCAACCTGAGCCTTTGTCTTTTTAATTTCCTTTTTTTCAATTTAAAGAAGTTTGGAACATAAACGTATCCAACAGACAGATTGTTACCTGACCGAGAGCTCTAAAAAGAGCCGGTCAGGTCTCCTTGGCAAATGTTAGAAGGACAAAAAATGCAAACATCGAGGCGAGTGTTTTGTATTGAAATCTTCTATAACAAATATGAAGACAAAAATTGTGCTGTTCATATTAAAAAAGCCTTGGAGTAAGCTGCAAGATCTGACCTGAACCCCCTCTGGTAAACAGCTCTGCCAAGCTTTGGGTGACCTCAGGACCAGAGAGTGTACAGATGGGATTACACTATCTTTTGCCCTCCCGTCCCCATCCTGTATTGCACATTTTTCATCAGGACCAAGTCTCCCACCCCAAGTTCTGTTGTTGTTGGGTTTGTTTGGGTGGAAAAGGAAGGGTACATTTCTGATTTGTGTGCCCTGGATTTGGACATGGAGGACATCTGAGCAGCTATAATTTTCTTTACAAAAATCCATTTTCAAGCAATAATAAAATAAGAACAAAAACTGTATTAAACCACTAAGACCTCCCATGCCTTCTGGTATACACACTGTTGTATGCCTTAGAAATATTACTATGTTTGTGTGTGCGCAGTAGATAATTTTCCAAGAGACACTTTAACGCATAGGTGTGAGCCTTTAGTATACTAAAGCAGTGAACTTCAGCATCAAGGTACATCCTTCAGCTGTTTGTGCTGATTATGGCATAATATGTAGGACCTATAGGATCACCCAGAGTGCTGAGACCCCTCCAAATGTTAGATTAGTGAAATTTGAAATCCCTTTGCTACAAGAGTTCTATATAATAAAAGCAGTACATATATAGATAGAGTAGAAAAAAGAGCATCATCTGCTGGCATGTAATGTGAGGTACATGGGCCTATTTGAGTGAGGCTTAGCGTAGTGATTTCCTATTTTTTTAATAGAGCAATTCATCAACTGCATTTTCTTTTTCTGTGGCCTACTCTGGGTCTGAATTTGTGTATGTGAGGGGCCAAAATCATAGGAAACACTGTTTGGGAAATTCTGGCCTCGCACATTGTGATGTTGCACTCCATATGTTTTATGGAAATATGTTTATGAGTGTAAATATGATGTAACTGGAATATGCTTTATGCAAAAGGTCTCTTGTAAGGTATCATAACAAAGGTTATGACCTACTGAATATATTCCTCCTATTTGTATGTATGTATCATTCTTGTATCTGAAGTTAGAAATATAAAGTATAACTCTGGGGTCCTATTGTAATTATGCAAAATGTGGGCCATTGATGGTGGTTTAGAATCTTGATGGCTCCCATTGACTAGGACCATTGGTTGTAAATGGCTCTGTTTACTTGCAAGCCTTCCTGTGTTTGCGTAAGCCAGCCCAGGAAGAATGGAGGCTGGGGGTCTCACAGGACATGTGACCATGTCCCATGATGCTGAAATCCATCTTAAATCTGGTAGTTTTCCATTTAGAAGGAGGGGTGGGGACCCAGAGAGACAAAAGAGTCCTGCCTTGGACCAAAGCTATAAAAAGGGGTAGAACAGAACAAAGGGGGTCCCAGTCATGAGAAGGCCCCTGCTTTTCACCTAAGATGCCTGATAGAACTAACAAGGACTGAACCAGGGGACAGGATTGGGCCCATACTAGGAAGGAGTCTAGTCTGTGAAAGAAGCTTATTGGAACATCTCTGAGGGTGAGATATTACCTGTAATCAGTTTCTTAATGTATTAGGCATAGACTTGCATGTTTTTGCTTTATTTTGCTTGGTGACTTACTTTGTTTTGTCTGTTATTACTTGAAACCACTTAAATCCTACTTTTTATACTTAATAAAATCACTTTTGTTTATTAATGAATCCAGAGTCAGTGATTAATTCCTGGGGGAGCAAACAGTTGTGCATATCTCTTTATCAGTGTTATAGAGGGCAGCCAATTTATGAGTTTACCCTGTATAAGCTTTATACAGAGTAAAACGGATTTATTTGGGGTTTGGATCCCATTGGGAACTGGGTGTCTGGGTGCTGGAGAGGTAACCTGCTGAGCTGTTTTTGGTTAAAGTCTGCAGCTTTCGGGGTGTGGACCAGACCTGGGTTTCTGTTGCAGCAGGCTACTGTGTCTGTGTCAAATGGGCTCAGAGGTAAATTCAGCACATCAGGTGACAGTCCCCAGGGGGTCTCTGTGACCGAACCCATCACAGCATAAACTCCAGATTTTCTTGTTCTACAAATGTTTAGCTTTTCTTTAGAAAAGCAAAGTTCGTGTTAAAAGAACTTAAGGCAGCATTTTTACCTAGAGATAATTTTTCACCCGATCGAGCTAAGCAAAATTCTTAGTTCCCCTACTCTTATGTGCACTAGGGAACCTGTAGTGTGTGCCAACAGGGTCTACAAAGGCCAGTTAGTACATAACACATTGGTGCACATTAGAATTCACATGTCTTTAGTGCATGTTGCTGAACCATGTAGACAAGCTCTGTATGACAGTGGCTAGATTAGTCAGGAAAAGAGTTAACGGTAGAAGTCATACAGCAAATGGCAACATTGAAGGACTGTGGGTGCTGCTTCATAGGGTTGAGAAGAGGCTTACATCCCCTTAGATTTCTAAGTGTAGTATCAATAAGAATTGATTGAGTGTTATGTTAACTTCATGATTTAAGCCTTGACTGTGTTCACCCAATGATTTGTTTCCATTCCATATTGTTGTCGACTTGTTGAAATAACGCAATGCTAATTGTGATTTTGATTTGATAATTGGGCTGTGCAATCCTTGATTAGTTTAGTAAAAGTTATAGTAGTTATAGTAGTTCGTTTTTGTGAGAATTAATTGATTTTAAGTTTGCTTTTTATTAATTTGTAATAAAACCCATAAAAATCAGAATGCTGTTTTTTCTTTCAAAATAGCAATGGGGCTCACAATATCCTCCTCTGAGGTTAAATGTCATTTGGTAAATTATCTAGGAGCTACTGACATTTATCCCTCACAGTAAATATTGGGTATTTCATATGGTTTCTTAATCTGTAGGTTCAATAGAGTTGTTATTCTGCATTGCAAACAGCTGAATTCAGATCTGACCCATACTATTTTTCAGTTAGGTCCATGCTATTTCCCCCCTTTCACTCTGTTTCTACTTCTTCATAGAACTCACCAGGGTGGGGTTATGGCTAATCAGTACAAGGTTTAATTATGACAAAAATTACATGGATCTTTGGTGTAAGGGAATGTCCTTTGTGACTGCACATATTACATAGCTGTTAAACTGGCTATGGATGCAAGAGCCACAAAGCAGGAGCAGAAGCACACGCACCTGCTGAAAGAGAAAATGGGCTGGCCCCGCATGTTGACTGGAACATGAAATAAAAGCTTTGTTCTCCTTCTCTCAATGCTGCGGGATTCACATCAAAAAAGAAAAGGGAAAGAATCACACAAATACATGAATTCATCAAGGAATGTTTCTTTTTGCTTGCTATCATTATTTATTTGTATTGTGGTAGGGTCTAGGGGCCCCAGTCACGGATCAGGGCTTCATTGTATTAGGGACTGTCCAAACAGATTACAAAAAGATAGCTAATGTATTAGTGATAAACTCCGTGGATATTACTGATCATGAGCAACTCAGCATATATCAAGGGTTGAAAAGCGTTATTAAGCCCTTCTTTTCTGGGAAGACTAGCCTCTTCAACAGCACACTGTTGGAGCAGTCTTTGCACCGAGAGAAAAATTTAGGATTGCAACTGTGCCCAGTTCAAGTCTTGGTGTACAAAGGGATGGGGAGTTTCAAAGCACTTTTTCCATCCCCCTGTACCTTGGCATGGTATAACCGAGTCCCCATCCTTTAGTACTTGCAATTTCTTCTACTTCCCTCCCTGACAAACGTCATTTTTGAAAACTTCTGTAGGAAAGATCATTCTTTGCAGAAAAAGAATGAATTTGCATTTCTCATTACCATATTCAAACAACAACAGACACCATAATGACATATTCCTTTTTGATTATAGTTTTTGTTGTATAAACAGATTGTCATTTGACACATACCATTTAGATTACAAGACAAAAGTAATGGGAAAACATTACTGGCTATAAACAACAAAAATATTCTTTAGGCTCTATTACTGTAAACCAATTTTATCTATTAAAATAGTGTTAAGGAGACACAGTCAAACTGAAATCTAGTCAATTGCAAAATACAAATGAAATGTCTCTTAAGTCCTTCTGCCAGTTATTGTAGGTTTACAATAATATTTTCCTAACATGTTTCTCTCCCCTGTTACTGTGTAAACAATCCACACAAACAAAAGGGGAAACTAACTCTCTATGGTGAAGAAACAGTGAAACTTGCTATATTCAAAGCACTGTCAAATGCATAAAGGAAACACATTAAAAAGTAAAATCAAAGAAAATATTTTACATTCATCATATGTATAAAATTTGCAGCCAGTAGTGTGTTTTTGCGTTCACACAAAAATTGTGTGAACTAGTAAATACTCGAAAGTTTAGCCATACAAATATTAATACTTTTATATTCAGGAGGATGAAAGTAGCACAATGAAAACTGAAAGTCAAATATATTTTGAGGGAACCTGAATTTCAGATCCTGGTTCTTCTGCATGTCCTTTCCTATCAATACAAAGTGGTCCCAGCGTATATAGTTGTACAAATCTTCTTCATTAAGCCAGTTAAATACATAATTCAATACACAGGGATTCATGATAAATTAATTAAATTTGACTATAATTTATCTAATAAAATGCAGTCCAATTTTTCATTTTAAGTGTCATAATTGCTCCGCATCACTTTGCATCTAATATGCTCAACAGTCAGCACTCTTACATGGTCAGGTGTACCCCATCCTCTCCTTACATACTCATTTATCATACAAGATAGCTGCCCTTATTTTAACTGTACCAATGAGAGCAAATATTTAACTTACCCTCCTTAAAATTGGAGAAGGATAAATGAGGACAGATTTTTGGTGTGTCACTGCAAGCTAAGAATTTCAAAGATGACTGGAGAACATAAAAAACCTTTGCTAATAAATGAGATGCATTCATTAACAAATGGTATTTAAAAATCTCTCAAAAGACCTTTGCAGCTAAATAAGTTATGGAATATGATTTTGTTTCAAAACCATTCTGAGACAAGATGATGAAGTCCAGATAAAAGAGCTATACCAAGTTCCCATGATTTGCCACACATTTATGGACCACTGAGAAAGTAGATGGTAAAGCACATTAATTCCTGATTTACATATTCCATTATTAAAGTGTCAAGGTCTTATGGAACAAACACAACAGCTGCAAATTATGTAATTATGTATCTGTATGCAAATTTGCAGACATTTCATAAATGTTAGAACACTATTTGCAATGCTAATTAAGTGTCTTTTATTGCCTCTGCATAATTCCTACATGTGATTCTGTGCCAGATGTCATTGTAGCTTGTGAAACCTTTATTGTCAGGTTAGCTGAGGTAGCACACATTAACACTGCTCATAAAACTCTAATTCTAATTAAATTACCTGCCGTGTCTCAATGGTTTTTCATTGTCCTTCTGTCCAAGTCAGTTGTTTTTTGCAGTCACAGGTGTGAATCACAACTTCCGAAGCCATCAAAGGCTTTCACTCTTCACTTCTTCAGTGGCAAAATTAGGGTGGGCCTCATCTCTAGAAGCTAAGATCAGTTCTTTGAGGGATGGGAATTAGGCAGAAATAAAGGGACTGAGCCAAGGCAAACAAATGGTACTGCTTGTGACGAATTGGTGAGTGCCTCAAAGAAAGAAAGAGATAGATTAAAGGGTTAGAAAATATGCCCTAGAATGCTAGACTCCCAGAGTTTGATCTATTTAGCTTAACAAAGAGAAGGTTAAGGGGTGACTTGATTACAATCTATAAGTACCTACATGGAGAACAAATATTTAATAATGGTCTCTTCAATCTAGCATAGAAAGGCATAATATGATCCAATGGCTGGAAGCTGCAGCGAGACAAATTCAGCCTGAAAATAAGGTGTAAATTCTTAATGGTGAGAGTAATTAACCCTTGGAACAATTTGCCAAGGGCTGTGGTGGATTCTCCATCACTGACAATATTTAAATCAAGATTGGATGTTATTTTCTAAAAGATATGCTTTAGGAATTATTTTGAGGAAGTTTTCTGGTCTGAGTTATACGGGAGGTCAGACTAGATTATCACAATGGTCCATTCTGGTCTTGGAATCTACAAATCTACAGCATGGATTGGGTGTCACCAGTGAATTTGGGCTCATCCTCTGGTGAATCAGAACTATAATATTTACAGAGTTGCTAGTTAGGGTCATATTCCCTCCTTCAGTCCTTTAAATAAAAAGTAGGTTGCATGGTCTCAGTTTAAGCAGTATCTTCAACAGTCTCTCCCTGTTTACAAACCATAGGGCTGGACTGGAAGGCCCAGGATTGACAGCTGGGAGAAACAAAGAGGAACCTTAGTCTTAAAGGTGCCACAGGACCCTCTGTTGCTTTTTACAGATTCAGACTAACACGGCTACCCCTCTGATACAAAGAGGAACCTTGGTTGTCTGTAGCTGAATAAAGCACTTTGTTATTTTATATAGCTGTTATTATTGCTTTTTGTACTGCAGTAGTGCCTAGGGGCACCTATCGAAGATCAGGACCCCATTATATAGGCACCATGTAATCATGCAGAAAAAATGGATCCTGCCCTGAAGACCTGGCTGATTATGGTATGACAAGATGCCAGGGGTGTATGAGACAAACAAAAATTGGGAGAAAAGGGAAGAACAAGGCTATGGTAAAGCAAACAAATTGTCATATGTTAAATAGAAGTCTCTGGCCTACCTGAATTATGGGATCTTGACTCTTTCTTCTTGGGTTAAGGATCCCTTATAGTATCTACTATATATAAATAACAAATATGGGCCAGAATTTTTGAACACATTCAGCATCCATAGTTGAGGCCAGATTTTCAAAGAAGCTCAGTATGATCTTTGAAACATTGAAAATCTGGCAATAAGTTTCATGGTAGGAGCTGGTGGGTGCTGAGATCTTTTGCACATCTGGCCCTTATTTAGGTGCCTAATGGAAGCTGATCCATTTTGAAAAACCTAGCTCCAACTTTGGGTGCTGAGTATTTCTGAAAATCTGACCTTGAGCTCTTTTGAAAATCTAGCCCATTGAGCGATAAGTGGTGGGGGAAGGGGCAGGGGAGTTGCCACTGGAATGGGATGAGAATGCTGCCTCTGGAACAATTCCATCTTCTTCTGGTGGAAAGAGCAACGTTCAGAAGCTGCCACCAAAATATCAAATGCAGATCTCCATTAGGGAGGTATTAATCACTATCGTTAGATCACTAGGTCGGTGAAGGGCAAGGATCTTTAAGTCTAGGAATAAACCATCTCAGTTGAAAACCAATTTGAATTTGAATTAGAAAAATTGTTTGCATAACAGTGGCATATTTCTGATATACAAAAATCCGTGTGAGATATAAATGCTTAAAATATGCATAAGTCAAATGCAAACAATAGAATGGCACAGACTTGAGTCCTTGAAATTTAAGATGTTGACTTTGCAAAATCTATCTCTATTCTTGTGATTTCTTGTCTGTCGGGTTTAACTATTTGATTATTAAACCTGGCTAGCAGTAGCTCGAGCTGTGGCAAAGAATATTTGAAACAAAATGAAAATGACACAAAGAAAAACACAAGCTACCAAGGCCAGCATTTCCAAACTTGGTCCTTGGTCCCTTCCTCTTCTTACTCTACGCCTTGTCACTGGACAATCTCATTCACAAGCACAAGTTCAAGTTGCATCTCTGTGCTGATGACTCACAGAGACCTCTCTACTCTGCATCTGTCTCCTTCTGTCAAACTAAAATCTCAGCTTGTCTATTTGATCTCTCCTTGTGAATGTCCAGCCATCAGCCTAAGCTAAATATGCTCAAAAATAAACTATTCATTTCTCCCCAATGCCCTTTCCCCTCCCTTCTTTCTCAGGCACTGTGGACAACTGTTATACCAAGAAAATAATACCAACAGGATCTTATAAGAGGATCAAGGCAAAACGCCACGTTTATTGCAAATACAATAAAATAGTTTTGACAGCTGTTATAATCATTAACTCACACAAGCATTCACACAGGTTCTGCAAAGCTGGTTATAGTTACCAGCCTAGTAGTTGCTCGTGCCAAGTCACTGGCCAGGTGGCTTGGACGCGAGGGTGGAGCCGAGTCGTGTCAGATGCACATCCGATGCTCCTGGAGGGTGGTTGCAGAACCAGACTCAAAGAACTCAGTCCCCTGGTTCTGTTCTTATAGGTCTTTGCTTCAATGTATGTCTATGGAGGTTGCTTCATCATGCTGAATTTGTGATTGGGGTAACCATTAATCAGCTTGGTCAGCAGATGGCACATCCATGACGATTGTACGTTATCTTCGAGTCTTCTATCTCTCCTTGATGCGCGTGGGTGGGTTCCGGCATGCCCTCTGGGGGTCATCCGATTGCCTCCGCCCTGCATTATCTTCAGCCCATCGATAACTGTGAGTCTTAGGTTTTGGCTGGTACTGGTTTCTGATCAATTATCTACCTGTCACAAACACTCAGTCCCATGCACTCAGCATTCTTTCATCCAGACTTAACAGGTTTGATTTAATTCTTTTCTCCCTCTTTCCATTGCTAAAAGATTTACATAGGCACAATCAGGTTCCCAAGGGATGAGAGGATCAGTGGGTATGGCTTAAGAAAACATCATTGTTTTCCCATCGTTCTTATCATCCCTTGGTACAGACTTTCTGTCCCGTAACAGTATTCTTATTGGTTACTTGCATATTCAATCCCTGTACAAGCCTTAGATAATTGGTATTTTGGCCTTGGGCTTGTTACAGAGATTCATTCAACAAGGTTCAGCAGATCAGAAAGAAATTCATTTAACATAAATGCTTATTTATCATAAGGCAGAAGTTTCCTTAAACAACTATATTACTTTTCCTTATATCTACTCTTATTATTTTATACTATTATACTTTAACTATTAATTTACTAATATCGGGGCATGATCCAACACAACATCAACATCCTCAGTCAGACAGATCCATAATCTGATCATCATCTTCAACTCGGCCCTTGCTCTACATCCTTATAGCCAAGCTGCATCGAAACCTTGCTGCCCTTTCCTGTGTAACATCCCTGAAATCTAGCCTTTCCTCAATTTCTACAGAGATAAATCTCACAGCCACACTCCCACCACTTCATGTCTCAGCTACTGTAACTTCTCTCTTTATGGACAAACACAATCTTGCCCCATGTAGCCTTTCGAAAAGGTGACGTGAAGATCATTTTCCTGACTTGTTGCTTCAGCCACATCAGTGCTGTATTTGAGGCCCTTCACTGGCCCCCCATACTCCACCACAAACTACTTGTCTTCTCTAGAAAAGCCCTTCGCAGCCTTTCTCTTAGGGTATGTCCACACTGTTATCAGAGATGTGACTGCAGAATGTGTAGACATAGCCAAGCTTGTTTAGATCTCGCTGTGATTAATGTGCATAAGTCTTGTCAAGTAGTGTCAGGCTAAGCACTGTTAGGCCTCAACCTTCCGGCAACCTTGCGGAAGTTGTAAGAAGCGAGTACAGTTGAATCCTGCAAGCATAAGCATAATCTAGCTAGGAAGCTTTATAGACTAAAAGGGAAACTCTGTAAAGATAGATACAGACTTGTGGTTACTATGCTCTGCAACCAAATACCTCTTTAAGCTAACTTGAGCATTTTTGAGTCTAGCAAATTGACCACAATTAGCCGCATAGAGAAGAGATGAGCTGAGCACAGGTGTACAGTTCATAAGATCAAAACAACCGCAAATACCACACTGAAACATTTGGCCGCCTTCATTGGTTGACCTGTTTTGAAACACGGCCAGCAAATACCGTATAAAAAAGGTGCAAAGACGCAAGTGTGTGTGTGTGTGTTGACCTAAAAGAGATCACTCTTTGTCAGGCTCACATACACCCCCTGAACCAAAGGGACTTGCGCTTCACTGACTATCTGTGCCTGGCCAGTGCAGGAAATGGTCAACTGAAGGTAATGTATCTTTGGAAGAACGCAGGGTGAGGTTTCAGAGTGAAGAGGTCTGGTTGTGCTCGAGCTAGTTAATCTTAAATCTATATTAATACTATAGTTTAAGTATATTAGTAAATTGTTTAAGTTGTTTAAAAATAGTAGTAGTCAATAGTTAATCAATATATAGTAACTGTATATGTTTTGTGCCTTGCTGGAAGCAGGTACATTGCTGGTGAAGCTAGTAGTTTATAAATCATAATAGCTTTACAAGTCGTTGTGCCTGTCTTAAGTATAAGTTACCATCAAGTTTATCATAAAAGTCATTAAAAGTTTATAAGTTGTTATATAAGGTTATAGGTAGGTTAAGGTTAGTATTAGTATTGTATATTTGTTGAGGGTGGTTACAGTACATGTAAGGTTGCTAGGCAATCAGTAATAGTAGCGTTGCATGTGCTTGTGACTATTTTCAATATTATTTACCTTTTATATGTGCACTTATAGAAATAAGTAGTTAATGCATAATATTATTTGTACTTGTGCTTGTCTCCAGTATAACTTGCTATTTGTATTAATCCTCACTCAGTTCTGGTCTTTAATTCTGTCTTTCTTATTCTGCCTGTGTTGCCTTTATAGTCACGGCTTTCGGCGCGCCTGCGGGAGGTCCGGCTGGTAACGCCGTACCCACCGCCGAATTGCTGCCAAAGCCGCGGGACTGGCGGACCTCCCGCGGGCACGCCGCCGAAGGCTCCCTGACCGTCACTTGCTGTGCTGGTGTCTGGAGCCGCCCCTGCTTATTAGTGACAGCTCACAGAACAGCACTGGAAAGTGCAACCCAAAGGGAGTGCAGTGCCTGCACTACTCCACTGACATTTGCAACCTGGGGCTGGGCTGGGCCTGTCAGGTCCGGCCCCTCTCAGGATCAGCGTGGAGCAGCACTACATCCCACCAATGCTGACTGGAACCTCTGGGGAGCACAGCGAGTGCACCCCCACTGCAGAGCGAGCAGCAGCCTGCGCTCTCTCCTGCCCCAGCCAGCACTTGGGGCTTCTTCCATTTGGGACAGGAACAAAGGTCCAATATTGGGATTTCCGGGGAGACAGAAAGTCTGATTTCTCTCAGCTCTAGTCCCTCCCACAAGAATTCCACCACAATGTCTCCATCCCTGCTTAAAGCCATGTTCCAGGCCAGACGTAGGGTTGCCAGGTGTCCAGCCCAGTGAAAATGAGCAAGTGAGTGAGGGTGGGGGAGAGCAAGCGATGGAGGGAGTAGGGCAGGGCCTCGGAGAAGGGACGGGACAAGGGTGTTTGGTTCTGGTCAGTCAGAAATTTGGTAATCCTAGCCAGACGGGTTGCTGCCGGGGCAGAGGCACCCCTCCCTGCTAATCCTTGAGTGTAGCCTTTCCTATGGCCAATCTTGGTGCCTCTTGGACTCGGGCTCCAGCGGCTCCTGGTGTTGCTCCAGCTGCCCTCAGCAGCAAGTCTGACCGAGATCCTCTTGGAGGCTTGTGCGCCTGCCGGGAGTGACACAGCCGATTATTAGCCCCTGGCAGATGGCATCTGACAGGCTGTAGGTAGAAGAGAAAAGCCCAGCTTCACCAACAGCCGCCCCTCCCCCCTGCCGCAGCAGGTCCAGGCCGGGGCTGGGTTGGGGGAGGCATCTCTCCCCACTGCAGCCCTGAGCACCTCTGCAGCACCTAATAGGCTGTTGTGTGACTGTGCAGCTTAGAAGGAACTTAGCTCCCCGCCTTAGGTTTAGGATTCCTATGGCAGGACACTTGGACCTAGGGGTAGGGTTCCTCTGGGTAGGGCTCCCTGCCATATTTTTAGGATTCTTCTGGGTAGGGCACTTGGAGCTAGGGTTAGATAGGGCTCTCTGCCTTTGGGTTAGGGTTCCTATGGGTAGGGGTCTGTGTACTATGCTTAGGGTTCCTATGGATAGGCCTCCCTGCCCTGTTATGGTTCCTATGGGTAGGGCGCATGTAGCTCGTGTTCGTGTTCGTATGGGTAGGGCACTTGGAACTATGGTTAGGGCACTTGGAACTATGGTTAGGGTTCGTATGGGTAGGGCACTTGCAGCTAGGTATAGGGTTCCTATGGGTAGAGCTCCCCGCCTATTGTTAGGGTTCCTATGGGTAGGGCACTTGGAGCTAGGGTTAGGGTTCCCAACTGTATGGCTCCCTGCCCTAGTGTTAGTGTTTCTATGCGTAGGGCACTTGGAGCTAGCGTTAGGGTTCCTATGGGTAGGGTTCTCTGCCCTAGGGTCAGGGTTCCTATTGGTAGGGCCTCCCCCCTAGGCTTAGGGTTCCTATGGGTAGGGCTCCCTGTCCCATTATTCAGGTTCCTATGGGTAGGGCTCTTGGAGCTAGGGTTAGGATTTCTATTGGTAGGGCTCCCTGCCCTAAGGTTAGGGTTCTTAAGGTTAGGACACCTTGCCCTAGGGTTAAGGTTCTTATGGGTAGGGCACTTGCAGCTAGGGTTAGGGTTCCTATGGGTAGGGTTCCCCACGTTAGGGTTAATGTTCCTATGGATAATGCTCCTTGCCCTAGGGTTAGTATTTCTATGGTCAGGGCACTTGGAGCTACAATTAGGGTTCCTATGGGTAGGGCTCTCTGCTTTAGGGTTAGAGTTCCTATGGGTGGATCCAGGCTTCAGTTCCCCATTTTACATGGGCATAGCATCATGTAACCTGTGTAATTTCAGGCAGTATAGAGAGTCTGGGCTTAAATTTTTAATTCTCCAGAAGACATCTGCAAATTTGTGAGTGTCTGGAGAAAGAGTACTGGGGAGGAATATAAGGCATCAGAGGCATTGGATATGATTTAAACTGTTTGAACTCTTTCATGCAGAATTAAGAGGTTTGCCACCTGGCCATTTTTATCACCTGTGAGAAATATATGGAATATACTTTAACATGAAAGTCAGTTAAAGCTACACAGAATCCAGGGTTTTTAAAATATTTAATAAATGAAAAAAGATAAAGAGATGTATATAACTAAAAGTAAAAGATACTCCCCAGATGTTTTTAAAAGCTTCCAGTCTCAGACAAAGTTAAGAGAGCCAGAATTTCCATGAAAAGCAGTAATACCAGTGGATTAAAGAATGGAGTTGAAGTTCTATTGTTTAAATAATGTCCTGTCTTATCAGTTTTTTATGCACCCAGTTCTGCAATCTTTACTTATGCTTACTCACAGAAGCAGTCCCACTGATGTGCATAGGACTATTTGCATAGATGCTATTTAATGTGATCCTCTATCAGTAATCCCACCCCTTTCCACACCTACATCTTCATTCCCAGAATGCCTTCAACTGATAGTTACAGGGAGTGGGCAAAGTGGTACTTCTATGACTGTTATTAGCAGGTCTTCCCAATTCTCTTGTAAGAAATTGTGCTGAACTGACTTTTTTTCATAAATCTGATGTACATTGTAGATTTATTTCAGTTATTTCTTTTTTGCTTCATCATTTGAATGTGCAGGAGAGTGGAACTTTCAGGGTGATTATATTTTTTCATAAAGATAGCATATGGCCTTTTAAAATCTGATAAGCCTAAACAGATAGGACAAAGAACCAAAATGAGAGCCATATACAAAAATAATAAAACATGAGGCTCACAATAATGTTGGATTAATTTCTTTACCATTCCTACATTTATGCAGGCTCACTTTCCATTTCGAATGTATTCAACTCACAACAGGAAAAAGCGGCTAACCAGGAGTGCATGGTGTTGAAGACTAAATGAAATATATTAGTTAGCAAATGTATTTTGTTGTTAGTATGAAAATACATTTAGATCTATGGGAAAGGTTTGGGGTGAAGTGATCAGGAAAAAAGTTCATCCTGCCAAAGTTGGTAGTGACCAAAAGCTGTTATCCTGCAATGTTCAATGGCCTATATGAAATAAGTTGGTAGTTTTAGTCTATTTTCAGTAGTCTACAAGTGTCCACACTATAAAACCATGACCTCAGGTGGCAATAGTTGGCACCTTAACCATCTCAACAGAAACCATGTTAGAAAGGATATGAAAGGGGAACTTCCAACCTGAGGCAATATGGGGGAAAACCTCACTCTGCTACTGCCTTTTCTGCACCTGTTTTGTGGATCAATAGAGCACTTCAGTCCCCAGTGCTAAAAATCTGGCACTTTCGCAAGAATTAAATTCTCTCATATTTGCAACTGTCAGACACAGATAGGTAGAGAACCTCTTATCTAGCTCATTAATCAGACTTAATAGTTTTATTTCAAATTTTTGATAGTTTTTCAACATAGTTTTAATTTACTGCTGAGAAAATTAAAATAAAATTCACAAACTTCTTGTCAAAGGCAGTCTTCAGTACAAACTACTTTGTCTTATAGAAGGAATTCAGTATTTTTTGCTTCTTGTTGATAACTGCAGATAATTAGCATGTCTGCAGTAAGCATGTAATTTTTATTATCTGTGAAGAGTTTGGCAGAATGAATACATCATTACCTGCATATCTAATAATGTGCAATGCCACTATTCATTTTCTGAGACACTATGAGTGGTGAAGAAAGACATTCTGACTTAATCTTTCCTTTTATTTTATTAGCATAGCAAAGGCAACACTAAAAATGGTGTAAGGCAGATAAAAATATGGACGGACAACACCTTGGTAAGAGTTTTTTAATAAAAGATCAGTAATTATGTAAAAATATGAGATGCATAAAATTCTGGGAATGCAAGACAAAAGGAAAGTATATAGCAAGCAACAATGAACAAACTTGAATATAAAACATGGATAGAAGAATTTGCTAAATAAATATAGAACATAAGTATTTATACGTACGTGCATTTTAAATGGCATAAATACTGAGCTACCAAGAGATTTTTAGCACTAAACTGAGTGCTGCCATATGATAGAACACTGCACAAATACTAGCCACCTGAACCTTTAGGCCCTGATCCTGTGAACATCTAGGCGTGTGTGTAACTTTACTATGTGATGGGACTGCTCATGGCTTTAAAGGTATGCGCATCATGAAGCTGGCCAACCAGGTGCCAGCTCTTGCCAAGGCTGTAGGTGTCAGCTGAGCACTGACAAAGTCATATCCCGAAACCAAACCAGATCACCTGTATGTTAGTGTTGTTCAAGATGGTATTAGACTTATAAGAATGGTTAGTGCTTACACTCTATGGAATGCTTGTAAGTTGCTGCATGCATTAATTTCACTTAGAGAGACAAAGTGGGTGAGGTAAATATATTTTATTGGACCAACTTCAGAGCCACACAGAATTTGAAAGCTTGTCTCTCACCCAATAAAAGATATTACCACACCCACCTTTTCTCTCGCTCCCACCTTTCATGTGGTGTATATTTATACCTGCTTACTGTATTTTCCACTCCATGCATCTGATGAAGTGGGTTATAGCCCACAAAAGCTTATGCCCAAATAAATTTGTTAGTCTCTAAGGTGCCACAAAGACTCCTCATTGTTTTTACTGATACAGACTAACACGGCTACCCCTCTGAAACTTTCTCTCTAGGATCCTGGGACTGACATGGCTACAACTACACTGCATAGAGCAATAGTTAATTTCGCTTGTAATGTCTGTATCTCATGATATTAGGTGACATGTAAGTTTTGCTTTATAACTGTAAAAATTCTTGCTCTGCACCTGTGAACCCAGTCAGGAGGAATAGTCCACTACCCATCAAGAAGGACTATCAAAACTAAATTGGCTATTGTGGAACATCACTATACAAAGACTTGGTTAATGGCCCTTTCACGCCCATGCAAGAGAACCTGTCGCATCAGCATTCTCAAAACTATCTTTGCAATCAAAAGTAACATTAATTCCAAGGGTTTAGGGTCTTACTAGAGATTATGTTCTTCAGATCCCAAATCTTCAGATTTTATTCTTCAGATCCTAAACTTTCATTTTAAAATAATTCACGTTCTATTCCTTCTTCTTCCTAAAATAGTCTTCAGAATACAAACCAGATCCCATTTTATGGAGACTGCAGTCAGTGAGACAGAATTTTTCCTCATTCGTTTTAATGGGGCGCTAATTTTGAAGCCTAATTAATTATGATCACTTAAAATACTATTTCAATATTTATAGCAGTACCAAAGAAATCCAGTATGGGTCACATCCTGCTGTGATGTTGAATGGGAATAACACTACATTCCAAATATGTAATTAGTCCAATATTCAAATTGAGAGGATTCCCCTGAAATGTTGTTGTGTACAATAATGATAGCCAAAATCTGATGGACTCCTGCTGTGCAGCTTGCAGGATGGGGGGACTTTCTGTAAAACCTGATATAGCAGCAGAGAGCAGTGTAACAATATATTATTTTTAAAAACTTCCCATTCTTGTGTTTTACAGAGAGATTCAGTTTTAAAATACAAATGTAAGACAAAATAAACAAAAGGAATATGGCCACAGGAAAAAAGGCATATTTTTTTAAGGGAAAATCCTAACTGATTAACTAAAATCCTTCATAGATTTCTATAGCCCATATTAATTTTATTTTCCTAGTTCATGAGGTATATAAGGATCATTTGGTATTAAAACCTAGATATATTTTGGCCAAAATTTGCACTAGTAACTAGTGATTTTTGGTGCCTCCATTCTTGGATGCCTAATTTGAAATACATGAAAATCAGGCCCCTTTAAGAGGCTGGATGTCTCAAAGTAGGGACCCCAAAATTAAAGCACCCCAAATTACTAGTCACACTTGAAAATTTGTGCCTTAATTTCTATCTCTGTGTTTTGATTTGCAGACTTTTATTTCCTTTTTCATTGGCTAATAGAAATTTGGAGTCACAGGTATACAAACATTTCCTGGAATGGATTTGTGCTAAATAAATGAAGAAATAAAGCACATTGTAAGTTATTTTCTTACACTGTTCTCTCACTTGTCTGATATTTTTATTACCCTGGTTTTAATAAAGCTTCTCTTTGTGCCCACCACCCAACCCTGCATTGGCAAAGTTATACAATGACACATTAAATTAGAAAATTAAATGTGTTTTAATTTGAGAGAATCACTACAAAGTCAGGCTTTACTTAAGGAAGTTCCAACATATTATAATTATTTAAAAGCTTAATCATTTTTCATAATTAACTATCATTTATAGATTATTAGATGAATTTCTAGGATGTGGAAGCTGCTGTTTTAGCTGACTCTTCCATGTCATTACCTAAGAGCTGGGCAGTTATTTTTGGATGTTGTGCCAAACACCGTGCTTCACATGGAACATGTAAGTGCATAAACAGTAATCATAGGGTAAACTCTTCAGCATGGAAAATTAGGGAACTGCGCAGCAAGGTAAATATCAGTGCATGGCTAAATGAAGGCCCTTGCCTGTGAGGTGCTAAGTATCAGTGGTGATCAGTAGCATAAATTTCCTTTGATGGCTGTTCAGCACTTATGATATAGCCAAAGTGATTCAGTCATAACTAATGACCTATTACCACTCCTGATCTTTTAACTTATCAAACTTTAATTGTGCTGTTTATGCCTAATTTGTCATTGTTTATATTTGACGTGATAACTTTCTAGATCCATATTGCATTCAAGCTGATATGTGGTTGGTGTGCTTTGTCACATCTTTACTCTTTGAAATTATCCTTTAGATGCTTTGATATACAAACCAAACTCTACATATATATGGTGAAATGCTGAGGGGTCATTGACTTGAATAGAATTTTGGCAACTACCTGATGTGTGTATATTTGGATACATAAATAGGGGAATCTTGAGTAGGAGTAGGGAGGTTCTATTACCTCTGTCTTTGAAACTGGTGTGACCACTGCTGGGATATTGCATCTAGTTCTTGTGTCTATTTTTAAAAAAAGTTGTTGTTAAATCAGAGGGAGGTCAAAGAAGAGCCATGAAAACGATTATATGATTAGAAAACCTGCCTTATAGTGATAGACTCAAGGAGCTTAATCTATTTAGCTTAACAAAGAGAAGGTTAAGGGGTGACTTGATCTCAGTCTATAAGTACCTATATGGGGAATGGACATTTGATAATGGTCTCTTCAGTTTAGCAGACAAAGGTATAACAAGATCCAATGGCTGGAAACTGGAGCTAGACAAATTCAGACTTGAAATAAGGCATAAATCTTTAATAGTGAGAGTAATTATCCATTGGAACTACTTACCAAGGGTTTTGGTGGATTCACTGGCAAACTTTAAATTAAGACTGGATGTTTTTCTAAAAGATAGGCTATAGTATAAACAGGAATGAATTCTGGGAAATCCTATGGCCTGTATTATACAGGAGGCCAGACTAGATGATCATAGTGATTCCTTTTGGCCTTATAATCTATTAATCTGATCCAATGTCCACTGAAGTCAATGGAAAGACTCTAACTTCAGTGGGATTTGGATCAGGCCCCACTTGCTTCTACAATTTGCCCATTGTATGTAAAGGCATTACAGAATTGTCAGCAATTTTGTCAATATATGTGCAGCATTTTATAAAATGAGTGGGGCCCCTCAAAAGGGTAAGTCTGCCTTTCATTCTAGGGTTGTGATTCCTAGCTGAAGGAGACACTGACACTAGCTCTCACAGAGCTAGCACAGGTGGCA
This sequence comes from Emys orbicularis, assembly GCF_028017835.1. NCBI lineage: Eukaryota > Metazoa > Chordata > Testudines > Emydidae > Emys > Emys orbicularis. The sequence continues at coordinate 87,326,715 of NC_088687.1, read as the reverse complement.
ATTTTGCAACAGAAAAGCTTCAAAAACAGACTCCAATGAGAAACTGCTGAAGTAGAATTAATTTGCAAACTAGATACCATTAACTTGGGCTTGAATAGAGACTGGGAGTGGCTGGGTCATTACACAAATTGAATCTATTTCCCCATGTTACGTATCCTCACACCTTCTTGTCAACTGTCTGGAAGGGTCATCTTGATTATCACTACAAAATTTTTTTTTTTCTCTCCTGCTGATAATAGCTCATCTTAATTAATTAGCCTCTGAGAGTTGGTATGGCAACTTCCACCTTTCAATGTTCTCTCTCTGTGTGCGTGTATATCTATCTATCTATCTATCTATCTATCTATCTATCTATCTATCTATCTATCTATCTATCTATCTATCTATCTATCTATCTATCTATCTATCTATATGTTCCATTCTATGCATCTGATGAAGTGGGCTGTAGCCCACGAAAGCTTATGCTCAAATACATTTGTTAGTCTCTAACGTGCCACAAGTACACCTGTTCTTTTTAAAAATAGAATGCAACCACAGCAGCATGAGCGGGAGCAAGGACTGGCCACCCCAACTACGTACCTGTGGTCTCCGGCTGCTCATGCTGCTTCTATTTTTAGCATGCTAGCTTTATGAGAACAAGTGCGAGTTTGTCATATTGAGCTGGGAATCACATCCCCAGCATCAAGTGTAGACACATCCCCAGGATGTAGATGAAACTGTATAGGGCCTGATCCTGAACAATTCCTGGTTTTCATGAGCTTGGCTGTTTATGGATTAGAGTATTGGAATGTAGAGAGAATTTTAAAATGCGTAATTAAATACTTGACTGTCTATTGAACTTTCAGTTTCCAACTCAGGGCAATTATGCTGGGAAGATAAGCTGACCCTGAGGCAACAGTGCCTTTTGGGTCTTTGCTGTCTAAGCTACACTTTTAATGGCACCCAGCTGTGAGAGAACTTGCACTGCAGCTCCCTGTTTTTCTCCATACCATTTAAAAACTCAGATTCTGACTGTAAGAACAAACCAAATAATTCCAAACAAAGAGTAAAGACACTCTCTGGGGAATCTTTCAGCTCAAACCAGTTTCAATGTAACACATGAAATTTGACAACTGATTAGTACGCAAAATTGTCTAATTACTTTTGGGAAAAAAATGGAGAGTAGCTGAAATACTGATTTTAATTCTGAAATGAAGTTAATGCATATCAACAGTCATTAGTTTTCATAAGATTGTTTCTATTCATGCACTAAAGACTAATTTCATATTTATATGGTAAACATAAATATGCCTTCAAAGAAACCAATATGTTCTTTTGGGTAAATATTAAGCATTTACAGATTTGCCTAAATAACAGTTAGATGAGAGACCATGATACACCATAACTCTGTCTTACGATTATCATTATCGTTATTTAGAATAGACATATATAGTTTATAAATTATGTTGTTCCCCAACCCCTACCAAAACATTCAGGGTGCTGTACAATAAAGTAAAGACAAGCACAATATAGTAAAAAGACTGTAAAATACTACCTGCTTACAATACAAACACAAAAATCAAGGGGGTCCAGTCATTTAAGGGGGGAAAAAGGAAGAGAAAGGAAGGTAGTAAGTGTAGGACCAACTAATTAGCTCTCTACAGGCCAGATTTTTAAGATTTATAAATGCATTTATCTAATTTGTGCACTAATTTTCTTTATAGCTTTCATAAAATGGTTATTTGTGAGTGCCCATGAGCTTCATAATACATGACTGGTCATTTGTGCATGCAGCTGTCATATGTACACATACATTTTGCATGCACATTTGTTTGCCTCAATTTTTTGAATATCAGACCTGTTAGGTCAATCATGATATTGTTTCATAAGATTTTTAGTTCTAAAAAACAACACTCCATACATAACAAAGCAAAGGAATTTTAGGACAAAATTATTGATTACCATAGTTACTGTGAGTGTGTGAGAGAGAGAGATCCATATATCACATCAGAGACTTCCTTTAAACTAAATATTACCTTTAAATTATCAAAACAATCTCTCAATCTATAAAAGAGAAAAAAAATAAAACCTTTAAGACCCCGTTGAGCAAAATTCTTAAGCATATCCTTAATGTTAAGCACTGTTTATACTCTACTGACAAATTTAAGTGCTTTTCTGAATCAGACCTAAATTAAGAAAAGTGTGTTCATTCTGCTGAGACTGGGTTGAAGCCAAAAATAACCAATAAAATTAGATGTTCAAAATTTTTGGTCAAAAAATCTTTTATTAAAATTATTTTTTTAATGAAAAATTGTTGACATTGATGGATTTTTGTTTTTAGTGAAAAATGCCTGCTTCTTATTTTTTCAAATTCTTATTGAAACTTTAAACATTGTTGAAATGGCTATTAACATCACTAAACAAATATTCTAATCCCATTTCATTAACATTTTTGATAGTTTTCAATAAAAGTTGAAAATTCCCCCAAATGGTGAAAAAAATAAAATAAACAAAAATGTGTCTCTTTCAAACACTTTGAAATTAAAACAACTTTAAAATTACATTTTCCCCCTAAAATAGATTTTTTTTTTAACCAACTCTGTCTGGTCTACACGTAAAAGTTTGCTGGTATAGTTGGTTAGGGGTGTGATGTGTTTTTGCAACATTTTTATGCCAGCAAGAGCCCTAGTATAGATGCACTGTAGCTTATTTTGTTCTGGGAACTGGTAGAGCTATACCAACAAAAGGACTCTTTTCCAATATAAGCTGCAGTTACACTAGAAGGGGTTGCCAGTATAACTGGCAAACATTTGAAGTGTAGACAAGGCCTTAGTCTCTATATCAAAGGAATTCCCAAAATAGATTTGAAATGTTAAGTGCTCATAGTTGCCATATGAAAACTAAAGTAAGATGGGGACATTTAATATCATGAGCTGATGGGAAAACATGATTCTTTCCATTGACCTCATGGTTGATGGTAAAATATCATCAATCTAACTTTGCTGATTTATAGGCTCCCTATATCATAATAATAGCTAAATTATTTTTATTAGAGGTTACTAGGTTAGATTTAAGTGACTAAAGAAAGTATGAGACAGACTTATGAATCCATATCTGAGAGCATGAGGGGCCTTGAGATGGGTTATGTGTATGTGACCCTAATTTTGTAATGATAATTCTGTACAGGTAGTATGGTACTTATTTCATAACTTGGCTGGAATCACTGTAATAAATCACATTAGCTACTCCATAGGGATGGGCATGAACTAGAACACTAGATATGCATGTAGACCCAAACTTTGCAATTTAGGCCCATATCTGATATCTACCAGATATGAATTATATTCTGAATGAATGGTTCCCTGAGTTGATGTAATGACAGTAATATGGGTTTTGAGGCTGCTCTCTGTGAGCTGCAAAGTTTCTAGATTCAAAGCTTGCGTTTGAAAAATATTGTGTCTGGATTTTTCTCATTGCAAAGATAACCTTCCAAGTGTAAACATCAGCAGTAATTAGGTTTATTATATAATGCTGGGGAATGTGCAAGTCATGATATTTTCATTAAGGGTGTATAAATATTTATTCACCTAAATCATTGGTCTGATTTTTGAAAGCCCTCATTGGCTTCAGTGGGAGTACCTCTGAAATGAACTATGATGAAAACTGATTGAACTATGGATTTAGGCATCTAACTTTAGGTACCCATTTTTTAAAATCTTGGGCCCATAGGTGCTGGAACACCCCCTGAGTTGAAGTAGTTTCCATTATACACAGGGTTTACAGTTTGGTTCAATAGCTCTCAGCACCCCCCACTATACAAATTGTTCCAGCACCCCTGCTTGGGCCTATATTTTTTTGAATGTGAAATTATAAAATATATCTGTGATATTGGCAAATCAAGTCAGACCAGAGCCACAGGCCAATTCACTTGTGTATTAGTATAGATCAAAGTAATGGTTAGATGGATAAGAGTGTATTGGGTATTTAAACTTAATGAAAACTAATGGAGCGTTATTTGCATTGTTTTCATTGATCTATATCCCGTTATAATATAATGGCAAACATTTACATGGTGTGTACTCCTGTAACTAAATAACTCATTAAAAGAGAAAGAAACCTTTTGGAATACAAATGAAGAACTTTAATAGAAAATGTTAATTTCAAAGCAAGTGGTCATTGTGTGTGATGATTGGGATCAAGGACTCTAACTGTATTCCTCATTCACCATCATCAAAGAAAAAGTCCTTGTGGGTAGAGACACTGTCAGCTTGTCTTCTGTCAAAACAAGACTTATGGATGGATTCAAAGAAAGATCCTTCATCTCTGAACTGTTTGGACTCTTACAGGAAAGTGTACCAGATGCAAAGTGGAGATCTCTAGATGCAGTCTGGGTACCCTGAAAGCCTTTTGGGAAACTGGCAGTTTACCACATCACTGCTACCATTTGGAATTATGAACTATGATTCACCTGTAAATACATTTTACCTACTTTAATCTCTCAATAACTCTAATTTCCTTTTCTTAGCTAATAAATCTTTAGTTGGGTTATTATAGGATTAGCTGCCAGCATTGTCTTTGGTGTAAAGTCTGGAGTACCAATTGATCTTGGGTAAGTGACTGGTCTCTTGGTACTGGGAGAAGTCTGATGTGGTGTGATTTTTTTTTTTTTTTAAGATTTAAGTAACCTTTTATCACAAAGTTCAGTTTGTCTGGGTGGCAAGACAGATTGGAGAGTCTGAGGGGACTGTCTGTGACTCCATGGTAAGACTGGTATAGTGATCCAGGAGTTCACATTTGTTACTGGCTTGGTGAAATCTAATTGTGGAACATACCAGCAGTTTGGGGTGTCTGCCCTTGTTTTCTGACAATCTGCTCTGAGATAGGCACTCAGATAGCATGGAAATATAATTTGAGTGTTAATACCTACTTTGGCATTACATGGTACAACAAGCTTAAAATATTAGCAAATTGTTATTAATTACAATGTTTTTAAGATTTCAGGCTGAAATGGCACAAAAGATCCTCCTTAGGGATTAATCACCACTTTTGAAATGCTACTAAATATGGTTTGTTTCTGGTCTAACTTACAGTTAAACTGTGTTCAGCACTAGTTCAGGTGCACCTGTTGCATTTCCTGGTGTAGACGTGACTCAGATGTGTTGGGGACAGTGTGCAATGGTAGCCTTGGCAACACCTTTGGAAAACCTGTATTTTATGATACCCCCCTTCCCCCAGTGCAGCCTTTCAGCCACAAGCATGCATGTGTGTGTGTCTGCTAGCAACCTCCATTGTGCTAAAGGAATGCAGCATATTTTGACTCTCTATCTACACAAGGTGGAGAAAGGGCTTCTTTGGCCTCTCTCTTTGTTGCCCATCTGTGCTGGAGCAGCCATAATTTATCCCTTGAAGTTTTACAACTATTAGCACTCAATTACACATTTGAATGTATTTTGGAAGTAATGTGTTCTTAGCTGCTGAATTAGCACATTTTTTGGAAATACCCAAGTGGGACGCTAAATTCCATGGTTTGCTGGAATTTGGATTTCTTCTTTTGTGGATTTTTTCTTTCTTCTTTTATTGCTATGCAAAGAACCATGTTATAAAATTTGGATACTGCACTGAATTTTTATTCCTTGAAAAGAAATTCAGAATCTATATCAATATGTTCTGTGTACATTTGAAATGAGGTGCCATACATCATAAACCTATGTTCTGTATTAAACTTCATCAGTGTAAGTCTGCATTAGTTTTCTAAGGTGTAAAGTGATGGAAAAATAAATCGTGTTTGAACTGATTTTAGCTTACTTATGAAATAGCCTCATGGGACATTCAAAAGAGTGCCTGGAAACTTGTCTGCAAAGTAAACTGGAACCTGGTAGAAATTAACTCCTGATAAGGCATATGAGCCGGGTAACTAAATGCTTTCAATAGAATGAAACATTTGTTTTTAATGTAGAAGTAGTTGGACAAGCGGATTGTCTGCTTAAGTAGTTCTTTTCACAAGAGATTTACTGCTGGTAAAAAATCTCTTCTAAATTTTTATAGAATTGTTTTGGTAATCAAGATAGCTTGTTGTTTTGAGGCAAGAAAACCTGTTTGGCTTTTCAATTTTTAACATTTATATCACTGCCTAGATTTTTAAAATCCAATAAACAAATCCACGCACACAAATCTCTACTAAACATAAGAACATTAACCACTAAAAAAGGAAAAAATGGAAGGCTAGAGTACATTTGTTGGAAAAGTAAAGTTTCTGGAAAAATGTACTGCAGTTTTGTTGACAAAACCATAAAAAGTACAATAATTGCCTCTAACTCAAGGTTTTTTTTGTTTTGCTTTTAACTAGACATAACATAAACTAAACCATAAACCTGGACTGTAGATAATACCAGAATTGCCTCACCGCCACAACCTTCTTGATAGTTTTCATTGGACAGGGAAGATTTTAAATGCTGGTAGCCATTGACAATCTCCAGCAATTATAGATCTGATATCCTTTTGCTAGTTTTTACCTGTCAAGATTAAAATCATAAATTGTACCTAAAAACCTCATGAGCACCTCCAAAAACTCAGTGAGTGAAAAAGACCAAACTCAAGTAAGAAAAACAATTAAATCATTCTTGCCTCTCTCACACAAATTACCACCAAAGGTCCTGCCGATCTAGTCCAAATCTGAGCAATCTAATCTGTGAAATAGTAGGAAAAGTAACCACAGTGAAAAAGCATTACACTCTTTAATCAGATAAAGACAAACCTGATTCAACATGCTGTCCACCACTTATGTCAATTCTGCTTATTGGAACTTTGCAGATACTATGGCAAAGGAAAAGACTCCATTCTCGATCATAATATTTCAAAATGGATCAGTGAACCTCAGAGCACACTTTCTTCTGCCAGCACTTTAACTTCTGTCCTCCGCATTCAGCTGAGACCTGAGAGGCCAATGCAAGGGAAGGGTAAATCAAGAATAACACTTGTCTATCAACTGAGCAGTATTTTTCTTCACACACTTCTGAAACCAATCTCTTTGCATTAAGCTCCAAGATCAAGCTATTCAACATGATTCACTGCCCCATCTGCCCAATGTGCATAAAGGTGAGCCATAAAGAAAATGGTGATTTGGGGTGTGGGGTAGGGGGACATCTTTGCCTCCAGTTCTAGTTCACAGAAAGAAGAGAAAAAAGTTCCCAGATTTATGTAGCACTTTGCATGTGGCCGACCACAAGATCTGTCAAATGCCAATTGTGGACAATAGCAATGATGCTTAGATATTATCCCAATCATCCCTTCTGCTCTCCCAAAGAAGACTTAGAAAGCATAGTTTTACATTATGCATTCCAGTGCAATTCGTCATTTTTGCTCTGCTTCATACCCCAAGCCCACTCAGTGGCAACCTGTGGTGGGATGCTGGTGTATCATGCGAGGGCCCAAAGATGTAAACCCATTTGAGGGTGTTTTATATCTGCCCTAGGTCTTAGCCTTATAGCCATGAAGTTTTAAAATACATAAAAATAGCCCACTGCAGTGCATTTCAGCCTGGGGTTTCCACATAAAGCAACAGTAGATCATGCTGCAGTGCCAGCCCTATAGGAGCAAATAAAGATGTGAAAATGTCATCTTCAAAATTTAATATACAAAATGCATATAACCGTATTGTTGGCTAGGCAAGTCAAAAACTGTTCTCTTTTTACTTAATTCATAGACATATCAAGCCTAAGGTTGTTTTTTTGGTGGTATTTTTTTTTAACAGAAGGGTTCACAGAAAATAAAATCTCCTTATTTTTACTAATCTAAAAGGTACATTCACTATGGTGTCCTCCTAACCACGATCTTTAAGATTAAGACATGCCTGCCCATGCAGCTGGGAAGAATGCCAGTTCTAAATGCTTCAAAGGCGTTAAGCTTGTTATAGAACAAGACACTTTCCCACTAATCTTTTAATAATGCTGTCATTCATCAGCCTTGTCCTTTCCTTTTCTTTTGGCCCATTTTTGCCACCAGCACTGTTATTATACTCACATGAAATCATTGGTTTCAGTCTCACTGATCCCTTCTTATAAAGGAAAGATAACTCCCTATCATCTTCAAGACTGATTCCCTTATAAAGATGAAGCCTCTGTTGGATTAAAGCATTGAATTGGGATAAAAGCATTCACATTTATCTGTTCTCTTGGCTTTTATATTCCAATCTGAAGCACACTTTTGGAAGCCATGACTATTTTGATAGCCCACAATTATACTGTTCAAATCCTTTTTACACTTTGACATTAATAAACAGGCTAAGCACCAAAAACACCAACATAACAGCTTTGCATTCACATATCTAGCACAGCATTTAGAACCTGACAGCTCAATATTAATGATTTCCTTGTCCAGTACGTTCACTCAAACATACATGGAAGGAAATTCACAGTACATGAGTAAAGAGAATAGGAGGCATCTGAGAGGTGAAGCTAATGGCATAATTTCTGATGGAAATCCATTTCTGGCTCTGTGGCCATAATCCTTTATGGGGTTGAGCACCATGTTTCCCACTGACTTCAAGAGAGATTTGAAGGGGCTCAGCTCCTTAGACATGCCCAACACCTTGCAGGATTGGACTCCATCCTCTAAGGTGCTGAACATGCCTGTGAGGTGTTGAGGGCCCTCAACTCCATCTGCCCTTAGTGGGACTTGAAGGTGCTCAGGACCTTCCAGGATGAGCAGCGTGTGGCTTTTTGTAAAGTATGAATGATTTTCCTTCTATTTCTGGGTTTGTTGTTCTTCCTCTTCTTCAACTGGACTACCTGATGGTAGTCTCTATTTTTCCTCCTCTTTACCCTCATCTAAAAGGCCCTGTGTCTTGGTGGCTTTCTATCCATCTCTGAGTGAGAAGGGCTTGAAGAGACTTCCTCTGCAGCCTGCCAACATTGCTCCCTCAGTGAATGGGAGTGAACCCCGTGAGAGAGTTCTGATCCCTGAGGTAATACCCCCTGAGGTCCATGTTGTTACAGTATATTTGTGCCTTACATTTGGGAATGTTAATTGGAACCCAAATTAAACTATTTCAATTGGGACCAGATACCTCAATGATGGATACCCTATAAATACAAATCTAAGACAGATGGGTGTTAATAAGTAATTATGTCTGGTAGTGAAGTTTGTTTGCAGCTAGAATGATCCCTTGCAGTCTTCTTTGAGTAAGAGGCAACATGTAGCTGCGCTACGCCAGGAGCAAAGCAGGTACTCCAAGTCCTAATTCAGTTCTTATTTTCCATGTGCTCCAAGAGAGATGTAATCTGTGCCAGCCCTTTTCCTGGTACAGCTTACTTCCTCCTTCACGCTGCCAGACCTGCACTGCCTGGTACACTGGAAACAGAGCCAAGGGTCTGCCCACCCCCTGCACATTAGTGTGAGATGAACGGTTGGAGTCTTTTGGCAGCTGCTCTCCATACTATGATGAAATTCACAATGCAGATAGCCTGCAGAGCACAGTAATGTGGTCTCTGGTGCTCCTCACTTCCTTGTGTGAAGGCATAGCTTGTTTCACTATTGAGCCCTTTCTGAATATTCTGTCATCCATTGTCCCCTTCTATCACCCTATTGGGTTTTTTTTATCTGTTTCAGGTAATATGCATAATATTATTTTTGAATGATTTAATAACTGTTCCATCTTCTCTCTCCATTTCTGCTACATTCTTATTTGACCTCTCAGAATTAGCTTTGTGAGTCAGTCTCTTCTTGGTCCAGGTCTCCACTACAGATCTATATTGTTATAACTACGTCGCTCAGGGATGTGAAAAATCCACACCCCTGAGTGACATATTTATATCAACCTAACACCTCATGTAGACAGCGCTATGTCTACCGCAGAGCTTCTCCCATTGACGTAACTACCACCTCTCAGGGAGATGGATTAACTACACCAACAGGTGAAGATCTCCCGTTGGCGTAGTCACATCTTCACTAAAGCACTACAGCAGCACAGCTACACCACTGTAGCACTGTACTTGAAAACAACCCCTAGACTAAAACAGCACATCAAGTTTGACTGGAAACGTCTCTTTATATGTATCCTGAGGTACCTGGTATGTTAATGGATCTTCTGGTAAAAATTGCTGCCAAGACGCATGTATGCTTTAACAGACATATTGGGGCTGAGCAAAGTTCTTTTATTCCAGTTGAGTTTTTCTAGAATGCCTTCTTTAGTAGTATTAACATTTAAATAGTCCCAACTAAGTGTTTCCATTAACACCTCAGTGAGGTGACATGAGGGGACATAGTTCACACTTTTGCTGCTGCTATTGTGTGGCCTGTGTGGAAGTTTTCCGCACGGCTGGATGAACAGTGCAAATATACATGGATTTATATAGGGAAGGCTGGTGAAAAATACATTATAAAAGAGATGGAATTATTGGTTCAGGATGTGTGGTAAGCAACTGAAGGTATGTGGTAATCAACAACAAGTATTGGAAAAGTGCCACTGACAAAGATAAATGGTTTAGAATATTCCATTGGGTAAGAGGGTGAATACCCTGGGTTCATCCTGTGGGATGAAATTCAGCAAAGGAAAGTTTATGCTGAATATTATGTCATAGTAGTGAAATGTACAAGGTCCACTAAAAAAGCCATGCTGTTCCCCATTGTTGTGCACACCATGTTATAGCACTCTTTAAAATTGTCACTGTAGACAGAAAAACATGGTTCTGTGACACTGGGTGGGATTGTCTCCCAAGGAGAAATCCTCCATCCATGGACCTACCACTTCCACGTGAAAGGGGAAGAGAGAGAATCAGCTGCCTTATCCACTTCCCACCTCTGGCATCTGACATACCCTCTGCTATGGGTAAATGCATGCTGAAAATCATAAGAACATAAGAACGGCCATACTGGGTCAGACCAAAGGTCCAACTAGCCCAGTGTCCTGTCTTCCGACAATGGCCAATGCCAGCTGCCCCAGAGGGAATAAACAGAACAGGTTATCATCAAGTGATCCATTCCAGGGTGCCCATTCCTAGCTTCTGGCAAACAGAGGCTAGGGACACCGTCTCTGTACATCTTGGCTAATAACCATTGATGGACCTATCTTCCATGAACTTATCTAGTTCTTTTTTGAACCCTGTTACAATCTTGGCCTTCACAACATCCTCTGGCAAGGAGTTCCACAGGTTGACTGTGCGTTGTGTGAAAAAATACTTCCTTTTGTTTGTTTTAAATCTTCTGCCTGTTAATTTCATTTGGTGACCCCTAGTTCTTGTGTTATGAGAAGGAGTAAATAACACTCCTTTACTTACTTTCTCCACACCAGTCATGATTTTATAGACCTCTATCATATCCCCCCTTAGTCGTCTCTTTTACAAGCTGAAAAGTCCCAGTCTTATTAATCTCTCCTCATATGGTGGCCATTCCATACACATAATCATTTTTGTTCCCCTTTTCAGAACCTTTTCCAAGTCCAATATATCTTTTCTGATAAGGGGCGACCTCATCTTCACATAGTATTCAAGATGTGGGCATACCATGGATTTATATAGCGGCAATATGATATCTTATTATCTATCCCTTTCTTAAAGATTACCAACATTCTGTTTGCTTTTTTGACTGCCGCTGCACATTGAGTGGATGTTTTCAGAGAACTATCCACAATGACTCCAAGATCTTTTTCTTGAGTGGTAACAGCCAATATAGACCCCATCATTTTATATGTATAGTTGGGATTATGTTTTCCAATGTGCATTACTTTGCATTTATCAACATAGAATGTCATCTGCCATTTTGTAGCCCAGTCACCCAGTTTTGAGAGATCCTTTTTTAGCTCTTAGCAGTCTGCCTGGGACTTAACTATCTTGAGCAATTTTGTATCATCTGCAAATTTTGCCACCTCACTGTTTAGCCCTTTCTCCAGATCATTTATGAATATGTTGAATAGGACTGGTCCCAGAACAGACTTCCGGGGGATACCACTATTCTCCATTCTGAAAACTGACCATTTATTCCTAGCTTTTGTTTCCCATCTTTTAACCAGTTCCAATCCATGAGAGGACCTTCTCTCTTCTCCCATGACAACTGACTTGGCTTAAGAGCCTTTGATGAGGGACCTTATCAAAGGCTTTCTGAAAATCTAAGTACACTATATCCATTTGGATCCCCTTGGTCCATATGCTTGTTGACCCCTCAAAGAATTCTAGTAGATTGGTGAGGGATGATTTCCCTTTACAAAAACCATGTTGACGCTTCCCCAACAAATTATGTTAATCTATGTGTCTGACAATTTTGTGCTTTCCTATAATTTCAACCAGTTTGCCCAGTACTGAAGTCAGGCCAGCAATTGCCGGGATCACCTCTGGTGCCCTTTTAAAAAATTGGCATCACATTAGCTATCCTCCAGTCATTTGGTACAGAAGCTGATTTAAATGATAGGTTACAGACCTTGACTTGTCCCATCAGCACATATGCCCTATTAGACAGCCCAGAATTTTCTTGGCATGGGGGAAATCTCTGGCTGACATAGTATATTTCTATTTCAATATTGCCAACCTTTAAGACTTACATTTCAACACTTGGATCATTCAGAGCTCTGAAGTTCAGTAAGCATATATGGTGTAATAATTTAAAGTTACTATTTCAACAAATATATATTTTTCAGTGCACGCTCCATGCCCCATTTTTAATGATTGCAGGAAAGGCTATTAAGAGCTCCTACCTGCTCAGTCAGGGGAAGGATGCTAGGATAGAAGGTGCAATAACAGCCATTTGATTTGAAATTGGGTTTTGCATGCCATACTTAGTGTCCTGGCATTTAGTCCTTATAATAGCTTCACCTGATGGTGAAAATGAATTCTATAACCAAGAATCAAGCAGCAGAATCTGTGTTCTTTGTATAATCTCTTGGCAGTACGGTGTGATCATTACATATTTCACTAAGTACACAGGAATTGTTATTAAACAGTAGTAATTTGAAACCTGGATGCTTTACTGGATCACATTTTAAAGCTATTCATAGCAACAAAGTCATTTGAAGCTTTTCAAAAATATACCCAGCACTTTTTCTAAGAAAAACAGTAAATACAAATCCTGGGCTTTGGCAAGTCTTGAAAATGCAATATATAATAATTCATACAGATTCTTGTTTGGTGTTGATAGGATCTTGTTAGCACTATATAAGAGCTAGGTATTATTATTATTATGAAACAGCATTTAGTGTTACAGTGGATGGTCTTCATATTTGTATGCCTTTATATACAGTCATGTATCAATCTTTTAATAGATATTACATAAAAACAAACAACTCCCCCAAAATAAAAAAACAACCCACACAACACAAGCCCTAAGTGATAAGAAAGTTAAAGTTACAAAGTCAAGCACTTGAAAGTTAGGAAATGCCACATTTATGGTTGCCTGTGCAATCTTAATTTTACTCCCTTGCGCGCCCCAATCTGTGAACTGAATGAGGCAGGGAAATGGTGGAAAAATACTATGAGATCATATTATTAAATGTATCATAATGCATATGCCCAAGAGGGCCAAATTAAGGGAGCAGAGGCAAGTGTAAATCTGGTCTTTGCTAACTTCTGAGTAATTCTCTTTGCAACCTAAATAACTGTCTTTTAACACCGGTTTTTAAATGTAATTTCCTATTTTTTTAAAAGGTAAAAAAATCCTATTACATATGAATATAACAGTCCCCCATCATGCATCATCAGGGGGGTTTGAACCCTGAGTTTTCAACATAGACTGTTATGATTTGAGCTACAGTGTTAACTATATTAACTAGTAGCAGGAGATGGATGTTATCGCAGAGGAGGGAATGCATGACTGGAGTCAGAGGATGGTCAGGGAGAGCTTGGCCCAACTCAGCTCTCTTTTATTCCCCCCTGTGCCTGAGGTGGGCATCTCCTGTTCCATATGGTAGCCCCAGAGGTGGGTGCTGGGGTCAGAGACATGTGGTTAGTGAGGAGGAACTCTTTAGAACAGGGGTAGGCAACCTATGGCACGTGTGCCGAAGGCGGCACATGAACTGATTTTCTGTGCCACTCACACTGCCCGGGTCCTGGCCACCAGTCCGAGGGGCTCTGCATTTTAATTTATTTTTAAATTAAGCTTCTAAACATTTTGAAACCTTATTTACTTTACATACAACAATAGTTTAGTTATATATTATAGACTTCTAGAAAGAGACCTTCTAAAAACGTTAACATGTATTACTGGCACACGAAACCTTAAATTACAGTGAATAAATGAAGACTTGGCACATGAATTCTGAGAGGTTGCCGACCCCTGCTTTAGAATGTTCATGTTTGGTTATTAATGTGGCAGGCTGCCAAATCTTCCTGAGGAATACAAGCAAGAGAAGAGAAATGACAATTTTTAAGTTTATCTCAGCCAAACTTGAATAGAATTTCATGGGATAAAGAAAAGGCACTTCTAGAACCCGAGGGCATTCTTCTTGCCGAATTTCAAAGACCAGCTCCAAATGATGACGATGTTACAGTGTCTTGAAAGAAGATCACAAGAACTTTTTATAATGGAAAGTATTAGGCAAACCTAAATATAGGAGCAGCTATCAGCTCCCTCTGTAAGCTAGATAAATCAGAAACATAAATGTAGAATGTTGAGCTGAACTGGAAATTGTAATTTTCTGCTTTTGGAAAATGTCCTGAACGAGACAGCATGTGCCTTTATAGTATGGCTGCAATTGTCAAAGCTACTTCAGGGATTTGGACTCCTATTTCCCATTAAAATAAGAATTGGGCACCCAAATCCCTTAGATGGCTTTGAAAATCTCAGCCTATATGTTCTCAAAAAAAGGCTACTGTTTAGGTGCTCTGCCAATGCATCCTATCCTTTTGCAATCTGTAAATCTTAAAGTATTTAAATTGGTACTTTGTTGCATAGTTCTTCATCGACTTACTCTGTTCCTGGCTCTTTTGTCCCCCTCTGTTGCACAATTTCCTCCCTTCCCAGTGCAGGCTAATTTGCTGGGCAGTATCTGCTGGTGGGGCAAACTATTCACTGTGGCTATGCTACATTCCCAGCGAGCTGTCAGCTGAGAAGTATTGCTTGGGATCAAAGGTGTCTGATAAAAAAAAATCTAATAAGTGGCACAGTGCCCTTGACCGTGGGTTAATGGTACTGACTATCTAAGCCTTGTCAGTAAAAGCAGTCAAAAGGATTAGTGAGAGCTGCCGTAGCTGGCCAAGAATGAAGGCCACAGCACAACAGCATGTGGAAATGCCCAAAAGAGAAATTGTGCTCTTGTTGTGGGAAAAGAAACAAGTATTTTAGCAAAGAGTGGAATAAATCTTCCTTAAAATACTGAGAGCCTTTTCAATGTTTTATTTACAAAAAATATGACATGCTTGCTTGTTTGAGTTAAAAACATAAAGAAAATGACTAATAGAACATTCTAATATTTCTGGGAATCTTGTCAGAAGTATGATCTACAAACACTGATAATGTATTCTTTCAATTGCTTTATTCCTTTAATGCTTTTAGTGTCTCGTAATGTACAGGGTTCATCTAAGGCTATGCAACTTTTGTGGCATGTTATTTCCCTTTGTCCTCTGCATGGATTAATTGGCAATGTCAGCCATTAATGCATAATGTGGCTATGATTCAGCTGTGAATAAAATGGGCCAAATTCTCCCTGAGGTAAGTCTACTGAAGTGAATGGCATTAATTTCAGGATGAATATGCCCCATTGTGTTTAGTCGTTAGAATAGTATAAAGCACTATAAATTCAAATGGATGCACTACACTGTGTGAATGGTATCTGAGTAGGTTGCAGTTAAAGACAGTGAGAGACAAAAAGAGCTCCATCTGTTTAGTTGATCAAAAAGAAGATTGAGAGGAGACTTGATTACAATGTATAAGTACCTTCACAGGGAGAAAATACCAGCTACAAAAGATCTCTTTAATCTAAAGGTATAACAAGAACCAATGGCTGGAATCTGAAGCTAGACAAATTCAAATAGAAATAAAACACTCATGTTTTAACAGTGAGGACGACTAACTTGTGAAACAAACTATCAAAGGATTTCCCAATCCTGCTGGAAAGGCATAACGAGTGGGGTTCCGCAGGGGTCTGTTTTGGGACCGGCTCTGTTCAATATCTTCATTAACGACTTAGATATTGGCATAGAAAGTACGCTTATTAAGTTTGCGGATGATACCAAACTGGGAGGGATTGCAACTGCTTTGGAGGACAGGGTCATAATTCAAAATGATCTGGACAAATTGGAGAAATGGTCTGAGTTAAACAGGATAAAGTTTAACAAAGACAAATGCAAAGTGCTCCACTTAGGAAGAAAAAATCAGTTTCACACATACAGAATGGGAAGAGACTGTCTAGGAAGGAGTACGGCAGAAAGGGATCTAGGGGTTATAGTGGACCACAAGCTAAATATGAGTCAACAGTGTGATGCTGTTGCAAAAAAAACAAACATGATTCTGGGATGTATTAACAGGTGTGTTGTGAGCAAGACACGAGAAGTCATTCTTCCGCTCTACTCTGCTCTGGTTAGGCCTCAACTGGAGTATTGTGTCCAGTTCTGGGCACCGCATTTCAAGAAAGATGTGGAGAAATTGGAAAGGGTCCAGAGACGAGCAACAAGAATGATTAAAGGTCTTGAGAACATGACCTATGAAGGAAGGCTGAAAGAATTGGGTTTGTTTAGTTTGGAAAAGAGAAGACTGAGAGGGGACATGATAGCAGTTTTCAGGTATCTAAAAGGGTGTCATAAGGAGGAGGGAGAAAACTTGTTCACCTTAGCCTCTGAGGATAGAACAAGAAGCAATGGGCTTAAACTGCAGCAAGGGAGGTCTAGGTTGGACATTAGGAAAAAGTTCCTAACTGTCAGGGTGGTTAAACACTGGAATAAATTGCCTAGGGAGGTTGTGGAATCTCCATCTCTGGAGATATTTAAGAGTAGTTTAGATAAATGTCTATCAGGGATGGTCTAGACAGTATTTGGTCCTGCCATGCGGGCAGGGGACTGGACTCGATGACCTCTCGAGGTCCCTTCCAGTCCTAGAATCTATGAATCTATGAAAGAAAGTCTTGGATTATCCATCTCTTGATGTCTTCAGATCAAGATTGGATACCTTTCTAGAAGTTATGCTTTAGCCAAACACAGGAGGGCTTAATACAGGAGTATCTGTGTGAAATTTAATGGTAGGAGATCAGATTAGATGATTTAAAGGTCTCTTCTGTCCTTAAAATATATGAAGTGATGTAGGCAGATAGAGGGATATTGGAGCTGAAAATGAAAACCAAACAAGGCACTAAGAAAGGAGGAAAATTAAACTTGTTTGAAAGAGAATTAACTCGAGACACACTTTTGAAGTAGTGTGCAGTGGGACAGATTCTGATCTCACTTACACCAGTTTAACTCCTGGGACTTCAGTAGAGTTACATCTGATTTACACCATTGTAAATGAGACCAAAATCAGCTCTGTTATTCCCCACTGAACTCAAGGAGCTGCAGATGGCTAAAATCCCACCCATCCATGTTGATAATATAGGATTCCATTTCAAGGGGCATCTTTAATAACGGTTTGCAACTAATACTTCCAATGAAATTCCAAAAAAGTGTGAGTTTGTTTACTATCAAATGAAAAAAGCAATAAGTACCTATACATGCCCTGGCAAGAGCTTATTTGTTTTATTGGTATCTTCCTTCTTCCCTGTCATTGTTTCTGTTTTTCCTTAGATCCCATACTCATTCACACTTATGTGCTATATGCTCATGGGTGGTGCCTCATCCCCAGACCATCATTCATTTCCATAACTCCATGCTCTTGGCGAGTTGTTGTTTTTCTATTTGTTTTTTCCTAGCTTGTTTATGAATACTATATTTTCCCCTAATTCAACCTACAGGGCATTGCTCTTGCCCAATAGGACACACCTGGCTATACTGAAAGAAGGAGAGGAGACAGTTGATATGGTTTTAATCAGGCCATAACTTTATTGTTAGATGTCTGGGACTACCTGGCAGATAAAAGTGTACAGTATATGTAACCCCATGTTCATTCAATAACTTCCCAGGGGGCTTCCGCTAGTTCCCCCTTTTTTTTCCATCCAAGTCCCCCAGCCAATCCATTGCTGGGACCTTACCATTCATCCCCCCTCATAGGAGGGTTAAGGTGGGCTATAAGAAAGGGGGGCTGGCTCCCTGCTGTACCACTCATAGAAGCCCCAACCCCCCATTCCATTCCTTTAACCAACCCCTCTTTTTTAAGTCCTTTACCAAGCCATTTATCTGGTCACTGTATAACTTCCCTCTGGAGTACCTGCACTGGACATCTGCCACAAGGGGGTGTCAGCAATTTGCTTTGCTGCCTCCTCCCCCAAACCTAGTTAGGTTTCCAGACATCTCCCAATGCTCAATGCCAAAAACATGTCAGCACCTAAGTCTGACAGGTGAACCCCATCCTCCCAAAATAACGCTGGTGCCCCATATACTATGTCAGGATGTGAAATTACTGCCCCTCCTATGGTCCCAAGGAATTTGGCCACCTCTGTGTTCACATACCTCCTTGCTTTGCTCACCCTGGGGGGGGGCCTCATGGTTCCCTGACAGACCCTGTGCTGAAGCATGTCTGACCATACAATTTTAACTCCAGGAAAAAGTGCAAGGATCAGCCTCAAGTCCCTCCTTGCTCTGAGCATTAATTTGACCCCTTTACACATTCCCACATCATTTCCCCCAAAGTGTACCACAATGATATCTGGTGGCTGCTGACGGGCACGCACAGCATACACAGTGGTATCATAACATGACCCTCTTTCCATGCCAACTCAGTATTGCTTCACCGCCGAACCCCAGCTGCGAACCCTCAGGCAACTTGGATGCATGCCTATGCGCCCAAAAGGCAACACTGTTCCAGCAGTTCCACACCACTGTCTGCGTGGCCGGTCATTCAACATCTGAAATGAGATTACAACAAATTAATGCTGATTTACCACCTAAGGTCTCACATACATTCGGTATGCTTCCGAATGCCAATGCCCGACTGTCTCTGCTCCCATACCTAGCTGTGCTGCTTCTTGTTGCTCCTCTATTCTGAATGAGTGGAAACCAGATTCATGGGCTGAACCAAATTCATCGTCAGTCCCAGTCTCCACACCATAACAAAATGATATGTAGTGAGGGGACTCCTGTCAGTGTGCATAAAAAGGGGTCCTTCCTCTCCCCAGCTCTGTCGTCATGTAGGCTCTCAAAGCCTGCACGGGGCTGACCTCAGGCTCACCACCCTCCCGTAGGATAACAGATTCACCCTGGCTGACTTGATCCATCTTTGCCCTTTGCACGTGTAATACAACTGAGTGCTCATGTACATCATACAGTTCCAAAACTCTTCCTGTAAAGTACCTACTGGACACAAGTACTAGCTCGTCGATCCTGAAAGCACCGACAGCCTGATCTGTGTGAAAGGGGGTTCACCACATGGGCTGCCCCTTTTAAACTCTTTCACCCATCCAGATTCCAGGGGATGAGTCAGTGTTGCCCCTGTCCCCTTTTGCAGCAGTTTGACCTCTCTCCCCTGCCCTGCCATAGCACTTTCCCTTCATTGGCCATCCAGACAAATTCACCCCCACTTAAAGGTGCAGTGCAGTCATTGGTCCTTAGATAGGAATTTTCTCATGTCTCCCACAATGAGAGTGCTGCCCGAAATTAAACCAGCCCCAGCAAAGAGACTGGGATGCAACAACATTTAGATCCCACCAGCCTTACTTGCAAACAGCCAGAGGTTGCTTTATCTCTGAAAAATTGTCTCTGCATCACCCAGGGCATCTGACAACACAGAATCCTGGCAAACTTTCCTATTATGTGAATTGTGATTTGTTATAGAATCGTAGGACTGGAGGGGACCTCGAGAAGTCATCTCAGTATGGCATGTTATAGCCAGACTCAAACAATGCTTAATTTTAACTTTCTTGTTTGCAAATAGTATTCAGACCTTTAGGCATAATATTTATAATCAAATCTCTCTCCATTCATTTCTTTCTCTCCGTTTGCAGTGAGTTTGGTTTATAAATCTGATGCCTATTATGATCGCTATCCCATTTATCTCACATTACACTAGGTTGAAGTGCACAAAGGACTTATCTGCTTAAAAACCAAATGTATCCACCTATTACATAAATTTTTCCAAACACCTTTCCTATTTTCCTTCTTACTCCCTTGAGAATTCAGTGTTATAATTCTTCTGGCCTTGGTACTTTGTCAGCTTTTATTTGTTCTAGGTTTATGAATTCAGAATCTGGAAAGATAGTCATTACATTTTACACTATATTCTACTACATCAAGATAGGCAGAAGTGATGGCTATACCACAAGATTTATGAATTTGCTGCTGAGCAGGCCACAGATCAGTAACAGGCAAAGCAAAGGTATGGGTGAACCTTAATGTGATCACAGATGCAGGGAAAATGCTTGCAAGTGAGTACTGATCTATGGAAACTAAGGAGCTGGTGAAACTGTGCCCCGATTGTATTGTTTGTGTGTGTGTGTGTGTGTGTGTGTGTATGTGTGTGTTCAGGATGGCGGGGGAGAGAGTGGAAGCTCTTCTTTTTTCTGAAACTATAAACAATCCTTCTGAAGTTCTACTTTTCCAATGCCTGGTTCAAGATAATTGGCTTATTTATACTTGTTTTTGAGAAGAAAAAATGAAAACAGTAGACATCATACAAATTTGAAGATACTAACATTTAAATTATCATAGGACGAGAGTGTCATTGAAATGAAAACAAGACTATTCTATTCCTGGCTCTGCAGCTGACTTGGACAGATATTAGGCAGGCCATTTAAACTTTCAGTGCCTCAGTTTACCCACCTGCAAAATAAGAACATAAGAACGGCCATACTGGGTCAGACCAAAGGTCCATCTAGCCCAGTATCCTGTCTTCCGACAGTGGCCAATGCCAGGTGCCCCAGAGGGAATGAACAGAACAGGTAATCTCAAAGTGATCCATTCGCTGGTGCCCATTCCCATCTTCTGGCAATCAGAGGTTAGGACACTATCCCTGCCCATCCTGGCTAATAGCCATTGATGGACCTATCCTCCATGAACTTATGTAGTTCTTTTTTTGAACCCCGTTATAGTCTTGGCCTTCACAACATCCTCTAGCAAGGAGTTCCACAGGTTGACTGTGCATTGTGTGAAAAAAATACTTCCTTTTGTTTGTTTTAAACCTGCTGCCTATTAATTTTATTTGGTGGCCCTTAGTTCTTGTGTTATGAGAAGGAGTAAATAACACTTCCTTATTTACTTTCTCCACACCAGTCATGATTTTATAGACCTCTATCATATCCCCCCTTAGATGTCTCTTTTCCAAGCTGAGAAGTCCCAGTCTTATTAATCTCTCCTCATATGGTGGCCATTCCACACCCCTAATCATTTTTGTTCCCCTTTTCAGAACCTTTTCCAAGTCCAATATATCTTTTCTGATAAGGGGCGACCTCATCTTCACATAGTATTCAAGATGTGGGCATACCATGGATTTATATAGCGGCAATATGATATCTTATTATCTATCCCTTTCTTAAAGATTACCAACATTCTGTTTGCTTTTTTGACTGCCGCTGCACATTGAGTGGATGTTTTCAGAGAACTATCCACAATGACTCCAAGATCTTTTTCTTGAGTGGTAACAGCCAATATAGACCCCATCATTTTATATGTATAGTTGGGATTATGTTTTCCAATGTGCATTACTTTGCATTTATCAACATTGAATGTCATCTGCCATTTTGTAGCCCAGTCACCCAGTTTTGAGAGATCCTTTTTTAGCTCTTAGCAGTCTGCCTGGGACTTAACTATCTTGAGCAATTTTGTATCATCTGCAAATTTTGCCACCTCACTGTTTACCCCTTTCTCCAGACCATTTATGAATATGTAAAATAGCATTGGTCCTAGTACAGATCCCTGGGGACACTACTATTTACCTCTCTCCATTCTGAAAACTGACCATTTATTCCTAGCCTTTGTTTCCTATCTTTTAACCAGTTCCCATCCATGAGAGAACTTCCCTCTTATCCCATGACTGCTTACTTTGCTTGTGAGCCTTGGTGAGGGACTTTGTCAAAGGCTTTATGAAAATCTAAATACAGTATATCCACTGGATCCCCCTGGTCCACATGCTTGTTGACGCTCCTCGTGTAAGTGGTTTAGCGTTGCCAGTATAGACTAGCCCTCACTCTGTGGAGCTTGAAAACTTGTCTCTTTCACCAATAGAAGTTGGTCCAATAAAATATATTCCCTCACCCACCTTGTCTCTCCTATTATCATAATCCTGTTTCCTTTGAAGTCAATGGAAGTTTGGCCATTGACCTCAGTGGGAACGGAATGGACCACATTGAACCTAATATTTTGTATTTTGACTGTACCACACAACTTAACCTCCATCAAGATGAACAAATAAAATAAACACACACCTTCCCATAACCATTTCATGAAAGAAAAATCAAAAGTCTAAGCAGACCTTGAGTTGTTTACTCAGATGATTAAAACACAATAGAGAAATTTCACATTTAATGTTGGTAACCTATACCTTTGTTTCAATAAATCTAACCTATCTTCTCCAAATTCTGTAGCTAAATGTTTATGCTAAATGCCAAAGACTTGACTTTCAGAGGTGCTGGTACAGCAGATCCCATTACTTCAGCTGGAGTTGTGGTTATTCAGCTCTCAAAATCAGTCCCCAAATTCTTTTTTCCCCCGACCATAAAAGGAAGCCCATAAAAAGTTCCAATATTTATTTTGTCGCCAAGAGGCAGCCTCAAATGCACAAAATGCACAGGAACTGAAAAAAAATATGGGCAATAATTTGGGAAGGTTTCTATAAAGCGTATGGCTCAAGGGAATCTACACATTATGTAGAATGGGGATTTTCCTTGCATTGCATTGTCCATATTGCTATATTGGGGGACAGAGGGTAAGCAAAAAAGCTATAAATATTTGTGTAATGCTTAATGAAAACCTATGTTCTTAAGGCATTGTAGGAAATGTTCAAGAGAAATTAAAAACTCGGACAATATGTTTGCAAGGTTAATAAGACCTAAAATCTGCTAGGTTTAATTTCTACAATCAGCACTTATCTGTGAGATGCCTTCATCTGTATCCTGCTTTTAGGGGTTAGCAACTATATATACAGTATAATTGGAACACCGTGAGTACCATATGTGTATCTTGCTTGTTTGGCACAATTTCCTTCTCTTTATCTCCCCTTTCCTACTCCCTACAAATCACATCTTCCCGTGTCCATGGTTCCTGAAATGTACATAAAATGCTAGCTGTGGGGATAGAAAGGCTGGAGGTGGAAGAGATATATTGTACTGACACACTTCTTCATTTTAACTAAGTACAAAACTAAGATAGAGGGCTTGATTCTCAACTCATACAAGTTGCACACTGATGTAACTTCACTGAAGTGAGAGGATGATTTATGCTGAGAAGAGATCAGAATACAGAGTCCAAGCTTTGCCTTGTGGAAGTTTTAGATAGAGCAACACAGATGTTAATTGCACCTATCAGTCTGAATTATGACAAACATATTTCACCATGCAGAACAAACAAAGGCTTTATAAGATGCCTGAGGTGGTGATGTGTTTTCCTTATGTTAGAAATGAATTGCCTTTAATTCTGAGTCTGAGAAACAAAGTAAGATTACTGTATAGCTTTACTGAAGGGAAAGAAGACACTGGCTAGTTCTAGATTTCTGCTTTCTTTTTTTTTTTTTTTTTAGTGAATTTAGTACTTGCATTAGGCGACAGACTGCTAGTTTTGGAGAGACAACAGAACAAGTTTTGCATACCCTCTGCCAGTGTCTCAACGTAGCCTGGATGAGTCACCTGTAGCTTGGTATACTGTTTTGAGTCAAACTTTAGGCTCTGATTCAGCAAAGCTCTTAAGCATATGCCTAAGTACTTTGGTGAATAGTCAAGTGTTTAAAGTTAAATGTGCACTTAAGTGCTTTGCTGAGTCAGGGGCTTAGTCCTTATCTTCAGAGGCAAAGTCTCCTGGGACATCACTTCACCCATCATGATCATGACCACTCACAATAGGTAGATCCCTACAGAACGGGGTGGCCAAACGTATTGTCTCTCTGACAATCTTCAGAAGTTCAAGAGCTGGGGCATGCCTGCTGGGGACCAGGGCTTTAGCCCTCCGGGAGACACCTGCTGGGGCTTCTGTCCAGTGGGGAGGGGGGTCTCGGGGCTTCAGTCCCGCAGGAGGCATCTGGCCAGGATTGGGGCTTCAGCCCCATGATGAAGCCCTGAGCCCTGGCAGGTGCACCCTGAAGCTCTGAGACCCCCATCCCCACTGGACAGAAGCCAGAAGTGATGTGTAGGGGGGACACGTGGGGTCACATGCCCCCCCAGGTTTTTGCCAGGGTTTGCTGTTCCCACTTGGTCACATGGTGCTGCCGGGCCCCCTCCCTGCATGGCAGCTGCTGGAGTCAGCAAGTTGAGAGCTGTGGCCATGGGGAGAGGCAGCAGCAAACAGGTGGGCGCTGCAGGGAGAGCTGCTGCTTTTGCTGCCACCTCTCCCTGAGCTAAAGCAATGGCCCCTCCCTGCAGCTCCCAGCTGTTTGCCTCTGCCTCTCCAGGCAGAGCTAACACCTGGAAGCTTCAGCCCGCAGGAGGCACCTGCCCAAGATCGGGGCTTCAGCCCCACTCCTACTGAAGCCCTGAGCCCTGACAGGTGCACCTCAGGGGCTGCTGAGGATGAGGAGGGGGGCGTACCTGGGGGCATGACTCAAGCTCTTGGGGGGGCAAACCTTTAAATTGTGCCCGCCCCCATCTCCTAGCAGGCACCAGTCATCTCTGGCAGAAGCCCCCACTAGCCCCACCAACCTGCTGCAGGGCAGAAGCCCCAATCTCCCCCCCCTCCAGTTTGGTAGGTGGAGAATGGGGGTGGGGGGCTCTGCAAGCTGCACTTTAATTGTAAAGGAGTCGCAGTTTGGCCATCCCTGCTATAGTATAAAATGGAGTGGCCAACCTAGAGTGATACTTATGAGTTCAGGACACAGAGCTTTTCTGGCAGCTGGACCACAACTGTGAACTCACTTCCATAGGGATCAAAGTGATCATAGTAATTACCAAAAACCTCAGCGATCTCGGATTGAAATGCAAAACCAGGTTTTTCTGTCTCATAATAGCACCACCAAAAAAAAAAAAAAAAAATTGCTGTCTGGGGACTGGAGTGAGAGATACACAGAGCTTTATGTGTCCACTCTAATGAGTATGTAGCATGCTCAGACACCACAGTGACGAGTGTGGTATAAAGAACTAGATAGATATTACAGGGTATATGAGTTTCCAATAACAATGGCAAGAAAGTAGATTACATTCCATCATCTCTATTAAACCTTTAGCCTATTTTGCTGAAGCTGACAGCAAGGGCACTAATTGTGTCAATACTAGTGATATCAAAATTAAAGCTAAGAGACCCGGACTGGCTAAATCAGGAATTGACCCAAAACTTCTGCAACATTATAGCCAAACTTGGATCAAAAAGGTTATTGAGATTTGAAAACAAAAACAAAACAAAAAACCCCCCACAAAAAACACAAAACACTGAGTATTCATTTTTGTTTTGTTTTTAAAGTTAAGCCATTTTCATTGTTATGCTTCTGCACAGTGTGGTTCCTACTGGATGTGGCTGTATTAAAATAACACTGGAATGTCCATTCTTGTGGTCATTTTAGTCTGACCCATATGGCAGGGAGAACAAAAATCTAATGAAAAAAAAAAAACCTTCTTATATTATTTCCTGCTCAGTTATGGTGACTCGAGATTTTGATGAATATTCAAATATCTTATGTAATAGGGTGCTAGTGCTTCACGTGCAAGTACAATCAAGTGCTAAGCACAGCTGTCATGGGGCCTTAGCCTTTTTACCTACAGGAGTTTTGGGGAATGAAATCCCAGGGTCATATGACTGGGCTGAGAGTAAAGTAAGAAACAAAATAAAAGCCTTGTTGATCAGCTGAAGTGGGAAAAGCAAAGGCCTTTTCTCGACTACAAAATTATGTCGACCTAAGTATGTTGGCATACAGCCGCTGCAGTAATTAAATTGCTTTTGCGTATCCACACTATGCTCCTTGTGTCCATGGTGCACATCCTCATTAGTGGCGCATGCAACGATGCAGAGAGCAGTGCATTGTGGGTAGCTATCCCACCATAGAACTCACCACCATCTTTTGTGAAGGTTTTGTAATGCCTCATGGGCCCAAACAACTCGTGCAGGGGTGTCTGGGAACATGATTTCAATGTCCCATAATGCAGTGTTCTCCATCCAATAGTTTCATCTGCATTCCATAATGTTTCATGCTTCTTTTCAAAATCCCTGCAAACCCACATGTCCCTCCTGGTCTGTCTGCCATCTGTGTCAGAAGCATGGATCCTGCACAGCTCTGCATTATTGTGATGAGCATTGTGAGCACAGGGGCTCCTGATCCTGCAGTGTTTGCAGAGCCTCCAAAGGAGCCACGGGAACATGTTGATTCCTTGGAGGCAGGAGCGGCGCCAGGGTTTTTGCCACCCTAGGCGGCAGCACTCCTCCTCAGAGCATTTGGCGGTGGGGGTCCTTCCGCTCCGCGTCTTCAGGGCGCGTCGGCCGCAGGTCCCAGAGCGAGTGAAGGACCTGCCGCCGAAGCACCCCGAAGACGCGGAGCGGAAGGACCCCTGCCGTCGAATTGCTGCCGAGGATGGCAAAATGCTGCCCCCCAAATCCTACCACCCTAGGCAACCGCCTAGGGTCGCCTAGTGGAAGCGCCGACCCTGCTTGGAGGCTAGATTGCTGTGAGACATAGAAAGAAATAATTTAAAGTTGATGGCAGCATTCATAGAGCCGCTGCAGATGGTGGAGTGCAGGTTCTGGACCCATGAAACAAGCACTGACTGGTGGGATTGCATCGTAATGCAGGTTTGGGATGATGAGCAGTGAGTGCAGAAATTTTGGATGCACAAGGCCACATTCCTAGATCTTATTTTGGTGTGTCTGTGCTGGAGGGTTGGGGCAAGCTCTGCACACAGATCTAGGAATGTGGGACTGTCCCTATAAAATCGGGACTAGGAATGTGACCAGATGTCCCGATTTTATAGGGACAGTCCCAATTTTATAGGGACAGTCCCACATTCCTAGTCCCGATTTTATAGGGACAGTCCCACATTCCTAGATCTGTGTGCAGAGCTTGCCCCAACCCTCCAGCACAGACACACCAAAATAAGATCTGCACTGACAGAGTGCAAGTGACAATCGCTCTGGAAACTTGCAATGCACGATTGCTACCAATCAGTCGGGAATCAATTTGGAACTGGGAAATTGACCGTGTGGGTTATTGTGATGCAAATGTGCAGGGCTATGAAGGACTGTGATTCTGGGCAATGTGCACATCCTAGTGGGTGTTTTTTCAGCAATGGGGTTCCCAAACTGTGGTGGGATGATAGGGATATGTGTGCCATCTAGCTTGGGACCAGACCACCTTGCCACAGAGTACATCAACAGAAAGGGCTATTTTTCTATGGTTATGCAAGCGCTGGTGGATTACTGGGGATGCTTCACTGACATCAATGTGGGCTAGTCAGGGAAAGTGAATGATGCACATATCTTTAAGTAAACAGGGCTGCTCAGAAAGCTGCAAGCAGGGACTTTCTTTCCAGACTGGCAGATTACCATTTGGGATGTTGAAATGCCAATAGTGATCCTGGGAGATCCCCTTACTCCTGTGGGTCATGAATAGGGTGATCAGATGTCCCGATTTTATAGGGACAGTCCCAATTTTTGGGTCTTTTTCTTATATAGGCTCCTACTATGCCCCACCCCCTGTCCCGATTTTTCACATTTGCTGTCTGGTCACCCTAGTCATGAAGCTGTACATCGGCCACCTTGACAGCACCAAGGAACACTTCAACTACAGGCTGAGCAGGTGCAGAATGACAGTTGAATGTGCCTTTGGCCATTTGAAAGGTGGCTGGCACTGTCTACTCATGAAATTGGACTTCAGTGGAAAAAAATATCCCAATGGTTATAGCTGCCTGCTGTTTCCTGCATAATGTCTGTGAAGCAAAGGGGTAAAAGTTTCTGCTGGGGTGGAAGGTGGAGGTGGAACAGCTGTCTGCTGATTTTGAGCAGCTGGATACCAGGGCTATAAGAAGAGCTCAGCACAGAACTATCTGGCTCAGGGAAGGTTTGAAAGACTATTTTAATAGTGAGCCAGAGTAGTGTGTGTTGCTGTAGTGGGTTTTACCTGGCATTGCTCTTTTGCACCCCGGTATGAGCCTTGTAATGAGTGCTGTGTGTGTAGTAATATAATATTGCAAAGGCACCTATTGCTGTTATCTGTGAATGATGTCAGCCCCAGCCAGCATATATTGTGAACTAATAAAGATGAATTAAGTTTCCAAAAACAGTCTTTTATTCCATACCCATGCAAACAGACTCATTTATAACTGGATAAAACTTAATAAATAAAGGGAAAAGAACTTTTGAAGGGGAAAGAACAGTCATTGCCATTTCACAAACACGTACACCAATTGTGTCTTTCACAGGTCAGTGTATGTGCAGCTATGATTACTTGTGCTCTCTCCCGGGGTGGAATGATAGGGGTAGGACAGTGGCCAGGATGCTATGTGGAATGTGGTGGTGTGTGTAGGGAGGTCCCAGAATGCAGTTCTCTATAGGCTGCAGAGGGAGGCAAGCACGGGACTGTTGAACCTGAAGGTCATAGAATCATAGAAGATCAGGGTTGGAAGAGACTTCAGGAGGTCAACTAGTCCAACCCCCGTTTCAAAGCAGGACCAACAGCAACTAAAGCAGCAACACCAACTAGGTCAGCAAGAGTCTGCAGCATGTCTTTTTGCTGTGTGAGATGCACTAGCATCTCCTGCTGCTCTCCTTTTCCTGCACCTTTCTCCTCTCTGCTCTATCCCTGTCCATGCTGTCTGCAAAGGTGATCCTCCAAGCCCTCTTCTCATTTTCCAAAGCAGCAGAGGCTTGCAGGATCTCTTGGAACATGTCATCCTGCGTCCTCCTTATCTGGCTGATATAATAGCTGAGTGGCATAGGAAAGAAAGTGGCATGGCAGAAGAAATAAGGCTGCCCTCCCGAGAAACCTTCGGCACAGGATTGTGGACTACCTCCAGAAAAGTTTCCTCAAGCTGTCTACAGAGGATTCATGGGATATTCCGGTGCACATAAACAAACTGTTCCACGGGATCCCTGCTGCCTAACTCTACAGGGGAATGAAAAGCAGATAGCAACTCTACCTCTATTGGTTGTTGCACTACCTTTTCTAGCATAAGTTTAAAAAGAGTAAATCAACAGATGTGTCTTGCTACTTTGGGGTTCCCATCTCTGCAATTTCAAAGCCAAATGCATATGCACCAGAGGTTCCTTCCACTGCATCAGGCTCACCTGTGCTGAACTGTAGGGACTTCCTGGACTGCCCAGCAGTCAAAAACAAGTCCTGGCTTGCTGGACCGCTGGATCCCCTGGCTGCCTGTCCCTGATACTCCTCCTCCTCTTCTACCTCCTCGATGTTCATGGTGGGAGCCTGTGACTTGTGCTCCATTGAAGTATCCACAGGGCTCTTGGGGTGGATGGTGAGGGTCTCCCTTGAGGATGGCATGCAGCTTTTTGTAAAAGTGGCAGGTCTGTGGCTCTGCACCAGAGTGGTTGTTAACCTCTCTTGCCTTCTGCAGCTCCTTGGCTTTCATGCACACTGCTGCTGGTCCCTTTTGTAGCCCTTCTCCATGCCCAGAGCAATTTGCTCGTGGATGTCGACATTTCTACAGGTGGATCGGAACTGTGCCTGCACAGTCTCTTCTCCCCACAGACGCAGGAGATCCAACACCTCCTGAGTAGTTCAGGCAGGAGAACAGCTGCAGCATGTAGCTGGCATGGTCAGCTGGGCAGTTGCTAGGTATGCTGCAGAGTTGCTAGGTGAACTCTCCAAGTTGGGCAAACAGGAAATGGAATTTCAAAAATTTGCAGGGCTTTAAAAGGGAAGTGCGTGTACCTGTCTACCTGACCACTGGGCAGCGTAGTTCAAAAGGGTGACCAGAGTAGTCAAGGTAGGTTACTGTGGGACACCTCTTGGAGGCCACTGAAGTCTATGTAAGTAATGTAGTGTCCTCCATGGGCTAGGCTTCCCAGCTGGTCAACATCTCCCATGGAGCAGTAGGATCTCCCTTCTTGCTGAGTTGCTGAGGTACATAATGGGACACATAGTCTGGCTGAGAAGCCTAGCCCATAGAGGAAAATGGGATCATGAGGCACCTTAACTAATACTCCTATGAGGCACACCTGTGCCATTTTCAAATTGAAAATTTCAGTTTTCATGTTTTGATTTTGTTTTGGTCAAAAAGTTGCATTCCCATAGCAAAAAAAGATACATTTTCTGACCTACAACTCCTATGAGGCACTGCTGTAAGATTTCCAAATGGACATTTTTTAATTTTTAGCTGAAAAGTTCGAACTTTGTAGTTTTCAGATGTTCAGGACTTTTTTTTTTTTTTGGATGAAAAGTTGAAATTGTCCCTTGTAAGCAGACACTCCATGAAAAATTTCATTTTGTCAGAATACTGTTTAAATGGAAAATTTTCAACCAGCCCTACACTAGAAGAATGAGCACTCTAACTCATTGTTCAATAATGCTGCTTTTCATTATTTCCCACCATAACTAATTCTCCCATTTTACATTGTATGTTCAGATTGTATGCTCTTTGGGCAGGAACTCTTGTCTTTGTGCATGTTTGTAATGCATTTGGTTTACTGCTGGTAGATAATAACATTGAACAAACATTAAAACATGATAATACAGAGTAAAGTATAATTATTGTTCCCTAGAATTGGACATAGGAATAAATAAGTTTAGACCCACTCAAACTTTTCTTCTAGAGCTAATTCTGATCATCTCACATTCTATGGTTAGCAGATTTAGTGTTTGGAATTGACAACTACTAGGTACTCAAAGCCAGCCAACTGTGGCCTGAAGTGAAGGTTGCCTTAGATATTTTTATGCCTTGCATCACATTTTTGCCAAAGTAGAAATGCCAGGGGGAAAGCATCTGTGCTGTATGGCCTGTACATCAGGCATGTCATGTGAACTGAAGTTTTGTTTTGTTTTTGACAAGGCCTGGGTTTAATTTTCTAATACTTTTGACTGAATCTGTCTGCCTCTGGCAAAGTAATCTGCACATTTGACACAACCGGGCCTCCGCAGTATCGGAAGAGCAGACAGTATAGCAGAGTGTGACAGTTTCAGCATGTTTCGTTAATGAAAGTTCTCACATTAAAACCTGAAGAATTCTGGGGAAATTGCTGGGAGTTCATACTTCTCTGTGGCTGTTCAGAGCGTAGGTACAGTTTCCTATTGCCCTTTCCCATAACATTCTCACTCCTGTTTGCAACAAATCTGAAGTCATTTGCAAATTTTATTACTATTTGTTTGCATGCATGTTAACTTGAATTGTGGGCTTAGGAATAATATTAATAGTACCTAGCTCTTATATATGTCTATATTACCTAGCCCTATTGCCTAAGTAGATCTCAAAGTGCATTACAAAAAAGGTCCATATCATTATCCCTATTTTAGAGATGGAGATATTGAGGCACAGAGAGGTGAAGTGACTTGGCCAAGGTCACCCAGCAGTAGACCTGGGAATGGAACCCAAGTTTCCTGTGGCCTAGCCAAGCACACCATTCTCAAGGCCACACTGCTCTGAAGAGAAATCACTGTATGAGAATCATTGAACAGTGGCTATTTCTCTAACTCTTAAATCTATTAGGACATACTAGAAGTCAAAAAAAAATATAATAGAGCTGGGTGAACCTGACTGGATAAAAGAACTGACCTGAATCATCATCAAAATTTCAAGCTGAGCCTCTATCAAACCTTCAAGGTTTGAAAAACTTCAGCCAGTGCCCCCACCCCTTTCCATTATTTTCCAGTTTTATGCAGCACCACACTTCCTGGTTCCAGTCAGGACCAGAAGCAAAAATGCTGGAAAAATGACAAGGGACCTTGTTCTGAACATAATTTTGTCCAAGCCATGTAAATAGTTAACTCCAAAATTGCCTATGCTCATGAGTCTCCTACTCAATTTTGTAGACTCAAGATGTTCAGATATGTTTTGGGTAAACACATAAAGTTTTGGGTGCTTAGCTGAACTGAATTGAAAAGATGAATCTTTCTGAAGTTTATCTGCCACTAGTGCAGTTGCCCTGAACTGTGACAGATGCTATGGTATGTACACGTTTGTTTTAAAAAACACTATTTGACTTCCATCCATGTATGGGTGCTCAACCTCTGGGGTTGGGGTGGGGTGTCACAATGAGGGTTCTGGGAGTCACAACTATATTCACTTTTTTGCCTAAACAGAAGGGAGTCTGCAGAACCTTTTTTTCTGTTATAACATGGGGTCATGATATTTCAAGACATAAACATGTACCTGACATAGTAGCTGTCACAGTTCAGGGCAACTGTACCTGCATTCCCCTCTATGGTCCAGCAAGGGCATCCCTTCTTGGCTTCCAGTGCCCAAACTGTTGTCTCCCTTGGGTGGAGACACACATCTCACTCTCTCTTGATGAGGGTATTTCCAGGTTGCATACACCCCTGCCTTCACTGTTTTATTCCCAGAAAAAGACAGTCTGCCTAAACAGACCTGCTTCCTTTCTCTTCACTAATAACAGAGTAATTGCCAATAGTTATAAGTTACCAGACAGCCATTTCCTATGAAAGCCTATTTCATTCCTGAGGTAAAAGCACTACAGAGAAAACATGATAAAGAACCATGATAAAGAACCAACAAGTATGCTATTAAACTTACCAGAGATCCCCCACAACTGTCTTCAATATGGGTTCTGGCAGTTGAGTCCTTCAAAACCCCCAAAAGGGTTTCTTTGTTTTGGTCACAAGTTCTTAACAGCCTCAACTTAGAACTAGCACATAGTCTTCTTGGCCTTCTGAGGCCCCATTCCTTCCAACCCTTCCTTCCTTAAGGACTGGGCCTTTCATGGACAGAGGTCCTGTCCATTTGCTGGATTCAGAAGAAGGCCCATAACCAGTTTAAAACTAGGCTATTTATCAAAAAATCCTTTCTTTGTCTGTTGTTCCCTGGAGAATCCAGTTTGAACTGGTATATGCATCCCTCCCCCATCACCCCGGAAAGTGGCTTCAAAGGCTAATAACTAGAAAAATTACATTAGCACACGGCCTCCTCCTAAAGAAGTTACATACGATTTCACAATAACACATATACAATTGGATTCTTAATACAATAGACCTCAAAGGTATTAAACTCAATTCAATAAGGTTTAACTCAATTCAGTAAGGCTTGTGCAGGATATTGTTATATCTGTCACACCATCCAAACAGTGTACCACCTGTATATAATCATAGATTCTTCACCTCTACAACCATTTTTTCCTTTCACTTCTCAGATACAACCAATTCCTCTAACACTCACTCCAATGTACAAAATTAAATTGTCCTACGACACGTCTGCAACCTTAGCTATGGCATCACTTCTGCTGCATGCATAACATGTATAAAACAATGACGATAAAGACATAAGATAGCAAATATTATTGACTAACTTATTGTAGGCATCATGGAATAACTGAGTCTTTAAGAGGGAGATAAATAAGGACAAGACAGTAGCTAGTACATCAGAGCATTGCATGCATAACGGACCAATACATTCTTCAGACAAGAATAGCGATAAAAGGAAAACTCTGAGGTAGGGAACTTTCAGGCTTATAGCAAGGTGAGTACCTTTTATTTGCAGCACCTGAATCTGTTTTGTAGAGTGTTAAATATTCACCCTTAACAAAAAACAAATAGCAATGAAACAGGTAATAATGATGAACAGCTCAGTTGTGGCAAATCATAGCTCTTAATCTTCCCGTTCAAGCCCTCTTCTAAGTCACCAAAGGCAACACCACCATCCTCCCTGTCACAGAGATACCCAACCTGGGCATTATCTTTCATTCAGCCCCCTTTCTAGATCCTCACATCCAGGCAATGTTTACATCTTGCTGCTTCTTCCTAACATCTCTAAGATCCAACGTTGCTTCCCATTCTCAAAGCTAAATCTCTCACCCAGACCCTCTTCCTCTTGCATCTTAACTACTGCAACTTCCTCTTTTCTTGCCTTGACAAGTGAAACCTTCCTCCACTTATATCCATTCAAAACACTGCTGCAAAGATATTTTTCCTGTTCCATGGTTTCTTCTACATTACCATATCTTTGCATTCTTCCATTGGTTCCCCCTTCTCCGCCTCAAACACAAACTACTCATCTTTGTTTTTAAGTAAAGCTGGTTTGGAAAAAAGTCTTTCGAAACACTGGTTTGTCACAATTTGCAAGTTCTATGAAATTGGAACATTATGAGGAGATGGGCTGATGCCATCAAAGTTCTGATGTAACTCAGGTAGGATTCAGAATGCTGCCTGCAAGGCAGGATTCTGTCAGAAACCTACCTGGTTTCCTGCCAGAGTACCTAGCTAGCTCTGGGGCAGCCTGGCTATGTGGCCTCTCCTGGGACTTGGGATTCCAGGGTGTGTGGTTCTGGAGCAGCCTCGTCATACAGGCTTTTGGTGGAGAATTTTGAATTGTTGGATTTTGTTCCTAACTAGAATGAATCAAATGCTGAAAAATCAAAATTCTCTGAAAACTTGTCGCTCCACAGCTCTACTTTCAAGGCTCTTCATAGCCTATCCTTGTTCTCCCTATTATATCTCATACATTACTGAGACATTGACAGACACCCCCCTCCACACACACACACACCCCTCCACTCTGTCAATGATGCCAGCCTGCCTTCTTTGTCCATTAGTCAAATTTTCAAACAAGCACCTTTGTGCTTTCTCCAGATCACTCCTGAAAGCATGGGAGGACTCACTGGTAACCGCAAAGCCACCTCATTGTCATGCTTAAAGCTTTCCTCTGCTGGGATGCTTGCAAACACTTGTCAGTGGTTAGGTAGCTGTGCTGTGATCATTGCCCATGGTGCTGACCAACATTGTCTCACTATTACCTTGTGCTCCCCATCTCTGTTATATCCTCCTGTTTTTTGTCTTATTCTTAAACTGTAAGTGCCTTGGTGTAGGGACTATCTTTGCATTATATGATGGCACAGCACCTATCACAATGAGGCCCTGGTCTATGATTACAGCCCCTATGTACTACTGCAATGCAAACCACCCCCAGCCCCATAAGGAAAATGAAATCATAATCTGCCTGAAATGAGAATTTCTGAAATTGATACCAATTCCCACTCTTATTTACAATCAACACTTTCATTGCTTATAATTTATGAAATATCAAGATTCTAGTAAGCCATATGATCTATGAGGAACATTACAATATGATTCACTGCTTTGACACTTCTAATCTGTATTTCGTAAGCTATTTTACCCATCTTTTATAAATCAGTGTAACTGCAAATAGAGGTGGAAGAGAACTGGCTAGCTAGTCTAATTACAGAATACTGGAAAGGTCAGAGTAGTGTAGCAGTTTAAATGGAAGGACATAACATTTAAATTCTGATTGTAACAAGAAAATAAAATGGCACATATTTACGTTCTTCTCATGACAGTGGCTGTAATGGAAGATGAGAAATTTCATAAGCATTACTCATTTCTATTAAAGTGTATATTTACACACCATTACAGCAGCTATTATACACCCAAATATCCTGAGAGAATCTGCCTCAATACAGAAATAAACCCCCCTCTGACTGCACACCCCTCACTGTCATCTACCACCCCACACTGGAATCCATGCGGGGTATCATCAAACATCTACAACCTATACCCAATGGGGACCCCATCCTGAAAGAAATCTTTCCTCAACCCCCTCTTTTGGCCTTCAAACAACCCCTCAACCTCTTCAATCTCCTCATCAGAAACAAGCTTCCCACAGACCAGGACACACCAACTCAAAGGAGCACCAGACACTGCCAGAACAACAAATGTAAAACCTGCAGATATATCTCCATTGCTACAATGATCAACACACCCCACAAAACACCTTTCAACATCCATGGGACCTACATATGCCTATCACCTAAGGTGTACCTCATCCAGTGCACTAAATGCTCCAATCAAAACTATATGGGTGAAACCAGATAATCACTACACTCTCAAATGAACTCAAACAGAAAAATGATAAAAGATGAAAAAGACCATATCAACCTGTTGGTGAAAACTTTTCATAAAGTGATCGCTCCATATCTGATCTATCAATCTGCATCCTCAAAGAAAACCTGCAAAACACTTTCAAAAGATGAACCTGGGAGCTTTAATTCATAATTTTTGCTAGACACTAAAAATTATGGTCTTAATAATGACACTGGATTTATGGCTTATTGCAACAATCTGTAACCCACTAACCCCCCCCTCCCTTTTTGTACTATGAATAGGTGGAGCGGAGTGTTAATGAGCCACTGCACCTCGAATGGTCCCTTAGAATATGTGCTAACTACTTATGCTAAACAATCTGTTTGATCTTGTGTTTAGCTGTGACACTCTGAGTACCTTTCCCAGACCTGAGAAAGAGCTCTGTGTAGCTCAAAAGCTTTTCTCTCTCACCAAAAAGAAGTTGGTCCATTAAAAGATACTACCTCACTCACTTCCCCTCTCTAATCAGTTTCATACAGCATTTGAATACAAAGCCCAACATAGAGATCATTATTGTTATAATATGGCAGGGGGATGATAATTAAAAAGAGTGTTTCAGGACAAACATTTTATTTTTCTCTTCACGCCTTTTAAAATCCATCATTCCCTGGAGTGTAGTAAGAGCAGTAGTAGCAATGAATTGTGGTCTTTAAAGGAGATGTGCCAATATAGAGCTGTAAACAAACTCATAACTGCATTTATGTAATGCTTAGGATGTGATAAAAATGAGAAGAAAAGCAATTCAGAGTTAAAGCTGTCACTCTGGGTCAGATAATCCCCTGTGGAGGAATTGCCTGTGTATGGGACGGGAGACCTTGCAACATTCCTCTTGTAGAATTTCTCTGGCATTATTCCCTTGGGGGAATGGAATTTGTTTCCCACCATGGCACAAGTGGGTGACATCCCCCTAAAACTAACAGCTCCCATGAATTCCACAAAGGCCTTCCACTCTGGGTTCCCCGATCACTGTCTTTGTTTTGTGTTTGCACAGCACCTAGCACAATGGGGTCCCGGTCATTGACTAGGAGTCCTAGATGCTACAGTAATACAAATGATGAATACATAATAATAACACACATGTAAAAAGCAAACAGTCCATGCCTCACGGAGCTTGGAGTCTAAGCATATGATAGGAATAGATAACAGGTTGAAGTAACAAACAAAAGAGGGGAGAGCAAGATGAGAGGTGAAATTATACTGCTTTTTTCTCCTGTTACAAGTTATTAGTAACTCCCCTTTATGACCTGGGCTTTCACAGATGTGTACTTTATTAGGTGAATAACTACAGCAGAACATACAATTCAAACTCTCTCTCCTTGTGGTTAAATTTCTCCTTTTTGTCTGCTCAACTGGATATTGCTTTTTCAATAATGGATACTCAGCAGCATTATAGTTCATGGTTATCTGAAGCAAATGAAAGCGATTACGACTATGACAAAGCAATGAACATCTCTCTTGGCTCAAACAGCTTTTTAACACTTCAGACATGAGAGGGAGAAGACTGATATTTCATTTCCACCTTCTTTGACACAGTAAAGTTATGGCACTCTTGTAGGTATTCAGACCTCCTCTTTAGAATACATATTATTTTTCTGAGCTTTACCTGAAAATCAAGAAAAACATTCTGTGGCACATCTGATCTTAAAAAAAATATGTAATAAATAATAGTGAATTTTACAAGGAGAACACTTTTAAAACTTAAAAAATCCTCTTTTAGCATTATTTATATTTTTATTTCTGAAAGTGCCACCCACAGATTATTCTCTTTGTATTATTAGAAATGTTGAAAATATTGGAGGCTGGTAAGTAGTTCTACAGATCTAATGAGTAAAAACTCTTCTGCCTGCCTAAAACAAAAGAACATGCTATATTTATCTTTTTGTAAATATGTAAAAAGTGTATCTCATTAAGGTATACTTTTATTGAAATGACAGTTCTATGGAATCGTGTTCCTGTTTTAGAAAACATGCTACAATTACAGCTTTCTCTATTAAAGTGCCTCTTATGTGAAAATTGTGCATGTGAAAATTAAAGGAGTGGGAACACTTGGTACTTCTGGTTATAACACAGGGAGCTTTTACCAGTGCCTGAAGCCATAAAACTGTGGGGTGTGATCATATCCTAAACAGGATTTGGATAATCAAAACATGAATTTGGGACCTCCAAGGAAATCCCAGATGCTGCAGAAAATGCTGCTGGTGATTCAGTAGGTGGCACTCTTCCCTCTGATTTTACTACTGAACCAACCTCAGCATCAAGTTAGAGAGCATTGTGATGCTGGGGGTGCTGGATTTTGGATGAAACATTAAACCAAAGCCCTGAGAGATCCCAAGACACTTTTACAACAGTAGGATGCAAAGTGTCATGGTCAGAGTCCAGCTTTCTATCTTGGTTATTATAAGATTGCTGTCACCTACACCTGTGCCAACTCATGTATTGTCCTTGGTTCTTAGGCATCTCCCTTGTGTTCACCAGTGTCAGCCTTAGGTAACATCTTCTGGGAGATGACCCCTCAAGTCCATCCATGCCCCTTTGACTGAGACTTACAAGTGGGGATGAAGGTTCCAAACACCCTATACTCTTTACTACCTCTCCTTAGAGGTTGAGGCATTTTGGGATGAACAGTGTGAAACTACCCATACAACAGGAGTCTACTTAAAAACAAGATTTATTAAAAATAGACAGGAAATAAGATTAAAATAATACTGAATATTATGTATAATATTGAATTTAATGAGTACCCAATCAAGTATGCTTACCTTAGCTCTGTTACAGAGGTTACATTTCCTTTTCTTTCATCTTTTGAAATTAATCCCTTCCCTGATCCCCTGCTGTCAGAACAGCCAGATAAAACCTCTCCCACGGAAGTCTCAGATCTCTCCTACTCTCCTTAGTCCCATTATGTAGGCAATCTCTCAGGTATGAGAGTCCATCCTCATATCAGGGAGAGGCTGCACCAACAGTTCTACAAATGAATGGTGGTCATGTGTACTGCCTGTTTGGAAGTGAAATAGCCCTGTGTTCCCCATACAATGGCTACTATGGCCTCATTCACGTCTCCTACCCCTGACTAGCTCTGGAAGGTTCTCCCATCCTCCTTTCTCCAATCCAACTCTCTTTCCCCCATCTCCATCCCTGTAGTCCTATAGGTTCACTCTATAGATGTCTGTAAGCCTTTGCATCCCCCCATCCTATAGAAGTTGATAGTAAGGGGGTGAATTAACATCTCTTTCATATGTTTCCCCCCTTTATCTAGCAGTTAGCATCTTGCTGGCTCAGCTCTATCCCACATCTTTTTGTCTGAGTCTTGAAAATAAACTTACAGATTTCCATATCTCATTTTTATGACAATTTGGCTCCAGATGAAACAGAGTAAGCACCCTGGCGGGCCGGGCCAGTTTATTTACCTGCTGACGCGTCAGGTTCGGGCGATCGCGGCCCCCATGTCCCGGGCCAATGGGGGCGGCGGGAAGCTGCGGCCAGCACATCCCTCGCCCGTGCCGCTTCCCGCGGCCCCCATTGGCCCGGGACGGCGAACCGCGGCCAGTGGGGGCTGCGATTGCCCGAACCTGCCGCGTCAGCAGGTAAATAAACTGGCCCAGCCCGCCAGGGTGCTTACCCTGGCGAGCCGCGTGCCAAATGTTGCCGACCCCTGGTCTAACCTTAAACCGCCCTTGCTGCAGTTTAAACACATTGTCTTTTGTCCTATCTTCAGAGGTTAAAAAAACATTTTTTCTCCCCCCTCCTTGTAACAACTTTTTATGTATTTGAAAACTCTTATCATGTTCTACCTCTGTCTTCTCCAGACTGAACAAACCCAATTTTTTCAATCTTCCCTCATAGGTCATGTTTTCTAGACCTTTGATCATTTTTTGTTGCTCTTCTCTGGACTTTCTCCAATTTGTCCATATCTTTTCTAAAATGTGTCATCCAGAACTGGATACAATACTCCAGTTGAAGCCTAGTCAATGCAGAGTACAGTGGAAGAATTACTTCACGTGTCTTGCTTACAACACTCCTGCTAATACACCCCAGAATGATGTTTGCTTTTTTTTCAACAGTGATACATTGTTGACTAATATTTAGTTTGTGATCCACTATGACCCCCAGATCCCTTTCCGCAGTACTCCTATGGACTAGTTCACCTTCATGTATGGTTTTTACTTGTTTGCAAACTGATAATGCACCAAATATCAGCTTGACTTCCTATTCATAGTAAAACAATGGATTGTTAATACCCCTGTGTTACTTTCTGTGTGTAATTAATACAAGTTCATAATGTTCTTGTATAATCCTATGTACATTCTTTGTTCCTGTTTACATATCCTAACTGTATAACTTTAGGCATATTCTCCATATGCCTTGACATTATCCCTTTCAAACACTAATAAAAGCTAAATAGTTGTAAAAAAAAAATGGAAGAAAACTTGCTTTGTTTATGAGACAGGCTTACTTTTTCTTTGAATAAAATATAATAAATGCAAAAATCTATATCACTGCAATATTAAGGTGGAAATGTTAACATATACAAAGGTCAGGATATATGGAAGTGAAGATTCCTGCCAGGGGAAAAAATTAGTTTGGCCACATTGCAGTTGTGCAGCATTTGCTATTTGTGTTACCACAAAGGGGCAAGATTTCTATAGACTCTGCTATAAAGATCCTAGCAGATGTCTAAAGATATTCTGACGAGTTTTTTTTAAGTCAGTCATTTTGAATATGGAAAAATTATTCTGTGGTTTCAAATGTTCTGGGCATTTGTTCCCTGTCAATTTCCCCCAAAGTTTTATGCCTACATTTGCCTACCTTTAAATTTTCAAAAGGGACAATGATTATAGATACCTCAGTTTTTGGCTTCTCAGCTTGAGACACTTGATTTTCAGGAAGTTCTGAGCACCACCCTCTGAAAATCAACCATTAAGGTGCCTCACACAGGGCATCCAAACACGGAGGTACCCAAAATCGCTACTAAGTAACTTCTGAAAATTTAGGTCTCTGTTCACAGACTGCCCTTGTTAAGATGACACTTAACTATTAGTGATGGAGTGCTTTGAAGGTAGAGAAAAATTTCAACATTATGGGCCAGTTTCTGTTACTCTGACTTGCATTCGGTGTTTACCTTGCTCTGTGAGTTGTCCCAGTGCATACTACTAATGAGTAAGGATAGCAGAATCTGGCTCTATATGGAAGAGAAGCCCAGTGAAAAGATACAGGAAGGTCAGGGTCATGTTCATCTCCTTTTTACTTTGGATTTTTGAGGGAACGGAGCAGTGAAAAAAGATTTCTGTAGGTGAAGTGGGTCATAAGCAGATCACAGTCTACAGTTATTGTTGAGGTAGCATCAGTTTTTCATGGATTACATTTTCATCACCTGTACATCTCCATGGACTAGTCATCCAAACTATTGAGACTCCACAACTGCCTTCAGAATGAATTGAGTTAGGACAAAGGCAGACTGCAATGTTATCACCAAGAGTTATCTGTCACCTTACTCAGAGTGACCATTGTTTAATAAAATGTTCACCTCAGACTGCCTTGCTGCATCACATGAAGTGACCCTCCCCCGCACAAAAAGTTCAGCACCTCCAGGGCAGGTGGGAAATGGAATTCTGAGCAAACTTTGGAGTTCTGTAAGGATCAAGAAAATTATTTGAATCTGTATCTGATTCTGTGATTTTAGAGACCCTTCTGGGATCTGTCTCTCATCATCCACCACTGACATGATCTAGATGCTTCTGAGAGGATTTTGCTCTTTGTTGATCGTCATGGTAATAAGTCTAGAATCAGAGACAGGAGAACCCCAGAGGGCCTCATGAAGAATTTGGCTCACTGCAGTATAATTAGTATATCAGGAGAGCAGCATCCCCAAGAGACTCAGGAGTGGTTGGATTGTGAGTTGTATAGAACATTGAATACTCCATGGGGCTTTTGTTAACATGAGTTTTCACTTCACAGGTATTGATACCTTGAAGA
The DNA here is from genome assembly GCF_028017835.1 of Emys orbicularis. NCBI lineage: Eukaryota > Metazoa > Chordata > Testudines > Emydidae > Emys > Emys orbicularis. The sequence goes on along the minus strand of NC_088687.1, from coordinate 87,284,586 downwards.
GAACACTATCTGTCTTCACTCCCATATAAATGTCTAAAAAACTGAGAGCTGACTCTTTTTAAACTGGAGAATCAAGGCTTTATGGCACTTGTTTGGTCTGCAAGATATTCTCTAGGACCTTGTCCCTGGATGTGGCTCACCTCAGAAAATCATCTAAGAGGGAATAAATATGATTCCCTTTCTGTCTGTGGGAAGCTGGAAAAACCACCAGAACTTATGTGAGCACCCAAGGTGCTGTGGCAAGGTCATATGGCAAGGATCTGTTGTGGAAATTGTAACAACCAGCAAAGCAAAGAAACCTGCTGTAGGATGAGCTGATAATGATATGGTCATTTGCCTCCTTGAGATTTATAGTGGAAAGAAATCCCCTTTAAAGGATTCCGTGCCTTTTCTCTAGACTTCCCAATTCTTCCTATTTTTAGGGAACTCATCAAGAGCAGCCTCATCTGAGTTCTTGGGCCCCTATATCACTCCTGTGGGGTCCATTAAACTCACATGTGGGGGGTCCACAAAATGTATTTTTGTTTTTTTAAGTACTCTGATTCCCCAAGTAAAATGTTGTGTAGTAGCTATGAAATGTACCATAGTTACCTACCAGGTCTTCCATGGTGCGCTATAACTAGCTGTCCCGGCAAAACTGAAATGCTCATTCATAACAAGCCCATTTTTCTCACAGTTCATTATAAACCCCATGTATTTTATGGGGAAATTATATAGACAATTAATACATATACCTAAAACAGCTGATTGCAGGAGAATTAATGTCATGTTGTAATTCACTGGTGTGGCTTGAAAATATTAAATGAAATAGCAGCAGATTACAATCTATTTATGAATAGCAGAATAATCCAATGAGTGAATTACAGACTTCTATTTGCTGCTTGGTAACATATTATTAATTTTCATTTATAATAAAAGTATAGTACCAAATTTATACCAGCTATACAGACAAATGTTATTTTGTTTTTCAAGCATGTGATGTTAACGAGTTTCAATTTTGTTACCATCTCTATGCATTTGTCTTAGATTTATGATTAAAGGCTGTGGAGCTGCCTGGTTTGAGTTATTCATTCATGAAAATTGATTCCCTTTACAGAAATAGGAAATATTGTCCCTGCCTCTTTACCTTCCCCCCTTGCAATGGCCAGGGATAGTCAGTCTATGTACTCGAGGATGCACAGAGACTACTGCTGTCTAGTGTCCACCTTGGGTACAATTCATCCAAAAGGAAAGTGGGAAGGGCAGGGAAGTGGCATCTTTATTCTCTCCTCACACTGAGGAAACTCAATGGGAAAGAGGGAGTCTCAGGGAGGGATCATGCTCCTGAAGTTCTTGCTGGTATGGTGTGACTCCATGCCAAAACCTACAACTTGGTTTGGAGATGATGTAGCCACAGAAATTTTCCAACAGTGGACCTGAATCTGCTGTTCTTCCTTAAATGAAACACCCATTCTGGATCAGGCCCCAGACGAAGACTGTGCTATACAGTTTGTGATGTAAGCTGTACTCCCTTATAAATCATTATTTATTTATTTATACTTAAGCTGTTAAGGGCAGACAAAGTCTTTGAGACGGACTCAGATAAGAAAAAAATGCATTAGGATACCCAGAGAAGGTGTTAGCTTAGAACGCTATCTCTCTCTCTCTTGCTTCTATTTATATGGTGTTAATTGAAGGTATCTGACTAAGGTGAGTTAGTGTCTGTGAACCTTGCAGAAGAGGTAGGTCTTGAAGAAAAATCTGAATGAAGAGAGGGTAGAAGCCTGGCTCAATGGTAATTGTAGGTTGTTCCACGTTCAGCAGGCATCATGGCAAATGTACAAAAATGGGAGTGAAAAAAATGAAGAGAGTTATTGGCCTGATGTTATTGGAACACGGAGGGCGAGGAAGGACATGATAAGAAAAAAAAGATCTGAACATAAGCTGAAACAAAAATGTTTATAGTCTTTATGGAAAGCTCAAGAAGCTTACATTTCACATGGTGGACAAGTTAGGGATTCAAAGAGTGAAGAGACATGATCTGGTTGAGCAAGACAGATAATCTTAGCAGCTGCATTTTGGCTAGACTGCAATGGAGCAATGATGCCAAACCTAAACATCATGAGCTAGACCCCCCAAACCCATGACATAAAAAATGGGTTCTTTTTATTTACTTTCTGAGTTTTAAGACATCAAGCTGTGCTCATTTTTTTGAGATGGTTGTGAGCTTCCTTTGTATGGCAGAGCAGCTACACAAAAAAGAGGGTTAATGGCTAGGCCACCTTTTCCAGACCATGAATTATGAAGGGAGGCTTGGACTAGAAGCATCCCATGTGTAAGGGGCTGAGGGAAGAAAATGGGCAGAGAGTGTGTTTAAGCTATTTGATCTGTCTGGTAATGTGTGAGTTCTGCAGAGGGAGAGAGAGAGAGAGAGTGAGGGGCCTAAGGCAGTTGCTTCTTGGAACAGGACAATTGGGCTTTACTTGAAATTTCCACAGAAGAGAATTACCTGTGTGCAAATTGTAACCACCCTCCTTCTTCAGGGAAATAGGTCTTGTGTACATTCTGTAAAAAACAAATTACATTAAGAAGATACTGACTGCACTATACATTTTTGTTCCAAATTGGAAACTGACCTGCCAGGCCCACAAATTTGCTTCCACTTAGGAAAGGGGCAACAGAATTTTTATTATTTAGCACGTCTCCTAGCTGCTAAAGGAATATGAATTTACTCAAATTAAACAGAGTAAAGATTTGCTTCTTTGATATTCAGAAGTCTTTCTACAAATCTAAATGAACTTTCCTTTCACAAGTCATAAAGCATAGTCTAAAATGGAAAACTTAAAACACAGACTTAAGAAATAAAGAGACACATTCAGCTAATTTATACTGCAGTAAATCTGAAGTAGCTCTATTGAAGTTAGCAACCAAGTTAGCTTGTCCATCTGGTGGGTAATAAGCTGTACAGGTGTGTGATTTGTAAAGTGCACTAATGTCTTATGTATTAATTGGTCTGTGTCAGCCCACCTGGTGTGCTTTAATATGGTGTTGTTTGAAACAATACTACTTTGAAGCATGCTAGAGAACTTTTAGGGCACACCAGCAGAGTCTACATGGATCAATTAATACACAACATGTTAACATGCTTTAGAAATCACACCCTCATTTAACACATTACCTCACCATGTAGAAAAGCCGCAAGAGTCACAGAATCTGTCCCATTAAGATATTCAGAGGAAACCAATGAAGATAACATAGTTTGGATTTCTTCTTAAAATACAGAAATTCAATTTTTGCAAGCAACTGTATTCAAGTGTTATAGTAACTTTTTACTACTGCAGTTCATTGCGTGTGTGCTGAGAGGTGCAAAAAGGATGTATTAGGGCGGCATTGGTAACAACTCTAGTTAAATTTGCTGCAGATTTGCACTTAAATTAGGACTAGATTCCTTCTGTTTCATACTTTAACTACTGAATTTAGACTTTAAATTTGGCACAATACCTCTTCATAAGACAATTGAATTTCCCATGATATTTTTAAAATATTTGCTAACCTTTACAGAGAACATATAAATATGTTTTTAAAATGTTTTGCCTTGGGCCCCTCTAACTTAAAAAGAAAAACAAATTCCAAACACATTCCCCACATATGCCAAACTTTCAAGACATGTTTGGACAATATCTCACACACAGTTTATTTCTACACATTTGAAATTAAATGCAGAGTTATTCCTTTTAATCAGAATGACTGTTTTGAACTATGCAAATATTAGCTATCAGCAGTGCTAAGATTCATCAACTGCTTCTGTTTTCAATGAAAAACAGAAGTGAACATTTAAAAAAATGTGTTCCATTGAAATTTTGTTTCTCAAAATGTTCTTACCACCTTTCTCCTGGACTCACCAGCTGTGCTACACACATACCCATAGTGAGCCGGCTGGGCTGCAGGAGGCAGCGAGGTGGCCTGGGGGGGAGAGGGGACAGGGTGATGAACAGATTTGAGGAGGCAGGCAGGCAGGGAGTGAGGGGCTTGAAGGGCACTACAGATTCAATAGAGATTTGCTGATAGCAGGTAAATGGAGGGTGAGAAGAGGCATGTGGGGCTGTGCCTGGGGTTGGGAGGAGCCCCGAGTCTGTACAAGCCTTTTCCTGCACAGTAGGGAAATCCTCAGCTGCCCTGTTAGGGCAGTTATAACCCTCCTTTGATCTCTCTCTCAGTAGTGCAAAGGGGACTGAGTCGCACCAAAAGGCCAGACCCTGGTCCTTATTAAGTGAGTGCCAAAGAGAAAAGAGAGAAAAGGACCTTGTTTCTAGTTTATCTATCTTCCATGGCCCTGCTCTTCCTCCTGTCTCTAGAGGACTAAAAGAGGCTGTACTTTGTCTGGACAGCCCAGATGGTTCCATTTTATTTTTTTTAGCATATGCAGGATTATATATAGGACTTTGACTTGTTCTGAGGGCATTTCATCATTCTGTTTCTAGGGAGAATAAAGATTAGAATTGGAGTTTTATCTAACTCAAACTCCTGGGAGGGAATTTCCACTAAAGGCTTGATCCTGCACCATTCAAATCAATGGGAATCTTTCCATTGATTGAATGGGAGCAGGATGAAGCACTAAGGGAACTTTCCCCCTTTTGCATAATAGATATGGAATCACCAAGTGCCCAGATACACACGGGTAATCCTGAATACCCGAAAGACCAGAATTCCCACCATTGTACCTGCTTTTAACAGGTTATTTCTCAGGGTGGTGAGTTAACAGGACACAGAAACTGTCCATGAGGGAACAAAAGGATAGCAGATTCTCATTTGGGGAATTGTGTGCCGGGATTAAATTAAAAGCTGCTGGGCCATTAAGGGACAAAAAAATCTTTATGGCAAACTACTTATAAACAAGAAAATATTTTTTTTAACCTAAGCTAGTTTCTTCAGTTGTTTTTACACACTTTTCCCTAGTTCATCAACCATTTGCTGTAATGCTTTGTAGTCCTTTTAGTTTTATTTTATTTAAGCCAAGGTACAGCTAACTTTGTGGTCAGGTGTATTTTAATATCCTAAATTCTTTGGTTTATTTTTTCAAGTTACATATTTATTAAGATCAAGCTACTAGCAATTGAAGTTCCAGATCATAATATAAGATTGAATAAGGATGATGCTTCAGTCAGAACATCTGGCAGGTTGGTGTGATGGAACTTATTCTAACAATGAAGTTATTTTAAATTAAAATTACTCAACTCTTTTGCTGTTTTTTTCTTGAAATAAAGGTGTGACCCAGGGAGCCCCACAATGACAACGGACAGAGGGCACACCATGCCATAGCTCTCATCACACAGTCATTGCCCTGACTCACTACTATCATAATCTATATCTAAAAGGTGTTGTGTAAGATGTCATATGCAAACTGATAACCTGTTGGCCATTAATATTATTGTATGAGGTATGTAAAGGTGAGCTATAAAGAATTATAGATGTGTGCTGGAAATATGTTCCTAAAAAGGGTTTGGTAACTAGTCCTAAATCCAGCCAATCCTAGCAAAGGAATGTTGTTTCTTCAGCTTGACTGTGGTCTTCAGGGTAAATTAAGTAAAGTGAGACCAAAGACAATGAAAAGGACATTTAAAGGTAAGGTAAACACAGCCCTCAAGTGAGCAAGTGGGGGAAGATGGCCACTTAACAGTCCTGATGGGTGATGAAGGCTGCACCCCCAGGAAGCCTTCCTGCCTCTTGAAACAGGGTCAGTGAACTTTGTGAAGATAGAAGCAGAAGCAAAAAGCCATTTTTTATCTACAGCTGGATGGAAACAAGGGGCCAGAGCTCTTGTAATCTGAGAAAGCTGGATCCTTCAGCCAAGGGGTTGAAGTCTCTGGGAACTGCCATAGGTGAGAACCTGCTTAGACCAAGATTATAACTTGTTGAAATGGAGTTTTAGCCACTAGAAAGCATGTCTTATTTTGTTTGTAATCATAACTGCATCTTCTTACTTATTATCACTTAAATCCCCATTTGCTAATAAACGTACTTTCCTTTATTACAAAACCATCTCAGTGCTGTGCATTTAACTGAAGGGTAAAATCCTCAACCAAAGGAATAGTCTGGTGTGTGTTCTGTCTCTTTGAAGGCAGCAAACTTGATAACTTTTATGAGGGCTCAATGAGAGGGACTGGACACTGCAGAAAGATGGGAATTGCAGTCCACTGATTGTTACCTGAAAGGCAAGGTTTGGACTGGCAGAGTCCTGAGGAGTTTGCTAGCAAGGCAGACTAACTGGTGTGTCAGGTTGCTGACTCATAGCTTAGCAACAGCAAAGCTCACTCTCGCTGAGGCAGAGCGGTAACATAGTGGCTCACTGTTCTGGGTGACATGAGCAGGGCATCACAAAGGGCATCAAAAAGCCCAAATCCATCATCTAATCAGGAGAAGATCAGGAAAAAAGTGCAGGGTAGGTAGTAATCTGAAGCTCTAGTTATCTAGTGCTGCAAAACAAGTTTGCTCACCCTGCTGCAGACTTGTGTCCTTCACTTTATGTTTATTGTATGTGTGGCATTTCCTGTCCGGTATAGAGGGAATAAAATAATCCTGGGGAAGATCCAGAACGGATCCTGGGGGCCAGGTGTGCATGCATGCACGTGCACTCACACACATACAGAGGCAGAGGGAAAACAACAAAGCCAAATTTTGCAAAAAGCTCAGCACTCAGAATGCAACCAAACTGCTGAGCTTTTAGCAAAATCTGGCCATTTATTCTGAGGCCCAAATGGAAGCTGAGCAGTTTTGAAAATCTGACCCATAAAGACTGGGAGGAAGACACAGAAGAGCTGGTGAGCACAAGGGCATGAATAGCATGAGTTACTTCACATAAGTCCTGGAAAGGTTAACTTAAGGCCAGCCTTGCAATTCATGAAGTGCACTGAGGGGTCTGGGAGAAAGCATGTCCTAGTGATTGGTTAATGCACGTAAAGGTTTTGAAGCTAAGTACTATATACATATAAAACTTTATTAGTAAAATCCTCATTCAGGACCAGATTGTGCCCCTTCAATTTGTATGAATAGGGTCCCCTCTGTGGAGCAATCTCCCACTCCCCATGTCCTCTTTCCCCTGGACTCTGTGGAGGATTCTGTCTAGGACCAGAGATCTCTGGGTGGCGGGTGGCAGGCAGAGGGAGGGTGGGGTGGAGGGTATAGCCCCACCATGCCCCCAGTTCATTTCCTGAGGGTGCATTGCATTTCAGCCTTCATAAGCAGTAGGGACTTTTCAGAGGGGGGTTCAGGGATCACGGGAATCCCCATCACTGAGGTTTCCATTGAACCAAACTGGCAAGGAGAAGGGCCAGAGGTGCTGAAGCACCACACAACTGCTGTACAGATTGCCTTATGACCCAGAGATTTCAGGGCATTTGTGGCCTTTCAAGCTTTCCTCCATGGCAGAGGCGGGAGGAGAACCTGTCTTCTTGATTGAAGAATGCAGAAAAGGCACTCTTCAAAGGCACTCTTCCAGCCCCCTGCATGGTAAGGCCCACATATGAATACAACCTGTCTCTCACCTTTTATTCTGCCCTTACTCAAGCGAATCCTGTTGACTTCAATGGGCATTCTGCCTCAGTAAGGACTGGGCAAAGACCTCAGAATCTGGGCCATTATTAGTTATTGCACAGCCCCAGGTAAAATTCATTCTAAGTGTGATACTTTGAACCTGAGATGTCATTTCTAGTCACATATCTCTGTTTTCAGTTGTACTTTATATAGTAAGAGACTTTAAAAAATTGCCAAAAACAGGGAAAAGGGAATGGGGCTGAAAAAACTATTCATTGCCCTAAGCAGCAAGTCATACGAGCAAAGTGCTCTCTAATAAGACTCTTGTGTGTTTTGTACTGGAGAAAGACAAAGTGTGGAGGGAGGGGAGAAAAGAAGCAGAAGTTTAAATTAGAATTGATATCAGATGCACCTATTAAGTATTGACAATTTTTCAAGCTTTGGAATGGTTCCCATTTGCAGCTGCTAGGCAGCATACAGCAGCTTTTGTATTTACGAGCACTTGGTGAGTACTCTGACAGCTTTATTATTTGTTGGCTTTCTCCAGCATTGCACAGTAAAAATTGTTTTCAAAGAGTATTCAAAAGTGTAGCTGGCTGCCACTGTATCAAACCCAATCAATCCACCAATGCATTTCACTTTCTTGATTGATAACTGGTTCAGCAGTCTGGCATTTCAGGGAAGGAGTCGAAGAAAAGCAGGTCTCGGTGGTCATTAATCCTTTCCCCCTGAGCCTCCCTCAGGCAGCTGCTTGCCCCATTATCCACATTTCTTACTGCTGATTTCCACAACCCCATGGCCACTCAAACCACCAGAAATTCACCACTGTCCCTTTCGCTCACCATAGACCTTTCATCATCCTAGCTTCAGCAGCTCTTGCTGGGCTGTTAATAGTCAGGGGGGTTTCTTTTTCTGTTTTTTAACTGCACCATTAGTTTGGTTCACTTTATCTCAGATTTCCCCCCCCAAAGATTGTATTTTGCTGTCTAAGATGCAGGAATAACGGGGTGTTGAGGGACCCTCTCCCCTTTTCCTTTAGAGTTGGGGGTCTTGGAGATTAGGCTACTGATGTCAGATTTCATATGGTAACTAAAGTATAGATTCTGTCTATTCGGATTCCCACAGCCAATTGATCTGATTGTGCTTGATGGTTTCACCTATTGTTTTCTGAGTTAGTATGCTGGGTGCCCTGTGATCTGCTGTCAGGGAGATAGGCTACTTATTTATTAAGTTAGTTACTAATGTTGTGAAAAAAGCTCACAGTGTGCTGGCTGAACTACCAGCCCCAATGAAACCAAATCAGCCCCAATGAAAAGAATAGAATCAGTTATTATGAATAACAGATATCTCTAATGAATTGGAAACTGGAATTTAGAAAGGAAAGCGAAGGGGAAGGGAGCTTTTTCTCATCACATTTTCCTTGTGTTTGCTTCATTACACCAAGGGTAATGAAGGCTCCAGATTGGCTAAGAAGCCACAGGTTTGAATCCCCACTGAGGTTTCAGGATAAACTCTATCTGTCACTAGCCAGCAGCCTGGTGTTATGTGCTCCTGGAAAAGCTCCCTCTTGCATATATACTGTTATGCTAAGCACAAATGTCTCCTCCATCTGCCCTCCAAAGTGTAAAGTATCCTGGCCAAATCTGTTCCATATAATCTTTACTTAAACACTCTCAGATTGGGAGCCAGAACCTATGTGAGGAAAGAGTGAGACATCCAGATGGGGAAAGGTGTTAAATTCATTGTACAACGTGCTGAAAAAAACAGTTTAAACACTTTTTAAAGAATGACAAGGAGACAAAACAAGAGCGTTAGAATGAAATTATCAGAGTAAAAATGAAATGTTAAACAACTTATACATAATCAGTGTCACCTCAGTCTCCCTAAATGACTAGACAGAGCCTGCAGCTGCAAGCTCTTTCTTATGTGAGTAGTGCAATTGAAGGCAATCGGACTGTTTTATTCTTATCAAACATGAGTAAGAGTTTGCAGGGTCAGGATCAAATACCTGAAGAGATCCCAATTATCCCAGCTGACTGACTAAGATTTTGAAGCTTGGGAGGAGGGATTAATAAACAGACAGTAGATGAGCCACTATATTGTCTGCAGTAAGAGATGATTTTAGACTGAGACTGTCAACTGCATCAATTTGGGCAAGATTTTTTTTTTAATTATTGGAATAATATATGTAATTTTTCTCTGCATGATGGATCTTTGCCTCTCTAACAAGAGTGGGCACTATTCCTTTTGGTAATGGAAAGCCCAACTAATGGGTACTTGCAGTAGGGCACAGTGCCCACAGATCTACTCTGTTGAGTAGCCCACAGCTGGAGCACAGACCAGAAAGTGGGGTTGGCTACCTGGGGAGGAAGGTGTGGCAATGGCAGGTGGGAGATGTACTGATTCACCATATACCCTGGGCAGCCTCTGCCAGCAGAGAGCTCAGAACACAAATGAAAGATCCATAGTACACTTTTGTAAAACAACAAATATTCTTAAATTGCCTAACCCAGAGAAGTTGGTGATAAAGAAGCTGCCTGCTTTCCCCATGGGTGATTTCCCATGGGGGGTGGGGGTGGAATGTGAGGTGTGCAACTGGTACCTGCCCACAGTAGCAGTGGTGAATCCAGCATATTAATTCTATAACTTGGCTAAAAAGATTTGAGACTTCTATTTCCCTTCTGAAGAGATCTTCAAAATTCTGGCCACGCTATTCTTATACAGAGATTCCATTGTTAGTAATCCCTTTTCCTCCCGAATGAATTAAGAATCTGAATTGTTGACTGCTTATTACATAGGCCGTGGGGGATGAGACTGGAGCCCTTGGTGATTGCCTTGACTGCTGTGGGAAAAGCCTTTGACTACATCAAAAGAGATTTAAAATGTTGGGTATAAATTAATCTGTAACCTGCAATAATGAAATATACTAAACTACAAAGATCTCAGTTTACATATACACCAATTCCCAAATCACAAATTTCAGTTTCAGATTGTGGCCTGGGCTGAGCAGCAGTGTAAGGCTGCTAGGGGAATTAAACATTTACATTGGTTAGGAGTAACCATCAGAAGAGACCGATACTTATTGTACATTTATTGCTGGCTATTGAGCCTTTAGCAATATGTGCTGAATATTAGAATATGCACCACTTATATAGTGCTGGCACTAGTGACAGGTAATTCAGCCCTATCTTCTTGGAGTCAGGACACTTTATTACACCACTTTAACCCTAAGGAGTCTACATAATTGATGGATTTGGGTTACATTATAGATACATAATAACCTTGAGATAATCATTTTCCACTGATTGAGTTTAATTTGATAGAGTTGAACTGCCATTCACCCAGGGCCTCCAGCAATGCATATGGCTCTACATTTTCTATGACTAATTTAAATGGTTGGATTGAAATTACTTTTTCTGTTTAAAAATATTTGATATATGAAATATCAGTTAGGGTTGGCAAAAAGTTGGATGAGAATTAATTTATATAAAAACAACTGAAGTCAGCAAAGTCTTTTCTTCCAAAGTATTTTTTTGGGGTGGGGTGGGGTGGGGTGGAGGAGTGTTAAATGATGGTGTTTATAACAAGAGAACCAAAGGGCTTCCCATCACCAGAAAACAAACAAGAGAACACCCCAGGGTAAGGTAACTCCAATACTGTAATCTTGTGTTGGGAGCTCTTTCTTTTCCCTATTTTCAGAAATGGTTATTGGGTTTGAGACCCATGGGTCACGAGTATGCCTGGGTCACAAGTATGCCAGGCTCATGGGAGTAGCCATGCTCCAGCTAGGGTTGCCAACTGTCTAATCACACAAACCCAAACACCCTTGCCCTGCCCTTTCCCCGAATCTCTTTCCCTGCCCTGCCCCTTCTCCGAGGCCCCGCTGTTACCCGGAGTTCTTTCAACCCAAAGCTCTTGGTAACTTTACTCTGTGCTAGGAGGAGGTGTCAGGAAATAAATCAGGGGAGACACGGCCGTCCGACTGATAGATGGCTGGCACAAACAGGACAACACAAGAGTGCTTTCACTTAAAACTAAACTTTACTAGTCTCAAGCACTTACACACGTCCGCAACAAGAATAGTAAAACACCCCCAACCCTTGATAATTACCAAAGCTGAGTGTGGCTTTTGAGTGACACAGCGGCAGGCTTCCGGTGGCCAAATCTTCCATCTGCCGGTGGGGACCGCAAGATGTATCCAGAGGGAGAGTCCAAAAGAGTCCCCAGACGAGTCCAACTATCTCAAGCTTTTTCCCCTTATTTATACACTAGTAATAGAATGACATGTCCCTTAACGAAACCTTGTTAAGTAAGTAGTTTCAAGCAAGAGGTTCCTTCTGATTATAGATTAACCAGGTGTGGGTTTTTCCAGAGTCTGCAGCTCTGAGACGCCAATAGACATTCCTGCTCTTTTAAAATGCATGTATCGGCAACTTCAACACAATTCTTATCAGGAAGGACGCGGGGTCAAGCTCCCCCTTCCGTGGCACCCCAAAACCCCCTCCCCTCCTGCCTTGGTCAAGCTGAGTTTGCTGAATGGCCAATTTACAGCTTGCTGACTAGGTTGCTTTTTAACAATAAGCCATAGTGGGTTTAGGCTCTTTAATGGTTTGCCAAAGTCTCCCCGTACACCGCCTTTTTCACTCCATCCCCCCTCCCTCCATCGCTCACTCTCCCCCACCCTCACTCACTTTCACCGGGCTGGGATAGGGGGTTGGGATGCGGGAGGGGGTGCAGGCTCTGGGCTGGGGCTGAGGGGTTCAGAGTATGGGAGGGGGCTGTGGGCTGAGCCTAGGCCAGGCGGTTGGGGTGCAGGAGGAGGTGCCAAGTGCAAGCTCTGGGAGGGAGTTTGGCTGAGGGGGCTCAGGGCTAGGGGTGGGGGTATGGGAGCGGGTGCAGGCTCCGGGAGGGGGCTCAGGGCTGGGGCAGGGGATTGGGATATGGGAGAGGGTGAAGGGTGCAGGTTCTGGGAGGGATTTTGGGTGTAGGAGGGGGCTTCGGGCTGGGACGGGGGTTGGGGTGCAGGAGGGGGTGTGGACTCTGGGAGCGAGTTTGGGTGCAGGAGGGGGTTCTGGGCTGGGGCATGGGGTTGGGGTGCAGGAGGGTTGTGAGGTTCAGGCTCGGGGAAGGGGCTCAGGGCTGGGGCAGGAGGTTGGGGTGTGGGAGGGGGTGAGGGATGCAGGCTCTGGCTCCCAGTTAGCAGCTCAACAGGGCTAAGGCAGGCTCCCTGCCTGCCCTGGTCCCGCGCCACTCCCATAAGTGACCAGCATGTCCCTGTGGCCCCTGGGGGGGGCAGGGGTCTCCGTGCACTGCTCACGCTCCGAGCACTGACTCCACAGCTCCCATTGGCTGGGACCTGCGGCCAATGGGAGCTGTGGGGGTGGAGCTTGCCTTAGCCCTGCTGTGCTGCCGACTGGGAGCTGACCTTGGAAGTGAAGAAGCACAAAGAAAAGGTAGTGTAAGTGACTTAAAGTTTTATTTTAATAAAATCTGTTCAGCTTTTCAGATGTGTTTCTATGCATGAATATTCCTCCTCCCTTCCATTCAGAGTACAACACAAAAGCAGGACCCCCGGACTCTGCTCCAAAAATCTATCTATGTTGAGTTGTATTTTCCTTAAAAGTGTACTTAGATTGCCAGATATTTAGGAGCCAATAACACTTCTTGGGTCGTTTTACTGCTCTAATGGCATCCGTATGATCTGAAGGTATAGCTATACTTTTTTAAAATATTTTTTGGACAAACTAGTAATAATATGTTGTAAATGCTTCCATGACATGCAGCTACACAAGCATGCAGATACAGACCGAGAGTTTAAATAAAGGACTGAGTGTTTTGAATCTCTCCAATCTTCCTAAAAATACTGAGTAAAAACTCTGGTGAATCAGGTCCCTTTTTACCATAATAATGATACTGTGCTAGAGTTCAGGCTTCTGAAAGGGTCTGCCAAAATCACATCAGAATCCATTGTGGGAATGTTTCTTTGTCATAGAAATTGTGGGGCATCCTGACCTTGCCAGTAAGCAAAACCTTCCATTGTATTTGCGTGATTTTTAATCGATATACCAACGTGGCTTTTTTTGTCCAAGTTTCAGGAGGAAAAAGGTAAGATCCCTTCACTGAGGAAAATACAGAGAACTCTGGAGGAAAACCTTTGGCTGCAGCCTTATTCAAATTTTTTTTTTTCCAGAGAGACCTTGAATAGTCATCTAACCTCTTGAATAGGCTTTGCAGTGATGTTTTCCACTGTATTCTACTTAAAAAATTGGAGATTGTTCTTGAGAGGAAGATTGCAAGGGATGTCTGGAAAAATATACTGTATGGTATTTGAAACTGCTTGGAGGGTTTTCAGGAATATTAACAAATGAAACACATTTTTTTTAACATTTTGCAGTTTAGAGTGCACTTCACCTTTCCAGATATTTACTTTAAAGGCAAACACAACCATGGGGAAGATTTCATATGATATAAACCCAATCCTAGATAGTCAAATATTGCCAGAAGCGATAAAAAAAAATCAAACAAAACCTTTGAACTACAATCTAGAATGTGTTGTGTGGGGATGTTATAAATAAATCCATTGGAATAATGCTTAAAGCTAATTAAATGATTGCTAAAAGGGGAAGCAGAGTAAATACTGGAAATCATGAAGTCCTTCTTAAATGTCCCATTGGATTAAAGCAAGCATGAGTCCTTTTGCAGAAATGACATACACAGTCAGGGGAATTACTTCATATTTGAATAGATTTGAGTCCTTTTCTGTAATATGAATAGTTTGCTTCACTTATATTGATGGAAAGCTGATGCATTCATAGGATGCAGCAACTCTGGTGCATACTTGGTACTCCAGGGAAGCTCGAGGAAGCCAGTGATCATGACGTCTACATTGTCAGGGCTCTGTGGATTGGAAAGGATGGACTGGCATGGAAACAGGAGAGGCGCTGTAGGGCAGATGCCCTCAACAGTATCCTCCTCTCATAAAGCAACTGATTTCAGAGTGCAATCGGTGTGGAAGTTAATTGCAGAGCTCCTAAGGGGCAAGAGTATAGAAAGGAAGGCTATCCTTGGGTATGGCCTTAGCTCCTCAGTGTTGTTTTCTGTGAGGTTCTGTGAGTATGGCAGACTGGGCCACCCTGCAGAGGCAGTAAACACCTTCTCCTTGAGGGGAGCAACATGAATAGGGAATGAAAGCAGAGATTGGTGACTGGTGCTGCTGTGGGAGCCGTTTGCACTTTGGCTAAGTAAGAAATGGATGAGTGACAAATGCTGTACATGAGATATTTGTTATATGAATACCATATTGACATCATACTGATGATATGCATATGTTGGCACCTGTTTGCATTGGGATATATTCTGACTGATGTGCAGCTTATGTCACTTAGAATGGCACCATGAAACACTTACCACTAAATGTCAGACATTTATTTGATCCTTATTGATTTTATTGCAATGTTAACTGTTATGATTGAATATAACCATATTCTGTATTTACAACAACATATGCCCCATAAGGATACAGCTCCAGTGCTAAGAAACATTAATGGATACATCTGTATTAATGCTATACGTGCTGCTCTTTTAATTGTGGTACATAGTAGTGCATATAAATGTCATTATCCGTCAGGTGACCACTTCTTTACCTACACTTCTAATTTACTGCAATTGTTATAGGTTATCATCTCTCCTGGGATTGCATTTCCATTATCCATTCATCTTCCACACTCCTATTGTCTGTCAATCTTCTTGTTTTGATACCACCAGCCACTACCTCTAACTTTTGCATAATAGAAATCTTTCACATCTTAGCCAATTGCTATAATTACGGGCAACTGGTTGAGTGCTGGATGACCAAGAGCCATAAATGAGGGTGCTTTTATAGCATTTACTTTTATAATTAAAAGCACACAGTGAGAGTGCTTTCACATCCTGTAATTCACCTGTACTGAAGCTCCTGCCTCTAGCTGCTGTGCTCAATGCAAATTTGCATGAAATTCAGGGGGCAAAAAAGTGCTGTTTATACTTTACTGTTCTGGAGAAATTTTTGGAGCATTTTTCCCTCTCCGTGTGCTCTGTTACTATAGGGGACAATCTGGCCTATTGTGAGAATTGTTTCTAAAACTGACAGAGATAAAATTAAGCACTTTTCTTTCAGAACAGATTTTGGGCAGCTGTGTTGTAAGGTAAATTGAATTGAAATTAGAGTCTGCTCCTGGTCTAGATAAATGCTCAAAAGTCTCAATTTTCATTTGCTCCTCTGTCACATTTTTTTACAGTTACCTTGTATTTCCGTTCCTATAAATGATCTGGAAAAACAGGTAAACAGTGAGGTGGCAAAGTCTGCAGATGATGCAAAATTACTCAAGACAGTTAAATCCAAAGCAGACTGTGAAGAGATCTCACAAAACTGGGTGTCTGAGCAAAAAATGACAGATGAAATTCAATATTGATAAATAAATGCAAAGGAATGCATATTCGAAAACATAATCCTAATTATACATACAAAATAATGGGGTCTAAATTAGCTGTTACCATTCAAGAAAGAGATCTTGGAGTCACTGTGGATAGTCCTCTGAAAACATCTATTCAATGTGCAGTGGCAATCAAAAAAGCTAACAGAATGTTAGGAACCATTAGGAAAGGGATAGATAATAAGACAGAAAATATCATAAGGCCACTATATAAAACCATGGTATTCCCACATCTTGAATACTGCATGCAGTTCTGGTGGCCCACCTCAAAAAAGACATATTAGAAATAGAAAAGGTGCAGAAAAGGGCAACAAAAATGATTAGGGGTATGGAACAGTTTCCATAGGAGGAGAGATTAGAAAGACTGGGACTGTTCAGCTTGGAAAAGAAACGACTAAGGGAGGATCTGATAGAGGTCTATAAAATCATGAATGGTATGGAGAAAGTGAATAAGGAAGTGTTATTTACCCCTTCACATAACACAAGAACCAGGGATCACCCAATAAAATTAATAGGCAGCAGGTTTAAAACAAACAAAAGGAAGTATTTCTTCATACAATGCACAGTCATCCCGTGGAACTCTTTGCCAGGATGTTATGAAGGCCAAAACTATAATGGGGTTCAAAAAAGAACTAGATAAGTTCATGGAAGATAGGTCCATCAATAACTATTAGTCAAGATGGTCAGGGCTGCAACCCCATTCTCTGCATGTCCCTAAGCCTCTGACTGGTAGAAGCTGGGACAGGACAACAGGGGATGGATCATTTGATAAATTGCTCTGTTCTGTTCATTCCCTTTGAAGCACCTGGCATTGGCTTCTGTCGGAAGACAGGATATGGGGCTAGATATACCATGTCTGACCCAGTATGGCCATTCTTATGTTCTTATAACTTTAAATTGTTTTTTTAATATGTTTGTTTATTTGGGGCTTTGTTTGTAGGAATTATGTCATGGGCAACAAATATATGTGATAAACAGTTAGACTGAAGCTTTTATAACAATAGTAGATCCTTTGAACATAGTTATTTTCAGTATAATTGTCCTGACGTTATATTTCGAACCATTATATTCTTTTGATTATTGGGAGAACCTGTCCGTATAGAACATTTGAAAGTGTAACGTACTGTAATAGGGTGCTCAGAGGGCTGGGTAGCCTAATAGTTGGTGCACCTGACTTCTGGACCCTTGCTTCCCTAGCAGAGGTGCCTCAGTCCATAAGAAGATGTGGTAGGTGGACCAGGGCCATCCCTCTCCATTCAGTCCCAGCCTGGGACCTTACATAAAGCAAAGCTGGCAGGATTTTCCTGGCAGAAAGTCTAAGTCCACTGCCCTGGGCTATTTTCTACCTCTGTTTCTTCAGTTTTGGGCGTGGCCCCCATATTCCAAACAGTCTATAGTGGCTCAACTTGAGTAGCGCCCCCTTGTAGACCTTCTGTGGCATCCTGCCACCTCCTCAGGTCCCTCCGGTGGTACAGACGTAAGATGGAAGGGCATAAGCCCACAATGTCTCTATAGTTAAATCATGCAGCTCACTCACTGCTGGATGCTCCTTAGTGCTTCTTCCCTGGTGGTTGTCCCAGCTCTCAGGCTCCTAGTGATGCTCCCCTCATGAAGGGAGACTGCTTGCTCCTGCATCTTTGCCAGTCAGTCCTGAACTGAGACAAATTCTCTGCTTTTCTTCCCCCTCCAGGCCTGGCATTAGCTGCAGTTATAGCAGCATAGGGCTAACTGAGCCCATGGGCTCTACTTAACTCCTTTTGTGCTGGTGTGATGTTTCTCAGCCTCACCACAGTACCTGACACTAATACTGCACAGTTATGTTGTATTGTTATGCTTGTAATTATGGAACAGTTGCAAAAGGAAGTCTAGGCTATTTTTAGCCATTAAATATCCCATAGCATTTTTTGTAAGAGGTGCGGTGTTAACCCTGCTGATGTAGCCAAATTCTAACTCGGGTAGCTAAACTCCATCTATCACCATTTCCAGGCAGTTTCAATTCAATATGCTATTTTTCTTTCATTCAGGCTCAGTCCAATACCTTTAATGTCAGTGGGAATTTTTCTTTTGACTTCATTAGTCACTAGATCATGATCTTCCTGTTCAATACTGTCGAGTGATGTTATTGTGCAGTGTTAAGCATCTCCTGCTTAGCTCACTAGATTTCACTCCATTTTGGTACTGTATGAAGTGCAGGACTCTATAAAAGTTCACTGAATTATGGTGTGATTTCAACTCTATGATATTTAGGACAAGAGTTTGTTAAAGAGAAATCTCCCTATGCAGCCAAGATGAACCAGAAGAAAACCTGGGTGGGTTTTATTTGTGTAAAGTTACTGAGCAAGATGTAAAAAGATTTCATACTTCACCACTTGTGAGTATTGCAGTGCAAATAGCACCACACCATTATTATGTACAACACACAAACACATACATGCATTTTCACATTCATTATAAAACAATCACCCTCTTGATTCTGGACTGCCATTATAGTAGACATCTGGCTATCCAAAAATATTGTCCTTGATTTAGGGCCTATTCCAACTAATGGGAAAACTCCCATTGACATAAATGGGTATTGGATTGGCCTTTAATAACAAATATAATCAATACTCTTATTATGCCTGGACAATGAAAATATGCCTGAGTTATACAAATGGATGCTCTACAATGCATTACAGAAAAGGCCACTGAAGTCTGATTTCATAGTTTTGGAAGGTTAATTTAATTGACATTTCTTTATCATTCAACTTACCCATTCTCATATGGGTTTTGGAGTGAAGTAAATTATTTAATTACTGTTTTGCAACTTGTCATCCATCTTCTGGGTGGATATTTTTATTTCCTGGCTTTGATGTTCAGATGTTATGGGTTCTGTTCTGTTTAGAAGTCAGTCTTGAGGTCCATCTACCATAGTTATGGTCATGTGATCCTATGAGAAATCAAAAGAAAATTGAATCTTTAAACAAAATTCAGGTCTTTCTCTTTCTCTCTCAAAAATTTCATTGTATTTTAATTTGTGTAATTAATCTGTCTGTTAGAACTCTGCTATTTTAATGAGTTTTCAAAGAATTTACAGGGATATGTACAGTAAATATGTAGCCTAATATATCATCATGTGTCTTTATTCCTTTGAGTTCAAAATTAACCAAAAATACTAGTCCTTTGTTTAAAATAATCCACATTTGGAAGGCTAGATTTCTAGTGAGATCTTTAGGTAGCTACTTGTGCCCTGAAATACAGAGCTACACCGATGGGCAGTAGATAGATAGTCAACATAGGGGCTGATCCAAAGCTCATTTAAATCAATGGAAAGACTGTCCCATCTGCCACATGGATGGGCCAGATTTGAATATAACTGAGATCAGAATCTGACCTATTTTCTTTCTGGTTAGGTATCTGTGACCTTCACAAGGATCCTGCCAACTAACATACTCAAAGCAATGCCTGCACAGTCAAAGCATATTAGTTAAAAATTGCTATGAGTGAATGGAGTTTGTAAGCTGCAATGATGCAAAAAGAGATCCAGCGTCATATGCGCTTTGCCGTGTAATACATATTAATCCAGGTAATACAAGGGAGTGTAAGCATCTAGTTTAATTAAGCAGAATATGAGTGACTGAAATATTTAGGTTCAGAGTTATGTAATGTAACCTTATTGCTGCTAGGCTCTTGTCAGTTTGGTAGAAAAGTCTGTGGCCCAAGCTGTCAGGTGCTGTATGCATTGCACGAATAGTCAGTCAAGGCTAGTTTGAGCTGGAACTGGATTATCAATTTATGTCTTTCACTCTTTGGGACGTTTCTTTGTTTTCTAATAAAAACTGAGCACTGTTAAGAAAATTCTGGTGCATTTTTGTGATTCTTCAATATTCAGCACACATTTTAAAGCACAAGTAAAGTAAAGAAAGAGGCTATATTTGTCAGTGTTTAAGAGTTATGTCTAGGCTCTGTAGAAATATCACACATTTTAGTTCTAAATCACCAATACCTCTGCAGTGATAAGCTACAAAGCAACCTATGGTATTTCAATTTGTAAACACATGTTCTGTTTCTATGTCAGCTATATATTTTTCTCTCTCTCCAGTTCCCTGTCCTGTACTATCATTCTGTAAGAAATCTGTCTCCAAGATGTCAGAAGATAATGAAAAGGGAGACGCAAAAAAGGAAGCTGGCCACCTGTCACTCTAATAGGTACCTTTCTCACAGGCTCTGCAGGTGTCCCTGTTCATCATCAAAAGTACATATCCTGAAGAATAGCCTAATGTTTGTGCCAGCTGCCAACCTGAGGAAACCCTTCGCTGAATGAACTTAGAAAAGGCTAAGAAGAGCTGTTGTAGTGATAACAAGCCCAAATAATTTGTAACATGTGTGCTGCAGGTGAGCAGCAGCAGTTTCAGTGATAGTGCCTCAGCATGAATTTCTAAATGTATCCTAAACCCTGTTTGAAGCAAATGTACTTGAAAAAGAATGTGTAATTGAGTCCTGCAAGGAGGGAGAGCAAATGAATAAATAACTGTAGCACTGATCCATCTGAAAAACTGATTTACAGTTGGTCATGGTGGCCCTATCTTTTCAGCGCTATTGGGAGACCCCATTGAGGGCTGACATGGCATATCCTGAGCAGTGTAGCACATGCACCATCTTCTGAGAGGTGTGGCAGAGGTGGCCATGGTATGGCTCAGGGAATTGGCAGGAGACTCGGAAGAGGCTTTAATCTAGAGCAGAGAGCTGAACAAGATGTTCATCTCTGATGAATCTGCAGAATAATTATGTGACATTGCACTCAATATACTTTATGAAAATATGCTTATGAATGTGAATATGATGTAACTGGAATATGCTTTATTCAAAAGGTCTCTTGTAAGTGTGGAAGCAGAAAAAGGAACTGTCAGAAAAGAACTGCAATGCATGACAGTTTGTTAGCAAGAGTCAGGCTAACTGTAGGCTTGATAACACGAGATTTGTAGAAGCGAGGATTGTGAGAGGCGGGTGAGAAAGTACTGTGTGAGGAGTTATTGTGACCTTGTATAGATAAGGTGTAGAAGACCTTGGGTAGATAAGGTATAGAAAATATTGCATGTTGGTAGGAGTCAAAACAATTAAGGAAGTAAAATACCAAGATGACATATGTATAACAAGATGCAGCTGTCCCTCATTATTTTTGTAATGAAAGGTATAAATGCTTGTTGTAATTAGGTACCAGGGAGAGACCTGCTTGGCTCTCTCCCTCTGCACACTGTGAGAGTGAATAAAGCTTCTGACTTGCTGCACCCAAACAAAAGAGTGAGAACTCAGTTTTTCTCCGACAATTTGGGGGCTCGTCCGGGATGGCAACGCCCTCAGAGGCACCGGCAGTTACTACGGATCGTTCCCCTTCGAACCCCATGGCGCCACAATAGAGGTAAGAGACCTTTTGAAATCTCTATTGGGGTGTCGGAGGAGGACTGTCCGTGGAGCCGTCTGTCCCTGTTGGGCTCACACCATCCGAACTTATTGACTGTGCAGCAAGGTCAGATGCTGAGCGGCGTAGGGGAATTGTTTGCCGCCCCCTGTATGCATATGCAAGGTGCATAGGTTTGCACCTGTGTTGAGGGGTTGTTACTGCCTCAGCAGGAGGGGTTTTTACCGCCTCATAGTCCGGACAGAGGGGTTGTTTACCGCCTCAAGTGATGCATTGAGGTACTTGGGAATAGTACCTGGAGAAGGCCTTGCTGTGTGTGTGGTGCTGTGTGAAGTGTGGTGCTGTGTGTGTGTGTGTGTGTGTGTGTGTGTGTGTGTGTACACCAGTGTGAATTGAGTGTTACCGGAAGACGCCCAGAGTACTCTGCGAAGTCTTTTGGCTCGTGACCAGAACTACTCTAACGCAAGCCCGGTAACTAGAGGATCTTTTAGGAGATCCGACTCACGGTACGCTAACTCGGCCTGGCATCGTCCGGCGAGGAGGCTGCCTGGGTCTAGGAGTGTGTGAACCCATCTTCCCTCCCCTTTTCCACTCCGTGTGAGCCACTGACAGTCTGACCATCTCACTGGATGCAACAGAGTAAGCGGCGCCGTCTCTCTGAGATTAGCCGACGCTCTTTGCTGAAGGGAGGTGTAGGAGGTCATGGTTACCCTCGTTAGTCTCTCCTGTGTGAGTACCCTGTAGGGAGAAATCCTTAGTTCATAAGCCGCTAGCGCGGACAGGGCATCCTCCTCCCTGTGTGTGTGATTGGAAAATGGGTGGGGGACAGTCTAAGCATTCCCTTTCACCCCCTAAGGGTACCCCAGCTGTTATTACTTGAAACCACTTAAATCCTACTTTTTATACTTAATAAAATCATTTTGGTTTATTAATGAACCCAGAGTCAGTGATTAATTCCTGGGGGAGCAAAGAGCTGTGCATATCTCTTTATCAGTGTTATAGAGGGTGGAAATTGATGAGTTTACCCAGTATAAGCTTTATACAGAGTAAAACGGATTTATTTGGGGTTTGGATCCCATTGGGAACTGGGAGTCTGGGTGCTGGAGAGGTAGCCCTCAGCTGTTTTTGGTTAAAGTCTGCAGCTTTGGGGGTGTGGCCCAGATCCTGAGTCTGTGTTGCAGCAGGTTAGCATGTCTGGCTCAACAAGGTAGGGTTCTGGAGTTCCAAGCTGGCAGGGAAAACGGGCTCAGAGGTAATTTCAGCACGTCAGGTGACAGTCCCAAAGGGACCTCTGTGACTGAACCCGTCACAAAGTAGGAGCATTAAGCAGGTCTCAGATGAAGCAACAATGCAGACAGATATATAGGGCCACGGGTAGAGTGGTCTTGGATAGTGGCTTGCTAATGTCATCCCTTCAAGCGATTTTTAGCATTGGATGTCTGAGGAAGCTCTGATCCTGACAACTAAAAAGAATAATGTCCAGAATAATAAGGGAGCCTGAATCCACTGTGAAAGTGAGACAGAGACATTTTAAGGAGATCTAAAGGAATGATAGTAGGAAATAGTATGGGGCTGAGAGATGTTAGTGGGCTCTAAAGAGCAATTGTAACAGTTTGGAGACACCTGGATAGCCAAGAGACCTGAGCAATGGGGTTAGACCAGCACTGGGAACCAACTTCATGCCAAGGATACCTGATGGTAAGTTAACAGCAATGAGTGCTTTCAAAGTTTGCTTCTAATGGTCTGATGCTCTGGAAATTGGAGTTTGACAAACAGACATGGTTTAAATGTTTATTGAATGTATGCTCCACTGTGATAAGTGATCAGCCTGTTAGACAATGGGGCTGGCTGACACACTGACGAATACATGAAGGCCATATGTCAAGATCGTTTGTTAGTGCTATATAAAAGTGATGTATTCATTAATTATTTTATTAGAATATGCATATATAATGCTTAGAGGGGTCAGGCCTGTGGTGATCTGGGCTGCAGACTTGGCAAAAAAAAAAAACATAAAGCTCCGAGGGCACATCAGTCACTGAGAAAGCAGGATGCATGACCAGTTGTGGAGCAACACTGTGTGACTGGCAAGAGGGACTACAGCATTGATCATTCCCACCCCTGTAAGTTCCCAGTTCTTTTCAAGACAATGCTGCTACAAATAGAACTGTAATGAACATGATGGACAGAGGCACTGGCATTGTGCACTGGCAATGGAGTGTGTGCATGCATTTCAGGTTCCTGACTCCAGGAGTACTGACTGAAAGGAGGCGTGTCACCTATTGCATTATTATCACTATTTCTAACCTAATCTAGGTTTTCTTTGCATTCCTTCCATCCAAGCACTAACAAAATCCAGCTTTTCTGAGCTGGGAGTGCATGGGATCACAACACAAGCTGGCTTGGGTGCAGGCCTATAAATAAGTTCCAGAAATTTCTCTAAGTTAATTTTATTCTGTGATTATGACTAATTTGTGTTGTCCCTTCTAAGTTTCAGAAAATGAAGTAGCTACTTTGCTTTCTCTGAAAAGGTGAAAAAGGCAATATGTATTAAGACTATTTATATTCATACTGAAAATGTATGCAGAAAGCTTTTAAACAGTACAGTATGCTTTATGTGAGACATATCTGTTATGTGAATGAAATGATCCATTATTCCAATCTGAAAATGACTAAAGTTCTCTGTTCATGGGCCTGACAAACTGTAGGAGTAAATAAAGCAAGTTTTCAGCATTGTTCCTTCAAATTAGTGAGGTGGCATTGATAAATTCATCTCTGTGATTTTTCAGTAAGTTTATGTTTAGGCTTTTCTGCTGTGTGAGGTCTATGACATAGGCTGCTTTCATAAGTAGCTATACATATAAAAATGGTGTCATTCGGCAACTATTTTCTATGAGAAAGGTGAGGTGTACATTAGCAGACTGACTAAGTGTTAAGTTTAATGTTTTAAAAAGCATGTAGATCAGACTTTGATCTCTCATACATCGCTGGAAATCCAGAGGTTCTCTACTGAGACTCCAATGTGACTTCAGTTGACTGCTTCCAGATATACACCAGTGTCAATCAGATCAGAATCCAGCCCAGAATGTCAAAACAATATACAGCAATGCAAGATCATTTCAAGTTTATTACATTCTAACCCAGTACATCTAACTTTATATATGTCTGCAGCATGCTACACATGTATTATTTCCCCCCGTTTTGTCTGACAAGTTCATAAACAAGGCCAGAAGCTCATTCACTTATCTGGGCTGAGTACAGTAGTATGGTAATTCTCACAGGAAGCAATTACAGATATCTGATTATTCCAGTGGGTGGAGCTTGGGGATTCCATTCCTGTGAAGAAACAATACATTCTATATTAGAGATCAATATGGTCTTCTTAACAGAGTGTGTCCCACTTGCAGTCTTTCAGAGCTGTGGCAAAAGTAAACCCTTATTGTTTTGGCATCTCTATGGAAACTATCAGAACACTAAAGAGTGCATTAAAAATAAATAAGACTGGGCTATCTTAGGATACATCTACACTGCCCTGCAGTTCGGACTAAGGTGGGTATGGATAGCAGCATGCACCAACGTGCTGTGCTGCCACTCCCCCATGTGAATGCTGCAGGTGCAAACTTAAAGGTCCTGAGTTCACACTGATGTAATCCTTGTCAGAGTGGTTTTTCTAATTTAGACTTCAAAGAGGACTACAAAAACTCAGAAGCTTTAAATTCTCGCCTGCAGCATCCACATGGGGAACTTTTGTGTGCATTGCTATTCATGTCCCCTCAGTCTGAACTGAAGGGCAGTGAGGCAAGCCCTTAGATAGCCACATGTACCTGACATAGCACAGTGGAGAGTAGGAAATGAAGTTAGGAAAACAAACTATTCCACATGGAATATCTTTCTTTGGCCTGGTCTACACTGGGGGTGGGGGAGGGGGGTTGACCTAAGATAGGCAACTTCATCTACGAGAATAGTGTAACTGAAGTCAATGTATCTTAGGTCGACTTACCTCGCATCCTCACAGCGCGAGGTTGACTGCTGCCACTCCCCCGTCGACTCCGCTTCCGCCTCTCGCCGCGGTGGAGTACAGGAGTCGATGGCAGAGCGATCGGGGATCGATTTATTGTGTCTACACTAGACGCAATAAATCGATCCCCGATAGATCGATCACTACCCACTGATCCGGCGGGTAGTGTAGATGTACCCTTTGATTCAAATGGTAGCCTTATGTGGCTGGATTAACAATGGTTCATGAGTTAGAAAGGTCTTGTAAACTACAGAAGACACAAAATATGACCAAACCCTTCAACACTAAGATGGCTGATTATATATAAAGTACACCTCATAAGGTCAATGAAAGGGTACATCTTTTGAAGTCATTGAGGTGGTATTAGTGCAAATGTAAGCAGAATATGGCCCATAAAATGACAGATGCCCCCATTTCATTATTAGTTGATGAGCATTAGAGAGAAACTCTTCAGAGCAGGGAGTGTCTTCCCAGTTGTTTGTACATTTCCCAGCATAATGGTGCCCTGATCCTGGTTGAGAAAGTGCCCAAATCCAAACAATAAATGAAGTGTGCAGAGACTAAAGTTCCTACAATTTCTATCTCTAAGTACTCAACCCCAAAAATAAAATTGAGAGAAATATTTTAATCTGGTAAAGTGCTGAAGAGTGATTTTTAAATGGTGTAACGGAAAGGCAAACATGTTAACTCTTTCTCTTGAGCTTTTAAGCAACTTTTGCTTTAGGTGAAAAATGAGTTTGAGGCAGCAAATACCTAGCATTTTCAGTTAGACATGGTATTCTTCTTTACCTCTCCTACACTGTTATTCACTATTGCTATTTGCTCTAAAATATCTACTCCATTTCACATTAGAGCTGACTGTATTTCAGGGGTCAATGAAGCTGTTCTTATCTATTTAAGCTAACAAACAAACCTAACCAGAAGTGACTGCTGCGTAAGTGAATGTGTAGTTTATAATGTTTTGGGATCCTTCATAGTGAAAGTCCCTATAAATGTAAGGTATAACTAATATTAACAATTAATGAGGGCAGGTCTTCACTATGGGGGGGGGGGTCGATTTAAGATACGCAAATTCAGCTACGCAAATAGCGTAGCTGAATTCGACGTATCGGAGCCGACTTACCCCGCTGTGAGGACGGCGGCAAAATTGACCTCCGCGGCTCCCCGTCGACGGCGCTTACTCCCACCTCCGCTGGTGGAGTAAGAGCGTCGATTCGGGGATCGATTGTCGCGTCCCGACGAGATACGATAATTCGATCCCTGAGAGATCGATTTCTACCCGCCGATTCAGGCGGGTAGTGTAGACCTAGCCTGAGACATTATGACCTTACTTCACACAAAACTGAACGTGTTTCACTCCGTGTAATAACTGACTAATGGCTAGACTACATCTTCCGTAATGCATCATGGTCTCTCCTCTGGTTAAACCACTGCACTGCATCATGGGAGATATAGTTTGGCCAGAAAATCTTGCCCATAGAGGAAAATGGGGACATGGGGCACCTGCATTACAACTCCAGTGAGGTACCTAAACTGTATAGGCAAATTCAGTTCAATGAAAACCAAGCCACGCAGAAACTAAACATGTTAACATTTCTAAATAAAAATATATGATCATTTTTCATTTTTTACAAATGTTTGATGTTTTGACTCTTCTTTCCAATTTGGGACAAAAACACAAAAGAAATATCTGAATTTTCTGTGAGATGGAAGTTTTGTTTTGTTTACTTGTGTGACTATCAGGGTCCAAACACTCCAAAGGGAGGACAGAGGGTCTGAATCCACAAGGAATAAGCAAGTGGAACAACTGGTTGCATACAATGTTATAAAATATGTCAAGAAAGGTTTTTTTTATAAAAGATTGTAATGTTCTGAACTTGGTGGTTATTATGAGATATGTATACAGACTGTGGTTATGAATTTGTGCATTTGTAAAACTGTGCTCATAATTTGTGATGTAACATTCAGCTCCAACTCACAACAGGGAGGTAGTCAGTCAGGCAGGGAGGGTCTACTTCCCCAACCACAGAAGATTAGCTCCAAGCACCTAGCATTTTACAATCCCACAAAAGAAAAGCGATGGGCCATTAAAGTTAATGGGAAAACATTGAAACAACTTGAAACTGAAGAAAAAAAACCCCAGTCTTGGAAAAGTAAGAAAGCAGAGAATTTCCCCCCATTTCCAATCACCATAGTCTCATAGAAAGGAAAACAAAACAACCAAACAAAAAACGTTGCTAACCCTGTTAAAACAAAAGTGGTTTGAAGTGAAAGGTATCCTGGAAGTGTTCATGAAACACTTGACAGAGAGCACACTGGGAAACGGAGGAAAAAAGCAATAGGTAACTTCTATTTGAAAAGGGATTTTTATCTAGTGTAAAACCAAAGGTTGCTTCTTTATGTTTCTTTTCTGTGTAACTTGTATGTGTTTGCTTTCCCTTACTATTTCCTCTTTTAATTTCTGGTTTTTCTGTTAAATAAAACACTTGTTTCTTTTTCTACAAATAGGTCTCTGTTGAGACTGTGTGAAGTGTGTGTCC
This sequence comes from Emys orbicularis, assembly GCF_028017835.1. Taxonomy (NCBI): domain Eukaryota; kingdom Metazoa; phylum Chordata; order Testudines; family Emydidae; genus Emys; species Emys orbicularis. Next base: position 87,256,650 of record NC_088687.1, on the reverse strand, counting down.
CAAAGTGAATAGATAATTGAGGAGCAGGTTTCACTCTTTCCGAGGTTATGAACCAGAGGGGAAAAGTCCAAGTGTCTGGTAGTTAAGAGCTCAGGGTAGATAGATTTGGGGAGACTTGGGACTGGGTTGGCTCTTATGGTCACTCTGCAAGTAGTAACTAGGTTGGTGGAAGCCAGGGTGAGACCTTTATGCCTGTAGGTTGGCTACTGGTGTCCTGGCTCTGACCCATAGCAGCATAGTATTTAAGGCACCCAAAATGACAAGGAAGGTGGTGACAGAACCCCTTACTAAACTTACTGGTCTGAGTGATTCCCCAAAAAGTCACAGCTTCATATTGGATTCAAGTTTTCAGTGAAAATTGTGTAGGGTTTGTTGTGACAATTTGGTGAATCTGTTCTATACAATTTACAAATTGTGTGAGGTTATGAACTCTCTCTGTGTTTACCATGCTGCAAACTCCACTTTGATTTTGGAGGCTAATTGTTTTCTCTTATGATTTTTGCCTTCATGTTGGACTGGAAGACTAAAGGTGAATGGCAAAAGGCCAACACATGAGGTTGTTGACTTGTGTGCTTCACCATTGAAATGCAATTGCCTGAAGATGAAAGGCGGGTTTCTGCCTAGAGGAACTGGATTAGCAGGGAAGAGGTCACCTGTTGGGACTGACCAGAAAAATCACCTAACTGAGGATCTGGACGATTATAGAAGGACAGGGGCTGATCTCTTTGCTGTCTTCAGCCACTTCACCGGCTCAAGCTGATAGCAGCTGCCTGATGAGGAAGGGGGAACTGTGCTTTCTTAAATGCAGATGGACTGTCAAGAACTCACAAGGGAAGGGTGTGTAAGTGAGGGGCATTGCATTTAGATTGTATCTTGTTTTCTAAACAATTTGTACTCTGTGCTTTATCTGTTATGTGAAGAGCACTGGTGTTAGAATTCTGTGCAAAGCCTGTCTATCTGTGTGTGTCTGGTTGTTTAAACCTACCACGTGCACCTGAAAGAGTTCAACTCTAACCCTGAATGCTCATACCTTTGAATGGAGTTCTGAGAGAAGGTGTGTTGTAGAAGCTATGGAGAAGCCTGAAGGGTCAGCAGCAGTTCCAGGGACTGGCCTGAAGGACTGTGTGGTTTCAACTCTCAGGACAGATGCTAGATAGAGGATCTGCATCGAGAAAGTTTGCCTAGGGACTCCACGACAAACAATGTTTGGGCTCTGTTCAGACTCTGGAGGTATAAAACACGTGATCCAGGAGCTGTCTCCTCATTGTAATATGGTGGGCTGCCAGAAGAGGGAGCCTGATGAGCTCTGCAACAGTTATCTCCAAAATAGTTTGCCCATTCTAGTAAAGAATTAATGGACACAAATCTGACATCAGGAATCATAATACTCAAAAACCAGTGGGAGAACACTTTAACCTGTCTGGCCATTCTATGACAGACCTGCGGGTGGCTATTTAAAACAGAAAAACTTCAAAAACAGACTCCAACGAGAGACTGCTGAGCTGGAATTGATATGCAAACTAGACACAATCAACACAGGATTAAATAAAGACTGGGAATGGCTGAGCCATTACAAACATTGAATCTATCTCCCCTTGTAAGTATTTTCACACTTGCTTCTTATCAAACTGTCTGTACTGAGCCATCTTGATTATCACTTCAAAAGTTTTTTTTCTCTTACTTAATTGGCCTCTCAGAGTTGGTAAGACAACTCCCACCTGTTCATGCTCTCTGTATGTGTGTGTATATATATCTCCTCAATATATGTTTCACTCTATATGCATCCGAAGAAGTGGGTTGTAGCCCACGAATGCTTATGCTCTAATAAATTTGTTAGTCTCTAAGGTGCCACAAGTACTCCCATTCTAGTAAAGGAACAGTGGCAGGGTTACTCACAAATATTAAGGAATAACCCTTAAAATATGTTACCAAATACTCCTGGATGTACCAGAGTCTGGCTCTGAAGTGAATTTTCACTAATTTATGCAAACCTCAAGTGACTGGAAAACTTTACTGATGTTTTACACTCAATGTGCTTTAATGTTGCCACATTTGTCAGTGCCATGGTTACCAGTCTCACAGCAAAGCTTTTGCAGAGCAATGGACCAGAATACCTATCAGTAGCTTGAGGCACGGTGATGTATTCTTTAACTGTGCCTATCATCATCTTCCATTCATCTTAATGCCTTTCATTATGCTGCCCTGTGTCCTTGAAGAACTTCCCATATGCTGTCTCTGTTCTTTAAACCCCTCCTTTAAAAAACCACACACTTCTTCACAGTTTTCATGTTAATCTCCTCACCATCTATATCTCTGGGCCTATGAAACTGTCAGAAAATGTTTATTTGGGTGGGGATTATAAATTCTTACAAAGCTCTTGCTTCTAAAGGCACCTTTGTACTCTTCTGGGGCTTTACTAATAAATGTTATTACAAATAATTAAATAGGTGCTGGAACTAAGGATGTGGGGGTGCTGCCACACCCCATGGCTTGAATTAAATACAGGCTTTACAGTTTGGCTCAGTGGCTCTTAGCACCCCCACTATAAACATTGTTCTGGCACCCCTGAATAATTAAGAATATCTGGTCAAATACTGAGGTGGTGAATGTAATGAAATAGAGTGGGAGTTGCAGGTAACCCACACATTTCAGAATTAGTTCACTCATGAAAACAGTTGTATTTCCAGAAAGCACAGCAGATATTAACATCTGAGACATTGTCAACTCAATGCAAAAACTATTCAGATAATATAATGACCCAATTCAAAGAACTGTTCTCTGAAGGTAACTGTAGAAGTACTAGCTGTGATGTCCCTTTCAGAGGCTGCATATGTCCAAGCCAAACAAAATTTACAACAAAGAATTTGCTCTACCTCAAATGTAAACAGTTACAAAATCCAGGGACCAAATTGCTTTAACCAAGCCTTCTGGAGGAGTCCACTTTTAACTGGTCACTCCTTTCCTTGGGTAGACAGAAGGGTTTTAAATAGCTCTAAAACTCTACTGGCTATTTCAGTTCTGAGCCAATTTCAGGGAGAACATTCCTGCTTCTTTTCTTCTGAAGGGAAAACCTTTAGAGGAACCATAATCAGCTCCACCTGAGGCACTTCCTGCTTCCTAGTCTCCATATTAACCCCTTCATTAGTCTTGGGGTGCATGAGAATTGGCTACTGTTCCTACTATTAAGCTATTTTCCACTGGTAACAGAAGGTGTTAAGTTGTCCTTAATAATTTTCTATGAGAAAAATACAGTTCCTAATATATTTAGTTGCTATGAAGAGTATTTATGAATTTGTTGACCCATAGCATGAGAAAATTACAGTTTCCTCCATATAGTATTGCCAAACCCAAGTGTTCAAAATCGAGTCAGCCTCGCTGCCCCCAAAATAGTTTTTTTTTAAATGTAGGGAATTTTTTTAATGTGCCTTCTTTTTTTGAGCCTTTAAGCTTTTAAGAACATAAGAACAGCCATACTGGGTCAGACCAAAGATCCATCTAGCCCAGTATCCTGTCTTCTGACAGTGGCCAATGCCAGGTGCCCCAGAGGAAATGAACAGAACAGGTAATCATCTAGTGATCCATCCCCTGTTGCCCATTCCCAGTTTCTGGCAAACAGAGGCTAGGGACACCATCCCTGTCCATCTTGGCTAATAACCATTGATGGACCTACCCTCCATGAACTTATCTAGTTCTTTTTTGACCCCTGTTACAATCTTGGCCTTCACAACATCCTCTGGCAAGGAGTTTCACAGGTTGACTGTGCGTTGTGTGAAAAAATATTTCCTTTTGTTTATTTTAAATCTGTTCCCTATTAATTTCATTTAGTGATCCCTAGTTCTTATGTTATGAGAAGGAGTAAATAACACTTCCTTATTTACTTTCTCCACACCAGTCATGATTTTATAGACTCTCTCATGTCCCCCCTTAATCATCTCTTTTCCAAGCTGAAAAGTCCCAGTCTTATTAATCTCTCCTGATATGGTGGCCATTCCACGCCCCTAATCATTTTTGTTGCCCTTTTTGGAACCTTTTCCAAGTCCAATATATTTTTTTTTGAAATGGGGTGACCACATCTACATGCAGTAGTCAAGATGTGGGCGCACCATGGATTTATATAGAGGCAATATGATATTTTCTGTCTTATTATCTATCCCTTTCTTAATAATGCCCAACATTCTGTTTGCCTTTTTGACTGCTGCTGCACATTGAGTGGATGTTTTCAGAGAACTATCCACAATGACTCCAAGATCTCTTTCTTGAGTGGTAATAGCCAATTTAGACCCCATCATTTTATATGTATAGTTGGGATTATGTTTTCCAATGTGCATTACTTTGCATTTATCACCATTGAATTTCATCTGCCCTTTTGTTGCCCAGTCACCCAATTTTGAGAGACCCTTTTGTAGCTCCTCACAGTCTGCCTGGGATTTAACTATCTTGAGCAGTTTTGTATCATCTGCAAATTTTGCCACCTCACTGTTTACCCCCTTTTCCAGATCATTTATGAATATGTTGAATAGGACTGGTCCCAGTACAGACCCCTGGGGGACACCGCTATTTACCTCTTTCCATTCTGAAAACTGACCAATTATTCCTACCTTTTGTTTCCTATCTTTTCTTTTTCAAGTTCTTATTTGGAAGACTAGAAACAAGAACTGATTGAAAAATGGAATTTCCATCTCCTGGGAAATTCTGATATTTCAATATTTGTTCTCACCCTAACTTAGGACAATAATTAAAAATATCAAAACTTTTCATGGAATGAACATTTCCTATGTATTTTTTTTTAATGACAAAAGAACATTCTGCCAGACTCAAATCAAAACATTTTATTTTGGAATATCTCCTCCTGCCTGAGCTGTCCTGGTACCTGTTGTAGTTGTATGTCCCACCTGTCCCCACTCTCCCATATGTACTCAATCTTCCATAATGGACTGTGGTCTCTCCCTGTGGTTGATCTGCAGGAGTGTGTCATGGGACTTGTAGTTTCCTGTTCCATTTTGATTTGTCTCATGATCTACAGTTACTATGATTTACTGTGGCTGCTAAGCCACAGGGAGAGACTGTTGTGCAACATGGGAGATGGAGTCCAGCCAGGAAGCAGGGCCCAGAGGGGAGAATGGGGACAGGAAGCATGTGGAACTACACCTCCTATGAGGCTCCGCAGCTGCACAGGCAAAGGAGGATATTCTAAAATGAAACGTTTCAATTTGTAACCGAAATGAAACAATTAATTTCTATTTTCCTGATGGATTATTACACCAAAATCAATCTTTTCCCAATGAAAATTTCAGTTATACCCCCTTTTCTGTCAGGAAATTTGTTAGCCCTACCAGACAGTTTCCTCCTACTACAAAGTTAACTTTAAAAAAAATGAAAGCTGAAATTCTCACATAAACATGACTGCAGGAGATGGGGGTCTAAGGAAAACCATAAATATTATGAGTCTCACAATAACAATCACAAAAGTTGGCAACACTCTCCATCAATTTACACGACATATAGCAATTTTTCAGTGCCATTTTGTCAAAATATTTAACTATGGAAAACAAATTTATCATCACTTGTCCACAGAGTAAATATGACACAAATCTTGATGCATATCCGCAGGGAACCACAAGGTTGTCTGATAAAGATGACAGACAAAGTGGGCAGTAACAAATCTTGCCTGTATAAGAAGCTGCTGTAGTAACCTGTAGGTGTTTGTTAATTTAATGTTTAATTGAGCCTCCACTGCAACATAAAATATGTCATGTGCACAGCAATCAAAATGAAACCAATCCTTTGTTGCATCTGCTTAAACACACAAACCTGATACTGGTGGGCCTTTCCTCTCAGCCCTTTTGTGGGGGAAAAAAAAAAAAAAAAAAGTTTGCTCACATTACCATCAAGGAAGTCTTGTAATGAGTGATACAGTCCACTATAGCCTTTTAGTGTTGGCAAGGACTTATAGCTATAAGTTATATTTTCTACATCTTTAAGAACAACATTATACTTCTGAGTGGGCTGACATCTAACACAATGTCTCCTGAAGTCAATGTCATAGAAGTTTAATGGCTGAAATCCCTGTCCCCTAATATAATGGTTATCACATGAATGACCAGATACTGACATGGGTAGCATCAGACATTTTATAAATGAATGTCATCTAAGCAAAACATCAGCAGGATTGGAAATCTGGAGGTAGCTAAAGATCTGTCAAAGTGACTTATTTGCAAATCATTAGAAATGAAAACTTTTCAGTTTTCGGATGTCCTTCACACCACATGCTTGTCTATTCTGAATCTAGCACTATATTTAATCTGGATGATATGCTAGCAAAAATGAACTATGTTAAATTCCAAAGTGCTTTTAGGCAAGATGAAAGTTAATTTTAGGTTAGTATAATAAAACAGATTCATGTTTAACCCCTTCCAGTACTAAAATGTGTACTATGGGAAAACTAACTAAAACACACTATAATTTCTTGTGGCAACTGGAATAGGAACAATCCTCCATTTCCATACTATAATGTCCTGTTAAAAGAGAAAGAAAGTGAGAGAGTGACAGTGTCGTCCCCTCCATTAGATTTATAGACTCATATTGTAACCCTGCAATACAAGTGGCTATTATAGAAACATTTGCTTTGAGTTTTGTTTATAGCTTATATTTCCTAATTAAATATTTTTTCTCCCATCCCAAGACACACATGTCTAATCATTATAGACATCTGGAGACCCTCACACATCTTCCTAAGTGAACTGTAACAGACAACACATAATATATTCTTTTCTCAGTGTATGGAAAATTATAGCTACTGGCAGAAACCAGCTCTTAGCTTTTCAGAGCAGTGCTCACTCAGTCACTGAGATAAAACAGAAGGCATCACAGATTTCTATTTCTAATAACTACCAATTAAAAGTTGAAGACAAACCAAACCCAAACCGAAATAATAACGTATAAGAGAAACTCTGTAGGAAAATGGCACTTTGAATAATCTGTGAGGAAGCATTGTAAATGGAAGGCTCTAAAACTGCCCAAGTGTGACTGTAAAGATTGAGGCCTTAACTCTTCAAAGGAGACTGATTGATTTGCAGAGGGGCTGCTTTGTGGAGTTGAAGGGGCGCTTCTTTGCATTGCACATCACAAATTAAAGCTGAACTTTGGGAAATAAAAGGTGTATTTATAGTAAACAGGTGGCTCCTATTCCAAAGAGATTTGTTTGGCACTGTTTTATGATTGAGCTGATGCTATGACATATTAAGTGGAGCTTGTCAGTCTCCCATCTGGTCTAGACAACTGCTGGAGGTGGAACCTATTTAGGAAGTTGCACATTTTCTGCAGCTGTTCCTGAATGTTTAAAAATAATGAACAGAAATCACTGATTTATTTCGCTTTATTAAACCTATCTTAGGGGAATCATGTCATTGTTCATGGAGTAAATTGTACATGTTGCGTGACATTTAAGGAACTTGTTATCAAATTACTGCGTTTTAAAGCCTTACTTGGTGCTAATGGGAAAATTGTAAAGTGCAGATCAGGCTTTCTATTGGTCTGATTATAATGTATTTAAATGAATGCACTTGATAAAGAGTCCTTCATGCTATGTAAAATGCTTCTATGCCTTGTGGGAACCTTATGTTGACTTGTTTTCAACTCCCTCTGGACACACTTTATCCTTGGGTCTTATCTGGAAGAAGCAGTTGTTGCAGAGTGCTGTGTTCACCACATACACCATTTAAACTTGTTTTGTTATTGATGAATTGCTTTTGTGATTCACAGATGAAAGCGAACATTAAAAACAAGGCATTCCCATACTAGTTTTTCTCTGCTTTACCCAAAGGGCAATTTAATGCTACATCAAATAAGATAGTAGCAGAATAACAAAAAGAACCTTTCCCTTATCCAATGGCTTTTAATAGCTTGATTTCATTTTTAAGAGTCTGCTAATCTTCACTTAGTGCTTTGCTCTGGATCAAACACTTCACTGCAGTAAGACTGCTTGTTTTTCTGCTTTGGGTCTATGTTATGTTTAGCTAAATCTCCAGATTAAAAGGCATTTGGTCCACACACTTTGCCATAGATTGACTTTGTGATTTTGACTCCCAGTGGCAAAACTTTCTCAATCTGTCATCATGTCACAGGCTAATAAAAACAATGCAAGTACTAAGTTATAATGATGTCAGTGAATTTCCAATATGTTTGATAGTAAAAGAATGTCAATGTGGGCAGACTGCAAGAAACAGGGCAGGTACACTCCAAAAACTGGTGGTTTATTTTATAATGAGATTCACCAAACTGGTAACAAAAGAGCTTTTGTAGCATGACACTGGTTAACAAGAAACCAAACAGTCCCCTTTAGGCATTCCAGCCGTTGGTTCCCATCCAGACAAACTGGTCTTGTATGATGAAAGGTTACTGAAAACCCAATTCACTATATGTGAGGTTCTACCAATCCCAAAGGATCGGGCACTTACCCCCAGTCAACATATAACTTAGATCTTACCCAAAAATCATGCTTGTAGCCAATCTTTTAGTAATTAAAACTAAAGATTTAACGATATGAAAAGAAGAGACTATTAAATGGTTAAGAAATCAGATACATTACAATTGAACTTTACAGTTTGCTGGTCAGGATTATAGAATTGATGTCAAATCTGCTATCTTATAAAAAGACTCTCTGGATTCATCCAACAGATTGGCCGGGTGTGTGTGTGTGGGGGGGGTCATTCAGTTCCTTGTTTGAAAGCAGTGAAAGTGAAGCAGGAAATGAAGACAAAGAAGTGATGTCACAGTCTCCTTTTTATACCTTCAGTCCAGGAGCATGGAAAACTAATGGCAAAAGGTGGAGTCTTAGGTCACATGTCCTTAGCACATGTTCGTACATGCCATGATGAGTCACTGGGAAGCCATTGCCTCAGTGCTTTGTGAAACATCTCTAGGAAAGGCTCATTGAGCATGCTTAGTCTCTTCAATGGCCCATTGTGAGAGTTGAGTGTCCTTAATAGGCCATCAACACATTAATCCTGATGTAAATCTGTCAGGGGAGGGGGAGGGTGTCACCCAGGCATGAAACACATGTTTGAAATACAAATATGTGGCCAATATTCATAACTTCATATACAAAGGTGATGCATGCATATAAATAGGATTATCATATTTAGCAAATCATAACTAAGGCTATGATTTTGTCATGAAGGTCACAGAAATCACGTAATCCATGACTTCTAGAGACCTCTGTGACTTCAGACAGTGGTGGCTGGGAGCTGCAGGATCCCCTTGCTGCCTGTGGCAGCCAGGAGCTGCGGGGTACCCCTGTCAACCCAGGCAGCAGGGGCCCCTTGGAGATATCTTGGTAATTAATGGAGATATCCCATCTCCTAGAACTGGAAGGGACCTTGAAAGGTCATTGAGTCCAGCCCCTTGCCTTCACTAGCAGGACCAAGTACTGATTTTTGCCTCAGATCCCTAAGTGGCCCCCTGAAGGATTGAACTCACAACCCTGGGTTTAGCAGGCCAATGCTTAAACCACTGAGCTATCCCTCCCCCCCAGGTAGATACTGACGAGGTATCTTTAATCATACCTCGTCAGTCAGTCACTACATTTATCATCCAAGCATGCAGCATGATCCGAAGAAGTGGGTTGTAGCCCACGAAAGCTTATGCTCTAATAAATTTGTTAGTCTCTAAGGTGCCACAAGTACTCCTGTTATTCATACAAAAAGAGGGACACAGTTGGGTATAAAGGAATTCTTAAAATATACTGATCTGCAGCCTACTAAAATAATTAAGCACAGCGAGATTTCAAGGTCATGCAGAAGACCCTCCTCTCTCAGGTGCAAGTGTTGTCCAGATAGCTGATTCTGTCTGGATAGTAGACAGGTTATTCAATTTTCTTTTTAACTGTTATGAAGAAAAAAGTTGAAAGCTTTATGAGATTCATGTAGTTTATCCCCACTGTTCATCCAGATGAGAAAAATGTCATCGGTGGATCTGTAATATATTAAAAGCTGGGTAATTTGCGCCAATAGGACATTTACCCTTAAGTCACTCACACAAATGGTGGCACATTGAGGTGCTGACTTACTTCCTATTGCTATACCTCTGTTCTGTAGATTAATTCCTGACAATAAAATACGCGTGGTTCAATCCCGAGTCTGAGCATCTCACAGTATTATCCTATGATGCTATTTAGTCTCTTCTGGTGAGGTTTTACAAGCTATTAGCTTGTCTAAATACAGTTAGTTGAAGTCTACCTGTAGCCATTGTGACCAGTAGGGAGTCAGCTTGTGCAGAAAATCAGGAGCATGCAAGATAAAACTAAGTAAGTGGGTAACTGGTGTGAGAATGTTTTTTACACAGCCAGAAGACTCTTCTATTAGTGTATTAAGAGACTCGTCTGAGATAATTGTCTGGTCAGGGTTGCCTGGTCTGTATATTTGATGGAATTTGTATAGTACATAATGTCCCTAATAGGGCATGCTAAGGAATTAAATTTGAAAAGTTTACTTCTATATTTTTGTGTTCCTTCTGCTAGTAATGCCCACAACTGATGGCTTATAGTTGTGGGCGTTAAGTCTTTAATAGTATATATTTTGGTCACAATGATTAAAGCTCTTACCCCTTTATTTTAACAATGATTATGGACAAGATTTAAAAAAGAAAAGAAAAGAGCCTTAATTTGGTTCCTAAATCTATAGCTGGAAAGTATATAAGTGGCCTGATTTTCAAATGTCGTGAGCTCCCTCAGTTCCCATTCAGTGGTAACCCAACTTTAGCCATTTTAAAAAGTCTTGAGTTATAATATTTCTTCTGAAAACTTAAATTCTCTGTCCAGGTCCAAACTGCAGTTTATCCTGCTCTATTTGGACCTTCACTTGCTATCTTCAAGTACTAAAATAAGTGTCTTCTCTGGAGTTTTCTGCTTGCAAGAGAAATCTGGGAGTTTGAAAAGGTTCCCTTCCCCTGCTGTGGCATCCTCAGTATTTTCTTGTTCATGGAAGGACTCCCTATCACAAAATAAGCACAAAAGCTCTTTCAAGCCTCCTGAATCACTGTGTGGGAGTGGTTGGAACTTCTGGATTAAACTGAAGTTTCTTTGAGAGTACAGATGTTTTGTGAGGTGAAAACAGGCATGCTGGTAAATTAATAATACTCTGTGAATTCTTGTTCAGGTGCCATCTCTTGTACTTCTGAGCAGGGCTGGCTCTAGCTTTTTTGCCGCCCCAGGCAAAAAAGCCTCCGGCCGCCGCCCCCCCCCCCCCCGCGGGGCGGGGGGGGAGGGCGCCGGGGAGGAGGGCGACCGGAGCCCTGGGAGGAGGGCGGCGAGCCCCGGCGAGGGCTCCGCTCTCCCCCCGGCGGCCGGGGGGAGGGCGCCGGGGGGGAGGGCAGCCGGAGCCCTGGGAGGAGGGCGGCGAGCCTCGGCGGGGGCTCCGCTCTCCCCCTGGCGGCCGGGGGGAGGGCGCCGGGGAGGAGGGCGACCGGAGCCCTGGGAGGAGGGCGGCGAGCCCCGGCGAGGGCTCCGCTCTCCCCCCGGCGGGAGGGTGCCGGGGGGGAGGGTGACCGGAGCCCTGGGAGGAGGGCGGCGATCCCCGGCCGGGGCCAGAGCGCCGGGGGCAGGGCGGCGAGCCCCGGTGGGGGCTCCGCTCTCCCCCCGGCGGCCGGGGGGGAGGGCGCCGGGGAGGAGGGTGACCGGAGCCCTGGGAGGAGGGCGGCGAGCCCCGGCGAGGGCTCCGCTCTCCCCCCGGCGGGAGGGTGCCGGGGGGGGAGGGCGACAGGAGCCCTGGGAGGAGGGCGGCGATCCCCGGCGGGGGCTCCGCTCTCCCCCCGGTGGCCGGGGGGAGGGCGCCGGGGGGGAGGGCGACAGGAGCCCTGGGAGGAGGGCGGCGATCCCCGGCCGGGGCTCAGCTCTCCCCCCAGCGGGAGGCAGCCGGGGGGAGGGCACAGGGGGGGAGGGCGGCCAGAGCGCCGGGGGGAGGGCGGCGAGCCCGGCTGTGGCCCCGCTCTCCCCGGCGCCCCGAGCGCCGCGCTGCCCCCCTCCAGGTGCCGCCCCAAGCACCAGCTTGGTTGCCTGGTGCCTGGAGCCGGCCCTGCTTCTGAGGATATGCCATCACCTACCATGGAAGTCTTTTTATTATATGCTGCGACGGTTGATGGGAGAAACTTAACTTCCTGGTTGTGAAGCTTGTTTCACTCACATTCACGGGATACAAAAAAGTAGCTATGTAATTAGTAGTTATCTACTAATACTTCTGATGAGGTATTTGGAAGCCCCAAAACCTTGTATTCTAAGCTTTTTAGTCAATCTAATAAAAAGAAAATGTATTGTGCAGAAATTGAAGCTTGGCACCTCAGACCTAGATGTCTTATAAGCAATCTATCTGTATATAATATCAGCAATGTCAGAAACAGAACTTAATTTTGCCCTAGTCTGTGAACTGAGCAGTAAGGAAATGTCCATGGGTGCAGTAGTTTTGTGATGAATGAACAAACAAGTAGAGTGGTAAAAGTGTAAGTAGTCAGTCTCTGCTTGGCATTGATTTAACTGAAGGATCCACATGTCAAACATCAAGATTTGGCTATACTTTAGGCCATGTTTAGACTTCACTTTAAATGATGTATGACATTTCAGTAGGAACTAAAGAGCTGTAGGTTTCCTTGTCAAAACATCTTTCAAACCTATGTGAAAAAGATAGTGAGGTTTCAAATGGAAAAGTGCAGAGTTGAGTTAATTTACAGATGCGTGACAAAACATTTATGGGCAAATTAAATCTGTAGGGACAGCATATTTACAGGAAATATTAATTACTGACATGTTGCCCCACTGTTACCATTTCATGAAAATTCCTACAGAGGGTGCTACTTAGGAGGGTGAATAATTATTTTGCTACCATCATTAAGTTTCCCTTGTCATAATAATTCTTGACACATTGCATTAAAGCACATCAGGCATGAATGGCGTAATTAGTACCTCTTTAATGGAGACCGTGCCAGTGGTCAGATTTGAGCAAAAGGAATTCTCATAATGTCTTTCAAAAATAACAAAGCAAAAACAAACCTGCATTTCTGTGGTTTTTGCATGATTTGTGTTTGTTGTTGTTGCAGAGTGAAAATCAGAAGTTTTGTATAGCTCAAACTACTTTCAGCCTGAACAAGGAGTCAGTGCCATTTGAATTATGGCTCTGGGGTTGCCTTGGTGATGAAATCATAAGACCCTTATTCCTTTATATAATTTGCGGATGATTTACAAAATTCTGGGCTTTGCTTTCTTTGCTCTTTGTCACTTTGTCTGTCTGTTTTACTGATGTTGGTTGGATTTTTTTTCTTAGTTTTCCTGTGTGTTTATTTGCACAAATATATATATATATATATATATATATATATATATATATATTGCTGCCTCATCTCTTGTTTCTGTTTTTCTCTGGTTGTTTACAGGAAGACAACTGTGCAACGTAGGTTTTCATTCAATCACAGTCTTCATATGCAAGATTAACAGGTAGGAAAATCCCTGAAGATTCTTTTTTTTTTTTTTGTAAAATACAGATTCCTTTTGATTGCCTTTTGACTCACTCATGATTATTCTTTGTTCTTATTTTCAAAAGTTTACAAGATGTCACTGTATACAATATGAGTTGTAGATGTCAGTCTCCGAATTGTCATGGAGTTTAAGGCCAGATGGGACCACTAGATCATCTAGTCTGACCTCTTGTATATGACAGGCCACCAACACCACCCACCCACTAAACCCAACAACCAAAATTGGACCAAAGTACTCTGATTGGCCTCCAGAAGTATTCGGCAGTATCCCACAATGCCTGTTCTAGCCACTCTGGTCATCAGTTCAAACTCTACTGCCCTGGCCTCAGGTGACCAACCATCAGACCCGCCCTTTATATTCCCAGGGAATTTTAAAAATCCCCTTCCTGTTTGCTCAGACAGGCGTGGAGTGCTATCAGCGAATCTTTCCAGGTGACCATGTCTCCACGGGCCAAGCGAGCCCCAGTATGGAGCAATGGCGAGTTGCTGGACCTCATCAGTGTTTGCGGGGAGGAAGCTGTCCAGTCCCAGCTGCGCTGCAGCCGTAGGAATTACGATACCTTTGGGCACATATCAAGGGCCATGATGGAAAGGGGCCATGACTGGGATGCACTGCAGTGCAGGGTTAAAGTAAAGGAGCTGCGGAGTGCCTACCACAAAGCCCACAAGGCAAACAGCCGCTCGGGTGCTCCCCCCCGCGACCTGCCGATTCTACAAAGAGCTGGACGCGATACTTGGGGGTGACCCCACCTCCACTCCAAGCACCACCATGGACACTTCAGAGCGGGGGGAGGAGCAGGAGGAGGAGGAGGATGAAAGCGGGAGTGAGGGTGCTGGGGTGGGGAGAGACACCCCGGAATCCCTGGAGGCATGCAGCCAGGAGCTCTTCTCAAGCCAGGAGGAAGGTAGCCAGTCGCAGCGGCCGGAACTTGGTGGAGGACAAACAGAAGAGCAGGTTCCCGGTAATCGGTTTTTTTTTTCGGGAAGGAATTTTTTCTGTGCGGGCTCTTTGGGAGAGGAGGGCTAGGGCTGCATGCATGCCTAGATGCAGAATAGCACATTGATGTGGTCTATCACATCACGGTAATCGGCCTCGGTAATCTCTTCGAAAGTCTCATCCAGAACGTGGGCAATGCGCTTGCGCAGGTTTATTGGGAGAGCCATCGTGGTCCTTGTCCAAGTCAGGCTAACGTGTCTGTGCCACTGTGCCGCGAGGGGCGGGGGGACCATTGCTGCACACAGGCAAGCTGCATATGGGCCAGGGTGGAAGCCGCATTGCAGTAGAAGACCCTCCCTTGCTTCCCAGGTCACCCTCAGCAGCGAGATATCTTCCAGGATGAACTCCTGTGGAAAATGTTGGGACAGTGTTCAGCGTAGGTGCCCCCTGCAGCTGTTGGCTCTCCCCAAGGCACAGAAACCCAGAGGACAGTACAGCCCTGAAACAACCAGTCCCCCTTACTCACTATTTTGGGGCTCCCGTGGATTATATGTGCTCTCTTTGGGATGAGAAAAGTATGCTATTGTGTAGATTGTGTGTGCCCTCCTTAAGTGCGGGGGAATCATTACTCTGTCTGGTATAAACAATGCTGCCTCTGTTAAGTGTTGCATTTTGCCGTTACAGATGCAACCCTGAGATCTCAGCCGTTCGTGTTATCACCGGCTGAGAGACCCCAAAAACTCCGGAGGAGACCGCGAAAAAGCAAAGAAGACATGCTGCACGAAGTGATGCATCAATCTCTTACAGAGAATCAAAAAGCACAGGAGTGGAGGGAGAGCGAAAGCAGGATCCTCCAGGAAAACGCAGCGCACAGGAAGCAAAGCACGGATCGGCTGATAAGCATCGTGGAGCGCGAAGCGGACTCTATCCAGGCGCTCGTAGCCATGCAGGCAGAGCATTACCGCGCCTGACCTCCCCTGCAGCCCTTGTCCCAAAACTCTTTCCCTTGTGCCCCCATGTCACCTCCAACCCACTTTCTCCAACATCCGGGTTCTTACCGCCACCAGCTGCCTCCAACACCTGTATCTTCACCAAGCAGCCCTGAGAACTACAACCCTTACCCTCTGCACTCAACCCCCATCACCATGCAGTATAGCCATCCTGAAGTGCAGCACTCATTGCACAGCGCTCAAGACAGGACATACATAAATCTGTGATTGTACCATTCCCCACCCCACCCCCTTGCCCTTTCTGATTCCCAAACAGTTGTGTTTCTTTTCAGTAAATGAATTTTCTTTTCAATAAATGGATTTTTTGGCTTTGAAAACATTCTTTATTATTGCATAAAGTAAAAGTCACTGCAAATCAGATTAGCAAACACAGATTCCTACTAACATTGGAACCACTGCACTTCACTCCTGTGCAGGGCACCAGACATTACTGCTGGTTTTCAGCCTCAAATTGCTCCCTTGAGGCATCCCTAATCCTTGCAGCCCCGTGCTGGGCCCCTCTAATAGCCCTGCTCTCTGGCTGTGCAAATTCAGCCTCCAGGTGTTGAACATCGGAGGTCCATGCCTGACTGAATCTTTCACCCTTCCCTTCACAAATATTATGGAGGGTACAGCATGTGGATATAACCGCGGGGATGCTGTTTTCGGCCAAGTCCAGCTTCCCATACAGAGATCGCCAGCGGCCCTTTAAACGGCCAAAAGCACACTCCACAGTCATTCGGCACTGGCTCAGCCTGTAGTTGAACCATTCCTTGCTGCTGTCAAGGCTCCCTGTGTAGGGTTTCATGAGCCACGGCATTAATGGGTAAGCGGGGTCTCCAAGGATCACAATGGGCATTTCGACTTCCCCTACTGTGATCTTCCGCTCTGGGAAAAAAGTCCCGGCCTGCAGCTTCCTGAAGAGGCCAATGTTCCAAAAGAAGCGTGCATCATGCACCTTTCCGGTCCAGCCTGCGTTAATGTCAATGAAATGCCCACGGTGATCCACAAGCACCTGGAGAACTATAGAGAAATACCCCTTCCGATTAACGTACTCGGATGCTAGGTGGGGTGGTGCCAGAATAGGAATATGCGTCCCATCTATCGCCCTTCCACAGTTAGGGAAACCCATTTGTGCAAAGCCATCCACAATGTCCTGCACGTTACCCGGAGTCACGGTTCTTCTGAGCAGGATGCGATTAATGGCCCTGCAAACTTGCATCAACACAATTCCAACGGTCGACTTTCCCACTCCAAACTGGTTCGCGACCGATCGGTAGCTGTCTGGAGTTGCCAGCTTCCAGATTGCAATAGCCACCCGCTTCTCTACCGGCAGGTCAGCTCTCAATCTCGTTCCTTGCACCGCAGGGTGGAGGCGAGCTCCTCACACAGTCCCATGAAAGTGGCTTTTCTCATCCAAAAGTTCTGCAGCCACTGCTCATCATTCCAGACTTGCATGACGATGTGATCCCACCACTCAGTGCTTGTTTCCTGAGCCCAAAAGTGGTGTTCCACGGTGCTGAGCATGTCCGTGAATGCCACAAGCAATTTCGTGTTGTACGCGTTACATGACTCGCTATCATCGTCGGACTCCTCACTGTCACTTTGGATCTTAAGGAATAGCTCGACTGCCAAACGTGACATGCTGGTGAGACTCGTCAGCATACTCCTCAGCAGTTCGGGCTACATTTCCCACAGACCGAAATGGAACACAGATCGTGCTGCACAGAAACCGTTGAAAGATGGCGTTGAAAGATGGTGCCAAATGTGGACGGAAACACAGGGATTGCTGGGATGCGAAGCAATGCATCATGGGGCGTTGGGACAGGACCCAGAATGCCCCGCACTCCCCGTCCCCTTCCCACAACCCACGGCGCCAGAATGGGAAGAGGTGCTCTGTGGGATAGCTGTCCATAATGCACCGCTCCCAATGCCGCTGCAAGTGCCGCAAATGTGGCCACGACAGTGCGCTGGAGCTGTCAGTGTGGACAGACTGCAGCGTTTTCCCTACTCAGCTGTATGAAGACAGGTTTAGCTCACAGCGTTGTACAGCTGCAAGTGTAGCCATACCCTAAGTAACATGGCTGTTAGTTACCTGCTTATCTATCCATCTTAAGTTATTTATTTAGGATGGGATTTTAAAAAGTACTCAGTGTTTGCCTAAATCTGAACCCATTGAAGTCAGCAGGACCCAATGACTTCAGTGGGAAAAGATTTGTCACCACTGAGCTCTTTTGAAAATCCTGTTGAGAATCCCTATCCCTGTGGCATCTAAGTGCTCCTAAAAGTAGATAAAGAACCTTTAAAATCATCCCTGAAATGTGAACAGATGTATCAGATGGGCAGATTGCTCTTTGTGATTATGAAAATGTAGAAAAAATAACAGAGTTGGAGCTTCAGGATGTCTCTGCTGCAGCAGAATCCTGCCCCCAGCATCTTCAGCCTACAGTGTTCTGGAGTCCTTCCTACTGCTTCTAATTTAGGCCAAAACCTAATTTCTAAATAATAATAGATGACAAAATGCAAGAGGGAGTTGTGTAGACACAGCCTTACTCCTTACACTACAGCAGCTACAACAGCACAGCTGCACTGATGTGCACTGTAATGCTTCTGGTGAAGACCCTCTAAGTGGATGGGAGAAACATCGGTTTCATAACTCCTACCTCCATAAGAGGCTGTAACTATGTCGGCGGGACATAGCGCTGTCCACACCAGTGCTTAGGTCGATGTAACTTATGTCACTCACCCTTATTCACACCCCAAGGGACTGAAGTAATTTATAGTGTAGACATAGCTGAAGAGATGGAGTGAATGGGAATGAGGGATAAGAAGGAAGGTGTTAGCAAAGAGGGTGGATGCAAAGAAGCGGGAGAGGGGTGGAATAGGTGACAAAGAGAAAAGGTATATGAAGTAATAATGAAGGTGGGACAACAAAGAGAAATGAGGGAATGCAAAGGGCTACAAAAAGGAGACAGGAGGGGCCATAGGAGAAAAACATTGGGCCATAGAATTGATATTTTTCAGTTACAAAATTCAACAGTGACTGTCACAAAAACTGGGTTAAGCTGCTGCAAAATTTTCCAGGCCCTGATTAATAAAGTGGGAGGAAGATTCTGCTAAATTTATGTAGCTACCAAGTAAAAGTAGATACAAATGGGACAGTTTGCTGGGAAGAAAAACATATGCTAGAGCTGAAAATGAAAATGAAAAAAACTATGCAGTGAACATTTATGAACTAATTCAGTGGAATTATCCCATTTAAATGAAATCAGGCTCAGGCTCACTGGGTCCTTGTTACAACCTGGCCTGGGCCCTCTCTCTGGACAGATTCCAGTCTGTTGTAAGTGGACCCAATCGCTGAATCCCAAATGCATTGCATTGGCAGGGCTGGCTCCAGGCACCAGCCTGGCAAGCAGGTGCTTGGGGCGGCCACTCCGGAGAGGGGCGGCACGTCCAGCTATTCGGCGGCAATTCGGCGGATGGTCCCTCACTCCCGCTCGGAGCGAAGGACCTTCCGCCAAATTGGTGCCACAGATCGTGATCGTGGCTTTTTTTTTTTTTTTTTTGGCTGCTTGGGGCGGCCCAAACCCTGGAGCCGGCCCTGTGCATTGGTGACCCCTTTCACACAGCAAACCTCTGAGTGCTGCCCCCCTTATAAATTAAAAACATATTTTGTATATTTAACCTTATTATGAATGCTGGAGGTGAAGCAGGGTTTGAGGGTGGAGGCTGACAGCTTGCGACCCCCTGAGGGGTCATGACCCCCAGTTTGAGAACCCCTGGTCTATGAAATTACTTCTGCACCACACAAGTGTAAGTGAGATCAGCATCAGGCCTTATGCATCTAAAGATAATTCATCATAACTGTCTGGTTAAAATATTAACCCTTTATAATAAGGAATTGTCCTTGCCAGAGGTTCACAGTCTACTCTGGGAACATACTTAGAAAATTCATCTCCAATTAAACATTCCTTCAATCAGGGCCGGCTCTAAGCACCAGCAAAAGAAGCTGGTGATTGGGGCGGCACATTTTTAGGGGCGGCATGGCCGGCGCCAGAATGCCGCCCCTAGGCCGCCCTAGCTCACCTCCGCTGCTGCCGCTCTTGCGCCAAACAGCTGATTTGCGCGCCCCTACTCCCTCCCTCCCAGGCTTGAGAGCCTGGGAGGGAGGGGGAGAAGCAGCGCGCGAATCAGCTGTTTCGCGCGCCGCGGCTGCTCGGGGTCTCCCCCTCCCTCCCAGGCTCTCCAACCTGGGAGGGAGGGGGAGATCCCGAGCGGCCACGGCGCGGGCGCTGCTTCTCCCCCTCCCTCCCTCCCAGGCTTAAGAGCCTGGGGGGAGGAGGCAGGGCTGGGGATTTGGGGACGGGGCGGAGTTGAGGTGGGGCCGGGGGTGGGGTAATTAAAAAACAGGGGGGGGGCGGCCAAAATTGTTTTTGCTTTGGGCGGCAAAAATCCTAGAGCCGGCCCAGCCTTCAATAACTAAATTGTTAACCTAAACTAATAATATTTATTCAAGTTTCTTGCCCCATGAATGTATACTTCTGTTCTCAAGAATGCCAACCTATTTCATCTGCAGAAAGGAACATTTTAGACTCAGATTTCAAAAATGAAATAAGGATAGTAATTTCTGAGTAGCTTCCTCCTTCCCCTGATTCATAGCTGTCACTTCAGGCTTAAGTGTCAAGGTAGAAAGCACAATTTCATTTCTCTGCTGAAGCCTGTAATATCAGGAAAAATCAAATTAGGTTGAGGTGTAATCCTGCAGGGAAAGCTCTCTTAAGTTACAAGACAGTTTCAGTTAAAGCATATCCCCTTATCAGTGTCTCAGCTATGTGCAAAACAGTCAAGCTTGCATTAAAAGACATTTCAAAAACTGCATCAGAGTAGTCTTGTTGGCTTCCCTCAAGCTATATGGATGAACACTGTGGGCCAGATTCTGACCTCAGTTGCATCAGTGTAAATCCAAAGTAACTCATTGGCTCATTCAGTGGAGTTACTCTGGATGTACAGCAGTGCAACTTGAAATCAGATTCTGGAATTCTGGGCCAGATACTTTGCAGGTATAACTCAGCATAACTTCAGTGGCGCTACACCAGTATACACCACCTAAGTGTGTGTGTGTGTGTGTGTGTGTGTGTGTGTGTGTGTGTGTGTGTTAAATTCCATTTGTATACACTACTCTGCAGCAACTTTGGCTGTCCTCATTATTTACTTCAGTGTGAAAACCCTTCTGTTTGTACATCACACTTCAGGTTAACATTGCTTAGTTGTGCTGGTTAACCAGCAGAGCACAGTTTGCATATCAAAAAATCTTTGGAGAGACCCTACACTTGCCAAGGGATCAGTAGCCATGGATTGTTATATTGGTGAGCTGTGGCTGTGTAATGCAGCATTTGACCTACTGGGATTTCAGAACTGTCCAAATGGAAAGATCTTTGAGCCCTGTAATGCTTTCACCAGTTCTTCCTGTTTGTTTTCATTCTTGCCTTCAAGATCCAGCTGTGTTTACTGGTCTGGACCTACATAGTCTTCTAGGCTGTAGGAGCCAAGAAACCTGAATCTCGGGTTGCCTGCTTAGCATATCACCTCCTCATGCAAAGAGTTGTTTTGTGAGAGTGAACTTTCATTTCAAACACCATGGCACATTTAATTTACATTATGGATTTATTGCTGAAGAGGTGGTTGTAGTTATGACCTGCAAGCAGCATTCACATGAAATCTCACATTTTTTCTTCTTTGAATTAGTTTATATGATTAAACTACAACCATTTTAAACCCTGGGGTTTTCAATTTGCAAGCCACATTCTAAAGATCGTAACAACTACAGAACCTGAAACAGACAGGTGTCATAGCTCTTAAATGTAGCACTAGAATACTGAACTGGTTGAGCAATTAAAGTTCATGGAGGTCATTGCTGGTCATTATGGATTAGTTAAGAGATCATAGAGTACATAGGTTATTGGCCTGTGACTACTGTCTTTTAGATTAATGTATTTTAGAGGATTTTTATAGCTGTCATATTTCATAGGACTATTTTTTGATGGTGCTTGCTTTTTTTTAAAGAATGCGCATACTTATGATTCAGAAGGCACTATATTTTATGATGTTCTGGGGGTTTCTTCAGTCACCACCAAGTTTTTTCTCAGTTGCTGTATGCCTGCCACTTTCTGCCTGCCTGCCTATGGGTTTTAGAGTGTCCATCACCATAGCATCTAGAAGCTATGAATCAGATTGAGCAGTCAGATCACAGCCTGCAAATGAATTCAAGTCTAATAACCTGCAGTTTAAATTACTGAATGATCTAAAGTGAACTGAAGTGCTTTGAAAATATATTTTCAAACTATTCAAGGTTCCAGACCAATAAGAGAATATACTACATGTGTCAGCTCAAAAGTACAAATAGATTTACATTTTAAAAGCAAATATCTCAAAAAAGCAGCTCTTCCTACACTTATCTCCCAAGGCCTAATGTTGAGAGTTTCAGTCCCATGCAATATTTGATGATATGCCTCTTAAAACAGTACGATGCATACAGAGACTGTTTTGCATTAAGTTTTGGTAATATCAACTTTTACAGCAGTCCTAACAGGTAAGTGAAAGAATAATTGATCCTGAAATATTTGGGATTAAATGTTCTCTTTGAAGTTCACATGCGCATGAGAGGCCTCTGTCTACGTCTACACTTGGAGCTGGAGGTGTGATTCCCTGCTTGCATTAATATACTTGTGCGAGTTCTCATCGAGCTAGTGCACTAAAAATAGTAGTGTAGCAGGGGTAGCACAGGTGGTAGCAGCTCAGGCGGTAGCAGCACAGGCTAGCTGTGTTTAGTATGCACTCATGGGGTTCTGGTATGTTTGTACTCTGCAAGCTAGCACATGCTGCTGCTCCTCCACTACCCATGTTACTGGAGCTACGCTACTATTGTCTGTGCAAGCTGGAAATCATGCACCCAGCTCCAAATGTAGACATAGCCTTAGTATCCAATGAGTGCTGCAGAGGTTGTGTCTGTGGTAGCCCTGCATTCATTGACTGAGCCATCGGTTCAAAACCACATCACAGAGATTAGCTGCTATTCCAGGCAATAACCAGAATAATGGTTGTGAAGGGCTTGATTTGCGGCCACGTAGCCTGCCCAAAGGTCGGATGGGTAAATTCCAGTCCACCCCACCCACTTAATTCCCTTCACAAAGCCTGAAGATGATTCAGACCTTCTGAAGGGTGAATTCACTTTTAATAATTTGGGATTGAAAATGGATGATTACAGTTATTTGAAAAACATCTTTTCAGTCCACCTTTAACCTCATATGCAACAGTTACACAAAGCTATATCGGATGAATAGTTTTAAGTATACTCTATTTCAAGCTATAAATTCTGGGGAAAGAAGCAGCAGTGGTCTTTTGGGGTTCCTAAAACTTAGGATACTCTTTAAACTCTTGGGAATCCATCAAACACTATCAACTTCTGAGCAATATTTCCCCCTGTTCATTTTGTTCTTAAGTGGAATTTAATTTTAATATACCATGGGACAAATTGTAGTCAATAGAGGAGTTTTGTTTGTGTAAGGGTTCCATGAACACTGAGAAAGGATTTGTACTCATTTGTAATTATATAGGAACCAGTGATGTACAAACAATAGACATATTTGTTCTAAAGTACTTCTTGCCCTGCTTCTAAGGTAACATAAGATCCAATATATTTAAAAACCCATTCAGCAGCCTAAGACTCTGTTTAAGCCCAAATTTATGTTATATTCTAATTCTCGAACCAAAGTGTGAGTTCTAAATTGGTAAAATGATTGTACCATCCCTAATAAATTCATTAGCCTCCCATATTTGGCTTCTGTGAGGTAAGACATGCCAACGTTGTGTTCATTGGGAGAGTTCAACACCTGCCTGAAACTAAATCGAGGGGAATTTTAATGATAAAATGTTTGAGAGAAATGCTCTTTTTAGCTGAATTTGACATGATAAAGTAGTTACATAATGTTTCTTCTTTTTATATTTTATAATTCTATCTGGGGAATCCACTACAGATTAAATTACATTTCATACTGTATTTTCATAGGAACACAAGTTAAAAAATGTTTCTTGATTAAAAATGATTGATTTAAGTTTGTGCATTACTATCCCCACATTTTAATTATGTTCTTTGCCATGAAAAAGGTTTGTCAAGAGAACAGATTCATGCTCTATCAGTTTGTGTTCCCACTACAAAATTTGTGATGGGAATGAAGGATCAGCTTTTTACTGCCCGATATGTTCTGTGGAGTGTGCTAGCATGCTGTACTATTTTAATTTCCATCCTGGATTTTCACTGGCTGGCTATGCTACCGTTTCCCCGCCTCTTAATTAAGATTTAAATAGGGAGTAATGGAGTGGTTAGCAAATCAAAAGGAAGCATATTGAGAAGGTTAAACTCTAGACTACAAAACTCTAATTTTAGTGACAGATGATGTGGAAAAAGCTGAAGTACTCAATGCTTTTTTTGCCTCGGTCTTCACAGACAAGGTCAGATCCCAGACTGCTGCACTGAGCAACACAGTATGGGGAGGAGGTGAGCAGCCCTCAGTGGTGAAAGAAAAGGTTAAGGACTATTTAGAAAATCTGGACATGCACAAGTCCATGGGTCCAGATCTAATGCATCCGAGGGTGCTGAGGGAGTTGGCTGATGTGATTGCAGAGCCATTGGCCATTATCTTTGAAAATTCATGGCGATCAGGGGAGGTCCCGGACGATTGGAAAAAGGCAAATATAGTGCCCATATTTAAAAAAGGGAAGAAAGGGAACCCGGGGAACTACAGACCGGTCAACCTCACTTCAGTGTCCGGCAAAATCATGGAGCAGGTCCTCAAGGAATCCATTTTGAAGCACTTGGAGGAGAGGAAGGTGATTAGGAACAGTCAACATGGATTCAACAAGGGCAAGTCATGCCTGACCAACCTGATTGCCTTCTATGATGAGATTACTGGCTCTGTGGATATGGGGAAAGCAGTGGACGTGATATATCTTGACTTTAGCAAAGCTTTTGATACTGTCTCCCACAGTATTCTTGCCAGCAAGTTAAAAAAAGTATGGATTGGATGAATGGACTATAAGGTGGACAGAAAGCTGGCTAGATTGTTGATGTCTAATTGGCAGCCAGTATCAAGCAGAGTGCACCAGGGGTTAGTCCTGGGGCCGGTTTTGTTCAACATCTTTATTAATGATCAGGATGATGGGATTAATTGTACCCTCAGCAAGTTTGCAGATGACACTAAGCTGAAGGGGGGGTTCCAAAGAGGATGGAGCTAGGCTGTTCTCAGTGGTGGCAGATGACAGAACAAGAAGCAATGGTCTCAAGTTGCAGTGGGGGAGGTCTAGGTTGGATATTAGGAAACACTATTTCTCTAGGAGGGTGTGAAACTCTGGAATGGTTTCCTATGGAGGTGGTAGAATCTCCATCCTTAGAGGTTTTTAAGGCCCAGCTTGACAAAGCCCTGGCTGGGATGATTTAGTTGGTGTTGGTCCTGCTTTGAACAGGAGATTGGACTAGATGACCTCCTGAGGTCTCTTCCAACCCTAATATTCTATGAATTTGATGGCATATATCCAATCTTTAAAATAAGAAATGGAAACAGGAAAGGGCCAAATCAGTTCATGTTAGGGCTGTCGATTAATCACAGTTAACTCACTCAATTAACTCAAAAAACTTAATCACGATTAATCACAGTTTTAATTGCACTGTTAAACAATACACTACCAATTAAAATGTATTAAATATTTTGAATTTTTTTCTACATTTTCATATATATTGTATTCTGTATTGTAATTGAAATCAAAGTGTATATTACTTTTGATTACAAATATTTGCACTGTAAAAATGATAAACAAAAACAAAACAATGTAAAACTTCAGAGCCTACAAGTCCACTCAGTTCTACTTCTTGTTCAGCCAATCGCTAAGACAAACAAGTTTGTTTACATTTTAAGGAGATAATGCTGTCTGTTTCTTGTTTACGATGTCGCCTAAAAGTGAGAACAGGCATTTGTATGGCACTTGACAGCCCTATAGAATATCAATTGAAATTTATTAAATATTTTGGATGTTTTTGTACATTTTCAAATATATTGATTTCAATAACAACACAGACTACAAAGTGTACAGTGCTCACTTTATATTATTATTTTTTATTACAAAAATTTGCACTGTAAAAAACAAAAGAAACATATTTTTCAGTTCACCTAAAACAAGTACTGCAGTGCAATCTCTTTATCATGAAAGTTGAACTTACAAATGTAGAATTATGTACAAAAAAATAACTGCATTCAAATCTGCCACTGCTTCTACCGCTTTTATATCCCAGTTAAGCTAACTGGATCTAGCTTTAATAGCTTCACTCATGTCTTGAATCTTAATCCATAGTTTTAGTATCTGAGGTTAGGGTAATTTGACAGAAGAGCCCTTCGTTCCTATAAAGAATCTTAGAACCTGTTACAGGGTCTGATTTATGCCACTTTATACATCGCTGCTGAAATTGCCCCTCTTTTTCTAGTGGAGTCTTTGCCCTCTAAACCCTCTCCAAGTAAATCAGCTGTCATATTGCATGTGTAGATAGATGGATCATTAGCAGCTCACATGCAGCTATAACATTTTTGGAACAAAGCCATTTGTTTGTCTAGGTAGCAGTACATATTTTCAGGTCTTTGGGGGCTACATAGCAGTTCCAAAGGAGGAGAGAGATGTAGTTTGTGACATTCTTTTCATTATTAGGCAGTTAATAAAAGTATGAAATTTAGGTTCAAATGAAGGGATATGGCTATCCAAATAGTTAATGAGTAGTAATTACAGAGATGAAGATAATTATTGTAATCATCCTATCTTAAGGGAAAATGCTTCACGAAGATATTAGTAATTACTACACTTGAGCAAAAAAACACAAGATGTGCAATTACCTGCAAATATACCTTTGGGATTATCCCAATCATAAAATATCATTAAGAAATTGTGAAACCATCCAACTAAACTGATGTAAAAAAGCAGAGAACCATAATATGGTAAGAGTTAAACATAGCAGCTGCTACTAATAGAATTGTTAAGCACCTTTATGGGAAATTCCTATAGAATTCAATAGAAACTTATTTCCTTTTTTATGGATTTTTTTAACCACAGTGTGAATTATACCCCTGCTACAGAATTCTATAGGATGGTTTAAAAAAACAATAGAAAGGCTATCATAGTCTATTTCATTTTATCTATAGATGCCTACTGATTTAATCTGTATTACATTCCATAGGAACTTTCTTGAACAGATATACAAACACAGCATCAAAAGGCTTAGAGATACACAAAACTCATGTGATATGCTTTGTACAGATACAGCCCACTTTAAAAACAAAACAAACCACTTTCTGCTAAACTTTAGAGGGTGGTCTGTAATATTTTAACTGCATGAATTCCATTGACATCAATGAGAGTGGCAAGACTAAAACTTGGTATCCCTTCAGTGAATGTAGGGGGTTAATCTTCCTACCATAAACCACTCTTAAACCCAAATCACCATCCAAATACCCATGCTCTTGTGCGGGAATAAAGGAAATGTAAGTGTGCAAAATCAATATCAACAGGTTGCTGGAAGTACAACAAGAAGAGTGCTATCATATCTGTATAAGTCTGCAATTAAACTCATTTTACTTATGTGGGCAACAATGAAGTTTTTCAGACTCATAACTGGAAGTGATATAAATAGTGTTTGAATTTGTTTGTATACAAACAAAAAAATTCAAACACTATTTATATCACTTCCAGTTATGAGTCTGAAAACTCATGTGTTTTCAAATACATACACTACACAAACTTATTAGAGAGATCATTATAAGGTCTTTAGTATTATTATGTATCTCACACAATGTTATTTTTGTTTTTCTATATTGACTTGAGTTGCTCCTCCATGCAATAATAGTTATCCTTCCAAAACTTTCCAGAGTCACACAGGTCCTCAATGTCGACTGCCTCCTCTTCTGTTCAGTTACTGAAACATTGCAAAATGTTTGCCCCTTCTCTACTATTATCTAAACCATGTTCTGAACCCATTCAGCTCTACCCATTTCTGACATTTTACATTGGCAACAGGTAATCTTTGCTACCATTGAGCAATTTTGAAAAATAAACATATTCATAAAAATCAAAGTCCTGTTCATGGACAATTCACAACAAGAAAAGAA
Organism: Emys orbicularis; assembly: GCF_028017835.1. NCBI lineage: Eukaryota > Metazoa > Chordata > Testudines > Emydidae > Emys > Emys orbicularis. The sequence goes on along the minus strand of NC_088687.1, from coordinate 87,229,006 downwards.
AGCTGAGTTTATCAGTTGAAGTATTCACTATGAATGGATTTCTGAGCTCTATATCTACTAAATCTGGGCGGAGTTTCGACCACCTCTTTCCCACTCACTCTTCATCTAATAGCAGGACAGCACTGAGACAGACTTGCCATGATCAGATGAGATGGTAACACCGTTCTGGATATCATTATCTATATGATGAATAGCATATTGATGCTGTTGCCTCCCTATCAGCTCTCCCAGTTTCTTCATGCACATTTAATAACAATTAATATACACACCCTGAAAAAATACCTGTCTGGAACCCTCCTGCAGAGAATGAATGCAATCTCTTCAAATCAATCCCTGCTAGTCCATAGCCTGTCTCATGTCTCATGATGATCCTGCATCAAAAGATGCTACATTAGCCATCACTATAAAGCTCTATGTTATCCATTACTCCACACCATCTTGAAATCAGATTGTCAATTTTTTTTTATTTAAAAACCTACCTGGATATCCCGGGGGTGTTCAGCTGCCTCCTTATCTTCTGTATTACATTCCCCAACAAACCCATATAAAAGGCTGGAGTGTATCCATCTCCACCACACAAGGTATTGATGCAACAGTAACTTCCTGACCAAAAGAAGGAGTAGTAGCATATGCTGGATAGAAAGCACTGGCAATTTTAAAGACAAATTCAGTGTTGCTCATCTTTTCATAGAAAACTCTGAGAGAATGACCCTTAAATTTGGTTTCAGAGTAGTTTGGTGTGTTTATAGTTTTCAGAAAAAAAGACCCATTAAGGTTATATATACCAAGTTGCACAGTGCATTATAAAAGTGAAAAGTAGGTATTGTCCCTTGACTATATATGAAGTAAAATTCACACTCAGTTAACCACCACCTGCTGCATGATTCTTATAAACTCTATAATTGAAGATCACAATAGAGCCCAGCCTAGATAATCTGCTGGGAAATGGATACATGCACGTACAAAAGATCAAAGCCTTATTCTGTGGGACACATCAGACCCTTCCACTGAAGTAAATGTTTTTATACCAGGGATGAATTTAGCTCTCTGCATCTTATTCAAGTCAATTTTATCAAATGTTGTGTTTTCTAACTTGAAGGCTGAATTTATCATGGCATGAAATATGAACCAGAAGCCAGGTGCAGATGATTGATACAAAAGTAATGAAACTGGCTGCACCTTGACTGTGCACCTGTGTTTGGAATGGATTAATGGGCAATCTGGCCAACAGACCTCATTTTGGAAACAAATAGCAATTTTTTTCTGAGTATCGAACTGAAAATGTACATAATGTGAACACTTATGGACTTCTTATCTTGCCAGTCGTAACAAATGTCTTGGATCACAGGTTATATGCAATGTCAAGATTTAGCCCCCCCATTGCCTCAAATAATATTGCATTCAACTCAGTAAGCTGCTTGTCTTTGATCCTTAGCATTCTTCAAAAAACTGCACTGCTGAATGATGCAACTGATTTACTTATGTTTAAGGAATAAGGTCAATATAACAGTATAACATACATTGATTACAGCAAAGCATTTGATAGGAAAAGGCATAACATTGCCTCAAGTTGAGGGGAGTAAGATATGTTCAGAAAATTCTTTTAGCTGAGACAAACATAGCACAGCTTATACCTAATGCCAGAGGTTCTCTTCTGGCTCAGGTGGTAGAAAAGCTGTCTTCAGATAGTGAGATGGGATCCTTGTGAACTAAGATGATCAAGTGTCCTGTGTGATAATGTCAGGGATTGCACAACCAAACTCATCCTTGAGTTCCTCAACTGTGGAGTGCAGGGCAACTAAAATGTCTCAGAACTTGAGCAGATGTTATTCATTTGTTCTTGGAACATTCTACTTGATTTACTTTTAAAATCCATTCCGATTTTAACATTAAACTGATGGTTTTAATCTTCTTTGTGCCTATTCTTCCCTTGTTATGGTATGCTTGCTATTCCCATTAAAGTTAATAGGACTTAAGTACTCACATTGATATCATATTTTCCCCTCAATCTGGTAGCAGCTAAAGATGCAGAAGCTGTCAGCAGCCTTTTCAGCACAAAACAGATGTTCTCACATTAATAAACTGTTTACAGGGAGAGATGGCATTTTGTCATTCAGGTGAATCACATTGCCCGACAACGGTTCACAACATAACACAACGTAACACTCTTCATGTTGATGGGAAAGCTGCTGTCAGTTCATCTAGCAGCTTCTGTAGTATAAAAGGACAGAGCAAGACTTATGAAAATGAAATGTTTGAATCCAGCAGATTTTCTCTGAGTAATCAAGACCAGAGAGTTATTCAAACAGTAGGAGATTGTCTTGTCTCATCTAATACAAAATAGGCTATTTTTGAATATTGCCAACATCAAATGTTATTTTTGGTTCAAGATCAAAGACCAGGGGAAAAGTATCCATGAAGAGGATCTCAGTTTGGATGGAAGGTCACAGTTTCATATTAATAGATTAAATGAATAATCATCATTGAATGTTGTGATTTTCAATGTGCTAAGTTAAAAGTAGAGATACAGGCAGCAGAAATAATTTTAACTACAACAGTCTATGTTTGAAATAAATTGCCCGCTGAAGTAAAATTGCAGCCATTGCTACTTTTTCAAACAAATCATGCTGATGGAAACTTACTTTGGACTTTGTTAGGTGTAATAAGATTTTATTAATTATTTGACCTGAAAAAAATGAATGCATAAAAATAAAATAAGAAAGTCCTTGAGGATCTTATGTTGTTGCATGTGGCATGCTGTGATGAACTGGGAATATATCTGTACAATTTCTGAATTCTGTGTGAGATTATGAACCCTATATGTGTGTTTCAGGCAGCAAACTTCATTTTGGACAGGCACCCTTTTGCCTTTTCTATTGTCTGCCTGCATGTTGAGTTGAAAATTATAAATGCTTGTGGCAAAAAAATAATTGAGGGTAGTTGACTCCTAAATAATCAATCCTTGGAAGTCTAGTCCCTATAGACAAAAGATGGTCCCTGCCCAGAAGAACTGGTTTAGTAGAGGTGAAGTTACCTTGGCAACAAAGGCAGGGGTTTGTGCTCATATTAGGAAGTTGGTGCTGGCACAGGGGTATTTTTTCCATGGGGGAGAGAGCCATTTTGCAACAGATTAAGAAGCAGGAGACTGCTGCAGGAGCAGGGTAGGCAGTGGGGTGGAGGACCTGCCTGATCTCAGTGATGATCTCCCAAGGGAAGGGCAAACTAGTGAGGGCCATTGCATTTAGGACATGTTATTGTTTTGTATGATTTGTACTCTCCTGTGCTTTATCTGTTAAGTAGAGAGCATGAAGATGTTACACACACACACACACACTGTCTATACCTTGGGGGAGCGTACTGTAACCCCCATATTCCTCATTTTCATATAATTGTGATCTTACATATAAAGCATGCCTTGTAAGGTATCAGGGGAAAGGTTATGATCTGCTGAAAGTCATTTCTCTATCCATATATGTGTATCATTAATGCATATGAAGTTCTGAGAATTGTATTGTATGATGGTCACTAAAGCATGCTGTAAGTTGGGGAATCAGCCAGATATTAGCTCCCCAGAAGCAACAGCAAGGAAAGTAACCAACACCCGGGCGGAGTGTCAAACAACCATCAACAGCCATTGTCCAGCAAGGGAACTACAATGCAATGACTCACCTGCATGAGGCCACAGCAGTGGAATTGCTCAACCTTGCTTGGAGAGTCTCAGCAATGCCCCCCAGACATGCCTGGACTTGTGCTCCCCAAGGACATGGACTGAGAGTATAAAACAGACAGAGTGGACACATACTGGGCCCTTCTCCTGCCCCCACCTATGCTGCAAGCAACCAAGACACTGAGAAGACAAGACTTCAACATAGGAGATTGGCCCAGGTTTAAGGAACAAACCTGTATATTAAGGTCTGCAATATCTAGTGGGGTGAGAAAAACTGCTTAATCTAGTTGCTGCCCAGTCTAATAGGGTTGAGAGTTTAGTCTGTGTGCTTATATTTTCCTTTTTTTTTTGGTAACCACTCTGACTTGTTATGTTTTGACTTATAATCACTTAAAATCTATCTTTATAGTTAATAAATTTGTTTGTTTATTCTACCTGAAGCAGTGTGTTTGGTTTGAAGTGTGTCAGAGGCTCCCCTTGGGATAACAAGCCTGGCACATATACATTTCTTTGTTAAATTGATGAACTCATATAAGCTTGCAGTGTCCAGCGGGCATAATTGGACACTGCAAGATGGAGGTTCCTAGGGTTGTGTCTGGGACCGGAGATATTGGCTAGTGTCATTCGGCTGCACGATCTAAGGAGCAGCTTACACGCCAGAGGTTGTGCGTGAATAGCCCAGGAGTGGGGGTTCTCACAGCAGAGCAGGGTAAGGTTTGGAGTCAAGGATTGGAGTGACCTAGCAGATCACTGGTCTGGATAACACCAGAGGGGAACGTCTCTCACACACTTTTTAAAATGCATTTATGCTGTACAACTACCGCATGCCCCTGAAAGTATTAAACTATTAATCAGAAGCTAGCCATGATATTGAGGATGCACTTTGCCAACCTACTGCGCTTAGTGGGGACATACATGATCAAATGTATAAAATCGCTTTCTAAAGATCGACTTCTATAAAATTGACCTAATTTCATAGTGTAGACATACCTTAAGACACTGAATGCCAGCTGAGAATTGGTATGACACTTTGCATTTCATCTCCACCCTTGACATGTCACTGTTCTCCTTAACTTGTTTCCTGTGCTGGGGTAGAGGGACAGCTGGAGTAGAAACTGGGTATGTTGGCTTTAAACCATCTGAAAACTCTATCCCACTGCGAGGGGAATTATCAGGTAGCCATTTGTGACCAGACTCTGGCTCCATTGTGCCACCTGAGCCGTGCAAAGGAGCCAGTTTTGGGGGGAGGGGAGAGAAGAGAATAGAACCCACTATCTTTGTCAGGATTAATAGATGATTTTTTCCAAATATTAAAAATTACAAATAAGATGCTGTACTTATTATTTTTAAAAATATAACAGTATCCTACAATAATAGTCTAAATTATGACAACTTAAAATAGTGATATTATTGGGTTATTGCTATAGAACATGTGGTATTTTAAGGGGTATATTGTACCTTTTGTTTAACGATCTGAATGTGCTTTACAAGCTTTTACTCTTTAAAACTCACGACATCTGTATGGTAAATATACTCTCTCTGCAAATGGCTAAAAGTGAGGTATCTAGAGATGTACAATATCTAATGTGCCAAAGTTGCACAGTGAGGCTTTGGTAGAGATAAGTCTCCTGCTCCAATCATTATACACCAATACCTCTTCAAACAAGTTAGCACAAACTACATTACCCACAGAAATAATGTGACAAGGAGCTGGGACTGCGTAAAGCTGTTGGCCCAAAATAGTGTAAATACATTAAATGTCAGGCAAAGTCCTATGTGCTTGATTAATGTCATATCACTTCAGGCAAATATTGGCTAAATGTTTAACTTTTTCAGATTTTTTCTGTCTCTTCAGGAAGCATTTCAGTTGCTAAGAAACTACCTATTCATAAAGCATGGCACTAAAAAGGATCCAGTTATTTCTTGATAGGCTCCAAAAGTTTTTCAGTTATTTCGATCTCTGTGCTGCATTTGAAATTTTGAAAAGTACTTATTTGTAATCACTCACATTGCCAATGACATGAAATTTATGCACATAGCCATAAGCATAGTTTATGTAAAATTATTGCAAGAAGTTCACTTTTTTATTTGTTACCAGTTTTCTGGCAGAAGAAAAACTCTAGATTTGATGTTGCACTTATTAGGACAAATCCTTGCCCCAAAATGTTGGCCAAGTGACTTTGCTGTTAATCTCTGCAGCTTCTGGACAGAGACTCCTTCCCCCCAAGTCCAGGGAGTGGCAGGAAGGTCTTCTACAGCAGCCTTAGGAAGGCAGTAGTCCTGGCAGCAGAGGCACTCCCTTTTTGCCAGGGAGGCCCACGAAGTCCCTGATCTAACCTCCCCTCCTCTTGCTTCAGCCTGCTGCTCCCTCTGAGTTCCTCTGTGTGTTGGGGCACACGGAGCCCCTGCAGAGAAGAGTTCTGTGGTGAGCAGAGACATGTGAGTTGCTCAAATCCTGATACCTACTTTCTCAAGTGGTAGCACATGGTATCTGGGGGTTCAAAGCCTTTTTCACTCACACAGGAGGGGGCAGGATTTGGTGCTTTATAAAACAACAATTACACAGATTATGAGTAGAGTGTATCTACTGCCACTCTTTCCCAACAACTGATGTTGGAATCAGTAATGTCACCCTGCCTCATACCACATTACTCCTCTCCAAGGCAATGAGAAAACAGAGCACTTGTACTCATGGAGTTTGCTTACTCAACCTACTTCATAGCATAAAAGTGCCCCGCCTAACTCCATAAATAATAATAATAATAATACTGAGCTCTTTTCATCTATAGATCTCAAAGCCCTTTACAAAGGAGGACTATGTCATAATCTAAGGTATACTTGTAGCCTACACAAAATAGCTTAAATGTGTTGCCTCCAGTGGTAGGGAGTAGGGGCAGGCTGGGGTGGCATTCCAGGACCTGTCCTCCCAATTTGTCATAGGGCCAAGGATATCTCTCAGGTCCTCCCCAGATTTTGAAGGAATATAGCTGCTTTCCCACAGCAATCATGAGTCTGCCTCGTGTACATGCTGCCTCCTCCCATTCTTAAAGGGTGTTTTGGTGTGGAGTTGTTTGTTTGTTTTTGGTGATGTATCTGCACGCACAGAACCTACACATTTATTTCTCTCTCACATGCACACACGAGTGGGAACTGTGTTCCTCCAATCCGCTGTGGGGAAAACCAAAAACACACCACATTGTGTGTCACCTGTTCTGAGCCACCGTTTGCTGCTTAGTTAAGTCAACTTCTCCTGAGTCCAGAAATACTCCTCAAAAGGCAGTATACTCTAGATCTGCCTCTTACTATACATTTACTGTCAGTTGCTGTTAGGCTATATTACAGAGCTACTACTAAGTTGTAGACAGAGAGATTCAGTTGATAAGGAAACCCACTTGGGCCAATACTGCTTTTTCTATGGGTAGAGTATTTTGCTATCTCAAACTCTACATGCTTGCTGTGCAGCCTGTTCTAATTACTATTTATTGCTGTATTGTATTACACAACAATTGTTAAGTTGTAGTTGGTCAATTGGTAAGGGCAGCCAATTGTGCCAGCAATAATTTAAGGGGATGTTTCCCTTTGCCTATATGTGTGCCTGAGGTGGCTCTTTGGTGTGCCATTTCTCTCCCACCCTCCAAATAATGAAAGTCAGCAAATGTTACTGTTAAATCCAATATTAGGACTAAGCTGATTTTAAAAGGGGCTGCTGGTGGCAGTGATTTTGTCAGGAAATATAATGGGTGCAAAGGTGACTCCATTTCACCGGATTTAGTTGGTGCAGTTGAGCAGCTTAGCCGATGTCTGCCTGAGACTGAGGAGATAGGCCTAGCCGGTTAGCTCTAACCAGATAAGAATGTGATACTGATTCTGGACTAGGGGAAGCAACCAGAAGAAACGGCAAAGATGGTACTGGCTTCCATGACTGGGAGAGTATATCTCCACTTGTCACTCACCATCATGGAGATGTTATTAGATCTTCAGATGTCCAGAAAGCAGGGTAACCAAGGGTCTGGTTTCATGTGTGTTGGGAAGAAAGATGAATCTCTTTCCTCCAGAGCTGGACTTTTATGACTAACCCTTCCTGTGTCACATCAAAGTTGGATTATTTAAGTGCTCGGAATCTTCATCTACTGCTTGATCCAGTGAATGGATGCTGGACAGTGCTAGTAGTGCCTAATGAAGCTGTGTACTTACTAACTAGTATTGTACACAAAGGATGCATTACATTTGCATTGGCTACCAACTTGTTTCTCAAAGAAGTATGGGTTCTAAATATGTGACTCCCTCTCTCCTTGTTTGATTCCACAGCAATTGTTATCAGCAGAGATGCTCAAGTGAACAGGTCCTAGTTTAAATGGGAGAGGGCTGATAGTAGGTTTATTTCTGCAAAGGTCCCCCAACTCTGGAGTTTGATCCCTCTGTTGATCAAACAGATCCTGGAGCTGATGACCTTCAGGACATACTGCAAGGCCTTACTATTTCTATGTTTTTTCTGATATGAGAGGTTAAGGAAGAGAAATTTGAAGGAAAAGGTTTGGGGGTATGCTGGACAGTTTGAAAGGAAGAATTCTTAATGGGAGAGAAATCTTTGGATGTAAATATTTATACTATTTTGTATGCATTTTATTTACATAATGTATCCAGAACTTGCATAGGTAACTGATAGGAATAAATAAATCCAATTAATTAAATAAATAGCTTAAGCTTTTTTCTCCATAGCAAAACAAAATACAGCGGTCTGGTTGACAAACAAAAAGAACTAGCCTACTGTGGAGATCATTAACACAGAGGTCGAGCAGATTAAAAATTTCAAAATTTGAAATTTTGATGCAAAAAGCAAGATAATATGTCTGTGAAAATGTTTGCAAAAATGTATCCCTTTTTTAGCAAATGTAGATGCAGGTACCACTTAGGCCTGGTCTACACTATGAGTTTAATTCGAATTTAGCAGCGTTAAATCGAATTAACCCTGCATCCGTCCACACAACAAAGCCATTTATTTAGAAATAAAGGGCTCTTAAAATCGATTTCTGTACTCCTCCCCGACGAGCGGAGTAGCGCCGAAATCGAGATTGTCATTTCGAATTAGGGTTAGTGTGGCCGCAATTCGATGGAATTGACCTCCGGGAGCTATCCCACAGTGCACCATTGTGACCACTCTGGACAGCAATCTGAACTCGGATGCACTGGCCAGGTAGACAGGAAAAGCCCAGCGAACATTTGAATTTTATTTCCTGTTTGCCCAGCACAGGAGAGCACAGGTGACCACAGAGAGCTCATCAGCACAGGTAACCATGCAGGCCGATAATTGAAAAAGAGCAGTAGCATGGACCGTACGGGAGGTACTGGATTTGATCGCTATATGGGGAGAGGATTCAGTGCTAGCAGAAGTTCGTTCGAAAAGATGAAATGCCAAAACTTTTGAAAAAATCTCCAAGGGCATGATGGAGAGAGGCCACAATAGGGACTCAGACCAGTGCCGCGTGAAAGTCAAGGAGCTCAGACAAGCCTATCAGAAAACAAAGGAGGCAAACGGTCGCTCCGGGTCAGAGCCGCAGACATGCCGCTTCTACGCTGAGCTGCATGCAATTCTGGGGGGGGCCGCCACCACTACCCCACCTCTGACCGTGGATTCCGAGGTGGGGGTAATCTCATCAGCCACACCTGAGGATTCTGTGGACGGGGAAGAGAAGGAGGAGGAGGAGGAGGACGAGCTTGTGGAGAGCACACAGCACTCCGTTCTCCCCAACAGCCAGGATCTTTTTCTCAGCCTGACTGAAGTACCCTCCCAAGCCTCCCAAGCCAGTACCCAAGACCATGACCCCATGGAAGGGACCTCAGGTGAATTTACCTTTTAAAATATAAAACATGGTTTAAAAGCAAGCGTTTTTTAATGATTAATTTGCCCTGAGGACTTGCGATGCATTCGCGGCCAGTACAGCTACTGGAAAAGTCTGTTAACGTGTCTGGGGATGGAGCGGAAATCTTCCAGGGACATCTCCATGAAGCTCTCCTGGAGGTACTCCAAAAGCCTTTGCAGAAGGTTTCTGGGCAGTGCAGCCTTATTCCATCCTCCATGGTAGGACACTTGACCACGCCATGCTAGTAGCAAGTAATCTGGTATCATTGCATGACAAAGCCTGGCAGCGTATGGTCCCAGTGTTTGCTGGCATTCAAGCAACATCCGTTCTTTATCTCGCTGTGTTATCCTCAGGAGAGTGATATTGCTCATGGTAACCTGGTTGAAATACGGAAATTTAATTAAGGGGACAGAGGTGGCCGTTCCTACTGGGCTGTTTGCCTGTGGCTGAAAAGAAATCCTTCCCTGCAGTTAGCCAAGCGCGGGGGTGGGGGGGGGGGGGGAGAGGGAATTGGCACTGAGCTTTTCATGTTTGGCTAGCAGGGATCTTCCCTGATACCAGCCACACGGTGGGGTGAGGGGTACAGCGATCATCCCAGATAATTCATGGTGGGGGGGGGGGCGGGTTTAGTTTGGTTTCTGCAGGGATCTTCCCTGATACCAGCCACGCGGTGGGGGGAGGGATAAAGCGATCATCCCAGAGAATTGGATGGGGGGGGGGTTAGTTTGTTTTCTGCTGCTGAAGATTAACAGGAAAACCACAGCATTCAACGGGCTTTGCTTGGTATGTGGGAAAGGAGGGCGCAGAAGCCGAAAGACAATGGCTTACCATGGCCGCATGCAACCCGAATTCTGTTGCCCGGATCTGCGTCTGTGATCTCTAACACCAAAGCCACAGGCACTCAATATTAAGATGCAAAATGCGACCTTGTACTGAAATCACATGTGCTATGTAATGGGAATAGTGTTGTTCACCGTGAAAGAGTATAAGCATTATTCTGTAAAATGTATCTTTTTAAAAACTTCTCTCCTTTTTTCCATCCCTCCAGCAGCTGCAAATTTTTCAAGCCTCCCTCCTCCGTCCTGAAGGCTATCTCAGATAAGGCGGTGGCGAAAGAGGACGCGAGACGAGATGTTCTCAGAAATAATGGAATGCACCTGCAATGAAAGAGCTCATTTGAATGAGTGGAAGGACACGGTATCTAAGTACAGGAAAGATGCCAGTGAACGTGAGGTCATGAGGGATGCTCGAGATGAGAGGTGGCAGGCTGCAACGCTGGGGCTGCTGCGTGATCAAACGGACATGCTCCGGCGTCTGGTGGAGCTTCAGTAACGGCAGCAGGATCACAGAGTGCCGCTGCAGCCGCTGTATAACCTCCCTCCCCCCTCACCATGTTCCATAGCCTCCTCACCCAGATGTGTAAGAATGCGGGGGGGGGGGGGGGGGGAGGCTCCGTGCACCCTCCCAGTCCACTCCAGTGGACAGCCCAACCAAAAGGCTGTCATTATATTGAATTTTTTTACTTCCCTCCTATCCTCCTCCCAAACCCCACCCGGGCTACCTTGTTGGTTCTCTCCCTATGTTTATAATCCATTAATAAAGAATACATGATTTTTAAACGATGGTGACTTTATTTCCTTTAAAAGCAAGCTGTGATTTAAGGGGGGAGGGTGGTTTGCTTACAGGGAATGAGTCGATCAAGGGGGCGGGTTTTCAACAAACAGAACTTTCACATCGTAGCTTGGCCAGTCATGAAACTGGTTTTCAAAGTTTCTCTGATGCTCAGCGCTTCCTGGTGTGATCTTCTAATCGCCCTGGTGTCTGGCTGCGCATAATCAGCAGCCAGGCGATTTGCCTCAGCCTCCCACCCCATCATAAAGGTCTCCCCCTTACTCTCACAGAAATTGTGGAGCACACAGCAAGCAGCAATAACAATGGGGATATTGGTTTGGCTGAGGTCTGACTGAGTCAGTAACGAGCGCCAGCGACCTTTTAAACGTCCAAATGCACATTCTACCACCATTCTGCACTTGCTCAGCCTGTAGTTGAACCACTCCTGACTCCTGTCCAGGCTGCCTGTGTATGGCTTCATGAGCCATGGCATTAAGGGGTAGGCTGGGTCCCCAAGGATAACTATAGGCATTTCAACATCCCCAACGGTTATTTTCTGGTCCGGGAAGTAAGTCCCTTGCTGCAGCCGTTTAAACAGAGTAGTGTTCCTGAAGACGCGAGCGTCATGAACCCTTCCCGGCCAGCCCACGTTGATGTTGGTGAAACGTCCCTTGTGATCCACAAGTGCTTGCAGCACCATTGAAAAGTACCCCTTGCGGTTTATGTACTGACTGCCCTGGTGCTCCGGTGCCAAGTTAGGGATATGGGTTCCATCTATCACCCCACCACAGTTAGGGAATCCCATTGCAGCAAAGCCATCCACTATGACCTGCACATTTCCCAGAGTCACTACCTTTTGTAGCAGCAGCTCAGCGATTGCTTTGGCTACTTGCATCACAGCAGCCTCCACAGTAGATTTGCCCACTCCAAATTGATTCCCGACTGACCGGTAGCTGTCTGGCGTTGCAAGCTTCCACAGGGCTATCGCCACTCGCTTCTCAACTGTGAGGGCTGCTCTTATCTTGGTATTCTGGCACTTCAGGGCAGGGGAAAGCAAGTCACAAAGTTCCATGAAAGTGCCCTTACGCATGCGAAAGTTTTGCAGCCACTGGGAATCATCCCACACCTGCAACACTATGCGGTCCCACCAGTCTGTGCTTGTTTCCCCCGCCCAGAATCGGCGTTCCATGGCTATAACCTGCCCCATTAACAGCATGATCTCCAAAGCGCCGGGGGCCCGCAGTTTGATAGAATTCCATGTCCATATCACTCTCGCCGCCGCGCTGCCGTAGCCTACTCCTCGCCGCCTGGTTTTGCAGGTTCTGGTTCAGCATAAACTGCACGATAACGCGCGAGGTGTTAACAATGTTCATGACTGCTGTCTTGAGCTGAGCGGGCTCCATGCTTGCCGTGGTATGGCATCTGCACTGTTCACCCAGGAAGAAGGCGCAAAACGGTTGTCTGCCGTTGCTTCCCTGGAGAGAGGGGGAGGATGTACCCAGAACCACCCGAGACAATGTTTTTGGCCCCATCAGGCATTGGGATCTCAACCCAGAATTCCAATGGGCGGAGGAGACTGCGGGAACTATGGGATAGCTACCCACAGTGCAACGCTCCGGAAATCGACGCTAGCCCCAGTACATGGACGCACACCGCCGAATTAATGTGCTTAGTGTGGCCGCATACCTTCGACTTTATACAATCTGTTTCCAAAATTCGAATTCTGTAAATTCAGATTAATCCCGTACTGTAGACATACCCTTAGTAGAGGAAGTGGGAGTGTAAACTCTTCTACCAGTCTGACTGAAGGGAAAAAATAGTTGCTGTGAAAATCCATAAATAAGAAAACAAATTACCTTGTTTCTTAATCTTGAAACTCTTGGCTATAGATTTAATTTTCTAAACAATTTGGATATAACATCAATTTTTTATCAGAGAGACAAGCAATAACCAATGTTACCAGCCCCATACAATGAGTCAGCTGATGGACATAACTGACCTGATCTTTGGTAAAGGGGCAGTTATGAGAGTGTGGTATATTTAATTTAAAGCTTGTAAAGCTTTTTGTTTTAGCGCACGAGGTAATAAAATGCAACTCAAGTTACAGTCAATTTAATTTACAGTCACTGTTTTTTTTCTTACTTATTTCGTAGTGTTTTGTAGAGAGTCAATAACTGGCACTTCAACAGCATTTGAAGTTTTAGCTGACAAATTGTTTTTGTTATGTATTGTAGTCATTATGTTACATATCAATCAGGGAAAGAGGGGAAAAGGTACCAACAATATTTACTTTTAATATGGGTTACAGACAGTTTGAAACACTGATGTCAAGTCATCATCCTCATCATCATTGTGGAGGGAATGGCAGAACTCGCACAACATAGTGCACAAAAGTGCAGGAAAGGAGAGGAAAAAGGACTTACAAAAAGTGCCACAGACTCTCTAATGTCTACGAAGAGCCCTAGCTCCTACTCTAACCTACGCAAGCTGCCAACAGTCTTCAATGGCCTTTTTCCCCCAGAAGTACTCCACACTCTTCATGCTCCTCTCTGCCACTGATATGGCTCCATTGTGCCATGGCCCAGTAGGGGTAGTGGATTGGCTCACTATGAAGGGTCTGCACTAGCTGAGAACTCTCTCATGCTGGCGGAATTCTCAGCTGGCCAGATCTGGCTGCTCTTTGCACCAGATTAGTGCAAAGGAGCCAGAACACAATGGAGAATCTGTCCCTTGGTTTTTTTGTATAATTGTAAGCTTCCTTCATATATAAACTTGAATGTAAAGCAGCAACCTTTGAAGATAACAAAGTTTTTGTCACTTATATTATTAAATCATAAACCAAATTATAAAGGTTCAAATTCCCTATACTGCATATGGAATTATAACCACTAAGTTAAATATTCAAATCCAACACATGCTGAATATAAAGTGCCTAATATATTATAATATACAATGAAAACAAACACTCTTACAATGATTTACATGTTTACAACAATAATAGTGGTTAATGTGCAGTAATGTCAAATTTCAATAGAAAATGAGTTAATTTAATCCAATCTTAATGCCAACTTTAATGCTAAGAAATGGAAATGGAATATGCATGGATGATATAAATATTAATCACCTGCAAGATGACATATGAAAGCAGAATACACTCTTTTTTATAACAACAATGCAAAACCTAACATAACAGACTATTGTGCTCGTCTCCACACTGTATTATGCACATAGTATCATTGTGGGAGAAAGCTGGAAATCTTGTGAGTAAAGTCTTTGCTTTGCCTGTTCATGATTCCAAAAATGAACCACAGTACTAAATATAACTGTAATAACTCTTATAGTGTGTGTGTGTAATGAATCAAAACTGTTCCTGAGTGACTATATTGAAACACATACTGTGATAGTTTTTACTGAAATTTCAAAAAGCATTTTGTGAGAAGAAAAAATGGATCTAATATAAAAGGGACCTCCAAAGAGAATATAAATTATTAAATAGTGTCCATCAAATAGAACTCTGAGACATACCTAAAGCAGGGGAAATGTGTTTGTGTATTTGTCCTTGTTGCTATGGTTTCATAAATCTTCACTTTTATTCTGTTTACCAAAATCATGTTTTAAAGATACTTTTGAAAGCACTCTCTCTGTTAACTAGAGGACCAAAAACTGTCCCATTCAACTCAACTTCACTGTTTAGATCACCATATAGTATCCTGATCTATTGAGGTGGACCTTACTCTATGGAGAGTCCTATTGACTTCATTAGGAGTTGGCACTGGACATGGCTATGCCCACATGGATTAGATTCTTGAATTAGGGCCTAATTCTTTCTTTTACACACAAATTCTTTTACGCACTTGAAAGGTTTCTCTTATTCTGCTCTACACACTTTGGTAAATACTGTGGGCCAGATTTTCTGCTTGTGTAAACTGAAATAAATTGGAGCAATTGATTTCAATGGTGCTATGCCAATTTACACTAGTTTAGGACTGGACCCATAGATCTTCACATCTTTATACTCAAAGCTGTAGACATGTAATCCATGGGGATCTGAATGGAGAAAGGGTAGTTGCCTTTTGGATCAGAACAGAAATGATACTCCGACTGTGGGGGACAGAGTGGAAGAAAGCATAAAGACAATATTGGGAAAAGTAGAAAGAAAATGGAATGGTAGAGGTCAGAGGACAATACCAAATGAGTCAGAAAGGTATTGGAGGCAGAGTTAGATAGGGCTCTGAATGTAAGGAAAAGACACTTGATGTGATGGAAGAGTGGGGGCAAAAACAGGGTTTCAGAGAGGGAGGTATATGATTAGGGCAATGGACAAAGAAGCTTAATTTAAAGGTAGCATACTGCATGGATTGGAGTGGAGCAATATGGGTGTCAGGGAGGTAAGGAAGAATCTGGCACTGAGACAGGAGATTGAGGTTCTGAACTAGAGATTTGCCCTGGTAGAGGCAAAAAGAAAAGGACAGATCTTTAAGAAAGTTGCAGAGGGTGGAGCAGCAGTATTTGTACATGGCTTGGATGACTGCTCAATTACATGCCTGAATGACAGACTGAATGGTGGTGGTGGTAGGTAATAGGAAGAGAGAATGGTTGTGGGAACTGGGAGGGTATGGGAGAGAAGTTAGAGTTCATTTTTGGGTCATGATAAAGTAAAACTGACAGCAAGTCTGTTATATCATTTACATTCTGCATTATTGTTTTGGTCTATTCTCAAGTCCTGAGTAGAGCTGGACAAAATTTTTCACACAGTTTATTTGATGAAAAATGCAGTTTTGGTCAGTCAGAACTATTAATGAATTTGACACTAATCGTTTCAGGTGTTCACAAAACAGCCAGCAGAGGAGTTGATAGGACTGTAGGACTCATGGGGGATGTGGGAGACCCAAGTTCAAATCTCTGCTCTAGAACAGGTCTAAACTGGACATTTTTTATTCACTAACAGAAAAATTTCCCAATTTTTCGGAACTGCCACCAAACTGAAATATCTGATTCACCCAATTCTACTCCTGAGTATGCAAGGTGTCACGCGACAAAGGTAAAGGAACATAGAGAGTCACTTTCTTCTAATATTGTATTTTATTAAGATAAAGAGAACAGTATTATCTCTAAAACTACCCTGATTCACTCTACAGATTTTGCTTAGCACCTTCTCCCACCCCCTGCTGCCTGGCTTTCTGCTACAGGTTTAGAGAAACAGCACACACATCCTCACTTATGAGGTCACCAGCTTAGAGGTCTTTTGCCAAATGTTTGCTGAAATTAGCTATAAAGAAGTAGGCAATTGGGAACTCTAAACAGGCCTTCCATTCTTCTTAAGTTTCAAGGTTAAGAAAAGGAACATTTCTATGAAAAATAATCACTGTCCACATTAAGTGGCTGTTTGGCCTTTTAGCTCTCCATATTATGGACCTATGACTCTTTACAAAAGGTATGTGGGTGGTGGTGTGTGTGTGTCTGTGTGTGTGTCTGTGTGTGTGGGAGAGTAGAAGGAATGGGGGGAAAGGGTCTGAAACCTGCAAATCTCTTATTTTTGTACATTCCTGGATCATAGAGTCTTTTTATAACTTAAAAAAAATTCTCCTTCAGTTTATTCCAAGTGTGAACCAAAAGCCTATTTGTATGACCAAGTAATAAACAAGGGTGAATCATGGATGTATAGGGAATGGGGGTACTGAACTGTAACAGCTCAGTTACTTCAGTTGCAGATTGTTAAGTCAGAATGAGTTACTGAAAATAAATAGAGAAACTGAAAACTCCGGGCCAATGAAAGGTTGCAGCCTATTTTACTTCTTCCTAAGATCCCTTCTGTAGTGATCATATACTATTGTATGCTATTATTTATTTATTATATTGTAATAGTTATGAATCAATTATCAGCAGAATATGGTTTAAGACAGCTTAGGAAAACTCTCATGAAAATTTACAAGTCCAAGCACAAGGTCTACTCACCAGCCCTTTATCCTGACGACTGATGATAATGAATTTTTCAGGGCAGACTTTTTTAGGAACAGTTTGTAGAAAGGCATTTTGCAGCACCACACTGCTACATGGGAGTTTTTGTATGAAAGGGGATGGAGAAAAGCACATATCCCCACCTCACATGGGTGGCCAGCTCCCTTATCTGGTTCTTGAGGGTGGGATGTGGCCATGATGCTGATTACTCCAACTCTTCCCTGCTCCCTTTCAGGTGAGTTGCTGCAGGAGGGAGGGAAGATAAACTTGGCAGTAGCCCCATTCTGCTCAGCTCTTTACACAGGCTGCTCAATCAAGGGTCAGACAGTGAGGTTCCTTATTCCCTCCCACTCTGCAACCATACCAGGGCCAACTCCCATCTTGCCCTGTGTATTTTACCTAATCAAAACAAAACAAAAAAATCAACAAACCAATGTAATTGCTGTGGGTGAGGGGACAAATAGAATTTTATAAGGTTGATTTTATACACACACACACACATCACTGCTCCTAACAGTGTTCCACTTATTTCATTAATATGCCACTTGCGAGCTGCAACTGGGAATTTCTCTGTCTCTCCACAACACACATACAGGGCCCAGATACACTAATATAACATATAATTTAAGAGTAAAATATAGCTACTGTAGTAATTATGACTGTATAAATAGTGTCACTATAATAAGGGATGGAGGTCTAAAAGTGCTCTTTGAGATGCAGTGTAGTGTCAAATTCTAATTTCCAGCAGAATTAATTGCAGCTTTGATTCTGAGAACGGAAGATTTTGTGGGAGTAAAGGTATATCGTTAATGAACCTGACTGTAATCTGAGCACATCAAAGTTACAGGTTTAATCCTAGATACATATGTTCATTCATAGTTGCGGTCAACTCCAATGGAGATTTACATTTGGCACTATGCCGTACCTCGCGGGTCAGTTGAGGCCTTGGGGGTCTGGCTGAATTATATGGGAGTTAGGCATCAAGGCACTCTTGATAATCCTACGAGATGCCTATCTACATCTTTAGGCACCTAAGTACTTTTGAAATTCTGGCCTTTAAGTCTCACAACACTGGAGCAACAATGGAGCAATCCCTAAATACCTTTAAAAAAATCTAGGCCCGAGAGGGTGCTAGAGAGCATTGCCTCCACATGTTCCCTGGAGGAGTGCTGAGCAACAGTGAGATCTTGGTGGTGAGGGGCACCCGAAGGAGGTACATAGCTTTAGTGGATTACAGGGTGGCAGGGTGACTTTCTCCAATATAGAAGGTGTTAGGTATTCTGCTGCAACACTAGTCTTAGTACTTTGAAGACTAAAACATGTTTACTGGCCTTCTCACAAGGATATTTTGATGTACAGGATAAGGGACAGATTTGATTATAAGGGTTAAGAGCCTAAAGATGCAGATAGCCACCTAATGGGATTTTCAAAGGCACCTAAATTGCTTAACTCCCATTAACTTCAATGAGACTTAGGAGTCTAACTTGCTTTGGCATTTTTGAAAATCCTAGTAGTCTCCTATCTGCATCTAAATATCTCTGAAAATCTGGCCATAAATTCTGCTAATTGGGACAATTTTTGTTGTCTTTATAAATGAAACATTTAATATTCATCTTCAAATACCCACAGACTTTGTCATTTGCCTAAAATATCCAGACTTCTGGATTTACATTCTTAACAGACATGCTTCGTTCACAGCACTAAATAGTACATGATTTGCCATTTGCAGTGCACTGCTCTACCAGGTGATCATGCCATGCAGAGTGGCTATTCTCCAGCTCCATTTCCCTCTAAAGGTCCACAGATTGTATAAAGAGTGTTTGCACAGAGACCTTCCACAAGCTCCTGGGGAGGTGAGTACAAGCTGTGCACTTACTACTAGAGCTGGCCAAAATGTGGGATTTCCAGTATGCAGGAAATGTTGCTTTTTCTAGACTTGGTTTCATTTCCCAGGACCGTGACAGTGGTTGAGTGGAAGTGATACCTTTGTCAGTTTAATCACTACTACTAACCGTGGTAAAACTGACAAGAATGTTATTTTCACTCTGCTCCTGACAGGGATCCAAGCGTCTGCAGCTTCAGGGCAGCCTTGCCATGGTGACTACCCCAGACAGGGGACCTCAGGACTTCAAAGTTCCCGGCTCCACAGCTGGAAGTTTGGAAGTCCTAAAGCATTTCCAGGCTGTGGAACTGGGAGTCAAGCCCAAGGTAGAGCTGTGACACGCTCTGGTTCCAAAGCAGGGAGACTGGAAGCCCCAGCATGGATGTCTGCTCCAAAGCTATGGAGCCTGGTAGATCAGAGATCCCAGTTCCAGGGCAGCTCAGATAAGTGTCTGCCCCAGAGCTACAGACCCCGACAACCCAGGTTCCCCAGCAGCCTACCTAGCAAGCTCGCAGGAAACCAGGCAGATTTTCTTTGATTTGCTGAAACTTCATCAAACTGAAGATGTTTCTGCAAAACATTTTGTGTTCTACAAATTGGCATTTTCTGAGAGAACTGTTTTCTTGAAAAATTTCTGACCAGTTCTACTTCTCCTCATGCTCTTTTCCAGGCCTTTTCCACCCATATGCATTCATTTGCTTCCCTTCTTACCTTGCAATGGAAGGGAACATTTGGTGCATAGTGGTTGAGACGCTTGAAAGTTGAAAATTTTAGATAATATATCTGTTTCTTTTGCTGGTCAACCTATTTCTGCCTATTTCCAATGTGAAATTAATATATATATATATATATATATATATATATATATATATATATATATATATATATATATATATATATATATATATATATATATATATAAAGCAATGTATAAAATATTTAGAGTGATTTTATATATATTTATAAAATCACTAATGAAATATGAGACATTGCTTAATATTATTATTTAATTACTAGTGTTTGTTTATGTTGTGGGAGAAATGTTATGATGGCAACATTTATTATTTAGTCTGCTAGTAATGAGGTTTTATTATTGAATTAGTTCAAAAATTTGGTGGAAACACCAATAGATAACAATTCCTAACCTGGGACTTGTCACAGCTAACCAAACAGGATTCTTTATTGATAATGTAAATTCATATGTGTTTGTTAGGGTGACATTCGCCCCTTCCCATGAACAGACCAAAGAATCTGGATTTGTTTGGAGAGAATGGAGGAAATGGAAGTCAGCCCTCAAGCCCTAGGAAGACTGTGAGGCGGGTAGTAGAATTCTTACACAACCTCTATGAAGTGTTTGAGGTCACTGGCGATGTGACATTGAGAATCCAGTGAACTGTTTCCCAGTTTGCCCCCAAAATCTCCATGCTAGACTTTCAAAGCTAGTGAGGAACCTCTTCATGGACCACAAGACCATGCCTAGCTGATTTGTCTATTGTCCTCTTGTCCTGTGCAGCACTCTCTAGGTATGTCTACACTTCAGCTGGGAGCTGTGATTGCCAGCCCAGGAAGACACCCTTGTGTTAGCACAGCTCAAGATAGCATGCTAAAAACAGCAGGGTCAACGGACTGGGCAGTAGCTTGGTGTAGCCGCTCAAATCCAGGCCAGCCCAACTCCCAGGGTGTGAGCTCAGGTAGTTAGTGCCGCAACAACAATGCTGCTATTTTTTAACGTGCTAGCTTAAGCTGAGTTAGCTCAAGTTTGTCTATCCATGCTGGGAATCACACCTCCTGGCTGCAGTGCAGGGCCACTCAGAGGATTCAGGGGGCCTGGGGCAAAGCAATTTCGGGGGCCTCTTATATAAAAAAAAAGTTGCAATACTGTAGAATACTATATTCTCGTGGGGGCCCCTGTGGGGCCCGGGGCCTGGGGCAAATTGCCCCACTTGCCCCCCCCCTCTGGGCGGCACTGCTGCAGTGTAGACATACCCTGTGAGGCTTAAATGATGTGACAGGCCTTGATCCTCTGCCCTCTCTTTGGAGTTGGATTTAATCCTTTATAAACAAATACAGCCCAGCTCCGGGATCTTAGAAATGCCATATTCTGTATCCTGGGAGTAAAGACAAACAAAGGAAAGGCACACAAACAGGATGTAAAAGATAAAACAAAGAAACAAAAGGAAGTGAGGGAAAAGACTGAGAAAGAAAAGAATGTCAGAGAACAATAGCATGGAAAACAGCAAGAGCACAGAACAAGCACATAGGCCAGAGACAGATTTAGGAACAAAATGACAGTGTCCTGTAACAAAGAAATACATCATAAAGAAACTAAAAGCAAAGCACAAAACTTCACAAGAAAAGAAATTGCACCAGATTTTATGAAACATGCCTCGGTGCTGTAAGACAAAATGTACGTTTCAACTTTAAAGTGATGCTGTTGAAGTGACTGTAAAGCTGTCATTGTGAAGACCCCTCGTTATTCACTCTTAACGACTTCCATATCAAATCTGTTCAGTTTGTAAGTCTGAGGATGATTTTCATAAATGCCTGCACTCAGAATTCCTCCTGGGATCTGAAAAGCAAGAATTGTGTGTGTGTTTGTCTGTTACATCACCATCAGTAATAAAGAAATTGCAGTTGGAATTTATTTAGCAATTCTGGGAAAGACACAGTAGTATTCAACTCACCCTGTCCTAGCTCTTTGTAGTACTAACAGTAGTAAAATATTTTTTTTGTCAGTAAGCTGATATGATCCTAATGCTCACAGGGAACAGATACATAAAAAGATGCCATTTTAAAAAAAAGTCACTTTTTTGACAATAATCACACTTTAACCCTGAATTTCTTTCTAGTGATTATTTTCTATCTGCATATTTAATAAGACTTTAAACACATTATAAGTAATAGAAAAATGGATATAAACTTAACTAATGAGCCAATGCTACAATTTTTGGATGTGGGAAGACTTAAAAAAAAACACATTTCTTGAATCTGAACTACGTTGTGACACCAATTTCCCCATTGCTTAAAACTTATTGTATAATATGACCCTATGTCTTTGATTCATTATATGTGCTTGTATTTCATACACTTTTTGGTTCTGAATGGGGGATTATTGTGCAAAGGACAGATCCTGCAATCATACATAAGTAGCTTTATTCAGGTGATTATACCCACTGTGGACTCCTCATGTGAGTAAAGTTACTTATGTGCACACTGAAAATATTTCCAGCATGAAGCCCCAAGTTTACTTGTTTGTTTGCACATTCTGTTTTTTGAGGATTAAAAGCAATGAAGAGCTGTGGTCAACAGAGGGCCAGACAGCATGGCTCCCAGGTAACATTGTCAGGGAGTTGGGGTAGAACCTCAGGTGCCCAGAGCTGCTGCAAAGGCACAACCTTCTCTACAGGTGGTCTTGTATTCACCCCATGGATCGTAGGGAATCTTCAGTTTTTTATGGGCCTGATCCTCTCATTTTCCTGCAGGGATTACAGGGCAAACACTACCTTCAGTGAAAGAAGGCAGAGGAATCTCCACAAAGAACCTCTCAGAGTCTTCTTCCCCCTAAAACTGTATTACTACATGAGACCCTTAGGAAAGACATTAGTACATTTCTCTAATAGGTGAACATGAAGACATTTGGGGGCCCTTGTTTCCCTCGTGCAAAATCTGAGTAACTCCCACTGAAATCAATGGCAGGGAGTTATTCATCCTGGAGGAGATGGGGCTGTGTGGAATAGTGTCCAGGGTCTTCACAGATTTTAGACTTCTTAAAGATATGTGGTCAAATTCTGTGGTCTTTAATTCAGCAAAATGCCCATTGACTTTGATGGGAGTTTTTCCTCAACTGAGGACTATAGATTTTAGACTCTGTGTGTTGGAGCCAGATCATCAGCTGTTGTAAATAGACAGAGCTAGGCTGATTGATATAGATCAACCAAGGATCTGGCCCATGAATTATATGCTGCATGTCTTAATTTTAGCCTCATAAAGATGTGTTACTTTTTATGATTTTAAGCATTCAGGCAACACATCCAATAATACTAGCTCTACATTCATCTGGCCGCAGTGTGACCCATACTTCCTTTTCAGAACAGCACTATCTAAATGCCTGCAATCAAATGCAGTCAGAATGTCTGCACTGATGCTTGTTTAAAAAACAGCCAAACATATTTTACATACCAGACTGATAATAGCAGCAAATAGGAGCAAAATTGTCCCTTGTTTTTCGCATACCTTGTCTGATAAATATAAGTAGCTAAAATGCTTTTCAAATTACCCAAGAAATCAAAACTGATATATTAACTAATAATGTCTTTATATGCAACATAGCTGTATTGTAGCAACTTTATCAGTCGTATCTTTTTTGACAGTCTTTTCACTTCATAACCTTGAACAGTGATGTTAAGAAGTAAATGGTTTATATGTAGTTTGTACAGATATTCTTCCCCTCTAAATTTCAGTTGGATAAAAAGTAAGAAAAATCTTATTTGATATTGCCAAAACTTAATTCTTTTTTTGCATACTGCTGATGACCTTGTCTAATGGTTAGCTGGAATGGGAGACATTAATCCAAATATTGATCTAGGTCACATACCTTGTTTCTACTTTTTTTCGCTTTCTATGCAATACAGCAGGAAGGCTAATAAAAATGTTTCTTGGCAGAGGATATTTATTTTGTGACTGTGAAGTAACGGAGTAATTTGGGGGGCTTGCAACCATGTGCTCAGAGTCTACTATGGATACTAAAGTAACTAATATAGACTTCCTTTTTTAGCTAGGCTATGCTCCTTGTCAAACTTTTAAAAGATGCAGTGAAAACATCTTACATTTATATAGGGAATCAGTTTTAGCTGCATTATAAAAAGAATCTGTCTGAGACACTATGAAACCAGCAGCTAGAGAAGCACCCCAAATCAGCACAAAATTGGAGCTTTATACTTTTAATTAAAAAGAAAGTTTAATGAACTAGAACCACATAGGTACTTGTTCTTGGACAAAAGAAATAGGATACTCTTATTTATTCCTTTCCATGAAACAAGAATGAGGGGATGTTTAAAAAATGGGAAAGGCCACAAATTTTAAAGCTGAAAAAAAGACAAAATACTTTTCCAAACAGTACCTAATTTACTTGCAGAACTTATTCTCATGACATCACATTGACATATTTATCAAGAGCTTAGTATGATTCCAACAAGGACTGGACACTCATGTGGCTAAGAGATATAAACCCTCATGCTATAGGGCATAAATCTATCACTAACTGACATAGTTAGGAAGAAACTTCTCATATGGGCAGGTGATATGATAGTAGTTCACCATGAAATGTCTTGCACCTTTCTCCAAAGCACGGGCTACTGTCAGACAGAGAGAATACTGGACTTGATAAGCAATTGATCTAATCTAGTATGGCAGTTTTTATATTTCTAGGTAGCTACAACCCAAGCAGGACAAAAATCACACTACTGTATTTTAACAACATAAATGCTAATTCATCCAGAACTGTGATGAGACTGAAAGGGAGACTTGAAGATTTCATGCTTTCATCAAAATGATATAAAAGAGACAATCCCCATCAAGTGTGAATACTTCTACAGAGGGAGAAGGGTCTTCTATAGGGGAAGCCCAGAAAAGAGGAAAAATCTATTCAAGGACTCCCTTCCAAGATAAGTTCTTTAGGAGGACATATTCATTATTTTTAAGGCGGGAGAATCTATGTAGTCCCACAGTACTTACATTTCCAAAACTATCTGACTATATTTCTCCACTCTTTTTAATCAATGTAGATAAACACAATAAGATAAAATACTTCTATTTACAAAAAAGAAATAGGTTTTAAATAGCTTATATGAACAAACAGTTGTCTGTTTTCCAGTTTTGTTGCTATTTTTCTGTTGTGCCACTAAAGTGTATGCATTTGAACTGCAGTTTAATTATTCCACGGCCTATGAGATGCTGCTATACAGCATGCATATAGCAATGGTGAAGGTTTGGAATACAGAGGCATGGCCGGCTCCAGGCACCAGCCCACTAAGCTTGTGCTTGGGGCGGCACGGTGCTCCAGCTCCGGCCGCCGGGGAGAGCGGAGCCACAGTGGGCTCGCCGCCCTCCCCCGGCGCTCTGGCCGCCGGGGAGAGCGGGGCCGCGACTGGGCTCGCTGCCCTCCCCACGGCGCTCCGGCCTCCGGGGAGAGCGGAGCCGCAGCGGGCTCGCCACCCTCCTCCCGGCGCTCTGGCCGCCGGGGAGAGCGGAGCCCCGGCCTGGCTCTCCGCCCTCCTCCCGGGGCTCCGGCCGCCAGCAGAGCCGCGCTCGGGGGGGGGGGGGGAGAGGCTTTTTTGCCTGGGGCGGCAAAAAAGCCAGAGCCGGCTCCGTACAGAGCACATTTTTGTGGCCTAGTTTCACCAATGCAGATGCTGCAGGATAGTGAAAAGCATGTGGTTGATGACAAGGACTGCATCTGTTGACAATGTTTTAAAGTATAATTACGTGAGACAGGACAACCACTGTTCTAAAGTGCTTGCTTATAGACAATAATTGGTGAACCTCAAAACCTCCAGCTCAGATAAGCACCCAAAAATTCAGATGCTTTAATCAAACTTTACATTAAGATTCTGAAACTCTTGGGTCTTCAGAATAGGGAAGGTATTGTCATGAGAAAAGGCTTTCCAATAAGATCTCTAATAATTCTGCTTCCAGCTTGGCTGGACATATAATGAATACAGTCCCTCTTCTGGCATTTCTGCATTTGTGCTTCTGGTCTTGGCTAGAACCTTGCCCACTAATATCTATATAGCTATAGATATTCCAAATGCTTCCAGACCTCAAAAAAGACCAGTTCAATGCAAGTTTTAGGTGATGGTTCAGGAGAAGGAGGAGTTCTTAATTTATTTCCTCTGGATCATCTATCTGGGTGAAGCAAACAATTTTTGTTTTCTGAATGTGTGAATACTCTTCTGATAAGTATTTTATGAATAAACTCCAGGGCACAGTTTTGCTCTAGTACCAGCGAACAGAGCTTGTCTCAGTGACCGTAGCAAAATTCTACTCCACTGGAAGAAATTGTGAAACTGATCCTGGCAGAAATCTCACAATTTTTTAAAGAAATTTTGGCGCCCCCTCCCCCCCAAATCTTTCAATTTTGATGTTTTCCACTTTCAAGGTTAAAAAAAAATCAAGATACATCTGAATCCCACCCCTCACTACGTCCAAAATCATGAATATGTAATATGCTGCTTGACAACAGTAAGAATTTTTTTCAAACCGCTTTTCCTCAAGTATAACCGTTTCTGTAGAATTTCATCATTCAGCTGCATCTCAAGTTTCTGCTAGTAAATATTGATCAGTTCATACCTTTATTCTAACTTTTCTGCTGCATGGGAGAAAAAGGTTTTGTTTTGTTTCACATATTGGGTTGAGATGACCAAAAAACCATGCCTACCTAGAATGGGCCCCCACCTATATCAGACTCAAAAGCCAGAGACAGTTTTATTGCTTGAACCATAAATACTTGATTCTTCAGAATACTTGAGAAGTTGGGTTAGGGATGATAATGTTTTACATTTATATAGCACTTGTCATCTGGAAGGATATAAAAATGCTTTGCAAACTGTGGCATATATTTAGGAGTTACTTCAGGCCCCGCTAAATGCAGCTCTCTCTGGGGCAACACAAAATAAATGTGTAACGATGCACGGCCACACTACCTATCACTTTAGGAACCAATTTAGAAAAACAATAAAACCAAAGCACTGAAAAGAAGACAGGCCTTTTTGAAGGCTCAAATCTCTTTGGACAAGAACTCCTTTCAATCAGTTTTTTGGCTTCCTGAAAGTGCCTTTTACTGTTACTTGCCTTTACGTTTTTTATCTTGCAAATCCATTTTAAGGCCTGGGTTCTGTAGATCTGGTGCACTCATCTGGTGTGGCTGCTCTCTTTAAATCATGAATACCCTAGGGCTTTCCTAAAGTTAAGCTCTCCAATTCATTTTGAGGCAAAACCCCAGGGTTGATGACATTTGAAATAATTAGCTGGCTCAGCAAAAGCTGTTAAACTTAATGAAACCAACACCATGGATCTATTGGATATCAGCAAAAGCAGGGAATTTTTGAAGGCATAAGAGCAAAACAGATCATAGATCAAGTTAGTGTGTGGATGAAAATGAAAAAGAAGCACTGCCATGGTGGGGGTGGAGGCAATAGAAAATAGGCATCATCCTGTCCAAGCCAGAATGATGAGTTCATACTTGATTGTATTAGCAGGGCAGAAGAGAAATAAGAGATGAGTATCAAGATGAAGAGCTGGATGGAAAAGAAAAGTAGTCAAGGGAAAGATGAAGTACTGTACCTGGGTGTGTTGAGAAGGTGGAGGGAGAAGGATTGGGTGTGAGGAAGGTTGAAGTGGGCAAGAGAAAGATCATTTTAAAAAACTGGTTAAGCATGGAATAAACAGCCAGATATTTATGGCCTTGTCTGAAGCCATTCAAGCTTTTGAATCTCTTGACTCTTCTTCTTATAGAGAAGCATTGATAATTTACAGTAGGAGATCCAATAGGTCTATCAGAGCTGCAGCTTGTTGTTTACCAAATTGTGACACTGAAAGTGTAAGCCTCTCTAACATTACCTATTCATTACTCTTTACTTGTGCTGTTTATGATGAAAATTATTCTACTGTACTGCTGAGTTGCCAATCCGTTTCCAGGTGCTCTAAAAGGCAGCCAACAGAGCAATAAATGGTATGGGTCCCCATTTTAAAATGGGCCTCAATCTGACTTATTAATGTTGCGCTCCCAATTTTGTACCCTCAGTCAATTGTGGGCAAAATTTAATTTCTGGCCCAATTAATTGTGAACAACCAGCTACCAGATTTGGAGAAAATTGGTTAAAATTACAATTGAATGGATTGCAGGTGGCTGAGACCTCTGTGAATGAGTTCTGGTGCATGGAATTGGGATGAACGTACATTTGCTTTCTTCTGATTTTATTTCCTCATCTTTTTCAAGGTGCGGTGGTGCTCTAGATACCCAAATGGCAGAACTCACTACTGCCTATTTCAGATGTGAAGGATGTGAAAGTAGTGTACAGTAATGGAGCAAAATCTGTCAGGAGGAGGATATGAGCTAACACAGCATATTTCCACTCTAAGTCCATGGAATCCCATTTGTGCAAATACCACATGGGAGAGTCTCAGGTGAAATCCGTATTCAAGTCAAGTCAATGGCAAAACTCCATTGACTTCAATGAGGCCAAGATATCATCCCCCGTCTGTTGCAAGGGTCAGGGGGTCATGTCCAGAGAACCATCCTCCATGGGATTTAGTATTGACTGTCATAACAAGGAGTAATGGTCTCAAGTTTCAGTGGGGGAAGTTTAGGTTGCATATTAGGAAAAACTTTTTCACTAGGAGGATGGTGAAGCACTGGAATCGGTTACCTAGGGAGGTAGTGGAATCTCCTTCCTTAGGAGTTTTTAAGCTCAGGCTTGACAAAGCCCTGGCTGGGATGGTTTAGTTGGGGATTGGTCCTACTTTGAGCAGGGGGTTGGACTAGATGACATCCTGAGGTCCCTTCCAACCCTGATATTCTATGATTCTATGATTAATTCCTATGAGGACTTGTTCTGAACTCCAGTAATCTTGGAAGTGGGGTTAGAGAGTAGGCATATGGTGGTAGGATCCAGAGAGTAATATAGAGTGGTTGGCATTCTATGCAAATAGGCCAGGCCCCTGTAGTGCCCCAAGAACTGTATAACTAACTTCCTTGCAGATTTCAGCACATTTCCAGGGTTGAAGGGCCACACGCTGTCTCACTATGCAGGGAGGCAAACCCTGTTCTCTGAACATATGATGTGTGGAGAAACTCCACACGTTTCTGTTCAAAAATTTTCCCACACAAAATCACTCTTCCCATGGGTTTTTTCCACAGTAGGGCTTGATATAATCTTTAATTAAGCTTACCCAGAGGGCTCACGCACTTGGCAAGTTTTCATTTGCATCCAGAGTTTGATTGCAAAGAGGATTTTCCCAAGCTCTCCTAGATGTATTATGTCCTATTTATGGTTAGTTACACTTTCATCTCTAACTATGAAAAAAGACTCTTGCTTTCAAATTTAGTCAGATATAAACAAAACTAGTAAATTACAGTAGTTAGTAAGTAAGGACAGGAATCTGGTGCCTGATTCTGCATTTCTTACTCACTACAGTGGGCATTTACTCATGTGAGTAAACACTACTCAGTGCAAGAAAGGAGTGTAGAATTTGGCCTATAATCAGTGACAGGAAATTAAGGTCTAGAATGACTCTGCTTGCAGGAACCAAGGGTGCTGGAACAATGTGTATAGTGGGGGTGCTGAGAGCCATTGAACCAAACTGTAAACCCTGTATATGATGGAAACCACTTGAAGTCAGGTTGTGCAACAGTTCCCCAGCACTCCTAGTTCCAGCACCTATGGCAGGAACATCCTGGATCGGAAATCCCAGCATGAAGAACATCCATAACATCTTTCCTTCTATCCTGTGCTGTATATTTAAATTCCCCTTTGAAAATAGTTTGGATTCAAGTATTGCTGTATTCCTCTGTGCTATATTATAAAACTTCCATATGACCTAAGCCCAAAAGTCAATTCTGTGAAACCTTGATAAATGGACAAGTAACAAGGATCAAATCATACCCTTTTCAGGTGGTGGTGGTGGTGGGAATAGAAAGGGCTTAAACAGAAAATTTCAGCAGATTTCTGCTCTCCATGACTAATGCCACTTCCTTTCAGATTATGGCTTTTTGAATTGCTCTCTGAATATGGATATGAGAGGAGTACATGTCTAGTAGAATTGAAACCACAGACCGTGGTCAGGGAAGATGTCTGCCATTTGCTAAAGCCTTGCTGTGAGGCTGTCCCTAGGAAAGATGACTGCCATTTCCCACTGTTTTAATGGATCTGAACCAGAGCCTCCCCACAGGGATGGTGGCCATCATTTCACTGTTGCACACCTCGCCATCTTGAAACCCATCGGTGTGAGACACAAGGAATTGAAACGTGTGACAAATGTCAAAAACATGGAACCGTCTTGGTTTTGTTGTCTGGTGTGCTGTAACTGACAGATTATAATGACTTTTAACTATAAAACCTTTTGTTGAGCAAGTTCTCACTGGCTGAAGTATATAAATCAGTTAAAAAAAACCCAGGGAACCCTAGAAAAACAGAAATTCCATCCCGTGTATCCAAATTCCATCCAACCATAAATCTCCCTGCCTATACACACAGGTTATCTGCATGGATGTAACATTCCCTCAATACAAACTCCTGGCAAGAAATGCAAAGTCATGAGACCACCTCTTATCCTAATGCCCACACAGCATATTTCTAATGACAGTGACAGATTCTGCATCTTCACAAGGAACTTTCTTTAGGCTCCAGCAGATAAGGAGAAATACAACAATCTCCCTCATTTTATAGCACAAACTATTAATTACCACCTCAGCAACATTAACAAATACTCAGCCTATTCACATATGTAAAGGGTCTTTATTATGAGCTCCAGAGAAGTCTTTTCAGTGGAGGCTGCTAAAAGACTGAATCGCTTCCCCTCCTCAGCTACTGCTGGTCAGGTTTGGTGGAGGGGATGTTGGCGGATTGCTTGTGCCACTGAGTCTCCCACTCTCCCAGGTAGTATTTCTACCACTATTTCTACTATTTTAGCTTGAGCTCTAACCGAGTAAGACACTGTCTACACTACAACTATAATTGAGTCAAGGGACTCGATTCCAAGCTGTCTGGCCTATGATGCAATTACAACATGGTTTATGAGCTGTAGTGGAGCTGGGACCTACCAGAACGATGTCTCCATAACTAGAGCCTGCTGTGGGAACACTATTAGCTCCCATCTACTCTATAACTTTGAAACCATGATGTAATGGCATTGGGGGCAACCAGATGGGAATTGAGTCCCCTGACTCAATCACGGCTGTAATTTTGACAAGCCCTAATTCTTAAAACAGGTTAAAAGCTGAAGGGGCAGAGTCGCAGTAAGTGCCGTATGTGAAAGGTGATTTTGGGGGGGGGGGGGGGGGGGGGAGCAGATTCACTGTACTATAATCTGAGGTTCAGTAAGCATTATACAAGCCTCTCTGTGGGATCCCATGTGCACTTTACATTATTTTGCTTTTAGTGACTCTCAGAATATTTGATGCATTTGTTTGTTTCAAACACACAAACTTGCAGTGCAGTGCAATGCATAAAATCCCTTTACTTCAGAGAGGTGTTACTTTTCCAGTCTTTGATAATCTGTCTGCTAAATATAATCCTTTTTATCAAGGGAGGATGACTTTCCTATTTCAATAAGTAAGCTCTGTTTGCCGTGATTATTTACATACTATTAATTTCTCTTTGCATTTAAAGGAGAAATTACATGTTTGACTCAAAGCAAAAACATTTTAGTCGGTGGGTGCTGGAAGAGAAGGAAAAGAACCCTCAGTTACTCTATCATGAGGAAGGTGGCAGAATCTGGCTGCCTGGAACATTTCCATATGCAGGATCATGTCTGTCTGTTTTTTGCAGTAAGTGAATGGGCTGAATTTTCAAATTGTTAGGACTTAATATTCTATTACACTGTTTTTGTTGCTGCTGTTGCTCTGGCAGCATAAGGAGGTAGAAAGAGCCCCTGAGTGTCACCCCCAGGCTCCTAGGGTAAAATCTTGGCTCCGTTGAAGTCAAAAGGAGTTTTGCTGTTGACTTCAGTGGAGTCAGGATTTCATCATTGCAGTTGATCTCAATGAATAATGTTTTCATAAAAAGCATCCAATAGATTGTAAACGCTCCAGGGCGAGAACCTGTTGTTTGTCTGATATAGTTCAACAGTTGTATAGTGGTGTGTATGCCTATTAAAATGATTACTAATTAGACAAAATGAAAGAGGAGAAATGTGATAGACAGATGCTAAGAGGAGATCAGACATAAACATACCACTGAAGGCAAACCATTACTCTGTGAAATAAGCCTTTCAATCACAGGAAATCTTAGATAGTTGTACTTTTCTTTCCTTCTTTGAATTCCATGTGTTGATCAGCTAGGTAGTAAGAGAAAAGGCTGAACAGGTCAAAATTAAAAAAGGAGACATGGGCGGAGCACCTGGAAAAAAGAAGTTAGTATCTGCCAGGGTTTGGAATGGAGATAGAAAAGCAGAATTGAAGGAGTAGGAAAAAGAAAAGCTGTTAAATGAGTAACTTAGACTGGAACGGAAATGGAAAATAGAGAGAAGTGGAAAATAGAATAGGGACGTGGCTCAAAAGACAAAGAGAAAAAAAAGAAAGAAAGAAAGAAAAGAAACAAAACACAGAAATGAAGAGTTGCAAATGTAAGAAGTGCAAACCTGTATATACAATAGTGAAGATAGCAAAAAGGAGTGACAATCCAATTATTAGAATAGGGAAAAAAGTCACAAATATGGAAAGTTACTTTATTTAAAAGATAAAGAAGAAAGTCTCCAGAGTCCTGTAAAAATCATTTTTGTTGTGAACTTGTTATAGAACTTAACATTTATAATCTAATTTCAGTGTCTGTTGCTGGAGTGGCCAGAGCTCAAGGGCAGACAAACAGGAAGGGATACCATTGAAATCAAATCTAAATCCAGACACGAACCTGGTTTTCAACTTACAGCCTGACTCTAAATCCCTTTAAAGTTTGCTTGTCACTTAATTGCACTACAAAATCTTGGCAGCCTCCTCACATCACAATTCTAAGCTGTCAAAGTAAGGAAAAGTACATCTAAAACCTCACTAACTACTGTCAACTTTTAGAAACTATTTTCTGACTGAAATTATGTACAAGCAGTAAGTTCACTGTGTCAGGTCATAAGGCCTGAGCTAGAAAATTAAGGCCCATCAAGCTTGGGCCCTTGTTTTATTAGGTGGCCTTTCTGAGATAATAAAGCCCACCTTAATTTATCATATCCAGAACTAAGGGGCTTTGATCTGAAGTTTCATGTAGTGCAGCTTTGATTTGAACTGACATACAAATAAAAAACTCAATTAAAATACTCAAAAAAATGCTCCCAGGTCACTCTTTAGTTCCAATTACATGCACGGGTAGTGACAAACTTTTAAACTACTATACTGCCTTTAGACATCTGGGGTATATCCAGCAAAGTGTAGTGCTATGACCATATGCCATGTGTTTTGACAAGCTACTGAAACCAAAAGGCCCTCCTCAGGAAAAGTTAGGTCCTAGACATGTTCAATGGTTGCAGCACACAAAGGATTAAGCACTGTGTGATTCTGCAGATGGTGAGCATCCTTCCATAACAGTGACACCCCAATAATCCCATGAATATATGCTAACTAATTAAACATTCTGGTGAAGTTGCATACCATAAGCAAATCTCTGGTCCCTAAATGCTCCCAAAAAGGGAGACTATTCTATAGTGCTGATAAAAGCTGCATTCAAATTTCAGGCTGGGATCACTAGCTATGCCACAGACAATAAAAATGGGATTTCAAAACAGAATATCTCATGAATCATCTCTGATAATAATTAACAGACTAGTTCCTATTGAACATTTGGGCATGATTGTGATCTTATTTACTATACAGCAACTTTGCATCGATGTAATGCCATTGATTTAAATGGTGCTACCCCTGACCCACACTGCTGTATAAGACTAGAAGCAGGTCTCTTGTGAGCACATAACAAGATCCAATATTCCTATGCCATGGAAAGACTATAATGGGTAGTATGATCCAGTAGCAGCTCACTGAGTTCAGTGGGCTGCCTCAGGCTTAATTTGAAGCAAGCTCTGCAAGATCTTCAGCATAGGCTTTTACTTGTGGTTTTCTTTAACCACAGAAGCTTCTGTATTGGGTAATGGGTCTGATATCTTCAGAGAGCAGAGTCCCTGGCTCCTGCTGCATTATGTCAACCGACTGAAGCATGATAATTTTAAGGGATAATTTTGTTCAACCTCCGTAGAAGTTCTGCAATGAAAACTATAGAGCATACCTGAACAAAGCTGTATATTAACAGGTTGGAGAAAGGGCAGTTTTCTCCTCAATCTGTTTTTCTATCCTGTCGTGGAATAGACAGACTTGTGGCACCTCTATGGATTGTGTGTGTGTGTGTATGTGTAAATGTAGGAAAGGGATAAGCAAAGAAGAGGGTTCGTATTATTCACAGACTTGTTATTTATTATTATCATTTGTATTTACAGTAGGGACTCGAGGCCTCATGTGAGATGAGGGCTCCATGGAGCTAGGAGCTATATAACATATCGTAAGAGACAGTCCCCACCCAAAGGGTTTGCGATCCAAACATAGAAGACAGACAAAGGATGGGAGGAAGAGACAAGAGAGTATTATTACTCCCATTTTCCAAATGAGGAATTTAAGCACAGCAAGATTAAAAAACAGATTTTGGGCTGGAGTAATTCCACGCAGCTTCACTGAAGTGCACCACATGAGCATTTGACTTGCCCCAAATCACTCAGGAAATGCGGGCAGGGGACTGGACTCGATGACCTCTCGAGGTCCCTTCCAGTCCTAGAATCTATGAATCTATGAATCTGCAGCAAGCCAGGAATTGAACCCGTGACTCCTGAATCCCAGTCTAGTGCTTTACCTACAATCCTGCCTTTCTTCCAGTTCAGAGTAAGCCTATTGAAAATAATACTGTAAAGTCTAATTTAGTTTATACTCCCTAGCAAAATCTATCTAATCATCATATTACTTACATAAAACAAATTCTCCAGTGCTCTTTCTAATTCTCCTCCCACCCTTGGGAAAGACTTCAGCAGCCCTCATGTCCATGAGCAACCCTACAAAAACAAAGCAATAATAAGTGTCAAGAGGATGATGATTACAGATAAGTCTGAACCAAGTCTGAATCCAGAT
Organism: Emys orbicularis; assembly: GCF_028017835.1. Taxonomy (NCBI): domain Eukaryota; kingdom Metazoa; phylum Chordata; order Testudines; family Emydidae; genus Emys; species Emys orbicularis. Next base: position 87,194,159 of record NC_088687.1, on the reverse strand, counting down.
TTGGCTGCAAATCCAAATTTTGCAGCTGCCTCTTTTCTTTTCTGTATAATAGGTCAACCCCAAGCTCTTGGTCAAAACAGCGATGAGCTTCTGAACTGTAGATCCAGGCTAGGGTGCAAATGTTGTGGATGCTTCTATCTTAAAAATGGGCTGAGCTAAAAAACACACTGTGACATTTTGAGATGATTTGGATTCAGATCTGAACACTGTGGCTCTCATCTCTAATAATTATAAAATAGAGAGGAAAAATGTACTAAAAAGGATGAAAAATACCTTGACAGTAGCCTTTTAACTCCTGTAGAACATAACAATCAATGTTTTATTATTTTTCAGAGGCAATACATTATGGCAAGCTGTTCGTTACATTAATTAGATAGTGATTTTTTTCTATCTACTGGCAGTCAAAAAAAAAAATAGCAAGAAACAGTATTTGATGGCACATTTTTCTGCCAAGGCTGCTTCTTGAGGTATAGCAACTGGTCCAACAGGTCTAATGTTCAGACATTATCAGGACCAGCAGCTAGACCAACAAATATATCAGTATCGGTGGTAGCCATGTTAGTCTGTATTGAGGTTTTTACCCACGAAAGCTTATGCCCAAATAAATCTGTTAGTTTTAAAGGTGCCACCAGACTCCTTGTTGTTTTTGTTTAAATATATCAGTGTGACCGATGAAAGAAAAATTACACACACACACACACACACACACACAAACAGAGAGTCAGAATGCAATTCATATGGACAGAAAAAGAGAGGTGAGCTTATAGCAAAGAAACCGAATTTTTCATGGGGAAAAAACAACTTCAACTATGATTTTTATTACTTTTTGTTTAAACAAACAAAAATGATGAATGATATCCTGTAGCAAATCAATCCAGGGAAAAAACAGCTCCAGAGACTTTGGACCTGATTTTAATCTCATACTAGTGAAAATTACCAGTAACTCTGACACATCACAAGAGTTAGACCAGTGTGAAGTGGAGTAAGTGAAATCTGAATCAGGTGCCTTGTTTGTAGGCATGCTATAGATAAGTAAGCACTCCTCACTACTGCTGCTGGAATTATTTGAAAAGACTTATACCTATGCAGACCCCTGAATCTATGGCATAGGCTTTCTGGTCCAGCTGGGATGTGCTTGGTGCAGGACCAGAAAGGTAAGGCCAAGTTATATTACTCCAGCTTTATGCTCCCCAGCTCCCAAGGCCATCTGGCACCCGCTCATTCTCTGGTGTAAAATAGAGTAGCTTTTAAATTTGACTGCCTATAGTGCCAGGAGAGGTGTTCTGACAGCTGGGGATGGAAGGATGCAGGGGTGAGGAAGGGCAGGAATAGATCAGGAGCTTCTATGTTGGCACTGTGCCACCCAGGGATTCTCCTACACAGGTGGTGGTGGGGGGAAGGTAGTAGAACCCTGCATGGGACTAGTGTAGAGCCCTGAAGTGGGACTGGGATCCTGGGCAGGACCCACTGCCATAATGGTGGGAGTGGGATTCAAAAATAGTCCCACGCAGGGCTCTAGAAGATCACAGGTATCTAGCTGCTTTACACCACTAGAGAGGTACAAAATGTCTGGAGTGGCCCCAGTGTGTTCCTCTTCTAAAGAGGACTGTCAGAAATTAGGGCAAGTATGTCCCATAGCTTTTAGAGCTGAGGATGAAGGATCAAAGGGAGAAACTAAAGTACAAAACAAAAACTGAATAGTCAGCAACTGTATAAATGAAGAAGAAGCAGCAGCTCTTCTTCATCCTTCTCCTCCTCTTCATCCTTGTTTTCATTCATCTATGATATAAGCAAAGTGTGCCATTTGAAGGAACACCTTCGTGAAAGGAGACAGTGTGGTAGATCACTTATAGGAGAAACTGGTTGAATACTTTCCTAGTAAGTATTGAAATATGAGTAGGGAAAGAAATGTTTAGCTGGTTACTTGGTGGAAGTGAAGAATGTCTGTTATTTGGAGAGGCACACATATTAGTAGAACTTGAAAGGTTAAATACATAGAAATTCCTGAGTGGTAATAGTGCAATTTAAGACTATGGAGAATGCTAGTAATATAATGGTGAAATATGCTCAACAGTGCAGTACCTAGCATTTTCAATTTTAGCCCTATCCATACAGTAGAGTGATGTCTTTTTATGATATATTTTATTGTGTATTTTACTATGTATTTGCGTTGTGTACTTCCATTGTGCATTCTTGTTGTGTATTTTAATATGATATATAACTCTGCTACAACAAAAGCTGATGCAATAAAGCTTGAGTGATTGATGCTGCTCGTGCACTGAAGACTGATACTATGAATCAGTTTGAATTTACAATTTGGCAGTAAACTAATACTGATACAAAAGCTATTCATGAAGCACAAAGCTTGTCCTCCTATATTCTATTAGTGTTTACATTATGTGTCTGACTGGTTTAGAGGTGTCCATCAATTTACCTAACTGGGATAATAGGGGTAAAAAATAAATATATTCCTTAACATCACAGGGTATGATATACTGTGTGATTAAAAAAAAAAAAACCAGTCAGAAATCCTGAATTCACTTTCTACTTGTAGTTTTGTCCTTGTAAAGAAACTGAATATGATATGCAGGATTTCCCTACAGTATAGCTGCATCTTTCAAATATAGAAAGCTGTCAAGATGTTTATAAATAAAAGTTACTTAAAGCAGGATATAAGGATAAGATCGTAGAAATGTAGTGCAGGAGGCAATATTGAAAGATCATCAAGTCCAGTCCCCTGCTCTGAGGCAGGACCAAGTAAACTTAGAGTATCCCTGACACCTGTTTGTCCAAGCTCTTCTTAAAAAACTCCAATGACAGGGATTCCATAATCTCCCTGGGAAGCCTATTCCAGAGTTTAACTATCCTTGTAGTTTGAAAATTTTCCTACTATTGAACCTAAATCTCCCTTGCTGAAGATTAAGCGCACTACTTCTTGTCCTACCTGCCATGAACGTGGAGAACACTTGATCCACGTCCTCTTTATAACAGCCCTTAACATATTTGATAACTGTTATTGGCCTCCAGTGGGCCTGAAGCCCCAACTCCTGGCCTGCCTCCCGCAGGGCTGAAACCCCGAGCCCTGGTGCTCCCCACAGCACCTGGTGGGTCTTCATTTAGGGAGGGCAAGGGTGACACCTGTCCCTCTCCTGTTATGAGTCAGCTCTGGGCTCCAAGCCCGCCAGCATGCAACCAGTCACTCCTCTCCCCGCATTAGTCCCCCCTGCACTAATTGCCCACAGCCTCCCAGAGTTTTGCTGTCTGGTCAAAAGCCTCTTGGATTGTGGTCGGCCTATTGACTACCCCTGCTCTAGGTGCTTACAAACTGATTGTTTAATAATTTGTTCCAGTATCTTTCTGAGTATTTAATTTTGGCTGATTAGTCTATAATTTCCCGGGTCCTCTTTGTTTCCCATTTTAAAGATATATTCTATATTTGCCCTTGTCTGGTCCTCTGGGATTTCACCTGTTCTCCATGAGTTCTCAAAGGGAATTCTAACAGTGCTGAGATTGCTTCAGATAGTTCCTTAAAGATGCTTTTCTTTAGAGCAGGTTGGACAGTTCTCCCTACTGATCTTCACTTTGGACCCAATTCTGAGAGATGCCTAGTACCCACAGCTCTCCTTAGCAGAGGTAGGCAGTGCTTGCCTCAAGACAGGCTCAGCGGTCTAAGATCTGTTATGGAGGGAAGGGGAGGGGAGGAAACCCTATCAAAATCTGCCAGCTACAGATTTTGGGGATGGGGTGGAACTAGACCTCCTGAGCACATTAACTGAGCTTTGCAATGAACAAAAAAATAACAATTATGATTAAAATGACTCCAGGAAGCTCCACTCAGAATAGAGGATTCCATCCCATCATGCTTGAATGGGGAAAAGAGAGAAGCTAGTGCAACTCAGTCAGTCTTGTTTCATCTCCTCTCTCAAAGGGAGAAAGGGAGACTGGCAGCTCTTCCTGTGGCTGGAACACTGCTGAGTTGGTCGAACAAAACAGCAGCCTGCTGATCTTCCCAGAATAGCTTCCCTGTTACCTCAACCCATTGCCAGTTTTGGATTTCTTTGAAGGGGGGGCGGGGGACATTGAGAGTATCAGATTCTTGGCTCCCCTAAATCATCATAGCTCCCTTTACTTTTCTCCAAGTTGACCTGGCAGATCCTTGGTGGGGATACAGAACCTTCTCCCTCCCACAGCTAGCAGATATCTTTTGGTGTATGTAGGGCATGTTTCTTTCCCCTCTAGCAGCTGATCTCCATAGACAGCTGCTGCTGTTTGAAGTCTCTTGCTCCTCGCCCTTGTTTACCCTTGCCAGGCTTTTAAGCAGCACAGTGGGAAAAGAACAAAATGGGCTAGTTAGAGAAGACCCCATAATGGGCTAAATTTCAAGTAATTAGGAAGAAAAGTAGGCATTAGCTCGATATTGCTCAATAACTCACTCTAGCCTTTCTGGCCTACAAAATGAGGTCAATGATGATACAAGCTGCCCTCAAACCCTATAGTTGGCACCGACAGGCCCACGGAGAAACACGGGCTGTTTAGAAATTTTTGAACAGTGTCAGCTACATTGATTCCAGTGCTATGAAATAGGGACAGCATACAGATTTTACAGTTTTCCTCACTCACAATGTAAATAGCATGTTAATTGTATCCATTTGCGTGAAATGAAGTAAAATACCTGGGAAGTCCAGGAACATTAGAAATATCTGAAAAACTCATGAGTTGCAGATGATTAATTTTCTTTCAAGAGTAAGAAAAAGAGAGAGAGAGAGAGAGAGAGAGAGACCCAGGTTCTTGGCTGTTATTAGGGTCTCACATATCAGAGCAGGGCAAGCTGAGATCTTCCAGGGGGAGGAGAATTGTGGTGAATCACTTCCCAGCCCCACTCAGCAGTTTGTTTAAGAGCAACAGAATGGGGAGGCTGCCTGTCACCCTGGCAATGGGATGAAGCATCATGGAGCAAATGTGGCATATGAAAGGGAAAGAAGGGCAGGATCTCATGGGGAAGATGATGGCCCATAAAAATATTGATAGGTGAGAGTCCTATGAATCCTGATTTGACTAGCTTTCCTCTGTCATTGCTTATAGGAGGCAAGAACCCAAAGCTAAGTTTTGCGAGAAATAGCACATGCTTTGATTCTTACAGCTTCACGGCAAATTAATTTAGAAGGTGGAAATGCTGGATAAGCAGATAAACTGGATAAGCATGCTTGCCTTGTCCCTGGATAAAAGTTAACTTCTGTTTAAAAAAGCAACTGTTAGTAAAAGTCCCAGATGTATGATATAACATCAAATACACACTCCCCCAGTAAGCTATTTTTATTGGTGAAGAGCAATCTTTGGCAACTTCATGAATTTTAATGGGACAATTACACACTGATCAATAATGTTACATTTAATGATTTCTCTTTCACCAACTTTTCAGTGTTGTCAGTTGACCTTTAATGGGGATTCACTGATGCAAAACACCTCTCCAGTAGAATCCAACATAATGAGGATAGTACTTCTAAAAGCTCAAGTGACACCTTCCAGTTCAACTAATGAAAAGTGATCCTGAATTATCTGCTGTAATGAAAATATCAGAGAAGAGAATTTTCTTTGCCTCCTGAAGTCCTAGCCATTGTCCCTGACAGGCAGGTTCCAATGAGGACAGAGCTCATTAATTATCTTCAGGTTTGCTTGCTGCTAAACTCAGTAGGACATTTGATACTCCAACAGTGCCATTGTTTGTCATGGTGAAAATAATAAACTTGGAAGTTAGATTCTATCAAGACTGAGATTTGTAAACTTGATTTTTCACAGAGAGGTAAGGAAACTAACCTGAACTTTGGTAAATGATAAGAAGTGTGGGGCATTTAATAGTATTGATCTGAATTATCCTTTATTCTTAATATCCCTGGGTCAGAATCTTGGCTATGGTGCAGCTACTCTGTGCCACAGAAACAGGGAAATCTGTCTGGATTCAGATCATCCAACTTCAGAGAGGATCCTGTTATGGATATAGCCATTGTTTTGGCTTCTACACCACCTCTCATGTCAGCATAGAAAGTGTGACTTGGCTTCCCCAGCTGCTGTATTGGGGTCATTGACAACTGGCATAATTTATGCTGGGGTGAGGCCCGGCATAAAGTGACCCAGAATTGGAGGAATGCAAAAATGAATTTATGCCAGCTTTGCATCTCCCTCCTGACTTGTGCTTTGTGGGTAATATTTTCAAAAGAGCCTCAGGGACTTAGACACTTAAGCCCCAAGCAACTGGAGGTGTGCTGCACCCCTCTGGAGGCATTCAGAACTTCACAACATCAGGCCCTTTGTTAGCATTTTGATAATCCAGTGCATGAAAAAAGATGTTTTCCCAATACTGAAATGCCATAGAAATGCCCATAAAATAATTTAAAATAGTGGAATCTGGTACTAATCTTTGCTGTGATATGATGTGAATGGAGGGTAGATGTCAAATTATAGGGTTTTGAATTGTACTTGAACTCATTGATTGCTTCCTTTGCCTTTTTTTTTTTTTTTTTTTTTTGCTTGATTGAGGATTTAGCAAAGATTCCTACTTCGCTACAAAGAGAATTTTTTGCTACTGCAATGTGACTTTATCTGACAGCAAACAGAGATTTGAACTTCACACTTTAACCACCCTTTATATGCTCGGGGTCTGGCATAATTTTAACCAGACAAGACACAATTATTTTTAACTTGGTCTCCTTTCCCTAATCCAAAACTACCATGTGTGGATTTATGAACTCTCAGAGGGAAGCCAAGGAAACATGGCCATTTGCATGGCTAGATCTTTACAATGTAATTCTTTCTAGAGATATCACGTCTTTACTTTATGGAACTAACTGTTATTTCACTAATTTGGCTCTAAATATGTTAAAAGTTTTGAATTAGGTATTTTTTATGTTTACAAAAGTTACAAGAATTAATAGATATATGACTTCGTTGATGGAATATTGTGGTCATTTATTCATAAAGGAAAAAGCTTAATGATATTTGAATTCCTGCCTTTATAATGTAAGACAGCAAGGGCCAAATTTTGCAGTTAAGGACAGGCCATTGTTACACTGGTGCATGGCTGGATTGCAATGGGGAAGCTTTGGGAAGGATTGTGCCTAAAAAGGCATCATCCCTCCCCCGGTTCCTTAGCATGTGAGGGAAGTGCACACATTTCACCATCCTAGTGTGACCAGATAGCAAGTGTGAAAAATTGGGACAGGGATTGGGGGGTAATAGGAGCCCATATTAAAAAAAAACCCAAATATTGGGACTGTCCCTATAAAATCGGGACATCTGGTCACCCTACACCATCTCTTTGGATGGGGCATTATGCACCCTCTGTGCAGCTCACTTGTTTGGAGGGTTGGTGCAGAGAGGAAGTTGAGACTAGGCCCTTGGGGTGAGTTGTGACCCTAGGAAGGTAGGGAGACCAGTTGCTGTGCTCCTCATACCCTCTCTCTCTATCCCTTACTAACAAGGGCCAGGTAAAATCTGTCCCTAAACATTCTACCCTCTGTAGTTATTGAGCCCTTGTCTTCAATGGGAATTTTGCCAGAGAAATGACTGAGAATCAGATCCATTACTAATACAGATCAATACAGTACTATAAATGAACCCACATTACAGAACATACAAACTATATGATTCCCAAAGAGTTAATAATCTAATCCAGTCAAGATAAAACATGGGACTTTTCAAATAAGGCTTGAATGAAGGTGTGAAGCCAAAGTGGGTCAATAGAGAAAGCATTATTTGCTCATCATCCAAAGGATTTTTTAGATGTTCTGATAGGTGTGGTACAACAGAAATATAGTGAGTATTAAAATAATGCTAATAATACAGCATTGACCACGAGGCTTATAATGTGTTTCCTAGTACAGCACAAGATCAGCATGCATTTAAGATCTTATTAAAAACAGATGTAATGCTGTATATTAAGTTTTGTTTCTTGAACAAAGAAAACAGTTGTTTAAATAGTTTAATTAAATCCAGAGCATTTGGAGATGATCAAGATAAGTGAATATATAGTGTTGTTTTTGACAGAGAATAAAATATATGAATGATTTCTAATAAAAGCACATCTTTGAGATTTGAAATCACTGCCTTTGCACTATAAAACAGACATTTTAGCTGCTAGTTTACCTACTCTTTACCTACCAGCCAATGAACTTCACGTATTGGAGAGATGTTCTCTTTGTATGAATGTGAAACTTTATGAAAATTAGACTAACCTTTTCTGTGTTTTTCTTCTTCTTCTTCAAATAAAATAAAAACAAATGAGAATAAGAGTTTTCCTGCATCCTGGATAAAAACTACATCATAAAATGTAAGCCAATTTTTTACAATTTTTTTTTAGTAAGCTTTTTGCTTCTGCACATACCTAAAGAATACATTTTCAGTGCTTGGTATTGTCATGACAATACCAAGATTCCCATCAAGGTTGTTCATGGATAGTTGGTAATAGTTTATGCTCTTTTTCTAACTTGGCTTGAGTCAATGCTGTGACTATCAATTTTCTTCCACTCTAGAAACAATTTATTTCAATAGTCAAAAAATAACACAGTTTATGTCCAGTGTGACAGAGTTAGATAGATGGGAGTATCAAGTGGGTTGTCTTATTTTAAAAAATGGCTTTAGGTCACCAAAAATTGCCTGCATTATAGTAGGTGTGTGTTTAAAAATAAGCACATTCCTGTGAAGTTCAGAGATTGAGCTGAAGGGTCAGAACCTAATGGTGTGAATTGGCATAGCTCCACTAACATCAATTGAGGTACGCCAATGCAAACCAGTGGAGGATCTAGACAACTGTGTGTGTTGTACCATTGACATTAATAGGAAGACTTAGTTGCCCTTCTTATCCCAAACCAAACTGTAGTACATGTTATGGTCAAGATTAATTGCTACCATTGGTTCTAGAAGGATTACAGATAAACCCTAGTAAATCATGCATGCTGTTTTCCCAGTGTAGTGAATTTGCATATGATCTGACAACAATGCAGCATAGAAGAAAACAATGCTTTGAAAACGCTGAGAATCAATAGAGAGGATGCCTGGAAATGAGCTGTTGCTGGAAAATCTGGGAGAATTAACCATGCTGTCAATTGCAAAAATATTTAACTAACAAGTGTGCTAGATATCTTTTTATCATTCCCAATTATAAGAGCATAATGTTGTAAAGCATAACCCTACAGTAAACTGCAAGCGTTTTGGGCCATCACTACAGAATACAGCAATACAAATTATAAGAGAATAGGGACAAATTGTTAGCAGCATTTGTATTTTTTGTTTGACTGTCAATACTGTTAGCATAAAGGAGCTACCTTGACAGCATACACTATAATAATCTTCTTATAGATCAGAAGTAGTGCATTCCGTCTAGAATCCATGGAGTTCCCCGGTGCTTCCAGGTCCGTTTTCCAGCAACCTCAAAACGTGTCACGTGCCGTCACCTCCTACCAACTTCAAAGCAGTTAATGATGCACACTACTTCACAGGATCAGGCCCAAAGTGAATAGGCACGAGAAGTTTACATAGTCTCAATCTTTCCTGGAGTTTCTATTGCTAAGCCCCCCTGTGTTCCTGCTTTTATAGCTGGCTTTAATCTTTAAAGACACATTACTCTAGTACATCAATAGTGCCCCAAAGCTGTAAAACAATTCCCTGACAGGGGAGAGTGAGCTATAATTAGCCTCTTCCTCCAGGAACCATTACTGCCACCATTGGCAGTTTATTATTATTCATTATTTAAATAGTTCCAAAACATTTACAGACAGACTGGCTACAGATCCTGTGGCTTGGCCCTGCTTCTGCAGTGGTTTCCGTATTTGCTGATTCACTGAGTGTTATGGGAAGCGATTATGCCTCTCAAATCCTTGCCTGTTCTATTTAGGACTGTACTAAAGTAAAACTATTGTGAGTGGTTTGAATGATGCTAATGGAAATGACCTCTTTCTAATTTGTCATTAGTTTAACCCTGTTTAAATGTTTTTGTGCCAAGTCTGAATCTTTGCATCTCTTGGTTAGCTTGGCTCTTACAAAGATTTGATCAAATTTAGGATGATTGATTTACTTTAGTTATTGTACAGTTATTGCACATAGGGAAGTGAGTCCGTGTCGTTCCCATCTTACAAGATGGAAATAAAAGCACACACCTATTCTGTGGGAACAAAAAATGGGAAGTAACTCTTGCAGTTTGCTCCTATGAATAAACAATGATAAAAATGGTATATACATACAAAATATGATAAACCGGGCTGTTTCTGCCTTACCCTCAATTAACCAAACAACAACAAATTAGCAACTGGCACAAGATGTTGGTTCAACCCCCTCTCAGCTAGAGAGCTCCTATGCAACGAGGCACAGAATTTTAAAGTTATTTAGGCCTTGCTGTGTTCAGGGTTGCAAGACCTAAGTGACTTAGGGTATGTTTACCTGAACACTTACTGAACAACAAGCTCGGGTATAAATCTACAGAGTTCCAGTGTGTAGTGTAGTAATTGTCTGTGTGGCCCCTGCTGCTGCACACTAAAGGTTGCCTAGGGCACATTGGCACATTGCAGTTTGAAAGTGCACTAGGGAACTGCCAGTGCGCAGCAGCAGGGTCCACACAGACAGTGTGTGACATGCTGAAGTTCCATTGATTTATACCCCTGCTTGCTGCACAGTATGTTCATGTAAATGTCCCTTAGATGGTTATGTCCTATTTGCAAACACATCAGAGCTATTTTTAACGCTCTAGTGAGAGCCATGCAAGCCCAAGTCTGTAGACCCAGACTCTGAGACTCGCTGCCATGGGTTTTTTTTTTTTTGCCATGTAGACATACCCTAAGTCTCACTGAAAATCAATGGGGTTTCGGCTCCTAATTGCCTAAATCACTTTTGAAATTGTGACTGAAGCCTTGCAATGCTGAGCAGAGCATGTCTGAATACCTTAAAAAAAATCTAGGCCCTAGTCTCTGAGACTTAAAATATATATTTCTGAGAATTGTACAATAACTAAAGTAAATCAATTCTATCAGCAAAGCAATTAAACTAAACTAATTCTGCCAGTGGAACAGAAGTGATCAAAAACAACTAACTAAAATCCTTCATTAACAAAACCACCCACACATGGGCAATACCTAGCCACTGTCTCAGACTGTCTGTCCACAGTCCCAAACAGACAGTTTGCTGTCAGTTTACTCTTGGAATATTATCTTTGCCATCATAATTGCTGCTGGTGCCAGACCTCTCAAGTGTCCTTCCTTTTGAGGGATGCCACTCAATCCAGTTTCAAATGTATGTGTGTTTCTGTAATTTGCGGTGTCTCTCCCTAACTTTTATCACTGAAAACGTTTTATGTCAAAAATTAAGAATCATGAAACTGAGATTATAGAAAGCATTATTTACATAAAAGGAATGAATCGAACAACGTTTAATGTTGTCTTCCTGAATAGTTTTTGGGCCTTCTTTATTTTTGGTCTTGGTTAGATATTGCATCCTACATTTAGGCCTTAGCAGGTTGAGATATATGATAGGTTGAAAATGTCAAAGGGCTTTTTAAAATGAAAGTTTAAATTCTGTGGAAACTGAAAGAGACTAAAAAAAGGGCTGGTATTGTGGAAATCCACATGACAGCCCAATCTAACCCTGAGTGGAGTGCAGCAGGTGTTTTCTTGAGCACAGCAAAAATATACAAATATTTAGGACAAGAAATGAAGTCATAAAGAGCAAGTTGTTTAGAAACCAATAGACCAGTGGTGGGCAACCTGTGGCTCGTGGGCTGCAAGTGGTCCATCAGGGTAGTCTGCTGGCGGGCCACAAGACAGTTTGTTTACATTGACCATCCGCAGGCCCGGCCGCCTGCAGCTCCCATTGGCCAGGAATAGTGAACCGTGCCTGCGGATGGTCAACGTAAACAAACTGTCTTACGGCCCACCAGTGGATTGCCCTGATGGACCGCGTGCAGCCTGTGGGCCGCAGGTTGCCCACCACTGCAATAGACTATCTGGGTTATGTCACAAACTTGAAAGGCAGTTGTATGTTAGAGTGAATTTATTTTAGGTACATGTCATTTACATTGTTTCATTTAATTTGTAGATCTCAAAATGTTCATTTTGAGTATAATAGCAATGTTAGAAGCAGCACAAACAATAATTTTACACTTCTCTAGAGGAACTTTATCTGAAAATAACTGGTAACTATGTTAAAACCCAATGTGTGGGTGGGTGCTATTTTTTGTAAAATGTGTAGTTAAAATACAACTTTTTACAGAAGGGAATTATTTTTGTCATTATGACAATTTCACTGGTTAGACAATGTCTCCCACAAAATATTTGCCATAGTACCGGAAACAATTCTAATCAGACTGTTGACAAAGCTGTGGCTGTGTAAGTATTTCCTTAGGAAATTACACAGGGAGGGTTTTGGTTGGACTTTTGCCTATAAAACTCATAATGCAAATTAATCAGCAGTTCAGTATTCTGCTTACATGGTCATTGTTGCATCAATGACGCAGTGAAATCCAAGAATCAGTCCATTTTAATCTGTTACACATGTTGACGATACACACATATTTGAAAAACACATAGGATTATTCTAAAATTGGGGGAAGAAAGAAAGAAAGACAGACCACATTGTTTTCCCCTGGCAATGATATGACTATGCTACCTGAGCCAAATTCAGTTTAATGTTACATCTGTTAGTACCCATTACAGTAAAATCAAAAGGGATGTGGTAATGACTGGGTAACTGTTGTTATGACTCTTAAATGTTGTCATGATTGCATTAAGGATTTACACTGATACCTGATTCAGTGTCAACAAGTAGTTTTATCACAGGTACGGTTAATCCCTTATGACATAACCTATGATGTAAGTTCACTCACTGAATATGAACCTCCCCAGGTACATTATCATAAGAAACAGTAATATTTTCTCATGAAGGCTTTAATACCCACCTTTACTCATGCTGAATATATTTACATAATTCACTGTTTAAGTGCCTAAACTTTTGAATCATGGCTCTCTCAACAAACGAATGTTAAGAACCCTTATTAGTGAAAACCTACAGTATGGGTAGTCGTATAAGTGTGAAATGATCATGCTGTTGATCAATAAACAAGGGAAATGCTATGTCTTATATATCCCAATATATGTCTCTATAAACATAACCATGGCTACAGACATTTAAACTGCTTCTGCATTTCTGTATAATACATCATTTTGTTGAAAATACCAAAGAGCTGAGAAATGTATGGAAACTTGTATATATCTTGCAAGTGAAACATGGTAAATATATGTAGGGGCTTATTTAAAGTAATTAGTTTTGGTTGTGATTCAAAAAACATTTTGACAGTAATATAGCTTGACAGTAATATTCTTAAAACATTAATTGGAGTAAAATACTCCAGAGAACTTTGACCTGTAGAGAGTACTTACTGTGGCAACATATATTGTATGGTTTTTTGGCAAGTTTTTATTAATTGTAACATCTGTATAAATTATATTATTATATATGTAATACTATGAACATGAATGAAAAAAATCTCTTGAGAGGACTTTAACTCATTTAATTAAAGATCTATAATGAATACTACTTAAATCCTATGTTTCTATAAAGTTAGTTGCATTTTCAAACAATCCAGTGTTAAGTCCGGTGATACTTATGTGAATAAATCTTATTCTCTTCTGTAGTCTCTCATTAACTGCAGTGTGACTACTTGTATGAGTTGTAGGATCTCAAGACCAAAGTAGTCATTAAGTGTTAACTAAAATCCAATACAAATATAATTTAAAGAAATGCCTGATTACTGTCTTTCCCTCCATTGACTTTCTCCCCAAACTCGCTTGTTTTATGAATACCAATAAGAAATGTTTGCTATTTTTATATTTATAACTTTAACCCAAGTTTTTCATTTAAGCCAAAATTAGATGCATAATTTCAAACACATTGAAAGATCATGCATTAAACAAGCAATCTGCAGTATATTAATGATTCACTTTAAAATCTGACTTTTCAGTTTCGGAATGACTCCTGGTCCCATTCCACATTCACAAATAGTTTTTCACTGATTTGCTTTGAAAATATTTTTCATTTAGACTCTTGCTTTTTTCATTGGGAAAAAAAACAAAAACAAATTACATCCCGGCCTTTTACTGGAAATGTACTATCACCAGAGATTAGAGACCTTCATTTGCACTCTCAACCATTTCCCTCCTGACTGCTAGATACTTCCCTAACTGATACACAGTCTCTTGCCAACGTATCTAAATCAGTATAAACACCTGAAGAAAGTTAAGGATAATCAATATCTAAGACTTTCCATGGCCAATTGACTGACCTGGGGAGAAAAAAAGAGTAGGGTAGAGATAATACCTGATTCACAAACAGCATAAGCAAAGATCACGGTCTTGTGTCTCTCACTCATATGAGGGAGGACCTTAGTATAAGTCCCACAGCTGTTTGAGGCAGTACACGTGATTATTCAGCCTTCCGGTTTCTATTTACAAACAGAAGACCAGCTGCCCTCTTAGCACCCTGTATCTTCATTGAGTTGTTTCCTGTGTAATGCACATATATGAAGAGATGCCCCTCACTGCTATCGAGGCAGCTGCCATTTTGTGTTCAGATGCCATAGGCTACAATGGGGACACACTCATTGTGTTCTGCCATGGAGAGCTTCAGCTTTCTTCCTTTGTTATTCTTTTAATGCAAATTATAGAGTTCATTCTAAATGAATCCATATGTATATGCTCTTTTCTTATGGAAAAAATTGGGTGTATTATGCTGTATTTTAACTACTAAATCTTTAGAGTGTAAGTTTCTTGGACAGTGGTCTATTTTATGTTTGCAACAACTGTCTTTAGGGCATTCCACCAAAGCCTGAACAGGGCCTGGTGCAGAGATTTGGGGCTGATTTCCATTTGCACTAAGGTCCCTTTACACTAGTAGGTTTAAAGAGGCATTAATGTAAATGAGTATCAGAGCACAAGCCCTCACCAACCTTTAATGGTGCATAGTCTTTGTGTTGCTTTCTGCATGGGGTGAATTTCACCCTGAGAACAGAAAATACTCCATCCTTTTGCTGGAGGTAGTAGCTACTTTTCTGACCATGCCCCTATACTGAATTGCATCAGAGATAGAACCATAGGGTTAGAAGGGACCACAAGGGCCATCTTGTCTAATCCCTCTGCCAAGATGCAAGATTTATTGTGTCTAAACCATCCAAGACCGATGGCTACCCAGCCTTCTTTTGAAAACCTCCAATGAAGAAGCTTTCACAACCTCCCAAGGCAGTCTGTTGCTACAGTTCCTACAGTTAGGAAGTTTTTCCTGAGGTTTAATTTAAATTTGCTATGCAGTAGTTTGCACCCATTGCACTGCTCTACAGCCCAAATGCTTCTGAAATAAATGTAGTCAAACTTTATTAATTCTGGGTCACTGAGAACGAAAATGATGCTTAAAATTGTTGATTGGCTCTAGTTTTCAAGATATGCTATTGGGTCAGTATATACGACCCTTGACTTGGGAATGGCGGAGGATAAGTGAGTTATAAAGGGAAGGGATCTCAATTTAAACCAGAAATGACTAAAATACATCTTTGACTGGATCTATGAATAAATCTATGACTGGGTTTGGACAGTACTTGCTTTTTAGGCAAAACAATGAATGATGCAATCTGAAGCTGGTATTGCATCATACATGATATGAATTGCATCATGTTATTCCTAGAAGTCATGGATGATGCAATCATAACGAAGCTTACATCAGTCTGCTGAACAAATTGCCCTATATCAGCTCTAGAAATCATACAGTGTCGTGCTCTCTTATTTGTCAGTGTTTGATTTTGCAAAGGGACACATTTCTGTTTAGCCAAAGTGAGCAGAGATGCCTCCTACTTGTGTGAACAGTGCAGATAACTTCTGCTATGTTTGTGGTGAAGTGACTTTTGCATCACAAAAGCGCAGTATAACCACTATGGCTAAGAAAGCCTATCACCTTTATTTTGGCTGCAAAATTGGAGATCAGGACAAGAGGTGGGCCCCACACATATGCTGCAACACTTGTGCAACAAATCTTCGCCAGTGGTTGAACAGGAAAAGGAAATCTATGCCTTTTGCAGTGCCAATGATTTGGAGAGAGCCAACAGATCATACCAGCAATTGTTACTTCTGCATGGTGCCTCCAGTTGGGAAAGGTGTGTCAAAGAAGAAAAAGTGGACTGTGCATTATCCAAACATTCCATCAGCTATACGCCCAGTACCCCACGGAGAGGGACTGCTGGTTCCTGATGCACCAGAATCATTCTCACTTGAGTCAGACGAGGAAGAGGAAAAGGATGAAACTTCTGGTCCTGAACCATCAATGTCACAGGACCCACATTTTCTCCCATCTTCCTCCTCTGAACCACACCTCATAACACAAGGTGAACTGAATGACCTTGTCAGGGAATTGGAACTACCCAAGAGTAAGGCAGAGCTGTTGGGCTCCAGACTACAGCAGTGGAATCTCCTGGCAGGTGATGTTAGGGTTTCCATGTTCCGTGACCGTCAAAAGGATCTTGTCCCATTCTTCTTCATGGAAGGTGATCTTGTAGCCTGCAACAACATCAATGGTGTGATGGCAGCCCTCAACATCGTTCACGATCCAGATGAGTGGAGACTGTTCATTGATTCATTGAATACGAGTCTTAAAGCTGTTTTACTGCATAATGGCAATGTTTTGCCATCAATTCCAGTTGGTCATGCAGTCCATATGAAGGAAACTTATGACAACATGAAACAACTTTTGAGGTGCATAAACTATGACCAACATCAGTGGCAGCTTTGTGGTAATTTGAAGGTTGTTGCTCTCTTGCTTGGTCTGCAGACTAGATACACAAAGTACTGCTGTTTTCTCTGCGAATGGGATAGTCATGCAAGAGATTCCCACTACATCAAGAAAGATTGGCCACTCCGACAGTCATTGGAGCCTGGGAGGAAAAGTGTTCAGCATCCACCACTGTTGAATCAAGGAAGATTTTGTTACCACCCTTACACATCAAGCTGGGTCTGATGAAGAACTTTGTCAAGGCCATTGACAAAACACAAGCAGCTTTCAAGTACCTCCGTGGAAAATTTCCAAGGTTAAGTGAAGCTAAGATAAAGGAAGGTGTCTTTGTTGGTCCTCAGATTCGTGAACTTCTTCGAGATGATGCATTTGACCATGCACTGCGTGGCAAGGAAAAGACGGCATGGAAAGCCTTCCAGTTAGTGGCAATAAATTTTCTCGGAAACAACAAGGCAGACAACTACAGGTTGTTGGTGGAAAACCTCCTCAAGGCATACAAAAGCCTTAGTTGCAACATGTCACTAAAGATACATTTTTGGCACTCTCATCTAGATTTTTTCCACCGAACTGTGGAGCAGTGAGCGACGAGCACGGCGAGCGATTTCACCAGGACATTGCAACAATGGAGAAACGCTATCAGGGCAAATGGAGCCCATCAATGCTTGAAGACTATTGCTGGACAGTGACAAGAGATGCTCCATTTAATGAATACAGGAGACAAGCCAAGAAGCGCCGAGTAGACACTGAATAGGACTAAACTATGTACAGAATAGTTTTTTGCCTTTTGTTTCATAATAAATTTTATTTCTATAACCCTTTTGCTGATTTTTAAAGTGTTACATAAACAGGACAGGTGAAATATTATCATGTAAAGCAACCATAAACACATGAAAAGATCTAGGTTTACAATTTATGATTAAAACTCTACTATCTACACAATATACATAGACATAAAATGTAAAACCTTAAATATCTTAGAAACAGTAGCCAATCAGTTGTTTTAATTGTCATATTTGAATTCAGCACATCAAAATACATAATAAATAGCACGTTTTATCTCTGAAGCAGACGACTTCTCAAAAATTGTAGACCAGTGTTGTCTCTTGCCTCTGCCCTCTGTGGTAAAAGAGAACAACTTTTCTCCATCTTTTTATGGCAGCCTTTCAAGTGTCTGAAAACTGCTATCATATCCACCATTAATCTCCTCTTTTCCAAATGAAACACACCCAATTCCTTCAGCCTTTGCTCATATGATTTGCATTCCATCCCTTTGTTGTTCTCCTCTGAATCCTTTCCAGTTTCGCTACATCCTTTCTATACAGTGGTGACCAAATTTGGACACAGTACTCCAGCTGTGGCCTAACCAGTGCCGAGTAGAGCGGTACTATCACCTCCTGTGACTTCATGCTATGCCTCTGTTAATTCCACCTAAAATTGCATTTGCTTTTTTTGCAACAGCATCGTATTGCTGACTCATGTTGAGGTTGTGATACCTGCTTTCCATAAGACCTTGAATTCTGTCAGATCATGATCACCTCCTCCCAACTTGCATCCCTGGTGGTCAAAATCAGATCCAGAGTGGATGGCCCTCTAGTTGTTTCCTCAACTTTCTGAATCAGAAAGTTGTCCCCTACACACACTAATAATTTGCAGGATGTGTTATGTTTTGCTGCAATAGTCTTCCAACAGACATCAGGAAAGTTAAAATCCCTTATTAATATTAGCTCATGTGTGTTAGCTAATCTTGTTACCTGATTGTAGACAGGGAAGGGGGGCTATGAGAGAAGGTATACAGTTATGGCTATTTTTATTTTATGTTTTTAATCAGGATAGTGCTGTACTAACACTGCTCTAGGGAGCTGAGTTAATGTGACCTAGCACTGAGCCAAAGGGTTCACTGATTTCCACCTGGATTTGCAGTTAACTCAGTGCTGGCCAGTATGTGGTTCAAATCCGACCATTGGGGTATCTATTCTGTCTTCCAGACATCATTTTGGTAATAGAGAGGAAGGAAAAAGAGTAATTCTTTTCCAAGTGTCCCCACAGATCCAGAGTTTTCTGAATTTTTCCAGAAAACAGAGCCTAGAGGATTACTGGGTGGTGTTCTTTATGGTCCTCCATACAAGATAGTCAATGGCCACCCCATCTCCAGGAGCTTCATCAAATATTGGGCTGGATGGTGGGACTTTCAGCTTGGTTTGAATGATCTCCATGGATGCCCATGGTATTTCTGGTGCCAGATACCAGTTAAATTATTAATCTAGTAAATCAGACAAAGTGTCTAGTCATCTAGATGTAAGCAGGGTCTGAATGAGTTATCCCCTGACAGCTAGCTGGGAGTGGGAGAGACTTCAGGAGCAAACTGTATTTACATGAACACACCTACTGTGCTTATATAGGCAGCAGATAAAGTGGTGTTGCTCAAAGTGATCAACTGTGGATGGTATTAGGTTATAAAGCACTTTAATACTGAATGCAGGGGTAGTGAAATGTTATCAATGTTGTTGTCTTTATTGTATGACTAAAGGGGAGCATAACTATTCTTAACCTATCCCAAATGAGGGGTCACCCTCAGCTGAAAGGATCACGTTAAGCCAGGGGCTCAAATGCCAGACCCCTGAGAAAGTAATAGGGGTGGAGACAGGTGTCCCAGCCAGGCGGCATGGACTTTCCCTAAGGGTCCGTGGTCTGGTTTAACCTGTTCCTCCCCACTGTTCAAAGATAGAACTAAATAGGCTTCATTAGGAGCCTTTTGTTATTTTAAAGTACTCAAATGAGAGCTGAAATCACTTGTGATGGGACAGCATTTCTGCCCAGCCTGCAAAGAGTTGAAACTCACTATGAGACTGACCTGCAGAGGTCACAGCAGAGAGGCGGGTGGCAGTAGAAGGTGACTGACAGTTGGACAGTTAGCAGTCACCCGGCAAATGAATGGCTGGCAGGGTGTTCAGTGGAGAGGAATGAGCGGCTGGCAATGTGGCCAGCCAGCACAAGTGCTCAGATGGAGGAATAAGCAAGGTGCCTTCTTCCCCAGGTGGGAGGTGAACTCACACAGATGCACCTCTGAACCCTGGGTCCTCACTGACCAAGAACAACCACTGTGAGTGGAGTATGGTAGGGAGCAGAGAGGGACACAGAAAAGGAACTTTTGATTGTAGAACTCAAGAACATGAGACAGAAGACACTACCCCATGGACTCTGGAGTGGGTGTCCTGCTCACAGTTTTATGATTATGAATCCTGCTTGTGGCATTTCCCCTAATTAAAGTTGAGTGACTTCCCTCCTTTCATTAAAAGTTTCTTTTCTACACTCAGATTCTATACTTGCGAGTGGGGAAGTATTGCTTCTCAGAGGCACCCAGGTGTGGTGTGTAATTTTCTGAGGTTACTGGGTGGGGGCTCAAGTGGTTCTGTGTTGAAAAGGAACCCCTAGATATTGAACCCGGCACTGGTTGCTGCCGGCTCCACCTGCAGAAGGTTACATAGAACTAGATGCATGTAATTTTGTTTTTGTTCATACACTTATCCTTACATCTTTCTTTTTTTATTCAAGTTAAAATACCTTCTAGTGGGATCTCACTGGCTTGTATCCTTTTAATGTGCTTGTCTTTCTTCCACTAAACTTACCCCCAGATCCGTACAGTTTCTGTAATTTAAGGCCAAGGAGTCATCATCTCACTATTACTCTGCATGGTATGGGCTTAGTCTGAATCACAGAATCATAGAATATTAGTGTTGGAAGAGACCTCAGGAGGTCATCTAGTCCAACCCCCTGCTCAAAGCAGGACCAACTCCAACTAAATCATCACAGCCAGGGCTTTGTCAAGCCAGGCCTTAAAAACCTCTAAGGATGGAGATTCCACCACCTCCCTAGGTAATCCATTCCAGTGCTTCACCACCCTCCTAGTGAAATAGTTTTTCCTAATATCCAACCTAAACCTCCCCCACTGCAACTTGAGACTATAGCTCCTTGTTCAGTCATCTGGTACCACTGAGAAAAGCCTAGCTCCATCCTCTTTGGAACCCCCTTCAGGTAGTTGAAGGCTGCTATCAAATCCCCCCTCATTCTTCTCTTCTGGAGATTAACAATCCCAGTTCCCTCAGCCTCTCCTCATAAGTCATGTGCCCAGCCCCCTAATCATTTTCATTGCTCTCCGCTGAACTCTCCAATTTGTCCACATCCTTTCTGTAGTGGGGGGGGGGGGGCAAAACTGGATGCAATACTGCAGATGTGGCCTCAGCAGTGCCAAATAGAGGGGAATAATCACTTCCCTCGATCTGCTGGCAATGCTCCTACTAATGCAGCCCAATATGCCGTTAGCCTTCTTGGCAACAAGGGCACACTGTTGACTCATATCCAGCTTCTTGTCCACTGTAACCCTCAGGTCCTTTTCTGCAGAACTGCCCCTTAGCCAGTCAGTCCCCAGCCTGTAGCAGTGCATGGGATTCTTCCATCCTAAGTGCAGGATTCTACACTTGTCCTTGTTGAACCTCATCAGATTTCTTTTGGCCCAATCCTCCAATTTGTCTAAGACACTCTGGACCCTATCCCTACCTTCCAGCATATCTACCTCTCCCCCCAGCTTAATGTCACCCGCGAACTTGCTGAGGGTGCAATCAATTCCATCAACCAGATCATTAATTAAGATGTTGAACAAAACCAGCTTCAGGACCGACCCCTGAGGCACTCCACTGCAAACTACACATCGAGCCATTGAGCATTACCTGTTGAGCCCGATGATCTAGCCTGCTTTCTATCCACTTTATAGTCCATTCATTCAATCCATACATTTTTAACTTGCTGGTTAATTTACGGGGCCACTTTTACCTCATTTTAAATAAAGACTGTTTATTAAAAATAATTAAAAACCTATTTATGGAAACAGTTATAAGAATAGTCACAGAAGCCTACAAATGAGACAAGATGCCCTCGTAGGGAGTAAGTGTTTGGGAATCAGATCAAAGCAGTGTGAACTCAATAAACTCACTGGATCATGAATACAAGATAACTGGGAACAAAATAACACCCAAAAGTGCAAGCCCACAATTAAATTTGATATTCCTACTACCTACTATACATGGTAGTATTTGGTAGTATTTGGATCATCAGTTATTTTAGACTTAGAGTTCTTTGACTTCCAGAGGAGGCTTTCCTATCCATGTCAGGAATTTGGAATTACAGTGGTTTTGTTGGTTTACTAATAACAACCAGAAAGAAAATTTGGTATACTTCTGGGGTCAGGGAGACATGAAAAGCAGAATCCACTAAAATCTACCATTAAGAATGCTTTCTAGATCTAAATTGCCTGTATGTGTGCTTCGATAGTACAGTAATAGGCTGTATAGTAAAACCTGAGATAGATAGAAATAGTACTTGACTTGGGTGCAGCGTGGTTTCTTTGTGCAGTATTGTTGGAAGAATCAGGCCACAGAGCTGGCAACTAGCCAGAGGAAGATGACCCCCCCGGACAGGTGCCAGCATAGGTGCCTGACACCAGAGTAGATGGAATGGCTGGAACAAACAGGTGTCCTAAATGAAACTAGAAAAATTCTCACCATGTTGCCAAAGCAGTACACTTTACAACAATATCAAAATACAATAGCTCAAGTTATGTCTTCCCACACGGTCAAGTACCCAGGCATCTTCTGGTCCCTCCTTTCTGTACCTAAATCCAGGCACCCCAGACCCTCCAATTCTCTCTTCTCATCCATCTCTAATCAGAAAGCACAAATGTGCTCCTCAGTTCTGCCCAGTCTGTCTCTTTTACTTTCACAATATATAGCCAACCATTACTCAACATCCTGTGTAATATTCAGCCAGATTATCCTCTACTCCCTTCCTCGGAGCACCAATACAGTTTCCCATACCCCTGAAAATATTGTTAAAATTATACAACTATTTGACAGAGGCTTGTACTGGGAAAGCATTTAGGGCTAAATAATGATTCTGATCCATGCATGGAGCACCTATTGTCTCCAGTGGAAGTTGTAGGGATGACTCTTAGGGCAAAAGTTTCCCCTTGCCACCCAGAGAATAGTGGGAAGCCCATTTATCCTTTTGAAACATATAGCTATTATTGAGAAGCAACATGTTAATCTGATATGTACCATGCAATTTACACCTGCAAATATCAGATCGAAACCAGAGCAAAAGTAATAACTTGCAGATATAAAGAAAATGATTTAACACT
This sequence comes from Emys orbicularis, assembly GCF_028017835.1. Lineage (NCBI taxonomy): Eukaryota > Metazoa > Chordata > Testudines > Emydidae > Emys > Emys orbicularis. The sequence goes on along the minus strand of NC_088687.1, from coordinate 87,171,163 downwards.
TTACAGTCACCTTTAAGCACCTTCTTTCTGAAATGTATTCCCCACCACACCATATTAATGATAGCTGCTCGATGTTACTAAGCCCCAGTCTTCTTTAATTTTGTAGCAGTTCCAAGCTCAATTTAGATGTGTCTTTTAGTTTACTAGTAAATAATTCCCAGGAGATTTAGCTCCCCCCAGAAGAATATCTGAAATGCTATTTTTCAAACTGCTGTTTTAAACAGTAGCTCCCAAACTATGGTTCATGGATCAATGTTAGTCTGTGGAGTGCTGGCTAGTCACATGATGCTGGCTTCTTCGTCTTATTTTCTGCTCTAAATTGCATTATAAAGACATCTAAAATATATTTGCTAGCATTACCTTTCCAATTACTGTAGCTGTCACACGGATGATCTCAAAGGAGAAGGCAATCTCTGTCTTAAAATGGGGTCCACACCAGAAAAAAGTTTGAGGAAAAACGTTTGAGGACCCCTGTTTAAAAACATCCTTTCAGATTTCAACCAGTTTATTTTGTAATTACAGAAAACTCCAACTTTATCAATAAACTGTTGAGTTGGTGGAATAGTATTATTTATTGAACCCAACATTTGCTTAATTTAGTTTTTTTTGGTTTGTGAATCTTTCCAGAACCCCTTTTTATTTCTGCAAATCTATTCATTATTCATATGTATTCAGAGAGGGTGAAATCTGCTTCACTTGCATAGAGCCCCATTATCAACAATTCTTGGAAATACAGAATTACATTGACTGATTTGTTTCAAAATGCTTACCTCCACCCCATGAGTCTTGGGATGACTAGATAGTTATTTTTGCCTGAAGAGTTTAAATCCTTCTTGCAAGTTATATGGACATGCATTTTGTGACTGCTCTTCAGTACAATATTTTCTTTCAGAGATGTGTGCTATAAAATCTTGCAAATACCATGTTCACATACATATATATGCGCAATGTCTATATTGAAAATGTTTATGTAAGGTGATTGTGATGGATGGGGATGGCTGCAGCCTTGAGCTTTCTGAACCACTTAGAAAGTTTAGATGTGCAGATGGAGACCCAAAAAGCAACTACAGGTGCCTCTTTTGCATTTTAGATATCTGACATAATGTGCAGTTGAGATAAGACAACAATTTTGTAATTACAAAAGGCTCATATTTGCTTAATGTCTCTGCTCAAATGGTAAAAATGGATAAGCATTTTTCTGACAGAAACATCTGACTCAGTAAAAGAGACAAAACATACCTGCATGAAGAGCATTTTGATATTTTGTGTAACAAAAACAAACGGAAAGTGACTTACTTATTCTTCGAATGTTCTGAAAAAAAAATTCCATTTGATTATCCGCCTATCTGAAACAAAACATGTTGCATGTTGGTATGACTGAGAAAATAGGCTGTAGAAAATAGGCTGCTTTACCATTTATAATATGGTGCTACAGAGTGTCATTGTCTGCTTTATGAAGTATCAGGGTCTATTATGTATCCAGCCAGGGACCGGAACCATTTTCTGGACTTGTACTTCTCAATGCTAAAAGTGATGCCTTACAGAATTCAACAAAAAGAAATACTTTATAATCAAATATTTGAATTTTCAAAGAGCCTTTCAGTGCCCTATGAAAGGCTTCACATATCTAGAATGACGACAACCATGTTACTGTATGGATATACAGTATGTTATTGTAACGCCGACAGACCCCGGTTGTTGGGATCGAAACGGCGACCTCTAGAGCTTAGTGTATGAGCCTCTACCACATGAGCTAAAAGCTAACTGGCTCTTAGTTAAGGCTGTAGAGAAAACTCATTTAACTCTCTCTAAGTGGTCTTGTTGCCACTAGATGGGATAGAACACCACACCCAGAAAGTGTGTGGGTTACATAATGTCCTCATGTTCCATTGAAATTTTGCTTGCCATGGTAGGATCTGCGGGAAATTTTTGACATATAAGTGCCATTTTTATTTGGAAAGGAAAGTGGAGTTCATGTACCACATTTTCAAAATGTATTTTTTTGCATGTAGTTTTGTGACCACAGTTACATGAAGGTGCAAATAATATCAGCTGGACAGCTATTCAACTAATTGTATTCACATAGAGGTTAAGGAAGTTGCTTGAGCAACACTGTGGTCTGTTGTATAAAGAATTAATCCAGCAGTCTGGAGACCTGGCTCTAATACTCATTTGATTTGTGACATTGGACAAAACAACTTCTCTGCCTTTTAGGGTGACCAGACAGCAAGTGTGAAAAATCGGGATGGGGTGAGGGGTAATAGGAGCCTTTATAAGAAAAAGACCCAGTGGCGGGGTCAGGTCATCCCGCCTTAACCCGGACAGAGTTAAGCCCCAGGGACTGGCAGTGGAAGTCCCGCCTCCCTGGGAAGACTGGGCATGCTCCAAGTGCTACAGGAGTATAAAGGGAGGGAGACCAGCTCATTCTGGGCTGAAGTCTGTAGGAGAAGAACCTGCTGGGGGAGCTCCTGCGGAGGGCCAGCCACAGCCGCTGACTGCACCGGGAAGTGACGCTGTCCACGGCCCGCCTGCACCCCAGGGATTGGAGGAGACCCGAGGGATGACCAGATCCGCAGAGTACCGAGGATCCGATGACTCCTGGGAGACCCCAATGGAAAGCCTGGTAGGAAGTGACCCCCGGAGGGTGACAGAGTGGTACCTCCCCCCACCCCGGGGAAACTCAGCATGTTTCGGTTGGAACCCCCCCGCTGAGTCAGTGGCGAGCCACTACACCACTGTTAGGGCCCCGGGTCGCCCCCCCCACCGGGGCTGTCACACCCCAACGATAAAGACTCTGGCCGCTAGGCCCCGCTGCCCTGTAGCCAAGGGCCGTATTATAGAATCCGGCCATCAGGCCACGTCTCCCGGCGTTAAAGGGGACTCCATAGACTCTGGCCGCTAGGCCACGCTACCCTCCACCCGAGGGTTGCTTCATGGACTCTGGCCGCTAGGCCACACTGCCCTGAACCAAAGGGCTATTTTACGGACGGTGGCGGATAGTCCACGCCGCTCGTACCCTTGGGGGGACGTGGACCACAGACCCAAAAATTGGGACTGTCCCTATAAAATCGGGACATCTGGTCACCCTACTGCCTTTCCATTTCCTTATTCCTAACATGTAATAATTACCTACCTTTGTAAAGTGTTTTGAGATCTACAGGTAAAAAAAAGAAATATATAATTGCAGGAGGTATCCCTGCTTTAGAGATGAAGAGACTTATCCACACAGAGATAAAGTGATTTTCTTGGGAGTAATTGTACCTAGTATGGTGGGGGTCTTGGTCCATGAGTGGGGCTCCTAGGTGCTGCGGTAATACAAATAATAATAATAATAATAATTAATAAAAAATTAATAAAGATTCACAACTACCCTTTGAATTTAGTGTTATTTCTTCCACTGCACAGAGGGAAGATCTGGGGCTGAGAGTTTAAATGACTTGCCAAATGACACAGTAAGTCACTGACTCAAGTGGGATTAGAATTTAAGAATTCTCGCCTCTGTACCTGCTGGCTAATCCATTACACACTGCTGGTTAATAGACTTTCAAAATACCCTATTATTGCTATTCTTTATTAAAAAAGTGTTCAGGAACCTTAGTTTTGCCTCTGACTTCTTCCTAATAATATACCATTCAGATACAATTTGGCAAAAAAATGGAGATCGTAGTTAAAAGCAAGTCCTGATGATAATAAATGAGGAACTTCCCTAGCTGAACAGATAGCTGAACAGTTTGTGGGCTTCATTCATCTGGAATAATTGATTTACATCAGTTCTGCAGAGCTTTAGGAAATTGCTATTTCAAATCAATTTGATCCACGTATGAAGTATAAGACAGTTTAGCTTCTTTTAACTATGCTTTTTGAGATGGATGGGAAGATATTTATTAATCTGTGGATTTTAAACTCACTAAGTCAAAACATACACAATACCTACTTTAATTATACAATACAATTTGCTTCTGGGCTGATTGGATTCTAGAGATCCAAAATATAATATATAGTATAAAACTGAGTATAATGTAAATCAACACAATATAATAGACCATGTAAGAAATTAAAATATTTCTCTGAGATCATCATATACAGTTTGACTCCAACACAAGAGTGCAGATTTGGTGATAAAGTATCTGCAGATTTAATGAGGACCCAAGTTAGCCAGAAATTCTAATACTATTGGGAAATTTAGCACACATATGTTTGTTGAGAATAGTATAGTACACTGCGAACAATAGTATACTATCTCATTTGACATTTAAGATCTAATTTTCCACTACTTAATTATCTATTTTGTTCTATTTCATCAATTTGTAGGTGGAAGATGAGATTTGGAGCTGAAAGGGAATGGAATGGAATTTGGTTTCAGCCATTGAAACCCACCAGTTTTTATAATTTAGACTATAGTGTTACTGTACAGATCCTCTACCCTGTTTTTTCTTCATGATGCTTAGATTCTTCCTAAGTACAATTTAAATTAGTAATAAACAATTTGGGGGAAAAATCCCAGTAACTCCCAAAACAATACTTATTGCATGAAATGAAGCAGAAAGTCAAAGGCCAGGTCTACACTATAAACTTACATCAGTATAACTACATGGCTCAAAGACGTGAAAAATCCACATCCCTGAGTGATGCAGTTATATCAACCTAACTTCCATCTTTTCTTCCACTATATCAGACTTCATCAATTAATAGACACTCCTATTTGAGGGTTGCAATTATCAGCTGTGATGTAGCATACTACAGCAGACTAGACTTGAACTGGGATCTTTATGGTTCAGTAACAGTGGGTCTTCTAGGTGAGCCAAAGGGGAGTTCTGCCTGTTGTAGGAAGAACTGTGCTAAATTTATCTGTTTAAATTTCTTCCCTAGAATAATCTTACAGAAGTCTAACTTTTAGATACCAGCACACTTAGATCAGAGAAAACTGTGTGGGATGTTCTCAACTCTGGATGCATAACCTGGTTTAGTTATAATGAGATTTGACTGAACCTTGACCCATTCCCAAACAGAACAGAGTCCAAACCTTTTACTCATAGATTCACAGACTTTAAAGGTCAGAAGGGACCATTGTGATCATCTCATCTGACCTCCTGCACATTGCAGGCCACAGAACCTTCCTTACTCCTGAATAGACCCCTAACCACTGGCTGAGTCCCTGGAGTCCTCAAATCATGGTTTAAAGACTTTAAGTTTTACTAAGATTCAAACTAGTTTGATCAAGGAACCTGATATATCACTCTCCCGATAATCTCCTGCAGAAGTTTTGGGCTTGGTTTAACTTAGTTTGAGGTCTGGGTGAGAAGTTGAGTTGGTTTTAATTTTTTCCCCCCTGTGAATCAACTCAGGTAATAGTCAACCACAATTAAGTACATGCACAGGAAAAAAAGAATGGCCAGCAGTGTATTCTACTTTATTCAATTATGTATAAGATTTGCATTTAGAAACTCTCTACAGCTGAATGAAACAAAGTTTTTATTCTGTGTTTACTACTGATGGACTGTTGAGTTAATGCTTGTGCTCAGTTACTCTTATCAGATACAGTGGTATGACCATTCCAGCACGTCTGTTGTGAACTACTCCTTCCTGAGCTATTGTTTTCACATGAAAGGCCCGTTGTTTAAAATCTAGAATGCTGTCATATATCAAGTTGTGTTCCAAGCTAATCTCTGTCTATAGATGGCAGTGATCAATCAGTATTGCAGTGACAGGGACTTAAATGCAGTCATTTGCAATAAAAGATGAATTTTTGAAATAAAAATAAAAGTATATGTGTCTGTCTTCAGGGAGGATCTCATGGTTTTATGAAGCATATGAGCCTACACAGTTCAAAATGCTGTTGTGCATAAGGGAAGCCTTGTATTTTAGTCCTTATTTTAAACTATACTGAGTTCCACTGTGTAGTGTACTCTCTGTGATATAGTATGTTTTGCTATCAATGTTCTGTTCCCAAGAGCACTAAAACTAAAGGAGAACAAGGATTGAAAACCCTGCCATCAGCAGCTACTTCATGAACATTTGATTTACCCCATATATGGCATGTGTCAGGGAGTCATCAGCTTGTTTGCCATGGAAGTGCAACCTCCTGAGAATCTAGAAGTGACATCACTTGTTTTTCGGTTGAGTAATCCACAGAGTGATGTAGGCAAAGTGTAGCACTGCAGCTGGGGTAGGCCAAGCATTCTGAGTACCTGGCCAAGTACCTGTGTTTGAAGTTCCTTATAGCCTAGGAATAGGAGCCCGACTAGCGATCCCATTAATACTCATTACACCCACTTTGAACACTCAAAAATATGTTGTTCCCAGTGAAGGGACAAATCTTGCCTCCCAGTGCAGAAGCAGAGGGGCTTCAGTACCGTGGCATCAGTATGGTTCCTGCAGCCCACCAGATACCCCTGCAGAGGGAATATTTGGGAATGAGGGTGGTGCATCCAAAATAAATCAGATCCACAATCCATTCCCTTCCCATACATGGGAAAAGGAGCAGCAGTAGCACGGGCTACTACAACCCTAAGACTGCAGAGGAAGTGAGACTCTGCTGGCATTACACCTCTTCTAAAGCCTGTGGTCTGAGAAATGTGCAGGGGAGACCACTCCTGTAGGGGAACCATGGTGCATACAGTTTAGTTCTTTCCCCAAGCCAGTTGAACTCAAGGATAAGAGAAATTGGTGGCAGGAGCCATCCAGAAAGTCAGAAGGAACAGAGACAAGCATCTGTATCTGCATCACAGGAGATAGTAACACTTTTGCAGCTACACCTCTCCCTCAACTCCCCCCAGATGCTGAGGTGCTGGAACCAGGGGTGCTGCCACACCCCCTGGCTTGAAGCAGTTTCCATTCTATACGAGGTTTACAGTTTGGTTCAGTGGCTCTCAGCACCCCCCACCCAGAGAAATTGGGTCAGCCCCCATCAGTTTCTGACTGGTCTGAATAGCCTTTCCTCTGGACTTTCTTTCCTCTATGCTGATTGGGTATTTGCTCCAACTCCCTCCTACCCCTTCCCTTACACTTCAGCCTCACTCCACCTGTCCTCTGTGCTCCTTTTCTCTCCCCCCAATTCTCTTTTTCCTAACCTTTCCCAGCAATATCCCCTCCTTTGTTTGTCTTTCTTTTCAGGTACTCTCCTCCCAACACATGCCACAAAAAAAAAAAAAAAAAAAAAAAAAGAGAGAACACTAACTATAATTAATTATTTTTTATTTTTATTATTTATTATAGCACTTAGGAAACAAGGGCCCCATTGGGCTAGGTGCTGTACAACACAGAACAAAAAGACATTCTCTGCCCCAAAGAGCTTACAATCTAACTATAAGACAAGGAGTAACAGGTGGATACAGAGAGACAGAGGTGGGGGGTCGGGATGTTAGTCATCATAATAAGCAGTAATCTTAACACATCACTTACCTAACTATAAGTGACATAAGGGGAATAGTAATGGGAGACCAAGCGAGGAGTTTCTGTGGAAGTCAGCAATCTGGTAGAGATTGGACTTAAATTATTGTTAAATGAACATGCACCCAGTGCATTTGGGTACATTGATGGATGCATTTTAAAAAGTATAAATAAAATAAATATCTAAATGTTTAGGTGCTGTCCCACCTCCTTTCCACCTAAGTGGAAGCCAGGTGCAGTCTCATTCCTTGTAACCCCCGGCTCACAAAAAGTGGAGGTGTCACAAAGGCATGGGGCTTCATGGATGTCATAACAGCTGACTCTGCCCCAGCATTCCCAGAGATATTTTGGAAACCTCAGTGCTGGTACCTCCAGGAGCTGTTACTAGTGTATAAATCATTCTCACACCTGCTCATGCTGGACTGTGACTTAAGGTCTCAGTCTAGCTCTTTCTTTGCTATTTGACATCCTGCTCTAAAGACTCTCTGAAAGGATATTTCCCACTCACCCCAAGGTTTCCCTTACCAGATTGTTTCTGAAAACATAATTCTGTTCATCAACAGTCTATAATTTGCAGTTAATTTATTTTCCCCTGCAGCAATGGCAACAGCGTCCTTTCACAGTTGAGCACTGAATTATGCCTTATGTTTGTGCATCAGACAATGTCACATGGAGAAACACTGAAACATATTTCTATTCACACTCAAGAATGATTATGGAAGTATAGCCTTCCAGAGACAGTAAGTTACTTTTAGTAATAACAGACAGTGATACAGGATTGCCTATACACAGAGGTTATAAATGGGAATAAGCCACTGGCTACACTTAGTCTGGTCCTATTTTAGGCTCTCTTTTTGTTTAATCCTGTGGCCTTTATTTGTTAACTTTGTCATTGGTCTTAAAGCTAGTTGACATTTTTTCAAAAATTTGATATTTCAGCAAAAAAATTTAATGAAAAATTGTCACCATTTTCAACCAGCAAAAATATTGGTGTCTACATAATATATGTTTCAGTCCTGCCAAACCAGCCTCAAGGTAAATATCTGAAACTTTCAGTAATGCTATCAAATGACCATATCACTTATGTGTTTGACCAAACAGATAAAACATCTAGCTATTTAGTTAAATGGCTAAAAATACAATCAGGTTGCCTGAAGAGGCCATTATAATACACATTCTTATATGATGAAGCTATTACTGGAGAGCGTCTATAACCGAAGCCTACCTTGTTGGTATCCAAGCTCTTCAATTTCTGTCAGAAAGCTGTCTTGTTTTCCAGTGGGAATCTCTTTTTCAGGTCACAAAGAAAATCTACAGTTTCACTTCTTTATCCTGGACTAGCAGAAAACCATATAAGAACATAAGAACATAAGAAAGGCCGTACTGGGTCAGACCAAAGGTCCATCTAGCCCAGTATCTGTCTACCGACAGTGGCCAATGCCAGGTGCCCCAGAGGGAGTGAACCTAACAGGCAATGATCAAGTGATCTCTCTCCTGCCATTCATCTCCATCCTCTGACGAACAGAGGCTAGGGACACCATTCTTACCCATCCTGGCTAATAGCCATTTATGGACTTAGCCACCATGAATTTATCCAGTCCCCTTTTAAACATTGTTATAGTCCTAGCCTTCACAACCTCCTCAGGTAAGGAGTTCCACAAGTTGACTGTGCGCTGCGTGAAGAAGAACTTCCTTTTTTTTGTTTTAAACCTGCTGCCTATTAATTTCATTTGATGACCCCTAGTTCTTGTATTATGGGAATAAGTAAATAACTTTTCCTTATCCACTTTCTCAACATCACTCATGATTTATATACCTCTATCATGTCCCCCCTTAGTCTTCTCTTTTCCAAACTGAAGAGTCCTAGCCTCTTTAATCTTTCCTCATATGGGAGTTTCGCAAGGGAGTTCTCCAGGTGAAGGAGGAGCTAATGCTGGGTGGCTTTTCTCTAGAATGGGAATCAGTGTCTGATGTGGCCTTGCTGAGGCTAGGACCACAGAGGAGCTAATGCAGCATCTGTGGGGTAAGTGACTGTCTGTAGTGTGTGTTTGTTTGTGGTTGGGGGTTACTTGCTGTGTGCTGAGCTTGTGTTTGTTTGTTTGTTTGTTTGAGGGACCGTGTGCTCTGGCTGGCAGTTGGAGGCAGGTTTGAAAGCACTGAGGGTGCAGTATTTTCAGATTATGAACCACTTCTGTTTAGGCAGAACAATAGAGGAGGAGAAAGAGAATACAAGCAGGGGCTGATAAAAATCATGTATCTGCAGGGATGAATACATATCTTTCTCAGTTCCTCCCACTTCCCTCAGAAGCCAGAGTTGAAGACGTCTTCCTTCTCACCCTTGTAACTGAGGGTAGTAATAAGACATTGCCACAGGAGCACTTGCAGCTAAAGGGGGTGAAAAGGCTATCTACCAATGTTCCCTGAAGTTATGGGGTATGTAGAAAAGACATCTGTCACTAGGTTGCCTCCCCCATCAGTAAGGGTCCCACACTTTCCCTGACCTTCTTCTTTTTGCTAACATACCTGTAGAAACCTTCTTGTTACCCTTCACATCCCTTGCTAGCTGCATCTCCAGTTGTGCTTAGGCCTTCCTGATTACACCCCTGCATGCTCAAGCAATATTTTTTATACCCCTCCCTAGTCATCTGTCCAAGATTCCACTTCTTGTAAGCTTCCTTTTTGTGTTTAAGCTCACCAAAGATTTCTCTGTTAAGCCAAGCTGGTCACCTGCCATATTTGCTATTCTTTCTGCACATTGGGATGGTTTGTTTCTGTGCCCTTAATAAGGATTGTTTAAAATACAGCCAGCTCTCATGGACTCCTTTCCCCCTCATATTAACCTCCCAGGGGATCCTGTCCATATGTTCCCGGAGGGAGTTAAAGTTTGCTTTTCTGAAGTCCAGGGTCCATATTCTGCTGCTCTCCTTTCTTCCTTTTGTCAGGACCCTGAACTTGACTATCTCATGGTCACTGCTGTCCAGGTTGCCACCCACTTCTACTTCCCCTACTAATTCTTCCCTGTTTGTGAGCAGCAGGTCAAGAAGAACATGGCCTCAGTTGGTTCCTCCGGCACTTTCACCAGGAAGTTGTCCCGAACACTCTCCAAAAACTTCCTGGATCGTCTGTGCGCTGCTGTATTGCTCTCCCAACAGATGTAAGGGTGATTGAAGTCCCCCCATGAGAACCAGGGCCTGTGATCTGGAAACTTCTGTTAGTTGTCCGAAGAAAGCCTCGTCTACTTCATCCTCCTGGTCTAGTGGCCACCACGATGCCCACCATGACATCACCCTTGCTGCTCTTGCCTCTAAACTTAACCCAAAGACTCTCAACAGGCTTTTCTCCAGTTTCATACTGGAGCTCTGAGCAATCATACTGCTCTCTTACATACAGTGCAACTCCTCCACCTTTTCTCCCCCACCTGTCCTCCCTGAACAGTTTATACCCATCCATGACAGTGCTCCAGTCACGTGAGTTACCCCACCAAGTCTCTGTTATTCCAATCACATCATAGTTCCTTGAATGTGCCAGGACTTCCAATTCTTCCTGCTTGTTTCCCAGGCTTCTTGTGTTCATGTACAGGCACCTAAGATAACTAGCTGATTGCCCTACTTTCTCAGTATGAATCAGGAGGCCTCCCCTGTTGCACCCTCCTCCTAGTGTTTCCTCCTGGTATCCCGGTACATGCAGACACTGCTGTTGACACTGAGACAAATTTAAGGTGTACACCTTGTTTTTAAGATCATCCAGGGTGATAAACCCATCTTCCAATGTTTCACCTGAAGGACTGAAGGTTTTACCTACCAATATGGCATATACACCCTTTCTGTACTTACATAGGACCCCAGAGGGGGAAAACAAAAGATTATAAAAGATTACAGATAAGCCTTTGCCTACAAAGCAGGAAAAATATAAATTATACTTGTGTTTCTTCTGAGGTCATGAATGTAATTAAAACGATAGATACCTAACATTAGGGAAATCTACAGTCAGCATAAGACAGCATCATGTACAGAACAGATATTACACGTACATGGTATGGTCATAGGTAAATAGAAATGCATACATGGATTAATGCTTTCCCTTTGGACTTCCACCCATGAAAAGAGCTGCCTCTGCATACATTAGAATTCTATAGAAAATGTAGTTGAAAACTCATGAGTGCCAGCCAGAGGATAGAAAGCTTACAGTAAGTTCAAACTAAGCTGCAAGAGTGAAATGTACCTCTGTGCAGAGGTCCAGGACAAGAGTTAAATGGACTTGAGTGGTGCATAGACCAGTGCAGTGAATGAATTTCACACGAAGCATAGTGGAAAACAAACCCAGAAAAGATTCTGTAATTAGTTATTAAGCATTGCTTGAACAATAAGTAATTCACTTTGCAGTATGTGCTCTATAAAGTTTGTGCTAGTATTAGTATTATTTTAGTTGAATTCTGGCTTCTTCCAGTTGTAGAAGAAGTTCATTTTTATGGACCAAAACTCAGTCCCTCTCAACTAGTAAAGATATATCAGATGAGGTGGTAATAGACCACATTGTGACAACTCAGATCCACACATGAAATTTTGCTATACATGTGGATCTTCACTTCTTTGCAAGGAAGAGGGAGTCAAGTTCCTCCATGGCACATTCCCTTTTCAGTCCCCAGATCTTGCAGAGGGTTCCACATACAGTCTGGGATCTGCACATAGTGGGGGGCTGGACTTGGGGACATGCATTGTTCCTTTCTCTGTCTCTGTGCAACTTCCTTGAAAGTGTTAATATAGCTTCAGACTGTAGTAAATTTTTCATGGATCTTGTTCCTTAGGGCCCCCTGAAGCTGCTGCCACAGAGCAGGAGAAGATGCCATGGGTCAGAACCTCATTGGGGTTTCTGGGCCTCTGCATTGAGGATCGTATGGGATTTGACATATTTTTGGCTTTTCCATGGGTATGGGCACAAATCTTGCTTCCCCATGATAGCATAAAGCGAGATAATCTGCTCAGTGGTTTCCTCATGAAAACTTTCCTTCTGTGGTTTTTAACTTGGGCAGTGGATCTGGGATCTGTGTAATATATATATATAATGCTAGACATATTTTGCATATTACAGAAGGATGACTCAGACTTATCTCACCATCTAAAACTAATGGTTAACAAACCAAGCGCCATATTTTAAAAACAAACTCTTGAGTTGCACCCACAAAATAGGTGCCTGCATGAACAAACGGGTAATTGTCTTGTCAAAATGGGTAACCATATATACTAGTCCCTCTCCGCACAACTATCCATGTCTGCATTTTAACTCATATTGGATATACAAATTGTGAACTCCTATTTTTCAAAAATTTGGTCCCAAATGTTCTTTCACTAGTTACTGGGAGTTTTAAAGCTAAATTAAAACATCCTCCTATGATAAGTTTTAGAACACTGAAAGTGAGTCATTAGCCACTTCTTCTAATGGGGTGCACTGTCTCCTGGAACATAAAAATCCAAACATATTAATGATTGGATATCAAGATGTAAAATGTGACTTTTAAACGTTGTGTCACCCAGATAGTTCAACTTTGATTCTAGCTATCTCTCTGGATGTGTGTGTGTGTTTCTGTATTTGTTTCACACATGTAGGGGTTGCATCCAAGCTGACTGACGGACAAGCAGGCCCTATGAAGTTGTTTTAAAACTAATCTGATTCATTTTATGTAAGAAATAGATTCCAGGTGAAATTACTTTAATGTGCTTAATTCCAAAAGTCTTTCCATCAGTGCCTTAAAAAAAAAAAAAAAGAAAGGAAAAAAAAAAAAAAGGCTATGTAAGAATCCACAGCAGTGACAGCTAAAAAGAGAACATTTTCCTTTCTGTGATAAGACAGACTTCAATGAGACTGCTATGGAGAAATAGGGGATTTTAGCATCTTTTCATGAAAGGATTCAAATACTAATAGGGTACCAATTATTGTCTGGATGCCAGTAGCATCAGTGCTTCTGGGATCAGGTGATGACCAAGGCCTCCCTGGTCATCCTTGAGATGATAGCCACTCCTGATCAGTAGGAATAGATCTGGGCCATCTGTTTATCAGCATTTTAAAAAAAGAAACACACAATGAGGATTGGGCCCTGTGCCACAGTTACAAAGCTGCCATCCTCTCTAGTGATTGGAGATCTCAGAGGAAAAGTACTGGCAGCAGTAATAAAGAATGGAGAGTGAGCCTTTTCCTTAGGTGTGCAGCCGCACATTTTTGCGTAGTGGTTGATTAACTGTACAACTCACTGGTTCAGTCTCAGTCAGTGGGAGAAATGATAAACTTCATTGTACTGGAACAGTGTTAGACGATATGTCTGCAAGAGTGAAGATTTGAGTGTGCTGGTCTCAGCTGTGTATGCTGACAGATTGCGTGTGTGGCACATGGAAGACTATGTGAAATCTGAGCCACTAGGCAGGCCACCAAAGCAACACAGTAGCTATCCCACACTGGATAGCCTATGGGATGGAACAATCAACCCTGAGAAAACTCAAGGACTCTAAGGGGGAGCCACAAAGGACCTTCACTCAAATTCTAGGAGGAAGCTGCTACACCCTCATCAAGTTTGCCTTGTTTGTAGGAAATGGGATTATAAAAATGATGTCCTGTGCTGGACTGTGGCATTGGGGAAATCTGTGGTCCTAGCCTCAGCAAGGCCACATCAGACACTGATTCCCATTCTAGAGAAAAGCCACCCAGATCCTTCTGTAGTCTGTTTTTTGTGTAGAAGATGGGGGCACATATAAAAGCATTATTTTCTGGGGCATACTACTGCAGAAATGTGGTGTTGTGGGTTCTGTAAGCTGGCACGGTCGGCCCTCTGCGTCTGTATCTGAGGGAGGCCACACCTCCTCACAGTTTGATCTGCTAGTCTTCACACAAAGGGGAAAAAAAGGGGTGAGAATTAGCAGTTCTGAATGGGCCCCAGCCTTCAAGCAGGGCAGGGCCGTAAATAGTCTGGGCTCAGGCCTGGAACCATGTAGTAGTTTATTCACCCGGCTGTTAAGCAGGGTGGGGCAGCAAACAGTCAAGGCAGAGCTGTAGCACCAGCCCAGTCTATGGGGCTCAGGTAGGGATGCCCAAAGAGTGCAGGCCTCCTGACTTAAGGAGGGGGAGTACTGCCACCCTCCCAATCTTACTGCATCCCAGCCCAGGGCCCTAACAGTGGCAGAGTGGTCCACCTGCAACACACTGACCTTGTATCAGGCCAGTTCTCAACCAGACTGTTGCTTGGTTTCCCTGGGCTGCTTCCTACTCTCCCCCCCTTGGGTGTACCTGCATCCAGAGGTCATCCTCAGTCTCCCTGTGAATCAGTGTCTGATGTGGCCTTGCTGAGGCTAGGACTACAGATTTCCCCAATGTCACAGTCCACAACGGGACATCATTTTTATAATCCCATTTCCTCCAGTCGGCTTGCAGCATTCCCTCCACGTCTGCGTCTGAGGGAAGCCATGCCTCCTCGCTCCAGTTCCCTGGGATGTGCTGCGCACATACAAATAGAAGAGAGAATGGTAGTAGCAGAGTGGAGTGAGGGTGCATAGGTTTGGTGCAATCTGAGTGCCTTCATGGAGGCAGAGCCTGTTCAGGTTGCTCACATCTGCATGAACTGTGGGACCTATCCATTGGTGGTAATTCTCTTGTGAGTGGATATCAGCAAGGCTGACTCAGTGTGGGGTGCATTCTCACTAAACTGGGCCATTATTGTGAGATGAGACTGGATACATCATCAGTCTCCCCTTGGTTTCCAGGGGAACCCATGAGGTCATAGGATGAACTGATGGCTGTGGAAGAGGAAACATAACAATAATATGGACACCACAAGAATTGTCAACATAGTCAGAAAACAGAGAGCTTGCCTTGGGCATGATTCTGGGAGTGGGGAGAGCTATATAATAGTTTTGCAGTGTTTGCTTGAAATGCCCCACCCCATTAGCAGTTTGCTGGGAAAGGATGAAGTGGCTTTTGACAATACATTGAGGCACATGACATGTTATTCCATATGGATATAATGGAGTAGTTCTCTGGGAAGAGAGGATTCAGGGTGTGGGCTGGGCAGTGGAATTTGTAGAGCCTGAGGAGAAGGCTTGAGTGGAATTTTATGTTACCAGATTGTTGATGTCTTTGTTGATAAAACCAAACTCTATCAAGTGGGTAAACTTTGCACTTTACATAGTGTGTGGACTGTTTCTGTGGAACAACTTGGTAAAGGTATCCACTCATGGTAAGGTTAAGTAAATCTCTTTCAAAAACAAAGTCTAGATCTGAAATACTTGTGCTCTATTGGTCTAACTGTACTAAGAATAAAGTGCTTGTGAAAATGATGGATTCAACCTTATGCTATTCAACCTTATACTAAATAATGAAAATGGACATAGAAATAGGAACACATACTAAGTTTACTGACCAACTCACTGATCACTACCAGGTATATTTGTTAGGTTACACACTTCACATGCATAGAACTGGCATACTGAAAGCCAGAACTGAATGGAGGATGATCAATACACTGAAGAAAGCTGACACAAACTGGAAATTATAAATAAAAGGCAAAGGACCAATCAGAAGAATGACATCTGATTAACCAGATCCATCCAATATATATATATATAGGCTTACTCCATACTGTAAGAACCAGCAGGGCTGGAATCTGAGACCATAGGATTCTATACTGCTGATACTACTACATCACCACCAGAGGTTTAGGTTAAGCACCCACGGGAGGACCCTCTGAGGCTCGGATTGTCAGGAAGTACCGCCCAGCAGGACCTGAGTGGTGGCCCCTCATAGCCCACTGATTGGCTGGTATCGGTACTTAAACCAGGAGGCCATGATGGGAAACTGTTTGAGCAACAATGAAATCTGCTGGTCTGTCTCTACTTCAGCTGGTGATAGAGCCTAGACTCTGGCTTATGACCCTGGTTTGTGCTTGACTTTGCTCTTTGACTTGTGTGTGTAACTTGGCACCTGATCCTGATTTCCTCCTAACCTGACCCTGCCTGCCTCCAGATGCCTGATTCTTGGTTTGCTCTCAGGCTTGTCCTAGACTCTGACCTCCTGGTACCTGATTTGGCCTGACTCCCAACTCTTGCTCCAACCACAGGGACTGACTGCCCTCTTCCTGGTTGTGAAACACGTAGTTTTAAGGGACACCTTTTGTGCAGGTAATTCTAGAAACTGAATTTTCAGCATGCCAGGTCTCTTTGGTAAACTATTCATCGGCAAGTATAAATTGGGTAACTTCAGCATCTATTAACATTGGCTGTGGCTACTCGCATTCTGCTGTAAAACTGGCAGCATATCAAAGAGGGAAAGGTTTGCTCGTTTACCATTTTAATTCAGCTTGCATTTACAAAGCTATTTTCTCACTGCATTTGAATGAGCCCTGCTTGTCAGCAGCATAAGTAATTAAAGGGTTCAGTGGTTAAATATTGCTACAAGTAGTTCAAAAATAAACTGTTATTTTTTAAGACAGACTGAGAGACAAACACAGATGGATAATAAATATGGGATACATGTGCAAGTCTGTGGCTGGAAAAATAGCTGCTGACAGGATCTCTTTTTCTGTCACAATTTTTCATTAAAAGAAGACAATTGTTAAAATTTAGGGTGGAAAACATGAAGGAATAAAGCAGTTTCCATTATGGCATTCAATAGTGAGCATTACAGCAAGGGAAAAATCAGTGCAAACATTACACTTGCAAACTGAAGCCAATGGTTATTGTTTCATTTGTCAAACCTTTGGATCACAGAGCTGAAACACTTAAATGAGCTATTTAAATCAAGCTAATCTTTCTAAGATTTTCCCTTTATTCAAAACATTAAATTTAATTGATATTTCAAGACAGACTACATTTTCTTTTACATCCCCTAATGCCTTAACCCTGCCCGCATGCTTTCTCTACAGGTTTTTAATTAGGTTTATTAATACCTATTCCTGAAGTTAATGAGCACCTGCCTGTTCAGGAACAATACACTACCACAGTCTCTGCCCCATCCATTAACAACAGAGTGTATTATTCACAATGAACAATAGCATCAAGTCACAGCATCAAACGTACCTTTTACATATCACATGCCTTGTCTACTGCCAGCATTTGTCCTATCCTGGAATATTTCAAAGATCTCCTATGGGAGGAACATCTCACACTGCAGCAAAACATAATATACCAGCATCTCTCTGTTATGTAGACAGAAGGTGCTGCAACTCCCTTCTCTAGTCAATAAATTCAGTAATTCACTTCTCCATTAATCCTGTTCTCCATATTGATCTCTGAACATGAAATGAAGCCCATTATCAAATCCTTCCCAATGTAATAACTTCTATAACTGTGAAGATCCTCCAAAGGGATTAGAAAAGTTCTAACATCCCTGTTTTGACCACACCTCCAGTTTCTGTTGGAAGAGATATCAACAAGTTTATTTAAGTATTCATACTATGAGAAATTCTTTCCGGTTATTGATTGTCAATGTATTAATGTGTAAAATGCATAATAAATATGGAAGGGAAGATATTTAATGAGGTTTTACCAACTATTTTAGTTAAACAATAGGGATAGATGAATGCATTCAGAAAAAGTAGAATCCCCTAAACTTTATCCCCTTTTTACACTCAAATGCAAATTGAACCTTTCTTTTTTTGTGGGGGTGGAGGGTCTGAAATGTGTGTTTTTGTTTTCTTTTTCTGTCTGAAGGTGAAAGTGCAAAAATCATGAGAAAGCCATTTCTTGTCCCAGGACATTTATGACACCATTTTACAGATTAATGAGGTTTGGATGCATTTTAGATGTAATTTGGATGTTCATCCAAACCCATGCTCTGAAGTTTTGTAGTTTGCCCATCCCAAATAAATGCATTTTAATTCTTACTAGAATTAGACCCAGATTTTCAAATGCTCAATTATACACACTCAGAATCTGCATTCATGAAAGTTGGGGTTTTCACACACCCTTTTCTTCGTGTATGAGCAGTCAAAGCAGCAAATGCAAGTCCAAAAAAATGAAATTGGTGTATTTGCATATGTAGAACTGGGTGAATAGTTCATAGAGAATAATTTAGTATACGAATTGTACTTAAACTTGTTATAGACAGTTTTCAGAGAGAAAAGTGAACATTCTCTTGAATTCATTCATCATTTGTCGTAATAAAGGGACCAATTCTGCCAGTCTTACCCAGGATGATTACTACTTCAATCTACCAGTAGCCAATCCAGAGGACTATGAATAGAGAAAGTATCCACTCAGTGTGAGCAAGGTTGGCAGAACTGCGCCCTGAAGTCATTTCTGTCAGTAGTTCTTGGCCTGTAGGTTGTTCATGAGAAATTTTTTGTGTGACTGTTCAATGACTGAACTTTCAACTATGCTGGTCAGCTTTGATTGAATAGCTATATCACATGGTTTGTTTCTGTTCTCTGACTAGATAATTATGACTCAGGGGAGGACTGGGGAGGGGAATCTGGTTTCTGGTATGAATGCTCATATTTAAACATTCAAATTTCTCTTTGTGTGAATATTTTCCAATATTCACTGAAAATATGTTTGTACAAATATCTGTCAGGAAACTCATTTATTAAAATATTTATCCAAAGAAGATGAAATTCACCCACAAAGGAGTGCAAAACAGTAGCTCAGAACTTATGCTTCACTTCAGTCCTACTTAACATCTAAAGAGATTCATTGCACAGGGTGACTTTTACCCACAACGAAAAAAACCAAAATGCATGCAAGCAAAGGCAAAGTGCATTTGTTTAGAAGTTCATGCAAATATCAGTGGAATATTTAAGTATTTACCAAGCTCTGGTTACATCTAGTAATTGTCATGTTGTCTCTGTGTTCTTCTGTATAAAACAATTCATTTCTGGAACATATTAAGCAGAATATTACAAAGAAAGAAGATTCTCAGGGCTGAATTCTGTAAGATTCTGACATAATGTAGCTAATGACAGTTGAGTGCATTCAGCACCTCCCTGTAGAAATCATGTTGCAGGAACAGGCCCTAAGACTGGAAAATATTTTTTTTTTGTTTTGGTCCCTGGCCCTCTTAGACAGATTTTTGGGCAGAGTTAGATATATGAAAGTTCATCAGGCTCTAAGGGTATGTGCCACAAGCTGTCCCCTTCATTCTGTGTTTCAATTAAGGCAACAGTCATTTGTGCACTGCTGCTATTAGCCTGAATTTTGGCTTTCATTTCGATTTGGGGAGTATTTGTTTTACTTGTATATTCATGTTCAGCAGACCAGTCCATGGAAGAGAGGGATCTACATTGCATTTAATTTCTTTTTCTTCCATTTTCTTAGAATGGAAAAAGGCCATGGGTAGGTTGTTTCTATGAGGTTGAGGCCTTTTTTTAAACACCTGTGTCAGTAAAGGATCACATGTCCTAGCAATATTATTCCTATCATAGTGTTCTGTTATAGATATTCCAAAGCTCTAAGGTAGGTGCTCTACTTTTTATATAGGTATTGTATTTGCATATTAATGCTGTAAATTAAATGCATCAATCTAAATTTCCATGGCTCTGATGCAGCTGTCCCTGGAAGGGTGACCATATCTCATCCATCATCTTCACTGGTTACCTACCCACTCCTGAATCAAATTCAGTTTCTACCCTGGTTTACAAATCATTCTAAAATTACTTCCCTGCTTGCTGACTCCTTTCCTCCCATTTAGGCATAATCTCTATTTCCACAATTGCAGATGTTGTTCTTTAACTTTGGGGCCCCCATCAGTTCAAGGTTTCATAATATATGGACATGCCTCAAATACAAATTATGAGTGAGACCTCTCTACTTAAAAGTCTGTCCACTTCTGACCCCCCTTTCCCATACACATGCCCTTTCTTGTAACTTGCAATAGATCCACTTTACTTTCCTCCCTTTTCCAGCTCCTCCCTTTGTTGTCTCTTCCTCTCTTCAACCAGCCTACAATTCTTCCATGTACTTCTCTTTCCTTTTACTCTAGGTCTTCCTCTTTCCTCATCCCCCTTTTGTTCACTTCCCTGTCCATGCCCCATTCACCAGATATTTTTGTGGTTCGGCAGGAGGCAGTCTCCTCCATGTGTTTTGCTCTCAATGTGCTGCCTCAGGAACTACTGAGGATAGGTGGTAGCTTTTTCTCCTGGGCTGGAGACTTCTGCAGCCACTGGTGTTCTGCTTCTCCCTGTCCTCTCCCTTCCCTTCGTGGGCCTGTCAGAAGCAGCAGGGAAAGGGGGCCATCTTGGAGACACTTTCCCTGAAGCAGTGCTGCTCTTGCTGGAACCCAGCACCAGGGCTGGCGAGTGGGAGTTACATGCCTACATCAGTATGAAATACTTTGCCAGGATATTCACTATTAACAATATGTTAACAGAGGTGCCAATGATCTCTAGTCTCCTGTGTGTTCCCTATCAACCCTTCACTAGGGACAAGAGAGTAGGGCCTGAAGAGAAACTGAGTCTTCTACTTAGTTTTGGGGATGTGTAAATATTTTTAGGTAGTCAGTTTACCCCCTTCTCTCCAAAGGATGGGATTTACATTACAGGGCTTTTCCCCTTCCACACAAAGGATAACTATATTACATAAGAGTCTTAGCTAAACCTATGCTATATATTACCAAACATGCTTAAGTATGCTTTAAATGCTCTTGAGGCCAATCTGGGTTATACTGGGCCCTTTAGTAATAACTCTTGTTTTTTCAAGCCTAGTTTTTTTTTTCCCTTCCAATTTTTATACACATTTCTACTAGAGTCCAATGGTATAGCAAGGCACAGCTGGGCCCATCTTGCTTCTGATCCTGCTACCCTCAAAAACCAGTCAGGGACACCTCAGGTTGATACAATCACCAGTGTTCTTTATTTATATCTATTTCTTCCCCCCACTTACTAGCTATATACAGAATTTTACAGCCAGGCATCACACTCAGCAGACCAGAGCCACCCACCTCTCTTGCCTTTCCCTTTCCCTTTCTCTCCCCCTCCAGCCTTTATAGCCCCAGGCTAATTAGGCTGGCAGCTGTTTCTAGTTGCCAGGCAGGCACAGGACTATTCAGCCAGCTCCAATCTATTCCCCTTAATTGGAGCTGGTGTGGCAGAGGGCTGATTAAGCACTCCTCGTCCAGCACCCTGTCAAAAATGGTAAATAAATGATAGTTTTATATGTTATTTTCCTACCCCATGGAGTCTGTTTTATCAGAAATAACAGCAGTAATATAAAAAAAGGGAGAGAGTTAGATTCTAACATTACCCAACATTATAGTGGGATTAAGGAATCAGCCTTATCCCTAACCATAGGGTTACGTTGGTGCAGTTAAAAACGAATTAATTTTACTCTCAGTTGAGAAGATCCACCATTTAATGAATGGCTAGCAATCAGAGAAATCACAGACAGAAACTGCAATAGTTTGCAAGTGTGCTTGAAAATATTTTCAAAGACCTTTATAAGTTTAGTGTAGACAAGGCCTGAGCTTGATAGGGTAGTTTAGCCCCTATGACAGTTCCATTGTTTATCTTCTTCTGAGTCTTCCAGAAAGAATAACAATTAGTACCAAGTATTATGCGGATAGATGTATACTAGGACCACCAACCCCCTCTACACAGATCAGAGAACAGCCATTGGCTAATAACAATTTCCATTTATTATTGATCTGTTATTGAATAGTCCATATTCAAACCATAATCTTGAGGCAGAATCTTTTCTGGTTTATTTCCAGTCTCCCGAGCTCATACACATGAGTACATTTTTGGTAGTGAGCAGTAGCTATTTTTTACATAGTGATACTTGCCCGTCTAATCTGCGTTTAGAATTTAGCTACTATAAATATTAACTAATTTTGGCTGTTCTTGAATGGGCACTAGGAACCAAGTTTCAACATTACAAATAAATCGTACTCTGTTGATTAAAAAACAAGAGAGAATATATGGATTTTACATACTGCAGAAACACCATGTGTGAGCATTCCACGCTGTTAACTGTTAATGCAAATCAGTGGCAATTGCAACTCCAGCTGTGTTTGCAGCTGTATGAGCTGAGCTGATAACCTAGAAAATGCCCCAAATGAACTTTTCCTCTCAGGGTCTGAAGGTAATAATGCTGATGAGTTTTGAAATTGAAGAGGAGAAGAAGAATTAGCATGGGGATGGGAGCTAAATAGGAAAAAAGAAAAATTGAAGTTTTGGGGGGTATTGACTCCAGAGCTTTGTAAGTATTTCTCTAAAATGTTTAATAGAATTCATTATTTTTTCAGAGTTTTCTTTTCAAGATTTTTTTCTTAGTAACTGGTTACCTTACATCTCTTGCTAATCCACCTTGAACTGTCATGCTGTTAGATCTAATCATGGTTAGGCTGGGCCAGTCTGTGGATGGGAGACCTGGAAAGTGCACTTATATGTTGCAGAGAGTAGCACTGGGGTTCAGCAAGTGGAACCCTTCCCTGTAAATCAGTATTAAATAAATGCCCCAGGGTGGTGGTAGTGGGTGATAAGGTACTATGGCAATGTCTTCTGAAGGAGACCTAAACCTGAAGTTCTGATTATTTGCTGGTCGTTAAATATTCAACTGCACTTGGGGTCGTTAAATATTCAACTGCACTTGGGGAAGGATCTTGACCTTGGTGCCATTGCCAGTTCCCAAATTAGACAATTACACAATTGCCTATTCAGAGGATATATATCCTCTGAAGTTTCAGTTGGAAAAAAGCATTCATTTTTTGTCCTATACTAGGTTAGGTTTCTTAAACTGTGTAATGCTAAAGATATAAGTCCTGATCCTGTAATGATCCCCTCCATGGACCCATTAATCTACTCCTACTGGATCAGTTGCAGAGTCAGAACCTTTGAATATAAACCCTTTAGTCTTTTACTCTTTGTATAAAGTGCAATGCGCACACATTGTTTAACATTTGTATGTAAGTGCAGTAACAACTAGTGATGGTACTACTACTATTTCTTCATTTTTCAGTGCTTTCTTGTAAAAACATTTCTTACTCCTCATACAGACTGGCCTTGCCTCTGTTCTTTGTTTTGGGGTAATTTGTAAAGAACTGAGAGTGGGTGTGACCATTCTATACATGCCATCTGCTGGAAAAAATAATAAAGTTGGAACTAGCTTTGGTTTATGTGTTTATATCCATTACCCTCCCCTTTCAAATCTCTTTTAATGTTCCATTTCTCTCATGATACCTGTGAGAAATCAGCCAATTAAGAATGGCTGGGTTAAGCAATAGTCAGGGTTAGCAGATGTTGTTTATTATTTTGCAGTAGTGCCCAGAGGTCTCCATGTGCATTGGGCCCCATAATGTTAGGCATGCTACAAACACACAGACACATTCCATGCCTCAAAAAGGGAGCAGTCTAAGCCCAGTCCTTCCTGTTATTTTCTACACTAGTTTACTGCATCTTTTATTTTTCAAATTAGATTATCTGGTTTTTGGTGAAAGTACTTTCCCTCTTTGTGTTTGTACAGCACCTTGCACAATAGAGTCCCAATCCTAAGTGGGACCCATTGACACCAGCACCAAACAAATAATATAATAACTAGTAATTTCAATAAGCCTGTTTCTCTTACCACAGGTATCAAATAACTTTCATCAACTTCAACTCATATTGAGGACAGGATCGGACCCAAGGTCTCTCCTCCTCCCCCCACCTCCCGGAATTAACATTGATAATATGGACAGCAGAACAACAAAGGTAGTAATTTAGTTATTTAAATTTGGGTGGGGCAGGGAGCAATGTGTGCCTGTGCAGAAACTAATTTACAACAACAAAAGTTAAAAAGAATCAGCAAGAAGGAATTAATAAGTTTAGGTAATATGATATGCTATTTATTATACAAAATAGGACAATAGTAGACTCAGGCAGGATAATTAATTAAGAACAGAATAAGTGGGGTGGGTTTTATGATGGTTTCTATCCTACAGTGATTCATTCCTTTGAGCTGAGATTTGCTTTTGGTCAGATGTATTTTAGGAATATCAGTCTATTCCCATGTTCATAAAAGATCGAAATAACAGACAGATAAAGGGTAAAAATGCACTTTCATTGTAACTACATTCCAAAGTCTATTCCAGCTGAGAGACTGCTTGAAAATTTTGTAGTATTCACCCCTATAAAATGATTCTGATGTTCCATCAGTATAATGTCCTGGAAAAGATACAAATTGGTGTCCTGTCAGTCTAACACATCCCTGAGGTCCTTTTAGGAATTATAACAGAGTTTCATTTTTTCATTTAGCCTGCTACATGTTATACATTTATTAACAAAATGGAACTTTAGTAGAGCTACAGTGAACTGTGTTCTCCCTTCAGGCAGACAAGCCCCTCAAAGCTCAAGGGCTTTAGCTCACAAGCTGTCTGCTGTTATGTCATCTTCTCATTGCAAATCTAAATGCACTCAACAGGCACACCATAAAGGGAAAGCCTAAAGGAAATGTGAAATAGTTCAACACTGAACTGGGGGGAAACTTACACATTGGAAAGGAATCAACACAACCATTTTAGTGTAAGCTGATGGTTGGAGGGAGATCATGGTATTGTGGTACCTAAATATGTTTTTTGGAGGGGAAGGTGTGAATAAAGGCAAGGTTCATATTCATGACTGTCAGAGAACTGATTACAGTTGGAAGTAACAGGAGGGAACAAGGTCTGAGTACAAAGCAGTTTGTAGCCAAAAAACATCAGACTCAGAGAAGTGGAGAAATTGGAATGTGTGAATGACTTAAAACAAATGCCTCCAAGTTCCAGATTCTTGAGCAGGACTTTGCAAAACCCACGATGTTCAGAGAATCAAAGCTAGGTTTTACAGTAAGATCAGTGCATGCTGGAATAGAACTTTGGGGATTTAGTTAGTGCTGTGTGAATACTCAATACATACAGCTGACATTGCCTGGATATTCAAAGATCTGTAGCCCCCAAACTTGGGCTTTAAACACTTAGCCAGCACATAGCTGCCTTGATGAAAGTTAAGAGAGTTTCTTTACAGGGCACAAAATTTGGGCCAGGACCTCTGAGTGTATAGGGCTAGCAGTGCATAAATGTTAGGCATTGTAGTATAGACAAGGGTTTAAGCAGCCAACTGGGATTTTCACAATGGTTTGGAAGCTATATGGAAAGGTGCCTGAACATTAGGTGTGGACAGGGCATACCCATTAAATATAAAGACATGTGGGTTAAAAATCAGCTACCCATTAACTGCTAAGCCAGCAGCTAAGCTACAAAAGAGGCATCAACTGAAACAGGAAGCCCAAGAAAAAGAGTCTCTGACCAAGACAAGCAGAGGACCTAGCTTACTGGTAAGGACAGATAGACAGTCAGATGGAGGTTTGGGGAAGTTACTGTGTGGAGTCTGGGTAGATTGCTATAGGGAAGGAGAAAAGAATTGCTGGAAGACTTGCTTGTTGGTAGGGAAGGGAGGAGAGACCATGATCCTTATTTGTAGGAGGGGAGGAGGCATTGGAGCAGCCTACAAAGTTTGGCCACTACTTCCTCAGGAGGCTGTGGAAGGAGAAAACAAGTTTTACATCCAACAAGGCCTACCAGACTTGCTAGAGTTGGATGTCATCAAGCAGGGGAACATTTAGCTGTATAGGCTCCATCACTATACTATCCAAAGCCTTTGTGACTTGCTCAAGAATGACCTAACAAACGTGAAACAGAGGAGTTACACTCCAACTGTTCTAAGGTCACCAGAACACTGGTTATCCTGGCAACAAGCTCCTTTCTAGGAGCTCAGAGAAAACTCCTCTTGACACCTAGGGGACCAGGATATAAGAACACAACATTTAGGCCAGATGTTTCTGAGAAAATAGGAACAAAATATTTTCTATTAAACAATTCCTATAGAATAATGGACAACCAGTCTTGGCCACCTATAACAACATCTTGGTGCTTAGAAGGAATTTGCAAAGCTGCTTATCTATCATCAATAAAGCTTGTAGCTATAGGTGAGTACTTTGAAAGTGGCGATCCCAGAACACTGGGACATAACCTGCTAGGATGCATTTTCTTCCATAGGCATGTTAGAGAAACAGAGAGTGGGGCAAATGTTGTTCTAAGCCTCAAATTCCACACGGTAAACCTATGCACCTCAAAATGCTCATAACTTAAAAAAGAAAAGAGAGAAAAGGAGATTCCAAAGGAGCACTCTTTAAATGCTTCCCCACAACTCCTCACCCAAACAATGGGTATCAAAGACACTTGCAGAGTATTTTATTCTTGGAGACTTATTTGTTGTTGTTGTTGTTGTTTTGTTTGTTTTTGTTTTTTTATATCCATCAACACAGAGATTGAAAGACTCCTATTACTGTGCAACAAATAATAAAATAGTAGGGTTTACTGCTGTTATATCTCACATCAGTCACACACAGAGAGAAAGCACTTAAAGCTTCATGAGTACATTAAACTTTAAGGAGCACTGTAGTGGCATGAAAATTCGATATTGCTGTACTCCCAAGTGGCAATAATAAGTATATATTAACCCATGAGTTATGGAGAAAACATGAGTTGCTACTTTCAAATTGAAACACTGCCAGACAATTCAGGGCAGGTTGGAGTGCCTCATTACCATTGTAGTGATATGGTTTTTAACATATCTTCCCAAACCTGTCTTTTCATAGCAGACAGCAGGGTGGATCCAGTATATTTGATGTTCCAGTCACAACCCAACAGTGTTCTGGAGTCCACTGAGGAAATATTACAAAGATGCATGTAAATCCTTTTCTACTTTCCCAAAACTGGGTAGGGCAATCCTGGAATTTTCTTCAGCAGGGGTTGTCAAATAGTGCCACCATATGTGCTGTTCATCAGTACTTTTCATACTTTGGGTATGATTGATAGCCTTCTTCATGTTGCTGTCCCTTTAAGAGTCTGGGTTAGCTGGCTCAATGTCTCCAAAAGTTCCTTTCAGGCCCTTACCCAAGAGGATCAATAGGAATGGAAAACCTGCCTCTCAGTGAAACGCTAAAGAAGCTCATTCTGTGTAGTTTACAGTACTGAATAAAAGGTTATAAGCTGACTTGATCCAAGTTTATATGGGTACAAGACCTCGAGGCTCTTTAATTTCCCAGAGCAAGGTATAAGTTCCAATAGAAGGAAGCTGTAGCTAGACAAATTCAGACTAGAAAAAGGCAATTTTTTAATAGGGTAATTAGCCATTAGAACATCATAGCTACTGATGTGGTAGACTTTCACTTGAACTCTTTAAATCAAGATTGGATGTCTTTCTAAAAGATATAGCTCAACCAGAATTTATGGGCTTGATGCAGAAATCACTTGGTGAAATTCTATACATAGGCTTGGCAGAACCTGATTTTTATTTTTGAATGTTTAGTGTCTATTTTTAAGCATTTTTAAAATTGATTTAAATTGTCACAGCTGTGGGAAATTATGGGGAGATCAGAATGGAGGAGGTCAATCAGTAATTGTGTAATGACAATAGACACTGAGATTCAAAAAGTTAAACTTTATAACCATTAAAACACAAATTGTCAAAATCACATGTCAAACCTTACAAAGTGGGTGTAACACCAAAAGACCCCACTCATCAGTGGGTGGGATAGAACCTGGGCCCTTTGGAGTTCAGTGCATGAGCCTGTACTGCATGAGCTAAAAGCCAGTCACCTCTTAGCAAAGGCTATAGAGCATACTCATTTAATTCTCTCTCTGTACGTGGTCTTGGTGCCACTAGATGGGACAGAACACCACACTCAGGAGGTATGTGGGTTACATAAACACCCTTAAATCAACTCTAAGTTCTCAAGCAGCTTTTTTTTCTTCGCATATCTGTAAATTTCAATTATTATAATGGAAATATTTGTTTAGCCTTTGTGTGTGTGTGTGTGTGTGTGTGTGTGTGTGTATGGTGAAATCAACATTTACCAACAAATCTAATCTTTCCAAGCCTAGTTATTCAGGAGGTCAGACTAGATGATCATAATGGTCCCTTATAGATTCATAGATTTTTATTTTTATGGCTACTCCGCTTTCAGGGAGCTTGGCTTCTGCTCACTCTCTGCTGCTTCTCAACAAGTTCTGTAAGCTGCTGCAGTGTCTGTCACTCAATGATTGCTCTGCATGTGGTTTTCCAGTTCCTACTGCAGCCTGCTTCTCAGCTCAGCTTCCTATGCTGCATGTGGCTCCTCAACTTCTACTGAACGCTGTTCTCCCTTGCTAGCTTCCTTTTCCTCCAGCAGCACTCCAGCTTCTGCTTCCAAGCTCAGCTTCCTGTTTGCAACCTGACAGCGCATCCTCTCCAGAGAAAGAGCTCACTTCTGGAATCAGATCCTCTACAGAAGTTTCCATTCCAAAAGCATTTACATCTGACTAATGTGAAAGAGGTTTTGAAACACAGGTAAGCTAAGACAGGAATGGTCATAAGTGTCCTTTTTAACTCTGCAAATGCAAATCACATTCTTAATAATCATTGAAATAGTTTCCCTTTCTCCCCAAACCTATACAATATTTTTGCAATATTGGCAAACCCATAAATGAACCTGTAATAGGACCAAGAGCCTGATAAATCATTCTATATCTGAGGAGTTGGTTGGTTCTACGCTATCACAACTTTTTCTCTTTCTCTTTCCCCGTTTTTTCCTCAGTGGAAATTACCTCAGCACACAATCAGTGAGGAGGCATGTTACCTCTATCTGGAATGGCTCCCATTTCTTTTGGTTCATTTGCAGATTGGCACCTTAAGCTTATCACAGACAATTTGTAAATGCATCAGTTTTTGCTCCAATGTTAATGTAAGATGATGGATTCAAGGAGAAGAAGACGACGATCAGGGCTGAAAGAGTTCTCAAATCTGAAAAGGGAATTAGAGGAAGAAACAGGAAATTTCCAGAAGCTGGTTATGCTAGGAACAAATATCAAGGATGCCCCCAAAAGTGTGAATATGAGCTGAAGGAGGTGTGTGTGTGTGTGTGTGTGTGTGTGTGGCCTGAAAGCTTCTCTCTCACTAACAGAACTTGGTCCAATAAAAGATATTACCTCATCCACCTTGTCTCTCTAATAGTAAGTTTGCTGCTCAGCAGATTCACCATATAATTTTAGCTCTGCAGCTAGAATGTGGAACACCATATTCTCTGACCATGCCCTTATTTTCTGCATCTACAGATAGATAATGGAACAGTCTCACTCAGTTAGTAGATTGTCCAGGTTTTATAAACTAATTGCCTTACAGTGGGTAAATATATCAAAATACGAATATTAGTAACTCTCTCCAGCAACATTTTGGGAAGCCAATAGGTTGGTTTTGAAAGGTAGCATAATCCCCTATTATGCATCAGTAAAGAGAGTTTTAAGGAGGAACTAGACAGCTTAGAAAGGGGTAGAGGAATGTGGCCAAAATGGAGGTGTGGTTTTTTTTTCTTAAAAAAAAAAAATGTATGATGTTCTGTTTGAGAATAATGGAAAACAGGATACAGACTCTTAAATCTTAATTTTACTGTCCTGGGACTAAACCCAGAAATTCTTGGCCAGATTTATCTCTGGCTCTCCCAAACCAAGAACAACCCTCATCATTAGAAATCACACCAGGCATTCTTATTCCAAGTCTTAGCAAAGACTTTCACAGTTTCCTAATTCCTACCAAAGACATTCACAATGGGAGTTTTACTACTGACTTCAGTGTTGGCTTAACTCCCGTTGATCACTTTTGAAACTCCTTCTCTTATTTTCTCTCTGCTTATTTTACATCCACTCAGCTTCCAGATCACTAGATAATAACACTTTATTGCTAAAGAAAGGGAATGCTCATTCTAAATTTGCCTCCAATGTACCACTTTCCTAATTAAACACACATATCAAGGTTCTTATTAAGGATTAGATTTTGGCACTGCCCAGTGGGGAAGGATTATGCCTCGGGGAGACTCAATCTCTCAAAGTACTTTTCAGTGTGCAGTAAGAGTGCACAGGATAGTAAAGCCTGCTCCCTCTAGTGCACCTGGCCCAATCTACAGCTGGTGATTTGTCTGATTTTTGCATGGAGCATGTGGTGGGTGCAGCTGTGCAATGCTAAAGGTTCTGAGATGGTGGTTTTGTCCAGAATAAAAATTTGGCATAGCGATTCAGAAACAGAGATCTGACTGGCAGTGAAATCTCAACACATTTCAATAGTTGCAGGAAAGGCTGTCCCCTCTGCCCTTGCTTTAGAACTCCTAGCTAAAGGAGTCTAGATTGTCCTATGCATTTCAAGTACTTACTATTGGTTTAATAAAGTTCCACTTGTTCAACTTAATCTGCACTAGGCTTCATTCATTCTTTGTAAATAAAACATGGTGGCAGTGTCTGAGGTGAGTTTGCTGCAGTGCAGCAGCCATGTAGTTCTGAATCCATCCAGTAGAGGACAGCAGTATACTTACACATTTTTAAATCAAAAGCACTTCCTGTACACAAATATTTGCTAATAAACATTCCATTTTACCTAGTAAGCAAGGATTCATACTAGTGTTGTATTTATTTTTTCACAGAGAAATCAGCACGATATAGTCCTTTCTTTTAAAATATCATATAAAAGTAAACAAACATGTTGAGACTTGAAGTCTGGTGCCACTAGATTGTCCACCTGAAGTATGTGTTCAATAAAAAACTACAGATGATTAAAGGATAGGAAAAACAACAATAATAAAATAGCTCTAAAAAGTACCTGTCAGTTATTTTTATACTGAATTGATTGGTTATATGAAAGATGTTAAGTGGGTGGTTGATCTATTGTTATGCTTTCATCCCAGTGTTGCAAATGTATTCCTATTAATTACACCTCTACCTCAATATAATGCTGTCCTTGGGAGCCAAAAAATCTTATTGCGTTATAGGTGAAACCGTGTTATATCGAACTTGCTTTGATCAACCGGAGTGCGCATTCCTCCCCACACCCCCCGGAGCACTGCTTTACCGCGTTATATCCGAATTCATGTTATATCGGGGTAGAGGTGTATTGTTATTTATTATTTGCATTGCAATTTCACCTAGGAGCCCCGGTTCTGGATCAGGACCCTGTTTTGCTAGGTACTATACAAACATAGAACAAAAACAACAGTTCCTGCCTCAGAGAGCTTGCAATGTAAGCTATGTATAGTGCCTAAAAATTCAACCTAGTTAAAGAGTGTGATGCAAGCAGAAGTTAAAACTAACAATAACTCATTATCCCTTTTATATAATTTGGTATTATTTACCTAGAGCACAAATCCTTCAGCAAACTTAACAGTGTGGATGTATAAAAATCTATTTGCTTGTTGAAGAAATGTATTCAATAGTGGCAAAAACAAAGTAGATCTGTGAAGAACTTAAAAACAAAAAAAGAAAAGGAGTAATTTATAAAACTTCCAAACAGAGAGAAAACTTTCAATTAATTTCAGAATTGTCCTTCAGACTGAAACCTTTGACATGCAAGCTCCCTAGCCAATGCTGTTTTAAATAAACCCCTTCACTGTTGAAAGAAACATTAGGCTGCAAGGAAAATTTCCTCCTTGCAGCCCGCAGAGTTGAGAGCTGTGAAAAACAAGATTGTAGGACTGCGGGGGGGAGGGGGGCAGTGTATGACAAATCTACAGTAATTCTGCTCATTACCTTGACATTGAGCTATAATATGGCCAATAAATTCTCACCATTTTCACTTGACACGAAAAGCAAGAACTGGGCTTAAAACAGCTCATGACTAGAGCTGGGTGAAAATGGATTTTTTGATTAACTGGTAATCCTGAAAAATAAATTTAAAAAAATGCTTTGGCTTGAACTGAAAGATATATAGATGTAATATTTTTAATTTTCAGCAAATGGAAAAGTTGTGTGTGTGGTTTTTTTAAAAAAAAAGTGGTTTCAGATTGAACAAAATGTTTTTTAAAAATGATTGAAGTCAAAATGAAAAAACATTTTGAATTGTTTAAGGAAATTCCTAAACAATGTTTTGAATCAAAATGTTTCATTTAAACATTCAAAATGAATTGTTTATATTTTTCAGAACTTATTTTTAATTGTTGTGGGTTTTTTGTTTGTTTGTTTTTAGCCAAAGAGGTTTGGCAAAATTGACAAGAATATGTGAAATGTTTTGGTGTCATTAGATTTGCATTTCTTGCCAAAAAAATTTTGGCTGACAAATTTCACCCACCTCAGTACTATTTATATAGGGCTAGATCATCAATTTGTAATCTGCCATTGGTAAGAAGCAATGTGTTGCTTGGAGCTGCTTCCTAGACTCAAATTCTCCCTCTTGGCCCACCTACTGCTTAAGGGGGGAGACACCACAAAAGGTCTATACTGACACAGAATATGTTCCCCATTATATCAGTGTAGCCAACCCATTTTCACCCCTATATGCCCACTTGCATGAGTGAGGGATATAGAAGGTCTGTGGCTTCTGCTAAACTCTGCTCTCTGAAGCAGTAGTATGGCACACTAGTGCCTCCTTATTCCCTTGGGACAGCATGGCAAACATAACCTAGCCCATGAGGATTTAAGTGTGCTGGGTGCTTTATAGACTATTTAAGACAGTGTAGGAACCTCAAGGAGCTTACAGTCTAAGAACCGACAAAATGTAATAGGTGAAGATAGACAATAGACGGATAGTAGAGTGGGAGAAGGGTTTGTTAGTAATCTTTATTTCCACTGTCTGTACACTTCTCGGTTAGGATAGCTATATCTAATTATTTATAGGTCAGCATAGCAGGGGGCAGAAGATAAGGAAAAACTGAGGTGAAGGAAATGGAAGAGGAACTGGCAGTTGAAAGGATAGAGAGGGATAGACAGGAAAAAGAGGGAGAGAATAGATGAGCCTGCCCCCTATATCCTGCCTCTGTGCAGCAGAGCAGTACAAGTTCTCCAGTACCAAGCCCTTACAGTGTCAATGGAAATTTTTAAGCACCCCATCTCTTCTCCCCATTCCTCTCTTTCTACACCACTCTTCCTCCCACACCTCTCATGTAAATTGACATAGCTTTATTGACTTCAGCTGAGGATCTGGCCAGATGTGCATATCTTACAGATATTTAACTGTTTTTTTTTGTAACATTCACAACATATTCGTAATGGTCTATTTCTTTTGAATCGATGGTACTATTGTGTCTCTGTGCACAACAAAAGAACTTCTTCTCCCACCGGGATTCTTTTTAAAAGAAAAGTTGACCTATAGTATGTTAGATGCCAAAAGCAGACAATATTGTGAAGTACAGCTTCCATTTTAGTGTTTGCTGAAGAAGAAAATACCCTAGCAGTAAATCACAACATACTGACAAACAGGTTTTGTACTAGCAGTACCCTGCTTGGTCTTATATTAACTGTATAGCCCTTTGACAACCTGTTTATGTGTACATAAATTGAACAAATATTTAAGTAGAGATTTACTGGACAGTACCCAATTTTGTGTGTTATGGATTGCTCAAACATCTTCACATATCATTTCTACTGATCATTTTTCAATACAACAGCAGTTTTAAAGAAAGCTAAACTAAGTGAAATTTACTTTGATTAAATGTTCAGTTTCCCTCCTCTGCTGTCACACATAATTTAAAAAAAAACAAAAATGTACTAGTAAAAAGTATTGATTTTAATTCTACCTTTTGACAAAACCAAAGGAAATTGGAAAAAAAATCACTAATATTTTATGTGCAAAGTGTTTCATGCAAGTTTTCTTAAAGTACACTTACCTAACAACTTCATGTCACTAATTCTCTCATACACAAAGTTCATCAGGCTGTGTTCTTTATAAACAGAGGCGTAGCGAGCGCCCTCCGTACCCTCTGACCGGAGGGGGCCCCGCAAGGAAGGGGGCCCCGAAAAGTGGCAAAATAAATACCGCATTCCAGTTTCTGCATTGTAAGGGGCCCCGCCCGGACATATGTTCGGAGGGGGCCACCGTTCGGAGGGGGCCACATTCTTTGTTGCTACGGCCCTGTTTATAAAGGACTAAACTTTAGTTTAGTTTTAGTGTTTAGTACATTTTCTATATAATATGCTCCTCACTGATTTATTTTAAAGATACAACAGTTTACAATAGTATTATATTGGTGGAAGCTTACTATGTTGTAGGATAGGTCCACACTTGTGGTGGCATGTAAAAACATTGCACACCCAGCTAATATTGGTAAAAATAGCAGTATGGAATGTGAGACACTGCTTAGGCAAGTAGAGTAGAGACACACCAGAACCCTGGGGTATATACCCTGTATGGCTCTCTACAAGCCCAAGCAATGCCTCCCAATCTATGCATCTAGATAAGGAATTATCACTCCCATTTTACAGATTGAGAATCAAGGCACAGACTTGATTCAGCAAAGCACTTGAGAATGTTTTATTTTGCTTTGTTGAATATGGATGAACTTAAGCACATTCCCAGATGCTTTGCTGACTCTGGACCCAAGTGAGTTACACAAGGCCAAACAAGGCTCAATCCAAAGGGATTTAGGAGCCTAAATCCAAAATTTAGATCCTCAAACCTCTGCTCAGCTGCTGCCTAACCCTTTAGGGACCTAATTTCCCTATGCATCTAAATCTCTGATGATAAAGTGCCCCACACACTTAAAAATCTTCCAGTGGGCACATGAACAGATGCCTAAATCCTGATGCATGGCTCATGCCTATTCCCCAGTGGGATTCACAAACTAGGTGTTTCCCTGCCTATCGCACCTGTAGGGACCAATGCAGTAAGCATGTTCTTAGGCGGGAGACCAGGTTCAATCCCTCTGCTGTCTAATGCGGAGAAGGTATTTGAATCCAGATCTCCAATATCCTAGGTCAGTGTCTCTCTCTGTTTCTCCGGCTAGAGTTGTTCCACGTTGTATAAATAATTATATTAATTGGAGCAGTGCCTGGAATCTGCATCTCCCTCCTTCCAGGTGGGTGCCTTAGTCATCAGGATATAGAGTCATTCTTACTGTCTCTCTGAACCAATGAATATCCAAGATAAATGCTCCAACTGGTGGGATATTGGGTGACAGGGGGAACCGCATCCTTGGCCTTTCTTGAGAAAGGGCTGACCTGGTTTAGCCACCTAGACCTA
Organism: Emys orbicularis; assembly: GCF_028017835.1. Taxonomy (NCBI): domain Eukaryota; kingdom Metazoa; phylum Chordata; order Testudines; family Emydidae; genus Emys; species Emys orbicularis. Next base: position 87,135,819 of record NC_088687.1, on the reverse strand, counting down.
GGAGAGGGTCCATAGCTGTGAATTCTACGTGAAAATAAGCACCTCTCTCTGATCTGGATTTAGGTGCCTAATTTCCTTTGAGGGGCAGGGCTTGGTATTTTCTACTGGCTAATTTAGGTGGCTCCCCACTCAGCTTGCTGGCTTTTATCAATTGTATTCTGAGGTGCCTAATTCTCACCATTCATTGTATAGGAAGCCTGGATGCCTAACTTGGGGCTGAAGATTCCACTGGGGTGCAGGGTTCCTTAAGTTATGCATTGCAATGCTGAGACCCCTTTGTAGATCCTGCCCACAGGAAATCTGTGCCAAAGGCAAGACTTGAGCCCAGCACTCCTGAGTCTCAGGCTAGTGCCTCGTCCACAAGACCATCCTTTCTCCCTTTCATGCAAATAGTCAAACTAGAATCAGGTATCTAAGAGTATGTCTGATCTTCAAGCTGCAGGTGTAATTTCCAATTTGAGGAGACATGCCTGTGCTGGCTCTGATAGAACTTGCATGCTAAAAAAAGAGTGCCGCCATGAGTGGCAGGAGGGGCTTGCTGCCCTGCGTATGTACCCATCCAAAACATTAGACACATGCTCTGGATGGCTAGCTCCTCGTGCCACTCATGTTGCTGTGGCTAAATTCTATTTTGAGCATGCTAACTCCATCACAGCTAGCTCAGGTATATCTCCCTGAGTTGGGAATTATATCCACAGTTCAAAGGGTAGACATACCTTTTGATTGCTGCTTTTAAGATATTTTTAGTGGTGGTGTAGATATGCTGGTCCCAGGATATTAGAGAGACAAGGTAGGTAAGATAATATCTTTGATTGGACCAACTTCTGTTGGTGGACGAGACAGAGGCCTTGGCTACACTTGCGAGTTACAGCGCAATAAAGCAGCGTACAGCGCAGTATCTCACTCCCCGTCCACACTGGCAAGGCACGTACAGCGCTGTATCTACGCGGCTACAGCGCTGCTGGTACTCCACCTCCCCGAGAGGAATAAAGAGTATTGTGCTGCCGCTGCTGTGCTGCGGCGCCAGTGTGGCCGCCCAATGCGCTCTGATTGGCCTCCAGAAGTATTTGGCAGTATCCCACAATGTCTGTTCTAGCCACTCTGGTCATCAGTTTGAACTCTACTGCCCTGGCCTCAGGTGACCAACTGTCAGACCCACCCTTTATATTCCCTGGGAATTTTAAAAATCCCCTTCCTGTTTGCTCAGCCAGGCGTGGAGTTCTATCAGCGAATCTTTCCAGGTGACCATGCCTCCACGTGCCAAGCAAGCCCCAGCATGGAGCAATGGCAAGTTGCTGGACCTCATCAGTGATTGGGGGGAAGGAGCTGTCCAGTCCCAGCTGCACTCCAGCCGTAGGACTTACGATACCTTCGGGCAGATATCAAGGGCCATGATGGAAAGGGGCCATGACCAGGACGCACCGCAGTGCAGGATTAAAGTGAAGGAGCTGCGGAGTGCCTACTGCAAAGCCCGTGAGGCAAACAGCCGCTCGGGTGCTCCCTCCGCGACCTGCCGATTCTACAAAGAGCTGGACGTGATACTTGGGGGTGATCCCACCTCCACTTCGAGCACCACCATGGACACTTCAGAGCGGGGGGAGAAGGAGGAAAGCGGGAGTGAGGGTGCTGGGACAAGGGGAGACACCCCGGAATCCCTGGAGGCATGCAGCCAGGAGCTCTTCTCGAGCCAGGAGGAAGGTAGCCAGTCGCAGTGGCCGGTACTTTGTGGAGGACAAACAGAAGAGCAGGTTCCCGGTAAGCGGCTTTTTTTTTCGGGAAGTTTTTTTTTCGGGAAGGAATTTTTTCTGTGCGGACTCTTTGGGAGAGGAGGGTTAGGGCTGCATGCTTGCCTAGATGCGGAATAGCGCATTGATGTGGTCTATCACATCGCGGTAATTGGCCTCAGTAATCTCTTTGAAAGTCTCATCCAGAACATGGGCAATGCGCTTGCGCAGGTTTATTGGGAGAGCCACCATTGTCCTTGTCCCAGTCAGGCTAACATGTCCGCGCCACTGTGCCGCGAGGGGCGGGGGGACCATTTCTGCACACAGGCAAACTGCATATGGGCCAGGGCGGAAGCCGCTTTGCAGTAGAAGACCCTCCCTTGCTTCCCAGGTCACCCTCAGCAGCGAGATATCTTTCAGGATGAACTCCTGTGGAAAATGTTGGGACAGTGTTCAGTGTAGGTTCCCCCTGCAGCTGTTGGCTCTCCCCAAGGCACAGAAACCCAGAGGACAGTACAGCCCTGAAACAATCAGTCCCCCTTACTCACCATTTTGGGGCTCCCGTGGGTTATATGTGCTCTCTTTGGGATGAGAAAAGTATGATATTGTGTAGACTGTGTGTGCCCTCCTTAAGTGCGGGGGAATCATTACTCTGTCTGGTATAAACAATACTGCCTCTGTTTAGTGTTGCATTTTGCCGTTACAGATGCAACCTTGAGATCTCAGCCGTCCGTGTTATCACCAGCTGAGAGACTGCAAAAACTCTGGAAGAGACCGCGAAAAAGCAAAGAAGAGATGCTGCAACAAGTGATGCATCAATCTCTTACAGAGAATCAAAAAGCGCAAGAGTGGAGGGAGAGTGAAAGAAGGATCCGCCAGGAAAACGCAGCGCACCGGCGGCGAAGCACGGAGCACCGGCAGCAAAGCACGGATCGGCTGATAAGCATCATGGAGCGCCAAGTGGACTCTATCCAGGTGCTCGTAGCCATGCAGGCAGAGCACTACCGCGCCCACCCCGCCCTGCAGCCCTTGTCCCAAAACTCTTTCCCTTGTGCCTCCATGTCACCGCCAACCCACTTTCCCCAACATTCAGGTTCTTACCGCCACCAGCTGCCTCCAACACCTGTATCTTCACCACCCAGCCCTGAAAACTACGACCCTTACCCTCTGCACTCAACCCCCATCACCATGCAGTATAGCCATCCTGACGTGCAGCACTCATTGCACAGCGCTCAAGACAGGACATACATAAATCTGTGATTGTACCATTCCCCACCCCACCCCCTTGCCCTTTCTGATTCCCAAACAGTTGTGTTTCTTTTCAGTAAATGAATTTTCTTTTCAATAAATGGATTTTTTGGCTTTGAAAACATTCTTTATTATTGCATAAAGTAAAAGTCACTGCAAATCAGCTTAGCAAACACAGATTCCTACTAACATTGGAACCACTGCACTTCAGTCCCGTGCAGGGCACCAGACATTATTGCTGGTTTTCAGCCTCAAATTGCTCCCTCAAGGCATCCCTAATCCTTGCAGCCCCGTGCTGGGCCCCTCTAATAGCCCTGCTCTCTGGCTGTTCAGCCTCCAGGTGTTGAACATCGGAGGTCCATGCCTGACTGAATCTTTCACCCTTCCTTCACAAATATTATGGAGGGTACAGCATGCGGATATAACCACGGGGATGCTGTTTTCGGCCAAGTCCAGCTTCCCATACAGAGATCACCAGCGGCCCTTTAAACGGCCAAAAGCACACTCCACAGTCATTTGGCACCGGCTCAGCCTGTAGTTGAACCGTTCCTTGCTGCTGTCAAGGCTCCCTGTGTAGGGTTTCATAAGCCAGGGCATTAACGGGTAAGCAGGGTCTCCAAGGATCACAATGGGCATTTCGACTTCCCCTACTGTGATCCTCCGCTCTGGGAAAAAAGTCCCAGCCTGCAGCTTCCTGAACAGGCCAGTGTTTTGAAAGATGCGTTCATCATGCACCTTTCCGGGCCAGCCTGCGTTAATGTCAATGAAACGCCCACAGTGGTCCACAAGCACCTGGAGAACCATAGAGAAATAACCCTTCCAATTAATGTACTCGGATGCTAGGTGAGGTGGTGCCAGAATAGGAATATGCGTCCCATCTATTGCCCCTCCACCGTTAGGGAAACCCATCTGTGCAAAGCCATCCACAATGTCCTGCACGTTACCCGGAGTCATGGTTCTTCTGAGCAGGATGCGATTAATGGCCCTGCAAACTTGCATCAACACGATTCCAACGGTCGACTTTCCCACTCCAAACTGGTTAGCAACCGATCGGTAGCTGTCTGGAGTTGCCAGCTTCCAGATTGCAATAGCCACCGGCTTCTCCACCAGCAGGGCAGCTCTCAATCTCGTGTCCTTGCGCTGCAGGGTGGGGGCGAGCTCCTCACACAGTCCCATGAAAGTGGCTTTTCTCATCCGAAAGTTCTGCAGCCACTGCTCATCATCCCAGACTTGCATGACGATGTGATCCCACCACTCAGTGCTTGTTTCCCAAGCCCAAAAGCAGCATTCCACGGTGCTGAGCATGTCTGTGAATGCCACAAGCAATTTCATGTCATACACGTTATGCGACTCGATATCATCATCGGACTCCTCACCGTCACTTTGGATCTTAAGGAATAGCTCGACTGTCAAACGTGACGTGCTGGCGAGACTCGTCAGCATTCTCCTCAGCATTTCGGGCTCCATTTCCCGCAGACCGAAATGGAACACAGACCGTGCTGCACAGAAACCGTTGAAAGATGGCGTTGAAAGATGGCGCCAACTGTTGACGGAAACACAGGGATTGCTGGGATGCGAAGAGATGCCCATAATGTACTGCTCCCAATGCCGCTGTAAATGCCACAAATGTGGCCACGACAGTGCGCTGGCAGCTGTCAGTGTGGACAGACTGCAGCGCTTTCCCTACTCAGCTGTACAAAGACAGGTTTAACTCACAGCACTGTACAGCTGCAAGTGTAGCCATACCCAGAGACAAGTTTTTGAGCTAAACAGAACTCTTCTTCAAGTCTGATAGCCAGTTTATTCCCACTGAAGCCCATATCATGACTCAGCAACTACTCCTTTTTTGCATTACCAGTGGTTGTAAAGAGCATATGAAAATGATATTAATGGGGTGCTATATACATTGAGTCATTATAGATTAAAATAAATGTTTGTTAATACATTATGCTTTATGTATTTAAAAGTATCTTTCATTATATTTATGCAATGTAAAAGAGAATGTATTTAGGGCACTTTCCACATCTTCTTATGATTTCAATGCACAAATGAAGTTTTATGACTATAACTACTACTTAATGCTACACAACAGTAAGTACATTAAAGAAATGTTATTCACTTTAATTATAGATAAAGTAAGCAGCAGATAATGGCAGAAAGCAAACTGAATGTGGCCAAACACTAAAGTGAAAATGCACATATTGCAAATCAATAATGTTACAGATTATACACTTATAGCCCAGTTATTCAGTGATGAATAAAACATACATGTCTACAAAAAGTCAGTCTTTGTTCTCTGAAAAACATAGGCTACATTCATGCATCCAATGTTAAATTATAATGTGTCCTTTACAATTCTCCCTTGCTAAACAGTATACTTTGTATATAAAAGCCATTGTGTGATGTGCACAGAGGGCAATTTAAATTCAGCAAATTTTGCACAGTACATGCCCATAGCTAAGTACTTGGAAATGTGACAACAAAAAATGAAGGGGATCTCTAAATAAGTTTTTCATCCTTTGGGTTAGTTAATATATCACAGAATGGTGGACATTACTGCAAAAGGATAAATTATTAACTCTTTGCTAATAAATGGATATTCAATCAGGATTCCCCAGTGTTCTGAGGCACTCTAAGGGCGTGATATGAAACAAAAAACAAAACAAAAAAATGCTTCCTTTTCTGTGCCTGCTCTTTACAATCTAACTCTGACTTCAATGGGACAACTCAGAGTGTGTAAAGTTCAGCATGTGTACAAATCTTTGCAGGACTGGAACCCAGGAACAGCAGACCAAGTATCTGAGCTATATAGACATACTGAAAATATCCTGTACAGATGGTCATTGGTCTCATGTTGGCAGGAGCTTCTGGCCCACCTCCAGCATCTGTAAGCCCTCTTGATATGCCTCCTCACTTGATGACCTTACTTTTGTAGTGCCTCCTGCTTCCTCCTCTTAAGCTGCTTTCTCTCTGCAAGCTCTCTTCTCTATCTCCAGGATCCTCCAGAAATTAACAGCATCCCTTCCTTCTGCCACCTGCCAGTCAAACAAAACAGCAGCAGTAAAGACCTCTCCATGACCTTGAAACTGCTGCAGTCCACTATGCTGTTATGTGTGGAGTTCTTTTTATTTGCCTACTGGTGTCAGAGTCTTTATGGTCACCGTTTCAAGCTTTTCTCTGTAACCACGATGGCTAGCAACATATTTTCTTCTAGATAAAAACTGAAATTCTCATGTAATCTCCTAACTGCAGCAGTCAGGATTGTTTTATGTAAAACACCAAATATCTATCATGAGACTCATGATGAATTCACAAGAATTGGCAATACTGTACTTTGCAACTTCTATTTGTCAAACTATTTCTAGGTCTCTCAAATTTCTTTAGTCCTTGGTGTGCCTGAGAGTGAACAGTTTAATTGTACAGGCAGACACTAGTTAGCCCAACCTGAAATCATCTGGAATCCAAAGGGCACATTAGAAATGCCTAGGAAAGACATAGACAGAGTAGTTAGATATGTTGATATTTAAACCTTCACCTTCCTTTTTATGGAGTCCCCTCCTCTTTTAAAGAAATGGAAACACAAGGCAGTGTCTAGTAGTAGTGGACATTTACAGGAGTTCTAACACTTCAACCAACTGAAGTAGTTTGTTAAATAACATTAAAAAATCAACAAAGAGTCCTGTGGCACCTTAAAGACTAACAGAACAGGTGCCACAGGACTCTTTGTTGCTTTTTACAGATCCAGACTAACACGGCTACCCCTCTGATATTAAAAAATCAGCTACATAGTTCAGGGCAAAGGGTCCAACAGTTACATTTATTCTTCTGATTTAGAGAACTATAATTCCATAGACAGTGGCCTTGAAATTTGGGTGCGTATTATATGCTGATGTACGCTTTCTGCTGTAGCCCCATTGACTTCAATGAAGTTTTATCCATTTACAGTAACAGAGAATCTGGATCCCAAATTTTCTTGTAATTATTTGTATAAAATTCATTCAGTTAAGACCAAATATATTTTACATTACCAGTACTTTATTTGTGCTGGATATTGGTCATTGCTATTTTTATGTAAAAAATCCTCCTTATAAGGAAAAAAAAAAGAAAGAAAAAAGGGCAACATTCTATAGTAATGACCCAGACTAATACAAGGCACATTAGGAATGATGCATCACATTTGATTAATACTATGGATTTTATTTTTTAGTATATTTTTAAATTAGTTTCTTTTGAAAGTTTATTTAGAAAAATACATCTATATATATATTGTGTGTGTATATATGTGTATATATATAAAAAAATACATGTTCACATAACTAAAAACATAACTTCATCTAGTGTATTTATATTAGATACCTGTCATTATTGGACGTTTGAAAGCATTCATCTTTGGGTTTGTTACTCCTCCCAGTATATGGTACCATATAACTTGTCATAGCATAAAAATAAAGACTAGTGCAGCGACAAAAATCTGATGCTTTCCACCTTCACAAAAAAATACTCTACCAAGCATTTATATTAGAGATGTCCGTAAACCAAATCCCAGCTCCAAAAATCATCAAATTTTGGGGAAGTTTGGATCTGGATATGAATCTGGATCTAAACTTTGCATTTTGATCTCATTTTTATAATGGGCATAACCCTTCAGAGAGCACTTTTGTAGCATCACATCTGCATTAGACTTGGTTCCTCTAATTTCTTTAACTTGCTCTAAGAGGGTGCTCCAAATGTTTTTTACTTCCCACATTTAGTCACAATGTGCAGTAGAAAGAAGTTCAGGCTTTCAATTCTGAAGGCTTTAACATAACAGCATATTGTCACCAGCCTCTTATTTTCTTTGATAACTTAGTGTGTTCTGTCACAGGATTAAAACACAGTTCTTCTCTTTTTCATGCCTGAGTAGATGTGCTGACTCAGTTCCATTGAATAATGCCATCAGATCCCAGCTGTACAGTTATCAATGCCTGGCTGTGTGCAGTTTCTGTCTGGTGAAGAAATACATCTTTCTGAAAGCCCCACTGTTCTGTAATACAGCTGCATATGGTAGCAATAGCTACCTCTTGTTTAAGTTATGCCAGCCAATTGGACTGAGAAACACACTGCTTTCTGAAGTGAGAGCCTAATGCTAAGAAAATCTATACATAAGTTGACACAGAAAAAGGCCAGTGCTACAGGACACATTTAGTTTCAAAATACATTTCCACATATGCAGCAGATTGAATTAATTCTTCCAAAAGTGAGAGTGGGACTCAAAACTTTGAGGTAATTATTTGACTATGGCTAAGAATTGACATCACAAAAGAGAATAGGAATGTTTTAAGAGAGGTTTACCTGAGATTTGCTGTAAAGCAGCATAGTTCCACTGAAATCAGTTGAAGTCATTTTACATCAGCTGTGGATTTAGTGCCAAATTCGGAACTCTTCCTTATTTTCATTGCATCAGATGGAATCATCTCCTGGAGATGTCAGACTATTTATATTAAAAATGATAGACGCTAGAGAAGGAACAGACCTATTGGATATTCTAGCCAATTTCCCTGGCAATGTAGTAGTATTCCTTATGGTATACTTTCTAAGTCTTTTTCCAGCCATGTTTGAAATGTCCAAGCTATTTTGGGACTGGGAAATATTCCACAGCATAACAGGGCTCACTGTCAAGAAGTTCTCTTTTTCCATATACAGTACAGCCTCATTGTTACTTTTTCTAACTTTGTGCTATTGCTTCCAGCTATTACCACTCCAAACAATTCTTCTCCACCATTAGAATTTACTCCCTTCAGATCATCGTAGACAATTGTCATGTCCTCCTCATCCACATATTACACTTTTAGGAGCTAGCCCAGAACCTAGCTCGAACATGTCAGATAGGCACTGGGGGATCTTCATGAAAATCCCCAATACCATGGAGCAGCATCAATTAATTAATTGATGTAGGTGGATGCCCCTTATATAAGGGAGAAGACTGAAGGAGCCACTTATTTGTAGAGTCTCTGTCCCTGTCCCTAAATGCCACATATGCATGGCTGCACATGGAATTCCCTTTATATATCACACCCAAACTTTGCCTCCCCTTGCACACTGGAGGTGCACAGAGTCCACTGCCAGAGGATCTCTGCACCTGTGGATATAGGTTCAGTATTGCCTCTTAATCCTTCTTCATCAATCAACTGCAAGAATAAGCAACTACTCATAAATTATGCTTAACATGCATATAGCTGATTATAACTTAGATCTATCCTGTTGACTCCTAGCACATCTATTTCTATTAGTATTGTTTCCAGATGTGAAGCTTCCATTGAATGACTGTTCAGTTTTTATTTTTTCCTACATACACAGTATTAGTACCCAATCCTGCAAACACTTAAACACATGAGTAATTTTACTCACAACTAACCCCACTGGATTCAATGGGACAACTCCCAAGAGTAAAGTCACTCGTGTACATCAGTGCTCATAGAGTGAAGTCCTTCTCTTTCATTTTTCCAATCTAATCACGTTGTTATTCTCTGACCATGAGCAGTGCAGATAGTCCCCATAAGTACACCAAGTAGTCCCCATAAGATACAGTATAGGTTTCTCTTGCACAGTTGCCATCTGATCATTCCATAGGTGACATGGAAATCCTCAGCGCCCACAAAACAAAGCACTGAAAGGATCTTGGCTTCTGCCAGCGTGCACAGAATCTCTGTGCTAGCACAAGTGCAGGCATTCCCTGGTCTGGAACATGTACAAAAAGTGGGTTCAATTGGATGAATGAACTGTGCATCAAAGCTAATACAACATCAAGCAGTTTCTTTGCTGTTTTCCAGGTGGGACAGTACATATAGTATATTCACTGTCCTGATATGCCATTTCAAACATGGACGCCCCATGTCCTTCTGCAGGAGCAAGGGGATATCTACAGATGAAATGTCCCCTTTCTATTAGATTTTTGTCTCTATTTAGTATCATCTGTCGATGTAACTGAAGTGTTCTTTACTAGAGCTATGTAACTAATCGATTTTTTGGTTTGCTGGCCATTCCAAGAAAACTGGAAAAAAATCAATTTAAAACATTTTTTTTTTTGGTGAACTAAAAAGTAAAAATACCCAAACATTTGTTTTGGTTTGAACAAAAATGTTTTGTTTTATTGAGCTTTTAAAAATGTTTTCCTTAAAAAAAAAATTAAGTAAATTTCAAACTGAAAAATCAAAACATTTCATTTCAAAAATATCAAATCAAAATGTTTAGATTTTTTTTTATATTTATTTTCCTAACCTAAACAAGTCAGTGAATTTGACACAACCCCCAAAAATGTTTCAGTTCACCTGCATCTGCTCTTTCCTGTAAAAAAAGTTTTGGCTAAAAAATGTCACCCAGCTCTACTGTTTACCCTGCCTTCCATATCTCTACAGAACATATGAGACAAGACAATACCTGACAAGGAGGATGTTGGTAAGCTGGAGTGGGTTCAGAGAAGAGCCAAGGAAATGATTAAACGATTAAAAAACGCTGCTTTAAGATGATAGACTTGAGCTCAATCTATTTAGCTTAACAAAGAGAAGGTTAAAGGGTGACTTGATTTTAATCTATTAAGTACCTACATGGGGAACAAATATTTGATAATGGGCTCTTCAATCTAGCAGAGAAAGGTATAATATGATCTAATGGATGGAATTTGTAGATAGACAAATTCAGACTGGAAATAAGGCATAAATTTTTAACAGAGAGGGTAATTAATCATTGTAACAATTTATCGGGGTCATGGTGATTTTTTATCCAGGGTTGTGGTGGGCTATTTTTAAATCAAGATTGGATGTTTTTCTAAAAGACATATGCTCTAGGGATAATTTGTGGGAAGTTCTATGCCCCATGTTATATGGGAAGTCAGACTACATGATTACAATGCTCCCTTCTGGCCTTGGAATCTACACATTCATGAAACTCTACCAGACACATTTCATCAACTGTGTTCTCTCCATCCATTGCATTTGCCCTTCTAACAAAAAAGCAATCATATTTGTCTGACAAAATTATTTGTTTTTAAACCTATGGTTCCTTAGTGCTATGAGTCTGGTATCCATTAGATGTTTATTTCCATATCATAATATTGGTTCTATTATTTTACTAGGGACTGAAGTAAAAATTAATGGAAAACAGATCATTCAAGGCTGGCACCATATGAGCACTAGTTTCCCCCTCCTACATTTACGTTATTTCTACCACCTTCTCCTGGTATGTACCTAGTCCTCCATTACTCTTCAAAATGAATTGGCAGTGGTTCAGTAAGTCTGTGAATTAATTACTTTAAACTTCAAGCATGCACATCAACCAGACCCATTGATTCGTTTATTATCTTTTCCAGATATTTCCTTGCCTGATTTTTATCTATAGCTATCTGACAAGGTCTTCTTTAGTTTTGTATTGCTCAAACCTCTTCTTTTTCCTGCGAAAGATGGATTTTAAATGGGAGTTGCTATCTCAGCCATTTAAAAATCATTCTTGATTAACCCTTCCTCCCTCTGTTATTAATGGATCTGCTCTGTCACCAGTTCTTAGCACATCTTGCTGGATATTTCAGTTTTCACTTATGCTCATTAAGTTTTTATTCCTGTTCTTTGTTAGACCGTAACCCCCAAATCACTCACAATTGCCATCATCGCCTCCCTGTGTTTCCATCCCCCTTCTCTCCATCCCTTAACTTCATCTCTCCCTATCATTTCGACCGAATCAGCTATTCATAGTTTTATATTTCTGTAAGGAAGTTAAATGAATATACCCTCTATCTGTGTTTTTAATCCTGAGTTGTTAATGTTCTTAGAATGGCTTCACAAATTCTTGCCCCAGGTAATGGATGGATTAAATTGCCTCTTTCATTAGGGAAAGTAATATTACATGGAGAGAAAGGCCCCACAGATATGAAATAACCTAGATCTGGAGATGGATTTTGTAGCTGGCTGTTATTCTGTAACAATCCTGAGCTGAACATCCCAAGCTCCTGGAGGTTCAAAATCTAGATCCCAATCCAAATTTTATAGCTCAAGCACATCAGTACTTTCAGGGGCGGGAAGGGGGGACCGCTAATCTAAAGGCCACTGAAGTCAGTGTGAAGCTTTGTACTGATGTCAATGGACACTGAATCAGGCGCTAGTTCAAGCCACTTCCACTGTATTCTTCCCTTTCTCCAGCTATTCTGATATAGCTTTCTAGTAAGTATTACACATTCTCACTACATCCCCTTTCTTAGGGCATGGCTACACTTGCAGATGTGGAGCGCCGGGAGTTAAACCAGCCCTCAGAGACTGCAGCAGGGAAAGCACTGCCATGTGTTCACACTGTCAGCTGCAAGCGCAGTGGCATGGCCACATTAGCAGCTCTTGCAACGCCACAGAGAGCAGTGCATTGTGGTAGCTATCCCAGTGTGCAAGTGGATGCAGCATGCTTTTCAAATGGGGAGGTGGGGTGGAGTGTGACAGAGTGTGGTGTGTGTATGTGGGGGGAGAGACAGTGTGTTTTGGGGGGAAGAGTGTGTCAGCATGCTGTCTTGTAAGTTCAGACAGGGGAAGGGGGAAATCCCAACATCAGCCCCCACCCCACCTCTCTCTCTCTCTCTCTCTCTCACACACACACACACACACACACACACACACACACACACACACACACACACACACACACACACACACACACAAACACAAACAAACTCCTGCCTCTGCAGCAGGAGAATTCCACAGTAATGGTTTGCTTTGTCCCGGAGCAGATAAGCATGCTGGCTGTCAGAAACGGAGCTTTGAAAGGGGATATCTGCATGCCTACAGCCAAGTTCAAAACAATGACCAGAGTGGCCACTTGACTTCAAGGGATATGGGACGTTTCCGGAGGCCAATCACAGTGGAGTAATGCAATGCATCATGCACACTGACACCCCGGCATTTCAGCCAGGGCGCAGCAAGCTTCTTGTGGAGGTGTATTACCAGGAGTGCTCCAGCTGCAGAGTCCAGGCACTCTAAGTGCCTTGCCAGTGTGGACACCTCAGGAGTTAGGGCGCCCAAGGCTGATTTAATGCACTCTAACTTGCAAGTATAGCCAAGGCCTTAGTCTGAGCAGTGAGGAAGATAATTTACTCTGCTATCATCAGTCTTAACTGAGCCTCCTTTTCTGAGTCCCGTAGGGCAATGATGCTTTCTCAGCTTGCCTTTAGTTGCCCAATTTCATGGTACTTCTACCATTACAGGGTGATGCTTAGATTCAGTTTCAACTCCTCTATAAGCTCTCTCCTTCTCTTATACATGGCTATAATATGCTTTTCACTCATCTGTAGACACTTATTATTTCAATCACGATATTATCTGAGAAGATACAGGAATTTGTCACTGGTTCTACCTAAACATAGGCATACAAAAGTTTGCAGTAGCAGAGATTTGCCTTTTCACTGGTGTTATGAATAGCCAAGAAATTCACAGTTTGATCAATGTTTATTATTAATTATTGTATTTCCATAGTAAACTCTAGATAACTAAGTTTCATAAGAGAAAAAAATCATAATGTGTGTTGCTCTTTCTGTGTTGTTTGGGCTTGATTTGAATATTACCATTTTAGTCAAGAGAACTCAGTTTTACAAAACAAGGGCTTTGGAAGAATGAATGTTAGAGTGGGCATCTAAGAAAATAGAAGAAAAAATAGTCATAAAAATGTGGTTGAAATAGGTGAATTGATTGTTGTTCAGTTTTCAAAGAGACATCTCTGGAATTTCCTTGCCAAAGTAGTAATTGATTTCGTATGTCCCTAAATGTAGAAATCATAAGTTACCAAGAGGGTTCTGGTTGAATCATTAGCAGATCTACATCCAGCATTTTGAAAACTGTTCTTTATTACAGAAGCTTTCAACTTCTACTGTTTGGCAAAGAAGATAGTCCATACAATTTGATATTTGATTTCCATTGAGAATGGAATTTCCATTGAGAATCGGTGGAGAAGAACACTAACAGGGACTGCAAAACAATCATCACATCCACCTCTCCATTCAGTATCTTTAGAATTACTGGAACATATAGAATTAGGCTGACTCCTTTTACTGAACAAAATCTAAGGAAGAATTTTGGTCTCTGAAAGAGAAAAAAGAGACTGAAACAAAAGCTACTTAGCTTGAAGTGATTCAAGTTCAACTTTCCCATAACTGAGTTGGATTTTTTAGTTCAAAAGGTGGAGAAAGATACTAGAGGAGAGGCTGTTCTAGATTTGATTTTGACAAATAGGAAGGAACTGTTGAGAATTTGAAAATGGAAGGCAGCTTAGGTGAAAGTGATCATGAAATGGTAGAGTTCACAATTCTAAAGAATGGGAGGAGGGAAAACAGCACAATAAAGATAATGGATTTCAAGAAGGCAGATTTTAGCAAACTCAAGGAGTTGGTAGGTAAGATTCCATGGGAATCAAGTCTCAGGGGAAAAACAGTTCAAGAGAGTTGGCAGTTTTTCAGAGACATTAGTAAGGGCACAAGAACAAACTATCCACTGCGTAGGAAAGATCGGAAGTATGGCAAAAGACCACGCTGGCTTAACTTCCATGATCTGAAACTACAAAAAGTGGAAACTAGGTCAAATTATAAAGGATGAATATAAACAAATAACACAAGTATGTTGGGACAAAATTAGAAAGGCCAAGGTACAAAATGAGATTAAACTATCTAGAGACATAAAGGATAAATCAAGAAGCAATGGGCTTAAATTGCAGCAAGGGCGGTTTAGGTTGGACATTAGGAAAAACTATGTAACTGTCAGGGTGGTTAAGCACTGAAATAAATTGCCCACGGAGGTTGTGGAATCTCCATCATTGGGGATTTTTAAGAGCAGGTCAGAGAAACACCTGTCAGGGATAGTCTAGATAATACTTAGTCCTGCCATGAGTGTAGGGGACTGGATTAGTTGACTTGTCAAGGTCCCTTCCAGTTCTACACTTCTGATTCTATTCTCCTATCAGTGTAAGGAAGATGGTAGGACTAGTAAGTTCTCATTATATAGAGGAAGGATTTAGTTAAAACTGGTTAGGAAATGTTTTTCCCATCCTGCAAATATTTTAAGAATTCAAAAATGTTTACGGTCCCGTATCAGAACAAAGAAACAGTCTCTAAAATGTTTGTGAATGGAAAAACTGAAAAATGTTTTGGTTCAGGTCAATTAAAACATTTGGTTTAAATAATTTTGAAACATTTCATTTGTATTTCACCTTTTTTCTTTTTAAAAACATTTTAAGTTTAATCTGATTAAATTTCTAAAAAGTTGTTTTGAACCAGAAACCCAGATATATTTTTTTTGGTTTTGAAAATGCAAAAATAAAATGTTTTGATGATTTTAATTTATTTTCCAACTTCTTCTTTTTCAGGTGGGAGATTTGTGGAAACTGACCCTGTTTCACAAACACTTTTGGTTTTGACAAATTGGCATTTTTTTTGACCCCCAAATTTCTTTAAAAATTCCCAACCAGCTCTAGAGAAGATACTGACCACAAGTCCTCTCAAGAATGTTTTCTAAGAAAAAAACTGGAACTTGCTCAGAAATTAGTTACAGTGAATTAACTAGGGGTAAATATTGCCCTGATCTTGCACAGGTGCAGAAGGGGAAGAATAGCACAAATGGCCACTCTCCATGAAGCTCCATGTGCAGAAATAGTACCTAGTCATATCCTTTGCAAGCAGGACTGATCCCTTCAAGAAAAGATTTTATCTTGACAGAGTCTGACTGCAGAAACCAGTTAGTTAACATTGTCGGAGAAAAACACAGTTCTCACTTTTTGTTTGGGTACAGCAAGTCAGATGCTTTATTTTCTTTCTCTCTATCAATTGCATAGAGGGAGAGAGCTAAGCAGGTCTCTCAACAGGTAAACAATTACAGCAAGCATTTATACCTTTTGTTACAGACAATAATGAGCAACAGCTGCATTTTGTTTATACATAGGTCATTCTGATATCTTGTTTTGCTCACTAATGTAGACTCTTAGTCTACATTCCATATTATCTACACAAGGTCACAACAACTTCTCACACAGTTCTTTCCCACTCGCCTCACACATTCCTCGCTTCTACAAATCTCGCGTTATTAGGGTTACAGTTAGCCTAACTCTTGCTAACGAACTGTCACGCATTGCATCCCCTTCCTGTCAGTTCTTTCTCTGCTTCCTCAACCCCCCCTTTTGTACTACTAGTACAACAAACATTTTCAAATCTCTATTTGCATTAAATCTCGGAATTCAGATTCTACATCAGATGCTTCAACCTTAGGGGTTTTGATTGGATGTAATGACAATGCATGATGAACATGGACATGAAAGGTATTACTATTATTACGTCCTTTACAACAACAATAACATACTCCTGCACAACACAAGCAATAACATTCCCATAGCGATAATATGATGGGGTTGTTGTACAATCTTAGTCATATAACACAATACATCATACTTAGTACATAAGGTGGATACTCTATAAGCTGTCTGAAAGGCATACTTTTTCAACTTGATATATATTTTGAAGCATGTGAATTTGCCCTTGTACTTCAGAGATTTTCTGAATCTCTGGTAACAGTGAAAGCAAATTTTGAAATCGATCAGGTACTAAACTAGTCCAATTAAAGGGTATCTGGAACTTAAGGACTACTTGCAAAATTCTATCTACAGGCCAGTAAATAATATGATTGCCTGCAGTGGTAATGAGATTAAAATGTATGTTTTGCAATGTGGTGGCTTTAACATACACACAGCTATCATTAGCTTGAAAAAAATAAGTGTCCTGTCAGGGTTAGTTCCTTGTCCCCTACCCTCCCAGCAAACGTAGTCATGAAGAGTAACAACTTCTCCTGGCTTCAGTTTACGGATACACTGAAGCTGTGGGGGTTGTAACGGCCAAAATGTCCATTGACTCCCTAACCCCATCCAAATGTCAGATGTAATCCCAGGAGCACTGACTAAAATCGATTGGGCATACCAGGAGGACTAATTTCCCAGATGTCTCGGTGAATTACCCAATCCCACATGCATCCTCCCCATGGACCCGGCAGGATTCGGTATGTGGGAGCCCCCCCCCCCCCAACCGGTCCATATGCTTGGAAGGAGCACTGAGAACGTCTGCACTTCCACCCAGAAAGTCTCCAAGTATGTCTCCATGGCCACAGATCAGATGGTACTCCTGATGTGTCTGTAAGGGCAGTGGGCCAAGCCTGATGCTCTAGATCATTCTGAATGGCCATTAGCTAGTCATTCAGGAAATCCTGAATTCCTGAACATGCTAGATCCCACTGCAATGCCTTCCCAGCCTCAGTGATATTCAATACCATCTCTGTCAGCAACTTCTGGGTCATTGAACTAAGGGTGGAAATAACATGTAACTCACCAACTCCAGCCTGTACCTGGGTTAGTTGTACTCCAGAAACAAGGCCAATGGCCTTCTCTAGTTGCCCCAATTTCTCATCATGTTCTTGGTTCTTAAAAATATTCCAAACTGCTGCTGCATTATTGGCCCCATCCCAAAGGGATCCGGTCAAGTCTCTCTTCTTTCTAGAAGAAATAACCCAAGCCCTCTGTTGTGCTAATCTAATGGCAGCCCCCTGTGAGCAATTTGGGTAT
This sequence comes from Emys orbicularis, assembly GCF_028017835.1. Lineage (NCBI taxonomy): Eukaryota > Metazoa > Chordata > Testudines > Emydidae > Emys > Emys orbicularis. The sequence goes on along the minus strand of NC_088687.1, from coordinate 87,118,252 downwards.
TTGTTTAATTGTTCACTAATTGGGTGACCAAATAACAATAAGGGCCTCTCTCATTTAACACAGTGCAAATTCCAGGAACATTCGCTATAGAACCCATCAATTGCAATTACAGATTCTTGGGGTTCACTGGTAGTGATATCATATACTTTTATCTCCACTGATCCATTCAATTGTTCGCTTATATGGGATATCCTGAACCTTAAAAATATATTTTTTTCAAACAATATTTAAATAAATCACTAAAGTGTGAAGGCCTTAGTCATTGGTTTTATCAAATATATGGCATTGTCTGTATTTGGATGTGTTACAGGGGTAATAGTGTAATGGAGGAGATGGCAGGGGCAATGGCAACAAGGTGCCTTTGGTACTTATCATTTAAAATCCAATTAGGGAGGGCAATACATGCTGAAGGACTTATCCAAAACACAGGGCGCAGCCTGTAGAATAAACCCCAAAATCCAATCAATACCACATTCCCAAGCATGGGTCCCACAAGTTTCTTCCTGCCAGTGTATAATTCTTTGTTTCTTCACCAGGGTCAGTTCTTAATGTCTCTTATATTCAGGAATCCCTGAACTTTGTGGTTCCAATGAAGCAAGTGTTCCTTCTTCTCTTTTCCTGAAACAGTGTGGTTTAGCATCATACAGGGGAGAGGTTACTAGCACATCACCCTGTAATGGTTTTGCTTCTTCTAGAAAAATCCAAAGGCACAGTAGGTCTGTCAGTGGACAAGGGAGAGGTTACTAGCACTTCACCTTGTCTTTTTTTTCTTTTTCCTGCTGTCCAGAAGGCACAGCAGAGCTAGAAGGAGAAATAGGCTTATCATCAGTCGGAGAGTCCTCCCGAGGTGGAGGGGTCTTTTTACAGTGAGAAGCATGGGTCCAGGCAGGTAGTCCTTGGCACTTCACAGCGGTGTTGGTGGTTAACAGGACTTGGAAAGGGCCTTTCCAGCATGGAGCCAAAGCAGTCTTTCGTTGATGGACTTTACGTAGACTCAGTCTCCTTGTTTCAATGAATGGCAAGGCTGCTAGGGTCTTTGGGTAGCACTTCTTTTATCTGTGAGAAAAGAAACCTAACACATTTCATTAATGCCTGGCAGTGTTTTGCAGATCTCATAGTTGCTTGGGCACATTCAGGCCCCCCTTTTCTTGGCTGTCAGCCAAGTCTTAGCTGTGGGTAGTATCCTTGGATGGGACCAGCGTCTTATCTTTGGACTGAGCTTGCTAGCTATTTTTTCCTCAGTTAACTCATTCTGTTCTTTTTCCTTCTCCCCTTCTTGGCTTCTTTTAACCTACAAAGGAAACTTCCACTCTTCACTCATACACCTTTTCCCAACAATGAACACATACACATTGCCATTATACAGTACATTAGTCTTATTATTCAATGTATGCCATGTACACCCTTCCAGTAAAATAACTTTATTACAGAGCTTTGGAGCAACAAACCAGGACAAGCACACCCACTTTTGAGGAGTCCACTCAGTACAACCTCTGGTGTCCAATAGCTTTCCTCCCTCCCCAGCCCTCTGGCTAGAAATCTGAGGTAGCCAGAAGGATCCCATGGGCAATATGGGGAGTGGGTTAACCTTCCATGTCCTTGCTTCCAAAGACTGTTGGTATGCAAATTTTAACAACAATTTTTTTCAATTAAAAAAATCTGGCCAATGAAGTTTCTTTTTCTTACTTAAGCAACTGTATTAGACTTTAGTATATCACATTTTCCTGATTTATCCAAACACTTTGTATTCCAAGTTGAATAAAACAAGTATCTGCTTTTTGATTTAACCCTTCTATTTAATTTTGAACTAGACTGTCTTATGAAAATATTAAACCCAACAATTCTGGCCACAAGACAAACACCACAAGACAGGACAAAGAACACAAAAATAATTCCTATTGTACCAGTAAATGCATGGTACGTTGCATGCTGTTCAGCTGGCATCCGTTTTCTCTGATGATCTGAAAGACAAAAGAACAGAGGTCTACCCCTTCTGGGTAGTCAGTCATTGCTTAAAATATTTCCTTTGTATACACATACTCTTGTTGATTTTAGACAAAACAGAGGAATTACCCCATATTTCCTTGTATTTGTTTCATAGGCAGCACAGGTTTCAGTGGCTTCTACCTTATTAGTTAGAAAATTGCATTAATACAGATGCTTTCTGGCTTGCTTCCAGATCCAAAGCTATCCACAGCTTAAAGATTCTTACTTAAAAAGGGTCACAATTAACTTTCCCAGACTTTTGATTGCCTTTTACTTCTAACTCCTGCTTTCAAACACCCAGTGATCTGAAAGAGACAACACAACCTATATTGGTAGGTTTGCATTTCTTTTACCTCTGCTACAATATACACTGCACATGTTCTGGGGAAAATGCACATCCTATCCACAATTCAATTTCCACAACACTAGCCACATCAATTTCTACACAAGGTATAACTGTTTCTTTTGTGCTTACAAAATCTCCATGCACCCCTAGTAAAGTGACAGCTCGACCACACAGAGCCAGGGGCACTGTCCTTCTCTCTCTTTTTACCAGATCTTTTATCTGCTATTTTGTTACCCAAAAACAAATTCAAATCTTTTATTCTCAAACTTATAAAACACAGATCCCACAAAAACCAATAATCTATTTGTCCCGGTGCCTGGTTTTCCAGTACCAGGTGCAAGGGAGTTAAGTAAGTCGGAATGTCAAAAGATCCGGATTCGGGCCAATCAGTGCCCAGGGCTGGCCAATCCTGGGTACAAAGCTGCAACAAGCGTCTCTTCCACATTCTTTTCTGAACACCGGGTTAAGGCCATTTACTTAACATATAATTCAAAGGGCTATCCTTAAAGGGTTTTACCAGAGACCCACCCATCTGCCTGCTGACACTCTAACAGAGAATTACACAGAGAACAGAGGGAATTATGGCCTATTAGGATCCTATTACAGGAATTTCTACTAATACTGACCGCTACAGGGGACGGGACAGAAGGATCCCAATTCGACCTCAGAGCTTCATCGCACGCGATGGCTTCCACTCTGAGGAATTACGAATGAGAGGCTCAGTTCCGTCCACACACCTAACGCCCAAATGTATAAGTCAGAAATTCATTAACCGGAGTCGCCAGTAATTGTCACCGAAATATCGGGTCCACCTAGCTGAGAGCCAATAACAGCCAGACAGGGATAAGGAAGAGTTGCTTTATTCAGCAGAAGAAAGGAGAGCCTTGCACCTTGGTACAAAGACTCTGTCTTACACACATTTTACCATTCCAATTATTATCCTGGGGATTTGAAATCCCCATGCTTATAATTACTTACTCCTTTCCTTCCACTATGCCCTCAAAGTTTCCAACCTGTTCTCCAATCTCTCTATCTGTTGCCTGCCCACTTGGGCCCGATCCTGCTTTTCTCGCTGAACCGTCCCTTCCATGGTCACCGGCTTTTTCACTACCAATTTAGATAGGAGGGTGGGCTTCTCAACTAGCCCCCACCCTTCCTGGTCTCTTCTCTTAAACATTCTTACTCACAAGGCTACCCGAGTCCTCCCTCGTGAGGCTTGCCACTTGGGCAAAACACATGGCCCATTGGCGTTTAACTATTCAATTTTCTCTTGTGGCAAACACACTGCTGTTACAGCATAGGCAAACACAAATGGTTAAATTCTGACAAGTCCCTGAAGGACCGGTACTTGCTTAGCCAGTGCTTCCTTTTCTGCCTGGAAGTCCTGTCTCAAGGCTTGCAACTTGCCCTGGGCATAGGTTTGAGTTGCTGCCTGGTTCATGATCTATGCTCTTAATTGCTCAATTCTAGTTATCAAGTACACAACTCTTACCTTTTCTCCAATTTCTCTATTGCCCAGTCCTGCTACGACTGGGGTAGATCCACCTGACACCCTTCCCGGTCAACCGGGGTGGAGAGAGGAATGCTAAATCCCTCTCCGGTTCTCAGACTTACTGCGGCTGAGAGTAGGCACACTTTCATACTCACACACGTACGTCCAGACTGGCCACGTCTGTGAATAACGTTGAGAGAAGGTGCTGTGCAAACTTGCTTCCTCTCTTGGGAGGGCAGTTCTTTTACACCCGGAGGTCTCCTGGGGCGTCTTTTCAGTGATTCCAGTCCAGGCCGGCTGCCTGTGGCTTCTTCAGCGTCCCCAAACCACGCCGGCTCCAGGGTCGCAAAGGCAGACTGTTGGATCTCACTGGACAGTTAAGCTTTGCAAATGTAATCTCAGCACTGTAACTTGTATTGCCTTTGGTTTGACTATGTCTATATTTTTTTCACAGCCAGCTGGGGCCGAAAGAAGTTTTTCTTTGTACTTAGCCTGGTCTGCATTGATTCTTGAACTTGAACGCAGATTAACTTTCTCTTTATCTCTGGACCAAGCTGAATTTCAAATTAACCCGTTCCTTTCCTCAATAGACAAATTGCTCCCATTGTGTGTCAGAGGCTTTTTGGTGATTAAAAGCTCCTCTGAGATGTATGATCTTATCTAGATTGAAGGTACCTTCTAGTGGGCATTGTTTAGATGAATTTTCACGCGTGTAATGATTCCAATTCTCTAAATACCTGCAGGTTTTAGGACCATAATGTACGTACATGAAATAAGCTGGGGTACCCTTAGGGGGTGAGAGGGAATCCTTAGACTGTCCCCCACCCATTTTCCAATCACACACACAGGGAGGATGCCCTGTCCGCTCTAGCGGCACATAAACTAATGATCTCTCCCTACAGGGTACTCACACAGGAGAGGCTAACGAGGATGGCCACGACCCTCCTACACCTCCCTTCAGCAAAGAGCGTCGGCTAGTCTCAGAGAGACGGCGCCGCTTACTCTGTTGCATCCAGTGAGATGATCAGACTGTCAGTGGCTCACACGGAGAGGAAAAGGGGAGGGAAGATGGGTTCACACACTCCTAGACCCAGGTAGCCTCCTTGCTGGACGATGCCAGGCCGAGTTAGCCCACCGTGGGTCGGATCTCTTAAAAGATCCTCTAGTTACCGGGCTTGCATTAGAGTAGTTCTGGTCACGAGCCAAAAGACTTTGCAGAGTACTCTGGGCGTCTTCCGGTAACTCTCAATTCACACTGGTGTACACACACACACACACACACACACCAAGGCCTTATTCCAGGTACTATTCCCAAGTACCTCCAGGTACTATTCCCAAGTACCTCGATGCATCACTCGAGGCGGTAAAAACCCCTCCTGCTGAGGCGGTAACAACCCCTCAACACTGGTGCATACCTATGCACCTCGCATATGCATACAGGGGGCGGCAACAATTCCCCTAAGCCGCTCAGCATCTGACCTTGCTGCACAGTCAATAAATTCGGATGGCGTGAGCCCAACAGGGACAGACGGCCCCACGGACAGTCCTCCTCCGACACCCCAATAGAGATTTCAAAAGGTCTCCTACCTCTATTGTGGTGCCATGGGGTTCGAAGGGGAACGATCCGTAGCAGCTGCCGGTGCCTCTGCGGGCGTTGCCATCCCGGACGAGCCCCCAAATTGTCGGAGAAAAACACAGTTCTCACTTTTTGTTTGGGTACAGCAAGTCAGATGCTTTATTTTCTTTCTCTCTATCAATTGCATAGAGGGAGAGAGCTAAGCAGGTCTCTCAACAGGTAAACAATTACAGCAAGCATTTATACCTTTTGTTACAGACAATAATGAGCAACAGCTGCATTTTGTTTATACATAGGTCATTCTGATATCTTGTTTTGCTCACTAATGTAGACTCTTAGTCTACATTCCATATTATCTACACAAGGTCGCAACAACTTCTCACACAGTTCTTTCCCACTTGCCTCACACATTCCTCGCTTCTACAAATCTCGCGTTATTAGGGTTACAGTTAGCCTAACTCTTGCTAACGAACTGTCATGCATTGCATCCCCTTCCTGTCAGTTCTTTCTCTGCTTCCTCAACATGATGCAACCATGTTTTCACAGTCAGAATAGTCAAGGACAAATCATGTTCAGCGTTATGTCAGCTAGTCATGGATGAACTCTGTAGGACCAGGGTTGAATTATGACTAGCTGATACCGTGGTGAATGTGATTTGTCCTTATCTATACTGACATGGTCATGACATGTTAGCTAAATTGATTCTTCAGCTGTGCTCTATCCCAATAAAATTATTTAGGCACAACTGCCCTGTGGGGTTTAATCCATCCCGTCTCAAAGAGAATTGCGAGAAGATAGCTCACTGACCCAATTAAATATGTGTGTGTAAGAAGGGGTAGCAAGATGTATCCGCTTAAGAGATGTCCAGTATGCATGGTCCCCAGGAGTCTCCAGTAGGCATGGTGCCTCTGGAGGCAAAAAGCCTCTTTGAAATCCCATGGGGTGGTGTGGTTCTGCACTGCTCTATACAAAGGCCTATGCTTGCCTAGCACAACCCGATCCTGAATGATTATGATAGACTATATAGGGAAAAATTGTTGATTCTGATCTCTCCTACACTGGTTTTATACTGGCATAACTGAGATCAGAATCAGGTTCTTTGTCTCTTAGGAACATTCAATATTAACAGTTTATTTCTTAACAATGAATACCTATTAGGGATATATTTATCTATCATTAATGTATATGCCTTGTCATGTGTTATTCCTTTAGCTGTATTCAAAGCTATGACTCAAATTGGTGTTTAGTAAAGCAAGTCACAACAAAACACTAAATCTTTTGGGGATATTGATTTGGTTTATTACATTTACCAAAATTAGACTATGATAAATGCAGAGTAAGACAATTAGAAGGAATAAAATATTGTTGTTCAGCAAAATATCAGCATTACATATCAGGGCCTTGGTTAAACATCAAAAGCATTAGCTCGATAAATATTTAAAGGGGAAGTTCAAAATATGACTTTTGAGAGATGATTATGAAGTACCTATAGAGAGATGCCACAGATAAAGAGATCAGTCAGTGAATCATCTATCCTGGAAATTTATTTAGAGAGATCAAAGGATTTAAGTGAGAGAAATGAGACAAATTATTTGTTTGTTCTCTAGTCCTTCTAGAATTGCTGAGATTAACATGATAAAATCCTGGGTAAAAATGAAGTTAAAGAAATGGGGATTGATGATATGAGTTTCATTCATTAAGAAGGTTTCACTATCTTTATCTATAAAAACAGATTTGAACACTGGTTTTGGGCTGCAGCAGCCAGATACTCTAGCTCAAAAACTGTTGTGAAACATTAATGAAGACCATCAGAAACAGAGAAATAATGGACCTTGATTGCTATCAGAACCATGAACTAGAGGTTGTCATATCACAGAATGTAAAAGTATGCATTCAGTACTAAATCACATGAAAGAGAATTTGATGACTTTTATGATTCTGTAATTTTTTTCTCTCACATGATAAATCACTGTTTTTCACAGACAGATATATTATTATAATGAATCTCATATCTGATTAATTTTAGAATTAATGAAATTTTCTTGTTTTTTCCAGCAAGAAACCTTACTTCCTCTAGACACAGATTCACTACCAAGAAAAACAGAAGACTGGTAATACAAAACAAAGAATTCACTGATTTTAATATGATATTTTCTGAAAACTAGGGACATACGCCAAAATTTTCCAACGTGGGTACAGGGATGGGATGTACGAGCCCCACACTGGTGAACTGGGGGTTACAGAATAGCTTTAGGGCCAGAAGGCCCCACCCAGCTGCATCTGCTGGGTATGATCACACTGGAGGTGGGGTTCGAAAGGGAGCATCTCAGGTCAGTCGAGGTGGACAGAGCAAGGGGTGGAGACAGTTGTGTGCTGCAGGGTCCTGCAGAGAAACTGCCAGGACTTGTCCCCATGCTGAGCCACCATGGGTCTTTCACCCTATGTACGCTGAGAATGATGGACCACCACTGATAGAGGAAGACCTTCCAGAACTCCAGCAGGAATCCAGGAACAGACTGGTGGCACTGACAGAGGAACCAAAGCCAGGATAGGAAGTGGCCCATGGAACAGGTGTAAGGGAGTCCCTTGACCACATATGTGAGCTATTATTCATAGGGTCCTGGATTGGAACCTGGTGGAGCAGGGAGGGCCCAGGTTCCCCAATGCAGGCCACTGACTCTTACCACTGGGTGATACGGCCACTGGCTGTAGCCACTGGTTGGTACTGCCAGGTTTGGAGTTCAACCCCCTGACAGGTACCTAAATCTATTGATTTAACTGGAAGATATGGGTGTTGAGCTCCTCTGAAAATCATGCCAATTTTTAGGATGTCTAAATATGGACTTAGATGCCCAAATTTAGACTTTCACTTCTGACGACAGTGGATTTTTTAAAATTGGACACTTAAGGAGAAATTTATCTAGCTGGGGGGAACTGCAGTAGACTCATAAGGCAGAGAAACCACTTCAATTCCACTGCTGGGAAGAGAATGAGCAACAGAGATTCCATTCAGGGAGATTCTTCAATCCCCTGAAAGCCACACAGCTGAGCAACTAGGTATTCCATTCAGTGCATGGGGAAAAGGTTATGGCTGATTCCTAGAGGTGATAATGTGTTGCACTGAGAACTGTGTTGGACTTACATGCTATAACTTTAAGAATGGGGAGAAAAGGAATGTTCCTGGTCCTTCTTGCAGGCTAGGGGGCTCAGCAGCAAAGCTTGTGATGATGTAATATACTTAGATTTCGGTAAGTGGTTTGACTTAGTACTGCACGGCATTTTGATTGAAAAACTAGAATGATATAAAATTAACACACACTGCTGTTGTAGTATTGGTGGTCCCAGGATATTAGAGAGACAAGGTGTGTGATGTAATATCTTTTATTGAACCATTTTTTGTTGGTGAGAGAGACAAGCTTTTGAGTTTACACAGAGTTCTTCTTCAGACCTTCTGTGTAAGCTCAAAAGCTTGTCTCTCTCAGCAACAGAATTTAGTCAAATAAAAGATATTACGTCACCCACCTTGTGTCTACAAAATTAACATGGCACGCTGTGATGGGCTGTTCACTCCATACCAACCTTGAAAAGGTTAATGATTCTGAGCAGGGGGGCAATTAGCTTGAGGGAGATCCAGGGATGGAAAGGTTGCTTGGGGATGTAGCCCAGCTGAGAAAAAACAGGCAGAGCTGGAATAAAGACAGAAAATTGGCAGCAGAAAAAGGGCTGCAGTCATTTTCTGGGAGAAGGGAGGTATGTTTGGGGCTACAGTGCCAGGTAGCCTGCAGTTACTCCCTGGGAGGAAGGAGTTTGGGCTGGTAAACCCAAAGAGAGGGGGAGCCAGAAATAGAGCTGAGAAGTAGGAGGATGTAGGAAGGAGTCCAAGGGAAGAGCAACATGGCCTAGGAGTGAGAAGGCCACCATTGCTAGAGATAGGGTCCATGGACTGGAACCTGGAGTAGAGGGTGGGCCCGGGTTCCCCTACCAGCCGCTGAAGGAATGGCATGTTCAGAGCCATGGAAGGATGACTGATATTTTGTATAGAGCAGTGCTTTTCAAACTGGGTCGTGACCCAGTGCTGGATCGCGGTGGCACTGTTAAAAGTCCCGTCGGCGGTGCTGCCTGGCTAAGGCAGGCTAGTCTCTACCTGTTCTGACACCATGCTTCGCCCTGGAAGTGGCCAGTAGCAGGTCCGGCTCCTAGGTGTGTGTGTGGGGGGGTCATGGGGCTCTGCACACTGTCCCCACCCCAAGAACCAGCTCCACGCTCTCATTGGCCAGGAACCAGCCAATGGGAGCTGGGGGGCACGGTGCCCATGGGCAAGAGCCACACGGAGCCACTTGCGTGCCTCTGCCTAGGAGCTGGACCAGCTGCTGTTCGCTTCCGGGGCACAGCGTGGTCTGCAGTGCCAGGACAGGCAGGAAGCCTGCCTTAGCACCCCTACTGTGCCGCTGATTGGGAGCCGCTTGAAGTAAGCCTGCACCCCAACTCTGTGCCCCAATTCCCTGCCCCAGCGCTGAGCTCCCTCCCAAACCCAGAGCCCCCTCCTGCATCCCAAACCCCTCATCCCCAGCCTCACCCCAGAGCCAACACCCCCTGCCCAGAGCCCTGATGGCCTCCCACATCCCAACACCCTACCCCAGCCCAGATCCCCCATCCACACTCTGAACCCCTCATTCCCATCCCCACACCCCAACCCTCTGCCCCAACCCTGAGCCCCTCCCACACCCCAAACCCCTCATGCCCAGCTCCGTTGGGTCGTGGGCATCAACAATTTTCCTCAACTGTGTTGCCAGAAAAAAAGTTTGAAAACCACTGGGATAGAGGGACCGCGGGAGGGGAGGACTATGGTGACCTGGCTGGAGGTCTGAGTTACAAAGGCGCACCCTGAATCCCAGATAAAGAGAGACCACAGGGAGAGGAACTGACAGAAGGGGGGCATCAGACCTGTGAAGAGCTAATCCTCAGAGTAACCAGGATTAAAGGCACCCTAGCTGTGAGTGGACCCTGTGACACACACATTAAAATGATTATAGGATTAGAAAACCTGCCTTATAGTGACAGACTCAAGAAGCTCAATCAATTTAGCTTAACAAAGAGAATGTTAAGGGGTGACTTGATTACAGTCTATAAGTACGTACATGGGGAACAAATATTTAACAAGTTCTTCAATCTAGCAGAGACAGGTATAACACAATCCAATGGCTGGAAGTTGAAGCCATACAAATTCAGACTGAAAATAACATGTCAATTTTTAATGGTGAGAGTAATTAATTATTGGAACATTTTACCAAGGGTTGTGGTGGATTCTCCATCACTGACAAATTTAAAATCAAGATTGGATGTTTTTTTCTAAAAGATACATGGAAAAAAATTATTTTGTGGCAGTTCTATGTCCTGTGTCATACAGGAGGTCGGAGTAGATGATCACAATGGTTCCAGCTATCCTTAGAATTTACAAAATCTATGAATAAGTCTGGAAAGAACCATCATAAAGCAAGGTGAGGTAAAGTATGCCTCACTGCCTTATGGACCAGCCTGTTTTTTCGCTCTCTGTTTTTGGAGTCTTGTGTGTTATTATTCTGAATTCATCCTCTCATTCTCTATAGGTCTCCATCTATCAGAGGGACCTAGACAAATTAGAGGATTGGGCCAAAAGAAACCTGATGAGGTTCAACAAGGACAAGTGCAGAGTCCTGCACTTAGGACGGAAGACTCCCATGCACTGCTACAGACTAGGGATTGAATGGCTAGGCAGCAGTTCTGCAGAAAAGGACCTAGGGGTTACAGTGGACAAGAAGCTGGATATGAGTCGACAGTGTTGCCAAGAAGGCGAACAGCATTTTGGGCTGTATAAGTAGGGGCATTGCCAGCAGATCGAGGGAGGTGATCATTCCCCTCTATTTGACATTGGTGAGGTCTCATCTGGAGTACTGTGTCCAGTTTTGGGCCCCACACTACAAGAAGGATGTGGACAAATTGGAAAGAGTCCAGCGAAGGGCAATAAAAATGATTAGGGGGCTGGAGCACATGACTTATGAGGAGAGGCTGAGGGAACTGGGATTGTTTAGTCTGCAGAAGAGAAGAATGAGGGGGGATTTGATAGCTGCTTTCAACTACCTGAAAGGGGGTTCCAAAGAAGATGGATCTAGACTGTTCTCAGTGGTGGCAGATGACAGAACAAGGAATAATGGTCTCAAGTTGCAGTGGGGGAGATTTAGGTTGGATATTAGGAAAAACTTTTTCACTAGGAGGGTGGTGAAGCACTGGAATGGGTTACCTAGGGAGGTGGTGGAATCTCCTTCCTTTGAGGTTTTTAAGGTCAGTCTTGACAAGCCCTGGCTGGGATGATTTAGTTGGGGATTGGTCCTGCTTTGAACAGGGGATTGGACTAGATGACCTCCTGAGGTCCCTTCCAACCCTGATATTCTATGATTCTATGACCTTAATTTCAAATAAAACAAACCAAAACTTCAGGAAATATTCTCAATAGTCCTTGAGGAGGAATCTGATGTTTGTTGTCCGTCTGGCCATGAATCTCAGGTCCCCTCTAACATGTAACACCCAGGTTCCTCTCTCCAACAACTTCAGACTATACCAAGAGAAAACGAGCCTTGTTTGGGGGCACTACCAAAAGGGAGACTCATGTAGTTAGGGCAACACCCCTCAGGGAACTCACCTTGTTCTATTTAAGTATTTTTAAAGATCTTATGCACACTCATACATAACTTCTATGAAGTCCCCTCTCCCACAAAATCTACCTGCTTCCTCTCTCTCACCACCACTGGAATAATCTACATTCTTTCCCCTCTTGGATTGTTTTTGATTCTTGTGGGGTTGTAGACTAAGGAAAGCCTCAGGTTTGTGAGTCTTCACAGCTGTTGACCAAAGGAATCCTCCAAGGAACAAGTAGTGCAGAGCGGCACATTATACCTGCAATTGATGCTGCTTTTACAGCTGAACGGCCTCACCTGGCAAATTTCAAGTAAGCACTGTTTTCCTCTTGTGAGTTGCCTGAAGCATCACATGCTGTAAGGATATAGCAATGTTCGGAAGAGCAGGTGCTTAGCATACATGCATGCAACTGCGAGCAAACAGGCTCAGAGATCCAAGGAAAGGACTAGCCCACTTGACAAATGCCCAAGTGCCTCGTGATGAAGTCTCCTCTCCAAAAATGGATGTCAGAAAAGTGATTCTGGGTCCAGCAAATTCAGGGTTCCCCTAGGCAGCAGTATTTCTTCTTGAAATATGATAGAGCTCTCCTGTTACTTGGGACACATAACCAGAAGATTCTTTTCCTTGGCTGTCTCTGCTATGGAATGATTACAGTGGAGTCAGAGATTCAGCAAGCCTAAAATCGTTGTCATTCTTACTGCATCATGGTTTAATCTTTGCCACTAGGTGGGATTAATTACTGTCTGGCTAATATTTGCTCAAAGATCTCACTTTCAAATTGTACAATCATACACAGATTCAGAATGTAGTGGACATCAAAAATATTAAAAAATGTATGATAGTGAAAATTCCTGCAGTATGGGGGATGTGAGCTCTAAATGACCTAATAGATCACTTCCAATTCTAATTTCTATGATTCTGTTATATTATAGTTATATTTGTTTTTAGTGTGGATATATTTGTAAAGGCATACTACACAATGAACAAAGATCATATGAATTATGAAATATTTCATGATAGCTCAGAAAACAAAGCATAAATTACACCCTAAATCAGTTTTGATTTGTTCAGTTGTCATATAGTCTAGAATTACACAACAGGCAGAAGACAAAGTAGTTAAATGACACAATACAACACTTCAGGTTTACTTGAGAATTTTGGGTTCATAAATGTTTCACAATTGGATTATTCTTGAGCTATTTAAAATGGGTCAGCTGCAGTGAAGAAACCTACATGTACATAAGAAAGAAAGAGCATGATTGCATGGTTTCAGCAAATTAACTTTGATTTGTGGCATGTCAAACAGACAAGAATTACATTGCAACCAATAACAAAATGAAGTTTAGTTGAGAACTACATGCTGGGTGAAATTCACCTATCTGCAGTGGGCTAACTGGGGGTCTTTGCACAACTTAAGTCCCACTTAAGACTTCAACCTAGAGTTCAAATCTATCTAGCTTAGGAACTTGTGTGGCCCCAGTATGCTAGTGTCTGAGCACCTCACAATCTTGAATGTATTTATCCTCACAACACCCCCTGAGGGAGGGAAGCACTAGTATCCCTATTTTTACAGGCAGGGAACTGAGGCACAGAGAGGTTGTGACTTTACCAAAATCGCACAGAAAGTTTGGCCAAACAAGACTAAGACCCAATTCTCACATATCCTAGGCTAGAGCCTTAACTATTTCCTCTCACAACTTGGGATGTGAGTAGTGCAAAGACCCTCTGTTAGCCCTTTGGGGTGAATTTCAGCCATTATGCACACAATGCAACAGTTACAGTATCAGCAATAATTCATTTTTACCACCAGTTGCCATCACAAAATAGAATCTGCATATATTTTCTTGTCTAGATACAGCAAAGTAGTGTAGTATCACAGACACTTCTGTGTGATGAGTTCTTGTCATATGCTGACATTACAATGGCAAAACTATAGGTCAGTCTTGACTTACCAGCTTGCTGGGTTTTTTTTAGAAAGGTGAAAGAATGAGAAGACATTTGCATGTAGTGGGAGAACTAGAGCTGTTATAAAGGACCTCATTTGTTTGGTTATCATTCTCTGCTGGATACAAGATTTCTACTTGAAAAAAATATTTGTGTTTTTTTAAATATTCAAGGTAAAAGTACCAACCAAATTTTCAGCAAGAAATAAAGGGACCAATTCTGGCCTTGCTCCAGTCTGCTTCAGCAGTGTATAGGTGTCATACAGGAATGGGAGCTGGCCCAGGGACCATTCTCCTAGCACAGTAGCAGAGCAAGGACAATGCAAAGAGTAGTATGTTGTTCCTCCTGACAGACCCTGATGTAGGCAGCATGTAAGGGGTAGGACTGAGAGAAGGATCTAATGTTCCTGTAGTGTTCAGCTCTAAGAGGATTCTGGATGGAAACAGAGCCCTCAGGCAGCTAGAGTTAAAACAGAGCAGCTTCTGAGCTTAAGTGTTTGAAGGGTCAAGACCTAAGCCTGTACACCTTTTAAGTTTGTTAGCTACAAAAGTTACTCCCTCTCCCTCACTCCAACCCAACAAAATGTCTACTTTTCCATGCTTTGGGCTGGCAAAATTTTTGATTTACTTATAATCACAGTGATAGCACTGGTGTTGTAAGGCTACCTGACCAGTTACAATTATTAGCAGACCATTTGTATCTGAGTTTGGTTGCTTTTCACAGCCAGAGCTTTTGACAACATTAGTTGTTTCCTCACCAACAACGCTAATGTGGCAATTCCTTTTTTATAGTTCAGAATTGTCTTCCCTCATGTTCACTATGTTTGGTTTTTATTTTCTCCTCTATAATGTTTTAATTATTTTAGAGGCTAGGATTTTCAAAGGAGTCTAAGGAAGTTAATGAAATTCAGTGGGAGTTGTACACTGAATTGTTTTAGGCTCCTTTACAAATCCCAGCTGGTATGATGGTAGTTTAATTTTTTCTGAAATATTCCAACTGTTTTGGTAGATACAAGGTAAATTCATTTTTACCTCAGATGTAATAAATTCACAAAATATCATCCCATCTCCACATCTGAACACTATATATAAACCTTGCTTTACAAATTAATTTGAGAATAATATTGATTCAGATTATAGGAGTATTAGCCACATATATAACATTAATGATGAACTAATACATTATATATATAGCAAGGTTTATATATAGTGTTCAGATGGGGAGATGGGATGATATATATAAACCTTGCTTTACAAATTAATTTGGGAATAATATTGGTTCAGATTATATGAGTATTAGCCACATATATAACATTAATGATGAACTAGTACATTAAATAATACCTGGCAGTGTCCTTTAAAGTTCTGCTGAGTTTAGTAAGAAAACAGTTGTTCAAACTACTCTAACTTGCACTAATTTGGAATAGTTGCCCAGAATAACTTTAAAAGTTTAGACCATTTTTCTAAGCATAGATAAAAAAAAATTTTACTTAGAGAATTCAATCCAAAGTGAAATGGATATATTGACCAAACAAATAGCAAGTATGTGATTTCCTCAGTAATGATACCCATGAGAAATCACTGAAGACTAGCTACTCTATTCATCAGACTCTTGTTAGTGTTTTGAACAAAACCAACAGAAGAAGTGTATGCTAAACATCAGATCTAAATTCACTGGGGTGAATGAAGGGGAATGAACATAAAAGTACTGTAGCCGAGCTGGCAGATACCTTGGTTTCTTATCTGATTTTATGTGGGCAATTTGGTGAATTTGGGTTACATTTCCAATAATTGATGTTTTACAAATTGAAAACAGTTTTGTTCAATGGCCTTCAAAGACTACATTGGAATAGCCTGCAGGGGTCTCTGAGGGATACATAACACTCCATTCCAAAACCCACAGATTTCTACTCTACACTGACCCACCCATTTCTGATAATCCAGGAAATTAATATCCTGTGTATGATTTTGGACCAGGATCATCGGAAAACTCTTAAGCCAAACAAAATTTATTGAAATTAAATATCCACCTATTCTTTCCTTCAGTAAGCCTATTCTTTGTCATATGTTATCAATTATGCCAGTTTGATGCTTAAGTATTCAGAATTAATTATGTTGTATGATTAGCAATGCATATGCAGAAACAATCTGTGCAGATTATGTGGTTGAATCAAACAAAAGAAACTCACTAAATTATAATGAAAAAGACTTCTTATTGTAAAGCTCAATAATTTAAGTACTGGGATCACACATAATGTGCCAATATCATCCCTGATAGTATTAATAGTTACATCAGGGATGAATTTGACTGAGTCACTTTAAATATGTTTTTGAGCTCATTTTTGTAAAGTCAGATATCTGTACTGTACCTTTTGAGATTATTTTAGATAGCATTAGACAAGAGGAGATGAACAAAACCAATTACTGTGTGTCACAAAGCACACTGTGTGCCCTCTCTACGCTGGCCTGTTTTGCTCAGTTATGTCTTGAACATGTCAGACAAAACCATCATATGCAGCCCCTAGTCTCCTGGCTATAGCCTGAAGTTCCTTTGGGACAAAATAGGTTTGCACAACTATTCTCTCCTTCAGCTCAGCTTCTTAGGTATACAGAATAGGCACTCAGATACAGTGGTGATAGGTACTGGGAATAACATTTATTTCAGATAAACAGAAAGGGCCAGATTTTGATATCCTTACTCATGTTGAATAGCAAAATGTTCCACAAAAACATCCACAGTCGACTTCAGTGGAAATAAGTGTGGAATAAGGTGCTAATTGATGGGAATGAGGGAAATAGAATATGTCCCAAAGGGCTTAGCTTAGATAACATTCTGTCAATTAACACATACAGGGCATGCAAAGCAATCTGTGCATTTAAAATAACTAGTAGCTGAAAGTCTATGCTGTCGCATGGATGTAATTCTTAAGATCATGTGCGGTTTTTAAAAAAGAAACCCCAAAATGGTGGGGTTGGTTCCATGCACTGTGTTGTAGGGAGCCATGTTACTATTTGCACATCTTCCCTGAAGTCTTCCTTTTAGAACTTCAAAACATTTCTTTTTCGTTTTTAATACAACCCTGCTAAACATATTCCAGTTACTGAGACACTTTAATATAATTTAATGCAAAAGGGAGTTTCTAGTCAGGTAAATTAGTTCCCATTGTTATAAGCGAACAACTGAATTTCAAAACCATTGAAGACCTGGTAAAGACACGTTTTAAACAAAACTTTGTTTGAGCTTTGGATAGACAGCTCAAAACTAAAAAAAAAAAAAAAAAAAAAAAAAGGCTATTTGTGTGTGAAAGACCCTTCCTGATGTAGTTTTTTTTAGTTTCCTCAAATTATGTACACAAAAATGGAGGCTAACAGGGTTCCCTCCCCATTCTGAACTCTGGGGTACAGATGTGGGGACCCGCATGAAAGACCCCCTAAGCTTATTTCTAACAACTTAGGTTAAAAACTTCCCCAAGGCACAAATCCTTTCCTTGTCCTTGGACGGTATTGCTGCCACCACCAAGTGATTTGGACAAAAATTCAGGAAACGGACCACTTGGAGTCCCTATTTCCCAAAAATATTCCCCCAAGTCCCTTCAGCCCTTTCCTGGGGAGGCTTGAGAATAATATACTAATCAATTGGTTACAATGTGAGCACAAACCAACCCCCTTGGTTTTTAGGACACTGAAAATCAATCAGATTCTTAAAAGAAGAACTTTATTATAAAGAAAAAAGTAAAAGAATCACCTCTGCAAAATCAGGATAGAAGGTAACTTTACAGGATAATAAAAAGATTAAAAACACAGAGGATTCCCCTCTAGGCTCAGCTTCAAAGTTACAAAAAAAAAAAAAAAAACAGGAATAAAACTCACTCTTAGCATAGGAAAAATTCACAAGCTAAAACAAAAGATAATCTAACACATTTCCTTGCTTTACTTACAATTTTTGTAATCTTAAATGCCAATTTCTGGTATGTTTCCAGGACCTGGACCCTCTCTCTGTCCAGAGAGGGAACAAACAAAGAGAGCACAAACAAAACCTCCTCCCCCCAGATTTGAAAGTATCTTCTTTCCCCATTGGTCCTTCTGGTCAAGTGCCAACTAAGTTAATTAAACTGATTAACCCCTTACAGTTAAGGCAATTCAGTACAGCTGCCCTGTGTATATTTATGACAGAGGCACTGTTCAAAATCTGGGCCATAAAAATATTGGCATAAAAGCCATGGTTATCAACAGTGTTAACTACAGAGAAGATGTTAACAGCATTGTTTTGGAAAAAAGCTAGGCTTTAGGAGTGGTTAGCAGACCTTTCAAATGTAAATCTCTATTATGCTATAATTTCAAGAACTTGAACTCTGTCTTTTAATGTTAAAAGCTTCTGATTGCCAAAAAGTTGGAGAGTTCAATAGCACTCTATTTGAATTGCCTGACCCTAGGGAATTACCTTTCTAGATAATTGTACATCAGTTATTTCACTTTTACATCACTTATAGGTATGCCATCAAAACTGAATGACCTAAAATTGGACCTAGTATTTTTTTAAATTACATCCTTTTCCCCAGGTTCCTATGATTATTTGTATTGTGTGTTTAAACACTTTTCTGCCAGCATTCATTAATGATTTAGAAAGAAAATAACAAGGCCTGGTCTACATTAGAAAATTAGGTTGGTTTAAATTTGTTGGTCAAGGATATGAAAAAAATCCAGACTCTTGAGTAGTATAGTTAAGCTGATCTAAGGGCTTGTCTACATTTACCGGGGAATTAATGAACGGCAATCGATGCATTGGCTGTCAATTTAACGGGTCAATTTAACGCTAAATTGACTACAGATCGCTCTCCCGTCAACTCCTGTACTCCACCAGATTGAGAAGAGTAGTGGGAGTTGACGGGAGAGTGTCCCATCAAGATTGTGTTGTGTGGACCCCGCGGTAAGAAGATCTAAGCTATGTCAATTTGAGTTAGGCTATTCACGTAACTGAAATTGCATAGCTTAGATTGAATTTCCCCTGTAGTGTAGACAAGGCCTAAGTATCTGTGTAGATAGTGCTAGGTCGACAGAAGAAGAGAACCCCTCCAGTCAGTGTAGGTAGTGTAGCATTTTAAGTGTAGATAAGCCCTAAGTAATAGGGATTTAAAGACCTTATGGGCTTCAGGATTGGCACATTTCTTGAATTAATTTGGGTTGTGTAACACACACAGAGCTGAGAGCCACTGTTACCTTTCTGCTTCAGCAAGATTGAACTTTTCTGGAGTTTAGACTGCATATCAGCTCCCTGCCACACCAATCTGTTTTCCTCACCAGCAAGCTCCTCAAGGCTCTCCCAGCCCAAACCTAGCAGGTAACAATCAGTGAACTCCATCCCCTGAGCACCTCAGAGATATTTCTCCACAATGCACAGCACTTATCACTGTACAATTCACAGAAGATATTAAGTTTACTGCTCTGCTAAAGAGTCAGTACCTTGTAGTTTATTAATTTAACTGGGATAAGTACATACTTCCCTTCTAGTTTATTAATTTAACTGGGATAAGTACATACTTCCCTTCTAAAACAGCACTGAAGTGGTTTATAGTAAAAATAAAGCAAGTTTATTAAATAGAAGTAATGGGTTAAGTGATACCAAGTAAAAGGGATAAAGGTAGAAATGGTTACAAGCAAATAAAAGTGAAAAAATGCATTTAAAAGACTAAAACTTATTCTAGCAAGAAACAGTCCTTGTTGAAGATGGTTTCTCTCACCCACAGTCTCCTTTCCAGCTTTTACTGGCCAGCCTGACCAGGCTCCATCACAGAGAGAAAATCACTTGGCTGCTTTGTTTCCTAAGGTGAAGGGATAAAGATGGAGTCTCTTTCTGTTCCTTATACCTCTAAAATGATTGTCTTTGTCCTACAAGTCAGAAAGCCCTCCTGGGGATTCGGTCTCCTGTGTGTCTTGGGGGTACAATAGCCATATCAATTTTCTGTCTCTCAAGTTCAGGATTGGAATAACCACAGCTAGTTTAGCTTGATAGCTTTATTTTACTGCTAATATGTAAATTGAAGTAAACCCATATTTCTTTGTCCAGGACAGACCTTTTTATCTCCTTTACCTAGACTGAGCTGTCTGGTCTTAAACTTGTTATAGTAGCATCATACAGAGGGAATTCTTAACTCTACATGTAACATTAATACATACATTTTACAACTGGTTTTAATAACCAGTGTATTATTAGATTTCATACAATAGCTTATATAATGGATAAATACCATGCCAACAGAGTGTTGGGTGTAGTGAGTTGGATGGGTTTGAAGAGAGACTGTGTACCCTATGTCAGTGGGCAGTAAGGGCTCTTAGTGGCACAGAAGGACCTTTCGGACTTCAAGGATTGCCAAATTTCTCGATTTTATTTTGGATTTACTGTTCATGAAACATTATTCCCTGGTATTTAAAACCACTTTTAAAAAGTTAAGGGCACCTAAATTAAAAAAAAAAAACTAACATTTTTTTCTGGCTGATGTGAGGCTCCAGCATTTCTGCTGCCCCAAGCAAAAAAAAAAAAAAAAGCCGCGATTGCGATCAGCGGCGGGGCAATTGGAAAAAAAAAAAAAAGGCGCGATCGGCGGCGGCAGTTCAGCGGCAGGTCTTTCGCTCCCAGAGGGAGCGAGGGACCTGCCGCCCCCAAATTGCCGCAGGTGCCGCCCCTCTCCCTTGGCCGCCCCAAGCACCTGCTTGTTAAGCTGGTGCCTGGAGCCGGCCCTGTCCACTAATATACCTTTCACACACCATTTCTGCTGCTGCCCAGGAGGTAGAGAACTTTCTGATACTTTGTTCATCTTTTATTATAAAATGTCTTGCTTTGAGGCCTTAAATTGGACAATTTCAATTAACCAAGGGTGAAATCCTAACCACAATGAAGACAATGGGAGTTTTGCCATTGATTTCAGCGGGTCCAGGATTTCAGACAAAGTGTGGAACTGAAAGTCAGCCACTAAAATAAATAAAATAAAATAAATAAATTAATGGAGATATCCCATCTCCTAGAACTGGAAGGGACCTTGAAAGGTCATCGAGTCCAGCCCCCTGCCTTCACTAACAGGACCAAGTACTGATTTTGCCCCAGATCCCTAAGTGGCCCCCTCAAGGATTGAACTCACAACCCTGGGTTTAGCAGGCCAACGCTCAAACCACTGAGCTATCCCTCCCCCAACTGGGAAATGTTAAAACATAAATATACTGATTCTTTACAAAACTTCAACCAATATACTAGGTCTATATAGGCTTTTGCCCCCCTAATAAAACTGTAAGAATTTTATCCAGCCCTTAATCTGTACTCAGACTCTACCTTCATAGACATTGGAATGAAAACAGGATATAGCTCTATATAGTTAAAATTTTGCATTTAAGTATAGCTTATAACATTTGCTCAGCAGAAAGACAATTTTCTGGTATATTGTTGCCTTCACATACTTGCAACTCTTGCTGAAATTAATGGAGGTTGAATGCATAGTTTATGATCGAAGGTGTTAATGGCTGCTATCAAGCAAGTCTTTGATCATTAGAAAATCACACGCCTATTTAAATCCCATGGGTGTGTTGAACACCCTTCATTCAGACTGAATGGAAGGAAAATTAAGTCCCTTTTACATAATGACAGCTGGAGACAATAGAACCCACTGCTCAAGTCACTACACCACATAGCAAGGCCTGAGTAAGAACTAACCCAGGGAGAAAAAGTGGGGTTTCCCTGGGACTAGTGGCAAACTCAGGAGCTAAGGGATTGTTTGGCAAGCTGTGTGTGTGTGTGTGTGTGTGATAAGCAGAACACCTGCTGAAAGAGAGCAGAAAGCAAGAGAAGCAGTCCTGACTGTGGTGTAGAGAGGGGGTAGAGAGACAGAGCAATTTGTGCACAAAACTGTCTTTACATCTGTTTTCATGGCCTACAAATGTCTCCCTCCTCTAGTATACAAAGCCATTGGCATCTCTTCATTTAGGCCCCAACCCTCCAAACACATGCTAATGTAAATCTTTAAGTGTGTGAGTAGTCACATTAGCTTCAGTGGGACTACCCTTATGAGTAAAATGAAGTGCATGAATGTCTGCAGTTTCAGGGTTTTAGGCTGCAGTTCATCGGAGCACTTAAGCATAAGCTTAAGGGCTAGTCTACGCTTCCATGCTACATAGAATCATAGGACTGGAAGGGACCTCAAGAGGTCATCTAGTCCAGTCCCCTGAACTCATGGCAGGACTAAATATTATCTAGACCATCCCTTACAGGTGTTTGTCTAACCTGCTCTTAAAAATCTCCAATGATGGAGATTCCACAACCTCCCTAGGCAATTTATTCCAGTGCTTAACTATCTTGACAGTTAGGAAGTTTTTCCTAATGTCCAACCTAAACCTCCCTTGGTGCAATTTAAGCCCATTGCTTCTTGTCCTATCCTCAGAGGTTAAGAAAAACAATTTTTCTCCCTCCTCCTTGTAACAATCTTTTACGTACTTGAAAATTGTTATTATGTCCCTCCTCAGTCTTCTCTTTTCCAGACTAAACAAAACCAATTTTTTCAATCTTCCCTCATAGGTCATGTTTTCTAGACCTTTAATCATTTTTGTCACTCTTCTCTGGATTCTCTCCAATTTGTCGACATCCTTCCTGAAATGTGGCGCCTAGAACTGGACACAATACTCCAGTTGAGGCCTAATCAGTGTGGAGCAGAGTGGACGAATTACTTCTCGTGTCTTGCTTACAACACTCCTGCTAACATCCGAGAAGGATGTTCGCTTTTTTTGCAACAGTGTTACACTGTTGACTCATATTTAGCTTGTGGTCCACTATGACCCCCAGATCCCTTTCCACAGTACTCCTTTCTAGGCAGTCATTTTCCATTTTGTATGTGTGCAACTGATTGTTCCTTCCTAAACGGAGTCCTTTGCACTTGTCCTTATTGAATTTCATCCTATATACTTCAGGTCATTTCTCCTGTTTGTCCAGATCATTTTGAATTTTAATCCTATCCTCCAAAGCACTTGCAACCCCTTCCAGCTTGGTATCGTTCGCAAACTTTATAAGTGTACTCTATTCCATTATCTAAATCATTGATGAAGATATTGAACAGAACCGGACCCAGAACTGATTCCTGTGGGTCCCCACTCATTATGTCCTTCCAGCATGACTGTGAACCACTGATAACTTCTGGGAATGGTTTTCCAACCAGTTTTTCACCCACCATATAGTAGCTCCATCTAGGCTGCATTTCCTTAGTTTGTTTATGAGAAGGTCATGCGAGACAGTATCAAAAGCTTTACTGAAGTCAAGATATACCACATCTACCACTTCCCCCCATCCATAAGACTTGTTACCCTGTCAAAGAAAGCTATAAGGTTGGTTTGACACGATTTGTTCTTGACAAATCCAAGCTGACTGTTACTTATCACCTTATTATCTTCTATATGTTTGCAAATCGATTGCTTCATTATTTGCTCCATAATCTTTCTGGGTACAGAAGTTAAGCTGACTGGTCTGTCATTCCCCAGGTTGTCCTTATTTCCCTTTTTATAGATGGGCACTATATTTGCCCTTTTCCAGTCTTCTTGAATCTCTCCAGTCTTCCATGACTTTTCAAATATAAGATGCGCTGTACCGCATCTGGTGAAGATGTGCTATGCTGATGGAAGAGCACTTTCCTGCCGTCATAATTATGCTAGCTGAATGAGAAGTAGAAGCTGTGTCTGCTGGACAGCGTCTCCGGCCAAAATAGCATGGGTGGATACTGCTTTAAGTCGATGTAACTTATGTCACTTGGAAAGGGTGGCTTTTTCACACTCCTAAGTGATGTAATTTACATTGACTTTAATGGTAGTGTAAACAAGCCCACACTTTAAAATATCTGACTGGTCCCATTAAAATAATGGGACAAAAGAACGTACTTAAAGTTAAGCACTTGCTTAAGTGATTTATTAGATCAGGGCCAGAGTGCTCAGTATTTTGCAAGATGAAACCTTTGATGAAACAAGATTGGATTACCCACTTACTGAAAGCTATGCACTTGTTTAAGTGCTTTGAATCCCTTCAGGGGCCTCACTTATTGTACAAATGAGTTCTATCTTCCTTATTATAAAGCTTAGGTGAGCTACCTACATGTGTACATGCCTGAATTGACTAATCATAAGATTGTATCATCAAAACCACTGTCCTTCATTTTATCCTCTTCCTATTTTTTGTCACCATCACTAGATACACTGTCCAGCAAAAAGCTTAAGTGCATGGATAACTTTAAACATATGGGTAGTGAAACTTTAAGCAGATGGATATGAGACTCTAAGAAGGAGGCAGTGTTGCCTGGTGGCTAGAGCACTGGACTGGGATTCAGGAGACGGGGGTTGTTATTTCTGGCTTCACCACTGGCCTGCTTGATGACCTTGGACAAATCACATCACCGCTCTGTGCCTCAGTTCCCTCATCTGTAAAACAGATAATAATGTTGACCTCCCTTGTAAAGTGCTTTGAGATCTACTGATGAAAACCACTATATAAGACCTAGTCATTATTATATGCAAGTGTTTACACAATCAACATCATGGTCTCTGCCACAAGCAGCCTAAAATCTAGGGCCCCAGTCCTGAAGATAGAGTTTGCAGGATCAGCGCCTATGTCTTTTTTTAATTCCAACATCTTCTGTAAAGCCTCTAGCACATGTAGAAGTGTTATTTTATGCACGGTTCCCATGAAAAAATTATACCAAATACCAAGTATAGAAGTGGACATGCCTTTGTTTAAAGAAAAGCTTATAAACTAGAATTCTATATTGATGTTATTTGACATCCTGAATTTGTAAATACTATAATTTATACATGCTTCTTTTAAATTCACATGTTTGCCCATGGTGATAGGGTGATTTTGTCTTTAGTCATTTTTCTGTGTGAGTTCATGAGTTTGTGAAAAATTATTAAAGACAAAAACACCCTATTACCAGGGGGAACACTTTTCACAATTTGATCATTCCATATCTGCCCTCTCAGTGCTTATCCTCAAAGGAAATCTGCACAACACCTTCAAAAGATGAATCTGAAACTTAAATTCATAACTCTGCTGGACACTAAAACCATGGACTTAACAGATACACTGGTTTTATGGCTCATTACAACAATTTTGTTACACACCTGGCTGCCTGCTAACCCTCTGCAGAGGTGTTACTTAATTTTAAAATGTCTCCTATAACTTTTGTAAACACAGTATATTCACCATCTATTCTACATTGTATTTAGCTTGGACACTCTAGTTACCTTGTCCAGACCCGAGGAAGAGCTCTGTAAAGCTCAAAAGCGTGTCCCTTCAACTAACAGAAGTTGGTTCAATAAACTATATTACCTTGCCTACCATGTCTCTCTCATGTCCTGGGGACAACATGGCTACAAGAACATTGCAAACAGTTGAGTTTTTAGGCTATTATAACAGCTCCTGTTAGTACTGTTACAGTCAAGTATATGTCAACATTTCCATTGCCATGGATTTATAACCCAATTGTAAAAATGGACTGTAGGCTAAAATTTGGCAGATAAATTCTAAACTAAGAACCAAATTGTTTAAAAGAATGCATTTCTATAACTATCTTTTCTATTGAACAACATTTTGTAGTTTAACATGCTGTGAGCTTGATGCATTCTATATTTTTGTTAAATATTACAGAGCTACTAATGTTTCAATAACTGTTCTGTGGGGTGAAGATGAAAGCAAACAAAAGTAAAATAGAGTGGAAAAGTCGCAGAAATCAGCTAGAGGAACAGAAACAACCTGGCACATTTTCCTCCTCCTCTTGAGCCCATGGCAGGGATGCTGGAACAATCGGCATAGTGGGGGTGCTGAGAGCCATTGAACCAAACTGTAAATTCTGTATATGATGAAAATCACTTCAAGCCAGGGGATGCAGGCGGCAGCACCACTACCTCCAGCATGTGTGGCCCATGGAGCATCTGTTGGGCTGGGCACTGTGGGATTTCAGGGAGTGTGCAGAAAGTAGAAGGGGGCAGAAAAGGGGTTCCAGGAAGATGTCTTTCTCTACAGCATGCTTCCCTCAAGAATAAATGGATAACTGAGCAGAAGTCAGTGCTGTTCAAAGCATCATTTATTTCACATCTGTATCTGTATTATCCTCAGAGGAGAAGTAAAAAGCAGTCACCATCTGGGAATGTGCTGTCTGAGAGGAATGAGTCAGGCACAGGGTTCAGCCCAGATGCCTCCAGATTAGAGCTGGGTGAAATTTTTTTTTTTGGATGAATAGATTATTCACTGAAAAATTGTTTTGTTTTGTTCAACCTAAAATTATTTGTGAATTTGACACACGTTTGCCAAATTGTTTTGGTCATTTTTTTTTCAGGCTGAATTCACATAGGGTGCTGGATAATGCCCATTGCTTCTTTGAGAAGACGGTAACTTCATCCTTCAGTGGTTGAGGAACAGGGCTAACAATCTGCATTTAAAACTTGTGGATTTCTTTATATACTCTTGTGGGTTTCTCTGAAGAGGGAAGGAAGATAGGCCGAAGTCACTGTACACTGAGCTTTTTGAGAAATCACATCAGTATTAGCTTTGTTATACTCTTCAGTCTGGAGTGGAAAAGTAGGTCTATGAAGTCTTATGTCAAAGAACCATAAAATGATTCCTACAGAGTAATTGAGGGTTATTACACACTATCCTGGACACAGTATGCAGTTTTACAGATTGTCTAGATATGTAACTATATAATGGATTGAATAAGCCTGGAAAAAAGTAGATATGTAATAGAGAGCAGAGTGTTTCCTTCAGTCATTTTATACAAATGGAGAAAACACATGTTTTTGTTGTTGTTGAACAATTGTTCAACACATATTTACATCTTTCACACATCTACCTGATGGATTCATTCATCAGACAGATCTTACAAATTGTCCAGCCATGTAGTGTTAATATTATTTTAATACTGCATCCACAACTGTACTAGGCATTTTATAGATCAAATAAGATATTTGAAAATCCTTTCACAAGAGGATATATATGTATGTGTATATACATATATAATATATACATATATATTAAATATTTAAAACCCATCTTAATAGGATTAGCGTACACATTCCAGTGTTCTATAGTAATTACTCAAATATTCTCCTTCATCCTGCTTTTTCTCCTACATCTCTATCCATCCTTGTACCCATGTCCCCAAGTGGCCTGTTAACCTTGCTAATCATTGAACATCACTGCCCACTCTCTGGGGACAGGGGATCTAGAGTGAAGTGAAGATGGTGACCCACTGATATGTAAGTAGTGGCCTAGCTGGGGGAGTTGTCTGAGAGACAAGAACTGTGTGAGAGGCCAAGGTCAGGGATAACCAGTAACTTGAGGCCATGGCACTGATGACTCACATTGCTAAAAGGCATAGATTGAGAAAACAATGATGATAATTAATCATTGGAACCATTTACCAAAGGTTGTGGTAGATTCCCCATCACTGGCAATTTTTAAATCAAGATCGGATTTTTTTTTAAAGTTATGCTCTGTTTCAAAAGGTATTATTTCAGAGAAGTTCTAGGGCCTGTCTTATACAACAGGTCAGACTTAGATGATCATAATGGTCCCTTCTGGTCTTGGAACCTATGAAAAATTTCCTCGTATACTAAGAATATCCTAAAAGTGATGTAAAAAGAATGAGGAGTACTTGTGGTAGCAATGCCCCTCTGCCATGTATATTGGCCTAACTGGACAGTCTCTACGCAAAAGAATAAATGGACACAAATCAGATGTCAAGAATTATAACATTCAAAAACCAGTCGGAGAAAACCTCCTTCAACCTCCCTGGTCACTCAATTACAGACCTAAAAGTCGCAATTATTCAACAAAAAAACTTCAAAACTTCAAAACCAGACTCCAATGAGAAACTGCAGAACTGGAATTAATTTGGAAACTGGACACCATTAAATTAGGCTTGAATAAGGACTGGGAGTGGATGGTAATGTCCTCCCTACTGTTACTCACACCTTCTTGTCAACTGTTTGAAATGGGCCATCCTGATTATCACTACAAAAGTTTTTTTTCTCCTGCTGATAATAGCGCACCTTAACTGATTAGTCTCGTTAGAGTTGGTATGGCAACACCCATTTTTTCATGGTCTCTGTATATATATATCTTCCTATTGTATTTTCCACTCTATGCATCAGATGAAATGGGCTTTAGCCCATGAAAGCTTATGCCCAAATAAATGTGTTAGTCTCTAAAGTGCCACAGTTACTCCTCGTTCTTTTTGCTGATACAGACTACCACTCTGAAACCTAAAAGTAATGTGTGTGTGTGTATGGTTTCATCCCAGTTTTCCATGATCAAGGCATGCTGGACTGTGTCAGGCAAAAGCCATTATTTCAATAGGAAAAAATGTTAACTGCAGTTAACAAGCCAGAGTCAGATATATTATGTTGATCGCATTATTTTCTGATTATGCAGAGTATAATATGTTTTCACTGTATAGAGAATCACATATGCTGTATTCTGATCAAAGTAAGCTTTGGCACCAGCAGCTAGTACCCATTCCAACATATTGTTTGCTTTAAGTTGTTACTTATGCATACTGAAAAATCATATACCAGATTCTGGTGTCTTGTGCCGGGGAGGTTGGTTGTTTTCTCATAATAAAAAGTCACAAGCTCAATTAAATTTTACTGTCTCGAACTTTTGATACATGAATATTTCGAAGCTTTTACAAGTATCAGATAGTAGGTAACTAGGAGAAGTTAATGAAGTATATGGCAAAGTACGCCACAGGCTTTAATCTAGAATTTCTGCACACAGTGGCTTCCAGAATGGAGCATGCAGCAACTGGTAAAATCAATATTTTCAATTGCCAGGCAGTCGGTGTTAAATGTTAATGGTATAATATAGCTTTGTCATATAACGTACACACTGCAAAATGAATCTATATTGATATTCATGCAGTAAAGATGAACTTCTACTGAAAGTGTATGGATATTAAAAAAGCTGAAATGTCACTAAATATTTCCATCTAATAAAGACATATAATACCACTAAAAACTATTTAGTTTCCCTCATAAGTGGGCTGCATTGAGATTAGACTTCTGAAAAGAATATATGATGTAGTAAAAAGGTTAAGTGTGTGGAATAGAAGCCAACAGTTTGTGTGTTGGATGAAGAAAATTTGCTGGATATTTCACAGCTCCAAGACTGCGCTGGAGATGCGAGGCTATTAACATGCTTTCATTCTTGAAGCACCCTCAGACTTTAAAATGCCTGCCCTACATTTAGACATGGTGATTTCCTTTTCTTTTCTTTGGCCCATATTACATACAGATTCATGGCACATAAGAAAAACTTCATGTACAATACATGATATATGTAAGATTTTTTAAATAGTTTGTACCACAGAGAGGATGTAGAACTGGATATCTTAGGTATTAAACTGCCTATGGCCCAGGCTACTGAATAATTCATGATCATGAGTACTGTATTTTTCTATTTCATTATGTATACTCTGTGCATAATACAGCACAAGAATGCTACACTAAAGTACTAGTAAAGGGCAAAATTAGAGAGTGAGAAAGTATTAGCTGAATCATTTAAAAGTAAGTGATCTTGGTTGTGTGGTTACACAGGGCAACCCTCTTCAGATTGCACCTCAGTAAACTGAAAAGTTTCCTTGCAAATTGTAAGGCTAGCTTAGATCAAATGTGCAGGTCAATGAACTGGTGATCTAGGTTAAATCCCAGTCAGTGGTATTTTAACAGATTTATAGTCTACTGGATGTCACAGGTTCATAATAAACCACAAAAGGTTTGAAGGTTTGGTTCAGACAACTAAGCTCCATACGACAAGAATGGATATTTATTTTAAGTTTATGCAAAGTGTTTTGAGATTAAGATCTTGATTTTCATTTAGGCTAAAGCTCCTATTCACCATTCTATCAATGATAATAGGGCCTTAAAATGTTTGTAAATTGCACAAGACCACTTTACATTGCCAGAGTGGGATAAAGAGACCCTAGTGTAAATAAGAATCATTCCCCAATACTTTCTCAGTAATCCAACAAACTGAGAGCCATATATTAAAAAACTAGCTGCCTAAATTGTGCATGCAAATTTACAAGTGCAATGGATATGCTCAGGAGTCATAACCCGCATCTGTGGTGGGCCCAAAGTGGCATATATAGCCATCTATCAGTGCCCACAGGGCAGTTATGGGCCACGGTGCCTATTTGCTTATACAACTACCCAATGTTTGTGCAAAATGGACATACACAGTTGATAAATGTAAATTTTCCAGGCACCAATTAGTCACTCCCATTTGAAATTTTGCCCTGGTGATTAATTATTGACATTAAGGCTCCTATTCAGCAAAGCACTTGGATAATTTAAACACATAAATGGTCCAACTAAAGTCAACGGTTAAGCACTTTGTTGTGCTTAAACAGCATGTTTAAGTGCTTTGTTGAATCAGGGCCTAAGAAATCATAAGCTTACCATTGATCTCCGAGATACTGAAAGGAAAGGCCTGGCTGAGGTCTGGGCTTTCCCTTCATTCTGTCCATTTTATTTTTCAACAAGGAATATGTGTGATGCTTGACTTTGTGGTGCTTTAGAGCACTGGCTGCTTTGGCAGAAATCATGAGGGGTTTCATCATATGAAAGAGGTGTTCCTTCTAACCTGGGCCATTGGTAGGGTGACCAGACAGCAAGTGTGAAAAATCAGGACAGAGGGTGGAGGGTAATAGGAGCTTATATAAGAAAAAGCCCCCAAAATTGGTACTGTCCCTATAAAATCAGGACATCTGGTCACCCTAGTCATTGGGCAGAATGAAGAACCGTACTTCCTTCTATTTTATTGGACATATATTCAATGATGGCTGCTCTCAGATCAAGAATTCTGTGTGGTCAACCACATAGTAAATGCAATTCCAGCTGGCTGAATGAGCTGTTGAAGGGCAGGAGCATATTATATATCTAGATGCAGGCAAGTGTCTCACAGGCATGAATGAAGACAGTGTAAAACATTCTCCTTATCTATGCCTGTAGTGTCAACCGGGAGGGCTGTGTCACTACAGCAAAGATCTAGGAGTATCTAGTATGCAGCCTCCTCTTTTGAATTTGGAGGCTAGTCATGGCACATTGTAGAATCATAAAGGTTAATTATGTGTCTGAATATACTGAAAGGAGATGGGGAAAACGCAGCTATGAGGCAACCAATGGTTGAAACCCCCCCACACTGTCTGAGAGAGGTGAAAGGTTGCCAGTAATAGAGTGATCAAAGACAGGCAATAATAGTTTCAAGAGTGAGTACCCAGAATGACATTGCATTACTCAGAAACAAAGGCAACATCTACACAGCAACGGGAGGTGTAATTTCCAGCATGGATAGATGTACATGTGATAGTTTTGATAGAACAAGCATGTTAAAAATAGAAATGTAGCGGTGTAAGCTAGCCACCCAAGTACATACTGAATGTATCAGACAGGATTGTACTCAGGTGGCCAGCCAGTGCTGCCATCTGCATCACGGAGGCTATACTGCTACTTTTAGTGCACTGGTTCAACAAAACTAAGCGCACGTACATCTACCCATGCTGGAAAGTGCAACTCTGGCTGCTGTGTAGATGTATCCAAAGAATATGGGCAGAATGAGGAAACGGAGTGTTCAGTTCAGTGCTTAATTAAGTTCCAAAATCATAGTGATTTAAACATGTATTTTCTTGTCTCCTCACAATGAATTGTGTACTGTATTTGAAGTGCTTTCTGAAACAGTGAACCGGTGCAAATGGAGGCTGCTCTAACTTACAACAACCTTAATACAGCTGCCTGTAATACAGCCCAGAATTGCCAGAGTACTCCATCTACTGCCCAAATATGCCCCTTCCTTCCCCTGGCATGGCCCTATGTTTTGTGCTATGAAGGGGCATAGCAGCCGTAAGGCCACATGTGCCAGCTCTGTGCCACTCCCGTGTTGGGGGAATTCATTTGGAGGGCAATCTGCCCTTTATTGCTCCTGTGCACCAGCAGATTAGGAACTAGAATCTGGCCAAAGTCTCTTTTATGGCAGACCTAAGCCGCGCTTCCTTAGGATGAGTGAGCCAAATATCTGCACTTGCCAGTGTTGCATTAAACCACTAGTCCACATACCCTTCTGCCTCTAGATCAGTGGTGAACAACCTGCAGCCCATCAGGGTAAGCTGATTGCGGGCCACGAGACATTTTGTTTATGTTGACTGTACGCAGGCACACCCCCCCGCAGCTCCCAGTGGGCGCGGTTCGCCGTTCCCGGCCAATGGGAGCTGTGGGAAGCGGCGGCCAGACTGGGAGCTGCAGGAGGCTGTGCCTGCGGATGGTCAATGTCTGCAAAATGTCTCATGGCCTGCACACAGCATACCCTGATGGGCTGCATGCGACCTGTGGGCCACAGGTTGCCCACCACTGCTCTAGATGCTTTTATATGT
The DNA here is from genome assembly GCF_028017835.1 of Emys orbicularis. Classification (NCBI taxonomy): domain Eukaryota; kingdom Metazoa; phylum Chordata; order Testudines; family Emydidae; genus Emys; species Emys orbicularis. The sequence continues at coordinate 87,085,797 of NC_088687.1, read as the reverse complement.
TTAAAGTGCAGTACTAGAACACAGGAATGCTGAACTCTTTTCTTGATTCTGCCACAGACTTCCCATGGAATGTTGCAAAACATTAAAATAATGAAGACAGCATCATGATTCTTCTCTAAAAATATTGTGAGCTTGTTCCATTTTATTAAAATCTGATAATAGTCTTTTCAATAGTGGCACATCACTTGCATTCTCTAAGTTTTCCAGTAGGGAGTTAATATGGATTCCATACAAACTTTGAGGAAGGAAACTAAAGTGGAATAATTTGGGGGTATCTTGTTTTATTCTACGTGATAATTTTTGGGATTTAATATGATGGACTTTAAAGCCAGAGTCATCTCCAAATTCCATAATTGGTTTCATAACACCAGACACTGTGACAAGAGAAATAGGGCTAGATCTAAAGCCTGGTTGAAGCCCATGGAAAGATTTCCATTGACTACAATGGGAGTTAAATAAGGCTTCATTGTTGGATCAATGTCTGCATATTGTAAGGTTTGTTCTCTGGGCTTCCTGCACTTATCCCTAAGCTATTGCAATTTTGTCTGATGTGCAAACCATTCTGTGCCAATTGTAAATAACAGTCAGGGTGACAGAGGGCTACCAGTTTCTCTCTGAACTGTGGTAGGTTTCTGAGAACAGGTTCCAGTGTAATACCCCATCTTAAAAGATACACTGGTAGCAGTGGAACTAGATAGATAATGAATGGAAGGGCTGATTCAAGCCTTCTGTGAAGTCAATAGATAGTTTCACTGGTGTGAAACTAGTGTAAGATCAGAATCTGTAAAGCTACATCTACACTATGATCTAGGGGTGTGATTCCCCTGCTCATGTACACATAGTCGTGCTAGCTGTCTTGGAGATAACATGAATATAAATAGTAGGGTGACCAGACAGCAAATGTGAAAAATCGGGACGGGGGTGGGGGGTAATAGGAGCCTATATAAGAAAAAGACTCAAAAATCAGGACTGTCCCTATAAAATCGGAACATCTGGTCACCCTAATAAATAGCCATGTAGCTGTAGTACCACGGGTTTCAGGCTAAGAGTGATGTGTTTTCACTTTTTAAAATCTATCTCCAAATGTGTTTCTCAGCCTTACTTGTTTAACAATGCTAGCTTAGTCTCTGATTCAGCAAAGCCCTTAAACATATCATTAATTTTAAACATGTGGCCCCCATGAAAGGTGCCATGTACTTCAATGGGTCTACTCACATGCATTAAATTAGGCACATGCTCAAGTATTTTGCTAAATCAGGGCCTTAGCTTACAGTAATTTAAAGATGCAAAATTATCAGTATAAAAGAGTAGGCTCTGGATGATATTGTAACACCATTTCAGCTACTATTATGTGTTTAGAAACCGTTTCATGTGATGTTCATTTCACAATAGCTCATTAATGGGAAAGCTACTTTGCAAAGGAAAGACTTGGAAACTTTAAAATGTCACAGTAAACCTGCATGCTATAGGTAATGTGGAAAATATTGAATGATAGCTAGGGGCTGATTTTGACAGATGGATGTGTACAGTTGTGCTACATTTGTTTGTGCCTATGGTCAATTGGCGATGCAAATACCAGATGTGCCTCTGCAAATTTAATATTTGCACATGCATATGGCTGGAGGAGCACATAACTGACATATACATTCACAAATACATGATTTGTGTGTATGCACATCAGGGATTTACATGCATTTATTTTCCAAATTTAGGCCCCTAAATTGCTGTCTGTGTTTTTTATTCAAACCCATAATTTTCCAATGACCACTTCCATGATTTAGGAACTTGTGCTACATTTCAAGCATTACAAAGAGTTACTTTGTGGAAAATGGGAGCATATCTTTTTAGAACAGCATGTTTAAATATTAAGTTTTCAGGTTGATCAGTAAACATTATTTATGGAAGATATGTTTCTTCTGTCTGGGCATGCATCCCTATTTTCCTTGATTATATATGACATTCTGCCCATCATATATTTTATATTTCTTCAGGGGGCAAATTAATCCATGTGGCCAGTCTATTTACAAAATTAGATATATATAATTGGATTTTATGATAATGTAATGGCAATGTTAATACCTCTATAACATAACTACGCTTGCAAGGTGTATGTTTTATGAAGAACAATCTACATTATAATAAGCACACCAAAGAGCCATTAACTGGGTTGGCAAGTGGTGAAAACATTATAGAATAAGCCAAAAGGCTTGATTTAGAAGACTGGATTAAACAACATGATTTTCAATAGTGCTGCAGAAGTGGGGTGATGTAAAGCATATCCCGGGGACCCGGAATGTTTGTAATTTGTACAGCTGTTGTTGAGCTGAGGCTACTCAGGAGTCTGAAAGCAGAATACAAGCACAGATCTTTATTGTGATTTGTGATGATTATTTATTTAAAGTCTTAAATTTACCTGTAAATCAGTGTCTTTTTTTTGTTTTGTTTTTTGCATTGTAGGAGTGCCTATAACATACAGGTGAGAATTGCTAAAGACTAACATATAGTCATGATTTATACTTACAATGAGCTTAGAGAGTCAGATGTAATTGTAAACAACATCTGTATCTTCAGTTGAAGTGCAGGTAATGGTACTTGCTCTGATTTTCTATAGTTTTTTAAATGAGGAACAAAATATACCACAGCCCTCTACTTTCCCTATTCTTAAAATGATTAGAAAAAGTGGAAAGAAAACCAACATTGCAATCAAAATATTTTGTAAAAATATAGGATTGTTGTGGTGGTTTTTATCAAAAATTTTCCTAGCATAAAACACTGGATAAAGCAAAACAAGAATCTTTGTCTTTAGGGTGTTATACGTTTCCATTTAAAGACAGATAATAGATTAATAGATTTCAAGGCCAGAAGGGACCATTGTGAGAATCTAGTCTGACCTCTTGTATAACACAGGCCATAGAATTTCCTCAAAATAGTTCCTAGAGAGAAAATACCTTTAAAAAAAACATCCAATCTTGATTTTAAAATTGTCAATGATGGCGACTCCACCACAACCCTGAGTAAATTGTTTCAATGATTGATTGCTCTCACTCTTAAAAATGTATACCTTATTTCCAGTCTGAATTGCCTAGCTTCAACTTATGAAACTAATGAAACAGAAAAGTAAAATAAAGGGGAATGTCAGTGAACTCTACTTATAATATTGTTGTCTTTTTTTGACCTGAGAGGCTAGTCAGAGTTTGGGGCCCTATGCGTGTTCCAGCTGGAAGTAGAAATTGATGGAGTCTAGTATTTTCTTTGATGAAGTTTTGTTTATTTACAAAGAATGTACATAGCACCAAGAACATTCTTTTAGCCTGCACCCCGACCCAAAATCCTCTTTCCAGGTTCCTTCCAGGGTCATCTACCATGTTTTCAGCTGCTCCTTCAGGCTCTCTCTCTCTCTTTCCGTCTGTTCTTTCCTGTTCTCAGTTTCTGTGTATTCTCTTTCCTCTGCCCCCCACCCAATCTATCCAAAACAATGCTCAGGGCAAGTCCACATTATAGTGCTATTCTGATGGGAGAGCGCTCTCCTGTTGGTGTAATTATGCCACCTCTGCAAGAAGCTTAAGCTATGTCAGTGGGACAGCATCTCCAGCTGACATAGCGCTGATGCAAACAGTGCAAAACATGCATCACTTTGGGCAGGGGCGGGGGTGTGTGTGCTTTTTCACATCCCAGATGGACGTAAATTAGATTGACTTAACGAGTACTGTATACCTGAACTCAATCAATAGCTTCTGGGGGGTTCACCTACACCTTTTGTCTTAGGTGGGCTTTATGCTTAGAGTTATGTTAATTGAAGGATGAGCTCACAGATATCAGTCTCAAAGGGGTTTTACTTCAAGCCATGAAAACGTTTCACTTAGCTCATAATGATATATTTAAAAATCAGCTACACACAAATATGTAAATATAATATATTTGACAATATAACTCAATATAACCCAGCAATTCTAGACTCATAAGCTTTCGTGGGTGAATACCCACTTTGTCAGACGCATGCCGCTTATGCTCCAGTACATTTGTTAGTCTATAAGGTGCCACAGGACTCTTTGTTGCTTAGTTTTAAATGGCATTTGATATCAGTGGATTTAGGATAAGGCCCTTACTGTGCATGGAAGATTTCTATGAACTCCAGTAGTTATTGGATCAGACCTTATTTCTCAGAATAACATGGGAATTTTGGAACAATCAGTGCCACATTTATGTTTTCTTTCCCCCCAGTATTCTGATACCTTCAGTTCTCTAGTTACTCTTTACAGATAATTGCCAATGTTTCAGTAAATGTGTCAGCTGATTCCCTTCACTTTAAGGCATACATGTTATCTGGACCTGCAGATTTGTATGCTGTATATATTAAGGGCAAAAGTCTCTAATAAATGTACAGCCCCTTTACCCCTCTCAAAGCATGGGGGTAAGCAGGGGGCATGACGGAGCTAGGTTATGCCTATCCTTCACTGGTGTAGGGACCACTCATTGGTGAATTTTGCAGTGCATCCTGAAAATTACAAGGGTGAGATGGATGCTTCCCCATCCCTTTTGGGAGGGTATTAATAAATATGACAATATATGGAGTATAGAAGAATTGGTCTTATGTACATCTACCTTCTCACCTTCCAGAATCAGTTACATGAATATACTATTTCCTCAACATTTTAGTACATTAGTAAGCAGTCAGTCTATATCCTCTCTCTGTGTACAGAGAAATCTAATAACCAGATACCTCACACCTGTCTTTACCTTTAGTTTGTCACTTTATCATTTTTGAAAAAGCAATTGCTTTGATCTCCACTTTTGCTTGGGGTGTGAGCAGGGGAATAAATGCTTATTTATAGGGTCTTCAGTTTCATAGTCTTTCATACAACCACTTGGGTAGAATATATTTCATTTACACTATAAAAAGCCAAAAAGCTTTATAAAAAAGGAAGTAGTAGTAATTTATGGTTAGATTGACTTCCATGGGTTTTGTACAACACACAAAATCAGTGTCCACCTTTGACCCAACATGCTGCAGACCTTTCTGTTTTAATGGTGTACAGTTTCAGGCAAGAAAAGAAAGAGGAGCTCAACACTAAATGGAAAGAGGCAAAATACATTGAATATTGAATGTCAAAATCAAGAGGAAAACATGGGAAACACATTAAAAGTTCTTCTCAGGGGACTGTGAAAGAGTCAGCTTTAACTGGAATACAAAAGCTTTCATTTCCTCTTCCATAACAGAAAAAGAAAAACCACAAACAAAAATGAACTTGCAGTGTTGTCTCAGAATAGTGGTAGTTAAGTGCGCTGCATAAAGAGCCCTCTGTAATGTTTTTGGCTACATGTAATGTTTTGTGTGTCTGGATGGATACAACCGAGAGGCAGTAGCTACACGTTCATAAATTATTTCAGTCAGAGACTCATAGAGAAATAGGTTTTACTCATTCAGTTTACAAAAAAACTAAAGTGCAATAGAGCTGACAATAAGCTTTTTTCTGAGATCTAAATGCTATCAATTCAGATAAACAGAATTAGTTTTCTTTTTCTGTTGAGATTTCTCATACGTTTTTGCCTTATATTCTGCTTCATAATCCTGATACAAGTATGTGGCTGCAGCTCATACCCTTTTTCACCAATTAAAAAAAAATCTTTCATATAATCAACAAAACAGCTAGGAGAAAAATCCCCCAGATTCCACCAACATGTCAATAGCATATAATAAAACAGTATTCAAGATTTCTCTAAAGTATGGTTGTGATTAAGCAAAATAAAATTATAATAAAGGGAAAACAGGGTGTGTGAAAATATACAATAAACACTTGATTAAATATTCATATTAACATGGAAAGAGCAACCTAATACTCCATAATTTAAGTAGTGACTATATATATAGATAGATATTTAAATATTATCTTACACAGAGCTATAAACTATTAACTTTTTGCAAAAAAGTAATGCAATTCTGCAAACACTGATGTACATGACTTCAGTGGATTCATCATCCTAGTAAATTTACTCATGTTTTTAAGGATTTGTAGGATTGGATCCTTAGTTAATTATACATGCTAACCCTGTTGGCTTTGTGTATTCATTTGCCTGTGCTGAATGCACATTCATTGCTTCCAGGTACAATTTATGACACAAATGTTTAAAAAGTCACTCAGTATGTAGGAAATCTTTATTTTATATGTCAGTCAGCGTGGCAGGACTGTTGTTGGACTCCAATACCATATATCATGACCTCAGCTAAATTTTAAGGCCTGATCCTATTGAAATGAATGTAAGTTTTGTAAATTACTTCAGAGGCACAAGGCTCAAACCATTAAAGGTTAGATGACATTGGGTCCAGTGAACTTCTTGATTTGTTGTCATTGTATCTTGATTTATGAGCATGACTATCCCAAAATAATTAGGAAACAAAACAGTGGTATTAATTTTCATACGTAAATAATTGCCTTTTATAGCGATTTACACCTACAGACTTGAGTAGCTCTGTGAATGTATGGGAAAATATGGATTCATTTATCTTGAAAAGGAAATTATGCATTTCTTCCAGAGATCTGAAAGGACACAATCTTTGGTCTCAGCAGAAATCAAAGTTATTATTAGTATCTTCCCATTTATATCATACACTTTGTAACACTCGGCCAGCAAAAGTTAAAAAATCACCAAGCTGGGTGACCTGTAAGCAGCCCTTAAGGAAATATCAAAAGGATATTGCAATGGTAAACAGGATATTCCTTGTAGATACCTTTCAAAGCCATGTTAAGTAGACTAGAATCTTTAACCCATTTGCCTGTATTGTTAGAGAATCAAAGGGTAAGTGCTAAACGTGTCTATTTTTACCTGCATCCTATTAGAAATCTAACAATGTGATCTAATCGGCTTGTACATGTTCTGTTCTGGTCTTACAATGCTTCATTACTCAGAGAATAAAAGGGGATATTGTCATTTAGATGGGACTTTTGGTGTAATAATATTATTGTCCTCATCTCTCTTTGAAACTTGTAATTCCACATAGTAAACCACTTGTGAACTATTGAATGGCTATTGCTAAAGATATTGTCTGAGAAAGGATCCATTGAACTGAGATCACAGACTGTCCACTCGCAACCATCAAAGCCCATGTGGTGGAGTTGCTTGTAAGTGTGCAGCCTGCTTCAACATCTTGGGTCTGCTTAAAATTTAACAGGGAAGGTCTAAACTGCAGGACCAAGGTCTCCAGATAGTTTCCTGGGTTACCCTGGATTCTCATGAAAAAACTCTTAACAGATTCTACATCTGAATTGCCTATTGGAATATAACCCATTGAAATGATTTCAGAGAGACTTTTACAAGCCAGCAGATATAACATCTCTGCTATGATCCTAAGCTATGAACACTGAAAGTCACTTGTATGTGTATGATTCCTTAATCATTTATAACTCTCTTCTTCCTTTATTTAGTTATGAAGGATTGGCTGACACTGTGATATCTGGGTAAGATCTGAGATTCATATTGACCTGAGGGTAAATGTCTGATCCTTTGGGATTGGTAGAAATTTAAGTATGGTGAATAGGGTTTTTGGTTACATAGGTGCCAACTCCGTGGGTGCTCCGGGGCTGGAGCACCCATGGGGAAAAATTAATGGGTGCTCTCCACCCACCAGCAGCCAAGCTCCCTGACCCCCCACCTCACCTCCTCCTCTGCCTCCTCCTCTGAGTGCGCCGCGTCCCAGCTCCTCCACCTACCTCCCAGCGCTTGCAACCGCCAAACAGCTGTAGCAAGCTCTGGGAGGGAGGGGGGAGGAGCGGGAACATGGCACGCCCACGGGAGGAGGCGGGGAAGAGGCAGGGCCAGGGCAGGGATTTGGGGAAGGAGTTGGAATAGGGGCAGGGAGGTGGTGGAGTTGGGGCAGGGACTTTGGGGAAGGGGTTGGAATGGGGGTGGGAGGGGGCACGGCAGGGGTGGAGTCAGGGCGGGCCGGGGGCAGAGGGGGGGGGGTCGAGCACCCACTGGCACCATTAGAAGTCAGCGCCTATGGCTCATTATATTAGATTTGGTTGTCTATATGGGAGCCAAGGGCTGGAATGCCTAAAGTGGTCTGTGTTTGGCTTCTTGTTAACCAGTGTGATACTACAAAAGCTCTGTTGTTCCTGGCTTGGTGAATGTAATTATAGAATAAACCACCACTTTGGGGGATTGTCTCACATATTTCTTGCTGTCTGCCCTAAGTGTGGCATTCTCAGTGTGACCCATCCAGGCACCCAGTCACACACATGTTTGTCACATTTCTGGTATCAATGAATTTGAAAGGTATATGGGAAAGTTTTCATCAAGTGACAATAGGATTTTAATTTTAAATCAAGGTAGGCTTGTGGTGTGGCCATATGTTTAAGTGTGTGATTGCATATTAGACATAATCTAATTGGGCATCCAAATTTAGCTGATGCCTTTGAAGGTGTGATTTGTTGTAAACCACTCTGTAATACTTTGGTCTCTATTTCCTATAAATCAAATTACATGTGGGCAGCTTAGATTTGATTTGTAACCACGTAACTGTTTTTATGGTATGCATTGAAAATAAATTGGACAGAGGTGTTTTTATCTTTTAGGAAAACATATTTTTAACACTTTTAGAAGCACAGTATAGTTTTACAAACTTTAACTTCAGTTAAAATGAGAGACTCTAGATAAATGAATAGATATTTTCATATAATAATATTTCTCCTCTTTATCAAAAGTTGCTTTTACTTTTGCATGTGGTTGATCATTGTTTTTACTATGGCCATTGGACCAGACCCGGTAAAGCTATATTCACAGACATCATCCTTTACTCACATTTGGGAAGAAGGGATAATCTTGTGGTTAAGGATTCAGAGGGAGTTTCAGGAGATGTGTGTTCAATTCTGGTTGTTAACTGGACTTAATTAGTCACATAATTTTCTGTGCCTTGATTCCCCATCTGTAAAATGGGGATGATACCCTACCTCAGAGGGATGATGTGAGGACAAACCTTTAAGTACTTAGGAGTTGCACAGGCAGTGTGGTGATGATAGCCTGGTCTTCACTATAAGAACTATCTACATAGCCTAATATATTAAAATGTATGCAAAAATTAGATCCAAACACAGAGGAGCAAAAAGATGCTTTCCCAACACTGAGCAAATTTTATGATCTGCTGCTGCATCATTGTAATCCTCCTCTTCCAATAACCCTGCTCTATTTCATTGCCTTGTGCATTGGAATAGAGCAGGGTTACTGCATTATGTCTAATTTACTATACCGCATCCTGCAAAAGGATCACCAGGGGTGAGGAAGGATTTTTTTCCCTAAAAACTGAATTGCACAATTGGACAGATCTATTACAGCTGGGGAGAAGAGAGCTTCACCTTTCTTTGGAACATCAGGCAGAGACCCAGGGCCGGCTCTAGGCACCAGCCCTCCAAGCATGTGCTTGGGGCGGCACTCTCCAAGGGGCGGCACTCCGGCTCCTTTTTTTTTTCTTCCCCTCCACGCGCAAAAAGCCGGGAGAAGGCCCTGAGTGGAGGTGAGCTACGGCGGTGTGTGTGTGTGGGGGGGGGGGGGCGCGGGGAGGGCTGCAGGAAGTAACCCGGGGGGGGAGAGGGGACAGAGGAATCGCTCCCCCCCAGCTCACCTCCGCTTCACTGCAAGCCTGGGAGGGAGGGGGGAGAAGCGGAGCGGCGGCGGCACGCTCAGGGGAGCAGGATGAGTGGAGGTGAGCTGCGGCGGTGGGGGGCACGGGGACGGCCGCAGGAAGTAACCCTGAGGGGGGCAGAGGAACCGCTCCCCCCCAGCTCACCTCCGCCTCCTCCCCCGAGCGCGCCGCTGCTCCGCTTCTCCCCCCTCCCTCCCAGCATGGGAGGGAGGGGTAGGAGGGGAAATGCTGCTTGCCTGGGGGAGGAGGCGGGGCCGAGGATTTGGGGAAGGGGTTGGAATGGGGCGGGGAAGGGGCGGAGTTGGGGCGGGCCGGGGGGCGCGGGAACATTTTTTTGCTTGGGGCGGCAAAAAACTTGGAGCCGGCCCTGCATAGACCACTGTTGAAAACAGGATAGTGAATTTGATAAACCATAGGTCTGGAAAGGCCTTGATCCAGCAAAACATTTATGCATATGTGTATCTTTAAACACAAGTCGTCTCATTGAAGTCAATGACTTTTTCACAGTGATTGCTCAAATTGACTTCAAAGAGAAGAGTGTACTTAAATGCTTTGCCAGTTTTGAGGCTTATAAGTATATATTGTTTCCCATTCTCCCTAATCTCTGTATACTTGTTTGTCTGTTCTTTAACTGTGAGATCCTCAGGGCAGGGGCCTTTCTTTTTTTCTGTGTGGAAAGTTCCCAGCACCCAGAGAGCATTAGCATATAAACGAATAATAATAAAAGGCAGGGATAAATCTTCTGTTTTTAGAACTGGCTATTCCTGCCTGTAATTGTAATGTGCTCTGCATGTCTTTTCTTGAGCACAGAAGAGGAATAGTTCACATTCATTATGTCAGGGTAACAGGTGAGGTATAATACTGCGGAAAGTTTTTCTGTTTTGTAAAGAATTACATATTTTAAAATAAAAAGGCATACAAGGAGGAATGGCTTTTGTGACTGACAGTTATATTCTGAATAACAATAAAATGAAACTTAGTTTGCTTGACTTTGGGTCTTCATTTAAAAGCTTCAGTTTCTAGTTTCTGTGAGCTAATGTAGGTCTGTATCCGGTCTTGATAAAACAAAATTTCTGCTAATAGTTCTCATTATTTTTTGTGTGACAGAATTTAACATCATCTTTATTTAAATACTATTTTTTTTCAGTTAACTGTAGAATAATCATGAGTGGAAACAAATATAACATTTCAAATTCTGCTGTATGAAATAATAGCACCATTCATGCAGTCATCCAAGTCAGTCAATAACTTCCCATGAAAGCATCAGGAAAAACAGGTTGAAGAGCCAGGGGACACAGAAGTGACAGTACTGAGAAAAAGAGTGTTATGCACTGTGGCAGATCAAGCAAAACAACCCAGAGAGGGTTATAAAACCCAAATACTTCACTTTCTTCACCCTGGTTTCTGATCAGCAGGGCTCCCAATTTCAATTGCTCTTTCAAGTGCAATTTTTCTCGATTGGTAATAATAATGTCTTTATTCATAGGGCTTGTTGTTAAGAACAACATCTCAGGATCTTTCTGCTCTATAAGCTTATATTTGGATGGAATATTGGAAAGGGTTTCCCACCCAAAGATGTCATTGAGGCAGTGTCTTTCTTCTGAAAATGCCACACCTCCTGGTTCCCTTAAATAACCTTATAGCATGTCTATATATTGTAGGAGATAAATGTCTCAGACCTGTCTAAACTACTAGCACCATGGTCTCTCCTTCTCTTCCACAGTTAAGGTAGACAACCTGCTCCCAGAGGCAGAGCTTTATAGCGTGACTTTCAGAGGTGCTGGCTATCTGCAACTCCAACTGAGGTCAGATGCTCAGAATTTCTGGATTTCAGGCCTGAAGGAGCCTACATATCGATTTAGGACCTTGCTTTAAGCATCTGTGTCTGAAAGGATTTTAAAAATATATATTTATTTTCAGTGTTCCAGTGACTTAAAAATAGCTGAATCAATTTTCATGAACTTTTCCAGAGAAAATTATTTCTGGATTGAGACTAACAATGACAAATCTTTGTTTTATTGTCTGTTTGTTATACTCTGAGTACCTCAAACTGTCCTGAACAATATTATATATATATATATTTCATATATATATATGATATGAAAATACTGTTAAACTGCTAACACAACACAAATTTCTCACTTGTGCTAAATGTTTTATACAAAATTATACTCACATCTAAAGCTAGTAAGAAATAATACAAGTGACCCAAACAAATTTCAAAACCATTACAAGCCACTATTTCTATTTGAAATGATGATTTATGTCTGCATTAAAGTAAATTATTAGTATGTATTATTGTGTCATAATGACACCTCTGTTGTATGCCCTGATTGTAACTGCAGATGCATTATTTTTTCATAGAATTTTAAGTCTTGTTATTTTATCCTGTTTCTTTTTTATGTTCACATAATGATCTCACACTCACTTAGGAAGTCCTCATTCACCAGACTCTGTATTTTGACAGGAGGGTGTGCTGCAATCTCTCTCCTTCCCCTCCCCTCCCAAGTCAGAAATAGCTACATATTCCATAAAATGATTGGCAAGGATTATCTGAGAAGAGAGAAGCATTGAGTAGCATCTTTATTTCCTCTTATATCCCTGGAACCAAGGGGAATCAGCTTTGCAATATACTCACCCCTATGTTGCTTGTAGGAAAAAGAAAATCAAATTTCTTAACAAAGAAGATTTTGCAAGCTGTCCCACTGGACCTTATCTGCTTTTCAAAGAGGTAATTAATATAATGCAGCAAGGATACATAGTTCAATTTGCAGTTGCAATGTAATAATTATCACATAGTCAGGTGTTTTCTGTTCAGGCTTACTCATCTCTGTGATTCAATGTCCCCTAGAGGGGGTGTAAGGTAGGCTCTTATCTCTATGTATCTAAATGTTTTCTGGCTTTAGGCCTTCAAAGGCCCAAATTCAAGAGTGCCTTGCTCTAGTAAGACCATGGTTTATTTTTAAAGATTTTATGTGGTTCTTCCCCACTTGGAGCTCTTGGGCTTTTCAGTTGTAAGATTACTCACATTCACGGAAGCTCTTTTGAATGCTATTGCTTCAGCAAGGAGACTGGTAAACTAGGATCACTCCATTACTGATTGTCTTTACCCCCACCACAATTTTCTCTAGGGCAAGAAAAATCCAATTTTTTTCTAGATTTCACTCCCAAAGTTAAGGTGGAATTTCATTTCAATCATAGGATTTCCTCATTTTCCTTCCTTTCGATTTCATCTACAATCTCAAAGATTTTTCATCTGTGGTTGCTTAGTAGATTTACCCACAAAGCAAACTATCAGATTTTCCTTGGTCTGCACAAAATCATTTAAGAGACTGAAGAATATATTTGTCTTTGATCTTACAAAGGATTAGGTACCAGTGGGAGCATCACAGAACACATCATCCTAACCTATAAACAAGTTAGTGGTTCTTCAACTCTGCTTTGTGAGGAACATAACCCATCTGTCTGGCAGAGGGAACTGAAGAACTGGTTATAGGTATTTGTACAGCTTTTGTTATCTTCTTTAAAATCCTCCCATCAGCAATACTTCCGATCTCTGCAAATCAGACAATTGATGCCTAAATCTTATTTAAGCTCACCCAAGTTTAAAAACATGACCTTAATATTTGTAAAGATCTTTGAAATCCCCAAAAGCTGCTATAGAAGTACACAATATTGATTAATATCATTTGTTAATATCTTATGTGTAGGGCCCTACCAAATTCTGAGTCCATTTTGGTCAATTTCATGGTCATAGGATTTTAAAAATCATAAATTTAATGATTTCAGCTATTTAAATATGACATTTCATGGTGTTGTAATTGTAGGGGTCCTGACCCAAAAAGCCATTGTGTGGGGAGGGTCGCAAGATTATTGTAGGGCGGGTTGCAGTACCTTTACCCTTACTTCTGTGCTGCTGCTGATGGCGGTGCTGCCTTCAGAGCTGGGCAGCTGGAGAGCAGCAGCTGCTGGCCAGGAGCCCAGCTCTGAAGGCAGAGCCACCGCCAGCAGCAGCACAGAAGTAAGGATGACATGGTGTGATATTGCCAACCTTACTTCTGCGCTGCTGCCTGCAGAGCTGGGCCCTCAGTCAGCAGCTGCCTTTCTCCAGCTGCCCAGCTCTGAAGGCAGCAGCACAGAAGTAAGGGTAGCATGTTATGGCATGGTATGGCATTACCACCCTACTTCTGTGCTGCTACTGGCAGGGTGCTGCCTTCAGAGCTGGGCACCCATCCAACAGACGCCGCTCTCTGGCTACCTAGCTTTGAAGGCAGCGCAGAAGTAAGGGTGGCAATACAGCAATCCCTCTGCACCTCTCCTTTGGGTCAGGACCCCCAATTTGAGAAATGCTGAAAATCTGTATAGTATAGGGTAAAAGTATACAAAAGACCAGATTTCAGGGCGGGGGGGAGGAGGGAGACCAGATTTCACGGTCCGTGACGTGTTTTTCATGGCTGTGAATTTGATAGGGCCCTACTTATGTGAAATTGACAGGATGGTGAAGAGAAGAAATATGATAATAGAAGCAAGGAGGCCAAAAAAATCCTCACTGTCAATTCAGCCAACGCACTTTCTTTTTAGTCACGTCAACTATGATAAATACAATTAATTATCAATAAGAAACATTTCCTGGCTGTACTATTGTCTCCATCCTAAAAAGGAAAAATTTGGGCCATTGTAAATAGGATCTGCAGATGCCCAGCAGCTCTGAAATCCAGGCCACTTATTTGTGGATATTTGTCTTGTGATATTAATGAAGATATTAATGAAATCTGTGTTCACTAATACAACAAACAGTTACTGCGGTCTGTGGTTTTGTATCAAGTTATTGCTGGCTTACTCCCATTGTAATAGCCATAATTAAAAAAACTTTTTAGCCTTTTATTAAAGACACAACCCCACCCCCCACCCCCCGCCAACTTTAACCATTTGAAATTTAAAGCATTAAGTAAGGCTTTCATTTTAATAATCCCTTATTCCCTTTCCCTTTAACTATATGGAGCTTTTTTATGGAAAAGGTCCTGTTTGACAGTATTTTGGATAGTATTAGAGATGGTATTAATTGTCCTTTTTGGGGGAAAAAAGATAAAATTAGTCGAGATGGGCTTGAGCTGTTGTTGAAGTCTGATCTTGTTTGTTTGAAGACAACACAAGACAAACTCACACAAAAGCTGACAGAAAAGAACAGCAAGAGAGAAAATGCAGTGTCAGTCTCTGTTGCTAACGCTCATTTGCAACCTTGCTACTGGAGAAACACAGGCACAGCACGCAGTCTTATCAGCCACTCCAAGACCTGACAAATTTGTAGCACAGTCTGGATGTTTAGCTGCCTCGCTACTCACAGGCTCTCAGCAGTGTTGCAAATGATAAAGTCCTGCCTGGCTAAGGCAGATTGATTAAATAGAAGGCAAAAGGAGAGAGATAGGAAAGAGAAGAAATAAGTAGGGAAGGAAAAGGACACATAAGGGAGGGGATGACAGCAGTAATCCAAGTCTCACATTCCAGGAGCTTTTCAGGATTTAACCCAAGGCTGTGGAGGTGGTGACGTCTTCGGTTCTGTCTCTGGGCAGGTCTGGTCAGGTTGCCTTCCAGAGTCAGGATGATGAAGGCCCAATGGTGTCGTCGTAGATCCCTGGGTCCCAGGAGTCAGTAGGCATTGCAGCAGCCATGACGGCAAAGCTCACTACTTCCAGTCACCCTGCTTCTATTGAGTAATCCCCTAAATAAACAGTAGCAAGGAAGGGGTGCCTTGTGCCATTAACCTAAACCAGTCAAAACACACTTTGGTGATTTCAACATTCCCTCCCAGTTCTAGAATCTTTCAGCTCCTTGTCAATCCAAACCAAGACTTTACCAGGAGCTTGCAGACTCCTCATCACTTTTAACTTGAACAATCCGATTTGTACCAGTCTATTTGTCTTCAACTTTTGCTGACTTTCACAAACAGTTACGTGTAATAGGCTGAGCTAGACTTTTGTTATTTTGGACAAGTTAGAGTACAGGTCTCTGCACAATAGTGTTCACCAGAACTTTTTGCATTCAAGTTTTTAAAAAATTGGTCTAGTAAATTAAGCCATACACAGCTTTGTGAGGAATAACAGATACATAAAAACATTCAAACACCACTTAAATTAAGCAGCCTCTGGAACTGAACAAGGCACTTGGAATGAAATGCAGCAATGCTACACAACTGTTTACGGCAGTCGGTGAAGAACACTGTATCCATTTGAAATCACAAAGGGAATTGAAAAAGCAGAATGCAATTACATACAAAATACATGTGAATGTAGCCATGATACCAGGTTTAACCATTCTACCTCTTACAAAAAGAGTGCCAAGTACCAAGGCATTGTTGTTTACAGCCTACAAAAAGAATGTTTGAATATGAAAGAGTGTTCCAAAGACAAGGTTTTTTTTTTACAAAAGAAAATAGTTGTTTTTTTTATTTTTAAACATTTAAGCTTTGAGAAGTTTTGTATTACAAGAGTTGCTATATAGTATTGCTAGGAAATTATAGCTACACTATGGGTCTGATTCTCCTCATCCTTATATAAGTTTTACATCAATGTAACTCCACTAACTTCAATTATTTACTCCTGTATAAGTGAATGGCGACTCAGGTATTCATTTCCTAGGAGTGTTTCAGTTCTCTTTTTGTTTTCTTTCAAATGTGACCAGTGCTGTATTTTTAATAAAGAATTCCTTTCCAAGTGGTTACTGCTAGCTTAAGTAAGACTCATCTTTGAGGTATTTAGTTTCCCTAGAAAATGAACAATAAAAAAAAACCAAGATTTTTTTTAGGTGAAATTACAGGTGAACTTGTTATTACAAAAAACAAACAAACAAAACAAAAACAGAAACCAAAAACCTATAGATGGATTATAATTCTCAAGAGTGACCTTTATATATTGATCTAATTTAATGCAGTTACGAAGGGGGGCCTTTCATTCCATTACTACTATGTGAAGTAATAGCCTAAGGATCAAACATACTGTGTTAGCTAGATTACACTCTGTGTGTGCTCAAGAGGTTATACTCATGAGCAAATTAGATTATAGTTTTAGTAAGGTTTCAGTAATTCCGTCCTCCAAATCTAGAATGGCATTGGTTTAAAGAAGCATTGTAAATCTTATTTCCAATTAGCTTAAGCACTATAAACATCCACTGAAGTCCTACTAAATCTGCTTAAATTCAGAGGCCATCCGCCATTTGCCAGCTGGTAGTTCCTGTCTGGAGATTAAACAATAGATATCTGTGGGATGGGAGAAAGCTAATTTGAGATGAATAATGAAGAGACACCAAATCCTCATTAAGTAGCTCTCAAACCACAGTCTAACAAATGGCTCCTGTGATATTAAATAGTGGCCCATTAAGCAAAGAACTGTTGTGGTAGATGTTGTCTCTTATGCGGACAAAGTATTCTATTTGCCTTAGTTATCAATCAATTTCTCCTAGGAAATTGTATAAATTAACCAACCTGGTACTTCAAAAGCTGCTAGTTAGGTATTTGGTACATGAAGTTATAAGAATGACTGTCTTAGGCTGAACAAAGTATTTGTTCAAAGTATTTCACATTCAGCAAAAAGGAAAAATTACCTTCCAGAAACACAAGAGTTAAAAGAAATGTGATCTGATGTGGGGATGCAGCTTTGGAGCTACCATTAGAAAAACCTTTTTCCAGTTATCTGCTTGCAAGGGGCAAAAAATTTCCTCTAATATTCACTATTCAAGTTATGCAGAAAGTCACTTTTGAGTGCCATGTCCTAGCTGCCAGGCCCTCCAATGGGCCCTGATCCAAATCCCATGGAAGTCAATGGGAAACTTTCCATTAACTTCAGAGGTCTTTAGATCAGGCTTATAGAGGTGCGCTGGATGTGAAACCCATAAGAGTCTCTAATAAAGGTACAGAAGAATCCCACTATCAGTGTTCCTACGTAGAACAACTTTCTAGATAACAAACAAGAGGCTCTGCTTTCCCTTAGGGCTGAATATTTTGCCTCACATTCTTCTCAACACCTGCCAGCATGGGGAGCTTCACAACAAGCTTGAGATTCAAACGTGTCTCTGGATGATCCTTGGATTTTTCTATTTAATATTATATTTGTATATTGCCATTTTACAAACTTCACTGGCAACAGTCACACACTTTGCTTCTTTAAGACAAAATAATTGACATTTGGATATACACCTCTACCCCGATATAACGTGACCCGATATAACACGAATTTGGATATAACGCGGTAAAGCAGTGCTCCGGGGGGGGGGGGGGAGAGCTGCGCACTCCGGCGGATCAAAGCAAGTTCGATATAACGCGGTTTCACCTATAACGCGGTAAGATTTTTTGGCTCCCGAGGACAGCGTTATATCAAGGTAGAGGTGTATAATATGTTTTACCCTTTCTCCTGAAGCATCAGGCATTGCACATTTTTGGAGAGTGGATAATGGACTAGATGGATCACTGTTCTATTGTGGCAGATTTTATACTCCTATACAATAATAAAAAAAAAAAGAAAAAACATCAGCTTGTTTTCTGATCCTTCTGTCTAGGCACATTTTGCCTTTATATATTTGTATAATAGACAACTGAGAATTATGAGGCTATAATTTAACCGAGGTATTCTGCTGACAGCATAAATCATAAAAGCAAAGTGTGAGTAGTTTATGTTGTCATTAGAACCCCAAGATGGGGTTATATAAAGCCCCATAATTCACAAAGTGCCTGTTTATTGTATGCAATAATACATGGAATGTCTACCTGATTCACTACCTTCATATTCCCACTGAGGCCATTCTTCCTTGATGGCCAAATGGAAGCAGCAGAGATTGTCATAACATAATAGATAGATTTCTGTAACTGGTAGTTGAGATGTCTTCCTTTTCTTCATCTACAATATATATCCTACTACAATAAGATGGTAGGGAGAGGTCTGTGTCTTTATTACTGGGGACCTTGGGAAGACATTAATAGCTGAAATGGGATAGGATTGAAACACTGGAGGATTTTGATGCCTAGCTAGGTCAAGCTTGGGTGTTCTTCAGTGGGAAAGGATACCCAGGGGATGGGGGTAGGAGGGAGCGGCCCAGCAGATGGGAGGGTTGATTAAATTGGATTGTTTGTCGTAGGAGCTCCTCTCTCTTAACCCCTTACAAAAAGATTCTCTCATATCCTCTATTTCAATTTAGCATGCTCCCATTTCAGCAGAGAGACAACCAGGTGGGGCTCAGCAGAGAGGCAATCATACTCCAAATCACTCAAGGAAGAGAAGTATCACTGCAAAAGGAGTGTTGCCATAGGGAAAGAACATTCCAGGTGGAAAGGGCATAGCGGCTCCATAAAGGAATCTACCTTGCCCCACTGTCCCTGCTCTCAGCCTGTCACAGGAGGAAGCTGAGAGCAGCTGTGACTCTATGGCTACAGTCCTCTATGCAGCCACTCATTCAGCACATGCCTGAGAGTAATTAAGTATGATAAATGATACACTAGTGATACAGTAACCTGTAATTCATATCAGTACACAGCAGGTAATGTACCATTGTGATAATTGTTGCAGGATATAATAATTTTTATAGTAAGTGAAAAGCACTGATAAGAGAGTCACTGGTTATTAATGATTAAGGACCAAATCATTCACTGTGTAGGTTATTTCGAAATGGAGAATAGGATGCTCTCAGCTTGATTTCTACTTTACACTAAGCCACAATGGCATGGATCATAATTTATATTTGCATTCACTTTAATGCCCCTTCACACTGCCTCAATGGTATAATGTGGCCTAGTGTAATATGGCCTTAGTGTAAATGAGACACAGTCCCATTGAGTTCTGAGAGGTAGATCAGTAGTGGGTTGTTTCCTTCTCCACAGAACTGACAGGGGCTTCAACCTCTAGCCTATTGGCCTCCTCACAGATACCCTGTGCTCTACACTGCCAATTGCTTGGGCCATCTTATCTGTGTGGCTCTTTCAAGAGCCAGTGTTGCCAACACTTGTAATTTTATCATAAGTTTCACAGTATTTGGTGGGTTTTATTTTTAAATCCCCAGCTCCTGAAGTCCTGTGGTTATGTGAGAATCTCAGCTTCCATTTAAAAAAAAAGTTTCTAGCCCCCATACTTGCAGCAAAAAGCTTGAAACATGAACCGTAAAGGTTCAAAACCAGAAGGCAAATAAAAAGAAACCAACACTGATTAAAAAAACAAAAACAACTCATGAATTGTTAGTGTTGAGTTGTGATTTTTTTGAACGTTTGGGTTGCAGTAGTCAAAGCTAGGCTCCTATGGTGTCCTGCACTGCTCATTTTCCTCAAACTCTCCTAACAGGGATTGCTGGAGGAAACTAGTGTAAATCAATGGTGAATATCAGGAGCACAGCTAGGAGCCCCTGTAGAGCTGAGGGATTGGGGCAGTAGAACAGAAACATTGGTCATTGTCCACTCCTGCACCTCCCTGCCTTTCCCCCACCCATGGAACCACATCGTACATATGGAGGCAGAGGCAACAAATAACTCTTGATATTGAGGGGGGACTCATCACCTCTGGCTCCTTTCCCATTCCCCCAGTGCCTCTAACACCCTCTCCAAGCTGGCACCACCTTGTCCCTACTCCAGTCACTCCCACTTCTCCCATTGCTTCTCCGCTGCGGGTGCAGGACAGGCCAGAACAGGCTCCGGGCACCTACTACCAAACAGATAACTGTGACTGTGGGCAAGGAAGGGGATGGGACTCAGTGGACTTCCCTGCACCGGCTCTAGTGGACCTGTGCTGCCAGCCAAGTTTCTCTTCCCTGCTCTGGGCACCTCCTAGTGGGGCTCAGCGGGAGTGCTAAGTGCCAGTGTCTTTCCCAGGCATGTCCCCCTCTGCTGCACTCAACCCAACTCCCACTCTGGCAGAAATCTGGGGGGGCACATAACCCACATGCCTCCCCCTGCATTGCCTCTGTCTGGAAAGAGTTTGGAGGGGTTGTTAGGATAGGGAAGCATGCCAGATTTGCCCATTCCTCCCCATCATTTGGATATGCTTGTCAAAGAGGAAAGGAGTATTTGTCCCTAAACATGAAGCAATTACTGACAGACAAGCCTGTGTGCTCAGACTAACATTCAGATATGCTGCTTAAACAATTTAAGAAAATCCAGTAGAATGTAATGACTGAGTGTGCCCTCCTCCTAATAGCTCTTAAAAAAGTAAAACAGATAATGCATACGTTATCTCCTCCCAGATCATGCTGACAAAAAACATAATTCACACTATGTTTATCTCATCAGAGTATTTTTAGAAAGTGTCTGGAGATTTTAAGCTCTCAACACTGGCAATGCTAAGATGCCTTCTTTGAAAATAAGGATATCAACAAATAGCTGACAGCATAGATTATAATTCTGAAATTATATTTTGTTTTTCTAAAAGTATTTTATTTTCAAACAGAACTTTGGCAGATACTGCAGATTAGTCCCCTAGTTACAATATTGTGCCTAGATTCTCATCCTCATAGTGAAATCTATAGCTGCCCACTCTCAGCAGTGATATGATATAAAGGAAAGAGATCTGCAGAGGAAATGGGAAGAGTCCTTTCAAGAAATGGCACCTGAGCTCTTTCTTCAGGGGGTATTTAATATAGACGTGTTTTCTTCTGGTACAGTCATGAGTCTGATAACACTAAGCAGATTAAGTACATACAGAGGATCTTTTATGCCTGCTTCCTTTGAGTGAAGGGTATTACGTTTATAAAGCAAAGTCTAGATGATGGCACAGAGAGCCAACTGCATAAGTTCACTGAAATGTTTATATCTTTAACTGTGTTAATATGACTGACTGTAAATCTGAAACTTGACCATTGCTTGTATTCAACAGCAGGAATAGGCACATTAGTATATGCTATCTGCTTAATGAGTTATAATGATAATTAAGCAAGGGGAGATGTTTCACTTTGACTCGTGTTTTATCATAAAAAAATAAGAGGAATTAAAGGAATTTCTGGGGTAAAAAGACAGTGTGACAATTAACAATATTTATGGGTTTATTATAACAATGTGCAACTTATTCTGATTTCACACTTGTATAAGTTAAAAGTAATTCAACTGAAAGCAACAGAGTTATAGCAGTGTAAATCCAGTTTGAGATTGACTCATTGTGGGGCTGGTTCCACCACTTATTATCAAGATTTCCCAATACTTCCCATTATATTACCCTGTTTTCAGTTGCTTATATCTTGGTGAAAATGTAACTGTTTGGGCAAAAATGTCCATGCTGGGTGTCTGCCTCTGGCTGACTTGTTTTGTAAAATTTCAGCTAAAATGATTCAGCCATTTCTGAGAATGTGGCTAGGAAAACAGATGTTGTTTTGCCAGTGTTATAAAATTCTGGCAACCTTTTCTTTGAACAGATCCAGCACGCTCATGCTTTGGAGCATAGACCTGAAATTTGTCACTGAGGTGGCCTTTGTGTCAGCATGACTACAGTTGGATCTTAAGGCCTCTTATCCAGTCCAGACCAGCAGAAGGGGTAGCCATGTGAATGGCCGTGACACCTCCAGGATGAGCATAGATTGGGCACTCGCCTGTGATGTGTCCGACAGTTTGCACCACGCCACAGTCACAGTTCAGCAATTCCCTCACTTTCCATTTAGGGAGAAGTATATGCATTTTTCATGTCTGATGCGGATTTGGGTTAGAGCCAGGGCCGGCTCTAGGATTTTTGCCGCCCAAAGCAAAAACAATTTTGGCGGCCCCCCCCCCCGTTTTTTAATTACCCCACCCCCGGCCCCACCTCAAGTCCGCCCCTTCCCCAAATCCCCAGCCCTGCCTCCTCCCCCCAGGCTCTCAAGCCTGGGAGGGAGGGGGAGCAGCGGCGCGCGAAACAGCTGTTTCGCGCGCCGCGGCCGCTCGGGATCTCCCCCTCCCTCCCAGGTTTGAGAGCCTGGGAGGGAGGGGGAGAAGCGGCGCCTGCGCTGCGGCCACTCGGGATCTCCCCCTCCCTCCCAGGCTTGAGAGCCTGGGAGGGAGGGCGAGTAGCGGCGCGCGAGCGGCAGCGGAGGTGAGCTAGGGCGGCCGGGGCACATTTTTAGGGGCGGCATTCTGGCGCCGGCCATGCCGCCCCTAAAAATGTGCCGCCCCAAGCACCAGCTTGTTTTGCTGGTGCCTAGAGCCGGCCCTGGTTAGAGCTGTTTCTATGTGCTGTGAGGAGGAGAAGCCTGGCACTTGCGCGATTGGGTCATCAATTAGATATTTGCTTGGTACATGGGCAGCCGCCTAGGCTTCACACCATTTTCTGTGAATGTCTTAAACTTCTGCAAGGGCTGTGGCACAAGACCAGAAGGGTTTCCTTGATTTTAGTCGATGGTAGGGGGGTCTTCTAAGTTACTGTGGAGTGGTAACGTGGTATTTGCCATGAGCTTTATGTACTCACTAATTCTCTCAGCCTCTCGTCGGATATTTGCTAGTGCAATGTTAGCCAGTACCTATAACCATGGAAGTGGCGTTGATGGGAGGGTGCTGCTGATTATGCGAAGAGCAGTGTTAATTTTGGTGTCCACTGAAATGGTTTGCGGGCTTCCACTCCAAACTGGGGCACGGTATGCCACTGTGGAATAGACCAGGGCTAGCGTTGCTATTTGGGGTATGAGGGGGGAAGAGATTACAACCTGCTCACAGTCTCCCCTGCTATGTGTGTAAGTGCAATGAATGTCATCAAATTGGCGACCAAATGCCTGAAAAGGCCTCCTGGTGAGCAAAACAATCGCAAAAATGGCCATCAGAGACCCTGTTGATATGCTTTTACATAGTGTTTGAAACAGTACGACATGAAAGCACACTAGGGAAGCTTAAGTGTGCACCACAGGTCTAGACAGACCAATTAATGCACAATACATTCACGTGCTTTAGAAATCACACTCCTGTATAACACACTCCCCATCTGTAGAGAAGCTCTTAGAGTTTAACCACTAAATCTCTGAAGATTGTGTTTGCATGGGACTCAGTAGAGCTTTCCCTGCAATTGCTGCTCTAAGATGCTGTGGCATGGGACTGGGCACCCAAACTGAGAACTGGGAGCCTGTCTTTCTTGTACTTTCAATAACCCACCTGCTGGGCCTGGGCAGCATGAAGTAGAATGCTGCCTGATTCGAATGCAGGGGGTTGGGGAGAGTAGATTGAGACGAGGATCCTGTGTTGTGGAGAAGACTGGAACTGTATGCTCATTGCGGGGGAGATGGAAAGTGGGATTGGAATTTAGCATGGCAGAGTCTGGGATTGTCTTGGCAAGAGGGGTCAAAAAGGACACTGGGACATGGAACCAGTGGGGATGGAAGCGGAGGGAGGGGAGACATGAAAAGGAGCAAGGGTATGGCGGGGAGAATTGGGACTGGCTGAGCAAAAAGTCTGGGACAAGGAACTGGGAGTGGGGGAAACTGAAATTGGAAGAGAAGCTCACAGAGACTTGGAGCCACTGGGACTAGGGATTGTAGGCAGTGGGGGCATAAATCAGTGGAAGCCACAGAGGACAGGAAAGAGAGAGAGGATAAGCAGTGGGGTGGATGGAACTGAAACTGGCTGGGCATGGAGACTGGCTCACCGCTTTGCAGAGTCCTGCCCTTTCTGGAGTAACAGAGTCCTTTGCCAAAGTCCAGAAGAAATGTAAACAAAGCCAAATCTTCCTCACAAGTGCATCTCATCCACTAGAGTTTGTCCCCATGCCTTGCATCAGGCTCCTGTGCTTTCGATAACCCACTGTTCAGTGCTGGCACACCCTCCCCTCACTCAGGGCTTCAGCTCCTCAGGGACCCTGCCTCCACTTAGACTTCCAGCTACTTTCAGGCTGCTTCCTAGAAAGAGGGAACTCCCTACATCCTCTCCCGCAACTAGTCTCACTCCACTCTTTATGGAACAAAGCTCTGCTCTCCCTCAGGGGAGTTTAATTTCTAATTAGGCCTAGCCCATCCTCCAGGTGCAAGCATACAGGTTACTTAGCCGCTCGGACCTATATTAACCCTTTCCAAGAATGTGTGGGGTGAACACCCCATCAGAGCATCGCAAAGTCCCAACAGTTCACTTTAAAAAAATACAAAATTAGGCCTGGATCCCACAAACACTTATGGACTTGGGTGATAGTGCATGATGTATACTCAGATGAGTAATGTTAAGTAAATTCATAAGTGTTTGTAGGATCAGGGCTATAGGTGAAATATTGTGTCAGTCACTTGAGTGTATGATGGGAGAGCATGTGGAAGTGGTTTTTCAGGTTTAAAAATAAAAGCCGCCAATTTTTTGTACCTAAGTTTGAGCCTCTTATCAGTATTTCTCCAGAAGTTGCTATGCACCAGCTCCAAAACATGTTGATTGGCTAGGAAAGCTCTTACTGTCAGAAGTAGACTGATATTTTGTTCCACGTAGGGCAGCAATAAACCATTATGGATCAAGAGGTCTACAAGTTAATAGCAAGAAGAGGAGCGGAGTATTTTCATTCATTTTAGCCTTAGCCATCTCTGGGATTTATACAGTATAACAGAAGCATTCAGCCTCTTTCCTGTACAAATTGTCCTGTGTTTTACATGCAGGTTTTAAAACCTCTGCTCAACATTTCCCTTCAAGTCTAATTCACTGAGCTGACATTTATAAATTTTACGATCCAAATTGCAGATCATTTTCAGCTATGTGCATGGACTGGATTGTTATCTCACACTAAATGGGATTGGAATGGAAATCCTCAGCCTACATTGGCTCTTACAGGAGAAAATGAAATTGTGCTCTTGTCGACATGTCATTCTGCTTAGTATGAAATGAGACTTTCATAGGATCAAATTGAAGATGTAAACCAATTTTTTAGTGACTATTAGTGACTTTAACGTTAACACATTGCTAACACATTGTTAGGTGACTGTGTATATGGGAGTTTTGCACATAAGATCATCTAGCATGATACCAACCAAAATGAAATGATGATTTGGTATCATGTCACCATAAAAAAAAAACCCTAGCTTTTTTCTTAATTGACAGTTGCTGAGCATTAGTGGGGCCTCATTTCCTGGTCTTAACAAAATCTCAAGTGGGAAGTTTCACTGAAATGACATATACTGAATTACACAAATATCAGTGGTCATAATTAAATATATAGTTAGGTTTTGACTGGCAGTCTAAAATACTCATAAATAAAACTTTAAACACAGCACTGGTGGGGAAAAAAGAAGATAGCAATATTATCACCATCACTATTTCTAAACATACTAGAACAAATTCTACACTCTGCTACAATTGACTATACTTTCCTTGGACTTCAACAGAGTTGCCCATTGGATTTTAAAGTATAATCAAAATGGTTTGGATAACAGAAGCAAACTAACATCCCAGTCCTGAAACTGGATCTACATTGGAACATCCATTAAAGTCAATGGGATCCAGATGGGTTCTAGGGTCTGCTTACATGTATCAACTGTGGGATTGGCTTTTATATCACTGATGAACTTGACCAAATCCAAGCCAAATACATTCTAAAGTTTGAAAAAAATGTAACATTATATATATGTATGTTTGTATTGTACATAAACAAGTTATTCCCCACTATAGCTGAATAGAAAACTTTACAAAAAGGAGCAAAAAATACATTGAATTTTAAATCAAATTTGGGTTAAAATGGCATCTTTTTTATTTGCGACCTGTGAACATTTGTACAAGTGAAATTTCCTTCATATTAGTATGTGTTCTTGCTGGACAACGTATATTGACAGAGAAGTGCTCAGGCAGCCAACCCACAGTAATGTTTGTGGGTTTGGAAATAAGCATGGTAGGATGTAGGCAGGGAGGATGGAGAAAACAAGTGATTTGAAATAATCAAACAAAACAAGTGATTTGATATGAAAAAGCTGTCTGATCTGACTGAAGAAGAGAACAGAGGACGGTAGCTAAGGTAGGTGTTCCAGTGACAAACACGAGCCAAGTAATTTCAAGAAATGTACATGTATATGCATTTTTTCTTGTATTCGTGATGGGACACTCTCCTTATTAATAAGGCAGGGAAGAGTGCCCCTGAAACCCGTGAGCAGAGGCCTGGAATTGAGGTAATTAATCAAATGAGATGACAAGGATATATGACTGTGCCCTAGACAAACACTATAAATGTAAAAAGCAGTTACTTTGTGTCACTGTGACTAAAGAAAATTGAAAATAAAGTCTGCTATTAACAACCAATCCATCTTGCCTCCAGTCTGTTATACTCTTCTCTTTCCTCAGTCAGGAAGGAACTCAGATGATTTTAAATCTGGGTTACAGGTACATAATCAGAATATATTGCTAACATGGAAAAGTAAATCAATAAATATTAACATTGCGTAGTTTTTCCTGGGACTGTTTCCGCCTTTTACCTGTCTCTAAAGTCCTACTTTCTGCATAAGAAATTCAAAAGCCCAATGACTTATTCAGGCCAGCCTTCTACTTATAAAAGTTAGTCATCTACAGCCTGATCCACCTCACAATTAACTTCCGTTGAAAAACTATCATTGACTTCAGTGGCAATTGATTTTGGCCTCCAATTGGGAAACAGAACCATAGCACTCATATGCTCAGTTATACAACCTGAATATTATATTTCATATAGGGTACACTCACAGCAGTACTGGCAGTGAACACTTCATAAGGCACTGGACTGAGACTCAGGAAACCTGCAAATATTCTCTTTTACAGAGATGTGTGTGATTTGAGAGTGCTTTTTACTGTAATTTACAAGTTTCAAGTCCAGTTAAGAAAGAGAGAGACCCAACAGGCCATGACTTCACAGGATACTACTAGAGCCCGAAGACAGTGTCTCTACTCTCATAGATGTTAAGGTCAGAAGGGACCATCATGATCATCTGGTCTGACCTCCTGCACATCACAGGCCACAGAACCTCACCAACCAACTCCTGTAATAGTTACAGAAAATCAACCATTTACATTAGTTTGACCCATGCCCCATGCTGCAGAGGAAGGTGAAAAGCTCCCAGGGTCTATGCCAATCTGACCCGGGGAAAAATTCCTTCTCGACCCCAAATTCAGACCCTAAATATGTGGGCAAGACCCACCAGCCAGACACCTGGGAAATAATTCTCTGTTGTAACTCGGAGCCTTCCCCATCTAGTGTCCCATCACTAGCCCTTGGAGATATTTGCTGTGAGCAGTCACAGATTGGCTATATGCCATTGGAGGAATGGCAGACACACGAAGCAGAGTAGGAACTGCAGAGCTGGCCTCAGCCTGTTTGAGTCGGCCTGCAAAACGATTTTTCATCCAATCTCAAAACAGAACCAACAGCTGTGATTTCACCTCTGAGCAAAAAGTTGTCCTGTGGCCTTTGGAGGGCTAATGAGATGACTCTTAGGGGGCACTTCTATATTTATTGACTGATAGCTGCAGTATGAGTGACATGTTTCCATTCTAACGGGCCGTTCTCAGTTGCATGCAACTATCAATTTTTCACATTTGGGGCTCATATTTTCCAGGACCAGTCTCTGCTTTATTTTTATTTTTTAATTTTCAGCAAAAATGTTTGTAAATTTTACACATGAAGAGTGAAAATAATAAACTTTTGCTGTTATAATGAAATGTTTGTGATTTTTTTTAGCTGCTCTAGTGCTTTAGTAGTTTGGTGTATACATTGTAATTGCGACAATATAGTCTCCAGGTGAAACATGTGCCTTCTGGTGGTTTAGGGAAAATCTGTTTTGATTTGGCAGAGTTAGAGAGGTTAAAAAAAAATTTGATTTTAGGCATGCATGCTAGTGTTTTACTAACACTTCCCAGTCTTTCTACTGGTACTGTGCATGTGTGGGGAAGAAAGTTGAGTGGAATTTCTCATTTAGGGCCTGATTTTTGGGAGGTCTTGAGCATCCACAGCTCCAACTGAAGTAAACAGGAGCTGCAGGTTCTCAGTACTGTTAACATTCATATCTATGTGCATTTGGAATATGATCTGCGAGAATGGAATAAGCCAGGATGGAATACAGATGGTGCTGCCTCTACAGGTGCAAATTGGGCTAAGGAACACCCTCCAAATATCCAGGTACTAGGCTAGCAGCCCTTGGTTTCATAGGTCCCAAAGGCTGGCCCCAGTCAGTTGTGAAGGCAACCATGAATACTCTGTGGGGAAAACCTGTGAAAAACATTCATACTAACAGTTCAGTTCTATTTTCAAAACTGTCTTCACAAGGAAAAGAGATGGTGTGAGAGAACAAAGGAAGTCAGGGAGCTGTCTGCAGGAGATTTGAAGCCTGGAGCAGGCTTGCTAAATGAGATAACCAGAGACACCTGGTGCAGGGAGGGAAACTGAAGCAGCTGGTTCCTTAGAAGAGAGCAGAAGCAGTTGTTGGAGAGGGCTGACTCTGGGAAGGTACAGGAGAGTCAGCGCTGAGCAGGACAGCTCTAAGCTAAACCGTATGGTGGGTGACCCCCTAAGAACTTATGGAAAAAAGACTCTGTGATAGAACCCTTTTGCTCACCCAGGCTCTGAGGTAAGAGCCGTGCCTTGGGACAGATTTTTGGGACTTTGAGTTTTACTTTTGATTTATTTCTCTGAATAAACCCAGACTCCAGTAAGGGCAGTGACTGGATGAGCAAGTGTATGGAGTTTCCATAAAAGGGCTTGGAAGTGGGAGAATAAAGGGCAGGATAGTGCAAAGACACCCACCCCAGTCATGAAAGGGTGGATGGGGGCAGCTGACTTGTTTACAGATTGCCACTGAGATTTTTCTTTTAAATGAGAGCAGGCATTTACTGCTCCTCAAAAGCTGTCTACTTTGCAGGCTTCAAAGAACTGGCATTATGTTTTCTTGAAAACTTCTCATTTTCTTAAGGATAAAAACCTGGCCATGATCATGCTCTGTTATCCAGTTATTGGGCAAGCCATTTTATTTGTTAGTGGGTTTGCTGTAGTAAGATTTAGCCTTATTCTTGGCTATAATAATAGTAATATTTTAAGACTCTGTAGTGACTGACTCTAAATATTAACCACTGCCCTATACAGACAACAGCTTGATCTGCAACGTCAATTGCAGACTCTATACGATCTGCAACTCTATACAGTTATTTTTAGAGTGTTTGCATGAGCCCTGCTAACCAGAGTCTGTTGACCCAGGCTCAGATGCTTGCTCTCATTTGCTTCGAACTGCTTTGCAGATGTACCCTTAGATCTGATAGCACTAGTAAATGCATCATTTCAGGTGCCCTGTTTTTTTAGAGAACTTTTGGAATCTACCTCCCTGCTAAGTACTCTGCTGAAACAGAATCAGCAAAAATGGATCAGATACTTTTAAATTGACCCCTGTTTCACCAGCTCCAGGTTATTAGCCAAACAACTATGTGGACTTTTTTTTTTAAACTAACTTACTGTTTTTAATGCAGCAGTTGAATAGCGAGAAGCTAAAGTAGCTTTCAAAAGCTATGCAGTGAAAAGTATAGGGCCTCTTTATTTGAAAGACTGATTTCAACACCTATACTATAATACAAGAGGCTCAAAATCTTTAGCTCTTAATGTTAACAACTCTTTCCATTTCTTGGTTTCTCTGCACAATTTCAATGGGCTAGACCCACAAAGGGAGTTTAGTATTGCATACATTGTATTGTGAGAACTAGGTGCCTAAGAAAGGGATTCTCAGAAGCCAAGAAGCAGGGAACTGCCCATGCTAGCCAGTAGGAAATGCCAGTGCCAGGGGAGGGGCCTAAGCCCTGCCTCTCAAAGGCGGGTAGGCACCTGTCTCTGTAGGGGATTTTCAGCCATGAACCCTCTCCTGGAGTTAGATGCCTAAGCTAGGTCAGCCTTTTGACAGAGGGAGACCCACCCCATTAAAGCCAATAGCCCACTGGGTAGGATGCTTACATGGGTTATGGGAGACCCATTTTAAAATCCCTACTCTGCCTGATTTGGAGTAGGTACCTAAACTCTGATTTCCCACATCGGAGAAGGGTGTCCAAACCACTAGGTAATTGGGCATTCTGGAGTGGGTTGTTTCCCTGTTGAAGGTATTCCACTTTGTATAAATTAAGTATTCATGAGGCCAGAGACAGGAAAAAGCAAGAGTTTGATACTGTAGTCCAGTGGTTAGGACATTCTCCTTACATGTGGGAGATTTGGGTTCAAGTCCTTGCTCCGATAAATATTTATATATATATATATATACACACACGCAGTGGAACAGTTCCAACAGGGGAAAAGCCTACTTCCTCTTCCCCCCACTTAAATAGCATCTGTACAGGGATGTGAGAGATGAGGATTTAAGTCCCTGTTCCAAATCTGGGAGAGAAGGGATTTGAAAATAGGTCTCCCCTATCCCAGGTGAGTGCCCTAATCACTAGGCTATATGGAAGAAGGAGCTACACACATGCCAGCTGCCTTTTGTTCAGGTTAGGTATTCTCAGAGCAAGTCAACCACATCAGGCCCTACAGGTGAGGGAACTCCTAGTTTGAGAATGGGCATGAGGCATGAGCTAGGGCACCCAGCAACTCGATGGCATCAGAAATTAAGCAGTTTTGCTTGTGCCTGCACATGTTGGTAGAACATTAGAGATTGGGCAGCAACTGAGCAGGGGTTTTGAGGATCTCACTAGTGCCTTTATGTTGGACTTTAGTGCCTAAACTGAGCATTAGTCCCTTTGTGGATCTAGACCCTTGTGACTGCATATAAAAACTGATCAGTGTGCAAAGGCATTTGCTTCAGTCTAAAATAAACTCCTGTCCCAGTACATTTTTGCAAGAGAACATCTTGTTTGATAGTATTTCTAATATAACACTTCAAGAACAATTGCTTCTTCCTTAAGTTGTCATTGATCCAAACAGCCAAGATTCACAGGTGATCAGATTTAGAGCTGAAGTATTTGATTTGCTCACCCACAAAGAATTCCACCTGGAAAAATATGCATATTGCTTGAGTTTGCCAGCTTGGCAATCACCACTGAAGAAAGCAACATGCCACAAAGGAATCCTGATGCAGTTTTCTATGTATCCTACAGGGAACTGGTATACTGCATTGTAGCAGGGCGACAACTCACCCAGCAGCGCCTCCTGATGGTCATCCTGGGAATTAGCTCTGTCCACTCAGGAGCACCCTCTTCAGACCAGCGTCTCACCTGCCGCTGGCCCCAGTGTCCCTCCCAGACCCCGGTGCCCCTTCTTTCGGGGTTCTTCCCCTGCAGTACCCCACAATCCCACTGGGTCTCCCCTCCCTGGGGAACCCCCAATCCCCTATCCTCACCTCACCTCAGTCTTTAGCTACTGCCAGTCATCATCTAGCCCCAGCTACTGGGGCAGACTGCAGTGTACAAGCCATTCATCATTGGCAAAGGGGGGTCTGGACCTGCTGCCTTTGCCTAACCTGGGCTGCACCTCCGCAAGCCCAGTACCCTTCCCAGCCTTTAGCAAGACCTGCAGCCTGGGTTTTTTCCAGCTGTGGCTGCCTTCCCAATCAACCTAGCCTTTTTTTGTCTCAGCCCCAGCCCTCTCCCAGGGCTGGCTGTAACCCTTTCAGGGCCGGAGCGGGTGACCACCCCGCTACATGCATACTGTAAATGAAATAGTCCCTTGACTAGCTCACTCAATGCCTGTAAATCCTTGACAATGTCAGTACATGGATAAAGCTAATTGGGACTAGTTTGTGTTTCAGATAAAATTCTAGGCAGACTTGCAGGTGTAGTTTTGGGGAGATGGCGAGTCCTTGCCCTGCAAATTGAAAGCCTTGGGCAGGTATGGAATTTCCCACCCCCACCCCCCCATGGCCCCATTGGCCTGCCTGGAGCTGCCCCACCTCCCCCAAATATAGAATTCTAACTGCCTATGGTGTGAGGGAATGTTTGGAAAATGACTTACTGCAAAGATCCCTTTGTGCTTTGCAAATTCAGATATGCTGGAGGCAATGGCATCCATGGTTGGATTTTATTTCAGTCACAATATACAACACAGTGTAACTGTCCCGACCCCATCCCTTTGTTGTCACTGCCAGGCCAAAGCCTAAGCCTGTCTATCTGACTAGTGGTGCACATAAATTGGTTAGCGTTGGCAGCTATAACCACTGCCCCATACAGCCCAGAGCACTGTAGTGCTCCATCTACTAGAAAAGTGGGCACCTATCACTTGTTGGGTTCATGCAGGAATAACATATACTAGGGTCACAAAACAAATAAGGACCTTTACTTCAAGTCTGGCAGAGGTAACATCAGACAGGGATTAGAGGGGAATGCTGGGAATTTCAATAAAATATCACACTATACAACAGACATTGTTATGGCATAACACAATAAACAAAATAACTACAGGGGCCAGACTCTCTCCTTTGTAGGCTGGAACTCTGAGCCAGTGCTTGCTATGGTTCCATGACTTAGACTCCCTTCTTAGCTCTGCTTGGAGCATTAATGGCTCTCCCCAGCCCCTGACTACCTCTGGCCATTAACTAGGTTCCCTTGACATGTACTTACAGTGGTCCCTGTTCAAGTTGCTTTTCATGAGCCCTTCCCTCCCCTCGCCCCCCCTCCCCCGTCCTCTTAGGCAGGGTTAATTCTGGGTTTACTTTCCCTAGGCTGGACTTCCAGAGACCCATGTTCTCCCTCCTAGCCCAGAGGGCTTGCGTCTCTTTCTGATTTGAAAGACTCCTCAATCAGACTTTTCTTTGCATGGGCCAGATCCCAGGAGCTTTCCATTCTCCCCTCATAGATGCTACTAGAGATGTTAAATATCAGTTTAAAAAGTTAACTGTTCAAATGATTAAAATTATATCATTTAACCGAGGTTGCTCCAGCTGGCCAGCGCGGGGCGGCAGGGGCTGGGGTCCCTCTGGCCAGCTGGCCCAACGTGGCTAGAGCTGCTCCGGCTGGTCCAGCGCGGCTGGGGCTCAGGTCCCTCCAGGCGGTGCGGGGCTGCTGGAGTTAACGGTTAAGGTCGATTAACAATAAGCCTAATGCTTACCGGTTAACTGTTTAACCTTTTACATCCCTAATGCTACCTCACCATCCAGTCCTCCAAGCTGTCCTCCATCTCCAGTTGCACTGCCAAAGTCACTGGCTGAGGAGAAGGACCTCAGCTGTCCATCGAAGCATCAGTCTCTCATAAAACCAAAAGCTCAGACTCAGCCTTTCCCGCCCCGAGAGACAGCAATGCCCTTTTCAAGGTGCATTACAATAATATCTATTGAATTTAGACTAATCAAGTTCAAAGGATATTCACTGAGATAATCATTATGTAAGGAGGGGAGGAATAGCCTCAGTGTTTGTTATCCTTACATCCTCTGTTTCCACATTGGGCTCAGAATCTTTATACCATAAATGAGAAAAAAATATATATTGTTAAAAAACGAAACAAAAATGTCCTTACAGGTTAGCTGCCGTTGTCAGTGTTTCATAGTCTAATATTCCCCAAGTAAATGATAAAATCATAATTGAGAATATCTTTCAATAGAGTTGAGCTAATTTCTCCTCACCACTTTCCAAATTACCCTCTCACTGAAATACTGTTTTTGTCATTTTAAAGCACAATCTTCTTTACACAGAGTGTTCCTTTTCCTGTGGCACAACATAAGAGATTCAAGGCCAGGGCTTTCTTCACCCTGGTCTAAAAGATATTGATTTAACCAAATGTAATTCTAATACTTGAGGGTATTTTTGTTGTTTTTGTTTAATAGGTAAATATCTGTTGTGGTGTGTGTGTATACACAATTTCCTCTGATTATCCCTGTCTACCACAATAACTTAAATGACCTGTAGTTTCTCAATTGCCATTGTCCACTGCCTAATTCTTGGAATAAAGAATTCAATATTGGAGGAAATATTTGGATGAGAAGCAGGGTATTTAAAGTGCAAGAGTGGAGGATGTTTAGTATTTCATAGTAGGTGCTCAGCATCTGTCAGTGTTACACTCACAGATAGGGGACAGTTTTAAAACTGGTGTTTTATGAAACTAAGTATACAAAAAACAAATACAAATCCCATTGCTGCTCAGTCCTTTTATAGCATACACAACTTTGCTGCTGCAACCAGAGCTATTCCCTTTGAACCTTCAGCAGACCTTCAATCCATAAAAAGACAGAAGAAAGGTAAATCAAACCCTGACACTCCCTTGTGCATGCTACATCAGATGGGAACCCAGTAAGCAATCTTGGACTCTGATTCAGCAAAGCACTTAAGCATGTACTTACATCCATCACTATTCAGCAAATTCCTTAACCCATATACATAACTCTAAGCATGTGCTGACTTGGACTTCAATGAGATTGAGGCACAGGCTTAAAATTAAGCATGTGCTTAAGGGTCTCACTAAGTATAAATGGTTTCTTGAAACAGGGCCTTAAGGATGGAAACGATCACATTTCTCAACAAAGAGGATTTTGCAAGATGTTCCATTAGTCTTCAACTGCATCTTGAAGTGGTAATAAATATAATGGAGCAAGATTAAAACACTTTAACTTGAAGTAGTACTATAACTATCACATAGTATAGTAGAAAACATGACTTATCGTTGTTTTCAAATCCGAAACAAATCTTCCTGCTGTGCTGAAACTCGAAATCAATTTTAACAATTTTTTGGGAGAATATCCCTTTTTATTTCATTAAATATTTTATGTACAATCATTTAAGCAGTTTCTCCCTCTCCCAAATATTCTCCCACTCCCTCTTGCCCTCTTTTCCTAGTATCCTCCCACTGAGACAAACTGGGAGATGTATTCTACTTAAATATTAACAAATGCAAAATGGTTAAAGGTGACTTGCAAAGGGGGTGGCTAATTAGCAGACTTGGGGGGGGGGGGATGAGTTTAGTGCCCTTTTTACCTTCTTTGTAATGTATAAATAAGGCCTGGCTTGTGTGTCTCCCCCCGCTCCCACACACTTGTTTCTATATTATAAATATCTTGTATTACCTATTCTGTCATTACTTGAGGTCCCATGAGTAAAACTGGGGTTGTGATATTAAAAGACAAGAGCCTAAAACCTGATAATCCACTTTAAAAATAAATAAAGGGAAAACTGTTGTTTAAAACTCTGTCTCTTCTTTTATTTTTAATACTTTAACATCACCATCTGTCCTTACAAACCCATTGGACAAAAGCTTTCTTTGTTAAAAATTCAGACATCACATGAGAACTGAGATAACTCTTACTCCAGTTTCCATAATCCTCAAGCAAATAAAAGCACTTGATATATGTATTTCAAAGGTAAAAAAACAAGCAATGAAAAAATAAAGACCAATATTTCAGGTCTTGTTTTACATTTCACAAAGAAACAAAAAGTAGCACACTTTGTTTTTCTTTGCAGGTCACCTTTATTAATTTGTTGTGCTGCATACTGTCAAATGAGAGTTTTCTAGAGTTAATAGTCTATCAGACAGGTTGTACTCTAAGGTCTTAAAATATGTTTTGTGTTTAATAAATTCAGTCTAAAATGATTACTTTCTTATCATATCCATTTTTTTCTTTTCTATAGAAGCAAAACAGGAACATATCATGAATAGTAATAGGTATCTGGGTAAGTAATTGAAAGATTGTATGGCATAGGAACAAACTCAAAGGTTATAAGACTCCAATATTACAATCCAGTAGTGATAGGAGAACTCCAAGTTGTTCAGAAGTTTGGTTTGGATGTTCATCTACATCTATTCTGAGTAGTTCTACAAAAGTGGGCTGATTCTTTGTTTCTTGCCCTTTGATAATCATTTCTGGTCAATTAATGGAAGGCAAACATACACATACACAACATTAAAATTATGATAATTTTGGATCAAATTCATGCCTACTGTATGTATAAGGATATATTAGGTAGTACTCTTCTTTTACTGCATTGTCATTATGCTGCTATTGGAAATTAAATTAAATTACATTTATTTTTTAATATGTTTTGCTACTGAATTGTAATCCGATAAAGATATGTTCATTTCTCAAGGGGGTCTTGCTGTGGAGATTTCAGCAAGGTATCTGATATTAGATTCAGGGCATTACTTAGATTTTTCTCATTTTAGAGGCTAAAATTTCATTCAGTTTAAACCATAATCTTTCTGATTTGTTATTGATTGTTGCATCTGAACTCCCTTAAAGTAAGACAGGTAAAACTTATCCTTTAAACAACTATTATTAATAATTGATTTATACAGCACTTCTGCAGATGCGGTTCAAGCATACTAGCCAACCACTGAAAATAGACTAACTGAAATCAGCAGTTGCAGTGAGTATACAAAAGATTTACCATATTATCAGAAAAATAGCACGATAGATCTACCACAAGTTACCTTAACTCTCAAGTGTACCTAATTTTGAGGGACACCTAACATCCCAAAGGTGCAAATTTGGTGTCCTCTCACTTTTATTTTGATAAGTGTTTATATCCGAAATGAAGACTTAGTCAACTGAGATGACTTATTTATGCTAAAGGAATGAATTTCCTCAGTATTTTAAGTTTCCTGAATGAATAACTTTTGTGTCCCTCTTTTTGTCTCTCTCATACATTGCATTCTCCATTTTGGCCTTGGCAGGTTGAGAAGTATGATTACAAGTATTTGCATTGGAGTTGTGAGAACAGTTAATACATTATTATTTAAAAATACTATCAGATATTTCTAAATAAAACCTGAGGTATTGATGTGCTATTGCCTGAGGCAATATTACCATACTAAAACCTTTCCAAAAATACCCTGGTATGTCATCTTTTACTCATCTGAGGAATTCTTACTCACTTGAAATGGCCCACTGAACTCAATGGGGCCAACACAGTGGGTCTGGATTATTCACATGTAAAAGTGCGCAGATTCAGGTCTTTGAGTAGTAAGTCAGAGCAGGATGCTTGTGCACTCTTAAGGTATGTTGTAGTCACACAAGAAACTCAACCTTATGACAAAATTTTGCCTTTTAACATTTATAAATGTGTGAGGGGTTAATAGAGTTTACTGTGTAGAAGGATTATGAACCTTTCTGCTAATTCAGCTCAGAGTGGCTCAAGGTGAGTAGGGGAAACATACAGTGAGATGACTTTTATTACTTATTGCAAAAAGGAGAGCATGCAATCCCTGTTATTGCATGCTACCAAACACAATACAATTGTGGGGACAGAATCTAGCTACCCCTCTCCTCCAAGTTGGAAGACCATGCTTCACTGAAGCCACGGTTTATTGACGGGTAAATTAGCCAGTCCCACGCCCTCAAGAATATTCAGGAGGCAGCATTAATACCTGAGAGGGTAGAGTGTTCAGTGGCAAGTAAGGGGACTGAGCTGACCTGATCTGACCTGTACCCTACTACCATTGCCCTCAAGGGTCAAAATTCTTCAGGAGTTGTGGAAGTTCCTACTGGCCTTGTGATAAAGAGCTGGAATGAGAAACCTATGGCCTTAACCTTGAATCACAGAATCACAGAATAATTTTTTCAGTTTTCTTGGCTATATAACTTTTCCTTCCTAACTCTTGTTGTTATGCTTGTCTGCTGCTGTACTGAGCAGAGCTGATGAAAATATTGTTAGTATATTATCCAATCAGTTGAGCCTTATTTTTTTCCGTTTTGTGAGCAGATTTTATTATTTGATATTCATTATTGCTTTCTATATTTCTAAACTCTCAAGATCCTTTTGTAAGATTTCTCTGTTCTCACTGGTATTTGCAGCTTCTCACAATTTAGGATACTTTATGTATTTAATTAATAGGCTGCTGTTCTCTCTTCCAGAACATTAACGATGATGAAAAGTGAAACAATTCCTAACACCAATTCTTATCCAACCTCAGTTAACAGAGCCAGGTCTTCAGCAAGT
The DNA here is from genome assembly GCF_028017835.1 of Emys orbicularis. Classification (NCBI taxonomy): domain Eukaryota; kingdom Metazoa; phylum Chordata; order Testudines; family Emydidae; genus Emys; species Emys orbicularis. The sequence goes on along the minus strand of NC_088687.1, from coordinate 87,047,449 downwards.
GTGAATCAGCTGAACTCATAAAGGCTTTGCATGGCAGTCTTTGGCCCCAATTAGATGCACTGACATTTATTGTTAACCTTTCTTTGGACTATTATTTTTAGCCAATTTTTAGTTTAGAGGATAGTTTTTTTCATCAAAGACATGGAATTGTTTTCCACTGTAGCGTTCAAGAGAGACTGCATCAGATGCTTCAGAGGGGTTGCACCAGAGTAATGGAGAACAGAATTTTGGCTCATGTTCTCTTAATGATGTGAGATTAAAAACTGTCACATTCATCTGTGAATAGTCATAAAGTGAAAATGGCATTTTTCACACAGCTCTGCCCAGAAACTTGTAAAGAACTATTTAATAGAGTTGGCCAGAATTAACAGACCTGCTTGGATATGCTATTACTGGTTTCACCCCAGTCATTCTCTATTTCCATGCAAGTCATGTTTTAGAAAGGTAAATCTTTGCCAAAAATGCTGTGCCCTAAAGTTGCTCTGTGTGTGCATGCACTGATCAGGACACAGAGGAGATGAAACACAGGGATCAATTTAAGAAAATTGTGACCTTCTCTTCACCTTTTTAGTTTAAGGAGCATGATAGGGTGTTGTAGCATACTAACCTCCCACCCCAAATGCCAACTATTTATTTGACTCCAGTGTGGTGTTAATAAAATGGCTTCCAAGCCAAATAACCAGTATTTGAAATTTGCCCTCTTCAGCCTAATCCCTTGAATTCAGCCCACCTCTCTCCATCCCCCAGCAGGAGAAATGAGGATAAACAATAAGGTTACCTCACTCTTTGAAGACTTAAGGTATCCTCCTCTTTCTCCAGGGTAAACCAGCTATCTCCTGGACCTCTTACTCATGGGAGCTGGCCCCTGTTAGCCTCTCACCTGGATTGGATGTTGGCTGCAACTTGTGATGAAACTACACATTCATTTAAAACTTGTAACTTTAAAACCTTGTCCCTGCTCCTTATTAACCAAAATACAGACCTTCAGGATGCTAAAGGGAAGGCAAAAAACCCACCGGACTCCTTGTTGATCTTGCCCCAAGGGAAAAATTCCTTCCTATGCCCAAAACTGATGATGGGTTAGACCCACATAATCCTGGAAATGCAATTCTGATGTTATAAATTCCATTATAGGGCCGGGAGGATAGAGATGCAACCCCTGCAGCATGTGATGCATGCCGTGAGGGCTGCACATACAGGATGGGTGGGCAAAAGTCAGTCAGCTCTCCCATAGCCCAGCCAAGGCAGCAGGGAAAGGCAGAGAAATCTCCGCTCCTTCCATGCTCTCACCCCACGCCCCCATTCTGGCACAAGCTTCACATGTGTTCTGGATGGGTTGGGAGGGGGGAAGATCCTAGAATAGCTATGCCTGACCTTCTCTCCCCCACCACCCCCCATGATCCTTGGGGTTGTCTCTTTCCTGCTTGTCCAGTCGAGCATCCCCTCTCCTGCTGAGGTGGTTGGCACTGCTTTCATGTCCCAAAAATTGCTGCTATGCACACAAAAGTGTTCACACAAATAAGGGCCTAGGCACAAAATGACCGAATATGCTCATGTGTTGGTCTATGCACAGATAATGATTTTTGGGGGTGCATGTACACTTGTCAGAAGTAGCTACTTTTGAAAACCCTATAAACTTATTTAACCAGAAGTTGCAATTCTATTTTTCAGACTAAAAGTTTCTTTGATTTTTGAAAACTTCTCTTTGATTCCTCCTTCCCACCCTGCGTTCTGAGTTCTGACTAATAAATCTGTGCTTAGAAAGTATGAACTGCTTCTTTTAGTAAGAATAGAAACTATAAAATTTTTGTGTGGCCATGCAAACCTTTGAGACTTTCATGAAGTCAGGAGACTATGGGATAATAAATAATATGAGTCATCAGTTCCCTGTAAACTCTTTTGGTCTTGAAATGCTAACTGCTTTTGTTCAATTTCACAGGTTGTTTCCTAACATTTACAAAACAGATGCCATATGCCAGTTGCAGGGTTGATGATCACTTCTTATATTGCTATCAGTGTCCATAATCTCTCAAGGAGATGGTTTACTTCTTGTTCTTTAAATGTAATAGTATATTTTCCCCTGTGGTTTTTTTTTCTTGATGTATGTTTTGTCTTCCGTCTGATATAGTAGGGGCAGGGGGAGGAGGAAAGAACAATGTGGAGATCTAAATACGTTAAAAGGGGGGTGTTGATTCCTCTCATTTACCCCATTTTTACACTGAAATAATTCCATTGGCTTCTGTGTAATTACTCTTGATTTACACCAGAACTGTGGACAGGCCTTTGTTCTTATTGAAATCTGCTATAGCTCATGATTCCTGCACAGAATTCACACCATCATGGTTAAATATATCTGCTTTTCTTTAACTAAAAACAACATTCTGGTGTTCACATCTATGTATTAGTAAATAGGTGATCAGGAACAGTCAACATGGATTCACCAATGGCAAGTTATGCCTGACCAACCTGATTTCCTTCTATATTGAGATAACTGGCTCTGCGGATATGGGGAAAGCAGTGGACGTGATATATCTTGAATTTAGCAAAGCTTTTGATACCGTCTCCCACAGTATTCTTGCCAGCAAGTTAAAGAAGGGTGGATTGGATGAATGGACTATAATGTGGATAGAAATCTGGCTAGATCATTGGGCTCAATGGGTAATGATCAATGGCTCGATATCTAGTTGGCAGCTGGTATCAAGCGGAGTGCCCCTGGGGCCAGTTTTGTTCAACATCTTCATTAATGATCTGGATGATGGGATGGATTGCATCCTCAGCAAGTTCGTGGATGACACTAAGCTGGGGGCAGAGGTAGATACGCTGGAGGGTAGGGATAGGGTCCATAGTGACTTAGACAAATTAGAGGATTGGGCCAAAAGAAATCTGAGGAGGTTCAACAAGGACAAGTGTAGAGTTCTGCACTTAGGATGGAAGAATCCCATGCACTGCTACAGGCTGGGGACTGATTGGCTAAGTGACAGTTCTGCAGAAAAGGATTTGGGGATTACAGTGGATGAGAAGCTGGCTATGAGTCAACAGTGTGCCCTTGTACCCAAGAAGGCTAATGGCATATTGGGCTGCATTAGTAGGAGCATTGCCAGCAGATCAAGGGAAGTGATTATTCCCCTTTATTCGTCACTGATGAGGCCACATCTGCAGTATTGCGTCCAGTTTCGGGCCCCCCACTACAAAAAGGATGTGGACAAATTGGAGAGTCCAGCAGAGGGCAATGAAAATGATTAGGGGGCTGGAGCACATGACTTATGAGGAGAGGCTGAGGGAACTGGAATTTAGTCTTCAGAAGAGAAGAGTGAGGGGGGATTTCATAGCTGCTTTCAACTACCTGAAGGGAGGTTCCAAAGAGGATGGATCTAAACTGTTCTCAGTGGTGGCAGCTGACAGAACAAGGAGCAATGGTCTCAAGTTGCAGTGGGGGAGGTCTAGGTTAGATATTAGGAAAAGTTATTTCACTAGGAGGGTGGTGAAGCACTGGAATGGGTTACCGAGGCAGGTGATGGAATCTCCATCCTTAGAGGTTTTTAAAGCCTGGCTTGATAAAGCCCTGTCTGGGATGATTTAGTTGGTGTTGGTCCTGCTGTTAGCAGGGGGTTGGACTAGATGACCTCCTGAGGTCTCTTCCAACCCTAATATTCTATGATTCTATGTGTACTTCATCTTGAAACTTGATATACATGTTTCTGGGTGCTATTTCCTTGCTTCTTTCATATAAAGAAAATATATCCAGCAAAATTTCAATTGTAAATAGGACAAAATAAATTTAGACCCTTATCCTTGCAGATGGTTGACCTTCAGCTTGGGCTCAGCCATAGTATCTGAGTCTCTTGCCCCTAGGTCCCCTATGAGAAACCTTGGTTCTGGGCAATCTTGCTGTTCCCAGAGAGTGTTCAGCTCACTCGTGGGATCTCCTTAGAGTCCAATTTACAGTCTGTCTGTGACTATTGACAGCACTTCCAAGGCCCCATCATAGGTTGCTAGCTGGAAGCAGCTTTCTAGGGCCCTTGCTCAATCAAGTTTGTAGTGTTTGTGACAATACACCCCATATTCTTCATAGTAATATTATTATGATATGAGCATGGCATAATTATGATGTATTGTATGCAAGATAAGGCATGTGAGATATCATTGGAAAGGTTATGATTTACTGAATATGATTATCCTGCTTGTATGCACGTATTATTTTTGTATCTGAAGTTCGACCATATTCCTATGTATCTATTACAAATGTGTTTACTCATGGGGAACGCCCACTAGGCAGAAGACACTCAGTTTAGATGGCTGTCTGGGAAGTGCCTATTCAGGTTGATGGGCCATTAGGAAAAAAACAATTGGCCTTAGAGGCGAATTTCCTACTGGGAGGTCTTCTTGAGGACGCTGTAAACAGCCTCTGACTCATGGTTGCTATGACACTATGGGGTCATGTGACAAAGTCACCTGATATGGACTCCGTCTTGGAATACCAGTGTTTTTCCACTGACTGGTGTGGGAATAAAGCTTGGAGACAAAGGGTTCCCACCATATGCAAAAGCTATTTAAGGCAGGGGAGTGACATCATCAAGGTTCTTCCCTGACTCCATGCCCAAAGGAGACTCCTGAAAACAGCTGAGGAACAAGGACGGAAAGTGCTGGACCCAGGCTAAAAGGGATTTTTAGCCTGTGAAAAGAACACCTGGGTTTTTTAAGATGTAAGCAAGTGCTGCTGGCCCCTTAAGAATGCCCGCAGCCTGCTGGAAACATCATTTAGGGTGAGAATGTGCTACTCATATCCAACCTCTTTAGTATATTAAGCTTAGATTGTGTTTTTGTTTATCTCTCTTGATCTGTTTGCTATCCCTTATCACTTAAAATCTATATTTTGTAGTTAATAAATTTGTTTTTGCTTTATTACAAACCAGTGCGTGGGAGTCATAACTCGGGGCAGAAAGCTGTTGTATATTCCTCTCCACATTGAGAGAGAGGGTGACTTTTATGAGCTTAATTTTGGGTTTACACTCCAGAGGGGGTCTGCACTTGAGCAGCAGGGCAGTTCACAGCAGTGCAATATAAAGGGAGCCCAGGCTGGTGGGTCAGAGGTCTCAGTGGTACCCTAGTTCCAGATGGCACCCCAGGGAGAACCCATCACAAATGACCTAACAAATGGGTTGATGGAAAAGGTGAGCAACTGCCTCAGACTGCTCCCCTTGCTACCAGAGCTCACTAGCAGTCCCTAGCAGCCTTCCTCCTCCTGGGAAAACCAACAAGCATGGGAACGTGCAAGTTCCACTTCTGTGGCCAGTCTCACCCTTTGAAACTCCACTGCTCCAGGTGGCCCATGTTCTGCAGGTGCCCCTAATTGGGATCACAGTCCTGCACACACTTATGCACATGGTTGACCTGAAAGCTGTATTCTCTTTTCTGCTGAGCCCTGAGGTCCCTTTATAGAGGCACAGGCGCCAACTTTTTTCAGCACCGGTGGGTGCTCGCGTCCCCCCCTACTCCACCCCTGCCCCAAAGTCCCTGCCCCAACTCCACCCCTCCCTGCCCCTATTGTATCCCTCCCCAAATCCCCACCCCAGCTCCGCCTCCTCCCCCAAGCACACCACGTTTCCCCCTCTTCCCCCACCAGGCTTGCTGCGCGAAACAGCTATTTCGCTGCGCCAAGCGCTGGGAGGGAGGGGGGAGAAGCAGGACTCAGTGGCGTGCTCAGGGGAGGAGGCGGAGGTGAGCTGGGTCGGGGTGGGGAGCTGCCGGTGGGTGCAGAGCACCCACCAATTTTTCCCCGTGGGTGCTCCAGCCCTAGAGCACCCATGGTGTCGGTGCCTATGTGTAGAGGCCCTTGTAGCATAGCTCCAATGTACTCATGGTGTTGGGATTGGGGGCTACAGTGACCATAAGACATAAGTGGAGTTGGTCTTGGTCTCTGGTGGTTGGGCGAGCCTTTGACCATATCAAATGTGGTGACAAACCCTTCCCTCCAACTGAACAGTGTAAGGGAATCTCCATGAAGGGAACTCTTTAGCATGTTTTATCGGGAGGGATTAACTGCTACCTTTGTTTTAGAGTCAGAGCTTGGTAGTTTGGGCCTTTTTTACATCTCCAAATTTGGGAGCATTGGATTTGTGGTTCCATGTCTACTTGTTTTGTTTGACAACTTCCAATCTTTAAATGTAGTTTTCAGTTTGGGAGTAGCAGATAAATATCTTACTAGGTATATGCCTTTACGGACATATGTGCCACTTCACAGATAATTTAATCCACTAATAGCTAGCAAAGCTGTTTGTGAGGCACTCAAGCACAACCCCCACAAAAACTTCTGAAGCCCTGAGATCTCCATCATTTCCTGGTTCCATTCAGGTCATACATAACTGTGAGCAAGGCTGTCCTCTCCCAGTGTGTTGTTCAAACCAGCTTCTAGTTCAAACCAGCACCTGGAAATACAGAGGCAAATTAAATGAGAGCTGTTTAAAAAAAAAAAAAAACTATGTTTATTTGACCCTGAAAGTTTGGCTTGCATTCGAATGAAGGTTTGGGTCAGTTCTGAACTGATGATTATGCTCATTCCTACACAGGAAAAAGGGCAAGATAACAGGATCATTGAACACAGTAGTTTCCCAGTGTTGACTAATTATAGGAACACCTGTGCTAAATAACTTTCTGCTGACCTACTTTCAATGTGTTTAATAGTCCTTAAATTCCTAATTTCTTAGCTGCAATGGGTGGGTTATAAGGTTGTAAGTTAAGGGTTGTAAGTGTAACCCTTCTGCCACATGGAGTCAGGAGCAACAAGAGCAGGGTTCGATGTCCAGGGCTTTGTCTTGACAACATAAAATAGAACTAGCTCAAGTCCCCACCCACACAGTAATCTGGGGAAACTAAACACCATCTCTAAGAAGCAACACTTCCCTGCCCACAAGAACGGAGTCTGTATATAATAAAATATGACACTTAAAAGGGAAACCAACTTTAGTTTGGGAAAACACCACAATCACCATTCAAAAGCATGTGACCATAGGTAAATGCCCACCCACAATGCATTGGGTAGTGTCCCCTGCCTCAGTTTCTCACCTTGAGGTGTGAAAGTCCAACAAATGAAGGGCCCTTAATACACCACTTCCCTCTCCCTCTGCCACATCCCAATTTGGCTTTCCTTGCTTAGCAAAGACTCAGAGTTCAGAGGTGTGTTCACAGGGGTCCACCTCATGCCTCTGCAACTGGCTCAGAGGTGCTACTGCTGGCTGTCTGCCACTGCTCTCTGCAATGTCACTTTCTGAGGTTCCACCACTTAACCTAGCTCTCAGTGATTGCATCTGGGTACAGTGTCTGTGTTGTCTTTCACTGCTATACTATCTCTGCACAAGGTCTAAGGCTTAACACCTAGACCTGCTCAGCTGTGATGTCAGACACCTATTACCCTCCCTCCGCCCCTCCACACCCTGCATTTGGCATCACTAGCCCCTGCAACTGAAGTTCAGTTTAGGTGACCTCCTCACTCAGTGCATGCCAAGCACAGTTCTGCTGCCCTTTATTTGTACAATAAGGATAACAACATTTCACTACCCTTGCATTCAAATACTAGAGAGTGATCTGTAACCCAAAACCAGTGAAAAATTGATCATTTTGGCAAAGCAGTTCCATCTGCTGTGCACATAGGTGGAGTAGGCCTGTCTATGCAAACATAGTATGCTCCTGAAGTCTTTTCCCCCAGTGCATCACTAGCTGTTAGGGGAGAGCTCATGCAGACCCTGTTTACATAAGTTATACACTGGCAAGTGAGTATGAATTTGTGGCAGCCTAAATTGATGTAATTTATATAGTGAGTGATCTGGGAGAAGGTGTAAATTACACCAGTTTAAGCTCAGTTGGATACATTGACACTCACTAGTCATGTCTGACTTGGCCCACAGTTTTTAAAATAGCAGTTTGATGGGTAGGGGAAAACATGCAAATTACACTTTAAGAATAGGCTAATTTCTCCAAATCCAAGTTAGAAGCACTAAACTATCCAGTATTAAACATTTTGTATTTTGCTCTACAGCAAGTGGCGTTAGTTATTCTGAAAACACACATATGCTCTCTGCAGGGTTCAGTGAGTTATTTGCCAGAGATTCAAACTCTGGCAAACAGGCCTCTAGGGTCACAGAAAACATGTGGACATACCTATTTGTTTGCCTGTTAAGCTCACGCTCAGTTTGCTTTTCTCTCTCACACAGAAAATTTATCTGATCATTTTAGCCAGGTGTAGCAGAGAGGCTGCTGACATCCGCACTAAGCAGTCTGGTCTGGTCCTGCTCTGAAGCAGTCAGTTAAAATTGGTGTGAAGGAGAAGTAGGCACTTTGGAAAAAGCTCTGGGAGAGGTGGGATTTGTTTCCCCCTGTGAAGCGTTTCTTTGAACTGAGGCTGAAAAGGGACCAAAAAAGTGAGACTCTGGCTGGAGAGGGGTGGCAAGGCAGGAGGAAAACTGTTTTTATTTCAAACATCTGTATTAATGTTGGCTCAAAGCTGGGAGGAGGAAGCCAGGCATAGAAAATCTTCTGGTTTGTTTAAAACATATTTATTAGGAGCCGGGGGGGGGGGGGGGGGGGGTCAGATGATATGCTCAGTTTAGCTGGTAAATTGGAAATACTCTGCAATTCAGCAATCCCTTAAAACCTTTCATACTGTACTTGAATTTAGAGTTTTTAAATGCAATCTGAGAAACAGAAAAGTCCTAAATCCAAAAGAAGGAATCACAGAAAAAATATCTTCTAAGTGTAAGACCTATATGTTAGTTGTGTAGACAATGCACCTGGCAAGAGAAGAAAATGTCTAAAACTTGGAATCTTCATAGAGTGCTCTGGGTTTTAATTAGGAGGGGAGTGAAAGTGTGGAGAAAGCGTGATGGGACCCTCCAAAGGAGAAAAGCACCTTTTCCTCTTCAGCTAGGTACTACTCACTTGAAGCCATATAAATGCCTTGCTTCGGCTAGTGATGCAAATTTCAGATTTCCACTTTATGGATGTGTCTACAACAGCAGCAAATATTTTGGATTTGAGGGCACAAAGCTACACTAGGAGCAGCATTGAGTGCTCCTACCCATCAGTAGATCACAGAGCCATATACAGGCACAATACCTCAATCCTCTGGGGGTCGTGGAGAGAATGAGATCATGACACTTACCTATTCTGTCCATTAGCTCCAAATCTAGAAGGGAGAAATTGTACTGCATGGAGATATATTTGCCCATCCCTAGTTACAGCCTAGTTTTTCAGATTTCTTTTCTTAATATTACCTTCAAATAGTATTTTGTATGTGAACAATTCAGCTACACTGCAGGATGATTCATCTCTGCTTAGGTGAATCATGCCAGTATAATCCCTGAAGATCATGATAGGTCTTTCTCCCTCTTCCCCCCACTCTGCTTCCCTTTTTTCCTCAAATGAGCTCCTTTTATTCTTTTTTATGAGGTCTCCTGGAAATATTCAGTACATCCCACATTGCTCTATAACGGGTTATAGCAAGGGTCTGATTGTGCCTGCATGTCACGTAAACTAAAGAAAATAAGTAAGGTTCTTTATAACTCCATAATTCAGGTTGATTAAGATGTCATATGTTTTGTATTTGTTCTCTGAAAGACCCCACTTGTAAAGTCAGGCATTAAGGAGGCATAAAGTGCTCTTTTCTAGAGATCCATTCTATAGGCTAAATTCTGCCTCAGATGCTTGTCTGATTCCTATTGACTTGAATGGGAACTGTGCATAAGTATCTTGGGGCAGATTTCACCCTGTGGCAGAATGTGACTCGTTATGTTTCAGTATTCTGAAATTGTTTCTCATGTGTTATCCCACTTTCTTTCCATTTCCAAACAATCTTTATATTTCTCGCAACAGTAGGGAGCAGCCAAACAAAATTGCTTTGCTACCCAGTTCTCAGTGTGGCTATGTTATAGGAATCTCTATCTTATGTAGACAGTCTATCCCTGAAGTCGTGTCTTCGGAGAAGTGGCATAACAGGATTTTAACGTATTATTTTCAAATTAATCTGTTTTTCCTTCTCATGCTTCCTTCCCTAACTTCCTTTGGTGAGAAGAACAGATATCTCACATGAAATGGTCCTATTCCATGAAATTCCCAGAGACAAATGTAGGAATAGGATGTCAAATCTTGAATGGGTTTGGTGGCTTCAGTATAGTCCCCCATTGGCAGTTGTTTCTCTCACCTAAAACACTACCAACATTTGATATCCTTACTGATATCCTCAACAAAGAGGATTGAATGGACTTGAAGAATGAATTGTCCATTCAGCCCTAGAGCTGGCCCCTCCAGGGGAGGACGGAGGCGCATGAGTGAGGCAGTGTTGGGGTCTTTGCCTTGCCCCAGCCTGTGCTGTACCTGTTTGATGGGTAAAGGATTCAAGTCACCAGACAGTCAATCTGTCAGTTTTCCTGAGCATGAAGGGTAGAATTTTCAAAAGTGTCCAAGTGACTTAGGAGCACAAGTCCCATTGATTTTCAATGGGACTTGTGCTTAGAAGAATAATGTCAATGGGACTTGTGCTCAAGCCACTTAGGCATTTTTGAAAATCCCACACTAAATTCAGATACACTATAGTCCCATTTATCTGAAACCCTTTCCCCACCCATTAGGTTCAAGTTGCAGAGGGCATGTATCTCATTGGGAGGATGAGGGGGGCAAAGAAGGGATTTGGATAATGGAGGGGTTTGAATAATGGAGCAGAGACCCCCCAGCCAGGATTGTGTGGAGGAGGCCACCCTGCTGCTGAATGGCTCCTGGAATGTTGCAAACAGCCTTCTACAGCCCTGCTGTCATGGGAGTGAGTGAGCGGGGCTGTGACAGCGGAGCTGCAGAAGACTCCCATCACTGCTGCAGGCCCAGTGACACCCCATCCTGGTAGGCACAAGGTGACAGAGCAGAGTTCTGGGCAGGGTTTTTTGCTCTGCCCTGCCAGCACCACTCCCTGCCCCCATCCCCACCACACCTTGCGCCTGCAGGGATCAGGTGTCACCGGCTCTGCAGCAGTGCAGGAAGCCCTCCTCCGCCTCACTGTCTTAGGAGTGATTGAGCAGAGACCCCCAGCATGGACTGCAAGGAGTAAGAGGCCAAGCCTCTGACTGTAAGGGAGGCCACCCTGCTGCTGAATGGCTCCCGACCTCTTGATTATCCAAACAAAATCTGTGACCCACATGATATTTGGATAATTAGGAGTATACTGTACATATATACTGTATGTCAAACCTTCATCCCTCCCCTTAAAAACTGTGCTACCTTTCTGCCTTTTGCTCTTTGCTAGAACAAAATGTCACTCTACAGGCAGGTCTCGGTGTCAGCAAAGCCCTAGTGTTGCTTAATGGTATTCACAAAAGGAAAGTTACATACTGAAATATGTCCATCTTGGAAATAAATACGCCTGACCTACTTTGATGATGTATCTCCGAATGACAGCAAGCATTTCTGATGATGTAGCACTGTACTACATCTGCAGACTGAGCATTAACAGTACTTTGAAGCAGACTTGTTTTCCAATACCTCCAAATCATGCTGTGCTTTGGCTTAGGAAACTGAATTAAATACTGTGTCATTGGGGTTGCACTATGAATAATAATATTTAATTCTTATGTGGCACTTTTCATCCATACAGCTCAAAGTGATTTATAGGAAAGCTAGATGTGGAAAATGGAGGGAAGGAAAGAGATTAAAAAAAAGTTCTCACTGAAAATGAACTCCCCCTTGCCCCAATGTCCATTCAGATCTAAGAGTGATAGTCCACCATGAGCTCCACTTGATGATTTTGATTTTTTGTAACATGATCATACACTCCTTAAACACTAGTTTGGAAAGGAGGACCCTGTCACTATTTAGTAGCCACACCTGTACTGTGCGGTCCACAGGGGAAAGCAATTTCATGTAATAGAAGCTGTTGCTTCTAAATGAAGATATATTGATTGGGTCAAATGCTGCCCTCAGTAATGTCAGTGGCACTGAAAATACATCAAAGCCCATGTGTTTGAAATTAGTCATTTTTCAGGGGTGCAACTGAAGGTGGTGCTTGTCCCACAGTATTTAACCATTTTAGGAAAAATATGTAATACCTTGATCTTGTTTAGCACACCTATAATACATTTATGACCTGTATGTGGAGCGTTCTTGAAGGACAAAGCCCTTTAGTGGCATATTTCTTCAATCTTGATTTTTGACAAGCACACCCAGCATATTCCTTAATTTATGCCTCTTGCTCAATATCACATTTCACTTCATGACTGTGAGAGCACACTTTCTTAGCCATTAATGATAGTTTAAGTTAGAAAATTATCTTTAGGGTGGATGCATTATAGAACTGTACTGACTGCTGAGTAGGAAGCACATTATTTTGACAGGTTTATTTTTATATCAGGTGCTTAAAATCACTTTCAATTTTGACATTTAAAATTTATGGAAACTTCTACAAAAATTGCTTCTAATATTTGCAATGGAACAGTGACTATTCACCACTGGATTTTCTTTTTCTACATAAACCCTAGGTGATCTCACCTTTCCAGAGGAGGGAATAAAATTGATCCAAATGGGAGGGTTTGGATTTTTTACAGATTACGAGGCTAGAAGGGTCTACTGTGCTCATCTAGTATTGCTAATCTCTATGCTGATGTTGTTCCCATGGTTCTACTGTGTTGTTGTTTTTTCAAAAGATGCTTAGGCCGGGATCCACAAGTAGACATAGGTGTTGTAATGCTGAGTGCCACAATATCTAACTTTTAGGTGCTTAGAAAATCACAGGAATAACAGTAAGATTCATAAAGCTTGGGTCCATATACAATGAATGGGGAGAGACAGGTACCTTAGAATGCAATTGACAAAAGCCAGAATGCTAGGTGAGGAGCTACCTAAAATTGCCAATGGGAGATGCCAATGAGAGGGGTGTGTCCCAAGCCCAACCCCTCTCATGGAGTTGGGTGCCTAAATCTGGGCTGCAGGGAGGTGTCTAGTTCTACTAGCAATCCACAACTTAGCCCAGCTGATTCTAGGAGATGGGTTCCAAGCCCTTGGTATGGTGGGGGTTGGGGGAAGGAAGAAGAAGAAGGAGCTTCCCTTCCCATCCTGGGTGATGTGGGAGACCCTCTGTATCAAGTTCCCTCCCCCACCTGATGAGGAGAAGGAACTTGAACAGTTATCTGCCACCTCTCAGTTGTGTGTCGTAACCACTGGATTTGTCATCATCTGTCCCTTGATATGAGTATGAAGTCTGCCAGGGTGAAAAGTCATTGGTGAGACTTAAGATGACAGAGGATACCAATCCGTGCGCTACAGGGTTTTCCACATATGTGACAGGTGGTTGCGTGGTGACAGCACAACTGCTGGCTGGGATGTTGTACCCTTTCCTTCCTCCTCTGCTGTTTCTCAGCCTCTTGAGCAAGGCAATTCTCTTCAAAACGGGCTGAGGCGTGTTGCGATGCTATTGCAGTCTATTGCCAGCCAGCTCTCCCCTCTTCATTAACCCAAATTCTAACAAGTAGCTGATGAAGTTTTTGGGTGAATGCTATTCCACCGGCTTTGAAGACCTCCACGAAGATGCCATGTGGGCCTGGTGCCTTGTTGTTTCTGGTTATCCTTATGGGTGACTTCAATGCAAGAGTTGGGTGACATTCCGAACTCTAGAGAGGTACCATTGGGAAAGAAGAAGTGGGGAAAATTAATTCAGCAAATGTGTGAAGCATGATTTGCTTATCACAAATACCATGTGTAAACAGAAGGACAAATATAAGCCCACTTGGAAACATCCATGTTCCAAACACTGGTATCTTCTTGACTATAACCACTGGATTATAGTGATTGTCTGTCTGTCTGTGTGTGTGTCTCTCTCTCTCCCTGGCCCAATTAATATTCAGTTATTTAATTAAAATAAAACATCTTCAACAGGAGAGATTAATGGAAATCCACATCAGACTATCTCATCCTATCCACTATTGGTTATAAGAAAGGTCCTCCTTCTCCAGGTGTTTTGTTTGGAGCTAGGTGGCCTCAGAGCAAGCCTACTAGATTAGGCTCTGTAGGCAAGGTAGGCAGCCAAACGCCTATCTTCTCCTGGTACATGGATCATTCTGGGGCTTAGGCATGAGACAGTGCAGCCTCACTTTAGAGGTCTAGGCACCTATCTGACCTATGGGACCCTATCCAGTTGGTAAGCCTTAGGCGCTTTTGAAAATTTCATCCCTAGTTGCTTTCCTTTTTCTTCTCTGTCAATTCAGCATACACCAAATGTACAGTTTATGGCTAAGGAGAACACACACTTCCATTCTGAAGCTGCTATATTGTAGATTATTTGCTTAAAAAACAGTTTTTAAAAGGAAAATTCTAGCTCCCCTTTGGGAAAATAAAAGCAATTGTTCCACCCCCTTCAATCCTGCCACATATTGTTAAAGGTTTAAACCTCTTAATCCATAAATCTTTTCTGAAGTATTCCTTCGTGCCCTTCCTCTCCTGCCCCCACTTTGAGAAAGGTTGGTATAGATTTTGCTCATATAAGACTTCCTCTCCTTTCTTACATGTTTTGATGTGCAGTGTAATTGTTAATTTTGATATTAAAACTATCATCATTGGCAGCTGGGATAGTGCCCACTGAAATGAATGCAGCAGTTGTCATAGCACAGTTATTGTTTTAGGCTGTCTGCCAGCTCAGGCAGTCATGGTTGTATTGGTGACACTTGCCTCATGTTTTGAAGGTTTTCTTCACAACCATAAAAACTAGAAACTTACCTTTTATAAAAATAAAAGTTGTGACTCTGGAGAATAATTAAGAAGTCTGTTCATGTCTCCAAAAGAGGGGCACATAACGTTTTGGGAAACAGGTGTAAGATCTCTTTGGTGACTGGTTTCTACGAGTGATGGGCAACATCAATGGGTTTGCAGTTTGGGCCTAATTCAGATGCTAGCTAAGTAAATGCTTGAGTCAGCTGAAATCTAACTGAAAAATTCACAAAAGCAGGCTTTCCAGTGCAAGTTCTTGGACTTCTGTATCTGGTCTCCCATGGAAACTCTATCTGATCATCCATCCATGGTATTTCAGCATTTCTTGACATGCAACGTTTCAAAAAAGTGACCCGAACACTTCAGAATCGCAGAAATGTATTCTAAATATGTGCGAAGGCTGGGGTATGTGTGTGTGTGAATGAT
This sequence comes from Emys orbicularis, assembly GCF_028017835.1. Lineage (NCBI taxonomy): Eukaryota > Metazoa > Chordata > Testudines > Emydidae > Emys > Emys orbicularis. The sequence continues at coordinate 87,032,290 of NC_088687.1, read as the reverse complement.
TTGTTTTGTTTTTGGTTTTGTTTTTCCAAAATTGGTTCAGACATCTCTAGTTCCTACTGGGAGTTCCTGTTAGAAATTATATGGGCTGCTGTTGGTCCACCTTGCTTCCTCCTAGAAAGAATGTACTGGGATTCTCCTATCCTTTTCCTGACTTAAGGACCAGGTAGTGGTTTTATATATTAGAAATATTTTTAACATTCTGTGAGTTTTGTAATTCTCACTCTCCAAGTTCTGGTAGTAGAAGATTCTGTATCTTCCCTATAAAGTGCTCTTAAAATAGCAGTAGAAGACAGCAAGAGGAACTTGATCTTGCAAGTGACTATAAGCAAGACCAAATCCCAGGTGAATGGTCCTTAGAGGTGTTTCCACTACTTGACTTATGTTTCCAAATGTTAATCAGTCTTCAGCCTTTAGGCCCTAAAACTTAAAAATATACACATGGTATCAAGAGAAAAAAGCTTGTAATCTTTGGCAGAAGGTGTTCAGAAGCTGTAGCACCTGCTGGATGTTGAAATAAGCAGGGGTTGATGTAAATGCAGATATACACACTAAATCATTATTTTTGACCATGGAGGAAAACAAACCATGGTGGCTGACAGTTAGCCCTCATTTTGCAAACCCAGTGGGATTTCTTTTCTCAGTATAAAATTTTCAACAAGTTTTATTTAAATGGATTATTTATACAGTAGGATTGCAGTGTGGTCTCCTGGCGAGGGCACTGGCCTGGGAGTCAGGGGACTTGCCTGACTTGTATTCTTGGCTCTGCCACCAACCTCTTGTGTTGCCTTCCCCTGTCTTTCCCTTCCACACTTTGTCTGTTTTGTTTAGTTAGAATGTAATTTTTTGGTAGCAGAAACTCTTTCTTACCCTGTGTCCGTTCAGTGCCTAGTACAACAAGGCTCCAATCTCATTTGGGGCTTGGGTGCTACGTGCTATGCAAACACAAAAATATATAATAGTACTGCTGAAATGTTTCTCACAAATCTGGATTCATATAGAGAGGTTTAAGGTCAGGGGAACTAGTCTTTCTGTTTTGAGATATGGTTTACATCATTATCTCAAGAAAAAATATCCATTGTTTATTTGAGGTGAGCAAGAAGAGGTTCTTTGGGTAGATAGGTTCTGCTAACTTTTAAATTAGATTAGTGCCTGCAAACCATAAAAAATCATGAACAAGTTAGACTTTCCTGCCTGTTTGTTAAGTTTGTACTGGATATAACAGTCCTTGGTTTGCTCCAACCCTTATTTTATTGTTTAAGTAATTTTCTTCTTAATAACTGAATCTTTACTCATCCTTCTAAGGAAAAAATCTTTGTATATAAATATTGTGACATCTCATGATCAGTGTGCATGACAGAGGTCATCATTTTTAATTTCCTGCAAAAGAGAGCAGCCTTTACTGCAACAATGTAATCTATATGTTTTTTGATTAATGACACTAAACAATGCAATCTAAACTGTTTATAACCTCTATACAATAATTGATATTACCTGAAAAAGGACAATGCGTGATAACATCGTTTAATATTCTGCACCATTAGATCATTCACTTTAATGTGTTTTTTGCTGGGCTATTTACATGCAATTTTTTGAATAGTGTAATAACACTCTTCATTTACACATCACTTAACATAATCAAAGCACTTCACAATAGTTATCTGTTCAATTAACCTTCATAATACTTATCAGGTATGCAAGTAGTATAATCCTCATATTATCAATGCAGAAAAATTAAATGACTTACCCGAAAGCTTACAAAGGTTCAGTGGCAGAATTAGGACATAGGTCCTTTTGATTCCTAAGCCCCTATTTATTCCTCCAGACCATATTGTGACCATTTTGATAGCAGCAGATTTTTGTTTTCACTTGTAATTCTCAATGTTCTGATCCTCTTCCAAAAGCTAACTGTCATGTATTAGAAATTCTTGTACCAAACACTTGCAAGCACAACACAAAATATGAAATCACAAGTATGAATTTGCATTCTTCTATTGCCTTTGTTCTATTACTGATAGCCAGTGTTGTATTAGAATCAACAAGCCCTTCTTAAGACTACACACTTATTTTAATCTTTCATAGCAGACTTACAGAGCACAGTTTCTCTTTTTCAGAAACTTGTATTTTTGGGGCAGGAACCAAAACACACAACATTTGGAAAGGCTTGCTCATGGAGACCCAGATCACAGGAGTGACCAGAAATGTGATTTTTCTTCATCTTTGACTATCCATCTATGTCTTCAATTCTGCAATGAGCTCTATCCAGTTCCCCCATACAGCCCTATTGGCTCTAATGGGTTTCTATGCTAGGGTCATGCAAAGCTCATTTCAGGATAAGTTCCTATTGCTCCTACCTCTCAGAGGAGCTAGCCACAGTAATATATTTATTCATATTTTTATTGTTTTTAGATTTATAAAATGTGCTTCTTGATGGGGCTCACTTCATGCACACAAGAAGTGTTTGGTAGACTTCTATCCTGGCCCAATTTGTATCATCAATAAATGCCTCACAAAAAATAGCTGGGAGAAGTAATTGAACAGAAAAGTTAAACCCCTCACAACTAAAAGGTAAGAAAGACACTAAGAACTGACCTCAGGATCAAAACAGGGTGAGTGAGTAAATTAGAAGGATTGTCCCTTACTCCCCAGAAGACAGATCACAGAGATAGTCTGGGAACAGTTGAGAGTAGAGCCAGTTGGGAATGTCATCAGCAAAGGCCGATTTGTCAAACCCAAAATGTTTTGTAGAAATTATCAGATTCCGCTAACTACTGACGAACCACAGGATTCCATCAGAAACATGTCTAGTTTTCTGGCAGGCTGTTGCAGAGTCTGAGCTTCCAGGCTCTGCAATTCTGGGGCTGCTCCAACATGTGGATTGCTGTTAAACATTTTTTAAACCAAGGGAGATATTTTTCAGTGTAGATCTAAATTACACACACACACACACACACACACACACACACACACACACACACACACACACACACACACACACACACACACACACACAAAATCCCCACTATGTTCAAAGAACATTAAAATTACAAAGTCAAGCATTCAAAAGTTAGAAAATACCAGATTTAAGGTTGCCTTTGCATCCTTAATTCAATCCCTTTGTGCATATATGCATTATGATATAGTCTTTAATTACATGATCAAATACTACTTTTTCCACAGGATCCCTGTCTCATTCAGGGTACAGACTGGATTGTGCTCACTTAATGAGTAACTATTCAATATTCAGTATTCACCCATGAAAGCTTATGCTCCAATACATCTGTTAGTCTTAAAGGTGCCACAGGACTCTCTGTTGCTTTTTTCAATATTTGTTTTATCCTCATTTGTTCAGTGTAGGGTCCCATGGCTTATTCTGTACACTATTCAAATCTTGCTGTGAAGGCAGAATTATTAATTATTTAATGGGCTTTTCTATGGTACTCATCACTGTAGTATCTGAGTGCTTCACAAACATTAATTAATTTCACAAAACCCCTGTAAGATGAATGGGTATTGTTATCCTTATTTTAGAGATGGGGAAGTGAAGCACAGAGCGATTAAGATCAAATTTATCCACTAATTATGGGTGCCCAATATAAGACGCCTAGGACCTTATTTTTCATAGTATTTAGCATTATATTGTACTTTATATGTTCAAAGTATAGCTATAATTGGCTTCAGTTGCGGTTGTGAGTGCTTGGCACTTCTATAAATCAGACCCTAGATCTCAAGTCAGGCACCCAATTGAAAAATGAGGAACACACAATTAGTGATCACCTTTGAAAAGTTTGGTTTAAACTCTGTGGCAGAGACAGGGATAGAATTCAGTTTTCCAGGACAGCGTTCAACTACCTTAACTGTCCTCTCTTCCTGAAGTCCACTGTCTCATTCACTACACTCCTTCCAAATTCTGCAACTAATAAGGAAGGGATCCTACAGACAAAAGTTTGGTTCACTACACTCCCTGATTCACCTCTAAAGCGGGTCCATCCTGTGCACTGAACCAGGCAGGGGACCTGTGCAAAAAAATAAAAAATAAAAATAGAGTGCTTCAGAACACATAGGTCCAAGGGAGCTAAATAAAGGTTGCACAGGTTACCAATTTTCTAAAAGTGCTTTCCACACTGATTTATGGACAAATTCCTTTAAATGTTCCAGCATGACTTTAAATTTAGTAGGAGGTGCAGAAAGAGAGACTGAGCAATAAAAACAATAACCCATGGCTCAGTGTAATCCTTTCATCTTCAATCCATTAAAAATCCTTTAATAAAATTGTCTTTATTGAAATGAGTACACATGGCATATAAAAACTGTGCTACATCTAGCAAGATTTCAATTATATAAATGTTGTACAGGGGTAAACTGTTTGCTGTTATCATTAATTGTGACAGAAGGAAATGGTCCTACACTAATTGGCACAAATTGGTTTAACAAGAGAAGGTTGAACTGGAGTGCTGTGCACCACATGTTAAATACTGCAGGGAAAGTAAGAGAAAAATATAAATCTGTTTTTGATATATATGTAGTTCAGTGAAAGCAGAACTATTGGTAGTGTAAAGAGCCATACTTAAATTTCTTAGGGTTCATCCTATTTCTTATGCTTTGGTGATTATCTGTAGAAAGACAAGTGAAGAATTGGAGAAACAGAAAATATTGTTTAATGAACGGACTTTTCTTATTATTTGTGTTTCTAACCTAAGGACTTATCTGAAGATTTGAAGGGGCTATAAAATCATCAGAAACCCTAGTAAATCAGTGTAGAATTCGAAACCCCACAAGATTTACTTTCTAAAGTATCCAGAGAGTAAAGATTAAAAACTATATTTGTCTCAAGCATATCATGAAGCATTAGAGACAGGTCTTTTTAAAAAAAAACATATTGAACTCACACAAAGGTTACTTAGGTAAGAAAGATAACCATACAGTGTTGCTAGTAGCTCTGACACAATCCAAAGAGTAATAGATCAGTTTCTCTACCTTTACTTTTAAAATGTGGCTTGTGCTATTCTGTCTTTTTACATATTACTAACAGGCAGAAATAGAGAACACTTGAGAAACCTTAAAGAAGTTTTGGAAAGTATTCTTATGGCATTCTCTAGATTACCTAAAATCAAAACCAAAAGCCATTGGAACTGTGGTGGTCAAGTCAGATAGCAGATGAAAATTTTCATCCATATTTCTATAGAAAAATGCAGTTGTCAGTACAGAATAAGGGTATAGTATGTGGTATAAAACTAGTAATACCAAAAAGTTTACTGATCTGATGCTAGATGAGTTATGAACCTTACCACCAGCCTATTGAAAATGAGACATTTTGTCTAGAAGTTATTTTTGGCCACATTTAGATCAAGATATTGAAAGAGAGATTAGCCAGTGGGAACTGCATAGTTGGCACCAAAACATAAACCTATCACCCCAGCGGTGACATAGCTGGCTGAGATAAAGGGAGAAATAATGAAGAAACATATCGATCAGTTGTTACTAAAGAGAAGTTCAGAGAAAGAGAATGGAATTGACATTGCTGATGATTATACACAACCCAGCTATGTCTCTCCACTCTAAGCCTAATAGCCTTTAAGGCATTCAGCCTAAGTAGGTGAACTGATGTAATTCTAAATGTAAGTTCTGGCACACATGTTTCATGGGGATGGGTACCTAAGAATATGTATTCATAATACTTCTTTTATTTCTTTATTATAACCATTAATAACCATCAGTAACTATTCCTTCGTTGACAAGTAAATCTATCTATTGTAGGTAGATAAACAGTACAACACCAATGTGACTTAACCTGAAGTTCACAATGTGTTTAAGTGTGCAATGTCCAGAGCAAGAGTAAAATTTTCACTTGTATGTAATTCTGCTTTTAGGACAAAAGCTGACTTCAGGGCATTATTTTTTATCATCAGGGAAGATGCATGGGTAAGATGAAGCAGCAGAAGCTAGATTTTCTTTTAAAATCATTCATCATTCTTTTCAAAGCTATAGTACAACTCATAAGAACAGCCATACTGGGTTAGACCAATGGTCTATCTAGCCCAGCATCCTGTCTTCTGACAGTGGCCAATGCCAGGTGCTTCAGAGGGAATGAACAGAACAGGGCAATTATAGAGTGATCCATCCCATGTTGCCCATTCTCAGCTTGTGGCAAACAGAGGCTAAGGACACTTCAGAGCACGGTTTTGCATCCCAGCCCATCCTGGCTATCAGCCATTGATGGACCTATCCTCCATGAACTTATTGAGTTCTTTTTTGAACCCTGTTATAGATTTGGTCTTCACAACATTCTCCGGCAAAAGAGTTTCAAAGGTTGACTGTGTTGTGAGAAGAAATACTTTCATTTGTTCATTTCAAACCTGCTGCCTATTAAATTCATTTGGTGACCTCTAGTTCTTCTGTTATGAGAAGGAGTAAATAACGCTTCCTTATTTCCTTTTTCCTTATCAGTCATGATTTTACAGACCTCTATCATTTATAGACCTCTATCATTTATAGACCCCCTTAGTCATCTCTTTTCCAAGCTGAAAAGTCCCAGTCTTATTAATCTCGCGTCATCTGGAAGCTGTTCCATACCCCTAATCATTTTGGTTACCCTTTTCTATACCTTTTCCAACCAGATCTGCATGCAGTATTCAAGATGTGGGCATACCATGGATTTATACAGAGGCAATATGATATTTTCTGTTTTATTATCTATCACTTTCCTAATGGTTCCTAACATTCTGTTCACTTTTTTGACTGCCGCTGCACATTGACTGGATGTTTTCAGAGAAGTATCCACAATGACTCCAAGACCTGTTTGCGTGGTAACAGCTAATTTCATAGAATCATAGAATCATAGAATATCAGGGTTGGAAGGGACCTCAGGAGGTCATCTAGTCCAACCCCCTGCTCAAAGCAGGACCAATCCCCAACTAAATCATCCCAGCCAACGCTTTGTCAAGCCTGACCTTAAAAACCTCTAAAGAAGGAGATTCCACCACCTCCTTAGGTAACCCATTCCAGTGCTTCACTACCCTTAGTGAAAAAGTTTTTCCTAATATCCAACCTAAACCTCCCCCACTACAACTTGAGACCATTGCTCCTTGTTCTGTCATCTGGTACCACTGAGAACAGTCTAGATCCATCCTCTTTGGAACCCCCTTTCAGGTAGTTGAAAGCAGCTATCAAATCCCTCCTCATTCTTCTCTTCTGCAGACTAAACAATAATTTAGACCCCATCATTTTATATATATAGTTGGGTGAAAAGTTTCCTACTATTTCAATATATTATACAGAGAAAAAATAACAGGAGTACTTGTTGCACCTTAGAGACTAACAAATTTATTAGAGCATAAGCTTTCGTGGGCTACAACCCACTGCATCCGAAGAAGTGGGTTGTAGCCCACGAAAGCTTATGCTGTAATAAATTTGTTAGTCTCTAAGGTGCCACAAGTACTCCTGTTATTTTTGCGGATACAGACTAACACGGCTGCTACTCTGAAACCTGTCATTATACAGAGAGTACAGTAAGACAACACTTTTTCTGCCCGAGCTAGTATTAATTTTACTCTGGGTATTGTGATGTGACAGGATTTACCCTATAATAGTATATCATAATATTAGGAGTCCTACTCTACATTGTAAAATCCCTGAAGGTTACTTATGGCAGCCCCAAGCTCTCAGCTGCCTGCCCCGTTTTTCATCCTCAACCCAAGTGTTCTAAACTGTGTATGGCCTACCCCATTCATTTAATCCCAAAGCCCTAAGAGGTCCACACAGTTCTACAGTTAGCAGGCCTCTCACACTACTACACAGGAAAACCCTGAACGTCACAATGAGATATTGGGTATTTCTTCAGATCCAGCCCCCATCGGCATAGAAAGTGAATTGATGCCTTAATACACAGGTAAGGCACTTACCCCCTCTCTCAGCCTTGGTTGGTGTGGGAGACTAAGCACCACTTCTTCAAGAGTTCTAAACCCACCATGGGGACTCTGAACCCTGCTGCCAGGGCAAATCATCCCAAAGTGTGATCTTGTGAAAAACATACCCACCAGTTAAAATAACCAGTAATACATAATTGGATTTGTGCTCAGACAATGCTTTAAAGTCCCAAATGTACCTGCACAACCTGATGAAACCACACTGCACCTGCAAATATCTGAGGCACAACATCATAACCTTATCCAAACAAAAGCGTCCATAGAACTCCACACTAACCATTGACTAATAAAGGATGGAAGGATGGAGGGATATTTGTAGTGAGAGGAGCAAAGCAAGAAAAAGTTTAGTTCCATGCGACACCATCAGAATTCAGGCTTTGTCACCCACTGACCTCCGCCAGAACCCAATAGAGGTGCCAGAATTAACCAAATAGCAGCCACCCTAACAAGGTAGAACTGCCATTGGTCAGAATGAGCTGAAGTAACACCCCAGGTTGGGGCCTGCCCAACTATCTTGTGCTGCCTGAAGTGACCAGGTTTTTTTTCCCCACTTCAAAACATGAATGTCCTATATGGCAAAAAGGGCTGACTCCAGGTCACTGTTTGGTTAGCTAAAAATAAATTATGGCTATCTGCTTCGAAGGCTTAGATGGAATTGCAGATTGGAAAATCCAACAATCACCCAAATGTTACATTTCAATAAATTTACTCTTTGAAATATAGGTAACCGAATGGTGGCTTGAGTCAACTTTTACTGTGAAAAATAAAAGGAGGAAAATGATGATTTCCCTGAAGAAACTCTTAATGGGGAAAAATGCCTGATGGAAAAAGGCGTGATGGAAAACAAATGCATTAACTTGGTATTCCTTTGTCTGTATGCAGAAAGAAGAAAAACGTTATGATAAATTATGCTTGATTCAGAGTTTGTCCAGACAATGTACTAAGAACAGAATAATTATGTCCATTAACACTGCATTCCTTTGAATATAGATAATAATCAATGCAACTTTGTTTTGTATTTTATTATATAGAACATACAGTACCAAAAGGAAAAGAGCTCAATTAATATCAAATGTATCATCACTCTCTGGTCTCCATAAGTAATTAAAAATGGGAAATAGAATTGCAAATGGAGCTTTTCATACTCCGTTATTAAATCTGCTGTAATAGAAGGATGATGGACAACAGAAACAGGACTTTCATATAAAATATGGTTGTCAATGAAGTTTTACAACTACAGTAATACAGAGGAACTTACATTTAAATAAACTGTAGTTTTTATGCATTGGAATTGACCTGTTTAAAAGAAAAGAATAGAGTCTTTTATGTATGTCACTCTTTGATGGTGTCAAATCAATTTTAGATACAACTGACTCTTAAATGAATAAGAATTTTGCATGCTATATGGAAAAAGGTAAAGCAACAGTTCAGACTTTGTCAGGTAATAAAATGAAATTGTGCCAAACAGGAAAAAAAAATCTCAAACTTTTTATTGATTCTTCCAAAGCTACTGCAGAGCCCCTGCTATTCTTTGAGCTAGATCATACACAGATTTGGATGCTCCTTTTGGGGGGTATTTTTACACTGAAAACTTGGAAGTAACTTTTTTTATAATAAAAAGTGATCACACTTTATATGAATGGTACATTTATAAGTAGTTTATACCCTGTTTGAGGTAATTTCTCTATTTGTCAGACAAACCCAAATAACTTTGGGACACTGCATCCCATCAATTCCCAAATTTCAGGGAATGTTATAGGCATCAATAGATAGAATCTTAGTGATTTTGGTGAAAACATCCACTGATGTAAGAGAAAGCAAAACCTGGCCCCTCCCGAGAGTTCATTAGGAACTGCAGGCTGAGGGCCCTGCTCATACACCCTGCTACTGCCTACACATATTCCAAGCAGCAGCTCAACATGCTACTCTCTCTTATTGGGTGCACAGCTGGGCCTGCAGAAAGAATGAAGTGTACAAATATCTAGTTACTCTTCCTTCAATAGTGCAGAATATAATTAAAGTACTTTTTACCATGTACTTTTAAAAATTACTTGTCTGGACTAGCTGGGATACAAATAGGGTGACCAGATAGCAAGTGTAAAAAATCGGGATGGGGGTGGGGGTAATAGGAGCCTATATAAGAAAAAGCCCCCAAAATTGGGACTGTCCCTTTAAAATCGGGACATCTGGTCACCCTAGATACAAAGAGTAATCTGCACTGCTCTGTATCTGTGTTTTTGGAAAAACAAAAGAACAAAACAATAGTATATTGTATTACTTGGGGGATAGCATATGATCATGTAATTTAAATACCATCTATTGCATAGATGCCACAGGGAAGAATTAAGGTTATGGAACTTTTGCATTTCCCAACTTGTGAGCAATTAATTTGTAATGTTCGTTTTTATATTTTAATATCTTTTGGGGTGATCCATCCCCATGTGAATGGCAAAACTCCCTTTGGTTTCAAAGGTTGAGCCTCATGTGTGTAATACATATAATTGTATTTAATACAGTACATGATGATCACTATGCTTTTCTAGGCTATCAATTGTTTTTTTAAAAAAAAGCTTGTTACAGCATCATATATCATATAGTGAAGAATTTGAGAATTGGCAACATTATATTCAACAAATTAAATGTCAATTAGCACTGACATTATAACATCAAAACTTGAATCCACAATGCAATTTCTGTTCTGCATACTAATCCATGCAAATTTGCATCTTATTTGTGATGTTAATATTTATCTTCAAATTAAATGGAGAACAAAGTGTACCTCAGCAGAAATTCTTTGTATTTTCATTTGTGTTTTTATGGGTTCCATTAACCTAAAATTTCAGACTTCACAGTTACTTGTCCCAGCAACATTGTTAGTGGCCTAATTATAATTCAAGTCTGACCATTTCTGGGGCACTAGTGAACTTCCATGGAAGTTGAACAAAACAAATGTTGTAGCTCACTTTTTCTTCCCCCTGTGCAGAGACTGAACTCATGCCTCCTTCAGTGACCAACTGCATGTAACCAAATTGCTTAGTATCCCTAGACCTAACACTTTTTGTTCAAGTCCATGCATACTATTTGCCACTAAGGCTGATTTCTAGCATTGACACCAGTTTCTGACTGGAAAAGGAGCTTCTATTTCTTCTTTCCCCGTGGGTACTCCTGGTCCCACAGACTTTCTCCACAAAGATGAGGAAGAGCCTCTCTCTTACTTGAACTGTCAGTTTGTGCATAGGTGCTGGAACTAGGGATGTGGGGGGTGCTGCAGCACACCCTGACTTGAAATGGTTTCCATTATATACAGGGTTTACAGTTTGGTTCAATGGCTCTCAGCGCCCCCACTATAAAAATTGTTCCAGCATCCCTGAGCTTATGGTGTTGATACTATCTCAGTGTTTAATCACTTCACTGTTGTAGTTGTAGCATATTCTCAACTCTCAGTTTTGGAACAGATACCAGTGAAATGTAGTTGGTAATAAATGGGTTACATTAAAAATAAAAACTTAACTTACCTGCCCAATCAGTCATCTTGAGATCTGAAAATCAACTTGAGATGTTTACACATCCTCCCAATTAATGAAGGTCCCAAATGCCTGAACGATGCTACCAAAGGCTAAGGCATAGTTTGGAGACAAAAGGGGTAGAGGTGTTTGGTCAGCAGGATCTTTGTAACTGTTGACAATGCAGAAAAAGTAAAGTCAGTGGCAATGGCAGAGTAAGTCTTCTATGAGCAATAGCAACCACGGGATAGATTTTTAAAGGTATTTGTGCCTAATGGTGCAGATTGGCGCCTAGTGAGATTTTTCAAAAGAGCCTAGACACTCTTTGGAATTAGGTACCTAGGCATCTGGGGCGGGGGGGGGGGGGGGGGGGGGGTGAATGCACTAAGGGCCTATCTGCATCTTTAGGCAACTACGTACTTTAAAAAAAATCTGTTCCTAAGAGACCTGGTGGCTCCAGTTTTATACCACATCTGGTTGGACCTAATTAGGGTAGAATAATAGGAAGGTTTAATTCATCTGTGGACTATTTGTGCTCTGCTTGTACTTTCTTCCATGCTACTTCTCACTCTTGGGAGGAGCTCTGTAAACAGCTGCAAAGCTACATTGTTATCCTCCTTCAAACTGTCTTTTGCTATGATGCTTACAAAAAACTTAACAACGGTTAGGCCACTGGTATGCTGTGACCACAGCCTACGGTACTGAATAACATTGTCTCATCATTTCCTCCTACTCCTCTATCAGTTTGTCTTTATCCATCTGATGACTCATGTCTTATACTTAGCTGGTAAGCTATTTGGGGGGGCAGCAACCAGCTTTTTGTTCTGTATTTGTACAGCACCTAGCACAATGGGATCCTGGTTCATGATTAGGGCTTTTAAGTGCTACAGTAATACCAATAATAAATAATAATATAAAACCCTGACCTTGGGAACTCAGAGCTAACAGTTTTTTGTCAAGAGAGGTAATTCTCAGAAATATTTTCCATGCAGGGATTTTATCTAGAGCGGCATTCTCTGGCAGAATCCCTTGCAGGGATTATGACTAGAGACACATTCCCCAGAGGCTATTTTGATAGCAAAGAAACTTATCTATAGTGTAATATTTTTGTGTTTTAAGAGTATATTCTATTTTAGCAAGACAAACACACTTTGGCACAAAGGCCCAGATGGTCAAAGGTACTTAGGCATTGCAACACTTAACAGCTAGGTGACCTGTCACCTAGCAGAATTCTCAGCCTGGAACTAGGTGCCCTGGCTTCTCATACACTACATAGGGAGAGCTAGGGACCTAAGAAAAGGCTCCTCAAAAGCCAGCAAGCTGAGTGGGGAGCCATCTAAGCTAGCTAAGAATGGAATGCCGAGGAAATGGGGGGAAGGGAGGGGAGGGGAGGGGAGGGAGGAGTGAGGGGCTTAGACACCAAAGCACCCAAGCTGGTGTGCCTGGCACATAGGCCTGAGGTAGGTGTAGCTTTCTGCTGGGAATCCCCAGCAGCAAACCCTGTCCTTGAGTGAAGCATCACTAGGTCAGCCATTTAGGTAGCCTGTGCCTTAGGCAGCTGAAACCATCTCTGTCTTTCTCCAGCTCCTTTCTCTCTTTCCCACTCACCCTACATCTCCCTGTGCCCCCCCCCAACTGTGTGGGTGCTGTGAACTGCCCCTGCCCCACCTTTAAGTGGTCTGCACCCAGCACTCGTGCTACAGGGTCTGACAGGTAACAGGTGTTAGGCATGCTCAGGGCACACTTACTGGACTGGGTCCTGCTGGTGTTTCCCTGCCTACTTTGAAAATCCTGCTTGAGAAAGAGCTGCAAGCTGCTTGTTTGGGGCTGCATGAGGGCTTAGACAACTTTGTGAATGGCAACTTGTGGAAGCTTAGGCTTAGATGGCCACTGAGTGCAGTTTTGAAAACAGTGGTGCCTAAATGGTGAATGTAGGCAGATCCTTGCTTAAGTACCTTCAAGGATTTGGGCCCAAATGCCTGTAGCCCTGGGAATACCTAATTTTAGCCCAGGCAACAAAGGTCTGGGGGAGTTTTCAGGGCTGTTATCTTTGTCTAGTGCTTAATTTGTAATGAAAGAGGTGCCAGGGCTCAGATAATTTTTTTACATTCATAAATGATGCAGCAAGCCTAGAGATGCTGGGGCTATGAACTGCCAAGCCTAGAGACGCCGGGGCTCAGCCCTGGCAAGCCATGGCACAAATAAAGCACTGTCTGTCAATTCAAAAGCATTTGATACGAATCCTAAAAACATCAAAATAGAAGTGCACAATGCCATATTTACACAGTCACTTTTCAGAGCAGAACTTCACTTTAAGCCTCACTTGTTTAGTTTAAGACCACTCTTAATTATGTGAGGTGTGTATCTTGATCTATTACAAGATGGAGGTTCTGAAGAAGAAGCAGTAACCAGAAACTCTTGAGTTCTAATCCCGGTTCTGACATGGATTCTTGCTCCAGTTTTGAATATTTTATTTCAGCCAAAATTTTCAAACATGTACATAAAACTGGATTTAGATTAACTAAATTTTTGACATCAAACTTTGAAAATTATGGCCATAGTCTCTTACTAATTCAAATTTCCTATCTGCAAAATAGGTTTAATAATATCTACCTCAAAGGGATATTTTAAGGATTAATTAGTTCATATTTGTAAAGCGGTTGAAAGAGGTAAAGTTTGAAGAAATATAATAATGAGAAATGGACTGAGAGGCAGGGTGCGTGAATATATAATTGACTGAGATTATCTTAGTCATAACTAACTGTTTTATATTTGAGGCAAAAAACAAATACTCATTTTTTCCAGCTGGTATTATAGTTCCAATCAATATTTCCTCATAACTATTAAAGTTGGTGTTATGGTCAATAAATGGTTTAATTTGTGACTAGTGCATTTATTCTCTGTGTAAAATCTATTTCTATTGATGTGCATGTTTCATTAGCACAGAGTGAAGCTGAGTGCATGTTAAGTTGAAGAAATGGAACCTTATTAAACCCTGTGCACTGCTCTGTCCATGTGGCTGAGTTGTTTCCAGCCTAACTTCCCAAATTCCCTGTTTCCATGGTGTCTCATCAATAATGGTCCCTCCAGGGAACATGGACCCTTTGACTCAAACAGTGCATTTCAGTGTTACTAACGGCAATGATCGTGTGTATATTATTTATATATATACATATGAATGAATGAAAGTGCTATAACACTTCACAGTACCCCCACTTCAGTGCATATTCTAAACCCAACTAAAGCAATAAGCATCTATTGACACTTTAGTAAATAAAATAAATGGAAAGACATTCCAAAATTAATAAACAAAACAAAACCACAAGTTATAAAAAGCGAAGGGTCTAATTCATTAAAAGAAATCTGTTTTTTGTTTGAGTTGTTTGGTTTATCATGGAATCCAAGTTGGGTAGGGAAGTGTGTTTATTTGATATTCCTTATTATACAGCTGTTCTTTGAATTGCAGCAGTTTGGTATGTAAATATGGGAGACAGACTGAAAGAGACTTTGTTCCCTTAAAATATTATTTAAAACAGTTTCTCCTCCTGTACATGGAGGATTATCAGATTGCAGAACCCTCTTTACATAAATGAAAGCACAAGTTAATGCATATTGTGACAGACCCAGACCAGTGGGGTACAGGAGTCTGGTAGAGGGCAAATATACTGGTCACTGGATGAATAGTTTTCTGTTCCCTGAGTGACCAGAACAGGGGCTGTACTAGAGTAATCAGGAACCTGCTAGAACCAGTTAAGGCAGGCAGGCTAATTAGGACACCTGGAGCCAATTAAGAAGAAGCTTCTAGAATCAATTAAGGCAGGCTAATCAGGGCACCTGGGTTTTAAAAAGGAGCTCACTTCAGTTTGTGGTGCGAGTGTGAGGAGCTGGGAGCAAGAGGCGCAAGGAGCTGAGAGGGTGTGCTGCTGGAGGACTGAGGAGCACAAGCGTTATCAGACACGAGGAGGCAGGTCCTGTGGTGGTAATAAGGAAGGTGTTTGGAGGAGGCCATGGGGAACTAGCCCAGGGAGTTGTAGCTGTCATGCAGCTGTTACAGGAGGCACTATAGACAGCTGCAGTCCACAGGACCCTGGGCTGGAACCCGGAGTAGAGGGCGGGCCCGGGTTCCCCCCAAACCTCCCAATTGACCTGGACTGTGGGTTCTTCCAGAGGGGAAGGTCTCTGGGCTGTTCCCCAACCCACATGGTGAATCTCTGAGGCAAGAAAATCCGCCAATAAGTGCAGGACCCACCAAGATAGAGGAGGAACTTTGTCACAATATACATTTATGGGATTTTAGTGTCCAGGGCCCGATTTAAGGGCAGGTGACCCAGGTGACTGATTAGGGACCGTTTTTATTGTTAACAACAAAAGGGAAAATAGAATGCTTGAAGTAAAATGTTTCAGGTATTCTGTATGTGGATTCATTTTTCACTAACCTCCTAGAATGTTCTGGACCTTTGTAGAAACTTGTTGAACCTTCCAGACTTTCTGAGAACTGCATTTTCCTCAAACCTTCTAGAATGTTATCAACCATGACCTTGTGGGCATATAAAGGAGTGGGGTGTCACCATTCAGTCAGTGAGATATAGAATCAAACTGAAGTGAAATGAGAGCCCAGCTACGATATTGTGAACCTTTTTTTATTGTGAAAGTGTACTTGTGTTTTAAGACTTGAAGAGTGTAAGTAATGACTAATAAAGGACATATTTAATGAGACGCCAGAGATGTCTAGTGAACCCCTATTTACTCAACACAATAAAAGAAATACTGTTACTTCTTTTGCCATGCTTAACACATAATGTTTGATGACTTTCTAAGACTGTGGAACATAGACTTTCTAAGACTGTGGAACATAGACTGTCTGTTTTCCCCTGTAGAAAATAAAAGATGCCCCCAAAGAAGCCTTCAGAAGCTCAATATAGGAAGCAAAAAGCTCAGTTGCAATCTAGTTGCAGGGGGCAAATTTGATGGTAAAATATCTGAAATAGAACAACCAAGCTTTAGGCCTTATTGAATTCTGGAGGGCGGGTGCAAGCCTGCCTGCATCTAAACCGGGCTTTAGGAAGTAGCGATTGCCCCAGTGCAGAAGAAATTGAGGAGCGAAGCATAAATGATGGAAGTTCTATTACTAAGAAATTAGCAGATTTACCTGAAGGAATGGAAATGTGAGGAAAGCGATAGAGAATTGTCCAGTTTTCCTGACTGCATAAAGGAGAGAAATGATAAAGAGGAATCAGCCTCGCTTGATGACAGAAACCACAGTGAGAAAAATTGCACACCACAAATTGATACATCAGATCCTGCTTTATGGCCAGTGATCCTAAACTCTGCTGATCTCGATCGTACAATTTTGAATAGGCTGGGCAAAATCGAGGATATGACATTTCCCTTAAATAAGCGGAAGTGACATTTCTCAAAGTCGCACTGTGAAAGAGTTCTCAAAAATGGTGAAAAACTGAATCAGCATTGGCAAGTTTACTCAAAAATCAACTGACAGTGTTCTCATTTTGTTGCAAAATATTTGACAAGAATGCCAAATCATTGCTTGTGATTTCTGGGTAAAATTACTGGCATAACTTAGCTGATGCTCTGAAGCAACATGAAAAGTCGCCCAACCATTCTATGGCCTACTCCAAATGGATGAGGGTAGAGTCCAGGCTCAAGCAGAATAAATGCATAGATGCAGAAAACCAGCACATTATTAATGTAGAATCCCAGCATTGGAGGAATGTGCTTGAGCGTCTGATCTCAATTACCCTCTTCCTTGCAAAGAACAATTTGGCTTTCCAGGGCTTGTTGAATAAGTTGTTCACTGAACATAATGGTAATTTCTTGGTTTGGTAGAGCTCCTTGGGAAATATGACAATGTCATGCCTCAGCACCTATGTTGAATAGTTTGTAAATAAGCTATGGACCATTACTGCAGCAAAACAATTCAAAACAAAATTGATTGACCTATGGTAAGGAAGGTGCTTGATAACATATTGATGTGATTTGGCAAAGCGAAGTACTACACCGTAATAATGGACAGCACTCCCAACATTAGTCAGAGTGAAAAGTAAAATTTGTTGATGACAGGGATGGCTTTATCCAAGTAAAAGAACATTTTATCTGTTTCCAGTCTGGAAAAGGCCTAACAGAAGTGTTTATGAACATTTTGAATGAGAATAAAGCTTCAGGACTGCCATGGCCAAGGCTACGACAACACACAAACATGAATGGAAGAAAGAGTGGCATCCAGGCAAGGATCTTTGTGCTAAATCCAAGAGCTTTCTTCATGCCTTGTGGCCGCCATTCCCTCAACATGGTTGTGTCGGATGCAGCGTCATCGTCTTTAGATTCAGTATCTCTCTTTGGAGTACTGCAAAGGATATACGTCCTGTTTTCAGCATCAACTATCAGGTGGAAGATCTTCACGGACAATGTTCCAAATCTGACCGTCAAGCCACTAAGTGACATTCACTGGGAGAGCTGCATTAAACAGCATAAGACCAGTCAGGTACCAAGTGACTGAGGTTTATGATGCCCTGATGGAACTGGCACAGTTGGGTAAAGCAGAGGCTGGAATCCAACATGAGGTGCAAAGCCTGGCAAAGCAGATCACTGACTTCAAATTTCTGGTCTCAGTTGTGGTTTGGGACATATCTTGTTCCAAGTAAACGTTGTAAGCAAGACATTACAAACTCAGTCGATGGACATCGCGACCACTACTACTTTGATGAGAAGCTACCTTAATTTCATTGTGGCCTACAAAGACAAGACATTTGAAGATGCCATCACTGCTGCCAAAGAAATGGTGGAAAAGTTAGGAGTTGAGTCTGTGTTAAAGGAAACTCATTCATCAGAAGAAGAGACAGTTTGGTTATGAAGGCGGAGAAGAGGTAATGGGAAGCTCAGAAGAAAAATTCAAGAGAGAGGTTTTTAGCTTGCTCATTGACTCTCCTTCAGTGTCCATTGAAGAAAGGTTTGGACAAATGAAACACCATGAAAAGATCTGGGTTTTTTTGGATGACCTTACTAAGCTCCCAGTGGGCAGGAAAACATGGACCTTCACCGGGCACTGACAAATGGGCAATGTTTGGACATCAGTGATAAAGACCTCTATGTTGAACTGGACAACATCCATCACATTTTGCCACACAGGAAGCACTCCCCACTCCAAATTCTCCAATTCATTCATGATGCAGAGCTGAAGTACACTTTTCCTAATGTGTGGATAGCTCACACTGCCAATCACAGTCACAAGGGGTAAGCACAGCTTTTTGAAGCTCAGGCTCATTAAAACATATCTTTGATCGACAATGGCCGACGAGAGACTGACATCGCTTGCTATTTTATTTCTTGAAAATGCCTTTGGTCAGTCTTTGGATCTCTCTGATGCTGTGCTTCAGTTCGTGAGGGTGACCTTTTGAACTAAAGGACTATGCTTAACATTCTAAGGCTGTCGCCTACTTTAACACTATTTAATACTGATCCACCCAATGTTGGTGCACAGTTCAATTTCTTGATGTTAGTACATTTCAGTTATTCTTAAAATTAAAAAGTTTCTTTAAGCTTACATATGGCATGAATAAATACAGATTTACAGATTGTAGCATGCAAATGTATCATGTTATCTGACAGGGAAAAATCATGCATTCAAATCATGCATCAAAGTCATGCAATGAGCTATAAATGTAATTAATAAAATTAGGTATTCAAAAGTTTAACAAATGGAGGGGGTGTGCTGAAGGTGCTCCTTGCCTGGGGTACCATGTGGTCTAGGGCCAGCCCTGTCAGTTCCTGTCTCATTAGAAAATAAAGTGCACGTACTTCTTCCCAGTTTGAAGTGCCAGGCACTTCTCCTCTGCTGTTTTTTGGTAGAATCATACCTCCACAAGCCCATCTGACAGGACACAGTCTGCCAGGAAATCAATGGAATTTTTAACAAAGGATAAAGAAGATAGCTTATATTGCCATTGCTGACCTAGATGAAGTGCCAGATAAATTCCTGGTTGGAGTGCTTTAGTTATGACAGAAAGAAAGAATTTTGATTAAAATAAGCCACTAACATGCTGTGGATGGATATACAGATGTGAAGACCAGGACCTTGGAAATTTCAGAGCCCATTTTATTTTTCTCAAGAGCATTGGTGTCTGGGCCAAATTACAACTTGAATTGTAAATTCTACTTCCCTAAAATTCCTCCTGTAGTTTTTTTTAGTTGAGTACAATATTACTCATTTACTATCCTAAATTATGTAGTATTGCTGCTAAACAATTAGCAAGGTTCGCCCTAGAAGTGGCTATATTCCAGTAATAGACCTGAAATTTCAAAAATATGGCCTCCTTTTTTTAAATGAGTGTACCTTGGAATGTGTGAGAAATACCCAGCACAGCTAAGGCCAGGTCTACACAGCACAGAGCATATCTGTTATCAACAGCATAACCAGGGGAATATATATTATTCTGGACTGTGGCCCTGAAGTGGCTAAAGGCACAAAACCTGCTTATCTAAATAACCATATATCCCCACACGCTGGGGTAATCACCAAGTAGCACAGGGGGAATGCCAGGAGCATAGCCAGAGCAATTCTGTGTTACATAGAGGTGCCACAAGTCTGTCTATTCCACGACAGGATAGAAAAAACAGATTGAGGAGAAAACTGCCCTTTCTCCAACCTGTTAATATACAGCTTTGTTCAGGTATGCTCTATAGTTTTCATTGCAGAACTTCTATGGAGTTTGAACAAAATTATCCCTTAAAATTATCATGCTTCAGTCAGTTGGCATAATGCAGCAGGAGCCAGGGACTCTGCTCTCTGCAGATATCAGACCCATTACCCAATACAGAAGCTTCTGTGGTTAAAGCAAACCACAAGTAAAAGCCTATGCTGAAGATAACCTGTAATATATGTTATCTTCAGCATAAATTAAGTCAGTCCAGCTAAGTCCATACCCCTGGAGAGCATAGTTAAGCCAACCTAACTGCCTGTGTAGACAGTGCTAGGTATACAGAAGAATTCTTCTGTTGAGCTGGCTACACTTCTGGGGAAGGTGGATTAAATACAGCCCCAGGAGAACCCCTCCCATCACTGTAGTGAGTGTCTACGCTGCTGCAGCTGTGCCGATGTAGCCGTTTAAGTGTGGACATAACCTTAGTGGGCTGTTCTGTTCCATAGCTGCATTTTTGTTCCCACAATGGGCTAGTATAAATATAATACAGGTTGGACTAACTGTATTAATTGAAAACAATCCCATATAAAATATGTATGCACAATCTGTCTCTAGTCAAATAAGGGGAATGGTATTTCCTATGCCTGTATAGAATTTCTTCTGAGTATTTTTTATTAGAATCTATCACAATACTGTAGAATCCACACCTTCTTAGTTACACCTAAAAGCCCTTTAGATAAAACAAGCCCTGGCTGCAGATATATTTTGTTAAAAAACTAACTTTTATTAGACACCAGCTGGTTTTATTTTCCATGGAGAGCAACATTTTCTTCAGTTGTTGTAAAAGGATCATCTTTTTAAGAAGGATTATTCTTTTAAAAGAAGCATGAACATACAGAGCAATTTGCAGCCATTCGTCACTGAAGACTTTAGGTTTCCTATTTTTATAGCATTCCTGAAGCCAAAAGACATTTGTTTGCTGTTTCTCAGAGAGAAAATAACTCCCATAGAGCAGATGTACATAAAAACAATACTGCTCCATTTACTTTTTGAAATGGAAATTGCTCTCTATTTTAAATACAAGCCCATTAGGTTAAATACAGGCTTGCGACAGAAGTTAATTGAACTTCCCTTATATATCCATGCACAGAAAAAGTGATTGTGAAAATTGATATCTTGAAATGACTGCTAAGTTATTTCAAGTGTATTTCTTTCTTGCACTCTGTTTTTTGGAAGAAGAATAAGCCTCAAACAAACAATGTGTGGTACAGATGAACAAAGGTTTAGGTTTAAAGTTTAGTGTTTTAGAGACTGAAAGTTTATAGGGGAGAAAGAGATACTAAAAGATGTCTGGAAGAAATTCAGATATTATTTTAGCTTTGAATATGAGGACTTTGACAAGTCACAACTTATAGAAAATATGATATCTTGGTAAAATCCTGCAAATGTTATTCTTTTTTTTTTAAAAAAAAGAAAGGATAAACATGTGGGTTCCCTCAAATTACAGTTGGGCTAAACAAGGATCATTGACCTGGACACTTTCCTGGGGAATTAAACACTAAAGGGTGAAATCCTGGCCCCACTGAAGCCAATGACAAAACTCCCATTGACTTCAATGGGACCCATATTTCAGCCAGGGGTTTTGTTTAAGATGGGACTCAAATTCAGTCACAAAGAGCCAAATTTGTTTCTAGAACCATCACATTACTGTAAAATCTACACCTTGTTTTACATGTAAAACAACACTTTAGATGCAACAAAACCTGCTTGCATATATATTTTGTTAAACTGTAGCAATTCTTAGATACCTGCTGATTTTATTTTCTATGGAAAGCACAATTCCCTTCAGTTTTTGTAACAAGAAGTGTTGATTAGCTGACAGGGATTTCATCATTATGAAGTACCAACTTCAGGAGGGGGTGCTTCCAAAGATAGCCCTGGATGTAATCAAGAAGAAAGCATTCAACTGCTATTTTGAACCTGTGAGATACCATTACAAAAATGGTGCAGGATCAGGGAATGATGCAAGCCCCTCCTCACTGAGAAGAATGCTTCCCCATTATAACCAGAATAACTGTTTTTTTTAAAACATATATTTTGATTTTCATGCTTTTTCTTTACAAGCAGACTGTAGCTTGATATTTATCTGCAACAAATGCAAAAAATGCAGATGTCTGCCAGCAGATGGATGCAGGGTTAACTTGCTATTACACAAAGATAACAAGTATGGGCAAAGCTTTCCTCCTTTAACCATATTGTTCATAGATAGATAGAAAGAGTTTAATAAACAACTCTAATGTAGACATGCATAGACTATTATAGTTGAAGTTTAATGTGCCCAATGAAATGTGAAATAAATGATGGTGCATTACACACTGTGTAAGTGTTGGCTGGTGTAAATTACTGTATTTGAGGAGAAGGGCTGGATTATAGTTGGAAAAGCAAGTATAAAAAGGTGAGAGATAAAGTAAGTGGCAGTGTCTATATTATCTTACCTTCCTGTTGGTTGCTTTTCTACAACAACCCAACTCTTCTGCATCCTCAGAGAGTAACTGACCCCAACCTACCCTTATACACTTCCATACTGGGAAGTGAGCATGTTCTACATTGGGAGGCCCATGGAGTACAACTTGAGTGTTATTCATTGACAAATGAGAGGTTTGTCAGAAAGTACATGGAAAAAAGATGTAGGCTGGTCCATGGCAGAACTGGAGAGAATTGCTGGATCATCCCTTCCTTGTGTTGCTCTTACTAACTTCATTTCTGATATTTAAAATTTTTCTGTCTTCATATGTTATGTGAATTGTCTTTGTCCGGATGTATCTAATGCATGAAAACAAAGGTGAGGAATACAAGTTAGATCTTTAGATGATAAAAATAACTTGTATACTGAAAAAATAGAAGTACAAATCCTATTTATACACAGGACCAGTAAGTGGAGTTGAGTAAAAATTCAGTCATTTTGTTTCTCATCATTTTGTGTAAATAAGTTTTTTTTTGTAAGATTTCATTTTGTAAGGTGATAAATAACAGTCAGCATGGATTTGTCAAGAACTAAATGTGTCAAACCAACCTAATAACTTTCTTTGACAGGGTAACAAGCTTTGTGGATAGAGGGGAAACAGTAGATGTGGCATATCTTGACTTCAGTAATGTTTTTGATACTGTCTTGCATGACCTCCTCATAAACAAAATAAGGAAATACAACCTAGATGGAGCTACTATAAGATGGGTGCTTAACTGGTTGAAAAAACATTCCCAGAGCGTAGTTATCAGTGGTTCACAGTCAAGCTATGATGAGATAACTGGCTCTGTGGATATGGGGAAAACAGTGGATGTGATATATCTTGACTTTAGCAAAGCTTTTGATACGGTCTCCCACAGTATTCTTGCCAGCAAGTTAAAAAAGTATGGATTGGCTGAATGGACTATAAGGTGGATAGAAAGCTGGCCAGATTGTCGGGCTAGATTGTCAGGTAGTGATCAATGGCTTGATGTCTAGTTGGCAGCCTGTATCAAGTGGAGTGCCCCAGCGGTTGGTCCTGGGGCCAGTTTTGTTCAACATCTTTATTAATGATCTGGATAATGGGATTAATTGCACCCTCAGCAAGTTCACAGATGACACTAAGCTGGGGGGAGAGGTAGATACGCTGGAGGGTAGGGATAGGGTCCAGAGTGACCTAGACAAATTGGAGGATTGGGCCAAAAGAAATCTGATGAGGTTCAACAAGGACAAGTGAAGAGTCCTGGACTTAGGAAGGAAGAATCCCATGCACCACTACAGGCTGGAGACTGACTGGCTAAGCAGCAGTTCTGCAGAAAAGGACCTGGGGATTACAATGGATGAGAAGCTGGTTATGAGTCAGCAGTGTGCCCTTGTTGCCAAGAAGGCAAACGGGATATTGGGCTGTATTAGTAGGAGCATTGCCAGCGGATCGAGGGAAGTGATTATTCCCCGCTATTCGGCACTGGAGTATTGCCTCCAGTTTTGGTCCCCCCCACTAGGGATGTGGACAAATTAGAGAGAGTCCAGCGGAAGGGCAATGAAAATGACTAGGGGGCTGGAGCACATGACTTACGAGGAGAGGCTGAGGAAACTGGGGTTATTTAGTCTGCAGAAGAGAAGAGTGAGGGGGGATTTGATAGCAGCCTTCAACTACCTGAAGCGGGGTTCCAAAGAGGAGGGAATTTGGCTGTTCTCAGTGGTGGCAGATGACGGAACAGGATGCAATGGTCTCAAGTTGCAGTGGGGAAGGTCTAGGTTGGATATTAGGAAACACTCTTTCACTAGGAGAGTGGTGAAGCACTGGAATGGGTTATCTAGGGAGGTGGTGGAATCTCCATCCCTAGAGGTTTTTAAGGCCCGGCTTGACAAAGCCCTGGCTGGGATGATTTAGTTGGTGTTGGTCCTGCTTTGAGCAGGGGCTTGGACTAGATGACCTCCTGAGGTCTCTTCCAACCCTAATATTCTATGATTCTAAGCTGGAAGGATGTATCGAGTGGGGTCCCACAGGAACCAGTTCTGGGTCCAGGGTCTGTTCAATATCTTCAATAGCAATGATTTAGATAAGGGCATAGAGAGTACACTTACAAAGTTTGTGGATGATACCAAGATGGGAGGGGTTGCAAGTGCTTTCGAGGATAGGATTAAAATTCAAAATTATCTGGACAAACTGGAGAAATGGTCTGAAGTAAATAGGATGAAATTCAATAGGGACAAATGCAAAGTGCTCCACTTAGGAAGGAACAGTCAGTTGCACACATACAAAATGGGAAATGACTGCCTAGGAAGGAGTACTGTGGAAAGGGATATGGGGGTCATAGTGGATCAGAAGCTAAATATGAGTGAACACTGTAACACTGTTGCAAAAAAAGCAAACGTTATTCTGGGATGTATTAGCAGGAGTGCTGTAAGCAAGATTCAAGAAGTAATTCTTCTGCTCTACTCTGTGCTGATTAGGCCTCAGTTGGAATATTCTGTCCAGTTCTGGGTGCTACATTTCAGGAATGATGTGAACAAATTGGAGAAAGTCCAGAGAAGCACACTAATGATTAAAGTTCTAGAAAACATGACCTATAAGGGAAGATTGAAAAAAATTGGGTTTGTATAGTCTGGCGAAAAGACAACTGAGATGGGACATTGTCATAACTATAAAGGGAAGGGTAACAGCTCTCCTGTGTACAGTACTATAAAATCCCTCCTGGCCAGAGACTCCAAAATCCTTTTACCTGTAAAGGGTTAAGAAGCTCGGGTAACCTGGCTGACACCTGACCCAAAGGACCAATAAGGGGACAAGATACTTTCAAATCTTGGCGGGGGAAAGGCTTTGGTGTGCTCTTTGTTTAAGGGGTTGTTCGCTCTTGGGACTGAGAGGGACCAGACATCAATCCAGGTTCTCCCCATCTTTCTAAACAAGTCTCTCATATTTCAAACTTGTAAGTAAAAAGCCAGGCAAGGCATCTTAGTTTTACTTTGTTTTCTCAACTTGTAAATGTACTGTCAAGGCTGTATCCCCACTTTGAACTTTAGGGTACAAGTGTGGGGGCCTGCATGAGGACTTCTAAGCTTAATTACCAGCTTAGTTCTGGTCCGCTGCCACCATTCCCTTCCCTGGGAAGCTTTGAGAAACTTTTCACCAATTCCCTGGTGAATACAGATCCAAACTCCTTGGATCTTAAAACAAGGAGAAATTGACCCTTCCCCCCTCCTTCCTTTCACCAACTCCTGGTGAATACAGATCCAAACTCCTTGGATCTAAAAACAAGGAAAAATCAATCAGGTTCTTAAAAAGAAGGCTTTTAATTAAAGAAAAAGGTAAAAATCATCTCTGTAAAATCAGTATGGAAAATAACTTTACAGGATAATCAAACTTAAAGAGCTCAGAGGACCCCCCTCTGTCTTAGGTTCAAAGTACAGCAAACAAAGATAAACACTCTAGTAAAAGGTACATTTACAAGTTGAGAAAACAAAGTAAAACTAAGACGCCTTGCCTGGCTTTTTACTTACAAGTTTGAAATATGAGAGACTTGTTTAGAAAGATGGGGAGAACCTGGATTGATGTCTGGTCCCTCTCAGTCCCAAGAGCGAACAACCCCTTAAACAAAGAGCACACCAAAGCCTTTCCCCCGCCAAGATTTGAAAGTATCTTGTCCCCTTATTGGTCCTTTGGGTCAGGTGTCAGCCAGGTTACCCGAGCTTCTTAACCCTTTACAGGTAAAAGGATTTTGGAGTCTCTGGCCAGGAGGGATTTTATAGTACTGTACACAGGAGAGCTGTTACCCTTCCCTTTATAGTTATGACATGTACCTTTTACTAGAGTGTTTATCTTTGTTTGCTGTACTTTGAACCTAAGACAGAGGGGGGTCCTCTGAGCTCTTTAAGTTTGATTACCCTGTAAAGTTATTTTCCATACTGATTTTACAGAGATGATTTTTACCTTTTTCTTTAATTAAAAGCCTTCTTTTTAAGAACCTGATTGATTTTTCCTTGTTTTTAGATCCAAGGAGTTTGGATCTGAATTCACCAGGAGTTGGTGAAAGGAAGGAGGGGGGAAGGGTCAATTTCTCCTTGTTTTAAGATCCAAGGAGTTTGGATCTGTATTCACCAGGGAATTGGTGAAAAGTTTCTCAAAGCTTCCCAGGGAAGGGAATGGTGGCAGCGGACCAGAACTAAGCTGGTAATTAAGCTTAGAAGTCCTCATGCAGGCCCCCACACTTGTACCCTAAAGTTCAAAGTGGGGATACAGCCTTGACAGACATGATAACAGTTTTCAGGTACATAAAAGTTCGTTTCAAAGAGGAGTGAGAAAAATTATTCTCCTTAATCTCTGAGGATAGTACAAGAAGCAATGGGCTTAAATTGCAGCGAGGGCGATTTAGGTTGGACATTAAGAAAAACTGCCTGTCAGGGTAGTTAAGCACTAGAACAAATTGCCTAGGGAGGTTGTGGAATCTCCATCATTGGAGATTTTTAAGAGCAGGTTAGAGAAACACCTGTCAGGGATGGTCTAGATACTACTTAGTCCTTCTATGAGTGCAGGGGACTGGACTAGATTACCTCTAAAGGTCTCTCCCAGTCCTACAATTTTATGATTTAAGAAATAAAATCTTACATTGGCTATTTGTCCATTGTCAGTTAACAGAGTATTGTGTGCAAGGCCTAAATCTTGTAGGTCTGATAGACCCACCCATTCCCTAGAAAACAAACTGAAAAAAAGCATTCTTTCAAGTTATCCAGTAATGTTGTAGGGTGCTAACTTTATATGTAGACATGGAAGGATTAGATTTTTAATGGAGGGATGTTGGTAAATGTTGATTTCACTGTACACAGATAAACCAACAAAAAACTATTTCCATCAATAATAATCAAAATTTACAGAGAGGCAAAGTAAGAAAAAATACTGCTTGAGAACTTATTAGGGTTTGATTTAAACATTTTATTTGTATAATTTGACATGGGAATCCACAGTATAGTTGAGCATCACTTGCAAAAATTATTGAGGCTGCAGCTGTTGACTCATGTGACCTAATGCACTATACCTTGTCTTCACAATGCGTGGGTTATGACCAGATTTCTGGGGATCATAACCCCTCCCTTTTCTTTATGGCCAGATGGCAGGAACATCCAGAACCTATTCTCTGTTGTGACATGGCATCATGATATGGAAAAAGTGGAGAACTGCTACACCACACAACTGAGAACACTGTCTCGCAGGACACCCCATTACCATACTAAAGGTCACCAACAAAATGATCTCAAAACAGACAAGTTCAATGGTTAGTGGAATTAAACCTTGGGACACACCAGATTTTTTTTTAATTGTTTTTAGGCCTTGGATTTGCAACAGGCCTGAGGTGACAGAGCTTTTGCACCGTATTGAAATGGCCATTTTTGAGTGGCCAAATTTTTACTGCTATAAAAGTTTTAGGAGAAATAAGAATGATATTTACAGTGGAGACCCATTGTTTTGAAGAGCTTTACCCACTATCATTTATTCTACTCTGTTAGCAAGGGAAACAATTTCTTGGATGAAAGTGGAAGGGTTTGCAGCAGGAGATCTTGTTCATTAATAGCTATTTTTAAACAGGCAAGAATTAACCAACCTTATACATAAGTGGCACTTAGTGTATATCTACAGCCAATCTAATACTTGCAAGAAAAATGTAGCCTTCACATTAGACACCTTTTGTCTTTTGAAGTGGTTATCTGTAGTCGCTGCAATCCTGCAAGCACTGTGGGTGGAGAGGGGTGGAAACAAAAATAAAAAAACCCCAACACACTAACCTTTGAAACAGCTTTTCTTATATTTAGAAAAGAAACCTGACACAAACTGTAAGTGCTTGATACCATTCAGTACTGGGGGAAAGAAAAGACATGGAGAAAATAATAATACTGACTTACACTTCTATGTGGTTGGGCCTTTCATCTCAGAGAACTTCATAGCTAGAACAAAGGAAAGCGATAGAGGTAGGAGTGAACAAATCTGTGCACCACAGAGTATCTCTTCAGACTGCTTAGGTATCTCTGATTTACATTGTATCCTCATCCTATTGGGTTGGAAGTGATATCACTAACATAAAGAGAACTGGGTTCAGAAACCACTATCTGTACAAAACCTCTCTGTGCTACAGGTTTCTGAATTACCATACGGATGCACTAGAATACATTTTCACTAGATACTGATCTCTAATTGGAGTCCAGTTTGCAGATCCAAGAGAAAATCTGCCACAGGTCACCAGCTAAAGAAGAAGACCCGGAAGAATGTGCAATCAAGAAAAATCTCTGAAGAAATTTCCACATGGATGCTAAGGCAAAGAGAGAGTCAGAGAGCTGCCCTGAAAAACACACTACATAAGAGCATGAGTAGCCTAGGCCCAAGACAGGTTTGTTGGTGGGAGGTATCACAGAGAGGTTAATTTCTCTTTATCCAGTGATCAGCTATCTGTCTGTGGAGCACATAATCTGATTTGAAGGGGACAAGAAATAGTGTTAATTAAATTTGTAATGTGTCTCCCAACTGATCAATTTCTTGGGGGTGTTTTCTGGGCTTAGAATGAGCAACAATACGATCTGAAGTTTACTGATACTTAAACTGAATATTGAAACATTGAGATGAAATATACTGTACTAATGATCCCGGCTATTGGCAATTAATACAATTAATTACATATATTCCTCTTTGTCTAATCTTTTTAACTATGTAATTAATTATAATTTAAGGATTCAAATAAATTGGTAACTGACATGGGGAAGTATCTCTGGAAACTGAGTTTGAACATTTGTTGATTAGTTCTTATTGAGAATTTGACTATTAGGCTTTTCTAGATACAATACTGAACTCTTTCAAGGGCAAACTAGTAAATCTAGTGTGTTCTGATAATTCATCTATTAAGTACCTTTTAAACAGTTCTTGGATGAAAGCGGCACTCCAGGTCTATATGTATAACTGATCCCTAAAGTGAAACACACTCTTTTTCTAAAGTATTTCTTATCTAAAGATACATAATTGGCCGTTCAGAAATGGCATTGTCCCCACAGGTATTTTATACTTTCTAAGTTTTCCCTTTCATGCTTATGATGTTAGAGCAAAAATAATAATCTCTGTTTCTACCTTAAATCACATTTGCCCTGTTTCTTGGCATGTGAAAGGAATAAAATAAAAAACAAAAATCATTCAGCCCCCTGGCTTGATTTACTGATCTGCAGCACACAATATTATTTATTCATAAAACATCAGCCGGGTACTCAGTGTTGTATAAGACACTCCTAGGCAGTAAACTAGCCGCTATCAAAGCGAAAATACATGTCAGAGCATTCAGAAAACTAGTTTCTAGGACAGTCAAAATACAGACAGGAGTAGGAAGAAAGCACAACAAAAAAAATCAACAGCAGGAAAGTAAAGGCAAAGAAATTCAAATTAGAAATATGGCACAAAGTGAGGTTGATTAACCATTGGAACAAATTACCAAGAGATGCCTTTTTGGAAATTTGGTGTTAGTCAAACAAGTTATTGGGCTCATTACAGAAGTAACCGGATGATATTATATGGCCTGTGATATACAGGAGGTCATACTAGATGATCTAATGGTCCCTTCTGACCTTAAAATCTATGAATACTGTAAACCAGCCTCTGGCATTAGCTAAAGCACATTTTCTGCTTCGTTGGCAGCTGTTTCTTGCAAACTATCATGGTAGAAATGCACAGTTATACCAGAAACCAGCCCCAATTATTTAATACAAACCAATTTTAAAATGTTAGTGACCACAGAGCATCACTAGGTTTGGAGTTTGGTTGAGAGAGGCATGCAAAAGTACATGGCTGGGTTATCCCTCAATATGAATGGTGCATATTTTAACAAAATATGTTATACCAAGAGAGATGGTGCTACTTTATGATCCTGGTGGACTTATGGTAGGCAGAATGGCACACACAGAGCTTGCTCATATTTTAGGCATATTGTAGAAAAAAATTGATATGGCCCTCCAAAAAGGAGGTGTGGCCAAGTCCAAATCCCTTTCTCATTATGATCAAGCTCCTACACAAGTAGGATTTTGAAAAGCAGAAGAAGGGAACAAATTAAAGCTTTAAGTCATACTTTTGCCACTGCACACTCTTAACCATAGCAGATATTGGTGCGTATGCAGGACCGTTATCTTTGGGGGTTCTCTGAGGATCTGGGAAAAGCATTAGGAATTAAATGTAACAGAAGACTTGTATTGATACTGTGCATGGAACCTGTATACCCCAGGACATGTGTTCTTGGGTATGCATTGTCTCCCTACAGACTTGTCTCTACTGGGATGGATGTCAGTTCTGAGTAAGAAGATGCCAGAGGGGAGCTCTCCAGATTGGCTACTTCTGGAAGAGCATCGCAGCCCAATGGGTCTCGCCTAGGTTACTAGGAGAAGGTCTCTCATAAGGTTTATTCTTGGGGAAGAGGACTAGTTTGTGTGAGAATTGCTAGAGCCTACACACTATAGATAAGGATTGTTTGTATAGCTAGATTTTTAGGGGCTGGTTTACTGTGTGCCCTTATCCAACAAGTAGCTTAGTAATGTTGAGCTTGTGCGGTTTTTTTAGATACAATTTATTTATCTATATTTCCATCATAGTCCTAAAAGCAGGGCAATAATTACTTAAAAGTGATTGATATTATAGCTTAATAGTGTCACAGCTGAACAGGGGAAACAAGAAGTGAAAAATACCCCATAGTCAAATAGGCTGTGAATCCAACCCCCAAGGAACTGAAAAGACAAGACACTGATGACTGAAGTATTTCAATGCAAAAGTCAAAACATAGCCACCCTGGTCCATTTCTAATTGCTATTCAATCCTTGGCCGCTCTGCTGTGGTGGACAACAATGGTTCCAATTGTAGCAGTGGATTTTATGAAGTGAATACCTGTCTGTTCATCTTCAAATATGACAGATTTACCCTGAGAACCATTAATAACTGCAGTAAATACAGCTGAAGAGTAATGTATATGATTAAAAGTATACAAGATATTATTGTTGAATCAATGGCTAGGGAGAGAGTCTGCCTGTCAGTTTGCAGAGGTGAGCTGTGTAACACTACTAGGAATTTTTCAGCTCATTGGTTAAATGCTTCTGACAATGTATTCTGTACTCACAACATTTCAGTTCACTTACTGCATTTTTTCTCACCTTCCTTCTTGCTTTCTCAGTTTTATTTATTTCAATGGCAGCACTCAAGTAGCATTAATTGAGTGGTGGAAGCTTTGGGCTCAAGTCGTTCATGAACTGGACATTCTATGTAAAAGGTGTGAGAGCATAATTAATAATGTTCACAAGGGAGGTGAGTATTTCTAATAGAACACCATGAGAATATTAAGAAAGTAAACAAAGGATTCTACTTCCCAGTTGAGCACCTTTCATGGACACTAAATTCACCTTCTTCTCCCATCCGTCCTCAGGGGGAAAAAAAAGTAATTTGCTAGGTTATCACTGCTGTTGAAAAAAGTCAGGCGCTTTCTCTGTGCATTTGAAGTGTGTTTGTCTATCAGTCAAACACATGCTGTCATGTGTTGTTCACTTATCTGGGAATAGGCAATTTGCTATAGCAAATATATTCCAGTAGACATATCTTTAAACTACAGCACAAGCTGCACAGGCTGTGTGTGTGGAAACCATACTAATGTTAGAGCAGCATTTATCTGTATTTTTACAGGTTTTAAAGCAAACTGCTAGAAAAGTAGCTTTTGGGGAAATGGTGTAACTACATTATCTAAGAATATAAGAAAGCAATATATATTTTCCCTTTATCACCATTTCCCAGTGAAATCATGAATGGAGACTTGATTCAGTCTTTCCTTATTAAAATTATGAGCAATTTCTACCCAAGAAATCAACCCTTTGTAAGCTTGTTTTTATTTGCACCGCCTCCTCATTTACAAATAGATTGAATTTTGAAAAAAAAAAAAAATCTAATGTAATTATTTTTCCTTTTATATAGTATGCTGGTAAAATTATTTTTCTACATCAATAAAATAACTTATGCAAACAATGCCCACAGGGTAGACCAGTAACAGAGAATAGTCATAGGAATAACAGTACATGGACATTTTCAAGAAGTTTTCACTATGAATAATAGACTAAAAATCAGATGTGATATATAGTGTCTCTAAAATATCCATAAATAACAGACACTTTCTGTAGCATATATTCTTTGGCTGTCTTCTTCACATAAAGATACTGGTCTAGAGAAAACACTTTACAATATTAAAGTCAACATATGTGAGATTGGAGGAAGCATGAGTCTAGCTGTGCTCATTTAAAAGCCCCAAATTCCTCAATCTAAAATGTGAAAAATAAACTGATTTCTGTGCTAGACAGAGTTAATGTTTGGTAGTAAATGAACAGTGATCTATAGTAGGTTGAAATTAAAATTGTTCAGTGATAGAACAGAGGCATATTACAGGAGGAAAAAAAATCAGCATTTCAGTTGCCTTGAAATATTTTGTTTATTAAGAACAAGGACTAACCTGAAAATGCTTATTGGAAAAAGTAGGTGACCATATAGTTGGAAATGGCATTTTCTGTAGTTTGAAACCACTAGTAATGATTCCTCTACTTAGGCTACCGAGGACAAAATTGGGAATTTAAGCTTAGCCTTCCGAGAAATGGAACACTGTACTATATTACATGATGCAAATCCACCTCAGAAAGGGTTTATTACAAGAAACAAAAGTACAAAAAGTTTCCTTTGAGGATTTGAGACGAGAAGCTGCAATATCTGCCACCTGCTTTCTGTCAGCTTGCTCCTTTCAGGTCTGTTACAGAGTCCCCTGAAGCAAATGGGAGAGGCTAGTATTGAGCCCCCTTACATTCTGTCCCCACCCAGTTGAGACATCCATTGCTGCGCTGCCCCTACTGTCATTAGCAGCTGCTCCTTCACTGCCTGGATCTAGCAGATGGAGGCGCCAGACAGGAGATAGACATGCAGCCTAGCTGCTTGAGGGCAGGCTGGGCAGTGGCCAGTAGGGTAAAATGCAGTTCCTGAATGCAGCTCAGTCCAATGCGTGAGATTCAGGCTGAGATGTAGGAAGGCATAACAGGGCTCCTAAATGTGGGAGTGTCATACAAGGTGTGCACCACCGGGCAGTCCTGCATAGGCCCACATTGGGAGCAGCGTCAAACTATAATACCCCATGGGAGTTTAAAGAGTTATTGTTCCTCAGGTTGCACAATCGCACTCCAAGATCCGTGCTGTGTGGGGGGAGTGTATCACATGTACTATCCTCTGTTTTGATGGAGCAGCGGTGGGCAACCTAAGACCTGTGGGCCTCACGCGGCCCATCACGGTAATCCACTGGCGGACCATGAGACAGTTTGTTTACATTGACCGTAGGCAGGCACGGCCACCCACAGCTCCTAGTGGCTGCGGTTCACCATTCCCAGTCAATGGGAGCTGCGGGAAGGGGTAAAGGCCGCAGGGACATGCTGGCCACCGCTTCCCACAGCTCCCATTGGCCGGGAACGGCGAACCGGGGCCACTGGGAGCTGCGGGCGGCCATGCCAATGTAAACAAACTGTCTCGTGACCAGCCAGTGGATTATCCTGACAGGCTGTGTGGGGCCCGTGGGCCGCAGGTTGCCCACCACTGTGATAGAGCTTTCCCCACAGTGATCCTAGCCAACTCTGTGGTCCAGTGGAGATCGGTGATAAGGCATCCTTCCCACCACCTTTGGGCAATTGTTACCCAAGAGCTGCATGGAGGAAGTAGTCCTGGTGTTCCCCTGAGCAGAGCATGCAACTGTCTCATTATCTTGTTCAGAAGTGGAGGAAAGGCTTCCTATATGTTCCCCACCCTATTTCAATATGCAAGGACTGTGACGATTTATTGCAAGTGTGAAAAATAGCTACTTTTTATAGACAATTCTATCAGTTAATATCCCTTCAATGTTAGAGCAAAAACATAATGGAACACATTTTGTTAGCTGCAAAATGTATTTTAAGAAAAGAAGGTTTAGAATAAAACTTTCATCTCAAATCATATGTTTTAACTACATTTTGGAAAATACACTAGAAAAACATCAGTGCTGACACATCCCATTAATTTAATTTGCGAGTCAAATTAATAGTCCAAACATGGTTACAGTATAGTTATGGACAACCAGTCCCAGGAATTTTGTGGCAGCACAATGAACTAAGTGCAGTGTGATTGGGCTAGACTTTTCACTGTTCAGTTATTGGTTTTGTCAGTAATTGAGACATTGGATCAAATTCCGGTCTCAGCACGCATAAGGCTGCATAAGACAAAATGTGCCTTTCATTGCTGGGGTGCCTTCAGGAATCCAGCACTTTTCAGCTGATGACATTGCAAATGCATCCTTTTATTGTAATTTTAAAGGGCACCAGTCCAAATTCTACCCCCTCCCCTCTCATTTATAAATCTCTCACTCATGTAAATCTGGAATAATTCTACTAACTGTGGAAGACTGTGTGTCCTCAAATTCCTGATGCAACATCCAAATGACAGATGAGACATTTTATTTGTATTTGACTCAGGAATAACATTATAAATTCCAGTGTGTTTGTATTGGTTGAATAATCTGACAAATAATAGTTACATGACCAAAGAAATATTCACAAAAATTTCAGCCCAAAACCTCAAACCCACTACAATTTACAAAATTATTCTCTCTCTCGTAAAACAATTATGAAACAACCAAACTTTCTAAACATGGAGTATATTCAACCAAATATATTACAACTAAATAAACTCCCTCGACCAAGTCCCCTTTAAAATGTATGTAATCCAACTAGTCCACTTCAAACTCCCATTTCCTCTAAAACTAGAATATCTCTCTCCTCCATGGTAGATATCAAAACATAAAGCTGACACCACCACCTGCTTCTTAACAACCTCACCCCTGCCCCCTGGCCTTCACAGCTAGAGACAAAGTCCTTCCAACAAAGTCCCTTACAAAATGCAACATTGTGTTTTTCATATTATGCTACCCCCTTTTGTAGCTCCTGGCCTTTCACTGTCACCTCTTGTACTGCTGAATGATGGGAACAGAATATTGAGTGAGTAAAAGTCATTTGTATGGGACAGAGACAAAAAAGGGCATGATATTCTTTTTACTCCCCAAATTATGCTACATCTCCTGATGTATTTATTGGATGTACTCTCCTAACTCTCCCCAGTATTCGCAGGAAACATCCCAAGATAAGCAGGAGTATGGCATAACCATCTACACTCCTGTTCAAGCTTGGAATTGTATAAACAGAGCAGCTAGTCTGCCATTTTCAAGCTGCTTTGCAGTCTTTTTATTGCTGGTACTGCTGTGCAGCAGAATATCTTTCTTCACTCCCCTCTGAATAGCTATCTTCAGAGTCTCTTGTCATGCCAAGGAATGACAGTCCTCATTTTCATCAACTGTTAACATGCATTTATGCAGATAATTAAGGATTCCATGCCTCAGAAGTCGGTTCATTGGTGGTTGCACCGCACTAATATAAGATTTCTCTGACAGAGTGTGATCATACAAAGTCCACAGAAGGTTAACTTTTGTATTCGGTAAGCAACTGATACATAATATTCAGTATCAAATGCCATGGTAAAAAGATGGATTTGTCCCATATCTAATCTCAACAGAAGACTCTAGTTCAGGGTCATCAGCAGAATTTGTATATCCAGGGAAAAACAGAGTCTTCTGCCTTCTTACCCTTCTTTTAGCTTACATTGTATCTGACCCGCTTTTTCCTGTCTGCCTTTCTCACCTTCCACTGCTCTGCCATCCATCTTTTTGTTCTCCTTTTACATGTGATTTCTTCCCATTTTGTCACTGCAGCTTCCTTCTTTCCCAGCTCTGTTCATTCCCTCTTTTTCCTCTAAAACAACCATAAATGTATAAGCCACAATACACTAAGATTGTATGTTGTAAGATTTCCAGCTGTTCCTTAACCCATATCCACTCCTACTGTGTTTGTTCTAATCAACAATCTGCTCTCCATTTGTTTAAAAAAAAAAAAAAAAAAAAAAAAACCATGTGAGAAATGGATTTGGTGCATGAATACCTTGAGAGATCCTATTATCTTGCTACTAGGTGTGGCTTTCATGTGTTTTAAAATTGCACAAACGTAAAGATGTTATAATTAGCTACAAGTCCCATGACTTTTAAATAAGTTACAAATACTAGCAGGGGCATAGTCATCATATTGCAAACTTCTGGCATACCAATGAATCCCACTGTAGGATTTGTATTCATGGCCAACACTGACTCTACAGTGTAGAAACTGAAGAGGGGAGGTTGCACTATTGAAGAAGTCTTGACTGGTGTGGAGAAAGTAAATAAGGAAGTGTTATGTTCTCATAACACAAGAACTAGGGGTCACCAAATGAAATTAACAGGCAGCAGGTTTAAAATGAATGAAAGGAAGTATTTCTTCACACAACGCACATTCAACCTGTGGAACTCTTTGCCAGAGAATGTTGTGAAGGCCAAGGCTATACCAGGGTTCAAAAAGAACTAGATAAATTCAGGGAGGATAGGTCCATCAATGGCTATTAGCCAGGATGGACAGGGATGCAAAACCATGTTCTGAAGTGTCACTAGCCTCTGTTTGCCAGAAGCGGGAATGGGCAACAGGGGATGGATCACTTGATGATTACCTGTTCTGTTCATTCCCTCTGAAGTACCGGGCATTGACCATTGTCAGAAGACAGGATACTGGGCAAGATGGACCATTGGTCTGACCCATTATGGACATTCTTATGTTCTTGCTTTAATGAGACAAAATGAGGGATTATTTTATTATTAATATAATGCCCATTGTGTGATTGGTGTCTGCCCAGAGCAGACAGCACTAATAGAGGCTTGAGGAAAGCACTATGCTAATGTTAAGTATAATGTTTCTTTCTCCCTTTCCTGCACTCTGCTTACCTCTCTGCACAGCACAGAGATTAGTCTTTTTCAGGACGTTGATATATGTAACATTTTCAGGGGGTATTACTATGACAAGTTCAAATGCAAAATATAATTATGTCTGCACACAACATACACTGTCCTAGGACTCGTCTCTGGGAGGGTATACCCTTCTCAGTCTTTTGTGGAATGCTAAGACAAACCCTCTGTGGGGCATGCCAGAGCTCCTTAACGTTGGGAAACAAGTGATAGTTCCAGTTTCCTTCCATCTCCCCTTGAGTCTCTGCAACAACACTTTGCACATTCTGCAGAAAATTCTAGTTCTCTTCTTTTCTGGTGGGCTGAGGAGTATGCAGTCTAATCCAGCAAAACTGACAAAATCCCTGGAACACAGTCTTTACAGCAGTCCCTTCTGGTCCTGTGCTGCTCCACTGCTGAGTCCTGAGTTCCTTGAGTTCCCATTGGATCCATTCTCAGATAGTGACTGAGAGTGCATGCTGCCAGACTACTTGCCCACAATGGAGTCACATAAGTAGTTTCCAACAGCTGATGAACATGCCTACTGCCAGCCACACCCAATTTCTGGATGATTCTAGCCTAACCAGCAGAGTAACCCTGCCTGGCTCCAGCAAGTCTGCAGACACGCACACTCCCCCAAAATAAGAGACTCTGTATCCTGCCCATTATCTCTTCCCTTCATGCCAGGGTGCAAGCCTCTGGGTTATATTAACACAATGACTAAAGATTACAGTTTTTTAATTTTGTGCAATGGATGGTTTTATTTATCTGTGTAAGGTTATTTTAAACATTTGTCAATATTGCTCAAAGCACTGGATGGACACTCTTCTTATAGTTTTTAAACATCTAAATAACTAAAACAAATATTACCTCAGGCTAAGGGAAGATCAAATCAGTAAGTGGAGAAAACACTTGGAAGAAAAAACTTTAGCTCTATTATGTTTTGTTACTGATTTCCATTTAAAAACGAAGAAAGAAAGAAACAATCAATCTAGTCATCATCACATATAGCAGAGAGTGCTAAAAACAAAAGAATGGTGTTTGGGGAATCAGCTTTAAAGACAGTGGATGGGTCAAGGGGAATGAAGATGAGGTTTGGCCAGGAGGAAGTAGAGCTGGTCAGGAAAATTTTGACAAGATGTTTTTAATCACAAAATGCCTATTCATAGAAACCAAAACTGTTGTAACAATGTAACAATTCTGGGGAAAATTTCAATCAGGAAGGCTCCCAGGTCCAAGATGGAATTTCTGGTCGAAATAGGAAAGAGACACCTCCCCTCTCCCACAAGCTTCTCTCAGAATAACCAATAGCCTGGTAGTTAGGTGCTCATCACCTAGACTGTGGGTATCTATGTTCAAATCTTTACTCTTAATGAATCAAAGCAAGGGCTTGACCATTCTCAGGTGAAGCACTAGGCAATTAGCTATTTTAGAGTGGGTGTCTCTCTCACACCTTCTCCTCCTCCCCCGCCTTTCATGAAAAATGTCAAAAAGTCTCAGTTCTGTCCTGACGCAGAACAGGAAGATTTCTGACATCTTAAAAATGATCGTGAAACAGAATTCTTGTTTTCCAGCCAGCCCTAGTCATAAGAAGATTTGTTGAGAGCTGTTTCAAAGGATTGTAGAGTTTGAAAGCCAGATTGGCAAAGTCTAGGATAGGATGGAGGAAAGGAACCTTGCACAGTCGTCGTGGACAGCAAATCCACTGATAAGTTTCCTTATGAAGTTACTTCACCACTGGCATCCAATTAAAATGATTTTAAAAACAAAACTGAGAACATTTTGTGTAATTTGAGTCACAAAAAGTAACTTCTTATTACAACATGTTCAGAAATTCCCCAGAGTTTGTTCCATTCCATATTTTGTCTGGTTTCTGATCCTTGAATAAAAGTGAATACAGTAGCTGCAAATATAAGCTTCCACAACAGTAGTGATTATGTTTTTAATATTTAGTTGACATTTTAATGGTTTTTGTCATGTTCAATATATGAGAGAATCTTTGGCAAAGCAGCTTTTTAGTGCACAGTGAGAAATTTTCTTCATAATATCATGTTTTATTGAGTCCAAATAATTAATTTTTCATGTTAAGAAAATGAAAGCTGGAGCCAGATAAACTGCAGGAAAGGTTACAAGAGAAATGTATTTTGCATTACAAGGGCCTCAATGGAAAAGAAAAAAGACAAAGCTAGGTGAAATTCTTGCTGAATTATTTTACATATGGTGTTTGTAGGACTTTCCCCTAGAGAAAAATCCATATTTTACATGGTCACATACCAATCTGTGGGCAGAGTTCAAGTTCTTCCAATATTAATGAAGAATTCAAATGTGGACAGGGGGCCTCAAGATTCCCTGTTTACGATACCTTATTCATGAATTTTTTTAAAAAAGTCGCTGTTTGGCCCAGGGCTTTGAAAGTTCTTGTAAGAAAATAGCATAGAAATTAAAGAGAAAGGGAAAATGTCTTTGAAAAGAAAGCATTCATGCCTAATGCTAAACAGACACTCACCGTGCCAGACTGAATGCAAACGCTAACAAGAATGTCAAAATGTGGGAACTGTGCAATACAAATGGCTCTGCATGGAAAAAATATATAAATAAAAAGGAGATTCATAGACAAGAATTCCTTTTTAGTCCTTGCACTGAGCATAGAAGGGACCTCAAGGCTTGTGTGCTCAGAACAGGTATCAATGGAAAGTTTGCACAGATGTAAGTAAGCACCATGCAGACTGCATAGCACCGAGTGGAAGTAAATCTCAAATCTCTTTGCTAGCCTCTGATTGACATGGGAGAACAAGGATACACAATTTGTATGTCTGAGGAGACATGGATTTAAGTATTCTCTTCAGCTGGAAATGAAGCACTTAACTATGCTCTCACGTCTTTGGCCTTAACTGTTGTTACTAGGCAGAAGCACAAGTTGACATCTGAACTGCAGTGCTCACTTGCTAGTGCTCCATCCCCTGCTCTCAACTTTTACCTTGTGCTTATACGTGCAACACTCAAGCACCTGTAATGTGCAAGGCTCAAACCCTTAAAGCTGACAGAAGATATTTGTAAGATATACCTTCCACAAAGCTCAATATTTGGCCTTGGGATGAGCATACTGCGCCATCCTTACTTAATACCTTGTACATCTTTTAGATGTAAATGTTCATGGCTTGAAAATATCTCCACTGATTCTAAAACAAATGAACAAACTATCTCACAATAAAAAACCCTGACACATTCTATTGAATAGACTAAGAATGTGAGTAACAGAAGCAAAGCATGTGTTTTTGTAGGTGGGAGAAGTGTGCACCAGAGGGAGACAAAAACAAGCTGCATGGTCACTTCTCAATATACTCGCTGGTCAACAGTAACAAAAGGCAGAGATAATTTTGGGGCT
Organism: Emys orbicularis; assembly: GCF_028017835.1. Taxonomy (NCBI): domain Eukaryota; kingdom Metazoa; phylum Chordata; order Testudines; family Emydidae; genus Emys; species Emys orbicularis. The sequence continues at coordinate 86,991,417 of NC_088687.1, read as the reverse complement.
TTGGATGCAACTGTCTCTATTTATTAATAGTTAACAGGGACAGGTTTGCCTGAACATTGTGAATTCCTACTCACTGGGTACTTGGGCTAAAAACAAAACTATTTTTATTTACAGAAATATTTCTGTACTCCAGCCTCAGGGATTGTGTACAAGATATTTTGTTCATCATGTGCCATTTGTAACTGATCTGCTTACTTAGGCAGAGGAATAAGTAAGAGAGTTTAATTAATTTTTGCCCCGAATTTTGCCAAACGTAGCTAATCATGGGTTTGCAGCCACTAAAGGGCCCCAGACCAAACCCTACTGCGGCGCTCCCACTGACTTCAATGGGCTTTGGATCAGGCCCTACAGGACAGTTATGTATCAGATATGTGTGAATTCATTTGTTTGTCTGTTTATAGTCAGTTACAGTAGTGAGCTACCACAGAAAGTGGAGTGGAGGGACAGAGAGAGGGATTCTGAACACAACCCTGTAAAGTTTACTCATGCTAACCTCCTGTTACTTTCAAGTTTTGCTTATTGAAAGTCTGCAGGACTTTACCCTACAATAGTATGTAATGTTGGTTGAATCACAGCCAAACAAGGAGAGAGATTAGTTACCAACCCACTGGCAACTGTTTTATAAAACCAACACACAACAAATATTATAATTACTTTGACAATAGGTTGATTAGATTGCAAAATTAGGAGGCAGGCCTGCAAGGTATTACACACTCTCCTTTCCTATTGAAGTCAGTAGGAGCTGAGGGCACGCCACACCTCAGGATTGGACCATTATTTATCAGTGAAATCAGAAATGTGGATAGCAGCTTTAACTTTCACAGAGGGTAGTTATTATCCTAGATAGCTAAAATAGTTCCTCAACCTAATTAGAAGTATAGAACAATGTTATTTCTTCCCACAAACATACTTCAGTTTCTGTTAAAATCTTGAAGGGGAAAAAAAGCCTACAATTGTGCAACATATTGGAACATTTTAATTAGAAATGTGATGGAAATCAAAAGCTCTGCACATGGAATGTCCAACCTACCACTAGCCAGGGCACAGCTATGGTATTGCAGTTTATAGGCACCAGTGGCTTCTCTGACTATTTAAGAAATTGCCTGTGATAATTACAAGAAGCACAACAGTGGAACCTACTGTAGCTCACTGCAAAAGGTTATATAAAATAACATCTTAAAAAGAGATTGAGGGCACATGCCACTGTCCAACACAACCTTAGAGAAGAGGTTTTTCTCTCAATCCAGAAGTAGCAGAAATTTTTGCCTAAGTAGCAGCGTTTGTCTCAGCTAAAAGTACTGGTGAATATGATCAACCAACACAGTTTCCCACTGCTGTCTTAATTATAGGTTACATTAAATGTAAGCTTGACATTAATAGCCTTTTTAAAATAAAAGTTTATATCTGGTACAGCCTATAACTATAAACAGCAGTAGGACAATTGTCAGTACAGTAGCCGAATGTACAGCACCATAGTATCTGCAAACACAAATAAGCAGCTTTATTCCATTAACTTTAAAAAAAACCAAAACAGTTTTTAATATTTTGCAGGAAAATTTGGAAATCCTGTTAAGCTAGTAACTTTACTGGAGCACATATCTGCAGGAAGACATCCACTAGAAGGGTTTAATATAATGTCCACTGCAGGAGATCTAGGCAATGGACTTGATTCACTGGTACAGGCACAGGGACCCCTACATCTTGTGGTGGATTCCAGCCTGCATAAAGGAAGGCAGCAGCTTCTCCTAGAAAGTCCAGTGAAGGAAAGCAGGTTTAACTTGCAGCTGGGGATCCTATGGAGCAGGCTGCTGAGGGGATGCTTTGTATGAAGCACTTTTGGGGCTGCACTAGCCAGCTGCAAGTCCCCCAGAAAGAAAATAAGAACAGCCATAATGGGTCAGAACAAAGGTACATCTAGCCCAGTATCCTGTGTTCTGACAGTGGCCAATGCCAGGTGCCCCAGAGGGAATGAACAGAACACGTAATTATCAAGTAATCCATGCCCTGTCGCCCATTCCCAGCTTCTGGCAAACAGAGGCTAGGGACACCATCCCTGGCTAATAGTCATTAATGGACCTATCCTCCATGAATTTATCCAGTTGTTTTTTGAACCCTGTTATAGTCTTGGCTTTCACAAAATCCTCTGGCAAAGTGTTCCACAGGTTGACTGTGCGTTGTGTGAAGAAATACTTCTTTTTGTTTGTTTTAAACTTGCTGCCTATTAATTTCATTTGGTGACCCCAATGTCATTTGGTGTTATGAGAAGGAGTAAATAACACTTCCTTATTTACTTTCTCCACACCAGTCATGATTTTACAGACCTCAGTCATATCCCCCTCACCTTAGTCATCTCTTTTCCAAGCTGAAAAGTTCCAGTCTTATTAATCTCTCCTCATACGGAAGCCGTTCCATACCCCTAATAATTTTTCTTGTCCTTTTCTGAACCTTTTCCAATTCATCTTTTTTTGGGGCAGCCACATTTGCATGTAGTATTCAAGATGTGGATAGCAGCGTACCATGGATTTATATAGAGGTAATATGATATCTTCTCTCTTTTATCTATCCCTTTCTTAATGATTCCCAACATTCTGTTAGTTTTTTTGACTGCCGCTGCATATTGAGTGGATGTTTTCAGAGAACTATCCACAATGACTCCAAGATCTCTTTCTTGAATGGTAACAGCTAATTTAAACCCCATCATTTTATATGTATAGTTGAGATTATGTTTTCCAATGTGCATTACTTTGCATTTATCAACATTGAATTTCTGCCATTTTGTTGCCCAGTCACCTTGTTTTAAGAGAACCTTTTGTAGCTCTTCGCAGTCTGCCTGAAAAGTTCTGGGCCTAGTACAGACCCCGATGGACACTGTTATTTACCTCTCTCCATTCTGAAAATTGTCCATTTATTCCTGCCCTTTGTTTCCTATCTTTTAACCACTTACCAAAACATCTTATCCCATGACAGCGTATGTTGCTTAAGAGCCTTTGTGAGGGACCTTGTCAAAGGCTTTCTGAAAATCTAAGTACACTATATCCATTGGATCCCCCTTGTCCACATGCTTGACCCCCCCCCCAAAGAATTCTAGTAGATTGGTGAGGCATGATTTCTCTTTATAAAAACCATGCTGACTCTTCCCCAACAAGTTATGTTCATCTATGTGTCTGACAAATTTGTTCTTGACTATAGTTTCAATCAGTTTGCCCAGTACTGAAGTCAGGCTTACTGGTCTGTAATTGCCGAGATCACCTCTGGAGCCCTTTTTAAAAATTGGCGTCACATTAGCCGTCCTCCAGTCATTTGGTACAGAAGCTGATTTAAATGATAGGTTACAGACTACAGTTAGCAATTCTGAAATTTCACATTTGGATTCCTTCAGAACTCTTGGGTGAATACCATCTGGTCCTGGTGACTTATTATTCCTGGTGTGGGAATTAGGGTCACCCTGGACTGCTGCCCAATTTATGTCACTGAAGACTTTGCTTCCTAGTTGAGGCCACTGGCTGAATCAAGCCCTGTGTCTTGTTTGGTTAAATAAGTGCCTAATCTCGCAAGGTGTTGAGCACCTGTGTGGGATGAAGGTACTCTAATTCACTTCAATATCTTGTGTCTTCAGTGCTCTAGGTGCACAAGAAATACAGGCCATTTGTTACCAGTTATCTCACTTATTGCCTGATATAAAGTTCCTTTCAAATTTGATATGGAAAAATTGCTCCTTTTATTAAAATCCAGACAACCCAAAATTGACTTGATACTCTTGAGAATTGGGTGAAATCACTTTTTGAGTGACTCCCATGAAGATACAGAGGGTCCCGTGGCACCTTTAAGACTAACAGAAGTATTGGAGCATAAGCTTTCGTCTTAAAGGTGCCACAGGACCCTCTGTTGCTTTTTACAGATTCAGACTAACACGGCTACCCCTCTGATACTTGATCCCATGAAGATACTTACATTGGGATTTTAGATGTGTATAAAGTAGAGTTAAGACATAGTCTTTGCCAAGCTATTAGGATCAAATGCGCATGTAAGAAATAGCCTTGCTGGGGGTCTTAGCAAGACTGCTTTAATGGAGTTTGGTGCTATGTCCAGGTGAATTTTGCTGATGCTTTTGTTTTGAAGCACAAGTAGGAAGTGTGTGTGTAGTGTAAGTAAAAAAATAGACTTGCAAAGGACAGTCTTAGTTGGTGTTCCCTTGTTTCTCTCCCATAGGAATTAGCCCATTCAGGAAGCCAAATGCTTTGTGAACACTGGGAAGCTGGGACAGTATAATAACAGCAGATACTTCTGATTAGAAAATAGATTTGAAACAATATACAATAGATTGGTCAAAATAGTTCTCATGACACTGAAATTTAAGTAGGTTTTGTTTTGCAGGTGTAGAAAATGAACACATTTATTAAGAATTTGCAATGAAATTTTTCATTTTTGAAGATGTTAGGGTGAGAAAGAAACCCACATTCTTCCCCCGCACCACGCATTTTGCCACTAAAAAAAGGGGGTGGGTGGGAAAGAAGCCAAAAAGAGTAAAATCAACACCTCCCAAAAAATTCATTTTCATACTCCACTAGAGAATTTAAAAACAAACTGTTTTTTGTGTTAAACTTTTTTTTTTTTTTTTTTTTTTTTTTTTTAAAGAAAATAGAAAGGCCTAGACTAAATGGTCTACTTTTTTTAATTTGAAAAATTTCAGTCAGCTCTAATATACAGTTTTTTCTATTATATCTTTCTCTCCAAGATCAATATAGTATATTTACAGCATCAACAATATTAGTGGAGTCATAGTGCCTTTAATTACAATTAATTTATGGATAGAGTACTGGCTAAGGCCTTGGCGTTACAAAGAGTCAAGCATGTGCATAACTTTATGCATGGGAATGGTTCCTTTGTAATGAACTCTCCTTCCAAAGATCCTCTTTTTCTTCCTTCTTTTCCAAAACAACATTCCTCTCTTACCTCATTCTTCTCTCCCAAATATCCTTTTTCTCTTCCACAAACCCCTAATTTCTCTCATTTTCTCCCCAAAATCTCTTCATGCTTCCCCCCATTTCATGACTGAGTCTGTGCTTGCTGGTCCTATTTCTGGAAGTGATGGTGTGTCTTCATCAAAAGGTTTTCTTCTGTTTTGCAGGATTATCCCTTTATTAGGAATCCTTGGATCCTTTACTGTTTCAGGGCTGCACTAATATATAGGAAGGAGCTGAAATCCATGTGAGAATGTAAACAGTTAGGGCATTTGATACCTCTCAGATGGAATCAGCTGATAGTCCCTGATGGAAAAGGCTATATTGCTAGATAAACTGAACTATAAAATTCTTGTCCAGTCATATGGCTGTACTTGTTTAATTTAAACTGGGACAGGAGGAAAAACAGAGAAACACATTTTAATGTTGTAATTATTCTTGCTTCATAAAGGCGGAATGCCTTCCTCTGAATATTTAGCAAGGAAATCTCCTCTTTATCCTACCCCTTAAGCATTAAAGATGCATAGAAAGTCTATTTTCAAGATGAATTAAGTTCTATATGCACTGTGGGGGTAATTACTTGCTGATTTATATTTGACATTCTTTCTGAATGAAATACTTTGCAGATGTCTTGTTTGCATTTGGGAAAATGACAAGGTATAAGGACATGTATAAATCCTGTGTCAATAGTAATTATTCATAAATAGGTGACACTATTAAAGATTCCTAAAATGACTGTTAAAATTAAAAGTTAAATTATTTGATTTAAATTATTCTTAATTGTTTTATTCTCAAGCATACAGTTGTCACATTAAACATTTAATTCCTGTGCTTAAAAAATTAGGACATTTAAAGTTCCATAATTAAAATTTGCAATGAAATGGACCATAACTATTATATATTCATTCATTAATACACCAGAAAAGAATCCCACATATTTCCAATATTTGCATATCTAGAGTGTCAGAAAACATTAATCACACCACAGTCTGTCTACTTTATAGCTGATATAAAACCATTACTGGACTATTTTTTATAATTAATCCTCTGGAGCCACTGTTCTGTTTATTTGGCTAGAAAAAGTTGGTGGCTGTCCAAGGGTTACTTATGGTACACAAATTTAAGTATAAAACCACTGGGGTCTAGTACACTGGAGAGCATTGACCAGATCATCTAGCTAAGATGCAAACAGAGTTCAAATGGTTGTATCAAACAGCGCATTCTTTAACTAATGGGTCTTGCCTCTGTCTGCATGAAGTCAATGTCTCGCTTATTGATGCAAAAATGGGTTTGCGCTGAGAGAAAGTTCATGGTTTATCAAACCTCTGCACTACTTATATTTCTATGCAGGTCAGCTACCTGGACCCTCTTAGGTAGACTTGGAGTCACTAGAGGCATTCCATACGTGTTTCTGGTGCCAAATCCTGAGCATAAAGGGATCTGAATTTTTGCAAAGTGTCATAATCATGCAGAGATCTGGCTTTCCGTTCAGCTGCTCACTATGGTCAAAAGCAGCATGGCACGCTCTTTCGACATGTTGCCAGGATGGACCAAAACACACCAGCACTTCATGCTCTCAAACTCCCAATCAACACGCAAAGGGGTTCACATCCTGACTCTACTTGGGTCTGCCCAGGGGTCTGCCCCAGAGATTCATGGATCCAAAGCACTGAGGCAGATCTTGGAACGTCACTACATGATGCCTGGTGCAATGCCATGAACAGTCGTCACCCTCGTTGGCACAATAGTTCACAGTAGACTATGTGTGTTTGATGATGATGATGATATCTATATGAGCACAGCACTAAGTATATAATTGGTTTTGTTTAAGTGACCTGAGTATGAGTTTTCATGTTTGTGAATATATTCATTATAATTCAAGGTCCACGATCTCCCACTTTTAGGCTTCCATTTCCTCAACTATCACCTCTCTTGGGCAAAGACTCCTATCTCTCCCCCTCCTGAATGAGGTTTTCCAGGCTGCAGTTCCCTGCCCATGCTGCGAATTTCCCAGCAAGCCAGACTGCCTAACCAGGCCTACATCTGCACTTTGATGTCTCTCTGAAGGCTATTAACCATGTAATAGCCAGCAGTTATAAGATGCCACACAGCTCTTTCTAAGCAAGAGCATTTATTTTTAAGGCGAATGCATTACACAGAAAACATTTAAAACCAAGAGAACCTACATGCATGGTAATAAGTTTACCAGAGATCACCCCCCCACACACAATCACCAACACCACACACACTCACTCCAGTGGGGCTCTGGTAGCAGGTAGGCCTTCATGCCCCACAAAGCGGTTTTCCTGTGGTTACAAATGTATAACAGCCTCAGTTCAGAACAAGCACACCCGTGCAAAGGTTAGTCTTTCCTTTATAAGGCCTGGGCCTTTGATCTTCAAATGTCAGGAACAGGTAAAGTGAAATGGTCCCTTCCTCAGGACATAGCTTCAAAAGACTGGGTTTTTGTATAACCTGGGGGAGGGGTGGGACATAAGGAGAAATTTTCATTCACTTCCCCCTAGATATTTCCCAGGAAATCCACTTCACACTTGTTGTTCCAGACCACCAATCTTGGTTCTCCATTGTTCAATATAGTCCTTTGATCACCTCGGCCCACAATAATACATAGCTATTTCCTTTAATATAATGATATTAAAGTTGAAATAAGAGTTTGTTTAACTTTAAAATAAGGATATTACAGGAAATTGCCACATCACATTTCAGACCATATTTTTTGTCTCTTTGTCTAAGTTCTCTGCCATTGCTGCTTCCCTGAATAGCTGACCCACTGCTTTAAACATTTTGTGACACACAAGACACCCCTAGGACATGGTTCCAAGTGTTCATTTAGGCACCAGTTGGGGAATTGCTTCTGCATGTCTGCTGGGGTCCACCCACAAGGAGTCAGTTGTAGCTGTGCTTTATACAGTTAAAATAATACTCTTGGTTTTCTAAATTCCTTAGCACTTACTCAGTCCTTATCAGATTTCAAGGTACTGATGCTGGCCACATCACTCCTTTGGGTGCTGTTGACTGACATGTCTGAAGTGGTCAGCTCGATGAGCCATTGGCTTGGGGCAACATTGACTTTGACCCTCTCCAGGCTCCCGTACGCTTCTCAATTCCCCTCCCACTCCCAACTTTCCACAGTGGGGAGGTACTTTTTCATTAGTGCTACCAATGTATCTAGAGCACACGCCTTTCAGACAAAGAGACACTTCCTTGCTTTAAACCTTGCCTTAGAAGCCTCCTGACTCTCTTTAGCTTATGACTCACTTGCTCTGTAAAATATTTTATGACCCAGTGTATTGCTGTGTAAAGAGCCAAATATATTGCATTGTGTATGTGTATGCTGTATATATAAATATATAGTATGAAATCTGTTCCATACCATCTTTTTTATTGTTTCTTTATGGTGGTTTTTACAACAGACAGGTTTTCTATTGCCTATTTTATTGGTACTCATTTTTCCCCTATAGCTATATTTTGTAGGTTAAAAGGTGATCGAAATAAAAAGGACACATCTGTGCTACCAAAACAAACAAACAAAAAGGCCCCACACCACAAGAAAAAACTGTAGTTCTTTTTCAGCAAGGAATTTGTGAAGTTTTATTAAAGTATGTAACAAAGTTATCAGGAGACAGATGTGAAAACTGATTCCTTGCATTCTTTCATTAATAGGCTGCTAACAAATATCAGTGCATTAAATAAAGCAATTGGGGCACGTAATTGTGTGTAACATTCATATGCAATGACATTTAATTCTAAAAAGGGAGGGACACAGATGGCTCAATCAATTATGTTTGCATTTTTTCAAATGAAATCACTAGGAACAGGTGGGTGGGACTTGCTGTTTTCAAGCTATAGTGAACTCAGAAGGAACATGCTGAGGATGTTTTTGGTGTAGCTTGATGGCTACAAAGTGAGTTAGAGCTTGATACTGCTTTATGAACTCAAGCAAAACTTCTACTGATGTCACTGAGAGTCCTGTTTACCAAACGATTGCACATTCTGGCCCTTTGTTATAGTGCAAAGTTATGAGGAGTTTTGACTTTGGTTTTGGTTATTTTATACAAGTGTAAGATTTTACATTTCAAAAGGTCACTGCACACAGAAGTTCTAAGAAAAGCTTCAGAAAAACAAATCTTCTTGCCTTTTCTTTTCTTTCTAAAGAACCAGTGGATGGCTTACCTTTCAATCAGAGCTAGAATGGGAAACTGAGGAGAAAGCACACAAAAGTGTGCGGTCCTCCCCCTATCCGCACAAATGCTTGCGGAATCTGTGCCTCCAGCTCTGTTATGGCCATTTCAGCTGAACAATGGGGCAAAGGCTGCACTGACAATCTTTCCATCTCTTTCTTGCCTGCTGTTATTCATTTCAGAAGTGCTGGATATATTTTAGCTAAAGCTCTCCCAAAGCTCAGACAAATATCTGTGATGGTTTGTATTTATTGTTATGGCAAAAAAATGTTGTGGTCTCTCCAGGCATAAGATTCAGACTATAAAAAGTTCAGCTTTGGCAATATCTCTCTGGAGAAACTCAGAACAATGCACCAACTGGTTCTGCTTAATCTGAATATCTCACTATGTGAATTTTATTTATTTATGTAAAAACAATTTTATATAATCTTGGTGCACCATTATTCCATTGTTCCAGGAAAAAAGGCAATTGGGATTTTTTTGTATGTGTGTGCTTGCTGTCTGAAGTTATATGTTGGTCCTCTGCAGATCCCGTAGATCCAGGGTGACTATTGAGACAGGAACTCCCGAGCCTGATCCAACCCCATTGAAGTCAATAGGATTCTTTCATTTGAATCGGGTATGTAGAGAGAAACCTTCTCTTCCTGACCACCTCAGTGTAATTTTGCCCAAGGGGTTCTAGCTATTTAAATTGGGAAAATACATGGGCTTGTCTGGGGCTTTATCCATAATGGCTATTTGTTATATGTTGCCTGCCCTGCCCAGTGTAGTATTATTTATTTAAACAGCACTCAGAAGTCTGTTAGCTGTCTTACTGCACAGGAAAGTCATGTTTCTTGCCCCACAGGGTTTACAATCTAATTTTACAAATAACACAAAGGGCAAAGCAAGCGGGTAGGAGGGCATGGAGAAGAAAGGGGTCAAGAGTATGAAGATTATAGTATATTATCTGTGCAGACTTTAACATATGGTAAATACATCAAATCGTGTTGCAATCCATAAAGGCTGTTAATGTAGTTATACAATGATTAATCAGCTATTGGAAACAAAGTTATATTTAGAAGGTTATATTTTAATCACAAAAATAAGTTTGCAGGGCTATTACATTCTTTACTCTATTTCTATTGAGTACATTCTGGCAACAAAAAATAATATAAACTCATTCAAGGTTATGTCAATGGATGTATTTTCAAGTGCCTACCCACTTAAAAAATCAAGTCATGTTTTGTTCATGTGTTTTAAAACTTTAAATATCACAAAATACTGTTAGCTGAGGCTTTGGTTTGACTGCTTTGGAACAACCAGAGAACCTGCCAACATATGGTTCACATGGATATTAATTTACCTTCCAGCCATTTTCTTGTGAAAAGAGTTACTATATTTTGCAAACAACAGTTTGCATCTTCAGTGTTTGGGGACTGAAGTAATGTGTGTATCATTGTATTATGCTTTCATTTCCATACATATCTATTACCTAAATTGAAAACTGCAGTTTAAAACTATTGCAAAAATATCTAAGCTTTTCACCCCCCCTTTTTGTATTTCCCTGGGCACATTTCTTTACATGTATTGGCCTTGAGCATCAGACTCCTAATGCAATATGCATCCACTCTGAAACTCTGGAGTCTTCAAAAGTGAAGGAATACCTTATTAAATGCACATAATTTGGGAAGTTAAGGAAGGTCACTATTTCAGGGCACCGTCAAAGATCTGCTTCACTTTCTCATGGATCCCAAACCTATTACTTCTACAGAGAAGTATCAAAACACAAAGTCTCAATTTTAACTCCTGAGAGATCCTTAGCAACATTTCCCTCCTCATTTTAATTCCATGCCATTAAATCCTGGAAGTGAAATGTGAATGGACTCCCTGACCTTGAAGATAATGTGTAATTGGACAAAATTCATAATACATGTTGGTAAATCTCTAGTCACTTAACAAGGAATAAGTTAATAAATATCTATATTAAACTTACACCTGATACAAATCTTTTTACTTTAAAAACTTGTCTAATATGGCAACATATGTTTCTAAAGTAAAAACACACAACGTAGCATATATTTGTATGTGCTGGATGGAACTGGCTTAGCCTGGTGGGCATTCAAAATAGCTAGGTATGGAAATATAGAGCAACACCTTGATGGGTACTTGCATACTGCTGAGGTTTGGGAACATGTTTGACCATATAATATAATAGGACACCTTGAATATTCTGGAAAGCAGATAGCTGTAGGTTAGTTCCATACAGAAATGTCCTGTTTGAAAGACATATGCCACGTGGTACATGCCATGCATTCCTATATTTTAGGAACAAACAATAGTGAGTGGCACCACATTTTCCTATGTTTTGGAGCAAGTCATATGGGAAAAATTTTCTATCTTCTAAACCACTAATTTTAGGTGAATTGGATACATGACCTCCTGAAAGGATCCAGCATCAATATGAAATTCTAGGCTGCTGATAGGAACCTGCTAATGTGTTCCCCTATTGATATAAGGATGCCTGTCCATCCCTTAGGTCTCCTTCTTTAGTTAGAGTTCTGCATCAATTGAATTGGAGTTTCTTTTGTGCACAGTGTGACCTTCACATTTAAACCAGAGTTGAGACGGATGAGTTTAGTGCGAGGGTGCACTGAGATGAAAAATCTCTCCTCTTTGGGAAAACAAATATTTTTTTATACACTATAATCCCTGTATTTGCAACCTGGGTGCATTTACAGAAGGATCTTTTTACACTGCAAATGAGAGTCTTAATTTCCAATGGTGATCACAGATCTGCACCACACAGGTAGAGGACTTTTTCCATAGAGCTCAAAATCTGGAGGTCTTTGCCTGTTTGTGTTCCTGCCTTTCCATCTCCCTCACTGATGGGACTCATCTTGCGGTCTCTGCATCCCAGAAGTCTTTACCCACAAAAATCATACTTTGATTACTTAAAGGTACAGTAGCTCTTTAGTACTGCATAATAATCTTGTACCCTGTAGACTATTTCCCCATAAATTCTGTAGTTTTAAGGTTTAAGCTACAGAAAGCTATCCACATGCACAGTTACAGGGCTAACTACATCTCCGACCCCTCTCACAAGGGTAAGGTCTCATGCCTTTGCCTGGTTTGGACTAATCATGCAATTCTCCCACTCTTAGACTGAATCCCTGGTCTATAGTACACTGTGTATCAATTGTATTTACCCAGTAGGCCCAACTTGCTTTGGGAAGCTGACCAATGAATAATGAAACTGACCAAAACAGTGAATCAAAACAAAAGTATTGTTTATTAAAACATAGAAACAAAGCATGACATGAAAGAGAAAAGGCATTTTAACAGCTGAAGGTCAGGGGGACCCCAGTAGATTTAACTTCCCTCAGAACCCACTTGGCCAGCTCTGGGTTTTCAGCCTCAAAACAAACAAAAAATGCTTTTGATTTCCCCACCCAGGGACCAAGTCCCTCCTGGGAGAAACATGTCTGCCAGGCCCAGCAGGAGGCCAAGCCAGAGCATTAAATCAAACAACTCTTGGAGTCTCTCTCAAGCATTTGCTGACAAAGGTATATTAGGATTGACCTCCTCCTTTCTGAGTGCATTTCCTGAAAATGATGCTATTGAATCAATTAAATATATACATACAGTAATCACAATCTGCCAGTCAGGATATAGTATTAATAAATTACAGTCCAAATCCATCAGTATCTTTAAGTGATCTTTATTTCTCTCCTGCTTTACCCCAGCCTCTGCCTCAGAGGTGCCTTACCTTCCCTCATCCACTCAAACACCTTTCTTAGTACCACCCTCATCCTCTTGTGTCTAGTTCTTTTTCCATTACCTTCAAGTGTGCCATTATCTTTGCAATCCTAACAAAACATAAACAAACAAACCCCACACCTCTTGACCTCAGCTGTATCTCCAGGTAGTATCCCACCTCCGTTTCCCCCCTTCACCTCTAATGCTCCTGAATGTAGTTTGTTCTTATACGTCCACTTTCTCTCTACTAATTCTCCACTTGATCTTCTACCTGCTGGCTCCTATAGTCTGCAACCAACACTCACATTTCCAGTTACCTCAAAGTCTTATAGTCTCCTTTGCATTCTTAGCCTTCTCAACCTGCTCTTCTCAGTACAATTGACCACACCCTCCTATTGCCATCCTCTTCTCGTGACTTAGTGTTACAAAACCTAATCCTTCCATGCAAAGGGATGTTAAGAAAATAAAAGTCACACTTTCATTCTTCATCCGTGTTTTGCCCACAGAGACCCTGGCCCATCAAGGTAGTTAAGCATAGGACTAACGTTAAGCATGTGAGTAGTCCTATGACTTTAATGGAACTACTCATATGTTTAAAGTTATGCTGTGCTCAAGAAGCTTGCCAAATCAGGGCCTCAAACTGTATGTCTTCAGAGTATGGACCTTGTGTTTCTATGCACCTGAAAGATTAAGTGACAGTTTTGTTTAAAAGCTGCAATGCAGATCTTGTTCTGGGCAATTTATCTCAAGCTTCATTGGGTTCCTATTTGCAAACATGTACATTTCCCTCAGGCTCAGAAGCTTAAATGCTACCTTTTAGACCATTCTTCAGAGTGAGTCTAATGGCCACTTATGGCTAATCATAAAGCACAAACATGGCAGGAAAATTGCAGAAAATTCGTATGTGAACTTTAAGAGGCATGTGCATGAGCTGACTGGTGGCTAAAATAATGTTCAGCGGTCAAACTTTGCCTATATAGGAACATAGCATGAGGTCCTTGGGGCATAAGATTATACATTATGTAGAATTTACCACACAGTTCATAAGTAGTCACTTGGTTATTTTTCCACTGAAAAATAAAATACTGTACCAAAACCCAAATGCTTCCTTAGTTAATTTTTTAATTTAAACGAAAGCTTTATCAAAGGAAGGATGGGATATAGTTAGAAATATCTACTCAAATCTAAGAAAATTCTTCTCTCTGCTTGTGATTAGATATTTCACTGGCAACACATGATTATTTGCACTTACTCTGTCAAGGTAAAAAAAATCTAGTTTGATATTAAAATACTTATTTGAATATAGACCATATATTCACAAGACTCAATCCAGACAGACTGTTGAGTCTGCAGGGTGAACATTGTGTGATGTTAATAAAATACATACAGAAACATTCCTAACTGTCAGCCTCTGGAGCTGGTTTGTTAATTTAACACTTGAAGAAATATATTTGAAATCCAAGGCAATTTGTGGCACTGAAAGCTAAAGGAAGCACACTAATATTAGAGTTTCAGATCAGTAGGAAATCAGAGGTATTAGCTTCTATATTTTATGTTTTTAAAGTTACCAGCATTTTGGTTAGTTTGAACCTGTCTGTACTTAGCACAAATTAATGTTCTATGGTTTTTACTGTAGCTGTTGCGAGGCAAAGAGGTGAATATTTAATGTAACTGTTTTTTTCCATTAACACTTCAAATAACTGACCTTCTATTATAAACTTGACTGCAATCATTACAGTTCCATGCTAGCAGCTCCTATTGCTGCAACCAGAGCCAGCTCATACTACCGTTCCTGCCTCCTTTCCTCACCTCCTCTCTGTTGTGCTTCCAGGGGGCACCCAGAGTTGTGAGGCACCTTGCTACTACCTGCCCTTAACATGAGGGAGCTTTGTCTATGCCTGCCAGAGGTCAGTTCCCCAAGTCCACCAGCCACAGGCAACACAAGTATTCCCTTCTCAGGCCTGATCTACGCTACACAATTAGGTTGATGTAAGGTGCCTTGCATAACCTAGCTGTGGAAGTGTCATCACTTAAATTTGGCTCCCAGTGTCAATGTCAACACTGCATTGCTTACGTTGACTGTTACTGGCTTTCAGGAGCAACCCCACAAAACCCACATGTATCAATTGTATTGTCAAAGTACTCCTAGTGAGCACATGCACTGCTGACATAAGGACCCAAGTGTGCATGTACACTTGGAATTTAATAACTGCGGTGGCTGCATGCCGACATAAGAGAGGTCAACATAATTTTGTAGTGTAGACATGGCCTTAGACTATGCAGGCTCCACTGTCCCTCAGAGGCAGGTTTGCAATAGGCACAATCCAACCCTGAGTCCTCCAAGCATTCCCCTTAAGTATCCAGTTCCAGTGGACACTCACAGATCTGCAACCCCCAAAGGAACTGTACACATCAACTTATCAGCTTCACCTCAGGATCACAGCCCTGCTTAACATAGTGCTTAGATTTGTTTACTGAGAAAGCAAAAGTAAGTTTATCTAACAGAGATTCAAATGCTAGCAAAGAGATTAAAAAAAATGCATTCTGAGCTTAAATTTAACAAGGTGTCCTCTTTTCTAATAGAATACTGCTTACCTAAAGTGCTTCTCACCATAGGCTCCGACTTCCTCTCGACCCAGGGGGTGCTCAACCACCCCTCCACCCCAGACCTGCCCCCACTCCACCCCTTCCCCCAAGCCCTAACCCCCATCCCACCCTGCTCCACCCCAGGCCCCGCCCCACTCTACCCCTTCCCTCAAGGCCCCACCCCACCCCTTCCCACCCCCAAGCATGCCCTGGCCCCACTCCTCACCCTCCCTCACAGAGCCTCCTGCACGCCACAGAACAGCTGATCCGTGGGGAGTAGGAGGGGCTGGGTGGGGAAACCTTGGCTGCTGCTGGGTAAGCATCCACTATTTTTTTTCCATGGGTGCTCCAGCCCTGATTCTGCATTGAAGACCATTCATGCAGATCTTCTTAACACCTATGCTGAGCCCCACTGAAGTCAGGGGGGTTCCTCCACATAGGCGTAGAGATTTATCCATGTTGTTCTTCAAGCAGCAGTGGAGGTAAGAGGCATTTCAATATCAAACACTGACATTACTATTTATGCAGTGTAATCAATGTGCATCACACATTATAGGCTGTCTAATTCATGGGCTCTTCTTGATATTTCCTGACATTTTTTTTTTTCTCTTCCTGGCAGAATTTTTTTTAATGTCTTTGCAAATGGTGAGTAAGGAAAAAAATAATGAAATGGAGTATGAAACCTTAAAAGCATGATTCACACTACATATAGCACTATTACTAACTACAATGATCTCAAAATGATATCATCTTCTTTCTTGTGCTTCTTTATCTTCATTTCCACTGGAGACGAGTTATGCTCACTAATCTAATAAGAGGTGAACATGTCCCTTTTTAAAAAAAAAAAAGGCTAGGCAAAAAATTAGATGATAGAAAGTTGTTCTACTGAAATTAATAAACTCCACATTCTAAGACAAATATCCTCAAGCCATTTGTTTAAACAAGCATAAGAACATAAGAAAGGCCGTACCGGGTCAGACCAAAGGTCCATCTAGCCCAGTATCCTGTCTACCGACAGTGGCCAATGCCAGGTGCCCCAGAGGGAGTGAACCTAACAGGCAATGATCAAGTGATCTCTCTCCTGCCATCCATCTCCACCCTCTGACAGACAGAGGCTAGGGACACCATTCCTTACCCATCCTGGCTAATAGCCATTAATGGACTTAACCACCATGAATTTATCCAGTTCTCTTTTAAACTCTGTTATAGTCCTAGCCTTCACAACCTCCTCAGGTAAGGAGTTCCACAAGTTGACTGTGCGCTGCGTGAAGAAGAACTTCCTTTTTTTTGTTTTAAACCTGCTGCCTATTAATTTCATTTGATGACCCCTAGTTCTTGTATTATGGGAATAAGTAAATAACTTTTCCTTATCCACTTTCTCCACATCACTCATGATTTTATATATCTCTATCATATCCCCCCTTAGTCTCCTCTTTTCCAAGCTGAAGAGTCCTAGCCTCTTTAATCTCTCCTCATATGGGACCCGTTCCAAACCCTTAATCATTTTAGTTGCCCTTTTCTGAACCTTTTCTAGTGCCAGTATATCTTTTTTGAGATGAGGAGACCACATCTGTACGCAGTATTCGAGATGAGGGCGTACCATCGATTTATATAAGGGCAATAATATATTCTCAGTTTTATTCTCTATCCCCTTTTTAATGATTCCTAACATCCTGTTTGCTTTTTTGACCGCCTCTGCACACTGCGTGGACATTTTCAGAGAACTATCCACGATGACTCCAAGATCTTTTTCCTGACTTGTTGTTGCTAAATTAGCCCCCATCATATTGTATGTATAGTTGGGGTTATTTTTTCCAATGTGCATTACTTTACATTTATCCACATTAAATTTCATTTGCCATTTTGTTGCCCAATCACTTAGTTTTGTGAGATCTTTCTCTAAGGTGCCACAAGTACTCCTGTTATTTTTACAGTCTGCTTTGGACTTAACTATCTTTAGCAGTTTAGTATCATCTGCAAACTTTGCCACCTCACTGTTTACCCCTTTCTCCAGATCATTTATGAATAAGTTGAATAGGATCGGTCCGAGGACTGACCCTTGGGGAACACCACTAGTTACCCCTCTCCATTCTGAGAATTTACCATTAATTCCTACCCTTTTAACCAGTTCTCAATCCATGAAAGGACCTTCCCTTTTATCCAATGGCAGCTTAATTTACATAAGAGCCTTTGGTGAGGGACCTTGTCAAAGGCTTTCTGGAAATCTAAGTACACTATGTCCACTGGATCCCCCTTGTCCACATGTTTGTTGACCCCTTCAAAGAATTCTAATAGATTAGTAAGACACGATTTCCCTTTACAGAAACCATGTTGACTATTGCTCAACAGTTTATGCTTTTCTATGTGTCGGACAATTTTATTCTTAACTATTGTTTCGACTAATTTGCCCGGTACAGACGTTAGACTTACCGGTCTGTAATTGCCGGGATCACCTCTAGAGCCCTTTTTAAATATTGGCGTTACATTAGCTAACTTCCAGTCATTGGGTACAGAAGCTGATTTAAAGGACAGGTTACAAACCTTAGTTAACAGTTCCGCAACTTCACATTTGAGTTCTTTCAGAACTCTTGGGTGAATGCCATCTGGTCCCGGTGACTTGTTAATGCTAAGTTTATCAATTAATTCCAAAACCTCCTCTCGTGACACTTCAATCCGTGACAGTTCCTCAGATTTGTCACCTACAAAAGCCAGCTCAGGTTTGGGAATCTCCCTAACATCCTCAGCCGTGAAGACTGAAGCAAAGAATCCATTTAGTTTCTCCGCAATGACTTCATCGTTTTTAAGCGCTCCTTTTGTATCTCGATCATCAAGGGGCCCCACTGGTTGTTTAGCAGGCTTCCTGCTTCTGATGTACTTAAAAAACATTTTGTTATTACCTTTGGAGTTTTTGGCTAGCCGTTCTTCAAACTCCTCTTTGGCTTTTCTTATTACATTCTTGCACTTAATTTGGCAGCGTTTATGCTCCTTTCTATTTGCCTCACTAGGATTTGATTTCCACTTTTTAAAGGAAGTCTTTTTATCTCTCACTGCTTCTTTTACATGGTGGTTAAGCCACAGTGGCTCTTTTTTAGTTCTTTTACTGTGTTTCTTAATTTGGGGTATACATTGAAGTTGGGCCTCTATTATGGTGTCTTTAAAAAGCACCCATGCAGCTTGCAGGGATTTCACTTTAGTCACTGTACCTTTTAACTTATGTTTAACTAACCCCCTCATTTTTGCATAGTTCCCCCTTTTGAAATTAAATGCCACAGTGTTGGGCTGTTGAGATGTTCTTCCCACCACAGGGATATTGAATGCTATTGTATTATGGTCACTATTTCCAAGCGGTCCTGCTATAGTTACCTCTTGGACCAGCTCCTGCGCTCCACTCAGGACTAAATCTAGAGTTGCCTCTCCCCTTGTGGGTTCCCGTACCAGCTGCTCCATAAAGCAGTCATTTAAAGTATCGAGAAATTTTATCTCTGCATTTCGTCCTGAAGTGAAATGTTCCCAGTCAATATGGGGATAATTGAAATCCCCCACTATTATTGAGTTCTTAATTTTGATAGCCTCTCTAATTTCCCTTAGCATTTCATCATCACTATCACCGTCCTGGTCAGGTGGTCGATAATAGATCCCTAATGTTATATTCTTATTAGAGCATGAAATTTCTATCCATAGAGATTCTATGGAACATGCGGATTTGCTTAAGATTTTTACTTCATTTGATTGTACATTTTCTTTCACATATAGTGCCACTCCCCCCCCTGCACGACCTGTTCTGTCCTTCCGATTTATTTTGTACCCCGGAATGATTGTGTCCCATTGATTGCTCTCAGTCCACCAGGTTTCTGTGATGCCTATTATATCAATATCCTCCTTTATCACGAGGTACTCTAGTTCACCCATCTTATTATTTAGACTTCTAGCATTTGTGTACAAGCACTTTAAAAACTTGTCACTATTTGTCTGCCCTTTTCTGATGTATCAGATTCTTTTTTATGTGAAAGTTTATCATCTGATCTGGCCCCTACTTTATCCTCTTCCATCCTCTGCTCCTGACTATAACCTGGAGATTCTCTATCATTAGACTCTCCCCTAAGAGAAGTCTCTGTCCGAGCCACATGCTCCTCTGCAGCAGTCGGCTTTCCCCCATCTCCTAGTTTAAAAACTGCTCTACAACCTTTTTAATGTTTAGTGCCAGCAGTCTGGTTCCACTTTGGTTTAGGTGGAGCCCATCCTTCCTGTATAGGCTCCCCCCATTCCAGAAGTTTCCCCAGTTCCTAATGAATGTAAACCCCTCCTCTCTACACCATCGTCTCATCCACGCATTGAGACTCTGAAGCTCTGCCTGCCTACCTGGCCCTGTGCGTGGAACTGAGAGCATTTCGGAGAATGCCACCATAGAGGTCCTGGATTTCAGTCTCTTCCCAGCAGCCTAAATTTGGCCTCCAGGACCTCTCTCCTACCCTTCCCTACGTCATTGGTACCTACATGTACCACGACCACCGGCTCCTCCCCAGCAGTACACATAAGTCTGTCTAGATGCCGCGAGAGATCCGCAACCTTCGCACCAGGCAGGCAAGTCACCATGCGGTTCTCCCGGTCATCACAAACCCAGCTATCTACGTTTCTAATGATCGAATCTCCCAATACTAACACCTGCCTTTTCCTAGCAACTGGAGTTCCCTCCCCCAGAGAGGTAACCTCAGTGCGAGAGGCAACCCCAGCACCATCTGGAAGGAGGGTCCCAACTATGGGAAGGTTTCCCTCTGCTCCCGTTGACTGCTCTGCTTCCCTGGGCCTTTCATCCTCCTCAACAGCGCAGGGGCTGTCTGACCGGAGGTGGGACAATTCTACAGTGTCCCGGAAAGCCTCATCAACATACCTCTCTGCCTCCCTTAGCTCCTCCAGTTCCGCCACCCTTGCCTCCAGAGTCCGTACGTGGTCTCTGAGGGCCAGGAGCTCCTTGCACCGAATGCACACATATGCCACCCACCCACAGGGCAGGTAATCATACATGCTACACTCAGTGCAATAAACTGGATAGCCCCCACTCTGCAGCTGGGCTTCTGCCTGCATTGTCTCCTAGTTAATGGAGGGGTTGTTTAAAGCAAGAAGTTTTGAATGTAGTTTGGGCTATAGGTTTTAAGGGGAATAAAGGGTATAAGATGGAACTGGCAAGGGACCCGCGCTCCCTTCCTGCTCCCCTTCCAAACTCCCTTGCGAAACTCCTTGTTAGCAGCCCCTGTTCGCAAAAGCTCCCTGGTCGCTTGAGCGCTGCTTTATAAAGCCCTGGCCTGGGTGAATGCCCTGCCCACTGATTAAGGCTCAGCCAATTACCAGAGGCTTCTAGCCTTCAGACCTTCCTTTGAAGCTCACAGCTTCCAACTGCCAGCCACAGCACACGGTCCTTCAAACAACCAAACAAACAGACTGGCAAACACAAGCTCAGCACACAGCAAGTAACTCACAAACACAAACACACTACAGACAGACACTTACCCCAAGAGTCCTGTATTTGCTCCTCCTTCACCTGGAGAACTCCCTTGCGAAACTCCCTGTTAGCAGCCCCTGTTCGCAAAAAAAGCAGTACTATGCATTGAGTTTAGCAGTACTATGCCATAACATGATACTCCAAATTAAACTTTTGCATCTCAAGTGACCTTTATAGCAGTTTTACAGTTCATAAATTCTTTACAATAGTGCTCTGTGGAGTAGTTTTAATAAATCTTGATTGTGCTATAACATTTACAGCACATACTTGAAATGGCATTTCCAGTCCCTAACACACAAAAGTATGGGAATGATTCTTCTATCCCATATGGAGATGTTTGCAATAGTATTCATGAAATAGAGGCAATTCCAGTAATGAGAAAAAAAAAGACTACACATTACTGTTACTACCACAGAGGAAACTTGATCAATATAGAAGTGAGATGTTCTTGATGTTTCTTAGTGTAGAACGCAATCAGGAGGATACAACTCCTGACTATCAGTGGGAAAATTCACTTTGGTTGTGGAGTTCTCAGACTACTCAACAAGGCTAGGTAGGGAAGAGATTATGGTATGTTATTTAAGAAACAAAGGTTTAAAAAATGAGTCCCAAAGTGATAGAACTGTATGGTCTATTTCCTACTTGTATATATTCTCCTTGTGATATTAGATTAATTATGTCTGTTGAGTCCGAATTTGTTCTTTTAGGTGAATCCATCTGGAATTTAAAGGTTGGAGAATAGATTACATTGGTTTTATTAAATGTATTTGTATTAATTTATTTAAGGTAGTATTAAAGGGATTTCATTATTTATGGATGCTATATGGCAGTGAAACATGGTTGCTGACGAAGACTGAAGAACATCAACTGTCTGTCACACAGAGGGCAATGGAACGAACATTTTTGGGCATTTCGCTCCACGATCGCATCCCCAATGAAATAATTAGGTAGTAGTCTGGAGTCCGAGATGTTGTTGTCGAAAGCAGGCTCAGCAAAATGCGGTGGGCGGGACATGTGGCCCGACTCAGTGACAACAGATGGACTGCAGCTGTATCTGAGTGGTATCCGCGAGAACTGAAACGGCCACGCGGTCAGCCTCCAAAGAGGTGGGATGATTTCTTAACAAGGAGATATGGACAAACATGGTGAAGGATGGCCAGAGCGAGAGAAGATTGGAAGACGTGTTGTGATCGGCTCAGTCTTAACTGATGAAGGACCGACAGTCTATGCAGTCTATGCATTACAGCATCCAATTCAAAATTGCCTTCTGTTCTTTAGATCCTCTATGGATTTGTTCCAGCCTCTCTCTCTCTTCTCCCTGCCCTCTATTTATCTAACACAGCCTTCTCCCCCCATCATCATTCCATGCAGCCCTGTTCACTTAGATAGGACAATCTTATCCTCTGCAGCTTCATTGCTTTGGAACACCTTCTGAACTTCTACCTCATCAGCTGCATTCCACAACAATATTTGACTGGAAATGTATCTTCCCAGACTTCTAGTTTCTCTCTCATCTGTTTATACTTGACAGCAAGTAGCACCTGCTCTAGTTAAGGTGGATCTTCAACTTACACTAACCCTTGATCCCTGTTCAAGTTGCTCATAACTTTTACAAAATTTCTTTGGGGCTGACATTTCCTATGTGTGGTCTCAGGCCAGAGTTGATTTTTATTGTTGTTGTTATGAGAACAAGAAAAAGAGAAGAAAAATAACCTTACCCTTTTCACATATGGTCTGATAAGACATTGTGCTCAGATAATTCAAAAGTGTCTGAAACGATTAAAAAAAAAACCTTTCCAACTTGACTTGCTCTGTAAATCACTGATGCTAAAAAACAAGCTGATATTGAAGAAAGTTAGTTCAATGGTTTTAAAAGTTATGAAATTTAAAGTCAGAATTAAGCACTTCCACAGATTTTACACATTGTTAAGTGCACAGTTGTTAGGAATGCACCAGGTAAGGATGAATTTGTTAAGGACACCCTCAGTTAGGGGAGTCCTATTGTATCCCTGAAACCAGCACAACCTACAAGCTCTTCCTGCCAATCCCACCAGTTCACAGAATGTACCATCTTGTGTATAAATTGGGGGCAGAGGCAGGTATTTATTGGTTTGTATGTCATCATGAACACCTAAGACACTATGGTGCCCATTCCTTAAGTGTAATTTTGCATGATATAGATCTTGTTAAATGTGGTGTTTATAAATTCAAATTGCAAGTATTTTACATCAGGAACACAGCAAAATCCTGTCAGAGATCATAGATGTCAGGATCCACAGAAAGTGACTGAAGCAAAACATCCTTCAGGGAAAGTCACCACAAAGGATCTCACAGGAAAATATGCTAAGTAGGATTGATAAGTTTGGGTGGAAGGCATTGTTATTGGCATTAGCACTGTTGTTTTGTAGCAGCAGTTGGGCATGAAGTCTTAAAAGGACCTCTCCCTCTTTAGGGTGAAGATGCATAGATCAAGGCATCTTTCGCAATTTAGAGAAGACGGGCTATTAGTCTCTCTGTAATTGCTAGAACCTGTGAAGAATTCTTAAAGGAAATAGACCCATCTCTAGACTACATATGTTTAACTGCAGTATTGGGTGTAGGAGTAGATTTAAAACATTGTTTTGGTGGTTCTATCTATAGTTATACCTTGTGATAATATGAAATGAGAATATTTTTGAACTGTGGTTACACTCCTAACCACTTAAAATTTCAAGTGGACAATAGAATGTTATGTTGAGAAAAGGTAATACATTCAAGCTATCTTTGATTATTTTGTTTTGTTTTTATTGCTAAAGTTTTTCCAACGGCTTAGAATGAGATACTTAAACATCTGGAAGTTTGTGGAGCCACTTCCTGCAACAAAATATTCTTTTCTGCTATGTTTATAAGCATGGCTATTTTTATATTTTCCTTATGAATATATAAGATTGGACAGTAATAGACATAACTAAACTGATGTGAAGGGTCTGATCAGAGATTCAGAGGCCAGAAGGGACCATTGTGATCATCTAGTCTGACCTCCTGTATAACACAGGCCATAGAAATTCCTCTCCAAAATTTCTAGAACTTATCTTTTCGGGGGTGGGGGAGGGGTTGGGGGCAGAGGGGAATCTAGTCTTGATTTGAAGTTGCCTGTGATTGTGAATCCACCACAACCTTGGTGAATTGTTCCACTGGTTAAATTACCCTCACTGTTAAAGATTATACTTTATTTCCAATCTGAATTTGTCTAGCTTCAACTTCCAGACTTTGGATTGTTTTATGCCTTTCTCTGCCAAATTGAAGAGCCCATTATTAAAATATGTGTTCCTTATGTAGGTACTTGCTGACAAATCTCATGGTCCTGACATCTTTACTGAGATAAAACTCCTAGGTTTCAGAGTTTAGGCAAGTGGGCAGCTTTCACATTATTTATATTACAGAGGTGGCTAGATGCCCCCCCCCAAAAATGAAGCACCAGTGTGCCATGTCCTGTACAAAGTAAGAGACAATCCCCACCCTGAAGAGCTTGCAGTTAAATAGACAAGGCAGGAAGAGAAACTGGGGCACACAAAGGTAAAGTAACTTGCCCCAGGTGAATGGCAGAATCATGAATATAACTCATCTCTGAGTCCCAATCCAGTGCCTTTTCTTTTAGGCCATGTTTCCTTTATTCCAGGACCTCACTAAAGGTTTAGAGCCAACTTTTGTCCTTATTTACACCCCACACAATCCCATTTACTTCACTGATCTCATTGGAGTTTCAGGAGGTCAGAATTTGGCCAAGAGGGACTGAGCAATTCAACCCCCCCACCCCCCAGAGTTGGTGTCTTTGGGTAAAATCGTCTCCTCAGGGCCAACTTCTAAGCATACCTGAGTGGGTTAACTTTTTCCATTTCCTGTTTTACATGGTCAAGCCTTAACAAAAAGGACAAAAACCTGCCTCAGAGTCACACACCAGTGCAGAGGAGCAGAGTAGTGTCGGCTGTGTGTGCCTGAAGAGGAACCATCCCAGCAGCACTTACTGTGCTTCTGTTTCATTCTACCTTCTTTCCATGCTCTTTCATTCTCTCTTTCTACTGTAGACCTTGATGGATGAAAAAGACTATTTTTCCCCTTGCACCTCATATTTTCCCCCTGCCCCATTTTTGGTTACATTTTCTCCCTCACCTGCCTCTCAGTCTTGTGAGGTCTCCATACCTCCTTATATTGCCTTTTAAGTTTTAACTCCTGTCTTAGATTTTCCCTTGTCATAGTTTCCCCACATCTTTTCTCTTCCTCATTCTTACTACCCAGATTGCTGAAGGAATTCCATAAACATGCAATTACTCCAAGCATACAGCTGACTGCTTATAGACAACAAATGCAAACACTTTTTTAAAAAATCACGTTTCCAAAGTAATTAACACACTGCAGATTCTCAGAGTCAGAGTTTAAGGCCAGAAGAGACCACTAGATCATTTATTCTGACCTGTAAATCATAGGCCATTACATTTTACCAAGATACTGGGCTGAACACATGGGTAACTTGTGTTTGCTAAGGCATATCTTCCAGAGAGGCAGCCACTATTGATTAAGAAATCAGTAGATGAAGATTCTACCATTTTCCTTGGTAGTTTGTTGAGATTTATTTCAAATATTGTACCTCATGCAGTGAAAAAATTGTATTTCCTCCCTCCCCCCCCACGTCTATTGTTAATACCACAGCATTGTCATGGATACCACAAATGCAGCAGAAAACATGAAATTGGCTGTTAACTGTGGAAAAATCTGATATTCAAACTTCCCAGCAGTTCTCCCCCCGCCCCCTTATTGCCCATGCACACACAATGTTCGAGACATGGGAATGTGACTGAGCTCACTTGGGTAGGGATGAGAACGTAGAGGGCAGGTGAGTGATGCTTTATCAGGACACAATTGGCAGAATCAAAGTAATATATTCAGAGGTGGTGATACAGACACACTAAAGAGAGCTGTGAATGTTTGAAGAGAGTTCAGGGTCAAGGATGACTTTCTGGATTCAGGAGCAAAGTTAAGGACTGAGTTAAGTATGAGTGGAAAGTGAGGGCTAAGGAGGAAGAATTAAGACCTTGATCCTGGAAGATCTCAGTAGAAGGAAATTTTGGTATGACTAAGCAGCACTCACTGTCTCACCCACAAAGAAAAATATTGCTATTCCCAAATAGTTTAAAAGTGTCTTGTTTGCTGATTTGGGAGATGGCAGTATGTGACATCCTAGTTCTCTTAAGTTCTTGATGGTTCCCCCCCTTTCTTCCATTACTGAATAGTTTAGTTTTCCCTGAAGTGGCAGGCATCGGATACCCTGCTTGCCCAACGGAAGTCACTTCTTTACACATGTCTGACAGACTTTAAAGCAAGACATTGTCTAGAGTGTAAAATTGTCTAGGCAGATAAAAGCAGATTCTAAATTTGGAAATACGTCTGCCAGCTCTCAATCAGACATTGGAAGTGGGGACAGGTCATAAGTATGATGTTAGTTTTGATGTATATGCAATTTCCCAGTTGATCATAAGAAGAACTATGTATACATTTCCACATACAAGCCTGGCCACATATTAGAAAGCCAGTGAGTTAGATTCTGCTCTGTTGAAAGGCACATGACTGAAAGAGATGTTTGTAACTAAGCCAGCATAAGAAGAAATGAATCCTTTTTTGAAACAGGGAAAGAATTTACATCTGCTAAATGTTACCCTTAATTGTCTAGATAACACTCTATACTTGCTTAGAAGCAAGCTAGTCACACAACACAAAACTAGGACCTAATTTTGTAATTGATATAACAGACTGAGTGCTGTGCCTGTCTGGGGCTACAGTTACTTCAAGCACCACCAGTTGCAGAATTGGGCTCTAAAGTCGACTTTCCTTCAAACACAAGTTCCAGAATATTTCACTTTGATTGACATTAATTTATTAATGGAAATTTGTTGCATTTTTCAACAAGTTAATTGCCAATTCTTTAATTTTTAGAACTTTTCAAAGTAAAGCTCTACCAATTTAAAAAGTGAGTGGAAATTCTTCATTTCTTAATGCATAGAAATATATCTGGAACCTTCCAAAGCACTATTTTGTTGATACTGACCACTAATTAAGGTGTTTAGAAACTTTAGTGTTGTCCATAATGTATATTCTAGTAAAAATGGACTTATTAATAAAGTCATATGATTTTGGAATGTGTAGTACACGAGTGATGGCTCAAATGAGAAAAGGATGACCTAAGTAAATGTGATCCTATATGAATTTTCATGCAGGATCACATCTATCTAGGTCATCCTTTTCTCATTTGAGCCACCACTCACGTACTACACATTCCGACATACACACAAAAGAGGTCTAGCAAATATGGATAGTCTACAATAATGTTTTTTTACTTTTACATACAACATATCCTAAGCCTGAGTGACAAGTGTTTTTATTGCTTAATAGTGCAGAACTCGAAATGTGAATCGTAAAACATTTTGAACCTGGATGTTCTGGATTTGAACCATTGCTTTGTGACAGAGTATGGTAATCACTCAGAAGGAAAGAGCCCTAGGAAGACAGCTATCAGAAGGTTAATGTAGAAATATATCTGGATATTTTTAGTAAAGCTTTTGAATGTTATCAATTCCAAGGAAAAGAAAACCCAACTGCCAATATGGTTTGCTCCTTCCCCTTACCTTTATTCTATTAAAGAAGTCCATGTTTCTTGCCGGGGGGGAAAAATAATTATTTTCACCATTCTGAGATACATCTGAATCCAGGAGAAGCATGCAGTACTTACCAGTAGATGTTATTTTGGATCATGTGAGTGGTAATGCGTATAACCTCACACAACCATTGAAATGAATTGCTAAAGTGCCAGCATTAGGCCACAGTGTCTGTGTCTGATATCTTCTAACTCCTTTGTTTTTTGTGTGTCTTTAGTGCCTCTTATGCGAAAAACACTATGCAAACCCGTCTCCCTCCCCCACATCCCTGACTCCCAAAAGCCCCACACACGGTATGGAAAAGTGGAGGGTGTTATAAAAATGCTCTATAATTGAAAGATCTGTATTTATCTAAGCAGTCAATAGATAGTGTTGTTCCTGAGTTTTGTAGGACCTATAATACTTGTGCACAGCGCTACAGAGGTAGCTCATCGGTGAAAGTGAGACAGAGCCAAAGGACTATAAAGCTGGTCTCCGGGGCCTAGGTTTTTTTTTTTTGTTTGTTTTATAAAGTCAAAAGCTTGCTAAGAAAATTGGCCTGGAGGAGTAATGATGGTATAGGATGCTGATTTTTTTTTTTTTTTTTTTTTTTTTGGTAAAATAATGGGATTGAAAACAATCAAAATATTCTATGTTGATATGTAATGTATTCCTGAATTGTGTCTGCCTCCACTTGCCTCATTGATCTCATCCATGGCAGATCTATGTGCACAACAAGCATGACAAACAGATCCTGCAAAGGTTTGTGCACATGCTTGATTTCACACAAGGGAAAGCACCTTGGGACTGCTCATGTCTATAAAGTTAAGCACATACCTAAGATGAGTACCATAGAGGCCGTTCCCCCTCCTTCTGCCCACACTTTTTTAGCTAAACTTAATCTTAAAGTCCGCAACTATTCCATTTAGTGCTATTTTAACTTCTTGGCTTTTAGGATATCCTTCCTAGAAGTGGTATATTTGAAAGTGATACTGCTGGGAAAGATATGGCAGCACTGGATATGCAGCCAAACCATCCTATAATTTACGCTATATGTAATATATTAACATTTTGGGGTTCAACCCAGACCAATAAGAGGCTGTGTCACTGACTGCCCTGCAACCCTAGATGCCTTAGAAGTTCTGCTGCCACAGTTCACATCATGGACACCAACAGCCAGCAGACAAGCGTGCAGTTCCCTGAGTGTCTGCGTGCTGTATGGCCCTGGTTCAGCACTCTGACCCCAGCAACACAACAGCCCCACCCTAGTATCCACCAGCCTTGGTTACTTCTTGCAGGGTGACCTCAAAACACCCCTAGCATCTAATTTCCCCAAAACTGTCTGCCCTGGAGTGTCCAGCCCTCTCCTAGAATACACAGAAGTAAGAGGGTCCATTGCTCTTTTAAAGAGGCAAAAAGCACAGCATATTACTTTAACTGGCATTAACAATCACTTCAATTTCAAAGCACTGGGTTGGTTTAGATTAAGTAAAACAAGTTTATTTATTCAAAATTATTCATAAAGCAATAGGTCTTAAGTGAGTTCTGGTGCAAGGGACAGACAAAAAGTTACAAACAAAAGTCAAATACACAATGGCTGAGATCTAACTTAAACTACAGTCTTTGTTCAAGGTAGATTTCTTACCAATTTTTCTTGTTTCCAGCCATGGCTGACTTTCCCCGCCCCCCAGTCAGGGCCTCCCACAGAAGTACAAGGTGCTGGCTTCCCTTCTCTTTCTAAGTAAAAGACCTTTGCCTAAGCAGGTTTCTCACTTATATCCAGTTCCCAGAGACTTCAACCACCTTGGTAGAAGGGCCCAGCTTTCTCAGCTTGCAAGAGCTCTAGCCCCTGGTGGTTGTCCTGTGATGGATGCCAGAATGGCTTCTCCTCATATCTTCCCAAACCTCACTGTTTTGTCCCCAGACTCAGGATGGCCTCATGCTGTTCTTCCTTTCCTGTGGGGTTCCCATCCCCCTGCTGATTCATATGTAAATAGGGCTTCTATTGTTTTTGATCACACCTTGCTTAATTTCATAGGAGGCAGCAAGCTAGCTAGCTGCCTTCCCTCCTGTGTGGGAGAAAGCCCGTTTCTTCCTTTATTCGGTCACAGACTTTAAACCCTAATCAGTGAGTTTTCATATTTTCTCATACAGTATTAATATGTTTTACAGTAAAAAATCATCAGTGTGTTATTAGCTTTCACAAAAGACCTTGTTCAATATACATTTGTATACAATATTACTGTATTAGAAATCAGTTGATTAAATTACTTACCATTTGAGGTTCACCCCCCCCCCCCCCCCGCATCTCTATAGTCCAATAAACCATTGAAATGCATCAGGAAAAAGTTCCTTTTCTTCTTTTTCTCCCCCTAGGAAGAGATGGTATGTAGTCTGGTGAAAACTTCATGCTATTTCCTCCCTCACAGGTGGTTGCCACATTATTACCTCCTCCCCTTGTTAGCTTGATTTTTTTTTTTTTTTTTTTTTTTTGGTAAGTGCACCTTCATTATCTCTGCCTGACGGCCAGGCTAGTCAGACAAACAAATGCACATTCCTTTGGCAAGCAATGCACAAGCCCTGTCTAGACAAACAATTCTAGCACATATCCATAACTTTGTACAAACCCCATATATACACACATCATGCAAGAACATTAATGATCAGTGAGTTTTCCAGTGACCTTACATGATAATGTTTAGATGTAATGATGAGTACGTCAGACCTGACAAGAGTTGCTGACACAGAGTAAAGAACCCTCCCCCATAGGCCCGTGTGTCACATATATTTAAACATATACCTTAAATACAATGCATATTGATATTCTAAGGGAAATGTTAAAGACCATACAACTAACATGCTCACAGAAAATCTTGTTATTTTATTGTCTTAGTTGCTAATGTTAGAAACCTGCTAAACATTGAACAAACTGTCCAGTTGAATCCTATGAATTTATCTAAAGACAAAATTGATCAAATATATATTTTTGATCAGGTTCCTAGTATTTGAGAGGCATACAGCACAAGTTGAGTTTGTGGAGTCAAAAAGGCAGCATAAAGCTCACCTTTTCACTCCACTCATTCTTGGGCTGCTCAAGACACAGGTGGTTCCCTCAGCATAAGTTAATTCCCTCAAAGGACCAAAACTACAGCCAGGGACTGGCTTAGTGTAGGCTACATCTTTCCTCTAACTACATACACTGGCAGCAGGAAATCACACAGGAGCCTCTACATCATGTAAGAATCCCCTTATGAGGTGATCCTCCCAGGGCCAATATGCCAGCTCTGTGGACAGAGTCTATCAATGGTGCACTGCTTTTATTTTAAACCACCAGTTTCAATTTATACCAAGTTCATCTTTGTCCAAGTAGAAAGTGCATACAGATTATAACTTTTTGCAAATATCACAAGGGCAACTCTGGGAGGCATGACCACTAGGAGATAATCATGTCCCTGGAATGTTACAGGTATTGGTCTGATCTCTGTGTTTCATAAGAGTACCCAAGTGAGATTATCTCATGAAAACTGCCCCCATCATGGGTGATAGAATCAAGAAATGTAGGCTTTATCAGACTCATTTTCTTCTAGACAGAATGGATGAAGTCTTGAGAAATTTAGATAGCACCAGTTAGGAAACTTTAAGATAATACTAATACTAAATAGGCTGGTGTTTTGTAATAAATTTGTCTTCATGGCATTTACTTCAGTAGAAGAGAGTGCTCAGCTCATCACAAGAAGCATATAGCACCATGCAAAATTGGGTCCCCAAAATTGTTCTACTTTTCAAATTTAAATTGGGAAATGAACATGTATGGAACAACAGAGAGTCATATCATCTATGAATAATTCAGATCAAAGAGATATTCCATTGAGGTGATGTTATCTAACATACCAGGAAATCTGTCCAGATTTGACATGCATTTTCAAATGCAAGTAACACCCTTTACTGCATCATAAAATTTCCAACAGCACACTGGAGCTAAACATAAATACTGTATTGCCTTCTTTCAACTGGGCAATTTATATTCATTGTGACAGTGGGTAATACAGTTTCCCCATGTAGAAACACTTCCTATTTTATTTCAAGTTTCCTTTCTCTTCCTTTTGAGAGGACAAACTGACTTTGGCAAGGACTTTCTCAATACTGCAACAGATTTCGAAACACCAAACATTCCCTGAATATAACCATTAGCAAGAACTTCAATTGCTCATGCTGTGGGGCACCTGTTTCCCAATTCAAAGGATTATAAAATTGAAAGGTACTACTGTCGACTGTAGTACATATGAACAGTGCAAATGGGTCTGATCCTTCTGCCACTGAAGTCTATTGGGGTGAAATCCTGACCCCAAATGCAAAGCTTCCACTGACTTCAGTGAGTCTGTGGTTTCATCCTTGCAGTTTTGCCATTAACTTCAGTGGGGTCAGGATTAGCCTGTTAGGAGGCATGAAAGGATCATGTGAGATTTATCCCCATAAAAGTGGATTAGATGGTTCCTTTTAAATTCTAGTGATAAATATTCCAGAGCAGAATTCCTGAAGTCTTTGGTCAGACAAAGTTTCCATTGAAGTCAATAAGACTTTTGTTTGAATATGGATGTCATAAAAACTGGAAGCAGGGTGTCAGGGAGTGAAGAAACAAACCCAAGCCCTAAATATACCAAATAAAGTTGTTTGAAACCTCCCCTCTCAAGTATATTCTAGGATTTTCATCTGGCTATGTACAGTAAACCTTTATTTTATGTTTATACCTTCAGCATGTGTTTCTTGTATGTTATAAAATATTTATTTATCTTTGATATAACAACAATGCATTTCCTTAGGAGGAAAAACTGACTGTAACAGGATGACCATCATGCCAGCACCCCTTTATGGCTAGAGGCTGCTTTGCAGGCATCCTGCCCCAGTTTTCTTCCATGGACTCCTCAAGAATACCACACCGTAGTCCAAGAGGTAATTAAAACACTGCCCTTCTGGAGGTTCAATTTATTCAGTGCTATGGGCACATACTGGCCGTGCAATCCCCATCCCCAGTTCAGTCTCTCTCTGCCCCTTGGTGAGGAATCCCAGTTCTCCTTTCTAGAGGTGGGTCCCTTTGTTTCCCCACCTTTTACCAGTTCCACTCAGACTATCAGCAAGCTGTCACAAACAAAACAAAGAACTACTTCTCCCTTGAAAATCCAGAACAAATGAAGTCTTTACACCAGTTTTAAATTTGACCCAGAATCCACAGGCTTTAGCTGACTAGAACTTACCCTTCTGACTTTCAATCACTTCTCCTTGTCACAGTCTCTAGCAGGTATCTCTTGTTCACTACAGCTCCTCTCTACTACCATTAACTCCTTATTGCAGCTGCATGCTGCTCTTATAATGGAAAGCACCAGAGCTCTCTCAGGTGTGCTCATTCAGTAAGCAGACTTAGCTAGCCCCAGGCCCTCCAGCCATGAAGAAGCAAGCCACCTTGTTACACTGACAATAACAATATGTCAGAGTTAGTAACATTGTATTCCCCCCCTAGCTTCCACAGTATTTCATAGCTATTTAAGATCCGTTGAGTCCTAGCCTATTATGGTATATGTAAGGCTCATTTTCATATCATTCATTTGGGAAAGTGGCATAACATGTTTATGAAATCAGCATTCATTTACTAGGTAATTAAATTGGAAAAGGGGAGGATCTGGTCCAACAGGCAAATTAAACTTAGAAAGGGAAACCTAATTAATTTCTGAGGGGGGAAAATGGTGGAATAGATGTAGTAACCTTGGGAGCATTAGATGAGTGAACTCTAAGGAAGGGAACAACGTTCTTGAAGGATTTCCCCAATGTATTAGTCACAAATAGGCTTTTTTTTTTAAGTAGCAGGCATGTTCTAATTGTTTTCCTTGAACAAAGTGTGTGGGTAATTCAAGGAAAATTAAACTTTACAGTTTTCTATGCTTGAGTTCCTGTAAGTTTATCATGCAGTGTGATGGGACAGTGATGCCATGCTGGCTTTTGTTCAAAACACGTCTTTATTTGTTTTTTAATTACCTGCCTTTTAGACTCCAAACTCAAATACAAAGTGGATGTTTCATGGCCTGTGCAGCCATTGTTCCTTTGTTCTGGGCATGGAACTACAGATTTTCTTCCCTAGTCTTAAAATGGGAGATAGACCTGAACCAAAGATATAAACACTCCAGAACTTTCTAGACACTTGGTTTTGACTCTGATTGGTTACTAGGTTTGTAAAGGGTTGGGACAAAAACCCTAGATCTAAGCACCCTTGCACTTAAAGAAAGTGTGGATCTGAGAGGAAAGGTATTGATGTTAAGGTAGTGACTTGACTCAAAATATTTGCATTTAATTTGTTGCCTGTGCTTCTTAGGTGCTTTGCCATTGACTTCAGTGAAGCCAGGATTTCACTCCAGGTCTCTCAGTAGCTGGAAAATGGACATTCCAGGCTCACAGAGTCATAGGAGGATCCATCCATTAATATTTGTGAGACATTCATATACTAAGTGAGAGAGGTAATAAAAGTACTTAAGGAGATTCAGATTGCAAGATGAAGCATCTAGCTCTACTTAAAATTCAAAGATATAAATCATATTCTTTGGCCTGTTGAAAGAGAACACGGAGACCTGACAATGTTTAAGAGTTCATTCATCTATCTGTCTATCTATGAGCACTTCTAGAGTGCCCATCATTAAAGTATCAAGTGTCATTAATTGGGCTGCTTGAAAAACGGGAAGTCTTTTCTGGAAAAAATGAAATGAAAGTTAAAAAAATGCTTTATTCTGATTTTTTTTTTTACCAAATTAGGAAATTTTTAAACTATATATATATCCAGGCCTTTTATCCAAATGTTTTTGAGCTTGCAAAATTTGTCTGGAAATCTCAAACAAACAAAAAACTTTTCCTTTTCAGATTTCCAGTGCTTCCTGCTTCTAGTCAGGCTGGAAATACATAACTTGTGTCATGGTACTTCTGCTACTGGGCCTGGAAAAAGGTAACCAAATATTTCAGAATTTTCAAAATGGTTCAGTTCTAGAAACAGCCAAAATTGTTGGGGAAGGCTTTTTATTTTTTCTGAACTGATTCTCCCCATCTATAGGGAATTCTGGCATCCATAGTAGCAGTATGGAATCAGAAACTTTATGACATCAAAAGGAGAGTTATTGGGATGGGAAGACCAGTAAGGGAAATCCCACATACTGTGCTGTGAAACAATCAGCGCTCTTGAGAGATGGCACCACTTGGTCCCTGAATATAATGTAAAGTTTTAATTAGCATTTGCTTTGGTAGTCAAAAAGTGGAGACCTCTGTCTGGTTATCTTGTATGTTCAAACATATGATTGACTGCACCACGATGCAATTTCATACCTACGTATTAATGAAGTCTATGTATAAAATATAACTTTTCTCACATTTGGAAAATAAGTGAGTAAAGTTGTGCCAGCATAGATTAAGATCCATATGTAAGAAATACAAAATGGAAAGAACAATAAAACTTCAACTTGTTTTC
Source organism: Emys orbicularis (assembly GCF_028017835.1). Lineage (NCBI taxonomy): Eukaryota > Metazoa > Chordata > Testudines > Emydidae > Emys > Emys orbicularis. The sequence goes on along the minus strand of NC_088687.1, from coordinate 86,956,270 downwards.
AATTAGTAGGACAGTTTAATGCTTCCTTATGAGAGATGCAAGAATAACATATTGATCAGCTCATGCCTGGAAAATTTGTGTAGTTGATAGGCAATAATATCATACTACCTTTGGAAAGAAAAAGGTAGGCGGCAAATGGGACTGTATTTGCATCAGTTTCATGCTCCCTGACTCCAGCAACATTTTACTGGAAAGGTTATAATTAGTGGTTAATCTTCATTTTGCTGTGACTGTCTTGTTGCAGTTTAACAGGAGCAAGTGTTAATATAGTGTTTTAAAGATGTCTTTGTTATAGCTGAAAAACATTAAAGGGCCATTCCTATGCATCTGTCATTTGTCTGAGTGAATTTTCATACCTTTATGTCCTCCAAACTCAACACGTAGCAATTTTCCTTGCATAAACTTGCCCTGCTTTTTGTACTTTTATTTTTAAATATGCTTCATCAATACAAGGTACTAGTTTTTAAACTTGTAATGAATGAATAAAAATATAGTCTAGAATCATCATTCACACAGAGAATAGGATTAGGCTCCACAGTGAAAGAAAGAACTGCAAAATATCTAGTTTTCTGAAAACCCTATAGGGTTCTTATAGGATTAAGAATATACTTTTGAAATAATGTGTGTGATTACATACAGAAAAGTATTCTGTAATTAGCACCTAACTAAATGTCAGCCTATGCTAATTATTGGAGAAAAAAAGACTGATAGTACTTGTGTTATTGGGCTCCCCTGATGACATTATGAAAGCTGGCACTATTAACAAATCATAATCACTGCTAACATTAGAAGTCATGCACAGGAGAAGCTTAGCCCAGATTAGGAGAATTGTTAGTGGTGCTTACTGGCTAGAAAATATCCTGTTTTATAAGCATTTGATAATTCATGTTTATCCAGTACAACCATATGCAGGATTGCTGCCTTAGGGAGTATGATGAAAGCACCAGGACATTGGAGAGTAACTTGAAATCACAAATTAACAGATAGCAGAGAAACATGTTAGGGGGTGTAAAACTTGATGTACAAGAGCAGGGGTTAGGCAAGCACTTAGTGGCAAGTTATAATAAAGGTCAGGCATGAACGCTTTAGCTGCCCATCTGTGTAATCAGGAAGAATCAGGGTTGTACTTGTCCTGTTTGCATGCACTTGTCTGACCATGGATTTACTGAAACACAATTCAAGCCAATCTATCCATCTAATCTAGCAAATATAAAGCTGCCTGCAGGATTGATGGGGTAAAAAAGGCTTTAACACTTTTACTCAAGTGACTTTATCTAGCCAGTTTCAGTTTTTCTGTCACTTAACTCAAAAGGAAATTGTGTACAGAGCTGAAAAAAACCTTCTGTTTTTCATGGCAAACCTTGGAATACTTTTGCAATTTGAAGTAATTCTGCTTAGTATTTTGAATGTGTCTTTATAAGGTTTTGTAGCCATTTAGCAAATAACAAAGTATTTTTTGTCAAATTGTTAACATTTTTACATTTGAGTGGCTAAAATCTCCTTTGCCTTCTGATAAAAATCTAATTAACATATTAATATATGTTATTAAATAACTTCAGTTTCCTCAGTCTCATCCTGCAAAGGCTTATTCATGTAAAAGCAATACTAACAGTTCAGTTGTAAACCATCATGAATGCCCACATGCAAGAGTATAACACCCAATTAGTCCCTCTTATTGGCCACCTGCACTGCCAGACTGTGCGTGGCAGGGCAGCAGATTCTGCCTGGCTACTGTTTCCCCACCCCATGCAGATGGGAAAGACGTTGGCAGAGCCTTGATTATATCTCCCAGTAAGCTGGAAAGTATAGGTAAGGCAGCAGGGAGAGAGAAATAATCTGTGCCAAGCATAAAGCTAGTGCAGATCATTACCCCCTTGGAACAAGGGATATCAAGTACCAGATTGTTGTGACCCCTGGAGCAGGGCAATTATGTTATTGATTGTGTGCTTCTCCTTAATCAAAGCTTGTGGTAATACTGCACTCTAGCTCTCTGTGAGTAACCCCACTGACCCACAGGATTGCTCACATGATTAAGGCTTTGACTAATCAGGCCCAAATAAAGTATCTCAATATGCTTTGCAAGCTAAATCCCCAATCCTGCAGCACTGCACGGGTGCAACACTCCATGGGCTTGCACCAAGTTGCAGGATTGGGGCTTTAATACAGACCACCACCAAACACAGCTACCTCTGTGAAAGAAGATAGTTGAGTGACGAGAAACAGTGGGAAAAGGATAAATAATTCAAAATGTACAGTGGATAACCTCCTACTCTTGAAAAATGATGTGGGACCTTTACAATGCTTACAGGACAAACAGATTTTTCACCTCTTAATGAAATGGAGAAGCTAGAAAATAGTATTAACTTGGTACTTTTATTTAAACATTGGGTAGCTGATCAGACAAACTGCCAACTTCTCTGGACAATAGAAATTGTATCCTGTTTTAAAATGTAGGCACCCCCTTTATTAGAGGGGCCTCTGAACTTTATTGGGAGTTTTCCAGGGAAGATCCTGTGTGCTGCTGAGAGCCTGCAGGGGCTTTGATTGAGCAGGGAGCCTCAGAGGCTCTTGGTAGCTTCACTGGTGCCCAGGGCAGAGACTGTTGCTGTGCCTAGAGCTGACTGAGGTGGGCCTGTAGTGAAGGAACTGTGAGTAACCCCCACTCTTGTTTGGGAGAGTACTTGCAAGGGAAGGGGTATAGCAGAGAGACTGTGTCTGAGGAGAGGCAGAGTGATCTTCCTATTGAACCAGGACCCAGAGCTGCTGATATTTGGTGGAGCCAATGTAACACCAACAAACCCTAGTCACCATTGGGTGGGCTTGAACCTGGGACCTCTGGAGCTTAGTGAATGAGCCTCTACCACATGAGCTAAAAGCCAGCCTGCTGTTAGCTGAGGCAGGAGAGCAGACTCACTTTATATCTCTAAGTGGTCTCGGTGCCACTAGATGGGACAGAACACCACACCCAATCTCCAGTGGGGTTAGGGTGACCAGATTACATGAACAAAATATCAGGACACATGGGGGGGCAGGTCCAGAGCGCCGCCGAAGCAAAAACAAAAACAAAAAACAACCATCCGGCGCGCCGCCGAAGCCAGAATATCGGGACAAAAAAAAGCCTCGAGCCAGAATATCTGGATAAATGGCTTCCCAACCATACATCCATCAGGACGCGGGACAAATAGACTGAATATCGGTACACTCTAAGTGGGGTTGTACAGCTTGTTGCCTTGGCTGGACTGACACAGAACCAACAGAGTGCTGTCTCCAGCTGCAGATTTTCAAGCGCGCCCACACAAGCAAGTGCCTAGGACTCTGAAATCCAGAAGAGTGTACACTCCGGGGTGGGGTAAATGGTTGCAGTGTAAATGCCAGTTAGATAAGTTTCATTTATAACTGTATCCTATATTTGTTAATTTATTTTATTCAACCTCCCCCCTGTGGATTTAAATTAGTCTGTTATACCCTGTTTTTTAAATTGTTAAGTAAAGGTGTGTTAACTCTAGTTTAAGTATATTGGATGCATATTATTTATAATTGGTATTTTTGAGTTACCCCCATGCCACAGATTATATTATTATTATTTAGTATTAGAATAGGTGTATTCCTGGAGGTTCCCAAGGCACACCATTGAATGTGTACAGGGGCCAGCCAGGTGGAGGCACCACCAATTTTAAATTCCTTTAGGAGTAAAAGGACTTCAGCAGTGGATAGAGGATCCCCACCTATCCAACATCACCTCTGGGTTAATCAGGATCTCCTTTAATGTCAATAACATCAGGCACTCAGATGAGTGTTGCCTGCTCCTGAGTAACCTACAGAGGAAAGGGTTTTTTTTTTTTACAAAAATATACATTGAACAATAAAAGTGACAATAACTCTAAGAAGCGAAAACATGGAGAGCCAAATTCTGCCAAAGTCCTGTTCATCTCTCTCGCAGCCAGGCTGGGAGAGAGGTGAGAAGGTGGAAAGGCAGCCTGGGTGCTCAACTTTTTGTAGTCTGCTCCGAAGACCTTTGTCAATTTCACTTTCTGCCTGGAAGAAGAAAGAGAAATTGACAAGGGGCCCCCAGGCAGACAAGCAGCAAGCCAAAATAAATAAATAAATAATAAATCGGTTTCTGTTCTCCCAAAAAAGAACATTTTTTTTTTGCAATCCATTCCCATGAAAAAGTTTGCATATTTGCTTTTTTGTCCCAATTTGGGGTAAATTAAAAAACAACAACACACTTTTTTTTATTGGTATGGATTTTTATTTTTCCAACCAGCTTTAATCCAAAAATTAATAATCTACCACTTCCCCTTGTAGTTTGTTCCAACTGTTAATCATCTTCACTGTTAAAAATATGTTCCTTCTTTCTAATAATTTCTGTATTTTAATTTTCTTATTCTTAATTTGTTTACTGTAGTGATCACAATGGTAAGGGCTGAGAAAAGGAGGGAAAAATGGAACTGGAGCCCTGAGCTCAGGGGTGCCACCAAAACATCTATAATGTCTATGTAAATAAAGTGAAATGGGAGGCAGTGGAGTCTCAGCAAACATGATATACCAGGGCCCTTAATTTTTCTTGATGGGCCTGACAACGTGCTAGGTGAAGAATCAAAGAAGTCATGCTCCCTGCCCAGGAAAGCTTACATTTTGTAAAGTTAATACTGTGCAGCTGGACATTAATTTCCTGTAATAGTTTTGAGCCAGTTTACCATATCAAAAATATTTTGAGAGTTGTGATGAATTAGAAAAAAAAGAGTTTCTTGCTTCTAATGTGTAGTGTCATGTTTTATTAGGTATTGTATTTGGCAATATTGAATTACTGTACAGGCATGTACTCTAGAGGCTGTAAAACTTGTGTCAGCAGACTCAGCATTTCCATTCCAAAACTTCATTTTTTTTTTTTTTGAGATGCTAACTCAGCCACAAAAATTTGCTCCAGGCTAAAAGTTCTCATGTAAAGTCACAGCCCAGAAGTATTTTTACAGATTAAAAAATACCACCACCTGTTTGGCCTTTTTACATTTTTATATGTTTCTGAAGAAGTGAAGACAGAAATGCACTGGTTTGCTTTGGTGACCTTTTGGATCTTTTATGGTTCAACAAAATAGACAACCAATAAAATGGTTAAAATTAAAGTTTATAAAATGACAACTTATGGACCTCCCATCTCTATTTATTAGCACTTCATAAGAGAACTAAGTTGCCTGCAGACATTTTTTTTTAATAATGCCAATATTAATTATAAAGTCTTGATAATCTGTAATTGTATTGGTTATCTCTATACAATACAGAGGTTAATATTGTTATGCATTTTAGAATAACTAATTATATTCAGAGAGACCATAGAAACATTATCAGTTCAAAATGAAAGCCCAAAGCCTCAATCATTGTACACTCAAAACTCCCATTTTCTAGTAGTTTTGAGTGGACCTTGACTGTACAATTTGGTTCTCATTGTCTAGGGCCATGTTCTGCCATTCTCAATCACACTGAATTATACCTAGGGTTAGGCTTTGCTACTATTGATCACACGTTTCAGCTTGGAAAAGAGACGACTAAGGGGGGATATGATTGAGGTCTATAAAATCATGACTGGTTTGGAGAAAGTAAATAAGGAAGTGCTATTTACTCCTTCTCATAACACAAGAACTAGGGATCACCAAATGAAATTAATAGGCAGCAGGTTTAAAACAAACACAAGGAAGTACTTCTTCACACAATGTACAGTTAACCTATGAAACTCTTTGCCACAGGATATTGTGAAGGCCAAGACTATAACAGAGTTCAAAAAAGAACTAGATAAATTCATGGAGGATAGGTCCACCAACGGCTATTTGCCACGATGGACAGGGATGGTGTCCCTAGCCTCTGCTTGCCAGAAGCTGGGAATGAGTGACAGGGGATGGATCACTTGATGATTACATGTTCTGTTCTTTCCCTCTGGGGCACCTGGCATTGGCCACTGTCGGAAGACCGGGTACTGGGCTAGATGTACCTTTGGTCTGACCCAGTATGGCCATTCTTATGTTCTGAGTAGAACCTACTCACTTAGAAAGGTGCTGCACAACATTAGTAATTGTGTGGCAGAATCTGGTTCCAAATTACTACTAATTCCTTAGCTATTTGTTATATTATTTTTAATCTTGATGCACTCAGTTTTAATGCAGATGCTATAAATGCTATAATATTCCCCACTATAATTTTGCTTTAATTAATGCCTCATTATGTCAAATTGCTTCAACTGCTTTTTCAAAGCTACTCCAATCTTTCAAGAACACTCTTGATGAAAAAGTGCCTAAGCACTTAAGCACTAGCTGGCTCAGCTACAGGTGATGAGCATGGTCTTTAATAGTTTATTGAAAGAAAGAAGCACAGGGGAGCTCTTGGTGGGGTTCAGTAGTATCAATGTTAGTGTTCTGAAACTCTTCCTTTCTCTAGAGCATAGTGGTTGAACTGAGTCTTGCAGTGAAGAGCAAAGCTGCTGGGCTAATGGCCATAAACTTGCAAGCAGCAAGGGACTTGTTCACCGGAGTTCAACAGACATACAAACAGCTCACTGCAGCTCTAATTAGGACCCTGGTTGTGAATAAATAATTAAATTTCAGATGGGTTGTCCAAGTGAAGGGATTAAGCTAAAAATAATACACTTACATCTTTACACTGGAAAACAAGTCTTGTATTTCTCTTGAATTATCAGCATAGAGTGAGCTTCATGTGGAATAACTTTCAACATGCCTGCGCAAGACGGACAGAAACACAGCTGAGTTATTGCATGCTGCTTATAATGAGACTTTGATGGCAATAAGAAGTCCTGATAACATTTCTCTTTCCTCTATGGCTATAATTACAATTTATTAATGTTGATGCTGAGATTTCATCCTACAGAGTGATATTGGTTAGCTGCTGCACTTGCAAAACACATAAATTCATCCATTAATAGAAATAAAGCACTTGTCTTCAATTTGATTCTTAGAATGGCTGTTCTTCCCTCTCCATAACTGTGCCACATAGGGCTGAGTGCAAATTGTGATGCAGGACACATGTATTTGTGCTTATAGTAGCTATGTTTCAGTCAGATGGGAACATTTAATTATTGTAATCATCTAATCACCCAAAGCAGACATCTTACACTCACATATTTCATGAGGCTTTGCAAATTAGATGATTCCTGTGGCTAAACTAAGCCAGGCTGTGTGAAAGATTTGTATAGTTCCCTAGGTTACCCTTTCCTTCAATTTTTTCGTGAATTTTTATTTCAGGGTTTTTAATATGTTTTAAAATCCTTTTATGTATTCCTGGCTTTAAATTACTGCTCGACCTAGGCAAACCTCACATTGAAGTGGCAGTGATGCCCATCTGAAGATTGCAGGAAGTGGAGGCTTATTAAGAAACACCAGAATGGTTCGCTGTAATGGTAATACAGCCTGGCAAGTATTTCTTAACATCTTCAGAACTATGGTTTTCATTCATATGTTCTTATTTATGTAGGGCTAGATTGTCAGATTGTGATCTAGTCCGGTATAAAATGTAGCACATTGTTGTGCTGCCTGGAAGGAAGATTTTTGACTCCATGAGTCACAGTCTCTCTCTCCTACTCTCCACCTGATGAAGAGGAGTGAGTAAACGGAGACAGGTCTATTCCTATGGCAGTGTATGCTCCGCAATATGCTCATATAGCTATGTTGCTGGGTCTGTGGGACCTGATATCTCCAAACACACACAAAGCAGTGGTAAAGGGCAGTGGTTCTCAACTGAGGGTATGTGTACCCTCAGGCTACTCAGAGGTCTTCCAGGGGGTACATCAACTCATCTAGATATTTGCCTAGTTTACAACAGGCTACATAAAAAGCACTAGCAAAGTCAGTACAAACTAAAATTTCATAGACAATGATTTGTTTATACTGATCTGTATACTATACACTGAAATGTAAGTACAATATTTATATTCCAATTGATTTATTTTATAATTATATGGTAAAAATGAGAAAGTAAGCAATTTTTCACTAATAGTGTGCTGTGACAGTTTTGTATTTTTATGTCTGATTTTATAAGTTTTTAAGTGAGGTGAAACTTGGGGGTTCACAAGACAAATCAGACACTTGAAAGGGGTACAGTAGTCTGCAAAGGTTGAGAGCCACTGGTATAGAGCACGAGTGACTTTATTCCCTTGTACCGGCTCCCAAGATGAACTACAATCTGGTCCATAGTGATCTATACCATTACAGCAATCCAAGGATGTTTTCCACATCTAGATTTAATAATTTTAAAGCCAGAAGGGACCATTATGATCACAGCCTGACTTGCATTGCTGGACCACTGTGTCTAGTTATGGTGCCCACAATTCAAAAAGGAATTGAAAATTAGAGATGGTTCAGAGAAGAACCACAAGAATGATTAAAGGATTAGAAAACATGCCTTGAAGTGACTGAGCTCCTTTAGTCTCTCTATTTAGCTTAAAAAAGAGACAGTTAAGGGGTGACTTGATTACAGTCTATAACAGGGGTGGGTGGCCAACTTGAGCCTGAGAAGGAGCCAGAATTTACCAATGTGCATTGCCAAAGAGCCACAGTAACACATCAGCAGCCCCCTGTCAGCTCCTCCCCAGCCCCCAGTGTCTCCCACCCACCAGCAGCACCGCCGATCAGCACCTAACCCTCCATCCCTGCACCTCCCGTCCGCCACGATCAGCTGTTTTGTGGTGTGCAGGAGGCTCGGGGGGGGGAGGGGGAGAGGAGGAGGAGCAAGGGTGCAGCAGACTCATGGGAAGGGGTGGGGGCCTTGCGGGAAGAAGTGGAGTGGGGCTGGGGCCTGTGGCAGAGCCAGGGGTTGAGCAGTGAGCACCCTGTAGCACATTGGAAAGTTGGCACCTGTAGCTCCAGCCCCGGAGTTGGCGCCTATGCAAGGAGCCGCATATTAACTGCTGAAGAGCTGCATGTGGCTCCAGAGCCACAGGTTGGCCACCCCTGGTCTATAATATCTATATAGGGAACAAATATTTAATAATGGGCTTTTTCAATCTAGCAGAGAAAGGTATAACACCTACCAGTGACTGGAAGTTGAAGCTAAACAAATTCAACCAGGAATTAAAGTATAAATTTTGAGCAGTGGGAGTAATTAGCCATTGGAACAATCTACCCAGAGTTGTCGTGGATTCTCCATTACTTGATAATTTTAAAATCAAGGCTGGATGTTTTTCCAAAAGATCTGCTCTAGGAACTATTTTGGGGAAGTTCTACAGCCTGTGTTATATGGGAGGTCAGACTAGATGATGAAAATGATTCCTTCTGGTCTTGAAATCTATGAATAACACAGGCCAAAGAATTTCACCCAGTGAGTCATCTGAGACGATGCACTACTGAAGTCACAATTTTCTGTAGTGCCATTAAGTCTTCACAGTATTTTCAAGGCAGACAATGTTACAAATGTATAATGGAATCAATGTTTTCAATAGATCTTAATTATTCAGAATAATGACTCAGATGTTGATACTGACAATGAGGATGCCAGCAGAACAGATGATGCTATTACAAACTAATAAATGCCAGTGGGATTAAAAGGCAGGATACTTGGCCTCTGACAGTAAAGAGACAATTCTTGAAAGGTGCTCATTACTCCAGATCTCACGACTGTCAACAGGAGTTGTGGCCATTTGGCACCAGAGCTGGGCAAATGGTTTTTTTCCCCATTAGTTAGCAATTCTAAATAAACAAAACAAAAACCCTTTTTGAGGGGTCAAATCAAAAATGAATTAATATTTTCAACAAATCAAAACGTAAAAACAAATTGAGTAAAAATGAATTGGAATGATTTGGTAATGTCAAAACATTTTGTTTTATCCTGAAAATCTTCCTTTTGATTTTCCAGGCATGTTAACAGAGGCAAAAGTAAAGGATTCATGCAATGGCCAGAGGATGGTTGTGGCAGCAGTTCTTTTATAAGCTATAGTCCAGTGGTTAGGGCAGTTAACCAGATGTAGGAAATGCAGCTTCAAGTTCTATCCCATGCAGAGGACAGATTTGAACTTCTAAATTACAGGAGAATGCCCCTAAGAACTGGGATATGGAGGTGCGTATTGTAATCTCTCCTCTTGAATCAGTTCTACTTTTTATAAACAATTAAGTAGCTTTTGGTGCAGGGATTTGAACTTGGGCCAGGTGACTATCAGTCACTCTTGTTCATTTTCCCTATTAATTGTCCCAGTGAATGACTATGAATCACCAATCTAAATGATCTGGCTCTTCCACATTCCACAGGTGTCCTAATTACTGGGCTAAAGCTAGCAAGGGAGGCTCGGTCACCTCTGCCTCCTCTTGTGGTTGTTTTGTGACTCCTTTCTTTTTGTTTGCTTTTGTCAAAATGCCTGAGGAGTCAAAATGATTTTTTTTCTGGTCAACATAGTACTTTTTATTGTGACATGGCCAGAATGGTTTGACTTTTTTTCAGTTTGGCAAAGTTGACACAAATTTGCAAATAGTTTAGGTGGAACCGAAGCCACATTTTTCAGCAAATAAACTATTCATCCAAATGTGATTTTGCCTAGCTTTACTCAGCACCTACACAGATAAGTGCCAGTGCGGAATGGTGAGAATTGTTCTGTCACAATAATCTGCCTCAATGACTTTACATTCAAGACATGAAATTACTGAATATATAAATATCAAATGTTGGAGAGTTGAGAAGGAAGGCTGAGTGGCCAGTCAAAAAAACAAACATTGTTTGTACTGCGGTAGTGACTAGGATACAAATCATACACCAGAACCCCATTGTGCTAGGGGCTCTACAAATAAATAACAGAAAGATGAGCCCTGCCACAAAGAGTTTAAAACTCACTGGAATGATGGTTGCTTGGTTTGTTCATTACCTTTATTTTAAAACTGTTTCTGGATGACAGAAAAAAATTGATTTGAGAAGCAGTTGCTCAAACCAAGCCACATATAAGTTGACAAACTATTTAAAAGTCTATTTTTATGAAAAAAAAATATTTTTTCTAAACTCTGTAAGTGAATAAGAATTAGCTATCCAGAAATTTGACTGGCTGACACAGATTTCATCAGTTAAAAAGAAGATTAAGGTTTTCTGGGTCAGATACAGAGGTCTTAGATTATTTAACTACCATGACTAATAAATTGAATTCACTCATTATGTTACACTTATTAACACTGAACTGATTTTGCAAACAGAAAGACTATCCAGTACTATGCATAGAAAATAGATTTGGAACACTTCCTACTATAAAAACAAATTTCCAAGCTTTTAGTTCAATATGGAGCTATGCTTATGGGTTGCTTAGATATGTGATCAGCAAAAGTCAATATTCTTGCTCTTTCAATTGTTCTCCATATTCAGCATGGTTTATAGCATGGAAGTATATAGGGACTTTGCTTGAGGGTGAGGATTCCAAAGTTCATGTGTTGCGCATATCCAAGCCCAATGGGAAACTGGACAAATGTTCTTCTACAGACAGCCCTTTGTTTCTGTAACTCAAGGTATTATATGGTAGAATATGGATACATAATTTTCCAGCTCAACTCAATGACATCCAAAATGGCAGATAAAGTTGCACATCATGGCTCAACAGCTCGACAAGTCATATAGGAATGTTAAGTTTATTATTGATGTCATTGTTCTTGGCAGCATATGAACATGCACATATTCATTATGAAGGATGAATATAAACAAACAACTCAACATGTTGGGACAAAATAAAAAAGGTGAAGGCGCAAAATGTGATTAAACTAGCTAAAGATAAAAAGGGTAACAAGAAAACATTCTACAAATACATTAGAAGCAAGAAGAATGCCAAGGTCAGGGTAGGCCCATTACTCAATGAGGGGAGAAAGACAACAACCGAAAATGTGGAAATGGGAGAAGTGCTAAATTACTTTTTTGTTTCAGTTTCAACCAAAAAGGTTATTAGCGATTGGACTTCTAATATAATGAAAATAAGATTGGATCTGTGCCTAAAATAGGGAAAGAACAGGTTAAAAGTTACTCAGACAAGTTAGATGTCTTCAAATCACCTGGGCCTGATAAAATACATCCTAGAATACTCAAGGAGCTGACCGAGTAGATCTCCCAGCCATCTTCAAAAGATTATGGAAGACGAGCGAGATTCCAGAGGACTGGAAGAGGGCAATGTCATTCTATAAAAAGGGGAATAAAGACCTGGGGAATTACAGACCAGTCAGACTTAAACTCACTACTTGGAAAGATAATGGGACAAATAATCAATCAGTTGCAAACACCTAGATGATAATAAGGTGATAAGTAAGAGTCAACATGGATTAGTCAAGAATAAATCCTGTTAAACCAATTTAATATAATTCTTTGACAAGGTAACAATCCTTGTGGATAAGAGGAAAGTCATAGATGTGATATAACTTGACTTTAGAAAGGCTTTTGATATTGTCTCGCATGACCTTCTCATAAAGAAACTAGGGAAATACAATTTAGATGGAATTACTATAAGGTGGCACATAACTGGTTGGAAAACTGTTCCCATAGAGTAGTTATCAGTGGTTCACAGTCAAGCTGGAAGGGCATATTGAGTGGTGTCCTGCAGGGATCAGTCCTGGTTCTGGTTCTGTTTGATATCTTTATCAACAATTTAGATAATGGCGTAGAGAGTACACTTACAAAGTTTGTGGACAATACCAAGCTGTGAGGGATTGCAAGTGCTTTGAAGGATAGGATTAACATTCAAAATGCTCTGGACAAACTGGAGAAAAGGTCTGAACTAAACAGGATGAAATTCAATATGGACAAATGCAAAGTACTCTATGTAGGAAGGAACAATCAATTGCACACATACAAAATGGGAAATGACTGCCTAGGAAGGAGTACTGAAGAAAGGGATCGGGGGTCATAGTGTTTGTGTCATAAATATGGGTCAACAGTGTAACACTGTTGGAAACAAAGTGAACATCATTCTGGGTTGTATTAGCAGAAGTGTTAAGCCATACACAAGAGGTATTTTTTTCCACTCTACTCAGCGCTGATAAAGCCTTAGCTGGAGTACTGAGTCCAATTCTGGGTGCCACTTTCAGGAAAGTCCAGAGGAGAGTGAAAAATGATCAAAGATCTAGAAAACATGAACTATGAGGAAAGATTGAAAAAACTTGGGTTTGTTTAGTCTGCAGAAGAGAAGACTGAGAGGGGATATAACAGTTTTCAAGTCCATAAAAGGATGTTACAAGGAAGAGGGGAAAAAATGTTCTTTCACAGCAAAGGAGGGATAGCTCAGTGGTTTGAGCATTGGTCTGCTAAACCCAGGGTTGTGAATTCAATTCTTGAGGGGGCCACTTAGGGATCTGGGGCAAAAATCAGTACTTGGTCCTGCTAGTGAAGGCAGGGGGCTGGACTCGATGACCTTTCAAGGTCCCTTCCAGTTCTAGGAGATGGGATATCTCAATTAATCAATTTAGATTAGATATTAGGAAAAACCTCCTAACTGTCAGGGTGGTTAAGCACTGGAACACATCGCCTAGGGAGGTTGTGGAATTTCCATCATTGGGTGTTTTTAAGAACAGGTTAGACAAACATCTGTCAGGAATGGTCTAGTTATTACATAGTCCTGCCTTGAGTGCAGGGGACTGGACTAAATGACCTGTTGAGGTCCCTTCCAATTCTATGCTACACTTCTATGATATACTTTTAGTTCACTCTAGGAATACACTTATTAAGGTGTAAAGTATATGTTATACCAGCAGCACCCAAGTTTATTGGGAAGACTCAGGAATGGCTTGGGGCCATTGTCCCTCCACACCACACACAGACACCTACTGACCAGCTGAGCTGACCCATGTGGCTCTGCACATGAACCTATCGGAGAGTGGTGCTGCTGTTTCACTTCCTCTGGATTCCAGGAGGAATAGTACCTACCTGCCTGATGTGAAGTTACTGAAGGAGTGATGTACCTCCTCACTGCCCCCTATTTCAGGATATTTCTTAAAGGCATAATTTACCCTAGTATTTAAAAAAAGGCAACTTTACAAAAAATAACATATATACAGTATGCAACAACAATTAGAAGTAAATTAAAAAAATATTAAGCACCAAAGAAGAGCAAGAACATTGGGCTGGACTATATGAATAGATTTTTTCTCTGCGTTCTCACAAACATTCTCTAATATGGTGATTTTGAACATCTTTCTTAATTATATGTACATATTCTTTGGGGACTTTGTAGTGGAATACTACTGCAGCATAAAGTCACTTTATTCCCATATTGTGCTGGTAGTAAGACTTTATTTTGCCATTTAAATGAATGATTAAATATTCACTCTAATGGGCTCGATCGCAATATGTGTATGTGGATTCCACATTGATTACTGTCCAAAATACACTGTAATTTAAGAATAATTAATAGGCATTTCTAATAAGATTTTCCCCTAAGGACCACTGAGTCACAAGCAATATGGATAAATATTTGTTTCTATATGATTAAAAATGTGTCATTTTCAGAGAGTTATGTGTGAGAGAAATAATACAGCAGTAATTCTCTCTTGTGAGCTGATCAAATGAGACTTCAGGATAAAATGTTTCCATTCCTATATTGTTTTCAATTTTGAAATTACTAACGGCTTTGTTATTTTTCCCCCATAAATGTAATAAAAATAATGTTTCCTTCATCAACCAGAGGATATATAATTAATTCAATATAGTGGATCAAATTCATTTCTGGTTTAACTCCACTGAAACCAAAAGGTACTGCACCAGGAATGAACTTGGCTTAAAGTGGTTATTATTCATTCTGTTTGTGGCTGAACAGACAATACAAGATAAATGCAAACTGACTCACACCACAAAGCTGAAGTTTTTATATTTATAATTTGCCAGTGTGTCTTAACAAGTTACACACAACCTCTGGTATAAGATGGGGTATAATCTTGTTGTCACATATTTCCTTTGCTTTTACTAGCACTCTAGAGACAGAAATTGGTTTTTACAGAATTCATTTTGTCTTCTGAATTTTCATGAATTCATCATTTAATGGAGTTTGGAAAGAATGTAGAGCCTGGGGGAAAACAGATACAATTTATTAAAGCTTCACTTAAACATATATTTACATAGGGTGTTTTTCACAGTGCAGAAAAAGAGGGTGTTACATAGTTAGCTATTTAACACTAGTATGTTTAATGCTTTCAGTTAAAAGCTTGGATTCAACAAATTTCATTAAAAAAATCTTATATAAAGTGGAATAACAGAGATGATTTTTTTCAGAGTACAGGGACTATTTCCCCATATATGTAGTATGTGATGGTCTACTTGTAGGAATAATGTTCAAATACTTTCTATTTTTTAACTTATCTATAAATAAATTTATTCTTTCAAGATGAAGAGCTTGCCTGGACTTTGTTGTGTAAAAAAAGAAAAGGCACACAATTAAATCCCTAAACAAATGTAGCCCAGATTTTGCTGATGCTTATGCAAATGATAAACCTTAAGCATCTGAGCAGTCCCACTGACTTCACTATACATAGTGTGTAGCAGGGCTGCCCAGAGGATTCAGGGGGCCTGGGGCAAAGCAATTTCGGGGGCCCCTTCGATAAAAAAAAGTTGCAATACTATAGTAACATGTATTTTGAAATGTAAAAAATAACCAGTGAAATACATTCAAAAATTAATTTTTAATAATTTGAAAATACACAAAATACATTATTTAAAAACATTAAATGCTTTAATGGTATGTATACATTTGCAATTACATAATAGGCTGTCGCTGGGTGATGGTGATGGTTGGTGCCAATGGGCTGTCGCTGCCTGGGGGTGGTGCTGCTGTTGCCCAGGGCTGGGTGGGGAGCTGGGCTCTAGGTTGGGGGGTGCCCGGCACAGAGGGGCTGGGCTCGGAGCTGGGGGTCAGGGCTGTGGGGGGATGGGGTCGGGGGTGCCCAGCTCAGAGGCGCTGGGCTCGGAGCTGGGGTCAGGGCTGTGGGGGAATGGGGTCAGGGGGTTTCCGGCTCAGAGGGGCTGGGGGTCAGGGCTGTGGTGGGGATGGGGTGTCCGACTCAGAGGGGCTGGGCTCGGAGCTGGGGGTCAGGGCTGGGGGGGATGGGGTGTCCGGCTCAGAGGGGCTTACCATGACACTTACCCCTGCCTCCCCCATCCCCTGGCACCTCAGCACGCCACGTCCAGGAGCGGCCTGGACAGCGCTGCAGCGGCGTGAGTCCAGCGGGACCGGAGCTCCCGCCGCTCAGCCTGGAGCTCGCAGCCCCGCCCCCTTACCATGCGGCTTCGAGTGGGAGGAGCTCAGGCCCCACCCACGCCATGCCGCTTTAGCTCTGTCCAGGGCCGCTCCTGGACGCGGCGCGCTGTGGCGCCGGGGGATGAGGGAAGGTGGAGGCGGGGGGGAGCCTCCAAGATTCTTGTGGGGGCCCCTGCGAGGCCTGGGGCCTGGGGCAAATTGACCCACTTGCCCCCTCTCCCCCCCCCCCCCCGGGCGGCCCTGGTGTGTTGAGTTAGGTGTTGTACCTACGCATTACTAGGGTCAGGGCCACCAGGCTGATTTGCTGGAATTTTGTAAACAACCTGGGGGTCACAATCTGCCTACCTTCCCATATTACTAAATAGCATGGAAGCCCTGTGTGGAAAAAGCTGAGAGATACTAGATTAGGGGAAAAGCAAACTAAAATTATCTCAGAATAGCCTTTGTTGGTCACAGAATTCATTTTCCATTGAGGAAGATTATTATAGTGTTCTACTGTATTGGACACAAATATGGATTGGCTTATTTTCAAAAAGAGTAACTTTCCTGATTTGAGGTTTGTTAGGAAACCAGAACTTGGTCTACTGAAAGGTTTGTGCACGGGGCTGAGGTTCAAATAAACCTGGCTGACATGTTGAGTACCTGGAAAAATTTTATGCTTTTGGGTACGAATCATGTTAATTTTGGTGGTTTTGCTCAAGTCTTGACCTGCAACCACGCAAAACACTAGACTTCAACTGCATATTAATTCATGTTTATAAGCTCATTTGAACACAAAGTCAGAGCAAAGTAGAGATGGCAGGCCTACAAAGACTTGATATGAGCCACCTGTGAAGTGAAACTCCAAGATTTTCACAGCTCTGCTCTTCTTCCATATATAGTCCTCTTTTTTAAATTTTTTTTCCTTTTCTCAACTTTATCTTTATACTAGTTGTTAAATTTATTTTACTTTCCTTAATTACAATAATATTTAAGAAAACATAGATTTTTCTTTTCAAATCTGTTATGTATTAAAATTTAGAACATTAAATCATTTTGAGGTTCCTACTATAAGCCTTTTGTAAACATATGATTTGTAATTAGTGTTGGATGTATAAGAGGGGGGGAAAGCATTTGTAGAATAAATTTCTCTTTAAATCACAAAAGTTCTAGAACGAATTTGCCAAATATTTAGACAGCTCCACTTGTTATAATCAACTGAAAGCATTAATAGGTAAATGTCGTACCTGCTGTTTAATCCATAGCTCTCAAAGTAATTTATTATGAACGATGAGTTTCATTAGCCTTGTTTTACAGATGGGGAAAACTCAGAAGCAAAGAGATTAAGTAATGTGTTATACCTGAGGGATAATGGCAGAGCCAAGCCTGGAACACAGGTCTCCTGATTTTGCCTCTGGTTCTTGATCATGAATGTGTAGTTACTGGCACCATGCAAAGTGCGCATAAAGTGTTATTATATCAGAATGGCAGCATTTTACAACTACTTTGCACTGGTGTAAATGACTGCAGAAGGTGCAGGGCAATGGAAAATTAGGCCCTCTGATTTTCATGCCCTGTACAGGAGACCATGAAATTTCCCATGAAACATTTTAAATAGAATATTATTGCAGCAAAGATTGAGTTGAGGTAGAAGTATTGTTTTTCACTAGGCTATTAGGAGCAAGGCACATTCAAAATTACACTAGTTAAATTGGAGGGGAGGGGGAAGCTATTGAAGAGAGAGAAAAGCATCAGTTAAAATAGTTTCCCAATGTACAGAAGGAAGTATTTTTTCATTTTGCCTTTCTCACCATTAGCAAAATATTTGTGTGAGCATACTGCTTTTGTGCCTAAGAACTGATTTTTTATTTTGTGATGTTCAAACAATTTAGGGATTTTATTTTATTTTTACATCTTATACTATATAATCATTCTCCAAAGCAGTCTGGAGATTAAAAGTAGAAAATGCTTGCCAAAGTTTTTATTTATGAAAAGCACACAGTAGAAAACATTTAGTGCCCTTACCCTTTCAATATTTGCTCCAGAATTCATTCACCAAAATGTTTTAGCCCCAACCTGAAAGGGAATTCTGACTGCAAGCATGAAAATTAACTCACCAAGCATCTTGCTTTGCTCAGAATTCTTATATTCAGTACCACCAAAATGACAAATTTGTTTAATTGTTTTAGAATATACCCAAGCTATGTTTGCAACACCTCTCATTTCCCAAAATTAAAATATATTGCAATGGAATTATTACAATAAATTTTGGGCACAGGGCACAATTTTGGAAAAAATATATACTGCATAAGGCATTGGATTCAATAGACCCTGATATTCAGATAATTCCCTGAGCTTCGAACTGTCATATCCTTCAAAGTGATCACCTTCCCTAAACCATCTTTTGGTTTACTGACCTAAACTGTTAGTCTCCCTAGTAAAAGTAATGGGCCTAATTCTGCTCTCAGCTAGTCCAGTGAGCTTAATCTCCTATATATTTAATTTTTATTTTTTACCATAGCAAATCACTGAACACACTTTCATTGTATCTACAACCAAATTGGTGAGGCTCTGCAACATAAAAGATGGCACAAATGTTATCCCTGGACTCAATATGGTGCTTTTGCTGTACTTTTAATAATACCAAGGATATTCTAATGTAAACATTGTATTTCAGGTATGCTCAGTGCAATAGTGGGATTTTGTTCAGTTGGCCCATATTGACAGACTTGCTAAACAATAATGAACTGTTATAAAAATCACAATACGTTACTCAGGGTGTATCAGAAAATAAGGAGGAATCCTTTTAGTGTAGGATTGAACCTATAAGTTATGGAACTAATTTCCCTGCAGCTCTCAAAGGACTCCATGGAACATTAATGTTAATTGGGCTGTGACTTTTTGTGGGAAAAGGAAGGTTGCTGTCATAGTGCAAGGCAGTAAATTTTCATAGGAAAGTTATCCAAGAAAACCTGTTTGGCTGCAGCAAACTTGAAACAGAGTATCTTACACAGAGAGCTAAACATTTCCTTACATGTTGTTGCACATGATTAAGGAGAAATGGTACACATCCTCCCTAGTTTCCAATTCTTTCCAAACTCAAATTCAGAATTACTCTTCTTGTCTTTAAAGCTATCTACGGACCCTTTCCAGGCCTCCTCATGGCTCTACTCTGCATCATTCTTGTCATCTCTCCATCTCAACTTTGGGGAAATAAAGGGGCTAGGTGGCGGATGGGTTTTGGTGATATTCAGTTGTATCGTCAGTTTCCACTGGGAGGTATGTAATACTTGCAGCAGATGATTTACTTATGCCAGAAATAAGTGTAGGCTTGCCAGCATCGGTGTTGACATGGTCCAGTGTTTTATTGCAACTTATATATGAAAACCTCAGACATGCCTTCTGTGCCAAGATGGAAAATATTCCACATATCAGGTGTCAGTACACTTTTGGCATGTAGACACCACCTACCTTTGGTGGTCTCTCAATGACAGCAGCCTCACCAAATTATTTCCCTCCCCACAGAGATTTTCTGCTGCCATAACAAACTCTCTCTCTAGGATACAAATCTTCTCTTTGTTTCATGGCCGGTTTTTTATTTTTTTAATATTGCTTGGTGATTTTTAGGATATTTACTGCTTTGTTTTTCCTCCCTCACTCCAATAATGAGACCAACTACTTCTCTGCCTCCCTCCAGCATCTTTAACTATTCCGTATTCTTATCTGCCGGTTATCAGTAGTGGCCACTAGTATGAAATATCCATGAATATTTATTAAAGGCTCTGTAACCATAGGCCACATCTGTCACACCTCACTTCAGTTCTCTAACTTTGGTTAAAATAGCTATAATTGGATAAAACAAGAATGTTATTGTGTGAAAGACAAATATGTCTTTTGACTATAAATACTACAAATTTAAAAAAAAACATATCCCAAACTGTCCACTAATGTGATTATTACAAACA
This sequence comes from Emys orbicularis, assembly GCF_028017835.1. Lineage (NCBI taxonomy): Eukaryota > Metazoa > Chordata > Testudines > Emydidae > Emys > Emys orbicularis. The sequence continues at coordinate 86,936,131 of NC_088687.1, read as the reverse complement.
TATACACAGAGGACTCAGGAAATGAAAAAAAAATGAATCTGCCTAGTAACATATACAGAATATGGGTGAGTTAATATGAAATTTTGCATTTTAGTTAACTGAATTTGTATGTATATGCAAATAGGATGAAATAATATTGCCATGAGAACAATAGTTTTTCCATTTACTGATTTTTATGCATGTTAATTTATAATCTTACCATTGTATTACCATGGACTTTATTATTATCGCCTTTTTTATTTTTAAAAAGGCAGAAAGAAAACCATATTTACTATGCTTATGTCCTGATACTTATTTTCTATGTCTCTAGTTAATTTACAGCATCTCTATACTCTAGCTTGGTTAGGGCTGTAAGTTCCATGCCTTCTGAATTTAAGATAATACTAACCAGGCATTATAATGTTAGTTTATTTCAGTTTTTCATTGGTTTCTAAAACAATGTAGAAAGTGATCTGGCAAGACAGACAAACAGTGGCAATTAACAAAATGAAGGATGGTCTTGTGTCTGGCATTTGGGAATAGAAATTGGGACTATGTTTTTATTCTCCGCTCTGACATAGACATCTTGTGATTCCTTGAACAAGTCATGTAGAATTAATTTCAAAAGCTTGACAAATACCAATATAATCACTTATTTTAGGGTGCAAAAATTCAGGGTGGCCATTGAGATCTTTGCCAAAAACTAGACATGTACAAATGCATGATGGATTGTGTGTACGTGAGAGATGGGATTTACAGACTTGACACTAACCCAGAGCAAAGCAGCAGGCAGTACTGGGCCAGGGAGGCCCCCACCCCTCAGCAGCTGTAGGGCAGGCTCCAGGGGGAGGGCCAGTTTAACACCTCTTCCTCCTCACCTCAGTTTTTTAGTGGGGTTGCGAACCCAGGAGCATCTCCAAAGAGAGGAGCCACAGAAACTTAGGATGGACCAATAAGTGGTCCAGACACTGCAACGTCCGTTTAGTGGAGTGAGAAGACTTAGGTTTCCCTCCCCTTCTCCCCCTTCCCTTTGTAGTGACAGAACCCCAAACATAGAGGAAGAGATACACAGGAGGGTGTGGCCCATTATATATGGCTTGAGAGGGCCCACTCCAGAACAAGCAGACTGACGAGAACTGTGAAGACACTGTTTGACCACTAGACCAGCTGGCAATTCGACTGATCTGCTTATAGTGTGACTTTACAAATAACCTTTTTTTAGAATCTTTAGACTTCTATTAGCCACTAGAACCATCTAGAATAATTCTAAAGAAGCAGCAGCTAAAGCATAATACTTGTCTACTTACATTGTCTCTAATAGCTCATCAATATAGTGTTTAGATTATTGATCCCATGGATGGTTTGGGGCCATGTTTCAATTTATCACTGAAACTATCATTCTACGTGAGTGATTAAACACTTAAAATGAAAAGTATTGTGGTTTTATTTAATCTGTCAGGTATCTCCAGTTAAATCAATACAGTAGCATTATTTGACAAAGAGGGGGGAGAGAGGGCAGAAATCACAAGAGTTGCATGAAGAATGTGCCCCTTCTTTGACCAGCTCTACAATAGAGTTATATCAAGATGAACTGCTTTTAGTATAAAGTATTTACTTAGTCAGTAATCACCTTCTAAACTGTAGGGAGTATAAAGATCCCTGCACTTTAGAAAGCTTATAAATAGATGGTTTCTTTATTTAACTTGTTCAGGTCATCATACAATAGATAAAAATCAGTTATGGTATGACAAGATGAAACACCACTGCTTTCATTTACTAATATATCCAATTTTGACTTAGTGTCATTATGCTGGGTTTAGTCATTTGTATTATTTCAAATATGCCCATGAAGTCTAAATAAGAATGGCCTAACCTCCCTGATTTTTCAAAGATAATGTGCAGTTTGGCTCTAGATCTAAACTGTGATCTTACTATTTTCTCATACAAAATATTTCAATTTCATGTTAGAGATTCCATTCATACTATGCCATAAATAATGTACATGTGGCTTCATTAAATACAAGGAAAACAAATTGTGTCTTGGAGATTATTCAAATTAGAGAGCTTATTAGGAGAGGAGTGCAACCTGCAGGGCATCTAAACTTTCATCCTACTTGATGAGCCTGTAGGGATACCTACCCTGCCTGCTGCCAGGTTAACCAGGTCCAGAAAACTCCTAAGCCAGTTAGGAAAAATTCACATTGGGAAGTTTAAAATACATCTCAGCTAGCTAAGAACAACAGACTTCTGTTGTCTTATGTTTTACACACATAGTGTGCAAACTGTTATGAGCGGAGAAAGATATGTTCCACTGGGTAGAAACTGAGAAACATTACTATCACTGGAGAATTGGAAGGAATATATGTGATGTTTGGATACAGAGAAGGTGGGGTGTTTGTGGATTTAATATTCCCCTTTTTGTCTAAGGTTAGAAGGCAAGTGATTGAGGCAATAGTACCCATGGAGGCTGTACAGCGCTTGGGGGCGGGAGGGGAGGATTTCCAAAACTATCTAAGGAGTTAGAAGCATAGGGTCCCATTAGAAGTTAATATAAAGGCACTATGTAAAAGGAAACAAGGGGGATATATTATTTTTACTACCTCGTGCATCATTTGAAGGCATCTGGGCTGGTATCTGCTATGAATAGTGCGAAGAGATCATACTTAATATTCAACATTGGGGAACAGAGGAGATTGTGTACTCTAGGGGTGTTTTATTATTGACTTCAGTGGGGCCACAATTTTATCTTAATATATTTCTCAGTGATGACCCATCAGTTCAACAATATGGTGATGATGGGCTCTATCCAGCCATTTGAAGGATGGTTGCTGTAATTGTGATCTGGAGTTTGTGCTTATGAAATATGATTGAATCTGTTGGCTCTCAAAAGAATGTGAAGTTCACTCCCAGGGTGAGAGGGGGAGGAGAGGAAGGAAAACTCTGGAGGTACGACAATTCATTATCCACTCTGTGTTACATAGTTAAAGTCTTAATAAAATTCAAATTTGAATACAAAATAAACAAAATATTTCATTGTAGAACACACTGTCCTAAATTTTCAACAGTGACTGTACATTGCCTATTTTATACAGTGACCAGAGTGAAGTCACTCTTTAAGTCAGCAAACAAAAGCAGAATCAGGCCCATAATATAACATTTAACTAGATGATTTTATATATTAATTGATTTAAACAAATGTACTAAATTAAATACATATTTAAGAAACTTAATTTCAAGTGTTAGCAATATACATAGTGAAAGAATGGACACAAGAGCCAGGATAGCATAAACTCTAGCAATGTAGTGTAATCTAGGTTTACATCTCCCCTCCAACTACTTTCCAATTGTAAAAGAAAAATTCAAAATTTGGTGGTCCTACAAAGTGATTTTTCTTGCCAGTATTAACACATTGGGCTTGATTCTGATCTCACTTACACCAGTGTATATCAGGAGGAACTTTAGTGAAGTTGATGTAGTTATATGCAGGTAAAACTAGTTTTGGTGAGATAAGGATCAGGCCATATCAGAAAGATTAAGGCACAAAATGAGTTACAAATATCAAGTGACATAAGACAATAAAGAGAGGTTCTATAAATACATTAGGAGCAAGAGAAAAAATGAACGCTGAAGGCAAATTTAGAGCCTCTACTTCAGTGATGGGCAAACTGCCGCATGCATCAGGGTAATCTGATTGCAGGCCGCGAGACATTTTGCTGATGTTGACTGTCTGCAGGCATGCCCCTCCCCAACCCCCTGCAGCTCTCAGTGGCTGCGGTTCGCCGTTCCTGGACAATGGGAGCTGCAGGAAGCTGCTGGTTGCCCACCACTGCTCTACTTAGTGGGAAAGATGAGCTAATAACTGATGACATCAAGAAGGCTGAGGTGTTTAGTGAAGACTGAACCAAAATAGGCATTAAAAAGGTTGATGGTGACCGGATACATAACACAATATTAATAACAAGGGAGACGCGTGATGCAGTATGATTGAATATGATCATTTATATAATTGATATTGCTATTGTTATACAGTTGCAAAAAATCTTGTACAATATATGTCATGTAAGGTGTCAATGGAAAAGTTATGATTTGCTAAGTAGGATTATCCTGTTTATATGCATGTCTCATCTTTATATCTGAAGTTATGAATATTGGCTACATACTGGTATTTTACACACGTGCTATGTTGCTGGGTACCACCCCCAAACAGAATTTACATTAGGGTCAGACAGCTATGTATTGATGGCCCATCAAGGACACTTAGCTCTCACAATGGGCCATAGAAGAAACTCATTCCACCCAGATAGCTCTTTCTGCGGATGCCTCACAATCTAAGGGGCCAGGGGCCACCCCATGTGGATCAGTAAACTATGTAAGGACATGTGATATGCTCATGTGACCCTGGACGTCATCTTAGGCCAATAACTTTCCACAAACAGGGGTTGTGGGCTTTGTTTGAGACAGGAAAATTCCATGCACATGGCAGAGGATATAAAAAGGCACCTGAGACATCTCCATTTTCCTTCATTTCCTGAACTGGATTTCTAACAAGGATGCTCTAAACAAGGACTGATGACCACCAATCTGGTTGGGTAATTCCAGGGAGGCTTTTGAAAGCTAGCAATTTATTCCATCACTGGTATGATCCTGATTTATGAACACTGAAAAAATCACTTGTGTGTATATATATATATATATATATAAAGATCTATTAACCATTTATAATTCTTTTCTTTTATTATTAAACCTTTAGTCACTAAAGGATTGGCATAAGCATGATTATTGGGTAAGATCTGAGTTATATATTGACCTGATTAAGTGGCTGTTCCCTTGGGATTAGAAGTAACTTATATTTGATTAAACTGGTTTTCAGTAAACACTCCTCATAAAGTCTAATGTCTGGATGGTGAGGCAAGGGCTAGAATGCCTAAAGAGACTGCCTTTTTGGATTCTTGTTAACTAGTGTGCTGATATAGAAGTTCACTTTTGTTACTGGCTTGGTATAGTCTAATGATAGAATAACCACAAGTTTGGGGTGAGTCTGCCCTATTTCTCAGCAGTCTGTTATGAATTTGGCATTCTCAGCTGTGACCCACTGAGTCACAGTGACAGGAAGGAACACAAGCCAAAATAGGTAAAGAACAGGTAAAAGAATTTTTAGGTGATTAGATGTATTCAAGTGCGTGGGCGGTGGGTGAGGTCCCAGAGGACTGGAGAAGGGCAAATATAGTACCTATCTTTACAAAGGGGGGAAATAGGAGCTAGGGAAATACACACCAGTCAGCCTAATTTTGGTACTAATTTTGGAAAGATATTGAAACAAATAATTAAGCAGTAAATTTGTAAGCATGCAGAGAATAAAGAGTTTAATAGCTAGGGTGACCAGATGTCCCGATTTTATAGGGACAGTCTTGATATTTGGGTCTTTGTCTTATATAGGTGCCTATTACCCCCCACCCCCATCCCGATTTTTCACACTTGCTATCTGGTCACCCTATTAATAGCCAACATGGAATCATGCCAAACCAACCTAATTTCCTTATTTGACAGAGTTACTGTCCCACTAGACGGGAGAGGGGGAGCTATAGATGTGATGATATGATTTTTGTAAGGCATTTGACACAGTCCCACATAACATTTCAATGGGCAAACTAGGGAAATCTGGTCTAGATTAAATTACTATAAAATGGATGTAAAACTGGTTGAAAGATAATTACTCAATTAGTAATTATCAGTGGTTGGCTGTCCAACTGGGCAGGATGTATCTAATGGGATCCCACAAAGATCTGTCCGGGATATGGTAATACTAAAGTCAATATTTTCATTAGACTTGGGTAATGGAGTGAAGATAGGAGGATTACTAGCACTTTGGACAACAGGATTAGAATTCAAAGTGACCCTGACCAATTGGAAAAATGGTCTGAATTCAACAAGATGAAATTCAATAAAGATAAGTGTAAAGTACCGGGGAAATCAAATGTACAACTATGAAGTGTGAAATAACTGGTTTGGTGGTAGTACTGCTGAAAAGGAGCTGGGTGTTATAGCAGATCACAAATTCAATGAGTTAACAATATGAGACAGTTGCTGAGAAGGCTAATATCAGCATGGGATGTTTTAACAGGAGTGTCGAATGTTAGACACAGGAGGTAATTTTCCTGTTATAATCGGCACAGGTTAGTCCTCAGGAGGAATACTGTGTCTGTTTTGGGGTGCCATGCTTTAGGAAAGATATGAACAAATTTGAGATAATCCAGAGAACAGCAAAACAATGATGGAAAGTTTAGAAAACGTGACATATAAGGAAATGTTTAAAAAACAAAACTGGGCATGTTTAGTCTTGAGACAAGAAGACTAAGTGGGGACCTGATAAGTCTTCAAATATGTTAAGGATTGTTATAAAGAGGACTGTGATTAAGTGTTGTCCATGTCCACTGAAGGCAGGACAAGAAGTAATGGGCTTAATCTGCAGCAAGTGAGATTGAGGTTAGATATTAGGAAAAACTTTCTAACTATAGTTAAGCAGAGGGAGGCTGTGGAATCCTTGTCATTGGAAGATTTAAGAACAGGTTAGACAAATACCCGTCACGGATGGTCTAGATATATCTGGTCCCTCCATGCAGGTGACTGGACTAGATGATCTCTTGAGAGCTCTTCCAGACGTACATTGCTATGATTCCAGTATCATGAGCTGACAACCCTAAGTCTCGCTTACTTCTAAACACATGTATTTGGCTTTGCTGGCTCTATTTTAGTCAGTGTTGGAAGTCTGTCAGTGCTAAACCTGTTCAGAATAGGCTCCATTAAAATAGGGCCCCCAGCCTCTCTTTGTTCTAACACCTGAACTCCCCATTCTTCACATCATTTTATTGCATTTTGAAGACTTCATTTAATACAAACTGGACTGGAGGAAGTAAGTACACATGCTTTTATATATTGCTCTGTATGAAGAATTCCTAGTATCTTCGTTAAATGTTACTAGTATACATTCTAAACTCCGGCACTCTGTGCAGCTTTGTTAAGACAGGCCAATATATTAATGAAGAAACTGAATGATGGTCTCTTGTTAAAGGATGCAACAAACCTACAGTGTCTGATTTGGGAATGAAATACTGTAGTAGGCATCATAACTGGCATCATAACATTATGCCATATTAGAAAAATATCTATGAAAAGTTTTACGCTATATGATTTAACAGCTGCTGTCCCTAACAAAGGACAAGAATATTAATGGAAAGGAGATGAGCTTAATCTCATACATTTAGATCACTGAAGTGCAGTGATTTATAGCTTACCAGGACTAAATGATTTATATTATACAGCCAAGTTTACTATCCAGATTAATAAGTATTGTTGAACTGTGTAAATGGAGAGTTAACAGAACACATACAAAGCACTTGAGTGAATTTTGTCTTTTGAACAGCTTTACTAGATCACAATAGGCAATTTGTGAATAACTAGCTAGATTTTCATATGATCTCTTTATTATTTTTTGTTAAACAAGCAGGGAAATACTTTAAAATAGGAAACATATATATTTACATGATTTTTCTTTTGGTTTAATGTTCTCTTACAGACTAATGAAAGAATATTCCATGGCAAATCTCGATTCATCCATTTCCTCTGTTCCAAAGAGAAAAAAAATCTGCAGCCTTTACTCATGTGACTAATCCCATTGTGACCATTTGAATTACACGTGTGAGTAAGGGCTGTACAATTTGCCCCATAATGTAGCTCCTTGGCAGTTTCCCCAGAAATTAGGCAAATTAAACTATGTCATCAACTTTCTTGAAAAAGCAAGGAAAGCTTGGCAGAATGTGAACACCACCACCACATGTAAGGCCTTTGTGTAGTTTCTGCTCTGTCTTCCTAGCCTATATATTAGTTTTATAACAAGATGACACTTATTTCTTCAAGACAGAGAGCTATGCTTAAGCCTAGAAACACATTTTATTTAACAAATTTCAAATTCACCACCATTTTTTTTTCTTCTGGAAAGTCCCAGAGTATTCTGACTTGCACTATCTGGTGGTGGGAGTGTAGGAGTTATCCCAATTTTTCCACATTACCCCCATATTTTGAAGTTCTGAAAGATCAAAACAATCTTCAGAACCTATCCTACAAGAAGGACTATATGGGCAGACCATATTGAAGTCAATGTTTGCTGGATCAAGCTCTTAAAAGTACCCAAAAAAGCTGGATTAATATACAAACTCTCAGTGTGCAATTCAAATGGTGAAACTTTAGACTAACTGTGGACTTTTTCATGGATTTTTTTTAATACATAAAGGTTGTTTGAACAGTGAAGCAAGTGATAGAATAAAATTTAAAAGGTAAAATTACTATTAATATAAGTATTCTAAGCACAATATTATATTTTCACTGTTGCTTCTTTTCCTATAAAAAGTAGGACAGTCTGACATTTCAAAAGACAACAAGGTCTGGGGATATTTATAGATGTCTAAACATTTCATGTACTTCTGCTTGGAACACCATATGTTGGCCCTACAACCAATTCCTTTAATCTTTCATCACATCTAAGTTTATAGTGTATCATCAAGAAGTCATTTTGAAACAGTATTTGACTGTCCAGGCAGGACTACACTTAATGCATATGATTCTGATTTCAACTGCTGCAATGCTAAAGTTCTTTGACTCTCTATTGACAGGCTGCCATTCCAAAGAATTTTGTATACATGAAAGGAGCAATAGTTGGAGTGAGAGAACAAACACTCTGGCTAGTGGCAGCATCCTCACAAAACTCAGCTTTTGAGGATGGAGAATAAAGACAGCTACACTGTAAGAGAAAGGATAAAAAAAACATCAGCAAGTGAAGACCAAGTCAAAGCAGCACATATTTCATTTAGAAAGTGCCTTGGAAAGCTTCTTTGACAAATTTCTGGGCACAAAGAATCAGATCCATCCAGCAGTAATTTCCTGAGAAGTAGCTACACATATGATACTGAGCAAGCACTTGGAATAAAATAGCATACATGCTGACTCTTCACAACAAGCATTTGTAGCAGGATTGTAAAAGATATACAGTCCATGCTATCAGACATCCGTTGTGGGAGGAGTAAAGCTGTCTATCTTTTATTGAAATTGAATTTTAGAAGTAACACAAGGAATCACAAGTAACAAACATTAACCACATGGATGAAACAATGAAAGTGAATGTTCTCCTCCTCGCCCCCTCCCCTCGCCCCAGCCCCGAGTATTCAAGTGCCTATGGACAGATGCTGATTTGCCACAGAAAGATCTGAGGTTGATTAATCTGAAATTACTCTCCAAGCTGTTATTAAATAAGGCTGTTGGCTTTACATTTTGGTTGCAGAACATTTAGCATGTGCTATTTGACCTATACAGTAACATGCAAGTGTTTATTGTGCTGTAAAAATGACTTGGCTTACAATGACTATTTTCCCACTTCAAAAATAAAGTACTGCTACCAGTATACCTAGTGTAGTAAACTGAGAATAGTAGCATTGCTTATAATGCAGTTTACATTTCTTCACAAGTTCCCTGAAATGTAGACACTTCAACAGTGCCAAGACACTTGATTTTTATTAGTTGAGAAAATACTTTATTACTAAAAAATGACAAAACTGGAGGGGAAAAATAGATTCCAGCGATGGATAAGTGCTGTTAGAGGGGCTCAGAAATAGTTGTGTTGAACTCTTCTACAATAAATAGGTTTTCAAACCTCAAAGCAAATAACCAGAAAAGCAAATACTCAATAAAAATAATGGAAATTTGAAAAAAAAAAAACTTTGTCACTATCCTCATGAAATCTAGATTCTGGGTCTGCCTCAGAATCAGCTCAGAAGGTGTTCTCTTCCACAGGGGCCTAGAGATTTCTGGTGCACCTGTGCTAGTAACAGCTAGCCTCCATGGTGGTGATCATGGTAGGAAAACTCAGAGGCAAGTACTTCTGTACTCTGTGCTCACTGGTAGATGTCTGGGGGTAGATGGAAGCATATTGAGTGGAAAGTGGGAGGAGGAGGTCATCCTTCTGAATCCAATTGAATGTGGTATAAAGAATATTTGAAGTTCTATGGTAGGACTCTGGGATAAGCTAAGAGTTTTCTTCTCCACCACAGCATCCTGCGAGTCCTAACTATCAGAAAACTGCTAGGTGGAGGACAGCTTGGTAAATTCAGGCAGCCTTCTCTTGACAATAGTGTTTGGTGTGGGGTTTGTTTGTCTGTTTGTTTGTTTTGCTGTGAGGAACTTTCCATCTGTTTTATAGAAGTGATTGACTATATATGGTTTAAACCAACCATTTCCATTTAAGTCAAGAGGCAGAAAATACAACCTTTTCTCTTAAACCAGCCAAAACTTGGCCATTCATTGCTTTGAGAGGTGCTGGGAGAGATGTTGTATAGCACCAAGGAGAATTTCTCATACTCCTTATAACTAGTAGAACAGGGTATGGAGAATGTGGGGAATTTTGTAGTATTTTTATAGGAAAAAATATGTATTACTCAGTTTCACCTTTTCATTGTTATTCACTGTGTGTGAAGGGTTAGTTTCTTTCTTGGGAGGGGGAACAGGTAAGAATTACATAGGCAGATCTTATTTAATGTGAATAAACTATCGAGATCTGGTTACATATGAATGAAGTTGTCTTGGAGAAACAATGGAAGACCCAACATCAACTTTTAAAGACTGATAGCCAAGGGAAGGATAATTGAGGGAAGGAGCAAGACTGTAACTGAAACCTAAGGTCTGAGGTGTCATGAGTCAGGAATAAGAGCTCTGCTGAACAAGCAGGAGAGAGAGAAATGAAGTTCTGGAGACTTTGCCCAAGGGGCAGATAATACTGCCAATGTGGACTCTGATGTAAGCTTTGCTTTTCCATTCTACCCTACATAATGCATTACAGAGGAGTAGTACAATGGCCATCCTATGGTACTACAAAACTGCTGGTTGCATGTCTTCCCACAGAGGTAATGTGTCCAACAGGAGTTCCAATAAGTTCAAAAAAATTTGAAGAGCCAAAGTGAGAAACAGAAGTATCAAAGTCAGTGACTCAGGCTTGGGGTAATGAAGTCATATGGCTTACTCTTGCAACCACGGAGGTTCATGACCTAGCAATAAAAAGGATACACACCAATAGAGTGTCTAAACGTCAAAGGCAAAGCACACACCTGTGGATCTGTGACATGGGGGTTAAGACCAATATTATAGAGACCTAATGCCTTTGTTGAGGAGGGAAGGTTGACTCAAAGTTGCGGGGTAGGGCTTTCACTCACTTCTCTTTCCAATATCCTTTATTCATGACAAATGGTATCTAAACCTAGGAGTAATTTCCCTCTGAAGCTGATAAATCTAATCCTGGATTAGGGGACTATTTAATATTAGAAAGGACATCAGAATCTCATTGCTTGATTGTAAACTCTTTGCAGCAGGAAACACATCTTATATATGTTAATAAATGCAGCGTAAATGTATAGCATTGCTCTATTTATATATTTCATCATAATAATAGGATACTGGATATATTACTGCATGTTTGTAAAATCTGAATAAAAACAAAACAGCTAGTATCTTATGTGAGTGAGTAGGAGTTCCAAAAGCATAACAATGCATAAAAGCTGGGGAAAGTATTACTGATTTGCATTGTAGTTAGGTAGTGGATTACATGTGCCTGGCTATCAGGTGAAGACTGCATTACTAGCAACTTAACTAGACATTAAATACAGTATTGGACATTTTCTATTCAGCTTTTCACATGCAACTTGATCTAAAACATTGGGAGGCAACATGACCTAGTACATACAGCCCTTGACAAGGACTCAAGAGACCAGGGTTCTAGTTCCAGCTCTGTCCTTGACCTGCCAGAAACCTTAGACAAGTCATTTCACCTCTTTATGCTTCCATTTCCCAACTTGTAAAATGGAAATAATAATATTGCTCTTCCTTGTAAAGTGGCTTGAGATCTACTGCTAAAATGTGCTATGTAATAGCTAGTTTATTATTAAGTTAATGGAAGTCTGGAGTGGACTTTGTGTCAAGCCTATGTATCGCAAACACCATATTTTAAGTATTTTATTATGATTATAATTCTTTACACTTACATTGTCTATGGGCCCAGATCCACAAAGGTACATAGGTGCCTAAATCTGGGATTTAGGTACCTAAGTCCCAATTTTAGGCACCACTGCAGTTCACAAATCCCCTGCTTAGCAACCTCCTAACCCTGAAGGCACTTAAACTCACTTGATACCTAAATTGTCACTGTAAAAGTTCTCTAGCTACCCATGTTTCTACCTCTGGGCATGTGCACTGCTGCCTCACTCTAGGTGTCCAAACACCTATCTCCCACTTAAGCCTCTGTGCAATCCACAAACGAGGGAGGGTAGGCGGATGCACTCTTATACTGCTTGCAGAGCCCAATCCAGTTGGGATGGTCTGAGCACACCTACCAGGTCTGACTCCATTCAAAATTCATTTGTCCAAAGTGGAACAGCTTCAACAAGAAACTGAGGGAAACCCACATCAGCGTATCCTATAACCTTGTGGTTAGGGAACTCTCCTGAGAGGTGGGAGACCCCCTGTTCAAGTCATTACTCCGCTGAGGCAGGGAATTTAGGACATAAAAGCTGCCACGCTGGGTCAGGCCATGGTCTATCTTCCCTGGTATCTTGTCTGACAGCAGCTTGTACCACAACTGCAGGGGGAATATACAAGGCAGGGCAATTATGGAGTGAACCTGGGCATCCCTCATTCTGGGGGAGTGCTTTTAATACTGCACTACGAGTTAAGGGAGGTAGCACCACTACCCCCTGTTTTCCTTCCCCTGCCATTTTGTATTGTTAGCCAACTGCTTGCAAGAAACAGCTTAAGCACCTAACCCACCAGTCTCCAGGTTCCCAGCTGTGGATCCCAAGTAGAGATAGATGCCTCCCAGCTGCACACACTTGATTTAATGCTTAATTCCGAAATGAAACAGGCCTAGGACATTCCCCACTCTTTGGCAGCTCCCATTGGCTATTTTAGGCAACTCCCCGCCTTGCATACCATCTTTTGTGGATTACATTCTCTCCCCATGCATTGCACAAGGAGCATAGACATCTAACCCAGACATTGCCATTCCCATTGATGTTCCATTGATTTCCTAGGGGCCCAGAAGTTAGGCATTTCAGTGGTAAGCATTGGAATCCTTAAGTCCCTTTGTGCATCTGGGAAATAAGTGTTTTATAAATATTAATAAATTAAGTACCACAGAATCCCTGCATGGAAAGAAAGCATTATTTCTATTCTCTAGCTGGGGAAACTGAATCAGAGAATATGTGATTTGCCCAAAGTCACATAGGGAGTCCATGGCAGAACCCAAGTTTCCTGACTACAGCTCCAGCTTGACTCTAAGTCCTGTGCTTCCCCTCAATGTAGTTCAATTCCTTTAAAATAAAAGTTTGCATTTTTAATATATACCTCTGGAGAAAAATATGAAAACAAATGTTAACCTTTGTCTTGGTGTATCTTCCCAGGACAAGACATGGCTGATGAGTGATGAATTACAATATACCCTGTGGAGAGGTTGGTTTTTACAATAAACATTAAAGGAAAAAAAATAAGTATTTCAAAACAAATGACTAATGCAGTTTTTATTGGTCTGTACTCCTTCCTCAGTTTAAGCTTGATTTCTTGGTACTGCCTCAACTAACATAGAACTGCATGTACATGTTTAATTCCTCTGAGAAAACAGGAGATTTTAATGATTACATTTCCATGCTGAGAATGCAGAAGCTGGCCAGGAAAGGAGGGTGTAAGCCAGAATAGGTATGGCCTAGTTGGAAAAATATTAAAGAACAACTAGTTAGATTTCTTTACCTAAATTGAATAGAGGAATGGGATGGAAGGGGATACTCAGAGCATGACACTTGAGTCATATTAGTACCATTGCATTTCCCGGGTAACTACTGGCAGATGGGAAATCCAAAGAAAAGAAATTCATTCTGTGTACTGTTGATGACTATTTCAGTGACCATATGTTTTCAATATCATGAAAAAACTGTCCAATGTAGACACATTGTAAATATATTTTTATATAGTTACTTAGATTTTAAATGTCTATAAATGCTTATCTACCATATGTCGTCATTCATCTAGCATTTTTCATCCCCAAGGATCTCAACACACTTTACAAAAACTGCATACAAAAAAAATCACTCTTTGATCCACATTGCACACCTCATCAACAGGGTATATTTAGGACCTGGAATACAGATCTAGGCCGTGGATGCTGTCCATACTGCTAGTGCAGATACATGATCAGGAGTCTTTCATACACAAATTGCTTCTCACAACATTGAAATGCAGCCACTTAGGGTATGTCTACACTACGGGATTAATCCGAATTTATATAATTCGAATTTAGGAAACCGATTTTATAAATTCGAATGTATTCGGCCACATTAGGCACCATTAATTCGGTGGTGTGCGTCCAAGCTACCGTAGTAGCATCGATTTCCAGAGCGTTGCATTGTGGGTAGCCAATAACATTGAATTGCCAATAACATCGAATTGCGGCCACACTAACCTTAATTCGGATTAACAATACCGATTTTGACGCTACTCCTCTCGTCGAGGAGGAGTACAGAAATCGAATTAAAGGGCTCTTTAATTCGAATTAAATGGCTTCGTTGTGTGGACGGGTCAAGCGTTAATTCGAATTAAAGCAGCTAAATCCGAATTAAAGTCGTAGTGTAGACCAGGCCTTAGAGAGAGGGAAGTGAAGATTTTAAATGTAACTGAACATCTAATGAAAGCTGCTGAGGAAATGTAGGCAGAAGGTAGTTACCCAAACTGGAATTTAGTGAGCACACCACAGCTAACACCCCTGTTTTTGTGAAAAAAATCATCATTAAACATCTCATGGTACTAAGTGGCTAGGAAAAAGAAATGGTCTCAAACTGAAGGCTAAATACTAAACAGCTCCCACATGCCCAAATTTGAAGAGGTAGAGGTTCTGAGAAAAGTGTGCATACAATTTGGTTCGAAATTTGACTAAAAAAATCCAAGATGACACTTTTCTGGATCCAGTTCAGAAGTCTTGAGAGACTTTTGGCACCATTAAACCCAAACATTGAACCAAAATCCTAAAAATAATCTGGATGATATCTGATGATGATTTTGGTTAGGATTTTAATTTTATAATCTCACCTTCTGGGAGATAAAGTAGACCTTGATCAGCAAAGATTACTGGAAGGCTACCACTTTCATCCTCACCCCATCCGAGAGCTCAAGATTCCTCTAATCATGTATAGCAGGGGTTCTCAAACTTTTGTACTGGTGACCCCTTTCACATAGCAAGCCTCTGAGTGCGACCTCCCCTTATCAATTAAAAAACACTTTTTGATGTATTTAACACCATTATAAATGCTGGAGGCAAAGTGGGGTTTGGGGTGGAGGGTGACAGCTCATGACCCTTCCCCCTGTAATAGCCCCATAACCCCCTGAGGGGTCCCGACCCCCAGTTTGAGAACCCCTGATGTATAGTATTTGCAATAGTTTCATTAATTTAACCTGTCTACAAGATAACTTGAGTTGTGTAAGGGATATGTTTTTATATGAAAATAGAGTCATGGCTTTTAAGGAATCAAACAATGGGTGTAAATACTGCAACAATAGTGCGAGGCCTTAGAAGAGCTGATCCAGGATATACTTTATTTCCTATGAGACACATATTTCTTCCTTTCATTTAAAAAAAAAAAAAAAAAAAAAAGGCACAGACACATTCACGCTGACTTACACCTTAATGCACAAACTCTTTTGTTGTTTCCCTTGGCTGATCAAGGCTAATTTACAGTTACCTTTCTATTCCTCCATGGCTGACAGTTATATACAAAGAATCAATCTCCTATTATTTTGTGTAACTTATTAGATATTATCGATTGTTTCAGGGTGCTCGGCTTCTTGCAGGGTTAATTCTCTGGGTCCTAACCAAGTACTGGCAATCAAAACAAGTGGAAGCAAAAGCTGATTGTAGACAAGAGCTTATAATAGCTCAGCCCCCAGACATCAGCAAAAAAACAAACAAAGGTTTTCTGAATACTTAAATAGGAGACCATATAGGACTTGACTCACTGCTAGAGCACCACCCTCTGCTGACAGTTGCTCCAGCCCTGTGACAGTATCTTCCCATAACTCAACTCTCCAGCAAGATCATTATTTAGCCCCACCCCTTTCAGAGTAACAGGAAGTCCAACAAATTTAGAGTCCAGTGTGTTTACAGCTGGTCTTCAGCCCTGGACTTTGGGACCTCATGGTCTGCACACTCTTCCCTTAGAAGACACCATTCTTGTCCAGGGCCGCCCAGAGGCAATTTGCCCCAGGCCCCGGGCCCCACAGGGGCCCCCATGAGAATATAATATTCTATAGTATTGCAACTTTTTTTAATGGACGGGGCCCCTGAAATTGCTTTGCCCCAGGCCCCCTGAATCCTCTGGGTGTCCCTGTTCTTGTTCCCTTCACTGGCCTCACAACACCTCACCAGTATTGGTAGGAGACCCCAGGCCCTCCCACTCCACTTATTTCCAACACAGGAACTCTATAACCAGCAGCCAAGGACTGCTCCATCTGACCCCTTGCAGCTGCCTTCCCAGTCTTCTTTCTATATAGCCTTTCTCTAGGCCTTATCCCCACAACCTCTAGATTCACCTTTCTGTCTTGGCCAGCACTCACAAGGCTTTCCCTTGGAATCCCCCCAAACAAATCCTAAACCAAGAGTAATAACTTAAGCCAACTTCCACCTTTCATCCCTGTTAAGTTTTCCTTACTCAGTTCCTCATTTGAAGACCTCCAAGGGCTTTCTTGCTGGAAGTCCTGATCCTTCCTTTTTCTCATGGCTCCTCACCACAACAGCCAGCTTTATCTTGGGAGCTGCTTTATGTCACTCCTAGCCTCTTACCAACCTTCTGTATTTACAAGAGGATCCTAGGGCTAACACTTTCCCCCTAGGCTTCCATCTTAATCCTCCCTCTTTAATACCCAGAGAGTGACTACAAAGTTCTTTGCTCATTCTTTGCAGTTGTCTTCTAGTCTGTGATTTCCTACTTTATAGTTATCACCCTGCTTCTTCCCCAGCTGGTCTTCATCCTTAATTAGGCCACGTGCAGCCAGATAGCATAACTAACTGTTCAGGCTCTAACCTTTTAATTGCCTCCTGACCCCTGGGTCTCCCCTCACTATTGCTCTGAACTCCTTTCATGGTAACCATCCAACTCCTCCCCAGATGGGTCTGATACTGAAATGAGCCTGACATGCCTTCAAATGCAACAAGGTGGGCTAACTGGGCTCTTAGGCTCCTGTTAACCCTTTGTTGGCCACTGTGGGATTTATACACTCCATCACAGGGTCACAATGTATTCAAATGACAATATCTCATGAGTATCAGTTACAAAGACGTCGGTTACATCTGTCATTATCATCACTGACACCTGATGTTTGTCTGTCACCAGGAGAAGACCATTGACCAATTCAAAAAGTCCTTGCTCTGCGTCATATCTAAGTCTGAACTCTGAACGACAAGGGCCAAGAAAGTCAGAAGCATTTCAAGACTCTGAGTTGTATCACTACAACATTCTCCATAATCTTAAAACTAAGAGTATATTTCCTTGATTTAATATTTTATGCATAATGTTTTATATATATTAAAATGTATTACATATACTAAATGTAATAATATATGTACACATATTTATATATACAAAGTCCAAGATGCAGCATTCTCAATAGAAAGGATCCAGCTATGGAATATACTTCCAGAGGTCATTTCATTAGATTTAATCCTGTCTGACCATCTTTAAGAAATATGTCAAAATGTTCCTCTTTGAGGAAGCCTGTGATGAGGATGACATTCTCAACATCAACTCCTCCAAAGAAAAGCCTAAACCCTTAATAAATAAAGTCCTGAGGCAACCAAATCAATGAAACATCCCTACTCCAAACAGAGTTTTTAATACCCTGAAAAGGGAAAGCACCAGAGAGCCCAGGAAGTCCAGTAGGGACCTAATTATTGCCAACCTATTTTGTATGAAAGATGCTCAGCATTTACCTTGCTGGGTAGCAGTATAAATTCATAAGATATAAAATTTATAGGCTGTAATCAAAGCATTATATGCACACACACCACCCAAGGGCTAGAGAATCTGCCAAAGCATCCATCTATTCCTCCCTCCACATCCCTTTTCTCAACTGTAACACAGGATTTCTTTGCCCTGGGTTCCTCTGTGACAAAATCCAATGCACAGCATCATATTTAGTCTATGCGCGTGAAGGGGGCTTAGGCCTAAAGGCCTGTTTCTGTTCCTGTTTAAGCAAAAAGGAATTTTGCCATTGGCTTCAATAAGAATAGGAGCAGGACTTAAAAATGAAACAATGAGCAGCATAGTTCTCTATCACTAAACTAAGGGCTGGTCTACACTAGGGGGGGGGATCGATCTAAGATACGCAACTTCAGCTACGCGAATAGCGTAGCTGAAGTCGAAGTATCTAAGATCGAATTACCTGGGGTCCACACGGCGCGGGATCGACGGCCGCGGCTCCCCCGTCGACTGCGGCTACTGTCGCTTGCTCTGATGGAGTTCCGGAGTCGACGGTGAGCGCGTTCGGGGGTCGATATATCGCGTCTTAACGAGACACAATATATCGATCCCGGATAAATCGATTGCTACCCGCCGATACGGCGGGTAGTGAAGACGTACCCTAAGGCACTTGTTCTGTGGCTAGCCAGAGGCAAGAATACCTCTTCAGTTACTAGCATCACCTTCTCCAGCATCAGGGAGTCCCTTTGGAGATCTCCTATTCAGGAGATAACTAGGCCTGACCTTATTTAGTTTGAATAATATGATAAAATCATACAGCTCAAAGTGGTCTTTTTACTAATCTATTTACAGAAACAACATATCCCTTCTCAAGATTCTGATGTACAATGAAAGCCCTGAGTTTGCTATTTCACTCTCAAGTCTTACTCCTCTTGGTACTGTACTTGTTTTCAATTTGGACAGCCTGTTTCTCTAGTTAGATGTAATTCCGCCCCCCCCCCACCCCCAAGTTGCAGAGAAGAGGAAAGGTATCATTTTGGGTGTTTGTATATTATTCAAAGTCCAAATACATATATCACAGATAGTTCATGTTTTCTTTCTAACCATTTCTAAAATGGAACCCAGCTGTTGAGTTATCCTGCTAGAAATGAATCCATTGAGATCAGAATTTAAAAAGCTAGGTGCTGATTGTGGATTTACCATGAGCCCTGACAAAAAGGCAGTACATAGCTGCTCTGCCCCAAGAGCAATCAAGGACAATACAGTCCCTGTTCCCTATTTGCTTCTGGGGGAAAGCAATCTGTGGAAGCTCTTTGGCTGGTTCAGATTACGCCCCATTTGTGCAGGCCCAGCTATGCTGGCCAATACACTAGGGTCAAAGTAAAGACTCTATCCCATGGCTGCTCCTACCTGCTCATTCTCCCCTCACCTGTGTGGAAGGGGAGGTAGTGGCCCATGGAAGCTGCTCATCTCCTACTTGCTGTGACCTGGAGGAGTTTGGGTAACTTGCACAGGAGAGTTAGGAAATGCCTTACTCTTCTTGCTCCCTATATGGGTGCATGGAGGAAGCCACATTCTTAATATTTAGACTGAATATATACGGATATGTTAAGCTTAGTCTTGAATCATTTGGACCACAAAATTAACTATATTTAAAGAGCTTTTCTTTTCACAAATGGAAAAATTCTTGGTAGACAAACTCAAATCTTAATCCATTTTGGGGATGTTGATCTGAGATGAACATGTGGTTTGATGTAAAAAGAATTCAGTGATCTTAGTTCTGTCTCTAGTGGCTTGTAACCCATTGTAAGAAAATCTGGTTTAAATGTTACACAGTTTTGTCTGGGCAAAGTGGTACAGTATTAATACTATTCCTTTAACTTTATAATAGAGCACACTGTGTAAAAACTGCAAGTCGCAGAACTAATCCACGAAGCAATGCCTTCTTTGATAATGAATTAACTGTCTTTGTACTCTGGTCCACCAAGAGATGAGTAATTTAGCTGTCTGCCTTTGTTTGCTTTATTTGGAGCAATCAGCCTCTCTGAAAACCCCTTCACAAGTTATTTTAATTTTTTTGTGTGGTGTGAGAGGGAATGCAATAAGATCCACATGTGAAGCCATATTCTGCTTTCCTAGAGTGTAAACACTTCAGTGTAGAGATTGTCTCTACCTCTCTATATGTACAGTGTGAGAGCCCCTAATCTTGGTCAGACCTTCTTGGCAGAACTGTGATATGGATATTAATGGTAACTTAAATTGCTCCTGCTGACTAAAACTCCAATGATTGGCGAGAGAAAATGAATCACGGTACTCCAGAGAAGGGTCCAGAGAAGAGCAACAAGAATGATTAAAGGTCTTGAGAACATGACCTATGAAGGAAGGCTGAAAGAATTGGGTTTGTTTAGTTTGGAAAAGAGAAGACTGAGAGGGGACATGATAGCAGTTTTCAGGTATCTAAAAGGGTGTCATAAGGAGGAGGGAGAAAACGTGTTCACCTTAGACTCTAAGGATAGAACAAGAAGCAATGGGCTTAAACTGCAGCAAGGGAGGTCTAGGTTGGACATTAGGAAAAAGTTCCTAACTGTCAGGGTGGTTAAACACTGGAATAAATTGCCTAGGGAGGTTGTGGGATCTCCATCTCTGGAGATATTTAAGAGTAGGTTAGATAAATGTCTATCAGGGATAGTCTAGACAGTATTTGGTCCTGCCATGCGGGCAGGGGACTGGACTCGATGACCTCTCGAGGTCCCTTCCAGTCCTAGAATTTATGAATCTATGACAAAACAATGCACCCATTTCTGAATGTAAGAGCTGCAGGAGGACGAGGGCAATATTGATCTTAAAGAAGCAAAATGACATTTTCCAACAACTAAAAGTGTCTCAATTTTATACAGAAACTGCCTGGAAGCACATGACCTCCTTTTCTCATTTAGCTGTGTCTTAGACAGGCTTGCGTGGACTGCAACTTTTCTTTTCAAATAGCAGTGCAGTAGCTATAGTTAAAATTCAGCAGTGGCAGAACTGGTGCAGTTATATGCACTAGAAAGCAAGATTCATTAAGGCCTTGCAGGAGGTGCACACTCACTCTGAGCTGAACTTAGGTTGCAGGACTTTCCTGTGTAGCAGCACACAGAAAGGGTTTGGCTATCGGGCAGGAGCTGAAGGATTTCGACCTACACAGATCTTCATCACACTCATGAAACCAGATGCTAAATCTGCAGTGGCTACTCTAGTCTTTAGAATGGAGTAGCCTTTCTGTAATTTGTGGGGAGGAAGTTTCTCTGCCCTCTCCAGAGATCTTCCAAAGCCTAGCTGAAGTACTCAGGCTATGCACTTGGTAGTGAATTTGCCCTAAAAGAAGAGATTCCTTATTATTAACAATTACACTAGGATGAACATATCTCTACAGTATACATTTAAAACAAAACAAAACACTTTGCTACAGAGCATAGGATTTTGTCCACACACACAAGAGTATCTTCTGATTAAAACTCAGGAATCCTGTACAATTAAGGTATAATAAAATCAAAGTATATAAATGAACTAGAAGTAGACAAATGGTGAACAGAGCAGATACAGCTCACAATAGTCCAATGAGAGTGGTGTCAGAAGAACCCAGGTCAGTTACTGCACTATGGCTTCTTTGCACCACAATGCTGGCTGAAAGTAACCCTTAAACTGGATTATCTGACCATAATAGGTTCACCCCATTGTAGGGATATCCTCCAGTAGTGCAGAGTTAGCATGGGGATGTGGCCAGGGCAAAGGTGGGATGTGGCTTGCTTGTCCCTACCTATCCGTATGTTCATGTAGTTTGAAGTGTTCTTTTAAATGTGCAGCATTATCCACTTTTCTATGTGGAATTTCATCTGCCGTCATCTTTGGTTATATAATTCTAGAGTTCCTCACAAGCTCTAGCTTTGGTCAACCTAAATAGTTTAATAGTCAGCCATTTATGTTCCCTCATTATCCAACATTCTTCCTGCCATTAATAATAGTACTCAACACCACAAGTCCTAGCATTTGTACTCCCACTATTGGCCACTCTCTATGATAGCAATTGGACATATTTTCTACATTTTTCCAGCCAGACCATCTTAAGGATCTAGCTAGAATCAATCCAGGTGGCACTTGATCTGCAAAGAGGCTACATTCTTTTCAAATTTGCTTTAAAGATGATGATGACTTTTTCCACACCACAGCTCCTAAGAGTAAGCTAAAATTATGTTAAATCATTGATCTCGAGTGTTTTCAGAGTTAGCCCAGAGTAAAGTTTAGTGCAAGGGAAAACTAACTAGTGGCTGGGTGATATTTCATAGTACGGGTATTACAAAATTTAGAAACATAGTTGTCCACAATTCTCATCCTATTCTATTAATTTGATCTTATTTTTAGCAGTATTAATGTTACTGATATATTTCTTTAGTATCAGTAAACACTTTTGTTTCAACTTTTAATACTACTGTACATTCTGTCTGTGGCAGAATGATATATTTGACCCTGAGAATTTTGACTCCATCATATCTAATACCTCACTCTCAGTGTGGTTTTACAAGTTAAATTTTGTGCAAAGTAAAGCTAATTCCCTTGATATGTAAATAGAGGCAAAGTTTCTATTGCTTAAAATATCTGAGAAACTTGAGGGAATTGAAAGATTTTACAGCTGAATGGTCTGGGTTGTTTTTTTAGATCTTAAAAGTGGGTAATGATGTGGAGAGCTTGATCCACTTCAAATAGACTTTTAAATGTAATACTGGGTCAAGTGGAATGGCTTTTCAATGCACGACATAGGATTTCATCTTCATGCATCCAGCAGATTATGCTATCCATTGATGTTACCATATAAGTTTTCATTCTCCATGCTGATCTTTCATGGTCTCCTTGAAGATTTTCATTTTGTGAGGAAGAAGTTGCATAAGATTTTTCCAGTTTCAGAATTGCTTGTTATTTGACACGTCCCAGAAAATGATTTTGCTTGCTTACTTCAGCTTCAGAAAAGCACCAGCAGTATGATAGAAATAACTCTCTATCGTTAAAATTGTTCCCGAGTATCAAGGAAAGCTCCTCAGCAGGTATTTCTGGTACTTTCTTGAATTTCATGCATATAGTAATGACCTCACTGATGCAACAACAAACACAACAAACATTTCATAAATGGTAGAAGTGCCATTTCCCACTTTAAATGTGTAATATTTTCTGTACATATTATAGGAAAATATGAGAGCTGCAGATACATAGATTATATAGTCAAAAGACTCTCAACTCCAAAACTGGCTCTTTTTGATATACTGGTGTCTAATTATAGTTATCCAATACATAAGATTTGTAACAACAAAGAGTAGTGAAAATAGTGTACTACTGACTAAGCTGTACGATAATTTAACTTTTTACTTTTTTCAGCTCTTAAATTTAACCCATATTTAATTTATACAAATACAAAAGAACCCTAACCTGGCATTTTTTTCTTATAATTAAAGATATATTTTAAATTAGATAAGAAACTAAAAGTTCTTAAGGAAAAATGTATTGTGTGTCAAGTTTCAAACAAGAGTGGTTTTGAGTTATAAATTGAAGAAAAATACCTATAATATAATCATATCACAATAAACCTTCACCTAAATTCATGGCTGTGTTGACAACTGTTGCTAGAAAAGAGGCAAAGGACTGAACAGATATGGAGGCATATTGTCTTGATCTGTTCCTGTCCATATTGTGTCTGCTCTATGGATGAACTGGTTGCATGCTATGTAGCAACATATGCAAATAATGGGTATTGGAACCTCACTCTACTCCACAAAATGAAATACCATGTACAGTAAGCGAGTGCTCCAGGCAGTACAATAAGTTAACTACACACTATGTTTGTGTGCACACCATATAAGTGGAAAATGGTATCTGGTGAAATCTGCAAAAAAAGTGGTCACGGTCAGCTAAAAAAGAGTCATTGGGCATGTTACCTTCTAAAACTTGCAATATATGCACAAAGCCAAATCACAAGAAAGGCTTGAACAGAGGAGTATCAACCAACAACATATTTAGGCTCAGATCCTCTGACCAAGGCCTAATTCAAGTAGCTGGGGCAGATGCTAGGTAGTGTTGGTAAGGAAACAGTCTGCCCATACCAAATGATTCTGAGATTTCATTTTTTCCCCCTGTCTTACATCAACACAAAAAGTCAAAACCTCGAAAGTTTCATGAACTGATAATCCAAGTTTTTAAGGGGAGCGAGGGGAAATTGGGTCAACTGAAATGTTCAATTTCAATAACTTTGAAATGTTTTGTTTCTAGTTCAACCTTTTATATTTTAGAATAAATTAACTAAAATTTCAAAGCAAAAAACATAATTTTGAAACAAAATGAAACCTTTCATTTCAAAAATGTCAAAATGGAACATGTTGACAGTTACAAAACTTTTTCAAGGCTGGAGATTTGTCAAATTCGACCCTTTCTTGCAACCAGTTTCAGTTTCAACAAATCCATATTTTCTCATTAAAAAATACTGTGTTGGAAAATTCTCAACCAGCTCTAGTACTGGGTAGATATATGGGTGCCAAGGTAAGGCATTCTCCCTCTAAACTGGGGAGACTCTGAGACCAATTGGCAGAAGCTATTACAGCCCAGGGGCTGGAGTAACCTCTAAGGCAGTGGTTCTCAGCCAGGGATACATGTACCCCTGGGGGTAAGCAGAGCTCTTCTAGGGGATACATCAATTCATCTAGATATTTGCCTAGTTTTACAACAGGCTACATAAAAATGACTAGCAAAGTCGGCACAAACTAAAATTTCATACAGACAAAATGAGAAAGTAATAGTGTGGCTGTGACACTTTTGTATTTTTATGTCTGATTTTGTAAGCAAGTAGTTTTTAAGTGAGGTGAAACTTGGTGTATGCAAATAAAAATCAGACTTCTGAAAAGGGTACGGTAGTCTGGAAAGGTTGAGAACCACTGCTCTAAGACTTTATGTGATTTACCCCATTTTGCCTTCGGGAAAGGACTGGAGGATCAGTGCATCAACTACTCCTATCTCTCATTCTCCCTCTTCCCCCCACCGCCCACTCTACCCATTCCCAGACCTTTCAAAGCTCTGTACTATGCCGGGGATCCTCTCTATCCCAACAAATAGCTCACAAGGTAAACTAGAGCCACACTGGTTGCCATGCAAAGGGGGGGCCAACATGGACGTGAGGGGAGAAAGGTTGATTTAATCCATGGTGGTGTACATTAAAGCATCATAACAGTTGACTATAACAGGGCTCAAAAAAGAACTAGACAAGTCCATGGAGGGTAGGTCCATCAATGGCTATTAGCCAGGATGGATAGGGATGGTGTCCCTAGCCTCTATTTGCCAGAAGCTGGGAATGGGCGATGGGATGGATCACTTGGGATGATTACCTGTTCTGTTCGTTCTCTCTGGGGCACCTGGCATTGGCCACTGTCATAAGACAAGATACTGGGCAAGATGGACCTTTAGTCTGACCCAGTATGGCCATTCTTATGTTCTTATAACACTGGATATTGGAAGGTAGGTGGTCTATGATTGGTTCTCAAACTTCTTGAAACTGGTCAAAACCCACCAATTCTCCTTCAAACACTTTTTAATTGCAATTTAAATTTACATCCAATCCCATCTCCCCAGTTTGTCTGGTGGCGGTATCAGGTTCTGTCTGAGCTTTTATACAAGGTGTCTTTTGGTAACTACAAAGTGGCCTGAGAAGTCTGACTTCTTCATGCTGTTTCCCCCTACAATATCTGATGCCATGTTAGCATTTATGAGTCAGGGAAAAAAATAATGTTACATACTACATGCAGAAGGGTGGAAAGGAAAGGAAATTTTACAAACATAATGTATCTGTATATTTTTAACCCTAGCAATCACTCATATTGCAATGATGGGCATGATACAAAACTGAACAGATTTAAATCTTTTTACAGAAAAGAGATAACAGAAGGGTCTGGTGGCATTGATCCCTGGAAATTAAAAATACTTCTAATTTGGTACAGCCTGGCAACAAAAAATGTGCTCTAGGAGTATCAGGGGAGAAAAGTAAACTCTGCCAGCATTGGCAGATTCCAAAAGAGGCAGAATAACCCTATCTGTTGCTTTCTGACCTGTTAACTCCGTTCTCATCCATGGCCATTATATATTTTCTATGAATGATTAGGAGCCTAAAAACAATACATTTTGTAGGAAGGAACCCCTTATTCATGTCTTTTTGTGGAAAATTCAAAGCTAGGCAGGGTCCATATTTCTTACTTCAATTAGTCTTTTTAGAGGTTGAAGTCCTTCATCATTTTATGATTTGTTACATTAATTTAGATGGAACCAAAGAGCCTGGAGAGTCAAAGGTGTTAATATGACCCTGAAACTGTCCAACATTAACCAGTTTTAAACAAGGTTCAGGAGTTGTTATATAGAGGTATCAGCCTGCTTAGTACCAGGGCAAACACACCATTAAGAATCTATTAAACCTTTTATTAAAGATACAGAACAAGGAAAAATAGTTACATTTTGAAATGTGAAATATTAAGTAAGGCTTTCATTGTAACAGCATCCATTGTTCCCTTTTCCTTTAGCTGGAGAGAATATTTTGAAGGGGGGAAAACATCTGTGACAGTCTTTTAGATGGTAATGACTTTCCTTTGTGGGGAAAAGAGAAGTTAGTTAAGATGGGCTGAAGCTTTTGTCATTGCTGTTGATATTGAAGTCTGATCCCATTTCCTAGAAGATAAAACAGGATGAACACATGCAAAAGGGGAAGAGAAAAGAGCAACAAACTTAGAAAATGCAGCTTCTGTCTCTCATGTTGATTCTCACTTGAAGCCTCACTGCTGGAGAAAAATAGGTGCAGCAAACAGTCTTATCAGCTGCTCTGAGACCTGGCAAACGTGTACCAGCATTGGGTTATTTAGGCATTGCATTTAGCTGCTTCTTTCTGGTGACAGGCTAGCACCAGTGTTGCAAAACATGCAGTTTGGCCAGCTAGACAGACTCTTATTAAATGGAAAGAAAAAAAGAGAGGTCTAGGAAAAAGAAGAAATAAGGTGGGGAAGGAACAGAATGCATTGGATGGGGGTGACACAGTCTCACATCACTGGTGGTGTTGGGATTCATCTAGAGCCAGCAGAGGAGGCAGTGTCATTTGTGTTCTTCTCTCTAGCCCAGTCTAGTCAGGACATCTCTCAGGATCAGGATGATGAAGGCCCGGGTCCCAGCTGCCGGTGGGTGTGGCAGCCACGATGATTGCTCCTGTTGACAAGTTTTCTCCAGATATTTCTTTGTTTGAGGACCCCAAAAGTGACTGATTGGTGGAATAGCACATTCCCTCATTTTTTTGTCCACCACTAAGATCTAATATCTGACACACATTTTGGTTAATTGATTTCTGGACCTCTACTTCCAAGGTCAGTAAGGACAACAGCTTATATAGACAGAATTTGGGAGAGTTACAGTACAAGAGGCAACATCTGATATCACTAGAGTTCCTATGCACTTTCCTCAACTTGCCTATTTTTTCTCTGACTCTCTGACAGAGTAGTGATTCAACCTCTGGTCTGGTGTCATTCACTTCTGATATCATGTACCTCAAGTCTTCCTCCTACTTCTTGTCTCCCTGTCATCCTGTTATACTTGCCAGGTTATTTTGATGAGTCCCATTGTGATCCATGCCTACAAAAGTATTTACATGGATGTCTCTGAGGAGGCTATAACCATCAGCTTCATATGCAATGGCCTATTTTATGATTCCCAAATCCATTGAGGGATTTAGGGCAGATTCTCACCTGGTGTAAATTGGTAAGTCTGGTTTAAACTGACTTCGGTAGAGGCATGCAGATTTACAGCAGGTGAGGATCTGCCCCTATATTTGTTTATTTAGATAAACACTGTTGGTTTGCAATTTCTTCTGTACCTCCATTCTTGTCATGTTTCTAGATATGCATCCCACGCACCATGGGCAATCTGCTATTCCTTCTAAGCTAATGACTTCTAAGTATGCTTTACTATATTTATTGCCTTGGGGAAAGTGTCATTGTGAATCCAACTCACTGTGTGAGACAGGGTTCATATTTTCGTATAATTCCTACTTCATTTAATTTCTTATTTATATCATATATGAATTATGGACAGATTTAGTCACTTCTACCCCACCATGTACACAGATGTAAACTATAGGTTCACAGAGGGAGCTCTCTGGACCACACTTTAACGACTCCTGTTCCAGAGTACACATGTACCCGAGCAGTAAGGTGCAGTTGTACAGTGATCACACATACAGTTTATTGGCAAATAGTAGCATTTTTTGGAATTACTAATGTTTGCTACCAAGCAATGTAATCTGTGATTAGGGCCAATTAGGGTGACAGATCACCCAAGTCAAATATCGGGACGTGGGGGGGGGGGGGGGAGCAGGAGGGGGCGGGGCAAAAAACAAAACAAAACACCCTTCCTCCACAAGCACTGGAGGGAGGCCCGGGAGATGCAGGGGAAGCGCAGGGCCAGGGTGAGTGAGAGTCCGGCCTGGCCCCGAGCAGGCAGGACTCAGTCGGGCGGTAGGGAGAGTAGGGGGGCAGCCTGCGGGGCCAGGCGGCGGCTGTTCTCCCCCCCGGGCAGCGGGACTCGGGAGCAGCCGCTGCTGCAGCTCCCACTGCCGCTGCTGCACCTCCCACTGCCGCGGGGGGAGGAAGCGGCCGATGGCCAAGCTCGGTGGCTGCGGCTGCAGCTCTGGCGCCTGGGCCCGAACCCCCCCCAAGCCTGGGCCTGCTGCGGGGACCCAGCAGCGCGCATGCTGCACCCAGCCCCTGGCCAGTCGCATCTGGGCTGCTGCCCAGCTGGTGCTATCCCGCGGCGGCCCCAGAGTGGGGGCAGCAGGCCCCAACCCCCCCGTCCTGCTCGGGTCCCGCAGGGGAACGAACGGGACTGGGCTGCCGATGCCTCCGCCCCGGGGCCGACGCGGGATTGCACCAGCTGGGCAGCAGCCCAGACGCGACTGGCCAGGGGCTGGGCGCAGCGTGCGCGCTGCTGGGTCCCCGCAACAGACCCGGGCTCAGGGGGTTCGGGCCCGGGCGCCAGAGCTGCAGCCACCAAGCTTGGCCATCGGCCGCTTCCTCCCCCTGTGGCAGTGGGAGCTGCAGCAGCGGCTGCTCCCAAGTCCCGCTGCCCGGGGGGGAGAACAGCCGCCGCCTTGCCCCGCGGGCCGCCCCCCTACTCTCCCTACCGCCCAACTGAGTCCTGCCTGCACTCGGGGCCAGGCCGGACTCTTACTCGCCCCGGCCCCGCGCTTCCCCTGCGTCTCCCGGGCCTCCCTCCAGCGCTTGTGGAGGGAGGAGGAATGGTGAGCCTGGGGAAGAGGCGGGGATTCGGGGAGGGAGCCAATGGGGGGAGGAGGGGGCGGAGTCGGGGCGGGGGGGCGGGGCGCAAGCACTTCCGGGCTCTGGAGCATTTCCTTGTTTGTCCAGTGTCCCGACCGCACATCGGTCGGGACGCGGGACAAACAAGGAAATATCGGGACAGTCCCAATAAAATCGGGACGTCTGGTCACCCTAGGGCCAATTAACAACACGAAAAAAAGTCAGGTCTTTCATGAATTTGTAAACATGTATAAAGGCATGTTTGCAGAACTGTATGACTAAATGTTTTCAAAAGATACTGAAACATTGGAGAGGGCACAAAAAAAGCCACAAAAATTATTCAAGAAAATGCCTTACAGTGAGATAATTAAAAGAGCTCAATCTATGTAGTTTATCAAAAAGAAGATTGAGAGGTGACTTGATTACACTATATAAGTACCTTCCTGGGGAGAAAACAATGGTTTCTTTAATCTAGAGGAGAAAGATGCAGTAAGAACAAATGTCTGGCTTCAGTTTCCAGCCAAATTCAGATTAGAAATAAGGCACAATTTTTTAACAATGCGGGTGATTAACAGTTGGAACAAACTACCAGGGGAAGTGATGGATTCTCCATCTCTTGATTTCTTCAAATCAAAACTGGATGCCTTTCTGGAAGATATGATTTAGTCAACCACAAACATTAGTTGTGTTTTACTCAAAGGCAAGTTATTTGGCCCAATAAAGGCATAACTGGGTGAAATTTAATAGCCTGTGATATACAGTAAGTCAGTCTAGATAATAAATTGGTCGCTTCTAGCCTTAAAAAAAAAATCTATGTAAATATTTTAGAGGTCACACAAATAGCTTTCTCATTTAAATAATATGACGTTCCCCAAGACTTCAAACAAAATTTCCCAAACAAACATTTAATAACATCATTCTGGATGAGCTTGCAGGTCTTATTATAGTTATGTTTTCAAATTAGACTGATTATATGTCATGGCTGAATTGTTTAACTAGACATCTATAAGATATAAAATAGTCACTTGTCACTGAAAGCTCAGAGAAGAGTTATGCAAAGGTGGATCAAAGACATTGTCCATCATTTGTAGTACGCTCAATTTAAATTTACAAGTCTTCAATTAAAATGTTAGTTAAGGTGGCTAAATCTGGAGGAAAATAACTAATCTTTTGCAGTTATAATTAGCTTTACCAGCATCGTGGGTTTTTCTCTAATAGGTTTTCATCTGAAAGTGCCCCCTTTTACTCTGATCAGTACAAATGATCTGGGCTTTCTGTTACATGTCAGAAGCTCACCATGTGTGCCATCAAGCAGGAACCATGAAGAAGTGTAGTTGGTTTCACAAACTGGGTAATATTTCAGAGCTCAAGCCCTGCGATCCCCCCCTCCCCCTTCTCACAAGACCCATCATCAAACTGGAGAGAGTTGCACTATGGGATAGCTGCCCTAGAGCGCTGCTCTCATCGGTGATGGAAGTGCTGCTAATGTAAACACTTTCTGATGCCTGAGGAATTAAGTGAGTACACAAACCAGTGTTTTACTTTCACCAGTTCCCTATCATCGGTGAAACTTACAGCGCAAAAACTCTGCAAGTGTAGACATAGCCTAAGACACTCTCCTGCAATGAGGAGACGCAACTTCCAATCCCTTCTCCATGTCAGATAGAACAGGGAATTGAACATAGGTTTTGCACATCCCATGTGAGTCCTAGCCCCTCGGTTCAAGCTTATAGGAGAGGTGGCAGCAGAGCTGCCTCCTCCAGCTATGTTGTGATTTTTTTTTATTTTTTTATTTTTTTTTGATTTTGTCAAAATGTCTGAAAACTAAAATAAAATGTTTCAGGTCAAAACTAAAAAAAAAAAAAAAAGTTTTGTTTTACCATTGCTGAGACTTTTCAATTTTTTCAGTTCAATTGAAACTATTTGGTGAACATGACACAAATTCACAAATAATTTTGTATGAGCCCAAACTGTACTTTTTGGTAAATGAACTGTCTGTCCAAAGGATTTCACCCAAATCTACTCCTTACTAAAATGAACATGGGCCTCCCGGATATTGCAAGGAAGATGGAGAGAAAAAATACATCCAACACCCTATCAGCCTGGCCCCTTGGGAAAAATTCCTTCCGTCTCCTAAAAACTGGGATTGGTCAAATCCACAGTATTTTGCAAACACAGTTCAAACACCTCAAATATAGGGAAGAGACTCAAATAGAAGAAGAGGGGTGTGAGAGACAATCAGCTCTCCCTTTCCTCCCCCACAGCCTAGCATATTGCAGCAGGAACAAATGGAGAAATCTCTCCTCTTCCCCTGCTCTGCCTGTGTTTGATCCCCAAGTGCATTCTAAAAGTGTTGTGTTTTTTTTGCAGGGGAGGAGGGAATCCTCAGAACAGCTTTCCTCTTCCTCCTCCTCAGCCCCCCATTACGGGGTTTGTCTTTCCTCTGCTGGTCCAATTAACCCAGCCCCTATTCCCCAATGAGAGGGGGTGAATATTTTAATATTGGGATATAGTCTGAGTAAGTTCCCAAGTGAAATATTGGAATTTTGCTTCATTTAGGAAGCAATAATCCTTGAAAGTTTATTTTAATATCTATTTTGTTTGACATTGTTTCTGCACACAGAACTACACACACCATGAAATACACATTTGTCAAACTCTGTCCTGGACAAGAATTTCTCCTCAATAGCTTCTTAAAATACAGTTTAATGGTTCATTGTTATGTAAGTTACTTATCTAAGAATAATTTGTTTTGATATTTCTATTATAGCTAAATTTCCATTAGTAACTGAATGAAAAATAGGATTGAACAGAAGCACTTTTAAGTTGCCTTAATTACTATGCGTCAAATTCTGCCTTTTGAAGATCTATGTTGTAGAAATTGAATATTTTAATATGAACACCAGAAGGTCATCAAAATTTAACTGGCAACATAATGTGACTTTATTTTCTCTCTACAGTACAAAAAGGTGTAGTCTTAACTCAGATTAGCTAACCTGTAGTTAGGTAACATGGGTTAAAATAACAATGAAGTCACAACTTGGCTTTTTAACTCAGGTTAGTAGCTCAAGTTCAAGCCTGTAGGACAACCTGGAGTTGAACCTGAGCAGCTAATCTGAGTTAAAAGCAGCGTTGCCATGTCTTCACTGCTAATTTAACCAAGTTAGCTAATGAGGGTTAGCTAACTAGAGTTGAGCATGCTTTTTTTTTTTTTTTTTTTTTTTTTTTTTTTTTAACAGTGTAGACAACCTATTTTTATCTACTTTAGTTTACTCTATAGCACCCCTATCTTTCTTTGGAACTGTTCTGGAGCATCTGGTTTTAGGTGGCATTGCTAGTCCTGCAATTTTGACTAACACAACATGGTCACTATTTCAACAATACATTTGCCCTTATTATGTTTACTTGACAACTCTTGGGACAGATTCTCATTTACACTTGTGTTATATTACACTGTGTAAGCTAACTGTAGAGAAACTAGTCTTGGAATATGTCTACACTGCAATTAAAAATCCACAGCTGGCCTGTGCCAGCTGACTCAGGCTTACGGGACTCAGGGTAAGGGGCTATTTAATTATGGTGTAGACATTTGGGCTCAGGCAGGAGCACAGGCTCTGGGACCCTGTGAGGTGGGAGGGTCCCAGAGCTCGGGCTACAGCCAGAGCCCGAATGTCTACACCACAGTTAAACAGCCCTTTAGCCCGAGCCCCACAAGCTCAAGTCAGCTGGCACAGGTCAGCTGCAGGTATCTAATTGCAGTGTAGACATACTCATAGTTACTATGGACATTTAGGCTACTGGTGAATACTGCTCTCGCCGTGTTACGGGGCATTAAACTGGTTGTAATGTAACAACATTTACACTCACTGTAAGACCCTTTTATATTGCCAAAGTGGTGTAAACAGACCACAGTATAAATGAGACCCAGGCCATGTTATGTCTATAGTCTGACTCACTTTAGCCATCCAAACCACAAGAGACATAAAAGATTATCACAGTAACTATGATTAGCTTAATAAGAAAAATGAACATAATTTGGCCCAATATCTGGGCATAATAGAGTGAGGGGAAAAAAACCTATCAGTTTTGATTAGGCTATGTCTACAGTGGTGCACATACCCAAGTACTGCATTGGGTTCATGCTCGTGCACATTCCCCATATACTGTGCTGAAAATGGGTATAATGCTGTGTAGACACGCTACCCATTTCCACACTGGTATACGAGGTTAGTGCTATCATTTCAGGGTTAGTATCCCAAGGTTCTGTGTGTCACAAGGAGACACTGTAGGAAAATGTTGTGGTGTGTTGTTGGAATTGTTCCTTGCCTTCACACATTTGCTGATCACATTGCCCCTCACTTTTATTCCCTGCAAAACTGGGTGAAAGACCAGGATGATCTGGTACTTCCGCCCCTTATTGTGGGACAAATGTTTATACAGCAGACTTGATATGATACTGGATGTAATTCGGGCAGCATTTTCTGACATGTTGAAAATGGCTGACCTTAAGAGTCAATGGCAATCCATTCATGTCACAGTGGACAGATATGTTGAATATCAATATTCCGATGGTCAGTATTGCCCTGTGACTTACTGTTACTTCTAGTGCAGGAGAAGCACCACAGTATGGTGGGATCACAGCATCTTGAAAACATGGGATTACCATCAGTGACTTCAGGACTTCTGCATGAAGAAACAGACCTTCATGGAGCTGAGTAAGGAGCTTGCACCAATCCTCCAGTCCCTTAACACACTGTTCAGGGAAGCCATATCAGTTCAGAAGAGGGTTGCTATTGCCGTGTGGAAGCTGGTTCCTCCAGACAGCTATAGGTCCATTGCAAACCACTTTGGGGTTGGAACTTCTACTGGTGGAGTCATGGTTATGCAGGTTTGTGAGGCAATTAACACTGTGGTTTACCCATGGGTGGTTGGCATAAAAAAACCTTGAGAAATAATAGCTGGTTTTCAGAGGGCTAGGGTTTCTGAACTCTGCAGGGACCACTGAGGTGCTCGTATCCCAACAGTTTACCCACTGCAAGAGGCAAGTGTGTATGTGAAGCAGAGTTAGTTGTTTTATTTTAAGCCTTCTTAACAAACCAAACCAATATCTCACAACAGTCTGTGCAGGCTGAGTAATCCTTTCCCCAAGTCTATCCCTCACATCAGTAACTTCAGCAACTCAAAATTTCCTGGCTCTTACCTCACGGCCTAAACAATAAAGGACTTCACACAGTCCTTTGTGTCCATTGGGTTTCTGGAGCAATTCTTCTCTGCAGTTGCAGCAGTAGCAATCCATTGGGAGCATGGCCCCTGACCACTCAGCTTTCTGGAGGGTGTTGCAGTCCCTTGCCCCATTTCTTGCTGCCCTCTTTTTAAAGGTGTGATGGAGTGTATAATCCCCACACTGGGGAACTAAGGACCCAGAAGCCCCCACCCAGCTGCATGTGCTGGGAATGCTCACAATGGTAGCAGGGCTTGAAAGGGAGTGGTGCATGTCAGCCAGGGCATACAGAGCAAAGGAGAAGACCTACGCTGTTAGCTCTTGCAGAGAGACCATAGGAGCGCCACCCCATCCAGACCAGACCCCACTGCCAAGCCACCAAAGGCCCCTAGGGAGAACAGTGGGCCATGATTGATGGAGCAGAGCCTCCAGATCACTGCCAGAGAGAATGTCACATTTGGTGAGTCCATACACTCTGGTGACTTTGGAGGGGCAGAGGCCATGGTAAGAAGTGATCCAGAGAGCAGGTTTGGAGAGCACGCATCCACCCTAGGCTGCATATATGACCTGCCCATGACAGGGCCATGGGGTGAAACCTGGTGGAACAGGGAAGGCCCGGGTCAGGAACCAGGCCAGGGGCCAGAGCCAGACACAGTGTCAGGGGTAAGGCAAAAAAGGAATGACTTGAGGATAGGGCAGGACAGGATGGGAGTAGACAGAAACCAGGAGCAGGGAGGGAAGCAGGAACTGGGAGCAGGCAGGAATGCAGGGCTCAGGAGTCAGGTTAGCAGGAGGGGTCCATAGTAGCAGCCAGTCAGGGATTCCTTTAGTTGGTCACATAACTTCCTTTTGCTACTTTCTGCTTGGGGACCCATGGGACTGGGTTCAAGGCCCACAATCCTTCTCATGATATCCCTTATCTTCACAATGCCACAGTGGAAAACACCATTCATGCGATCATCGCCTACTGTGAACTGCACAACATTTGTGAGGATAAAGAAGAATCTTTCCATCCTGAGTGGATTCGGGACAAATCTGGTTTGTAAACTCTGTACATGTATCCCACACAAGTGTGTTGGTCCTGGGTCCCAGCTGGCACAGGAAAGTAGAGATTCCCCAAGCAGCCTCAGTACTTGGGCTCTTGACAGCACCTGGACAAGCTCCAGGTAGAAGGGACATATACAAAGAGCCTCATGAATATTTTGGTCTTCCTGACCTCAAGTACTTTATGCATCCCAGCACTGGCACAGAATCTGCTGAATGTTTGCCTGCTGCAGCCTCCATAAAATGTCCTGGAACAGGTGAATATTCTGGCTGCTCCAGCCAAAATCATGGAGGATGGTGAATTATATTCAGACATTGATCAGCCCCTGGGTATACTCAGTGGGGCAGGCATCCATTGTCTTGGAGCTGTATCCATTGTCACCTGTATTGATCTGTAAAGACTGCAGTGGAAAGCTGTTATGATGTGGTCAGTGCAGCACACAACTACCAATGAAAACAAGGGGACAAGGATTTTTATTGATCTGGTTAAAGCTCATGCAGGAAAGGGTTCAGTGCACTGTGGGAATGAGGGTGTCGGTATATTGAAACCGAAGACTTGGTACCCGCCCCTTGCTCTGTCCACTCTGCAGACTGGCAAGGATACAGGGCTGTGCCACTGCCATACCTCAGGTATGAACTTTCACCCCGCAGGTATACTGGCTTGCTTGCCCTCTAATCACCTTGAGACATGTGCTTCAGGGGATTCAGTGTGAACAACAGGGGGGTTATAGCACAAACCCACACATCGATATGTGTAGAGTCATTAGTGTAGATGTGCTCTAGAGTCTCATGGATTTTATTTGCCTTTTTGGGTAGATCTTTGAATAGAAGTTTGCAAACACCCTTCTGAAGTTGATAACATAAGTTGGTAATAGAAAATTCTCATACTGTGCAGAAAAATGTATCATTTTTATTATCTTATGTACTTTTGCATGTGATTGTTAATGGAAATTCATATTTCTTTTTCAACCTTTGATCTGATGAGATAGCCAGTCTCTCACTGCATAAGGTAAAAGGAATAGTCTATACATACTAATTAATTACTGGTTAATTTCCTTTTTCATTGTCTGTGCAACACTGTAGAGTAAAAATATTTGTCAGATTTACCCATACGTTGATAGATACAGTTAATCAGAAACATAATTAAGAAGTGTTGAGAATTTAGATAAAATGAGCTTTTGCTTCATAAAAGCGAATGATAGGCAGTTCAAAGTATGAGAAAAAGGCACCAGAGGAAGCTAAAGAAACTAAGCTGAATGATCTTTACCAGGCTGTAAAGCATAAAGCATTTATTTTATATACTGTACATTGGAAAGAGTGAAAAAATGATCTCTCTACAAATTGATAATTCTTCTATTGCTGATGAGAATTGGTTATGCTGCCTGGGTACTTAGAAAGGATACTTTGCTCAACTCCAGAGATGTTTATATCAATTCAAGCTCTTCCAGTAATATGTAGTAACTTATATTGGTTGATTGATGGAGTAATAGTGTTCTTTTCATGGCATAAGGCCATTGCATAAGGCCAACTCTTACTTTCTTTTACATAAACAAAACATTGAAAAGAAAATTCTACTTTTAAATTGACTATGATTTCCTTCTTTTTAAACCAAGTGAGAGATGACACCAGATTCAGAAGGAATTGGGAGATGTTGCTGTGGATCAAATGCTCGTGGGGGTGAGTTGCTGTAGGTCAAATCCAGGTCCCACTGAAAATAGTAAAACTCCAAGTTTACTTTAATGGAGCCATAATTTGGCCCTAAATCTTTAGTAAAGATAAACATATCAGTTGAACGTTTTCCTTTTTTTTTTTTTTAAATAAAAGGAGCCAGATTATCAGCCGGTGCAAATCAAAATAGTTACATTGACATCAACACCACACAAATTTATTAGAGCATAAGCTTTCGTGGGCATCCGAAGAAGTGGGCTGTAGCCCACGAAAGCTTATGCTCTAATAAATTTGTTAGTCTCTAAGGTGCCACAAGTACTCCTGTTCTTTTTAAAAATCAACAACACGCCCTCCCCCGCACCCCAGCTGCCTTTCCCCCACCTCCCTTCCTTTCCCCCCCTATGACTGGAGAGGTGTTAACAGGCCACTTCACCTTGAATGGTCCCTTGAAATATGGGCTAACTACTTATGCTAAACAATCTGTTTCACCTTGTATTTAGCAGTGACATTCTGAGTATGTTTCCCAGACCTGAAGAAGAGCTCTGTGTAAGCTCGAAAGCTTGTCTCTCTCACAAAAAGAAGTTGGTCCAATAAAATATATTACCTTATTCACATTGTCTCTTTAAGCTCTTAATTCATTTAGCTGCTTCTGAACATTTTAATGTATTCAACAATATATAGACAACAAAATTAATGTATTGGTAAATCTAAAACAGGATTAAATAAATTGCAAGATTCTACATATGTACATTTATAGAAAAAATGTATAATATGGTAATATGTGCTCATATAATTAAAGTATTGCATGATACAATTAAAAGCATAGTTTTAAAGTTGAACCTTCAATCTTTAATATGGTATTTTCCCACTGTTGTGTACAACCTTAATATTCCCAAAAATAACTTTTGGTGTAAAATCCAGTCTTCAGATTCATTTGAAGTCTGGACTCATGTATTACATTTTTGCTTCTTATTGTTGAGTGAATCAACACAATCTGTTATATAATATCAAACATCTACACTAACGTATTTTGTTTTCTAGAATTATATTAGATGGAAGCAATTACAATCCAGGTTAACATTTCTTCAGATAAAAGCTAATAATTAGGAGGAGGAGGCGGCTGAGGAGACCTATAATGTATTTTCAGGCAAAACTAAAAATTGCTTTCAATTCTGTCTTGTGGTTCTAATTCAGGTATTATCACTGATGCATTGTATGATTTACCAATCTGTGAGCCATGGTGAGTAAATGGGAATGATAATTATCTGTAACTCCCGAGGGTGTGGCAAATCTTAATTCAGTAATAGTGGTAGCAGCTTTTAAATCTCTGGATGGTAGATGTTATAGAAATGCTAATTATTAGATGCCTGCCTTTCTCGTTAAACTAGAAGTGAAAGGATTTTTAAAAAAATCATAAATCTACATTCAAGGTAGTTTATATATATGATGGGCAAATGTCAAAAGTTTTGTCATTTGGGGTTCATTCGGGTTCTTAGCCAGACCTAAGCCTGCAAAAGTTGATTGGACCGTCTAATGAGAATTGGCTTTTTGAAATATCCAGCATGTCTGAATTTAGACATACTTTGTGCTATTTAAGCACTTCTAATTCTGGCTAGAACATTCATATGCAAAGGCACATCTAAATGAAAAATATCTTTATATTCAGATGATATATCGTTATGCTCTCTGCTGTAGAGTCTCATTAAACACAGTATGCAGCTCCTCCTGATGACATCGTTATCTTGCCATTCATTTGGGTACCAAAAGGGATCACATATTTAGGCGTCAAAATTTACCATGAAGTATCCCACTTGTTAGAAGGAAATCTACTTGCTGCTGTGAAGCAGATTGTACAATCATCTATCAGCTATTAGAGCCAAAGGCACAGGGGGTAAGCCCGGCCTTCCAATTACCTTTCAATGGGACACCAACAGATCAAGGTTGGGCACCAAGCCCAACAGCCTCTTCCCGTCCTTCTCTATATGGGGAAGAACAGCAGCAGCAAAGAGGAGCTTGCAAGAGACAGACTATGGATATCTACAGATCTTCAAGGCTCCTTCCTCCAAGTGGCCAACACTTGCTATAGTCAAGGGTTTGGAGTGTAAATCAAGATATTTCAGCCAGCCTGCTCTCAACAGATTTAGAGGGATCCAGATGGAGCACCAGGTCCAGTGCCTTCCCCTGCTTTCTCTATATTCCTGACATCACTCAGTAACTCGTCTCAAAAAATTGGACTATGGATATCTTTTATCATCATTTGCTGTGTTGCCACTGGTTCTTGGTCCTCCTTAACCCCCTGCTACTTTAGTTCCCCAGCCTTCTGCTCAATAAGCTTTCACCCTTTTCTGCTTCCTCCCTTTCCCCTTCTATATCCTGATCATGCAGCTTTTTGCTGCCTTTTGCTGCCCTACTCTTTCTCAGCCACTCCCTTTCCATCATTCCCTTCTCAAGCCCAATGAACATTCCCCAGAAGAAAAAAACAATTCTCTTTAAAACTAAGTTTCTATAACAACATAATTGACTAAGCATCCAAGAACTGCCCTATGTAGTGTGACATGGAAATTCCACAACTCTGCCTCAGCTCCCCTCAGGACTTCAGTGGTCTAGTATTGTGGTGACTGGGCCTTCTATCCAGGTCATGCTGTAGTCCCACCCATT
Organism: Emys orbicularis; assembly: GCF_028017835.1. Lineage (NCBI taxonomy): Eukaryota > Metazoa > Chordata > Testudines > Emydidae > Emys > Emys orbicularis. Next base: position 86,896,163 of record NC_088687.1, on the reverse strand, counting down.
CTCAGATATCCCTGTCCTTGGAGTCCCAAATAATTCCCACCACTACTGGCAAATCACATATACCCAACTGAAGTATCTTCTGACCCTCCTGGGGTTTCTCTTCAGTCCTAGTCTCTCTAATCAATGAACAAGAAAAAAAATCTAATCCTCAAACCACTCCCACCTCCAGTCCGCCACAGGGCTTGATATTTCAGTCTCTCTTCCTGTTCTTCTCAGTCCTCCCTCTTATTTACAAGATGCTGACTCACAAGGCCATTCCCTTTAAATCCTGCCCCTTCCAAGGGAACACAACAGGAATGAATCCTCTTCTGCATTTTTTTGGGGGGAATCACCTTATTCCTGTCTCTTGCTCTCTCTCTTCTCCACAAGAGGGTACAAGACCTCCTCTCTCCAGGGTCATCTTCTCTTAACTGCCCAATACTGCCCAATTTAATTTCCTCCCTCAGACTACCACACCCTCTCCAGACATACCAGGTGAGACTAATGGAGCTCTCCAGTTCCAAAGTTAACCTCTTCATAGCCTGTGTGGTGTTTACAGTCCCATCACAAACATTGATAAAACTGTATTTACAAAAAGTAAAGAAACTCCTCACCCTAACCCTTTTGTCTGTATGCTGTATTCCTTCTGCCCAAGTTGCATCTTTTTTTGCCTTTTTAGACTGTAAACTCTTAGAGGCTGGGACTCTGTCTTCCTGCATGTGTCTGTAATATAAATAATACGGCAAACAATTAATAGCTATGCCTCTGTAGAAGAACCAGTTTATAAGAAACGTACAAATACAAAAACATTCCAGTCCAATGAAGGATCTCAGCATGGTACACACAACTGGAATTTGGTGATGGATTAAAAATAGTTTGCCTTGAGAGTACAAGTCCTGGATAAACATTAAAGCACAGAATGAAGGAATATATTCAAGAAAATGAGGACTAAGGGTGAAATCCATTGCACCCACCTAAAACCTGAGTTTTTGGTCTCTAGGTAGGTGGAGAGTGTAGCGGTTGGGAAGGTGAAATCCATCCTCTGATCAGAAACAGTGAACTGGGCTGCTGCAAAGCCCTAATATGGCTACAATTCAAATCAATGGACTGGAATTGTTTATAGATTCAAGGACTGGAAGGGACCTCAAGAGGTCATCGAGTCCAGTCCCCTGCCCTCATGGCAGGACCAAATACTGTCTAGACCATCCCTGATAGACATTTATCTAACCTACTCTTAAATATCTCCCTAGGCAATTTCTTCCAGTGTTTAACCACCCTGACAGTTAAGAACTTTTTCCTAATGTCTAGCCTAAACCTCCCTTGCTGCAGTTTAAGCCCATTGTTTCTTGTTCTATCCTTAGAGGCTAAGGTGAACAAGTTTTCTCCCTCCTCCTTATGACACCCTTTTAGATACCTGAAAACTGCTATATTATATATATATATATATATAAATTGTTATAGGAGTGTTCTGTAAATAGTTAAATGTAATAGCTAAAATGCCAGTAGCTAGCACTCAAAAATACATAGCATAGTTCCTGGGTTTTGCAGGACTAATAAAACTTCTTGTTGTTGTGCATTGCAAATGGCTTCCTCTCTGCAGCTCTTAACATGGAGCTCTTAAAAGGAACAGCACTCTTTTTCTTGGCGCACCCTCATTCTCCCACATCACATTTTGAACTCTCCACAGTGCCTACAGAATGCACAGTCAGATATCCCTCAATCCAACCCACACCATCCCCTGTGAAACGTATAAATGGTATTGGGACCTTGAACTGGCTCACCACAGTTAATTTTTTCCATCTATCTGCTTTTTTCTTTTAACATTGATTAATTGTTTAGCTCATAAAAGAGCAGTGTGCTGACATACAATTGAGTGGCCATAACACAGCATTGCTGTAAATAATTAATTTGGTATGAAATAAAAAAGAAAGAAAGAAAAGGAAATTTAAAAACAAAGAAGAAAAAAGTTATATGTATATTTAAGAAACATGGAAGTTGAGTTACTGTTTACTTCTACAAATGGGCAAAGGTCCAAAGAGTTTCTTAATTTTTTCCCCCCTCAAACCAATTCACCTATCCCTAGTTAAGTCTCTCTTCCCTCCCCCCCCCCCTTTCACATTAGTACTTCTCTAGAAAGGAAGGTAATTTGGTTTGTTGCCCTCTTTATAGATTTACTGAATCAATCCTTTGATTTTGTATTCAGAAGGGCAGACTCCTTCTTCAGTTGAATCTTTTTCTTAAAAAAACAATCAATATTTCAGAAACTTGTTAATAAAAAAACAAGATTTTAGAAATATACAGTATGCTGATTCCAACAACTGGCAAATAAATTTGGTTTCTGCCTTACCCCTTTACATTTTCCCAGTATGTGTGCCTATTAAACTGTGTTACTGGTTTCTAATGAAATTCAAGTATACATCAACTTTCAGACTAAATGCATCAGAACTGATTAGTGTGTGTTATGGGCACACATTTCACTTTGTCAATGGCTTTGTTATTTTTTTGCCTGTGTAAGAACTATTTAATTTACAATTATGAAACAGATAGCCTAGAGTTAACTCATCCCATGAATTTCTTTGAGTTTGCCAAAAGAGCTGGAAGGCAGAGTTCTTATTAAATGCTAAGACTCTGCCTTCAGATCCTGTTTCAAATAATAATTTCAAACCCTGAGATCACATAGCTATCTAAAAAGCAAATTAATTGAAATGAACAAAACAGCATACACTTAACTATTCCTCCGTGTAACATTCTTATATGGTGCATACTCATTCTTTTAATTTCCTCTCTAGATGGAACCTAACAGTCAACTAAAATTACCTTCATCAGGAAGTGGAAACTGACCCAGATGGCAGACTTCTATTAGTGTCATCTGAGCTAACTTACTTGTGTGTTTTTTTTCTGTTAAATTCTTTGGCTTCAAACTTTACTACTGTAATTCTCTTTAATTATCTAGCTTAGTACTTTACTATTGCAAGCAAAGAGACTGGAATAGCAGAAAACAAGTAGGTAATATTTAAGCAGACTTCTTCCTAGATGCTGCAGGACTTTTCTCTGGTTTCACATCTCTGGGAAGCACTATAAACCCAGACTATAACACTTGGTCAGAACTACTGAAAAAAAGTGCTTTAGTAGTAAGCAGTATAGTAGTAAATTACATAAGAACATAAGAACAGCCATACCGGGTCAGACTAAAGGTCCACCTATCCCAGTATCCTGTCTTCCAACAGTGGCCAATGCCAGGTGCCCCAGAGGGAATGTACAGAACATGTAATCAGGTGATCCATGCCCTGTCACCCATACCTGGCTTCTGGCAAACAGAGGCTAAGGACACCATCCCTGCCCATCCTGGCTATTATCCACTGATGGACCTATCCTCCATGAATTTATCTTGTTCTATTTTGAACCCTGTTATAGTCTTGGCCTTCACAACATCCTCTGGCAAAGAGTTCCACGGGTTGACTGTGCATTGTGTGAAAAAATACTTTCATTTGTTCATTTTAAACCTGCAGCCTATTATTTCATTTGGTGACCCCTAATTCTTGTATTATGAGAAGGAGTAAATAACACTTCCTTATTTACTTTCTCCATACCAGTCATGATTGTATAGACCTCAATCATACCCCCCTTAGTCGTCTCTTTTCCAAGCTAAGAAGTCCCAGTCTTATTAATCTCTCCTCCCACAGAAGCTGTTCCATACCCCTAATAATTTTTGCTCTTTTCTGAACCTTTTCCAATTCCAATATACCTTATTGGAGATGGGGCAACCACATCTGTATGCAGTATTCAAGATGTGGGTGTACATTGATTTATATAGTGTCAATATGATATTTTCTGTCTTATTATCTATCCCTTTGTTAATGATTCCCAATATTCTGTTTGCTTTTTTGACTGCCGCTGCATGTTGAGTGGATGTTTTCAGAGAACTATCCACAATGACTCCAAGATCTCTTTCTTGAGTGGTAACAGCTTTAGATCCCATCATTTTATATGTATAGTTAGGATTATGTTTTCCAATGTTCATTACTTTGCATTTATCAGCATTGAATTTCATCTGCCATTTTGTTGTCCAGTCACCCAGTTTTGAGAGATCCTTTTGTAGCTCTTTGCAGTCTGCCTGGAACTTAACTATCTTGAGCAATTTGGCATCATCTGCCAACGTTGCCACCTCACTGTTTACCCCTTTTTCCAGATCATTTTGAATATGTTGAATAGGACTGGGCCCAGTACAGACCACTACTGGACACCACTATTTACCTCTCTCCATTCTGAAAACTGACCATTTATTCCTACCCTTTGTTTCCTATCTTTTAACCAGTTACCAATCCATGAGAGGACCTTCTCTCTTATCCCTTGACAGCTTACTTTGCTTAAGAGCCTTTGATGAGGGACCTTATCAAAGGCTTTCTGAAAATCTAAGTACACTATAACCACTGGATCCCCCTTGTCCATATGCTTGTTGACCCCCTCAAAGAATTCTAATAGACTGGTGAGGCATGATTTCCCTTTACAAAACCATGTTGACTTTCCCCAACAAATTATGTTCATCTATGTGTCTGACAAGTTTGTTCTTTACTATAGTTTCAACCAATTTGCCTGGTACTGAAGTCAGGCTTACTGGCTTGAAATTCCCAGGATCACCTCTGAAACCCTTTTTAAAATTGGCATCATATTAGCTATCCTCCAGTAATTTGGTACATAAGCTGATTTAAATGATAGGTTACAGACTACAGTTAGTAGTTCTGCAACTTCATATTTGAGTTCCTTCAGAACTCTTGGGTGAATACCATCTGGTCCTGGTGATGTATTACTGTTTAGTTTATCAATTTGTTCCAAAACCTCCTATAGTGACACCTCAATCTGGGACAGTTCTTCATATTTGTCACCTAAAAAGAATGGCTCGGGTTTGGGAAGCTCCCTCACATCCTCAACTGTGAAGATCGATGCAAAGAATTCATTTAATTTCTCCACAATGGCCTTATCATCCTTGAGTGCTCCTTTGGCATCTCGATCATCCAATGCCCCAATTGGTTGTTTAGCAGGCTTCCTGCTTCTGATGTACTTAAAGAAATTCTTGCTATTACTTTTGAGTCTTTGGCTAGCTGTTCTTGAAATTCTCTTTTGGCCTTCCTAATTGTGTTTTCACATTTCATTTGCCAGAGTTTATGCTCCTTTCTATTTTCCTCACTAGAATTTAACTTCCACTTTTTAAAGGATGCCTTTTTGACTCTCATTGCTTCTCTTACTTTGTTGTCTAGCCACAGTGGCACTTTTTTGGTTCCCTATGTTTTTTTTTTTTTTTTTTAATTTGGGGGTATACATTTAAGTTGAGCCTCTATTATGATGTCTTTAAAAAGTTTCCATGCAGCTTGCTGGGATTTTATTTTTGGCGCTGTACCTTTTAATTTCTGTTTAACTAACTTCCTCATTTTTGTGTAGTTCCCCTTTCTGAAATTAAATGCAACACTGTTGGGCTGCTGTGGAGTTTTCCCTGCCACAGCGATGATAAATTTAATTATATTATGGTCACTGTTACCAAGCGATACAGCTATATTCACCTCTTGGACCAGATCCTGTGCTCCACTTAGGACTAAATCAAGAATTGCCTCTCTTCTTGTGAGTTCCAGGACTAGCTGCTCCAAGAAGCAGTCATTTAAGGAGTCAAGAAACTTTATCTCTGCATCCCATCCTGAGGTGACATGAACTCAGTCAATATGGTGATAGCTGAAATCCCCCATTATTGAGGTTTTTTTATTTTAATAGCCTCTCTAATCTCCCTGATCATTTCACAGTCACTATCACCATTCTGATGAGGTGGTAGGTAATATATCCCTACAGCTATATTCTTCTTATTATTACTATCCATAGAGATTCTATGGTACAGTTTGGTTCATTTAAGATTTTTACTTCATTTGATTCTACGCAGTCTTTCACATATAGTGCCACTCTCCCACCAGCACAACCTATTCTGTCCTTCTGATATATTTTGTACCCTGATATTACTGTATCCCATTGATTATCCTCATTCCACCAAGTTTCGGTGATGCCTATTATATCTATATCCTCATTTAATACGAGGCACTCTAGTTCACCCATATTATTATTTAGACTTCTAGCACTGGTATATAGGCACATTAAAAACTTGTCACTTTTTAGCTGTCTGCCATTACATGATGTAATTGAATGGGCCTTTTTTTCATTTGACTGTTTCTCATCAGATCCTACTTGTATTTTATCATCTTCCATCCTCTCCTCCTTACTAGGACATAGAGAATCTCCATTAAGAGATCCTCCCCTGAGGGATGTCTCTGTCTGTACTGGACGCCATCTAGCCTGAAAAGGCTTCAGTAATTGAAAAATACAAACGTTTGGTCCAAAGATTACAGGAAAGAGGAAAATTGCAGATATGAAAATTACAAACCAATAGACAATACAATTGACTCTCAGAATATTTTGGACTTTCAAAATATAAGAAAAATAAATTCTGACTAAGCAAGGAAAGATAGAAATCCCAGAGACATGGAAGAAAGTGGGTAGGATTACAATGGTCCCAGGGTCATAACATTTTTAGAAATAATAGTACTCAAGGAAGTTCATGCATTTAACAAGATCATTCTTTAAAAAGACACTTTCTAAGGCTTTATCTACACTGATGATTTGCTCCAAATGTCAGTCACCAGTGTAGCTGCACCAGGATAAACCCCTAGTGTAGAAAAGGAAAGCCATGGCTTAAATTGGTGCATCTTACCAATTTCAAGGAGATAGAAGTGCTGTAAATGATTCTTGGAAAATATTTTGGCTCCACAGTTCCTGCCTAACCCATCCCACATATCCCATATGGAACCCACAAGATGTGAAATTCAAACCAGCCAGCCCCACATGGGTCCTTTCAAAGCATGTGAGGAAAGGAAGGGGAGTAAAAGCTGGTTATGTTTCATAAATTTCATATATGCCCCATGCTGAGTCCAGCAGATGTGACAGGGGTCTGCACTTTATTTCGCCAGTCATACTGGTTCCTGCATTTTGAACACTTTATATTTCCTTTTGGCTCAGAGTTTACAGTTTTAAGGATTTCTCCAGATACACTCTTTAAAGAGATCATAACTCATATAGTCACACTAGCCAAGAAGAGTGACCTTACAAGACATGATCCAACATTTAAAAGGTATTTCAATGGAGTTTTACATTGATTTAATTTCCCTCTGTAATATATTGGGACCATCCATATCCCAGTCAAACACCCTACGTAGAACATGTGGAATGAGAAACTCTTGATACAAAAATTGATGGCAGGTAAGACATCATTGTGGAACTTGTCTCCTATATGGGTTATTTCTCGATAGAATTACATGAAACAGTTTCTGTGAATTCAAACAGATGAGTTTGCTTTACTGCAATTGACACAGCTTGGGTTGAAACCAAAATGTTTTACTGAAGTGTATCTGCTTAGATGATAATTTCATCAGGAAGTTTTCTTAGGTCCAATATGAGGGAATAAAAGAGAGAGGGAGAGAGAGATTGACCCCAGAATAGCCAGTAACCTAGTGATTAAGAATACTCACCTAGGATATGGGACACTGAGGTTTGAGTTACTGCTCTGCCTGATTTAGAGTGACGGGGGATGAAAAACTCTGCTCTGAATCAGACAGAGCAGGGACTTAAACCTACATACCAGGTAAGTGCCATAAACGTTGAGCTATTCGCGTCATTCTCCATTGTGCTTTTTTCCTCAAGAACATGACTAGAAGGGACCTCAGTAGGTGATCTAGTCCTCTCCCCTGCACTCAAGGTAGGACTATGTAATAACTAGACCATTTCTGACAGAGATTTCACAACTTCCCTAGGCAATTTGTTCCAGTACCTAATGTCCAACCTAAACCACCCTTGCTGCAATTTAAGCCCCTTGCTTCTTGTCTTATCCTCAGAGAACATTTTTTCTTCCTCTTCCTTCTAATATCCTTTTATGTACTTGAAAACTGTTCATGTCTTCCCTCAGTCTTCTTTTCTACAGACTAAACAAACCCATTTTTTCAATCTTTTCTCATGTTTTCTAGACCTTTACTCTTTTTTTTTTTGGTTTCCTCTGGACTTTCTCCAATTTGTCCACATCTTTCCTGAAATGTGGCACCTAGAACTGGACACAATATTCCAGTTGAAGCCTTATTGGTGCTGAGAAGAATTTCTTCTCACATCTTACTTAGAACACTCGTGCTAATACATCCCAAAATGATGTTCGCTTTTTTGGCAACAATGTTACACTGTTGACTCATATTTAGATTGTGATCCATTATAACCTCAGATCCCTTTCCACAGTACTCCTTCATAGGCAGTGATTTCCTATTTTGTATGTGTGCAAGTGATTGTTCCTTCCTAAGTGTAGTACTTTGTATTTGTCCTTATTTATTTTCATCCTATTTACTTCAAACCATTCCTCCAGTTTGTCTAGATAATTTTAAATTTTAATCCTATCCTCCAAAGTACTTGCAACCCCTCCAAGCTTGGTATCTTCCACAAACTTTATAAGTGTGCTTTCTGTGTCACTATCTAAATCATTGATGAAGATATTGAACAGAACTGGACCCAGGACTGATCCCTGCAGGACCCAACACGATATGACCTTGACTGTGAACCACTGATAACTACTCTGAGAATGGTTTTCCAATCAACTTTGCACCCACCTTATAGTAGCTCCATCTAGATTGTATTTCCCTAGTTTGTTTATGAGAAAGTCATGCAAGACAGGTAAAGGACTTACCTAAAGTGAAGATATACCACATCTACCACTTACCCTATCCACAAGGCTTGCTACCCTGTCAAAAAAAGCTAGTAAGTTGGCTTGACATGATTTGATCTTGAAAAATCCGTGCTGACTGTTACTTATCACTTTGTTATCTTCTAAGGGTTTACAAATTGTTTGCTTGATTATTTGCTCCACTACCTTTCCAGATACTGAAGTTAAAATGACTGGTCTGTAATTCCCTGAGTTGTCCTTATTCCCCTTTTTATGGATTAGCACTATATTTGCCCTCTTCCAGTCTCCTGGAATCTCTCCCATTTTCCATCAGTTTTTGAAGATAATCACTAATGGCTCAGATATCTCCTCAGTCATCTCCTTGAGTATTCTAGGATGTATTTCATCAGGTTATGGTGACTTGAAGACATCTAACTTGTCTAAGTAATTTTTAACTTCTTGTTTTCTTATTTTAACCTCTGATCCTACCTCATTTTCACTGTTGTTCACTATGTTTGATGTCCAATTGCTACTACAGTTTTTGTTGAAAACTGAAACAAAAAAATTAATTTAGCACTTCTGCTATTTTCACATTTTTCTGTTATTGTCTTTCCCCCATCATTGAGTAACGGGCCTATCCTGTCCTTGGTCTTCCTCTTGCTTTTAATGTATTTATAGTTGTAATGTATCTAATTTCAAAAGGTGTCATTTCCCTTCTGCATCAAAATGAAAACAAATTTCAAAACCTCAAAAAATATTTATGAAACAGAGTTTCTGTTTTGCTGGAAATACAAGTGAACATCAAGCAAACCATAGAAAAAGTCACTAGTTTCATAATCAGTCAAGTTTTGAGTGGTTTCTAGTTTTGATCCCAAAGCTTCACATAACCTATTCTCGCTTCCGTGTTGGAGTGCATTTCTAACTATTAATGATAGGCCCTTTGAATGCTAGTGTTTCTTCTGAAGTCCGTACACATCCTTTCTTCATTCCTGTGGATGGCCTTATTATTTTGGGGCTAATGATAAGCAAACAAACATCTAAGCATATTCAGTGTGAAAAATGGTCTCATAGCAGACACATTTAGGGAGCTTTTACTTCTTCGATTTAAAACTTTAATTGTTCCTCTTTCCTCTATGTCATTTAGAGGATATACTATCACTGAGTTTGTTTTGTAATCCTTTTATATTTTGGTCTACAGTGGAAGGTCTACCTAGAAGCATGACTGCAATTTGTTTTATTCTGTTTGTGGAACATTGTGCATGCTATATTATTATCATCTAAGTATATATTATAGTTTGTTTTTCAGGTATGATAGTATTGACAAGAGGATGAAATGGAATCTCAAAGAAATGGAACTGGAGATTTTAAATTAAAGATGCAATTCAAAGCTTCCTGCGTTGTTCTCGCTTTTTGTGATGTCACAACGCTTACAAAGGAAATACTTATCTTAAACTCTGGATATGGCCTGAAAGTATAGGATGGACTGATTTCAAAATTGATTATTTTAAAATGTAAATGTATTTCTAAATACTTTCTGTTACCGACTGGGAGCTTTATATAAAGTTTTCTTCCTTGTGTCCGAAGAAGATTTACAGTGATATATCATATCATGAGGTAGTTTACATTTTCCTTTTAATTTATGATTCAGGTCTTAAGAAATGTCGGGTCCATAGAGTCCAGAGAACTCTATGTATAGATATATACAATGAAAGTATGGTCTGGATTCTGTATTAGTATCCAACTGTCTAGAGGCCCACTTCTGAAGAATTTCTAGACTATTTTTTCTTGTTTTGTTTTGGTGTTATCATAAATGATATACACAATGTCGAGGTTTATATATTGTGTCAGGATTTCCTTTGAGATTGTACAAAGACATCCTATGGCTCAGTTAATTTAGAATCCGTGGAAAGGTATTACACAAACTAGCTCAAGAGGACTGACTAGTGAAAGATACACCAGAATAACTCTCAGTAAGAAGTAACACTCCCAACTTTAACATATCCTAAATGTGAGATTTTCATAAGCAGAAAATGTAATAAAAAGGTTAGCTTTAAGATGATGCAGTAGATGACCTCTCAAGATCCCTTCCAGCCCAACATTTGTACAGTTCTCTAAGAAAGATCTGTGGTACCAGAAAGTATGGCTAATTTCAATATTACACATAAAAAACACAGAGAGAGAACTTTCAAATGAACAAAATATCTTATATACCAGGAAGCAACCCAAGGCTGTTCCTCTCCAGCTCGAATGGATGAAAAGCTCTTTCAAAGCAGAAACATGTCATGTCCTTTAAATAAGTGTCAGTTTTCAAAAGTGACAGCTAGGAGTCATAACAATATATTGTAGAGGTTACACTGGAAATGCCTATTTACACAGACAGATTCAAGTTTTTGTGGAAAAAAAATATTTCCTCACTCTTTCTTTCTCATTAGCTAAAAAATAATGACATGTGTTGATGCCCAGAGCTAATCCAATTCTGGCATGAAATTAAATGCTAGTAGCAGATCATTCAATCATATATAATGTAAAAATTATTTTATGGTCACATTTACCATCTTGCAACACAGCTGAAATCCATAGCTATCTAAAACCATTTGAAGAAATTATTGAAAGTATTATGCTGTGTTTGAATACAATTAATATTTCATATCAAGTCCTCTAGTCAGATGTGCAGTAATATGCTAAAAAAAATCATTATTTGCAATTAAGGATCATGAAGAGTAGCCAATATTTCACACGAGATATCTTTGTTTTGATGAGTTTATACTGGTACTAATTTAATGATTATCCCTTCAAAGAGTACAGTCATTTAAGAATGACTGTATTTTGTGTCTCTTGATGTACTTAGCCAGCTGTTGAAACTTGTCCAGATTTAAGACTGTATCATTATTTGGGACAACACTTAGGAATGTGTATAACTTTAAGTATATGCTTAAGTTCTGTCCTGAATAGTGATGTACTTAATCATATGCTTACATGCTCGCCTGAATGGGAGCCATAAGAAATATAACTGTGGATATCAGTCTGCATTTGATAGCTTCTTATCTGGAAACTATGCAGGAGAACTTGATGCCCAGTCCTCATTATCTCTCAATAGTTTAGATCAGACCGGGTTTAGATAAAGAATTATAATATCTAAGGTTACAGTTTTTGAACGTTATTTACCCTCTTTTTTTTGTTTGTTTTTTTTTGGCCTCACAGACTATCTCTTCTGCCTTGGCTTGGCCCAATGAATTCAAGTAGTGCTAGGTTAGCCCCTTTGTGATAAATATGAGAATGCCACTTTTAAATTAGAAAAGTACAATCTAAATTAATAATGTGGTTATTCACTGCCTGACTTGTTTTGCAGAACTACACCTTCTTTGTCTATTTGTATTAAATGAATATCTTGCCTCTGGTGGCACATTAATGAAATGACTACCATGAAATCCCTGTTGAGTTCTAAACCTTCACTTGTAAGTATAACCAACCATAACATAATACAGTGTCTTCAGCTGATAGCTTGATATGAGTTAGAACAAACACGCATTTTGGAAATGGCTTAGCTTGATTCACCTCCTGAAGACTAAGCAAAAAAATAAATATCCTACTGTAATGCATAGTTTTACTGGTGCTAGGACAGGGCTTGACCACCAGCTGACGTGGAGTAGCACAGGGATGAGTCTTGCAAGTAAAAGGAAATAGAAGTTTTATTGGAGAAATAAAATAACGGAGTAGAGTAATGGCTTCTGTCCCTTCAAATTATTGGTAGCATGAGTTTGCTGTAACTAGGCTTTCTCAGTTCTCACAACACATCAGCTTTACTTCAGTTACCATAAACTTCAGCTGACTCCTCCGCATCACCTTGCCTCCCACCCTGTCTTCTTGCATCATACAGCATTTCTCTTTGGGCTTTATGTCCATACACTACCTCCAACTAGACTTTGGTTTCAAAAGTATAGAAGCATCACAGTGGATGTAGCACATATTAGGACTGACTCCGTTTCTTATATGTTATGCCAATTCCTGGAGCATGTTCCTTTCATTTTTAGAAAAAAACTAGAAACTTTTGTCAGACTTAAAATGGCTCTTTTAGATTAAAAAAAAACAGCCAACCAAACACCATATGTCTAGATAACTATAATGTATGCATGTGGTCTGATAATTTCAGTCCTTTTTTTCCCCCTCCAGTTTTCGAACTGAGTTACAAATGTATTCGCCACTGATTTTCATTATTCTGCACTATAGGAGCATTAGGATATTTGTTTCCAACAGATATAGACTGGATGATTTACCTCTTCATTTTTTTTAAGATACAGCAACAATTAGATGATATGATTTTCATCACTGATTTACTTCTCATGCAAATGACATTGTATCATCAGTTCTGAAAAAACCTGCCATCAGTATGATGCCTGCAAAGCGTAAGTGACCTTAACAAGTTTTCAAAAGCTTATTTGTTTCACATAGTCACAAAACAATTAGTACAAATAACAAACTTCCTCAGAAGAAAAGTTTTATGGTTAAGGCACTGAATCAGGACTCAGAATAGTAGAATCTGACCTCTGCTCATCTGCAAAAACTCTTCTGTCCTCCAAATACACCCATTGTATACATCACACCCAAAAGGTATCCCAAAAGAAAGTAGAGTTTACCAAATATAGATGGAATTATTAAAAACATCCCCAGCCAATGTGGACCCATTTTGGTGTATATAGTAACACTGCATTTAGTGAAAACACTTCCATTGACATTAATGAGAGTTCCACATGAGAGTGAGGATACATTTAAAAGGCTTTTGGAAGAATGTATTGGTTCTCTTGATGTAGCCAATAAGTTGCTGTCTTATTAAGCTTGTTTAATGTGTTTCTATCTGGAGACTGGAACTGACTGTGAAATGTGACAATAAATATATCAGGTATTTTATGGTTTTGATTATTAGGATCAAAATAGGATATGAGGAATTATGACAAATTTTGAAAGTTAAGTGTTATATGGTAAAAAATATACACGTTGAGTCACCAGAGTTTAGGGAAACATGAATCTTGTTAATATTTTGATGTAGCTCATGTGTCAGAGCTCCAGCTTTGCCTCGGGGGGGGTCCTGCGCTTCTAGGTGGTTAGGGCTTGCCTCAGAGGTTTGCTGTGACCTTCAATGTAGCCTCTCTCCCCTTCTAGAGGGGAAGGTTACCGCTTACTGATACACCTTCATCATCAGCCAGTCAATGGGTTTGGTGTAAGAGCCCTCTTTAGTCCCTGTCTTCCTACTCAGGGAGCATTTGTGTAGAGGTGTGGGGAGGGTTGGGGGGAACTCGGGCCTGCCCTCTTCTCCGGGTTCCAGCCCAGGGACCCTAATGGCAATGACAACAGGTAGTTTCCCTATACTAGCGGAGCTATTGCCCTTCCCTGGGCTACTTCCCCAAACGGACCATCCTAGCACCCTCCTTGGTACCTGACCATGCTTGTCCTCCCAGATCTTTCACTGCACACCTTCTTTCTCCCAGTCTTCCCACAACACACCTTCTTACTCCCAGCTCCTACTAGCCGGCCTCTCTGAAGGGGCTTCCTTTTAAACTAGTCCCAGCCAGTTCTAAATGGGCTTCAGGTGATCTGATTAGCCTGTTTCCTTTGATTGCTTCTAATCAATTCTTAATTGGTTCCAGGTCTTATGGAGTCTGCCTGACTTCATTGCTTCTAGCACCTTCCTGACTGCTCTGGGGCAGCCCCTGCCCTGGTCAATCAGGGAACAGCAAACTATTCATCCAGTGTCCAGTATATTTTCCTTCTACCAGACTCCTGCACCCAACTGGTCTGGGTCTGTCACACTCACTAAAGATGAAGTCCTTATATTTTTCTCCAAATACATGTACATTGCAGTCCAGTCATGTGGCCCACATTCATTCCACACCACCCAGGTTGCAAGCCTTTGACAACAGTAACTCCACATGGAGTGGAAGTACAGGGGGAGAAGTTGCCAACAACCTTTATCTTGCCATGGGATCTGGAGTTGCGACTCGGTGGGAGCAGGCTAGCTAGGAGATATAGGAGCCGCTGCTGGCAGTTCTCCTTTGACACATTGGCTGAATTTTAAAGCTGATTTCTCCTGAAGGAGGGCAGATGCAGGAGCTTTACCACTCTTCCAAATGTGAACTTCCTCTCCACTGTAGTTCCCTTTATAGGTGCAGATGTGTGTGAAAATTGTGCTTCTTGCTCTGTGCCTAGAAGGGTTGAATTCCCTTGTGTTGAATTCCCTTGTAGTAACGGTCACTTTACTGACTGTAAATAACAGTTACAGCGGGATTTTAAAAAGTGCTCTGCACTGGCCTAACTCTGCTCCCACTGAAATCAATGGTAAAACTCCCACTGGCTTCTATGGGAGTAGTTTTTGGCCACTCATGAGTGCTTTTGAAAATATTTCACTGAAATTCCAGGTTCCTAAGAATCTAATTGTCCCAAAATCTTAAACTTGATGCATAATTCTCTCATAAGAACGGCTATACTGGGTCAGACCAAAGGTCCATCTAGCCCACTATCCTGTCTTCCAATGCCAGGTGCCCCAGAGGGAATGAACAGAACAGGTAATCATCCCCTGTCACCCATTCCCTGGCAGTTTGAGGCTTAGGGACACCCACAGCACATGGTTGCATCCCTGACCATCTTGGCTAATAGCTGTGATGGACTTATCCTCCATGAATTTATCTAGTTCTTTTTTGAAACCTGTTACAGTCTTGGCCTTCACAACATCTTCTGGCAAAGAGTACCACAGGATGACCATGCATTGTGTGAAGAAATATTTCCTTTTGTTTGTTTTAAACCTGCTGCCTAATAATTTCATTAGGTGACCCCTAATTGTGTTATGAGAAGGAGTAAATAACACTTCCTTATTTATTTTCTCCAGACCAGTCATGATTTTGTAGACCTCAGTCATATCCCCCCTTAGTCGTTTCTTTTCCAAGCTGAAAAGTCCCAATCTTATTAGTCTCTCCTAATAATCTCTACCTTAACATACATTTCATACTGTTCATAGTTGAAAAAAAGTTAATGTAATCATCTCCCTAATTGCCTATTGAGTTACCATACTTAGTAATTAGCTGTTCCAACATTGGAGTTTCAGCAAAATATTAATTATTTTTCAAATAATGCTATTGTGAGCTAATAAAATGGAATATCCTGCAACAGAAAAATAATGTATGAGGGAGAATGCTTTGAATTTGAAAGCCAGAACGAGGCCCACTGAAGGAACAAAAATGACAAAAGAAGCACTAGTGAAAGGACAAAAGAATGGGTTCAAACATGATTATATTCATCCAAGTATGAGAATGTTAGCAGAAGATAATTCTGTCCACAGCTAGATATGCCAGTTTTGAAAACTAAAAAGACAGCACATCATGTAAGTCACACCACTCTTTGTGCACATAAATATGATCCCAAATGTTATAATAGACGTTAGAAATTAAAACGACCGATTAGATCATCCAGTTCATCTCACTGCCAATGAAGGATTCTTCTGTATAGTACTCTACGTTTCCTTGTGCGTTTTACATTTTGCTGTGTCTGACTTCCTATAAGGAAAAAAAAATGCCCTAAAAGCTTTGGAATGAAGATGAGAGGCTTTTTTCCCCAAACAGTTTTGAAGTAAGAATGTAACATGATCATTTCACTAACTAGCTATAATAACATTGTAGTAACCAAACAATAGTTAGAGCATTTGGAAAGTTTTACAATGAAATCTGGAAATGGCATGGCTTTTGAAAACCAAGTATGTGACAATTAAAAACTATGTTCTATCTGAATGCAGATAGAAAATCTTGGTAAATGACAGTGCTTTCTTTCTCTATTCATTTCTCCTTTATCTCTTGCTGTTCACAAAGATTATAGGAATGGGTTCAGAAAAAGAAAAAAATCTTGCCTCAAAACAAATTTTTATTCTGTGTTATCTTGACTCTTTGATGGATATTTAGCAAAACTGAGGATAATTATGAGTCAGCATGCAAAAGGCCAAATTTCCAAAGCATGCACACATACCTGCCTAACTTGTGCACAGGCATCCCCAGATTTGTATGAGTGTGCACACACAGGTTTTTTATTAATATATGGTGAGCAGAAAAATATACATTTTTAAAAATTCTATTCCTCTGATGCAGGGACACACGATGTAGCCAAATATTTAATTCCAATAAATCAGGCAGGAAGTATTGGCAAATATAGAGCTTGATTCTATTCTTGATTGTGCTGGTATAAATCAGAAAAAAAAATTGAAGAGATTGAAATTGCTCTGGCTAAAGTAATAGAAGAATCAGGCCCATAATGTTTCATCCTTCCAAACAGCTGGCTATCAATTTGGAAAAAAATCATTATACCTAAATATCTTCATTATCTTTTTAAATCAGTACTTCAATGAACAAAGGGAAGAGAAAGATAAAATGATACCAGTCAAATCTACTCAAGCAGAGCCCAGAGTAGCACATACATTTACAGTGTTTGAGATTCTACTTTTATTTGGGTTTCTCCTCTCCCTTTTCCACATGTAGGGCCAAGTTCTTCTTTCAGATGACAGAAACTGTTTAAGTCAGTGGAGTCTATGTTGCCTTATCCAACAGTAGAAGATGCTTTATGATTAACAGAATATTTGCTGCATTCTAAAGAATTGCAGTGTAATAAATAAAAAAAACATTATTTTAAAATGTCTACTCTAAACCACTTATACTGAAGATCTCTGAGCACCTAATAGAATGAAACAAAAATGAATTTAAACAGAACGGGGAGATTGGATGGCTCAGGGTAATATTGGTATCAATTCTGTGCTTTTTGAAGTCAATACAAAGCTCCCACTGACTTTAACAGTGCAGGATCAGGGTCATAGAGCTTTTCTTCTCTCGTTCATTACTTTGTATCCAGCTCAGGTTGATAATGACTTAAAGTGGTTGGATGTTTTATTTTATTTTTCTTAATATATTTGATCACATTAAAACTGGTGGTATTACTATTGTAGACTTGTGTTAAGTAATACTACTACTAATTAATTTTATTATTATAAATGTACACTTCAGAGCCAAACAATAGTTTAATATCAGGGGAACATGTGTTGACCCTTGGATGGAAAGAAGAGGAGAGAGTTGGGACTCAGAAGTACCAGTCACAAAAAAAGGAGTAGAAATGGAGCTGTGATGTGTGTCCTAAAAGATGCAATGGATGATGAGGTCTATGCTGGCATAGATGATACCCTATGACATTATAGACCCTGGGGGAGGAGAGGAAGGCCAGGACTATAGGAGCTGGGGACACCGCAGCCCAGGCAGACACCAAGGCAACCCCGGAGGCCTCATAGGGTTTGGAGGCACTGGTGAAAGGGCAGACCAGAGAACCTAGAGGTAACAGGGATGCCCAGACCACAGTAGCAGGGACGACAGCAAGAAGAAACCCAGGGGAATCAGATGGCGGACTGGTGAGTGAGCCGAAGCCTTGAGTCAGCGTGTTTCGGTTGGAGCTTTCCCCCCTCTGACTCAGTGGCCCACGCTACGGCCACTAACAGGGCCCTGGGCTGGGGTCCGGTGGAGAGGGAGGGCCTGGACCCCACTGATGGGGGTGCAACCCCGCCCCCTGTGCCCAGCAGTGGGCACTAGACCTTATTGCCCTGCTGACAAGGGCGAATTTATTGACTCTTCCCACTAGGCCGCACCGCCCTACTGAAAAGGGTGAGCGTATGGACTTGGGAAGGGAGGGACATAGACATAAGGTACGTACACGTTTCTCCCCCCATTCCCTAAGAGAGGTGGGCACACTCGCCCTGCACAGGATGGGGTTCCCCCAACCCTGTCACACCCCCTTGTTGCCAGCACAGAGGGCCCGAGGGGGCAACAGTGGGGTCCGTTGCCCGGTGTGCTTTGCGCCAATGAACACACCAGGGTGGAGAAGCAGACAATGTTTATTCAAGAGCTCTGAATAGGCGCTAGGAGACCAGCACGTCTCAAATCAAGCTCACTGATACAAGCAGTTTTTCCCTTTTTATTCTTTTTTTCCCCCTTCCCTACCTCCCCCCCCTTCCTCCCCCTTCCTCCCTCTGCAGCAGTTACATTAAACGACCTTGGCTGTGCAGCTTGTTCACACTGCTCCTTTCTGCAAGTAATCTTGTCCTTCAGCTAGAAGCATGTAGGTTCCCCTTATCACTACCGCTTGCCAGCTGCTGGCCTGTGAGGTTAGTAAAGGTTAACATGGAGGGGCTTTGGTTCACTTTGGCCTAGTGCGGGGGGGCTCCATCGACTCTCGCGGTCTTCCAACCCCCCGAGTTACCTAGGGTGATGCCTAGTGACACCAACACCCTTTTAAATTAGTCTTGCCCTACTTTTGAGAGTCCAAGGGGAACAAAATATTTGGATACGCACCCAACCTGTGGATATTTATTAGGGCTATTGATTAATTGCAGTTAACTCACGCGATTAACTAAAAAAATTAATAATAATTAAAATATTAATCATGAATAATTTCAGTTTTAATCACACTGTGAAACAATAGAATAGTAATTGAAATTTATTAAATATTTTGGATGTTTCTACATTTTCATATATTATATTCTGTGTTATAATTGAAATCAAAGTGTATATTTTTGATTATCATTTTTACAGTGCAAATATTTATAAACAAAAGAAATAGTATTTTTCAATTCACTTAATTCAAATACTGTAGTGCAATGTATTTATCTTGAAAGTTGAACTTACAAATGTAGAATTATGTAAAAAAAACAGCATTCAAATACCGTAGCTGAAGTTGCGTATTTTAGGTCGGCTTACCTAGCGGTGAGGACGCGGGAAAGTCGACCGCTGCCGCGCTGCCGCCGACTCCGCTGCCGCCTCCTGCCGAGGTGGATTTCCGGAGTCGACTGCAGAGCGATCAGGGATCGATTTTACCGCGTCTTCACCAGACGCGGTAAGTCGATCCCCGATAAACCAATTGCTACCCGCCGGATCGGCGGGTAGTGAAGACAAAGCCTTAGACAAACAAGATTGTTTACATTTGCAGAAGATAATGCTGCCCGCTTCTTATTTACAATGTCACCTGAAAGTGAGAACAGGCGTTCACATGGCACTGCTGTAGCCGGTGTCGCAAGATATTTACACGCCAGATGCGGTACAAATTCATATGTCCCTTCATGCTCCAACCACCATTCCTGGGGACATGCATCCATTCCGATGATGGGTTCTGCTCAATAACAATCCAAAGCAGTGCAGACCGATGCATGTTCACTATCTGGGTCAGATGCCACCAGCAGAAGGTTGATTTTCTTTTTGGTGGTTCGAGTTCTATAATTTCCGCAACAGAGTGTTGCTCTTTTAAGACTTCTGAAAGCATGCTCCATACCTGGTCCCTCTCAGATTTTGGACAGTACTTCAGATTCTTAAACCTTGGGTCAAGTGCTGTAGCTATCTTTAGAAATCTCACATTGGTATCTTCTTTAAATTTTGTCAAATCTGCAGTGAAAGTGTTCTTAAAATGAACAACATGTGGTGGATCATCATCCAAGACTGCTATAACATGAAATATATGGCAGAATGTGGGTAAAACAGAGCAGGGGACATGCAATTCTCCCCCAAGAAGTTCGGTCACAAATTTAATTAATGCATTATTTTTTTAACGAGTGTCATCAGCATGGAAGCATGACCTCTGTAATGGTGGCCGAAGCATGAAGGGGCATATGAATGTTTAGTATATCTGGCATGTAAATACCTTGCAATGCCGGCTACAAAAGTGCCATGCAAATGCTTGTTCTCACTTTCATTTGACATTGTAAACAAGAAGAGGGCAGCATTATCTCCTGTAAATGTAAACAAACTTCTTTGTCTAAACGATTAGCTGAACAAGAAGTAGGACTGAGTGGATTAGTAGGCTCTAAAATTTTACATTGTTTTGTTTTTGAGTGTAGTTATTTAACAACAAAAAAATCTACATTTATAAGTTGCACGAGGAAGAGATTGCTCTACAGTAGTTGTATGAGGTGAATTGAAAAATACTATTTCTTTTGGTTTTTTACAGTGCAAATACTTGTAATAAAAGATAAATACAAAGTGAGCACTGTACACTTTGTATTCTGTGTTGTAATTGAAATCAATATATTTGAAAATGTAGAAAACATACATAACTATTTAAATAAATGGTATTCTATTATTGTTTAACAGTGCGATTGATGTTTTTAATTGCTTGACAGCCATAATATTTATCTAAACTATCCAAATTTATGGAGGTCCTCACCAGGCCTCACAGCCCTACATCTCCATCTGGTCCATCTTCAGCAACAGGCCCTGTGACAGAACTTCCATCTACCAGGCCTACACACGCTCTCTTTCATTGCAAAGAGGGGTGGATAGTAGGACTCTGGTAATTCACCCCGTTATGTGTATGAAAGACCAAAGCTGCTTTCTGCTGCCAATTGAGGGAGATTTGGATCAGAGATACACAGATAAACCATATAGAGCATCTGTTGGGGAACAGTGTAACCTGCCCTTCATGAATGTTCTTATATAGACTATCACTGTAAACTGAATAAAGTTTGAGTAAAAAGAAACATGCATTTTATTGTACTAGAGTCCCCGGTTCTGGCATGGTTAAAGGTGGAAGTGGGACTCATTCATAGCAACATCTCAAAGACTTCCATTTTAGTAACCAATGTTATTTGAAACCAATTAATAAAGCAGAAGCTGTACTCTCAGCTCAAATTGGTATTCAATATTAACATGTCAATGCACAACCAAATATCATTCAGAGGAAGAATTCAGCAGTACTTCAAAGTAAACAGTAACTAAATTCATTGGACTGAATTCATGCCTAATGTAACTCCATTGACTTTGGAGATATATCAGTGTCTGATGTTTCAGGAGTGGTGCAAGAAACCTCATAAATTCGGGAACAAAATAAGCTACTTCTAGGAGAGTTTCTTCCAAATCTCAAACAGTTATTGTTCTGTCTAGAGTCGCTAGGCAATTTTCCCCAGGAGTAGGAGCCAATTTGTCTAACCTGAAAATTCTCACAAAAATAAGTCAGAAGAACTTGAGCTGAAGCAAATGGCAGACCCCTGTCTGCTAGGCAAGTTTCCATCAGAATCCTGCCTTGGTTCCTGCTAGCTCCCCTGGAAGGATGCTGAGGAGCCTTGCCATATGGCATGCCCTAGGGCTGGGGACACTAGAATTTTAAATTCCACAGCTCTGGGGCAGCCTGTCATAGGACCACAATTATCAGCTAACTCCCCAGGAGCATATTATGTTTTGCTAACACCATGTGTCAGTATCTCCAAAACAATTTTTTCCCCAGGATTTCTGGTTCATGATGAATTTTGGAAAATTTGGTTTTGGTTCAATTTGGAATGAAACCCAGTTTTGAAAATACTGACATTTCTCACAAACTGGAAATTCTAAATTTCAGATGGCTCTGGTTTTGTCTAATCCCTGAAACATGAGGGTTTATATCCTCATGTATTTTTTCATCCTATATAAATAACTGTGGGTTTTCTCATTAAGTTTGTAAATGTGTGATCCTTTTATCATCCTCCTAAACTCTTGGCCTCAATCTTATTTTATGGCAATGGTAATCATGTTTCTGGGTGCCATGCAAGCAACCTGGTTACATCAATAAATCCATTTACTCAATAAGATTTGGGCTTAAGCGGGAGCTAAGTAATCTGGCACAGGACTGAGCATCTCTGGGTAGGAGTGAATTTCACCCTGCACTAATGATCTGTAGACTGGGAATTATTGTCCAACAACATTTGCTAGGAATTTGGAATAACTAATACACCTCTACCCCGATATAACGCTGTCCTAAGGAGCCAAAAAATCTTACCGCGTTATAGGTGAAACTGTGTTATACTGAACTTGCTTTGATCCACAGGAGTGCACAGCCCCGCCCCCCCGGAGCGCTGCTTTACCGCATTATATCCGAATTCGTGTTATATCAGATCACGTTATATCAGGGTAGAGGTGTACTTGAAAAGTTTTTTTAATCTATTCATAAAGAACACAAATTGGGAAAAGAGGCAATTTTTGTCAAATTAAGCACTGAATTATTTGCTTGGCTTTAGTGGACAGCTCTGTAAGTATTATTGTACTTCAATTTTCTCCAGGTTGCTAAATGTTTCTGATCTCTGTCTGGTTTAGTTTCCAGGATGATAGCATTGGATTTAAGCACATCTTATTTTAGCAGGATAAATTCCAACTGGATTTGGTTTTCCTCTTGGTCACCAGAAGCTGCCTCTGAGAAGTTTGCAGGAGCACTGAAAGGGGCCATGTTCTGCAACTGTGCAACCCAATATTTAAAGAGATTGGTCCAACCCAATTTGATTTTATTTTGCACACCTGTGTCTTTATGAGATCATTTACACACAAAGTCGAGAGGTTTTACAGTTCAACAGGAGCTACAGTGTAATGTTTTGCTCTGCTTGTAATAGCCAATCCGATACCAGTCAGCTCTGTGTTCTTGGGGAACCAGGGCGCCTGTCTGACTCATGGAAGCCCCCCCCCACCCCCCCAGCCTCTGCTGGAACCAAAACTGAGAGAAAATACTTGCAGAGAGCAGTGAAGGACAGTGGGAGACACACCTAGACCCCTCCTGACAAGGATGACAAGATTAAGGCAACTCCCCCAGCCTCATATGCATTGAAGATGGGACAGGGAGGCATCTCCATTAGCATACAGAATGGAGAACAGAGATTCCAAGGCAAGAATCGCACTGAACTCTGGGACCAGAAAAGCAGGGAAGCACTGCATGATGGGGAATCTCTGCTCCAGAAGTTAATGAACCTACACCTGCACACATCCAGCTCAGCAGTTATCAGACCAATTCTAGTAATGAATCCTTGATTGATATCCAAAATACTGAAGCAGACGAACTGCATTGTGAGCTCCCTGCAAGAAACATCACCCATAGCTAGGAGTGATCAGCTCCTATTGTCTAGCCTAAAGAAAACCCTTGAGTCATCAGTTTACCCATAAACAAATCTAGTGTTCTCCCTTGAGCCATTTTATTTTCCCTACAAAAACCCCTACTCACACTCCAGTAAGTGTTCTGATGCTTGTATCCAAACTATGTATCAGTTCCACTGGGACTCCATCTTCTCCTGACTGATTGTGCTGGGGACTCTGCCTGTCTCCAGCACTTGGGATCCTGAGCTACCACCATCGCCTGGGAACCCCGACTAGTTCAAGCTTCATGGAAGTGGTGAGAGATCTCTCTCTCTCTCTCTCTCTCTCTCTGTTTTCCTTTCTACCTCAGGTATTAACCTTTAATAAGGTAACTTATGTTGGTTTAGGCTCTCCTTGTGTAGTTATCACTATTATTCAATAAATAACTTTTATGGTTAAGCTGGTTGCATCTCTCTCTCTGAACTTTACTCTTTTGTGGTTTTAGTTTCCTCATTTACTCTGCAGCAATGCTTCTTTTACCTAAGCTAAAGATCCCTGTAGCGCCCAAAAATACTGTGGGGTTTGCTCATCAAGTGGGTTACTACCAGTACAATTGTGACGTGAAAGTGGGGATAGGGACGTGCTAAACCTGTGACATATGAGGGTGGGAGCTTGAAAGTGCTGCTCAACCCAGTCTGCTGAGTCCAGGGACACATAAATGTGGCAGCCTGAAAGTGCTGTTCAACCCAGCCTGCTCAGGCTTACTGTATTCCAGTGCGGTACCTTTGGCACATAAGGGTTGCAGCTTGAAAGTGCTGCCTGACCCAGCCCACTGAGTCCAGGGACATATAAGGGGTCAACTTGAAAGTGCTGATTGACCTGGTTTGCTCAGACTTGCTCTGTTAATGTGTGTGTGTGTGTTCATCTGGTTCTGGGGCTGGAGGAACCCAGCTCTGGGGAACCTAGGTCCTGCAGGATAGCTCCATTGGGAGGGGATGAGTAGAGCTCCATATGAAAACACAAGTGATACAAGCAGTACATTGATAGAATTACAGAACCCGCACCCCCCAAAAGTAACCCTAATAAATGAGCATACCCCAAAGTAACAGGCACATCTGGTAACAAATCTTAATCTAATTCTGATTAATCTGTTTTTTATTTTATGTGAATTATTATACCTTAGGGTATATGAAGATCACTCTGTAAACACTCTCTCATCACGGCATATTTCAGTGTGAACATAAAGCATGTTGACACTCAGCTGGTGGTTCTCAATGTTACTCTGGCAGAACAAAAGACCCATCATCATGCTCTCTTAATTTATATAAAATGCTGGAGGTTTAAGATGGCAAATTTTACAAGCCTCACAAAATAAAGCAGTTTAAGCATACCTGTTTATCATTTTATTCAGAGAGAAACCTAGGTATCACCTCTGTTCTATTTTAATGCAGTACATCCACTGGTTAGTGAGATACTAATGGCTCTCATCATTGTTTCCAAATGAAACTGACTTCTTGGTAAAGATTTCCAGGTTGCCATCCTGGAGAACAGGTCAGGCTGGCATTCTCTGTATTCTAATGTATTAGATTTTCATTTAATACCTTGACAGTCTACAGATAAAGATCTTCCACTAAAAACATTTGGGATCAAATAATTTCATCCACCATGCCATCAAGATTGACTCTTTCCAGATTCATTTGACACCTTACACTATATTTTACCACCTGTTTCTGCAATCAGCAGTTTCTCATAATTTTAATCAAATCAGACTAAAAGATAAAGCACCATTAAAACAGTAGGTGTCCTGCAGTCAAATCATAATATGAAATGCTGCCACTATTTCATGTGACATTTTGTGAAATCTCAAGGTAGTGCTCAGCAGTGATAATATTACATGGCTCACTGCCTAAACTGTCACATTAATAAAGCACATTAAAAGAATGGTACTATTTCATGTCACTTGTGGTTTTGCACACTACTTTTCTGAAACAGCAACATTTAGTTACTTAAGATCCTAAAGTTTAAAGGTATTAAGATTCAGTTATCACTAAAGAGAACTTTTTACGCAGAACCTTGTTATACTAAAATCAGAGACTCTGTGCCAGCTCTCTATGGAAAGCCATAAAGACATTCATTATAGATAATCAAGTGTCTTCATACTAACTTTCCCTTCCAGAAAACAAGCATTCTACTGATATATTTAAATACAAGTTTTATTTTTAAAGAGAAACATGCTTAGTGTTCATTTTGTTAAAATGTGTTATTGGACTACATGTTTGGCTTTTTTTTTTAAACATACAGTTATCAATCAAGATACCCCAGCTAATACAAAATAAATAATATATTCTACCCTAACTCCTCCTCACACCTCCTGAAAGAAATAAAGACTGCATGTAATACTAGTGTAGTTAGGTCATTAAAAGATCAAATAGGCAAGCTCTGAGGAAATAGACTCTTTTCAGCTACCTGAAAGGGGGTTCCAAAGATGATGGATCTAGACTGTTCTCAGTGGTACCAGATGATAGAACAAGGAGTAATGGTCTCAAGTTGCAGTGGGGGAGTTTATGCTGGATATTAAGAAAAACCTTTTCACTAGTAGGGTGGTGAAGCACTGGAATGGGTTACCTAGGGAGGTGGTGGAATCTCCTTCCTTGGAGGGTTTTAAGGTCAGGCTTGACAAAGCCCTGGCTGGGATGATTTAGTTGGGGATTAGGTCCTGCTTCGAGCAGGGGGTTGGACTAGATGACCTCTTGAGGTCCCTTCCAACCCTGATATTCTATGATTCTATGATTCTATGACTCAAAACCAATTCTTCTAATCATCTTGTCCAAAGCTTGCCTACACTGCCATATATTCTTGTGAGTCCAATAGAACAGCCAGTATCTGCCATAAGTGGCTACTTTTGTTCTTTTAGATATGATCACAGTACAATATATCCACCAAATATTGGCTACCTTGAACAGATGTGCTACATGGAGAAGTCTCTCCCCCAAATTAATGCACTCAGGAAACAGTCATAATTTGCACTCCCAGAGCTCAAAGAAGGAGAGGGGGGAAGAGCCAGTGCTATCTGCAGCATCCCAGAAGCTTAGCTGGCTATGGAGGGAGTGTGGCCATAGCCACAACCCATATGAGCTAGCTTGTGGTTGCAAGGCATAACTGGAAGGTGCACCAAATACATCTGGAGAACAGATGTAGTAATTGTTGCTGGTGAGCACCAATACACCTGCATCAATTCTGCCTCTGTAGACACAATTCATGCTGCTTTCTCCTCACCACAATGTGGCTATCATGACCCAGAGGTCTTAAACATGGGTCTATAGGAGCAGCCACACTCCAAATCTCCATCTGGCAACCTGCTGATGGTGGATTACCTGGAACCCATGAAGCCCAGCCCCAGTTTGAGGCTCCAAGTCCTGGCAGAGTCCTGGAGCAGGTGCTTGGCCTGCTGGCTCTCCTTAGGCCAGCAGCAAGATCAGGAAGCTGTCTGATCAACTGGGCTCCACCCTGTCCTGGGCTGTGTGCTTTGTGCTACCTGCTCCTGCTCCCAGGCTTGATTTCCTGGCATATGATTCGTGGTTCTGACCCCCAGTTTGTTTCCTGACTCTGCCCTCCTAGTATTCTGATCCAGCTGATTCCTGTCTTGTGACTGAAGATTCTGGGGCTGAGTACTAGTTCTGGTCACCCACCACCCAGTGTGACAGTGGCTTATACATGGAAGGTTTTAGCATTGTAACTACAATGGTCAATATTAGTCAACATTTACCATTTTCCCCAGGCAGCTAGTTAGAGATATCCCATTTCTCCATTAGAAAAACATTACCATTAAAAAAAATAAAAAGAAACAGAAGGCTATATTGTGAGTCAGAGAAAACCTTATTCCAAAATTACAAGCCACTTTACATTGATCATGCCATGCTGTTGAAATTTAAATTAAAACTCTAACAATACTGGAAGGAACTTCTAGAGTCTGTGTTGGTTCAAAAGACAGTATAACTTTTCAATCAATCATTCTCCATGACTATCAAACAGACTGAGTAATCACAACATTTAGCTAAATTATGTTTTTTCATGTTCAGTTGGATCCTATACTTAGCTCTAAAATAATTTGTTTTTATGTGGGTTTTTTTTTTTTCAAAAAGGAGGAAACCATATGTTTGTACTTTACAAAGCAAATTTTCTTCACGTTTAGAATCATTATATTCAGAATACATTTTAGGTGTTCTGAATTATACTTAAAATTGTTTCACTATTACTTTGGCAACAGAACTCAAAGTTTAATATTTTTGTAAATAAAAAAATGCATTGCGTTTTAATTTAATACCAGTATTTTACATATATGTAGCCTATGTTTTTTCATAATTAATCCCATTTGTTCTCTGTCAGAATAACAAGGATTTAATAAAAATTGGTGTCTGAGATGTGAACTATCCTGCAATAGTCAAATATAGCTATGTTTATCCTTTCCTGATCTTGAGACATTTTTCTAATGCATGTCAAAAATACATTACAAATCCATTCACTGGGTATCTTCATTCTTTATACCAGTTAACTTTTTGTACATCTTTTCTCCCTCTGTATGCCTCCTCACACTCAAGAACCCTAGTTTTTAAGGGTCATGCATGACACATTACATACTAATCAGCAGGTATTGTAGCTGACTCCAACTTAATCACTCCAACTCCCAGCTTCTATTTATAATTCCGAGTTTTCTCCTGAATTCAAAATTAGGCATTTTAAACTTCATTAAGCACTTTGAGTTTTAGATTAGTTAAACTTCTTCTGATTATTATGGCCAAATTCTGCCCTTTGCAGTATAGGGATCTTAGACCACATGCAAGCCTACTGACTTCAGTGGATTGCATGGGTTTTATATTAGTGCAAATAAGTCCAAGTGTCACTTACCAGACCCATTTTAAATTGCTTTAATTACATGCTTTTCATATCTGATTTAAGCATTCTTTTGTCCTGTCTGAACTCTAAAATTTAGGCTATAAACAGCATTTCCTACTTACTACCTGATCCTTCTCTCAGTAAAGTCAATGATTCCCAACTCCCATTGACTTCATTGGAAGTTGAAAAGGGCCCTATTTAGCCATATTCTGTTCTACTAATATAAAGAATGTTTATATTTCTATTGGTTGTCCAACAGCAAAAGACAAATATCTTCCTTTGTGATGACAAGATGTTGACATCTACTGAAAGTAGCATATTCAGGGTGAAATCCTCACCCTTCTTTTGACTCTTTATGCCAAGGAAAAGGGCCAGAAGCATAAACAGGTCCTAAAAGCCCTGGTTGCAGCCTGGAGTGTTTTTTCTTGGCACAGGGACACCAGAAGACATCCATAAGATTGCTTTCCAAGGACCCCATCATATGGTCTGGTGTAGGCGGCTGTAATAGGTACGGCCAGAGGCAGAACTGTAACACAATACTTTGGAGATTTTGGGTGGCACTTTGGCCCATAGGGCAACCTTGGGAGGCTGTTATAATTTAGATAGGCCATGGGGGCCTCTCTATTCCCTGGAGCAGCCTGGGATTAGGAAGGTGCAAAGGCTTAAAGCCTCCATAGACCCACCCTATACCCTTGTCTGGGTTGCAATTTCCATACTGCACCTCCTGGAGGTGCAGCATATAGGCTATGTCTAGACGTGGAGCTAGGGGTGTGATTCCCAGCTCATGCAGGCGTACTCACACTACTTCTCATTGAACTAGCAAGCTAAAAATACAGCTCTACCCCAATATAACGCTGTCCTTGGGAGCCAAAAAATCTTACCGTGTTATAGGTGAAACCGTGTTATATTGAACTTGCTTTGATCTGCCGAAGTGCGCAGCCCCACCCCCCCGGAGCACTGCTTTACCGCGTTATTTCTGAATTCATGTTATATTGGGCCACATTATATCGGGGTAGAGGTGTAGTAATGTAGTTGGGGTAGCGTGGGCTAGACAAACAAACCTGCCTGGACCCTATGTATACATACTCTTGTTGCTATCTCAAGTTATTGATGTGCTACCATGGCTACACAACTATTTTTATCATACTAGTTTGATGAGAGCTAGTGTGAGTATGTTTATGCTAGCTGGGAAATCACAGCCCCAGTTCATAGCGTAGACATAACAAGAAACAGTTTAAATACTGAACGTGAGATTCTGGATATTTGCTATTTGGAAGCAGATAGATTTAATTTGGCTCTCTGTACTGGTAATGAACTAGCTTTTAAGATAAATAGAATATATGGGGTGAGAGATGATATTTTCCTACTTTCCCCAGGATTAGAATCAGACCTAATGTAATTGCTAATTCTTTTCCCATTATCTTTTAGAAAATGTTCCCCAAAAGGCAACATTCTTTAGAGAAAGTAGTGATCAGTTTAGTGGAACTGTGTGAACCTTCCAAGTTTGGAATAATTCTCAATTATTTTTCTCAGAACTCCTTAGCCTGCATTTTAGGCCTTCAAGTTAATGAGTTTGAGGAATCCATGTTTATCTACATATCTGAATCATGCTGAAAATCCACAGGCAAATGTCAAACTTCATAGGTTTAATGCATGTTTTTCACACAGGTCACCAAGAGCAGAAATGTGATTAACATTTTGGTCTGATTCAACAAACTTTCATCTTAAGCAAATAAAATTCCCTTAGAAAAATTGGGATGTAATAATTTTGTTTCTAAAACACAGAATACTGACAGTTCCCACTAAATAGATGAATCATGAAAGGAATATGTGGTAGCATATAGAATGACACTGAGGTAAATGCAGAAAGCATGTACCAGAATTCACAAAGATTGGCCTCAGTGTGCTACAATAGGAGGAGTCAGGCATCATGGGAAAAAGTTATTGTAAACCTGGATTCTAAGTAGGTCAATATAAATACTAAATGATAATACCACCAAGTCTCCAATAATCTGAGGGATTTACATGACTAGATATTGACTGTGTAAGTGTCTGTCCACTCATACACTAATGTTAAATGATTGTTAAAATACTGTGCACAACACCTACAGTATCTAATTTAACATCCACAGTGCTAACGTATATGGCCTGGCTTCTCTGCTGGTTAGGTTGTTGTTTTGATCTTTCTTTTTGCATCCCTCTTCTATGTTTAATAAAGATTGAACATTTTGTTAAGGATATTTAAGTGTTTGCTTTGTGATTCTTCAGTCTAGATGGATGAATCCAGTTGAAATTGGGTGAAGAATTTCCAGTATGTTTCCAAAAGAAGCACCATGGATTAGATCAAATCCACAGAGAAAGAGTGGCCCAAAAAGAAATATTTGCCATAATTTTCTCCTAATTCACAGAACCCTGAAGAGAATTTTAAGTCTTATCTTAGCTAATGAACTATTGAAAAATATACCAGAAGGTGTTTTGGACCATAATAGTCTAATGGAATTAGAATTAAAGTCACCACACAAACCACATAAAAAATGAATCAAAGACTTGGTAAAAATGTTAAGGGGATATTATGTTCCCAGAACAACACTTTGTTACTGAATGTTACAAACTATAGTTGTGAAAACTGAGAGAAAGGGAAATCCAGTATCTTTAAAGTGCCTGATGAGTTCAAGTATGTGTGAGGAAAATGTCATGTCAGGGCATTTCTAGATGAAGCATTTTTGTCAGATTAGTTTGTTGCATGCATGCTCTTGAGGCAAGGAGTCTGCATGTCACTCTAAGGCCCAATCCAAAGTTTATTGCCATCAATGGATAGACTTCTATTGACTTAAGTGGACGTTGGATAAGGTCCTAGGAGACTAACCTTTCAGAATTGTGGACACATTACAGGAGCTTCCAAGGAGCATGACCATAAGGGGCACACAGAAATAGTTGTTTGTGGTAGGGACAGAAACAGAGCAAAGAAGCTCTTATGATCTGTCATGGCAACACCATTAATGACAGCCTGAAAAAGTCTGAAGCAAAAAAGTTTGCAAAAAAGCTTCAACAGACTAATTTTGGAAATGTTTGAGCCAACCACAGCTGAATCACAGGTAGAATTCAGACCTGAAACAGTGCTTGTCTCAAACACTTTTGTAGCCAATGACTAAGTTCACTAGTGAATCCTATTACTCAGGGCATAGTTCAGGCAGCTTCGGATTGTGTTATTTAGGAGCCATATTTTCAAGTAAGCTCAATGTGTAGTTGCATGTGCAAACTGGGTAACAACATCTGCAAATGTGTTTAAGTGCTCCTTTGCGTATACAGTACACCCTCACTATAATGAACCCCTGGGGAGCCAAGCCATTTGTTTGGTACAGCTAGGTGTTCATTATAGCAAGGGGGAGGGAACAACAGCTTGTCAACCCCAGGGGCTGTGGCAGGGGGAGATAGAGCTCCTCTGGTCCCAGGGCTGGAAGTGGGATCCAGGGACCACGTTCACTATAGTCCAAGGTTCGCTATTGCAAAGGGTATTATAGCAAGGGTCTACTGTACAATTACTCAATTTCTGTGCATAGATGAGAGGTATATAAAACACCTGCCTAGTTTGAAAAATCTAGCCCTTCCCTGCCTCCACCCCTTTCCAATTATAAGCAAAAGTGGGAAAAAGGGGAGGTGGAGTGACACTTTGTCAAAAATGGCATTACCTGTTTCCAGGTCACTGACAACTTGGAAGAAAATGCCTTGAATGCTTATGAATCAAGGTCTCAACAGATAAAGCCCAAGATGGAGTTCTCATGGGTGACTGCTACAGACCACCTAATCACAATAGGGAACAGGATGACCAGCTCCTTATGCACCTATCTTTAATGTGTAAGGAAAATAACCCTGCATGACCAGGGAGACTTCAATATGAGTGACATATGCTGAAGGCCTCATGGTCCCAGTACTAAAACATCCTTGGAATTTCTAACCATTGTAGATGACACTTTCCTAA
This sequence comes from Emys orbicularis, assembly GCF_028017835.1. NCBI lineage: Eukaryota > Metazoa > Chordata > Testudines > Emydidae > Emys > Emys orbicularis. Next base: position 86,863,720 of record NC_088687.1, on the reverse strand, counting down.
CTTAAAGTGTTGCAGCCAACATGGGGCAATTTTTTTTAGACCTTGTCCTACCAGATAAAAAGGAACTGACCACAGAACTAAAGATTAATGGTAGCTTTGGTACAAGTGATCATGTCTTGATCACATTTATAATGTGCAAGAAGAATAGAGGCCAGACCAGTAATGTATTACACACACACATTTCTTGTTTTAATAGGGCCAATTTCACAGATTGGGAAATAATTATGAGCCAAATTAGCTGGGAGGAAGAATTTAATCAGAAAAATGGAAATAATTTAAGAACACCTTACTAAATGCCCCCCAAATCCACAATCTCACAATTGAAGAAGGCAGCTGTGCTAGTTCAAAAGCCAACCTGATTTAGAGGGCAAGTGAAGGTATAACACCTACAGACCCCGGTCGTCAGCAGGTGGGATCGAATCTGGGACCTCTGGAGCTAAATGCATGAGCCTCTACGGCATGAGCTAAAAGCCATATATGCCTGTTAGCTAAGGCTATAGAGCAGACTCATTAATCTCTCTGTCCGTGCTCTCAGTGCCACTAGAGGGGACAGAACACCACACCCAGGAGGTGTGTGGGTTACAAAGGCAGACATAAAAAATAAAAAATAACATAAAACAAATTGAAGAGAGGATAAATTGATGGTAATGTTTAAATATCAGATGTTATCAATTTTCTACAAAGGGACACAATTTCTAAGGGAAATAAGGAGAAATTATAGCCAGCAGAGTCAAGAACAATAAGGAAGGTTTTTTTAAAATATATGAGGAACAATAAAAGAATCCTTACAATGGTATTGGTCTATTACTAGATGGAAATTGTTGAATCAATAATAATGGAGAAGAGGCATTCAATATATATTTCTGTTCTGTATTTGGAGAACAGCTGATCTAGTCTCATGATGATAGCACTCTTTCCATTTCACTAGTATATCTGGAGGATGTTAAATAGAAGCTACTAAAGTCAGACATTTTTAAAATCAACAGGTCCAGATAGCCAGATCTGTTAAAAGCTGGATGCAAGGCAAGGAGCTTGTTGAACTATTAATGTTGCTTGTTCACTAAGTCTTGGAGCACTGGGGAAGTTCCAGAAGACTCTGAGGAAAACTAATGTTGTGCCAATTTTTTAAAAGGGTAAACAGGATTAGCTGGGTAATTATAGGTCTATCAGCCTGACATCTATGTTGGGCAGGATAGTGGACCAGCTGATATAGGACTCAATTAATAAAGAGTTAAGGAGGGTAATGTAATTAATGCAAATCAACATGGATTTATGGAAACTAGACCATGTCAGACTAACCCAATATCTTTTTCTGATGAGATTACAAGTTTGGTTGATAAAAGGTAATAGAATTGGCATAATATACTTTTGACTTCACACCACACAACATTTTGATTAAAAATCCCATAAAACATAAATGAACTAAACACTGGCTAACTGAAAAGTCTCAAAATGTAATTGTAAACGGGGAATCATCAATCAAGCAGGTGTGTTTCCAATGAGGTCCCTCAGGGATCAGTACTTGGTCCTACACTATTTAACATTTTGATCACCGCGCTGGAAAAACAAAATCACTGATAAAGTTTGCAGATGCCACAAAAATTGGGGGGTGGGGGTAATAAATAACAAAGCCAAGTAACTGATTCAGTGTGATCTGGATTGTTGGGTAAACTGGGTTCAACAAACACTATGCTTTTTAATACCACTAAATGTAAATGTATATATCTTGGAATGAAGACTATAGACCATACTTACAGAACAGAGGACTATCATGGAAAGCAGTGACTCTGAAAAAGACTTGGGCATTGTGGTGGATAAACAGCTGAACATGAGCTCCCAGTGTGATGCTCTGGCCAAAAGAGCTAATGCTATCCTGTGATGCATAAACAAGGAATCTCAAGTACAAGTAGAGAGGTTATTATACCTCTATATTTGGCACTGGTGTGACCACTGCTGGAATAATGTGTCCAGCTCTGGTGCCCATGATTCAAGAAGAATGTGGATAAATTGGAGAGGGTTCAGAGAAGAGAAATGGGAATGGTTAGAGATTATAAAGCATGTTTTCTAGTGATAGGCTCAAGGACCTCAATCTATTTAGGTTAACAAAGAGAAGGTTAAGGGGTAACAATTACAGATGACAAATATCCACATGGCAAACAGATATTTAATCATGGGCTCTTGTCTGTGTAGCAAAATCCGACGGCTGGAGATGAAGCTAGACAAATTTAGCCTTAAAATAAGGAGTACTTTTTTGACAGTGAGGGTAATTGACCGTCTGAACAATTTACTACAGGTCATGGTGGATTCTCCATCACTGACCATTTTTAAATCAAGATCAGAGGTTTTTCTAAAAACAAGATGGACTATAGGAATTATTTTGGGGAAGTTCTATGTCCTGTGTTATGCAGGAGGTAAGACTAGATAATCACAATGGTCCCTTCTAGCCATGAAATCTATGAATAAACCTAATTATAGCATTTTTTTGCGAACCTATCCCTTAGCACGGTTACTGTCATATTTTCTAATATGCTTTCATACTGGGCTTTTGCGAACAGGGGCTGCTAACAAGGAGTTTCGCAAGGGAGTTCTCCAGGTGAAGGAGGAGCAATACAGCACCCTTGAAGTAAGTGACTGTCTGTAGTGTGTGTTTGTTTGTGTTTGGGGGTTACTTGCTGTGTGCTGAGCTTGTGTTTCTCAGTCTGTTTGTTTGTTTGGTTGTTTGAAGGACCGTTTGCTGTGGCTGGCAGTTGGAAGCTGTGAGCTTCAAAGGAAGGTCTGAAAGCTAGAAGCCTCTGGTAAGTGGCTGAGCCTTAATCAGTGGGCGGGGCATTCACATAGGCCAGGGCTTTATAAAGCAGTGCACAAGCGACCAGGGAGCTTTTGCGACCAGGGGCTGCTAACAGGGAGTTTCGCAAGGGGAGTGGGAAGGGAGCAGGGGTCCCTTTATTCCCCTTAAAATCTATAAACCAAACTACATTCAAAACCTTTTGCTTAAACAACCTTTTCATTAACTAGGAGACAATGCAGGCAGAAGCCCAGCTGCAGAGTGGGGGCTATCCAGTTTATTTCACTGAGTGCAGCATATATGATTACCTGCCCTGTGGGCAGGTGGCGTATGTGTGCATTCGGTGCAAGGAGCTCCTGGCCCTCAGAGACCACGTACGGACTTTGGAGGCCAGGGTAGTGAAACTGGAGGAGCTAAGGGAGGCAGAGAGGTATGTTGATGAGGCTTTCCGGGACACTGTAGAATTGTCCCACCTCCGGTCAGACAGCCCCTGTGCTGTTGAGGAGGATGAAAGGCCCAGGGAAGCAGAGCAGTCAACGGGAGCAGAGGGAAACCTTCCCATAGTTGGGACCCTCCTTCCAGATGGTGCTGGGGTTACCTCTCGCACTGAGGTTGCCTCTCCGGTGGAGGGAACTCCAGTTGCTAGGAAGAGGCAGGTGTTAGTAATGGGAGATTCGATCATTAGAAACGTAGATAGCTGGGTTTGTGATGACCGGGAGAACCGCATGGTGACTTGCCTGCCTGGTGCGAAGGTTGCGGATCTCTCGAGGCATCTAGACAGACTTATGTGTAGTGCTGGGGAGGAGCCGGTGGTCGTGGTACATGTAGGTACCAATGACATAGGGAAGGGTAGGAGAGATGTCCTGGAGGCCAAATTTAGGCTGCTAGGGAAGAGACTGAAATCCAGGACCTCTATGGTGGCATTCTCAGATATGCTCCCAGTTCCACGCGCAGGGCCAGGTAGGCAGGCAGAGCTTCAGAGTCTCAATGCGTGGATGAGACGATGGTGTAGAGAGGAGGGGTTTACTTTCATTAGGAACTGGGGAAACTTTTGGGATGGGGGGAGCCTATACAGGAGAGATGGGCTCCACCTAAACCAAAGTGGAACCAGACTGCTGGCACTAAACATTAAAAAGGTTGCAGAGCAGTTTTTAAACTAGGAGATGGGGTAAAGCCGACTGTTGCAGAGGAGCATGTGGATCGGACAGAGACTTCTCTTAGGGGAGAGTCTAATGATAGAGAATCTCCAGGTTATAGTCAGGAGCAGAGGATGGAGAACGATAATGTAAGGGCCAGATCAGATGATAAACATTCACGTAAAAAAGAATCTAACACATCAGAAAAGGGCAGACAAATAAACAGTGACAAGTTTTTAAAGTGCTTGTACACAAATGCCAGAAGTCTAAATAATAAGATGGGGAACTAGAGTGCCTCGTGATAAAGGAGGATATTGATATTGATAAGGGGGGAGGGATAGCTCAGTGGTTTGAGCATTGGCCTGCTAAACCCAGGGTTATGAGTTCAATCCTTGAGGGGGCCACCTAGGGATCTGGGGCAAAATCAGTACTTGGTCCTGCTAGTGAAGGCAGGGGGCTGGACTCAATGACCTTTCAAGGTCCCTTCTAGTTCTAGGAGATAGGATATCTCCATTTATTTATTTTATTTTATATAATAGGCATCACAGAAACCTGGTGGACTGAGAGCAATCAATGGGACACAATCATTCCGGGGTACAAAATATATCGGAAGGACAGAACAGGTCGTGCGGGGGCGGGGGGGGAGTGGCACTATATGTGAAAGAAAATGTAGAATCAAATGAAGAAAAAATCTTAAGTGAATCCACATGTTCCATAGAATCTCTATGGATAGAAATTTCATGCTCTAATAAGAATATAACATTAGGGATCTATTATAGACCACCTGACCAGGACAGTGATAGTGATGATGAAATACTAAGGGAAATTAGAGAGGCTATCAAAATTAAGAACCCAATAATAGTGGGGGATTTCAATTATCCCCATATTGACTGGGAACATTTCACTTCAGGACGAAATGCAGAGATAAAATTTCTCGATACTTTAAATGACTGCTTTATGGAGCAGCTGGTACGGGAACCCACAAGGGGAGAGGCAACTCTAGATTTAGTCCTGAGTGGAGCGCAGGAGCTGGTCCAAGAGGTAACTATAACAGGACTGCTTGGAAATAGTGACCATAATACAATAGCATTCAACATCCCTGTGGTGGGAAGAACATCTCAACAGCCCAACACTGTGGCATTTAATTTCAAAAGGGGGAACTATGCAAAAATGAGGGGGTTAGTTAAACAGAAATTAAAAAGTACAGTGACTAAAGTGAAATCTCTGCAAGCTGCATGGGCGCTTTTTAAAGACACCATAATAGAGGCCCAACTTCAATGTATACCCCAAATTAAGAAACACAGTAAAAGAACTAAAAAAGAGCCACCGTGGCTTAACAACCATGTAAAAGAAGCAGTGAGAGATAAAAAGACTTCCTGTAAAAAGTGGAAGTCAAATCCTAGTGAGGCAAATAGAAAGGAGCATAAACGCTGCCAAATTAAGTGCAAGAATGTAATAAGAAAAGCCAAAGAGGAGTTTGAAGAACGGCTAGCCAAAAACTCCAAAGGTAATAACAAAATGTTTTTTAAGTATATCAGAAGCAGAAAGCCTGCTAAACAACGAGTGGGACCCCTTGATGATCAAGATACAAAAGGAGCGCTTAAAGACGATAAAGTCATTGCGGAGAAACTAAATGGATTCTTTGCTTCAGTCTTCATGGCGGAGGATGTTAGGGAGATTCCCAAACCTGAGCCGGCTCTTGCAGGTGACAAATCTGAGGAACTGTCACAGATTGAAGTGTCACTAGAGGAGGTTTTGGAATTAATTGATAAACTTAACATTAACAAGTCACCGGGACCAGATGGCATTCACCCAAGAGTTCTGAAAGAACTCAAATGTGAAGTTGCGGAACTATTAACTAAGGTTTGTAACCTGTCCTTTAAACCAGCTTCTGTACCCAATGACTGGAAGTTAGCTAATGTAATGCCAATATTTAAAAAGGGCTCTAGAGGTGATCCCGGCAATTACAGACCGGTAAGTCTAACGTCGGTACCGGGCAAATTAGTCGAAACAATAGTAAAGAATAAAATTGTCAGACACATAGAAAAACATAAACTGTTGAGCAATAGTCAACATGGTTTCTGTAAAGGGAAATTGTGTCTTACTAATCTATTAGAGTTCTTTGAAGGGGTCAACAAACATGTGGACAAGGGGGATCCAGTGGACATAGTGTACTTAGATTTCCAGAAAGCCTTTGACAAGGTCCCTCACCAAAGGCTCTTTGGTGTCATGGGATAAAAGGGAAGGTCCTTTCATGGATTGAGAACTGGTTAAAAGACCGGGAACAAAGGGTAGGAATTAATGGTAAATTCTCAGACTGGAGAGGGGTAACTAGTGCTGTTCCCCAAGGGTCAGTCCTCGGACCAATCCTATTCAACTTATTTATAAATGATCTGGAGAAAGGGGTAAACAGTGAGGTGGCAAAGTTTGCAGATGATACTAAACTGCTCAAGATAGTTAAGACCAAAGCAGACTGTGATGAACTTCAAAAAGATCTCACAAAACTAAGTGATTGGGCAACAAAATGGCAAATGAAATTTAATGTGGATAAATGTAAAGTAATGCACATTGGAAAAAATAACCCCAACTATACATACAATATGATGGGGGCTAATTTAGCTACAACAAGTCAGGAAAAAGATCTTGGAGTCATCGTGGATAGTTCTCTGAAGATGTCTGCGCAGTGTGCAGAGGCAGTCAAAAAAGCAAGCAGGATGTTAGGGATCATTAAAAAGGGGTTAGAGAATAAGACTGAGAATATATTATTGCCCTTATATAAATCGATGGTACGCCCACATGTCGAATACTGCATACAGATGTGGTCTCCTCATTTAAAAAAAGATATACTGGCACTAGAAAAGGTTCAGAAAAGGGCAACTAAAATGATTAGGGGTTTGGAACGGGTCCCATATGAGGAGAGATTAAAGAGGCTAGGACTCTTCAGCTTGGAAAAGAGGAGACTAAGGGGGGATATGATAGAGGTATATAAAATCATGAGTGATGTGGAGAAAGTGGATAAGGAAAAGTTATTTACTTATTCCCATAATACAAGAACTAGGGGTCACCAAATGAAATTAATAGGCAGCAGGTTTAAAACAAATACAAGGAAGTTCTTCTTCACGCAGTGCACAGTCAACTTGTGGAACTCCTTACCTGAGGAGGTTGTGAAGGCTAGGACTATAACAGCGTTTAAAAGAGAACTGGATAAATTCATGGTGGTTAAGTCCATTAATGGCTATTAGCCAGGATGGGTAAGGAATGGTGTCCCTAGCCTCTGTTTGTCAGAGGATGGAGATGGATGGCAGGAGAGAGATCACTTGATCATTGCCTGTTGGTCCACTCCCTCTGGGGCACCTGGCATCGGTAGACAGGATACTGGGCTAGATGGACCTTTGGTCTGACCTGGTACGGCCGTTCTTATGTTCTTATGGTATAAATTTTTCTTATGAACTTTTCTGGGATGTAGATTTAATGTTTTCCTACAACCTTTTAAAAAGCCAAACCATACCCTTCTTTGAAAGGAAAGCTGATTCATCCCATGTGAAACAGTGAATTAGTAACTAGTATCAGAGGGGTAGCCCTGTTAGTCTGTATTCACAAAAACAATGAGGAGTCCGGTGGCACCTTAAAGACTAACAGATTTATTTGGGCATAAGCTTTCGTGGGTAAAAAAACTACTTCTTCAGATGCCACTTCAGATTAAGTTGAATTAGTAATAAAATATCTAAATTCATTCTGTTTCATTGGGACTTTGTACTCTTTTCTGAGTCTCATGATGCTGCTGCAGAAGCAATATTTTTGAATTTAAAAGCATCAAGTGTGTTCCTTTCCAAACTGCTATTTAAATCAACTCTTTTGATTCTTTTTTGCCCCATCATTAAAGCTTATGCATCACATCTCATATATACATTTTCAGCTTTGTTACATTTTAAAAGTTACACAAAATCTTTCTATCAATGTTGTGCATGTGGACAGAGGCAATAGACTGAAGAGAATTAAAGACAAGTTAACATCGCATGTTGAAGTGAAAAGCTTAGGCACTTTTGAAGAACAATAGTTTTAGAATCTCTTTTCCACTTTTTCTAAGAAGCAGGGTTGTATAAATCTTGTTGCCTTGGAAATATATTCAGATCTTGAACTTAAAACAGTTATTGTTTTTAAGTGCTGCTAGTATTTTTTTCTTCACTTTGTTACCTGTCAGCTCTGTGTTCTTGGGGAACCAGGGTGCAGTACCCAGTCTGTCTGACTCACAAAAGACCTCCTTCCCCCCGCCCCCCCCACACCCAGCCTCTGCTTGAACCAAAACCGATCAGAAGAAAGACTTACAAAAAGCAATGAAAAGGCAGTGGGAGATACACCTAAACCCCTCAGACAAGGGTGACAAGATTAAGGAAACTCCCCTAGTCTCATTTGCATCAAAGATGGGACAGGGAGGCATCTCCATTAGTACAGAATGGAGAACAGAGATTCCAAGGCAAGAACCACATGGAACTCTGGGACCAGAAAAACACTGCATGATGGGGAATCTCTGCTCCAGATGTTAATGAACCCACAGCTGCACACACCAGCTCAGTAGTTATCAGACCAATTCTAGTAATGAATCCTTTATTGGTATCCAAAATACTGAAGCTGCCTAATTGCATTGTGAGCTCCCTCCAAGGAACACCGCCCATAGCCAGGAATGATCAGTTCCTATTGTCTAGCCTGAACAAAACAACTTTGGAATACTCCCTTGAGCCATCAGTTTACCCATAAACAAATCTAGTGTTCTCCCTTGAACCATTGTTGTTTCCCTACAAAACCCCCTACCCATGCTCAAGTAAGTGCTCTGATGCCTGGATCCAAAATCTGTATCAGTTCCATTGGGACTTCATCTTCTCCTGACTGATTGTGCTGAGGGCTCTGCCTGTCTCCAGCACTCCGGACCCTCAGCTACCACCACCACCTGGGACCCCCAATCGATTCAAGCTTCACGGAGTGGTGTGTTTTTGTTTTTGTTCTCTCTCGCTCTTTTTTCCCCCCTGAACCTGACATTTATAATAAAAATTTAAGTTAGATTTAATATTGTAACTCTTGTTTGTTTGGCTCCCCTATGGTTATTACCTGGAAATAAATAACTTTTATGGTTAAGCTGGTTGCTTCTCTCTCTCCCCATCATGGGTGGGGTTTTTTTTTTTTTTTTTTTTTTTTGCTTCCTCATTCGCAACGTTCCTCGTACCTAAGCTAAAGATCCCTGCAAATCCTGTGGGGTTTGTTAATCAAGTGGGTTACTACCAGAACAATTGTAACGTAAAAGTGGGGATAGGGACATGCTGAACCTGGGACTTATGAGGGTGGCTGGTTGAATGTGCTGCTCGACCCAGCCTGCTCAGGCGTACTCTATTCCGGTGTGGTGCCCATTGCATATGAGGGTGACAGCTTGGAGGTGCTGCTTGACCCAGCCTACTGAGTCCAGGGACATATAAGGGGTCAGCTTGGGAGTGCTGATTAACCCAGTCCTCTCAGACACACTCTGTTAATATGTGTGTGTGTTCCTTTGATTCTGGGACTGAAAGAACCCAGCCCTGGGGAATCTAGGTCCTGCAGGATAGCTCCATTGGGAGGGAACTTGCAGCAGGGAGAAGTAGAGCTCCAGGAGAAAACAAGTGACACAAGCAGTACATTGATAGAATTACAGCGCCCCCCCCCAAAAAAGAGTAACCCTAATAAATGAGTATACCCCAAAGTAATGGACAAATCTGGTAACAACTTCTAACTGGGATTGTTTTAATACTACTTATACAGTAATTAAGCAGCAGATTTTACCTGTGGGATTTACTAGAGGTTTATAAGATATATTCTCCCTTTGATGCATGTGTGGTCTCACTTTAATAATAATAGGAGCTCTGAGCATGAATCAAGAGCAATATATATCCCATGGATCTACAGCTGTAAATCTACACAGGCAAAATTCTCACTGATGTCAGTTCTCTTTACCATATCATTCATTATGTAACATACAGATATATTAGGATACCTAAAGAAGACTCTTCAAGATTACAACATTTGTAGAGGCCCTCATTTTTTTCAGATCCCATTAATACCAAAAGACATAGGAAGTGCTGTACCAATCAGACCAGTGGGCCATTCCCTGAAAGTGGTTGGCCCAGAAACGTCATAGAAAGTGCAAGGAAGCCTGATGTGGACAATGTAGACAATTAAGGAATAGCCAGACGTTAAGGGATGTTTCCTTTTAACCAGCAGCAGCTATTGGTTGGCTTACATTCTGAAGCATGAGCTTCTTTTAAAAAAAGAAGCCTACCACTGTACCTTTGATCTACCTATCTGACCCCTAGCCTCTTCGCCAGACCAAAGTGCCAGCTATAGCCCTCTTAGTATGATAGAGTGGAGTTTACTAGTAGGGCATCTCCTGTTTTAGACCCTTGATTTTGGGAACTCTGGGACCCTGGAACTCACTAAACCACCTTGGTCTAAAATAGTCGGCATCAGCTTTATGTGACCTTTAGGGCTTGCTGTAAGGCACATTATGTCTCCCTGGTAACTGGGGACTTGTGAGATTGGGCGGTGGTGGGATGATTTTTTTTTTTTTTGCGCTCTGCGAGCCTTTGTTGGTTGAAGGTTACTGTAGGAATTTTCAAGTGTACAATTGCATACTTAAAAACACTTGTTAGTGTTTTTCAATAAGTCTAGAAAAATGAGCCAATATAAGTGTTTATGTTTTTAATTCGACTAAGCTCTTGTTCTCAAGGGCATTTTGTGGCATTGAGTTCCACAGCTTAATGACATGATAGCTGTAACACTTTCCTCCACTCTCTGATAACGTAGGTGATTTTAATTAGTGAATATTTTTGTTAGCATGGCAGCTCAGCCACTTTTCTTACATTATTTCATCACTCTTGAATGTATAGTGGCTGGTCCTGGTGACTTGTTTCCAATTATTTATCAATTTGTTTAGCACTCTCTTGACTCCTCAGCCTCAGATAGCACCTCTATCTTTATTACCAAAAAGCAGTAAATATCTCCAACAACCTTTGTGGGAATGACTGAAAGAAATAATTTGGGCCAGATTATGAGCTCGTTACTCACATTAGTAAGCAGTGATTCCCATGAGGAGTACCAATTACTTCAAAAGACTCCAGTGGGACTACTTGAGTGAGTAGCTCCTTATCGGTGAGTGAGCAATTCACCATCTGACCTTTAGCTTCACTTCCATGCTTAATCCAACAGACCCCTCCCCCCATTCTCTTGTAGGATTCCATTTTTCACTCGCTACATCTGCTCACAGTGCTATTGGTCTGTTACTCATTTATGTTAGGGTAATAAGAAGAATATTTTCTGTACTGTACTATAGAAAGCACAGATTTTAGACTATTGCTTAGGGGTCTGGTGCTATGAAGTGCTGAGATCACTGCTGAGGACTCACTGATCCCATTTAGAGGTGAGGTTGCTCTCAGGAAATACTCAGCACCTTGCAGGATTGGGCCCTATTGGAACTTGATCACTACTCCATCCCAATATTTCACTTGTGTTACAGAGATGGTACATGACATTTTGCTATAGGGAAGCTGATTTACTGCTCTACTATACAAGGGATTTTTTAATTTTTAAAAATTTGTTTTACAGCTTGATATACATAGTATTAAGCAACACTAAAGATCAATTGGCACTACTGTTAATGCAAACATTAATATTGTATGGATATTTTTACAGTCATATCATTGATATAAATGACGGATACTTTAAAATTGTCTGTTGAAGTAGATATCTGATTTACTGAATGGAAGGTATCCAACAGCCATACAAGAGAGGATTAACAGTGGATTATTGAGATCAAGGCCCAGCGTTTGAAGATGTATATTGCCCAGTCAGGCCAGCAACTGGATGTAGGTCAGACCAAAATAAGAGTGTAGCAGTAGGAAGTACACATTATGGCTGATTAAAACTGATACACCATTTTGTTGTAGGAGACAAGAATGAGGATCCAAGGGAGGCGGAGAGGTACATCTCACCTCAATGTCAGCCTCATGTCCAGTCACACTGCAATGTACAGAAGGGAGGGGAGAGGAGTACAGCACACACAGTGCCCCACAATTCATTGCTACTGGCTGGCCAGCTGCTAGAGCAGAAACATAAGGAGGAGCCAGGATAGCAGGAACAAGATAGAGAGAGTGGGGACATTACAAAAGCATTCTATGACTGAGACTTTTCAATTTGGAAGAGAGACAATTAAAGGGGGACATGATAGAGGTCTATAAAATCATGACTGGTGTAGAAAAAGTGAATCAGGAAGTGTTATTTACCCCTTCACATAACACAAGAACCAGGGTTTACCCAATGAAATTAATAGGAAGCAGGTTTAAAACAAACAAAATGAAGTACTTCTTCACACAATGCACAGTCAACCTGGGGAACCCTTTGCCAGGGGATGTATATTGTGTTGTGATGTTGTGAAGGCAAAAACTATAATAGGGTTCAAAAAAGAATTAGATAAGTTCATGGAGGATAGGCCCATTAACGGCTATTAGCACATGCTGTGGGTGTCCTCAAACTGCCAGAAGCTGGGACTGGACAATATGGGATGGATCACTCGAAAATTTCCTTGTTCTGTTCATTTCCTCTGAAGCATCTGGCATTGGCCACTTCCAGAAGACAGGATACTGGGCTAGATGGACCACTGGTTTGACCCAGTATGGCCATTCTTATGTTATAGGCTCCCATCCTAGAATGAGCCCCACAAATATAGATGTGACTTACCAACTGGAACCTCCTCTTGGCTGGGTGTGGAGTTGCTGGGCTTTCCCCTTGGTCACTTCCTGAGGTTGTTTGAACCCTGTAGTGGTCTGGTTTTAAGTGTGTCCTGGATGGAGGACAAGCCCTTTCAGGAGTACCCAAGTCTAGCTGTAACTGGTAAGGCCCCAAGATGGCTTCTCCTAGATGGCATCTTCAAAGGCCCTTCACCTGCTCTCCCCTGGGCCAACAGCAGAGTCATTCCAAATCAAACATAATTTCATGGAATCACAGTCTTCTTTCATAGAATAGAAGGTCCCAGGACTTCTCCCCAGCCCCTCAGAAGTACTCAAGACTACAAACAAAACTAGACCCTACCAAAGCATCTTCTGCCCCTCCCTAGCAGGGGAAACAGTTGCAATGGGGCAAGGGGATGCAGTTGTCTCTCCCTTCCCACCCAAGACCTCAGTGTGTCCTCCTCCTGACTTCGTACAGGTCTTTATGCTCCACTTCTTGTCTTTCCCTCCCCCGCACCAACTTTGCAGGATACATACAACATTCTATACTCTGATACAACTTTGCTCCCTCACCCCAGAATTTGTCTAAAATGATACCCCAGTTTTCCAGGTTTGACCTTTCATCCATGTAGGGTTTGTCTTCCAGAACACCAGCCCCAGAACTGCCTTGTTTTAGGGCCTACCCACAGTGCTCCACTCCTAGGGCTCCGCTCTCCAGCATAACCCAGCTCAACTGCCCTCTTCTACAGCCAGTTCTGAACTGAGGCGCTTCTTTCCTTTTTAAGTCCTACACCGAACACAAGTGTTGCAGGGCAGGGATAATGGAAGAGGGCTGGCTATCCCCAGGGCTCCTGACTCTTAAAAGGAAAGGCCACCATGTTATCTATGTAAATAGTTAATAAAAAAGCACTCATCATATGTAGCATTATTTATGGGTTTGGAAGTAGCAAACACGTTTGCTATCATTTTGCACTGCAAATGGCTTTCTTTATGCATCTCTTCACATTGTCTCTTAGCAGGAACCATGGTAGGTGATTTTCTGGTGCAACAGGTGCACCTGTGTACATCAGTGTCAGTAACTCTGTCATATGACTTAGTCCATATGCTGAATATACCTTACAGGGCCTTACTTGATCTTGCATTAGACCCTGCTGCAGCTTCAGTTTCCCCTTCTTAGCCCCCTTCCCTCCAATAACTGGGTGTAGATTCTCATGGGGATCTGGTTTATTAAAACATCTTAGTATGATGTTAACATAAATCAAAGCCGACCTTTCCCCATCTCTACAGTTTGTTTAGCTCTTTGCTGGACTTAACACTCACCCCTTCCCAAATGCCCCCCGATGCCTAACATTTCCTAAAGCTTCTCCTCTTCAGGATTTTCCTCCCTGCCCCCCCCCCACCCCACCCCACCCCACCCCAGTACATAAGTCTAACCAAGCCATTCTATCTACCCCTTTCCTGGTAATTTCTGACCCTTTTTTTTTTATTAAAGGTATTTTTAAACACCATTCACAAAGCTACTAGTGGAGTTGGTGGTACACCCCCACTACTCTATTGTTAGGCCACTCACCTGGGATGTCGGACACCTGGGTTCGAATCCCCATTCTGTCTGATTTGAAGCAGGGACTTGAATTTGGGTCTCCCATATTGCAAGTGAGTATCCTAACCACAGAGTCATAGACTTAAGGTCAGAAGGGACCATTATGGTCATCTAGTCTGACCTCCTGCACAACGCAGGCCACAGAATCTCACCCACCCACAGGGTTGTAGGGTATTTGTTGGGAGCCACTATGTTTTTGTGAATAGTACCTATGTCCTCATGTCAATCTGGCCTGAAAAATTGGGGGTGGGGAACTGAAACTTAAGCAAATTTATGTCAAATTTGTGAATAGTTTCAGTTTGCCCCAAATTACATTTTTTGGCAAATGAACTATTTGATTGAAAAATATCACCCATCTCAATATCCAAGCAACATGGAGGAAAGCACAGCACAGCACACCAGCAGCATTAAAGACAAGTAAGAATATCAGTGGCAAAAGGTAAGCATAGAAACATGTGGTTTGATATTGGATGGTGCCAACATTGCGATGCAGTTGCAAAAAAAGGTAGTATTATGGGGTGCATTAACAGAAGAGTTGCGTGTAGGACACAGGAGGTAATTGTCTCACTCTACTCTAGACTTGCAAGCCAACAGTTGGAGTACTATGTCCAGTTCAGAGCATCATACTTTAAGAAAGATATGGACAAATTGGAGAAAGTCCAGAGAAGAGCAACAAAAATGATAAAATGTTTAGAAAACCTGACTCATGAAGAAAAGTTGAAGAAACTGGCCGTATTTAGTTTTGAGAAAAGTAGACTGAAGGGGGGGAGGGTGGACTGATAATAGTCTTCAAATATGCAAAAAGGTTGTTATAAAGAGGACACCATGTAAACTGAAGGAAGCACAAGATGTAATCAGCTTAGTCTGCAGCAAGAGAGATTTAGGTTAGATGATAGGAAATGCTTTCTAACTATAAGGAAAGTTAAGCTCTGCAATAGGCTTCCAACGGAGGCTGTGGAATGCCCATCGTTGGAAATTTTTAAGAACAGGTTAGACAAACATCTCTCAGGGATGGTCTCAGTATATTTGGCCCTGCCTCAGTGCAGGGGGATGGACTACATGACTTTGAGGTCCCTTCCAGCCCTACATTTTTATAATTTATGATTCTATGACCAGAGGTGAGAGACAAGAGGTAATCCCTGACTGGTCTTTGGACACAGAATGTTGTGCAATAACCAGTCTATCTAGGGTGGGCTGAACTGGACACCACTAGACTGCCTTGGTGGGACAAAAGTCAATGATTCTGTTTGGGTTGGGGGAAGTAGGAGGAATAGGCTTTTACTCCTGGACAGGGGAGTACAGTACCAATATATTTGGTATACTGTACCAGTGGGAGATCGTGGTTGTGTAGAAGAGGGCTTCAAATTTGGGATGGGGGAGATTTGGTGGATCTGTTCCCTTGTGAGCCTTAATCCATTTAAATTGTGGAAGACTAGTATAAATTATGCATCCCTTTAGAGATTACACTGTCTGATAGGTTAATTTAGGGAGTTCTGCATATAATAGACTTTTTTCCATAGCAGAAGATAGAAACAGTTTGATTTATGGTGGCTGTGAATTTTATTCATAATTTTATTTTCCTCTATGATTAATTCCTAGCTACATTAATGCCAATTTATGGTGATGTTTAAAAGTAATCATAATGTCATTTATTATCTATTTTGAAAGGTTTGCCATCTTGCAATCTGGAGTTTATAAATTAGACTGGTTCTGGTAGTCTTTTAGTAAATATTTTACTTATATATAATTCACACACAGGAACTAAATGATAAAGCATCAGTTTCAACATATGAGTGAGAAATACACTGCACCATCTTTGGGAAGCATGGGAAGGGGAAATAATTTTTCAAGATGGATGTCACTACAAAAAAAGAACCTATGCCAGAGGGAAGGATATGAAGGTTTGGGAATTATGCAGTATACAATATGTAAAGATAGGGGGGAAAGACGAATAGTTTTTCTGATAACACATTTATTATATCAGTCATTACCCTTAAAATACATTTCCATCAAAACACTCATGATCTAACTCTGCTCCTATTGCAGGTTAATGGAAGTTGATTGTAATGAGACCAGAGCTAGGCCTGTACTAGGTGCTTTTGAAAATCTATCCTTGAAAAATAAATAGAAGAACACATACACATACACTGCAAATTTGAAAGTAGACACCACCAAGTAAAGTCAAAGTACTATGAAAGAATGAAATTACTAACAATGAGTTAAATAACTCTCTCCTGTAGTCGGTATTATTTAATCCTTCTGAAGGAAAGCCCTCTGAAGTTAGTAGGTATTTGCTAGATTAAAGACTGGGGGAAGGGCTTCAGGATGTGGCCTACTCTATGTTATTGCATAAAACAGCATTTTCTTCAGTGCTACTTGATCCACTGCAAGAGCTGAGATTTGGACACTTAATTTGCAAAATATATTGATGATGTAAATATCCTAATAAATTATCTCCATTTACAATCCAAGTTAGCTGATCTTTAAAGATCAATTGTTCATTTACACGAAAGCTTCCAAGCTAAGAAGACAAAAAAACAACAAAACCAGACAGAGGATGGGGAGTGATGCAACAGGCTAATCATGGACACACTTGTTATTTTCAGGCTTTTGTTTCTGGAACAGGACTAATTGCACTACACCCCTATTGAGATACATGCTGGGGAAGGGTACAAGGAACAATTATTTTGATAGTACATATTCTAAAGTGATAATGGCAAAGAGAGGATCCCAAAAGGCAACAGCTGCTGAGCAATACACTGATTCCGTTAAGGTTTCCCTTCCATTTCATTTACTCACCACAAAAATGATTCATCTAACTCAGTGGCTCTCAAACTTTTGTACTGGTGACCCCTTTCACATAGCAAGCCTCTGAGTGCGACCCCCCCTTATAAATTAAAACCATTAAAACCAATTTTTTATATATTTAACACCATTATAACTGCTGGAGGCAAAGCGTGGTTTGGGGTGGAGGTTGACAGCTCACAACCCCCCATGTAATAACCTCACGACCCCCTGAGGGGTCCCAACCCCCATTTGAGAACCCCTGATCTAACTTGCAGTTGCAATAATTCTTTGTGCAAAACTTGTGAGCCTAAACTACTTGCCTTTGTCATGCCTGTGAAGCTTCCTTGTGAAAAATAGTTGGATTCACATCTGATTTGTCATACATTGTGATCTGCTGAAAAGGATACCAGGCAATAGGGTTTTACAGGTCTCTGATCTCCTCATAAGATAAGAAGCTGTCAAGAATCTCTGGAAAATAACATGATTCAAATGTTACATATGAACAATATATTATTTGTTTTCATTGGACTGTAAACACCTTCCATACCAATTCTGTAGTGATATTACCATGAGATAACTTCCTGACAGCCCCAAGAGCCCCAGTGGCTCAGGGCCAACCCAGTTGACTTGGCCACAGGCAAGAAAATTATTTTTTATTCCAAAGTGCAAATATTTTCTCAGAATGTTGTTCAGTGCCAAAGAAAGCATTTATTCAGAGTCTGTGCAACTCCATTTCCAACCTCTGTTACTTACTTTAGCTATTCATTTGGAATGGTGGACATATTACATCATCAGCTGTTCTCAACTCACCACAGCGTGAAGGACTCTTCATTTCAGTGGGAGAAGGGGGAACCCAGAAGCTCCCAGAAGACTCCACATCATCCATGATGTTGATCCTGATGGAATTATTCAATAATTCTTTGTCAGTTTGCTTTTCCATAAGGTAGGCACCTGGCATAATGTATTGAATGCAAATTGTGAGAAATCTCTAATGCTATAGAAGAACATTAATATTTTAAGAGTAAAAGGGCCTGCTTACTATTTCAAAAATATAATGTGCAGTCATCTTCCATAGTCTTAAAAAAGTTACTTACATTTTTCATTTAACTACAATTGCTTTAGGTGGATTAGAAACAAAATCTGAGAAAATTAAATAACAAAATTCAAATTATCAGAGTGAGATGGTCTGTTTACAAGCCACATACATTCCTACTTCAATCTTAGATTCAGTCAACAACTTGCTTCAGCTGCAGATGCTTACAGCTGTCAAATCTCTCAAAATCGGAATCCAGAAGGTTCCAATTATAGAGGTACATATAGCAAGCTGGATACAGTTTTCCACAACAGATAAACAGTATAACAAGTGGCTGCAGCTAACACAAACAGAGAGATGTAAGAGGAGACCAAAGAGTCTCCTGATATTCTCTGTTTTAGCTATTAGAAGTAGCATACTTCTTTGTGCCTGTCCACTCTTCTTTGGAGATATCTCCAAGAAACACAAGATTGTATATAAATGAACTAATTGAATATAATTGAATCATCTTACTTATCAGACAATTATAGATTACCTTGTTTTACACATACTAAAAACTACAAATATTAATCACCACAAAGTCTTTGCATCAGGTGAGCTGGGCTAATGCTTAAAGGCTTTGTTTTGTTTTGAGAAAAGTTATGGTTTCCTGAAGTTCTAAATGTACAGGCACATTCTAAAAAGTGGGGTGTTTAAATTGCCCTTTCCTATGTCTTTCTGTGGGCTCAGAATGGTTCCAGAGGCAGTGTCTTCTTTCAGAAAGTCCTATATTTAAATCCTCCTCACTCTTGATGTATTTTTCTACACTGAAGAACCCCTCACAGCAGTGACACTGGGGGCCTATTAGTCTTTTTGTATGACTGTCACAAATCTTGGCAATTGCTACTTGGAGTGTTCTTGTTGGCAGACAGCTATGAAGTAGAAATAATCAACTGATTCTGGAGAGGCCACAACATCATAAAGATTTTTAATCTTAACACTCCGAGTCAGAGAAGAATCAATGACTTAGAGTTGAAAGACTGCATATCCTATACCCGTTCTCCAAGCCATTTGGAGTATGTTTACACTGCAATTAATAACCTGTAGCTAGGCTGTGCCAGCTGACTTGGGCTCATGGGGATCAGGCTAAGGGGCCATTTAATTGCAGTGTAGACATTCAGGCTCAGGCTGCAGCCTGATTTTGGGACCCTCCCCCCTCACAGGTCCTAGAGCCCAAACGTCTATACCACAATAGCCCAAGCCAGCTGGCACAGGCCAACTGCTGGTTTTTAATTGCAGTGTAGCTATACCTTTGGTCATTCAGGCCCAGCCATGCCTGCAGCTCAGGAGGTGGGACAGCAGAGTGCAAAGGTGGCTATAATCCATTTTTGTGTGTTCTTGATCCTGGGACCAATGAGTACTAAACCAGGCCGCAGGCACCTGTGTTGGGGGAGGGGCAATACAGGCCACTAGAATTCAGCAGCACCTCTTCACTTAGTTAAGGGCTGGGGAAACTACAGCTCTGGTTTGCGCCTATTGGGAAGACATCGTCCCCTTTAATTCTCCAAGAAATCTAAAAGGTCAGACCCTGATATTCTAATATAAAGAGGAGGGGGAAAATACATGTTTTGTGGGGCCATCTCGGGAGTTGGAGTGGCACATATTTAGAATTCATTCCTTCTCAGGCCATAGTTGATAAGTTTTAGGGATACTACAAAGCTACTTCCCCCCCCCAATATTTTGAAAGGGAAGGGGGAGGAATTATTGAAGGGGAAGGTGGTTTTGACCTTTAACTTGTCCGGTTTGTTGCTGTGGGTCACAGATGGAGTTGCTGCAATCTAGTTATAATGAAATCAGCTTTTGGTATCTTAGTTTTAAGTTATGTTAGTCGTGACTGGAGTAAATAGACAGAGGCTATTTTTATTGTATGTAAATCCAAATAAATAAATTTTCCACTTTGTGAAAGAGCAGCAAAATTAAAAACGTTCCCCCTTTTGCAGTTCCCTTTTAGAGTGCACAAATATTATATATTCAGCAGTATAGTACTTATTTAATTTCAGCAAAAATACATATAGCCTTTCTCAGTGTTTGTAGAGCGTAGTTTTGCAGGCTCAGCCAGCTTTAAGATATAGCAGTGTGGAAAAACTGCTGGCGCCACTGAAAATACAAAAAAACCCCAAAAAACGGATTTATTGTCAGCAGGACAAGCCAGTCACTCTTTCCACAGCAGCTTTCCCACCTGGAGGCATTCAGTAAACAAGCACATTGCAAATATCCACAAACCCAAAGAGGTAGGTAATTATAGCCTGAAAGCATCACTAATACAAGAAGTTGGGATTATAGCAGTTTTACCATTGATATATTGAATCATAACAGGCCTTCACTTTCAGTAAGCTCGTTGATTTTGGTTGTACCAGTTCAGGTAACATACAGTATTCTTTTTTCCCCTCAATGTATTTATTCAGCATCTTTTTTCATAATCTTGACTGTCACCTGTATCAAGAGTGACATTTATGCTGCTTTACAGCCCTATCTTGCAGCTCACATGAAGGCAAAACTCCCATTCACCTGGGAGTTTTTCCTGCATAAGGACTATGGAATTGGATCCTTAGGGTCTCCTTTGTACTGCTTGTCTGACTGCCTTTGGCATAAAATCTGCTAGATACTTAGAATAACTGTTTTTAAATGTCTCCTTCCTTTGCTTTGTTTCTTTCACTAGTTTTCCAGTTGTTTTCTTTTAATTTGCTCCTATTCTGTTTAGACAAGTGTCTGAGAGTTTCCTGTAATTATCACTTCACCCTTTTTGTTTGCCACCATTTGCTTTGCTTTGCTTGTCATGCTATTTAAATTAACTAAAATACAACAATTAGCTTTCTTTAGGTTGCTTGTGCTATTGTCACTTGACTCATCTTCATGTTCATTTGTGTAGCTAGAGAGGTGATCAGTGAGCTGCTTTGTTTAGCTCTGCTCTTGTGAAGGGTAATGGCTCATTATTTTAAATCTGGGACTCAATTTCCAATTATTTTTCAATTGTTGCCTTTATTTTCCTTTTATTACAACTTCCCCGCTGTTCCTTCTGTCTCTGCAATAAAAGGTAGCTATCATTGCTGTTGTTAAATGAAACGCAAAAATCTGTCCCCCGATCAAGTTTTTATAGCATGATCATAGCTCTGGTTCAGCTTTTAGTTTTATGTATGTTTGTCTTCACTGGTCTCATTTTCTGTATGTCTTGAAGATTAGAGAGTTTAAGAAAATAATCCTGGATTTTACTAACTTTAACTAAATTTCTGTACATAGATTACATAGCAACATTATGGCAGTGTGCTATTATTGCAAAGTATCAGTTATAGACATTTATTGTGATTCTCCATTGCCTCCCACCTGTGCAGAGAGGGTGTCAAATGCTACCAAATGAGAATGATAGCACTTGACACCCACTTAGCACAGGTGTAAACAACTACAAAAGATGCCAGGCAGTGGCCAATTTATTGTGTCCTTCACTGTCTTATATTTGGAAATTAGACTTTCACATAATTGAAAGAACACAGTAGATGCTGGTCAGTAGCAACCTTGGGCTTTATTACATTGTTTTTCTGCAGAGAGAGATTAAGATAGCTGTTGCCTTTCCATAACTTGTAAAGCAGATTGCTAGGGTGTATCTTTAATTCTGTACAAAGCCACATAGACATATTTCTTCCCCAACATGTTTCTATTAACATGGCTTTTAACCAGTGGTTAGAGCAGGTCAAAAACAAAAGGGAGAATTGTATGTTATTATGGGTGTTGATGTAATGTAGTGAAGTAACATAGCATCTGTGATGCTGGTAAACCAAGTGCCAGCTCTGACTAAGGCAGTAGGCATTAGCTAAGAACTGACAAACTCATAGCTAGAAACCAAACCAGCTCACCTGTATGTTAGTTTTGTTCAAAATAGGTATGAGTCTTATAAAAATGTATTTAGAGTTTAGACTCTATGAAATGCTTGTAAATTGCTGCATGCATTAATCTCACTCGTAATGTCTGTATTCCATGCTATAAGGAAATAAGTAAGTTTTGCTTTATAACTTTGAAAATGTTTGCTCTAAATTTGTGAACCCAGGCACAGGAATTAAGAAGTCCTATCAAGATTAAATGTGTCATTAAGGAACGTCATGATACAAAGGATTGGTGAATGTCCCTATCACACCTTGGAAATGCTGTGTGCAAGGGTGCTCATCTCATGGACTGGAAGACTAAATGTAAAAGATGCAACAGGGTCACAAGTAAATGTATCTTTGCTGTTTGAACTCTCCCAGGGCCAGAGACACTAAACTAAAGTGGAGATCCCTAGGGTCAACCTGGTTCTTCCCTGAAAGACATTTTGAATGGACAGATTACTACATCTCTTGTAGCTTTAGGAATCATAGGTCATAAGTCATTTGTGTGTATATATTTGCTTGCTTTAACCTGTAAACAACTCTCTTATTCCTTTTGCCTAGTTAATACAGGATTGGCTACAGGTGTTGTCTTTGGTGTAAGATCTAGGGTACCAATTGTTCTGGGGTAAGTGACTGCTCTCTTCTGGGGACTGGAAGCAACCTGAATATTTTGTGATTTTCGGTGTATGTGACCATTTATCACTAAGGATTTGTCTATACTGGCAAGTGAAAGACAAATCTTTTGTCATTCAAAAGTGTTAAACCCCTCCCACCTTGAAAGACAAAAGGTTTGTCGACAACAAGCACTGATGAGATCAGCGCTTTGTCGGCAGGAGCGCTCTGCTGCCGACAATGCTAATGCCGCTCTTGGGAGTGGAAGCTTTTTCTCCGCAGGCGAACTCTCTCCTGCCAACAAACTGGCTACACTGCATGCCTTTTAGCAGCATGGCTGTAGTGGCACAGCTGCGTTGCTAAAAGCTGTGTAGTGTAGACATAGCCTAAGTCCATCTTGCCTGGGTGGCAAGAGAGACTTGGGAGCCTAAGCCGACTGTCTAACTCCATGGTAAGCGTCCTCCATGTCTACAGAAGAGGGGAAGGGGGTAAATACAAGTAACAAAGTGAACTTTTAGCAAAATAGAGAGGAGATGTTGACCAATTTAGACTTGTGAATACAGTTCCTTTCAAATCAACTCTAATACTTTATATGTTAATATAATTACCTTATAGTAGCTGAAGAGTTAAATATATTGTGTTATTACATTTCATTAGGGTTTTTGATAGTACAATCAACATTAATATCTCATGATCACATAAGAAATAGATCTCCACATAAATTACATCAACAGCAGAATAAACATAGTTAGACTGCTTATACAAAAATAGTTCAAAATTTTTCAAGCAGCTGTTTCTTAGCCACATAAAATGCCATATACATTTTATAAGACAGGTTGCCAATGAAATCATTTGGATGAAATGTAAGATTAATATAGCTATATAATAGAAAATGTGTGTTAGCATTTTTAACACAGTATTTAATAAGGTTAAACATAGGGGTGGCCCAGAGGGTATCATATATCAGTGTAACAAGTTAAATCACAGATTTGTATTTTCCTGGCAGATATAGCAAAGGCTTCAGTTAATTGTCTTTCCTGGATTTAAGGCTCTTAGAGAGGGAATAATTTCCCCCCTACTTTCCTCACATAGTGACTAAGCAAAAGATTTTATATAGCCAAGACTTCAGGTATTCTTTCAAAGTTATTGGACACATTATCAGATCTCCAGCATATAATTAAATAACTGAATGAAGTTTCTAAATTTTCTTTCTGAATTTTGGAAAAATTGGCACACACAAAAAAAAGCCTCATCACAAAATTTTGTCTGCATTTTGTAGAACTATGCTTTCCTTTCAAAGCTGACAAATGTGGGCTCTGCTCCTGTAAACACTGACCCACTGAGGTCAATAGAAGTTTCAACTGAAAAAAGGGATGCTTTGTCATCAGCAATGCAGTGGCTATCCCTAAGACATTTCTAATTCTACCTTTCTTAAGTAAGTGTTATGTCAGCAGTTTGTAAATAATCCTATGCAGCTTTAAGAAGGATGAGGTATTGGAGCAGTGAAAGAGAAACAGGATGTTCAGTTACTTGTCATCATTATTAGTATGGATAAAGTACTGGATGGGGACTCAGGAGCCCTGGGTTCTATTCCTAGGTTGGCCACTGGTCTGCTGGGTGACCTTAGGCAAGTTCATTTTTCTATCCATCAGGATAATGATCCTGACATCCTTTGTAAAGTGCTTTGAGATCTACTGATGAAAAGCTATATAAAAAGGCAAGTATTATTTTTACTGATGGGAAGGGGGAAACATATTATCCTTTTACGTGCACAGGGAGTAAAAAGTAAGCTCTTTTTCTGTGAGCTCTTGCACTCCCAAGATGAAAGTAAAAAATGGTTGGAACTTACATGATCAAAAAATTAGGCAGGGGAGGGGGAATTTGCACAGAAAATGTTGATTTTCTGGGTTAAAAGCAAAGCAAAAAATGGTTTGGGTGCTTTTTAATGAAAAGTATACATTTTCTACAGACATTTTTCTGTGGAAAGTTTCATTTAGTTGAACCCAGTTTTCCATCAAAACTATTTTTGATGGAAAAATTTTAATCAGCCATAGTTAAAACCAAAATTAGAATTGTCTTACCAATTCCATTGTGAGTGGGAGGTCAAAAATGGTCACATCATCCCCAGGAACTACACAGAATGAAAATATTGTTTTATTTCCTTTCTTTCCATACTTTCCTTTCTGATTTGAAGTGAAAAGTTTGACCAGAGGATACACAGTGTATCCAAGCATTTGCTCTCTTTTGTCCTTACAATTTTTTTTTGTTCTAGTTTCTGGCTACTTCTGTATCAAACTGCAAAAGAAGATATCTAAAATGAAAGACATTATTTATAGGGCACAGGATTGATTATGTTAATTTGGGGCATGGTTAGGGACAGGGCGGCTCCAGGATTTTTGCCGCCCCAAGCAGCAAAAAGAAAAAAAGTGTGTGGGGGGGGAAAGCTGCAATCGCGATCTGCTCTACCGCCGCCGCTTCAGTCTTTGGCGGCAATTCGGCGGCGGGTCCTTCGCTCCCAGAGGGAGTGAGGGACCCGCTGCCGAATTGCCCCAGAAGAGCCGGACATGCCACCCCTCTCCGTTGGCCGCCCCAAGCACCTGCTTGCCTGGAGCCGGCCCTGGTTAGGGACCTACTTATCCACATCTAATGTTGAAACTACTCACTCTGTGCTAACTCTGGATGAGAGAAGTTGCTGGTGAAACCCATATAAATTATAAGGATTACCTAATGGTTTCCAATCTAATCCCTTGTTTTCAGCAACTCATGCCTTTCTGAAACCTTTTGGTTTAGAATTTTTCATGCTTGGTCTCTATCTGAAGGTGAATTTAGAAGTTTGCATGGGTAAAGGTTGCTTAATATAAAATGAGATGCTGCTCTAGATAACATGAGAAGTAGACATTTGAAATGGAATCATTTTTACATTAACATGTTAAGTATTCTTGTTTTACATAAAATTATCAGAATCTTTGAGACACAAATTAGAAAATGGTCTCTTTGTTATTCGGCACTTAGTTGCACACATGCTTTTAGTATTGTGTTAGCATCTGGATTTAGACTGAAGGTTCAAAAATGATACTGCCATAGTGTATGGCATCAGAATGGTGAATGAGTGAGGTTCTGAAAAGTTTTGTTAAGAATGAAAATATATCTTTACTGAACTTTGAGTGAGTACTTCCATTCACTCTCAAATAGTTTAGCACAGCATGACTTACTCAATCTACCCAGCTGACTATCCCATCTCAAGACATACTCAGAAGTGCTTCTGTTTCTCAAAACTCAACTGCTCCAAACTTATTCCAACCCAACTCCTTTTTCCTATGCAGACTCAGACCTTTGATCAGCCTGTCCTCAGAAAGCAATTCTTAAATAACAGATTCCTGGTTTCCAGTCAAACATTTTGTTCATTTCATACAATTATTTAAAAGATCTGTTGATCAAATATTTGCCTTTCGATGCTGAGTAAGCTATTAAATCTAATTTAGCTATTCTAATTCTAGTCAAGAGAGGTTTTAAATCTGGTTTAGATAGGAAAAAAACAGTTTACATAGGCCAAGATTCTGCCTAACATTTCTTCAGGTGTGCAGTCGGGGGCAAAGAACACAGCCTGTGTAAGGGCCCCCTTTCATGATCCACATAAGGACTGATGAGAACTGCAGTCTGTGTGTTCAGGGACTTCTCCCTAGCTACTCCCCTGTGCTTGAAGGCTCTAAAAAGGGCTCAGATACTCTGAGTAGATGGAATTATGGTTCCAAGCCCCACTTCATGATGCATAACTGGAGTATGCTGCATCCCTTAAAAGTTTGTAGCAGTTTTTTATGCTCCCTGATCTAAGGAAGAGTACATACAAGAGCACCTTTGGGCAGTACAAAACTTTATCACCTCCGACAAAGGACTGTGTCAGAATCTAAATCAATAGTTCTCAACCATACATTCCCCTCAGCACCACCACCCAGCCAGGACTCGGCTCCCAATTAACAATTTTGAGAAAGAGGTCATGATCCCCAAGTTGAGACCTCTGATCTGGGATATACTATTAACATATATTTCTGTAGTTCCTGAGGCTACAACAGGTTGCCTCCCTCCCCATCATGCTAGAAAGATACTGCACAAACAAATGACAGTCCCCATGACAAGACATAAGAAGGGGATAAGACAAACGGGTGAGATGGGGGAGAAAGGGGAACCAATAAATAATAGGAGGTGAATTACTCTCAGCTGATGTGTAGTTCATATGGTGTGACTAAATCAGAAAAGGCTACGTAAGTAAGGACAAGAAGCTTGTATCTGATGTATTGGAAGTGGAGAAGGAGCCAATGGAGGGACACAAAGAATGAGGTGACTTAAAGTAATGAGCAAAGAAGATGATCTTAGCAGCAGTATTTTGAATGGATGTTGGAGGAGAGAGAGGGAGAAGGTTGCAGGCACTGAACTGAGAGAGGATGAGATTACAGTTGTTAAAGACATGGAAAAACCAAGGCTTGGAATAAGAGCTTTTAGAGTGTGGCCAGAGAGGAAAGGTCGGAGCTTGGAGAGGCTATGCAGAAAGAAGCAGCAAGATTTAGACTTCTGGAATCTGTGGGTCAAAGGAGAGGGCTGAAGCAAACAAGAAGCTAAAATTATGACTGTTTCATTGGGGGGAGGAGTAAACTAAAATAAGCTTAGAAATGTGAAGCCAGGAAATAACATATAAGAGGGCAAATTATATAGTGAGTACATTAAAATAGATAAAAACAACATTTAAGTGAAGGCAGAACGGAATTATGTCCTGAAGGAATGAATTAGGCAAATCTATTACTACAAGTTGTTTTCTTGTATATTTTAAATTTGTAAGATGAAATGTTTGCTATCTTTTCAAACTCTAACAAAACAGTCTATTGATGGATTGGAATAACTAAAGAGAAGTTTTCAAAGGAAACTTGTTAAACAGAGTAATTGGCAAGAATATGCCAAAGGTTTGAAAACATAACTCAAATGCTGGGGTTTTGCCAGGTGCATGAAAGAGAGGTTTTTTTGATGTATTTTGTGAATTTTTATTACAAGCACATTGTATTCTATATTATCCAAACTTTTTTTGTGCTTTCTGTAAGCAGAAATGTTCACAAAGGGACATTACTTCAATGAAATCTGACTTAACCCAGCAGGAAGGAGGGACAGACTCTTCAGCTCCAACATATGCTTCTGGGACTTCTAATCCACATAGTCAGCCTCTCGCTACTAGCTACTGAAAAGTCTGAGAGAAGGGCCATACTTGCCCATTGCTCCAAGGGTTTGGCCCTTGTGCATTGGCTATTTGTATACCCACTAGTCTCACTCCTAATACTCCCACTTCCCTTCCTCCCTACTTTGCAGCATATCCAATCTAGAGAGTATGAGTTTCTGATACTTGGGTTATCACTGTAGCAAAAATGCTTAAGCAAGCTTGGGATATGGACCTATTTTTTTTTCTGAAAAATTAAAGCTATGTCTGATTGTACTTTTGGAGTTAATTCATAAAATTTGATGAAATTGGGCAACATCTTCAATTGCAACCCTTCTTAGAGTTTGCGAAGCTTTGAAAACTTTCCCAGTGTTTTTGAAAACGTTTTGGAAAGGAATATTAGATGTTCCATTCAGTCTTCATAACTGGAAGAGATATTCATTCATGGGACTTTGATCTTTCTCAATCACAGCTACAGAGGAGGGTCAGCCTCTCTGTATCATATTTTCTACCTAAGGGCTACAATTTTTCTATGCAGATATTTCTGTGGGAGGGGCCCCTGTACTCCTATACAGAGCTTTCCTGAAATTGTTCCATTGTGGGTTTCCTTTCTGTAGAGAGGACAGCAGCTGTACTCAAGTTGAACGTGGGGGTGGCAGCTACATCTGCATAGAGGTCCCTATGAATTCATTATAGTTCTGGGACTCTGTTAGCCTTGCCCCCTAGTAGTGCTGCTCCAATGGAGATATAATCCACCAAAAGTAAAGGGCCAGATTATGCAACCTTAACTCATGATGCATAGTAAATTGCTTTGCAAATAGTCCCCCTGATTTCAGTGGAACTGCTCACAAAGTAGGGTACATGCAGCGTGAATAAAGGGTGGTAAACCTGGTCCTAAGATTGCAAAATGAAGCCACATAATGCCAAAGTAATGTTTCTCACCCTTTGCTGAATATGACGTTTAACTAGTGCACTGAATAAGGTGGGAAGCCTATGGACATAATAGTATGCAATCAGAGACTTAGAGTGTATCATGATGCATACAAGGAAAAACCCAGTGTTAAGTTTGGTAGCCAGCCTTACATTGGGCATTTTCTGACTTTCTGTTGCTTAATTTTGCAACATTAATGTTCTCATAAAGTAGCCTATTTCTGACTTAATAAGTAAATAATAGTGAAGGAGCAGCAACATCCAGTATTCAGTTTAAATTAATGTTTCCTTTCTACCCCCCATTTTAAGTTTTAATGTTTCAGGCTGATCCATACACCTCAAAGACCATTTATATACAGCCTGTTAACCCAACTACATGTTCTCAAGTGCCTGCTTCATAAATTACAAATAAAACATCTAACCTGTCAAAACAGAGAGTGAGAGAGAGAGTGCAGTGAGTCTTTGGAAGAAAGATTTTATATGTTGAGTTTGAAAAGATACTCTCAGACCAGATATATTTTATTGTCACCAAACACTTATCAGTGAGTTTATTTCATACTCTGAATAGACACTTAACATACTGTAAGCACAACAGGATGCAGATGACAGAGCAGAAGAAAACTATAAGCAAAATTAACTAGAAAGGGGCGTGAGACACAGGAACAAGAATTAGAAACAAAATAAATTTTAAAAATACCTTTTTTTTTTATTTGCAGTGTTTTTGTTGTAGCCATGTTTGTCCCAGGATATGAGAGAGATAAAATGGGTGAAATAATATATTTCATTGGACCAACTTCTGTTGGTGGAAGAGACAGAGAGAAACTATCAAGCTGTTTAAAAACAACAACAATAAAACCCCAACAACACTAGAATAAACTATAGCATGGGCACACTTGCAAAGTTTATTCTGGCTTTTAAGTAAAGATTTCAGAGATAATTCAAGTACATAAAGTGTGGAATACCACTAGAACCACTGATACATCTTAACTTTAAGCACATGATTAAGTATCATTGCCTAGGGTGCTTTCCTGAATCTGGACCTAAAATATGAATAATGATACTGTCTATGCCTTAGTGGAGCATTTTAATATGCCCTTCTTGAAAATGGATGAAGAAGGTATATACATTCTTTTATGAGACTATCATCAGCGTTCTCGTCACTTTCATATATAAAACTAACACTTGGTCATCACAGTGATGGCATGTCATGAATGTTTACTGAAATAGACTGCTATAAATGCAAATCTAAATCTTAGTAAATAGTAATAATTAATAATATTATTAAATTTTTCATATCAATTATAATTCTACCAGGAATTAATCTGTCCTGATGTCTGTAGACTATTATAATAAAACAGGTCAAACAAACAACATAGGGCTAATAGTAATGTAAAATGGGTCAATAATTGTGTACAACTATTTTGATATACTTCAGCACTGCACAATTAGCATCACATATTTCCATTGCAATTAGTCAGTCAAGTCCTGTAGCAACTAATGGGAATGTTTACACCCTCAAGCAGGCTAGCACAAAATGTAAATTGGCTTAATCCATCCAAGCCTGGGGAAACACAATATATAGCATGTGACATTTACTTGTTTTACAGTGTAACAAGTGAGAAGTATAAAAGCAAATTAAAAAAACAAAACAAAACATATGCTCACATACAGAAAGCATCACTGAAATGTTAAAAGGCATTTGACTACATGAGCGTTCAAGCTATAGCATATATGTAGAATGGTTCATGGAAATGCATTCTGTTTAATACAGCTCAGATCCAGGTTATTAAAACTGATACATATTTTAAAGGCATTCAAGCAGGGAGCTAAGGGTGATATAAAAGACTGGGTTCAAGAGTATGAGGATTGGAGAGGAACTTAAATCTACAAAACACCTGAATTAAGCAAGCAAGTAATAATTCTACTATATCTAACAAATCATATATATATAGCACAAGGTGATTCCAAGGGCAGATCATAATGAGAATGCTTTTAAATTCACAGTACATAAAGCAAGGGTCAGAGAATTTACTTATATTTTTCCAGATTTTGCTTCCTGCACAGCTTCCCAGGTGCTAAAGAACAAATGTTTAATTCAGAGTTTAAGCCCCAAAGAGGTTACCAGAATTTTGGGGAGGAGTGGGAGGGTCATAAACTTGTTTTCATGAGGGTGTTTCAGTGGCTGGACCTTCCCTCAAAATACATAGGAAAAGAGAGAGTTGGGATATTCTTTGTAGGAGGAAGATGAGGCGCTGTAGGGTGGATCACACAGCCTGCTTTTGAGGGCAGGGGGACAGAGCTATTAAAATGAGAAGTTTCAAATAAACTCCAGCTGTTTATCCTAACCAGATCTGAACTCCAAACTTTTTCAGATTTGCCCATTAGTCATTCATCTGTAGAATATAAATAGAAAGTTCAGGAGCACTAACTTGACTAGAATAGACCTATCCACTTCAGAGGGACAGCCAGAGATAACTTTATAAACCAGCAGGTTAGGGCACCCATCTAGGAAATAGGTTCATATCCCTACTCCATATCAGGCAAAGTGATGATCTGAACTTGGGTCTCCTGTCCTGGGTGAATGTTCTAACCACTGAGCTATAGGATACGGAAGGGAGGTGGCTTCTCCTCCTTGATACGTTTTGTGTGAGGCTTGATCCAGTAGGTGGCCTCTGAGAATGCCTACCAGATCGAGTTATTCAGAGCAATGCCTAGTTGGAGGATCCTGCCAGGGCTGAGTGATGTCAGGTAGCTTTGCATATGCTTGCTGATAGAAACAGAAGTGCCTTGTTGAGTTTACTGGCAGGAACCCAGGTGCCTAGAAAATTTAGGTGCCATCTGGATTAGGCAGCAGCTGAGCAGGGGGTTTATAGAACTAAATTTTGACCTTAGGAATCTAAATTACCACTTTAGGGACTTAAATCACTTTGAGACTCTAGCCCTTTGTGTCCAATCTATGTTTAAGTTGACATCTCACTGTGGTGCCAACCAACATTTTATAACTGCATATTTAGGTTTCGGGGACTTGTAAATCAAAGGTCAAATTCATCAGTTTGAGGCAGCATCTTAATATTGATATCATATCACACATATTGGATAATTTTGACAGTCTTAGAAAATCTAGCTAACACCATCAAGCAAATTGCAAGTCCCAGGAATACTGTGTTTGTTAGGCTGGAAAAATAATAAGAGGTTTTCAGTAATGTCTTCTATTAATGGGATCTCTCTCAAATCAGTTTCTCCAACAGGGTGTGTATAATTGGTCATTAATCATGAGTGGGAATCTGTTTCACAGTATCAGATTATTTTACAATACATTTTGTCAATCTTGTCCATGTGTGTAAAAATACAAAATGCCGTACCAAGGGTTCTAGGACCTTAATGGAAGCAGTAAAGGTGGACTCAAAGTTGTAACTTAACAAAAAATACATTAAACCTAAATCTCATGTTTTTAATTAGTCTAGCAACTTTGATCTCAAAGTTATTTTTATAAGAATAGTGTCACAATAAATCAACACTGTTGAATGCTGTAACATCATTCCCTAGCATTTTTTGGTCATACCTAATAATAGGATTCCATTACAAATGGGTTTAAAAAGGGTTAATAAATATCTTATTAAATACATCATCGGTTTGAGTCCAATCAGTCAATAGGTTGCTTATAACTGTATCTTATAATCTGTATATCCCCTTCTACTTATATGCTTATAACCATCTATAACACACATGTCAATAATATACTTTTAACTATAGCTGATTGGGAATTTTCCATAGGAATGACTTTACAATAGAAAATGCAATGCAGAGACCAAGCTGTTTGTTGCTTCATTGGAATCACATGACTGGGTGCATCATGGGAGATGTAGGCCATGTTTCAGCAACAATATATCCCCATTGCACATCTGGAAGCAGAATTCCTCCCCAGGGTGGTGCATATATCCATCACCTCAAATGTAACATGCTGAAATCAAAATTCAGTCCTTATTAGTAATATCCTGTGAAGTGAATGGCCATTTACTTTTTAAAAATAAATAATCAATATAAAGCAAAGGGGAAAATCTTTAACTAACTGCTAGCTTCATATTTAAAATATACTTAACATTTAAATATCCAGTCTCTGTCTTTAAATTATACATTGTATTAAGTGACAATTAATATGACCTATTAAGCTGCCACAGCCCTGGTAAAGTTCCCCCTGCTGAATACTCTTGAGGTTGCTGTATTCGGGTCCCACACACTGGGCCCATGTGCTATTAAGCCTCCGTGGATCTCAGTAGGCTTCAGCTACTTTCTTTGGCCTCCCTGCCACACTTCCTTGGTACAGACTCTCTCTGTTACCCCTTTACAAAAGTTAGACTGTTCACCCACACACACACCTCCCCAAGACACCCCAGTTGCTTAAGCACATCTTTCAGGCACTCTGGGTTCTCCCTTACCTCTCCAAGGTCCCATGATAAAACCCCTTGCAAAGCAAGTTGCAAATTAACACAATTATTCTTTCTTTAGATAAAGCAATAACACACCTGTATGCATTTCCCTGCCTCAGTTTCCTCACCACTCTTGTATGTTCTTTGGGCTTAGGTCAGAGTATTTTAAGAAGTCCAGGATCCTTCCCAAGTATGGCTTTGCAAGAATATTTAGTCTCCTCTCATTACTGCAGACTGCTTCTGATATCTCAGTCTCTCTCAAATGGCAAGTGCTGACACCTTTTCTTGTATAAACACCAGATCCTTTTGTCAGGGGACTCTATAAGAAGGGAAATAAGGACAACCTGGGGAATTACAGACCAGTCAGCTTACCTTCTGTACCAGGAAAGATAATGGAGCAAATAATTAAGCAACCAATTTGCAAACATGTAGAAGATAATAAGGTGATAAGTAACAATCAGCATGTATTTGTTAAGAACAAATCATATCAAACCAACCTGATAGCTTTCTTTGACAGGGTAACAAGCCTTGTGGATAGGGGGAAGTGGTAGACATGGTATATCTTGACTTTAGTAAGATTTTTGGCACTGTCTCGCATGACCTTCTCATAAACAAACGAGAGAAATGCAACCTAGATGGAGCCACTAAAAGGTGGGTGCATAACTGGTTGGAAAACCATTCTCTGAGAGTAATCAGTGGTTCACAGTCATGCTGAAAGGGCATAATGAGTGGGGTCCCTCAGGGATCAGTTCTGGGTCCAGTTCTGTTTGATATCTTCATCAGTGATTTAGATAATGGCATAGAGAGTACACTTATAAAGTTTTCAGACAATACCAAACTGGGAGGGGTTGCAAGTACTCCACTTAGGAAGGAACAATCTGTTGCGCACACACACAAAATGGGAAATTAGTGCCTAGGAAGGAGTACTGCAGAAAGGATCTGGGGATCATAGTGGATCACAAGCTAAATATGAGTCAACAGTGTAACAGTAACAGTGTTGCAAAAAAAGCGAACATCATTCTGGGATATATTAGCAGGAGTTTTGTAAGCAAGACACGAGAAGTAATTCTTCCGCTCTACTCTGCACTGATTAGACCTCAACTGGAGTACTGTGTCCAGTTCTGGGTGCCACATTTCAGGAAAGATATGGATAAATTGGAGAAAGTCCAGAGAAGAACAACACTAATGATTAAAGTTATAGAAAACATGACCTATGAAGGAAGACTGAAAAAAATTGGGTTTGTTTAGTCTGGAAAAGAGAAGACTGACAGGGGACATGATAACAGTTTTCAAGTACATAAACGGTTGTTTCAATGAGGAGGGAGAAAAATTGTTGTTCTTAATCTCTGAGGACAGGAGAAGAAGCAATGGGCTTAAATTGCAGCAAAGGTGGTTTAGGTTGGATATTAGGAAAAACTTCCTAACTATCAAGGTAGTTAAATTGGAATAAATTTCTTAGGGAGGTTGTGGAATCTCCATCATTGGAGATTTTTAAGAGCAGGTTAGACAAACACCTGTCAGGGATGGTCTAGATAATACTTAGTCCTGTCATGAGTGCAGGGGACTGGAATAGATGATCTCTCGAGGTCCCTTCCAGTCCTATGATTCTATAATCAGACTCATCAGGTGATCAAAGTCCCCCACCAGGTGATCTGTTATTTAGCTACTTCACCCCTTAAGTTCAGACTTGGAAAAACGGTCTTTCCCTGGATAGCAGCCAACTCTTTGCCCAAGGGATTTTCACTGTGAACAGAGGACCACCAAGGTTTAATGACCCTCTATTGTTAGTTCCGTTTGTGTCACCACACCTTAGAATTTCAATCCTACATGGAGTTAAAAAGACACAGAAGACGGGCAAGTCTGATATTCAAAATTAAGTCTGACATAGATACACATAGAGAATCCCCAGTATCAAACAGAATTCATAAGATGTACAAACACAGATTCCCCAAATCATCACAAAAGTATATTAAATATCTGATAGAGCCATAACTATCAGTAAGGAGGAATACATATCAGGTTGATTTTTGGCATCAATTTGTACGTTTAAGTGTGAATTACTAAATAAGTCAAGTATGAAGAAAATCAACTAGCATTTTAAAGTTATCTGTGGAGATAATTAAATAGTTTTTAATCACATTTTGAATATACAAAATGCTATATTAGTTCTAAGCATTACTGTTTATTTATTTAATATGTACATATAGGAAAATATTGACAAATCAAGTCCTAGGGTATAGCCTAAATTCCACTTTCTTCCCATTCCAATTGTAAATTGAATATTTTAATAAAATGTTGTTCCTATTTCTGTGGCACCTTTAAGACTAACAGAAGTTCTGTTACTTTTTACAGATTCAGACTAACACGGCTACCCCTCTGGTTCCTATTTCTTGTAATCCAATTACATCTTTTTGTTCACCAAAAAATCTCTCCTTCCCTATCCTTGTTTTATTCAAAACTATGTGAACTTCTGTATTCTACTCTGCACCTATAAGTATGTGACTAACTTTTTCTCAAGAGACTATCTCAGCTACCTAAAGAGATTGAAAAGAAACCATCAGGGATTCCATACTCTACCTGATTTAATAGAACAGAAATTTAATTAAAATACCCCTGCTGTCGGTAGTCTGCCTGGATTTAATCATTTTAAATGGCAGATTCTTATGGATGAGAATGGCTAGTCTCCTTACTTTTGAATTGAGTAAAGCATAATAATTCAAACCTATTTATTGTCTTTTAAAGTTCAATGCCTCACCATCAGTCAGAGCTAGGCATGGTAAAAGTGCTATAACACAGTAGTATGCTTTGAAAGAGCTTCGTTTAGGATTCTCTTTATTTCAAAGATCTCCTCCATGCTCATTCCTAAAACACAGATAGGTTAAATTAATCTCCATGTCTCCGGGAACATTGTGAATAAAGAGACTCTTTGGCCATTCTGAGCATGTCATCAACAACACTAAGAAAAGAAATACAAGGAACAATTCATTATTTTCTTCTATCCTTTATAGGACCATTTTCTTATCTCCCTTTCTATTCTCTGGGGGCCTGACTGCATCTCCTTTTTGGGTCAGAGGAAAAATCTTTAATTCTTATGTTACTGAAATGCAACAGGCATTGATATCACAAAAGAATCATTAACTGGCTCCCTCATTGGCAGACTCAGCAATGTGGTCAAGCACTGAATAGACCATAGAGACTGAACTCCCCTCTGGGTACTAAAAGGTTCCCTCCCTGTGGAATGCTGAGGCATAGAGGTGTGGAGAACTTGCTCTGCTGCTGTCCAGACTGCAATCCCTCTGGGGGACACATGACACATACATAACGGAGACTGACCCAGTGCCATCCAGACCTACAACATGAGGCTCTATAGCTTCAGATAAAAAAATTAGGCTCTATATCTGAAGCTGTAAGACTCACATTTTCTAATGATCAGGGATATGTAACACACTGACATATTTCCTCTGGAGAGAGGAAGCTCATTCCAAACATCTGAGGCCCACAGAAGTTCAAATCCCAGGTGAACCCCCACATTTTTGACAGCCGCCATCTTGGTTGATGTCCTGACTAATGAACTAGGAACCTCTATGTGGTGTTCAGTGATCACTCGGTGCTTCATTTGATTGCAAGAGTTCTGCTTTATTCTATATCTGGTTCCAACTGGCTGTGCATAATAACAAGAGCTTCTAAATATCCTGCTCAGACTATGTCTACACAGCAAAAAAAACCCTGTGACTGGCCAATGCCAACTGACTCGGGCTGGGGCTGGGGGACTGTTTCATTGCTGTGTAAACTGCTGGGCTTGGGCTGGAGCCCAGGGTCTAGGACCCTGCGAGCAGGTTTTTCTTTGCTGTGTCTTGGATTGACTCATATCACCTTTTGATTAGGCACAGATGGGGGCACACAATACACACACTGACCAGTCATCTTTAGTTCCTCCACTTACCTACAATATGTGGCCCAGGCTCCCTTCCAGCACAATTCCCTCTTTCCCTCTCTGTCCCCTTTCAAAGGAGACCTTTTCTACCTTCCTGATCCCTGATATGACTTCAATGGAAGTTGGATTGGGATCTAAACAGGTCAGTTTGAGACGAAAGGGTGGTTCCCTAAAGGGGCATGCAGGGCAGGGTGGGTCTCATGAAAGTAGTGGCCCCAGTTCCTTCTTTGTTTCTGGCACAATATTCCCTAATGATCTCACAAAAGGTACAATCCACTGAAGTCAAAGGCAAATGACCAATGACTTCTGTGGTGATGCATCAGAACCACAAACCTGAAATTAACCATTCTCCACATTAAATTTATCTGAGCTTTCACCAAGTTCCTAAGGGCTAAAAGAAAGAAAATGATTATGTAAGGAAAAAGGTATAGTATATTAGTTTAAATTAGATATTATTCATCCTGTATAACACAGAATATTTCACTGATAGGTAATTGTGGTAATGTTGAAATATTTTATATGTACAATGTTTAAATAAAATATGGTGAAAATTTAAGAAAAATGTCATCAAGATATAGCTCTTTGAAGCTAGCTGATTGTAATTTAGATTTGTAACATTTAGAACTATAAACAAACTTCAGTGTAGAAAAATGCAATTGTAAGCATTAGCATCTGCAACAACTTTAGTCATGTATAAATGAAGTGTCAGCTCACTATATAAACAATATAAATGAGATCATGTAAATCCTGTGATAATACTAGTAATAGATTAATTTCAAATATCTTTCTTTCAACACTTAAAGACATTGGGCTAAATTCACTGCAGTATCTATATCAATAGAAACTCTGAGGGAGGATAGGCAATGGCTTCATTGCCTACCCTCACTGAGGTGAATCCTTCCCTTTAGGTACAAGTGGCTACGTTCACTGAGGGAGGTGTAATTTGGCCCATGTCATGATATATGACTTGAGATCAGTCTGTCTGAAAGAAGCATTTATTAAATTAAACAACTACAGACACAAATGGTCTTCCATAGGGCCTGAGTCCCAACTTTGTCTCCTTTCTTTACCAGGTACCACTTCCAGTCCGAAAATCTATGAAGCCCACAGAGATATCTAGTGCTGAATAATAGTCCAGTTCAACATATCATTGAATTTAATGGGCAGTAATGAATTTCAGCCAATAGATACACCTCTTCACTAAAAAACAGTGGTACAGTTCTTTTCAGTTCCACTACCTGAGTAGCATCAAGTTAGGATTTAAATTCATTTCCTGAGTTAAAAACTCTTTGACAGTAATCTCATCTTTAAAAATCCTTCACTGGGCTGAGCAGATACTGGTGTAATGATGTGGAAATGGAATATTATACTTTTAATTAACTCTTGATACAAATTCAGTTGTCTAAAGAAAATCCTTTAGAAAACATATTATTTATCAGCTTATTCTTCTTCTATTAGGTGTCATGATCCCAACTATGAGCAGTCCACACATGGTTGTCAAATTTGTTCAAAATTTCTCTTCATAGACCAAAAAAAAAAAAAAAAAACAGCTGGAGGAAGATTACCAGTGAAATCTTGTGCTCATCTTTATACATCGTGAAGTATAGCTGCCTTCTCATCTCTGGTAAAGAGGAAACAGATTCTAAGCTTGGAGAACAGGACAGCATATTAAAGGAGGTTCAGTGTAAAGTTAACAAGTGTATGGAACAGATTTTCAGCTGCACCCAAGGAGCACTAGGTACACAAGAGGGCCGGTCTTCCCCTGATCATGGGGCCAGTTATGAAATGGCACAGTATAGATTAGACCAGTTACAGGGTTGCTATAAATGTTGCCAGTGCTCAAAGGCTAGCAGGTACCATTCTGACAGCTAGTGGTTGCTGAAGCATAGAGACAACCTGGCCATATCGCCTTCTTCTCAGACATGCTCTCTGTGCTGGGAACTGGGAGGGTATGATATAGAAGCTGCTAAAGAGCCTCTACACCACCCAAAGGTCCTCTGCACAGAAGGGACTCTGTAGAGGTTAGATGCACCAGCTTTAGGGCAACTTTACTTCAGGAAACCGTTGTGGCAGTACCATAACAGACTCAAGGATCAGGTCCTCATTTATTATTAATTCTTATCTATTCCCCATTAGGAATACTTGGCCAATCCTCTGCTGGTGTACAGCACAGACTGCAATGAAGCAATGCCAATTTACACCATCTGAGGATCTGGTCCAATATTAAATAATATTTTCAGATATCTTTATCTTCTTCCATGAGTCCAGTTCAAAATCAAGACATGCAAGCTGTGTTTATAGAGAAGTCAAACTAGAAGTTCTGGCATGAGGATCTGCACAAAGGCCTCACTTGACATCATTTTAAGGGCCCTGTGAACATTATAAATATAGAAAAATAATGTGTCCCTCCCCCCCTCCCCCCGGAAGAACTAGAATTACCTGTTTTAAAATCAAAGGCAGTCTGTTTGTATTAATGTATTACAGAAAGAAACAATACATGCAGTATATCAGGTACTGTACAACCTTTTCCAAGGATGAAGGGCTATAGATATCCACCACTTTTATATAAATATCTCCCCAGATATATTTTATCAATAAAAATTAGGATAATTAAGTCCTAACCCTCCCTTATCCTCATGTAGGTATCCTCTAACTAACCTTTGAGTGCTGTGTATTAAACAAACAAAGCAATATTACATTATATATTAAATTGGCTTAATCTAAAACCTGAATTTCTGATATCTTCAGACCTGATCACCAAACATGTTGACTATATACAGTAATCATGCAGGGCTCAGCCATGCCTTATAGGGACTAGCCCATTATGGGAGAGGTGTGGAAGTGAACTGTTCCAGGAAAATCTCCAGGTTTCTCCCTGATGCAGGATCTCTCTTGGAGCTCTCAGCACACAGGAGGAGTGCATCCTCTGCTACATGGTTGTTCCTTCCCAACTCACCTGGTCAGCTTTGCTGGCTGATGTAGATTGTGGGAAAGGTCAGTAGGAAAGAGCAGTCCCAGAGACAACCTTTGTGCCTGGCGGATGTACGTTTCTCACTTTCTCCTGGTATCCTTTTGTACACCCAGGCCCCAGTCCAGCAAAGCACTTAAGCAGATGCTTAAGTTTAAGTAGTCTATGGAACTTATGCATATGTTAAGTGCTTTGCTGGATATGGACCCTTGAGAGTATCGGAGCAGAAATTAATCCATAATTACATATCCAATACACAAATATTAATATATACAAAATGAGGAGTCTATAATGCTGAAGGACCCTACATTTTATTTAAATGTAGTGGGCTAGATTCTGATCTCAGTTTCATCAATGTAAATCCCATGTAAATTAATTCAATCTAATTCAGTAGTTGAAATCAGACCCTGGACCTTGACTGCAGCTGTTCTGCATGACAAGTTCTAAGGATATGTCTATACAGCAGCTCAGAGGTGTAATCCCCAGGCCAATAGATGCACATTAGCTCTGCTTTAGCTATTGCACTAAAAATAGTGGCGTGGCCACAGTGGCTTGGGCTACCTACCTGAATACGTGCCCAGGGTGTGTGTGTGTGTGTGTGTGTGTGTGTGTGTGCGTGTGTGTGTGTGTGTATATGGAATCTATATTTACCCAAGCTGTGAATTGCACCTCCCAGCTGCCTGTGTAGACATACCTAGGAAGGAAAGGGAAAGAGGGACAGGACATAACAGAGATCAATTCTTGCAGTCAAGCACAACTCACACTGAAAGGAATGGAAGTTTTGCCTGAGTCAGGATTAAGTAGGATCTGCATAATATGACCCGCAGTAATAGGTGGTGAACAAAAGAATACCACCTTATAAACTTGTAATAGACTTTGAGGGTGAAATCTAAAATGACTTATCTAAGCTGACACATCCCTTATCAATAATGCATCATTTTAATATTCAAAAATAGTCTCTCATTAAACATACTTTATTACCTAATCTATGGTAAGTAAAAACCAGCATCCTTAAACAGCTCCTTTTCTTCTTCATAAGAGAATCTTTAGACTCCATTACCAGTGATATGGAATTTCATTCTCTGAGCAAGCCAGAAATCTCTGTGTTGATTTTTCTGTAGCTGATAACTTAGAAACAATTTCTGTTCACTGCAAGAAGTTTTCCTTTTCATGTCAAATACCTTTTTGCCTGTCCTCCCTTGTCTCTTGCAATTATGGTGATTTCTTAATTGAAGCTCCTCTCTGTTTCCTGGAAATACTAGGCACAACTCTCCCCTCAAACTACGACAAAGTGACTTTTGTAAAAAAATTAAAATTGCAATTGGTATCCTCTGGATTTATGTTCTACATGGCTCGTTAAAATACCTTCTCTTGCCTTCAATTGTCATTATAGCAAAAGCACAATCAAAGGATTTTATATTCCAAGGCCTACATTTTCAAAACTCAATTATCCGAAACTGCAACTCTAAATTAAAGCCATAGGGCAAGACAGCATTCCTACTGCTCAACATAGTTGTGTAGGACACCCCATAACACTCTTACTAAGCTTCATGCCCTCACAATGGGAAAAAAGACTCCACAAGGCTGTTACTCCCTCTCCCAGAGGGGGGCAGGCAGAGGTGGAGACTAGGCACAGCCTTGATTTTGTCCCTCCTCTCCAGGGCACCAGCAGGGAGTTGAGGAGGAAGTAGTTTGCAACTTATCTAGACTAATAGCAGATTACTTCCTCTGGAACAAGGGAGTTACAGTTCAACCCCTGGTCTGTTCCAGGGCTCCACAGATACACACTGCTCTTCACACAGCGCACATTGGTAAGTCACTAAATACCATAGCTTCATAACAGCTACCTTAGGACTATTTGGAAGCACAAATTTAAGTACCAAGGGTTGAAAATGTTGGCTCAAATTAAAAATAATAGAGGTTCAAAGTAAAAACAGAGGGCCATATTCAGCTATCAGTTACAGTAGTGTACCCAAAAGCAGCATTTTCTCTTCTCTGTTCCCATGAAAATCCAGGATCAGGCCCATGCAGTTGGTACACATTTTGTGTGGCTCTCGTTGCACCGGGCTTTGTAAATTTGGCCCACAGTGATTTGGATGGACTTTTACATCTATGAATGATCTATTCAAAATCTATGGCCTGTTTCAAATCATGTATTGTATCAAGAAGCTTTAGATGTTAATGAAGGTGATCGTTGTCAGAATGAAAGCTTTTATTTTTCTATTTGATAGATTTTTATTTTCTCCCTCTGCTATACTTGCCTAGTAATAATCTAGTACAGTCTGATTACTACATACCATA
The DNA here is from genome assembly GCF_028017835.1 of Emys orbicularis. Taxonomy (NCBI): domain Eukaryota; kingdom Metazoa; phylum Chordata; order Testudines; family Emydidae; genus Emys; species Emys orbicularis. The sequence goes on along the minus strand of NC_088687.1, from coordinate 86,821,370 downwards.
TTACATTCTGAATTGTCCCATATGATCAGGAATGTATGCAAGTATGCCATTCACAACGCCTAGCGTAATCCTGAAGATATAGTGAAAGTCATTTGAATCTCAAAGTTCCTGAGTGCATTTTATAGTGACTAATAGGATTTAAAAGAAACTAGGGCCTTGGTGCTCCCTCCTCTCCTGCAGAAAAACACATCACGTAGAAGAGCAACTTGAACAACTCCATGAAAGTCACCTTCTGTGGAGTTGGAGAAGCTTCCACACAAAGGTTTGGGGGGCTTGTTGGTTTGGGAGGAATCACAATTTGAAAATCCATTGGATCCTGAGGATGCATGTGGGAAGCCTTACCTCCTTGTCAACCCCGCCCCATCCCAAACACACCATGGCAGGAAATCTCTTTGGAAACTTTCTGCCACTTGTTGCTTCCTCTATAGCTATGTACTGTCACCTCTCTCTGAGGTGGGGAGAAGCAAGAGCCACGGAGGAAAGTTACTGTTGGTTCTAGCAGCATTTACTCCCTCGTGGATTTCAATTAGAAATCCCCTTGGTCCTCTCAGTGGAAAGATTGGATGTTCCCTCACAACTTGAACCCCTACTGACCTTGATACATCCACCCAAGCTTCACGTCCACACAGGAGAGGATTTGTGGGCATCTGTGGAGGGGGAAGTGTGTAGTGGAACCACTGCTCCACCTCTCCCATGTGCACCTGTCTGGATTTAACTGTTCCTGCTGCCAATAAGAGGAGTGGGGTAGGGGAAAGGTATCCGGCCCTTAGAGATCTTTACATCTAATTTAGTTTAACTTAGTCCAGTTTTTAATTGAATTAAAATGCATTTTAACTGGCTTTGTTCCTTGAGATATTTTGAATTTGACATAACACAGATGTTAATTCTGGAAATAACTGAAGCCATTACTGCTCTCGGCATAATAATAATTTTACATATTAAGAAACACCCCATCTGAAGTGCTGACCAGCAAGAAACAAAACAATAAAAACATTATTAAGAGCAGCACCTGCTTAAAAAATATCAAATGGTACCAATTAAGTGCATCCCAACAGAGGAGTAAAGGGGTGAGGGGAAAGGTACTAAATAGTGCTGCAGACGTGATTTAATCTTTTTTTTTTTTTTAAAGCCATCATCTTTAGAAAGGAAAAGTTTTCAGGTGGTTTTAAGTAAAAGAGGGGTATGGACAGACATGTATGCCAAAGAAGAGAGTGTGCACTTCATCCTACGGCCCACCACAGCAAAGGCACAATCATCGCTTTGTGGTCACTCTGCATAGTTGTCTGAAAATGTGATTACAAACTGTAGCTTTCTGACATCTCCTGACTTATCTCAAAATGATCCCTCCACTCACTTTCAACCCTTAAAAAGCATGATGACAGGTTCAATATTTTGCCTCTTTTGTACGAAGGTGATAGCATCACAGCATTTGGACATTTTTCAAATTATTTTGGTAAGATTTTTTTTTTCTAGATAGTTGTGCTGCTCTTCCAATTTTGTGAGGCAATCTTTGGTGCCACTTTGTCTCTTGAAACACTCTAAATCTCAATCACTTGGTCCTTGCTTTCATGCTCTATATGTTTCAGGTTACCAGTAAATCTAAAGAGCTCCTAGTATAATTTTTGAATGCGAGGCTAACTTTTCAGAGTGAAGTAGCTTTTATGGCTCCATATTAATTAGTATGGTTTATTCAAGATAGTTACTATTATATCTGTCATCTTGTTAAGCTGTCTTGAACTGCTTGTGTTTCCTGGTTTTGTCTCCGGTCTTCTACACTGTATCCTTTTCATTTTTGTTAGAAATTCTAGTAATCGTTGGTATCTTTGTACATGGAAACAACACTCCCAGGCAGGAAGTGCAAAGGCTGAGGATACTAGTTTCTTTTCCAGCTTTCTGCATAACACTGCTTTGTATTTATTTTTGGAATAATGAATGAAATAGTATAAAAAGTTATCCATATTGCAAGATTAAAAGAGGAAATACTGTCAAGCTACTTAAATATACAAATACACATCATCTGTACTTTGGATCCTAGATGCTATATAAAATATTTTCTAGAGTAGATATGGATTCTAAAAAAAAAATCAGTGAATAAAAATGTACAAAGACAATATAAAGTATGAAAACTTTTATAAACATTTAAATTATTTTATGCCAATAGATTCATGGTAAGTGAGAAGTGGAGTTAAATGCCTTTTGATGTCATTCTGTTCAAAAAGCCATGCATGCTGCCCATGGGGTAATGAACTAACAATTTTGAAGTCAGCCACTTCACCTACATAGCTTGCTATGATGAACATCAAAAACAAGTGAAGTATATTAGACTTACTACATTTCTGAGAAAGAAGAACATGTTTTTACAATATAGATATAAGAGTGACCATATACATATAAATTGAAGACACAAACTAATCAAATATATCTGCCTATTTACCAAAGTGGGATTTTACTATTGTTAGCCCTGTGGAACCAACACAGCTACTGGAGGGAGGAAAAGTGCCTATGCATCTTAATTACATTCTAATGAGACTGTAATAATTTTCAAGTTATCTAAGATATCTGTCAAATAATCAACAAATGATAGGTTTTTTTTTAATTGTGTAGGTTTTAGTCCTAGGCCCATATTTTTGAAGGTATTCAGGCACTGCAATGCTGAGCAGAGCAATGCCTAACTAATTTAGGAGCCTAAGTCTGATTTTCAAAAGTGACAGAGACACTAACAAGCAGGGCTGGATCCAGGGTTTTTGCTGCCTAAAGCGGCGGGAAGAAAAGAAAAGAAAAAAAAAGCCGTGATCGGCCTCATTCTTCGGCGACAATTCGGCGACAGGTCCCTCTTCCGAGAGGGACTGAGGGACCCGCTGCCGAAGAGCCGGACGTGCCGCCCCTTCCCCATTGGCCGCCCCAAGCACCTGCCTGCTGTGCTGGTGCCTGGAACCGGCCCTGCTTACAAGCCTAACTCTCACTGAAATCCTCTTTTGACAAGCAGACTTAGCTGTCTAAGCCACTTAGGCCGGGCCTATGTGAATAATTCAAGAATATATAAATTGGATATTATATGTGATTAGTTTCATGCAGTGTTTTGAGTGGTCTATTCAACAAACTATTTTTCTTCATTATAACTGTGCTAATTCTAATTAAAGAAACTTTATTTCCTGTGCCGATGTAAGAGAGAATATAGTTATTTTTCTGAGTTCTTTCCATGGTACCGTATTGGCAGTTGTGGGGAGGGGGGAAAGTCTTCTGCCTTATAAACTGAGCCAGTTCCAATAACAGAGAGAGAATACGTATGAAATGTCATTGTATCATTTTTTTCAGTGTATAACCATACTTTGAGAGATATCTAAACATACATTCTTCAGAGACGACCATATCCTCCAGGCAAAACTGCATTTCCTCGGATCAGTATTCCCATATGTAAGAAAGAAAGCCTGGAGACACCACACATATACTCAGAGAGCACATGAAGTCTCTATGGCACATGAGTGATGTATTATATTGTACCAATATGTTTTACTATTAACCCCTTATGTGCCATGCCCAGATAGCAAGAATTTTAATTCTCCCTTGTGGAATAGCATAATTGGAAGTAACCATGTGATTTCAGAACTGTTGCTATTTCCTTGATATAGCTTTAAATTCAGTGTGCCCTAAGGCTCTTATGATGACAGATTGTATTGAACGCTGGGGGCCTTCATGATAAAGTAGGCTTTATGATATGACTATTTGAATCTCTAGATACCTTTTCTTACTGGCAGTTCTTATTTACTCTCATAAAACAAGAACATTCAATGACAATGAAAGACAACAAATTTAAAATTGATAAATGGATTTTTTTTTTACATTATGTACAATTAACCACTGAATCTCACTGCAGCAGGATCACACTGAGGCCAACAGCTTGCTAGGATCCCAAAAAGCATTAGACTTTTAGAGGGATAATGAGAACAACCCAAAGGTTCATTAGGTCTGACACATTGTATAGAGCGCATAATGCCATTCACTAACTGTCCAAGACTAGAAACGAATTTCTCAATATGCATAATTAATACATAATTGTCCAATTTGGTGGATTTTGCACCTTCCCCTGAAGTATCCGGTACTGGCCACTGACAGAGCACAGCTACTGGGCTAGGTGGACCACTAGAGTGCCAGTTCCTGCGTTCCTACCATATATATTTTTATTTTTTTTGCCACTTCCTTCGTTTGTATGCTGAGATGTGGACTGTCAACTTTTTACTTATTAATGTATGTACTTTTTGTACAGAAAGCCACAAACAGTCCAAACTATCTGTTACTTAACATAAAAGAGGTTTTTAAAAAAAGAGAACACAACAATGAGCACTGCCCCAGGGCAAGTACCTGGAGTCAGTCTGCTTCAGAGAAAATGGACCCCATTGCTCCCAGAGGCACAGACACTCCAGTTCAACTATGTCCTTGAGCAGGTGCCTAACTTTAAACAAATGAATAGTCTCCATGAAATCAATGTGACTAGTCATATGCTTCATCATGGGCTTTAGTACCAGAGCTAGACATAGCGTATCAGCTGGTAGACTCCTTCATGAGATACAGCTCACTTTCCACATCCAGAGATAGCTAGCTGTGATGCTCACTGTATGGGGGACATGCCTCCCCACAGGAGTAGGGAGGGTCTATCCTGCAGTGCCCTAGCTGCAGGAATAACAACTATGGTGGGTATTTACATCTGCCAGGTACATAAAAACTAGGCACAATCTGGCTCAACATAAAAAAAAAAAAAAAAGACTATTTAGATTGTATAGTATACGGCAAACACCATATAAGGAGCCTTCTTTTTTACAGGTCATTACCAACAAATGTCTTGTTGCTCTAGCTTTGGGCTGAATCTTGCTTGTCTCTTATGCACCTGAATAGTTTCACTGAAATTAGTGGAATTACTTGTGTGAGAAAGATCAGCATTAAACCCTTTGCTACCCTATTTTCTGCAAGGATTTTTGTTCCATTTATAGCCATCTTACAGATGCAGCTTCCTTCCATTATACTGTATCCTGTGAATTTGAAAATGTCTTTATGTAAAGAAAAAATATGGTTGTCTTCAATTTGTTGCTGATTGCCCCAAAAGTCACTGGGATAATAACATGGGTGTTCACAAATCATTTCTAATTATCGATACTACATAGCACACGTTCCTAATTTCCATCCTGTTTGTAATACGGCAAAGAAACCTGGCGTAAGTTGACTCTAAGGCTTGAAGTGACTGTAGTTTTCTTAGTAAGAAAAACTAGTAGTTCTTCTTGCTTGTTTCTTACAACTCTGTTCTAAAGGAAATGAAGTCATATTCTCAAATAAACAAACTGCAAGGATGAAAAGTAGCTTTTGAAAGGTATTATGTTCCACTTTATAAAACAGTGCACCATTTTCACTTTTTTTAACCAAAGACTTGGCGAAAACATACAAGGAGTGAGTGAACTTTTCTCGAGGGGTAAGTTAAGTCATTCCTTTTATAATAATGGGCCCTATTATATGGAATACGAGTCACAAAACTGAAGGGTTTTTGTAATAATATGAAACAAAAAGCACCTATTGTGCCATTAACAAGGATATTTGGTGTTAGAAACATTAAAAGTCTCAAATGATATTTGATGCTAAGTAGCTCATTTACTTTAATTAACCTTTCTGAAAAGGTTTCCAGGAAAAACAAATGCTGCTGGGATACAGCTTAGTGTATCAGAACAGGGTGGTTGAGTGTTTTGAATTTTTGTATGAATTCAAGGACTTCCCCTCCTCCCTCCATTGTGCTATAATCAGTGATTAGTTTGCGAAACAATTCACTTTCTAATTAATGATGCATCAGAAATGACATTTAGTTGAAGATGATTTTAAAGTTTATACTTATTTTTAAGAGTTTTCTGATTGTTTGTAATCCTTTTTGGCTGAATAACATATTGAACTAAATGCAATCTAATTTTTTTTTGGCCCTGTGTCCCCATTGATTTATTCCAGACACCACCTGGAAAGAAACAGTTAAGTTACCACTTCTTTGGGTTCTGAAAATCCTGGGTAACACCTGTAGTATGGAACATGGGTCTTACAAATTCATCTTTGCTTTATCTTTTCTGCCTCATTAACTCTGTAGTTAATATTTGGATGGGTTAAAGGCTCTCTTGTTGGTCTCCTGTTGACTGCTTTTATTACTGTACTTTGCAATCGTTAGATGTTGCCCCCAATACCCTTCATTTTCTTAGGAGCCAGCATTAGTCCTTCTTGCCTCCAGAGACTCTCATTCCGCTAAGCAGGTCTCCTATTTCATAACTGACATTTTTCAATGTTTGAAAGGGGATGGATGTGCCAGGCAGAGGTATATTTTAGATTTTCTTTCTGCAGCATTGCACCCAGGAACTATTCAACACATCTATTCAAAGAATATAACTATTCAAAATTTGTTAGAGCTATATGGGATTCAGGGCTGAATCAGCCTATTGATTGGCCACTCTACCAAGATTTAGTTGGGACTCCAGCAGCCAATGTAGGTTTCCACAATAACAGAATTCACCGCCACTAGGGATTTCAACCACAGTTTATGGTGGAAGAAACTGATGTAGATACAGGAGTGAACGTGGGCCATTTGATTTATGGAGATGTAGGCACTGCTGGTGTCACAAACAGCACAATGGTACAAAACAAAGTAGTTTGCAAAAATACATTCATGGCTCAGTTACATTACCTGTGTCCTCTTTCTCTCAAATTCCTTCATCCTCTAGTCTTAAATTCTAGCAATGAAAGATAAGAAGACTTTCCTCAGCCTGCCTTTCTTCCCACCCCCTGTCAGTCCCCTTAGCAATAATGTGGCATTTTGACCATAATTCAGAGCTAGCATGGGGGGGCAAACGTGGATGCATATTATTCAATAGCACAGTTCATAAATATTTCACAAATAGCAACATTTGTTATGATTTGCCTTTTCTCCTTTTCACACTAGAGTAGGGATCAGGCTTCTCTGGGAGCCAATGCTGCTCTACAGATTTGTTAAAATAATCATGTATTCTCCCAGGAGCTAAAAATAGTCCTACTTATCCACCCTTTGATAGTCTTGTGTTTTAGAACTTAAGCCTTGTAGCTGTGGTATCATGGTTTACCGTACAATCCCTTAACAATATCTGCAGCTGCTTTACTTTAGGAGGTGGGAACTGCTATTCAGAGACCTCCTGCAATTTCATGGATGCTATCCCTGTTACCATGGACAGTGACAAAGCAAGACTTAGCTCTGAAGAATGAATATTTCATGCTGGAATTACACCGCAAAGCTAGGATGGTACAAACAATGGTTACAAGCTAAACTCTGTAACTCCTAGACCAGACTTAATGAGTCAGACCTTTAGATTTTGTTGTTCACCTACAATGTAATTTTAACACCTGGGAACTACAGACAAAAGACTATATATATATATATATATACACACACACACACACACACACACACACACACACACACACACACACACACACACACACACAGTATACGTTTTAAACAAACAATTTAATACTGGTACACAGTGATGCTGATTGTGAAGCTTGGTTGAGGTGGAGGAGTCAGAAGGTGGGATATTTCCCTTACTGCTAAATGATGAACTAGCAATTAGCTGAGCCCTCAAGGGTTAACTCTCTCACTCTGCAAGGCAGCAGGAATGGAGGGAGATATGAGCATTTCCCTTAAGTACACTGCCTTGTTAATTAGATCAGCTTGCTGAGACCGCAGCTGCTGCAAGCTCCCTCCGTCCTGAGCCCTGCTCTACGGAAGATGGGGTAAGCGGGGTGCAGGAGCAGGGGGGAGGGGGACACCCTGATATTAGCCCCCCTCTTCCTTCCCTCCCCCCCGGCACAGCAAGCAGGAGTCTCGGGGAGCAGCTCCAAGGCAGAGGGCAGGAGCAGCACATGGCAGTGGGGGGAGGGACAGCTGAACTGCAGGCAGCTGCTGCACAGGGAACTTAGGGGAGCGGGGAGCTGATAGGGGGCTGCCGGTCCAGCCTGATTCCAAGCCCCCACCAGCTGCAAGGGGCTGCTCTTCCTGCAAGCAGTAGACAAAGCAGGTGGCTGCCAAACAACGTTAGAAAGGAGCATTACACAACTTTAAACTAGCATGTTCCCTAATTGATCAGCAACATTGTTATACCAATAGAATAAAAACCAGCAGGATCTTATTAAGAGGGATAAGGCAAAGATGCCACATTTATTGTAAATATAATGATAAAGCAAAAGATAAAAGTAAACAATGTTGTTTGACTACTTATTCCTATCACTACTTATTCCTTATACACACACACACACACACACACACACACACACACACACATATATATATATATATATATATATATATATGCAGATGTGGTAATATAGATGGGAGTTATTTCCTGGTCTGAAATATTCTGCCAGTGATACTGCTGATTGCCCAGAGCTATTTAGTTAAAGCTATCAGTGGAGATATGATACTATTGCCAAAGTCTGAGCCTGGTGTACTTTGTTGATACTATCGAGCCAATATTATAATATATTAATTAAAATATTGTAAGTGTAAAAACTATTATTGTAACACGTAGTGACCAAAACTACTAATGAGAATATGACTAAACTTTTTTTTCCCCCACTGAGCCTGATGGTATTTTTCCTTCAAATTATAGCTGCAAGATTTCCAGAAGAGCCATTCAATCTCTTTGCTCAATAAAATTTGTCAAAAGTAGTGCAGCTTGCTTGATGTTAAATACTGGTTCAAGTGCTAGAAGATGTCAAAAGCTGGGAATGTCCTAGAACTGCAACAACCAAATTATGAATTCTATAAGCTCTCACACCCATCAGCCTATTACTACACAGAACACATGTAGCACATTGTTTTATCACTTGATGCTTGCCATTTCTGCAAGGAAAAGAAAAAACAGTACTTTACTCTAAAATGTGTTAATAATATCCCTTCATACTCCGTATTGTGCAATTCTATTCAAACAATTATTCAGTGTTCCTAAATAAACATAACTTAGTTTAAAAGGTGGGATGGCTGGCATGGAATAAAATAATTATTAGGTCCTATTTAAAAAATGAGAAGCCTTTTCACAAAAATCTTTGTGATTAATTCATCCCCTTTTTGCATCTAATAATTGAAATTTAGAAAATTTTGACCATCTCTAATAATGGCCCAATTCGCAGCCTTTACCTAAAGAGTACCTGGTGCATTAAGATTAGGCCCTAATTTAGTCAAATTTCTAGCCAGGATATTGCACATAAGTGACCAAGTATCTAAGACAATTCCCTGTCACCAAATCAGATCTAGTCCAGGTAACGAGTGACCAAAAGCCGTTACTCTCTGACATATGTTTAATGATCTGCTATATGCAAAATGTTTTTGTCACGGTCGTATCAGATTGGATTCTAGTGGACATGTTTCCACACCACAAAACCACAGTCACAACTGGTGCTACTTTGCATCCTTGTTGACATTCCAAGTGTGGCCAATCTTTCAAGATGATCTGAAATGAACTATTTCAGATACGGCCTTACTAGACAGGATTGATGCACATGGGCAGGGTAGTTTGGGAAATGTTGTAATACAGTATAAAACAGAACTTTATTTCCATGGCTATCTATCCAGCACCTATCAAGGGAACTAAATTTATAGAAAATTAACAAAGAAAACAAAATACAAAACCTCATCTGGGGTAGCTCATGCCTCTAAGATCTCTTGTTAATTTTTATATTTAATCAGTAGATGGTGTTATTGATGTGGAAGATGACATAGTGAATACACCAAAGGACTTTTTTTTCAGATTGAGATGTCACTTTTAAACTGGATTTATAAAAACTATCAGCAAAGGAAAGCTCCTAACTCCTTCAACGTTCTTTTGTTCCTACTGCCAAAATAGCAACTTTTTTTCCTTTTGACTTTTTTCCAGTGCTGTGAAACTGCTTGTTTCAGATCTTGCCTTCACTCCCTTTCATTTCCTTTGGTTTAGTTCTTTTCTGGTCCTACCTTTGTTTCCTCTTTTCAGGTTTCTCCTTGCTCAGTTCATGAGTAACTCATGAACTAACTTTGTTTCTGGAGCAAACATTGTAAGCATGGTCATGAAAGACAATTTGATTGTCAGTTTTTATAATAATCTTAGTTACTTTCCTCTTTCCTGTTGAAGGGTATGGGTGGGTTCCTTGTGGGAACAGGGCATTCAGATATATGGGATCTATTTAATTTCAAGATGAAGGAAAGGTTTGTTTTCCCCTTTGTATCTGTTCTTTCAAGCATATTTTTCTGAAGGAGCTCTGAGGTGAGGGCTTAATTCCAAAAAAAAAAGTTTGTGTAAGTGTTCAAAAGGTGAATGTATAACTTGTAGTTATTTAATCTCTTACAATCCCAAATCAGTAATACAATAGGGTTGTATTTCATTATATGTGTAGTCCCTGCTACAAGCACATTTAATCATCTCCAAGGCAACCAATAGTTATTATAGAAATGGTCTCAAATGAGGAAAAAGGTACCAGGAACTGGTGGACTCTTAAAGAGAGAGATTCTTGAGATGCCTGTTGAGATACAAGTATATAAATATACCTAAGAAAAAAAACTGGGAATAATCAAAATTATCTTAGGAGACAATTGATGATTAAGGCCGATTCAACAAAACGTTTATGCATGGGCTGAGGTCCACCATTATTCAGCAATTTACTGAAGTGTCTAGTTAAGTTCTTTGCTGAATTGGGGAATACTATCCTATGGATCATGTTGTCTGACTTTCAGATCCTAATTCCCATGTCCATTCATTTAATTTGCCCAGAGCAGTTTTGCCAGTGCTACCTGCTTTTTGGCTTGATGTGAAAATTAACAAAATGATATTACTGAAAAGTATTTTTTTCTCCTGCATTGTTTTAAAAGTAGAGTGAAGAATTCATCTGGTTAACCGCACTTGGGCCAATTTCACTCACTTTTACCTCAGTATGATTACAGTGAAAACTGATTGTTACACCCTTGACCAGTACCACACTGTACTGACACCAGTCTGTTGCAAGCGGACCCAGTCGTTGGTTCCAACATGCTTCCAAGTCAAGCTCAGGGTAGACTCCAGTCATGGTTTCTACATCTGGGATTCTAGGGCACATTCTCAGGTTCACACCTCTTGTCTGAGGCATGTCCTTGGGCCATGGGACTCCCCAGTCCAGCTGTCCAAAACCAGTGCCTCAGACCCCTTGGCTCACCCTCTCCCCCCAGTCGCTTATGCATGTTCCCTCAGAGTTTCACCTAAACTGTGGGAATGCTGGCTTCTAGTTTAACCCCTTTGGGGACTATATATCAGGAAAGCAAGAAACACAGGCTTAGCAAAGGAGTTTTTTAACCACAGACACTTTTTTCTTAAAGCATCTGAGAGTTACAGAACTTTGAAAACATCAAAAGTCCTGAGACACACCTTTTCCTAGACTAATCTCACCCCTATTGTGAGCCTGAGGTTTGTCCATGTTTCAGGCTGGGCAGAGCTCCTCCTGCCCCTTCTCTCTGTCACATCCTTCTTATGTATGGAGATGGACAACCCCATGTACAGAGCAGCACCCTGCTCTTTAATAGAATCTGTCTCCTTTGCTTTGTGCTCCACTGGGACATTCCAACCACCTCACCAGTCATGCTTGCCCTACCCATGCTCCATGGTGTAGACACCACAGTGTAAACCCAGGGTTAGTAGAACACAAGTTAGCAGACCATGGGTTTGTTAACCTAGGAATTGAGCATCTACACTAATTTTTAATCCCAGGTTAGGAATTGTTGAACCTTGGGACCCAACTGGGGTTCCAGCATCTACACTGCATTAGGCCCGAGTCCAATCACCCATATCCTAGACTTCCCAGCACCTTCCCAAAGTGTGCCTTTTGTAGCCCTTTGTCCATGGTGTAGTGTGGGAAAATGTTACTGTCCAGAGGACAAAAAGTCAGTTTGAGGGATTGTGGAATACTTTTGGCAGACTCCCAGAGCATGAGTCCAGTGGGGCTGCATCAACACTGCAAAACAATTGTCCTTGAACCCTGGGTCCCCACTTGACTCAGGTTGGGACCCACCACCCAGTGTGGTCTTGGGACCCTGCGTTCAAGCCCTCGGTTAGTGCAATTTTTGTGTAGATGGAAGTGGGGGTTATGCTTGAGCCTGAGTTTGAACCATGGGCTTACATTGCAATGTAGACATACCCTCAGACTCTATGACTAGATTGGAGCCTTGACTTTTCATTGATAGTCCTACAATGTGGTATCAAGCAACCTTTCCGAGGTAGGGGAGCTGTCTAGAATGCTGTCCTAATGCAAGTTTAGACTTCTGTTCGGCACATAATACAAAATGGAGACATATCCCCCTCTGTCACACTGATTATAGTTCAAGTAAGTTTAAATTAAAGTGGAATAAGAATCCTCAGTTACATCATGCATTTCTGTAAATTTTCATTGAGAGGCATTTTCCACTCTAAAAAAAAAAAAAGGGTACCTGCTTTCTAGTAGCAGTACAGCTGCAACGGTACTAGCAATAGAGTAAGCACTAGACTAGACAGGGATGATTGAGAGTCTCTGAACAGCTGATCAGAGGGCCAGCCCCTGAAGAAATGCTGGGAGCTTAGGGCCAGCTCCTAAATAGCTGGATAGCTGATTAGCTCCTGAATAGCTGACTGGTGGCTAGCCCCAGGGCCACCAGAACAGCATCCCTGGCCAGTCCCGTGGGTGATGAGCATCCCCTATTTTTTTCTCTGTGGGTCCTTGAACCCCTGAGCATCCACGGAGTCAGCACCTACGTCTCTTTCAAATTATCAAACCTGCAAATGCTTTCAGAAGAAACTCCTTGGCTATCTTGGCAGGTGGCATCTACAGCCAACCTGTGGTGCTCAAATAATTTCTTGACAAACATATTGTATGTCAGAGCTAAATATTCTAATTTTGTTCCAAAGGAAGATTTTCAAGATGGTGAATGGAGACAGCTGAGAGCAAATTCTGGCTCTTTCATGTTACTGTATGTCACATACACTAAATTCAGTGGTGAAATACAGTCAGTCAAAGTTTTGCTAGGTGTACAGTAATTATTGTGGTATTACAAAGGGCACTTTTGTTTTAATCTCTGTCTCTCTTTCATATATATGAGTTCTGTAACTTGTGATAGCAAGAATCATTTCTATTTAGATCCACACTTCGAGGCCATGTCTAAATCTTGCTGCTTCTCCCTGACATCTCTAAGATATGACCTTTCCTCTCTGCACACACTTCCAAGTCCTGCTCTCCAAATCCTGATCATCTCACCCTTTGAGTACTATAAACTAACTATTCTGCAACCTCATCCCCTCAAGTCTATTCAAAGAGGTGCACTTAGATCTCTTCCTGACTCATTGCTCTAACTACATCACTCTTTAAGACTCTCTTTAAGGTACTGTGTTATTATAGCCATGTAATGGTCTTCACTTGGGGTTTGGTTGGGAAGCATGGCTGAGTGGCTAAGGCCCAATCAGTGGCCGGCATGGGGGTTGTTGGTAGGGAAGCCTGGGCCCTCCCACTCCACTGGGCCCTGCCCCAGGACCCTTTGGGCTACCAGTGGTCTGGCAACTGAGAAGGCTGTCCTCCCTGGGCCTCTTCTCCGCCTCCCCCAGGTCATCTTAGTCCAAGGCTTTCCCCTACTGGAAGAGACCAAATCAAGAAAATAAAAGGGGATTACCAATGTCCAGGGTCCACATGTGGGACAGAGGGGAATACTTCCCTCTCTGATTGTTTCTGGGGTGGGTCCTCCCTTTCCTCAGGGAAGGCCCCTTTGGGGCAGTTGTGTCAGAGACTTCAGCCTTACTTCTGCTCTGGGCTGCTGGAGCTGTGGACTGCAGGTCTGCCCCCAAATGAGTTGTTTCCCTGTATTTTCATTCCTCCACTATATGGAACATTTGCACACCCCATCACAAACCCTGGCACATTTCTTTTGATTTTTAGACAGATCACGTGACCTTGTGCTTCAATCCATCCTGCTGTAAAATTAGGACATTATTGAAGTTGAGGAAATTTAAGATTTCCTTCTGAGATGTACTACAGTATGGTCCCTGTGTTAGTCTTCTCTGTACAGGATGTATCCCCTGTGTCTCATAAAGGAGGCTATTACATTTATAAAATTCAACTTGAGTGCTTCACAAAGGACCGTATTTGGCCTCCATTTATACAGATGCAAACACAAGAAGTTTAATTTGCTTCTACATATATTAATGTAACACCCTTGGGATTAGTCATTGGCAGTAGAACCTGAAACCTTTGAATCTTAATGTATGAGCCTCTCCTGCCTGAGATAAAAGCCCTAGATCTCTTAGTCAAGGCTTTCATAGGATCATCAATTGCCAGGTGGTCTAAGCCACCACCAGAAGGGGACAGATCAGCACACTGAGGGGACATGACTGTCATACTCCCCCTAGCCATTATGTTCTGTATGTGGATGGAAATTGCTGCTTCCTCTGTTACATAACAGTGCCCTACTGTACTCTGAGCAATGCCTGGGTTCTATGGCAAACTATGCAAAGGACTTGCAGTACTCTCCATTATGAACACATGTTTTGTGAGGCATGAGGTTTCATAAGAGGTCTTTTTGCCACTTAAAGTCCTTACTTACCAAATGTCTGTGTGCCCTTAAGTAAACTTTTTCAAAGCACCTTGGTCACTTAAAAGTCTAAGTCCCATTCACTTTCAATGGGACTTAGGCTCCTAAGTGATATAGCACATTGGAAAATGTTACCCATTGTCTACACACCACTGCAGAGAGGCCAGTCAGACTCTGGCCTTACAGACTATGCACTGTATCACTGATACTCCTGAAGAGTAAAAGTGAAGAGTGGGAGGGTATGTGAAAATGTAAGGAGAAACATTAGGCCAAAAGACAACTGAAGTGGCAGATCAGCTGCATGTCTACTTCACAGAGCATAAAATACAGAACCATCTTGGCTCCTGAAATCTTCAAGAACTTCCTGTTACAGGGTATTAAGCATAGATCTTAATTTGTTTAAAATAGAGTAGACATTTATGACAAAAAGAACATTTTCAGTTACCCTAAAGGTACCCTATAGGTAGGTGAATAAAGTACCAGAGTGATCAATCCTCACACTTCAGGGAGATTCCCCACCTCCCCTCCCCTATATGGCATTGTATGGTCAGACTCCCATCCTGCAAACACAAACATAAATAGTCCCATTGAACTTAGCAGGGCTGTTCACTGCATAAAGTTATTCATGTGCATGAGTGTTTCCAGAGTAAGATCCTTAGGGTTTGCATTTTCCTCCATGGTATCCAAGTTTGGCCACTTCCAGAGACAGTTTCATGGATTCAGACTCCATGGACGGTGGTCTGCTCCAGCAAGGCAATTCCTATGATACAAGTCACCTTGTATTTATTTATTTGGATTCTCACATGGTCCTAAAAGGTGTAATGCTGAATTTGAAACAGTTCAGACCGAGGGATCTCCAGGAATACAGATTTATGCGGATTTCTCTCTGCTCTCATTTTGTCTAATATACTGTAAAGTACCAAACGAGCAAGGCTCCTTTGTGAGCTGAATAAAATACCTCCTCAGTTTATGTGACTGCTACATGCTTGTCCTTCCAGATAACCTGTTTCACTTCTTTGTTCAGAGATTTTGCTATAATAATAAACAAACACTGAACATTCTGTTCTTTGGGGGAAACTCTTGAATGGTGGCAGTAATGATTACCTGTATCTGTTCTTTTTAAACTTTGTTAGACTCCCAACCCCTTAAAAGAAATCTGGCTCCAGTCTTTCCACAAACATTGTTATTGGTCTTTGTTGACAATTCTTTTTATCTCTAAACAACGGACTTTGTGGCAGACCATTAGTAATCTAGGCTGTGAGAATTACAATAGCATGTTGCAGGTTCATCTTTGTGAAATAAGGCGCTGATTATTTTTCCTCTTTCTCTTATCTCATCCTTTCCCAGGTGCTGAATGATGCTGAAAACTTAAATAGTGCAGTATTCTTCTATTCTAATTGGATTCCCCTTTCTTTCTAAATATCTGGCCTTCAGTTGAATTATGGAACTAAAGATTTCATGTCAGTGTACAGCTCCAATCTCTCTCATCGCTCCACAAGGTGGTACAAGGTGACCTAGCAAGATCTTCTGACCAGTGCACTACATACCTAATCATTCATGGGCAGAGTGCTAGTGAAACCCATTTAGGTAATCAACAAGCATCTTTACCTGATGGCTCAGTGTAGCAGATCACAGACTGACCGGTGCAGCGCCTCCTGCTGGTCATCTGGGAATTAGTTTGATTCCAGATCTCAGAGCACCCCTCTCCTGCCTATGGCCCCGTGTCCCTCCTGGACCCCAGTGGCCCTTTACCCTGGGGTTCTGCCCCACAGCAGTCCCCACATTCTAAGTCTCCCCTGCCAGGGGAACCCCCCACCCTCTATGCCCACTTTGCCTCAGTGGCTACTGCCAGTTGTCATCTAGCCCCCCATTCTCTGGGGGCAAACTGCAGTCTGTAATGGCCACTCATCACTGGCAAGGGGGTTGGCCCAGCTGCCTTTACCTATCCCTGGGCTGCACCTCTGCAGCCCCAGTACCTCCGTAGGCCTTTACCAAGGCCTCTGCCTGGGGAGTTGCCAGGCTGGAGCTCACCAGCTCCTTTTGCCCTTCCCCAGCACTGCTCAGCTTCATGTACCCTTGTGTTCCCAGACAGCTAGGTCCTTCTCTCTCTCCAACACTAGAGAGAGACTCACTGCCTTCTGGGCCTGCAGCTCTTTTATAGGGCCCAGCCTGGCCCTGATTGGCTGCTTCCCAGCCTCTTCTTATTGGCTCTCAGCCCCAGCCCTCTCCAAGGGCTGCTTAACCCTTTCAGGGTTGGAGCGGGATGACTGCCCCACTACACTCAGTTACAGGGCTAGCTGCATCTGTGTTCCCCTCTCTGGTCTCTCTGAGTACACCTCTCTCAGGTGCTATCTCTCCACCCCTTGCCTGTCGCAGGGTGGAATCTTTCAATTCTTCCACTTTTAGACCAGGACCCAGACACTTCCATGTGTATATTAAATGCTTATCATTCTGCAGGTCTGCCTAGGTTTTGGGACCTGCATTTCCTCCTTTCAGAAACCTGTGACCAGTGATATTGACCAACAGCCTTCTTAAAACAAAGTATTTTTATTTAGCAGTTGGAATAAATCATCAGGGGAAAAAATAATAAGCAGCCTGCACATGTATTTAGTCTCATCTAGCCTTACACTTCACTAACTGCAAAATTAGATAAGTTTACCTCTTAACTTATAGGAACAGAACTAAACAAGCTCACATTCTCTTTGAAAGGAAAAGTTCTCCTGTGACCCACCGTGGTCACAACTGACAGCATGACCTACTGTTCCTCTCACATTTCTTGTCTGTGAGATCCTCTCTTAAATATAAGAGATGTCTTCCCATTCCAGGGTGTTATATTCATGACACACACACACACACACACACACACAGAGTTAGACAAAAGCATCCAACCCAACAAAAATATTCTTCCTGAAAAGTTGCACCATAAAACTACTTTATTTCTAAGAATCAAGAACTTTAACAAACAGTCAAATACAGAGAGAGATAGCAGGCTGCTACCTAAGGCAGAGAGGCACAACTCACCCCACATTGAGCCAGAGTCCTCTTCTGCAGACTGACTGCATGAAGAGCCAGATCACACATTTCCCTACAGAGCCCATAGTCTGCAAGCAAGACCAGGATACCCCTTAAAATGTGACGCGATAGCTTGTAATTTTAACATAATTTTCAATACAAAACACAGACTGAATCCATTGCCATATGGACCAATCACTTGCTTTGTTTCAAGGCCCACATGCAAAATCTCCTAGTCAGGGCTGGCTCCAGCTTATTTGCCGCCCTAAGCGACGAAGTGGGGGGGAAAAAAAAAAAAGGGAAAGCCGATCGACAGCACTTCGGCGACAGCTCAATCGTGCCTCTTCATTCTTCGGCGGCAATTTGGCGGCAGCTCAAAGAGGAAGAGAGGGACTGAGGGACCCGCCGCCGAATTGCTGCTGAAGACCCGGACGTGCCGCCTCTTTCAATTCGCCGCCCCAAGCACCTGCTTCCTTCGCTGGCACCTGGAGCCGGCCCTGCTCTTAGTGCTAGGGTGGCCACTCATGCATTCCCAGAATACCGGACATTCCAGGACTTCCTGGAATGGCATAGGCCCACTTCTGCCAGCAGGGTATCTGTGAGGTCACACCATATGGAGGATGCCATTTTGAGGAGCGTGCTGCTCCGTCTCCCCCAGCGTCGCCTCATATGTACATTATGTGCGAGGTGATGCTGGTTGGACCAGAGTGGCAAGTTCTTCAAAATAGTGAATCCCTTCTCTCCCCCCCCCCCCCCCACCTTATACAGGACAAAACCACATCAATTTTTTTTCTCAGTACCATACAGGGGACAAACCACCCCAAAAGTTTAAAACTGAATGAATGGCCTCTCTTGGTACCTCAGACTGATTTTTCCCAGTCAGCCAGAGCATCCAGTAGGGTCTACCAAAGAGGGTGCTGTCCTATCATGGCTGCTCTATTATTTGAAGGGTTAGAGTAGACCAATTCATTCTTAATGCATTGTAATCATTGGTCTGATGGCTGTGTCTGCCCTCTAGATGTGGCAGGAGCATAGCAACCCAGTGGGCCTGAGAGGGTCACATGTCACCCAGTAAGCACCCAGTCCCACCCAAAGTTCACCCGCTGCAGTTCCCTGCCCTGCTTAATGTGTCCGCTGCCAGTGAATGACGAGGAGATGATTCTGGTACCCTCCTCTGCACAGCTAGAGCCAGGGCTCCTGTCCTATCCCAGCAGTGGGCTCTTCCTTTGGTAGATGCACCTGACTGGGCTTGGGGCAACTCAGGAGTGTTGCTGGTGGGGAAGATGTGGAGCAAGAGCAGGAAGGAGAATAGGTCTGACTCCAGGGACCTGGACAGATCCTACAACCAGCTCATGGGTAAGTCCTGCCAGTGAGTGGGGGGGTGGGGGGTGGGAGAAGGTGCAACATCTGTTTAGCAGCAAAATGTGGGGTGCAACCAGGCTGGGGCTTCAGTCTCCAACCCCTAGACTTGCCCTGGGAACAGGACAAGGATTCACCCGGTGGCAGGTGCTTCCTACGCATCTCCAGACTCAACAACACAGCCCAGGACACTTCTAGTCTCCACCCCCCTGTCTCCTTTCCTCTGCCTTCCCAGCCCTGCCCATGTTTATGCACCTGGGACAAACACAGAGACCCTCACCTCCCCATGCAGGAGTAGGAAAGTTTGGTATCCAACCTCCTGTACTTGCCCCATCCACCCTAAATTTGGGTTCACTGAAATTTCTACTTCTAGCTATGCCACTGAGGTGAGAGCATTGAAACTGTCTAAGGAGGCCCCTGCTGCCCCAAGCCCCTTTGTTAGTTTAACCTACGATCTTCAAAATCAAGCACATTAATCATATTTTGGATACAGATAAAAATGTATAATTAATACAGACACATATGGTCAGATATTGTCCCACTTGGGTAATGAATTTTAATGTGTGCCATTTGATACATTCCAAAGTTCAGGGAAAATGGTCTTCAGAGGTATTTCCAAGATTATCCCCAAGATGGATGGCTTATAGCATTATGTGTCTGAATACAACAGATAGACATTTTTTTATGATGTTTTGTGACACCTGGCTTCTCCCTAAATTAAAACAAAATTCACTATGGACATGACCCAAAGCCCTTTAAAGTTGATGGCAGGGGTGAAAGTAACTTAAAGGACTTACCGGTACACTGGAGTCCTGAGCGGGGGTGTGGCCTCAACTGGAAGAGGCGGGGCCTTTCAAGAATTAAAGGCCCTGGGGCTCCGGCTGTGGCTGGGAGCCCCAGGGCCTTTAAATCACCCCGGAGCTACCAGCTGCAGAGGCAGCTGGGAGCCCTGGTGCTCAGGGGTGAATTAAAGAGCCCGGGGCTTGGCCTCCGTGGAGCTCTGGGCCCTTTAAATCACCACAGGAGCCCAGCTGCCGGAGCTCTGGCGGTGATTTAAAGGGCCCGGGGCTCCGCGCAGTGGCCGGAGCACTGGGCTCTTTAAATCCCGGCCCGAGCCCGGCTGCCAGAGCTCAGGCAGTGATTTAAAGGGCCCGGGACTCTCCGCAGCAGCTGGAGCCCTGGGCCCTTTAAATCACCGCCGCGGAAACCGGTCCAGTCCGGCACGGCGTACTGGCTCTTGCTGGTATGCCGGACCTGACCGGACCAGCTTACTTTCACCTCTGGTTGATGGTAAGACTTTAGATCAGGCCCTATGTTTCACAATCAAAACCATAGAACCCTGTCTCCACTAGAATTTTACTGTGAGATAACTAATATGTGTTAAGTATCTCCCTATAAAAAACATAACTTTATTTGGCAGTGAAATTATTGCTTCCAGGGTTTCTGTTCCGCCTTATTTCCCTTGCTTCACTGAACCCATTCTTTCCCTTTCTTGCATGTTTTTCCTTCCTTCTTTTAGTGTCTATTTGTAGAGTTGGTTGAAAAATGTCCATTGAAATAGAACTTTGATGAAAAATGGAAACAAAAGTTAGAATTTTTGTGTGTTGAAAAACTCTTTCCATTTCCATGGCTACAGTCTGTGTTCCATCTTTCCTTCTACTACCATCCATTCTCATTCTTTCTTCCTCTTTTGGGATAGACTTGGACCCAAACCAGGACCGCAGGATCTGGATGCTGTGCATTCTCAAATAGACTTTTAGGCCAACTTTTTCAAAACATAGAACTTAAAGTTAGGTTCTTAAATCCATATTTAGGCTCCTGCATGATTTTAAAAAGTATAAGCAACCAACCATTCCCATTCAAGTCAAAGGAATTACATTAGCAGAGAATTTGGCTCATAATTTCAATACAGAAAAATATAGTTATAAATTTTATATTTTGTTCCTTCATTTAAACTTTTGATAAAATTTAATATTTCTCATGCATACTGGTACATCCAGATGCATTTCATCACAACCATCGTTGATACTGAAGTGCTTTTGTGTGAAATCTCCATTTGTAACTCAGATAATAGAGTCACCTTTTAATTTTTTATTGCACAAAGACTGTAGAAAAGACTTTTAAAAAAACCAAAGCCTGTGGTTGGACTATTTTTTCTTTAAACTTCCTAAAATAATGTAATATGTACCAGTCATCACGTCACCACAGCAGCCCTCCATGGAGAGGTAGTCTTGCATTCACAGTGATTGCACTTTACATGTGGATTCAGCACCAAACTGCAGTTGGAAGCCATTTTGTGTTCAGAATAAATTCAGCTTGAATACATTTTTTAGCTCAAAACATTGGCAATTATAGAACTACTGTATATTGCAAATAATTGCAGATTGACTGTGGTTCCACTGTGGACATCAGGTGTAATATGTACAATTGCAATCTTAATATGGTTTCAGATCAGAAGAACTGCAGGCACTTTCTCTTTTGTTTTCCTTTACAGTAGTCTTTTTTTTTTTTTTTTTTTTTAAACGTCTTATGCTTCTATAGTGCTTGTATGGAAGACCCAATCTAAAAATAAAGTTGCATTCAAAATCAATTTCCTTTGACAGATCTTTTCAAATTTTGAATGGCCTGTGGTGTATGTAAAATAAATTTAAGCAAACAAATCAATAAATATATATGGAGATTAATAATTATAAAGACCTATCTCTATTATCTAAAAGATCATACATATATACATGTGAATTTTTATGTGACTCTTCATTAAGATTATTTCCTTAGAAAATTAGAAACAATGTGTAGGCATTTACTATATCTCCTGTAAATACTTTTGCAGACTTACAGAAATCAAAATGTTTAGGGAGGGCACTATTCATCAGACAACACAGGAATCCTTGTTCTGCAGTAACACTTTTGTATAAGTTCTGTTGTGCCTAAGAATCACAGTTCTGAGAAATGTGAAATACACAGCTAGTCCATCACAGTATTATTCCACCCATGCAGATGCAACCTGGCCAACTCTACTGGCCTGTGTGGAAAAGTGGAAATAGGCCACCCCCCTTCTCTGGTCCCCTTTGAAGTAGTTAAGACCTGCAGGGATATTAGGGAGGAACAGTCCCTGCATTTGGGAGAATGCAGAAACTGTAATTGTGCCTGACTGATTTGCATCTTCCTTCCTTGCACATGGCAGCTGGGCACAAGCTGGCCCTATTTGTGAAACTCTCCACAATGGCAAAGCTCATATTTATCTGACTCTGGTAGAATTTCTTCCTTTTTCTTATTAATCTGTGATGAACGATCTTACTTTCTATCCATAGAAAGTTTTCTGGATTGGTTGCTAAGATACATGCATATAATGCAGCATGAAGCATCCACCGCCTGCTTAATACACTGAGCAGCCATGATTGTGCAGTGTCTACGCTGTGTTTTTAATGATGGTTGCCTATGAAGTGGCAGGTTGATTTAAAAATAGTGCTGTAGCTTTGAAAGCCATTAATGGAGAAAGACCTGTCTATATTTGAGGTCAGATTTGACGATCTAACTCTCCCTTTAAATCTATGAACATTCAAACCTTCCTCTGCAAAGCTTAGTGCCAGACATCACTCTGCTTTCACGAATTGCACCACTGAGCTGCAAGTCAGAGGGTTATCATGCTTTTTGCTGTGGCAACCCTAAGGCAGTGGGAATCACTCCTCATGAACAACAGCCTATCCTTCTTCACTTAAGAACATTCTGAAAACTTTACTTTTTTGGGGTGTATTTTGATTTTCATCATTGCTGGCCCAAGTATAGGACTCTTTCCACATCACATCCTTTTAAATGCTACTTTGTCTGGCTTTATTACATCTTATTCAGTTTTTATATTACAATATTTATTGAATGCTTTTCATTATACTGTGTTTTATCTTTTTGTACAGAGGCATGTGTGAAATGAGTTTGCTCTAATTCTAGTGCCCAGTGGTTTTCTGTATAAAGCTGCTATCTCAGTTGGCACCCTTGTTGGCAGTCACAGCAGAAAGAAATAATGAATGGAAACACAGCTTAAATTACCCTCAGACACCAGGAGGTGCTCCTTTTATGGATCAGTGTGGGGAAGCTTGTACATGTTCTGTGGTTGAATGGAGAATTTAAATCAACACAGTAGAGTTGATTGGACTTTTCCCAACAGAATTTTCCACAGGAAAAATTCCCCTTTAAAAATGTTTCTGTCAGAAATGTTGTTTGTATGTGGGACATTTTTGTTTTGAAACCTCATTTTAAAATGAAACAAAAAATGTTTTGTTTAAAAAATGTCATTTTGGGTTATCAGAAACAAAAAAAAATGTTTTCCATTTCAGAATGGGTATTTGTAGATTGTTTTTCCTTTTATTTTTCCTCTTTTTTACACCCCACCCTCATCCTGAAAAAAATATTTTGTTCCAAATACAGCTTTAAGATTCCCATTTAGCAAATAAAACAAATCATCTAAGTTGACAGCTTCCCTTGGGTAACGTGTCTTTTGACAAAAATCACATTTTCGCACAGGATTCTTTATTTCAGTAGAAAATGTTCAACATGCTCTATTCCATGGCAGCATGCCCAGTGCAGGAATCAAGGATGGGACCTTTATTGATCACAAAATGTACATGGAACATTTTTTTAAACTTGTTTGTGTAGCAAAGTTCCTTTGTGGGAAGGACTAGAGGAGGTTTGTATACAATTATGATTATTAATAATCAAAATTAATTATATATTCACCAAGTCTCTTCACCTTATTCTATTCCTTTGCACCTTCATAATTTCCATCGGAGGTAAACAGTTTGGTAATACTATGCAATCATAAGATAATTTTAACTCACTTGTGGACACTGAAGATTTTTAACTGTTACCCAGTGTTGGTTTCTCCACTGATCCAGATTACATTCATGTGAAAGTTTACCTCTATGTCACTACTATACTATATATGCAAGGCCCTTTGTTTTTGTTTTTTATTTTGTTTAACATTTCCAGGAATTTATTAGATTTAAAAAAAATGGTGAAAATTGGTGCAAAATTTACATAACAGATTTCTGGGTAAATATTAATAGTGGGAGATGGGAGGTGAGGAGGACAGAAAAAACAACAACAAATAGAGTAAAATTAAGATTATTAAAGTAAAAGCAGTTTAATGCTGTGGTTTGTTTAATGAACCATGCATTAACATTATATACGCATATTCATACTCATGGGTGTGTATATACCTTCTACTACATTGCCTTATCCAAAAAAAGCCTCACATTTGCACTTAAACTGATTTATTATTAACATAAACACATCAACCTAATATAATTAATTGGATTTTCTTAACATAATCAGTATTTTCATGTATTTTAGTGGTCTAAAATTCAGGTGAATATCAGTAAAAAAATAGGTTTTGTGAAAGTAGGGAATTTTTCAGTAAAAATCAGTAAAAAGAAAAATGAATGGCCTTAATGTAGAATACAAAGTTAACAATAGAGGTCACTGAATACCATGACAACTTTCTATAATAGTGCTGGATCGGGGCCTTTGGCCAGTCCTTCAAACACTTACACACATGGATACTCCTACTGATTTGAGTGATATCTGCATGTATATATCTTCAGAATCTGCCCCTTATTCTTTAGTGTTATGCATCGTTAGTATCAGCACTTAAATCAAGATGATCAGATGTTAATTTTTGTGTTAATCTGCCTTTGATTAGTAGAAGAAATTAAAATGAATACACTGAAACAATGTATTTTTTCTTTTTTCTTTAAATTATACTAAACTCTTTTAGGAGGGAAAAAAACAATTAAGAGCAAGTCAAACTAGTTAGCCTGCATTTCAGCTAATGCATTGCACGGAAAATTACACTGCTGAACAAGGAAATATTTTATTTATCAATTTAATAATCATGCAGCAGCATTCAAGGATTAGATTTCCTTCAAGCGACAATTGTAATTGAGTAGCCATTTTGAAAAATAAAATCTGAAGACCTAATAGAAAACAATACAACAAAGTAAATTGAGATATAAATTCACTTTATATGAACCAGTAACTACAGATGTACAAAACTATCCAAATGTGATATGGATTGTTGGCAAATTAAAGTGGCTGCCTCTTTATAGATACTGTGTGTAGTAAAGTCAATTATTGCTGTACAGGCATATTTATATATGTTTGTTGATGCGTTACTGATAGATAGGCAACATTTCTTTGGCATCATGATGGTGCTGTACACAACCTGGATCAGTACAGATTAGATAAATGTGATACACTTTAATGTGCTTACACTTATTAGAAGTACGAGTAAAGAATAAGCAAAGGAAAACCAATGATAGAGAAACATACTAAGATTCAAGAATATCATTCTATGGAGAGAGCATATTTTAAAAACGAGCATTTACAAGACAATTCATGGTAGTTTTATACTCAAACCAAAGTGACATTAGATATGATCATGGTTACTTTCCAGTTAAGATTAAAAACAAATATCTTTATGATTTAATTTAGGTTGAGTTTATTCTGACACGGAAAAGCTTTATCAGAGAATCCATTTGTGTGACTCTTAAAATTAAAAAGAACAACAATGAGGAGTACTTGTGGCACCTTAGAGACTGAGGGCTTGGCTATACTTGCGAGTTACAGCACAATAAAGGAGTCCCGGGCACCCTAGCTCACTCCCCGTCCACACTGGCAAGGCATGTAGAGTGCTCTGTCTCTGCAGCTACAGCGCTGCTGGTACTCCACCTCAGGGAGATAAATAATGTTTGCTGCGCCTTGGCTACAACGCACGGGCGTCAGTGTGAATGAGGTGTTGCATTACTGCGCTGTGATCGGCCTCCGGAAACGTCCCATAATCCACTTAAGTCAAGTGGCCACTCTTGTCATTGTTTTGAACTCCTGTAGGAATGCGGAAATGCTCTTTCAAAGCTCCATTTCTGACAGCCGGCATGCAAGCCATTAGTGCGGAATGCTGTATGTGTGAGAGAGAGAGGTGGGGGGTAGGAGGGATCTGCTGCTGTCTGAACTTACAGGACAGCAGGCTGACATGCTCTCAGCCCCCGCAAAACCCCACTCTCTCTCCACTCACATACACACAACACACTCCCTGTCACACTCCACCCCACCCCATTTGAAAAGCACTTTGCAGTCACTTGCATGCTGGGATAGCTGCCCATAATGCACTACTCCCAATGCCGCTGCAAGTGCCACAAATGTCAGTGTGGACAGACTGCAGTGCTTTCCCTACTGTGCTCTCCGAAGGCAGGTTTAACTCACAGCGTTCTACATCTGCAAGTGTAGCCATGCCCTAACAAATTTATTTGGGCATAAGCTTTCGTGGGCTAAAACCCACTTCATCAGATGCATGGAGTGGAAAATACAATAGGCAGATATATATACATAGCACATGAAAAGATGGGAGTTGCCTTACCAAGTGTGGGGTCAGTTCTAATGAGACAATTCAATTAAAGTGGAAGTGGGATATTATCAACAGGAGGAAAAAATCACTTTTGTAGTGGTAATCAGGGTGGCCCGTTGACAAGAAGGTGTGAGTAACAGTAGGGGTTAAATTTGCATGGGGAAATTAGTTTTTAGTTTTCGTAGTGACTCATCCACTCCCAGTCTAATTTGATGGTGTCCAGTTTGCAAATTAATTCCAGTTCTGCAGTTTCCCATTGGAGACTGTTTTGGAAGTTTTTTTGTTGAAGAATTGCCACTTTTAAGTCTGTTATTGAGTGTCCAGGGAGATTGAAGTGTTCTTCGACTGGTTTTTGAATGTTATAACTCTTGATGTCTGATTTGTGTCCATTTATTCTTTTGCATAGAATGTGTACGGTTTGGCCAGTGTACATGGCAGAGGGGCACTGCTGGCACATGATGGCATATATCACAGCTTATGCCCACATAAATTTGTTAGTTTCTAAGGTGCCACAAGTACTCCTCATTGTTTTTGCTGATACAGACTAACACGGCTACCACTCTGAAACCTGTCACCATCTTAAAATTAACTTTCTCCTCTTAGAAGACATACACGTTATATAAAATTAATTTTACAAGATTAGAGCTGATTGAAAAATGGGAATACTGTTCGCAAAGATTTTCATGGAAAATTTGTCCTTTATTTTACTTAGAAAATTTTTTTTGTTTGACCCCTCCAGTCATGGTACATTGATAAATGTGACAATCACCCAGTTTGGTATAAATTAGGGCTAAAAATAGTTCTGGAGGGTGGTGTTCCTCCTTACCCCCAACACTGGGCCATAGAAAAGAGTTTTTCAGGTGGTCCTATTTCATATATGTATAAGTCCATCATCACAGCTGTGAAATAACAAGAGCACTGATGGTTGTTTAGCTGATACATAGTTTAGACATCACCTGAAACATTTTCTGCAACCAGGTTTAGCATTTACCCTCTCACACAAATTGACAATGTCCTTGTGAAATTGAGGTACTGTCTAAAATAATGCCTGCATACTTGAAGGCTATTATCTCAGGTAAGCATTTTTTTGGCAGTAATTACTAGCTTGCATTTAATAATTTGTAGTTTGTGAATAGACCAAAAGTGCCTGCTATTAGTTTTAGCTTTCACAAAGTGATCACTCTATATCTGACCTATCAGTCCTTGTCCTCAAAGAAAACCTGCACAACACTTTCAAAAGATGAGCCTGTAAACTTAAATTCATAACTTTGTTAGACACTAAAAATCATAGACTGGATGGGAACACTGTATTTATGGCTTACTACAACAATCTATAACCCACTAACAACCCCACTCCCTGAGCTGCTTTTTCCCCCTCTCTCCTTTCCTTTCCTCACTATGACTGGAAGGGTGTTAATGGGCCACTTCACCTTGAATGGTTCCTTGAAATGTGTTAACGACTTATGCTAAGCAATCTGTTCCAACTTTTGAAACTCTGAGGGCTTCTCTACACTACAAAATTAGTTCCACTTATTTTAGGTCAACCTACAGCCACTGCAGTAATTCCATCAGCTGTTGGTATCTACACTGCACTCCTGCTGGTGGGGTTCGTCCTCACCAGAAGCGCTTGCACCAACTGAAGTGGGGCATTGTGAGGCACTGACATCTGTGTGGGGCATTGACAGCCATGCAGGGATCACAGCTGGAACCCCTTCCTCCCCCTAGGGTGGAAGCCCAAGCTGTCAATAGCCCCCACAACACACCTTTCAAGTTCCATGGATACTACGCTTGCCTATCACAACATGTGATTGAAACAACTAGGTGATTGAAACCAGACAATCACTATGATCTTGAATGAATTTACACAGAAAAATGATAAAGAAAAAAACACCTTAATCTAAAGAAGTAACAATGTAAACCATAAAGAGTAACAGGGGTATTGTGGCAGGGCCAACAATAGATCTTAGCTAGCTCTATTCTATACAGCTTGAACTGGGTCCATTTTAGAAGACATGTAGGGATGTTCCACCCCTGCTAGCTTACAGAAAACCTTAGTCTGATGCATACATTTGGTAGAAGATACACAGGACTGGATCCAAGGAAGCAACAGTATTAAAATATTCTGAGAAGTGGTAATTCAGTGTTCCCTCAAGCAAACGTCTGCTGTTGATGTGATAGATATGATCTGATGCAAGTAACAACTTTGGATGACATACAATCTTCTCTGAACTTATTCAGTGCATAAACCATCATCATTAACTGTGTAAAAGGATTTCTTTATATCCTCCAAAATAACATAGGACAGTATCATATAAATGTCAAAGTAAATTCCAGCAAGACATTTCCTGTATGGGAATTACAAGAGGTTTATGAGATATATTCTCTGTTTGATGCATGTGTGTCCTTCCGTTAATGGTAATAGGAGCTCTGAGCATGCATCAATGGCAATATATACCCCCTGGGTCTACTGCAGTAATTCTACACAGGCAAAATTCTCACTGATGTCAGTTCTCTTTTCCATGAGATTATTTATCAGAGGACACATCTTGCTTGCATTACTCATGTGACTAATTCCCATGGGGACTAATGTGAGCATGATTTCACCCTAGGTGATTTGATAAAAAGGTTGCACATTTCAGGCAGGCAGGCAAGCAAGTTTTTCCAAAATATTTTGCTATAAATCAAAAAGTATAAGGAGGAGGATCATTGTTTAAATCTGTGGCTAAACCACTGTTATGAGCTGACATAACATTGGAACCTTATTGATTGATTGGTGATTGATTAATTAATATTGATTAATATCTTAGATCACAGTGATCAATAAAGTTTCACGCTCCTGAGGGTTACAGCATCAGGAATATTATTAGTATCATTAGAATGAGAGACCCTACAAACACAAGGAAACAATTGCAATTTATCAGAAATCCCTTTATTAACAAATCCACTGAACAGATAAACAATCCCACAAGCAGTGAAATACCATAGCAGATAAAGGGATAGTGCAAAGTGTTTAGTCCTATGACTGACATCTCTCAGCTCTCCTGCTGGGAGATACTAGAATGTCAGTTATTATCTTCTTCCTCATCATCATCTTCATCATCATAATCCCCCCTGTGGCTGTCATCCTGGCATCTCCCCCTGAGTTTTCCCTCCTCCACAGCACACAGTCTGGCCACCATCTTTTTAGCCTGAGTTATGCTTAAGTCTACTAAGGCTCATACGTATGCATTAGGGTTCCATCCCCTTTTTCCTTATCCATACTTCCATATCCCACTAATTTAGGGGTGCCCCATTTCTCATTGGCTATCCTCTTAGTTCCCCTTATTCTTATTAACATCTACATCAATGCATTGCTATAGTAACCTGAGGTTATTACAGGATTCCCCTGTAATACTTGTTACTAAGTATCTTGCAGTATTAACTGGAAGATTGCAGCATATTTTCAAGTCTATTGCTGCATAATTTCCAGAACACCAGCACATAACACATCTTTTACAGTAATCTTGCACTTCACTGGTACAGGGTTATCTTTTGGTCAGCTAAATATGCCAACCTGTTTCAGGCCTTTTGTAGCTAAGCTGGATATCTTAGAGGCATGAGGCCTGTAGACCCTGTATAGCCTAATTATACTTAATATCTTTTATTCTACAATATTTACCACTTTCCTTGTCACAGAACATACTCTAGTTAAATAATTGATTATAATATACCAGTGGTTTGACTGTTGAGCCTTAGAAATTTCTTGTAATTTTTATTTGCTCTATAACTAGAAATGATGGCGTAATATAAATCAAGAAGAAAAAAACCTGAAGATCAAGATAAATTGCCATTAAGTTCTGTTAGGTCATAGGACAGTCTCCAGTGGTAAATAAAGGGAATCCTGCTGTTTGGGTCATTTTAAACCAGACTGGACAAAGCACCAGAAAATATATTATTGGAGAAAATCTTGTATTGATATGGGGTTGGACAATATGGTCTAAAAAGGTCCGTTACCTCTGCATTTTTAGGGGTAACAGTAGGAGTGAATTAAAGCCTCTGCTACTTGTTTTAATCTATAAACTAACACGACAAATAACATAATTCTGGGCACCACTAACCTCAGCATAACAAACAAATATTAAACAGATCTTAGGTCTGGGTGATGTTAGAAATCACAGTGTTCCCTTGACGGGAATATTTGACAATCAAAGTTCCCTTGACGGGAATATTTCCATTTTAGGCACTATCTATTCAGGGATGGTGTTAGCAAGCAGGGCAATTGCCCGAGGCCCCACACCATAGGGAGCACCACCCGGCAGGGCTCAGGCTTCGGCATCAGAAACATTGCAGAAATTCAATGTGTGAGCAGGTAAGGGAGGCAGGCTGGGAGCCCAGTCCTTAGTTTCTGCCCTGGGCTCCAGTATGTCTAACACCATCCCTGCATCTATTATCTGGGGCTTATCTTAAAAGTCAGTTACATACAAAAGTAGATTAGTAATGTTCTTCTAGTCCATCTTGGAAAATTGGGGATATTTCTTCCCCTCTGATTCTCTGGTTTTTCTCTATTGAGATGATATTTAAAAGCATCCTGCTGACATTCTGTTTAAAGAATCCTGATTCATTCCAAACATATAGGTAAATGGCCTTCTACTGATATCTAATGAAGTAACATGAGGTGGACTGTCTTTTGGGAATAAAGATGTTAGCATTTTCTAGTTCTTTTGTATCTGTATTGTTACACAATGATTGAAGAAATGCTTGGGTTTAGATTTCTGAACATTTATCTTTTAAAAGAGACATCAATGTTTTATAAATCATTTTGAGTACATTTTCAAAGTTACTAAATCCTTGCACAACGCAGAAATTCACGTCCATTATCTATTGCAAAGTCACAAATAGCAATTTCTAAGTGACTCGGCCATTTGAGGAAAAAATACTTACTTTCTACCTCTGATTATTTTTGCATTTGACAAGCATATAATTCTATAGTAAAACATGGGTCTTGACAACTCTTCCTAAGTAAATACTCTGGGTCAGTTCAGCAGCTATTGCTGAGAAGCACACAGCCCAGGAATAGTGGGGCGGGGGAGGTTGTTGGTGGTGCAAAGGTGGCACAAAGTTTGCCTTTTAATTCTCCTAGTTCTGGGGGTGGTCTCCTGATCTAAGTTAGAACAGCCCCAAAGCTTCTCTATATTATTCTTGCTATCAATTACTCAAAGGGGCTGAAAGTAACCATAGAGATCCCCAGCCAATCTTCTTTGCCCCACCCACAGCCCGCATCCAGTAATGTGAATGGATGTGACAAAGGAAAGATTACACCATCTCAGTCCCTCTACATGGGGCTGATCATCCTGGTAGGATAGTATTAGTAGATTTTTCTGTCCATCTAACACAAAATGGCTGCTGTGCATCTGGGAATCCGTTCTTCCAACTGTATATGGGAGTGGCTAATGAGGACTTAGTCAAGTGCTCCCCTGCATTAAGTGAATTTAGTACTTCAGAAAGGTGACAAAATGACAATACTAGAACATGAAAACTTTTATTTGTCCACAAATATAGCCATTGGCTGGGTGTCAGCATTGCACACTTCCCTACCTTTTCAGGTCCATGTGCTTCATGCCTATTCCTTAGTGACCCTCTATCATTATAACTAAGGGACAACTGCTGAGTGATGACAAGGCAGTATAGTCTCTAGGCCCATTTAGTCTGGAGCCACAGTACTGCCAACAAAGTTGCTAATCATGGTTCAATCCAACCATTTTATAAAACCATCAAAATCAATGGGAGTTATGCCCTGGACTCCAATAGGAAGTGGATCTGGCCCCTCGTGTATGAGATATATTTTTGATTTCAGGAGTGCATATTCTGATATTTATGAAGAACAAACTGACATTAAAAAGGGCAAAAATTAAGTCGAGCTATTGTTCAGTGAGCTATTTTATGAGATTTTTAATTGTATAAGAAACTCTGGTTTACTTTTCCTTGGAATCTGTTACATTTTGAATAATCCTGTGGGTAGTGAATTGATTTAATTTCAAGACCTGGAACTCAGGAGAAGGTTAAATGTGCACAATTAAACACCTTCAAAATAGTAACTCAGTTTTACATCATTATAGTTAATTAATCAGATGGTGTTGTTTTTTGACACTGATGTCCTCTCCTATGCAAAAACAATAACATTTCTGGAGAGTTTCCATTCAAATTTAATCATTTACATCTTGGGTCCACCTGGTATCCCAGCTCCTCACACCAAGAGAAACTAATTTTCTTGCTTATCAGTCAGGTACATTTTTTTTAACACAAATAATTTATTATTCATTATTTGGAATTAATTAAATGCCAACAAAGCCTGATTGGCATTAAATATGTATTTTGGAGCCCACTCCTGCAACTGATGGTAAGCCTCCATCCCTTGGTTCAAAAACATGATTGTTATCTCTTGGCATCAAATGAAACATTCAGCGAGTTTTTATTGTTCATGTTAAGCCATGCTGTAGCTGACTTTGCTGTTTCTATCACCAAACTCAGTTAACAAATCATACCATTGTTTAAAAAATGCAAGATAAAGCCTGCCTTACTATCTCGTGTTTTTCACTAAAGCATTGTAATAAGCACGA
The DNA here is from genome assembly GCF_028017835.1 of Emys orbicularis. Lineage (NCBI taxonomy): Eukaryota > Metazoa > Chordata > Testudines > Emydidae > Emys > Emys orbicularis. Next base: position 86,788,414 of record NC_088687.1, on the reverse strand, counting down.
ATAAAGTCATTATACTATGCAAAGATATGAAGCATTTTAACAAGTGAGTTCTATTGAAACTGCTGATTATATTTGTTTGCAGGGGTGAAGGTCATCTAGAATTTCTGTAAACAAGCACAGAAAGGCTAGCTACTGTGCCTGGAAAAGGCATCCATGCTTCCTTCTTTGTTTAATTTCTCTATATCTCATATGGGGAGAGGGGAATAAAATAAGTACTGTAGGTGAGAGAAAGAGCACAAACTTTTCTACTTTAAAATAATGTTGTGATGAAAATAATGGAATAGCTTTGTGCTCCCTTATTTGCAGTATATGGATGCACAAACAATAAAGCCCTGAAAGGGAAAGCAGGCTATGAAGTTGTAGGTGAGTAAAAGAGGAGATCTGAAATTAAGAGTAGGTAAGAATACAAACAGTCTGGTGGAACAAGTGCTGCTTGGGGAGACTGGAAACATGCATCAGTGTGGATGGAGAAAAGGTCATTAATAGACTCAGAGCCTCAGATTTGATCATGAGCACAGTGGTCCCCTCACAGTGAACAACAGTGTGTTTGGGGGAGGAGATTCTCCTCTTCACCCACCCCTCTGACAGGAGAGTTTTGAGGCTTCGCAGAGTCGGGAATAGACATATGGCTGGATCTGTTTACAGCATTTTTGACCATTGCATCATTGTTTGTTATAGGGTAACCATGTACCATAATATCTACAGTACTGTATCTTGGCTTGAATGCTAACATGATTTAGTTTTTGTATGGTAGAACTACTGTTTCCACATGAACCTGGTTAATTTATTGCCTCTTTTGGTGGTTTCTTGGCTATTGCGCCACATCCCCTAGTGAACAATCAGTTTTCTTGTTATGATCCTTGTTTCCACAACTCCATCCCAACAGAAATGACTCATTAGCTAAAACCTTTTATTTTCTCTCTTTTTTAAAAAAAAATGTTTGTTTTATCTGAAGGTTCCAAATTTTTCAAAAATTCCAAATCACAAAGTTCCAAAAAGTTATTTATAGAAATCATAAACCCATTTGCCTGTTCGGACTATTATTGTTGGTGTTGTTGCAGTAGCACCTGAGGGACCCTAATCTAGGACCAGAGTTTATTGGACTACGTCTCCAGAAACAAGAAATAAGAGACCCTCCTTCAGAGACTTCATAACCTAGGTTTATGACAAGACACAACTAGCGGATAACACCTGGAAACTCTGTGGCCTGAAGCCCCTGGAAAGTAGGGAGCTCACTATTGACACCTGTTGTGAACAGTGAGATGAGCACCCTGAGTTGCTTGAGGACTCCAAATGGACAGTAGCTCCATAGGGGAGGGAGCTCTCTGCTGGCATCTATTGGTGAGCAAGGGGAAATGGCTGAATGGCCCAGACCTCATTTGTATTTCTGTTATATGATAGTCTGGGGCATTTTGATCAAACCTTAGTTAAGTTTTAAGTCTGGGGATAATAAAACATTCCTCTAAATGCTATAGGACTTGGAGACCTCTACATTCAGGTGCTGCTTGATGAGAGAATACAATGTCTGTAGAGGAAGGAATAAACCTGAATGTTGCACTGGCGTAGTGTATGCCGACAGACCCCAGTCATCGGGGGGCGGGATCGAACCTGGGGCCTCTGGAGCTTAGAGCATGAGCCTCTACCGCATGAGCTAAAAGCCCAGCTGACTGTTAGCTAAGGCTGTAGAGCAGACTCATTTTACTCTCTCTAAGTGGTCTTGGTGCCACTAGATAGGACAGAATACCACACCCAAAAGGTGTGTGGGTTACACTAGCTCTGTTTTTTAGGCTCAGAAATAATACTGATATAACTATGTACACATTTGGTGGGTTGCATTGCTTTAACTATACTGGTATAGCAGAATGCTATACAGATATGGTTAAAATGGCACAACTTTCTAGTTTCAACAAGCCCCTAGTGACATGACAGCTCGGAATCTTGCACTTCCCCCTGCCCTGAAAAATCACAATTTTGTTTACTTGAGCTTTAGATTTTAGACTGCTCTTGGAAGGGACTATCTTCCTTTGGATTTTGTACATCTCTAAGCACACTGTTGACATTTAAATAAATAATAACAATTAATTAATAATGAATGCTATTATTGTTCACCCTTCTGTTATAAATACAATGTTTTGTTTTTCTCTTCGATGGGAGGGAACAGCCGATGTGCCTGAGATTCCAGAAGCTCAACAAAACATTAAAAAAGGAAGAAAACGCATGTGGAAGTGCTGGAGTATGTTGGTATAGGAAAGTTAGCCTTCAGGACTGTTGATCCTTCACCTGATCTTCAACCTACTTACTGGCCTAAGATTAGGCAATTTATAATCAGGATTTAAGTAATAGCCTATTATTCTAGGAAAAGTTAAGACACCCAAGAAATCAATAATGAATCATCATTATAGCTGTAATGCAAGTAGGAGTACACAAAGTGAAGGATTGTCTTAAAACAGGTTTGATAATAAGGTTGAGGCCTACTAGTTAGCAAAAGGTTTGAATAGTTAGCATGAGTGATTATAAGATTTAGCAGTATGTATCTTGTAATAAAAAGTCTGGGTGTAAAATAGCATATTTGAAACTGCTCTGGTGTGTCAAAACCATTGTGAAATTAATTGACCCAATTTGACCACACAAATATCTGAAAACCTAAGACTGGTCCCCTTGGATACCAAACATGGGCAGGGGCTGCGACTTAATCAGATATAGTTCCAGACATGTGTGGGTATAAGGCAACGAGGTGTACACTGAGCCCTTAATTGGGAATTTGGCATGGTTGGATAGTGGAAACCTTATCACCAAGCCCAGAGAAGAGGGACTCCCTCTTCAATCCTCATTGCAGGTGTACCCCATAAAGTTTGTGATTATACATAATGCAGGTTATTCTCTTATACTTTTTATGCCTTAAAAGTGTTGTGCTTATGCTTATACTAATCTGGGATTTAATAAAAAATTGTCTATGTTAAATCTCTGAAACAATTTTTAAGTAGCCACCTAAGAGACCAAACCAGGTATCAGTAATGTGGCTATTTTTCACCCCAGTTAACTAAACGACTATGAACAGAATAGGAAAGTCAATAAGAGGGGCAGAAGTAGGGCCATTCCTGACTACTTTATTGGGGGTGCAGTGAGTAAGAAGCAGAAATAAGTTTTGGAGTCACTTGTGTGGCTGTGGTGGAGGAGAGACTTGGTGAGGGAGGGGAAATGACTCACGAGTTTGTGTCCCCATATCAACTACCACAGCATTTGGTGGGGGGGGGGGGGGAGGAGAAGGGAAGTGATGGGAACCAGGGATTGCTTCATTGTCTGTGCTAGCAAATGCTTGACTACGTTTAATAAAAATGCTGTAGATTCTATTATTTTGTGACTGTCACCATGGAAAACAGTGCATGGCACATCCCTTGTAGGGTCACATGTCACAGTTCAGGGAAGTTGCACCTGTTTTTTCTCCCTCCTGGCTCACCAAGGACACCCAATCTAGGCTTCCAGGTCCTCAGCTGTCAGCCCTCTTGGGCAGAAACTTGTCTCTCTCCCTTCTGACCAGGGTCTTTTTTTCTTTAGATTTTCCATTTTATTATCTACACAGTGCGATATCCCCAACAAGCCAGACTTCCTAAAGAGGCCAGCATCTGTGCTTTGCTTTCTTTCTGAGGGATGTGAACAGCTGTAATTGACAGTAGTCACAAGTTACCATGCAAGTACATTTATTCTTAAGGTGGAAGCATGACAGAGGAAAATATATGAAAAGCAAACAAACAAACAAAAAATAAACTATCCACATGCTAGAAAGCTTACCAGATGTCACCCCAACTCCAGCCTCTGACTCTGATAGGTGTCAGTCTGTCAAAACCCACATTTGGGTTTTCCCCTGGTTACAAGTTCATAACTGTCTCAGAGTCAGAAGCAGAACAACCAGCTGTGCAGTTCATCCTGGTCTTTATATAGATTGGTCCTTTCATGTCCAGTCCCCAGGAACAGGTCATCAAATGACAAAGACCCTCTTCTCAGAGCATAACTTCAAAAGGCAGAGGTTTTGCATAACCAGAGGTGGGGAATTTGCATTAACCTCTCCTTAGGTATTTCCTAGGAAATCCATTTGATGCGTGTTGTCCCAAAAGTCCATTCTTGTCTGGCACATTGTTCAATATAGTCCTTGGATCTTCCAGAGCTCACATCACATCCTCCCCCTAGAAAGCTTGCTATGATCCTAGCCCACAAAAATATATACACTTTGCATTTAGTACCATGGACCCCAAAGATAATTAAATTTAATTCAATAAGGTTTTCAAGGATATTGCACGAAATTGCCCTATCTGTCACAATATGGGTCCCCCACTGCTTAGCAAGCCAAGCAAGAGCCAATGCCAGATAAGACCAGGAACATGATGTATTTTCCTGAATATACTTTGAGTGATCATCTCTCAGTATCTCCAGAGACTGCTGAATGGCCCCATCAAGCTCCAAGAGGTGTCTTGTCTTGTGTGTGCCAGTGGGAATTGGCTGTTGGAGATTGTGTTGAAGCAGTGGGCTCTGGTTGGCTCTGTGGGGGAGCGCTTTCCTCCTGGCATAGATTTATTCAGATTAGATTAATGGTTTGATGATGATCAGATGTTATGCTGATAAGGCCAATGCAAATACAGATCTGGACTGATGCGGCAGGGGAATAAGAAGGTGATTAAAGTGAGAATCCTTGATCCCTCTTATAAAGCAGGCAATGATGGTATTGGGGTGGGACAACTGCAGTCAGTTGGAGGGGCTGATGGTGATATGCCAGGATGGTGATATTCTCCTCTTCTGATTCCTGAGTATCAGGAGGATTTGTCATTGGCCAGCTTTCCCTAGTGAGATAGATGGACCAGAAGTTCTACTTGTGAAATCAGGACACTTCCCATGCAGACCCCTCAGGAACTGACAACAATGGTGTCGTAAGTGCTCTCCTTGAATTAATGTAGCAGCAAAATGCAACACAGGGTCTGGAGAAAAGAGATGTGGGAAGATATCCTGGTGAGGAACAGTGAAGCACACAAGAGGCAAGAGAGAGAGATACCTTGGGTGTGTGAGTGTTGGTGTACAATGCACAGTGCAGCATGAAAGGTGCAGTAACGATTTGCTGCCTGGTACACAATTGGCAGGGTGTCAAGTTTAACAGTTCCTGTCATGATGTACATGAATATGCCTTGCAAAAATGTATTCTGAGAATTCAGCACAGGATCTGAACCAGATGACCTTGATACACTGACTTTGTGTTCTTATGATGGGGTGTGTAAACCCCACACTAGAATGAAAGGGTTAAGGAGCAGTCGCCGTCCTCCCTCTTCTATCTACCCTCTCTCCCCCCACCCCCGCAGCTCAGAAGGGGGCTGACAGGGCAAGAGGATACCTCTACACAGAGAGATCCTGAACAAGGGTGGCGTGGAAGACCTCAGAGCAAGCTTAACAGCTGAGCCTAGATTAGCTGAAATTTCAGGGGGGTGATGGGTGTATGGGTGGGTTGATTTTTTTTGGTGGTGGTGATTTGTGTGTAGGATCTTGTTGTTTTTTGTTTTTGTTTGCTAGGTTATGCTATGCTCTGAGACTTTGGGGGAAGGTAGAAAATGGTAGAAAATGGCCCACGGATGCAGCGTAGGGGCACTCAATATTGTTGCCTCTCATGGGGCCCCCAGGTGGAATGGGCTCCCCTACCAACTGCCTGATGTTTGGCTGCAACTGCCTGATTCTGGCCTGATAGCCTTTACAGCGGACTCCAATCAGACTGCCCAATAAATCCACAGTCTCGGTTCATAATGTCCTGGCTCTATGGTTACAGGTACACTAACACATGTATCCCCGTTAATGGCGGGACTTTCCATTATCCCCTAGGCCAGCCAAAGACACTCCCTCTGAGATACGTCTTTATACACAGATACAAACAAGTTACGTATTGCCCCTCTGATGTATTTTGTTGCCTCCTCTGATGTATTTGGGTGCCACCCATTACCTTGTACATGTTGGTTTGATCAAAACATCTCTATCCATGCTGTCATCCTGACCTTATCTTTAGGATGGGTCAGTGTGTTCCTGTTATCTTTGGGGAATGTGCTGGTAGCAAGGTGTTCTGGTACCACCTTTCTGGAATGTGTTTCCATATATATTCTTTTGCCTAGCACTACTTAGGAATGTGTGTTTCTGCAATATCAGCCCTGTTCTTGCCAAATTCTGTGAGCAGGGCCTGCCTCTTGTTCACAACTTAACTTTGCTTTATATTAGCAAGTTTTGACCACTATTTTAGTTCAGGTCTCAAGCCTCATACCAGGCCTCTGATACAAGGGCTTATGTTTCAGGCCCTCTTCCTACTACACCAACCACCCTTGTAGCAGCAGGGGCATAACACTCCCTTCCAAACCTCCTCTTGCAAGTAAGGAGAGGATAAAGACTCTGAGAGCCTTGGAGTGAGCCATCTGTAGGGGACAGAAGGTGGGTTGAAGGCCCTTCCTGTTGTGAGGGAGTGAAACTCTATATATTTCTCTGGATTCTGCTACCCTGGAAGGGAGCAAACTAAATTGGTGACCCAGCCAAAGAGTCAAGTCATCACACACCAAAAGGTAGGACTTCACCATACTGGAGAGTAGTTGCTGGTGAGAAGCACTGGAAAAGGGGGAAAGTGGAGGCCCAGCTACCTCACTACTAGGCAACGCCACCAGTAACCCAGCCTCCCATCACAGTTCTCTTTACAGAGGCTGTAGAGTTGGCTCAACTGACTGGGGATTTTCCCTTATAGCCACGAGGTATAGAGACAACTATGCCAACTTCTTCCACCACACTGGTGTAGGGGATATGGCTGGGCAAAAGGGCACCTAGCCAGGTTACTGCCTCTCTGTCTAACAGAATGGCAACTTGGGGTCTGATGTAGCCAGTAGAATTTAAAGCTCCCAGAAGGTTGCTATAATTTGTTTGTTAAGACTGATCCTAACAGAGAATCATCAAGGAGGCCTCTTCAACTGTGCTAGGCATCACATGTTTGGACCATAGAGCCTAGTTTCTAGTGACTACTATTTTATTTCTGCTTTTTGTGTTTTACTCTATTATGCTGAAAGATTTGTACTGTGCTTCCTTTAACTGCTAATGTTGTGTTTTTACAGCATGAAGTGGCATCCAGGAACGTGTGTTCAGTTATGTGACTGCCATTCTGGAGCAGACTCTTTTGAAGGATGAGCACTGAAACTGGGATACACAGTGTATGGTTTTTTTTAAAGGTTAATATCATTTCCTGTCACACGTATTCTAGGTCTTTGCAAATTTAGTTCTTGATGCAAAATGCCAAACAGACACCTCAAATGTTAATGAATAGCAAGCAGCAGGTCATGTTAGCTTTAACTTAGATAAAGTGCAGATCTTTAATTTGTGATTATTAAAATGTGTCCCTGTCACTTCAGAAGGCGATTTTAGAAAGCCAATATATTGTGATGCAAAACAAAAAACAAAAAACAAAAAAAACATTAATTTGAGTGAAATATTATTAAGAAAAGGTTGTACAAGATCCCTAACCAATTGATTGTGTGTCCTTAACAACAGATCTCTTCTTGTAACATGCAAATTCTACACCTTCCAATGAAAAGTTTAAAATACACTCTCACACTGTGGCTTGGCCCCTTAAGAGGAAATGGTCCCCAGTCCCACCTGTTACAAGCTTCCTTCCACTTCAAGTAGGAAGGATAAGTAATAATAACGGATGTCATGTGACAGATGAGTCAGGTGGCTGAATCAGGACTATGCTAGATGCCTGCAGACACTGTAGAGAGTAAGAAGGTTCCTATAGGATCCTGATTCAGCAGGGGGAAGACACCAGTAGTGAAGGATGCACTGTGGAGAAGGCAAACAAGGCCTTGGGTTCTCTCCAGGGTGAGAAGGCTAGACTCCAGGGAAAAAGTCCTGGGAGTTACCGCTGGGAAAGTAGAATGATAGACCTGCACAGATCAGGTGACTTGGGTGAAGACTCTGAGTTCTATTTTGAAAGACTCTGAAAGATTTGATAAATTGGACCCTAAGGGAAGATGTTTTATTATTTAAACTATGTGATTTAAGTGCCCTGAATAGAATGGCTAACTGAGTCAGAGTGCTGTACAGCCATGCCAGGCCATAAGGGGGCACTCAGGAGGCAGCTGACCTGATTCCATATACAGAAAGAACATTGCCTAACCAAGGATAGGAACACAGCCAAATTATATCAATTTAAAAATTCAAACCACTATTAATGGATTTTATTTTATTTTATTTTTTGCCCTTTTCACCCAACTCTGCTTCTAGAAGAGGATTAATCTGTAGCCTGTATGTCACCCTTCTTAACAATTTTGAGATTGCCCTTCTATAAATTCATAGATTCTGCAAGCCAGTGCCATAGGTCTTGTATACAAGTGCTGTTCCACAGCTGCATGAATCTCTGAAAACATGTGTTGCATGACCAGAATATGTCTGAAGAAAGCTGTATATGTGTTACATCAGATATAATATTTGTGAGCCAGAGATAAAGTTCCCATGTGTGGCTGCAGGGTAGGCAATTTTCAAAAGTTATATTTAGGCTGCAGCACTTCAATGAATGAACAAGACCCTATCTCAAAAAAACTCAGCTGTCTGTACAAAGAAGTAAGTACAGTATTAAAGTATGGTATAAAATCATCTCTAATATGGGAAAACCAGGGTGGTTTGATTTTTTTAAAATTCAGATCCACAGGTTTCCATTTTATCCACTCCACTAAAGTTTGGGGGTGGAAAGGCATTCAGCTAAAATATCCGGTTTTGTTAAGATTGTATTTTGAAGTATGGGTGTAACACACATCTATGTTGTCTGTAGTTTAAATGTGGATGTCAATGAATTCTTTGAGAATAGATAGCCTGATTGAAATCTATTTGACAAATATAATATTAAATGAGTTTTAGTGGGTTTAGGCAAAATTTGAATCAATCAATACCTCTTTTTAGTATTAAACCAGCTTTATAACTTGTCAAATGCCACTAGACAAAGTATTCATTGACTGATAGATAACAACTGTGTTAACATACAGCCACATTTAGGACAGAGTGGCTGAACTTGATCAATGCTTATAACACATTCATCCAGACCTTCTCCTAGGCTGCTCCAGAAAGTCAATGGAAGTTTTGCCATTGATTTCAATGGGAACAGGACCGAGCCTCTCGTCTTTTAGGAAAATGTCAGACATTTCATTTGTATTCTGTACGTGGGGCATGCTGGCATGTGATTTTTAGGTGCGAGATTTGTCTCCGGTTGTATAGCTTGGAAACATTAAGAGCTAAACTGCCAGTAGTTTTAATGATGGCATCTCTATCAGAACTCCCAGTGCCCGGGAAAAGAGAAGTAATATCATGCTTGAGTTATATATACTTAAAAGTGCGTTCTCAGAGAAAGGCTCTTCACTGTAGGACCTTTTACTGCAGATAAGGATGAGTTCATTATTCTTTGTAGTATGTAGGTAGAGCTTAGAGACTAATCGTACACCTGGACCTCGCCGTGCCAAGCACTATACAAACACAGAAGAAAAAGACCCTGCTCTGACGACCTTACAATCTAAATAATGTGCTCTCTTCGTTAGAGCACCAAGCAAGACCGTCTGTTTGCAAAGGGCTTCCCATACTAGAGACAGCCATCTTTAGACTAACAAGCTGCCTATAAGGATTTAGAGAATATAACCCTCATGGAGAGTGGCACGGAGACTATAGTTCTTTAGGCACAATGGAAAAATAATAATTCTTTTATTTAGTGTCCCAATTCAATGGTAAGCATGCAGTAAAAATGCATAGATAGCTAAGAAGGGGACTGCATATCCTTTTTTGTTATCAAATTATTTCATATTTCACATAGTATAAAGAATGAGAACTTTCTTACTATTGTATTTTAGATTAACTCAACTGATACATTCTTTTTTTTTTTCCTGAAAGACAATCATTAAAATGTAATTCCATAAATATTGCCTCAGGAATCCAGTTATTTGGCTGTATGTTGTATATAAAAAGAGAACTGAAGCTTGCTTGGTGTTTATGGCAACAGGTGTTACTGTCAGGTACATTACAGGTCATTGATGTATAAACAGCTAGGATGAAACTCTCATCACACCCAACTGTTAAAAAAATTATGGCTATGTCTACACTAGCACTTTTGTTGGTAAAACTTTTTTTGGTCAGTGGTGTGAAACTAACCCCTGATTGACATACGTTTCAATGACAAAAGTGCTGGTCTGGACAGCCCTATGTTGGTGGGAGACGCTCTCCCGCTGACATAGCTACCGCTGCTCATTGGGGATGGTTTAATTATGCCAATGGGAGAGCTCTCTCCTGTTTGCATGGAGCAACTACACAGGAGATCTTACAGCGGTCCAGCTGCAGGGTACAGCTGTGCTGCTCTAAAGTCTGTAGTGTAGACATAGCCTGTATGAAATAAAGTACCCTCAGAGAAGTACAACCTTTGCTGCATCTGGACAAAAGGAATGCTAATGGCCAGGCCATCTTTCCAAAGCATGCAATCCTAGATGAACAGCTAGGACACAGGGGATTCTCAGACAGAAAACTCAGAGCCTGAGGAACCAAGAAGGGTCAGTGTGTTTTAACAGTTAAATTTGAGTGAGAGGCTGAGATAAATGGAGAGACCAAGACAGCTACTTCTTTGTGATTAAGTAAGTGGTGTTTTAGCTGAGATTTCAGAAAGACAGAATTATCGATGTGCATTTGATAACTGTGACAGATAGGGCAACCTTCTATGATATCTTTGGGAGACCATATTATATTAAGTATACGATTGGTTTATATATCTGTGTGGGCCAGGGTTTGCATGCATTTCCCAGTGGGGGAGGGATAGTGAAAACAGGTGCAGATGATTAAGGCAAATCACTCGGGTTATAAAAACTCCAGAGATGGACCATCTCCTGGGGAGGCTTGCAAATTGTGGTTCAAACTGGATTCTTCAGAGACCATCATCCAAAGAAAGGGCTTTTGGATAAATAGTCCAAGCTTAATCTGATGCAGGGCCTTCATTCTGGTTCCTGATCTAAAGAGCAATACTTCTAGCCACAAGGAAAACCCAACTCTGGTGTCTGAAGGACACTTACTGGAGCCCTATGGTGGAGTTGGGGGTGATCCCTGGTAAGTTTCCAATGCTGGTAGCACTTATGGCAATTCACACTGTCATATGTCCCACACATGCTGCCACCAGACCTGTCACAATAATATCTCAGTTCATGGAAATGGACTCATATCCATTCTGTACATAAACAAGTTACTCTGGAAAATGTTCTCACCAAGTTACTGATTTCTGCTCCAATGGAAAACTGATCTTCAAGGCTCAGAAATATGTTACTACTTGACAAAGACAGAACAGTATCATTTGAGGTGTGCTAATTATTTTCACTTTTTAAATGCATTCCTACAAACCATATTAGATTCAACTACTGCCTTTAAGGCCTCACTCCTACAAAGTGCTCCATGTGAGCAGATCCCTGAGTCAATGCAGAACTCATTGCAGGATCAGGACCTTAACACTAGGTTGGACAAATTAACAGAAGAAATATCTGGTGGATATTTGACTTCTAAATAATTTATTCCTCTTGGCCTGAGTTTTATAGGAAGATACATTGTGCATTCAAAGGAAAAACTTATTGAAATTTTAATTGAAAGTGAACAAGAGATTATTGAAGTTTTGGATCATAGGATATTCTGTTTCTGAAATAAAAATAAACAGTTCATCAGCATATCTGTGTATTTTATTTAGAGGAAACCGCACAATATTTTAAATGATTCTGGCTAATAGCTAAATGACAGGCAAAAATACTAATCTCAAGTGCCAGAGTGAGGGGCACTGCAAAGTGAGTATGGGGAGTTTTGAGTGCATGGAAATTTCATCTCCATTTCATTTGAACCTTTTACACTGAACTTGAGGATTTAAACCATAATCTTTATAATTAAAAAAAGGCTGGACAGAATGGCAACCCCTGTGCAACTGAAAAGACTGGGGGATAGTTTATCATCTTTTCTCTAAATCAAAGATATGCAAAATACTGAATGGTACAGGGGAGGTAGACTTGGGGCTTCTAGTTAACCTTCCTCTTAGCACAAGAACAAGGAGAAATTAAATGATATTCAAAGGCAATATATTTAATACTGGCAGTAAACCCTCAAGATTCAAGGCATAAACTAACTACTGATTGACACTGGGAAGGTTATTTAATAATTGTCGGCTACAGAGTTTCCTACACTTACATCTGAATGCAGTTGCCACAAGCTACTGTCAGATAGGGTACTAGACTAGACAGACTGCTGTTCTGGTCCAGTCTAGCAATGCTTATGTAAAGACAACCTGATTAAGTACATTTCTGAAACATTGATTAGAGCTGGATGAACTATTCATGTATAAGTGATACTATTTCATACTCGCTACAATTGTTGACTTGCTGCAAAGGCCTTCGTTTTTCACAGGATAGCATTAGATTGTAGCAGGTGGAATTGGTTGACTAATACAGAAAGTGATTAATGTTCAAGCAGGAAAAAATGATGCTGACCAGTTCAGCTTGCACTTTGTGAGGTCATCCTGGCCAATATTTTCAAAACAGGTAAAGGATTTAGGAACTTAACTTTAGGCATCAATTTTGTATATTATTTATTGTTAATGAAAAAATCATTAGGTAAGTGTCCCAATTTTTTATACAAATAATTATTTCTATGAAGATTCATGCCATATGTGAGTTATTTGCTATTTTTATTCTCCTATTTTAAAGGTTTATCGTCCAATCGCAGAACAGAAACATCATTGTCTTAGATGATCGGTTACACACCACAAATAATAAATAATGAGCAATTTGCAAAGAAACAAATTGGGAGTGGATGCACGTATGTGTAAACAGTGAATTGAATGCTTATCAACAGTGCATATATTCACATAAATGGGATCAATTTCAGAACGATTTGTAAAGAAAAAACTGACAAAATTCACAACAATCAGCTTTCAAGAAATAATTTAGCAAGCTGTAATTGTGGGTAAATTAGTGTCTTTATTTCTTTAATCCAACTGTTAGATTTCAGACTCTTTTCACATTTCAGGAACAGCAACCCTTTAAAGACTACAGCATCTGTTTACAATCCTACTTACTGCATTGTTCAAGAAAATTATAATACACAAACTAGAAAGCATTAGAGGGATTTGTGGATAGATCAAGTGCTGCAGTGCATACCACCCAATTTCAGATCAATTTTTGTTTGGATCTGAATACTACCATGTGGATTAAAAACTGGTTGAAGGACAAAAAACAAAAGGTGATGATAAAAGGCAATGGACTAAATTTTGGGTAAATGTCTAGTGATGTATAACAAGGATCAAGGTTTGATCTGGTCTTACAGAAACTTCATTAATTATCTAGATGAGAGAGTAAGTAGCAATTAACAAAAATCATAGATGATACCAAGTTAGGGAAAAGTAAGAAAGACCAGTGAAGACAGATAAGTGATGCAAAGCATAATTGCAAACGTGGATAGGAAACTTAATGAGATTCACCTTGAAAAGTGGAAGCTATGCTAGCTGAGGAAAGATAATACAAAATAGACTTATTCAGTGGAAGGCAGGGGAAAGCAGTAATGTTGAAAGAAATGTAGGGCAAATAAGCAGATTAAAAAATTGACTTTGCAATGTAATTTGACAGCAAAAAAAGCCATTACAATCTTGGACTGCACCATATCATAGAACATGGTGGTAATATAGGTCTAGTTCAAAAACAGTTTAGTATTATCTTTCATCCTGGGTATCTTGTTACTGTAAAGCTATTGTTAACTTGGAGGAAGGTATTAGGAAAGTTTAATAGAGTAAAATAGGCATAGGTAGGGTAAGTAATGATAACAGGAGGACAAGATAAAAGTCTACAAATCTCTGAATACGGTGTAAACAACCTAAAAGGGAAAACATTGTTTAGGGTAAAACAAGGGGATAGGAGTATAGGAATAATATCAAGAAAAGGAAAATGGGATCTGAATATCAGAAAAATCTTTCTGATAATGAGATTTTTCAGCTTGGGAATTTAGCTCACAAGAGCAGTAGTGCAAGCTCCACTGCTTTGGACTCTTAAGATTAGATCAGTAATCATGATATCTTAGAAATGAAGTTCTGGCACCATTATAGTAAATGGTAAATTTCCCATTGACTTCAAAGGAGTTGGTCACCCTAGGAGTGAGTCCTGCATTGGCAATGGAATGGAATAAATGATTTAGCAATTATTATTCAGTTGTAACTGTTTAGGGTGACATTCTTCTCTGCTACCTGTATAAATCTATAATAACCCAATTAAAGTCAATTGAGTTACTCTGGATATAGATGTGTGTAAATGGGAATAGAATTTAATCCTTGGATTCTTCTTTACTTCCTCCTCTTCTTCAGAAAATTCTGTACCCAGGCGAAATCGTACATCACAGCTAATAAGCATAAATCCAAAACATAACTCTTCCAGGAACCCATAAGTGCACAATCCACATTTTTATGGGCAGTATAGAGCATATGGATGACAGCATGTGGCTTCTGACAAAAGCTTATAGAGAAGCTCATTATGCTGGAAGAATACTTCCCTGATAACCCATATAGAGGTCCCAGGAAAGACATCATACTACACTGGCATATGCAAGATTGACTATAATCATAATTTATAGACGATTCTGTTCACCACCTGGCTATTGTCTGCCTTCAGATTTGTACTCAGAGTATGTTTCATGCTATTCAGTGCTGCTGAGGGACAATGTGTCCAAGAGAGCATTACTCCTTTCATATCCATATAATACTGAATATTTTATTCTTATTAATGTGAATCTAGAAGTCTCACGCAGTAACCTCTATCTTAAATTTTGTGCAGAGAAGATGATGCTGGAAGCAGTGAGTTAAGTAAACTCATACGTCAAGATCAGTGTCACTACAAATAATAAACTACAAGTATTGGAGGACTGTGCAGTTTTCATTTTGGGGATCTCAGTACTGAGTCTTGCTTTGGAAACAAGGAGACCAGACCAAAACAATAGGTCCTGTTATGACAACTGTGCCTATAAATTTACCCTCATTGTGAGCTCAACTGTGAAAAGTGAATTAAAGTTCATAAAGTGTCACAAATGTTGATTTGGGATACAACTGAATTAATACAAACAAAAAGGCCTAATGATATAATTCAAGGACTGTGTTAAGATCATGAACAAGAAAATTGTGGGACTGGAAATCAATGTATCAAAATTAGTGCATCAGAAATTAGGCCTAATTATTGGACAAAATAATGAAGGGATGGGATATTCTACCCATCACTCCCTTTTGGGGTCCTTAAAAGAAAGACTTTGACTACCATGACATGGCTCCCTTAAAGAAGGGGAAGGAATGAGCTTCACCATCATGCTACCCCCACCATCTCCTGGGACCACGGACCTTCTTTGTCATAATCTTGAGAGATGTCCTGACCAGATAGGGCCAGAGAGAGAGAACCAGATGACACTTCCATTGGCTAGATACTAAACTCCACCTGGGATGTGAGACTGTCTCTCCTCCCCCTGTTCCCGTATTCCCAGTGTGTCCTCTTCCTATCTCCTTTGGTCTACTAAGAATCTGGTTTAGCCAGCCAAAACTGTTTTTATTTTTTTTCAGCACTGTCGTAAGCCTGTGATCAAAAAGGTAGCTAAAGGCAGTGCTCTAAATAGCCCAATGCTGGTATAAATTTGTAAGGCTGATAGGACTATATGCTGTGCCTGAGTTTCTCCTGCAATGAGATTGCAAGTCAGAGACAACAGTAAAGACAGAAGCTGCATTTTCTGTCCCTGCTGTTTTTTTCTTTCCCTTTTTGTGTTTGTGTCTTCTAGGAAATGGGATCTGACTTGAACAGATCTTGCCCATCTCAAACTATCTTCTTCCCTGTTCCCCAAAAGGACAGTTATTACTATCTTTAATACCATAAAAAAATGTCAGACAATTTGTTTTTCCTTTTATAAAAACTGTCTCTAGGTGGAGAGAAGGGAACAAGGGGTGTTTTATTTAGAATGAAAGCCTTACTTAAACAATTTCAAATGTAAAGTGTTTTTCCTTGTCTATACATTTAATAAAAGGTTAAAAGGGATTTTTAACTATGTTTACCATGACACTAAGCAGCCTGAGTTCTCTGTATAACAAACCTTGTTTAATGTTGGACAGTGATAGGGTCATAGGGTGACCAGATATCAAGTGTGAAAAATTGGGTTGGGGGTGGGGGGTACTAGGAGCCCATATTAAAAAAAGCCCCAAATATCGGGACTGTCCCTATAAAATCGGGACATCTGATCACCCTATAGGGTCATGTTAACATTTTGGGTCTTTTTTCCCCACTTTAATTAATACAACAGTCCTCTAGCTTAAAGTAATGCTAATGCAACCAAACAAGTAGAAAGACAAGGGCTCAGATGATCAGCTGTGGTAAATCTGCCTAGCTCCATAGATTTAGAATAGAAGATGCTCTGGCCCAAGACCCCCGAAGTCCATGTTAGCTAAGCAACATATTAGACATTCCACAACCTTGGAACCACTTCATTACCTGTGACACTATATACCAGAGCCCTCATCTTCCTCTGTGGACAAATCAAGTTGGCAATGCTGACCATCCATTTGTCCTAAGTAATGAGACCCTTACATTCCTCCTAAACTAGTAGTGTACCACATTGTAGATCGTAGGGCTAGCCACCTGCTCACCAGCCTGCTTGCTCGTTGTTGTTTTTTAAATATGCTGCTAATAAACGGTGAAAGAAACTTTTTACTTTCTTGCCATATAGTTGAGATACTTTTCTGTTTCATGACTACAATAGTTCAAGAAACATAATATGACCATACCCCTTGATTTCAGCAGGCTTTAGATCAGTCCATTGGAAGGAAGGATAGACTTAAGTTTAAGGCACTGGACTTGGACTCTGAAATATGTAGTAAGTTTCTTGCTCTGCTGCAACCTTTCTGTGTGTCCTTGGGCAAGCCACTTAATGTCTTTATATAACTCAATTTTTTGTTTCTAAATTAAGGATAATAATATTTCCTCTCTCACACTCTTTGCTAGTCTTCTATTTAGAGTGTGAGTTCTCTGGGGCAGGGGCAGTCTCTTACTTTATGTACACAGTAGGGTTTCAGTAGGCATCTCTAGTTGTTATTATTAAACTGATTTTTTTAAAAACATCTAAATATTTGTCAACTTACCTTGCATTTGAAGAATGATTTGATGCCTTTATATACAATACTATCTGTAGCTAAAGATTTGGTATTGTGAAACAGGATAATCTGTTTTTCAAGCATAACACATTTTATATAGATTTTTAAAAAATATAACCTAAATTTGTTCATTAAAGCACTTTCCACATCACTCGGATTATTCATGTGGAAACAATTACCATATACCACTGAGGTTGTGGTTTGACAAAGTACCCACAAATACTTTTTTGTGACTGTGTAGTGAAGGCACAATACACATGTTTGGATTTCAATGAATGTGGCAATATATTTCACTTAGAAGAAAATTACTACCACTCATTTCTTTTTAAGCCCTATACTAACATTCATTTATTGGGAGAAAAATAGAAACTCAAATACAAGACATCTTTTCAGAAAGCAGGCCAATAAAATTCCCTTTAGAAATCCCATAGTTTCATAAAATAATAAACCATGTTTTATAATGTTGGTTATAGTGCTGGGACCCTAAGTTTGTTAAACTCATTCCCTTGATGGTTGTTCAAGGTTAAAATGTATTATAGTACTGACAGTTTATAATAGGAATCCGAGTTACATCCAAATATAGGCAAGGGTTTAAAATTCAGATGTCTTGTGTGCATGTACATTTGGATTTCATGGGGCATTTCATGAATCTATCTTCCTCACATACACTTTTTGAAATAAATTATAATTGCATAGCTAACATTTTTACTGGCATAATTGGTTTACATTTGAAATAGCAAAAAAACAAAGTTCCATTTGCTTTAAATCTGGACATTATTACATACTGATAAGAAAAAATATGCAGAATTACCAGTGGAAACATAGCCTTGGGGTTGCCTGTAGTCTTTTAAAATGTTCGCCATCCAGAGTTATGAATTAGGGAGAACAACAGATGCTAACAACTCTCCAAATACACTTTTTTGAAATGTTACACACTAAAAGATGCAGTCCCTGATCCTTATTGCCAATGAATATAGAGAGTGCATGTAGGCAAATACTACTGAGGGAAAAATAGATCTTCTGCTTCTTAACGGATATATCTTATAGGCTAACTTGTGCCATTTAGCCCTGAGTATAAGTAAGTATAGGTACAGCCTCAAGGGAAATAAGTGAGGGGTTTTGCCTCAGAGGGTCTCTTCATGGACAATGTGGAGGGAGGGGTAGGGCCATAGCCTTCACTCTCTCCTATCCCTCCTTTGGGGTAATATGTAGCCTCTGGGCAGATGGAGAAAGCAGTCTTCATGCTACCCCTAAGTTCTGGGAGTGCAACTGTGATAGTCCCTTGTGTGGTGCATACAAAGGGAAAAGAGGCCCCTTATGTCCCATGAACCCATGCAGAGGCCAGTCAGAATCTGGCCCTACATTCATAGTGTCCCCCATCCATTTTTACCTGCTCCTAACTTTAGCCATATAGCGCTGCAAAATAATATTAACTAATATTACTAAGCATTTATATAACACATTGCATCTTCAAATCATGATACAAAACAGTATCCATTAATCCTCACAATATTCCTTTGTGGCAGGTAAGGAATTAACCCCATTTGAGAGATGGGTAACTTTAAACAGAGGTGCAAAATATAACTACGTAAATGTGTACTGCCCATTTTTCTCAGATCCAAAACTCTAAATCTGAATTCCCCTGAACTTGAGAAGTCTGGTTACTGGTATAACTTTTGTGACTCAGAAGTCAGGTTGATTGGAGAGAAGGCATCATGTAGAGCTTACTTTCTATGAACACAATATGCCCTAGTCAATATCTTTAACATTCCATGTTCAAAATGGATTGTACCTTTGTATACATATTCTCAGCATAGCCCAATAGCATAATATTCAAGTTGTTAAAAGGATTTAAGTCATTCTGAGAAGAAAATGTAGCTTAAATATGTTTCCCCAAAAAAGCCATTTTCTGTCTGATAAAGAGGTAACGAATTACAAAACGATTCTCTGTTGGTTCAAAGACTGAACTCTTCAGACTGGTTTGTCAGAAGTTATCTAACATGTCTTTCCAGTTTGTTCCACTAAGCTGGAAATGCTAACAGTAAAGTCAAATCTCTGTGATAATGAGACTTTAATAATAACTAACTTCATTATACAGGAAGGAACAAAAACATGGCTACACAGGAGCATGGATGTAAAATGAAACTAGTGAAAATGGAGGTAGAGATTCTTTTGCAGATTTTGTCATAAGCAAGTTTTTAGATTAGTAAAGAGAAAATTTGTAGAGCCCTGCACAGATACAAAATTTATATCTGTGGATGTGGATATAAATCGGTATCCACGGAGCTGCAGGACTCTACCAGGAACCGCAGTGGCGAAAGCAGCAGCCTGATGAGCTGCCGCTCCCAGAAGCCAGTGTCCCGTGCCAGTAGCGCCTCCGGTGTCGCTGCCCCAGCCCTGCCCACTGGGGTGGGCTGTCCCTGGTTGTGCTAGTGCAGTGAGTGGGACTGAGGGTAGTACAGCCACTCCAAAGGAGCTGCCGATATGGGGCACTGGCTCCTGGGAGCAGCTGCTTTTGCCAGTGCGGTTCCCGGTAGAGCCCTGCAGCTCCACGGATACTGATTTATATCCGCGGGTATCCTCATCCGTGGATATACATTTTGTATCCACGCAGGGCTCTACAAATTTGAGACTGGCATCACTGGGCCTGCTTGGTCCTTGAAGTCACTTAAACCTAATACTTTCAGTCTAGAAGGAATACTAACTGTCTCTGAGGCAGGGACCATCTTTTTGTTTTGTGATTGTACAGTGCCTAGCATAATGGGGCACCGGTCCATGACTACGGCTCCTATGTAATACCCCAATACAAATAATACTACATCTGTGTTACTTCCAAATTACTATTAATATAGCATTTAACAATCACAGGTGCCTGTCTGTGCTCCATGCTCCTTGCTCCTGCCTTCATCACATTTCAGTATGTTGTCAGAGCTGGCTAGATTCCACCTACAGAGACAAAGAGGATAGAATAGGGAGAAGATGAATGAGTAAGTGAAACACCTCTGTAATGTGAGGGAATGGAGTGTTTTCCTCACCCCCAAGAATTGACTAGTCCTGAGAACAGGACTGAATAGAAAGAAAGAAAGAAAGAAAGAAAGAAAAAGAAAGAAAGACAAAGCCTCAAAGTACTCTGAAAAGGACTGTGAAGACAGTGGAAAGACTCTCATTGACTTCACTGGGCTTTGCATCAGGCCCTTTCTAAAAACACCATATTGTAGAAACCTCTGGGGCAGATGTTCTCCAAAAACAAAATTCTAACAAGTACTGAAGCATTGTGTCCAAGATCTCCTGTGTCTCCAACTCCCAGATGGGAGAAAAGAAAAAAAAAGGCACTGCTCATTCTGTGCTTGTAACGTGA
Organism: Emys orbicularis; assembly: GCF_028017835.1. Taxonomy (NCBI): domain Eukaryota; kingdom Metazoa; phylum Chordata; order Testudines; family Emydidae; genus Emys; species Emys orbicularis. Next base: position 86,767,850 of record NC_088687.1, on the reverse strand, counting down.
ATGCAATATCCTTCATAATGTACTTATAAACTCTTGCTCACCTCTGTGGGAATTAGCATCATGCACAGTTCAGATAGCTCTTCAGTTTCCTTTGTGCTATTATAATCTGAAGTCAAAACTGCTTACAAAGGACTTCCTGATTACAGTATATGTATCTCAGAGCATGGGCTAAAAGAGAGGAGATAATAGAAAACACATTTTAATAACTATAGGAAGGTATCAAATGTTTACATTTGAAGTCCTGCTCAGTTGCATGACAAGTTCTTGTTCCTTAATTAGGTCTAAAAAATATAAACATGCTTGTAAAGACTAGAGGGTTCTGTTGGATGACATGCATCGGTGTTAATAATGAAATAGGACGATTGGAAATTGCTAAAGTTCAAAAATAACATGCAATGCCAGTGGCAAGTTAGCAGGATAGATGATCTTGTACTTTACCAATTAAAACAAGGTCAAGGACCCAGCAATACATCCAGCAGGAGCATTTATCATTGACAGAGGAATAGAAAATATGGAAACTAAATGGCTTTCATTATTTTAATTTGAAAAGAAGAAAGTTCAGGTGAACTTAATTTCAAAAGATAAAAGAAACCTTATGGTTTGGGTCTTCTTCTTTTTTTTTTTTTTTACTATGTTTTATTCACTCTGTAATCCTTATGGATAAATGAACTGATGAGAACAAAATACCCATCCAAAATAAATGAAATCTCTAACTTTAAAAAGATTTGGATAACTACCTGTTATCTCCCTAACTTTCAACTGGCTCCTCTGCCTTCTATGGCATACTGTCAAATCCACAGTGAGGATTCAGCAAACTGGTAATTTCTACTATGGTGTCTTCTGGCCTTTGAATCTCACATACTCAACTGCTACCTGAATATCAAATGTCAGAGTAGCACCCGTGTTAGTCTGTATCCGCAAAAAGAACAGGAGTACTTGTGGCACCTTAGAGACTAACACATTTATTTGAGCATAAGCTTTCGTGGGCTACAGCCCACTTCTTCGGATGCATAAAATGGAACATACAGTAAGAAGATATATATACACAGAGAAAATGAAAAGGTGGAAGTTGCCATACCAACTCTAAGACGCTAGTTAATTAAGATGAGCTATTATCAGTAGGAGAAAAAAAACGTTTGTAGTGATAATCAAGATGGCCCATTTCAGACAGTTAACAAAAAGGTGTGAGGATGCTTAACATCGGGAAATAGATTCAATTTGTGTAATGACCCAGCCACTCCCAGTCTCTATTCAAGCCAAAGTTAATGGTATCTAGTTTGCATATTAATTCAAGTTCAAGTTCTTGTTGGAGTCTGTTTTTGAAGCTTTTCTGTTGCAAAACTGCCACCTTTAAGTTTGTTACTGAGTGACCAGAGAGGTTGAAGTGTTCTCCCACTGGTTTTTGAATGTTATGATGGCATCGGGCTTTGTTGCAAGTCAGCGGCGCTGCTATGGGTAGCCGCATGGCCCCACAGTATGCCAACATTTTTAACGCTTCCCTAGCTCTCGTCCCCTAATGCCCCTACTCTACTTGCGCTACATTGATGACATCTTCATCATCTGGACCCATGGAAAAGAAGTCCTTGAGGAATTCCACCATGATTTCAACAATTTCCAACCCACCATCAACCTCAGCCTAGACCAATCCACACATGCAGTCCATTTCCTGGACACTACTGTGCTAATATGCGATGGTCACATAAACACCACCCTATACTGGAAACCTACTGACAACTATACTTACCTACATGCCTCCATCTTCGATCCAGGACACACCACACGATCCATTGTCTACAGCCAAGCTCTAAGATACAACCACATTTGCTCCAATCCCTCAGACAGAGACAAACACCTACAAGATCTCTATCAAGCATTCTTAAAACTACAATACCCACCTGCTGAAGTGAAAAAACAGATTGACAGAGTGTAGAGGAGCAGACTCATCCCTGCGGCACCTCCTGCTGGTCACTTCTGGGAATCAGCTCTTCCAGCTCTTCCTGTAACGCCCCCTGCAGGCTGGTGATCCACCTGTCCTCTGGTCCCGTGTCCCTCCCGGACCCCGGTGCCCTTGTATCTGGGGTGCTGCCCCCTGGCAGTACACCCCTCAGTACTAGGGTCTCCCCTCCCTGGGGAACCCCCACCCACTATCCCTACCTCACCTCAGAATAAGGCCACTGCCAGCCTCCAACTAGCCCACGTTCCCTGGGGCAGACTGCAGTATAGGCCACTCATCACAGGCAAGGTTGGGTTTGGACCTGCTGCCTTGGCCTAGCCCTGGGCTGCCCTCTGCAACCCCCAGTATCCCTTGGCCTCCTACTAGGCCGCAGCCTGGGGCTTTCCAGGCTGGAGCTCCCCAGCTCCTCAGCCTTTCTCCAGCCCTGCTCCACTCAGGTACCCTGTCTCAAGTCTCTAAGGTGCCGCAAGTACTCCTGTTCTTTTTGCTGAATATCAAAAGCTCACAATGTGTTATGCAGAGTGTCTCTTAACTAAGGAAGCTTTGGAATGCATGAAATTTCAAGAGCATGGCTGATACAACAAAGACCCTGGAAATCTGTGATTGTATTGGTGGAATACCAATATAAATATGACAGGGATATTGAGGGGAAAGGGGAAAAGGAAGCAAATGGGAAAAGAATGAAAGATGGGAGTTATAATTGGTTCAAGAAGTTACCATTGGCTGAAGAGATGATTCATGAGGCTATGTTGGAGACGGATCAGGAAAAAAAAAAGAGGGGACGTTTTGGTCTTCTTAGCATATGTGCAATTTGTGGAATTTGACCAGGATTCATCACTGAATTTGGTTTATTGTTTGAATCATTAGTTTCTCCGGTCCAGGCCAGGTACTGACAGGGAGCATGACATGAATGCTGATCCATGACCCACGAGGATTTGATTTGACTGTTGGACAGAGGGATGGGATTCAGAGAAACTGAGTAGAGAGACGATCTCAAAAGGCTTGGATACATTATTTTAAGCATTCACATTTCAGGGCCTTTTCTGAATTGAGTTTCCAAACCCCTTGAGGTATGCTGATGATGCATTACACCCTAGCCTAGTAAATATTGCTAGTTCTTATACAAATGAAATTTTGAAAATGTTCTGGACTAAGAAAGAAATCTAAGGAGGTTCTGAGAACTGTAATATGAGCATTGAACTAGAAACAGAGAACCTTGCTAATTAGGAAAATTCCAGGATTTTCAACTTTAGGCAGTAATTTAATTAAACTAGAATTGTTTTGCTCACAGTAAGCATCAAATTATAAGTGATTAAAAGAGGAACAGCATATAAATTATGTATAAAAATAATAAACCTTGGGAATGTATACTATTATTGATAAAATGATACTACATAGCATTTATATGTAGTACTTTTTATCTTTAAAGCATCTCACATGCATTAACAAATTAATCCTCTAAACACTCCAGTGCAATAAATATTTTTATTCCTATCTTACTGATGAAAAAACAAGCAGAGAGGTTTAAATAAAAAATGTTCAGAGGTGGCATCTTATTTTGGGTGCATCTGTGTTTACTTGCCTATCTTGAGACACCTTGTGCCTGATTTGCAGAGGTGCTGAGCACCTGCAACTTCATTTTAATGTAATGGTTTCAGGTGCTTCTGCAAATCAGGCCCAACATATTGCAAGTTGGATGCGCAAAATCAAAGGCTGGTTTTGAAAATTTTGGTCTATATAACTTACTGACGGTATCTCCATCAGGGCTATGATTTGAACTCAGGAGTTCCAGGCTCCCGGTTGCTTAATCAGGTCACTAGACCACACCTAGTGTAGGAGGGGGTCAGGGCTCTGGTCTGGGGCTGGGGATGAGGGGTTTGGGGTGCAGGAGGGACTCTGGGTTTGGGGGGGGCTCAGGACTGGGGCAGGGGATTGGGGCACAGGGTTGGGGCATGGATTTACCTCCAGTGGCTCCCGGTCAGCGACGCAGTCGGGGTGCACTGCGGACTGCGCTGTGCCCTGGAAGCAGCCAGCAGCAGGTCTAATTCCTAGGCGGAGGCGTGCAAGCAGCTTCGCATGACTCTCACATGCAAGCACTGCTCCCCCCCCCCAGTTCCCATTGGCCAATTCTGGGCCAATGGGAGTGCAGAATCGGTGCTCGGTGTGGGGCCAGCGAGCGGAGGCCCATGACCCCCCTGCCTAGAAGCTGGACCCGCTGCTGGCCACTTCCGGGGCACAGCGTGGTGTCGGAAAAGATAGGCACTAGCCTGCCTTAGCTGGGCAGCACCACTGATGGAACTTTTAATGACCCGGTCGGCGGTGCTGACCAGAGCAAGGCGACCCAGTACCTGACATGCCACGACCAAGTAATGGATCGTGACCCACAGTTTGAAAAACACTGCCGTAGAGGCTCATGCTCTAAGCTCCAGAGGTCTCAGGTTCAATCCCGCCTGCCTGCCCATCTGTCGATGTTAAAAGTGGGATTGAACCTGGGACCTCTGGAGCTTAGTGCATGAGCCTCTATGGCATGAGCTAAAAGCCATATGCCTCTTAGCTAAGGCTGTAGAGAAGACTCATTAATCTTTCTCTCTAAGTGGTCTTGGTGCCACTAGATGGGCCAGAGCATCACACCCAAGAGGTGTGTGGGTTACATACCGCCGATGAGTGGGGTCTGTTGGCGTTACAAGTGGGGGTTCATCCAGGATTTCTACTGGAAAGTCTCTGAAGCTTGGGACACGCTTCCTCAGCTAGGGGAAGTATGTAACCCACACACCTCCTGGGTGTGGTGCTCTAGCTCACTTGCAACACCAACAGATACGGGTCACTGGCAGGCGTGATTGAACCTGGGACCTCTGGAGTTTAATGAATGAGCCTCTACTGCCAGGAGGTGTGTGGGTTACACTCAGATACTATGGTACTGGAGGGCCATCTAGGTCCATAAGATAGGTAGGCCTGAGGCAGGAAGTGGATTATTAATTTCAGGGCTTCCAGCCAGCACAGTAATTTGTTTGAGCCTAAAATTTTGAAAGTGGATGCCTAAATTTTGGCTCCTAAATCTATAATGAGACACCTAAGTGGGTTGATTTGTAAAAATGCTGAACACTCTGCAGACGGTAAAAGCTACTAGATGTTCAGCACCTTTGAAAGTCAGCTGAATCAGAAGGTTTGGTGAGTTTGGATAGACTTGGATAAGCAGCTGAACATTTGAGAACTTAAGGATAGACTCACTAGAGGGTCTTGAGCATTGCAACACCTTGCCACCTGAGGGAATTCACAGCCCCAAGTCAGGTGCCCAGGTTTCATGTACAATGTGTATGGAGAGTTAGGTGCCTTAAAGAAAGGGAGACAGAGAAGCCAGCACACTGAATGGGAAACCACCTAAATTACCAAATAGGAAATGCCTAAGCCTCCCTCATCAAAGGTAGTTAGGAGCTTCTGCCTGCTCATGATTCACATGTGTGAACTGTTGCCTCGTGTTAGTTGTTGCAGGTAGGTGAGCCCTTTCTCAGCCAGGAGTAGTGATATATCCATTAGCCCAATGGCTAGTCTGTTCTCTCAGGATATAGCAGTCTCACTTCAAATCCCCACTCTGTCTGATTCAGAGCAAGGATCTGAACCCAGGTCTCCCATCTCAATGTCCTAATTACTGGGCTATAGTCATTCTCTTGCTTGTCCAATGATTATTTCAGTATTTCATACAATGTGGAACAGTACCCACTTCAGTGTACTCCTATAGTACAGTGATTAGGATAATCAGGTGGGATGTGGGTGTAACGTTGAACTCCATATGATTTTATGAAAATATGCTAATGAGTGTGAATATAATGTAACTGTAATATGTTTCATGCAAAAGGTCTCTTGTAAGGTATCATTACGAAGCTTATAATCTACTGAGTGTGGTCATTCCTATTTATATAAATGTATCATTCTTGTATCTGAAACTAGAAATATGAAATATAACTCTGAGCTCCTATTGTAATTATGCAAAGTGTTGGCCATTAATGGTGGTTTGGAATCTTGATGTCTCCCATCAACTAGGACAATTGGTTGTAAATGGCTCTGTTTACTTGCAAGCCTTCCTGTGAGTCAGGCCAGGAAGAATGAAGGCTTGGGGTCTCACAGGACATGTGACCATATCACTTGGTACTGGAATCCATCTTAAAACTGGTGCTTTTCCATTTAGAAGGAGAGGTGGGGACCCAGAGGGATAAAAGATTCCCACCCTGTGCCAAAGCTATATAAGGAGGTGGAACAGACCAAAGGAGGTACCAGTCATGAGAAATCCCCTAGTTACCACCTGATCTGGAGCTAACAAGAACTGTACCGGGGAAAGGATTGGGACCAGACTAGGAAGGAGTCCAGTCTGTGAAAGAAGCTTATTGGAACATCTCTGAGGGTGAGATTTTATCTGTAACTAGTTTTTTAATGTATTAGGCTTAAACTTGCGTGTTTATGTTTTAATTTGCTTGGTAACTTACTTTGTTCTGTCTGTTATTACTTGGAACCACTTAAATCCTACTTGTTATATTTAATAAAATCATGCTTGTTTATTAATTAACCCAAAGTAAGCAATTAATACCTGGGGGAGCAAACAGCTGTGCATATCTCTCTATCAGTGTATGGGGTTGTCAGGGAGGGGTAGTACCTCTGATGGGGGAGCAGTCATACTCCTAGGAGTAGCTCATCCACTTTGGTCCCCACTTGACACCCAGCTCTCACCTGTGGCTCCACGTAGCTGTCAGCATGCGACAGCGGCCACAGCCCGGAGACCGTCTCGACTGGCAGGCTAAACCAAGTGAGGGTAGCCGATGAGTATGAGACTCTCGGTGAGTTAGGGCATGTCTACCCATTGCATGCGAAGGCTGGATCCGGCTGACTGAGGCAACCTGGTTCAACCTGGTTCAATGGTCAGGAAGGCGGTGACAGCAAGCGTTGTGGAATGCTTAAGAGCACAAGACATGTAGGTGTCCTGGTCATCCACTGCGCCCTGCCCTATCTCCAGCCATCTCGACTTCTGTCCTGCCACTGGATACAGATAGGAACTGGGAAGAGAGAGTGAGGCTGACGTCGCGCAACTCTCCCTCACTTTAATCCAATTCACGCGCAAGTCTCGACATCATATCATATCATATTACATCATATCAAGTCCTGTGGCGATGGGCGAGCGACGAAGCAGCAGGTGTGGATACACTGGGAGCTGTAGCCGCGGACCTGCACATAGGTGGCTCAGGCATAATGGTCGTTCCTCACTGACCGAAGCAGCACTGGAGCTCGGCATCTTCTTGAGCGACTGAGCAGCCCTATTCAGGATTGCACTGCTCACCTCCGTAGAACGAGGAGGGGGCTAGAAAAGGTGCCCTAAACATTGCCTGCTTCACCTTACCCTGGCCAGCATACCGCGGCTGGCGGGGATCCCACAAAAGCGGTCGAACAAAAACAAAACTTAGAGTGACACCAATCACTATTGGCACATGGAATGTGTGCAAGTTACTGGACAACATCACGGCAGACAGACCGGAGAGAAGAACAGTACTTGTCGCTAGAGAGCTCGCACGCTACAACATTGACATTGCAGCCCTTAGCGAAACTCGCCTTGCTAATGAAGGACAGCAGTCCGAGTCAGGCGGTGGCTATACATTCTTCTGGAGTGGCCGCAGCAGTGATGAGTGTCGCGAATCTGGAGTTGGCTTCACCATCAAGAATCATCTTGTTCAGAAACTTGCCAGTTCCCCCAAGGGTATGAATGACCGGCTCATGACAATGCAGCTTCCGCTTCAAAAAGGAAAACAAGCTACTTTGATCAGCGCATATGCTCCTACAATGACCAACCCAGAGGATGTGAAGGATAAATTCTACGAAGAACTAGATACTCTGCTATCGTCAGTGCACCGCACAGACAAGCTGATTCTGCTTGGCAATTTTAACGCAAGAGTCGGATGCGATGCCGCAGCCTGGGAAGGAGTCATCGGGAAAAATGGAGTGGGAAAGTGTAACAGCAATGGCCTGTTACTGCTGAAAACTTGTGCAGCACATGACCTTCTGATCAACAATACGGTCTTCCGCCTTCCTACCCGTAATAGGACTTCGTGGATGCATCCCCGTTCCAAGCACTGGCATTTGATCAATTATGTCATCATCAGGAGAAGGGACAGACAAGATGTCAGGGTTACAAAAGCTATGTGTGGCGCTGACTGTTGGATGGATCATAGGCTCATAGTATCCAAAATGAAGCTGATCTTCATATTGAGGATGACGCTGAGAAAGACTGGGAGCAATTCCGCAACACTGTCCATACAGCTGCATCGAAGGTATTGGGGCCCTCACGTGCAGGTGGCAAGATTGGTTTGACGAAAATGATGCAGAAATCCAAGCCTTACTTGCTGAGAAGCACCGCCTGCATCGTGCATATCAAAACGATCCATCCTCAGCGGCAAAGAAGACCGCCTTTATCAACGCTCGCAGAACAGTACAGAACCGACTGCGCAAAATGCGGGACTTGTGGCTGAGCGCCAAAACAGATGAAATACAGGCATATGCGGACAGGAACGACTATAAGCAGTTTTATGAAGCCCTCAACACACTCTATGGTCCACAGTCTTCTGGGAGCTTTCCCCTCCTGAACTCTGATGGTACTGTGCTCCTTACAGAGAAGACACAGATTCTCCAGAGATGGGCTGAACACTTTGAAGCAATTCTCAATCGCCCCTCAGTCATCAATGATGAGGCCATTGACAAGATGCCCCAGGTTGCAGTCAATGACTCCATGGATGCTTCACCAGAAGAGGACGAAGTGAAGAAAGCTATCAATCAACTGTCAAGTGGCAAAGCCCCAGGGTCAGATGCCATACCAGCAGAGGTGTACAAAGTAGGTGGACCCGTGCTGCTACGGAAACTCACTGAGCTGTTTCAGTCCTTCTGGAAGCAGGGAACCATTCCACAAGAATTTAGAGACGCGTCCATCTTGCACCTCTATAAGAGGAAGGGCAATCGCCAGGTATGCGACAATCACCGTGGAATCTCGCTGCTTTCTACAGCGGGGAAAGATCTTGCACGGGTTCTGTTGAACCGATTGATCACTCACCTGGAGAAGGGCTTACTGCCAGAATCACAGTGTGGTTTCCGCAAGGGATGTGGGACTATTGACATGATCTTTGCTGTGCGTCAGCTATAGGAGAAATGTCAAGAGCAGAATCGTGAACTCTACACAACTTTTGTGGACCTCACGAAAGCATTTGATTCTGTCAGTCGCCAGGGCCTGTGGAGGATCATGTCAAAATTTGGCTGTTCAGACAGATTTATACGAACGGTACATCAATTTCACCACGGTATGATGGCTCGTGTCCTGGATGACGGTGAAACATCTGAGGCCTTCCCAGTCACCAACAGCGTCAAGCAAGGGTGTGTTTTAGCACCCACTTTGTTCAGCATGATATTCTCTGCCACTCTGACTGATGCCTTTCAACACTGCACTGAAGGAGTAGGCCTGAAGTACAGAACTGACGGGAATCTATTCAATCTGAGGCGACTGCGTGCCATCACCAAGGTGAAGGAAACTGTACTTCGAGACTTTCTCTTTGCTGATGATTGTGCTCTGAATGCTAGTACAGAGCCAGAAATGCAAGCCAGTATGGACAAGTTTTCAACTGCATGCAACAACTTCGGTCTCACCATTAACATCAAGAAGACTGAGGTCATGTACCAGCCAGCTCCTCATGCTCCGTACTCAGAACCGTCCATCACTGTAAATGGACAGAGACTTCAGACAGTGGACCACTTCACGTACCTGGGCAGTACCCTTTCCCGAGCAGTGTCAATCGATGATGAAGTAAACTGCAGAATTCCGAAAGCCCGCTCTGCATTTGGCCGATTGCGCTCTAATGTTTGGGAACATCGAGGGATCAGCCTACCAACAAAGCTGAAGGTCTACTGAGCAGTGGTGCTTCCAACTCTGCTGTACGCCTGCGAGACGTGGACTGTCTATCGGAATCATGCACGAAGGCTCAATCACTTCCACATTTCCTGTCTGCGAAAGCTTCTAAAAATCAGATGGCAGGACAAAGTGCCCGATACTGATGTCCTTACTAGCGCCAGTCTGCCGTCAGTTCACACATTGCTGATGAGAGCCCAGACCAGGTGGGCCAGACATGTCGTGAGAATGTCAGACGAACGCATTCCTAAACAGCTCTTCTATGGAGAACTCACTCAGGGAAAGTGCTCCCATGGAGGACAAAAGAAGCAGTTCAAGGACACACTGAAGACCTCTTTGAAGTCCTTCGAGATCAACACCGCCACATGGGAAACCTTCGCACTGAACCGTCCAGCATGGCGCAGCCTCATTCACACAGGCAGTAATACCTCTGAGGCGAGGTGTATTGCTGAGGCTGAAAAAAAGCGTGAGCTGCGCAAGTCCAGAGCTGCTCGTACATCATCGACAGTGCCATTACATATCTGCCCGACGTGTGACAGGACGTTCCACGCCCGAATCGGACTGATCAGTCATCTTCGGACGCACAGAGCCCGGTCATCAAAAGAATGAGTTGTTGAGGTCTTCATCGATAACGATGGACAAACATCATCAGTGTTATAGAGTGCGGACAATTTATGAGTTTACCCTGTATAAGCTTTATACAGAGTAAAATGGATTTATTTGGGGTTTGGATCCCATTGGGAGCTTGGTGTCTGGGTGTTAGAGACAGAAGCACTTCTTAAGCTGTTTTCAGTTAAGTCAGCAGCTTTGGGGATGTGGTTTAGACGTGGGTCTGTGTTTGCAGCAGGCTAGCGTGTCTGGCTCCACAAGGCAAGGTTCTGAAGTCCCAAACTGGCAGGGAAAACGGGGTCAGAGGTAGTCTCAGCACATCAGGTGACAGTCCCAAGGGGGTCTCTGTGATCGAACCCATCACAGTAGGTTCAAACCCTTACTCTGAATCAGGAGGCCTGGAGATTTAAATGCAAATCCCTGACATCCTGAGTGAGTGCTCTAACACTGGGCTAGTCAGTATAAGGGGATACCCCTCTCTGTCTTTTGTGCAAGTTAGGCATACTCTGAGCATGCCTACTGCCTCGGGTCCCACAGGCAAGATAGGTGGAGGAATGCTAGTTTGTGAATCCCCGTAGGGCTAAGGTGTGAGTTAGGTGCTGAACAGCTTGGTACCTTCCCCCATTACAGGATCCCCAAGCCTGAGCTCCAGACCAAGTTTGAATGTCTACACTACAATTAAACTGCCCCTTAGCCTGAATCCTGCAAACCCTCATCAGCTGACACAGGCCAGCCATAAGTTTTTAATTGCAGTGTAGACATACCCTTAGATACCTAGGGACGTTCAGTGCCTACAGGGTTAAACAGCCGTTGAGAGGTGGGTTTTGTGAATTACGATGGCAACTCAATGCTGGATTTAGGGGCCTAACGTGGAAGTTAGGCATCTAAATCCCCATTGTGAATCTAGCCCTTGATCTAAACGTCTCTTTCGGAAGACATCTATGACTAACAGTAACTATAGCTTGAAGCTCATACAAGTCCATAGTAATTATTACATAGTTCTAATTTTTACATGATTACTTACAGATTATTAGGGTGTAAAATGTAATAACTTCATTGACTCTTGAAATGATATCACTTTCAGACACTTTTCCAGTCAAATATCTAGGAGAATGCATTTTTGTTTCCATGTATTCCTGTTTAGGCAAATCTATGGTTTTATGTTATAAAATCTTAACGAGTTAATGATTTAAAAATCCCTTCTTCTGGCACTTACCATATGAATACCAACAGTTACCATCCAAATACAAATTGGTTGATACTGGCACACTAAAGTACAGAATTACTTTCGCAGGAATGCTTTGATAAGTCCTCTTTTTTTGCTGTGTAACCCAAAACAACACCTGCCAAAATGTAGGTTTTTTTTTCAAGCCACATACATTTTTCTCAGATGGGATATTTAAGATGTGGATAAAAGAAATTACATTAAATTCTTATTGTGAAATACAGTTAATCTCTCTATGTAGAAGTATTGTATCTTAGGGTATCAATTAGATATGACTTAGAATCATAGAATCATAGGTCTGGAAGGGACCTCAAGAAATCATCTAGTCCAGTCCCCTGCACTCATAGCAAGACTAAGTATTAAGTATTCCTTATATAGTAAGATGAGGAGTAGAATAGTGAGCATCTGTAAAGTGGTACACAGTAAAGAAAAACATGGAGGTGTGTGGCATATACTGAAGTGGATTAGGTAAATAATATGATAGCAAAGATCATTGGTCTCAGTCAATTATTTTTAGGCATTATTAAGGAAGTTTCCCTACTTCTTGAGGTTTAAGTGGTTATCAGAAAGAGCTCCCCTGCAGATTTAAACTATTCTTAATTACTCCCTTGACAGCAGCACTCAGATCTTTCCTTCAATTACAGTATATAACAAAGCTTAGGCTACAAGAGCACTTTAAGAAGTTTAATTATATTCTTTATCACCTGTAGTGCTTTATGACTAGAGCTAGCAGGAGAATGACTATTCTAGTTTGCAGCAATTTTTGAGGTTTCAAAATTTGTTTCCATTGTGCACTGGAAAGAAAACAAAACCTTTCAAACATTTTTGTGAAATAGAATTGTGTCAAAAGATCAGGTTTTCAATTTGGATCTCTCGCTTGTTCTGTGACTCAAGAATCCACCCTGGACCTGAGAAACTTTGCCTTCAAAAACTTCAATAATAGATACATTTCTGCTAAACATTTTGGCATCAACAAAACAGTATACAATGAGCCTCAAAGGTATGAACACCAGAGTTACGGATGGATTGGTCAACTGGACACCATGTGAAACTGGAAGTAACCAATCAGGTAGCAGCAAGCTTGCAAACTCATGCCAGGGCTGAGTAAGGAGCTCAGCTGCTGCTGAATCCTGGCCTGGAGTGTCGGTTGCTGGATCTGGAGCCCGAACTTTGATTTGTTCAGAGTTATGAACATTTCAGAGTTACGGACAACCTCCGTTCCTGAGGTGTCCATAACTCTGAGGTTCTACTGTATTTAGATGAACAAATGTTTAGCTGGAAGTTTTTGGACCAGTTCTAATCATGACATTGTGAACAAGGTGATTTGGGGAAATAATATGTAGGTTGATTGAACATCATCCTTTTTCAGAGTAGCAGCCGTGTTAGTCTGTATCCGCAAAAAGAACAGGAGTACTTGTGGCACCTTAGAGACTAACAAATTTATTTGAGCATAAACTTTTGTGGGCTACAGCCCACTTCATCGGATGCATAGAATGGAACACACAGAAAGAAGATATTTATACATACACAGAACATGAAAAGGTGGAAGTAGCCATACCAACTGTAAGAGGCCAATCATCTTTTTGTAACTATTGCATCACTTTCTAAAATGAAATTTTACTTTGAACTTGCCTAAATTATGATGAAGATGAAATGTCTGAGTGGTACTGATTAAGAATGGACTCAACCCAAACCCAGACTGGAACACTCCCAAACTCAAAACCCAAATCCAGATCTGATTTTTTTTTCAAATGGTCCCCATTTTCATAATCATAGAATGATAGAATATTAAGGTTGGAAGAGACCTCAGGAGGTCATGTAGTCCAATTCCCTGCTCAAACCATGACCAACTCCAACTAAATGAGTGAAACCAAACTCAAGAACAAAACATACTTTAAGTTGGGGCACTGTGTATGTATGTTTAGTATGTATGATTACTATTAATTACCAGGATTAGCTATCAGATTTACAGGAAGAAATTGCAAAATTCCATGAGGGCACATGTTCTTCATTTACAACATGACCATGAGTGTAAGCAGGCCAGGGCTAGAAAAGGTAGTCATGAAAGAACATGAAAAATATTGTTCTTCTGGTATTTCTAGGTCCAATGTAAGGAATAAGTTCCATATATTTCACAAGGGGACCTGCAGTTATCAGTGAATATCAATTTCCCTTAAAAATAGTCCTACTCTCAAGCCAAAACCTGTAAAATCCAGAGATTTTCCCAATATTGAACTAATTTTAATTAGAAAAAATAGCACCCCTGCTCCCCAAACTCAGAATCTTAACCAAATCTTTTATGAGGTTTAAAAGAACATGGTACTATTCTAATTCTTTTTCATTGGGGTCGGAGGGGGGTGTTTGGTGTACACGTCTGGGTTATGACCAGAATAGTAAAGAAAGCTGAGGAATAAAACAGGGAAGTGTATTCTCATAGTATTTCCTGCTCCTCTGTTGTCTTAAAGTACTGGAAATCTCATGGGTAATCCTGTATTATTCATGAATATTGGATCCAGTGTTGGCTAGTTTGTTAATTTTTTTACACCACCAAAATTATTCTAGAATTAATTTTAAAGTACTGAAAACATTTTTAAATGAAATGCTAATTATTTAGTTTGTTCACATTCAGATGGAAACTATATACATTATACAAGAATAGGTCTGATCCGGCCAGTAGCTCATTGTGCTTCCTGTGATGAGCATCCTCAATTGCCACTGATTTCAATAACCACTAAAGGTGTACAGCAATTCACTGGAGGAGCTCAGCACCTGGCATGGTGAGGCTTTAATACTTTCTTGCTGGATTTATAAGAGTAAATTCCATTTAGTCTTGCTACTGGCATCCCTAAATGGTCATTCAGTAAGACCTGTGTTTCTGGGTTTGGGGATATCAGTTTGCTTATTCCCCTGTTCACTCATGTTCTCATAAAGTCAGACTCCATGGAGGAGCAGTAACAGAGTCTTTTACTGAGATGATTGATTTTTTTGTTTTTTTAGACTCAAACGCATAGACTTTAAGGCCTGAAGGGACCATCATAATCCTCTAGTCTGCCCTCCTGCACATTGCATGCCACAGAATCTCACCCACTGTCTGTGGTAATAGACCCACAAACTCTGGCTAAGTTATTGAAGTTCTCAAATAATGATTTAAAGTTTTCAAGTTACAAAGAATCCACCATTTACTCTAGTTTAAACCAGCAAGTGACCCATACCCCATGTTGCAGAGGAAGGTGAAAAAAAAACCAGGGTCTCTGCCAATCTGACTCTGGGGAAAATTCCTTCTGGATCCCAAACATGGTGATCATTTAGATCCTGAACACATCAGCAAGACACACCAGCCAGACATCTGGGAAATAATTCTCTGTAGTAACTCATAGCCCTCCACATCTAGTGTGCCATCTCTGGCCATTGGGGATATTTGCTACTAATAGTCACAGATGTGCCTGCAATGGCATGAGGCCATCTCATCATACCATGCCCTCCATAAACTTATCAAGCTCAGTCTTGAAATCAGTTTTTTGCCCCCACTTGTTTTATCACCTTGTGACAGAAGACACCAATCTCCTCCATGACCTTACTCACATTGAGTAGTACATTACTCTTGATTTCAGTCTGACTCTTTGAGTAATAATTTACTACTCAATCTGAGCAAATGTGGCAAAATCCAGCCGTACACACTCTGATGTTGAATGTGTATCCCTTTGTACTTTATTTTATACAAGATCTCAAACAATATCAGATTTCTTCAAATAATACTGTGTTATTTGTGCAAAAATCCCAAATGATACAATATAGGACACTGCCCTCTTAACTGGACCCTTATCTTGAAGTAATAATGCTGACAAAAATAAGATTTTGGGGTTATAAATTTGAAGTTTCCATAGTACCATATCTGTTTCTGTAGGGAATGCCTAGAATAGCCTAGGGTTTTGTTATTGTGCTAGCAATGTAGTAATAATTACATGAAGTGAGGATGTTAGTTACTTCCAAACTCCTTTTGGTTCCATCAGTCTGGACTTTCTAATGCTTAGTGTGATGTCCTCAAAAAGTTAACTGCAGAGGTCATTGGGGAACAAATCATTACAAATATTTTCTAAACATCAGCACGCCTTAAAGCAGTTGATTTTTGTATGTAACACTATCACCCTCAGACACTCTGACCTCCATAAATGATGTGGTGGTACATGCAAGCACAAACAGTATTAATCAAAGTGACAGAAAAACTTCCTGTAAATTTAGATTCCTTTTAAATTTAATTTTTAAAAGGTGTGGAAGGATTTCTATGTTTTTGTTTTTTAAAGCATGGATGCCTTCTTATGTCCTATCAGGGAATGATTTGTGGAAAAGACTAACAACGGTACATATTTTATAATGGCTTATTAATAGTCTCAATTCCGCCTTCTTAACCCCCCCAGTGAAAGGGCAATGTAAACAACTTCAGGCATAGGAGTCCTCAAGTGCAAGACATGTTTGCAAGCAATGCAGAAATTCCAGGACTTTGGAGTAGCAGAAAACATAATTTCACTCATGGCATATGCTCTTGCTGACACATGCACAGCCCTCCTGGGGCTATTGCCTGTGTGTTACTTCCTTCAAGCCTCAGCATTGCTATTCCATTATCTTTCAGCATTGGGGGGCAGAGGGGAGAATCTTATTTCTCCGCACTGAAAAATATGAAATTTGATTTTAGACATAGGGAGGCATCATATACAATCCACATGTAAAGCCTGAATAAAGAGGCTCTGTGCAGAGTCTACCCCATGATTTGCAGGAGGGGCTGTCAGCCTCTTCATGGACTCTCTTTCAACACCTGGGGGCTGAAATTGGGGGAATGCTTTCATGCACTCCTATTGGCCACAGACTTGCACTTCCCACAAATTCCTTCTTCAAAGTGACCGGTTAGAACCCAGTTCAACAGTATTAACTAAGTGTGGATCCTCTTTACCTGCCCACTCCATATCCACATGTCCTGTGTAGAGGAATGAAGATTGTTCCACTGTTTTGTGGGCCTCTTATACTGATGGGTGAATTTCACCTGTAACAATTTGATAGATTTACTGAATTGCTAAAGGTTTTCAATCTCTTCCTCTTATTTTCTCCCCTGTTATAATGAATTTTGTAAGACTGATTTTTTTCTCCCTGCTTTTATTTCTTCTCGGTGATTTATTACTATATTGCTCTGGAAGCCTTATCTCTCCTGTATTCTTTTTGACATCTCCCTAATATCTCTCCAAACTAGTTTAATGCTGTGTCTATCTGATATTCTCAGCACACTTATTATCAATGATTGGTCTAATAGAAATGGTATTACTTTTGAAAAATGGTTGAACATTTTTTGTACTGTATTTTTACTGACAAATATGATAGTTGTGAAAACACTAGCAGAAACAAAAGAGCCTTTTAAGGCAGTGGTGCACAAACTTTTCCAATCGCACCCCCCTTACCATTAACAGAATCTGTCTGCGACTCCCTCCCCCCATCACTGAACAGCCAAGGCTTCCTGAGCAGCAGAGCTTGAGCTAAAGGTGGAGCTGGGGGTGAACCTTGGCATGCGGGGAGGAGCTGGGGCTAGCGGAAGAGCTGGGTTGGGGGTGGAGCAGGGGAGAGTGGAGAGTGGAGCTGGGATTGGGGGCAGAGTGGGGCTGGGGGCATGGTGCTGCCTCCCTGCCCTCTGTGGGGGCCAGCCTGGGTCCCACCATATGCTCAACTGAATGTTCCTCCACACCCCACTATGAGGACACGCCCCACAGTTTAGGGACCACTGCTTTAAGGGATGAAAAAGCAAACCAGACCCTTCCCTCTGCCCTCTCTCAGATAAAATAGCAAATTTAGGCTCCTTAATATAATTTAAACAATTATAGCTTTGTTGGATGAGAGAAATTTGTATTTTCTTTAGCTGAAAGTTTTGCTTGCAAGTCTAGAAAATCATTAATTTCAGTAGCATGAGAAGACGCTAGACTTACTTAGTGTCTTGAAGCATACACCCTAATGCATTCCTCCTTTGCAGTATGACTTTTCATAACCATCTTTGGATTAATTTTACTTAAACTGCTGGTGGGAGGAACTCTTGCCTTCCAGGCTCCGGAGAACCTCAGAAGTATAGTTAGCAGTTCTGGTCATTAAAATATAGATAGTAGTTGTCCCTACTGGAGTGTAATAAGTGAAATTATGATCATAGTCAAAAGTTTTGTGTTTATCATGGGGAGGTGCAATCGTCATAGTAGCAATAATAACCACAAATAGAATTTTGCTGCTTGATGACCATATTATCTGCCCTACTCAGTCTTAGGATAAGCTGAGGTCCTAGAAAAGTCCCCTAGCAGAATAGGGGGAAAAATATAAATTCAGAAGATTAAGAAGTGTATGTATGTACCCCAACATATACACAAAGAGTTCAGTGAGCTCAGCTTCACAGTATGGAAAACACAAGATTGATTTTTTAACCTTCTCTCTTCTGCCCCAAGCTATCTGATTCTCAGAGTACTGACGAGGCAGGTAGTGTTCCAAGCCCTTGAGAGAAATACCCATTAACATAGAACCTCAAGACTAACTGGATAGAGAGAATTCTAGCTAGATAGTTGAAAACTTACAGTCAAAAGCTTCTTTTCAGAAGGGATATCATTTATGATCAAAGAATATAAGCAAGGAAAAATAAATTAAGAGGGAAAAAGCATTCCAGCTGGGGGGTTCAAATAAACCCTAACTGTGATCACCTAAATTCCCAAATTCCCTCTCCATCCTCCCAGGGGAGAACCATTCTTAGAACCTTCCACTCAACACCTGTGCAAATAGCTGAGCTGGAGTTAACCCTTTTTTTCATTGGGAACCAGCTGGCATCTGTTCACCTTGTTCCTAGTTACAAAATGAAATCTGACGTAAGGTTAATCAAAAAGTTTGCTTTGGGGCAAATTTGGGCCTGTTTGTGAGTGGACCTGAATTAATTTATTGTTTTGTGTTTCCTCTTTATGAAATGTTCAGTTCTGTATGATTTCACTCTGAAACCAGAAGGAACTCAGCAATTTAGGCTCAATTTTACTTTGAGTTGCTAGGTTTGTCCAAAGACAAACTTCAGAATAAATTAGGGGCTGTGAAAACTCTCAACCCGTAATCAGTAAGAGCATTCACATGAGTTCCTAGTAAGTGGAACTATTGAATTTCACAGACCTCTAGTCCACACAGACTTCATATTCCATTAACGATTTGGAAAACAGCAAGGTTGGATCCTCAGCTGCTGTAAATCAGTGTAGGTCCACTGAGTTCAACAGAGTTACCTTGATTTACAGCAGTGGAGGATCATAGTACTGTTTTAGAAGGTTTTATGTTAAAATGTTCTCACTCCACCTAGCAGCAGGCACAATGCATTTATATAACTTCAGCTGTTTGTTAGGCATTTGTTCACCACACCATTCGTACTAGCAGTGGTAGAGTTCCCTTGATGCCATTTCATTTTGTTTTGATTTTATTTTTACATGGACATGCACACTTGTTAAATCTCTCCATACATCTCATTAGGGCATCTATTTTTTTCCATCAGTAGTGTAAACTGAAACAGTAAATAAATGGTGTGAGACTGGGAGGCTGAAACAAGAGAGGCTTTAGTTTAAATTTATATGAAAACTATGTTAATTTTAAAAAAATGGTAACAAATCTGTAGAGCATTTGAAGAGATCATAGCAAACATCCTAGCTACATACTGGCCAGGTGACTCCCTTAGAAGCTGGGTTCTCTGTGCCTTTGTGACCCTCAATCAGTGAGATGTTAGCCAAAATCACTACTGCCTGTGAAAAATAGTGTCAATATTCACTGCCAATACCCTATACTAGTACCTCTGGAATGGGGCCAGAATTTTATATCTTCATGCAACAAAAAATTGACTGCCCTTATCCCCACATGCCAGACCATACTCACTAATGGTTGGAGTTGAAGAGGGGTGCTGTGCTGAGCCGTTCCAAAGCTGAAGTGTTAATAAGCATTTCTTATTTAAAGCATTTATAGGAATAAGGGAAAGAAATTTTGAAATGTATCTCTCCTTTTCCTTTCTGACTGTAAATCTAGCGGTGCATGTGTCTGTTTTTATCATCAGCTTCTGGCATGGTGGCTTAGCAATGCCTGAACCTGCTAAGGAGGAGGAAGAGGACTAGGGAGGACATGTTTTCCAAGATCCTATGAGCAAGTGCGGCATCGGACTGTTAACAACGGGCTTGGAGGGCCATGATGACTGACAGCTTGGAAAAAACCCCAGAAAGGTCAGGCAAAAAGTCTGGTAATCCCAGCAGGACAAGGAGTGGGAAATGCACCAGGATGTTTTCTGAGGCATCAAATCCAAATGTTGCAGACCTTGGTTGAAGTACAGGTCCAAAAATCCCAGACTCATTGGCCTTTGCACTCCTTGGAGAACTCCATGATTGCTGCTCCCTATACCCCTCAGCATATCACATGGCATCACAGACTCCATCCTTATATCTACCACTCCATGCTGGGGACAACAAGGAAAACCCAGCTATACATACACTGACCAGTGAAAACCACAGATTTGTATATGTGTAGCCACAATAGACACTGAGTTATCTGTTTGTTTATACAAAAGGACATACATGTTGAATTCTTTTTTCAATAGGAATTGTAAAAGTTTAACTGTGTTAAGTTATGTTTGAAGTTTGTATGACGTATGTGTTTATTTGCATTTTGATTGCATATTGTACATTTTGAATTTTTAAACTCAAAGAGAATCAAAGTATCTTTATCAGTTCACAATAAATATTACAGAATGCGGAGTGGCAGTCAAGAAATCAAACAATATTTATAAACACACACCGAGTACCACAGAATTCATTGCCTTAGGAAAACATCCAGTCATATTTATAAATGTACAGCAAGCACCACACAATTCATAGCGTCAGGCCCAGCTGTATTTATAATGTGCAGGAGGCATGACAAAATGGAAACCAGCAGCAAAAAAAAAAAAGAAAAAAGAAAAAAAGCATAATTAAAATTACACAAGACAGGTATTATTTCAAGACACCAAGCCAGAACAATGTTGTGGCTGACTGAAAATGAACACCTCAAGCTTATAGGTCTACATTGTGCTCTTGTAATAGCCCTGAAGTCTGGATGTTCAAATGCAGCAGACAGATAGCCTGTTGTGAAGTACACAACATTCAGCTGTACCATGGAATGTTTTTCTCACTGAGCTCTAATCTAATGAGTAAACACTGCCAGCAACCATTCAATCTACGAAAAGCACATTCTACAGACTCTGCACCTATTGAGCCATGAGTCGAATCTTTCCTTAGTGCTGTCAAGATGGCCAGTGTACAGTTTTATGAGCAAGGAGTAAGCTAGGTTCCTGAGAATTACTGCTGGCATTGCCACCTCACCAACAGTAATCCTCTGTTTGGGAAAGAATATCCCTGCTTGCAACTTTCTGAACAGTCCTGTATTCTTCAAAATGCAAGTATCATGTGCCTTTCCTGACCAACCAACATTGATATCAATGAAACATCCCCAGTGATCCACTAGCACTTCCATAATCATGGAAAAGTAGCTCTTTCGGTTGTTGTATTCAATATCAAGGCAGCGTGGTGCCAAAATAAGGATATGGTTTCCATCTATCACCCCACTACAGTTTGGGAACCCCATTGCTGCAAAGCCATCCACTATTTCTTGCACATTGCTGTGAGACATAGTCAGAGTCAGGTCCTGTGTAGCAGGAGATGATTAATTGCATGAGAATGGTCTCAAATGTGGATTTTCCAACTCCAAAATAATTTTCCATGGATTCATAGCAGTCTGGTATTGCAAACTTCTAGAGTGTGATTGCCACTCAGTTTTCCACTGTAGGGCTGGGGCAAGCTTGGCACACAGATCCAGGAAAATGGACTTTTGCATCCAAAAGTTCTGAAGCCATTGCTCATCATCTCAAACTTGCATTTGATGTGATCCCACCAGTTGGTGCTGACTTCTCAGACTTAGAAGTGGTGCTCCACCATCTGCAGCAGCTCTGTGAACATCACCATTAACCTAGATTTCCCCCCCTGATATGTCCACCACTGAAATCTCCACATCTTCCTCTTTGTGATCCTGGTTGATGCAGTGGTTTCTGAAGTTCTGCAAATCTTGGAGAATCATGCAGCCTGTGTTTGCAATGCTCATGAGAATAATGATGAGCTCTGCGGGCTCCATGCTTCTGTCAGCGACAGCAGAGACTGACAAGCACCTCACAAATTTGTGGGAATTTCAAAAAAGATTATGGGATGTGGAATGTATTATAGGATGGAGAAAGTTGCATGCTGGGAACTTGATCTCTAGCTCCCCAGAATACCTGGGTGACCTGTTATTATCCCATAAAAAAGTACCAAAAGCCATTGCACTGGGATACCTCCCAAAGTCCAGCACATTTTTCATCTACATAGGCACCTGTGGTGAGTATGCACAATGCTGACACAAGCAGACAAGAATGCCCAAGCAATATACAAACGTGTGTGGCTTTACAACAATGTAACTTGTATCAATTGAAGTTTGTACTGTAGACATGGCCTAAGTCAGACCTACTAAGGTAATCATAGTTGACACATAGGTCACTACAGTCAAGGCCTGGTTTGAGAATGGGAAAATTGTGTGAGTCAAACCCAAAAACAGAGGTGACAACTAAAGATATGAAATCTGAGGGAGTTGCTTTGGAGGAGACCAGGTAGAGGCAGAGGTGCAGTTTGCTCAGACAGTAGTACCTACAAAAATGTATTTTTATCACGTGCAAGCTCAGTAATAGCCATTATTCACAAATGGCATAGAAGTTTTTATAAAACAGGGCTTTTTAAGATGTTCCTTGGATTTTGTCAACCCCCAGAATCCTGGGGTTCTGAATGGCTGCTGAAAGGCATAAGAACATGTAGATATTCTCATTGCATATAATATATATCAAATACCTAAACATCTCTGATTGACAGCTATTCTAGGGGAGGGATAAATGAACTCACATATATTACTTCAACATAAAATCTGCACTGAAAATAGAGATGAGTCAGAAAATCCTCAGATCCCAGCACCTTCGAATTTGAGAAGGTTTGGATTAAATTTTGGATCTGGGATTTGGTTTGGTTTATTACAGATTGGGGCCATACACGGATACCCTGAATTTTCAGAGAGTTCGAGCCTGGATCCATAGTCCAACTCTGGTGCTTGGGCCCATCCCTGATTGAAAATAGATACACAAAAGGAAGAATTTTATAGTTGAATAATAAATGCACAACATTTAGGAATAATACTGTATGGAGTAATAGGATAATATTTTGTGAGACACCATTAGTTACTGTAATGGGGTAATTTAAAAAAATATATATTTTGTTTGCTATAAGCCTTTAGAAACCTAAAAGTGAAATATATGACTTTATTACATTTTTTAGCTTTTAGTGTTTAAATAGTTGTTTTTTAAAAATATTCTAGGGCAGTTCATGAGCACTAGTGCTGATAGTACTTGTATTAATAATCTTTAATAACAAAAAATTACTGGATATGTCTAAAAAAGATTAGCACAGATTCTGTACTGCACACCGGATCCAAAGGGCCACAACAGGTCTGTTAGGGAGCCTGATCCTTTGACTGGTTCTCCATCCCCTGAGGACTTAAGAACAGCTTGGCAGCTGCCCCAAACTTCACCAGATGGTAACAGTCTCCAAGGGACCATGCATCAAACCAGAATGTATTGCATTGTGGCCTTGCTCCCTCTCTCCTCTGACATTCCCCCTAAGCAATGCCTATGACAGTGCTGAAGATGGGTGTTGTAGGAGCTGGAGCCAGCTACATGAGCTCTAGGCCTGCGGGGACTTCTCTATACCACGCTAATCCATAATTTGGGATATAAAGCAAGTTTCCCACTCTCTTTGCATCAGCTACAGCATTTTTGTTTTGTTTTTTGTTTCTGTTCTACAATGGGAACAGAGCAGTTAAGTGACTTGTTTAAGGTTGAGGAGTGGATCCCAGATCATCTGATTCTCAATACTGTGCTTTAGCCACTAGACAAACCTTTCATTCCCCCTCCCCCATTATTATCTGTGATTTTCCAGATTCATGCTTCTTTTACCTGTCTCCTCATGCAGAGTCCTAAGCTCACATACAGCAAATCTTGTGTCTTTACAGTTCTTGTTAAAGTGTGATGAAATCTGAATGTTCATTGACTAACTACAAAGGTATGCTAGGATTATCAGTAGCTATCAAAACTTTAATTCTTTATTCCTCCTACCAAGCAAAGAAATTGCTAGGGAAAGCAATATATACATTGTATAGTAGCTTGTCACCAAACATTTTTCAAGCTTTTTCCAATTCTTTCACTAAACACCTCATTTCCAGATTTTGGTCTCTTTAACTCCACTGTATCAGAGAAGCAGTGCTTGAAATCCTAGATTTATCATATAAAAGAAAATGTAATACCCTCTTCCCATGGTACCCCCTTCAGCAAGTATTAAATATTTTGTGATATCATCGTTTTGTATTTATAAGGCTTTTAAGAGCTGTGACTAGATCTTATGGATTCCCAGTGATATATAGCTTATAGAAGCCAATATTCCACTATAATAACATTGTTTCATTCCCGGATTTCTCAAAATTAGATTCCGCTGTTTAAGAATTGAAAGAGCTCTCTTAGGCCTTGTCTATACTACACAGTTAGGTCAAGATAAGGCACCTTATGTCGACCTAATTATGTCAGTGTGCACACTACAGCCTTGTCCGCGATGTAAGTGCCCTACAACATGGACATAATAACTCTACCTCCACAAAAGGCGTAGGGCTTATATTGGTGTAGTTAGGACACTGAGTTCCTTACAGTGGCTGTTGGCTGTCTTGTCAATTTCATGGCTATGGAGCCCTGAAAATGACCAGAATACTGGGCAGCTGGAGTCCAGCTGCCCCCGGCTCCCTACTCCTAGCCAAGCTGCTGCTCAGAAGCTTCCTGCTCAGGGAGCTGAGAAGATTGGGTGGCTGATTCCAAGGACCCAGCTTGGAGCAGGAAGTTGAGAAGCCCAGGCAGCTGCTCCCCCTTCCCTGCTCCCAGCTGGGAGTGGGGAGCAGAGAGCCCTGGGGGCCAGCTAGGTTCCCAGTGGCAAGCTGCGCAGAGCTGAGATCCTTGGCTCTCTGCCCCTCACATTGACCCTCTTCAGTTGGTGGAAGTGCTTCTGGTGAGGACGCGCACTACCGACAGAAAGAGGGCACTGTGGACACTACTGCGGTGGCTGTAAGTTGACCTAACATAGGGTTGTAGTGTACACCTGCCCTTCAATTCTGGTTTTAAATGGGTTTAGCAGTTTACTAATGCAACCTTCTCTGAGTATTAAATATTCCACATTGCTCATTTTTTCTGTACTCTTGGGAAAAGCTGCTGTGCCCTTTCCAATGGCATGCCAAACCTCATCCACTTGTCACCTCAAGCAGATGAGAGAGGGAGAAAGAAAGAGAGAGAGAGAGAGAGAGATTCTTTCTCAAATGCGTCTTACATATATCTAGGCTTTCCCAGTACTGGCTACTGTGCTGAGTCAGGAACTGGGTCTTTGTATGGGGTGTGTCCCTCTTTAAAGAGCTGCAGATGGAATCTCTCCAGAGGCTGTGTGTGGGATTCTGCACAGCTGTATATTTCCTTGAGGGGATGACCTTTTGCAGAATCAGGGCTTAAGACTGACGGACATTGGAGTTCACATTCCATTGTTCTTCCATGAAGTAGTGAGACTACTAAGAAAATGTAGACTAATATTTAAGTTGCTTGGGTAATATTGTAGTATACATTTACTGTAGATGGATATACTATTTATTTTTCTAATGGTCTTTCATCATATGCTGGGGGCAATTAAGTAATAGATTTAAAACTATTGTTGTTAAAACAATTTTACAGTCAACATGATACCTAAGGTGAAAAATGTGCTTCACCATAGAATGACATTTGCTGAAGAGAAAAATATTAGCTACATACTGTAAATTATAGACTTGCGTATTTTTATTGGGTAAGGCTGGAAAGACTTTCAAATGATCTTTATATATTTTCATAGCTCAGAATGTCTCCTGAAATTGTTTCATTGCTTCTATACAGTAAATTTGTCAACTTACAAAATGATCTTAAAGATGGTTTTCTCTTAAGGAAAAATAATGTGTGGCTATTTTTCTATGTAGACCTCCCAGCTCATGATAAAAAAATAAATAATTTATATTCTAAAAAATAATCCTACTAGCCTCAATTGATTCATATGGTCCTGTATATTTTAAGAGCTGCTTTGTGCTTAATCCCTTTATTTTTCCTCAGCATGAAGAACATAGATTTATAGAAATTACAGATGGAAACAACTTTGTAGGTCATCTAGTTTATCCTTTTCCCAGTGAAGCAAGATGGATTAGGAAGGTAAAACTAAATTAAATATGTAGAGTTTTCAGGCACATAAGATCCATTACAACTCATTAATAATTGAGTTTTCAGAACTATCCTGCTTAGAAGGCTCAGTAAACATTTGCATTAAGGTGAGACTAAAAAATGTGTCCACTTGTACAAAGTTTGGATTTATGCCAAACTTGGGAAAACAGCCTTTTTTATTATTATGTTTTTGTGATACAGCTAGATATTTTTGTTTTTCTTCATGAATATCTCCACAGGTCACCAGTTTTGCAATTACAACAGGGGTCTCAGCACACATGCATGCTGGCATGAAGACTGAAGTCAAGAAGAGGCTTATGGCCCATTCTCTCTCTGTTCAGGTTTGTTTGGGGTTTTTTCCCCCCAGTTATTGGCAGATTTCTTGACAACTTGCCTTTAACCAGACGTGGTTTTTTTCCCATTGTGCTAGAATACAATTTCAGGGATGATTTTCCTCCACCTTTTATTTCTTTTTAAATGGTTAGTCTTCACTTTGGTTTATAGTGTTTTTTTAAAGCAATTGTTTCTCAGGCTTTGTTGCTGTCAGCCATTACATAACATGTATTTCAGACACACAAAATGGCTGTTGGATCATCCCAACTTGTGTTTAGTGTACTTTGAATGAGTTACATTCATATTATTTATTCTTTGGGCTCAGGGTGGAAAAAGGCATCTCTTCGCATCTCATGGCAATGATGCTGGCAGCCTAACATTTCCCAACGCCTGCTTTGGATTCAAGATTGCCTTTACCAATTATGATACAACCAAACTTGGAAAGGAAGTCCTGGGACTGTGTCACACTGGAGATTACTTCTGAGTCCTTAAAAAGAAGCATTCAGTTCTGACAGCTGCTTAAGCACATAACTGCAGACTGTGACCCTGCAGCAATGGTACACTGAATTGTCTCTATCACTTCCCACTCCATTTCTTTTGATTCCTATCGTGGGGGGCTTATGTCCACCAGCTGCCTCATCATTATCAAATTCCTCAAATCATATGTCAACCTCTACAATCTGTTTGTTCAGGATTGTCTTCTTTGTTGGCAATACTGTACCATTTTTTCATTTCAGCAAAACCACTGACCAAAAAAAAAAATAGATGTATCTCTTTATCAAGCTCTTTACCTGAGCTAGACAGTTGTTTTCAAATTGATCATTTCCAGTCAACTATTCTTCCTCCAGTTACAGAGGAACCTATACCCATTCCTGGTACCTGTGCATCCCTCAGCTCTGTGTTAAATAATTCCATATTCATGGCAAATAATGAGGTACTCATGGTCTTATATGAGGGGCTTGATGGAAAAATTACTGGATGGAGTTCTATGGCAAGAGGTCATATTAGATTATCATAATGGTCCCTTCTGGCTTTAAAGTCTATGACTATGATTATAATACAGTTTATAGTCCAAAATATGATTTGGAGAACAGGCTGCTAGGTTGCATACAGTAAAATGAATAACTAAGGATGTCATGTCCAGGATAGTAAGCTGCACAAGTATGTGTGATTGTGTACCGTGGATCATTCCTACCAGGCCAGGAAGATCGTAGATTCTCTATTGAATTCTATGCTGTGTTAGAATCTCCTTTCCAATGTTTTTAGAGGGGTTCTTTTCATTCCCTCATGATAGGGATGGATGAGCCTCGCTGGAGCACTCATTCAGTAGGCAGTCTTATTGGGCCAAACTCATTACTCATATAACTATATTGGTTCAAAGCCAGAGCTGTTTAATTCTGCATGGATCACATGGTTTCTAATTTCAGGAAGGTCAGATTGCACATTATGGCTCAATAGACACCAAATGAGACTGGATAACTCTTAGTCTCTCTTGGTCTTCTGGTGCTGCTCTTGAATTCACAGCACAGACTTATGGCGATTGTGATGGGGGTGTCCACGCCACACAAGGCCTGGAAGGGTTAAGATGGCTAAGTGGGCCAATTAACTCCCCAGGCTGCACCTGGAGCAGGAATTTAATTAGAGGATACTCAGCTGACAGGAAGAGGCCAGCGGGAATCTGGCAACAGAAAGGGCTACAGGGAAGGAGTCCTTGGGAGGTGTGTCTGGGGTTAGAGGCAAATAGTCTACAGTTACTTCCTGGGAGGGGGAGTTTGGGCTGGCAAAACCAGAGAAGGAGGAGAGCCAGACAGGTAGGTAAGGCTTAGGGGGAAAGCAGCAAGGTACGGAGTAGGCCAATGAGAGGGCCTTGAGCTGGGACCTGGATTAGAGGGTGGGCCCGAGTATCCTTACCAGCCACTGGAGGAGTGGCAGAATCAGAGCAATAAAGGGAAGACTGCCATTTTGTATCAAGAGACTTTGAAACATGATTCTTCCCCTCCCCCCCACCACCAGAAGGGGAAACGCACATGGTGACCTGGCCCGAGGGCCAAGTCCCGAAGAGTGGAAATTGGTGAGAGGATCATAGAATCATGGAACTGGAAGGGTCCTCGAGAGGTCATCTAGTCCAGTTCTCTGCACTCAAGGCAGGACTAAGTATTATCTAGACCAGTGGTTCTCAAAGCCGGTCCGCTGCTTGTTCAGGGAAAGCCCCTGCCAGGCCGGGACAGTTTGTTTACCTGCCGCGTCCGCAGGTTCGATTGATCACAGCTCCCACTGGCCGCGGTTCGCCACTCCAGGCCAATGGGGGCTGCAGGAAGGGCTGCTAGCACATCCCTCGGCCCACGCCGCTTCCCGCAGCCCCCATTGGCCTGGAGTAGTGAACCACGGCCAGGGAAGCTGCGATCAGCCGAACCTGTGGACGCGGCAGGTAAACAAACTGGCCCAGCCCAACAGGGGCTTTCCTTGAACAAGAGGTGGACCGGCTTTGAGAACCACTGATCTAGACCATACGTGACAGGTGTTTGTCCAACCTGCTCTTAAAAATCCCCAATGATGGAGATTCCACCACCTCCCTAGGCAAGTTATTCCAGTGCTTAACCACTCTGACAATTAGGAAGTTTTTCCTAATGTCCAACCTAAACCGCCCTTGCTGCAATTTAAGCCCATTGCTTCTTGTCCTATCCTCAGAGGTTAAGAAGAATAATTTTTCTCCCTCCTCCTTGTAACAACCTTTTATGTACTTCAAAACTGTTATCATGTCCCCCCTCAGTTTTCTCTTCTCCAGACTAAACAAACCCATTTTTTTCAATCTTCACTCATAGGTCATGTTTTCTAGAACTTTAATCATTTTTGTTGCTCTTCTCTGGACTTTCTCCAATTTGTCCACATCTTTCCTGGAATGTGGTGCCCAGAACTGGACACAATACTCCAGTTGAGGCCCAATCAGCGAGGAGTAGAGAGGAAGTATTACTTTTTGTGTCTTGCTTATAATACTCCTGCTAATACATCCCAGAATGATGTTTGCTTTTTTTGCAACGGTGTTACACTGTTGACTCATATTTAGCTTGTGATCCACTATGATCCCCAGATCCCTTTCAACAGTACTTCTTCCTAGGCAGTCATTTCCCATTTTGTATGTGTGCAACTGATTGTTCCTTCCTAAGTTGAGTACTTTGCATTTGTTCTTATTGCATTTCATCCTATTTACTTCAGACCATTTCTCCAGTTTGTCCAGATCATTTTGAATTTTAATCCTATCCTCCAAAGCACTTGCAACCCCTCCCAGCTTGGTATCATCCGCAGACTTTATAAGTGTACTCTCTATTCCATTATCTAAATCATTGATGAAGATATTGAACAGAACTGGACCCAGAGCCGATCCCTGTGGGACCCCACTTGTTATGCCCTTTCAGCATGACTGTGAATCACTGATAACTACTCTCTGGGAACAATTTTCCAAACAGTTATGCACTCACCTTATAGTAGCTCCATCTAGGTTGTATTTCCCTAGTTTGTTTATAGAAAGGTCATGCAAGACAGTATCAAAAGCCTTACTAAAGTCAAGATATATCATATCTACCGCTTCCCCCCATCCATAAGGCTTGCTACGCTATCAAAGAAAGCTGTCAGGTTGGTTTGACATGATTTGTTCTTGACAAATCCACGCTCACCTTATTATCTTCTAGGTGTTTGCAAATTGATTGCTTAATTATTTGCTCCATTATCCTTCCGGGTACAGAAGTTAAGCTGACTGGTCTGTAATTCCCCGGATTGTCCTTATTTCCCTTTTTCTGGATGGGCACTATATTTGCCCTTTTCCAGTCTTCTGGAATGTCTCCCGTCTTCCATGACTTTTCAAAGATAATTGCTAATGGCTCAGATATCTCCTCAGTCAGCTCCTTGAGTATTCTAGGATGCATTTCATCAGGCCCTGGTGATTTGAAGACATCTAACTTGTGTAAGTAATTTTTGACTTGTTCTTTCCCTGTTTTAGATCTGATCCTACCTGATTTTCACTGGCATTCTCTATTTTAGATGCCACCAACCTTCTTGGTAAAAACCAAAACAAAGAAGTCATTAAGCATCTCTGCCATTTCCACATTTTCTGTTATTGTCTTTCCCCCCTCATTGAGTAACAGGCCTACTCTGTCCTTGGTCTTCCTCTTGCTCCAAATGTATTTGTAGAATGTTTTCTTGTTTCCTTTTATGTCCCTAGCTTGTTTGATCTCGTTTTGTGCCT
Organism: Emys orbicularis; assembly: GCF_028017835.1. Taxonomy (NCBI): domain Eukaryota; kingdom Metazoa; phylum Chordata; order Testudines; family Emydidae; genus Emys; species Emys orbicularis. Next base: position 86,737,173 of record NC_088687.1, on the reverse strand, counting down.
TGGCTTTTCTAATTTTGTCCTTACATACTTGTGTTATTTGTTTATATTCATCCCTTGTAATTTGACCGAGTTTCCACTTTTTGTAGAACTATTTTTGCTTTTAGGTCATTTAAGATCTCCTGGTTAAGACAGCGTGGTCTCTTGCCATACTTCCTATCTTTCCTACGCAGTGGCATAGTTTGCTCCTGTGCCCTTAATAATGTCTCTTTGAAAACCTGCCAACTGTCTTCAGTTCTTTTTTCCCCTTAGACTTGCTTCCCATGGGTTTTTACCTATCAACTCCCTGAGTTTGCTAAAGTCTGCCTTCTTGAAATCCATTGTCTTTATTTTGTTGTTCTCCCTCCTACCATTCCTTAGAATCATGAACTCTACCATTTCATGATCACTTTTACCCAAGTTGCCTTCCATTTTCAAATTCTCAACCAGTTCTTCCTTATTTGTCAAAATCAAATCTAGAACAGCCTCTCCCCGTAGCTTTCTCCACCTTCTGAAATAAAAATGTGTGTCTAATACATTCCAAGAACTTGTTGGATAATCTGTGCCCTACTGTGTTATTTTCTCAACAGATGTCAGGGTAGTTGAAGTCCCCCATCACCACCAAGTCCTGTGCTTTGGATGATATTGATAGTTGTTTAAAAAAAGCCTCATCCACCTCTTCTTCCTGGTTTGGTGGTCTGTTGTAGACCCCAACCATGACATCATCCTTGTTTTTTACCCCTTTTAGCCTTACCCAGAGACTTTCAACAAGTCTGTCTTATTTCTATCTCAACTTTAGTCCAAGTGTATACATTTTTTAATATATAAGGCAACACCTCCTCCCTTTTTTCCCAGCCTGTAATTCCTGAGAAAGCTGTATCCTTCTATACCAATATTCCAGTCATGCATATTATCCCACCAAGTCTCCGTGATGCCAACTATGTCATAGTTGGGTTTATTTACTAGTATTTCGAGTTCTTCCTGCTTATTCCCCATACTTCTCGCATTAGTATACAGACATTTAAGATACTGATTTGATTCCCCCCTACCCAGTTCTGTCTTGTCTCTCCCTTATTTCTTCTGTAACAGCCCATGCTCTCCCCAGATTCCAACCCTTCTCACAGGTCTCCATGTTTTTGATATGCCTGTGGGCTTTGGTCACCTGCCCCCACTGAACCTAGTTTAAAGCACTCCTCACTAGGTTAGCCAGTCTGTATCCAAATATGCTCTTCCCCTTCCTCGATAGGTGGACCCCATTTCTGTTTAGCAGTCCTTCTTCCTGGAACAGCATCCCATGGTCAAGGAAGCTGAAGCCCTCCTGGTGATACCATCCTCGCAGCCATTGCCAAGGCCCCTACCCTTGACTGGAAGGACTGACGAGACCACCACCTGCACTCCCAACTCCCTCACCCTTACTCCCAGAGCCCTGTAGTCACTTCTGATCTGCTGAGGGCCATACCTCGCAGTACCATTAGTGCCCACATAGAGGAGTAGCATGGGGTAGTAGTCAGAGGGCCGGATGATCCTCGACAATCCCTCCATAACATCTCATATACGGGCCCCAGGAAGGTCAGGTCAGGGCAACAGAAGAGAGTCTCCAACCACCACTATCCTACGTTTCCTCCTCGGAGTGGTGACTGTGATCCTCCCAGCCTTGGGGGTATATGGCTTCTCCTCTTCAACCTTTGGGAGTGATTCCTCATCACTTGTTGCCAGGGCAGCATAATGGTTCTTCATCACTGTGATGGGTGGGTTGGAAGTAGGGGTGGAGCACTGCCTGCTGCCAGAAGTAACCAGCAGCCAGTGTCCTCCCTGTACCAGAGCCTTATCCTCCTCCCCCGGTGGCATGACAGCAGTCCTCTCTAGCTGGATAGTGTCCTCTGCCTTGGAAGTCTCCATATGAATACTGTCAATGAATTCCTTGTGTGCATGGATGATCCTCAGCCTGGCCACCTCCTCCTGTAGCTCTCCCACCTGCGTCCTGGGAGATTCCACCAACAGGCACTTCTCACACTGGATAGTCCCCCCAGCCTGGCTTTCTGTGAGTGGGAAATGCAGGCCACAGTCTCTGCAAATCCACACCAGGATCTGGGTAGAGGCATCCATGGTTAGGTTCTCTGTCTGTATACAGGCGCAGATGGAGGAGACAGGAGAAGTGTTGGCATTGGCGATGCGGCTCTTCCTAACCATAATGATAATATTATGACTCCCTCTCTCAAACTCCCCTGTTTGCAGTCCCCTGTTCGCTAGCTCCCCTTGGTTGCTTAACCTCTGGGTTTTAAGGCCTTCCCTACTAGGTCAGCCCTACCGCCTCATTAATTGCACATGGGAGGCTGATCACAAGGCTGATTGAGGCTTATCAAGGATGATCAAGGGAACAACAGCTCAAATTGTCCCCAAACACACAATCCCAATTGACCCAGTAACTGAAATAACCTTAAAGAAAAAGAAAAACACAAACAGCCACACAAACTCACTCACCACAAGGTTAGTACTCATACCTTGTTTGTTCAGCAGGGGGATCTCCTTCACCCGCTCTCAAACTCCCCTGTTTGCAGTCCCCTGTTTGAGGATGAAGGGAGAGACACTGTTGGAGGAGGGTGCCATGCCTGGCCATAACTAATCCCCAGAACAGCCAGGAGGAGGCACCACTAGCAGTGAGAGCAACCTGTGACAGCTACATTTTAGGAATCACCACAGTTGAAATACAGGCCAGTTCCTCTGATCATCAGAGGGGGCCTCTAAAATTTGAGTCTCAAATTGGCTATGCAAAGGAAATAAAACAGATCATCCCCCAGCTTGGTTTTGGGTGAAGGGGTGGTATGTGACAGGACAGCAAGACTCTTCTGCTAACTACCCTGTTAGCAGGTGATGAAACCCTGTTGGGAGATGCTATTAGATTACCGCTGACTCAGTGTCAGCTATAGGTCAATAACTCCATCGCAGACATAAGGGTGGCAGAAGTGGACCTCTGAGCAAAGGGAATCTTAGGTCTGAGACAGAGGTTCTACAGGAATAAACTTAGCAATAGTCCTGTGGAGAAGGCTTGGTTAGAATTTGTTACATTGTTATTACTTTCTTTATTAGTAAAAGAATACTGCAGGAAGGGAATATATTTGACCCACTATAGAGTGAACAAATGTTTTTTGGAGCAGGCTGGGAATAATGGTTGGTCACAGAAAAAGTTGTGGAACTCCAAGAGATTGAATCACATGTGATTCTCGAAAATACCGGGCAAGGCATTTCCAGTACAGAGAGAAGTATCAATGTCTTTGTATAAGACACTGGTAAGACTTTGTCTATAATACTGTGTACAGTTCTGGTCAGCCATGTACAAGAAAGATTAATTTAAACTGGAGCAAGTGTAGAGAGGAGCTACGAGGATGATCAGGGGAATGGAGGGCCTATCTTACGAGAGGAGATTAAAAGATCTTGACTTATTTAGCCTAGCTAAATGAAGGCTGAGAGGGGATATGATGGCTCTGTACAAATACATTGGGGGAGGGGGGGAACACCAGGAGAATTATTTAAGTCAAAGGACAATGTTGGCACAAGAATAAATGGGTATAAAATGACCATAAGTAAATTTAGACTGGAAATTAGAACAATGTTTCTAACCATCAGAGGGTGAGATTCTGGAACAACCTCCTAATAGGAGTTGTGGGGGCAAACAACCTAATTAGTTTCAAGAGACAGTCTGAAAAATTTATGAGAGTGATTGTATGGTGCAGTTGCTTGTGATGGTGGAGGGCAGGGCTCAGCAGCCCTAGGTGTCCCTTCTGGTTCATGTCTTATGTTCCTTGAATCTCATGCTTCAGGTTTCAAACAGTCATCTGCAAGGTTCAGAAAGGAATCCTCTCCTACCAATGTTTTCTGAGATGGCCCTGGTTGGAGATGGGACACTGGACAGGATGGGCTGGTACTCTGAGGTGAAACTGATAATTTTCTCTCTCGGGTTCTTGGCTAGCTGGTTCTTGCTCATATGTTCAAGGTCTAACTGCCATATGTGGGATTGGGCGGGTATTTTCCCAGGACAAACTGGCAGTGAGCTTGGGAGAGGGAAGTCACTCTCCTCTGCGGCATGGGGTTCAAGTTGCTTGCTGGGATAATCTGGGTATTTCACTGTGACAGTCTACACTATTATGGTCACCATTTTTATAAAATTACAATAAATCTTGTGCAACATATGCCTTGTGAGGTAACATTGCAAAAGTCATAATCTGTTGACCATTATTGTTCTGTTGAAACATATGTATCATCACTGTATACGAAGTTATGAGATTTTGCTATATGTTTGTTACTGAAACATATTGTGAGTCTGGAAAACATGCACAGACTAGCCAAAGACTGGCACCAAAGAAGTGACCAGCACCCAGACAGGTTTTAAGTGACCATCACCAGCCATTCACCAGCAGGGGAGTTGTAACAAGAGATTCATATGAAAGATAGTTGCTTGAGCACATACACCATGGAGCTGTCTAACCTCCATGACACAGCAAGGATCTTTCCAGCACCTGGAAAACAGTATAACATAAGAGACAGTGACAACACCACTTCATCTCTTCTCCCTCACCGACACTGAGGGCCACAAAATCGCTTGGGAGACAAAGAAACAAACTGGAGGAAGTGGTCCTAACTGGAAAAGTTAGCACAGACGGATGTAGGATTTTAGTTAAGAAAATCCTTATTACTTCAAATTGGACATAGCTTGATAAAGTTTAGGAATTAGACTTAAATTTTATCTTTTATTTCTTTTTGTAACCAATTCTGAATTTCTATGCCTATACTACTTATAATCACTTAAAATCTATCTTTCTGTAATTAATAAACTTGTTTTAATGTTTTATCTAAGGCAATGTGTTTTTGATTGTAGTTTGGGGAATCTACTCAGGTTACAAAGGTTAGTGCATATTTGTACCCTTTGATGGTATGACAAATTAATTAATGAGCTTAGTCTGATCAATGGGGTCTTGAGCAGTGTAAGACTTACATTTCTGGGGTTCAAGCCTGGGGCTGGGGGAATTTCTGGGTGTCTTCCTATATACAGTTCATGAGTGGCTGTGAGAGCATTCATGTATTTGCTGATGACTGAGTGAACAGATCTGGGAGGGGTTTGCTGTTCATTAGCAAAGCAGTGAAGGAGACAGCTGGGGTAGGAGAATTAAAGAGGTCACAGTGGTTTCACAGTCCAGGTTGTACCTCAGGACTTGTCACAATCACACTTAATCAATGCCTTGCCATTGCAGGGGCCTTGGGCACTGGTGCATTTTGGCTCCTCATATTCTCTGCTTGTGGCACATAGTAATTTAGTCTCCCAAGGGCTATAAAATGTTTGTCTAATTTTCGCTGTTGTCAAGGACACAATGGTTTTTGTTCTATTTATTTGTGCAGTGTTTTTGTTCTAGTTATTTGTATAGTGCTGTCAGCATGCACTGCACTTTACAACATATACGATGTACCATAAAACAGGAAGATCCCAATAGGCTTGCAGTCTAATGACTCAACAGGTACAATGTACCACACAATACAAAACAAAACACATACTAATGCCACAGTGGCAAGGTGTTATCATGTGCAGTGCATTTAAAAAGAGCCAAAGTGCAGCTTCAAAAATTATCAGAATTAAAGGTGCCTTATCAAGGGAATTGTAAGCAAAGTGTTGTAGGACTAAAATATCAAAGTGTTGTAGGACTAAAATCCACATTCACTAAAATTTGCCTAGATTTCCCCTGGTGCTATAAGGAATTTTTCACATGCCAAGAAGGAACCAGACCAATCCATACTATTTGGAATTTTCAAGACATAGCAGTATTGGCAATTTTTACAACAAAAGGATACTGGACCAAATATTTAAACAATCAGATTGTAAGAACCTGGAGGATAGTAGGATTATAAGGAATACTCAGCATGGATTTGTCAAGAATAAATCATGCCAAACCAACTTAATTTCCTTCTTTGATAGGATGACTCTGACTTAATGGATGGGGGGAAGTAGCAGAGGTGATTTACCTTGATTTTAGTAAGGTTTTTGATACAGTCCCATGTGAACAGTCTCATAAGCAAACTAAGGAAATGTGGTTTAAATGAAATTACTGTAAGGTGGGTGCACAACAGGTTGACAGACTGTACTCAAAGAGTAGTTGTCAGTGGTTTGCTGTCAAACTGGGAGGGCATATATAGGGTCAGTCTGCAGGGTCAGTCCTGGGTGTGGCACTATTCAATATTTTCATTAATGACTTGGATAATGGAGAAGAGAGTAAGCTTATAAAACTAGCAGATGACACCACGCTAGGAGGAGTTGCAAGCACTTTGCTAGACAGATTTAAAATTCAAAATGACCCTGACAAATTAGAGAATTGGTCTGAATTCAACAAAATGATATTCAGTAAAGACAAGTGAAAAATACTTCACTTAGGAAGGAAGAATCAAATGCACAACTACAAAATGAGGACCAACAGTCTAGGTGATAGTACTACTGAAAAGGATCAGGGGGTTACAGTGGACCACAAACTAAATATGAGTTGTCAATGTGATGCAGCTGCAAAAAAAAAAAAAAAAAAACAAAGAGGTTAATATGATTCTGGAGAGTATTAACAACAGTGTTGTATGTAAGAAGAGGAGGTAATTCTCCTTCTCTACTCAGCTCTAGTGAGGCCCGTGCTGGAGTCTTGTGTCCAATGCTGGGCACCACACTTTAGGAAAGATGTGGCAAACTGGAAAGAATCCAGAGGAGATCAACAAAAATGATAAAAGGTTTAGAAAACCTGACCTATGAGGAAAGGTTAAAAAAAACATTGGCATGTTTAGTCTTGAGATAAGAAGACTGAGGAGGGACCTGATAACAGTCTTCCAATATGTTAAGGGCTTTTACAGTGATCAATAGTTCTTCATGTCCACTGAAGGTAGGACAAGAAATAATGGGCTTAATCTGCAGGAAGGAAGATTTAAATTAGATGTTAGGAAAAAAACTTTCTGCCCATTAGGGTAGTTAGGCTCTGAACTAGGCTTTCAAGGGTGGTTGTGGAGTCCCCATCATTGCAAGCATTTAAAAACTAGCTGGACTAACAACTGTCAGGGATGGTCTAGGTTTACTTGATCCTACCCCAGCACGGGAAGGTGGATTTGATGACTTCTCAAGGTCCCTTCCAGCCCTACATTTCTATGATTCTAACATATCTAACTATTAGAATGAAATGGTGTATGATGCTTCTGATGTGTTAATCGTCCACAGGAGGGAGATTCAGTTTTAAAATTCAATACAGTTGGATCAGATGCCATTTCAGTCCCAGTAATCTGCTTTATTCTTGTTCATGTATCTTCTTACGATAGAAAAATAAAACAAAACCATAAATTGTAGCAGAATCTCCTAATCCTCTATCTCCAAAAGCATATGTTAATTTGACTTTCTTTTCTCTCTCAGAATAATGACTTCAAAGTTCTTTGGATCGGATACTACTTGAACTTTTCATGTATGCCATTGAGTTTATTGGCTTAAAAGAAAGCATTCAGTATCGTGGAGTTCTACAGCAAGATCTTTCCAGTGGAAAACATGTCAAGGTTTGAGGCAGCAAAAAGCAGCTGTAAATCTGCCTTAAAAAGGCAGCTAAAGATTTCCCCTGACTCAGGTGCAAACCTGGCATACCCAACTTTAGGCCACCCATTCGAACATCATGCCTATGCACCTATCAGACAAGTTTAAGTGCAGGGAAAAGTATGAGGGGAACGTACCACAGGCTAGCAGTTGGGGTGGAATGGAGTGAAGCTCATGGTGCTCTTCAGTTCCTCAGTTGGCATAATATATGGGTATAGAGCATAATTAAAGCAGACCTAAAGCTGCCCTAAATCAGCCAGGGGCCATTTGAGTCCCTGGCCAGTTCAGGGTCAGAAAAGTGGATACTAAGACTGATAGGAACATTTTGGATGAAACAAAAAGCCTAAACATTTTGTGGTTTCAGTGAAAAAGTTGACTGTTTTCATCTGAAGTGTTTTTTTTTTTTAGGGTGAGAGACTGAGGCTTTGTCTAGCCTGGTGGTTAAGACACGGGCCTAGTATGTCTGAAACCTTCCTTCAAGTCCCTGTGCTGCCTGACTGAGAGTGATTTGGTATTAAACACTTTGCCCTGAACCACTCAGCAAGAGACTTAAATTGTGATCTTCCATATCCCAGCCAGTGCCCTACCTCTTCACCACACTTTCCTGAATCATAGATGAGTAAGGGGGCAGCCTCTGGAGCTGGTTAAAGGATGACTTATGTTTTGTGGCTACTTCTGAGGTTTTCAGATTTGGTTTGATTCCAAAGTGGAATGAAACAAGACATTTAAACTTTTTTGTCAATGAAATTTTGTCAAAATATCCTTTTTCAAATGAAATCTGAGCTTTTGGATTCAGGAAGGTCAAGGGGGAGGGGGAACCACTGGTCTAGGATATGGTACTCACCTTTCCCAGACCAGAACAAGAGCTCTGTGTAGCTTGTCTCTTTCACCAACAGAAGTTGGGCCAATAAAATATATTACCTCACTGACTTTGTCTCTCTAATATCCTGGGACCAGCCTAACACTGCAATATGCTCATTGGCATACAAGAAAAGTTCAAGTAGTGTTTGATCCAAAGAACTTTTATTTCAATGGGAGTCAATAATATGAAAGAGGGGGGGAAAAGTCAGATGGTCAAAAGGTTTTGGAGATATAGGATTAGGAGATTCTGGTGCAATTGATGGCTTTGTTTTTCTATCATTCTAGGAAGATATAGGCACAAGAATTATGCAAATTACTGGCACTGAAATGGGATCTGATTCAACTGTATTGCATTTTAAAACTGATTCTCCCTCCTGTGGATGATAAACATATGAGAAGCTTCATACACCATTTCTTTCTAATAGTTAGATAAGTTATAAAAATCGCCCATACTGTTCTGTCCTGAAAATTTCAAAAGCACTGGTTCTTTCTCAGAATGCACAATATTCCTAATACCACCTTGCAAAAGCTAGGCAAATGTTATTGAACGTGGATTTTAGTCCCACAACACTTTGATATATTTAACTGCATACAATTCCCTTGATAAGGCACCTTTAATTCTGATAATATTTTTGAAGCAGTACTTTGACTCTATTTTAATGCACAGCACATGATAACCAGCCTGCATTTTGTTTTGTTTTATATTGTGGTACATTGTACCCCCTTTTGAGTCAGACTGAAAGTCTATTGGCATCTACCTGTTTTATGGTGCATCTTGTCTGTTGTAAAGTGCAGTGCATGCTAATAGCACTAGATAAATAGTAATAAAACAAAAAAAAAGTCTCTATGAACATCTTAATAATTTAAACAGGCTTTTCAAACAAACGACACAAGCAAATACAAGCAGAAACAGAAAAAATGGAGTAGAGGAAAGGGCCTTGTTTCTAGAGCACTGCAAAGAGGTTTAAAAATTCAGATATATAACAAACAAAAAGCTATTCTTTGGTTGAATTGTATTAAAGCAGGCATTTGTGGGACAACAAGATGCAAGTTTAGCTACACCTATGATTATTAATCATTTAGTTTGAATCTCTTTTTAAGATTTATTTCTATCAAGTCCTTGCAATCTACAATACATTGGACAGCTTGCTACACATCTGATAGCACTAAAATGTCAAAGTAAAAGGATGCTCAGAAATGTTAAATTTACTTTAATATGAAATTTTCTCTGTTCATGACAATTGCTTCTGACCTTGGAAACTTTTGTATTGTTTTCTTTCTAGTCCCATGAGTCTAATTTATGTAGAAAACATCATTTAAAAAAATAAATGTTGATAACTAAGATCTTTATTTGTTAAGAATGGAACTGTAAAGGCAATCTAAGTTTGTGTTCTCTTTGCTCCATAGGGGCAATTGGGGTTATCAGGACCTAAGCCTCATTAATAGCTCTTCAGCTCTCTGTCACACTATAGAGACAAGGTGGATGAGGTAGTATCTTTTATTGGACCAACTTCTGTTGGTGAGACAGACAAGCCTTCAAGCTTACACAGAGCTCTTCAGGTCTGGGACCTAATTCAGAATGTCACTGCTAAATACAGGGTGGAATAGATTGTTTAGTTTAAGTAGTTAACTCATTTCAAGGGACCATTCAAGGTGAAGTGGCCTGATAGCACTCTTCCAGTCACAGGGAGAAAAGGAAAGTGGTGGGGGAAAGTAGCTGGGGGTGAGGGTTTGTTAGTGGGTTACAGATTGTTGTAATAAGCCATAAATCCAGTGTCTCTGTTCAGTCCATGAGTTTTGGTGTCTAGCAGAGTAGTGAATGTAAGCTTTCTAGGGTCATCTTTTGAAGGTTTCCTTTGACGATGAGGACTGCAAGATCAGCTATAGACTGATCGCTTTATGAAAAACACAGGTGATATAGTGTTTTTGTCTTTTATCACACTGTAGAGTCTAGACTAGAACCCTGCATTGGGACTGGGATCCCACGGGTCCCACAGGACTCGCTGCCATAATAGTGTGAGCTGGTCAAAGGTACTTTGTTGCAGACAGCATTGGGTAGGCAAAAAAGAAAGACTGGTAATTTGTGGGACAACAAGATGCAAGTTTAGCTACACCTATGATTATTAATCATTTAGTTTGAATCTCTTTTTAAGATTTATTTCTATCAAAAACCTAGTGCAGCAAGTAGTTTTTCCATTAAATGTTTTGCAAAAAGCAATAATAATCCTAACATGTAAATAACTTGAATGGTACGTTTTAAAGTTCTAAAAACAGTGCTTAAACAATTAAAAAAATTCCATTTTTTAAAAATAATTTACTTTTTATAACCATTAAAAAAATCTGCATCTTTTAAGGCAAAATTGTAGTGCAATTTGTTTTGACATTCCATGTAATATACACATGGCAGCAGTTTGTCATAAATAGAATTTCAGCAATGTAAAGCAAGTTTTTATTTTTATTCTTTAAATAAATATTTTTTATACTTAAATTTAAGTGAGGGAAAGAAATAGATTTGATGTCTATTATAACAGGAGTTAAAGTATTTTTACAGGGTTTAAGCAAGATTTGTTTTATTCTTTAAGTGGTAAAAATTGTGTCTGAATTCCGTGTGTGTGTGTGTGTGTGTGTGTGTCCATGAGCTGGGAATCACACGCCTAGCTCACAGTGTAGATATAGCCACAGCAGCAAGTTGTGGAATTTCCTGTATGTGCTTTTTGCTGCTTCCTGATCTTACTTCTCCAAATCAAGCAACAAATAAGAGGCATTTTTGAGATGAGGGCGAGGAGCTAGGATGGGAAAGGAAAAGATTCTCTGTAGATTTGGCTGAAAATGGTATTTTTCATGGACAAATTTTGAAAGAAAGGGGAAAAATCCTATTTTAAAATTTCCAGCTGAATATTTTGTTTGTCAATGAAAACAACACTTTTTTATTTTGTTTTTTTTTTAAACCAAAACTTTTTCCTGTTTCAGTTTACAGTGGAAAACTGAAACGTTCTGAATACAACACATTTTTCCACATTTTAAAGTCATTATGTTGGCGGGCAGAATGGGGCGGGGGTGGAGGGGGAAAACATTTTGAACAGTTCTATTTCTGAGCTTGAGGAAATGCTTTCTTACCCTGGGGGACAGGGAACAGCAGAAATTTCTGTGTCTGGAAAGTAGAGAGTGGGAATGAGTAGCAAGAATTTTCAGTGCATGAGAGGGAAATTTTTGAGCTAAAAGAAGACATTTTCAGTGAGAGAAGTTTTGAGTTTGTAGAGGAAGGAATTGGTAGACGAGGATTTCTGAGCAGTGAATGTTGACTTCAAGTCAATTGAGATGGCTTAAAAGTTCCAAGCCAGGAGAGGATAGGGTGAGGTTGACAGAGATGAGTGTGAGTGAATGGTTGTGTGAGTATGGTGGGAATGGGATAAATTAGTAAATGAGGGTGTGAGTCTGTGTGAATTGCTATTTTGCATGAAACCAAACATGTGGGTGGCAGGAAGAGAGTAGTGGGATATAGAAAAGGAGACAGAGTTGGAGGATATGAAAGGCAAAAACCACCATGGTGATGAGAAGACAGTAAAAGTGTTGCAGATAGTTAAATATTGTTTGTCCCACTTTGCTCTGTATTTTAGTGTGTTTCAAAATCACACTAAGGAGAGTGGTGGGAGAGACAGAAGTTAGCACTCCTTTGCCTCCACTTCTCCATTAACCTTACCTACCACCCACCTCTCCCCTGTAACATGCACCACACCCAAACACCACCAGCATTACAGTTTATCACTTTGAAAACCTAATCAATCTGCAGGAGGGAGCTAGGAAGAGACAGCAGAATAGCCCCATCACTTACTTCATGCACCAGCCTCTACTGATGTTTCAATATCAGATTCCTTTCATTTAGGCCTGGTTTACACTGGGGGGGGGGGAGGAGGAATCAACCTAAGATACGCAACTTCAGCTACGAGAATAGCGTAGCTGAAGTCAACGTATCTTAAGTCGACTTATCTCGTGTCCTCACAGAGCGGGATCGACTGCCGCCGCTCCCCCGTCGACTCCGCTTCTGCCTCTCACCGCAGTGGAGTACAGGAGTTGATGGCAGAGCGATCGGGGATCAATCACTACCCGCCGATCCGGTGGGTAATGTAGACGTACCCTTAGATGCACGTACCCCAGCCATTTCTTTTGATAGTAGCACTACCTTCTCAATGAGTTTCCATTAAAACAGAGTATCTAAGTCTTCCTAGGCTCAGTTTTTGTGCATATCACAGGAAGGCCACCCAGTATTTTTTTTTTATTTGCCCTAAGAAAAGTTTATACATAGAGCATGTAGATATTATTTTTGATAAGTAGACAAGAACTGAATCATTTTGCCTCTAGATACAACACAATTCCTTCCAATAAAACATCTGGTAAGCCATCTATACTAGGGGTTCTCAAACTTCATTGTACCGCAACCCCCTTCTGAAAACAAAAATTACTACATGACCCCAGGAGGGGAGACTGAAGCCTGAGTCCACTCAAACCCCGCCACCCTGGGTGGGGGGTCCAAAGCTGAAGCCCAAGGGCTTCAGCCCTGGGTTGGGGATCTGTAGCCTCAGGCCCGCTGCCCAGGGCTGAAGCTGAACCCTGAGCCCCCCCATCGAGGGCTTCAGCCCTTGGGCTTCAGCCCCAGGCAATGGGGCTTGGGCTTTGGCCCTCAGCATCAGCAGTCTAACACTAGCCCTGGCGACCCCTTTAAAACAGGGTTGCGACCCACTTTGGGGTCCTGACCCACAATTTGAGAACCGCTGATCTATACTATGCTCTGTTTATCAGAGCAATGCATTTGCTCATAGACGCCTTGGTGATTATCTTAGAAAGAGTGTCCTGCGTCAGATACATGTTACATGAGACAGCTTTGGGTACTCAGAAACTGGTCACCACCTGGGAAAGGCACACCTTTCACTAGCAAATGCATTCTCCCCTTTGCAGTCATTACAAGTTCAACCTATTCTTCTAACTCCAATGATTCACAATCATCACAATAGAATGCAAATTATAAAAGAGGGGGGAAATGATAGCAGAACATGGAATATTGGGCGCTGATGGGGCTTGAATAAAATCTCATGTGAGCCTTTCAATTATTTTAATTTGAACCCCATGCAAGATTTATGAAATGTTTCTGTGGGCCATGAAAGTAGTCACTATTTTCTGATGGATCATACTTCAGGATATATCCTCAGCTGCTGAAAATCAGAATAGCTCTACTGAGTTCAGTGACATCATCAATTTACATCCACTGGGGACTAGGTGCTTTAAATGGTGGCTATTGTACATGCAGTATACTAATTCTGATCAAAAGTGCTACATACATGCAATGGCTGTTGGTTGCCTAAGTATGTAATTTTCTAATGTTCTAGAAAGGCTGCAGAACTGTTAATGAATACTACAAAGTACAATTCACATCTTTAAAGGAATTCTCAATATTTCTCATGTGTTATAAAACCAGCAAACAAAACTATGTTAAAAGAACTTTAAAGTTGCAAAGTTGAGCATTAAAATGTAGGAACCTTTTTGCACATGCTTTATAACACCATCTTTAATACAATTTTTTTTCCACAGAACTCCTGCTTCATTCAGTGCACAGGGTGGGCAGTGCTCACTGAATGAGTGGCTATTCAATATTTTCTTCACTATGTGGCCCCCATGCCTTGTGTGCAGCAAACCATTAAAGTCCTGCTCTGAAGACAGAATTATTCATTTCCTCCTGGGATTTTCTGTGGTGCTCATCATTACACATTACTGATGCTTCTCAAACATTACTGAATGTATGTTTACAATGCTCTTTTTATGTGAGGAGGTAGTATTCCGCTTTTACGGAAATGGAGACAGAGAGAGATTAAGGTAAAAAGTGTCCATTAATTTGGGTTGCCCAATTTGAGATGCTTAGGACATGATTTTTCAGCGTAGTAAGCATTTTATAGAACTTAATATGTTCAAACCACACTTCTCATTCACTTCAGTTGCATCTGCGAGAGCTTAGCACTCTGCAGATCAGACCCAGGAACACAATGTGGGCATCCAGAAAATGAACAACACACATTTGGTGGCTACCTGTGAAAATCTGGGATAAGAGATTTCCATAATATTACATGAGACCTCCATGGCAGAGGTAGAGATAGAATCCATTTCTCCAGGGCTGCACTCAACTGCCTTAACCAGGACACCACCTTTTTTTCCTTCCTTCAAGCTCCTGTCCTATTGGCTACATTACTTCCAACTTCTGCAACAAATAAGGAAGCGCTCCTGGAACCAAAAGTCTCCTTCACTACACAATACTGAATCACCCACAGAGTGCAGTGCATCTTGTCCACTGAATGAAGTAAGGATCCTGCGTATGTGACCAGGTAATTAAAGACTGTAGCATAATGCATACAAACGGGGATGAATTAAGTTTGCTCAGGCACTTTAATAGTGACAGTTCCTAACTTTTGAGTGATTGACTTGGTAATATTAATGTTCTTCTAATATAGAGTGTTTTTTCGTTTAAATCTAATTTCCTTGGTTTTAAAAAAGCAAACCGAAAAAAATAGAAATTCCATCATCCAGCATCATATTGACACACATATGGTTCATCAGCAATGCTGGAATCATTAGAGCCACAGCACAGACCTCTTCTGCTTGAGCTAATGAAAAAAGTCATAGCACTTGTAGGTCACCATCCTTTGTGTGGACCAGCCACTAGACAGCAATGGAACACAAACTTTACTAGGGAGTTTCACATCTATTTGCTGACAGTGGAGGATTGGCAAGGCTCAGGAATCTTGGGTTCCATTACAGATTTTATAGGGGAGTGTGCTGTTGTCAAAAACTTTTGTGCACTTGTTGCCCCCAAGCCTGACCCCTTCAATTCCTGTCCCTGTCCAAGCCTGTCTCTCTTCCCTTCACGCTCTCTTCTTTTCCCAGTTTCCACTACCCTGAGCTCCTCAACTAGTCAGTCCTAGTTTACCCCAGCTTCTCATTTGATTTCAGTCTTCCCCAGTTCCAGTCTCCTTCTTCATGGTCCTTATCCCAATCTACTCCCTTCTTGTCCCAGCCTAATCCTTCTGTCTCTTCTCCCTTCTCCCTGCACCCATCTGCTGAGATTTTCCAAATGTTTATAATTTAGCCAAATATGTTTTTTTTTTCTTCTACAGGGATGGCAAAGCATATACCCTGACACCAGGGAAGCCTCCCCAACAAAATTTACGGTATCTGGTCCAAAGGACGGGAGTGCTAGACTTTCTCAAGAAAATGACTGTAAGATTTTCATTTATTTCTTTATTTTTACTTGGGCAGAACAGTGTATTATTTCCTAATCTCATTCTCAGAAATGGCTAAAATATTTTTGTTGAAACTTTTGAAAAACATTTAGACTCCAGATTCCAACATCTGGCAGGGAAAATAACCCAAATAATTAAAGTTAGATAAAGTTGTGAACAAGTTTAAACAGGGTCTTCCAATGGGAAGTATCAGGCAGCCTTCACTAGAGGCAACACCACCAGCACTATAAAAATAAAGAAAGGAAAACTTCATAAGGGCCTGATTCTGCAAATACTTAGATAGGTCACTTTGCTCATCAAGACTATTATCAGAAATAAAGCTATGCACGTGTGGAAGTTGAGACAGATGCTTTGGAAATGTGGAATATTCAAAGACTATTGTATCAACTTTATAAGTGTTCTGTGTATCTGGTTGGAAGTCTGGGTGGAAGATTTGTTTTTGTGTTTGGAACTTGGTATTAATAAAGAAACCAGATTGCAAGAAGGGCTTTGAGTGGATGAGCGAAACTGAATAGATTTTGTTGATGGAGCCCTGAAGAAGAGGGAAAAGGGCAGGGCATAGTAGAGGCACCCCGGCCATGAGGGGGTGCTTGGGTCGGATAGGCACTGGAGCTAAGGGTGCTGGGGTGCTGCTGCACCCTCTGGCTTGAAGTTGTTTCCATCATATACAGGGTTTACAGTTTGGTTCAATGACTCTCCAGTCATTCCAGTACCCCGATTGGTGGTGGCTTCCCCGTTACAGGCCTGAAGCACTTTAATCCTAGAAAGGTCTCTTTGTAGAATATGGGTGACTGCCTGGTAAGATAGACATGCATATAAGCTGTTTATTGGGTTTAGGATGTTTTCTCCAAAATGTGTTTGTTCTGAATAAATAGTACTCTGCTTTATCAGACCTGAGTGGTCACTGGTTAATCCTGAGAGAGAACAGGACTGCAGGCACTGAACTAAAGTCAGATCTAGTGAAATAATCACAATCAATTGCAGGAGCCTGCAGCCTAAGTCCCTGGTCTGGAGGAAGAAAACTGCAGAATCCTGCCCCCAGAAAGGTCTCAGACCTCTGGCCATTACCTAAGTTGGGTGCCTTCAAGGAGGCCACAAAGGGGTCAGAAGTGCAGTTAACTTGAGGTGAATTCAGCACTTGAGAAGTATTAGAATTCAAGTACCACAAGAGGCCATTCCAGCTCCTCCCAAAAAACTGCTAGAACAGCATTCTGGGACCTTCTGGCCTGACTTGAGCATTGAGTTAATTCTGTAACTGTGACACAAGTATTCTCAGAATCATGCCCTAAATCCATAAACTTTCTACAGGAAAACAGTCTTGCTGAAGGATCTGTTATCTTATGGGTTAATACTGAGTGTAGTTTAAAGAAAGTTTTAATCACATGTATATCAAATGAGGATATATTAGTAAACATGTTAAATAAATTAGAATGGACCAGCTTGCCACTTTTAGATTAACCTTTTTAATTTTTCATTTAAAATAATAAATATAACTCACCTCTAGATTTAAATAAATATGTTCAGACAGAACCCAACATAGGAAGGATTCATAATTAAACTCTTAAACTCATGCATTTGTGCCTTTATTTTCAACAGCTCTATTAAAGAGAAAGCACCAACCTAACTCTTGTCAGTTTGTTTCAGAACCTTAATACTATAGAAATATAGGTTGTTTTGTACTCAGTTCAACTATACATTAACACACCGTAATGCAGTAAGACACAAAAATGCCATTGAAAAAATTTTTGTACTGTGATTGGATTATATATTGTCATCAAGCATCAATATTAATATTTAGTAGCATTAAAATAGCTGCTAGATAATCCAGCCTTCAACTGAGCCGGTATCTGCTGCTGCTGCTTTGTGTAAGCTGTCCATTTGCATTAAAGGAAGAAACATCTGCTGTTTTAAAGAGTGGTTTGTTGGCAGAATTTTTTAACATGGGGATGAACTGTCTGTTAGTCTTTCGAACCTTGCTAGATGGGGAGAAGATTAGGCCAACCTAGACCATACAAAACTGAGATTTTTCAATAAAGCTTTTTTTATTCAATTTAGTCCCATGTTGGAAATAATCATCACATTTTACATTATGTATTTCTAATGTCAGTGCACATACCATGTAATTATTCTGTATAATCAAGCATAACTGCTAGTTTGTTACTTTGAGCTGCTGAATGCATATCCTGGCAGCAAACCTAGCATTTAACTATTTATTTGAAAAATGTGCAGACCCGTAATTGTAGAAATTTGATAAATCTGTAATTACCATGTCTTCAGCATTTTCCGTCAACTGCAGTTTCAGTCAAAACCAGCATAAAGAACCCTGTAACTGCTAAGGGAAAGCCTAGGATGACTTAGATACAAATGCACAAATGGCTTTTAGTGATATGAAGGAAGTAAGGTTTATATATAGTAAAAGGAGATTTAAACTTCACAGGATTAACTGGGAAATGTGCTGAAAGAGGAAATTCAAAGAGTTTGAATTTCAGTTTGAGTTAGTTGAAGAAATATTTCATAATTTAAGATCTGATTTTCAGGGGTGCTGAGCACCCATGCTGCCATTGGCTCAGCTAGAGATGTGAGTGCCAAGCAGAAAAATGCACAGTATAATTAAGGGTGAATTCTGACCAGCTACTGTCTGAGATGAACTCTATGCTCACAATCCAGATAGCATCTGGGTCCGATAGTCAGAATGATTAATGAGCTTGAGTAAGTCAGAACCATTCTTAGTTCAAAGCCCATAAATCTTTTAGAATTGAGAAGATTTAGCCAGTGCTGTTAAACAACAGAGGCAAAACTTCTAACAGCAATTTTGGAAACTACACTTTGTAAAAATCAAGTTCAGTAAAGTTATGAGGCTGACTCCAAGTAGATAAGTCTCTTTCAAGAAACTGTACATATCTATCACTTCTTAAATGTGTACACTTTGCTGCTAAAAGGATCAGTCATGCTAATAGCAAACTTTTTCTCCATGTCTGGTATCCCATGATGAAGTTTTTCAAGACTTGTTGAGACATCACGTTGTCCAAAGAACCTTCATCTTTCTTTAATGCAGCCTTTTTTCACCACTTAAATTCAGAGCAAACAAAACTCTGAAAGCTCACCTACGATATTCTGCTATCAAGGGACCTGCTGTACTGCATTTGCTGATGGACCTGTCTGTAGAGGATAATAGGTTTGGTTTGGATTTGGTGGCTGATACACATTCTTACGCTGGTTCACTAATTCTTAGTGTGACTGTGGTTGCTGGGGCACCACACTGAGATTGCTCAATAAGGACAAACTGCAAAAAATGGGACAGATGATCCCCAAAATGGTGGTTATTCTAATAATTAGATTCACCAAGCGAGGAAACAAAACAGTGTCTGCAATACATTACTGGTTACCCGGAAGCCAAAAATACAGCTCCCTTAAAGCAACCCAGCCTTGGGCTCCCACCCAGACAGCCAAGTTAAATATGGTGAGGATTATTTAAAATCTTATTCACCATAAATAAAGTTCTACCAATCCCAAGAGATCAGACACATTACCCACCATGTCAATTAATATTTCAAATCTTACCCAAATACATGCTTACAGCCAATTCTTATTAACTAAACTGAGATTTATTAAAAAGAAAAGAGAGTGAGAGTATTGGTTAAAAGATCATTATACATACAGATATGAGTAAAGTTCTTAGGTCAGTTTCATAGTAGAAATGGTGAAGATGCTGATTTATTAAATCCTTCTGGAATCAATTTCAAAGTTATAGTCTAATCGCCAGTCTAGATATGGAGTTTGCTCAAATTCTTCTATGAGAATTAGCAGGGTGATCCAAACCAGCGCTGGAGACCTCAGTCTTGTGACTCAAACTTTCCCTGACCATGCGTAAGCAGATCTGAGAAGACAGAATCTGGGCCCTAGAGTTCTTTTCTAGATTTCTGACAGGCTATCAAAAGCCTCCTGACAGCAGGTATTCATTAGGTGAAGAATAGGTAATATGCATTGTGGCTTTGAAGTAAAACCTCCTATTTCCTATGTATTCACAGGAAATTAGTTGTGTTCATCAGAATAAGTTAATTAAATTATACAGCATACAGAAACAATTAGAGAACCGGACAGATTAACAATAGAATGGTGGGCATAAAGATAAAACATACAGAAATGGGGATTTCACAACCACAACTATTGAGAAGTGATTTCTTGCCAGACAGGATGCTATCAAACTAAGTTTTCTTTAATCATCTTTATCTGGTGGTGATAGGCATGATCAGGACAGGATTGTATTCCTAACAGCCCAATAGCACCTTATTTCAATGTTACTAGTTTGGAATGTGAGTATGTGACCATACGCTTCCCAGCTTATGGCTGCCTCTGCTGCTTAGCCAAAGGCCTTAGCCTAAGAACCAGGCCTCAGACTGTCTCAGTGAGAAAAGGCCCTATACAGGCAGACAGTGATTTTGATTCTTTGTTTTATACCTTGATAACTAGCTAAGTGATAAAAATACACCTAACTTCTTAAAGTATAGGCCTTTACAGGCAGGCCTGCATATCTATATCCTAACATCATCCACTGTAAAAATAAAAAGTGCCTGATGTTCAATAATTGATTATAACATAATTAAAAAGAATGGGTTCTTCTGAAACATCATGCGTGATTTCTCAGAGTGGCTGCTTTAGTCTGTTGTGCCTATTAGATCGGTCTTATAAGTTAGTTCCAGTAAGTGGGGCTAGAGAATAAGAACACACATTCATTGTACTACGAGTTCTAAAATAAAAGAAAAATATGTTAATCAGCTAGGAGTGCATGTACATTTTGGAAAAAACAGAGGCCGGACCCCCTTTACAACCATCCCAAATCTTATTTGTTTTTTAAGAGCACTAAGAGCTATTGGCACACAGCATAGTTATTGTCTTTACTCTCAAGTTTAAATCCCTGTTTGGGTCTTTTTTTATTCTAGAAAAGATTTTACCTGAGAGATTCTTCAGTAAATATGAATTGATCACAATGTGATCACAAACTGCATTTAAAAATAATACTGAGTAGTTCAGGTTATTTATGCATAGAGTACATTTTTTGGATAAAGTCCTACATAATACACAGTGCTTTGGTTCAAAGTAGTATAACTGGTAAACTCAGTGCTCTGAAAACTATTTTGAGATCACTGCAGAGTTTCACACATTACTCCTGTGAATTTTAAAACAAGCAGAATATTTCTTAATCAACAGGGAGAAAAATAAACTTGATTTTTTTTAATGTGAATATTATTTATTATGTGTATTGCAGAAGTGCCAAAAATCCTCAGGATCCATCATCGTAAATTACTATTGAGGAAGTCACAGTCCCTGGTTTCAAATATCAGGATAATGTAAAATGTAAATCTCCAATATTTCTATCTTCCCAGTTTAGTTTACCAACAATCCCATCTAGTCCAGCTGTAAAGGACTATGGGAAGGTGATGATGTCTCCTTGTCATGCATGCCCATATTCTATATCTCCTGGTTTTTCTAATGCTTTCTCTTATTTTCTTTTTAATTCTTCCCTTTCCTCAACAGTTTGATGACTTAATCCTTGTTTCTAGTTGGAGAAATAGACTTGTGTCTGATTAGCACTACTGATGGCAGACATATACAAAGCATAGACTATGAAGATACCTTTTCTCTCTTCAGCCCAGTCAAGAATTGTTGCTAGAGCTGTGTGGAGAAAGGTAATTTTGTTTCACAGAGGATTTTGGTTTGTTCTGATTTTGAATAGAAATCAAAAAAATTGAAATTTTACATTTTACGTTAAAGGGAAAGCCTTGGGATCTGCAACCCTGGAGCAGTCTGCCTGGATGTCTGCCATGGAGCCATGGACCCTGTAAGCCCTGATGTACCTGGCTTGGGGACAGTCTATCTGGTGCCCCCAGAGCTTCCAGGCTCTCAACTCCCTATAAGTTTGCCAGGTGATCTGTGGAGGAGTTGAAGATCCATGGAGCTGGGAGGGGCTCCCAGGGATTCCAGACTCATGACTCCCCATCAGCCTGTTAGGTGGGCTGCTGAGAAGCCAGGAGGGCAAAGTGAAAGGAAACTAGACAGATTGGAACCCTGCCTGATTTCTGTCAGACCTTTGTCAAAATCAAAAAGTGTCCACTGAATGTTTGGATTCTCTCAAGGAATTTCTGACAAGCTTTAACTGTTGCTGCTTAAAAGTTCTTCTTCATCAGAAACATTCTTATTTCTTCTATAAGGAGGCCTGAACCACATTTTTACTACAGTGGTAGTTCAGACAAAAAAAAAGGCTCTGTCCAAGATTCTTTCACACAGATGGGAGGGACTATTAGTGGTTTAAAGGGCAATGACCAGTGACATTGTCAACTTCACACCCAACTTCTTCTGCTTGTCAAGGCACACAGGGTTGAAGTCTCATTATTGAAATGGTACACTGGGCTACCACTAGTCTTGTGTGCTTTCATTTTATTTATACTGTAACTCTTTAAGAGTTGAAAGTTTTGATTATAGATACAAGGACCTGGGAAATTTTGAGAAAGAAGTGTTTGGGAGGAAATCTCATTGCTGTTTCTTTAAGGGCCTGGGGCTAAAAACCTTGC
This sequence comes from Emys orbicularis, assembly GCF_028017835.1. Classification (NCBI taxonomy): domain Eukaryota; kingdom Metazoa; phylum Chordata; order Testudines; family Emydidae; genus Emys; species Emys orbicularis. The sequence continues at coordinate 86,714,893 of NC_088687.1, read as the reverse complement.
AGAGAGGGTGGGGCTAGAGTCCCATGTCATCCAACCAACTGGGGATGATTTGAGAGTAGGGGACCAGCATAAATGCTGCCTCCTCCCTCATAGCAGGGCAGCTGCCTGCTAACAGTGAAGAGAGTAAGAAGGCTTCTGCATTATCAGGGACAGATACTGGCAGGAAAACTGGCAGGAGAGATACTGCAAAACATTCTGAGCCTAAGGACTAAGTGTGGTCAGCTGCGGGAAATTGTAGCCTAACTCCAGGAAGAGAGATGGGGCTTTTGCCATAATGAAAGATATAAAGACTGAGAGCTAACCGTGAGGGCACTGGGAACAGAGCTTAGACAGAAGGCATCAGGAGAACCTGAATCACCTTTTGTTTATTTGGCACTATTTGCTATGGACTCTTTTATATGAAGTTCTGTGATAAACAAGCCCTAAGGAGGGTATTATATAGTCAAGAGTGCCTGAAGTGGAGTTACTGGTGCCTAACTCAGCAGAGGGTACTACAGGGCAGGCATACCTGATGACAAGCACCTCTAGAAACCAGTTATCTACTTGAACATTTAATCACTTGTGGCATAATTTACACAACAAGGGACCCAAAGTGAGGAGCATAGCAAGGCAGGAAACTAAAAAAAGGGTGTGAGAATTTGGAAGTGAAAATACGTCAGTCCTACTTTAACATACTCATCCCTTCCCCTTTGTCTGGCTTCCTCCAATGAGTGAATGTAAGTAGTCTTAAGCAAGGTGAAGGGTGTGGTATTAGGACCTGAACAAAATATAGTATGTGCCCTCAGAGTAACTTATAGGGCAGAATACCACCCCTGTCTCCATGACCAGTCCCAATCAATCTGAATAGATGGCACCTGTGTAGTTTGTCAAGCCTGGAGATGGGCCCTTACAAGGGGGGAACTGCACCTAGTTGGGGTGGCTCTCTGAAACAAGTAGAGCTACATGTCTCAGACTAGGACACTGAATTATTTGTTGAAGATCAGGTTGGGGATACTCTAGCAGAAGGAAAAAAGGAGGGCTGCTTTGTTTTTTTTTGTCAGAATACCCAGAACTAACTTTTGGCCTTTAACTAAGCGGAAAGGTGGGAGTCGGCACTTGCTACAGAGCCTGAAACAGTGCCTGACTCATTGTGGACCTGGGAACTATGTTCCTCCTTGTTTGTCCTGCCATACTCATGCACTCAGGAAGGGAGTGGACACACTAAGAGGCACAGATGGAGGGCCTTTCTTGGGACCAGATCACAGAACTGTCATTGCCCAAAGAATGATGGATGAGGTAAGCAAGGTGCCTGCCTTTGCCCCAAGGGGGTGACCTCGAGATATAACCTTTGATAGTAACTTACACTAACTTCTACATCAGCTCCACATCTGGCCTCAAGATTCTTAGAACCCACTGGAAAATGTCCTGAGTGGCAAAATGGGGAGGCTTATTGTTAACAACATTATTAGGGGATAGGAACATGTTTTTTTGCAGAAAAACTATCATTTTGTAAATTCACTTGGAGGTTGAACTGTTCCTTTCTTGTAATCACTGAGGCATTTTAAGTGGTGAAAAGGAATAATTTACTTGTAAAATATGCTGTTTTGATGTCTGTGGACTAGATTTTGAAACTCTCATTGACTTAAATGGAAATGTTGCTTTCTGATACACGTTACATTTATATTACATTACACAAACTCTAATGGACAAGACAAGGTGAGTGAGGTAATATCTTTTATTTGCCCAACTTCTGTTGGTGAAAGACACAAGCTTTCGCGCTACACAGAGCTCTCCTTCAGGTAGCTCAAAAGCTTGTCTCTTTCACCAACAGAAGTTGGGCCAATAAAAGATATTACCTCACCCACCTGGTATCTCAAATATCCTGGGACCAACAGAGCTACAACAACATTGCAAACAAACTCTAATGGTAGATTTGATTATAAAATGCTTCTATGGCTCCAGTCCTGCAGACATACATGATTTTAATTTCACTATTATGAGTAGACCTATTAACTTCAATGTTTGGAAGACCAGAGCCTATACCTGGCACACACTGATGAAAATCATAACAGGCAAATTTGTATATTCGACTTCAGAAAAATCTCAGGTTTTGCATGTGATTTCTTATGAAGAAAAACTTTGTAGTTTAACACTAGACAAGTCAATGGATTATGTGGCTATTTGCTATCCATCAGCTTTTTCATTGTTTTTTCTTTCAAAAATAGCTTTTTTTGGACTCTATTCCCATCTGAATATTTTCTTGATCGTGGTTTTGTTGTCAATATTGGAACTGATGATTACTTGATTCTGTGAAGTTCAAGAAATAGTTCTGCACTCTCAATAATATTATAGCACACAAGGATCAAGATATTATCACAAATCTAATAGAGGCTAGTAAAGGTTACTCTTAATTCCAAAACATCTTTACCCAATAATCTAGTGGAAAAAAATAGCTTCGGGAAGGATTAAGTATGAGACTCAGTTTGAAACTGAAACCTCCTGAAGGTACTTCAGGTAGAAAATGTGTCAATTTGGAAACATCCTTGTTAGTTTTGGATTTAAACTGAACACAATTAATGTATGCAAGACAGCAAGAACTAATGTAAAGATAAAGAGCATAATATATTGTTGATCTCAATGGAAGTTGTGCATGCAGCAGGAGGATAGATAACCATCTACTTTTATGATGGAGATTGTCCAACATTTGTGAAGCAAAAAGGAAATGTTGATTCCATCAATGTCAAATCTCTAATTAACTTCAGGCAGACCAGGATTTGGCCCATTATTTTTAAAACTCTTCTAATAATATAGTACCATACACGTATCTGTGTCCTAATGTGCACATCTCGTTATTACAGCAGGTACTCCTTAAAGAACTGTATTTTACGACTTCCCAGTTGACAAAGGGAATGTAGCTAATAGGTTTTCCCAGTTTTGTTGTGTTACATCATCCAAGGTAATGTAAACATTACCAATATGATTTAAATTAATATGAAAGCCTGTAGATGAATATAATTGTCTTGGCAGATCTTCATTAAATGAACTATGCTTGTTTGGGGGGAGGAGCAAAACTAGCCTAATTCTGTAAAATACAGTTTAGAAGATTCCCAACTATTTAGCCATCTGTGAAAAGTGAATACAAAATAGTTATAAAACACTTCACAGGTATAATTGACTACAAAAGATAAAGGCAGTAGGTGAACAGGTATACACATTACAGGCCTAAATCTTTGCTCTGTGGCATTGGTTTTTATGTCAGTGTACTTTTTGTGAGCTGGAGGTATGATTCCCAGCTCATGTAGACATACTCATGGTAGCTCCCATAGACTTAACTCACTTAAATAGCAGCATGGCAACGTTGAGAAGCGGCACAGACTAGCCACCCCGAGTATGTACCCATGGGGTCCAGGCAGGTTTGTACTCTGGGTGGTTAGCCCATGCCGCAAGGTACCACTGCCTGTGCTATACCACTATTTTTAGCACACTAACTCAATGCAAGCTAGCACGAGTATGTCTACTGGAGCTGGGAATTACACCCCAGCTCCAAGTGTGGATGTAACCTTTGTAGAATAATTCCATCACAGAGTAGAGAATCAACAGCTACAAGTCTAAAGTAAGTACATTAGTGGAGCACAAACCTATCTGTGTATAGCAAATCTTCTTCCTCTTGCACAGTATTAGCTTTATTTTATGCCAAGTGTTTTCAGTAGTCTGTATGAATTATGTAAATTGGTGAAATAGACATTAAGGGGTTTCTCTGTAATGTTACCACACTATGTTAGGATAAAGATAATCTTGTCTGATTTATTTTACAAGTATACATGGGCCCAAGATCTTGCAGAGAGGCAGACAGTTTGACTGACTCATGTTGCAAGGTAAAGCAGATGGGGCTCGTTCAGTCCATCCACTGTATTATTCTGTGTTTCCAAGGGAGAAACCCTACAAACAAACCAAGCTCAGGCGAAAACTTTGGCTGCCAAATCTCCGGATGAGGGTATTTGTGGGATATTGAGAGTAGAGCTGGGGATATTTTATTTTGGTCACGAGTAAAATCATTGAAAAATGCACTTTTTTTCAGGGCACTGAAACTGTTCATGAATTCTTCACAAATTTGCTGAATAGTTTTGGTAAAAAAATATTCTGGAGTGGAGCGGGAGACATGGAGGTGGTATTGCCACCCTTAAAAACTTTACTTCAGCAATCATCTGAGATTTGGGACACCTGGGTTCAATTACTTTCTCTGCTTGTTGGGGAAAAGGGATGTGAACTGGGGTCTTCTGCATAGGTGCAGGGCCTTCTCCAGGCACCAGCGAAGGAAGCAGGTGCTTGGGGCGGCCAATGGAAAGGGGCGGCATGTCTGGGTCTTCTTCTTTGAGCTGCGGAGTGAAGGACCCACTGCCGAATTGCTGCCGAAGAATGAAGCGGCGCGATTGAGCTGCCGCCGATCGACTTTATCTTTTTTTTTCGCTTCGCTGCTTGGAGCGGCAAAAAGCTGGAGCCGACCCTGCATAGGTGGAGACTGCCCAAACACCTGGGCTATAGGGTTGGCTAGGCTGGGGTTGCCTCAATTTCACTTATTGAAGCTGTTCCACTTTGTATAAATAGTCACTTGGCTTGAACAAGAATGCAATCTATTAGCCTGGTGGTTAAGGAATTCACCTGGAATGTGGGTGGCTCAAGTTCAAATTCTTGCACCACTGACTAGTTAATTATACACAGTTGAACAAGAGGAACATTGAGAACAATTTACATCAAGCTATTCTATAGCCTGATGGCTTAAGCAGTCTCTTTAATGTGGGAGAGCCATGTTCAAATTCCTTTTCTGCCTCAGACACAGGGGAAGTAAACTTTTGTGTTTGGTCAAGATATAGTTTTGATTTATGAGCCAAATGCAGCCAATATAATCACTTAAACATGATCTTGTTCATTTCTGAGGTAAGAGTTTAACTTAGGTGTAATGTGAATTTATGAGCCAGATGCAACCACCATCACCTTTTAAACGTGACATGGCAAATCTCTGAGGTAAGTGATTATGAGTTAGACATAGCTTGGGATTTTCAAACACCTTTGTTGCTAGAAGACTGATGTTGATATAATTATAAAAAAAATATTACCTAAGGGTTGCCAGATGCTGTTGGTTCACTCTCAAAGAAGAAATAAATTCAATTAAAATCTGTGTTGAAAGAAGACAATGAAGTAGTAGAATTAGCTAAGAAAAATGGCAAGTCTCCTGAACCCAACATTTCAGCTGACCTTACTGTGCAAGAAGAAGGCAAGCAAATACAAGGGAGGTTATTATACCCTTCAGAAATATATGTCTGATATTGCACTTAAAGCAAAAATATGGTCTTTTTCTGTGTGCAAGAATGAAAAAATGAGACTACTTTTGTTTACAATGTGAGGCAAATTGCTGCATTTGGGACCATTGTGTTGAAATTACTTGCTCAGATGTCATAGAATAAGAACTATGGGAAAATAAAGGCAATTGCAGTCATGAAGCCCAGGTATAGATTCAAATGTGTATATCTTACAGTTTATTGAAACAGAAGCTGTTAGTATCTGGAATTCATTATAGCTTTAGTCATCATTGATTTAAAAGTTGTCAATAGTAGACACCACCTTCGCTGTTTAATATCTATGGAGCTGCAGAGCATACTGATCATAAGCAATATCTCAAACACTTTACTTGAGATCAGAATGATCAGTGGAATAATCCAAGAATGTTGTTAGGTTTTCACTGGTAGTTCAGACTTAAAGAGCAAACAGGCTCTTACTATCGAGAGAGAGAGTGTAATATGTATATGCCACACACACACAAATATAGAAGTTTGATCCTTAGAAGCTGTTCAAGAAATGGATTAATTCTAACCAAATACCGCCTGATGTAGGCTCACACTCCCAGATAGGATCAAATCAGGAAATTAGTGACTGATCTTGGGTAATTCAGAACCAGTCTAATTTCAAAGCTAATATATCTTGAAGCCCAAGGAAGATTTATCCAGTGCTGTTAAAGGGGAAGAGAAGCAAAATTTGTGGACTAGTGACAGTAATCTTGGAGAATGTATCAAGTATGAGTACAGTTCAAGACAACTCTCAGGAGCGTTTAGGCTAAAGGTTCTAGAATACTTTAGAGTAACTATGGAAAACAATACACTAGAGCATGAAGCACATGTTAACCATACTTCAGACCACAAGAATAGAGAATAGAAATAATACTTAGCATCAGTATAGTACTTTTCATCTTTAAAGTGTTTTGCAAACATTAGCTAACTAATCCAATACATGTCAGTTAGATGAATAAATATGATCTCTGTTACAGATGGGGAATCGGAGAAAAAGGGTCCATCTACACAGTGAGGGAGGAGGGGAGGAAACAGCCCTGAGGTAGCAAGTCTAAGAGCCTGGGTCAACTGACTTGTCCTACTCACGGAGCTGAAAAATAGCAGTGTAGATGCTCAGGCTGGAGCCCAGGCTCTGAAACCTAGAGAGTGGGGAGAGTCTCAAAACCCAGGCTCTAGCCTGAGTCTGAATGTCTACACTACTATTTTTAGCCTAGCAGAGCAAGTCCCATGAGCCTGAGACAGTTGATACAGGCTCTGACCCTGGCTGCTGTGGGGCTTTTTTGTTTTTGTTTTTTGTTTTTTGCTGTGTAGACATACCCAAAGAGATCAAGAGTGAGATTTCTTAAAGCACCTGAGGGATTTAGGAACACAGGTCCCTTTTGAGGCTTCAGTGGGAGTTGTACTTCTCAATACCTTACCCTATGTTATTTGCCCATATCCACTGAGAGTTGATGTCAGATCAAGTATTAGAACTCTGGAAATTTTGATTCCCAGTCCAGTGCGCTGACACTAAACCATTCATCTTTCAACAAAATTTGTCTTAAGGAATTGAGATTATTGAATTACTCTGACAGCAATAAATATAGAGGTTTTGACTGTACATTTTTTTGCAGGGTTTAAAAATATTTGCTATTATTTTTCTAAATTACTTAAATTGCAGTAAAGCCTACTTAGGCCCTAACCAAGTTCAAATTGAAGTCAATGGGAAATATTAATGGGCTTAAATGTACATGCATTCTTTAGTACTCGGTTGGGTCTATATATACATTTCTTCACGTTTTGGTCCACATATCCAGTATCTTGTTCATAGCCCATGACTCATAATTCCAGCATCCCAAAGTGCTTTATTTTTTTTTTCATTGTGCAGTATGGCTCATACCTGAAATTTTATATAGGAAGGAGGAAGAAGGCTAAGCACTTCATTATTACATTAGGAAACTAGCTTTGATATCTAGACTTATCAACATTTCCTGCCCCCTTATATATTTCATTATATGAAGTTAAATAAATACAGCACAACTAACTTACTTCAGCTTTAGCCTACTGCCTGAAATCACTCTCCATATCTACAGCAAGTAAGTAAAGGTATTTCTCAGTTATATTTTAACAATTAATCTTACAATTTGCTAAACTTTGCCTGCTTTCTGGCATAGTATGCTAGTCATTCCAAAGTGTAATATGTAATACAACAGGATGCATCACATTTGTTTATGCTCAGATGATATCTGACAATGAATCACATATGCTATCTAATGATCTCTACTGGATCAAGATATCCCGACAATTCTGCGTGACAAGTGGGAACATATAATGAGAGTACAGCCTGACAAATGACCAACCAGCCACTAGTTGTTTAAGTCATTTACAAAATACAGGATACAACTGTGCAGATATGGAAAGTATTTCTTTCCTGATCCATTGAATGAGGAAATAACCAATACTTACTTTTTCTTAGTGAAAACTCTTCAAATTAGTTTACAAAAATCAGAGTTCTTGCCAGTTCCATAATTCTTTTCCAAATTAAAATCCACTAAGAAGCAATTTTTCTCTAGAAGCCAGTTAGCCCTGTCACCTTTAAATCTCCTACTGATGCATATATTGCTTTTGATGTGATCTCTCAGGATGCACAAGGAGCATTATTTAGTGCACAACTTATCTAATGCATCTCCAACAACTTTCTTTATAAAGTGCTCAAATACTTCTAAACTGAATCAAGAAAATGAAGTCCCAGGATAGAGGACATCATTTGAGATAAAAAGATCAGGAAATAATGGGGGATGGGAGGGAATCCGTGAGTAACTCCAGAACTGCAATAGAAAGCCGGTTTGGAAGACCCACTTTATTACATCAGTTCTCCAGAGCTGATAACTATGTTCTATTAACAGTTTCATTTACTCATTCAGGACTCTGAGCCAGGTGGCAAGCTTTCCTACACTCAAGGATAGTAAGTGATAAACATTGCATTCTTAAGGGATGCACCACCTTCAGAGTCAGAATACCATTTTTATTCTTAGTTTATGGCATTATGTTAAATGCTAATCTTTGTCTGCTGAAGGAAAAGGGTCTGATTTAAGAGCTTGTGTCTCCATATTAGACAGCAGTCTAGCTACTGCAGCAGCACATTCAAGTATTTTATAAATAATGTATGAAACACTTTGAAGCCTGGCTGTGGGAGATATTCCCCATTCCTCAGTCTGCACATGGAAGCTCATTCATCATAACTGAGACCGATGCATGCTGTTCTGCCTTTGGGGAGATGGGGAAATCTTTTAAAACTAATTGCAAATTCCATTGGTCTGATTCTGCTCCGCAGCAATCCATGGTCCGCTCACAGCAGTTGCCGTGGCCGAGTGTTTGTAGCATGAAGCTCAGCCATCTGTATCAGTTGCATGCTGGATGTTGCAAAACACAAAAAGTTTCTACCTGATATGGTGGAGAGTAGTAAGGGAGACGATTTCTAGACTGGGATTTTAAAGGAACCTAGAGGAATTAGAGATGCCACTTCCATTTTGAAAATCAATGGGATGTGGGTGCCTAATTCCTTTAATCTTCTTTGAAAATCCCAATCAAGATTTTTTAGATACATTATAAATCATTTTTTGGTACCCAAGTACATAAAGACAAGCTCAACTTTTCACAACTCTTTGCATACAAATGGTTTTGCTGACATCTCTGTAACAATGGAGATACTGTATGCATATTCTCATTGCCGAGTAGACCTAGTATTTCTACAAGGGGCAAAATTGAAGGGTACTTTACAAACCTGCTCTACTGGTAAAAATCAAAGCATCCAGCTTTTTAGAATATGGAGAAAAGTCTGTCATTGAGTGGGCAAATTAATTATTAGAAATCCTTATGCACAGCTAGACCATCGATATCAAAAGCAAGAGATACCCATCTTTTTGTGATGTTCCTCCTCATTTTTGTATATTCCTTCCCTTGTCTTGATTTTTATTTCTCAAACGTTACTTTTAATATAAGAAAATAAGCACCAGTCTAGTAACAAGACAATTGCAAATGAACCAGTACTCACCCATCATATTGGAATGTATATGAAAAAATATAAGCCATGTTACTATAAACATTAAACAAGGTACACTATTACTGACCCGGGCCAAATTCTGCTGTCAGTTAATGTGTGGGAACTGTATCGACTTTAGTAATGACTGGCACTCTGCCCTTGGATAAACTGACTGCCTCACTGCATGAGATATCATCTTGCAATCAATGATGGAGTATACAATGGAGCTCTTTAAGTGTAATTAACAGCAAAACATCATCCTATGTGTTTATGATTCAGTTGGTTAATTAAGTAGGTAATTACAATGTAAAGGTAATTTACAATGTGAGTTGCTGAGTGGTTCCTGTTATGTGTTTTGCAGTGGTGGATGAGCAGTACATTTCAGCCGTGGGGCCTAAGCAAGGGAGAATCAAGTAGAAGTTGGAAGTTGTGGGTGTTAATGGAGTAAAATGGAAGAAAGTAAAGAGGATAAGCAGAAATATGGATGTCTGGACAGAAAGTGATGTACCATTTGATGTGATACATGAGATACCCTCTTAGCCCATAAATGTCTTGTTGAACCACTAAAGGGAAAATGGGAGTAGAAGGGACTGTCTTTTATCTTTATACCTAATCGTATTTGTTCTTCCCCCTCAGTCCAAATGCTGCCACCCTACTGCCTGTTAGTCTCTACTTCCACATTCTCCCTGTCTCTTCTGACTTCTCTATGCGTCTGTATTTGAACACCATTAATCAATCATTAACCACCTACATTATTTCTTTCCCTCCTCCCTTTCTAGAGTATTGCATCTCTTACTCTACCTCTTGCTCTGTGTATAAGCCATTCAAAAAGCTACATTTTGATAATGGTAAGGAGTCTCCTTATATGAGAGAGACAATTAAAAAACAGTGTCTATCCTGAACTCACCCTCTTGTGCATAAATGTTTCAAGAGTCTTAGAACAGAGCGTAATTATATCTACTGGAATGAGATGCATCTGGTTCATATAAGGACAAAGTGGCAGCTTTGACCTGTACTCTTCTTGTTTTGTTTTTATGGGAACTAGCTGGCATAATAAATTGCCAGAATGAAATAAAAGTTACCATTATTATTTTGAAACAGAGTAGCCAGAAATTACTGGAAACAAACAGAAGTCAAACATGTTGAAGAAAAATCTGCTCAAAAGAACATGATGAAACATAGAATTGGACCACTGCTATTTGTGAGTGGCTTTCTGTTTGCCTACATTATAATGGAATGAAAAACTGTAAAATCCTATCGCTAAAGGGACTTTATTACTCTCAGTTGTTCAGATTCCAAAAAGCATTAAATATAGATGACTTATAAACTCAATTTTTTTTCATAAATTGCCATTATAAGTGTACTTTGGAACAGTTTAATACACTGATAAGTAGGTTAGAGAAAAAATTAGTAAAAATTGGCTCTTCGAACCAAATACCATATCAATGGCTTCATTTATGATTCTTCCATTTTCACTATGAGGAAGAGTCTGACCTCACTCACATGGGTGTGAAATTGATGTAATTCTGCTGAACTGAGTGGAGTTACTCCAATTTTACAGCAGTATGACTGAGATCAGAATTTAGACCTGAATATATCTTTAAGAAAAGTTTTCATAGAACTTCTGCTGTGCACTGACAGGATGCATCATTACAACTCCTTCTGTTTCATTCACTGTTTTACAGTAATTGAAGATGGAAGGTTCTACAAGTCAAGTGGCACTATTAAGCAGCTACAAAACTCTACTCAAGAAAAATCGGTGTTTCTATATGTGTTCTATTCACAAATAGCTAACTTGGATCAATGAATAGCATATTTGTGGAAATGGAGTGTGAAATTGTTTTCCGAAGTCCTTTTCCATGGGACACCACTCCCTATCCTCTAAAAATTCCATAAAACTGAGAATGCACTGCTTTCAGCCAAGAGGCCTAATGAAACCTACAGTTGGTATGTGCTATGTAAGAATGTCATGTACATTTATTGTAGTAAATAAACTGCTGTTAATAAAGTGCTTTTTGAAATAAATCTGGAAAAATATAATTTTCAGACACATTCAAATTGCTGGATTTTTACCTGCAAATCCTTCATTGATTTGGATTTCCATCTAGTGGTATTTAGCTAATACCACCATGTTGAATGTGTCCTAAAGGAACAAAATACCACTTTTTAGACAACAGGGTTTTTTTTAATTGAAATCTACTTCCTATTGCAAACAGCAATAGCTGAATGCTTGCACATCTAGGTTGCATCAGAAAGTGATGCAGCTCATACCTGTTAGCTGGGTATTTTAAAAGATTATTCCCTGCACTGAACTAGATTAAGACACTAATAAGCTTATATTTTGAAGGACGTGTAACCCATTTCAGTTGTCAACTCAAAAGTCTGGGTTTTCTGGATGAGTTTTTCTCGTTCTAAATAATGTAGTTTGCTTTATTAAGTTAGTATTGTGACTTGTTACAAGGAGTGAAATGATGTATAGCAATTGTGGACAGCCAAATCTCTGCTGGCAGAAACATTGAAAATATCACTGAAGACAACAGAACTGCACTCATTTTTATCAGCAGAGAATTTGGCACATAATCTTCTGGATACCATGTGTCCAGAAAGATGTTGGGTTGAATCCATTCATGTGCTGGGCCTGTTTCAATAGCACAAAACAGCCCCTAATGCCAGGTTAACTGGCCACTTAAGGATTCCTCCTGCCAAGGAGAAGTATCAGGTAGCATACAGACACTCTGCCAACTTCTATACCACCCCAGGTCAGGCTAAGGGAACGTGATTGGGGGGTCTGACACCCCAGAAATTCCCAAGGGCACATACAGCACCTTGGAGCACAACCTTTTGGTGCACGAGCCCTGTGGCCAGACAGCATCAGGATTGTGCCAAGTGCTGCTTAATGACAGCAGAAGATCTAGCCTGGTGGGGGTGTACATGTGTGTGTGTGTGTGTGTGTGTGTGTGTAAAATATCAACATACACACAGTACACATCACTTTGAGAGAGAGGAAACTACAGACAATAGCACTGGGCACCCTTAATTCCTACTGACCTCAATAGGAGGTGAGGGTATCTAGTAGCACCTCACAGGGGAAGCTCAACTTTGCAGGATCAGGCACTAGGTAAGGCCAATCTTCCTGAATAAGAGGATCTGTATAGTTGTTCTTTAAGTTGAATCATCATACATTGCATTGCAATTCCTTAATCTTTTAGGCTAGCTGAGACTAAAAGAATATTGCCATAATGACCTCAATCCATCTTTTGCTTGTCAGATACTTCTTACAACATATGTACAATGCCTGACACCTATGAATTGTAACATGATGTATTTTTAAAAAAAAGATTTTGTATGCTACAAAAATAGTCTGCAAATATTCAGACATTTGTAAATGAGTTCACTTGGCTACTGTTTGCTGAAAGCAAACCCAAGGGGTGGGGCAAATACCCTAATCAGTGACTTTATTTGAAAATCTCGATCTGTTCGTGGAAAACTTGTTCATGGAAAAAGATTAAATTAATCTTAAATTATTCACTGAGATCTAATGTTGTGTGTATCAGGCATTCAAATTGACTTCAGTGGGACTGGCCCCATAACAATGTGATATTAGCTTGAATATTGTGTTTGGTCGTACTATTCTGAACAAACGATTTGTTAGTTTAATTTAGCTCCCTCTTTTTTTCTTGTAAACAAAATTCTTGAATTTTCATGAAAAATGAGTATAACGTGTCACATACTCTGGATCATCAAAGCAACAGTCTATTAAAAATTTGTTTATTAATAAACTCTTATTCACCCAACACAGTGTTGCAAGATCTGGTACTATTTCACTAACCATGTAAGGCTGTTCTTGGGACCCAATAATATTAGAGATGGATCTGATCAGCAACATTTGGATTCAAATGTGACTCCAAGCTTCCTCAAAGGTGGGGTTTGTTTGGGTTTTGGTTTGGTCCAGTCTTTGTGTGCTGGCTGCAAAGTTCAGAACAAGATCCAAAGTGTGGGTGTTTTTTACCTCCAATATAGAACCGCAAGAGAGTTGCCAAGTTCAGATTTGTCTATAGATTCAGATATGAGCTTTCTCAAAGACTGGGGAATGTTTAGGTTTGGGGGGTTGTGTTTTTTAGAAAAATATTGTTTTTATAAGTAATACTTAGCAAAGACAGAAATACAAGAGGGAACAAAATAAGCAAGAAAAGTGATTAATACGTGATTAATAAGTAAAGCAGGACTATACATTCTGAACATGAAGGCTATAAGGAAAGTCCTAGTCCATTGCTGTGAAGATGTCTTAAAACATTAACTGATAACTCCTTACTAATTTTCATGACTAAGGTCAAATGCTGCCTTCTCACCTTCATCCATTACTACAATACTACTGGTTAACGATTGTAGGTTGCAGAGAGGGTATACATGGGAACTTTGCTCATACTGTGGGCTTTGAGGCTTTATTTTGTGGTGCCTCTTACAAAGTCAAGGGAGGGACTAGTGGACCACTTAGCAGCTATGTAGACTTAAACTCTCCATGTAATGGCACAAATATTCCCAACTATGGGCTTTGGGGTGGGGGAGGGCAATTTCATATTCAGCGAAAATGAGATCCCAGTTAAGGGTTCCAGTAACTTATCCATAGCTGGATGTAGACTTATCTATAGCTCATTACAGCTGAAAGTCTAGATATTTCCAGAAAGATTGCAAAATTCTTACATTATGCCTGAACATAATTACTGCTATTTGACTTTCACTTTGGATATGTTTGACTCTCACGCTTTTCTCCCACTCTGTTCTTTATTAAAGTGTTTGGTATATTATTTGAGATGTGTATTTTAAAGTCCATTTCTGGAGCAGATTTTATCAGAATACATCCCTGAGATCAGACCCAGCAACAGCTAGTGTTTTTAAAAACAAAACAAAACAAAACAAAACAAAGCATGCTCCTTTCACAGTCAGTATGGAAAGTGTTAAAGGTAGATTTCCAGCACAATGGGGATTAAAGCTGAACTGTCTCCTTTTCCTCTAGCATTCTATGTTTGTGTCTTTTCAAGCTGGTATTAGTGTAGAAGGATGAACTAGATGGAAATGATTTAAAACAGCCAGTGCAGGGGATAGTTAGAGCTCTGTGCAGATGTACAAATGTGTATCCACATCCTATCCACAATCTGCAAAAATTGGGATGCAGATATCCACAGATATCTGCAGATTTGCAGGGCTCTAAACAGTTCTACAGGTCACCGTGCATCAGTGACCAGTGGCGCTGGAATGGGGAGTGAGGGGTGTCCACTTTTCACGGGGGCAGACCCCTTCCCCTTTCCCTCTTCTTCCCTCCTGAGGACCCACCCCCTGCACAGGCCAGTGTGGAGCCCAGCCAGGGAGCCCAGGCATCTGTGGGGAGCCGTGGCGGACCCTCCACCTGCCCGCCATGTTGGGGGGGAGGGATCTGAGAGCAACTCCTGGCCATGTCCCTGCTCCCCAGGCTCCCCGCCCAACCGAGGGCAGGTGGAGGGTCCACAACTCTGTGCCGGGTGTGGGAGGGAGTGCCTTGGAGCCTCAGCCTGGCCATGGTAAGAGCCAGGAGGGGCAGCTGTGAGGAACCGCAGCTCGGACTTTCCACCTGCCCTGGGCAGAGAACCTGGGGGACAGGGACACGGGCCGGGGGCTGTTCAGGACCCCCACCCACGGCAAGTGGAGGGTTCACTGCAGATCCCCATAGCTGCTCGCCCAGGTCTTATCATGGACTGCCCCACCCCGGCCGGAGCAAGGGTGGGGAGAGCTGTGCTGGCAGCTGTCGGGAGCCTGGATCCCTCCATCTGCTCTGGTGAGTCTGTGCTACAGCTCCAGAGCCCTGCGCAGATACAAAAATGGTCCATGGATATAAAGCAGATACCCGTGGATTTGCAGGGCTCTAGGGATAGTAATAAGGAATGACTCAGCTACTCCTCTGCATTGCTGGGATTTTTAATCAGCTGTATCAGAGACATGTTTGTATGAAACAAATGTAAAACCAATGTTCTGTGATGCACATTTCCTATCTTCCACCCACAAAGAAAGAAGATGAAAGCTGAATTCTCTGTGGGGATAGAACTAAAGTAATTTGGCTGTCTCAACTGTGAGTTTCCTTTTATTTTTCAAAGTTTTGGGTTCCTTGCAGTTTAACCTAAACTCTGAATTTCTGGCATTTCTAACTTAAAAAAGAAAGTTCAGCCTCTAACATTATAACAGGGTAATAAACATTCAGATCACAGATCTATGTCATAGATCTTAATAAAGATTTCATACGTGTTTTACTAAGTATCTTGGGAAATCTGCCACTTTATAGAAAATATGCACATTGCCATATTTTCCCCCACCCTCAGGTTAAAATCTGAGCAATAATGCTTTAATAAGGTGGCACAGAAAACACATTTTTGAAGATATTTTGCAGGGTGGACATGTTTTGACAGTTACTTCATGGTGTCTTAAGTGCTCAGCAACATCTGAAACATGCAGGGATAGGAAGAGAGAACTAAAACTGCACCCACAATTCCAACACAGGGAACTTTTATTTGCTATAAACCCTCTATATTTAAAATCCATTCTGTTTATTTTTTTCAAGATATTTTTGCTTCAAAATAATGGTATAGTAATTTTTATTTTTCTCTACATTGACGACTGCTCTGCAGTTCAAGACAGAGAGGGGGAATCGTGACTTTGAAAGGTTGAATCTCCTTATTGTGTACCTTTTTCTTGCACCGGTGAACAGTTATATCCACTGTTGCTGAATTGTGTATGTGAAGGTTTCTAGATAGCCCTGACCCTGAAGTGTTTTCCTACCTGTTCTGATAGTCCAGATAAACGAGACTGAGTAAAAAAGAATTTTAAGAGGAGTAAGTGCTCAGTCTTTTATTAGAGGGTACCATGGTAAATAGTCAGAAGCACCATGTGACACTTATTTGTTTCATCTGATTAGAACAAGAACAGCAAGACAGCAGCAAGTCAGTGTGTTACTCTTAGCAAAATGCTTTATTGGTTTTCCCCTCACCAAAATATATTTCTGTAACCAATGTGATCATCATCTATTTTTGAAATGCAAATTGGTTTATTAACATTGACTTTTATAACTATCCTTGTCCATCTATAATTGCTATAGAAATAATCCAGCTCTGGCGTGGACAGTAGAAATGGATATTAAAGAACTTGATCCAAGTTCTGATACCTGTACCTGCACAGGATGCCACTTACTTCACTGGGGCTCCATGCAGGTGCAGGGATCAATCCATGTGGAACAACTTGGGGGATCAGGACCATATTGTGTTCAGAAGTGCGGCACAGAAAAACAATGAACGTACATCTTCAGCCTTCGTTATGACAAAGCTGTTTTATTGAGCCATCCCAATTTCCCGTAGTCAATGTGTCACTATCTGTTTTAGCTGGTATACAGAGCAATTTTAACCCATTCTGCAAATCCCACAGTACACTTTTTATGAAGATATTTGCACTCTCAGAAGCCCTGCCACTGTAATGACAAAAGCAGAAGAAATGCCTTTGCAAATCAGGCCTTTAGGGCCTAAAGAATCCTGGGACTAGGTGCCAGAGTTTCGGGAGTGTTTGGGGACCTGGGGATTTGAATGTCCTTGGTGGATTGGCCCTAACTGGTTAAACTACTTTATTTTCCTGCTTTTATTCTTTGATACTTAATTTATATTTGGGCTGGCTGGAAATCAAGAATTCCATTTCATAAATATATGAGGTTTCAAAATTTGTTCTTGTTCTGAATGAGAATGAAACTGACCTTTCAAAGTTTTTTTATTAAAAAACAACAACACTTGAGAGAGAGCACACAAGAGATAAAACACTCTGAACTAGCCAGAGGCCTGGAGGTTAGAGTCCTCACTTGTGATGTTCAAGTCCCTGCTATTTTTCTCACTGACCAAAAATTCCATCCTGTAGCTGGGAAGTCTTGCTGATGAAAATTGTTAAAAACTAATATTACTGTGAAAAAAACAAACAGTATTCTGACAAATTAGTATTTTCTAATGAAAGTGTTTAACTGAAAAAATCGCAACCAGCGCTGTTTCTCTAACATGAGTTATACACGTCATCTCCAAATAACAAGTATCAAGTTTAATTTCAGATTGTATTCCATAGGAGTTTGTCAGAATAAGGATTGAGTAAAACCCGAGGGAGAACTTTGGGATCTGGTCCATTGATTTTAGATACTTTATGGCTTTACAGTTAGGCAAACTTTTAGCTTTGGATACTCATGTCAATTCAGCTAAGCATCACCTTGTGCTTTGCTTTAAAGACAAAATTAGTGTTTCCTGGCTGCAAAAGAAATAAAACTTCAAGGTTGCCATGAGACAGGAACACTGAACAGGGTGATACACAACCCCATAAGTAGGTGATTTGCATCATAGCCACTAAACCTGAATGTGAAACAGAAGTAGCAAGAAAGCAGAAGGAAAATGTTTCCCAAAGAACAAAGAAGCAGGTGAGTCATTTTGTAGAACTGTATGAGCAATTCACAAAATAATGTTTTGAATGGGTACATTCCTCATGTTAGTGAGTTGTCCAGCTACAGGCTGAGTTTTATAAACTGGTTTACTATTCAAAGTTGTTCAGACAATTTTTTGGTGCAAACCAATTGCAACCAGTGGATTTCTTGCAAACTGTTCACTGCAAATGTTCCTCCAAGAATTTGGTATCTGTACAGAGTTTGGCCATCTAAGTCACATTACTCTGACAACCAGGAAAGAGGAAAGTGCCTAACTTTTATAAAGTACTTCCACTTCTGTCTGAAATGAATTTCATTACATGATAACTGAGATTCAGTTTATGACCCCAGAATTTGTCAAAGTGAATTTGCTCCTATTTACATTTTGCAATTGCTTATCCAAACTTTTTGAAGTTTACATATATGTGGTTGTTGTTATATGTCATCTTTTTAGATAAAATATTTACTGGTGAAAAGATTGATTTCAAAGAAAAATAGGCATCAGTGGAGAGTAGCAGAACCTCATACAACACTGTTTATCAGACTGGAAAATTCCCTCAACATTGACTTAGAAGAAAGAGAGCTATTTACGGAATCAAACATCACTATGGATTTTCTTATACACCTACCAACAGGTTAGTGATCTAATGTGACCTTGCCCAGTTTTGAGATCTCACAAATTATGTTACTGCAAACTGTAGGACTGCAAAACCTGGACCAGATTCTGACATCGTATTCAAACTGAGTAGCAACTTACTCCACAAAGAGTCCCATGTGGGACTACTTGTGGAGTCAGGTACTAGTCAATGTGAGTTGATGTATTGCTGTTTTTACATGTACTGAGTCGTAAAATTGGAGAGAAATTAATTTTCTAACACTACAACATAGCTTCAAAATTAATGTTCTTTGGAAAACCACGAACAAATTGAAGTATCATTTCAAACAATGCCTTTGTGAGTAAACAGATTCAGTGACTTTCGCATACACATTTAGCTGCATTTCCTGTAACAAAACAATTAGGTGTTATATTTTCATCCACCATTCATATATGATAAATAAGCATTTATTGCTGAGTAAAGAGTAGATAGCCGGAAATCATCTGAAAAAAATGACGGAATCGGTCATTTAGATATTTAGATAGCCAGCTACTTTTTAACTAATATCTGTTAGATAGCTGTGATTTCACTTAAACATTTATTTATTTGTACGCAGGGTCTGAATGAGCTCTCCCTTGGCATCTAGTAATGAGCTCGGGGAAAAAAGACTTCAGGACTAGACCGTATTTACAATGAATACACCTATTCTGCCTAGATATTCAGCAGAGAGAGCTGTGTTACCAAAGTGATCAATTTTGGCTGTTGTTTGGCTACAAATAACTTTTTAGTACTGAATACAGTGGCATAAAATGTTGCTATCCTTACTGTATGAGTATAGGGCAGCAGATCTGAGCCTAGCCTGCCCTGATTGGGGGGTGGGTGGGGGGTGTCACCCTCGACCGAACTGCACTCACAAAGCAGGGGTTGGGATGGCAAATCCCAGTCAGAAGGGGAGAGTCTGGGCTCTCCCTAAGAGTCCTAGACACCATTTGACACCCTCCCGCCCACCCTATGTACAGACAGAGCTGATTCAACTCCACTGAGAGACTTTTGTTTTGCTAAATGATCACTAGTACTGAGCCTTAGACCTGCTGTAGGGACACTATTTCAGTGAAAGAGACCGCCCAGCCTGAACTAGCAGTGAGGTTCCCCCACTAACTGCTGAAATCACTGAGAGATGAGTTAAGAGGCGGGACTACAACACATTACAAAAAATGCAGTAGAGAAGCTGCTGGCAGCTTAGAAAGCAACAGCACAGCAGCCAAGCGCAGTGGAGCGAGTGATGGCATGGTGGCAACAGCAGGCAGCAACGCAGAGTGAACAAAATGGTGGCAGTAGCTGAGGCGCTGCGTGATGCCTTCCCTCTGCACCCGCACCAAGGTGGAAGGTGAATGCACCTCTGAACTCTGGATCTTTGCTGACTAAGGACAGCAACTGTGAGTGGGGTGAGATGGAGGGAGAAGGGAGTGGCATGTAAAAGGAACATTTGATTGTCAGACATTCACACCGCAAAGTGAGAGACTGAGGCAAAAAATGCTGCCCAACATACTCTGCAGTGGGTCTTTTGCTCATAGGCATATGCTTTCAAAGCATGGTTGTGGTGTTTTCCCAAATCAATGGTAAGTTCCTTTTCCCTTTTTTTTAAATTAAAATTTCTTTGTTACACAGAGACTTAGTGCTTGCAAGAGGGGAAGTATTGCCTCTTAGAGGCACCCGAGGTGGTGGTTAATTTTTTCACATTACTAGGTGGAGGTTCAAGTGGGTTTTGTGTTGTATTGTTAAGAGGAACCCCTAGATATTGAACCCACTCTTGTTGCTGCTGACTTGTTGCTGCTGAAATTATATATTTAGACTTTTTCTAGCATTTAGAGATATTAAAATAATATCTTGTGACAGATCTCCTATACAGGTGATCTCCAATTCACTCGTATAAATTTACACTTGCCTTGCAGTTCCAATTTAATTTAGAGAGAGTTAGCAAATAGAATTCCTGTCTACCACAGAGATTCAACATCTATCAGTTTTGACCAGAGATAACTTATGAAAGAGTATTTGTCTTGTAACCTTTCTCATTCTGGCAGAATTTGTCTCAACCTTTCTCATTCTCCTTTTCATTCCCATTGAGTACCTACTTGTCTTACAGAAGATTGCACAGGGTGTGGGGCACATATATAGAGAGAGATTGTCTCATAATGAGAATTTTGTTTGGGGAGAAAGTGAATTTGTGGGCTCAAAGTGCCTCTTCATACTGGGAGGAGTTTTTATGGCATAAGGGTTGTGACAGTTTTCTTACTATGGGTAGTAGATAAAGGCAATTGTTTGACAGGAAGAACAGACATGGCAGAAGACTAAGTGTCATGTGGGCATGGAGCAGAGACAGTTGTTTGCTCCTCATGGGGCACTTACCTGAACGAGTGTTTCATAGTGGGAGGAGGCATGGTGTGGAGTCCAGGCTGTGTCTCATGGTGGATCACACATGGTGTGGGGTAGGTAGTTCTAATATGGCGGAAACATGCATGGTGTAAAGCAATAAATTGGAATTCAATGTATAATGCAGGGGTAGAAAGAATATTTATGAAATGGGGGATTTTGTGTAAGGGGCTTAGGTATTCAGAGTGTACAGGATTCATGGGAGGACAGGATTCTCAAAGGGGGCAGGGGAGGCATAAAGTAGTCCTGAAGTCATACATGGGGAGGATAAATGAACACATGTCTCATGAGGGAAGTAAGCATGCTCAGGAGGTGTTGCTGGGAGGAAGTGATGTCCATGGGGAAGAAGAGAATATGTAAGTAGATGTTTCTGAGGAAGGAATCTCCAGAGCAGAGCCAGCCATATACAGCTCACCCTAGGCCAGGGTCTTGCTGACTCACAAGTAGAGTATAGGGTACCAAATAGCAGTGCCTTTTCCCTTGAAAAGTGCTGCTACAGGGGAGCCTGGTGGTACGTTACCTTATTTCTGTCTGGTTTTAGCAGTAATTCTAGAGGACATACCTATGTCAAGGAAAGCAAGGGAAAAGGGAGGAAAGGTTAACATGGAGCTATGTGGTGACATAAGGTTAGTGAGATTTTCTGGTCACACGGTGTTTAAAGCAATGAGGTTTGTGAGCCTTATGATTAATCTATTCTCTCTGCATTTATATGAATTTATTATATTAGTAATGAGAATACCCCTTGGATATTCTATTTGGCTGGTATCTGAAACTGAAGCTACTAAATCTTGCTTAACTAAACAAAATATCTATACATTTTACAGTTTGTCTGATTTGTCTTGGGCAGTGACCTAGAAACCTGAGGTCAAGCCCATTTAAAGAATGGAGAAACTAATGGAGCCAGCAGAGGTAGAAAGCCACAAGGAACAGACATATGATCATTCACAATGCAGAGAAATTTCAGCTTTTGACTAGTCCCAAAGAAGATGAAGTGGATTATATCTTGTTTCTATGTCAACATACCAATACTAAATATTATTTCCTTCTTAGAATGTTTGACATTTTCCTGTTAAATATTTTGCACTCACAAAAATCAATTCTAATAAAAAAAATCAGATTTAATGAATGACTTCAGACTAGTTTAATCAAGTAGAAACTAATGTCTGCTATGATAAAGTAGTTCTTATTCTAGAGATTTCATATCAGTTGTACACCACTATAGTAATGATAAGACAGGTTGTTATGCAGTGACCGATTTGCTCTGATTATGAATGTAGTTTTAGTATTATTATTTTAAGATTGTGTGGAGAAAGTATTTTTTTCATCCAGTTAAATATCACCAACCAATTGGTTTAGGTAGAAAAAAGTCATCTTTTATTATGCCATGAAGACCCCTTAAAAAGAAACTTAAATATTTATTTTTCCCAAAAGCTGTAGTTTCTTTGTGGATGACTTCTGAAAATATTTTACATTACTTTAAAATTATTGTTCTTGCTGAGTCTTAGTACAATAGATCTCTTTATGCTCTCTTACTTAAGGGTTGTCTTATTGCTGGTATTCTCCACTGGCTGTAAAAATATAGGGTGAAATCTTGGCCCCATGGATTTCAGTGCGGCCAGGATTTCACATGTAGTCTCAGTGTGGTTGAAAGGTGAAGGAGAATGAAGGGTATCTGAGAAAATGAAATAAATAATATCTAACCAATTGCATAATCTTCCACAGAATTAAGGCCTGATTCTGCCCTTACACAGACCTGAATCAATAATATCTCCATTGAAGTGAGCGGGGTTACATATGCTAAAAATTGGTGTACAGGAGATCAGAACTGATCCTTTAGTCCATCTCTGTTTTCCTTGCTGGTAAAATCCAGTCTGAATTAACCATAGCATTTATGTGATTTCCACCAGTCTACCAGGAAAGCAAATGTGCCTGAATCACCCCTTGTAGAGACCAACCAACTAGACTTCATTTAATGTCAGTTAATTGAAAAAGCAATTAAACAGGCACGGACTGGCTTTTTGCCCTGTGGAGCTACATGAGGCACCAAGGGATTCAGTCAAAAGAAAACCTCCACCTTTGGTTACAGATGTTACACGCCACAGTTTAAGCTTCAACATGCAGTGTGAAATCTTCTAGGCAAACATTTAAAATGCCTGTAAGTCTGTAAATATCCCTACCTTCCCTTCCTCCTTTGAAAATGATAGTGAAGACATCACACCTACACAGTATATTTTTCGTAGTCCTCCCTCCCATACTAGTATGATGGTCATCAGATACATGTCTAAATAGAATAATTAAAAAGGATTTTTACCTTAAAACTGTTGAACTTCTCTTTCTGTATCTAAATAAAGTGAAGAACCTTGATAGCCTGACTTCTTGTTATTTTTAAGAAAAACACTTTGGCAAAAATGTTTAAACCTGGGTGTCTAAAATTAGACTCCTAAACTTATATTTAGTCTCTAAATTAGAACTGTTTAAACAACTGTTTTAAAGAGGGGTTTTTTTTGTTTTGGTTTTGTGTCCAAACCAAAAAATAAAAAAAATTCAGGTCAACCTGAAATTTAAAAAAAAATATTTTTGGTGAACTGAAAAAGTCAGAAACACTTCATTTTAGGCAAAGCAATGGTTTTTTTTTTTCTTCTTGAGATTTTTTTGCCCTTTTATACAATTGAAATAAAATTCAAAATGAAAGTAATTTTGAATTGAAAAATCAAAACAGTTTCAAAAATGTTGAAATATTTTAATTTTCTTGGAGGGGGGGAAATAGTTCGAAACACTTTGGCAAATTCCACACAAATTCAGGAAATGTTTCATTGGACCCAAATCTGCAGTTTTTTATGGATAGGGGGAAAAGGTTTGTCTAAATAACTTTGCCCAGCTCTGTTCCTAAGGGCTTTTCTACACAGTGCTGCACTCTGGACTACATGCTGGTGCATTGTAGAGCACATTAGTGTATTGCTCTCTGACTACCCCAGCTAGACTCTGCAGGTATGAACTAAAAGGCACCGAGTTTGCGTTGATGTAGTCTCTTTTCAAACAGGACTATGTTAATATGACCTAGTTAACTTTTAGTTTGCACCTGCAGGGTTTACACTAGGCAGTTAGAGTGTAACACTTAGGCCTGGTCTACACTACAGAGTTAGGTTGGCATAAAGTAACTGTAAGTGTCTATACTACAATGGTGCTCCCGCCAATGTAAGTCGCTCACTACATCGACTTAATAGCTCCACTTCCACCAGAGGCTTAGCACTTAGGTCAATGTAGTCAGGGCGATGCAGTGTCTGTGTAGACACTGCATTATTTACATCATCTGTTGGCTGTCAACCCCACCACTGGAGCCCTGCTGCCACTTCCCAGTGAAGGACTGGCTGGGGGATGGGGACCCCAAGCCCCAGCAGTGGCTGGGTTTGGGCTCTCTTCCCCCACACTCCTCAAGCCTTCACTAGGTGGTGGCTGGGCTCAGGTTCTCCTTCCACTCCCCCCCCAATCCCCCACCTTCACTAGGTGGCAGCAGGGCTCCGGGCTGTCAGTGTTGCACAATGCCCCACACTGTCAGTTACATTGGTGGAAGCACACCACCAACAGAAGGAGCTAGTGTGGACATGAAAAACAGCAGTAATTACTGCAGTGGCTGTACATCAGCCTAACTTAGGTTGACTTAATTTTGCTGTGTAGACAAGGCCTGAGAGTGTTCTACAATAGTTCAGACTGTGGCGCTGTGTAGACAAGCCCTAAATAAAATAGCCTGATTTTCAGAAGTAAGGATCTTCTGCATCCCCCGTTGACTTAAATGGGAAACACATGGATATAATGGCTGTAGGACTAGGCCTACTTTGGATAAGGGCCATATTCGCTATGAAAACATATGGCTTTGAAGATATGTGAAATTTTACCATAAAGGATTTGGTAGAGTTCCTTTGAACAGGAGGACATAACTGATTCAGAAAATACTTGCTTGATATAAATAACACAAACAATATGGCTCAGGCCATAAAAGAGACTGGCAGCTGTGCAATTAGCATCCATCTAGCAATGAATGTCTATGAGAAACAGGATAATATGCATAGATGGCTGGTGCCAATCCACATACATCACTGTAATTAACAAGAGTCCTTTGATGGAGTAATAAATATAAAAAAGTTTAAACTACAAAAGTGAAGATTTAACAGATCTTCAAGTGCTATTGGATCCTGAAAAGTGACCGCCTTCTTCAATAGATCAGCGCATTCTGTGTATTTTCAGATTTAAACTATTTTTTTTAAATGTTATTCTATTATAGCCATGCAGCCAAAAACAGATACAGGGGACAGTAAGCTGCATTCTCTTCCAGCTTGTACATTGGCACAAAACAAGTAAGTTCCAGTGGTGAGATATTTTTTGTCATCAGTAACACCTGTACACCCCCCACTGAAGCCAATAGACTTTACACAGGTGTCAGGGCACAATTTGGCTTATAGAGTCTGTGTTATCGATTGTGGTGATATGGGCCAGTTAGAACACTGCTTGACTTATACCTGCTAGGTTGAAGTTGGACAGCTCACTGGGGTGCGGGGAGGGGGAGGAATAGATTTAGCTTTCAGTTACACTATTGTAAACCTGGAGTGACTCCACTGATATCAGCAGAATTTAATCTGACATCTTTATACTTACTGACTGTATAACATTTATGTGGAAGCAGTTGAGAGAAAATAAATATGGAACCCAAGCTGCCTGTAGTGAGACTGAGTGGCCTCCCTCTGAGCAGGAGAGCGAGGCACCATTACACGTCCCTTGGAGGGTGGGGCCTAGATCACCCCGCCCCCCTCACTGGAAGGACCGGGGCGGGGCTGGAAGTATAAAAGGCTGGCCCTGAAGTTCAGTTGGGGGAGAGCCTGCTCCGGAGGAGGATGCTCGGCCTGTTCTCCAGAGGCTCCGAGAGAAACTTGCGCCTGGCTGTTCCCAATCCCCAGACGTGGACGAAGACTAGCCTGGAGTATCTGCTGCGGTTTACCCTGAAGAGCTGGGAGAAGCCTGGAGGCCGCAGGTACCAAACCCCGGGGAGGCAGGAAGTAGCCCAGGGGCAGCCACGGAGCAGCCAGCTGCAGAGCCTGGCGTGGCTCAGTCAGCGTGTTGCGGCTGGATCCCCGCCGAACCAGGGGCAGCCAATCCTGCCCCTGCCAGGGCCCTGGGCTGGGATGTGGTGGCGTAGGGTGGGCCCGTGTCCCCCTGCCACCCCACCCCAGGTGGCTGACCCCCTACATGGTGCAACAAGGCTCTAACCCTGGACAGGAGCTCCCTTACCACTCACCTTTAAAGACTGTTTGTTTGCTGGTAGTCTGAGCTCCTCTCAGGCTAAAGCCAGCCCCATAGAGACTGTGTGTTTGCTGGCTGCCTGAGCTCTGTCCAGGCCAAAGACAGCCCTGATAGACTGTGTTTCAGGGCTGCCTTCTTTTGACCTTCCGCCTGCCCACTTCCCGGAACCCAATAGGTACTGGAGCTGCTAAAGCCTGGTAGGGACTGTTAATCGCGCAGCCCTATTGGGAGGCTCTTGCCGTTCGGACAGACTCTGGCCAACCCGACAGGACGGGCCTGAGTGGCCTCCCTCTGACCAGGAGACCAAGGCACCATTACACTGCCGCTCTGCTGAGTTACACTGGTCTACAATTTTTGAGAAGTCGTCTACTTCAGAGATAAAATGTGCTATTTATTATGTATTTTGATGTGCTGAATTCAAATATGACAATTAAAACAACTGATTGGCTACTGTTTCTAAGATATTTAAGTTTTTACATTTTATGTCTATGTATATTGTGTAGATAGTAGAGATTTAATCATAAATTGTAAACCTAGGTCTTTTCATGTGTTTATGGTTGCTTTACATGATAATATTTCACCTGTCCTGTTTATGTAACACTTTAAAAATCAGCAAAAGGGTTATATAAATAAAATTTATTATGAAACAAAAGGCAAAAAACTATTATGTACATAGTTTAGTCCTATTCAGTGTCTACTCGGCGCTTCTTGGCTTGTCTCTTGTATTCATTAAATGGAGCATCTCTTGTCACTGTCCAGCAATAGTCTGCAAGCATTGATGGGCTCCATTTGCCCTGATAGCGTTTCTCCATTGTTGCAATGTCCTGGTGAAATCGCTCACCGTGCTCGTCGCTCACTACTCCGCAGTTTGGTGGAAAAAAATCTAGATGAGAGTGCAAAAAATGTATCTTTAGTGACATGTTGCAACCAAGGCTTTTGTATGCCTTGAGGAGGTTTTCCACCAACAACCTGTAGTTGTCTGCCTTGTTTCCGAGAAAATTTATTGCCACTAACTGGAAGGCTTTCCATGCTGTCTTTTCCTTGCCACGCAGTGCATGGTCAAATGCATCATCTCGAAGAAGTTCACGAATCTGAGGACCAACAAAGACACCTTCCTTTATCTTAGCTTCACTTAACCTTGGAAATTTTCCACAGAGATACTTGAAAGCTGCTTGTGTTTTGTCAATGGCCTTGACAAAGTTCTTCATCAGACACAGCTTGATGTGTAAGGGTGGTAACAAAATCTTCCTTGATTCAACAAGTGGTGGATGCTGAACACTTTTCCTCCCAGGCTCCAATGACTGTCGGAGTGGCCAATCTTTCTTGATGTAGTGGGAATCTCTTGCACGACTATCCCATTCACAGAGAAAACAGCAGTACTTTGTGTATCCAGTCTGCAGACCAAGCAAGAGAGCAACAACCTTCAAATCGCCACAAAGCTGCCACTGATATTGGTCATAGTTTATGCACCTCAAAAGTTGTTTCATGTTGTCAGAGGTTTCCTTCCTATGGACTGCATGACCAACTGGAATTGATGGCAAAACATTGCCATTATGCAGTAAAACAGCTTTAAGACTCGTCTTCGATGAATCAATTAACAGTCTCCACTCATCTGGATCGTGAACGATGTTGAGGGATGCCATCACACCATCGATGTTGTTGCAGGCTACAAGATCACCTTCCATGAAGAAGAATGGGACAAGATCCTTTTGACGGTCACGGAACATGGAAACCCTAACTTCACCTGCCAGGAGATTCCACTGCTGTAGTCTGGAGCCCAAAGGCTCTGCCTTACTCTTGGGTAGTTTCAAATCCCTGACAAGGTCATTCAGTTCACCTTATGTTATGAGGTGTGGTTCAGAGGAGGAGGATGGGAGAAAATGTGGGTCCTGTGACATTGATGGTTCAGGACCAGAAGTTTCATCCTCTTCCTCTTCCTCGTCTGACTCAAGTGAGAATGATTCTGGTGCCTCAGGAACCAGCAGTCCTTCTCCGTGGGGTACTGGGCGTATAGCTGATGGAATGTTTGGATAATGCACAGTCCACTTTTTCTTCTTGACACACCTTTCCCAACTGGAGGCACCATGCAGAAGTAACAATTGCTGGTATGATCTGTTGGCTCTCTCCAAATCATTGGCACTGCAAAAGGCATAGATTTCCTTTTCCTGTTCAACCACTGGCGAAGATTTGTTGCACAAGTGTTGCAGCATATGTGTGGGGCCCACCTCTTGTCCTGATCTCCAATTTTGCAGCCAAAATAAAGGTGATAGGCTTTCTTAACCATAGTGGTTATACTGCGCTTTTGTGATGCAAAAGTCACTTCACCACAAACATAGCAGAAGTTATCTGCAGTGTTCACACAAGTACAAGGCATCTCTGCTCACTTTGGCTAAACAGAAATGTGTCCCTTTGCAAAATCAAACACTGACAAATAAGAGAGCACGACACTGTACGATTTCTAGAGCTGATATAGGGCAATTTGTTCAGCAGAGTGATGTAAGCTTCGTTATGATTGCATCATCCATGACTTCTGGGAATAACATGATGCAATTCATATCATGTATGACGCAATACCAGCTTCAGATTGCATCGTTCATTGTTTTGCCTAAAAAGCAAGTACTGTCCAAACCCAGTCATAGATTTATTAATAGATCCAGATCCATGTATTTTAGTCATTTCTGGTTTAAATTGAGATCCCTTCCCTTTATAACTCACTTATCCTCCGCCATTCCCAAGTCAAGGTTCGGATATACTGACCCAATAGCATATCTTGAAAACTAGAGCCAATCAACAATTTTAAGCATCATTTTCGTTCTCAGTGACCCAGAATTAGTAAAGTTTGACTACATTTATTTCAGAAGCATTTTGGCTGAAGAGCAGTGTTATTTTTCAGAATGTAAATGTATCGTATTTGTATTATAGTAACACCTACATGCCCAATCAAAGTGGGGCCATGACTATGCTAGGCTTTATACAAACGTGCAGCAGGAGATCACACCTGATTCAGAGTTTACAGTGTAATTAGATGAGAGACAAAGGATGTGAGGGAAAATGGTAGCAGAGATATAAAGTGACTTGTCTAAATTGACATACCAGATCAGTGGTGGACTAGGAATAGAACCCAGCTCCCTGATTCCCAACCTAGTACCTCACCCACTGGCACCATGTGCTGAATTCTGGGGGTTGCTCACAGGGAGCTTCGGCCCAGATCTCTCTCTCTCCCCATCAGCCTGGGAGGGCTGGTCCCATTTGGTGCCCAGGTGTGGGGGGTAGGCTACTGGGCCATGTGCTAGGTCCAAAGTGTAGGTGAGTTCCTTGTGGTGTGCTCACTTTCTCTTTGTTCTTTTCTGCTTGAATGGAAGGGGGAATTTCTTGCTCCATTTGGTGCCACAATAGGAGGGGATGGGCTGCTGAGGCAGTTTGAGGAGAGAGGTGCTCAGGGAGGAAGCCTGGCTTAGCTTCCCCTCCACCAGCTACAGCTGCTTCAAAGTTTCCAGGTGTTTCCACTGTAGTGACAGTGGTGATACGTTGGAGCAGCATGGGTGCAGCCTTAGAAGGTTCATGTTCTGTTATGACTTTGGTATGCTCCCAAACTTTCTTGAGGAATGCATGCAGCAGTAGGGAAATGACAACCCTTAAGCGTTTCTCTCTCATACCAAACATGAATAAAAGTTCATGGAACAAAGAAAAGACAGTTCCATAGCCCAAGGGATTCCTCCTTCTGAATTTCAAAGGCTGGCTGAAAACACTGGCAATGTTAGAGCCTCTTAAATAACAGTCTCAAGAATCTTTTAGATTGTAAAGTTTTAGGCAACCTAAATATAGGGACCACTACCAATTTCCTCCTGTCATAGAGTAGTTGCAAGGGTAAGAGAAAAAGAGCATTAGCTTCAACCTGCTCTGTCAGTATATTCAAAAAACATTTGGGGGAAATTTTCAAAAGCATCTAAGCTACTTAGGAAAACAAGTCTTATTGATTTCCAATGTGGACATATGCTCCTAAACCTCTTTGGCAGACTTGAATAATTTTGAATTTGAATAAATTTGAGGAAACCATGATTCTAGCAGGACAAAACATCTAAATAAGTGGGATAAATGACTTACTCTAAAGTATTGTTTGCAGTGTTCTTGTAGTTATGTTGTTCTCAGCATATGAGAGAGACAAGGTGAGTGAGGTAATATCTTTTACTGAAACATCTTCTGTTGGTGGAAGAGACTGAAACAAGTTGTAAATCACTGTAAATTACTGTATTCAGTGACCCTAAACCAGTTTAGGTGTCCTTGTTCTCTTTGGGGAGTATTAGTGCAGAGATTCATCAGTTTTGTGTGTGGACTGACTATAGAAAGACCAACGCAGCTACAACAACACTGCAAACTGACTATACATCTGTCTCTTGTATGATATTTTGGGCTGGCATCCATGATCTCTTTGAGAAAGGAATTAGCACTGGCATTCAGTGGATATATTTAAATTGGCTTAATTGGAGTCTTAAGGCAAGGCAAAATGTATTTAGTTCTAAGTTTTAGCAGTAGTGTTAGAGCTCTGAACAAAGCGGATTTGAGTTTAGTTAAAGTAACTATTACAGCAAACTGAAAATTCAATCAATGTGTGCATTAGCACACACTAAGCACCACTGCTGATATCAGGAAGGGAACTCCATCTATTCTTTGGGTGTAACTCTAGATTATACTCCTTTGAAATTAACAAAATTACTACACCTCTACCCCGATATAACGCTGTCCTCGGGAGCCAAAAAATCTTACTGCGTTATAGGTGAAACCGCGTTATATTGAACTTGCTTTGATCTGCCGGAGTGCACAGCTCCGCCCCCCCGGAGCACTGCTTTACCGTGTTATATCCAAATTCATGTTATATCGGGTCGCGTTATATCAGGGTAGAGGTGTAGCACATTTTTGATAGTATCTCTCCATAGAAAGCTCAGTCTCAATGTTTCTCAGAATCTCTTTACATACACAAGATCCTTTTCACCACAAAATGTTTATCCATGTATCATTCTATAGATTTAGATGAAACATCTATAGTATCTATAGATCACATTTTTTTATAAAAGGAGGAGACCAGTAACTTGTTCTGATCAAAGCTGGTCAAGGATTGCATTAATTAACTTTAGTTGCTTGGTGTCTGAGGCCACATTTACATTACTGTAGTATAAACAATTCTGAATTTGTCTTTCCTATCTGACCACACAAATAGTTGTACATTTTAGGGAATGTTTTAAAGGCAACATATTTGAAAGAAATATTTGTTTCCTTCCATCTGCCCCTGAGCAAAATACTCTCAGAAGCTTTTTTTTTTTAGATGAACTCTTTGACTTCATACTAATCAACTTCAAATACAAATGACTGAGTCTGCAGACTTGCCCAAGCAGAAAGCATGTGAAATTGCAGTAAAAATCCCTGCTTCTCTTTCAGCAGTAAAACAGAATGAAGAAAAATAAATTGCGTGGTCGTATAATACACTTTGCAAGATACTTTGTTTATTTACACAGCTTAATAGTCCCTAGACAATTTATATTTTTTTTACTTGTGTAATTAACCTATTGACCTCACAGAAAAAATATAAACAATATATATCTGTTACTAGTTAACCTTGCAATGGAATGTGACTATTGATTTTTTCTGTCTGACGTTCTGAACAAAAAAGTTTCCAATTTAAAATGAAAAACATAGTTCTCCAACAGTAACTCTGAAGCCCTCTTCTGTGCTTCTCCCCTTATGATCATAAGTGAGGGGTTCTTGACATCAGTTTTACAAAACTTTTTTGCCTGTTTTGGGGGAAGAGGGGTATTTGTGTGGGTGGGCAGAGGGCTTGTGTGAGAGACAGTTTAGGGAGTTTAGGAAGACTCCCTAAAATCTGAAAATTGATGCATTGTTTAAAGATGAGCCTGAACCTGTATCACAGATCTAAAGAGCCTTGAACATGGGAACTGCTCAGATCTGGCTCCACACTTCATAGTCTGAGCCCATCTCCATAGTCTATTAAATAATTATTTCTGGATGTTACACTTTGGAAATATTATACTTTTACTAACCCAAACTTTAATAACTGGTTTTCATATTTCTTTTCCATGAAGGCAGAAGAACTATAGAAACTTTAACTATCTAACTTGGTTAACTCCATATTAGTCAATAACCTTCCTTTATAATGGGATATTAATTGACTAATTGGCTTTCCTCATTTTTTCACTCAAGCTTGCCCTTGACAATTTTGATCAGCTGCCTGTGATTCTATTGCTCTTTGGATACTGATGACAAAGCTGTGACCCCATGTGAAAATGGATGTGTTTTCTTCAATGGCGATGCTCATTCCTGGAGATGAATCTGAAGAGTACTCTGGGTACTCGATCATCTTCACCTATGGGTGTCCCTTATAAGGTGATGCAAGGATTTACTCTTGGGACATCAGACAGTAGTATGGGTTGCAGTACTATCCAACCAATGCTTTTATGAATGAGGTGCACCTGGCTAAAACTCAGTCCAGACCAGACTACATTGATATTCATCGGGAGTGGGAAATGTTTCAAGTCTTTTGTGTATGACTGTTATTCAGTTTGTATTTCAGGCACCAGTGAGGCAGGTTTATAAATGTATGGAGTTGTGATAAATGAAGGGGATGGGTAGCTCCCTTTTATGGACACCCACCCAGCCAGTTAGCTATAAAATCCCTCTTAGTAGCTGTTCTCTACTTGCTTTACTTGTAAAGGTTAAAAAGTCCACAGGTAAAAGGAAAGGAGCGGGCACCTGACCAAAAGAGCCAATGGGAGGGCTAGAACTTTTTAAAATTGGGAAAAACTTCCCTTTGTCTGTTCTGTTGTTGTTCTCCGGAGAGAGGGGACAGAGCAGAGACAGGGCTGGGAATATGCTGTAAAAAGCTTTGTGTCAGGTATGGAAATCATCATATTATATCTAAAACCACCTCATAAATCAGAAAATGTCTAGAAAGATGCAATTAGGTTCATTTCTGTTTATTTTTTATTGGCTTGTGGACTCCTCTGTGCTAACCCCAAATGCTTTTGTTTTGCTTGTAACCTTTAAACTGGACCTCAGGAAGGTTATTCTTGATGTTTAATTTTTGTAAGTGGATTTTTTACATCTAGCAAAAGCCTAAGTTCCAGATGTATTTTCTTTCTTTTTGTTTTTAATAAAATTTACCTTTTTTTAAGAACAGGATTGGATTTTTGGTGTCCTAAGAGGTTTGTGCATATGTTATTTAATTAGCTGGGGGCAACAGCTAATTTCCTTTTGTTTTCTTTCTCACCTCTTTCCCGGGGGCGTGGGTGAAAGGGCTTGAGGGTACCCCACAGGGAGGAATTCCCAAGTGCACCTTCCTGGGTTCCAAAAAGGGAGGTTTTGCATTTGGATGGTGGCAGCATCTACCCATCCAAGGTCAGAGAGAAGCTGTAACCTTGGGAGTTTAATACAAGCCTGGAGTGGCCAGTATTATTTTTTAGAATGCTTGCGGGCCCCCACTTTCTTCAGTCAAAGTGCCAGAGTGGGGACTCAGCTTTGACAGGGGTGGTTACTTCTTTTAGGCTGACTTTAAATGTTTTGTTATTTGTCATTAATAGGATATCTACAAACACATTAAGAAAATTAAAGCCATGTGATGAAATATTAATTTCTACCTTTTACTATCAATTAATTGACTGCTCCAGGGGGATTTCTAGGACTCAGTTGTCACAACCTTCTTTTAAGTTACTATCAGGTTTCAATGATTTCAGAGTTTAGCAAAGATGTTCTCAGAATGTTTTAATGTGGACTGCAGTTTAATAAAAAGACTGTCTCATGGATCTCTCCTCTTCCATCCATAATCTTATAATATCTCTGTGGCAACTACATCAGTTGCATCCATAGTTGTTTTTTACTTTCCTAATTTTCCTTTTCTAACAATACAAAACAATAATCTAATTTAATAACTAGAAACAGAGAGAAGGAACTAGCACCATGGGTCAGATATAAAAGATGTTTAGATGTCTAAAAAGTCATATAGGCACCTAGTGCGATTTTCAGAGACCCTAGCGTTGAGTGCCTAATTCCCATTGAAACCAAGGTGACCAGTGAGCTCTGCGCAGACAACCAATAAGTTCTTCATGAGTCACCTCGTTATTCTGGAAGTTGTACCTTGGGAATGAAGGATATGCAATATGGAAACAATGTCACTAGTGACAATCTGGTGTGACAAAGCTTCCAGGTTTGGCAATCCTCACAAATAATCTAACACACCTGGCTGAACTCTTGTTTTGCTGTTTAAACTATAAACATGCAGTCAGCATTTCATTGATCTAGAGTGGAACAGAGGAAATGGACCAGATTATCTCCTGCATCAGGGAAGCTTTGTGCAAAACAGCCCTAAAGCTTGCTTAGCTGTGCTCAGGAGAAATCTCCTTGTGTAAGGAGATTCTTGCATGTTCCTACACCACTTCCCTCCTTGTTGCAAGAGCAGGAAGTATCACTGCTAGAAATGGGATGTGGCCAGAACAGCCCTTCTTTGGTAATCCCGCACTACTTCAATGGGCCCTAAGGCTAGTGCTGTCTGGCACATAGAGTGGCTTTGAGACCCGGACTGGTGCAGAATGATTCCAGGATCAGACAGTGCAAAGGTGGCTCAGTTGCACCAAGTGGAAATGAGGGTTAAGAACAGGGTTAGGAGTAAGGAAATGTGGATTCAGTGGCTAGCTCTAGCACAAGCTTTCTGCATGGCCTTGGGTAAGTCTTCCTGGCTTACTTTCCCAGCAGCAAAATGGGGATAACAATACTTACCTATATCACACCCATGTTGTGAATTTAAATTCAACAATGTTTGTTACATGCTTCAATAACCTCTTATAAAAGAGAACTACATCAATATAAAGGTTGATATTAATCCTTGTGCAGTCTTTTAAAACTGTTAAAATACAAAGAAATTCTTCAATCTGAAAATATGCAAAATTAGAAAATTTACAGTGTCTGCTTAGCTTTTCAGCTTGCTTTCTGGGATGTTTATTTTAAACATGGCAGGGGTTTTCTCTTCCATTCTTTTTGTATATGTTTTGAATAGACTAGACACAGAAAAAAATCCAACAGGTGAAAAAATGGTTGTTTAAGAAAATAGAACTTCCAATCTTGTTTTAATGAAAATTCAGCACCACCCTCTGCAGAGGTCATGCTATCATAAGGGTGAGAAATTTGAGCTGCCAGTCCAGCAGATGTGGTTCACTAATTGATTTTTCTTGACTCATATGACGAAGATTGTATTCAGCTACCAGTCAATTTAAAAATCTAAAACTCAGTTGTCTATGAAAGCACTGGAGATGTGGCTAAGAAAAAAATAATCAATAAGTGGAGGGAAGCAAGTCTGTCCACCATCCAAAATAAACCAACAATAGTTTTTAAAAAATCATTTTTGCAATCGGAGCACTAGCAGCTATAAAAAGGCAGTCCAAGCTTCCCTACTGTCAACTGTGATTGAGTGATTAAATATAACATATATATTGGAGAAATATCGCTAGATTCAGAAATTCCTATTACAGGGAGACATGTAATTATTGCTATTGTATAGATTTATTTTACACAACAGCTCTATGAGATGCTCATCTGAATTGAAGCTCTGGTTAAATTTTCCCAGATGTAATGAAGTCAAATTAAAGTTTCAGGAAGGCTGATGATTTTGACATATAACTCAGACATCAGATCTAATGTGGGCAGAATTTGTTATTATTGATTTCCAAGATGTGAACAAAATACATGCTTTAGGTATAAGATGTTATTTAAAACATATCCTAAGTTCTTCAATTTGCCTTTGTATGTTCCTCGAAACCTAATTTTAGCGATATCTCCGGAATCGCTGTCAGAGGACCACAGCTGTAATTTTCAGAGGAACTCTGTATAAATAGTACAATTAAATGCAGTGTGGGTTTTACAGGAAATTTTTACCAAGGGAATGGATTGTAAAAACATTTGGCTCTTTATCTTTAAAAAAATAAAAGTTTTGGAATAATTTTATATTAAAATTCCTTCACATAACTGAAAATGGGTAAAGGATGCAAAACTCACTTATCAGTGCAGCAATGATGTAAAATGATATCAAGCACAGCTTACTCATGAAGATCATAACATATCTGAACAGCCCTACACAGGGGGCTGTCAGATATGTGGAACTACACTAACCTCCTCCCCAGGGGAATAGCAGGAGGGATTCTGCCTAAGGGGAGGGAGCAAAATTCTTCCTGAATGACCTGAGCAGGCAGCAGCAATACACCCACAACTAAATCTTTGTAAAGGGTGCAGCTCAGTTACTTCATGCAAACCAGCCAGCTCTTCTTGCTGAAGAGTTGACAGAAAGTGGAGCCAGGATATTGCCTTTTCCCTGCCCCTCCAAAACCCCTTTGGGACAGTGTGTACTCCTGGAGATTTGGGAAGGAGCAGTACTTACACTCCTGGAGACATCAGAGGGCCTGGTGAGAACTGCAAAACCATCTCAAGAATTCTGTGACTACTGAGGAAAAGCTGCAGCAGCAAATTAAAGGTGGGAAACACTGTTGGTGTTTAATACTTCAGCAACTTCTACACGTCACACTATATCTTGGTAAGAGAAATCTGCCATTTCAAGATGATGTTGAATGCTTGGGAGACAGACAGTGGAAACTTCCTTAGAGTGACTGAGTTACTGGCTAAGTATGATCATGTTTTGGCAGGTCATCTGGATAAAGTGAAGGAAGGTGCAAATGTGTGCTACATTAGTAAAGGCATCCAGAACGAGTTCATTTAACTATTGGGTCAAAGAAATTAAACAAATTCTGAAGGAAGTAAAAATTGAAAAATGTTATGCATTGTTGCTTGACTATACACCAGATTATTCACATATGGAATAAATATCTAAGTCTTTGGTATGTAAAGGTGGATAAAGCAGCATCTATTAAGGAGTCTTTTCTGACATTCCTAAATGTCATCTCCACAACTGGAGCACAACTTGCTGAAACTGTTTTCAAGCAGCTAGAAGATTTGAGACTTAAACCCAGGGACTTTAAAGCCCAATGTTATGATAATGGCTCAAACATGAGGGACAAGCACAAGGGTTTGCAGGCACAAATAAGGCCTTGTTGTAGTCACAACTGGAACTTGTTAATTTCTGATGCTGCTGCGTCTTCCCTGGAGTCCAAAAATGTATTTGGTATACTGCAAAGACTGTATACGTTACTTGGTGGATCAGCTAAAAGGCAGGATATTTTTTAAAAGCATGTGGATATTTCCCTGAAACTCTTGTCTGTAACAAAATGGGAGGCACGCATAGATACTGTAAAAGCTGTTTATCTACAGCTCCTCCAGATTTGAGGTGCACTCCAGGAGCTATGTGACTCTTCCTCAGACAGTATTATTTGCTCAGAGGCAAAATCATTGCAAGAGAAACTATCTACTTATCCTTTCATGCTAGTTCTCAGTGAGTGGTGCATGGTGCTGAAAGAAATCACCACAATCAACAGGCATCTTCAGGGAAATAATATGGACCTTAGTATGGCATGCAGATTAATAGAAACAGCAGCAGCAACCTGCCAGGATTATCATGAGGTTGGTTTTGTTATAGGACTTGAGAGAACCAAAGAAATGGTTCACGAGTTTGAGATAGAACCAGTATTTCCAGTTATTTGCTCAAGGAGACAGAAGATGTTAGCTGCATATGGAACAACTCACAGTGAAATGGATCCAAAAGACAACTGCTGCAGAATTATCAGCTGACCTACTGGATGAACTTGTGACATTAAAACATTCTGAACACAGATGAAGTAAAAACTCCACATGGGATGCTGAACTTTATCATGGAGAACAAACTGCATTTAGTATTTCCCAGTGTTTACACAACATATCACATGTATTTAACAATTCCTGTTCTGTAGCTACAGCTGAATGCTCTTTCTCCAAGTTAAAGCTCATAAAGAAAGACATTTACAGTCTCAAATGTCACAGGAGAGGGGCTGCTTTAGTCATACTGTCTATTGAAAATCAAGCTGGGAAGCAGTTGGACTTCACAGAACTGATCAATACATTTGGAGTGGCAAAGGCAAGAAAGATTGTGTTGTTGTGATTCTACCTACATACTGGGTGAACTTTCTTTTCATTTAAAGACAAATTGTTCATTTGCCAGTTCCAGGTCAGGGACTGATTTAACTCATCAGTTTTATGTAATTGGTGACCTGCACTGGAATCTACAGTATCAAATTGTGTTTTGCTTCCACGGACATATAATTTCAGCTGCTACCATCATCAATCAGGATTTAAAGAATTTAAGGATTTCTGTACTCTAGCGCTTCAGTGTAGACCTTACCTATGCCAATGGGAGGGGTTCTCCTATTGGTGTATGTAATCCACCTCTCAGAGAAGTGGTAGCTAGATGGACGGGAGAATTCTTCCATCAACCTAGCACTGTCTACACAGAGAATTAGGTAAGCTTAATTATGACACTCAGGGGTGTAGATTTTTCTACAGGGGTGGCGTAGTGAAACCAACCTAATTTTCTCCTGCAGACCAGGCCTAACTGAGGCTAAACCTTAGGTGTAGTCCTCCTCACTGAGTGGATGTTGGAGATCCCTTGTGTGCCCATTCCTTTATATTTTAGAGTGTAGTGTTAATAAAAGGGGATATTGGGTGGGCATGTTTAAAGAGACATAGGTTTATGTATGCCATGGCATACAAACAAGTTGCTTAGTTAAGCATTCCCTTGCTACTCGACTGGAGTGTCTTGGCTGCCAAGGAGCTACACCCTCTTTAATGCAAAATCAGATTCCCCTTTACTTCCTGGCCTGTTCACTACCTTTTAATTTTACATGTATAAGCCCTGCCCTGTGTAGCATCTGCAGGTCTGACTACATCATAAGAATTAGCTAAAGAATACTGAGTAGTGAAGCTGAAATTAAAAGCTGTTCATAGAAATTTAAAGTATATGCAGTGTCTGATACTAATAATGTAAGGTATAAATTTTCCACTCTCTATTTATAAAATCATAACTATTATTATATAAGGGTAATTGTATCTGAGGTATTAATATATAAAAATTGAGGTGGGCAAAACTGGAGGAGATCAGTAGTAATGTTTTTGTTTTACAGAACCAAAACCTGGAGACACTTGGGTGTAATCTTCATTTTATCTCTAAAGTTCACAGTGGAGGATTTGGCCCATTGGTTCTAAGTTTTTGTTGTCTCTAGCAGTGTATCTTTCGGTTTTAGCAATATGCATCCTTTGTCTAAACCATGGTAATTCTATTAATAACTATTACAGTTCATCCTTGACAATTAGTATTTTTGTGTTGAATTTAATCTTTCTTAAGGTCATATTCATTTTTCAAAGGGAAATAAGAATACTCTTGCACTGTATGAACAAAGAAACAAGTTGGAGAAAAAAATAAATCTCCCTAAGGCATCATTTTAATTTTCAGATGCTGAGATAGCCAGACAATGATTATAGTTTATATTAAGAAAAACATCCCATAGAAGAATTTAAACTATTAAAGGAATGAGGATTTTTCTGAAGGACAGTTTCCAATGTGAGGGACACATTAGTGGGGTGGGGGAAATCATAAACGATGACTGATTTGAAAGCAGTGCTGTCTCCATGGGATCCTCCAAGGCTAGAGAGCAGAGCAAGATTGATTGTCACTCACTGGTGTAATTAGGGCAGGCAGAGAAGTATCATTTAAAGGATGAAGAAGGAGATCTTAACCAGACAGCAATTGAGAGAGAACTCTAGTCACACAACAAGTTCAATTTTTCACTTATACTACTCGTCCCTAATTAATGCCAATTAGACTTGAATTCAGTGCTATAGAGCAACTCATTTTCTTTATTGGAAAAAGTACTGTACAAAAGTGCAGATAAGGACATGCCCACTACTCATGAATATCACACTTTAAATTACTTGATTGAAATATCAATTTTTTATGTCAGTGCATCAGCATTTCCTGCACTGAAGGGCTGTTTTCAAAAGTACTGCCTCTGGTTAGCTCTACAACCACATTGGCTTAGGTCTTATGCAAGAGGGTGCTCCATTAATGCTTTGAGAATCATGCTTCCTTTGCATGATGAGAAATATTTTCACGGTGCCTTCAATGTACAGAAGTCTTCAATGTCCCCGATAATGTTCTGAGAATCTCACTATGACCCCCAATTAACTCATTTATCCAAATCCCTCACAATGAACTGCAGGTAAGATGAGGCCAAATCCTATGCCATAATGGCTCCTTTGGTGCAGAGTTCTGATCCAGCTCTGTGCCCTGGCTGAGTTCCATGCCCATGGAGAACCATAGGAATCCTAGAAAGGAGGTGCCACCCACACCATCTCTTTCCCCTCCTAGAGACGGAGTTCCAGACTGCATCCCCACAGCAGATTAAGGTTTTGGCAGGGGGATCACTAGGAAGTGAAGTCAGAGAGAGACTCCCTAGACACCCCTGCCTAGAATGCAAGTGTCCCCTTCCCTCCCCCACAATAGAACTGCCACTGGAGCAGCTGAAAACTGAGAAATGGAGCAGTTAAATAAGTGTGTTCATGGTGTCTGAATATTCCCTCTTCCTGGGAAATGGAAGGAGAGGAGGCAGCACACAACCTCTCCTTTGCAAATCCCATCCATTACTAATACACCAGGTATAGTGATGAAATAGCATAGGGTTCAACCTGTGAAATCTGAGAGAGAAAACCCTTGGAGAAGGTTAAAGGCGGATCCTCCCCTGGGATTCTTTTCAACACTTGGTGCATTCAGAATTCAAGAATGTGCTCCTCAAAAGTATTTTTGTGACGGGGGTAAGCTATTCCTGACAGGGATGATTCAGCAGTTTCCAGAGACCATGTGAACTCCATTATAGACATGGAAATCATCCCAACCCTCCCTTCAATTTGGTGGCAGGATTTTAACATGAGTCCCTTCCAGCACATCAGTGTTTTACCTCCCTGCTATATTTATCAAAACTCCTGGTCAATATTTATTGCTCCTTTACTTTAAATATAGCATCATAAATTGAGACATTGTGCTCTGTATATCTTAAAAGTGAGAAGCCTGTGTCTGTGATATGTTAAGTCTACAGCCTGGCTCATACTTTCTCCATTTTATTAATCTTCCCATGTGTATTTGTACATTTCAGTTAAAAGCAAGGAGAGTATGAATGCCATTGTACAAGGGACTAGTAAGGCTTCATCTGAAATTCTGTGTACAATTCTGGGCATCCGTGTTCAAGAAAGATGAATTCAAACTGGAACAGAGTGCAGAGAAGAGCTACTGGGATGATCACTAAAAGGGCTTGGCTTGTTTGACAAAAAAAAAAAAAAAAAGGCTGATCTATAAATACTTCAGGGAGGTAAAACACCAGGGAGGGTGAAGGGCTACTTAAGCCAAAAGACAACGGCACAAGAGGAAAGGAATATAAACTGGCCAGGAACAAATTCAGGGTGGAAATTAGAAGATGTTTTCTAACCATCAGAGGAGTGAGGTTCTGGAAAAGTCTCCCAATAGGAATTGTGGGGGCAAACAACTTAATTAGTTTTGAGAGATCTGAACAAAATTATGAGTTCGATTGTATGACCTGGCTGCTTGTGATGGTGGGGGGCAGGGCTCAGCAGCCCTGAGTGTCCATTCTTGTTTATGTCTGGGGGATCCTAAAAATCTCATGCCTCGAGTCTTGAGCTATTACATTCAGGGGGCAGAAAGGGATTCCTCCCCATGTATTCTGTTGTGGTTTTTTGTCTGTCTGCTTCCTCTGAAGCATTAGAAATGGCCACAGCTGGAGATGGGACACTAGATGGGGTGGGCCAATGCAGCATGGGGTGCAAGTTGCTTGCCAGAATTATCTGGGTATATCTCACTTAATATTTTCCCTGCTATTGAAAGGGCCTCGCACATTGGTGCACGTCCATCCTTCCTATTCTTTACCTGTGGTATATAGTAGTTTAGTCTCCTGAGGGATGTAATACTTTGATCTAACTTCAGTTGTTTGGTTTAGTGTGTGGGTGGTGTTGGTGGGCTCTGGTATACAGGAGGTCAAACTGGGTGATCTGGTGGTCCCTTCTGGCCTTGAACTCTATGACTCTAACCTACAATCATCTCCATTGTTTTTATACCTAACGGTTTAGGATAGCTTCACAGGATCAAGTTACACAGAGCCTAGCACCAAGCACTGGTTTCTAATGTCTTTAAAACACTTTATTGAAAATATTATTTACATTATATTTTAACTTTAATATTTTTGTAAGAGGTATAACTTCTATTTGTCCATCAAAACTAATATATATATATTTAAAGCACATACCATAGTGGTATCTAAAAGTCTTTCCTTTGTGGGTGATTAGGCCAAATGTTGTATTTCACCAATATAGTGGTATGTTTTGGGGCACAATATTTGTGTGTTAATCATGCTTGTCTAATCAAAATAAGACCCAAGTGTTACCTGGGTTACTGAGACTGTAATGCTGACTAGCACTGGTAGCAAAAGTACAATTCTGAAAAACACTGGGAGCTCAGAAGCCTTTCATCTCATTAGTATGAATCGTCTCCCTCTTTATCAGAAGGATTAATGCACTTTTTTTGTAGCAAATGAATCTCAGACATTCTAATGCTCATACTTGTAATAGCAAGATCTTTGTCTGATCTCTTTCTCAGTCTAAAACTCTCCCCCACAAAAAATGAATGTAGTTATAATTTCACAAAGTAATAAGGTAACACACTATAATATCCTTTCTTAAATGTTGCATACGAAGTTCATTATGTTACAGCCCAATCTGTTAAGAAGTCCTTGAAATCAATAGAAAATTTGCCTTGTCTGCAGGTGTAATTGTAATAAAAGATTAAACTGGTAGTGAGGTATGTATCTCCAACATAGGATACCTGCCTACTAGTGAACAGGGTGAGTAGTCCCAGACCACATATCTAGAGTCAAATAGTCTGCTACTGTAAGTAGCACTATGGGACATATTCTGTTATCAGTAACACCAGTAAACTCATATGCATGTCATCCTACAGGAGCAGCATTTAACTCAATCCTTCGAATACTTGGAGCCACATTCAGCCTCAAGAAAGTGGATGCAATCACCATGGAAGTCTCTAAGGGTACGTCTATACTACCCGCCGGATCAGCGGGTAGTGTTCGATGTATCGGGGATCGACTTATCGCGTCCCGTCTAGACGCGATAAATCGATCCCCAAATCGAGGCCCGTACTCTACCTCGGCAGGAGGAGTAAGCGAAGTTGATGGGGAAGCTGCAGCGGTCGACTCGCCACTGTGAGAACGGCCAGGTAAGTCGAACTAAGATACTTCGACTTCAGCTACGCGAATAGCATAGCTGAAGTTGCGTATCTTAGTTTGAACCCCTCCGCTAGTATAGCCCAGGCCTAAGATAAAATCACTGATTAAAGAAAAAGTGGCTTAAATTGGATTAATAGATTTTAAGGCAAGAAGGGACATATGATTATTCAATGTGACCTCCTGCTTAATGCAGGCCATAGACTTTCTCCTAGTAGTCAAGCCCATAGTGTCTGGCTGAGCGAAACCATCTCTTTTAGCCAACTTACACCCTAGGTTCTCTGTCTAAAAA
This sequence comes from Emys orbicularis, assembly GCF_028017835.1. Lineage (NCBI taxonomy): Eukaryota > Metazoa > Chordata > Testudines > Emydidae > Emys > Emys orbicularis. The sequence continues at coordinate 86,671,204 of NC_088687.1, read as the reverse complement.
CCTGGCAAAGAAGCATAACTTGGACCAGTTGGTCCAAGTTTGTAAAGGTATTTAGGCATTGTAGGCATCTAACTGATTTAGGTGGCTACATCTCATTTGACTATCAAGGGGATTTTGGCTCCTAAGTAGTGCCTAAATCCCTTTTAAAAATGAATTTTAGGCTCCTAAATCATTAAGTTGTTGTAATGCTGAGTGCTGCAATGCCTAAATACCTTCCATAATCTGTCCCCTTAAACTAAGTAAGATGAGGGAAACTTTTATGCATGGGGAACATGTCTGCTTATACCACAGCTGAAATTGGTTCAACCAGGATACTAAATCAGAGTAAATTACATTCCTTTTTCACACTCACTGACTATCTGATTAGCAAGAGACATTGTCATCACTGACACTTACTTACACCAAGTTTGATAAACATGCACCATGTTACTTCTATCACTGCTGAATTTTATCCTTAATCTCTATATGAATGATTGTAACAATCACAGAGTTTGTTGGTTGTTTATTTTTAAGTCCCTGATAGGTGTCACTTTAGAGTCACTCTACACACTTTAGTTAGTTAATTGGAATTACATCAGTGTCACTGAAATCAGAATCTGGCCCATCAGCTGTGGCAACGTACATAAAAACAAAAATAATATGAACACAATGGAGAAAAGTTTATGCTGTCTGTAATTATTATTTGTAATACATAGGAGCCCTTGTCACTGTGCTGGGTGCTGTACAGACACAAGAAAAAGAGACCATATCCCAAAGATATTACAATCTAAGTAGAAGACAAGAAACAGATGGATACAGCCAGAGTGGGGAGTATAAACAAACAACGAGACAATATTTGTCACCATGATAGGCTGTGTTCTCAGCACACCAGTGACCTAACCCCTGTCAAATTTTTTTGTTGGCATCACGGCCAAGTTTTAAGGAAGGATTTGAAGGAGGAAAATGAGGTATCTTTTCAGACGTTTATGTGGAGCTTGTGTGAAACATGAGGGGCAGCCTAGTAGAAAGAATGAAGGTGCTTGTTGGAAAAATTTAACAAGTGCATGGGCCAATCAGAGGCAAACGTCCATATCTTGATAGTGAATGAGGGTGGGAATTGGTTGTGAAGGCCTTAAAGTGAAGATAAGAACCTTCTGTCTGATGCGATAGAGAAGGGGGAAAACAGTGGAGACATGGTCAAAGCGACAGGATAGGAAATTAATCTTTGCAGCATCGTTCTGAATGGGGCAAGATTGCATTTAAGACCAGATAAAAGGATGCTGTAATAATCGAGACATGAAATGTTGAGTTTTAGCTGTGTGGATAGATAGGAAATCTTAGATATGTTATACAGAAACTCTACATCTTGCAGATTCTATGTCTATACTTCAACCTGGAGGTGCAATTTAAAGCTCATGGAGATATACCCACACAGGTTCTTATCAAATTAGCATGCAAAAAATAGTGTATCTGTGAAGGTGGGAGGGGGTAGTTGCTCTGAGTACATAACCATCCAAGACATTAGGTCCATACTAGCCTTTCCCACTAGTCACACCACCATGGCTACACTATTTTTAGCTCTCTAGCTCAATCAGATTAAGCACAGGTATGTCTCCTCAAGATGGAATTTATACCTTCAGCTCAAAGTGTAAATATGTCCTTAGATGTAACCTGGATGTGAGAACCCACAGAAAGGTCTTAGTCTAAGATGATGCCCAGGTTTATATATTAAAATATGCTCTAACCCACTGTTTTTCAATGACCAGTCCATGGACCAGCGCTAGTCTCTGAGCTCTTCCTGACACAATTTAGGAAGACAGCAAGCCAGTCCCTGGTATCAAAAAGGTTGAGAAACACTGCTCTAAACACAATGGAGCAAATCCTCAGCTAGTGTACATTTGTCATAGACCCATTGACTCAAAAAATGAAAGCAATGCAAATATCCTGAGAGATTTCTAGGTCTGTTAGGGCTTATAATGTATGAGGAGCAAGGGTTATTGATCTTTTTTAATTGTATCTGAGTTGAATGTCCACATAAAGAGTACACAAGAATAGAAGTGCAGTAGCAGTGACTATTCTTGTTGTACACAGACATGTTTTCATTTCTAACATCATTCACAATTTTTCAGTGAATTCAAATAGACAGTGCATACCCTTCAGATAAATATATTTCAGGAAGGCCAGATACACTAGGCACAGATTTAACTTTCAGTACACAAAGCTTATCATAAACTACAGCACAACACTTAATACGGTATTGATAGCAAAGTCAGATAACCATAGCATTGCCGGAAAGACAGTATGTTGTAGAGAATTTGATAGCAACACAGTGTTTGGGAGGAAAAAGTATTAACAAGTGTTCAGTCACTGAGACTAAATGAAAAGGAGAACAGAGTAATGGTTTGAGATAGGCAAGCCTCAAGAACGTCCAGTATTTCATTTCTTAGAGAAGCCTTTATTCAACTCTTTATGTGGACAATCACAAAAATGTAGGTGTTTATCTGGAGGTTTTCCCTATCTTTTGTGGTCATCTCTTTCCCTTCCATTCCACACCCTACCTTTCTCCCTCCTGCCCACACCGAGATTCTTTTACTTTTTTCCCAATCCCATGCATTTTTGCTCACATCAAGTGAAACTGTGATCCTTTTATGCTCATTCAGCACTAGCTGAAACATGATTTAGAAACAAAACAACAGTCTTGATTCACCCACAGACTGTGCTGGCGGAAAACCTTCCCAGAGATGGCTCACAATCAGGCAAGGAACCCACAAACTCTGCTTCACTGAGGCCCTAGAGCTGTCATTACTGTTCCCAAATCAGCAGCACTGATTAGGCGGGTGGCCAGAGCATTTCCTATATATTTTTGTTATTTCCTCTATCATCCAGGGAAACAAAATAGCATCTTAGAGATGCTGAGCTTTGTTGTAGCCCTACAGTTGTGTGAATGCAGGCTTTCAAAGCGACACTCTGAATGCTTCATTGCCAGTATCTCTGTGTTAATGGTTCACATTGGTAACATTTATCAACCATGTGCTTTCTTTCTGAAGGAATGCTACAGGCTAGCCAGACTGTCTGAAGATTTACTCATATCCTGCTAGTTTATAATAATTCCAATAAATACTGTGAGCACAAAATATATGATAAATATTTGTATAATTAAAAAAAATGAAGTTCATAGATGTTGGGAAATATGATATGGGAAAATATCAAGATAGCAAAATTGTTCAGCATTTCACTTTTCTAAAATGAGAGAGTTCCTGAAACACCTACCTTGTTTAGTGTAAAATTTATTTTTACTTCATACATTCTAATCAGATGTGATCAATCATGTAACAGATACAACAGACGTAAAGAAGTTAAAAACAAGTTGTAGGATGGGATGGACTCAATTTAATTTGACTCATAAATAATTTGAATAGGAAATATGTTTTGTGGCCAAATTCTTCCCTCACATGAGTGTCCCTGATTTCAGAGGGAGTCCTCATATGTATGTGAAGGCAAAATTGGGCCTTCAATTAAGTATTAATTATTAGAAATGGGTCCAAACACACAATAGTTGGTCCAGTCTTTGGTGGGGAAGGTGGAATATGAATCCAGATTTGAATATTTAACTTCTATTATCGGCTAAATAAATATGCAGGAGTTCAGAGATCTGTTCACTCTTGATCTGAATGATACTGATATATTATTTTGCCAATATATTGAGTAGAGAGTGTGCCAAACACAGAGCAGAGGCCTGCCCCAACCAGCATACCAATACCAAACAAGCCAGCACTCATAAGAATTAATTTAGACATAATGTTTCAGGTGGATTTTGGACTCTTTTGATGGAAGAAGTTGGAATTTGATGTACAACAGCAGATGGGAGTGAAAGGGAGAAGTTAGAGAATGTAGATGGATTGTAACGAGCAGGTAAAGTGTAGAGGGAAATGAGTTAAGAGATGTATGCAAGAGTCAAGCTACAAAGAACATTAAAGTGGATGAATAGTCCCCTGAATTTAATATAGAAGAGGAGAAATTAATTTTATTATTCAAGTAGTGCAGGAGACAAAGTGACAGGAAAGGAAGATCATATTGCAGTCCTGCTGTAGATGGAGTAGAGGGATCAGAGAGGACAATGGAACTATGTTGAGAGTAAATCACTAGGGTGAGAAAGGGCTCCATAATCTGGCTATAAACCAGCAGTCATTTTATCTTTTTGGAGGGTTTTTTTTTAATTGATTTACCAACTTTACCCACTAAATCAAATCTAATAATGCAAGTTTAGGCTATCCACTGAGACTTATCAGCATTTCTCACTTGAACGAGTGGAAATAGACTTTAAATGCAAGGAAATACTGCCTCTGTATCTCTGTCAGAACAAGTAGAGTCACTTTTTAAATGCCTTCATACTTTGGAATAGAATCATTTGTCAGTAAAGAATATAGTCTGGCTCTTCATAGTAGGTACTATGCTATCCTTTATGCTGTGAATCACCTGGCATGTACTATGCTATCCTTTATGCTGTGAATCACCTGGCATGTTAGAGGCTCCATCAGAAACAAACAAAAAGAAATAGGAGATGAATACACAGTGCAAATATATTACTGGATTAATTGAAAGTGTTTTGACCCAGTCCTGACTTCACGCTGGTTTTACAAGGGTGTCTTCATTGATGGTGTGAAGATCAGAGGAGCTGGGATGCTTTTATGCATCATACTATATACTACTTTCACTATGGGTCTTCTAGCCTGGTTGTTAGCACAATTTTGATGCCACCAGAAAAGTTAGAGTTAGTAGGCTTAATTTAGAGGACCAAGACTTGTAGAGGAGAATCTCAACTTTCATTTAAAAACCATCTGACTTGTGAAGTGAGCCTTGAAAAGGTGAATTGATGCAAACTAATCACTAGGGTTGAGAGTTTGTCCCTGATTTTACCCCTAAAGTGCCCCAAATTGCCAACTGGTGGAGCTGAGCCATCTCAGCTGTTGAGCAGCCAGAGTGACTTCTGGCCATAAGGAGCAGCAGCTCAGTAGTGTGAGAAGCAACAATTAACCAATCCTAGCTTGACACTGACATCCTACATGGGCCAATGTTTTCAAACTGGGTGCCTAATGTTAGGTATGTAGCTCTAGATAGCCAGGCCAGGCCCTGGGATCAACCCTCCCATTTCCCCGAAGTTGTGGAGCTGCACTGCAGAGGCTACTTCAGCCAAACAGCTATAACAGCTGACTGAAGGCATTGCCTATCGGCTGTAGGAGATGAAGTGATCTCTACAGCACTTGTCCATGCCCATCCCCACAGTGCCCACTGCATTGCTCCTCCCTTGCATTTTCAGCCAGTGAAGAGCAACTATGTGACAAGTGGGATGTCTTTTCCCAGACAGTCCCTCATCTCTTATAATGAAAAGAAGGAGTATAGTTAAGATTTTTTGGGAAAGTAAAAATCTACAAGAAAATGGAACATTCTCACTTAAGGTTCTATGGTCAGAATATCATGTACATTTTGAATGTGCTGCCAATGTTTGCCCTTCGCTACTAATTCGTGACTAAGTTTACCCTTCCACAAAATATCATACCTGCTATAGAAAACACCTGATCATTCAACTAGTGTTTCCCAAAATCTTCCTGCCTCATGGTGAGTCCCCAAAACAAATATTGAACCAGTATAATTATAAATAATTTCAGTGTGTCAGTTCTGCTCACACTAACATTTCATACAGGATTCCTCTTCTGACAAGACTTTTATGGTGCCAAATGTGGTCATTCTGCATTAATACTGAACCTCATCCTACCAGAAGTACCTTGCAATGGATCTATGGATCTATTACAGCTTATCTTCCTTATTAGTAAAATGATAGGCAGCAATCCCAGCTAAATTCAAACCAGAGATTGTTGGCATAAGTGTGTTTGGCTGTCAGAAACTTTTAATAAAGCAATTCAGGTTCATTTAGATCTGGGAGATGGTTCTCCCCTTCCCCCCCCTCCACACACACAGAGTATTTGGTATCTACTTCCACAATTAACTTTAAGTATATTATGAATGCAACATTGCTTACATTGAATGTGTATGGTATTCAGGGACGATTCTTCTATTACTACAGTTTAATAGCAAATAATAAATGATGATTATTGTGCAATATCAAGAGCTGGACTCTAAATTGTTACTGGTTTGTCAATCTCCTTGACAGCACTGGGGGGAATGAAAGCATTTGCAAGCATGTACACTAGTATTTGTCTTCTTTGATTTCTTCTCCCTCCTGAGACATGCTGTGAGGTTAAAGACACGGCCTTGTGAACAGAAACAGATTAAACTTCAGAACTAAAAGGTCATTATAAATAAACTTTTTATTTCCCTTGTGGTGGTATGTTGTAAATAAAGCTCAATGAAACAGCTGCATTTGCACTAGCCTTGAGCTAAAAAGGATGAATAGCTTGAAAGTTTAAGGCCAAACGGGACCATTAGATCAAGTCTGACCTCGTGTATGTCACAGGCCATTACATTTCACCCTGTTACCCCTGTGTTGGGCTAGTAACTTGTCCCACAACGCTGGTAGAGCTCCCCAGCTGGACATTCATCAGGCTGCAGTGTTTGGGTTCTACCACACTGTGTCTATATGCTCTTAAGCTACCCTTGGTTTGAGTAGGATGCAGCAACCACTGTCCCTTTTCTTGTCCTGTCTAGCACACTCCCTGGGCATAGGCTCTCTGTCACCTTCTCATGAAAAAGGGACCCTGCAGTTCACCTGCCCTAGCCCCCCAGGACCAATAATGAACACCTTAGACTCCCAAGTAGCTTATTCATAGATTCATAGATTCTAGGACTGGAAGGGACCTCGAGAGGTCATCGAGTCCAGTCCCCTGCCCGCATGGCAGGACCAAATACTGTCTAGACCATCCCTGATAGACATTTATCTAACCTACTCTTAAATATCTCCAGAGATGGAGATTCCACAACCTCCCTAGGCAATTTATTCCAGTGTTTAACCACCCTGACAGTTAGGAACTTTTTCCTAATGTCCAACCTAGACCTCCCTTGCTGCAGTTTAAGCCCATTGCTTCTTGTTCTATCCTCAGAGGCTAAGGTGAACAAGTTTTCTCCCTCCTCCTTATGACACCCTTTTAGATACCTGAAAACTGCTATCATGTCCCCTCTCAGTCTTCTCTTTTCCAAACTAAACAAACCCAATTCTTTCAGCCTTCCTTCATAGGTCATGTTCTCAAGACCTTTAATCATTCTTGTTGCTCTTCTCTGGACCCTTTCCAATTTCTTAAGAACACTCTTTTCCAGAGCACCAAACTATGCACTCTGGGTTTACAGTTCACTTCTTCAGGGACCGTGATGGTGAAAACAAACAGTTGCACAGTCTTTGTTTGTGAAAAGTCTGTATAGTCTTTGTAAAAGGTTCCAAAATCCAATCACTCTTTGCTTTAGCTAGCACAAGAAATACATCTAGAGAAACAATAACACAACTATATGTTTTCCCTGTCTTAGTTTCCTCACTATTCTATAACTTTTTGGGGCTTAGGTCCAAGTCCTCTAAGAAGGACAGGATCCCCGCTCCTTCACATGTCTTCTCCCACAAATCATGGAATCTCGCTCTCTCTCCTGTAAAGTCAGTTTCCTTATTCCACAGCTGGTCCTGTAGTCTGCTACAAAATGCATGCCTCTCTCTCCTTCCCAAGCTTCCTATGCCTGTAAATTTGAGTTCCCCTGAGCCCCGAGGCTTTTAATTCTTTGTTCTCCTATGTGGGGATATTCCAATCTCCAAACCTCAGTCCCTTCAGACAAACTTGATCAGACTGGTTTCCCTAGGCTTCAAACATTCCAATGTGCTCCCACTTGAATAAGAGCCAACAAGGCTTAATAATAACCTTCAATTTTTTCCTAGTCTGGGAGACATGTGACACACTCCTGACAGCAAGTAATAAGATTCCACAGACACTGAGGCATTCAATGATACAGAAATTTTATAACATCAATCAGAATTCATAAATTGTACATAGATTCTCAAATCAGCACACATGTCTGTTTGACTATAAAGCATATCTTCTAGAAAGGCATCCGACTGTGATCTGAAGACCCCAAGAGAAGACTCCATCACTTACCTTGGTAGCTTGTTCCAATGGTTAATCACCAGAGCTGGTCATTGGAAAATATCAATTTACCAAAACTGAAACTGTTCATAGGAAAGGATCAGTTTTGATGAATCTTCCAATTAAAAAAATGAAGTGTTTCAAAGTTGTCTGTGTTCAACTTTGCCTTTTCCAAATCGAAAGTTTCACTTTTTGGTTTGAAACCAAGTTTCTTTCAAAAAAATTAGTTAATTTATACTAAAATACCTTTTTTAAAAGGTCAAAATAGAAACCAAACATTTCAAACACATCGAAACAAAATATTTTGATTGACCAATCCATTTTTTTTTCCAGATTATTAGTACATGAAAAATCCATCTTGAAACGTTTAATCCCAATTCAGGATGGGAAACATTTTTGAAATCTCAAATGAGAAATGTTTCTTGCCCAGCTCTATTAATCACTCATGTAAGAAATTGCATCTTATTTCCAATTTAAATTTATCTGGCATTAGCTTCCAACCATTGGTTCTTGTGGTTTCTTTCTCTACTAGAGTAAGTAACCAGTGTTTTCTCCCCTTAAAGGTACTTATACACTAATCAAGTTGCCTCTCAATCTTTTCGATAAGCTAAACAGAAGGAGCTAAGTCTCTCACTGTAAGCCATGTTCTCCACCCCTCAAATCTCTTCCAATATTCTATTGAAAATGCAGTATCAGTCTTACCAATGCTGAATGCAGAAGTAAAAATCACTTCCTTATTGCTAACTCCCCAGTTTATACATCCAACAATCACATTAACCTTTTTTTGCCACAGCATCAAACTTGGATCTTGTGTTGAGCTGCTTGTCCAATATGAGCCCTAAATCCTTCTCAGAGTCACTGCTTTCCTTGATACAGTCTCCCACTCTGTATGTATGGCCTGCATTCCTGGTTCCTAGAGGTATAACTTTTCATTTCACTGTGGTAAAGTGAACCACATCACTTTGTATAACTACCCTGTCATAATTATTTATCATGCCCCAAATCTTTGTCATTCACAATTTTTTAGTAGCAGTAATTTTATATTTACTACCAAATCATTGTGAGAAGGTTTAAAAGCATTGGGGCTAGTACTGATCCCTGCAGAACCCCATTAGAACCCAACCATTAAATGATGATTCCCCACTAACAACTACTGTTTTGAGATCTGTCTGTTAGCTAGTTCTTAATCCATTCAACATTTATTTATTGCTATTCCATAAGGCTAATTTTTAATCAGACAACCATGCAATTTTAAGTCAAATAGACTGGAAAGTACTTTTTCATCCTCATGTGATAAATCATCCTGCTTCTTTCCAGATGTAGAACAGAAATACTATTTATTGAATACTTCTGCCTTTTTTGCATCATCATTCACAATTTAACCATCTCCTCTAGTAATAGGCCTATACCATTGTAAGGATTCTTTTTGTTCCTAAGATACTTAAACTCCTTCTTACTGTCATTAGCCCTGCCAGACATGGATTTTTCCCTGATGTCTTTAGCTTTCCTTTTCACTTTTCTACACTTCATAACTTCTAGTTTATATTGATTGCCTTCTATTTCCCCATTTTTCTCCATTAATTATATATAACTTTCCTTATTTCTAAAGTCATCTTGAACTTCATCTTGAACCAGGATGGGCTTTTAGCCAAAGTTGTCCCATTTCTTGAATGTGGAATCATATCTGTTTGGCCATTTTATAAACTCTTCTGAAAGAATTCTCAAAAGAATGAAAAAATTATTAAAAACACAAGTTAGAATTTTGTACATATCCTTACCTCCAAGCATTAAATCAGCTAGAGGAGGACAAATAGCTTTCAGTTTTGTTAAGTTATAGAAAGCAGACATTAACTTTTATAAAATTCTTCCAGTACACTATTATTCAATTATATAGCTATTCTCAATTGATCCAGTTGTAAATCTGCACTTTCCCCACTATAAACAGAGAGAGGCAATGGCTTTTTAAAAGGTATTATAATGTACTCTGCATTAACATTTCTGGAGAAATGATAAGAATTATGAAGACCTGAAACTCTTAAAGATACTCTGCATTACAAATGGAATTAGGTTTGTAAAGTGGGTTTCTTATACCTTTATAAGTGAATTATTCAATATGTACTTCATTAGAACTATCAATATAATTTTAATTAAGAACATTGTAAAAGTTATTAACAGTAAAATTGATTGCACCCCCAATACATTATGTGGAATGTTGTTGAATACATTGGCTAGCATAGATACTGAAGAGATCATTGGTAAAATTATCTTGCCTAGCTAATATAGTGGCAATAGTTTTCCCCTCATTTAAACTAGGATAAATCATGAGTAACTCTAGAAGTTGAACTAGCCACCACAGTACATAGAGCAGAGAATGCTGTCCTATGGCTATTTAGTGAGCAAAGATAGTAAAACTCATGAAATTACACAAACTTTAGAGGAGGGGGAAAGGTATTTAAAAAACCAAAATAGACAACTCAGGTTATCACCAGTGCTAGTGTATTTGTTCTCAGAACTTCACCTGCTAGTTCTAAGGAAATGCTCTGGCTGTCCCCTACTGAGATGTCTGTCCTCCTCTTTATACAATTTCCTGTTAACGTGGTAGGTTAATCTGATGCAGCTGACAGTTCCAAGGCCCAGATATTAATAGCTGGTGGTAACCAACATGTAGATTCCAGGTGCATATTTGTCCATGTATGATGCCCAGAACAATAAGGAGAATCATAAAGGAGGGAACATTCCAGACAGCATCTTAAAGGAACAGACCACCCTGTCACATAATTAAACACATATGTTACAGCTTATTAAAAAACATTTATTACCTATGACAAAAGGGTAATACCAACATAGTATGATGTATTTATGTGTTAAATGATAATGAGATTATTGCTAATATAGTGAAAATATGGCATTTAAAATCATATCATTATTTCATTCTATAGAAAGAAACCAGGGTCATATATTAAGTTTATTGCATCATTGTAAATTTAAGCTTCTTTCCATGTGTAAGACATTTGATTTTCGTGCTTCCCTCTTCCACCCTTAGCTGAGTGTGTCTGAGGAGATTTCAGCTATTGGGGGTGATTTATGCAGGAAGAAGGGAAACAAAAAATCAGCACCTTTCTGAGGCTTGGGGGAGAAGTAGATAACCCAACAGCAAAGACAGTGTGCTATGGCCCAGCCCCGGATAGGGAGGACAGCATCGACCTGTTAGACTAGGGACTGATCATTTATTGAGCTATTATTGAGCTGCTTTGATCTAGCTTTGATCAGGTATCAATGTCTCAATGTGCTACAGCTACATCTCTGATTGCAGTGTAGACATACCCCCAGTGGATGGACTACACCGTTCCTTGTAAGCAATTATGAATGAGATAAATCCATGAAGGCTGCAAGAGGTAAGAAAAAGACAATGGAAGAAAGCAAGGAGAGGAGCTCAAATGAAGCTATACCGGGGTGGGCAAACTTTTTGGCCCGAGGACCACAGCTGGGTATGGAAATTGTATGGCGGGCCATGCATGCTCACAAAACTGGGAGTTGGGGTGTGGGAGGGGGTGAGGGCTCTGGCTCGGGGTGTGGGCTTTGGGGTTGGGCCAGAAATGAGGAGTTCAGGGTGCGGGAGGGTGCTCCGGGCTGGGACTGAGGGGTTCGGAGGTCGGGAGGGGGATCAGGGCTGGGGCACGGGGTTGGGGCACGGAAGAGGGTCAGGGGTGCAGGCTCCAGGGGGCACTTACTTCAAGTAGTGGAGGCACAGCCAGGCGGCTCTGCGTTTTGCACTGTCGGCAGGCGTCACGCCTGCAGCTCCCATTGGCTGCGGTTCCCGGCCAATGGGCGCTGCGGGGGCAGCGTGCAGAGCCCACTGGCTGCCCCATGCGTAGGAGCTGGAGGACGGACATGCTGCTGCTTCAGGGAGCCACGCAGAGTGGGGCAAGCCCCAGACCCTGATCCCCAGCTGGAGCACCAGAGCGGGGCAAGCCCCGGACTCTGCTCCCCAGCAGGAGCTCGAGGGCCAGATTAAAACGTCTGGAGGGCCGGATGAGGGCCCCAGGCCATAGTTTGCCCACCCCTGGGCTATACTCTGTGCTAAATTACTAAACTACACAGTAATTCAGCAATGTGGGTAGGAAATAAAATCTGAAGTGTGATCTTAGTTGGAGGGATATGCTTGGAGTAAAGCTGAAGGAGACCTAGGATAGACTGCAGACTGGGCATGAGCTTGCAATTAAAAAGAAATGTCCCAAATAAAGTCCACTGGGTAATAACATGGATTAACATTGTAACAATTTCTTAGTTATAGGGGGTGAAATTCACCTCTGTGCAGAGGGTGAGCCCAAGACCTATGTACCACTTAAGTCCCACTTAAGTCCCACTTGAGCTTTCAAAATAGGTGTGCTGCCCCTCTGCACAAGGGCGATTTCCATGCTATCCGAATTGGTTTTTTTAGTAATGTTTCAGTCAAGGTCTTTAATTGTATTTAATTGATTGTGGGCTTGTCTACATAGCACAGTAAAGCACATTAGAAAGCTGTGGTTTGTAAAGTGTTCTATTGTGCTGCACTCTAACTAGCCCATATAGACCCTGATGGCATGAACTAAAGGGTACTTAGTTTGAGTTAACATAGTTCATGCTAGTGGGCATGTAGTGCCTATGTTAACATGAATCAGGTACCTTTTAGTTACGTGGAGCAGTTAGGACACAACATGTTGGAGCACTTTACAAATCACACCCCTTGAATGAGTTTTATACTTGTAGGTAAGCAGGGCCACCCAGAGGATTCAGGGGGCATGGGGCAAAGCAATTTTGGGGGCCCCTTCCATAAAAAAAAAGTTGCAATACTATAGAATACTATATTCTACGGGGGTCCCTGTGGGGCCTGGGGCAAATTGCCCCACTTGCCCCCCCCCCCCTCTGGGCAGCCCTGTAGGTAAGCCCTTACTGTGATTATTGTGGGCATCAAGTGATGGCATTCAGCAAAAGTTTAAATTCGCTTCTCAAAAAGTTGTCTAGGTCCTGCTCCCTAAATAATGTAAAATATGTTAATGACTATTTAAATAAATATTATAAGTATTAAATATTGTGATCATCTTTCATTTTGAAAAATTGAAATATGAAAAAAACAGCACATGGATAATGGGTCTGGCAGCTTTTCAAAAGACTAGCATTCAACGTGTTTACTTAAATGATATAAACTGGCTTATTGATAGAAACATAGCTATACATATAAATATATCTTGAAGTTTAATAATCTGAACTTCAACAAAAAATAAAAGAGCTTTAGAAAAGGTATCTACATCAGTTGATTTTATGGAAAATGTCAGCATACAGTCATGCTGATTTAAAATTATTTTATATATTCAAGTAACCAGTTTCAAAAATAACTTTACTATCACCCAGTGCTAGGGACATCACCTGGTAATTAATGATGATTGAGTCTCTAAATACTTTTATGAATTAAAGACTTCTAAAATGATAGTTTTTTCCAGTCAAGAAATAATCACAACCAAGTATATTTATGGCTTAACATGGAAATGTTATGATATTTGTATTTTGAATAGTCTTAAATTATTTTATTAAGTAAAATGGTAAGTTTAGTTTCAATGAGAACATTAATAGTATGAAAAATATTTCTCCATACTAATAATTCTTACATAGTTGTGCAGCTTTTTGCAGTTCTAAATAGAAATTTAAGCTAACAACAAATACTGATTTTGTGTTATAAGCTCTATAGAAAAAGTAAGGAGATCTATCAACTCCATTCCATCATGTAGTTATAAATGCTATAACAACTTAATGGGGTTAATATACAGAAATCTTTTAGGGTCACTAGCTATCATTTACACAGCTTTATGGATTGTGGTAAGAGCTTCTATTTTTGCCAAGGAATGCAAGGCCACAATGTTTTATAACAGTCTGCATTCATTTGTAATATTATTAGAGTTAATATCATCCCTGGTATGTGCTTATTAAGTTCATTGCTTTGAGTGGCACCTTGACATTTATAGCCTCTAGATGCCAGCTGGATGAGGTTATGAGCCTGAGCCAACAGTTCATATCAACATTATTTTCTGTATCCAAAAAGCAAGCCTCCAGCAGTCAAACACTGGGATGCATTTTCTTCTCGCCTGAACAAAACAGTTGAAGAAAATTAATTTTGCCTGCATTACAGTCTTCAGAGCGATAAAGTCAATGGAATGTTAAGAAGCTTAGTAAATAAGTGATTTGGTGATCCTGCTAGCAGCTCAAAAAAAGGAGACTTCAAAGATGTACAGCTAGACTATGGCTACATGATAGCTTTACTCATTTTAACACAGTAATCTGACAGCTATAGTCTGCTCACTATGGTAAGGAATAAGTCAAAGAATTACAAAGACAGTGCATTAAACTATACAGTACTAAGTTATGTGTAGCCACATACAACCCTCTCTTAATTTGTCACTGGTGATCTCCATTTGCATAAATGATTCTAACTGTTGAAGGCCAAACAATTTCAAAGGATTATTTATTCATTGGGCACTTATTAATGATTATAGCCTGTTTGAAAGTTGTCATATAGTCTGTGTCAAATTTCAGGCATATCGTTGTAAACCCAGCCAGCCTTTTACAGTCCTTGGCCATGTATAATTTGTTATAAAGGCAGATATGAGTTTTCAGAAATGACATGGAAGGTATCAGTTGTTTGCAAAAAATATTCTCTCATCATTTAGTTAGCTGTAACTAAATGTAAATCTTCAAAGGTATTTAAATCATTTTCAATCTACCCAGGCTCTTTGGTATTTTCTCCACCATCATGCAAATTAAGTAAAGTGGACTTAAATAACATGACAGCAAACTGTTCAGAGTTCACACATGCTCTTCATGGTAATTTGATTCTGCAGAGATTTAATGGTCCCTATGAGACTGATTATGGTGGAGAAACACATACATATATGTAATGTGTCCTCTGTATAGATAGTGCACTATCTACATCCTCCACACTTCCGATGCTCGCTTGTTGATTTCTTCCCTCCTGCCTCAAGATACTTTTTATCCTTATTTTGGGGAATTAAGGTATTAAGCACTACAGGATATTTTGATAGCACTTAAAACACAATGATTTTTGCTTTGTGTATTGAATATCAGCTGTGTGTGTGTGTGTGTGTGTGTGAACTTTTATTAATTTGTTTGGAGGAATGAGAGAAAACTAATTATATCCACAAAGGCTGCTACCATCTAACAAGCCTCCGTGAGGTTCTTAAGGGATTATGCTCACGCATACTAATTAGTACATGTCCTGGAAAGCACTATATCTGGTTATGACTGAATGCATAGTCAAATTTATTATTTAGGCCTTAATTCTAATATGTACACATTGTTAAGGCAGTTTACTCCAATTAAAGTCACATATAAGGAAAGACAAAGTAGTGATCTTGCAAATATTTCTACTAGGGCTGGACCCAATCACACAGCCTTTTTCTTGAGCTCTGTTGATGATAAGGATGCAGAATCATTTTGAAGCAATCTATCCAAAAGGTCATCTTCCCACTCCTATAATTCTATACAAGTCGCCTCGCCCCTTGATCCTTTCACACTGTCAAATTCAAACATCTTACCTTAAAGGCCTTATAAAATCTTGGCCCTCACAAATTTTTGATCCTCCCCCTATCATTTTACCATTTTGCCAATAGACGGGAAGGGAAGGGGAGATGAGGGAAAGAGGGGAAATGTTAAGTTATGGGTTTTGTCAAAAAGAAATTAAACCCACATTTTTTGCTAAAATTTCAGTTTTGAAAAATGGCTACTTTTCATCAGCAAATATTTTGGTTTGAAAAATCAGATCTAGCTCTTCCTTTAGATCCTCCTTTATATTTCCTCTTGAAACCATTGCCCTCCCCTGCCCCCATTAACATAGGCCTCCCTTCTTACCAGAATCAAATCCTACAAGATACTGCAGCCGTTCAGAATCTCAAACCACTTCAGTTTCCTGCTCTTTGCAATATACTTTTTACAGTATACCGTATACTCTATTAGTCTAAATAAAACAATGTAAATAGGAAAAGGTTACATTAAAAGTATTATTACCTTTTATTCAGATCAGTTACATTCCTCTATCTTTCTTAGTCAGTCTTATTTTTTTTAAGGTGTTCTGTTATGGTTTGAAAAGTAACTATAAGAAACGGAGCACATATTTCATATCAGCTTCCACTCTGCCTTTTGTGTAATTTCTGTTTAATTTACTGACTAAAAACAAGTTTTAATACTCCCTGTGCTGCAGAGTCAATAAATCCATATTCTATTCTGCTTCATGCATCACAATGAAGAGAAAAACTGGCTGATAAGGGCCAAATTCTCTCCAAAAAGGATTAGGATATGGCCTCTAAACATTGGCATTATTCCATAACTTGTTTCATAAAAATTCTGACAACTCCAAGAGTGTCTGACAACTCTAAGAGTGTCAGTTTTTATCGCAAACCAAATGTGCCATTACTGGGTTTGATGACTATTGTTATGATATAGGACATGTTACTGAATATATGTGTCTTCTAAATGTCTAAAATTCATTGATTAGGATTCCTGTTTAACTAAGGTGTTTATTATGCAGAAAGAATGGTTTGCCTCCAAATGGAATTAATTCACCATGTGAAGCAGAAATAAATATATCCCCCCTCCACCCCGCCCCTGACTGCTTTATGGTAGCTATTCTTTTCCTGGCTTTTGAAGTTTATTTCACATTAGAAGCATATGCTAGAAGAATGACTAACACAAAAGGCAATGTGCAGGAATTTCCTTTCCCCGATAAAGATACTGGGCCGAATTCATCCCTGGTATAACTGCTGGAGTCAGTGCAGACATGCATTTGGCTTGTTGTATTTAGCAAACAAGGGAAAATTGGTTTTTAAGTAGAGATGGCTGGTGCAAGCAAGTCTTCTCAAATTGGCCTAGAAAAATAAAACCAAAACAGCAGCTCAGGTTTAATGGGGTGGTCAAGTTCAATGTGAACCCAATTATAGCTAACCTCCAAGCTTTTTGAAAACCCACTGGATTAGTGTGAGACAAATACAGTCTTAATAAGATGCGTAACTTGTAATCCCTATTTATCCTTACTAACAGATGGGAGGAGGTGAGGGCCAGTCCTTTAAAAAGTCTTTTGAAACTAGCGTCTGTGTGGCATCAAATTAGGACATGGAAGGAACAGGAATTTCTGAATATACATTTGTGGGAATTGTATAGTACTAATTATTTTTACAGGCTGTATAGACTCAGCCCCTATAGTGAGAGTGAGAGGGACTAAAAAGCCCTGTTACTGAGCAGAGATGCTTCAACAGGTACCTGCCTTTATTAAATGGATTACCAAGGAGCCAAACCATTTGAGAATTTGGCAGGTTCTGGCTTTTAGAGAGAAATGCCTAAAACTATCCAAAAACAAGAGCTTTTGAACATCTCTCTTTTTTGCATCTCTGTCCATGTAAGTTTTTATAATGCACCCATCACCACGAGCACTTTGGAGAACTGGGAAGTAGATCCATTGATATCAGCAGGCAAGTGTGCTAGTGAAAAGTCTTTTTACTCATTCAGGCTCAAAATAAACCGTTAGAAGCTTATTTTGCTCACTTGGAGCTCAACCCTGAAGTGTGCATGTTCAGTAAAGTAAAGGGGAAGACACCTTTATACTTCCCCTGATTCTTGGCCCATCAGGGGGCAAAACAGCTCACAGCACAAATATATGAGAGAGAACAACCCTCCTCTACACAATACACTGTGGCGTATGAAGCAGCCACTGAGCTATAAACCCAGAAACCGTCAGATCTAACCTCAGCTCTTCCACTCAACTGCTGTTAATAATTTTCTACAATTCCTAACCCTTATTGATCATCCCCGGTAGAAGGCAATTATCATTCACCCATTTTACATACACAAAAACTGAGAGATTACAGCACTTCAGGCCTACCCTGGTCTTAGCCCTTTTGCCATATGCCTTTCAGAATATGAGGCAAATTATGTGCTTGTGTAACTCCTGCTAACACAGCATAGTTCTTTCTCCAATTCTAGTAGACAGACCACATATAGTGATTTATAAATCTGCTACTGTATCCATGCTGATGGTCCTTTGGTATATCTGACAAAGGCTTACCTCTTTGCTCTACTCAGAGTTGTTTTTCCTGAACTACTTTACAGCCAAAGTCAGAGCATATGTCTGTCTCATTTATCAAGCCTGGATCAAAGGCTTAAGCAATCATAGACCATCTGAAGGGAACCTTTGTCTTCTAGTACATAGGATCTTTAGGTAGAGACATTCCCTGTACTTGAAGTGTGATTTTGTTAGCCACTTCTGTTCTGTGTGAGTAGACCTAGTAAAACTATGGTCTGATGACCATTGATGAGAATATATTTATACAGCATTAAATTTAATATCCTATAGGGTAAATTTCACTGCTGGGCCAGCATAAGAGCTGCATGTCATTAATAAGCCCTGGTTTGAGAGCTGAAATGGTGACTGACCATTGTGTAGGCTATCTGCACAGGGGTGAATTTGATCCTCAAAGAGCCCGTGAATGCTGCTCACAGAAAAAATGGTTCCATGACAAATAATAGATATGAACTTTCAAAAGATCTTCCATGATGTAATAAATTAAAATATCTGTTATTCAGAGTTGTTTGAAAAGTGAGCAACCTTTAACCCAAATTAATAATCATGATTATAAAAGGGAGCAGGATAATAAAGTACAACCCAGGACTTTAACTTTGTTCTTATGAGCTAAATATTTTATATACCTCTATAAATCACTCAGAGGTTCACCTTGATTTGAACCAGCAGGTTATGTGAGTAGTACAGACATCAAGAAACAGGACATAGGCAGGAAAGATGAACAGTTCTATTTTGGCATTTTTGCAGAAGTCAATGGGAGATTTGTCACTAATTTATATCAGAGCAGGCTCTTGATGCCTAGACATTGAAAGAGACACCCTCTTATTCATATATAAGTGAGCCTCTTTAAGAATTTATCATAATAGCCACCTAAAATACTTTTAAAATGATTTAAAATAAAAGCTGCCCTTTCATCTACTCTGTGAACCTTTTAGTTGTTTAAGAGACCATCTATTCTCACAGCCAGCAAATGTCAGTATACCACATTAATGTCATAAATAACATATGTTTTATATAAATATGACTCATGAAATAGCATGCAAGTCATCCCTTTCATATATAGCAATGCAAACATATACATATACACTAAAAATGGCTCACTCCCACATATATTAATTACACATGTCCTTTCCACGTGGTTTCAAAATTAAAGGGCTATGACTCTTCAGCCAAACAAACTGAAGCACTCTTAGTGCTTTCTAAAGTGTTCTAGGTATATATGTTTTAGAGTAACCCTTTAACAAGCATAAAACGCTAGCCTTTCTGATGCATACGCCACAGAGTATTAAAGTACACCTCTACCTCGATATAACGTGACCCAATATAACACGAATTCGGATATAACGCGGTAAAGCAGTGCTCCGGGGGTGGCGGGGCTGCGCACTCCGATGGATCAAAGCAAGTTCAATATAACGCGGTTTCACCTATAACGCGGTAAGATTTTTTGGCTCCCGAGGACAGCATTATATCAAGGTAGAGGTGTATATGTGTTTTTAAAGATTTTCCTAGCAACTTAGAATCTTGGTATATAAAAATGGAAAAGGCATATTAAGTATTCCAGTCCATGTCCATCACTTCAAAAATTCAGAATGTATCCCTAGAGTACATTTTCTAGTGTGTTATCCACTCTAGTGCTAAATGTCTCAAGTGATGGTACTGCCAATACTTCCCTTGGAAGATTATTCTGTACTTTTATACATTTCACCATTCTAGGCTTTTTCCTAAGTGAACCCATGGCTGGTTTCTTTCTTTGTTAGCACTCATGTTGAGAGTATAGAATAAGTATTCTGTACTGGGTCTATGCCTAATACAGCATACACTTCCTGAGACAGTGGTATAGCTGTGCTGCTGGGTATGTTTGAGGCAAGAACTAAAGCTCTACCAACTCTCCACTCCCTCCTGAGCAGGGAGGGGACAACAGAGTTTTTGTCCACTCTCATGTTGCCAGGCCAGCAGTGATGCAGGTAGCCAGCACAAGAGTATGAGGGAGAGCTCTGCCTCAGTTTATGTCCCTGTGCTGATGATGTATAGCCCAGACCACAGTTCAGCCTCTTATACAATTCCATATAGTGAACTTAGGTGTCTGAGTCTATATGCACATTTTCAATGACTTTTGCATCATATTTTTAATGCTTTTTTTTCAAAATGGTAATTTGCATATTTTACATTCTGGAAGACATATCTTTTATCTTTTTATTTAACTCTAAATCTGGCAGGAGGCAGAGGGACTGCACAGCTCATTCCTCCATAAACTCATACTTAATTAGCATAAAGTCTTTGTCTGCCTGGGGGATAGGGCACAAGACAGAAAGATGAAAATCTTCTTGACTTCACATTACTCGGTTTTCTTTTTTTCTTGAAGCATGAAACATTTGCTCTTTATCTCTGATATTAGATAGGGAAATTAGCCAAGTCTCTGATGAAGTATCTGATCCTTTTCTACTTAGTGTGGGAATTCTGTAACATAACTACAGAAATCAAGTTCTTTCCCTCTTGCTATCCCTAGTACTCTCGGGCTCTCAGATTGTATGCTCCTGTTTGGTTTTCCTTTTTAAAATCAAATTACTTCTAATTTGTGTTGGAAGTACACTCTGTTACTATTTTATTAAAGGTGTGTTGTTGTTTTTTTACATCTCTTCTTGAGCAATGTGGGATCCTCACTACATCTACATTGTTGATCTCTGCAGTCATTGCCTGAAATTTGTCTTCTAGAGATACAAGTTGGGTGAGGTAATATCTTTTATTGGATCAACTTCTGTTGGGGAAAAAAGACAAGATTTCAGGCTTACACAGAGCTCTCCTTCAGGTCTGGGAAAGGTACTCAGAGTGTCACAGCTAAATACAAGGTTGAACAGATTACTTAATATAATTAGTTAACACATATTTCAAGGGACCATTCAAGGTGAAGCTGCCCATTAACACCCCTCATTTAGGCCTGAAAGACATCAGGGGACAAATCCTCAACTGGTATAAATTGTCATGACTCCATTAATGAAGGTGCTTCTTTACAACAGGGATATGTAAGACCCTGAATAGCATAAAATAGACATTGAAGTTTTATTCAATATTTTTCTCTCACTGACTAGTCCTAGTCTGGGGGAGTCATGTTTTAGCACTCATACCCTATCTGAATCTGCTGAAGACTGTGGATTGAAAATATTCTCTGTTTTGGTGTTCATGCACTTTGACATCCTTAAATAGTCACCAAGCCTATCCTTTGCTATTGAAAGTGAGAATTTTGTTGAATGTGTGCCTCTTGTTGGTCTATGTTCTATGCCTGTGTTACAATAGGAGTCAGGCTAAATGATCACTGTGGACCCTTCTGATCATAGAGTCTATGAATGAAAACAGTGTTTTTTTGGTGGTGTCAGCAAAAGTTCTCAGGACCAGTTCTAAAGTATGGCCTCCACTACTGGAGCACCCACAGGGAAAAATGGTGGAGACAACCAAGGGCACAGCACGCTGGGGGGAGGGAGCGGAACTGGGCGGGAAGAGGTGGAGCTGGGCCTTGGAGGAAGGGGTGGAATGGGAGCAGGGTCTGGGGCAGAGCTGGGGATCAAGCACCCCCTGGCACACTAGAAAGTTGGCGCCTGTGGCCTCCACATCACAAGGTAGGCTGCTCCCCATCTTTCTTTTTTAACTGAGAAGCCACCTTTGATGTAGCTACTGAAAACAGAATCATTTGTTGCAGATTGCAGTCATTTGTTGCCAAATCTGTGTGTGTATACATGTGTGTGCAATATATTGTGAAGGGTTGTAAATCCCACACTGGGGGCTAGTCTACACTGGCAATGTTTTAATGTGGCTTGTGTAGTCGCAGCACAGAGCTGGGAGAGCTCTCTCCCAGCACTCTAAAAAAACTACCTCCCCGAGGGGCATAACTACCAGTGTTGGGAGCATGGCTCCCAATGCTGGTGCACTGTCTACACTGGCACTTTACAGCACTGAAATTTGCTGCACTCAGGGGGGTGTTTTTTCACACCCCTGAACGAGAAAGTTGCAGCACTGTAAAGTGCCAGTGTAGACGAGCCCTGGTACTCAGAGGGTTAACAGCAGCCTGAGAACTCCGTTAATCCACCTGCTGGTATCTGGAGGGGTGTTAAGTAGGTTAATTAGCAGGTCCACTTGGAAATGATTAAGAAGGATGTAAAGACAATGGGGCCCAGAGTTGGGGGCAAAAAACCTGATGTAATGATTAAGGTTTCCTTAAAAGGATTGCAAAAGCTTAGAGAGGACAATTACGAAAAGTTACAGAAGCAGAGTTGGTTCCTGGGGTGGGTCTCAAGATAGGGGTGAGACTCCAGGGAAGCAGCGTAGGGGGTGTTGGTGTTCTGCTGAGGACCAGAGTATCAGGGCAGACTGGTGAAGAACTGAATTTCAAACCTAGGAAAGGTTTAAACAGTTTATAGTTTTGGTCTGGGGAATTTGTTGGAGAATTCCAGGGAAGGATCATGTGAGGCATAGCTGTGAAGGAACAGTGAAGTCTGAGACCTTGAGGAGTTTGAGGGGATTAGAGGACACAGTGGGCCAAAGAAGGGCCTGGTCCCTGGGCTGGGAGCCAAAGGAAAGGAGAGCCTGTGTTCCTGTACAAACCACTAGAGAAGGTAGTGTGTAGTCCCCTGATATAAGGGCATAAAAGAATGTCTAAAGCCCTGAGACAAGTGGGTGTAAGTTGAGGGGCCTCCTCATCAGCCTCCTCCTGGCACTGGTCAAGATGGCTATCCATCCATCATACCAGAATGAAGAAGCTGGACAGGTGGGTTCTCTGTGGCTTACTTCTGTTCCCTTGTTCAATCACTTCTCTGGGCAGAGTTCCCCTGGGCATTGTCCACTGACTCCTTGGATGTCATTGAGAAGTGGTGTGGGCTGTCCAGGGTTCTTGCTCAGTGTTTCCTTCTTATTGACCGCACTTCCATTCCAATTTCTCCTTTGTTGTTCCCTGTAATCAAATGATGACTGGACTTAGTGGTTCCTCCCCTTAGTTGATGGAGAGGGACTTTATTTTGGGGTTGGTTTAGGCTCACCTGTCCCAGTACTTCAAATAGTATACAAACCTGCTTCGGACCCCAAAGCAAGTCCATCTTGTGCACTGATGGAGGCACAAGTCCAGTGGGAAAAAACAGTATGTTACCATGTAATTACCATGACTGTTTCATAATACATATGCACAAGGAAGTGAATTACTGTTGCATAGGCAACCTTAATTCTGGCACTTCCTAACATTTGAGTGCTTGACTTTGCACCTTAGTGTTCCCTTTTTGTGAGTTTTGTGAGTAATTCCTAGAATTTTAGAAAGCCAACTGAAAAAAAAAATCAGAAATTCCCTCATGTGGTATAATAATGACAATCATATGAGCAATCAGCAGGGGTGGAATCTTTAAATTCACTGCACAAACATCTGCCTCCTGAGCTAGTAGGTTGTCATTAGAGATGAGCAAAAAATTTGGACTGAAACTTGTTTATAGATAAAAAATACAGATTCAGTGACACCAAAATGTTTTACAATTTCATCTAAATTTTTCTGACTTGTTTTTAAACAATGCTTTTTTTATTTAAAAAATTATATTTTGATATTTTCAAAGTGAAATGTTTTGTCATGACTTCGTCTGGGTACTGAGTCCATGGCTGCACCCTCTCCTCCTTTTCTCCTTCCCAAAACAACTGCCCAGGATGTTGCCCCTGCCCTTTCCAGCCTGGATGATGCCATGCTTGAAGCTACTGAGCCCATTGATCTGATGGCCAGTGCCAAGCAGCCAGGTTTAGGGCTCTCCAGCTCACCCCCTCCTGCAGAGTTCCCAGAACAACTCATGGGCCCCGATCCAGTCAGTGTCCAACATGACGTCGAGGCTGTGGTGCCAAGCCCATCACTGCACTCAAGCCCAGTATCATTGAGAGTCTCCCCACACCTGCTCAATCAGTCCCTGTGTCTGGTGAAGTGCTGCTGTACCCTGGCAGTTCAGTCGCTGAGGCCCCAATCACTCTCCTAATCCCTCCCCTTCCACCTGCCATGTTCTTGCTGCCCATGAGGTTGTTGTCTTCCCTTTCTTGGTGGGGGGCGGCCCTTGGGAGGCGGTATGCATATTCCCCTTCCTTGCTCCAACAGGCACTACTGTACTCCCTCCACTGCCCGCTCCTGTGTCAGGGCTGAGGCACACAATGCTGTGCTGCACCAGGGTTCTGCTACCTTTGAGGGAAGGGAACAAATGCTACTGCCCAAATGCCGCAGGACCACTGATGGGACCCAGAGGACAACTGAGAGTTCATGGGCTTGAATCTATGGAACTCTCAGCTCCCACCACACTAGAGATGAACTGCACCAGTTCGTGGCAGACATGCATGGCTCCAAGGGGAAGGTGCAGCTCGCTCTTCAGAGGTGGGTGGATTAAAATGCCCTGATGGGGGAAGGCAAAGGGACCAGGAAACAGGACCCCACAGCCTACCAGCTAACCTGCAACATCCATGATTCCCTGATCACCTTTGGGATTGACCATGGGTTGCCGTGTAGCTCCACAGAGGCAGATGGCACTCCTGGCCTGAGGATCCTCAACTTCCCCAATGAGACCAACCATCTTTGCCTCACTTAACACCAGAGGGTGAGTCTCTTCAGGTGCCAGGTGGATATTCTGTGATCTTCCTGCAGTAGACTCACACCATTCTGGCTGCCAAAGCCAGCTGGCACCTGGAGTGATGGTGATGGGGTGTACTTCAGCCACCTTGCCATATTCTCAGGTGGGGTGGCTACCCGCTTCTCCTGAACCTATGGCCCGAAGTGCTGGGGGTTACTGAGGTTGTGCCAGGATGCCTGCTTCACCTCTGGGTCTGTATGGAGGGCTGATACTCAACTGGTTAACATTTATGCCCCAATATCAGGCCTGGAGTGGGTGTAGTTCTATCAGCAGGCATCCGCCTTCCTCGACTTGGATCCACACAAGTGCCTGGACCTGGGCAGGGATTTTAACACAACCGCAGACACATGGGACTGCCTGCAACTCCTCTCACAGTTTCTGGAACTGCAGAGTCCTCTTCATGGCTCAGCCCTGTGACTGTGTCACTATCCACATTTCCCCCTTCTGAATCAGTTTAGCTCCTAGTCCAGCCACTTCCCCAGTGGTGACTAGTCAACTGTCCTGCCACTTCCCCAGTAGCGAGTGGGGGGTCCTGGACCCACCCACTACTCTGGGTCCCATCCCAGGGACCCTGTGGATTATAGCTTCCTGCTGTGCCTCAAATTCCTCTCACCAGTGCTATGTCTCCCTGGGCCACTTCCCCCTGATTGTAGCACCTTCTTTGCCCTTCCTCAGGGCCTGCAACTACCCAGTCTCAGCAGCCAGCCAGGAGCCCCTCTTGCTTTCCTGGTCCCTGCCAGCAATAGCTCCGTCCAAGGTGCCATGGGTCTCTTAAACTCCTTGAGCTCCAGGCATCTATGGACCACATCACCCAGAGACTCCTCAGCCATCTCCACCCACGGGACTTTCTCTGGGGGTGTGAAAGCAGGCCCAGAGGAAACCCCCCTACATGTCTTGAGGAGGTGCTGGCCCCACAACCTATGCTTGATGTATTTCCCCCCTGCAACCAGTATCCAGCCCTCAGTGGTGCTGTCATGGCCTGGTAGGTGGGTCAAGGGGCAAGGCTGATGGGATCAGGACTTGGTGGGGTGGAGATGGGGCAACAGAGAAAGGAGTGGTCTCCTCCTTAGATGGGCCCTCTCCCAGGCTCCCAAATGTCATAGAAACCCCCCTCCTCTGCATACCCCACCCAATGGCTATCAGCAGCATGATCCATCCGCTCAGCTGTGCATGATGGGGGCACTGTTCCCGACACCTGAACAGAATTGCCAGCTGTTGTTGGATAAGAAGGGGGAACTGGGTGGGTACAGTTGCCGGGGTGGTAGGGCCAACCCCCTCCTAGGTCTCGGGGGCACCCATCATCCCTCCTTCCTAGGCTGAGGGATAGTCACTCTGGATATGTCCCGAAGTCCAGCTGAGGAACTTCTGAGCCTCCTCCCAGGAGTAGTGGACCTGGTACAAGGAGTCCTGATAGGGCACTAGAAAGGACCTCTCCAAGCTCCCGCTATCACGCATCACCACGGGCAGATTGATGATGATTTGCTACAGCCCAGAGGGAGATTGTGGAGACCAAGTCCCCTAAGGTGGACAGAGGAAGCAGAAGGGCAGCATTGTGGGGGAAGGGTGGGATGGAAGTGAGGACCACCTGTATACTCAGGTCCTCCAGGGCCTTGAGAGGGACAAAGAGCCCCCATGCCAAAGTACCTTTCTCCACTGCCTCCTGGGTGATGGCATCCAATGTCATGAAGAAGACAATCTTCCCGTACATCTTGGCAGCTGCCACAATGGCCAAGGGCCCCACCACCAGTGCCAATGCCCATACATAGGCTTCAACACGGGGCAAGGCAGCCACCAGAAGCAGACACCATGCCTCCTGGTTAGAGTAGGAAAGAGGCCTCAGCTGCTGTTGATGTTAGAAGGGGAGCCACCAGCAGCAGTCGTGGCAGCTTTGCATGGATGGGCCACATTAAATGGTGATGGGGCAGTGGGTGAGACCATTGAAACCTGGGCTTATGTTCTGGGAGATGAAGAGCAAGTGCCTTCAGAGCTGGTGGAAAGGATGGCAGGGGAAGGGGAAGCCTTGGCTCATGGCATGGCTGATGCAGTAGCAGTAGTTGCCACAGAAGGAGACTTCTGGTCAGGGTTCTTGCCCTTTTTCCTACCCTGGCCATTTTTACTAGCCAAGAGGCCTCCCTTGGTAGGGTAGGAGTTGTGGCAGAGGAGTCCCTGGCTGTGCCTGCTGCCACCTCCCCAGTGGGGTACTGATGGTACCAACAGCAGTGGTGGTTGCTGAGGTAGGGCAACAATGGTGACCAGGGTCACCCCTCCCTCAGTCTCTCCCTCACACACACATGAAGTGGAAGCCTCATGTGTGGACAAGTTGGGGTCTGCAATTGAGGACAGGTGACAGGAACAGCCACTGGAGGGAGGATAGAAATGATAAAGGGAGGAGTAAGGGTAGGGAAAATGGAGACTAACTGCTCCTCCTCATTAGCCTACATGGCAGAGGATGAGGGTGCAAACAGAAACTGGAGGTGATTAATCAAATAAAGAAACGAAGGTGGGTGCACAACAAGCAGTACTGGGAGGGAGGAACCAGCTCCTCCTACTGCACTGTGAGTGAGGGGCAGTGATAAGTGGTAGGGGGTGCAATGGTTAGGGGATGAAACAAAATGGGAGTGGGAATCACAAGCACTGGGAGTGAGCAGGTGCATGAGGCAAGTGGTCCAGGCAGGACAGGTGAGGCAGGTATGAAACAGCAAACGATGGGTAGCTGTAGGCAAGGCTGGTAACAAAATAAAGAGAGAAGTGGAGGGCCCGGGAGGGGAAAGGGAATCAGGTTGTAAACAATAATGAGGAAGCCCTTGGGGCAGCTGGGGCAGGAAGGGAACAATCAGCTAAGGAGGAGCAGGGAAGGCAGATAACAACTAGGGGGCAGCAAACTGCAAGGAAAAGGGAAATGTGAGAAGGGGAAAACAGTGCAAGAGAGGATGGGGACTACCCAAAACTATGGGGGCTATTGGCCAGGTAGGGTGACGAGCAGGGGGCCCACCAGTCCAATGCAAACTGAGGGGGGAGGACGTCTGTGGGGGGATCTGCACCTATGTACACTTATACTAAGAGTCTCTGCTGCAACAGTCTTGGGGCAAATGAGTGGAGGCAGATTGGCAGGTAAGCAGGGCAGCAGATTATCAGCAGCAGGCGTAGGAGCGGTGGGGAGTGGATGGAAAGGGAGAGGGCTCCATGCCACTCCCCCATCACCGCCACCACCAGCCTCCTCCTCCTCATCATCAGCAACAGAGACAGAAGCAATAGCAAGCCCCACCCATAGAGTCACAGGTGTGTAGGGATGAGGCAGGGTTTGCAGGCAAATGGTCACATGGTTAAGGCAGTTAAATGCTGCCCTGGAGAACTGGGACAGTAGGCAAAACACTAAACCAACATTTCACAGGGGGTCACTAACTGTGTATTTTCAGGGTGCTTAATTGAGGCCTGACTGACAGAAGTGCTGACCTCTTACAATTGCTACTGAAGTTAATGGGAGCTTTGCTTTGACCATACAAAATGCTTTATAATACTAAGTACCCTGTAAAATCAGGTCTTAGGTATCTTAAATTAGGTATGCAAAATTAGTAGATACTTTTGCCCTTAATCTGTCCATGATTCAGTTTTCCATCTGTAAAATGTGTATAATACCCCCTAATTTCTCATGGGTGTTGTGAAAATAAATACATGTTTTGGAAGCACTCAGTCTATAGTGATGAGTGCCATAGAAAAGCCCATAAGGACACTAAGAATTCTGTCTTCAGAGTAGGGTTTGAATAGTGTGTAGAAATAAGGCCTGCAGAGAAAACAAAATACTGAACAGCTGCTCATCAAGAGAACACAATCTATTCCGGTAACTGAATGAGGCAGGGGTCCTATGGAAAAATAGTTTTTAATTACATGACATATGGTACAATAAGGCATGGGGAGGCCAAATTAAGGTTGCACACATAACCTTAATCTTGACATTTTCTAATTTCTGAGTTCTTGACTTAGTTTTTTGTGTGCACAATGCAGAATCACATCTCCAGCAATTCTTGATTTAGCCCATTGGAGCTATTACTAAAAATGGATGATGATGATTTGTATAGCACCGACAGTGGATTAGGTGCTTTAGAGACAGATATGTAGACAGCTCCCTAGTCTCATAAAATCATGTTAGAGAACATACAAGCTGTGGATGAAAGAGATGGAAAGAAATAGGGGATGGATATTTAGGCCTACACTGGGGCTTCAAATGCAAGACCTATGGGTAATTAAGCATAGATT
Source organism: Emys orbicularis (assembly GCF_028017835.1). Lineage (NCBI taxonomy): Eukaryota > Metazoa > Chordata > Testudines > Emydidae > Emys > Emys orbicularis. Next base: position 86,642,150 of record NC_088687.1, on the reverse strand, counting down.
TTGTGACAGCGAGGGGCTCTGCTAAACAAGAAAAGTAATTGACCTAGTGCAGTATATCATTTTGTTAGAAGTGTATTTGTTTACTGGATCTTTTCTTTTTCTTTTTCTTTTTACTCTGGGGGTGATATTTGTTGTGAATCTTAGTGGTGAGAAGAACTATCCATTTACATTCCAGCAAAAGCTTCAGTGCTACCATGAGACTGCCAGAAAAGGTATCAATCTATTTATTAAGTACTTGCAGTTCCCATTTCAACTAGAATGTGTAAAAATAATAAACACTGAGCCCAGAAAGCTGTTTCCAGAACATTTTATTAAATAAAAAACTACCATAAAAATCTTTGCAAACCTGATTGCTGCTGTCAATTCTTGTTAGTATTGGTGTTATTTGTGCTAATGGTGAGGCTGCATACATATTAAATTAGGTTAAGTCAAGATGTACCTTCAAATAGAATCAGTACATAAATGCTTTTCACCTTTCCTTACCATTTGAAATATAGTTTAGAAATATAGTTCCCTTCTGTAAAACCAAATTTCTATAATAATATTCCATGAAGCTCAGGGCTGTCAGCTTTGGAATATACTTTTGAAAACTTCGCTGTTTCACTCACCTTCATCAATGTCATGCTCTTCTTTTATACCTGTTTACTGGTCTGGCTTGTGAAATCCTTTGAGATAACTCCATGCATAAAAGAGGCCAAAAGAATCACATCCAGACCTTGACTGGAAAATCATCAAATCTCTCAAATTCCTCTAGGCACATGGGTTACAGTAAAGTGGCTTAGTACTGTGTAAACATCAATCACAGACACAGGAAGTAAACACTCTTTTCCTCCTAATCCAGGTTTTTCTAATTCAGCAGAGAGCTGTTTACTAGCGGTAAACACTTCATTCAGCACATCCTTCAATTTTTCACATTTTGTTGTCAAAGTTCTTCACAACTTCCATTATTTAGAAAATTATGCCTGCTGATGTGGTTTAATTTCTTTATCAGCCCTAAGAAGATCAAAACATGGGTTTGTGCTGTTCAGTTGAGTTAACACAATCAAAATGTACACATGGGAAAGAAAATAGACTTGAATTGAAAGTTTACTCTATATTAGTGAATGTGAAAGCACTTTCTTTAATAAATCATCAAGAATTGAAACTTCTAAATATATACATTTAAAAAGACTCCTGGGCACCATAAAAAAAAAAAGTTAGGCTCTAAATTAAAAAGGTACCAAAACTACCGAATCCAAAAGCATTTGAAGTTGGAGAGGATGTGAAATGGCTTCAAAGGTAGAAGTGGTGTATTGTCCCCTTCTGCCTAACTGTTGGCCAAACTCTCATGAAAACAGATTGTGAGTTTGAATCTGAACCCAAGCCCTACACCTGATTTTGACTTAAATTTGAACATCTAACCCTAGTCTGATCCAGAACTAAACACTACATCCTCAACTATTCTCTGTTCAAAATAGAGGACATCTGAATTATGCAGATGGTAAATCCTACTTCCAAAATGGATTTGAAAATTTAACACCACATGTTTAGAACTTGCTGGATTTCAGTAGGCTTCTCTTTTAGAAATTTTTAGAATTTAAGGATTTTTTTTGTTTTATTTTGTTTTATTGTATTTGTTTTCAATTATGTGTACAGGGATAGACTGCAAGTTGATTTAAGGGCAACATGTAACTGTGGGAACAGACCAGGTAGAGAACTGTGATTCCCAGTTTCATAATTGCTGCCTACATTATCCTTTTGTTTAAGGGCAGGAAGTAATTTGCTCCTGGTCTATACCAGTAACAAGTTACTTTCCTCTCTACACCAGCTCAGCTGTTAAATGATTTGGGGCAGGAAAGGGAAGTCAAGGCTTCAGCAAATCCCCGCTCTTGCCCAGGAAAGGGAGTAACAGTGTCATATAGACTCCTCTGCACACATGTTGGGACTTGTCAGGTACATACCTCCTGGAAGGAGTTAAGGGGGCACCTTATGCATCCTTTCTCCCTTGCCATATATCCGTGTGCAAGGGAGAATCTTGTCCTTAAAGACCTACTGGCTGTTCATGGAGGACAATATGGAAAACCATATGGCTGTTTCTGATGAGTTCATCTCCTCTTTCTGCTTAATCTGCTTATTCCTCTCCTAAAGAACTTTATTTCCCGCCTTCCCCCCGGTGCCTTTATTACCTCTACCACTATTAATGTGTTGTCACAAACAGAAGATTATACTTACAGGTCAGAATAAAAGAACAAGAGGAGATAAAATCTAAAGCAATAAAAATCCAATCTCCATGTAAATATGCATAGCAGTAATATATATACACACATACATGCAGAATTGTTTCTAAATCAAATGATTTTTCAACATTTTTCATGATGTGACTGTTATTCTTTAATCCTGTAAACTATCGATATTTCTGAGTAGCCTGCTCTAAACCATTCGAACAATATTCATTCATATTCTTTTAGGAAGGATATATTAGCAGTTAATGAAAACCTTAAAACAATATCCATTTAACTAACTGCCAGTAATCACAGCATCAATAGGAAAAACAGCTGGAACAATTGGAAGAAATGCACAAAATATAGAAGTAAACAGATGTTTAAAGAACACAAGATGGAATTTAAACTAGGGCAAATATTAACTTTAGATTTCATTGTTCAGAAGGCTGATGCAGTTCAGACATGAGACCTGTCTAAACACAAAATAGTTTGGAAGCCAAATGATCCTGCAATTAAACACATACTTAACCGATTTATCCCACTGAAGGCAACTTGCTAACCACTTGTGTGTTTAAATTAAGTATGTGCTTAAATGCTCTGTTGGAGGGGACATCCTGAGGAACATCATCTTGCAGGTTCAAGCCCATGAGGCATATTGTGAACTCTGGTTTACTTTGTGCTAGAATAAGCACTGCCAGCTGTACAAAAGTGATAATTCTGGGTTCTCCTCTATACGTTGCTGAGTGTCCACTGAAGTAAGTGGCAATAGAAGGAGTTCATCACCCTCCTGGAGAAGGTCCGGATCAGACCCGTAACACCACTGTTATGGCCTACGGTCATATCACCTCAGTCTGTGATCTTATTGTGTTTTGCAAGGTTGGGCATAGGAAGCAGTTGGCTGGAAAAACATCAAGGAAATACCAGGTTATACTGGGGATTCAGAATCTAGCAGTCTTCTTTTTCAGTAGTAATGAACCAATGCTCCAACACATTAGTAGGGATTGCTGAAGATGATGTCTTTCAGTTAAGATATAAAATCAAGATCTTGACCATTTGTAGTGCTTAAAGATCTCAAAGCACTTTTCACATGAAGTGATGTGTTAATCCTAGCATACTGACCAAATTCCTCTTACATTTTCATTTGATATTCTCATATATATTCTGCTTTATATTTTTATTTTTTCATTAAATGCTTTTCTTTCTATCCTTCTGATTCCTTTTTTCACAGTTATTCTTAAATGGAATATGAACACATTCCACCCTAGATGTGGGTTTATCTTAGTAGTGTCAGCATCTTATAAGTGTGAAAGGTAATTCTATATAGAATGAAGTGATGCAGTTTGTAAAACGCCATGGGAGCATTTGGGCCGAAAGGTTCTTTGTAAGCAGAGCTTACTACTGTTATTGACATTGTAACTTACAAATGTGCATTCCTCTGGAGGTGTTATTTCCTGGTATGGTATTAAAAAAACATGGCAACTGCCATCAGTCCGGAGTAACTAACACCACATGATTCATTTAAGGTCTCCCTTTCAAGTAGATTTTACACCATTTAGCTTATTACAAATATTAATATGAAAAGAAAAGAGCAGTTAAAATGATTTAGAAAAGCAAAGCTAACAAAATAATTTAATAAAAACAACATTCCTCAAATAAATAAAATAAAATCTAGCATAAATAAACTAGAAACATAATTGAAGGAAAATGGAGATTAAATCATAATAAAACATGCAATAAGGAGAAAATTACAAATGGAAAAATGCAACTAGCCTTGATTTTATTTGGGGAAAAAAACAAAGACGAATGGAACAACAGACACATATGTAATATGCTGAAAAAATCTTTTCAACAAAAACATCTTACATTATTCTATTTATTTATTCATTCATAACACAAGCTTTAAAGAACTGTGTAGAGTTCTTATTTACAAAATAATTTGGATACAGCTGGGCAAAATTGGAAAATTTCACACTCACTTGAAATACATGGGTCTGAAATTTCCAAATGGAACCAGTTTTGGTGACTGAGTCATGTCAGTCAGCTATTTCGTGGCACAGTGCAATGAAACCTTAAAGTTCAGCTATGTCCCCAAAAAGACTGAAAGACTATGATGATAGGTCCTCAATTACTATGATGATGGGCACTATATAAGATCCTAGGTACTGTAGGTAGATAGAATATGTAAAGATACATATTCTATCTACCTACACCTTTTTATTGTTCCATAGATCTGACCTCTGTGTGTATTCATAGCTGCACTTTAATGACAAACATAAATGTTTACTCCTGATAGCAGTGCTGAGCCAACACATCTATATAAAATTATAGTAAATTCTTTTTTATGCATCTTTTGTACATCTTCAGCAGAATTGTCAGTTAAGAGCTCCATACTGCCTTTTGCAGTATTGTTTCCCAACCCAGCCCTGTGGGATTTGGGAGCATAAATTAATTCACCTCTGCCAGGACTCGCTTTCAAAATGGCCCCAGTGCCCAGTGAATCCCGGTCCACCAAAAGAGGTTTGCAAGGCAGTGGCCAGAGGGGAAGCCCATGAAAGTGTGATTCTTGAGGAGACACCAGGCTTCTGCACTTATGGCCCTGGGCTCCACTAGATACTCTGAGATCTGCAAATTTCAAAGGAAGTTTCCACAGGGCCAGGCAGGCATAACCCCAACCTCCTGCTCCCTGCCACTGATGTCAGGGACAACAACCTGATCCTTTCTTTCTCATACTGCTGCTTCTATGCCATCTTTCTGTGTTGTCTCTGATTCATGGAATGAGACCGCTCCCCAGACCCAGAGCTCTTGGGCTCTCCCTCTCTCCTCCTTCAAATCCCTTCTAATGATTCATTTTTCCACGATGTCCACAAGACATGAGGTAACAATAATAAAATCGATTTTAGAAAATCCCTCCAAATGATCATTTCATCTGCATTCCCACTGTGTCCTGTCTTTTAGACTGTACATTCTTGAAGGAGGGATTCGGCTATTTTTTCTCGCTTGTATAGTGCGAAGCAGATCAGTGTTTAATAAATAGCAATAAGCTGTGGGTGATGCAGACACAGAGCGACAGTTAGTGTAACTGTAAGTAGATTTAATTTAGGCCTGGGAATCTTCTGATGCAAGGAGAAGTCTACCTTGGATAGTGGCTCATCCCCTTCAGCCCTCTCCCTCACAGACTTAAACCTGTTGAGCTTGAACCCGATAGAACACCCACTGGGTGGCATCTATAGAGCTAGTGGAAGAAGGAAATGATACATTAGAAGTAGCATTCTCCCCCTCTTCTGAGCCCCCTTTTACTGCTTCCAGAACTGTGGGGGGGAAGAGGGGGTGATGAACGTCTCTCCATCTCTCTTTCTCTCTCTGTGGTTGAAATGTTCAACAGTAACTAGGATATTTACAAACACAACTTCCATTGTGTTATTTAAGAATGATGAATAAAATCCATGGAAAAGGCACATCTATCTATCTGTATATCCATGGATACTTTTCCATGGATACTTTATTTATCATTCTTTGAATCCTCCTGACAAAATGTTTTTGTCCAAATTAAAGCATGTACTTTCCTTAAACTCTTAAAGGGCACTTGTCACAGTATCTGAGCTGCAAAGAAATGTGTGATATGACTTGCCAAAAGGCTGGATCACATGGCGAAAGAGAATCCTCCCAAAATGCTTCTCTTAAAGGGTTTAGCTACAGCACCCTAAGGGAAAATAAAGCACAACAAAGCAAATAGAGAGTTGTTTTTACCAGTAAAGACGATGAAAAAAATGTTTGTAATAATGTGAAAGGTCTGTGCCTACCATGTCAAATCCAAATAAATCACAGCAATAGAGGTGTAAATGTACTCTGTATGTTAAGATACAGCGTTCAGAATAGTATTTCTACACTGAGTGCAGTAATGCTTTCAATGAGCACTAGATTTAACTTTAATGGGTACTTTGTGGAGGGGGGGGGGTGCATAGGATAGGACAGGAGAGAATGGTACCATTTTCCACTGAAATCACTACAAAGATAAGTTTATGCAATGCTGCCAACTCAAATTAATCCCCACATTTAAGTTTTGTCAAAATATTTTTTTAGAATACTTAAGCCCAATGGAAATGACTCTGACTTTTTTAATTCTAGTCGAAACAGTTGTTTTAAACATTTAAATACTCCACTGCAGTGTTTGCAACTCTAATGTTACAGCTGTAAGAACCTGAAAGGGGAGATTCGTATCAAAATAGAGGGACTGTTTCATAGAATATCAGGGAAGGGACATCAGGAGGTCATCTAGTCCAACCCCCTGCTCAAAGCAGGACCAATCCCCAACTAAATCATCCCAGCCAGGGCTTTGTCAAGCCTGACCTTAAAAACCTCTAAGGAAGGAGATTCCACCACCGCCCTAAGTAACCCATTCCAGTGCTTCACCACCCTCCTAGTGAAAAAGTTTTTCCTAATATCCAACCTAAACCTCCCCCACAGCAACTTGAGACCATTACTCCTTGTTCTGTCATCTGCCACCACTGAGAACAGCTGAGCTCCATTCTCTTTGGAATCCCCTTTCAGGTAGTTGAAAGCAGCTATCAAATCCCCCCTCATTCTTCTCTTCTGCAGACTAAACAATCCCAGTTCCCTCAGCCTCTCCTCATAAGTCATGTGCTCCAGCCTCCTAATCATTTTTGTTGCCCTCCGCTGGACTACTTCCAATTTTTCCATATCCTTCTTGTAGTGTGGGGCCCAAAATTGGACACAGTACTCCAGATGAGGCCTCACCAATGTTGAATAGAGGGGAATGATCACGTCCCTCGATCTGCTGGCAATGCCCCTACTTATACAGCCCAAAATGCCGTTAGCCTTCTTGGCAACAAGGGCACACTGTCGACTCATATCCAGCTTCTCATCCACTATAACCTCTAGGTCCTTTTCTGCAGAACTGTTGCCTAGCCATTCGGTCCCTAGTCTGTAGCAGTGCATGGGATTCTTCCGTCCTAAGTGCAGGACTCTGCACTTGTCCTTGTTGAACCTCATCAGATTTCTTTTGGCCTAATCCTCTAATTTGTCTAGGTCCCTCTGTATGCTATCCCTACCCTCCAGTGCATCTACCACTCCTCCCAGTTTAGTGTCATCTGCAAACTTGCTGAGAGTGCAGTCCACGCCATCCTCCAAATCATTAATGAAGATAATGAACAAAACCGGCCCCAGGACTGACCCTTGGGGCACTCAACTTGATACCGGCTGCCAACTAGACATGGAGCCATTGATCACTACCCATTAAGCCCGATGATCTAGCCAGCTTTCTATCCACCTTATAGTCCATTCATCCAGCCTATACTTCTTTAACTTGCTGGCCCTCCTCAGAAGTACCTGGGTCCTCACTTCAGGGAGGAGGAAGGAAACTGAGTGCATTTTGGTAACCACCCTGCCACAGTTTAGAGTAGACTCCAAACCTCATCCTAACACAAAAATTGGTCCTCAGATCTCCACGTTGTTACTGCTTTGTACACCCCAGATGCTAAAGTAAAGGGGAGCAGGGAGGAGCACAGCTGACCCTCTGCCTCAGAAAATTTTGTTTAATCCAAATTCAAATTTGCACCACGAAAATGTTGATTTCAATGACATTTTTTGATTTCTCGATCAGGAGGATGGAAAGGAAAAATTTTGTTTTAAGTTGACATTTTAAAACAATATATCTTGTTTCAAAATGTTACTTTGAAATGAAAAATGGAATTTCAACACTAAAATCATTGATTGATAAAAATGTCTACATTTTAGTTCAACATTTCCAATTTCAAACTTGTCAGAATTTTTCATAACATGATTTTTTTTCAATATTTCAACTTTCTGTCTGATTTGGAATGGAAACTAATTTCAGAATATTAAATTTTTCATGGGACAAAAATGCTGTTTCCTTACTAGTTCTACTAAAATAGATTAGATAGCTCACCGAACTATATTCCTCTAAGAGTATGTCTATACTACAATCCAAACTATGATTGCAGCTTGGGTAGACATGCCCACTCTAGCATTACCCATGTTAACATGACTAAAATTAACAGTGTAGATGCAGTGGCACAGGCTTCAACATGGTCTGAACAAGAATGATGGTGACCTGGCTACATACTCACATTGCTAGCCCATGCTAGCCCATACAAGGTAAAGCTAGCATGGGTATGTCTACCTGAGCTATTTACCAGGGGTTGTGGTGGATTCTCCATCACTGGGATTTTTTAAATCAAGATTGGATGGTTTTCTAAGAGATCTGCTCTAGGAATTATTTGGGAGAAGACCTATCACCTGTGTTACACAGGAGGTATGACTAGATGATAACAATGATCCCTTCTGGCCTTGGAATCTATGACCTGCAATTACATTTTGGATTTCAGTGTACACATATCCTTAGTGTTCAATCCAGATTAGGATCTGATTCCTAGATACTGTACTCTATTGTATTTATGAAAAATTACTCACTTAAATTTATCTAGTTATTGTAGCTGCCATTTTTAAACATTTTGCTCTCATCTCCTTTTATGTTTTTTCCCCCCCTGAATTCTTGAACTGTGTTTGGCTTTGCTGTCCTAGTAAAGTATTAGTCACAAAACTGCATGTTGCTGGTAATTTTATATTAATCTGATTTTTCATGTAAGGTGTGGGCTGTAGTTTGGTTGGATGTTTGGTTTTTAATAAGCCAAAGGAATATTTCATTGCTTAACAGACATTGCTCTTTTTAATCAGGCTCAGTATGACTAGAGTTACTGAATATTTGACATATGTTAATGTATATTATTCTAACTTAATGAAAGTCAATAGATTATGTAATTAAAGTTCTTTATTCCAGGACCCTTTTGATGTGGGTCTACAGTGATTTTCTTCATGTTGCCTTGCTAATGAGCTACCTCACAACCTGTCTCGTGATATTACCTTTTGAAGGTAAATAGGAAATTGAGTCTGCATATAGATTCAGCTGCCTTCTGACAAGCATCATTCTTTCTGCTACATTAAGGAACTCATTTAAAAAAAACGTTAAAAAAGGACAGCTTAAGTGGATACATGCAGCGATGAGTTCTCAAATCGCTGCTCTCTGATAACATCAAGTCTAGCATGAAGTGTGGAGGCAAGGGGCATTCATTTGCTGTGTGCTTGTTCAGACCTGGGGCCACCCCTGATGAAAAGGTGCCATGTCATGTGGTGCCTTGGTAATGGGGCTATTACAGACAAGGCACCAAGCTGAGTTCAAGGAACTCCTTCATCTTACTGATTGCACTTATAATCTGGAGGGAATGCATTCTTCCAACAATAAACAACTAAATACGTTTCTATAGTACCTTTCACATAAGGTCATCCCAGGCATTTTATGATGAAACACAATGCAGAGATGCAGAAGTGCTCTAGCAAGGAGAGAACCAAGGTTAAAAAAAAATGGGAAAACAAAGTTCAGATTTTTTAAAGTCTATTGAGTCAGCAATGAAAACTTGCCTCTGAGGGAATTTCAAATTGCTGTGGAAGAGATATGCAAATTAAAAGTGCCCAATAGCACTTTAATTTATATTATCGAAAACTACAGAAAGTCTCAACCTGTGGCAAGGCTAATGTAGGGACACACATTACAAATCATGATCAGCCTTGTAAGTTATAGACAATTTTAAATTTTAATAAATGTTTGACAAGAAGTATCAATGTAACTCCCAAAACACTAACATGACAAACTGAGGCTGCTCAGTATGGCTTAAAATTCTATCAACAGCCCTTTGTACAAGTTGGAACTCAGGCAGCATTTTATGAGAGAGAGATAAAGTAAAGCTTTTCAGTAGTCTAACCTGGAAGTCCAAAACCCACAGAATATAGTTATCAGCTTCAATCTGTGAAAGCCCGAGCTGAATTCTGTTATACGAATTCTCATGCAGCTGAGAAAATGAAGTTTCAGTGACAGACCTGAAGTAAAAGTCAAAAGACAAAGCAGTATCCATGGTGGCCTTGACATGTTTAGTGGTTAAAAAGAATCAGATTGCTATTCTTGATTAAAAGGCAGAAAGGACTTAAACAAATAAAGTGTATGAATTTAAAGGGAAACTTGATGGACTTCATTTAGCCCAGCAATCTAAACATTTAATGTAATGAAGCATATGTTACCAAGAATTGTCCATAACATCCATATGAATTCCCATATTTAAATTAAAATTGTGTTTGTTTAGGTAGTTATACATTGCCATTTGTGATATTAAGAGTGCAAGACTTATGGAAGAGTACACAAACTGGTTTCAAACCTGCCTAAAACTTGCTTAACAACCTGAAGAAAAGCTTTAATACTTGAATTATATACTGAACTGCTTCTATGATTATTAAACTAGAATTAAAGCAGAAGGTAGACTTTTCCTTACAATCTGTGACATGGGCTGTCTTGCTGTTAGTCTCACAAATGACATCCCGCCAGATGGTTATCACCAGCCAAAGACTGATAAATGCTGATTTGCAATTAAAATTGGTTTTCAAATATATTTTGTACCACCTGTTACTATAGACTTCATGGTCTGCAGCAATTCTAGGGGAGCTGCTGTTTTAAAACGTTATGCAGCTTGTTGCTGTGTGTATTTTTTGAGCTGGTGTTGTAAGCATGGAGGTTGTAAGAATCACCAATTTATCATAATTTTTAAAAAAAATTTGTTGAACCGAAAACGTTAAACAAAATTGTTTTGCATCAAACGAAGCATTTTGTTCAACCCAGCACATTTCATTTAGCTTTCAAGGTTTTTTACCTTTAACATAAAAAAAACAACAACAACAATAATATGCCACTCCCCAGGGGTACGCAGGGTTGTGTAGCACCTCACCACTATATGTTCTTAGCATGAAGTAGGCTTGTCTGTGACTGCTGTGGATCAGTTCCCTGACACCACCAGCTCCTAATAACACAAGCCTTACCTTCCAGGCCTCCACAGGCCTTGCTCTCTCTGTACAGGTAGCAATAAGCACACACCAATCCCCAAATACTCGGCACATTCCCTGCAGTGTCCAGTCCCTGAGCCACTGAACACTCACAGAGTTATCAAGCTGCTCTTCCCAAAGGAACAGTACACACCAGTTTGTAAGATTCAACTCAGAGCCATCACTTTACTTAACACAACGGCACTTAGATATACTGATAGTGAAAACGAGAATACTTTTATTATCAAACAATAGAGATTCAAGTCCTAGTTAGTAAGAATATTGGAAACAAATGCTAAAATATAAAAGAAATTCATTACACACTTTCTAGAAACTAAGTCTAACAGGATAACCTCCTGTCTAAAGGAGCTTATCTCACTCGACAATCTCTCCAGCATTTTCAACAGTCTGGTTGAGACCACATTTTCATGAAGCAAAAGCACTGTCTGTTTACTTCCTCAGTGACGGGTGCCTGGGTGTCTTCACTGTCCCCCCAGATATATTCAAGCAAACCTTTGATGTACACTTCCATATAGGGTCCTATTCTCCCCCCCACACACACACATACACATACCTCTCACTGACTTTCTCTTCCTGAAGTCGTCACAATACTTCATTTGCATTATGTTCCAACTTATGATAAGAGGCACATTGTGAATGAGACAATAGTCATTTTACATGTGTGATGGAGTGGGGATATCTATAATATTGGTATGAAGTCTAGGTATGCTTCAGTTTCCCTCTGTGCATTGTATTGTTACTCAGTGGGTGCAAAAGGGTTAATATTGTCTTGGCCAGGATGGACTATGGTGTGATAGCATAACTTCTTTCTCTCTGTGCTAACCTAAGGGCTTTCAGATTCAGTATGCCAGGTGACAAATTTCTACCTTGTTTGAAAAGGCTGTCTTTGTTGCTGCAAATACTGAGAACTTTGCACCCTGAAGGGGTACAGTTATAAACCTCCCTCAGGAGTCCGGCTTTGGTGGATTCTCTGCAGGGAGCCCGGAAAGAAACAGGGATTGCTGGTGCTGACGGCTCAGTTTCAGAGTCTTGGAAGCAGAGGGCCTGCCTCTGGTGGAACTGTGTGGGTCCTTGGAGCCAAGCACATTAAAGGGGTCAGTCCCAAGGAACTGGTTACAGGCTCAGGACATAGACCAGAGTCTGTGCATCTGTGACAATTTCAGACTAGTGATAGGATACCCATTGTGTATGACACAACACTCAATTTCCATTTAAATAGATAGATGGATAAACATTTCTTGTTTGACAGGAAACCTGTTTTTCATTTTTGCTGGTGACCAACCCTCCCAGTATTTCTACATAACTTCTTACACAACATCCTTACATGTGTTTTGCAATGATATTGATGACCAGTGTGATACCAGCTTTTATTTGAGACGTCACTTGACATTTTTCTGTGAACTACACCAGACTCAGGAGATTCATTATAACCCTTATGCACCTCCTTGTCAATTGGCATTAAGATGCTCTTGGGCCATAAATAATAATAAAACTGAAGTTAAATTTGAAATGAATTGAGAAGTCAACATGTTTCATATTGAAAATGTCAAATGAAGCATTTCTACTACTTTGGAATTTATTTTGTTTGGGGTTTTTTTTGTTTGAAACTATTCAGCGTGTTATTTTGGTCAACCCAAATCTGCTCAATAAGTATGTAGAGCTAATGCTTTTGAACTGATGTAATAAGAAGAGTTGTTGAGTTGTGTTCAGTTAACTTTATTAGGAGAAAATATTGTATGTCAAGCTGCCCGCACCTGAGAAATTTGTTTTATTTTCAATTTCAGTTGAAAGTGAGAATATTAGAGGTTTGGTTGGCTCTCTTAATAAGTAATGGGTAAACATCATAAGATTTAGGGTAGCATTTTCAAAAGTGGTCCACATTAGGTTAGCACTGCTTCCACTCAAATCAGTAATACAACTTCCAGTGACTCTAAGGAAAACAGAATTAGATTAACATTGAGCGCTTTTGAAAAATCCACTCTTGCACTTTTAGTTCATAAGTTTGAATATTTATCCAAAGCCTATTGAGACCATTTGCACATCTTTGATCTACAATATTAAGCTGCATATAGCACATGAGCAGGGTCTATTGTGAAACTTCCTTGACTTCTTGTTCCCAGTCAAGCAGAAAATACCACAAAACCAACCACATTCTGTTCATGCAATTCTTTAGACTATATTTTGTGCTTGTTCTCATCAAGAATTGTTTACAGGTCAAGGTGACCCTCCTGTCATATTTTACCTGCTTTGGCTCAGCAAGGCTTTTACAAGCCCAGCAAAACTTTAAAAAAATCCCAAAATTGTAGGCTTGAACATAACTTGTTATAACAATGATTAATTTTGGTCAGGGGGTAAAAGCCTTAGAATTCGAGTTGCCTTCTGTGAAGGTGCAAAAGGAGAATGCATAGAAAGGCTCCCTTATATACCCTTCCTTCTTCTATATTATGGCCCTATATGTTTGATATGCTAGTTTATGTATTTTGCCTCCTACTCTAGTCCTTACTTTCCCACAAAGCTTTGATTTTCCAATTTTTGCCATTAGGATCTAATTGTAAACACGAATGTACATTTTTTATTCTCTTTGCGAGAAAACACACCCTCTTCCTTACTCTAACAGAAGGTAAATTAATATTTATTGGATCCTACATAGCAGTATAAATATCTCTTTTGGGAATTTTTATCTGCACATTCATTATAAAAATGATTAACCATTTAATGGCTGCTGAAGGTGTAAGGCACAGTATACAGACTTTAAGGGCAGAGGGACCATCATGATCATCAAGTCTGACCTCCTGCACATTGCAGACCACAGAACCTCCCCCACCCACTCCTATAATAGACCCATAACTTCTGACTGAGTTACTGAAGTCCTCAAATCATGATTTAAAGACTTCAAGTTACAGAGAATCCACCACTTACATTAGTTTAAAGCTGCAAGTGACCCATGTCCCATGATGCAGAGGAAGATGGATCCCCCTTCCTGACTCCAAATATGGCAGTCAGTTGGACCCTGAGTATTTCAGCAAGACCCAACAGCCAGATACCTGGGAGAGAATTCTCTGTAGTAACTCAGTGTCCCATCACCAGCAAAAACATCAGGCAAAACATGTCACTAGTGGCGCCTGAATAATTAGTTATATGATGATCATATTCCATAGCCATTGCCACGGAAAGTCAGATCATCACAGGAATGTCACAATGAATAGTGCATCAAAGTAATTTTTTAAATCTTATTTTATGACCAGAAACTATCTCAAATGGCATTTGCAAAGGGACCTTTCAAAAAATTTTTTATATCTTAAGAAATTAATAGTATAATAAAAGAATATGTTTATTAATATGATAGTTGCCTAATTAACATCACTCTTGTGACTTCTAACAGAAATGTGAGTTCTAGTAAAATATCTCATTTGCATTTTGCATACCTAACAAAAGCAGATTACTTTGTTTAAATTATAGTTAATTTCATTGTAGTGATGTTATATATTAGAAATTAATTACCCTATTTCTTCTTCTGTAATGGCCTCATTACATTTGCTTTTTTGTGCCTCATTTTTTTCTTACTGAAAGTAATGTGTGTGCAGGAGTGAGATCATTAATTTTGTATATGCTTTTTTGTTTCTGCCTATTACTTCAGATGAAACACATAGACTAGTTTGATGACACATAAAAAACACCTTCATTGCAGACAGTGTTTATCTGTGAATAAAAAGAGGTTGCTTGCGATAGCCCTGGTAAGCTACAAACGAAGGAATGTTTTAATATCCCTGCGTGTTTTTACAGAAAAATATAAACTATAGGTGGAATATACCTATTAGGTCATCTGGTCCATATTCCTACTGGTGCAGACTTCCCCTCTGTGGTATATTTTCAAGTGTTTATTATTAATTAATATTATTGTTGTTATTACAATTATTTGTATTATTGTAGTGCCTAGGAGCTTTGCTCAAGAACTGGACACCATTGTGATAGGCACTGTAGAAACATAGAACCAAATATCTTCTCCCCCCAAAAATTTGCAATCTCAGTATAAGACAGATGGAGACAGACAGACAATGGAGTGCAAATAAAAAATTGAGAGACAATATTGTCAATATGATGAGCAGTAGGCTCAGCACACCACTGTCCTAACACATCACATCACATCACATAAGAGTTTTCAGTGGGTTTTGAAGGAGAATAATGACTTAGCTTTGGTGATGTTTAGAGGGAGCTCCTCCCACCAATCAGGGCCAGCATTAGAGAAAGTATGAAGTTGTTTGCTTGAAAATTTAAAAAGTGGGCAATGGAGGTTGGCATCATCCATTGGCCAGTCAGAACAAGGAGTCATTATTTCAATAGCAAATAAGAGATGATAGATAGAGTGGGGATAGGTTGGGTAGGATTTTGAAAGTGAAGATTAGTAGCCTATGTTTTATGTGGCAGAGAAGCGGGAGACGCTGGAGGGATGCAAAAAAAGGGATGACATGGTCAAAGTGATGGGCTAGGAAAAAGATCTTTGCAGCAGTTTTTCTAAATGGATATGATTGGGGCAAGACTGCATTTGTCAAGGCTAGAGAAAAGAATGTTGCAGTAACCAAGATGTGATATGATGACTCTCTATGACTCTCTAAAATATGACTCTCTAAAGATCTCCAGCAAATGTTCCAAAGACTAACAACATTTTTGTGTTTATGAAACTGAATGTTGCCCTTTACTACGTGAAATAAAATGTAGTCATAGTGATATCTGGAAAGGCAGCAGCATCTTCAAGACGAACAGATGACCAACCATCATAAGCTCAGTGCAAGCACTATCAGTTCTTTCATAATAATTAGAGATGGTTGAATTTTAATGTTTGAAGGTTCTTGACAAAAATTGAACTATTTTTTTAAAATATATTTCTTTTAAATTTTCTATTTTTACCAAAACACACACATTCATTTTTGTGGCTTTCGTGTTTTCCTTTTTCTCCCTCCTCCTCCTCCTTTTCCATTTTACCCCTCTTTTGCACTGAAAAGAGAAGAGAGGAGGAAAAAAGGAGGAGAAAGGAGAAAACAAACAAACCACAAACCTGTTTCTGTCTTGTTTTTGTTTTTGTTTTTTTAATCTCAATTTTTCAAACATTGTCATTGAAATTAAAAAGAATTTTAAAAATTCACAAAACTTGCTTATCACTTTTCAATCAGCTCTAATAATAAATTAATATTTATTTATGATATACCAATGATCCTAATATATTTACTGTCTGTTTTTTGTTAAGTTCTGTTAAAGCGTTATCACATGATGAAGCCCTGCTAATAACCCTCTAATACAATTGGATTTGCTTTAGGATTCTTCATAAAACATATTCAACATTGTTCTAAGTGTAAAGCATATATCTATATATTTCATGTTGACAATCTCTAAAATGTAAAATCATAAACCGGCAACCTTTTATTTTCTGCTGGGATAGAGAGGCAGGATTTGGCAGCTTAGATCAATGACATGTACTGCAATAAATAATTTTTTAAAAAATCTTGAACTGTTTTAGTGTGGATGATCACAGTCCAGTGCACTTTATTTAAAACTCCTATTGTGAGGATTTATTCTTACTATGAAGTTAAGGAAAGCAGTTTTGGGGGAGCTGACTTACCAGTTGATCTAAAAATCAAAAACATATTGTTAACACAAAAAATACAAGCATACATGCAGACTGCATGGTCACCAGCTAGCTTCAGGTATCTCATTCTGGCTAGTTGGCTTTCCCATAACTAGAGCCTTTGGCGGTACACTTGATCTGTGGAGTTGGATCTTTCATAGGTCACTTGCAGCTATTCATTCACAGCAGTTACACTTCATTATAAAATCTTACTAGAAAAAACATTTCCAGTTGGTTTGCATATCAAGTCTCAATGGATTAAAATCAGTCTACATGACCATTTACAAAAGAATAATGATGCACTATTGTTTCTGATGTTGAAAGGAAGTCCAGAGATGGACACTGCAAGCCTGTTTTTCCATAATGGGTGAAATACTGCTCAGCTACTCTATTATAAATTGAAACTTCACTTGATTTCTTCCAGATTTACAATAACAGAGCAAAATTTGGCATAACATCTTTTGTTAAAGATCTAGCAATAGTATAAACAGCACATTAATAAAGCCTTCAGAGATACTAAAGCAGAAAGTGCTGTATATGTCAGTGAAACCAAGATATAATACAAATCAATACCTGAAATAAGTAAGAAAGATGAGCTGGAAATAATTAGATTCAATTTGTAATTTGCACGTTAATACTTCAAAGGGAAAATATTCAGATGCACTGACATTTAATAGAAGGGAATATTTGGAAAGAAGTAATACTGAATGAAATGTAGGGACAACAGAGTAAAGGCAAATAAATATGGTTTTGTGATGTAACATGGTGGAAATAAAACTAACATTGCAATACAAAAACTCTGATAAACATAATACACAGAGGCATTAAACCATGGAGCACTAAGGTAACAGTCCCATTCTATCTAGCACTAGATATTACAACTGTGATATTGTGTATATTCTGGGAACCTCAACAGCAGAAACTTGTCAAGAAATTAGAGAATATGATTAAGTGACCAGAAGGCTTGATTTATGAGTTTTAGTTTAGCTAAACAGACATAGAATGCATATACTGGTATGAATATCTTATAAATACCTCAGAACATTCATAAATCTTATAAGACTAGTGTGAGGGAATAAAGATTGCAGGCCACATTCTGTGACTTTCACTCATATAGGTACTACCTTATCCCACAATCCTATTAAAGTCAGTGGGACCACTCTCCACATAAGGTACTACTCAGTGTGAGTAAATGGGACAGACTCTGTCATTAAAATGAGATAGAGATTCTTTAAAATTATCCAGTAAAATATAAATGGGAGTAACACAAAAAACATGAACAAAGCTGGGTACCAGAAAAAAATCCTAACACTCAGGCCTAACAATCTATGGGACATTTCCTAAGTGCTGTAGCGTGAACACTGTAACTTAAATTATTTAAAACTAGATTGGAAGTAAACAATCCCCCTCCCCTCAGCACACCTTCTTTTCCCCGCCTACAACTTTTTCTTCCTTCTGCTCTGTCACAAACATATACATTTCTCATTTAATCTTCTTGTCTAACCCCTCCACCTGCCCCACTGACCACATGCCAATGCATCTCCTGATCCCTCTCATGCCCTTCACCTCTAGCTGGTCTAAGTGCCACATCAAGTAGCCCTGGGTTACATACTTCCCCTAGCTGAGGAAGTCCATCCTGAGCTTCTGAGACTTCCCAGATGAGCCCTCACTTGTAATGCCCGCAGACCCCGGTCGTTGTCTGCTGGTATCAAACCTGGGAAGTCTCTGAAGCTTGGGATACTCTTCCGCAGCTAGGGGAAGTATGTAACCCAGGCCTGCTTGGTGTGGTACTCCATCTCCTCTAGTTGCACCTAGACCAGCTAGAGTTTGATGAGCTTGCTACAACCTCGGCTAAGAGACGCGTGTCTTTTAGCTCATGTAGTAGAGGCTCATGCATTAAGCTCCAGAAGTCCCAGGTTTGATCCCAGCCGCTGACAACTGAAGTCTGTTGGTGTTACAAGTGGGGGCATGCCTGAGATATCAACTGGGAAGTTCAATTTTTAACCTTTGGGTTGACTAGAGTTTACTTCATTGCCCTTCTCGAATGCCTAAAAAAACCCAACTCACATAGAAAAGCACCTGGAGACTCAGAATTCAGTCTCTAAGAATTTCAGCAAGGATTGCACAGTCAACCTATCCACATTCAAGTCCCAAAAGAACAAAAGGAATGAACTTAATTCTTAAACACTAACTTTATAAAATCTTATGATAAAGAAACATAATAAACAATAAGAATTACAACTTAATTTCTACAACATAACATGGCTACCCTATAATCCACATACATGATCTTCACAGTTATACATAAACATAAATAAAGAAAATAAACTATATCTAAACAGGTCAATCTCCATAGAAACACAGTGAGAAGAAACTCAGAGTTCCCAAAAGCTTAGGTTGAGTTCACCTGAATCTCAGTTTGAGTCTTTGATCCCCAAATCTATACAGTCTGCTGAGTCAAAAGCAATATCTTCCCTCTCCCTGCTTGTAGAAATTTTCAGCTGGAATCCATGGAGACTCTTCCTCCTCCTCTGCTGAAATCACTCAGTTAGCTCATCAGCTAACTAATTAACCAAACACTCCAGTTAAGTATATAGATTAAAAAAAAACCTGTTACAGGAAAAATACAAAACTGAGAATAGCAAAATAAATGACTCTTTCCCCATTATCACATTTAAATAAAAGAAAAGTTGGTGAATCATAATAGTGGAACAATTTAACTAAAACAGTTTGACTAAAATCAAACAACGTTCAAAGTATATAATTAAAATACATATTTTTTCCCTTTCTAGAATTAACACTGCCAGGGCTTCCCTGTTGGAGGGTTAACAATATCACTAACCTGCTGCAAAATGATTCAGAGTTAGGGAAAACAGCCTGCTTTCTGCTCCTGGGCTCAGCTTCTTCCAATCCACACAGTGCACATGACCCTTTTAATCCTGGCGGGATTCTGTGACACTATGCACACGAAGAATTCATGTGCCCTGCAGATTTCTTTGCTTCCCCACAGAAAAATGACTTTCTGATGGGGAAGCAAAGGGAAGCCACAAGAGCAGGCAAATGCTCTCCCCAGCAGCACGGACACATCGTTTCTGGCACCCGGAGCAGCCAGTGGAGAGGTAAATCACTGGGAGGGGCTGGGGATACACCAGCTGGTGCTGGGTCAGACCCACCAAGGGCCAGGGCTGGATCAGACCCATCCCCATCTGCCAAATCCTTGTGTATCCAGCCCCCCAATATGCAGCCCCCCCAACAAGCTGAATCCCCCATACCCGAACCCCCCACCGAGCCCCCCCCATACCCAAACCTCCACCCCGCCAAGCCTTACCCACTTCATTAGAGCCTCTCTGCACCTGGACCCCACCCGGCCCTCCCCTGCCCCACCTGGGGCTGGAGATGCCCCAAATGGTGCCCTCTACCCTGCATCAGTTTCAGCTGCTAGTCCTGACCTGGCCTGGGGATGTGGAAAGAGTGCACTTCTCCTGCATGGAGCAGCTGGGACCAGGTCAGACCCACCTCTAGAAACCTTCCTCGGCGCCACACCCTCCCCCCCACTTCCTGTCCCCATTGCACCTCAGCTGCAGGGGGAGGGGTCACTGTATGGAGAGCTGCTATCCATCTGTCCAACCCCCATGCATCCAGACTTTCCCATACCCAGACCTCCCTCCCCCTCCGCTGAGTCTCACCCATACTGCACCAGAACCCACCACTGAGCTCTCTGAACCCAACACCCCCCTCAGCCCTGCCTGCTGAGTCCCACCCCTCTGAATCTGGACCCCCACTGAGCCCCAAACCCCTGAATCCAGACTCCTGACCCCTGCACCCTGACCACCTCCCCACAGAGCCTCACCCCCTGCATCTGGACCCCTGCTCTGAGACCACCACCTCTTCTGAGCCTCTCCCCCCACCCCAATAAGCCCCAGCATCTATGCACCCGGACAATCCTGACAAGCCCCCTGCACCCAGACCCCCTCACTGAGACCAACCAGCTGCACCCAGACTCCCACCCTACCAAATGGAGCTGGAACTCTGAAGACACTCCTCGCCTGGGGCACCATTTGGTCTAGGGCTGGCCCTGGGAAGGGGGACATAAACTACTACTTTTTAAAGTTTAACTCAAAAATAGTCAAGTATATTATTTGTATTACTTTCATACTGAAACCTCTGAACATCCAGTTTTAGCCTAGTGCACATTTTTACAGCTGAATGTGAAGTTGGGACTGTTGGAAATGAGATTTTATTATGGAAATATTGGCACAGCTTTAGCTAGGTTGGCACATACTACACACAGTAATATGGTTTAAAACTCTATATGGAGACCAACAGCCTAAAGAGAAACTGTAGCAAACCCCATAGGAGAGAAACACAAAAGTTCCCAAAGAAATTCATGTAAGACCTGATCCAGTTGCCATTGGTATAACTCTCATCCTCTTAAATAGTGCAGGCTCAAGACCACTCTGTGTATGTTTAGAAATAAGATACAAACAGAAATCCAGAAAGTAGGAAAAGATCAAAGCTCTGTAGATACCCAACAAATGACTCACCCATGTAGGCAAGGAACTAAGTGATCAGAAAAATAAAATGGAGCTGTATTGTGTATAGTCATAAATATTAAGATGTCAAAACCACAGTGTTGGTTTAATAGCAAGAATGGGGAACACAGAATGTTTTTTTAATGAAAAGGATTCGTTGTCACTCAAAATTGATCCATTCTGTGCAAAAAAACAAAAATAATATTTTTCATGAGATTATACCACTTCTTCCAAAACACAAAATTGTATCCAAATGCATGGACCTCACATTTTGAAGGTTTCAAATTTAATTGAAAATATTTCACACAGTATCATTGACCTTTTATAATCCTCCTCCTACTTCCCCAAATTCTTTAGGCTTCAAGAGATGACACTGTAGACTAGGCAAAGGAAGATGGCAATTCTGCAACTGTATAAATGTCTGTGCTTGTGCAGAGACCCCCTGGGATCACTGGAGCCTCACAGAGGTTCAGGGGTATGTGCTAGCAATTCAGCTTGCCAAATTGGAGCCAAAGGGCCAACTCCACAGCTGGTCAAAATTGATGTAGTGCCACTTAGTTCATTGGTTCTATGCTGATTTTTACCCACTGAGGTCCTAGCCCTATATGTGTCTGAAATGTGCATGTGCTAAAATATTTACCTTATTAGAGTAAGTGAAAGAAAATATCTGTGCTTAATTTCAGATCTATAAAATCTATTTTAGAATGTATAAATATATGAAATATCCTTGTTCTTAAAATAAGGTCACTTTTCAGAACTTATTTAAAAAACGGTTGCCACTTGAAATATCTTATATTTGTTTAACCAGTAGTCTTACTGTATTTATTTATTCCATATTTTAAAGTGTCTGTATAATGAGGACACGAAATAGATATTATCTGGAATGGCCTCAGTTCTGAAAGCAGGTATCTTGTAGTATCTTGCAAATCCTTTTTCTTTTCTTTTCTTTCAGAAATATTTGCCCATGTCCTTTGAACTAGTGTTTGTAAAACTGAATAAAAAATCATGGGAAAGAATTGACAGAAAAACTGAGGCTTATGATTATCTGAGAGTTCTTAATAAGAATACTATAAACTGTATGAACTTGTTGTTACGGCTGCAGTGCAGTGAGTTTGTAAAACCAAGATCTGAGTTCTAGAACTTTAACTTTGACCTTAAAGTTGACAGAAAATGGATTTATAATCCACTTGCTAAACAGCACCAATGTAGATGTGTAGACAGTTGACTGTTTTCTTAACAAAAATTCTGCCTTGGATGATTTCCAGGTTACCAAAAATATATATATATGATTCATGCAAATGGGTAGGGTGGCAAATGTAGGTATTAAGGTTGCCTTATCTGTTGATTGTGTATTAATTATATTTATTATTTAAGAATTTCCATTATAAACTCTGAGGTTTGTCACATCCCACTAATTTGGGGTGCCCCACTTTCCATAGGCTAACTCATTAGTTCCTCTTATGCTCATTAACATTTACATCACTCAGTCATCATGACAACTTATGGTTAGCACACTGAAACCCTATGTCTGCAAAATCCCTAAAAATACTCTAACTAGCTTTATCTGGTACATTGCAGCATATATTTTCTAAATATCAGCAGTTTTAACACACATGTCATACAGCATTCTATTTTATGATGTCTTGTGATATCAGGTTACCACTGTCTTATGATGCCTCATGATTTAGGATTATTTACTGGCTAGTTGCTTATGTCAAATCTTTCTTTGGGCCTGAGACCTTCTTTGGCTAAGCTGAATATCTAATAGGTCTTGAGGCTGGTAAGCTCATTGCATTACTGCCTTAATTTATACCTATTCTTCACTTAGCAAATACTTATATCTATAGGACACATGGATCCTTATTTCTCCTTTGAATCACCAGGAGAGAGGGACACATACATAAAGGTCCAGTGGAGAATGGAGAAAACATATTAAACAAGCAGATGTGAAAACAGTCTGCCTGCAAATAAGGAAAAGGATCTGAAGCAGATTTTTATAAATCTTCTTATATCATTAGCCAATAAGTTCTATTGAATTTGGATATATATGTTCATATATATGTTCATATATATATTTGGGTGAGAAGCTGCATTTATGCTCAGCCAAAAGCTACATAAGTCCTAGACCTGGTAGGCAGTGAAGATAGAGAGACCAGATTTTCCAAGCCAACAAAGTAGGATGCTTATTTTAGCCTGGCAGGATTTCAGAACTGACACTATATCAATATGTGAACAAAGCTAAGCAATCTGGTAAGAGTCAAACTCCCACATTTTGGGGTATTTGCAGTTGAAAAGTTCACTGGCAACAAACCCAGCAGCATGAAAGTACATGAATATCATGATATTAGCACAATTTATGAATAAATCAAAAGGGCTACTTTAAATATAAAAAGTTTGTTTATATGATTTTACTAAAGTTCCCTGTATGCACAAAATGACCTGATCATTTTATTCCTAATTTACTCTGTCCTTGGGTAAATTCTGGAGGGGACAATGGGTTTCTAACTACAGGCCTAAGCCTTGGAGTTTGAATCATAGGATGAATTGGAATATTGGAAGCTTGAGCTTCTCTCAAATGTGTGTATTCATCCTTTTCTCTCTAGATATATTGGGACAAGTCCTAACCAGGTATAAATGAATGTAGCTCTATAGACTTCAAAAAACTAGGCCTATTGCTCAATTAATATGCTTTGACAAGCTTCGAGCATTCCTATACATGGGACACCTTGGTAACGTAGGATAAGGATTGTCAAGGATTAAGAGGCACTAAGCACCCAACTCCCATTAATTTTTAATCCCATCCATCATGTACAAAATTGTGATACCTGCACTTTCTTGCAAAGCCATGAAATAAAAGCATCTAACCAAAACAAAGAGTGTGTCTATGCAGCAAGCAAAAGAAATGCATGGGCTAGCCTAGCCAAGCAAGTTTGAATCCATCTAGCACAAGTAACAATAGCAGTGAAGACAGCATAATGTAGCCTTCAGAGTGGGCTAGTAAGCTGAGTACATATCCAGGGTCCATGCTGGAGTTGTAGTATGCACACTGTGCTGTTTTCACTGTTATTGTTACCCACACTAGCTGGATTCAAACTTGCTTGCCTAGACTAGCCCATGCATATTTTTTGCTCTATTGACATACCCTAAAACTTAGTAGATGATATTTACACTGTATACTGTATTTATAACACAGGTTTGATGGTGCTATCCCTTTGGTAAATTGAGTACGATTTGTATTTATCATGCACCATTGACAGCCTTATATGAATTCTGCCCACTAATCCAGCAGACATACTTCAAGAATCTCAAACTTCTGAGAAGGTTTCACATTGTTATAATTTTATTTTTTAAATTACCAGCCAGCAACAATTTTTCTTCCTTACTCTAAATGGAACATTGTGATGCTGACAGAGCAGGTGCCAGCTCATGCCAAGGCCCTGAGCTTCACTGAACACTGACAAATGCATAACTGGAAACCATTTTGGCTAACCTGTGGGTTAGTATAGTTAAAACAGATATTAGTGTTATAAGAATGTATTTAGTGTTTAGACTTTGTAAAATGCCTGTAGGATGCTGCATGTATTAATTACAACAATTATATCCCATGGTATAAAGTTATCTTGAGTATTTGTATTGTAAACCTCTGTAATTGTGTAATTCACCAAACAGGAAAAGAAGCATTAATTAAGGTAAAGTTCTTGTCCTGCACACAAGATGGTCCATTGAAGGCAAATGAGGCATTGTGTAGAATCAAAGGACAAAGACCTTGTTGATTGTATTCCTTATTCCATCCATGAAGGAGAGACCTACACATGAACTCATCCCATCATCCCATCATCTTCCCGCAGCCCCCATTGGCCTGGCGCGGCGAACCGCGGCCAGTGCGAGCTGCAATCGGCTGAACCTGCTGATGCGGCAGGTAAACAAACCAGCCCGGCCCTGGCGGGCCACGGGCCAAAGGTTGCTGATCCCTGTTATAGAAGCTTATATTTTTTTAAACTAAGACTGTAACTCATTAGTGTGTGTATGTTTCCTGTTTTAACCTTGTAAATAACTCATTTCTTTTCTTAGTTAATACATCTTTAGTTAGTTTGTGACAAGATTGGCTACAGGCATTCTCCTTGGTTTGAGAGCTGAGTACAACTGACCTGGTGTAAGTGACTGGCCCTTTGGGACTGGGAGTCACTTGAATATTGTTGTGATTTTTGGTGTAAAGTGACTATCTACCACATAGTCCAATTTGTGTGGGTGGCAAGATAGACAGGAATGTCCAAGGGGATTTTCTGTGACTCCACGGTAAGATTGTTATAGTGCTTTAGGAGTTCACACTTTTTACTGGGTTGGTGAAATCTTATTATAGAACATACAACCAATTTGGAATGTCTGCCCTGCTTTTTGACAGTCTTCCCTGAGGTTGGCACTCACCATCATGAGCCACTCCAGACAGTATGACAAACATCTCCCATCAAATTCCACTTGTCTGAGTTGTAAGATGGGATATTCAGTCCTGGGCCAGTGACAGGTTTCATGTCCAATGTTTTGTCAACTACCATGACAAAAAAATGAGTGTTTCATGCTATAGGGGATTCTTGTTAACTAGCCTCATCAGACAACAAAAGTTTTAAATCTTAATATTAAACATTAGGGTTTATAGATGAGCTGATCTAGATGATTTATAGTAGTTTCTAAAAGTACTCTATGTACAAATACTTGTATTTTTATATTTATTATATTTTTCTATTTCTCTCAGATTCATACAGTTGGAATCTAAAGAAGCACACATTCTAAAGAATACCAATGTAGGTACTGAGTTCTTGGGTTACATTTAAACTGGCATATTTAAGTCCTTGTTAAAATTAATCTGCCACTGCATAATTTTTGTGTCTCTGTGGGTATATAATTTATGTATTATGTAAGGCTTCTATCACTCATAGCAACTAAGGATAAACAACTATTCAAGGTAGCATTAATCATGCCAAAAACACTCTGTACTTACCACCTCCCTCCATATATAATATAATCTGTGTAACTATATAATTGTATGTGTTTATATATAATATAGAGAGCGTGAAGTATGACTGACATATGTATAGGGAAGGCCCACTGCTACTTAATGGGTTTTGAATAGTATAGTATCCCTGACAGTATAACCTGGATAGTAATAATAAAGCACCTTGTTGAGTTTCTTATATTTCACTCAGTTTGAAATGTGCTTTTTGGAGTTGCAGTTAAATGGTACAGATGTTCTTTGAATGAAATAATTATTTTGTTGATGGAACCCAGCATGATGTGATTGAAAGAAATACACACACAAAAAGAGACATTAGCTGCTATTCACAGTTAATGGATGAGACTTCTTTAGCACTATTAGGCTATATTTCATCATGAAAATAATTATTTTAGAGGCAAAAGAAGAGTCAGCAATTAAAATATAGCTTAGATTACAGATCAGGTATAATTAGACTCAGCATAATTACTTTAAAATTATTTTTGGTTTCCATCCGTTTGTAGCAATTTTTTCATTTAATTTAGACAGGATTTTATTATTTTTTAAAAATGTTGATTTTACCAGAAACAGGCACTAGTTCTGATAACTAGAAGCCAAACTGAAAGCTCTACTTCATTTTTCAACAACAGTATCATGAGTGTTTTTGTTAAAGAAGTCTTTAAGACTCAAACAATACTTTTTAATATTAATTATTTTTAGTTATGATTGTGATAGCGGAAATGAATGCTAGGAAATATTGCAGATATTCTTGAATATCCTTTATTTTAATCCTGAATGGAATGAAATAAGGCTTATCCAAAGTTCAAGAGTCAGTTTATGTCTTGAAACATTACTTGGCTACACTTGCGAGTTACAGCACTGTAAAGCCTCCCCCAGCACTGTAACTCACTCCCCGTCCACACTGGCAGGGCACTTACAGCGCTGTATCTCCCTGGGTACACCGCTGCAGGTACTCCACCTCCCCGAGAGGAATAACAGCTGCAGCGGAGTGGCTACGACTCACGGGTGTGAGTGTAAACGCTTGCAGCACTGTACTAATCACCTTGTCAAGTGGCCAATCCTCTCCATTGTTGTGACCGGCTGCAGGAATGCGGAAGTGCCGGTTTCAAAGCTCGAACCACAGAGAAAAGCAAACAGTTTGCAGCTTGCTTTGAGTGAGTAAATGAATGAGCAGGGGGCCGGGAGTTCGGAACTTGCAAAATAGAGAGCTGACATGCTCCAAAAAGCACTCTCTCCCCCCACACTCCCTGTCACAATCCACCCCACCCCTCCCCCGTTTTGAAAAGCACGTTGCAGCCACATGAATGCTGGGATAGCTGCCCATAATGCACCACTCCCAACACAGCTGCAAATGTTGCAAGTGTGGCCACGCCACTGCGCTGTCAGCTGTCAGTGTGGACAGACTGCAGCGCTTTTCCCTACTCAGCTGTACGAAGACAGGTTTACCTCACAGCGCTGTACAGCTGCAACTGTAGCCAAGGCCTAAGTGTGCTAGTTGGGAAACATTTGGGTGCTTCAGAATGAATGAACACATGACTCTCCAGGGGTTGGCAGTTACCACTGAAGAATCAGTAACTACACCTCCCATCCTAATACCAACAAAAATCCCATTGAATGACATGGCACCATTTCCAAACTTTTTGGAGTTTGATCATTCAGCCTTTATTTGGGCAAAATCCTCATTAAAGTCGGGATCAGATCCTTTATTCACAGTTCCAGATGCTGTTCTCATTTTGTTGGCACCAGTGGAATTTACACCACTGTGAATAAGAGCAGAATCTGGTGTTAAGCACCTGGCCTGTGATCTCTCAGAATCCAGTAATCCAGTGCTACGTTTGATTCTCTCTTTTACCAAGTTTCAGGAGTTGTACATTGAACTTTGTCAAATAAATACATGTGAATCATTTCATGGAGCATATAAAAACTAATGAAAATTACATTAATTTTTCATAACAACATCTTTTTGGCAAATGGAAATTCAGAGCTACAAAGATCAAAAACAAAAACCCAATCCCACAAGGAGATGAGCAGCCTCACATGGTGGTGAGTGACCTGATTCCTACCAAAGTCAATAAGCGCTGACTAATCTCAATATCCTGCGGGCAGGGTTGGGTGCAAATCAGATTTTTCATTTAACAGGGAAATCCACAATTTTGAATATTCTTTTGATCCGAAATATAACAAAACTGAACAACAAAATTTTATATTATATAATATGATATTAAAAATGAAAGAAAGGGCATGTCTTGTGACAAGTTATGGCAAACCAGGGTGTGAATCAAGTGGTATCAAGCAGAGTGCTCCAGGGGTTGGTCCTGAGGCCAGGTTTGTTCAACATCTTCATTAATTATCTGGATAATGGGATGGATTGCACCCTCAGCAAGTTCGCGGATGACACTAAGCTGGGGGGAGAGGTAGATATGCTGGTAGGCAGGGATAGAGTCCAGAGTGGCCTAGACAAATTGGAGAATCGGGCCAAAAGAAATTGATGAGGTTCAACAAGGACAAGTGCAGAGTCCTGCACTTAGGACGGAAGAATCCCATGCACTGCTACAGGTTGCGGAGTAACTGGCTAAGCGGCTGTTCTGCAGAAAAGGACCTGGGCATTACAGTGGACGAGAAGCTGGATATGAGTCAACAGTGTGCCCTTGTTGCCAAGAAGGCTAACTGCATATTGGGCTGCATTAGTAGGAGCATTGGGAAGTGATTATTCCCCTCTATTCTGCACTGATGAGGCCACATCTGGAGTATTGCGTCCAGTTTTGGGCCCCCCGCTACAGAAAAGATGTGGACAAATTGGAGAGAGTCCAGCGGAGGATAACAAAAATTATTAGCGGAGTGGGGCACATGAGTTATGAGGAGATGCTGAGGGAATTGAGCTTATTTAGTCTGCAGAAGAGAAGAGTGAGGGGGGATTTGAGAGGCTTGACGAGCCCTGGCTGGAATGATTTAGTTGGGGTTGGTCCTGCTTTGAGCAGGGAGTTGGACTAGATGACCTTCTAATGTCTCTTCCAACCCTAATCTTCTAGGATTCTATGAATCCAAGATTTTCATTTTCCGTAGCAATATCCACCGTGTGGCAAGCTGGTGTGCTATAGATTTACACCCTGGCTTGCTGCACAGTAACTTGACATGCAGATTAGCTTCAAAAGATATTTCAGAATGGAAAATCAAAATGTTCCATTCCAAAAAGGGCAAAATGGAACATTTCAACCTTATATGTTTTTTCAATTTTTCTTTTGAACTGTTGTTGTCAAAATCAATATATTTCCACAAAATATATTGCGTTCTGAAACCTTCTGCCTAAAAACTTCTGACAAGCTCTCCTTGCAGGAGTAGGCTCTAAAAGAATACTGAAATAGATATCATTGTAGAGAGTGTATATTTATTTGTAGAATGTATCTTTTGATTTTTCCCAGGTAAGTGAATTGCTACTTTGCAGTCTGAGTGTGAACAGCGCTGATTATGAGAATAAGATGTATCTGGTGGGAAATATGTAAAACCAAGCAGAACATTCCTCTTGACCATTCGTCCTTGTATCCAATGTGATGGACTTGTTTCATTTGGCTGGTCGAAACTGAGTTTTGGCCTTGTTAAAAATGAATGGAAACACGGTTTTTAAAAGGTCATTTTAAAAACAAATTGCATGAATCCATTGTGCTTGTTTCACATGAATGTGAAAAACTTTTGTAAATTATAAAGATTAGGGGTGGGAAAACAAGAACAACTTCAAAATGAGTTGTCCATTCGTGTACTTCCATTAAAGGATTGTTTTCTAAAAATATACTAGCAGCTCCATTTACTTCAGTGGAGCCAGGAGAGCTTACACTAGTTGAAAATTTGCCTCCTAGGTCCCTATCCTGTAATTTTTCCACATGGGCAGACCTCTGTGCCTGTATGGAGCCCAACTGAAGTCAAAGGGGCTCTGTGCAGGCACAGATGTTCACCCACACAGAACAACTTGCAGGATGAGGTCCATATTGCCACAATTCTAGCTTTATTATAACATACTGCACATCCACTCACAGTCAATTAACTGTTGTAATTGTTATTCAATATTAATTTTTCTAAAGCATGGAGTGCATCCAATTTATGACATCACAGACTACAGGCTGATTTCTTATACTCTAAAAGATGCTATTAATAATGGTTGAAATGATACTATCAAGATACAGTACCTGGTTTGGTTACTGCTGGAATGCAGTTGGTTTATTTCTCATGGAATTACTGAAACATTTATGTGCAGAATGTTTACAGAAATGAAAATTAAATGGCCAACAGTGATTGCCATAATGAAGCTATAAATACCATTAAATGCATTCCAGTAGCATTTATTTATTTATTTATTTTAAAGGAAACTGCATTCATTTTGCTCAGAGCAGACATTTGGAAAGTTAAAGTGTAAAGAACACACATACGTGGGAATAAATTCAGAACCATAATTGGAATTAAAGTTTTGGTTACAGCTGGACTTTCCCAGCTTTCTACATACATGTTACTAAGAAAGTGACATCATTTGTGACACTGCTGTTAAGGAAGCTCTGTATAAACTAGAGCCCAGCAGGATCTGCTGCCATAATAGCAGGAGCAGTGGGAGTGGGATTAAAGAATAGTCCCGCTCAGGGCTCTACCATAAACTTGTTTCCATCTTCATTTAACAATCATAAGGAGAAATGTAAAATTTAATATAAAATAAAATCTTCATTTCTTTAAACATAATGTTAGTTATATAATTATTAAAAGAGTATTACACTATCTTTTAAACTCCTCTGCTATCTGACATATGAAGCTTCTAATATTAGCTGAGTCATGTGGGTTTAATAAGATGACTATGGCCACTTAGAAATTGTGACTTAAAAACATGGGGCCAGGTCCTCCAGTGCATTAGGGCCATTTTTCACTCCCTCTGCTGGAACAAAGCTCCCCTAAAGTCAGCTTAACCTGTCACAGGAACGTCACCCCAGTGTAGGGGGATCCTCTTGCTGTGCTGGGCTACATATGGGGCTCTCTAGGGAGAAAGGATATGGCTTAAGCACCCCAGTGATTCTTGGCTGACACAATTGCCCCTTGGAGCTGTTATCAGCATGGGGGGTAGCAGGGGCGCAGGATCAAAGGAATGCAAAGGTGACTTTCCAGACACGTGCACTGACTGCACCAGGAGCCCCCCACTGTATCCGAGAGTCTAAACCACTGTTGTGAAATTATAGGGCCTTAAAGTAAAACCCTGGATTCCAACACCTCCACATTTTCAGGTAAATTCAAATCCAGATCAGGACTTCATGGCTGGCTCTCTTCTATAATGAACTCTACTAAAATCCCAGATACACACACCCTAAATTGGGAAAATTTGGATCCAACTCTGGATCTAAAGTTTGCTATGCATGTGACAAACTTTCTCTGAAATACAATTCCACATGTTGAGGCGGGGATGTCAATTTCTGTGGGTCCAGTTGTGCCAACTCTAATATTCAATTTTACTCACAGTAATAGTCCTTATGGAGTCAATGGGGCTACTTAAGTGAAAAAGGCTGCAGGATCAGACCCAGTACATGAACATTCTGACTGCTAAGCTCAGCAGAGAGGACATAATTTTCCTTTGAACACAATATTAACTGTTTTCCTTTTTTCTCAATCACATAATGAGGTTGCTGTATCAGACACAATGTACCCAGTCTTTTAAGTGCTGTTTGTGAGTGAAGGGCAGACACATGAGCTCACTACAGAGCAGGAATGCTTTACAGTACAATTCCAAATACTGGAGAACCTCTTCAATGCGCCTAATGAGAATACTATGTTAAAAAGAGAATCAAAATGATGTACATGTAGTTGTTTTCCTTAACACACTGAACACTTCTCTCTAACTACATTTCCTAACATCAATAAACAGCTGTGTGGTGAGCATTTACTTATCTAACTTTTCCATATGAAATCTTTGTCTGGTCTTGACCCTGGCTTCACCTTGGAGCAGGATTTCCTTAAGCAAAATAAAAATGATAAGATAATATTCATCTTTGCCTGACAACATCAGCAAAGCCAACAAAATGCATTCATCTTTATTGTAATGGCAGCAGCAAAAACAATGCATATTTATGTTTCCTATGTATGACAATAGGCCCCCAATAAAATGTTTTTTGCCTGAATCCAGCTCTGGCAAGGACAAAAATTGTGTGAACTACAGTCATATGTTTAACATGGAAGAGTGAAGGAAATAAATATTCACTTTCCTATTAATATGTTAAAAAAGAGCTCAAGCTTTGTTTATCATTGTAGGTCAATCAACTAATAAGAGAACATTTAAGCTCCTTATGCAGTATGTGCCATTATAATTTGCTCATGCCCAGTGTTGTTCCCGAGCCTCAAAAGTATACATGTGACTTTGAAGTCTGCATGGAATCGTGCCTCAGACATCATAGAGTTTACATGCCCATGCACTGATTTCAGAAAGATGACTCAGAATGTATTGTCATTGAGGCTTCCTCCTGTTGTTACCATCTGTCGCATCTCCTCACCCAGCTTCTAATTGCATGTGCAGCTCCTCTGAGTTGGCCTAATTGCCCAAGCCAGTCTTTAAACTCTCTGGATATAGCATACCAAATAGTCATTATTCCAATGAGAGAGCAGTGTCTATGGTCTCTCATGTAAATTACATGAAAATTCCAATTATGTGGTTTGTCTCTAACCAGAACCCAATTTCTACAAAAAGTTTTGATGAGTCTTTCTAATTATTAGGGCGAGAGGGGGACATGTTATAGTTTCTTTTTACTTAGATTAACGGGAGGGAAATGATAACTGTGGGTAAATAGTGACTTCTCTGTCCATTTGTGAAGAAACTTAAGAGTAAGTAAGAGATTTAAAGAGCCACCTGCCCAAAGAGTTTTCTCTTTCTGTTTTTTGTAAAGTGGTAGCTTGCAAAGGAGGGATCCACACTTTTCTATAACTGTTCCACTGCTCACACTCTATACTGCAAAACACTTTCACAGATATGTAGTGGTTCTTTAGAGGGTTTTTCTTTTTTTCTTCTGTCCACTGTCGTCAAAAGGTAGGGGGTACTTGGCAAGAAAGGGCCTCCAACATCTCCTGACATTATACCTTTCAGTTTCCATCTTTGAACGGACACACACACACACACACACACACAGTCCACCAAAAAGGCAGGCATCAACTATAAATTCCTTCTATATCTCAGGTCTACCATAAAGTCTTACCTCACTTACCAAGAAAAATATATAAAGATCCTATCTCTGTGACTTCCTCTGGATGGAGAAGACAGAAAGCACAACAGAAACACCAATATATTTGGGGCTGGGATGCCACAATCCCTATATGAGGCCAAGCTCTCTCCTGGATTAGGACCTGGCTAAGGGAAAACAAAGAGAGGGATAAATAGTCAGTTTCAGTACAGTAAGGGTTGGCAATGGTGTGGCACTCTAAACTTCCATTTTAGGACCTCTGTTTAACACATTAATTAATGATTGGAGAAAAGAGTAAACAGTGTTATAGCAAAATTTGCAGATGTCACAAAATCATGTTAGTTTATTTAGACTAGAGAAGACTGAGGCACTTCAGAGAGACCTAACAAAACTAATTAATTAGCAGATTAAATTCAGCATTGACAAATACAAGGTAGGATGAAGAAACTTCCTTATGGGTAGGTTCCATAATTTCCATATAGATACAGTTTTTAGAGGAGATCAAGCTATATCAATGACTCGAATGACAGAAATACACTAGCTACAACCAACTTTATGTCTCCTTCTCATCAAATGAAAATAATAACATCTCCCACTGCCTAATTAAGATTAACACCAGGATGAGATGCACGTAACTGAAGCTAAATCTAGACAAAACAGAAATTATGATGTTGAGAAGTCAGATGAATTGGAAAATCTAGCTAAAACCAAAACCTCCTGCTCTGTTGACAGTGTTTGTTCTCCTATCATCAAACAATTGAGAAGAAAGTAGTGGACTATCATAGGCCACTTGATTAGACCTTATGTGGTGTAGGGGGAAACCTGATACTTTTAGAACCCCTCTCCTTTCTATATCTGCCAACTAGAGACAGATTCTGGAGACAGATTCCTCAAAGACAGGCTGAAGATCCTAATTATCCTATCACAAAATAAGAGGGCTATGGAAATTGTTGGCCTCAATTAAGTCAACAGGAGAGGAGAGCACATAGCAACTCAGAATCAGGTTCTAAACTATGGCAAGATGGTTTCTTCTGTCAGAGTTTAGGACCACTAAGTACACCAGTCTATTTAAGGTCTTCATTGTGTTTTCTCTACTGTCCCTTTATGGTGTATAAATATTGCCTCAAAGATTTTTTTTTTTTAATTTTATTTTACAATGGGGCAACAATGGTTCTGGTTGCCTTTCATCTTAGAAATATCTCAAGCCTATAAAGAATTGACTTCTCTGTTTTTGAAAGAAGATTCTCTGGATTAAAATGTTGAGGTCTAGCATATGTCCTTAAATTCTTTGCTGGATTGTGGCAAAAAAAGAAGTAACAAAGGACACCAACACAATATTTTATTTATTCATTTTATTTATTCATTTAATACAAGTTAAAATAATAATATTTATTCTGATCAAATGAACAGATTTTCCTGGTTTTAAGTCAAAGTCAATCTGGTATAATTGCTGTGATTTACTGCAATTGTATTTTTTGTTCATCAAAGTTGCAAGAATGTATACAATTTACAAAAATCAAACTGTTGTGTATAGGTAAGGAGAGAAGAAAAAGTTAAAAATAACTTATTGTTTTGCAATCTATTAGCTGTGAAACCACTTGAACTTTTTTATTTTCTCAAAGTTTTTGTTAATTGTTAGTTTAGAACTTTTTTGCATCCCAGAGTGAGTATTTATGGACCCTGAAAACAGAAATGCTGACATAAGCTAATTATTAGTGACATGAAGAACCCTAGCATAATTATGAAATAAAAATAATTGGGGTCACCTATTATTCTAAAGTAATTTAATTATTTTTTTTTCTACTAAGAGACCTGTTCGATAGCATGAGACTAGCATTACAAGTCCAGATAGATAAAACTATTCAGTGGTATTTCTTTGCATTTGCATTCAAATCCTGAGTGTGTATCATCCCCATTTGTTATTGGAAACCAAAATAAGTGAAAGGGCACTAAAAATGTCTTGAGTAACAACGGGACTTTTGAAGATTAACCACATTAGTTTCAGTAGATCTTTAATCCTCTGAAACTGATAAACTGAAAATGCCATTAGGCCTTTAGCCAAAAAGCAGCTTGGTTTTTAATATGTGTTGCATCTGAATCATCAAACTTGGCAAACAAGCCTCTTGCAATAAGATCACCATTTGATAATAAATACAAATAATCTTTAATTCCAAAGTAACAAACAAAAATGGGGCTGTCATAAGTGTAATAAAACAGAAAAATTATGAATACCTTGTCAGTAGCTTGCCTGTAATTTAAATGTTGATTGTTTTAAAATAATGAGCTGATGAACCAAATTCTGCTCTTAAATGTATTAATGGGACTCCTGCCCTGTAGATGATAAAGGATGCCATTTGCACATCTGAGAACAAAACTTAGCCCTATGTGTGTAACTTCACTTTTCTAGTTTCTTTTTCTTTTCCTTTTTATTTTTAACATGATCTGTTGTTGTAACCCTTAGAGTACAACGGTAAATGGGCTGGATTCAAAAACAGATTAAATAACCCAAAACCTACATTATCAAGGAAAACAGAGTTAATAGGGATGAAAATGTGATGCCACTTTGAACATTCTAACTGAAGTCACTATGTTCAACATGCTACAGATGACTGAACTGCCAGCATAATAGGAAGCGGAAAAAAAATGTAAAATCAGGCAAGACGTTGGGAAAACACTTTTTTTCATTTGCAGAATAATAAATGTGTGGCGTCCCCACAGGGCAAAGTTGTGAAGACAAAAACACTAGGGTCATTCAAGAAATGATTGGGTATGTCCTGGGAAAATAATGTACTAGAATGGGATGAGCCTCAGTGGGCTGAATGGCCTTTTTCATTCTCAATATTCATGGATCACAGCTGTCGCACTGCAAGGTATGTTAAAAAGAAGAGACTACGTGCTGATAGCTGTGAGATCTATTCATCTGAAACCTGGCTCCATATGTATCAAGCTGAAGAGCCTCTGTTACTTGATACCCACTAAGCTTAATTGTCATTCAGGCTGTCCGAGTGCTTTATTATTAAGCCCATCTTTTCCTTTTACCAGAGGCAAAATACTATGACATTGGAAAAGTGAGGTGCAATCCAACAGCAGATTGGATATCTTTAGGGCTAGATTGTAGCATTTAGTCACAAGCTCTAAGTAGGGGACTGTACAGTGGCCTAATTTTCCACAGGGCCACTCCTTGTTCACAAGGTGTACACAAGTTATACTAGCCATTAGCCGAACACTTCCATTCACCCTCTTTCAGGTGATTTGCTTGCTGGGAGGAGAAGGTGAAGAGCAGGCTTTGCTCACTGGAATGGCTGTTAGGATCAGCTCTTGCACAGGTATGTAAGATGGTGGGGTTGTACAAGAAGCCTGCAACCTACTTGTGCAGTCTCTGCAAGGCCTACAACAAGATCCTGCCCTACCAACACACCCACAGAATACTTTAAAAACAGCAGCTACTAGTGCGGTTCTTCTGGAAGGAGCAGGATCAGAATCTGGGGAGCTCACACATGAAATCCATACTCCCTGAGTACAGCAAACATATGTGCCAGCAAAGCTATCTGATGCTAATCTGGCTAATTGATGAGTGAGAGTACTGGATTTATAACTGGTTTCAGAGTAGCAGCCGTGTTAGTCTGTATCCGCAAAAATAACAGGAGTACTTGTGGCACCTTAGAGACTAACAAATTTATTAGAGCATAAGCTTTCGTGGGCTACAACCCGTGGGTTGTAGCCCACGAAAGCTTATGCTCTAATAAATTTGTTAGTCTCTAAGGTGCCACAAGTACTCCTGTTATTTTTGCGGATTTATAACTGGAGCTGGCGGGTGAAAAATTGATGAAATCATACTGCACCGGAATATACACTTTCCTTAACATTAAAATGCTGCATAAAACTGGCTCAGTTTTGCTAAGTGTTCATTTGGGAAGAAACCAGACAAAATGTTCTGACTATTGAAATGGGACATTTCACCATTGTCAGAATAAAACATTCCAATGTTTTGTGCTAAATTACTTTTTTATTTCACATTTTTAACATTTTGTATTATAATATAAATTATAATAGACTACAACATTTTAAAAATCAAAATCAAAATGAAATGATTTTGTCAAAATGAAACATTTTGAAGAACCTGAAACAACATTTTCCTTATTGAAGAATTTCAAAATTTTAGGTTTTTATTCCTATTTGGAACAAGGCCAAATTTTGAAATTTCAAAATCCTTTGTGAAATAGAATTTCTATCTTCTGTACAACTCTGCTTACAACTATATAAATCCAACAGCCATCTGACCAATCACACCCAAAAAACAGAGGTGAGCAGAAAATGTTTGGGCTAATGCAAGGCAGCAGCTGTTTAATATTCCTCACATTCCATGGGTGATTTCTGTCCCCACCCATTTTACTTGAGTTGGGTGCTGGGGACTATATTTGCCCCTACAGCATACCAATAAGCAATACCCTACCTTTGGTTTTGTTTGGAGGGAGAGTAATTTTGGGGAGAGATGGCAAGGTGGTGGCAGAGATGTGGATGTGGTGCCTCTGGTGTGCCTCAATTGGCAAAACAGAGGTCACTTCTGCCACACTTAGTAAATCATAACTTTGTTTGAGCAGGGGGTCAGAGTACTTATTGAGACCCAACAGGAACTACAGGGTCTACCCGCTGAAGATAACCACTTTCCCTGAATCATGGTACACCTGACATGCTACCAAATTCTGTATCAAAATAAAAGAGTAATTGTTCTGGTGTTCTACAGCATTGTGTCAATGGCATTAGAGGCAATGGTTACACAGAACTGAACAAAGATGGGGGACAGACAAATACTTTTTTTTAAACTTTAAACTTGTAAGATGTGTCATATTGATAATATTGAGAGCTGGCATTCTCTCTTTCCCTTTTTATATGCAGAACATGAAGGCACTGGAAGTGAAAGGATCACATGTTGCCCTGTCACTGAGTCTTTGTTCTAGGACTGCCTTGAATAGAGATATAGTTATTAATTCTTCAGCCCATACAATCCTTGGTCACTGGTGACATTCTTGTGCTGAGACTACAAGGAAGGTGCCACTTTTGACAGTGAAGTTTTGTTGATGTGCATCTCCGTCTTCTAAGAAAACTGAGAATATCATTGGCCCTTGAAGATGTGGTATCTGTTTTCCCACTGTCCTGCTGAGAGAGGAACTTATTTGAGAGTGATCTGTCTGAGACTCAGTCCAGATAAGATGAAAGTGATGCTGGTTTGCTTTCTCCTGCAACTGCGGGTGGTTTACCGTCCTTAATGAAGAAGGCCTAAATGTAGGGGCAAGTTTAGAACTCTAATTTGTCCTGGTGACCCAGGTAGCTCTGGTGGTCAGAAATGTCTTTTCTTTATTTGTAACAATGGTGCAGATTATGTGGCGGCCAAATTGCTTAGTGAGGTTGGCTGTAGGGAGTACATTATACCATTGCCTGACAAACTGT
Organism: Emys orbicularis; assembly: GCF_028017835.1. Classification (NCBI taxonomy): domain Eukaryota; kingdom Metazoa; phylum Chordata; order Testudines; family Emydidae; genus Emys; species Emys orbicularis. The sequence goes on along the minus strand of NC_088687.1, from coordinate 86,603,229 downwards.
GAGGGATTCCTTTTTGCTTCTGGATGCCAGTCAGGATATTGATATTGATATTTTAAGCCCTAGCTGGTTTGAAGTCTAGTTATAATACCTAAGATACCACTTGTCTTCCCAGCACCATGGCAACTGAAAAGCTGATTCTGTCTTGATAGAAGTTCCAAGGATTTCAATATCTAGGGGATGGTGACAAGACCATTTAAGTAGAGGCCCCCTTGACTCTGGAATACACTTTATCAGTTGGCCCAACAGAACCTGAATTTGTTAAACATAAGAGTACAATGTAAAACTCATGTTTTCAGGCAGAGGGGGGTTTTGTAAGCAGGGAGAGGAAGTTATGGGATGTGTTGAAGGAACGGGAGGTATCAGTTTGGGGTACATCATCATACATTTCGATAGCATTAGGCTAAGTGTTTATAGTTTTGAATGCTCATCTCAGTCTAAACTCCAATTCTTTGGAGATCTGTCCACCACTAATTACTACTACTACTTAGTTTATAAATAGAATTCTGAAGTAGAGGTCTTTTCCTTTTGGTGTCCTGACTGGTAGTTTGAGAGCTTGCTCAATAATGCAGTTGTTAGCGCTCTAGGGGAATGTTTTGGAAATACTGATATTGCAAACTCACCATACATGTTTTCATAATGTTTTTTACATATAATTGGCTGGTACTACTTTTTCTTGCTATTGATATGGGTACCTGTTTGAACCTGACTGAATTTATCTGGATCTGACTGAACTAGTCATAAGAGGGTCTCAACTTCTTTACATTTCTGACTTAATTAAACTGTGCAGACTGGGATCTTTGAGGACTGTATCATATGAACAAAGAAATCTTCAATTTATCTGGTATGGTCTATGTAATAGATGTTTTCTGTGTAACATTTTTATTTTAATTCAGTTTTATTCAAAGCTTTGGGGGTTATATTTTGCTCTGGTTGAGCAGAAAGCACACCTGCTCAGTTAATGATATATTTGGTCTGCTATTTGCTTTTCAAATTGAATTCAGATTTTTGGCTTGGCTAGGTAGCCTGGACTGTAGAGCAAACAGTTTTCTCATACAATGCAAAACTGTCTAACTTTTTTCATAGTTTTATGAAAAAGCAAAAATATTTCTCATCTGCAGAATATTTTTATTTGCAGCTTTTTTTGGAGACCACCCTCATCCCAATCCTCAAAACCACCCAAATTTAATTAGAGCTCTAAATGGCCCACACCTTATAGGCTCTAGATTATTTACATTAAAAATACTTTTAAGGGAGCCTTGGATCAGTCTCCCTCATCACTTCTCGCTTCAACTCCCTTGGGGTTTTGTAATGATACTTATGTCGGGGACAGGTCAGTCATCTATCTACTCATGTTCCATACAGATACTACTCCTGAGGGCATTCTGCACCAAAAAATTAAAAATTCTGCACACAATATTTTAAAATTCTGCAAAATTCTGCACATTTTATTTGTCAAATAAATGTGGAGGCTCCAGCATGGCACTGGGGAGCACAGACCACTGGCTGCACAGTGGTGGGAGGTCACTGTGCAGCTCACCCCTTCCCCCTTCCTCCGGACACAGACTCAGTGATGAGGCTGCACCCAACTCTGACACAGCGCAAGGACTGAGCCTGCCCCAGAAACACCCCAGGGTCCTGCCCCTCCTTGCCAGGTCACCAGGTTTGGGCAGGCAAGTTCAGCAAGGCAGGATCCGGGCTTAGTGTGGGGGGATCCAGGTGTGGGTTGCGAGGGTTCTGTGTGGGGCATTCTGGGTGTGGGTGGCTCAGTGGAGAATCTGGGTGCAGGGGAAGGATCTGGATGCACAGGGGCTTGTTAGGGGGTTCTGGGTACAACAGTAATGGGACTCTGTAGGGGGGTCCAGGTGAAGGTGGTTGGGGCTCAGCAAGGGGGGGCCTGCATGTGGGAAGGGATAGAGCTCAGCAGGGGGGTCTGGGTGTGGGAGGGTCAGTAGGGGGTCCAGATGCTGGGGGGTGGGGCTAAGTGGGGTGGGGATCCAGGTGCAGCTGGATGGGACTTGATGGGGTGGCGATCTGTGTGTGGGTGGCTCATTGGGATGGTCCAGGTGCAGGGGGAGTGGGGCTTATCTGAGGGTGGGGGTGTTCTGAGTGCAGGGGGTTGAGGCTCAGCGGGAGGGTCTGAGCATGAGGGGGTCTGGATGCACGGGAGTTAGGCGGATGGGGGAGCAGGAGCAGCTCCCTGTACAGAGATCCCTCCTCCTGCAGCTGAGGAGCGATGTGTGCAGCAGGCTGGGACGGGGAAAATTTGCAGAGCTTCCTGCAGGTGGGGGAGAAATCTGGGGGTGGGTCTGACCCGGCCCTGGATGTTGTGCAGGGAAAGAGGAAGTCCTGTCCTCCCCAACCCAGCCGGGACTAGCAGCTGAGCCTGGCGCAGGGTAGAAGCCACCAGCCGAGTCTTCCCCAGTCCCGCCCCTGCCCCACAGTGATTTACGTCTCTGCCGGCTGCTCTGGCACCTGAAACATACTATTGGGGAGGGTCGCATGACTACTCTTGTGGCTTCCCTTTGCTTCCATGTCAGAAAGGCATTTTTCTGCAGAGAAGCAAAGAAATCTGCAGGGGACATAAATTCTGTGCATGCGCAGTGGTGCAGAATTACTCTCAGGAGTAAGATACCCATGCCATATAACCCTCAGTATTCCCTAAAACACACAGAAATTTCATAACCTTAGCACTGTAGAACTGTTGATTTAGTCTAGGGATCAGCAAACCAGCTTGGCTAACAGAAAAAATGCTTCTACCCAAACTGACATAAAAATGAACGAACATTTTTAAGGCTCAAAGTTTGATTAATATTTTTCCTTGCTACTTTTCATTTTCATGCATCTCAGAATGTCCTGGTTCCTTGAAGGACCAGGAATATATTATTGAAAAAACATGAAAATGTCTGTTATTGAAGTATAACTGGTTCGACTAGAAATCTCCTGAGAAAGTCATGTCATGTTTGATTTCCAGTCTAGTTTTGCAAACTAAATAGATTTGGAGAGTTTGAATAAATGTTGAATAAACATAAAAACTTATGAGTGATAATCCAAGCTGACTACAACAAATTACTCTTTTTAAAATCCAACTATAATTAATTCTGTCTGGGAGCTATGTAGAGCTCCTATTTAAGTTTTAAACTCCATAGGGCTGGTGCTTTTAGTATCTAACCTATCAGATAGCTCTATGGCACTGGGATAACAAATAAGAATAATAAAGCCATTAGTGTGGCCACCAGTCAGATTTTTACCCAAGTAGAATCATAGAAATGTAGGGCTGGAAGGGACAGGTTAAAGGTAATATTTGTCAGATATTTTGAATAAATAAAAAATTAAATCAAAAAATTTAGAAATCTATGTATCCCTCAGTGCCACCACTTATATTCCATTTATTCTTCAGATTTTCTGAAGACTTAAAAACAGACTTCTTTGTTCTTGTGATAAGGGTATACCTGGCCCCTTCAAAGCTCCCTGCTGGAGGCCCCACAGCTCTACTACAGCACACCCAAGAAGCAGAGCACCAAAGGTGGGTCTTCCAGGTCTTCCTAGAGAGGCCTCATAAGAAGCAGCCAACCAGAGCCCAGCAGGCTCAGTTAAAAGGAGCTGCAGGGGTTTAGCAGGTCAGTTCTTGGCTGAATCTGAGGGGTGAGGAATCGTGCTCTGCTCCGGCCATTGGAGCCTGAGAGATAACCAGAAGTTGAGCTCTGGATGCATTCTGCTTTCTGCAAGGAGAGTGTGGACCTGAGAACAGTAACCCTAAGGTGATGAGTGAAAAGACAGTGACCTGGTGGGAAGATCAGGGAAAATAATAGCAGCTAATTGAAGGAATTAAAGGGAAGAGTATGTGTCTGTTGTTCATAGGGTCCCTGGATTGGGCCTCAGAGTAGTGACCAGTCCTGGATTCCCCTGCTGACCACTGGGGAAGTGGCCTAAGCCCTGATAAGAGGAAAAGGCTTGTTTAGAAGCCCAAGCAATGGACTGGAATTTAGAGGGCTCGGGGATGGGACTAAAGATGCTGGTGAGGCAGACAGACTTTCCGGTGATCAATTGGTTTTACCCCCATCCTCCCTGAAGGGGATTGAACTTGAGAGATAACCTGGTTGGAAAGCTGGGGCAGTGAGAACTGGTGAAAACAAAAAATCTCCAGGGAGAAAGCCCTGGGGACAGTGCTCTATAACAGGGAAGGAAAGGACTTAAAGTTAGCCCAGAAGGAGCTTAGCCCAGAGACAGGGCTAAAAACACTAACAAGGTGCAGTGATAGTCCTTGGTGGACATTTGTTACCCCGGAAGGGGTTCATTCAAGCCTATTGACTGCATGTGACTTGGCCAGAGGCTGAGCCATGAAGACTTGCCTAGTGAGGTTGGCAGCTGACAGGGGGTGCCAGGAGCAGAGAAAAAGTGCAGGATTGTACCCAGCTGACAGGAGGTGCTTGCAAGAGGAGAGTGTCACCCATCACAGTTCTTTAGAGAGTTAATTCATTATTGTTTTCCTCTTAAATGAAAATAATCAACCATATTACATGTAGTACCACAAGTTTGGATTTCATTCCTCCCACCTCTGTGCTGAAGCTGTACATGGGAACTCAATGCAACCACCAGGTTTGTTCAGAGATAATCATGTATTAAGCTCCTGAGAGAGGAGACATCAAGTTTTGTGGTAAGTGGAAAAGTCAGAAAAACTAGCTTGGTTGAGGTATATGGTAGAAGACCAAGCATGTCCTCAACGTTAATTGTTCATTTGTTTGTTCTTCACTTGTTACTGGTTCCATTCTCCAGGATCCTCAATTTTTTTTCTTTCAAATTACTGGTATCATCTACAATCTTAACATGAGGTCTTTATAAACTTGGTAGCATTTTATAACAATGTTATTGAGGTTTTCTGCCCCCAAGCTACATTAATTATTTACTAATTGTTATTTTAATTCAGGATGGGTTTGTTTTTCTGCAAGCAAGTCTTGCAACTTGCTATTTTTCTAGTTCAAATTGCTCCTCTCATCTTACTAAAGGTTGAGGGTTTTTTGTAATTTGATTTATACAGTAACCTTGAAACAAGGAGAGACATTAATAGACCATTCTGTTTTTAATGAATGGCTTGTCAGGTACTGGTGTGACTACTTCACTTGCTAGAAATTCTCTACCTCCAAGCCTCAATCCTTGATTATAAGAGCACAGCTTCAGGTTCTCAGTCATGTCTGTTTCTCATTTCATTTAATATTTGACTGCTGGCAGGGATAGCTTTGGTCTGGAGGGATAATTTGATTAGTAATGACTTTGATATTTCTTTACCTCACTTCAACTAGTTTGTTCATGTCCTACATACAAGCGTGTAGGGGTGGGTCTAAACTGCTCTAAGAGCCAAATTAACAGCTAAACTCTGCCCTTGGATTTAAGAGGCTGAAGTTAGTGAAGTGTATACATGTACCCAGAGAGATAACGGAGCAAATAATTAAGCAATCAATTTGCAAACATCTAGAAGATAATAAGATGGTAAGTAACAGTCAGCATAGATTTGTCAAGAACAAATTGTGTCAAACCAAGCTGATAATTTTTTTTGACGGGGTAACAAGCCTTGTGGATGGGGGGAAGTGGTAGATGTGGTATATCTTCACTTTAGTAAAGCTTTCAGTCTTGTCTTGCATGACCTTCTCATAAACAAACTAGGGAAATGCAACCTAGATGGAGCTACTATAAGGTGGGGTGCAAAACTGATTGGAAAACCGTTCCCAGAGAGTAGTTATCAGTGGTTCACAGTCATGCTGGAAGGGCATAATGAGGGGGGTCCCGCAGGGATCAGTTCTGGCTTTGGTTCTGTTCAATATCTTCATCAGTGATTTAGATAATGGTACACAGAGTACACTTACAAAGTTTGTGGACGATACCAAGCTGGGAGGGGTTGCAAGTGCTTTGAAGGATAGGATTAAAATTCAAAATGGTCTGGACAAACTGGAAAAATGGTCTGAAGTAAATAGGATGAAATTCAACAAGGACAAATGCAAAGTTCTCCACTTAGGAAGGAACAATCAGTTGCACACATACAAAATGGGAAATGACTGCCTAGGAAGGAGTACTGCGGAAAGGGATCTGGGGGGTCATAGTAGACCACAAGCTAAACATGAGTCAACAGTGTAACGCTGTTGCAAAAAAAGCGAATATCATTCTGGGATGTATTAGCAGGAGTGTTGTAAGCAAGACATGAGAAGTAATTCTTCTGCTTTACTCCTTGCTGATTAGGCCTCAACTGGAGTATTGTGTCTGGACTATAACAGGGTTTAAAAGAGAACTAGATAAATTCACTGAGGTTAAGTCCATTAATGGTTATTAGCCAGGATGGGTAAGGAATGGTGTCCCTAGCCTCTGTTTGTCAAAGCGTGGAGATGGATGGCAGGAGAGAGACCACTTTATCATTACCTGTTAGGTTCACTCCCTCTGGGGCACCTGGCATTGGCCACTGTTGGCAGACAGGATACTGGGCTGGATGGACCTTTGGTCTGACCCAGTATGGCCATTCTTATGTTCTTATGTCCAGTTCTGGGCGCCACATTCCAAGAAAGATGTGGACAAATTGGAGAAAGTCCAGAGAAGAGCAACAAAAATGATTAAAGGTCTAGAAAACATGACCTGTGAGGGAGGATTGAAAAAATTGTTTGTTTAGTCTGGAAAAGAGAAGACTGAGGGGGGACATGATAACAGTTTTCAAGTACATAAAAGGTTGTTACAAGGGGAGGGAGAAAAATTGTTGTTCTTAACCTCTCAGAACAGGACAAGAAGCAATGGGCTTAAATTGCAGCAAGGGAGGTTTAGGTTGGGCAATAGGAAAAACTTCCTAACTGCCAGAGTGGTTAAGCACTGGAATAAATTACCTAGGGAAGTTGTGGAATCTCCATCATTGGAGATTTTTAAGAGCAGGTTAGACAAACACCTGTCAGGAATGGTCTAGATAATACTTAGACTCATAGAATCATAGGACTGGAAGGGACCTCCAGAGGTCATCTAGTCCAGTCCTCTGCACTCATGGCAGGACTATGTTTCAAAAGCCCTTTAGCCAAAGGGTCTCCCTTTGAGTATTTTCCCTTTGTTTTCTTTTTCTCAGCCTCTGTGACGATTTATTTTCCCTGGTGGTTTGGAACGTGCAAGGACGTAGAGCTTGTTTCTGGCACATGCACAGGCATACCAGGTAGGGCTGAAGGAGCTTCCTGTCTTTGTGCTTCTCATGCAGCAATGAGCCACTTATATGCCTCATATACTGCTCCGAGGTAACATCTCTACCCACCCCTAAAGGGCCAGGACCCTATCATCAAGTAGCCAACCATGGAAAAAAAGCACAAATTCAAAGGATGAACAAGTGAATATCCTATTCCTGTACACAAAGGAACTATGGAAGGTATGGTGCTTTCCTAAGGGATCCTGCCTCCCAGAGCTCTCACAAGGGGCAGTCTAGCTCCACACCACCTCCAACAAAAAGGCTGAGCTTTTCAGCAGTGTTCCATATAGGAGCTCTGCTCCCACTGAAATCAGTAGTAAAACTTACATTGACTTCAAAGGGAGCAGAGTTATGCCAATGCTGAGCACTTCAGAAAATAATATCCTAAATGTTCATTGCAGGGGATTCTCGTTTTCACTCTATGGTCTTGCTGGAAGTCATACTGGAAGATTGAATGTTGCTTTGGGACTATCACCATAAGAATTTTTTCCCCAGCTACAGTTACTAACTCTTAAGGTCTTACTCTTATTCTTGTGGTTGCTCAGAGCTCTTTTTTTTTTTGACAACTGTCTTCTGGTTCATTTGTTTTTTTCACTACATAACTTTTCAGTATCTGATTTTTGCCCACTGATTCAATGCTCTTTCCAGGGTTATTTGTCTGGCTGATTTTGTTTTGAAACTAAATTGAGGAAACTGGTAGCTGATTGTTGAATGTGGTTATTAGGTTTTTGTGTCGATAATATTAGCTTTTTTTTCAAAATCCTGTGATGCAATTAGGGTGACCAAATAGCAAGAGTGAAAACTCAGGACACTTTTTTGGGGGAGTTGCCTATATAAGACAAAGTCCATAATATTGGGACAGTCCCAATAATATCAGGGCATCTAGTCACCCTAGATATGATGAACATTGTCTAAAAATAATAAATAATCATACATTAGAGTCCAGTTCTGCCCCCAATATGCCAATGGAGTTCTTATTGAAACAAATAAGAATTGTAGTACCTTCATGTTCAAGGACAAAACTGAGCTGAAAAAGTTTAAATTGGTCCCAGAAACTTGACAGTTGAATTGATCAAGCAAGTTTTCATAAGTTGCTTTTAGAACTGTCTCTCTGTCACGTGTATTTAACATAATCAGGTAATGTTGTTTCTGATTGTAGTTCTACTCTAAAAGATTTTATCTACATGTGTCTAAATCTAGCTGTTTTAATTTTGCTTTTTTTTTTTTTTTTGTAACAAATCTGCCGCTAGAGGCCAATTGTGGGAAGAGCAAGGCAAACTGGGGCCACAAACTACCAGGAGCCTCCCAACAGTTAGTAAACTCTGATAAATGGAAAAGTTCAAAGATTTAACGAGATGATCTCTGTCTAGGAAATAAACATTCATTATTGTACAGACTCATCTATGGGCTGAATTTTTTCTAAGGTATGTTAACAGAGCTAGACAAGGAGATTTCCATTACACTGGTGGTGTGCCCGTCACTGCTTACAGTGGGAAAGATGTGTGATAGCTGCAGTTCAGTGCTATGTTTACAGTCAAAAAGATATATTTGTTCAGGCTGATAAGGTGAGGCAATGGAGAACCAAGTGTACTCACATCCTAATCATGCTCTAGGTTGTATTGATCAACCATAAAATGCATATCCAACTGCTTTCTCTTCAGAGGTTTATTAAAAAGAAGGAACAGCTAATCAAATCCCAAAAAGATGCATACAATTGACTCCAGCAGTCTCACTGTCCAATCATTTTATTCCTAATCTAGTTTGCCTTTTGACAAGTTTTCCTAGCTTGTGTTCTAGGTGCCTCTTTTAATCATCAGTTCAAGCCATTTCTCTTCGGGTTTTGTTTCTCTTAGACGTTTCATTAACTGATTTTTGTTTTGACTATTCCTCAGATTCAATCTCCTATTCTAAAAGTTAAGACAGGTACCTATGTGTGCATCTGATTAACTCACTTATGAGCTCTCTTGAGAGCTTGGTCTAGTGATTGATTGACCATCTCATGTTCATAGTTCTTTTTTTTTTTAGCAATAATCTTTTTTCCTTAAGACACCAGTGTCTTTTGACCAGCATGCAGACCACTCACTTCCTTTCATACCTGTTTGGATATGGCATTGGTTGTCTAATTTTTAAAGACAGCTCCCCAAAATACTCTGTTTAGCTTCACTAGGTATGGCAAATAGACACCAGGATGCGTAGTGTGAGCTCATCTCCAATCATAATTATCCTGTGCTCCCCTATATACAATGTAAGGAATATTGCAGTATTAACTCATTATCAGTCTCAGATTTTAAGGCCAGGAGAGACTATTAAGGCCATCTTCTCTAGTCTCCTACATAAGAGGTTGTAGAACTCCACCCAGTAAGTCCTGCTTCAAGTTGTGTTTGAATTATCACATATTAGAAAAACATCTAGGGACAGCACCTCATCTGGCATAAGTTGGGAGCTCTGCTGACTTCCAAACTTGACCCAATTTTGATGTAAAGACTCTAGAGGTTAACAACTGAGAGTTTCTCCCACTATCTCTTTACTCATCCCCCTTGTTAGGATTTAGAAAAAAAAAGTTAGTTTATCCCATTATCTCCACTTTATCTTGTTCTCCCACCAGAGTGACTATAGCCCATATTCTGTTTTACCAAGTGGAACTCAAGATTCTTCTGTTCTTTGCTGGGAATGGGCAAGAAATAAAGAAGAGCAGTTCCACGTTGCTACACAACACTTACTATTAATTTGACCTTATTCGCAGATTCACCAAGTTGTCATAAAATTCAAGATTACATTTCTCCTCTTTCCACAAGACACAGGATTGGGCACTTGCAAAAGTAGAAAGCAGGGGAAGACACGTGTTGATGTCTTTCCATGGCAAGTGACTTGCCTTCACCTAAAGGATGATTTACGGCCAAATGCTCCCTTTTGCTTCTGTGAAAAGACAACTAGGGGATAAGGAAGTGGAGGAGAGTCTTGACTCCTTAGATATCAGGGTTTGTGGACTGGATTAATGAATGGCTATCCCCTTCTGTAGTTGGATTCCTTACCATAAAGTGAAACCTCTTCCTTAAGATGGTTTTTGGGAAAGCCATACTGCCATGGGGATAACATGGAGTAATTTTGCTCCCATGTGGATAGCCCTGGTCTCTTGCAGTCATCCAGGGACTTACTCAGAATATCAGTTCCACAGAGGGCAATGAGCAGTGTCCAGAGGACCAAGTGGATCAGGAACTATCAGTAGTCAAATGCTACAGTACTACAGCCGCATATTTCAGGTGTATTTCACTTGGAGGGATGCCACACATTTTAATCCTGAAGTTCCCTGTGTCTAGGATTCCCTCCAAGACCTTTTCACACAGCTTATCCAGAACACCTCGTCCATTTGTCTGGGATCCAAAAACCTCAGTTTGCTTACAGCTTGTCATTGGGCAAGTAACAGCTCTTTGCCCATGCTGGCCAGACCCAGACCCAAGGAGGTCAAGTACAAGATGATACACAATTCCAATTCATGTCACACACTACCCACTTTATATACATCTTTTCTAGCTAATAACATCTAAAATTCTTGCATGTAAGGATAAATCGCTTTGCAGATTATGTAAGGCAAGCTTATCAATTCAAGATGTTTGTCTCCTATGGTTACTTTAAACATACCCAAAAGAGTGAGTTTAGTTTCTGCCTCCCTTATTTACAATATATATTTATTAACATCGTTAGTAATTTCAGCAGTTACTTGTTCAGGCTTGTCTTGTTCCAACCTGGGCCTGCTTGTGTCAACCAAGACATTATATCCCACATACATTTAGGGTCCATTCACTTTTGCTGTTTGAAAACTACTTACTTCAGAAGTAAAGAACCATGAAATGCAGGCTGGAGAAAGAGTTACTGATGCTAAGGGATTAATCCCACAGCACTATGTATGTTGCATGAATATTTTCCATGTCTCCCATTTCAGCCTTACCAAATTGGGGGTTATGGGTGGCAGAATAAAACCCTAAAATAAACAGATTGGAAACTGCATGAGTTTCCATCAGTCTACTATGAAGGAATAATCATACAGGGGTAGGGTGAATAGATGTTCCGATTTTATAGGGACAATCCAGGGGCTTTGTCTTATATAGGCGCCTATTACTCCCCCTCCCCCCAAATCCCGATTTCTCACACTTGCTATGTGATCACCCTATACTGGGGTGATTTTGCCCTTAGTTGACTAGAAGAGTTTCATGCAGATAACTATGGGTTGTGGTGCACAGTATTTTTTCAATATTAGTTGATTAAGGAAGCAGCCTTCCAAGCCACAATTCTGCTCCCATTTACCCTTAACATTAATTTAAAAAAACCAGCTTTCTACTCTATAGACACAGTAAACAACAAAATAATGGGCAAGAACCACAGGTGGTCTAAATAAATCAGAATAGCTTGACAGAGTTTGGAAAAAGACTCCTTAGACAACTTCACCAAGGGTCTTTGATATGTGTGCATACAGAATTAATATTTACACATACAAATACAATGTATTGGATGGTAAAACAGATATTGGCGCTGATGCACAGGTGGCTGATTCATGCAAACAAATACAGGTCCTGTGCATTCAGGGCAGTCCACTTAAAAGTGTTGCATGCACACAAACTGGATGCCATTTGAAAATCTGGCTCCTTAATGTTTCAGAAAATCTGACAATGTTAATTATATTCCCTCCTTCTTTCACCAGTATTGGTGCACAGGAGAGAAACCAGTTTCTTCCATCCATTTCTGTCACTAGCAGCTGCTTCCATTTGCTCTATGGTGTTGAAATCAGCAGTTCTGCCCTCCCTTCAAGGGTTCTTCTGAAGGCTTCTTTTGGGAGCCCTCATTTCCTCACATGAGAGCTCCATGTGGGAGTCTGTGTGTTGGCATCAAGAGTACATGACCAAAGTATATCCAATGTTTCCTTCTAATTCTAGTGGAGATGAGCTCCTGATTGGCAATTTATCAGATCTCTTCATTGGTAATAAAGTCCCTCCATCCAGAATCTTTCATAGGCACTTAAGGTATGTCTACGCTGCAATTAAAAATCCACTGCAGGCCTGTGGCAGCTGACTAGGGCTCAGGCTAAGGGGCTATTTAATTGCCACGTAGATGCTCAGGCTGGAGGCCCAGGCTCTAGTACCCTGCAAGGTGGGAGAGTCACAGAGCTGCAGCCTGAGCCAAAATATCTGTCTAATTGTTCACCCTTACAGTGTATTTTGCAACACTGTATGTAACCATGATGTCCACTTTAGATGGAATTCCATAAGACCTAAGAATATTTCATAATGTAAGCCTATGCAAGCTATCAAATGCCTTTTGAAAAATTAGTGAAGTTGATAATAAGGGGAGCCTGCCATGCTATACCATCTTCTGATGGCCCTTAATGTGAATATCTGATCTACACAGAATCTCTTGGGGTTGAATCCAGCCTGGTCTTCCATAAGCTTTACATCCATTGCTTCTGTCTTCCTGTGTAGTATCATACTAAGAAGATTTTCCTTACACCACAGAATAGTGGGACTTCTCTCCAGTTGTACAGTAAATAAGATAATCCTTTTGGGGTATTCTGACAACTATTCCATGTTTCCACTGGTCAGGAGAAGCTTTTCCATGAGATTCCATTGAACAGCTCTGCTAGTGTTGTTAGGGTGGCAGTGTCAACTACCTTTAGCATTTCTGCTGTGATTTGGTCATCTCCCACTGGTTTGTTTTCCAGCTTCCAGCCTTTTCTCCTGACGTCTCTTTGGACCAAAGTTGATATCAAGTGGATCAGGTTTACGTTTCATCAAACTCTGATGCTGAGGTAGGGCTGGGTCTGAGGATTTCTTAGAAATGTTCCTCCCATCTGTTATCCTGTTCTATCACAATTATAAGCATTTTTCCATCATTAAGTGTTATTGACCCATGTCTTGTTTTGAAGTTTCCACACAAGGTTTTAGTCACTTGGTAAATGACTCTGTGGTTTCCTATCATAGTCAACAGCCTCAGCTGCTATGTCTTTAATGTATCTATGTTTATCTTTATTTGCATTGCTTTTTAAAAAAAATTGCTTTGAATACTTTCTTGTTCTCATCGTTGGCTTTTGTTTAATTTGTTTTAGGAAAACTCCTGAATGCTATCATTGCTTTTCTTTCCTCAACAAGGTGCCACATCTCTTGGCTTACCCAGTTATTGGTCTGTGTATGCTGATTGCTACAGCTTGAGGCAGTGTCTCTGAGCACTGCCCATTTTTCTTCAGGTCCAGTCGGTGTCTCACTTTCCTCTGCCTCTGGCAGTGCCTCATCTAGGGTTACCATCTGTCCGGGTTTCCCCGGACATGTACGGCTTTTTCAGCTTTAAATGGCCGTCCGGGGGGGATTTCTAATAAAGTAGAAATGTCCGGGATTTCCCCCTTCCCCTCATGCAGAGTGCGGCACGGCTGATTGGACGGCTGGGCCTGATTGAAAGCCGCTCGCAGCCACTGGGGCCTCTAGCAGCCAGAGTGCCTCCCCCTCCCCTGCTCCCTCCTCCCCCGCAGAGCAGCGCCACAGTGTTTGGCTGCATGTGGAGCTCGCAGCTCTCCCTCGGCCTGGTCGGGAGGGGCAGGCAAGGGACAGGGAATGGGGGGGTTAGATTGGTCGGGCGTTCTGGGGGGGGGGCTGTCAGGAGAAGGGGGTGTAGAGAGCGGTTGGGGCAGGCAAGGGACAGGGAACGGGGGGGTTAGATTGGTCGGGGGTTCTGGGGGGGCTGTCGGGAGAAGGGGGTGTAGAGAGCGGTTGGGGCAGTCAGGGGACAGGGAGCAGGGAGACTTAGATAGGGGGTGGGGTCCTGGGGGCAGTTAGGGTGGGGGGGGTCTCAGGAGAGGGCAGTCAGGGGACAGGTAGGGGGATTCTGAGGGGGGCGGGAAGTGGGAGGGGCGGGGCTGGGGCGGGGCTAGGGTGGCACCCCATGTCCTCTTTTTTGATTGTTGAAATATGGTAACCCTACTCATATCTGTTCCTGAGTTCAGTTTGGAATTTCTCACAGTATTCTGCTTTCAATTCTGTACTATTGATTTATTTTGCTACTTTCTGTTTAAAGCTATTCTTTCTCAGTTTTAATTTCAGTTTGGCAATGCAAAGATTGTGGTCTCTACTGCTTGATATGCTCATGTGTGCTGGACAGATGAACTGTAACTTAAGATGATGAAGATGAGATCAATCTGACTTTTTGTTTTACCATCTGGTAAATTCCGTGTTTCTTTATCTATGTCATTATGAGGGAACAGGATTCTTCCAAGAATGAGATCAGACACCAAGCACAATTAAATGAGTCCCTTGCCAGTTTGGTTAATGATTCCTGCCCCATGCTTCCCCATTGCTCTTTCTATTTCTTGGTTATCATATCCTACTTTAGCATTAAATTGACCTATCATTAGGAGTAAATCAGGTTTTGGTAATCTATCAGCCAAACCTCAGAGGCAATTATAGTGATGAGGATAAAGATAAATTCTATGTTCCTTTAGGAATCTGGTGTATATGATGCATTGGTTGGTTGATGTGGTGTTTTTTTTCCCTCACAGAATCTGTAATAATAAGGGCTAATCCCTCTATATGTATTTTGCCACTATGACCTTAATAGATTAGATGTTTCTTCTCTTGCTTAAAGTGTTTCTTATCCACACTTGTCAATTTGTTCTCACTGATGCCCAGGATTTAAAGTCCATAGTTGTCCATCTCCCTCATGATCTATGACTTCTCTGATATTTGAAACATTGTTCTCATGTTCCAGTAAACAAGCATTTAGTTTTCTTGCTGCTAGCAGAGGCGTAGCGAGCGCCCTCCGTACCCTCCGACCGGAGGGGGCCCCGCAAGGAAGGGGCCCCCTAAAAGTGGCAAAATAAATACCGCATTCCAGTTTCTGCATTGTAAGGGGCCCCACCCGGACATATGTTCAGAGGGGGCCACGTTCGGAGGGGGCCACATTCTTTGTTGCTATGGCCCTGGCTGCTAGCATAACTCTTTTGTGGTCCTGGCTTCCAGAGACTGGTTTTCACCAGTTTAACCTTTGTCACACAAAGGGTCAGCAGTATTCTCTGCTGAGTAGCCATTTTTACCAAAATGGTAGCTTGGTTCCATTTGTATAACCAATGACATTATTATTATGGAACCTATTATAAATAAATCATGAACTGATATGATGTGTCCACTGGTGCCCACATCTACAATTAGTATGAATACTGAATGATGATCTGAATGATGCTTTTCATGTCTGTTAACACATCTGTAGAAATAATCCCTTGAGTTACTAGGTAAGTCTCTAAGGATAGCTGTAATACACATTATAATCATAGGTCAAGGCCTGCTCTCCTTACCCAGACAAACTCCCTTTTTTTTCCAGTGGGCATTTTCCCTGTGTAGGAGTTGGCCCCATGAGAATTTTGCCTAAAAAAGGACTTTAGGGCTAGTCTCAAAATAAGTTACAGAAGTATACTAGAAATATGATTGAGATGCTGCATGTCATCCTGCTAAATACAAAATGAATTAAGTGGACTGGAAAAGAATATGAATGCATTTAATCTTTTGAATGTGCTGGTATGTCACTAACACCAATCGCTTATTTGTGATCTCTTCTAGGTTGATGTATTAGTATTATACTTGCTGAAAATGTGGCTTTTGTGGCACTCTTTTATTGATATCTGCTTTTTTGCATTCAACTAAAGATATATAGTCAGTGTCACTAGCACGGGGCACATTACTTTATTCAGTGGGGAACTATTTCACTTCTACCATCACACTTGATCAACACCAAAGGAAATGAAAATGAAAACAAGACATTCAGCCCAGCACAGAACAAAACAAGATGTATAAAGTAGAATATTCATTAGCAGCTTGCTCTTGGATTTAGAAGATTTAAGCATTAGCCAGTAACAGGTATATTGGTAACCTAATTTCTTAATATTGAAAACTATATAAATCTTCAGGATTGATTATTTACAACCTGGCAGAGTCTGATGCGATAATCTTAAAGTGTTAAATGTTTAATGTTTATGAAAACCAAAGTTCTCTGAGCTTTGTTAAATTCACTTACAATGTCTTGTAGTTAATGACAAACATTTAGATTAGTAATAGTTGGAACTATAGACAAGGCAGCTGCTTATTTTCTGTGACACACAGCTGTAGGAAACAAAATATCATTGATGGTGATGAAAACAAGTTTTGAGAACAAAGAGTATATTGTAGCCCACATGATGTTTTCAACTTTGATTTATCAATGGCTGAGAGATGGAAAGCAATTTTATGGCTTTGGGCACAGACAATGGTGCACAGTGCAATGGTGCATATCAGTGTGGGTGTCTTTCATGTGTCTGTTTCATTAACATCTAAGAGTCTCAACTTTGGGTTTGGGAGGAAATAAAAAAAAGAGTAAAGTGCCTAATAAAAGGCACATGTAAACTGTTAATGTTCATTTACCAGATCCTGCTTAAAATCTTGTAGTCTCAAAGCTAATTTCATTCAATTGCCTTTTAATTATAGTGCCTTGCTCTGAGTTCCAAATATAATGATTTTTTAATATAACTTGCACTGTTCTGTATCCAATGTAGAATTTAATCTTGTAATTTATTCAGTCAGAACCAACGTATTTTGTAATTAAACCACTCACAAAAAAACACCACTACATTAAAATAATACTAAGACTCTAACTTAAGCCTGAAAGCCAAGGCATTTTAGAGTGGAGGCTGAAATTCTTTAGCCTATGATAGTAGATTATAATGCAGAATGTGGATAAAGTGTGTCCTCCTCCCTTATTTAGACCCCTGTCCCTGCTATGACAGAATGAGAGAGAAGATAAAGTCATATTTGGCTGTCTTCCTTTGGCATGCTAATACCAGACTCCACAACAAGATTAAAATAAGAGTGTATTTGCTGTAGCAAAATAAGTGTGTATTGCACCATTTAGTGAACAGGAAAAATTGGTCTCCTTCATCTTTTAATGTTAAACAATTAATATATTATGAAACTAAGCAAAACAGCAAAAGTAACTCTCGTAGTTGATGGGTTTTGGCTTTCCCTATTTGGTATGTTAAGTGAATATTCATATCTTATAAGGCAAGGGCACAGTTTTTTGTATAACTGATGTGAAGGATTTTTCAATATGAATACTGTTTTGTTTAGCCACCAAATCATTAAAGAAGGTTGTGGGTATTGAAACATAAAGGTTCATAGATTTGTAAGGCCAAAATGGAACACTATGATTACATACACTGCCCTCCTGACCAACATATTCCACAGGTCTAAGGATATCTTGGGAAGCAGCATAGTGTAGTACAGGGTTTCTCAAACTTCATTGTACCATGACCCCCTTCTGACAACAAAAATTACTACTTGACCCCAGGAAGGCCCAAGCCCCACCACCCCAGGCTGTGGGGCCAAAGCCCAAGCCCTGCCATCCTGGGGGGTGCCAAAGCTTGAAGGCTTCAGCCCTGGGTGGTGGGGCTCAGATTTTGGCTTCAGCCCTGAGCCCCAGCCAGTCTAACATGAGAACAGAATTGGATTTTTGTGTTTTAAGAGGTTTGTGCACATGTTGTTTAATTAGCTGGTGGCAACAGCTGCTTTCCTTTCCCCCCCCCCCAGCTCTTCCCCGGGGCGGTGGGGGGGGGCGGGTGAAAGGGCTTGAGGGTACCCCACAGGAAGGAATTCCCAAGTGCGCCTTCCTGGTCTCTCAAAGGGGTTCTGTACTTGGGTGGTGGCAGCATCTACCAATCCAAGATCAGAGAAAAGCTGTAACCTTGGAAGTTTAATACAAGCCTGGAGTGGCCAGTATTAATTTTTAGAATCCTTGCGGGCCCCCACTTTCTGCACTCGAAGTGCCAGGGTCGGGAATCAGCCTTGACATATGCCTTGCCTGATATAAGCTGTTCTGGGCCTGGACCATCATTTAGTTTGTGCTCACAGAATATGCTGCCCAATGGGGGTCTAGTCTAGGTGCTACTGTAATCAAAATAATAATTAATGCCTCCTCCTTTAAAGTTCTATAGAAACTAATGGAACATTTTCAAACCAGTCTATAGCAGGCACATAAATTCTGTATTAAATTCTATAGATTTTGAGTATTTTTTATAGATCGCTATATTTTCATTCCTATTACATTCTCTGTGGGACTTTCCAATAAGGCTTTAATAGGCAACAGAGTTAACCGGAATCTGGAGCTATCTGAGAAAGCACTAGTAATACATACACGTTAGAAAGTAATTTCTGATTGACAGCTTCCTTTTCCCATAGAAACCAATATCTATGCAAAAACATACATGCATTGTTTGTTCTAATCCCATTTTTGAATGTTTTTACAAATGAAAGGTTTCTTTTGGAATAAATAGCAATAAGCCTGGCAGCTTGGTAATACTATAATCACATTGATTTCAAGTGGAGGTCAGAAACCAGACAACTAAAACAAAGATGAACAATCAAACAACATTTTCATCTTTGAGACATTAGAGATGGTTCAGAAGAGAGAAGAACAGCAAGTAGAAAAGGAACATTTTGTGAAATAGTAGTAGTGACACATCCTCCCCAAAATAAAGTCCCTCCTTAAAACTCGCTTCTATTTATTAACTTTCCACCACTAATTTCTACCCTGGCTCCATCTACCCCCACTCTGGTACATGACAATTATTTAAAAACAAGAGAAAATTGCCCATTGTGTTCTACAAATAAAAAAATGTATAGGGCCAACTTTCCTAAACTACCTTGTCCCGAGAGCTTCCCCCCTTCTCTACCCACCTACTACCCACTTTAGCCTGTTATTATTTGTTCCATCTGTCTAACCTAGTGTGGGGCTGGATGTGACAGTGAAGTGTCACACACAGTAGTGTTGAAAACTAACAAACACACACACACACACACACACACACAGCCCAAATATAAAGTTTGCACAAGAAAAAGATTTATTACTGTTCTGGACATAAGTAAAGGAATAAATATAGTGGAAAAATGCATGTACCACATAGTATTGTGATCCATCTAACAGGGATGAGTTGACTGGGTTGGATAAAAAAAAATCCTGTCTCAATTTTTGGCCAAAATGTGAACCAAACCCAAACAATTTGTTTTCTGATCTGCTCCTTAGGTGAAACAGATATGTGATGCCTCTTTCTCAGGGCAGATAAGAAAAGTACAGTGTAGCTCACAGTAGCCAGAAATATGCAGTATTGCCAGACAATGTGTTAAGAAGGAGACAGCAGAGGCTGTGAGGAGAAAGCTGGTGTGCAAGATTGCTGGTGATAAGGAAAATAATGGCTGTGGTCACTTACAAGATAGCATAGTTGAAAACTAAACTTATTCAAGGTAATACAGTTTACGTGGACAATCTAGCAATGTTCCCAACTAGCTGGCGAATAGTGTGTTGTTGGGTTTTTTTGTCTATTTGCTTGGGTTTGGGGGGTTTTTTTTGGGGGGGGGAGGGGAGAAGGGGTTCTTAATCGCTGAATATTTATCTTAGTAGTACAATATTCTTGTTTATATCAGTTTTAGATTAACTAAAATTGGGTCTTTCATGCCCAGTTGTATCTTCTAAATATACACTAACTGCTGTTCCTTCAGACACCCACTCCATTTCAGGAAGTTGTATTGTAGTGGTTTATGTTTCTGTGTGTCCCAGCTCACTGACAATTGGACTGTTAAACTTACGCAAATGTGTGTGATCGTGTGTCCTCTACTAGCTGGCCCACAGCTTTAATGCTGCTCTGGCTACCTGGAGACTAGAAAACAAGAAATAGGTCCTTGTGTCCACAGCATGGCTAGATTCCAGAAGCTGGATTGCTATTGAAATTCTGTCATAAAGGATCCCTTGAGCAGTGACTGCAGAGCAATTCCTGAACCCACCCGCAACTCATAAACACTGTCCATATATTATAATGAAATGTGACATCAGGAGGAGATAATGCCTTCCCAGACATTCCATTTAGGGAAGCAGGGTCTCCCCAGGTGAATGAGGGCTGGGGAGGATACTGGGAAGCCAAGCAGCCCCTCTCCTTCAGCTCCAGAGCCAGCTAGAAGTTCCCACTGGCGTGCATGCACACACACACGTCACACACCTACCTGGCAGGCAATTGGGAGAAAGGCACAGAAACATCCCCATACATAATTCCTTCCCAGTTTTCTCACACTAAAACCATTCCTTTGATTATCTGACAGAGTACCCATTACTGTGGCAACATCTTCCCACCCCCTTCATTGAACCCTGGTCAGATTGCTGCTGCATGCACACGGAAAAGTCACAGAGTCTAAGGCCAGAAAGGACCACCAGATCATCTAGTCTGACCTCCTGTATATCACAGGCCCTCAACACCACCCACACACTAAACCCAACAACTAAAATTGAACCAAAGTACTACAGCCCACAAGAGACTAAGCTATGATGTGCCACAGGCAGAGAATAGGAAGTATTAGATGATCATAATGGTCCCTTCTGACCTTAAAGTCTATGAGTCTATGAGGCACACCAACACCCTAGACCCTACAATGGCAGGGAAATAATTAAGTGAGATACACTCAGTGACCCACACCTGCACACTGCAGAAGATCACTGCCAATCTGACCTGGGGGAAATTCCTTCCTGACCCCACATATGGGGATCAGTTAGACCGTGAACAAGAACCTGTCAGCCAAATACCTGAGAGAGAGAATGCTTGGTGCCACCTCAGAACCCTGGCCCTCCCTGTCCAATATCCCATTATGATGTTGCACCCTATAATTCTGTATGGAAATATGCTTATGAATGTATATATGACATAACTGGAATATGTTTTATGCTACATATGCCATGTAACATATCTCTGTAAAGGTTACGATCTGCTAAATATATTCATCCTATTTGTATGCATGTATCATTTTTGTATTCGAAGTTATGAATATTGGCTGTGTACTTGTTTGATTTTAAGTAGCCTTAGTAAAGAATTTGGTCAGCTTCTTGAGAAAGGAATGTGCAAATTAAGTGCCCAATCAAGAAACACTTAACTGATAATGGATCTTGGAAGACTCCAATCCACATAAGAAGTCTTCCTGGAGACATTCAAGATAGAATGTGGGCAATGGCTACTGCCTGTAAAAACGGAGTCATGCCTGGACATGTGACTTGCCCATGTGACCCCAAAACTCCATCTTGGAGCTGGCTTTTGCATAGGAGAGAGGAGGGGGTCTCCACCCACAAGAGAAAGTCTATTTAAGCCCATGGGAGACCCCCTCCATTTTGTCTTCAGCTGGTTGAAGAGATAGCCTCTCCACCCCTAAAAGATACCTAAAAGAAACTGGAACAAAGGACAGTAACCACGGGGGTGTGAGTGATTGCTGGACCTAGACTAGAAGGAGGCTAGTCTGAAAAAGAAGCTTACTGGAACATCTGAGGGTGAGATTTCATCTGTAATCACTTTTTTACTGTATTAGGCATAGACTTGCGTGTTTTATTTTATTTTGCTTGGTAATTCACTTTGTTCTGTCTGTTATTACTTGGAACCACTTAAATCCTACTTTTTGGATTTAATAAAATCACTTTTTGCTTATTAATTAAGCCAGAGTATGTATTAATACCTGGGGAGGGGGGCAAACAGCTGTGCATATCTCTCTATCAGTGTTATAGAGGGCGAACAATTTATGAGTTTATCCTGTATAAGCTTTATACAGGGTAAAATGGACTTATTTCGGGTTTGGACCACATTGGGAGCTGGACATCTGAGCATTGGGAGACAGGAACACTTCTTAAGCTGTTTTCAGTTAAGTCTGCAGCTGTTGGGGGACATGGTTCAGACCTAGGGTTGTGTTTGCAGCAGGCAAGCGTGTATGCCTCAAACAGGCAAGGTTCTGGAGTCCCAAGCTGGCAAGGAAAATGGGTTAGAAAAGTCTCAGCACATCAGTTGGCAGTTCCCAAGGGATTTCTGTGATCCAACCCATCACACCCATCTCCAGCTGTGGCCTTCCCAGATGCATCAGAGGAAATGGGAGATGGAATCCCTTCCTGACCTCTGCAGGTACCTTGCTGAAACCCTGAAGCAAGTGATCTTAGAAACATAAGATATTCCTGGAAGTGAGCCCCAGGAATGCTGCTGGGTAGACATCTGTTTGAGACAACAAATCCTGCATCTTAGGAGTTAGACTAGATGACCCTTGCTATCCCTTTTAACCCCATGGTTCTAGAATACCCTCACAAGCAACCCCATCAGACAATTGCAGTTCGATTTTGTCCAGCTCTGTCTCAAAAGAGAGGGACCAGACTCTAGAGAGGCAGGGGAGAAGATAGGGAGCTCATTTGAATGAACTTTGAATCACTTTCTGGAGCTCTACAGGACCTCACTGCAGAGCAGCAGTAGAGCTGGACAGTCACTCTATGGCCCCAAAGGGTATGTCTATGCTTAAAATACTACAGCGGTGCTGCTGCAGAACTTCAGTGTAGACACTACCTATGCCGATGGGAGGGCCTTAACCATCAGTAGTCTCCTGAGATAAATTCTGATTATTTTCAGTCTTTCATTCTTAGGAATATCTATATACTTGTACCTCAACAGGCCTTTCAGGAGTCTATCTATTTAGAAGTCCACCAGCTTCTGGTACTTTTTTCCTCCGTTTGAAACCATTTCTATAATAACTATTAATTGCCTTAAAGATGATTAAATGTGCATGTAGCAGGGAGTACAGATATGTGAAGCATACAGTAGGGTTATTACTGACTGGGGATGGTAAGAGATTAAATAACTAGAAGTTGGACATTCACCTTTTCAACACTTACACAAACTTTTTCTTTTGCATCAAGCTCAGAGCTCCATCAGAAAAATACTCTTGATGGAACAGATACCAAGGGGACACTATCTTCATCTTTATATTTAATAGATCCCTTTTACCCAAATTCCCTGCTTCCACAGGGCACCTTTAACAGAAAAGAGGAAAGTCACTAAGGGTAAGTCTACATTTAAAATGCTAAAGCAGTGCACCCACACCTCCGCCACTGTAGTGCTGTAGACACTACCTATGCCAATGGGAGGGATTCTCCCTTCACTGTAGGTAATCCATCTCCCTTAGTGATGGTAGGTAAGTCAACAGAAGAATTCTGCTGTCTAACCAAGGGTTAGGTCTATATAGTTACCTCTCTCTGAAGTCTGGATTTTACATACCCCTGAAAGACACAGCTATATCACTATCAATTCCTAGTGTACACCAGGCCTAAGACACCAGGCTGTCCATTCTTAGAAGAGGGAAGGTGCTCACTGATCCTTACAGTCACCCACACAACTCTCATGAAAGTCACTGGTTGCAGCTGATATGACTAAATTCCAGAAAATTCTTTGAAGTTTTAGGGTAAATTACTGTAGGGTTTTTTTCACATGCTGTCTTGCACACAAGCAATAGGAAATATTTTCATAAGAGCAAGTCAAACAACTAATGTAGTTGGAAGTGGGAAATACTTGCATGTGCAGTCATCCAGATAAATTAAAAATCAATGTATATACATACTATCAGATTTGTAGATAATTAACATAGAAGGCTGTGTGCGCAATTGCACTTTGATTACTGAACACTTCTTGTTAATAAACATGGCGCCTCCCACTTGCCCACTCATTGGCTCTCTTTAACTTGCATTTTACACCTCATTTTTCCTTTTAAAATATACTTTCCAGAGCTAAGAAAAAACACTAGAAGCAGTCAAAATCTGAATTTTATTGAAGCTGAACTATTATTAGTACTATTAAGCAGCACTGGCCTAACTCTGCTCCTAGTGAAGTCAATTTCAATTTCAATGGAAGCAGAGTTAGGGACGGAATACGCCACTTCTGAGAAATCCCACCATCCATATTTACAGTAGTATCCAGAGGATGGGGGGCAGGGGGCAAGTGCAAACACATAGTAAGAGATGGTCCCTGCCCTCAAAGACCGTTTGCTATCTCAATAGACAAGACAGACAAAAGGTGGGATAATATGATGCAACATACAAGTGGAGCGTGCAGCGTGAAATCTGGCAAATATCATGTTAGTTGCACATTTCCTTGCTCTTTCCTTGCTTTGTGTTGTGTAGGTCTATTAGAGAGGACAGGGAGAAGGCTTGATGAAGGGGCTGAGTTAATAGGAGGGGTTTTTTAAAAAAACAGGCAAGGGTGCTAATGAGGTAAGAGAGAAGGGAAGAGGATGAAGGGAAGAATGAAGAGGAGCATGGAGAGCCACAGGAGTGAGTTTGTAGTGAAGAGACTGTGTGGGAGACGGTGGAGGGAGGTTAGAGCAAACAGCCAATCATCACAGAGAAAATAACAGAGTGCAAATTGAAGAAAGCAGAGTCTGATGACATTACTTGTGTCCTGGGGTTCCTTAACCCACCACCATGCTACTTCTGTTGTGGCTGCTGTGTAACCCAGGGTTCTTTCAACCCAAAGCTCTTGGTAACTTTTACTCTGTGCGAGGTGGTATCAGGAAATAAATCATGGGAGACACGGCCGTCCGACCGATAGATGGTTGGCACAAATAGGACAACACAAGAGTGCTTTCACTTAAAGCTAAACTTTACTTAGTCTCAAGCACTTACACACGTCCACAACAGGTTAGTAAAACACCCCTAACACTTGACAATTACCAAAGCTGAGTGTGGCTCTCGAGTGATACAGCAGCAGGCTTCCGGTGGCCAAATCTTCCGTCTGCCGGTGGGGACCGCAAGATGTATCCAAAGGGAGAATCCAAAAGAGTCCAACTACCTCAAACTTTTCCCCCTTATTTATACATTAGTAATAGAATGGCATGTCCCTTAAAGAAAACTTGTTAATTAAGCAGTTTCAATGGTCAAGCAAGAGGTTCCTTCTGATTATTGATTAACCAGGTGTGGGTTTTTCCAGAGTTTGCAGCCTTGAGGCCCCAATAGATATTCCTGGAGCACATCCTGCTCTTCTAAAATGCATGTATCAGCAACTTCAACACAATTCTTATCAGGAAGGACGCGGGGTCAAGCTGCCCTTTCTGTGACTCCCCTCCTGCCTTGGTCAAGCTGCATGGCCACTTTACAGCCTGCTGACTTGGCTGCTTTTAGCAATAAGCCATAGTGGTTTCAGGCACTTTACTGGTTTGCCAAAATCTCCCTGTACAGCTGTAGCTCCTCCAGCTGCTGTTGGATGGGGGGGTGAGAGGGGGGCGTCTGTTCCCAGGGCTACCTCCATTCTAGAAGCTTCTTCCTCCACTAGCCATGTAGGGTGAGGGAGGAAGGTGCATCATGCATGAAATCTGGTGCTCCAGGACAGGGTCCCCCATGCTGCATCCAGAGGGGTAGAAGAATGGGTGGCCATGTAGTGGGTCTCAGTCCCTCACCTCACTGCACTGGACACTGCCTCAGTTGCGTCCATTCTCTGGCTCCTGTGCTGATTC
Source organism: Emys orbicularis (assembly GCF_028017835.1). Classification (NCBI taxonomy): domain Eukaryota; kingdom Metazoa; phylum Chordata; order Testudines; family Emydidae; genus Emys; species Emys orbicularis. The sequence continues at coordinate 86,577,693 of NC_088687.1, read as the reverse complement.
TTTTCTGGGAGCTTCTTCCTGGCCTCAGCCACAGAGCTGGGGAGTGGAGGGGGTACATGGTGCTTGCTCCAATGGAAGGCATGTATTCCCTTCCTTATTAAATGTTATATTACAGAAAATGATTTTTTCCTGTCCAAATTCCCTGTAACTCCTCACAGAAATCATATTTAGCTTGTGTCAAATGTACACTTCTCAAAGATTTATATTTCTAAAATGATTTTTATAAAAACCTTTGGCCTGTATACGCCTTATTAACATTGTAAACGTGACCATTCTGTCTTGTTTTATATGCATTGTAAAAACAAAAAACTTAATGATTTTGCAAACAAATCTCTCCCTGGGTAATTGGATGTGTAGGAAACAGAATAAAGGATATAAATGAGAATGCTTTAAAATAAATGCTAATTACATTTGCAAATGTATTGATTACATTTGGAGATTTGCAGTTCGACAACTAATCCTAGTATGTAGAGGCTGAAAAAAAATCACAACTCTGTGCTTAAACAGATTACCGTATTTCCAGACCACCCAGGTGTTATACTGCTGTATCTTTTTGGCACACTCTGGTCTCGTCTTTAAATACTACTTAAAAAAGGAAAGTTTGTGTTCATAGTTGCACAGCACTATGGAGATAGATACTTTTACACATGCTGTGCAAGCACATCTATTAGAAAAAATTGCCTTAACTGTTAAAACCTACTGTTCACTGCATTTATTATATAATTAACCATATGGGAAGAATTAAACGTGAAGGTCCTAATGTTTGAAAATATCTCAACTCAGCCTCTGATTTTTCACTTGGAAACAAATCTACAAAAACCTTTGCATGCTTTTCATAGTACTTAGATATCTAATTAAAAGAAGAAATGTGAGATCAGAAAAATTTAAATTCTAGTCTCATTTTTTCTGATGAGTCAGTGTCTGAAATTGGAAGTCACTTAGACAAAAAATTTCCAGTGTAGGTACCTAGTTGAACCTAAGTCTATATTTAGGCATTTTAATTTGTTGTGGCTTGAGTATGTATTCAGGCGTCTATTTACACTGCCAAGTTTGAATATTTTCATCTTAACCTGTCTATATCAGTTTCTTCATCTATGAAATAGGAATATTGATGCTTACTGGAATTTTGTGGAAATTGGAAGTTCCATGTTATGAGAAATTCTGAGATTTTGAAATTGGTTTATTTTCAATCCAATTCAAAATGAAAAGAATTTCAATTTCATGTGAAATGAATTTTTTGATAAATTTCATGTGGGGTCAAAGTTCATTTCAATTTTAACTTTTTAAGTTGTGTAATGTTAATGCTAAAATGAAAAATCATTTTAAGCAAAACAATAATTCCATCTGAAATAATGCCATCTGAAAATTTCAAAACACAACATTTTGACCTTATCAGAACGCTTTTTTCCCCAAACTTTTTCTAGATGAAATTTCATCAAAATCAATATGTTCCTGCAGAATATTTTAGTTTGACAAAACTGCTTTTTCTGATGGAAAAACGTTGGTTAGAAATTTTTGGAAACGCTCTAAGATGCTTATCCTTACCGTAAAGCTCTTTAAGATCTACAATACTACAGGCCAAGCCCAACAAAGAAAGTAACAGAACGCCAGTAGCCATCACCTTAAGCCCCCAACTAAAACCTCTCCAGCGCATCATCAAGGATCTACAACCTATCCTGAAGGATGATCCCTCACTCTCACAGATCTTGGGAGACAGGCTTACGGACAGCCTCCCAACCTGCAGCAAATACTCACCAGCAACCACACACCACAGAACAAAAACACTAACCCAGGAACCTATCCTGCAACAAAGCCCATTGCCAACTCTGTCCACATATCTATTCAAGGGACACCATCATAGGACCTAATCACATCAGCCACACCATCAGGGGCTCATTCACCTGTACACCTACCAATGTGATATATGCCATCATGTGCCAGCAATGCCCCTCTGCCATGTACATTGGCCAAACCGGACAGTCTCTATGCAAAAGAATAAATGGACACAAATCAGATGTCAAGAATTATAACATTCAAAAACCAGTCGGAGAACACTTCAACCTCCCTGGACACTCAATTACAGACCTAAAAGTTGCAATTCTTCAACACAAAAACTTCAAAAACAGACTCCAGTGAGAAACTGCAGAACTGGAATTAATTTGCAAACTGGACACCATTAAATTAGGCTTAAATAAAGACTGGGAGTGGATGGGTCATTACACAAAGTAAAAACTATTTCCCCATGCTATTTTTTCCCCTACTGTTACTCACACCTTTTTGTCAACTGTTTGAAATGGGCCATCCTGATTATCACTACAAAAGTTTTTTTTTCTCCTGCTGATAATATCCCACCTTAATTGATTAGTCTCGTTAGAGTTGGTATGGCAACCCCCAATTTTTCATGTTCTCTGTATATATAGATATATTTTTCCTACTGTATTTTCCATTGTATGTATCTGATGAAGTGTGTTTTAGCCCACGAAAGCTTATGCCCAAATAAATTTGTTAGTCTCTAAGGTGCCACACATACTCCTCATTCTTTTTACAATATAAAAGTGATTCACAAATGCTAAGTATTTAACTACTCAGTTTCTGAACTCCAAGATACTTACCCTTCTGCAAAGTCAGAGGCCATTTTGACAAAATTGCAGTTTTATCTTCTAAGATCTCATTGTGAGCTCTGATTTTTGAAGGAAATGGGAAACACACAGAGCAGACGGCTTGGGGATGAGGACTGGGGAATGGCATAAATTCCCTTTTCCCATATCCTGACAAGGCTTCTCTACAGGCACAATCTGATAAAAAGGAATTGGACTGCAGATTGGGAAATGTGTTTTCATGGCATTTCTCTCCCACCCCGCCCCCACTCCCATCCCCTTGCAAAGAAAAGCTCGGTGAGCAAAGGGTTGTTGAAGGAAATAAGCAGAAGAGAGCTATTGGCAGCCTGACTCCTGAAGAAGTTATGCTATCAGAGACTTCTAGAACACAGTGAAGAGACAGTAGGTGTATATTTGGCAGATCTCAGGAGATGCATAATGTACTGAATCCCTGCTCCCTGATGGAATAGGGATGTGTGGCTCTGTGAGTGAGAATTTGTAGAAAACTTCTCCTTCATAGGGTACAATCTGGTCACTAAATAATTACACATACAAAAGTTGGATTGTTTTATTTAAAATCTGGCTTTATTTTTTAAATTAATTTCTGATAATTATTCAAAATAAGTTAAGGGTTTTGTTTATACACTATACCAGGGGTCAGCAACCTACGGCACGCGTGCCAAAGGCAGCACACGAGCCGATTTTGCCTGGCATGCGGCTGCCAGCCAGGGTCCCAGCTGTCGGCCCCGCTCAGCCCACTGCCGGCTGAGTGAACGGAACCCCAGGCGGGCAGGAAGCTGAGTGGGGCCGGTGGCCGGGACCCCAGACCAGCGGCAGGTGCGCCCCCCGGCTCCCCCCTCACTGCGCTCGGTTTCTGCGGCTCCCGGAAGTGTGAGCCGCCGGGGCGCGGGGCCCTGAGCCTGCTCCAGGAGGGGCGGCGGCAGTGGCTCACACTCCCAGGAGCCGCAGAGCCTGAGCGCGGCGACGGGGACCACTGCCCGCATGCATCTGCTGCAGGAGCCCCTTGGGCAGGCGCAACTCCCCCCGGCTCCCCCCCACCATGCTTGGGTTCTGCAGCTCCCAGAAATGAGAGCCGCCGCCGCCCCTCCCAGAGCTCCCCCACTCCCGCTGCCTCAGCACTCTGAGGAGGAGGGGCTGTGCGTGCGGCAGCCCGGCAGCATGTTTTGCCTCCACGTGGAGCCAGCGTCTGACCGGCATGGGCATGGTAAGGGGAGTCCTGGGGGGCAGTCAGGGAGCAGGGGGAGGGTTGGATGGGTTGGGAGTTCTGGGGGTCCTGTCAGGGGGCAGGTAGTGGTTGGATGGGGCGTGGGCGTCCCGGGGGTCTGTCTGGGGGTGGGGGTGTGGATAAGGGTCGGGACAGTCAGGGGACAGGTAGGGAGTAGGGTCTTAGGGGGGACAGTTAGGGTGGGGGGTCTCAGGAGGGGGCTGTCAGGGGACAAGGAACGGGGAGGCTTAGGTAGGGGGTGGGGTTCTGGGGGGCAGTTAGGGGCAGGAGTCCCAGGAGGGGGCAGTCAGGGGACAAGGAGCAGGGGGGGTTGGGGGTTCTGAGGGGGGCAGTCAGGGGGTGGGAAGTGGATGGGGCTCTCCCCCCCTCCTCTCTTTTGATTGTTGAAATATGGTAACCCTAGGCGAGGGGGGAGCCGGGGGGCGCATGGGCTCTGGTGCCCGCATGCATCCACTGCAGCCTGCAGGAGTCCCCGGGGGGGGGGGGGGGGGACACCAGGCCGCAGCCTGGGCAGGAGGGGCGGGGGGCCACGGCTGCTCCCCGCTAGCGGTGCCGCCGCCTTTGCAGGGCTGCTGCCCCCCTGCACCGCACTGGCTCCTACATGGCTGGGGCTCGCTGCCGCCGCAAGCGGGATGCTCTCGCTCTCTGGTGCCTCCGGAAGGCGGCTTCTCCCTGCCAAGCTGCTGCAGCGGCCCAAGCCTGGCAAAGCCAGTGAGTGGACTCGGGGCAGGGGCCACCGGGGTGGGGTGGGGAGGGCTCACGGGGGCGCTGTGCACCCTCCAGGGGAATTCAGGGGGCAGGGAGGGGGGAACCTGGTCTGGGGAGCAGCCCCTTGGCACGGCTGGCCCCTGGGGTCTATAAAGGCTTGTTGGGATTTGCCCCTCAATGAACCAATGTGCAAGGGGGGGGGAGGTGGAAGTTTCGCCTAGGGCGCAAAATATCCTTGCACCGGCCCTGCCCCAGGGGCTGCGTGCACCCCAGGTTAAGAACCACTGCACTAAACTGATAAGATCTGTATTTTAATTTAATTTTAAATGAAGCTTCTTAAACATTTAAAAAAACTTGTTTACTTTACATACAACAATAGTTTATAGACTTATAGAGAGAGACCTTCTAAAAATGTTAAAATGTATTACCGGCACGCGAAACCTTAAATTAAAGTGAATAAACGAAGACTCGGCACACCACTTCTGAAAGGTTGCCGACCCCTGCACTATACAAAGCGGAAGAACATATTAGAATAAGGTTAAATATAGCCTTACAGAAGACCTCTGGGAGATGTACATGCTGGGCTGTAGTTGCCAATCTATTTGAATATTTTTAATGGACCAGGGCATGCACAAATCTATATGTTTCATTGAATTCTGAAGCATCATTCTCTGTTTGCATATAATCCAAGTGATATGAAGATAACAGCTGGTGTAGCAGAGACAGCAAGAACTTCTGAGATTGAGAAAGGCATTTCAGCAAAGGCAAGGAATAGTGGAGGAGAGATGTACTTCAATGTTTTTTAAACCAAATACATTGAATTGAATTAGAATAGTAATTAAAACTGCCCAAACTCCAACAGGTCCATGTCCTTATACAAACTGCACTGTATATTAAATTTCAACAATCAATCATTAAATGACTCAAATTCATAGATTTTTTTTTTTAATTCCAGAAGGGAACATTAGATCATTTACCTCCTGCATAACCAAGCCATAGAATGAAGTAAAATAAATATGTAAAGAAAATGACCAGTACTAAACAGTACCAACATTCTAGCCAATATATCAAGTTTCCAGGTTTTTTTTAAACCTGATCCTTGCATCCTTTTTTGTTGATTTCATGAAGACTATTTTCTAAAAGTCCTAATATTTAAAATATGTATCTATTTCATGTGAATTCTGCAGCAACTGGTATTGATTGACCTTCATAAAAATAAATACAGTGACATTTGGTATTTTTTTGTATGTCAAACAATCTGTCTGTCTAATCTAATAGGATCTTGTTTGTCAATTTGTACAAGGATACAAGTACAATAAAAACTATGCTTAGGAATGAAGAGACTGCGAATAAAATTTACAGCATTATTGTATTCTGATTTCACCAAGCTACTAAAAGATCATAAAGAAGTAAACTTGGCACAGATAGATGAGATACCATAGATCTGAGTTTTGGCATTAATGAGAAAAATAAAAAATGTCTATGGGAAAGGAGCTGGAGATTTACTAAAAAATAAAATACTTAGTTTAACAACAGTATCTTATTTTTGAAAATAATTGCTCCTCCTTTGATATTGATTTAGACATCAGTTGTATTATTCAGATGATGATGATGTTCCCACACTCTGTGGAAGTGTTATTACCCTGATATTCAAAAATTAGACAGGCATCACCAAAGTCTCTTTCTATATATTTGCTCTTTAAAGGTGATTGCTGTTACACAAGCTCTAGCAAATCTATAAGTATATTACATACCAGAGCAATAGCTGATGAACCGGCTCACCTCTTATATGACATTTTTTCTGATTGTGATAACTGGTGCACCTACCCTTTAAGAACAGAAGTTTGATACTGAAAGAGTTTATTATTGGAATCTGTTTAGCCAGCCAAATGCACACATTCAATAGTGTTAGCATGACCAGAAAATTGCTGAGAAACAAACAAAAGTCAATGCTATAGCTTGGCTGAAATCCAAGCAGAGATAAGATTCGCTACACTGAGGAAGGTGGGTTGATGGGAGGGGGGAAGTTCAGTTCTGAGGACAAAGTATAGAAAAGATAAAGTATTGTGAAAGTTAGAAGTTCATTGTGGGACAGAGATCCATAATGCTAATGAGGTGTTGTAGGGCAAGTCTTTTGTAGTATAGTCAAGTGTCAAGAAACAGCAGAATGTAAATAAGTCTTTAGGTTTTTGAGGTGCTGTAATGTTCTAGCAAGAGGAACAAGTTACAAATGCCGGCATATCCCCAACCACTTCCTCTGCAGCAGGCCATTATTGACTCAGGAGCAGCAGTCAACTTTTATCAATGCAGAAGCAGCCCAGGCAGTCCAGATTCCTCTATGGCCCAAGCCCATTCCAGGCCTGGTAGGAATGATTAATGGGTCCCTCTTATCCTCCAGGCCAGTGGCCATGGAAACTGTTCCTCTCAAAATTACTATCCAAGGGCCTTGAGTGACCCTACAGTACAGTGCCATCCATGTCCTGCACTTCCCTGTTAGCCTGGGTATCTCATGGCTGGTCCTCCACAACCCCCTTATCCACTGGAACGAAATGCAATTTGAATTTTTCTCAGAATTATGCCAGCAGTACAGCTTGACCCCAGGATATGAGCAGTGTACAGTAATTCCCCACCAGTCACATGTCAAGGTGGCTGGCCCAGCAGACTGTCTGCTGAATCAGGTCTTTAATTTCCATCCAAATACAGTCTTTTGGAGGGGAAAAAAAGAATTCAGACAGATTGACCCTGTACCAGGGACTATGATTGCACATTCGAGGGCGAACAGGGCAAACATCCCATTCAGGTATGCATATGCCATGTTGGAGTCCTGAACTAGACTTGCTGTGCGCCTACCTTCAGGATAACCTAACCAGGGGTTTTATTCATAAATCCCCTTCATCAGCTGGGGCACCACTCCTCTTTTTTGTTAAACAGACAGAAACCTCTAAGTATGCATGGATGATGGGGCCCTAATGCAGGTCACCATTAGAAATCGATACCTGTGACCACTAGTCCCCAAGCTATTGGACTATATGAGCACCTCCTGTGTATATATAAAGCTAGACCGGAGTGGGAGGGCACACAACTTAGTACATGTTAGAACTTGGGATGAATGAAGACCACATTTTGAACGTGTTATGGTCACTTTGAAGATCTCATGATGCCATTCTTGGTTGTTCTGTAGCCAGATCCCTTTAGTCTTCTGGAGGAAATCAAGTGAATCCAGAGTCTATCTTTACGAAACATTTGCAAAATTTTCTCTTTGAGAAAGTGTTTCCACTATAAGTAAATCTCACAATATGAACGTCCCCTTTTTATTCCCTATCCCCTGCCAGTCTTTCCTCTTCAAACAAAAGAAACCCTGCCCCAATAGAGTTTTGACCTCCACAAAGTCCACTAGGGACTTTGCTTTTGCTTTTTATGTTTTATATTTTTATGTGCTGAGGCTAAGAGCAAACTTCAAGATGACAGACTCCTTGTTTTACAATGGGAATTTGCCCCAGTTCAGCCAGTGATGTAGGTGAACTGGTACAAACTCCAAGTACAGACAACAAAGATATGAACCACATCAGTGGAGCTTACCCTTAAGTTTAGCAAAGGTACTCAAACTGAAACTCCCCTGTTTTAACCTATAAGGAGCTGCAGGCAGATCATTCTTGATAAGTCACACTTGACTATGCACCCCTTCACTTGTTCTGAGAGAGCTCACAACTATTGACCTTTAGCACAAAATGCAAAATATTTTTTCCACATACTTGAGAAGGGTGGTAGTATAAGACAGGGTTTAGAGATACTCTAATGACTCTTGTAATGACTATCCATGCTTCTCTGGACCCTCCCATATGTCGAGCCCGGATGGTTATGAATACCGGTGCATTGGGTAATCAGTGAGGCAGAGATGGGTAACAGGGGCAATCTCCGCCAAGATCTGAGCCCTCTTCCACACTCCCGTTAGGGCTCGGCGTTATGCTGGCTGGGACCCCTCATTGAGGAAAGCCTCTGGATGGTAAGTCCAACTGCTACCTCCTCGTGGTGAGAGTTGGTAACCGGCTTGGATAGCCAGGCAGATTGTGGAGGATGAATCCCCATCCCTGTTGGGATGGGGATTGGGGTGGGCAGCCCCAACAAAATCTGCTCTCCTGGTAAGGGTAGTTTCCCCATGGTAAGGGTAGTCTCCCCCAGGTATGGGTTGAATCCCCCTGGTAAGGGTTAGTTTCACCCTGTGAAGGGTTATATCTTTTAACTATGGAAAAAAGAAATTTTTATTTACATACCGGATTGGTGCTGGACCGGGTAAACAACGCCCCCACTGCCGGCTTTGGTGCCCCAGCTGGCAGTGTTAAATATATTAGGGGAGTAATTCGGGTCGCTGGACCTATGGACAAGACATTTTTTAATGAGTGGATTTCTCACGAGTCTGAGAAAAGAGACCTCCCTATTGAAAATGAAATGGGAGTTGAGGAAATTGAATTGATAGGTGAGGACCAGGCTGATGATGTTTTATCATTTTTACCTATGGTTTTTACTAATGACACTTTTAATAATTTAGATGAGGACAATTTTAATCCTGGTTTTGAGTATTTAAATGCATTTGAAGATTCGTATTTTAAAGAATCTGGACATTGTAATACTAATTTAACTAGTGTTTTTAACAATATACATACAGATAATTTAATGAATTTACCAAATGTATTAAATAGTAGCTCATGGAAAGCCAGAGTTTTTTATCTAGAATAACCCATCAATTGTTTTAATTGTCCCATTTGCCCACAGATTTTAGCAACATTTGGAAAATGGGCAAAACATATTAATGTCGTACACAAAAGTAAAGCCAGAGTGGTCTGACGAAAGTGTGGTAAATCCTCTCAATTCCACAATATAGCATGCCATTACCCAAAGTGCGTGCCCAAGGAAGTGGATACCCCAGTGAAGTACCCGCTCAAGTTGTGGGCTGACTTTCCATGCTAAATTGGGCCTAAGCCAGCATTGTAGACACAGGCATCCCGCTATTGGAAATGCACAGAGAAAAGAAAATATAGCGGCTAGGAGAACATAAGAACATAAGAATGGCCATACTGGGTCAGACCAAAGGTCTATCCAGCCCAGTATCCTCTCTGCCAACAGTGGCCAATGCCAGGTGCCCCAGAGGGAGTGAACCTAACAGGTAATGATCAAGTGATCTCTCTCCTGCCATCCATCTCCACCCTCTGACAAACAGAGTCTAGGGACACCATTCCTTACCCATCCTGGCTAATAGCCATTAATGGACTTAACCTCAATGAATTTATCTAGTTCTCTTTTAAACCCTGTTATAGTCCTAGCCTTCACAACCTCATCAGGCAAGGAGTTCCACTGGTTGACTGTGCGCTGTGTGAAGAAGAACTTCCTTTTATTTATTTTAAACCTGCTGCCCATTAATTTCATTTGGTGGCCCCTAGTTCTTATATTATGGGAACAAGTAAATAACTTTTCCTTATTCACTTTCTCCACACCACTCATGATTTTATAGGAGTAAGGCTAGAGAGTCAACTTGCTCTCGATCTCGAATTTGGACTGATTATGAGATTGAGTTGCTTATTCAATTGGAGACCAAATATCTAGGTAAAAGGAATATAAATAAGTGTATTGAAAGTGAATAAAAACAAAGACTAATAAACAAATTTCGGATAAAAGGCGTGAATTGGCTAAGAGAAAGATTAAGAAAGATAGAGTTATCGATGAAGTGGGAGAGGTAGATAGGAACGAAGAGAAAATATTGGAAGTTCCGCCTCCTAGAGAGAAAATCTTACCACTAAAGGAGCATCCATATGTGGACAAGGTGGGGAAGGTATGTAGGCAAGGGAGACAAAGTAGGAAAGCTGGACAAATATTGAATAACCTAGAGGAAATCAAAATTTTATTAAAGTAAAATCAGATGAAATCGGTTGGGTGGGCAATGGTGGAAAAGTTGTGTAACTCATTGATAGAGATAGATACGAGTAAATGTGAGGAGCAACAGGAGATGAATAATAATAATAGAAAAGGGAAAGGAGGGGTGGGTGATAGAAAGAGAAAGTCTAACTCTATTCGGAGATATGCCATTAAGAAGGCTAGGTACAAATTTACCAACAATTATTTGTTAAGGATAAAAGAAGATCAGCTCGCATAATTATGGGAGAACCAGATAGGGCTAAATGTAATATTCCCTTCAAAGATATTGAGACATATTATGTAGATACATTGGAAAAAATTGGACATGGAAGTACTTTAGGATGGCTCCCGGCCACCAAAAGAGTGGATAATGATTTATTACTGAGTCCTATTTCGGTGGATGAAATTAGGGAGGCCCTGAAAGAGATTCGCAAAGATAGTGCCCCTGGCCCAGATAAAACAACAGTGAATGATTTATGGGATATTTTTAACCTGGACTCCTTAATTCTCACAACATTTTTTAATATATGGTTTTTAAATAGGCAGGTCCCAGGTATTTTTTAAAGAAAATAGAACTATTTTAATTCCCAAAGTGCAAATTAAAGAAGAATTAATGAAACTATCCTCCTGGAGGCCATTGACAATAGATTCTGTGTGGATACGACTGTATACGAAAATGTTAGTTAAAAGATTAATGACTGCAGTCAAAAATTGCAATAGACAAAAAGGTTTTGTCTCTGCTCCAGGATGTGAAGAGAATATTTCAATTTTAGACAATTTGATAAAGGGAGCAAAGCGGAATGGAAAGGAATTAGCCATAGTATTTCTGGTTTTGGCTAAGGCATTTGATTCGGTGGGACATGGACATACTATGTCTGGCCTGAGGAGCTTTGGGATAGATGAGCACTTTATAGAAATTATAAGGGACTTCTACGATAACTGCATACAAGGGTTTGGGTGGGTGATAAGAACACTGAGTCTATTTTAATAAGGAGTGGGGTTAAACAAGGCAACCCTTTATCTCCTATTTTATTTAATATTGCCATGGATCCTTTGTTAACTAAGTTGGAAACCAAGGGCTTGGGGTTTTATGTTCAAGGGAATAGTGTCACATCATTGGTGTTTGCCGACAATGTGGCAATTTTAAGTGGGTCGTATCAAGGGATGGCCAAAAATCTGGGAATTTTAGATTGTTTTTGCAGAAATACTAATCTTCAGATTAATGTGAAAAAAACTAAGGGATTTCACATACTAGCAAAATATAAGACTTATGTGATTAACCCCAAGGATAACTGGAGAATGGGTACTGAAATTATCGATTATGTACAGCCAGGAGAATTCAAAATACTTGGGGGCAAGGATAGATCCTTGGATAAGGATTGGAGGAATGTCTCTTAAGGACAAATTGACTGAATAGAGTGAGAGTTTAAGTAAGGCTCCTCTTAAACCTTCCCAAAAACTGATGATTTTACAAACATACATTTTACCTAGGTTATTTATAATTTACTTTTAATTGAGCCCCCTTTTTATCTTTTAAATGAGCTGGATGTTTTAGTTAGGAAAATAGCTAAACAGATTTTACATCTCCCACAAAGTACCACTGATGGATTATTTTATGTAAGGCGAAGAGATGGAGGACTTGCATTAACCAAATTTAGTGTACAAGTACCCAACATGCTTATCCGCAAATGGAGATGACATATTGTGTCTAAAGATAATTGGATAGCTTTATCCTATATGTATGCTGGAGAAAATTTAGTTGATAAAATATTGATTCTTAGTGCAGCAACACCAAGTTCTAAGAAATGGAGGGAGGAAGAATTTTTTAGATGGTGTGGGTTGAGGTGCCGGGGGTAGGTATTAAATATTTTAAAAATGATGTAATTAGTAATTCAATTTTGAAAAGATCTTGTATGGTTAAATCTTTCTCATTGATTGCCACATTACAGATTAGGGCTAATGTTTACCCTACAAGGGAACTATTTGCAAGAAGTAGAGAAGAATTAAATGCCACCTGTAGATGGTGTGGTAAGGCTACAGAGACAATACCACATATATCTGGACAATGTTTTAAAACTAAAGATGCTATGATAAGGAGACATAATAGGGTAGTTTCTGCGGTAGTAGATAAGGAGTGCAATTTGGGGTGGAAATCAATAGTAGAACCTCACTTGAGAACTAAAGAAGGAAATTTGAGAAAGCCGGATATTGTTTTTATAAAAGGAGATACTGTGGTGGTGGTGGATGTTACATTTCGCTGGGAGGATAACGCCGATAGTCTGTAGAAAGCCCACAAACAGAAGGTCCCTATTACCTCGAATTGGAGGAAGATATTAAGAAACTAACGGGAGGTAAAGATGTCCACTTCTTTGGTCTCGTAGTTGGGGCTCGTGGCAAATGGAGAGAAGGAAATGATGATCTTTAAAAAAATTTAGGAATTGAGAGAGGTAAAAATTTTAAGGAAAATCTTTGTAGACTTGTTTTATATGCCACTGCAGATATGATGGCTATGTTCAGTGACAAGTAGTGATCCCGGAGCTCCATTCTGTGTATCATACTATTACTTACATTTTAGCTATTTTTGCATATTTAAAATTTATGGATAATCGGTTATCAATATCTTTATAGCTATTTGCTATGTATTTATCTGTCCTTTCAGATAGTGGTTTTAATTCATTAATAAATACTTATAAATTTGGATTGATATCCTATTTTAAATTATTCTTTTTACTGGACTTGGGTGCGGACTGGCCATGTATAGTAACCAGGACAGGGCAGGTAGTCACTCCTGTACATAAATAGCCCTGGGTATTGCCTTTTACATTCTCCTACTTTGATTTATAATTGGATTTTGTTTAGGGCTAAGGCTGATTGGATTGCTTTGTACTGTACAATTTTGGATGTAATCTTGTAATTGATGCCAGAGTGCCTAGAGCTGGGGCATGGATAGGAACTTATTTTGTTTGAGAAAGGGCAATAAATAAATATCGTATGAGCTGCTACATGTACCTGTACCTTTCCAACTCAGCAGGGAAATGACTCATGCATGCTCAGGCAATCCTCTTTATAAATATTTGTGGTTTTGCTTGCCACAAGGAATGCAGGATAGCTCCCCCACTCAGAAGGAATTATCACTCCCACAGATTCCGTTTGCTGCTTTTGTCAAACATAAATGTATTGTACAAATGTCAGCTTTGGTTCAGAAGACAAATACAATATGGTCATGCAGGCTGACCCGTTCTCTTGAAGGATTCACCTAGTGCTGCTCACTGTCTAAAATTACTAATTTTATATAGAGAGTCACTACTGATTGCCATCTAATATATTTAGTCAGAATAATGAAGAAGACTCTAAGAACCCATTTTTCTATTACCAGTGCTCACTACAGACTCTACCTTTTTTCATTTTGCCAGTATGCTTGGAACAGCCTCAGAGATAACCTTGGCAAAGCCCTTTCCTTCAGAAAATGCCTTTAAACAATCCATTAAGCCTTTTAGCCATTAGGAATGTTCAACATTCTGTATTTGTTGCACCTTCCTGTATTGTACCCATCATACTTTTATGCTGCATATGCACTGTCATGTGTCAAACAAATAAAATTCCTTGCCTGAAGAGCTTGCAGCTTGCAACTTGTACAGGAAGGTACAGTTCAGTCAGTGGGAATGGCTGGGTTTTCAGCACTTCTGAAAATCAAGTCACTTATTTAGGTGTCTGAATATGGATTTAGTTGCTTATCTGGACCTTAATGAACTAAAGCATTCACAGATGCCCTCAAAACTATGGTGCTCATGTGCTTGGTGCTTGGAATTCCAGACCCCCTCCCCACCCCCCAACCCACACACAAAAATCTTCTGAGATTGAGGAAAATGTGTTCAGAATTCAATAATCACATAGTCATCAAGAGAAAATGAGTGAGGCTCATGCCTCGCCAACTGTAATATGATTTCCCAGGTACTTTCACATGTCTGTCAAACAACAATAATCCCACAATGAATGTCTGAATCAATATTTTAAATGTTATTGAGTTTACTTTTAAAACTTGTAAGCCACTTGATATCATGATGAGTGTGGCACATAATGTTGTGGCCCACGTAGCCTGCTCGAAAGAAACGAAAAAAATTGAAAGAACTTTTGATTTAATTGCTGATAACTAGTGATAGTTGTTGATAAAAAATATGCAATCTAATTAAAATCCATTTCTGTGCTTGACAGTTTGGAAACTGTACTTCACTTTGGAAAAGTTGTTAGGAGAGGTCCAAAGAATTTCATAGAAAAGAGACTTAGCTCAATGCCAGGTAAACTGGTTAAAATAATTAAAAACAGATTTAAAAAAAGCAGATGAACATGAGATGATAGAGAATCTAACCTGGCTTCGATCAAGGAAAGTCATGACTCTCTCATTTACATGTCTCAACAAAATATTGGATAAAGGACAACTGGCTGATATAATGTATTTGAAAGTTCAGAAAGTCTTTGACATAGTTTTTCACATGAGGCTCTTTAGAAAAATAAGTTGTCTTTACCTCTCACCATTTGCCTACCTAGTTTCCAAAATAGCTTCTTATAAAAGGGACTTTTTGAAAAGCTTTTTGAAGTTCGATAAATTATATGATATAGTTCCCTTTATCTACTATCAGAGATATAAATCCTCATGCTTCAGGACAAAAACCAACTACCGAGGGCAGGTTTTTCTATTATTCTCCATAATGGGGTCTCTTTTGTTTTCCGTTAAAGTTCTCAACCCTTTCCAGAGTTGGACCCTCTTTCTTTCTGGGACTGCCCCCTTCCATCTAGTCAACATTAAATCAGGCTGGGCATTTTCCAACAAAACAGCTTTTCTTCAGAAAATGCTGATTCAACAAACTTTGATTCAACAAACTGCCTGGTAACCTGTCAGTTCACCTAATGGGCTGCTAGGGAACCTGGGGAATAGGGTCCTAGATTTTAAGGCCAGAAGGGACCATTATGATGATCTAGTCTGAACTCCTCCTTAGCACAAGCCATAGAACTTCCCCAGAATAATTCCTGGGGCAGATTTCTAAAAAAAACATCCAGTCTTGGTTTAAAAATTGTCACTGATGGAAAACTCAACATGACCCTTGGTAAATTGTTCCAGTTGCACTCATAAATTTGTAAAAGTTATGCCTTATTTTCAATCTGAATTTATTTAGTTTCAACTTCCAGCCATTGGATTATGTTATACCTTTCTCTGCTAGAATGAAGAGTCCATTATCATCTATTTGTTCCCCATAATATACTGTAATCAAGTTATCCCTTAACCTTTTCTTTATTAAGGTAGACTCAAAGAGCTCAATCTATTTATCACTATAAGGCAGGTTTTCTAATCCTTGAATCATTCTTGTGGCTCTTCTCTGAACCCTATCCAATTTATCAACATCCTTCTTGAATTGTGGGCACCGGCACTAGACACAGTATTCAGGATTAATTACATGAGTGCCAAATTCAGAGATAAAATAATCTCTCTACAGCAACTTGAGACTCTCCTGTTTTTGTATCCATGACTCGGGGCTGCCCTGCCATGTGGACTGCCCCAGCACTAGGGACTATATGGGTTTCAGGGTCTGTGGCTCTGGGGCAGCCCCACCATATGTATTGCCTCAGAGATAGGGATCCTATGGCTTCCAGGCTCCCCTTCATAGACATGGGAGCTATAGCTGGGAGTCAGCTCCCTGCTCTGCAGCAGGGAGCCTGGAAGCCATGAGAACCCCAATTCAAGGAAATTCCAATTTTTGACGAGCTCTAGTCAACACCTAACTGGGCCCTCTCTCCAGCTGTTCACATAGTCTCCAAATTGAGAATCCATACTCTAAATCATCTGGTGAGAGATCCCCTAATCCTTGAGAAAAATCTACTGGGACTCCAGATACAGCAGTTAGGAGAACCCAGTGGGTACAATGTCTCCAAAAAGATTATTTAAAAACCCCTCTTTTGGTCTATGCTTCCATACTATGTATTACATGAAAAACATGGAGCAATCTGAATGGAAGTTTAAAAAAAAAATTCTCTGGGTGTACTTCATGCTCTACTGTCCAGTACAAATTTAGTAAAGCAAGCAAGATATTTTGTTGTGCTTTTGCAGATATGCTGAATAAAAATTATATGCAACACATCACTGAGGAGTAGTGGGAGTTCTGGAGAACAGCTGAATGAATTTTGTGTGTCCTTTGAGTTTTCTAATGAAAATGAATGAGGAATTTGCAAGTTTCCACAAACTTCCTTTGAGCTTTTGCTACATTTCTATAGACAGTGCTGTAGGAATTTAACAAAGTGCTGAGATTGATGTCAGGATTAAAGGTTATGAGCTATGAAGACAGGCTGAACGCTTAGATCCATAAAGCCCATGCATGTAGATTGTTGAAATGGTATATTGAATGTCAACCTGAGTTATTTTTTTCAGCCTAACTGCACTAATTGGACAAGAGGGCATGAATGGAAATTAAAGGAGAAGCAATTCAGAACAAGCATCAGAAATCACTTTTTCGTGCAGATAATCATTTAGGTAAGAACCGTTACCAGGAGTGGGGAAAAGTGGGGTCATTAAAAACCTATGAGATGACAACACTTGGAATTGAACTATTGCTTATTCCTTAACTGAATTTATAGGGCCAGATACTGCTTTATAATAAGTCTTCTTTGCATTGTTTTGGCAGCAAAAAGCAGACTTAAAGTTCCCCTGACAGAGCAGCAGGGGATTTATCCCACATGGAGGAATCCCTTAGTGCTGTAAAGCTGGCAGTACACCACCACAGCCTAAGCAGGTATATGCTTGGAGTGTAGTGGGGCAGGAAGGGATGTAGTTGGAGCTTACTGTGCTCCAGCGATCCCTACCAATGTAATAGTCTCTAAGGGGTATTACCATCTGGTGTGATTTACTGAAAGCCTGAGGCTACTCTAACTTGAATTGGGAGTTAACCCTAGCAGCAGGAGAGTGCTAAATTGGCTTTAAAACAGCTTTGTCCCCTTCTCCTCAGCACCAAGCAGAGTATTTCTGCAATGATAAAATTCAGTTAAAATCCTCTGAAGTTCAGTTAGTCACACTGGATTTGATTCTGACGTCAGGTGGGAAATAGAGCTCCGAACCAGGGGAACTTTAAGGAATGAAGACCATGTGTTTCATGCAAATAATAATAATAATAACAAAGAGAAGAAAAATAGACATGTAGATGACACATAAGCAGTATATGCTCTGAAGAGAATGTTTTTTCAATAGCTTTCCATTAGATCGGAGAGAAATTCCAACCTGCTGGAAACATCTCCAAAACTAATAAAAATATCTACATGCATAGAAGTTGCATGTGAGCAATTCAGTACATGCGAGGTCTGGACACAGACCAGCCATCACAGCCCCTCACTTCATATTTGTATCTGTTCTATACCTATGGTATGTGGCAGCAGTGAAAGAGATAGTCAGGCTGCAAGATAAGCCTGAACACATTTGTGTCTTTCTGAAAACTTTCCTCAGTTGTTTTCTCTTTTAATGTAACTGTTGTTTTCTAGTATAACTAATTCATGCTGCCATATCTCAATTGTGCTGGATATGAACATGGAAACAATGTGAAAGAAGCATACATTAATTTTATAGAGAATCAAAAAAATTATCTAAGGGTGAAATGCAAAGCAAACATTTTATTTAGGTTACATAAAGACATAATTTTAAAAAATGTTGGAGGACTGGATTATTAACGGGCTGATGACACTACAATAAGCTGAAAAACTAGCTGCAGTTTTTCCAGCCATCAAAAGATGGGTGTGTGGATATTAAGACAGGCTCTGTTTAAAACTGTTTGAGTATGATACTCCTCTAACTTAACACTGGTAAAATCTGTAGTATTAAATTAATGATAAGGAAATAAATTCACCCTCATTAGGGTTCAGATTCAACAACTCAACTGAAATAGAGCAATTCACATTTCTCTTTGGGCCCAGTATTTAAGACTTAATCCAATGAACAGTAATCTTATGGTCTTCAGTGGAGTGGCTGTACTACTGTGGCACTACACCTCACTCAGTGATTTCCCTAGGTACTTGGAATTCCCCATGAGCCTTTACGATATCTTTGAGGCTGCTTTGTGCTGCTACAGAGGGTCAAAGATCTGGCTCATATTTAACACTTAATCCTATACTTAGATATCATCCTTGTTCTTCATGTGGTGACTACTGTATAACAATAGGCCAAACTCTGGGCCCACTGAAGTCAAATATAAACATTTCTCATTTACCAAATATTGGGAAGAAGATTCAAATATGAACTAAAATCGCTGGTGACAATGTTAGCCACCCTTTTAAATATTCATGTATCCTCCCTTTCATAGTGGAAACTACAAGATCGTTAGAAGGTTAGAATCTATGCAATTCATTGGGAAGGTGCGAGACATTTTGCATTACTGAATCCTTCTCTAATCAGTTTACATTTTGTGGGTACAAAACATATCCCTAAATTAAGCAGGAGGGGTAATAAAAACTTGGCTCCCTGTGGTGTAAGCACTATTACATTTTCAGTTTTAATTAGAGATTTTTTTTTTAAAGAAGGCAATTAGCAAGCATATTTTGGGAGTTCTTTAGTGAATGCATTTTGTGGGGGGTTAACAGATATAATTTGAGTTACAGTATATAATTTGCAGGAGATATTTTACATGAGATGATGATGGTCACAGATATGACAATGGTAGTACCCGTGAAATGATTTACTAATAATTTATTATATAAGTTTCCAGTGATTTGTATTTGGCTTTTCCATTGAGGTAGTCAGAAGTTGCATTAACTAAATCCTAGGGGAGCAGGATTGGGCTTGTGGAATATGAATATGTCCGGAAACTGACAATCACAGATAAAGTACAATTTCACCCTGGGAGTAGGTACCTGGTTTCCACCAGTAGGACCACTGTAACGGGAATCAGGCAGGGGGTGTGGGGTGTGAGAGAATCATATGGATAGGAAAAAATAAATTTGTTCGTTTTCCACTACAGAAAAAAAGGACGTATAGCTGAAAGGTGTTCCTTATATGCAATTGCTGTCATCTTCCTGGCTAATGGGTCTGGTTGCTGGCTGATTCTATAGGCCAGCCATCTGACTAATAGCTGCAGGTCAGTCCAATCAAAGCTACTACCCCTTTAATCATGGTTGGCTGGAATGACTGTTCAAAAGTTCTCCCCAGCGAGGAGCAAGGGAAGGCTCATTTCATGTAAGCATAACACTGTACAAAGTGACACATGTTTTCAAGTTCGGAAGTCTTTATTGGTATGACAAGCTGTACAAGTGTTGCCAAAGTTAACAAACAGTATATCCGTCAGAAGCTAAAATACACTACCTCCAGTAGTACTTGGGGTTTTTATACTATTACTTAATTTGGCATTATTGTCCGTATCTGATTCAGTGGCAGGTTGCTACATGTCATGATGCTATTTCTTCTGCCGCTTGCCTCCCTCCCAGAGTTTCCCTCTCTGTTTTCCATAAGAAAGCATTTTCTAATAATTTTCCTAATCTGATACTAAAACAGAAAATCTCTCACATGAATGGTGATCTTAACAAGAAATAATGCAATGTGCTGGCCACTTTTTATAATGAATACCGTTAGTTTTTTAGTCTCGTTTTTCTATCTTGTCATAGATTTTTTTTTTTTTGCTGCATTTAACTTCAAGATCATTCACACTTTCCTTTATTTCTTCTTTTCTCTCATCTGTCAATTTATGATTCCTATTACTGTATCTGACCACCTCAGACATATTAGGATTTATTCTCACAACAGCCTGTGTGATAGGGCAGTATTATCCACATTTTACAGTAGGTGAACTGATTAAATTACTTGCCTCAGGTGCAACAGGGCTGTCTTCTCCACCCTTTGGACCACCTCAAACAACCTGGATACTTATGCAATTGTGAGCACTGCTGTATTATTTATGGAGTCCCCTCCACTAGTTCATCAGTAGTGCCTTATGCAGCAACATGCATTTGGTCCTTAGCCCACTCTCCTCAGAGGAAGAGGGAAAGATCTCCTCGTCTTGAGATCCTATCTCCCCATCAGCCTTTCCCTTTACACTTCCTTCTTGTCCTTTAACTGTTCCCAGCAGATGAGTTGATTGCTTTCATTAGCTCATCAATCTCCTGCCTAATTAAGCCACTGAGCACCCATCTCCCAATTGAGTCCACTGCAGGGGGCAATAGTTAGTTCCTTTAATGAACAGAATGCTGGGTCAGCTCTAGGCGCATAGTGATCTGTCACACAAGGTCACACAGTAAGTTTGTGGCAGAGCTGAGAATTTAATTCTAGTGCCTGAATCAGAACACCATCCTTCTTATCTCTGAGTGGAAATACTTGGTCCTTTCCCTAGATTTTTAGGGGATGATTCACCACTATTTTACTCCAGTTTTCCCCTAGTAGCCCCACTGGAATAAAAAGTTACAGCAGCATAAATTTGGCATGACACAGTGGTGAGTCAGGAATTTTGTTTGTACTTACATTTATAATTAGCACTTTTTCCCACCCTCCACGTACAACACCTGCAGCTCTCTTCTGCTTCTCAGTTCCTTTGGTAATCAGTCCCATGTGTATCTTCATAAGTCTAAGTGCTTTTTACAATGCATAGTTCTTTTTGAAACATGACAAATACTGTATATATCACAGAGGAGAGAAGAGCCAAATTAATGATCACCTGAGATTCATTTTCACCATTGGTCCCATGTTTTATGGATTTCAGTTTAAAGCAAAATGGATTTGTTAGTCACAAATTTTAAACAAGGTGTCCTGTTAGTCAGCATAGCATGAGTCATGTCTGTGCCCACGTTATTAACAAGCTTTTTACCATTCCATTTTTGAGCACAGTTCTACTCTGCTCCATTCAATGTGATATCTGTCTGTTTAATCTCTACTTCATTACACAGTTGAACAGACATTTAAACTGGCATAAATACCTATATGGTTGGAAACATGGTGGAGTAAGATAAAGTCGGGTCTTATTATCCACTTACATTTTAACTGCTCCCCAGTTTCAAGAGAATATTAGAACTCTTTCTGATGAAAGTGCATTTGATGCTTCTCTTTTCCTCTGGCATGTTTTCCTGATCTGTAATCCAATAATAGTTTATCCCTAGACAGTCTCAGCCTTAGCAGAATGCAGAAAGAAAGGTTACTGACTACTAACTGTGGTTCTTAAAGAACGTGGTCTTTGTATATTCACAGGTCCAGAATGTACCTCTCCAGGGACTCTGAACATTAGGAACCTTCTAGGCAGGAATTTCCACTGGGACTGCAAAAGCACTACCTCATGTAACTGACTTCTCTGAGCCCAGGCCATGCATTCCCCAGCTGCCTTTGTGTGTTCTGCTGTGCCTTAAACTCCTTTAGAACTCTTAAAACACTAGTAAGTATTGTGGCTTCCAAAATCAGGCCTGTCCAACAGTGACTTGGCTGTATTCTGATTACCCTCTCTCTCTTAAAAACACCCTTACCTGTAGCCGAATAACTGACTTACTTTAAGGAAAAAAAATATCACATAAAACTACAGAAGATGAAAATTTGTTTGTTCAGGTGACTTTCTGTGACTGAACAAAGACTGGTTAAAAAGCTTAGTAAACTGGGACAATAACACTGCAACACCTCTGAATACAGTGTGTTTACTGTACTGATAAATGGTCAGTGTATTCATGCCTGTGAAGCCAAGATTTGTTTGACTTTCTTTCCTTTTCTTTACTTGCTTAAACCTAAATATTTAATGTTCTGGGATCTGCACAGATAAATGGGGCCCAGTGCCAAGTTTGGCAATGCACCACTGAGGATCTGAACTATTACAAAGCCAAAGAGAGCTATGTATATAAAATTATGTCAGTATCAGTTGTAATAATCAATGGGCTTTTTGTTTCACTTCATTGCTTGATCCAGCATCTGCTACATTTCCATAATAAAAAATGAGTGGTTTTGAAGAATGTATTTTATTATCTATTCAGTGTTATATTTGAAAATCAATAGTGTTGCACACGACTGCATTCCATCATTACAAGAGAGTTCTCCCTACAGATTCTTCTTAAATTGCAAACATTAGCAGCAATTGGTGATGTTTACTCCTCTCCATAAAGCCTACATTTGCACATACCCCTTAGAATGTTCAGCACCTTCTTCCAATTCAGCTTAACACACATCTTTATGGAGTACTGGATCCATACATGTGGAAGGCAGTAGGCTGGGAGATGGGATAGAAGAACAACATCATTACTCCCCAACCCACTGAAGAGGTACAGTGCCTGGGCCCTGTTGCAAGAATGTGAAGTAGTGTGAATGCAAAGCAATTGGAAATATGCCACACATACACCTAAAGGTCACTGGGGGTCGCCACCAGCCTCCTCCTCCTCTCCCACCCCCCAAATAGTTTCACCACTGCTCAAGACTTCTTTAGCTGAGGTAATGCTGACAATTGTTTCAACCTCCACAATGTGGAACCCTTCTTTATGTGGGATCTGGGACCTGCTCCCTCCAGGAGAAATGCTAACAGGTGGATGGAGGAGGCAAGAGGAAATACATATGCACAGGGCCTCAGAGAATGGCTCTAGCTTTTGCATATTCCCCAAGATCCCACAAGGATCTCATAGTATCCACTGTTTGTGGGAGCTAAACTCCTGCTTCTTCCCAGGAGTAAACCCTGCCCCAACTGGAAACTGTGTAGGAAATATTGCCATTCCTTGTGCATAATTTTGCCTCCGACCCTGAGACAGGGTGGTATTGCTCAATATGGAAATATTAGACATTGATACAATAAACTAAACCCCAAATGCTGTGAAATTAACATGTAAGTGTTGTAAAACAAAAATTTAATTTTTTTATGCTTCCTCCCTGATCTAGCTCAATTTTAGCACAATATTAATTCTTTCATGTGACTATTACCCATACTTGTTAAAAACTTTTCCAACTACATGGCATAAAGTTGTGTAATTTTCTATTCTTGTTACAATCCATGTCACAGAAATAAAATATCAGAACATTAGTGTGTTTGAGTTTCAGTGAATTATTGTTGCTTATAATGCACAACTTTGACCTTTTCAGTATTCTGCATTTTGAGTGACTATGCATGCCACTTCTTTGTTTACAGCTCCAGTAATACGTACAGCGGAGAACTGGATGCCAGCAATTCAATGTAGAAAACAGCAAAATATCAAAGTAATGCAGTCTCTGTGGTGCCACATTTCACACAATACCTTGCTGCATATGATTATTCAAATCCTCAAGATCCCAAGTTTCAGGAAGAAAAGAAAAGTACCAAAGATGATTCATGTAAAACTTTGATTATGATAATGGAACAACCTTAGTTTTGTTGGTGTCCTAAGTGAAAATATTTTTCACCACCCCACTCGAGCACAAAGTTCAAAGGAAAGAAAAAGTTGAGACTACAATTATAAATAAAATGGTGGTGGAGGGGAGTGCTGGTAGCAACACCTATTATTAAGGTTGCCCTGCATTCCTTATAATTTTGGACTAAAATTTTACATGCCAGGTTTCTGCCTGAGGCTGAAGTTTTTGGAACATTTCAGCAAAAATTGTCCAATTGTTTCTGAGAACAAGGCTAGGAAAAAATCTGTTGTTTTGCCCATGTTAAAAAATTTCTGGCACCTTTTTCTTTGAACAGCTCTAAAACCACTGCTCCGTAGTAGGAGGGACTTGAAATTTAGAAGGGCTGTGGCCTTTACATCAGGGGTGTGCTTTGTCCTGTTCCTGTGAAAACCCACCCACATTTGGCCAACTTATAAGCAATTCAAAAAGTTTGCATATGTTCAGTAGAAACTTGACAGAGCTTTGCTGCTAAACACTCCAAAGATTCCATCCTCACTGAGCGTGTTGCCTCCCCTCACAACTCCTACATGTGACAAGATTGTGCATTCACCATCCCCAAAGAGCAGCTGAGCATTCTCCAGACCAGGGCCACAAGGGTTAAATTGGACTTTCTCTATAATTGTTGCTTTGCACTAGGGTGAGGCCAGACACTGGAACTGAGATGAGGGAGCCCGTCTCTCCTGTGCTCTCAATAACATGGAGGAGGAAGCCACTGGATTGGAATATAGAGGGTACAAAAGCTGGAGCAGGAGGCAGGAAAAGGACAAGAGACTAGGAATCTGGTGAAAATGGGAATGGGGCATGAGGTGGGGGATAAATTGTGACTGGAACTGGCGGGGCAAGGAGACTGGTACTGGGGGTTCAGGGGGAGGGGATGCTGGGACTGGTTAAACAAGGAGACTTGGACAAGAAGCAGATAAGGAAAATGGACAGGAGGACTGGGAGTCAGTTAGCTTTGTGTGGGAGGAGAACACTGAGACTGGACAAGGAGCTGAGGGATATTGGGAGACTGGGACTGGCTGGGTAAAGAGATTGGGACTAAGAATCAGTGCGTGGGGAATCGAGGTGGGGGAAGATAGATAGATCTCACAAGGAGCTGAGGGGATTCTGAGAGAAAACTGGGACTGGTTGAGCAAAGACAATGGGGAAAAGAGCCAGTGAGGGGTGAGACTGGGTCAATGAGCCAGAGAGGGCATGTGTGGGTAGGCGAGGAGCATGGAAGGAAGACTAGAACTGGAATCCAGTGGGTGGGGTGCGGAGGGGTGATACAGAGGAGATGGACAGCAGAGAAATAGATTCAGAAATCTTAGGTTCCATTCCAGACTTTGGAGGGGAGTGTTCACTAATGGGCAAAAAGACTCTTGACCCCTTCTGTCCTGGCCCTTCTAGTCTGTCTCTGACTCAGTCCTATTTCTTCCCCACCCCTAATTCCTTGTATCAATCGGGCTCATTCTTCTCACTTAGCCCGTCCCAGTCTCCACTCCTCAGGTTTCTCATCCCTGTCATAGTCTCCTTGCCTAGCAAGTCTTACCCTCTCTCATCTACTCCCCAGCCCAATCTCCTTGCTCATTCATTCACAGTTCCATCCCTGATGCTCACCTCCTGGCCAACCAGTCCCAGTTTCCTCCCCTGCTGGATCCTCATGTAGTCACTGTCTCACCTGCACCTTGGCCTCCAGTTGCCACCTCCCACACCACCCATATTCCCTTTCCTTGGGCTCCTTCTTGTCTAATATTAGTGGCTTCTTATCCCAGTCCCAGTTATCCCCCCCCGCAACCCTGGTTCTTCATCAGATCTATCTCCCCTCATGCTTTACCTCCTTCCCCCCCATCCCACTGGTTCTCAGTCTCCTTGCCCAGTCAGTCCCAGTCTCCCTCACTGCTCCTCATGCAATCTATGTCTCTCCTCACCCCACTGACTCCCAACCCCACACCCCTTTTCCCTCCCTGGTCTCAGTCCCAGTCTTCTTGCCCAGGCAGACCCAATCTCCTCCTCAGATCCTAGTCCAGTTTCCTCCTGTCACCCACTGAATCCAATTTCAGTTCCCATTCAGCTCCCTGTCCCAATCTACTCCTTCATCCCCCCACAGGTCTGACTCTAGTCTTCTCTGCATTCAAATAATGCAACTTCCTCCTCAATGCTGCCTGGGTCCAGAAAGTGAGTCAACAAGAGCACAGAAGAAACAGGCTCCCTGCTCACGCTTCAGGTGCCTGAACCTGCCGTAGCTTGCAGCAGCCCAGAACCAGGGAAAGTCCTGCTCAGATCCTGGCTGGGGCATGTCCATTGTGGACAGAATCTTCAGGGAATTTAGCTGCTAACGTCTTATACGTGTCTACTGACCATGTGTGAACTGTGATTTTTCAAAGACTTACAACTTGGCCAGATTTGGGCAGATTGGAGTGTGGATGGCCAAAGATAAATCCCTACCACAAAAGCCACCACCCAATGGCCACCAAATTTTAATTCACAGATGCTAAATGTGGGTTGCTAAATAATTTTTTTTAAAGTCACCAGAATTTTGGAACATAGGCAAAATAATGTATTTTTCCCTAGCTTCTCAGAAAGAGCTGAACCATTTTGGTTTATGTTCTTACAGACAAAATTTTCCAAAACAATACAGCCTGAGACAGACACCCAGCATGTGAAATTTCAGTCCAACCATTTAAAGTTTGGCAAAGTTTTAACCAACTGGATTTTACAATGTGAAATGCCAGGCTAGGCAACCTTAATAATAGGAGCTTCTACAAGCTCTGCCTATAATTAGGTGTTCCTCCCATCTTCCAGATATTCTCTCCCTTTCTCTTTTCTGAGTTTTCTCTCTACCCCCTCCTGACTCCTCTCTCTCTCTCTCTCTCTCTCTCTCTCACACACACACACACACACACACACACACACACACACACACACACACACACACACACATATACACACACACACACGTGCACATATGCATTCTCCACTTCTCTCTCCTCTGCTCCTGACTGAAAGAATCTTTGGAGGTACATAAGAACAACCATACTGGGTCAGACCAAAGGTCCATCTAGCCCAGCATCCTGTCTACCGACAGTGGCGAATGCCAGATGCCCCAGAGGGAATGAACAGAACAGGCAATCATCATGTGATCCATTCCCGGTCACCCATTCCCAGCTTCTGACAAACACAGGCTAGGGATGCCATCCCTGCCCATCCTGGCTAATAGCCATTAATGGACCTGTCCTCCATGAGGAGGAGGTAAGAGGTAGGAATCACTCTGCTGTCATAATGCACAGTTCAGTCAGCAGGTGCATAGCAATTCTACTTCCTGCTGCTATCAGGGGCTGTGTAGAGCAGCTGCTTTCCTAGCTGCCACATGTGGCATTTCTTTATGCTCAAAGTTGTTGAAAGCACATAGGTACCCAGGTAACAAAGGGAGAATAGGGTGATCAGAAGCTGTGGGAGAAGTGTTGGTTCAGGAGGATCATAATGTGCCACCAAACTGGCACTGGGGTTTTTGGAGTCCCCAGAAGCACAAGGTTGCATTGCCACCTCTGATATGATGCAAACTTAGTACTATCAGACATGACACTCCCCATTGCCAAGAAAATCCAACTCTGAGTGCCACAGATAACCTTTCTCCTCTTCAAACTCTTAGTACTGTAATTGCAATCTTGTATTTCTTTATAGATGTCAGAACTGGGTTTTTCGACATTGTGCAATAGTTAGCGTTAGGCTTAGACAGCTGCATTCACGTAATGCAAGCTGACAGCTATGGCATGAAAAATGCAGTAGATGTTAAACAATACTTTTCTGATTTATTGTAACATGCACATCTCTTAAGGTTGTGGCCTGACTCTTTCCATTACTACTTTACCTCAATTTAAAACACCTTAATCGCAGCATAAGGTCATGTCCCAGTTAAGCAGTGAATACCAGGGCTGGGTTATAGACCTGGATCTTTTCTAGAGCATGTCAATTCGACTTCACCTGCAAGGATGTTGAGCAGAGCATCCAAGTCCAATTATCTACCTTCCCCACTTCAAATAATGTCAGGGTTGGGCCTTCCATGACTTACTACTAGTTAATGGCTAGAACGGCAAGCACGAGTCCTCCCTCAGCCTCTTGCACAGCTGCACAAGGGCCACAAACAATAGCAATCTCTGCACTCACTGTGCTCTGGAAAGTAGAACTCTGTAAAGGATGCAAATAGGAGGCGAGGCCTGAAGGAGGGAGCAGATTATTCATCTCTCCATGTACAAGGAGAAGCACTGAGGAAAGACCAGGTCTCCCAGAGACACAATTTTCTCCTGCATTCTTCCTGGTACTACATCCTGCTTAAAAGCCATAATCTAGCCCTGAAAATAAGTAGAACCCTACACGTGTGTACTCGCCGTGTGCTATACAATAGAGGTGGTTGAAACATCTTCACCTAAATTTTTTTCCATAGAAATTGCGATTTTTGTCAAAACCAAAATGTTTGGTGGAAACATCAATTCTGACAAAAAATTCCCCTGGAAGGTTTCTCAGGTCCAGAATGGAATGGGAGGAGGGGGTGAAGAGGGGGTGGTTGGTGGAGGGGGAGCTGGATGGAAGAGAAAGACAGAGCACGAGTGGGGATTTGAATGTAGGTCTACTGCATCCAATATGAGTGTCCTAACTACCAGGTTATTAATCATTCAGGGGTGCTTGTGGGTTTTTTTTGTGAATGATTTTGAAAGTTCTTGTTTTAACTCCACATCAGACCAAAACCAGATTCTGAAAACCTGAAATTGTGCCTGAAAATGAATTGTTTTCCAGCCAGCCCTACTATGCGTTATGCTCATCCTAAATGCTCTAACTTTTAAGGTTTGTTGGCATGAGCACTGAATAATTCAACACATATACCCCAGTATGCCCATACACAAACACCACCTCACACACAGAAAAAATGCAAAGTCACCTCTATCTCTGAACCAAAACCGTGTGGGAAAAGGAGCTAGTTGTTCTCCTCAGTACCAAAAGCCTCATCTGCCTCTTGTCAAGAATAAGAAAAGCTCTCCCATGCCTTTGTGAGTGCCAAAAGCCTCCAATGTCTCCTACCTAGCTGCCAAAACCTCCATTATTATAAATACTATTATTATTCATTTATTATTTGTACTGTGGTACCAGCTAATAGGCCCATACACGGACACCTATTCTAGTAGGTACTGTAGAATTACAACTTTCCCCCACACAACTTCTATAAGGCAGTTATGCTATTTAAGTATAAAACTCTGAAGCCATTAAAAATGAAAAGTATGAGGTTATGTAATAGGAATTGAATAGAATATAAAAATAAATATCAAGGTACACTAATCAGATTATATTATCCT
Source organism: Emys orbicularis (assembly GCF_028017835.1). Lineage (NCBI taxonomy): Eukaryota > Metazoa > Chordata > Testudines > Emydidae > Emys > Emys orbicularis. The sequence goes on along the minus strand of NC_088687.1, from coordinate 86,548,572 downwards.
CTGCTGGGGAGGGGCCAGGAAGGGTGAAAGGCTTGGAGGGTGGTGGTAGTGGTGGTGGTGGGGGGGAAGGAACGTACAATATTATTTAGGTCTAATGTGCCTAAAAGTCTACAGGGGCATAAAGTTGTGGATTCTGCGATTTTCCAATCTTTTGAGGGTAATTTCTAAGGATAGATGAATATGCTGTAATCTGCATTTGACTGTGATTTTATTTTTAAAGAGACTCTGATTTACTTACATCCAGTTAGATGTTTAAGGCTGTAGGTAATAGTATGAGTAAATCTCAGAGAGTTTACTGGTTCTGGGCAGATAAGCACTAAGAGCTTGATTTTTCTGGAGTTCACATACATCATTGCACACCTAATTTACATACATATTTATGGTGATTTGGGGAACAAATAAGATATTCATGTGCCCAAGCATCCTATAAGATACCTAACCTGTGTCCTTCAATGCACTGTGTGTGTGAGAGTGAGAGAGAGAGACAGCTGTTCACAAAAACAGGCCACCCAAATACACATACACATTGTCTACACATTATGCACTGCTAAGATTTTGAAAATCAATCCCCCGGAGGTTCTGACCCTTATTTAGATTACCCAAAACCCAAACTTGCATGTCTGTGAAGCTGTGTTGTAATTCTTGTCAAGGGAGACTTTCTCGTAATATTTTCATCAGCACACACTTCTGGTTTCAGCATTACTATTTCTGGACCCATCTGGGGCCAGGAAGCACAGAGATATGAAAACATGAAAAATAGAAAAAATCATTTAAAAAAAACCCTCTCAACTTCCAAATGGCTCAGGTCCTGCTGAAGTTTAGGCAAACGTTTGGGTCATGTTTTTACTCACCCCTAGCATTAAAATAGGAAAAGTAAGCTCATACTCTTGAAGAGAAACTCTTTATGTAAATCCTTTCTCTGGGCATAAATACCATCAGCTATCCTCAAGGCCCACCAATACGAACAAAAGGAGAAGAGAGAACAAGAGGAAAAAGAAAGCAAGAGTTATTAACCTGTGATAGGTCTCCCAGATCATTGAACATTTCCTTTCTTTGAGGCTCTAAACTCTTGAGTGCTAGCACTGTTTATTATTTGTGTTTCATATATCACGCTTAACAAATACACAAATAGTACATAATTGATAATATTGTCAGCTGGGTAAACGTGCCACCAGCTATACAACATACTGAAATGCAGAATCTATTCCTATCAATCAAAAATCTAAAAGAGGAAATTATTATACATTCTCTCCCTAGAAGGAAAGAATCAATTTGCAGGAAAGCATTCATTATAATTATCAGACTGGCCTTATCAGTGTTTGCCAGGCTTCTGAAATGTGTTGCCAGCAATCTGGCTCAGCTACACCTCCACCCTATGCAGGCAGTTACCGACCAGATCAGAGGCCACATCCATGCTGCTGGCTGTGTCACAACCCAATGGCTCCCTCCCTCAGAGGGTCCCCTGAGGAGGCAAATCAGCATTGTATTTTGCTAACGCTGTTGCAGACATCGCAAGGCAGTTTGGGAAGGGTTAAAAGTGTGAGTGTGGAGTGAAAGGTTCCTTTGCAGGTTACGAGAGGCCATAGAGGGAGGAAGGGAAAAGGGAATGGGTTAATTCGATGCTCCAGCTAGGTCTGAAGATAAGACGCTGACTCCAGCCCAAGGCCACGGCACACATCCAACTCTCGGCTGCCTGCTAAGAAAGACGGGGTCCTGGATTCCAACCCCGTCCAGCCGTGAGAAAGGAGGATTCAGCTGAACAGAACTGCAGGGGCTGCGAAAACTAGTGAGACAGTGAAGGCCAGCGAGGGGGAAAACAACCGTTTCACGTCCCTGAAGCTAGTGTGTTTTGGGAAAGCTAAGGAAGCCACAGAAAGCCGGTTTGAACTGGTACAAAGAGCACGGGGGACAGAGGCCCCTGAATGAGACGTCCCCAAAAGACCCCAGGACTTAAAACTCTCCTGAGAGCTGAAGCAAATCGGAGATCAACAGCAGACCCTGGATGGCCTGTGCACAGGACAGAACTCTCATCCACTCTTCCCCCTCTTCTTACATTACACCCAGGCTTGGCCAGCCTCGAGTCGTGCGTGTGTGAGTATGAAAGTGGGTTAGGGCTGGGGCACTAATGCTTTCTTTCTTCCTCCGAGTGACATGGGAACATTCCCAGCACTCACCGCTGTTATTTTATTAATAAAGCTTTAAAATTTAGTCACTTGGTGTGCTCCTTCATCTCCTCCCCTAATGATCCTGCGACCTCAGCCTGATCACCTGATGCCTCAGGCAGATTGGTAACTTAAATCTGTCACAGCTGCCTCCCTTGCCCAAAGGTGAGTGCAGGATTGTAGGATAGCATTCAGAGGGATTCAAAAAGACCAAGAGGGAGAACAAATAACTGGTAATGAATGTGGGAGAGATTGAATAAGGGTAGTGGAGAAAGACGGTGAAGTGGAGACAAGTCTGAGAGCTAGGGTGGAGAAAAGGTAAATGGGAAGAATTAAGTAAAAGAATAAGAGTGAGGAGAAAAGGAGGAAAAGGAAAAAGAGATGCTAAAAGCATAAAAAATGAGTGAGGAACAGGCACCATTTATCTTTCCCTGCCATTCCCCCACACCCAGCTGCCAAATCCTCTTGGGCATACCTCCCTGACCCCCCACTAAACCATACCCCATAAACCTCCCTCCTCCGGGCCAAGGGCCTTGGTTTTTTTAATCTGGAAAACCTAGGTATCTTATAAACTTTTTTAAACATAAACACAGCCAAGCTATGAATTATTGTAAACATTAGACAGCTCAGTGTTTCAAAGGGACCTTCCTATGTATTTCTTTCTTTCTTTCTTTATTGCATTCCTATTCAGGCTGTCAGATATAAGGCTTTTTGACAGTTCATGTTCTACTGATAGCAAAAAAAATCTTGAGAGTCCCTCTTGAGTCACAGAAGAGCAGAAGTAGCTTTTGATCATTTTATGTTTCAAAAGATAGGTACAGCAGAAGCCCCATGAAGGTTCAGCCTGGGGTGGCTGTGAGAGGACTATGAATATAGCCTGTGATCTTTAGAAAAATTCAGTAAGACACTTCCAACCCTTATGATCAGCCTGCATTGTTTTATACCCAACTTCATATTTTCAATGCTAACCTTTGCAAGGAACAGGGCTAATAACTTGAAAGAAACCAAATATTCTCCTTTCTGTTTGCAGGTACTCCAAACTATGTAGGCCTGCAACTATGAGCTTTGCAGGCCTGCAAAAACTTACTCTGAGATCCCCCCCTTCCCCTGTTTCTTTATGTGCTTTTCACAAGTGTCCATTTACCTGTGTCTCTATTTGTTCTAGGCCGACTCCATATACTGGACTAAAAATGGGTAAACACAAGAATTTTGAATCCAAGCCACTTACTCGCTAACAAAATTAGGATGTTTTGATGCAGTGTAATCCAAAATTCTACCCATCCTGCTTTGCATTTTGCAAACCCAAACTTCTATTAGTGGGGTTTAATAAAGCCTACATGTGACCTCCTCATTCTATCTCTGTTATATACCAATATCTTGCATGTGGTGTATGCAGCTTTTTGTTATATGTGTGCTACTTCTTTAAATACCCAGGAACTCTGAGCTAATATACAAGTAATTCTAGATTGAATGCACATGTTTTGGTATGTATAGATTGAGACAACATTGCGGAATGGCTACCAACACTGTGCATTCTTGTTGGGAATGGTGGGGAGGAGGGAGAGTAGATGTTTATGTAAGAGAGATAAGCTATGTTCCCCCCTTTAAAATCCTAGCATTATGCTATATGCCTTTTCTAGCACTATCAAGTTGATCCATGTAAAATTAAAGAAATATTGATTGCCAGTCAAAAAGCTATTAAGAACAGTCTTTTATTTCTAATGAGTTATGTAGATGAATTGAATAGCAGCATTCAACAGTTCTAAACAAGTGAGGAGATGATTTGTGAATTTCCACTTACTTCAGCAATATTCTTTTCTTTTTGAGACTAGGTGTTAACTGCTTCGAACTGTGGTAAATGCAGACCTGTGCCAAGTCCTACAGGTTTGTCATCTGACACACATTCCATACATGTGGATTGTGTTACTCCAGTGCTCTTCATCCAATTTATTGCTTCTGAGACTATTTCATATGAAGCTTTTTTTTTTTTTAATCCCTTGCTTCCTGAAGCGTGCTTTAACAATTCCATCCTTGTGCAACTCTTGTGGGTAGGGGAAAGGTTAGGCCTCTTGTCTTCAATCACAGCACATATCTTAACAGTTTCTAAGCACACTCTTGTTTAGATTCAATCACAGAAACTCAGGGTCTAAATATGGTCAGTCATGCAAATTCCTCAAAAATGAATTCTGTAAAATATTTTCCACAAATATTTATTCTATTTACTAATAAAAAATAGAATGGATTTGTTTCAACTGCACTTGCTTACTGCAGATATTTTAGCAAGTAAGTTTCCTAGCAAGAATAGTCTCCAAAACAATTCAAGTTCAAAGAAATTCTGCAGAACATTCAGGAAAACAAATTTTGAATTCATACAATAATTGCAAGGATTTGCACCAGAAACATAGTTCTAACCATCAGATGCATCAGGAAACAGAAATATTCCACACAACTTGTGTCCAACCAAAACAACTCAAAAGTATAATTCTGAATATCAATAACTCATTAAGAATGAGCTACAGAACAAGAATTGTTTGCAAAAATTATTCAGTGCATAATTTTAAATAACCTATATATCTGAGAATATTGTGGTCTGCTTGCAGATAACTCACGAACAAAAAAGTTGAAAATAATTAAATAAGTTAATTATGAAATATTCACCATTCACCTCTATCACATAGTTCTGGTTTTCTTAGGTATTTTTAATTAGGAACTTTGAATAATAAAGCAATGTGATACCATGCAGTATGTGCCATTTTAAAAAGGTGCATCTTGACTTTTTAATATGAAATAGAATGTGCAAGTTCTATGTGGGTATCAAATTCCATATCAAGTAACACCAAGTAATAAGTTAATACCATGTAGTATGTGTCGATTTAAAAAGATCTCTCTTGACTCTAGAGACAACAGAATGCATGAGGACTAACCAGGCCTCAAAATGAATAACTACAATTTCATTCACTCTTACTTCATGTATCCCCCTCTGAGTATTTATTAATCTGCTGATTTATAACCTATGTATTAATCCTCTCACATCACACAACAAATTAATCAGGGAGATTAATTATTTAGTTCAACCACATATGTCTGGAAAAGGTAGAATGATTTCCCCTTCTAATTATAATATTTAATTTTCTTCTGTTTATTCTTCAGCTACCGTATTATACATTGGTAGTGTTTTACTTAAATTTAATTTTATCTTTCTTTAAGGTAAAGAGGTTACAGGCAAAAGTGATCGTTTATCTTTCACGGAAACAGCTGACAACAGTACTTTGCAGTTCAGAACTTTTTCATAATTACATCTTTGGCCTTGAGGAAAAATTGTATACCTCATCAAATCCCCTGGTTTCGCAACTGAGTAACTTTAACAGCCCTACATACCACTTGCTGCTACTGTAATTCAACTCTGATATAAAAAAATAATCTTTGCCTTATGAGTTCTGTCAAAGTTCTGTTCAAGTTGAAGCATTTTATATTTTTAGGCTCTTGTAAATCAATCCCATAGATTCGTTACATTTCAGCAGGATGTTTGTATGTTAAAACTTTAAGAACAGAGATTATTTCTTTTGCTGATACCATAGGTGAAGGATCCTATATTGCTATTGATCTGTTTATTAGAGCTTGGGCCCACTCCTGTCAACTTCACTGGGAAGAAGATTTGGACCCTTTGGTCTCACTCAGGAAAGCATTAAGCATATGCTTAAGCCCATTCCTATTCAGGACAGCTCTTACACATACTATAAGCATGTTCTTCAGTCCCATTGACTTCTATGAGAATTAAATATGTGCTTAATATTAAGCATATGTATAAGTGCTCTCCCAAATAGGAATGCTTTCTTGATTCAGTGCCTCAGTGCCTGATCTAAAGCCCTTTGAAATCAGTTGGAGTCTCTTTATTAACTTCAATAGGCTTTGGATCAGGTTCTATGCAAGGATTTCTGATGTCCTAAAAAGTGAGGGGCCAAGCTCAAAAGGGTCATCTTTTATCTATAATTATGGTCAAAAATTCGACTAGAACAGGATCTTCCAAGTTTTCTAGTACTTCTTGGATCACAGTCAGGTCTCAAGTACAGGCTCAGAAAGAACAAGCTTTCTGGAAATATAATTGCTGCACTTCGGATTCAGATACCTGCCAAAACCAGGAATTTCAGAAGCAAATGAACATAGGAGATAAATGAACCAAACTGTTAAAACCAAACCAAACTCTCAACACCTCAAAACCCCCACATTTGGCTTGAGTTTACTTGAAAGTTTTGTGCAGAAGTTTGGGTTCTTATTTTATCCAAACTTGTTTGTCCATTTCCAGTCCTAAAAGTAATGCTTCCTGTTTCCTTCATAGCCCCAGGCACTGCAAATAGCTCCACAGAGGTGCTATGAGTCTACCCATGAGGCACTTTCTGCAGGATAAGGGACCAAGAGTGTAACTCCAATGTTCTAGTTTAAGCTCTGCCACTAACCTCTCTGTGGCTTCCGGCCAATCAAATAGGCCAAAATGTTCAGAAGTGTGTCTCAGTTTTGAGGGGCTAGGACCAGATTATTAAAGGCACCCAACAGAGTTTACTGAGTTCAGTGGGAGTTGTCAGTGCTCTGACTTCTAAAAATCAGTCTGTGTCACACATTGAGCACTCCAAAAAAAGAGGGCACCCAGAATTACAGGTTGATTTTTAAAATGTGGACATTCACTTCTCAGTGCCTTAGTCTGGTGAAATGTAAAATGGATAGTTATCTACCTCACAGGAATGTTGTGCTGATTAACTAGGTAGTGTTGATTAGGCACTTTAAATATACACTGTAGGGCTAATTTCTCCTCTTAGCTACACTATGTAACTCCATTTATTTCAGTGGTTTTCATACGTGTATCAGAGGGCAAATTTCCTCAGTAAACTGTTATAAAAATGTTAATTAGTAACTAGTCCAGTTAAACTGAGAGGGCATACTGAAATAGCTGGAGATTAAAAAAAAAGACTATTGAAATTCGTGAGGTTCTTCCAACTTTCTCTCTATCAATCCAAGGCCAGAGGAAACATTCAAATATATAAAGTAACATATTATACAGCCTTTCCATGTGTGAGAGTTTTAAAATGCAAATGCAAGAATACTTATACACAGTATAATTTATTAACATGGTAGGCAGTATTTCCTCAAGTTTGTCCCAGTCCAAAATTATTACTACTTTATACAAAATAGTCTGTTTCATGTTTTATTGGAATGATTTTTTGCCATTATAAATAGATCTACAAGAAAAATGAATATGATTTAGCTGAGTAACATTCATTGAAATTTTGGTACTTCATTGCTTCACTTTTACTAACAAAGGTGTTTTTTTCTTAATCTGAAAAGATCTATAGTACTATTTACTATTCAGAAATAATGTTTATTTTTCAATATGTGAGGGAAAATATAAGTGCAAGTTTAAACTGTGGATCATATCCTGAGGCAGTCCAGGGATATCTCACTATACAAGTTTCCATCAAATGAAGAAAACAGACCTACATCTTCCAGTCCCACATCAGTCCCAGGGACATTTGCCATGCTATAAAAATAAAGGTATTGTAAATCTTCTACCATATTCCCTCCTTCTCTGTATTGCATTGTTACTGATCTGAAGACTAAACATTCCTTATGACGATTACACTGTACAATATTTTGTCTACATGTTTTGCTGAGGTAGGCAATTTAGGTCCTAAACAAAAGACTAAAAGATGATTATGTAAATATCCAGTAAAGCAACATACAGAATGAAGCAGAAGCATGTTAATTCAACATGCCACTGAAGAGTATTCTATAGACAAAATGAAGAGTTTTAAAATAACCTTCCAAAAAAGAATCTCACAGAAATAGCTTCAATCCTAAACAACATCAGGATTTATCTATTAGGTTTCAGCGTAATAAATAATAAAAATTAAACTCTTTCCAGCACAGTTTATGCTTTCACTGTAGCAGCCATCCCTATTCCTGTAAAGGGGCTCTCTGTAAAAACAACCTGCCACTGCTAAAAGAGAGACAAGCAGCTGGGGGGGGGGGGGCGGTTAGTGGGTCACAGATTTTTGTAATAAGCCATAAATCCAGTGTCTCTATTCAGTCTATGATTTTTAGTGTCTAGCAAATTTATGAATTTAAGCTCCCAGGCTTGTCTTTTGAAAGTGTTATGCAGCTTTCCTTTGAGGATGAGGACTGAGAGGTCAGATATAGAGCGATCACTTTGTGAAAAGTGTGCACCCACAGGTGATATGGTGTTTTTGTCTTACCATTTTCCTGGGTGAGTTCACTGACGAGCATGGTGATTGTCTGGTTTTCAGCATTGATGTCACATTCCCAGTCAGCCAGGGAAGCTAATGATCCAGCCAGCAGACCAAATTTGCTGATGAATCCTGGTCACGTGCCACCTGAAGCATTTTGCGCATATGCTAAGAAGAAGACTCACATAGTTGGCATTGGGGCATTTAGGGCACTGGACGAAGCACACCGCGTGTTGTGATAGGCATGGGTAGGACCTCTGGATCTTGAAAGGTGTGTTGTGGGGGTATTGATCATTGTAGCTTTTGCTAAACATTAAAAATCATGGACTGAATAGAGACATTGGATTGACGGTTTATTACAATAACCCATAATCCACTAACAAACCTCCCTCCCCCCCCCCCAGCTGCTTCCCTCCCATCCTTTCTTCCCTCTGACTGGAGGGATGTTAACAGGCCACTTCAGCTTGAATGATCCTTTGAAATATGTGTTAACTACTTATGCTAAACAATCTGTTCAAACCTTATAATTAGCAGGGACACTGTGTTAGTTTCCCAGATTTGAAGAAGAGCTCTGTATAAGCTTGAAAGCTGGTCTTGCTCACCAACAGAAGTTGGTCCGATGAAATATATTACCTCAGCTACCTTGTCACTTTAATAACCTGGGACCAACATGATTAAAACAACACTGCATTCTGCTAAAAAAGTCATCTAGAGCACTTTTACTCCCAAAAGGCTTGCTGGAGGGAGAAGTTAAGCAGTAAACCCTATGGTGGTAGAAGTTAGAGCACTGTGAGACTAGTGGGTAGGGAGTTCCAGGACATGGGTTTTGTAGTTAATTAATAAATCAAGATAGGAGGGAGCTGAGTGTGTCAGGGCATCTCCCATCCATGCCTTCAGACTGGTGGAGAAAGGGGTGCTGAAGGAATTTCTCCCATCCTGGTCAACAGGAGGGGCAGGAAGATGTTTCAGAGTTGTAGCCAAGAGAGGCAGGAAAACTCTGCTGCATTACTCTGAGTTAGGTTCAGTGAGTCAATTTTTGCCCACAGTTACATGCATTCAGCTCTAAATGAAGTCCATGAGAGCCGGTGAGCATAAATGGTGGCAGGATTAGGCCCCATGTGCCCACTCAGCAGAAGGCCTATGCACCATTTATGTCCCATTTAAGCCCTATTTTGAAGCCTTAAGTAAGAATGAACTAGTGCCTATGCCTTGTTTTTACTCTCTATAAGGGTGAATTTCATCCTCAGTTAGTAAGTGTGAATGTAAATAAAAGGCAAAGTACAATTCTGGATGACTTAATCCTTAAAGTAACACATCTGTAGCTACCTAACCATATTTCAACAGTTTAGTAAATATTTTAATTAATTTTGCCATTGCACAATTTGAATACATTTTAGAAAGAACTGCATTTGGATGGAAAATTTAAATTTGATGCAATAACAAAAAGACTTTTTTCTTTATAAATACAATCAGAGAAGTCTGAACATGTTAGCTGATCAAACTTCAGCTAGTGCAAAACAGAACTGAATACAGCCTTTATTCCTTTATAAACAAACACATTGTAATCTATTTGGTTTTCAATGTAATATATTTATGCACAATTGACATTTTTTATTCTGCATACTACATGATATAATGAGCTGAAACTGCATATGAGCAGTGTTGCATTTGGTTCACCCTTAAAACACTCTTCTTTACTTTTTCCTTTAGCCAAGCAAAGCAACAGGGATTAATGTCGTATCACTTTTATTATTAATATTTATTATTCCTATAGTTTTGGGGGGCTTTTGAAAATTTCTCTCACTATAGGAAGTCAGTATCCTTTTATTATTTTCACTTCTCAAAATAAAATCATGTTACATACCACAAACAGATTACATATACCTCAAAACACTAGCATGAAGGATTTGACTGCAACATCAAAATTAAGGAGACTGATTTTCCACCAATAGCAAGGGAACTGTTCAGAAGACTGAAGCTCTGTCCTTCACTTACTCTGTTGTGCCTAGAGGTATTCCAGCAGTCTCAAAAGCAGTTTGTGAGCTTACCTATTTGTCTTGATGGGGTCAGAAATCTTTTTTTGTTTTGTTTTCATAATGGATTTTCTTTTCAGACTATATGGAGTGAACGAGAAACATAATTTATTGTTCAAGATGCCACTAAATAGTATAAATCTAATAGGTTCATTTGGAGGAAATATTGGGCATACCAATTTCTTCACACACTCTAAGTCATCAAGTTCTTCCATTTTTTCAGGAGTCTTTACATACCTTTCAAAACAAGATGATCATGTTAGCCTTGATTTGGTACTACAATTTTTGACCAGTGATGCTGTTCACATAGGGAATGAAGATGATTTGTATATTGAATTATCTGTTGTTGTTTTTTTGACAGTTCTCAAGAGGTTGAACATCAGACTCTTGTTTAAATTACTGTTGGAATTGATCTTACAGCTCCCATTATCATGTGAACTTCAGACAACTGCACAATGGTGATCCTAGAAAGATAACTGGTAGCAATACATTCGCAAACAGGTAAGGCATATTCCAAATGTTGGATGAACTATCAAGAAGTATGTTGTTTCCGGTGTTCTAATACCACTGGAACCAACAATACATCATAGGAGATTCAATCTCTTCTTTGCTTTGGCTGCCATCTTTCTGACTTGTGGGCCAAACTTTAATTGTGAGTGCAAGGTCACTCCAGGGTATACTGAGTTCTGCTCAATGGCAATACCTTCTCCATCCATTGTTTATTTTGCACTATAGTTAAACCTTCTATGAGTTGTAGCAAAGTAAATGAACTTTGTTTTTGCTGGAATCAGCTGGATTTTTTGTTCCTTTGCCCATGTGATTACAATTTCCAAGTCCTCATTCAATTCATTCTTTAATATATCTATTTCATGACCCATGTTATGAAGTGCAATATCATCTGCATGTGGGTATACCGATGATTTCAAGCATCCTGACAGTTCAGAGGAATACAGCAGGAAAAGAAAATGACTTAAAACTGAGCCCCGAGGAACTCCTGTCCTCAGCAGCCTTGGCTTTAAAAAAGTACCTTTTAGTCTTACTGTTTGTTAGAGGGCTTTCCCTTCACCCTCTCCCCTGGTTTTTGTAACACAGACAGAAAGCAGAAGACCAGAAGTCCGAAGTGCAGGCAATGCAATGTTTATTGGGGTTAGTTTCCAGCAAACATGTATACTATAACTCTGACACCGCAGAGATTTGTTCCCCAGTGTTCCCCTTCCCAGGTCTGACACCACAGAGCCTTGCCTGTGTTACCATTACCCATTCCCCCCACCCCATTCCCATTTCTCATTTTCCACCACCTTCTTAGCAAACCAAAATATACCTGCAATGCATGCTCTTGGTCCCACTCCTTACAATGTATGGTCATGTTCTGTTTTGGAGGGTCGTGAGTCTAGGGGCTTCATCCCACCTTTTTTGTATCTCCATGGGAGAAGTGAGGTTATGCTACAGTCAGGGACAGGCATTTCTTTGGCCTTTTAGTGTTTTATACCTTCCCCCCAATTCTCCCTTGCCCCTCCCGACTGGTTGCTTGACCTTGCCTTGAGAGAAGAGCCTGGCAGCCTTCCAATGCATGCTCATATATTACACTCCCACCATATCCCTGTACCACTTTAGTTCCATCTCTTATCTCTCTTCATCCCATCTGCTTGTGGGCAGATGTAACACACAGTGTCTTTGTCCTTTGTTTACACATATTAGTATAAGATATGAGTATCAAAAAGTAAAACCCAAAAGCCTGTTCTTTTCCTATACTGTAAGAAATCTCTTATCCAGAGGCACATTTTGTCTCAGTTTCCCATCTCACTGAGTTTCACTAAGAGCTTATTTCAAACTTTATCAAATGGTGCACTGAGACCCAAAGAGACTGTGGTTTCTTTTGTTGGAATCCATCAATAAACAGGCTGGCAGAAGGCCACTCATAGATCCATAATTGAGTGCAAAGACCTGTTGCCATTTGGGGAGGCTGTATTTTCCCTTTTTTTAAAAGCCAACATAGACACCTAGTTTGTAGCATTGTTTACATTCTCTTGCTCACATTACTGATTAAAGATACAAGCTGGTAGCTGCCTGGAGAAGAGGGATCATTGCCAGTCTTAAGAAGAGAAACTATAACTGCTAACTTCCACCAATTAGGTACCTTCCCTCTTATCTGTGATTCATTTGTGATGTCTAACAGCCTGGCGTTAGCCTTCTTACTAAATTGTTTTATCATATTGATAAAGTTGCAGCCCAGGGGATTTGCCTAGTTCAAGCTTCTCTACTGCATCTTCTCACTCATGTATGAAAAAAATCTTTCTAAAACCAAGGTACTGAGTCCGGTCTGTGTGCACATTTTAAAATTCTTTGTCTTTCCTCATGAATACTCCATCCCACATGTTTTACCACCACTCTATCCTTATTATATGCGAGCCTGCTAATTTTCAGGTAATGTTTGATCAGCATATTTGCAGATTTCTTGTCAATTAATGCCTCTATACCTCCACTTTTCAGGCTACTGGTGTTTTTTAAAATTGCAAGCCTTAGTCTGTTTGCTCTCAGTTCACTTAAGTATCATCCATAAAACTTTTCCTCTTTTAAGATCCAGTCTTTCACAAGTCTCTTCCCAATGTTTTTGTCTCCAGCCAGTTCCATGGTGATCTCTATTGAGACTTAGTTCCATCTTCATCCAGCCACTTTATCTCTGGGGTTCTGTTCAACCTCCCATCTAACTTGATTCATTTCCTTAAGTTTTTTTATGCCAGGATCATTCCAGTGTGAACCCCATTTCTCTTGGGATGGTTTGTTTGCTAATTTCTGCATGGCAGATTAAAAAACCTCAAGGATATATTTAATGTTTGAGAAGTAACATTTTAGTGTGTCTGAAACAGGACCAGTCAGCTTTATGAAAAAAGTCCCACTTCCTGTTTATCAACTGAAAGCTGATGAGCTTCCTATTCCAACAAGTGAGCACAGGTCAATGATCACTTGCAACATTCACCAAAACATTCCAGATGCAGTTCATGGACATGGTGCTGACAGAGGTGAAAGTAAGCCGGTACAGGCTGGTACGGCGTACCGGCAAGAGCCAGTACGCCGTGCCGGACCGCACCGGCTTCCGCGGCGGGGATGTAAAGGGCTCTGGGCTCCCCTCCAGGAGCCCAGAGCCCTTTAAATCCCGCCCGCAGCTCCGGCGGCCGGGCTGGGGCCGGGATTTAAAGGGCTCAGAGCTCCCGCGGCTGCGGGGAGCTTAGAGCCCTTTGAATCCCGCCTGCAGCTCCGGCTGCCGGAGCTGCGGTGGGGATTTAAAGGGCCCGGAGCTCCGCGGTGGCCGGAGCCCCGGGCCCTTTAATTTGCCCCTGAGCCCCGGGGGCTCCCAGCCACCTCTGCAGCTGGGAGCCCCGGGTTGATTTAAAGGCCCTGGGGCTCCCAGCCACAGCCGGTGCCCCAGGGCCTTTAAATCTTGAGAGGCCATGCCTCTTCCGGATGAGGCCGCGCCCCCTCAGGACTCCGGCAGTACCGGTAAGTCCTGTTAGTTACTTTCACCCCTGGGTGCTGATCACCAGAGTTACATCTAATGCTGACTGTGGGTCATATGATCTTGATATACAAGCCATAGTGCCGTCATTCAATACAACTAAATCACTGTCAGTGATAAAGTCCTCTAGCAAAGATCCATTGAAATTTGAGTTGGTAACTATGAAATAGGCTGACCACAATCCTTAACATGGCAGGATATAGGGCATGTGTCTGCTATTACTTATACTGACTGTGCAGCAGTACATCTGAGCTTCAGTGGAATTACTTCTGAATTGTACTCATGTAAGTGAGAAGAGAATCAGGTCATCTGAATCTGAGTCTTCAGTCACAAGTTGTCAGACTGGATGCAAGAATCACTTGGTGAAATTCTATGTCCTGGTTGTGTGGGAGATCAGATTAGGTTATCAGAATAGTCCATTTTGCCCTTAACAGTTATGAACCTATGAGTACAGGGAGAGTGATCTGAGAGAGACATTTTCCCCCTCTGATCAGGGAGGTGGCCCACTAATTCACACACTTTGTAGCTATCAATTTATTGGAATGTATGTTATTGCATTCTGCATCTGGGCTTCTCATGCTTATGACTCTCTTTAGTGTCTTAACCATACCTAGTAATATAATAATGTGTCATATTTCAAACAATGGGTTCAGGGCAGACTCCATGCTAGTCCTGTATTATATACTGTAGGCTGGAAGATTCTGTATAGAAATAACCAATGTATTTGTAGAACATTTTTCTGTCAATGTGCATGAGTGAATCCTAATCAGTTTGAGGGGAGTTACATATGTGCATCAGGAGAATATACCCCTAACAGAGGTAGATGCTGTGCATGTGTACTAGCTATTTTCAAACACAAATAATTCTGGTGATCCAGTTTTCTTTGGCAGACAGGCAAAGTGGTCAGTCAATCATAAGGATTACTGGGACTCTGCAGAAAGCATCTGATATCCCATCAATTTTTGAGCCTGATCTAATTAGTACTCATGAATTAAGGAGTAAGTCAAATAAAGTCAATGGAGTTACACTACTGCAAAACTGGTGTAAATGAGGTAACAATGAGGTATACTTTGTGTCTCTTTAAATATAAACTAGCATGAACAATTTACACCCAACTTTTGTCAAAATTACATCCTGAAATCAGAACTCTTGTCCCAGGTTTCAGCATGATCAGAAATAAGATATATTAGATGCATTATAGACAAACAATGGTTTATCATTTTAAAAGAACATAAGAATGGCCTTACTGGGTCAGACCAAAGGTCCATCTAGCCCAGTATCCTGTCTTTCAACAGTGGTCAATGCCAGGTGCCCCAGAGGGAATGAACAGAACAGGTAATCATCAAATGATTCGCCCATTCATCATTCGCCTGTCGCCCATTCCCAGCTTCTGGCAAACAGAGGCTAAGGACACCATCCCTGCCCATCCTGTCTAATAGCCATTGATCAATCTATCCTCCATGAATTTATCTAGTTCTTTTTTTGAACCCTGTTATAATCTTGGCCTTCACAACATCCTCTGGCAGAAGAGTTCCACAGGTTGACTGTGTGTTGTGTGAAGAAATACTTCCTTTTGTTTGTTTTAAACTGCTGCCTATTAATTTCATTTGGTGGCCCCTAGTTCTTGTGTTATGAGAAGGAGTAAATAACACTTCCTTATTTACTTTCTCCACACCAGTCATGACTTTATAGACCTCTATCATATCCCCCTTTAGCCATCTCTTCCAAGCTGAAAAGTCCCAGTCTTATTAATCTCTCCTCATACAGCAGCCATTCCATACCTCTAATCATTTTTGTTGCCCTTTTCTGAACCTTTTCCAAGTCCAATATATGTTTTTGAGATGGGGCGACCACATCTGCACGCAGTATTCAAGATGTGGGCATATCATGGATTTATATAGAGGCAACATGATATTTCTGTCTAATTATCTATCCCTTTCTTAATTATTCTTAATGATTCCCAACATTTTTGACTGCCGCTGCACATTGAGTGGATATTTCCAGAGAACTATCCACAATGACTCCAAGATCTCTTTCTTGAGTGGTAATTTAGACCCCATCATTTTATATGTATAGTTAGGATTATGTTTTCCAATGTGCATTACTTTGCATTTATCAACATTGAATTTCATCTGCCATTTTGTTGTCCAGTCACCCAGTTTTGAGAGAACCTTTTGTAGCTCTTCGCAGTCTGCCTGGGACTTAACTATCTTGAGTAGTTTTGTATCATCTGCAAATTTGCCACCTCACTGTTTACCCCTTTTTCCAGATCATTTATGAATATGTTAAATAGCACTGGGCCCAGTACAGACCCCTGGGACACATCACTATTTACCTCTCTCCATTCTGAAAACTGACCATTTATTCTTACCGTTTGTTTCCTATCTTTCAACCAGTTACCAAACCATGGGAGAAGCTTCCCTTTTATCCCTCTTATCCCATGACTGCTTACTTTGCTTAAGAGACTTGTCAAAGGCTTTCTGAAAATCTAAATACACTATATCCACTGGACCTCCCTTGTCCACATGCTTGTTGACCCCTTCAAAGAATTCTAGTAGATTGGTGAGGTATGATTTCCCTTTACAAAAAAACATGTTGACTATTCCCCCACAAATTATGTTAATCTATGTCTGACAATTTTGTTCTTTACTATAGTTCCAACCAGTTTGCCCGGTACTGAAGTCAAGCTTACCGGCCTGTAATTGCCGGGGTCTCCTCTGGAGCCCCTTTTAAAAATTGGCATCACATTAGCTATCCTCCAGTCATTTGGTATAGAAAAAACAGACAAACTTTTATTTCTGGTGGCATTAGGACCTAGAATTCTTGATACAATACAAGAGGGATTTACTAGTGCAGTGGAGCCAAACATCTGTGTTTCACTGTGCAAATTCCCCCCCCCCAATGAAACTGAGAAATAGGTTCTGATTCTTCTTTTTATTAAAGCAGTTTTGCATTAATACCACCACTGAGTCCAATAGAGTTACACCTGCATAAAACTGGTGTACTGAAATGGAGAATCTAACTCATCTTGTGGAATTTTTCCATTTAAATTCATTGTGAATTTTCTCTTGTCAAAGTACAGATACTCAATTGCTTCTCAAATGTGTCTGTCATTTTTGTGACGTTTGTACATACAAATTTCTCTCTCCACAGTCTGAAAGGGCATTAGCTGAACAGGAAACCACCAGGTGCTTGGACTGAGCGGTGTTGTTCCTTGATAGTGTCAGAATTTTTTTGTTATTTTGTTTCAAAATGGCTTTTCTTTTTCAGCCTTTTCTGTGCAATACTTGGCACTGCTATAACATAGCCCTAATTACTAATCTTCTCTACGTGTTTTTCTTCACACTCCAAGAGGAATTCAGATGCTTCAGAAATTCTTGCAGCATTGTTTTAGACTGAGGGACATGTTTAGCTCAGCCAGTATGAAGTGATTTATTTTTGAAAAGATGAATTTATAACACAGATTAAAGATGGTTTTTACATTATGAATTTGACAAGGGAAATAGTGAGAATAAACACATTTATTCATAGAGGGCCAAATGTGCCTCTTCCCACATGAAAATACAGGCAGTAAAAGAAATACAGATCCTGTTTTTCTTTAGGTCTATTGCCTACTCCTCTTTTGGGGTTGTGGGTTCTGAGGGTCTGTGGGTGATGGCTTGCTAAACATATTGTGGGTGATCGTCCATGGGGACAACTTTGTGGACTTGGGGCCTTCTGCAATTTAGATTCCTGCCTTTGAATCTGCTCCCCTCCTGCCTTCTCCCATCCTAACCATTTCTCATGAATATCCACTCCTCAGTACATGAAAGCCACTGAAAATCAGAGTTTGCCTTGTACTGCAGGCTGCCATATAAGTTATGTTGTCTTGAGAGGGGAAACATGCCATGTACATCATTTGTTGTCTGATGATTCCTCCCCACCGCCCTCTGAAAAAAAAAATTGTCCCTGGAAAACAGAAGTGACTACATAGTGGATGGCATATTACTTTTCACTTTTCACCTAAGTTCTGTCACTTGATCTTGTGCCATCACCCTGATTTTGTTCTCACTGTAATTTGTATTGGAGAGTAGCATTTGGGCTAGTCAAGTGGTTCTCTTTCCCCCTTTCTCCATTCTCTTTCAGCAACATCTTTTGTCAAATCACTGTGGATATCCAGCTCTCGGACTGAGTTAAGAAAGATTACCTGTGTACCGGATACACACCACTGTAGGTATGTCACTGTTGCACCATCTGCAGAAACGGACTCAGGATCTTTCTTGACTCAGGATCTGGGAAGAAATCAGAGAGAAAGAAAAGAGAGATAGAGCACAGGTACAGAGCATAAATAGGAGATGCTATCCTCTCATTTATCTCCACCTGGGCTTGAATGTGCTGAAATTTACACAGCTGTAATTCCATTTACTTCACTGTAGTTACATCTGATTTACATTAATATAAGTGGAAACAGGCTCAGTCCTATTAATTATCCCATACATCTCCCTAAAAGAAAACTATCACTTTTGTGTAATCCTAATTAAAGAAATAATATTGGAATACTTTAAATCATGCATAGATTGAAATAAGGCAGGACACCCTTAATGTGTGTTAATTTTAGTAGAAACAACTACTCCTTAATTCAGACTGTTTCAGGTGTTAAGCTAAATGAACTGTTACTGTTTTGATTATCAGGAATTATCCACACAAGTATGCCTAGGGGAAATTAAAATTCTGACACTTGCATGATTTAAAATCGCCAACTGTTGCCGCTCCTACTAGCCTGGAAGTATCCAGTGTCCATACTTTTCAATTATCTACAGTTCATATGGTATACTGCATTATTGTAGGAACTCTTGAAGGTATATTGCTACCCACACATGCATACATACTCCTCATCTGTATATTTGTTTATAGAAGAATAATTTCCCTAAAAAACAAGGAAGTATTCAGGTTTTATGGCACATAACCAAGTTCCAGCGCCACATAAATTAGGCAATCTCATGCTATGCCAGCCATACAAATTTCAACAGGTTAGAGAGCTCAGCAGCAACAAGAGATTCTCAGCCCCTCTGATGTAGAGGTGGCATAGTGGACTGTACATCACCCAACTTCCCATCCTCTGTATGACAAGGCTATGATCAAGTGAAAGGTGCACTACTGCACTTTGGCAATAACTGACTCCCCAAATTCCCCCTTTGGGACTACAGCAGTGAGTAACAACATAAAGTAATTCTGAAGCTGCTCCAAATTGCACTGGGAATGAACTAGCTCTAGGCCAGCTCCTGGATCAGGGAGCCACAAAAGTGATGTAAATCTCAGTGCAACTGAAAATCTGGCCTTTACAGTGTTTTTGTATGACCCATTTATGAAAGTTTGACAACATGAAAGCTGTACATAACATGGGTTTCAGAGTGGTAGCCGTGTTAGTCTATATCAGCAAAAACAGCAAGGAGTACGTGAGGCATCTTAAAAATTTGTTAGTCTCTAAGGTGCCACAAGTATTCCTCATTGTATATAATATGATGTCTTATAAGATATAGTGACCTTTTTCTTATTATTTTAATGTATTTTTGTAAAATTTCCAAAATGCATTCCAGCAGACAACTGCAGTCTAGAACTCAACTCTGTGATTTCACCATTCTAGCAGACCTTTTCCTACACACAGTCCACTGAATGTATTCTGTTACTGAAAAAAGTAAAAAGTATGGGTGAAACATGTGGTTTTGACCATTTAGCTGACAGTAGACATATCTGGTGCAAATTCAAAGGCGGGTACAAAGGGTGTACTTGTAAAAATGTGAATGCATGTAGTCTTTACAAAACCCATCATTTTTGCATGAAACCTGGTCTTGTGCACACAAATCAGGTACTTGAGCATGTAAACAGGATATTTGTCATACACTCGCCTGCTGGTTTACCCATCACTCCCTCCTATAAAAATCTTGCCCTGGTTGGGTTTTCTATCCCACCTGTGTATGGAGTAATCTTTGTTAACTAGTGTTATGCAAACCATTGGGGTTACAATTATATTGTATTTTCTTAATAAGTATATTAGATGAAAGAAAGAGTCTTCCCTCATGTTTTGCCTTGTTTTCTAGCAATGTTTGTATTTACTGGCATTATAAGATAACCAGAACTGATAAATTTAAGGTATCTTGTTATATTTAAATAAAGCTTGATCCTGCTCCCTTCAAAACCCACAGGAATTTGGCCATGACGTCAATGGGAGCAGGATCATGGTCATACTAGTCCAGGGCCTGATCTTAGTGTCACTGATATGAATCCAGGTTACAACTACAGTATGGGCAAGGAGTTATATTGCCCTGCTTGTGTACACATACTCACGCTAGCTCAATGGCAGTTAGCGCAAATATAAATATCAGTGTAGCTGTTGTAGCACTAGTAGTGGCTTGTGGAGGGATGTCCAGTTCGTACCCACCATTATTTATACTTGCCCTAGATCTCATTGAGTACATAAGCAGGGGAATCACTCCCCTAACTCATATCATAGACCTAACCACAGAGTAACTAAGTAACACTGGTGTAACTGAAATCAGAATCTGGCTCAATTTATTTAAATATTTTTCATACTTGAGTCTTTCTGATCCCTGGTTCAGTTTGATTTTGTAGTCAGTAGGGGTTTAGAATGTCTTTTCAAAGGTATTTTGAAGTACCAGGGGGGAAAAGGCAGAATAATTCTGAGATAAGTAACACTTCTCATTCTGCCATAAGTAAATGGACACTAAGTGTATGTCTACACTTAAACCATCACAGTAGCACAGCTGCAGTGCTGTAGCACTTCAGTGTAGACACTCACTAAAGTGACAGGAGGGGTTGCTGTAGTTAATCACTGTAGTTAATCTACCTCTCTGAGAGGCGATAACTAGGTTGACAGAAGAATTCTTCCGTCTACACTGGGGGTTAGGTTGGCATAACTACAGCTCTTCAAGGAGGTGGATTTTTCACACCCCTGAGAAACATAACTATGCTGATGTAAGTTCCTAGTGTAGATGATCCCTAAGTGTCCACCTCTGATTACTATTATTTTTATAATGGGCTTACTGAGTATCTGGATACTCCTTTGAAACTTCTCATCCAAAAGGCATTTGCAGGTGTCTGTGCCTTTCATGGACTGCAAAAAAACCCACAAAACTATTAATAAAATTCTCCTTCCTTATTGCCAGTGAATGTGCTGCTTCACCTTATCATAGAAAGTTGAGAGAAGAAGAGAGAAAGTAGAGGTTGCAATCAGTATCTGGGGAGGAGACAAAAGCACCATAGCATTTAGTATCAGCAATTTGAGAAATTGAGAGGGGCTCCTTTCAAAAACCAGGAAGTGTTTACCTAGTGACTCATGCAGGGGCTGTGGAATGCTCTTTTCTAGAATAATGCTGAGAGGATCTGATCCAATCTTCACTGAAGCAAGCAAAAGTCTTTTTATTGACTTCAGAGGTCTTTGTATCAGGTCCATAATGCCTATGTGCAAGACTGCCTTCACCTGTGATTCCCCTCTCATTTACCCCTAGTCCTACAACAGTGTTAATCTATTGACACAAGTGTTAGTTAGAAAAGAATCAAGTCCTATATTTGTCCTCTGAGAGCCTTTCATTTCCCATTTAACAGCTTAACCTACACCCTTACTCCTTCTAAATTCTACTGTTCACACTCCAAAGTGCTTATTTGTTCTTTCATGTTCTGTCTACTGTCACCAAAACAGGAGAACATCTATGCTTTTTACAATATTTCCACTAAGAGCTCTGTGCATACGTATGCTTGCTCGCACATATAGAAGCTTCAGACCTCCACTTTTTAGAATCTGATCCTAGATTTGTCCTGGAAAGATGATCCCTAACCAGGAAGTCAGAGGTCAATGCAGATTTTACAAATGATCGTATCACCAGGATAGGGCCTTTCTGTCACCAAGACTGTTTATGAAAGCTTTAGAGAGGATGATGCATTTGAGAAAAGGAGAGTACAGGGGTATAAACTGAGGGTCAGATTCTGCCACTGTTACTCACAGTGAGTGATGCCTTACTTTGTAAGTAATCCCATTAAAAAAGGGTGACTAGGGGTGACAAAACCTGACTCTAAGGCCTTGTCTATACTGGTGGCAATGAGTAGGGTACTGGCACTGCACGTGTAGCTACATGCCACACTGAAAAGCTGGCTACATCCAAGTAGTTACCAGACATGCCAAACCCACAAAAAAACCCTCAGAAATTAGGCTTGGTTTTGGCTTAATTGGCTTATGAGTTGCTTGTTGGCTAGTTTTTGGCTTGTAGTTTGTTGCTTGTTGCTTCTTTTTTATTGATCGGCTCCTGGCAAGCAGGGACAAGGGGGGGCAAGCAGGGGGAGAGAGTCAGGTGTGCACAGCGGGCCCATCACAGTCCCAGACTGCATGCCGGGGGGATCTAGTCACAGAGTGTTGGGGTTCTTAGGGATTGGCTTGTTTTGGCCTTGTTTTGAAATGGGGTTAGCTTGATTTTTGGCTTATTGTGAAAGTCAGGGTGCTTATTTACCGCGTGAAAGTTGGCAACTGTGGTAGTTACATGTGGCAGTGAAAGTCTCTGGCAGGCGGAAGTTGTGGAAGCCTTTTCCCACTGCCTCCCCACTGCTGGAACCATCTCCCATGGCAGGGAAAGGCTCTGGGATTGGGACACTGAACTGCTAAAAATAGCAGTGTAGATGGGGAGGCATTGCTTCGGCACATAGGTAGCTATGCTGGGTACATGCCCACAGGGTTCAGGTGTCTTTATTCACCTAAGCCACTACTACTCATCCACACTATTATTTATACTAGTGCTAGGGATGTGTGCTGTGTCTTTATTCTACATCCTGCCATAAAGAGTATGCAGTGTAGACATACTCTCACTGTTTGATAATGTTCTTCCAAATAGCTTTTCATTGTTGAGAAGGTTCGCTTTTGTTTACTAAAGATGTTGTTTCCACTGTTGCCACCCCTTGTCCCTTTCTCCACATTCTTGCCTGTGGGTGCTTTTTTAAAACAAAAAAAACAAAACAAAAACAAAACAAAACATTGCTGTGACATACCACATGCATTCCCTAGGAGTAAGGCTGCTCTTACAACTACCTTCATGTGTTGCTTTGAAATTTTACAACTTGCCCTGCTTTATAGTTCATTCTGATAGCATACAAATCTCTGCCAAAAACACTCTTTGTTCGATAAGAATAAATTTGGATTGCAGTCTTTCAAACTTAAATTCCTACTGAAAAAAAAAAGCTGAGTGAACATCTGAGACAAATAGGTAATTTTTAATAATATCAGACAGTTCCTTTCTGTGGAGAATTTACTACTGAGTCTCATCTCTAATCAACCTTCCATGCTATAGCAGAAGCTGCCAATTAGAGATGTTGGCTCTTGGCAGAGTGCTCAGTGCACACTTAATCTATTTTAAATGTGTGTTGTGTTTCTCCGTGGAAGGTTAAAGGGTGTTTATAGGATTTCATGCTATCAAAGACCTCATGTTATACAAAAGCTGTGACAAGCTCAAATCACAGTCAAGTATTGTGGAGGGACTCAAAGCAGCATTTCTCGTGGAGAGCAATCCACTCCTGGGCACTCCTGAAGGAGAAAAAGGAAATTTTCCTGATTTTCTGCATAATCCAAACCCCACTGAGTTTAATGTAAAGCCCCTCCCATTGACTTCAATGGGTTTTGCACCAGGCCCATTATGGCCAGAAAATTAGTTCCCTTTAATGTGTTGCATTTTAAATATTTGGAGCAATACATTTAGGAGATGTTAAAAACGTACAATGAATACTTCACCACCACCACAATATATCCCCCACAGTACATGCTTCAGAATAACAAGAGTTTTGGGGAAGCTTGAAGGTTTTGATTCAGATAAGCATCCTTAAGTACCAGCATCAGGCAGACTTGCTTGATGGAAGATGGTATAGAAATGTATCATAAAGGCCCAAATCTGCTATCAGAAAAAAAGGCAAAGATGGGGATCTTAAGTTGGAGAGGAAAAGGGCCAAAATCTGCTTACATGCAAGTGGACTGTACCACTGAGAACATGCAGCTGGGCCAAAAAAGGCCTGAGTTTGTGAAGAGCTGAAGAGTTTTTAATGAGGCAGAAAATATTAGGTTATGACCAAGGCAGAATCAAGAGGAAAACATCTAGGTAGACCCTTCTTTTATTTTAAGGCAGTGCTGCTGTTGTTGGCATACAAAATGACTCAATTGCACTCTAAGAAAGGGAAAAACAATATTTTGGATTGTAAACTCTTTGGGACAGGGACTGTATCTCCCCCATGTTCTGTGTAGCTCTAAGAATGCTAATGACTTTCATCAAACAATAACAAGCCACAATTGGGGCAGATTCAATCATTAGCTGATAGAAATGGTGGAAGAAACCTGTGGATGCTGAAAATTTTGAATAGGAAGTAAGAATTTTAGTAATTCCACCAAACGTAACAGTTAAAAAGAAAAAAAATTAGACATCTTGTACAGCAGATAGTTTGTGCTACCTGCAAAACAGTCAATTAGAATTCTCCATAGGTCAGGCAGTACATTCCCAGTCTCAACAAAATGTAAAAGAAAACAAGAAATGGCACAACTCTCACGCTATTTTCTTTCTAGACTTTTGTTTGGCCCACAGCTTATAAATTATATTAATTGCAGCACAAACATGTGGATAACTAGAAGACTTGAATGATCTCATGGGAGTTTAAACAGTATCAGTTTGTCTAATTTTACTGACATTTCATGCATACAAGCAAGATTTTTCTTGGAAGAAAGCAAAAAGAAATAACTCATAATATGGGCAGTGAACTTCAGTGATTAGAAAAAAAATAGAACCCTGACACTAAGGCAACAAAATATACATGTAGGTGAGTTAATAGATATTTAATTTGTTCAAATAATTGATAGGCTGAAAAACTGTAGTCACAAGTACTGATGAGTGAAACAATCTAAATTAAAAAAAAAAAAAAATAACCAGAAGAGTTGAAGTGAAATTTTGTGCAGATTCAGTTAGATTGAAATTTTAAGGAAATGTTATATAATCTCACAGTCCTGTAAGCTTTCTGATTCCGGCTGACACTGGAGGTTGAAATATGTATTTTATGGTCCTCTTCTTGCAGTATTTTTCTAGTAAAACAAGAAATCTGAAGAACCATAAATCCTGACACAGGAAGATGGGGCAGGAATAGAGTCTATTCTTATGACATTTTCAACTTAATGTTGAGCATAGAGAGGATAGATTGTTCAAAATCTTACTCAAACAGCTGAATTTGTAAGCATTCATATTTGTGAATGCTTCTCTAAGGCAGAAAACCTAAAATTCTTGAGAGATTCAACCATTGCTAGTCCAAGTGGTTTGGCAGCTAAGTATCCTCTTCAAATTTTAATAGGGAACTGGTACCTCTCCATACCCCCCCCCCCCATAATGTGCACACTTGGAAATCAGTAATTTACAGTAGCTATCCATACAGTGGTGTTTTCACAGCAGTTAATTTTTGAGTGGGAACTGAAGAGAAGCAAAAAAAGGAAAACCAAAGCTAAAAAGGAGAGGGGAAGTAAGTGACTCTGAGAAGGAAAGAGACTAGAATGGGGAAATGGAAGAAGAAAAGATGAATGGGACATAGAAGGTGGGCATAGTGGGTAAAATTAAAAGTAGATGAGCCAGATGGCTTAGATTTAATGGAGGCTTCAGCTCTTCCCTGTATGGATAAATGTTGAAATGTTTATCTTTAAGCTGTAACACTGCTGGAAGTGCAACAAGGCCTTGGCATGGATATCAAACTGACAGATCTTTTCTTCCCTTAGGCCTGAAGTAAGAACATGCTGTTTCACAAGACTCTGCTGAACTCTTGGAATTTCCCTACTGCTGCATCCTTGTCTTTAAAACAGACTTGCATTTTATTGGGAAAGATTCCTCTCAAAATATAGTTCCTTCTCTTGGCAGGGGCACAGTCTTATAACTCTGAGAGCTAGTGAGCTCCCTGCTTAGTGCTTGTGAGAACAATAGATGACGCTGTGGGCTGAGAAAGTTTGAAAATGAACACTTTATTAGGTGCCCTAATGGGAGCTGATATCTTAAAAAACCTGACCCAAAACGTACAAAGGTCCTGTTCACCTTGGACAAATGACATCAAATACAATAGCAGGGACAATTCCACCATTTACCAGTTAAAGATCTGTGCCCCAGCCCTTTTACCTGCACTCTCAAGCTCTGCTAACAATCACAGCACACTCTTCTTGCCCAAAACCCACCCAAGCCAAAGCCACACTTTCTCCCCCTCCATCCCCATGCTCCACTTCTTTGGTTTTGAATGCTGAGCATGACCTGTTTGGTGTAGTTGGCTTGTCTGGAGTCTCCATCAGACAGAAGAGTACTCACCACCACCTAAGTGCCCTTAAGGACCACATGATGTGTATCTTCAACAGCCAGCTCATGGCACATAGCATGCTTTCTACAAGTACCTATAGCTCACTAATTCAATAACATGCATTTTGCTACCTACTTTGGTATAGTAAAGCCTTAATATCATTCTCACTGTGGTGGGAGCTAAGAAATATGTTTCTCTCCCCCCCCGCCCAAAAAAAAGATTCTTTGACTATTTTATTGAAAGGGAATATCATCACTCATATCCACATGGAGGTTCTTGACTCTAGCATTATGCTCTCTGTCTTTGTGCTTGTCTCCCATTGAGAACTCAGAGCGGAAGCTTGCCCTTACATAGTTAAAACAGAGCCAAATAAAGTAATTAGCAAGTAAAATGTGATAACTTGGCTCACTAAGGAGGTTTTCATGTTTAGAGAAAACAAGTTAGTAATGAATTAGTGTTTGAATAATCTGACAGCAAAGATTAAATTAGGATAAACCTTAAAATAACTGCAGTGCTAATATCCACAGGTTTGGGTAGTTTGCCAGATCTGAGCATATGGCTTCTTGCAAATCTTTTTTTTTTTTTTTTTAATTTGCTGAGCAAATGTTTGTTTATATCATTCCAGATTCACAAAAGCAAGGTGCAGGGCCAGTAATATATTGGCAGGCAATTCCATTTCAGTGTCTTGAAGCGGGTGGACATCTGGAATTAATAGCATGTCTCCCCTGTATCTTTCTCAAGGGTGCTAATACCAACCCATTTAAAAACCAAGCTTATCCACATCCAGGAGAAACGATCCAGTATATAAAATAAAGAAAACTATTCATTCATTACCAGAAATGTAAACAAGAGGGGTAAACAATTAACACTACAAGTTTCTCTCTTCCTATTCCTCTCTCATCTTCAGTGTGTCTTACAATGTATTGTTCCTGCAAGATTTTCCTTAATCTTCAGACACACTGTTATTTGACCCACTTTTTGAAGTACAGAATGGATGTTATCAAGTGGAAATATGCTTCAGGAACTAGATACCTCCCCAACAGAGTATTCCAGGATTTAAACATATTTAAAATATGAGAACTATTTTCCCAGGGACTCCAAGCAATTTACTCTATTGAAGTAATTTGCTAGCTGAGGTCTCAGAGTCATTATATAGTCCAGTTTCAGTTACATATTGCCTGGGGTGGAGACGGGGGACAAAAAAAATGAAACAAGGAGAATTTAACAAGGAATAGTTACCAATTAAACAAAAATATTTAACATATTCACATATTCCATATACTTATTTTTTATGTATGGCGTATATGTTCAGAAGTGATGGTGGGGGGGACTATTTTATGGGCAAAATTTGCAACTGTAATTCCACAACTGAATTGTGAGTGCAAATCTGAGTTTTGTTTTACAGATGCAAATCAGGTAGATAAAGACACAAGAACTCGGATTTATGCTGGTAATCTTTTTTGTTTTTGGAACTCAAAAATGAGAGTACAAAGTTTGCAAAGAGCACCCACAAATAAGGAGACCAACCTTCCCCCTGGTTACAAATATACCCCGTCATCCAAATCCAGAAGGGAAGAATGGTTTTGAGGTTTAGGCACTAAAGTGGGGTGGATGGTTCCATTTCTGGCTCTGCGACAGACTTCCTGTGTGATCTCAGGCAAGTCATTTAATCTTCCTGTTCCTGAGATCTCTATATTTACAGTGTGTTTGTACAGTATTGTTTGCATCCTTACTATAATGAGACCAGCTTGATGGCTGGTATATTGTCTTATTTTTGTACACCACTGAGCACAATACTTAATAATACAAAAGTGTTCTTAATTTGAGTATATTAAGCAGAACACAAATTGAAAATTTATTTGTATCGATGGACTGTAGGGCACCCATCTCTGTGAAGTTATTGGAGGCTAGGTAGTGGTGACTCTTATAGTAAGGTTGTGTAATACTTTTCACCCTAAACCTCTGTTTTTAGTTGCTTATAACTTTGCCAGACTTTTACCATTCAGGCTGAAATTTTCCATGCAAAGGGGTCTTTCAGTCAAAGTGGTTCCACCATTTCTGAGAAAGAGATTAGGGAAAAAAATAAGTAGTTTTGCCAATGTTTTAAAAACCATTTGTTTGAAATGCTCTAGTCACTTTATCCCATTGAAAAAGAACTTGAAATCTGGCAGAGATAATATTCCTGAGGTCAGGAGAAGTGTCCTGTCCTAATAAAAATTCATTCAGATTGTTTGAGTTAAGCCTGTGAAAGTTGCCATGTGCACATGCTCAGCATAAATTGCCAGAATCTGTCTGCTAAAATTACCAAATATCCCAACTGCACTGAGCATGTTTCCACTCACAATGATTCTTATATACTAAGTACAAAGCTAGAACTATGGATGGGGAATGCTGGAGTGGCAGCCGCAGACACCATCTTCCTTCTATTGTAAACCCCTGTGGGTCTTAGACCAGGTCAAGGGTTAATGAATAAACAGTTTGATGGTCGGACTTAGCTTCCTGAAGAAGAAAGGAACTTTCTGTGCCAATATTTCTTGAGTTACCCCCTTCTCCCTTAAATTTGAGCAACGGGGGGCATTTACATCAAGTATAGAATTCTGGTACCAGATTGTGAGTGGCCCTTTTGTGGGCACATAAACAAGTGATATGTGCAAAAAGGGGTTGCATGACCTATGAACATGGTACTCACAATAGCAGTTTAGGTGATTAGGGACTGCTTACGCACCCTGTTCCCTGAGGGAGCAGATCCCCAAAAGGGAGCGTGTCAGTGCACTGGCCCATGTACTGGGGGACCAAGCTGCACCACCCTAATCAAAGGTGCAGGTTGGGCACTGATTAGCACTAAGAGGTGGAGGACCACGTGTATGTCACACAACCTATCCCCCGATGAACATTCTCACTGCAGTTTCCAGTTCTCTCTAATTAAAGAAGTATTGGATACTGAATTGCTATGAAGTGATATTTCTTTTCACTGAGAACATTGAAAATTATCAGTGGCTGTCTTTGTTCCCATTTAGAATTAACTAACCATTAGAATGTCATTTATTCATTACCATTCTATAAAGGGGGGAAAAAAATCAGCCTGACACAAGGTGTTTGCAGCACCTTATTTCAGACTTCACTCACCAGGGCACTGCATACTTCTGACATTGGGATTTGAACTTGCTCTATTCAGCTCCAAAAACATAGGCCCTGGGGTCCTAGTGGGGAGCCAGCTGTGGTCACTCAATTAGGGTGAACTGCAAAGAATGGGGCAGCCAAACCCCCAAAAGCTGGTGGATATTCCAATACTTAGATTTACCAAGCCAGCATAAAACAGCTTCTTTATTACCTTACTGGTTACTCAGAAGTCCAAACAACGCATTTCCCTTAAAGTGATCCAGCCTCAGGCCTCCATACAGGTACCCATGTCAAATATGATGAAAATTTCTGTAAATCTTATTTCATCATATAAAAGAAAAGGTTCTACTAATCCCAAAGGATCGGACACATTACCTCCCAGGTTAATGAATGTTTCAGATCTTACCCAAATACATGCTACAGCCAATTCTTATTAACTAAACTACAATTTATTAAAAAACAAAAGAGAGAGAGTATGATTAAAAGATCAATATACATACAGACATGAGTTCAATTCACTGAGGTGCAGATTCATAGCAGAGATGATGAGCTTTGTCAGAGTTCTTTCAGAAATAGTTCATAGGTTATAGTCGAATGTCCAAATCTCATATTCAGGGCGTACCAGCATAACTGGGACCTCAGTCTTGCGACTCAAACTTCCCCTGAGGAAGCCTAAGCAGATCTGAGATGACAGAATCAGGACCCAAGGATCTTTTATACAATTTCATGTCTTCTTTGACAAGTTGGGATTTCCTCAGGGAACAAAAGGTCATTAGAATGACTGAATGAGGTCCATCACCGGTACTTAGCTATACGAATTAACATAAGGTCATTTGCTTGTTCCTCCACCATTCACAGTACATTTCAAAGAGAGGTGAATACCAAGTTATCCCGTGTTTACAATTCATTTAAATGATAGGATGTTCTTTTGACCTCTGAATTATCAGAATACAGCATAGACAGGGACTGATGATTACATTGTAGACCCTACTCATACATATGTAAATACACAAAAATACAAACATTATTTCCCCACCCTATCTTTTGAGGGTTATTTATTTTGCAGGATGTTTAACCCTTTCTAGCCAGGCATCACATCCCTAACCAGCCAGTTAAAGAGCCACCTCCATCAGCTGAGCCAGCTGAGTGACTTGCTATAGGAGATAGCCTGATACATGTATATTTCTGTAAAGGATAATGGTTCACCTACCACACACCACATAAATGTCAACTTTTCCATGAGACAGACCCAATTATTAAAAAATAATCTTTTTTTCTATTCCCCACAAAATTGTCATTTGGACTTTATAGGTTTTATAAAAGGTTCACTTCCCAGCACCTTGGTATGAGCTTAATCTCTTTCATGAACAGTAAGTTGCTGAAGCACAATAAATGGGAAATTGTCCACAGATTCTCCACATTACCTTACTTATATCCAGTGAAAATACCCTGTATTTTTAATGCTGCTACAACTAACTCAGAATACATTCTTAAGCCTACCTGTCTTTAATCCATTACTAAACTCACATATGCTATCAGCTGCTTCACTGAAAAGGAACAAAACGTAATTTGAAGTTCCAGAAATAAGGCCCTCAGGTGGAAATCTTATCTCCTCTTCTGCAGAGAGACCTGGAAACAGCTGAATAGCTTATTAGAGAGGGCAAGATTTGGAAAGCCCACATGAGTGGCTGGTTGGAAAATGGATTCTGTCCCACAAAACATTGAGATTTCAAATATCTATTTCAAATCAGGATGAAAAACCAAAATATTTGATTTTTTGTGGGTGTGTGAAATGAAATTCTGAAAATATTTGTTTCAGGTCAAAGTGGTTCATTTCAATACATTCAAAATGTTTCATTTAGAATGACCCTTCTCTCTCTCTCTCTCTTCATTAAAAAAGAAAGAACTTCAAGATGAAGTAATTTCACAATGAAAAAATCAACACATTTCAACATTTTTGGAATTATTTTTTTTAAATGAACTTTCATCAGAATGGATACGATTTTGCCAGAATGACATGATCCAATGGGAAACTATTTTGACTAAAATTTTACATCCAGCTCTACTGTGGACACCCTTAGACCACAAATCTCACCTTCACAGGAATTTTCTACCTATCCCTATATAGCAGAATCTACAAAGGAGTTGGCTTTCAAGAAGCAGATAATCTTATGATCTAGGAAGAGACTACCAAACTCCTTTTTTCCAACAGAGCAAATATTTCAAATGGAATACCAGACTCAGAAGGCTAGGTCAGAAATATGTTGTTTTGTACAGGTTGCACAATATATTACTGTTAATGTCTAAAAATAAATTGCATAATTATTTTACTATTTAAGTTTACACATGCACTTACCATTGTGCAAGGAACACCAAACCACTCCGTAATGACTGTTTAGCATTGGAGTACTCAGATTCAAGATAATATGGCATTATCAAATTATTCATAGTGTGTCATGGCAGAGGATTTTTGAGTTTGTGAGTGTTTTGAAAGAAACAATACTTGGCCATCACCCTTATCAGGTTTTGAAAGGTAAGAGAAGTAAATTCACTGACTGAAACTTGAACTTATCCAAACATATACATTCTTTTAAGCTAAAATCTCCCTTAGGAGTAAAAATTCAGTTAAACTGAGAACTGAATGGAAATTACTGAAGTAAACACTTTGTGGTTCACTTAGCTCTATTCATGAAAAAGCAATAAGGGAATCTAACTTGATGGTGCTTCTGCTGCTCTTGAAAGATGAAATCTTAAAATTAAGAGTGAAATTCTGGCTCTTTTGAAGTGCATGGCAAAACTTCCATTAACTTCAGTGGGGCCAAGATTTCACCAAAATTTCAAGAAATTTAAAAACAGAAACCTCAGCATTCTTTTTTTATTCCAGCCATAGCCTATTGTCATATTTGCAGCTTTGTCAGTGATTGAAATAGAGGAATGGGAAACTTTAAAAGAAAATTTCTTTATGGAAATTCATGGCCGCCACACCATGATGAGAGGTCATTGCTCAGAGAATCACTTACACATGCTATATGTACCCTATGGTGACCAGACAGCAAATGTGGAAAATCAGGAAAGGGGGTGGAGGGTAATAGGTGCCTATATAAGAAAATGCCCCAAATATCAGGACTGTCCCTATAAAATTGGGACATCTGGTCACCCTAATGTACCAGGTGACATAATTGGCTCTGGGATAAATGGAAGAAACATTGGAAGGACACAACACAGAAATTTCCCAGCCACCCACTTGTGCTCATTCATTTTCAGCTACCACAAAAGTGTTAAATAATCCAAAGATTTTTTCCCTTTAAGTATCACTGGTCTATGACCAAAATTCAGTACCGTATCAAGTGCAGGTCTCTATTTTTACAAAAAGAATGGCTTTGGATTAATTCCAAAAGAAGTATCTTTTAACTCATGAGATATTATCTACTTTTCACATTGCCAAGAAAGGAAAGAAATAACAGATTTTAAATTTAATAACAATCCCAAGTACTTTTACAAACTTGTATGCCCACAGTTTTCTTTCTCCATTTTACAAGCAATAACAAAGCTATAATTTGGGGCAAACTAGAACTATAAATTTCACCTTTTAAGTTGTGTATGACCATGATGCAATTTTGTGGAGCACAGCAGAAATATCGGGCAGGTGTTCAAAAGTGCCTTGGTCCTGTATCTGTGAGCCAGAGGGATTAGAATGCACTTTGATGAGGTAGTTGTTTATATATGCAATAAACAGCATGAACAAACATTTAAACACCCATCTCCAACTATGGACTGACTTCTGGGAGAATTTTGCCCACAGCAGTACAGTATCCAGTACAAAATGGCTACTGGCAGTTACTATTTTTCATGATAGGAGATTATTAATGACCATACGCTGCTGGAAACAGAGGTAATTTGTTATGATTGACAATCAGAAGTGCTGCCCCA
Organism: Emys orbicularis; assembly: GCF_028017835.1. Taxonomy (NCBI): domain Eukaryota; kingdom Metazoa; phylum Chordata; order Testudines; family Emydidae; genus Emys; species Emys orbicularis. The sequence goes on along the minus strand of NC_088687.1, from coordinate 86,515,241 downwards.
AAATGCAGCCCTCCCACAGAGGCGGCGGAAGGTCCCGCCGCGGAAATACCGCCACGGTCGCCGCCCCCCAAATCGCAGCGTGCCTAGACGACCGCCTAGGTCGCCTAATGGGTTGCGCCAGCCCTGTTGGCAATCTATAACTTGATTAATTATAACTATAATTAGATGCACAGTGACTGGAAACCACTGATCAGAGTGGTGAATACGTAAAACATTTGGGATATTTCCTGTAACAATGACAGCACGTACACGCGATTACCCATTTTAAAGGGACACATGAATATAACTAAAGGACTATATTTCAGCTGATTAATAAATAGTTCAAAACCACTAGTTCAGTCAGTGTAAGTATGTGTAGTCACCTCTAGGGTAACCCCACCTGCCTGAACACAGCATTACAGGGGACTTTGACTCGCACACCTTCTGGTGACCACTTTCTCAGCTGCAGTGACCACTCCAAGCTGGTCTCTTCTCTGAACTCACTCACTGGGTCTTCTGGGGTTCAGCCTTCCAGCCAAGTCACACCACACAACAGTTAGGTCCACTTTTGGGGTTCATCTGTAAACACAAGGCCCTTTGCCCCTCCCCTGGGCTCAGCTTCAGTTCTCTTACCCTTGTAGGCCCTAGTTCAGGATTGCTCCCCCATCAGAGAGACCTAGCTCCTTCACAGTCTCCACTCCCCAACTGAGTTCCCTCAATCTACTTATATGGCTTAGTGCTGCCTCCTCTATCCAGGAGTAATTAGTTACTCTCCTGCTCTGGTGCAGAGCATGACTAACTGGGTATTTTCCCATGCCTTGCAGGTAATGGGAGTTAAGCCCCACCACAGTCAGTTTACACCATTTTTTCCTGTTTGGACAGAGTTCAGCCCTATGCAGACAGCCTACATGATGCTCATGCACCATTGAAGACCCAAGTAAGCCTTATTTTGAGCACTTATGTTGGACTTAAATAGTGCATAGGCTTTATGCATGAGTGATTTTTGTGAACACAATGATTTTTTTAAAAAGTATGTCTGTTATTCATAATTGTTCAGTTTTCAGTTAACTACTCCTGTTGGCATATATGGATCTCCAGGTTTAAGGAAACTGTTTATAGTTCGTGCATCCACTGAAAATTCAATATTCAGATCTCAGTCTGTGTGAACAGTCATCTAAATTACTTTGTAGGGTTTCTGCTCCCCTGGCTGAATGACCTAACCTATATGAAGAGGAGGAATGCCTGAAGAAAGCTTTAGGATACTAAGTTCCCCAGGGAGATAATGTGGAACACTTTACAGAGCTACATGGGAAATAAGCCAGAATAGTTAATATTAGGACTCTAAATCCTTCCTGTCCTCCTGTGCATTTGGACCTCAGGTTTCAAAATAGCCAGGTTCCTTCCTGAATGAGCAAGATAGAAAGTAGATCTACTGACAGGCTAGCAAACTTTACATTTGAGTGTCCTTTCTCATGTTTCCACTAACAAATTGCATGTGTGTAGGAGAGCAGGGTGTGCAATTCCAGCATGATTACACTTGTACATGCTCAGTTGCACCTGGATACCCCTGTTCTCTGGAATAAATGCTGCCCCCCAAACATTTTGTAAACAAAAACTAGTTACATGAACATGCACAGGAAGCAAAGAGAAAAGTATATAATTGGACTGATATTTTTTCCACTATTTATCCAGATCTAGACAAACTCCACAATTAAACAACATATAGCCATATCAAGCAACATAGAGCCACATGCAAACAGGTGAGCTTTGCAGCATTCCCAGGAGAGGAAAATTCAAGACCTCTTAGCTAAAAATGCCCTGCCCTTAGTCTACAGGTATGTTACCTTGAGCACTTGAATGGACTTAACTGTGATGGCAGAGAAGTGAGAGAGAGTTGTTTTCTCAGAAAGAAACCATAAATTCAAGCCAAAGAACCTTATAGATCAGTATTTATACCATATTTGTACCCCAGAGCAGCTATACACATATAGCACAAGTGCGTAAATAGCATCTCCCCACCCTTGCAGTAGCATCTCATTGACACTAAGCTCATTTATTCACAGGATTGTAAAGTCTGGTGTGGTGTGGAGTCCACATGTAAGTGCAAAAAAATGGCATTAGGATTCAGTCCAATTAGATTAAAATGATATACACATACATACAAAGGAAATGCCATGCTACTTGTGGAGAACATACTTGTGTGAAATATTATGCATGGCAACAATTTCTTAGCTTTTCCTTTGCTAGCCTATAGTTTGACAGCATTTACTTGAGAGTTTTTTTCTTCCTTGGGAGTTATATCATTACACACTTCCACATTCCACTAAAATGGGCAAGATTGATCAAAATTCAGCTGCAGGTGCTACATGACCATTACAAATGCAAAATCAAACATGTAATGAGATGGTTTAACTCAAATGCCCTTATCCTTGTTTCATCTCTGAATTACACAACCAAGGAACAGCAAAGTTGAGCCTTTCAAATACTTCACTTACGTGTGTCATATAAAGTAGGAGCATATTAAAAATTCAGGCCTGCCCAGAAATAGTGAGTTAGAATCTGACAAACTGAAGCAGATCATTGCTGTTTGATTTCAGCAGATGTTTACATGGCAACTGTGTGATGTTGATTCTCCATATTGTGTTTTGACTATGCTGTGGGTTATTGAGGGTACGTATTTCCCCCCACACAACTACCTTAGTTCCAGCTCCTTCCTTTCCATGCTATATGATCAAAACAAATGCTTGTTTACATTGCCATCTTTCCTAAAATGCATGGGATGATCATTCCAAATTCAATGTTGTATCCTACCTCACGTCAGATGGAACTGTGTTTAAGTGCTGATTATTTGCCTTCCTTTCCCCCATGCCAGTAAAACTTCAGTTATGGTTCTGAATAATGTATCTGATGATTGATAAAACAATGTTGTCAAAATAAAGTAGTCAATTAGTTCAAACCAACCACTTCATACTGTATACAGATCAAGGATGATAAAGTTAATGTGCCTTAATTTATTTGGATGAATTTCATCCCCAAACTTCCCAAACTATTAAGTGTCCATTACTGGACCAGTGAGAAGCTACATCCCAGCTTCCTGTGTAACCATCCTCTTCATCTCCTTCCTACTCTTGTTTTCCTATTGTCTTCCATAATGCCTCTAATGTATGGAATAACCCCCCTGAGCTTGTTTAACTGTCCTACTTCTCCTCATTCAACTTTCTGCTTAAGAGTTACTATTTCTCTAAAGACTAGTGAGGTTAATCTTCCACTGAAAGAGAACCTCATTTGCTACAGTTATAAATGTTCAAAGTAGCTAACAAGAAATCCACAATGAAAAACGCATTTAATGTTCTCTCCCTTGTGGGAAAGAGCCCTGGAAGGGCACTAGCCCTCTTCTTTTGTTTATCATAGTCATCCCCACAACCTCCATGTCCTCAGTTCTTTCATTATACATTTGCATTGTCAGTCCTGGGAGAAAAGTAACCCAGTCTTCACAAAGCAACAGAGGGTCCTGTGGCACCTTTAAGACTAACAGAAGTATTGGGAGCATAAGCTTTCGTGGGTAAGAACCTCACTTCTTCAGATGCAAGTAATGGAAATCTCCAGAGGCAGGTATAAATCAGTGTGGAGATAACGAGGTTAGTTCAATCAGGGAGGGTGAGGTGCTCTGCTAGCAGTAGAGGTGTGAACACCAAGGGAGGAGAAACTGCTTCTGTAGTTGGATAGCCATTCACAGTCTTTGTTTAATCCTGATCTGATGGTGTCAAATTTGCAAATGAACTGGAGCTCAGCAGTTTCTCTTTGGAGTCTGGTCCTGAAGTTTCTTTGCTGTAAGATGGCTACCTTAACATCTGCTATTGTGTGGCCAGGGAGGTTAAAGTGTTCTCCTACAGGTTTTTGTATATTGCCATTCCTGATATCTGACTTGTGTCCATTTATCCTACGCAAGAGGATAGCCACACAATAGCAGATGTTAAGGTAGCCATCTTACAGCAAAAAAACTTCAGGACCAGACTCCAAAGAGAAACTGCTGAGCTCCAGTTCATTTGCAAATTTGACACCATCAGATCAGGATTAAACAAAGACTGTGAATGGCTATCCAACTACAGAAGCAGTTTCTCCTCCCTTGGTGTTCACACCTCTACTGCTAGCAGAGCACCTCACCCTCCCTGATTGAACTAACCTCGTTATCTCCACACTGATTTATACCTGCCTCTGGAGATTTCCATTACTTGCATCTGAAGAAGTGAGGTTCTTACCCACGAAAGCTTATGCTCCCAATACTTCTGTTAGTCTTAAAGGTGCCACAGGACCCTCTGTTGCTTTTTACAGATTCAGACTAACACGGCTACCCCTCTGATACTTGACACCAGTCTTCACAGAGTATTTCACTGCAAGGCATAATGCACATCTTATGCTGCTGGACTATTATATAACTAATAATGACCAGAGCAACTGATACTAGTACTGATGGAGATGAGTGACACGGTGGAGAAAGCTAAAGGTCAGATCCCCACTGATGTAAATCAGCATAGCTCCTCTGAAACGAATTGAGCTACACTAACTTACACCAGCTAAGGACCTGGCTCTCTGTCTCTTAGTTCTATTAGCTTCTGCATTACTCCTCTGGGAGCTCTGACCTTCTGTCTCAGCTTCATGGGCATCTTCATGTATTTACACTCAACACCATCTGCTGTTTACTGAATGACTCATTAATGAAATACATTTGAATGCTAAAGCAACAGAATATTCAAAACATTATTCATTCTATTTTTCCAGAAGCAGCAATACCATATTTTAATTCTATCAAGCCTTCTGCACTGACTTCTGAGCCATTGTGGTGTGTCATGTCAATGTATTATGACTACTGATCCCTATTAATCTGCTGTTCATTGACATATGTATATGTATCTGTAAGTAGAACTGAATTTTCCAGGGTTTACACAGATATTGTAGAACTGGGAATAAGCAGCCAAACAACGTTGGGCAAAAGTGCTGTAGACACCTTGCAAAATAATTTGGAAGGGTTATTCATTGGTTGGGGGTGATGAGGTCATGCTAATGACAACAATGCAAACAATGACTGGGGAAAGAGTACACAGCCCAAATGATCAATCAGTGCACTCAGATAAATGTGTGTAAACACAATCCATGATGACATTGCACTTGAGCCATGACTACAGGATATTAAGGACAGTAGTTGACATGAACTGATTCTCCACTCTATAAAGGGTATGCCCAAATCCACTAGCCACACACCTGCCCAACTCACAATATACTCTGTTCCTATACAAACCACTGTAGAACTTGTTTCCAAGGTTCATGGGAGTATGTAGAGTGCCCCTGCCTGTGCTCTTTATTGACAGCCCAGCCCTCTGAGTAGGGGTAGAGATTGGTAGGGGACATGAAGGGCATTACCCCTAGACCCTAGAGGTAATATGTGGGGGTCACGTGGGCTCATGAGTCCCCCCAGATTTCTGCCTTCCATTTAGCACAGAGGTTTTCAAACTGTAGAGTGTGCTCCCCTAGGGTGGAGAGTCAGAGGCCTGAGCAGGCCGGGCAGCTTCCACCACCTTCCATTCCATCAGCTCCTGGCAGGAGGTGATAGTTTTCAAACTATGGAGTGCATCCCCCTAGGGGGGGAAGCTGCACACTTTGAAAACCTTTGTGCTAAATGGAAGGCAGAAATCTGGGGAAGAGGGGGCATGACCCAGTGTGCCCTCCCATGTTTTGCCTCTGGTTTACTGCCCCCTAATCTCCATCCCTGCTCAGGGGGCTAGGGTGGGAATAAAGAGAACATGAGAGCTCTGTGGGCAATAGCTGTTAATTCTGGGGTTCGCGAAGTTGGAGGGAAATTAGACTGGTTACTGTGTATCTGAGGTAATATTAACATTCATACTACAAAGGTGATTATGATTTCTTTCAACATACATTTCATCTCTGTAAGCCTTTCAGGGCAGGAGCCTTGTCATCCTATGTGTTTGCGCAGCAACTAGAACAAAGGGACCCCAATCATGAATGGAGCCTCTGGATACTACCTCAGCACCAATAATAAATATCATTACTAATAATAATACCTAGTGATCTAAGCAGGAATTTTCACAGAAGTTTAGTCATATGACTCTTACTGATTTTAATGGGGGCCTTGAAGCTACAACACTGTGCAATATTATGGAATTATAGGGCCTGCTAAGGAATATTTGATGAGTAAATGGACATACCTTAAGTTCCTGCAGCTCCTTTTCCATTACAGTGAAATTAACTACCTTGCCATTATAAGCAGAGCACTTGACATTCATGAGAACTATTTTAATCAGCAGAAACTCATCACAGTAAACCATCTCAGTCAAAATGAATAAGAGCCTTCTTAATAGAAAGGAAATCTTTAGTTAGCAATCTATGTTCTCAGTAGCAATTTGAAAATATCCCCACAAATCACTATGAAATAAACCTACAAATGACATCAAATTTTCTCTATGTATCAGTTGATATTATGAGCCACATTCTTCACTGATAGGGGGCTCATGAGCTGTAGCCCAGTGGGGCAAGAAGACTGGGGCCCAGGGCTTGAATCTTGTTGGATGAATTGGAAGTGCTATTGTGTGCCAAGGGAAGGATCAAATAGGCACAGGATATCACACCAAGGTCAGGGCTGGCTCCAGGGTTTTTGCCGCCCCAAGCAGCCACCCCCGCAAAACAAAAAACAAACAAACAAACAAAAAAGCCGCGATCGCGATCTGCGGCACTTCGGCAGGAGGTCCTTCGCTCCCAGCGGGAGTGAGGGACCCACTGCCGAATTGCCGCCGAAGAGCCGGACGTGCCGCCCCTCTCTGGTGTGGCTGCCCCAAGCACCTGCTTGGTAAGCTGGTGCCTGGAGCCGGCCCTGACCAAGGTTTAGCACAAGGAAAGTGATGTCCCTGTCAGGAGGAAGATTAGGGCACCTCCTACCCATCCCCTATCCCCAATTTTGTGCGCAATTTATATCCATGTAAGGTTATTGTCATAATGAAATGTACATGCGTGTGCACACATATATGAGGCTTTTCTACGAAGAGTTCAAATATCTGAAGTTTGGCCTAAAAATCATGTTATTTGGGGGGGTCTAACTTCTGATTTTTATTTTTATTTTTTTATTTTTTTTGGTGGGGAGGGTCTTGTCACATGATTTTTTTTAAAATTGAGATTGGTAATACTATCACAAAGTAAATCAACATTTTTGTGCAGTTATGGAAGTAAACAGGAAGCAGAGTGACAAAGATAAGGGTAATTTGTCATCTTTTTCTTTTAATAAAAATGCTAAGAGCACCAATTTCCTTGCTGTGTCCTAGAGAGCATTATTATTTTTCAGGGCAGATTTCCCTAGCTGTAAGGCCATAATACATAAACACAACAGATGTTTCTTTCAATCTGTCTTCCTGGCAGTGACTATAATTCATCTGACTTCCTCCCATAAATTAGAATTTCCATTATGCCCACTTCCAGTTTGGAGTCAACCTGAGCAAATCCATAGGCAATGCTTAAAACTTAATGAAATTTGGCAGTTTCCCCTGTCTTTTTGTGTGTGCGTGTGTGGTATCTTGAATTTAAATTAAGTTGAAACTTTAAGCAAAGCTCAAGTGGTGTGAAGCCCCATGAATCGGCTCTGATAAAAAAAAATTCTCATAAAAAATTTCATCAAACCTGGCGAAAGTCCACAGCAACAAGTTTTTGTGTAGCTCTAGTTATGAACTAAATTTACAAACAGACCATTTTAGTGTTTGTATGCACAAAACCCTTCATTTCTGCAAGCAAACCAGTTAATTGTGGGTTGGGAAATGTCAGTGTGTGTTTAAGTAAATGTTTCTGCTTATCTTATGGGTACAACAATGTTAGAAGAAATATAATTTTTGAATAATTTTTTCTAGGACTTATGGTTATCCCCATTCATTCATGCTACCAGAATATTTTCCTAAATAATTATAACAAATAATTGTTACCTGCTCTTTAAAAAAATATAATTGCAATGACAAGTCATCAGAAATAAGTTAAAATCTGAGCCATATGTTAGTCTGCCAGTTTCCTTTTGTACGTGAATACTCAATAAGATTTGGAGGACTACCAGTAGTCCTTAGTAAGAAACCCCATTGAATTGTACAAGGGTCTGTTGCTGTATTTTCAAATTACTAATTCTTGGGAATCATAAAACACTCTACTATGCCTTAGTTTAAATTTATCTGAGTGACAGTGCTGATTAAGTCACTCTTTGGAAGTATACAAAGAGTCCTGTGGCACCTTATAGACTAACAGATGTATTGGAGCATAAGCTTTCGTGGGTGAATACCCCTATGCATCCGACGAAGTGGGTATTCACCCACGAAAGCTTATGCTCCAATACATCTTTTAATCTATAAGGTGCACAGGACTCTTTGTTGCTTTTTACAGATCCAGACTAACATGGCTACCCCTCTGATATTTGGAAGTATAGTTAGACAAAGTCTGAGGTGGGAGCAAGGAAGACCATATCCTTTGGTATGATCTTTGTCTCCACCCCGCACAGGTTTGGGTGAGTAGGGATTGTATCCTCGGCATGGACCATGTCTCACTTTCCCCAGAGGAAGAGAACTGAGAAGGAAGGCACATTTTGTCCCCTGAGTGGGAATGGGTGTCTTGTATGCTCCATGCTACAGTCTGTCAAGAAGCAGTGGGGAATCAGAGCTGCCAGGAAAACAACAACTCTGCTTCATGCCAAGTTTTGAGGTTTCAAAGTGTGTAATATTTCCACACTGGAACAAAAATAAAATCTCTTTGTGAAATGGAATTATGCCAGAGTGTCTGTTCTCAGATCAAAAAGGTCAGGTTTCTGATTCATCTCCTTCTGGAAGTGACCAGAGCATCCACCCTGGATGAAGAAACCTTGCCACTGAAAACCTCATTGAAAGTGATGTGTTTCCATGAAACATTTTGGCTTTGACAAAATAGCACATTTAGGAAATCCAACAGGAAAGATAATTCAAAGGAAAAATATTGCAGCAGTTCTGCTTACTACCTGTCCCTGTAACTATTTATGGTGTAATGTTCTGAAATAGGGGGTGGAGTTAGGAGAGACATTGGTTCTGTTCATTGATATTGAAGCATATCTGAAATGCACAGGAAAGAAACAAAATAGAAAAAGGGCTGCAAAAATCATTCCTTATGGCTTTTAAGCTATTCGTTTATTCAAATATATTTGGTGAACTGAGTGAATAACCTGCAGGCACTGAATCTCTGCCTCCAGTTTTCCATATGTAACATGAGAATAATACTTTGTTATGGAGCTCAGATGTATTTTGAGAATTAGTTAATATTTGTAGAATGTATTGAAAGTGAGAAGTTATCATAATCTGTGCTCTGCTTCTAAAATGGCCTTGTTCTTCCTCCACGTGGTTTGTAGTCTTTTTGATATACTTGTTGCCTCTCTTTTCTTTCATATCCGTGTGCAGGAAGCTGTGTATATTTATTCATGAGTTATTTTCCTGAAGATCAATAATACTATGCATGTATGGGTAATATAAATGAGAGGCATTGAAAGCAATACAATACCACTTGCTGTATATATCATCCATAGTCCTTTTATTTATAGAAAAAGTAAGTCAAATGGTGTAGACTCAGAAAGTATTTATCTATTCCTTTCCAGAGTATGATTTAATGGCCTAATTAGACCTTGGGAAAAGAGATAATGCACCTTCTATTCACACCAAAAATGCTTCAAAAACCTAATCTTAACTGTAGATAATTCTGACAAATGTATTAGGGGAAAAAATGGTCTTAGTCATTCATTTTTTGGATTCGGAACATGCTTTAGGAGTACAATATGCTGTTCAAATGATTTTCCTGAGCAACAGAAGATTCCAGTTCCTGAAAAATTAACTCAACTGACCAACATGCCAGATCTGGAATATGTCAAATCATGTGTTAACATACCAAGGAAAATCATTTAGAAGCTTGATATAAACCAAAGGAACTGTTTAGTTATAACAATGCTTCAGTGTGATAGGTGCTAGAACTCGGGGTGCTGCTGCACCCCCTGGCTTGAAGTGATTTCCATCATATACAGGATACACAGTTTGGTTCAATGGCTCTCAGAGCCCCCACGATACAAATTGTTCCAGCACCTTTGTTCAGTGTTCCACTTTGCCATACTAAACCAGCCTGGAGAATTTAAATTAACACTATTCCAGTGACCAATTCTTCAGAATGAAAAAGTTTATTTTTCTTGTCAAATATTTTTAAAGATTACTTCATATGACCCAGGGAACCTCTCAATGCCAACTGGGGTATAAAGGATGGTGTGTGCTGGAAATATGTTCTTAAATGGTGTTTGGCAAGCAGTGCATAAGTTCAGCCTATCCTAAATAAAGCAATGTTGTTTTGCCTGCTTCTTGTGTCTCCAATGTAAATTCAGCCAGGTAAAACCTCAGAGGACAATGAAAAGCACATCTACATAAAGGTAAACAAACCCATCAAGCTAAATGAGTGATGGTGGAAGATCACTTAATGATCACAATGGGGAACAGAGCCTGCACCCCCAGGAAGCCTTCCTGGCTCTTGAAATAGACACAATAGACTTTGGGAAATACAGCAGAAAGAGAAAGCCATTTTGGCATCCATCACCCAGGGGATAAAGGGGGAGTAGTTCCCTTTGATCTCATGAAAAGTGGATCCTTATGGCCTGAAAACCAAGAATAGCTGGAACTGACTATAGGTGAGAAACTTATTCAGGCAAAGATTGTAACTTGTTGAAGTTAAGGTTGAGTCAGTAGGATGCATGTTTTGTTTTCTTGTAACCATATCTTCTTGTCACTTAAATATCTCCTCTCTGGTAATAAATTTATTCTTCTTTTAGTTGCAAAACCATCTCAGTGCTGTGATGGGTGAAATCCTGAGCTAAACTAACTGGCTGATTTGTGCTCTCTCTTTGCAGGCAGCAAACGTAACTTCTGAGAGTATCCAGTGAGAGGGAGTGGACACTGCAGGGGAGACTCAGGACTGGAAAGGCTGTTGGTGTCATCCGACAAGGAGTAACCAGGTTGGTGGAAACCCAGGTGAGGTCATTGGGCTGTGAACATGCTGCACTGGTGTGAGGACTCTGTGCCCAAGCTGCACAGTACATCACAGAGGCACCCGGGCAGGCAGTGACAGAACCCTTTACTGGTCTGGGAGAACCCCCAAAAGAGTCACCTCATTGACTGGTCATTGATGATTTGTTAGTTGCTTTAATTTTTCTTTTGTGCTAGACGCTTGGTTAGATTCCATTTAGATATCCATTAAACTGGATATTTTTTAAAAATAGGAGCGATTCTGTGAAAGTTTGAGGTTTCTCAAAAACCTTTATAACTTTTTACATGTAAGCTGTGGGAGATAGGAAAAGAGCTTGAAGACATTCAGGTTTTAAATTCTGAACCAGAACCAACCACCAAAAGATTCTATGAATCCTGGAACCACTGAGGTGAATTTAAAAGCTCAGTGGCAGTCCAGTACACCCTGGCTAACGACAGTGGATTCAAACAATCAGGGCTCTTTGAGACAGTGTCCTATGTGATGACAGCCATAGGTGTTGACTCTGTAGGTGCTCCAGGGCTGGAGTACCTACGGGGAAAAATTAGTGGGTGCTCTGCACCCACTGGCAGCCAAGCTCTGCTCCCCTCCCACACTGCCCCAGATCCTCCCCCTCCCCTGAGTGCGCCAAGTCCCCACTCCTCCGCCTCCCTCCTGGAAAGGAGGGAGGCAGAGGAGTGGGGATGCGGCATGCTCAGGGGAGGAGGCGGAGAAGAGGCAGGGCAGGGGCGGGGACTTGGGGAAAGGGGTGGAATGGGGGTGGGGACGCTGGGGAAGGGGTGGAATGGGGGCTGGGCGAGGGCGGTGCAGGGGCGGGGGCTAGGGGGGTCGAGCACCCACCAGGAACAGTGGAAGGCAGTGCCTATGATGACAGCACAACACATCTGTCATGCCATGCCACACTATAGACCCGATTTGCAGAGATGTCAAGCACCTGTAGTTCCCATTGACTTCAGCAAGAGTTGTAGGTTCTCTGGTCTTCTGAAAATTAGTGACTCTATCCTCACTTTAGGGTTGCAAAAGGTGTCTTGCTGCATCATTTAACATGCCCAGTGATAAAACATGTTGTATACAAGAGACCTATCTATAGACATTAGACCATTCTGGAGATAGCCTACATGGACACTATTTGGCACACCAAAATCATCCTTTCTTTTCACATGCTGATTTTGCAATGGTTATTCATTCCTTTATCATTTTAGGGTTGGATTACTGTAATATGCTCTATTTGGGATTACTTACGGAAACCACCTGGAAGTTTCAGGTAGTGTGGAATGTAGCTGGCAACACTGAGCAGTACTAAACAATGGCATGTTAGGAGCAGCCAGACACATGACATGATGTGTTGTGCCACACCAGACTACTGAATTAAGTGGTTCAAACAAAAGGACAGTTTTTTCACCCCCTAATAGTTAGCCTGAAAACTCCAACTGGACTTTCAGACTCAATCTGGGATCTTTACTTCTCACATTGTTGCCAGTAATGCCACTACTCTCTGAGGACAATGGTTCAGAATCTTGGGCACTGTGGAGTGGGCTAGGATTCAATGGAGTCATTCTCAGGGCTGGACTGTGTAAAAACAATCTTGATCCTAGTTAGTCGTGGGTCACTCTCAATCTCAACAGCTCTGGACAGCTCTTAGGAGCCATTTGGCAGCTGAGGAATCACCAGAGTACAGTGGGCTTCAGCCAAATTCCCCTCCTGGCTGGGGTCTAAATAGGAGTAGCATAACAGCTTAGCATGCTAACTGTATACCTGTTCTGCTTCCAAACCTGGAAATCTTCAGAGTCCACCTGAAAGAGACCTCTCCTTCTGCACAGACAGGAGCTATCTAGGAGGATGGCTGGTTCTCTGCTGTTTCCCCATCCCAAGGCACATTCCCCTGTAAATGCTGCTTCAGCAACATCTTTTTGTTATTGGATTCCCCCGTGGATGCTCAACCATGGCAGAGGGATGGGGTGCTTCACAATGGGGGGCTCAAGGTGCAGAACAGCTCGTATTTTGGAGCTAGAACTCCATGTTCATTACCAGCTATGCCACCTCTTTGTCCCCTGAAATCCATGTAGCCCCTCTGCTTGAACTGTAGCTATACGGGGGGTTGAGGGATGTAAAGGGGCCCATCATGAACAATTCCAACTACGACAATTCAGCCTTGGGTTACTCTGAAATTTTATTCACAATAGTTTCTGAGTTGGCGAAAGACACTTGTAAACTTCAAATTATTATGACCATCATTATGGGGGCCGAAAATTTTGTTTTTGAAATCTTCAATAAAGCTTTGTCTCATGATCTAGTTTAGCTGTTCTTGAAGTGCTTTTTTTTCTGGACACATGTTCAAGTCCTCAGGAGAAAATAGTAAGTTTACAGGCATACAATTTTTGTTCAATATTAAAAAAATCAATTCCTTTTGTTTCAAGTCTATGTAATCCAAAAACATACTTTGGTTCTTATTTTACTCAGAAGGTTCACTGGCCCATAACACTAAATAAAATGGTAGTCTAGTGATGGCTTGGAAAGTGGCTCCATTCTCATGACTCCTCTGGAACAGCTCAGCATCCTTATAATAGGTCAAACTTTGCTTCCCATAAAGCAAAACATGCAGATTTTGCTGTTTGTTTATACTGGGCTCAGTTGCAAGGCCAGCTACTCTCCTGTGGCATAGAGAGCCATACCCTGCACGAGAGGGAAAGCAGACAATGTCAGGCTGCAACTACACTCTCCACCCACCCGAGTAGGAGGAGTTGGGTGGGCAGCAGCATAGAATGGCTACTGCGTTCACTCTTATCCTTCCCTATGTTGTGCTGACAGCATTATTGAGCCAGCACACAGGGGGAAGCAAGAATTAAACTGAGAGTCTCTCAGAGTCACATTTTATTCTCTGCCCTGCTTTAGTTGCAAGGTGCAAATCCAGCCCATTACCAAAAGAGAAGACAGATTCTCTTCTCATTAGATATTTTGCTCGGTGATTTCCATAAACAAAATTTGAACTTTTGTCTCAGAGTGGAGGGTGGTGAAAGCTGAAGAAGATGAAATGGCAAATTCTATTTGCTGTGAGCCATCAGAGGTAAATTTGCAAATGCAGGAGCTCAAGGCCCATTGAATAACATTTCAAATAAGAACTCATGATGAGTAAAGTATGGTGAGTAGAAAGAACATGCATAATGAAACACTGGCAAAAGGAATCTGTACCTTCAATGTCAGAATAGATTAAAGGTATGAATGCATGATATATCCTGTTCTAATGTATTACTTATTGACTCAGGTCATCTAAAGACTTTAGATCTGGAACCCATATCTGAGCATAACATTTGATTAGGGTTGGTTTTTTTGTTTTTGTTTTTTGCAGCGGGGTGGGAGGGAAATAAATATGTTCTGGTATCTAGTATGGTTCTTTTCTGTGGCATGATTCAGGATTTTTATTTAGTTCACTGTAATATGAATAGGGTCTTATGCACCAGCATATATAATTAGATTTTGTAAATATATAAAGTTTCATATCAAGAAACCTAAGAGAGTGAGGGTCACTGGAAGCATAGTGGTTGTGAGAATAAAGAAAGTAGGCAGTGGGAGGGAGAAGAATAATTTGTGGGCATGTGGGTCTTCTAGAGTTGCCAACTTTTGGCACAACTGACTCTGGTTAATCAGGGTGCTTACGCACAAGCATAATTTTTAGTCTCATTGACTTGCATAAGACTTCTCACTTGCTTAAAGTTACACAGACAAAAGTACTTGGCTGAAATGGGGTCTGTCTGCATTATCAATGCCTTTAACTAATATTTAGATTGCTCAGATTGCAAATTGTTTGAGGCAGAAGCCCTGATCCTTGATCGGGACCTTCAGGTACTAATGCAATATTGATAATAATACAGAAAAAGAGGTCCCCAAATGCCAGGAAATATATAAAAACAGTGATAGATTAACAATGTTGTGTTTGGAAGAGCAGTGAAGACTGATCTAATGAACCAGAGCCTCCCTGATGTTCCAGGCATCAAATCCTATGATCTCTAATCCTAATGCATCCCTCCATCCCTCTCAACTTTCCTTTCCCTTATTATATCATAATCTGTTGGGGTGAGACCTAGTATTTTAAGGAGGCAATCAGAAGATCTGTTTGACCACCAATTATTTTGGGGTGCAGCATCAAGCCCATTCTTCACAATATCTTTTGGATACAGATGGTTGATTTGTCTCCTCAGGATAACAGAGAGACCCTCTCATCCTTCTAGTTCCACATTTCCTTGAGGACCTACATCTGACATCTTAACATTTCCCCTCTTTGCCCCCTCATCCTCTCTTTTTTTTCCTCCCACGACCACCCTCTTCCGCTGTTCCCCACAAGCTTTCCTTCTGTCTCTGAAGCCCCCTGGCATTCCCTTTCTATCAAGTCTCTTTCCCTCCATTCCTCTTGACTTTCCTCCCACTCTGTTCCTCTACAAAGTGTCACCCTCTCTCCCCCACGACCCCCAGGATGGAGGGTGGCAACTAACAGATAAACAGAACATACAGAATAGTAGGGATAAATACACTTTAGTTAAGGCAACCCACCTGCATTTACAAAAATGGTTATGGGATCTTCTATGGCCACATAGCAAAGAAAAGACCTGGGGTGAAATCCTGGCTCCACTGAAGTCAGTGGCAATACTCCCCTTGGCTTGAGTGGGCCTATGGTTCCCATCCAGCATCTGAAAAATCCATGCATGTTTTGTGATATATATCTAATATCTCAAGGACTAAATGATGAGCTGACCTTGGGGATTTGAAACTGAGATTCCAGGGAGTCTACAGGAAGTAGAGTTAATTATACCAGGTTCTGAATCTGCATATATTTTACACTGTCTCTCACTCACATACACGTGTAGCCCTTTCTTGCCTTTAATGGGACTACTCAAGTGAGTAAGGATCTTACACTAGTAAGATCTCACAGCTAAGGCACAGACTACTAAACTATCCTCTATGACTCTATAGCCTACTCTCTCAAAGGTACTATACAATTAGCAAAACAGAGGGTCTGAGGAGTTAAAAGCCATGTAATGCAAATTTATTAGCATCCCTCTAGCCTCTATTTCATCTGTTTTATATGGTATTTTTAGATTAACACTTATATTAAAGTAATTGTTTTACTTCCAGAAAAATGGACGCATTGAAATTTGACGTACAGTAGTTCTCAATTGAGAAATAAGCTCATATTTCTACTTAAAGGAATTGTATCATATCGTGTTTGAATGTACTGTTATTCATAGAACATGAGCAGAGTCAGAGTAAACATTAAAAAAAACTATTAGCACTTTATGAAACTATTTAAGTTCACATAGCGAAAGGTCAACTTTGGGAGCTAAACTAATTATAATTATAAAATGACATTTTAGTTTCCATGCCATTAGCAACTGCTTTACATATTTTCAATCAATCGGTGTTTAAAATGTATTATATCATCATATTAGCAATACTATAATTATAGTTGAGAAGGCACTTCCATTAAAAGCCCTTATGGGATATGCACACATTTAAAACTTTTCAAACAAATTACCCTTGGAGTTTGTCTCTTATTTTTATCTCGGACCAGAGGCAATTTTTTAAATTATTTAATTATTCACTTAAGTGAAAAAACCCATTTTCTTAATCAGTTAAACTAAACATTTAGATTTCAAAATAATAATAATAATAATAATAATAATAATAAAGTTACATAAAAAGAGCTTTGTTTTGGACAGATTTTTAAAAGCATTCAGGTGCCTAAAGATGATAAGTGCCTAGTAGAATTTTCAAGACATGTAGGCACAGTGCTTAATTTGTAAGGAAAGGGGTGCTGGGGCTCCGCCAATAAAGATGGCATCCTCCACACAGCATGAGCTCACATGAATCATACATGCAAGGTCACACCTTGCACGGCAGGGGCTGCAGCCTGGACTGAGCCCCAGCAAGCCCTGGCATAAATTAAGCTCTGCCTCCATACTTCCTCCACTTGATTTCAATTGGAGTTAAGTGTCTAGTGGGATTTTCAAAACACCTAGGCATGGTATCTGTATCCCTATATGCTCAAATACTTTCAAAGAACTGACCAGTACTCCTTATTTCAACAAACTTCTTGGCTTTAATGGGAGTTTCCCCTGAGCAAGGACTACACAGTATCAAAGCTTGATCTTTATAGTTGAATAAGTAGGTAGTAAAATACATACAAAATGCAAAGACATCTGAATCATACCTTTTTTCAGAGCTACATGCGTTTCTGATGCTATATGTCCCAGCTCCACTTTACATTAATAAAGTTGCTATATATTATTGATCAACAATTTTATTTATTATAGTGGTAATTGTTGAAATGCTCTCTTTGTAGGAAGCCAACCCTTAATAAATTTTACACTGTGCTGTATATGCCTGCTTTCTAGAGCTAGGAGGGCTCTGTAATTTAAGGTAATTCATTATTTATCTACTTTCTAATTTTCATAAACAGGAATGCCATTTGTTCATTAAAATTAGAACACGAGAAAAAAATATCCAGTCTTTTTCCTTTGATCAATCAAAACACCCAAGCAGTACACCAGAACCATAAGCTTTCTCAGAGCATCACACAAGCACTTGTTGACCTGAAATGAGACTGCCTGGGAGCAATTATTAACATTTGCATTTACTTTGACTCTCTGCCCCATGTTGTTTCCCCCCCCCCCGCCCCCGCCCCACACCCACACACTTTCCCCCCCAATGACTAGTTTCTCACCCCTGATGTCATGAGAAACTTGGTAGTACAAGAAAAAATAAAAAATGGAAAGTTTTAAATAAATAAAGTGAGCTCAACAGCACCCTATTCACTGATGAATTGTAACAATCATTGTAAATAGTTTTGACACATAACCCCACCCATTTCCACCTCTTCTTGCCTTTTTCTCTCTTATATAGATTTATAGCTGTCTATATTGACATTTCAGCCCACGAAATTTACATCATGCTCATTATATATCTTAATCATTATCAGGTAGTAACAATTCTAGTTCTTCTTGCTTGTTTTTCCATGCGCCTAGCATTAGTGTGCTGACACATTAATGCACTTATTCTTCTATTTCAGGGGGAGGGGGAAAACAACCACCCCTCTCCATTTTCTTCCTTATGTTTATTTTGGAAGTAATCGTAACTGTATTTAAGTGTAAGCTCATAGTCTACTTCTTTCCTTATCATAAAGCACAATCAATATTCAATCACAAAGCACGTAGGCACAATCAATATTCAATCAAGTAACTATCCCTTTTGTTTTTATTTTTATATTATAGTAACACCCAAAAAATGCTAAGCACTGTACAGATATACTATATTGGAAGACAATTATCTGCCCTGAAAAGCATAAAAAAAGACAAATGACACATGAAAGATGGAGGAAAGTGCTGACATAAAAGCAGAGATGTTAAGGTTATGACACACATCTTAATAGTTGATCTGTTAGTAAGTATATTAATTAATGCCACCTACCCTGCTATCTGGACAGTAGTTTCCTTTTTCGGTCCCCATAAAGTTATCCCAGCTACAACTTTTGGTAGTAATTCATCTCCATCCTGCCTTTTCCCTATAGTTAACCTGAGTTAATTCACCAGTACTTGTTGTGATGGGTTGCCCCCCTTTAAGGTGCCACCTGATATACTGGGATGCCACTGAGCCCCACTGTTCTGCCAGCTTAAGTCCCCTTTACGCCAGGCTCCTAAGCCTCACCTAGCACACACACAGGCAGGGCCACACCCAGCTGCAGAAAGACACAGATACTGAGATCAGCTCTGGGAAGACTCAGCTTAAGGGACTTGCTCCAGAACTCAGGTGCCCACCTCCCTTGGAGTGCAGACCCAAAGGTATATTATCTTGCACTGTATAGAAAAATCTGCACAGCGTAAGCTCATAAAAATTCACCCTCTCCCTCAATGTGAAGAGAGATATGCACAGCTTCCCCTACCCCCAGATATGGATTGCACAAACTGGGTTATGTTATAAACAAGAAATAAGTTTATAAACTACAAAAGACAGATTTTAAGTGATTATAAGGGATAGCAAACAGAAAAAAAAGAAAAGCAAATAAAACAAAACACTCAAACTAAGCTTGATTCACTAAAGAAACAGGTTACAAAATATAATTTCTGACCTTAAATGTTGAATTGGGCAGGATGCAGAGTTTCTGTAGCTTAGAGTTCCAGTTATCTTTTCTTACAGACTGGACCCGTCTCAATCTGGATTCACCCCTGCCTTTCCCCTCAGGTACTTTCAGCAGTCTTTCTTCTTGGCTAGTCAATGGAGGAGAGTCCAGATTAACTCCCTCCCCAGCCTTAAAGAGGATTTATCTAAGGTGGGAAACCTTTGTTTGATCCCCATTCCCCTGCCAAGGAAAAGTACCAGCAGTGTCCAAGGTGGTATTTTGCATCAGGTGACATTATCCCCTGACCTTGTAGTGTCAATGTAGCATCCCAGGAAGGTGGGAGCTTAGTATCTTCAGAGTTCTATTGTCCTTCTGAAATAGCTCATTCAGGATGATTGCTTACTGTCTGCTGGGCATTTTCCCAAGTACACACACAGGTGTAATTACAGGTTTCAGAGTAGCAGCTGTGTTAGTCTGTATCCGCAAAAAGAACAGGAATACTTGTGGCACCTTAGAGACTAACAAATTTGAGCATAAGCTTTCGTGGGCTAAAAGCCCACTTCATTGGACACATAGAATGGAACATATAGTGAGGAGATATATATACATACAGAGAACAGGAAAAGGTGGGAGTTGCCCAACCAACTCTAAGAGGCTAATTAATTAAGATGAACTGTTGTCAGCAGGAGAAAAAAAAACTTTTGTAGTGATAATCGAGATAGCCCATTTAAGACAGTTTGACAAGAAGCTGTGAGGATACTTAAAATGGGGGGAATAGATTCAATGTGTGTAATGGCTCAGCCATTCCCAGTCTCTATTTAAGCCTAAGTTGATAGTATCTAGTTTGCTTATCAATTCAAGATCAGCAGTTTCTCGTTGGAGTCTGTTTTTGAAGCTTTTCTGTTGCAAAACTGCCACCTTTAAATCTGTACCTGAATGGCCAGAGAGGTTGAAGTGTTCTCCTACTGGTTTTTTAATGTTATGATTCTGATGTCAGATTTGTGTCCATTTATTCTTTTGCGTAGATTGATATGCAAACTAGATACTATCAATTTAGGCTTAAATAGAGACTGGGAATGGCTGAGCCATTACACACATTGAATCTATTCCCCCCATTTTAAGTATCCTCACAGCTCCTTGTCAAACTGTCTTAAATGGGCTATCTTGATTATCACTACAAACATTTTTTTTCTCCTGCTGACAACAGTTCATCTTAATTAGCCTCTTAGAGTTGGTTGGGCAACTCCCACCTTTTCATGTTCTCTGTATGTTTATATATCTCCTCACTATATGTTCCATTCTGTGTGTCCAATGAAGTGGGCTGTAGCTCATGAAAGCTTATGCTCAAATAAATTTGTTAGTCTCTAAGGTGCTACAAGTATTCCTGTTCTTTTTACAGGTGTAATTGTTACATAGTCAATATTCCTAATTTCAGATACAGAAATGATACATGCATACAAATTGGATAATCACATTCAGTAAATCATAGCCTTTCCAATAATATCTTACATGAGCTATCTTGCATAAAGTATATCTTAGTTATGTCATATTCATATCATAACCATATTTCTATGAAGAATATAGGGTGTAACATCACACTTGTCCCCTTGCCTTGTCCTACTAGGGAAAGAGTGCTTTTTGCAAGTACCTTGGTCTTGGCAGGGGGTAGGCCATTCAGCAGAAGTGTTCAGCAATTGTCCATATCAATGAGGGTAGCTATTCAGTTATGAGTTGATCTGTTGGGAGGCTTTCAAATTCAAGCAGAAGTTGATTCAATATTTTATAACTCCCAAACATTTCTGTCTAAATCAACTAATTCATTTGTTGGTCTCCAGCACTAGCCTCTTCCTTCCTTTGCACTTGGCCTCAGAAGGATCTTTGTGAAGTTCACCTATGCTTCTGTCTTTAGTTCATTTTTCCAATTTCCTAAAGTGATTTTTATATATTTATATTGGACTAAAGTTTGGGAGAGTTCCTCACGAAAGTATATATTCTATATCCATATTATTATTTCCTTTACCCTGGCACTCAACTGTGGTTCTTTGGTCAGATATGCCTTAGCCCAGGTTCCTCATTATGAGGACACCAATCAATATTACTTGTTCTTTCTTTACATCCTGCTGTTCTCTATATCAGCTATTTCTTACTGCAGGGGGTCTTCTTTCCTTGGAAGCTATCAATGTTAAAGTGTTCTGATACACCGAGATTTCCGCAATTTGCAATTTCCAATTCACTGCTAGTGGAGCATTTGGATATTCTGTCCATCAATTACTTCCTTTTCTACTTACTTTATTGCAGTTTGCCAACAGATTAGTCTCTACTCAGGGAGAATCTCCATTCTTATTTGTGCTCTATTTCTCATCTCTGCTCCAAATTGGTCTGATTACCCTTTGTCCCCTTAACTCCCCTTTCTTTTCCACATTTTTCTGTTCCTGTTTCTCTTCCACTTGGAGCAATGGACATCCCAAAATGGGGCATATGTGTGTGTGGATGGGTGTGAGGGTGGGTGGGTGGAGGCAGGGAGGAGGAGACTTCTACTCAGCTCAGACACTAGAGCAAGGGGTGTAGCATAAAAACCTTTATAAAAGTAGAACAGTATTGCTACCCAAGTTATGGCATCCTACATTTCCCTGCCAGACACTGATCTTTTCCATCCTTTCTCTCTCTGAATAGACCAAAGGAGTAAGAAGGAGGAGCTACAGAGTACAAGTAATCCATGCCCTCCAGCAGTCAGTTTAGCACTCAGCATTCCTCTGCATAGCAGTGGCCCCTTGTGGCAGGCAGTTGAAATAGTAAATCTCACCTCAAAATGAGAGTACTCCACATATTATGTGTGGGAGGCAACTGAACCTGTGCTCAGAAAGAAAAGGGATGGAAGCAGTGTGAATAGTGTCATGCAGTATTCCTTGCAACAGGAAGGCCCACTTGTCTGAGTCAAAGAAGGGGTTCCACCCCTAAGTCTTAGGGTACGTCTTCACTACCTGCCGGATCGGCAGGTAGTAATCAATCTATCGGGGATCGATTTATCGCGTCTCGTATAGACGCGATAAATCGATCCCCGAACGCGCTCCCCGTCGACTCCAGAACTCCACCATAGCGAGAGGCGGAAGCGGAGTCGACGGGGGAGCTGCGGCCATCGATCCCGCACCATGAGGACCCGAGGTAAATCGATCTAAGATACGTTGACTTCAGCTACGCTATTCTCATAGCTGAAGTTGCGTAACTTAGATCGATTCCCCCCCCCCCCCAGTGTAGACCAGCCCTTAGTTTCAGACAAGACATGTGTTAGAACAAACAGGTTAAAGGGCTGAAAACAGCTATGGTAATTTACTAACAGATCACACTTATTCTGCGAGTTTTGATATCATATGATCTTAACATTTCTGTTCTATTGCTCTGTTTTCAGAAATTGTCCAGGGATCTTGTATTTGTGTTGTACTTATTAGAAGCAAAAAAAAAAAAAAAAGTGTTCTGGAGACAGTGAGATTACTACTAAAACAAACTGTATACGTTCCAGCCCTTTCCTTTACGGCATGTTTTTCCTGGGGCAGCCAAAACAGTCCTAGCAGGGTTGGTGGTCTCACCAATTAATGGAAACTAGTCAGAACACTCCCCCCAACAATGACCTAGTTTAAGCCACAGATTTTTGTTAAGTAAAAACCTAATACAAAAATTCCCCTCAGGCCATCTGTTGTTTATTTCTGCTATTAGCAGCAAACTGTTCTCTTAGAGAACTAGGGTGAGTCAGTTCCACAGGAAAATAGGAACATTCTGCCATTTACTTGCTGCTTTATAAATAGTAGCAGGTATCCCCCTTAGCCTCCCCCCATAACCAGTGGTGCTGGAACTAGGGGTGTTGCTGAACCCCGTGGCTTGAAGTAGTAATAACAAACACCAAATACATGCTTTCCATAATCAGCACCCCCATTATAAAAAATGTTCCAGCACCCCTACCCATTACATTTAAAAAGGTTAAAGGAGGAAAGTGATGGTGTAGCCTGTTATTTGAATTCACTATAAGAGCTCATTGAAAACATGACCATGTGATCTGTCATTCCAGAATGGAACAATGGTCCATCATATCCAATATAAAGAACAAGGAGTACTTGTGGCACCTTAGAGACTAACAAATTTATTTGGGCATAAGCTTTTGTGGGCTAAAACCCACTTCATCGGATGCATGCAGTCGAAAATACAGTAGGAAGGATGCATGCAGTGGAAAATACAGTAGGCCAATGTACATGGCAGAGGGGCATTGCTGGCACATGATGGCATATATCACATTGGTGGATGTGCAGGTGAACGAGCCTCTGATGGTGTGGCTGATGTGATTAGGTCCTATGATGGTGTCCCTTGAATAGATATGTGGTCAGAGTTGGCAACGGGCTTTGTTGCAAGGATAGGTTCCTGGGTTAGTGCTTTTGTTGTGTGGTTGCTGGTGAATATTTGCTTCAGGTTGGGGGGCTGTCTGTAAGCGAGGATTGGCCTATCTCCCAAGATCTGTGAGAGTGAGGGATCGTCCTTCAGGATAGGTTGTAGATCCTTGATGATGCGCTGGAGAGGTTTTAGTTGGGGGCTGAAGGTGATGGCTAGTGGCATTCTGTTACTTTCTTTGCTGGGCCTGTCCTGTAGTAGGTGACTTCTGGGTACTCTTCCAGCTCTGTCAATCTGTTTTTTTTCACTTCAGCAGGTGGGTATTGAAGTTTTAAGAGAAACACTAATCCAGGAACCTATCCTTGCAACAAAGCCCGATGCCAACTCTGTCCACATATCTATTCAAGGGACACCATCATAGGACCTAATCATATCAGCCATGCCATCAGGGGCTCGTTCACCTGCACATCCACCAATGTGATATATGCCAGCATGTGCCAGCAATGCCCCTCTGCCATGTCCATTGGCCAAATCAGACAGTCTCTATGCAAAAGAATAAATGGACACAAATCTGACATCAGAATCATAACATTCAAAAACCAGTAGGAGAACACTTCAACCTCTCTGGTCATTCGGTAACAGACTTAAAGGTGTCAATTTTGCAAAAGAAAAACCTCAAAAACAGACTCCAACGAGAAACTGCTGAACTAGAATTAATTTGCAAACTAGATACCATTAACTTGGGCTTGAATAGAGACTGGGAGTGGCTGGGTCATTACACAAATTGAATCTATTTTCCCATGTTAAGTATCCTCACACCTTCTTGTCAACTGTCTGGAATGGGCCATCCTGATTATCACCACAAAAGTTTTTTTTTCCTCCTGCTGATAATAGCCCACCTTAATTGATTAGTCTCCTTAGAGTTGGTATGACAACACCTATTTTTTCATGTTCTCTGTGTATATATATCTTCCTACTGTATTTTCCACTGCATGCATCCGATGAAGTCGGTTTTAGCCCACAAAAGCTTATGCCCAAATAAATGTCTCTAAGGTGCCACAAGTACTCCTCGTTCTTTTTGCTGATACAGACTACCACTCTGAAATCTATATCCAATATGTGACAGCTGCCTGATGTCAATTTCAGGTGTTTTACTGTGTAGTATGTGTGTGAGACATGGTAGGTTCTATCTTCTTTTCCTGTTTTCAAAGGATTATTTCTCTTTTATTTAGTTTTTCACCAGATAAAGTAGTGAATAACTGAAAAACAGTGTTGCATAATATGATGAATGTGGCTTTAAAGGGTACTTATCTTTGTCTTTCCTCATTTCATTTTAATTGTTATGTTTTCTTTCATATAGGATTATAAACGATAATATTCATATGAAAGTCATGCTCAGTCACTAAAATGTGCAATTTCAACATCATTTTATGAAATGCTGGCAGCAATTAGTTTTGCAGTGGGAGACCAGGAAAGTGGATTTAAGGGTCTTACTCTTACAGTGTGCAGTGGAGAAGGAGGCAAGTAGAAGTGAATGCCAAGCATTTGTGTGTCCATAATATATTAATCCTAAGGTGCACTGCGGTTATGAATTCAATTATTTCTTTTAACTGGTAGGTTTAGAAGAAGTGTGTAAGAACCCAATTGCCTTTACTTAACAATCCTTGGGGGAGGAGGGGGGAAAGTTAAGTAAGGCCAAAGAGGTGGCTTAAGAATCAGATTGCTGTGAGTCATACACTTACTGTGAGTAAGAGTGGTGAGCCTTTGATGGGGTATATAAATAATTAGCAACATAGCCTGTAAGTCTTTCCTTTTTATATTTCTATAATTAGAGGTGTGTGATGAGATGTAAATTATTCTTTTCATGTATTGTTCATGCTGAATAGTAAATTATTCTTATAACATTTCTCACTCTATTCATATTCTATAGATCAGTATTGTTGCTTGAGGCTGGGAAAGGAATGTAAGCCAGGACTAATCCTTTCTTGTGCTTGTCCCCTGATTTTATACAAACTATATTAGAAAGTAATAGCAAGTCATTTTCAGTAAATGAACAACAGTGGAAAGCAGGAAAAATGCAAAGACAAAATAAAGTCCTGATCCTGCCACCTCTTATACACATGCTTAACTTTAAAAAAGAGTAAGCCCTTTGGCATCAATGGGAATACTCACATGCTTAAAATTAAGTACACATATTAGTGCTGGCAGGATTGAGGTCTGACACTACTAATCAGACTTCACTGATTTAGCAAAACACTTGACATCTCAAAGTTAGGAGTGACCTTTTAAAGCTATTCTTCAATACTTTTATTTAAACTTGATGTTATATTGCCATACTGTACTAATTAGTTTCAGGACATGGAGTTTCTGTTCCAATAACTGTTTACTTGTTCTGGTTATTTTTATCACACTTTGCTTTCCCATGATAAGCTAGAACCATTAATATGACAGTTTCAGACGATTATACTACATTAGATGCCAGCACAATTTGTTTAAGCTATTTATTTTTTTTCATGTTTCATAGCATATGTTTCAAAATGTTTATCATATTGCAATGTGGAATACCAAAGGGTCACTGCTTTTATTCTGATATCATCAAGCACAAAAAATTGTAATGTCAAATCCAGTACAATCCAATGGGGAAAAGATCTACTTTCTATACATTTCTATCACTGAGACTAGAATCTTCTGTACTGAGTGGATTTAAAAGAAAAAACAAACAAACAAACAAAAAAGAAACCAAGGGGCTGTATGGCAGCCAGGGAGTGGTATGTAAATTGAATATAAAATAGGTGTGCTATAGCTTTGGGCTGTGTTTATTTGATAAAGATGCTTTCATTACACACATCTATATTTGTTAGTTACCTAAGCGGGGGTGAGGGCTCCAGAGAGGGGCCAGAAATGAGGGGTTCAGGGTGTGGGAGGGGTCTCCAGGCTGGGGCAGAGAGTTGGGGTGCAGGAGGGGGTGAGGGCTCTGGGTGGGGTGCAGGCTTTGGGCTGGAGCCAGGGATGAGGGGTTCAGAGTGTGGGAGGGGGCTCTGGGCTGGGGCAGGGGGTTGAGGTGTAGGGGGAGTGAGGGCTCTGTCTGGGGGTGCAGGCTCTGGGGTGGGGCCAGGGATGAGGGGTTTGGTGTGCAGGAGGGAGCTCTGGGTTTGGGGGGGGGCCCTCGGGGCTGGGGCAGGGGTTGGGGCACTGACTTACCTTGGGTGGCTCCCGGTCAGTGGCATAGCGGGGCTAAGGCAGGCTCCCTGCCTGTCCTGACTCTGCACTGTGCCCCAGAAGGGACCAGCAAGTCTGGCTTCTAGGCGGAGGAAGAGGGGACCAGGAGGCTCTGTGCGCTGCTCTTGCCAGCAGACACTGCCCCCGCAGCTCCCATTGGCGGCAGTTTCCGGCCAATGGGAGTGTGGAGCCAGTGCTAGGGATGCTGGCTGCTTCCAGTGTGCAGCACGGTGCCAGGATTGCCTTAGACCCGCAGCACCGCCAACCAGACTTTTAATGGCCCGGTCGGCGGTGCTGACCAGAGCCGTCAGGGTCCCTTTTCGACCGGGCGTTCCTGGCAACCCAATCTGGACATCTTGTGGATGAAATCCTGGCCTTATTGAAGTCAATAGAAACACTCCCTTTGATTTTTTCTATTTCTGCTATACTTTACTGAGATGGGGTAAGTGGAAATGAAAACAGTATTCTATGAGATAAATTATCTTATAAATGTATAAGATATCAATGCTTTAATCATCATCACAAACCTGTTGTTTATTCATGGTAGCATTCTGTCTGCTTTGACCACCACTGCACATTGAACAGAGGTTTTTCCACTGAGCCGTCCCTAATGGCACCCAGGTCTTCCTCTTCTTCTCCCTCCCAAAAAATTAGAACCTAGCAGCCTGTATGAGTAGTTAAATGTATTATTTCATCTGCCATCATGCTGTCCAGTTGCCTAGTAAAGAATTTCTACTATGCAATACATTCTCATTATCAGTTAATCAAAACTTATATAAAGAGTTAAGAAAATAACTCCAAAGTGTTAAAATCAAACACCTGCATTGTCAGTTACAAATTATTTTTAAACATGAAAACAGAAAAAGACAAAAAAAGCAGCTATTCCATTTAACTGACCTAAAAACTAAAATTATTCTTTCATACTGAGAGTTTCCTGTAATACATTGGATCAAATGTGGGCTGAAGATTTTTTAGACCAAGAGAGAGAGAGATCAGCTGTGGCAGCACTTAAATTTTCTGCCTTTTTTTTTATTATTAGGCTTAATAACGGCCCCTCAAGCACAGATGTGCTGTGTTAGAGGCAACAAGGTGAAAGCAGAGCCTCTGTATACTCTACACTGGTGTAAGTCAGTAGCGTTACAACAACTCCCACAGGGCATGTGCATAAAAACCAGAGTAAAGTTGCCCATACTTCATTTTGGGATTTTATTATATCAGAGGGTTTAACTGTGCAATTGTAGTCTTTTGCTTTTGTTAAATAGAATATATACAAATCAGGATTAAGGTTTTAGACTGAGAATTTCCAATCACAGCCCACTTGGCTACAAGTACAAGGGGACAAAAAGTGTTAAAATAAAAGAGCAAAGAAATAGGCTTTCAGAGAAGGCCCGTTACAATCTTTCTATGCTGTTTGTAAACATAGCTTGGTAAATGTCAAATGGTTGTAGTTATTCTGTTCTTTATGGTTGTGTTAGCATTCTACACCCATTTAGGTTCTCCATAAAAGCCAAATTTAATTCATTCCATTGTACACTATTTGAGACATTTTGCAGCAGATACATAAGACAAGAATAATGTAACTCATTATTTCCTTTACACACTGAAATAAATGAACCAAGGTAAAAGACATTGGAAAATGTGAAGTTTGCTACAAATGCTTTCCATGAGCATAACTAATTGGAGGGGGCTGGAATTTAAAGACAAAAGATACAAGTTAATGTTAGTATTTTAGATTATTTATTGCACACTAACCCTTCAGGTTAGAGACTGGTAGGCATGACAGTTCACTGCTAGATTCTCTTAGTATCTATTTTTGTACATAAACACAAGCAATTGTATTTTAACACTTCTACCTTCTTGTGGGACTCTGTCAAGTTTGTATGTCACATGCTTTGGGCTTTTATTTTGCAATGCAACTGTGCCTGACCAATTCTATCTCCCCTAAAAATAGTTCAGGTGAAATTCACCATCGTGTGAAGAGTCCACACAAAGGCTATGCCTTTCTTCACTCACATGTAATCCCTACTTTGAGGGCATAATTCCAACATAAATGGTGCATAGACTGAGAACAGGCCCTCTGCACAGGGTGAATTTTATTTCCAAGCTCTGATCCTGAGTAGCTTTACACACGGGGGTAGTCTACTGAAAACTGACCTTCATAGGAGTGAATGTTTGCACACTAGCTTTATGCATTAGCTTGAGATTCAGATACTAATTTTTCTTCACATGAAAAGATAAAAAAATCTCTCCTTACACAAATAATATAAGAGAATACAGATGTACTTACTGGGGGAAGTTTCTTCTCTAAAATTATCAGGTATTTTTCTTCCAAGAATTCTATGTCATTTGACCTTTACCTGCTTCATTATTTTAAATTAGATGTTTTTTACAATTATGACTTTCTTGAAATTTCCATTTGGAAATAGCCTTACAGCTTTGAAGAGAAATCAGTCAATGCTGATTTGTTTGCTTACATGCTGTCTAAATTTTGTACATTGGATACATCATCCCACCCCAGCATAAAAGCATAAAGTCACACTTACTCCTGACTGCTTACTTTAGTGGAGGGGAGTTTTGTACCCACCTGACTGACCATGACGATAATCAGGATGATAGAGCAGGAGGTGGTGGAGTTGAGCACTTTCTCTCAGGAGGAGGTAGAGTTTGGCAGCTCTGTGGGCTCCCATCTCTTTACTGGATCAGAGCTGAAGAACCATGGGTGGGCTTTGCTCTTACACAGCAGCAAAGTCAGGATCTGGAGCATAGTGTTTATCCATAATCTTAGGGAGGTACTGGTGAAGTCTCAGCTGAAGTACCATGTTTAATTCTGGGCACCCCACTTTAGGAAAGATGTAGATAAATTGGAAAGAATCCAGAGGACAGTAACAAAAGCTTTAGAAAGCCGGACCTTAGTTTAATAAACTGGGCATGTTTAGTTTTGCAAAAAGAAGATTTGGGGGGCGGGAATCTGATATCAGTTTTCAAATGTGCTAAGGGCTGTTATAAAGATGACAATGATCAATTGTTCTCCATGTCCTCTGAGGGTAGGACAAGTAGTAACGGGCTTAATCTGCAGCAAGCAATGTATAGGTTAGATGCTTTGGGGGACTGGATTTTTTTAACTAGAAGGGTAGTTAAGGTCTGGAAAAGGCTTCCAAGGGGGCTTGTGAAATCCCCATCATTGGAGGTTACGAACAGATTGGACAAACACCTGTCAGGGATCATCTAGGTTTGCTTGGTCCTGCCTCAGCTCAGGGGGTTGAATTTAATTACTTCCAAGTCCATTCCAGTCATGAATTTCTATGGCTAAAATAAAACTCATCTTTCATTTTTTTTAATTTTGTACGATTTTCTATGTTACTTATCACCATAGTATAAAAGCCACATGCTTTATATTGAAGCATTTTAATTTGTTTTTCAAAGGACGGGGGAAGAGAAACAGTGGGAAGATGACAAGAATCTTAGTTGAATAGTCTTTCACACATGTAGAAACAGAACAGGGCAACTCAGCTAGAAGGATACAGAAACATCCAGAACACACTGCTGCAGTTACTGACGTGCTGTAGAGGAAGCTTTCATTGTGGTCATCGCACCTGCTAGGATACCCCCCGGCTCAGCTCTGAGACAATGGGTAATCAGAGCTAAGGTTATAAATAGAGGAGTTAGCAACACCCTGAGGCCTCAGTGGCTGATTAACACAGGACCAAGATGAGGTGATGGATGAGTCCTAATACCTCCACCACTCTGAATACTGATCAGTGCTATCCCAGCATTGTTTACTAGGAAGTCCACCACAGTGTGTTTTATGGACCTAGAGGGAGAGCAAGTTTCCCCTACAGGTTACAGAGTCTGTGGGACTTGCATTTGGCTATCAGCTAACAGCACTGAACTGGGATCCTATCTCAGGTAAGACGAGAATGGGGTAGCACTTAGTGAGGATTTATGAATTCTTTCCTGAGTTAGCTGGGTTTCTGGGAAAAAGGCAGTACCCTATAGAGATCAAAAAATGGATACTTTATATGCTGATGCCCAGTTCTTGTACCACTTGGATACAGGCTATAGACCTCTGTTTTATCAACAAATGAGAGGACAAGTCAGTTATTAATCCAAGGGTTGGACTGCTGCTAGTGGTAGAGATCCCCAGACTGCTTGCTGACAGGGATCTGAAATGTTGGAAAGGACCGAGACACTGCAACACTACGTATAATGATCACATTATAAAGACTGGCAAAAGTCATCTCAGAAGATCAGAGGGGATTGTGTTTTGATGTTTGGTAAAGTATAAATGTATTGGGTCCCCCCAGGGTGCAGCCTAGAATTGGGATACAGCTGAGCCCCCTGCCTTACCAATCTGGGTTCCCTCTCACACTCCGACATTGTGAAAAGCTACAAAGCCCTCCAAGCTTGCCCTCACACAAACATCCACAGGCAGGGGCCACACCCAGCTGTGTTCATGAATGTTCTGCCAGTCACTGCATGAACCAACAATAGAGAGACTTCAGCCAAAATGCCCTCCTGTTCCCCAGAGCTGTACCATCCTGTCCTGGTCAAAAGCCTGACCAGTATGAATTTGTTACCCAGTCCACCACTTCTACAAAATGAAGTGGATGTGCACCAACTGAGATTCCCCTCCTCCCCACAGCACTTTATCCAAACCACTCTGTTTTGGGTAACAAATATAAAACAGATTTATTAACTACAGAAAGATTAAGTGATAGAAAGCAGATCAAAGTAGATTACCATAAGAAATCAAACAAAGTGGAATCTAAGTATAATATACTAGATAGAGTGAGACACTGCTTGATTCAAATCCTGTTACATAGTACAAGCAGTTTGCTGATGTTTCAAACACAGGCAGGGCTTTCTTCTTTCCTGCCTGGTACCAGCACTTCCCCTCCAGTTCAGTCTTTTCCTCTGGTATTTTCAGGTGTTGTAGGGAGAGTGAGGTCCAATCATGATATCATTTCCTCCTTTTATATCTTCTTCCAACTTGCTGGAAAGCTCTTCTGCTATGACATGGGTCAAACAATTCGCATTGTGAAGTGCTCTCTAAGAGGTTTCTATTGTACCCAGTTCCTAGAATAATCCTGGTAAGTGTATGTATTTTCTCACTGTGCCATCAACATTGTTTGGCCTTTTTACTGTTGTACCTGAAAGGCTGTTTGTGCATGTTCCCAACCTCACAACGTGTTTCATTAGCACATACATAGCAAAACTTTATATAACTTCACATACAACAAAAGCACATACAACTTAACAGGATATTAATGTTCAACAGATTAAGACTTTTAGAACGATACCTCACAAGGCATACTTTGTACAAAACATATTATGAGAGTGGTGAATGTGGGGGTACCAGGGTGTTGCTTTGGGGCACAAAGTGTCACAAGAGAAAAGTGTTCTTTTGAAACTGTGTATTTGAGGCTTGTTGCAGAAACAATAGGGAAGTTTGTATAACTTGCATTGGTAGATTTACTGTCTAATAGCTTGTTTTAAAAGCTGTAAGTATTTGAATAGCATTTTCTACTAGTAACAATGTGGTTTTTTTGCAATAAATGTTTATTTTACTAAGAAAGTAGATTGTGTTCTTTGAGTTTGACTAGGAACTATTACCATTCATCTATCACTGTTTTACATACAATAGCCTGAAGGTTTAACTCTGTTTAATGCTTTTCTAAAGAGAGTGAACTGTGGCCTGTCCTGCAGCAAAGAAATAAACTGAGGTGCAGAGAGAATGAGATAAATAGCTGTACAGACTATTTCCCTGCCTCTTCACTTTTCCCCACCCCCTTACACAAATGAAGCCTGAACAGGGACTTGTATTCACATTGAGATTTCTCTTTGAGAGAAAGAATACAAGTCAGTCAGAGTAAAGTGAAGTTATTTGCTCTGATTTGTGCCTAGTGATATTGATTCTATTTTTTAGAACCATGGATATGTGCAGCCATTTTGGGCTGGATACCTACACAACTGTTCTTGTCAGTGACAAGCCTAATACCAATAGCCTGCCTTATTTCAGCTGTGCTGTTAGGACATATGGCAAGCTGACTGACAGAAGGTTGATGGAGGACAGAGGGATGTACTCCTTTGTGAATTTGCACATCTCGCCTCTGTAATACACATAGGCAGAGACTATCTGTTGCAGAGATTAGAGCAAAAATGGCTTGTGATACCTATTAACCATGGGGTTATGCCACTTATATCCACTGGTAATGTGTACCATCAGGGGGATCCTGACAGCCAGGCTGTGTTTATATCTGTGATTAACAGAAAAACTAGAGCATTAACAGATCACGGACCTATACCTTGTAGGTAAACATCCACTGGGATCACATATACAGCTGTGGATGTTTCTTGTGAAATGTAACACAGGCTGTTAGAGCAGGTTTTGAAGCCTGCTAGTTAGACAGACCATGGCAGAAGTAAAGTTTAAACTGAAATGTTTTTCAGGTAAATCAACCTGACTCAGTGGAGAGGTTGATTACCTCACTTGGCAAGCTCAAGGCAGAGAGCTTCTGGAAAACAATGAAATCCCTGACAAAGCAAAAGAGAGAAGGAAGATCATTGAGAGGTTATTGCCCCTAGCACTGTGGGTAGCCTTAGCAGCCGGTACCAAGGGAAGGGCTGAGATTGTTTTTTGCCTTTTTAAAAGGCAAATGAAGTATAGTGAATATATTAGAGTTTAAAGGTTTAGTTTTCTGAATCTCATCAACATCTGTGTACCTGAGCAGATTACATGCATTTGCCCAATTAACTCTTGAGGCTGGTGAAGTGAAAGATATAGATTTGGATTCCAAGGTACAGTTATAAGGTTGATTGCTTGAAGCATTGATAACCATTTTCATGAGGTGGGAAGGTTCCAGACTGAGCCAAGAAATCTACTCAGCAATGAAACAGCCCTGCCGCCAGAGCCCGAGTCATCTGGCACAGGCCAGCTGTGGGTGTCTAGTTGCTGTGTAGACTTATCTAGAACTGGACTCATCTGACCCCAGAAATATTCTAGTGATCAAGTTAAAAAAAAAAAGAAATACACTCAGGCCTACCCAACAAAAAGATCAAATAGCCAAGTGGCCATTGTACTCTGGGGAAATTTTATCAGCCTGTGATGCTGGTAAATCAACTGTTGCCAAGTCTGTGGCTGTCAGTTGAGCACTGACATTCAAAGCTGGAAGCCAGACCCACTCACCTATGTTAATATTGTTCAAGATAGGTGTTAGACTTGTAAAGACATGTTTAGACTCTATAAAATGCTTGTAAGTTGCTGCATATATTAATCTTACTCATAATGTCTGTATTCCATGCTACAAGGTAAGGTAAATTTGTGTAATTGTAAAAATCCCTTCTCTAAACATCTGGGCTCAGACAGGAAGAGTGGTTCCTTCCACCCATCCAGGAAGATCAACATAATTATGTGGGATATCATAGGACAAAAAGCATGCATCTGACAAAGTGGGTATTCACCCACGAAAGCTTATGCTCCAATAAGTCTGTTAGTCTATAAGGTGCCACAGGACTCTGTCGCTTTTTACAGATCCAGACTAACACGGCTACCCCTCTGATATAGGGCAAAAGCTTTGTTAACTGCCCCATGGAGTAGTGCACAAGGCCTCATACATACACAAGGCCTTTGAATCCTGGGAGGAGGAAAATGAAAATAGCTAATGTGAGGATTTCTCATCCCTTTGCTGTTTGCACTCTTACAAGGCCTGAGCTAAGAAATGAAACTGAGGTCCCCAGGATTGAACTGGATTAAGCCCTAAAACAGGGCAACCTTTGGCACACAGCCCGTCAGGGTAAGTACCCCGGCGGGTCAGGCTGGTTCGTTTACTTGCCACGTCCGCAGGTTCAGCCAATTGTGGCTCCCACTGGCTGCAGTTCGCCGTCCCAGGCCAATGGGGGCAGTGGGAAGTGGTGTGGACCGAGGGATGTGCTGCCCGCCACCCCATTGGCCTGGAGCGGCGAACCGCGGCCAGTGGGAGCCGCGGGATCGGCCAAATGAACCAGACCGGCCCGTCGGGGTGCTTACCCTGGCAGGCTATGGGCCAAAGGTTGCCGAGCCGTGCCCTAAAAAGATATTCAGTGCTGACAAATTACTACATCTATCACCTTTTGAATCACAGACAAATGCATTTGTGTAGATGTTTGCTTGCTTGAACTTGTAAAGAAATGTTTATTAGGAAAAAATGAGTTAACTATAGGATTGGCTACAGGGGTCTCTGGTGTGAGATCTAAGGTACAAATTGATCTGGGGTAAGTGACTCATCTCTCGGGACTGGAGCAACCTGAATAATATTATTTTTGGTGTAAGTGACCATTTATCACTAAGTCCAACTTGCATGGGTGGCTCTCCAGTCTGTTTGTGACACCATGGTAAGACTGTTACAATGATCTGGGAGTTCACAGTTGTTAGGTAAAAAGCAAGTCCTTACTCACCTCTCCAGCACCCGAGTTCGTGCGGAGTTGGTATGGGGCTCACAATCTGTCAGAGACCAGACACCAATTCGTTGATCAACGGGCTCACACTATCCTTAGCTTAAAAGGCTTCGGAGTAAGTGTGGCAAGTTTATTAGGGGTGAGCATCAATATTTATACACAGAAGTAAACAAAGTGATTAACAGATCATAATGGTCATGCATAATCAATCAAGATTCTACAGGATAAAACAGGTTAAAATGTAGATTCAAAAAGACAAAAGGGGAGATTGCTACTTAAGGGGAAGGGGGTGTCATGAGTAGTTCGCAGGTCAGAGCTTTGATTAAAAGTTCAGACAGAGACATCAAGTCTGGGTTAAGTTTAAGCTCATCAAAAGTTCAGACTCAACATTCCTCCATTTGTAGCTTTGGGATAACTATTTACCAAAAGCTACACCCCATTTTAAGGAGCCAAGGGCCGCTTAGCAATTTCAGCCTGGGCCAACTCGAAGAGAGTAAGGCCCTTGGCTGAAGTAGGAAAAGAATAAACTGACCCACATGAGTCTATGAGGGAGGGGACACACTGAATACAGCAACACAGTATTATAAGGATTACTATGGCCCCAACAATACCCACCAAGAGTTTTTTAACCCACCCAAATCCAGGCAGCCAATTCCATAAGGCTCCCCACCAATCATAAGGTGGCTGGCCAGAGGAGTAGTTCTTAGCCATTTCCCTTAGATGTTTGGTACGTTGAAAAGTGTCAGGGTAGGTGTCATTTACAAAAACACAGCATTCTTCATTTATGAGGGCGCAAGTTCCTCCCTGGGCTGCTAACATTATGTCTAAAGCCATTCGGTTTTGCAAAGCTAACTGGCGCAGCTGGGACATTTCCCCGGCCTGATTCTCAAATAGGGTCGCAGTTTCATTGGTTAAAGACTCTAGTAGTCCCTGTAGACGGATGACACCACCCCTCAAGCTAATGAGACCAGCCCACCGCTGCCACGACAAACCATCACGGATATTAATATCTCTGAAGGTTTCACGGATGTTACGAACGTGGGGAAAATGAGGGGGAGTGAGGGAGATGCGAGAAGGCGGTGTTAGCCACGCTAAATAACATGACCCTGCCCAATCAGGGGAGAGAAAGTAATAAGCTTTGGGCCCGCACACCCAGTATGTTCCATACAATGCGTTTCGGGTATTCCATTGCTCAAAGTAGGAGGTAACCCACCACCCGTTGGACCACTGTTCCCCTGGTAATGCAGAGGGGTCGTTGTGCGAACTGCAGAGGCACAATTTGGTAGTGGTGTTTTCAAAGTGCAGTGTAGTACTGCTTGAGCAGTTGTAGAAGGCAATCGTATATCCCTTAACAATTAGTTGGACACCCTCGTGATCGGAGCAGGGCTTCTTAAAAGCTGACTCTGAAGGCTTGCCCACCCATGAAAAAGTTGGATCGGGGTGAGGGATCCACATATGGGATAAGTGGGATGCGCAAGGCTTGAAGCCAAGATTTTTACTAAAGGCGGTGCCATTAAAATACATGTTGCATTTACTTGTTCCCACAAAAGTTGACCCCTTTTCTTTAACAAAACACAGTGATCCTGTCTGATTGGTTACCCTGAGATATCTGTTAATTGGCACTCCTGTTTTGTCCCATGTAAGATTGTGTTGGACTGGATTTTTTTCTCTAGCCGGTGGCATCCAAGTCATATTAGCAGTGGTCAGGGGAATGGGTGTGAAGGGGAGTCCCTGTTCTGCATTTACTGGAAATTGAGTACATACCCAGCAATTACTTCTATTTCCTAAAATACGAGTTTTAACCTCGTGGGAATATCTAATAAAAGCATTATCTTCATAAGCAGAAAATAAACTAAAAAGGCATAATAAAAAACATACAGTTGTCAGAATAAAAGGTCCTCTCATTTTTGCCGACTCAATTTAAGTCTGATGTCTGAAAGAGGTAAGCTGGTCCACTGGTCGGAGGCAGTGTCCTCAGTGGTGGCAAGAGCTGCTGGTCCGTCACTGTGGTCCACTACGGCTGGCTTGACGTGGGAGTGGTGGATCCAGGATTTGCGTCCTTCCAGGAACACTGCAGTCTGGGTTGTTAAAAGAACCTGGTGGGGTCCAGTAAACCTCAGCTGGAGGGTGTCGCCACGAACGAACTTTTTGGCCCAGACGAAGTCCCCTGGTTGGAACGGGTGGATCTGTTCTTCCAGCGGCACGGTCTGGGAAAACTGCGAGGCTTTCCAAAGGGTACGGAGGCGAGCCTGTAGGGAGAGAAACTGGCACGCGGTCATATGATCCCCTCCCAATAGTGAAACATCAGCACGTGGTAGCGCCCCGCCTTTGAAAGGGGGGTGTCCATAGAGCAGTTTAAAGGGGGATAATTCCAATACACGGGTTGGGAGAGTACGAAGGTGAAACAGGACCAAGGGAAGTACCTGAGGCCACTTTAACCCTGTTTCCTGACAGTATTTAGCCAATGTAAGCTTAAGCTCCCTATTCATACGCTCAACTTTCCCGCTAGACTGGGGGTGGTAAGGTGTATGAAAGGAGTGTGAAATGCCCAGTCCTTGTTCTAAACGGCCAAGGACATGACCAGTAAAGTGGGGTCCGTGATCTGAGTCAAGCACGAGAGGGATGCCAAAACGGGGTACAATGTCTCTAAGGAGAATCTTCGCCACTGTGGCAGCAGTACAATTAGCAGTAGGAAAAGCTTCGACCCATGAAGTCAGAGGGCAAACCAAAACAAGGAGGTGCTTTTTCCCAAAAGCCTTTGGCATATCTGCAAAGTCAATTTGAAGATGTTGAAATGGAGCAGCAGGCGGAGGTCTTCCACCCTTAATTTTGTTAAGAGGCGGAGCAGGTCCATTACGCTGACATGTGCTGCATGCTTTCACTATTGACAGGCAGTAGGGTTGAATGCCTGGAGCATACCAAAAGCGAGCGATGGTGTCCACAAGGGCGTGCGTGCCGTAGTGACCCCCCTTATTATGGTGCCAGCGAACTGCCACGGGGTACGTGGAGCGAGGGAGGCAGGCTCGGCCATCCGGCATAAGCCAGGTTCCTTTGACCAGAGTGGCTCCGAGGCTCTTCCACGACTGTAGTTCAGCAGCGGGTACTGGTACAGGGTGCGGTGGAGTAAAGGAGGAGGTTACAATAGCCAACGTGGGCATGGCTAAGGGTAAGACGGCAGCCGTCTTGGCGGAGGCGTCAGCCAGGGCATTCCCACGGGTGACGGGGCTATCATCTTTAGTATGGGCCCGGCAGTGAACTACAGCCAGGACCGAGGGTTCTTGGAGGGCGTTTAAAAGCTTGTGGATGAGGGGGAGGTGCTGAATGGGTTTACCGGCAGCTGTCTGGAAACCTTAAAACTTTCAGAGGTGGATGTGACAATGCACAACTCCAAAAGCATACTTGCTATTAGTAAAAATGGTAACGGTCTTACCAGCGGCCAACTGGCAAGCTTGGGCCAGGGCATAGAGTTCGGCGGCTTGGGCTCCCCAGTTGCCTGGCAGTGAGGCGGCCTCTTGAATGTCCCATTCAGAGGTGACTGCATAACCGGTGAAACACTTGCCATCAACATAGAAGGAGCTTTTGTCCGAGAAGAGGATGCAATCAGGGTTGTCCAGTGGCACGTTAAACAGGTTGTTTATTATCTGTAAGATGCTATAAACTACTTTCACACAGTCGTGCTGATCCTGGAGGACTGGCAGGTCAGGAAGCAAGGTAGCTGGATTAAGGGGCCCACACCTTTCAAAAATTAGGTTAGTGTCTTCTAAGAGTTCGGCCTCTAGCTGTTGCTGACGATGGGCCGAAAAGACTTGGGTTGTGCCCCTACGCAGAAGGGCTGACAAGGCATGAGAGGTCCAAACCATGGTAAAATGACCCAGGGTCAGGCTCTTTGCCTTTGTGATCAGCAGGGCAGCTGCTGCCAGAGTCCGGGTGCAGGATGGGGTTCCCTGAGCGACAGGGTCGATCTGCTGAGAGTAGAAAGCAAGCGGGAAATGGTGGGGCCCGCTCAGCTGGGTAAGGACGCCACTAGCAATTCCGCCCCTTTCGTGGACAAAAAGGTGAAAGGGTTTGCTGTAATTGGGGGGGCGCAGAGACATGGAGGAGGCCACTGTTCTTGAGTAACTGAAAGGCTTGGATCGTGTCTGGGGACCACTGCAAAGGGTCAGGAGCAAGGTTAGCAGTGAGTCGGTGGAGCGGTTTGCTTAACTCCCCGCAGGACGGCAATCAGGGGCGACAGAAGCCAATTAATCCTAAGAAACCTCGAAGTTGTTTCTTGGTGTTTGGCAGAGGGCAGTTTTGGATAGTTTTTATGCGGACTGGGTCCATTTGTCTCCCCTCTGGGGTTAACAGGAAGCCCAGACATCGGACCTTCTGTGAGACCCACTGAATCTTGTTAGGGTCTACCCTGTGGCCTCTGGTGTGTAGGTATAATAAAAGTGCCTTACCATCGATGCGGAGGGCAGCTTCTTTGCGGTTACCTAATAGGATGTTATCTACGTATAGGACTAACGTGGATCCCTGCGGACTGGTGAAGCCTTTCAAGTCGTGGCGGAGGCATTGGCTGAAAATCGTGGGGCTGTCTCTATATCCTTGAGGAAGTCGTTGCCAGACATAACTTTGTCCCTCCCAGGTGAAACCAAAGAGATACTGAGAGTCTGGGTGCACAGGAATGCTGAAAAAGGCTGATTTTAAGTCAATAACAGTGAACCACTCAGCATCCCAGGGGATTTGGCTGATGATAGTAGCTGGATCAGGAACTACTGCATGAAGAGGGACCACATACTGATTAATAACCCGTAGATCCTGTACAAAGCGCCAACGAATAGGGTCTCCGTCCTTTTTAGGAGGCTTTTTGACAGGCAGTATAGGGGTGTTACAGGGAGTGCGCTGAGGGCGGACTAGCTTTTGTGCAATGAATCCCTTGATAATGGGGCGGATGCCCTCCCGGGCTTCCAGCGACAGGGGGTATTGAGGGACTGACGGGGGGGTTAAGGAGGGCTTCACTTGAATCCTTACTGGCTCTGCCGAAAGGAGCAGGCCAACATCAGTGTCAGAAATTCCCCAGCGGGTTAAAGGCAAGTCAGTGAGGTCAGGGGAGAGAGGGGGCGGGGTTCCCAATTACCCTGAGTTGGGGCAGAATCTCCTAACACTGTCATCAATAATCCTACCCCTTCAGGAGTGCAGGTTAAAGTAGCCTCAAGCTTACAGAGTAAATCCCGGCCCATCAAAGGGATCGGACAAGCTGGGGAAAAAAGAAAACGGTGAGAAAAACATTTATTAGCATAAATAACATTTAGAGGCAAAGTGAGTTCCAGAGACTGTGGGTTGCCCTTTACCCCAGTTGCAGTTTTAACCTCAGAGGATAGCCAGGGAGAGGGGGCATGATTTAAAAGAGAGAAAGTAGCTCCAGTATCAGTGAGGAAAGAGACAGGCAGTCCTTGGACTGAAAGGGTTAGACGAGGCTCTTTGCTGGGAGGGGAGAAAGTGAGGAAGGAGCCCGCTAAAGACATTAAGGAAATAAGACCATCACATTGTTTGCCTTCGCCCCCGGGGTACCGTCATTGAGGAGGCTGAGTTTGCTGCAGCTGCTGCTGTTGCCTGTAGTTGATCCAGGCCTGAGGAACGGGCTGGGCTGGTGGTGCAGGGGTGTATTCGTCCCTGGTGTAAGTATCTGCGGATGCGACCGGACCCTCTGGGCGTCCCCAGGGGAGGGATATGCATCCTGCTGCATTTGCTTGATCTTTTGCCTAGTAATTACTCCTCCCGAGGTGTGCCCTTCCATTTCCCCCTTATCCCTCTGCAGAGATTCCGATCTGGAGTCCTGCAGATTTCCCTCTGCGCTCTGGAGAGAGTCCCCCTGCGGAGGAATAGGGGCAGGCGCAGTGGGGACCAACTGACGAGTTAAAACACGCCGTGGTTTACACCCTTCATCGAAATAACATGGAGGGGATTCACTCTCGGGAGAATACCTGACTGTCATAATTTTTAAAGATTTCCACAGCTCTGCTGCTGTGTCCCAACAAAACCAGTAACATAACTGTCCCGGATGGTCTTTTTCGATCTGGCTCCTTACTCCTCTTAAGGCAGCCTGTTCGAAAGAGCCATACGAAGGCCACCTCATCTCCGGGTCGGCCAATACCGCGGTATACCCAGTCCAATTCCTTACACACAGTGTGTACAACTTCCTCCTAGACATTTCTGTCTGTACTGGGAGTTTCCCTTCGTTCCATAACTTATTTACAATCCCCAACGGACTCTCAAGAGGCACGCTAGTCCCTTGACCCATGGTGTCTGACAGGAGCCCTCCAACTGGCGTTTATCCTGCTGTCCAGTACACGACCCCTCAATATTGAATTGGCTGGGAGAAATCTCCCGTGGCGCCTGCCAATTCGTATATGAGTGGTCTGACCACTGGACAGAGGCACCGCACCAGAAGGAAATCCCGGACGAGCCCCCAAATTGTTAGGTAAAAAGCAAGTCCTTACTCACCTCTCCAGCACCCGAGTTCGTGCGGAGTTGGTATGGGGCTCACAATCTGTCAGAGACCAGACACCAATTCGTTGATCAACGGGCTCACACTATCCTTAGCTTAAAAGGCTTCGGAGTAAGTGTGGCAAGTTTATTAGGGGTGAGCATCAATATTTATACACAGAAGTAAACAAAGTGATTAACAGATCATAATGGTCATGCATAATCAATCAAGATTCTACAGGATAAAACAGGTTAAAATGTAGATTCAAAAAGACAAAAGGGGAGATTGCTACTTAAGGGGAAGGGGGTGTCATGAGTAGTTCGCAGGTCAGAGCTTTGATTAAAAGTTCAGACAGAGACATCAAGTCTGGGTTAAGTTTAAGCTCATCAAAAGTTCAGACTCAACATTAGTGACTCATCTCTCGGGACTGGAGCAACCTGAATAATATTATTTTTGGTGTAAGTGACCATTTATCACTAAGTCCAACTTGCATGGGTGGCTCTCCAGTCTGTTTGTGACACCATGGTAAGACTGTTACAATGATCTGGGAGTTCACAGTTGTTACTGGATTGGTAAAATCTAATTATAGAACATACCACCAGTTTGGGGTGTCTGTCCTGCTTTTGACAGTCTGCCTTGAGGTTGGCAAACTCTGTCACAAGCCACTCTAAACAGCATGACACAGCCATTATGGTTTTCCTAGGAGAATACTCTGATCAAAATACTAACTTTAAATCAGAACTGGTTGCTGAGTTATGAGAAAAACCTCACAGGAGTACAACCTTGCACTCATTCCTTACCACGCTGAAGGAAATTCAGTTGATAAATTTTACCATACTCTCATAAATGTTAGTGAGACTTGAAAAGCACAAGAAGATCAACTGGAGAAAATGTGACCTAACATTAGTTCATGCCTATAATTATACTGGGAATGATACAACTGGGGAATCATACTTTAATTTTTGGAAAGCAATTTCGGTTACCAATTGGTTTGTGTTTTGGAAAATTTGCTGTACTTCCCTTACCTTAAAAGGTAAAAAAAGTAGTGTCAGTTATTTTCCCAAAGCTGGAAATCAGGCTTGTCTGGCATGATCTACTGTTGATAAAACCAAGGTTCAATACATCCTTTTACCATTAAATTCCATGAATTTAGTTATTCTTTCCTTCACAAGGAATTTCATATGATTTAGCTGCTAAGGAAAATTAGAACGCACACCAAACTGGTAAACAACCAGCAATGATAGGCCAAAGTAATCATGTTTACTGTAGAATCAGGAGACTGTTCTGATATGTAACCTTAGCCCCAGAGGAAAGAAAAAGCTTGCAGATAGCTCAAGCCACTAGCAACATGTGGTACTAGAGCAATTGGAAGGTGATTTACCTGTCTACAAGGTAGAGGCAGAAACAGGAAATGGTGCCATTTAAACTCTTCAGAGACATGCTACAACTTGTGGATTAATTTCTGTCACTTCAGTCATCAAGGTCATCCAGATCTTCCTATAGAATACTCTGATCCTCCTCAATATTGACAATACTTCTCAATGACTCATCAGTAAGTTTCATTAGCACACTTCTACTTTTTGTGCCAAGTTCACTAATAAAAATATTGATTAAGATTGATCTCAAGACTGATCCTTGAGGCACTCCAGTCTGATCACATTTCAGTAAAACCCAGTGCCTCTTCCCCTTCAGTCAGTTCCTTATCTACCTTACAATCCTTGTACCGATTCCTGGCCTCCTCAATTTAACTATTTCCAGGAGATACCCTGTTGAATGTTTTACTGGAGTCCAAGTATATTTTCAGTGGTGTTATTCTGGTATATAACAGAACAGAAGAAAATCAGGCCCATCATAACTGCCAGAAAATTTGCTGCTAGCTTGTAAATTATATAGTTCAGAATTACCAACCACCCCCAGAGCTTCTTGACATTATTGAATGATCTACTAGTATGTATCTTATGTCAGTTACTTTACACAGAAGTTGTTTA
This sequence comes from Emys orbicularis, assembly GCF_028017835.1. Classification (NCBI taxonomy): domain Eukaryota; kingdom Metazoa; phylum Chordata; order Testudines; family Emydidae; genus Emys; species Emys orbicularis. Next base: position 86,471,599 of record NC_088687.1, on the reverse strand, counting down.
GCATCCTATTCTAAGAAACAATTTTCACCCCTGATGTAATACCACAATTTTATAACTGAGTGGCAATGGAAATATTTTCTAAGTTCCCCTAACCTTTTTTCTGAATTTCCTTGAAAAATAAAATACAGTTTCCACATGGGGGAAAAAAAGTTGTTTAACAAAATAGTAAGATTTCTCTGTAAAGATGAAGACATCCCATTTTCTAGGAAAATGTCACTATGGCTCCAGAAGAAAAACCCTCTATTTAAAAGAGAAATGTAGTCGGGCTTGATACTGCAACTCTCCTCACTTTAAGAGACCACTGAAGTGAATTGAAGAGTACGGATTAGTAATTTGAATAACTGTCACAAGTTTGTACCTACAGTGACATTTCAAACTGGATGAAATTAATTCAGTATTGTGTTGTTACTATGTTTTTAAGTTCTTTATGTCAGTAGTGACTATCACCACAACTCTGAACAGCTTTTGTTTAGAAGGTCTCAAGAAACAAATGAAAGAAAATTAAAAAAAAAAAAACCCACCCGCACAATACTGAATAAATTTAATCCAGTATGAAATGTCACTGTGGGTATAAACTTGTGACCCTTATTCAGTTTACTAGTCTTTACTATTCCATTCATTACACTTGCAATGTATTGTAAGAAGAGATTATGAAAACACAAATGCATGCAAAAGAACCCAAGAAGTATCACCTTTTCAGCTATTAAGAATCCCTTTGAAAGTTTTTTTGAGGAGTGAGGGAAAGTAACAGGACATCAAATATAGTCTGTAAATATTAACTTGAGCGGTATTAATATTTCTTTCACCATAGGGAATATGAAACACTTGCTAGTCTTTTTCCAGTCTAGTCTCTTCAAAGCAGGACCAATCCCCAGACAGATTTTTACCCCAGGTTCCTAAATGGCCCCCTCAAGGATGGAACTCACAACCCTGGGTTTAGGAGGCCAATGCTCAAACCACTAAGCTATCCTTCTCCCCAATAATGTAGGCATTGATCCCGCTACCTCTCACATGCTAAGCGAGCGCTCTACCATTTGAGCTAATTCCCCATGTACCCAATGGGTACTAGTCTTATGCATTGTACCATTGTGACATCTGGAAAGAAGCGAACTAAACCATGTCATATTTAGGAAAAATATGGCATTGACATTAGCATGTCAAACACATTTATAGCTTTTTAACTGAAGGTCACACAGACTTTTTGAAAAAAATAGACAAGTGAAAAGAGAAATAATTGATTATTCCAACCCGATGCCAACAGTTTAGATTGGAATCTATTAGCATATGACATAAAATGACTAACTGCAAAGAGCTTATATAAATTCTCCTTTCAACTCAAAAATGTGCAACAAATTTAAAACTGCAGTGATAAGGTTAGAGCTGAATTTCTTACAGTATTTCTGGTACAGCAAAAACTTTCTATATTTGATAGAGGGATGATGGAGCAGTTTGAACTTGTATTTAACACACAGAACTGCAAGTCAGGAGATTAGAAGTCTTCTATAAGGTCTCTGGGTAGTTTGGGGCAAGTTAGAACCTCATTATACTCCCTTCTATAAACTAGGGGTAAGAGGCAGATTCTCTAATCAATCTTCTAGCCCCTTTGTGCCTCTCAGGAAGTGCAAAGTGGTCATAAACTGACAAACAGTCCACCAGAAAATTCCATATGATGAAGGAAATCTGCTGGTCCAGATATGTCAACTCTGGCTGCCCTTCAAGCTCTCTTTCTCTTCCTGATATAGGGGGCATGTTGGAGGAGGGAGAGGCTGGGAAGGGGTATGTGGTGGAGCTCTGCACTGCCATAGCAATCCTTCACTGACTAAAGATTCCTTAAGGAACCAAGCCAGTGGTGCAACTTAAAGGAACTGACAGGCAGATCCAAGTTCCATGGAGGCTGAAGCAGACTCCAAGAATCAGATATAGCTGGAATTGGCTCCCTGATGCTTAGGTCTCCAGCCAATAATATTTACTTAATCCAGAGGAAATGTTTGAGACTTAATGTATTAATACTTGTAAAACATTTCAAAGTCATTGAAGGAAGACAATATAGAAGTTCAAACTATTATTCTATAGTACATGATATATATTTTGTTATGATATTTAGGTTTATCAATTGCAGATGTTTCTCTTTCAAAAGAGTTAGAGGAGAGGGATCTAAATAATCACAAGACAGTGAGACTGTTAGTGCAAACCAAGAGTAATTTCACTGAAGTCCATGGAACTTGACCAATCTAAAAAGTAAGTGAAAGAAAAAAGACCAGTATATTTTGAGGTTTTATATAAGATGATACCGTACTGTCAAATGCTGACTACTTGACAAATGAATTTTATTATTAAATTACTTTTAGAACTGTTATAGAAAAAAATGGGTGAAACTGGATATCTAATTCACAGCAACCAACTGATTTCCTCTATAGATATCAGACTCATGTGCTAAACTAACCCTCCAATCTAAGTTGGGTTGTGGTCAACAGGAAACCATCTACTTTTGATATTAGCGAAGAGTTGAATGTGGAATTAGAAGTGGCCCCAAGCCACAACATTTGAATCTGGGTTTCAGACATCAGAAAGATCAAGGATGATCAGGTTGGGAGCTTGGTTTAGTGCATGATAGAGTGGCCAAACATTGTTTGGATTCAGATTATGAACTCTTGCCCCAGAGAGTAAAGATGTTCTGATGAAGGGGAGTTGATTGCCTGCATATATTTACTGAGGACAACCTGCTCAGTTAAAAAAAAAAAAAAACAAGAAACCACACATCTTGTGTCAGCTTCAGAGCTGCTTATACTACTGTTTTCTTTTTTGTAAAGAAACTACTTAATGTTCTATTTTGCCCCTATATACTTCCTCGTTTTTGTTCAGCAAAGCTACTAGGTATTCTCAGTGATCTCTTATTGTATCCCTACCCTTCCTCAGCAGATTGGATTTTAGAGCAGAAGATGTGTAGAGGCTTTGATCATTACAGACACATAGGAATAAGTGGCCAGAGAGCTGTAAGGATTTAAGCCATGAAATTCCATGGACCTAGATAGGGCTCACATGGCTAAAACTGCGTGCAATTCTAATTCAGAAGTGTAGTAGATAGTGTCTGTGGAATGAGTATCAGACTACAAACATATGCTCCTTACATTTTTGAAAATATAGATTTCAAATTAAATTATATCATGAAGAATTAAAGACTGTTTAACTGCTCCTGCTGTTTGCACAGTTTCCATTTTGAAAGACAAATGAATATTTTTCTTAGAATTTTAAATGGTCCAGTAACTCAAAAGGGGAAACTGTGCCATAAAATAGCTCTGCGCAAAGAGAATGTGGAAAAGTAGACTCACCATTGGTAAGGCTAAGATTTTGTCATGGATAATTTTAGTAAACATCACATGATCTGTCCCTGATTTTTACTAAATATATCCCTGACAAAATGGGGCACCCAGCTGTGGGGGCTGCTCCAAGGTCTGGGTGCCCCCACCGCCTGTTTGGATCTCCAGCATTTCTCACCTCAGAGCTCCGGGGTACCCCTGCCACCTGCAGAGACCAGGAGCTTTGAAGGACCCCCGGCGCTGGCTCGGAATTCCAGGGCCCCGCCGCCCTCAGCAGCTCAGCACTCGGGCTCCAGGGGACACCCACCACGGCCACTGGGGGATGGGGGGGGGCTGCAACTTCTGACTGACAGGGCTGAATCCATGAAGTCACAACCTCCTTGAAAAAATTGTAGCCTTAACCATGGGTGTTCTCCATAAGGGCTGGATGTGGCATAGCAGTTCTTTCCTCACAAGCACCCCTGCTGATAGCTGCTCAAGTCCTGTGGTGGTCTGCCTCATCTCATAACTCAGTCCTCCAGCCAGGCCATGTTTTAGTTTCATCCCTTCTAGAAGGACAGTCAAACCAAAAATCCACTATCTTAACATTTGGTCTTCGGCACCTTGTCTCAGGGTTTAAAATTGTCCTTATTCCCTTATGTTTGGGAGCTTCATACCACATTCTGAGTGGCTGGTACAGAACCCTCTACACAGGGTTCCAGTAAAGGGATCCTAGAACAAGCAGTTACCTTGCTACAGTCTCCCTGGACTCCTTCCTACTGCTTTTCTTGGGGCCTTCCCCCTCCATTCCCATCCTAGGTTCTTTATAATGAGCAATACCTTTGTGGCTTTCTCCCCAGAAGTCTGATTGTCAGGGTCAGCTATAGGAGCTTGTTCCCCTCTGGTCTTCCAGGTAGTTCCAGTGCCCAGAGAGTGACTGCTGAGTTTTTCCCTCTTCAGTCCCTTAGATTCTAATACCCAAGCCTTTACCATTATTGATGATTTAGTTAGGGTTGAGCAGGGGCTTGGACTAGATGATCTCCTGAGGTCTCTTCCAACCCTAATCTTCTATAATTATTGCTTCTTGGGTTTCATTACCTCTAGCTTCCTCCTAGCTCAGAACAACCTGTTTCTAGCCTCAGGCTTCACTAATTCTAGGCAGGTAGCTCAGAATTCTCTGGTGCTAGCTTCAAGTTTCTCTACCTTTAGAGAAGGAGAGACAATAACCCTGCTCCTAATTCTCTACCTAGCTCTTTTTTTTTTTTTTTTTTTTTTTTTTTTTTTCCCTCTCCTAGCTTGTGTGCCTTCCTTTATGAAGGCCCAATTCTTCCTCAGCTAGGTTTGATCACCAATTATGCCTAACACCTCTCCAGGTGCCACCAAGTGACCTAATTGTGCTCAGGTTCCTGTTAATGCCTGGTTAATCTGTATGGGACTAAAGACTACCATGCAAAGCTATATATTGCCAGAGATGAGATACCTGAACAAGATTCTGTATTAGAATGAAAGACAATCTGAGCTGCATTTCTAGGGAAAAAAGTAGTGGAGAATAGATGGCTTATGGTGAGTGGGGAATAATTAAGGCCCCAGTTCTACAATCTTTAGTTGAGCAAAATTCCTTTTGGAGTTTAGATCCATGTTATTCCATGCTAAAAGTATTCTGACTAGAGGAATGTTCCAGACCGGAGAGGGACTTAAAACTTTCTATTTATGCTGTTAGGGGGGGGAAGCAGCTCAGGAATGGATTCCCAGAATGGTACCCTATAGCAGCTTGTTTTCATCTAGAAATAAAAAATGTTCAAATAAGTGTTGGTGGTCTCCCTGGGTTACTTTCTATATCATATAATATTTGTTTAGATTCAGAGCTTTCTTCTGAAAGAGCTTTCTGAACCCATGTCCTTCAAATCCTTCATATCTATAGTCCCAGAGGCCCCCCCACACACACACACACATATGCTAAAAAATCATGTTTAAAGGCAGTATGCCATCTCATCTGTAGTTTCTGTTCTCAAATAATTGACTTTATTTTATTTTTTTAATATATACTGGCAGATCTTGATGGTAGAGTGGGTGTGCTGGCTGCATGCCAGTCAATAAAAAGAATATTCAAAATGCTTTATATGGATGAAGATTTCAAATAATATGGGAAGAAGGAATAAACACAAATGTTATGAAAAACCGCCATACCAGATTGTTTCATTTACATAAGTACTGTAAATATGCACCTGTTATGGAAATGTTAAAAAAAGACAACTAGAGGCAAAAGGGTTATAAAAACATTTCTCCACCTGTTTTAAAAGATGATTTCACATATTTGCTTCAAGCTTTACCAAAACCTGTATCTTTTTTCTGTTAGCATAAGCCATTTCAATGGAACCTCAAACTAGAAAGCAGTCCAGTCACAAATAAAACATCATGACATATTGCTTTCCCATGTAGTTTGCTGTAAAGAGAGAGGGAAAAAAACCATGCCTGGGGTTGTCATGATGTATATTCCCTGACCCATACTCTTTCCTCTAACTCCTAAAAATAATAGTACAGAGCCACAGGTGATCTAGAGCAGGCCTAAGGAAGAGGGGGCACACATGGTAAGTAACCATAGGAACTGACATTAAGGTAACTAGCTGTTCATTGTAAGGTTTTCAGAAATCACTAGTGATGTCTCCATTTTTAGTGCCCAACTTGAGACACCTTAGCTTGTTTTCATATAATGCTGAACACCCATCCTTTGAAAAACCAGGCTCCTTCATTTTATCATATTCTAGACAATATAAAATTGAGGAATCCAGAATCACTCTTGAAAACTCTCAGCCATGCCCTTTAGAGTTTGGAGACTTTAGTACAAATTACAATGTGGAGGGTGTCATAGTTCTTGGCAACTGTACCTGTATTTCTCCTCAGTTGGCCAGCAAGAGCACCCACTGTCAGGCTTTCAGCTTGCTCAGCCACTGCCCTTTTGGGTGGAGACCCATGTCTTACTCCCTTCTGACAAAGGTATTTCCAGGCTGCATAGTTCCATGCCTTCACTGTGTTATTCACAGCAGAGACAGTCTGTCCAAGCACACCTGTTTTCTTGCTCTTGAGAGATGGTTAACACCTGCAATTATTACAGTTATAAGTTACCCACACAGCACTTCTTATGCAAGCATAATTTTTCTTAAAGTAAAACACTACAGACAAAGCAAGTTAAAAACAATAAAATAACTTACCCACATGCTAATAAGCTTAGTGGGGAGCCCCCCACCCCACCCCAGTGCAAACATTGGCTCTGACAGGAGATGTTATTCAACACCCCATCCATGGGTTTCCTTTGTGGTCACAAGTTCATCACAGCTTCAGCTCAGAACAAGCACACTCGTAACATGTTTAGTCCACCCTCTGTGCAGTTCAGGGCTCTTTGATCTGGAGTTTCCAGGAGCATGTAATTAGTAGACAGTGGGTTTTCTTCCCCAGGGCATAGCTTCAAAAGGGTAGATTCAAAGTGAGTAATTTGCATTCCCCGGGTACTTCCTCAGTAATACATTTTACAGGTATTGTTCCAAGAAGTCCTTTGAAGTCTTAATACGGTCTAGAGATTGCATTAGTCACTTTCCTAGAGAAGGTACATACATACATTTCCACAACACGTACACAACTGCATATTTAATACAATGGAGCTCCATAGATGTTAACATTAATTCAATAAGGTTTAATTTAATTCACTAAACTTTATCTTAATCCCATAAGGTTTGTTCAGGGTATTATAGGATATATTTTGAGTCTGTCATAGATGGCAGTGAAAGTCTTATCAGCAAAACTTCTAAAACCAACAGGGGAGGGGGAAGTAGTATGAAACGGTGAAGAATATACACATTCACAAAATATATTGAAAGAAATAAAATTCATTAGAAGAAGAAAAATACTTAACTGCCTTTTCTCCACTATTTTCTGTTATTCTTATGCTGTGAACATTGCAAGCTGGTTCATGAAACTACTCTGGTAGTGGAATGGCTGGAAAATATCTGCCTAATATCTGTCAGTAAGAGGACAAAATGGTATCTACTGGGAAAAAATGGAGAAGGCATTAAAAAGTAGGATGAGGAAATGGGGGGGAGAGAGTAGTTAAAAATAGCTAGATTCCACAAGAGTTAAAAGACTAGTGAATATGACAGTGATAGTTTGTTACTTAACCTTATTTAATGCCTGGGCAGCAAAACGCTGTATTTCATAGAAAATGTTTATGCCTATTTGTCCTAGGCAATAAACAATTTAGTAGTATTCATTGGTGTGATATTTTTATATTGGCATCAGATCCAGTAACAAAGAATCCATTGTATTTTTAAATCAATTTTTTCCCTGAAATGCCTGATCTCTGGATAGAATGCTCTGGTGTAAATTCTACCAGTGGGCATTTTCACTAAGGAATGAGACTTAAGAACCCAATTCTGCATGTTACTTATGCATCGGAGGTGGGCCCATGAAAGTCAGTAGGGTTATTCATATCCTTAAAGTTAAGTACCTTTCTAGAATCAAGGCCTTAGTTTATAGTGATAAAGTGTAATTACGTCTACAGCTTTGCTCTTCTGCTGTCTGAGACTGCCATTCTTTGACCCATCTGTAAATTCAGTAGGCTGTCTTAAACATTCTAGCTGATTAATAGAATGCCTACAATTTGTGGTTTTTGACATTTTATCAGCTCAAAATAATCATGTTCATTTATTAAGTTTATCACTGCCTTTCCGTGGCATGAATACATTTAAATTAAGTTTGTGTAAAAATGCTGAATTGCAAATCCTTTTCAAAGTGAATGAAGTGTTCTATCATGTTGGTTCATTCTACACTGATAATTTGATCCATTTGACTTAATGCATATATAAAACAAATTACCCTGGTGTATTTGCATATGAAATGCCCCCAGGCCTAAAGACACTAATACAAGCAATTAGTTCAGTATTTTTATCTTCAGTTGCCACATAACAAGCTATCTTAGAAACTTGATAGTTCAGTATGTATTCTATCAGGGAGAAAGGTACATTTTCTCTGTGGTTAAGCAGTGTGAAAAAGTTTTTGGAACTTGTCTATGTACTTGTGATGCTGCCTATTGTTGATGTTGCACATCACTGAATAACCAACAGTATGTCATTGACATTGTGGATGGCCTGTTGTAAACTTGCATTAAAATACCTTCATTTGGATTTTACTAGAGGGGTGTTCAGGATGAGAGAGTGTTTTAGTCTTTGGTGCATCAGTGCATGGAGTTTTAGCCACACAATTTATATTAACCCTAACAGGAGCTGTGCAATTTAAAACAACTTCCGTGTTGTTATGAATACCTTTTAGTGATTTCTAGTGAACCTTACTCACATTGTCACCTTGCTTCTCTTTCAAATTAAAATAGTTTGTGGTCTGTTGTAGATATACAGATAATTAATATTTGCAATTCCATTAGTGCTTCATTATGAGTGTTAACTCTCCTCTCATCATGCTAAGAATATAATCTGCAGGGTCAGACTTACTCTAACATCCAGTGAGTCAGAAAATCTAAAACACATGAGAGAGAGATTTTGATAGGATTTGGAACTTTCAAAAGTTTACAGAATCACTTACAAAGAGCCACATGCTACTCCACAGGAACACAGGAATCTATCCACACCCAAAATGAGGAAATGAATACACAATTAGCATCATAAGCATATTTTTCTAAAGATGCATTAAAATTAGCCAGAGTAAATTTTCAAAGCATTATGACATCATATATGTTAATCTTTTTAACTGTAAAAAATAATATTGCTAAAAAGGATGCACAAAGATTTTGGAGTCTTAGCCTCATCTAGTTTCTCCTGTACATGCTCTACAAATGTTTGTGCATTTCCTTGAAAAACAGTCTCAACTTTAATTTTTAATAGAAAAAAGTCACAAAATGAAATGAAGTTGTTACTTTTCTGAAGTTTTATCTCTGCAATATAGACTGATACAGCTAGACTGGGAATTGTAAAGAAAGGCAAATCATCTGACCAAGGACACAGAGAATCAGGCCTAGCAGAGGATGTCACGTTGAAGAAGAGCAAGGTGAAAACCTGGGACCGGGACAGGGCCGGCTCTAGGCACCAGCAAAACAAGCAGGTGGTTGGGGTGGCACATTTGCAGGGGGCGGCATTCGGGCCTTCCTTTTTTTTTTTTTTTTTTTTTTTCCTCACTTCCTCCCCTCTTACAACCCTGCAGAAGCAGAGCCACAGAGCAGCTGGGGATACAGCATGGGAGTTGAGAACCCACAGGACCCTAGGAGCTGTAGTTCCTTGCCTAGCTCCCTGTCTAGAGAGCCAGCCCTGGAGCAGGGAAAGGGATTTCCCAGCAATCCCTTGGCAGCTATCAACAGGAAAGGGAGAGGTAGGGAGTGAGGTAGCTGAGCCTTGCTGCAGCTTGCTGTGAGTCAAAAGGGGTGGCACTGTGAATGGGGAACAAGTGTGCCCAAGGAGTAGAAGGCTTTGCCCCAGATATCCCCTTCAGAAGACTTCCCCAGACTGGATTAGGGATACTGGTGTGACCTCACCTTGCAGCCCCCAAAGAAGGAACTGGGTGGACTAAATGGACAGTGCCCCTCTCTATCTGAAGCCTAGCAAGGGAGGTACATGGATCCCACTAGAATTTAAAATGAAAAGTAAGGGAGGGGAGGCTCTGGACCTGGGCAGCTTTAGATACAGTACCAGGCACTTAGGAGGATTTCCACTTCTGAGCCATGGAAGCAGAAATTAACTTTTCCTTTCCCTATATAGCTAATATTCATAAAGGGAATCTATCACCTGCCTTCTAGATTTGAACACCCTTAAAATTCAGGAGTGCTCAAGCTCAATTCGGGCAGCTGTTACTTCATTTCTCCCAAATCAAATATACTGATCCACTGTAACTTGCTGTAGAAAAAGTAGGATAAAATTGAGCAAGAAATGCTTTCCAGTGGTTTTTAGGACTGGAATTGCTATTTACAACAGCCATTGCCTTTTTTTTTTTTTTTTTTTTTAGTTTTATTTGTTTAAAAGGAAGACAGTGATATTGCATTGGCAAATTCCCCATAGAAAGAAAGAGTGGAACAAAAGAATAATAAAGGCACCTCAACTTTTCCTCATTTATGTAGGACAGTCTTATAATATGCATCCAGATATCCTCCAATCACACAAGCTGAAAACTGTTCCACTTTACTGCAGTTCTGTAACCATATGGGAACCAATCCTGTCTGTGTTCTGTGAACATCCAAAATTCTTGCTGAATGACACGCCGTGAGAGCGAGTTACCAGTGACCTAGGGCTGCGACAGCAGGAGGGTGCAGGTTGGGGGGAGAGCACAGGGTTGGGGCGGCAGGGGGGTGGGGGGCACTGGTGGGGGGGAAAGCGGGGAGCCCAGCTCTGGGGTGGCAGGGGGTGGGTGGGGAGAGAACCCAGGGCTAGGGCAGCAGGGGAGTGTGGGGGGGAGCCCAGGGCTGGGGTGGGGGGCAGCCAAATTTGTTTTTTGCTTGGGGCAGCAAAAAACCTAGAGCCGGCCCTGGACAGGGATACCAATTATGCACTGTGACCTATGTGTTATGGTGCTATGGTGCTAGGAATGTTAGAAACACTTTTGGCGATTAGATTAGACTGTCATCTGGCACTGCCACAATTTTTGTGTGTGACCTTGAAGAAGACACTTTAAGGGTGAAATCTTGGCCTGACTGAAGTCCATTGCAAAACTACCATGGACTTCAGTTGGGCCAGGATTTCACCCTTAATGTATTATAAACTTTGTTTTTTTTCTGACTCAATTAGCCAACCTGTGTCTCATATCTCTATACAAATTGACACGGCCACTGTGATGGTAAGAATCATTACAAATATTGAGTAATATAACTTTAGTCTGTGAATGGAAAGTCAGAACTACCATTGTGTCTGTCTGCTTACTTGTGAAGCTTAATAAAACTTTACTTGACAATATATTTGACATCTTCCCGATAGATTTTCCCCCCTCCAATAACCCAGTAACTCATAAAAAAATCATTAATTTATTACTGAGATTTCTATGCAATGCTGGCAGGTAAAATAAGGTAATTTAATACATGCCTAAAATACAGACTAATTGTACTTCAAAGGGATTTTGTGACTCAGAAAGATTTGTCTATTAATATTTATAAGATAATACAATGTACCAAATTTGATACAGTGTCATGATTGCACATGATCTCAGAATACTTTAGAGGGAGAATCAGCCAGATGAGGGAGCTGCATGGGTGAAAAACTGACTCCTCAAACTGCATAGATTACTGTGGATAGAGCAGAGTGAACAAGTGGGGAGACATGTGAATGAGGTTAAAGGGGTAGGATTTATGGAATCAATTAAGCATTCTGAAAACAGAGAAAATATAATTATTTCAATGGACTAGGTTCCATCTTTAGGCAAAGCCTTGCACAAGGGGTGCTGCATAAAAGTTACAACACCCCACACGTAGTTCCAGTGTGACTTAAGACACACTTCTGAGGGTACAACTACACTAAAACTGGAAGTATACTTTCCAGCTTGGGTAGATGTATGCACACTAGCTTTGATTCAGATAGCATTCTCAAAATAGTTGTCATAACCCACGGGTCTTGAACCCGAGTCTGCAGGAGTACCCATGTTCCAATTCTCTACCTAGCAGCCTGCTGACAACCACTTACTTAGGACCCACAAAGTCCAGACCCAGTTTGAGGCTTTATTCCTGAGGTCCTATTGGTAGAGTCCCAGAGCAACTGATTGGCCCGCTGACCCTACTTAAGTTAGCAGCATGAACAGAAAGCTGTCTGAACAGCTAGGCTCTGGCTTCACTTCTGACTATCCTGACTTGTAGTTCCTGACCTCTAGTTTGTTTCCTGCTTCTGACCCCTTGGTATCATGACCCAATCTAACTCCCAACTTGTGGTTCTGATCTCAAGTTTGTCTCCTGCTTCTGATCTGGTATCCTGACCCAGCTGACTCTTTAATCCTGTCTAGCTCTAATGTGGTCATATAGAGTTACAGTTCTTTCTTTGCTTCCATCTAGTTTGATGGGGGCAGGCACATTGTAATTTGCAGGTGGCTTGGACAAGCAGCAAAATTATGCCCAATACCCCATGCCATCTCAGGTAGTCCACACAGGAGTTCTTACTCCCTTGCATGGGTGCATTACTGTAAGTCAGTGGTTCTCAAATTTATTTGATCACCCTCCCCCCTTCTTTGTGTCTGTAGTAGTTTATGCTCACAGGTGCCCGGCCAGCAGCCACTGCTCCCCAGCTACGAAGGCAGAACAGAGAGTGATGGCCGGTGGTCAGGTGCCCAGCTCTGAAGGCAGCACCACTGTCAGCAGCAGCGCAGAAGTAAAAGTGGCAATACCATACCACCCTTACATCTCCACTGCTGCTAGTGGCAGTGCTGTCTTCAGAGCTGGGTGCCCGGCCAGCAGCCACCGCTCTCCAGCCACCCAGCTCTGAATGTGTGCAGTAAGGGGTTTTTTTTTTACTAAAGCTTCTCGTCCCGTCCCGTCCCCCCTCCCAATACATTCCGGGGCATGTCCCCCAGATTGAGAACCTCTGCTCTAAGTCACAATCTAGCCGATAGGAAGCATAAGAAGGTAAAGTGTGATATTAAATCATTTCTTTTATCATAGGGGAACAGTCAAAATGGCCAGTTCTGACTTTCTTCTTCTCTGGACCTGAATAAAAGGAAACAACACAATGCAACATATCCTATCAGTTCAGTGGCAGCAGCGCTTTAGATTACTTGTGTGCATAAAGATCGGAACACCCTCCCTCTTACTGTTTGGAAAAAATCATTCTTTCCATGAACATCAGTTGTATGTAGAAAGCAGTCTTTTGTAACATCAGAATTACCTCAGCTTGGCTGTGATTTCCAATAGGTATAGTAGCGTTAATACAAGCAAAACACACCTGTGCTCCCTTTTTCAGCAAAATATTTTTAGGATGGTCTGAAACCAAAACTGTGAGCTCAAACACCCTGAACTCCAAGAAAATCTGTATCTGAATACAAGTACTGGGGCTTGGATGCATCTCTATTTCCGAAGCTTCATTTTCTATCATTCTTTGCAAGTGAGAGTAGGTCTGTCTTCTGCTGCAGATTGTATCCACTTGATTTCTGCTGCTAATAAACCACCTGCCTTCTTGATGAAGCAATGGAAAAGGAAATCACCTAAATAAACACTTGATCTCCTCTTTTATGGATGTAACCATATTTAATATCAATGCATGGCAAAAACTTATCTGTCTCCTCTTTTTTCCCCCACCTGTTCCCACAAGTAGCCACATGCTAGAATTAAGTTAGTGCTAAATTTAGAATTAAGAAATGGACGTATTACCTGGCACGCTGTACACCGTCTGTACATAACTTGCTTCAGGAGGTCATTGACTCAAACATTGTAGCTGTATTTTTATTACAAGCTTATTTCACGGCAACTCACATCCTTTACATCTAAGCTCATAAGAAAAATTAAATCCCATGCTCACATAAGCTGATCACCTGTGAAGATCAGGAAGGAATTTTATAAGGAGAAAATTTGACTTTTCCCTGAAGTATTGGGTGTTGGGCAGTGCTGAGGGCAGAATGCCACACTACAGTGATCAGTCATCTTGATGTACTAGTAAAACCTCTGTATTTTTAGGTGATGTTCATACACTGTTGATGCACTTTTTTTTGTTAGCCATTCAGCTTAGCTGGATGCATGAGCCCCTGTATTTTTCTCATTAAAAAGAAAACAGGCCCATGACTAGACTCATTAGATGTCAGTTTAGTATTGTTTCTCCTTGCCTAATAAAATGTTTGGCAGTGGGGAAATGTGATGACTTCTAAAATGGTTACTCTTTATTGGGTGACATTAAGAGCAAATTAAAAATGGAAATGGCATGCTAGCAAACAAACACATTTGCTGTTGCCAGAATGCCAGTGTTTATGTATGGACTAAATAAAAAGAAGCTTTTGCTATTTTCTAAAAACAAACAAAACAAAAAAAAACCAAACCAAATCTTTTCAGCATGTTCATTATTCATTCATGCTCGTATCCTGCCATCGCTGAAGCACGGTTATACATCTAGTTACTATGAGTTCTCCTTTTAGAGTTTCAGCTTAAAATATCTCAAGATACTTTATATACAGTATGACTCCTACTGAGATATAATATCAAAGAGGAAACATTCTTTTTTATACACTGACATTCCTTCTGAACTATCATCAAATCTAAATTGGATTCTCTGGCATATACATGAATAATACCTGATTGTGTTTTAAACAGACATTTGTTCTAGCCAAACCCAGCACACAGAGCCAGTACAGATTAACCTTTTTTCCCCCTGGTAAATCTATTTTCTGGATAGATCATTTGCAGCTGACAGGTTGGTCAATTTTAATATTTATTTAAAATCACAAGCTACAAAATATTTCATGTTATTTACATACATAATATGAGCAAAATGATTCCTATCCATCTTACCAAAAGACAAGTATTTTCCATTTCTGTAGCAATAGCCTGTCTACTTCTATATGCAAAGGGGAGAAAGAACAAATGAGCTGGGCACGTGACCTGGAATGGAGTAGCAGCTACCCTACATGGCATGTTCCCAACAACAATATTTGTATTTCCAATTAGAAATCAGATTACAAGTTAATGCCACTTGAAGCATTCACACCCCCAGAATTCTTTCTGCAGGTCATCAGCCAATGACAGAACAGCATCCATAGAGGAAGGGTCCAGCAAAGTTGCTGTGGAGAGTGAACCAGTCCTCTGCAGATCTGCAAGTGTAAGGGGAAAAATCCCTGCCTATTCAAAAATGCCAAACTATGCCTTTTCTCCAATGGAACGAAATGAGCAGAAAATTCCAGGAGTCAAATTCAGAGATTCCTAACTCCCTATGCTGGAAAATCCCATGCAGGGGAGAATACAGTGCTCACTTACCATTCATTGAACAACCTTCCAGTACAACTAGGGTTGCCAACTCTGACTGAAGCTATTCCAGGAGATTTTTTTCCCCAATATGACATAATGTCATTTTCTCAAAATATCCTATTAAAATCTCCTGGATTGCTTTCAACAGTCACAGGGAAATTGATGGCGATTCCGGGAGACTCCAAGCCAGTACAGGAGGGTTGGCAACCCTAAGTACAACTGGTGTGTGTGTGTGTGTGATTTGCCTTTGTACATGTAGTAGAGTACTAAGATTTGCAAACTTATCTCTTACACAGATGCAAAGTGTACTCCCTTACCTATAACTTGTTCCTGAAGTTTGGGCTTTTTTAGATAGACTGTTAGATTAAAAAATGGCCAGACCATGTGGATAACTTTTGGCACTCTCCACAGTAGCCCTCTCAATCTCCTTGGTAGCTAAAATCAATCAATCAATAACTTTTGATTAAATTAACCCAACAGATAAAGTACCCCATATTTAAAAAGAAGAAAAAGAAATCTCTTTTCTTAATTATCTATTCCTAGAGGTCATGATTTTCTGTGACCTTTGTGGATTGCTACCCCACAGCAGTTTGACCATTGGTTTCCTTTTCCTTTTTATGATTTCTTAAGAAGATAAAACAAATGAAATGTTTCTTAACTACAATATTATTACCTTAACTATATGAAGAGGCACTTGTGCTAAATTCCAGCTGTGAAGGGATTGGCCCCATAAAGCTCTCTATACTAGCCCCAGATTCTTTCACCAGAGAACATGAAGCAGGGGGGAGAGGAAAGGAGGCAATGTAGCGTTAGAAGGTAATTGTGCAAAAACACATGTCCGAGATATGTCTCTCTGCAGCTCTTGCCATAGAGGGCTTGCAAAATTACTTCTTTAGATGTATTGTGAGAAGCAGGACTGGAGTGAAACTAATTCTGCCTTTTTTGCTGTTTGGGCGTGTTCTGATTGAAGTCTGTGAGTGAGATACTCCTGCCACAATCTGCCATACTAAAGCTTAATATTCTGAAATACACAATTTTCTTTAAGAATTTGTGGCCAAACTCTTTTAAACTATGATGCAATGCTCTCGCTATTCTTATATCTGTGCAATGGTTAGTGATCAAAAGTGTCACATTTTCATTGCTATCTTAAAGCATAATCTATAAACACTTATTTAAATATATCTAAGTGTGCATACAAGCCTGCCTACATAACAGTGAGACTGTACTTTTCAATATGGATGGTGTAATCAGCACTTGCCGCAGGCTGCGGTTACAGATTTTGTCATCTGCTCTTGCATTGTGCCTTCTATCATGTCTCCATCTAGCTGCATTGGTCATTAAATGGCATATTTCAGTTCTGCTTGAATCTCTTGCTAACTTCATTTTGATCTGCTTTTTAGCCTCTTGTTGCTGTGTGTTTTATTTCCTGTTGCAGTCAAGTGATTCTTTCCTCAACATGCAATATAATGTATAGTAGTTTGATCTTGCAGTTAAGTTTGTACATTGAAATACATTATGGCGCTGATGAAACTTTTTGCATGATTTGTTTTATAAGAACATAAGAACATAAGAACATAAGAAAGGCCGTACTGGGTCAGACCAAAGGTCCATCTAGCCCAGTATCTGTCTACCGACAGTGGCCAATGCCAGGTGCCCCAGAGGGAGTGAACCTAACAGGCAATGATCAAGTGATCTCTCTCCTGCCATCCATCTCCATCCTCTGACGAACAGAGGCTAGGGACACCATTCTTACCCATCCTGGCTAATAGCCATTTATGGACTTAGCCACCATGAATTTATCCAGTCCCCTTTTAAACATTGTTATAGTCCTAGCCTTCACAACCTCCTCAGGTAAGGAGTTCCACGAGTTGACTGTGCGCTGCGTGAAGAAGAACTTCCTTTTATTTGTTTTAAACCTGCTGCCTATTAATTTCTTTTGGTGACCCCTAGTTCTTGTATTATGGGAATAAGTAAATAACTTTTCCTTATCCACTTTCTCAACATCACTCATGATTTTATATACCTCTATCATGTCCCCCCTTAGTCTTCTCTTTTCCAAACTGAAGAGTCCTAGCCTCTTTAATCTTTCCTCATATGGGACCCTCTCTAAACCCTTAATCATTTTAGTTGCTCTTTTCTGAACCTTTTCTAGTGCTAGAATATCTTTTTTGAGGTGAGGAGACCACATCTGTACACAGTATTCGAGATGTGGGCGAACCATGGATTTATATAAGGGCAATAATATATTCTCAGTCTTATTCTCTATCCCCTTTTTAATGATTCCTAAGTAGTACAAAGTACTCTAATTATGCAGAATGTTTCCAAAATCCTATGGAAAATAAACTTTCTGCTGAAAGCATAGATAACATCCCTGTTGGAGCTCTGTCTTTTTTTTTTTTTTTTTTTTTGGTACTGTATCATGGTGTTTTTTGTTTTTGTTTTTTTAAATTCCAGAGTAAAAATCACCCAGAAATGGACAAGTTACAATTAAAAAAACACATTTCATAATGTAGATGATCTTTAAAGTATAAAATTAAAGATGCAAAGAATGGCTTGTCAAAGACTGGTGCCTCACTATTGCACCCTTAAACCTTTCTAGGACAATCCTTAAAGATTTCAGTTTAATCTCCATTTCTCCCAGACTTCTACTTGAATTGATTTTTACACAAATCAGTTTCCTCAAAATGTCCCCTCCATCTAAATCAACCACCACATATTTTATATTAAGAACTAGAAAATAGAGGTATTTCTTAATTGGCCCAGAATCTCTCTTAATCCATTACATAGTATTTAGAGACTAGTGGGTCTGTTGTGCTCAGTTATTGATACTCAAGGGCTGATTCAAATCTAGGTGTGTTAGACTCATTCTATAAATCAGCTATTCAAAATGGGCTATTATTCAAGGGCCTAGATCTTCCAAGGGTGAAAAAATTTCAAAAGGCTCAATTTATGGTTGCACTCAAAAAATATAAACTTATATTTTGTGAGTGCAACCATAAATTGAGCCTTCTGAAATTAAATATGGGCTCTAGTCAGAATGATTTCACCTGACTGATGGCTACAGTTGGCTGCTTACTCTGATTTGTGCCTGCTATACAAATATGGGTGCCAATTGTGCATGCCATTCATTGTGGTGGGAGCAAATTTTCCTTGTATAAATTGCATCTGCCAACTGGGAAAATGGGTCTTTTGAAAATCTGACCCCAAATTATTTTAAATAAAACAATAGAAGAACACAGTCGGCTAGTTTTCAAGATGATGATATTCACATATTGAATGGCAGTTTACATATTTGTTGCCAGTTGTCTAATCCACTTTTGGGATTAGTGTAGCTGCAATGGATGTTCTATATAGGTGCTAGCTCTTAGATATATGATTAGGCTGTCTACTTTTTGGGGCAAAGGGCAACAGACAAAATGATGGAAAATAAAGTGAGTATTAATGGGGATTCAACGAGGATTACATCCTATAGAACCTAGTGTTTGGAGGGCCTACAGTACTTGCCTCCAGGCTCATGAGCCACAGAGCAGGCTGCCAGATACCTACAAGAAACAATTGTATCAAAACACTCCCAGTGACACCATATATTGGGGTTGGTTACACTATCTTTCCAGGTACTGATTAAACCCACCTTTGCATCGTTTGAGTGCTTTAAGCCAAGGATTTTTTGTTCCCATATTCAATGAAACTGCAGAGAAATTGACAGGAATCAAAAAGTATATCTCCTGAAGTCAGGCTGAAGAGCACAAGGACCAGGCTACCAGGAAAGGCATCAGATGTGTAAAATCATTAAAAGCAGGCATTTCTATGATGGAGAAGCAACAAGCAGAGAATGTAAAATATTCTCCGGTAGTCACCTACCAAAGTAAGGCCCTAAATGGATTATATTTTTTAAAATACGTAAGAAAAATAGGAAAATCAGGTCCATTTAGACCTGTAAAACCATCTGTTACAAGCATCCAGCTGCTACCCTCTTAAATAAAATGTATTGTGACTTCCATAATTTAATCATCTCAGGATGCACTTACACCAGTACAGCTGCAATATCATTGTTTTAGTTTGTTATACCATTAGCTTTAAAATTTTATATACCACAGGTGAAAAATTGAAAAGTCAAGGAATTACTGTTGCAGAGGAAGACTGTGGTTGAGCAGTGTTTCTCCTGTATAAGAGACCTAAACTATTGATTGTGGCAATGGCAGTGGCACAAAAGCTATAGTCAAAGTGCAGCTTTACTCTAAGAGAAGTAACTGTAAAAAATAAAGCTGGTCAGAAATTTTTCGATGCTTTTCTCTCAGAAAATTCTGATTAGTTGAATCTGAAATGTGTTGAACATGAATGTGTTGATTTCAACAAACCTTCCAACAGGATATAGACAGGTATGCTGTGGAAACCTTCCTATGACATCCCAATGCCAGTTGGCAAGGGATGCTGCTAGGTATGTAACAGTTACTGGTATGTAATGGTAAAACTCAGCTGACTTGACTAGCTCAACACACCTCATATATCATGACAATAGTGTATATTTAAAAGGTTTCAAGTAATATATCATTGGAAAAACAATAGCTCCCAGATCATTAATATTCTTGTGTTTATGTATGTACAGTTAACCTACAAAGAAATATACAGATGTGCTGGAAATGTGAAACTATCATGTGAAACCAGGCATGCCAGGGGACGTTAATAAACAAGTTTTTCCAGACAAAGGAGAGGGGCCAACACCCCAAGCCAGGTGTGGCTAAGGACAGTTGGCTATTCATTTGTATGGAAGATAGCAAGAAGATCATTTGCATTGTAACAATCACAAGGAAGGGAGGAGCCATCATGGCATTTAAACCAGACAGAGTGGCATTTATACCCAGCAGGGAGAAATAACTTTATCAGGGGATACACAGCAGGAGAATATATTTCAAAGGTTTGCTGGGCTACAAAGAGAGGGGGAGAGAATGGCGATTTTATCCTTCACCTGAGAAGTCAAAGAAACCAAGCATTTTGAGCTCTGGGTGTTGGGTGCTGCCTAAAGAACAGGCCAGCCATGCCAAAAGAATGAACTGTGATGAGAAAAACTACTTTGAACAAAAGACTCTAGTTTGTTAAGTTGAGTTTCAGTCTTAGAAGCATATATTTACTTTTGTTTATTTGTAATCATATCTATCCTTATTCCTTACACTTGATATCACTGAAACCTATGTCTTTTTGTTGATTAACTTGTTTACTTTTATCATAAACCAACCCAGTATTTTGACTGAGATGGAGGGTTTGTGGTCTCAGTTAAGTTAATAAGCTGCCATGAACTGTCTTTTTAAAGGAACTGCAAACTTGATAAGGTTTTGTGAGAGGGGCTCAGCACTGTAGATTAATATGTTTTTGAGAACTTGAGAATGGGGGTGGGGGTGTTGGTGTCAACCTGAAAGGAATAACCAGGCTGGTGAAAACCAGGGTGAGGCTATTGTGCCCTGTTCTGGTCATTACCTCTGAAGCATCTGGCATTGTCCTCTATCAGAAGACAGGATACTGGGCTAGATGGTCCACTGGTCTCATCCAGTGTGATCGTTTTCATGTGAAGATGCACAATGCTACTGTGACCGATTTCAGAGTGGCAGCCATGTTAGTCTGTATCAGCAAAAAGAACGAGGAGTGCTTGTGGCACCTTAGAGACTAAAATTTTATTGAGCATAAGCTTTCGTGGGCTAAAACCCACTTCATCGGATGCATGCAGTAGAAGATACAGTAGGAAAATATATATACACCCATTTTTTCATGTTCTCTGTGTATATATATTTTCCTACTGTATCTTCCACTGCATGCATCCAATGAAGTGGGTTTTAGCCCACAAAAGCTTATGCTCAATGCTACTGTGGTGAGTTTCTCTGGCATTTTCCCCCCATACAAGAATGTTAGATTTAATTGCTTTTTGGATGCTGTTACTGAGCAATTCAGCTATATTCACTTTTTGGACCAGATCCTGTGCTCTACTTAGGAGCAAGAATTGCCTCTCCCCTTGTGGGTTCCCTGACAAGCTGCTCCAAGAAACAGTCATTTATGGTCTCTAGAAATTCTCTTTGCATCCCTTCCTGAGGTGACATATACACAGTCAGTATTAGGATAGTTGAAATCCCCCATTATTATTTGTTTTCTGCCTTTGTAGCCTCTCCAATCTCCCTGAGTATTTCACAATCATTGTCACCATCCCGGTCAGGTGGCTGGTAGTATATTCCTGCTATAGTCATTGTTCAAGCATGGAATTTCTATCCATAGAGGTTTTGAGATAGAGTTTGAGTCATTTAAGATTATTACCGGTACTTTATTTGACTCTATGCTTTCTATAACATATAGTGTCACTCCACCATTAACATGACCTACTCTGTCTTACCTGTATATTTTTACCCTGGTATTATCGGGTCCCATTGGTTATCCTCATTCCACCAAGTTTGCACAATGCCTATTATATCAATATCCTCATTTAATGCCAGGCATTCTAGTTCACCCATCTCAGTATTTAGACTTCTAATATTTGTATATAAGAACTTGCACATTATGTCAATATTCAGTTGCTTGCCTTCATGTGTTACATTTAAATGAGACTCTTCAGTTTGACTGTTCCTCACCAGTTCCTATCTGTATTTTACCAACTTCTTTTCTGTCCTTTTTACTGGGATATAGAGTCCCTTCTTTAATAAACTCAGCCCCACTGGATATCTCCCCCCAAACTGTGTGCTAATCCACACCTGTTGGCTTTTCTGCAGACTTTAGTTTAAACAATTCTCTATAACCTTTTAAATTTTACATGACAGAAATCTGGTTCTCTTTTGGTTTAGGTGGAGCCCATCCTTCCTGTATAGTCTCCTCCCTTCCCAAAAGGTTCCCCAGTTCCTAATAAGCGTAAAACCCTCCTCCAAACACCATCATTTCCACTATGCATTGAGACCTTGCTGTTCTGCCTGTCTAACTGGCCCTGCGTGTGGAACTGGAAACATTTCAGAGAATGCTACCATGGAGATCCTGGACTTTAATCTCTTACATAGCAGTCTAAATTTGGTCTCCAGGACCTCTCTGCTACCTTTCATTATGCTACTGGTACCTACATGTAACATGACCACCAGCTCCTCCCCAGAATTGCACATAAATCTATCTAGAGAGGTCTGCAACCATCACACCTGGCAGGCAATTTACCTTGCAGTTCTACTGGTCATCACAAACCCAACTACCTATATTTCCAGCAATTGAATCCCCCATCATTATTACCTGGCACTTCCTAACAACTGGCATTCCCACCCCAGGACAGGTATCCTCAGTGTGAGAGAATTCTATGACATTATCTGGAAGGAGGGTCTCAACAATGGGATTGTTTCCCTCTGCTTCAGTTTGAAGTTTTCCTTCCCCAAGACTTTCATCCTCCTCAACAGCACAGAGGCTGTCAGACTGGGAGTGGGAAGTCTACTGTGTCCTTGGAAGTCTTCTCTATATACCTCTGTCTCCCTTAGCTCCTCTAGTTCAGCCATCCCTGGCCTCAACAACCTGCACTGAGAGCCATGAGCTGCTTGCTTCACGTGCATACATATGCCACCTGCCCCCCAGGGCAGGTAATCGTAAATGCTGCATTCAGTATGATAAACTGGATAGCCCCCATTCTGCTGCTGGACTTCTGCCTGCATTGTTATTACTCTTTCAGTGGCTTTTTTTGTTTTGAGGGAGGGTATTGGCTTAAGTTAGGAGTACATTTGTTACATGTACACTCTCTCTCTAAACCTCTCCTGTTTCCTAAGGAGCTAGATTTTTAAACCTCTCTTCTCCCTGAGTTAACCCCACCCCCTTGTCAAGGGAACCTAAAGAAGATAGGGATCAAAGGATACAGTCTCATTAGTAAGCTCTCATCCTAGCCTCTTGGCTCAGCGCACATCCTCAAAACAGATCATCTTCAAGCAAGCAAGTACACAACAGATAAACTCACCCCAAGAATTTTGTAGTCTCTCCTCCTTCACCTGGAGAATTCCCTCACAAAACTCCCCATTTTCTGCTCCTGTTCACCAGCGATAAAGATTCTGCAGCACAGGTTAGGCCTTCTGCTACACTTGAGCAATCCCATTGTTTTCAGATTATACCCTCCGTGACTACACGTGCAACTGACTTCAGTGTGTTTGCACAGATAAAGCTGATTTAAAATTAGTAAACAATTCTTTGCTGGAGAAGAAAGAAAGAAAGAAAGATTGCTCAGTCTTAATTCTGCTGTACTAACAAGAGGAAAAGCTATAGAAACATATTTCTGTCACTCCTTCTTCTTACTAACATATGTGCAACATGCCTCAGGTGGCATGGGACTAGGATTCATCACTGAATTTGGTCCTCTGGGTGGATCATTAGGTTCTTCGGGCTGGGCCAGTTTCTGACAGGGAGCACAACATAAATGCTGATCCATGCCCCTAAAGGCAGTAGATAAGATTCTGAGAACACAAGAGGAGCAGAGCTCTAGTCTTGAGTAAGAATATGCCATTTAAATTTTTCAGAGCAATAAAAGTCATTTTTCAGTTGCATAACAGCTTCTAATAAAACACACTGTTTCCAGCTCAGAACATTCTAAAATTTTCCCTTTTGGGTCTGACATTTTCCTGACTTAGTGTCTCAGTTGTTTTTTGGAGAGTTTGAGCTGAACTGGTTCCGTCATTTTTTGAGCACAAAGAGAGTGGAGACACAATTTGGTTTTCCCTATTAAAATATCCTTGTGTTGTAGTTTTTTTTAACAGCTCTCCAACCAAAAGAAGCTTGTGTAGAAAATTAGAATTTTCCATGGAAATAGCCCTCATTAGGAAAAGTATTTTTAAGTAAATTTGGTTTTGATTGGATGTGGTTATGAGCCTTTTAAAATTTCATGCTGTACATGCATAGTGCAGTCTGCACTGCGTGTTTCATTTTCTTAGTGGAGTATGATGTTAGCAGAGCATTGTGGTGTGTGTGTGTTTGCCTGCAACTCATGCCTGCATAGCCAGAAATGTGCTGAAGTCACACAAAGGCACTGCAGGAGCCCTTGGCTCAGTCCCCGAGTAACTTGGAAAGTGTAAAGGGGTTAAAGGAGGCTTGCTGCACCCTTCGTAACACATGCAGGGTGTGAGCTATGTGCTCTAGGACAGCCTTTGACTCCATCCTAGAGGAGTATATAAAGTGCAAAGGGATTAGCAGGGACTGCTGAGCTTTTTGTAATGCTCTCAGGAGGAAGTCTTGTCAACAGGATCCAATTGTTCCATCAAAGAGCCCTCCTGTGAGGTCTGTGCGACTCATTAATGGGCTAGGCTAAAGAGAAAGGATGGTCTTGTGGTTAAGTCACTGGACTAGATCTCAAGAGATCTGTGTTAACTTCCTAGCTCTGTCACTGGCTTCCTTTGGGTAACTCTATTAATTTCTTGTGCATGAGTTCCCCATCTTTAAAATTGAATAAGAAATGCTTCCTTTCTCCCACCCTTTGTATGTCTTGTTGATTTAGATTGTGAAGTCTTCACGTCACCGACTGTCTCTAACTATGTGTATGTACTAGTCCAATGGGGCCCTGATAATTGGTTGGGGTGCTGCTGCAAAGCAAAAAAGGAATAATGATCAAAACAGAGATAAGAAACATCCACCACAAAACTGACAGTTTAATGGGAACATCCTGCCCCATCACACCAGCCATTTACATAGTACCCAGGCTGATGCTGTGTAGAACTATTCTTGGCACTCTGATCACCACTACATTGAGAAACAAAGATATACATCTACACAAGAGTTATTTATAAAACCCATAGACCCTTCAAGTGCTATAATGCCAGATGGAAAAAGAAAATTGGCAACGGGTTGTACTCAGTGTTCCTGGAATTCAAAAGGGAGCAAATGGGCAATGCTGGATGTACACTGCACAACACATGCCACTCCTCAGTTGATGCTTAGTATGAGCCTTCAATCAGGGTGTGTGTAGTATCAGGTGATGCTGGGAATTATAATCCCTCCAGGCATCAGTGCCAGCTAATTCAGGAGCAGGCTGCAGGCAAGACACTAGGCCCAGGAAAGGGAGCTCATTCAATGAGCCTCCAATCAAATATGTCTAGGAAGAGTTTGTTGGCAGCAAGGCATGTTTTCTTTACAGTTTGTTAAACCTTTTGAAAGGCTTCCCTTCTCTGTGCTTGTGCTTGTGCTACTGCTCCAGGGCAAGTTGAGGTAGGTAGTCAGAACTGCCTGAATGGTGCTGAATTGATGGAAGCTGCTCTAGAGGAATGCACATATTTTGCCAAGTAAAATTTAGTTTTCAAGCTAAAGCATGATTGCCTTTAAGAAACTCTCCATGGAAGTCATGCTATGGCTTTTTACTCTATCTTCAGGAGCACCACATGTCTAAGAGATTCAAAGCTCCCACCTGAAACAAGCTGTGATGAGCCAGAATCAGGATGTGCAGGATGTAAAATATGTACTTTATGAACAAATGGGATAGTCATCCCATGATCAAAGGAACTTGAAATAAACCAAGCCAGTTCAGACAATCCAAAACTATTCAGGACTTTTCATCAGCATTCAATGGCAAATTCCTTTAATTTATAAACATAATAATAACAAGGTAATGCAGTGCTGTTTCCTGGTTTGCTCTGAAATCAGGTGAGCATGGGCTACAAAATAAACTGGACAAATGTTGGAAAACATTTTTATTCAACAGCATGTCTGACATGCAACTCATATTTGACTTGCATATTCTTATGGGAAACCAGACGAAACATAAGAAACAAACTGAATTCTTCAGTAGCTGCTGTTTTTGCTTGCCTCTCCTTGCCAGCTTTTTGTACAATGCTGATCCCTGAATTTACACTCTGTTACTATGTATCTTTTACACTGAATGTATACACAGTTTGCCCTTTCAGGCACTTTAATTTCATTGCATTTAACCTTTGAAATATTGACATTTTTTCCTCTTCTTTATAATTTTATGACTTTGAATCCATCGATAGCAAGAAATAAAATGCCAGTTTTCCCCTCTAAATTAAAAATTAAAGTAAATCTTAAATGAAAAAAGAAAATGAATTGTTAGGCTGACAGAATCTGCCCTATTTAGATGTGAGATATTGTACCCAAAACAATCAGTTATAGGTTGACCATATTTATATTAATTGGTTTTGTTTGTTTGTGTGTTTTGTTTGTTTAAGAAAAACTATGTTTGCTGATAGACATTCTTCCAAAAAAATTGTATTACAAAGAAACATTGTCTTTTAGCTAAAAACTATGCTACAATGTAATCAAAATATCAACTTATGTTAGTTGTATAAAATGCAAACACAGTTAACTTACTAAGAAGGGCTTTTTAGAATCCATGAAATCTATTGTGATTATTGTACCAGGGACGTTTCCCAGAAATGTACATAATTTACATCACTTTATTTTTAAGCATCGGGCATGGTGTCAAAACATTCCATTCAGAATGTGATATAAAAATATTCAGTTTTGCATGGAAGTTATCTGTTTAGTTGGAGACCCCTTGTTCTAAGAGGCAAACTCACTTATCTACCTGAAAAAGTCAATATGCAATATAGACAATGGGTTGTAAATCCAGTTTCAGGCCCTAATCCTACACAGATTTTACATATATGTTTACTTTTGTCTACAGTGAGTAGCCTCTTATCTTCAGTGGGACTTTCACAGTGCATAAAGTTGAGCACATGCATAAGTTTTAGTAGGATTTATGTCTTAGCAAGTAATCGCAGACTATGTTGCAGGAACTGGTCTAATCTTATAAAACTCCAAATAAGATTTATCTTTCATTTTTAATTCTGATGCTAAAATAGTGGCTAGGATTATGGCACCTCAGTTAGAGAAAGTAATTAATATACTAGTGGATAAAGAGCAGACTTTATCTGTGGGAGAAATTGAGCTGATATCTAGAGGTGGGTATTATATATTATCTGTGCAGCTCAGGCAGATAAGGCTGACATCTTTTTTTTTTTTCCTTTGGATGCTGAGAAAGCAAAAGACCAGATCATCAATTGGGTATGTGACAGAGTGGGAGTAGCCTAGGGCTGGCTCACAACTCTATACATTTTGTGAGCCATCCCCACACTGGCCAAATTGGGAGATAACTGATTAAGTCTGGGTGATTAACCAGTTAATGAGGGGATTCAGCTTGTTAGATGGGGACTGTTATATGGGAGGTAGGAAGGGAGAGAGGGAGGCTTGAGGGAAGACTAAAGAAGCCTAGGATTTCAGAGAGGTGACACTGCCTTTTCCTATGGGGTATGTTAAAGCTTAGGAAGAGCATCATGGTGATGGGACATGAAGCTGTATAAGTCATAGTAAGTAAGTATGCTGGTGAACTTATGTAAGAGCATGTAAGTGCTGCTTATAAAGAAAAATCCAGTGTGAGGGAACATACCCTGTAAACAGAGTATTTTATTTT
Source organism: Emys orbicularis (assembly GCF_028017835.1). Taxonomy (NCBI): domain Eukaryota; kingdom Metazoa; phylum Chordata; order Testudines; family Emydidae; genus Emys; species Emys orbicularis. The sequence continues at coordinate 86,443,995 of NC_088687.1, read as the reverse complement.
CAGTTCTCAATTTTTATATGTGTATGTCTGTATGCATCTGTGTTTTAAATTTTTGGAAAATGGATTGATTCCTGGGAACAGTCACTTGTTGGAGTATTTAATTTTTCAAGGTGGTTCTTGGCAGGATTTACCTATTTTGCCCTATTGATTACACCCCAGCGCAGGTGATGGAAACAGTCAAGTCTCTGGACTTCAGTGGTGTTCAGTTTTCCAGTATTAAAAACAAAACTGTACCATACACAGACAAATCACACTTTGTTTAGCTTACCAGCAACAGTATATTCAGTTGCTGATTCTTAATTTTCTTGTATGGACTGAGAAGTGCAGTGAAGCATCAGGTTATGATGTTATCTTCTGGTGCCAAGTTACCAAGTTCTTCTGGTGCTCTAAAGGTACGTGACTAAATTTTTGATGGCTCATACCTGGTTGAAGTGCTGACCCACTCACAGCAACAAATCATTGAGAGGAGACTAGCAGTGGTAAGACGAGTAGGCTGTGCATGACTGGGGTGGGGTGTGCATAGCGTGAACTGGGAAAGTGCTGATTCTGCACATTCCCTTAGTGGACTCTTCCATTAGATTTTCTATGAAGCCAGGCTACAACACAAGCCCTACTTCTGCAATGAGAACCATGTGGGCAAAGGGATTTTCTCATGTGGATCCCATTGGAAGATAGGACCCTAAAGCTGCTCTCCCTGGCCAGACTCCTGAAAGAGAGTAGTCAGGGCTGGCCTTAGGGAAAATGGCACCTTGAATAAACTTGTATTTTGGTGCCCCTATCCCTCACTGCCTCTCCAAGCTTCTTTCCGTGGCCATGCACCCCAAGCCCTCCCCACTCCTTGCCTCTTGACCATGGCGCCCTGGGTGGTCACCCATGTCACCCACCCATAAGGCCCTGAGGGTAGGTTAGAACCACCACCTGCCATAACCCAGGGTTCAAATCCATGCAGTAGGTCACACTGATGCAGTGAGGAGCAATTTTTCACCTCCCTGTGCCAGCTGAAGTAAATCTATCCACTTGTCTTTTTCCTAAAATGGTTGGTGGGTGTTACATTTACATTCACTTTCCCTGATTTCTTGGCTAGATTTTGAAGGGAAGCTATATCCTGGAGCAGCCTTCTGGCTTGGCACAGCAAATGCTATGAAAAGGAATTGATTACCGAGTGGTTTTTATCTTTTATATTTACTTCTAATCTAGTCCCTCATTATGTGTGTAGCCAATGAACTGCCACAATATTCTATTTCCTTGGGAAAGAACATCACAGGATCAGACTGAAAATATCACAAGAAGTCTGGCTAGGTGGTGGTGATGGTCCCTATTGTTGTGTACTTATTAAACTGTTCTGCTCAGATCCCATCTAGCCACTCTTACAACCTTGGCAATAGTATTATTAGTTATAATGCAACAGTGTCTAGATGCTCACAGTCTTCCTAGATGTCTTCACATTTTAATTGCACACAGAAAGACCCAAGCAAGAACAGGTACAAAGTGAGGAAAAGGGATACAACATACAAGCAAATGATGTTGTTACTTCCATATATTGTAAGTGTCAAGGTGTGTCCCCCTACTCTGAACTTTAGGGTACAGATGTGGGGACCTGCATGAATAACCCCTAAGCTTATTTACCAGCTTAGGCAAAACAGTCGCTGCCACCACCAAATGTTTTAAAAAAATATTTGAGGGAGAGCCATTTGGGAACTCTGCCTTCCCCCAAATATTTCCCCGTCCTTATCCCCCCTTTCCTGGCAGGATTTGACTAATTTCCCTCCCCCCAAGTCTCTATACCCTTTTTCCTGGGTAAACTCAAGAAAATTCCCCCCACCAATTCCTGGTGAGCCCAGATCCAAAATCCTTGGATCTTAAAACAAGGAAAAAATCAATCAGGTTCTTAAAATAAGACTTTTAATTAAAGAAAAAGGGTGAAAGGAATACCTCTGTGAGATTAGAAAGCAAGATGATCTCACAGACAACAGATTCAAAACACAGAGGATTTTCCTCTGGGCAAAACTTTAAAGTTACACAGAAACCCAATTAGATTCTACCTCTATTTTGCCAAAAGAAATCACAATTAGAAATAAAAGTAATTTACTACATTCCTTCTCTAATTACTTATTACCTGGTAGGAGTGTGATGGTTCCTCTTCTCCGTCCCGCAAAAGCACACACAGAACAGACAACAGACTGTTTTCCCCCCTCCCAACTTTGAAAGTATCTTGTTCCCTTATTGGTCCTTCTGGTCAGGTGTTAGCTAGGTATTGTGAACTTCTTAACCCTTTACAGGTAAAAGAGGAATTAACCCTTAACTGTCTGTTTATGACAGTAAGCGTAAGGAAAAGAAATGTGTTATGGATATTGACCCATTTCTTCTAGGTATTGCAATAGAAGTGGGTCTTACAGAGGGATGTGGATGAGAAGAGGGCAGAGTCTTGATGAAATACCCAACGGAGAGCAGATCAGTCTTGGGAGGTGGGGTGAAAGAGTGTGGAGATGGTTGTGAGACAACTATACAGATAGGCCTAATGAGGCTGGCATCTCTGGCAGAGCAGAAGGGGTGGGTTGTAGGATATGATGCGATAAGTTAGGCAATTAGGGCAAGGCAGAATTATACAGGTCATTGAATGTAAGAACATTAAGTTTAAGCTTGAATTGATGGCAAAAGAGAAGGGACGAAAGCAACAGAGGAATTGAAAGGGTGAGGGTGACATGAGAAGCTGCAGTTTATGTGGACTGGAGAAAGGACGAATGTCGATGAAAGGATTTGGGAAGTTGTTGAGGGAGCAGTCAACATGGGCCTCCAAATCTACAAAGCCTGGGGAATCTATAGGAGGCTCTGCTCCCAACCCAGTGGATTCTGGAGCCTTCACAACAAGAACCTGCCCCTCTGCATTAACTTCTGCTGGCATAGTTTCAGGATCTGGAGGGGAGCACAATGTGGAGTATAGCTGAGGGAATTTTTTGGCTGAATAGTAAATTCATCAAAAATGCAGTTTCAGGGCAACCAAAATTATTTGTTTCAGCAAGAAACTGGAAAAAAAATCAGTTTAGAAAGAAACAACTGAAAAATCAATTCTCAAATCTAATTGCACTGTTTCTGTTATGCTGAAAATGACATACTTCCTTTTGACTAATGAACTCCCAGTCCTATTGGGCTGAGGCAAAAGTTCTCTTGGAGGGTCTGAGACAATGGGAATAGGGCCTTTGAAAATTACTGTAAGCATAGGATGACTAAATCCTGAGGAATGAAAGCACTATCACAGAGATGGGGAAGTTAAAATGACTGGGTGGAGATAATGTATCATTTATTTGATTTTGGCAACTTTGTGTCCATTCAACATATACTGCCAAGTTTAATGTTTAATTTTGTTTATTCAGCTATGTATTTTTATCTGATGAACTTGGAAATAGGTGCATATCTCAAGATAATGTAGTTTTTGAATGTTATTTTTTGGTTTAGAGGTGGCTGTACTCAAGGAGCCTCAGGGATGATTTATTAGACCTTTAATCATACCCTAAATCTTTGAAGGCTTTTAAAAATGGGAACATATATTTGATGTAGCCCTTGGGACTGAAGCTTTGGAAAAATATTTGGTTTCTAAAAACAGAATTGCCTAATGAAATGTTCATAGCATTTACTTTGCTCAAACCTGTCAGAATTACATGTTTTTTCTAAGCAGATATATGGTAATCAGCAGTGAAACTGCCAGCTAAACAGGTTTAATAATTCATCTATTGTGGTTTTAGTATATCTAAACACAGCTTACTATGTGCAGCAAGGTGAGAGTTTCTCTATATTATAGAGATTAGAGGGAGAGACTTTTAACCATTTTAGCAGTCACTTTGTGGAGCAGTCTAGCCCCTAAAAGAGAGGTTGCAAGGAAATATGAAGTCTGTATTAAAATTACATGGACATTACTTAAAATTGTATTTTTGACAAAAAATTCTAGTGTACATGTGACAGGGTCACCAGGGTGCAACCTGGATTGTGGGACCACTGAGCCCTCCAAACCCACCAACCTGGGCTGCTTCTCACACTGTGATGCTGTGACAAACTATAAGCCTCTAAGAGGCACTGCACTTACACAGACATCCACAGGCAGGGACACACCCAACTGAGTTACACAAATGATCTCCCAGCCACTCATGAACCATCAATAGGGAGCCTTCAGCCAGTTCCCCCGAGTTCCCCAGTCTTACACCGAAACACTTCAGGCCAATGGGGGCTGCAGGAAGTGGCGCGGGCCGAGGGATGTGCTGGCCGTGTCTTCCCACTGCCCCCATTGGCCTGGAGTGGCAAACCGCGGCCAGTGGGAGCCGTGATCGGCCAAACCTGCCGACGCGTCAGGTAAACAAACTGGCCCGGCCCGCCAGGGTGCTTACCCTGGCGAGCCGCGTGCCAGAGGTTGCTGACCCCTGGCATAGTCAGCTTACAAGTTCCTCAATACACAGACTGGACCCTTTTCCAGTCTGGGACCAATCTCCATAGTGCCAAGTCTTTTTTCTTTCCAGATGATTTTCCAGGTGTTGGTAGGAGGGGAGAGGCCAAGTGGTGATGTCATTGTCTCTCTTTTTATACCTTCTTGCAGCTTCTAAAAAGATCCTTGCTGGACCATGGGGATCAGTCAGTCCCCATTGGTCAAGCAGTCTCCATTCCATATATGCCTTCTCTAAGGAGCCTCTGGGATAGTAGATTGTGTTCTTGATGGGCCATTAATACTGTCTGGGCCCTCCTTTTTTGCAACTGAAAGGCTGGCTGTGGGTGTTCCCAACCTCAACATATTTCAGTAGCACATATAGCAATACTTCATAATTTCACATACAGTGATAGCACATACAATCCAACAGGATATTAATGTTCAACATCACAAGGCATACTTAGTACCAAACACATCATAATCATATGCTAGTGGTGAATATGGGGCTTCCAGGGTGCTACTTTGAAAGACAGAGTGTCAGTGTATTACTAAAAACCTAGATGATTAAACTTTTAATTATCTATCATACCTGTTAATTTTAGGCATCTCATCTTGTAAAGTGAATGTTAACTCATAGTTGTCTGTCAGTTTCTAGGCAATTTTAGTTTGATTCTCTTCCATTAACTCAGTGCTACAGTCTTTCTTGGTTTAGAAACACTATAGGAGAATGGGTGTTTAGAAATACTAACTTCCATTGGCACTTTTAAAAAATCAGTTTTGCATAATCTTGGATTTACAAAACCTAAATATTTTGACCCAATAGAATTCCTTTAACTTACTGCTGGCCACATATTTTCATCATTTGCCCAGGGAACTCATCTAAAAAATTTTCATAAGGTCCATATTTTCAAAAGTGGACAGTTAGGTCCCAGTCCTGCAAGCTGCTCTGCATTGATGGAGACCTGTGACCACAGAGACCAGTGTGCAGAATTAGGCCCTAAATGACAGCCTTTTGCAAAAGCACCCATTAGGTATATAGAACCTACATTTTATGCAGGCAAATTGGTATCTACACACACACAAAATAGGCAGCGTCATATAAGACATTTTTCTGTGGAAAAATCTGTAGTTGAGCACCACCATATTATATTACACAATTCCTTAGGGACCGGCACTACAGCTTTCTGGAAAAATAGAACATTTGCAAAAAAATATGCCTGTATATGAATGTTCTAATGTCTACATTAAACCAATGCTCATATGTACTTATGATCTTTTGGCCACATATCTCTACTGTATGGGAATTCCAATGACTTTATGTATTGAAGGTCTTATCTAGAGAATTTACAGCAGCAAAGTGTGCACCTTGTCTCCCCCCCACACACACACCCATCCCCCCGCCCCCCCCCCCGCATGATATTAGAGTGAGGGTATCCTAAAGGAGATACTAAAATAACCCCTGCAGCAACCATTTTCCATCTGTCTAATTTCTTCTGCTGTATGACCTTCACATTATAACACACCCAGAGAGGACAGCCTTTAGAAAAATGCTGCTCCTAGAGCATAAGCTTGTATAGTGTATTTTAGACAATAGGATCAGACTAAGCAAGTGGAAGATGGAGAAAAAATCCTTTAAAAAAAAATCCTCAAGTTCGAGAGCATATAAAAGCATGCAGTCAACCTCCTTCAGAAAGGCTGAAGGATTCATTGAATCATTTAAAAATAATCTCCTATTCAACTCTGTGTGTGGAGGGTCGGGGGGACAAAGCAGAGCACAGAGGTGAAGAGCCACTTAAAAGTAGACTGAGTTAGATGCTGGGTTTAACACAGGTTCAAGTCCACTTTATTATCATCCTCCACAGCAGGCCTGTGTCATCTCAGACTTAGTCACCTTGGGTATCCTTTGATCCCCCTCAATGAGTGTTCCAAGCCTCTCTATGATGTAGGGCAAAAGGAGCATGAGCTTTCTCCATCTTGAGATGTGACAGCAGGGAGTCGCAAGTAGCTACGCTGTTCCTCAGAGCAAGGCTATAGGGCAGAGATCACTAAAGCTGCACACAGTTCTAACAGCACACAGACTGCTACTGTAAGCAGTTTAAATCCTTTCCATAGTGACAACATAGAGACTCTACAACATAGAGAAGCTAAGCCAGGGAGGCGGTATAGAGTCCTCTTCATTTGAGCCTATTATTCTGAGGCAAGCAAAAACTGTGTTCGTGTGGAAAACATGGCAAAAGAGAAGCTGCCTGTACACCCAATCCTCCTTTGGAAGGTATGCAGCAGGCCAAAGTGTGCAGCCAGGAGAATGTGCTATAGCCATGTAGAGGCAGAGGAGAAAAAAGTGATAAACAATAGCAGCATGGTTAGCAAGCAAGCATGGAGACAGCAGAAATAAATGTGTTACTATGCAAGTAATGCAGTGATGATGGTAGAACCTGCTTGTAGGTAAGAAATCAGATAACTGACCACAGCTGACAGAGGCTAACTAAGCCAGTGCACTGTGGACACAGGTATATTCACAATAGTTGCACAGTCTAGCTAGTTTATTTCCAATAGAAGACAAGCTACAGCACAGCAGGTCTATGGATAGAAGCGTAAGCACTAACATACCATCCTGTGAAGAAATTCACAGAACACACATGTTGTGGGAGGAAATCCAATATCCATAGCAGGAGAGCATCAGTGTTTGCTAGGCCTGCTCAGGACCTCTGAACATGACTATGGGCTAGCCTACAGCCACTCTCAGCATAAGTTATCTGGGCTCTGGGAGCTGCTGGCAGTTGCCCATTCATTTTTTGATATGCTGGCACCTGGGCACCTGCTGGGCCGTTTGTTCTGTGCTGAGTGTGTTGTGATGAACAAAGCTGGATGAATAATGTTTTGTTTTTGTTTTTTAACTAGCAATTCTGAAAATCGGGGGAGAGGGGCACAGACTGGTTTGGATTAAACCAAAAATGATTTTGTTTTTAAAAATTTCAGTTAATCCAAAAGTCTAGTTTGACCAGAAACAAATCTTTTGTAAATGTTTTGTTCCACTTGAATCAAACATGTTTTGTTTTTTTTCAATTTGGATCATTTCACATTTTTAAATCTATTTAAAAAAAATTAAAAAATTCTAAATGAACTGTAATTTTGAATTGAAAAATCAAAACATTTCATTTTGCCATTTTCAAAATGAAAATGTGAACTTTTTCCATAATTTTGTTTAATGTATGTTTTTTGTAACAAACATTTTTGCAAAATTGACACAATCACTGTATATCTAGAGCAGGAATTGGCAACCTCTGGCATGTGGCTCGCCAGGGTAAGCACCCTGGCGGGCCGGGCCAGTTTTTTTACCTGCCACGTCGGGAGGTTTGGCCGATTGCGGCTCCCACTGGCCGCTGTTCGCCACTCTAGGCCAATGGGGGCAGCGGGAAGCCCCAGCCAGCACATCCCTTGGCACGCGCCACTTCCCGCAGCTCTCATTGGCCTGGAGCAGCGCGGGCCGCGTATTCACCCACGAAAGCTCATGCTCCAATACGTCTGTTAGTCTATAAGGTGCCACAGGACTCTTTGCTGCTTATATATAGTAGACATCCATGGCAAAATATAGATAGATTCCAAAGCCAGAAGGGATCATTGCTCTAGTCTGACCTCCTGTATAATTCAAGGTAATTTACACCGTATTTAGACTTTGAATTTATATATATAATGAAGTGTGGCAGAAATACAAGGTAATAACATTTATTTAAAAGTGTTCATCCATAATGGGAACTACATATTTCATCCAAGCTAGGATGAGGTTATTTTAGTAGACATCTATGGCAAAATAATGTGAATATCAGCTAGCAATTAGTAAGGCACAAGTCTTTATTGATGGAGGATTTTTTCTTATTGATGAATGGATTATATACATATTTAAATTCAACCTTTTTAGCAGGAACTGTACCAAGGTTCCTAAAATAGCTTCATCCTAGCTTGGATGAAATTTGTAGTTCCTATTATGGATGAACACTTAAAAAATATATTACTACCTTGGTCATGTTATCCTGTGTTTAGCTATATAAAGTATTATATCCAGTTGCACACAGATATTTTTTAAGCATTTGAGTGCTTGCAAAAAAATTGGTACTTTTTTTTTTTAAGGCTTTTATTTTCTCCAATTGAAAATACTGTATTTATGCCACAGTTCACTCTTACAGCATAATTAAATTATTCAGGCATCAAGACTCCTAGCTTTTGAATGACATCAGTATGAACAGCTAGCATAATCGACATTTCAACCACAACATCCTTCTGGCCAAAACACAGGTTGTAACATTTAATGTTCCAGAGCAAGCTCTTGTGAGGTGCTGAGTGTCGACCCCCAATTAAACCATGTCAACGGTTAAGGGGTGTTCTGTACCTCACCTGACAGGCAATGCTTAAATCTTCATGAGAAGAAGTCCTAGAAAATTGAAGATTATTTCAGAAAAAAACTCTTGATATTGCATTAAACTATATCCCAATGGTTTGTGACCTGCTATGTTGAACACAATAGTCTACTGTTACCAGTCACAATGTAACAGGACATATCAGCAATTGGGGTGAAAAATACTTGGCATTTGATATTCACCAAATGGAATATGTTTGCAAAATTTATTACAACAGATAGAAATGGGCCATCTGATTACAAGGCTTCCAAGATGCAAATGTCTCGACCCAGTTCCTAATGCACAGAAACCACCACAATAGAAATGAATTGGCACTCTTGCTGGCAATTTTGGGTATAGAGGACAAGGCCTAAATAGAAATGGAGTTTGAACTGCCCTCACAAAGGGTAAATTTGGTGAGATGCAGTTCAGGAGAAGTTTGCATCCCCACTGCTCTTGTTGTACCTATACTCTATGGAGATGGAAGGGACTTTAATTTGTAGATATGTGTGACCCTACGAGCATCCTAATACCAGAATGTAAGGGGTTCCATCTAGCAGTGAGATCCAGCATGGTAATTAACAGTGAGTGTCAGCTGGCCTGTTGTCAAATGTGCATCTAAAAGATGTCAGGTGAGGTATTACGTACAAACTGGTAACTTGATTGTCTTGAAAATCATTGTAGTGTGTGATGGGCTGTGTACAAAGTTACAAATGTGCTGGAATTATGTTCTTAAAATGTTTGTCAAGCAATGCATAAGCCCAGACTGCCTTAGACAAAGGTATGTGTATTTACTTCTTAGATCAGCCTGGTCATCAGGCAGAGTCAATGAAGGTACATTTACATATAACATAAACAAAACTAACAAGGAGAGGAGAAGACAGCATGGCATCTGTACCCCAGCAGGAGATAGCAGCATTGTCTGGACTTACTTTTCAAAGGTTTACTGGACTATAAAGAGGTGGAGAGAAGCCCTATTCACTAGAGGAGACAACAAGACCAAGCACTTTGAGCTCTATGAAGGGTCATAGCTTAAAAAAAACCCTGGTCAGCTGTACTAGAAGAAAGACTGGTGAGAACGTCTTTGATCAAAGAACCCTAATCTGTTAAATTAAGTTTTTGTCTTAGAAGTGTATTGTTACTTTGTTTGTAACCACTATCCTTATTCCTTATAGCTGGTATCGCTTAAACCTGTGTACTTTTGTTAATAAACTTTTTTGTTTTCTATCATAAACAAACCCTGCTCCACATCAATCAAAGCACTGAGTTAGTCACCCCTTAATAAGCTGCTGTGTATTGTCTCCCTAAAGGAGCAGCAACCTTAATAAGATTTTGTGGAAGGGACTGGACACTTCAGACAGATGTTTTGAGGAAGAACTCAGGGCTAGAAGGGTTATAGAGGTCCCCCTGCAAAGAGTAAGTGGGCAGTGCAAGTCAGGGTGAGGTTTGTACGCTGGCGGGTGCTGTGAGCCACAGGAGCAAAGCATTCTAGGCACCCAGAGTTGCAAAGCAATGGTGACTGAACTCATGTAAGAGCATCACAACATGTTATTCAAGTCCCTTTTCCTGCAGAACAGTCTCTCTCTCTTTTTTTTTTTTTTTTTTTAATTCATGGACAGAATACAAGGGAGTTATAATTTGATAGTGAAATTACTAGCCTGTGGAACAAAGTCTGATCCAGTTAATTAACTGTTTTTGCTCTAAATCCATTTGCCATTCACAATACTGGTTTGTAAAATGGGATAACAACTTATCTGTTGTGTTCTTTCTAAAAAATGAAGTTGGTGACTCACTTTAGTAGTAGGAATGATGATTTTGCCTTAGTACAATTGTTTAAATTGTTCTTCTTAACAATAAATTGCATCCAAAATAGCTAATTTGGTACTGACAGACTGACTGTAAATTTAGCATTAACAATGCTAAAAGTATACTCTTATCTCACTAATGCAGTTAGACAAAATCAAATATGGTTTAAACCTTTATTTTTAACTGTTACATTTATGGAAATAAGGCAATTTCAAATTCTATATTGTACTAGCAACCTGTTACATTTCATGTATTGTATTGAGAACAAATAAGCAAATAGTACATCTATTTTTACTCACTGACAGACATAAAAGAAAATTGTGTTCTCATTCTCTTGTAATAGGTATTGGAGTGAACCAGAATGAGTCCGAGCACTTTCTACAGCATTTGTGTTCATTTAAAATAAAAAATTATACTGCTGGCACTTCTTGTGCAGATACACTTCAGAATGTGAACTGATCTAGTTCTAACTGCTAAGATCATTTTCCTAGGTTGTTGATTTAACCATATCACCCCTTTCTTTGCATTTCTTCCTTCTGCCATCCCCTTACATATATGCTACTTTCTTCCATTTTCAAGGCCCTCCATGGATTATCCCCATGCTGCCTATCAACTCTCATTGGCTGTGGGAGTCAGTATCACAATAGCAAATCAGGTGATGTCAGCCTCCATTGCCCCGTTGTTAAATTTGCAAACAAGCACCTTATATTTTCTCTGAGGCTATCCCTTACACTTGGAACAACTCCCTGTTAATATCCCCAAAGCAAACTCATTGTCATCTTTCAAATCCCTCCTTAGAAATATACTTTGTTGTGATGCCTACAACAAACTTGATTATGCTTAGGTAGCTTATATGTTGAATCATTGCCTCCCACACTGACCAATATTGTCTGTTTCCTTTTACTCCCTTGTCTGTATCCATCTATTGTCTCTTGTCTTATACTTAGTCCCTGCCCCCAGGGGCTTACAGTCTGTCTAGGGCCTAGCACTATGGGGTCCTGACCCATGACAGGGGCTCATATGTGCTATTTTAATGCAAATAATTCAGGGGGGGAAACTGCATATGAACTGTTCATACCCAGAAGTATGAACTATCCCCATTCATCTCAAGTAGATGTTATCTTTGGACCCTAATAATTAAATGTAAATAAGTTTACTATTTCACTGCTGATCACTAGGAGAAATATCTAGCTAATGTGCTTATTCAGTGTCAGTGAATATCATAGATGGCAATAGTAAAAAACCTTTTTAGGCAATTCTCTCCAATCCCTGAGCCACTGTCGGATAGCTCCCTCAGTATATCTTCTATTGCTTTGTCTGTTCTAGTTTTAAATGTTCTATTCATCCGTATTTCCAATAAATGAGGTTGATTATATAATAATCTACATACCTCACCATAGTATCTGAGCTCCACCAACATTAACAAATATCATTAGGAAGACTTTCCTGACTATTTTGTAGCTAAATTGTTTCTGAACTTGGTCTCTTTATCTCTTCTTATGCCCCTTGCTTTAAGTGAGCCATTAGAGAAGGAAGAGAGGCTAGGAGAAGCTACCCCTCATGCCCAGGGAAAGGGAAGTAAGAGAGAAATAGAGGAACTTGTACCGATAGCTAGCACAAGCCATTTATAGTTACCCTTCTCATATAACAGGGAGCTTAGCTTTTTGTTACTGTGTGGCATACTGTGTGGCAGGGGCCATAAAAATAAAGTTCGCCTCTTACCTGCTTTTCTGGGTGTTATCCTATTACAGGATCTACCAGAGCTCCAAGGAGAAAAGAAGCAGCCATTTCCAGGGGAAAGAGGGGCAGCAGTCACCAGGGAAAGTGGGACGGGAGCACGCACCACAACAGAGAATGTGCTGTTCCAGCCTTTTAACCTTCTCTTAAGTGCTGCAGGTAGAAGAATGACTCCCAGATGATGATTAAACCCCTTCTTGTGATCTTTCCACAAGGCCCATTTTGTGGATTTATTTACATTTGAATTGAAATTAAATCCAACCATTGACAATATATAGCAGTGAACAAATTAGAAAGAATTTTACACAGGAAAGAAAAAAAATCATACCCAATATTTACTGCTCTGAATTTAGCAAGTCATTTTGCAGCAGGCAGAAATGACCTCTGAATAAATATCAGACTACTCTTCTGCTTGTAGAAAAGAGTTATGTGCTTTAAGAAAACCAGAAGCAGCATTTTATAGAATAATAGATTACTGTAACTTGCAGAAAACTCTGGTATGCTAAAATATTTGAATTTGTTTAATTAGAGGACTAAAAAACCTGACCTATGATCATGTGACAGTGATAACCCTTAACACTATGCTTGTGTATCAGTCTGATTGATCCTGAGGAGTATAGAGATGGTTCAGAAGTGGGGAACAGCAGGAATTTTTCCTCCAAAAAGTGCTCCACCCATCCTAGCACAAAGTTAGTATAAGGCCAGCACTGATGACCCTTTAACAACACACAACCCTCACAGAGCTGGGATGGGGAGGAAAGTGAGGGGCCAACATCATGAGCTCCAGGTATTCTGTGCTACAAATAAATTTATTATCAATTCCTGTAAACTAGCACCCGAGGCTAATTTATGGAATGCTCTAGGAATTAGTTTGGGAAGTTCTATGACCCATATTCTACAGGAGATCAGATTAGATAATCACAGTAGTCCCTTCTGGCCTTGGAACCTATGAATTTACGTTGGGGAGGATGGGGCGTGTCATTTTCCCAACCAAGCAAAAAGGGGTTCTAAAGTCAAATTTGCCCTCTGCCCAGTTAGATAGAGGAGGGGCTCAAGCAATGCACTACAGCTATTCTGTGCTGCAGAGCAACCTATTAGCAACTACTGGCAACTGCTCTAAATTAGCATGTGGGACTGCTCTAACATATGTTGGGGCGGATGAGGTGTATCCATTCCTCAACCAACCTGGGATCCTGGAAGTGCAAATGTAAAGCCAATTTTGTTGTCTGTACCATCTGGACTGTACTTGTGGTGTTCCTCCTGGGAGGTACGGAATTCGGCCCAAAGTTGTTAGTCAAAATCCTGTGTACTATGCTGTTAGCATGGTTTTGGAGAAATTTTAGGGCCAGCTTTCCAGAACAAGAGAGTACCTAAATTGCAAACCCTGTTACCGTGATTGCACAAAAGTAATTGATGCATTGTGCAAATGAGCAGTTAGGCAGTTTTTTTAAAATATGCCATTGCCTGTGGACAATTCTGAAAATCTGGTCCTCAAAGCTTCTACATTCTAAAGTATCCTGCACTTTTTATTTATTTATTTATGTTTTTGACTCTTTTTTTCCCTTCTGGTCCTGGAAATATCCAGGAAGCACCATAGTACTGTGATAAAAGTCCTTCTTACTGTAATTCCAACCACAAAGAACAAGAACACACTGGCACCTACATGAGGAATCCTGCTGTCATAAGAGTTCCAACCTACTGAATAGCCCCCTAAAGTTTTAGGTATGTCTTACCAAATGTACAAAACCTTCTGATTATCATCTAGTGATACTAATCCTGAGACTACCATATCTAATTACTGAACTTTCTTCTAATAACATTTGGTTGTAATATATTCCAAAGATCATTATCCCCTCACAGAGTTAAAATCTTTTTGGTGAAGATGACGATTTTTTCATTGCCCTCATCAAAAACAAGGGTGACCAAAGATTGAACAGAACAATGTGTATCAGGATCTCAAAAAAGTTTTACTATGTGTAATAAAAGGCATAGAGGATTTAAAATAAACTCCAACACCCATTCCTTTTCCTAGTTTTAGGATGGGTATTTCAGAGATGCCTGAGGGAGATAATCATTTAATTCCCATTGACTCTTAATGAGAGTTGGGTGTCTAATGCCTTTAGATAACTTTTAAAATCTCATCCATCAACCCTAAATATTGAGTTTCAATTTAAAATTATAAGCAGAAGTTCTGAATTTAAAGCAAATTAAAATGTCCCAACATTATTTTTTTCTATTTTAGATTGAATAATATTTTCCTTCCTGATGATGATATAAAAAATGCACATCACAGTTAGAGGTGATGGAAAAGTTATAATTTGAAACAACTTCCTCTTTCATTGATCCTGAAACAACTTCCTCTTTCATTGATCCTTTACCATCTTTCCCAACCCAGTCCCTCAGCTTCAAACCTGAGATGTCCAAAGATAATAGACTGACCTGTAGACACCATCCTGTGGTGTTCTGGGCCTGGCCATTCTTCAAAGTGTGCTCTCACTGTCCCGAGTACTGAGAAAACAGTGGTTTCCATAACAGTTTGAATGACAGTCTAGTAGCCGAAAAACAACTAGGATGTAGAGGTGAAAAGAAGCAGGGGAGAGAGGACAAGAACATGGATAGAGATCAATGAAAAACAAAGGAAAAGCTGACTAAAGTAGAAATAAAAAAGGGTAGATATCAAAGTAGAAACAGAAAAGGAAGAAGCAATAGCAAAAGTGGCACAAAGGGGAAAAATAAACAAAACTAAGGAATGAAAGAAAGTAAAAGGAGGGAAAATGAGCAAATACAAAAAGAAAAACCTAACAACCTCAAGAGGGCTTTTGGCTACATAGAGATGCAGCTCTGGTTAAACTTAAATCAGCTTACTTAAGCCAATGCAACTTTTACTTGCAGACTCTCATATCAATTTACAACTGGTTATATATTGGTTTACTTTACTTCTGTAAATTTACCAACACAAGCTAAAGTAATATAAGCAGTGTTTAAACTGATATAGGAGTGTCCACACACAGAGTTACACTGTTTTCACTAAATAAAAACTGGTAAAATTTGTGTGTTGACCAGCTCAGAGAATATTGTAATAACTGAAAATCTAATGAAAAGAGATTGTAGCTTAACGAAAGGTGGAAAATGGAGAAAACAATAGAAAAAAAATTGGAATAAGAAAGAACGGATAAAGAAGAATGCTTATATCTAGAGTACATTGAGATAACTTTCATAATTCTTAAAATACATTAAAGATTCACAACACCTTTGTGAAATTGATATATATATAAATGCCTATTTTATAGATAAGTAAACTGAGTGACAGAGAGTAACTTACTTATTCTTAAGTGACCTACCCTAAATATTAAGTATATTTAAGCAGTTTAGGAAATGATATGGAAGGATTATATTTTGGATTGTATTTTGTCAAAGATTATGAGTTTTCTGAACCAAAGTCTGTCTAAGAAATAAGCCGGTTGTTAGAGACCCCACATAAACTCGATCAATGTATTTTTAATGGTGTGAGAAAGTGTCCAGACTAGAATGGTATGAAACATTCCAAATTAGCCTTGAAAGATATTTGTGAACGTTAGAGTAAGAACCAGTTTCCATGTGTTTCCAGACCCTGAAACTTGAAAAAGTTCATATTTAAAAAAATACTTACCTACAATCAAATCTTCATGAGATCTCCTAGCCACCAGTCAGACCGGATTTGCTTATGATTATTCTCATGAGTTAGTGCTTGTTCACGAGAACTAGAAGTGGGACTAATCTAGAAGTAGGCATCAGATCTAATGTAAAAACAGGATGCTGATCTCAGGGAAATAAATTTCCTCTTCTAAAACTGAGTTATACATATTTTCTGAGCCAAAATATAAAATAATAATATTGGAATGGCTTACACTAAATGAAGAAAACACAAGGAAGTATAGGTCTCTGTCAGAAATTTACAGTGGCTGGATCTCACCTCTGATGTAACAAGAGAACTCTTACCTTTGGGAAGCTAATTTTCCCTTGTAAAATTGTGATATAAGTGGGTGAGCCAAAATGTAAAATAATAGTGAGACAGTTCCCACTAACTGGGAGAATTACAGAAGGTTGTGTTGCCAGGGTCAGACAGATATGGAGGCTAGGAGAACATGTTTTATTTCTAACTTTTATAGCTGGAATTGAGAGCTCATGTTATCTGCAGCCACTCATTTGCTAATTCTTTGAGAACAAGCTAAAGAAGGCTTCTGCTAATCTAGACTGATCACATGTATTGGATTCAGTGAATTAGAGAAACAGGAGAGACACCGTGGCCTAGATGTACAAAAGGAGTTAGAAGTCTAAGTTCTTGATTTAGGTGCATAAGTCCCAGTTTTGGCACCACTGCAATGCACTACTCCCACCCTGCCTAACCCTGCAAGTGTCTGAACCTAGTAGGTGCCTAAATTTCTACTATAAAAGTTCCTTAGAAGCCTAAGTTTTCTCTGTCAAAGGTCTCTAGACATCTGAGTTTCTGCCTCTGGGTTTGCATAGCGCTGCCTCACTCTAGATGTGTAGATGCTTATCCTTTACGTAAACCCCAAAGCGGTTCACAAAACAGGGGAAGATAGGCATTCCCCCACCTAACTCAGGAGTGGGGCCTGATCTGGTAGGTGCTCTTAGAGTTAGCCTAAATGATAGGTTCCCATTCAAAGTCTGGCCAGAGGAGGTGGTTGTGTATAGCCACCCCCTTCCTCCCCAATACTCTTCGCACACAATGTGACCAAGGTTTAATTCCCCTCTCAGGCAGAATGGAAGAAAGATAGGATTTGAACAGGGTGAGTGCTCTAACCACAGAGCTATGGGATATTCTAATGTGGGTTCCCTCATTCTCTCCTGCTGAAACTGTTCCACTTTGTATAAATAATTAGTCATTGGAGAAGTACTGGACCCTGGGTCTCCCATATGGGCACCCAAACCACCAGGCTACAGAGTCACACTCCTATACTCGTTCTCTTTCTCTCTGGCCCAATGATACTTTAATTATTTATACCAAGTGGAACAGCTTCAGCTGGAGAGACTGAGAGTCACTGGGACACAGAGTGAGACTATCCCACAGCTCAGTGGTTAGATCATTCTTCTAAGTGATGGGAGTCTCAAATCCTCTCTCCTCCTCTGCATGTGGTGGGGCATTGAACCTGGGCTCCCACATCCCAGGCAAATGTTCTACCCTCTGGGATAAAAGTTGTAATGTGGGCAATGGCACCACCACCTCCTCCTTTGGCCATTTTATGTGGAGTTAGGAGCCTGCATCACTCATTCCCACAGGAAACACCATAGGTGCCTACGCTCCCTGATTCCAGGAAAGGTGTTCCCAGCTGTGAATCGCTAGCAGAGATAGGAGCCTCCCTGCAGCCCAGCCTTAGCAACTATCTCCACAAGCGGGGCAGAGCTTATCACACTCCTCTCTCATATGCATCTCCCATTGACTAACTTAAGTGGCTCTCCACCTAGCGTGCTGGCTTTTGTGAATGGCAGTTAAGGGTCCAATCTCTCCCCATTCATTGTATAAGGAGCCTTGGTGCCTAACTCAGGTTTTGTGAATCACAGTGTTGTTCCTGTTATTCTCAAGGCACCTAAAAGTTAGGTATTATGATGCATTCCTCACAATGTCTAAGTGCCTTTGTGAATCTAGGCCTCTGTGACTTGCCCTATGTACACCCAAAATACACTGCAGATAGAGCCTAATATTCTCACTTTGTGTTCTTCTAACAAAAGGGCCTGGCTGCTCCTGTTGAACAGTTTGTATAACTCTTTAGTCCAGAGCGTATATTGTACCACTGGATGGCTATTAGATAGATAGATCGAGTAGGTAGGCTGACAATCTACAATATCCAAAATACATCCCTATCCATAAAAAAAAAAATTAGCATGAAATGAATATGACTTTATAGAAAAAAAGTGAATGGCATTGAATATTCATTGTTCTCATTTGTATGGGTTCTAATATATTAATCAAAACCATAATTATATGCCCCATAATTAACTTCATCATAAAAATAAAGCTTGCTTGATCTTTTTTTTTTTTTTTTTAACCTGACTTATTCCATTGCCCGAGGACTTTTCACCCTTAACAAAATACCTTATGAAAGGCACAGGTGTGTAGAATAATTAAAATGTGATACTAAATGGACTTAAGAGATTGAACCATGACAGAACAGCAGTGAATATTAATGAAGATTCAGTACAAGGGAAGGTTTGTAAAAAGAATGTTCTTTTAAGCAGCAACTGGCATGCATGATCAAATGCCACCTTTCTGACTTTTTCCACAGGAAATCTAGAACTTATTTTTAAGTAAGTTCTTTAAGTAATCATTGCTTGATAAAGCCAGAAAGTCAGAGATGACTCATAAGACCTATAGATTTTTCAAAAATCTGAAAATGAAGTCCCCATCTCAAAAAACACAGATGACTTATAAGTAGTTTTGATTTAAATAATAATACTGTCCCACTTTCAGAAACTTTAGTAATCATGTGGTCGGGTCACTGTCTAGTCTAAGACAATCGCTATGTTCATAGAATCATAGAAGATTAGGGTTAGATGAGACTTCACTTGTCCAACCCCATGCTCAAAGCAGGACCAAACTCAACTAGGGTGACCAGATGTACCGTTTTTAAAGGGACAGTCCCGTTTTTTAGGACTTTTTCTTATATAGGTACCTATTACCCTCCACCCTCTGTCCCGTTTTTTCACAGTTGCTATCTGGTAACCCTAACCCCAACTAAATCATCCCAGCCAGGGCTTTGTCAAGCTGGGCCTTAAAAACCTCTAAGGATCGAGATTCCAGCACCTCCCTAGGTAACCCATTCCAGTTTTTTAAATAAAAATAAATCATTTTTCAGTTAGGTATTTTAGTTCTTAAATTACAATTCTGGGGTTTTGGTTTTTGGAATTACAAACCCAAACATTTTTATTTGAAATGTTCTGGGTTTCAAAAACTCTCCCCATATTTGAGCATGCAAGCACTAATTTAAAATTGACTTTCTGTGAAAATTTGTGCTAGAAAATCTCCTTTTGTTCAAATGGTCATAGAAGCTATATGCAGAAGAAGAAGATTAGACAAAGGTTCACAGAATTGTTTTTACAATATATGTCCAATTCTAGCTTACATTAGAATGAAAATATTCCAGATGAGGAAACTTTGCTGTTGGTGACAGACCAAGGTATAGTAAAGTCCGGGGTCCAAATTCATGGTAAAAATTATAGTCTTAGGAATAAAGAATCACATATTACTTTGTATTCTTCTCACCTCTGTTGTATCTTTCCCTGTCCTCATCAAAACATTTTCATGAGGAACAAAGCTTTAAGTTCTCAAGCATTTTGTGAAAGACAGAAGTGTACTACTTTGACCTTGTCAGTTTTCTATAACTTGATTGGCTGGCTATTCGTACCCTTTCCTTCCATCACCCTGACAGACTTTAAAAAGGAATAAAATTGTCAGCCAACTAAAATACTGAATATTTAAAAGGTTAATGCAGTACAGAAGTGCATAATGTATTGTACATGAAAAGTTTAATGTCTTATTCTCAGAACAAGGATTATAAGGACAGAGAATGACAGAAAATTAATCAGTCCTCATGATAATGCTTGTAATAAGGAGAAGAATAGATATTAAAAACATAACACTTTCTAATCACAAATTTAAGATTGCAATACAGAGTTTCCCTTGGATGCTGAAGGAATGGTCATGTCAAATGAAAGGTAGTATGTTTCAATTATCTGGGCTCAGAAATAGCCAAGAGGCTGTTCCAAAGAAATTGGAAGACTAGGAATGACCCATTTAGTCATGCCTCCCTTACAAAAAAATGGTGGGATCTAAAAATGCATGATAGTTCAATTGGTACAAAGCTTATTTGTTCCATAGCTACTTATGGCTGTAAGTTATGGGGAGAATCATGGGGAGTTAATACTGCTGACAAGAAGAAAACAGAAGCCTTTGAACTGTGGTGCTGGCAAAGACTCATGTGTGGCAAAGACTCTTGTGTATCTCCTGGATAGAAAAGAAGGCAAATGCTTATGTTAGAAATATTATTGGAGAGAAACAGACCCTTCTGTCAGAAATCAACAGGAGCAAACTTGTGCACTTTGATTGCATCAGGTGTAGAGATGGAAATAACCCTGAGCAAGTTATCACGGAAGGACTGGCGGTGGGTCACTGTAGCAGGAGACAACCAGTGAGGAGATGGATACAGAGTGTGTGGCAGATCACTGGGAGACCAGTGGCTGAGTGCTCAAAGCTAGCAACAGATTGAGAGGCTTCCAAAAATTCTGTTATAATGTCACCATCATTCAGACATGAATAAATTGATTTTAGTTATGTACAAAAGAGCCCTAAAACATGGGGAAAAAATCACCTTTTTGGATTACATAACAAATCCAAAACTGTGATTAAATTTGTTGAAATATTCATCACAATTCAAGAGTCATTCAGAGATCTGGGTTAGATTGTGGTGGTTTTTTTGCAGAAACTTCTCATCTACCATGTTATTCTATAACTATCCACAGTGGTGTTTCTTCAGTTTTCCTCAGACGAATCTGATACAATCTACAGAATATCAGAGTAGATGGACTGTTGGTTTAATCTTCTATAGTAATTCTTATATCACTGTTTGTAAATCGGAATAGAATTAAAGGTTCTGGAGAGACTGTATAGGCTGAGGTGTAAGCAATATGAAATTCAATGTGTTTACCTAGATTCCCCCCCAAAAAAACAGTTAAAACCTGGCCAGTTTGACTGAGTTTTACTGTCAGAGTTTGGATGTATTTGAACCAACATATGTGGTCCAAATTCAGCCCTGGTGTATACGGATGTAAATACATTGACTTCAGTAAAGTTGCACCAACTTATGCCTGGAGCTTAATTTGTTAATAGAAATATGGATTTTTTTTCCCTACTAGTTCATCATTTTTCCATTATATTTATTTCCTCTGTAAGAGTCAAGGATTGCTGGGTTTTATATTCTGACCAGCAGAGTTAAGACACAGTTAAAACTGAACCCATTTTACACACTCCTTTGCTTAAGCCTAGTTTCATGAATTCCAAAGTAAGAGAAACTCCATTTCTGAAACACTAATGACAATAGTAAAGGAAAAATCCTCCTCCTTATAACTAACTAACTAACTGAACTTCTTGTGTAAAGAAAAATGTGCTTAATGCAAAAATCTGATGGGAATGTCCTTGGACTTGTACAAAGAACTGAATGAAACCATATTACATGTATGAAAAATTAATTTTTCTCCATTCCCTGTATCTCTATCTGAGACTATTTTTCCAGTTAATAAAATACAGGGTGCAGTTGTTACATGACAATTACTTGCAGTGCTCTCCTCCCAAAAGAAGATAGAGCAGGAAATAGACCATATATCTAGTGATGTTTAACAAAGGGGATATGGAACTGCAGGATGCAGTTTGGAAATATAGGGCGATATTCTAAGCTGGTATAAATGAAGTCAATAGAACTGTTTCCATTTAATCCTTCTGAGGATCTAGACTATGTATTATTAAGTTAAGATGTTCCCTCTTGGTGTCCAGAACTCGGAGACAAATCCTGTAAAATGAGGTTTAACTGAAGATGGCATATTTCTAGTTTGCTCTTAAACGTCTGAGATGACTTAAAAGCCATCTATCCCTGTACACTGTTCCAGACAATACAAAGAAGTTACTTGACTTCCTGTATGAACTAGTCATAACTGTGTGCAACTTTCCAGCCCTCATGAGATTTAAGGAATGCAAATTTATTTTCTTCTCATTCCTAAGAGAAATGTAGAAAGACTCTCTTAATCTTTTCCCCAAATGCTCTTATGGTGAAAATGTAAATTCCTAAGGAATCATCTCCCAAATCCTTATCTAAGTCTTCTGGTAAGAATCCCAGCTCTTAAGGTACTTTCCATCTCTTTCTTTGAAAGCTCTTCAAGCTTCTCTTAAAGTTCTGAAAAACAAAACAAGTATCTGAATACAATAAAATACAGAACTATAAAGAGAAGGATTTTCTGTAGAGAGAACTGATTCCTAAACCCTAACAAGGGATCACTTTTTAAGAGTTTCCTGCTTTTGTCAATATTCCATGTTTAGCAGCTAGGACACTGCTGCTGTTTAAAAGTAGAAATAAATGTTATTTGTAGAGCACTTTTTGTTTTCAAAACCTTTTACAAATGTTAACTAGCTAATTACATCGAGATGAAAGATGGGTCCCTGATGGATCAAGTCCTCCCTGAACCAACTTCTCCATGGCCACCTAGAAACTATCCCCAGCATCCTAGATTCAAGCTTCTGTAACATCCTTATTACTAGTGGCCTAGAAAGGAAATATACATTATGTTATACATTATACAATATTTCATACATAGACTCTGTGCTTGTGAGTGGGGAAGTATTATCTGTTAAGAGCACCTAAGGGAAGGTATTTAATGATCCAAGAAATTCTGTGTGGAGACTCAAGCTGGTGGTGTTTGTTAGTTTTAAAAGAACATAAGAACATAAGAACATAAGACAGATACTGGGCTAGATGGACCTTTGGTCTGACCCAGTACGGCCTTTCTTATGTTCTTATGTACCATTCCCAGTTCTGGGAATATTTATCCATCAGAGTTGTGTATCTTTTGGTACACAAATTCCATCTTTTGGTTGTGTATCTGGTAAATAAACTACACGATGGCATCCGCCAACACTGACTGAATAGCTGAAACTCCTTGGAATTCCCAACCTTTAAATAAAGCTGAAATCACTATCGTTGGGTTAGGTAGTGGAGCCTCAGGACAGGACCAGGCATCACTTTCCAAGGAACTGGAGACTTGCTCAAGTACACTTCAGGGCTCTTGGACTATTCTATCCACATGCACAAAACTGCCAGTGCTTATAGCAGATGAGGAAAGGGCAAGTGACATGGGATATATATCTACTCGATGTTCACACCAGAAGATGGGAAACCAAATTAATGGACTACTGCCAAAGTTACTGTGGGGGGAGGTTTTTTAAAAATCATTCATATAGTTAGATTGTTGCTGTCTTCTCCCAAGTTGATGCTGTGTCCCCCTTTTATCCCTAATAAATATTTTTCTTATTTCATACATAGACTCTGTGCTTGTGAGTGGGGAAGTATTATCTGTTAAGAGCACCTAAGGGAAGGTATTTAATGATCCAAGAAATTCTGTGTGGAGACTCAAGCTGGTGGTGTTTGTTAGTTTTAAAAGGGACCCCATGCTATTCGAACTCAGCCCTTGTTGCCACTGACAACACCTGGGGGGTCCTCAAGCAGTGTAGTCAATTAAGTATGATATGGTACCCATGGAAGTACAATGCAGCCTAACAGTGTGGTCATTGATACTAATTTCTTTAACACCTGCTAAATTCTTCCACTTTCTTTCAAATTAATGTTACAGAACTAGGATTTGCATCACCTGCCCAAGCCTGTGCAGTTGCATTTCGAAGAAGGTCTTAGCAAGAAACAAACAGAACATTTTGAATCTATATATAGACCCTCCTGCTGAATCACTAATAATCACTTACATCTCTGGCACAATCTAAAAACAGGGAGATGTGAGTCAATCAGACCTCAATCAGCTAGACTATGCAAATAGACATAATTGATGCTAATGAGTTTTGAGGATAATAAGCGATACCTAGCTCAGTAACACACATGTTACAATACACTCAGTATGGCAAAACGTTGAAATCATCATTAGAGTTGCATTTCACATAAACACAAATATTCCATCTATAGAGTATATATAAACAGCAATACATTGAACAGATTTGATCTCCTAGCATTGCACTTTTCCAGCTTTTTATTCATCAATTATTTTGTACGGTATGTTAAATTTTTCTCAAAGCTTCAGTAGCACTGCTAATTTATACACACATCATAACACTGAACAGGGTGGTGGAAGCAGAGTTTTTAGCTTTTATAATAAACTGAGTTCATATAACAAAGCTTGACCTACAGTACCCAGTGGGGTGTGTGCTTATCGTTGTCAGTTTCTCTTTTGTTTGAACCAAAATGAGAACTGCAGGAACTCAGAATTCTACCTTCACTTTAATTAATCTCAGCAAATTTTCTGCTGTGAGCCTGAAGCAGAAAGGAGGCACTAAAAATCAAGGCCTGTTGTGACTTTGAAGGCTTCAGGCGTTTCACAAATGACCCCTCCTTCACCTTCAAACAAACAACATAAGCCTCCTTAACCCTGGGAGATTCCCTTTTAAATCTGATTTCTAATTTAAGAAACTTCTGTGGAGCTTTGGATGAAAAGCTTATATATTGTGGAGATAGCCTTAGCTTTTACCTGTCTTACACTTCCAAAACTTGTACAAGCTGAGACCTTTTGATTTTTTGACAGGACTACTTCTGCACCCTGATCATCATATTAAAAAAACTGGTCATTTTCTTATTTTCTGGGACAATATATGAGGTTTGGATCCTTTGAGAAATTAAACAAATTATAACAATTTACAGAACCCCCATCTGTAAAAGCTTTCAGTGTGACAGAATTGGACAAGGTAATGTTCCAAATGTTTTGTTACAATTTCACCAATGAGCCAGATTCTCCCCGATGTAGACTCCACACTCTATTTGGACACCTAAATAGCTACAACAGCGAAAAAATGCTCACCATCTGTGGCTGGCTGGAAGACTATGCCTGTTCCTATCTAAAGCAGAGCTGGCACAGCCCTCCATGCAGTTACAACTAGAGCTGGATGAGAACAGTTTTCCCATCCGAGTACAATTTTTGAGATTTCAAAAATATTTACTCTCCTGCTTTGAGAGGGAACCCAGATCTTTTCAAGCCTGGAGAGAAAGCAAGAGACCATGTAATAGCTAATAGTCCAGAGGTTATGGCAGTGGACTCATATGGAGGCAGCCCAGTTTCAAATAAAAGCTCCAACCTAGGCAGAACAGGGACTTGAAACTGGCTCTCCCAATTTCATGAGTTCCCTAACCACTGGGTAATAAGAACAGGAGTACTTGTGGCATCTTAGAGACTAACGAATTTATTTGAGCATAAGCTTTCGTGGGCTACAGCCTACTTCATCGGATGCATACTAGTCTTGAAGGTGCCACAAGTACTCCTGTTCTTTTTGCGGATACAGACTAACAGGGCTGCTACTCTGAAACACTGGGTAATAGAGACAGTCTCTCTCTCTCTCTCTGGCCCAATGAATATTTAATTATTTATATCAAGTACTACAAGAACAATTGATTTACTCTATGGTCCAGTAGTTAGGGCATTCAAATGAGATGTGGGAGAGCCAGGTTCAAGTCTCTATGGTACCCAGGGTTTTCCGAACCCAAAGATTTGTTAACTTGGCTATTTCACTGCAGGTGATGTCAGGAATAAATCAGTTGGAACACAGCAATTCTGTCTGATGACAGATTAATACAAGTAAGTGTGCCCTTATCTAAAACTGCAATGTATTAGATTTAAGCACACTCACACATAATTTATACATAATTTACAGCAGGTCCATGATGTCCAGTCGCTTCCCCATTGGGGAGTAAGGTATCAGGAAAAAATCTCTCAGGATGGCTTCAGGGAACTGCTCTAAAGTACATTCTATTATCTAGTCTTTTATAACTAGCTTTTACAAAACGCACAACTCATAATGACCCTACTGGGTCATCGCGTCTTCTAACTTTAATAAACTACTTATCAACAAACATTCCTAACAATCTTAGTCATAAGAAGCTTCTATGTCAAAGGTGCCCAAATTCAAGGTTTTTATCCACTTATTTTCTTTCAATCTCAAATTGTTGACTCGTTTTCTCCCCGCCTCCCATTCTGATTAGCAGAAACTGCAAGCCTATGACCTTGCCTCCAGAAGCCCAGTTTATTCCAATTAACCCTTAACTAGGTAGTGTTCTATTTTATTAATTCATGGTGGCTGGATGCACACAATATGGTTGCAGTTAGCTTAATCAAAAGGTGGGATACACCCCCTCCCCTCAAATGTGGGATAACATCTGCTCTACCCAATTTGGAGCAGGGGTTTAAATCTAGGTCTTGCAAATCCCAGGTGAGTGCCTGAACCACTGGGCTCTATTGGCTATTATGGGTCTCTCTAGTTTTGACCAGAAATTCCATCCTGGACCTGAGAAATCTTTTTGATGAAAGTTTTGTTAAAACCGATACCTTTCAACAAAAAGTTTCGGTTCTGCCAAAAAAAACCCTATTTCATCAAAAACTTCCCAATCATCTCTACTTATAAGAATTAGACCAATTGTTATGTCCTGAGGAAGGCCTAGCTTATTCAGAATGCAGTAGCACAGCTGCTCAGAAATACAGGTCACAGGGAACACATCCCCCCCGCCCCCAGTACGCAGTTCTATGCATCAGGTCCCTATCTAATTCAAGGTTACAGTCCTGAGGTTTTTCTTATGTTTCTAAAATCTCATGATTTCAGCTTCACCTGCAGGGATCAAGAAAGGATTCCCCCCATGTCTTCTGTTTCTTTTTCTTCTTCCTTTGAAGAATCAAGGATGGTCATAGCTGGAGATGGGACTTTGGACAGGGAGGGGCAGGTCTCCGAGGGTATGTCTACACTATGTGCCCTTTACAGGGCCATATAGAATACATACACTGCATGTCCCCCAGCATGGGTATAAATAGCCATGTAGAAGGTGAGGCACTACTTAGGCGAGTAAAGATGTGCCTGAACTCTGTGGGTATGTACCCTATACGACTCTCTATGTGCCCAAAGAGTGCCTCCCCTGTGTATGGTGCTATTTTTAGCAATGTAGTATCCTGCTTCCAGAGTCTTTCCTCCACCGCTCCAGCAGTGCAGAAAGGCTCCAGAAGCAGGGAGCTGCCGGAGCCTTTCCCCGCTGCAGTGAAAGACTCCAGTAGTGGGGAATGGCTGCGGCACGAGGAACCTTTCCCGCTGCTTTCCCCCATCAGACCCTTACACTGACATGCATAGCTACACACAGCAGTGTGGATGAAGCTTCATTTTAACCGCAGTGTGTAGCTACACATACCCAGTGGTGTACAGTGTAGATGTAGCCTGAGGTGGTACCAAGCATTCACTCTCTCAGGTGCTTGAGTGGCTGGTTCTTGCTCTCATGCTCAGGATCTAACTGATTGTCATAGGTGGGGTCGGGAAGGAATTTCCCCCCAGGTCAGACTGGCAGTGACCTTTGGGGGTTTTCACTTTCCTCTGTAGTGTGTGAGTGAGAGTCACCTGCCAGGATTATCTGGGTATATCTCAATAATTTTCCTGCCACTGTGGGGGCCACAAGAACTGACACACTTCAGCCCCTCCTATTCTCTGCATGTGACACATAATAGTCTAGTTCCACTTGCTCAGCTTAACATGCATTCAGCCTCTCTTTGCAAATGAAACATGGTGGCAGCATCTGAACTGTGGGTTCTCTTAAGTGCAACAGCTGGCCATGTGAGCCATGGAACTTGGTCTGAAGCCCCTTGGAGCCCTGGATTTTGCAGGCACAAACTTAGCCCATGGATAGACCCAGCAGAATGAGGAGTTTAAGCTGTATACAGACCTGGTCATGGAGTAGGACAACAACCGCAGGAGAGTAAAACAGTTATTCTACCTTACTGGAGAACAAGGCAGACAGATCTGCAACATTCTGAAGCTCACCACTGCCTCAAGTCTCACAGCAGCCCTAGGAGCCCTCAGGAACTATTGTTCCCAAAAGCAGAATGAAACTGGACTGACAGAGGTTCTTAACTAGAGACCATCTGAAGGGGAGGGGACAGACCCCCTATGCTACAGCCTTCCACATGCTAGCTGCTAAATACAATTTTGGGGACTGACAGATTCCCTAATTCAGGACAGGATAGTCTGTGGCACTTGGGATCACCATCTGCAGGAACGGCTGCTTCAGGAAGGTGTTCTCACATTAGATAGATGCTTAAACATAGGGCATGCAGTGGAAGCTTCAAGAGAAAGGATGAAATCCCTATGAGGCACAACAGCTCCTCCCTCCCCCCCGAATTACATGCTGTAAGACAACATCAAAGGAGAGTAGGTGCCCAGGGCTCAAAACTCATAGTGAGATTCATTTACTGTGAGAGACATCATGAGTGGCTAAAGAAGAAGTGCCCCACACTGGATGGCATTGCAGGAAATGTGGCAAGTTGAACCATCTTAACAGAGTGTGCAAGCACAGAGGAAGGTCTCAGAAAGACTCAGTCACACTTGTACAAGAGAGGGATTGCACATCAGATAACACTGAGGACATCATGGCTTTCTTATTGAGACTGAGAACATATTATGTTCAAGCTGTTGGGACAGGAAAACAGGGGACAGTACATATCCACAATACATACAACAATGTTAATAGGGAAGCACCCTGTGATTCCTCAGGGTGAGTTCGACTCAAACCTCCTCAATACAACCAGCAAACACAATTTAATAATGTACAATGAGAGCATAATGCAGCCTATAGGAAAATGTGACCTCACAGTAACTAACCTGAAAAATAACAGATGCTAGCAATGAAAGTTTGTGGTGATGGACAATAAGCAACACAGACCGCACTTCGGGAATACACCCATACAAGCCATGGATCTGATCAGGATGCAGCATCTGAATTTTATAGCTGCAGAGCAAGAAACAAAAGAGGGAAGTTTCATGAACAATTGAGAAAATTTTAAAAACAAATGATATTTTCAAAGGTGACAGATATGACTGCAAATGGACCCCACAATGGAACCAGTCTGCTTACCAGGAAGGAAAATTCCAGTGGCACTATGTAATCCAGTATGCAAGGAGCTCAAGAGTCTGCAGAGCAGGGGTATTATACTATCTGTAGAGGCTGCTACAGCCAGGGTACACAGCATGGTAGTTTTAAAGAAGCCATCAGGCAAATTACACACCTGTATGGATCAAAAACCACTGAACCAGGCATTGAAAAGATGCCACTACCTACTGCCCACAATTGATAACATCTTGCCAGAACTTTGCAAAGCCAGAATCTTTAGGGTTTGTGATGTAAAGAATGGGTTTTGGCACATAGTTTGGATAAAGAGTCCAGTATGCTGGCAACCTTTGCAACTAGGGTGACCATATGTCGTGTTTTGACCAGGACAGTCCACTTTTTAAGCCCTGTCCCAGATGTCCCAACTTTTTTGGCAAAACTGGGCATTTCTCCCATTTGCTCTTGCCAAATGATGATCAGTTGACAAAATCAAATGGGAAAAATGCCAATTTTGCCAAAAATGTGGGGTGTGGAGGAACATTTGGGGGCGCTAGCAGTGATCCCAGCCCCGCACAGTGGGGCTTGGCAAATGGCAATACCAGGCAGTTCAAGCCAGCCCCTTGCAGGGGATGGGGGAGGGAAATCAAGTGAGCATCTCATCAAGACCTGCTCAGGGTAGGGGGACTGGGGTGAGCAGCTTAGGCCAGCCCCGTGTGGGCTCAGGCAAGCAGCTTAGGCCAGCCCCATGGTGGGGGGGGGGGGGACTTGGACGAGCAGTGATGCCAGCCCCACACGGGGGAGGTGGGGCTCAGGTGACCCCCGTCTGCTGTCCTGTTTTACTTTGTAAAATATGGCCACCCTATTTGCAACTCCATTTGTATGCTATAGATAGCTGTTTATGCCCATGACATAAGACCAACACCAGAGGTGTTCCAGTGAGCCTCATCCAAGTGCTGGAAGGACTGCCTGGAAGTGAAAATAATTGCTGATGATATGCTCATTGTTGGTGAAGGGAGCAATGATACAAAAGCTAAATGAGATTATGACAGAAAAATCTATTCAGAAAAAATGTGACTCAAACAGCATGAGGCGATATACGATGGAAAGCAGTGGGACTGAAAGTAGATCCCAATAAGATCAAGACAGTCAGACATATGCCAGCTCCACTGGATGTGAAAGGAGTGCAGCATTTCATAGGAACAATACATTTTATGTCCAACTTCCTTCCACACCTGGCTGCAGTATTGGAACCCATACGTCAGCTCAAAAAGCAAAATTATTGAGTGGGACTGGGCTGGTCCCCAACAGCGAGCATTTGACATGCTGAAACAAATGATAGCAGATGCCCTGGTCCTGAAGTACTACCAGCCAGGAGAGCCACTGGGTGTAGCTCTTTTGCAGAAGAAGCTAGTTGCTTATGCCAGCAGAGCCCTGTCAGAGACTGAACAGGTGTATGCCCAAATAGAAAAAGAGCCTCTGGCTCTGGTATTTGGAGTAGAGTGATTCCATCAGTACATCTGTGACCACACAGTAATAGTACAATCAGACCGAAAACCCCTAGAGACAATCATGGCAAAGCCCTTTCTTAGTGCTCCAAAGAGATTGCAGCGCATATTGATGCACTTCCAGTGCTATCAGGTAGAGATTAGATATTGTCCAGGACGATTACTGGTGTTAGCTGACACCCTGAACAAAGCATACATACTCAGCCTCAGTGATTTGGGGAAATGGATCAGGGTCTTGACTCCATTAACATCCTGCACTATCTTCCAGTTTCAACAACAAAGCTGATGGAAATCAAAGAGGCTACGGAAAAGGACATCAACCACAGGCTGTCAAGACATTGTTACTATCAGGGTGCCAGAAGACAAAAGCCAAGTACCAGTAGGAACAGAACTATAGTTTCAAATTAAAAATGAGCTAAGTGTTCAGGATGGAATCATATTTTGAAGACAGACAGCTGTTGTCC
Organism: Emys orbicularis; assembly: GCF_028017835.1. NCBI lineage: Eukaryota > Metazoa > Chordata > Testudines > Emydidae > Emys > Emys orbicularis. Next base: position 86,413,011 of record NC_088687.1, on the reverse strand, counting down.
CTCACCCATTACATAAGGATGTCATACAAAAAAAACCCAGGCCTCACACCTTGGTATTGACCGCTGTCTTAGATGGGCTTGAGAGTGCATTTACTGGCCCGGAATGAACACGGAACTCCATGCCTTGATAGATGGTTGAGAGTTTGCCCACATGGAGACTCATAGCATTCTGAGCTATTCAACAACCACTGTGGATTCTGAGTAAAAAAACAAAACCAAAAACCAAACAGATCCTGACTGGTTGATTGTTTTCTTCAGTTAGGCTTAGTTAAAACAGAATAGTTTTAGTGGTAGGGTGGCAACAAGGACAATATTACAATATGGCCTTTGAGCTATATAAACCTGAGATGAGTATTCTGGGTAGGAATTTAATACATATCACTCCATATACTGTGCAGCCTGTGTCATCTGCAGATATATAGAAAAATCAATTCTGTTTGAAATGCAGAGGATGGGAAATGAAGCTAGTAGGCTCCAAATTTGATTAATTTCTTTCCATTTTAAAGAAAGGTGGCAGCCTGAGAAGCAGGTGGCACTGGGGACGTGGCCAGTGGAGCCCCACCTACATCCCAAACCCCAGAAGGAGGAGCTGAGACCCCCCCATCCCACCTACTGTTGACTAGGTGAGCTAGGGCCCTCTATCTACCTTTGTTGCTGGGAGTGCTCTATGAAAAGCCCCAGCTTTTCCGAGGGCAGAGAAGCAACAGCAGAGGGCACCCTCAGTGCATCTCTGACACTAGACAAACTCAGACTGGAAATAAGGCATAAATGTTTAACAGTGAAGGTAATTAACCACTGGAAAATATAGCCTGGGTTGTGGTGGATTCGCCATCACTGACCATTTTTAAATCAAGGTTTAATTTTTTTTCCTTAAAATATGCGCGTTATACAGGAGCTCAGACTAGGTGAGCACAATTGCCCCCTTCTGGCCTTGGAATCTATGAATCAGAAACTACATTAATGTTTCCAACTGTTTCACCCATCAATCAATCTTTCTGCCTGACTTTTTTAATAAAAATATATTGGAGTCTATATTTGCTTACTAGCAATGTGCTACCTGCTCCCATGCCCCTAATTGTTCTTGCCTAGGAGTCAACGTAGGACTCAAGAATCCATATGAGCCACTGTTGAAAGAATCTCCCCAGTAATGTTGCCTAGGAGCTGGAAGGTCTTCAGTTCCAATTCCCAGGGCTTTCTGGAGCTCTTGCCCTACAGATTAAATATTAGGTCACACATCTAACTGCTGGTATATTCTCTCTGATAATAGACTCTGCATCCTCTGCACTCTCTTATCTGTGAGGTCTATGCATTTTAAATTGCTTGTGAGAAGTTATAGTAATATATGCAAATTATTCTAAACTATGCCAAATTACGTGCTGTGTTATTTATGACCAGTGAAGTTAAGTTCCATCTCCTGGAAAATTGACTCTAATGTGACAAGCTCTACTTTCACAAAATACATTTTTTCCAAGGTAACTGGTAAATTTTCATTGGAATTCTAGGGTAGACCTAAGGGAAACAAAGTATCATAAGAATGTTTTGTATTGCAGCAAAGCTTTCTACAGTATTTACATAAAGTCACTCGCATGTACATTTTCAGAAAGGTCACTCACATGTACATTTTCAGAAAGAGTTGACTGGGCTTTAACCACTGAGTGCTCATTGACACTAATCAGAATTGTGCAGCAACTAAAGTTTACAACCCTTTAAAAATAAAGAGAACAATGTAAGACACTTCTGTCTCTCGCTAGTGTACCTTAACTCAAACTTCAGTGAAATCCTGCCACCATTGATCTCTGTATGGAGCAAACTCTGTGCCTGCCTCAGCAGCCAGAAAAGATTTGCTGGCAGAACATTTTATGGGGGGGGGCTAGAATTTTTGGAGACTGTGCAAAGACTTTAATCTATAATATTGAGTTCTGAGCCCCCAGGAGCTCCCTGCACAAAAGTTCATAAAGGTCAGATGAGGTCAACACATGGGTGTTCTGGGATATAGATGGGGCTGGAGGATCCACTGTATGTGGATCTTCCCAACCTTTCCATGCACAGGCCACCAAATACATTGCGAATGTTGTTCCTGACATTGTGTTGTCCCACTATACCCTCCTGCACATACATATGTCAAGCACCAAGCCCAGCTGTTTGGGCTGAGTACTAGGCTTGGGTTTGGTCCTAAATGGTACACAACACTGAGTGATCAAAAAAGGGAGAGAAAAGGAATACACAGGTTATGTTCTGTAAAATATTTTGATTTTGATTTGACTCAGTCATGCTTTTCTCTGTGTCCAGCCGGCTGGCTCTTTGTTCATTCCGACAATAAGTCCAGATAAACTAGAAGTCCTGTCTATTTGCCAAACTCAGCCACAGCATCCTGCCCTGCTGAAAGAATAGAGCAGTTTATTTTACTGCCTACCCCTAGATGAAACAGGCCCAAGAGGTGGGGTATGTGGCATGAAAGGAAAGGAAAGAGAGCAACACTTTCGGTCTATCTCGCAAGAAAGGGCTAATTCATATATATTGTTACAAGTCATACTGTAATTAGAGGGGTGGAAAATATTGGCAAAAAAGTAGATAAGTATTTGAATACCATGTTATTGGTTTTTCTTTGTTTTAATATATTGTTATTAACTAAAATCCAGCCATTTTCAGGGGGACAATTTCTCTAAGGATAGGAATCCAATTTTTTTTTCAGAGAAAAACAGACATTTTCTAATGAACAAGAGTCCAATATCAAGTGAAAATGGGCCTGTTTTATAAAGCAAAGAAGGCTATCATAAAATACATTAGTAAAATTACATTTTTGGTGAGAAAATACTCATCCAAATTATCACTTATTTTAGGGCTCAGCAGAGCAGAGGACTTGTTTTCATTGGTCTACACATTAGTTGGTGGGGCTGATTGAGTTTCAGATTTTTGTAAGGAAGAAGATTGCATAGCTGATAGCCCACTCTGTCAGTGTCTTAACACACTTACCTCTTTTATTCAACCTTTGATCATGGTGGCTCCTAAGAATCTTTTCCTCATGAGTCATCCTCTCAGATCCTGTTTGTATACAGATGGCTAGCAAGTGAGCAATGAAGCTTATGAAATACAGATTGAGTGAATGGAGGATATTGTGCCAAATTAAATTATTAAAATCTTTCATATGAATTTTTGCTGAACAAAAGTTGTGAATTTCATACAACTCTCCTCACAATTAGCAGGTAGCACTTGTGTTAATTGTTTTGGAGTTTTTTATTTGTTTTCCTTTAACAGAAAGTAAGGTGCAATAACTAAAAGGGATGGAATATGTTAGCAACTGAGCTTGATGCCCTAATCAGCTTTACAGTTAAGTTGCTTTCCCAACTAATTTAAGGAATAACAATTCGAATTTTATTTCCTACTGCCGGACATTTTTTATCCTTAGACAACCTGGATGATAGAAAGTTCTTCTGTATTTTTGTTTTCCTAGCCTTAAAAAACCCTTCAAATGATTAAAAATGTAATCCACAAAATTATATTTACTCCTTTGATTAAAATAAATATTACAAATGTTTTCTGTTGTAATACACATGATACTTTGTGCTTTCAGTGAGTGATCTTCCTTAGATTCTGTAGAGACATGCTTTGCAAGCTCTTTTCCTAATGGAAATCTGAGATTACATCAGTCCTGCACTAGGCTGCACTACAGGGTTCATACTTTTCCTTTCATAACACTGCCAGAAGAATGCAGAAAATCTAACAAAAAATCTTATGTACAGTGGGAGCATAATTGATTTTGTCATGGAAAATATGCATCTTTTAACATTCACATTCTAATTATACTCTCTGGTATAATGTCAACTGGAGAAACTTTTAAAATAAATCAGATCCTCAGAATGAAAACCAAATATTTTTACTCTTGTTTTTATTTTAAATGTTTTCTTTAAAGAGTGGGATTTAAGTTCCTCTGATGGCAACTACAGAAAGTACAATTACCTAAGGGGTTAGATAGATTAAATGTACTGAACAGGGTCAGCTTTATGATTTGTATGGCTCCCAGTCTTGGAGATCAAGTTCAAGCCATGAGTTCTCTCCCTCTCTGATCCTGCTGTCAGAGGAAGAGGAAAGGGTCTAATGGCAAGCTGCTTGACAATGAGATACAACTAACCTTAAAGTTGCATTACTGGCATTGCATGTGGAGCCTGTAAAGAAGCAGAGCCCCAAGTGGCAATTTACTTTGCTTCTGTGGCTGTCCCTTGGACTGACCCTGAAAAAATTGAATGTAAGTACAGTAAAAGCTTCCACTTGCTTCAGAATTACAGCACTGCTTCTGTGACTGCACACAGTTCATTGTTTCTGGCAGAGAAATAGACAAGACTACATTACTGGTGTCAAGTGGAAAAAAATGCAAAAACCTTAATCTTATTCAACTGCTTACACAAAATGCACACAACAAAAATTCTACTATGCGGAAAAATACAGAAGGTGTAAAAAGATCAATTGGTCTAAATGTATAATAGCTGCTCTCTTTTGCGCGCGCACACACACACACACACACACACACACACACACACACACACACACACACACACATTCCTCAGTGTAACAGCCTTTAATCCTTAACCAGTAACCAACCACACACTGCAGTTTGGGGGGATGTTTTCAAAAGAGGTAAAATATATTAGGGTTTCATTGCCACCAACTTACTTAAAATAAGGGTATTTATATTTTCAGAGCTAAAAGTTATCTCCCTGGATGAATCTCATAATATGGAATACCATACTTCGAAACCATCATTTTACAATATCAAGAAGAAAATCATAGGTCAAATTCCCTCCCTTTCAACCCAAATGAAATCAGTGCAATTACATGAGATTTATGTGAAGCAGAGTTTATCCCTAAGTACAGTTTGTATATAGAAAGCAAAGTTCCAATAAGAGCTAAGTACTATATGATCATATAATTAAAAACTTTACCATAATGCATACACAAGAGGGGACAAAATTAAGGATACACAGATACCTTAATACTGGCATGTCCTAACTTTTGAGTGGTTGACTTCACAACCTTGAAGTTTGTTTTACAATCTTTCTAAATACTTATATTTACCCTATATTTAGTGGTGAGAACCATATGATACATTACAAAGCCATGTGACTAACTACATTTCTCATGAAACTCTGACTGCTTAACCTGCACTCTGCTCACTAATACTATGTAAATATTTCAAACCAGACCTACTGTTTGAGCATTTGGTATATTAAACCAACAGCTGGGCTCGCTGAATGATTTCTTCCGAGGACATTTCCTCTGCTGTGTCGTGTGGTGTCCTAGCACTGGCTACTATATTAGGCTTAATCCAGTGTGGCACAGATGTCATTTCTATCTCTCTATCCAGCTATATATCTCTCCTAGTGTTTGACACCTCACATGTATTTTAAAAATACATTTAATACTAAGTCTCCCACTGTCCCTTCTTTCCCCATCTGTAGAGAAATAGCTTGATTTGTTTACAGATATTTTCCATTCTGTAGATATTATATGTTTGCCATGGATGGATAGGAATGTGGTTGTATATGAAGAAATGAATAAGTGAAAGCTAAATTGGAGACATGAATGAAATTAGTTCTGAAAGTGGTGAAGTCCATGGCCATTCTTACCTCTTATACAAGTGAGTTCCATAGTCTAGATCCAGGTACTGTGAAAGATCTGTCTCCTCTCAGGGCTTGTCAACATGGGAAAGTGTGTTAAACGCCTGTGTGGATGCTCCCATTCAGGAATAAAGTGGTCTTAGTTTTCCTTAGTTTAAAGCAGGCGGTTAACACCTTTTACTTTATATGCATTGACTTCACACTTATAGTTGATTCACCTTAACTTTCCTGAGTGTCCTCATGTAGATACGGCCTCAATATCTGTCTCCTTCAACAATGCAAGAAGATAGCTGTTGTGGAAGGTCATAGATGTTGAGGGAGGGGCTCTTGGGTATTAAAACCAATCCAGTGCAGGGACTTTGAATATCAGGTCCAAGACCATGAAGTAGACTTTGTATTCAAAGCGACTGTACCTCAACAACAAACTGTCTCAGCCACCATGCCATTTGATTTTTTCATGTATCTTTCACATTTTCCCTTTTAAATAATATGTTCTGTAGCTCAGTATAAGACAGCTACAAGCTACTAGTCTGGAACCATGATTAAATCTAAAAAATGTCAAATATAATGAAAAAGAGCAATGCAGAGAACTGGATGGCTTAGTGAAATGGAAATGGTATATGAAATCTTTCACCTCTAAGACACTGTTTTGAATCTTCTTGGGTTAGTAATGTCTGGAATTTCTGAGTTGTATGATAGTTACTCAGTGACCTATGCAAAATAAGTTGTTGGTCTTAGTCTAGTTTGTTGTTGGTCTTAGTCCAGTTCCTTGTGGACTGGTGTCTATAGCACAAAAACCATTGTATCAGTTGAGATTAAATTAACTTTACATCCTTGTTGGCAATATTAGTGGAGAGCTCAAAGGCTGAAGAATGATGTATGCTCCTCCACAAGAAATGTATAGATCTAAGTCTCTATGCCATTACTAATAATCACAGAAGATTGCTGATACTATTGCATAGTTCCTTCCTGCTTCAATGAATTAAATTAAAAAGACTCAACTGCCATTTTACAGCTCACCAAAAATAAAGAACTTGGACAAGATTCCTATTTTAATGCCTATTTTGCTTCAGTCATCACTAAAAATGTTAATTGTGACCAGATGCTTAACACAATAATATTAACAACAAGGAAGAAATACAAGCCAGAAGAGGAAAGAACAGATTAAAGAATATTTAGATAAATTAACTGCATTCAAGTTAACAGGGCCTGACAAAATTCACCTTAGAATACTTAAGGAACTGAATGAAGCAATCTCAGTTTTATTAGACCTCATCATCAAGAACTCATGAAGGACAGATGAGGCCCAGAAAACTGTTGAAGGTCAAACATATAACTGTCGTTAAAAGGGGGAACAAAATGGACCTGTGGAATTATAGACCAGTCAACTTAACTTCAATATGGGGAAAGATACTGGAATGGATTATTAAACAATCAATTTAAAAGCACCCAGAGGATAATAGGGTGATAAGTAATAGCCAACATGGAGTTGTAAAGAACAAATCATGCCAAACCAACATAATTTCCTCCTTTGACAGTGTTACTGACCTAATGGTTAGAGGGGAAGTAGTAGATAATTTTAGTAAAACTTTTGACACAGTCCCACATGACAGTCTCATAAAGAAATGAGGGAAATGTAGTGTAAATTAAGTTACTATAAAGTGGTTGGACAACTGATAGAAAAACAGAACTCAGAGAGTAGTTATTGATAGTTTGTTGTCATACTGGGAGGATGTATCTAGAAGGATGCCGTGGGGGTTTGTCCTGGGTCCAGCACTATTCAATATTTTTATTTATGACTTGTATAGTGGAGTGGAGAGTATGGTTATAAAATGTGAGGATGACAACAAGATGGGAGAGATTGCTAGCACTTTGGAGTACAGGATTAGAATTCAAAAGGACATTGCTGAATTGGAAAATTGGTCTGAAATCAACAAGATGAAATTCAATAAAGACCAATTGCTAAGTACTACACTTTGGAAGGAAAAATCAAATAAATGACTACAAGATGAGGAATAACTGGCTAGACAGTAATACTTCCAAAAAGGATCTGGGGATTATAGTGGATTACAAATTGAATGAGCCAACAATGTGATGCAGTTGCAAAAAAAGCTAATACCATTCTGGTGTGTATTAACATGAAGGTTGTATGTAAGACATGGGAGGTAATTGTTCCATTCTACTCAGCGCAGAGGGAGCCTAAGCTGGAGTATTGTGTCCAGTTTTGATTGCCACACCTTACGAAAGATGAGTGTTTATAGAAAATTAGCCAAATCTCCAAGCCATTCAAAGTTCACCAATTCTTATTATTATATTAGTACCAGTGGTAAATATGGACATCTGTCACTATATTTCTTTTTAGTCCCTCTCTTCCTTTTGTGGTAATTTCCCCCAAAATATGGCCATGTCCAACTGAAGCACTGTGTAAGCTTTATATGTGAGTAGAAAGTTTAGGATGATCCTCTGGCATATGACCTAGTCAAGCTTTTTTGTTGAAGGTGAGTTTAAGGAGGGATGAATTGCGAAAACTCAAAGTACAATTAGAAAACATTTTATTGGGCAGACAATGGAGCAGTTTCATCAAAAGGATAATGGAAAAAGAATTTTTACACACTCCATATTTCAACAAAGTATATATATGCGGTGTTCATCCACTTTAAAATCTATTTGTTTCAGTATTTGAAACAGATCTCTGGATGCTATGATAGGGCCAGAGGTCCTTTTAAGGAAATTACCCTTTAAATTACAGTTCCATTATGGGTTTTTTTCTTTAACCTAGTATGTCAACCCAAGCGAAGACCATTCTGATTCTCCTATTTGTTGATTATTTCATTTGTATTTAATTTTTTTTAAAGTACTTTTGTCTCCAGGGGATGAGAGCTGCCTGAAGGTCAGAGAGCCAAATGTACTCAAAGCAACTGCAAAATATACTAAATAAATAGAATGCACTTGAATATGTGCATTTGAATAAATGTTATTGACGTATGTAATGGTGGTTAAAAGCTCATCATTTAAGTGAAAATGCAAAGAATGAGGTTATGCTATTATCTGGAATAGCTCTCAAAAGAGTAGATCTTCATACCTTCCAAGGAAAACTGATTTGAAACTATGGGAAATCTGATAAACACAGATTTATTGCAAAGGCTGAATGAGCTATTTGTTACATAGAAATAACAACACTTTATACTTACAGAATGCTCCATCCCAGAATCTCAAAGTGCTTTACATGGGTAGAAAGATACTACATCCTCACCCCATGAGGTAGGAAGGAATTGTTATCCTCCATTTCACAGATGGATGAAGCAAGGCTACAGTTTGGGCTGTGGAAGAGCTAGGGCCAGTTGGTATGACCCATGTGGACTAGACCCTCCCGGGTCTGTTTCCTGTGGCTGGTTTCAGTTCTCCTTGGGTTGCAGGTCTGATTGGATTCTACACAAACTCAAAGCTCCAAGGATACATCCCTCGACACCCAGATGCTTTCTCCAGTCGTTTTTCCTCCCCGGAGAGCTCTAACTCTCCATTATATAGTAAATCTACAACAGAAAGGGCATATCTGATTCCTCACCTTACACCTCTTTCCTGGGATAGGTGCCCCCAGTACTTCTTGCTAGATCTTCAGGGGATACTGGTTGGTCACTCTTTCACTCCCCTGCCCAGGGCTGGCTCCAGGCACCAGCTTAACAAGAGGGGCGGCACCTGCGGCAATTCGGGGGCGGCAGGTCCCTCACTCCCTCTAGGGGTACATCTACACTTACCTCCGGGTCCGACGGCAGGCAATTGATGTTCTGGGATCGATCCCGGAAGTGCTCGCAGTCGACGCCGGTACTCCAGCTCGGCGAGAGGAGTACGCGGCATCAACGGGGGAGCCTGCCTGCAGCGTCTGGACCCGCGGTAAGTTCGGACTAAGGTACTTCGAATTCAGCTACGTTCTTAACGTAGCTGAATTTGCGTACCTTAGTCCGAAGTGGGGGGGTAGTGTGGACCAGGCCTAAGAGCGAAGGACCTGCCGCTGAACTGCTGCCGCTGATCACGGCTTTTTTTTTTTTTTTTCCAATTGCCGCCGCCGATCGCAATTGCAATCGCGGGTTTTTTTTTTTTTGCTTGGGGCGGCAAAAATGCTGGAGCCGGCCCTGCCCCTGCCAAGATGCTAACCTACACATGTGGGTTACTTCTTAGAGGAGAGTCCTGCCTTCTCTGCAGTCTTTCCCTACTGAGCTCCCTCAGTCTGTTTATAAGGTGTAGGCTCATCTCCTACCTCCTCCCCTTCTGGCCAGGATGCAATCTATCAGTCACCCCACAAGTGTGAAGCATGTCACCAATTATTTTTTTTCTCTTCCTGTCTCTAGCAGGTGATGGGGATTCACTCTATCATAGAGGGAAATACTGCAGCCATACTAGGCCAAAGACACACACAATGCCTCAGTCAGTATCTAGAGCTCTTGAGGGTTCCATAGTGCTGTGGGAGGAGGATCCCCTCTCTATTAGGTTGTTCCAAACTCTTTCAGCCTTTGGGAAGGCAGGAATTCATCCAGGGATTACACCATTGCACAGTGCCTTTAATAATGTTTAAAGCATCCCACTATTGTTGCACAGAACAGTGGATGGGAATATGGCATAAATCCCAGATTATGCCCACAAAGAACTCTATCTTCATCTGTCACAGTTCCAGTGACCTCTCCAGCCTTGACTTCGTAGTTCTGGAGTAAGACTCCTCCTTTTCTTTGGGCGATGATCAGTTTTTACATTTGGTGCAGGCTCAAATGGACCACACACTTGTGCTGATTCTTGGGTCTGTCCCCTAGCCCTGACCTCAGATCCTCAGCCTGCAGTGTCTGTGCCCTGGCAGCACATGCCTCTCCTGCAGCCATCACAGTTCCTTCCCAAATGACAATCCTATCCCCCAATCAGAGGAAAGCTGCAGCAGGAAGTAGCGATGGGTCTGCTGCTATGCAACCAAGGCTCTGCAGTGGATCCAGCTCCTCCTCTCAGTTCATCCACAGCAGTCAGAGCTCCTTGGGCATGGCCAGCCCCCACAATTCTGCTGTTGATCTGTGGACTGGCAGCTCCAAAATGGCTAAGGATTATGGGCCTTTCTTTTCTTAGTTTGCAGTTGATAAGGAACTCTGGAAAGCTCTATAGCCACTGAGCAAAAGATTATGGGGTGTACATGCTGCAGTTACACAACAGACCCAGCTGGAAGTGTGAATGGATGTTTTCCCCAAGCTTCTGCAGCTATAATGAGAGCAGGGACATCCTGCCTCTTAAAGGACTTGTGTGGATTGGGTAGGGCAGTGGGTCATAGAAAAGTAACTACTTCACAAGGAATTTGCTGTGGTGGGGCTGACACAAGGCAGTCCCCTAAAGACCTGAAAAGGGCATCTAGGGGAGGAGCAGTGTCTTGCTCCACTCTGAACACAAATACATTAAGATACAGGGGAGTTCCCATGACCTGAAGGGGTGGGGACAGCTGCTTTTTTTATGGGGTTGCTGTGTGGATGGTTTGTGGTGATGTGACAAACTGGTTCTTATGGCTAACTGAAATATTTTCCATTATTTGTAAAATATGAAAGTCTGATCTTTCTCGTGGTGCATGCTCTGAAGACTAAACTAAATCTGATTTCGCCCGTGTGCTCCTTCACTTAAACATTACATTTGTATGAAGTATTTCACAGAGGTTTAAAAAGTAGAATATATTCAAGAACCAATTAGCAAACTACCTTTAAAAATAACTCTGATAGTGAGTAGAACCATCTTTTTTAGAGGGAAAAATAGACTCTTCTAATAGTCTGTCAGTTTGTACTATTTCTTATTCTTTGTGACTGGTGTTATTTCAGCTGTTCTATTCTCTTATGTCATTGAAGGATGCAAAGACTATCTCATCAGCTAGATCTGGAACAATCAGTGGAACTGTGTGATGATGATCATTTCTCTCACAAAGCATTAGGGCTTTGCAATCAGTTAATTGAACATTACTTGTCAGCTCATAGCATTCTGTGTAACGCTGCACTGGATGTCCAGCATTCACAATCCACAGTTTAAAAAAAAAAAAAAAAAGAGAGAGAGAGAGACAGAATTTGTAACCTGCCAGCCCAATGATATAGTATTTTCCCATCCTGCTCAAGCAGACTACATGTTTAGACTAGTATGTACATGCATTTTAACATTTGGACTTCAAATGTCAGGTTCCAATGAGACACATATCAGATCCATCCATACTCCAAAGTCTAAATGAAGGGAAGAATTGTAATTCTAGTATAGCACTGGGTAAACACTTCTGTGTGGCCTGACTCCAATATCAGCACTTCATTTTAATGATAACTGCAGCTCTAGTGTTCATTCTAAAATCCTTAAATGTACTTAACAACCTGTTTATGCTTGGAGTGTACTGAGTTTATGGGGATAGCCAAATGAAGCAGATAAGTGTATTATGTAAAACCGTATTCTGAAATGCTTATTCTAGCAGTTAGTATGCATCTGGAGTAAATTTGTAGACCGTTATGTAAGTTTTTCATGCATATTAAAAAAAAAGACATTCATTTTAATTTAGAACACAATTATATAGGAAATACAAAGGACTCAACAAAGCAGTCGCAGATTGGGCACTGTTTAAGCAGGTATAGCCATCTTAAATTCATCATTAATATTTTAGGCTTCCAAATTTCTCTTGAATGCAAGTTATGTACTGTTGCAGCCATGGATCAGCAGCTGCAACTATTAAAGTTATACATCCATTGTGTATATCAAAACCTTGTTTAATACAAGGGACCTATTTTCCCTTTATTCAACAAACCACTTTCTGGAACAAAAGTGAGGATTCAGAGCCTGGCTGATATAGAGATTACACTTGTATCTATTTGTCTCTTACCATTAGCATTTCCAAAATGCCTATCACCATAGTATCTGATAGCATTAATTTTTAACTATTTTTCTCACTATTAAAAACTATTAAATGCTTTCCTTCTGTCAGACATGTTCTGTACCTGAATTTTTATGGTTGCTTATGAGTACTGACTTAGTGGAACTGATTTTTAACAGCTCTGAAACATTAGGAAGCTACACGCTCTATTATAAGGACTTTGCATAGAGATATTGGGGATGGGGAAGGGAGGATTATTACCAATCTTTATTGTTCTCCCTTCTTAGAGCTAGAGTTCTAATGTTAATAAACAATACAGTTGGTTACACAGTGTCACAACTAAGCTGATTCATCTTTCAGATTCACATGGGGATATTTGGAATGTATTCTACTAACAGAATCAAAAAACAAACCATGCCTCTAGACACATGCGGCAGCTTGGTAAACTTATGCCGCCTCTCCTTATTCCTTCATATTCTGTCCATGTTATGCTACTTTTATCATTTATAACTGTGTCCAAATAGAATAATTGAACTTTATCAGTGTTTTAAGGCAAAGTTAGGGAGGTAAAATTCTTTAGCTACTGTTTCAAAACACAGCTGCTAACCTTCTGTCAGCATACTGTGTTTTCTGTGTGCTGCAGTCGAACAGTGTACAGAATGGCTTTTTCCAGAGGATACAGGTTTTAGGATATTCACCAACTTCACCAAGGGACCATTGAAGTTAAAGGGAATCCTGAGTATGGATTCAAATAAGGTATCTCAGGTATTCGCTCTAGATTTCAAAAATAATCAGATTCTTACCTTATAGTTAACAATAAGCATCTAGAATAAAACAATCATTTTTATGCTATACAAACACTAAACAGAAATAACCGTGTAAATGAACATTCCACCTTTAATCCCCCGTGCCAAGAATACTCTCTCAAAAAGTGCAGCTTTATTTAATGGCACAGAAGCTGTGTAATCTACCTCAAGGGACAAAACAACTTTGATACAAGAGAGGAAATGTGGAAGGCTTAAAGGGCAGAATGGTGAGTTCTCGTTCATTAAGAAATTGGCATGCATCTAATGTAAATCTCCTGTGGATTTGCACAAATCTTGTTCTCAAATGGATAAAAGTGTGGAAACTTCTCTGAGTCAATGAGGAATAAAAGAAAATAGCATCGAGGATATAATGCATCAGAAACAGCTCATCATCAGCCTTGCTGTATGACTCGGAAACAAAATCAAGAGTTGCCATTTTAACTTCCTCTTTCACTCACCAAAATAAGCTTGATGCTAATTGAAAGACAATTCTAAAAAATAATCAGGTAATTATTACTAACAGTAAAGGGCCAGATTCGACCACCTTTATTTATGTAGACAGCACCATTCTCCCCAAGTAATCCCCTTGATTTCAATGGGGCTACTCGCAGAACAGGGTACTACCTAACGTGAGTAGGGGTGACATAATCTGGCCCAAAGCGAATAGTAAATAAACCATTTTGAAATGCAGATCTATTTTCATGTGTCCAGTTCAGAACCGGATTCTGATCTGTTACAATGGTGTAGGGTAACTTCAGTGGAGTGACTCCAGATTTACTTCAGTTCCAGAATGAAATGTATAGAATGGATCTGTCAGATTCATAAATTTTATTCATAGATGTTAAGACCAGAAAGAATCATTATGATCATCTAGTTTGACCTCGGGCCTTACGTTACATTCACGAAAGAATTATTTAATACCCCAGGATCCCAGTTTAGATCAGCAAGACATAAAATTCTGGGGAAAGGACTGCATTGAATCCTGTAACACCATGGTTCTGCAAATGTCAAACTTTAAAAAGTGTTTTGCAAACTCACAGAATAAGTTAAAGTTTAATGAAACTTTTTTCTATAAATAACATCCTTGTTATGTACAAGGGAGACTGAATTATAAAACATGTTTGTCCATCCAGGGAAGCATATGCTATGCAAACAATGAAGAATACAAAAAAGAAAACGTTGTACACTGTTTTTCATTCCAGAAACACTAATAATCCCAGATTAGTCACTAGTTACTGTAGAGACAGAATAGCTGTTGAATCACGGGGAAAATTAATGAGCCCTCAAGTAGAATTTATTGTGGAAAAAATTGCACTAAAAAATATTCAGAGCCCAGTCAATTAAAAAAATTAGCAACAGTGATGTTTCTAGCCGTTGTTATGGCCTTGATAATCTATGATGTTATTGTTATCCTAAAGCAATGCATTTTTCTGAAGCCACGGGTCATCTTTGTAGCTTTACATGGAAGAGGACTTCAGTAATTGTCACAGCAAGTTCTATATTTAGGTGTGGTTGGTTTTGTTTTGTTGTATTTTTTCTAAATTCTGAACATTAGAACTGTTCATCTGTTTTGAGATAATTTATATCAATCAATCCTAGTTCATTATACAAGCTTTGGGTACAGCCTGTTCTAATGGGAAGGGGATACAGAGCCAGATTAGACTATCCCATCTCCTCCCCTGATTTAAGGAGAAACGTGGCTAGACATGAGCAATTAACCCCTGACTCTGAAAAACATAGCAGATAAGGTAACAACACTAAGCTGAGATACTAAAAACATCAATCAATCATAGTTCTGCAAGCCAAGTTTTTTGTGCAGCTTGGTCTAACAGTGAGAGAATATAAAATCAGAGTGGACCAAATTGTCCCTCCCCCCTCAGCACACATCAAATTGTCCTTCCATTGTGGCAAGTTAGGCCACACACAGGCATCCTCTTTACAGGCAGTTTCCAGCAGACATGTATTAATACATACATGAAGAGTACTAATATTTAAAATCAAATCTTAGAACCAGAGGTTCACTTTAAAAAATGCAAGATGCTTTGTATTTTGTCTACCAGCTTTAATTTTTGCTACTATAGACCCCAAAGGCACCTATCTTCCATTGATTTCTTTGGGGGTTAGGAACCTAATTACCTCTGAGGATCTGGGCCAGAGGTCATTGCCATGCTACACATCCATTTTGAACATACGCTTGCTTAGAACAATGCTTCCTCAGCTCTCATCCCCTTATGCCCCTACTCTACTTGCGCTACATTGATGACATCTTCATCATATGGACCCATGGGAAGGAGGCCCTTGAGGAATTCCACCAAGGTTTCAACGATTTCCATCCCATCATCAACCTCAGCCTGGACCACACAAGAGGTCCACTTCCTAGACACTACAGTGCTAATAAGCAATGGTCACATAAACACCACCCTATACCAGAAACCTACTGACCGCTATACTTACCTACATGCCTCCAGCTTTCATCCAGACCATATCACACGATCCATTGTCCACAGCCAAGCTCTAAGATACAACCGCATTTGCTCCAATCCCTCAGACAGAGACAAACACCTATAGAATCTCTATCAAGCATTCTTAAAACTGCAATACCCACCTGGTGAAGTGAAAAAACAGATTGACAGAGGCAGAAGGGTACCGAGAAGTCACCTACTACAAGACAGTCCCAACAAAGAAAGTAACAGAACACCACTAGCCATCACCTACAGCCCCCAACTAAAACCTCTCCAGCGCATCGTCAAGGATCTACAACCTATTCTGAAGGATGATCCCTCACTCTCACAGACCTTGGGAGACAGGCCAGTCCTCACCTACAGACAGCCCCCCCCCAACCTGAAGCAAATACTCACCAGCAACTACACACCACACAACAAAAACACCAACCCAGGAACCAAACCCTGCTACAAATCCCAGTGCCAACTCTGTCCACGTATCTATTCAAGGGACGCCCTCATAGGACCTAACCACATCAGCCACACCATTCGGGTCTCATTCTCTTGCACATCTACCAATGTAATATATGCCATCATGTGCCAGCAATGCCCCTCTGCCATGTACATTGGCCAAACCAGACAGTCTCTATGCAAAAGAATAAATGGACACAAATCTGACATCAGGAATCATAACATTCAAAAACCAGTAGAAGAACATTTCAATCTCTCTGGTCACTCAATAACAGACCTCAAAGTGGTAATTCTTCAACAAAAAAACTTCAAAAACAGACTCGAACATGAAGCTGCAGAACTGGAATTAATTTGCAAACTGGATACCATCAGATTAGGCCTGAATAAAGACTGGGAGTGGTTGGGTCATTACAAAACCTAAACTTAATTTCCCCAATACTAATTTCTCCCTACTGTTACTCATACCTTCTTGTCAACTGTCCGTAATGGGCCACTCTCTTACCACTTCAAAAGTTATTTTTCCTCCCTTGGTATCCTGCTGTTAATTGATTTATCTCATTAGACTGACTTCACACTTGGTAAAGCAACCCCCATCCTTTCATGTATTTATACCTGCTCCTGTATTTTTCACTTCGTGCATCTGATGAAGTGGGTTCTAGCCCATGAAAGCTTATGCCCAAATAAATTTGTTAGTCTCTAAGGTGCCACAAGGACTCCTCGTTGTACTTGCTAATGGGCAATTTAGCAATTCAAAAGCTAAGTTGATAAGAACAGGCCAAAATGATCTTTCCCATTGAACATGTAAATGGACAGTTTTTAAGATTGTTTAGCATAAATGGATTGCTAAACCTATAGCTGGATTGTCATAGAAGCAATTTTTGACAGACGTCTCCAAAATTTCTTAAATTGTGAGTCACAGAATTGCTGTTTCTGTCACTGCTGGAAAATGGGGAGTAGAACAAGTCTGTTTACACTGTTCTGTGCTCAGCAGCAGAAGAAATCATACTGTGCCTATCTTCCATTCTTCCTGCATGCTCAAAGTTCCCAAAGTGTTCTGTAACAGTATATCTTCTGTCAAGTCATTTGGAATACTTGAACCATGGAACTAAGCAGGTGTGTCAGTCTGAACATTCAATCTAAAATTCTCTATCTACATATGTACTTATACCATCCTCATCATTAGTATCTTACAAACATTACTGAATTTATCCTCATAACACTACTGTAATGTAGGAAAATATTACCCCAGCTTACAGATGGGGAACTGAGGAATAGAGAAATTAAAATTAGCAAGAGCCAGGAATTGAAGTGCCTGAATTTGTATGGCAAGAATACTAAATGACAGTCATTCACAAAGAAAATGTTATTCATCTTTTGACAAATGCATTTTAACCAACATCATTTGACTTTCTCCTCCATAATTGAGGGAAAATAAGGAGTTGGTATTCTTCCAAATATCACCCAAGCCTGGTGCCAAAATGGGACATCTGTGATTCTCTCATCTCTTTCCTTACATGCTTTCATGAGCAATAAAATAGTTACTATTGCTGATATTTAAAACATTGTCACTGGGCTTCAGAATTAATACCTCAGTGAGATGTATGAGGCAGTTCATGTTTCTCAGACCTATCGTTCCAGAGTCTGGTAGACTTCAATAATTCAGTTGCATTTGGTTCACATTTTTAAGGTTTTCTTCACAACCTTGACACCTAGAGACTTTATATATATAAAGCTGAGCTCATGGAGCACAAGATGACATGTTGGTAGAGGTACCAGTATGCCATCCTCCCACATACCACCCAATCCAAGCCCAGTTAAAAATATTATTGTGAGCCTGATTTAATCAAATAAGCCATGGTAAAGTTACAACTTCATATTCTGTCCTTAGCTCACACCACTGCCTGTTTATTGCCAAACAAATAGTAAACCATAGTCTCTCTACAATAACTAGATAAGCAGATGTGAATTGGATGCCTTTGTTTTAATTTTTCTAGCTTTTATGTATTCTAATGAGCTGTCAAGTTCGACAAAAACATTTTAAGAAAACATTTGTTCAAATTTAAAAACAAATTCATTTTGGGACAGATATGCTGTGTGGATGGGACTCGAGTTAACTTTACACTGAAGATAAATATCCAAGCAACTGAGTTTTAGGGCTTCTCCATACAGAGACAGTGCACAGCAAGCTAGGGTGTGACTATTCATGCTCTGAATCGCTGAGTGGACCCTGCTACCCTGTACTTAGTATTCCGCAATACTAAAAGTTTCATAGTGTGCTTTGATGTACCATACTATGGAACTTTTAATGCATCTTGCAAAGTCCACATGGCAGTTAGTGCACAGCAAGCTGGTGTGCTATAGATTGACACCCTGGCTTGCCACGTAGACAAAGCCCTTACTCACATGGAGGTCTGTGGAAAGTGAACTTTAATCTTGCGAACAGAAGCATTTGCGCCAAACTTGGTAAAATTGATATAAGATGGGACTAGAGGTGGGCAAACCGTAAGACATTATTTTAAACATGTTGGCAACTTCTAAATTTAATGTTATTTCAACCATATTTGGGCCTCTTTGGGCGCGTGAGCCAAAGCTCAATCAACGGGAGTAATCATATTGACTTTAGTGGATTTTTAATCAGATACTAATAATGGACTCATAATAATAATAAATACCTAGCCTTTATATATCACTTTCATCAGTAGATATTGATGAGCTGTCAATAGGAGATCAGTATAATTATCCCCATTTTACAGATGAGGAAACTGAGGCACAGAAAAGCACTATCAAAGCCAGGACTAGAACCTGAGTCTGAGTCCAGTGCGCTAGCTATGGGGCCACACTGCTTCACTCAAGTTCTATAGATTTCCCTAGTAATTGGATTCCTTCCCTGTACTTGTCAATAAGTATCTGTAGAAAAACAAGCACTTCTTTATGCTAAGTAAACATGAAACAGAGAAAGAAGCTTTTTTATGAGCAGAAAAGATAAGTTTTGTCCATTTGAATGTTCATGGAAAATAAACTTGCTCAGATAAAACACTCTGAACCAAACATTAATCTGTGACTTATTGAAAAAATATTGTTTACATTTCAGAATATACAGTACATCCTTGGGTGACCAGCCCGCACTGTGCTGTATTTCTGGATGAAATAAAAAGAAAGAAGATAGGCTTTGATCTTTTGATTAATTGCAACTTTAAGATGTCTCATCATATACATTGTTAATGGAACTAATAAATAGATGATACTGAAAACATATTTCAAACCTAATTCTATGTCAAAGTTTAAAATCAATTTTCAAATCAATGACAAATATAAAAACTACAAAGCAGCTGATGAAAGTTAAATTTAGTTCCAACATAAGATCTCTTGTCTTGATAAGCACAGCACTCATTTCTACATCTGTGTTCCATTACTTTTATAACGATTTTTTAAAAACATATATTTAACTATTTCCACAACCAGTTATGGCATCTTGTAATGGGTTAGATGTTTCCCTAAGTACCCCTATTCTTGTCTGAAGTTAGAAAAATGTAAAATGGATTGGAGGATTCATTCATGCTTGGATAGTTACTGTACGCTAACACGAAGTGACAGAAAAAGCAACTATTTTTAATGGGAATGGAATGCTTACCTTGCAATGACTTGAATCAGCCTAATATTTAGTGTATTTTTATAGGACTGACTGAGAGAATGATTTAGACTGAAATCTGAAACTTGCCCAAGCCAGCAATGTCTGAGTGTTCAAAATAGAAACCAAGTATTTTGTGAGCTTAATTGGGTCATGATGCAAACAGCACATTGTGCCTCAAAGATAGGGCTGACTGCATCCTCAGAAGAACCCCAAACTCTGTAAGCCAAGGATGAATTTCAGCTAAAAGAACTTTATTGGAAACAGACAAATACCAGATTTACTTGGCTTAACTACTTCTCCAGCCCCAAATGCAAAAACCCAAAACAACAGACTGAGTTTTGCTTGGTTGGGGGGGAGGGGCAAAATCCACCTGGTTTCATATGCTTTTCATCCCAAATCATAAATTGAATATGGCCACCCAAAAGGATAACAAGTCTTAGTGAACTTGGCCAGAGGTTCTGGTTTAATTACTAACGTTTTGCATAGCTCTGGTAAGAGCACTGATGTGGCACAGCAACAAACTTATTTTATTAATTTTCAACTTAGAAAGAAAATCAGAATAAAAGGAAAGATTACAGAAGTGCTTGAAAAACTGACTGCTTTAGTCTCATTTTTGGTTTATAACTGTAGGGGAGAAAAGTTTAACTCACTAAATTTCGGAGGATTTTAGATTAGGGAATAAAAAGAAAATTAGTATGCTAATACCTGTAGTAATAAGAGTTATAAGAGGAGGCCCTGAGATATAAACCTTGGTATCAGAGGCCTGGTATGAGGCCTAAGGCCTGAACTAAATTAATGGTCAAGACTTTGATGAATATTTTTGTCCGGCCGAGGGGGCAGTGGAAAGTCCCGCCACTGACTGAGCCGGGTCCATTGCCAAGAGGCACTTTCTCATAGTATGCCCTGAATTAGGCTAAGAAACCTACAGGGAACTGCCATTGTGTCCAAGATCGCAATAAACCTAGTCAACGTGACTTTTCATCTTACTAGACTCTGTGGTTAATGGGGGTTCTCTTCGGGTCTGCTGGGTCAGCTATCTGCGCAGAGCTGGGGCAGCACACAGAGGGAACACACGCACGCAGCCGAGTGATATCAACATAGGAGCACCACACTGGTAGCATCTAACAACAATACCAATTCTACAGCAGTAAATATTAACACATATGTTTTCGACTGTGCAAGATTTTTCAAGAAAGACAGAAAAGGTCCACAACCACTAGGTAAATTCCTTATCATAATATGGCAACTTACCATCCTTTTAAAACACTGTAAATGTCTGAGTGGAAAACTGACCATTTTAAATCAATTTTTCACTGTTTTCATGGAAATAAACGGATGTAATATATGGCATTTCAGTAGCTTTTTTAAAAAAAAAAATCACAATGACTGTGCTTGTAACTGTTTAACATTCTATCCTTACATCAGAATCATGAAGTCAATCTAAATATTTTAAACAACGCAGTAGACAGTATTCATCACTGTAAGACCTAGTGGAAAAAATCCCACAATCTCTTTAGTTGTTATAGTAATGAAGTTGGTTTCCTGTTCACTACAAGGGTAATTAATGAAGAATTTGGCTGAACTGCACATACAAGTCAGCAAAGGTAATATTTTATGTACACATTTCACCACTACATAACACACAGTACAGGGTTTGTTTTCTTTTTTTCTTTGCTTTTCAAAGTTAAAAAAATCAGGTCACTAGGCAACCAAAATATTGGGCTATAAACTGCAAGCACATTGCTGAAGCTATATGTAATTTCATTAATTCTTGAGATAGGGTGTGCTGTCCATCTGAGATAGTGAACATTTAATTATATTCCCTGAATAAATTTCATATATAGCAAATGAACAAATCAATTAAACATGAACATTTTAAATTCTTTTATCCCATTTGTCTTTAAAGTTAATGAATTTTATATCAAGCCATACCATTCTCTCTTCATTTAAGAACTGGTTGTAATTGTTGGCTTTTTTAATACATTTCACCTTTTCTTTGTCTATAACATGCTGACAAATGAAAATGGAAATACTATCAGCTTAATGCTTAGGTACTGTATGATTATGGGCATCTTCAACACTCTGTGCTGAATATTTTTTAAATACCTAGCTGCATGTATCATTAGGGAGTTTTCCCTAATAAGATCATATACTCAGAAAAACAAGTGCCTGGCAGTTATGAAATCGAACCTCCAAAACATACAATCACAAGCACACTTGGGTGGGCTTTGGCTGAGAAGGAACATGAATGTCAATTTAGGACTTTCTGCAGTTTGCTCATACGTAGATTCTAGGTATGATTTAATGATTTTTCATACCTGGCACAAGCTTCTTACAGCATTGCTGCTCTGTGTCTCCTCTCCGGAGAGAAGAACAACAGATAGACAAAGGGAAAGTTTTTTCCCAATTTTAAAAAGTTCTAGCCCTCCCATTGGCTCTTATAGTCAGGTGCCCATTCCCTTCCTTTGACCCGTGGGCTTTTTAAACCCTTTACAGGTAAAGCAAGTAAAGAACAGCTACTAACAGGGATTTTGTAGCTAACTGACTGGCTGGAGGTCCATGAAAGGGAGTCCCCCCCCACACACACTTCATTTATCACATCCCTGCATGTGGTGCCAGGTGGGATGCCCCTTGAGCTCTGTCCTCTCCGGCACACCTGTATTTGGCTTGGAACTGTTCTGCCCTAAGTAGCTCAGCATTTGGCCTTTAGAAAGGAGCACCAAAGGAAAGCAGTATATTCAGAATGATTGAGCCACACACCTAAGAGATTCCAGAACTGAGCACAGTAGCCACAGTAATATCATCACATACATACACAAATTGAAAAAAAACTATATACATTTATTCACACCTTTACTGGATTGCAAGAAAAGATTGCCCATCAGTGCCCTGGGTGTCCTGGAGAATCATTAGTACAAATATACTAAATCATAAACAGACCTGCCAATTATCCCAGGTCAAATGGTGAATTCAAAATAACCCAGCAGCAACATAAATAAAACAAAAACTAACCAACCTCCCCAAACTATTCTCACCACAATCGCACACCATTATCAACCGTCTCCTCACAGGCAATGGAGAAAATGACGGCCCTGCGGAGAGCGCTGAAGGCAAATAAATGCTAGCATTTATGGACCCTGGGGTGAAGGGCAAATTCCAAAGGCCCAGAGCCCTAGTGGAGAGCACCCGGCCAGATACACCGTTTCTCTTGTACTAATAGTGCTCCAGCTCAGGAACATCCAGGACCACAGGTATGGCAGTGTGTCATGGGGGACACATGACACTGTGTAGGTCTCAAGCCATTTAGGGCTTTATACATTAAAACCAATATCTTAAAATCAATTCATGATTAGCCAAAGCAGATTGCAAATGGTTGTAACTCATGCAGGTGAGCCAGAGCATGCCAGGTGATGAATCACTCATATGCTAGGCACCAGCCAATCCGCAAGCCAGGAATAGGTCTGGTTATTTTCAGGGCAAATATATAACCCTCACAGGAGAAATAGCAGATCAGTATGCTTGCTGTCACTCCAGGGCTTAGAAGTCTCTCCTGTCTCAAAGTGGCAACAGACTCTCCAACCCTTAGCCTGCTCTTGCTCCAGCTTTGCTCTCATCCTAGCCTCATTCCAGTTCTGCTCTGGACTCCTGATTCCAGCGCTGACTCTGCTGACTAGGCCTGACTGCTATGGCTGTGACCACTAGACCTGGCCATCCCCATCACAGTTCCTGACAGAGCACATTGGGAGGTCAGAATCTGGGAGCAAAATTCACTGAAGTTATTGGAGTTTATACCGGGTGTGAATTTGATTTTAGTTGTAAAATTACAATATAACACAATCTAAACTACCTACATCTAGAAGAGCAAGGGAGAATACTGGCTAATTATCTGATTCATGCTAAATACAACCACAATTACACTGTTTGCAGTAACTTTGCAGCTCTTTTGGGTCATAGTCTGTACCAGATTTCCCAGGCATCATTGTGTCCTGATCTCTGTGAGCATTAGAGGATATGAAGATTCTTCAGACTACTGACATGATCTTTCCGGTATATGCCCTCCTCATCAATACTGGCCAAAAATGAACAGAACCTTGGACTGATGAAAACTTTAAAGTCTGCTCATTGCACAAGAGCCACTTTCAGTAATGATGGCAAGGCACTTGCATCTGAGGAAGAGAGATAAGTGCTTTCTAGATCTTTTACTCTACTGATTAATACCCCAGTTAAATAAAAATGCATCTGCTGATGCAACATGAGAGCACAATGTATCTTTTTTATGAATTAATGGTGATGGGGGTCTCCTCTACTAATATGTACTTTCTGTCATTGTGCCAAAGGCAGCAGTTCATTTTATTCCCAACCTTCCTCTCCTAAAAATGCATATATTTACAGGAACGTCTGAAGGGTCTGTGAACAATCTATCCCACATCAAACAACCTCATTTCACATAAAATTATTCCATTTAATTGTAATAGAATACTACCCATGATGAAGACCCTGATCTCACCTCCCAAATGCCATCTGGAAAGAAGGTTTCTCACAGAATGAATGGAGCAGCTGCTGAATAGCAGAGGAAAAATGATGACACAGTATTCTGCAGAAGCACCCTGCTGGTCACAACTACCCAAAGCAGTCATCATCAATTTCTCTGCTAGGCAACAGGCATTCATTCTGAAGAGAGCCTGTTTTCTGGATGGAGATGAGTGGCAGCGTATGACAAGAGGAATTCCAGGGTATAAAATAATGTTGTGGTGAATCTGAGAGGGCTCTATAAACACTCCAACTGCCCCGTTTAGGCTGAACTTCCATTCACTGACCCCCATTTCTGTATGCTGTAAAGCAACAGGAACACACATAATCTTAGTGTCTACCTAAGTATTGAGTACATTATTGTATCACTGTATAAGCTAATGTCGCTAACCTGCAAAGAGGCAGTATCATCTTCATTCTTCAGATCACACATTTCATTAAGGCTATTTCTTCCCAATCCTGGTGGCTGTCAGAAGAGATGTTGTGACCCTTTTTTCCCCCCTTAAAATATTTCCTTACACAGTCACTAGCATTACTTTATAAAAAGCCCTGAGACATCTTATGTATGCAAAAGCAATTCTCATTGTTTCTGAAGCTTATTTAGAGGCATTGGAATGTTTGATTGCACTAATATACTGAATATTTAGGGAAAAGAAAATAAATTTAAAAAGTAATAATTTTCATTGTATTTTATTTCAGACTAAATGTAGGGTATAGAGAAAATGTTGCCATCCTATCTGAACATGTGTTTAGAGAAGAAAAACAGAAAAGAAGATTACATCTGTCATTACACTTTACATGGAAAAACCTTTTCACTAGCAAGTCTGTACTTATCAAAGCATATATATGCTAGGTGAAATAAGGCAAATGAAAAGTTCTCCTTCACGGTTTACATAAAAGCCAATGACCCCAAAATATAAGGTAAATATGAAAGAGAGTTAATAAAACTTGATTTTTGAGTAGTAGCAGTGGAGACTGGCAACATCTGGAAGTCAGCAGGCAAAGTTTAAAACTTGGGCCATACTGGGCATTCAAAATTCCCACTTCAACGAGAATTTAGTGTGAGCAAGGAATGCAAGTTTAGTCCTGCAGAGAGTTGATCATAGCCAACATAAAGATACAGGCAAAGATTATGAGGCAAACTCACAGCCGGACCAGGGCTGCTCACTCAGCTATGACAACTCACTCCTCTAGCACAGCCTTCAGTGGCTCACCTGCCAGGCATGCTGCAGGGTCGGATGATGCCCAGGCATAGGTATTTCACTCTCACTGTCAGAGCCACAAGTTAGTCTGTGCAACGGTACTACTTGGCTAGGAATTCTCCTACTGTTTTGTGGGATTACAGACTCCCTAGGCTTCCAGCCTGCCCTTGATCCTGTGCCTGTTCCTGCTCCAATCTTGGTGCAGCCCACTTCATCTATGTCTGTGCCCGGCTCTTACCCTGCTCCAGCCCTGCACCAACTTCCTGACCCCCAGACCACTGTGACTAGACTGACTCCACCCAGGCTTTGGCTTGCTTCCCGACTCTAACTATGACCCTGATTTGGCTTATCTATGGACTCTGATTCACAACCGGTGCCCTTGGCCCAGTCCCAATTCTGTGTCCGGGTTTGACTCTTAATACCTGTTCTTGACCACCACTCCAACTCCAACCCTGACCACCTCAAACCCAGGGTCTGACACAGATCGTACTGTACTTTACCCTGAGAAGCCTTCACTGAGTGATAGTTTCTTTAATTCCATCGATCTTCTGTTTCATTGTGACCACCATTGTTCTATTTCAATAAGACTTTAAGATATTTTGTATGGGCTCAGTGGAGGCTTTCCCATAAGCCCCAAGCAAGGGACACTCCAGCCACCATCTGCCTCCTGTTTCCCATCTTATTCTGAGGTGGAAGTACCATACTACGCCTATAGTCTTCCCGCACTCTGGCATAGGTCTGTCTTTACCACTCCTTGTCTACATCTGTATCAGTGATGAAAGGGGCATGGTGGCTGTATGGTCCTGCTCTGTTTACCTAGCTACATCCAATCTTATGAATAAGAGGCTACATTATACTCCCTTAATCCTTTCTGCTGCCATGCAAGCTAAGCCACAACTTGGCCCTATGTGAATAAAATATTCAAAGTTATTTATTCTGATACAGAATTCCCTATAATGAAAATCAATTGACGATCACTTTCTTTAAATGTGGCCAGTGAAGTTTTAACACACACAGACACACAAACACTTATGGTGTAAATTCATATACATCTCACTAATGCTTTTAGCAAAATGCACTTCCATGATTTTGGACAGGTAATACTGTTGTGTATGGTGTTATAATGTAACAGTGATTAATTACCACTTTAGCTCAATAATGCACCCCTACATTTACTTTAGGCCTGTTGTATCATTTTATCCTTCCAAGAATTAGCTAGAAGAAGTTCAAGAACAGATCAGTGTACTACAGAACATATATCAAATGCAAATGAAATCCTGAAGGGGACTACAATATCCTTTTTCTGAGGGGAGTATTCCCACCTGCTACAAAATTTCATGTTAGCATTATGACACTTGCCATTACCAGTATATTAGAATCTACCAATTGGGAATCTAAAACACTATGCACTCACTTTCTGATCCCAATGTTATTTTTAAATCCTCTTTGCTACTCTAATTACCAAAGGCTTGTTAAATATTCAGTTCATTATTAAAAACACTAGCATTTTGTGCATATTTTTTTCTTTCAAGTCACCACTTCTAATTTTTTTTGTTTATAATTTTGCTCTGTGTTTAATATCCCTGTGTCAGCAACACAAACATATTTTTGTCATGCTTTTACTTTGTTTCAGTTTCAAACCTCCTTTATGAATGTTACAGGAGTTTTTTTCATAGAGCTCACCTGGCATAATCAGCCCTCCAAGGACCCAGTCAATTCCTACATCAGTTAGATAATTTGACAGCAGGTTGAACACATTTGCCAATTAGGGCTGCAGACACTTTGCTAGGTCAACTTCCAAACCTTATTCAAATTCTTCCCTCATGTTTGTTGAATAGAAAAATAATAATGTATATTTAAATCTATGTGATGCTGTGTACATGACGCTATTTTTCTCGCATTATTATAAAATGTTTGAAGGGGGAAACACCCTTATTCTCTGAAAAAATAAAAAATCTGGTGGGGAAGGAAGGTTTCAATATTAAACTCTGCAAGAGAAAAAGAGGTAAAACCAATGACAAGAGCTATCCTGTCATAAATGATACAACTGTAATCCAGCTAAAATTCCCTTGATGAAGGAACTGAGTGGTGGGGGATGGCAAGAAAAGGGGTGTGAAAAGATCCTTTATGCAAACTTAATCCCTCTACCCATCGTAGATTTGGCCAGGTGCTGATTTGGGCCTGGCATAATTTATAGTAGCCTTGAGTTTGCTCTGATTTGCGCCTGGCTGCTATGCCCCCCAAAAGGGGCTGGTCCATGCACATGAGGATTGCCAACTGCACTTGTAGTACAGTGGCCATGCCTTTAACACCAGGAGCTGCCAGGGTGTATGACATAGTATCAGTTATGCTGTCAAGGCTGTATCCCTACTTTGAACTTTAGGGTACAAATGTAGGGGCCTGCATGAAAACTGCTAAGCTTATCTACCAGCTTAGCTCTGGTCCCGCTGCCACCATTCTCGATGGATTCCCTCCCTGGGAAGCCTTGAGAAACCTTTCACCAATTCCCTGGTGAATACAGATCCAAACTGCTTGGATCTTAAACAAGGAGAGATTGACCCTTCCCCCCTCCTTCCTTTCACCAACTCCTGGTGAATACAGATCCAAACCCCCTTTGGATCTTAAAACAAGGAGAAATCAATCAGGTTCTTAAAAAGAAGGCTTTTAATTAAAGAAAAAGGTAAAAATCATCTCTGTAAAATCAGTATGGAAAATAACTTTACAGGGTAATCAAACTTAAAGAGCTCAGAGGAATCCCCTCTGTCTTAGGTTCAAAGTATAGCAAACAAGATAAGCACTTTAGTAAAAGGTACATTTACAAGCTGAGAAAACAAAGTAAATCTAAGACGCCTTGCCTGGCTTTTACTTACAATTTTGAAATAAGAGAAACTTGTTTAGAAAGATGGGGAGAACCTGGATTGATGTCTGGTCCCTCTCAGTCCCAAGAGCGAACAACCCCTTAAACAAAGGACACACACAAAAGCCTTTCCCCCCCCAAGATTTGAAAGTATCTTGTCCCCTCATTGGTCCTCTGGGTCAGGTGTCAGCCAGGTTACCCGAGCTTCTTAACCCTTTACAGGTAAAAGGATTTTGGAGTCTCTGACCAGGAGGGATTTTAGTACTGTACACAGAGAGCTGTTACCCTTCCTTTTATAGTTATGACACGCCCCCCAAATCACAGATAGTGTTGGACGTTTGGTTCCACACTGGCTGTGATTTCTTTCCTGGAGCTCTAGGAGAAAACAGAGTTAATAAAACACATGTACCTTTAGACATACTACTGATTATATAAAAACTAACAATATGTTTCATTCCAAAAACAATTGTTAACCAGTTAACTCTGGGAAACTTTCCCGGGAGAGTGCATCAGCCACTTTGTTAGAAGCTCCCGAAATGTGTTGTATTTCAAAATCAAAATCTTGGAGAGCTAAACTCCACCGAAGAAGTTTTTTGTTATTTCCCTTGGCGGTATGAAGCCACTGTAGCGCAGCATGGTCTGTTTGTAGTTGGAAGCGCCGTCCCCAAACATATGGGCGTAGCTTTTCCAGCGCGTACACAATGGCGTAGCATTCCTTTTCGCTGATTGACCAGTGGCTTTCCCTCTCAGACAGTTTCTTGCTGAGAAACACGACAGGATGGAATTCTTGATCTGGTCCTTCCTGCATTAAAACTGCTCCCACGCCTCGCTCGGAAGCATCTGTGGTTACTAGGAACGGTTTGTCAAAGTCTGGGGCCCTTAGCACAGGGTCAGACATGAGTGTTGCCTTAAGCTGGTTAAAGGCCTTTTGACACTTATCAGTCCACTGAACTGCATTTGGCTGTTTCTTTCTGGTTAGGTCTGTCAGCGGGGCGGCGATTTGGCTGTAGTGTGGTACAAATCGCCTATAATATCCGGCCAAGCCTAAGAAGGATTGGACCTGTTTCTTTGACTTTGGAACCGGCCACTTTTGGATAGCATCCACTTTGGCCTGTAGGGGATTTATAGTTCCTTGACCCACCTGGTGCCCCAGGTATGTCACTCTGTTTTGGCCTATTTGACACTTTTTAGCCTTAACAGTTAGTCCTGCCTGCCGGATGCGCTCGAAGACTTTTTTCAGGTGCTCCAGGTGTTCTGTCCATGAATCAGAAAAAATGGCCACATCATCGAGATAGGCAACGGCAGATTCTCCCAATCCCGCTAAGAGACCATCTACAAGTCTTTGGAAGGTGGCGGGTGCATTTCGCAACCCGAAAGGGAGTGCATTGAATTCATACACCCCTGCCTGGGTGACGAAGGCGGACCTTTCCTTAGCGGGTTCATCTAAGGGTACTTGCCAGTACCCCTTGGTTAAGTCTAAAGTAGAGATGAATTGGGCATGTCCCAATTTTTCCAATAGCTCATCTGTGCGTGGCATTGGATAGTTGTCAGGACGAGATACAGCATTTAGCTTACGGTAGTCCACGCAAAAGCGTATTTCCCCATCTGGTTTGGGAACTAGAACCACTGGAGATGCCCATGCACTGGTAGAGGGGCGGATTATACCCATCTGTAGCATGTCCTGGATCTCCCTTTGTATAGCCGCTTGGGCATGAGGTGACTCCCGGTAGGGTGGGGTTCTAATTGGGTGAGCATTACCTGTGTCAATGGAGTGGTATGCCCGTTCGGTCCGTCCTGGAGTGGCTGAGAAAATCGGTGCAAAGCTTGTGCACAGCTCCTTTATCTGCTGTCGCTGCAGACGTCCCAGGGTCGTGGAGAGGTTCACCTCTTCCACGCCACCATTCCTTTTTCCTTCATAGTACACACCTGCAGGCCACTCCGCGTCATCAGTTTCCTGGGCTGTAAACTGGCAAACGTTTAATTCTCTAGAATAAAAGGGCTTAAGAGAATTAACATGGTATACCTTAGGCTTTATGTTGGAGGTGGGGGAGGCTATGAGATAGTTAACAGCTCCTAGGCGCTCCTGGACCGTGAATGGTCCTTCCCACGACGCTTCCATTTTATGGGCCTGGAGCGCCTTTAAGACCATGACTTGGTCTCCTACTTTGAAGGACCGTTCTCTGGAATGTTTATCATACCAGGCCTTTTGCTCTTCCTGAGCATCCTTTAGGTTTTCTTTAGCAAGGGCTAAAGAGTGTCGGAGGGTGTTTTGTAGGTTGCTTACAAAGTCTAGAATGTTAGTTCCTGGAGAAGGCGTAAACCCCTCCCATTGCTGCTTCACCAACTGTAATGGCCCCTTAACCTCGCGGCCATACACAAGTTCAAATGGTGAAAACCCTAAACTGGGATGTGGTACAGCCCTGTAGGCAAAAAGCAACTGCTGCAACACTAGGTCCCAATCATTGGAGTGTTCATTTACGAATTTACGTATCATGGCCCCCAAAGTTCCATTAAACCTCTCCACCAGACCATTGGTTTGATGGTGATGAGGGGTGGCAACCAAGTGATTCACCCCATGAGCTTCCCACAGGTTTTTCATGTTCCCTGCCAGGAAATTAGTTCCCGAATCTGTAAGGATGTCGGAGGGCCAACCTACCCTGGCAAAAATGTCTGCTAATGCCTGGCACACACTTTTAGCCTTGGTGTTGCGTAAGGGTACAGCTTCCGGCCATCGGGTAGCAAAATCCATGAAAGTCAGTACGTACTGCTTTCCTCTGGGTGTCTTCTTTGGGAAAGGACCCAGAATATCCACAGCTACTGTGACGGGTTGGATCACAGAAACCCCCTTGGGAGCTGCCACCCAATGTGCCAAGACTACTCCTGCTTCTGTTTTCCCTGCCAGCTCAGGACTCCAGCACCCCGTCTCGCTGAGCCAGCCACTCCTGTCTGCTCTAACAAAGACTCAGGGTCTGAATTACTAGTCCCAAAGCTGCAAGTTTACCCGAAACCAGCTCACAGGAGTGTGCTTGTCTTTAGCACTCAAATGCCCAACTCCCAATGGGGTTTAAACCCAGATAAATCCGTTTTACCCTGCATAAAGTTTATGCAGGGCAAACTCATAAATTGTTCGCCCTCTATAACACTGATAGAAAGATATGCACAGTTGTTTGCTCCCCCAGGTATTAATACATACTCTGAGTAAATTACTGAATAAAAAGTGATTTTATTAAATACAGACAGTAGGATTTAAGTGGTTCAAAGTAGTAACAGACAGAACAAAGTAAGTCACAAGCAAAATAAAATAAAATGCGCAAATCTATGCCTAATCAAACTAAATACAGATAATCTCACCCTCAGAGATGCTTCAGTAAGTTTTTCTCAGACTGGACACCTTCCAGGCCTGGGCACAATTCTTTCCCCTGGTACAGCTTTTGTTCCAGCTTAGGTGTTATTTAGGGGATTCTCCATGATGGCTCCTCTCTCCCTCTCAGTTCTCTCCCACCCCTTTATATATCTTTTGCATAAGGCGGGAACCCTTTGTCTCTCTGGGTTTCCACCCCCCCTCACTGGAAAAGCACCAGGTTAAAGATGGATTCCAGTTCAGGTGACATGATCACATGTCACTGCAAGACTTCATTACTCACTTGCCAGCACACACATATACAGGGAGACTCAGAGGTAAACAGCCATCTGCAGACAATGGGAGTCATCAAGATTCCAAACCATCATTAATGGCCCACACTTTACATAATTACAATAGGCCCTCAGAGTTACATTTTATATTTCTAGTTTTAGATACAAGAGTGGTACATTTCTACAAATAGGATGATCACACTCAGTAGATTATGAGCTTTGTAATGATACCTTACAAGAGACCTTTTGCACAAAGCATATCCCATTTGCATTATAGTCACTTATTATTAATTTTTTTATAAAACTATCCCAGTTACATTATATTCACTTATTATCATGTTTTTATAAAACCATGTAGACTGCACAACGTCACACCCTCCTCCTGAACTTACTGCCAGAGACTTGGACACTGACCATGGCGGAGGCAGTATACCTAAAATTCGTTTTTGGGCTCCCCTATGGGGCAGACACTCCTGTGTCCCCCAAAAGGGAAAGAGACCCTGATCCAGCTGTAGGCTCACAGCTACCAGCTATGAGGGACCTTTCGCTGGCCAGCAAAATCCCCCCCCCTTTCACTCAGGTTGGGTTTGCTTCCAGCTAGAGTCCTTGGGGTTTGTTCCCACCGCAGCAGTCACCAGGACCCCAACTTCCAGCTCCAGGATACATGTCTCTGTGCGCCTCTTCCACTCCATTACAGCCAGGTCATGCTTCTGGGTCTTAATTGCTTTGTCTCTTAAGTCCAGGTTGGTGGGCAGCCTTTTCTTTTTCCAGGTCAGCCTTTTCCCAGGCAAATTGTATATCAATTTCCATTTGTCTTCCCTTGAGACCATCACTTGATGAGCTGGGATACCACAGAGAACACCCTCCTGCCAGAACAGGCACCCCTCCACTCCTGTCTTGCTAAATTAGACACTCCAGTCAGCTTCAGCACAGACAGAGGTTGGGCCACACCCATCTGCAGTTCACTGAAACTGAGATCACTCAGCTCAGGGGCTTCTTAGTTAACAGAGACATTCCCAGCACCCATTGTTCAGTCTTTCTGGGCAATTTGAAACTTGTGTAGTTTTAGCTTCTTTTCATCTTCATTCTTACTTATTTTGCTTCCTTTTCTGTCCCTACTTCCCTTTCCCGAAATAAGCAAACAGAAAATAACAAACCAGTAACTACTTTGTCTGTTCTCCAGCCACCACACTTAAAACTCACTTAAAATCACTACCAGTATCTCAAAGCAATCAGCTGTGCACAGATCCTGCCGACTACGCCACTGTGACGGGTTGGATCACAGAAACCCCCTTGGGAGCTGCCACCCAATGTGCCAAGACTACTCCTGCTTCTGTTTTCCCTGCCAGCTCAGGACTCCAGCACCCCGTCTCGCTGAGCCAGCCACTCCTGTCTGCTCTAACAAAGACTCAGGGTCTGAATTACTAGTCCCAAAGCTGCAAGTTTACCCGAAACCAGCTCACAGGAGTGTGCTTGTCTTTAGCACTCAAATGCCCAACTCCCAATGGGGTTTAAACCCAGATAAATCCGTTTTACCCTGCATAAAGTTTATGCAGGGCAAACTCATAAATTGTTCGCCCTCTATAACACTGATAGAAAGATATGCACAGTTGTTTGCTCCCCCAGGTATTAATACATACTCTGAGTAAATTACTGAATAAAAAGTGATTTTATTAAATACAGACAGTAGGATTTAAGTGGTTCAAAGTAGTAACAGACAGAACAAAGTAAGTCACAAGCAAAATAAAATAAAATGCGCAAATCTATGCCTAATCAAACTAAATACAGATAATCTCACCCTCAGAGATGCTTCAGTAAGTTTTTCTCAGACTGGACACCTTCCAGGCCTGGGCACAATTCTTTCCCCTGGTACAGCTTTTGTTCCAGCTTAGGTGTTATTTAGGGGATTCTCCATGATGGCTCCTCTCTCCCTCTCAGTTCTCTCCCACCCCTTTATATATCTTTTGCATAAGGCGGGAACCCTTTGTCTCTCTGGGTTTCCACCCCCCCTCACTGGAAAAGCACCAGGTTAAAGATGGATTCCAGTTCAGGTGACATGATCACATGTCACTGCAAGACTTCATTACTCACTTGCCAGCACACACATATACAGGGAGACTCAGAGGTAAACAGCCATCTGCAGACAATGGGAGTCATCAAGATTCCAAACCATCATTAATGGCCCACACTTTACATAATTACAATAGGCCCTCAGAGTTACATTTTATATTTCTAGTTTTAGATACAAGAGTGGTACATTTCTACAAATAGGATGATCACACTCAGTAGATTATGAGCTTTGTAATGATACCTTACAAGAGACCTTTTGCACAAAGCATATCCCATTTGCATTATAGTCACTTATTATTAATTTTTTTATAAAACTATCCCAGTTACATTATATTCACTTATTATCATGTTTTTATAAAACCATGTAGACTGCACAACGTCACAGCTACTCGCTGAAATGGGACCTCAATTATGGGTAGTGGCTGGAGAGGGGCTTTAACCTGGTCTTGGGGCTTTCCCACTCGTTGGCACACCTCACAAGACCGGACATAATTAGCAACGTCCTTGCCCATTCCCTCCCAGTGGAAAGACTTCCCCAACCGGTCTTTGGTTCTGTTCACCCCAGAATGGCCACTGGGATGATCATGGGCTAAGCTCAAGAGTTTTACCCGATACTTAGTGGGAACTACCAGCTGTCTTTGAGGATGCCAGTCTTCTTGGTGCCCACCAGAAAGAGTCTCCTTGTATAAAAGTCCTTTTTCTACAACAAACCGGGATCGGTTAGAAGAGCTGAGAGGCGGTGGGGTGCTCCGTGCCGCTGCCCAAGCTTTTTGAAGGCTGTCATCTGCTTCCTGCTCGGCCTGGAACTGTTCCCTTGATGCTGGAGACATCAGTTCCTCCTTGGACTGTGGACTGGGGCTTGGTCCCTCTGGAAGCGATGCAGGTGCTGGGGCTTTTTCCATTGACTGTGAACCGCTGTCCGCTGGTGCACTATGTGGTATTTCAGGCTCTGGCTGAGCCTCTTGGGTAGGGTTATCTGCTGCTTCCGCCAGTTTAGGCTCGCTGGTGTCCTCTGGCATTGGAGTTGTAGACGGGGTTGCAAGCGCTGGACTCAGTGCTGGCAATGGTTCTGGTGCTGGTTGCGTTGCCAGTTCCGGTTCTGGGACTGGCTTTGGCTGGGTCTCTGGGATTGGGTCTCCGGTAACACAGACGGGGTCCTGGTGGACGGCTCAGGAACAGGGATGGGGGTGAAAGCTTGCTTAGCCTGGCTGCGGGTGACTATTCTCACCCTCTTGGCTAGCTTCACATGGTTAGCCAAGTCTTCCCCCAGTAGCATGGGAATGGGATAATTGTCATAGACTGCAAAAGTCCACATTCCTGACCAGCCCTTGTACTGGACATGCAACTTGGCTGTAGGCAAGGTTACAGACTGTGACACGAAGGGTTGAATTGTCACTGTAGCCTCAGGGTTGATGAGTTTGGGGTCCACTAGGGATTGGTGGATAGTTGACACTTGTGCCCCAGTGTCCCTCCAAGCGATAACCTTCTTTCCGCCCACTCTCAAGGTTTCCCTTCGCTCCGAGGGTATGAGAGAGGCATCTGGGTCTGGGGTTCTTTGGTGTGATTGGGGTGTAATGAACTGTAATCGGTTGGGGTTCTTGGGGCAGTGAGCCTTTATGTGCCCCAGTTCATTACATTTAAAACATCGCCCTGCTAAGGTATCACCGGGGCGATGTTGGTTGCTGGAGACTGGTGTGGTGGGGTGAGAAGGCGTCTGGGGTTTCCCTTGGGATGTGGGTGGGGTCTTGGGTTGTCCCCGGTGATAAGGTTTTGTTTCGGCTTGCCCCTTCTGATATTCGCTCCAACTGCTACTAGCTTTTTTCTTTTCTGTCACCTCCACCCATTTGGCTCCAATCTCCCCCGCCTCGGTTACAGTTTTGGGCTTCCCATCTAGGATGTACCTTTCTATTTCCTCAGGAACACCCTCTAAAAACTGCTCCATTTTTACTAGGGAAAGCAGATCTTCCAGAGATTTAACATTTGCTCCTGATACCCAGGCATCACAATTTTTGTCAATGTGGTAGGCATGCCGGGTAAATGACACATCTGGTTTCCACCTTAGGGCTCTGAACCGCCGACGGGCATGCTCGGGTGTTAGCCCCATTCTGAGTCTGGCCTTGTTTTTAAAAAGTTCATAACTGTTCATGTGTTCCTTAGGCATTTCAGCCGCCACTTCTGCTAAGGGTCCACTGAGCTGCGGCCTCGGCTCTACCATGTACTGGGTTGGAGGGATGTCGTATCCAAGGCAGGCCCTTTCAAAATTTTCTAAGAAGGCCTCAGTATCATCGCCTGCCTTGTAGGTGGGGAATTTCCTGGGATGGGAAGTGGTACCTGGAGAGGAGTTGTTAGGATGGTCTGATGCACCCTGCCTAGTCCTTGCTGCTTCCAGTTCCATCTCTTTTTCTTTCAGCTCCATCTCTCTTTTATGGGCCTCCTGTTTGGCTTTCTCTTCTCTTTCATGGGCCTCCTGTTTGGCTTTTTCCAGCTCCATTTCTCTCTTGTGGGCCTCCTCTTTGGCTTTCTCTTCTCTGTCTCTCAGCTCCATCTCTCTCTTGTGGGCCCCCTCTTTGGCTTTCTCTTCTCTGTCTCTCAGCTCTATCTCTTTTTCTTTCAGCTCCATAGCTCTCTTGTGGGCCTCCTCTTTAGCTTTTTCTTCTTTGGTAGTCATTTTCCTGGTTTTCTTGTGCTGGGTCACACCCCTCTGCAGTTGACTGAAACTGGGATGTACTTAGCTCAGGCTCCTGCTGAGTGCTGCTGAGTTAACAGAGAGTTTCTAACTAGCTACTTCCGAGGATGTAAAAAAGAAAAAAAACACAATTCAGCTTGTAAATTATCTTTACCAGTTGTTTGCTCATTAATTGAACCCTTCTCTTAACAAAGGACCTTGTTAAAAAAACTTAACACCTCTGCCTTCAGGCAAGGAGAGATAAGATATGCATCTACCTTCAGCTCTGCTCTCCAAGCAGCTAGAAGGAAAAAAAAATCTCTTACTGGCTTTTGGGTTTAAAACGATCCCACCGCTGCGCCACCATGTCAAGGCTGTATCCCTACTTTGAACTTTAGGGTACAAATGTAGGGGCCTGCATGAAAACTGCTAAGCTTATCTACCAGCTTAGCTCTGGTCCCGCTGCCACCATTCTCGATGGATTCCCTCCCTGGGAAGCCTTGAGAAACCTTTCACCAATTCCCTGGTGAATACAGATCCAAACTGCTTGGATCTTAAACAAGGAGAGATTGACCCTTCCCCCCTCCTTCCTTTCACCAACTCCTGGTGAATACAGATCCAAACCCCCTTTGGATCTTAAAACAAGGAGAAATCAATCAGGTTCTTAAAAAGAAGGCTTTTAATTAAAGAAAAAGGTAAAAATCATCTCTGTAAAATCAGTATGGAAAATAACTTTACAGGGTAATCAAACTTAAAGAGCTCAGAGGAATCCCCTCTGTCTTAGGTTCAAAGTATAGCAAACAAGATAAGCACTTTAGTAAAAGGTACATTTACAAGCTGAGAAAACAAAGTAAATCTAAGACGCCTTGCCTGGCTTTTACTTACAATTTTGAAATAAGAGAAACTTGTTTAGAAAGATGGGGAGAACCTGGATTGATGTCTGGTCCCTCTCAGTCCCAAGAGCGAACAACCCCTTAAACAAAGGACACACACAAAAGCCTTTCCCCCCCCAAGATTTGAAAGTATCTTGTCCCCTCATTGGTCCTCTGGGTCAGGTGTCAGCCAGGTTACCCGAGCTTCTTAACCCTTTACAGGTAAAAGGATTTTGGAGTCTCTGACCAGGAGGGATTTTAGTACTGTACACAGAGAGCTGTTACCCTTCCTTTTATAGTTATGACATATGCTGTCACTGAAATATTTCCTTATGCAAGAGGTATCCTCAGGTGATCATGTAGGCCAGGTTCAAATCTG
Source organism: Emys orbicularis (assembly GCF_028017835.1). NCBI lineage: Eukaryota > Metazoa > Chordata > Testudines > Emydidae > Emys > Emys orbicularis. The sequence continues at coordinate 86,374,986 of NC_088687.1, read as the reverse complement.
CTTTGTGGCATTGGTGTGGTGCACAACATATTTTAAAGGACTAAGGATCTATTTTTTATTATAATCAGCACTGCTAATACTGCTGCTGTGTGGTGTATGTACCCCACGAAGGCTCAGCAACCAAAGGGTTAATACAGACACTTTTGGTCACTGATGATTGGAAGCCTCATAGCAGCTGGGAGGATAAAAGGAGTGTACAAGAGGGGTATGGTGACTACCGAGGAGTGAGCAGACTGGAAAAAGGAGTGTCTGCTAGCAATCTACTAAAGAGCTGCCCAGAGACAACAGCCCAGGAGGGGACAAACTGATTAACAGAGGAGCCTGCAGAGATCCAAAGAAAGGCAGAAAGATGCTCAGGACTCTGTCAGAGTCAAAGAACCCTGATCTTGCTTATATAGCTTGAGGGCCATGAGCTGGAACCCAATGGAGTGGGTGAACCTTCATTCCCCTACTAATCGTCACCCTGCACTTAAGCAGGGAGGAGTTTGGCTGGCTGGCCGGCAGAAGAAGACAATGCCTTCTGGTTTGGGGGAGGAGGGAAGACGTAAAGCTGCTGGAAAGACCAGTCAGCATGGTGAATAACTCATAGGGTGACCAGACAGCAAATGTGAAAAATCAGGACAGGGGGTGGGGGGGTAATAGGAGCCTATATAAGAAAAAGACCCCAAAATCGGGACTGTCCCTATAAAATTGGGACATCTGGTCACTGTAATAACTCACCACATAGGAATGTGGGGTTTAAAAAGGTCAGCTGGACCTGGCCCCTCCCTTCTTTACTCAGAACAGGCTGGGCAGCATGGGAAACAGCATGGTTCCAGGGGCACAGAAAAAAGCAGCAAACAGCATTGGAAGCAGGATCACTCCAGGGGCATGGAGAAGAGTAAGCTCGGGAAACAGCGGGGCTGTTACCCCCCCCCCCCCCGACCCGAGGGACAGGGAAGGGCAGGCACAGACAAATTACACAGAAAGGGGACAGTGGAAAGAAGGGGAACTAGCGTCCCCCGCCCCAGGTACTTCCACCCACAGGCAGGCTGGAAGCTGCAACCAGGGAGGGTGAAGTTGCAAGCGAGGCTAGTCAGCATCTGAAACAATCAGGGGGGAGGCAGCCAAGCTAATGGCTGGCACCTCCTTGTGGCGGATGTTCAGTGCAGGTACTCCAAAAATCAAGGCACAAAAGAACAAAAAAATGGCTTGGAAAAGGAATTAAGGAGAGGTGCTTAGTAATTGAATAAGGCGGGGGCAGTTGGGGACTCCTATGACTGGTACAACAGGGAGCCAATGCCCCCATCATTATAGTCCACCTTAACCCCTCCTACAAGGGGGCATGGTCGGTAAGGTCTCAGCAAGGGAATTGCTGGAAGGACCTGGATAAATGGGGAGGAGCTGTGGAAGCCCACCCTCCCCGGAATTGGCTGGAATTGGTAAGATCCTGGCAGTGAATCTGCTGGAGGGACATAAATTTTGCACCTGCGCTGCACACATTTTATCTGCTGGGTTAGTCCCAGACATCTGTCAATAATAAAGTTGTGACCTGATTAAACCCATATCCAATGTCTTCTGCCATTCTTTCAGCATAGCCAGACAACCCCCGAAGGACTTGGGAGTGAAGAAAGGGTTTTCAGCTTCCTGGGTACCAGGAATAGACTGACTGCTCCACTAGGCTGGGTGAGCCCTGGGTCTGGCCAGAGGAGGTACCATTGCACCTATGCACCCACACACACTGCCTATTACTAAGTTTGTCTGAGACTTCCTATTATAAGACCCTGTTTTCAGTTCCTCATAACTTTGCAACATGTAACCATTGGGGCTGAAATTTTCCATGTTGGATGTCTGCCTTAGGCTGAATTTTTTTTTTTTAATATTTCAGCCAAAACAGTTAAGCTATTTTCAAGAAGCAGGCCAGGGAAAAATGCATTGTTTTGCCCAACTTAAAAAAAAATATTCTGGTAATCTTTTTAGAAAGCTATAGCACCCTAATTTCTGGAGCAAAACCTTGAAATTTTGCAGCAGGCTGTCATTTCTGTTAGAGATGTGCCTTTTGCTGTCTCCATAAAAATCCATTTAAATTTAGCCATACTATAAGCCTTGTAAAAAAATCAGTTTGCACATGCTCGGTAGAGTCAGATTTTAGCAGTCAAATTCCCTGAAAATTCTGTCCACCGGGACATATTCCAGCCCAGGGCTGAGCAGGACTTTTCCTGCGACTGTAGCTTTGAGCTGTTCTTACCTCATACTCTCCTTTGTAGTAGCTGAGGGCTAGATTCACAAAGGACTAACTTTTAGGCACCTAGAAAATCACAAAACCATGCAATTCACGAAGCCTGTTTTAGATGCCTAGGCAATTTATACAATGCATGGGGAGAGATACGAGCCTTAGACTGCTATTCACAAAAGCTAGCACACTGGGTGGGGAGCTGCCTACGTTAGCTGGTGAGATGCTGATGACAGGGGTATGTCCTAAACCCCACCAGTCTCTCGGGGGAGCCCATCTCTGATTGTGATTCTTAGTTGTGAACCCTCTCCTGGATTTAGGCACCTAAGGCATTACCTCTTGCAAGAAGCCTAGGGGGAGGGGAAAGATTTCCCTCCTAACTTTTAATCCAAACATTAGGATACTCACCTGACATGTGGGAGACCCCTGGTTCAAGTTCCCCCCGCCTGATGAAAGAAAGGAATTTGAACAGGAATCTGCCACCCCTCAGGTGAGTTCTCTAAATCATTGTACTATAAAATATTCTGCTGTGGATGATCCTTGCTCTCTCCTGTTGAAGCTGTTCCACTGAGGATAAATTATTAAAGATTTATTGGAGCAGGGGGACTGGATCCTGGGTTTCCCATCTCCAAGGTGAGTGCCCTCTCTACCAAGCTATGAAGTCATTCTTATATTCTTTTTGGCCCAATTAATATTTATTTGTTTATCGTAGAGTACCTTTTCCAACATGAGCATTGCATTATTAAAGTACAGTATCTATGATATGTTTCATAGACAATTCAGTAACCCTTAATAAAAAACATGAGTACAGTTCTAGTAGAATATTTGGCAGAAATGGATAAAATGGTTTGAGTAAATTGGTATTAACCCAAATGATTACCCAGAATTAGTACCCAAAATTAATCTTTTTGAGGTTCACAAAAGTAGGGTTTTTTGTTTGTTTGTTTGTTTGTTTGTTTGTTATTTTAATTTTCAATGTATGTTTTTCAAATGCTGGGTTTCATTTAAGAGCAGAGAGAACCTTCCTCACAGGACAGTAGTTTTTCTATTTTTGTCATATTTCCAGCAGGATTTCTTGACCAAAGATTACTCCATTAAGGTTAACAAAGTTGCATATATGTAACTAAGAGCAGAGTTTAGCTTAATTTATTTAATTGTATGCACATATAGAAATGTATAAATCACTTTCACTGAAACATAAGTTTTGTGGCAACATTTTACAAAATACCCATCTAGTTTTTAATCAAAACGCCATGTGGTACCAAGTCAAATGCCTTACAGAAGTCTAAGTATAATACATCAATGCTCTTACATTTATCAACCATATTTTAATGGCATCTAAGTCCATTAAGCAACACTGGAAATCTTAGCCTATAATCACAAGGGGCTTCATTTAAAGGCCATCGAAGTTAATGGAAAGATGACCATTGATTTTATGAGCTGGTTTGGAATTTTTGGCAGAACTTCCCCCCCCCCCTCCCCATAATGCTGATGCATTGAAAGCAAAACTATTCACAAAACAGGATTTGGATCCTGTTCAGGGAGTTTACTCCTTACACATTTATTTGTAAAGTATGCAAATGGTAAATACAGTGTGCTAAGAAAGGCTAAATTCAGTTTCTGCCATTTCCAACGTACACTGAGAGCATTGCAAGCTAGTGTTTAATCCCAGTTGGAGCCACTCTTTAAGAGCCTAAGTTTGTTTTTTCTGGTAAGATATGGTAATTGCACCCAGCAATATTCATTCACAATATATGAGGCAAGATATTAAAATGTATCCAGACCTGTCCTAATGAGAATTGAGAATGGAAATATTCAGGAAATTCCAATGCTCCTTTTGACCAAAATATAAAACAAGACTTTATTATTTTTGGGGCAGTGGTGCAAGCAGGTGCTTTGGCCTCAGGAACACAAAGCGAGAGCATGACACCTGGTTTATCATCACACTATAATAAAATGCTAAATTTGTAACCAACTGCAGTCACAACAAGAAATTAAAGAGGCAGAGAGAAAACAAACATGGAGTTATACAGCTCAATAGAGAGATGATCATATGCACAGGTGCCAACTTTCTTCTGTCCAGGTGGGTACTCCATCCTGCTCCATCCCGAAGCCCTACCCCACTCCACCCCTTCCCCCAATGCACCACCCTCGCCCCGCTTCTTCCCAAGCCCACTCCGCCCCCTCCTCCCCGCATCTCCTGCCTGCTGCCGAACAGCTGATTGGCAGATGGCTGGTGGGTGCTGAGCACCCGTTAGATTTTTTAACATGGGTGCTCCAGCCCCGAAACATTCACAGAGTTGACGCCTATGATATCATGCCCTCTTGCTGTGAGGTGCAGAGGGGATGCAAGCAACACAAATGATGGCCAAATCTGGCCAGTTAACCCAGAACAGAGTTGGAGATTGAAGAGCACTATTGATTGAAGAGCATTGTGAGGCACTATTATCCCTCAGATAAAAAAAAAAACATTTAGGTTACAAAGGCAAGCTCTTGAAAGTTAGGAAATGCCAGATTTAAGTTACCTTTGCCACAGTAATTTTGCCCCCTTATCTGTCCATCATGCTCACTGAATACAGCAGAAGTTCTGTGGGAAAAAGTGTATGTGATCATTTAATTAAGGACTATATCATAACATAGCTGTGTAATGATCAGGATTTGAACCTTTGGCTTCCTGGTTTTCTGACAAAAAAAATTGAAAATGTTTGAGGAAAGCAAACACTTTCAGTGAAAATTCTTTTGTCAAAAATCCCTTTTTCTGTCAAAATAATTTTGATGGATTTTTTTTTCCAAACAGACTACTGTTGTCCCAGAGGGAGAGATGGATTGCTGGGTTTGGAGTTGATGGGGAAAGCCCAGCCATACCTGTCTCTTTCTCTCCCTTGGACCCCTTGAATTGGGAGGACCGCCTGCCCCGTGTGGTGACCCCGGGAGGATGGGCCATATGAACACCTGGGGCTATGTGCTGGGTCCAGAGTTTTGTCAGGAGGAGACTGATCTGGTTTGTCTCTCTTCTCCAACTTGTTTCCCCAGCAGCAGTTGTGTTAGCAGGTGCAGTTTCCTGGTATTCCCACTGCAGTGTGTGGCTGCTGCTGCTTGGGTGCAAGCGTGAGCCCAGTCTTGGGAATGTTCAGCAACTTTTACTAGCTGCAAAAAGTTTCCTGTAAAATACAAGTGAGAGAAGGGAAATGGTTATTTTTAACGGTTTCTATCTCAGCCATATCTGAATGGAATTTCATGGAACAAAAAAATGGCATTGCTATAGCCTAAGGAGATTTCCCTTGCTGAATATCAAAGGGCTAATGCAAACAATGGAGGTGTGAGAGCTTCTCAACAAAGAGATCACAGGAATCTTTTATAATGGGAATACAACCAGCTTCTCCTATAATTATATGCTTTTGGGCACAAGGACCATCATTTGTTATATGTGTGTACAGTTCTGTGTACAGTGAGGCCCTGATCTGTTTTGGGGGTCTCTAAGGGCTGCAACAATACAAATAATAAATCATCAGAATTCAGAGCTAATATCAGGCGAAAAGGAGAACGAGGCCACTGCATGAGTTGTAATGGAGCAATGGGGCAGGGCAGTATGGAGGAGCTGGCTCTTCTTATGGATGCCCAGACATCTTCATTTTCCTCACAGATCTTGGCAGCCTCATAGTCCAGGGTTTAGTATGACCCCCAACCATAATCTAGGAGGAGATAATGCATGTGGAACTTTGCCTGATTCTGTACAGTTTTCAATGTAAGATTTTTTCCTCCCGCAAAAAGAGATGATAGGGCCCTGAAGTGGGTTTTTAAAATATTTTTACTATGTGTTCATAATGGCTTCTTGGCTAGAACAATAAAACAGATAAATAATAATCTAATTTTACCCTGCTGGTTTTCCCCTTTTAATCTGAAATAAAACAGTGGCAGCTTAATACTGAAAAGTTAGGCAAGTCACAAAATATAAAATTAATTTTCATGAATTCTGAGCATTTGCAAAGTTTGTATAATATTTCAGCTGCTAAGTATCATTCACGGCATTTGCTTTTACCAAACACTAAAGCAGTAATATACATTTTTGTCCATGGTCCATTTTAAAAAAGAGATCATTTTCAATTCTGCAGGTAAAGAATTAGGGCTGGGCTAATATCAGACCTGATCCCATAATTAATGGTAATATATTTAAGGAACTCTCCTCTGTAGTTGGAGATTTTGCAGGGCAAGAATTATATCTCAAAAGATTAATAGGAGCTTTTTCTCTCATAAAACATGCATAAGGAAAACAACTACAGTATTCAAGTGGCAAGTGTTGGTAAGTGCTGACTTTTTAATAGAGCTCATTGAAAATTTTCCAACTGCACATTTTTCCATCAGAAAATGCAGTTTTGTGAAAATTGAAACTTTCTGTGTGAATGTGTCAATTTCAATGAAATTTTATATTGGGGGAAAAAATCAAAATGAAGTGTTTCAATGAGGTCAAAACATTCTGACCTTATTGGAATGGACCATTCTGATTTTTCATTAGAAAACCATTTTTAATTTTGAAATATATTTTATTTTATGTGTCAGATTTTAATATAATGTGCAATAAGATCAAAACAAACAAAAATGGAACAAAATATTTCAATTTTATTGTAACAATGTTTTGATTGACTTGAAATTTATATTTTTTGTTTTCAAATTTTCATTTTATGGAAAATTTTGAAGTTCTTGGTTTTTGTTTTGATTTTGATTGAAAACAAATTTCAAAATAATGGAATTTCATATGAAATGGAAATTTCCAATTCCCGCACAGCTCTAATTTTTAATTGTAATAATTGTAAACATTTAAGAACATGTTGATTTCATGTTAAATGAAAAGCAGTCACTTATATGAGGGAACTCTTCTTTACTAACTCATCATTTAAAGTTGATATGCAACTATTTTAGCTATGTAAAAAGAACTGGCAGTTGAGTCTTATGAATGCAAATGCATCACCTTTCCTTATTGCTGCATGTTTGCTTATGTGTTACACTCATAGGATAGAGTTCAGCTAGTACATATTAATATACTTGCACTGAAGGCAATGAAACTACACTTATTTCTATCAGCTGAGGATCTGACCTATACTGTTTAGTAATTTTTTCCCCATGTTTACATTGGACTTTTTGTTTTTGAAAAGGAACAAATTTAGACCAAGGACCACCAAGTCTTCCATGCAATCAAAGGAAACTGACAGTGTATATTACACCCAATTAATCTGAAGATATGGTCTTTGTTCAATGACTTTGTTTATTCAAAGAATAAAAACAACCCTCCCCCGCAGCAATATGCCTTGAAGTTTCTTCCCAGATTCAAATCTGACAGTTCATATAAACTAGTTCATGTGAACAAGAATCAATATTAACTAGACCTGAATGAAGAGTGGGAAAATGTAAATTTAATGAATTTGCGCAATTCAACTCCTCAGTATGTCAGCCAAGATGATGGCCATCATATTTGCACTCTTTCTGTTGACTTTGCCACGAACACTTGCGCAACCAGTTTTTGTTCACAGAAAGTTTGAGGAGGAGCTTTTTTCACAAACAGCTGTGCATGAATTAGTGTAGTCATATGTGAACAACCATATTCACGTGGAAGTGCTTGTCTTGCCATCCTGTACATACGTACACACACAACTTGCTGAGAATGACAAGAGAAAGCTGACTGCAACATCTGTAATGTATCTGGCTGATTTTTTTTCTTAATGTCTACATTCAGGACAGAAATAAGTTGTTAAATGTAAATCTGGGCTCCAGATACAGAGCCAACTATAAGGCGGCTCTTTTGTGCAAAAAGTGCATAGAAAAACATTTTAAAAGCCCTCGAATTTCCAAGACCTGATTATTCCTTAAACTTTTTCCATAAAGTGTTTTCCAATCTCTTTGTGAGCGATTCAACACCCTGATTAATTCTTCAGACTTTTCTGCTTGTAAAAATTGCAGATGGCTATCCAATCAGGCCACTGGGAGAACTTGATGATCCTTCAGAAGGAAATATGCTATATGAATCTAAGACATTATTATTTATTATTACAGACATGCAAACAGATTCAGATAGAATATGAGCCACACCTAGCTTTCACTCATTGCTTGTTCTGAACCTGAAATATAAATCCTTGATGAGGTTCAAAGAGTTTTCTCCCATTATTTTGTATTCTGTGTACCTCTGCGCTTGCTAATTATAGCAACTTCTGGAAGCAGAATTCTGACACAACCAAAGAAAAACTCTTATGTTCTTGTGAGATCTCCAGCCCATTTTTGCAGACCCAAGTGGTTTGTTTAGTTTGGACAAAGCTCACATAAGGATCCAATTTTGGCAGCATTACTTATCTAAACTAAAGTGAACACAATATCTGAACCTTTTGAGATTCACCTTTCACTAATATTAGTTTTCGTTGTCTTCTTATAATACCCTTTAGATACAGCCAATAACTTCTTTACTTCAACTGAATACTGCATTCCAATCTTCGTATTGCTGCTAACTTGAATACATGCAACTGTGAGTACATTCTAGTTCTTTTCAGATAACATACTCTATTGGATGTTTATTTGTAATGTTAGTTTCCATTGGATGCCAATCAGGAATGTGCTATTCTTGCTCTATGTAGTTAATAGAGTTTGTGGAAAAATTTCTGACAAACCAGTTTTCCACTGGAAAATGCTGATTTGACTGAATTGAAACATTCCACAGCAATGTGTCACTTCACGTAACTTTTGATGGAAACCAGGCAGGCAGGTTGGCTGTCTAGCTCCCTGGGCTGGCTCACTCCCTAAGCAGTCAGATCATTGGGCTCCTTGGCTCCCCAGGCAACCAGCTCCCTCATTGGCTTGCGACCGGACACTTTATAAGCATTCCTTTCAGTTCTTCTGGAACATAATTCTGTGAAAATGTCCTTCTCATGGAAAATTTTGCATATCCAACTTTCTTTTCGGAACATTTTTGGGGAAATGTGAATTTTCCACAGGACAGAAATTCTGGTTCCTGCACAGCTCTATGGCTGACTCTTACATTTCAGTCTTTCAAGCCTGGAATGTTTGTTAAGTTTATTTTTACAAGCATTTTTTTTAAATCCTAGAGCTCAACAAAACATCAGAATCACGTTTATTTTGTTTTGGGAAAGTGTGGATCTAAGGCAATATGTCAGAATATGAACAGACATAGCTGTCTTGTGAGATCAGTGTTCATGAAAAGTTCTATTAGTGATGATCCTCTCCAGAGGTCAGTATCTTTTGGACAGTCCCAGAATAAGTGTTAAGATCTCGATTTCTGTTTGTATCTCCAGCAGATGTTATTGCTTGTGAACCTGTTGTATGTAACCTATCTGCAGTCTAGTGCTCTCTCTAGGTTTGTTTTTTGTTGTTGTATAAGAAGGTTTGTAAAGTCATCCATTAATTTTTATGATACAGAATATGCTGTCCTATATCAAACCTAAGAACTGCTTTTTCTTATCTATAAATCTAGATTTTCTGCTTTTATTTAACTACCTCTCTGTGTGTAGTTTTTTTCCTAATATGTATGTGATGGGATCCCCGGGGTGCAACCTGGGACCGTGGGACCACTGTGCCCCCTTATCTCTCCAGCCTGGGCTGTTGTAGTAGTAGGATTTTATGTTTGTATTTTATATAATTTAAAATAAAAGAAATAATAATGTAGCATGCATTAAATGTATTCGTGTATGATTTGACCACATCCTGACAGCCACCCTTTCTGAAAGCAGAAAGGAATGGTCTAGTGTGCCATTGGTAAAAATGCATCAGCCAGAATCTTGTGTCTAAAGCTGATTTCAAGGCAGTAACAGACTTTTAGGGTCACCACTTTGTTGTAGGTTTAGCATTTTTGAAATAAGTAAAAGAATGCAATGATTGTTTTCTCCTGCATTGAAATCTGATGTTCCTGTTCAAATGCTTTGTGTAAATCAGTCCTGTTTTGTGTGTGAATGAGGAATGTGTGTATTTGAAAATAAGTGTGAAGGCCATCACTGGACCAGATGTTCTAGGAAGGAATCAAGGACGGATGTAAAGGAGCCAGGAGATGTCAGAGGAGGGCAAATTAACAACTGGCATGCACCCATTAATGGGGACAAGATAGTTGTAATCAAAACCAGCCTGGGGTAACTCCCTAAAAAACTAATAAAAGCACTCGTCAAACGGCTATTGATTACAGCATAACAGTGCAAAACTCATTGGTCCTAATGAAGGAAGATCACTATATAAATAGGGTGCTTTGCCATGAAACTTTGGGTTCATCCTGCCAAAACTTCCCCTGAGCATCATGTCACAACCGACGGAACCCGGCTCCTCTCTACCCATGATCAACCTATCTGGTCACTAGATTGATCCGGACTCTGGACTGGTAACTATAACATCGACTAGCGGGACAGTGTGTGTGTGTGGGTGTGATTGAATGCGTATGCTAATTGCTGTATCTCCAATAAATGTGGTGTATTGCCTTTCCCCTGAAAAAAATCCCATGTGCTGCTTATAAGCATAACACTGTCTCTCACAATGCTTTGCTAGTGACAAGCAGCAAACCCCTCCAGGTGCTGTTATCACTCAGCACAACAGCATGTGGAGCCCCACACAGCAGGATTGCATGAATGCTCCCAGAGCCAATCATGAATCACACAGAGAAAGGCACCAGCCAACCTAGACTTTAGTAAGGCATTTGATATGGTCTCGCATGATATTCTTATCAATAAACTAGGCAAATACAACTTAGATGGGGCTACTATAAGGTGGGTTCAGAACTGGCTGGATAACCCTACTCAGAGAGTAGTTATTAATGATTCCCAATCCTGCTGGAAAGGTATAACAAGTGAAAATGCCCCCAGGTCCCAGCCTTGTTCCTCAGGAATCTACCATCTTTTACTGCTCAAGATCCTTTCTTCAGCAATGCAAGTTTACTAATTGGTTCACCACTTCATCAATGGAAAGTGGATATACACCACCCTTTGTAAACCTGATCAGATTTACCAAACATTTCAGGCAAACTCATTGGTAAAGATAAACAGTAAAACAAGTTTATTGATTGCAAAAGATAGATTTTACGTGATTACAAGTGATAGGCAAAAAGTCAGAGTGGTTACCAAAATAAAATAAAATATAAACAGTGCAGTCTAAACTCTCAACCCCATTAGACTGGGCAACATCTAGATTAAGCAGTTTTTCTCACCCCACTGGATATTGCAGTTCATAGTACACTGCTTTCACCCTTGAAACCTGGGCCAATCTCCTCTGTTGGAGTCTTCAGTCTTCTGAGTGTCCTTGTTGCTTGCAGCATAGGTGGGGAGAGGAGAAAAGGCCAAGCATGGGGCCACCGTGCTCTGTTTTATACCCTTAGTCCATGTGATTGGAGAACACAAGTCCAGGCATGTCTGGTGGGCATTGCTGAGTCAGAAGGTGTCTCTTGTGAGTGAGTCATTGAATTGTAACTCCTCTGCTGGACAATGGCTGGTGGTGTCTGTTCAGCACCCACCCGGGCGCTGGTTACCTCTTCCCTTGTCATTGTCTCTCGATAGCTAGTATCTGGGCGCTTCCCAAACCCACAGCATATTTTAGTGAAAACCATACAATACAATTCTTATAATTTTATATGCATTAATGTTACATATATTTAGATGGAACAATGGCTTACAGCAGATCATAACCTTTCCCATGATACCTCACATGGCATGCTTTATATGCAATATAACAGTTATATGTAAATGAAGAATATGGAGGTTACAGGGCACTCCCGCAAGGTATAGAATTTCACAATGTAGCAGTATGTTTTTCCTGTTTCAGCTATCAGTATATTTGTGACAAGGTGTTCACCCCACACTTGGCAGGGGGAAAGAGGAGGAATAGCTCAGTGGTTTGAGTATTGGCCTGCTAAACCCAGGGTTGTGAGTTCAATCCTTGAGGGGGCCACCTAGGGATCTGGGGCAGAATTAGTACTTGGTCCTGCTAGTGAAGGCAGGGGGCTGGACTTGATGACCTTTCAAGGTCCCTTCCAGTTCTAGGAGATAGGATATCTCCATTAATTTTTTTATTTTTTATTTTAATCTCTTGATTGAATGAGGAAGCCCAGCTGAGGAGGAATGAGCTGGGCTGGGACTGTAAAGACATGAAATTGGAAACAGAAGGGGCTACTGGGAAAGTCTGTAGTCACTCCCTGGGACAAGGGAGGTGTGTTTGGGCTGGCAAACCAGAGAGGAGGAGAAGCAGTGGCAGATTAGCCACTGGGCCAAGGGGGCTGTGCTCAGGGGCCTTGGCCAATTGGGGGTCCTGGAAAAATGGGCACTCCCGCACCCTGACTCACTCCGTCCGCCCAGTGCTCCTGCCGGGGAGTAGGGTCTGTGTGCGTGGGCTTGCCCTGTTCTGCCCTCCCGGCGCTCCTGCCGGGAAGTAGGAGAAGTCCCCGTGCCCCGACTCCATTTCCCTAGCTAGAGCACCAGGAACGTGGGGGGGACTGCAGGTGGATGGGGTGGGAAGGGGCCCCCACTTGCTCTGGTCCAGGGTCCCACAAAAGTGTAGTCCACCTCTGAGGATAGGATTCAGGGAAAGGCAGTAAGGTCTAGAAGGGAACAGACCTTAATTGATGACTAGAGGGTCCCTGAGCTAGAACCCACAGTAGAGGGTGGGCCCAGGTTTCCCTGCCAGCCACTGAGGGAATAGCACTATGTGGCAGTAAATCATAGAATATCAGGGTTTGAAAGGACCTCAGGAGGTCATCTAGTCCAATCCCCTGCTCAAAGCAGGACCAATCCCCAGACAGATTTTTGCCCCAGATCCCTAAATGGCTCCCACAAGGATTGAGCTCACAACCCTGGGTTTATCATGCCAATGCTCAAACCACTGAGCTATCCCTCCCCCAGTCTAGGGCTGCCTGTGAGGAAAAGCTTTCCAACCTTTGGAAGGAGAAACCATTTGGTGATCTGGCCAGAGGGCCAAGACACAAAGAGGAGACAGTGGTTCCTGGAGTGATAGAGGGGGCTGCAGACCAGAGAGACCATGGGAAGGGGCGTCAACCTCGTGAGCTAATCCCCAGAGTGCCCAGGAGGTGGTGCTACCCCTCTGGTGAGTTGACCACTCTGTCACAACCTTCTACAATTTAACGAATTCTTGACTGGTTGGATAGTCCATCACAGTTTATCCAGTGAGTATTACACCAGGAATGAATTTGGTTCTATGTAACATCTGTAGGTAACACTAGACATTAGGTGTTTTCTAGGTTAAATTTACTTGAAGACGTGAAATGATAGGACTCTGTTTTCTACAAACAGTTTATTTATCTAAAAGACACATTTTCTAGACATGTGTCACTTTTAATGTCTGGGGTTGATTTTCATCCTTCAGTATGTGTGTTGGGGTGAATTTCATCCTTAGGGATTAATGTTCTCATATGAATTAGTAAATATTACAATGTTTTATATCTTACTAAACCATATGTAATGCATTTTCTTATTAACAACACAAACCAATTAGAGCTTACTAATGTGTCATTTTTTTCCACAATCCCTTTCGTTTTACTTGGCCTTTGTCTTAATAATCCAAAGTGCCTTTATTTAGCTGTCTGACATGCATATTAAAGACTTTATTTAAGATGCATAAATGAGGATATAAACTTTTCCAATGTAGAGAAAAGAACCCTAAAACATATTAAAAACAAAATAAAACAAAGCAAAGCAAATCTAGCTATTAGATCATTACATTAGTGGTCAGAATATTTCAAATAAAATATATAAAAAATTAAATATATATAAGGGAGAAGAACAGAATCTCTCTATTTATTCATCACAGCCACTTCCCTGGTGGAAACTATATGTAAACTGAAGTCTCATTAAAGCTACAAGGGGGATTTAGATGGCCCAATGGAATATAAAGCAAGCCAGTGCTGTAATACAGTAACTGTGTATGTCACCAAAGAGTCAGTATTTCATGACCAATCAATTTATTGCACTACTACTCAGAGGCAACATTTTATTAAAATGATATTTATTCTAATTTTATAAATTAAATACACTTTACATCCTCTGCTTGATGATAATTACATGCACTTATATACTGTACCATTCTTTTTACTTACCCACAAATGACCCTTTAATACACATAAATGTCTCAGACATAGAATAGCATTTATGTTGCCTACCCACTTGGAAAAAATGCAATATTCCATCTGATCCTAAAAAAATGGCAGTGGATGAAGAAAACCTGTTCAGCCACCCAACCTCCAATTCCTAGGCAAAATAATTGAAAAAGCAGTGACAACCTAGCTCCAATGTATGACATCTGCCAACAACCTGGATGGATTCAAAATTGGGCTCCAAACTGGGATACAGCACAGAGGCAGCTCTTGTAGCACTAAAAGATTGCCATCATGTCAACAGAAGGAGCCACATTTCAGTTCTCATATTACTCAATTATTCTGAAGGTTTGAATAGACATTCACTAAGCCCTACTAACTCACTTACGTGATATGGCTGGAATAGTTGAGAATGCACTACACTGTCTCCAACCATTAATCTCCCAAAGGACCCATGGAGTGATGATAGGCAACTGCTCTTTTTCCCCAAAGGAAAGCCTGTGGAACCCTGTCTCCTGTTTTATCTCCACTTGAGTATGTAAATGAGATGAGCTGGGGAGATGGCAAAACACCGTGGGCTCCATTACCAACAATTAATATTTCATTTTCTAATAATGTAACCAGTGGAATTGCAAAGATGTCACATTTCCCAAGGGAAATTAACTCCTTGATGAAGAGACACTTAACCCACATAAGGCCGGAATGGGGAAACAGTTCAATGTACTAGCCAGGACACTGCTCTTCCATGAACAACATCTGCCAGACACTCTGTCAAAGGAATTTGATGCCTCCCAGTCCTGATCAACTCTTCATGTAGCCTTTACAATCAAGTAGCTCTGGTGTTCATAAATGCCTCCTCAATGGGCTGGGACATCATGAGCCACAAGTCTTGGGTTGTGTGATCTAACAAATGGATGCCAGTTCATGGCCATGAGCCTGATCTTCAGAGTTCTCATTGGGTCATGGTCAGCTACATCAGCAATTGCCTTTTCATTCATGATATGACAATTTAGCTGCACTTCTCTGGGATAAAGTGCTCACAAGCCCAGGCGGAAGCAGATAGGAGGAGTTCATCTGTGGAGCAACTTCCTCAGGTCAAACTAATCCAGAGCCCAATCCTCATCTCTAGAGCCTCTTTTGAATACAATGAGCGACTGAAGGAAGACCAGATCTTTGTGACGTTTCATAAAAAGTTAAACCACTTTATGCTTAGGATTTTGGCATTGACGGCACATATGGAATACCTCTAGCCACTCCAAATCTGCTTGTAAGAGAGTCCAGGTTTCTCACCCGTATAGCAATACAGGTAATATACAGGTTTGATAGATCCTGAACTTTGTCTCAGCACAAAGATGTTTTTGCATCCATAAGCGAGACATGGACTTTATACAGGAAGCATCAAGGGCTCAGTCTGGAGCCTGGGCTCTAGGACCCTGCAAAGTGGGCGGGGCCCAGAGTTTGGGCTCCAGGCCAAGCCCAGAAGTCTATACTGCAATTAAACAGCCCCTTAGCCCAAGCCCCGGGGAGGTTTTATTTTCAGTGTAGACGTATCCTTAGTGGAAGAACATCCAGTTTTCTGTGACTGTTTGAATTCCTGATACAGGAGTGGCAACAATTAAGTAATATTTTATTTTCAAAATAGGGACAAGATGGAAGGAATTAAGTGTGGGGGGCTGGGGCATTCATGAGCAAAAGGGCTGTGTGGTGAGAACATTTTGGTTGGGGAGGGGAGCCAAGTGACTGAAAAAATTGGCACCCAGGCTTGCTTCTTGCAGTTCCTCTTGAAATAAATCTGGTGCTGTTTGTAATGCAATTTACTAGATTTGATTCCCCATCCTGAATCCCAACTATGAATTTCAGTTAAAGTAATTTTGGCTGCACGTATATGAAGCTACTAGGTTCAAGACACTGTCTAATCACTGAAGATTTAGTTCACTACAAATAAACACTACTTCCTTACAAAAGAAGCTTGTACAAGTCTGTAGAAGTGCCATAAATACAGAGCTGACTTTAATGGGAGCAGGACTGACCCCAGAAGTTTCAGGGGTCAGAATTCATACAACAGAAATAGTTTACCAATAACATAAATAAGTTCTTTATTTTTTCTTGAGAGTAGCTATATGTCAGGGACAGTGTAAAAAAAGTAAGATTCTCATGTATATGCCATAAGCTATTGTTTCACTGTCTATGGATGTTTCTTGCAGGCTGCTGTTCAGACAACAAATTATGCTCCAAATCACACCACTGTAAATCCTGAGTGCCTTGATTTAATAGATCTATCTTATTTGGCTCTCTCTTAGCTCTAATTCAAGAGAAAAGATCTGGGACCAATTCTGCTCTCAATTATACAACTGTAAATCCAAGGTGTTCCAGGATCTTGAGATAACCTTGAAATGGTAGCCGAGTAAGATCATAGTCTATGGATTTATGTTTGGAATTAGGAGGAGTTGTTTTTTTAAATAATACCTGTATGACTAGAAATCCATTTTGAAAATGATGGATTTACTGTTTTGCAATTTATTGTAATTTGCATTTCTGTAATTAAGATTTAGTGTGTAAAAAGACTGTTTATGTTTACAATCCAAGGCCCCAATTCAGCTAGGTATTCAAGCACATGCCTAAATTTAAGTTTGAGAGTTGTCCCATTGACTGCAATGGGAATATGCATGTGCTTAATTACCTTCCTGAGTCGCATCCTACAGGCCTTATTCAAAGCTCATTAAAGTCCAGTGTTTCAATTTACTTCATTGGGCTTTGGATCAGGCCCTAATTATGGCTAAGATATAACTGGTTGGTGTCGCATACAACAGCAAGGGGAAGGGGGAAGACAAGGGTTACCATTATAGGAATGCATGACCTGTAGTCACTAAGGAAATCTACAAGGTAGCTAGATGCTTAAGTTCTGAACGGGCTTTCAAAGTCATTTGTGGCACTAAGTAGTTTGAAAAGTTGAAGCTAGCTACTGGGCAGTTTATTATACCTGAATAAGCGATTGAATTCTTATTTCTGTTTCCAAAAAGGTTAACATTTTAGTACTCGGTTTCTGAAGCTTGATATTCTATATCAAAGTATTTGGTGTTTGAAGCTATAGGGAAACTGCCGGCAGATAAAGGGTGGCCTTGTAGCACAGGGTCAGCATATTTTGAGTGAAAATAACATTTCAATAGCACCAAGTAAGTGTCTGCATTCCTCTCCTCTGTTACTTTGGACACTGGTAATATCAGTGCCACTGATGCCAGCTTTCAGAGTAGTGACACTCCTAGTGCCTAGCTGATACTGAGGCGAGGAGGAAGGAAAACACAGAATAGCTTAACCAGATGAAATATTGTAATTTCATAGCCTCTGCCTCCTAAGAAAAATCAAAACCAGGGCCAGAATAAAATACTGTCACCGGAGAAACTGAACGCTGTATTTGTTTGTCTGTAGCTTAACAATCAACATTATAAATAACAGCATAAGAGCTATTTTACTTGTTGAGTCAAAGACAAAACTGGTCCAGTTTCTGAAATATGTTGAACAGAAGAGAATTTTCAGACATACCAATCTTTGAACTTTCCAGCCTGGGAATGTCGTTACAATGTTTATTTTGTGTATGAATCATTTTGTTATCTAAGGGCCAACCCCTTCTTATCCACCAGATCGAATATCATTGACATTTATAGTAAACTTCCTCCTCTCTGACCTCCAAGAAAAAACTCTTACTCACATAAATGAGCTGTTGTGAAACACCTGCCTAATTGGTGCCCTGACTACATGTCCTGCCCTGTGTCCATCTGTTTTCCCACCAGCATATATTTTACAGAATGTGTCGGAAGGTGGACTGCAAATTCCAGGAAATCCTGAAACTTGTAGAGTACAGGGCATTTTCAGATGCCTCCAAATTTACTCTTTTCAGTTTGCCAGACCCTGCAAATCAACTGAAAATGCCTTGAAATAAAAATCATACAAGAACAGATGGGCAACATTCATATTGTTTACCTTCTTTGGAGGAGGCACATGAAAGTATTTAGTAACAAATGAAAACTACTAACCTAAAATGTATATTATTAACAATTGCAAAATAGTTTTCAAATGAGCTTGAGTTGAAATTCAGACAACTTAACATTTTATGCCAGAAATACAAGCCATTTCCACGATGTGTATGGCTTAGAGAGAGTAAACACCACTGCACCGTAATACTGCAACTGTTACAATTTACGGAGGAGGCATCTCAAAGAAGATATAATTTGCCCGCTGGGCTTTTTTGCCATTTTTTTGCTCAGATATGGTACAACTTTCAGAGGAAAGAAAATGAGCTTTTCTCCTTGGGACAAATAGGCTAAGAGCTTCACTTATTTAATTTTATTGGCAGAGTACATCTATATTTTGTTGACATCAAACTGGAAGTGTTTGCAGGCTGAAGATAAAGGGAGTAGCATATTCCAGCTGCTAAGGTTTTTGGCTTTTCCCTTCATATCTGCCATAGCAAACCCGGCTAGTCCTACACCTGAATGGATATTTGTTCCCCTAGATTAGTGTCACAGTAGCTTTGGCTCCCACACTACCCAGCACAATGTTATTCTTTCCTGGGGCTGCTAGGTGCTACTGTAATATAAACAATAAAAATAATTGGATCTGCATTATTTTCTGAAAATGTAGTGAATCTCAACATACAAGTTTCATTTAATAGAGAAAACCCACAGGGTCATTGGGGTCTGTGGATTTCTTTGCATGTATATTTGGGGAGAAATGAGGGCCCTGCAAAGTTTTCTCTTTTCCATTTTTATGGTTCTGTGATTATAAAAGATCTGTTAGATCACAGTCCCTCTTCTGCACATACAGAAATAAGACATACACCTTGGTTACTCTTTCTCTAGTTATTAACCCTTAATAAGAGCTGGTGCATATTAGTAGGCACATGTCATTGTTATCATTTTACAATTGTAATTTCAGATTATATTGTAGGTATTTTTAGCATCAAATATGTGACAATAATACTTACATTTATAGCACCTTACATCCTTGGATCTCAAAGCATTGTCCTCCTTCCCTCCCTTCAATCTTTTATTTATCATGCATACTTGTTCTATGTAAATGTAAGGTTTCCATTTAGAGCCTGATCATGAAATGAGAAGTGTGCAGGTGGACCCTTGTGTCCATACAGAACCCCACTGACTTCAATGGGTCTCTGCCTGGGCATGAGAATCTACCTGCTTGCACCTCATAGCAACACCAGGCCCTTAGATGGTCAGCTTTTCAGGGCAGAGACTGATTTACAAAGTGCATAGAAAAATGAGGCCCCAACCCCATGAGAAGAGTACCTCAGTGTAACTGAAATATAAATGATAGATAGATAGATTAAAAATAAACAATTTCTATGCAATAAGTATTACATGTATTTTTATGGATGTG
This sequence comes from Emys orbicularis, assembly GCF_028017835.1. Taxonomy (NCBI): domain Eukaryota; kingdom Metazoa; phylum Chordata; order Testudines; family Emydidae; genus Emys; species Emys orbicularis. Next base: position 86,355,310 of record NC_088687.1, on the reverse strand, counting down.
TAAACCAAGGTGTAGAGAAGTTAAATAGCTGGTCACAAAAGGAGTCAATATCAGAACCACAAAATGAACAAAGGTGTCATAATCGTATTTCCCTGCTCCTACTGCTAGATCACACACTTCTATTCAAATAAATTGTTAATTAAATGAAAGCATTTGCTGTATCAGAAGGACCTAACAGAAATATTAACAACACTTCTCAATTATGTAGCACTTCACAGTTTCAGAGTGTTAGCTAAACAATAGGTAATAACAAGATGATGAAACAAGCTTAACTGCAAATCTGTGGACTAAATTCTTTTCTCAGTTGCACCAGTTTAACTAGAGAATAAAATGAGAGATGATTCTGGCCGTGCTTTTAAAAAAGTGATTGTGGCAAGATTAAAATTAGGTATGCCTTTGCTTTGGTTCTTTGTCTTTTACTACATCACTGAATTAAAAATGTTTCATATTTTCCTTTTTCCATATTGCACATACATTTGGAGTAAGAGAAGCAATTGGGCATCTTGTAGTGAGAGGGGACGCATTTTAAAGAGCAAACCCCTTGCAGACAGAAGTTACAGTGCAAGGTGAATGACTAAAAGTATAATTAAAAATCAAAATGTTCCTTAATTGTTTATTTATGGTGAAAATGTTAATTGTCTGCTGCCTTATATGTGCCGTATAATAGGATTGCTTAATTAGGCTGTGAAAGTGCTAGCTCTCTAAAGGTGCAAGCTCAGAATAATTAAAACTCTGACAGAATGTTAACAAAACTTTCCTACAATTTGTACTCGGAGAATATTACTTTGGATTTCCTTCTCTCTGTCTCTCTCACTCTCTCTTCTGTGAATAATATGTGATTTCTACCATTAAGGAAGAAAGCAGGGGACAGGCTTTGGCTGATTACTGATATCATGTGAGCCAGATTATCATGTGGATTTGAATGTATTGTGGGGGAATGAAAGGGCTACATCAGTCTGAGTGAGTTGCAGTGATCCTCTCAAAGCCTTATTTGCATCTGCCAGCACTAAACCAGACAGCAGGAACCCTCAGGACTGCCAGGAAATAAAGTGGCCTCTAATTGCTTATATGTTGCTGGCAAGTTCTTCAAAAACATCTAGATCATGTATAGTATAGCCCAGACCCCTGAGAGATGCCATTGTCACATGTCTGCCTCTATGAGTGGCAGCAGAAAACAAAATGAAGTTTAGAAGGGAGGAATACAGAAGAGGAAAATACAGACCCTGATTCTTATTTACATCAAGTCCCCTTTGTTGCTTTCTGTCACTATAAAGGGACCATAAAGTAGATGTAAATTACAGTTACACCACTACACTGTGTTTTAAAACTCATGGCTGTGAGTGTCAGAACCTATATCTACAGACTCGAAGTCATGTGGCTCATGCTACAGTGCTAAAAACAGCAGATGTTGCAGATGTGTAGATGTTGCATCTTGGGCTGGTGCTCAGGTTCTGAAACTCACCTTCCTCCGCAAGCTTCACAGACCTAGCTCCAATCCAAGCCTGAATGTTTACACTGCTGTTTTTAGCACCACAGCACAAGTCCCGTGAGTCTTAGTCTGTAGACTTGGGCTCAGGGGCAGCAGAGCCTTCCCAAAAGTGGGGGGACAGGCACCCCCTCCTCCCCTGGAGGCTTGGCCCCCGGCCAAGCTAGAAGCGGAGCAGGGCTGGGGAGCCCATTCCTGCCTGCCCGGAGGAGGAGGGGGCCGAAAGAAGCCCCATGCTCACGTTTCCGCCCCTTGGGCTCCCTGCCCAGTGCAGGTGGAGGGACCCAGGCTCCCCATAGCTGCCCGTGCGGCTCTTACATTGACCCAGCTCCAGCCGGGGGGGGGGGGGGAAGGGGGGAGGCAGGGCTGCGCAGCTGCAGCCCGGCCATGGGAAGAGCTGTGGGGAGCCACGGCACAGACCCTCCACCTTCCTGATCCTGGGGAGCCCGGGGGCGGGGACATGGGCTGGGGCTGCTTGGCCCCCCCACACTGCAGGCAGGTGGAGGGTCCACTGTGGCTCCTCACAGCTGCCTGAGTGGCTCTTACCATGGCCGGTCTGTTGCTCTGAGGCCCAACCCTTTGGCTGGACCTAGCTTGGAGTAAGATCTGCGCGGGCAGCTGTAGGGAGCCAGCGCGGACCCTCCCCCTCTATCTGCCTTGGGTAGGGAGCCCGGGGGGTAGGGACATAGGGGGGAAGAGAAAGGGAAGGGAGAAGGGTCCGCCATGGCAAAAAATGGATGGGCCAGGCCCATCAACTTTCAAAAAGTGGGTGAGCCATGACCCCCTGCCCCTCTCCTGTTCAAGCACCACTGCCCGGGCTCTGACATTCACTGTACGTGCCAATACCAGGTGCTTCAGAGGGAATGAACAGGTAGGATAAGAAGCCATTTGTCCCTGGACCCTCATCCTCCTGCTCACACTCCAGATATTTAGCTTCACACTCTGGAATTGAAGCATGGGCAAAGTAGCTCCAAGCTACATTAATCCAGAAAGTCACTAGATGGTGATTTTATTATTTGTTTAATTGAATGTATAGGTAGTTAGATACTGGGGAAATGCTGGTCACTAGCTGTGATGCAGTTACCTTTAGAAACTGTGCACATTACCAGTAAAAGTTACTCATTGCTTGAGTCTCTGTTTCTGAATCATTTTTTAGGTGTAGAGTTGCTGCTCACAGGATAAGCTCACACAAACATAACAAAAATATGATACATACCATCCTATGCCCTCTGTCTTCCCATCTCCCCCTCATTACTGCAAATTATGATTAAATAATTGTTGATATTTATTAAGTCAACTTCCTATGACTCTTTCTATGACCTGCAACTTCACTTGCAATAACAAACCAGTAGCATGACCTGTTGAGTACTTCCTCTAAAGATGTTTTAAAGGGATTTCCAAGTGATAAGAATTTTTCATGTGTTTATGTAGGATGGAGAGCTACAGCAAAGGATATTTTCCCTTCCTGCATGCATTTGTAGAACAGCTTTCAATTTGTTTCTCTTCATAACAGCAATCTAGGCAAAGGCTGCCTTCACTAGCTGCATTGCAGAGGCCATGCACTTTGCCTCCTAGGTGAGGATGTCTGAGCAAGTGTGCGTCTCCAGCAGACCCATATGACCAATTAAAGGAAGAGCATTGATGGTGGCTTCAGAAGAACTTGCACATTCATCTGTTCCAGGAAAAGAATAGTGACATATTATTTATACACGTAGATCCAGTGGTTAATACAGAAAAAAGAAAAAAAAAAACAGCTACCAAATGAAGAGGTTAGCAATTTCCCTTATCCAGATACCAAAGGGGCCATCATCACTGAAAAAGTGACCTTTGCTGGTATTAGGACTTATTATTACATATGCTGGGGTCAGCTAGGGAACCTCTCCTACTCATTGCAATATTTTTTTTCCATTTACCATGTTGTCTTTGAAGTATTCTGCAGCACACCACTTATTTAGATCACATTTACTTAATTCTGAATCATGTTAGGATTTGCATCTAGCATAGTTACTTAGAGTAGGAAATGTTTGTTCTGTCCTGACCCTCCTTCCCCCATCCCCATACATGCAGAAAAGCGGGGGGCAATTTACAAGGCAAAATACTCCAGGCTGCCCCAAAACCAGGCTTTAGATGAAGGACAAAGCAATTTTCCCCATCTCAAAACTCATAAGTTCTATTTGTTGCTTAATACCAAAAGTAGAATCTAATATGATGGGCTGTAAAAATTGGATTCCTTAGCATGAAGCAAATGGCAGTTACCTGTTTTCATGTAATTGAAATGCTACATTAAATGGTAGCCAGTTATTTTACGCAGACACAAATCTTAGCTTTGAGGTACTAACTACAACCCAGTTCTGTGCTACTGTTTCAGTAACAGGTGGACTCCACTGCAGCTGGTTAAATGGATGCCTTCATGGCAGGACAATAGTTATTCTTTAAATAAGTCTATTTCTGTAACAGGTATTTCATGTAATGTGGTACCCTTGTGCTTTGGCTTTCCCAAGTAGTTTGTTATGAAATACCTATGCAACATTTTATGTCAATACACTAGGCCTGGATCCACAAAGGCATTTCCACGCTGAACTTTTAGGTACCCTGAAAAAAATCACTGGAACAACACTGTGATCTGCCTCGAGGGAGGGAGAGGGGGGAGAGAGAGAGAGAGATGATGCCCACCTTATAACTTTTAGCCACTGGTTAGAGCACTCACCTGGGATGCAGGGGACCCAGGTTCAATTCTCCAATATGCTTGATGGGGAGAAAGGATTTCAACAGGAGTATTTCCCAGCTCTCAGAAGTGTTCGCTATCCACTGAGCTATGAGAATTTCTTGATGTGGGGCTTATGACAGTAAGCACCCCTGTATTTACACACTACTGCAATGATGTTTGTATAAAATATGCCATATAACATACCATTTGAAAACTAATAACACACTGGTCATTAATAGCACTGTAAAATGCATGTGTTAACCTTATATGTGAAGTTATGAACTGCCTCTGTATAATGTTACTAGAACTTGTTAAAGATACAAACAGCCTAACCTGGGTAAAGGAGATAAACAGGTCTGTCCTAGACAAAGGAAAATGGGTTTACCTCAGTTTACATATTAGTCATAAGCAAAGCTATTGAGGTAAACCAGTTGGGTTGTCTTGAGCCTAAACTCGAGCAAGACAGAGAATTAACTTGGCTCCTGAATCCCACCAAAACATAGGAGACGGAATCCCCAGGAGGTCTACATTTCTTTGAAAACAAAGACAATTCTTTGGGAATATAAGGGACAGAGAGAGCGACCCCGTCTTTACCTTTCCCCTAAGAAGACAAGGGGAACCAGCATGTCACACTTCTGTGGAAGATCCTGACTGAGAGACAGTCAGCCCTGCTATAATTGGTGAGATAAACTGTCTTAAACAAAGGCGGTACCTTCCTAGATTAAGTTTTAGATTTTTATATGTGTGTTTTCACTTTTATTTGCGTCTAACCAGCTCTACCTTTATTTCTTTTATTTGGCATCACTTAACCTATCTCCTTTTGTTAATAAGCTTGTTTTACTTTTAATCTAAACCAACCCAGTGCTGTATCTCAATGGAAGTCATTGTTAACTCAAGTTAATGTGGTAAGCTGCTAAGTACTGTCTCTTTAAACAAGCAAACAAACCTTATTATTTCTCTGAGTGCTCCACTTCAGGGCAGATGGTTTTGGGGAAATTCGGGACTGGGGGTGTGTTCATGTCACTTAGCTAGTAGTGGACACCAGAGTGTGGCTGTGGTGTAACAAGTAGACTCCTGGAGTCAGAATTGCTGTACCAGGGCTGCTTAACACATAGACACTCGGTGCATGCTTCTATGCTGTCTTGAAGTGTCCAGAATGGGATCTACAGCAGCAGAGCACCTTAAGACACTTAGGGTTACAGGAGGAGCAGTGGTACAACCTCTCAGTGGTCTATGTTGCACCCCAAACCATGACAGGTTCCCTTAATAGCTCCTGTTGACGCTCTTCTGCTCTATAAAGAGGGATAGGGACACTGGACCCTTGGGGGATGCTGGCAGACCAGGTGGGAGCTCATGCCACGGCCATTAGGCCTCACTGAACACTGACAAATGCACAGCTGGAACCCAGTCCAGCTCACCTGTGTATTAGCATTGTTAAAATGGATGTATCAGAGGGGTAGCCATGCTAGTCTGTATCCACAAAAACAATGAGGAGTCTGTGGCACCTTAAAGACTAACAGATTTATTTGGGCATAAGCTTTCATGGGTAAAAAACCCACTTCTTCAGATGCATGGAGTGAAAATTACAGATACAGGCATAAATATATATTGGCACATGAAGAGAAGGGAGTTACCTTACAAGTGGAGAACCAATGTTGAAGGCCAATTTCGTCATGGTGTATGTTATCCACTCCCAATAATTGATGAGGAGGTGTCAATACCAAGAGAGGGAAAATTGCTTTTGTAGTGAGCCAGCCACTCCCAGTCCCTATCTACACTCCTACATGCCATAGGGGGGCTACAACAGTGGTACCCTTAATTCACCCAACAATATTGTTAATCTATCCAACCACACACTTAGCTTGGCAGAAGAGTCTGTCCTATCTCGGGGACTCTCTGCCCCACCACCCCCACACACATGATAAAGTTCTGCGGTGATCTGGAAGTCTACTTTCACCGTTTCCAACTCAAGGAATATTTTCAACACACCACTGAACAGAGCACTGACCTGCAGGAACCCTCCTACCAACACTACAAGAAGAAAAATTCTGCGTGGATTCCTCCTGGTGGTCGAAATGACAGACTGGACTTCTACATAGAGTGCTTCCACAGACGTGCACAGGCTGAAATTGTGAACAAACAACATCACTTGCCCCATAACCTCAGCTGTACAGAACGCAATGCCATCCACAGCCTCAGAAACAACTCTGACATTATAATCAAAAGGGCTGACAAAGGAGGTGCTGTAGTCATCATGAACAGGTTGGATTATGAACAGGAGGCTGCCAGACAGCTCTCCAGTACCACATTATACAGGCCACTATCCTCCGATCCCACTGAGGAGTACCAAAAGAAACTACACCATCTGCTCAAGAAACTCCCTCCTACAGCACAGGAACAAATATACACAGACACACTCTAGATCCCCAACCAGGGGTATTCTATCTACTACCCAAGATCCATAAACCTGGAAATCCTGGGTGCCCCACCATCTCAGGCATTGGCACTCTTACAGCAGGATTATCTGTAAAAATATCTATCTATTTGGACTCTCTCCTCAGACCTTACATTACCAGCAGTCCTAGCTATCTTCGAGACACCACTGACTTCCTGAGGAAACTACAATGCCTTGATGATCTTCCTAAAAACGCCATCCTTGCCACCATGGATGTAGAAGCTCTTTATACCAATATTCTACACAAGGGTGGACTACAAGCTGGCAGGAACAGTATCCCTGATGAGGCCATGACACACCTGGTGGCTGAGCTTTGTGACTTTGTCCTCACCCACAATCATTTCAGATTTGGGAACAATTTATACCTTCAAGTCAGCTGCACTGCTATGAGTACCTGCATGGCCCCACAGTATGCCAACATTTTTATGGCTGACTTAGAACAACACTTCCTCAGCTCTCGTGCCCTAGCGCCCCTTCTCTGCTTACGCTATATTGATGACATCTTCATCATATGGACCCACAGGAAGGAGGCTCTTGAAGAATTCCACCTGGATTTGAACAATTTCCACCCCACCATCAACTTCAGCCTGAACCAGTCCATACAAGAGATCCATTTCCTGGACACTACAGTGCAAATAAGTAATGGTCACATAAACACTATCCTATTGACCTACTGACCGCTATGCTTACCTACATGCCTTCAGCTTCCATCCAGGACATATCATATGATCCATTGTCTACAGCAAAGCCCTAAGATACAACCACATTTGCTCCAATCCCTCAGACAGAGACAAACACCTACAAGATCTCTATCAAGAATTCTTAAAACTACAATACCCACCTGGCGAAGTGAGGAAACAGATTGACAGAGTGACACGGGTACCCAGAAGTCACCTACTACAGGACAGGCCCATTAAGGAAAATAACAGAACACCACTGGCCATCACGTACAGCCCCCAGCTAAAACCTCTCCAGGGCATCATCAATGATCTACAACCTATCCTGGAAAATTATCCCCCACTCTCACAGGCCTTGGGAGGTAGGCCAGTCCTCGCTTACAGACAGCCCCCCAACCTGAAGCAAATACTCATCAGCAACTACACACCACACTACAGAAACACTAACCCAGGAACCAATCCCTGTAACAAACCCTGTTGCCTTCCCTGTCCCCATATCTACTCTAGCCATACCATCATAGGACCCAACCTCACCAGCCACACCATCAAAGGCTCATTCACCTGCATATCTACTAATGTGATATATGTCATCATATGCCAGCAATGCCCTTCTGCCATGTACATTGGCCAAACCGGACAGTCTCTATGTAAAAGGATAAATGGATACAAATCAGACATCAGGAATGGCAACATACAAAAGCCCAGTAGGAGAACACTTCAATCTCCCTGGACACTCAATAACAGATTTAAAAGTAGCCATTCTCCAACAAAAAAAACTTCAAAAATAGACTTAAAAGAGAAACTGCTGAGCTACAATTCATTTTCAAACTTAACACCATCAATTTGGGCTTGAATAGGGACTGGGAGTGACTGGCTCTCTACAAAAGCAATTTTCCCTCTCTTGGTATTGACACCTCCTCATCAATTATTGGGAGGGGACAACATCCACCCTGACTAAATGGGCCTTCAACATTGGTTTTCCACTTGTAAGGTAACTCCCTTCTCTTCATGTGCCAATATATATTTATGCCTGTATCTGTAATTTTCACTCCATGAATCTGAAGAAGTGGGTTTTTTACCCACGAAAGCTTATGTCCAAATAAATCTGTTAGTCTTTAAGGTGCCACCGGACTCCTCGTTGTTTTTTTAAAAATAGATGTTAAGTTTAGAAGAATGTTTTTAGTGTTTTGACTTGATGAAGTGCTTGTAGTGTATTGATCTCATTTAAAATATCTGTATCCCATGGTATAAAGTTATATTGAGTGGGTTTGCATTGTAAACCTCTGTAACTGTGCAGCTCACCAGACAGGAAAGAAGTATTAATTATTGCAAAGTGCTGGTCCTGCACACAAGAAGGCCCACTGAAACTAAATGAAGGACAAAGACTTTGTTGATTGCCTCCTACCCACCCATGAAGAGGAGATGGGTACAAACACTTGTCCCATTGGTTTGAACTCTGGGGAAAGCGAATAAAAATGCCTGATCAGAAGGAAGTGTATCACTCTGGTGCCTGGAATTTGAAGAGGGCAATATTTCTAAGCAAGGGATTCCCAAATTGCTTAGCTTGGGTTAGCTCTAGAGGACATAGAAAGCTTGCTTTTCACAGCAGTTTGTATTACTTCTTGGAACCTAAGACTGTAACTCATTTGTATATGTATGTTTATCTGTCTTAATCTTGTAAATAACTCTATTATTTCTTTTTTCTTACTTAATAAATCTTTATTATAGGATTGATTGCAAGCATTGTCACTGGTGTGAGGTCTAAGGTGCAATTGAGCTGGGGTAAGTGACTGGTCCTTTGGAACTGGGATTAACCTATTATTGTGATTTTTGGTGTAAGAGGCCATCTACCAGAAAGGCAAATTTGCCTGGGTGGCAAGATAAACCAGAGTAGCTAAGGGGACTGTCTGTGACTCCATAGTTAGGCTGCTATAATTGTTGAGGAATTCACACTTGTTACTTGGTTGGTGAAATCTAAGTATAGAATTCACAACCAATTTGGGGTTCATGCCCTGCTTCTTGATAGTCTGCACTGAGGTTGTCACTGATGCTCATAAACTACTCTAGACAGCTTAACACCTGGGTCTTGCATCTCATGGGTGCAACCACTGGACTACGGAGTTATTTTCACTCGTTCACTCTGATTCTGTAAATATTTATACAAAGTGGAATAGCTTCGGGGAGCCCTTCATCAGATTATCCCTTGGCTCAGTCATTAAAGCCCTCTCTTGAGCAGTGAAAGAACCCTATTCAAATCCTTTCTCCCCCTCTCCCCATCATCATCATCAAACACATATAGTCTACTGAAGATTATTGTGTCAGTCAGGGTGGATGGCATCAGGCCAAGCATCAGGTAGTGAAGCTCCAGATCTGGCTCAATCCTACAAGTCCACACATCTCTGTGAGTGGCGCCAAGTAGGGGTAGGGTGTGCACTCCTTCCCATGTTGATGGACAGTTTGAGAGCCCAGTGTGCTGGGGTGATTTGTCCATTTTGGCAACATGGCCAAAGAGCATGCAATACTGCTTTTGAATATAATGAGTTATTGAGGAAAGGCCAGATCTCTGCAAAATTATGACATTTTGCACAAATTCAAACTACTTTGGATTTGGCGCTGACAGCACACATGAAGTGTCTACCTGTAAAAGGATCCAGGCTTGTGACCCATATAGTAATACAGGTAGTACACAGATTGAATAGACCCTGAACTTTGTCTCACAGCAAAGAAGTTTTTGCTCCATAAGTGAGACTAGACTTCATACAGGAGGCAGAGAGACCTATTCCTCCTTACCCGAGGGAAGCATTGACCTTGGGTGTTTCTTATCTCAGGTGAGTGCTCGAATCACTGAGTTGAAAGTTAGAAAAGGTGGGCACCATCACCACCACTTTCTCTGGCCAGATTTTTGAATAGGATCTGGTAGGAGGCCTCTGAGCACACCAACTGGATTGGGGCCCCTGGGTGAAATAGGCTGTCCTCTACCTATCTCCCACGGCTTCATGGATCAATCTGGGGCTTAGGCAAGACATAGGCATCCAGAAACTTAGAGGAAGGCAGCAGTGCACATGCCCAGAGGCTGACACATAGGTGTCTAGGAAACTTTTACTCTGAAAATTTAGGCACCAAGTGTCTACAGAGTTAGGTGGCAGCTGAGCAGGAGTTTTGTGGATCACAGTGGAGCCTAGAACTGGGACATAGGTGGGGTTTAGGTGCCTAAATATCTTCGTGGATCTGGGCCTACCTGTTTAAACCTTTCTAATGTACTCAGCTACAGAAATGAATCCATAGGTTTGCATCAAGTAGGTGGTTACTTAATAAATATTCAATATGAAATTAATCTGTGTGGATAATCTATGTGGAAAGCTTCACATTTTTGCTGTTGCCTACCTGTTTTGCAACTGTTCTTAGCTTCCAGTATGAAAAAAATGAAGAAACAAACACGTTGGTTTGCTTGTCTCTCTCAACATTAATCCACAACTTGCTGCATGAAGTGACAGTCTGACTGTTTTTTTAAACAATTGTTATTACCATTAGCAAGCATTACTAATATTCATAAAGGCTTCACAACATAGCATACAAGAATTACAATGTTAATTTTTAAATGAAACCCAAAGGCAAGTTTAATTTTAATTTCATGGTGAAAGACTTCAGAGACTTGTCTCAGGGAGGGATGTTGATATTAAATGTGTTACTTAGTAAAGACTGATGAACACATGAAATGAGGTTTGTCAATGAGGGTTTGTCAGTTTTGCTTCTTTTCCTCACAAGCTAATGGCAAGTAGTTCATAACCCATCTCTAATGATGCAAGAATTCTGGCATCACACATGATGCCACAGTCTTAGTTCAGCAGTATTAGGCAATCATGCAAGTGTGGCACATTAACAGGAGATGAACGAGACTTACCAGACTCAAATACAAAGTCGCCAACTTGTTAAACAAAATGAGAGAATGCTTACAAGTAATTTGATTTCTCAGAGAGGACTTACAGTGCAGGAAAAGTCCTCAGTTTCAGAGGCAGAGATAAATTAAAACTAGAGAGAATAATCTGGTAGAGAAACACTCCTTATCAGCTAAGCATAAAGACCATAAAAGAATTATAGTGCATTTTTAGTTCAAATCAAAGAAGGATCAAAAACAGGATCTAGAATCCAAGATCCTTCTTATTTCAGAGGGCAGGGTGTTGGATAAGTTAGTATCCTGGTTTCAAACCTGCCCCTTTGATTTTGGTTCTAGTTTGGATCCAAATCAAAATGTGGCTTTTTTGGCCCCCTCAAGTTAGATGTAGAAGAATATTGCAAGAGAATAGCTGTTCACTGAGAACTCAGCCCAAGATAGTAGAAATCACACAAGAACTTCTGATCTAAATCAGGATATGTCTACACTGCAGCTGGGAGCATGTTTCACAGGGCAGGTAGACAGACAGACACTAGCTGTGTTTGAGCTATTGTAGTAAAACTAGTAGTGTAGTCAGGGGTTGCACAGATAGCAGTTCTGGCTAGCTGCCCATGTACGTGCCCAGGGGGATTGGGCAAGTTTGTACTCAGGTGCTAACCCGGGCTGCCTCCTGTGTTACCCCTGGATAACACTGATGGTTTTATCACACTAGCTGTGCTTGAGCTAGCATGTGGGCATCATTTTCCCAGCTACAGTAGAGACATACCTTAATGTCCATAATCTCAAACAAAGAGTTTGATAAATTCAGGTGCTGCTAAATCCAGACATAAACTATGTCCCTAATTTACCTTCAGATATAAACACTAGCATTCCAGATCCAAACACTGACTCTCTGACCCGTATAATTTTCAAACACTGCTCTCTATGTACGGTACTAAGTACAGTAGTCCTACAATGTACCCTGAAGCAATGATTGATACGAACATGTCAGTGCAACCATCCATTTGAATTTGTTTTGTATTATTTAATAAACATTTCAGAAGGAAATGTTCAGGTTTAGTTCAATTATTCTTTCAGATGTGCCCAGTACGCACTATGCCTATTGCTATGTCCATAAAAATAGATAGCATCCTATTGCAAACACTCTATATGGCACTATAAGACCATATTTCAGTGCTTTAAAAAGTCATTTGCCCACCAATACATGTTTGCAATTTCCACTAAGGCAATATGAGGCAATTCACAGGTATCAGGGCCCAGAATGTGAACAGGATCCATGGTTGGCATGTCATTTGCCTGCACACTGCATCCATTGTAGTGGAAATATAGATTGTAATTTTTCCTACATGGTCTTATTATGCCAGCTGCTTATTTTTATTTAAATTGACTTTGTTCCTCTGGTCACATAAACTATTCCTATAATTCCCATTATTTATTTATTTTAAAGAGGAACTAGCATAATTTTTATCTTAGTAAACTCAAAGGCCCCATAAATGTCCTGTAATATGACATTTTCCTTCTGCAAGAGCCAATTTAGCACCAAGTCTCAAAATTAACATAAATCAATACTCTTATCTTTCAGTTGAAATGGGGGGTACCATGCCAAATAATATGGTTTGTGGTGAACTCACTTTCATTGCTCTGTACCACATTAACTGATTTCATGCCCTTCTAAAACGTGAAATGAGGACATACATGGAATTAAGAAGAAAGTGGACTCCTTTTTCCCTTTCACTCTGTTCTCATCCTATTGGAACTCTGTACATTTTGTGAATGTGAGATAGCTAGTGCACATGAGCCTCAGATATCAGCAATGCACTAGACGTGCATGGTAAAGATTGTAATGCTTTAAGTTCTTAGGTGGCAGAGATAATAACCAGACAGGTCTCATACAATGTACCACCAGGGAGATAAGAATGTTAATGAGATCACAGAGTGGTTGCACAACTTTTGAATAATAGGACATTAAGTTATGCAGATATTGCACCTAAAGAAAGAAAGATGAAGGAAAGTTTAAAAATAGAAAACCGGATTTTATCCTTCCTGTTTGAAAGGAACACTTGCTAACACTGAAGTTATTAATTATAGCTTTGTAGCAGGGCAGAAGCCATTTGCGTCACTATAGCTAAGGTAGTGTCAGCATTTCCATTATAAACCCATTTTTCAAAGGTTTAAAGTCTATCTATAATCATTTATTCTGGGCTGAAACTTTGCATTAAAGGTCTAACCTTGATATTTCAAAATGTAGCATATTGCTATGTTAAATCCACATTTTTCTCTCTCTAATTCAAAAAACAATTCATTTTAGTGTTACAACTGTGCAAGAGTCAGTGGTTCTTGCTTCGTAGGGGCTTTTCAGCGGTGTCAGTTCACATGCATTTTCCCTGAGTTGCATTATGACTTGATTGTTCAGACAAATATAAAAAACAACAAGGCAAACCCAGCCAAAACAATAAAATGTTGCATGTCTTCTACTTCAGATCATAAACCAAACTACATTCTACCAAAGATCCCTCCCCAAATAAGCTTTAGGGCCGCACACCCACATTACACAGAATTATCTTCTTTGGGCAGTTTGCAATATGTCTTTGGTATGGCCACTTAGCTCCCTACAGATTTCGATAATCCATAGGAACATAAGAATGGCCATACTGGGTCAGACCAATGGTCCATATAGCCTAGGATCCTGTCTTCTGACAGTGGCCAGTGTCAGATACTTCAGAGAAATGAACAGAACAGGGCAATTTATTGAGTAATCCATCCACTGTCATACAGTTTCCAGCTTCTGGCAGTCATAGGTTTAGGAACATCTCTTTATTCACTTTCTGCACACCATTCATGATTTTATAGACGTCTATCATACCCCCCCCCCCTTAGTTGTCTCTTTTCTAAGCAGAACAGTCTCAATCTTTTTAATCTCTCCTCATATGGAAGATGCTCCATACCCCTAATCACGTTTGTTGCCCTTCTCTGTACCTTTTCCAATTCGAATATATCTTTTTTGAGATGGTCTGACCCGAACTGCATGCAGGATTCAAGGTGTGGGCATACCGTGGATTTATATAGTGGCATTGTGATGTTTTCTGTCTTATTATCTGTCCCTTTCCTAAAGATTCCTAACATTGTTAGCTTTTTTGACTGCCAGTGCATGTTGAGTGGATGTTTTCAGAGAACTATCCATGATGTCACCAAGATCTCTTTCTTGAATGGTAACAGCTAATTTAGGCCCCATCATTTTGTATTTATAGTTGGGGTTATTTTTTTCCAGTGTACATTATTTTGCAGTTATCAGCATTGAATTTCATCTGCCATTTCGTTGTCCAGTCACCCAGTTTAATGAGTTCCCTTTGTAACTCTTAGCAGTCAGTTAAGACCAAAGCTAACTTGAGCAATTTTGTATTATCTGCAGATTTTACCACCTCACTGTTTACCCCCTTTTCCAGATAATTTGTGAATCTGTTGAATAGAACAGGTCCTAGTACGGACCCGCTATTTACCTCTTTCTACACTTTTTCTGACCTTTTAACCAGTTACTGATCCATGAGAGGACCTTTCCTCTTACCCCATGACAGGTTACTTTACTTAAGAGCCTTTGGTTAGGGTCCTTGCCAAGGGCTTTCTGAAAGTCCAACTGCATTATGTCAAATGGATCATCCCTGTCCACATGTTCGTTGACACCCTCAAAGAATTCTAATAGCTTGGTGACGCAGGATTTCCCTTTATTAAAGTCACGTTGACTCTTCCCCAAATATTGTAATAATTATAATTGATGTGTCCGATAATTCTGTTCTTTATTATAGTTTAAATAATTTTCCTGTTACTAAAGTTAGGATTACTGACCTGTAATTGCCAGGATCACCTATGGAACTTTTTTTTTTTTTAAATCAATGTTACATTACCTATCCTACATTCATCTGGTACAGATGTTGGTTTAAGCAATATGTTACATATCACAGTTAGTAATTCTGCAATTTCATATTTGAGTTCCCTCAGAACACTTGGGTTAATTCCATCTGGTCCCAGTGACTTATTACTGTTTAATTTATCAATTTGTTCCAAAATCGCCTCTCTTGATAACTCAGTATAGGTCAGTTCCCCAGGTTTCTCACCTGAAAAGAATGGCTCAGGTGTGGGAATCTTCCCCACATCCTCTGCAGTGAAGACTAACGTGAAGAATTCAATTAGTTTGTTCGCAATGGCCTGGTCTTCCTTGAATGATTCTTTAGTACCTAGATCATCCTAGTACCTCACTGATTCTTTAGTAGGCTTCCTGCTTCTGATTTACTTTGAGCATTTTTTGCTGTTAGTTTTTGTGTCTTTTGCTAGTTGTTCAGATTCTTTCTTGACCTGCCTTATTCTACTTTCACACTTGAGTTGCCAGAGTTTATGTTCCCCTCTATTTTCCTCACTAGGATTAGACTTCCCATTTTTAAAGGATGCCTTTTTGCCTCTCACCACTTCTTTTACTGTGCTGCTTAGCCATGGCAGCATTTTTTGTCCTCTTGCTGTTTGTTTCTTTTTTATTTTGTGTGTACATTTAGTTTGAGCCTGTAGTATGGTGTTTTAAAATAGTTTCCCTGGAGCTTTCAGGCATTTCACCATTTTGACTGTTCCTTTTAATTTCCATTTAACTAGCTTCCTCAAATTTGTGTAGCTCCCCTTTTTGAAGTTAAATGCTACTCTGGTGGGTTTCTTTGGTATTTTCTCCTCTATAAGAATGTTAAATTTAATTACATTATGGCTATTACTAAGCAGTTCAGCTATTTGCATCTCTTGGACCAGATCCTGTGCTCCATAAGCAGCTGGGCTAGGCTCATTCGAGTGATTGTTGTGGGATTGCCCTGTGGTTTAAAAGAGCTTATATAAGGTATTTTTCTTGCAGAATTCCCTTACCAATCTGCACTGCTCTCTGTACCATTCTTTTCCTTTATGTGTGATGGGGGCTGGGAGTAATATGCATGAAATCATTCTATATCCACATACCTTGTAATTCAGACCTCTAAAACAAAGTGGCCCATTGTCAGTAATTATTTCTTATGGACTGCCAAAATGAGAAAAAAATGTCTTTTAATATTTCTATGGCCTGTCAACTTGTGGGTCTATTGACCCATAAATCTTGAAAAATAGGCAGTGGCTGCAATTAAATAGGCAATCCTTATCTCTCAAACTACTCTCTCTCTCTTTCCTTCACTGTAGAGCCTCTGCCTAGCTTCCTAAAGCCCATTTTAAAGAAACAGTACACATATCTTTACAGTACTCACAGGTAGGTATGTGTATGATGGGCATCAGCAGGTGGCTATTTTTTTTTTTCAGCTGAAGGAGATTTATTCATATATTCCGTTTCCCATCGCTTTGCTGAAAAACAGCATAATAAAGTATGCAATTTTACAAAACGCTACCAAAAAGAATGCATCAGTGTAAAGACTAGTTGTTAAAAAATTCTCTCCGCATAGCAACCCAGTGGACTATTGCTTTATCTTGTTATGCTTTCTACTACACTCAAGCCCTGCATTGTAATGCAGCCAATTAAATTTTGTTACAGTATGTTCTTCAACCCTTGTGAAATCCTCTTTCTCTTTCCTTATATCTTTTTCATGTGTTTGTCAGCTAAAGGAAACTGAAATTATGTACATTAATAGGACACATAGTTTGGTGCTGTTAAACTGTGGCTATTGCTTTCTGGAACTTTAAATTAAAAAAAAACCTCCATTGCAGTTATTTTCAATAGATTATTACATTAACTTTTCTAACAGTTAAATAGATTTAAAATTAGTTCGTTCCCAAGCAGCTCAGAAATCAGAGTGGTATATTTCAGTCAATGAAATAAAATGATACAGCTACATGATCTGTTTAAGCAGTGACTTTCCAGTTCAAGTTATTTAAATTACAGTACTGCTCAATATCACTTGATGATATACTACAACAGAACACTTTGTGCACAGTTTCATAAAAGTGTCATAAAAATGTTAACATCAGAGATACATTTAGCATAGTAAATAACCAAAGGTTGAAAACAGCCCATGCAGAAATCATTGGTCATTAGCATCACTTTGCAGCACTGGCCAGTATAGAAGTGTACAAGAAAATGTTATATTATATTTCATATTTCTTATACATCGAAATGTAGATCTATACCTAATTCTTCTCTTCCCCTAAGAGCCAAGAAGCTGCAACAATTGTTTCTATAACACCAACAATACAGAGAGATACTTTACTATGGTATGGTGTGCAAGTTTGTTGACCACAAACTACTTCTCCAGAGAATTAAACTTCTTTCCTCTCCACTTCCAGCTCCCTGGGGCCCCCATAGCTTTCAAAAATTAATTTGCTTCCTTGCTTTGAAACCTGAATTTCTTCCAAAAGGTCATTAAAACACAATGTTTTGTCTCCTTCTGCAGTTTCCAAAAATCCCCACAAAAACTATGTTGTGTTCTTGGTAGCATAGCAAAACTTGAGAATAATTACTTTTTTTTCATCCCTAGTTTAATGTTAAACTGATGGCATTTTAAAAACTAAAATCTGGCAGCATAAACCATGTCAGTCGATGCATTGAAGAGTGGCTTGGCTACTATGCAAGTTACCTCTACTACATTAAACCTTCTCAGCAGTGCCAAGTATAGCATTAGAAAATTCTAGTAGGATCAGATTGAGATTCTTGGTTTGTCATGTTTAAGAGCTGAGGTCTGTTCTCTACAAAAGGAAGTAATTGGAAATTTTACAAAACAATAGCCAACATGTTTCTGTGATTCTGTAGGTGCTTTTAAACAGCTACCTGGTTAAGAATGAAAGAGAAATATTTCTATTTGTGTGCAGCTATTCCACCAACAGCATGAGTGTGCTTGTGTGCAGTTCAAACAGGTAAAGCTCTGCAAACATCATCAAGTGTCACTTCATAAGCATTCATGTACTGTGAAAGTTCTGAGTACCAAAATCTCAGAATGGAACTCAGTTGAAAGTGCTGAGTCTCACCTGGTTTACACTTTGAATCCATGAGAAGCTGTGAATGTCAAGTGACTTCAGAATGTCAGCTCAGGCTTGTGTAGCCGGTTAGCTCATGTTATCATTTAATTGTTTTATTGTTGTGCTTAACTCACACATAATCAATGTGTGATGAATGAATATAAGTAGGATAGGATTATAGGAATATAAGACTGACAAGTATTTAGGAGTGACGCGTGTGTTAGCACTATAAATAAGGTAAGGCAGTAATGCAAGGTCTACAGGCTAAGACCTGTAAAAATTCAGCTTAGCCACACTAGGCCTCAGGTTTAAGAAGACTTGACATGAGTGAGTGACCCAAGAATGACCCTATGGTTACAATATTACTGTAAAAATGTGCCAATGGTTATGTTCTATAAAAATAGACCACAATGTACCCATCTAGACCCCAAGTCACCTGATTGTAACATAACAGAAATTTCTGCTTTGACTGCAAATCACCAGGGAAACATGGTTATGTAAATGTTAATGAGAATAAGGGGAACTAAGAACAACCTATGAAAAGTGGGGCACTCCAAAATTTATGGGGTTTGGAAGTATAGATAAGAAAAAGAAGGTTGGAACCCTCATGCATATGCATAAGATATTAGGCATGATCAGAACAACAAGATAAAAGGAGTTCTCTGCTATAGAAAGGTTGGGAAGGCCCTGAGGGAAAACCCCAGCAGGAACGACCCTTCTATCAAAGACCACCTGTTGCAAGCTCCACCAGACTCTATAAGATCTTTGGGTATGTCAGTATGAATATAATATTAGCTAGTGCTTGGGCTCTCTTAGGTTTTTAAATATTTGTTTGTGATTTTAGCCTTAAACATCTGCTTAGTCAAACATATAGTACAGACAAGACTTCGTACTAGTGATTGTGTGTGTTCACAGTCTTCATTCTTCACGTGTTCCTAGAGTCTCCAAATCAGAGGGTGATTTCCACCCAACTGATCTTAAAACTGTAGCAATATAGGAGCTGGAATCAGTGTAGTTTGCTACAGAAGTTTGAATTTTAAATAGAGGCTAGACTTGGCTGAAACCTGGCCAAGTGTAGATTTTTGAGGAACATGGCCTGAGATTCAAGCTTTTGACGGAATACAAAACCAAGGGAGTTTCATGTTCTGTATGGGAGTTTCATAGTAAACTGCTCTGCATACAGTCATTGGTACCGGATTCATTAATCTCTGTCAGCGAGGCCCAGTGGTACCACTGTGCCATCCTCCTTTAAGTTCGCTCACGTTTTCTGTTGAAGGAGACAGCTTTAACTCCTGCTGGGAGCTCTGTAGGAGCCCAGTGGGTGGCAGCTGATCTTGCCACATACCCTTCCCAGGCCACAAATAGTGGGTGTGGAGGGTTAATAAATACTGAAGGATGGAAGGTTGTGTGAACTGTGCTGCCTCTCCTGACCCCTGGAACAATGGAGGTTGTGATCACTTCCACCACGGTGACTTTCTTCCGTGGCTGGCTTTCCATTGGCATAGACACTAGGGAGATTCCAGCCCACTGACTGCATATGACAGCAATATTAAACTGGTAAACACTTCCTGAATTATTCCCTTTTTCTCCTGTTTATATTTCATTCATGCTGCAGTCATTTGAGTTACCAAATTCATCACAGGAATGAGTGATTGACTTTGTGTTACTAGAATTCATCTTTATGCTTCTAAATTATATTTTATGGATTAATTTTTGTTGTTATATTTTGTCAGAAATAAAATATGCCTCAGAGATAGGAAGATAAAAAAAGGTATGTGACTTTCAGCATTAACACAGGAAGACAAAGTCACCTCTGCAATTCACATTCCTGGATTCTCCGACTAGGTCTGATCCATAGAGCAGAGAAAGGACAATGGAAAGTCAAAACCAGTTCACAACATAAGAGCAAAGCTTTTTTTAAAAAAAATTGAAGGATAAAGAAGCAGTTAAAAAAAAAAAAACTATTACCAAGGAACTGCCAGAGTCATAAAAAATCCTCTGTTAATTACATTGCGAGTAGTTTATATACCTATAAAAGAGTGCTAGATATTATGCTAGTTAGAGTTAAATAGGTACAACCCTTTATAACACAATGTGAAATTTATCCTTAAACATAACCAGATCAGAATGACCAATGAACCATGGCTTTCCCTTCCTTTTGTTTCTTTTGCATGTGTCCCTCCTTGCCTACCACCCATACCACACACTTTTCTGGTTTTGCAAGACAACATTCTGATGAATCTACAAAACAGAGATGGAGGATGCTAGGGTCAAACACCAATTTTATTTTATTATAACTATAGGTAGCAAAGCAGAAACTGATTCTGCTGACTCTCAAAGAACCCACAGCTGTTCAGAACCAAAATACATTTCCATACAGTTACAGTCTGGGTTAGACCGTGTATTATCTCATTATCATCTAGCCATGCTGTCTTTACAAAAAAGAGGAAAAACAAATGATAGAAAGGAAATATAGAGTTGAAATAAGCATGTTTCTATATTTAAATTGTCATATGGACTGTCTGGGACTGATTTGATGCTGCTTTTCACTCTGTACTGTCATTTTGACTTTTGCAAAGTGGCTGTAGAATTCTAATATTCTGATGTGGTAGCATCTTATACAGTATTGTATACCACAAATCCTGAAAATCATGAATTACTCACTCCCCCACCCGCCCCCTGCATAAAATGTCACAACATAAATTTGAGATTTTATTTAAAAAATAATATAATTTGGTCTCTTTTTATTTGCCTTCTGTTTTCTGAGCCTTTAGGGTACATGTTGATCATGTTTTGAAGCTTGTCTCTGCAACCATGAGGCCCAGAAACGTACTACTTTTAATGAAAGCTGGGATTATCACCTAATCACAAGCCTGTAGGAGCTGGGGCTTTGAAAAAAATCACGTGACACACGATAAATATGAGAACTGCAAAACTGCTTACACTGCTTTACTCCAGTGTAAATGGTGTAAGGCTCTGGAGAATCAGGCTCTCTGCCTCTCTCCAGATAAGGGACCATATATTCAGTTGATGTAAATTGGTGTTGCCCCATAGGCTGAAAGCATTTTAACTGTGACCGTGCTTAGACATGATTGGACCTGATTCTCATTTACCCTAAAGCTCTTTGGTAGCATAAAGGGACCTTAAAGATACTACACATTTAATTTATTCCCACTTTAGTGTCTCTTTGGAGGGATGGATTCCACCCGTTGCTTTGATGGATGAGTGAGTGTCTCTTTACACTGCCAGAAGAGTGTAACAGGACCATAGTGTAAATGATAATGATTTGCAAGATTCTAGCATGGTTCTATTCCATTATAATTCTAATCATGTCATAATTGCTGTAAAACCATGCTAGAGATTAAGACTGAACAGCACAGTTTTCAGAAAAAAAATCTCCATTTTAACATACTTACAGGTAGCAAAATTTCACTCCTAGTGTGGGCAGGTCTATATAAAGTCTTATAAAAGCAGTGACAAAGTAGCACAATTGTATAGTTGGCAAATATTTATAGCTATACAATGCTTCTTATTCCCATTCTGTGGAGTCATGTTCCTCAGCAAAGCTGGAAATCAAATGACCCACCTACCCTTTTTAGGTGCTTGTGATCAAGGTGTTTAGGCACACAAGTTTTAAAATATTGGCATTGGTATAAAACTGTACAACAAGGAATGCCTGGAAGTCATTTGTCATATGAAGAATAATACATACCAATATAATTCCAGCCAGAAGTCTATCTCATTCAGTTGCAAAAAAGGAAAAAATTCTGATAGTTATTGCCTCTGCTTTTATTTCCACTGAGTTGAGAGGAGAATATAAGAGTTTTTAAAGATGCCCTAAGTTCAATGGGAGCTGAAGATCCTCAGTACTTCTGAAAACCTGGGCTGAAAATTAGGAGCCTAAATATAGATTCAGATGCTAAACTTAAGGCATATAAATCTGAAAATGTGGGCCTCAAATTTGAGTATTTTGGCTTAATTACTTAGCTTGCTTTACAGAAAAAGCTCATATAGATATTTTATTAGATGAGCACTGAGCATGTGACTTACCTGTTTAATGATAGGTACTTACAACACTTGCTGCAAATCGTTAGAGTTCTTGTTACCCCCACATCACTATTACTAAGCAAAAGAACCTAAATAAATGAAACATTAATTTTTATTGTTTCTTTCTTTTAATTTTATGCTCCTGAAAGCCTAAAATGGCCTGCTGGCACATTTAAAAATATGCCTATCTAAAAAGCCATAAGCATATCCTTCATTCTGCAACAAGGTGACAATTTTTAGACAGTGCTGTCTAGTGGTTAGAACAAGGGACTGGAAATCAGAAAGGCTTTGGGCTCTGATTCTGACTTAGCAACTGACTCACTTTTTAATTTTTGGGAAATTACTTACCTTCTCTTTGCTTAATTTTACAGGCCTCCAATATAAGCACATAATAGCACAAAGGCCTTTTGTGAGGCTCAATTATGTGGTGAGGCTCAAGAACCTCAGATGAAAGATATAAACTATATAGTAATATTATCAATACATATCTTCTTTTCTTTTTCTTTTATTCTCAGTTTGGATGGACTAGGATCACTACATCAAGTAGCAGATGAAGGTAGTAATTGTCAGGTAGTAAATTACAGTTACAAATGTTGTGAAGTGACCATATTTTTCCCCCAGATCTTTCAGTGTATCCTTAATTAATACATTATTAAAATCACAGTTTAGGTTCAGTTAATCCATAACTCAAGTCTGGTGTGGGATGAGGAAATATATCCTTTTTTCACTGGCTCACCAGTCAGATTTATCCCAACACAGGAAGGAGATTTAGGGTCTATGACTCAAGTCCTACTATCCCCCCAAAAGATCATAGAATGTGTTATCCCAAGTGAATGCTATTTATTGATATATGGTATGAACGATGGTTGATTATGAACTGAATGGAAGCCATGAAAAAGCATTTCATATGTACATTTTAAAAACTGAACTCAATCCACAGAAAGCAGTACGATCTCCCCAATATGGCCTATGAGTTATGTACTTCTTACTACCATTCTGAACCCACTGATCTGATTTTTTTTTTAAAATAATTAAGTGAACAGTGTTTTTGAAAGGTTCTTGATTGGCAACCCTGGGAACTGAAGTCATCCATGGAGTAGAGCACTGCTATAGCGGTGCAGGTTTCCCCAAACTGACTTGCCAATTTAACTCAGCACAGATGAAGAAAACTCTGTAGGAATGGCAGAAAGTTTTTGTTATATACCATTTAATCCTTCACTTCTCTTCTGAGACCATTAACAAGGGTGCCAGTTTGTGCCAATTACAGTGATCGTTAGTGCAATGTGAACCACTAGCAACTGGAAAGGAAGGAGATATGATTACTTTATGCATTTTTTATACAAGCCTTAATAACTTGGAGCTCAATCATCCCTCCAACTGGAAGAGGTTCAGATTTCATGGTTCTGGGTTGGAGTTGGCATAGAATGTAATGGCTTCTCCCTGGTGGTCTCCCTTTACCCTGTACCTATGGAAGCTCCTCTAAAGGAACTCCTTAGGAAGAAGAAGGCAGAGGGAGCAGGGCTTGGGGGGGGGGGGGAGACATTTCATCCTCAACCTTGAAGGGATTTTCTTTTCAAGTTAATGTTGACCTCATCAGATGAATCCCCTTCTCTCTGGAAAAAAGGGAGTGGGAAGGGTCACCAGTAGACACAGATCTTAGCAGCTTGGCTTTTTAGGTAAAGTCATTGGGACTGGAAACTGTGTAGACGTACAGGGACTTCACAGAGGTGGCAAATGCTTTCAAAAATATCAGCAGAAATGTGAATGTTTCAAGTGGTGAATCCCATGCCAGTGCTGTGAAAGAACAAAGGCAATCCCTTAACACTAAAGAATTATCAGGGAGAAACTTTCTGACTTCATTCTTGTGGAGGTTTCATTCAATAATAGGAGAATAACCCACTTAGGGGAACTTTTGGCCCTTGAATTTGGTTTATTAAAAGGTTAATAAGCATTGAGAGAGATGAAGATGCTGCTGATTCTGATATGATTCAGTATGATCTAGGGAAACAGTGTGTTATTGTATGTTTAACTGACATCTGCAGTTCCAGGAGAGTTGAAACAAAACCACGTAACAAAGGTCATCTCTCTAAGCTTTCAAATTCTCAATTGCCATTTGTTTTGAAAAGGATTTTAAATGAGCATTAACATTTCACAAAACTTTCTTTCTATGCTGATATAATTTATTTCTTATAGAATCATAGAATATTAGGGTTGGAAGAGACCTCAGGAGGTCATCTAGTCCAATCCCCTGCTCAAAGCAGGACCAACACCAACTAAATCATCCCAGCCAGGGCTTTGTCAAGCCAGGCCTTAAAAACCTCTAAGGATGGAGCTTCCACCACCTCCCTAGGTAACCCATTCCAGTGCTTCACTACCCTCCCAGTGAAATAGTGTTTCCTAATATCCAACCTAGACCTCCCCCACTGCAACTTGAGACCATTACTTCTTGTTCTGTCATCTGCCACTACTGAGAACAGCCTAGCTCCATCCTCTTTGGAACCTCCGTCCAGGTAGTTGAAGGCTGCTATCAAATCCCCCCTCACTCTTCTCTTCTGCAGACTAAATAACCCCAGTTCCCTCAGCCTTTCCTCATAAGTCATGTGCCCCAGCCCCTTAATCATTTTTGTTGCCCTCCACTGGACTCTCTCCAATTTGTCCACATCCCTTCTGTAGTGGGGGGACCAAAACTGGACACAATACTCTAGGTGTGGCCTCACCTGTGCTGAATAGAGGGGAATAATCACTTCCTTCAATCTGCTGGCAATGCTCCTACTAATACAGCCCAATATGCCGTTGGCCTTCTTGGCAACATGGGCACACTGCTGACTCATATCCAGCTTCTCATCCACTGTAATCCCCAGGTCTTTTTCTCCAGAACTGCTGCTTAGCCAGTCGGTCCCCAGCCTGTACCGGTGCATGGGATTCTTCCTTCCTAAGTGCAGGACTCTGCTCTTGTCCTTGTTGAACCTCATCAGATTTCTTTTGGCCCAGTCCTCCAATTTGTCTAGGTCACTCTGGACCCTATCCCTACCCTCCAGCGTATCTACCTCTCCCCCCAGGTTAGTGTCATCTGCGAACTTGCTGAGGGTGAAATTCATCCCATCATCCAGATCATCAATAAAGATGTTGAACAAAACTGGCCCCAGAACCGACTCCTGGGGCACTCCACTTGATAGTAGCTGCCAATTAGACATTGAGCCATTGATCACTATCCGTTGAACCCGAAAATTTAGCCAGCTTTCTATCCACCTTATAGTCCATTCATCCAATCCATACTTCTTTTACTTGCTGGCAAGAATACAGTGGGAGACCGTATCAAAAGCTTTCCTGAAGTCAAGATATATCACATCCACCACTTTCCCCGTATACACAGAGCCAGTTATCTCATCATAGAAGGCAATCAGGTTGGTCAGGCATGACTTGCCCTTGGTGAATCCATGTTGACTGTTCCTGATCACCTTCCTCTCCTCCAAGTGCTTCAAATGGATTCCTTGAGGACATGCTCCATGATTTTGCTGGGGACTGATGTGTGGCTGACCGGTCTGTAGTTCCCCGGGTTCTCTTTCTTCCCTTTTTTAAATACGGGCGCTATATTTGCCTTTTTCCAATCGTCCGGGACCTCCCCCGATCGCCACGAATTTTCAAAGATAATGGCCAATGGCTCTGCAATCACATCAGCCAACTCCCTCAGCACCCTTGGATGCATTAGATCTGGACCCATGGACTTGTGCATGTCCAGCTTTTCTAAATAGTCCTTAACCCGTTCTTTCATCACTGAAGGCTGCTCACCTCTTCCCCATACTGTGTTGCCCAGTGCAGCAGTCTGGGAGCTGACCTTGTCTGTGAAGACCGAGGCAAAAAAAGCATTGAGTACTTCAGCTTTTTCCACATCATCTGTCACTATGCTGTCTCCCCCATTCTTGTTAAAACAGTTACTCATACTAATTAAGATAAACTGTTTCTAATTAACTGAAACCTGGCATTTTTATACTGAATTCTAAATTTGGGGACTGAATTCACTGCCTGCAAAGAACACAAGAATCAGAGTCAGATAAATGTTATTGACCCTGCAATCCTCTGGCTTGAGATGCTAGATATTCGTTCCTCATATTATTATTCATACAAGAAGTGTTCAGAAACCTACCATTAAAGTGAAAAGTCACTTGATAATTGAATGTGATTGGATGCAAGGGACTAGTGGGGCTAAGGCCGCCAGTCAAACATCAACAATTATCTAGAGAAGGTTGAGTTTCGGTTGATGTTGCACTAGTTTACTGACTGCAAGAGACAAGGAAGAGGCCATCAGCACAGAGAGAAGACAGTTTCAGGTGGTAAATATATGGTGGAGCTATTGCTGCAATAGCCTTTCATCATGCCTCCTTCAATCACTTACAGACACTACATCACACAGATACAGATAGGGTACTTCAACCTCCTTCCCCCTTTCTTTTCATCCCGTCTGTCTCCCTTTCCTAATCTAATCACACCCTTACTTTTTCCTCCTAATCCCAAATTTCTACTCTCTGATAGCCAATAGGTGCCACATGTATCGTGATATTATGGCAGGCACTGTCTATATGGGAGCCACCAGGATGCTCTATTTAATTCCATGTGCTCCAGTGCACAACTCCTGAGAACTCAATGATCCCGGGAAAGCAACACAACTCAGATTTCTGGATCTAGAACCTCTAACTTAAATTTATCAGGGCTCATTGAGGACAGGGCATTGGGAGTAATTATGTGAGCTTATTCCAAAAATGAGTGTAAATTAAATTAATTAAATTAAAGGGCAAGATTGTCTCTCATGCTTATATTGCCACGCAGAGGAAAGAGAATGTAAGCTCTCAAACTCCCCTGCACAGCTTGCTCAGATCATGAGTCCAGGCATTAGGACAGGGGTAGCAGGCTCTGTAGGACTGCTACTATGCCCCAAGAGCAGGTGGGCAGTGAGAGGTTTGAAAGGGGTAGGAAAGGGACTGTCTTGCTACTCTCCCCAGCACAACAATCAGCTGATCTGAGGCAGTATAATGGTGGGAGTGGGCTGCAAACTAAGGTCACAATAACTTTCTTCTCTCCTGGAGCAAGGGGGATTGGAAATGGAATTATGGCTCTCTGTGTCACTATTTCCTTCCGGAGAGCCACCTGTAGGCCACCCCTGCACATGGCTTTGAGGAAAGACTTGAGCTAGCCCTATTTTTTAAAGAAGTGATTTAGTTTCATTCAGTTTGTGACTTCGGCTGAAGTATGAGGGTGGTCTTGCTTGCTTTTAACTGTGTGAGGCTGATGGAAGTTCTAAGCCCTGCTATTATAATAAATGCCCCTTTTCCCAGGTACTTTCGCCCTGGAGTTTGAGGACCCTATTATAAACTGGCGTAAGCCAGAGCAGCTCTATTGACTTCAAGTGACGTTGCATCCATGTTACCACTTAGTCTGCTGAACACAATCCTCAGCCCACAATAGATGGGTCCCTTCATCTTTGCCTTTCTAAAGTGTATCTTTTTCTAAGGCTGTATTGTACAAAGACTCATTTGGCCTAGGTTATCTGTTCTCTATTTCTCAGTGGCAGTTTGCTTTCCCCACACAGTTTTTTCTTCCAAAACTCAAATAGTCATGAAGATGAAGGAAGAGAAAAACTCAAGCAATTCCTGGTAACCAGAAAAATATGTTCAGCAGGTTAGGTTGGTGTTTGGTTGTTACTGGAGTGAGCTACCAGGATGCTGGTATTCAATACTTTTAAAAA
The DNA here is from genome assembly GCF_028017835.1 of Emys orbicularis. Taxonomy (NCBI): domain Eukaryota; kingdom Metazoa; phylum Chordata; order Testudines; family Emydidae; genus Emys; species Emys orbicularis. The sequence goes on along the minus strand of NC_088687.1, from coordinate 86,327,346 downwards.
AAAATAAATCTTTATTAAGGAAGCAGTCCTGAAATCCTTCTGCAAGCAAAGCCCCCACTGAAGTTCATGGAAGATTGCCTGAGTAAAAGATTGTAGGAATCAACCCTTTATTTTTAACTGCAAAAATCAAAAGAAACCACTACAAAGTATAATGCACAATGTTGCACTAAATACATTCCAGATAAATCAATAATACAAATCATTTTGGAAGCTCATTACAGTCATAACTAGAGATTATAGGTTACCCACATAGATCATAAGTTATTTATTGATAGATGGAACAAATATATATTTAGTCTGGACAACAACAAGTAAACAAGATAAATATAGACAAAACAAACATACTCAGTATACCAATATATAATTAATCATCAGGTAAGGTCTTTCATGAAACAAATACAGAAATAATGGCATTTTCCCCTAATCTAGTCCTTCAGGAGTGGGAGAAGAATGTGTATGCTACTAAGAGCTGGTCCTGAATATATTGTAAAATTTATGTCTCCTAACAGAGACATTCGTCTCTCTTATTTGTAGTACTTATTCAAGCTAGAAAAGAAAGAACATAAAAGTTTATTTCTTCTGGGTAACTGAAGGACTTCTGTGGTTTTTAAGTATTTTTATTTTTATAGCAACTGAAAATTTTGGAAACCAGTAGTTTAAAACAATTAAATACAGTACTCTTTTAAGAGATTAACGCGTACCTTCTGGAGCAGTACTGGCAGTACAACAAAATGCAAAACAGATACTCTTTTGCAGGGCCGGCTCTACTGTTTTTGCCGCCCCAAGAAGCGCGCCGAATTGCTGCTGCGGACGGCGGGGGCAGTCCGTGTACCGTTAGGGCGGCATGCGCGTTTCCGCAGTGGTGGCAATTCGGTGGCAGCTTCTGTCTTAGACAGAAGCTGCCGCCGAATTTCTGCCGCGGGCAGCTGAACATATAAGCTGCCGCCGAATTGCCGCCGCTGCGGAAACGCGTGTGCCGCCCTAACGGCACATGGACTGCCCCCGCTGTCCGTGGCGGCAATTCGGCGCGCTGCTTGGGGCGGCAAAAACACATGGACTGCCGCCCCTTGCCGATTGCCGCCCCAAGCACCTGCTTGGAATGCTGGTGCCTGGAGCCGGCCCTGCTCTTTTGAAGATCAGATGGTTAGAGGAACACTGGTGGAAAATGTGAGAATCTAACACATTATATTGTCATCTGTACTATATGATGTACCATTTAAGGGCTCAGTTGTGAGCCGCCTTCTGACACCATACCTCCTTACGCCCTGGCTGGTCTATACATGTGGGAGAGCTACCTCCACGAGGCCACTTGCAGGTGGACAGGGAATAAATAGGCAGAACCTTGGTTCAGCCCCTCAACATACCACCCAGCACAGCCGAGCTGGTGAGAAGTAACCTGTACCGCGTGACTCTGCTGGAGAATTTGGTGATCATGCACAGAATGTGACTCATGACTCCTCAAGTTCTTGTAGGTTTCTTACAAAATCAGTACAATCTCTGCACACCAGCAATGTGTTTAATATATTCTCCAGAGTCCAGGACTTAGACTTGAAAAAGGAAATAATAATCATAAGTTTTATGCAAACTAAACTATGACACAGCAGAACTGTAGCTGTATGTTTCTTGTCCTTACAAACTCAGGGCAAGTTTTTGCCTGGCTCCTGCATAGGTGTGCAAGAGGGGTTGAAAATATCCCAAGGTCAGCATCAGACACAATTGCAATTCCTGAGGACTAGAGAATTGGTTCTTCCTAGCACTCCTAGGAGCACTCACCATCAGCTTAGTTTGGGCAGTGAGGGTGTGGTGAACCCCTACCTTTCCTGTACCAGTCAGCAGAGTATCCACCTGCAGATGGGGGAGCTTGCTGTGCCAGTGCAGGAGATGGTGCAGCAGGGACACTCTCCATTTACCCTGGGACACTCTAGAAGACTTTGCACAAAGCACCCAGTTTCCTATGGGACACTGTGGCTCCCATGATCCCCAACTCAGACCAAGCCCTACTAAGCACAATAGGTCTCTCAGTTTTTAGAGTTCTCTAGTTTATCAAAATGGCTATTGCAAAGAGTCTGAATCATACTTCCAAAAAAATTCCAATGGTCACATTTGGTTCATTACACCTCTAGCACAGACTGCAGCATTTAATAAGCGAATGATACCAAAATCAAGTTGCTATTCTTTGAATCATGGTCATCTGATTTCCTAAAGAACTGAAATACCTTTGTGGCTTCACAAACTACTGTCAACTTCAATCTTAAGCAAATTGTGTCTGCTCAAGTGCCCTGTGCTAATGTTGCTTTATTCTTCTTTTGCAAACTCACAAATCCAGGAAGACTATAATGATAAATCCATGTACTGAAGCAATTATATAGTGTATAAACAGCTTTTATTTAAAAATAAATATATATTTAAGTGATACTATAATTTATATGTCAAATATAAAACATATTAAAAGTCCTACAACTCACAGTGCTTTGTCTGGCTTGAAAGAATGTTTTTGCTTGAATGCACTAGCAATGACACAAACAATTGTTTATAAACAGAAATACTGTATGATTATACAAGCTCAAAGGATCACTGTGAAAAATACCGCTGTTCTAAAAATACTAAAAAATTATTTCTGTCAATCCTATTTTAATCTCTTCAGGATAAAGGAATAAATTGTTAAAATGCAGTGCTAAAATTACAACCAACTCTAAGGGGAAGAAAACAATCACTGGAGAACTTGGTTTCTTATTTCCTAAGGTATCATAATCTTATTTTAATTTAGGAAGAAATGCAGCACTTCCGCTAACAGTCATTTTATCTTCAAATATTCTTTTTTATTCAAATATTATGCAAATGTGGATTTAAAACAATGTTTTACTACAAAGTAAAATGAGGCCAATTGGGGATGCCATAGATCTTAAATATTAAAACAAATGGATGTGCCATGGTTGAGGAGGGTAGAAATTAAAACCCAGTAGGCCACCAGTTTGTCAGGCAAGAAAGCTATTAGAAGTTTCCTACATGATCATTTGTTTTGTTATTAAAAGTGCTACTAAAGATTGTTAAATAAAGAAAGCACTATTAAGTTGTCTAATATAAGTAATTGTGTAAGCTAAATATTCTCATTAAGACCCTGACTCAGCAAGGTACAAAAGGCCAAGCCTCACTTTACGCAAATGAATTCATTGACTTCAATGAGACTACTTACATGCTTAAAGCAACTTGCTGAATCAGGGGTAATCACAGTACTTACTGTGCTTTACAAAGTCCTAATATATCAACATATTTTCCTTCATCAAAGAAATAGATATGTACTTTACACTGTCGTAGGAATTTGTTGAATAAAGTATAAATATTTCATATAAAGCTATGAGTGACTATTAGATCTGATTATTTTTAAACAGACTCAAGGATACTAAATGTAAGTGGTGTTTACAGACCAGCAAAAAACTATACAAAGTTCCCAAATTAGCTATAGTCACTTGATTATTGCTATTTCCATTGATCAAGAGACTACCAACAAAAGATGGACAAAAAAATATTTAGTGCCTAGAACATTCATCCTTATAAAAGAGATCAGCAACAGTTTTTCCAAAGGTATATTTTTATTAATGGTGGGTTAAGGCAAAGAATCTGTAGAAGGAGAGTCAGCAGACAAAGTATAACCACTAGGGCTGTCGATTAATCGTAGTTAACTCATGCGATTATCGCAAAAATATTAATTGCTATTAGAAAAATGAATCACAATTAATCACAGTTTTAATTACACTGTTAAACAATAGAATACCAGTTGAAATGTATTAAATATTTTTGGATGTTTTTCCACATTTTTAAATATATTGATTTGAATTACAACAGAGAATACAAAGTGCACAGTGCTCAATTTATATTATTTTTTATTACAAATATTTGCACTGTTAAAAATGATAAAAGAAATAGTATTTTTCAGTTCACCTCATACAAGTACAATCTCTTTATTGTGAACATGCAACTTACAAATGTAGATTTTTTTGTTACATAACTGCACTCAAAAACAAAACAATGCAAAACTTTAGCGCCTACAAATCCACTCAGTCCTACTTCTTGTTTAGCCAATCGTTAAGACAAACAAGTTTTTTTACATTTACGGGAGATAATGCTTCCCACTTTTTATTTACAATGTCACCAGAAAGTGAGAACAGGCATTTGCATAGCACTGTTGTAGCCGGCATTGCAAGGTATTTATGTGCCAGATATGCTAAACATTTGTAGGCTCCTTCATGCTTCAGCCACCATTCCAGAGGTCATGCTTCCATGCTGATGATGCTCATTAAAAAAATAATGCATTAATTACATTTTTGACTGAACTCCTTGCGGGAGAACTGTATGTCTCTGGCTCTGTTTTACCCGCATTCTGCCATATATTTCATGTTATAGTAGTCTCGGATGATGATTTAGCACATGTTGTTCATTTTAAGAACACTTTCGCTGCAGATTTGACAAAATGCAAAGAAGGTACCTATGTGAGATTTCTAAAGATAGCTACAGCACTTGACCCAAGGTTTAAGAATTTGAAGTGCCTTCCAAAATCAGAGAGGGATGAGGTGTGGAGCATGCTTTCAGAAGTCTTAAAAGAGCAAAACTCCAATGCAGAAACTACAGAACCCGAACCACAAAAAAAGAAAATCAACGTTCTGCTGATGGCATCTGACTCAGATTATGAAAATAAACATGCATTGGTATGCACTGCTTTGGATTGTTAGTGAGCAGAGCCTGCCATCAGCATGGACGCATGTCCTCTGGAATGGTGGATAAAGCAGGAAGGGACATATGAATCTTTAGCACATCTAGCATGTAAATATCTTGCGATGTCGACCACAACAGTGCCATGTGAACACCTGTTCTCACTTTCAGGTGACACTGTAAACAAGAAGCAGGCAGTATTATCTTATGCAAACGTAAATAAACTTGTTTGTCTGAGCGATTGGCTGAAGAAGAAAAAGGACTGAGTGGGCTCTGAAGTTTTACTTTTTTTAATTTTTGAATGCAGTTATTTTTGTTCATAATTCTACGTTTGTAAGTTCAACATTCATGATAAAGAGATTGCACTACAGTACTTGTATGAGGTGAATTGAAAAATACTATTTCTTTTGTTTTTTTTACAGTGTAAATATTTGTAATCAAAAATAAATATAAAGTGAGCACTGTACCTTTTGTATTCTGTGTTGTAATTGAAATCAATATATTTGAAAATGTAGAAAACACCCCAAAATATTTAAATAAAAGGTATTCCATATTGTTTAACAACGCAATTAATTGCACAATTAATCGTGATTAATTATTTTAATCGCTTGACTGGCCTAATAACTTATGAATAACAAACTAGTCAAACACATCCAATCACATTTAAATTTGTACATTAACCATTTGTAATGTGTAATTAAGTGTCACAGGATTTTTTTAAAACTATGGTTTTATGTAATAACCAGAGAACAAGTAATTACCTCCGGAAATGCCCCCCATTGACTTCAGTGGGAACTTCCCTAAGTAAAGGCTGCAGAATTTGGCCTGTTAGTTTTATTTCTACATATACTGGCTCCACATTCTCGTCTTAGGCACCAATTGAGCAAAGATGAAGATTCTTCTTTAGATTCTCTTTAAGAACTACCTTGATTTTGTGTTATTTTGAACTATGTTTATGTTCAGAGAGTCTCTGTTTATTTTTTACCAGACTGGAAAGACAAGTGCTAGGGGGTCCTTTGCACTGCAGTTTAGAGGTATTAAATTCACTTTATTGTCTCATTATCATTTTTCCTCATAAAGACATAAACATTAGAGATAGAAATGACCTATTAATTCATCCACTCCATCCTCTTGCCAGCGCAGGATTATTTGCTGCTGTATATTTTCCAGTGATTTGTCTAATCCAGTTTTAAATTAGCCATGCTATAGGTCTTCTACAACTTCCCTTGGGATGCTCCTTTATAGTCTAATAGAGAATAGCTTTATCATATACACATTGGGGTATCCTGGAACAGACAGGTGAACATGGGAAAAGTGGGGGAGGGAACACACCAGAATTTTGATTCTGTAGGACATTTACCTTCTGGTATTTTCTAAATGTCCATTGTTTAAATTAATATAAATCCCCATAATATGCCAGTTTCTCAGTTTGAGTATAGCAACACTTAAGTGTCTAAGGGAAAATCTGGCAAGTTTCAAAAGGAAAATTTTCACATACAATCACCTGGATCCTGAAACATTTTCAAATGTCTGCCTCATGGACCTCAAGCTACAGTCATCCTTAACATTTTGCAGTTTTGATCCAACTAAAATTTCAGTTCCCAGTTGTATACACGAAGAAATTATATAAAAAAATATATACACTCCATTGGTAAAGTGTAAAATATATATTCATCTTTACTTTTCTTGCCTGTAATGTATAAGTACTGTACTTTTCAAAAAATAAAGTAATTCCTTTGAATACATGTTAGGTAACAATGTCAACCTTCTTTCATCAAATAAGCCTGTTGTGCATGTTTAAAACTATGGCCTGAGTTGGCCTATTTCCTATTCATTTTTATCTGGAAATAAAAAGTGCAAAATCTAAATTATGTAATCTATCTTTAAATCATTTATTACAAATCTGCTTTAAACTCAGTAGAAGATAATCTGGTCATAATTGTTTTCCTATTTTTAATATAATTTCCATACACAGTAGCCCTCCAAGACAAAGAACATGCCAGTTTAATGGTAGTCATTACATTTTGGGGATGAAGTGACATCGGTCTTTTGCCTACTCGGAACAAACCCAATACTTGAAATAATACTTGAAAAGGCTCCAATTTTCATATCTTATTACTTGATTCATCAAATTATACGTTTTTCTGTTTTATGTAGTATAACTAATACTGTGTCACAACATCTAAGTAGATTTATGAAAAAATTTCTCTAGAAAGCTAATGGCAACACCCAAATCTATTAGATCTTTTTCAGTTTTAAATAGAACTCAGACAAAGAGCACTATACAAACAGACCTCATACATCATAAGTATTGTCAATCAGGTATGGAGTGTAGATTTCGTTTAAACAAATTTTGCCAGTGGCAAAAATAAAAACATTCTAAAGATTTTTATAGCTTAGAAATGTGAGATCGCAAACAAATAGTAATTTTTGTTAATGAAAATTCTTAGCAAACTTGTTATATAATGTAGGTAAATGCTTAATTTATTCTGAGCTATTCTATGAAGATAATGAATTAATTGTAATTACCAGCATTGTGGGAGAGGCTTATTATGGATTCCTGGTAGTTTATAGAGTCGTGTCAGAAATTTGAAATACCTACTCATAGAAAGCCAAACTGATTACTTGCTTTTGCTGAAAGTAATATTATAATTTTATTTAAAATATTGCTTAGTTTTCCAGTTAGTAAACATAGGTGATAAAGCAGACAAATGGACAACTGAGTAGTTGAACACTGATCATTGATCCACCAGTTTTGCAATACAATGATATGATGAAGCCAGTTGCATTTTCTGCTTTTTTCAGTAACTTTTAAGATATTGATAGTGGCAGAGAAATCCTCAAGATTTTTTATGGTATCCCAGGTACCTGCTCATACAGAAGTAGAAGGCAGAACTTAGTTCCTTAAAAAACAAGTAAGCGTATAAGATAGTTTGTGACAGTACCAGCAGAAATTTTGCAGGCAGTGGCATTACCAAGATCACCAAGTACAGAATTATTACAGGTGTCAGCATCTTCAGGGTTGCCAAGGCCAAGAAATACCATTTTGAAGCTACATCATAATCAGTCAGGAGTGATCTATTATTAGCAGACATGTTGCTCCCCCAATACTATGATGATGGTTCATGACGAATGGTTAAAACAGACATTTTTAATAGATCTGACAAACCAGTCAGGTATATAGAGGATTGAGATAACTATGACTAATTAAATGACTTTGAAAGTATTTGCAAGTCTATAGACTGGTTATGTTATTTTATTTTCAGTTTAAAGTGAAATTAACGTACCTTAAAAAGGAGGGACAAATTGCTAGTATGGGAGTGACTACTTAAATGAGAAGATGTAATCGTAGTAAGAGATTGACAGGAAGTAACAATGAGCATGTATGTTAAGCCTCTGAATATGCACAGTGTGACAGATGTTTTTAAAAGCCTGAGAAGAGGCAGACTGATCCGAATGCCTGTGCATTTTGCAAAACTGCTGTGCCATTTCTCCTGACAAACCTGACTCTTTAGTGCCCATACCACCAGAGATTTTTGTTTTACATATTAATGAGACACCTGGGAAGCTAGAACCTCAGCAATGAAGGATCCTGCCCTTAATATGTTTTTCTTTTGGTAACAGCTGCCTGAGCCTGCAGTGTTCCTAGGGCTTCAGAAAAGGCAGCTTAAGGCAAAACAGAATGTTTTCAAATATTGCATCGAATCTTCCTAAAACATCACAATACTGTGTTGTTTGTGAAGTTGAGGACTTGTCATACATTTTGAAAGGGTCAGATCAACAGGGGCAGTTTTATACTGAAATCTTATTTTTAAAATAAGCAATATTTGTAAAACTATAAAACTAATGAATTTAGACAGGATAATGAATTGCCAATATAGTGCACTTACATGCAGTACCGTGAACCTTACAAATGAACAAGTTCTTTTTAAATGATATTCAAAAAATTCCACCTCATGGCTGGCCTGGTATGTAACTAAGCCATGTGTTTTACCCTTAATCACAAGGCTCAGCTTTTTATAGAGATCTTTGTTTATTCTGGGAATGCAAGGCTCTCTCTTTTGGAGCTTCTCACAGACAGCATCTTCCCAGTGCCCAGCTATAGGCCAGCCTCCTCTTTCAGCAGCAGCATACTCTGAACATTCCAACCTCTGCAAGAACTCACGCACCATACCTTCACCCTATTCTTAAAGGGGCATCCCCCATCTGTTCTGTCATTTTGTGATGTGTGTATAAACCCCACCGTGGGGTTAAGGAGCAGTTCTGGGCCCAGGTGGCTTCACCCCACCGCACCTGCAGAGCCTGCTCCAGGAGCTTAAAAAGCCAGATGGCTCAGAAGGGGAGTAGACAGAAAATTTCTATCTTGAGAAGGGTACAGCTGGAGTCATAGAACCAGAAAACCGTAGGACTGGAAGGGTCCTCGAGAGGTCTTCTAGTCCAGTCCCCTGCACTGAAGGCAGAACTATGTATTATCTATATTAGACCATCCATGACAGGTGGTTATCTAACCTGCTCTTAAAAATCTCCAACAACAGAGATTCCACAACCTCCCTAGGCAATTTATTCCAGTGCTTAACTGCCCTGACAGTTAGGAAGCTTTTCCTAATATCCAACCTATACCTCCCTTGCTGCAACTTAAGCCCATTGCTTCTTGTCCTATCCTCAGAGGTTAACAAGAACAATTTTTCTCCCTCTTCCTTGTAGCAACCTTTTATGTCCTGGCTGCAGGGGAGAGGTCTGCAAGTGGCAGTTACCCCAGGCCCCAGAGGAGAGACTAGCCTTTCCCTAGGACTAGGGAACTCTTCACTCCATCTTCTGATGGACATTTGTGAGGCTCTTGACCATGCCCCAGACTGGGAGGGTAAGTAGCAAGAAATGGCCCAGGAAGGGATAGCTCAGTGGTTTGAGTATTAGCCTGCTAAACCCAGGGTTGTGAATTCAATCCTTAAGGGGGCCACTAAGGGATCTGGGGCAAAATCGGTACTTGGTTCTGCTAGTGAAGGCAGGGGACTGGACTCAATGACCTTTCATGGTCCCTTCCAGAGATAGGATATCACCATTTATTTATTTATTTATTTATTTATTTATTTTAAGTCTGCCCAGATGCACTCCTGGGTGTTGATGTCGCTGCTTCTCATAGGGCGCTGGGCCGGAGCCAAGTGGAGATGAAGGGCCAGGGGTCCCCTACCAACCCCCTTCCTAAAAAGGTGGCACAAACCTCTTTCCCCTCCAGCGATAAAGGGGATACAGACAATGTAAGCCCCGAGGCACGGGTGTGCAGCCCACAGAAGACTGGACGTGGGCCGAAGACTCTTTTATGGGGGACATTGGACTTAGTATTTGATGGATTCTGTTAATCCCCTAGAAGGCGGCAGCCTCAACTGGTGACCTGGCCAGAGGGCTGAGTCACCTTCTCCCACAAAGGACAAAGCCACCGTGCCAGAGTAACCACTAGCAGGGGATCTAGAGATGGGAGAGAGTTGTTTCCCAGATACATAACCACTATGTTGCACCACCAGTAATCACTGCCTGTCATATGTTTCATAGAATATCAGGGTTGGAAGGGACCTCAGGAGGTCATCTAGTCCAACCCCCTGCTCAAAGCAGGACCCAACTAAATCATCCCAGCCAGGTCTTTGTCAAGCCTGACCTTAAAAACCTCGAAGGAAGGAGATTCCACCACCGCCCTAGGTAACCCATTCCAGTGTTTCACCACCTTCCTAGTGAAAACGTTTTTCCTAATATCCAACCTAAACCTCCCTCACTGCAACTTGAGACCATTACTCCTTGTTCTGTCATCTGGTACCACTCAGAACAGTCTAGATCCATCCTCTTTGGAACCCCCTTTCAGGTAGTTGAAAGCAGCTATCAAGTCCCCCCTCATTCTGTTCTTCTGCCAACTACACAATCCGAGTTCCCACAGCCTCTCCTCCTAAGTCATGTGCTCCAGCCCCCTAATAATTTTTGTTGCCCTCCACTGGACTCATTCCAATTTTTCCACATTCTTCTTGTAGTGTGGGGCCCAAAACTGGACACAGTACTCCAGATGAGGCCTCACCAATGTTGAATAGAGGGGAATGATCACTTGCCTCGATTTGCTGGCAATGCCCCTACTTACACAGCCCAAAATGCCGTTAGTTAGTTGTTAGTGGCAACAAGGGCACACTGTTGACTCATATCCAGTTTCTCGTCCACTGTAACCCCTAGGTCCTTTTCCACAGAACTGCTGCCTAGCCATTCAGTCCCTAGTCTGTAGCAGTACATGGGATTCTTCCGTCCTAAGTGCAGGACTCTGCACTTGTCCTTGTTGAACCACATCAGATTTCTTTGGGCCCAATCCTCTAATTTGTCTAGGTCCCTCTGTATCCTATCCCTACCCTCCAGCGTATCTACCACTCCTCCCAGTTTAGTGTCATCTGCAAACTTGATGAGGGTGCAGTCCACGCCATCCTCCAGATCATTAATGAAGATATTGAACAATACCGGCCCCAGGACCGACCCTTGGGGCACTCCGCTTGATACCGACTGCCAACTAGACATGGAGCCATTGATCACCACCCATCATGTACCTTTCCCGGCCATCCCACGTTGATGTTGGTGAAACGTCCCTTGTGATCCACCAGGGCTTGCAGCAGCATTGAAAAGTACCCCTTGCGGTTTATGTACTCGGTGGCTTGGTGCTCCGGTGCCAAGATAGGGATATGGGTTCCGTCTATGGCCCCACCACAGTTTGGGAATCCCATTGCAGCAAAGCCATCCACTATGGCCTGCACGTTTCCCAGAGTCACTACCCTTGATATCACCAGGTCTTTCATTGCCCTGGCAACTTGGATCACAGCAGCCCCCACAGTAGATTTGCCCACTCCAAATTGATTCCTGACTGACCGGTAGCTGTCTGGCGTTGCAAGCTTCCACAGGGCTATTGCGACTCGCTTCTCAACTGTGAGGGCTGCTCTCATCCTGGTATTCTGGCACTTCAGGGCAGGGGAAAGCAAGTCACAAAGTTCCATGAAAGTGCCCTTACGCATGCGAAAGTTTCGCAACCACTGGGAATCGTCCCACACCTGCAGCACGATGCGGTCCCACCAGTCTGTGCTTGTTTCCCGGGCCCAGAATCGGCGTTCCACGGCATGAACCTGCCCCAGTAACACCATGATTTCCACATTGCTGGGGCCTGTGCCTTGTGAGAGGTCTATGTCCATGTCAATTTCCTCATCACTCTCGTCGCCGCGCTGCAATCGCCTCCTCGGCTGGTCCTGGTTTTGCTTTGGCATGTCCTGGCTCTGCATATACTCCAGGACAATGCGCGTGGTGTTCATAGTGCTCATAATTGCTGCGGTGATCTGAGCGGGCTCCATGATCCCAGTGCTAGCTATGGCGCCTGGTCTGAAAAAAGGCGCGAAACTAGTATCTGACGGACCAGGGGAAGGAAGGAGGGAGGGAGGGAGGGGCGAGTGACGACATGGCGTACCGGTACAGGGAATTAAAATCAACAAAGGTGGCTGTGCATCAGGGAGAAACACAAACAACTGTCACACAGAATGGCCCCCCCAAAGATTGAACTCAAAACCCTGGGTTTAGCAGGCCGTTGATTTCACAGAGGGAGGGGGAAGCTAATGAATACAGAACAAATCTATTTTTTACATCTTAAGCTGGCAGCCGACGGTGCAGCATGACTGATAGCCACTGCAGTACGATGACGATGGATACCAGTCGTAATATACTATCTTCTACCAAAAGGCAAGGGGCTGCTGCTGTGTAGCAATGCAGCCCCACGGCTGCCAGCCCCACGTCTGCCAGCACCCAGATCGCCCTCGGCCTCTTCTGGGTGCTTATCAGAAAATACTGGGTGCTTGGCAGAAAATAGCATACTACGACTGGTAGCCATCATCATCAAGACAGTTCAATAGGACTGAGCATGTCTGCCCAGGTGCCTCTGATCGAACCGCAATATGACGACGATGGATACCAGTCATAATATACCATCTACTGCCAAAAGGCAAAAGGCAAGGGGCTGGTGCAATGCAGCCCTACGGCTGCCAGCCCCACAGCTATCAGTCATGCTGCACCGTCTACCGCCAAAAGGCAGTTAGCTGCTGCTGCTGTGTAGCAATGCAGTCCCACGTCTGCCGGCACCCAGATGACATATGGTGACGGTGAGCTGAGCTGAGCGGGCTCCATGCTTGCCGTGGTATGTTGTCTGCACAGGTAACCCAGGTAAAAAGGCGCGAATCTATTGTCTGCCGTTGCTCTGACGGAGGGGGAGGGGCCTGACGACAGGTACCCAGAACCCCCCGCGACACTGTTTTGCATCATTCAGGCATTGGGATCTCAACCCAGAATTCCAATGGGCGGCAGAGACTGCGGGAACTGTGGGATAGCTACCCATAGTGCAATGCTCCGGAAGTCGACGCTAGCCTCGGTACTGTGGACGCGGTCCGCCGACTAGAGCACTTAGAGCATTTTATGTGGGGACACACACAATCGGCTGTATACAACCGATTTCTATAAAACCGTCTTCTATAAATTCGACCTAATTTCGTAGTGTAGACATACCCAGAGAGAGCGAGAGAGAGATGAACCCTAACAATTGTATTGATGCATTACTAGCTGGAAATGGTAGAATTATCGATAATAATGCAGAAATGTTCAATAAATATTTCTGCTCTGTATTTGAGAAAAAAAGATGATATAGTCATATCATATGATAACACTCTTTCATTCCATTGGTATCTCAGGAGGATATTAAACAGCAGCTACTAAAGGGAGACATTTTAAAATCATTTGGTCCAGATAACTCTCATCCTAGAATTTTAAAAGTGCTTACTGGAACTTACTGGACCATAAAGTGTTTATTTTTCATTAAGTCTTGGAACACTGGGGATATTTCAAAACACTGGAAGAAAGCTAATGTTGTGCCAATATTTAAAAAGGAGAAATGGGATGACCCAGGTAATTATAGGCCTGTCATTCTTACATCAGTCCTGGGCAAGATAATGGAGCAGTTGATATAGGACTCAATTAATACAGAATTAAAGCAGACTAATATAATTATCACAAATCAACATAGGTTTATGGAAAATAGATCCAGTCAAACTAACTTGATATCTTTTATTTTGATGAGATTACAAGTTTGGTTGACAAAGATAATTGTGTTGATGTAATATCATTAGATTTCTGTAAGGCATGTGACTTGGTACCATATGACATTTTGACTAAAACCCTAGAATGATATAAACTAACAAGGCACACATTAAATAGATTAAAAGCTGTCTGATAGCTAATGTAATTGTAAACAGAGAATCATCAAAGGATGGGTGTGTTTCTAGTGGAGCCCTGAAGGGCTTGGGTTTTGGCTGTATGCTATATAGTATGTTTATTTATGACATGGAAGAAAACATGAAATCATCACTGACAAAGTTTTCAGATGACACAAAAATTGGGGGAGTGGTAAATAATGAAGAGGATAGGTCACTGATACAGAGCAATCTGGATAGTTTGGTAATCTGGGCTCAAGTAAACAATGTGTGTTTTAATATGGCTAAATGTAAGTGTATACATGTAGGAACAAAAAAATGTAGGCCATACTTAGAGGATGGGGGACTCTATCCAAGGAAGCAGTGACTCTGAAAGAAATGTCGGGGTTGTGGTAGATAATCAGCTGAACATGAGCTTTCAGTGCAATGCCGTGACCACAAAGGGCTAATGCAATCCTTATATGAATAAATAGGGGAATCTCGAGTAGTAGCAGAGAGGTTGTTTTACCTCTGTATTTAGCACTGGTGCAACCACTGCTGAAATACTGTGTCCAGTTCTTGTGTCCACAATTCAAGAAAAATGTTGATAAATTGGAGAGGATTCAGAGAAGAGAATGACTAAAAGATTAGAAAACATGCTTTCTAGTTATAGACTCAAGGAGCTCAATCTGTTTAGAAAGTTAAAGGGTGACTTGATTATAGCCTATAAGTAGCTACATGGGGAGCAAATATTTAATAATGGGCTCTTCAAATTAGCAGGAAAAAGATATAATGTGATACAAAGGCTGAAAATTGAAGCTAGACTGATTCCACTGGAAATTTTTAACAGTGAGAGTAATCACTGGAGCAACTTTTTAAGGGTAGTGGTGGATTTTGCATCACTGACAATTTTTACATCAAGATTGGATGTTTTTCTAAAAGATATGTTCCAGTTCCGAAGGAAGAACCTCCAGGGATATGAGAAATAGTTGTCTCTGTTTGTTTGTTTGTTTGCCAAAAGCAAGTTTGAGCACTTCGGGCCACTAGAGAGTCTGCATTGTGACCAGGCCTAATCTTTGCTTGTGGAAATAGTAGCATATTTAGGGCCCAGTCCTTGTTTAGTCATCACTCACTCATAACTCCCACTGAAGCTATAAAATGTTTTTAATACCTAATGTAATTTGTAAGAAAGTGATATGCCATAGTTGTCTACATGAACAATTAGATTTCAGCAAGCTGGGGTGTGAATCTAGCCAGCCTTAGCCTGCTATGGTCTACCTGTCCACGTGCACCCTGCTGATGCTTTGTGAGAATGCTTTGAGCTAGTCCCATCTCAAAGAAAGCTACCTAAAAGAGGCCTACCAAACTGTTAACATGCATCAGCTGGGTGCACATGGACAGGGCTCGGCAGAGCAGGCTAGTGCGGAGTAGATTCACACCCCAGCTTACTAAAATCTAATTGTTTATGTAGACAAACCTAAGTGAATCTAAGCTCCTCATGTTGCACAAAAGTAACTTGCATGAACTCAGACTTAGACATGTTCATCAAATACGGTAGACAATATCTCTTAAACTCTGAGATCTTTTATTTAAGATAACTTTTTATATGTTACATAGATGTCTGCAATGAGAACAGAGACAAAAGCATGATGACTATGCTTTGAGAAGTGATTGCAAAACTCTTATTTTCTCATATGATCTCTATATAAAGTTACCTAGTAAAAGTCAAAGCAAGAATTTTCTTATTGTCAGTGTAAACATCTCATAACCAAGCAGTTTTTTTGTTTGTTTGTTTTGTTTTTCTTTCCTTAATGCACACTTTTGTGAACAATAAGAATTCTGGAATGAGGCATTATGTAGTTATGGTAATGCACAAAGCATATTAGAAGGCAGGCTATATGGATTGTGCAGTGCTAACAGTAGTAACAAAGTGGAGGGAATTTGGGTCCATAAATTAAGCAAGTATGCAAAGGGAGCAGAGAAGTGCAAGGAACAAGCACCATCTTATTATGTCACTTTTTTTTACCATACTACTAAATTATTTAATACCTGTAATTAAATGATTGAGCTTGGAGAAGCTGTTAGAGATCCACTTGCTTTTGTTCCTGCAGGATATTATATAGTTCTGTAAGTTTTATGCACTTTGCTTGGGAAAGTATTCATTATAGCTATAGGTTAGGTATGTAGTTTTCTTACACTTTGAGATCACCTCCCTTGTTAATTTACCACCTGTTTAATTTAGCAGCAGAATTTCCAGCAGCAACTAAGAGAAATTTAGATTTGGGTCCAGATCATCAAAGATATTTAGGTACATAGCACCCATTGATTTCAATACCTTTGAGGATCTGGGCATTGGGTTTGTTGACCTCACAGTTTGGTAAAGCAACAGAACACTAAACCAGCCTAATATTTGGACTGGTCTCCCATGGTCTAATTCTCCACTCTGCTACACTGGTGTTATGCCAGTGTAATTTTATTCAAGTCAAATCCGTACATATGGAGGATAATCAGTACCCCACAGTACAGAGTACTTCTTGATGGTGTTTTCTGCTGCCCAAACTCTAGGAATTGGATCCTAGAATAAGTCTGGAGAACTGAATTTCAGATGCAGCCACCACACTCAAATGTGGCTGGTTTGTACTGGCTTGTGGTTCCTCACCAATTTACTCAGCTTTACTGTAAATTAGGGACTCCTTATTTTCAGCTGAAAAATTCCACTCATCCAAAACTTAAGGTATAAAACAATAGAAAGCTTTAAACAATGAATTTAGTGCTCATTAAAATGTGAGAGCTCATTAGTGAGTCCAGGAGACTGAAGCTTTCTGTTTATAAAGAGAAGACTCAAATATGCCTCAAAAAAGACTTGGAAAATTTTTTTTGAAAAGAGACACAGGGTAATTCTGTTCCCATTCAATCCATGCTTACATTGCCAACAAGGCTACCAATTAGTGGCAATTGTGGTTCTGGTTTTTATGTTTTGACACCTGTGTTCCTGGAAATGTTATGAGACAAAGATGCCAATTAGATGGTAGTAACATTTCTTCACTACTAAAGTGGAATAGATTTAAACCAATCTCCTAGAAGGACTCATTATGATATTATCAATTCCCTGCACAATCCAGGCCCCTCTGAATAATAGTTTTTACCAATTTTTAAACAAAATAAAAGCAGTAATTTTACAAGTGTACACAAAATTCAATGTTTACCACTTTCATTTGGATTGTGTTCCTACAGTTAAAAATGCCTTTCATTTAGAATGATATTTTGTAAATGATTAGCCAGCTTTATAGTCAATGCATATTTAACATAGTGAACTTTTTCGAAGGTAGAAAAGACCTGAGGTTTAAAAACTCTACCATGTTAGCTTTTCACAAACTAAATAAGGTAGTCCAAAGGCTTTTTACAACACAGTCTAAATGCATATGTGCATCAGCCAGACTGACACCATGAACTGTGATGGTTCCCTAGGAGCCACTAGGTAGTGGTACATGAACTCACAATGCTTTATATGATAGCTACAAAGCAGCAGAGAGAAGGGTAGATAGTGGCTTTAAGTCACAGAATGAGTTGGAGGGGTGCAGGCAGGGGTATAGGAAGCATAGTGGCTGACTCAGTCACAACTCATCCAGGAGATCCAAGTGTCTGATCCAAATCCCACTGAGTTCCATAGAATATTTCCATTGATTTTAATAGGAGCAGACCCCAAGACAGCACATACTCTTCCCTAGACCTGCTCTACGGGCTGGTACAGGGTGCATGTTCTCACCATCAGCCGCATCACACTTCTCCATGTTGCTTTTCGGGACAATACAGCCACTGACAAGTCCAACATGGATCAATGTCTCTGTTCATTGATCAGTTTGGTCCAGAAGGGTCCCAGAATTAGAAAGAGTACAAGAGGCAGAAGGATTCTTGGACCCTTCCTCACCTTGTACACCTATGCAGTGTGTGGCACAATCCAATCAAGAATTTCTTATGTCAAAACCACTCCCCCCTCTTTTTTTAATACAAAAATGTAATAATTGAAAACTTGCCCTCAGAAAGTAGATCTTTACTCAGATCTTGTTTCTGGCTCTTAGACATTTCCCATGTGTCTTCAGCATAATGACAAAGCTTTCAGAAGAGGATTCTCAGAAAACTGCATGCCTGGACAACAAAATGGCAGATGAAATTCAATGT
The DNA here is from genome assembly GCF_028017835.1 of Emys orbicularis. NCBI lineage: Eukaryota > Metazoa > Chordata > Testudines > Emydidae > Emys > Emys orbicularis. Next base: position 86,309,224 of record NC_088687.1, on the reverse strand, counting down.
TGATAAATGCAAAGTAATGCATAGTGGAAAACATAATCCCAACTATACATATAAAATGCTGGGGTCTAAATTAGCTGTTACATCTCAAGAGAGAGATCTTGGAGTCATTGTGGATAGTACTCAATGTGCAGCGGCAGTCAAAAAAACGAACAGAATGTGGGGCATCATTAAGAAAGGGATTGATAGTAGGACAGAAAGTATCATATTGCCACTATAAATCCAGGGTGCACTCATAACTTGAATACTGTGTGCAGATGTGGTCGCCTCATCTCAAAAAGATATATTGGAATTGGAAAGATTCAGAAAAGGGCAACAAAAATGATTAGGGGTATAGAACAGCTTCTGTATGAGGAGAGATTAATAAGATTGGAACTTTTCGGCTTGGAAAAGAAAGGACCAAGAGGGGATATGATAGAGGTCTATGAAATCATGACTGGTGTGGAGAAAGTAAACAAGGAAGTGTCTCATAACACAGGAACTAGGGGTCACCAAATGAAATTAATAGGCAGCAGGTTTAAAACAAACAAAATAAAGTATTTCTTCACACAACACACAGTCAACCTGTGGAACTCTTTGCCAGAGAATGTTGTGAAGGCCAATACTATAACAGGATTCAAAAAAGAACTACATAAATTCATGGAGGATAGGTCCATCAATGGCTATTAGTCAGGATGGGCAGGAATGGTGTCCCCAACCTCTGTTTGTCAGAAGCTGGGAATGAGGGACAGGGGATGGATCACTTGATGATTACCTGTTCTGTTCATTTCGTCTGGGGCACCTGGCCACTGTTCAAAGACAGGATACTGGGCTAGATGGACCTTTGGGCTGACCCAATATGGCCGTTATTATGTTCTTTACTCTGTGTCTTTTTATGAACTAAGGGGGTAGGGGTGGGAGAGAACCTCCAGACAAGGTTCCTGCTCTTTGAAGGTATTTTTCTGTCCCCAAACAACAATGCATATTCAAATGGTATCTTTAAAGGCAAAGTTTCTTAAAAACAGAGAAAAGTACAATCAGATTGAAATGCAGGAAGTGATTTTTTCATACCATACCTAGCCTTAGGCTGGATAGGAATCTAAAGTCTAGGTACAAGAAAGTAACAGTGTTGAATTTGTAGAGAGCACACTTTCTCTCTTTCCTAATTCTTGATCAGCCCAGTTGTCACATTCACATCTCTGCTCTGTCAGCACCTCCAGTGTCTCACATCACACTTCTTCCCCGCCTGTTTTGGGTTCCTTTTGATATGCCCAATTTATCATAATCTCAGACCTCTCCTCCTCCAGTGTCTCTACCATAGGAATACTGGTAGAGCATCTCTTGTTTTCATCATTTTAACCATTGTACGTTATACACAGTGTAGGTTCCCATTTTCCTCTATATCTTTTCTAATGTACACAGAACCGTTGAAAGTTTGTATACCCAAAAGGACCCCAATTCACCTAAACACATGCTTAAATCTAATTTAACTCAATGTATCCTATCAATGAGCTTTATGTAATGTGTGTATGTTCATCACTAGAGAAATAAGTGCTTTGCTGAATAAGGATTGATTTAAGCACACACTTAATTGCTCACCTGCACTGGGGCCTAGCTGTCTGTATATATTTTTGCATCTCACACAGAATGATTGTCCATTGACAGAGGAAGTTCTTTAAAGATGTTAATTCACTTCCATTCAAAAGATGGCCTGCTCTCAGAGAAGCAGGCTTATATAGTTCTATAATTAGTTTATAACCTCCACTCTATATGAAATGTTAGTTATTGACAAATAAAATCTGTCACACAAGTTACATACAAAGAAGCATAAACTGAGTGACTGCAACAGAAAACAAGAAGTATTTCAGATATATCTGATTTTCTCAGAGTTTATAGGAATTCAACTGAAATTTATCCCATCATTACCCAGGTACACATCAGGAAATAAGCATCACAGAGAAAAAGGAAATGATTGAAAAAAAAATATTGTGTATTGTCACAGAATTAGAATCTAAATGCCAGTTCAGACAGTATTAAAAATACAGTTTTAAAACCCCAAAATGTGTGGGTACCACAGTTCAGTAGACATGGGAACTTAACATCAGGCAATACCTACTGACAATAGGATAGACTGAAAGCAAATTAAGATCTAGATATTCAGTTAAGCTTTTGAATTTCCCTGTTATGGTCAGTTGTATTAACCACTGCTTTGTGCCTGTGAACACATTGTGCTTTCATGGGTGTGCAATTCCAGACTGGATGGAATCAGACGAATACGGTAGGTGACCTGTTGTAACACAATTTATGTGAAGTTATGATAAATGACATTGTACTGCGTAAAATAATGGTGTGAGATGATAGAACAATGAATAACTGCCTAACATGTATAACACTATACATACTCTGGGAAAAAGACATCATGCAAAAGCCAAATGATGGTGGGAAACATGTTTCTCCTAAAATATTTATTAAATGGTTTTGCTAACCATTTAAGTTCTGTGTGATATCTGGGAGAATAAACATCTCTTAAAGTGCTATGCCATGTACAGCTGCTTCCTTAACTCATTGCACTACACCTAACTATGGCAAAAATTAATCCTTCTCCTGTCCCTGTCACATATAACTGAGACACCTTTCAAAGCTCACCTTTTCCTACAGGTTGTCGGGAGAAACCTAGATTGCCTCTCCGAGTCCATTTGTCTCTCCTATCTGGGTTGATGCAGTAAGTACAATAAGCTTTACTCTGATAAAGTATTTCCTACAAACTGCCTCTCATCAGAAATACTAAACAAATCTAGGGAAAAACATAAGAGGAGTTAAGAATACTTACAAGCAGGAACAGAGGGAGTAATCAGCAGCCAGTTGCAAAATGGCCACCGTAGTGTTACAGTGGCCACATAGTGCAGCTCTGTCAAATTTAAAGGACCAACCACACAACAAAGCTCTCTAGATCTCTTCCCAGCTAGGTTTTATCACCACTTAGGCCTGAGTCTCCCTCTACTGCAGCCACCTTCTTCTTTTTATGAGTAATTGCCTGAGTCCCCTCAGTTGGGGCTCACTCTATACTCAGATTAATCCCAGATTCTCCAGCCCAGCAAGCAAGCCACCCTGTTACAATTCATACAATGTACCCAATTCCATATATCAGAATGCATGATCTTAACAAAGCAAAATGCAAACACTTACAGTCCCATGCCCCATGCTCCCAGCTGAAACTTAGAGAGATGTTTTAGACAAATACTCTCCTTAAGCTTTATTTATATATTTTAAACATTAACATAAAATAAAATGTAGCAAATTTTGCCTCTCAGTTCACACATACCAACTTTTCTTTAAATAATTTAATCCCAAATGCAACAACTGATTAAATATCCCATGGAAAATAATAAATATAAGGCTGTAATGTGTAGCTGCCAGATGTAGAGCCTTGCAACTACAAGTTTCGGGCTCGGGTTGAGTTGGACACTCTCTGATCATCTCCTTCTGCCTGAAGGGTCCATGCAGTGGTGGCTGTGTGCCTTGTCCCTGCCAGCCACTGCCATCTCTTTGTACTGTGTTCACTGCAGAGTGAGGGTCTGATGGATCACAGCACCTCCCATTCCACAGCACACACAGTTCAGCAAGGTGGTGGCAACTGGGGGTGGGAAGCCTCCATGAAGCCACATCACCTGGATGAGGCGGCAATGGCAGTACTGATTCATGTTCGGGGGAAGGGTCAGGTTCAGGATGGGTCTGAAAATGACTCAACGCGCTGAGGCTTGGGTCAGGGTGTGGCCAGTCAACGCGCTGAGGCTTGGGTCAGGGTGAGTCACACTTTAAAATTAGGCCCAAGAAGACCTCTAGGGTCAGGTACAAGAATATTTCTTATTGTCATCCAAATTGAAGGGGAAACCACTTGTCTAAATGTTATTTTTGCTTATTTATAAGACCAGAGAACTGACAGGACAGTGTGTTGTATTCACTAGTCCAGTGCTGCCTGTCTGATAGCCAGTTAGAACCTTTCTCTGCTAGCTTTTGTATATCATTAGCTGATCAGTGAGATGGACTAAGCAGACATTCTAAAAAAGGGAGTGACAAAATTGTTAAATCTATGAAGAAAAGTTATTTCATAAACACCAGAGATGTTCCTGGTCAACACAGGGGATAGAAAATAAATTGTACTATTCCAAAATATAAGCACAATACCCATTTGCTACCTTCCATTTTGAACGTTTGAGGCCTAATTCTCCAGGGCTTTGTACCATTGAATTTGGGAGCAATTTACAACCACTTCACATTTACTTTGAATTGGTGTGAATGACTAAGTAAGGTGCAAGGCAGGTGAAAAATGACTTCCTTGCTTTTTATGAAAAAGGGAAATGACAATTTTATATTTAAATGTTTGCACTCAGAGATTTACTCAATTAGACCCAGAGCTACATGTGTCATCCTGAAGCACTTTCTGCTATATTAAAAGATAGTATTATAAAATGGAAAATGTAGTAGAGCAATATATTAAAAATAGATACTAATAGATCAGGTAAAAATCAAATGGAAGGAAAACGTTATGGTTAGTTCAATCCACATAATATAATAAGTCTCCAAGAGGAAGAGAAATAAATTCCTTATGTGTACATGAGTAAATGTGTACAATAAAAATTGAATTGTATAAACAAAATGATACTTGATATTATAATGTATAGGACTAGGTTAATATCCTTTTAAATAGTTGTGAACTTCATATTGGTGCTTACCATGTTCTATGCTTTGGAAGCAGTCAGAAACCACTCAGAGCAGCACTATCTACATAGCTCAGCTTTGCATGTTTGTGTATAGTTATTAAACATGGTTACTTGAGACCAGCTGTGCCTTTGTGGTTTCTTAATATTCTTTGTGCTGTGCATAGAGCAAAAGACACAACAGGTGATCAGAACCACTGGGCCTGCTAACTGTTTGCCAAGCAATCAAGAGTACTTAATCACTGAGAAAAATTCCCCTCCTGTCTCTTTGCTGCAGAAGAGAATTGAACTGGTCTTGACTGTAGAGCAGCAGTTCTCAAACTGTGGGTCAGGACCCCAAAGTGGGTCACAACCCTGTTTTAATGGGGTTGCCAGTGCTGGCTTAGACTTGCTGGGGTCTGGGGCCAAAGCTGAAGCCCAAGCCCCAGTGCCTGGGCTGAAGCCCTGGGCGGTGGGGATCAGGTTACAGGCCATTTGCCTGGGGCTCAAGCCCTTGGGCTTCAATTCCCCCTGCCCAGGAAGGTGGGGCTCAGACTTTGGCCCCACACCCAGGGCGACGGGGCTCAGGCAGGTTCAGGATTTGGTTCCTTCTCCTGGGGTCATGTAGTAATTTTTGTTGTCAGAAGGGGGTCACGGTGCAATGAAGTTTGAGAACCCCTGCTGTACAGGAATGCCAATAGGAGATGTGTTAACAATGGGCAACCTATGGGTGAAAGATACAAGTTTCTATGGAAATGCAGAAACCTAGGTTGAGACAAAAAGATTGTCCCTAACAATTACTACTCGATAGGACTGACATGGGTGATCACAAATGGTATGAATGAACTATTGAGTTCCAATTTCACACTTAGGAGGTGCTGTAGGTGGAAGAGCTATTGTGTGTGCACTTTTTCTTTTTAAAGACCAAAGATTTCAAAGATTTAAGCACATAAATAAATATCGTGCTTTCCAGAGGTGCTGAGCTCCCAGTGAAATCACTGCAGGTGCTCTTCACCGCTGAAAATTAGGCCATTGTTATAGGCCTGAATATGGATATAGGAGACTAAGCTTGAAAATGTTGGCCTCTGTCTCAATTCCCCCCGAACCCCCTATCGGCTCTGCACACTTGCTGTCTGATTTTTGGGAACTCACTGCAGTCTCACTGTTCCTGGTATGAGACGTGAATGAACCCTACAGGGCTTACACAGACTGGATCTTGCACTGTTTGTAGAGAATGGGATTGACAACTCCTTGCTGCTCTTGGAAGGGAGATGGAGGCATAAAGGCCATTCACATGACAATCCTGTCAGATCCTCCACGATGGGATATTCGGGAGGAAACACCCTGAATCCATGAGAGAATGGAAGGGCTGGATCACCAGGATTCCCCAAAACATATCTAAGGTGACATTGGGATGGGCCCTAGCACCTTGAAGAGGGGTTAGATAGTGGGTGCTAACTGGGGCAGTACTCATGACAGAGGCAACCTGAGCTAGTTAATTTCTTTGCTCAGACCAGAACCCACCTGATTTCTGAAAAATAGTGATGAAAATATTTGCCTAACTAACAAAATCACCATGAAGTTTATTTAATGCTTATAAAACACTCTGAGGACCTTGGATTAAAGATGTTACATGGGTAAAATATTATATTCACAATGTTTGCATCTGAATACTACAATATTTGTAGTATTTTGATAGAATATGAATACGTTTCTACTGTTTTATCCTTTAGGTAGTAATCCAATACAGCTCATAACATAGCTGTGTTTACTTTGAGAAAGAAAATTAGATTTATCTCCTCAGAAATCCCATTAATTCCCCCCCCCCATCCATGCTGATTGTTTGAGTTCCACAAAGGTTTGAGTTTCACTAGGTGCTTAGGCTGCAGGGGGCTGGGAGGGGGGAGAGCACATACATTCATAGAATGCATGGCGAATTTCCCCATTAGGATTAATCTTGCTTCTGCTGTATTTTTGTGAAGACTTTATTTTAATCTCATTTAGTTTGTTTTAAGACTATGATTTGAAGCTTTATTTCCAAGCAAGGCTATTCCAATTTTGATTCCACCCAAGTAAATACAGGAGAAAATAAACTCTGGCTTCCTCTAAGACAAAACAACCTTGGGGAAAATGTGGAGTAAGTCTGTTGGGTTTTTTTAAACTGTCAGTCATTTGGCACTGGAGTCCTTCCAATACTGAGGAGTCACAAATGTATTATGCTAAATGCAGCTGCAGTCCACATTTCCTCTTACTTTACCCCCACACCCCCTGAACTTTCATTTGAGGAAAAATAAGTTTAATTAAATACGGATTGGGACTCCCCTCCACAATGTCAGCCTGGTGTGAGGATAAATGTGAGTGGCTTGCTAGCAATATGGCTATTCCTTTAATCCCTTTATATTTTTCAACTGCCAAACAAAAACTGTACTTAATGTTTATTGACATTACACTTAATGTTTATAGATACTGTACTCTTTAAAGAAATAACATGGTAGGACAGAAGATAATAAAATACACTAAAACAATGTTACGGTTCTCATAGTCCCAGATGTTTACTTGCATTATGTCATTTGATTGCACAAATACATTATAAATGTGTAGCCTGAGCTGTATATAACACATTTATATATATCCCATTCCCCAGGTTTAGCCCATGTTGATGAAATAAATATTTTATCTGGTATACATAACCTCACTAACTGGACTTTGGGAGAAAAAAAAGCAACTATTGAAATAAATTGGAAAGTCATCATGGGTCAATTTCAACAGGCTTCTGACAATGTTTTCACAATATTTGTGAGTACATAGTTTTGTTCAACCAAAGACATGGGTTTGCATGCACAGACATTTGTGTTTTCACACTACCAGAAATACAACAATACATTTCCCTGTGTGTTGCTGGTACATTTTTAAAGAGTCTTTGTGAATTTGATACTACCAAATATATAAAAGGTCAGAGACTCTCACTCAACTTTTTCTATTTATTAGACAAAGCATGACTAATATTATTTCTATTAGTAGTAGTAGTAGTAATATGGTGTCCAAAGTCTCCAATCAGGTGTGGGGCTTCCTCATGGTAGGTGCTCTATAAACATGTAGAAAGACAGGGTTGCTGCCCTAAAGAGTTTATGGTTTAAGATTCCAATCATGCAAACACATATATACTGAACTGAATAGTCTCTCTAAATCAATGAGACATATGCATAGCAAATTACCATATTAGAATTAATCTGGCTACTACTGTATCCACTCACATGAATAAATCAACTGTATGTTTAAGAGTTTGCAGTTAAGGGCCTAATATAAAATAAAACACAACAAATGAGCGTGACAAATAATGGGTGGGAAGGATAGAGGGTAGCTGTAATAAAAACACATATTATATAGGCCAGATATGAATATAACTTGATAGATATGAATCTAGATAAGATACTTTATATGGCCCCCATTAGTCTATTATCTTACCCCCTCACAATTTTTAGTGTATTTATCCTCACAACATGCCTGGGAGGTAGGAAAAAAATACTACAAATGGGGAATTCATGCAAAGAGTAACTTACTGACTTGCTCACCGTTAGACAGGAAGTCTTTGGTAGAGTAGGGACTTGAAGCCTGGCTTCCCAAGTTCTAGGCTCTATCCACCAGACCATCCTCCTTTCAAATCTATAAAGAACTATAGATAATGTTAAAAATAAATAAATAAATAACGATAACATTCCCCACTGGTCCCTCAGCCAAGCCAATATGTTCTGAATAGAGCTCACCACCATCCAGCCTATATATTAGCCATTTTAAAATTTAAGGCCAAAGCAGCACCAGTTGCTCCTCTCGATTTCAATAAAAGCTGTGCATAATTAGCACCTCTGAAAACATATTGGCATTAGGCAAATCAAGTTTGAAATCTTGGCCTAGGTATCATTTTGCATGCATGAATTAGGTGCAAATATATGCCTTTAATTGCATCCAGCCAATTTTGAAAATAAGGCCATTAGTTGTAAGTACAATTGAACCACTTACTGAAATATTTTTAAAACTGCAGAGCAGCTTGCTTATTTGCAAACAGTTGAGTCTCTTCGAAGTGACCTTGACTATAGCAAAAATCTATTTATAGTATCTATACTATCTATAGTATTACATAGAATGAAACTCCTCAGTAGTTTGCTCGTAGACACGTTGTTCTGCAGGGTGTGACAGGGCTCCACTCACCACATGAGTGCCTCCTGATGGCCATCTTGGGGATTAGTTCCCAGGTTAGTAACCCTCTCCCAATAGTGCCTCACCCACTCTCACGTCTGCTTTCTGGTCTGCATCACTCCAGGGACCATAGCATCCTCTTCATGACATGGCCCTCCAGCTGTGTCACCATCTGTGCTCCCCCTTCCAGAGTTTAGTACAGCACTCCAAGTGTCCAGCCACTTCCAAAGAGGCAAGTGGGAGGGACCCAGTCCCACCCATTACTCTGGGTCCCAACCCAGGGACCCTGTAGATGGCACCTACATCTGCGTCTTCTCCAATGTCTCCGTATATTTCCTAGGGCCTCTTCCCTGCAGCTCCAGCACCTTCTTCACCCTTACCTCAGAGCCTCAGTATGTCAGTCCTAGCAGCCAGCAAGGAGCATCCTCTCGCTCCCCCTTCCTTGCCAGCAACTGTTCTGTCCATGGTGCTAGTTTCCATCCATCTGCTAGAAGCCCAGTCCTCCCTCCTTGAGCTCTAGGCAGTGAGTGACCCTGCTCTGCCCTGTTCTATTAACCCCTTACATGCCAGTGTGGAGCACACATAGGGTGACCAGATGTCCAAATTTTATAGAGACAGTCCCGATATTTGGGGCTTTTTCTTATATAGGCTCCTATTACCCCCACCCCCATCCTGATTTTTCACACTTGCTATCTGGTCACCCAAGGCACACACCCCATCACACAAGGAAAAAGGGACTTTGCTGTGCCAGGTACCTGCTATGGTACCATTAAGGGTTAAGAATTCTGCTTCCACTTTGGGCCTGATCCAGAGCCTACTAACGTCAGTGGGTCTCTTCACATTGATTTCAAGAGGATTAGGATCAGGATCTTATAGTACATCACTCTAGGCACAATTTGAGAAAGCTCAATCTCTGCTAATCTCTGTATTCATTATTAATTAGGATGAGGGTTTTTTTAATTCTAATTTAATGATATTTCATTAGTTTCTTTACATATTATTTGACAGCAGTTTAAACATACAATGAAATGAGAATTTGAACCTTTATAAGTGTTGAGCAAGTATGGACATGTTTACATTACTTTAGAAAGCAGAGGTTATAATACATAGCATTTTAAATGTGCATTTAATGTTCAAAATGTCTTACATATATAATCAAATTAAGGTTGGTAGTATTGTTTAAACCACTATTGTAAATATTTAACAGTTGCATAAAGGCACTTTTGTATGAATGCTTTGTTGATGTAGAGCCACCAAAGTCATATTTATATTTTGTTTTTTTTTTTCAGCTACTTATAGTAGCTTGTATACACTAGGGATGTGTGTGTGTTGTTTAAAAAAAAAGTAAAATCAATGAAAAAAGTAAAAAAGAGAATAGCAGTACTGAGTGATGCTTTAAGAACATAAGAATGGCTATACTGGGTCAGACCAATGGTCCATCTAGCCCGGTATCATGTCTTCCAACAGTAGCCAATGCCAGGTGCTTCAGAGGGAATGAACAGAACAGGCAACCATCAAGTGACCCATTCCCAATCACCCACTCCCACCTTCTGGTAGTCAGAGATTTAGGGACACCTAGAGTGTGGGACTGCATCCCTGACCATCTGCAACCCTGACTACTACCCATTAATTGACCTATCGACCATGAACTTAGTTATTTTTTTTTTAAATCCAGTTATAATTTTGGTCTTCACGACATCCCCTGGCAACAAGTTCCACAGGTTGAGTATGTATTGTGTGAAGAAGTACTTCCTATTAATTTCATTGGGTGACCCCTGGTTCTTTTGTTATGTGAAAGGATAAATAACACTTCCTTATTCACTCTCTCCACATCATTCATGATTTTAAATTTTATAGATCTCTATCATATCCCCCCTTAGTCATCTCTTTTCTAAACTGGGCAGTCCTAGTCTTTTTAATATCTCTACATATGGAAGCAGTTCTATATCTCTAATAATTTTTGTTGCCCTTCTCTGTACTTTTTTCAATTCTAATATATCTTTTTTTGAGATGAGGTGACCAGAACTGCATGCAGTATTCAAGATGTGGGCATACCATGATTTAGATAGTGGCATTATAATATTTTCTTTCTTATTATCTAGCTCTTTTCTCATGGGTCCTAACACTGTTAGCATTTTTGAGTGCTACTGCATATTGAGCGGATGTTTTCAGAGAACTATCCATGATGACTCCAAGATTTCTTTCTTGAATAATACCAGCTAATTTAGACCCCATCGTTTTATAAATTTAGTTGGGATTATGTGTTCCAATATTACAATAGCTCAGCTCTAGGGTGTGAGAAAAGGCAATTATATTACTGTAGTTTTCATCAAGGTTCAGCCAATTTTGAAGCCATAATTGTAGTCCAATTAAATACATATCACTATTCAGGCCAAAAACCCCTCCCATGTGTCTGAAACATAACAGAACTTGGTTTCAGGCTTCAGTCCAAAATCCAAATCTGAACACCCTCAAACTTTGTAGCTCAGGCAAGCAAATGCAGAGCATGTAATAGCATATAAATATATAACATGTCCACCATCTTGTGTTTGGAATAGATGTTAGCACAGTGAGCAAAGTTAGTCATACATCTCACAGCAATTAGTTAATTAGTGGTTCATACCAAGACTCCAAGATTATAGCTTTATGCACTGTCATTTTCCACAATACCTTTATTGTTATATAGTGTATGTAGACAACTGGATGAATTTTTATAGATGAAACATTTTATAATTGAAAATGCAGATTAATGAATTTGTATTATATTTATAAAAACAAATCAAACAAACAAAAATCTGAACAAATGAAACATTTCATTATGACACTTTTGAAATTAAAAATTTTGTTTTTTCTATTCAAAAATACTTTTCATTTTGAATTTTATGGAAAAGGGTAAAAAGACCAAATTCTTCTTTGAGATACATTGTTAGAAAACTTTTAAATAAATTTATATACATATCATTTTTTCAAATTTTGATTTTTTTCCAGACAAAAATGTTAAACTCTGATCAGCGCTAGTATTTTGCTGCTACTGAATTTATGAAAAATGTTCTGGATATTATTTTTGAAATCTTGATAAAAGTATTTTATAGTTCTTGTCATGTCATTTAATGCAAAGGATCCCAAAGTTTTTTACAAACTTCAGTTATACATTTATGCCATCATTGAAATTCGGCCAGCTCTAGTTGGAATGTTGTGACTGTACAACACACATAAAGCAACACTACCTAACAGACTAGGACAGAAACAAAAGAATGCTGTATACTGTTGTGGTTTAGAGGAAATGCAGGTAAGTAGAGTTTCACTGTCCAAGCTTAACAGTGGGGTTAATGTTCCTACTGTTACAAAAAGTGCCACGAAGCCTTTATTGAAGTGATCAGGATCTAAATGTTACATCTGATCCAAAATAGGGTAGTTCCAGACTCATAGTATTTCTACCATGTTTCTGGGCCATTGGTTAAGTACCAACACAGAAAAAAAAAAGAGTATTGCACCTGATGGCTTATCAAAACCACTGCCCATACTACTCAGGTGTCCTTAAATGTCTCCCATCCCACATTAATCCAGCAGGCCTGTTCTTAGCTAATGAGAGCTGGTATGGGTATTTTACGTTAGGTGGTATGGCAGTAGGCCATAATAATAATAATAATTTATTAATTACTAAGTTGTCAAGCGTGCTAAAATATTTAGATAATAATAAGACAATTGGCCTGTTTCTAATCTCACACCAGTATTGCAAGTAGCTTCATTGACTGTAATAGTGTTATTTCTAATTTACATCAATGTGAGGTCAAAATTGTTCCCGAAGCTGCTGCCCAGAAACATGTACCATCTAATGACCATAAGGCAAAGAAGCCGAAGATTAACTTTCACTAGATACAAAGTAAAGTTCTTTTCAACATCCTGAATCAATAATGTCTCTACCTGTCATAGGCTACAACAAAAAGCCTATTCAATAGCCAACTAGAGAAATGAGAAGTTTTGAAGTAAGTATGTATATTGGGTTACTTATTGGGAAAGTATTGTCAATATTTATACCTCTGGATTCAATTGAACACTAAATTAAAAAACAAATTATGATTAAGTTTGTTGTAATTATAATTTACTTCTTGTAATGTCTATAAATGTGCTATGTATTTTCCAAACAGACAAGAAGGTACAGTTTTCAGCTTTCCAAAAATAGAAAATGACCAGTTGGATTTATAAGAACTAGAGTATGATAAAACTAAATACCATCTATGTACTATTCCAAAACAGGTCTACTCTGTTGTCATGTTATATGCTGATCTGCCATTGCAGTGAATCTTTCCAGGCTACAGTACATAGGCAAATCCTCATGAGCATACTTGTATTCAAGATTCAAAAAGAATAAAGATCATACATACCAATACCCTATTAATGAAAATATGTCTTGTCACACAAAAAGGATTGTTTTCACTGCTCGATTGTCAACCCCTTCCTGATCAAACCAGACAACTCCAGCTTTTGCCACTTTTCCAGACTCTTGGCAGGCTCCCCTCACATCTGCACTCCTCCATTTATAGCAACATAGATTCCAAAAGCTGTCAGGGGATGGAAATAATTTTGAAATCCAGAGTGAATACAAATGGGTTCCCTGTAAAAGCCTTCATTTCTGTAATATGTAATAGACTAGCTAACATAGCCACTTCCATTTTACACCTCCCTACTTTCATCAGTGCAGCAAAAGATTGGAAGTGGCCCAGCAGGAATTTGTTGTATGGTTTTTTTTAAAAATAGCTTTAAAAGGATCAGATATGAAAGAGAAAGAAGGACTTGTTTGCAATTAGCACATAAGAAAAACAATGTAAAAGATAAGTTTAATGATAATTAAAATGCTAAAACTTTTATGCATTTATTAGTTTCAACTTTTTTTCAACAGCAATTTTCTACCTCAACAGGTTGTTTCCTGTTTTCATTAGACTATTCTGTCTTACAGGAGTGACTTCAGAGAAGAAGATCTAAGTATTACAGATTGCAGGAATATTAGCAGTCATGTTATTCATTCATTCTCCATTATGTTTTTGGATTCCCTCTGCCCCAGTTCCCAATTAGTAGAAATTAGGGTTTGGTTTGGTTAGAGTTCCATTAGCCTGAACTGGTTGTGTTAAGCCTGTCAAAGCCTAAAAGTTTGCTGGTTCAGTTGGGCAGAAATAAAATTGTGATGACACATTGCCAGCATCACAGTTCAACAGAAATGTCTAATACTTCAATAAAAAATAGGCCTTTTATCAAAGCCATATTTTTCCATAGAATTTGATTTTTCCAAAAAAAAAAAATCCTACAAAAGGACTACACACACAAAAATCAGCATGCTAGCCGGTCCACTTTTAAAAAATATTGTACTTTTTCTGTTTATTCATATAATTGCTATGATTTGACTTGAATGATCAGCTTAGTCACATGACGACAGAGGAGTAAGTGGGCCTGTGTGAGGTGGTCTTGGCAGGTGTTAGCAGAGCAGAGCTCACCATATTATGCAGCTAACATACTTCAGCTGGGTGGCATGAGACTGTATACCTACCATTCCGATGGAGGTAAAAGAGGCTATTGCTAGTGGAACACTTGGGGTGGGGCACAAGGAATAGCAAGAGTCATGGGGGAGATTCTCATGGTGCTCTTCTTAGTACTCCATCTAGGCAACAACCACCAGGAGGTTCATGGATTACACTAGAGCCAGCTCAAGAATCAAGACCTGCATCATAGATTTGGTAGTTTTTTTACCTTGATTCAAATTATATAAGTTGGGCAATTTGTCAGGTGTGAAACAACATTGAATGCAATGCCCAGCCATTATGTACCTGATGTATGCAAACCCCATGGAGCATTATCACATATATATATATATATATATATCACAGTGCCGTATTATTGCCTAGGCCAACAAGGCCAAGGCCTAGGCCTAGGGCGGCAAATTTTCAGGGGCGGAAGCTCCCCTCCGCACCCCGCCCCCCTGCTCCAGCTCACCTCCGCCTCCTCTGCAAGCGTGCCTCCCAGCGCTTGCGCCGCGAAACAGCTGTTTCGCGGGGCAGGGAGGGAGGGGGGAGGAGGGGGAACGCCACGTGCTGGGGGAAGAGGCGGGGCCGGGGGCGGGGATTTGGGGAAGGGATCCAATAGGGGAAGGGAGGGGGCGGAGTTGGGGCGGGGACTTTGGGGAGGGGGTTGGAATGGGGGTGGGGAAAAGGGCGGAGTCGGGGCGGGGTCAGGGCGGCAATTATTTCCCGGCCTAGGGGCGGCAAAATTATTAATCCGCCACTGATATATCAGCAGTGTGTCTCAGAGGGAGAAGAGACTTTCTCAACACCAGGGCCGGCTCCAGGCACCAACTTGCCAAGCAGGTGCTTGGGGTGGCCATTCCAGAGAGGGGTGGCACGACCAGCTATTCGGCGGCAATTCGGCGGATGGTCCCTCACTCCCGCTCAGAGCGAAGGACCTCCCACCGAATTGCCGCCGCAGATCGCAATCACGGCTTTTTTTTTTTTTTTGCGTCACTTGGGGCGGCAAAAACCCTGGAGCCGGCCCTGCTCAACACTATGTACCTGTTCTTCCTGCAGCAAAGTGCAGCCATTATTGAGGAGACAGACACCTTGATCAAAACAGTCTGATCAGAACTAGGGTAACCATATTTCCCTATGCTGAATACGGGGCACCTGGTAAAATTAGTCGTATTCAAATGAGTTCAACAGCAATCAACCAGAACTATGCAGTACAAACATTCAAATTAACATCAAGTTTACTGGGCCCCTGTTAAAAAGAAATCTTGCGTAGTTGGATTCTTTTTATTTACCTTCTTATCTTTAAGGCTTTAGGGTTCACACAGAGCGAGGTCACACACACACACAGTCCTGTACACCTCTCTCACATGGGGGTGGGAGGGTGACTGACCAACTCGACCCTCTCTGCCCGGTGCTCTTCACCCTCTATCCCTGTCTGGGACCCTGGGACAGACCCACCTCTCCTGGTACCACATCTTCCTGAGGGTCACATCCCTCCCTCCCCCGATTTCTGTCAGGGTTCACACCAGAATGTGGCCAGAAGCAGCCTTTTGGCATTGTACAGGAGGGAAGGGATGGGAGCTGCTTCCAGCTGCAGAGGAGGAGGAGGTGGGGAAGGGATGATCTGGCCCATGTCTTTGCAGAGCTCATCTCTTACCCACCGCACCCCACCCCGTGGCTGGAAGTAGCTCCCGTCACTTCCTGCCTGCACAGTGTCGAAAGTCAGCTAACACCTCCAGGCTGCTGCTGCCCACTGACATAACCCAGCTGCCTCCTGTCCCCCGGCTACAGCGTGAGCAGGAACGAGTTAAGCCCTAAGGATGCATTGTACACCAGGGCCCAGGGAACCTGACTGCAGGGGCTTCAGCGAACCTGGCAGAAAGGTGGCTCAACAGGGGAGGGTGCCTAGGGGATGGAGCAGCCCCCCGCTCCCTGTGGGGAGGACCCAAGGCAGGGTGTATGAGAAGAGGGTGCTATGGAGCCTGCAGAGTCGGGGCGTGAACAGGCTGGACATCACTTCCCCGTGCCCCACCACTCCAGAACTTAGCTGAGGGGTGGAGAGACTTCCCCTTTGGCCAGTGCACCAGGCTGGAGGGTCTTGGGCTTTCCTGGGATGCCATCCCAGCCAGAGGCAGTGGGGGAAGGAAGGAGCCTGCCAGCTGTTGGTGAACTGAGCACTCCAACCAGGGGCTGGTTCTCCACACAGTGCTGGGAGCGGGACACGCCCCGCTGGGGTGTGTGGGGGGAGATATGGAGGAACAGCGGGGCTGGGGGTGGGTGGGTGAAGGGGCAAAGCAGGGAGAGGACAGAAAGAGGTGGAGCATGTAAAGGGACGATGGGTGGGCAGCAGAGGTGACATGTAACCAGCCACTGCCTGGAGTCTGCCTGCAGTCACGAGCCACCACAACGTGCAGCCCGTGCCGGCCGGAAATGGGACGGGGCAGGGCCCTGCTAGCCGAGAGACAGTATGCAGTGGGGGCCGCACTAATGCACCAGCTGGGGGAGCGACCAGCCCCACGCGCTGCAACTTTGCTCTGCCACCAGCCTTGCACACCCATCCCCATCGTCGGCCACTGGACTCCCCCACCACTCACCGCTGGTGGGCAGATGGCTGGCAAGCAGGGATCCAGCCAGAAGCAGGACCTGCCAGTACTGATGAGGGGGGAGACAGAAAATATGGGACAATTTGCCCGTTTTTAAGAAAAGTCGAGATACCTGCAGGAGGGCTAAAATACGGGACTGTCCCTTTAAAAACGGGATGTCTGGTCACCCTAATCAGAACTCAAACAGGCATTTGCTTAAAACTTTGAAAGAACCAAATTTACAGCCAAACACACCCCAGAATGCTGAATTCCTGAATGCTGCACGCATAGAAACACTAGTGATTACTCCACTTTCATTCTCCCACTTGAAGAACAAAGGTTTCTGTCAGCTGATGGATGTTGCCACTCCAAAGAAGCAGGGCCCAAGCCACTTTTGTTGTTTTCCAAAAATCAGTGCTGGGTGAGGAAGACCACAGTACAGCATGCCCTTGGGAATTGTGAGGTTACTTTTATGTGACCTCACACTCTCCTTAGTGTGGGTTAGCACAAGCAGACTCAGTCCCTGGAATGGTAACATTAGCACACACAATATATACGATATATAGATACTGTAAAAGGGTATAGAGGCAGTTCCCCTCCTCCTGTTGGTGCTGCTGACTCCACCCTTTCCAGACAGGGAGCAACACCTCCCTTGACCTTCCTCTCAGGGTTACTTCCTGAGTCAGGGATCCTTACCCTTTGGGAGGAGCCCCGCCCTTTAGGGGCTGTCTGTATATGTGTCAAACACACATAGAGATCCAACCAGCACAATAACTCTGTTACAATACATCTGACTATGGGCAAGCCCCAGATTACATATTCATCACAACACATTAGGAGAATCTGAGCAGTAACATTCAGCTGCACACCAATGTCCATGTATGGATGCAAGAAGTAACAACTGGCTTGCAATATATTAGAGGATCTGCTTGCTTTCAATGATTGGTTGACACCCTCCTCTCTTCTCATTGGGCAGAATGTGATGAAAGCATTGAGTGAAGGGACCGTCTCACACATATGGCCCGTGCACTCATGAAAGAGTTTTTGGAAAGGGATATATGGGTGCATTGTGTCCATGGCCTGCAAGATATAAGACCATTTTATCAAACTGTCCATCATGTTCTCTAAAATCTTCTGCTGCACATTATATTTCCCTGCCAATAGATAAAGGAAGGTTTAATGAGGTGAAATTCAACTCTTCATGGAATAGACCATCTCTGTGAACAGCACACTGCCATACAGACTATCTCCCTGCATGACTCTATTGAAACCCATAAAGACAGTGGAAAGTACTTGACACCTTCAGCTGGGGCATTTAAAACAATCTCTAATATGCTGTGAGGCTAGTCAATGGAGATGAGATTGTCATAATTTAGTGATTCAATTCATATGCCTGTTGTGGAAGAACAGACTACCTTTGGGCTACAGACATCATTGGTGTAACACGGGAGAAAGACAGCCAGTCCAGACTGCTATGTTATTTCTACTTCCACTCCAAAATGAAAAAATTCTATTCTAGAAATTTTAATTTTAATAGGTTGTGTTTAGTTAATAATTTCTATTATAGTAGCACCTAGAAGCCTCAACAAGATCTGTAATACAGATTTACAGAGAAAGACAATGTCTTCCCCAAAACGCCTAGCCTCTTAAAGTCAAGACACAATATGCATGAAAAAAAAATAAAACAAAGGAAGGGGGTGAAAGAAGGTGAAAGACGAGACATGATAAGGTAAAAATAATAAAATCATGCTTTGACGTAGATTAGCTCTGCACACTGTAGATGTAAGAAGCTGATCAGTAGCAGTACTATTAGCTTGCCACTGGCATAGCTTTTAGAAAAGAGAATTTCCACAGAAGACAATTAAGAACAAAAACTGGAGCAGTACAAACTGTAATACAGAATTCAGTTTTGGAATTGACAGAGATTTTAACCTGTTTTGCCCAGCTCAACTGCATTTTGCCTCCAGCCAAGGAAGAGAAGTTCAGGCTTAATTTGTAACTAGAAGCCATGCTTTTGCAGGCTCACCCACCACTAGTAAAAAATATTAACTGTGAAATAAAAATAAATGCCTTCTGCTATGGGCTAGCACTCTCCATGCTTCATTAAATTTACTGACATGGCATGATGAACAGGTGATGCAGAAGTGAGTTTGGAAAATTAAGTGGTATAATTGCCCATTCACACAACTGCTACCCACCAATAGAGACCCAATTGTAGTATTCAGTGGAATTAATCAGTAACAGAAAGTATGAGAGGAATGAGTGAATAATTCAGTGGAGTCCCAGACTTTGAGTCTATTTCTTTAATTAATTTATATATCTAGAGTATATCATAACAGAGGCCTTTTGAGTTTTTTAACTTTGAGAGAATAGAGTGGAAAAGAAATGAGTTAGTTGCAATAATAACAGAAGGTATTTTAGTAGCACTGCTGGTTTTACAAGACCTATGTGTCTACAGCTATAGCTAACATCAGTTGCGCCTGCGATGGTTCCCACTGCAAAGTGAATGATACAAGAGCTCATTCTGTTCCCAAGAGTGTATTTTAGGAAATTCTAGCTCAGAGGACTAAAACTTCCCCCTTCTCCAGAAGTACAAACCTCATCGCCAAGACCCTCCAACCCCAGAGAGGAGGAGGGAATAGAACAGGTGCTCTGATCTTTAGACATTTCAGTGAACTATGTTACCAAATTGGCTTGAATCACTTCTTTTTACTTTTGAGAGTAAAGTGTGGCGCATTTAATCCCCTACTGCCTTTTTAATAAATAGTAATTCTAATAGTACAACATAGTGCCTCCCTGCCAAGGGAGTTGCGGCATTATAATAATTAATACACACAATAAAACCATAAAACTAAAAATACCATATAACCTTTATAAACTAAACTAACAAGCTATAAAACAAATAGCATCTGAGGGTAAGAAAGGGTTGTTGCTGCCCATAGAGGAAAAGGATTCATTGAATGGAATATTTACTCATTTATGTGTTCAAGCCACTGAAATGGTGGCTGATCTTTAAGTGGACATACTGCTGTTTTTAATTTAATCCTTGCAATCAGTGTGCTCTTTGTTTTATCTTTTCTGAAGCACGTGTAAGGGAACAATCTTTGGTCACTCAAACTAATTACCACACTTATGGAAGGGAGGGAAAAGATTGCGGCAGGTAGGCTGACTTCTGCACTAGGGTATACTGATGCTGGTTTTTCTTGACTAAAACGTCACAACAGCTATTATAGTGGGAACTGACAGAAACTAACTGGTGTTGCCCATAATAAGGCCTGGTTGAGGCTTCCCAGAGAGGAAAAAACAGAGAGTCTGGAGCTATGTAACAGGAAAGTACAAACAGAGAAATAATAAGTCAGATGACAAAGGTACCTGCCTAATAAAACATATAACAGGTGATGGCTGTGTGTGGTGTTTCACTGTTGTAGAAGGAATATTATAAAATATTACATATTTTCCCTATACTTGAATTATGCTATTTTAATTGAATTAGGAAATAGTTTGAGCTCTGATATGGAAACAAGGTATAGTGGGACTACAGAATTTTGACTCACTAATGCATGAGTATTGGCATCATTCTTTTCACTACATAACTTCAAGCACTACCAATGAAACCTTATTCTAATTTCTTGCACTCGTTAAAGCCATATCCTTATGGAATTCTCATTTCCTCAGCCCCATGCAAAAGGTTTTAAAGAAATGAAAAACCACAAAAGACAAAGCTACTGACCATAGTCTCTACTATGAGTCTCCTTTACCCAAGTTTTGCAAGTGAACTTTCTATTTCCATCTTTTCCATTATCTCTAGGTCTCCTGTAGAGTATCATAAATTTGCAGAACTCCCTGCCAATGGTTGCAATAGAATCTCTATTTAAAGAAAAAAAAAACTAGAAAGAAATTAGTACAAAAAAATATTATGGACCGGATTGTTAAAACTCTTTATGACCCCTTTGTGCCCTAATCGAGGGGAACGCCTTGCTCAAATGTCTGTACCATTGCCAGATCCTGTGTCTCTGTTTCCCATCCCACTAGCCCTTGATGAGTAGGGTAGGAGAGCAGATGATAAGGCTCCATTTCACTATGCCTATCCTCCACTAACATAAGGTCAATTGAGGCCAATGGTAGAATTCAGAGCTGCCTGTAAGCAGCTCTAAGTGGGCTTGGGGTCCCGAGCCAGCTATTAGAATCCAGGAGCTAGAACTGGTTCCCTGAGGCTCACACCGCTCTATCCCCGTAAAGCAGAGAGCTGACACAGGAGATAATCTGACCTGTGTGTTATGAGCTGACACACTCAAATGAGTATAGACTTCTATAGACTTCAGGTAGGCAGACAGAGCTTCAGAGTCTCAATGCGTGGATGAGATGATGGTGTAGAGAGGAGGGGTTTAGATTCATTAGGAACTGGGGAAACTTTTGGGATTGGGGGAGCCTATACAGGAGAGATGGGCTCCACCTAAACCAAAGTGGAACCAGACTGCTGGCACTTAACATTAAAAAGGTTGCAGAGCAGTTTTTAAACTAGGAAATGGGGGAAAGCCAATTGCTGCAGAGGAGCACGTGGATCGGACAGAGACTTCTCTTAGAGAAGAGTCTATTGATAGAGATTCTCTAGGTTACAGTCAGGAGCAGAGGATGGAGGAGGATAATGTAAGCGCCAGATCAGACGAGAAACATTCACATAAAGAATCGGACACATCAGAAAAGGGCAGACAAATAAATAGTGACAAGTTTTTAAAGTGCTTGTACACAAATGCTAGAAGTCTAAATAATAAGATGGGTGAACTAGAGTGCCTTGTGAAAAAGGAGGATATTGATATAGTAGGCATCACAGAGACCTGGTGGACTGAGGACAATCAATGGGACACAATCATTCTGGGGTACAAAATATATCAGAAGGATAGAACAGGTCGGGCAGAGAGGGGAGTGGCACTATATGTGAAAGAAAATGTAGAATCAAATGAAGTAAAAATTTTAAGTGAATCCACATGTTGCATAGAATCTCTATGGATAGTAATTTCATGCTCTAATAAGAATATAACATTAGGGATCTATTATCGACCACCTGACCAGGACTGTGATAGTGATGATGAAATGCTAAGGGAAATTAGAGAGGCTATCAAAATTAAGAACTCAATAATAGTGGGGGATTTCAATTATCCCCATATTGACTGGGAACATGTCACCTCAGGACGAAATGCAGAGACAAAATTTCTCGATACTTTAAATGACTGCTTCTTGGAGCAGCTGGTATGGGAACCCACAAGGGGAGAGGCAACTCTCGATTTAGTCCTGAGTGGAGCGCAGGAGTTGGTCCAAGAGGTAACTATAACAGGACCGCTTGGAAATAGTGACCATAATATAACAAAATTTAACATCCCTGTGGTGGGAAGAACATCTCAACAGCCCAACACTGTGGCACTTAATTTCAAAAAGGGGAACTATGCAAAAATGAGGGGGTTAGTTAAACAGAAATTAAAAGGTACAGTGACTAAAGTGAAATCTCTGCAAGCTGCATGAACGCTTTTTAAAGACACCATAATAGAGGCCCAACTTCAATGTATACCCCAAATTAAGAAACACAGTAAAAGAACTAAAAAAGAGCCACCATGGCTTAACAGCCATGTAAAAGAAGCAGTGAGAGATAAAAAGGCATCTTTTAAAAAGTGGAAGTCAAATCCTAGTGAGGTAAATAGAAAGGAGCATAAACACTGCCAAATTAAGTGTAAAAATGTAATAAGAAAAGCCAAAGAGGAGTTTGAAGAACAGCTAGCCAAAAACTCAAAAGGTAATAACAAAATGTTTTTTAAGTACATCAGAAGCAGGAAGCCTGCTAAACAACCAGTGGGGCCCCTGGATGATCGAGATACAAAAGGAGCGCTTAAAGACGATAAAGTCATTGCGGAGAAACTAAATGGATTCTTTGCTTCAGTCTTCACGGCTGAAGATGTTAGGGAGATTCCCAAACCTGAGCCGGCTTTTGTAGGTGACAAATCTGAGGAACTGTCACAGATTGAAGTGTTACTAGAGGAGGTTTTGGAATTAATTGATAAACTTAACATTAACAAGTCACCGGGACCAGATGGCATTAACCCAAGAGTTCTGAAAGAACTCAAATGTGAAGTTGCGGAACTATTAACTATGGTTTGTAACCTGTCCTTTAAATCGGCTTCTGTACCCAATGACTGGAAGATAGCTAATGTAACGCCAATATTTAAAAAGGGCTCTAGAGGTGATCCCGGCAATTACAGACCGGTAAGTCTAACGTCAGTACCGGGCAAATTAGTTGAAACAATAGTAAAGAATAAAATTGTCAGACACATAGAAGAACATAAATTGTTGGGCAAAAGTCAACATAGTTTCTGTAAAGGGAAATCGTGTCTTACTAATCTATTAGAGTTCTTTGAAGGGGTCAACAAACATGTGGACAAGGGGGATCCAGTGGACATAGTATACTTAGATTTCCAGAAAGCCTTTGACAAGGTCCCTCACCAAAGACTCTTACATAAATTAAGTTGTCATGGGATAAAAGGGAAGGTCCTTTCATGAATGAGAACTGGTTAAAAGACAGGGAACAAAGGGTAGGAATAAATGGTAAATTCTCAGAATGGAGAGGGGTAACTAGTGGTGTTCCCCAAGGGTCAGTCCTAGGACCAGTCCTATTCAACTTATTCATAAATGATCTGGAGAAAGGGGTAAAAAGTGAGGTGGCAAAGTTTGCAGATGATACTAAACTGCTCAAGATAGTTAAGACCAAAGCAGACTGTGCAAACTTCAAAAAGATCTCACAAAACTAAGTGATTGGGCAACAAAATGGCAAATGAAATTTAATGTGGATAAATGTAAAGTAATGCACATTGGAAAAAATAACCCCAACTATACATACAATATGATGGGGGCTAATTTAGCTACATCGAATCAGGAAAAAGATCTTGGAGTCATCATGGATAGTTGTCTGAAGACATTCACGCAGTGTGCAGAGGCAGTCAAAAAAGCAAACAGGATGTTAGGAATCATTAAAAAGGGGATAGAGAATAAGATGGAGAATATATTATTGCCCTTATA
This sequence comes from Emys orbicularis, assembly GCF_028017835.1. Lineage (NCBI taxonomy): Eukaryota > Metazoa > Chordata > Testudines > Emydidae > Emys > Emys orbicularis. The sequence goes on along the minus strand of NC_088687.1, from coordinate 86,285,200 downwards.
TAAATCGATGGTATGCCCACATCTTGAATACTGCATACAGATGTGGTCTCCTCATCTCAAAAAAGATATACTGGCACTAGAAAAGGTTCGGAGAAGGGCAACTAAAATGATTAGGGGTTTGGAACAGGTCCCATATGAGGAGAGATTAAAGAGGCTAGGACTTTTCAGCTTGGAAAAGAGGAGACTAAGGGGGGATATGATAGAGGTATATAAAATCATGAGTGATGTGGAGAAAGTAGATAAAGAAAAGTTATTTACTTATTCCCATAACACAAGAACTAGGGGCCACCAAATGAAATTAATGGGCAGCAGTTTTAAAACAAATAAAAGGAAGTTCTTCTTCACACAGCGCACAATCAACTTTTGGAACTCTTTGCCTGAGGAGGTTGTGAAGGCTAGGACTATAACGGCGTTTAAAAGAGAACTGGATAAGTTCATGGAGGTTAAGTCCATTAATGGCTATTAACCAGGATGGGTAAGGAATGGTGTCCCTAGCCTCTGTTTGTCAGAGGGTGGAGATGGATGGCAGGAGAGAGATCACTTGATCATTACGTGTTAGGTTCACTCCCTCTGGGGCACCTGGCATTGGCCACTGTCGGTAGACTGGATACTGGGCTAGATGGGGACCTTTGGTCTGACCCAGTATGGCCGTTCTTATGTTCTTGTGTTTGCATGAAGGGAGGATGGTGATGTCCAACATCAGATTCTATCCGCAGATTAACATTCCCTGTCAACTTTGGTAAAGATAGCATGTAATATTTAGCTTCTTTTTGATAAAGAAAAGTAGGAATAGAGTATACAGAATATTTGCTACCCAGCTCTTTCCTCTGGACTTCCTTCTCTATTGGAGATAGAGATGGGCCTTTAAAAACATACCATTGTTGCCTTATGTAACTAAACACGGTTACCTCAATATTACAAGTATTTTCCATACCTTCCCCTTCTTACAAGGGAATGCATTGAGAATATTGCAAGGACTGAGGTAAGTAAGTACTGCAAATACATAGACAACATGAGAAGTGTGGAGGCAACTGTTTATCAAAGGCAACTAGAAAGTTTTTCAAGTGACCACTGTATATGTTTTTTGAATGGTAGCTCATTGTGGTTCTATTTCTGAACATAAGTTAAGATCTTATTTATCTTGACAGTTATATTTAGAAGTCCAATTAATAGAACTAGTAAGATTCCTTTCTCCTTTGATGTGCATTACCAGTGGTTTGAAAATCTTACTTGTTTAGTTTTTCAGATATGTAATTGGTTCTGTTTGTAGAAATGCATTTTTTATTATCAGGTAGTAGCTTAATTTCCTTTTTTAATTCTCTCTCTTTAATTGAGCTGATGTCCAATTCAATACTGTTGTACAGAATGGGGAATAACTCCTATTGCAGTTCTTTAAGTATGCAGGGAAGTCAGAGAAAGTCCTACTCCATATTCAGAGGCACATCCCTTGTAAGACATGAGCTGTGTATCTTGAAGTTGAAGGTTTTTTAGTTTCTAGAGTTGAAGACTTTTGTGAAGGGGCATGGCCAACTCCCATTTCATGTCAAACAGAATCCCCTGCTTTCTGTGCTGGCAACTTGAACCTGCAGAAACTACTGTCTTTGCCAATAGTGCTATATAGTGTTTTGTCAGAGGTTGGGTTATATGCAGACAAATCTCCAGACTGGCAGAGATAGTTTGAACCTTATGCCAACTTCAGTAGCAATCAGAGTTTTCTAATGCATCCATCACCATAGCATCTGAGAGTAAATGGAATGGCCTCAAGCTGTGTGGCACTGTACTGGCTGTGTGTGTGTGTGTGTGCATATGCACGCGAGGGTATGTATAACATCACCCTCTAATGGTTGGCATACTGAGAAGATGAAGAACCTGCTACTACTTGCCACTCAGGGAGAGCTCTTTAACTCCAGTGCCAGAGGCCTATGTTGTAGAGTTAAAAGACCCAGGTGCTTGTCCTGACTCCCCTGCTAAGTGAGTGATTTATCTTGCCATCTCACCATCTCTCCCAAAAGATCTCATGAAGAGTAGGGGAGATAGGACAATATTCTGTGGGACCCTGCAGTTGGAAGTTCTTGGGGAAGAGGAGTAACTGCCATCACCTCTCTTTGGATCCTGCTGGAGAACACTGATTGGAGCTATTTTAGTGCTGTGCCATCTACTCCAGTCATGCAGGCACATCACCAACATCACTTTATGGTCAACAGAATCAAAAGCTGGAGTAAAAGAAATATGAGCATTGAGATATGGCAGCAATTCTTTGCTCGTAGGAGCCAAAGTCCAATTGACAGGCAATAGATTTATACTCCTAAGTGCCTTTTGGGGGGGAAGGGGTGCTTTTTCAAATGGGACGTCTTGTAATGATACTAGCATGTGTCCATGCTGTGCATCTGTTTTTAGCCTGTTGTGAAGCTTACCAGGATGCTGGCAGATATCACGTGTTGCTGGAGCTTGCTGGTCACTACTTTGACTCTATATCTTATAGGTATACAGAGTAGTAGTAGTGGAGGGAGAGGGGGAAGGAGAGGCTGGCTATTGTTTGGTTGATTTACTGTTTAGAGACTTTGATCTCTTGCTCAATCTCATTTAAATATATTTCTTAGGTGTATTTTAGTACTTTATTAATAGCTGATTGAGGATTTTGCATAATTATATTTTAACAATATTTTGTTTGACTTAAAGTGTGTGTCTTCTGCAGAATAGATATGAAAAAGTCAAAGCTCAGATTTCTCAGAGGCTAGCAATGAACTCTCCTAACTATGTACCATTTTTAGTTTGCAATCCAATCAATATATAATGGAAAATCAGTGCCCAGAGTCAGTTTGGGACTTAGATTCATTCAATATCATTTTATTCCTTTTTCAAAGCTCATATTAAGGTAAAGCAGCAGTGATAGCAATATATTCACATTTTAAAATCTATATAAACAAAATCATCTCAACAGCATCATCTGAAAATTTGCTAAGTATATTCATAACTGCTTGGCTGATTTTATTAAGTTTGTAACGTTTAACAGTTGCTGTGCTACAAATCTGAAAACTTCTAACTAGAGAGCACTTCAAAGTTCAGCCAAATAACTAGGGTACTAGCCAGTATCTCAGCAAGTGCTCATAAAGGGGGAGGAGGGAAGGGTAATTGTTCTAGACTTTAAACATATTTAATTTATTGCTATTATGACGTGTCTTGTCAAAAGGAAATGGAACAAAGCAATTGTTCCAATTCATCGACTTACATTTCAAACCACCTGGCAAACTTAATCTATTATGTCTGAACTGTTGCGCAGAAAATATGTCACAGATTTCCCCCCTCTACTTTGTTTACACTCAGCAGATTTATTTTATTTTTAGTAAAAATGCCACAATGTTTTGGGTAAATAATATAATATTGCTAATGTGTGGGTGAGATTTGTTAGTATCGTTTTAATTGAATGTGATGGAGCCCTGTGAGTGATAAAACTGTGAAAAACAATCCTTGAGAACAAAGTAAATAAACCATTTATGAAATTACATTTCAAGGGTAGACAGCTAGTCCATTTAAGTAAACACAGATTTTTTTCTTCTCAGTTTTAGAGAACACTTGTCCTTCTAAGTAAATTGGTTATTACTGTCAAGCTGTGTAGAGTGGCTCGCAATTGTGAGTGTCAATCTCAGGGCAGATAGTTAAGATACAGCGTACAAACACCAAACTGGTTGTGTGTTCAATACTTAGATTTCACCAACCAAATATCAAGTGTGAACTCCTCAAGCACACCTAAAGCAGCCTGAACATGGAGTCACAGACCATCCTCTGGGGTACTCCAGTCTATCTTGCTACCCAGGCAAGCTTGCCTCTGTGATAGATGGTCAGTCCCAAATGATCAGACACTTACCCCAGGTCAATTTTACCTCAGATCTCAAACAAAACACAATGCTGTAGCCAATCCTATAATACTAACTACAGATTTATTAACTAAGAAAAAGGAAACAAAGGAATTATTTATAAAATTAAAGCAGATAAGCATACACATACAAATGAGTTATAGTCTTAGGTTCCAAAAGGTAATAGAAACTGCTGCGATATGCAAACTTTCTATGTCCTCTAGAGCTAACCCAAGCTAAGCAGCTTGGGGATCCCTTGCTTATGCTTAGAAATATTGCCCTGTCCAAATTGCAAGCAGAATTCCCTTCCCCCAGAATTCAGACTGATGGAACAAGTGTTGGCATCTGTCTCCTATGCCTGGGTATGTGGAGGGCAATCAGAAAAGTCTTTGTCTTCTGATGTTTCACAATGGCTCGTTTGGTTTGAATGGGTCTTCTTGTGTGCAGGACTAGCACTGTACATTAATTATGGCTTCTTTCCTGTTTGGTGAGTTATACAAGTACAGAGATTTACAATGTACTCAATATAACGTTATCACCTGGGCTTCAGATGTTGTAAGTGAGATCAATACATGCAGCATCCTATAAGCACTTCATCAAGTCTAAACACTAAACACATTCTTCTCAACTTAACCTCTGTTTTAACAATGCTAACACAGAGATGAGCCAGACTTCCAGATATGCATTTGTCCTTGTTCAGGGAGGCCTAAGCACCTTGTCATGATCTGGCATCTGATCTGCCAAAATATTTGATTCAACCTTATTTTATTCAGTGCAGCTGAGAAGCATGAGGTACTAAGCTGATGATTTTTATGCTCTATAGAGGAAAGGGAGATTGTTGGGGAGATGAGACATTTGCTCAAGAACCATTTTAAAATGCTAAGTAGAGCTGTGCTGAGGACAGAAGTTCCATTTTGCAAAGGATTTTGAGATTTCAAAATTTGGCCTCATTCTGAAGCAATTCAGAGCAAAGCTGCAAAATTTTGAAATTCTCCCTGAAGGAAAATTCCACAAAAAAATAATTCATTTGAAACTTTTAGTTTTGACAGAATCATTTAATCTTGATTTCGACTCTTTATTTTGTATTATTTTACATTACAATACAAAAAATCTAAACAAGAAGTGATTTCAAAACACAATATTGAAATATTAATTCTCAATGTGTAAAAACCAGACATTTTGACAGTGTTGGGACTTCCTCCCCTTTTCCCCCAAAACAAAATTGTCAAAATTGACCGTTTTTCAAAATGTTTTGATTTTAACAGAGCTACATATTCTGGTGGAATATGGGTCCATTGATGTTTCTCTGACAAGCTCTACCCACAGTTGGTATGGGGGATGCTTTCTATAATGGATGTAATGCAGTCTTGGCCTGATCCAAAACTTACTGACATTAATCTGTCATTCCATGGACTAACCTTGAGCTTTAAATAGACCATGTATATAGCTCCTTTAGCATCTTCATTTCTGAATTGATTGATTAATATTGAAACCTCAATGAAGGTGAAGGTGGTAGATGGAATAGGAGGTAGATGAAGCAGAAAGGCAGTTTATAAGAGTGTTGGAACAGCCATGTGGAAAAGAGGAGCGATTTGGGTGGTATGGAGTATGGAGTGTCAGCTAGAAGGTGGAGGGAAGGAGGTAGTAAGGCTGATGGCTGGAGGGATTGTTGCATTGAGTTGCTAATGGAAGAATTGAGTATAGTAGGAACTTGGATGATAGGAGTTGGAACAACAGGGGGAAATGGGCTGTGACAGGGAGCGAAGAGACTGCAGGGAACTGGATCAGAAGAATGAGCAGGGGAGTGGAGCAGGTCACATCAATGCAATTCAATAGAAAGAGGTGTACAGAACTCTGGATCTGAGAGCAGCCACGGCAGACCACTGAAGAGTTGTGCAGGAATTAAGGGATTAATAACTAGTACATGAAACTAGATCCTTGCTCTGTCCTGATTTCTTTAAGTATGCCTCCATACCAAAGAATTTACAGAATCCTTCAGCTATATCCTTAAGCCATTATGGTTTGCTGGTCTTAATTTCAGGAAGAACTTGAATTACAATATCTGACCAGTGAAATATAGTTACCCTTACCGCACTTTTTCCGAAGTGGGGCTAATAAAATAAAGTGCTTTTTTTTCTCAAATGTTATAAATAAGGGAAGTGGAATCAGTTTCCCTTTCCCATGACCCATAATTCTGACAGGAACCATCAAAAGTAAGTATTAAGTAAGAGTCCAACACGTGGACATTGAATTACTTCAGATTCTTCTAGGTTGTCCCTCTAAGGCAGGGTGAAAGAACATTACCAGGGCAGCATGGGGAAGTTTGCAATCCTGCTGTACCTTTTCTGTGGATAAACAGAGTATTTCTCTCTTCAGGACTGTCAATCCAACACCTTTCATAAGCAAATTTAGTTTAACAAACATTTCCTTCTGTAAGAAATAATATTATGTTTTGCATTTTAATCCCAGTCAGAAATACTTGCCACTCTTCAACTGCTTTTTTCAATGTTACTAATATATTTGACAGATATAACGTCAGCCTTGTCAGTGTAGGTCCACTGGTATATCAGACAACAAATTGTATTTAGTTCTTTCACTAAGTATAGCTCCTACTGAAAGCCTCCAAAATTGGTCAAGATGGTCATGTACTATTGTCTTGGTACTATTTCGACTACCAGACAGATCTGATCTCTCCCAAACTGCAAGATACCTGGTTAAGAGAGACACTATTGTTGTCATGTGCATATATAATTTTACCAAAAAAAGAAAAATCTTAGGCACTTCAATAGGCTATCCTTCAATATTCCCCCACCACCTTCCAGTGATACTCACGTAGTGTCCTCACAGTTTTGCCCTGTGTTTTTATTTTTCACCTGTGTGTTTAATTTTTACCACAAACTCATATGCTGCTGTATGAGGTGGGAGGATCGAACAAACCAGTCCGGCAAATTCAAGCCCATCTTCCCAAATTAATAAAAAATGCAGAACTCACTTTTGGCTTTGTCCATCATGGTTTTTCCAGGTGCTTCAAACTGGGTTCTTTCCGGACCAAACAGCATCTTTAGCTAAATAACTAACTTTTCCCCTGGTGTCTCCTAAGTGTTGTCTAATCCATACATAATCATCCTTTGAAGTGGATATTTAGTTATTGTTCCATACTAAGGTATTCTAATATCTGGCTTCCACTTTTTCCCAAGGTCCACTGAAACTACTTCTCGGAACAGTTGAGCCAAGGTTTTCCATGGTCTTTCAGAATCTCTCTGTAAAAGTATGAAATTGCCTCTGAAATTATCTCATAACTCTGCAAAGTAATCTTGTCAGAGCAGACAGTTATCTAAAAACAAGTGCCTTTTTTCTCAAATGTTATAAATAAGGGAAGTGGAAGTATCTAAGAAAAATTTAAAAATATTTAGAAGATAGGCTGATCAAACAACTGCATATATGCAAATATTCTTGGGATGATAAGCGCCAGAACAGAATTTGACTTTAAAGGGTCTAGAGATGGGAGAAAACTGGCTTGTTATATTTGAGCCTCGGTGAAGTTGAGTGAAGAAAGAGGAGAGAACAAAAAAATTAAACTTGAATGAGCTCAAAGAGTTTGATTGGATTGCTCCCAAACCACTTTCATTGATCTGTACATGGAAGAAAGATGTCTTGTGCCATCTGTCTCTGCGTTCCAGAGTGATAAAGCCTAGAAAAGAGTGGGGTTCTAAGAGGAAGAGGTTTCCTTCCTACCACATTAGCTCTATATAACTGCCCTGAGACAGGCATATATTTGTTTGTCAGTTGATTTATTTCCTCCTTATGTCCAGCAAGAACCTCTGTGTGACTCTGTAATAGATAATGGTCATAGAAGAGATAGAGAGCAGAGACACTAGAGACTCCAGAAGCCTGGCTGAATAATTCTGGGAGATGTGGACAGCTGTCGTCACTTCCTGATAAATGCCAGTCATGAATTCCTTTTGACTCAGAGAATGTTGGGACTAGAGAGTCATAGAATCATTGAATCATAGAATATCAGGGTTGGAAGGGACCTCAGGAGGTCATCTAGTCCAACCCCCTGCTCAAAGCAGGACCAATCCCCAACTAAATCATCCGATTTAAAGTCATTTCACCTACTTTAAATCTAAAGAATCTAAACTGGTAGAAGAGGTTTTTACTGCCCATTTTAACCTGGGCCAGCTTTTTCAAACTTACATGAATAATATTTAGGCACCTAAATAAAAGTGGCCTGATTGTCAAAGGTACTTAGATGGGGCAGGGAAGACATATGGTAATTATAGGAAGCCTAAAAGCTTTTCATTTTTTTGCCACAGAATTCTTACCTCAGACGTCACCTCCAGGCAAGGTGACTTTTTTTTAAAGATAGCTTTATTCATTAGTATATAAATAGGGACACTGGACATTTTCCATGTAGGCCTCCTTCAGATCCTTTATTTGTCACTCAGAGTCACAGCTGAGGCTTCTTACTTTAGATGATTCCCTTTCTCTTCTTGGAACCTGTCAAGTTTTAAGCTCTTTCTCTTAGATCTTTCCTATTTGTTGTCTCCTAGGATTGCCAGTCTTTGACTGCTATCAATTATATCACCCTATTAGAAAGGACTCCAACACCCAGATGCTCTCCCAGGCCCTAGACAGAATTTTGAAACCAAGCATGTTAAAAAGCTGCCCTGCCATCTGTGACAACATTCTACTCACCAACCAGCCAGTAACCTCTCACTGATTCTATTATGGCTTCTCTTTAAGCTTTAAGGAATAATTGACTCCCTCCAAAACTGTGTTTTGTCTGTCTCAGGTTCACTGTTGGAAAAAAAAATACACCAACTGCACACTAGAGGTATTTTTCTTACAAGAACATGATACAATGTTTCATTTTTCCATGCAAAGATCAAGTCTGCTGCTCCCCCATTTATATAAATCAGTCCAGAGGAAAAAATAAAATACTGCATCATACTAGATACCAAGAGCAGGTATTGTCAAATACTGCATAGACTAATTACATCTGGAAGTCTGACTGAAGATATTTCTGCTTAACAATCAGCCCTTAAGAGGTGAAACACAAATGTAAAAATCAAGCACTGTAGGAATACAACCTTTCAAGCCCTCCTTTTCTATGAAAATGAGGGGGGTGGGGACAGCAAATATAGATCATTTGCAATTGCACTAAAAAATAGAGTTTCATCATAGATTTCTTTCTACAGGAGACAGAAGGATAACAGGATATGCTAACAGTCCATGTTTGTTACTACAATTAGCCCTGTAAAATGAAAGTTTCTATAGAAATGAATGATTTTGTGCCAGTGGAAAGTGTTTAAAATTATACTAAAGGCAAGATGGGAACTTGGTTTCATAGAGCCCTCATGGAGGAAAGTCTGCCAGGAAGGAAGTTGTGGAGATGCAAAGTAGCTGAAATCTCCACTCGACCAGAGACGACAAAGCAGCCAGGAGATGTGCTAATTCAGCATAGTCCCCTAGTAGCTTGGGGGCTTGTCTACATAAACAGTTATTCCACAGCAAACTGGGGTGTGAATCTACCTCCCACTATTTTACCTTGCACCAACTATCCGTGTGGGCCCTGTTGACATGCACTAGCAGTTCCTAAGTGTGCTTTTAGAGCAAAGTGCACTAAGGAACTGTTAGTGTGTGTCAACAGAGTACTAGCTGGAAATTGAGCACAAGGAAATTGTCTGCTATTTGTTCCTACTATGTTCAGGGAAACAGGACTGTATATATTCTTTGTAAATAAACAGGATTGTACTCAAGAAGTACTTGAATAATCAATTTCTCCTCCTAATGGAAACAACCTGGCAAGGCCCTGCATATTGAATAACTGCCCAGGCCACAGGGCAACAATACATTTCTAAAAAGAAATAAGATTGTACAACCTTTTGTATCATTATGTAGTATTAAACTATATAACCGTTTTCTAATGTTTAACACTGGCTCTATTGACAAGTTGAATTTCAATAGAAATGCCTCTTGCAACTTGCCACTGCTCCACTAAACCTCCAAGTACAAACACCTCTGGTCACTTGGTAGATCATTATTTAAAATTGGATTAATCTGACTAATTACATTCTTCATGGGCTGGATTAGTATTGAACAGCTTAATTACATGTAGGAGATCTGTTCTAACTTCTCCAACCTTTTGGCATCATATTTGCTAAACATTTTAAGCTTATACATTTTAGTTGGGATCCACTACACTGTATTTTGTTGTTGTTGTTGTTGTTTGTTGTTCCTGAATCAAATAAAGCCTGATATCAAAAGGTTAGTTCTTGGTATTTTTTATATCGAAATCCATCTTTTGTTATTAATACTATAACTCAGCTTTAGACCCCAATGATTTTTCTATTTGTCAGTTATTTTAAAATTGGGTTTTTACCAAGGATACAGAGCTGGAGTTACCTTTAAAGGTTCCACAATGGTCAATTGTATTATCCAATGTAAAACATGCTTTTATAGATTTATGTTTACATTTAATTCAGCTTTGTGTGACAGGTAGATTTAGCAGTTATGATTGGTCTATAAGTATGGACCTATCAGAGAGGATCTGAATGTGATTGGAGGATAGGTATGCTAATGCTAGGATTGAAAAATAAGCCAATCAGAACAGACCAAAAATTGTATAAAAGACAGAAAACAAGCAGGCAAAAATCAGTCAAGTTAGGAGGAGAAGAAGAAGGAGACATCAGAAGAAGGAAGCAGAAGGAGAGAAGATCAAGGCCAGAACTCTGGGTTAGGTTTTTGTGATGGACCAAGCAACCATTGCAAGTAGCAACCGTGACAGCAACCACTGGGTGACAGCACCAGCAACGGCAGTGGTGTTGCTAGGACAGAGCAGAAGGACCCTGACAGAACAGAGGGAGAGAAGCCTAAGGATAGTAAGCATGCCAGCCACCACATAAGATATAGAATAGAAATAACATTTGATGAGTGTCTGTGATGTATATGTTTATGTTACTATATATAAAGTTTAGAGTTTATTAAGATTGCTGTCAGTGTCCTGCATATGACTGATTACCATGTGCAGGACATAATCACTTAAGCCATTCCAACTGTTTGACATTATGGTCTAGGGTACTTTAGTTTGTATACCTGCACTAAGGGATTTATGTTTATGTCTTAATTTAGGTTTAGATTAATTGTATTAGGAAATATGGGTTACACTAAATAAATAAAACACTTTCTTTTGGGAATGTACTGCCTAGGTGTCAATCCTTTGAATGAAGATTTGTGGGGGAGGGATGGCTCAGTGGTTTGAGCATTGGTCTGCTAAACCCAGGGTTGTGAGTTCAATCCTTGAGGGGGCCATTTAGGGATTGGGGGCAAAAAATCTGTCTGGGGTAGGGTCCTGCTTTGGGGGGTTGGACTAGATTGACCTCCTGAGGTCCTTCCAACCCTGATACTCTATGATCTGTGTTCTCCCAGGGGTGAACAGATCTTGTCTGTTGTAGGGGAATTTCCTGAAGAGCATACAGAAATCCTGGGTAAACCCTGGTAATTCTACTAGGGCAGGCCTCTTCCTTTCACCTTGCAGGAAGCGATTAATATGTCAACATCTTGGGAACCTAGAAGTAAACAATAGGAAGGCTACTCCAGGGTCCCTGAATCTGTTCTTGGGATAACAATCCAAGCAGCCTGGGAGCCCAGATAGGCAGTGGGTATTTGGGCAACCTGTGATTTAGTCAGCCTACATTTCAGCCATCTGGACAGCAAGCTGGGTTGGCAGGAAACCAGGGAAGTTTCAATGACATCAACATATTCCTTCAGACCATTTAGATTCCATCAAATCAGCATTTCTCAATGGAAAACTTCCGTGAGAACATTTTTGACCAGTTTAAATACTTACCTATCACATTGTCTGCAAAATCCAAGCAATCAAATCTAGCAAATAAGTTGTTACGAATAGCATAGCACTTAAATATTTTCCTTTTTAAAATCAAAGTAAAACTGGTACTTTAAATCTGGCCGATCCAACTTTCCAAGTCAAAGGTACAGTGTTTTTAAGTAAATAAAGTGCTTTTAAATGAAGTCTCGTTACAAATTGAACTATGGCTCATGCCTTTTCATAATATATTATAAAGCATTTTGGGATCATCTGTGGAGACAACTATGAATAACTCAATTGGTTTGAGGCCGAGCAATGGACTAATGTTTGTCTAAAACAGGAAGGAGCCTAAGTTTCATTGGCTTTCATTTGGGACTTAGACTCCTAAATCAGGGTTAGGTGCTTTTGAAAATTTTTCCTGAAATGACTCCAGATTGGTTTTCCCATCCCTTCTCCTAACTTCCAGAAAGCTGCCTTTGTAAATATGAAGGTAAAGGAAAAATATCTGAGACAAGCCTAGTGTAATATTCTCATGTCTTAATGGAAATCTCTGTGACTTTATTTGCCTGTAAATGTAACAATTATCAAAGTAAATGGAAGCTGAATGTAGGTACTTACACCTTTCTTTTAAATAAGAATACAGATGACAAGACTGGAACAATTTGCAGGAAGAAACACTGTTTGCCTTCTTTTATTGCTTGCAAAATACCAGTCGAGTCTCAAAGTAATAGCATTTACTGAGAAAGAAAATAGGCAATAAAAGAAATGTATTGCCTCAGAAAAGGCTGAATTTGAAAAGCCTTCACCTTTTCATACTGATACACAAGCCTTTTGTATGCGTTGGTACTACATTTTTTATTTATTTATTTTCTATACAAAAATCTGAAGTGTTTCTAACCTTTTGAAAGCTGCACAAACAGAGGTGGGTTTTTTTAAGTTTGACATTTTTCACATCCAGCTGAGTTTAGCTTTCTTAATGGTTACATATCATCTGTAATTTTTTTTTCTGTTTTTGGCTGAAGTTTGTGCAGTATTTAAATACAGTTTTCATGCTATAGAACTCTCTTCCTTCCTAACAGGCAAAAAACATTATTCTGGAAGTTCTAGTTCTCTTCCTCCCACACCTTAATATTTGGATTCTACTGAAGAGTAGGTGAACAACTTCAGGAAAAATAAGAACCACAACCTGAGTCTTCATCAGTTACTAAATTAAACTTTAAAGGCACATTTTAAAAGTTCAGATGAAGTTATTCCTCCCTGACCCCCTCCCTCCCTGCACACACACTTGGTATTTCTGGATGAACTGGGACAGAGACTGCTAAGGGTATGTCTACACTACGAGGGTATTTCGATTTCACTTAAATCGAATATGTGGAATCGATATTGCAAATTCGAACGTGTGTGTCCACACTAAGGACAGTAATTCGACTTTGTGAGTCCACACTAACGGGGAAAGCGTCGACATTGGAAGCGGTGCACTGTGGGCAGCTATCCCACAGTTCCCGCAGTCCCCGCTGCCCATTGGAATTCTGGGTCGAGCCGCCAATGCCTTCTGGGTAAAAAAAAAGGGTCGAGGGTGCTTTTGGGTAATTGTCGTCATCCATCTGTCACTACCGCCCTCCCTCCCTCCCTGAAAGCGCCGGCGGGAAATCAGTTCGCCCACTTTTCGGGTCAGTGACAGCGCGGACGCCACAGCACTGTGAGCATGGATCCCGCTGCGACCATCGCTGCAGTTGTGGCCCTTGTCAACGCCTCGCAGGTTATCATCCACCTTTCCCAGAGGCAGATGCAGCTAAACCAGGCGAGGAGGCTACGGCACCGCGGTGAGGGCCTGAACTCTGAGAGGGGCACAGACCTCTCACAAAGCACGGGACCCAGCTCCGAGGACATCACGGTGACAATGGGTCATGTGGATGTTGTGGAATGGCGATTCTGGGCACGGGAAACAAGCACGGACTGGTGGGACCGCATAGTGCTGCAGGTCTGGGACGAATCCCAGTGGCTGCGAAACTTTCGCATGCGGAAGGGGACTTTCATGGAACTTTGTGAGTTGCTGTCCCCTGCCCTGAAGCGCAATGACACCCGGATGCGAGCAGCCCTGACTGTCCAGAAGCGAGTGGCCATAGCCCTCTGGAAGCTTGCAACGCCGGACAGCTACCGGTCTGTCACGAACCAGTTTGGCGTGGGCAAATCTACCGTGGGGGTTGTTGTGATGCAAGTAGCCAACGCAATCGTCAAGGTACTGCTCTCAAAGGTAGTGACCCTGGGAAACGTGGAGGTCATCATAGATGGCTTCGCCGCGATGGGATTCCCAAACTGCGGTGGGGCTATAGATGGAACTCACATCCCTATCCTGGGACCGGACCACCAGGCCAGCCAGTACATCAACCGAAAGGGCTACTTTTCAATGGTGCTGCAAGCACTGGTGGACCACAGGGGACGTTTTACCAACATCAACGTTGGATGGCCGGGCAAGGTTCATGACGCTCGCGTCTTCAGGAACTCTGGTCTGTTTAGACGGCTGCAGGAAGGTATTTACTTCCCGGACCACAAAATAACTCTTGGGGATGTGGAGATGCCTACAGTGATCCTTGGGGACCCAGCCTACCCGCTAATGCCCTGGCTCATGAAGCCCTACACTGGCGCCCTGGACACTGAAAAAGAACTGTTCAACTACCGGCTGAGCAAGTGCAGAATGAATGGTGGTGGAGTGTGCTTTTGGACGTCTCAAGGGGAGATGGAGAACCTTACTGACTCGCTGTGATCTCAGCGAAACCAATATCCCCATTGTTATAGCTGCTTGCTGTGTGCTCCACAATCTGTGTGAGAGCAAGGGGGAGACCTTTATGGCGGGGTGGGAGGTTGAGGCAAATAGCCTGGCATCTGATTACGCCCAGCCAGACAGCCGGGCGATTAGAAGAGCCCAGCGGGACGCGCTGTGCATCCGGGAGGCTTTGAAAGCCAGGTTCCACAGTGAGCAGGGTAACCAGTGACTTTTAAGTTTCTGTACAGAGAAGCTGAACCTGCCCCCGTTTCTTTACCCAGTTAAGGATGACTATCCTCTCCAGTTACAGACCCCCTCCACCCCCTTCCAAAAAAATAAAATCAGTTTTATTTTGTTATTGAACACCGTTGTCTTTAGTACTGTTTTCTCGGGAATGTTTGAAACCTGGGACGCAGACTGTGGTGGGGAGCGGGTGTAGTGTACTGATGCAAATGATCCTTTTAAACTCCAGGAATGACAGGATTCGCAGGGGCGGACTGGTTGTTTCAATGGAGCCTGCCAGCCCTCCTGAGCGGGACTGTGTGTATGTGGGGGCTATGTGACTTTATGGCAGGGGGAGGAGGGTTACAGATCCCCTGCTGCGTGGCTCTGTGATCCAGGACAAGGACCGCTGCATAAGATCTGTAACTGCCCTCCCCCGCAACAAAGTCACAGAGCAACCAACCCCCTCCCCCCCGTCCCCCACAGAACATGAAAACCACCTCCCAGACTGACCAGGGTAACTAGTCACTGCACTGTGTATGTGCCCTGCTGCTGGACCTGCCCCCGCCTCTGTACCCTGCTAAAGGTGACTGTCCTGTCCAATTACCAAGCCCCTTCCCACCCTTCAGACAGACTCTCCCTCAAAAGAACCTGACTGAAACAGTACTGAACAGAAACGTATTTTTTATTAACAACCAGACAGGAAACTGGGGGGTGAAAGTTGGAAGGGGGCTTGGGTGAGGCGGGCAGGAAAGGACTTTTCAAATTTTGGGGAATGACAGCCTTCTGGTGCTTGAGCAGTCTGCAGGGGTGGAGTGAGAGTTTTCACGGACTCTGCCGCCCCTCCTTCTTTGGACTTTGGGCGAGGGGGATATGGGACTTGGTGGCGGGGGAGTGCGGTTACTGATAGACTGCAGCGGGGCTCTGTCCTCCTGCCTCCGTTCCTGCAGAACATCAACAAGGCGCTGGAGCGTGTCCGTTTGCTCCCTCAGAAGTCCAAGCAGCGTTTGAGTCGCCTGCTGGTCTTCCTGCCGCCACCTCTCCTCACGTTCCATGTGTGTCCGGTGCATTTGGGACAAATTCTCCCTCCACTGGTTCTGCTGTGGTGCCTGGGCTCGGGAGCAACCCATTAGTTCTGAGAACATGTCCTCTCGCGTCTTCTTCTTCCTCCGCCTAATGTGCGCTAGCCTCTGGGAGCGTGATGCCAGGCTGGGTTGGGAGACAGTTGCAGATGTGGCTGTGGGAATGAGGAAAAGGCAGTGAATTCCTCCGAAAGATAAATGTAGTTGTGAACCAAGAACATAGTCTTTCACTGTGAACAAGACCATGAACCACACCTATCACATGCGCACTCAGGACAAGGTCGAATTTTCGGACCTCGCCTTCAGTGCCTGGGCTTTTGCACTGCCGATCTGGGAAGTGGGGCAGGACACGGTAATCTCTGTAGCAGGCAAACATGGTAAGCCGTAGACTTGTGGGTGCTTAAAACTTTAGGAGTACCACTGGCCTCCTTTCACATTGAAAGCACTGCCAGTCTCTGCTGCCAGCAATCGGCCAAGCAGGAACTCTGGCCCTGTCCCACCCCCTCGCGGATGTCCCAGGGAAAGATCCCGGTATGCTGCCCCTCTCCCGCCCCCACCGCGTGGCTGTAAACCAGCGGTCACAGTTCTGTAAAGGAACTTGTTGCAAGCAGTCCCAATACTAACAGTCCCCTACCTAATTCAAAGCAGGTCATCATGAGCGACATAACTCTCATGAGGATCCCGGACACCGAGAAGCAACGGATGCTTCGAGAAAGCCTGCAGAGACCGGGGCCCTATGCCGCCATGCTATGCAAGGCAATGATACCGGAGTACTTGCTTGTCTCCTGGCGCGGGAACGTCTCGTACTTCGGAGGACCCAGTAAGGCAGCTCTCCCCAGGAACCTGATGAACAGGCTTTCCCTTTATCTGCAGGAGAGCTTTGTGGAGATGTCCGTGGAGGATTACTGCTCTATCCCCGGACATATAGACAGGATTCTAATATAGCTGCAGTAGCAGGGACTAAAGAGTGGAGCAGCTTGGCCAGCACAATCATGCACAACCGGACACTGTTTGATTTTTTTATAAATAGTTGTTACTGATTACTTAAGCGCCCAGGGGGAAGAAATCATGAATCACACATTGTTCTTAGTCTTAATATTCCAGTTTTGTAAAAAATAAAGGTTTATATGTTTAAAGCACTTACCGCTTGATACTTCCCCTGAATCTGCGTCCGGGTTACATGCTGGGGAGGGTTGGTAGGGGATCTCTGTAAGGGTGATGAAGAGCTCCTGGCTGTCGGGGAAATCAGCTTGGTAAGCGCTGTCGACTGCCTCGTCCTCCTCATCTCCTTCCTCATCTTCCCCGTCCGCTAACATGTCCGAGGAACCGGCCGTGGACAATATCCCATCCTCAGAGTCCACGGTCAGTGGTGGGGTAGTGGTGGCGGCTGCACCAAGGATGGAATGCAGTGCCTCGTAGAAACGGGATGTGTGGGGCTGGGATCCGGAGCGTCCGTTTGCCTCTTTGGTCTTCTGGTAGCCTTGTCTCAACTCCTTGATTTTCACGCGGCACTGCGTTGCATCCCGGCTGTATCCTCTCTCTGCCATGGCTTTTGAGATCTTCTCATAGATCTTTGCGTTCCGTCTTTTGGAGCGCAGCTCGGAAAGCACGGACTCATCGCCCCACACAGCGATGAGATCCAAGACTTCCCGATCAGTCCATGCTGGGGCCCTCTTTCTATTCTGGGATTGCACGGCCATCTCTGCTGGAGAGCTCTGCATCGTTGCCAGTGCTGCTGAGCTCGCCACGCTGTCCAAACAGGAAATGAGATTCAAACTGCCCAGACAGGAAAAGGAATTCAAATTTTCCCGGGGCTTTTCCTGTGTGGCTGGTCAGAGCATCCGAGCTCGGACTGCTGTCCAGAGCGTCAACAGAGTGGTGCACTGTGGGATAGCTCCCGGAGCTATTACCGTCGATTTCCATCCACACCAAGCCTAATTCAATATGGCCATGTCGAATTTAGCGCTACTCCCCTCGTTGGGGAGGAGTACAGAAGTCGAATTTAAGAGCCCTCTATGTCGAACTAAATAGCCTCGTGGTGTGGACGGGTACAGGGTTAATTCGATTTAACGGCGCTAAATTCGACATAAACGCCTAGTGTAGACCAGGCCTAAGAAGCTGAAAAAGGCACTTTCTATGACATTACCAGCCAATTGTGCACAGTCAAGAAACCAGGATGGTATGGAGAAATATCTGAACTTTTGGATACATAACCAAAAATAACCATTTTTGAGTTTTATCCATCTCTAGTCTAGCTCCAAAGTAGCTTCCTTTATACTAAAAGCAGAATAAGATGCAGCATGGACTAGAAAATGGAAAGTAATTTCTGCTGGCAATGAAACAATAGCAGTACACCCATACGCCTCCAGCTATGACACTAAAACTATTTGAATAGCATAGCTGTGACTCAAAGCTCTGACCCTTTTGAGATTTCCCCTTCACTAACAACTAGATCACTATGTTAGACTGATCATAGTTTAAGGGGATATCCCATGGGTATATACAGTAAGCATTACCAATGCCATGTATGATTTTATACTAAAACTAAATTTAAGATTTGCTTTCATTATTTCAGACAATGATTGTGATAATAATTAAGAGCTCAATCCTGCATTGTGCTGAACAACTCGTGTAGGTGTGAGACATCCTCAAATCTCATTGCCCATAAAAGTTGAAGGAACTCAGCACTTCTAAGAGTTACTCAGCTCTTTGTCAGACTGAGCACTGAGGGTTTGATCCAAAGCCCATTGTAGACACCCATTGACTTCAATGGGCTATAAATCAAGCCTAAGTGCAGGTATGTACTTACTTACTCATTTTCTAAACATCAGAAGAAGATAAAGGAACATTTCCAACAAAAATGTATTAAAATTCTGTTAAGGTGTGTGCGATAAATCTATGAAAGAAATGGACAATTAAATCAAAATGCACCAACTGTCTTGTAATACCTAAGGATAGGTCTACAATGCAATGTGACTTCAGTGCATGTAGACATACCTGAGCTAGTTTTGATCTAGCTAGCTTGAAAAACAATAGTAGTGAAACCCTGATAGCCCACGTGGCAGCACAGGCTAGCTGCTCGATTACATACTCAAGGTCCCAGATTGGGTTTTATAGCCTATGCTGCCATCTGTGCTGCCATGGCTTCATTGCTCTTTTTACTCGAACTAGCTAGATCACAGCTAGTTTGGGCATGTCTACATGTGCTGCAGTCACAGCTCTGTTTGCACAGTAGACATACACTGACATTTGCTTGCTGATTCAAGAAAGTACTTATACACAACCTTAAATCCCATTGCATTCAGTGGAATTGAAGCACATGCTTCTAGAAGATAATACAAACATCTGGAAGATAATAAGGTGATAAGTAACAGTCAGCATGGATTTGTCAAGAACAAATCATGTCAAACCAACCCGATAGCTTACTTTGATAGGGTAACAAACCTTGTGGAGAGGCGGAAAGTGGTAAGTGTGGTATATCTTGACTTTAGTAAGGCTTTTGATACTGTCTCACATGACCTTCTCATAAACAAACTAGGGAAATGCAACCCAGATGGAGCTACTATAAGGTGGGTGCATAACTGGTTGGAAAACCATTTCCAGAGAGTAGTTATCAGTGGTTCACAGTCATGCTGTAAGGGCATAATGAGTGGGGTCCCACAGGGATCAGTTCTGGGTCTGGTTCTGTTAAATATCTTCATCAATGCTTTAGATAATGACATAGAGAGTACAATTATAAAGTTTGTGGATGATACCAAGCCAGGGGGTGAGAGAGCTGCAAGTGCTTTGGAGG
The DNA here is from genome assembly GCF_028017835.1 of Emys orbicularis. NCBI lineage: Eukaryota > Metazoa > Chordata > Testudines > Emydidae > Emys > Emys orbicularis. Next base: position 86,265,654 of record NC_088687.1, on the reverse strand, counting down.
CTAGGATTATAATTAAAAATGATATGGACAAACTGGAGAAATGGTCTGAAGTAAATAGGATGGAATTCAATAAGGACAAATGCAAAGTGCTCCACTTAGGAAGGAACAATCAGTTTCACACACACAAAATGGGAAATGACTGCTGTCAAGGCTCCTTCCCCACTCTGAACTTTAGGGTACAGAGGTGGGGGCCTGCATGAAAACTTCTAAGCTTAACTACCAGCTTAGATCTGGTCCACTGCCACCACTCCCAATGTGCTAATTCCCTTCCCTGGGTAGCCTTGAGAGACTCTTCACCAATTCCCTGGTGAATACAGATCCAAACCCCTTGGATCTTAAAACAAGGAGAAATTAACCATCCCCCCTCCTCTCTCCCACCAACTCCTGGTGGATCAAGATCCAACCCCCTTGGATCTAAAAACAAGGAAAATCAATCAGGTTCTTAAAAAGAAGGCTTTTAATTAAAGAAAAAGGTAAAAATTATCTCTGTAAAATCAGGATGGAAAATAACTTTACAGGGTAATCAAATTTAAAGAGCCCAGAGGACCCCCCTCTAGCCTTAGGTTCAAAGTTACAGCAAACAGAGGTAAACACCCTAGTAAAAGGTACATTTACAAGTTGAGAAAACAAAGATAAAACTAACACGCCTTGCCTGGCTGTTTACTTACAAGTTTGAAATATGAGAGACTTGTTCAGAAAGATTTGGAGAGCATGGATTGATGTCTGGTCCCTCTCAGTCCCAAGAGCGAACAACCACCAAAACAAAGAGCACAAACAAAAGCCTCCCCCCCCCACCAAGATTTGAAAGTATCTTGTCCCCTTATTGGTCCTTTGGGTCAGGTGTTAGTCAGGTTACCTGAGCTTCTTAACCCTTTACAGGTAAAAGGATTTTGGAGTCTCTGGCCAGGAGGGATTTTATAGTATTGTACACAGGAGGGCTGTTACCCTTCCCTTTATAGTTATGACAACTGCCTAGGAAGGAGTACTGCGGAAAGGGATCCTGGGATCAAAGTGGATCATAAGCTAAATAGGAGTCAACAGTGTAACTGTTGCAAAAAAAGCAAACATCATTCTGAGATGTATTAGCAGGAGTGTTGTAAGCAAGACACGAGAAGTAATTCTTCTGCTCTATGCCACACTGATTAGGCCTCAACTGGAGTATTGTGTCCAGTTCTGGGTGCCGTGTTTCAGGAAAGATGTGGACAAATTGGAGAGAGTCCAGAGAAGAGCAACAAAAATTATTAAAATTCTAGAAAACATGACCTATGAGGGAAGATTGAAAAAATTGGGTTTGTTTAGTCTGGAAAAGAGAAGACGGAGGGGACATGATAACAGTTTTCAAATACACAGAATGTTCTTACAAGGAGGAGGGAGAACAATTGTTCTTCTGCACCTCTGAGGATAGGACAAGAAGCAATGAGTTTAAATTGCAGCAAGGGAGGTTTTGGTTGGACATTAGGAAAAACTTCCTAACTGTCAGGGTGGTTAAGTACTGGAATAAATTGTCTACGGTTGTGGAATCTCCATCACTGGAGATTTTTAAGAGCAGGTTAGACAAACACCTGTCAGGGATGGTCTAGATAATACTTAATCCTGCCATGAGCGCAGGGGACTGGACTAGATGACCTCTCGAGGTCCCTTCCAGTCCTATGATTCTATGCTTCAGTGTCTTTACTGAATGAGGATGCTTTCTTGAATTAGGGCCTTAAAGCACATCTTGTACATATGTTTTAAAGAACAAATTGCATAGCATGTTTTGAATATACTGACATATGAATTTTATTTCTTTCATTGTGTGTGTGTCATCTTGATATTCCCTGAATGTAACTTTTAGTGGATGAAAATAGCTTTTGTAAATATACTATCATGTAAAACTTACACTCCTCTGTCTTTTTAGAATAACAAACAATCCTACATAATTAATTGTAGTTCTGCTAGAAGAAGTGACATTATCACCATATTCATAAATACCCACAATATGAGGAGCATCCCAGGGGTATATAGCTTTCTTTCAGTGGTGTGATAAAATGTTCTCATCATGGGCAGTATTTATTGCCAATGTCTCTGGAGAGATGATTAAAATAAGAGAAGAGCAAATGAGGAGGCACAGAAAATCCCTGTTCTGCTTGTTTCATAATCTTGCCTGCTTTAGTTTAAAGTACAATATATTAATTTGGGATCTCTGACAGTTTTATTCTCCAGAAACTGCTTTTGTTTTCTTATCATTCTTGTGTTTGGGGCACAGTGACTGAAGAAATAAACAAAGCTTCAACTCTTAGGCACTCTTTCTAAACTCTTTGTCAGAATAATCTATGCTACCACCTCATCAGATGTCATTGGGTTCCCCTAGCCTGTTCCTGTGCTTCTTTCTTTATGAGCATACACTGAAAGGAGATTCATTATGTTCCCTTTTTAGGCAAATAAGATAGATAGATAGATAGATTGCAATTAAATGCCTGGTACATTATTTACTTACCATGTTAAATAAAGAGCGAAAACTATGGCATGGACATTTTTTTCTTTTAGATGAACAAAGAGCTTTTTGATTTATTGTTAGTCTTTCAGAAGGGCAGGTGACATTTCCTGCAACACTGACTTTAATTCATAATCCCCTTTTGGCAAGCCAAGGAGAATTACAATTTGAACGATTTTCACAGTTAGGCGCTCCACTAGGATGAAATGCTGTGGAGAGCTTTACTTCAGCCAAAACAGTGAAAATCTCCCATTGCCAATTTTCCCTTTGTGTTTTGAAGTTGGCCTCTCAGCACAGATTTGATTCACACCATTTAAAAATAAATCTGGTGTCTGCAAAGCAGAAAATTCATCTGTGTTGTCATGGTATCAGTATTTCCATTTTTATGCTCAAAGATAACTGAAGCTCCTAAAGTGAGCTACAGTTTGTTGCTTCCTTATTAAAAAGCCTTGCTTTTTGTTTTTGTTTTTTAAATGTACACACCATCTTACATTTATGATATAAGGATTTGCTCAATATTTCTTTTATGGCACTATTCTAAAAGTGCCCTGAATAGCATCAGATACTTATTTCTGAGAATATATTAGCAGTTCTGTATGAGAAGATCAAAATGTCATTGGTCTTAAAAGTCAGGATGTGAATTAAAATTACATTAAGGTTCACCTTCAACATAAAATAAATAGAGCCAGAAATGTGATGTTAATGCTGATACTTCATTAATCCTTATCCTGCTCTATGGTAGTTATTTCATATACAGTACCACATGTGCTGCAGTATCTAAGCATATAATGTTCAGATGGGAATTTGAACCTTAATTATTTGGCACATGAGGTTAGAATGTCGATCTTATTTTGATGTTACATTTGGTATTTCTTTCTATATTCATTTTCTCATTTAGGGTTTGAAATGATAAAGAAAAAATGGCAGTTACAGTATTGATGGGCAAGCTGGTTTAGAAAAAGAACATAGAATGCCAAATATCAGCCCTTTTTCCAAATCAACTTCCTTTGTAAAACTGAAAAAAGTTGGGTAAGTACCCAAACTGTTCAGTTTCATATCAGATATGTTCTCCAATATTCAGATGCTTACCTGGGGCTTAGCCTAACTATCCTAAAGTTATAACGTGTGTACATTTTGGGATCTGTAAAGCTGATAAATACAAGCCTCTCAGGAAGAAAATTCTCATTCTGGCTAGTATCAGCAAGTGTACAAATAAAAATGATAAGATATTTAGGTTGTGGTTTTAGTTTGTGTTGAAGGTTTGCATCCTATTTTATTCATAAGGTTCAACCATTTCTATAACTAATTTTCCAAATAGGATAATGTGTTTGCCCACTTTGCATTCATTGAATCTGCTTCTTCCCTCACTTATGTTGGAGTAAATCAGAAATGACTTCAAATCAACTCAAGAGAGTTTATGCAAGTGTGAGAAGAATCAGATCCACTTTGTTTTATTGTTATATCTGATATGGTAAGGCAGTTTTCAAATTTCAACATATGGGTATCTTATAGAGAGTTAAAAGATCACTGAATAATCTAGACAAAGATCACATATCCCAGAGAACAGGCAATGAACTTTTTATTTTACGATTTAATCTTTTTAATTAAAAATACTAATGAAAGACTATTAATTATATTTGAGACATCATTATCTATATATTCTGAGGTAACTGTCACTTTTAGAAGTTAACAATGTGGTTTCTAAGGTTAAAATTCTCCTCTACAATCTCTTTTTTCTCTCTCACAACCATGGGGTGAAATCTTGGACCCTTAGAAGTCAATGGCAAAGTTTCCAAGATCACTGTGCCATGTTCTTCTCCCACTCCACATATGCTGCACTTCCTTCATGCCACAACATAAGAGGAGAATTTTGCCTTAAGTTTGGACATCAACTTGAAATCTTTTTTAACTAGGGTGACTAGATAGCAAGTGTGGAAAATTGGGACAGGAGGTGGGGGGTAAAAGGCGCATATATAAAACAAAGCCCTGAAATATCAGGACTGTCCCTATAAAATCAGGGCATTTGGTCACCCTATTATTAACTGCTCAGACTGCTTAAGTGAAGCCCCTCAGATAGCAAGACAGTCACTGTGAAAATGTTAGGCTCCAGTTCATCAAATCACTTAAGCACATGCTCAATTTTAAGGTCAATGGGACTTAAGCACATGTTTCAAATTATGCACATGCTTAAGTGCTTTGCTGAGTAGATATGGTCTGATGAATCTGGGCCTTAACACATACAGTCCTTCAAAAATGAGACAACACATGCCCACTCTCAGGTAAAAGAAAATAGTTACAATGACTTTCTTTCGTAATTATGGGACCTGAACAAGAGGGTTCTTAATGGGAAAGCTGACAGACCCTTAACTGCAACAGTGCTATTACTAGCCACTATTATAATTATTTGGTAGAAGAAAAGATTCATTATAAATTTGTGCTAGAGACTCTAATTTTTTAATTAGTGTTCAATTTAAAACCATAATTGACATAATTTGTGATATTAACTCAATTTTGTTATAAAATCACTCATGTGGGTCACTTGAGACTAAAAATAATGAATCAGTCAGACTCCATAAAATAAACTTAGAACTGATTTTAGTTATTACCAGGAAAACTAATTAACATTTCACTTCAAACTTTAGAAATAGCTCCCACTCAAAATAAATGTTTTTATTACACTATTGTCCTTAGTTATTTTGTTTGATATGCTCCTGTACACAGACAATGTAAACAGAAAATGTAAGTAAAAAGACCAAAACAATTCATAACATGTGCAGATTGATTGTAAGGCAGGGTAGCTATGTACTTTCTTCGGCAAATTATCTATATGCCAAGATTAGGATGTGTCCAAGGTTAAAATAGAAATTAAATTGAATAAATTTAAGTAAGGGCAAGAGAATATTTTTGACTGACTAAAGAGGATTCATTCATATGTTGATAAATAATGGCCATAAAATGATATTCACAAATATCAGAAATCATAATCCTTACATTGGTCTGAGAGATGGATCTTACTTGTGAAATTCTGATTGAGATTTAAGTTTGGGTTTTGAACCTCCCCCCAACTTTGGGAGTGTTTGAATCTTGGGTTCTGGTTCAGTCCCATCTTTATTGGAACTGAATAGGCCTAGTCAAGAGTGAGCTTTTAACATGAAAAGCTTCCTGCATCTGTAGTCTTGTAATTTATTAAACTAGTCTGTTCATTTTATCAAATTCAAAGGAACTTGAATGGTGTAATTATTATTTTGCCAGCACATCAAACCCAAAAGCAACACCACATATAAATAAGAAAATACAACTGAAAACCCTTAAGAAATTATATTCAGATAGCTTCACGTAAACTCTTAATTCAATTTTGTAACTAGCACATGGACACTAGTTGCTCTTTATACAAAAAGTTGCCACAGCAAGGTCTTGTGAGGAGCAGTAGTTTTGGAGCCCCATGCAGCAGAAATGTGATGGGACTTTCTAGCCCTTTGTAGATGGTGAGTATAAGGTTGGTCTATTGAGGGGGAGCACTTAGCCCAGTACTCAAGGGAGAAAACAAAAACAACCAACGTTACTAACACAAGAATAGTGGAGCTACTTGTTGAAGTTGTAACAGCAGATGATCATATGTGCAGTAAAAATGCCCAGGGCCAGATTTCCAAAGGTATTTAGTGAGGCTGGCCAGAAAACAATAATTCAGTTACATCAAAAACGTGGAGGTTTTGAAATTATTTTTTGTTCATCAGAAGGTACCAAAACCTTTCAAATTTTTTCACAAAATAAATGAGCCCAATCCACCCCAGGAGATCCCCTAGCTGAGTGATTAGAACTTTCACGAAGGACCAGAAGCATTTTCATACAAAAAAAGTTTTTTGTAAAAAAAAAAAAATCCTGACCATCTCTGGTATTTAGCTGATTAAAGATGCAGATAGATGCCTATTAGGATTTATAAAAGTGACTGGGTTAGGCACCTAACTGCCACAGATGTGGGATTTCTGCAGCCAAAACACTTGAAGGGTTATTCTGTATACCATGGGGTTTCCCTCAGCCAAAAAACTATAATACCTCCACTAGCTGGGATAGGTGGGGAAGAAAGATTGGTCCACAGTTTGGTTGGTCTATTTTGCTTTTTGAATAAGACAAACCACATTTGCAGTTGGGGGGGAAAATTGAGTTCTCTCCCCAACCTAAGTGGAGGGGAAGAGGGTAATTGGATAAGTTCCTGCCTCAGTAATGAGGGTGGAGGCAGAATCTCTACATTTGTTTTTAAGTGGGGTTTTCCTAAATGGTGGGTGTAATGAGGTGCAAAGGCCCTTTGAGACTTACCAGGGGAAATCTACTGGTTCAGTCCTAAGTCTTTGCAAGTTTGTCTGTAAAAAATATCTGTGGGATAGGAGACATTGTCACTAAGAGGTAGGATATGGTCTTGAGCAAGTAATTTGAGATTTATAAAGAAGTGCATACTACTCTGTGTTAATGTTCTTATTAAGACATGGAAAGCTAAGCACTCCATGCTCTGAATGTCCCTAAACCTCTGACTACCAGAAGCTGGGACTAAAGGACGGGATGGATCCCTTGATAATTGCCCTTTTCTGTTCACTCCCTCTGAAGCATCTGGTACTGATCGCTGTTGGAAGACAGGTTCTGGGCTAGATGGACCATTGGTCTGACCCAGTGTGTCCATTCTAGTGTTCTTACGAAAAATAGCATGATAGATCATGATAGATTTGGAGTTGTCATATCATAATTTATTGATACTGGACACTGGCCTAATTATTGTGATGTTTTCTTTGTGGCTATATTAATTTAATTCATGGGGGCTGTCCTGGAATAGAGGCAGAAAGGATTGGACAGCTCCAGACACTCACCCATCAACTGACACTTAAGAGTTGTTAAGGGACAATGCCTGAACTGTTAGTCTCAATGATTCTCCAGTCAACCTTAAAAACTGCTTCTGATGAGGAATGACCAAGCATTCACAAGAAGAACAAAAGACTCCAGCAGGATGTAAAGGGACATGTTCTCTACAGAGAGCCGGTAGTTGTTTTGGGGAACTAGACTTACACACAGGAACCCACTGGGAGTGTCTGAAGAAGTTAGGCCTGCCTGGGTTACCATCAGAGAATGGTAAGACTCTAGGTGAGATACACTAATGTACACTCTGTTGTTTTAATATCCTTTTCCCCTGAAAACTTTGAGGTAGATTCACAAAGGGATGTAGGCCCATAACTGACACTTTAGATGCCTAAGTTCTCAAAACCACTGCTCAGCTAACCCTGTAGGTGCCTTCCTCCAACCTGGACTTAGGTGCCTAACTTCCTTTGAGGGGTAGGGCTTAGACCTCACTCCTCTCCTCAGCATTTCCTATAGGCTAGTTTAGGTGGCTCCGCACTTAGCATTCTGGCATTTGTGGATCCTGTCTTAGGTGCGCAGTTCCCCCCATGCAGTTATAGGGAGCCTGGGTGCCTACCATGGGGCTGTAGATTGCATTCGTCCTTTGTTCTGACAGTGAAAATAAACAATGCCTTTGTTTCAAGAAGGCTTCTTATTAATTGTATATTGCTAGAACCAAAGGTGCCGACGTAATCAGACCTGCAGGGTAATAAGTCGTTGACACACAACATAGCCCAGGGCCTGGTATTAAACTGGGAGAGTTTCATAGAGTCCAAGGACAGTTGTGATCATCTAGTCTGGCCACTGCGTCACACTGGGAGCCCATGTTCAGCTACTTATCCACTGTGATAGCCAAATCCTTTTTCAGAATCACTGCTTCCCAGTATAGAGTCCCCCAGCCTGTAAGTATGGCCTACATTCTTTGTTCCTAGGGGTATATATTTACATCTAGCTGTATTAAAATGCATATTGTTTGCTTGAGTCCAGCTTACAAGCGATCCAGATCACTCTGTATTAGTGACCTATCCTCTTCATTATTTACCACTCCCCAAATTTTTGTCATTTACACACTTTATCAGTGATAATTTTATGCTTTCTTCTAGGTCAAGAATTGCCAAATTGTGAAATTCTGCCCTGGGTTAGGTAAAGACATGAGGCCTGACACCTGAGGATGTGCACTCAGAAAAACCACAAAGAGGACAAAGGTGCAGCTAGCCCTATAAACATGACAAATAGACACGATCAATTCATTTAGGCAGAATAAGTAGCCCCCGAACCAACTCAAAAAGATTTTTTTTCTCTCTCTCTTTTCCTCATTCTGCTCACTTCTGTTTATGACAGATGCAATTTTCCTTTAACAAAAATCCAAATTCTGTCCTCAGATTTATGCACACAGTTCTCATTGTCGCCTACGTGAGTTTGTGACACAGACTTCTTGGCAAAGGGTCTTTGTAAACAGCTCTCACCTCAGACCTGCCCATGATTTGTCCATGACTTTTACTAAAAATATCCATGACAAAATCTTAGCCTTACTCATAATCACTGTGAGATGTATATATCGATAATATTTAAGGAACAATGAATTTATATTGAAAATATGCTTTATGGGCTTGGAGTAGAAAGTAATCAGGAAGAGGTAATAGGCCTCAGGAATGGCCCATCCAAGCAATAGGGAGTTGTCACACCTCCCTAATCAGCTGGCGGGGTAATGCAAGGCTCAACTGACCAGGATTTCTCCCTCCCAAAACTATCAGTGGAAAACCATCAGAGGCACCATCACATAATCAAAATCTCTTAGAGGTGAAAAAGGAAAATTACAACAGACAGAGATTCACCATGGCTGTGAATAGAAACCAAAGCCTGACTGTTTTCAGTATAAAAGAATGCAGGGAAGGACACCTGGGATCAATTCACTGAGGAAAAGTCCTTCTGGAGGGAGGTGCTTTCATGAACATTTTGGATCCTGATTATGAGGAAACCAGCCAGATCTGTAGATTTTCTTCCAAAAGCTCAGTCAATTACTTTATTGGATAGGAAAGGTAACTACACTGCTACCTTGATATAACGCGACCCGATATAACACAAATTTGGATATAACGTGGTAAAGCAACGCTCCGGGGGGGCGGAGCTGTGCACTCCGGTGGATCAAAGCAAGTTCAATATAATGCGGTTTCACCGATAACGCGGTAAGATTTTTTGGCTCCCAAGGACAGCGTTATATCGAGGTAGAGGTGTATTAATAAATGTAGACCAAGGTTTGTTTGATATTTGTTTTTTATTGTAAGCATTTGTTTCCAAGACTCTCTTGTTTCGAGTTAAATCTTTATTTTGTCTTAAATAAACTTATTTTTGTTTTATCATAAGTGCTCACAAGTGCTGTGTGGTTTACAGGAATGGTGATTGAAGGTAAAACTGATAAATTGGGGCACACTGCATCTTCGGGTGCAGAGGATCTGGAATTTCTGTGAGTAGCCAGTGTCAGGAATGGTTGTCAAAGGAGAAGGATTCAAAGGGATTTGAGGACGGGGTTGCAACTATTGTTAACCTGCAAGGAGTAGTCAGGGCTGGCATAGCCCAGAGGAGGGTGCTTGAGTGCTGAAAGGCTGGTGATGCCAGGGAGCTGACACCCAGCTATCACAAAACAGACTCCATCTTGTTGTAGACAGGGGATAATGAGGTGACTCAGTCCTGGCTACCCGGAGAACCGTCACAGAGTTTCCTACGTTATGTACATACAAGAATAAACATTGGACAGAGTCATTTTCAAGTTACCAGACTTCAAAGTGGTTCCTAACAAAATCTGCTCTTGATTAGACTAATGCAAGCTCACTGAACTAACAAAAGCATTTGGCCCCGAATATTTACCCTCTTGTAATATTTAAGAAAAAAATGTTTGAGCATTTTTTTCCAATGGATTTTTACAAATCCTGGGTTAACTTCCATCATGAAAAAAAATAGTCTTCTTACCATAGTTTTAGTACACTGCAAATTCGCTTGTAGTATATCCATATAAGTATATTACAAATATACTACTTTGCATAAAGGTTTCTATGCCAAGTTCCAGGCTGGAGTGAATTTTACTGCCAAGTTATAAACGCCAGAAAATATGAGTTTATAATGGAAATGCTGACAGACTAACCCTACCCACTAAAGTACCTCTAGAATGATTTGCTGTGTTATACAAAGACCACTTTAAAGTTTTCTTCTTATGTTTTTTCTTTTGTAATAAGTACATTTGGGAGGGTGGGTTTTGTGAGTAATAACAAACTTGTTGCACTAACAGGGCACTTTCAAATCTGTATCAAGCAAAAACCACTTTTTACATTAAATTCAGTTTAATCCACTATTTCTCTCTTCCTTGGGGATGATGTTTTACTGTTATATCCTTAGAATAAATGTTACCCTGTTGTAACTGGCTGTGAGATGAAGCAATGCCTATAGAAGAGAATACTGTGGAAATACAGGGCTGCCACTGCCTTTCCTAATAGCCCAGCCGAGTTTCTGAACCTGTAAACCATGAGTGTTCTTTTTCCAGTCCAACCAGTGGAAGTCAGAAAGTCTAGCTGCACTTTTGATGTTTTTTTGTTTGGGCATTGGGGGCGGGGAGGCTGTTGTGTTGCAGAAGACTGGAGATGGTACAGACTTGATGCCAAATTTTATTCTTTTACTTAGGGAAATAATATAGAAAGAGTTGAGGGTTTATGACAATAAAACCACTGAGACTGCTCTAATACAAAGTTTAACTCATTTTAGGATTGTTCAACAATTTCTCAGGGTTTTTTTTATTTTATTTTTTCTGTGTTTTCAGTGCGTAAAGGATTTATAAAGGGCATACGGAAGTTTAATGAATAAGCCACATAAATTTTCAGTTTCGCACCATTTACATTAATCTAAAAATCTATTAAATACTTGAACTCCATAGCTGGTCCCTAACTACAGTTGTTATCAATTTTAATTTTCTGGAGCTTTGTATGCTCTACATAAACCAGCATTAGGAGATAATAAATCAAAATAGAATACCTGGGAATGTAATTTCCCAAACCACAAAATCTGTTTTACAAAACATAGAAAAGAAAATGTCTATAGCCTCTGGATGATGTTATAATTAGTTATCTTTGTCTTTCCTGTTTACCTGCAGAGTAATTAATTTATTTTCCCCATATGATGGCTGCAAATACTATAGGTATTATAAAAGTTTGTATTGAATATGTCCATTACAACAGTCCAATTGGACACATTAAAGGATGAGAATATTACCAAATTGTTCATAACCTGCCATGTTTCTGCATCTATAGTCATTTTATATATTGCACTCTAGGTAAAGAAGTAGTACAATTATAAGTATATAAGTATATAATTATAAGTAAAACTGATGATTATCCAATTTATTTAGCAGCTTCCACCTAAAAGGGTTTCTTTCAGTAACAAATATGGTGTTATTACTTTTGACAGTTGTTGGAACTGGAATTATCACTGACAACGCTGCACATGGCTGCGGATAATCCATCAACGTAGAACTGCAGTATTCTCAGGCTAGCCTGATGGCTTGAATATTGGAAAGCGGAATTGCATTAGGGATGTTGGCTGGCAAGTGACTGAGCTTCAGCCCTAGAAAGAACTTTAAATATGATCCACTGATTAGATCATCAGTTTCCCCAGGTGGAACCGGGTACTCACAGGGTGCGTAGCAAGACCACTGATCCATTATCCCCACACCAGTATCGTGACTCAAGCAGCATCACTCCTCTGCACAGCTGTCGTGAGGATGTTCTCAACCATTCTGGCTGTAAGATCAGGGAAAACGCAAATCTATTACTAAAGACAGGCGTCTTTGACAACCCAAGAGCATGCTTGTCGTCAAGGCACCCATTGTGGGCCTACTTGCCCTGCCCAGATTTCTCTGCAATGTTGATGTGGTGTGAAAAATGATCTGCCACTGACATCAGAAACCTGTCTCTTATAACCGACCAAACCATGTTGTTGCCCAGGGTTTTCAGAACCCAAAGCACTGGTAACTTTACTGCTTCTCTCTAGTTGGTGTCAGGAATAAATCAATGGGGACACAGTTCCTCTGTCTTATAGATGATTGATACAAACCAGAGTGCTTTTACTTAAAACTACATTTTATTAGGTCACACACACACACACACACACACACACACACACACACACACACACACACACACACACACACAGAGTAGCAGTTGGTTCAGAACATTCAAAACATTTATATTTACCAAAGTCTGAAATGGTTTTGAGTGATCACCAGCCGGGTTTGCAGGGGCCCTCTTTCTGTCCAGCTGATGGGGAATTTTAGGTATTGGACTCTTGGCCAAAGAAAAGCTTCCTCAGACTGCTTCAAAGTACACTTTCTAACTAAACTTTTTATATTTTTTCTCCAGACAAAGCACATAACTCATAATAGTCCCTGACTGGTTAACAATTTCCCTAGCAACAGCCAATTATTCCCTTTATCAACAAACCATTTCTAGTCATAAAAGCAATAAAACTTACATGTCAGACACACCTAAAACCAAGGTTGGCTGTCCAAACATTCATTCTGTTTCCATGGAACATTAGCTCCCTGTCCCATCCTCCCATTCTGATTAGCAGAACTGCAAACATGCAGCTGCACAGCCTTGCCTCTCAGGGCCTAAGATAATTCCTAGCTATGTGATGTTTGGTTTTCAGCTGGCAGTGGCTGAACACACAAGATGCCTGACTGCAGTAGTGTCAAATTCTAGGGGTACATGCAGGAATGTCAAATTCAGAGGCTATAATGTGTGTACCCTACTTCAAAGTGCAAGCAGCCTTTACACTTGGGACCAGCAAAAGTATCCCACATGCAGCTGTGGCCATCACACATCCCTGATGACTGTCCTGTGACAAGATTTGATGGTGGTCTGAGAGCTCTGCACTTTGTTGATGAGGCTGCCACAAATTGGCTTGGCAAGCTCCACATCCGATAAGAACAACACTGGAATTACAAATATGGGTGAGATTTTGAAAAGCACTCACCAGTGGCCTAACCCTGCTCCTGACAAGCAAGGGGAGCAGGTATCAGCTGATGCTGAACACTTTTGAAAATCCTTACCATATTTCATTACTTATGGGCAGATGTTCCAGGCATTTTTCTAATGTCATGTAAATTAAATCTCATGGAATCAGCATAGAGTACGGGAGGAATTTTCAAAAGTGCTTCTGTGACTTAGAAGCACTAGTCCCACTGAAAGTTAATAGGACTTATGCTCCTATGCCACTGAAGCATTTTTAATATCCCACCCTATATCACTGTTTTTTACTGTATTTGTATCAACAAGTGTGTTAATGTAGCCTTTGGGTGGGCTAGAGTTCATTTCATTGCCCTTCTCCAGTGCCTAAAAAAACCCCAACTCCCATAGAAAAGTAGCTGGAGATCCAGAGTTCAGTCTCTAAGGATTTTCAGCAAGGATTGCACAGGGTCAACCTCCCCACATTCAAGTCCCAAAAGGAACTAAGCAACAGAGGGTCCTGTGGCACCTTTAAGACTAACAGAAGTATTGGGAGCATAAGCTTTCGTGGGTAAGAACCTCACTTCTTCAGATGCAAGGAACTAAAGAAATGAATTCAATTAAATAACTTTATACACTCTTATGATAAAGAAACAAATACTAATCTAATTTTTAAAGCATAACATGGCTATTTTATAATCCACACACATTATCTTCACAGTTATACATAAACATAAATAAAGAAAACAAATTAAAATCTGAACAGTTCAGTCCCCAAAGAAACACAGTAAGAAGAAACTGAGAGTTCCCAAAAACTTAGGTTTAGTTCACCTAAGTCTCAGAGTCTTTGATCGCCAAATCTATGGAGTCTGTTGAGTCTAAACCAACATCTTCCCTCCACTTGTTTGTAGGAATCTTCAGTTGGCATCCATGCAGATTCTTCCTCTGCTGAAATCACTGCTAGCCAGTCAGCTAACTGATTAACCAATCACTCAGTTAAATCACAAGTGTATAGATTTAAAGAAAACTCTGCTGCAAAATGCTTCAGAGTTAGGGGAAACAGCCTGCTTTCTGCTCTTGGTCTCAGCTTCTCCCAACCCACACAGGACACATGGCCCCTTGTAAAGCAGCAACCAAACCCAATTCCAGAAGCTTCTGGATGTGGAGTGTTTAATCTGCCTAGCAACAATGACCCAGACACAACTCACTACTATCTTCCCTCAATGGGTCTCTTAAAGAGATATTTCCCTATTAGGCACATGGGTTACATTAACACTAGCCATCTCTAAAAAGGTATAGCTATGAGTAGACAAAGCTATTTTTGGGGGGGGAGGGAAAGATACCAGTTTTATATTCAACTGGAGTGAAAGGATCAAATTATAATTCTCTACTAAAAACTTACCAAATAGTGAGCATGCCACATTTGTAGGCCCAATGCATTTGTCTATCTGTAGACAGCTTTTAGTCTGATGATTGTTATTTGTTTATGATGCTCACAAAGGATTTAGGTGCCAGACATTCAAGAGGTCCCTGACCTGAGGAGCTTACAATCTAAGAACAGTCGAACAAATAGACAGAGGTTAGGGAAGGGGAACAACAAACAACAATCTTTTTAATACAAGTTAATTCACTATCAGCAGCAAATCAGAAATGAATCTTAAAGAGGGATGTAAATATATTCAGAGAAGTGGCCATGGATAACTGAGAGGAGCTACTGTGAGTGCTGTATTGGGGGGCTGTGTTGTGTGATGTTGGGGCGAATACCCGAGTGTCTGTCTACTGTGATCATTTGTTTGACTGGTGCTAGTTGCAGGGACTGTTTGACCCGTGTGTTTGTTTGTTTGAAAAGTATGAATTGGGAGTGCTTTCTTCCAGGTGGGCCTTGAGGGATTGATTGGAGGGAAGAATTTAGCCGGGGCAACTGCTTCAAGCCAGCAGCCTTATAAAAAAAACAGCCAGTTGTGAATGGAGTGAGGGTGAACTGAGGACAGGCAAACAGAGGAAGTTTGCCTGGGAGTTCACCTGGGAGGAGTTCCCACAGAGATTTTTGCCTTTCCGGCTCCTGTGAGCAGTAAATACAACATCTGAAGAGGCTCTTGGAAGACAATATGGATAGTGAGCAATCAGCTGTTGTGACCTGCAAAGGATGTGCCATGTTTGTCTTTCTCCCAGAGGATAGAAGCAACTTTGTCTGTACGAAGTGCAATCTGGTCTCCATATTGGAAGATGTCATAACTATAAAGGGAAGGGTAACAGCTCTCCTGTGTACAGTACTATAAAATCCCTCCTGGCCAGAGACTCCAAAATCCTTTTACCTGTAAAGGGTTAAGAAGCTCAGGTAACCTGGCTGACACCTGACCCAAAGGACCAATAAGGGGACAAGATACTTTCAAATCTTGGGGGGGGGAAGGCTTTTGTTTGTGCTCTTTGTTTTGGGGGTTGTTCGCTCTTGGGACTGAGAGGGACCAGACATCAATCCAGGTTCTCCAAATCTTTCTGAACAAGTCTCTCATATTTCAAACTTGTAAGTAAACAGCCAGGCAAGGCGTGTTAGTTTATCTTTGTTTTCTAAACTTGTAAATGTACCTTTTACTAGAGTGTTTATCTCTGTTTGCTGTACTTTGAACCTGAGGCTAGAGGGGGGTCCTCTGAGCTCTTTAAGTTTGATTACCCTGTAAAGTTATTTTCCATCCTGATTTTACAGAGATGATTTTTACCTTTTTCTTTAATTAAAAACCTTCTTTTTAAGAACCTGATTGATTTTTCCTTGTTTTTAGATCCAAGGAGGTTGGATCTGTATTCACCAGGAGTTGGTGGGAGGAAGGAGGGGGGATGGTTAATTTCTCCTTGTTTTAAGATCCAAGGGGTTTGGATCTGTATTCACCAGGGAATTGGTGAAGGTCTCTCAAGGCTACCCAGGGAAGGGAATTAGCTTTGGGATGGTGGCAGCGGACCAGATCTAAGCTGGTAGTTAAGCTTAGAAGTTTTCATGCAGGCCCCTACATTTGTACCCTAAAGTTCAAAGTGGGGAAGCAGCCTTGACAGAAGAGAAGGTTAAAGGACTAGAGACCCAAGTATCAACCCTGCATTGCATCAGATAAAATGAAGATTTTCTGGATAGAAGTCAGTGTTTGGTACTGCAAGCACAGCATGCTGAAGAATCATAGAGGGCACTGAAGAACGGGAAAGAAAATTGGTAGCATGTGACCTCCAGAAGAAGAAAGAGGAGAACCCATGTAGCCCCTATGCAGAGAGAGGTAAGAAACCATTTTCAGGCTCTCTGCACAGGTACTACAGCAGAGAATGGTTTGGGAGAGTTATCTGATGGAAGGGATCGGAAGGAGATCCCATCGACCGGAAGGCATGAGATGCATTGTCCTAGGGGTGGGGGTTCCATGACCACCACTCCCAAGAGGAGGATATAGGTGGTGGTGGTCTGGGACTTCCTCCTAAGGGGACGAGTCATCCATCTGCTGTCCAGACCGAGAGACTCGAGAAGTGTGCTGTTTGCCTGAAGCTAGAATTCAGGATGACACAGAGTGTCTGCCAAGACTGATCAAGCCCTCAGACCGCTACCCCTTCCTACTTCTCCACCTGGGCACCAATGATACTGCCAAGAATGACCTTGAGCAGGTCACCGCAGACTACATGGCTCTGGGAAGAAGGATAAAGGAGGTTGAGATGCAAGTCCTGTTCTCCTCTATCCTCCCTGTTGAAGGAAAAGACCCAGGTAGGGACCATCGAATTGTGCAGGTAAATGCATGGTTGCACAGGTGATGTTGAAGAGAGGCTCTGGATTCTTCGAACATGGGATGTTCTTCCAGGAAGAAGGATTGCTAGGAAGGTATGGGATTCCCCTAACGAAGAGAGGGAAGAGCATCTTCACAGGCAGACTTGCTAACCTAGTGAGGAGGGCTTTAAATTAAGTTCTCCAGGGGATGGTGATCTAAACCCTGAGGTAAGTGGGGAAGTGGGATACCAGGAGAAACACAAGGAGGAGGGTGCAACAGGGGAGGCCTCCTGATTCATACTGAGAAAGTAGGGCAATCGGCTAGTTATCTTAGGTTCCTGTATACGAGCACAAGAAGCCTGGGAAACAAACAGGAAGAATAGGAAGTCATGGCATAGTCAAGGAACTATGATGTGACTGGAATAACAGAGGCTTGGTGGGGTAACTCACATGACTGGAGCACTGTCATGGATGGGTATACATGTTCAGAAAGGACAGGCAGGGGAGAAAAGGTGGAGGAGTTGCACTGTATGTAAAAGCACAGTATGATTGCTCACAGCTCTAGTATGAAACTGGAGAAAAGCCTGTTGAGAGTCTTTGGGTTAAGTTTAGAGGTGAGAGTAACAAGGGTGATGTCATGGTGGGCATTTGCAATAGACCACCAGACCAGGAGGATGAGGTAGACGAGGCTTTCTTTGGACAACTAACAGAAGTTTCCAGATCACAGGCCCTGGTTCTCATGGGGGACTTCAATCACCCTGACATCTGCTAGGAGAGCAACACAGCAGTGCACAGACAATCCAGGAAGTTTTTGGAGTGTGTTGGGGACAACTTCCTGGTGCAAGTGCTGGAGGAACCAACTAGGGGCCATGCTCCTCTTGACCTGCTGCTCACAAACGGGCAAGAATTGGTAGGGGAAGTAGAAGTGGGTGGCAACCTGGGCAGCAGTGACCATGAGATGGTCAATTTCAGGATTCTGAAAAAAGGAAGAAAGGAGAGCAGCAGAATATGGACCCTGGACTTCAGAAAAGCAGACTTTGACTCCCTCAGGGAACTGAGGCAGGATCACCTGGGAGGGTAATAAGAGGGGGAAAGGAGTCCAGGACAGCTGGCTGTATTTTAAAGAAGGCTTACTGAGGGCACAAGAACAAACCATCCCGATGTGCAGAAAGAATAGCAAATATGGCAGGCCACCAGCTTGGCTTAACAGAGAAATCTTCAGTGAGCTTAAACACAAAAAGGAAGATTACAAGAAGTGGAAACTTGGACAGATGACTAGGGGGGAGTATAAAGATATTGCTTGAGCATGCAGGGGTGTAATCAGGAAGGCCAAAGCACAACAGGAGTTGCAGCTAGCAAGGGATGCCAAGGGTAACAAGAAGAGTTTCTGCAGGTATGTTAGCAAAAAGAAGACGGTCAGGGAAAGTGTGGGACCCTTACTGAATGAGGGAGGCAACCGAGTGACAGATGATGTGGAAAAAGCTGAAGTACTCAATGGTTTTTTTTCCTCGGTCTTCAGTGGTGAAAGAGCAGGTTAAGGACTATTTAGAAAAGCTGGATATGCACAAGTCCATAGGGCCAGATGCAATGCATCTGAGGGTGATGAGGGAGTTGGCTGATTGGATTGCAGAGCCATTGGCTGTTATCTTTGAAAATTCATGGCGATTGGGGGAGGTCCCAGACAATTGGAAAAAGGCAAATATAGTGCCCATCTTTTAAAAAGGGAAGGAGAATCCGGGGAACTATAGGCCAGTCAGCCTCACCTCAGTCCCCAGAAAAATCATGGAGCTGGTCCTCAAGGAATCCATTTTGAAGCACTTGGAGGAGAGGAAGATGATCAGGAACAGTCAACATGGATTCACCAAAGGCAAGTCATGCCTGATCAATCTGATTGCCTTCTATGATGAGATAACTGGCTCTGTGGATATGGGGAAAGCAGTGGACGTGATATACCTTGATTTTAGCAAAGCTTTTGATATGGTCTCCCACAGTATTCTTGCCAGCAAGTTAAAGAAATATGGATTGGATGAATGGACTATAAGGTGGATAGAAAGCTGGCTAGATTGTCCGGCTAAATGGGTAGTGATCAAGGGCTCAATGTCTAGTTGGCAGCCAGTATCAAGTGGAGTGCCCCAGGGGTCAGTCCTGGGGATGGTTTTGTTCAACACCTTCATTAATGATCGGGATGATGAGATGGATTGAACCCTCAGAAAGTTCGCAGATGATATTAAGGTCGGGGGAGAAGTAGATATGCTGGAAGGTAGAGATAGGGTCCAGAGTGACCTAGACAAATTAGAGGATTGGGCCAAAAGAAATCTGATGAGGTTCAACAAGGACAAGTGCAGAATCCTGCACTTAAGACAGAAGAATGTCATTCATCACTACAGGCTGGGGACAGACTGGCTAAGCAGCAGTTCAGCAGAAAAGGACCTGAGGATTACAGTGGATGAGAAGCTGGATATGAGTCAACAGTGTGCCCTTGTTGCCAAGAAGGCTAATGGCATATTGGGCTGCATTAGTAGGAGCATTGCCAGCAGATTGAGGGAAGTGATTATTCCCCTCTATTCAGCACTGGTAAGGCCACATCCATGGGTGGCGAGTTCTATGGGCCCATGGTACCAGGAATATTCCTGGCCCAGGGCCTGGCTCCAGCATTGTTGGAGGCCAGGTCTCTCCCTCGGCCCCACCTTCTGCCCCTTGGCCCTCACCCACACAGGCAGTGCAGCGGAGCTGTGTGGCTTCCTGCCTGCTCACTCCACGAGGCTGCCAGCCCCTCCCTGCAGCCCCTGGGTGGGTGGGGGGGGAGGTCTCTGTGTCTATGCACGCTGCTCCCGCCCCAAGCACCCCGTGGTAGCAGTGTCTGCGGGTAGCAGCACACAGAGGCCCCCCGGCCTGCCCTGCCTATGAGCCCCAGGTAAGCGCGGCACCCCCCCGCCATCTCCCAGAGCCTGCACCCCCACTCCCTTCCCACACACCCCCTCCCATCCCCAAACTCCTTCCCAGAGCCTGCACCCCCACCCCCAACCCAGATCCTGCATCCAAACTCCGTCCCAGAGCCTGCACCCCTCACCCCCTCCTGCACCCCCACCCCTTGCCCCAGCCCAGAGCCTGAACCCAAACTCCGTCCCAGAGTCTACACCCCTCACCCCCTCCTGCACCCCCACCCCCTGCCCCAGCCCAAAGCCTGCACCCAGCACCCAAACTCCATCCCACAGCCTGCACCCCAGACCTTCTCCCCGACCCAAACTCCCTCCCAGAGCCCAACTTCTCACCCCTTCTGCACCCAAACTCCCTCCCAGATCCTGCACCCTGCATTCCTCCTGCACCCCAATCCCCTGCACCAGCCCAGGGCCTGCACCCCAGACCGCCTCCCCCCACCCAAACTCCCTCCCAGAGCCTTAGGCAGGTAGGGGGTGGAGTTTGGGGGGAGCGGGCTCTAGGCATTCTGGGCACCACCAAAATTTCTACAAACCTGCTGCCCCTGGCCACATCTGGAGTATTGTATCCAGTTTTAGGCCCCCCACTACAGAAAGGATGTGGAGAGAATCCAGCAGAGGGCAACAAAAATGATTAGGGGGCTGGAGCACATGACTTATGATGAGAGGCTGAGGGAACTAGGCTTATTTAGTCTGCAGAAGAGAAGAGTGAGCGGGGATTTGATAGCAGCCTTCAACTACCTGGAGGGAGGTTCCAAAGAGGATGGAGCTAGGCTATTCTCAGTGGTGGCAGAAGACAGAACAAGGAGCAATGGTTTCAAGTTGCAGTGGGGGAGGTCTAAGTTGGATATTAGGAAAAACTATTTCACTAGGAGGGTGGTGAAACACTGGAATGAGTTACCTAGGGAGGCAGTGGAATCTCCATCCTTAGAGATTTTTAATGCCCGGCTTGACAAAGCCCTGGCTGGGATGATTTAGTTGGGGTTGGTCCTGCTTTAAGTAGGGGGTTGGACGAGATGACCTCCTGAGGTCTTTTCCAAACCTAATCTTCTATGATTCTATGATAAGCAGCTGCAGAGAAGAGAGCATGAAGGTGATTGTCTGAGAAACTGACAAATGTACAGATGGGAGTGAGAACACTGGCATACCAGGGGGCCACAGGTGTCACAAAGCTCGACAAGAGAGGATTAGTATTATGAGGTACAGAATTATGTACAGTCTGGAAGGTGGAAAGAGGCTTGTGTTTGATGTGATTGCGAATGAGGAGCCAGTAGAAGTTAAGGAGGAGAGGGACAAAATTAAATTGATAGAAAAGGAAAGATGTCTGCATTTTGTATGTACTGGTGGGGTGGGAGGCATAGTGTTTTTTTTAACCTATGTACTCCCATTTCTTCATAATATGTTTTAGGGTATGTTAACTTAGTTCACCAACCAAGATTCTATAAATCTGGCCAATTTGTGGAAGAGTTTTTTGTTTCTTTGTTTTTTATTTGGCTAATGAAGAGTTCAGTAGGAGACATTTCTCTCTTCATTATGTACCAGATTTTGTATTGTCCAATTATCTAATTTGTAAATATTGTGTTATACTTAATGCCATTTCTCCTTGTTCATTCATTGTATTTCAAATACACTTACCCTCACTTCTCATATTTCAGTCCAACTGGCTTGTATAATATTACAAGTTTCTCAATCTTTCTTAAAGCTAGGAACAGTAGGAATTGTGGTTGTTTTAAAGATGTGTAATTCCATTTTTCATACAGCAGAATCCATATTCTAAAGGTTTGTGTCATCGAGTGGCTTTTGTGGTGATGCTTATAAAAGGGAGGGTATGCACAAAGAATGGAGTCTGTTCACTTGCAAACAATTTAATATTTGGTCTTCTTCCAATTTTCTTGGTTAAATATTTTAGTTGGATGATAGCCAAATATTGGGCAAGGCTTAGTTTGGGAATTAGCAGGATTTTGTATTGTATCCTTGGCCTGGAACCAAGGATGGAAAACAAGATATGTAGTTATTAACTCTATGAAAAAGTTAATATGTTAAAAAGTCAAAGGTAATAACATTATATTGGAGTAAAAATAAAGACCACTGTTTCCAAAGTATGATCCAAGCTGACCCAGGATGTTTCAGTTAGACATGCAAAGACAGAGCTGCGTGGGCAAAAAGAGTTTTTGCACATGCAATGCCTTAATGACTTCTGCATATTATCATATTACATGCAAAAGTTTAGATCTCTAAAAGTATGTCCCCCTCCTGAAATATGAGTAGTACTTTTATCTAGACAACCTGCAAATGTCATAGCTTAGGGCAACTGCATCTGTAGTTCCCCTCAGTGGTCCAGCAAGGGCACCCACTCTAAAACTTCTGGCCCTCCAGGCTGTCACCTTTCTTGGGTGGAGACACACATCTCTCTCTCCCTTCTAACTGGGTATCTCCAGACTACACAATTCCCCGCCTTCACTTTATTATTCCCAGACAAGTTGCCCAAGGACACCTGCTTACTTTCTCTTCGGAGACAGTTAACCGCTCTAAGGCTACAGTTATAAGGTACCACGCAGCACTTCCTATGCAAGCCTATTTTATTCTTAAGGTAAAAAGCACTACAGAGAAAACATATTAAAACAATTAAAAACCTATACACATGCTAATAAATTTTACCAGAGTTAACCCCAATCCTAACATGGATTCAGGCAGAAACAATCTTTCAAACCACCATCCAAGGGGATTCCTTGTGGTTACAAGTTCATCACAGCTTCAGCTCAGAACAAGCACACTGATAACCTGTTTAGTTCATCTTCACACAGGCACCAACTTTCCAAAGTGCCAGGGGTGCTCAACCACCTGCTCTGCACCAGGTCCTGCCCCCACTCCACCCCTTCTCCCATGGCTGCACCCCTACCCGGCCTCTTCCTGCCCCTGCTCCACCCCCTTCCAGAGTCAGTCTCCTAGACAAGGTTTCTATATACAGGCAATTCCATATTAACACATACAAAATTGCATTTTTATCTAATGGATCCCAAAGATGTTAAACTTAAATAAAGTTCATCCAGGCTACTGCAGGATGTCAGTCTGTCACAGGAAGTTTCTTCCATTAGCCTGAGCATTTTAATTTATAATGACAAGTTTATCACTGCTGACTTCATATGAGTTTTTGATTTCTTGTTACCTGAGGTCTTAAATTCTACAAGCCTTCTTTTTCCCCCATTAAATCAGCAAGTTTCTGGGCACATATCATCATGGCCTCTTTTTTTATGCAATAGATTTTATGAACAAATGGTGCTCCTAAATTCTCTAGTGTAAAAGATAATTTGGGGATGGACTTTCTGTATTAAGAAATAAATAATGATTTGATATCTGCACAGAAAGTTTGTTTAGCTTTTCCCCCCACCTTAGTCTAATTATTTTTGTTCTCCCTAATTATGACTGTCAAGTTTTTAATTGCCAGGGTAAATAGGAGAGGGCACAGGACAACCTTACTTCATGCCTCTCTGTAGTTTAAACACATCTGAATTAAGAGTTTTCACTCTGACCTATACCTTTGGGAGTGATTAGAGTGTTTTAATCTGAGTGATATATTTAAGCGGACATCACACATTATTCAATACTTTAATTGACTCAGTCAAGTGCATATCTGGCATCTAGGGAAAGTAACATTTTCTTCTGTCCATTTTTGAATTTTTCATTATGTTAAACAATTGCTCCTCAGACTCTAGGCTCTGAGTCTGTTAGCTATGAGGCCTGTTTGATCTGTGTTAATGAGCATTTCCAACAGTTCTAATCATTTCACTATTATTTTTGTTAATAGTCTAAGGTCAATATTTAAAAGAGAACTTGATCTATACTAACTACACAGTGTGGGATCTTTTATTTTGGAATGACTGAGATAATGGCAATTTGCCAGGAACTGGAGAGCTTGTGCATTAGTATTTCTTCAAGGAATTCCTTCACAATTGTGGATAGATTTTTCTCCTCCAAACCCTTTGTAGGATTTCCCCTTACAAACAACCAGGCTCAAAGCCAAGTTGGTTGTAATGTTTTCATTAAATTGTCATGGTCTTGCAGCGGAATGGAGCAGTGGGGTTTGTTGATTGGTAGTGTATTTAAATTGAGGTAGGCTCTGTAGATTATTTAGGAAAGCTTTGATAATGTTACATTCATCATATTGAATTGCTTTTAAGTAAAGATATAACTAGACTAAAGAAAAAAGCTTTTGCTCTTCTCTAAACTGTATTTGTATTCAGATAGGACCTGCAATTAGGTTTATTTTTAAATGTTTTGGAGGGATGTGGCATTGGGAATGTATTTGCTAATCATCTGTAATTTTCTTCCTTAGAATGAAGTTGAAATAACTAATCTCTGCAATAGCACTTACTAGATTGCACTTTCACCTTGTCCCTCCACTCCGTTTTTGTTGGTTCACTGGAGACTTTCAAAAGTTGTTGAGAAAGAAGTGAGTTGGGTGAATTCACTCAGTCCCTCATGGATGTTTGTTTGGTTACATTATAAAATAACCACACAAATTAACACAATAGCATTCTCTCTATGCCAAGACTCGGATAGTTTAGGATTAAGTATGCTGGCAAAACCGTGTTAGTTTCCTCCTACATTATGTTTGGCTATAGAAAGTGATATAAATTTCTCACTTTCATGAGCTTTGAATTCAAACAAGAGTTTTAAAACACGAAAGAAGTCATGAACAAATTAGCTCAACAATAAAAATCTGAAAAGCCTGCCTATTGGGCTAGTAGCTTTCGACTTGTTACTATTCATATCTTCAGTGACAAAAGAATCCCTCTGAGTTTTCTTCATTATTTTTTCCTCCCTTGTCCTAGAGTGCATTATTTAAGACATATTAATAGTCTATCACCCAAAATGTTTATTTTTATGACTATGAGTCTTCTTTCCGTATGTCAAATAGATAAATCTTTAGACCAGTGACAACAGTTCCAACAACACTTCAAACACACTCAGAGCAACAGCTTGTGGGTAGACCTATAAGGTACCCCATATCAAGTATGTACATAGTGACAGTTTAAAATTGCTATATTTAATAGAGCAAAAAGAACGAGGAGTACTTGTGGCACCTTAGAGACTAACACATTTATTTGAGAATAAGCTTTCATGGGCTAAAACCCACTTCATCGGATGCATGCAGTGGAAAATACAGTAGGAAGATATATATACACAGAGAACATGAAAAAATGGGTGTTCCCATACTAACTATAATGAGAGTAATCAATTAAGGTGGGCTATTATCAGCAGGAGAAAAAAAATTGTAGTGATAATCAGGATGGCCAATTTCCAACAGTTGACAAGAAAGTGTGAGTAACAGTAGGGGGGAAAAAAACAAGCATGGGGAAATAGTTTTTACTTTGTGTAATGACCCATCCACTCAGTCTTTATTCAAGCCTAATTTAATGGTGTCCAGTTTGCAAATTAATTCCAATTCTGCAGTTTCTCATTGGAAAGCTCATCACTGAGGTGCAAGGATGACAGCTTCCTCTAGCCCTCAATCTCACTTTGCCACCTTTATCTGACAAAAATTTTGCAAATTTTACCATTACTTTAATAGGAACAGAATTAAGCCATTTTGGGACATCTTTGAAAATCCCACCCAAAGGGCCCAACCCCCCTCAACAGATATTTTCAACATGCCCCGAGCACAACAAAGCTGGCATGTCTGATGATTTCCGAGGCTACCCATGGTTGGGACGCACTTCTCTAGCACCTACCCTGAGCATGAGGGAGCCTTAGCTTTGCCTGCCAGGGGTCAGCTGCCCGACTTCACTAGACATGGGCAACACAAGCACTCTCTTTAGGCTTCACTGTTCCTCACTCAGGCTAGCGATAGGCACATACCAACCCCTGTCTTCCGAGCATTCCCCTGCAGTGTCCAGTCCCTTATACGCAGAACACTCACAGAATTACAAGGCCTGCTGTTCCCAAAGGAACAGTACACTGCATCTGACTAGTCATACCATAGGATACAGCAGTGCTTAAAACATGGCACTTAGATTTGTTTATAGAGAAAGCCAGTATAAAAGTTTATTTAACAGAGAACAGAGTTTTAAATGCTAGTGAACAGAAATATTGGAAACAAGGGGTTACATATAAAATAAAGTCATAATACACCATCTGGAGCCTAAACGCAACTCACAAGATGTCCTGCTGTCTAATAAGGTACTGCTTACCCCGAAGTCCTTCTCACTGCATTTCTCAACCACGATAGCTGAGACCTTCCTTTCATGGAGTCCTAGTCTGCTGACAGCTCACCTCCCCCTGAAGAAGGGTGTCTGGGCATCATTCTGCACCCCCCATTATAGCTCCTCAGACCTTTGATCTGTGCCTGAAAACAACCCCACTGTTTACATCTTCCTGTTAATTTTCCTCCTGAAGTGTCTCAAGCTCTTCATTAGCATTTGACTCAGAATGCTAATACATTTCTATTATAAAACATACAATGGTCAGCTAGGGAGGTAAGTGTCTCCCACCTCCTGTCTGGAGAAGTCTGACTCAAGCCATACGATCTTTGAGGGTATGTCTACACTGCAATTAGATACCCATGGTTGGTCCATGACAGCTGATGTGGACTCGCAGGGCTCAGGCTAAGACACTGTTTAATTGTGATGTAGCTATTCAGGCTTGGGCTGCAACCCAAGCTCTGGGACCCTCCCACCTGACAGGGTCCTAAAGCCAAGGCTCCAGCCTGAGCCTGACTGTCTACATAGCCATTGAATAGCCTCTTAGCCATGGGTGGCACGTATCATAGGCTGGGGGAGGCTATGCCTCCCCAAACAGCCCAGCGTGGCCCTGCCCACGATCTGCCCAGAAGCCCCCCTCCTGCTTGTCCTTGGACCCTTGTCCCCAACCCAGGCAGGTTGGCTGCTGCTCTTCAGGGAAGCATGCTGGGGTGGCTGGGGCCACCAAGAACTGGGAGGCCCCGGGGCACTGGGACCACACTGCCCGGTGCTCGGGGGGCTGCTGGCACTGGGGCTGCCCACCCTGTGTACGGGGGGGGGGGGAGGATGGGGGCGCTGAGGTTGGGGGGAATGCCTGAGTCAGCTGGCACAGGCCAGATGCTGTTTTTTAATTACAGTGTAGACATACCTTGAATGACCTTCCTTTAACTACAAGACCTTAAGAACACAAGTCTATATATTGTAAATTATCTCCTTACACATTGTCCACATATACATTTTGCAACGATTATGATAACCAGTGTGACACAGGCTTCCAGCAAAAACCTCTTTGGTGAATTAGAATGTAGATATCAGACCCTGGGGATCACTATAACCTGTATGCCTCCTGTGAGCTCTGTCAGTTGGCATCTAGATGTCCTTGAGTCACACAAGGCCATCATCTTGATGCTGTTCTGTTCACTTCTTCTACCACTTATTGTGTTATAAGAGCCTGGGACTGCTCAAAGTGACATTGGCTTGTGGCAATAACAAAGTTCTGAAAACCTAACTTAGGATCGTTACAGTGAAAGGGCTTCCTGAGCATTCCCTTTTAGAACATACGTTGAATGATCCCTCACTTGGGTTTTGCTACCACAAGACTTAAGTGATATATTGCAGAGGCTGCAGTACGAGGATCATCTGGCTTATAAGCATTCAGAATTCTTATTGAAGTTAATAGGACTTTTGCATGTGTAAAACCTGCAGGGTTGGACTCTCTGTTCTTTAAAATCCTCACTGTGCTCCATGTGAAATTCTTCTGTCACTGTGGCTCACTTGTCCATGGAAATCACTGCAGTAATATCAGCAAAGTGATTCAAATGCCAATATCCCTTTTCATCTCAAAAGGTCTCAGAGTGGTACTGTACAATTGATGTCTATTCATTCAGAAAACCCTATTGAGTGGTTGTCAAATGTAAAGTGCCTGGCCTATCATCTCTCATCAGTTTTGTAGAGTCATTAAGGCTTTGTATCATTCAAGGATTATTTGCTGAGGCTTACAGAAAGATGGGTTTGCAGCTGACATTTTTGTTCAGTGTTAGAGACTGTAAAAGAATAGCTGAAGAAGGATCAAAGGTTTTTGCATGCAATAATCACCATTTCCCTTTTCCCATACTCATTTAAATTATGGGTGTATACAAAACTTATAATGCTATGTGAGCAAATCCTCCGCCAGTATATATTGATCATACTTTCAGTCTACCAAGTCAGGAGAGATAAAAGAGGTAAACAAACTACATTCTTATCATGATATTTCCCTGGTGCTTCCACAGCATGTGTGGAACGATTAAAAAGTGAAAAGGGTGTGGATACTAGTTGGTGAGATGGCAGTTAGTCTGCCTCTTGCTGAGAATCCCAAGGGAAATGAACCTTAATGAGTTGTTCAAATTTTTCTATTTATTTTAAAAATGAAATTGCTAGATTTTGGAGCATATTGTCTGTCTTCCCTTCCTAATAACCCTCACAATGATGCAGTCATTGGTAGCTTCTATCATAAATGCCCTTGGTGAAGCATGGAGTTGGGATGTTCAAGCAGGAGCTTGCGATGGATGGGCTTGTCCTCTGGTTTTGCCTCTCCACTTTTCTTGGGTGTGGCCATGGCATGCAAAAATTGGAGTGTGGGGCCAGGGCTTCCAGTCACACAGCATCCCCATGCCTGCATGGGCCATGGGCAAGAATTCCTTTGCAGCTCCCACCTCTTCTGCCCTCTAATAGGTGGTTGGATGATATGGGGGGTTCTGATTGGCTGAATGTGCCCCTTTCCTCATGGTGAAGGGAATTCCTTTGCTCACTTGCCCTGACTGCCATACAACAATAGAGAATATTTTTTAATCCACCCACCACCACCACCACTGTTGTATACTTTGCTTTTTACATAAACATAATATAAAAGACCCACATAGGCACAATGGAGGTCTAATAATGTTGTTTACTGAATATACAGAACATACAAGGCCTAGAGACATATATACACACTACTTCTCTGGTTGGTTTCTGGCAGCTTCTAAACCACAAAAGAGAGAAAGCCACTACCTTGTTTCTACACAGTACAATCACCACCATTCCTTTGTTGTTGCTATTTTGAGTGTTGCTAGTCTTCCAGGACTGCTAAAGATCTTGACCAATTACTCTTCATGGTTAGGAAATCAATTCTTAGGTGGAGAAAGTGCCAAATGTTGTGTAGGCTTTTTGACTTCCTCTGAGGAACCAGGAATTCTGGTTCTTATAGGATTTATGTTTTTGTCAAAGTTTGCTGGTCTAACACCACCAAATGTATCAGTTTTCTGAACAGCTGCTCAGTTTGATGTTCATACTCCATATTATACACTATTTATGAATATTTCCATGAAAACATTTTTAGTAGCACAAATGTTTGGGGAATTTCTGTTCTTTGCATGAATATCCTTATTTGCATGAACACAAACAAACATGATTACTATTATTTTTTTTTCTTTTTCCTCGTTTGTTAATTTTTATTGCTATGTATACTAAATTTCTGCTTAGGAAAGAGAAGCAATATCATGTAATTTAGTTGATCATTCACAAATAATGAAAAATGAATTATCAAAGTGAACCATCACATCGAAAAGTGAAAATTGTTCATACTATGCAGCAAATACGTTGACATGAGTCAATAGAAAAAGCAACACGTTCCTTAACTAGAAAAAATGTAAAGTTCTTAATTTAAAAGTTTGTGACTATCACAAAAATAGGGCTAAAGGTATGAAGCATGAGAAATTCTAAAATACCTAATGCAGCATTGGAAAGAGCAGCTATTTTGTGATTCCTAACCTAGCCCATTACTTTTAAATGTTCAATCCATGAAATAAGTTGCTGGACAACAATTTTTTGTTTTAAAATTACTGAGCTGAAGACTGTGCTCCATAATTCTCAATTTTCTAATCACCAAGAGAAAAATATTATAGTGGTTTAACATGACAGGTAGATGAATGGTACAAGGAATTTCATTAAATCTTCCTTAAGTCATTGACAAAAAAAGCACATTAGGAATCATTGTTCCTGCTCTCAAATTTTCTTGTGCATAAATGAATGAGCACTAGACTCCACTAAGAGAAGCCGGGACAGAGTATTTGATTTTGAGCCTAACTTCTTATCCCAGTAGACAAGCATGGTTAAGAGAACAAAGAACATGTGAAATTCACAGTTAATGTAGTACTTAATACTCTACTGAGATTTGATCCATATATTAGGAACTGATTCAAAAATTGTTTTATATCTTGCCTACATTGATATATTAGTTATTAATATTATACACTTCATTTTAATTATGATTCACAAGACGAGGTAACTAATATACCATTTTCTAAGCCTTTAATCAGACACTGAAATAACAGAACACAAGAAAAGTTCAGCATAAGAAATTTACATTTACTAATTGCCTGCTGTTTGAATTTCAATCATACTGAAATTAATCAAATGCGAGAAGAAAGTAAATAGAGAAAGCAAGTATAAAAGAGCTTCATAAAACTACTTATTAGGGGACTAGAATAGTCAACATATTAGTAATGGCAATTAGCCCTTTTCACCATTAGATCAGAGTCAAATTCTGTTTAGATGATAAAGACAAAATGTTATCATCTCATGGCTGTGTGGTAGTGTATTAAAATTAGTCAGTGGTCTTGGCCTATTTTCTAGTAGTCCGATGTCCAACATTGTAAAAAGCACCATCAGAACTGGCAAATCTTTCTGAATTTTCAGCAGAGGACCAAAGAGTGATCAGATCACAGTTGAGGCACAATGACCCTGATCCAGCAAAGGGCTTAACTTTAAGCATGGGTAGTCTATCTCAGAATAGTCAATCCTACTCTCATGCTTAAAGTTATGCATATGCTTGAATGTTTTGCAGGAATGTGGACAATGTGAGAGAGCTTGAATTGCTGCACTACTTCCTCTGTGGATAAAATAGAGAACTTTGATTTCCAGGTATCTCAGTTTGGTACTTTACACACACACACACACACACACACACACACACACACACACACACACACACACACACACAACTTTTTGTCACAAACATGCATTACTCTAAGAGGTACATTTTCAGTGTAGTATCTGGGGCGTAGGGGGATGGAGAGCCTTCAGAGCTGGTCGAATACTGAAAAACACAAAATTAATTTCTGATTCTGAGCCCCAAGTAAGCTTCAGAAATTAATTTCCAACAATTATTTTGTTAGTATTTATGTAGTCAATTTATTCACTGCTCACAGGTATTTGGGTATTCATGAAAGGTACACAATCCCAAAATGGTCACAAAAGTTGGATATGAAATGATTGTTTAGCCAAAACATTTATTATTTGTTTTTCATTACTCTCCTGTTTTAAAAGTTTCAGTCATAGAAAACAAACAATGCTATGTTACTTAGGTGTCTTAGGTGGCCAAACACAAATAGGCAATATTGGATGTGAACCATTTGTGAACCATTTGTAAATACCCATAGTCTGAATATTATACATCCAAACTGTTCAGTAAACACTTAAAAATAATTAATGCATTAAAAGAAATCAGGATTTGTTTGTGAACAATTCATGAACAAAGACAGGCTTCCTATTCCATTAGTGCTGACTGGAATGATGTTACTAAATGCCAATAAATCAAAGCAAACATAATATCCTTTTTTGGTCTTTTCTTTCCTACCTATCTATCTTCCAGCAAATATTGATCAATTTATGATTTTGCATGAGAAATTCACTATTTTGCAAAGAATAGCTTTAATGTAAAAGTGGGTGAAAACTGGTCATTTTGGCAGAGTTTTTCTTTAAAATTTGGGTTAGTTTGAATCCAAAAGAAAACAGGGGCGGGAAAGCAAACTCAAGCAGATCAAAACCAAAGAAAAATGTTTTCATGTATCTTTGAAGAGCAGGACAGCTGAGTAGTTTGTTTTCAGTGAAAAAAAATGAGTTTCTTATGAGCATGCAATGATAATGTATGTTTTCGGGCTGCTTCTGAGCACTAGGCAAGGCATTGTTGCAAAGAAATATTAAAGTTACTTTTTAAAAAAAACTCTGAAAATC
Organism: Emys orbicularis; assembly: GCF_028017835.1. Lineage (NCBI taxonomy): Eukaryota > Metazoa > Chordata > Testudines > Emydidae > Emys > Emys orbicularis. The sequence continues at coordinate 86,233,651 of NC_088687.1, read as the reverse complement.
ATAATCATTCCACAGCCTCCCATGTCTTTCTTTTCTTTATATTGTGCCCAAAGCCACAGTAATAAATGCAATACTTGTAAGAAACGTGGGTACAACATAAGACAACATTAACATTCTCTCATAGTTTACATTATTTTCATAAGTATTTCTGAGCTCCCATAAGAACAATACATTCATCCCAGGACACACACACACACACACGTTTAAATGTTTTGTTTTGACATGAAGAATATTGCAATCTGTTTACCATGAACCAAAAATCTGCACTATTTGAGGCATGTATGCCAAGTTATTGGACACAGTAATTGGATCTATGCTTATCTTTTGGAGTTTGCTGCAATGTAATACTCTCAATTGTAAGGTAATCAATACAGAACAAAATGACTATATAATCACAATATCTTGTGTGATATTCAGCACATACAAGCTACTGCTGCTGCTCCTACAACCACCATTCTCACTGCTCTCAGACAACCTTTCCTAAAGACTGCCTAGTGCCTATTAAAGCTCTGGAATGAGGGGTTGCTTTCTTATAGATTTTTTTTTCCAGCATGCTTTTCTTGGGTGTAAGGGAGAAGATGGGCGGGGGTGTCCTTGGCAGAGTCAAGCAGCTGCTGCCTTAAAATATTTATTTTTCAATTTCCTACTGTTTGCTGTGTCTCTCGGCTATTAAATATGCTTAATTCCTATTAAGACTTTCCCCCAGTTTTCCCTTTCTCACTCCTAAGGTAATGGCACAGTCTCACACCTTATATTTATACAGACTTTTCATCCCAAGGACTCTCTGAGCTTTATGGACCAGATTGTGTGAACATCCTTGGGATAAGGAATAAGAAGAGGCACACGGTGGGATCCACAAAAGGACTTAGGTGTTGCAATGCTGAATGTCATGGCACCCAACTTTTAGGTGCCTAGAAAAACAAAGGAAAAATACTGAGACCCATCAAGCTAAGTTAGGCACCTAGGCTTATGCAATGGATGAGGAGAGATAAGTGCCTCAGCATACGATCCATTACAGCCAGCACCATAGGCAGAGAGCCATCTAAGCTAGTCACTAGGAGATGCTGATAAGAGACATGTGCTAAGCCCCTCCCTTCTCTCCAAGAATGGCACCTAAGTCCAGGCTGCAGGGAGGCACCAAACTCTGCTTAATGATCCATGAATGGGGACCCAGTGTCTAGAGTTAGGCAGCGTAGATGACTAAATCATTTCTTGAGGGAATGAATTAGGTGCTGCCTTGCTACACACAAAATGGCAAGATGAGGGGATACCCACCTTTTATGCCAGTGGTTAGAGCAATCATCAGGGATGTCAGAGACCCAGATTCAGGATTAGAGACCCTGCCAGAGGGGAAGAATGGAGATTCTTGTTCAAATCCTTTCTCCCTCTCTGGCAGGGAAATTGAACCTGGGTCTCCTGATGGAGAGTGCTCTAACCACTGAACTATGGGATAGTCTGAGTTACTGTGCCCTCAGTCTCTCCTGTTGAAGCTGTTGCACTCAGGATAAATATTAAAATAGTCACTGGGCCAGACAGAGAGAGGAAGAATATGACTCTTGTAGCCCGATGACTAGAGCACCCACCTAGGAGATGGGACACCCTGAGTCCAGTTCACCTGTTCCAAGCACTCTTTCATTATTTACCCAAAGTGGAACAGCTTCAACAGGCAAGACTGAGGGAGTATACCCTCCCACAACAAGCTATCCCACATCTCAGTGGTTAGAGAACTCTCCTGAGGGGTGGGAGACCCCTATTTAATTCTTTTCTCTGCCTAAGTGGTGGGAATTGAACTGGGTCACCCAGATCCCATAGTACTCTAACCACTGGGCTAACAGTTATAAGGTGGACATGACCACCACCTCTCCATCCTTCTCTTGTGGAATTTGTAACTAGGACCTAATATGCCTCTAAGCATACCTACTGGATCAGGCCCCACACATGATTTAAGCAGCCAAATGATTGTCTTTCCCTGGTTCATGAATCCCTGGGGGTTAGGTGGGAGATAGGTATCATGAGGCAGCAGTGCACATTCCCAGAGGTAGAAACATAGGCACCTAGGGAAGTGTTACGCTGAAAAGCTCAAGCCCTGTGTCAGTTTAGGCACCTAGAGGGTTTGACTGGAGTTTTGTGGATTGCAGTGGAGTCAAAACTGGGACTTAGATCCCTAACACAGGCACTTAAGCACCTAAGCCTGGGGTTTGGGCACATAAATGCTTTCATGGATCCCACCTATAGTATCTCCCCAAGATCTTTTGTGTACAGGTAAAGTGCTCCTAATAAAATCAACCATTAGGATGGTGCAGCCTGCTCCTTTCTCCCCCATTCCCCACAGGATGCCCATCTGGATGGATCAATGCTGAGTGGAAGTGATGACTTAGCCCCATATCAGTCCTATGCATTTTGCAGTGGTTTGCACTTATAAGGACTGTGATGGGAGTGTCCACCCCATACAAAGCCTGAAGGGTAAATCAGGCTAATTAACCTTCAGCTGCACCTGGAGGAAATCCAGGGCATTCTAGGGCCTAATTGCTGATGAAGTCCAGCTAGGCGGGATCTCTAAAGAGAGGAAGTTGGTAGACTGAAAGGAAGAGATCTGACTTCATACTCGTGGATACAAGGGAGAAAGACAGGAATTAATTCATGGAAGGAGCAGAAAGGGTGGCAGAGTAAGAGCTCAGAGCTGCTGGATTGAGGGCCCCTGGATTGAACCCCAATGTAGATGGTGGATGTGCAGGTGGGCGTGAGTTCCTCTGCAAGTCACTGCTGGAGTGACACACTAGGGATAGCCTGTTTGGGGATGGCTGGAAGCAGACTTTGATGATACCCCAGAAGGGGGAAGAACTTTAATGTGACTTAGCTGGAGGGCTAAGCCATGAAGCAGAAAGCACTGCAGCTCCGGGTGCATGTCAAGCCATGGAGTAAGTGAGGGGAATGGCGAGCTGAGTAACTTCAGGAAGGGGTGTCAGACCGGGTGAGCTACAAGGAGTTGCTGCTGAGTGGTTAGTACAGCAGACGCTGTCACAAGGATACATAGGGAGCAGTCCCTAAATTCCCCCCAAAGCACAGGTACTATGAGTGTGTTCTCTTCCTCTGGGTGAAAAGTAAGGTGGAGTGAAGGCTCCTTGAGCTCTCTCATACCTATATACTTGCACTGGCAGGGCAACATCAAGACCTATATATTCAGATAAAAGTTACTTTAACTGCTCCTGAACTATATGGAGATCATGGGTAAACAACTACTGTGTTCCTGCCCACAACAAAATTGCAGAACAGCATACCCTTACTCTTTACAGTCAGCATGAGAACAGTTAATAGCCACTAATGATTGGCATTTCAATCTTGCACCTCTAGATATACAGCTGTATATCATATACTTTTTTCTGTTTACTTAAAAATCATCTATATACATACATACATACAAGCTTGAATAATGGGAAATCATACCTCACCAATCTATTAGATTTCTTTGGGGGAAGGGGTCAACAAAGAAGTGGACAAGGGTGATCCACTGGATATAGTTTACTGGCACTTTCAGAAAGGTTTTTGACAAGGTCCTGCACCAAACGCTCTTAAGCAAAGTAAGCTGTCACGGGGAAGGTCCTCTCATGGATTGGTAACTGGTTAAAAGATAGGAAACAAAGGGTAGGAATAAATGGTCAGTTTTCACAGCGGAGAGAGGTAAATAGCAGGGGTCACCCCAGGATCTGTACTGGGACCAGTGCTTTTCAACAATCAAATTATTTGAAAAAGGGATAAGGTGTGAGGTGGCAATGTTTGGAAACAACACAAAATTACTCAAAATAGTTAAGGCAAACCTAACTGTGAAGAGTTAGAGTGATGTCCTAAAACTGGGTGAATGGGCAACAAAATGGCAGATGAAATTCAGTGTTGTTAAATGCAAAGTAATGCACATTATGGAAAATGATGGGGTCTAGATTAACTATTACCACTCAAGAAAGAGACCTTGAAGTCATCATGACTAGTTCTGTGAAAACATGTGCTCAATATGCTGCAGCTGTCAAAAAAGCTAGCAATGTTAGAAACCATTAGGAAAGGGCTAGATATTAAAACAAAAAATATCATAATGCTGCTATCTAAATCCAAAGTATCCCCACACCATGAATACTGAATACAATTCTAGTCACCCCATCTCAAAAAAGATATTCGAATTGGGGAAAAAAGCACAGAGAAGAGCAATAAAAATGATTAGGGGCATGGAACTGCTTCCACATGAGGAGAGATTAAAAAGACTGGGACAGTTCAACATAGAAAAGAGATACCTAAGTGGGGGATATGATAAAGGTCTATAAAATCATGACTGATGTGGACAAAGTGAATAAGGAAGTATTATTTACCCCTTCACATAATACAAGAACCCAGGGTCACTCAATGAAATTAACAGGCAGCATGTATAAAGCATACAGAAGGAAGTACTTCTTCACACAATGCACAGTCAACCAGTGGAACTCAGTCCTGGGGGATGTTGTGAAGGCCAAAAGTATAATTGGATTGAAAAAAGAATTAGATAAGTTCATGGAGGATAGGTCCATCAACAGCAACTAGCTAAGATAGTCAGGAAAGCAACCCATGTTCTGACTGCCCCTAAACCTCTGACTGCCAGAAGCTGGGACAGGACATTAGGGGATGGATCATTTGATAAATTGTCCTCTTCTGTTCATTCCTTCTGAAGCATCTGGCACTGGCACTCAGAAGACAGGATCCTGTGGTATTTAGACCATTGGTCTGATCCAGTGTGGACATTCTTATGTTCTAATTATATTTCTTAAAACACAAAGGCAATTTTTATTTAGTCTCCTATCTGTACATTCAGCTCAGAGGTCCGGCTGAAGAAATTTAACACACTTATAATGAACATTTCACAGATTGATCATATACAAAAAATATGTATATGATAAAGATTTTTAGGGGGAATGGAGAGGAAGGAGAAGGGGTGGAATGTACTAACCATAAGAACTCTATCTCAGAAAACCTTCTCAACAATGTAGGAGAAACCATTTGGTATGTTTAACGTTTAAAAACAGGAAATAGAGAATAATGTCTTGACTTTTTCTGTTTGTTTTATTTTTAACCATATGCACATTTGTATTTGATTGAAATAAAAATCAGTTTTACAAAAATTTCTTGAACTTTTCTCAAAACTCTGATACCAACAATTATAAAGTTGTCATGCTTGAAAACAGAATATCTATGAACATCAATTGCATATACTAGATGTAAAAAATGCATTTAATCTAAAATGGAAGCAGGGATTTTCAACAACAAAAGTAATTGGAAATCCTAGTCTGCGGGTGATATTGAAAAAGGGAAACACAGTACAGACAGGCAAGTCTAACCATTTTGGTGAGCTTTTTTGACACATTTGAGTGCTGGGGGTTCATTAATTTATGCTAAGTTTACTATTTGAGAGATAAAGCCCAAGAAAATGAGAGCACCTTGTTTAGATTCAGAAACATTAGATTTCAATAAAAATTAGATACATTCAGGCAAAATCCACTCAAAAATGAGTGTAATTTCTCAGCTGTTCTTTTGCAGTAACACTACATGGTTCTGTTTAGAAAGGGACATGAAGAATACATTTTACAACTGAAACTACTAAGGAATTATTTGTAAGCAGAATGTAATTACTTCAATGGGAATTTGAACAAGGCATCAATATCAACACCACAATTCTTTTTAAAATGTGCTATTGTACCTATATTTTTTTTATTTATAAAAGATGCCTGTTCTGGGCACTAGATGCATGAACAGTATAAAAATAATTATAACTCCTCACCCATACCACCTAGCAGTGGCTTCCAATCTCCTTAACTCATAATCCAAAATACTCTGAAGGTCAATAGCCTCAAACTTTGTTGGAGAAAATTCTAGAGTCCGTGTGATCACTTAACATACTGTACAGTCAGTGTCTTCAAGTACTTCAGCTGATCTCATCAGTGGTATCACCACACACAGTGATGTCAGTGATGATTCCCCTTTGCCCTGCATCCTGTATAATCATTCACACCTGGGCAAAGTGGCTGCCAAATCAGAAAGGTAATGTGTTGCACAAACTCACTCCATTTGCACAGGTGTAAAACAGTAGGCAGAATCCAAACTACTTAAGGCTTCCTGAGTCAAAAGCAGCCTCTTGATATGCACCTGGAAATTATTTAGAGCATGGATTGTCAGGGCTTAGTTCTGTTTCACTCAAATTTATAGCCCCTTCCACAGCAGACTGCCCTTAATGCTGTGCTGAGGTACTGGTTCAATAGCAATTAGGAGGGGAGCGTGTTACCTATCAAGTTACTAGCCTCACATCAGTCTTCAATACAGATGTGTTGCTTCTTTTGTAATAAGAAATTTTATATTTGTTTTACAATATGAAATCAATCCTCCTTTAATGGACATCAGTTAAGCTTCTGGTAGCTGCTTAGGCTTAGCCAAGGTGGTGCAGAAAAGCTCTCAAACAGAACTTTAACAATTCTTATTAATAAAACACACTGACAGCATTTATTGGGGGAGGGGGAAGCCTTAACCAGTGATTCAAGAGCAGAGCAGTGACTAAGGTGAAACAATATAGCCCAGCTTGTCTTTATCCTTGTCCCCATATGCCCATACATTGAGTACTGACTCCAAACAAGTGGGGATAATACTACTTCTCTATCTGACAGGGTTTCTGTGTGGATAAAGCTTATGATGTGCTCAGATACTATTTATATGCGGGCCATATAAGTACCTTAAATAGCTAGAAACAGGAGTGCTTATCAAGAGGATAGGAAGGATTTTCTAGCAGCTTGGGCACTGGAGTGGGACTTGAGACACTGTGACCTTGTGCAAGTCGCTTAATTTACCCTGTGCCTTAATTCCCCATCTGTAAAATGGGGGGTCTTCTGAGGAAAAAAATGAATTAATGATTCTGAGGCACTCAGATACTATGAAGAGGAGGGACACATAAGGACCTAGAGAGAGAGAGAGAGAGAGAGAGAGGAATCCTTAGAACGTGCAGTACAGTGCAGCATAGAAAACAAGAATGTATAGTTTTATTCTTGTTATTATATCCCCTAATCCTCTGGTCCCACACTTGCTTCTCCTCCAGATGGGTACGACAGCCTGGAGGGACACACGCTCTCTAAATCACATGTGCTATGGAGCTGTGCCAGCTCCACTGAAAGAGGGCCTTCTGGACCTGTGGAGAAAGGGGGCAGTATACTGAGAAGTCAGAGGCTGGGAAAGGCAGCCAGAGTTCCAAATCAGAAGGTGGATGAAAAAAACCCAACTGTGTTCATGCTGATTCTTCTGCTTTTTATGTTAAAAGGTTAAACTCACAGTGTCCCGCCCTGGAGGGCCAGTTTTTAGTATAACATTTAATAACATGATTTAAAATCTGCATGTGCTGAGCATTATTTGATAACAAAAATGACATTACCAAAGACAGTGCAATGAAGTATAAAGAATAAATATGGGTATGGCTCAGTAGGGGTTTGTGTCTGCCTTGCGAGCAGCAGATAAAATATCCTTTTCTTGCAAGTGTTCACATCCCTCCCATTCTTCAAGCCCTTCAGCTATAAAAAGCCATGGTCTGATTTAATAGCTTTTCTTGCTACCAAAAATAAGTGTTCAAGTCTTTAATATGTGGCTTGGAACTGCTATTTTGTTTCTGTCATTTAGTCATGTCAATTTCTTCACATCCCAACAACAAAGCCCAACCAGGCCATCACATGCCAAGTTTTCTTTCACAAAAAGAAAATAATATACATCTATTCTCTGCTGCAAAAGAAAGCGGGAAAAGTACAACCCTTAAACGCATCAAGTCAGAGAAATACAGGGCAGGCCTTCCAGGAAATGTGTGCTTGCAGTCACTGCAAATAATGTGTATGTTTGCTAGCTCCAAGTCTGACCCATTTCCCTAATTTAAAAGAAAGTATCTAAAACTGCTATAGCATTCATGTCAAAGAATCTTTGCTTTTGCGGTGCCAGCATTATATATATATTTTTTTATATACTATCATTATTTCCTTACCAGCTTCTTGCTCAAGGTAATGACTACAGTATTCACCCCTTCTGCTAGAAAAGTGGAACAGCGCTTCTCATTGGAGTGGGTGCCAATACTAGTTGATGAACCTGTTGGCAAGGACTGCGTGTTCTACAGAATATCTGCTTGATGTTCAGAGACTCTATCCATTTATAAAATGCATGGACCAGAATTCACTCCTAATCTCAGTTGACCTAATAGTTACACATGCACAAGGCTGACTTGTAACATTTTCCCTGATATTACTTTTCTAATCTATATTTCACAAGCTGCACATTCCACATGAAACATTCATATCATGGAGTATCAACGCATGCAGTGCACAAACTGTGCTTACTGCCTGCTCTCTTTAATTTGAAAGTTAGTATTTATTTGAACCTTTTGAACTTGGACTTTTCTTCCTTCTCTACATAAATTACTGCATAGACAAGAAGGACTGTGGAACTGAGATTAAGGCATAAAGAACATGGAACAATTTGTATTTCTGTAGGAGATATAGTCTGCAACCTTGTGACAATCTAGAACCTAAATCTCCAGAAATTAGTTGGTATTATAGCTTCTTATGCAAACTGCCCCCTTTTGCCACAGGTCCAAAGAGCCCTCTTGCAGTGCTCAAAAGCATACTCAGTGCATTACCAAAAACCCTATAGTAAATAGAAACTTGTAATTAAAGGGGGAGGGGTATGTGTGGAGAGAGAGTGCTAACCCTTTCCTCTTCCAAGAATTGTTAGACAAATTTGAATCTGGGAACTTCAGCACACAGTTCAAACTTCCCAGATTTTAAACCTACAAGGGACTAATTTGATCTGACCTATCATATATCACTTGAGCTAAGGAAGTAACTTCCATAGGAGGTAGCAGCAGTAGGCTAATATCCTTCAGTGCAGCAGCCACCAGCGGGGATGTGATACACACTTTACCAGTGTAACTGATGACAGTATGGTGCCTGTACTTGTAAATATTTAAACAATGATAAAAATCTGTAACAAGTAATTTAGCAAATTAGAAATAAGTAGGAAGAGTGGTTAAAACTCTCAGAGGGATGTAGTTTCTTAGCATAATCTTAACAGACTGGGTGAACAGGCTGAATGGTGGAATATGAAATTTAATGTGTTTAAATTTGAAGTAGCTCACTTGGGTAGAAATAATCCCCAAACTCTGTATTCTGTAATGCAAATGGCATTGAATTATTAATAAGATAGAAGAAAGTTATGTAGGTCTACTGATAGTTCGGGCATTACAATTGTTGGTCCAAGGTACAGCAGCAGTAAAGGTTAACATGCTGTTGGTTTCTATCTCAAGAATATAAGTCAATTAATATTTCTTTTTTCCCACTCTTTGTCTGGTCTTGTCTATGTAAATTGCAAGTTCTGGGAAGGGGCCTTCTGTGTAAAATGACAAAGGTGCTTAATCTTGGTTGGGGCTGCTAAGCACTCCTGTAACACTATAATGTTACAGTTCTCATGATTATATTGTGAGACTTGTGATATTTGGTGTTTCTCTTAAAGCCCCAACTCCTGAGTAATGTAATTACATTAGACTCTCAGCTTTCTTTTTATTTTAAAGTAAGTTTCTAGCCCTTATGCTTGTGGAGGACAGCTTGAAAATATAAACCCTAAAGGATCAAAAATCACAAGGGAAATAAGAAGAATCCCACACTTTTAAAAAATATTAATATGTGCATTACTGTTAGGATAATCTTATGATGAGGGTGGGGGCTGATTCATAATATTTGAGTGCTTGGTTTTGGAAATACTGCATTATAAGATTAATAATAATTAAGCATATTGATGAAGTGGTGGAATAAAGTATCAATGCATTAAGAAAACTGGATGGCTATATGGAATGTAATAAATTAATGGTGTATTAGTTTTGTTCTTAGGGTCACCAACCATTTTTTCTGGAGATCAGGGACTTTCTCTTACCATGTGTTTGCACAGTTATCTAGACTAATAGGCCCCCAATCTATGTTGGGGCCTTTAAGTTCTACTGAAATAAATAATAGCTTATTTTAGCGATCCTAGGTTGATTTATATGGATATTCAAACTGAAGAAGGACTATACGCCTTTGATGTGAATGCTTTGATTGACTTATTCCAATATTTATTCTTCTGTATGTGACTAGACTGAAGGGGGAAAATGTTTAAAATAAATTCCATTTAGATTACAATGACAATGACTGTCGTGGTGTCACAGATACAGCAGGGCATTCCAATAGTGGCTGCTTACTGGACTGTCCAAGGGGAATCCAAGACAATAGGTCTCTGGATCCCCAAGTAGTTTAAGCATCCCCGGGCCTCAGCAGGCTGCAGCACTGTTTCATTCCTGACGCTCAGTCTACTATCCCTTCACAGAAATGTAGTTCCTCAAACCATGTTGCTAGGTCCAGCACCGACCCCCTAAATACCCCAGTTACTTAAACACACCCTCTCCCAGAATGGTGTGAAGCTTCAGATGTATAGTTTAAATCTCTCAGGAGGCAACATAGTAACTGTAAAGTATTCAGCACAGAGAAATACTTTACACAAATCTAACACATTATTGCTCTTTTATACATAATCATATAAAGTACAAGCAAGTATTTTATTTAGAATAGAGCAAACATCCTAAACACAATGTCCCTTTCGAGCTCGCCCTTCTATTGGGGATCATCAGTGTGCAGGCAGGCAGGGTTTCCCCTGCCTCACGCAGACTGTTACTGATCCCTCACGGAGTCTCACTGATCAGTGTTTGTGTGCTCACCAGTCAGGTGCCCCACAGCTGGAATACACAGGAACAAAGGAGATCAGACAGGAAAAGGAAGCACTGAATAGGAGAGAGAAAGGTTTGAAAAATTCATGCAGCCCAGTGTGACAGTGTCAGAGAGAGAGGGAGGGGTTTAGGGCTACAAGTGGGATTGTGGGATGCCCTGGGGATGGAGGGGGCTTAGTAAATGTCATCACATTGAATGAGGGGGTGGGGCATTCCAACTGCATCCTAAAAGAGAGAAAAAATCCTTCTAGAAAAGTGGCACATTATTAAGTGGGGAAAGGGTGCTACCAGCCCCCCAAACCCACCAAACTTTAAAATTTCAAGCCCAAAGTCATTTGTTTTAAGCTGTCTTTCAGTCTGTTTTAAGTGACTTGGCAACTTCTGTGACCATTCTCTCTCCTACTCAGTGATTCCTCTTCCTGCCTGATCCCCTTTGTTCCTGTGTTTCCTTATTTAAATGCCTGCCTGTGAACCTTGCCTCTTTTGTACTGCTCCTTGTAAATTTCCACTGCTCCTACCTTTTTCCATCTCCCTCCAGAAGGTAAAATAAAACTGTTTTTCCCAAGGATGAAGCTACTTTGTAGCACACTATTGTTATCAAAGTGATGCCATTAAAAGTTAAGTACCTTTTCACAATATCTGTTCTAGGAGGATGTAACACAAGGCTGCTAGCCCCTAGTGGGTGGATATATATATACTCATATATACATTCATGATACAGCAGTTTTTTGTAATACCATTTCACAATTACTCCATAATATTAACCAGAATTCATATGTTATACAGGCAGATTCTCAGATGATCACAGGCGTTACGTCAGTCATATTCATAGATTATAAAGCCAGAAAAGGACCAATGTGATCATCTAGTCTGATCTCCTGCATAACACAAGCCAAAGAACTTCCCTGAATTAATTCTTGTTTGAACTAGAGCATATCCTTTAGAAAACATGCAATCTTGATTTAAAGATTTCCCATGAGGAACAACAACACTTGGTAATTTTTTTCCCAAGGGTTAATTACCCTCATTGTTTCTAAGAACCTGCAGGACTAGAACCTGGGACTATGAGGGTTTGGGGGACTGACATTTCTGCAGCATCATGGGAAGCTTAGGCTAGGTTTCTGCTGGAGGACCCCATGAAGCTAGGCCCTGCAGGAAGTACCACCCAGCATGGCCTGAATGATGGCCCTGCACAGTCCACCGATTTGCTCATGCTGGTAAATAAACCAGGATCCATGAGGGGGAGTTGTCTGAGCAATGCTGTGCATCCTAAGCTCTGATTTCAGGCACTAGTTTGTTCCTGACTCTACAATTTGCATGCTGTCCGTAACCTGGTACCTGACCCTGAGTTCCTGGTATCCTGACATGGCTCAACCCTGACTCTGCTACTTACCTGATACCTGCATCCTGGTAACTGGCTGGTGCACAGAGGCTGTCCCTCTGACCCTGGTCTGACCCTGACACTGTTAAAAATGTGCCTTATTTCAACTCTGAATTAGTCTGGCAACAAGATCCAGTCTCTGGCTCTTGTTATATCTTTGTCTGCTAGGTAGAACAGCCCTCTCTTATCAAATTTCTGTTCCCCATGTGAGTACTTACAGTTTGTGATCAAGTCACTTAAACTTCTCTTTGAGAAAATAAACAGATTGCGCTTCTTGAATCTATAAATATAAGGAAGTTTTTCCAATACTTTAATCATTCTCATGGCTCTTTTTGGAATCCTCTCCAATTTATCAACATCCTTCTTGAATTGTGGGCACAAGAACTGCACACAGTATTCCAATAGTGCTTTCATCAGTGTCAAATACAGAGATGATAATTTTTTTCTACTTCTACTTGATATTCCCTTGTTTATACATCCAATTATCACATTAGCTCTTTTGGCCAGTGTCACACTGGAAACTCCTGTTCAGTTGATCATCCACCATGAGGCCCATGTCTTTTTCAGAGTTACTGCTTCCCAGGATAGTCTTCCATCCTATAAGTCTGGCCTACGTTATTTGTTCCTATGACTTATGTTTGGCCATATTAAAACACATTGTTTGCTTGAGCCCAGCTCATGAAGCGATCTGGGTTTCTCTGTATCAGTGACCCGTCCTCTTTAATTACCACTCTACCATCTCTGTCATCTGCAAACTTTATCAGTAATGCTCTTATATTTTTTTCCATTTCATTCATAAAAATGTTAAACTGCACAGAGCCAAGAAAAAGTGCCTGCAGAACCTCACTAAAACACCAGGGCTGGATTAACTTTTTGTGGGCCCAGCGCCAAACATATTTGTGGGCCCCCCTGGGGAATAATTATAAAAGGGGCTGGGGGTAAAAGCACAGTGGGGCAGGAGCTAGGGTTGGTCTCTGGAGCAAGGGAGGGGTCAGGGGTAAACTGCAAGCGCAGCAGGGCTGGGGAGGGGGTAAACAGGATCCCCCCCCTGCCCCTGCCCACACAGAGCGGGTACCTACCTGGTTCTAGCCCATTCTTTTTGTCTCTCTCTGCACTGAGCTGCCCCTCCTCCCACAGCAGCAGGACAGGTTCTCTTCCAGCCCTCTGGGGTGGGTGTTGGGAGTGGGAGGAGTGGAGGCTAATGTGGTTACTCCTATAACCGGACATTTAGTTTCCAGTCAGCACTGCTAACCAGACACTCAGGTCCCATTTTCTACTGGAGTTTCCAGTCTAAAACTGGATACCTGGCAACAGGGCTGCCAGAAAAGCCTGAGGGGGGGAGAGGGGCAAGCAATCATTTTTAAAAGTAAGAGGGCTACGCCTTAAGGGGGGGGGGGCAAGTGGTGGGTGGGCTAGGATGTGGAGAGGAGCTAGTGGGCAGGGCCATGTCTGCTGTACTGCCCAGATAGGTTGGAGACTGTGGGGAATAACAGAGACTTGGTGGGATAACTCACATGACTGGAGTACTATCATGGATGGATATAAACTGTTCAGGAAGGACAGGCAGGGCAGAAAAGGTGGGGGAGTTGCGTTGTATGTAAGAGAGGAGTATGACTGCTCAGAGCTCCGGTATGAAACTGCAGAAAAACCTGAGTGTCTCTGGATAAAGTTGAGAAGTGTGAGCAACAAGGGTGATGTCGTGGTTGGAGTCTGCTATAGACCACCAGACCAGGGGGATGAGGTGGACGAGGCTTTCTTCTGGCAACTAGCTGAAGTTGCTAGATCGCAGGCCCTGGTTCTCATGGGAGACTTTAATCACCCTGATATCTGCTGGGAGAGCAATACAGCAGTGCACAGACAATTCAGGAAGTTTTTGGAAAGTGTAGGGGACAATTTCCTGGTGCAAGTGCTGGGGGAACCAACTAGGGGCAGAGCTTTTCTTGACCTGCTGCTCACAAACAGGGAAGAATTAGTAGGGGAAGCAAAAGTGGATGGGAACCTGGGAGGCAGTGACCATGAGATGGTCGAGTTCAGGATCCTGACACAAGGAAGAAAGGAGAGCAGCAGAATACGGACCCTGGACTTCAGAAAAGCAGACTTTGACTCCCTCAGGGAACAGATAGGCAGGATCCCCTGGGAGAATAACATGAGGGGGAAAGGGGTCCAGGAGAGCTGGCTGTATTTTAAAGAATCCTTATTGCGGTTGCAGGAACAAACCATCCCGATGTGTAGAAAGAATAGTAAATATGGCAGGCGACCAGCTTGGCTAACCAGTGAAATCCTTGCTGACCTTAAACGCAAAAAAGAAGCTTACAAGAAGTGGAAGATTGGACAAATGACCAGGGAGGAGTATAAAAATATTGCTCAGGCATGCAGGAGTGAAATCAGGAAGGCCAAATCACACTTGGAGTTGCAGCTAGCAAGAGATGTTAAGAGTAACAAGAAGGGTTTCTTCAGGTATGTTAGCAACAAGAAGAAAGTCAAGGAAAGTGTGGGCCCCTTACTGAATGAGGAAAAAGCTAATGTACTCAATGATTTTTTTGCCTCTGTCTTCACAAACAAGGTCAGCTCCCAGACTGCTGCACTGGGCAGCACAATATGGGGAGAAGGTGACCAGCCCTCTGTGGAGAAAGTAGTGGTTCAGGACTATTTAGAAAAACTGGACGTGCACAAGTCCATGGGGCCGGATGCGCTGCATCCGAGGGTGCTAAAGGAGTTGGCGGATGAGATTGCAGAGCCATTAGCCATTATTTTTGAAAACTCATGGCGATCGGGGGAGGTCCCGGATGACTGGAAAAAGGCTAATGTAGTGCCCATCTTTAAAAAAGGGAAGAAGGAGGATCCGGGGAACTACAGGCCAGTCAGCCTCACCTCAGTCCCTGGAAAAATCATGGAGCAGGTCCTCAAGGAAGCAATTATGAAACACTTAGAGGAGAGTAAAGTGATCAGGAACAGTCAGCATGGATTCACCAAGGGCAAGTCATGCCTGACTAACCTAATTGCCTTCTATGATGAGATAACTGGCTCTGTGGATGAGGGGAAAGCAGTGGATGTGTTATTCCTTGACTTTAGCAAAGCTTTTGATACGGTCTCCCACAGTATTCTTGCTGCCAAGTTAAAGAAGTATGGGCTGGATGAATGGACTGTAAGGCGGATAGAAAGCTGGCTAGATCGTCGGGCTCAACGGGTAGTGATCAATGGCTCCGTGTCTAGTTGGCAGCCAGTTTCAAGCGGAGTGCCCCAAGGGTCGGTCCTGGGGCCAGTTTTGTTTAATATCTTTATTAATGATCTGGAGGATGGTGTGGACTGCACTCTCAGGAAGTTTGCCGATGACACTAAACTGGGAGGCATGGTAGATACACTAGAGGGTAGGGATCGGATACAGAGGGACCTAGACAAATTAGAGGATTGGGCCAAAAGAAACCTGATGAAGTTCAACAAGGACAAGTGCAGAGTCCTGCACCTAGGACGGAAGAATCCCATGCACAGCTACAGACTAGGGACCGAATGGCTAGGTAGCAGTTCTTCAAAAAAGGACCTAGGGGTCACAGTGGACGAGAAGCTGGATATGAGTCAACAGTGTGCTCTTGTTGCCAAGAAGACTAACTGCATTTTGGGCTGTATAAGTAGGGGCATTGCCAGCAGATCGAGGAACGTGATCGTTCCCCTTTATTCGACATTGGTGAGGCCTCATCTGGAATACTGTGTCCAGTTTTGGGCCCCACACTACAAGAAGGATGTGGAAAAATTGGAAAGAGTCCAGTGGGGGGCAACAAAAATGATTAGGGGTCTGGAGCACATGACTTATGAGGAGAGGCTGAGGGAACTGGGATTGTTTAGTCTCCAGAAGAGAAGAATGAGGGGGGATTTGATAGCAGCCTTCAACTACCTGAAGGGGGGTTCCAAAGAGGATGGAACTCGGCTGTTCTCAATGGTGGCAGATGACAGAACAAGGAGTAATGGTCTCAAGTTGCAGTGGGGGAGGTCTAGGTTGGATATTAGGAAACACTATTTCACTAGGAGAGTGGTGAAGCACTGGAATGCGTTACCTAGGGAGGTGGTGGAGTCTCCTTCCTTGGAGGTTTTTAAGGCCCAGCTTGACAAAGCCCTGGCTGGGATAATTTAGTTGGGAATTGGTCCTGCTTTGAGCAGGGGGTTGGACTAGATGACCTCCTGAGGTCCCTTCCAACCCTGATATTCTATGATTCTATGATCAGCTGACACAGTATCCAGGGCCGGTGCAAGGATATTTTGCACCCTAGGTGAAACTTCCACCTTCCCCTCCGGAGCATCGCTTATTATAAATTTTCAAAAATGAATACAGTGGAGTCACATCTTACGCGGGGGTTAGGTTCTAAGGTCAGCACGTAAGAGAAAAATCGCGTATAGTGAAAATTACCATAAACTACAGTACACACAGTATACATAGTATATACTGTCTACACTAGAACAGGGGTCCTCAACCTACGGCACACGTGCCAAAGGTGGCACGCAAGCTGATTTTTTTTTTTAATGGCAGGCTGCGGGTCCCGGCCACCACTGAGCCTGCTGTCGGCCTGGGGTTCCGTTCACTCAGCTGCCAGCCGGGGTCCCAGCCGTCAACTCTGCTCAGCCTCCTGCCGTTCACCCAGCAGGGCCCTTGGCCGAGACCCTGGCTGCCGGCAGCCGGAACCCCAGATCGTCAGCGGGCTGAGCAGTGCCGGCGGCTGGTCTGGGGTTCTGTCCGCTGGCTCCTGCCAGCCGGGGTCCCAGCTGCCGGCCCTGCTCAGCCTGCTGCCAGCTGGGGTCCCGGCCGCCGGATCCGCTCAGCCTCCTGGCAGCCTGGGTGAACGGAACCCGAGGCCAGCAGGAGGCTGAGCGGGGTCAGTGGCTGGGACCCCAACTGGGAAGGGGCTGGCAGCCAGAACCCCAGACCGGCAGCGGGCTGAGCCAGGCCAGCAGCTGGGACCTCAGCCCACTGCCAGCTGGGGTCCCAGCCGCCGGCTCCGCTCAGCCTCCTGCCGGCCTGGGTGAACGGAACCCCAGGCCGGCAGACAGAACCCTGGGTGAACAGAACCCCAGACCGTTCACCCAGGCCGGCAGGAGGCTGAGTGGAGCTGGCTGGGACCCCAGCAGGCTGATCGGAGCTGGCGGCTGGGACCCCGGCTGGCAGGAGCCGGCCCACTGCTGGCCCTGCTCAGCCCGCTGCCAGCTGAGTGAAAAGAACCCCAGGTCGGCAGCAGGCTCAGCGGCAGCCAGGACCTGCAGCCTGCCATTAAAAAAAAAATTGGCTTATGTGCCACCTTTGGCATGCGTGCCGTAGGTTATGGACCCCTGTTCTAGTGTATACTGTACTTTATGGTAATTTTCACTATATGTGATTTTCCTCTTATGCGGTGACTTTAGAACCTAACCCCCCTGTAAGATGTGACTCCACTGTAGTGTAAAAAAAATTTTTGGGGCACCGCTTTTTGGCACCCCCAAATCTTGGCGCCCTAGGCGGTCGCCTAGTTCACCTAGTGGTTACACCGGCCCTGACAGTATCCCGAGCCCAGGTGACGTGACAGCCAGTGGTGGATTTAGAGTTAGTGGGGCCCCCCAGTCCTGTGCTCAGCTTCATTTTGGGGGCTCCTCCTTGGGACCCAGTCAAGAAAAAGAACATTCTCTCTTATCTCCTCCTGCCCCCGTTTTTCATTCTTTTTTTCTTCATCCTCCTCCCTTAAGTAATAGCAAGTAAATGAAAATAAAGTGAGGTACCTTGATTGTTCTTGTAGTCTAACTTATTTTTCCACAGACCACTTGAAAAATCACAGAGGGTCTCGACGGACCACTTAATGATCTTTCCAAATATTGTAAAAAAAATGTTCAGGTATGGGGTCTGGCCAGGAGCTAGGGCGAGGGAGGAGGCTCAGGGTTGGGGCAGGAGGTTGGGGTGTGGAGCGCTTACCTGGGGCAGCTCCTGTTTGGTTCTCAGGATGGGGGTGGGGATGTGTGTGTGGGGAGGTGCAGGAGTCAGGGCAGGGGGCTGGGGAGGTGTGGGGGTGCAGGGTTCAGGGAAGGGGGCTGGGAGTGTGTGAGGGGGTGCAGAGGACTGGGGAGGTGAGAGGGGGTGCAGGAGTCAGGGCATGGGGCTGGGGGGCATGAGGTGTGATGCAGGAGTCAGGGCTGGGGAGGTGTGGGGGGTGCAGGGGTCAGGGCTGGGGGCTGGGGAGGTGTGAGGGGTGCAGGAGTGAGGGCAGGGGACTGGGGAGGTCTGAGGGGAGTGTAGGGGTCAGGACAAGGGGCTGGATGTGTGTGAGGCAGTGCAGGGGGCTGGGTGTGGGGAGGGCAGGAGTCAGGGCAGGGGCCTGGGGGGTGAGGGGATGCAGGGGGCTGGGGCGGTGCAGGGGTTAGGGTGGGCAGGGAGCTGGGGGGTGGGCTGGGGTCGGGGGGGGTGCTCACGCAGGAGGCTGGAGGGGGTATATGCCCCAATTCCAGCCCCTTCCCCAAGGCCTCACCTCCGCCTCTTCTCCTCCTCCTCTCCGGTGCGGCATTCTGCGCCTCGCTCCTCCTCCCCCCCCCCCGCTCCTGCCGGCAAGGAGTTGATCCAGCTGACCGGCGGTAGGCGGGGGGGGGGGAGGGAACGTAGCACGCTGGGGAAGGAGGCGGGGGAGAGGCCTGGCTCCCCCCTCTTCTTCTCCTCCTCCCCGGAGCGGCGTGCTGCGGCTCCCCCCTCCCCCCAGCAAGGCTGATCCAGCTGATTGGCAGCAGGGAGGGGGGAAGGAAGGTAGCACGCTGGGGAAAGGGGCGGGGCAGGAGCCAGGCTGCCGGCAGAGGTTGCCACGGAGCCGCAGCAGCTCCCAGCATCAAGTTTCTCTGACCCCACAGGAGAGAGCTGGGGGCAGAGAAGAGCTCGCTGGGGCCCCTTTCAACCGTGGGCCCAGCGCCATGGTGCCACTGGCGCCATTGTAAATTCGGAATTGTAAAACACACATGCTCAGTGATGATTATTCATTTACAATTGCATTTTGAGACCTGTCCGTTGGCCAGTTTTTAATCCATTTAACGTGTGACATGTTGGCTTTGTATCATTCTGGTTTCTTAAACAAAATGTTGTGTGGTACCATGTCATATGCCCTACAGAAGTCTAGTATATTACATGAAGATTATTACCTTTGTCAATTAAATTTGTAATATCATCCAAAAGATACCAAGTTAGTCTGACAATATCTATCTTACATAAATGTTGATCAGCATTAATTATATTACCTTCAAGTCCTGTATAAGCCATTCTATTTTGCCTGGGATCAGTGTCAGGCTGACAGGCCTATAATTATCCAGATCATCCTATTACCCTTTTTTTTTAAAATGTTGACATAACATTAGCCTTTCATCCTCTGGATCATCCCTAGTGTTCCAAGACTTTTTGAAAATCAGCATTAAGGATCCAGAGAGGTCTTTGGCTAGCTCTCTTCAAACGTTTGTATGCAAAAGGTGCTAATTTTAAAATGTCTATCTTTACCAACTGCTTTTAACAACCTACTAAGTTAGTATTGGAGTGGAAAGTATTTCTTTGACATAATATAATATGAATACATTATCTGGCTTTTTCCCAAATACAGAGCAGAAATATTTATCAAAGACGATTCTCTGCATTATTACTGATAATCCCATCATTTCCATCTAATGATGGACCAACATGATTGTTAGGATTACTTTTGTTCCTAAAATACTTAAAACAAAAAACAAATGAAAAACTTAACTCCGCTCACCATAGATTTCTTTTTGTGTCCTTTTGCTTCATTTATCAATTATCTACAATTCCTAGCATATTATTTATCTTCATTACTATTGACTTCCCCTTTCTTCTTCTTGTTATGTACACAGAAAACATTGCACCGCTGCTTTCACTTCCCCTCTAAGAAGAATTTTAACCATATTTTTTTAACCAATGTGGCCCCTCTTTCTTGATTATAGGGCTGTGGCTTTTTGGGCGGCTAGTAAAATGCTCTTGAACAGTTCTTAATTATCATTCACATTTTTATGTTTAAATGATTTCTCGCATCTGATTTGGCTCATAATTGTTTTCAGTTTTGTAAAATGATTGGACTTTGCTTCTGTTGTGTGCAAACAGAATAATTAAATCACGATCACTTTAACCTGATAAAGCACTAATTTTTCTTTCTGTGATCAATTCCTCTTTTTCTAAGAACATCTGAACTGCCACACTCGCTCAGGCCAATGGTCCATCTAACCCAGCATCCTGTCTTTTGACAATAGTCAGTGCCAGATGCTTCAGAGAGAATGAACAGAACAAGGCAATTAGTAAGTGACCTACCCTCTATTGTCCAGTCCCAGCTTCTGGCAGTCAGAGATTTACGGACACAGAGCATGGGGTTGCATCCCTGACCATTAATAGACCTATCCTCCATGAACTTATCTAATTCTTTTTTGGCCTTCACAACATACCCAGCAACAAGTACCACACGTTGGCTGTGTGTTGTGTGAAGAATTACTTCCCCATGTTTGTTTAAAAGTCTAATATTGAATTTTCCCATGCTGGATGCAACACGTTTTGAGTTAGAAAATTATCTATAATTTTTAGGAATTCAGAAGATGTTTTAATACTGACACCATGAGACCTCCAGCACTTGGAATTCACATTGAAGTTGCCCATGATAATGCAGCTTTTTTTTCTCTGCATATTAGAAATAAGATGACTGATTCCTTAAGAACTGGTTCAATAATGTGATTTGGTGGTCTATAGCAGACACTAACTGGTACCCCATCTTGTGTCTTATCTGTTAGGACCTTGATCTATAAACATTCAAGACCATTTGCATCTGAGTTGTGACTCGGAAACAAGTAATGCCATTTTTTATAAAGAGAGCCACTCTGTTTGATTCTGTTCTGTGTAGATTTTATACCTTGTTTATCATCATATTACCTGAGTACCCTCCAGTAGTGCATTAATCAAGGTGATTACATATCCTTCACATGTTGTTTATTCTCTCATCCTCTCCTCAGAGGGAGAAGTATGTGTAGAGGAGTGTCTTGCTTTGGTAGGTTTTATTTTATTATTTTTAAATATACTTTTGCTATGTGTTTATATTACAGAAGGCAAGGTCAAAGAAAAGCCCACTTTATCCTTCCTATTTTAACATTCAATAATGTGATTTTTTTCACCAATTTTTTTCAGTAATACCAACTGTGGTCAAATTTATGTTCATAAATAAGCAATTCTAATACCTCTTGTCTAATATCCAGGCTCCTAGCATTGGTGTATAGGCAATTTACTAATTTCTTCTCTTCATGTGCCTTGACATTGTTCTCCCACACCTTGATTTGGTTCTAAGTGAGTGCTCATTTGTTCCTCCTTTTCACCCTTCCTTTTTGTTTTTAGTTTAACACGTGCTGACTAGTCTAGCCAGCCTGTCCCCTGAAAGATTGGTTCCACTTCCACTTCAATTATACAGCTTCTTCTCTTCATAGAAGGTGAACAAATGTTCCACAAAACCAAAAGCCTACACCACGTACCTAGTCATTTGCTCAATTCCAGAATCTTCTGCTTTCCTCTGATTGCAGGATAGGAAAGATCTCCAAGAAGA
This sequence comes from Emys orbicularis, assembly GCF_028017835.1. Lineage (NCBI taxonomy): Eukaryota > Metazoa > Chordata > Testudines > Emydidae > Emys > Emys orbicularis. The sequence continues at coordinate 86,211,921 of NC_088687.1, read as the reverse complement.
TCACTTGGCCATTCTTCTCCTTCAGCATCTGCAGATCCCTATCCAATCTTAGTCACATCTTGTGTCTCGGCTCCAGGAACACAGCACACCATCCTCTTGTCTGCCTATCCCTTGCAAAATGTTCTTTCCAGTCTTCTTAATATAGCATCTCTAGCAAGGAGAGTCTGTCTTCCTTGGATGGTTGTAGATCTTTGTGGACATGCTTGATTTTCTGTTGGGCTGAGCAGCTATCCATAGGTAAGTCCTGTATAGATCTCAATTCTATTCAATCAGCTGGATCTTCAGAGAGACTTTAAGCAGTTTCCATACTGACAACATAACCCATGGATACTTCTTGTTGTGTGGGATCCTGTCCCCAGCCTGACCAGCTATACATCTGGAGGCAGAGGAATAATGACGTCTGGTTGTCTTGTGTCTGGTGGTTATCAATTATCAAGCCTCCTCTATGGTTTCCATTTTCTGATTCCTTGATGGCCAGTTCCTTTCTTGAATCTTGGATTGGTGATGCTTTCCAAATCTGGTCATCCAAGAACTCCTCAGCCTCTATGATCCATAGTGTCTGTATTTGTCCTTCCAGATCTCAAATCTCTTCTTGCAGTACAGCCACCAGTTTACACTATACATCTATACTGCACACTCTTTATGGTAGCATGGAAAGTATGTACACTATACAGCTCCCTCACATTCATATAAATACCAATGTAGATATTGAGGCATTGCTTAGGCAAGTAAAAACACACCTGAACCCTGTGTGTTTGTCCCCTACATGGCTTTCTACATATCCAAGCAGTGTTCCCCCTGTATTACACTGCTACTTTTAGCAGTGTAATGTCCTGTTGCTGAAGCCCCCAGGGAAAGGCTCCAGCAGTGGGGAAATGGTCTGGTGGGGGGAGGCAACGAGGCAAGGCTCCAGCAACTCCTCACTGCTAGTGTATTTCCCTGCTGCCTCCCCACTGCCAGAACCTTTCACTGACATATGTAGCTACACACTGCAGTGTGCAATGAAAAGCAGGCTGTGTTCAGTGTGTAACTACACGTACCTTATACACACCCCATAAGTTGTGTGCAGTGTAGCTGTGTGTTTATATTATATTGTGTGTTCAGGATCCTGACACAAGGAAGAAAGGAGAGCAGCAGAATACGGACCCTGGACTTCAGAAAAGCAGACTTTGACTCCCTCAGGGAACAGATGGGCAGGATCCCCTGGGAGAATAACATGAAGGGCAAAGGGGTCCAGGAGAGCTGGCTGTATTTTAAAGAATCCTTATTGCGGTTGCAGGAACAAACCATCCCGATGTGTAGAAAGAATAGTAAATATGGCAGGCGACCAGCTTGTCTAAACAGTGAAATCCTTGCTGATCTTAAACGCAAAAAAGAAGCTTACAAGAAGTGGAAGATTGGACAAATGACCAGGGAGGAGTATAAAAATATTGCTCAGGCATGCAAGAGTGAAATCAGGAAGGCCAAATCACACTTGGAGTTGCAGCTAGCAAGAGATGTTAAGAGTAACAAGAAGGGTTTCTTCAAGTATGTTAGCAACAAGAAGAAAGTCAAGGAAAGTGTGGGCCCCTTACTGAATGAGGGTGGCAACCTAGTGACCGAGGATGTGGAAAAAGCTAATGTACTCAATGATTTTTTTGCCTCTGTCTTCACAAACAAGGTCAGCTCCCAGACTGCTGCACTGGGCAGCACAATATGGGGAGAAGGTGACCAGCCCTCTCTGGAGAAAGTAGTGGTTCGGGACTATTTAGAAAAACTGGACGTGCACAAGTCCATGGGGCCAGATGCGCTGCATCCGAGGGTGCTAAAGGAGTTGGCGGATGAGATTGCAGAGCCATTAGCCATTATTTTTGAAAACTCATGGCGATCGGGGGAGGTCCCGGATGACTGGAAAAAGGCTAATGTAGTGCCCATCTTTTAAAAAGGGAAGAAGGAGGATCCGGGGAACTACAGGCCAGTCAGCCTCACCTCAGTCCCTGGAAAAATCATGGAGCAGGTCCTCAAGGAAGCAATTATGAAACACTTAGAGGAGAGGAAAGTGATCAGGAACAGTCAGCATGGATTCACCAAGGGCAAGTCATGCCTGACTAACCTAATTGCCTTCTATGATGAGATAACTGGCTCTGTGGATGAGGGGAAAGCAGTGGATGTGTTATTCCTTGACTTTAGCAAAGCTTTTGATACGGTCTCCCACAGTATTCTTGCTGCCAAGTTAAAGAAGTATGGGCTGGATGAATGGACTGTAAGGCGGATAGAAAGCTGGCTAGATCGTCGGGCTCAATGGGTAGTGATCAATGGCTCCATGTCTAGTTGGCAGCTGGTTTCAAGCGGAGTGCCCCAAGGGTTGGTCCTGGGGCCTGGTTTTGTTTAATATCTTTATTAATGATCTGGAGGATGGTGTGGACTGCACTCTCAGCAAGTTTGCAGATGACACTAAACTGGGAGGCGTGGTAGATACACTAGAGGGTAGGGATCGGATACAGAGGGACCTAGACAAATTAGAGGATTGGGCCAAAAAAAACCTGATGAGGTTCAACAAGGACAAGTGCAAAGTCCTGCACTTAGGATGGAAGAATCCCATGCTCTGCTACAAACTAGGGACCGAATGGCTGGGTTGCAGTTCTGCAGAAAAGGACCTAGGGGTCACAGTGGACGAGAAGCTGGATATGAGTCAACAGTGTGCTCTTGTTGCCAAGAAGGCTAACGGCATTTTGGGCTGTATAAGTAGGGGCATTGCCAGCAGATCGAGGAACGTGATCGTTCCCCTTTATTCGACATTGGTGAGGCCTCATCTGGAATACTGTGTCCAGTTTTGGGCCCCACACTACAAGAAGGATATTGAAAAATTGGAAAGAGTCCAGCGGGGGGCAACAAAAATGATTAGGGGTCTGGAGCACATGACTTATGAGGAGAGGCTGAGGGAACTGGGATTGTTTAGTCTCCAGAAGAGAAGAATGAGGGGGGATTTATAGCTGCTTTCAACTACCTGAGGGGGGGTTCCAAAGAGGATGGAGCTCGGCTGTTCTCAGTGGTGGCAGATGACAGAACAAGGAGCAATGGTCTCAAGTTGCAGTGGGGGAGGTCTAGGTTGGATATTAGGAACAACTTTTTCACTAGGAGGGTGGTGAAGCACTGGAATGCGTTACCTAGGGAGGTGGTGGAGTCTCCTTCTTTGGAGGTTTTTAAGGCCCGGCTTGACAAAGCCCTGGCTGGGATGATTTAGTTGGGAATTGGTCCTGCTTTGAGCAGGGGGTTGGACTAGATGACCTCCTGAGGTCCCTTCCAACCCTGATATTCTATGATTCTATGTACCTAGAAAGAGAGCCTGTCACACTCCATCTGAAATTCCACTCTTTGCCTCTCCTGTTAACCCCTATTCATCCAGTGATATTTGCAATTTGGCTATAGGTTATTGATTTTTTTTAAGAGGGTAAAGGAGCAAGTATACACAATACTGATACACTTTGCCAGTTAACTGGTTGTTTCCATTGTGATGTAACTTCTCAATTACAAGTGTGAAATGTTTGGGTTGGGTGGGCATGTTTTGGGGTGTGGGGGGTGGAAATGACATTACCAATAATACATAGTTCTAACAATTATTATTGTTTAATAATTAAATATAGTGCCATGCAGTGTATATAGCACTGTACAGAGAAATGGAAGACAAGGTTCCTACCCTGAGGAGCTGGCATTGGCATTCCAAGTGAGATGACCTGACATACAAGTAGATGGCACTGTACAAAGTGGAAGGGAGGTTTACAAATAGATTATGGGGTTGCTTGGGTTGCATGGCACCCATGATATTTTCCTTAAAAACAATTATGGCATCTTCATGTCCATATACATGTTTCCTCACTATGAAGAAATTCAATTTGACTAAAAGTCAGAGCTATAACATAATAGTGACAATGGTGTCCAGAATGATGTCGATGGATAAATAGTTTAGACAAATTCACCCCATCATCTGGTTTGAAGCTGATGTAAATTGCTTCTTCTACTGCACCCACATTCTACAGATTCTACCAGCAATCCTATTATTTTGCCCTCATCCTGAGTGGACAAGTGGTAGAACCATTGCCCTTCTAGACTAGCATCCAATCACAGTGATAAGCTATATCTTGCAGACAAGTCTACTTAAGATCTACATTTGTGAAGGGTGCTCAGAAGGTACACAGTATTGTTACTTCTCCTAAGGCCAGTCTGTGACCTGAACCAGCTGGCTCTAAGTCGACCAGCAGAATAAAAGTTGTTAGCAGACTAGGCTGGTGGAAGTCAAGGGGTAAATCGGGCTCTATTGCTTTCTAGTAAAATGATTATCACATGGTTCTTTGATAACAATTCTCTTCATCTTTGCTCCTATTTTGATTACATAATTATGTGTGAATATCTTATGATATAGAGCATATGAATTTCCTTTGGAGTAATGTAATCACTTGTTTCAGCTTGCTGAACTAGCATCTACACAAATCAGTGTAATGATTAATTGCAAATCTGGCACCTATACAAGATGGTTAATAGGGGGGAAATGTAATATTCCTGACCCTACTTTCAGTTGTCTCCCATAACTATTAGAATCTCATTTACTCTTACTTTGCTATTTCACCAGGGAGCAATGCTGTACCAGATAATCTGACACATGCAATTGTTGCTATTAGAATGCTGTCTACTATAAAATAAATTGAGCAGGCAGAGCATAGATGGGACTGGCTATACATACAGTGCTAACTAAACATAATTAAAACACTCTCTCTTATTTGATGGCAGCATGTGAAGGTAACTAAATCCATTTTACCCTTTCATGGACTTCATGCTCACACATTTTCTTAGTGCAGTATCAAAAAAAAAAATGCCCCCCAAAATTACAGATGTAACCTCAGCAGTTCATTGTCAAGGAGGAGGAGCTAATGTCCTCACACACAGTTCTGTTATCTCACTAAGTAAAGCACTATAGTTCAAACAATGTGTTAAAATTAAGCTGATTCCAAGTATCACTATACCATTCCTTTGAATCAGGAAACTAGAATGGGCCAACTAACAAATTCACACCCAGTATTTCAACTATTGTTAGAGCACAAAAGTAAAGCCGTGGAAGCATTTGGATTTTTAATTCCATTTTAGTTTAAGTTTGACTCTGCAAATTTCAGTAGAGTAGGAACTCTTGGATCCAGCTCAAGTGCAACAAAACGTATTCAAAATGAATGAACTTTAGCAAAGAAAATAGACTTGGAATAAAGTTAAACAGCAGTTGTCATCAGAAAAGTGGCTATTCAAACATTACACCTTCTTACTGAACAGATCTGGTCCTTGTTATGTTCGCGCCATACACAGAGAAATTAGACAAAAACATAAATACTCTCTCTTGTGGAAAGTTGCAGCATAAAACTACTTTTTCTTAGAATTCAGAATGACAACAACCAGAAGCCAAAAAAAGAGACAAAGCAGGCTGCTTTAAATAGTAAAAAAAAATTTGCATAATCCTAATGCACAAGCCAGAAAGCATACATGTTGCCCTAGGACTCAAATACCAGATTAGGTATGAAGTTCTGTTGGCTACCTTTTTAATTGTAGTTAGCAAATTTAAGATGGAAGTCATTGAGGCAACAAATATGTAAATGAGCAATGCAAATTTACAGCTAATTTTCAAATCTACTGGGAAAATAAATTGTATTAATTTCATTGTTTTCCAAAGGTATTTTTTTAAGTGTTCCACCAGTTATGTATTTGTGGGTGAATAATTTATTTGCCACATAAGAATAACAATTATGGAACAACTTATTTAATTCTGTGCCTCAGAGTATAACCACACTTTTAGTTTGGGTGTATGAGCCATACCAACCAATGCTAAGAAACAAATCTTATAGTCATCACTGAATCTGGAACATTCATTGTCTTGAGAGAAGATAAACATGCATTAAAGATGCTGTGATAATCTTGACCTTATTTCCTATGTCAGTTTGTGTCACAACCTTATCATTATACATGTGCATTTTTATGTGACTTCCTTGCAGTTTTAATGTTTATACATGGAGATGAATAAAACAACTCTTTTAAAACTGTGAGAGTCTCTTGGACAAGGCAGTGATGGCAGCTGTGTGTTTGTGTGACAGAGAGACAGAGATGAGGGATAATGATGAGGGACTGTGTATGCCAATTGCAAGAAGGGAGTGAAATTATGAAGATGATTTATAAACCCCTGAAAAATAGGCTGATAATAGAAGTGCTGACACAATAGTAACTATAGTGACCCAAGTAATACTGCCATAAGAAGTAATGCTCATATTCTATTTGCTTACAACTGTCAGCTCAAGTTTTAGAATGGCATCAATAATACTTCAATGTAATGTACCTAAATCCCTGTACATGCAAATCTGGCCCCTATCTGTATGGTGGGAAAGAGCTTTTGGACTATCCTAATTATACTGCATATGTCAGGATAATTGCTTGAGAAGTTTGCTGAGTTAATCCCAGACTTGTTACAACATCCATCAATATTGAATGTGGTTTTCTACTACTATTTTTATGTAGCAATGTCCAGCCATGCAATATCCACAGATCACTATCCACATGCATAATATGTGCCTTAAGTGTCTCACCATCAATATCTAAAGAAAACCTATTAGACCAGACCAATTTGGACTCTTCTGCACTCTGCTGAACCATTTTATTTAATTTTTAAAGGTCAGCACCCCACAATATTTTATTTGGGGCACAATCATACACAATAAAAATGTTTGTTTCAGAGTGCATGCTCCACTGTATCATTAATGCTGAAATACAAGATTAGATTGACTTGATCATAATCACATCATTACTACCTTGTCTTCCCCATTTGTCTGTTGTATTTATTTGCTGTCTCTCACCTTATAATTGGATTGGAAACTCTGTCCTTTTTATTATGTTTGTACTGTGCCTAACAATAGGGCTTTGATATCTTAAGCGCTACAACAATACTAATAACTCCTTACTGGAGATGCGACATTAGACACTAGAAAGAGATGTCCCCTAAACTGAGGGGTGGGTGATGGTTCATTTGTATGTGGTCATCAACTTTCATGTCTGGGCCATTAAAATATAAGTTCAGGTGATGTGTCCATGTATTTATTTGCATATATCAGGCCAAGTTGCTGACAGTATGCAGTAAATAATAATGCATGCAACCAATGGCTATTTCCTCATCTTGATTAATCAGGCACACATGGTAAATCTTGCATAACATTCAATTGATATTAGTAAGAGTTTCATGGATCAAGCAATATATAGCCCAAAATGTTATCTTTTCTTTCTTTTTTTAAAAACAAAAAAACCCAAAAAACTGTAATAGGGTGCCTAGCCCTTTTAGGGGAATTGAGCATAGCCTCACCCGTGACAGATCGTCTACCTCCCAGCTGAGACTGTTTGCCCTGGTGGGGAGGTACAGGAAGTAGATTGGTCTTGGGGCAGGATGACTCTCAGGCAAGTGATCAGTAGAGTGGGAACGTGTGGGAAATTGATAGGCTTCTGCCAAAAGCCCTGGGTTGAGATGGAAGGGACAACTGATGACTTTGTGCTAGCTGGAAGAAATAAAGCTTAAGTCCTGATGTGGAAAAAAAGCCCACAAAAGACCCTGGGTATGGTGTCAATCTTTCCTGGGCTGAGGAGACAGGCCAGCAATGTACAGCAGTATTTGAAAACCTATTTGCATAATTTTTATTATTAATCTGGGTCTGACTGCAAGACATGGTTACAGAGAGCATAGCAGTAGTTCATTATTTTTCATCACTAATGGATATTCTTTGTGGTGCCAATGGCAGCGATCTTGTAAAGGGTTACAATCACATTCAGAAAGCTGGAGAGCTTAATGGATAAATGAGTTAGTTCTTAAGTGAATTTGATGATCACAGGCTATTCTCTATAAGGTTGGAGAGTGTACAACAGAACAAGAAATATAATTCAAACTATCACAATTATTACTCAACTCTGGAGAAGACAAGACCTGAGACAATAAGGAAAGTAAATGGTCAGAATGATTGTCAGAACAGTGCTTAATTGGGTCACTTCAAACCAGCACCTAAGGTCTTCATCTTGGCCTTATGAAATTAGATAAGAATATATCTCTTTTGTGCAAATAATTTGTGAAGCAGGAATGAGAAGTGCATTTAAATAGTGTTAGCTGCATGGTATATTGGTAATAAGTAAAAAGAATGTTAATTTGTAGAGCAGTGTAAATGTTGATCAGCCAATCAGATATCGGAGCATTGATTTCATATATGGATGTGGGGAATCTGCATTAACCATATAAGGGAACTTGGCAATTTTAAAAATTACTTTTCAGCAAAAGAGAAAATGGTTTCCTTCTCTGTGCTGGGAAACCAATCCAATCTTAAACCAGCCTTGTTACATAGATGTCTCTGTGACTCTCCCCGGGGGTACCCAGGGTTGTGAGGCACCTCACCACCACCTGCCCTTAGAGTGAGGAAGTCTTGTCTGTGCCTGCTGTGCAGGGCCGCCCAGAGGATTCAGGGATCCTGGGGCAAAGCAATTTCGGGGGCCCCTTCCATAAAAAAAAGTTGCAATATTATAGAATCCAATATTCTCGTGGGGGCCCCTGCGGGGCCCGGGGCCTGGGGCAAATTGCCCCACTTGATTCCCCCCCCCCCCCCTCCGGGCAGCCCTGCTGCTGTGATCAGCTCCTTGAAATCATCAGGCTCTGGGAGCACAAACAGTGTTTTCCATGCCTCCGCAGGCCTTGTTTGCTCTGTATGCTTACACCAATCTCCAAGCCTTCAGAGCATTCCCTGAGGTGCCCAGCCCCTTATTCGCTGAACACCCACAGAGTTACCAGGCCTGCTGCTCTGAATGTAACATTACACACCAGCTTGTAAGAATCATCTCAGGATCACCGCTTTGCTTATCACCACAGCACTTAGATACATCTATAGTGAAAACAAGAATCAGTTTATTATCAAAGAACAGAGATTCATATAATAGTGAGTAAGAATAGTGGAAACAAATGATTACATATAAAACAAAATCATAACATGCTTTATAGAGACTAAAACTTAAGCTTCTTTAGACAAGAGGATAAATTATTAGTTATCTCACTCAGAGTTCCCTCTAGAATTTTCCACCAAGCCTGGTTGAGATCTCACTTTTATGAAGCAAATTCTCTGTCCATTTACTTCCCTAGGTGAGGAACGATATGGTGTCTACTTTGTTCCCCAAATATAGCAGAGAAAACCTTTGATGTGAACCTCAATATATGGTCCTCCCTGCCCCACCACCCCTTTCTGCTTGTGTCTTCCAGTTGCTTTTCTCCCTTTGAATTTTTTACAATCCTTAATTAACATTCAGTTGAGACTGGTGATAGGAGATCCACAGGGAAACAATACGTAATTTACATGTAAACAGCCTACTAGATCAACCTTTCTTGTCTGACAGCAAGCCTCTTTTTCAGCTTTGCTGGTGACCAGTCCCTAGACAGACTTTGAAAACATATATTCAGTATCTGTACATAACTCCGTGTATAGTATTTGTACATATATTCCACAACAGTGATGACTAGAGTGGAAGGCTTTTATTAGAGACCTCACACGACACTCGGTGAATGAGAATGTAAATACTAGACTTAGGAGATTCTTCTAACCCCATGCATCCCCTCAGTACACCTTGTGCACTTCAGTTCATACTAAGAGGCTTGTGGGCAACCCCCCTCCACATACATATGCAGTAGAATCACTCACTGGTTGATCCATAGATATTGGTTCAGAACTCTTTCTTGCCTTGACAATGTGTCTGCCACTATATTTGCTCTACCTTTTTTAAATGTACAATTTCCATGCCATATTTTTGGAGAGATGCTCCTGAGTAGCAGTTTGGAGTTGGTACCTTTTTGCTCTGTGTTGCCATACCAATGGAGAATGGTCTGTCAGGACTCTAAATTGTCTCAAAATAGACAAGGCCTTTACTATTTGATGGCCCATACAATCTCATGACATTCTTTTTTATGACAGAGTAATTCTGTTCATTGGATGTCAATTTTTTATTTGTTACTTTCCCCGGTTTGCACCAATACTGCTCCTAGACCTGTGTTGGATGCATGAGTGAACAGCTCAAACATTTTGTCAATCTGGATGGGTCAGAATAGATTTCTCTGATAGGCTGTGATGAGGTAATGAAAATTCTTTGACAGGCTTCCATCCACGCTATTTTGTTCAGTCTTCTTGCATAAGTTTGTGATATTAGACAAAATGTCACTGAAACCATTTACAAACCAGCGAATGCATTTTAGTCTGGTGGTATGTTCATATGCTGTCATCCCTGATACCATATACACTGTGGGCCTTGAATCCTTCTATTTGCATCATTGTACTCTCTTTGGTGATGAGCCAAAATCTAAGATGGACTTTTATAGGCCAAGATGTATGTGTAATTATTCATAAATGGAGCAGAAGGACCACTCAAACCCTGAAGAAAAATCTACCCCTCTGTACATACTTAATAAAAAAAAAAAGTATTTTGGAGAAACCCTGCACATCATTGCCTTTCAGAATTCAGAGAATTGCTTAGAGCAATTCAGACATATATAGGCCTAAATCCGGCTTCATTTTGTTTCCTCGTAGCAAATATAATCCAAAGGGCAGGGGAAGGAGTGTAGCTCTACTACATGGAAACAACAAAATGTAGCGACCCTGTAAAAGGCATTCACACCCTCCTGTGTGCTGTACTCTGTGTGGGCTATCTATGGTACCATGGTAAACAGACTGGGAACATGAGTGTAACCATGGTATCTGCCAACACCTGGCCAAACCTCCTTGCAGACACACTACAGAGGCTGCTAGTAGAAGAACAGTGCTACTACTCTACTCTGGGGGAGAGGATTCTATTTACCCTCATAGAACTCCCTTGTGCAAAGTTTATTGACAGCATCCACCATAAACAGATGTTTGTACAAAAATATATTTTAAAAAGGCAGAACAATGGAATATGTGTAATATCAACAGGAAGCATATTTTTGCCTCTGTGACTCAGGTTTTCAACAGCAGATGTGCTGTTGTAAAGATTGGCTTGCAGTGGTACTAAGAACATAAGAATGACCATAGTGGGTCATGCCAAAGGTCCATCTAGCCCAGTATCCTGTCTACCGACAGTGACCAATGCCAGGGGCCCCAGAGGGAACGAACAGAGCAGGTAGTAGATTAAGTGGACAACAAGTCATAAAACTTCTTGAAAACATTTTTTTAAGTTTCATAAATTCCTTGAAGTTCAATCCTCCCCTTTCTTGATATCCTGCATCCACTTGTGATTTCTCCTTCCTTTCTTGCAAACTAAACCTGTCATCTGTCTCCAGCCATAGCTAAAATTCCAGCCTAGTGAATAAAACTTGCACTTGAATTTGATAGGCGAGCTGTGTAGAGAGTAAGTATTGTTCAGGGGTTAAGGCACTAGCCTAGGACTTGAGAAAGCTAGGTTCAAGACTTTACCATGCCACAGACTTGTTGTGTGACCACAAGCAGTTTAGTTAGCCTCTTTTTCTCAGTTCCCCATCTGTTAGGGAATAAAAAAATGCAATTAGCACTTCCATACCTCAGAGGGGTAAATACTTCAAAGAATGTGAGGCACTCAGATACTACAATAAAGGGAGACATAATAAATACCATAGATAGAAGCATTCTCATCTAAATTACATGGAAATCAGATTTTCTCAGCATGTGTATATATATAATTTATTCCTGGTCAAAGCAGGACCCAGAAAATTAAACTATCAAGAGTACAAAGCATTTAACTAAAGTCATAAAATGTAACCAAAAGAATTCCCTCTTCCTAATGAGAGACTGTAATGCAGATCACATGAAAAACGTATTTGTACTGAGAGGTCAAAAGGTAGAATGCAGCCTGAAAGAACAGTGGAACGTCATACTTGAGATTTTGTTGTTTCAGTTAGAGAGGCCCACAGCCAGCCATCTGAACACCACCAGTTTTGGGGTGTTCAAAATCAAAATCTGAATCCAAGTTTTACAAATGATCCCTGTCTTTTATAGTGAGCTGAACTATAACTTCAGAGCTAAATGCCTATAAACTTCAAAGTTTTTAAAATCTAGACATGGATTCTAACTTTTTGGTTTGAGCCCATCTCTGATCTCACTGATTTCTGTTACTTTGTCTAGACAATTTATAACTAAGAAAATAACACCCAGAAATTGTAATAATAAAGCAGTATTGAGAGTAATAAACAAATTACGGATACGTAGATGTATCTTCTATTTCCTTTTTAAAGAAACCAGTAAACATATTATACACAGCAGTCTGACTGCAAGTGAATTACATTTCAAAACAACCTTATTAAGCATTTAAGGTCAAACTTTCAGAAAGCCACCTCAATGTGTAAATGCATCCATTTGTGTACACAAAGTCCTGCTTTAGAACATGAAAATTAGTGCATAATCACCCAATTTGCCATTACAACTGTGGGATTTTGCACAAGGAAATGGATGTGCTCACAAATATTTTTAAGCACAATTGAGGAAGTTCTTTGAAAATATGGCTAGAAACTATGTACTTCCTTTAAAAATGAAAAGGACGCAAAATGATGTAGATTCAAAATATTTGCCTTCTGAAGACAGTATTCACACTGTAGTTCCAAATATATCTATATGTATATAAATTAATATGGTGTAGACTGTTTTTACAGACCATTCAGTATGTGTATATAATTTAATAATTTTATTTAAGTAAGAAAAAGCATCCAGTGATTAATATGCATGATGCTTCCAAGCAGATTAAAATGTATTTTTAAATTTCTCTTTGTTTCCCCATACATATTCACAACCTATATTTGCCTAGTTTTGTTCTGCAAGAACTATCTTCTGCAACAATGAAACCTTGATACTTAACTCAATATTAGTATAATTATCAGCCAACATCTAAATGCCCAATAACAAGAGTGTGATGTATGCTTTTAATTAGACTTACCTTCCATTTTTTTCTCCCATTGTTCACTCAGCTTCCATGCCATGCAGCCCTTGTCTACACCCTTCATATCCAAAGCCTACAGCAGAAGTATTGAGAAAGACAGTGATATAAGTTTCCAATAAGCAGCACCTTGAATATTTAATAGGAAGACTTTTGTTGAAACATCTTTCCTGGTGTAATAATACCATGTGGCCCCTTGCACTGGTCTACTTTGGCTTCAGAGGGGGCAATTTAAGTTAGTTTAACTCAGTGACACTCTCTACATGATGCTTCATGTGTCAGAAATTGTTTAGATTGGGGGGGGAAATACAATATTTGAGAGAGAAACCAAACTGATTCAGTGGAACCACTGAGAAAGAGAGATGGTCAGATTTTCAAAGGTATTTAGGCATCTAATGATACAGATAGGTGCTTATTGGGATTTTCTACCTATCTCCCATTGAAGTCAGTCTATCATACAAATATTCAGTAGGAATGAAATTTATTATCTGTCAGTCCTATGTGAAGAGAGTTGGTGATCTCAGTCCAGTTTGTGGTGAACAAATGTCCACTGCAATCACATTTGGTAATTTCAACACTGAGGCCAAAGACAGACTGAACATGATAAAATGAACCACTTTCCCACATACGCTGGTGGTTCCTCTAAAAGAGAACTGAGGTGAATTAGCAAGGCACTGTGAGGAAGCTTGCAGTGTTATTACCAATGATGTACCAGTTATTACCTAAAATGTATATATCTATAACATTTTTCAATACAATGAATGTTCATAGAAGACATTAGCTCTTCCTTTAATAAAGGAACCTGAAATAATCACAATTGTATGAGAGGTAATAAACTGGTTATGAAAGTCAGGCCTTTCCCAAGAAATGAAATAGGAGTATAGATTTTTGCTGTTGATTTCCCTTAACACTCTCAATAGAGCAACAACTTTTAAAACATCATGGCAATGATTTTTGTTTGTTTTTATTTCATAGAAATATATAACATTTGTATAGTGCCTCTGGTCCTGGACTGGAAAGTGAAGTAGGAAGGGAGATTCAGGCAAAGCCAGGGACAATGCTCATTCAGTGCAACAAGGCTGCTGACAGATTGGTCCCTTACACTTTTCAGGGAGAGAAATATAATCTTACCAAGGTTTACTCTTTCAAAATGATTCCTTAACAGGGTTTTCTCTGAAGTTTTGGGATGGTGTCTAACCCTAGGCTGTGGGAGGGTCTACAAGAGATTGACACAGAGTAGACATTTCTGAGAGATTCTGACCCAGTCCAGAGAAGGCAGTGTATCCAGCTGGACCTTGCTGAGTACATGTAACTGAATATATGATTTTCTTTATATTTATTTTTAGTATGACATACAGTCAGATAAATTTAAATGAAAGTTTTATACATACACACATATATAAGTAACTTGGCCTGACCAACTGATGTTATATGTTGGCAAGTTAATTGATATAAGGTGATCAGAGGCAGAAGACTTCCTGTCCATGAAGGGTAACTTTTCCTATGTTCCTAGTTGAGCAGGACAGGACTGTCACCTGTGTCAAGAAAAACAGGATTACAAATAGATAAAATGGAACAACCAAGGTAAAACATGTCTCAAAGCCATCTTTTACAAGGAGGAATTTGACACAAGCTCAAAGAAGCACATCTATTCAGACTATATTATGCAAATTTTCAGTTCTGATCCTGTAGGATGCTGACACTTTTGGCAAGGTCTTGAGTGTCCTATATGTATCTAGCAAGGATACTTGTATAGAATCTGTCTCCATGGTATCTTGAAGACAATGGACTTTGAGGCCAATCAACATTTTGTGAGATCAGAGAGAGCCTTTGTTCCTAATTCTAAAGTACTAATTTGATAGAGACATATCAAAATATTGTTTTGATTGAATTGTTTTGTATTGTATTGTTTGATTGTATTGGATTGTATTGTAACTTTAAAAAGTACTGACTAATAAACATATCCTATTTCTCTTCAGACATGAATACTGGAAATAATTGTTGTTTTTGCAAATGCTGGTCGTTGTGTTATTGGTATTGTGAGTTAACATATGCAAGCCATATGTTGAATAAGAGCAATAATTTGAACCATTTGCAGGGAGAATGCACTGAAATGGAACAGCGTTTGGGGGGGGGGGGGGTTATAGATGAAAAGAATTTAGATTCACTAGCACAAAGCAGACCATCTGCTATAAATATATATATAAAATAACTAAAGCCTTAAAATCTTGTTAAAGCTACAATGTGACAGAAGTGGAAAGAAATACACTGTTGGAGTTAAATACTGCTGATGGAAAAGAACACTGCTGCAGAGAAACAGAGTGGCTTATTACTGACTGATTATACCAACTATTCTACTGTTGGCGCCCACCCTTTCTCCATGCTGCCCCATGCTCCTGAAACCACCTCCCTAACCCCAGCTGGTATATTTCCACCTCTTTCAAGTTCCTCCTAGCCCTACATGGCCTTCCATTTAACTTACTGAAAAAGAAGTTCTTTCTAAACCTATAAATGAAACAAATAATTCCCTTACATTGCTTTTGGCTTTTTCTCACTGCCTCTGTTGTGTTTGTGTGCTGTCCATGTATATTCCAATCCTGAAAGTGTTGAGCTTCTCCCGTGTGGGCTGAACACCTTCTTATATCATTGAAATTAGAGGGAGTTGGTGGGGGTTCAGCAACATATAAGTAGGCACTTGGCTCCTTCCATGATCTGCCCCTTACTTTGTAAGTTCTTTGGGGCAAGGAACTTGTTTTCATGTCATTCTGTAAGTGTCAAGCACACTTTGAGAGGTATAGATATAATGACTAATAATAGGGTCCTTTGACAGCCTGACATAGGATTCTGCTGACTCACCCTGGCAGTCAGATCAGCTGGGTCTCCTTAGCTCTATTCCAGTGTGCGTCTAAGGCAGAGAAAACTGGGTCAATAGATATAAGGCTTAGAACTGAAAAACACTAGGGCCTGGTCTACACTAGGAGGTTATGTCGAATTTAGCAGCGTTAAATTGAATTAACCCTGCACCCGTCCACGCCACGAAGCTATTTAGTTCGACATAGAGGTCTCTTAAATTAGATTTCTGTACTCCTCCCCAACGAGGGGAGTAGCGCTAAATTCGACATGGCCATGTCGAATTAGGCTAGGTGTGGATGGAAATCGACGCTAATAGCTCCGGGAGCTATCCCACAGTGCACCACTCTGTTGACGCTCTGGACAGCAGTCCGAGCTCGGATGCTCTGACCAGCCACACAGGAAAAGCCCCGGGAATATTTGAATTCCTTTTCCTGTCTGGGCAGTTTGAATCTCATTTCCTGTTTGGACATCGTGGCGAGCTCAGCAGCACTGGCAGCGATGCAGAGCTCTCCAGCAGAGGTGACCATGCAATCGCAGAATAGAAAGAGGGCCCCAGCATGGACTGATCGGGAAGTCTTGGAGCTGATCACTGTGTGGGGCGATGAGTCCGTGCTTTCCGAGCTGCGCTCGAAAAGACGGAACGCAAAGATCTACAAGAAGATCTCAAAAGCCATGACAGAGAGAGGATACAGCCGGGATGCAACGCAGTGCCGCGTGAAAATCAAGGAGCTGAGACAAGGCTACCAGAAGACCAAAGAGGCAAACGGACGCTCCGGATCCCAGCCCCAGACATGCCGTTTCTATGAGGCACTGCATTCCATTTTAGGTGCGGCCGCCACCACTACCCCACCACTGACTGTGGACTCTGAGGATGGGATTTTGTCGAGGGCCGCTTCCTCGGAGATGTTAGCGGACGGGGAAGATGAGGAAGGAGATGAGGAGGACGAGGCAGTCGACAGCGCTTACAACGCTGATTTCCCCGACAGCCAGGATCTGTTCATCACCCTCACAGAGATCCCCTACCAACCGTCCCCAGGCGTTAACCTGGACCCAGAATCAGGGAAAGGATCAGTCGGTAAGTGTTTAAAACATGTAAACATTTAATTTGAACAGAACAGGAATATTAACAATATTAACAATGGGTTTTTCATGATTAGTTTGCCCTAGGCGCTTAACGTTTTAGTCCTTGGCAGTGCAACTACTGCAAAAGAATCAAACAATGTCCGGTTTATGATGATTAGTTTGCCCTAGGCGCTCTACTTTTTAGTCCTTGCCAGTGCAGCTACTGGAAAAGAAGGTCTATATGTCCAGGGATAGAGCTAAAATCCTCATGGGACATCTCCACGAAGCTCTCCTGGAGGTAATTGGAAAGCCTTTGCATGAGGTTCCTGGGGAGAGCAGCCTTATTGGGTCCTCCGTGGTAGGAAACTTTTCCACGCCAGGCTATCATCAAGTACTCCGGGATCATTGCCTTGCAGAGCATGGCGGCATACGGCCCTGGTTTTTGCTGGCTTTCACGCAGCATGCGGTCTTTCTCTGTCCCAGAAATCCTCAGCAGAGTGATGTCACTCATGGTGACCTGCTTTGAATTAGGGGAATGTTACTGTTGGGACTGCTTGCTTGTTCCTTTACAGAACTGTAACCGGCTGTTTACAGCCACGCGGTGGAGGCGGGAGAGGGGCAGCATACAGGGATCTTTCCCGGGGACAGCCGCAAGGGGGTGGGACAGGGGCAGAGTTCATGCTTGCTGATTGCCGGCAGCAGGAACTGGCCAACGCTAGGAGCATTGCTTTGAACGGGAAAGTAGGGCACTGCTATAATTTAAGTTTTAAGCAGCCAAAAGTCTACGGCTTACCATGTCAGCCTGCTACCCGAATTCCGCTGTCCTGCCCCGCTTGTCTGATCTCCAGTGCAAGACCCCAGGCACTGAATGCGAAGGCCGAAAATCGACCTTGTCCTGAGTGCGCATGTGATAGGTGCTGTGCATGGTCTTCTTCACAGAGAAAGACTATGTTCATTGTTCACAAAAAATTATCTTTGTGAGGAATTCACTCCCTTTTTCCCATCCCACAGCTACGACTGTCTCCCGACCTACCCTGGCATCCCCCTCCCAGAGGCTGGCGCAGATTAGGTGTAGAAAGAAAAGGACACGGGACGACATGTTCTCAGAACTTATGGGCTGCTCCCGAGCCGAGGCGGCCCAGCAGACCCAGTGGAGGGAGAACATGTCCCAAATCCATCGATCACACATTGAACGGGAGGAGAGGTGGCGTCAGGAAGACCAGCAGGCGACTCAAACGCTGCTTGGACTAATGAGGGAGCAAATGGACACGCTCCGGCGCCTTGTGGATGTTCTGCAGGACTGGAGGCAGGAGGACAGAGCCCCGCTGCAGTCTCTCTCTAACCGCCCTCCCCCGCCACAAAGTCCCATACCCCCCTCACCCAAAGTCCCAAGAAGGAGGGGCGGCAGGGGCCGTGAAAACTGTCACTCCACCCCTGCAGACTGCTCGAGTACCAGAAGGCTCTCATTCCCCAAAATTTGATAAGTCCTTTCCTTCCCGCCTCACCAAAGCCCCCGTCCCAGTTTCATCCCCTAACTGTGTAGTTGCTAATAAAAAATACGTTTCTGTTAATTGCTGTTTCCATCATGTTCTTTTACAGGAGAGTGTGTTTGAAAGGTGGAAGGGGGTTGGTAATTGGAGAGGACAGTCACCTTTACCAGGGTACAGACACGGGGGCAGGTTCAGCAGCAGGTCACACACACATTGCAGTCACTAGTTACCCTGGTCAGTCTGGGAGGTGGTTTTCATGTTCTGTGTGGGGGTGGGCTATGTGACTTTGTGGTGGGGGAGGGCGGTTAGAGATCTTATGCAGCGGTCCTTATCCTGGATCACAGAGCCACGCAGCAGTGGATCTGTAACCGTCCTCCCCCGCCACAAAGTCACATAGCTCCCACACACAGAGTCCCGAAAAGGAGGGGTGGCAGGCTCCGTTGAAACAACCAGTCCAGCACTGCGGACCGCTCTAGGAGCAGGAGCCTGTCATTCCTCGAGTTTATAAGCGTTCTTTCCATCACTACACCCGCTCCCCACCACAGTCTGCGTCCCAGTTTCAACCCTTTACCGTGAAACCCGTAATAAAGACAGGTGTTCATTAACAAAGTTCCATGTATTTTATTTTTAAACGTGTGTTGGAAGGGGGGGGACGGGGTGAACGGGGTATGTAGCTGCAGAGGATAGTCAACATAAACTGGGTAAAGAAACGGGGGCAGGTTCAGCTTCTCTTTAAACAAAGTTAATAGTCACAGGTTACCCTGCTCACTCAGGAACCTAGCTTTCAAAGCCTCCCGGATGCACAGCGCGTCCTGATGGGCTCTTCTAATCACACAGCTGTCTGGCTGGGCATAATCAGCAGCCAGGCTATTCGCCTCAACCTCCCACCCCGCCATAAAGGTCTCCCCCTTGCTCTCACACAGATTGTGGAGCACACAGCAAGCTGCAATAACAATGGGGATACTGGTTTCGCTGAGATCAGAGCGAGTCAGTAAGCTTCTCCATCTCCCCTTGAGACGTCCAAAAGCACACTCCACCACCATTCTGCACTTGCTGAGACGGTAGTTGAAGAGTTCTTTTTCAGTGTCCAGGGCGCCTGTATAGGGCTTCATGAGCCAGGGCATTAGCGGGTAGGCTGGGTCCCCGAGGATCACTATAGGCATCTTCACATCCCCAACAGTTATTTTGTGGTCCGGGAAGTAAATACCTTCCTGCAGCCGTCTAAACAGACCAGAGTTCCTGAAAACACGAGCGTCATGAACCTTGCCCAGCCATCTGATGTTGATGTTTGTAAAATGCCCCCTATGGTCCACCAGTGCTTGCAGCACCATTGAAAAGTAGCCCTTTCTGTTAATGTACTGGCTGGCCTGGTGGTCCGGTCCCAGGATAGGGATGTGAGTTCCATCTATAGCCCCACCGCAGTTTGGGAATCCCATCGCGGCGAAGCCATCTATGATCTGCACGTTTCCAAGGGTCACTACCTTTGACAGCAGTAGCTCAATGATTGCGTTGGCTACTTGCATCACAGCAACCCCCACGGTAGATTTGCCCACGCCAAAGTGGTTCGCGACTGACCGGTAGCTGTCTGGCGTTGCAAGCTTCCAGAGGGCTATGGCCACTCGCTTCTGGACAGTCAGGGCTGCTCGCATCCGTGTGTCCTTGCGCTTCAGGGCAGGGGACAGCAACTCACAAAGTTCCAGGAAAGTTCCCTTCCGCATCCGAAAGTTTCACAGCCACTGTGTTTCATCCCAGACCTGCAGCACTATGCGGTCCCACCAGTCCGTGCTTGTTTCCCGGGCCCAGAATCGCCGTTCCACAGCATCAACATGACCCATTGCCACCATGATGTTCACGGCGCGGGGTCCCGTGCTTTGCGAGAGGTCTGTGCCACTCTCAGACTTCATGTCCTCACCGCGATGCCATAACCTCCTCGCCTGATTTCTCAGCATCTGCCTCTGGAAAAGGTGGACGATAAGGTGCGAGGTGTTGACAACGGCCATAACTGCAGCGATGGTCGCAGCGGGCTCCATGCTCGCAGTGCTGTGGCATCCGCACTGTCACTCACCAGAAAAGCGCGCGAAATGAAATGATTGCCCACCGGCGCTTTCAGGGAGGGAGGGTGGGAGTGATGGTTGGATGACGACAGTTACCCAAAACCACCCTCGACACATTTTTTTCCCCAGCAGGCATTGGGGGCTCGACCCAGAATTCCAATGGGCAAAGGGGACTGCGGGAACTGTGGGATAGCTGCCCACAGTGCACCGCTTCCAATGTCGACGCTTGCCCCGTTAGTGTGGACTCACAAAGTCGAATTACTGCCCTTAGTGTGGATACACACGTTCGACTTTGTAATATCGATTCCACATATTCGATTTAAGTAAAATCGAACTACTCTTGTAGTGTAGACATACCCTAGGAACAGCTATGTGTGGGAGGAAACCTAGGTAGAGGTTTGTGTTTGGGGGGTTATTTTAATTGTCAAAACCACCCTCGACACATTTTTTTCCCCAGCAGGCATTGGGGGCTCAACCCAGAATTCCAATGGGCAGAGGGGACTGCGGGAACTGTGGGATAGCTGCCCACAGTGCACCGCTTCCAATGTCGACGCTTGCCCCGTTAGTGTGGACTCACAAAGTCGAATTACTGCCCTTAGTGTGGATACACACGTTCGACTTTGTAATATCGATTCCACATATTCGATTTAAGTAAAATCGAACTACTCTTGTAGTGTAGACATACCCTAGGAACAGCTATGTGTGGGAGGAAACCTAGGTAGAGGTTTGTGTTTGGGGGGTTATTTTAATTGTGAATTTAAATAACAAACAGGGCTAAGTCTGGACTACTTTGTGGTGTGTATATGAATGCCACCTGCTTCCATGGGTGTCACACCTTCTAAACAAAGGGGAAAATGCCAGAGGTGATGAATTGGATAATAGGACTCAGACAACAGCAGCAAGCAAGACTGCAGCCCAACGACAACACAGCAGGCCTTGCTGCAGTTTGTGAAGGAACAACAGCAGCAGTGGCTCTGTGGCTCCGCTCTGGCCACTAGTAAACCCTAGATGTTCCCTGTTCCAGTTGGGATCATTAGATGACCAAGAGGCTTACTGGGTCACTTTTGCATGGGTAGCTACTATAGATCAGTATGGAAAGGGGTCCTGAGGTTTTCTAATGGGACAGGCACAACCTGTGTATCGAGTTCTGGATAAAGACACTGCTATACACAGATCATGAGCTACGTTATTTTGGATGGATTGGGGATCTCAGAAGATAAATATTGGCAGAGATTTTGAAATAAACCATAGTCCTAACTCCTTCATCGGATACCTGACAGAATGGCTAACCTGTGGAATTAGGCTTGAGACCCTTAAAGCAGGGAAACAGTGGACATACAGATATTGGAACAATATGTGGAAAATCTCCCTGAGAGAGTACAGACCTAGATGCTTTGGCAACAGTTATCTATGCTGGCAGAGATGGTGTGATAAACTGAGAGATACTAGGAAGCTGAACTGCCAGAATAATCACCATGGCCACACCCAAGAACTGAAGGACAGTCAGTTGGAAAGATGGAAGAAGTTCAAGAGAAAGAAAAAATGGACATTGGGACTCCAAAGGTCAAAGCAAAAAAGACATGGACACAAAGCCTTGGGTTTTGCCAACAAAGACAATATGCACTTACTGATCCCATCTAAAGAAGTGCTGTGTGCACAAAGAACATGGAAAGCATTCACAGACATACGGCTGGTCATTTATATCATGGTAACTGATAACTGAAGTTTCTATCAACTTTTTTGAAGAAAAATGCCTTTTTGAATTACACAATGTACCTTTTCACAATTTCCAGTTTTTTGAAGAAATGCAATTAAGTGATTTGTGTGTGTGTGTGTTTGATCAAATTAGTTTGAATCTAAACACAAAATGTTGAGGTTTTTGTTTAGTTTGGTTTTCCTCCTTTTCTTTTCCATTAAGAAAATGAGAGAAAATACAAAGAAAACAAAACTTTAAAAAAATGTTTTGGCAAAAAATAAAATAAAATGAAAAAATTGGGGAAAATTTTCAAACACAATAAATGTTTCATTTCATTTGAAAATTGTCATAGAAAAGAGCTCACATTTTT
The DNA here is from genome assembly GCF_028017835.1 of Emys orbicularis. Taxonomy (NCBI): domain Eukaryota; kingdom Metazoa; phylum Chordata; order Testudines; family Emydidae; genus Emys; species Emys orbicularis. The sequence continues at coordinate 86,189,448 of NC_088687.1, read as the reverse complement.
CAACTAGTCGTAAGGGTCATGCTTACTTATCCCAAGTGCTGCAAAATCATGATTACAACCTGTCCTGGGTGACAACCAGTTATGTCATGGGATATCCCTGGCTACAAACCTTATTAAATTATATCGGTCACAGTCCATTTCCCAGGAGTGGGAGGAATTGTACAACTCATGCACTGGTATCTGGGTGCACAAGCTTCTACCAGTCTGTGGTGGTCAGACAGCAGATGACATGTCACACTTCGAGGGGGCTTTGCCAGAGATTCATGATACAGGCCATGTCTGATAGATGTGGCAATGGTATATTTCATTTGTAGCATGGTTTTCAGGGTAGATCAGAGGTTTAGTAGAGGTGGATAGGTGAGAGAGAGAGCGAGCGCTAAACAAGCCCTCCTTTCCACGATCAGTCCTGTTCTTTTTGTTCTCATTTTCTTTCCTTGTCATCACTGCCATTCTGAGAATGCTTTTGATTATTAGCATTACTTGGTGTTTGCTCACCTCCTATGTTACTATACTTGCTGTAGCCACAGGGACCCACCCAGCAAAAAACATGTATTAAAGCAATCAGGCCCTGCCTTTCTTTATGCATTCCTTGTGCCTGGATCACACATGCACAACTGAGGAGCACAACAGTAGGGTTCAGGGGTTTGTGGGATGGCCTTACCCCTTTTAAGTAAGTCCTTGACTATTTTTGACATGCTCAAAGCCATGGACTGCAACATGGATAGACTCATTGCCTTTCACTGACGGAACTAAGGAAGAGCACAATATTTTTGAGCTAGTACAGTTTGCATCAAACTCTCTTGTGAGCCGCCCTGGGATGGGATAATTTATCCCTAACAGTTCTTATGGAAAAAAAATATCATGCTTCATGTCACAGATGTTTTTCATTTTACAATTAAATGCTATCTTGGCTCACTGCTCCATTCTCTTGCTCTGAAACAGTTAAAATCAGCTTAATTTTTAAAGCTATCAGTTCAGCAACCAGGACCCCAGTTTTTAATGATTCCAAAAACAAGGCAATATCTTTGAAGACTCTACCACAATACCTCTATATAGGTTAGGAATTTGAGAGTATTCCTTCTAGGGACAATTCAAGAGAGTTTCACTCTTTAATATCATATTCAAGGAGAATAAATTACCCCTTTCAAGTGTGCAAAGCATCTTGTCTTCCCTATTGTAATATGGTGATGGCCTTCTCTTTGAATTCTAATACATAACAACAATTTTCTAAAGGATGAAACCTGCTAGGCAGAGTGTCAGCTTAATTCGAGCTAGGCAAAAATGTATTGGTTTTCAAATACTGTATAACAAGCCTCAGGATAGATATGAGCTAATGGAGATGAACTCAGTTGCATATATCTTTAAAGATGTACGAGGCAGACATGACCTTTCATGACATTTTTAACCCGGTAACTTATAAAGCCCATAACACAAAAGTTTTGCAAAAAAGAAAAAAAAAACAAATTGATACACGAGAAAGGGAACATAAATTAATAATGTTCTGCCACTTGACTCACCGCCTGCGTCCATAGCCTGCTACATTTTGGATGATTTCCTGGGATTCGGAATAAACTACATTTAAGTCTAAATTCTTATCTTTTTCAAGCTATTGTTCCACAATTCATTTTAAAACTGAATTTGAAGGAGATCCTTAGGGGTAAAAATTATTTCAGGGGTATATGTTATTCCTTTCATATTTGACATTATGTCCTTTTTTAATCCCAAAGTTCTCTAAATTTCCAGCAGAATTGGATCAATAAAGATAAATGTCTTCATATGCAAACAATGGAACCACTGAAATGCAGAGAAAAGCAGCTTCAGTTCATTTATATTTCCTTTTTATAAGACCATTACCAGGATAAATACTAAGCATGTGGTTTTCCTAACTTGAGTAATGTATATCTCAAGCTTGTGCCATTGTGAACATCATTGACCATGTATCAACTGATCAAAACAGAGACAGGAGAATCCTGGGTTCTAGGTCTATATGAAGCATTAATTTAGGAATAAGTTGTATCAATTAGCCACATTCTGTAGTAATAAGGGCTTTGGATTTGTGCTATCAAGAAAAGTGGGAGGAAAGGCTGTGAGGGGGAAGATGTGAAAGTTGTGACATCCAGTGGCATAGTGCAACTTGCTCCCTGCCCTCCCACACCTCTTCAGGTCAGTTCAGAGTCTGGACCATGACCTACAACTTTCTCTCTTCTGCTTGGGAGCAGTTTAGGCTCCTCCTCTGCCCAGGCTTTCATAGAGGAGCAGTCCTTGTGCTCCTCCAAATACAAAGTTGTCCCTAGCCCTTGTGAAGGGAACATGCATGAGACTGACATTTCTTTGTCTCTCCCACTCCTGTTCATTCAAACTAGTGCAAGTGACAATCTGCTCCTTACTGTGGAAGCAGAATTTCTCCCATTGAACTCACTGAGGGTTTGGCCACTGAATAGAATTTGGTTTATATGTAATGCTTATAATACTCAGTACTTCAAAGCACTTTATGAAGTAATGTTGTATTAAATATGGATGATGTGGTGACTGTACAGGAAAGGTGTGCCAACCAGTATGCCTTTAGCAATAGCACACACAGAGTTTGAGCTTTAGAACCTGTTTTAATGAGATGGGATATTAGTCACTATGTTGGGATTTTCACCTTCGTAAGATGAAAAATGACTTCTCATCCCTATCCTACTCTTAAACCGATTATGCTGCCCACATAATACACTTTGGTGGATCTTTTTCAAAATGGGAAAATAAATTCATTTTAAGCTCCACTAATTAAAATTAATTTTAAATGTTTAAATTTACCAGGGTCCAAGATATCTCTCTTTGGATCTCTCTGTAATATTAAGGAGCATACATTGAAGGTGATCATATTGGATTATGTTCCTCCACTTTTGTATGCTATTCCTAGCACTTCAAATAAAGACATGCCCACAAGGTAGGGAAACCAGATAAAAATCTAAGATTTATTTGCACTTGGAAAAGGCTACGTGCAAGTACAATACAATATGAAAAGAGAATCAGAAATAAAATTAAGTGAATAAAATAAACATGTATACTGGAAAGAGTGAATAAACTAAAATTTGGTTGATGTCTATCTAAAATCAGTTGTTATCCCCAGTCTCAGGCCTGGTCTACACTAGAAAAATTAAGTTGGCTTAGCTACGTCTCTCGGGGATGTGAAAAATACACACCCCTGAGTGGCATAGTTAATACAACCTAACCCCTGGTGTAGACAGCACTAGGCCAATGGAAGAATTCTTCCATCGACCTAACTTCCACCTCTTGGGGAGGCGGATTACCTATGCTGATGAGAGAATCCCTCCAATTGGCATAAGTAATGTCTACAATGAAGTGCTACAGCAGTGCAGCTGAGCTGCTGTAGCATTTTAAGTGTAGACATACCCTCAGTTACTGAGGCCATGGCTACACAAACAGCGCAGCAGTGGTGAAGCTGTACCGATGCAGCTGTTCTGCTGCTATGCTGATGGAAGAGAACTCTCCCATTGGCATAAAAAAACCACCACCATGAACGGCAAAAGCTATGTTGGCGGGAGAAGCTTTCCCACCAACATAGCGCTGTACACATAAATGCTGATTTTGGTGTAACTTACATCACTCGGGGGTGGTTTATTCCCACCCCTGAGCAAAGTAAATTATGCCGACATTTCTGTAGTCTAGATATAGCCTGAGAACTGGAGAAACTACAGCAGTGAAATCTACAGCTTGAACTGCTAGTTAGTCCTTGAGAGGAACAATAGCATCATTTAATTTAATCATTTCAGCCTTTTATTCTACTCCTCTGAGAAAGCCGAGACACTGCTTCTACTCCAAGCAAAGATTCTATGCAGATTGTCTTAATTGACATATCTTCCCTTTGTGGACTTTGTATTAATGCAGATGGAATATATGGGCCACATATAACCCAGTTACTGTCCAAAAATAAACAGTTTTAAAGAAGGTTTGGGGTTTGGTATACAGAGACCTTAGCTTGCTTAGTACCAAGGCAAACACACCATTAAATATTCTTATAACCTTTTACAGATATACAAAAGGGGAAACCACTAAAGAATCTCAAATGTAAAGTATTAAATACAGCTTTTATTTAAATAACTTTTTTGTTCCCTTTTGCTGGACACAGTTTTTAGAAGTAAAAATCTCCTTGGTTTACCGTCTTTTAGATTGTATCAAAGATGGTAATAGTTGTTCTTTCTTGGGGGGGAAAGAAGTTAGATAAGATGGACGGGAGCTGTCACTGTTGCTTTGGTTATTAAAATTCGATCCTGTTTCCCAAAAGACAAAACAAGACAAACACACACAACGGATGAGAAAATAATAGCAAAGATGTAAAGTGCAGCTTCTGTCGCTGGTGTTGAATTTCACTCTCAACCTCACTGCTGGAAAAACACAGGCACAGCACAGTCTTATTAGCCACTTTGAGATTTGGCAAACATGTACCAGCACTGAGCTGTTTAGTGGAGTGCTTTAGCTGCCTTTTTTGGTTACAATTTACAGCAATATTGCAAAATATACAGTCTTGGCTAGTTAAGTCAGATTCCCATTAGACAGAAAGAAAAAAGAGGGATAGGAAAGAGAAGAAATAATGTGGAGAAGGAAAAAAATGTGGAGGATGGTGTGGAAGACAAAGTTTCACATCCCCAGTGGTAGTTGGGATTTAGCTGGAGTTGGTGAAGGTGGTGGTGTCATCTGGGTCCTGCTCTCTGGGTCCAGTCTGGTCAAAAGACTTTTTAGGATTAGGATTAAGAAGGTCCAGGGTTCCAGGAGATTATGGGGTAGGCAGCCATGATGGTGAACCTCGCTTCTTCCCCTTGTCTTGTCTTTGTCAGCTGGCATCGCGCAGCCTCCATCTGTTCGTCCGCATTTCCCAACCAAAAGAGAGTAATGGGAAGAGTCGGCCATCCTTTTATTTTATTAATAGGCCTAATTTTTGAAACACCAATTTGGCTCATTAATTTTTTGGTTTTACACTGTATTGTTCACCAGGTATGACTGTAACACAGTCCTTCAATTTTATTACCTGTTTCTTTGTTTTATTTCAGTTTTTGTCTCTCTTTTGCAATTTTCCCCATCAATATTTATTACTATAGGTTATTGAGACACTTTATTAACTTTCACTTGCTTTTTACAGTTGAGTTATCAATTACGGTAAATTTGTAGTCCCAATTATTATAACATAATCCCTTTCTTTTATGAAATAATCTAGGTTCTGACTTTGTTCATAGAATTATAATTACAAACAAATCTTATTTAACCAAATAGCAAAAAGGAAAAGAAAAAAGGTACTTAGATATATTTTAAGGTTTGCATGTTTTTTATTCCAAAATTGGGATTTACAAAATTTACTTGATTAAATATTAAATAAATTACAGTTAAACCTTACAGATGGTAACACCAGCAGTTTTAAATTTTGTTTTCATTTCTTGGTTTTGTTATGTCTTTGACAGATGTTTAGGGACAAACTAGCTTTTGTTACTTTTTTTTCTGTAATGCTCAGGATGGGTAAAGATGGGGAAAACGTTCCCCTTTTCTGCTGTTTACACCGTTAAAACTGTACATTTGCACAAATCATAAGAATTTTTATGCACTAGTTGTTAAGCTTGCTTATTTGGAGAAAAAGCTTTAGCCTTGATGGCATTTTTATCCAAGAGTGTTCCTTCCATTACAAAGAAACAAGAAAATGATTGGGGGGGGGGGGGGGGAGAGGGTTTGAACCACATTTGCATTTTAGCTATTTGCAGCACCCAAAGGTGCTAAAACTTTTCAGGCATTTTTAGTCTATGACAGACCTTGCCCACCTTTTTTTTTACCACTAACAGGTGTGAGGACTAAATGGCCACTGTGGCAACATAGTCATTATGGGGATATAACCTGTAATAAAAGCACAGTGCTGTCTTACATGCAAAGAATTGCGAAAACCATTGACAAAACCACTGCAAAAACACAAAACTGCACCAAAAGATTGCAAAAATATCAAGGAAAAAAATGTTAGAATGAAACAATTACTGAGTTTGGTGTTGCAACAGCCCTTAGTTTTGGATGTTTGAGATATAATTTACAGTCAATGCAGTAGAGGCCCTGAATTAAGACAGCATTTTGTTAACTGGGGGCTGGGGGTTGCCCATTGTGTTATTTTACTAAACGTTTACTTTGGCAGCTTAGCCTTCTTTAACTTAAAACACCATTAAAAAAAAAATTGTAAGCCTTTTGCATTAAACGACTAATACAAATTACAAACCTTAAAATAAAAGAATAAAACAAAAATCATTTATTAACATTAAAAACTTTAAAACATTTGTTAACCCTCTTATTTTTAGAACAAGAACATTAACAGATTAAGAATAAACCATAAGAGCGGCCATACTGGGTCAGACCAATGATCCATCTAGCCCAGTATCCTGTCTTTTGAGAGTGGTCATTGCTAGATGCTTCAGAGAGAATGAATACAACAGAACAATTTAGTGAGATATCCATCCCCTATCATAGAAGATTAAGGTTGAAAGGGATCTCAGGAGGTCATCTAGTCTACCCCCCTGCTCAAAGCAGGACCAATCCCCAGACAGATTTTTATCCCATTTCCCTAAATGGCCCCTTAAGAATTGAACTCACAACCCTGGGTTTAGCAGGCCCATGCTTAAACCACTGAGCTATCCCTCCCCCAGCTTCTGATAGCCAGACGTTTAGGGATACCCAGAGCTTGGGGTTGCATCCTTGATCATGTTGGCTAATAGCCATTGATGGACCGATCCTCCATGAACTTTCTAATTCTTTTTTTTATCTAGTTATACTTTTGGCCTTCACAACATCCCCTGGCAACAAGTTCCACAGGTTGACTGTGCAGTGTGTGAAGTATTTCCTTATGTTTGTTGTAAACCTGATGCCTATTAATTTCATTGGGTAACCCCGGATTCTTGTGTTAAGTGAAGGGGTAAATAACACTTGCTTAATCACTTTCTCCACACCATTCATGATTTTATAGAACTCTATCATATTCCCCTCCATGCCAATCATCTCTTCTTTAAGCTGAACAGTCCGTGTCTCCTCATACGGAAGCTGTTCCATAACGCTAATAATTTTTATTGCCCTTCTCTGTACTTTTTCTAATTCCAGTATCTTTTTTGAGGTGGGGTAACTAAACCTGCATGCAGTATTCAAGGATTTATATAATGGCATTATGATATTTTCTGTCTTATTATCTAAGCCTTTTCTAATGGTTCTTAACATTCTTTCAGCTTTTTTGACTGCCTCTGCACACTGAGCGAATGTTTTCAGAGAACTATCCAACATGACTCCAAGATCTTTCTAGAGTGATGAAAGCTAATTTAGACACCCTTATTTTGTATGTGTAGTTGGGATTATGTATTACAATGTGCATTACTTTACATTTATCAGCATTGAATTTCATCTGTCATTTTGTTGCCCAGCCATCCAGTTTTATGAGATCCCTTTGTTACTCTTTGCTGCCAGCTTTGGTTTAACTATCTTGAGTAACTTTGAATCAAATGAAAACTTTGCCACTTCTCTGTTTACTACTTTTTCCAGATCACTTATGCATATGTTGAAACAACTCATGTCCCAGTACAGTTCCTTGGGAGACTCACTATTTACCTCTCTCCCCTGTGAAAACTGACTGTTGATTCGTAACCTTTGTTTCCTATCTTTTAACAAGCTACTGATCCATGAGAGGACCTTCCCTCTTATGCCATGATTGCCTTCTTTGCTTAAGAGCCTTTGGTGAGGGACTTTGTCCTTTATCAACTTCTATCCTTTCCTCTTTGCTAGGATGTAGATTACCCGCTTCAATAAATCCTCCCCTAAGGGATGTCTTCATCTGAACCATGTGCTCCTCTGCCCCTGTCAGCGTCCCCCAGCCCTTAGCTTAAAAATCCTTTACAACATTTTTAATTTTACATGCCAGCAATCTGTTTTCCTTTTGGTTTAGACGGAGCCCATCGTTTCTGTATAGTTTCTGCCTTTTCCAAATGTTTTCCCAGTGCTTAATAACCTTAAATCCCTCCTCCAAACACTATCCTCTCTTCTACTCACTGAGACCCTGCACTTCTGCATTTCTATCTGGCCCTGTGCATGGAACTGAAAGCATTTCAGAGAATTCAACCAAGGAGGTCCTGGACTTTAATCTCTTACCTATCAGCTAAATTTGGCTTCTATGACCTCTCTTCTACCTTGCCCTATGTCATAGGTACCTACCTGCTTTGCTTTGCATGCTTGTGTGATGTTACACCCCATATTCCTTATAGATTCATAGATTCTAGGACTGGAAGGGACCTCAAGAGGTCATCGAGTCCAGTCCCCTGCCCGCATGGCAGGACCAAGTACTGTCTAGACCATCCCTGATAGACATTTATCTAACCTACTCTTAAATATCTCCAGAGATGGAGATTCCACAACCTCCCTAGGCAATCTATTCCAGTGTTTAACCACCCTGACAGTTAAGAACTTTTTCCTAATGTCCAACCTAGACCTCCCTTGCTGCAGTTTAAACCCATTGCTTCTTGTTCTATCCTTAGAGGCTCAGGTGAACAAGTTTTCTCCCTCCTCCTTATGACACCCTTTTAAATACCTGAAAACTGCTATCATGTCCCCTCTCGGTCTTCTCTTTTCCAAACTAAACAAACCCAATTCTTTCAGCCTTCCTTCATAGGTCATGTTCTCTAGACCTTTAATCATTCTTGTTGCTCTTCTCTGGACCCTTTCCAATTTCTCCACATCTTTTTTGAAATGCGGTGCCCAGAACTGGACACAATACTCCAGTTGAGGCCTAACCAGAGCAGAGTAGAGCGGAAGAATGACTTCTCGTGTCTTGCTCACAACACACCTGTTAATACATCCCAGAATCATGTTTGCTTTTTTTGCAACAGCATCACACTGTTGACTCATATTTAGCTTGTGGTCCACTATAACCCCTAGATCCCTTTCTGCCGTACTCCTTCCTAGACAGTCTCTTCCCATTCTGTATGTGTGAAACTGATTTTTTCTTCCTAAGTGGAGCACTTTGCATTTGTCTTTGTTAAACTTCATCCTGTTTAACTCAGACCATTTCTCCAATTTTTCCAGATCCTTTTGAATTATGACCCTATCCTCCAAAGCAATTGCAATCCCTCCCAGTTTGGTATCATCCGCAAACTTAATAAGCGTACTTTCTATGCCAATATCTAAGTCGTTGATGAAGATATTGAACAGATCCGGTCCCAAAACAGACCCCTGCGGTACCCCACTCGTTATGCCTTTCCAGCAGGATTGGGAACCATTAATAACAACTCTCTGAGTACGGTTATCCATCCAGTTATGCACCCACCTTACAGTAGCCCCATCTAAATTGTATTTGCCTAGTTTATCGATAAGAATATCATGCGAGACCGTATCAAATGCCTTACTAAAGTCTAGGTATACCACATCCACAGCTTCACCCTTATCCACAAGGCTCGTTATCCTATCAAAGAAAGCTATCAGATTGGTTTGACATGATTTGTTCTTTACAAATCCATGCTGGCTGTTCCCTATCACCTTACCACTTTCCAAGTGTTTGCAGATGATTTCCTTAATTACTTGCTCCATTATCTTCCCTGGCACAGAAGTTAAACTAACTGGTCTGTAGTTTCCTGGGTTGTTTTTATTTCCCTTTTTATAGATGGGCACTATATTTGCCCTTTTCCAGTCTTCTGGAATCTCTCCCATCTCCCATGATTTTCCAAAGATAATAGCTAGAGGCTCAGATACCTCCTCTATTAGCTCCTTGAGTATTCTAGGATGCATTTCATCAGGCCCTGGTGACTTGCAGGCATCTAACTTTTCTAAGTGATTTTTAACTTGTTCTTTTTTTATTTTATCTGCTAAACCTACCCCCTTCCCATTAGCATTCACTATGTTAGGCATTCCTTCAGACTTCTTGGTGAAGACCGAAACAAAGAAGTCATTAAGCATCTCTGCCGTTTCCAAGTTTCCTGTTACTGTTTCTCCCTCTTCACTAAGCAGTGGGCCTACCCTGTCTTTGGTCTTCCTCTAATGTATTGATAAAAAGTTTTCTTGTTTCCCTTTATTCCTGTAGCTAGTTTGAGCTCATTTTGTGCCTTTGCCTTTCTAATCTTGCCCCTGCATTCCTGTGTTGTTTGCCTATATTCATCCTTTGTAATCTGTCCTAGTTTACATTTTTTATATGACTCCTTTTTATTTTTTAGATCATGCAAGATCTCGTGGTTAAGCCAAGGTGGTCTTTTGCCACATTTTCTATCTTTCCTAACCAGCGGAATAGCTTGCTTTTGGGCCCTTAATAGTGTCCCTTTGAAAAACTGCCAACTCTCCTCAGTTGTTTTTCCCCTCAGTCTTGATTCCCATGGGACCTTACCTATCAGCTCTCTGAGCTTACCAAAATCTGCCTTCCTGAAATCCATTGTCTCTATTTTGCTGTTCTCCCTTCTACCCTTCCTTAGAATTGCAAACTCTATGATTTCATGATCACTTTCACCCAGGCTGCCTTCTACTTTCAAATTCTCAACAAGTTCCTCCCTATTTGTTAAAATCAAGTCTAGAACAGCTTCCCCCCTAGTAGCTTTTTCAACCTTCTGAAATAAAAAGTTGTCTGCAATGCAGTCCAAGAATTTGTTGGATAGTCTGTGCCCCGCTGTGTTATTTTCCCAACATATATCCGGATAGTTGAAGTCCCCCATCACCACCAAATCTTGGGCTTTGGATGATTTTGTTAGGTGCTTAAAAAAAGCCTCATCCACCTCTTCCATCTGGTTAGGTGGCCTGTAGTAGACTCCTAGCATGACATCTCCCTTGTTTTTTACCCCTTTTAGCCTAACCCAGAGACTCTCAACACTTCCATCTCCTATGTCCATCTCTACCTCAGTCCAAGTGTGTACATTTTTAATATATAAGGCAACACCTCCTCCCTTTTCCCCCTGTCTATCCTTCCTGAGCAAGCTGTACCCATCCACACCAACATAACAATCATGTGTATTATCCCACCAAGTTTCAGTGTTGCCAACAATGTCATAGTTGTATTTATTTATTAGCACTTCCAGTTCTTCCTGCTTATTACCCATACTTCTCGCATTTGTATATAGGCATCTAAGCTACTGGTTTGATCTCTGCCAATATAGCCCACACTCCCTCTCATTTCCGACCCATCTCCCAGGTCTCCATGTTCCCCACTTACCTGTGGGCTTTGCTCACCTGTCCCCGTCGAACCTAGTTTAAAGCCCTCCTCACTAGGTTAGCCAGTCTGTGTCCAAATAGGGTTTTTCCCCTCCTCGAAAGGTGAATGCCATCTCTGCCTAGCAGTCCTTCCTCAAATAGCATCCCGTGGTCTAGGAAGCCAAAGCCCTCCTGGTGACACCATCTTCGCAGCCAGGCATTCACCTCCATGATGCATCTGTCTCTGCCCGGGCCCCTACCTTTGACAGGAAGAATCGAAGAGAATACCACCTGTGCTCCAAACTCCTTCACCCTTACTCCCAGAGCCCTGTAGTCACTCTTGATCCACTCAGTGTCACACCGCGCAGTATCATTTGTGCCCACATGGATGAGTAGCATGGGGTAGTAGTCAGAGGGCTGGATAATCCTCCACAATGCCTCCGTGACGTCTCGGATACGGGCTCCCGGCAGGCAGCATACCTCCCGAGATGAAATGTCAGGGCAACAGATGGGCGCCTCCGTCCCCCTCAGCAGAGAGTCTCCGACCACCACTACCCTACGTTTCCTATTCGCAGTGGTGGCAGCAGACCTCCCAGCCTTAGGGGTACGAGGCTTCTCCTCCTTTACTGTAGGGGGTGATGCCTTCTTTCCTGTATCAAGAAGAGCATAATGGTTACCTATTACCACGGCGGGAGGGTTCGGAGCAGGGGTGGAGCACTGCCTGCTGCCAGAAGTAACCAGCTGCCAGTGTCCACCCTGAGCCATCTCCTCCTCCACCAGTGGTGTATCAGCAGTTCTGTGTACTGGGAAAGCTACCTCAGCTGTCTCCACATGGACACTGTCCAGGAATTGCTCATGGATTCGGATGCTCCTCAACCTAGCCACCTCCTCCTGTAGCTCTCCCTCCTGCTGCCTGAGAGATTCCACCAGCAGGCACCTTTCACATTGGATGGTCCCCCCAGCCTGGATATCAGTAAGTGGAAATTGCAAGTTACAGTCTCTGCAAAACCACACCAGGATCTGGGTAGAAGCATCCATGCTCAGGCACTCTGTCTGGCTACAGGCGCAGGTGGAGGAGACAGAAGCAGTGCTGGCACAGGTGTTGCGGGTCTTCCTAACCATCGTAAGCCTCCCTCTGTCAAACTCCCATCTGCAGCCCCCTGTCTGCTGAAAGGGTTGTTTAAGCAAGAAGTTTTGAATGTAGTTGGTTTATAGGTTTTAAGGGGAATAAAGGGAAAACAGATAGAACTGGCAAGGGACCCTCGCCCCCTTCCCACTCCCCTTCCAAACTCCCTTGCGAAACTCCCTGTTAGCAGCCCCTGTTCGCAAAAGCTCCGTGGTCGCTTGCATATAGAAATATGCTTATGATATAACTGAGATATTTTATGCAAGATGGGTCTTGTAAGGTATCATTGGAAAGGATATAATTTACTGAATATGATTATCCAATTTGTATGCATGTATCATTTCTGTATCTAAAGTTAGGAATATTGACTATGTAACAATTACAACTGGGTGTGTACTTGGGAAACACCCACCAGACAACAGGCCATCAGCCTTGATGGCCCACTAGGAAGAAACAATAAGACTTTGAAAATACTAATCTCTCTCCTTTCTGAGAGGCATCCTGGGATGTTGTTGTGACATTATTTGGTCAGGTGGTCATGTCACCTGGTATTAAACACCACGTTGGACTTCTAGTAATTTTTCACTAAAAGGAGGGGGAGGTCAAGACTGGGAAACAAAAGATTCCCACCTTATGTAAATCTTATTTAAGGCTGGGGAGGAAATTGATCTTGGTTCACTGTTCACTGAATCCCCACCCAGGATGACTGCTGGAAACACCTACGGAACAAGGACAAAGGGAAATGGGGAGGAGTACTGAACCCAGGCTGGAAAAGGGATCTGATCTGTGAATAAGATACCTGAAGATTGAAGCTGCAAGCAGAGTAGCTACCTTCAAGAAGTTCTGCAACCTGCCCAAAATCAACATTTAGAGTGAGAAATTACTTCTTGAAACCAGTCTCTTTAAGATCTTAAGCTTAGTATGCGTGTTTTGTTTTATTTGCTAAGTAGTCGGCTTTGTTCTGTTTGCTATCCCTTATAATCACTTAAGATTTACCTTTTATAGTTAATAAACTTTTCTTGTTTATAACATAACCCAGTTTGTGCAATTATATCGGGAGGGGTGCAAGAAGCTGTGCATCTCTCTCTCCATGTTGAGGGAAAGGGTGAATTTTTATGAGCTTGCACTGTGCAGACTTTTCTATACAGTGCAAGACAATATTATTTTGGGTTTACTCCCCAAATGGGGTGTGCACTTGAGTGTGGGCAATTTCCTAACTGAATCTTCCCATAGAGAACTGCTTGCAGACTCTGTGTGATTCTACAGCTGGTGCATACCTACCTGTGTGTGTGTGCTGCCAGAGGCCAGAAAGTCTGATTCAGCAAAACAGGGGGAGGGAGCCCAGGCTAGAGGAGCAGGCAGGCTCAGTGAAATCCCAGTACATCAGGTGGCATCCCGGACAGGGGGTGGGAGGGGTCCAACCCGTCACAGCTTGTTCCAAACAAAACACATTTAAGGATTTTAAAACAAGGCTTCACATTGACACAGAACTGTGCACACTGGGGTTAGGTCCGTATAACAGTGTACACACCCATGATTGACATAGTTATACCAATGCAAGTTTGTAATGACCTGGCCACAGAGACCTTAGCCTGCTTAGTACTATGGCAAATACACCATTAAAAATCTTTTAAACTTTTTATTAAAGATACAGGAAAGAGGGGAAAAAACAGTTAACAATTTGAAATGTAAAGTATTAAATAAGGCTTTAATTTTAACAACCTCCATTGTTCCCTTTCCCTTTAGCTGGAGGGAGTTTTTAGAAGGAAAAATCCCTTTGGCTGTCAGTCTTTAAGATGGTATTCAAGATGATAATCATTATTCCTTTTGGGGAAAAGAGAAGAAAATAGTTAAGCTAGGCTGTTGCTGTTGTTCTTAAAGTCTGATCCTCTTTCCTAAAATGCAAAACAAGAAAAACACCCACAAAAGGGAAGAGAAAAAAAACAGCAAAGAGAGAAAGTGCAGTTTCTGTCTCTGATATTGGCTTTTACTTGCAATCTCACTGCTAGCAAAACACAGGCATGGCACACTGTCTTACCAGCAGGGCCAGTGCTACCATTAAGGCGAACTAGGCAGTTGCCTAGGGCGCCAAGATTTGGGGGCGCCAAAAAGCGGTGCCCCCAATTTCCCCCCCGCGGCAGCTCCCCACCCCCCCCGGCCCGGGGAGCCGTGTGGCAGCTCCCCACCCCAGCTCACCTCTGCTCCGCCTCCTCCCCGAGCACGCCGCCCCCGCTCTAATTCTCCTCCCCTCCCAGGCTTGCGGCGCCAAACAGCTGATTGGCGCCGCAAGCCTGGGAGGCGGGAGAAGTGGAGCAGCAATGGCGTGCTCAGGGAGGGGGCGTAGCAGAGGTGAGCTGGGGTGGGGAGCTGCCGCGGGGGGGGGGGGTGTCTCGGGGGGGGGGAGCTGCTGCGGGGGTGCGCCTCAGGGCGGAGGTGGGGGCGCGAGGTGGAAGTTTCGCCTAGGGCCCTGCTTACCAGCTGTTCTGAGAGACCTGGTAAATATGGACCAGCATCGGGCTGTTTAGGGCTTTGCTTTTATCTGCCTCTTTCTGGTTATAGGCAGCAGTGTTGCAAAATGCACAATCTTGGCTGGCAAAGCCAGATTCTTACTAGACAGAAGGAAAAATGAGAGGGATAGGACAGAGAAGAAGCAAAGTGGGGAAGAAAAAGGACATGGCAAGGTGAGGTGGGGGAGACAAACCCTTAGCTGGTATACAAGATTTAGCTGGAGTTGGTGGAGGTGGTTCTGGTCAAAACATTTCTTAGCATTAGGACAAAGAAGGTCCAGGATCCCAGGATACCGTGGGATGGCGAAGCACACTCCTTCCTCTTCTCTTGTTTCAGTCAGCCAGCACTGTGGCAGCCTCCACCTGTTCATCCATATTCCTCCCACCCACCCCACCAAACTCTTTTCTTTTAAATAATCCCCAAAAGAAAATATGGGTGGAATAGTCTATCCTTTTACAATGTTATTTATCAATAGGCCTAATTTTTGACACACCAATTTTGGTTCATTATTTTTTGGTTTTAAACTGTCTTGTTTACCAGTCATGATTTTAACAGTCCTTGAATTATAGTAGGACTTTTTGTTTGTACTTGTTCAGGGGGTTTTCTTTCTTTTGCAACATTTCCCATCAGTGTTTATTATTATAGATTATTGTGACACTTTATGAACTTCCGCTTTTTTACTGTTAAACCTACAATGAAGGTAAATTTGTAGGCCCAATTATTACAACTGGGCTGCTTCTAGAATCGAATCGAATTATTCACACCTCTGAGGTACACGAGTTGTACCGACATAACCTATAATGTAGATAAGCCCATAGCTACTGCCTCTCAGGGAGGTAGATTACCTACATCGATGGGAGAAGCATTACGGCAGTGCGGCTGCAGCCTTTTAAGTGTAGACAAGCCCTCAGCTAGAACACAGTCTGTGCACCATTTTAATATTGTATGAAATTGGAGGAAGAATGCAGGGGACAGGGTCTATATATGAGTCAACAGTATAGCTGCCTCAGAGAGGTGTTAAGTGGCTCATTCCTCTCAATGAGATGTTCGCAACTGAAAGACAATACCCGAGGGAGATGAATACAACCCAAAACAATAGCTGTGAGACCTAAAACCTGATCCATTCATGTCAGTAAGTGGGTGTTCCTTTCCCCTCCCCCAGTCTGGAAGAGTTTCTGATATGTATCAAGCACAGCCATTCTCTGCTCCTCACCCCAGTCTGAGCACTGTGTTCTTGGTGCTTGCACTGAGCTTGCCTGTTCTAAGCTCACCACCCCTCTGGCTTCCCCAGATACTGGCTCACGTGGTGGGATGAGGGATTTAAACAGCTCCAGAAAGGCAAGTCCTTCCAGAACCTGGCTTACATGAGGGAGGCATGGGGTACAGACCCCATAGATGGGCAAGGGCACCAGATCCTGTCACCCACATGGGGAGGCAGGGAGCATGACTCAGACTCCCCAAGAAAGGCTGTGACCCCACAGATCCCAAATCACATGAAGGGGTTGGGGAGTGGAGTTCAGACACCCAGATAGGCAAACCCCCTCCAGAACCTGGCTCCTCTCCCACTCCCCTAGTCTTCTGCTATGATCAATGGAACTTTATGCTGTGCCAGGGTCAAATTGGGCCTTATGCAGAGACCTTAGAGATATGTTTTGGCTGGGTTACACCACTTTCCCCACATTAGTCAGAATTTGGCTCATTGGTAGGTAATAGGTTTTTACCTACATATGTGAACAAGCTAAGAGTTATCTTCTCTCCCCCCTTTTTTCTTTTAGTTTTGTTTTTTATGGCATTATGTTTAGGACATTAAACTACACAAGGTGCCCATCTTTTTTTAAAAAAAATTGTTTGGTTAAAAACAAACCTAATGGAATTTTTTGTAAATCCCTAACAGTTTTCCCCCAATTTAGCAAATAATTTCATCTGCCAGTTTTCCCTGACACAAACCAACCTGCCACTATCTTGTTTAACAATATCTTGTTCAGTGATGAGAGTCATCAATAATATTATCTGTTAAGTCAGCACAGCTCTGAGTATTGGTTTATTATTAACTTATGTTAAATGTTTTAGCTCCAGGTCTCTACACTGGTAGATAAAGTAATATGGGGCCGAGCATAAATAATTACATTTAGGTACATTTAAAATAAGCGGAATATGTATTAAGTAGATGTCCCTTCCTATCAGATTATAGCAAATTTAAGGTAGGAGAGAGTATAAATTACTAGACAGTGTTTCTTTAAATCTGGTTCAAACATCTGATTCCACCTAATCTCAGCAGGTATTGTAACAAATAAATCAAGTAATAGAGAAATGAGTAATGATTTGGTATTTGGCAGTATTAAAAAGGTACTTTCCTTCCTACTCATCTATTTACAGATTTTGCTAATGACAAAAAAGGCTTTTTCCAAAGCAGAGGTGAATTTAGCACTTGTTTTTGCTGTCTAGATGTTTGAGATAAGTATAGTATGGCATGCTTTGAAAAGATTACCTTGCCAGCTGCTACAAAAATTTGAAAATGATTTATTCTCTGGATCAAGAAGACTTATTCCTAAGTGGAATACAGGTTGTTCTGCCCCAAAGTTAGTGTAATTTCTAATGTGATGAATAGGCATTAAATATTCAAAACTGATTACTCAATTTACCGGAAAACTAAGTTTAATGAGACATTGAATAACAATGCCCAGCAGAAAACTCCTGGTTTTCCTCCACTTTCTGACAAATGTCCGTCTGATTAAAAATTTAGGTCAAAATTCTCTCTGATCTACAAAGCCGACCTGTTAGTCACAGCGTGAATCTAGTTTGCACATTCTGTACTTGCTTCACATATAGAACTTTGTGACCAGTGAGATTTTAGCACATGGCATGAGTGCAGCATAATAAGATGAAATCCCCAGTGTAGATCACAGAAGCTTGATGCACTTACTTTTTAATTTGCACTGCTTTATTTATCAGGATTTTAAAGGGGAAAAAATTCTTTATTATTGATGTACAAAGAAACCCCAATGGCCACATTTTGTTCTCAGGGCCAAATCCCATTCACTTACTCAGGCAAAACTCCTGGCTCTCAGACATAAAAATAACAGAGGGTCCTGTGGCACCTTTAAGACTAACAGAAGTATTGGGAGCATAAGCTTTCGTGGGTAAGAACCTCACTTCTTCAGATGACTTGCATCTTACCCACGAAAGCTTATGCTCTTAATACTTCTGTTAGTCTTAAAGGTGCCACAGGACCCTCTGTTGCTTTTTACAGATTCAGACTAACACGGCTACCCCTCTGATACTAGACATAAAAATGTGCAACCCTGTTACATTTCAGTTGACTTGCATGTTTATAAAGAATAGAAGAGCTTGGTTCAACACATTAAGTTTACCCCTCCTCCCCCACTACTTGTCATTCAGTATTTTTGGAAGGGCAAATCTAGCGGTCTTCACTGAGACAAATCTCCTATTTATGTCTACTGGGAGTTTTGCCTAATGAGGACTGAAAAAAAATTGGCCTAGTGAGGACAAGATTTTGCTCTCAGCTACACAAATTTATATCTGGAGTCATTTCCCTTGTCTTTGGTGGAATGACTCTTATTCACACTGTTGTAATGGAATAGAATATGTCCCTATGTGCAATAGCCATATGTCCTAAATGGCAGACTCTCTCCATAACAAGGTTGCTTGGATGGATAGTTTTAGCTGTCATCATCCGTTCCTTAAGGTTTGAAGCTGCTTAAAGTCAAATACAGACATGCAGGCTTGTCCAAACTATCCCACAAATAGCTACAAATAATAAATATGTGTGCAGAAGTCAGAAAACAATTTGTAAAACCAAACAAGGGCCAAAATCACAACAAATATTATTTGCAACAAATAATTTGACCAGTTCTGGTTTGACTTCTCCTACACACAAGCTGGGTTCTGCTTCCATCAGTATGATTAAACCTGTGCAGTCCCCTTCTTGAGGGAAATTCTGACTTCTGTTGGTACTTCATATCCTACAAGAAATGGTGGTGGTTAGCAGTAGTCTAAGATTAATTGCCTTTCTCACACACTTGGAGTTTCTGCCACTTTTTCTTCGCTGTTAATCAATATATCTTTGTTTTCTGGTGAGGACTCCACTACTAGGCATTGAATGGTTATGGTCTCCTTGTTCTTATCTACATACACTTCCTGTGACAAATAATAATTTAACATCCCACTGTGTCATCTGAATTTCAGTTCAGTTTATCCTGCTATAGTTTTACAGCCCTTTCTAAAACACTTTGCTATTGCCTGCTTATACAGAGGACAGGAGGGTGTGATGCTAGCTAGTGTGATTTTGTGTGTGCTCCCTGCTAGTGAGTTCAAGGTCAAGTAACCATTTGGAGTGGGAGGGCTCCTTTCAATCTCCTTCCACTCCACCCCCACTCAGTGTAAGAGGGCTTAAGCCCCTTCTGGAAGACAGAAGGATCATTATTCAAACTCAGAAAGATCCAAGATTTCCCTGATTCATATGGACCAATTCGATCTTTAATTGCTGGAATTAGGACTTTAAAAAAGAATTATACACTGTCAGGAGTCTCCTAGTTTCATATTTTCCTGAGGTAAGGTTCTGATAGAAAGGACATGAAAAAGACTCTATTAATTAACTTGTGGAGCGCTCTGTGTGTGTGTGTGTGTGTGTGTAACAAAAAACAACAACAAAAAACAAAGATAAAATTGGAGGAGCCACAAATTATATGGTTGATTTGAAGAATGGCTTTGAATTTAAAGGAATGTTTGTGAATGCTGCTAGTAAAGAAAATGTCATTTTTACTGTGTATGGTAGTACAAGATGTTGTAGTGATTAATGTTTGTTCTTGATTTATATGAATCTTGTTTTTAATAAACCTGTGGCCTTTTCTCACAAAAGCTTTGGTGTAATCATGCATTCGTGACTTGTCTCTTCTTATATGGCCCCATCATACAGTTTGTGGTTTGGTTTGATCCCTGCCCTCCACACAATGATTTCACAGCTTTAGTCTAAATAATTAATACACATCCTGACAACCAGATGTTGGCGTCTGAGGAATTCTGTTTGGGAATCTGAGTGTGGCAAGGCACTGTAGCAAGCTTCAAGTATAGTTTTTCCTGTATTCTGGCTCTAAGCTTCATCAACTCTCTCTCTAGTCTATATATGAGCAAGACTCTAGCAAGAAAGAAAAAAAAAAGATGAATTTATCATTCAATTTGCCTTTACAATTCTGTGAAATTATTTTTACCTTACTCCCTTTATAAATAATGGATTATATGTCATTATTTGTTCCACTGTATTTTTGACAACTTCTTACACTCTACACTGTCTTCAAATCACACTATTTGCTGTGGGACCTGATAGTTCAGTGGTTAAAGTGTGACTTTCACAAATGTAGATATTAATATTCTTTGCACATTGCCTTTTCATAACCAGACTTTCAATGTCACGTTTATCTACATTAGAGATGGGTAAATAATGAAAGATATTTTCATGAGCATTCGTTTGAATGTAAATAATAATTTCATTTGACTGTTTTTTCCCTTTTATAGTCACTTCCCATGAACACTCATATAATAAATATTTTTAGTATGAATTCTTACTGAAAGCAAGTTGTAAACTCACATGCTTGAAAACTTATGGAAAGCAAATTTAAAATAGATGTCTTCAAGCACTTACAGCAGAAACTTTATGAAAGGCATTCAGCCTATCACAAAACAAAAACAATATCATGTGACTTGTACGTCCAATCACAAATAGAATATGTGAACAAGAGAAAATTACTATCTGCCTGTTCTATGCACAGAAAATCAAAATCAACCAAATAATTGGTTTAAAAATATTTGCTCAGAGCAAACTGTTTACACTACAACAGGAAAAAGTGACTGAGTTTACACACACAGCAGAAGTCCATACATGGACACTTACAGAGTAAACTACAGAGAGACTGACGGGCACTAATGGATATGATGAGATGAGGGACAAACATAACACCAATAAGGTCTGCAAAAAGACTTAGGTGCATTGAACGTTGGGTCTGTATAATATAATTGTTTGGGGTTTTTTTTACCCCTTACAGCCCTTTCACAACCCAACCACCATTTCTGCACATGCAACTGTACAAATACTTACAGCTGCCTGTGCACTTGTGCTGTATTAATATTTGCATGTTCAGGTCATTCCAGTGCCTGGATGAGCAGGTGAGAATTCATAGAGGAAAAGTTCACTAGTAAAAAATAATGCTGTGCATGCAAATCCTAATAGCAATGCATGTGCATGTATGGTTGTTTGCCTACACTGAAAATCAGCCTGTAATGTATTAATCTGTCAACCTTTAATTGCTTGTCACTGAACTTTTTGATTCCTTGTTCAAGATCAAGATTTAGCTGCAGAATAAAAACTATGGTCATGTTCTTAATTGTCCTTGAAACCTACAGGTTTGAAAGCTTGTTAATGTTTTGTTTTATACTATTGTAATTTTCATGTCTACACAAGCACTTAAAGCTGTTTTCTGGTTTGGCCACTTTTGGCCCTAAATTGTTTTGCCCATCTCCACCTTTAAAAATAAAAACTTTTTCTGTTTTAGTTTGTTAAACTTTTAGAAGCTGTTTTTTTATTTTGATATGTTAATGCATTTTGTTGTATTATGATGTATGGTGCCCTAAGTACTTTTCCAGGAGGCCATTTTAAATTCAAGAATTTCATTATGATTTATTGACCTTCACAAACATGCTCTGCACAAAATATAAAGGAAGTTGCAGTACAAAAGAACTTAGTCTTAGAGCCTGATCTTGCAAGACCAAACTCCAGTTCACAGTGAAAGACTTTGAAGTTTCAATCTCCAAGGAACATTCTTTTAAAGGTCCATGGTGTTAAGTGTTTTATCTACTGTATGTACCAATCTTGGAAATATAGATTTTACAGCACAAAAATGCTCACCAATAAATTGCAAAAAGAGGCCACAGGCTTATATTGATGGCTGTGTTGCTAGCAAAATGTGTTTCACTTTAAAAAAATCACAATTGACTTTTCAAAGGAAGTTCTACATTTGCTTTGCATCATCCTTCAGGTCATACTGGAAACAGCCAAGTGTAGCCAAAGCCTTTGGCTTCTTCTCAGCTGTTTCCAAAGTGAGACAATGGTTGATGTCAAAACATTCATTTGGCCACCACATGATGTCTGTCTTCAATTCTGCTTGGGAAACTGCCAAACAACTTCTCAGCTATTTCTGAGCAGTGATTAACACCTGTCCCAGTGATTTTTTTAAGGTTTCAATTGTCTATTTGAAATTTTAAAAATAACAGAATGTATCCATAAATAGCAAAAAAACAACAAAAAACACCACACATTTAACATAGCCTCTATTGTCAGGAGGAAAAGAAAAAAATACTTAAACTAGAGATGGACAGTAAATGGTGGTTCAGATCATATTTGAGTTCAGAGGCTCTCAATGACAAATTAATTTAAATATTCATGATACCTCACTATAAATATCTACCACATTGATCATCCATTGCAAAAGAAGAGGGATCTTTAGGGAGGGAAGTTCCAAGTGTAGCACTCCTAAGGGAATGTCTGAGCTAAATTAACCTGTGCCCTGTTCCTTTAAGAATGGAAGGTCTGTTGAGGGGCCAAAGAGGACAGATCTGGTTGTGTGTCCTTTGAAAGGACTAAGCAGCAATCGGACTTGTGCAAGCTGTATGTGTTTGCATTTTTGACACTAAGTTTAAAACTGTCCCTGGTCTGGGAGTGTAACAGTTGGGATGTACAGGCAGGAGAGGCTCAATTGCAATTATCCCATCTCTCCAAAAGACAAACCTACCTACCTTCAGTTGCTGCAGACTGCTCCAGGAAAAGTTGCCAAGGAAGATTTAATTATTTGCAAATACAATGGCTGGGAGAGAGCTAGAAGAACTTCATTCGCGTAGGATGATTTTGATACCAGCTAAATGATGAGCACCGAAGAGATTTTGAATCTCTGGGCACTTCCGATGACTTGGAGTGAAACTGCAGCAAAAAGTTGTTTTGTTTTAATCAGGTATGTCACAGGAAGAGATGGGACACTTAGGAGCAAAGCAAATAATCAGTCTGGCATGAGATCAGTTTTATTGGCCAAAGATGAAGTGGAACATTGGACATTGTTGTTAGTCTGTACATGCATCAAGCAAAAAAACGTCACCAGCTTCGCTAACTAACATAGTTACAATAGAACCATTTGCACTTGTATCGATAGACTTATTTCATCTCCTTTTCCCAAACCTCCCTTATCACCAAGAAGTCAGGCAAGACTGTGGCAGACAAGATCTTCAATTACTTTGTTTTAAAATTTGATTCCCCAAACGGATTCATCATGACCAAGGGGCAGAATTTGCAAATAATTTATTTAGAAGGTTACACTACTACTGTAAAACTGAAACATTTTACACAACCTTATGTTATCCCCAGGGCAAGGGGGACATAGAAAGGCTGAACCAAGCTCAGCGAGCTACATTCAGAACTTTGCTAGAGGAACAAAAGTAAAAATGGAAAGGCTCCCTTAATAAGGTCATCTATGCCTATAACTGTACACAAAATTAAGCTCCAAGGTTCTCACCCTTCTATTTATTAAGTGGAATTCACCCCTTTTGCCCATTGACATTGTCTTTGGTTTACCTATGAACTCTGTATGTACACCTGGAGACCATAAAGATTACTGTGAGAAATGGAAACAGCAAATGAAAGACGGTTATGAGCTTGTGGAACTTGTGGACTATGGCTAATAAGTCAAATGGATGGACTATCTGTTATATTTTGTTAATAGACATGTCAGGACAACATTACATTTGCAGCACTCATAAGGGAATGGAGACAGGAATGAAGGGCCTGTAGCTGGACCTGGGATCAGCTAGCTAATCACACCTGAAATACCTAATCGGCCAGATTGACTGATTGGCATTTCCAAGGCTGCTGTTTAACCTAGCAGTAGCACTTGGCTAGTGGCTGCTCAATACTTATGCCCACAGCAGCAATTGCTCCTGTGCCAACCTTGTTCCCAGCCTTGCTTCTGCCTGACTCAGTTTCTGACTCATGTTTTACTGATTCTGGCTTCTGGCTCTTGACTTCAGCTCCAACCACTAGGACTGACTGTCACTGCTCTGAGCATTAGGACTGACCACCCATGCCCCAGTCCATGACAGTTTGAACAGCCCAAACAAACAAGGAGGTAAAGAAGGGGACAGGAGAAGGTTGGTTACTGGAATGGATCCCACTAAGGCTAGCATCATCCTGATGGAGTTAGTGGGTGCCCTACAGAACCTACAGATGCAGGTAAATGCCCTGCAGGTGCAGAATGACATACTGCAGGCTCAGGCTTCTTCACCTATGACTCCTCCCTCTTTGGAAGCTACAATTCTCCTAACAAATAAGTTTGATTCTGACTGCAGTCAGCTCTGCAGTTTTATGAATCAGTGTGAGCGCCTATTCCTGCTGCGCCAGCAGTTTTCCCTCACTGACCAGTCCCGGGTGGGACTCAGTGGCGGATTAATGATTTTGCCGCCCCCAGGCCCTGAAATAATTGCCGCCCCCGGCGGCTGGCCCCATATGAACTTGTTTTAGTTTTTTTAGTTTTAGTCTGTATAGCGCGATTTCGGTTACCGCTCGGGACCGCACACATGGATTCAAAACGCCGCGTTCAAGCGGGGGTCCGGTGTATATCAAATATTTATTTTTTTATTTTATGTAGATACAATGAAAGAAATAAAAGTATTTGAGTAGTAAGTAATTACATTTGTTTACGCCTACACCTTTGAGCGGCAAACTTATTAATTAATTCTGTATAATCCAGAGAAGTTGTTAGATCCTTTTCAATTGTCAGGAGAGAAAGGGAGTTTAATTTTTCTTCACTGATATTAGCCCTCAAGTAGTTTTTCACCCTTTTTAAAGCCGAAAATGTTCGTTCCGCTGAACAGTTTGTAGCAGGTGTGCAAACGAACATTCGGAAGGCAATATCAAGATTTGGATATACTGAATGAATGTTTTGATTTCGAAGAAGGCTGCAATATCTTATAATTGACTTCTTTTCATTTTCAGGAATTTTGATACCTTCCAAATACGATCGAAAATGTAGACACTCATTCACAAATGATTCTTCTAAATCTCCTTGGTAGCATAGCTGTAATTTTTTAGCATGAACTGTTATATCTGCTGTTGAAGTATTGGTAATGTTAGAGAGAAACTGAAATCTGCTATAAATTTCTTGATACGCATTACTTCTGCGTTTCAATTCGGAACATACAAGGTCTAGTATTGTTAAAAAGGTATCTACTTTAAATTTATCTCTACCACATGTTTCCACTTCAACTTCGTGTGTCTCCTCAGCTTGCAGTTTACGCTTTCTTTTTCGCTTTGTGTCAAGTTCGTAGTCTTCAATTTCAGATTTTTCTTTGGCTTTCTCTTCGTACATATCAAACAAGTCCCGTATAGAGTTAATGTATCCTATTAGTGAGTTGTAGAGTTCTACAACTGTCTGTATATCAATATAAACATTTTGCAGTTTTTGGCTAGTTATATGAAATCTTTCCAAGAGTGAGCTCCAAAATACAGCCATAAAAGCTGCCTCAAGTCAATCGAGTTTTCGCTGCAGGCCTGCAGCTTCATTACGTATAACAGGTTTCTCAGTAGCATCTTCCTTCATTGTTTTTAAGGCTTTAATTATAGCATTCCAGTTTTCACTCAAATTATGACAAGCTTCCACTCGAGATGACCAGCGAGTCTCAGAAAGTCTTTTTATTACTTTACTGCCTGGCTTCAAATTAGATAGTAAAATCTCCCACCGGTTAGTAGAGGCAGAAAAAAATGAATAAAGATGTTGGACAGTTGAGAAAAATGAACATGCTTCTTGACAACTTTCTGCTGCACATACTCCAACCAGATTTAAAGAATGCACAGAACAAGGCACATACACAGCATAAGGATTTATATTCTTAATTCTTGCTTGCAACCCGCTATATACAACAGACATGTTAGTGGCATTGTCGTACGACTGGCCACGGCAGTTTGCGATATCTAATCCATAACAATTCAAAGTTGAAAGTACAGCATCAGCTAACTGTTCTGATTTGTGGCCAGTATTTGGTAAAAAACAAAGAAACCTCTCTACTGGTATGCCATCATCATTTACATATCTCAGTATAAAAGCCAATTGATCAACATGAGATATGTCGGGAGTTGAGTCAATGCTTATCGAGAAATATTTGGCTTCTTTTACTTCTTTAATAATAATTGAGATCACATTTGAAGCCATCAATTTTATAAATTCATTACATGTATAGGATGAAAGATAAGATACGTTACCTTGACCTTCATTTCCATAACGTGCAATGTGACTTGCTAAAAATGGGTCGAATTCTGCGACAAGCTCAAGGGCCATCATGTAATTGCCATTATAAGGTGATCCAAATTTTTCCACCTTACCTCTAAATGCAAGTCCTCTGCTTGAAAGTTTCTTTATCACTGCTACAATCCTTTTCAACACATTTCTCCAATACCTAATGTCTTCTTCCATTTGAAATTTGAAATTCATATCAATTCTTCCGGATATCTCGCCTCTCCTTACCATTGTCAGTACACACGTTTTAGGTTCAGTCGAATTTTCATGTTCACGTAGTCGAGTTGATATGTTTTTCGAGTCATGGTATCCACTCATCGCCAGACTAGAGATCCCTCCAAATAATTGACATGGGGCACAAAACACGGCTCCTTTGCTCTCTGAATATACAAGATATTGCCGTGGCTTTACTTCATCATTTAAAAGATGTCGTTCAAACACATTTTTTGTTAGAACACGCATTTTATCAGTATATTGCCTTTCTGAGTTAGTAAAATCACTATCGATATTTTGTTTAATACCATGCGTTGATAAATATTCAATTGTAGCATCATTCAATATCCATTGGGCCGGGTCGTCACTTATGGTAGATATTCCAATATCAGATTGAATTTCTGATTGATGTGATTTGCAAATCTCTGCAGTATTGTCAAAGATATCCAGATCAACATGATTCCCGGTAGTCTCTGATACACTAGTATTTGGAACATTTTCTTCAACACTAACCGCAGCTGGAATTTCTTCATTAGTTTTAATATGTACTTTATACACATCAATATTTTCACTTTTTACTTCACTACTTCTTTCAACTTTTTTTTCTGTCTCACTGTCGGCACTAACTGATACAAGAAAGGAATCAATTTTGCGCATTTTTGCTATCATTTCATTTTCCCTTTCTTTCTTCTGTATAGCATTTTTTTTTAACTGAGCACTGCTTAATTTCTTCCTTCCAGTCATATTGTTAATTAACGCTTAGGATTGTCGTGATTCCAGTCCTGAGTATGTTGCTTACTAAATGGCGTCTCCGTCGCGCCGTCATTGGTGGTTTCAATACGCGCTATCATGATTGGTAGAATCGCGGCGCGTGATGCCGCAAGTACAAAAATGCTGGGCTGCTATTTTAAATTTGCCACCCCTGAAAATTTGCCGC
Source organism: Emys orbicularis (assembly GCF_028017835.1). Classification (NCBI taxonomy): domain Eukaryota; kingdom Metazoa; phylum Chordata; order Testudines; family Emydidae; genus Emys; species Emys orbicularis. Next base: position 86,162,150 of record NC_088687.1, on the reverse strand, counting down.
CCTAGGCCTAGGCCTTGTTGGCCTAGGCGATGATACGCCGCTGGTGGGACTTACCATTAGCCTGCTGACCAAGGAGTCATTGGCTTGGTCCTCCGTACTCCAGGAAAAGTCTAGCCCTTTCCTGAACCAGTTTGAGGACTTTGTTGAAGTCATCATGGAACTATTTGTTGATGACCCGAGCCATGTTCACAGCCAAGGCTGCACTCCAGACCTTGCCGCAGAAACACTGGCCAGTTCTAATTATGCTGCAGAGTTTCAGCATTTGGTAGCTGATACCACATGGAGTGAGGCTCTGCAGAGCTACCTCTTCCAATCTGGCCTCGAAGATGAGACCAAAGATGAACCTGCATGCATAGAGCCACCGGCTGGCCTGGATGCCTTGATTGAGCTCAGTATTAAGATAGACTTTCTTTCTGGGCAGTATTCCATCAGGCAGTCCCAACCCTCACTGGTCTTGCCAGGTCCTGTCTGCCAGCACCTGGTGTCCTCATCCAGCTGGAACCCATGCAGCTCTGTCAAGCTTAGCTGTGTCTCTCCAACACAGATTAAAATTGGCTTACAGTATCAGGCCTATGCCTGTATTGCATTGAACTGGGATATTTCCCATCAAGCTGCCCTGGAAAAGTCCAGTCTATATTTCAGCTCAGGAAATGGCAAACTCCAGCCCCAACACAGGGGTCTGAGGTGGGTTGGCATTTTTCTCCTCTCTCCAGTACTTAATGTGAACTACCAGGCATTAAATATGGTTACTACTCAGGACCATTACCCTTTATTAATGAGCTCTTTCAAAGACTGCACTCTGCCAGGGTCATCAGCAATCTGGACTTTCACAGAGCCTATAATCTAGTTCAGATGGAAGAAGGAGGCAAGTGGAAGACCATTTTCTGTACCAGATATGGGCATTTCAAATACCTGGTCATGCCTTTCAGCCCATACAATGCCCTGGTAACCTTTCAGCAATTCATGAATGATATCTTCCAAGGCATGTTGAACAAATTTGTGGTCATTTACCTTGATAGCCTCATTTTTTTTCTGAGGATCAGGATCCTCATGAACAAACACGAGCCACATTTTAGACTCTTGCAAAAGCACCTATACACAAAGCTTGAGAAAAGTAAGTTTGACTAGAACACAGTTGAATTCCTGTGGTACTAAGGGACTTCCCAAGGGACTAACCATGGACCCACGCAAGATGGCAGGGAGCCCTCGAAGGACATAGGAGGGTAAAGCGTTTCCTGTGTTTCATCAGTTTTTACCAGTGTTTCATCAAAGAATTTCCTAGCATGGTTGCACCTATGACGGCACTCCTGTGAAAAGGAACATAGTTCCTTTGGTCTTTGGAAGCTCAGTCTGCCTTTGATCAGCTGAAGAGGGCATTCACCACAGTGCCCATTCTTATCCGCTGAAGTATTTATTATGGAAGCTGACATAACAAACTTTGCCATAGGCAAGGTGTTGTCCTGGTCAGTGGGCTCCCACAGTCAATTTCACCCTTTTACTCCTGAAAACTGACCTCAGTGGAAAAGAATTACAGTATCTGGGACAAGGAGTTATTGGCAATCAAGGCAGTATTCAAGGAATAGCATCACCTGCTGGAGGCACCTTGGGTCCCAGTCCAGGTTCTCACTGACTCCGGATGACCAGACACCTCAATCAATGTCAGATCTGCTAGTCTCTCGCTTTTGCTTGATTTGATTTTTATTGTAACCTATCACCTGGGGGGCTAGAAATGGAAAAGCAGATTCTCTGTCACACAAAGAAGAGTACAGTGAGCCTAGAGAAGAACTTCTCTCCTTCTCTAAAGGCATCCACCTCTGTCAATGGGTCAATCAACAGCAATCTAATGTCCATCCATCCATTCTCAGCTGCCCCACAACCCCTTCACAATCCAGCTCCTCCAGACCCTGGATAATCCAGCTATCTAATCCAGCTCCGAATTTAGGCTAGAGGATGGCCTCCTCTATTACAAGGATCATATTTATATTCTAGAGGGTCAACCTAGACTCTAGGTCCTGAAATTATGCCATGATATGCCACTCGCCGGTCACTTTGCCCAGTCTAAGACATGGGACCTGATATCGTGGAGTTTATGGTATCCTGGCCTACATGAATGCAACAAGGAGTATGTAAAATCCTGCAACATTTGCTTCTGAAACAAGACCCTTTGCTTGAAACTGCTTGGCCTTCTCAAGCCTTTATCCATTTCCTCCTCTACCCTGGTCTACTGTATCAATGGATTTTATTGTGGATCTGCCTCACTCTCATGGGCACAGGGTGATACTAGTCATAGTTGATCTCCTAATTAATATGGCACATTTTGTTCCATGCTGCACCATCACTACCACCCCAGAAATAGCACACCTCTTTCTGTAGAATATCTTCTGGTGCTATGGGCTACCAACTGGCATTGTATCAAACTACAGACTCAACTTTCTCTCACATTTTTGGTGGGAGTTTCTGTGGCTTCTTGGCTTAGAGTCCATCCTATCATCTGCCTACTACGCAGAGACTAATAGGCAAACACAACAAGTCATCCAGGTTCTAGATCAGAACCTACACTGTTTCTTGAATGACCACCAAGACAACTGGTTTTCTCTGCTCCACTAGGCAGAATTTGCCTATAAAAATGCAACCCACACCTCAAACAACAAAGCTCATTGTTTGTGAGCTATGGTTCTGATCTTCAGTTCCATCCTGACATACCCACCCACTCCCTGGCACCTGCAGCCACAGACTGGGCTGCCCAGCTGTACCAAGTACAATTAAGATCCACATGGGAAAATTGCACATATAATGTACCCTAGGCCATTAGACTGCCCCCAGCCCAGCTGGAGGGAGGCAGGTGAAGAAGATACGGTTTAGCTCTCTACCTGGAACCTCAATTTGACCTGCCCATCAGCCAAACTTGATCACCAGTACCTGGGCCCACTCAAGATCTTGGAACATCTCTACCCTCTAGCCTTCAAGTGGCAACTACTTGCTTTGCTCAAGATCTATTCAGTGTTTCACATTTCCCCACTTAAGTCCCATACTAAGAATATATTGCTCAATCACTGCTGCCCCAGTACCACCACCCATAACCCTGGGGGCAATAAGAATGCTTTCTCAGACAAATCCTTGACTCCCAATTTGTTAGGAGAAAACACCAGTACCTAATGGACTGGGAGGGTTATGGTCCAGATGAGCAATCTTGGAAACAAATTGAAAACATCCACCCCCTGGATCTACTACAGGATTTCCATTGGGCTTATCCTGAGAAACTAGGCCCTAGGACGTGCCTTCAAAGGATGTGGGGTGGGTACTGTCTGCAGTGAGGTCCTGCAGCTGTGTCTGGGATCAGCTAGCTAACTACAGCTGAGATCCCTAATTGGCCAGATCACCTGATTGGCTGAACAGTGTTGCCAGGACTTAAACCCAGCAATAGTACTTGGCCAGTGGCTGCTCAGTGTTTACACCTGCAACTGCTCTTGTGCCTTTCTTGTTTCAGGCTTGCTTCTGTCCTGCTCGGTTCTTGACTCCTACTTTGACCTGCAGGCCTGTCCACCCCTGCTCTGACCACCCATACCCCAGTCCATGACAATGGAAGCGTTAGATTTACCTGTGCCCTATCCCTTGAAGGGTAAAACTCCAGTTTTAAACTTGTCCTTGGTCTGGGAGTGAACCCAAGCTAGTTCTGGGCAGCCTTAGAGTCCTGGTAGTATGCCATGCCAGGGTTACTAAAGACAAGGATAAAAGTCTCCCTGCCTTGTTCTCAAAGTTTTTGAGACATGACAGGAACCCATCTGGCCTTTCAGAATTTCCTCTCCCTCTCTCTTAGCATTGCTAGTACAACCAACCAACCAATCCCCTAGTCAACTGGTGGATTCCCTCAGTTAGCTATTATGACTGTGATATCCAGTTGCTACTCTTCGCCATCTCTCCCCACCACCACCAAGCTGACTCCTTAAAGAAGGAAGATGCACAAATAAGGGCTTTATTTACTGACTGCGGTTCTGTCTAGTAGCTGGGAGACTATTGGCTCTGTCAACACTGTTCTGGCCTGTGCATCAGCACAGTGACACCCATATTTTCTTCATCCAGGAAAATGAGGCATTGTATGCAAAACACACAAGATGAACACAATTTCAAGTAAGAAAAGTTTGGGGGTTTTGTTGGTTTTATTCTTTCTGAATTTACCAAAGCTGTTTAGAATAAAGCATCTAACACCAACCCTTTTCCAGCATGAGGCATCTAAACTCAGTAGGCATTCACATGGGTCTACATAAACTTTGTCAATAAGATTTACAAGCCAAGCCAAAAGATGTCTGGAAAGAGGTATCTGTAATGCTCAACTAACAGTGATCTGATTAGCTAACCATTCTTGATGGTTAGCCACTCCATCAAGCCTAAGTGTTCCCTAGTTATGCCATGCTTACCAAAGCATTTGCTTAATTGCTGCAATCCAGTGCAGCTGCAGGGTCCAGAAAAAGTAAAAGCGCTGAGCTAAATTGTACTATAAAATAAGAACCATTTTAAGCTGAAAGCACTTTTACACCTTCATTGTATTATTGTTATTAATTATGTTAAAAAATAGGGCGACTGTTATGTTAACATTGAAGTACTTACCACTCAGGTAATTAAAATCAAGAAATTAAAGTTGCTACCACAATGTTAAATCACTCTTATTGAAAATCCTGCTATATATATTTTTTGGTATGTCATGTACTGACAGTGTAAAAAGTTTCAGGTCATTTTACCTTTTATAAAAATTCTGCCTTACAAAATTAACAATTTTGAGCAGCTTCTTTTGGAAATTAATTATTTTTAAGTGTTAGGAATCTTAGTTTTGTACTAATGGCTTGGTGGTTTTTTGCTTGTTTGTTTGTTTTATTTATTTATTTATTTTTGTCATTCAATTTTCCCCTTTGGGTTTGTTAAGAAATAAAACTAGAAAAATAAAGGGCTCCAGGGCTATTTGATTTTGAAAGTTTACACTTTTCACCAATGAAACTTGGAAGCTCCTTGATCCAAGGCCTATTCTAAATGTATCAGCTCTCTCTCTCCTCTGTAGAATTTATGAGCTCTGAAGACTTCTGTCCGCAGCAAATATTACAGAATTTTCCTTAATTGAGTTTTCATGATGATGAGGATTGTCCTGTAAATAGGAGTTTTGGGTCTCAACAAGCCAGGCAATTAATAATTGACCCTGTAAATTGGTCAAATCCCTGATACACTGTCTGGGTTTTGCTCATTTTTATTTTTATGCAAATATATGGTTATTGTCCTTTCCCCTAATAAAAGGTATCTGAGGTTTCATAATCCCAAGGAGTCCTGTTGTTTGCGAGTGGGAAAGAAACAGTTGTAAAGGTGACTGGGGTATTTAAATTACTAAAATCTGGGAGAAGATAAGGTTGTAGGTAGGGGCTTGAGCCATGTGTTTTATTTATTTTGGAAAGCGTCTCCTAGGCATATTATTGAATTCTGCCTTCGTTACTGCCAGTGACTCCTGGCAAAAGGATTGCATGTTTATAACTTTAAATAATACTGTACTGAACCACATCTCTAAAAAATTGTTTTTTAAACTGAATTCAAACTGAATTCAAAGCTGACTGTAAAAATCGTGACGTTTCATGCATATTGTTTCTCAATTCCTTCTATATTAAATATGTTGAGATCTGAGAGTCAAGCTGCATTGTCTTTTTCACTTAGGCTCTGCAAGTCAAATTAGGCCTTGTGACCCTGTTACAAACCTATTACTTTCATCAATGTTTCACAGATGTAACCTGCAATTTTACAAACAATTTCTGTTGATGGTGATTAAGAAAAATAACTTAGCTCATTGAGTCTTACCACTGGTGGCTCTGCAGTGCGAACAGGAGCAAAAATCATTAAACACTTATTTTTGTTAAAATAAGCAAGTGTATCCCTGAATATGCACTGTGGATAGATCTATTGGGTAAGAATGTGCCATTTTACATGGACACTGTTGAGACTAGAACATAATTTTGGGACAGAACCTCCGATGGTGTCAACTGACATAGCTCCATTGAAGTCAGCTAGAAGTCAACAAGACTACAATAAAAGCTACATTGATTTACACCAGCTGAAAATCTGGCCCAAGTCTCAACAAGATCTACAAAACAAGATAAGTTTGAAGTTTCATTTATACAGTGTTTTGGAAACAACCAAGTGGGGAAAAAGAAGTTAAGTTCATTTATTTAGACTTCCATCGTTCAAAAATGCTTTAACCAATTTCAGTTACAGTTTCAAGATATCTTCATCTGTTGTCTGAGACCTAATATGGAAAACTTCTGTGTCAAAGAAGCTTATGTTAGAAAGAGAGGTAAAAAGGAAGTAGGAACTCATCCATTGTTGTAATGGCCACTTCTGATTTTCACTGTAATATAGAAGCTGAGAGAAATTAATCTGTTTAGTTTCAAAATCATCCAGCCACAATGTTCAAACTATATGCAAACTTAAAAAATTGCTATAACACATTTTGAAATAAAATATTTGTATAATTCCATCAGTACTGATCTGCCAAGACCCAGGTTCTGTGCTACTCCTGATATGGCTGATGTCAACTTTAGTACCTAAAGTGGTATACAGAATGCAGGGTACTACAAAGTAGCACCCTGTACTGCTTATGTTTTATGCCAGCAATACTTGTATGGTAAACACATATCACTAAACCCAGGTCTGTGCAAGTGAAGTTTTTTTGTTAACTTTTAATTTCAATTATTTGTAATTTTGCAAAGTTATTTTACTTCATGTCAATCAAACAATTGTTTCTATTAAGAGGAAAACATCATTTGAAATTCATAGTTTTAAAAAATAGATTGCCCATCCAATGGTAATAAATTAAGTCTAGATCATTTCATTGCAATGAAGGTATTTTAATTATATTTTTTTATTTAGGATTTTTTAAAATATGACAGGGTTTTTAACAATGTGTTAATGTATGCAAGTGACAACTCATTCTTTCATCTGAGTGTCAATACATTCCAATTCAGATGTTTGCCTTGCAGCCATTTGGTGTCACCTAAGCTTCTCTCATGGTGATGACATCCTAATATGAAAAGAGACACCATGGTGGCATGAAAGCAGGACTGCCACAATACATTTGTTTAGCTCTTTTTCCTCTGCTGTCTCAAGGCCTCCTTCACAAATCTGATACTATATGCAAATTGGACCATCACAACATTGAGTGGAAGCAAATTGCACCCTAAATGTAAATGTAGAGAATACGAGTGTACTTTTGACTATGTGCTCAGAATTCCAAATCGTCACTAGTGGGAATGACAGGGCAACAATCTGAAGGGATTCTCTTTCAGTCCTGCATCTCTGCTTCAGCTGTATTCATCACAGATGCCGACCTCTGGAAGTGGGAGTTTATATCTGAGAACCTAGAGTTTAGAAGCAAAAATCCAAGTAAATGGGCTAGAGCTGTCAGCCCTCATATGGGCTCTAATGGATTTTTCTCCTTTACTCAAAGGCCTCATTGTACAAGTGCTCAGACACAATAATACAATGTTGCACCTCAAGCTGGACAAGCAAAAGATCTGCCCTGTTATCCTACAGCTTTGATGTCAGTGCCTGAAGGCATTATTTCAACAGGGATATAATGATATCCATGGCCTTTCTCCATAATCTTTCCATCCGAGAAATCTGCAGGGCTGCTATTGGAAGATGTGTTCACATTTTAACACAGCACTTCTCTCTTGGCTGGGCATCTCTATCTTATGCTCTCTGTCACAAAGCAATTCTGCAACCCTTGTTTCATTAGAATTCTTCAGCTCATCGACCTGCAGGTTGTACTGCTCACAAGACTCCCATAAATAAGAATGTGCAGAGGCCATCTTGAAGTAGAAAGAAAGGTTATTTATCTGTAAGTGTAATTCTTTGGATGTTGCCTCATCATATTCATACTACCCACCCTCTCCCTTTGAATTCTAATCTCTTAAGGAGTCTGGACTTCAGCACTAGGGACTAAGGCAGAGGGGAAGGCCTGGATGATTTTGTTAACCTTGCCTCCAACCATTCAGCACTGTGAGGGGTGACTTTTCATCCTGACCCACACTGCTTCTCTAGATGGTTCCCAAAAGTTCAACTGCATAGCCTACAAACATGAAAACAACCAAAATCACTAAAAAGCATGAACTTCATAAAGACACTGGATTTATGGCTCATTACAACTACCTGTAACCCACTAACCATCCTTTGTTCTACAACTGCACAGGGTGTTAACTGCCCCTTCATCTTGAATGGTCTCTTGCAACACATGATCCCTCCTTATCTGTTCCATCTTATATTTAACTGTGACACTGACTTGAAGAACAGCTCTAAACCTATCTCTCTCACCAGCAGAAGTTGATCCAATAAAAGATATTACTTCACCCACCTTGTTGCTCTACCGTGAATAATACATAGAGGCAATGGTCTCAACTAACCATAGTTACTGTAAAGAAACCTTTTCTTTTTGTTTGAAATTTTTTGGAAATGTTCAGCAGGAAGGCCCCCTCGGTACTGCCAACCTTTGTGTTTTTATTGTGGTGCACTGTCAGCAATGCAAGAATAAATTTTGTTTAAAATTCAATATTTTCTTGATACATTAGATACTTGGTGGGTTATGTCAGAGCTCACAATTTGACTCAGTCTTGTACCATGTGTGGAAATATTAGACACTGTGACTACACATGCCTGAATGTGCTCAAAGACAATCCATGGTACTACATTCCCTGCCAGGGAAAGGTATTTGAAACTTTGTTGAAGGACTAACACTAAGAGACATCAAGACCCCAATCTGGGGATATTGGTCCCTGGAGGTGGGCCAAAGTCAATGAGTTTTCTGCTTAGGAGCCAATGGGGGGATGGTATAAATACGATTAGTGGTGCTAGAGCTTCTTAGTCTGAGAACATAGCTGGCCCTATTTAAAAGGGCTCTGTGCTGGGGGAGGAGGGGCTGACCATAATACCAGGAAAGATGAACTTACAAGAAGAAACAGCAGCATTGACTCTGCCCAGTCTGAAACACTGCCAAGCCTTGGACTCACAGTAGCTTCCTCTCAAGATGACCTGGACTAGATGCCCTCTAACCCCTGCAGGGAAACGGGGCAGGGGGAGGCTTGGAGCTAAGATTTCAGACACTCCAGCCAGATGTAAACAGCTGGGGAATGCCCCCACTGGCAATCAAGGGAAGGTGTGGTGAACTGAGACACTCCCTGTGATGGGTTGGATATAGCATAAAACATATTCTAGTTATATCATATTTACACTCATAAGCATATTTCTATAAAGCATTATGGAGTGCAATGTCACACCCCCTAAAAACACACAGGCCCCCACATGGCCCATGGAGGGCAGAGTGTAAGGGGAGGGACTTAGAGGACTGGAGGTGAAGTGGGAAGATCAGGGGACCTGCAGATTTAATGGGGGCTCTGGGTGGGCTGGAGGAGAGTTGTGGGGATGCAGAAGGGCGGTGGGGGAAGGACAGGGCCGGCTCCAGGCACCAGCTTAACAAGCAGGTGCTTGGGGCGGCCAAGGGAGAGGGGTGGCACCTACGGCAATTTTGGGGCGGCAGGTCCCTCACTCCCTCTAGGAGCGAAGGACCTGCCGCTGAAGTGCCGCCGCCGAGCGCGGCTTTTTTTTTTTTTTTGCTTGGGGCGGCAGAAATGTTGGAGCACCCCAAGTCCCACAGAAGGGTGTCAGACAAGAGGTCTCAGCCTGGGAGTATGTCCTCGAGTCCCAGAGCTAGAAATAGTGACTAAACTCTACCCAAACCCGGATGACTTGGAAGAACGTGGGACCTAGTGATTGGGTCCTCTCACAACAGACTATGTCTATACAGTTGTAACACTTGGTCAAATTGATTCAAACTGATTTTCTTTGCTGCGTCTTCTGCAACCAATTAAGTCAAATATGGCTTTCTAATTAGTGGAATCTCTTTAATCAATCTGAACAATAGTAATAATCAAGTTAACATTGTGAAAAGGTCTGTGTTTCAAGCTGTGTCCAGCCCCAACTCATATCTGGGTTCTAGCAGTTGAGGTGTGAACACCAAGGGAGGAGAAACTGCTTCTGTAGTTGGATAGCCATTCACAGTCTATGTTTAATCCTGATCTGATGGTGTCAAATTTGCAAATAAACTGGAGCTCAGCAGTTTCTCTTTGGAGTCTGATGAAGTGGGCATTCACGAAAGCTTATGCTCCAATACTTCTGTTAGTCTTAAAGGTGCCACAGGACCCTCTGTTGCTTTTTACAGATTCAGACTAACACGGCTACCCCTCTGATACTTGACACCATGCAAGGCACTGCATTTAGCCGTATGGAATGGAAATCTATCAACCTCATGAAGAAACTTGCACAAATACAGACAGATATCATCTTCCTTTCCAAATGCAAACGGATGGACATCATACCAAATGGACTGAAGGTGAAAAATCCATTGCTATCTACATACTGCACAGACCACAGTGAGAGATTATGCCATACACTATCAAAGAAACTGAGGAACCACCTGATCAGCATCCTATACAGCAAACAGAAAAACATCAAGAAAGAGCTCTCCAACCTGGAGACTTTCATAAATAACCAACCCTCCACACAAATGGACTTTACTAAAATAAGACAGGAGATCTACATTACTCACTTCACCTCTCTACAAAGGAAAAAGGACCGTAAGCTGTCTAAAATCCTACCTGCCACATGGGGCCACAACAGGGGTACCCCTAACTCACCCAGCAATATCGTCAATTTATCCAGCTACACACTCAACCCAGCAGAAGAGTCTGTCCTATCTCAGGGACTCTCTTTTTGCCCCAGCACCCCCACAAACATGATACAGTTCTGCGGTGATCTGGAAGCCTACTTTCGCCGCCTCCGACTCAAAGAATACTTTCAAGATAACACTGAACAGCACACTGATACACAGATACCCTCCCACCAACAACACAGGAAGAAGAACTCCACATGGACTCCTCCTGAGGGTCGAAATGACAGTCTGGACCTATACATAGAATGCTTCCGCCGACGTGCACAGGCAGAAATTGTGGAAAAACAACATCGCTTGCCTCATAACCTAAGTCGTGCAGAACGCAATGCCATCCACAGCCTCAGAAACCACCCTGACATTATCATCAAAGAGGCTGATAAAGGAGGTTGTCATCATGAACAGGTCTGACTACCAGAAGGAGGCTGCCAGACAACTCTCCAATACCAAATTCTACAGGCCACTTTCCTCAGATCCCACTGAGGAATACACTAAGAAACTGCACGATCTACTCAGGACACTCCCTACACTAACACAGGAACAAATCAACATACCCTTAGAGCCCAGATTGGGGTTATTCTATCTACTACCCAAGATCCACAAACCTGGAAATCCTGGACGCCCCATCATCTCGGGCATTGGCACTCTCACTGAAGGACTGTCTGGATATGTGGACTCCTACTCAGACCCTACGCCACCAGCACTCCCAGCTATCTCCGTGACACCACTGATTTCCTGAGAAAACTACAATGCATTGGTGACCTCCCAGAAAACACCATCCTAGCCACCATGGATGTAGAGGCTCTCTACACAAACATCCCACACACAGATGGAATACAAGCTGTCAGGAACAGTATCCCTGATGATGACACAGCACAACTTGTTGCTGAGATCTGTGACTTTATCCTCATGCACAATTATTTCAAATTTGGTGACAATATATACCTCCAGACCAGTGGCACTGCCATGGGCACCCGCATGGCCCCACAATATGCCAACATTTTTATGGCTGACCTGGAACAACGCTTCCTCAGCTCTCGTCTACTCACGCCCCTTCTCTACCTACGCTACATTGATGACATCTTCATCATCTGGACCCATGGGAAGGAGACCCTGGAAGAATTCCACCATGATTTCAACAGCTTCCACCCCACCATCAACCTCAGCCTGGAACAATCTACACGGGAGGTCCACTTCCTAGACACCACAGTACAAATAAGCGATGGCCACGTTAACACCACCCTATACTGAAAACCCACCGACCGCTACGCCTACCTTCATGCCTCCAGCTTCCACCCCGGACACACCACACGATCCATCGTCTACAGCCAAGCGCTGAGGTACAACCACATCTGCTCCAACCCCTCAGACAGAGACCAACACCTACAAGATCTTCACCAAGCATTCTCAAAACTACGATACCCACACAAGGAAATAAAGAAACAAATCAACAGAGCCAGACGTGTACCCAGAAGCCTCCTGCTACAAGACAGGCCCAAAAAAGAAACCAACAGAACTCCACTGGCCATCACCTACAGTCCTCAGCTTAAACCTCTCCAATGCATCATCAGTGATCTACAACCCATCCTGGACAATGATCCCTCACTTTCACAGACCTTGGGAGGCAGGCCAGTCCTCGCCCACAGACAACCCGCCAACCTTAAGCATATTCTCACCAGCAACCACGCACCGCACCATAACAACTCTAACTCAGGAACCAACCCATGCAACAAACCTCAATGCCAACTCTGCCCACATATCTACACCAGCAACACCATCACAGGACCTAACCAGATCAGCTACAACATCACCGGCTCATTCACCTGCATGTCCACCAATGTTATATATGCCATCATGTGCCAGCAATGCCCCTCTGCTATGTACATTGGCCAAACTGGACAGTCACTACGCAAGAGGATAAATGGACACAAGTCAGATATCAGGAATGGCAATATACAAAAACCTATAGGAGAACACTTCAACCACCCTGGCCACACAATAGCAGATGTAAAGGTAGCCATCTTACAGCAAAAAATCTTCAGGACCAGACTCCAAAGAGAAACTGCTGAGCTCCAGTTCATTTGCACATTTGACACCATCAGATCAGGATTAAACAAAGACTGTGAATGGCTATCCAACTACCGAAGTAGTTTCTCCTCCCTTGGTGTTCACACCTCAACTGCTAGCAGAGCACCTCACCCTCCCTGATTGAACTAACCTCGTTATCTCCATACTGATTTATACCTGCCTCTGGACATTTCCATTACTTGCGTCTGATGAAGTGGGCATTCACCCACGAAAGCTTATGCTCCAATACTTCTGTTAGTCTTAAAGGTGCCACAGGACCCTCTGTTGCTTCTGACAAGTCTTGTGCACTCTGCCACTGAGAATGGGCCAAACCAGTGCAGAAACAACCCACAAGCATCACAGTTCTCAAAACTCCATGCAGTGCAATTTAATCTGATAAACTACCATAGCAAAGTCCATTATCTTTAAGTTATAAAAACAAAAGTGAAATCATTGCATTTGTATTGTCCCTGATATTTATTTAGTGTTTCAGCAGTTGGGCACTGATTTAATTTTTGTTTCACTAGGCGGACAGGAACGCCACATAGATTTAACTTAGAAAACAAGAAGAAAAGGATGAAAAATATTATATTCTTGATCTGAAGGTTCTGTAGTGGCCAGGCACTTTTCATATTGCCATTTTCAATAAATTGCTCTGACAGAAAAGGTCACATAGCTTTATGTTGGAAAATAAAGGATAAAATAGGAAAGAAGAAATATAATTGTTTTGGTTGAAAAGTTCAGCAGGCTCTAGACACATTGGGCAGTTTGGACACCATCATAAGCTGCAATGACAGCAAAGTCAATTGGGCACTGGAACTGATTTAATTTCCTTTGCACTGGACTGACAGCAAAGTCAGCTCATTTTAAAAGGACATTGTCAGTGCATTTTCAATAAGCTTTAATATCATTTGTTTATCATAACCACTTGGAAGGTTGACACTGGAGCACCATTGGCTTATCAAAATATGTTCTCCTCCATAGCACGCATACTCACAGTGATTATTGTAGGCTTGCTATTGATTTTGCAAACAGTTACAGTGCAGGGCACTGTGAAAGAAAGGTCAAGTTTTGAAGCAGAATGGATGGGTGGTTTAATAAATAAAATAGATGACAGATTTTTGTAGAGTTTGGAAGTTTTCTAGTGTCCAGATATGACCCCTTGATGTAACTGGCTGAGGGCACAGGAGGTGAATAGAATTTTACAGGGATCCTCTGGGTTGGATATATGCATAATAGTTCACTCTAGGGTGGCATATGAGGTCTCTACCGAAAGCCAGTAGCACACTGATGGTCATGATCATTGCAAAATGTATGTAGAGATAATGTTTAAGGAGTTATGTATCTATATAAAAATATATTCTTAAGGTCTTGGAGTTAAGACAGGTCACCAGGAGGTGACATACCACAGAAATGTTCCTTTCAGGCAGGCGGTAGAAAATACCAGTCTCCCTGACTGGTCATTTGTGTAGAGTGTCTCATAATGTATGCCTATTTGCATACAGAGCAGGGCAGAATGAAAGATTGCAAAATCTACCAGACATGAAATTTACAGGATGAAATAAACAGGTGTTCTGTTTATGAATAAAAAACAAAGATTGTTCTGGTCTATCTTGGGCTGCAAAGAAACACATAGAATCCTTTACCTAGCAGGCAAACTGACAGTGTTCTTATCTTATAAAAGGAGGGTCACAGCCAAGCTTGGCTGTAAAATGCAGCAAAGATTTTGGGTGAGTAATACTCTACGAGACATGAGAGTATCTTTTTTTATTAAGTCTAGGCTCTAGAATGTGTGTTATGACTTTATGTGTAACCATTTGTTTCCAAACTTTTACTTGCTACTACTGTACTTGAATTTCTGTGCTTTGTTAAATAAATTTACATTTGATTTCACTATAAACATATATAAGTTCTGGGTGTTAAGCACAGCAGTGATCTGAGGTAGAATTGGTAAGCTGTTGGGTACCGTTTCTTTGGAAGCAATGAATCTCTAAATACTGCAAATGTCCAGTGGACCAGAGGCTGGTCTGATGGCTCAACCACTAACATGTAAAGTAATAGCAGGGCTTTCAAGGTCTAGAGGGGAGTGCTTGTGTTGCCTATAGTTGGTAGAGTTGGGGCGCTGACCATGGCAGGCACAGAAATGGTTTCCTCATGCTAAGGGAAGGTGGTAGCAAGGTGCCTCACAACCTGGTGTACCCCTTGGATGCATCACACCAGGCACATTCGAAACTTTGTCAAATAAGTTCATTTTACTTCATTGTCACAATCTTCAATGATACCAAAGAAATCACATGATTTTAATACATAGTAAAGAGGAAATATCACTGTCAGAAAGTTGCATATTCATTTCCACAACTACAGCACAAGGACCTAAAACTTTAGTTCATCTCAATCTAACATTATAACCCCTTTTATTTTCTTTAAACTTTCCTTTTGTTGCATTTTTCCCCACAGGCATCCCTATTACGTAAACAAAAAAGTTAAATTAACATAAAATCAGCTACAAATTTTCTTAAGCAACCGCAGAACCAAATGCTCAAGGTAGATTCTTTTCCACCAGTGTACTTGTATTTTAAGTGCAAAATAGATAAAAGTAATGAAATGGCATTTCTTTAAGGTAATGGCTTCCAGGCTGCCAGTACAGCATTAAACACACACAGCTAGATTCAGTCCTCAGTTCTTTTCCTTCAGCTCCCATGGAAGTCAATGAGAGATGAAGGAACTAATTGGTGATGAAGAACAGGAAAAGATGGGGGGGGGAGTGTTTGAAGCTTGTTGAAAATAACTCCTGGTTTTATCATGAAACAAAGTACCATGTAAGTTGAAGCTTCAATTATACTGAGTATATCTCCTTCTCCAGAAGCAACAACAGGTCTGCTGTCTCTAAGTAGGTTGTGTAAGTCATAAATTGGACCCTACAGCAATGTACTTATTCACAAACCCTAAAACCAACATTCTTTGATTATGAAATGACAGCCATCATCATATGAGAGAATTGGAACCTATTAAAAAGATGTTCCCCCTTCCTTTAACTGTATTTTGTTAGTGATGTTGCCAGTTTAATTAGTCTAGGAAACGGGAAGAATTTTTTACTTCAAAAGAAAACTAAATACTAAACCTATGCATTAAAGTAAATGTTCATGGTCTGATTGAAATGCAGGAAAAAAATTAGGAAATTCAGAGTCAAACTTCTATAAATGATTCTATATCACTTTGACCTGTTTAGATACTACAACTGCCGAGGTTTCATTACTCTTTGTGATGTGATAGATTCTGTATATTGCCATACTTTTAACAGCCAAACTGCGAGTCATGCACAGAAAAATATAAATTTTCCTTGCCGTAGTTGGTTTATATTAAAACGTTAATGTTGATTTAGGGGAATTATCCCTATCTTTCCATTCGATCTTTCTATTTCAAGATAAGAATACTCTATATGGAAATAGAAAGGTAAAATAGATAAACATAACTCTGATAAATCACATTAAGGGACAAACTTACATTGACAATAACAAGGAAATTACACTCTTTTCCTATTTCTATATATATTAATCTTGAGGACTAAGTGTGTTACTGGATTAATGCACTACTTTTATTTTTATTTTGGCACCTCTGGAGACTAAATTCTTGCTTAGATTTATAATGAAAATGAGTTTGGTGCTTCATCTAAGTTCCTGATGGGCATTTGACCATGTCCCAAAACCTCTATTCAGATTACAGAGACACTCAGACACTACAATGATGAAGGCCATATACATATCTAACATGTATAGATGGATAATTGAACTGAAATTGCCAGTATCTACTCAAACTTCCAAGTCTGTAACACTGGTGGAGAGTTGCTGGGATTCAGACTTATTTTACAATAGCAAATCTACTTGACAGAAACCTGGATTGCATGTGTCCATACCACATCTGAATCTAGCCTGTGCTATGTCTGTCTTTATTGCTACCAAATCTCTTACTCTCATGACCTGAATAGCCTGAATTGTATAGTGCTTATGAAAGCATTTTGCTGCAGTGGGATTTCTGCTTCCATGAGATCCCCTGGATGGGGATAATTTTATTTTTACATAACTTACTCATTTTAATCAACAAACTTTAAAAAAAATTACTTGATCACAAAATAGACCATGTATAAGGGACCTGAGAAGCAGGTATATTAATCTTTTAACATAAATTAATGGGGGGAAATATCATTTACCATCGCAACGCTTAGGTCTTCAAACTAGTGCATCTAGAGTGAAGGTGGTCCATTGACCCTACTCTTCAAAGCCCGTTGGACCAGTGGGAGACTTTATAATGACTTAATGGACTTTGGATCAGACAGGGTGTTTCATTCTATTCCTTTTTTCCAGGTGCTAAACCACAGTGGCAAAAATCTAAAAATAATTTACTTTTCCATGTAAACAATTATAGCTGCTATTACAAGAATGCTATGCAATCCCAAACAGAAGGGCAGATGATCAATGCAATCAGGAATGGAAGAGGTAGTGGCCTGTGCAAACTGGACAGGGAGGTTTATAAAGCAATATCTCTTAAGATGTGGTCCATATTATGAAAATGTTTGAGAACCCCTGAGTATAATGAAAGGCCATATTATAAGTGATATGGGCAAGTAGGTTACAGTTAGAGCTGCAATGAGCCATTTCTTGGCTCTTGTGCCAATTGTTATGAAGTGGGGTTGAATTCTAAGGGCTGTTAATTTTAGCAGGTTTCACTGTTCTTTTTATTTTATATATAATCTCTCAAATTATCTTATCTACACAAGGAAGCTATTGTGAAATAAGTGAATTCAAAGCACCATAGCTATTCCACGCTATGTCCTCATGTGCACACTCATTTCATGCTGAGTGCCTTTGTGTGTGTTAGTTTAATGGATTAAATTAGGATAATAAATAATTATTTGAGCGGCTTGTCTCAGACTTTTTACAATATGGAGTTGGCAATAATGCACACTAAAACATTAAGGATAAACTTAATTGTACTGGTAACATTAGTCTAATGTTTTTTCAATCTGTTGTAAGACCTTGATCTTTGTGACCATGTGTGAGGAAAGGAGAATAGGGGGTCCACAAAACTTTTCCATTCCCACCTGTCCTAGCAGGATCTTTGAAATTCTTTGTAGACAGCAGTGTGGGGCACCAGGTGGTCAGGAGCATGTTACGCAGCTGGCTACATAATTCAGTGTGAATTACAATGGAGGGGATAGGAACTGAGAATTTTAATATGTAAAACAGAAACTGCAGTGAGCAGGTGGTCATAAGTACAGGTTTTACCGTATATGATATAGTAATTGTCATGTGATAATGGTATAGCATCAGAGTTGTGTTCGTCCAACATTAAGCAAGGATAACAGTTTTATCCCTAAAGCTGCAGGACTCTCTCACTCTGCTTCAGTTTGGAGCTTCTCTCAAAGCCTTTTCACCTGACTAGTTTCCTGTTACAGATTTAAAGAAAATCTACACACATCCTCTCAGTAAGGAAGAGTTATTGTGCCAAATTCTGCTGCTCCGCTGACGTCAATGGAGATGCGAAGGTGTGACTAAGAATAATTTGGCTCAAAATGATATTGTGAAAAATAATTCCACATGTATTCTAAATTAGAGAGCAACTGAAATAAAGGAGTTTGAGAAATAAATGGCTTCTATATTATATGTATTTTCATAAGTGTTTGGATACTGTTAATTCAAAAGGATCACTTAATTTGAGAAGACACTAATTTAGCTATTTGTGTCACAGCCCTTTAACCTCATCTCAGAATGATGCAACCTCTGTGTAAGTTTCTTTTTTGGACAAACTAATTTAGCTGTCCAGGCTCTATTCCTTTTGGGGAACACACTTAAAAATATGAAAAAATCAAATGTGTTCTTAAAATCAATTTAATCTAATCTGGGACCACAAACACTAATATGCAGTAAGCATAACCATGTGCCTATTACTGCATGCCATAATTCCAAGGCAGAGTCAAGATTGTCTAGGTGCCCTAACTGTGAATTTCCACACCTTAACATGTTTGGATTTCTTTAAAGTTTAACACCAACTCTGAGTTTCCTGGTTTATAATGCTGCTTTTTTGGGATAGTAGCTAAGTCCCGTTAATATATATTTTACCCTAAATTATAAATGTATATACTCACCCCTAACGTAGTTTTATTATTTTTGTTTGGGGAAACATAGGTGAGCTATAAATAGGCACATTCCTATGCTTCAGTAGCTTTTTGAAGCTGAAGAGTTCATTTTGCTACCCAGGAGCACATAGGACCTGATCTTGAGCCTAGTGAAGTCAGTAGAACTCTTGTCTCCAACTTCAATAGATGTAAGATCAAGCACATGGACTATAACCTTTACTTAATGTATTTTCATGCATATTAATTCTCTCGCACTTACTCCATTACTTGATTCACGTAAGCCCAGAAAATCTTCCCCCTCCACCAGCACCCTGTTTCAAAGAATCTGGTGAGTTCAATGGAAAGCCTATTAATCTTATTCAGTAAAGAATTTCTATTAAAAGAAAATATCTATTATGCCAAAGGAGAACTTATGAATATATGGTAATTGCTCATCCTTACTGAACTGAATTTTATAACTTGGCAGCTGTCTGCATGGAATTCCTGCTGATATTCTGCTCTTGGAAGGATTCCCTTTTCTTTCTTCTTAAATTTATTTTATTGCTTTTGGAAAGAATGTAGATGTTAAAAAGATTCCTTGCTTCCAAAGAAGGTAAAGAGAGAAAAGAGAAGACTGGAAACGAGAGGCTAAGAGCAAACTATGGGAAAAGAAATTAACTATGAGAAAACTCCTTTAGTGATTGACTAGACAGCAGGGAATGAGAGAAGTCCAAATTCATGCAAGGCAGAGAAGGGAGCTTTGATTATCTGCTTAGCTATTGGCTACGTAAATGGGGCTGGGGCCAGCTGATTGGCTGCTAAGTGCTCTACCTTGCTATTTGAGCTTAGCCCAGGCTTGTCAAAAACCTTTGCCTGGTTAGCTGCCCTGCCTTGTCTTCCCTTAGTTGTAGATTAGGAACTGTGCCACTTACGATTCTGTAGATATGACTGTTTTGCCTATTTTAGGGGTCAGGAAGGAATTTTTCCCATTGGGCTAAATTGACATGTACCGTGGTGGGTTTTTGCTTTCCTTGCAGCCTCCTGATAGCACAGCTGGGTTAGATCTTATAATAGGAAGAGGGCCTGAAATGTAAGCCCTTGTGTCAGAGGCCTGTTATGAGGCCTGAGGCCTGGGCTAAAGTAGTGGTCAAATCTTTGTTGATCTAAAGCAAAGTTAGGCTGTGAGCTAGGCAGGACCTGCTCACAAAACAGAGCAAGAATAGGGCTGATATTGCAGAAACACACATTCCTAAGAGGTACTAAGCACAGAGCACTCACTCAAACAGATTCTAGAAGGGTAGTACCAGAACACCCCGATACCAGCACATTCCCCAAAGATAACAGGAACACACTGACCCATCCCAAAGAAAAGGCCAGGATAACAGCATGATGGACTGAGATGTTTTGATTTACCCAACAGATACAAGGCAATGGGGGGCACCCAAATACGTCAGAGGGGCAATACGTAACTTGTTTATCGGTGTATAAAGATGTATCTCAGAGGGAGTGTCTTTGTCTGGCCTTGGGCGGGAATGGAAAGTCCTGCCATTCACTGAGCTGGTCCATTGTAACAGGCACACATGTGTTAGCGGACCTATAGAGTGTGCCTCATTGACAATAAACCTGGCTGGGTGCCTTTGCTAAAAACCGAGTCGGTGGATTTATTGGGCAGTTTAATTGAGATCTGCTATCTGCACAAAGCTGGGACAGCACACTGAATGAACACACACACAGAGCCAACATCTGACCACAGATGTAATAGGATTCAAAGTTCATATAATGCTGTTATGATTATTGATTGGCTGCAATTTATGGCTAGCATCTAGTGCTGGTAAAGGCTAAATAGACTGGCTCCCAGAGGTAAATAAGACTTGAGATTGTGCAGTTGACCTTGTGCTTCCAGAGGGGGAGGAACTTGAAGTCTTTGCAGAGAAAGGTTCTCTCACTCTAGACTTGTAGCCTCTGTCAATCCACTCCTCTTCTACTGGGAGGCAGGGGAAGGTTTCACAACTGAACTGAGGCTACATCTACACTACAGGGGGGGGTCGATTTAAGATACGCAAATTCAGCTACGCGAATAGCGTAGCTGAATTCGACGTATCAGATCCGACTTACCCTGTTGTGAGGACGGCGGCAAAATCGACTGCCACGGCTCCCAGTCGATGGCGCTTATTCCCACCTCCGCTGGTGGAGTAAGCGCGTCGATTCGGGGATCGATTGTCGCGTCCTGACGAGACGCGATAAGTCGATCCCCAAGAGATTGATTTCTACCCGCCGATTCAGGCGGGTAGTGTAGACCTAGCCTGAGTTTGTGAAGTAGAAAGGAGAGGGTCTACCCTGAGGAGTTGTTTGGTTTGTGGTAAAAGCCCTGTAACCACACTAGAACCAATTAAATGCCTGGTACGTGAGAGCTGAGGCAGGCAATATACTGCCCCTCCCCAGGGCATAATTAATAAAGATTGGAGCCTCCTGTTTAAACCTATCCCACCTGTCTGTCTATCATTCACCTTCTTGTCTTGGTCAACCTATAAACGATTTTATTACCAGGAATGTACCTAAATTCCCTCTTGTTAAAGCAAATAGATCAGATTTCCTTAATTTTATTGAACTGAAATAGGTGTAACTGGGGATTTTTAGAGAGAAAGAATGGCCCTGTGGCTAAAGCACTGGTGGCTTAGTCTTGCAAGAGACTAAACAAAGTACTTATTTTAGCAGTATTTAAGTAATCCCATTCCATACTTATTGTAAGGGGACTTTGGCGCTGATCACAAAACAGCTGGAAGAGGTAGTGACCCCCTGAACTTCAAGCCTTGTGGTTAAAGCACTCACCCAAGATTTGGGAGACCCAGGGTCAAGTCTACCCTTTGCCTGATATGGAGCAGGTATTTTAATTTGAGTCTCACCTCCAAGAGTGCCCTAGCCATTGTGCTATGGGGTATTCTAGAGCATGTCTCCCTCAAGGTCTCCTGTTGTTCCACTCAGTATAAAATAGTCAAATGAAAAAAGTCTTATTCAATTACATCTTGTAGTGGGAGACAGCTAAAAAGTGACAAGTTTTTCAAGTGCTTATATACCAATGCTAGAAGTCTAAATAATCAGATGGGTGAACTAGAGTGCCTCGTATTAAATGAAGATATTGATATAATAGGCATCGCAGAAACTTGGTGAAATGAGGATAATCAATGGGACACATGTAATACCAGGGTACAAAAAAGATCAGGAGGACAGAACAGGTCATGCTGGTGGGGGAGTGGCACTATATGTGAAAAGAAAGCATAGAATCAAATGAAGTAAAAATCTTAAATGAACCAAACGGTACCATAGAATCTCTATGGATAGTAATTCCATGCTTGAAAAATAAGAATATAGCAGAAGGGATATATTACCGACCACCTGATCAGGATGGTGATAGTGACTGTGAAATGCTCAGGAAGATTAGAGAGGCTATTAAAATAAAAAACTCAATAATAATGGGGGATTTCAACTATCACCATATTGACTGGGTACGTATCACCTCAGGACAGGATGCAGAGATAAAGTTTCTTGACACCTTAAATGACTGCTTCTTGGAGCAGCTGGTCCTGGAACCCACAAGAGGAGAGGCAATTCTTGATTTAGTCCTAAGTGGAGCACAGGATCTGGTCCAAGTGGTGAATATAGCTGGACTGCTTGGTAATAGTGACCATAATATAATTAAATTTAACATCCTTGTGGCAGGGAAAACACCACAGTGACCCACCCCATAGCATTTAATTTCAGAAAGGGGGACTACACAAAAATGAGGAGGTTAGTTAAACAGAAATTAAAAAGTACAGCACCAAAAGTGAAATCCCTGCAAGCTGCATGGAAACTTTTTAAAGATGCCATAATAGAGGTTCAACTTAAATGAAACCCAAAATTAAAAAACATAGTAAGAGAACCAAAAAAGGGCCACTGTGGCTAAACAACAAAGTAAGAGAAGCAGTGAGAGGCAAAAAGGCATCCTTTAAAAAGTGGAAGTTAAATCCTAGTGAGGAAAATAGAAAGGAGCATAAACTCTGGAAAATGAAGTGTAAAGATGTAATTAGAAAAGATAAAAAAGAATTTGAAGAACAGCTAGCCAAAGACTCAAAAAGTAATAGCAAGAATTTTTTTAAGTACATCAGAAACAGAAAGCCTGCTAAACAACTAGTGGGGCCACTGGATGATCGAGATGCTAAAGGAGCACTAAAGGAAGATAAGGCCATTGCAGAGAAACTAAATGAATTCTTTACATCAGTCTTCACAGCTGAGGATGTGAGGGAGCTTCCTAAACCTGAGCCATTCTTTTTAGGTGACAAAACTGAGGAACTGTCCCAGATTGAGGTGTCATAAGAGGAGGTTTTGGAACAAATTGATAAATTAAACAGTAATAAGTCACCAGGGCCAGATTGTATTCACCCAAGAGTTCTGAAAGAACTCAAATGTGAAATTGCAGGACTACTAACTGTAGTCTGTAACCTATCATTTAAACCAGCTTCTATACCAAATGACTGGAGGACAGCTAATGTGACGCCAATTTTTAAAAAAGGCTCCAGAGATGATCCTGGCAATTACAGGCTGGTAAGCCTGAATTCAGTACAGGGCAAACTGGTTGAAACTATAGTAAAGAACAAAATTGTCAAACACTTAGGACATGGCTACACTTGCAGATGTAGAGCACTGTGAGTTAAACCCGCCTTCATAGAGCACAGTAGGGAAAGCGTTGCAGTCTGTCCACACTGACAGCTTCAAGCTCACTGGTGTGGCCACATTTGCGGCACTTGCAGCAGCATTGGGAGCGGTGCATTATGTGCAGCTATCCCTGCATGCAAGTGACTGCAACGTGCTTTTCAAATGGATGGGGTGGGGTGGAGTGTGACAGGAAGTGTGTGTGTGTATGTGGGGGGAGAGAGAGTGGGGTTTTGGGGTGCTGAGAGTGTGTCAGCATGCTGTCTTGTAAGTTCAGACCCCCCTTCTCTCCCCCCGCCTCTTTCTCACTCACTCAAAGCAAACAGTAAATGTTTGCTTTTTCTCTGAGCTGATTAGCAGCCGGCTTCTCCGAAATGGAGCTTTGAAAGGGCATTTCCGCATTCCTGCAGCCGAATTCACAACAATGACAAGAGTGGCCACTTGACTTAAGGGGATTATGGGACGTTTCCGGAGGCTGATCACAGCGCAGTAACACAACACCTCGTTCACACTGGTGCCACAGCACTCCAGCAGGGGTGCAGCAAACGTTATTCCACTCGCCGCGGTGGAGTACCAGCAGGTGCTGTAGCTGCGGAGTCAGAGCGCTCTATGTGCCTTGCCAGTGTGGATGGGGAGTGAGCTAGGGTGCCCGGGGCTGCGCTGTAACTCGCAAGTGTAGCCAACGCCATAGATAAACATAATTTGTTGGGGAAGAGTCAACATTTTTTTTGTAAAGGGAAATCATGACTCACCAATCTACTAGAATTCTTTGAGGGGGTCAACAAGCATGTGGACAAGGAGGATCCAGTGGATATAGTGTATTTAGATTTTCAGAAGCCTTTGACAAGATCCCTTACCAAAGGCTATTAAGCAAAGTAAGCAGTCATGGGATAAGAGGAAAAGTTCTCTCATGGATTGGTAACTGGTTAAAAGATGGGAAACAAAGGGTAGGAATAAATAGTCATCTTTCAGAATGGAGAGAGGTAAATAGTGATGTCCCCCAGGAGTCTGAACTGTATCCAGTCCTATTCAACATATTCATAAATGATCTGGAAAAAGTGGTAAACAGTGAGGTGGCAAAATGTGCAGATGATGTAAAACTACTCAAGATAGTTATGTCCCAGGAAAACTGCAAAGAGCTACAAAAGGATCTCTCAAAACTGGGTCACTGGGCAACAAAATGGGAAATGAAATTCAATGTTGATAAATGCAAAGTAATGCACATTATGTTTTCCAATCCCAATTATACATATAAAATGATGGGGTCTAAATTAGCTGTTACCACTCAAGAAAGATCTTGGAGTCATTGTGGATAATTCTCTGAAAACATCCACTCAATGTGCAGCAGCAGTCAAAAAAAAGTGAACAGAATGTTGGGAATCATTAAGAAAGGGATAGATAATAAGATAGAAAATATCATATTGCCTCTGTATAAATCAATGGTATGCCCACATCTTGAATACTGAATGCAGATGTGGTCGTCCCATCTCAAAAAAAGATATATTGGAATTGAAAAAGGTTCAGAAAAGGGCAACAATAATTATTAGGGTATGGAATGGCTGCCATATGAGGAGAGATTAATAAGACTGGGACTTTTCAGCTCGGAAAAAAAGACGACTAAGGGGGATATGATAGAGGTCTATAAAATCATGACTGGTGTGGAGATAGTAAATAAGGAAGTGTTATTTACTCCTTCTCATAACACAAGAACTAGGGGTCACCAAATGAAATTAATAGGCAGCAGGTTTACAACAAACAAAAGGAAGTATTTTTTCACACAACGCACAGTCAACCTATGGAACTCCTTGCCAGAGGATGTTGTGAAGGCCAAAACTATAACAGGGTTAAAAAAAAAGAACTAGATAAATTAATGGAGGATAGGTCCATCAATGGCTATTAGACAGGATGGGCCAGGATGGAGTCCCTAGCCTCTGTTTGCCAGAAGCTGGGAATGAGCGACAAGGGAATGGATCACTTGATGATTACCTGTTCTATTCATTCCCTCTGGGGCACCTGGCATTGTCCACTGTTGTAAGACAGGATACTGGGCTTGATGGACCTTTGGTCTGAACTAGTATAGCCATTCTTATGTTCTTAAAATACTTGACTAGTCATTGGAGAAGAGGTTTGAACTTGGGTCTCTCCCAAAATGGAGTTAAATTCAATAGCCAAAAACGTTGGAATTTTTTAATTTAACACGAAACTGAAAGATTTCTTCAAAATGCCTGTAAAATAAAAAAAGTGAGTTATTCATCCAGTGACTTGGACCTTGCTAGAAGCAGGAGAAGTTTGTGTCTATTACATAGGTGGGAAAACCTGGTACTCTTGAATGGTCTTATTCCCATATGAAGAGGGGTCTTCCTTCTGGCCCTGTGAATGGGTATGGTTTTCTACACTCATGCAGTTCTGGAGAATTCCTTCTTAGTTGTGTATGTAGTGATGTAAACTAAGCTCTGATCAGTTTCTAACAATAACTTTTTGGTACTGATTTACTGGAAGGATTAAACAAGGGTGTCGGAGCATGCCTTGTGCAGTGTATTTCCTGCTGTACTGCAAGTTTTAATTATGAAAATGGCATAATACTATTCCATTTTCTGTTTCATTTTGTATAAGACTGTTTTATCTATACTGAATTATAAGGACCTGTAGGACTTTGAATTTTTCCCCCCAGCAATTTATGATTAGCTTGGCTAGAAGCAGCACTCCTCTCCCACCGGTCTTTTTGTTTTGTTTCTCCCCTCCCTTCCCCCCCAAACGTTGGGAAAATATGAACAGGGAAGCAAGAGACATAGAATCCTGTCAGGGGTAACCATTCGTCATGTTTTATTTGCTAGCTTTTTACAATTGCTTTACTTTTATCTCACAGAATGGAAACATTTTGTTCCATTTTAAGATTTAAAAGTTGAACTTTAACTCTGCCTCCTTGTATATCCATTACAATATGGCATTTAATTATTTGACCATATTAGATCTCCAGTTAGACAATATAAATGTACTAATTTCCACATCATTGGATACATATAGCTTCTAGCTTTTTATTGACTTTGGCATAAAGTAATTCCATTGTCCACAGTAGGTTAGTGTATCAGTCCAACTCTACCAGGTGCTCACTTGTTTGGGTCCAGCATATCTAAATGATCACCTAGAGCTCTGAGATGAGGACTATGGATCATAACTTCACTCTTCATGCAGAACAGAACTTTCTACCACAAGCCTAAAGCTTGTTGGTTCAAGAAACAGAGCTTTCTCGGTGGTCAAACTAAGACTAGAGAATGAACTCCAATAGGGGCTAAAGATCATCACAAATCTTACCACCTTCCACGCCACATGCAAGACACACTTGCCTTCTCTAACAAACACAGAGCAAATTGATCCTTTTTATAATATGTATTTCCTATGTTCAGCCCTACCAAAACACTGTACACTTAATTCTCCCATTAGGGCGAGGATGAGAGAGAATGAAACACATGACAAATGTTAGTCATGTCACTTAATGCGCTATTGGAAAATGCCCAAATACTATGGTGATGTAGGCAGTCTAAGACATCATTACAAAAGTATCGGACTTCTTTATGACAAGTTCTCTTTTCTCTAAAGGTGTACACTGGTATAATTTAAAACCAGAATCTGCCCCTCGTGGTTCGCAGTGGGACTGCTCCTGGAGTAAGGTGTTACTGCGTGAATAAGGGCTTGTCTATACTGGCACGCTTAATCAGCTCAGCTGCGATCAATGCAGTGGTGTCAATTTAGCAGGTCTGCTGAAGATGTGATGAGTCGATAGGAGAGCACTCTCCCACCCACTTCACTACTCCACCTCCCCAAGAGGCAGAAGGTAAGTCAGTGATAGAGTGCTCTCCCACCAACATAGATGGTGTAGACACCGCTTTTGGTCAATGTAAGCTATGTCACTCAGGGGGGTGATTTTTTTCTTACATAGACATAAGTGGCAGTGTAGACCAGACCTAACAGAAGCTGAATCTGACCCTCAATCTGCAGCCATGTGTCATGCATTTCCTTCAGCCAGAAGAGTCTTCTTTCTGTACTCTTCAGGGAATGAGGAAGTTAATTATGAGATAAGTGTGTATTATTTAACAGGATGATGTGATGTGATTATAGGCCATCATAATGCATACCCAAAAGAGGATAAATATTCCAGACTTGAGTCATTAACCATGCAATAATATTCTCATTGTAGTTTTGTATGGAATTTCCTAATTTTAAATGTCTTTTTTAATTGTGATATTTGTCAACCCTCAATCTTGATAATAAAAACGAACAATTTACATTTTAAAATGATTTTCCCTAAAGTAACTGAGATTGGGGTTCCGTATCCATTCCTTGGACCAGCTTTAGCATCTCTCTGGAAGCTAGTTGGTTAAAAACAATCTCCCTCAATACCATTTGATACCACTTATATCATAGATGGATTTTCATTCTGAAATTCTAAACTTTACAACTGATTTCACAGACAGATGAAGACAAATTTTAGAGATAATTTTGTGCATAAATATTTAAGTTTCAGAAAACCTAAAATAGATTTTAAAAAATACAGTTGCAGTGTCAAACATTCTGTTGCAGCATTGGAAATCCATAAACAATAATATTATACTACTGGTTTGAGAAACAGTGAAATGGACAAATCTAATGTCATTTACTAAACTGAATTAAATGCAAAACATATATCTTCCCAAAATAAATTGTGAAAAGTAAATTAGATCTAATTTCCTTTTGTGTGTGTGTGTGTGTTCTTTCTGCCCCAAAGACAAGTGTACACAAACATATAGTAGTTTTTACTAGGCACATGGTTTTGACACTTTATTTTTCCTTTTCATAGAGTCTGGGTAAAGGACTAGAAATAGAGTTTGACCTTTAATATGTGCATGTGTTAGTTTATAACAGTGGTTCTCACCTTTCCAGACAACTGTACCCTTTGCAAGAATCTGATTTTGTTATACCAATAGAATAAAAACCAGCAGGATCTTATTAAGAGGGATAAGGCAAAGATGCCACATTTATTGTAAATATAATGATAAAGCAAAAGATAAAAGTAAACAACGTTGTTTGACTACTTATTCCTATCACTACTTATTCCTTATACACACACACATATATATATAGATAGATAGATAGATTCATTCACACAATCATTCATTCAAGTTCTGTATAGGTGTTATAGTTACCAGCCTAGAAGTTGCTCATGCCAAGTTACTGGCCAGGTAGCTTGGTCATGAGAATGGAGCCGAGTCTGTGTCAGATGCACCTGATGCTCCTGGAGGTTGGCAGCAGAACCAAAGACTCAAAGTCATCAGTCTTTAGAGTCCATTCTTATAGGAATTAATTCCTATGTTAGTCTATGGGAGCTGTTTCATCCTGCTGTTGCTGACTCAATCAGCAGATGGCACACATTCCTGTCCAAAGTGGCACATTCCTGGTGGCTCCATACTGTCCAAAGTTTGTGTTTCTCATCCTTCCAGGTGATGGGGTGGATCCCAGTTTACCCTCCGGGGGTTTTCTGGTCATCCACTTGACACATTCTTCGACCGATGGATACTTTCTTTCTAGGCTGGCACCTCCCTAACCATCCATGTATATCAAGCATTCATCAGCATACATTCCATACCTTAACCATATTTTAATTTACTGTCTCCACCACTTTCAGAGTGTGTGCTAATTCATTTGAGACTCCCGGCCCTTTAATCACAGAGGGTGGGGGTCTGGCCTAGGAGCCGTTGAATGAAGTGAAAGTCACTTAACAGCTTATAGTGTTTGTTTACATTGTATCAATTACTTCAAGAACAAAGTCAATTAACTTGTTTGTAAGTTTTACATAGTAGTAAAGTATCTTTCACAGGATAGATATAATCAATGGTTTCTACAGACAGTAGCTTACAAGTTTTAACAGAAGACCCAAGAGATTTTTGTACTTGGTGAAACTGTTGGATTTTAAAGTGTGGGGGCCAAATTATGAGGGGGTCACTGTCTCTTGGGGGAATCACTGTTAGTACCTTCTTTAATATCCCTACAATTTGTCTTGCGTACCCCCAAGTTTCACCTCACTTAAAAGCTACTTGCTTACAAAATCAGACATAAAAATACAAAAGTGCCACAGCAAACTCTTACTGAAAAACTGTATACTGTCTCATTTTTACCATATAATTATAAAATGAATCAATTGGAATATACATATTGTACTTAGATTTCAGTGTATAGTATATAGAGCAGTATAAACAAATCATTGTATGAAATTTTAGTTTGTACTGACTTCGCTAGTGCTTTTTATGTAGCCTCTTGTAAAACTAGGCAAATATCTAGAGGAGTTGATGTATCCCCCGGAAGACCTCTAAGTACCCCCAGGGGCACACATACCCCTGGTTGAGAGCAACTGGTTTATAACACCTCAGCCAGTTAACCCAGTAACGTGATATGGAGGGAAAATGAGACGTTTTTATATATTTTGTAAGAAAGATACATCAACCACTATCTATAGTGGGGCAAAAATTGGCATGTTTGTTAAAATTTGCAAAGTAGTTAAAATTCACAAAATACTTTAATATGTACTTCTTTAAAGGACATAGGCACTAGTATGTCTAGCCATAGACACCTAAATGCTTTTATTTATGATATGTGACAGCTGTGCCTGCTAGATAAGAAAAGCATTGTGAAACAGGAGAAGTAATTTTCCTGCCACTTATTTATAGACACCACTGCTATTAAAAAAACAACAACAACAACAGAGGAAACAAAATCAATCCCAGCATTTGGGAGAAAAACTCAATACTTATTTTGTAAACATTATGAATGGGTACAGGGATAGTTATTCCACTTCATTTCCCACACTTGTTAGATATTAATCAGCATGGTGAAGAATTCTCAGTTGTTCCCAGATGCATTTCTTTGCTAGATGTCAAATATTGTAGGACAGCTGCTAACAGCTATTCAACTTTAGCAGTTTCTAATGATGTATATAGACCAAACAGTATTCATGGCACGTAATTTGAGTGTACCTTGGAGAGAGCTAATAGCTCCCTGCTCTGGCAAAGAGGGACTATTAGATCTCTCTAAAGAAGTGAAATAGACTTATTTGAAGGAATACATTGAGATGCACTATCCCCCCATTTCTGAAGCTTCCCCTGGGCTCCATGCCACAAGATCAGTTCAGTTAAAGTACTACAACATTTCAGATAAGAAAATATCAAACTATTGATCTGCTGACTGTTAGTTTCTCAAAATCCTTTCCGTTCCTCAAGACCATTAGAGTATAATTAGAAAAGAAGGATTGAAGGCACATTGTTGTCTTTTCTATGGTAGTGCAGCTCTGAAATCAGGAAGAAATAGTTCTCCTCTGACAGGATAATGGACATATGCTCTTAGAAATGTCTTGTAAACCTATGTACAAGTGCCTCAGCTGTGAGCATAATACTCCTTAAAAAGGACTTCTGTACGAATTATAACTTTTTAAAGTAAATTAGCTTTAATTCCAAAGTGTTATCCACAACATTTCATACAGTGATGTTTTGTATTAAACATATACAAACACTGGTTCTGGGTTAAAAAGGAAGAGCTAGACTAAAACAGACTGTTAAAAAGAGATTGTACAAGGACAAATTCATTGCTGAAGTAAGAGGATGCAACTCCAGTGAAGTTGAGCCTTTTTTTTTTTTTACCCACCGCTAATATGACCCAAAGTCCTCTTGTTGCCAGCTGTGAAACTAAAGTTAAAGAAAAAGTTGGAGAGCTCCAGGCCCGGTTCAGAGAAAATTCTAAGCATGTGGCAAACTGCACTGTACTCTCCTGAAGGAAGTTAACATCTTCTATTTTCCTGCAATGCCAACAAATCAGAGCATTGGTTGTTGACTACCAATGATGCAGCTTACTGCCTATTTGACTGAAAGTAGACAAGGGGCTATTTAAGACTGACAATGTGGGAGAAAGAACTGAAGACAAGGAAAACGAGGAGAAACAGGAAAAAAGGATTGGCATAAGACTAAGATTGTAGAAAGATGCCACTTTGCCCTGAAAGCATGAGCTTCCCTCTGGAGATAATTTAGCTACATTGAACACTAAATTGCTTGGAGTGCGTTTTCTTTGGGGTGAGTTGATCAATTGACCTGGTGGAAATATAAGCAATGGACACTTACATGTAAGAATCTACAATATGATCAGGGCAGGCTCTATTCAGAAAGGATTAAATTCATCACTTTGTAGAGGACCAACGCCAGGTTTATGAAAAACTTATTGTGATCTCTGCAGTATTGAAGCAGAATAACTTCCCAAGTTTATGGGATGTGTCACAGTGAAATGTGATCATGTTGATATGAGAGCATCTGAGGTCACTATTAAGATTTTGTGCTAGAGTGGGAGTTTGGGGGTACATAATGCTTTTTGGAATTCGTTGGAGGTGGTAATGAGAACTTTCTACTATGTTGCCTACATTATTTTTGATGTGAAAGTTACAAGGAATTCAGGAGACTTTCCCCTTATTTCCCTGACTCTCGGACTGAATTGGTGGGGTGTGTACTTATACCTTAGCCGTCACTAAAGGAAGTCTTTTTTGGTGTGTTTACATGTTACAATAAAGTCTATCCTGTAACTCATTTAAAGTCATGCTGAAGGATCTATTGCCCAAAATAGTATCAGACAGAAATGCCATCAAGTTAAGGCCTCACTTTGCTCAGTCAGTGGCACTCTAAAAGCCTGGGTAACTATTAGATCATATTAACAGATGGAATGGGGAAAGGAATGGTAGCAGGGTGAGTTAGGGACTTCTGAAATGAAAGATATGAAGAGGGGGGAAAAAGAGGAGAGACATAGAAATAAGTCCCTGTTAGGGAGAGACCTCAATATCCTTGCAAAAAATAATTTATTACAACTTCATATTTAAGACATTATAGGTTGTTTGCACCTTTATTGAATACTAAGATATAGCTACAAGAATGTTATAGTTGGGATGCTTGGAAATATAATGCATATGTTTAGCTAGTTATATTACAGAATGATAAAGCTATTCAAAGAAGCTCCAAAAGGTGTCTGCTTCTATATCCCAAGGACAAGCAAACGTCAAGAAGATAAACCATGTGCAACATTCATGTTTTAAGTAGAGGTGTAATTGTGAAAAGGAATGCAGTGTGATATCAGAGCAATAAATCTAGCTAAAGTGGGCTCTACCAACTCCTACTATCTTGCAAGAAAACGTGTGTGTTCTTAACTTGAGGGGAAAAAAACCATATGTAACTGAATATGAAACAGTTATGAAATAAGTTTAAAACAAACACCTTTGAAATGAGTACTTGCAAATGTTTGCTAAATGCAGAGTTCCTAATGTCACTTCTATGTGAATAGTAAAATGTTTTATGTACCAACATGAATTCTAATGATCTTGCTAAACTAATAAAATAATAAGAGGCCATTTAAGTACAGAATACCTATATTTATGGGGAATCAATTATGGCAGTGCACAAGCAAAGCCTCAACCAACTCTGGAGACAGAATTCTTGTCTTCTGAAGTGAACAATTTTTAACTATTTAAAATTGAAAAATGTGTAACTGTCTTCTTAAATTTAAAAAAATGACATTTTGAGAACTATACTTTCTGGATAAAGAACAGGAGCATTGGAACTTTTTTGAAAGCAGAATTTTACTTTCCATCAAATTAATATAGTTGAAAGAAATCTCAAACTGGATTGAATTAAAGTCTAGATCTTTCCTACCACAAGAACAAAGGCAATTAAAGAACTGTTGCATAGTCATTCAACAGTTTGCCTATTCAGGAGATGAAAGCATCACCTAAGCCAACCGGCCAATGAAAGGGTGAAAGAAATCAACTTTGAATCTAACAAGCCTGAAAGAGATGTGTGCTCCTACAATTCCATGTATGTAGTAAGAAGAAGGGTTTAAACTCTGACATGAGCACCCCCATGCACATTTAGCTATCCTGCTGAAACACAGTACTCTATAAGCACCCTGCCATAGACAGATAAGAAAAGCAGAAAAGACTCAAGAAGAAACCCACCCAGGAAAAAAATCTTCCCATGGATTGGTGAGAGGAAGTTAAACTTAAGATACTCCCAAATGATTAGATTTAGAACTCTTGTAATGATTTTCTTGGGGTATTGAAATATTGTAACTCGAAACACCAATAGTTTCTGCTGCTAGTCACCAGGAGGTTGAACCATGTATTCCTTGGGAAGAGACAGGACCTAAAGTTTAAACATTGATAAACAGAATGTCATGGGAACTGGTTTTAAGATTCATAATTGGCCTGTCTTAAGACAGATCCTTAAATGGCTCCTTCGATTTCATAAGATTTAGTTTAAATTGCTTACTTTATAGTAAGTAACCTGCTTAGGTATTAATAACTAGACAAGCTTCAATTGTCCTTAAAGAAATTTTGCCCATACATAAACAGTTAAGTGTCTAATAAGATTCTAAAACTGAATTCACAATTTTGGAAAATATTCTTTGGGCTTGGCTTACCAGGGGAAGCACCCCTAGTGGTGATTCACTATCAAAGGTATAATCTCTGTTAAAAGCTCCCCACAGAGATACATACAAGGGATTAGAGTAGCAGTCGTGTTAGTCTGTATCCGCAAAAAGAACAGGAGTACTTGTGGCACCTTCGAGACTAACAAATTTATTAGAGCATAAGCTTTTGGATGCAACCGAAGAAGTGGGTTGTAGCCCACGAAAGCTTATGCTCTAATCAATTTGTTAGTCTCTAAGGTGCCACAAGTACTCCTGTTCTTTATACAAGGGATTGTTACAGAAGTAACCAGTTTATTTTGTATTCAGTCATTTGTTTCCTTTAATATAGCCAGGGTTAACTTCCTTGGTCTCAATCAGTGACTAACCCTAACCTTAAGAGTTGGCAGTTTTTCAAAGGGACACTATTAAGGGCCCAAAAGCAAGCTATTCCGCTGGGTAGGAAAGATAGAAAATGTGGCAAAAGACCAGCTTGGCTTAATCATGAGATCTTGCATGATCTAAAAAATAAAAGGGAGTCATATAAAAAATGGAAACTAGGACAGATTACAAAGGATGAATATAAGCAAACAACACAGGAATGCAAGGGCAAGATTAGAAAGACAAAGGCAAAAAATGAGCTCAAACTAGCTACAGGAATAAAGGGCAACAAGAAGACTTTTTATCAATACATTAGAAGCAAGAGGAAGACCAAGGACAGGGTAGGCCCACTGCTCAGTGAGGAGGGAGAAACAGTAACAGGAAACTTGGAAATGGCAGAGATGTTTAATGACTTCTTTGTTTCGGTCTTCACTGAGAAGTCTGAAGGAATGCCTAACATAGTGAATGCTAATGGGAAGGGGGTAGGTTTAGAAGATAAAATAAAAAAAGAACAAGTTAAATATCACTTAGAAAAGTTAGATGCCTGCAAGTCACCAGGGCCTGATGAAATGCATCCTAGAATATTCAAGGAGCTAATAGAGGAGGTATCTGAGCCTCTAGCTATTATATTTGGAAAATCATGGGAGACAGGAAAGATTCCAGAAGACTGGAAAAGGGAAAATATAGTTCCCATCTATAAAAAGGGAAATAAAAACAACCCAGGAAACTACAGACCAGTTAGGGAAGATAATGGAGCAAGTAATTAAGGAAATCATCCGCAAACACTTGGAAGGTAGTAAGGTGCTAGCGAATAGCCAGCATGGATTTGTAAAGAACAAATCATGTCAAACCAATCTAATAGCTTTCTTTGATAGGATAACGAGTCTTGTGGATAAGGGAGAAGTGGTGGATGTGGTATACCTAGACTTTAATAAGGCATTTGATATGGTCTCGCATGATATGCTTATTGATAAACTAGGCAAATACAACTTAGATGGGGCTACTATAAGGTGGGTGCATAACTGGCTGGATAACCGTACTCAGAGAGTAGTTATTAATGGTTCCCAATCCTGCTGGAAAGGTATAACAAGTGGGGTTCCGCAGGGGTCTGTTTTGGGACCGTCTCTGTTCAATATCTTCATCAACGACTTAGATATTGGCATAGAAAGTACGCTTATTAAGTTTGCAGATGATACCAAACTGGGAGGGATTGCAATTGCTTTGGAGGATAGGGTCATAATTCAAAAGGATCTGGACAAATTGGAGAAATGGTCTGAGGTAAACAGGATGAAGTTTAACAAAGACAAATGCAAAGTGCTCCACTTAGAAAGGAACAATCAGTTTCACACATACAGAATGGGAAGAGACTGTCTAGGAAGGAGTACAGCAGAAAGGGATCTAGAGGTTATAGTGGACCAAAAGCTAAATATGAGTCAACAGTGTGATGCTGTTGCAAAAAAAGCAAACATGATTCTGGGATGCATTAACAGGTGTGTTGTGAGCAAGACACAAGAAGTCATTCTTCCGCTCTACTCTGCGCTGGTTAGGCCTCAACTGGAGTATTGTGTCCAGTTCTGGGCACTGCATTTCAAGAAAGATGTGGAGAAATTGGAGAGGGTCCAGAGAAGAGCAACAAGAATGATTAAAGGTCTTGAGAACATGACCTATGAAGAAAGGCTGAAAGAATTGGGTTTGTTTAGTTTGGAAAAGAGAAGACTGAGAGGGGACATGATAGCAATTTTCAGGAATCTAAAAGGGTGTCATAAGGAGGAGGGAGAAAACTTGTTCACCTTAGCCTCTAAGGATAGAACAAGAAGCAATGGGCTTAAACTGCAGCAAGGGAGGTTTAGGTTGGACATTAGGAAAAAGTTCCTAACTGTCAGGGTGGTTAAACACTGGAATAAATTGCCTAGAGAGGTTGTAGAATCTCCGTCTCTGGAGATATTTAAGAGTAGGTTAGATAAATGTCTGTCAGGGATGGTCTAGACAGTATTTGGTCCTGCCATGAGGGGAGAGGACTGGACTCGATGACCTCTCGAGGTCCCTTCCAGTCCTAGAATCTATGAATCTATGAATCTATGAAACTCCTGTGCCTAAAGAGTGGGAACCACACCCCTGAGTTGGCAGAAAGAGAAACAATTAGTAAGAGCTTGCCTACAACTTCTTGTTACTTTAAACACTCAGTAATTTTTAAGATAAAATTACTCGGCATCCAACAATTTAAGACTACCTCATTCTATCTCACATCCCTCTAATGCAAAGCCTGCAGGAAAGAGCCTTCATATGGATTCCTCCAAATTTTTCTAATGGAATAATCAGAAGGTTTAGCCCCCAGCATGTGTACAAGGGACACAGTCACTTAAGTAAAGAGACCATGTGCTGCAAAGGATTCTGCTACTGGAAGTTGCCCCTGCAAATCTCTGGGAGTGCTTGCTTTATGTTAGAGTCAGTGCAGTCTCAGATTGTATTAACTTTGGAGTATATTGATCACTGGCATCAAGGGGGAGAATGAATGTGACAGAGTGTACCTGTTCTTTGTGATTCCCTACAGGAGGTCCTTTGGACCTACTACACCCTGCCCCAGAAAGGAAGCAAGATGGGAGGAAGGGTGCAGTGAAGGTAGATCCTCCAGGCCTGCCTAGAGAAGTCTCTTTGAAGCAGCCATCTTGGAATATATAGACACCTCATCCTCAAAGGGCTAGGGACACCCAATGAGAGCCCAGCAGGCTCAGATAAAAGGCTGCAAGGCCTAGGGGCTCTGGGAGTGCAAACAGGACTACAGCACGGTATGCAGCTGCAAGGAGAGTCCAGGTGAGTGTTCCCCTCTACAATGGGACATATTACTCCCAACCTGACTTTGCCCTCTCCCACCTCTTTCCCGTGCACCAGCCCCCTGCAGGGGATTCAGGGCAGTGGGAAGTATAGTGCTGCAGTTCTCTTCCTGCTCCTAGAGCTCCCTGTGCCAGAAGATCCATGTAGGTTTCATCTGGGGAGGAAACCACCCACCCAGATACCAAAGTATTTCTAAGAAAAGGTTTTGGAAAAGGAACAAAGCTTGAGTGTATAAGTTGCAGTTAATGGCAATCATTGAAGGGTGGCACCAATCAACATGTGCATAAAGAACAAAACAAGATGTATCCAATTTTCAGTCTACCGAAGTTCACAAGGCTTTTTTCAATGCAGATGAGAAATACTATTGAGACCAGTGCCAGAAAGCATATGTTTAAGGGTGTTTTACTTAGAAAGTCTGACATGCCATCAAAATCTGTTTCAGTTCTATCATGCATGGTTTTCTGCCTCTAGCAAAATTGCTGTCCCAATTTATCCCCATCCAGGCTCGATGGGGCACTGTCTTCATGGAGAAAAACCCTGCTCTCCTAGCTGGGCTTTATTTCTAATTAGTCCTGGCCTACCTGCTAGGTGGACCCAGGCTGGGCAATTGGTCGCATGCCCATATTACCCTTTTGCAGCCTGAGTGAGATACGCATCTCATCACGCTGCCATATAGTGGTGGTGGATAGCTGCAGCCTCAGTAAATTACCAACTGTCGCCAACATTTGGCACCTGGAGAAAGTTAATGAAAAGAGTTAAGATTCCTGTAATTATCCAGATTTTAGTGAGCATTTTTTTCAATAACTTTATTAACATTTAAAAAAAAAAAATTCCTTACTCTGAAAATACACTTTACTCTGAAAATAAAATATAAATCCATCCTTTGAAAAACATATCTGCAAGCAAGCAGCCTGCAGCAAGAGAATCAAATGAATAAATATAGTTTCAGATGTCTTCAGTCTATAGAGCTCCAAGTAAAATAATCTTCAAGGGCATTGTTTAGATGAGTTTTAATGTTCCACGTTTCCAAGAACCTGAAGCTGTCTTGTAGGACAGTCCTGCATGGTGTGTATGATAAGCATAATAAAAATAGGCAGCAAATTGATAAGCCAATAGATTGATCCTGAAACTGCTTTATTGCTAAATCTGGTTGCTGTTAGTCAATTTCTCCAGAAGGCAATGTTTTTAGACCTGAGATATGAGCCCCAATACATTAATGTTTCCATATGCTGCAGCATAATTTTAAGGGAGAAACTAATAGAGGACCAGAAAATAATTGGAAATGTATATATGCAATGGGAGGAAGAAATCTGGGAATCGGTAATAATGGAGATCTAGTGATGGTAACAGGTATCTCATCAGATATGAGCTTGTCAGGTAATACAGCAACAAAAATGAGTGACCCATGATGATATAGAATAGGGAGGCAGTAGTCCCTTGGCCTTTTTGGGAAGCACCTGGAATGTTGTGTTCATTTCTGTGCACCTCAATAGCAGAGAGAATTTTTGAAGGGATTTCAAAAAAGAACTAAAATGAAATAAAAAAAGCTAAGTATTCTAGAGGCAATTGTGATTCTTTCCAGGGTTGTGAGGCACTCCACTACCACCTGACCTGGGTCTAAAGAAGCCTTATCTGTACCTACTAGGGATCAGATCCCTGGCCCTCCCAGTCACAGGCAACACAAGCACTCCTCTCTCATCTCATGCAGGTTAGTGAGAGGTATGCTCCAACCCCCATGTCCTCTGAGCATTTCCCTGTGGCGTGCAGCCCACTAACCACTGGATACTCACAGAATTACCAGGTCTGCTGTTACCAAAGGAACAGTACACCACAGCTTACTAGTCACACCTTCAGAACACAGCTCTGCTTAACACATAGATTTCTTTATAGAGAAAGCCAGTGTACGTTTATTTAACAAAGAACAGATTCAGTGCTAGTGAACATAAATATTGGAAACAAAGGGTTTTGTATAAAACAATAACAAACATTCTGGAGACTAAATTTATCTAACAAGATGCCCTGATCTCTAATAAGATACTACATACTTAAAGTCCTTCTCACAGCATTTCTCCACCAGGCTGGGTGAGACCCTCCTTTGGTGAGAACAAGACTGCTAGCAGCCTGTCTCCCCAGATGAAGGATGCCAGGGTGTCTTTCTGCACCCATAAGAACATAAGAAAGGCCGTACCGGGTTAGACCAAAGGTCCATCTAGCCCAGTATCCTGTCTACCGACAGTGGCCAATGCCAGGTGCCCCAGAGGGAGTGAACCTAACAGGCAATGATCAAGTGATCTCTCTCCTGCCATCCATCTCCACCCTCTGACAGACAGAGGCTAGGGACACCATTCCTTACCCGTCCTGGCTAATAGCCATTAATGGACTTAACCACCATGAATTTATCCAGTTCTCTTTTAAACTCTGTTATAGTCCTAGCCTTCACAACCTCCTCAGGTAAGGAGTTCCACAAGTTGACTGTGCGCCGCATGAAGAAGAACTTCCTTTTATTTATTTTAAACCTGCTGCCTATTAATTTCATTTGATGACCCCTAGTTCTTGTATTATGGGAATAAGTAAATAACTTTTCCATATCCACTTTCTTCACATCACTCATGATTTTATATACCTCTATCATATCCCCCCTTAGTCTCCTCTTTTCCAAGCTGAAGAATCCTAGCCTCTTTAATCTCTCCTCATATGGGACCTGTTCCAAACCCTTAATCATTTTAGTTGCCCTTTTCTGAACCTTTTCTATAACCTTTTCTAGTGCCAGTATAGATATACTAACCAGTCTTTTGTTCTTTACCTATAAACAGGGTTCCCTCCGCGGCTATTCACCTCTTCCTGTTAATTTCTTCTCTCGAGGTCCCAACAATCTCTTCATTACCATTTGACTCCATATGGAAATCAACTTCCACTAAACTCCACAATACCCAAGTCATTTAGGGAGATAAGTGTCTCACACCACCTGTGTGGTGAAACCTACTTTAAGGCAAGCTACCCCTGGGTGACCTAAGAACATAATTTCCAATATACATACATATCTCTTTGCAAAATGTGTGTGCAGATAATGCGCAAAGTAATTATGACCAGTGTGACACAGGCTTTCAGTAGAAACCTTACATGATACTCTTTAGTGAACTAGAATGCAAATATCAGACCCCGGCAATCCCTGTAACTTTATGCACCCCTTTGCCAGTTGGTATCAACAGTCACAGCACTGGGGGGGGTGGGGGGGAAACACATCTACTAATATGCCCTAAGCTCTGACACTTTCACCACATGTGGCTATTAAAAAGTTTCACAGTACTCGTCACAAGAATATGGATATTAACATATACGATGTACAAATTCCTAATTCTATCTTCCTACCCCTCTCCTTGTTAGATCTGATATGAACTTATTCTTCTAAATTGTTGTGTAATACTGCTCATCAGGGTAATGCTACATTTCAAGTCAGATGTGGCTTCCTTTCAGTGGAGGACAAAGTAATTCCTGCATAAATCTTTGAGTGGTTTGAGATATTTCACAATGAAAGGTATGCTAATTATAATAGTATAATTGCACTTTTCCTAGTCATTCTTCCAGGAAGTACATCTGGAAACACCTCATCAGCCCTGTGGAAGAGTAAAGGCATGGATAAATCCTCCACTCTCTTAATTTAGTGATGTCAGAGTTTGGGACAACTGCACTTGTATTTCCCCCATCAGTGGTCCCTCAGAGAAACCACTCTAGGCTCTGAGCTCCTCAGCCATCAGCTCTCTTGGGCCTGTCATCACCTCTGTCACACTCCCTCCTGACCAGGGTTTTTCCAGGCTGTGCAGTTCCCTGCCAACCTCCCCAGCAAGTCAGAATTCCTAAACAGGCCAGTGTCTTGCATTTTGCTTTCTCCCTGAAGGCTCTAAACAGTGTAGTTGCCAAAAGTCAATAGTTATCACACAACTCTTTCTAAGCAAGCAAACTTATTCTTGAGGTGAAAACATTACAGATAAAATGTATTAAAAATGATGACAGAACCTACACATATGCTAAAAAGCTTATCAGAAATCACCACAACTCCACCTGTGGGCTGTGGTAGGTGTCAGTCATTCAAAACCCACAACTGAGTATTCCTCTGGTTACAAATTCACAACAGTCTCCAGTCTCAGATTCAGAACAAGAACAACCAGTGGGGCAGTTCATCTGTTTCTTTATATGGCTCTGGCTTTTGATGTCAAATGCCTGAGAAGAGGTCATCAGCAAATAAAGACCCTCGCCTCAGGGCATAGCTTCACAAAGCAGGGTTTTTGCATAACCAGAGATGGGGAATTTGCATTAACTTCCCTCAGGATTTCCCACAAAATCCACTTCACACACACTGTCTCTAACACAGGCGCTGACTTGTATTTTTCCCGGTGGGTGCTCCACTGCCTATCTGCCCCGAGACCCTGCCCTTGCTCCACCTCTTCCTGCCCCTGTTCTGCCCACTCCCCCCGAGGTCCTGCCCTGCTCCACGTCTTCCCTCCCCTGCTCCACCCCCACCCCTGAGGCCACCCCACCCGCCCACCACTCCCTCCTCTCCGCCTCCCCTTCCCCAAGCGCCTATACAGCTGATCGGTGGCTAGCCCCAGTGCCCCACCAATCAGCTGATTGGCAAGCAGCCCAGGGGCCAAAACCAGTCTGGCTGGTGGGTGATGATCACCCTCTAGGTTTTTTTCCATGGGTGCTTGAGCCTTGGAGCACCCACAGAATAGGTGCCTATGGTCTCTAAAGTCTATTCTTGTCTGGCACATTGTTCAATATAGTCCTTTGATCATCTAGGCTGTACTGAGAGGTTATATCCAGTCCCAGCCCATAATACTATATACATTTTTGTATTTAGTACAATGGACCCCAAATATACTTAAACTTAATTCAATTAGGTTTAACGATATTGCAGGAAATTACCATATCTGTCACAACAAAAATCAAGGTATGTTAAATACATCTGATCGCCACAATCTGTTCAGAGCAACACTGTTTATATTGCATGTTTAACCATAGCATGCCTAGCCCTAAGGCAATCCATAGAGTTTAGGGCATCAGTTCAATATAAATGTTTCCTTTATGCTTTTTAAAATATCACAAATCTTGAACTGTTGTCAGGTAGTTATCTGGCTCTTTATTCTAGCTTTTCCTATGGATTAAAAGGATTACACAAAACACTTCAAGTAAGAGTTGGACAGTTGCAAATACCAAGTAACAATTATCTTGTTTGAGCATCAATCAAGAAGGTATTAAGCAATCAGATAATGTCCCCAAGCTCTTCATAAATTAAATCCCTTTATGCTAGTCCACACTTGCTACTAACAAAATGCCAGCTACGGAAAACTGTATGAGATTGTAGTAGGATGTTTAAATATTATGAACCAGGATTATTAATCTGACCCCTTGAATGAGCACTATATTTTCCAAATAGTTTTAATGATATTATAATTTTTAGATTATTGTAATTTTGGATATTATGATTGCCTTGTTAGTTCTGTAGATTTGAATCAACTCACCAGAAATTGTAAGATTTACCCTATGAAGCATAGAAGTCGCTGTCAGAACTGATTGCCTGGCAGGCATTTAACTACTTGCTAGATGACTACTAACTCTATTATCTGTGGCTATAGTTTACTGAACACATTGTGATGTAATTCCCAGAAGTTCTACCTGTAGGATGATGCCACAGTGGAGGTTAATTGCCATTTATAACACACTGCTATCATATTGGAAGGCCATTTTTTTTCTGAGCAGGGCAGTGATAGGTCCCGAAATAACACATGAAAAACAAGATATTGTCCCTGTCTGCTAGTGGCATAGGTAAGCTGTTGTTGTGGTTATAATTTATACTATGGTAACATTTAGGGACCCCAGGCACTGGTCAGGATCCCATTGTGCCATGGCTGTCCAAACACATGGAGAAAATAGTCACTGTCCCAAATAGTTTACAATCTAGATATATGACAGGGGACAGAAGACAGATGAAATAGACAAGCATGGGAGGGGGAGATTGGTAAAATGAGAGAACAATAAAATGCACAAAGCTGAATATAGTAACTCATGTTTTTGCTATAGCAAGTTTATGTCTCAGTTCAGTTCCACTCGCTCAGCCATTGTCAGATGGTAGCGGTTTTATTCACCAGTTATTATTTGTGTTAAGATACTACTTAGAGACTAACTAAGATCATGACCCTATTGTGCTAGTCACTGTATAGTGAGAGACAGTCTTATCCTGAAAAGCTTACTGTTTAAATAGACAAGTCAGACAAGGGGTGGGGGAAAACAAAAGCATAGTGAACAATGTGATGATCAGCAAATGATGTGTTAGTTCCATGATTTTTTTTCTTTTGGGTGAGGCTTTTTCTTTTTCTTTTTTATGGGAAATTTGTTAAAGCATGATTAGATAATGAGAAAAGAAGAAAGGAGATGCTGAGGGTGAGCGAGAGGTGAGAAGGGAGGGATAAGCAGGCATGAAGAGTGTGTGAAGTGAGGCTGAAATGAGGTGACTGTGCAGGAGTAAACAGCCAATCAACACAGAGGGAAAAAATGTCCAGAGTAAAAACTGGGAAAAGGGTCTGATGACATCATCAGTCACTGAAGATCCATACTGTAGCTGCTTCTGGGTTTGCTGCCTGCTGAGTCCCTGTCTGGTTCCTCTAAGGGCTTTCTATCTTTCCCAAGTCCACATGACTGGTGGGACATATGCATCTTGGTGTCCTGCTTCAGGAGGCCCTCTGTGGAAATAGTGGCTGGAGGTAAAACAGAATTGCACTTGATCACAGTATAGGCACATCTTAAGGGATTTGAAGGAGGATAAGGTAGCAAAATACTCTGCTTTCCTCTAGCCTGTTCCCAGTCTTTGCTGTTGAGATTCCAAAATAAAAATTAAAATAGTGATTTCACACACAAATCAGTCCCATGTGCAAATGTCTCAATCTCAGGAATGTTCACAGATCAAAGCTGTGGTTGCACCCAGACATTTTTCCAGAACATTTACAGTTGGTTTTTATTTCTTATTGACATTTTAAAATAGAGCCTTCTCATAAAGGGAATAGGTGGATTGCTTGGGGGATTGGCACTTAAAGCTTTTCAGCTCTAGTTCACCAGTTCAAAATCTGCCACAGATTGTTAATCAAAGTTTACTGAGGCAGACCATTGATCAGACAT
Organism: Emys orbicularis; assembly: GCF_028017835.1. Lineage (NCBI taxonomy): Eukaryota > Metazoa > Chordata > Testudines > Emydidae > Emys > Emys orbicularis. Next base: position 86,117,694 of record NC_088687.1, on the reverse strand, counting down.
CGTTAAGGCCAGATATTGCATCTTTTAGGCCCCAAAGTAGCCCCATTTTAAGTCAAAGAAGCTACCTGAATGAGTGACAGCTGCAAGATCAGGTCCTTATTCTATAGGCAAAATTAAGCTTTCTTTTAGGAAAAGAAAATCACAGGGCAACCAAACTCTTTCTGAAACACAAATATCCACTGTCAAATTTTAACCAGTTTCATTGCACTTGGGCAAATTTGTTCTCATTTCATAAAATGTTGCTTTCCTTTGGTGTTTATGTTTGTTTGGGGGTTTTTGCACTGAAATGTCACTTAATTTTGTAAAAATGAAATTTAAAAAATTCAGCTTTGGTACAGTGACAGCTGATGAAAATATAGCTGTATCTGGGAAGCATAAAGAAATAGGACACCCAACAACCCCCATCCCTCCCAACCTCATAAATAAGTAATAAGTTGTTAATTTTGATTCATAGTCATATTTAATGCTTCAAGTTTTTATTAAACAATGAATCAAGTAGAGCAGGGACTTGAAACTGGGTCTCCCACCTGACTGCCTTAACCACTCGACTGTATTGGCTGTTCTCTGGTGGGTGCACACACTGTCTTTTTTTCTATGCAAAAAAATTTCAAAAGAACTTGATTTCTTTATATATCCAATTGGAAACAAATGTTGAAACCTCAGCATTTGTCATGAAATTGAGTTCTTGTTTCCTGGCCAGCCCTAATTAGAACCAATATGAGCTGTGTTGTTTAGTTGTGATTGGTCAGATAAGTCTCGTGATGCTGTTGGCATTTATTCTTAAATATGCCTAGTATGTTTTTTTCCTTAGTTGAGGAAACTATATTTTGCTTTGTATTTAACAGTCATTCTAATCTTCCCTCATGCTTCTAATTCAAATGGTGCAGGAGCTATTTATAGGTAAGCACGGATGTGAGCTTTTTAGGCATTAGACTCTAAAACATCATTTTATGTAGTTTGATGCTTATAGCTTGATAATGGGTCAAATTCTGCCCTCAGTTACATTCATGCAATTTCTCATAGTTAATGCATTTTTGAATCTGTATATCTGAAGGCAAAAAGAATGCAGCCCAATATGTCTTTATTCCTCACAGATAAAAAGAATTGCAGGCTCTTAAAATCAAAGATAATCTATTTTTATTTTCCTTCCAAGCTTGCACAAAAAACAACTGAAATACAGTAGTGGATTTTCTCCTAAGTTTTTTATCCGTCCCTGCACAATGCAGAAATCTTTCCATGTGGCAAATCTAAAAGCTGCTGGCCACCTTTGTAAAATTAAGTCATGGTAAGTAGAATATAGTATTTGACCTTGAGCTCACACCCTTCACTGTGATGTATAAGTTTAATTTTTATTAGGAGGGAAAAATAGCTTTGCTGCAAAAATTACTCTTCGTTTCTTACTGGCAAAAACTTGCAAAGCTCTAGTGTCAATGCATGAACTTGGAGAAAATCTTTTCAAAATCTACAAGTTTTGCTTCATATTCAAAGCTATTTCTTTGTAGTTGCATTGTTTCATATTGTTGTATTGGTTTTATGTTGCTCATTATCACACCAAGTTAAAAACCTGTCCAACAGTGAACTTTCTGATGAATTTACTTTTGATGACCCTTTACTGGATAACCCAACACAGTATCCCTGCAAAAATAAGAAAATTAAATGTAAAGAAGTTATTATTATAAAAGGATTATACATCCCTACCTCCACCACTATGAACTGGGTAAGATCCAAAAGTCTTCCCATTGACTTCTATGGGCCTCATCCAGCTCCCATTGTACCTTTGGCCTGAATCCTAATTGTCTATCAATTTTTGTCTTGATTTGTTTGGATTCTTAAACACAGTTTCCTGTCTTAGTCAAGATTCTTCCATCTTCCTGTCTACCACCCAAGATAGTTTTGTTCTGTTTTGAATCACATTAAAAAAAATAGATCATTTGAAAACAGATTGAGATTAGCTAGTGCTGTAGTTATTGAACAAATGCTTGTTCAATGCCATCAAGTACAGTTTGTTTCAAGCTGTCATCTAAGGAAACAGTAATTACCGTGACTGCTAGAAGTAGTTTTGAGGAGATTAATTTTTTTTTAAAGTATACGCAAGACACTGCTCTTGGGTAAGAAAAAAAGAGGAGGCAAAGTCAAATTAACTTAGTGGCACTTAGGCACTAACAATTAGAGTTGGTATGAAAAATATTCATTGATTTACGCAACATATTTTGTGATATTTTTCTAGTAAATTTTTGACAAATCTTTTTGTATGATTTGCTGAGCTCTCGTAGTATTCAAGGTTCCTCAAAGTTAAAAAGATCCCTCAGTGACTATAAATATTTGACGCTGTTGACACATATACATAAAGTTGTGCTATAGGGTAACATTGAGGCTGACTTCAGGGATCTGAAAAGCAACATAAGAGATTAAAATCTAGGTTACATAAGACTCAACACAGGGAGAGCTGTCAACAGGCAGTGGGGTGAGAACAGCAGAGAGAGTTACACAATCTAAGATCATGAGGTCACTTATTTTCACACTGTGTGCATCATATTAGCACCTTTATGTACTGTGGGTCACATTCTCAGCTTATGTGAAATGGCAATAACTCCCACTGATTTCTGTGACACTGACAATATATACCAGCTGACAATCTGGCTCCTAAAGTTTATTTTGATTATGTTAGCATGGGAATGGAGGTCAGCCTTAAATAATTGGGGGTGAGAGTGGGTTTTGAGATGGTATTTAAAGGAGGTTGTATGGAATATTGGATCAAGAGACCTTTTTCAGATAAGGGGAATGATGACAGAAAACAGAGGCATTTTTTGGAAGATTGATACAAAGGGAGCTTGAAAGGAAGTAGAAATGGCAGAATGGAGGACACAAGGCATGTAAGTAGGGTTAAAGATGGATCAAAGGGAACAAACAAAACTGAACTGTAGGGAACAATTTTGTTGGCAGAGCAATGAATTAGGTAATTTTCTACGAGTCTGACTAATGTAATAACATTTTGGTAAAAAAAATTCCCTAAGTCCCTTGTATTTTGTTTTAAACTGAAGATTCTAAATAAACAATAGCATGAGTTTGTTTCCCTCCAGATAACATTTTAAAAAAAGTCTTGCTAATGATGATATGAATGACTCATTTCTAAATTGGAAAGACTGTGACTATAAAATAGCATCCCAGAAATGTAGGTCTCTGTTGTAGTTGAGGCTTTGATCTCTCATGGAAAGATGGTGGTGAGTATATATTCTTAATCCAGTACTTTACTGTCTTGGGGGCAACATTATGTCTCTTGGTGCACTGTAATCTTCTCAAAGAATCCCCTCCAGGAGTTAAGGATTTAGAAAAAAGGCATTTCAGTGCCAGAACCCCATTTGCTAACACACAAAGGTAATTACTGAAAGCATTGCATAACATACCATTGTACTTCAGGAATTAGCATAGGGTCAGTGCAGCAGGCTAAAAGGAGGTATTTTGGGGGAAGCACAATGGATAGTTTATGCTCACATCACTAGCTGGAAGTAAAAACCTCCCAAGACAATAAGATATTAAAGAACCAAAACCCCCAACTGAGTAGTTTTACTAACTGCATCTCAATTCTGGTCACAAAGTTTCTTTCAATTGTGCATCTTTATCTTAATCTTTATTTGCTGAAATAATTTTGTTCTCAAATTATTAATGTTCTCCGAGTCTGCTTATATTCCATAGTTACTGGATGACCTTTGGCATATTAGCATTGTTGAAATACAGACTTGGATTTCTGTTGAAGCATGGAGATACATTAACATAACAACTAAAAGGACCCCCTTAGTCAAAAGGCCCTCAAGAGCTGTTAATTTAAATATGATTTACCATTTTCCTCGTGTGTGTTTTAGCATCTTATCTTTCATGATAAATTGCACTGCGGTTTTTCAGAATCCTTCCATACAGCTGTTAGTCACGGTGTTTGGAACAGTCTGATTAAGATGAAATCTGTAACAAAGCCTTATTATTATCAATAACCTCCCATATCTCCAGTGCACACATGTTAAAACCACACAGAACAAATTACTGTCAGGGCAGAAAATTAAGTTGGAAAAACAGTAAGACTGTGGCACGAACTGACAAAAACCAGGATGTTCAAAGTTAAGGCTGGCACTCTGTCCTCCATTCATGCACAAAGTATATAGTAAGACATTAAATAGCACAGCTGCTCTTAAGGAGAAGATTGGCAGTTGTATCTTTCCATTTCCTGGCTTTTGTCAGTTTGTGGCACAAACTTTGGACCAGATTCTGGTTATTTCAGTGTCAGTGCCTGGGGAGTGGAGGGGCAGGAAAAAAGGTTCAGAAAACTCTCCCCAAAACATTTGCCTATGCAAGTGTCAGCCGGAATCTTCTGGTTTGCACAATCTGCATACAAGGAGGGTTAGTGTCATCAGCTACTCTAGAGTTCCCGAAAGGGAATGGGGCAGTGTGGGATTGAGGGAGGTGGAGGCATAGCTGCCAGGTTGGGGGGGGGGGGGGGGAACCTAGTAAGGAGTCTCGGCTCTCTATGAGCTGAGGGGTGAAAACATTATTTACTAATGAAATAAAAATGGCTGTTTCGTGGGCATTTCTTTCCCTTGGATATGGAAAGAAGGAGAATTGAAAAGAATACTCGACATACAACTAATTCAAAACAGTTTATGAAATAGACCTAATGGACACTTTGGGGCTTCTTATATAAATATGCATTCAAGCTGTTTAGAAATGCACCTATGAACTAGGGACCTGATCATGCATTACTCATTCAAGCAAAACTCTCATCAGAATAAGGAGCTCAGAAGTGGTCACAAATACTTGTTTTTAAACAGGTCATTTACACCAGCTGAGGATTTGTTCTAGTGGTTCACTGCAGACAGAAAGGAATTAGAAAATTTTGGAAATATTATGGAAAGAAAAGTGACAAGACTTGATGAAAGAGAGAATGCTAAGACTTTGGACCAGGTTCTTAATCTGTCTGCTTGGATACCCAAATAGAAATTTTTAACCAGCATGTTAATGATTTGTTGGAGAAGATGGGAGAAAAGAAAAAAGTAGACATGAACTCCAGCTGTGAAATGGTTTGGCTTAACACCTAGATCTGTATTTCAGGGACCTCATAGTTTGGGATGGTAGACCTGAACCAAAACTCAAGAATTGATCTGTAGGAATAAGGTATGTCAGGTTGAGAAGTCAGGACTGGGTCTAGAGAACAAAGAAAATAGTCATAAAAATAACTTAAACATATGGCAGAAAAAATGACCATGGGGTAGAGAATATGATAGTAGGCAGGAAGCAGATCTCAATATATATAGCAATGATCAAACAAAATACAGAATTAGTCAAGAATACCTTATCTGACAGTGACACAAAAACTAATTGAATAAATATTTTATGAATATTGTTCAACCATATTATAAAGCTGGTTGAATAATATCAAAAACATTAATTAAACAATTTAACTAACCAAAACTCAATGATTCAAAATGTTAAATGAATATTATTCATCCAGCTCTTGCAAATATTTCATCCTATTTAAATAAAGATCATTTACAATTTGAGGGGCAGGGATCTAAAGATAAAACAATCCCACACCACCTACTGCACAGTGAATCTCAAGGGAACATGTCTGTCTGACATCATTGTGTGGTTCCACTTACTGTAGAGATCAAGGTTTGTCATCAGCAAGAGAATGACAAGATGTCAAATTTTTTTTTCGAGACTAGTTGGTCAAAGTATAATGTAAATCTGAGAAATGAAATGACATCCAATAGCAACTAAGCACCAGACAGCTCAACTTTCCCTACTGTAGCCAGCCTCTGCAAAACTTCAGACACTGTTAGGCCCAAATATTTTATTACCACCCAGGGATACTACAAGAATTTTTGAATATCTTCAGGGGCCAAATACTAAACATCGGAGGAAGCTAACACACCCAGGATTACCTTAGAACATATCTAGCCAGACTCTGATGTTTCACTGTCATAAATCAAACTGAAGAAAATGGACTTGTGTTGGATTTGCAGCGGTGTAATTGACATCAGAATATGGCCCATAAAGTTTAAGTAAAGTATCACACCATTCTAAAGGTCTGATCCTGCAGATGCAAAGTACAGCACAGTGTTTAGTACTCTGAGTACTCCCAGTAATTTGAGTGCTTGAAATTAAGTACTTGCAAGATTGCCCCTAAGTGCATATACTCTTGATTCTGTGAGATCTTACATTTTCCATGCTGATGGCTAACAGAATCATGGCTCCTGTATTTTTAATTAATTATGGACAACTCTAATCTGTCCTTAACTATTTAAGTTAAAAAGCCATTAAAAGTCTTAACAGATTTTTATTTCTGTTTTGGTTAAAGATATAATTGGATGGTTTCTATAAATAACATAATAGGCACAACAAACTAGAATGGTTACCCTAACAAAACTAAATAATTAAGAATCATAGTCTGTATATGGCAGTCCTTAGGGGTGTGTGGTTTTGGTGGGGGGGGGGGTTGTCTTTGTTTTTTTTTTGTATGGGTGATGAATATTCAACTTTTTAAATTTAATTTTAATTTTTAAATTTAATAGTTTTTAAAATATCAAATGGGACTAATCCTATTTATGGATTTACTGTTCTACAAAACATTCCTTTTTCAATCAAAGCCCATAAGAGTTATATGGATTTTAAAAAAGGGAGGAACATAATCCATTTTTCACTTGCAAAAAACTGAAAAATGGCTATACTCTTTGTTGAAAAATGGCATTATACAGAGTTCTTGAAAATAATAGTTAACAGCTTGGATTTTATGTACTTCATTTAAAGAGCAAGCTGTAAATTAAGTCAGTATGGTTTGACAACAATGTTATCTGTGCATTTGAAATTAATTAGATTGCTGTGAACATACTTTAAGCAGCTTAAATCAGTGAAATATACAAAGAGTAAAACAGGCTTATTTATCTAATTTATTATGGTGAACCTGTTTTATTCTTGGACTCCAGGAAATGTGAAGTTGCAATTAGCAGTCATCACAGGTCTTTTTTTTGCACTTCAGTGCCACAATAATCCTCAGCAATCTGGGATCAAAGTAATACTTGGGCACTGTAATACTTACAATTGAGATCATGTAGTTCACCATATAAGAAGAGAAGGAAAATATCTTTGGAGCACATTTGGCATCCTTTGCCTAGTACTTCTGAGCACTAACAAAAGCTACATTAAAACTTAATTTGAACAGAACTTAGAGAAAGACAACATGAAAAGATACTAATGTGGAAATCACTTTGATTTATGTTTGTGGGTTCTTTCAACTCTATCCCAGCCTCCTGGGTATCCAAATTTAAGAAAAGTATATTGCAAATGTATTCTAAATGCAAAGACGCTAAGATCTCAAGAGTAAATGCATGTGGCTAGCAGTCACATGTATGCATACTATTTCTGTTTTTAATTTTGTTTTGTGTTTCTGACTACACTTGTATGATGGTCCTCATTGTATAAATGTGTATATAGAATCCCCTTTTGCTACAGTGGTTGGCGCAGGGCACTATGAATCAAAAGTCCTGTGTTACTTTTCTAGCTCAATGTGACCTTCGCTACACTGACACCTTCTATTTCTCAGTTCCTCCTTCTGCAATGTGTGAATAAGTGCCTTTAGGTACCTCAAGGTTGTTGTGAAGCTTAAGTAGCTAATGTTTGCAAAGGACTTTAATATTAGTGCTGAGCAAAATTAGTGACACTTTTTTTTTCCCCACAAAATTTTGTGGGGCATTGTTTACCCATTGGTTTGGAGTGGATTTTGCCTGAAAAGCTTGCTATATGTGAAATTTAAAGGGGTCAATTTTTCAAATGATCTGGTTGCAAAATCCATTTATAGTTGTATTTGCTCTTGTTCCACCATCAGAAGTGACACTATAATCTGTAGAGAGACAAGATGGGTGAGGTAATATCTTTTATTCTGACCAAAGAAGAGTTTGAAACCTTGTCTCTCACACCAATGGAAGTTGGTCCAATAAAAGGTATTACCTCACCCATCTTGTCTCTCTAATATCCAGGAACCAACACAGCTACAACAACACTGCATACCATAATTTGTACTCAAAACTGTTCCCACATAATCCACAGTGCTCTGGTTTGGTCATGCCAGAGAGCTAAAGGGGACACAGACTGAGCATAGCAATGCCTAATATTTAGTCATCCTACCACCTTGTGGAATCCACAGCCCCAAGTTAGGCCTCCAGGCTCCCAATATGATGCATGGGGAAAGTTAGGCACCTAAGAATTGGATTAACAGAATTCAGCAAGATGTGCGGGAAGCTGCCTATACAAGTCAGTAGGAAATACTAAGGAAAGGACTATGGCCTAATCCTTAACTCTGGGCTGTAGGGAGGCACCTCTCTCCACTGTGGATTCACTGCTGTAAATTGTCTCCTGGAGTTAGGCATCTAAGTCTGGTCAGCCCTTTCTTCCAAACCCCCTCCTTCCACCTTATATCCTATAGTCCAGTGATTAGCACACTTACTGATATGTGGGGACTCTGGGTTCAAATCCCCACTGTGCCTGATTTAGAGCAGACGCTTGAACCCAGGTGGTCTCATCTCCCAGGTGAGTGCCCTAGCCAGTGGGTAATAGGGTACTCTGAGATGAGTCTATCTCAGTCTCTACTGTTGAAGCTGTTCTACTTTGTATAAAATACTTAAATATTGTTTGGAGGAGAGTTTTGAACCTGGTTCTCTGAGGTGAGTTCCCTAACCACTGCGCTGCGGAGTCATTCTCTTTCTGGCCCAATGAATATAAGTAGCTATAGAAATAGGGCCCCACAGGTGAGATAGGTATTCCCTGTCTATTTGGAGAGCCTTGCAGGAGCTTAGAAGCTAAGCAACTTGGTGGCGTTAGAACTTAGATGGCTTTGCACATGCCAATTGGCAGAAATGTAGGCTCCTAGGGGACTTCACCAACAGAAACTTAGGGTATGTCTACACTGCAATTAAATACCCGCGGCTGGCCCATGTCAGCCAACTTGGGCTCACAGGGCTCAGGCTAAAGGGCTGTTGAACAACACCACTTCAATTAAACAATCCCTTAAGCCGAGCCCTGTGAGCCTGTCAGCTGACATGGGATGGCCATGGGTATTTAATTGCAGTGTTTTCAAAGGATATATTTTTAAAGCACACAACTGTAAGAAAACTGATAGACTTGCATGAATGCTTACATTCTTATGGAAGTCACTTAGGAAAATGGAATTTGTTTGGAAATTTAATATGAATCATAGAATATCAGGGTTGGAAGGGACCTCAGGAGGTCATCTAGTCCAACCCCCTGCTCAAAGCAGGACCAATTCCCAACTAAATCATCCCAGCCAGGGCTTTGTCAAGCCGGGCCTTAAAAACCTCCAAGGAAGGAGACTCCACCACCTCCCTAGGTAACGCATTCCAGTGCTTCACCACCCTCCTAGTGAAATAGTGTTTCCTAATATCCAACCTAGACCTCCCCCACTGCAACTTGAGACCATTGCTCCTTGTTCTGTCATCTGCCACCATTGAGAACAGCCGAGTTCCATCCTCTTTGGAACCCCCCTTCAGGTAGTTGAAGGCTGCTATCAAATCGCCCCTCATTCTTCTCTTCTGGAGACTAAACAATCCCAGTTCCCTCAGCCTTTCCTCATAAGTCATGCGCTCCAGACCCCTAATCATTTTTGTTGCCCTCCGCTGGACTCTTTCCAATTTTTCCACATCCTTCTTGTAGTGTGGGGCCCAAAACTGGACACAGTACTCCAGATGAGGCCTCACCAATGTCGAATAAAGGGGAACGATCACGTCCCTCGATCTGCTGGCAATGCCCCTACTTATACAGCCCAAAATGCCGTTAGCCTTCTTAGCAACAAGAGCACACTGTTGACTCATATCCAGCTTCTCATCCACTGTGACCCCTAGGTCCTTTTCTGCAGAACTGCTACCTAGCCATTCGGTCCCTAGTCTGTAGCTGTGCATGGGATTCTTCCGTCCTAAGTGCAGGACTCTGCACTTGTCCTTGTTGAACCTCATCAGGTTTCTTTTGGCCCAATCCTCTAATTTGTCTAGGTCCCTCTGTATCCGATCCCTACCCTCTAGTGTATCTACCACTCCTCCCAGTTTAGTGTCATCGGCAAACTTGCTGAGAGTGCAGTCCACACCATCCTCCAGATCATTAATAAAGATATTAAACAAAACCAGCCCCAGGACCGACCCTTGGGGCACTCCGCTTGAAACTGGCTGCCAACTAGACATGGAGCCATTGATCACTACCCGTTGAGCCCGACGATCTAGCCAGCTTTCTATCCACCTTACAGTCCATTCATCCAGCGCTTACTTCTTTAACTTGGCAGCAAGAATACTGTGGGAGACCGTATCAAAAGCTTTGCTAAAGTCAAGGAATAACACATCCACTGCTTTCCCCTCATCCACAGAGCCAGTTATCTCATCATAGAAGGCAATTAGGTTAGTCAGGCACGACTTCCCCTTGGTGAATCCATGCTGACTGTTCCTGATCACTTTCCTCTCCTCTAAGTGTTTCATAATTGCTTCCTTGAGGACCTGCTCCATGATTTTTCCAGGGACTGAGGTGAGGCTGACTGGCCTGTAGTTCCCCGGATCCTCCTTCTTCCCTTTTTTAAAGATGGGCACTACATTAGCCTTTTTCCAGTCATCCGGGACCTCCCCCGATCGCCATGAGTTTTCAAAAATAATGGCTAATGGCTCTGCAATCTCATCCGCCAACTCCTTTAGCACCCTCGGATGCAGCGCATCCGGCCCCATGGACTTGTGCACGTCCAGTTTTTCTAAATAGTCCCAAACCACTTCTTTCTCCACAGAGGGCTGGTCACCTTCTCCCCATATTGTGCTGCCCAGTGCAGCAGTCTGGGAGCTGACCTTGTTTGTGAAGACAGAGGCAAAAAAATCATTGATTACATTAGCTTTTTCCACATCCTCGGTCACTAGGTTGCCTCCCTCATTCAGTAAGGGGCCCAAACTTTCCTTGACTTTCTTCTTGTTGCTAACATACCTGAAGAAACCCTTCTTGTTACTCTTAACATCTCTTGCTAGCTGCAACTCCAAGTGTGATTTGGCCTTCCTGATTTCACTCCTGCATGCCTGAGCAATATTTTTATACTCCTCCCTGGTCATTTGTCCAATCTTCCACTTCTTGTAAGCTTCTTTTTTGCATTTAAGATCAGCAAGGATTTCACTGTTTAGCCAAGCTGGTCGCCTGCCATATTTACTATTCTTTCTACACATCGGGATGGTTTGTTCCTGCAACCGCAATAAGGATTCTTTAAAATACAGCCAACTCTCCTGGACCCCTTTGCCCTTCATGTTATTCTCCCAGGGGATCCTGCCCATCTGTTCCCTGAGGGAGTCAAAGTCTGCTTTTCTGAAGTCCAGGGTCCGTATTCTGCTGCTCTCCTTTCTTCCTTGTGTCAGGATCCTGAACTCTACCATCTCATGGTCACTACCTCCCAGGTTCCCATCCACTTTTGCTTCCCCTACTAATTCTTCCCTGTTTGTGAGCAGCAGGTCAAGAAAAGCTCTGCCCCTAGTTGGTTCCTCCAGCACTTGCACCAGGAAATTGTCCCCTACACTTTCCAAAAACGTCCTGGATTGTCTGTGCACCGCTGTATTGCTCTCCCAGCAGATATCAGGGTGATTAAAGTCTCCCATGAGAACCAGGGCCTGCGATCTAGCAACTTCTGATAGTTGCCAGAAGAAAGCCTCGTCCACCTCATCCCCCTGGTCTGGTGGTCTATAGCAGACTCCGACCACGACATCACCCTTGTTGCTCACACTTCTCAACTTTATCCAGAGACTCTCAGGTTTTTCTGCAGTTTCATACCGGAGCTCTGAGCAGTCATACTCCTCTCTTACATACAACGCAACTCCCCCACCTTTTCCGCCCTGCCTGTCCTTCCTGAACAGTTTATATCCATCCATGATAGTACTCCAGTCATGTGAGTTATCCCACCAAGTCTCTGTTATTCCAATCGCATCATAGTTCCCTGACTGTGCCAGGACTTCCAGTTCTCCCTGCTTGTTTCCCAGGCTTCTTGCATTTGTGTATAGGCACTTAAGAGAACTCCCTGATCATCCCTCTCTCAGTATGAGACAGGAGTCCTCCCCTCTTGCGCTCTCCTGCTTGTGCTTCCTCCCAGGATCTCATTTCCCCACTTACCTCAGGGCTTTGGTCTCTTCCCCCGGTGAACCTAGTTTAAAGTCCTCCTCACTAGCTTAGCCAGCCTGCTGGCGAAGATGCTCTTCCCTCTCTTCGTTAGGTGGAGCCCGTCCCTGCCCAGCACTCCTCCTTCTTGGAACACCATCCCATGGTCGAAGAATCCAAAGCCTTCTCTCCGACACCACCTGCGTAGCCATTCGTTGACTTCCATGATTCGACAGTCTCTACCCAGGCCTTTTCCTTGCACAGGGAGGATGGACGAGAACACCACTTGCGCCTCAAACTCCTTTATCCTTCTTCCCAGAGCCACGTAGTCTGCAGTGATCCGCTCAAGGTCATTCTTGGCAGTATCATTGGTGCCCACGTGGAGAAGCAGGAAGGGGTAGCGATCCGAGGGCTTGATGAGTCTCAGCAGTCTCTCCGTCACATCGTGTATCCTAGCTCCTGGCAAGCAGCAGACCTCTCGGTTTTCCCGGTCGGGGCGGCAGATAGATGACTCAGTCCCCCTGAGGAGGGAGTCCCCGACCACCACCACCCTCCTCCTCCTCTTGGGAGTGATGGTCGTGGAACCCCCATCCCTAGGACAGTGCATCTTTTGCCTTCCAATCGGTGGAGTCTCCTTCTGCTCCCTTCCCTCAGATGGGTCATCTACTCCACTCTCTGCATTAGTACCTGTAGAGAGAACATGGAAACGATTGCTCACCTGTATCTCCATTGCTGGTACATGGACGCTCCTCTTTCTCCTTCTGGAGGTCACATGCTGCCAAACTTCTTCATCATCCGTCTGTCCCTGCTACGCCTGCTCTGAGTCTTCAGAACATTGTGGCCGTAGAAGCATCTCCTGACGTCTGTCCAGGAAATCTTCATTTTCCCTTATGCAACGCAGAGTCGATACTCGTTTCTCCAGACCTCGAACCTTCTCTTCCAATATGGAGACCAGCTTGCACTTTGTACAGACAAAGTTGCTTCTGTCCTGTGGAAGAAAGACAAACATGGCACAACCTGTGCAGGTTACAACAGCTGATCGCTCACCTTCCATATCACCTTCCTCTTAAGAGCTTCCTCCGCTGTTGCAAGAACTACTCAGAGAAACCTGCAGATGAAAGCCTCAGTGAGCTCTCTCCAGGCAAACTCCCTCTCTTAGCCTCTGCTGTTCGCCGCTCAGCTGGTTCGCTGCTGACTGCCCTTATATACCAGTCAGGCCCACTCAAGGCCCACCTGGAACAAAGCACTCCCAATTCACACTTTTCAAACAAACAAGCAAGCAGTCAAGCACATGGTCAAACTGAAAAACTGTCCCAGCAACAGACACTCAGATACTCACCAACACAGCCCCCCTAATGCAGCACTTAGCGTACCTCCTCTCGGACAGCTCCCAGGTAGACTCCCTCTGTTAGCCTCTGCTGTTCGCCGCTCAGCTGGTTCGCTGCTGAATCTGGGGAACATCTTGGCCTTCCTAAGCACTAATCAGGTGGCATATATGTGTTACCTTAATGTAGTAAACAATAAGAGCACCATTTTCTAACATTCCCTAATAAACACCATTAAAATAAGGGGACAAAAGCAATTATTGTTTTGCTCAATTCCATCTTCCCCTTGCCTCTGCTATGGCATTCAAAATGTCAACAGGCCAACTTATTCCCCTTTCTTCTGTAACAAATCTGCAGTAAGAAGACAGGAAACTTACAACAGCAATCATTTTATCAACCTCAGAATTTGGGATTTAATTTACACTTACATATTAATGATTAAAATATAACATTGAGTACTCTCCATGTACACTCTCTCCAACCACCATAGCCCAGAAAATGGGTCTAGTTTTGTGTGGTGTCTGCAGGGCTGGTGCAAGGAAGTTTTGCGCCCTAGGCGAAACTTCCACCTTGCGCCCCCCCCAGCCCTGCGGCAGCTCCCTGCCCCCACCTCCGCCCTGAGGTGCCCCCCCCCCCCACAGAAGCTCCCCCCCGCTCTGCCCTAAGGCGCCCTCCCCCCCCCGTGGCAGCTCCCCCGCCCCAGGAGCCGTGCGGCAGCTCCCCACCCCAGTTCCTCTGCTCCGCCTCCTCCCTGAGCACGCCGCCCCCGCTCTAATTCTCCTCCCCTCCCAGGCTTGCGGTGCCAAACAGCTGATTGACGCCGCAAGCCTGGGAGGTGGGAGAAGTGGAGCGGTGACCGCACGCTCGGGGAGGGGACGTAGCAGAGATGAGCTGGGGTGGGGAGCTGCCGCACGGCTCCCTGGGCCGGGGGGGTGAGGAGCTGCCGCAGTGAGGGGGGTTCAGGGCAGGGGGAGAGCTGCCGCAGGGCTCCCCACCCCAGCTCACCTCTGCTATGCCCCCTCCCCGAGCACACCGTCCCCGCCGGCAATGACAATAATTGCATGGAGCAGCCGCTGCGCTGGGAGAGGGAGTCTGAGCCGCACATGTCAGCGCGCCGCCGGCAGCCCAGCCCAGGAACGCTGTAAAAAAAAATTGGAGGCACCGCTTTTTGGTGCCCCCAAATCTTGGCGCTCTAGGCAACCGCCTAGTTTGCCTTAATGGTAGCACCGGCCCTGGGCGTCTGTGATAATAAATTAGTTTAAGCCAGTTCAGCTTCCTGACACTGCTTTTGCCTTCTCCAGATCTCTAACCTTTCTATGTTTTTTCCCCAAGAACTCCTAGATGCTCCATGGTCCTTCAAATCCTGTCTGTTTTAAATGCCTTTTCATTGGAAGAAACAACATTTTTGGTTTTGGACTGTGTCCATTTTTTATTTAAGTCGGGGGCATGTGGTTTTTCTATCATAACATTTCCATATCTGTCATGTAACTTGTTATTGATGTAGTTAAATTCTTTCCCAAACAGTTAAGATATGATTAGCATATTTTTGCTGGAAATGTATTTATATCTCATTGGCCTCTTGCAATTCTGCCAAAACTACCCAATGCCACTTTGATTCCCATTTTAAACTGTCACTTCTGAAAAATTATTAAAAATAAGCCTGCTGCTATTTCACTCAGGCCTGAACATTCCAAGCACCCTTAATTTTACTATTTTAAAATTAATTAACCCTGTGTATTTCATTCCAGCTGAGCATTTGATTGTCAGTGAGGGTCTGCTTTTGATTCACTTGGTAGCAAAACTAAGTGGAAAAACAAAACTCACATGTTTTAACCAAAGTTAGACAATGAGTCAGTGACTCAGACGGGATTAAAACCCAGAGTCTTTCTGGCTCCTAGTTAGCTCATAGGCTGCTGCTACTTCCTGTAGGAGAGCAGAAAGAAATCTTGCAACACTTGTGTAACAGAAGTGGACTCTGAGATGTTATTTGCATTCTGGGCTTGCTGTAGATAAGATGCCATTGGCCTGGAATGATCAAGCATATCTACACCTAATGGAGAAACTATATTGTTATACAATTAACTGTATTCATACACTCCCAATACAGAAAGGAGTGTTGAATGGGTTGTCTCTTAAAAATACTTTATATGTTGTTTCATAGATTGGCCAATATACATTCAGAAGCTGGGAATGAGCAACAGGGAGTGGCTCACTTGATGATTACCTGTTCTGTTCACTCCCTCTGAGGACCTTTGGTTTGACCCAGTATGGCCGTTCTTATGTTCTTACATTCTGTTGTATTAATTTAGATGGAATAAATGGGCCAGAGGTGTTACCACAATCCAATGTCCAATATTAAATAGTATTAAACAATAATATACAGAGTCCTCAGCGTTCTTAGTACCATGGCAAGCATCCTTTTAACCCTTTATTAAAGATACAGAAAAGAAGGAAAAACAGTTAAAGAATTTGAAATGTAAAGTAATAAATAAAGCTTTTATTTTAACATCTCTTGTTCCCTTTCCCTTTAGCTGGAGAGGGTTTTAGAAGGAAAACCCACCTGGTTTTACTATTTCTTCTATGGTGTCAAAGATGGTGGCAATTGTCTTTTTGGGTAAGAGAGAAGAAGTTAGTTGAGATGAATAGGAGCTGCTGCTGCTGTTAACGTCCAATCCTGTTTCATCTTAGATGGTGTTTGGGATTCAGCTGGAGCTTGTAGCGGTGGCAGTGTCATCTGAATCCCTCTCTCTGGCCCAATCTGGTCAGGACAGCTCTCAGAATCAGGATGAAAAAGGCCCAGGGGCCCAGGAAATAGTGTGGGTGGCAGTCATGATGATGCTCACTCTAGTAGCCTTCATATGTTCTTCTTCATTTCTTCCCCTTAAGGACCCACAAAGGAAATGATGGGTGGAATAGTCTATTCCCTCTTTTTTTTTTTTTTGTCCACACCAATTTTGGTTCACTGATTTCTGCACCCACATTTTCTTATTTATCAAGCATGATCCTAACAGTCCTTGAGTTATATCAGTAAGCCTTTTTGCTTAGACTAATGCAGTCTGTCTCCTTTTCATACCTGTTCCCGTTAACATTTGTTGTTCTAGGTTACTGTGACATCTTATGAACTTTCACATACTTTTTACAGCTGAGTTCACAAGTAGAGTAAATTTGTAGGCCCAATTATCACTATGTAAATGATCTATAAAGGGACCACATCACTTTCCTTTCTTGCACCTGATGATACTATGTACTTTATTATATTACAGGGATTGTATAATTGCTTTGACTCAAACAAGGTACAAGAAGTGTTTGTTTAGTTAACTTTTTACCAAACTGATATTTATACTGGTCCATCGACTGGCCAAAAGAAAGTGTTGAAGAACAATGGAATTATCCTTTTTCTCTCAAGGAATCAAAATGAGCACTAGTATGAGAAGTCCGAAAGTCAAACATACTGATTTATATGACCAAGCCATCTGAATGGTAATATGTAATATTACATTTTCTTATCCCTAACATTTTCTCAGTGTTTATGCCCAATTTAGCTGGTCTTTCACATCTGCTTAACCCCACTCTAAATACCATTGCAGTGTTTGCAGTTAAAATAGGAGTGGGTTATTATAGTGAGCATGTCAAATGTATGTCCAAAATAAAATCCTACTCAGAGTCAGTATGTCTGCTCCAAATATTATTTTAATGTTATAACAACAATGGCTTCCATATGATACTGGGGAAATAATTGGCTGGAGCAGACCTTACTCCTTTCTTGCTGACAGAAAACACTTTAACAGATTTCTACTCATAAAGGAACTCTTCCAGCAACAAAAGAATATTGGGAGTGAAGCACACAACTCTAAGTGCTCTGAGATCTACTGATGAAAAGTGCTATATCTGAGCTAGGCATAATTATTAATATTAAGGGGGAATACTTCTAAATCACCACTGAAAATAAATACTCTTAGTATAATGAGTCATTATCTCAGCTAGTCACTGCCCAAAGTGAAATTTCTCGGTCAATAAAAAGTTGGTTATTATGATTGTCTTGGACTATGTTACTTCTGTGGGGGGAAAAACTCAGTGACTTGCCTTATTGAAATGGAAAACAGTTTTTCTATGGAGCATAGGAATTTGTTTGCATATTCTTGTCCTGATGCCATAACAGTTATAGCTAAGTCATAATAAGATTGTAGCCAGTGGAGAATGGAAAAAGATTTTCTTCCTCTAATGGTACAGTAGGCTTGATGATTATGATGTGGTCCCCAGGGTACAACCTGAAACTGGGACCGCTGTGTCCCCTTAACTCTCCAGTATGGGCTATCTCTCACAATGCTTTGCTAGTAACACATAGCAAACCTCTTCTGATGCTGTGATCACTCAGTCAACAACATGCAGGGACATACCCAACTAAGTAGCATGAATACTCTCTAAGCCATTCATGAACTATACATAGGGAAACACCAGCAAATGCCCCCCAGCATTGCACCCCAGAAATGTACCATCTTACACTGCTCAAGACCTTCTCTTGAACAATGCAAGCTCATTAATTAGTTCACCACTTCATCAAAGGATAGTGGACATGCACCAGCTTTTGTAATCTGAGCAGATTCCCCAAGCACGTTAGACAAACTCACTGGTAAGGATAAATCATTAAAATAAGTTTATCAACCACAGAAAGGTGTTAAGTGATTATAAATGGTAGGCATAAATGTCAGAGATAGTTACCTAAGAAAATAAAAAGTAGACACATTCTAAATCCTAAACTCTCAGACTAAGCAAGATTTGAATCAAACAGCTTTTCTCACCCCACTGGATGTTGCAGGCAGGTTAATACAGAGGCTGAATTCCCTTCTCAGCCTGGGACCAATTTCCCCAGTTCAAAGTCTTTGTCTTCCCAGAATTCTTGTTGCCTTCAGAGTAGGTGAGGGGAGGAGAGAGGTGGCCTCATGATGCCACTGTCCCTTATTTTATACTCTCAATTAATGTTCCAGGAAAGATACTGGCCCAGGCATGTCCTGGTTGGCCTTGCTGAGTCATAGAGTTGAGCAGACCTCGTTGTATGGTGTTTGCACAACTGTCTCTTACCGAATTGTAAATCTTTTGTTTACAATTCTGCTGCTCGTCAATAGCTCAGCTCGTGATGATCACTTAACGCCTGTTTGGGTGTGGGTCACCTCCTTTGTTGCCACTGGAGAGCTAGCTGTGGGCGTCTCCTGGACATACAATATATCATAATTCTATATACCATTATGATACCCATATTTTGATAGAACAATGAGTTTGTTTGAAAGGCATGCTTTGTTTGAAATATCACAACCATATACAAATGATGAAAATGAGGATTACAGGGTGCTACGTTGAGGTACAATGCATCAAAATGCTAATGTACTTGACTCCAAGATAACTAGAAAGAAAGTGGGTGTATTTCCACTTATTAAATGTACTTGTCTGAGAAACAATGGCTTGTGTACAAATGAACAATGATTTGTAGGGATGTTGATGGTTTAGCTTTACTGAAGTGACTTAACTAACTGGGGCCTCAAAGATGTAAAAGCATTCTGTAAATAGTTGAAGTTGTCTTCTCTAATCCAGTTACTTCCTGCCACATCAGAGGAGAGACACCATTTTAATTATTGCCAGGCTGCATCTTACATGGGAAATTGAGAGAAAGAGTGAGACAGTGGTCAGGGTTTCCACCTGGAAGATTGACTTTAATCGTCAAACATTTAGATTATAACGGGACTGGGAAGGATGGATGAGTTGTTGTAGTGACCATCAAATGAGGGTAATTGTCCAAATGTACAGTCCTATTGAACGTGTGTGGTGAAGCTGAAATAAGTCTATGTCAGCACAGTGAGAGGATTACTTGTGATTACCCAAGATGTACTGAAGGGAAGCTGAAACTCCAGTGCTTACTTGGAAGCACATTGTGTCTTACATCCACTCATCCCAGAGGGGAATGAAAAACTAATAAGTAGCAGAACTATCAGTCTAATTGTTCTAGGTTCTTATACTACACCTATCACCATGTTATTGGATCACCATTTTGCAGTTCCACACTGCACAAATGGCAATAGGTATGCGACCCTGTGCATTGGGTCTACACCTCTGCCTTCTTGGTAGCTGTGCCTTATGAAGTCCATTTCAGTGTCACAGAAGTAAGAATTTTTGAATGCAAGGAAGTGCATCCAAGACTATGTGATTCCATCAGGCAACCCACCTGCTTTCTCCATGCACTAGTAAAGTTGCCTAATGCAGCCTTAAAACTGCAGTCCCGTAGTGATCCTGGATTGGACGGGTGGGGGGGATTCCTTTTCCCTTGGACCTCAAATAAGTAGTGCTCTGTTCGCTCATGGAGACCTCTAATACCCCCGTGTGTGAATACAGGCTGATAGAAACAACTTGAGTTGGAACTTTAGCAGAAAGAAAAGTGAAGCCTCACCAGAAAATATATAAGAATGTCTACATTAATGGTCTGTGCTTGTTGATTGTTTTGAATGTCAATGGTCCAGATCCTCAGCTGGCATAAACCAATTTCCAAGTCAATGAAGCTACAATGAGTTACACCAGCCAAAAAAACCTGTCCTACATGCTTATAGCAAGTTTGATTTGGATTCTTCCCTCGACCTAGTGCTGTCTATACTGAGGAATAGCTTAACTGTGTCACTCAGGAGTGTGGCTTTTTCATGCCCTTGAGCAATTTAGGTGGGTCAACTTAACTTTTTAGTATAGACCTGGCCTAAGTCTAGTGCAGACATTACTAGGAGTGTACTCTAAGGTCTCAATGTACAAAAGAACTATTTCTTTTTGTTTCTCTCCCCCAACTCTCCTTCAAATAGTTGTTTCCATGATGCTTGAAAAAAAATAGACCCAATCAGAAAGTAACAGAAGTGTTGATATTATGTGATTGGGGTCATAGCAATATCTGCATAGATACTGCTATTTTTTTTTTTTGAGTTGAGTTTTTTAGTCCATACGTTAGGGACTCTGACAGCTTTAGTGTATGTTTTTCCCCCAATAGCATTCCACAAATAACTGCAACCCTTTCCTAAAATAGACACCTTTTCTAGAGGAAATATATAGTTATATTTCCATACATGATCAACACTGATCCTTTCTGAAGCAGAGAATGCCAACACCAAATTATGGTGTTCGTGATGTCAATTTGTGAAAAATGAGCCAAGACCACCACATTCACTTTGTAGCCTACAGAGATGATGCTTGATTGTGTTTATATAGAAATGTGTTGAACTGTATGTAGGCCCAAAAATCTATTTCCTAAAATAGTGAAGCAAGGCCTGGTAAAATATGAATAAAATGAAGTGCTACAATTCAGAGGTAAGTTAGAGATAAGTTAGGACATAACCCTAGGTTATGTTGTAAACATGTTTTGGTCCAAAATTTTTTACAAGTGTTGTAGTTAACGTTTTCCAAAACATTAACATTTTATCTATATTTATAGTTATTGGTATGGCATTTACATGGGTGTTAACTAAAAATAAGCTTAATTTTCAATGGCTATGAGAAAGTACAAAATATTTAATTATGGTAAAAAAGGTGGATTTAATGCTAGTTAATTTAGGCATATTATTATAATTGATTATAAAAAGGGTAATATGTTGATTTTAGATATGTGCGCCCATCCATCATCAAGGTACCGTTAGAGAAAGGATTATACCCTGTCTTCTCATTCAGGGATTGATCATCCCTGAATGTATTATTTCATCTTAGAATGTGAGTATAAATGTACGGTATGGTTAAATTGTAATACCTGTTTGCTTAGCTAACTGTGGCATTCACACTCCCCCACTAAATTTATATTATCTGTAATCACCCTGGAGCCTCTAACCTTAAATAATTCAGTTTGGTTTTAATCCTTATTTTTACTAATTGGAAATACACAAACCAAAGGTTACAACTTCATGTAAGATCTCAGAATTGATGTGGACCCTAGTCCTGGAGGTAAAATAATCTAATCCCTTATGCTACTTTTTTATAAGCAAATTCCTAAAAGTGATTATCAGTGGTAGGACAGGTAAAATTGCTTATATTTAAGGTTGTGTTACACTTTCCATTAAGACCCTATTTTCAGTTGCTCATAACTTCATCCAATTTTAACCATTTGGGCTGAAATTTCCCATCTGAGATGTCTGTCTCAGGCTGAAATTTTTTTAAAGTTTCAGCTAACGTGATTCAGCTGTTTCCAAGAATGAGAGTAGTGGACATACATTGTTTTGCTCATGATTAAAAAATAGTCTTACAACTGTTTCATTGAGAAGATGTATGGTCTTAATGCTTTGGAACAGGAACTTGAAATTTGGCAGAAGGGTCGCCACTGTGTCAGGGATGAGTCTTTTGTTATTCCCATGAAGAATCACCCAACTTTGGTCAAGTATATGTCCTCTGAAAAAAATCTCAGTTTACACATGCTAAGTAGAGACTTCTTAGAATTTGGTAGCTAAATTCTCTGAAGATTTTAGCTGCACGGAGCATGCTCCATTCCCACACAGCAACTACATGTGACCAGACTACACATGCATCATCCCACAGAACAACTGAGCGTACTCCAGGCTGAGGTTGCAGGGACTAAGCAAGACTTTCCCTGCAATTGTTCCTTCCTATTCCTGTGGAACAGTGAGACACTTTGGCACCAGACAAAGGAACTAAGAGCAGGGAGACTCCCTCTCATGTACTCAGTTGTTTTCCTGCTGGTGCTCAGGCAAGTGCATAGGCAATCTTAATTCTGGAAATTCCTAGCTTTTGAATGCTTGACTTTGCAACCTTAATACAACCTTCTTTTAATGCACTGTTTTATGTGTAATATAGTTAAAAATCACTGGCAAAATATCTAGAATCTAGTGAGAGTGAGCATGAGAATCTGGTTCTGTGTGTGTGTGTATATAAAATCATTGAATTTAAAACCAGAAGGAACCACCAGCTCATCTAGTCTGACCTCCTGAGTATCACAGCCCACCCACATTCATAGTAAGCCCAACAACTGAAATTAGACCAAGGTATTACAGCCCTCGGGAGATTAAACTAGTATGTGCCACATGCAGAGAATAAGAGGGACTGAGGTGCACCAATATCCGAGGCCCTTGCCATGGCAGGAAATTGATTAAGTGAGATATACCCAGATGATCCTGGCAAGTGACTTGCACCCCACACTGCAGAGGAAAGTGGAGAAAAAACACAAGGTCAATGCCAATCTGATCTGGGGAGGGGGGGTGTGACAGCATTGGGACTCACCACCGCAGCGTCTCCTACTGGTTGTCTCGGGGAGTCGGTTCGATCCAGTAGAGTACCTCCTTCTGGTGGTGTCCCATCTGTCGTCCCGCCAGGGGTTGGCGTGTGGACCCACTGTGCTCCCGACGCACAGGGTCCTCTTTCTGGAACACTGCCCTCCGACAGTGTCCTTCTGTCCATTCGCGCCCCCTTCCGGGGGGGAGGGAGGGGAGGATCAACAGTCCCACACCTTTAAGTCCGATCCCTACAGTACAGGATCTGGTGTGGTTCCGGCTGGCCGCTCCCTGCGGCCTATGGCTGCGTGTATGACCAAAGGGAACAAAAAGGGGGGAAGGGGGGGACCCAGGCCCGCCCACTACTCTGAGTCCCGGTCCAGAGGCCCTCTAGCGACAGCCTTGCTGTCCTCCTTCTCCTTCCTCCTCTGACTGCTCCTCTGGACCGTTTCCCCAACGGCCCTTCTCCCTGCTAGGCCTTTTCCTTCCGGGCCTGCCACCTGGCAGGCTACGGAGTAGGACCTTCTCCCGCTTTCCAAGGCTGGCCTGCACTGCGCTGTCTGTGGTGCTGGCCTCCCAGCTCTGGAGACAGACCTTCCCCTCTGAAGGCCTGGGACAGACTGACTGCTCTCTCCCTGAGCAGTCTTTTATATGGCTGAGCTTGGCCCTGATTGGCTGTCCCCAATATGGGCTCTGATTGGCTCGCAACAAGCCTTTCCCTTATTGGCTGCCGGGATATGCAGGCACCCGGGCCTGCCCCAGCCCACACTCTCCGTGCGTGGGGCAGCCGCCCCCCCACAGGGGGGAATTCTTTCCTGACCTCACTTAGTCTTTATGCCATTAAGTTGGGAGAGGGACAGAAGACATCTCATGCATGTGCGTCAGCTACTTAATTTGAATTCCACAGAGGATCAGTGAGCTGAAAAGAAAAGAACATCCTATTAAAATTGGGAAGAAAGCAGAAACTGTGAACTGAAAGAAGTCTTAACTATGTTGAGTTGGATCGTAAAGGTCAGGGCTTCACACTCCTTTCAGTTCCACTTCGA
Source organism: Emys orbicularis (assembly GCF_028017835.1). Taxonomy (NCBI): domain Eukaryota; kingdom Metazoa; phylum Chordata; order Testudines; family Emydidae; genus Emys; species Emys orbicularis. The sequence continues at coordinate 86,093,934 of NC_088687.1, read as the reverse complement.
TATATCTCTACACACTCATATATATGTTAATATTTAGCATTACAAATCTCATATATATATATACACACATAATCAATGAAAAAAGAAAAAGTAAATAAGTTTTGTTTCTATTTAGTATTTGTGACAAAGTTCAGTGCTGATGAAAATGAAGTAATAGCACTAATCTAAGCCAGCAGGACAAGCCAATGCTGTGCAAGATCTCCTATAGAACTCTGCCAATTCATCTCAATACTTACCTAACTCATGCTTATTATTCCGCTCCTGAGCTACATTAAAGAACATTCTGCAGCTGATTTTTTTTAAAGTGGTGGTTTTATGATGGGAATTAGAATGAGAACACCAAACTCGTTCATAATAATCTAGACTATCATGGAATGTACATCCTTGGAAGCAAAAGGCTCGTGCATTATTGATTACTGTGATGTTATTATTTATTATCTTTACAGCTTCTACAATGTACTGATGTTTTTCACAGTTAGGAAGACCGTCAGATTAGTTTGAGTTTACAGTCTCACTACACCTCGTATAGATGCTGGAAGGTGAATAGAATATAATTAAAGTGTAGTGACCAACTGATCACCTTCATAGTACAGTATAATACAACTGAAACAAAAGTAATGTTCCCAAGAGAAAATGTAATTATCTTAAAATATATGACAAGAAAGAAAAACTTACTTTAAAATAAGACAAAAAGATAAATGCACTGATTATTCAACATAGAGATGTTTAAAGTTTCTTAAATGCTTTCTTGATTAAGTAAAACATTAAAATGTACTAAATTACTACACTTAGAATCATAGAATATTAGGGTTGGAAGAGCCCTCAGGAGGTCATCTAGTCCAATCCCCTGCTCAAAGCAGGACCAACACCAACTAAATCATCCCAGCCAAGGCTTTGTCAAGCCGGGCCTTAAAAACCTCTAAGGATGGAGATTCCACCACCTCCCTAGGTAACCCATTCCTGTGCTTCACCACCTCCTAGTGAAATAGAGTTTCCTAATATCCAACCCAGACCTCCCCCACTGCAACTTGAGACCATTGCTTCTTGTTCTGTCATCTGCCACCACTGAGAACAGCCTAGCTCCATTCTCTTTGGAGCCCCCCTTCAGGTAATTGAAGGCTGCTATCAAATCCCCCCTCACTCTTCTCTTCTGCAGACTAAATAACCCCAGTTTTCCCAGCCTCTCCCGGTAGGACGTGTGCCCCAGCCCTCTAATCATTTTTGTTGCCCTCCGCTGGACTCTTTCCAATTTTTCCACATCCTTCTTGTAGTGTGGGGCCCAAAACTGGACACAGTTCTCCAGATGAGGCCTCACCAATGTCGAATAGAGGGGAATGATCACATCCCTCGATCTGCTGGCAATGCCCCTACTTATACAGCCCAAAATGCCATTAGCCTTCTTGGCAACAAGGGCACATATCCAGCTTCTCATCCACTGTAACCCCTAGGTCCTTTTCTGCAGAACTGCTGCCTAGCCATTCGGTCCCTAGTCTGTAGCAGTGCATGGGATCCTTCCGTCCTAAGTGCAGGACTCTGCACTTGTCCTTGTTGAACCTCATCAGGTTTCTTTTGGCCCAATCCTCTAATTTGTCTAGGTCCCTCTGTATCCTATCCCTACCCTCCTGCGTATCTACCACTCCTCCCAGATTAGTGTCATCTGCAAACTTGCTGAGAGTGCAGTCCACGCCATCCTCCAGATCATTAACGAAGATATTGAACAAAACCGGCCCCAGGACCGACCCTTGGGGCACTCCGCTTGATACCGGCTGCCAACTAGACATGGAGCCATTAATCACTACCCGTTGAGCCCGACGATCTAGCCAGCTTTCTATCCACCTTATAATCCATTCATCCAGCCCATACTTCTTTAATTTGCTGGCAAGAATACTATGGGAGACCATATCAAAAGCTTTGCTAAAGTCAAGGAATAACACATCCACTGCTTTCCCCTCATCCACAGACTCAGTTATCTCCTCATAGAAGGCAATTAGGTTAGTCAGGCACGACTTCCCCTTGGTGAATCCATGCTGACTGTTCCTAATCACTTTCCTCTCCTCTAAGTGCTTCAGAATTGATTCCTTGAGGACCTGCTCCATGATTTTTCCAGGGACTGAGGTGAGGCTGACTGGCCTGTAGTTCCCCGGATCCTCCTTCTTCCCTTTTTTAAAGATGGGCACTACATTAGCCTTTTTCCAGTCATCCGGGACCTCCCCCAATCACCATGATTTTTCAAAGATAATGGCCAATGGCTCTGCAATCACATCCGCCAACTCCTTTAGCACCCTCGGATGCAGCGCATCCGGCCCCATGGATTTGTGCTCATCCAGCTTTTCTAAATAGTCCCAAAACACTTCTTTCTCCACAAAGGGCTGGTCATCTCCTCCCCATGCTGTGCTGCCCAGTGCAGCAGTCTGGGAGCTGACCTTGTTCGTGAAGACAGAGGCAAAAAAAGCATTGAGTACATTAGCTTTTTCCACATCCTCTGTCACTAGGTTGCCTCCTCATTCAGTACGGGGCCCACGCTTTCCTTGACTTTATTCTTGTTGCTAACATACTTGAAGAAACCCTTCTTGTTACTCTTAACATCTCTTGCTAGCTGCAACTCAAGTGTGATTTGGCCTTCCTGATTTCACTCCTGCATGCCTGAGCAATATTTTTATACTCCTCCCTGGTCATTTGTCCAATCTTCCACTTCTTGTAAGCTTCTTTTTTGCATTTAAGATCAGCAAGGATTTCACTGGTAAGCCAAGCTGGTCGCCTGCCATATTTACTATTCTTTCTACACATCAGGATGGTTTGTTCCTGCAACCTTAATAAGGATTCTTTAAAATACAGCCAGCTCTCCTGGACTCCTTTCCCCCTCATGTTATTCTCCCAGGGGATCCTGCCCATCAGTTCCCTGAGGGAGTCAAAGTCTGCTTTGCTGAAGTCCAGGGTCCGTATACTGCTGCTCTCCTTTCTTCCTTGTGTCAGGATCCTGAACTCGACCATCTCACGGTCACTGCCTACCAGGTTCCCATCCACTTTTGCTTCCCCTACTAATTCTTCCCAGTTTGTAAGCAGCAGGTCAAGAAGAGCTCTGCCCCTAGTTGGTTCCTCCAGCACTTGCACCAGGAAATTGTCCCCTACACTTTCCAAAAACCTCCTGGATTGTCTGTGCACCGCTGTATTGCTCTCCCAGCAGATATCAGGGTGATTAAAGTCTCCCATGAGAACCAGGGCCTGTGATCTAGTAACTTCTGTTAGTTGCTGGAATAAAGCCTCATCCACTTCATCCCCCTGGTCTGGTGGTCTATAGCAGACTCCCACCACGACATCACCCTTGTTGCTCACACTTCTAAACTTAATCCAGAGACTCTCAGTTTTTTCTGCAGTTTCATACCGGGGTTCTGAGCAGTCATACTGCTCTCTTACATACAATGCAACTCCCCCACCTTTTCTGCCCTGCCTGTCCTTCCTGAACAGTTTATATCCATCCATGACAGTACTCCAGTCATGTGAGTTATCCCACCAAGTCTCTGTTATTCCAAACACATCATAGTTCCTTGACTGTGCCAGGACTTCCAGTTCTCCCTGCTTGTTTCCCAGGCTTCTTGCATTTGTGTATAGGCACTTAAGATAACTCACTGATCATCCCGCTTTCTTAGAATGAGACAGGAGTCCTCCCCTCTTGCACTCTCCTGCTCGTGCTTTCTCCCGGTATCCCATTTCCCCACTTACCTCTGGGCTTTGGTCTCCTTCCCCTGGTGGACCTAGTTTAAAGTCCTCCTCACTAGGTTAGCCAGCCTGCTTGCGAAGATGCTCTTCCCTCTCGTTAGGTGGAGCCCATCTCTGCCTAGCACTCCTTCTTGGAACACCATCCCATGGTCAAAGAATCCAAAGCCTTCTCTCTGACACCACCTGCGTAGCCATTCGTTGACTTCCACGATTCAACGGTCTCTACCCAGGCCTTTTCCTTGCACAGAGAGGATGGACAAGAACACCACTTGCACCTCAAACTCCTTTATCCTTCTTCCCAGAGCCATGTAGTCTGCAGTGATCCGCTCAAGGTCATTCTTGGCATTATCATTGGTGCTCACATGGAGAAGCAGGAAGGTGTAGCGATCCAAGGGCTTGATGAGTCTCGGCAGTCTCTCCGTCACATCGTGAATCCTAGCTCCTGGCAAGCAGCAGACCTCTCGGTTTTTCTGGTCGGGGCGGTAGATAGATGACTCAGTCCCCCTGAGGAGGGAGTCCCCGACCACCACCACCCGCCTCCTTCTCTTGGGAGCGGTGGTCATGGAACCCCCATCCCTAGGACAGTGCATCTCATGCCTTCCAATCGGTGGAGTCTCCTTCTGCTCCCTTCCCTCAGATGTATCATCTAGTCCACTCTCCGCATTAGTACCTATGGAGAGAACATGAAAACGGTTGCTCACCTGTATCTCCATTGCTGGTACATGGACGCTCCTCTTTCTTCTTCTGGAGGTCACATGCTGCCAAATTTCTTCACCGTCCCTCTGTCACTGCTGCGCAGCCTGCTCTGATTCTTGAGAATGTTGTGCCCGTAGAAGCATATCCTGACGTCTGTCCAGGAAATCTTCATTTTCTCTTATGCAATGCAGGATCGACACTTGTTTCTCCAGACCTCAAACCTTCTCTTCCAATATGGAGACCAGTTTGCACTTTGTACAGACAAAGTCGCTTCTGTCCTGTGGAAGAAAGACAAACATGGCACAATCTGTGCAGGTTACAACAGCTGAACGCTTACCTTCCATATTACCTTCCTTCTAAGTGCTTCCTCAGCTGTTGCAGTAACTACTCAGAGAAGCCTGCAAGATGAAAGACTCAGTGAGCTCTCCCCAGGCGAACTCCCAGACAAACTCCCTCTGTTAGCCTCTGCTGTTCGCCACTTCCCTCGATCTGCTGGCAATGCTCCCACTAATACAGCCCAATATGCCATTGGCCTTCTTGGCTACAAGGGCACACTGTAAAAAGCAACAGAGAGTCCTGTGGCACCTTTAAGACTAACAGATGTATTGGAGCATAAGCTTTCGTGGGTGAATGCCCACTTCATCAGATGCATCTGACGAAGTGGGCATTCACCCATGAAAGCTTATGCTCCAATACATCTGTTAGTCTGAAAGGTGCCACAGGACTCTCTGTTGCTTTTTACAGATCCAGACTAACACGGCTACCCCTCTGATAAAGGGCACACTGCTGACTCATATCCAGCTTCTCGTCCACTGTAATCCCCAGGTCCTTTTCTGCAGAACTGCTGCTTAGCCAGTCGGTCCCCAGCCTGTAGCGTTGCATGGGATTCTTCTTTCCTAAGTGCAGGATTCTGCACTTGTCCTTGTTGAACCTCATCAGATTTCTTTTGGCCCAATCTTCCAATTTGTCTAGGTCACTCTGGACCCTATCCCTACCCTCCAGCATATCTACCTCTCCCCCCAGCTTAGTGTCATCTGCGAACTTGCTGAGGGTGAAATTAATCCCATCATCCAGTTCATTAATAAAGATGTTGAACAAAACCAGCCCCAGGACCGACCCCTGGGGCACTCCACTTGATACCAGCTGCCAACTTGACATGGAGCCGTTGATCACTACTGGTTGAGCCCAACAATCTAGCCAGTTTTTTATCCACCTTTATAATCCATTCATCCAATCCATACTTTTTTATCTTGCTGGCAAGAATACCGTGAGAGACCATATCAAAAGCTTTGCTAAAGTCAAGATATATCACATCCACCACTTTCCCCATATCCACAGAGCCAGTTATCTCATCATAGAAGGCAATCAGGTTGGTCAGGCATGACTTACCCTTGGTGAATCCATGTTGACTGTTCCTGATCACCTTCCTCTCTTCCAAGTGCTTCAATGGATTCCTTGAGGACCTGCTCCATGATTTTGCCGGGGACTGAAGTGAGGCTGACTGGTCTGTAGTTCTCTTTTTTTCACTTTTTTTAAAATATGGGCACTATATTTGCCTTTTTTCCAATCATCTGGGACCTCCCCCGATCACCATGAATTTTCAAAGATAATGGCCAATTGCTCTTCAATCACATCAGCCAACTCCCTCAGCACCCTTGGATGCATTAGATCCGGACCCATGGACTTGTGCATGTCCAGCTTTTCTAAATAGTCCTTAACCTGTTCTTTCACCACTGAGGGGTGCTCACCTACTCCCTATACTGTGTTGCCCAGTGCAGCAGTCTGGGAACTGTCCTTGTCTGTGAAGACCCAGGCAAAAAAAGCATTGAGTACTTCAGCTTTTTCCACATCATCTGTCACTATGTTGCCTCCCCCATTCAGTAAGGGTCCCACACTTTCCCTGACCTTCTTCTTGTTGCTAACATCCATGTAGAAACCCTTCTTGTTACCCTTCACATCCCTTGCTAGCTGCAACTCCAATTGTGCCTTGGCCTTCCTGATTACACCCTTGCATGCTCTAGCAATATTTTTATACTCCTCCCTAGTCATCTGTCCAAATTTCCACTTCTTGTAAGTTTCCTTTTTGAGTTTAAGCTCACTGAAGATTTCACTGTTAAGCAAAGCTGGTCACCTGCCATATTTGCTATTCTTTCTGCACTTCAGGATGGTTTGTTCCTGCGCCCTCAATAAGGCTTCTTTAAAATACAGCCAGCTTTCATGGACTCACTTAAATCACTAAATACCTAGAAAATAGAAGTACCAAAGAGGTATGCAAAAGTACTCAATTACTATAGTTGAATCACTAGAACATTTAGGGTGGCAACATAGAAACCAAACTCAGACTTTACGTGAGTCAGTGCTAATGGCTCACGCAACACCTTTAAAGTCAGTGGAATTACCTCATTGTACCTGAGAGGAGAATGTGGCTCTGACACTTCACTGTTGAACCCTATGCAAATCCTGTGCTTTAACTAACAATGAATTGAAATCATTGATATGTTGATTTTGCTACAGTGGGGCATGTCTGCCAGACACACAGTTCAGCAACTGCACTTGGTTAATTTGTTATTTTCTGTGAAGAAAACAAAACCCTTATAAGCAATTTACCTAGTGTCCTCTACAGAGGAATCATGAACATTTTGTTGTCATTTTCCCGTTTTTTAAATTCAAAATTCTTAATTTTCACAAATTTGATCAATTTAAACCAGGTCTACCACAAAGGGACCTACCTTCCAGCTGCAGGGACATGAATGGAACTATGTTGGAGTTCATCAAGTCTACTTTCAGATTGGTTAGCAGGATTGGTGCAAAGCTAGACCAGTCTCTTTTGTTCCCAACATCATCTTCCTCACATATTGTTCTGATTATATCCCTCCCCTCTTTGAATCTCTCCTATGACTTACCTTTTTCTAGCTTCTTGCCCCTCCCTGCTTGTCCTCTGGATGGTGGCTTGAGGTCTTTGGAGGCACAGGCGTACACAGCTAAGTCAGAAAAAGACTGCCTGATGTTTTTCAAACCACTAATCTTGGGTAGCGAATTGCTATTGTTAACGGTTGACAGGAATGGGTGCAGCTGAACTGGTGCTGAATATGATTTAACTGCAAGATTTTAACAACGGTTTCTGAAACGGTGATAAACACAGTTTGGCCTCATTTAAACCTGCAGTTAAACCATATTCCACACTGGTTCAACTGCACCAGTTGCTGACATTCTTTGTCAGCAATGGGTAATTTCACGAGTTGACGAGTCATGTCTTCAACGTCCTGGCTAGCATTTCCTCTCATCTCAGTAAATTGGCTCTAATAATATAAGATTTTGTGTAACCTATTTCTGAACACATAATGGCTGTCTCTTTTGCCTGCTCAATAGATGCCGTAGCAGCTTCTAGCTCATTATTGTGAACAACCTGAGATAGCCTCTGTATGAAAAGCTCCATATGAAACAAACTCTAGTCTGTCCTATAAAAGAAAATTAAAGGTTTCTTAAGTTGGGTATTATATTCTTGCCAAAACAATTCACGATTTTTTTCTTAATCTAATCAATTATTCTTATAGACTAAAGAGATTTTATTTAGGACTTTGGCACTTGGAAATCATGTGTATTAAATTAGTATAGTTTGTCAGATTACTATTTTTGTAGTATAATAAGAGGGGGGGAAAGCACATTTTTTGTGAACTGACTGGGGTTTAGAAAAAAGAAAAGGAAAAAGGTCAGGACCAATTATTCTTCAAAAAGTTTTAAAAGGACAGTATGACTAGGAAAGTGGATTTCTTCCCAGAAGGAGAGTAACCAGGATTGATACATAGACCAAAAATTAGTAAATTCCTGTCAATGCAAATTCAGTATAAATAAATTTTAGTTTATTGATACTGAATTTGCATTGACAGGAATTTACTAATTTTTGTGGTCTCCTGTAATTACTGAAGCTAACAACTTATGCAAATATAAGGGGACAGTTGACCCCTTACTAAAATTCTGTGAGTTTGGTTCGTTGGTCCCCTCCCCATGCGAATCTGTCATGATCATGGGACTGGCAAGGCCTCTGGCCAACCAGAGAACTCCAGACCAGAGCCAATGGGAAGTAGCCAGCACCCACAAATCAGTCTGATTCACCACACTGGGGGAAGGGACCTGAGCAGCTAGCAGGGGCAGAGCAGCTTGAGGTGCTGGAGGGATCTGCCGGAAGATGCAGCGACACATTTGAGGAGCTAGGGCAGGAACCATCGTTGTGTTTACATATTTGGACAGTGCCTAGTGCAGAGGGGCCTCAATCCCACATTGGGATCCTGATGCACAACTGCAATAGATAATAATCACTACTGCCAGCTATTGCCAGCAGAAGCGCCTGTCAATTTACTTGGAGTGTGGTAGGTACACTGATAGATTTTTAGACTTTCAGTAATAGGTAACTTTTTCCTCTACATATCTGGAAAAGTCCAGTAATGAAGAACAGAAGTTAGTTTATGAACCATACAGTACACAGAATGCTAATATTAGTTGCCTTCACTCTCATGTTGATTTTATATGCTGCTATAGCAGACATTCAGTAAAATACCTCACCAGGCCATCTTCCATTATGAAGATAAAACTCAGAATAAAGAGTGTGTTTTGTATCACGATCATGGTAGTCAATAAAATGAGAATAGATATGGTACAACATAAAAATTAATCTGTCATTGCCAAAATCGTATATACTTGAATTAAAATAGAGCAAAAGCACTGTACAGCTGAATAATTTTCTTTATTTATGATCCACAGGGACAGTACTCCAAACTGTCACAGATTGCACAGCCATGTATAAATATTCTCTAACTTTATCAAGCTATGTAACACCACACAGAGAAGGGTCAAAGAGTGCTGGAAGGAGGCCAGATGGATGCAAGGAAAGTTAATAAATGCCTATTAAAGAGGAGGGTTAAGGTGTCACCTTCTGTTGGAAGCCTATTGGGAATCAGAGGAAGAGTGTTTGGGTTGTGTGTATCATCTGATGAGCCTTTTTTTTTTTTTAAATCCATCCTCATTGCTGTTCACAACCTTACATTTTGCCTGTCTCTCAAGAAGCTCAAAACCATGGATGAGTGGAAGAGGATAAAGGAGGAGCTTGTTTCTGTAAGGTGCCTAGAACATTTGTAGGCATAATTAAAATAAATGTTGAGAGGCCTGGGGGTTACTAGAAGTTTAAAAAAAGAAGGAAGGTTTGGATACATTCTGATGCTTATCCAAGCAGAACCACTGGACCCCCTTAGTTCCTTATCTCACCACATACCAAACTTTAAACTGGTTGGATACTACAAAAAAGCAATTGAATTATTTTTGCAAATATACTAGTGGATTTTAATGTGCTGTTATTTTTATTTATTGTTTATTAGTATTTATGTGGCTGACAGGTATTTATGGGAATATTTGTGAATCTTGGAAAGTTTTTTGTGAATTTTAGCACTAATGATTAATTATTAATCCAATAATTCATATTAAAAGTTCATTGTTTCATATTTGCAATTCAGTACTTATCCTTTTATTTTAAAAGTTCAAGTCATTCAGTCAGGGAGCTGAAACTGTGACTTTGGTGACACTTTACATACTATGAAATGTGAATGATGAAGAGAACAATTTAAGCACGTTAGGCTGAAATGTATTTCTATAAACTATTGGGAAAATACTTACAAATATCAAATACATTTGTTGAAATCAGGATTGGCTCATGAATTATGAAACAAGAAATAACCTCACAAAGAATATCCACAGAGAATAATTTCTTAGAATTATAGAACCATAGGATTAGAAGGGACCACAAAGGTCATCTAGTTTAACCCCCAATTTGACCAGTTTTACTTAAACACAACACTTCCAAGATCTTCTTTTGATGATCCTTGTTTTTTTCTAAACCAACCAAGAGTCAGATGAAAAATCATGGATTTCAGATCTACTAGCAGGAACAGGTTTGTTGGGGAACCTCAAGCAATCGGTGGCATTGCAGAATTTCATTTATTCTTGCTAGCTATGAAGCTGAGCTCTATGACGGATGACTCTTTGGGAATGATGTACAGAAAGAAGATTTCTTCCTTGAAAAACATATAGACATAGAAAGTTATGATTTTCTAATGATTTTTAAATTACCAATAATGAAAATCGCTTGATTATCACCCAAAAAGATTTGTTTCTTACTCTTGCTTAGTCTAAAGGATTTCTGAATAAAAATGATCAATATACATTTATTTTGTAGTGGGAAGTTATTTTGACAGTATATTCTTTATTATGGCTAAGGCACATCACTACTCCATTCAGTCCCCATGCCTAGTACATTGATTCATGAATGTCAAACATTATAAGGCTCATAAAGGCAGAGTTTCCACAAAAGATAAGACAGTGATTAACTGATATCTCCTGGCCAAGAAAACAACAAACCCCCTGCAAAGAAGTGTTCTCAACTTGTTCAGTAGCCCTTTATCTGAAAGATCTTATCATAATATAATTCTTTTCCCCAGTGACTTTAATGCTGTGGTAGTTGCATGTCACGAGAAAAGTGGCACAATGCAATCAGTCTGGTTCTTTTTTCACATCTTCTCAATGATAATGCCAAGCAGGTGCTTCAGCTATGGTTTTTTTTTTCTTTTTTTTTTTCAGAATCCGAACTTAACATCTTGTTCCTCCATAAAAGTATCTATCCATCAACTGACCTGATCGAGTATCTGAAAGCATCTTGTCACCACCACTAGTGCACCTAACAGTCAGAAGCTTCCATATGTGTAAGACTTTTTTACAGTTGTTACTAGAGAAGTTTATAATCACATTCTGAGCTACCTTAGAGATTCAATATTGGCAAGCTGAAAGACAATGTCAGTAACATAACCTTGACCCAATTATTCTTCTGTCTTTTCATTGGATATTGACACAAAACATATCATGATTACAATTTTGTGCAGAATAATATAAAAACCAACAAAATCAATGTCATACTGGCAACAGTAGATACATGCCACAGATGCAAACCATTCATAAATGATTACATATTCAACTCAAGGGATGCCTACTGAGCTGCAAGCACTGATGTCAGCAAAGCAAATGCTGTAACTCTGAAGAGAGAAATACAAAGAGGATTACTTGTGGGGCGGGGGGAGGGGGCGAGGAAGCAATGATTGCAAAAACGTTAGTATAAAGGTACTGTATAAACTGGCCAGTGTTTTAAAGGTGAATTGAAAAGTATTTTTAAAATATTCAATTAACAAACCGTTCAAGATCTCTAAGCAGTAACATAATTATGTGTAAACATTCAAAATAAATACAAAACAAAAGGGTTTATCTACTCATTGAGACAGGGATGACCTTCAGCAGAAGCACTGTAAGTGATACTTTGGGTATGGCTACACTGCAATTAGAAACCTGCAGCTGGCCCATGCCAGCTGATTCAGGCTCACGGGGTACGGGCTATGGGGCTGTTTAATTGTGGTACAGACGTTCAGACTCAGGCTGCAGCCAAAGCTCTGGGACCCTCCCACATTGCAGAGTCCTAGAGCCCAGGCTTCAGTCCAAGCCGAAACATCCACTCCACAATTAAACAGCCCCATGAGTCCAAGACAGCAGGCATGGGCCAGCCATAGGTTTTTAGTTGCAGTCTAGATGTACCCTTTAAGAGGCTATGCATATAAAGGCCCTGTGATCCGAAGTGGGTATTCACCCACGAAAGCTTATGCTCCAATACATCTGTTAGTCTATAAGGTGCCACAGGACTCATTGATGCTTTTTGTTGTGACTTGGAAATTCATAGGCCACTTTGATCTTCCTGTCTAGGTTTGGGATTGAAGGGGGAGAAAACTTGTCACCTGCTCACCCTCTAGGCAGGACCAGACAGGCAAGAAACACTGATCCTGACCTCCCAGCTTATGGCCTAGCTATCACAGCCCACTATTCATGAAACAACTGTGTACCCCCAGACAGGAGTGATACAAAACTGCATTATAACTGACACCTTTTCTCTGCAGCTTTTGAATGTAATTAATTTAAATTAAAATACTATATAGTTCAAAGCCTGCAGCCCCTGGCATGACCATGAAAGAGCCAAAACATAATGGAAAGACTGCAATTTTGTGATTAGATTTGGGAAATGGAGAAGCCACATAGAGTGACTTGTGCTACACAACCAAGCCCCATAGCCAAACATGGTTGTGGGTTAGCTGATCAAATGTCTAGGCAGTGGCAAAAAACCTGTGCTGATCTTTGGACTAAACCCTGCTTAAGGGTTACCAGCAGGCAAGAACCATTGCTACATCCCAGGCTGCATGACTCCCCCAACACCTCTGTAGTTCTTCTATGCAATGACTTTTTACTAGGCCTTTGCATAGGAAATTGGAATTGCACCTATTTTTAGGAAATGGTTCATTGAATGACTGTGCTCAAAAGAAACAATTAACACTGTTAAAAATAAAATTGCATTTGCATTTCTGATGTCTAGTGGTAGGTAATATTTTAGATAAAGGATTTGATCTTTCTCCTATGGAGTTAATTGAAGTTTTGCAATAGAGTTCAAAGTGAACATGATCAGTGCCAGAGACATGTAGCAAATGCATTCAAAAGTGTCATCAAGACAGCAAAAGAAAGGGCAGGAACATGCTGATGTTGTAGGACAGCCTGGATTATTTGCTTCTGTGGTTTTGGAGACGTAAATAGAAGCAGCTACAGCAGAGATCTTCTATAATTAGGTTTCATGCTGATTCTGGAAGTTGCTTGTTATAGATCTTTTAATAGTAGATAAAACCACAGTTTGAAATTGTTGGCTTGGATTTTCTGGTGCTTTAATGTAAAAATTAGTATTTTCAAGTTCTGTGGTTTCTGTAATGTCATCATTTCTGTGCCAGACAAGTAGAACTCCTTCTCTAACTGCAGGGTTTGTAACGTTTTATTGATATTTTTGTACATTTTTCAACCAGAATGTTCTCTCGGCATCATATTTTGGAGTTCACAATGGTTTACATTAGAAATTGAATGAATTTCAAATCCAAACTCTGGCCCAAATTACAGCCAATCCACCAGAGATGCGTTGGCTGGGGAGAAGTCACAAAAAGCCCTTCCTCTGTCCCCCTTTAGCAGGGGTGGCCAAACTTACTGACCCTCTGAGCCACATATGACTAACTTCAGAAGTTCAAGAACCAGGGCTCGGGGCATCAGGGCTCAGGGCATCAGCCCTGTGGGGTGCACCTGCCACGGCTCGGGGCTTCAGCCAAATGTGAGGCATGGGGGGGGGCACTTGGGGACACATGCCCCCCAGATTTTTGCCAGGGTTTGCTGGCCCTGCTTGGTCACATATTGCCACCACGCCCCTCCCTGCATGGCAGTTGTTGGAGCTGGCAACCCATGTCTACACTGCAAAATTATGTCTTCCTAAATTACGTCAGAATACAGTTACCACAGTTACTGCATCACTTGTGCGGGTCCACACTACGGCTCCTTGTGTCAACAATGCACTTCCTCACACAGGAGCACTTATATCAATGTACGGTGCAGTGCACTGTGGGTAGCTATCCCATTGTACAGCTCACCACCATCCAGAGGAGGGTGTTTTGGGAAGTTTTTGCAATGCCTCATGGGGTTGATATGAGTCATGCAGGGGTGACTGGGAGCATGGGTTCAGCTTCCCATAATGCAACATTCTCCATCCCATAATATTTTGAATCTCTTTTCAAAATCCCCACAAACCAGCACATCCCTCCTTGCTGTCTGCCATCTGTGACAGAAGCATGGATCCTGCACAGCTTTGCATTATTGTGATGAGTGTTGCAAGCACAGGACACCTGATCCTGCAGTGATTGCAGAGCTACAAGAGGAAGCGTGGGGAACATGATGATTCCTTGGAGGATAGATTGTTGTGGGACATAGGAAGAAACAATTCAATGTCATGGAGCAGCTGCAGATGGTGCAGATGTTGATATTTTACAGATGGATCAGAGCTGGGCCTGCACAGCTGCTTCTCCCCACAGACCCAGGAGATCCAACACCTCCCATGTACTGCAGACAGGAGCCTCTCTGCTGTGTGTAACTGGCATGGTCAGCTGGGCAGTTGCACACAACAATGGAGAGTTGCTAGGTGGTGCTCGCCAAGCCAGGCAACCAGGAAAAGGAATTTCAAAAATTCACCAGACTTTAAATAGGAGGGGTGGTTTCCCATCCATCTGGTCCCTGGGCAGTAGAGTTTACAACAGTGACCAGAGCAGTTAGGGTGGGGCATTCTGGGACACCTCCTGGAGGCCAGGAACAGTCTATATAAGTACCACAGTGTCGACACCGGCTGTGCACTGATTCTAACTACATTGATCTTGACGCTATGCCTCTGGGGTAGTGGTGTTATTAATTCAGTGTTGTGGGGCAGTTAAGTCGGCAGGAGCGAAATTGAAGTGTAGACTCATCCACAGCTAAATTGACATAAGCTGCCTTGCTTCAGCTTAACCACGTAGTATAGACAAGGCCCCAGATAGATTAACAGGAGTTCCAGTTCGCAAACACAAGTGTGAGGATATGTATATGTATATGGGCAGAGAAAGCCAGAGAAGGACTTGAGAGCATGACCCTGAGAAGAAATAGAAAGAAGAAACAGAACTTCTTGCACATAGAGGTTGCTGAAGCTCCAGACTTTGGGATTTCTGAGCAAGGGAACTGCCTGCTATTTCTATTGTGTTCATGGAAGCAGGATCTTGTGCACATTTCTTGTGATTAAACAAGATTACACATGGGCGGCGGGTCTAATAGGCCGGGGGAGGCTAAGCCTCCCCTAAGCCAAGCCCTGGCCCCACCCATGCTGCTCCCTCTCCTCCAAGCCAGCGGAAGCTCAGCTCCCGCCGGAGGCCAACAGGTGTCTGGGGCTGACGGGTGGCCCAGTGTTGGGGCTGGTGCTGAGGCTCCTCTGGCTGCGGGAAGGGGATGGACTCGGAGCTCCATAGATTCATAGATTCTAGGACTGGAAGGGACCTCGAGAGGTCATCGAGTCCAGTCCCCTCCCCTCATGGCAGGACCAAATACAGTCTAGACCATCCCTGATTGACATTTATCTAACCTACTCTTAAATATCTCCAATGATGGAGATTCCACAACCTCCCTAGGCAATTTATTCCAGTGTTTAACCACCCTGACAGTTAGGAACTTTTTCCTATTGTCCAATCTAAACCTCCCTTGCTGCAGTTTAAACCCATTGCTTCTTGTTCTATCCTTAGAGGCTCAGGTGAACAAGTTTTCTCCCTCCTCCTTATGACACCCTTTTAGATACCTGAAAACTGCTATCGTGTCCCCTCTCAGTCTTCTCTTTTCCAAACTAAACAAACCCAATTCTTTCAGCCTTCCTTCATAGGTCATGTTCTCAAGACCTTAAATCATTCTTGTTGCTCTTCTCTGGACCCTCTCCAATTTCTCCACATCTTTCTTGAAATGCGGTGCCAAGAACTGGACACAATACTCCAGTTGAGGACTAACCAGCGCAGAGTAGAATGGAAGAATGACTTCTCGTGTCTTGCTCACAACACACCTGTTAATGCACCCCAGAATCATGTTTGCTTTTTTTGCAACAGCATCACACTGTTAACTCATATTTAGCTTGTGGTCCACTATAACCCCTAGATCCCTTTCTGCCGTACTCCTTCCTAGACAGTCTCTTCCCATTCTGTTTGTGTGAAACTGATTGTTCCTTCCTAAGTGGAGCACTTTGCATTTGTTTTTGTTAAACTTCATCCTGTTTACCTCAGACCATTTCTCCAATTTGTCCAGATCATTTTGAATGATGACCCTATTCTCCAAAGCAGTTGCAATCCCTCCCAGTTTGATATCATCTGCAAACTTAATAAGCGTACTTTCTATGCCAATATCTAAGTCGTTGACGAAGATATTGAACAGAGACGGTCCCAAAATAGACCTCTGCGGAACCCCACTTGTTATACCTTTCCAGCAGGATTGGGAACCATTAATAACTACTCTCTGAGTACGGTTATCCAGCCAGTTATGCACCCACCTTATAGTAGCCCCATCTAAGTTGTATTTGCCTATTTTATTGATAAGAATATCATGCGAGACCGTATCAAATGCCTTACTAAAGTCTAGGTATATCATATCCACCGCTTCTCCCTTATCCACAAGACTCGTTATCCTATCAAAGAAAGCTATTAGATTGGTTTGACATGATTTGTTCTTTACAAATCCATGCTGGCTATTCCCTAGCACCTTACCACCTTCTAAGTGTGTGCAGATGATTTCCTTAATTACTTGCTCCATTATCTTCCCTGGCACAGAAGTTAAACTAACTGGTCTGTAGTTTCCTGGGTTGTTTTTATTTCCCTTTTTATAGATGGGCACTATATTTGCCCTTTTCCAGTCTTCTGGAATCTCTCCTGTCTCCCATGATTTTCCAAAGATAATAGCTAGAGGCTCAGATACCTCCTCTATTAGCTTCTTGAGTATTCTAGGATGCATTTCATCAGGCCCTGGTGACTTGCAGGCATCTAACTTTTCTAAGTGATTTTTAACTTGTTCTTTTTTTATTTTATCTGCTAAACCTACCCCCTTCCCATTAGCATTCACTATGTTAGGCATTCCTTCAGACTTCTTGGTGAAGACCGAAACAAAGAAGTCATTAAGCATCTCTGCCATTTCCAAGTTTCCTGTTACTGTTTCTCCCTCCTCACTGAGCAGTGGGCCTACCCTGTCTAGTGGGCGGTGGGGGGGCTTGGGCAGAAGGGGTTGGGCCACATGACTAGCTTCCCCAAAGGGGGGCTCACAAGCCGCCCATGAGATTACACCAAATATTTACTTGACTCATTTCACCAATTTTAACAGAAACAACCTTGCAAGGTCCCAAACATTGGCTAACTGCTGAGGTCAAAAGGGTAACAGTAGGCTAGTTAGCACGGGAATAGCCATCTATTTATCCTTCTATTTATTTAGACACCTATGCAGGTAGCACCTCAACAGAACCAGCCCAAGGGGCCATAAAAATGGAAGCCAGCAGGAGTAAATGAAAAAGCTGCTTTAGAACGTACTGCAGTACTAAGGTTTGTGAAGAGAAAAGAAGAGGCCCAGGTTTGTGAAGGGAAAAGAAGAGGCCCACCTGGGTGGGGGAATTGGTAGCTCCAGTCCCAGTATGTTCAAGGGATGTCCCCTTCCTCACTGGGTATACTAGGATCCATGTGCTAACCATCTTCCTCAAACCTTCCTTTAGCTATGTGGACTTTCTAGAATTTCTAGCGCACTGGCAGCCCTGGGGGCCAGAGAAATTTCAGCCAGCAGGAGCAGACAAGGCAGCAGCCTCAGTTAGGACTGTCAGACACTGATGATACCATCAGGTAGTTTTCTACACTTTTCTCTCTGAACATGTTTTCTCCTCTGCTGATTGACTGCTGGCTCCAGCTCCCTCCTGCCCTTTCCCTTAAAGCTGTTCAAATAATGGAATTAATCTGATGAAGAAAGTGTTCCTGTTTTTTCATAAAATTTTGAAATTTTTCAACCAGCTCTAGTCTCTGTGCTTCAGTCTCATTCTACCTGCCCTCCATGTTCCTCTCCTTCCTTCCCCCAGCATCTCTCCCCATTCTTTCTTCCTCTTCCCTGTTATGCATTTAATATAAACAAAAATAAAGTAGAGGAAATAAAAAACCCACCCAACATTTATTTAAATAATTTTTAAAAGGAAAAAAAATATATGGCACTAACATGACACTGGCAAACCATTGCTCTGTTCACCCCGCTATGTCTAGTCCCTTTCCCCCACCCGTTGTCTGTCTTCTTTATTTAGACTGTAAGCCCTTTGGAGCAGGGGATGCCTTCTACCCTGTACAGTACCTAGCACAATGGACCTTTTGAGTGCAGAACGTGGGGGCCCGCAAAGAGTCTAAAAATTAATACTGGCCACTCCAGGGTGGTATTAAACTCCCAAGGTTACAGCTTCTCTCTGACTTTGGATTGGTAGATGCTGCCATCACCCAAGTGCAGAACCCCTTTGAGAGACCAGGAAGGCGCACTTGGGAATTCCTTCCTGTGGGGTACCCTCAAGCCCTTTCATACTCCCCACCTCACCCCCCAGGCAAGAGCTGAAAAAGAAAAGGAAATCTGCTGTTGCCACCAGCTAATTAAACAACATGTGCACAAACTCTTAAGACACAAAAA
Source organism: Emys orbicularis (assembly GCF_028017835.1). Lineage (NCBI taxonomy): Eukaryota > Metazoa > Chordata > Testudines > Emydidae > Emys > Emys orbicularis. Next base: position 86,075,391 of record NC_088687.1, on the reverse strand, counting down.
TCCAATTCTGTTCTTAAAAAAGGTAAATTGTATTAATAAAAAAAAAAAGAAAGAAAATATATCTGGGAACTCAGGGTATTGCCAGATTTTAAAAGAGCAACTACAAGGATTAAGCACCAAGAATAGCTTTCTTGAGGTCCAGCTTAAAGGTTACAAGCAAAACAAAAGCACCTGGGGTTAGCACAGAGGAATCCACAAGCCATAACGAAATAATGGGGATAAACCTAATTGCGTCTTCCTAGACATTTCCTGATCTACTTACTTATATGGGATTTTAAATGAGTAGTTTCTAGATATGATACTGATGACTTTTCCATACCTGGCCCAAGCTTCTTACAGCATAGCTGTTGCCCTGTCTGCCTCTCCCCGGGAGAACAACCACAGACAGACAAAAGGGGAGTCTTTCTTCAATTTTAAAAAGTCTTAGCCTTCCCATTGGCTCTTTTGGTCAGGTTCCCACTCACTTCCTTTTACCTATGCATAACAGTGAGACTTTTTAACCGCTTACAGGCAGAGCAATTAGAGAACAGCTACTCAGAGGGATTTTGTAGCTACTGGCTGGCTGGGTGTCCATAAAAGGGAGCTACTCTCCCCCCCTTCATTTATCACACATGTTCTTTCAGATTCCTCAGAGATGATGTCTACTCTCTCATTTTTTGTTGAGACTGGTTCTGTTGAAACAAATCTGGTTTGGCTCATTGCCTGCCTGATTCACATTATTCACATGATTTTAAAATGTTGTTCGATTTTCTAAACTCTAAGGGGAAATCCTGAGATCCTTACTCAGGATCAGATTGCTTCCATAATTCACAAGGGTGTTCTGGTTTGGAAACAGTACAAGATGGCTTTTCTTCACTCCCTCTTCACACCTTATGCAAGGGCCAGGGACAAACACATGCACCTCTGGAGGCACAAATCTCTCCAGAAGGCAGAATGTGGGCCTGACTAAGGCCCTATCTGCCTTCACAGTGTGAGGAGCAGGTTGCACATACTTGAAGCTTAAACTGTGGTTGTGGTTAAAGAAGTCACTGTAAAAACAACAACTTCTTTCATAACAGATCTGCTCAGTATGTAATCAGACTCCTGTGTATTTTACTGACTAAAATGTTTGGTTTTTTCCCCCCCACTATTTACTTCTGTTCGTTCTGCAAAGACATCTCTGCAAAAGAAAGTGAGCCGGACCATAGTCCTTATTCAAATATTTCTTAAGGCATAGTCAAATTATGACTTCTGTAACTGTTGCACTTGTACATCCTCATGGAAGATAATGAGGTTGTATGGGTGTAAATGAGGAAGAATTTGCTGGCAGAATCTCTAAGAATGATGCTGCTGCTGATGAAGATGATGCACAATCCACAAAGAACACAGCTTGAATTTCAGAATCTAAGTTGAATTTTCAAGGTTAGTATTTCAAATTCCTCCACACCACTATTTTTACTTGTACATGGAACAAATGTGATCTTAGAAATAAATGGGTCAATAAATAAATATGGAAATCCAGGATGCAACTTTTACAGAGTCATATCTAAGAGAAAAACCACACTTTAAATAGTTGTAGCTCTATATGAGTTACAGAAAAGTTGAGCCTGTGATTGGGAACATTCACAAATATTCCAGAAAGGCAGATCTATTAGTGCCAAGATGCTGTACAAGAATGTGTCAGAGATAAAACTTCAATTTCTTGGGAATTTAATTTTGTAAGATCCACCAGTAGTGAATCTTATCCTCGGATCTCTAGACTATGACTGCCTCAAAAGACATGCTACACTGTAGTCTTGGGTATAATTAAAAAAGGAGTTGCATTTGTCATTGAAAATTCATACCTGTAGTTCCAAAATGTCTAAGGGTGTTTTACTTTTGAAAAAGATTCTTTTGATCCTTTAATTGTAGGTGCAGGACTCATCAAGCATGACAATTAAAGTTAATACCTAACTTCATGAAGAGAATGATGCAGAAAGTTTTGTGACTGTTTTAACCTTTTTCAACAGAAACAGCTGTTGTTCCATATTAATCATGCTTTATGGTTAAGGAGAATTACTCAATTTAAAATAAAATACTAATGGAAAAAAACATCCCCCAAAATTAGAAGGTTTAGTGAAAAAAATCCAGTGTTTAATATTTTCATCTCTTTTGGATGTTTCTTTCCCTTCCTGCACTAAGGGGAACATTCCCCCCCCCCTCCCCCAAATCTCTGATCTGTGAAGAGCCACCACATAGATTCTCTAGAGGAGTTGGGACAATATAGGTACATAAAAAGCAGGTGTCCTGGCCTGCCTGCCAAATCCTATTGGTTGATGGTCTGCAGGGAAATCAAGATATTGATCTGCAAACCCCAGATAATATATGCTTAGTGACTGTCCTTCTATGCCCCACAGACCCCCTACGCTAACAGCATAGCTTTGCCTTTGTATTTCCTTTGGCTGCCCAGCACTACTGTGGTGCATGATGGGTTTCTCCCTTAGACCTAGATACTGTAAATTCTGACGGACTTGAACGAAATGAGTAATTTTCTCAACTCTGCTATTTTCAACTGAAGTTGAGGTCATTCTTGCCCTCACAAGAGGCACTCTGCTGTTCACAGGATCTGGTCCTTAATGTGGAAGAGGAATCAGTGCAGCTTACAAAGGATATTGATTTTTAAGGGGAAAATACAGCACATATAGCATATTTATCCCAACCCTCCCCCTCCCTGGCATTTCCTATTCTCCTTTTTTCTCTGAATGAATGTACTGAGTGTTGTCAATGGCAAAGTACTGAGATCTTCTGACTCCCAGCCCTGTGCTTTAATCAGATGTAGGATTTCTCAAGTCATTTTATAATGTGATTTATAAACATATTTCTTTATAGCCCTGAAAATGCCTAGCCTCCAGAACTATTTAACAAGGGCAAAGTGTATGTTGATAGAGTAGACGTATATAGTCCCTTGTTTAAAGTTTACAAAATACATACATTAAAACGAGCCCTGGCAGGCACCCCCAGGCTCTGATGTATTTGAATTGTTCCAATGTGGTTACTTTCATAAGAAACATTTATTTCCCCAGTGACCAGAGAACATGTTGGGGGGGGGGGGGGAAGTGAAGTATTTCACTTGGTAAGTTTCAAATAGCCTGAGTCAGTATATATGTTGTTCTGAATATTTTAGAGGAAAAGAACTACTGTTAAGATGTGTCATGACCACAACTGCTATAATTTAAAATAAATTCCAGTGTGAAGGAGCCCCTGCCATTTTAAAACTATTTACAGTATGCAAGATGTCTGTAAGTAGACATTTTCTGTGTTCTTTGTCACTTTGCTAGAACAGTTAAAACCTCATTTAAATCAAGTTAGGTGTGTAGTTGCATGAGCAAAATGTGAATGCGACTACACAACTAATATACACACATGGTATGATACATACCAATTGGGTAGTTGTGTACACTAATGTACATAATTATGCATTTCCAGATTTACACACCTTATACATGCAGTCTTTCAGAATGTAAGCTTTTTGGGGGCAGGGGATTTTGTGGGTATTACCAGGATGATGATGATGATGTTCTTGTTGCATTTAGTACTCGGATTAGAAACATATTTGCACTCCTAACTTGCTTATAAATCAAGGCCTTAAATTTTCCTTAGAAGAAATAGTATGCCAAAATGAACAAGAAGTGAGGTGGAACATATCTCTAAATAGAAGTGTGTGTGTGTGTGAGAGAGAGAGAGAGAGAGAGAGAGAGAGAGATTGACCCACCCTATATTTACATAGGTAGCTCAGTACATTCTTACAAATTAGAGTCTGAAACTCTACCCAGGGTTTTTGAGGCTTCTGAACCTTGCAGTGAATCTTGGCTGAGTTTCATGCTGACTTTCAGGGAGGGATTTCTGATTTCATGAGGAAATCAAACAAAACTCAACAGGTGCAGCTGAAATTTGCTTTGAGTTTTGGCAAGATTCAGACACAGGGGATCTCACACAATCCAAAACCTAAGAAAGGTTAACTGAACCATCTGTGAACTTAAACCACTGTATTCTATACACTTCTTATTTAAAGTTCTGGCTCGGCAGCATAACTATCATGCAAGGGATATGTATTTTGTACTTGAGTTCACCAAAGCCACAGAGACACGGAACATTGGAAGTACCACTTCACTCCTCTCCTTCCTCTTCCTGACTGAAGGAATGGTGTGGGTGTGCTTGTGAGAGCTGTCTTTCTCCTTCCTCATCAGAAGGAAGTTTGCCCAATTACTTGTTGATTCAAAATTGCCCAATAAACTGCTGATACCAAAGTAGGTTTTTCAAGATTTTTGGAGAAATCCCCAATAGCATCTGCATGTTTGGTAGTTTCTTTAAGACAGTTAAGAGGACTGGACATGTTTTCACTTGATCTTTTCTTGGGTTCCCCCACTAAGGCAATCATTCTGAAGTCATTAGTCATTGAACTTTGCCTCTATGAGTGCTGAGGAAATCTGGGCAAAATTGAATGAATCATAGGAATTTTGTTCAGGCATTTAAAAAATGCCTATTCTTTTTTCACCCCCACAAGTTTCATGTTTAAACAAAACTCATCCGAAACTTCCAAGCGTGGCATAATTTTCATCTGATAAATTTCTGAACTTGTCCTGAGCTTGCTGAAGATTTGGCCCAATTTCCTTGAAAAATACTTCAGGCCTATTAATCAGAATATCTCCACACTTGCTAGCTAACAGTCTACCATCTAATAAGCGTTGTTCTGATGATCTAACGCTTCTTTCTTACATTCCTTTGGTTGAATGCTTTGTGTTATCACTCAATATCTTGTAGGATCATTGTGCAAGTAGAGTTCTGGAATTTGCCAGCATATCCTCGTGCAAATAGTTAGAATTAAGATCATCTGAATTTATCTCTTGATTAACATAATATGTTATTTTTCTAGTGTGCTTCCAGCCTCTTATGGTCAATTCAGTGTTGAGTGCAACTCCATTGAATTATATGGCCCTCTATGACTGGTACTCCAAGCAAAAGAGAAGACCGCAAATCTTTAGATAAACAGAGGACTAGCACATAGAACATGTTGGGAGCAGTAAAAGCACCACAAGTATGTCTCATATATGCTATGCTCATCATAGATCATCAGTTATCACATTTATACAACTGGGATTACACAGTAAAGTTAAACAGTTTGAATAAAGATAAGGTTTGTTTGCTAGTTTACTTTTAATGTCTTACAACATTGTTTTTTTGTTCATGTTGGTGTCAAAAACAAACATTCTACAAATAAAAAACAGATTGGGCATTAACAATTAGGCTGTGGGAAAACAGGCACTACTTTGTTTTCCCTCAACTGAGAAAGGCCCTATGCTGAAGGGCTGTCCAGTGCCTTCAGTGCAGAGAAATCCCACAGATATCAGTTAGAATTCCCCATTCCACATCCACACTGTGGGGATTATGTGTTCTTTCTGCTGTAAGACCTTCCATTAGTCCATGGAGAAATACAAAACTGAAATATTAGAAATTAGGGCCGTGATCAGCAAGCATGTTAGATCCTATCACTCATGATCCTTGCATAGCACTCCCACTGTTATCAGTGTAAGCGCCATGCATCGCCTGAGGGCAATATTATTATGAGTAAGTGCCAACAATACTCTATATGGCCAGAAATTGCGACCCTGCATATACTCTGTTTTTATGTGTGTTAAAATAGCCCTGCTTTTTTTCATACTAGAAGTACACTAGCTATTCAGCTGAAAAAAAATATTTTTCCTGAAAGATAATTATTGGAAGAGAAACATACCTGGCAAGCTCTTAGCTATATGATTTTCAGAATGTTCCTAATCCACATAAAGATTAACCTAACCATTTCTTTGTCATGCCTTGTTATATTCAAGTGGAACTGAAACATGTTAAAATTGCCAGCAGGGTGGCACAGCATGCTAAGGGCTGACAGAAGTAGAATTTGCTACATCCAACAGAATGTTATTCAGCTGACTTATTCCCATCACATCATGAAGCAAGCACAGTGCTGGTGGAAGTATAGTAAATTTACATATCTAGATATACAGCACCATGCAACTGGTCTGTTTCTTAGAGTTTTGGCCTTAGGGAGAGGGAAAGAAAAATAAAAAGATTTCAAGTCAGCTTCCACTACCAGAACAGAATAATGTGTTGTTGTACCAGTGATATGAGACAGCTAACTGCTGCAGCTTGATTTGGGATCTCTGGTTTCACTGTTCCCTTCCCTGCCAACACAAACACACAACTTTTAGGATTCATGAAATGCTGTGTGAGAAGCCTGGTAGCCAAAAATGGCTTAAACATTTAGCACTCCTTGAAAACTGTGTTGTATGATGTCCATGTTTGAAGCTAGCAAGCATTTCTGGATGCATGGGGAATTTCATACTAACAAAGGGAAATGGTTTCTTCAATGTATAGGGAATTTCCAGCTGACAATCACTGAAAAGGGTTTTACTATGGGGATTATATTTGAAATTGCGTAAACTCCCAAGAAAAATCTAAATTCAATAGTGCAATAAGTCTTTTAGAAAAATCACAGCAGTGTCCTGTAACTTCTAGGAGGGTTATGTTTGTTCTGTATACATAGTAAGAAATTTCATTTTAGTCCTTTTCACAGGTTCTTGAAATTAAAAGAACTTTCATCTGCATTATTTATCAAGCAGTTAGAGATCTTGCATCATAGAAATTTGTTAACCATAATATTAATGTACAATGTGTCTTCTTTAGATAAGTTATTTCATTAATGGTACTTATTTATGTGGATTTTACTATCAAATATTTATATTTGGCAACTGTCAATCCACTGGATCATGGTGTACATGTAAGAGGTCTAATCAGGTGCCTGTTGAATCTGCTTATGGCTGAAAAGCCCAATTCGAGAGTGACGCAGCCTGTTACAAGTTTCTGAACATTCCAACGTGCGAGTCTGTTTATTTCATTTTGGCCAGGATAAATTGAGTTGGGGCATGGCTTTTTTGGCCCACCTTTTCCAGGATGCCTTGGTAGCTGCTTGGATTCCTTGGCAGCTACCTCAGGTTCCTTATGTCACTTACAGAGTCCGCAACCATCACACCAAGACCTTAAACACATATGCCTAGGCAAGAGTATGGAGGAGTGGAGGCTACGCTAGACCTGCCATCTCCTCTTTAGACCATTGAGACAGAGTCCAAAGGCCAGACTGAGTCCAAAGGCCTAACGCCTCAGCGAGGACGCATTTCTGTCAAGGTGATGTCCCTTAGCCTTGCTCCAATCAAGGAATACCACAATGCAGTGGGGACTAGGGTTTTAAGGATCCCGCCTTGGTCTGAAAGTTGCAACATCATAGTATTTTATAGAAGCTACTCTTCCATGAGTAGCCCCACCACATTATCACAAGGCCCCACCCAGTCAGATGCAGGTTAGGGTCATACCCAGTACCAATAAAATATACATACAATAAATAAAAATAAAATATAAAATATATAACTACACAGTAAATATTCTTATAATGGTTTAATTTCTTTTATAATTAAGATTATATTTTGGAAATTAATTTCTATATGTATCTACTTCCAATAATATGTATTTCAGTCAGAGGAATTGAGAAGACTTTATATTGCATATATACGATGTATTCTTACCCTTAGGCTTATTGCTTATTCTTTAAAAGAATAAAAACTTATTGCTTTATCTCCAATGAGAAAAAAAAATATGAGAAAAAAACATAAGGCAACATGGCTGAACTATTTGTCTGTTTCTATTCGTGTAGGGGGGCTGAAAGTGAATTATTCGGGTAACTGCATTATTTCTCTAATACACATTTTAAAAGTACCTTCCAGATTTATCATACAGGAGTAGTAGAGTGAGCCACATTTTGTGGTTTCAACCAACTTCAGTGCTCCTCAGCTACTCCCCGAACACTCCAGCTGCTGATAAAAGATAAGCAAAGCACCATGCCCTGGCTCTGTGGATATAGGGAAAGTGGTGGATGTGATATATCTTGACTTTAGCAAAGCTTTTGATACGGTCTCCCACAGTATTCTTGCCAGCAATTTAAAGAAGCATGGATTGGATGAATGGACTATAAGGTGAATAGAAAGCTGGCTAGATTGTTGGGCTCAACACGTATTGATCAACGACTAGATGTCTAGTTGGCAGCCAGTATCAAGCGGAGTGCCCCAGAGGTCGATCCTGGGGCTGGTTTTGTTCAACATCTTTATTAATGATCTGGACGATGGGATGAATTGCACCCTCAGCAAGTTTGCAGATGACACTAAACTGGGGGGTGAGGTAGATATGCTGGAGGGTAGGGATAGGGTCCAGAGTGACTTAGAGAAATTGGAGGATTGGGCCAAAAGAAATCTGATGAGGTTCAACAAGGACAAGTGCAGAGTCCTGCACTTAGAAAGGAAGAATCCCATGCACTATTACAGGCTGAGGACTGACTGGCTAAGCAGCAGTTCTGGAGAAAAGGACCTGGGGATTACAGTGGACCAGAAGCTGGATATGAGTCAGCAGTGTGCCCTTGTTGCCAAGAAGGCCAACAGCATATTGGGCTGTATTAGTAGGAGCATTGCCACCAGATCAAGGGAAGTGATTATTCCCCTCTATTCAGCACTGGTGAGACCACACCTGGAGTACTGTGTCCAGTTTTGGTCCCCCTACTACAGAAGGGATGTGGACAAATTGGAGACAGTCCAGCGGAGGGCAACAAAAATGATTAGGGGGCTGGGGCACATGATTTACAAGGAGAGGTTGAGGGAACTGGGGTTATTTAGTTTGCAGAAGAGAAGAGTGAGGGGGAATTTGATAGCAGCCTTCAACTACTGAAGGGGGGTCCAAAGAGGATGGAGCTAGGCTGTTCTCAGTGGTGGCAGATGACAGAACAAGAAGCAATGGTCTCAAGTTGCAGTGGGGGAGGTCTAGGTTGGATATTAGGAAACACTATTTCACTAGGAGGGTGGTGAAGCACTGGAATGGGTTACCTAGGTAGGTGGTGGACTCTCCATCCTTAGAGGTTTTTAAGGCCTGGTTTGACAAAGCCCTGGCTGGGATTATTTAGTTGGTGTTGCTCCTGCTTTGAGCAGGGGATTGGACTAGATGACCTCGTGAGGTTTCTTCCAACCCTAATATTCTATGATTCTAAGGTCACCAACTCAGAGATCTCTCTGACCAAGGGAAAAAGTGAGTTCCAGAGTTGAGGACCCCACAGTAAGAATGCACTGGCACCAGCCCCCTTTCTTTTAAATTAGGGAGTTTATATTGAGTGTCTCTGCTGACAGCAAATGATGTGGAATCACATTAAGTGGGAAGCAATTTCTAAGGTAGCCAGGAATCAAACTAAAACACTGAGGGTACTATAAGTGAAGACTAAAGCAAACCAGCTTTATAAAACCCAATAGCAGGAAAGCACTTTTGGATTGTTTTAGATATTTACAGTTTTATTATACAGTGATTTACATTTGAATTCAGCAGCTAGGAGCCCCAGTCATGGATCAAGACCATTGTGGTAGGCACTCTACAAACATAGATCAAAGAAAGTCCCTACCCCAAGGAGTTTACAGTCTAAGGATATGCCTACACTATGAGCGAGCGGTGTGATCCCCCTGCCTGCATACACATACTCACATTAGCACTCATCATGCTAGTGCAAGCATAAATAGTGTAGCAGCAGTAGAGGTATGGCTTAACAGTGCCAAGTACAAACCCACCTGAACCCATAGATATGTATTCAACACAGCTAAGGCATGCCGCCACTGCCACTGCCTGTGCTTTTGCAGCTATGCTGCTATTTATACTTCAGCTATCTCAATGAGAGCTGTACGAAAGCTCTCACCCCTTGCTTGTAGTATAGACATAGCCTTAGTAAGAGTTTAGATAATTTTATTTCCCTGTTATACTCCTGAAAATTAGAAGATATGACATAAAAACATATTCTGAAGATCAGCTGCCCAGCAGATGTGTGGTATTTAAACTCTTTCATTTGTTAAGGGAACTTTTAATTGATGCCTATGATAAGAAAGCATTTGTCTTAACAACTGAAGGATCTCATCTTTGCTTTATTGCTTAGCTTGTACTTCCTTTGTCAATGCAGTACTGTGTACAGCTTCATCATTTAATAGCATTTTGAAATGTTTCATCTATCATTTTTTTAATCTTCACTTTCATTTAAAAATGACTCACATAAATAGGGATTTTTAATATTTGCATTACAATAGTGTGTAAAGGCCCCAAACAAGAGCAGGGTGCCATTGTGCGAGGCACTGGACAAACATAGTCCCTTATCCTAAAGAGTTTACAATATATAAAGAAGACAAAAAGAGTGAGACGGAATCAGAGGTTCAGAGAAGTGACATCACCTGCCCAAAGTCACAAAGCAGGCCAGTCAGTTCAACTGGGAATAAAGCCCAGTCATTTACTATTCACTGAATTCTCATTGTTTAGGGGTAATGTCTGATTGATTTCTGAAATTGTGCTCATTAGAAATACATTCCCCCAAAGTATTTTCTTTCCTCATTTAGGGCCTGATCCAAAGCCCATTGAAATCAATGGAGAGTGATGCAGAAGACAGCTAGCTAGCTATTAGTATTATTTTTATAATGAAGAGCCCTTGCATACAATCCAGCTGTTAACCACTTCTCAGGTTTTGGTGGAGGACTTACCCCCAAATACCCAAATCCATCACAAAACAGAGTACATGCCTAAACTTGTTTACATGTATTATGTTCTTGAGTAAATGGGATGAGTCCCTGTATGAATTTAGTATATGCTACATTATGCACTATCCATCATAGATTTGAAAGAACCACTGAAGGAAGAATGATGAGAATCAGCCACATGCTGTATGTTCTCTCTTTTTATGCAGCCTGAGAAGAGAGATTTTTGAAAATATTTCTACTCGGTTAAATTTCCTAAAGTCTGTGAGCATATATTGTTATGTCTGTTAAGGCATTTGAAATCTTATTTAGCTTAGCCTAGACACATGCTAACTAGTTCAACTAAATCCCAGACCTTCCCAAGCACGTGGGGAATAGAACACCCTGCAGGTAGCCAGGGCATTTTCATTCCCAAACCAGCTGTGAAAAGTTTTGGGTGCCGAGCTATATTTACCCTGACAGCTCTCCGCGGATGTTCAAGAATTCAGACTGTTATACTGTAATATCTGCTTTCTTTACTTAGGCTTGGTCTACACTTACCCCCCAATTCGAACTAAGGTACGCAACTTCAGCTACGTGAATAACGTAGCTGAAGTTCGAAGTACCTTAGTTCAAACTTACCTCGGTCCACACGCGGCAGGCAGGCTCCCCCGTCGACTCCGCGGTACTCCTCTCGTCTAGCTGGAGTACCGCAGTCGACAGCGATCACTTCCTGGTTCGACTTATCGCGTCCAGACAAGACGCGATAAGTCGAACCCAGAACTTCGATTCCCAGCCGTCGAACTAGCGGCTGGGTGTAGACATACCCTTAGTCTCTTGATCAGCATTACACAACTAATCCCTATTCTCCTAAATCTCCATCTTGTTCTATAATTTATACATACATATATTTCTGTTTGTAATATGCACCTCTTGTCTCTTTTAAGAGAAATTATCTCATTTTAGAGAAACCAGACTTATCAAAACCTCGTTGACACAATATTAACATAAAAGTGCCCTGTGACAGTGACAGGCAAGAAAGGCTGAGTCAGCACTCTGTTAACAGCAGCTCCAATCAAGCAAGGCAGAATGGAGCTGACTAAGCAGAGCTGTGCCTAATTTGTGGGTGGGGCAGGGCAGAAAGGCTAATTAAACCATTAGCCAGAGCCCACAAATAGGCAGAGAAAAGAAGTGGAAAGGGGGGAAGCAGGGCGGGAGTGTATGAATGCATTGAGTGACTGTGAGATTGATTGTTCTCCCCTGCTTGTTACAGGAGCTGTATATGTTATGAAGGTGGTGGGAATCCATTTGTAAATAATGGTGTTGGACCAACACAAGGGTCTCTGAATAGTTTGTAGACCAGGACAGAAGCAGGAGCCAGGAGGCACTGTTACATACCCAAATAAATGTCCACAAGTCACAGGACCTGAGCTTTAGACATTCTCAGTGAGAGGGTGGGAGCAGTTTATGGACACAAAAGGATCTGGACCTACAAGATTAGGGCATTTTATAGACACTTCTTGAGATCTTCTCTTTCCAAGGCACTTTTTTCAAGCCTTTCATGAGTCTTCATTGCTAAAGAAAGACCCTGCAAGAGCCCTGGATGGGAGATAGCACCTCAGGCTAGCCTCTGACTAGTCCCCTTCAAGCCAGTGAATCAGCTTACTTGGTATTCTTGCATCTGAGAGGTCTAATTTGTCATCTTTGCTGTCTTGAATTGTAAAGTATCTCAGTGTCACTGGCTTCTGTGCTTTCCCTCTAAGTCATACAGCCCATTGGTGGTGAATGCCTATTAGCTCTTCAAGGCATAACTAATAGTGCTTTGCATAAAATACCAACAGGAGACTACATTTAAAGAAATGGTCCCCAAGTCTTTTTTCTCCATCACTGTTTAAAACACTGTTAGCCAGTTAATACATAGTTCAGGGCTATTAATGACTGGTTTTCATTATAGCAATTTACACATCTGTTGTACTGTACAGTGGGGGGGGGGGGGAATGGTCATTTAATTCCCTACCCACTTTTACCTTTTGTTTTTATGAAAACAGTAATTTTCATGAGTAGACAAAGTCTTTATTAAAAAGGCAAAATTAAAATTGTCTGAACAAAAATTGATCATTTTGTCATTACAAGCAAATATGTGTTTTCAGGATTTAGACTTTGATGTGCACTTTTTTTTTTAGCTACAGCAAAGCTGGAGAAATATGATAACCAGAAGACACAATTATTTCAATTTAAGAAGTGCAGGGATCCTGCTCTGATTAAAAAAGAAAAAGAAAATTAAACATAGGCCAGACCTGAAAGGCCAGCTACACTCTGACATGCACAGGTATCACCAAAATACTCTTTCACTTAGCAGTGTATTGTGACACATCATAGAATCATAGAATCATGGGACTGGAAGGGACCTCGAGAGGTCATCTAGTCCAGTCCCCTGCACTCACGGCAGGACTAAGTATTATCTAGACCATCCCTGATAGGTGTTTGTCTAACTTGCTCTTAAAAATCTCCAATGATGGAGTTTCCACAACCTCCCTAGGCAATTTATTCCAGTGCTTAACCATCCTGACAGTTAGGAAGTTTTTCCTAATGTCCAACCTAAACCTCCCTTGCTGCAATTTAAGCCCATTGCTTCTTGTCCTATCCTCAGAGGTTAAGAAGAACAATTCTTCTCCATCCTCCTTATAAGAATCTTTTATGTATTTGAAAACTTTATCATGTCCCCTCTCAGTCTTCTCTTTTCCAAACTAAACAAACCCAATTTTTTCAATCTTCCCTCATAGGTCATGTTTTCTAGCACTTTAATCATTTTTGTTGCTCTTCTCTGGACCTTCTCCAATTTGTCCACATCTTTCCTGAAATGTAGGGCCCAGAACTGGACACAATACTCCAGTTGAGGACTAATCAGTTCGGAATAGAGTGGAAGAATTACTTCTCATGTCTTGCTTGCAACACTCCTGCAAATACATCCCAGAATGATATTTGCTTTTTTTGCAACAGTGTTACACTGTTGACTCATATTTAGCTTGTGGTCCACTATCACCCCCAGATCGCTTTCCGCAGTACTCCGTCCCAGGCAGTCATTTCCCATTTTGTATGTGTGCAACTGATTGTTCCTTCCTAAATGGAGTACTTTGCATTTGTCCTTATTGAATTTCATCCTATTTACTTCAGACCATTTCTCCATTTTGTCCAGATCATTTTGCATTTTAATCCCATCTTCCAAAGAACTTGCAACCCCTCCTACTTTGGTATCATCCGCAAACTTTATAAGTGTACTGTCTATGCCATTATCTAAATCATTGATGAAGATATTGAATATCAGACCCAGAACTGACCCCTGCATGACCCCACTCATTATGCCCTTCCAGCATGACTATGAACCACTGATAACTACTCTCTGGGAACGGTTTTCCAACCAGTTTTGCACCTGGCCAGCTATCCCATAGTGCTCCATTAGTAGCTGCCTGAGCCAAAAATATGGGTATTTTTAGAGCCTACCCAACATTCCTCCTTCACTATGGGACTTCTGATGCAAAAACTATAATTTTCTGCCTCAGGGGTCAAAGTGACCATTTAGCATCATGAAGTCCTATCTGTCAGTGCAGGTTGCTGTTTCTGGATTTTGATGCTTGACAGCCTGGAAACGGAGCAGGCCAGAAATGGTAATCGTACCCATAGTGTACTGAGGTATTGGCAAATGAAGAGGTTTCATGGCAAATTAATGCTATGCAAATAGTCCAGGTACTAATATTAAATCCTTCATCATTCAAACAATAATACTCACGCAATTCAGTGCAAATATGAAATGAGCAATATTTGAAAGGTATATGAAAAGAAACAATTAGGCAAATGTCTAAGTTATGAAAGGGGAGGAAATGAGTGTCTGTTAGACTACCCAGCATGAGTGGGACTTATTTCTCTACCTACTTCATGGAGGGGTAAAACACAAAATCTGCTTCTTTTCACAATTTTCATTTTAATTTGAAGACCTGAAGACTTTTGACCTGAATCTTGCTTTTGGAATCACAGGCTCCGAAAATGCCATTTTCTAACAGCACTAGTTCAGCGGACTGAGTTATCACCTTTCTTTGAAGCTGACACCTCTCCAAATTCACGTTGTCAGCAAGGGGTGCTACAAAAAGAAGCAGATGATTCCTTCTCTCCAGGGATGTCAGGAATGAAGACTTTCAACTTTGCCCAGTCTCTGGCAGCCTATGAGCATAGTTGAGACACAGCAATGCTGCCTGATTGAGCACTTCACCTCATTGACCAAGGAAGTCAGCAGTCCTGCTCTTAAACCCAACATCAACAACTGATTTGGGGATTGGTCCTGCTTTGAGCAGGGGGTTGGACTAGATGACCTCCTGAGGTCCCTTCCAACCCTGATATTCTATTCTATTCTATTTCTAGGTGCTCAATGAACATGCCTGCAATTGTGATGTCTCCTGATTCTGCCTTGCTCCTAGCCTTGATCCTGTGCTGCCCTGCCCAGTCTGTTTTACCCTTGCTTCCTATCTCTGGTTCTGGCTTCTGGCTTTGGTTCCTGACTTCACCTCTGACCCAAGTTACTGGTTTGTGGACACTGGCTCTGTCCACTGGCTTCAGTTCCTGACTGTGGTTCTGACCTTTTGGCTCTGCTTATTGGCTCCTGTTCCAACCACTAGGCCTGACCACCCACATCCTGGGTCTCGACAAAGGATGGAACAAAAATATTACCTTCTTCTAAGAAAGAGTATAGAAGCAACTCTGTCAAGTCAATACAAGGTACCAAGTCTAATTTTATGGTTCCACAAAGTATCAAAATTATGGTTTTCCCAGCAGCACAACTCTTTTCTTCCTTTCTTTTGTGGGTGTGGTTTGTTTTGTTTTTCTATGTGTTTCCCATAGGGTTACTTTTATGCTATGATATTAATATCAGTTGTGGTGGTTCTATTTCTGGGCTGCTAATAACTTGGTAGGAAAACTGGTGTAGCAAAGTTAACAGTTAACCTTTCGTCCTAAACTTATTTCTTTGGCCAGAATGACAAAATCTTATTCCAAAGATGATCTGCTGCTGACCTCTGCTTAAAAGCACCTGCAGCAGAAGAATGTGCAGCATCTATGGAAGCAGGGAAGAAATATTCTGAGTAGCATTAAAGGTTTGAAAGCTGTGTAGGGTGTGTGTGTGTGTGTGTAGGGGGAGAAACAAACTCAACAGAGTTTTGAGAGGCCAGACAGTAATATTTGAAGTATGACTTCCTTTTTTCTTTCTTTTTTTCTCCCCTGGGCATTACAAATGGTTGGTTATAATTGAAGAATGACGTATTTTTGTATTCAGTTCTATGCTTCATGGGAGACTAGGAGGAAATACATATACTATTCATCACTGAGTGGCGGCAGTTGCTTATATGATCTGTGTGTTTGTCTACTTGTCTTGTTTTCCTCTATAGGAAATTAAAACACAGTATTTTTGTTCTGTTTTTCCTACAATAAGTCACTTCTCAATCAGAGGTGTATACATAGTTTTCCACAAGTGCTGGTGTTGAGCTGAAGAGGATTCATTTCATTCTTTAATTCATAGAATCCTAAAGAACAATGAAGATGGGCACTACATTAGCCTTTTTGCAGTCATCTGGGACCTCCCCCAATTGCCATAAGTTTTCAAAGATAATGGCCGATGGCTCTGCAATCACATCCGCCAACTCCTTTAGCACTCTCGGATGCAGTGCTCGTCCAGCTTTTCTAAATAGTCCCTGAACCACGTCTTTCTCCACAGAGGGCTGATCACATCCTCACCATACTGTGCTGCCCAGTGCAGTAGTCTGGGAGCTGACCTTGTTCGTGAAGACAGAGGCAAAAAAAGCATTGAGTACATTAGCTTTTTCCACATCCTCTGTCAATAGATTTAATAGAGAGAACTCAGAATAAATGGTCATGTAAAAAACCAAAACAACTGCCTCCCTCCCCCCAGCATCTCATCACTATCAATGGAGAAAAGTGAAAAAAAATAGTGAAAATAAGCAGAAAACATGAAGTAGTAATAATGAACAACTCTGAAGAGGTTTAGAGAACTGGTTTGAATCAAGGAAACATTTCAGACATTTGGCTCTACAAAACTTTTCTGAATTATACATAGTTGAAGTTCCAATGGCTCTCAGCATTGCCTTGCTCTCCTAACTATCAACTGAAAAGCCCTTTCTCCTCTGGCAACCCATTTTCAGAATGCAATGGATGTAATGAATTTAGCTCCTTATGTATTTTATATATATTAATGTATATATATATATATAATATAATAATAATATATATATGAATTACCTGTGAAGAGACTTGAAGTCTGATTATCTATTGCCTTGTTCCTTGCTTTGTCATTTACGCCTGTGCATGTGAGTGCAACACAGCACAGTATGACAATGGTCACATACTACACCTATTTTGCTCTCTCGTGGCTATCCCTCAATATGAGGATGATGTCTTCCAGGGGGGTGGGAGGGGAGTCATTGAAGAGACAAGTTGACTGAAGATCCCAATCCGTGCTTTACAGGTTTTTCCACATATGTGACAGGTGGTTGCTTGGAGAGAGCACAACTGCTAGCCAGGATGCTGTACGCTTTCCTTCTTCCTCTGCCATTTCTCAGCTTCTTGAGAAGGCAATTCTCTTCAAAACAGGCTGAGGCTTGACGTGTGATGCAATGCCATTGCAGTGTATTGCCAGCCAGCTCTTCCCAATTTATGGGGTGAATGCCTCCCGTCTTCAGACATACTTTCAGGGTGTCCTTGTAGTGTTTCCTCTGTCCCCGAAGAGTCCTCTAGCCAGGACTAATTTGAGAAAAGAGGCCTTGCTTCAAAAGACAAGTATCAGCCATCCGCACACAATGGCCAGCCCAGCAAAGTTGATGTTTCATAATCTGCACCTCAGCACTCGTGATGTTAGATGCAGAGAGAATGCCGGCATTGGTGTGATGATCTTCTCATCTGATATGGAGACTCTTCTTTAGGCAGCGCTGATGGCACCACTCCAGATGCTTAAGATGGCTTCGGCATTGCCAGCAGATCAAGGGAAGTGATTATTCCTCTCTATTCGGCATTGGTGAGGTCACATCTGGAGTACTGCATCCAGTTTTGGGCCCCCCGCTACAGAAAGGGTTTGGACAAATTGGAGAGAGTCCAGTGGAGGGCAACAAAAATTATTACAGGGCTGGGGCGCATGACTTACGAGGAGAGGCTGAGGGAATTGGGAATTTGGGGGTTCCAAAGAGGATGAAGCTCGGCTGTTCTCAGTGGTGGCAGATGATGGAACAAGCAGCAATGGTCTCAAGTTGCAGTTGGGGAGGTCTAGGTTGGAAATTAGGAAAAACTATTTCACTAGGAGGGTGGTGAAGCACTGGAATCTCCATCCTTATGGGATTTTTAAGGCCTGGCTTGACAAAGCCCTGACTGGGGTGATTTAGTTGGGCTTGGTCCTGCTTTGAGCAGGGGGTTGGACTAGATGACCTCCTGAGGTCTCTTCCAACCCTAATCTTCTATGATTCTATGCACCCATAAAGAAGAGTGGGAATGACTACTGTACTGTAGACCAGGATCTTAGTTTCCATTCACATATCTCTGCCAATAAAGACACAACAAAGCAACTTTCTGAAGGATGCACTGGCACAACAGATCCTATGTTCAATCAAGATTGGGTGTCTGGGAAAGGTGGCTACCAAGATAAGGGAAATGCTCAATGTTTTGTAGGGGTTCACCACTGATAACAGTTCATGGGCAGGCTGGTGGAGCATCTTTGTCTTTCCAATGTTGAGGGAAAGTCCCAGGCTATGATAGGTGCCTGAGAAAAGATCTAGGGTGGATTACAAGTCAGCTTTGGTATGCACAAGGATAGCACAGTTGTCAACATACTGAAGGTCGGTAAAAACAGACCTTAGTTTTAGAATGAAGATGCCGCAGGTTGAAGAGCTGGCCATCCATGCAATACTCAATCCTAATTCCAGAAGAAAGGTGGTCATGAATAAGAATCAACATCATGGCAAGATAGATGGAAAAAAGGAATGGGGTAATAACCCAGCCCTGCTTAACACCAGTACAGATGGTGAATGGGTCCGTCTCCAACCCATTACCGAGGAATGGGTATAAATAACAACACAAGGTAGTGTAGATTCTTATAAATGTGTTCATTTAAGTGCATCTGATGAATGATATATGCATATGGACTGCTCATGAACAATCTGTGTGATAAATTAATGGAAGAAATTATTTGTAGATTGCTATGGCCCTTGAGAAGGCCAGGACTTATCTGAGAAAAATGCTTCCACAATTGCTTCCCTGCAATTTTTCAGAGCTTTGGTCTGTTCATGAACCAGGGTAACTACCTAATCCCTTCAGAGACACAGGGCTGGTCTACCCTAGAAAATTAGATTGACCCAGCTACATAGCTCAAGGGTGTGAAAAATTTCCCTCCCATCCCAGCAATGTAGTTAAGCCAACCTAATTCCCCATGTAGATTGCGCTAGGTCAATGGAAGAATTCTTCTGTCAACCTCTGCCTCTTGGGGAGGTGGATTACTGATGGGAGAACCCCCCTCCACATCTGTGTATGTAGTGTCTACACTGAAGACCTACAGCGGCACATCTGCAGCTGCACCGCAGTAGCGTTTCAAATGTAGACAAGTCTTCATACAAAGACAGAGACACTGCAGAGGAGAAAATCATTCCATCTCTTGCAAAGATCACAAAGCTTGGATCTACTATGAGCTGAACCTAAGGCAGCCACAATATCTCTGTCCAAGTCTTGTGTGTCCCTAAAACTTCTGGTTTCATGCCACAATCTAGTCCCACATCCACACTCCCAAATATTTCAACACTTTCTTATAGAAATCCTCCAAGTGTCAAGTAGGTCTTGGGACTCATACAAATTCTTAGGGCCATGAAGGAGTTTCTTTGCAGGTGGTTGGTTTGGGCAAAACAGTTGGAAGGAACCCACATGACTTCACATCTCAGCAAATGCCAGCTGCCTGGCGGAGGGAATAGGGGGCATTCGCTTTTTAAAGGGGCACAGGAGAAATATTCACAAATGGAGAGACCTGTGCACTTAATTACTCTGGAAGTACAGACAGTTTTTCTCGTCTTCCTCTGCCTAAAGGAGCACAACAACAGACATGCTGGGACAGACAGCATTGTGATAGTGGGTTAACTAAACAGTCCAACTGAACTCTTCTCATGAAGTTTTTCCTGTCCATTCTAACAAGCACAAAATCCCTTGTGATTTGAACAGGGTGAATTTTTTTGTGTCAAACAGTTATTAGTGATTGTTGTTTTAGAACATAAGAACAGCCATACTGGGTCAGACCAAAGGTTTTAGTGATTGTTGGGATTGGTCCTGCTTTGAGAAGGGGGTTGGACTAGATGACCTCCTGAGGTCCCTTCCATCCCTGATATTCTATGATTCTGTGATTCTATTCAGAGTGGAGAAAGTGATGGAAAAATACAAGACTATTAATAATTCTGTTCTAAGTTCACAAGTTCTTGGTTACAAAGTTATACATCAGATATCCACTGAGTGCAGAACCTGTGCTTGTTAAAATTCATTTTTTAAATCACCAGTAATAGAGTAGCTGTCTGTAAGTTTGTTTCTTCTTCTGACACTTTGTAACAGCTTGTACTCACTGCTGAAATGTGCCAGCTGCAATTCTCTAGTTACCATGTCTGGGCTTCTCATTGACTTGACAGTAGGAAGGACAGCCTAGTGGATAGGGCTCTGGATTGGGACTCAAGAGAAATGGGTTCATTTCTGTACTTAGCCACAGACTCTCTCTGTGACTTTGGCTAAGTTACTTGATCAGCCACTTGCCTCAGATCCCCACCTATGAAATGCAGACAGTCCTTCCCTCCTCATAGGGTTCTGTGAGGATAAAATCTCTTAAATACGGTGAGATAACTAGACTGAGGATCATACAAGTGTAGTGTGCTGCTAGCAGCTTTTGTGATACTGTCTGATTATTCTGGATTTTTTACTTTACCCGTATTTATCATTGCAAAGTTTGGTGAATCAGTACCACAAGAAAAAAAATCAACAAAATCTATACAAACATCTATCATAATCATATCCAAATAGTATCAAAATTAAAGATGTCATTTTAAGGAAAAAGAGAGAATGAAAAAGTTGACCATCACAAGCAGATCCATTACATTCAAATAACTAGAATCAGACATTACTGTTAATAACCATATTTAACAGTTAAACAACCTAGCACTATATTTCAAACATTTCTTAAGGTGTTACAGAGGGAGAGGAAGAAAATTTTGGAGAAATAAGTCCATCTTTAAACAGCCACAGGATCTTTATTCTGTCTTTGGCATGTGTAGAAAAATGTGGACACTTGCAAAAATATATTAAACAAGATATTTCTTCCAAATATGTTTTAAAAAACCCTCCTTTCCCATTGATGATGAGATGAAAGAACAAGGTTGATAATGATTCTCTTTGATTGTAGCCTTGAGTACAGGGTGACATAGCTGTACTGACTCAGGAATGGTCTGGGAAAGAGGAGTAGTCTGTTTCTGGCTGGCAACACAAGTAGATTACCTCATCTAAGGGCCAATTTAGGCCAGTGCAGTGGGGAAGCAGAGTCAAGGTTCCCCACCCTCTCTAACTTCTCCATCCACTTCCTTCCCACCTGCGTGGGGGAAGTAGTAGCTAGAGCTGGATGAAATTTTTTGGCCAAAACATTTTTTCAGGGGAAAAAGAACACTTGGCAACACCCAAACATTTGACTAATTCCCATCAGTTTTGCTGAATTCTAAAGAAGTCAAAATATTTTGTTTCGACACTTTCAAACCAAAACTTTTTTCGTTCAAAATGACTCTTAAATTTCCTTCCATTTTATTTTTTAAAATGTTAAAATGAATTTTTTCATTCAACCTGAAATGACTATTTTTACTTTGACCCTAAACTGACTTTTTTTTTCTATTTTTTTTTAATTTCCAGCAAACCAAAATAACTGTTTTCTCAGCTCTCGTAGCTGCTCTGTGGATTTTGCTATCCCCACTGCATACAAAAGAGTAATGCTGGAAGGCCACACAGCAGGGGGAGTAAGGGGCACCTTATATCCTTTAGTCTCCTGTGTAGTCATGGAGAGCAACTCAATCTTGTCCTTTACAACATAACCATAGAATTTAAGGCCAGAAGGGACTACCAAGTCATCTAGCCTGACCTCCTATGTCTCGTAGGCCACCAACACCACTCACCACCCAACATTTTCCATGTCCTTTTTTCCCCCTTTTCCCTGACTTTGCTGCTCTCATCCATAGAGCAATACTTTAAAAAAATGGAACTTCTTCATTTCACATTTAATCATATATACAATCATATATACAATTGCTAGCCTTTCTTACTCTCTCACACTTGTGTTGATTGCTTTTCGGAACCTAATCGTGTGGCTTATTTTGCATTTTTATTTTGGATTGTATGGTATATATCCTTTCCAGAGAGTTTTATTTAACAATCCTAATGAATACTGTAGCAGAAACAAATTCAATACTATTGGATGATAAAAAAAAAAAAACCTATAGAAATGATGATCTACTTACTTGTATGATATTTTAGAATACTTCCATAGAACTTTATTGGTTTAATCCTTATTAAAATCTATAGAAATTTATGGGAAAGTTAGATATTAAAATAAATCCATTAAAGTTTCTTCTCTTGTTTATATTGTAACTAGAAACCTTTCACACTAAGTTATCCCTGTGCAATGGCCAGGGATAGTTGGTTGGACCCCACCCACCAGACCAAATACTCAACACAGTTTTCAGGCTCAGTTTAAGTCCTTGCACTCACATGAAATTGTTTATCAATTTAAAATATTTCTGTAAATGTTCCTGAGTTTCCTGCTCAGAGAAGATTGCTTCTCTTAGGCATTCTGAATAAGGTAACAAAAGCATGATGATGGTTTTAAATGAAAAGAAAGATTCAGAAAACAAATAGCAAACCAGGCTGACTAATATTATGGACAATGATTCTCCAGACAGGCCAGGTAAAGCGAAAGCACACATGTTGTGTACATGTAGTGAAGAATAAAACAGAAAAAAGGAAAGAATATATGCTATTCTGTTATACTGGCAAAAAATCCCGTCCTAATGGATTTCTTGGGGAATTAATGGGCTTAATAGCCCACAGGTTCACCTTGGGCCATTAATTCTCCCCATTGGTTATTAATCCCTAGGAAATGCATTGAGTTGTGATCATTATTACTTAATTGATGGAGCAGCTGACATTATTGAAATATCTTGAATATACATTTGTTCAGGCACATATAATGTCCCCCTACATCTATTCTTTTCTGCAATTTATTTATTATTCAGGGTTTATTGACTAGCTTGTCAGTATGACACAACTGCTCTGCTGAGCACTTTGAATAACTCAGCTTTCATTTTTAATCTGTTGGACTTTAAGCCTATTTCTAGTTTGCAAGTTAACACATTATAATTGTTAGGAATCATGTTTTATTCAGCTTGTTTTAATACTGAAGTATGTGACTAAACAGGAGTTTCATATAGGCTGAGCACACTGTGGAAGAGAGGTTTCAGTGGTGGCCGTGTTAGTCTGTATCAGCAAAAAAACAAAAAACAAAAAATGAGGAGTCCTTGTGGCACCTTAGAGACTAACAAATTTATTTGGGCATAAGCTTTCATGGGCTAGAACCCATTTCATCGGCTGTATGAAGTAAAATATACAGGAGCAGGTATAAATACATGAAAGAGGGGGTGCTTTAGACTGACCTAACACTTGGTAAAGCACCCCCATCCTTTCATGTATTTATACCTGCTCCTGTATTTTTTACTTCGTACATCTGATGAATTGGGTTCTAGCCCACGAAAGCTTATGCCCAAATAAATTTGTTAGTCTCTAAAGTGCCACAAGGACAACACTTTTGTTGTTGTTGTTTTTGTGGAAGAGAGCTTTGCATATTGTTGTAGCTGAAAAAGTAAAACAACTCAGAAGACTCAGAAT
Source organism: Emys orbicularis (assembly GCF_028017835.1). NCBI lineage: Eukaryota > Metazoa > Chordata > Testudines > Emydidae > Emys > Emys orbicularis. The sequence continues at coordinate 86,051,821 of NC_088687.1, read as the reverse complement.
AGAAAGAATGTAGAACATTTGAAATGAGATTTGCAGTGTTGTCCCTTAGGGTCTAAGGACAATGCAGAAAAATGGGAGCTTTTTTAAGGTACACAAAAATAGTTAGCTATGCATGTATATAACTGAATAATAGTACCGATTAATAGTCAAATGAGGGGAAGGGTATCTATTTCATCAGAACTTAGAAAAAATAAGAATAAAATAATCAATGAAAACAAATAGAAAAATACAGAAATAACATGCTTGTCTGGTAGTAACAGAAAAGCATATTAAGGGAAGGAGTTTATGGGGAACAGTTTTCAAACCACTCTTATGAAAACACTTTAGAGGTGATTTAAACTAGCAGTCTAGAAATGTTGTAGAGTTGTATAAATCCTTCTAAAAACTTAGTGTATATATTAACAGGGAATGATAACTTTGCCACTGATTTCAACAGCCACAGGATTAGGTCTTAAACCTGTTAGCTACCTTTCTATAACATTATAACCAGTATAATCTAACTGTGTAGTGCAGAAAGCCACTATAAGAGGTAGTTGCATATTTTTACCACCTTCCACATAGACTTCTTTTCTCTCAGCAAAATAATCCAGAATGCTCCTTGTCCTTCTCCCTCAGACTGTGTAATAGCCACAGTAAAAAATGTTAAAAATTAATGGTGCTTGAAGGAAGGAAATAATTGAGGGAAGTGATGGAAGCCCTAATGTTTGGGGGGGGGGTTTAAAAATAGTCTGGGCAAAGCACTAAAAGTGTACTGTAAAGAACAATGCTGTGCTGGTTGGGGACTGAATGATTTAAATCGGTATAGTCCATCTCTAACTATATGATTCTTTAACTCAACAGCATGGTCTGTGATTCCCCACTGACACTTGTGTGAATTGATAGACGGTATAGCTGTCAGAGCTGCTGGTGTAATGGTTGAAGACGGGGACAAAGGAAAGCATGAAGGAAGTCATGGACTAATGACCTGGTTTCCCACAATATGTTCTATTCTATATTTTCTGTCCGTACCCACTCTTCCAATCTGCATCCCTGTCTGTCCTGATGACCAAGTGGGAAGAGTGGCAGAGGTATTCTATTAGTTTATTCCCATCCGTATGGTTTGGGGCCAGAGAGGAACATATGGGCTTATTTCCTGCAATAAAAACATAGCATTAGTTGGGATTCTAGGTCAAAGGTACTATCCTAGAAGTGAGTGATGGTATAAATGCGTAGAAGGCCATATGTACTAGGGATGCCTTCTCTGTATTGCACCTCAAGTCATTATCTTCTGTGTTAATTCTATTCATTTTGGAGGAAGTCTAATACAGTCAGTATACAACTCTGTTGTATTGTTCTAGTACATTAGTTAGTCATGCATAGATGTATATTTTAGTGATTGGTTCTCCATTTTAAATTAATGTATACACATTAAACCTCTTCTTTTGGCTTCTCACTGGCAGAATTGGAAGGCAGACTGTGCCATTATTAGGCTGTTTTGGCATTCACATTAAATTGCTTCTGCTCCTTCTTCCCCACCCCTAAGTCTCCATGGCTGCCAAGTTTTGAGGCGCTCCTTCAGTGACGTATATTGCAGGAGTCAGTGAGCATTTGTAAGAGGGTTGGAGGATGGAGGGTGAAAGAGATGGATGCCTCCTTTGGGGGAAAATTGTGTTTTTTCCTCCTTCCCCTTTTCATACTCCCCTTTATCCAGTTGTATTTCCAAATTCTTTTCTCCACATTGTACTACCTCTCACTTTATTGTGCTCTCTCCCAGTTCCCACTCTCCTTTGGGAAGGTTGTAGGGAACTGGTGGCCATATTAATTGAGGGTAGCCTAGATTCATTCACATTGAGGATTATGGTGGCTAATTTTAATAAGGGAAAACATTTGCACGGGGGCTCCAGCTTCCCCTGAGATCAAAAACAGCTTAAAGAAAGCTACTTAATATTGCAAAATTTAAGATAATATCACAAGCATGGGTGACTCTGCTAAACATTTCCCTGCCAGCTTCCAGATATGGTGACAACAAAAGCTGCATGAATGACAAGTGTACACATCTTAGAGAAAACATGCAGATACTGTAAATTCTGAGCCTTTCTTATCCGACTATTGAATATATCTAATTGCAAAAATAAGACTTCTTTTTCAATCAAAGTTAATACAGAAAATTGTTTTCAGTAAAAAAAACAAACACACATAACAGTGTTTAACAGTGCTATGTATCTAAGTCTCTTCATCTCATTCTCTGAAATTACTTAGTATATCCATAGCTATTTGATGAGCATTGGTGCCTGAAAGTACTGAAGTCCGTGAAGCATACTTAAAACTGTAAAAAGAAACAGACCTTATAGAAGAAGAGAGAAACCTATAATTTAGATATAAAACAAGAAGTATTACCCACCAAATGAGTCCAAAAATTGCAGATCCTGAGAACTTTCACATCGACCTGAGGAACAAGTATTTCTGGTGTAGCTCTTTTTGTGATGTTCCAGAAGCTGAGGCTATGTTACAATGCCCTTTATGCACTGGCATAAGGGTTGGTCATGTCTGTAGTAGTGGTGTCCACTAACTAAGCAAAAGTTTTCAGATTTTGTTTCAAATTAAAAAAAAAATCTTAAGTAGATATCTTAACATGCAAGGGATTGAGGCCTTTCTGTGGATAATGGGCACAATAAACAGTTTTTCTATAGGAAGTAGCATAAGTAGACAACATAGGGATTAGCCATTATCTTCTGGGGAGCAAATTTACTTTGATTGCCCTTGTGGCCAAACCTGCTTCCTTTACAGTAATTTTGAGTGATGATCTATGGGGCCTGTACCTATTCTAACGGTAGACAAAATGGCTATGTGAATTTATTTTTCTAGATTGTATGGTTCTTTCCTATATCTCTCTGCTTCAGAAGCCACTTCTGGATTTCTCCACATTATGTCTACACTAGTCACTTCTCCCACAAGTTAATTGATTGCCAGTTAATTTGAGGTACTTAAAGATATAACATGTGGGAAGTGTGCACATTAATCAGGCTATAAACATTTGTTCTTTGCTCATGGCTGACTCCTAGGATTAGGAACAAATGTGCAGCTCACAAGAAAAATAGAACAAGTGTCCACTTGTTAAGTACCTCGGGTTAACAGGCGATCAATTAACTTGAAGTGAAAAAGTTTAATGTTGACATACTATTTTATTGGATAGTCCATACTAATGTTTGGATGACTGTTTCTATCTTGAATTCTTCATACCAGGCTGTATTTAGTACACATTTGTCCAGAAGCTCTGTGGATACAGTTTCTAAAAAGTTCAATGTGTAGACTTTCCTTATATATTGAAGCTGATCATTTTCTTTAATATCTGGGCTAAAAGAGCGTCTCCATGGCAGTTGGTTGTGACATTGCCTAATCTCCCTGACAAGTCTCTGGTTAACATCCAAGTCTTATTGTGCATCAGTACAGTGTGACCAGACAAGATGATTACTTTTTATTTTTGCAGGTCAGTTGGATTCTGAGTGTTCTACTTTTAATGCTTCTCAATTTAACAGAATATTCTTTTAATGGCTCTTCTTTCTTTTTCACCATGACATCATTCTCATGATACTAAAAGCTCCTTTAACTTCTTTCCTTGCGAAGTTAGTCTGTCAGGTGCTGATAGTAATCTAGCACTAAGAAATTCAGGCTTTGAATCACCATCATGAATTCTTCTATTTCTTTTGCTTTCTCATGTAGGAAATATGCTTGATCAGCAAAGTCAAGATCCATGATACCCTTAACAGGAAGGAATGCTGTCTAATTCTTTCAGTCTGCTTAATAAAGCCACAGTCATGTCAAGGAGTCATCTGCCATGTTGTGAAACTAAGGCCATACCTATACCACAGATTAGGTGTGTGATTCCCTGCTCACGTATAAATACTCATGCCAATTCTCATTGAGCTACATGAGTATAAATAGTCATGTAGCCACAGCAGCTCAGGCAGTGGCGGCAGCAGCCGCAGGGTTTAGCCTGCCAAGTATGAACTCACTGGTTTCAGGTGGGTTTGTATTCAGCACTCCTAAGCTGTGCTGCCACTGTTGCTATTTATATTCATTCTAGCTTGATGAGAGCTAGCATGAGTATGTGTATGCAAGCTGGGAATCACACCCTCATTTGTACAACATAGTCTCCTAAAGAGAATTGACAGCCCTTCCACCTGAAGAACATTGCTATGAAATATCCCCCTCCCCCAAAATCTGTCCTTCCTTTGCAAGCAACACTTTTTAGGTTCATTATATGGAACTTCAATAGTCTAAACATTTTCTTTTGAGGGGCCCACAATGCCAGACAATCTTGAAGACAGTCTCTTGTTCACAGCCTCAAGAGATTTTGCAAGTCCAGTTATATCACATCACTTGTTACATCCAAAAATCAGGTTGTGAATTTGTTTGACACCCTTTCTGAATTGAGCGTGATTTCTTTGAGGGCAGGAGACAGTATCCTTGGAGTCCCCATTCAGTAATAGTGTGTTCCACTGTTTGACAACAGTGAGCATTTGTCTGAGAAGTCTAGTGAATGTTCTTGAATAACTTGGCTAACCATTGGAAACTATTCCCTATTGCAGACTCCCCATTCCTCTCCTGCTGAAGCATTGTTTCTGAATGCTGCCTCCTCTGGATCTGAATATTTGAAATGAGATTTAAAAAGGATTCAGGGAGGGAAAAATGTGGGGAGAGACAAAATTTAATCCAGAGGTGATCAAAGAAAGAAGGGGACAAACAATAGGAAGCAAGACAGATAATAGAGATAACAGAATAGACACAGAGAGATAATAGGATGCAAAGGAAAGCCAGGACAGAGAAGAGTCAGAAGGTACAAAACACACAAGGAAAAATGTACCTGTGTATTAGAGTTATTCTTTCTGTAGAAAGAAAAGAAGAAACAAAGGGAGAATAAAAATATAAAATACTGAAAAGATCTTAAAAGAAAAGTGGTGATAAAAGAAAAGAGGGGTAAATGGAGAAATGAAAGGTGAGTTTAGAAAAGCACTGTAGACAATCTGTAGGTAGATAGGTATATATGCATCAAAGTAAAGGCTAAATTGGAAAGACAAGCAAGGCAAGACACGGTTCTTAGGTTAGTAAATTTCACTGTATGTATCATCGGCCTATGTATAGTTGTATTTTGCTGGCATAAATCCAAGAACTGACTATAGGGAGAAGGGGAAAACAGAACATGGCCATATCAGGGGCCTATATTGGGATTCTAGTTCATTGCAAGCTTTGAGTAATAGGCCCTTCTAGCTTTCTGAAATCTTTATTAAAAGATGTTTTGGTAAGTCTTTGTGTAAATTCTTTTTTTTAGAATGGTGTGATGGTGAATATAATTCTGTACTTCGACAAAGAAGAGGGAAGAAACAAATAGACAGTAAATACCTGATCCTGCTGTAAACAATTATGGGTATGGTGACTGGGCTACCAGAATGCAAATGGATCCTCAATTTGTCCAACTGAAGAAGGAAAAAGAGAAAGTTCCCTGCTGGAAGTAGTGAAGGAGCCATAGCATCTACCATCACTTTAAACAGTCACATTCCTAAAGACAGGAAAAGGGGATGGAAAGGGTGGAACCAGAGTAACTTTAGAAAATGTAGCTAGCTAGCAACCTAGACAAACCAATTATTTAAATACCCTATCCAAAATAGTTTAGTCACAACAGTTGTAGACTGCATCTAGACCTATTTATATCAATTTACCATAAGTACCCAGGGAAATTAGCATGCAGAAACATACATCCAGTAAGAAAATGCCTTTTTTTTCTACTTTTCCCTGTCTGTAAAGTGGCCAGGAGAGCTGCTGGCTTCCTTGGTGACTTGCAGAAGAGCCTGTTTGCTAGCAAATGAACACTAACAACTCACTCCATTTCATTTATCTCATTGAATCCCCTATTTCAATATCTGCAATTAGGTACAGATTTAAATATGTTTCATTTGAAAAGTTCCCCTACCTCATCTGTAATAAATCAAAATTTGAAATATGGAGGGAAATCACCACAAAAAAACATACTAAAAATACTTTAACTCTCCTCCTGCTTTTCAAAAAGCTCTACTAGAAAAACTCCAGTGTTGAGGATAAGATTTCCTTTCTCAGTTTTTTGTTTAAAGTGTTTTAATGTAAAGGGCTGTTCATGAGCCTTTGCTAAACATACAAGGCCAACATTTCACAAACAGCTTCTAATAGTGTATTCAGAATTTTCTACCTACAGTTATTTGCATCTGCAATTTTCCAAGTACAGTTACTCTTAGGTGGGAACAAAGTTTAAGTGGCCTAGCAATCAGACTGCAAATTCATGGGGCATATTGTGACCTGTTTGAAACATTGACCTATAATGACTACTCCATTCTCAGTGACTGCTTCACTATCAGTATTTATACCATTATTTTCTAAAGTACTTCCCAATACCATGGATATGAGCAGTTCTCTAAAATTAAATTCTAATATATTCTGTTGTATTCCTTTTTGATAATCTGCCCACTATAGAACATAATTTCTAAAGGATTTGTTCTTCTCCCTAATCTGTAACTCTCCCATGGAAGTTATACAGTGTCATAGTTCAATAAGTTATTGTGGAGATAACCGAGTGGATCTATTTTGTTTTCAACTTTTCTTCTTTAAATTATATTTTTCTTTATTTTTCTAAAAGGCTTTAAACCACCAGTTACTTTAAAAACACTTTTTGGTTGGGGGACATGCTAATTCTTTGTACTTGAAATGCCTGTACAGCTACAATTTGATAAAAGGCAAGATGAGTTGAATGCTTCTGCCAAAACAAATACTTGAATCATAGGGTTTTCCAGGTAATGCATTGTTGGCTTGTCTTGAAATGAAGACATTGATCTTATCCAGTATAACAATTCCTCTCTGTTCTGTTCTAAGAAACCTGTTCTCTTCCTTATATATGTAGATCACTCCCAAAATTGTAAATTGAAGTTATATGTGTTTATCAAGAGTAGGATTGCATGCTGATATGTAATGGAGAATAACATTTAATGTGTAAAGGACTGAGTTTAAATATCTGATACATGGGGATTAGAATCACTTTGATTTGGAGGCAAATTGCTTTCCTGAGCATTCTACCTCCCAGTCAGACCAATCATCCATGACTTGCAGGCATGAAATACATGCTCTAATTCATCTGCAAATTATTGAGCTATCTGCAGGAGTGACTGGGTAAAATTCTATGGCCTGTGTTATGCAGGAAATCAGATTGATCATAATGTTCCTTCTGGTTAGTTACATGTTTCCTCGGCAGGTCAATCACTTTATGAAGTTAGCCTCAGCCACTTTAAAAACATGTAGACTGGGCTCCCCTCAGCATTCCCGGGGTGCTTCTATTTAGTGTGCAGGTTAATGTAAGGAAGCTTTAAGGAGAGTATGTAATAGAAATGCTGCTCCTCATTCCCATTGTTCCTAGAAGCAGCTCTGCCCCTTGCCCACCTCCCCGAGTACACAGTCCCAATCACATGGACTGGATGTGGAGAAGTTACTCAGTAGAGCTGGGTAGGAAGGAAGCAGTTTTCCCATCCCAATTTCTGAGACTTTGAAAATTCTCATCCTGAATCAGGACAAAAACTCAACTCAAATATTTGAATCCTATCAGTCAATGCTTAGTTTTGATCATTTCAAAATGTCTTCTTTCAATTTTGACCTTTTTTACTCCTTTCCTACTATAAATTAAATTATTTTAAACCAAGTTGCTTTGACCCAAAATACCCAATTTTTTCAGTTTGAAAATGAATATCAAAACTTTTCACATGTTTTTTTAAAAAATGGGAAATTGATTTTTTTTTTTTAACCACCATTTCCCTACAATAGGGTTTTTTGTTTGTTTCTTTGGTTTGGGTTGGGTTTTTTTGTTTGTTTGTTTGTTTGTTTGTTTGACAATTCAGCATTTTGTGATAAGAAAGCAATTTGTCAAAAAAATCCTGATGGCTCTACTACATGGCCTGAAAGGGAGGGAGCATGCAGCACAGTCACTGCTGCTTTTCTATGCTCCTGCCCACCACCAGTGACTGCACTGGGTTTGGATCCCATCCTTGCTTGTGTAAGGGTTGGGGCCCATTGGCTCCAAAACAAGTACCCATTTATAAATAAATCTCTAGAGTAGTTGGTTTTGACACAGGATTCATGAGCTCTTTTAAGAGAAGGAAGGTATCTTTCTAATCTCCTTCTCTTTTTGTCCTGACTATTCCAATCAGCTGATTAAGGGTAAATTTGCAAGTGAGTCTGGTCTCTTTAGGCAGGTGCAATTTGCTCCTGCTGTGCTGCAATTGCAAAATGCTTTACTGGTGCAGATGAAAAGTTGTGTTCTAGCACCTTTGACCATATGATTTGTACTTACAATTAGATACCTAGTCATGTAAAAAGGAGCAAAAATATGGGATAAAATTGCATGCAGTCTTTGAAAACTTTGTCCATTAAATTCATATATGCTGGATGCTCATCTTGATTTGGTGATGAGGTGACACCAAGTTATTGTACCTCTAAAAAGGGGGGGGGGGAATCAATAGACAGACTCTCAGTCTCACCGCATATTAATTGATAATAGCCTGGCCATTAGTTATCTTCCATTTCCTCTTTAAGATTAAATTAATAATGGATTGAATGGTATCACTGAGTAATTGATATGTATCTATGAATATATTATTGAATTTAATGTTCTTTGTACTGTGGGTACATTATTTCAATTAAAATAGGTCATTAAAATAGAGGAAATCTGGTTAATTACTTCCTTCCAGCTATCCACTTTTATTACCACTAGAAAACACACATTACCTCTTCCAAAGAGCCAAGATGGTAGTCTTAATCTTTTTACTCAACTATTCTTATTTTGTTTTTAATGACTTATTTCTAGCCATGTACAAATATTCAAAATGTAAAACTTAAGAAGCAGAAAATTCCCCTGACATCTAGTGAAGAGATAGGGGAAACAGACCATGATTGCATAGACAGCCTACTCTACCCAGGTGCATAGCATGATGGAGCCCCTTTGCCAAAATTATCACTTTTGGCTGGTGTTGGGTTATAAATCACTTTAGTACTGAGTGCAGGGGTAATGAAATGTTATCCTTATTACATGTGTAGCAGAACTGTACTTAACCTGCCCTAACTGAGGGTTTCACCCTAAACTGAAACTCACTTGTGAAACTGAAATTCACCAGAACATGGTGTGGTGGCAGTGGCGGGAGAATGAACAGCAGCAATAACAGAATGAACAGTGGCCACAGTAGCTCAGTTTTTGCTCAATGCCTTCCCTTTCCTCTACCGCAGGGGTGGGAGGTGAACTCGCTTGAACGCACCTCTGAACTCTGGGTCTTCACTGAGCAATGACAGCAACTGTGAGTGGGGTGCAGTGGAGGGACAAGGGAGTGGCATGTTAAAGGAACACTTGTTTTTTGGAATTTCACCCTGCAAGGTGAGAAACTGACACAAAGGACACTGCTCAATGAGCTCTGGGGTGGATGTTTGCTCATGGTCACATGATTTTGAATTGTTTTGGTATTTTCCCAAATTAATGTTGGGTTCCTTTTCCATTTTTATTAAGTTTTCTTGTCTATACATAGGCTTAATGTTTGTGAGAGGGGAAATGTTGCCTCTTAGAGGCACGCGGGGGTGGTGGTCAATTTCCCCAGGTTACTGGCTAGGGGCTGGAGAGGGTTCTGTGTTATATTGTTAAGAGACAACCCTAGATATTGAACCTAGCTCTTGTTGCTGCTGACTTCACCTGGCAGAAGGGTTACAATAGATTATACACCATTATGCTAATAGTGTTAGGTCCTAGATTAGTCTCTGATCCTGCAAACATTTATTCACATGAATATCTTTTATAGATGACACTGGCCCTACAGAAGTCTCCAAGTGGCCTCAGAGCCAAAGTATGTTACCTTAAGGCAAGGGGCTTAAGAATATAAGGAATTTTCTTTTTGGTTTTGGGTTTTTTTCCCCCCTCCACATGAACAATGGTGTCTTGACTAAAAAGACATTTTGCTTTCCTTGGAATATTTTTCTTTCTCTGGGAGCCCAAGAGGAAGGTGGAGGGACAATGGGAACTGTGATGATACAGCCACAATCAAGTACTGAATTGCACCATTTTAATAGAATTTTAAGAGTCACTTATTTGCAACACCCTATTAAAAGTTAGGAGAAAAATCTATCTTATGTTGCCATTGTTCCTTAAGACTAAATCAAAATGAAGGCATCAATCCTGCAAACAGGAGTAACTTTGGGCAGCTAAGTAGTTTCACTGAGGTTGCCATCATTAGCCAGATTCTATTAGTGCACTTAATTTGCTGGTATGTCAATTATGCCATTTTTCAATCTGAGGTTTTCCCACTTAGAAAGGCACAAGTGAATTTGAAGCAACTTTAGTACACCATGACAAACATTATTCATTGCAGTCAAAGCCTCAAGATTTTTTTCTCTACCCTCTCATGGTAAATAGTCTGCTTTGTAAGTCAAGTGTTTCATACAGAGAATGATATCACAACTAACTCCAGAACTGAAACCCTCCAATTCAGTGAACGCATTACTAGGTGTGAAAAAACTGAATAGTCTTTCAATGGAGAGCACTGGAGTAGCATTTTGCGCCTTCCCTTATCTCTTACATATAACCTTATGCAGCAGAAATGAAAGAATGGTTATGCTCCAACTCACCTAAAAAAATCACTGTGGAAATCACCTGCAGAAACCACTTTCCTTGCCGCCAAAAGACAGCCTAAAAATAACTTGCCCATGTGAAGATTCCCCATGCTTCCTGCACTTCAAGTACCAATGAATAGCACTTACATGATTACAGTATCCTAATACCTGTAACCCCAATTGGAATAAGAATCCAATTGTTATAAGAAATATATGTAAAGAAGGGACAGTCCCTGCAAGAAAGCAGTTATAATCTAAATAAAGATGATATGTGATTGGGGCATAAACGTTAATTGAAAGAGAATGGGAGAGAAGTGGAAGTCAAGGGTAATAGTAATAAGAACACAAAATTGCATAGTTTCATTCAGTGTATAGTTGGCAATGTAATGCATATCTAAAGGCCGCCTTAGGTCATCAACAGAGGCTGAATCTGAAACCTTCAGCACAAAAGCATAGGCTGCTACCAGGTGAGCTAAAGGAGTGACTCAGTGCGTTAGTAGAAGTAGTAGGCTTTTATTCTGTGGATTAACAAGTAGAAAGGGAGTTGACACACTTAGCCAGATTATATATACCTTTGTCCAGTGTATAATAAAATATATTAAAAACCTTCAGAGCATTTTGCCATATTGAAAGAGTACTTGATTATGTTTCAGTTGTTCAATAGCAGTGTTCTTCCAGTTCAACCCTACCGCATTTTGTGCCCTGAAGGTGGGATCACTGTCTTTTTTTATAAAGAAAAAGGTAGGCAGAGTTTCTTTTACTTTGAAATCAAAGAGAAAATACATTCTGCTCCTCAGGTAATTAGCCTGATGAGTGTCTCCAGAGCCCTATTAACTGTGTCTGAGGCATCTTCTTTCTAGGCTAAAATATACTGCTGCCATGCAAATGGTTGGGTTATACTTCACTGCTCTGGATAAGAACTATATAGGCAAGGGGGTGGGAGGAAGGAAGCAGTCGATCAAAAGGACTAAAGTAGTTTTTGACCATCATGGTAGCTGAAACAGAACACAAATTTAATTGTTATCTTTGAAAAGTAAAGACTTTTTCAAAAAATATGTTTTAATTATGACACTCCACAGAGTTCCAGGAAGAACAACTAAGTACTGTACTTATATACTGTGTTTGTTCAGTGGACCTGAACTACAGGGCATCGGACAGAATAGAATACTAACAAGTGTGGAACTAAATCTTTACATTCTGATAGTTTGAAGCAAGACTTCTCCTGAGGAAATCTTCCCTTCCCTTCCCTTCAATCTGCCTGAGGTTCCTTTGGAAAAACTTCACTTACAGAGACTTATCCTCCTGGAGAATTGTACCACAGGTCTAGGCATCTTATTCGTATATGAAGCATAACAAAACAACTACCTTTTAAAACTAGATAATCTCCTTGCCTTGTTTGGTAATTTTGTTTCACAAGGTAGGATTTTTTGTGTGTCTGTTGAATTTTAAGAGGAAACCACTAACTTTGGTTCATGCATCCCACACTTACTTATTAGGAGTAAAGGAACTACTTATCAAATATTCTCAAACAAGAGGAAAAAAATATTCAATGACTTTAATTTGTGTTAAAGAGGATTAATTTTCTCTTTTAAAAAACCTAGTCCATCCAGTTTAATTTAGTTTTCTTTTTAAATTTTGCTTTATTATAAAGCACCTTAATCAACAAACAATTTTAATTATATAAACAATAATCAAAACATACTGGTGAAGACAGAATTTTGCTAGCAAGTAATAAAAGTGCTCCTATATAATCAGTCCACATTTAAAAAAAAAAAGGTACGTGAGCCTTGTCAGAAAATTTTGTATGAAAATGGAAACAGCTCTGTTCAGCCTAGACTCTCTAGAGATCACATCAAAGATCTTCACATTGAGACCGTACTTTGTCAGCAAAACATAAATCAGTTTCCACTGAAGTGTAATTTATTGTGAACAAAAAGTAATCCCCCTAGTATACTTTAATGAGGGCTGTGCATGGTGCTTTTTGATTGGCCACTGGGTTTTGATTGCCTACAGTCAATATGTAGAAGTCCATATCTTCAAGAATTTGACATTTCTACTAAGCTCTCTTTGGGCTGGTCCACACTAACCCCCCACTTCGAACTAAGATACGCAACTTCAGCTACGTGAATAACGTAGCTGAAGTCGAAGTATCTTAGTTCTAACTTACTGCGGGTCCAAACGCAGCAGGCAGGCTCCCCCGTCGACTCCGCGTACTCCTCCGCATACTCCTCGCGGAGCAGGAGTACCGGCATCGACGGCGAGCACTTCCGGGATCGATCCCAGAAGATCGATTGCTTACCGCCAGACCCAGAGGTAAGTATAGACGTACCCTTTGACATTTGCCTCTTCCTAGGCTTTTTCCATAAAAGACAAAAATAAAAAAAAAATTCCCCAGTGAGTAGATTCCTTTTCTGAAGAATCCATATAATGCTGAATCATATTAAAATAATTCAAAGTAATAGGCAGCCTGCCATATTTTTGGTTTAACTCCATGCCACTAAATTGACAATAAAATGTCCTTTTTTTAATGATTTGATACGAAATGGCCATATCACACTATCATAACACAGTCACATTAAAACTAATTTCTTCCTGACTCTGCCTTGGCATTCGCAAAACTGAAGGAAAATCTATTCTTGCTCTAACCTTTTACTAAGGGAATAAAAATTGAAAATAAAGTCGATGCCAAACATGATTGCAAGAAGTCTAGGTCAATATAAGCCTTACCACTTTTATCTAATTTATAATTGAGTATCATCTAAAAGCTTTGTTCTGTCATGAATTATTTTTATAGTGAAGTTTTGGTTATGGGTCTTGATAGTTTATGACCATCTAAATATCATGAAAGCATCATAAACAATGTACCATACATACACATTGAAAATAACTGAGAAAGATCATGTACTTTATCATTCAACCCTTGAGGCAGCTGGAAGTTGTACAGACCAGAGGAAAAAAACTGGGGTTTGAAAACGGACTAATCTCCATCTGTCTACAGGACTGTCATTTTTCATAACCTGTGGTACTAATCATTTCTGCATGGCATTCAGAAGGAAGGGCTCAACACTGCCAAAAATTTCTGTGGGGAAAACAAATGATTAATCTTAATAAAACACCTGATGAGTTTTTGGATCTGAACCAAAAGAAAAGCCTCTGTCAATCTACAAAACCATGTCAAGACCTATGCAATTTAGACAATAAAGTTGCCATTGTTTTCCCAGCTGAGTGCCACCTTGGAAATTTGCCAGGGACTTGAGGGCCATATTTATTTGCATAAAATAGAACAGAATGCAGTCACTTCATCTTTAATATGTATGGGGCCCTGATTCTGTACCACTGAAGAAGTCATGGAATATTTGCCAATTACTTCAGTGAGAGCAGAACTGGAATTTGGAGTGGCCTGCAGAAAGCACATGTCCGATAGAGCTGGACAAAACTTTCTTCACCAAAACATTTCCCAAATTTGTGTCAATTCTGGCAAGTTGTATTAGTTGGAGTGGTGGGAAGAAGGTGAATCAGAATTGTTGAAATGGTTCATTTGACATTTCCAGAATAAAACAGTTTTTTGGGGATAGATTTGCAAGGGGGTGTAGTGCTACTTTCAAAAGCGGTGTAGGTGTAGGTAGTGGTCCCTTTATACCCCAGCAGTTAGATGGGAGACCAGGTTTAACTCACTGCTCTAGAGGAGGGAGTTGACCCCAGGTCTCCCATAACCACAGTGAGTGTCCTAACCAGCAGGCTGCTCATAACCTATGGTACAAATAACTTTTGTTTGGAATTCAGAAGGAAGGAATCAACACTGCTAAGTATATGTGGTTGTATAGGTCTCCGTCTCTCCTGTTGGGAAGCTGTTCTAATTTTTATAAAATTTAAATATTCAGTGGACCAGAGAGTGAGTGACTCTACAGCTTAGTGGTTTGGGGCACTATCACCTTGGAAGGGAAACACTAAATATTTAATTATTTTATAACAAGCGGAACAGCTTCAAAAGGAGAGATGGAGTGACCCACTCCAGAATAGTCAATATCCTGTGGTGAGGATACTCAGACTTCAAGTCCTTACTACCAGGGCCGGCTCTGGCTTTTTGGCGGCCCCAAGCGGAAAAAAAAAAAAAAAAAATGGGGCGGCCAGAACGGCAAAGCAAAACAAAAAACAAAAAACCCTGCGGCGTGGCCGGAGCGTGGGTGCAGGGGGACCGGCTGCGGGGGCGGAAGGGGAAGGGAGCGGGCGGGAGAGAGAGAGAAGGGAGCGGCCAGGGCTACAGTAGGGGCAGTGCCACGCGGCCCCTCCCGCTGCGCCGCCTCCTGCCGCGAGGGCTCCGCTCCGGTCAGCGGGGAGGGAAGGAAGAGGACTGCTCTGCAAGGCGCTCTGGTTCTCCGCGCCGCCGCCCCCTACAGGGCGGCCGGAGCGGAACAAGAACCAAAAAAAAAAAAAAAAGCGGCCGTGCCGCCCTAGGATTGGGCAGAATGCCGCCTCCAACAATCTGCCGCCCCAAGCACCAGCTTGCTCAGCTGGTGCCTGGAGCCGGCCCTGCGTACTGCTGAGGTAGGTATTTAAACACAGGTCTCCCACATCCCAGGTCAGTAGCCTAACCATTGGGCTGTAGTGTTTGAGGAGGGGAGGGGGGCACTGTCTCCTTAGTTTTGTGAATCCAACACTTCCTATGCTTTCATTTGAAAAAAATAGTTGGTTAAAGATGAAACATTTGACCAAAAATGAAACATTCCCTGTGGCCTGAAATTTCTTTCTGATTCTTCAACTTTTGCCAAAAAAATCCCTCCCTCCCCCCAAACTTCAGGGGAGTTAACCCAAAACATTTTTTCAGAACTGCCAACAAACTGAAAAATCAGTTATTCACACAGCTGTAGTCCCAGAATGAAGTCCTCCATCATGCAAACAGCTTTCTGCCTTGGTCAAAGTATAGAATTTATATGCTTCAACCTGGAATTATCATAGACCGCACTTCCATATTCAAGATAAACAGTCATGTGTTGCTTTACACAAGTCTTTGAAATGTATTTGACCTGCAGACTGCACTTTGGCAAATGCTTTGGGTTTATTCTTCTGATGAAAATATTTGTAGTAGGTCTAATCAGACAACTTGACTCTAGTCTATATTTTGCTAAGTTTGCCTTGTTCCACATTAATTAAATCAATGGGCCTACTTCTCAGCCAAGGTACTACTCAAGGTGAGTAAAGGTGGTAGGCTCCAGATATTTTTAGTAACTAATTCTTCACTTGTAAATCATATGTGAACAGCCACTTGAGAGTATTCAATATCTGAAATGTGAGCTGTGTTGGTTAGTTTCCCATTGGACATATTGGTCACCTGGTATGTCCTTATTTTCTAATTGGATGAACCCATGTGAATATTCATTTACTCATTCTACATTTACAGTCATTCCCAAATATATGCTTAAAATATAACTTTTTAATTTTGTTGCCATAGGCAGAATTTTAAAAAGCCTTAGAGCTTTTTATTTGCTGATATAGGTCAATTATCTTTAGTTATCCTTTGGAGCCAGTGGTTCTAATATATTTTAGAAAGGGGATTTGATTGCAAATCCTAATATTCATCATAGTAGTAGAGTGACTTTGGGGATCATGTTATAGATAGCTTTCTGCTCTTAACTCATTAGCCTCCATCTAGGGAGGGCACCAATGTTAATTATTTATTAATTCAATAAATACTTAAAAGTGTGCTAGACATCATACAGACACTTAAGCAGACCCATCACATTATATTGTTGTAAAGACGTAAAATTAGATCTGGTTGGAACACTTTTGTGAAAATATGTTGTTTCTTCAAAACCAAAACACAACCATAATTTTCATTCCATGAAGTTGCTGTGAAATGGAATTGTAATTCTCTCATCAGACATACTTTCAATAGTCTTTACTCTGTCAGTAATTAATACTGGATATAGAGTAGAATTAATGGTGGATTTCATATAATTCTTTTGTCTCTTGAAGTTTACATATAAATAAATAACCTTTATGTCATCACCTCCAAGCCATAAGTATTAACAAGTAAAAGCTTGGGTGGTAAGTAAAAATAACATGCATAATTTCATTGAAGGGAATGGGGTGAGTGTTTATTTGCATAATTATGTATGAGGTGGACTGAGATGGAACTATTGTGTGACTATGTATTCATAAGAAATGTTTGTTATGAAAGATTTATTGAAAAACAGGAATCTAAGTTGTTCATCCAATACAGAAGTTGGTATGGTGAATGCTTATGGGAAAGACATGAGAGAGAGTGAGATACTAATATATCCCCCTCATGAAACACTGGGGGACACTTACTTCTTGGGGAGTATGATAATAAGCCATAAAGAAAACCCCAGAAAGTTCTGTGAGTCAGCTAAGATAAGGGGAGAGGGCAGCAGAAATGATGCAAGACACCTGAAATGAGAGGCTATGTCTCAGTCATACTGCCCGTGAAAGTGGTCAGAAGGAAGAAAGGCCATGTGGTCTAGAAATGTGAGATTGTTTGTCCTGTAACTACATGAATGGTATCAATCTAGATGACCTCTTGCAGAATCTTAGACTAGATATTCTATACGGTTTTGATTTTTTCCCCCTCTATTCATAATAATTCCATTTAATTTGAACATCTGAGTCTTAGATTGGTTTGAGATTGGGTACATCCTTGAAAAGGGAACTTTCTGACCTGTGAAATGCAGTCAGGAAGAACTTGCAGTTCACAGTTGAGTCAATCCCCTAATAAGTACCATCCAGACACTAGCTGTGGTGAGGAGTGGTACAGGGGAAGTCATTTGACTATAAGGAATGGCAGGAACGGGAGATGTCCTCAGTCCCCCATGATATTTCTATAATGTTCTCAGGTCCCCTATAACCTTTTCTAGAACTTCCGGAAACCTGTTTCTCTTCTCCAAGCCTCTCCAGTTCCTTTGTGCTCCAAAGGTTCCCAGTTCATTGTCTCTTTTCCCAGACCTTTCTAACTCTGTCACACGCTTGGCATCTCCCTTCCCTTTCCTTTTTCTCTCCAACCATTCCCATAGCTGTCTTCCTTTCTTCCAAAGACCTCATATGTGTTTTCATGTTAAAATTCTAATTGCACCTCTTCCCCCTCTTCTTCTCATCACAACATCTGCTACACCATCTTGCATATTCCCCAGTGTTGGCTAATGTTACATTCCTGTGGCAGTGCTGCTCATCTGGGCAGGAGACAGTTCCTTTCTTTTACAATGTGATGGCATGTAAGCCAGTGTAGAACTTGGATCTGTCCAAAGTGTTTGGTTTCATAAAAAATTAGAAGAAATTAAAAATGTATTCCAAACAATGTATTCCATGAACAAACGCTCTCCTTGATGATTAGTGGCTCTACATGTGATTTTCCCCCCCCCCCCGCCCCCCCACCCCCCTCCACACCACTTCACTATCAGGCCTGGTTTTTAATTTAAATTGGCCTGGATAATAAAAATTGTCCTATCCCTAACTTTTAAAAAGATAGTTCTATAAGAAAGGAGACTTCCTTGCTTTTCTCTTCTCCAATGCACCCACTGCCTGGGTAGCTCAGTTTGGCTTCCACAGGAACAATTACATTTGGCTTGCTGCCAATGCTCTTGCTGTAGCAGGCTATAGTATCTACTGTGTTTATTCAGCTCTGGTTAGCCTACACTTTACAAAGTGAGTTGTTCTAAACTTCAGCAAACTTAAAAGGAAAAGCATGTTCTGTACAATGGGGACTCTTTAATTATTGTTTATTTTGCTAGATCTGTTTTTGTTTCTTTAATTACAAAAATCCATTCTTTTGGGAAATTGAGATGAGTAACTCTTTAGAGATTCCTATTAGTATTAAAGCACATAAGTGGGTACTTTCAAGAATACCAAATACAATTAATTTACTTAGCATTAATGCATTCTGAACTGTATGAGATATTTGAGGGTTCACAGATTCATAATTCCAAAGCTAGAAGGGACTTCCTATATTACACGTGCCATAGAAATTCCCCAAAATAATTCCCCAGTGATGAAGAATCCACCACAACCATTGATAAACTGTTCCAGTCATTAATTACCATCACTGTTAAAAAAATGTACATCTTGTACCTAGTCTGAATCTGTCTAGCTTCAACTTCCAGCCACTGGATTGTGTTATACCTTTGTCTGCTACAACGAAGAGCCAATTATCAAAAGTTTGTTCCCCACATAGATACTTACATGCTGTAGTCCTGTCACTCCTTAATATTCTCTTTGTTAAGCTAAATAGAGTAAGCTTCGAGAGTCTATCACTATAAGGCATGTTTTCTAATCTTTTAGTCATTCTCGTGATTCTTCTCTGAACCCTCTCCAAGATATCAAGATCATTCTTGAATTGTGGGTACCAGAACAGAACACAGTGTTCCAGCAACAGCTGCACCAGTGCCAAACAGAGGTAAAATAACCTCTCTGCTCCTACTCTAAATGCCCAGGATTGCATTAGCCCTGTAGCCACAGCATTGAATTGGGATGTTGCTTCACAATTCATAGAGGAGGAGAGAGGGCAGAAAGAGACTCATGTTGTCACATTCTATCTAATGGGAGAATCATAAATACATTTTTTACTTCAAAGTATGTTTAAGTAAGTTTCCCTTAAAACCAATTATCATATGCCTCTATTGGCGCCTTCCTTATTTACATCCTTCTCGTTACTGTGGTAAATTGCTAAAACTCAAACTGTCATATAAATACTGAGGGAATATTGCTGTTTTTGATTTGTTAAGATAGTGTTTGCAGTCCTGGATGTTGAGTAATGTATACAGAAGCTATGTTGCATGGTTCAAAAATCTTAAAAAGTAACCTAGAGAACAAGCGACGTCATCTACCTTTTAACATATGTAATACTTTTCGTCATCTGGATGCATGTCTGATTCTGCTACTTGGGGGAGTGGTGAATATTTCAGATGGTTTGTCAAGAAGCATTTCCTGACCTTATTTTCTCAGCTCTTGCTCCCATTCTGCCTGGTGTGAGAAATTCCTTTCCTTAGGTGATGAGTTGATGGAGATAACTTTGACATTAGCACTCTGGAAAGTGTACACCAGTTCTTTCCAGGGGCTACATTTGCATTATTTCATCTATCATTACTTAGAAGCACCAGTTTCCTTTCTGAATACTCCTTTTGGGGGAAAGGGAGTGAAATAAGTGGGAAAATATTTATTTTTAGCTTGGTTATGTTTTCACACAAATCTTGAAACCAGTCATTCTGAGGATTGATCATCTAAAAGTAGAATTTTCCCTAGGTATTCAAATTTGGAAATCCAACACATCCATCAAGGAGACAGTAAAACATAAATACATTTTTAAATAAGGGCAAAAGCCCACTCTAGGATCCATTCTACAGATCAAGTTGGTAAGTGCTTGCATATTTATTTGTTGTAAAATATGCTCTTGAAGAAATGAACGGATTCCCTCTGATTTTAAAAACAGGCAATTCTATCTGTTTTAGAGAAATTGCTCATTATTTTTCACTTTAAGGGGATATCACTAGAGCTGACTGTCTGCAAAAAGACCACAATTTCTGTAATGTATTCATTATTCAAATATCTCCTTGATTTCTCTACATATATTTTTGACTGAATTGACTGCATACAGTTCACTGCAAGTAAGAGTTGCCAACCCTCCATGATTGTCCTGGAGTCTCCAGGAATTAAAGATTGTGTCATGTGATGAAACCACCAGGAATACGTCCAACCAAAATTGGCAACCCTACTGCAAGTATCTGTGCTTCTGTGCTTTAGATGTTAACATAAGTCACATGGTATTGTTTCTGTTTCCCTGAGACCCTAAACTTTGCACACCACACTGTCTTCCCAAGAGTCAAATTCCCTTTCTTGTCCAGCTAGCTCTTTCCTGTACAAATGCAGGACTGCCTTAGGAGGTGGGGGTGGCGGGCTCAAGATCTATGTGCTGCTGAGGATGTAGGGACTGATGGTTCCACTGCTGGGTCTGTGCCTGACCCATTGCAGTGAAGTGCTCTGGGACTGAGAGACACCATGGAGGAAGGAGTCCTTGTGAATCCATGTGAGAGAAACTTCCCAGAAAGTAGGGAACTGATCAAGGGAACCTGATGAAATCTACTCAAAGAAGCAGTTTGAGCTATAAGGGAGGCCAATATAGATGGTGATTCCTACAAATGGTTATTTTCATTCTGTATTGTGGTGGCGGGGAGGTATGCCTTGTTTATAGGCAAAGGGGAGCTTGAGCATTTGGATCCAGCAGTTCTATGATACTGTTTTGATGTCAGTTTAAGGATACTGGTGGTTACCTAGAAAGTGAAAAATATAATTTCCCTAGATACAACAATCCAACTATATTATGAAACCTTATGAACCAAGAAATTATAATAGCATGAAAAGCTTATTGTAAATAAGGTGATGAAAGTGTATTTTCATCACAGGTAAAGCAAAAATTTCATGTTCAGTAAATGGTTATATAAAAGGGCGCTTAGGCAACCCCCTTTAATTGTTAGGTGTTGTTAGACAGCCTCCAACTGCAACTCCAGAAATCATTTAATAGGGAAACTTAAGATCTGACCTTGGTCTCAACTATAATCTCTGATGATTTGACTTTTATTCCTAATATGACGGAGAACCTCAACTTCTCTTTAAAAAAAGAAATTGGAGGAGCCCCAACTCACAGCTATACATTTAATATAGATAAGAGGAAGTAAGAGTAGCCTTTTAGCACAGTTATTATTCAAACAAATTTAGATAATTTATGTACTCTAAAATGATTCAGTAAAAAGTATTGAAAGAACACTGCACCCTTCTGATTGAATAGAGACATAATTTTTGGTTGTAAAAAAATTGTCAAAAAATCCTTAGTGTTTGAATAACTGAAAAAGAATTTATAACTAGCTGCCAAGAAATAACAGGAATGACAAATGCTGTTTAATTATTTAGTTAAATATTTGTTTTTCTCATTAGGATTTTTTAGTGTACTTTTGTGATCAAGACTTTTTGTGTACCAAGCTGTTCGTCTCTCAAACAGTATATATTACCTGATTGTTGGGTATGGCATTTTCATATTTGTTGTACATGTAAAATTATTGATTTGGCTTCTGTTTCAATTCTGTAAATAACAGCTTTGAATCATTTATCTTTATTTATTTTATTTTGATTTCTCTGGCATCTATCCAAAACTTTAGCAGTCATGGACAATAAAAATCCCATCATAAAGAATCGATAAATTCTAAAGATTTAGGATCTTACCATAAATCTTTGGTGGATTGTATTGTTTTCTCCAGAAGCTAAGCTTTCTCTCAGGCTCCTAGGAGGTCAGTGTATAGGATATTTGAACTTGAGTGATTTTTCTGATCACACCTCTGTTCTCAAAACAGTTTCTCCTATAGTGGCCTGTTCAAATGCTAAGGTAGATATGCCACCTGCTGCCCTGTCTTTGCTGCAACTGGTGGGCATGTGTTCTTTCTGCTACCTACTATTGCCATTCTGAGTCTTCATGAAACAAAGACACGGTGTCCTTTGTTTTATTTGGATGTCTATTATTTCTCTTATAGGACTGAGCGGCAGAGGTGATTATGAAGTATCACCTTGGTTGATATAGTTGATATCTTGGAAAGTTGCCAATAGGGATGGTCAGAAATTTGACATGTTTTTCCATCAAAAAGTACCAATTGGAAAGTGCAACACTTTATGGAAACATATTGATTTCTGATAGAAGTTCATTTCAAATGAAAAATTGAGAGTGTTGAAACAGTTTCAACATCTTCAAAACTGAATACTTTGATTTTTCCATTTTGAAATTGTTTTTTGTTTAGATTATTTTATATGAAACTTTCAAGTCAAAACTGGAACAAAATATTTTGACTCAACTATTTCTTCCAGAATTTTGGGAGGAATCTTTTTTTAACTCTCGGTATTCCCTGTGAAACAACAAACAAACACCAAGCTCTAGTTACTGGTCAACCTATGATTGGAATTTTAATATGGTGTGTCACTTGCAATGGATGTAAGCGGTTGGCATTCTTGTTTTCTTTCTTCTGTTCAAGTTTCTTGACATACAGCCTTCTAAAAACTATTTTGAAACTAACTGTATACTATAATTCCATGAATGTATTTTGATCCAGTATTTCTTTGCAGTGTGTGCACGCTTCTGAAAATAGATGTTTTTATCATGTCTATGACACTCCACCCCTTGTGCTGGATGTGTGCTTTGTATTGTACTTGACTTGTTATAAATTTACAGGCTAGTGTCTGCCATTTGTTTACCATTATATTCTGTCTTCATGCTTTGCTGCGCACTTTAATTGCATGCACTTCTGTTCTTTAATTTCTTGCTAACGCTTTTATTTGGGAAGCATCATTTTCATGAGCAGTAGTCTTGTTTTACCTAGTTATCAGTTATACCTAATGAGTTAGTTTCTAATTAGTCCTGATAACTGTTCAGATTTGCATGATTTATTATGCCGGTTTACAACAATTATGAGTGGTATCACCTGGCAGCTGGCTTCTTGTAAAGAAAATATGACTTTCCCAAGAGGCATTGTTGTTTGGATCAAAGTGTTCTTGAGGTTTTTCAATGACTTTGTCTTCCAATTTGTGGTTTCCTTCATGCTCCCACTGGAATGCATTGTAGATCGCCAATGCTTTTGGGCATGACACATGTAGCTGCAACCCCTGCTTGTAATTCTCAACCAGATTTCCTTCCAGATTTAGGTGGCTTCATTTTTATTAAAGGTTAAGTTCTGTTTTGACACCATTTTAATAAGGGTGTGACACACAGGGATACTGGTACAAGGCTGATCTTTATTTCCTAGACACAGTCACATGATATGGGCCAGATTTGCAAAAGGTTGTATACCAGTTACATGGCAGAGGTCACTATTCATTGAGTCCAGTGGCTAATATGATAGAAACATAAAATGTGAATAATACCTTCCAACAACATGCAGATTTGGGGGAAAGCTCCACAGAAATTCTGTGGATTTGGTGGCTACAATGAAAAATCCCTACCGTTTTTACTAAAATATCCTGCTGCTTTCTATTTTCCCAACTTGTCACTGAAGCCAGTGTAATTTCAGTGTACTGTATGCTTAAAATATCTCAAAGGGCAAAGCAAAATTAACTCTGTTCATCTAAATGTCTTTTACAATGCCAGGTGGATCAGTCCCACTGCAGTTGTAGCAGATTAGTCATGAATTATTCAATATCAAAATACACATGTGGCAATT
Organism: Emys orbicularis; assembly: GCF_028017835.1. Lineage (NCBI taxonomy): Eukaryota > Metazoa > Chordata > Testudines > Emydidae > Emys > Emys orbicularis. Next base: position 86,027,984 of record NC_088687.1, on the reverse strand, counting down.
GGCTTCTGTTATGCAATATACATAATTCATAAGGCATCTGTTCTATGTTTTCATATTTAAGGGGTACAGAATGGAAAGACAAAATGTGAAATAGAAATATAGGAATGTTTCACTGCACAACACTCTGTGCGTTGCTAACCTGCTCAATAAGGGTTAGGAACAGGACTGTGCATCAAAAAAAACTAATCCAGATTTTTTAAAAATTCTTTTTGAACAGGAAAACTACCAGTGAATAATTTCCCCTTGTTATGAATCACTCTTTTCTTTTACTCTCAATTAGGTAGAAAGCTAGGACAGTATCCCTTAGAGATAGGTTTACCAAGGACTTGTCTACACAGGGACACTCAGAAAAGTTAATCCAAATTAGCCAAGGGTGTGAATTTAAAATGCATTAATTAAACTGCATTAAACCCCTGTGTAGACACTCTCATTCATCATTAAGGCCACTTTAATGATGAATGAGTGTTCACACAGGGGTTTAATGCAGTTTAAGTAATGAACTTTAAATTCACGCCCTTGGTTAATTTGGATGAACTTTTCAGAGTTTCCTTTGTACAGAAGCTCTTAGTGTGCCACTTGTAGGACTTTATGAGCAAAACAGGAATCCCGGGATACCAACAAACCCAATTGGTAGTGTTTTTTGTGAAATTTAATGTCCTGCGGACATCCAGGCTGCTCCCTTGCAAAACTCCGAGGTGGAGTCCTTAGCCCTCATAACTAGAGCAAATTGGGACAGGTTTACCTATCCCATAAAAATTTGAGTTCCAAAATTGTTCCTGTCACAAATAGGATGAAAAATTTAAATCTCAAATTTTTGCAGACCAAAAATCCACAAAATTCATTTCAGTTCAGTCAGGATGCTTTGTTTTGATAATTTCAAAATATTACATTTCAATTTCTAAGAGATTTTTTTACTATAATTCGTTTACATTTTAATACAAAATCATTTCACACTGGAAAATCATACATTTGTTATGGAAATGTAGAAAAGTTTTGATGTCTTCAAAACTTTTTTTACTTGAAAAAACTTTCAAAACCAAGACTTTCCTACAAAATATTTGTTTCAATGAATCAACATTTTTTTCCATTAGAAAAAACATTCAGTTGAAAAATTCTCAACCAGCTCTACTCATTACCCATGATATGGAATCACCTCTAGAAGCTTGTTTACATGGCCATGCATCTTGGACTATGAGAGTGTGAATAGCAGCATCCATCAGAGTGCTGCACTGTAATTGTCCTGTGCAGATGCTGCTGGGACAAACTGACAGGTACCTGTTCACATTAACATAGTCTTCTTCAAACCGGATTAAGTTAATGGGAACTAGGTAGCTTTTTAATTTGCACCCACATTGTCCTCACAGGGCAGATACAGTAGATTGTTTTTGTGTGCTCCAATTCATGCATCCATAGTCTAAACAGCAGTACAGTGTATATATAGCCTAGATGAGCAACATTATAGCCTTAATCAATCTGTTATTGACTTCTTTGGAGTCAGGTTCATCCCTGATTTGCCTGGCTTCAAACCAGAAGGCAGTCTGCTTTCTCCCTTTAAATGGGCAGGTGTTGGATCTTGCTTTTAGATGCAGGGATCAGACCCAAAAAGCTACCTCAGTGAAGCATGGAGGTACAAGGTGTGAAGGCTATACACGCTGAAGTACCCCAGGCAGAATACACAGCCAGTCCATGTATTCACCTCTAGGAACAGGGAGAGGCACAATGCCTACATCTTATCCCAGTCCTTGGAATTATGATAGGGCACAGCCAAAAGGACCGAAGACCCCAGACTACCACCAAAGCTAAATATGTAATAGCATAATCTGCCTAAGTATTTACTTAATTATATTAGTTAATAAAATACAATTAACACTAGAAACAGTGGGAGATTTGGATCAACTCTCTCTCTTCCCCCCAAACAGACAATATTACTGTGATGGAAATAAGTCACCTCCCACAGGTGAAAAGGAATTCAGGCAGCTGGGGTGGTACAGTTGTTTATAAATTCAACTGTGAATGTTTGGAGCTGCAAGTGGACACTCATATGACTCCAAACAGCACTGTTTCCCAAAAGGCTTCAGAATCTCAGCAGTACTGAGAGCACATCCCACAAGTGGAAATAGGCTGACCAGATAGCAAGTGTCAAAAATCGGGACAGGAGGTGGGGGGGGGGGTAATAGGTGCCTATGTGAGAAAAAGACCCAAAAATCAGGACTGTCCCTATACAATCAGGACATCTGGTCACCCTAAGTGGAAATAAGAAGCCACCTACGAGAATAAAGTTGTCTAAGGACTTGCCCCTACAAGTGAGACCACTATGTCCCCTATGTCCTTGGGTAGCATCACTCTGAAAAAAAATCTAAGTTAGATTTGACTGTAGGCAAAGCCTTTCAAGAACAAATTCTAAGTGGTTAATGGGAAAACAATTTCTAATTGAGCTGGGGTTCGTGCAGGAGAGATAAGCTCCTTCAATCGACACAACACCCAATGATCTTTCTGTGAAGTCATTCATTCAAAACAAATTGCTTCAATGGGAATTTTGTTGATTACTCTACACTAGTTTCTTCAGACAGTTACAGCAATCAGGATTATTGAGCTTCAGTGAGAAGAAATCTGTTACTCATGAAGTTGATAGGAAACTTGTTTCCTTAATGATATTCACTGCAATGCTGCAAACCTAGTAAGGCCATCACATGGAAAAGCAATCCCAAATACACTTCATTTAGAGTCAATGGCAATAATTGAATGATTTTACAAATGTTTATGAAAACATTTGAAATTTAACCATTTGACATATGTATAATATAAATTGTTAATCCTTAATATTTTTATGATTTTTAAAAAAATCATAAATGGCCATTGCCTCTTTGTTGGTTATACAAAGACAATATGTGTGATCCTTATGAGGTTCTACAAAAGCTTTGTTAACATTATCAATAAGTATCAGAGGGGTAGCCGTGTTAGTCTGAATCTGTAAAAAGCAACAGAGGGTCCTGTGGCACCTTTAAGACTAACAGAAGTATTGGGAGCATAAGCTTTCGTGGGTAAGAACCTCACTTCTTCAGATGCAAGTAATGGAAATCTCCAGAGGCAGGTATAAATCAGTGTGGAGATAACGAGGTTAGTTCAATCAGGGAGGGTGAGGTGCTCTGCTAGCAGTAGAGGTGTGAACACCAAGGGAGGAGAAACTGCTTCTGTAGTTGGATAGCCATTCACAGTCTTTGTTTAATCCTGATCTGATGGTGTCAAATTTGCAAATGAACTGGAGCTCAGCAGTTTCTCTTTGGAGTCTGGTCCTGAAGTTTTTTTGCTGTAAGATGGCTACCTTAACATCTGCTATTGTGTGGCCAGGGAGGTTAAAGTGTTCTCCTACAGGTTTTTGTATATTGCCATTCCTGATATCTGACTTGTGTCCATTTATCCTCTTGCGTAGTGACTGTCCAGTTTGGCCAATGTACATAGCAGAGGGGCATTGCTGGCACATGATGGCATATATAACATTGGTGGACGTGCAGGTGAATGAGCCGGTGATGTTGTAAAATCCTGTCTAAAATCCTACCTGGCACATGGGGCCACAACAGGGGTACCCCTAACTCACCCAGCAATATCGTCAATTTATCCAGCTACACACTCAACCCAGCAGAGGAGTCTGTCCTATCTCGGGGACTCTCTTTTTGCCCCAGCACCCCCACGAACATGATACAGTTCTGCGGTGATCTGGAAGCCTACTTTCGCCGCCTCCGACTCAGAGAATACTTTCAAGATAACACTGAACAGCGCACTGATACACAGATACCCTCCCACCAACAACACAGGAAGAAGAACTCCACATGGACTCCTCCTGAGGGTCGAAATGACAGTCTGGACCTATACATAGAATGCTTCCGCCGACGTGCACAGGCAGAAATTGTGGAAAAACAACATCGCTTGCCTCATAACCTAAGTCGTGCAGAACGCAATGCCATCCACAGCCTCAGAAACCACCCTGACATTATCATCAAAGAGGCTGATAAAGGAGGTGCTGTTGTCATCATGAACAGGTCTGACTACCAGAAGGAGGCCGCCAGACAACTCTCCAATACCAAATTCTACAGGCCACTTTCCTCAGATCCCACTGAGGAATACACTAAGAAACTGCACCATCTACTCAGGACACTCCCTACACTAACACAGGAACAAATCAACATACCCTTAGAGCCCCGACCGGGGTTATTCTATCTACTACCCAAGATCCACAAACCTGGAAATCCTGGACGCCCCATCATCTCGGGCATTGGCACTCTCACTGAAGGACTGTCTGGATATGTGGACTCCCTACTCAGACCCTACGCCACCAGCACTCCCAGCTATCTCCGTGACACCACAGATTTCCTGAGAAAACTACAATGCATTGGTGACCTCCCAGAAAACACCATCCTAGCCACCATGGATGTAGAGGCTCTCTACACAAACATCCCACACACAGATGGAATACAAGCTGTCAGGAACAGTATCCCTGATGATGACACAGCACAACTTATTGCCGAGCTCTGTGACTTTATCCTCACGCACAATTATTTCAAATTTGGTGACAATATATACCTCCAGACCAGTGGCACCGCTATGGGCACCCGCATGGCCCCACAATATGCCAACATCTTTATGGCTGACCTGGAACAACGCTTCCTCAGCTCTCGTCCACTCACGCCCCTTCTCTACCTACGCTACATTGATGACATCTTCATCATCTGGACCCATGGGAAGGAGACCCTGGAAGAATTCCACCATGATTTCAACAGCTTCCACCCCACCATCAACCTCAGCCTGGACCAATCTACACGGGAGGTCCACTTCCTGGACACCACAGTACAAATAAGCAATGGCCACGTTAACACCACCCTATACCGAAAACCCACCGACCGCTATGCCTACCTTCATGCCTCCAGCTTCCACCCCGGACACACCACACGATCCATCGTTTACAGCCAAGCACTGAGGTACAACCGCATCTGCTCCAACCCCTCAGACAGAGACCAACACCTACAAGATCTTCACCAAGCATTCTCAAAACTACGATACCCACACAAGGAAATAAAGGAACAAATCAACAGAGCCAGACGTGTACCCAGAAGCCTCCTGCTACAAGACAGGCCCAAAAAAGAAACCAACAGAACTCCACTGGCCATCACCTACAGCCCTCAGCTTAAACCTCTCCAACGCATCATCAGTGATCTACAACCCATCCTGGACAATGACCCCTCACTTTCACAGACCTTGGGAGGCAGGCCTGTCCTCGCCCACAGACAACCTGCCAACCTTAAGCATATTCTCACCAGCAACCACGCACCGCACCATAACAACTCTAACTCAGGAACCAACCCATGCAACAAACCTCGATGCCAACTCTGCCCACATATCTACACCAGCAGCACTATCACAGGACCTAACCAGATCAGCTACAACATCACCGGCTCATTCACCTGCACGTCCACCAATGTTATATATGCCATCATGTGCCAGCAATGCCCCTCTGCTATGTACATTGGCCAAACTGGACAGTCACTACGCAAGAGGATAAATGGACACAAGTCAGATATCAGGAATGGCAATATACAAAAACCTGTAGGAGAACACTTTAACCTCCCTGGCCACACAATAGCAGATGTTAAGGTAGCCATCTTACAGCAAAAAAACTTCAGGACCAGACTCCAAAGAGAAACTGCTGAGCTCCAGTTCATTTGCAAATTTGACACCATCAGATCAGGATTAAACAAAGACTGTGAATGGCTATCCAACTACAGAAGCAGTTTCTCCTCCCTTGGTGTTCACACCTCTACTGCTAGCAGAGCACCTCACCCTCCCTGATTGAACTAACCTCGTTATCTCCACACTGATTTATACCTGCCTCTGGAGATTTCCATTACTTGCATCTGAAGAAGTGAGGTTCTTACCCACGAAAGCTTATGCTCCCAATACTTCTGTTAGTCTTAAAGGTGCCACAGGACCCTCTGTTGCTTATTATCAATAAGGTTGGCATACAAACAAGAATGTTCTGCTTCTTTAAATGATGTTAAATTCACTTGCACTAGAAATTAGGGGGAGATGGGAGAAAGCAGCCTGCCAAATAGGAAAGGAAAAATTACATCAGCATGCTGTGCCAAAAAGGACAATTTTAAACAAAGGAAATTATTAAAAAGAAATTGACAAGCAGTGGCTTTTTTTAACCCTTTCACTGTTATGATCAATGTAACATTAGTATGTAGTGTACCCACTCAGCACCTAAGCGTACCTGGAATGTTTAGTGTGAGGCAAGTTGTTAATTAAAAATCTCCAGTGTATTATTCAGATCACAGTAACCACAATACCTAGAGTTCCCTTTGTGCTATTTCAATTCTTTAATTTCTAGTTATAAGTAGAGTGAATTTCTTTGATTGCTAGAAATTGTAGGTATCGTAAGACTTGTGAAAAGTTCTGTATACCTAAATAACCAATTTCTCTGCTGTTCTTTCTCCTTTACCACCACACATATTTCATTAATATGATTTTGCAGTGTGGTCTTCAAATAAAAGGAACTAAAATTAATTAATATTCAGCATAGCTGAAGGAAGGGTGGAAGGTGGTTCAATCCCATCTTTTGTTACACAATTACCCTTTCATGGGCTCAAGGTATAACCCAGTTAATTTAGGCATCCCAACCCTTATCCAGTTCCTAGGGCTCAGGGCATAATTTTCTGTGGATTTGCTGGGCCTTTTACCAGTGTAAGAGCCTTACAAAGTAATATCCTTAACCTCCCTTTATTAACAGTTACCAAAACAGAATACACACACTAAGCATACAATAATCACTACTCATTAAGGCAGATGAACTTTTTCTGGTCACCAGTCAGGATCAGGTCATCCAGGGCTCCAGCTTCGGCATGGTATGATTGGCAGGGTGTTGAGGTCTGGCAGCTCTGATGTTGGGCTGTGTCCTGGAGTTAGGTTACAAAAAACTTCCTTTTGGTCCCCAGTTTATATAGTTAAACTTCCATCCTGCTTAGCTGTACCTTAACCAGTCATTTTAAACCAAAGTACTGCAAACCGTATTTTTCACCAATCCTACCCCATTACGAAACAATTCTTTACCCAATCAGACCCCACCACTTTAGCTGATTTAAGTCTTGCAAAATTAGTTATGCAACAGACAGAAACAATGAAAGAATCAGACAGGGACCATACAGATAAACAATAGAGAATTGGGAACCATAAACGCAAAGCAATAGAAGTATAGATTTCACAATCACAACTGTTGTTAAGTGATTTCTTGTCAGACAGAATGCTATCAAACAAAGTTTTCTTTAAAGTCCTTAAAGAAACAGACCTTATCTGGTGATGGTGGGTACTATTAGGAGAGAAGAGCCTTCTTAACAGCCTGATATTACATTGTTTTGATGTAGTTTAGATGGACTGTGAGGATGTGACTCTCTGTTTCTTAGCTCTTGGCTGCTGCTGTCCTAATGTGGCAGCTGCTACTTACTGTAGAAAAAGACATCAGACCTTACACTTTACACTCCACTAATCACGGAGGCTAAAACAGCCTTTGGCATAATTTGGAGCACCTTCAGGGCTCTCTAAATTATGCTGCACTGGCTAAGGATCTGACAGCAACATGCACTCTACCCAGAGCTCCTCCCTATTTTATCTCATCTCCTACACCAAGGGTGGAGAGAGTGAAGGAATAGAGCTGGCTACTCTGGTTCTGTGCTACCTGAGGATTCCCGGTGACAGGGAGAAGCCTCAGCTGCCACTTTAAGACAGTTTTACCACCATAAAGCATCTTGGGCCAGGGCCTAGGAATATGCAGAACACAATGGGCTCACAGCTAAACTACTGACCTTACTCTGTGTAGTGACAATAAAAACAGAGCCACCATAATTGATTTACACAATCCTCATTCTTAATATAATGAAGTGGATGACCAAACTTTATATACCATTGGCTCTTTATCAACTAAGAAACATGTCCTACTGAGAGGCCTATAGACTTTTCTATCCCCACCAGCAAAGTCCTTTGGAAACTTTGTTGGCGTCCCATGTTTTTAAATGCTTACCTCAAATTTCAACCCTCAAAAGGGCCTTTCAATTTATAATAGATACCAAATATTTCTTCAGCTGTCAGAAGAATTTTTTTCATTTTGCAGATGAAGAGAGGAAATGGCAGACACTAAAGATCTGCCGTTTCTGCTGTTGTTTCTCTTCAACCCTGAAAAAAGCTGTTCTTTATTTAGTTGTCATACCTCAAATCCAGTCACCCCTACTTCAAACCCGAAAAGGCCTTTTTCATTTTATTTTTCAGATGTTTTAACTTATCCATACAGACGTAGTCAAATACAATGACAAAGAAAACACAGACAGAATACAGACTTAACAATAACATAATATGAAATATTTATGGAGAAATACTCTTGAGCATTATAAGATAAATAGTTCCGTAACAACTACTCCCACCCCAAAAAATAGATGCATCAGAAGCCCAATCTACCTGGAGTCAGTTTGTAATGCTCTTATGAATGACCATCTGTCTTCACAATTGGATCTTGCACCTCTACAGATTGTCAGTATTTTTCCATGAGGGTTGTGTTGCTTATCTCAGTTAGCCAATCAAAGAATGTTGGGGTAATAACAGATTTCCATTTTTGTAAAATGGCTCTTTTGGCCACTATAAACACAGCAGCAATCCCTTTCCTGGCATTACTCCAACAGAGTAGATCTTATAGAAAGCCCAAAACACAAAGGCTTGATGTAGGGGAAACTTCTACCCAATCACATTAGAGCACCACATGCTTCCTTCCAGAATGTGGATACTTTGACATTCAAAGGCTATCTGAGACAGGATTACATTGGAGCTGCCACATGTCCAACATTTACTATGTGCATCAAGTCCAGCTTTATGCAATCACTTCAGGAGGCCAGTGATAACTATTTAGAATTTCTTTCTGAAAGAAACACAAAAACAGAGAAGTGGATGGTGTGTGTATACTGTGCCAGATATTAGCCCAGCTTTTGGAGGAAATTGAGCTGTTTAGTTCATTCTCCTATTTTTCTTTTATGGTATTAGTCAATAGGATAAATCAAGGAGTTGAGCCATTTGCATGTGTTCACCAAAAACATTTTGGGGATCATATTTTTTAAGGAGCACTTTAAGTGGAATATTATTTGTGGGCTGCCAAATTTCCCCAGCTCCTTCAAAATTTAGAGTCAAATCTTATTGTAGAAAGGACCTTGCTTTATTGGTAGCTGGTATTTATCATGAAAATATGTGAAGGAGGATAAGTTGTCTGTTCCGGAATCTTTTATGGTTAATATGCTCTTGGTTAGCCAAGAGGATTTGAGTTTCAAGATATTAGGAAATTTAAATTGGGGATTATTCCAGATTGGCATGGAAATTGGTAAGATTAGCAGTACTAATGGACTTGATTTTCTGAAGAACACTCCAAGAGGAGGCAAATGTGTTTTTCTTTAAAAATGCAGGCAGATGTTTTAAAAATGGAAGTTCAAAGAGAAAGCCAAAAGGGGTTCACTATTTTTTTTCTTCAATGTCAAGCCATATTGCAGTTTGGGAAGAGTTGATGATACAGAACCATTTTGTTAAAAATCTTAACTGAAAATCCAGGTGATATAAAAACAAATTAGGTCATTGCACCCGCCACCCCATTTGGCAATGATTCTTAAGTATTTTATGGGATAACTCTAGTGTCTTCATATTCCAGAAGAATTGTTGTACAACTCTCTTTATTCCTGTGAAAGTTGAAGCAGGAAATTTAAGTGAAATTAAGATAAACATACACATTAATCTTGGTCCTATATTCAGTTTAATAGCTTCTACCTTCCCCATAACTATATTGGCAGTGAATGTCATTTCTCCATGTCTTATGTCACTTCTCTGAGTATGACATCCATGTTTGCAGATACTATCTTTGATAAATCAGAACTTACCCTGATATGTAGGTAAGTAGGTTATCTCTTTGTATGAATGAAAGGAGAATGACTGATTGATTGTATTTGACATGGATTTGGTCTATGAGAAATATCCATCACTTGTGACTTGTTCCTGTTTATCTGAAATCCTAATCTCTCACCAAAGTACTTTATTGCAGATAGTAGTTGTGGAAGTGAGGAAGAGGGATTTTTGAGAGTGAGCAGAATGTCCTCCACATCCTTCAACTCTTTATCCTGGATGGTAATGCCATCAATGGAGGATCTCTATCTGCTAGCAGTTCCATGACTATATCAAATAGTAGAAGCAATTGAGGGTATTCTTTACATGTTCCTTGATTTTAACTGAAAAATAGAGGAGATAACCCCTTTGTCAAAACAGAAGGAAAGAGTGGTTGTAAATAATATCAATCCAGGTCAAAAATGTAGGTCCAAATCCTAATTGTCTCAGGATTGCTTGTAGTTATGGCCCTTACACTCGATCAAAGGTCTTTTAAGTATCTAACAATAGGATAGTAGCTGGAGCATCAGTTGTTTCTGCCCAGCAGATTAAGTGGGATATCTTCTGAGTATTATCGGCTGCTAATCTGCCAGAAATAAAATCCACTGGGTCCACATGAATGAATGATGGCACAATGTTGTTTAAGCATGAAGCAATGCCCTTGTCAAGATTTTATAATCTGTGTTCAACAGAGAGGTGGGGTGGTAATTGCCACGAATGTTCTTGTCCTATTTTAGACGAGGTTAATTAACATCATCCTCATGTCCCGTGACACTATTTCTTTTGTAAACATTTCATTATAGACTTCTAACAGTACTAACTGATTGATAAATGTCTTACACCATTCTGCTGGAAAGCCATCATGCCCAGGCACTTTGCCAGAGTTGAGTGAGCCAATTGCCTGCTTAACTTCTAGTCAAGAGAGATCTTCATCCATATAATTTATCTGAGGTACCGAGAATGTATTTAGGGTCAAATAGACTCTTTACCTCTACTAAGCATGCATTCAGTCTGAGTGGACATCCATTCATTGTATTTGTATTTTGCAGGATGAGAGACTGCAGTAGCTCATTATTCTGAGTGTCTTTATGGTGGGTTTTTTTTAAAATTTAGTAACCACCTCTGCCAAAGAATTTATTCCTATTCTTCTTTGTTTCAGATGTGAATTTTGTGCATTCTCCCCTTAAGGTAGCCTTCAGTGCTTCCTATAAAGTTGTATTATAGGAGAGTATTTGTTTTTTCCTTCAAGAAGCTGATAATGAACGTTTCAATCATCTGAAGAAATTTAGGGTCCCTAAGTAGACGTGTGTTTAACTTCCACCTTGAGGATCTTGTAGCACTATTACCAGTATCTGCATGAAAAGAAATTAGAGTATGATCAGAGATGATGATATTACCAACTTCTGCCTCCAGATGTGCAGGAGCTAGGACTTCAGCTATCATAAAAAAATCTAATCTGGAGTAGGAGACATGAGCTATGGGGATCTATAATTACACTTCATAGGATGCTTTAGTCTCCTAATGTCCACTAGTCCAATATCCTCCAGCAGGGGTAATGGATGGTTTTGCAAAGGCCTGAGATTTTTGCCTAGAACCTTGAGATTTGTCTATGATATCATCCATGACAGCATAACAATCTCCTCCTAAAACCACTGGACCATCAGCTCTGTTGGAAATGTCAGTTATTTCTGCAATAAAGGGTGCATTCCCACCACTAGAATTACATACACTCCCCAAAATTAATCTTAGTGTTGAAAATGTCTTCCATTATTATGTATCTGCCCTCTGGATCTAAACATGATTGAATAAATTGAAAAGTTACACTCTTTTGTGCTTTGGTATCACTATTCCCTTGCTTCTGGAGTTGAAAGAGTGATATTCATGTCCCTTCCACAGTTTTTTAATTCTTCCGGCATCTTCATTCCTTACTTGGGTCTCCTGAAAAACAGCTATATGACATCTATCTGATTTTCAGTGCCTCTCCATGCAAAAAGAAAGAAAAACAAAACAAAACATACACTACCTAAATTACCCTTAATATCACAGATTTCTAGTATGGGCACATTCAGATCCCAGATGGCATACACCTGCGCCCACCTTCCCTCCCCACAAGCACAATATGAATTAATTAGGAATCTGCCAGAAATATACCTATATTTAACAAAATACCTATATGTTCAAAGTATATAAATGAATGAAACCTGTTGCTTCATAGATATGAATGCATAAGAAATAATATGTAGTATATAAATGCTAATATTCACATGGTATATAAATATTTATACCCATAGACTAATGAAAAAAGTAAATATGAAGTGACATAAATGATGATATGTGTGGAAATAAATATGAATATATTACCATACATATTATAAATATATAAGATTTACATATGGATAGAAGCATAAAACCACACAAGTATCCATATAAAGAGATATAGGTAGTCACAAATAACATGCAAGTAAATAGTTATGAATATATTAGCATCATAGAAGATTAGGGTTGGAGGAGACCTCAGGAGGTCATCTAGTCCAACCCCCTGCTCAAGGCAGGACCAACACCAACTAATGTATATATCATGTATATCTAATAAACATCTAGACATACATATAGCCATATAAGTAGAAATAAACAGGTAAGAGTAATATAGTTATGAATGTATAGATATACACATATTGGCTTATCAATATACTGAAAGTATTAATTATCAAGCTATACTAAATAGCTTGTCTAACAGTACTAATTACAGCCTATAAAACTATTAAATATCAAACATCAAATATGTACATGACTAACCTGGTTTTCCCAATCATGAGTCCTTTTCTTCAGGGCTTATATTCTTCATTTTCTTTTCTTTTATGAGAGGATGATGCCTTTACCCTTAGTAAGATTCGGTCTCAATTCCTGTAGTGCTTGCCAAGCATCTGATGGGGTATTGAAGTATTTCACAGAGTCTGTCAGCTTCATTATGAAGATCACAGGATATTTGAGGTTGTATTTAATATCTGATCCCCTGAGAATTCATTTGTTGGCATTAAATGCTGCTCTCTTCTTCCTTAAATTGACAGAGAAATGTGGATACAAAGAAAATTTAAAATCCTTATACTTAAGAGTTCCTTTTTGCCTAGCAGCAGATACCAGCTTAACTTTGTCATTAAATCTTAGCAATTTAAACATGATGGGTCTGGGTGGTTATTGTTCTCTCTCCTTCTGGCCCCTGCCACTCGACGAGCCCTTTTAATCTCCAGGGCAGGCAAACTGGGATCCAATCCCAGTACCTCAGAGTGTGTGTTGTGGAGAAAGCTACAGTGGGTTTTTTTCCTTCCAGCCCTTCAGGGACCCCCAGTAACTGCAAATTATTCCTGCATGATCTGTTTTCAAGATCTCCTTGTTTCTTCTCAAGCGTGGTTAGTCTTTGCCTGAAGGGAACATTCTCCATTTTAACCTTCTTCAATTCTATGGCAGTTTTTCATAGTTTGTTATCTAAGTAGGTTAAACAAACTTTGATTTTTCCCACATCTTTAGAGAGTCCATGTATATCTTGAGATAAAAGATCAAATTTGGTAGCTGAAGTCCTTCATAGCTGCAAAGTTCTGTGTGAGAGACTGCTGGGGTTCCTCAGCCTTACCTTTCTTTGGAGACTCAGTCTTTGGGTTGTCTGGTGTTCCTATTTTTCCCAGCAGGATCCATAATAGCACAACAAAAAGGATCCCCCTGATTTAATTAGTAAATTTCTGACAGAAACTTATCATTTCGATACCTGGGAGCCCCACATTGTTAAGAATTAGTTGAGAGGAGACCAGGGGTCAGGCATCTATCTTCTCTACAAGGTCACATTTCCCCCTTCTCCTTTTTACATTTTTTTAATACATATAAAATAATTAATTTATCATGACTGGTTTTCAGTATAAAAACTGCAATTAGATGCCTGGCAATCAGATATGCAGTAGAATTGCAGTGAAATATCACCTTCCCCATGCTTAAAACTGAGAGGAAGAGAACCTTCAAATTTTGCTAGTGAGTGTTATACATACACACATTTTTTTGTTTATACAAAATAGGCCTGTTTCTGCACTCCATTCTATGCCACTGATTTTAAACACACCTGTTTAAACAGAGTTACACAGGCATAAAACTGTTGTGAGAGTATCAGAACCAACATTTCTAAAAGGCTTAGCATAAAATGAAAGCCTAACAAAAATTGACCTTGATAAGCATGAACAATTACCACTGACATAGATGGAAATAGCATCCACCTTTCAGGTGCGGTAGATGGTTCTTAGTTTCAGACTCTGATCTAAAGTAGCCTATAGGGAAACTAATCCACAGGATCCAACAGAACATCAATCTCACTCTAATACGATGTTTTTTTTTTCTCTTGAGGGGGAGGTGAGACAAGCCCAAAGCTGCTAGTGACATCAATGAGAGCGGGAACAATGCACCATAAATAGAACTTTTAAAGGTCAAATGCACAGGTATTTTTATAAAAATCACTAAAACTCTCCTATGAGGTTCCAAAAGAGTAAATAAAGAAATAACCACTGTATTTTTTTAAAAATAATATATTTTAACAGAAATTGTAAACAGCTGCAGCCTACTTAATTTGATTTCCTTGAAACTATCTTTGTAAGGTGCTTAGATACCATGGTGAGGAGCATAATACAAGTACTTAGACAGGGGACACAATGTTCCTACAATCCATTCATGGGGATTTTGTTCACCATTAGGGTGGTAGCACAATCCTCCATCAGATTCTCTCCTTTTGAACTGTTATACAGGTGATCGTCTCAAGGAATATTAGACATCCTACCTGAGGGTTGAGAAGAGCAGGATCCGAAGGCAATGAGAACAACTGGGTATGTAACATAGGCCTGGTCTACACTACGACTTTAATTCGGATTTAGCAGCGTTAAATCGAATTAACCCTGCACCCGTCCACACAACGGAGCCATTTATTTCGAAATAAAGGGCTCTTAAAATCGATTTCTGTACTCCACCCCAACGAGCGGAGTAGCGCCAAAATCGATATTGCCATTTCGAATTAGGGGTAGTGTGGCCGCAATTCGATGGTATTGGCCTCCAGGAGCTATCCCACAGTGCACCATTGTGACTGCTCTGGACAGCAATCTGAACTCGGATGCACTGGCCAGGTAGACAGGAAAAGCCCCGCGAACATTTGAATTTCATTTCCTGTTTGCCCAGCGTGGAGAGCGCAGGTGACCACAGATAGCTCATCAGCACAGGTAACCATGCAGGCCGATAATCGAAAAAGAGCACCAGCATGGACCGTACGGGAGGTACTGGATCTGATTGCTATATGGGGAGAGGATTCAGTGCTAGCAGAACTTCGTTCAAAGAGACGAAATGCCAAAACTTTTGAAAAAATCTCCAAGGGCATGATGGAGAGAGGCCACAATAGGGACCCAGATCAGTGCCGCATGAAAGTCAAGGAGCTCAGTCAAGCCTATCAAAAAACAAAGGAGGCAAACGGTCGCTCCGGGTCAGAGCCGCGGACATGCCGCTTCTACGCCGAGCTGCATGCAATTCTAGGGGGGGCCGCCACCACTACCCCACCTCTGACCGTGGATTCCCAGGCGGGGATAATCTCATCAGCTACACCTGAGGATTCTGTGGACGGGGAAGAGGAGGAGGAGGAGGAGGAGGATGATAACGAGCTTGCAGAGAGCACCCAGCACTCCGTTCTCCCCAACAGCCAGGATCTTTTTCTCAGCCTGACTGAAGTACCCTCCTAACCCTCCCAAGCCAGTATCCAAGACCACGACCCCATGGAAGGGACCTCAGGTGAGTTTACCTTTTAAAATATAAAACTTGTTTTAAAAGCAAGGGTTTTTAATGATTACTTTGCCCTGAGGACTTGGGATGCATTCGCAGCCAGTACAGCTACTGGAAAAGTCTGTTAACGTGTCTGGGGATGGAGCGGAAATCCTCCAGGGACATCTCCATGAAGCTCTCCTGGAGGTACTCCAAAAGCCTTGCCACAAGGTTTCTGGGCAGTGCAGCCTTATTCCGTCCTCCATGGTAGGACACTTGACCGCGCCATGCTTGCAGCAAGTAATCTGGTATCATTGCATGACAAAGCCTGGCAGCGTATGGTCCCGGTGTTTGCTGGCATTCAAGCAACATCCGTTCTTTATCTTGCTGTGTAATCCTCAGGAGAGTGATATCGCTCATGGTAACCTGGTTGAAATACGGGAATTTAATTAAGGGGACAGAGGTGGCCGTTCCTACTGGGCTGTTTGCCTGTGGCTGAAAAGAAATCCTTCCCTGCAGTTAGCCGAGCGCGCGCGGGGGGGGGGGGGGGATTGGCCCAGAGCTTTTCGTGTTTGGCTAGCAGGGATCTTCCCTGATACCAGCCACGCGGTGGGGGGAGGGGTAAAGCGATCATCCCAGAGAATTCATGGCGGGGTGGGGGTCTTAGTTTGGTTCCTGCAGGGATCTTCCCTGATACCAGCCACGCGGTGGGGGGAGGGATAAAGCGATCATCCAGAGAATTGGATGGGGGGGGGTTAATTTGTTTTCTGCTGCTGAAGGTTAACAGGAAAACCGCAGCACTCAACGGGCTTTGCTTGGTATGTGGGAAAGGAGGGCGCAGAAGCCGAAAGACAATGGCTTACCATGGCTGCATGCAAGCCGAATTCTGTTGCCCGGACCTGCGTCTGTGATCTCTAGCAGCAAAGCCACAGGCACTCAATATTAAGAGGCAAAATGCGACCTTGCACAGAAATCACATGTGCTATGTAATGTGAATAGTGTTGGTCACCGTGAAAGAGTATAAGCATTGTTCTGCAAAATGTATCTTTTTAAAAAATTCTCTCCTTTTTTCCCTCCCTCCAGCAGCTGCAAATTCTTCAAGCCTCCCTCCTCCATCCCGAAGGCTATCACAGATAAGGCGTCGGAAAAAGAAGACGCGAGACGACATGTTCGCAGAAATCATGGAATCCACCCGCAGTGACAGAGCTCATCTGAATGAGTGGAAGGACACAGTTTCAAAGTATAGGAAAGAAGCCAGTGAACGTAAGGACATGAGGGACCAACGTGAGGACAGGAGGGACCAACGTGAGGAGAGGAGAGACGCTCGAGATGAGAGGTGGCGGCAGGAAGATCAGAGGAGGCAGGATGCAACGCTGGGGCTGCTGCGTGAGCAAACAGACATGCTCCGGCGTCTGGTGGAGCTTCAGGAACGGCAGCAGGATAACAGAGTGCCGCTACAGCCCCTGTATAACCCCCCTCCCCCCTCACCATGTTCCATAGCCTCCTCACCCAGACGTGTAAGAACGTGGGGGGGGAGGCTCCGTACACCTTCCCATTCCACCCCAGCGGACAGCCCAAGCCAAAGGCTGTCATTTTTTTAACCTTTTTTTAGTGGCCTTTTCCTTCCCTCCTCCCAAACCCCACCCGGGTTCCCTCCCTCTTTTTATAATCTATGAATAAATAATAAATAATTTTTAAATGATAGTGACTTTATTTGGTTTGAAAGCAAGCTGGGGGAAGGGGGAGGGTGGGTTCCTTACAGAGAATGAGTCAATAAAGGGGGCGGGTTTTCATGAAGGAGAAACAAACAGAAATTTCACACTGTAGCTTGGCCAGTCATGAAACTGGTTTTCAAAGCTTCTCTTATGCACAGTGCTTCCTGATGTGCTCTTCTAATCGCCCTGGTGTCTGGCTGCGCGTAATCAGCAGCCAGGCGATTTGCCTCAGCCTCCCACCCTGCCATAAAGGTCTCCCCCTTACTTTCACAGAGATTGTGGAGCACACAGCAAGCAGAAATAACAATGGGGAGATTGGTTTGGCTGAGGTCTGAGCGAGTCAGTAGCGATCGCCAGTGACCTTTTAAACGGACAAATGCACATTCTACCACCATTCTGCACTTGCTCAGCCTGTAGTTGAACAGCTCCTGACTCCTGTCCAGGCTGCCTGTGTATGGCTTCATGAGCCATGGCATTAAGGGGTAGGCTGGGTCCCCAAGAATAACTATTGGCATTTCAACATCCCCAACGGTTATTTTCTGGTCCGGGAAGTAAGTCCCTTGCTGCAGCCCTTTAAACAGAATAGTGTTCCTGAAGACGCGAGCGTCATGAACCCTTCCCGGCCAGCCCACGTTGATGTTGGTGAAACGTCCCTTGTGATCCACAAGTGCTTGCAGCACCATTGAAAAGTACCCCTTGCGGTTTATGTACTGGGTACCCTGGTGTTCCGGTGCCAAGATAGGGATATGGGTTCCATCTATTGCCCCACCACAGTTAGGGAATCCCATTGCAGCAAAGCCATCCACTATGACCTGCACATTTCCCAGAGTCACTACCTTTCGTAGCAGCACCTCAGTGATTGCTTTGGCTACTTGCATCACAACAGCCCCCACAGTAGATTTGCCCACTCCAAATTGATTCCCGACTGACCGGTAGCTGTCTGGCGTTGCAAGCTTCCACAGGGCTATCGCCACTCGCTTCTCAACTGTGAGGGCTGCTCTCATCTTGGTATTCTGGCGTTTCAGGGCAGGGGACAGCAAGTCACAAAGTTCCATGAAAGTTCCCTTACGCATGCGAAAGTTCTGCAGCCACTGGGAATCATCCCACACCTGCAACACTATGCGGTCCCACCAGTCTGTGCTTGTTTCCCTTGCCCAGAATCGGCGTTCCATGGATAGAACCTGCCCCATTAACAACATGATCTCCAAAGCACTGGGGCCCGCGGTTTGAGAGAATTCTGTGTCCGTGTCCATGTCCATGTCCATGTCCTCATCACGCTTGTCGCTGCGCTGCCACCGCCGCCGCCGCCTCGCCTCGTTTTTCTGGTCCTGGCTCAGCATAAACTCCACAAGAACGCGCGAGGTGTTTACAATGTTCATGACTGCTGTCTGGAGCTGAGCGGGCTCCATGCTTGCCGTGGTATGGAGTCTGCAGTGTTCACCCAGGAAAAAAGGCGCGAAATGGTTGTCTACCGTCCGTTGCTTTCTTGCAGGGAGGGAGGGAGGCAGGGAGGGAGGGAGGGGTGAGGCTGTACCCAGAACCACCTGCGACAATTTTTTTGTCCCATCAGGCACTGGGATCTCAACCCAGAATTCCAAAGGGCGGGGGAGACTGCGGGAACTATGGGATAGCTATGGGATAGCTACCCACAGTGCAACGCTCCAGAAATCGACGCTAGCCCCGGTACATGGACGCACACCGCCGAATTAATGTGCTTAGTGTGGCCGCATACATTCGAATTTATACAATCTGTTTCCCAAATTCGAATTATATAAATTCGGATTAATCCCGTAGTGTAGACATACCCATAGTTCCAGGAGCACCTCAAGAGGCTGGGATTTTTTGCTTTTGAAAACCTGCTGGGGCAGCAGGTGCGAAAACAAACTTACAACAAGGGTGCATGTCTACGGATCTTCCAACCCCTGAGGACTGAGCTCTATTATTGCTTCCCAGCATGGAATCCATAATGCTAACCAGATGGCAAGCATTTTTTGAAGTGGTTTGTTAGGTTGGCCCTGTGGACTACAAAATCTGCTGCTAGGGAGGTGGAAAAAAACTGGGTTTTACCATGTGAACCTGCTTAATTCTTGGAAAACCAGAGAAAGGATGTTAACTCCAGAGCTGGAGCTGGGTCCTCAAGCCGCCCATTCATCAAGAGTCAGCACAAGTGCAGCAAACTCCTATCTGAACAAAGAGGCCAGGTTTTAAATATCACTGATGTCTTTCCAAATATATTCTCCTCTGCACCTGGCTGGATCCAGCTGATTATACCATCACATCACGAGTCCTGGGACAGCAGGTTAGAGAGAAGCCTCATACTTTATCTCTGAAGATTTGGGAGATCATCCAGGATGAGTTGCAAGCTACACTGGATGTAGGGCTAGCTGAAGAGTCCCAAAGAGTTTGGCAAAGTCCCATCATTCTTGTCCCAAAACCTGATAATTCAATGCACTTTGGTATAGATTTCAGAAAAGTTTGATGCAGTCTCAAAGTTTGACACACATTTGATGCTATGAATGGATGAGCTATTAGAACATCTAGGGTCTACCAAATATAGCAGTATTATAGATCTTACAAAAAGATACCTGTGTCACCTGCATTACAAGACAAAATGGCCTTCTTGAAGCCCTTAGGGCTCTTCCACTTCAGAACAATGCCTTTCTGCTTACTTGGAGCAGCCACAACTTTTCAACTGTTAATGGACATGGTGCTCAGGCCTCATCAGTGGGATGATGCTGCATATCTGAATGATATCATTATGAACCTTCAATAAGTCTTTGACTAAAGCAGGTTGCAAGGCCAAATGAAAATTGGTGAATAAAAAAATTACTTACCTGGGTTATAACATGTAAGAAGACCAACTTAGGCCACTAGTTAGCATAGTGCAGGCATGTCCATCTTAAACAGAAGCTACTATAGTTAGATATCTTTAAATCAGCAGTTCCAGATAAACTTGTATCCAAGAAGTTTAAAAGATCTAACTGAGGTGCTCTTTGGACGGTTAATGATTAATTTCAATAAGTCTTGGAGCACCATGAAAGTTCCAGAAAACTAATGCTGTGCCAATATTTTGACGGGGTGAACAGAATGACCTGCGTAATTATAGGCCTGTCAATCTGACTTAAATCTTGGGCAAGATAGTGGATCAGTGGATACAAAACTGTAAATTAATATAGAATTAGAGGGTAATATAATTAATGTTCATCAACATGGGTGTATGGAAAATAGAATTGTCAAACTAAGGGTATGTCTACACTACGAGAGTAGTTCGATTTTACTTAAATCGAATATGTGGAATCGATATTACAAAGTCGAACGTGTGTGTCCACACTAAGGACAGTAATTCGACTTTGTGAGTCCACACTAATGGGGCAAGCGTCGACATTGGAAGCGGTGCACTGTGGGCAGCTATCCCACAGTTCCTGCAGTCCCCACTGCCCATTGGAATTCTGGGTCAAGCCCCCAATGCCTTCTGGGGAAAAAAATGTGTCGAGGGTGGTTTTGGGTAACTGTCGTCATCCAACAGTCACTCCAGCCCTCCCTCCCTGAAAGCGCCGGCGGGAAATCAGTTCGCGCACTTTTCTGGTCAGTGACAGCGCAGACGCCACAGCACTGCGAGCATGGAGCCCGCTGTGACCATCGCTGCAGTTATGGCCGTTGTCAACACCTTGCACCTTATCGTCCACCTTTCCCAGAGGCAGATGCTGAGAAATCGGGTGAGGAGGCTACGGCAGCGTGGTGAGGACCTGAAGTCTGAGAGTGGCACAGACCTGTCACAAAGCACGGGACCCCGCGCCGAGGACATCATGGTGGCAATGGGTCATGTTGATGTTGTGGAACGGCGATTCTGGGCCCGGGAAACAAGCACGGACTGGTGGGACCGCATAGTGCTGCAGGTCTGGGATGAATCACAGTGGCTGCGAAACTTTCGCATGCGGAAGGGAACTTTCCTTGAACTTTGTGAGTTGCTGTCCCCTGCCCTGAAGCGCAAGGACACCCGGATGCGAGCAGCCCTGAGTGTCCAGAAGCGAGTGGCCATAGCCCTCTGGAAGCTTGCAACGCCGGACAGCTACCGGTCAGTCGCGAACCACTTTGGCGTGGGCAAATCTACCGTGGGGGTTGTTGTCATGCAAGTAGCCAACGCAATCGTTGAGGTACTGCTCTCAAAGGTAGTGACCCTGGGAAACGCGCAGGTCATCATAGATGGCTTCGCCGCGATGGGATTCCCAAACTGCGGTGGGGCTATAGATGGAACTCACATCCCTATCCTGGGACCGGACCACCAGGCCAGCCAGTACATTAACCGAAAGGGCTACTTTTCAATGGTGCTGCAAGCACTGGTGGACCATAGGGGACGTTTTACAAACATCAACATCGGATGGCCGGGCAAGGTTCATGACGCTCGTGTTTTCAGGAACTCTGGTCTGTTTAGACGGCTGCAGGAAGGTATTTACTTCCCGGACCACAAAATAACTCTTGGGGATGTGGAGATGCCTATAGTCATCCTCGGGGACCCAGCCTACCCGCTAATGCCCTGGCTCATGAAGCCCTATACAGGTGCCCTGGACACTGAAAAAGAACTCTTCAACTACCGGCTGAGCAAGTGCAGAATGGTGGTGGAGTGTGCTTTTGGACATCTCAAGGGGAGATGGAGAACCTTACTGACTCGCTCTGATCTCAGCGAAACCAATATCCCCATTGTTATTGCAGCTTGCTGTGTGCTCCACAATCTGTGTCAGAGCAAGGGGGAGACCTTTATGGCGGGGTGGGAGGTTGAGGCAAATAGCCTGGCTGCTGATTACGCCCAGCCAGACAGCCGGGCGATTAGAAGAGCCCAGCGGGATGCGCTGTGCATCCGGGAGGCTTTGAAAGCTAGGTTCCTGAGTGAGCAGGGTAACCTGTGACTATTAAGTTTGTTTACAGAGAAGCTGAACCTGCCCCCATTTCTTTACCCAGTAAATGTTCACTATCCTCTCCAGTTACATACCCCGTTCACCCCGTTCCCCCCCTTCCAACACACGTTTAAAAATAAAATCACTTGAAATTTGTTAATGAACACCGTTTTCTTTATTACTGTTTTCGCGGGAAAGTGTTGAACCTGGGACGCAGACTGTGGTGGGGAGCGGGTTTATTGTAGTGATGCAAAGGACGCTTCTAAACTCCAGGAATGACAGGCTCCACACTGGTGGACTGGTTGTTTCAACGGAGCCTGCCACCCCTCCTGTTCGGGAATCTGTGTGTGGGGGCTATGTGACTTTGTGGTAGGGGGAGGACGGTTACAGATCCCCTGCTGCGTGGCTCTGTGATCCAGGATAAGGACTGCTACATAAGATCTCTAACCGCCCTCCCCCGCCACAAAGTCACATAGCCCCCCCCCCCCTCCCCCGAACATGAAAACCACCTCCCAGACTGACCAGGGCAACTAGTGAATGCAATGTGTGTGTGCCCTGCTGCTGAACCTGCCCCCGCGTCTGTACCCTGGTAAAGGTGACTGTCCTGTCCAACTACCAACCCCCTTCCCCCCCCTTCAAACAGACTCTCCTCTAAAAGAACATGATGGAAACAGTAATTAACAGAAACGTATTTTTTATTAGCAACTACACATGAAACTGGGGGATGAAACTGGGACGGGGGCTTGGGTGAGGCGGGAAGGAAAGGACTTATCAAATTTTGGGGAATGAGAGCCTTCTGGTACTTGAGCAGTCTGCAGGGGTGGAGTGAGAGTTTTCACGGACTCTGCCGCCCCTCCTTCTTGGGACTTTGGGTGAGGGGGGTATGGGACTTTGTGGCGGGGGAGGGCGGTTAGAGATAGACTGCAGCGGGGCTCTGTCCTCCTGCCTCCGGTCCTGCAGAACATCCACAAGGTGCCGGAGCGTGTCCGTTTGCTCCCTCATTAGTCCAAGCAGCGTTTGAGTCGCCTGCTGGTCTTCCTGCTGCCACCTCTCCTCCCGTTCCATGTGTGATCGGTGCATTTGGGACAAGTTCTCCCTCCACTGGGTCTGCTGGGCTGCCTGAGCTTGGGAGCAGCCCATAAGTTCCGAGAACATGTCCTCCCATGTCCTCTTCTTCCTATGCCTAATCTGCGCTAGCCTCTGGGAGTGTGATGCCAGGGTACTTCAGGAGACAGTCGCAGCTGTGGGATGGGAAAAAGGGAGTGAATTCCTCAGAAAGATAAATTTAGTTGTGAACAAAGAACATAGTCTTTCTCTGTGAACAAGACCATGCACAGCACCTATCACATGCGCACTCAGGACAAAGTCGAATTTTCGGCCTTCGCATTCAGTGCCTGGGGTCTTGCAGTGCAGATCAGACAAGCGGGACAGGACAGCGGAATTTGGGTAACAGGCTGACATGGTAAGCCGTAGACTTGTGGCTGCTTAAAACTTTAATAATAGCACTGGCCTCCTTTCACGTTCAAAGCAATGCCAGTCCCTGCTGCCAGCAATCCGGCAAGTATGAAATCTGCCCCGTCCCACCCCCTCGCGGCTGTCCCAGGGAAAGATCCCTGTATGCTGCTCCTCTCCCGCCTCCACCGCGTGGCTGTAAACCGCCGGTTACAGTTTTGTAAAGGAACAGGCAAGCAGTCCCAATACTAACATTCCCCTACCTAATTCAAAGCAGGTCACCATGAGCGACATCACTCTGATGAGGATTTCTGAGACAGAGAAAGAAAGGATGCTTTGGGAAAGCCTGCAAAGACCAGGGCCGTATGCCGCCATGCTCTGCAATGCAATGATCCCCGAGTACTTGCTTATCTCCTCCTACCACGGAGGACCCAATAAGGCCGCTCTCCCCAGGAACCTGATGCAAAGGCTTTCCAATTACCTCCAGGAGAGCTTCGTGGAGATGTCCATGGAGGATTTCTGCTCTATCCCTGGACATATAGACCGGATTTTACTATAGCTGCACTGGCAGGGACTAAACAGTAGAGCGCCTAGGGCAAAACAATCATGCTAAACCGGACATTGTTAGATTTTTTTTCAGTAGTTGCACTGCCAAGGACTGAAACGTTAAGCGCCTAGGGCAAACTAATCATGAAAAACCCATTGTTAATATTGTTAATATTCAAGTTTTGTAAAAAATAAAGGTTTATATGTTTAAAGCACTTACCGCTTGATCCTTCCCCTGAATCTGTGTCCGGGTTACATGCTGGGGAGGGTTGGTAGGGGATCTCTGTAAGGGTGATGAAGAGCTCCTGGCTGTCGGGGAAATCAGCTTGGTAAGCGCTGTCGACTGCCTCGTCCTCCTCATCTCCTTCCTCATCGTCCCCGTCCGCTAACATGTCCGAGGAACCGGCCCTGGACAATATCCCATCCTCAGAGTCCACGGTCAGTGGTGGGGTTGTGGTGGCGGCCGCAGCAAGGATGGAATGCAGTGCCTCGTAGAAACGGGATGTGTGGGGCTGGGATCCGGAGCGTCCGTTTGCCTCTTTAGTCTTCTGGTAGCCTTGTCTCAGCTCCTTGATTTTCACGCGGCACTGCGTTGCATCCCGGCTGTATCCTCTCTCTGCCATGGCTTTAGAGATCTTCTCATAGATCTTTGCATTCCGTCTTTTCGATCGCAGCTCGGAAAGCACGGACTCATCGCCCCACACAGCGATCAGATCCAAGACTTCCTGATCAGTCCATGCTGGGGTCCTCTTTCTATTCTGAGATTGCATGGCCATCTCTGCTGGAGAGCTCTGCATCGTTGCCAGTGCTGCTGAGCTCGCCACGATGTCCAAACAGGAAATGAGATTCAAACTGCCCAGACTGGAAAAGGAATTCAAATTTTCCCAGGGCTTTTCCTGTGTGGCTGGTCAGAGCATCCGAGCTCGGACTGCTGTCCAGAGCGTCAACAGAGTGGTGCACTGTGGGATAGCTCCCGGAGCTATTACCGTCGATTTCCATCCACACCTAGCCTAATTCGACATGGCCATGTCGAATTTAGCGCTACTCCCCTCGTTGGGGAGGAGTACAGAAGTCGAATTTAATAGACCTCTATGTCGAACTAAATAGCTTCGTGGTGTGGACGGATGCAGAGTTAATTCGATGTAACGGTGCTAAATTCGACATAAACTCCTAGTGTAGACCAGGCCTTACTTGATGATTTTTTAAAATGAGATTATAAATTTGGTTGATAAAAGTAATAGCGATGATGATGTAATATCCTGAAACTTCTGTAAAGCATTTAGCTTGATACTGCAGATATTTTGGATGCATACACAGGGGAATCTCTAGTAGGAGTAGTGAGGTTATTTTAACACTATGTTTGACACTAGTATGATGGCTCCTGGAATACTGAGTGTAGTTTTGCTGTGCACAATTTAAGAAGGATGTTGATAAACTGTAGAGAGTTCAGAGAAGAGCCATGAGAATGATTAAAAAATTAGAACACATGCCTCATAATGATAGACTCTAGGAGCTCAATCAATTTAGCTTAACAAAGAGAATATTAAGAGGTGACTTGATTATAGTCTACAAATATACACATAGGAAACAAATATTTAACAATGTGCTTTTCAATCTAGCAGACAAAGGTATAACATGATCCAGTGGATGGAAGTTGAAGCTAGATAAATTCAGACTGGAAATAAAGTGTAAAATTTTAACCATGAGAGTAATTAACCATTGTAACAACCAACCAAGGGTCATGGTGAATTCTCCATCATTGGCAATTTTAAAATCAAGATTGGATGTTTTTTCTAAAAGATCTGCTCTAGGAGTTATTTTGGAGAAGTTTTCTGGCCTGTGTTATACAGAAGGTCAGGCTAGATGATCACAATGCTTCCTTCTGACCTTGGAATCTATGAAAAAAGTTGTTAGAAGATAATGCTGGCTGAGGAGATAATGTTGGCTGAAGTTAATTTTTAACAAATCATTGAATACCAAGGAATTTCTAAAAGACTGGAAGGGTGCTAATGTTGTGGAAATATTTAAAATGGGGTGATCATTTAGAATGACCTGGGTAAATATAGGCCATTTAGCCTGACTTCTATACCAGGCAAAATAATAGAAAAGCTTATATGCGATTTATCTGATAAAGAATTAAAGGTTAAGAATATAATTAATGCTAGTCAACGTGGTTTCATGGAAAATGGGCTTGTCAAACAAAGCTGATTTCATTCTTTGAGATTATTAATTTGATTGATAAAGATAACTGTGTAGATGTAATATACTTACACTTTGTAAGGCATTTGAGTTAATTCTGCACAACCTTATAATTAAAAAAAAAATTAGCATTATACAATATCAATAAAACATACATTAAATGGATTAAGAACTGGTTAACTGATAGATCTCAAAAATGTAATTGTCAATGGGGAATCATCATTGAATGGGTGTGTTTCTAGTGGGGCTCTGCAGGGTTCAGTACTAGGCCCAATGTTATTCAACATTTTCATCCATGATCGGGAAAATCACTGCTGATAAAATTTGTGGATGACATGAAGATTGGTGGAGTGTAAATTATTATAAGGACAGGGCACTGATACAGAGTGATTTGAGGTCACTTGGTAACCTGGAACCATTCCAACAAAATGCTTTGTATTGCAGCTAAATGCAAAATTATATCTAGGAACAAGGAATGCAGGCCATATCTACAGAATGGGGAACTGTATCCTGGAAAGCAGGGTCTCTGAAAAAGATTTAGGAGTCACAGTGGACAGCAACTCAACATGAGCTCTCGGTGATGCTGTGGCAGAAGAGGCTAATGTGATCCTTGGAGGTACAAACAGAGTAGGGAGCTGATTTTACTTCTGTATACAGCACTGGTGAGATTGATACTGGAATATTGCATCCCGTTCTGGAGTCTGCATTCAGAAAAGAATGTTGCAAAAATGGAGAGTGAGTGAAAAAGACCCACAAAAATGACTCGAGGGCTTGAGAAAATTTCTTACAGTGAGACTTGAAGAGTTCAATCTGTTATCTTATTAAAAGGGAGATTGAGAGGTGATTTGATTAGCAGGTCGAAGTACCCCCATGAGGAGAAAATACCAGTTACTAAAGGCCTCTTTAATCTATCTGGGAAAGATATAAAAGAAGCAAAGCTGTACATATAGTGTGTGTGTGTGTGTGTGTGTGTGTGTGTGTGTGTGTGTGTGTGTGTGTGTGTGTACACTGTGGGGGTAGGGGGAGGAGAGGGAGAATTGCAATAGTGTAGCTACACAAGGTAGCGTACAAATTCCTGCTGTATGTATACTGCACCAGTGTTGGTCATACTTTGCAATGACACAGCCTGTCTACCGTTGGGGTTTGCATCAGTGTAACTACATGGGGGGGTGGGGGATGGGAATCACACACTTGGCCTAAGAGAGGAAAGAAGTGGAATGTGGCTGTGGTAGCCACAAGAATCTCTAAGTGCTATTTATGTGTCAAAAAAGTTTCTTATTGTGATTTAAAAATTTTAAAATACTTGTTTTTTGCATTGTTGAACCACATAAAGAAATTTCATTTTGTCAAGATTAGCTACAGATGAGTATAAATGAAGACCCAAGAGCAAATGCCCTTAATTTTTTATTTTATTTTATTTTGTGGGGAGGGAGGAAATATCCTAATCCAAACATGGATTTTGTAGCAGAAGTTCACTCATGGTCATACAAGGCTAATCATGCACTTCTTGCTCTGTTTAAAAAAAAAATCCCATTGATTTCAGCTGAGATTTTGTATGAGTAAATAAACAATACATTCAGCATAATAATAAAAATAATTAATATGCTCTCCCTATCTCTCCTCCCACAGCAAGAATATAGTTACTGAGAGGAAGACAGAAATTCACCAGTATATAGTGTGCTGGTTGCCCTATTGTACTGTCCATAATGTAAAGTTCATTACTTTGGAGCAGAATTTACATCCATTTCACTGAAGTGAAAACATGGACTACATTTTTGTAGGCACCAAATGGTTTTCTCTTGCTTTTAAACAGTGATTGGGCACTGAGCTGTACTAACTAATAGCATTTCACATGAACTGATCAGGAAAGGGGTATTTCCCTTTTTTGTTATTTCTGAAAAGTTGCATTGTAAACTCAGAACAACAGAAGTGTGGAATGACAATGGCTAGTAAGAAGAAATTATCTTCAGGCAGAGTCTGACAAATCCAACATTAAATTGCAAGTCATCACAGCATGGCTCAAATTGGGCAGAAAACTATTCAGGCTAAGTCAAGAACAAAACAACACTTTTCCAGACCTAAATGTGAGTATTAAACTTTCCCAGAGGCAAGACAAGTACTACTAATGTCAGTAATTTATTTTTATAATCACAGCAGTGTGTTGCAAGTGGACAGCTGTAGCTGCCTTAAGTGCATCTCCTAATTCTTCATCTTTAAATGCTGATCCGAGGAAGATTTTCCTTATATAAGTGAGGTTTTGCTTTAAAACTTTGACATATTTAACTAAACTCTCAGGCTGTCAAATGCCAGAAAGACCACAGAATCAAAAGTGTCATAATAGCGGGATTATTACCAGCTGATCCACAGGCAGCTACTGTAGCTTAGTTATTAGTCCATCTATTTTGCTCTTATTGTGCCATGCATATCAGAACAGGGAAATATATTACAATGCATATCTCTTCAGTGGTAGCGGCTATCTCATTAAGCAAATATCCTACACTCACAAAACCCCCCTGTTTAAATACCATAATAACATTTCAAGAGAGTGAGGGGAATCTGCAGGATTTTCAATTGCTTTGTTCAGCAATCACAGGAAGATGAAACTAAACATGACAAACCACCACTGTAACCAATCAGACCATAAAAATTTTTTTAAAATCCAAGTTGATGGATGAGGTAGATGGGCGGGGGGAGGGAGAGGAGACTGCTTTTAGTGCATTCCAGCCTTTAAAAAAAAGATGTTTGCAATTACTTTAAATAGATGTAATTTCCCTGTCAGCTCTGATGGTCTGCCTGGCTCCTTGTTTCATGAGAGTCTATCATTCCTATGTGTGTAAATTATTATTATAAATGGAGAGGAAAGACCTTCCATTTGGATTTCATTGGACTAAAAAACACATCCTATAGTGGTAGACTCAAAGAGCACTATTTATTTACCTTAACAAAGAAAAAGTTAAAAAGTGACTTGATTAGTCTATGTAAGTACCTGCACGGGGAAGAAATATTGGATAATTGGCTCTTCAATCTAGCAGAGAAAGATATAACAATGGCTGTAAGCTGAAGCTAGATTGATTCAGACTGGAAATAAGATGTACATTTTTAACAGTGAGAATAATTAACCATTGGAAAAATTTACCAAGGGTTGGGGTGGATTCTCCATCACTAGCAATATTTAAATCAACATTAGATATTTTTTCTAAAAGAGCTGCTCTAGTGATTATTTTGGTGAAGTTCTATGCCCTGTGCTATACAGGAGGTCAGTCTAGATGATTGCAGTGGTCCCCTCTGGCCTTTAAATCTGTGAATCCCCCAAATCCTTATACCACTTCAGTTGGCAGGCACACTAAAACTGGCAATAAATACCATCTCCAAAAGGCAACTGTCTTAAATAACCACTTTAGAGAATCCCCAAGGTTTTCAGTACAATTTTATATGACCTTTAGCTAAAGGCCTCCTCTGCTAGGCAATTGATTTTTTTTTTCAGGTCCCTTCCCTTGGGTGGTTGCTTAACACAAGTTTCACTGCATTTTAGTACAGCTGTGCTCATATAAAGAAGTGATTGGGGGGCTGAAGAACAAAGTATTGAATTTCTAGCATATCCATGCAGGTAAATAATTATGAAATTAGTTAGCCTACAGGTTTATTATAAAATGCAGTGCTAAGCAAGTAAATTCTGAATAATAATACTTCAACCACCCATGTATTTTAGTTGGCTTATCTCTATCACATCATTACCATTTGGATGACATGTCATTTTGAGCACTTGGGTGCAGGTCCAGTTTGTCTTTTATTCCCAAGAAGAAGGTCCATTTGTTTCTCTTCCCTGATGAAGCCTCAGTTTATTATGTACTCAGCTCAATTTGCTAGAACAGCAAGTGTCACCTCAGTGTTTATGACAGGACTGATGAGGAGATTACAGTCTTTAGGGTAGCTTTGCAATTATCTCCTTCCAGAGCATCTGTGCTATATGCTCCCAGTGTGACAAGAGTGACTTGTGAAAACAATATTGAGCTCTACAAAAGAAGCCAGCTTGGTAGCCACAAAGGGTTAGTTTCATAAAAGGGACTTAGGTGCACCTAACTCCTATATGCCCTGCCATCCAGTGGAATTCATAGCCCCGAGTTAGACAGTCAGGCTCCCCATGCTTTGTAGGGGGAGAGTTTGGCACCTAAAAAGGGATTCCCAGCATTCAGCTATTAAGTAGGGAGTCACCTAAGCAAGACATGAATGAAATGCAGAAAACAGATGTGGGGCCTTACCCCCATCCCTCAACCATGAACCACCTTCTGAAGTTAGTCACCTAAAGTATCCTGGCCTGCTTCAGTAACCTGAGCCCTAGCAGTTGAAAGGAGGTAGACCCACTCTATTATAGACAATAGGTCAGTGATTAAGGAACTCGTGTGGAATCTGGGAGACTGAAAAGAATAGATAGGGATATGGGAGATGTGGGCTCAAGTCCTTGTTCCAAATTAGGCGTAGTAGGTTTTCAAACCTGGGTCTCTCAAGGGCTGTGTGAGTGCCCTATCTACTGGCTCTAGAATAACAATGAATTCTTGCCCCTGGTTGTCATTTGTGCAGGTTAGATGTGCTCAGGTCAGGCCCCAAAGGTGAAATAGGTAGGGGAATGCCTAGTCTGAGAATCCCGCCAGAGCTTGGGTGTGAGCTAGGGCACCAAGAAGCTTGGTGGCATGAGGACATAAGTGGCTTTGTGCATGCCCACCAGCAGAAATGTAAGCTCCTAAGTGATTTTACCAGCAGAAACTGGGAGCTTAAGGAGTTTAGGTGATTACAAGGTTAAGAGACAGCTGAGTGGTTGTTTTGTCAGTCTCAGGGGTGCCTAAATGTTGGACTGAGGTGCCTGAAGAGGTGATTATGTGCCTAAATCCATGGTACATGGCAGTCCACCAGACAGTCATCATAATGTTCAAGATTCTTGATATCATAAAATATACAAATACAGCACTCTTGAAAAGGATTCACTGGGAAGGCAGAGCCCTCTCCACCAGCTTCACTACAGGGCAGAGAAAAATATGAAAGAATTTCTAATATATGGATTAGTCAGGCTCAATTCAAATATTTAATTATTGGGAGACATATGGTGAAGTCAAAACCTAATCTGTTCTTCCTTCTTCTACTCTGTCTGCCACCTAATCTAACTTTAACAGTTGAACAATGCAGGAAAGTATTATTGTCACTAAAAAAAGAATGTTTTGAAGATAAAACCCAGGCACAATTCTCTATCAGCGCACTTCTATTGTCAGACTTTTCATTCTGTTTGTTCAGCTGGAGTGGGAGAGAAGAGAAACCTCTAGCGTTTATATGAAAACTTGCTCAGCTATTTGGGATGCAAGAGAATGGAGTTGTTTCTTCCAAGTTACCATCAAATCTTCACTTAGGGGAAAGGGAAGAGGAAAAAAAATCACAGATTTAGTTACTCTTCTATCAGGCAGCATGCCAGAAAAAATGCTTCCTTTGGAGAAGATTTTTTTTCAGAATTAATTAAATATCATAGTCTGAATCCTCAGCTGAAGTCAATGGATGTATGCCAGTTTACATCAGCTGAGAATCCAGCCTGTGTATTCACTGAAATAAATACTGTCTTTGTTCCTCTGCTGTCCCAACCTTTTATGTCCCAAATTGCAAAATAAAAATAGCATTTAATTAGGAAGTGTTTTGTCAATATAGTTCACTTTAAAGGCCTCTCAGATATGTCAACATTTTTCTCACAATTTTTTGGCTGTAAAGAATATAAGCTCAAACCA
The DNA here is from genome assembly GCF_028017835.1 of Emys orbicularis. Lineage (NCBI taxonomy): Eukaryota > Metazoa > Chordata > Testudines > Emydidae > Emys > Emys orbicularis. The sequence goes on along the minus strand of NC_088687.1, from coordinate 85,995,695 downwards.
TTGCTTGCTATTTTTAAGAGGCTAGAAAACCACTAATTTAAAAGAACTAATGCACCTTTGCTTAAGACACTTTAACAAGAGGTATGCCTCTAAAATTTATTTTCTCCATTCAATATAAGCTTTATTTTCTCCATTCACTATATAAGCAAGACACATTCTCTGTTATATTGAAGGAGAGCTGCCACAAAATGTGAACTCTGAAGAAAAAGGTCCCTCAAAGTGTCCATTAGGCTTTTATTGAATCATATTTGTGAAATTAACATTATCATACCATAGAACTTTCTGTTAGGGATGAGGAGAAGCCAATGGAATTGCAAAAACAACTGGAAATTCTCAGAACCAGACACTCATTCCGACTGAATGTTTTCTGAATCAGATATTTGTTTTATCTGGTATGTGAGGTGAACCAAGACTGGTGGAGGATGATGTGTATGTGAGAGAAAGAGAAAAAGAAAATGAGTAGAGGCTTGGGCCTGGTCCACACTAACCCCCCACTTCAAACTAAGGTACGCAAATTCAGCTACGTTAATAACGTAGCTGAATTCGAAGTACCTTAGTTCGAACTTACCGCAGGTCCAGACGCGGCAGGCAGGCTCCTCCGTCGATGCCGCGTACTCCTCTCGCCGAGCTGGAGTACCGGCGTCGATGGCGAGCACTAGACAAGACGCGATAAATTGATCCCAGAAGATCGATTGCTTACGGCCGGACCAGGAAGTAAGTGTAGACCTGCCCTTATATTGAGGAGTAATGGGCAAATCTTAGTGTTCAGAGATTTGGACTGAATAAGCCGTCAGAAGTTCAGATGCTTATCAAAAGTGCACTCCAAACCCCTTAAGTCTGCAAAATTATTCTATAAATCTGATGAGAACAGGTTCTCACAAAAGGATTTTCTTAATTTTTACTTCTGTTCTGCCTGGAAGTAAGACAAAAACAGCCCCTCTCCCAGCATTTTGGCACTTCTATTTCTGTTTTTGGGTAGACCCAGGAATTGTAGATGTATATGAAAATAACAAATAATGGAAGAGTGTGGGGGGAAAAGAGTTAGCAAAACATTTTCAACCCTTCAACTATCACCCTCCCCAACCCTGCATGCCCTTTTGACCTCTGGTTTTTCTGCACCCTCTTTTCATTACCTCACTCTGAATGCACACAACCGGCCTGGACCCAGTGATTCTAATTATTCTCTGTTCTTCCCATGCTTCAGTTTCTTCCACTGACACTACCCCACTCTCAGCACCCCCCCATAGGGCTCCCTTTGTAGTCCACATTACCTTTAACTCCTAGTAAGTTTGGCAGTCTTTGCTGGCCCCAAGTTGGCTGCTGTCTTAAAATTTCACAGGCTCCAGGGATTTCCTATGCCAGTACTTCTGAGCCAACCCTCGAACTTGTGAGACTGGAATGGAGCGTCTGGTGCAGGCCCAGCAGAAGCTACTACACCTACTGAGCGTCTGAGGCATCATGATGGCAATACTGGAGGGGCCTATTAGAGAAGGGCAACGCATAGAGGGAAGACAAGGAAATGAAATGTGTGGGTTTTTCAGCTGATATATTTGAAGGGAGGGAGAAAATCATGTCATGGAAATTTAGAGAAAGGAAAAGCATCTGATTGCATGAGATGCAAAAAATAGGGTCAGGAAAATCAAAAGACTCATAACTTAAAGGGAACATAAAAACTTCTTTGATGAGAACCAAATAAAATCTCTCAATGAGATTCACTAATCAAAAGCTTTTATAAATGGATCATAGGATGTTTTTTAACATCACTAATGTCTTTTATACTAATGCTATAGGCCAATTGACTAGTGTTCTCTCTATCACTGGGAAACATGTCCAGTTTGCACAGATGTTTACTTGCATCAAGACAGAGGCAGACATGTGCAGTGAATACAAACTTGGGCAAGAGTATCTCCTATTGCAATTGTTTGTTTAACATAAAGCAGCCATGCCATTCTATAGCTCAGATGACCCACAAGGATAATGATGCCAAACAGCAGTAATAGAACAGAGCATACCCATTTATGAAAGGATCACATGACAGTAACAAACTGCCATGAGATGGAAACAAAAAAAGAAAGATATTTTACACCATCACAGCCCTACCTGAACTTGGCACTCAGCAAAAATAGCAAATGACCAGAAATAGCCTCAGCAATTACTGCACCACCAGTCAAACCCAAACTTGGCTAAAACAGGAGTATTTTAATATAAAAACTACTTATTTAAGAAAACTTTTATCCCTAAAACCATTCTGACTGCTGCTATATTGCTGCATTTTACAACCTTATAAAGAAATAAGGAGTTGTTATAACATCAGCTATTTGCTGTCTCTGAGCTAGGGATACCATTTAGCAGATTTATATTGTACTGTGTTTAATGTCACAGAAATTTGCAATATACAACAGGTGAATTTTTGAATCAAAACTAACCGAAAATAAATCACATCTTTAAAACGTTGTATTTCCTGCTGCTCTGAGTTATGAACTTTATTCAAATTTGAAAATTATCCTAATCTTTTATAGACCTTTCTTTCTTCTGCAGATAGTCCATTATCCTCTCTCTCTTTTTCATCAAAAAATCAAGAACTTGTACATTACTTAACTTATCCCCACTGTTCCAGGGTCCATCACAAGGGATGGTCCAAACAGAATATAATGTTTAATTGATATACAGCACCAAATTAGGATGGTCCCATTGCAATTACAATAATTCCCTTTGGATGACCATTCCCCCAAGTGAATAATAAAGTGCCAGGAGAAGGATGTCAAGAAATTTGGCTGCCAGGCTGCTCTGAATGGAGGATACCCACCAGTGGTGCAAGTGGAATCAATTTTTTACCGGTACGGGGGGGCCCCCAGGAGGCAGCGGGGAAAGGAGCAGAATGCCAGAAGCTCCTCCAGCAGCTGTACTGCCCCAGCCCCACCTCCCCAAGCCCTGTCCTCCAGCGGGCTGCTGCTGGGAGCCAGAGGAGACGCAGTTCAGTGAAAGGGCAGGGGGTGGAGCTGGGAGTTCTGCTCCATTCCCCGCTGTGGTTCCCGGGAGTGCAGAACATGTGGCAACCGGGTGGCCCCACGCCTGCAGCTCCTCCGGCCTGTCTGTACCCGCCCCTAGCCCTGCCCCCAGCCCTGTCCTCCGGCGGGGCTGCTACACAGACAGAGGAGATCCTGTGTGGAAAGGCTGGGAGCAGTACAGCTGCAACGGAGGAGCGGCCGCATGTTCTGCTCCTCCTCTTTCCAGGGTGCCGTACCAGCTATAAATATCTTGCTGGCATGGCGTACCAGACCATACCGCCCTACTTGCACTGCTGATACCCACTTATCTGTCAGAAGGGCAGATTTTGGCCTTTTCTCACCTATAATGATTCAGCCAGATTAACATAAATAATAGTTCTTTATTTAAAAGAGACCAATACAATTCCCTTTTCTTAGCATAAAGCACTGAAACAAATAGCACAATGCTGCACAATTTAAATTTTGAACTCATCCCAAATCAGCCTGGAGGACCAGATCATTGACATTTTGCTAACATGTGTGGAGTAGTGGTGGCAGGGAGCAAGGAGAACAGATATGCATAACCTATGCAGTTAGCAAGAGTTAAGCTACTCAGCCCCCAAGCAGCAATAATATGCTTTTTTTCTTCATCTTTTCTTTTATTAAAGAGAGTTTCTAAAAAATCCTATTAACCTAGGGGCAATAACAGTTGGAAATTCCTGATTACCAATGGCCACAGCATAATCTGTTTGTTCATTCCCTAAAGTGATGGGGAGTTTTAATTGTATTATCCAGAACCAGTTACCCACAAGAAATACGCACTTCCCCTTGCTTCTCCTGTAATTCCAGTGCCTGCTGTTTTGAAATCTTTTCTAGAAGTATCATCTTAGAGGAGTGATAAATGCAGGGATGGTATATAAATGAGTACTTCCTTCATGAGTGGGCAAAGGTGTGGCAGAGTATATGGCATACCCAGATGTGAGTGCATGTCCTCATGCTCAGAGATGTCCAGGGTGAATATTCAGCACTTCCAATTGTACACATTCAGGGTCAGATTCCTACTTCGTACTCCACTGCCAAGGGAAACTGGTCCCAGAGCCAGTGTGTCTGGTCCCAGGAGGATCACTTCAAAACAGAGGGAACCTTTGCTGGCATAGTGACAATTTATTAACTTGTGAAGAAATGTACTATCTCTTTAAAGGACAGTTATGGGGTTATGGCCATGGATGCTCTAACTTACAAACACTGACCAACCCAGCAGTCAGCTCACTGTTTAGGAAGTGCAGTGGTGACACTTATGTCCATTTTGCACCCCTCCTAACCTGCTATGTATGATCCTCAGATGTAGCTGAAGATTTGGCCCCTGTTGTTACCCATCAGGGTTATTCACTCCCCATGAAAAGCACATGTCACACTACAAAAGATCTATAACAGTTTAACTAGCGCACAGTAGTGTGCAAAAAAAAAAAAAAAAAGAGTAAAAAACCAATCATCCAGATTAGGGGGTATGTAATTGGACACAAAACCTCTTATCTTACAGGTCTTTAGTGAAAAAAGTTGTTATAATCTCATTGGTGTTTGGTGAGAATTGGATTGACAGTTCCACTCTAATTCTTAGTGGGCAAAAATAGTCATTGCATTTGACACCCTTCTTCAACTGCAAGGCCAAAACTCAAATGGGCACAGAACATGAACTTCTTAGCAGTGGGGCCTCCAGATGATGGTTGAGGAACATTCATTGATGAGCTGGAGGAAGTTCTCACAAGCCCCTTAATAGGAGAGCTGAGTTTTGTGTTCAGTGTTGGAGAATCTCAGGGCCTGGTTTTAAGAAGTGCTGAGCACCCACAGCTCCCATAAAGCTCAGTTCAAGGTGTTGGTTCTCAGCATCTCTAAACAATTATTTTTGAAAGCTAGTCTCTGGTTTTCAAAGTAAACTTCTAGACCTTTTCTCAGCAAAGTTAACCTTCCCACCGTGGATTGATTATGCTGCATAGGAACTAATCATGTCTGTGGAGGGGAAGAAGGAAAGTCGGCAAATATTTATTTTGAAGGCCCAGTCAAAAAAGACAGCTCTGCTTGTTAAAATCACTTCTGATGCTGCTCACTCAGAACTTGATTGTCCCTGCCCTTGCACATGTGGGAAGAGGGGTAAATGTACAAGAAGTTATCTCCCTGAAGGGTCAAGAACAATTATAGTCTCTGGGAGTGCACATTGACCCAAAGAGGATTTTGAAAAAGCAGAGCATGACCCTTCCCTTATTCTGTACCAGCTGCAGCACAGCCTGGAACACCAGGAGAGCAGTACGCATATTAATAGTGCAATCTGCACACATGCACCCTTCTCTGTTACACAGAGTTATGCCAAATAGATACAACCTAGCCCTTCAGCACCAGCTGCATTATGTGTGTACCCAGTGCTGTGGCAGCTTCTGCAAGGGCAACGTCCATCCTGCCTCTGCCCTACTTAACCCCGCATACTCCCAGCTGCCCCAACAGAAAGGGGAGAGGAGGTAGGTTCAACTAATGCTGCACTGAGTGGAGTCCTCCAGCCACTATCACCTACCTCTCTCTGCCCAACCTCCATTTAGAGTTCAAAGAAGCAGGCAAAATCTGCACTTTTGCCTGGCCCACCCCAGACTCTAGCCACAGAGATCAGTCTTTCACTTGACACTTGTGCATGCATCCATTTAGGAGCAGGGAAGACTCACTCATCCCAAGAAGCAAAGGGAACCCATTCCTCACCCAGCCTATCACTGAATGGACCTTGTTTCATTCTGACCAAGCACTTACTAGCTAGTGGCCATAGAACATGTGCCTACCACTATTGCAGCCACTTTAAGGAACAGTTCCCAAGTAAGGGAAACAACTAGAGGATCCACCATGAGGTGCTGGATTTGGAAACCTGGTGGAGTGAGGCAGGTGGAAGGACAGAGGGGTTTGCAGGAGTGGGGAAGAATATGGAATTAATAGATGATTTTACTCAGGAAATGTGATATGTAAGGTGATTTATTATTAGCAAGACCCTTGTAAAGATAAACATTTATTGCATTACTGGGAACAGTGGTGGGAAAATGTGTGTTGCCACTGTCCATTCTGTAAATAAGATTTAGTCCTCAGGGCTGTCAATCCAGTACTTTACACTAAACAAAACAAAAATGAAAAATCATGTTCCATGCTTGAGTTTTTCATGCAACTTTGAACTTATTGTACTAAACAATTACCATTCTAATTCCTGAATATGGCTCTGAAAGACATCAGTTTTGAAAGATGATTTGGTTAATATGCATCCGAAGAAGTGGGTTGTAGCCCACGAAAGCTTATGCTCTAATAAATTTGTTAGTCTCTAAGGTGCCACAAGTACTCCTGTTATTTTTGAGGATACAGACTAACACGGCTGCTACTCTGAAACCTTGGTTAATCCCCATACTATTCTGATGTATTTGCCCATAGAGTTATTTCAGTACAAAGAAATGCAGGAAAAGATTTGCCTATTTCAACTAGTGCTATTGGTGCATTGCCAAAGGGTCTTTTTAACACAAACCCTGCCTATTAATAACTTCCCCTATACATTTGGAATTCTCAAATGGTTATGATCAATCTGTTATAACTTGCAGCAAATTCTTCTAGATGAGACACCCTGAGAATTTAGTCATTCCTCTTAACTACCATTCTGAGTCTACCTCTAATTTCTGTGGCAGCTTGTGGGAAGTTGTTACACATAGACTGTGCACCATCTCATTTGTAGTTGCTTAGAGAATGAAAAGTTCCTTTGGTGTAATTATGCATGGGGCACTAGTGATCTGAATTTGCTGAGAATCTCAGTGCCGTTGCCAGACTCAAATTTGGCCTGGCTACTCTCTTCCCTTTCCCATCAGAGCGGACAGGCCAAACCTGAGCGGTGCTGAGATCCTATGTGCCAGGGGTCAGGTCATGATTCCCAGAGCATGGAGCCAAGACCAGCCAGCCCCATGTAACAGAAGCCACAGGAGCTACCAATGCAGGGTGAGTGCAGAGCACAGTCTCTGCAACTTACCCACCTCTGGGATAGCACCTGACCACCCTTCCCCCAGACCAAAGGAGGTCGCAGTGTAAAAAGGTTGGGAATTATACTGTTCTCGACTGTTCCATTGCAAGGCAAGATTGCCATCCCACCATGGAACAACCACCCACTTGTTCTATGATGGGGCAGACAACCCTACCCCCAAGAGGAACATTGTGAAACACTCCATGATGGGAATCTCCCCAAAGGCCCTCTCCTGCCCATTCTCTATTGGAGGAGGAAATCTGTGTTCTTCTACCATGAACATCAATCCAAATAGACAGCGTATGTCAGATGTATAAAGGGGTCTACATGCCCCATACTCAAATGTAGTTGTCTGTTGGCTGCATTATCCAGCTGCAAGAGCAACAAGAGAGGCTGTCTGAAACGGCAATGACCATCAGGTACTTTCTCATAAACAAATGGAAAATAAGGATTCTGAGACTACTATTATTTTTAAAAGGGTCTCTCGGAATGCTCTATATATTCTTTGATATTCCTATAGCTTTTTGAAAAAGTGGATATCTTATTTTTATTTTTTATGGCAAATTCACATGATACAGTTACTCAACATTTTCCCTAAATACAGTGAAGCTGTTTCATCTTTATACCAAGGCTCTTTACATCATTCTTGCAGTTAAAGGGATCTTAAAATAGTTTTGTGTATTTGCACCAACTTTACACCATAAAGGTGCGTAAAAGGGCCTTAGCGTGAATGTAAATCAGGTTTTGATTTTGTTCTTGAATGTCCATAAACTACATTATTATAGATTGAATGTACCGGATATCTAACTCCATTACTGTACCAGCAGGTATTGAGAAGCACTTTCTTCTAGGAAGTAAGTCATCCTACCACTTACTCTTAAAAATAAGCAAGTGATACTCTATTTATTTCATCTGCAGCTATGTTAATCATGAGTTATTATTATATTTATGAACTTTGACTTGGGAAGTTGAAAGATCTGTAGAAATTAACTAGTTAGGTAGAGCTCTTATCTCATGCTCTTAGCCCATCAAGGATCTAGACATTAAATGAATAAATACAAATATTTTCCTTTTGTTTAGATCTAGATATATTTCAGTGCAGGAAAAATGCACATCTTCTGCCTAAAAAAGAGCATTTATTGTAAACACAAACATCAAAGAATAAGATTAAAAATAAGAGACAGAGTTGAAAAACCAAAGGCATCAAACTGGGTCCCTGAAAAGACTCTTTTTGTTTCATTCAAATCTTTTGTCTCTAAGTGTGTCTTAATTCTTGTCATGAACAGTTACGCTTTCTTCCTAATTAATACTTAGGAAAATTTAAAAGCCCAGGAAATATATATCTTCACCTGGAATTCTGGTTCCATTTTAATCAATGACAAAACTCCCATTGATTTTAGTGGGACCAGAATTTTACTACTGCTTTTCACCATGATGATAATCAGAAAACTAATTACATCTCACTTGCTTGTTAAAACCTCTTCCTGGTAAAGTGGATGAGTAGCCTTTTGTGTGCCTGTGCTAAATTCTCTCCACTCCACTCCAAGAAATGTATACTATTTTTGAAAGGGGTTGCCTGGACTTTATAATTTTGTAGGCCTATAGGGTATAATCATCAATGGTGAATCACCAGATTACACTGGATTAGTAGGGGAAGGAACAGTGTCACCAGGATCTGTGCAGAGGGACACTGCATGCTACTTGCATGGTGATGGGAGCAAGAAAGACATCCCTGCTGGTTCCCTACAAAGAACTATGATATGCATAGGGAGGTACCAGAGGATATGCATGTCTTACCAACTAGACACACAGGTAAATCTGCCCCCATTCACCTGGTAAATCTGCCCCCAAGTTAATGCAGCCCAAGACTGCTGGGGAACTCCACTTTGAGAGAAGTTTGTGGTGGCATCTGCTGTCAGGGGAAATCCTTGGTCATGTGGATCTACTGGAGTATCACAACCTGGGCAAAGTGGAGATCTTAGAACCAGTGTGGAGGCACTGGGCCTCCTCTAAGAAGACAGTGTTTCTCCAGCAGATCTTGGAGAAGCTGTAAGCTTTGGAAGACAACCCTCTGCTCCTCCATGGGAGCCAACATTGGTCCACCATCCCCCCGCCACACCCCCAGTGTTTAAAAAACAAAACAAAACCATGATTCCTCCCCTGCCATCCTCTCATCCAGTCATTTTTCTGTGAAGGGGGCAATCATCCTTCTCTCTCTACCCTCCCTCTAAGCATCAGTCAGAATGTGTAATGTATTTCAAGTATAATAAAGGAATTAAACATCTTCTATTTCCACGGAGTTTCCTGACTGTTGATCATGTTGCTTTGACATCTGCAGAGGCAGTACCTACATCAAATGGGAACACCTTTCAAAACCAGCTAATCCAAACCAACATATGGTTGAACAATATTTTAAAAAAAAACAACTAAATAATTCAGAAAAATATTGTTGTGACTTAGAGTTTTACAGAAGATCAAATAGAAGGCAAGAAAATATTGTTAGAACTAAGTCTTCATCTAGTATCCCAGCAAACATGAAATATTCCATGAGAAGAAGTTCATGTGGTGTCAGGACTGGAAAGTGAGTGATCTGACCTAGTGATTGAAGCCAGAACAAGGAGGGATTGGAAATCAAAACTCAGGGTTAGTGCTGGAGCAAGGAATGGTCAAGAGCTGGAGCCAAGGGTCAGGAACCAGGACACACTAGAGAGAGAAGCAGGGGATCAGGCAGGGGCAAGAGCTGGGCCTTGGTGGGAACAAGGCAAGAGTATAGCTGGAAACAATGCAGGAGCAAGGCTGGGAACAAGGCAGGTGGAAGGCAGGAACAGGATTGATTGTGATTGTGGGGGAAGCATTGAGCAGCCAATGACCTGCTGGTTCTGCTGGGCTTAAGAGGATGCCTCCTGGCTCCCTTCCACCAATCAGGTGTGTTGGCCAATCAAACTGCCCTGCTGCAGCCCATCTGGGCTCATTAGTCTACCTGGAGACTGAACTAGCTATCCCAGGCTCAGTTGCAGGCCTTCATTCCTGACATATGTGTTCTACTTAATCATTGTACCAATTTCCTTCCACTTTTTCCACTGCTATGAATCTGAGTGGTCTCCATATCTAGGAAATGTCTTTTCAATACCTTGCAGCTGTAGGATACAGCAGTGTCTGTTTTTATATGAGAGAGATTGAGATTGATTATACTGTATGTATGACAGCAAGATGAAAGGTACAGTAACAATGACAAAATTGCTCTCATCAAAGTTAGGAGTTGCACTTCAGGTATGCCTTCTAATTAGTTCACAGTTCTGTAATTTAAAATGCCATTCTAAAACTAATAATAATACCCACCGATGTCTGTTATAGTGATTTTCATCCATAGCTCTCAAAGCACTTCATTAAAGATGTAAGTCTCTTTATCCCCATTTTCGATGGGGAAACTGATACATAGAAAGGCAAAGTGACTTGCTCAAGATCAGTCAACCAGCCAGTGGTCGAACCAAGAAAACTACCTAAATCTCTTGAGTTCATAGATTCCAAGGTCACAAGGGAATATTGTGATCCTCTAGTCTGGCTTCCTGAAGTGCATAGGTTGTAGGTCATCCCCAAAATAATTCCTAGAGCATATCTTGTAGAAAAACATCCAATCTTGATTTTAAAAATTGTCAGTGATGGAGAATCCACCACCAGCCTTGGTAAATTATGTCAAAAATATATGCCTTATTTCCAGTCTGAATTTGTCTAGCTTCAACTTCCAGCCATTGGATCATGCTATACCTTTCTCTGCTAGATTGAAGAGCACATTATTAAATATGTAGGTACTTATCGACTAATCAGGTCACCCTTTAACCTTTTCTTTTTTAAGCTCAGTGTACTGAGCTTCTTGAGTCTATCACTGGAAGACATGTTTTTTTAATCATTTAATCATTCTTGTGGCTCTTCTATGACTCCTCTCCAATTTGTCAACATCCTTCTTAAATTATGACACCAGAACTGGACACAGTATTTCAGCAATGGTCAAGCCAGTACCAAATACACAGGCAAAATAACCTCTCTATTCCTACTCAAGATTCCCCTGTTTATGCATCCCAGAATTACATTTTGGTCACAGTGTCACATTGTTCAGCTGATTTTAGATAGATAGATAGATAGATAGATAGATAGATAGATAGATAGATAGATAGATAGATAGATGTCTATTCCTCATTTGCAGTTACATTTTGAGACATTTCAGTTAGTCAGTTTTAAATCCATTTAATGACTGCCATGTTAACTTTATATCATTCTAGTTTTTTAATCAAAATGTCTTTTGGTACCAAGACAAATGCCTTACAGAAGTCTAAGTATATTACATCAACACTATTGCCTTTATCAACCAAACTTGTCATTTCACCAAAAAAGGTGTCAGAGTCCACTCATCAGAAAAAGAATTCCATATCTGCTGGACCACACTAAGTCAATATTAACCTCCATATAATGGAAGATTCAGAAAAAGTAGTCTGAATACCATCTTTCTAAGATGAGATTTTTTTTCTGGAAAATAAAACTCTTTGGAGGTCAAGAAGTAGATAAAGAAATTAAACTAGTACTAACCAGACCTCATATTCTGCACTAAAAACTAGATTGAAGAAACTTCATATATCCTTTCTGAAGACTCTAAGGCAGTGGTTCTCAATCTATTTACCATTGTGGGCCGCATATGCAGCTCCCTATGTGTTATGTTGGCCACATCCACACACACAATATATATATATACTATCTGTGTGGCCATGAGGATATCACATGGGCCGCAGCTGTGTGCTGATTGGGCCAGAGGTTGAGAACTACTGCTCGAAGACAACAAATTATGCGCTGTAGTCATAATCCAGTCAGTGGAAAAAAGGAATCAGGAAAGTCATCTTGTTCCTTTGGAAGATGGGAATAGATAACTTTGTAGATGTTCCTGCTCATTCTGGCATTGTTCCAACTATTTGTCAGAAGATCTAAAACTAATTGTTCTTACCTGCAAAAACAGGAAGGGTACTCAAAGAAACTAAATGCTGAAGGAGATGCTTGAACCTGAGTCACGTGAAATAATGAAAACAGAAAAGATAAACGGTGGTGTCAAGAGGCCTGTTGGCAGCTAATATTCATTGAAGTTTTTTCTCTTCATCTTAGGTTCAGATATAAAACAGTTAAACAGGAAGGCCCACTTTTTTATCTATAAAAAATAATCTTCTACCTGAAGTGGGTTTGTCAAGATCTTGTATAAGAAATTTAAAACTCCAGCTCATATGTTGGAATGACAAGAACAAAGTAGCGATATTGGATGCTAATTCAGTAGGAGGATCAACTGTCGCATTCTAAAATCAGATTTTAATACCCTTGCTCTTCCTGAGTCACACCTTAATGCAAAAGCATTCCCAGTCACATAGGAGTTCACATGGTATATGGCACAATTCAGTGCACAGGTATTAGTATCAGGCCCTTAATAACTGTCCATGAGCCTGACCCTGTGATTCTCACTTGAGTTAATTTTTCTAGTGTAAGGGAGTTTTGCCTCAATAAGGACTTCAGCTCTATTTTTGCTCTCCATTATTGTACTTACCTTTTCATGGTTAGCACAAAGCAGATACAGGAAGAGTTGAAATTGCAACTCAGTTCCAGTATTGCCCCAACATAGAGGAAATTAAAGTCAAAATGAGGAAATCAGACTCCTTTCTTCTTAATTTGCCACAGTGGAAATACATTATTTTCTATGTCCTGTGCTCTGGGCATTATCCTGAATCACACAAATCAACCAGTGTTTTGGCCAGGCATGATCATTAGAAAAGGAAGCTTACAAAGAGAAAGCATTGTTTTTGTGCCAGTTTTTGATTCTGATGTATTTTTTCAACTGTTGAAATTGAGTGAAAATGAGTTTGTGGGATGGGCATTTATTTGAAGTTTCTTCTCTTCATCCTCATTTGAACTAATATGAACCAAACCAGATTTTAGAGGCTTATACATACTGTGAACCCAATCAATGCCCATTTATTGAGGAAACTGCATATTAAAAAAGTCAGTCGTTTTATGCTATGTCTTTGTCTCAAACTGAGCCTTGGAAAGAAATTGGTCCTGATTTCCCATTCTCATAGTTCCATTAAGAGAGAGAATGTCTAGAACACTTTTTCCATACATTAGAAAGATGTTAGTATAATAGTTTGTCATCTATTAAGAAATAAAATTCTTCAATTCAAGTAGAAAAGTACGTTATGAAAAGAAAGTTTCATTCTTTAAAGAAAGTTTGGAATAAAAAGAAACAAACCCTTTACCTCAGTAATAAATCCCTTTAAGGATTATTGCTTGAATGGCCATGAAAAATTACAGCTGTGAAATCTCACTTGTAATTAATGAGGTAGAACGAAGGTGGGTAACATTGTTTATTGCCAGGCATCTCATTTGAAATGAAATGCAAAAGCTGTCAAAGGGATGCACATTCCACTGCTGTAAACTACTTTGAATAAAAAATAATTATTATCACTTAAAGGAAGAAGAAGGGATTTCCGAAGAGAAAGTTTGATTGGTACATACCTTATGCTAATCAATCATCCCTATTTCTATCATTATATTTTATCTTTCACAATTATAATTACACGAACTTCTTGGAAGTAAATGGAAAGGTATATATATTATCGTAACCAATTCATAAAAAGCATGAATAAAACATAAAATGAATATTTTCCTGGAGTGCTTTATCCTTTTGTATCAGATTTGATAAACGGTTGTAAGCAAAGTTGAATTTGTAACATGTTTTTGAGTTCCTATAGTGGACGCTAATCTATCTGTAGAGAAACTAGCAGTTATTTTTCATTGTTTATCTTCTTTCTATGGTCTATGGCAGAGTGTAGAATTGGGAGAATACCACAAAAGCATTTCCACACGTATTTCAATTTGTTTTGGCTATGCTCAGCCCACTATTGTGTTCATTTTCCATGAACAGGAAATCATTTTGAGTCAGATTCACATGAATGGTTGCAAATAAATGAATTTGGGGGCAAGATTCTCAGCTACGTTCCAGCTACTTTATGCCTCTCTAGCAGGATGGAAAGCAACTATAATGGACTAGGTGAGGATTCCTTCCAGTATCCTATCCCACAACCCAGCACTGAGTGGGGAAGGGACATAGCCAGAGGGCGCTCCACAGACTGGTATATAGTCCATTGCAGATTATGTTTAGCTGGCATAAATTAGAGCAGCTCATAGGTTGCTCTAATTTACACCATCCCTGAAGCCAGTGCAGGTGCCCCAGGAGAATTTACATTCTGACAGTCTTTGCTTCAAAACCTTCCTCTAAAAAAAAGACTTTCCACTATAAGAATGCCCCAACACTGACAATCTTAGCTACCTGTAAACCCCTACTAAAGAAACAAAAAATAAATTAATAAAATCTTTGTTTAAAAAAAACCCTACCCCATACAGAGTTTTAACCCCCAAAATGGAGACAAGCCAGAGACGCCATAAATTCCACGAGGGACTATAACAATATTGTTATTGATTTTTACATGGAAAGTACTTAAATATTGCAGTGATGAGTGTCAGAATAAAAAGGATAGAAAAATATAGACAAAAACGCAGTGCACATGACAATTTTGTATGGAATCAAACACAGTTTAACGCAGCAGGGGCCAATGTTCTCAAAACCCCTTGCCAGAGTTGTGGCATACCGTATATTTCATGAGCCAGCCAAGGTGCAAACAAGAGAGCATGCTTGTACAGTTACATGTATAAATGTGATGAGAGACAATTAAATCTAAAATCTACATCCAGCCATTAAATTTTGAAGTAACTTATTATATTCAGGAATAAGGCTTTAGGCAAAGCTAGTGTCGCCAAGAAATGAAAACTTTAAAAATGTTATATAACTCCCCAATTGTGTTTTATAGTTTCCCTACCTAAACTTCTTCCTCTGCCTGAGAGATTCATTGCCGCAATGACTTCTTCACATGCTCCTCAAGAGTATAAATCTTACACTGACACCATCAGAGTGCAGAAACAGTAACATGTGACTTATGTGACCAACCACATCTAACTCCAACACAGCTCACATATTGAGAATCAAATATCCATAGCGAGTTGTTCCTGATCAATCCCAAGAGAAAAGACATTTTTAAAGGGTAAGTTTTAATAATAAATAGGAGGGAATAGTGATCTGCTTGTGGACACTCTTCAGTCAGAAAAAGGGTAAATTATGTGTACCTATTTGCTGTTAATTAGATCACGTAATTCAGATACAGATGAGGCCAATATTATGTGGTTACATGACACATAAAGTGTAAAGGTGGACTTGCAGGGGGGTTATCTTCCAAAATTTCATCAACGAGCGACCATAACACACACATGTGCATGCACGCACACACACACACACCATGAAAAGCTCCAATCTTCTCCTCGCTTTTCCTCCAATTCTAAACTTCCATCCTGAAATTTCCCAAATAATTAATAAGTATGTAGCCAGTATACAGACACTTAACCTCAAAAATATGGTTTATCTATTTCTTAGTATCTAATGTGCATGTAACCATTGTTGCAACTAGGTTTACAACATCAGTTCAGATTTACAGTACTACTATTAATTTTAAAATAGTTGAAACTGGATAACCATGCATCCTAAGGAGATGTTGCTATTACATAATGCACGTACTAAAACTCAGTTTTTTTCATTTTTAATGATATTTCACATAAAATAAGGGGTCATTTTCTATTAAGGTACCATTTTAAAATAGCTTAGAAAGGTTTCTATAAAAGATTAATAGATCTTATGAGCATGTGTGACCCTAACATTATCTCAGTGCAAGAGAGCAAGGGCTTACTGGTATCTGGTAGTGAGTTTCAGCTGGCCTGACCAGTTGAGTGTACTCCAATGTATTAAAGTTATAAAGTGTATGTGATAAGTGTCATGTAAGGTAACTTTGGAAAACAAATAACAAACTGATCATTAATATTATTGCATGTTGTCTGTATAGTACATTCCCAAGAGGCCATACAAATATGAAAGAAATGTGAAAACAAAATATGTTTTCCAGACAAGTCTGGGGAGTGTGTAAACAGGTTTCTCCCAGGCAAAAGCCAGGCAATGCCTCCAGCCAGGTGTCATCAGAATCTATTAGCAATCACATGTCAAGTGGCCATTCATTTGCATCAAAGAGGGCAGGAACAGATCAATTTGCCTTTTAGCAAACACCTGTGGAGGAAGAAACCAACATGGAACTTCCTTCAGTACCAGACTCCATGTCTCCTTCTTCATAGCGAACTTTATTTTTGGGGGGGGGGGGGTAAACATCAGAAGAATCTATTTCAAAGGTTCACTCGACTATCAAAGAGAGGGGCAAAGAACTCTACATTATCTTTCACTTAAGAAGACAAAGGAACCAAGCACTTTGTCTTTGGGGAGAGATCCTGACAAAAGAAGGGAGAGAGGGAGGATCAGCCATCTTGCTGGAAGGAAGTGTAGTAAGAATCTTACCTTGAACCAAGGCTATAGATTTGTTAAGACATAGTCTCTAGAAAACATTTTTCACTTTCATTTGCTTGTAACCATTTCTAACTCTACCCTTTATACTTGAATTCACTTAAAATCCTATCTCCTTTTGTTGATAAACTTGTTTTACTTTTATTCTAAACCAGCCCAATGCTGTTTGAATTTAAGTGATTGTTAACTTGAGTTAAAATGATAAACTGTGCAAGTTGTTTCTTTATGGGAGCAAACAAACCACCTTATTCCTCTGAATGGTCCAGGAAAGGCTTGGACATTGCAGAACACATGGTTTGGGGGAAATTTGGGACCAGGAGGGGTGTTTGGTTACACCTGGGAAGATGACCCCTAGTTGGTGGACGCCAGAGTGTGGCTGGGGTGTAACAAAAGGGCTGCTGGACTGACAGTGCTGAGCCAGAGCTGCTTAACACAGAGATACTCAGTGCTACAGCTTGTCTGCTGGCTGTCAGTGTCCAGGTTGTGCCCCACAACCTGGAGCATTGAAGGCACTCAGAATTATAGGGCAGGTGGTGACACAACCTGTCACTGGCCTGTGATGCGCTCCAGAAGGTGACAGCATGTTGCAGACATTAGCAATATGTTAGAGAGACAAGGGGGGCAATATCTTTTATAGGACCAACTTTTGTTGGTGAAAGAGACAAGCTTTCGAGCTTATACCGAACTCTTCTTCAGGTCTGGGAAAGACACTCAAGAGTATCACAGTTAATAAAAGGTGGAACAGCTTGTTTAGCATAAAGAGTTAACATGTTGTAAGAGACCATTCTAGGAGAAGTGGGCAGTCAACACCTCTGCAATCATAGGACAACAGAGGGTTGGTTAATAGGATACAGACTATTTTAATGAGCTATTGATCCACTGTTTCTGAGTCTATGATTTTCAGTGTGTAACAAAGTTATGATTTTAAGCTCCCAGGCTCGTCTTTTGGAAGTGTTATGGAGGTTTCCTTTGAGGAAAAGAACTGAGAGGTCAGATATGGAGTGATCATTTTGTGAAAAGTGTTTACCTATGTGTAATATGGTGTTCTTGAATTTTATCGTTTTACTGTATGAGTTCATTCAAAACCATAGTAATTGTCTGGTTTCACCCACATAGATGTTACTGGGGGCATTTAATACACTGGGGGAGATAAAACATATGTTGTGACAGGCATGTGAGGGACCCGGGGATCTTGACAAGTATGTTGCAGGGGGTATAGATCATCATAGAAGTGGAGATATGTCTGCAGGTTTTGCATCTGTTGTTATGGCAGGGTCTGGTGCAGCTTTGAATTGGTGGGTCCTGATCTGTGGGAGCTTTCTTCCAATGACAAGCTTGGCAAGGTTGGGGAGATTGTCTGACTGTCAGAAGAGGGAGTTCAGAAAAGATATCTTTCAGTATTGGTCATAATTGTTTAATGATAACCTGTATGAGTTCCAGTGTCAGGTGGTAGATGACAATTATGGGTGTGCAGTTGGTGGCAGGGGAGTCTGTACTGAAGCAGGTTCTCTCGGGGTATTTGGGTGGCCCCTTCTATGGTGTAACCTACTTCTCTGGTGTAGTGTCCTTGTTTGGTGGAGGCGGTTTTAAGTGTGTCTCCCAGAATTTCTCTGGGGAGCATATTCTGTAGTATCTGATTGCCTGGCTGTATTTAACAGATTACTTGGTGTGTTTGGGGTGGTTACTGGATCTGTGAAGGTAAGTATGGCAATCCATGGGTTTCTTGTATATAGTTGTCGGTAGTAGTATGTATTTATAAATGATCGAGAACACAGAAGGTGTTATCTCAGTAGTTAAAACCCATGACAATAAGCAACATATTGTCCTGTTATATTCTATAACAATTGACTAACTTTTTATTAACTCAACTATAAATCAAGTATTAACCCTTTATAAAATATTTACAAATTGAAGCTTAATAAAAAATTGTGACCAAAATAAATGACTTAGTTATTCTACGTGATATACATAGTTAAGAATTATATAGCAGGACAGAGTTGAAAATAAGACTATACAGATGTGTAATATGCTTTTGCTTTATAGCCATGCAAGTTTCCATACCCTCCAGGTGGGATCTGCAGATGGATCCTGTTGAAACGGATTTTTAACGGTCCACAGTTGGGCAGGTGTTTACCAGTACCAGTGAGAATTCAGAAACCAATATGCTTAATGCACAGTCATTTATTTGAGAGAGAATCACACAAGCAGTTAAGGTGACATGGTATATATTTTTTTCTATAAGCCTCAGTTCCCCAAGCCTAAACCCTCAGTAACTATGTTGGCCTTACATAGTATCCTGGTTGGCAAACAAAGCAGATATATCTACCTGATCTGCTGGAGACTACTTCTCTTTCTTCTTTCTCCTCTCTGGCACTTGGTCTGTCCCTTAAAGCAGGGCCTTGGTTACCCAGACGACCTCTGGTTCTAAGGTCCCTCGAGGCGGGGTCTCGGTTACCCCGATGACTTCCTTCTCACAGTCTCGAACCTCTTTGGATGTTAATTGGGGAATTGATCTGACTCATTTACTTTGCTTAGCATTTATATACCTTTTTGTTCTCAAAGGAATCACATGTTCCAGAAATATGGCTCATAGGCCTTTATTACTGGTTTTCTTCATAATTTTGAAAGGGATTGCAAAGCAGACCCACAGACCAAAGCTCATCCATAGTTTACCCTCTCATAAATCATTCACTTAAGCTCTCAGCATGAGGTTATCCAAAAAGGGTCATTTTGACCCATGTCAGCACGAAGCCCACTGATCACATGATCTTACATGTTCTTTACTTTGTGAGCGGGTTCTCTGCTGATATATTCCAAAGTTCAGGGTTAAAACACACACACCTACAGAGCTGTTGTTAACCATTCCAGTGCAGTTTCAGCACCTCCAATCGTTTTCCGCATCATTCATCTAATGCTAAGAGAATTCTGCTCCCAGAATCCTCTAGCACGTTCAGACATGCCAAGCCATACCAAACTCATGCTTGCCACATTTATCCATATAAATCACAGCAATTCATAATAATTTGGCACTGTCTCAACAGATCCCTTCAGTTGGGCCATTAAGAATAACTATAAACTGGTTAACAACATAGCTAAGACTGACATTGTATCCTCTGACTTGTTGCAATCTTGTGATGCAATGTGTTGCTTCTGTTCTGAGTCTCTGACAATGGCATATGTTTTCTTTCTCGATTATTTCCAAAATGCACTATTTTGTATAAAGTGTTTCCAGTAGGAGGCTTTCTCCCAAATCCTCCTTTTTAGTACATTTTTAAATAGCTGTGCGCAGAAATGACAATACTTATAATGCCATTCTACCTACCTAATGTAGGAAATGTTCCCATATGCTAACTGAAACTAAACTGCCATCAAACAGTCTTCAAATCCCAAATTTATTTTACTACATAAAAGCCTTTAGTCTAGATTCCTTGTTTTCTCTCTTCACCATTATACCACTTGTTGCCAACTTGCTTTAAACATAAATAATACAATAATGGAGAAACATCCCCTCTGGTAAGACACTTACATCACTTTCCAGTATCAGCGGTTATAGATGACAAGTATAATACCACGTAGTTACTTACAACATCACATGAATTCTGAAAAACACATTGAGTGGCATGTAGATCTAGGTAAGAGGGAAAAGAAATTAAAGTATATATTAGGAAGGGAAAGTCCACTCAGGTGCCTGAATTTTCCTTCCACTGTTTGTGTATACAGTTGTCCTCTTTCTTTTTATTCTCCAGAAACATCGGGGCATCTTATAAAAAACATAGATCTGACCTCCACAGCAAGCCCCAAGCCTAATAGCATAAAAAAACATGCAATCCAGATTGATACTTTTCTGCCTCACTCTAAAAGTCAGAATAATTTTCCAATGAAAAAGAGCAGGACAAGGTACCAAGATAAAATACAGTTTTAGAATCCTGAAAAATAAACTTGGATTTATGTCCTATTGTTCAAATTTTGTTTCTCAAGTCAATAGTTGCCCGTTCTGGGCTACATTGTATTTTGTCTTAAGTCCCAAGTAAGGGGCAATGTGTAATTGCTAGTTTAAAAAAAGACAATTACAAATGAAAAGAAAAATGTTAAAACATGAAAACTTTTAAGACATCAGCACCATCTCACAAAATTTTCCTTTTTCTAAAAAAAGCTTTTTTGAGACAGTGGGGCTCAGGGAACCTCCTTAATTCAAAAAATTTTGATCGGTCCTACTGAGACATATTTTCTATAGGGAAGCTATTTAATAATGTGTTTTAATCAGGTCTGCATACAGGATTTACAAAGTCCAAACCAAGATGTGAGGGTGGAGTCCCTCTGCATCCCAGTTCCAGGGCCAAATTCAGAGGCAATATAAATGGTGGTGTACATTACACAGTGATTAAGGGTACTTAATTTACAAGCTGAGGGGACAGAAGTGAGAAAGGATCAGGAAAATCCACCAACAAGAGGGCACAGCCAGGTGTAAGATACCCCCATATTTAATCTTACACATCTCATTGCACCCCCTGTTAATCTTGCATATTTTTTACCAGCTGTTATGCCACATCCACTTGTAATTTACACTTGCTTGCGGACATGTAGCTTATACCACCATTTATCATTCTTTTGATTTTTAGCCTTAAGTCTTGAAAGCTCAGTGCTGTGTTCAGTCAGTCACATTACTGTGGTAAAAACCTAGTTATCTGGGGCTAAATTCAGCAGAGATGTAAAAAGTGGTGGTAGTTTGTCAGAAAATGGGTATAAATTATAATTTAAAGTAACTGGCAGCAATTTATATTCAGTGGGTGGCAAAATAAATGTAAGTTGTGCAAGGAGGATGTTCTGATTTTCATCTCATGCTATTTTATACCCTAGTGTGATCAAAAATCAGTCCTTGAGGTAATGAAAGTGAGGTGTGTAGCTATAAAAGCAATTAACAGCAGGGTGTACAATAAACTGTAGTTCCACTGGTACCTGAGAAATTGCACATTTTTAAAAAATAGGATACAAATAAGAATACAAACAAATAGAAAAAGGAGAAGGGGGGAATGGGAGATGGAAAAGATGATGGTGGAAAAATTCTACGAGTTACGTAGTAAAATAGATTAATAGATTTTTAAGGCCGGATGGGACCACCGATACCAAGTCAGACACCCTGTATATCACAGGCCATAGAACTTTTTCTAATAAGCCCTTTATTGAGACCAATAACAAATGTGTGACTAAAGTATATAAGGACTTGGATACTGTGAAGGGATCCACCTACCTGGACAATTTTGCTCACACAGAGCCCAGCTGAAGTCAATGGGATTCCACGTGGGCAAAAGGGTATGTGCACATGAATTCCTTTGCAGGACTTGGGCCTAAATCATTAAAGTCTTGTGGGTTTTGCCGTGTTTTTGTTTGTTTTGTTTTTAAGGAGACTTTCTAAACCACTTCTGTATTTCATCTATTAGCCACTGTTTGAACATATGAAGATGAAGTATACAATATATGCACACATTTTTTTTAAAGGTAAACAATTCCAGTGAATTTCAAAATTTTAGAATTTATGAGAATCTTATGGGGGGGTGGACTTTTTCAAAGCAACATAAAAGAAAATTAGCCTTAACCTAAACCAAAAGATAAAATATATTCCACAATAGCTGCAATGTTGACAAGCAGTAAGTCAGACAAATCAGGACAGAAAGAAAAAATTTTTTTCCATGGAAGTCAATGGAAAAAGCACTAATTAGACCAGGGATCGGCAACCTTTGGCATGCGGCCCATCAGGGAAATCTGCTGGTGGGCCGGGACAGTTTGTTTATCTGCAGCATCCACAGGTTCGGCCGATCGCAGCTCCCACTGGCCGTGGTTTGCTGTTCCAGGCCAATGGGGGCTGCGGGAAGCGGCATGGGCTGAGGTATGTGCAGCCCCCATTGGCCTGGAACTGCGAACCGCGGCCAGTGGGAGCTGCAATTGGCCGAACCTGCAGATGCTGCAGGTAAACAAACCATCCCGGCCTGCCAGCGGATATCCCTGATGGGCCGCTTGCCAAAGGTTGACGATCCCTGAACTAGACTCTTAATTCTGATTTTGAATCCTGGACACAGATTGGTAATAAAATAATAAATAAAAATGATATTAAAACAAAACTATATTTACCTGCATATTCTTATAAAAAATATATATTTAAACTTGCCCTCAATCTGGGGTCAAAATCTATTGCTTTCCTATTGATGTCCTTGATTAATGAGTTTATTATTGTCTTGATTTCTTTACCTCCTTTTAGCAACAAAAGTATGGCAGCCTCTATGGAGCAAACACATCCATAGAAAAATTGAGCATTCATAAATAATTTCTTAAACAGTGTATACACACACACACGTGCGCGCACACACACACACAACACATATCCCTATTCACAACTGTAAGGTTATCTAGTTTCTATTCATGTGAGTTGTTACCTAGTTTGCAGGATCAGGCCCTAAAACTTTGTCATTAGTTTAATTTTCCATTAATCAAACCTTCATGTGATGACTGGAAGGCTTGAAAACTGCATATTCACTAAGCTTTTTTTTTGTCCACAAAAATCAACAAGTTCAATATTAAAAGCAGTCCAGACTGGTGACCGGCCTGCATGCTGGAAAATTGGTAAATACTGGTGAAGAGATTCCTGGATTCCCCTCCCCCCCACCACACACACACACACACACACACACACACACACACTTTGATTTTCCTGTTAGTTCCCTACAGCAAACTGTCTCCATTATCATGTTTCTTTTTCTCTTAGCTTATGTGGCTGTGTTCCAGTATTTACTTGATCCCTTTCCAGTAATGTACAACATCTTCTGGTGCTAGAGACTTTGATTTAAAGAGTAGAACTTGACTGCAAACAACAACAAAAATCTTACACAATTAGTTTCCAAGGGTCTCCCAAATCCCAAAGTGAAACTTAGTGGGGGAGCTCTGGTTTGTTAGAGCCAGTGCTGAAGTTAAGGGTCAAGGTCAGGATTTCACAATCTATTCAAGCTTTAATCAAACTTGAATCCCAAGGACATTCTTGGCTCAGCAATAATACACAGTAGAACTACTGCCCAAGCTCTTTTCCCATCACAAGGGAAAGATTCATTATTGTGCTTTATTTTGTGTCTAGTGAATGTTAGTTTATTTTTAATGTGAATCTAATTAGGAGCTCAAAACTAATCTGCGCCTATATTAAAACATACACACACAACTGTTGATATTGCATAATTTAAAATGAGTGCTGCAAGACCCTCAGAAGTCGTGGGGTGGAAAGCAGCATCAAGAAACAATGGAGGTGCTCTTACAATCCCGTGATTCTCTCTTCCCCCATAGCTGTTTACCCCACAGCAGACTCCTTCCTATCAGCAGTTGTCTTGTTGAGGGAGAAGGCCTAGGACTGTTCCTTTGTGGGCAGGGAAGTCAGCAGGCCCCATCTCAGGATATACTGCATCTGTTTCTTCCCCCAAAGTTATTCCCTCTCCTTTATTTCTCCCCTCCTCCAGTGTCATGACCCATGGGTCTTAAATCTGGGTCTGCAGGCTTCATATGGGATTGCCACGCTCCAAATCCAAATCCAAAGGGACATGTTTGTGTATCTTCACCACTGTTCCCTTGCTGCCTTTAGAATAGTTTGCAGGCAGTAAAAGTTAAAGCAGCCCTCAGTCTACTCAGATTTACATCAGAGATCTGGTCTAATGTGCATCAGGCCTAGGATCTGGGGAGTCCTCTGTGCTACCTTTGCATGCACACACCAACATGCTTGTACACCAAATTCCACTGAACACATCTCAGCTACAGCTGTGGATTTGGGCCCTGCTGTAAATATAATTGTAGCGAAATTTTCTGTAGTTTACTTATAAATAAGATGATTGTTGCAATGACTGTGCATTCAAAAAATGCTAAAATAGTAGCAGGACAGCAACCATAGAAAATTCAGGTTGAAAAATGAGCATATCCATTTTCACAGTATATAATCATGTTTAAAAAAAAGCTTTCTTGGAGGAATGTGGAATGACTCAGAATCTTAAATTATATGACGGGTAAGGCAATTTAGGATTGTTTAGAATCTGAAACACCAGAAAAAGTAGGGCTGAAAAACCATAATATTGTGGAACTCAATCAACTAAAAAGTGGTTTGTGAGAACTTGAAATTATAAATATTTTTACATGAAATGAGAATGCTTACATGGGAAGCTTTTTTCCCCTACCCTTAGTAACAGGAAGCAAGAAAAGATATTCTCAGCTTATGAAATTCAACTTGAAAATTCCAATATAAACAAATCATGGGAAAATCTTCTAAAGGCCATGGCTTGTGCACTCTTTGCTTTAAAAAGCACGTGCTGTGTTTTCCTTACTTTGATGGTTAACTAAACACTGAAAATGTACTGCTGGTTATTTTGAAGGTGTTTTACTTCGGAGCTGTGTAATATAGCTGTTTGGCCTTAGAAAAACAATATCAAACATACCATACTTAATTTGGTATGAGAAACAAACCAAACTTAATTGTTACTGTCATACTAAAAGTAGAAGTAAAAAGCCACACCAAAGAATTTGTTTTTTTCCCTTTTCAAAAAATAAACAAAACTCTTAAAACCCTGTTGGAGTATCCAAGTCTGCATTTAACTAGGGAGCACTTCAAATGACCTTGAGAACAAGATCAATTATATAAAACTCTAGAAATGGAATTCTGACTTGTTCCTTCCTTCCTTTTGAAAGGTTGTGACCTGTAATAAGTCTGAACTGAATACATGTTGTGTCTGAGAACTTTGGTGAATATATTGGCTATCTTCTATGAGTTATAGTAAAACCAAAAATGATGTCTGGTGGTGATCAAAACACCATCCCATCTATAGGGGAAGATAATTATCTGATCAAGGAAATGAGTCTGACCTAGGGAACTTTATTAGCACTAGTACCAGAAACTTGGGAGAGAGAAACCCACAATTAGGACCGATGTTAGAACTTTCATCTACTTCAGTCCCAGTTCAGTGCTAACATAATTATAGTATAAAGTATAAATTCTACTCATCGTTTACTAAATGAACACTTCTTGCTCCATTTTCAGAGACCTGTATACAGTTTAGTCGTGTGATTCCCTTTTATGGTTGTGATGCATCAAGCTTAGTTCTTGAAAAATGTATAGGTTAAGGCTGCGATCCAGTAAAGAACATGAGCATGTGCTTAACTTTGAGTCTTTAAGTAGTCTCATTTGAGTTAAGGCCTTTAAGTGCTTAGCTCAGAGGTCTCCAAACTCAACCTGTATACGGCTACCATAATTCTCAGAAACCAGATGTTAAGATTTACACTTATCTATTCAAGAAAGAGACATATAATGCAATCCATGTTTCCAATCAAAAACAGTTGAATTATGAATATTGAAATCTCACAATGAACTTGTAATCAAGCTAAAATCCAATTTTTTTTGGTAGAATTTATTCAGTGAGTAATTTTAAATAATGACATTTGATAAAATTGTAATGTGTTTGTGGACAATTTGTCAACCGAAAACTGGCAAAAATCATCACATTAGTTATTCATTAAGATTTTTTGTCTAGCAGTAAGCAAATTATTAAACCTTTTAATTAGGCAGCAGTCTGGAGTGCGAGATGTTGTTGTTGAAAGCAGGCTCAGCAAAATGCGGTGGGCGGGACATGTGGCCCGACTCAGCAACAACAGATGGACCGGAGCTATATCCGAGTGGTATCTGCGAGAACAGAAACGACCACATGGTTGGCCTCCAAAGCGGTAGATGATTTCCTAACAAGGAGCTTGTCTTCACTACCCGCTTGGATCGGCGGGTAGAAATCGATCTCTCGGGGATCGATTTATCGCGTCTCGTCAGGACACGATAATCGATCCCCGAATCGACGCGCATACTTCACCAGCCCAGGTAGGAGTAAGCGCCGTCGACGGGGGAGCCGCAGCGGTCAATTTCCGCCATCCTCACAGCGGGGTAAGTCGGATCAGATACGTCGAATTCAGCTACGCTATTCCCGTAGCTGAATTTGCGTATCTGAAATCGATCCCCCCCCCCCGTAGTGTAGACATAGCCAAGGAGATATGGACAAACATGGTGAAGGATGGCCAGAGCAAGAGAAAATTGGAAGACATGTTGTGATCGGCTCAGTCTCAACTGATGAAGGACCGACAGTCTATGCAGTCTACGCATATGCTTGATTGCTCTCCTCAATAACAATGATTCCCTGAATCAAGGCCAGATCTTACTAAAATTCTTGATTCTGGTTAAAAGAAAAAACTGCTGATGAATGTACACATAAATTACTCTGTTAACACAGAATGGTAGCTTTAAGACTGCTGAATCAGGGCAAGAATCAAGGGGTTTTTATACAAATACTCATAATTACAAATTTACATTTGCTTTCCATTTAAAAGTTGCTATTTTGGCACATATGCCCGCTAGAGAACTCATTTGCTACAATATTAACTGAAAGAGAACATAAAAAGGATGTGATCATAGTTGTAGCATATTTTAAACAAAGTTGAATTGCTATAGATGGAAAATCTTTTGCAATATTTGAATATAGTTCACTAACCACTTATTTAAAATGAATTTTGGGTAGATGCTTTATTTCTTAAGTAAATAATTCTTTGGTTTTGTTCCTAGTTTACAGTAGAAATTCTGGCCCAGACACAGCAGTACAAACTGTTAATGGCATTTTCTATTTTAACTTTTTAAAATAAAATATCATCCATTTCCTTTTGAAGGCAAAAACAAGACAAATATTTCACATTAAAAATATGATAAATACCAGCCATTTTGTGCTCAATAGAACCAGAATTAATTTCTGTGAACCAGTGGTATTCATTTTTACAGCAATATTTCTTTTGAGTGGTCCCTTGTGGCTGTGGGAAATATGAAGCAAAACCATAAAACAAACTTCTGAGGACATTTTAACCATGAACATATTATATTTTTCTATAAAAGAGAATGGTGAAAGTGTTCATCTTGAATTGATCTTCTCTTTGAAACTTGAAAATTAGTGAAGAAAATATATTCTGCTCAGCTGTGTTTCTACACATCTGCACAGGACCGTTCTCCAGTAGGATTTATTGAGAAACAGGTGCATTCTCAAACAAGAGAATTTCAAACTAGTTTGGAAAAAAAATCACTTTGCTCAGTGTGTCAGGAACTAGTGATGGGCAAACCAGGTCCATATTTGACTCAATATGGGTTTTCCAACTCCCTTGAACCAATCCAATCCCTCTAAGAGGTTCAAAATTTCAGCAACCATTTTTTTTCATTTTACAGACCTCTATATTCCTTGGCTGTAGATTGCCCACAAAGAGAAATGCTAGAATACTATGTGAAAACCATGCTATTAGTGCTACTAGGCTGATCAGCAATAGCAAATGCCAATCATTAGCATTACTTTTATCATAAAATGTACATTGTGTATTTGTTTCTACACTGATATTAGACCAAATTTCAATGAGGGTAGGTTGTCGTTTATTTTTTACATAAATTGAGTCCCTGTGACGGTGTCAGCTTGGCACCATTGGAGAACTAAGCCATCTTGGCATCCATAATACAGGGTAGGCAGTGGAGATTTCTTCATACTGTCCCAGAAACAAAAGGCAATTGTGATTTGGACAAGGAGCATATCTAGCGATAAGAAAGTAGCTGATCAGGGCACACTGGTAAATGAAAGACAGACATACGTGGCAAACAGCAACATTATTAACTTAATGGGGAGGGGCACTATCGACCCACCCCTTCCTCCCACACATTTATATAATCAATAACTTCTTTTTACAGGCAAAAGGTTCCCCAGCCATATCCCAGATCTCATGTGCCTTGGGGAGCTAGCCCTTTTAGCCTTTCTCTGCACTGGACACTGGCCGCAATTTGCAATGAATGAAGCATTCCTATATCACCATGGCCCCACACAGATGAGAAAGGGCCCAGAGAGGCCCTGGTGGTAGTGCTACCCCCACCCCTCTTGCCCTGTCAATCATGTATGATGGGGAGAATGCCTTTAAAAAGGAGGAAACTTCAGTCATGAGGCGTGGAGGAGCAGGATTGCCCCAAGCAGCAGACTGCAGGAGCGACTTTTTTCTTTTTATAAGCTATTTTTAAGAAATAGCTTAGGCCTGTAACAAATACTGATGCCAAGAATAGACCCCATGTCCATTTACCCCAGATGGAAAACTGGTAGCAGCTTCCCCAAGAGTGGGTCCCATGCAAGTCCTAAGAGAACATATAGCATGTGGTTGTGACAGCAGATCTTCCCTGACAACAGTCATTGTATGATTTTTCATAGTGACTTCAGGCCTGAAGCCTGTCCACTGTGACAAAATTGGACCATGTTAACTATAACTAGAGCATTTGGACTAACTAATTGGACCCAAAACAATGAATGTGGCTCCTCAGGTGAAGTAAGTGAGAGTTGCCTCTTGTAAGGGTCAAGACCAGGCAGACTAGTTTATGTGATCTCTTATTTCACCAACAGCAGAGAAGTACCCCTTGTAGTTCCCCTAGGCAGGCTACCCAGATGAAGTAGAGGTGAAGACTTTAGTTATCAGCTGTGCCTTCCTGACCAGTCTCCCTCCTCCACATCTGGTGTCAAGCTCTAACCCAGCTACTCTGTCACCTGATTCCAGTAACTGCAGCCATGTAAATCAAAGATCACAAGACAGTTAAAGCAGTTCAAACTCTTTACCTTAAATATCTTATTTTTCCTTTTCCCTCAGTTTCATATTTTTATTTCGAGGGGGATGCTTCTTTGTTGTTCTAGGCTGTGAATGTGTGGCCTGAATGTATGTGTGCTTTCATGCATGTCTTTTTGGGAAACAGCGGCATTAATAATTATCTTAGATTAAACCCTAAATCTATCACTTAATCAGTAAAGTGCTTCCTTGGTTATAGAAGTATTATTTGAAGCTGCTATTGTGAGCTGTGAACATTGTTCAGCAACTAATTCTGTTCTGAAGTCACTTAGTAAAACTGGCATACTCTGTGGGTTGGGGAATAAGCAGAGAAAAATATTAGCTGCCATAACAGTAAGATTTAAGGAGGAAATGTGGAGTGGCATTGAGATTGTAGGTTAAAGAATTCAATTTGGCCTCCATACTTCTTTAAGACCTAAGTGGAGTCCACTGCTCCAGGCAGTAGTCTAAAACCAAAATGGACAGTCACATCCTACACCAGCTAACTTGATTTCACTGTCAAGACAGGATCTTTTAGTTGGGTATTTTTAGGTTAAAGCAAAACAATACCTCCTTTAGTCTCCTGATGCATGATTAATAAAAGGCAATTCTTTCTTATGTCAGCCTCATGAATTGATTAGCCACTGAATTAATATCGTGATTTGATAAACTGATGATCTAAGCCAATATCATTATTCACCCATTGAACTATTGATTCAATCTAAGTTGTGACCTTGATTTGATCCTTGTATTGTTTCATTCTTAGTTTAGTGAAGTAATAGTAGCTTTAACCTTAGTGATATATTTGTTCAATTTAAATATTTGCGTGCTTATTCTATTTAATAAAACCCACAAAAGTACACCAAACTGGTTTATTCTTTCAAATTGCAACATGTATCAGAATCACAAGGACTAAGGTAAATTAACTGAGTTCCAGAGAGCTGTTTGGCCTTTTCCTTAAATTAAAACCTTTACCCTCACAAATGCAAAGTATTGTGTGTATGTTGCTATCCTCAGAACATAAAACACAATAAATGTATGTGGCTTTTCATTATAAACAGCAGGAATTAGTGGCACTAGATTGACTATTTCTAACCTGATATTGTTTATAGATGTATGAATTGTTTATGTATATATAAATATGAATGAAGACAAACTCTTAAATGCTTTGTAATTCAGGGGCCTTTCTGGGATTCTGTGGCCATTTTCCTTTCCAGTCTGCTGAAAGATTATATATTGGAGATACTGAACAATAGATTAAAGTTATAGCCCATACATATTCAACGATTCTGTCCCCTACAGTACCATTGCATTGATGATCTGTTTTTTTAAGAGATCGTAATCACATTCCACCCCTGCTGTGAATGCATGAATCATTCATTCGAAGCAAATATGGTGAGTTTACAGATCTGGGGGTGGAAGCTGGAGAACAGAGGGGGTCAGTGAAAGGAGCTTTTCCAGCAGTGGGATAACCAGTGCCAATTGCATCATCCTTCCAAATGAGGAGAGGAAAATAGTGACTCACTGCAAGCTGGTTGTCAGTGAAGACAGACTTTCAAAAATTCATATCCCAAAGAGTAACTTTTGTATTCCATGTTCTATAAATAGAATGTGTGCATATAAAGCAAACACATGGCCCCATGAAATAAATTTAAAACTGAGGGAAAGATCTTCAGCTGGAATAAAATAGTATAACTTCACTGACAAAGGAATTACACCACCTTACACCGGCTGAGGATCTGGCCCCAAATATACTCTTAGCCAAACACGCTGTTTTTTTTGCTTTTATTTTTTTGTAGTTTTGTGTCACAGGTGTTTTCTTTGAAGAATATAAAATCAATATAAGCTTAAGTTATTTTTTTTTAATTAAATGTTAAGTTTTCCACTGAAGACTAAGAGCAGCTAACAGTAAATGCCTGAGGGAGAGATGGGTTGATGTTGTATGGCTATGTGAGATAGGACCAGCCACAGACACATCTTGACATGTAAAATATTGGCAGACACAATAGTATCCCTCAAGCATCTATTTGGCCCTAGCTTCAGCTAAATCATTTGGGAGTAAAACTGACAAGGACAAAATCATCTGGCTCATTCTATAGAGACCTCCATTCCTTCTTTCTTCTTGCCCCTTTGTGGCTTATGTAGCTATGTAACCAGAAGATGATGTCACTGTTTTCTGTGCTCCACATGTTCAACTTCAAAAAAATCCACAGCAGGCAAGGGACATCTGCCATTTTGTGTTTCAGTTCAGATGCAGAATGTTAGAGTGAGTCACTCTGATTTCTGTCTCTGTCTAATAGACATTTCTTTGTTTGTTGTTTTCTTAAGCTGAAAATATCTGTTTTCCTCTGTGTATGTGGGAAAGCATCACTCCCTGGACCTCGGCTGTGAGGCTGCTGTTGCTACTGTACTTCTTTCCAAGCTGCATGATGTTGTCTAGTGTTTGGATCAGGGCCCTGTCAAAGGTACTCAGCCATTATGTCAATTATTCTTTGCTTACAATGCTTTCTGTCTCTTTCTGTCAGGCACGAAGAAGGAGCCCATGGTATTTTTAAATCGGGGTCCACAATCGTAGTGCTTTTGATCACATATTTCACTACCAAGAAATCCACTTTTTTTTTTCCTGCTAGAGCTACAGTCCTCTTTCTTGTTGCACCACGTGAACTTCAGCTCACTTTTTTTTCCAACAGGAAGATCAAATAGAATGACCTGGCAAACACCAGTATGATCCTCATTGGACAGGTTCTTGGAATTGTCAAAGGGCTACGGAGTCCATATTAATCACTCTGGTGAACAGATGGAGATCGCATGTGTGTGAGACATAAAATTGAGGCTTGTGGATACTAACAATGCACTTCACTGATTAAATAGTGTCCTTCTATATAGGATGGGGGAATGCACAGCGAGTCCTGGAACCCACATGGCAATTAATCAAATAAAAGAGAGAGGTGACTTCATTATTCACAAATAGCGTTGCAGGTGTAATATAAAGAGCCCTTTCCAGCATTGTCCGGGGATGAATAAGCATCCTTGTGTGATCACTTAGCTGGCAAACTGGTGTGGGACTTAGTGGTGTGGAGAACCTTGTGTTGGCATATCACTCTGAATATGGGAAGGGTCAAATTGAAGAAAATTCGAAATTATATCTTAATAAGGCAGTTGAATGGTTGAAAGACTAATGAGGTTTTGGATTTTGCATGTATTCAGCAGTCAATATGGTGCACCAAATTTCAAGATTCTAGATCAATGGGAATATAGTAAATAAGTGTCAGTCAACTAACAAACACCTATGGTTTTGTTTTAGCTACTGTAAGGCAAACCTACATACATGCCAGGGCTGCTCACTCAACTGCCATGACTTATGCACCTCCTGATTTACAGACACCCCAACCATGGCCCCATAAAGTCACAAGACCTCCTCGTCAATCTCCTCCTGGCATTGGCCAAGGTGGCCGTCCACAATACCAGGAAGAGGATGCTGGATGGGGAGGTGCTCTGAGACTATAGGGTCAAATCCCACTCCTTCCTTAGGTCACATCTTTGGGCATAATTCTGGGCCACATCCACTGGGTGCCTTTGAGGAGCAGTGGGCACAGTCTGGGGTTCTCTACTCAGGGTCCCCCTCTGATTTTGACCCTGTATCCCTCACTCTTGTCCCTGTTTTATCACTTGTTGTCCCCCGCATTGAGTCCTGGGTCCAGTGGCTCCTCCCCTTACGCTGGGGGAGGGGCCTTTAGATGTGGGTAGACTTGCGCCCGCCCATTCCCCCAGAGCTTCAATAGCTGCCATGACTCACCCCTCCAGAAGAGCCACACATTGCTCAGGTGTGCTGCAGCAGTTCAGCTGCACTAACTCATCCTGTAAGCAGAGCCTGCACTGACTCATCCCTCAGGCATTCTGCAGCATGCCTGATCTCTGGACAGGGCGCAGATCAGATGACCCCAACACAC
This sequence comes from Emys orbicularis, assembly GCF_028017835.1. Taxonomy (NCBI): domain Eukaryota; kingdom Metazoa; phylum Chordata; order Testudines; family Emydidae; genus Emys; species Emys orbicularis. The sequence continues at coordinate 85,962,599 of NC_088687.1, read as the reverse complement.
AGGTATTTCACTGACACTTCCTTCTCACCCCCCACCCCCCACCCCTCCAGCTGCAAGTTAAGCTGTACAACAGCACTACTTGACCAGGAATCCTCCAGCTGCAGTGTGGTGTTACAGACTTCCTAGGCTTTCGGCCTGCCCTTCATCCAGTTCCTGTTCCTGTCCAAGTCTTGTTCCAGACCACTTCAGCCTTGTCCATTCTCTAATCTGACATTGCTCTAGCCCTGTTCCTGACCCGCTCCAGTCCTGCACCCACTTCCTGATCCCAGGGCCTCGGACTGACCCCAACCTGGCTTTGGCCTTCATCTGGACCCTATGATCCACATTCAGCTTGTCTATGAACTCTGACCTCAGTTCTGACCCACGGACTGTCCCCAGTTTGAGCACTGCCATTGGCCTGGTCCCAACCCTATGGCCAGTTTCTACTCTTAGCAGCTTTTCTTGACCACAGATCCAGTCCACAGGCCTGACTGCCTAGAACCCAGTTAGAGCCTGACAGATACATGGGCTAGAGCTGGGTGAATTATTTAAAACAAATAACGGACATGATAAATTTCACCTCTTTCTCTGTGAAACAGACTTCTATTTTCTTAAAATCACTTGTTATTCAAAATTTGTGGCTAAATAGTTCCTGTGAGTAACAACTGGTCTCTAGTTAATTCAGGAGCAGCTTGTTGGAAGATTTTAATATTTAAAATTTGAGTTGTTCTGAGTGGACATCGAGATGGCATAGGTATGTTCCTGTTCCCTGATTAGGCAAGTATCTTCATATCAGTCTTAGAGTATGAATACTTGCAGTACAAATTCAAAATCAGCTTTCCACAAATATTTTGCAATATTTGCTTAAAATTTGCTATATGAGCAAATTCCTTCCAGTAAATTCATCATGCAGAATATTTGCAAAAAGTGATTTAAAAAAAGCCGGGATGGAAGCATAATCAAGGCAAAATCATTACAAAAATGTGAACAGTTCACACAAGGCACAAAAGCATGTTTTGCTGTATTCGCCCACTTCCAGTTATGCACATATTGCATATTCCAAACCGTGCTTACCTCTTTATATCTTTATTTAGATAGCTGAACTACATCAGCTTCTTTCAGCAAAAGCAATTGAAGTGATCTAGTTTGTATTTTGCTATGATACATTTGACTTAGCAAATAGTATTTCCTATTGAGTTCACTCATATCACACTCACAGGGAACAGACGTTCTATATTTGTTAATGTTAGTTCATTTTCTGAAGGTGAGTGGATGACATGCATTCAAAGTAAACATTCAGGGGCAATAAAGATAATGGCTGAGCTCCTGAATTCATACCAATATATGTGCCGAGCACAAGCACAAACCTGATAAACGAATAGATTCGTTGGGAGCACCAGTTCCTAATAATCTCAGAGCCTTATATAAAAATACTTCTACCCTGATTTCTGCTTGGTAAATGAATTAAAAACTTCCCCCCAAATTTAGAAACTAATGATGAGGTTATTGATTCAGCAAAACACAAGTCTATGCATAACTATGGATTTCAATTGGACTACTCATTTGCTTAAGTGTTTTGCTAGATTGGGGCCTCGGTCAGTTCAATTATTTATATGGTATATAGTTCTTGCGATCATTCTGCTCCCATTCTCTGCACGGGGAGATTGGGTTGTAGTAGCTACACCATCCATTTTACAGCCTGGGGAGAGAAGATTCCTCCCCTCTGTCATCCTACCCCTGGTGGCCACCGTGTTCCTTACTAAAGCCATGAGCTGACCTCGAGATTTATCCCTACATACTACCATGGAAAAGCTCTGATGACGTTAAACCATTTGTGAAAGCCTCATGATATTTACTTTTGTGTTTTACTAGCCCTACTCCCATTTTGCTTAGGACTTCGGGAACTTTGTTTTCCTTAGAATACTGTAGCATTTGAGATATGGCCCACTACTGCTAACACTGAGGCTATATCTTCACTGCGGAGTTAGCCTGGGCCCGCATTTAACACCTTTCTTATCCACACCCTAAAACCTCTCCCTCAAGTTTAGTGGCACTTTCAATGCTGTCTGGCCTACCTAGCTGGGGTGCAGGTTACAGCCAAGATTTCCCTCTCATTCAGGCTGGTAACACTAGTCTACAATTTTTGAGAAGTTGTCTGCTTCAGAGATAAAATGTGCTATTTATTCTGTATTTTGATGTGCTGAATTCAAATATGACAATTAAAACAACTGATTGGCTACTGTTTCTAAGATATTTAAGTTTTTACATTTTATGTCTATGTATATTGTGTAGATAGTAGAGTTTTAATCATAAATTGTAAACCTAGGTCTTTTCATGTGTTTATGGTTGCTTTACATGATAATATTTCACCTGTCCTGTATATGTAACACTTTAAAAATCAGCAAAAGGGTTATAGAAATAAAATTTATTATGAAACAAAAGGCAAAAAACTATTCTGTACATAGTTTAGTCCTATTCAGTGTCTACTCGGCGCTTCTTGGCTTGTCTCTTGTATTCATTTAATGGAGCATCTCTTGTCACTGTCCAGCAATAGTCTGCAAGCATTGATGGGCTCCATTTGCCCTGATAGCGTTTCTCCATTGTTGCAATGTCCTGGTGAAATTGCTCGCCGTGCTCGTCGCTCACTGCTCCGCAGTTCGGTGGAAAAAAATCTAGATGAGAGTGCAAAAAATGTATCTTTAGTGACATGTTGCAACCAAGGCTTTTGTATGACTTGAGGAGGTTTTCCACCAACAACCTGTAGTTGTCTGCCTTGTTGTTTCCGAGAAAATTTATTGCCACTAACTGGAAGGCTTTCCATGCCGTCTTTTCCTTGCCACGCAGTGCATGGTCAAATGCATCATCTTGAAGAAGTTCACGAATCTGAGGACCAACAAATACACCTTCCTTTATCTTAGCTTCACTTAACCTTGGAAATTTTCCACGGAGGTACTTGAAAGCTGCTTGTGTTTTGTCAATGGCCTTGACAAAGTTCTTCATCAAACCCAGCTTGATGTGTAAGGGTGGTAACAAAATCTTCCTTGATTCAACAAGTGGTGGATGCTGAACACTTTTCCTCCCAGGCTCCAATGACTGTCGGAGTGGCCAATCTTTCTTGATGTAGTGGGAATCTCTTGCACGACTATCCCATTCGCAGAGAAAACAGCAGGACTTTGTGTATCCAGTCTGCAGACCAAGCAAGAGAGCAACAACCTTCAAATCGCCACAAAGCTGCCACTGATGTTGGTCATAGTTTATGCACCTCAAAAGTTGTTTCATGTTGTCCTAGGTTTCCTTCATATGGACTGCATGACCAACTGGAATTAATGGCAAAACTTTGCCATTATGCAGTAAAACAGCTTTAAGACTCGTCTTCGATGAATCAATGAACAGTCTCCACTCATCTGGATCGTGAACGATGTTGAGGGCTGCCATCACACCATCGATGTTGTTGTTGCAGGCTACAAGATCACCTTCCATGAAGAAGAATGGGACAAGATCCTTTTGACGGTCACAGAACATGGAAACCCTAACATCACCTGCCAGGAGATTCCACTGCTGTAGTCTGGAGCCCAACAGCTCTGCCTTACTCTTGGGTAGTTCCAAATCCCTGACAAGGTCATTCAGTTCACCTTGTGTTATGAGGTGTGGTTCAGAGGAGGAAGATGGGAGAAAATGTGGGTGCTGTGACATTGATGGTTCAGGACCAGAAGTTTCATCCTCTTCCTCTTCCTCGTCTGACTCAAGTGAGAATGATTCTGATGCATCAGGAACCGTCAGTCCTTCTCCGTGGGGTACTGGGCGTATAGCTGATGGAATGTTTGGATAATGCACAGTCCACTTTTTCTTCTTTGACGCACCTTTCCCAACTGGAGGCACCATGCAAAAGTAACAATTGCTGGTATGATCGGTTGGCTCTCTCCAAATCATTGGCACTGCAAAAGGCATAGATTTCCTTTTCCTGTTCAACCACTGGCGAAGATTTGTTGCACAAGTGTTGCAGCATATGTGTGGGGCCCACCTCTTGTCCTGATCTCCAATTTTGCAGCCAAAAATAAAGGTGATAGGCTTTCTTAACCATAGTGGTTATACTGCACTTTGGTGATGCAAAAGTCACTTCACCACAAACATAGCAGAAGTTATCTGCACTGTTCACACAAGTACGAGGCATCTCTGCTCACTTTGGCTAAACAGAAATGTGCCCCTTTGCAAAATCAAACACTGACAAATAAGAGAGCATGACACTGTATGATTTCTAGAGCTGATATAGGGCAATTTGTTCAGCAGAGTTATGTAAGCTTCGTTATGATTGCATCATCCATGACTTCTAGGGACAACATGATGCAATTCATACCATGTATGACGCAATACCAGCTTCAGATTGCATTATTCATTGTTTTGCCTAAAAAGCAAGTACTGTCCAAACCCAGTAATAGATTTATTCATAGATCCAGTCAAAGATGTAGTTTAGTCATTTCTGGTTTAAATTGAGATCCCTTCCCTTTATAACTCACTTATCCTCCGCCATTCCCAAGTCAAGGGTCGTATATACTGACCCAATAGCATATCTTGAAAACTAGAGCCAATCAACAATTTTAAGCATCATTTTCGTTCTCAGTGACCCAGAATTAGTGAAGTTTGACTACATTTATTTCAGAAGCATTTTGGCTGTAGAGCAGTGTAACCCACCCACTTTGCAGTGTTGACACAGACTAAATCACCTGAGAGCTGATAAGTATCAGGAGGTAGCCATGTTAGTCTGTATCCACAAAAATAACAAGGAGTCCAGTGGCACCTTAAAGACTAACAGATTTATTTGGGCATAAGCTTTCGTGGGTCTGAAGCTTTCATGCATCTGAAGCTTTCGAGGGCATAAGCTTTCATGCATCTGAAGAAGTGGGTTTTTTACCCACGAAAGTTTGTGCCCAAATAAATCTGTTAGTCTTTAAGGTGCCACCGGACTCCTTGTTGTTTTTTTGAGAGCTGATAGTCTTCCAGTGCCTTCCCACAATTCCCTCTGTGTGAGCAGAAGAAAAGACAGGTTCCCCCCAATTGACTGATAAAGAATCAGAGCAGCTCAGCTTATTACAGCACAAAGAATCATGGGATATGTCCTCAGAAGTGCTAACAGAACTGGGTGTTGACCACCCAGGCAAACTCTTCAGTGAAGACATACCAATACATAGTGAAGTTAACTCATGTGAATAGTTCCACTGGTCACTGTCACAAACAGGATACAGGGCTTGATGGACCATTTGTCTGATCCAGTATGGCTGTTCAATGTTGTTAAATCAAGTAGTCCCATTAAAGATAAACACATGTATAAGTGTTTATAGCTTTAATTTTAAAATATCCAAGCTGGGCAAACAAATAGCAATAAATTGCAACAGCACAGTAGCAGATTTTTTAATATACAGGACAATATAGACTACCCACCTGAGATCTACATCTGTGGGATTAGCTGCTTGTATGATGTTTAATTGTTTGCCAAATTAGGGTATGTCTACACTACGAGAGTAGTTCGATTTTACTTAAATCGAATATGTGGAATCGATATTACAAAATCGAACGTGTGTGTCCACACTAAGGACAGTAATTCGACTTTGTGAGTCCACACTAACGGGGAAAGCGTCGACATTGGAAGCGGTGCACTGTGGGCAGCTATCCCACAGTTCCCGCAGTCCCCGCTGCCCATTGGAATTCTGGGTCAAGCCGCCAATGCCTTCTGGGTAAAAAAATGTGTCGAGGGTGCTTTTGGGTAACTGTCGTCATCCGTCCGTCACTACCGCCCTCCCTCCCTGAAAGCGCCGGCGGGAAATCAGTTCGCGCACTTTTCTGGTCAGTGACAGCGTGGACGCCACAGCACTGCGAGCATGGAGCCCGCTGCGACCATCGCTGCAGTTATGGCCATTGTCAACAGCTCGCAGCTTATCATCCACCTTTCCCAGAGGCAGATGCAGAGAAATCAGGCGAGGAGGCTACGGCAGCGCGGTGAGGGCCTGAAGTCTGAGAGTGGCACAGACCTGTCAGAAAGCACGGGACCCCGCGCCGAGGACATCACGGTGGCAATGGGTCATGTTGATGTTGCGGAACGGCGATTCTGGGCCCGGGAAACAAGCACGGACTGGTGGGACCGCATAGTGCTGCAGGTCTGGGATGAATCACAGTGGCTGCGAAACTTTCGCATGCGGAAGGGGACTTTCATGGAACTTTGTGAGTTGCTGTCCCCTGCCCTGAAGCGCAATGATACCCGGATGCGAGCAGCCCTGACTGTCCAGAAGCGAGTAGCCATAGCCCTCTGGAAGCTTGCAACGCCAGACAGCTACCGGTCAGTCGCGAACCACTTTGGCGTGGGCAAATCTACCGTGGGGGTTGTTGTCATGCAAGTAGCCAACGCAATCGTTGAGGTACTGCTCTCAAAGGTAGTGACCCTGGGAAACGCGCAGGTCATCATAGATGGCTTCGCCGCGATGGGATTCCCAAACTGCGGTGGGGCTATAGATGGAACTCACATCCCTATCCTGGGACCGGACCACCAGGCCAGCCAGTACATCAACCGAAAGGGCTACTTTTCAATGGTACTGCAAGCACTGGTGGACCATAGGGGACGTTTTACAAACATCAACGTCGGATGGCCGGGCAAGGTTCATGACGCTCGTGTTTTCAGGAACTCTGGTCTGTTTAGGCGGCTGCAGGAAGGTATTTACTTCCCGGACCACAAAGTAACTCTTGGGGATGTGGAGATGCCTATAGTCATCCTCGGGGACCCAGCCTACCCGCTAATGCCCTGGCTCATGAAGCCCTATACTGTCGCCCTGGACACTGAAAAAGAACTGGCTGAGCAAGTGCAGAATGGTGGTGGAGTGTGCTTTTGGCCGTCTCAAGGGGAGATGGAGAAGCTTACTGACTCGCTGTGATCTCAGCGAAACCAATATCCCCATTGTTATTGCAGCTTGCTGTGTGCTCCACAATCTCTGTGAGAGCAAGGGGGAGACCTTTATGGCGGGGTGGGAGGTTGAGGCAAATAGCCTGGCTGCTGATTACGCCCAGCCAGACAGCCGGGCGATTAGAAGAGCCCAGCGGGACGCGCTGTGCATCCGGGAGGCTTTGAAAGCTAGGTTCCTGAGTGAGCAGGGTAACCTGTGACTTTTAAGTTTGTGTACAGAGAAGCTGAACCTGGCCCCGTTTCTTTACCCAGTAAATGTTCACTATCCTCTCCAGTTACATACCCCGTTCACCCCCTTCCAACACACGTTTAAAAATAAAATCACTTGAATTTTGTTAATGAACACCGTTTTCCTTATTACTGTTTTCGCGGGAAAGTGTTGAACCTGGGACGCAGACTGTGGTGGGGAGCGGGTGTAGTGTAGTGATGCAAATGACGCTTCTAAACTCCAGGAATGACAGGCTCCGCAGTGCTGGACTGGTTGTTTCAACGGAGCCTGCCACCCCTCCTTTTCGGGACTCTGTGTGTGGGAGCTATGTGACTTTGTGGCGGGGGAGGACGGTTACAGATCCCCTGCTGCGTGGCTCTGTGATCCAGGATAAGGACCGCTGCATAAGCTCTCTAACTGCCCTCCCCCACCACAAAGTCACAGAGCAACCCCCCCCCCCCCCCACAGAACATGAAAACCACCTCCCAGACTGACCAGGGTAACTAGTGACTGCACTGTGTGTGTGCCCTGCTGCTGAACCTGCCCCCGCGTCTGTACCCTGGTAAAGGTGACTGTCCTGTCCAATTACCAAGCCCCTTCCCCCCCTTCAGACAGACTCTCCTCCAAAAGAACATGATGGAAACAGTAATTAACAGAAACGTATTTTTTATTAGCAACTACACATGAAACTGGGGGGTGAAACTTGGACGGGGGCTTGAGTGAGGCGGGAAGGAAAGGACTTGTCAAATTTTGGGGAATGAGAGCCTTCTAGTACTAGAGCAGTCTGCAGGGGTGGAGTGAGAGTTTTCACGGACTCTGCCGCCCCTCCTTCTTTGGACTTTGGGTGAGGGGGGTATGAGACTTTGTGGCGGGGGAGGGCGGTTAGAGATAGACTGCAGCGGGGCTCTGTCCTCCTGCCTCCGGTCCTGCAGAACATCCACAAGGCGCCGGAGCGTGTCCGTTTGCTCCCTCATTAGTCCAAGCAGCATTTGAGTCGCCTGCTGGTCTTCCTGCTGCCACCTCTCCTCCCGTTCCATGTGTGATCAGTGCATTTGGGACAAGTTCTCCCTCCACTGGGTCTGCTGGGCTGCCTGGGCTCGGGAGTAGCCCATAAGTTCCGTGAACATGTCCTCCCGTGTCCTCTTCTTCCTACGCCTAATCTGCGCTAGCCTCTGGGAGTGTGATGCCAGGCTAGGTCGGGAGACAGTCGCAGCTGTGGGAATGGGAAAAAGGGAGTGAATTCCTCAGAAAGATAAATTTAGTTGTGAACAGAGAACATAGTCTTTCTCTGTGAACAAGACCATGCACAGCACCTATCACATGCGCACTCAGGACAAGGTCGAATTTTCGGCCTTCGCATTCAGTGCCTGGGGTCTTGCAGTGCAGATCAGAGAAGGGGGGCAGGACACCGGAATTTGTGTAGCAGGCCGACATGGTAAGCCGTAGACTTGTGGCTGCTTAAAACTTTAATAATAGCACTGGCCTCCTTTCACGTTCAAAGCAATGCCAGTCCCTGCTGCCAGCAATCCGGCAAGTATGAAATCTGCCCCGTCCCACCCCCTCGCGGCTGTCCCAGGGAAAGATCCCTGTATGCTGCCCCTCTCCCACCTCCACCGCGTGGCTGTAAACCGCCGGTTACAGTTCTGTAAAGGAACAGGCAAGCAGTCCCAATACTAACATTCCCCTACCTAATTCAAAGCAGGTCACCATGAGCGACATCACTCTGATGAGGATTTCAGAGACGGAAAAAGAAAGGATGCTTCGGGAAAGCCTGCAAAGACCAGGGCCGTATGCCGCCATGCTCTGCAGGTCAATGATCCCGGAGTACTTGCTTGTCTCCTGGCGCGGAAATGTTTGCTACTACGGAGGACCCAATAAGGCCGCTCTCCCCAGGAACCTGATGCAAAGGCTTTCCAATTACCTCCAGGAGAGCTCTATCCCCGGACATATAGACCGGATTTTACTGTAGCTGCTCTGGCAGGGACTAAACAGTAGAGCGGCTTGGGCAGAACAATCATGCTAAACCGGACATTGTTAGATTTTTTTTAGTAGTTGCACTGCCAGGGACTTACCCGTTAAGCGCCTAGGGCAAAGTAATCATGCAAAACCCATTGTTAATATTGTTAATATTCCTGTTCTGTAAAAAATAAATGTTTAGATGTTTTAAACACTTACTGAGTGATCCTTCCCCTGATTCTGTGTCCGGGTTAACGGCTGGGGACGGTTGGTAGGGGATCTCTGTAAGGGTGATGAAGAGATCCTGGCTGTCGGGGAAATCAGCGTTGTAAGCGCTGTCGACTGCCTCGTCCTCCTCATCTTCTTCCTCATCTTCCCCGTCCGCTAACATGTCCGAGGAAGCGGCCGTCGACAATATCCCATCCTCAGAGTCCACGGTCAGTGGTGGGATAGTGGTGGCGGCCGCACCTAGGATGGAATGCAGTGCCTCGTAGAAACGGGATGTCTGGGGCTGGGATCCGGAGTGTCCGTTTGCCTCTTTGGTCTTCTGGTAGCCTTGTCTCAGCTCCTTGATTTTCACGCGGCACTGCGTTGCATCCCGGCTGTATCCTCTCTCTGCCATGGCTTTAGAGATCTTCTCGTAGATCTTTGCATTCCGTCTTTTTGATCGCAGCTCGGAAAGCACGGACTCATCGCCCCACACAGCGATCAGATCCAAGACTTCCTGATCAGTCCATGCTGGGGCTCTCTTTCTATTCTGAGATTGCACGGCCATCTCTGCTGGAGAGCTCTGCATCGTTGCCAGTGCTGCTGAGCTCGCCACGATGTCCAAACAGTAAATGAGATTCAAACTGCCCCGACAGGAAAAGGAATTCAAATTTTCCCGGGGCTTTTCCTGTGTGGCTGGTCAGAGCATCCGAGCTCGGACTGCTGTCTAGAGCGTCAACAGAGTGGTGCACTGTGGGATAGCTCCCGGAGCTATTACCGTCGATTTCCATCCACACCTAGCCTAATTTGACATGGCCATGTCGAATTTAGCGCTACTCCCCTCGTTGGGGAGGAGTACAGAAGTCGAATTTAAGAGACCTCTATGTCGAACTAAATAGCTTCGTGGTGTGGATGGGTGCAGAGTTAATTCGATGTAACGGCGCTAAATTCGCCATAAACTCCTAGTGTAGACCAGGCCTTAGTAAACAACAAGGAATTTCCACTCGGCATATTGGCATGGACTTTGGGGAAAATTTTGCTTTCATTTGGCACACTCGGCTGGAATTAGCATTTGCCTAAAATGGACATTTCTCACTTGGGTCCTGATCCCGTGTGGTGCTGAATACTCTCAACAATCATTGAATTAAACTGACTGGGAAGTGAGGGGTCTCAGCACCTTGTGTGTTTGGAATATTGATCGGTTTTGTTCTGTGGGAAAGGACAGACATTTATGGATATTGGTTCACCTCTCTTATTCTGTTTATGTTTGGAATCTAAGCCTTACAGGTACAGCACATCCCAATATGCAGAGAGGTACATGCATAAATCCTTGCTGTAAGAGATAAATATAGCGGACCATAAAAGGCATAACATGATTGCAGTATACTTCGTGGGAATCTAACAATTAGAGCATGAAGTATTGTGTAATGCTTTTGCAGAGTCTGTCTCAAGAATGTGGAATGTGACAATGTGATAAGCGAGAGAAACTGGAATTTTCTTTATAGCTTACAACATTCTTTCCAACTCCTGACTTAGCTGCTGGAAATGTTTGCAAATTGCACTACCTTGAATGCTGCTATTTAAATATGTACCCCTTAAAATTGCCAACTTCCACAGAAAATGAATGGAAAGGCAGCAACTTAAAACCAGCAAACATTTTTTATAAGTTGAAAAGAGACACCAGCCTGACTTAAATATGGCATTTCAAGAATGTTAAAAATCATCAAAAATAAATACAGATGGAAAAGAGAGATGGACAAAACTTCTAAGAAAGCTTTTCCCTTACTATTGCTACTGCTTAATAGTCTTGGGTGGTCTAGTAATGGAGAAAAACTACCATCTTGTCTGAAATCACTAAATTTTTGTTTACATGGAGAGATTTTGGTGCAACCTTGTTTGTTTCAAAGCCTTTTTAGACTGAATCATACATCATAATATTCGCTAAGCACAAATTCTAGCTTCAGGAAGGGCATGATGTAGATACCTTATGAATCTTTAAAGAAATATTTGCATTATATAAAATGGGCGCTAGTAACATTTCATTCCTAAATCTTTTCATACGGACTTGTATTTTTTATTCTCAAAACAGTGAGTTCTATTCCCTGTTTACAAGCATTAAAATCATCAGTGTGAATGAAAATAGGGTTGTGTTAGGGCTTCACGGGCTTAGTTACATCCCTTTATAATTTCTATCAGCTGCAGTACTTGGCAATGAGTTTTTTCAAGTTCTGAAAAAAGTCTGTGTTTCCACTCAGCACTCATCTGTCCCAGTAAACTAATGGAATTTTGTTTTGGACAAATATATAAGGGTAGAACAGCGATATTTGTACTTCTGAAGAGCAGTGTATGCATTTGTTATGCATTTGTATAATGTCACACATGTATGAAACATTTCCAGGTTCCCTGTAGCTTCACTGAAAGATCAAATGGATGACCAGTTGTCAACAGTGCGTCTAGTACAGTCTTCCTACAGTACCCCATTACAGTCTATGATCATTTGATTCTGTACAAACCCAGCTTTGAAGCAAAAACAATTGCCAGAGCAATTTTTCAGTATGTTGACCTTCATTTTTAAAGTTCCTCATGTACATCAAAAGGGTCTGTAGAGCTAAACAGTGAAAAGAGATTTTTTGTTGTTGTTCATTTCTGTGGAGCTACAGAAAGTGGCTCTTAAAATATGCATGATTCCCACACAAAATGCAAATAAATGGAGCCATTTTGTGATTGCTCAATCATATGAATTAAGCTAACACTTAGCTCTGTATTAACTCTACTCTCAGGTAACCATTACAATTAAAACAGCAACCTTTAGAGCTTTAGAATTTTAAGCTCTTCAAGTGGATTACCATCTGAAAAGTGCTGTTTTCAGAGACCAATTAAGACTGCATTATCATTGCTTTTCACCAAAGAACAACGATAATACCAGCATTATCAAGGTCTAGTCCAAAGCTAATACAAGCTGCAAATTAGGATCTCAACAGATCTCTTAATGTATATTATAAAAGCGAAGACTCTATGCCCAGACATGTCCTTTTAAAAATACTTTATCCTTCTGGCAAGGGAATTTAAATGTGTAGCAATAATGATGAAATTTAATTGGTGACATGGAGCTGCAAGTAACTACAATTTTTTTTTTTTACTTTCTACTCTGAATGTTTCTTTAAGTCACTTATGTCATAAGATTTTTCAATTATAACTTAGCTACAATATTTTGTCAATTTAAAATATTTTAACTGAACTTCAATTTCCAAAAAGATGCCAAGGGCTCTTAATCTGGGTAGAGAAAATGTGGATAAATGAGGATGAAAATGTCGAGGTGGCAACATTTTCTCCTTTCAAATTCATGTTTACTGGAAATTATCATGTGCTATGGCAATCATCTACAAATGGGAAATATAAGGGGGCAAATCAAATTCCCAAATCTGTATCTTAGCTGATTTGTATTATATAGGAGTTAACTTACTCCTTCAAACCTCTCTGAACTCTCCAGAAAATGTTAGGGGATTTATGTGACTTCACTTACAATAGAACATAGCTACATTTTTAAAGACTAGATTGTCCAGGTCCTTGTCATTATGAATTGGCTTAAAAGACAGATGAAAATACTATCTGATTATGATTACCTTTTAACTGTGCCTTCCTAAATAATTATTTGCAAACAAAGACTAAGTGGAAATGGCTTTGTGCAAACTTTAGAATTGGTGGCACAGAAACACTTGGGTCTGTCTCATCCACCTCATGTTGTAGTTTTTCAGTTTTATCTGTTAGTTTGGGGTTTTTTCCCTTTTCTCTGCATTTACTTTTTTTTTTTTGGTGGATGGACTTCCTTCTTTAACTTTGCATCTTAACCACTATTGCAGGGGCGGGCAAACTTTTTGACCTGAGGGCCGCATCGGGTTTCATAAATTGTATGGAGGGCCGGTTAGGAGAGGGGGTCATGGCCCATCCCCCACCTCCTATCTGCCCCCCCCCCCGGGTCTCCTGCCCCATCCAACCCCCCCGTTCCCTGATGGCCCCCCTGGGACCCCTGCCCTATCCACACACACCCGCTCCCTGTCCCCTGACTGCCCCTGGACCCCCGCCGCCCCATCCAACCCCTCCTCTCATTCCTGATGACCCCCCCGGGACCCCTGCCCCATCCAACCCCACCCCTTCTCCCTGTCCTCTGACTGCCCCCGGAACCCCTGCCCCTGACTGCCCCCTGCCGCCCATCCAACCCCCCCCCTCCTTCCTGATTGCCCCCCAGGACCTCTGCCCCCATTCAACCCCGTTTCTCCCCCCCGACCACCATCCACATCCCTGCCCGCTGACCATCACCCCAAACTCCCCTGCCCTCTATCCAACCCCCTCCCCCCCGCTCCCTACCCCCTTACCGCGCTGCCTGGAGCACCAGTTGCTGGCAGCGCTACAGCCATGATGCGTGGCTGGAGCTGGGCCACGCTGACGCCACCGCGCAGCACAGAGCACCAGGTCAGGCCGGGCTCTGCAGCTGTGCTGCCCCAGGAGCTCACAGCCCCGCCACCCAGAGCATTGTGCCAGGGGCGGAGCGAGTGAGCTGAGGCTGAAGGGGAGGGGGACAACAGGGGAGGGGCCGGGGGTGAGCCTCCTGGGCCAGGAGCTCGGGGGCCGGGCAGGATGGTCCCGTGGGCTGGATGTGGTCCGTGAGCCGTAGTTTGCCCACCCCTGCACTATTGGCACAGTTGTGCTAGCAGGAGCAGGTATGAATCGTACAGCTGGGAATCCTGTAAGCATCATGGTCCAGATCCACAGATGGGCAGTAACATGCCTAGGAAATCAGTGGAATAACAATGGGGATTTACAAAGCCTGAGCCTAGGATCCCCATACAATGACTGGTGAGAGATAGGCACCTAAGAATAGGATGCACAAAAGCCAGTATACTAGATGGGGAGCCACTTAAGACAGCCAATGGGAGATGCTGACGAGAGTGGTGTTACCTAAGCCTTGCTGCTCTCAGAGAGTTCAGGGCTTAATGCCAGGCTGCAGGAAAGTGCCTATCTCTGCTTGCAATCCATGGTCTCCTGGAGTCAGGCAGCTTAGTGCTTAAGCTGTTTCTTGCAAGAGGGAGTTAAGCAGGTGCCTGCCTCCACACAAAATAGCATGGGGGAAGAGTGAGAAGGACAACAGTCTCCCTTATAACCGTTAGTGCCATGATTAGGGAACAGAAAGCAATAACCAAAGAGGAGGTTTGTTAAAGAATTTCTCCAGTATGTAGCAGACTTTTTATATGCTGAGCTACTGTAGGTGCTGATATCCCATTTTACATCTAATGGAGATGCAAAGTCAAGAAAGAGTTTTGGGTTTTGCTTCTGTCTTTGGTTGCAGCATTCTGGGGACTGGAGTTGTTCCCCATGTTGGTTCCAAGAGGCAGATATTGTTTCTGGGCTAGATCCTTAGCCCTCTGTCCAAGTACTCTCTGCTGTTCAGGCAACACAAACTGACTTGAAAAGATGGGTATCTGGGGATTCCCCTAGCAAAGGAGAATCCTCAAGACCTGTCCAGCCGTTGTAACTGGTGCTATGCCACCGCCCTACTGTAGGGGGCATATTGGTGGTGGTCTGGGGCATGGGTTTTACCAGTCCCAGATAGAGAAACCTTTTTCTGCTCCTTAGATCCAGCACCTCGGTCAGTTTGTGTGGGATCCTAAGGATCTGGGTCTCTGTTCTTAATACTACTAAAGAAATATCTGTTTTCTATGGCTTATCTAGTTCAATACAAGTTTTGATATTTTGTTTGTTTGTTTGTTTTGTTTTAAATTGACAGAGAGTAAAGCACCTTGGGACATGTTGTGTAAAAGAACTGTTTGTATTTGCACTGCTTTGTTTACCTGTGAGCAGCAATCAATATCGCATGTATTTCACCCTGTTCATCTACCAGATGTGCTCTTGGAATATCATCTTTTATTATCTATTCCAAATGGAGATTGTATTGAATCAGATATGAAATCAAATAATAAAAGCACTACAGCAGCCCTTATATTATGCTCTTTTAATATCACATTATGTGGTCCTCACATTTTCCATTTTTAGCATGCCCCAGATTGTCATTTGGAGGTTCTTGCTAGATTTGTAATCAGGTTACCAGAAAGGTCAGATTCAAAGCAAATTGAAGTTAACACAAAGACTCCTGTTGACTTCAGTGAGCTTTGGATCCAGATGTTATTGCACTTTGAATTACCCCTAAATCTGTTATCATATGTCAATCATTTTCTTGAAATTATCATAACTCAGGCATCATTGTTGCTCATATTTCATGAACATAAATGTGTACTGAGAACAGTTATGAAAAAGAGACTAATCCAAAAACCCTGCACTGCTGAACATACAGAAAATCTGAAGAACTATCCCTGGTGGGGGGAAGAATTAGCACAGAAAGAACAGAGGCATGCGAATGTGCAGAGAATCCTGACCCTCTGGATTTCCATGTGGAATGCCAGGTCCTGCTTCTCCATGTGCTATCCTAACCTCCCTCATTCTTGTAACATGGTCAAATCAATGGCTATGCTGTCATTGGTCCCTTAGTCACTGGCCACATAGTATAGTCCCCTCCAAAGATGGTACAGGCCACAGATACAAAATTAATGCTAAAGCAATATTAATTTATACTACACTTTCCACTGCATAATAGACATATTATGGGTATAATAGGTATACTGAGGTCAGAATACCACCTAGAGCAGTGGTTCCCAAACTGGGGTTCATGAATCCCTAGGGTTCGCGAAATGTTACAGGAGGTTCTCGGGAAAAAATTCCCTAATTGTGGACAGAACTGTCCCTAGGGACCCCGGCATGGGGCCAGCAGCCCGCAGCGCCTGGACTTCCAAGAACTAAGCAGATCAAAGCAAGCATATCTATCACACTGAGGAGATTTAAACTTCAAGACTCCTTATAAGAAATGGAAAGAGAGGTGGATATTTTTTGCTGTTTTTAAAATTAAATAGGCAGCCAGTATTGTTTTTTTAAATTATTATGAAGAACAAGTTTAAGCTTTGTTGTAACGTGTGTTGTTTGCCTGGACTGCTCAAGACCTGAATGCTTGTGTAGGAAGAACTCTTTGACTTCTTAAATACCTTCATGCTGATTCACATCTGATACTCCTTGATGAAACATAGGAGCCTTGTCTTATAACAGGCTTATTCAAAGTGATACAAGCTACGAAAGTGAGATCTTGGAAGAGTGTTGTCATTTTCATAATGTAATAAAAATACTATAATGATAAATAATAATTAATAATAAATAGTGTGTAATAAGCATGTCATAAAAACAAATTTTATATTTCCAAGATCACTGCTTTTATAATTTATACTCAGGTAAAGGAGAAAATCCCTGGAAATATTCATTTTTAGGAGGGGGTTCGCGAGACTTGACATTTTAGTGAAAGGGGTTCACGGGTTGTTAAAATTTGGGGACCACTAACCTAAAGCAACTGACTCGCAGTGCTGCCCCCATCAGTCACTTCCCCTTTAGATTTTGTGGCGATTCAGATGTGTCTTTATGCACAGCAGCAGTATAAAAAGTTGTTTTTTTTCTAGTCTCCCTCCACTTCTCACACCCTGCCTCATTTTCATTTATTTACTTTCCTCCATGGTTTGCCACAGAATAGAGGGGAGCATTTGGCCCTATATGATCAGAAAAGTCCTTTCACAGTTTCAGAGTTAAAACCTGGGGCTATTATTGAATAAATGTTTTCCCTGGAGAGTTCGGGCCAGATTCTGACCTCATTGACACTGGTGTACATCTTGTGTTATCCCACTGACTTCAAGTGTTTCAGACTTTGTAAAACTGAGATTTGGTAATAAATACAAAAGACGTATGAGAGAGAAGGATGTTAGCTAACCCGCAACACTGCTGACAGGGACCTTCCAACCCTTGATTTGTGCACAAGAGCCCCTGATCCTGTACCTGTTGAAATCAATGGAAAGACTCCCATTGGCTTTAATGGGTGCTGGATCGAGTTCAGATTCACCAGGGAGCTGCCTTGTTTTAAAGTCTCCCTGAGCTGCACCACCTACAGCACTGGGAGATGATGATGTGATGTCTCTCCCAGAATGATTGTTTCCTGTAGTAATTTAATCTAACATGGTCAGGCAAGTCAAGCATCAATTAAAATACACTTCCCGTTGGCTTCTAAGCACACGTGATTTGCTGAAATTAACTGAAGTTTGCTGCTGTTCAGATGATCTCTCATATAATTATTATTCTAGTTTAAATAGCATAAATTAGGCATCATTTTAGTCAATTTCATGTATCTCTTTTAATCCTGTTTCCTCTGTTTATTTTTATCATTTTATTGTCTCTGCCACTATTGTCTGTTATCACCCCAGCCCTGTGCCTCGCACTGTCTGCCCATGGCCACCATAACCTTTTTATTTCTAGCACTTAGCTGATCCTATCCTAAATGCCTTTTATCCCTCACTGAATGTAATCTGAGCACTTAACTTCCACATATCTATCCTCTTCTTCTGTCCTCTCCTTTTACAAGGGTATTGACTCCCCAGTGTTTTCCTTTTCACTTTTACTATGTGCTTCTTATTTCCTGCAGACTGAAAAAGGCCCCTAGGCAAGCCATAATCTGCAATCATATTTACCATTTCCAGTGTTTGTTTTAGAAATGGTTTTTTATCTTGTAGCCAGCACATTGACATTTATTCTTTGTTTTTAATGTTACAGATTTTTTTTAAGCAAACTGAGATAGCTGGCTTGATGACAAAGAGCAGCTTGTCTGTCACAGGGCTGCCAACAAGGGGACTTAATCTTAAGACTAACCCTTGGGAAGGGAGCATTCAGGGCCTGTTTCAGATCTCACATACATTGGTAGAAATCAGGAATAACGCCAGTGAAACCAATGGAGTTATGCTGCTGTAAAGCAGGTGAAATGTAAGATTGGAATCTGGCCCTTTGGACGGTTTTGCTGTGCTTATACAAGCCACAAACTAATCCCCCTCCTTCTTCATTCATAAACTTCAGGCTCACTGAAGGAAGGTGCAAGTCTACCCAGAGAAATGTGGAACACTTAAGGAGGAGAAGGGGCAACCCCAAGAAAGAAAGACTTTGCAACAACTCACAAATAGAAGCCCAGTGAGTAGAGCTTGTTGGAAATGTGACAAAACATCTTTCTGTCAGAAAATTCTGCTTTTTCAAAAGGTAAATGCTTCATGGAGACCTGTCCATTTTGATAACATTTTGTTCCAGCAGGGAAAAAATGAAAAAACAAACAAACTTTGATAACATTTTCAGAATGAACGTTTCAACTTTCCATTTCAAAATGACCTTTCATTTCCAAATGTATTTAAATTCATTTGTATAACATAAAATAAAAATGTTTCCAGTGGCCCAAAACACATTTCTTTCAAAATTTCCTGAAAACAACATTTAAAATGTTTGACTCTGGTCAGTTTTGGAACAGAAACATTTTCAAAATCATGGCTTTTCCTATGAAACATAAAATCCTGTTCCTGCCCAGCTCTATGAAGGAGCATAATTGGAGAGAGGGGGAGAGAGTGAAAGCTAAAGGAAAATAACTTTCCTGACTTTTCCAACTTTGAGGAAAGTGGAGATGATTTCATTTTATAGCATTCAGATTCAAAAACTTGGGCAATTTTAAAAATGACTTAATTTCATACCAAACCTCAGCATATCCCCTGTAAGAACAAGAAACTGTGTTCATTTGCTGTAGTGTTCCTCAGATAAATCCTCCCTACAGAGTCTTCTTGTTTGGGAGAACAGAGTTAAAGTTATGTTAAGTGAAGAAACAGACTTTCTGGATTTGTTTGGCAGGAATTATTCATGCACGCTGACATAACTTAGAAGGTTTGCAAAGTTCTAAAATGAATAATTCTGGAGATGTCTCTTTGGAAGGATTAAGAAGCAGAAAAGATTCGGCTTCAGTTTTTTAATCAGTGAAGCACCATGCACTCCTGCTTTTAGGGACTTCTTGTAATCTGCCTTCTCTTTCTCAATCTTGTTCATTTGGTACAGCGAATCTTTCAGCTCTATTAGTGATCATTTACTTTTTCTCTTCAAACGGCTACCACATTTTTCTCATTTTCTGATGCCCATGCAGGTGCACAGTGTAAATGAAGGGAGGGGGGAACCATGATTCAGCAAGACAGCAACTCATGAAGAGCCTACACTGGTGGCAACAGGACAATCAGTGTTTTTATAATAGTTATGACCTTTGCTCTAACACAGTAAGCCCTTTTATTTTATTTTCAAAGAGATGGAATATGTATTCCTGCCTAGGTACTAGTTTGTTTTCATAGACCAATGGGAGGTCTTACTGTGGCAGAACTCAATCAATGAATTCCTTTAATATTCCTGTACTCAGTGGATAAGAGAGAAACTATAATTCTGGTAAATGCCTTGATAGGGTTTTCAATACAAGATGTTATTTGCAAGAAGTCTCTATATAATAGTGCTGTCTTTAGGAAGGAAAGAAGAGTGCTCCAGAACATTTAATGAAATATTTGCACATTTCATACCAATTATCCATATTTTTTTAGGAACTCATTCAAAGCACTCAGCTATTTGATTATTATAATTACTGTACATTCCATATCTCTGAAGAGCACCAGGTTCCTAATAAGGAGGAAGAAATCTGTCTAGAGGCATGCTCTAACAAAACAATGGAAAATAGCCCAATAACAATGCCCTTTTCATGGTGCTTACCATGCCTGACTGCGGTGTAAGCAAAAGCACAGCAAACTTTTAATGTGAATTAAGAAAATTACTTGGGAGCTTAGGAGGCCAGAAAGAAAACTTGCCTTGTGAGACAGCTTTGCACATAATTGAATCCACTTATATGTTTGCGCTCAGAACAATGCACCAGCCTACACTTTGTTCTTCTTTAAAGTAATCTTCCTGAAAAAACAAACTGACTTTATTATTAGTCTTATTGTTCCTGTTGTAATACTTCAATAGAAGTTGTAAACTATTTTCATTTTTTTCTTTTGTGATTAAAAGATAGTTAACATGTTACTGTACTCAGAAACTAAATGTTACATTTATGTTTTCTTTTGTTTTCAGCAGAAGTTTGCATCCATAATCAGTCCCTTTATTTCAAACAATTTTACAGCAAAATCCTATCAAGGGATGTGTGTTTTCTGAAGATATTCCTTGAGCCTACAGTCCAACTGGATTTTCTCTGGAAGCTTTTTCTTCTTTCTAAAATATAAATGTATTGACTTATGTGCTCATAAAGGTATTGGATTGATAGTTCTGGAAATTTAATTCCTTTATGCCAAAGAGGGACACAGGAAAGTACAAATTGCCCTACACTGCCACCACCAATTTACTTCAATGCTAACACACACAGCAGTGCAGGGGGCAGCTGGAATAGGGCAGGTGTGTAGCCAGGGGCAGAGGATTCAATGTTATGTGGCTCCTCCAGGCCTCTGCCATGTTATGGTTCTCAAAGGGCTACTTCAACCAATAGGATACCCAAATATTGAGCCTGGGCACAAACATGAGGATTTGGTCCTTAGTACAAGTTGTTTTTCCATTAGTGTTGTGGGAGTTTTTGAGCTAAGCTCTGTATATTTCCATATTAGAAATTGTACTGAAACCTTTAAATCAACACATATGTGCAACTGAACATAGTAAGGTATTTGGTTACTACCAAAATGGACTGGATTTGAACTGATGTACTAGGTGAAAGGTTCCTTTAGACCATTACCAATCCCCTAAGTTATCCAACCCACAGCTACCTGGAAATGTTGTTAAATGTAATGAGGTATATTCTGCCTTAAGTGATACATTGAAACCCTGTTGACTTCAGTAGAACTGCAACTGTGTCATTGTGGGCAGAATTGTGCCCTCTGATTCATCCTAATAATATATAATTATTTAATTGCCACAAGCAATTTTCTGTTTGTTTTTACTATAGTCAGCTCTACAGATTCAGAGCCACTCTTGCTACAGAGAACTGGATTCCATTCTGTCTTTCACATCATCATCATCTCCAGAATAACCAGCTGGGCTCGATTTCCAGAATTTTTTATTCCAACAACCACCACCCATTCTCATTCATAAGGGCACAGACTACAATGCCCTCTCCTGGTGGGGTGGGTAGAAAACAAAGGGAGAAGCCAAGCAGGAGATGTGGGTTGGTAACGGTAGCAGTCACAGGGAGGAATTAGGACTTTGAGTAACAATCATCTCCCAGGGCTGTTGCTGGAGCAGAGCTCAATAGAGTCAATTCACAGGCAGGTTGGTTAAGATTTACAAAAATGATTTAATTTGTATCAAGGACCAGGACCTCATTGTGCTAGTTCCTGTACAAACACAGGACAAAAGATGGTCCCTTCTCCAAAGACCATATAATCTAAGGGCTGGTCTACACTGGGGGGGGGGGGGAATCGATCCAAGATACGCAACTTCAGCTACGCGAATAGCATAGCTGAAGTCGAAGTATCTTGGATCGAATTACCTGGGGTCCAGATGGCGCGGGATCGATGTCCGCGGCTCCCCCATCGACTGCGCTACTGCCGCTCGCTCTGGTGGAGTTCTGGAGTCGACGGTGAGCGCGTTCGGGGATCGATATATCGCGTCTTAACGAGACGCGATATATCGATCCTGGATAAATCGATTGCTACCCGCCAATACGGCGGGTAGTGAAGACGTACCCTAAGTAAAACAAGAGACAACAGCTGGATATAAACAAGGGAGCATGAGGAAACTATGAGACAATACTGGTCAACATGATAGGCAGTAGGTTCAGCACACCGGTGGCCTAATAGTTGTTGATTTTTTTTTTTTTTTTAGGCATTACGGAAAAGGAGAATTGTAAAGGAGGACAATGAGGTAGCTTTGCAGATATTTCTGGGGAGCTCCTCTTGAGCATGAGAGGCAGCATGGGATAAAGCACTAATCATTGATGAATTTAGTGACATTTTGGCTACAATCTCATATTTCCTAGCTCTGTGAGCCAAGCCGTGTTGTTTCCAAATCACTTAAGGCCAGATTTTGTCACTCTTTCTCACACTGAATAGTATCTTGCCCAATAAGCAATTCTGTTGATTTCAACGAGCTTTCTTGTACAAGTCGCTGCTCATCGGTGGGACTAAGGGGTTCACGATTTGGCCAATATGAGTATGTGTTGCAGAATCAGACCCCTAGTGTTTTTCTAATATTCTTTTTAATATGAATACTTTGCAGAAACTGTAGGATGGTGACTTACCAGGACTATGTAAATATAGTACAGTATTTCTGTTTTAATATTTCCAGCATTGCTAAATAGAAACATTTTGCATACATCAGATGATGTCACTCCTGGGGTAATTATGGATAAAATTTTTCTCTTTGATCTGTTATCTGCAACGTGGCTCTCTGTTCCTCATTTTGCATTTTTCCACCTGTGAAATTAATACAAAATGTATAATACAAATTTACAGTAAAGATCAGAGCAGAAGTTTTCCCTTCGTTTTTGTTCATTATAGCTTCAGTTACTTGTCATGCAACCAGGATGAAGAATCACAAACATAGTTGTCTTCTAACACTAAACAAGAAATGTTACTAGAATAAGAAAATAGCTTACTAAAGCTACTTCCTCTCTGTCTCTCTGTTCTCCTCTTCCTATCTAGAGCATGCTTTTGACTCTTTATAGATTTAAAGAAACAGTACACATTTCCTAGTACTATTTTCTATTTTATTCTGATGAGCACAGAGGCCCAGATCCTCAAAGGTATTTAGGTGCCTAACTCCCATTGAAATCCACTGAAGGAGTGTAGCAAAGCGAGACTCAATGGTGCGGTGCCTGCTGGTTGTTATCCTGGCAATTATCTCTTTTCCAGCTCTGGAGCGCCCTCTGCAGGCTGGTGTCTCGCCTGCCTCAGGCCCCGTGTCCCTCCTGGACCCAGGTGCCCTTTACCTCGGGGTTCTGCCCCAGCAGTACCCCACCACACTCTGGGTCTCCCTTCCCAGGGGAACCCCCAGTCCTCTCACCCACCTTGCCTCAGTGGCTACTGCCAGTCATCATCTAGTCCCTGCTCACTGGGACAAATTGCAGTCTGTAAAGGCCACTCATCATTGGCAAGGGGGTCAGACAGCTGCCTCTGGCTAAGCCCGGGCTGCAGCCTCTGCAACCCCAGTACCTCTTTTGGCGTTTTAGCAAAGCCCACAGCCTGGGGATTTGCCAGGCTGGAGCTCCACAGCTCCTCTTGCCTTTCCCCAGCCCTGCTCTGTTCCCTGTACCCTGACTCCCAGGCAGCCAGGTCCTTCTCCCTCCAAGGCTGGAGAGAGCCTCCTCCAGCATCTGGCCCACAGCCCTCTTATCAGGGCTAGCTGGGCCCTAATTGAGCTGGCCACAGCTGTGGCTGCTACTCCAATCAGCCTAGCTTGGCTGTTTTAACCCCTGTTCTCCAGGAGTGGGGCAGCCACCCCACTACAAGGAGGTAGGCATGTACTTAACTTTGAGGCTCTGGGCCACTGTATCTAGGTGATGACTGTATCATGTTTTAAATTATGATCAAATATTTGGGGCCATTTCTGCTCACTTTTACAACATGCTACTTCATGGGGCACATTGTTCATGACAAAGGGTGCTCTGCGTGAAAGCATTGCAATTGTAGACATTTGGAACTAAATTCTTCTCCCTTAAGGGGGTGGCCCAGGTATAACGAGAATCAGCATTTGACCACAAATGTTTTCTGAAAGTGCTGTGTATCCTCAGAGTACTCTTTTTCTTTAAAAAGGGCTGCTCAGTGGGATAAAAAATATGCAAAAGAGCCTCTTAATTAACATTACTCATCTTTGGAATATAATAATATCAAACCATCTCCAATTAGACTTTTAGTAAATTGAAACTGATATTGTAAACAGAGTGTTTGACAGCGATTAGCAAAGCTCTGTGAAGAATGTAATCAGTGAATGCTATGCCAGTTATTCATTGAAGGTAGACCTCAGATGTCTAACCAGAAAAAGATTATGATGACAAAGTTGAGGATGCATTACATTACATCAGAATATCCTACAAAAGTGTGGGAACAAACTGTAGCATTTTTTATAAATACATTACTGTGAACAAATTATTATTTTGTCTTGATTTTTTTCCCCCACAGACTTTAATGAACTTCACAAATAATGAGAAGTTTAGTAAAAAATATATTAAAAACACATTTTCCTTGGAGAAGTACAGCAGACAAAAATTCTGCTTGTAATAAAACAGACTATGGCTAGCTATTGCGTCATGCTCATTAAGGGCTGCATTTATAATTGTTTTAATAATGATTTTCCAGATTGCTTTCATGATTCATAATGGGCTCAGTCTTCCAGTTCATGGGCACCCAAAGTTCCCATTGAGATAAAGAGGAGTTTAGATTATATATGGAATGGAGGACAGGGTCCAATATATGTGTTTTATACAGGCATATTTGTACCTTTTTCTTTTGTATCATGATGACCTACGTATAAACCTCATTTGGCCCAGTCCCAAACTCCACATTCAAGGTCCAGCCCAGCCCCTTATTCTCATGGGGTGAAATCACATATCTCATGCAGGCACACTTTGTTTGGAGAGAGATTAAAGTGCTTCCCCCACCTTGGACAGCCAGTGTAAAGGGGGTCCAGAATCACAGCTTCTGTGCTCAAGGAAATGTAGGGGTTACTATCCAGCTAATCCTCTGGAAGCAACTTGCCAGAAAGGGGGAGACAGGGAGTAAGTTGAGTGATGGCTCCACCCCTGCTAGGCATCAGCCCACAGGCATCAACCTGGCTGCATCATGATGAAGGAGGAGGGAATATGCTGCACTTTAAAAATGAATTTAGCAAATTGCTCTCCCTTGGCACAGCAGGGAACTCCACAAAGTATTCTGATCCAGGATAGCCCCATATAACGTAATAAGGAAATCAATAATGGGCACACAGGACTGAGCCCTCAGTTCTTGGTTGGCCAAAACTCCCATTGACTTCAAAGGTAGTTTTGATGGAACGTCAGGATAGAGCTGAATGCAGTTCTGAAAATTCCATAAATGACAAATGATATTACCTTTCCTTAGTATTGTCAATGGAAAAACAGTCTCAACCACTTGCTTCCTGATCTTTTAGAATTCCTCCTGAATTGTAAAAATATGATTTACAGAGAGTGGGGAAAGGAAAATTCCTTTCCATTTGGTAGCAGTCCCATAGATTATGCTCCAAAGTCTTGGGAAAAGCTATGGTATAAGTGGCTGAATAATATACCAGACGGGTTTCTGTTCCTGTGAAACTGAACTACGCTTGACCTCAAAAATAATTTTGCCATATTGTAGCTATTGTGACAACTAGAAGATTCAGATAAAATTATACTGATGTCTGTGATCTACATAATCAGTCATTTCAAGTTTTATAAATAATTTCTGCTATTCTGTGAGTGTTTGCCACTTTCATTTCACAAAGTCTGTGGTAAGACAATTAATATTTCTGGGGAAGGGGAAATAGATTAATTATAATTACTCTCCTAGAAGCATGATTTTATTGCTATTTTTTTCAATTTAGTGTGTAATTTGCAGGACACATCTTATTTGTAAAAAGAAAAACATGCTTTAAGGGATACAATAATAATTCCTTTCAAACTAATTGGGGTTAAAAATACATTGATGATTGGTTAGGAAAAATGCTGTTAGTGTAGAATCTGTGAAACAAACAATAAGCAGAGTAAAAATGCTTACTAGACCACATGTAGCCTGCATTTTTCACCTCTGTAAATTGTAATTTCAGTATTTGAAACATTTTGAGTATAAATGCCACAGGCAATAATATCTAGCTTAAACTTTTTCATGGTACAGCTGTTTGCAACAATACCTCCATTCATAAGCCTCAAGAAGTAAAATGACAGCTACAAGTGCCTTGAAGGAATATGTGCTCCTCTTTGCATTGTCCTGCAGGTTACTCCTGAAGTGCATTAAATCTGCAGTATGGTAACTTCAATTTAAAAGAGAGCATTATGCAAAAAATTATGTGATGGCATCATGGGATAATATTATTTACATTTGGAGCCCAATCCTGGTCCCACTGGAGCCAGTGCAAAACTTCAGAAGGAACAGGAACCGGGTCTTGCTGTAAATACTTCGCTTTTAATTAGCACGGTACATATATTTGTTTAACCAGTTCAAAGCACTCGCTCAAATTCCTAGGACACCGGATGAGACAATATTTGTCCATGTTAAGATGGAGGGCCTGATTCTCCACTGCCTTGCAAGTTGACTCTGCATACTCATTTAATCTTGAGTGCAGCTTCTATTTTGCTGAAGTCCTTGACTTCAGCCCAGCACACTCAAATCACAACTGCCTCCTTCTTCATGCCTTCAGCTTGGTGAGGCAGGTGGCCACCTGCCAAATTCACTTGGCTAGCCTCTAAAATTCACAGATTAAATAGGCCTATTCAATAGGGTCAGTAAGAAGAGTACAGAGCTTCTCAGACTCGTTTGTTAGGCATCTCTTAAACAAATGTCTATTAATTTTTATCTGATAGCATAACATCAGAAAAAATTCCAGAAATCATGCTAAACTCATTGTTCAGTGATGGATCCAGGATTTTCATAAGGCTCTGGGGTAAGAAATGGAAGGAATAGATTAGTTTCTTATAAAGTCTGATTTTCAGGGATTAACACCTCTAGGGGAAATCTTCTGGGGCTAGAACCTGACTAGTTTTCAGTATCAGAAGTGATTTTTATTTTTTACAAAAAGAAAAAATAATTAGGGGAGACACTCCTAGTCCTGGTTTATAGGAACTGTTTTCCCCCTCCTCTAACTCAAAAACAGACTTGGTTTTGAAATGGACATGTGGCAGCAGAACATTGGTTCACAATGTCGACAACTTGCTTTATATTGTTTTAGTATCTTAATAGTAACTGTTCCCTCTCTTGTATGAATGGATATTTTTTCTTGTTAAGGAATTCCTTAATAATACTCACATAATGCAGACATTTTCTATTCTGAAGACATTGGTTTAAAACATTATAGTCCCACTAAAGTCATTTGGCAAAATCCTGATTTGCAATGATGGAGCAATCAGTGAAGCTCAGAAAAAGAGGGTGCAAATGTGATTTTAAGTTTCCTTTTTGTTCCCACAATCCTTGGCAAGTATGTGCAGGGCCAGCTCTCCCATGCTACTTAGAACAGCCAGAAATTGTGCTGGCTGCAAAAGGCCATTTCAATAACTGGGATTTGCCAGAGCACAGGAACACCTGGGCCAAAACCCTTTTCCCTGGCCACAATCCAGGCTGGTTGCAGGATTCACCATTCACTTCACCATCCAAAGAATCCTCCAGGAAATACAGAGAAATTTGCACTAGCCTAGGGCCTGTCCCAATAGCAATTTGGGCACTGACTTCAGTAAGCATAAGATTGGACCCTGCTATTGTAGGGCCATGATAAAGCAAAGAAAGATGCACTTTAAAAAGTTGCTGAATATGGCTATGGCAGTAAGCACATGGGAGTCATACTGTGGCATACTTATTCATACTGTGCCAAATCCTGCTCAGTGTTGTATCTGATAAAAGCCACTGAAAAAAGACATTCAGCTCTCGTTGAAGAAATAGGGAATTTTATCACTGACTTCACCAGGTACAAGAGCAGGCCTTAAGTCACCCATCAGAGGTTTTGGTGAACTGCTCATACATGGAAAATCCACTATCCATCCAGGATCAGACAGCTGTTAGCAAATAATCAGCTGCCCTGCCATCTACACACTCATCAAGTTATTTAAACCAGTATTTCTTTAAAGCTCCTGTCATCATATTATCTAGCCTCATCCTAAGCAGGATTTGTTCCCAAATGGTCTTCCACAGGTTCTTTTTATCTTTGCTATTTATTTACTTGATTAAGTGGCTTTATTTTTTTCTTATATTTTAATTTTTCTTTGTTCTTCATTCTTCTCATCTATTATGGGTCAAAAGCCATAATAATAATAATAATAATAATAATACCTAGCTCTTGTATACTGCTTTTCATCCATTGATCTCCGTATGATGAGTTTCTTTTCAATGAAATCAGTCACTGCTTGTTTGCAGACCCTTTTATATGGAAAATGTGAGAACATTAGTAAACACTCTCTGTACCTCTGCAGGTGCTGTGGCCTCTGGTCATTCTTAGATTATATAATCTTTAAGCAAAATAATGCCAATGTTCAGCAGCCTCTCTAAACTTGCCAGAAACACTATGCTGAGCTCATTTTCACTTTTTTAAAAATATTTTTGTTTTGTGGGCTAGGTATTTTTGACAAAAAGCTGGGTTTGGTTTTAATAGCTGTTATTCGTGTAGCCCTACAAAACTGACACCCACTACTTCTAGTTCCAATGTAAGGCCTAATTGAAAGCCCATTGAAGTCAATGGCGAGATTACCCTACAGTCCAATGGACTTTCACTCAGGCCCACAAAGCAGTTTTGAGAATTTGGGGGTATTTTATGGAATGTTTTAAGTTTATCGATAGAACCAGTCTGATTTCTTACATCCAAAAGGTGCACATATTTTATATATTTGACATCTGGGCCCTGATGCTTAGATCTGGATAGGCTGTGCTTGGTTCCAGGCCTGTGTGGGGGAAGGCAAACGTAGCCGTACACTATCTTTGTGCCTCCCCAATTCCTAGGACTTCTGGTATCTGGCTCGCACCTGGCATAGATTAGACAACCTTAGGACTTCTCTAACCTCCAGCAGCCTACCAGGGCCATTCAAGGGTACACTGTAGCATCAGAGAGTTGCTGAGCTGCTGTGTGCAGTAGTCACATCCCCTCCAACCTGACATGCCATGCCCTCTATTCCAGGGGCAGTACAGGAGCTAGCAATAAGAGTTTCCCCACTGCCAAGGTGTTTGCCCAACAAGCAGCTCAGCTTTAAGACTAGCTACCTAAAATGGTCACTTACCTTTTAAAGTTGCTTTGGGTCCCCTGAGTGGTGATGATCTGGCCTCAGAAATGCAAGATTCTTGCTATAAAGAGCAGTCATCTGTAGGGTACAATAACAGCCTGTTCAGATAGCACATAGTAGAGAAGACCAGCTGGACTCAGATCCCAGAATGAAAAAAATTGTGGAGTAAAATTCTCTCAGTAAAATTCTCCATGGGGCAGATCTCAGCTCTGATATACTGCTCGCCCTGTCGTACGTGCACACATGTCCAGTGAAATATTAAAATCAAAATTTCCCATGAGAAAGGAAGCTCAGTCAATAAAAATAATTTATATTGCCTTTATCTAAACACAAAGGTAATCACTTTTTAAAGAACTTTACAATTTCACTTAATAAAATTCTTCTCTTCTCTTATAATTTAACAAAAATAACAGAAGGCACTGTCTAAGAATCCTAACATCGTTGTTGTAATCATGCATAAGAAAAACAATTCTCAGATGTAGAAATGCTGGGTCTGATTATTCTCTTACTTCCACCAGTGTAAGTTATGAGTGAATTCATAGAAGACAATAGAATCACACTTGTGTAAAATGGTGGAAAGAAAAAGAGAATCAAACTCACAGTACCTCTCAGCTTGTTTTTCAATTCTTCATTTTCCGTCTTTCAGATAGTGCTGCTGAAATTATATTGCCGTTAGTTCTGTTTTGACTAAAGTATCTCATCAAAAATACATATTTTTTTTAGTAATGTTCAGTTTACATCCACCCATTCATTTAACTTTTCATATCAGTTTGGACAGAAGAATTTTCATCCCCCTCTCCACTAAACACTTTTCTCTCCATTATCCAAGAATAACATGACTTAGGCCTTTTCTACACTAAAGGGAAAAGTTGATCTAAGCTACGGAATTTGAGTTACATGAATAGCGTAACTCAAATTGATGTAGCTTAGATCTACTTACTGCGGGGTTCACACTCCCGTTGACTCCCCTTACTCTTCTCGATCCGGTGGAGTACAGGAGTTGACGGGAAAGCATTCTGCGGTCGATTTAGCGGGTCTTCACTAGACCCACTAAATCAACCGCTGATGCATCAATTGCCATGCGTCGATCTCCCGGTAAGTGTAGACAAGTCCTTAGATTCCATATTTCCCAGCAGTGTCATTCAATGAAGATTCATATTATTTGTCTAGAAGTAGCTTTAGTACTTCAAGAACTTTTAGGTATTAAAGAATAGCCTTAGCTACTTTCCATATACATAGACACAAATATGATATGATTAAATGTCTTGTGATTAAGAAAGAAGTAGGAGAGAGATGTTCATTAGCAAATATATGGGTGTAAAACTAAATGAAATAGATAGTAGTAGTTAGAGCACAAAAATGCTAGTCAAGACTTCTGAGCTCTTTTCTCAGCTTTTCCACTTATTTATTGTCTGACCTTAGTCTAGGCACTTAATGTCTCTGAGATACCCTTTCTATGGATGGATAAAAAACATAGTAATAACTTCTTCACAGAGGTTTTGTGAAGCTAAATATATTAGCTGAAATGATGTTTTTTGTGATCCTTGGATGACAAAGGAACTTAAGAATGGCCACACTGGGTCAGACCAATGGTCCATCTAGCCCAGTATCCTATCTTCCAGCAATGGCTTGTGCCAGATGCTTCAGAGGGAATGAACAGAACAGGGCAATTTATCAAGAGATTCATTCCCTGTTGTCCGGCCCCAGCTTCTGGCACTCAGAGGTTTAGGGAGGTTAAGTGCTATAAGTATTATTATATAGATATGTGACTAAACATATGTGTTACTTTACTGTCATAAAATTGTACTCGTATCTAGAAGGGAAATGCCATTGTACATCTGTGATGTAAATAAAGGACTGTTGCTTTTGAATAGATGTGTGAACTGGTGCACATTCATACCTGCGATTGTATATATATCATCTTCAGATAAATCAACAACTCTTCAGTTCAGAAAAATTAAAGGTTACAATATTCAATATATGCAAGATTTGCTTTTTCCAACTGTGCTGAATATTGCCTATATCAAAAATACTTTAATTATAACAGCATCACACTTTTTTTTATTTTGTTGTGACAAGCTCTAGTACAATTCCATATCTTGCAGTCCTAGTCAATTTGCCAGTTTTGCTCCATTATCTGAGTCTGGCCTAGCTTCTCTCAGCATGTTAAGTGGATGCTTCAAAATATGTTTTTTACATTTTACTTCCACAAAGAGGCTGCAGTGGAGAACAGCAGCAAATGGGTTATCGTGTGTCTATTAAAAGTTACTAATTTTCCATGGTTTGTAATGCATAGTTTTAGTTTCAGCAAGTTATGCACTCACACAAACAAACATTATTTTCCTTCCTTATCCTCCTAGCACACACAAATATAAAAGTAATAAGGATAAATGGTATTTCTCTAATAGGAAAATACTAATTTTGCATACTTTAAAGGGTATAGTTGAAACTTATTCTACCTTTGACAAGGAGGAGTCTATCCACATGAAAATGAAGGCTCCAAAATGAAGGCTAAAACATGCTTAAAATCTCAGCTGAGATACATTTCAGTAAATGACTCTCCTTGTCATTTTTAGGAAAAGAATATCAATACCTGGCCTACTCATGAAAGCAAAGCAAGAATGGAGAGTGAAGAGACAGAATAATGAATCCACAAGGCAACCCATGTGCCAGCGCTATGTGCATGTTCGGTATTCCAGCTCAAGCTTTGGGATTTAGCAATTCTACAGCCTTTATGCAATGGAGAGCAAGACGTAAACACAGATTTGTTTGGTCCATGTGTTTCTATGGTACGGAAGAGACGTGGCGGGAGTGCAGTTAGGCAGAAAAATATGTGTGAAAACAGCTGTGGAACTACAAACTTCCCCTCAGATGCACTGACAGGGGATATGTGCATATGAAGCAGTCTGCGTGGGCATGGAAATGCACACTGATCCTGAAAAAGTGTGAAAGAATCAATAGTAGTCCATAGCACAGATGTGGGGAGGAGTGTATCTGGCTGCATGGAGATATAAGGGGCTAGTTTGTTTTGCTTGATTAAATAAACACTAGTATTTGCAAGCATGTGGCACAGGGTCAATCGCTACATAGAGTAATAGATTCTAAGAATAGAAGGGACCATTGTGACATCTAGTCTAATGTCCTATATAGCACAGGCCATAACACCTTCCCCAAAATAATTCCTAGAGCAGAACTTTTAGAAAAGCATCCAATCTTGATTTTAAAATTGTCAATGATGGGGAATCCACCACGACCCTTTGAAAATTGTTCCAGTGGTCAATTACTCTCATCATTTCAAATGTACACCTTATTTCTAGTCTGAGTATGTCTAGCTTCAACTTCCAGCCATTTGACTGTGTTGTACCTTTGTCTGCTAGATTGAAGAGCCCTTTATTTAATATTTGTTCCTCATGTAGATACTTATAGACTGTACTCAAGTCACCCCTTAATGTTCTCTTTGTTAAGCTAAATAGATTGAGCTCTTTGAATCAATTACTAGAATGCACATTTCCTAATCCTTTAATCAGTCTCATGGCTCTTCTCAGAACCCTCTCAATTTTATCAAAATCCTAGAATTGTGGGTACCAGAACTAGACACAAGATTCCAGCAGTGGTTGCACCAATGCCTAGGGTTACCAGATATCAACTGTGAAAAAACGGGACGGGGGTGGAGGGTAATAGGCTCCTATATAAGAAAAAAGTCCTGACTGTCCCTTTAAAAATGGGACATCTGATCACCCTACCAATGCCAAATACAGAGGTAAAATAAACTCTACACCTCCCTGAGATGCATCCCAGAATCGCCTTAGCTCTTTTGGCCACAGCTTTGCACTAGCTCATGTTCAGCTGATTATCGACCACAACCCCCCAATTTTTTTCAGAGTCACTGCCTCCCAGGATAGAGCTCCGATCCTGTAAGTATGGACTACATTCTTTTTTCCCAGATTTGTACATTTACATTTAGCTGTATTAAAATGTACGTTGTTTGCTTGTACCCAGTTTACCAGATGATCCAGATAGTTCTGAATCACTAATCTGTCCTCTTCATTATTTACTACTTCCCCAATTTTTGTGACATCTGCAAACTTTATCAGCAATGATTTTATGGTTTCTTCCAGCACATTGATAAAAATACTCAATAGCATTGGGCCAAGAACTGCTCACTGTGGGACTCCACTAGGAACAAACCCACTCAGTGACGATTCCCTGTGTTTAGTTACATGATTGATCCATATGAGATGTGCAAGGTTCCATTCATCTGATTCTCACATTGGGCATCAAATGCACCCAGTTGGTATAGGGTTGGTAAACTGCTCAACCCTTGTTCCAGGTAAAGTCAAGCTTCATTATTCTTGCCCTATTGTGACATAACCATATTGTCCTCACCATAGGATTGGGCTATTTCCCCAGCAACTAAAAATGTAGCTTGGAGAAGCATATATGTTACATGATCTTTCCTCATCTTTCCTATGTGATTTCAAAGGCAAATGGCTCCTTTCTGAGGATTTGACCTTCCCCTTTACCTGGACCTCTTCCCATTTCCCCACTTGTAGTTCTCCATGCAGGGCCGGCTCCAGCATTTCTGCCGCCCCAAGCAAAAAAAAAAAAAAAAGCCGCGATCGCGATCGGCGGCGGCAATTGGGAAAAAAAAAAAAAGCCGCGATCGGCGGCGGCAGTTCAGCGGCAGGTCCTTCGCTCCTAGAGGGAGTGAGGGTCCTGCCGCCCCCGAATTGCCACAGGTGCCGCCCCTCTCCTTTGGCTGCCCCAAGCACCTGCTTGTTAAGCTGGTGCCTGGAGCCGGCCCTGTCTCCATGGCTTTGCAATGCTTAGTGCTTTTTCCACACTTGCCTTGTCTGCCCAAGATTTCACTAATCACTGTTTCCTCTGCAGTGCTCTGTCTGCAAATTTATTTTCCATCCAAATTTCTCTACAATATTTTCCACGTAGTTCATAACATGGGAGCTTCCAGCACTGAGGGTCAGTTAAAAATAACATGCATAAGGTTCACAGTAGGTTAAATGCTGAGCCTTTCAGTTTGACAGTGACTCCTTAAAGGTAAGATCCATGTAAGGTCTTTCTTATTTGAATGACATGGAGTAGAAGTCATGACAGAATAGAGCCCTTTGTTTAATTTAGTATTCTGTCAGGAAATAGCTTATTATAACATACCGACTGTTCTACCTGGCGGCACACTGTTATGGAGTATTCAGAGTAATGTACTGTTCATTTCCAGTCACTCTAACATTTGATTTTTTTATATACGGTAGACTTTTTGTAAAAGAATTGAGATGTTGACCAGATCCTCAGCTGGTGTAATTTTTTGCTGCTCCATTGACTTTCAACCACCTGATCCCAGTTTATACCAGCTGAGGATCTGGCTTGTTGTGTTTTGAGTGTTACCTGGCTTTCACTGAAACACATGTTCAGTCTGAACTCTATTTAATGTTTGTTTCAGTATAGCATATACCCTAACATATCATTCTAGTACCGCTCCTCCTCTCACATTCTCTCCAAGCTTCATCATAATAAATTGCAATCTTTCTGAGGTGCATCTCATCTCATGGATTCAAACCTTGCTTAAACTATATATATACATTCAGCACAACAGACATACCATCACCTCTGGAGAGGAGGACAGAAAGCAACCAATGTTCCATATCATGTTCTGGTGCAGACAGGAGCAAAGAGCATAGGCATGTGAGGTTTCAGCAAGGTAAGTTGCTGTGGTGATGATAACCCCAAAGTGATGTAGCTGAATTAGCACTACTTCTGGCTGTAAAGAGATCCACAGTGTTAACTCTTTCATTGCCTAACAGCACACACAACTCAATGCACCATAGTCATAATGATTCCATATCTGCCATCTCTTCATGCTCAGAATCCTCTTTGAAGTCAATGGGAATTTTGCATCAAGGATGACAGCAGGACATGGCCCTCAGGCAGTAGTTTTCTTTGCTTTTCCTTCAGATTCCAATGATTCTGGCTAAGAAAGCAACAGCAATGATTAAGCATGACAGCATCTTTGACTCCAGACAGTCTTTGTTTTCCAGGCTAATTATATTACAAAACCTCTCTCTCCTATTTAATTTGCCTTGAAGCTTCTCCAGCTGGGCATGATCTGCATGCATGGCATCAAAGAAGATATAACTTCCCCCAAATCAATTGGTACTATCAGTCAAATAGCATCTTCCTGATTCAAAGCTAACACCATAACCGTTTTCTCATTAATTATAGTAACAAGTTGGAGGGGGCTGTTGCTGAGCTTTGCAGCAGTAGGAACAAGTTAAAACCTTCGAAAAATTATGGTGTGCTTAGAGATCTGTTGTAGTAGCTACTGGTTGGCAGGTAAAGAAGATACCTCCCCACAGAGGGCCAAATTCTGCTCTGATTTACATAATAGAATCACATGTTGTGTGAGCAAAAGTTAGCTAAGACTCTTCTTGATTGACTGACAGGTTAGCCACAAAAAAGACCCAAGTTGAAACTTTTGCACTAATTTATTTCCATATAGCTCCACTGAAGCTAGTAAAGTGGTGTGGGTGTAAATGAGATCAGAATTTGGCCTCTGTCTTCTCAACACATCTGTTCATTTAATGGTAGCCATTTCATTTTGGGTTATATTGGCTAGATCAGAATTTAAGGGCCAGATTCAGATACCCAGAGGAAGTTGAATGGAGCCTTATTGTATGAGTGAGCCCACTGATTTCAATTGGACCGTTCATGGATTAAGGTACTTTTCAGCACCCGGAAGGAGCAACTTGCATGTCCAAATGTGACACAACGTAGCATAATGATACCCTGTGTTCCATTCATCTGACCTCGCATCAGATGGACCCTGTTGGTACAGAGTGATGTAAATGGCACCATTGAAGGGCTGCTGCATCCCGAGGGAAGGTAGAGCAGAATTCAACTTGGAGGTAACCCGGCAGTGTTTACACTGCCAGCCACTCTTGGGCCTTACACTGGGTAGAGGAGCTTTCAATTCTGCTGGGGATTCAAAAGAGCCCAGGCAGCAATGGCTTAGGAGCAGATATGCCTAATTAGCACATCCCACAGTGTCTTAGCCACACACCTGCTAGACCAGCATTGTCCACCTGTGCTGGTGCCTGAAGGTCCCCTGGCTGAGGGGATGATGCCGTGAGACAATAGAATGCTATCCTTTAGCATATTATTACAGTGCTGAGGGCACTATGCCAGGGTGGCAGGAGTGGGATATCACAATTTCATAGAATTGTTGGTGAATCTGAGTCTCTTTGAAAAGCAGCTCATTTGAATTCTTCATGGATTGTTTGTTTCTGTGTAGAATTCATTACCTGTACATTTCTAATTAGAATGGTTGCACTGGAACAATTGCTTCACTCTCTCCAGTTGACAATTATTTCTTCCCTAATCAGCATGCAGGACCTTTTTTGTTGGGTTGATTTACAACAGAAATTTGAACTGTAATATTTTTTATTTGTCCACTCTTTCCACTTACTCATACTTTTTTATATCAAAAGTTACATTAAACAAATCAGCATTCAAACTTTCCTGCCTAAAAGCACAGGTTTTCCTTCCAGGGGACGTTTTCACAGCAGCCAAAAGATTTGATTTTTATATTCATTTTTCCAGTATAGATAGCACTTTCCATCTCAAAAGTTATTCTCCAAAATATATTAGCTGAATGATGTAATGATCATATGGTCTCTGCTCTTTTAATCAAGTTGCTTTCCACATTCCATGCCAAATTTTGCCCATGGATCCATGTGCACTGAACCCCCATTTTAATAAGAATCCTTCATGCAACCCAGGACAGAATTTGGTCCTTTAGCTAACTAGTATGGAAAAGGCAATACTATTGTCCTTAAATATATAACACACACAATTTTTCTAGCATTACAGCAGGGTCAATTATTTCCTTTAAATGTTTTTACTTATTTTTATCCCAAGAGAAAAGTTATGAGTTATTTAGGGATTGTTACTGTTGTCATGGGAAGAGAGCAATCAGACTGAAGAAAATATGCTGCTAGTTGAGGAAAGATTGTTAAAAGCGTAGACACGCAGG
The DNA here is from genome assembly GCF_028017835.1 of Emys orbicularis. Lineage (NCBI taxonomy): Eukaryota > Metazoa > Chordata > Testudines > Emydidae > Emys > Emys orbicularis. The sequence continues at coordinate 85,925,398 of NC_088687.1, read as the reverse complement.
AATGTGCATGCACACACACACACTCACACAAAGACATCAGCATGAAGCCCTATACCTGTTAAAGAAAAGAATAGGTAGATATTTGAGCTCCACAAGATAACAATGATTAGTCTTAAAGCATCTCCTTCAGCTGTTGGCTTTGAAGTCTGCAGAAGAAGAAAAGCAATAGCAGACGATTTGTGCTCTTTGAGTGTTTAATTTGAGATGACCAGAAGAGATCATTCAGCTGAGTTTGGGGCTTATTAAGGATGTGTTATCTTCCTTTCAGCTTTTGGTCTAGTTAGATACTACAAAGTACATTTTTCACATAACATTTTTTCCCCTGTGATGCTTGTTTTCCTTGTGTGTAACAAGTGTATGTTATTGTATCTCAGTTATTTAGGCATCATTTTACAATTAATTGGAATACTTGCTTGCATAATTAGAAATCAGCTGTGTGGGTTTGAGTTGCCTGCTGCACTTGTAACTGATTTGTAACATATACTAACTGAATTTCAGTCCCATGCCCTTCTATTATCTCTGAAACAAAATTAGACTAGCAATAAACATCAAGATGTCACCAGACAGTTTAACTAATTATATTTACTTAAAGTATATAAAACATAATTCATCTGTGAGATACACCATGAAGATTAAAATTAGCTTAACATAAGTACCAGCCTGCACCTCCGACCCTTTTTTAAGCTAACTCTGCTTTTTATGAAGATTTGAATATACCATCATTAAAAAAAACCTCTCCTCAAAGTCAATCATGCCCTGCTTCCCTCCTGGCATGCAGGCTTCTCTCCTTCCCTCCCTCTTTATGTGGACAGGCTGCATTGCCAATGCCAATGCTGCTCCTGGCTCCTCCCCTGCACCTGTGTCCAGACAGAGAATCTAACTGTGTATTCCTTTACCCAGCTCCTGGTGTGGATTTGCAGAGACTGTAGCCTGCATTTCTCCATCATAAGAAGTCAGGCAGGGAGGACCATCCAGCATGAGAGGGGCCCATCAGTAGAATCTCTCAGATGGGAGGAGGTGACTGGGCTCAGGAGCATCCATGTACATGAGGAACTCACTGAAATTATGCATATGGAGAGCTCCAAGGTTGAGAATGCAATATAGCTGGTGAGGACTTCAGTGACACCACCAAGGGAGGAAGAAACAGCTCCTTCACAGGGAGAAAGCTGGCTGCTGGTTATTTCTGGCAACAGGCAGTGCTTCACCCCTGCTCGTAATGCACAGTCTATAGAAATAAAAAAAATGGTATGTTGCACTGGTATCGAGGGATGAGGAATCTCCCCAAAGGTGGAGGAGTAGAAACCATATACCCTGAAGTCTGGAAGGATCATGGCCAGCACTCCCAAGAGGTAACGAAGGATGGTGGTAGTTGGTGACTCCCTTCTGAGGGGGACAGAGGCATCCATCTGCCAGCCTGACAATGCATCTGAGGAGGTGTGCTGCCTGCCAAGGGCCCATATCTGAGACATTACAAAAGGATTGCTGAGGATCATCTGGCCCTCTGCCCATTACCCCATGCTGCTCATCCATGTGAACACTGATGATACTGCAAGGTCTGACCCTGAGCAGATCAGAAGTGACTACAGGGCTCTGAGAATGAGGGTGAAGGAAGTGGGGGTGCAGGTGTGTTTTCATTGATCCTTCCAGTCATGGGTACGAGCCCAGGCAGAGACAGACACATCCTGGGGTGAACGCATGGCTGCCTGGATGGCATTGCCAGGAGGACTTTGGCTTCTCTGACCATAGAATGCTGATCCGAGAAGAACTGTTGAGAAAAGATGAGATCCGCCCATCAGGTAAGGGGAAGAGTATTTTCAGATACAGACTGGCTAACCCAGTGAAACAAGCTTTAAACTAGGTTCAACAGAGGAAAGAGCCAAAATCCCACAAGGAAGTTCAGAACATGAAGACCTGAGTGAAGGCTCAGAATCTAGAGGGAATATGGGCAATCACAGCAGGGACAAAGGAGAGACAACAGGGAATATAGGGGGAAATCTAATGATCATCTTACATGTGTGTATACTAATACAAGAAATATGGGGAATAAACAGGAAGAACTAGAAATACTAATGAATAGTCACAATTATGACATAGTTGGCATCACAGTAGTGGGATATTTCACATGACTAGAATATTGGTACAGTAGGGTATAGCTTGTTCTGGAAGGACAGTCAGAGGACAAAGGGAGGGGATGTTGCCTTGTATATCAAAGATGTATTCACTTGCACTGAGGTTAAGATGGATACAGGAGACAGACTTGTGAAAAATCTCCGGGTAAGGATAAAAGAGATTAAAAAACAAAAGTGTTATCATGTTAAGGGTCTACCATAGACAATCTAACCAGGAAGAAGAGATGGATGAGGCTTTTTAAAAACAAATTAAAAAATCAAACGTGCAGGACTTGGTGGTGATGGGGGACTTAAACTATCCAGACATCTGTTGGGAAAATAATACGGCAGGACACAGATTATGCAACAAGTTCTTGGAGTACATTGGAAACGACTTTTTATTCTAGAAGGTAGAGAAAGTGACTGGGGAGAAGGAATTCTAGATTTGATTCTGACAAATAGGGAGGAACTAGTTGAGAATTTGAAGGTGGAAGGGCAGCTTGGGTGAAAGTGAACATGAAATAATAAAATTCATGATTCTAAGAAATGGGAGGAGGGAAAGCAGCAGAATAACGACAATGGATTTCAATAAGGCAGACTTTAGCAAACACAGAGAACTGGTAGGTGGGAGCTCATGGGAAGCAAGTCTACAGGAAAAAGGAGTTCAGGAGTGTTGGCAGCTTTTTAGAGACCTTATTAAGGGCACAAGAGAAAACTATTCCAACATGTAAGAAAGATAGGAAGTCTGATAAGAGACCACTTTGGCTAACCAAGAGATCTTCAATTAACTGAAAGGTAAAAAAGAGTCATACAACAAGTTGAAACTATGTCAAATTATGAAGGCTAAATAAAAAAAAAATCCACCAGCATGTAGGAACAAAATTAGAAAGGCCAAGACACAAAACAAGGCTAAACTAAACTAGAGACATATAGGATAACAAAACATTTTACAAATGCATGAGAAGCAAGAGGAAGAACAAGGACAGGGCGGGCCCATTACTTAATGAGGAGAGAAAGACAATAACAGAAAATGCAGCAATGGCCAAAGTGTTTTCACCAAAAAGGTTAGCAATGATCGGACAACGAACATAGTCAAATCAATGTAAATGGGGTAGGCTCTGAGATTAAATAGGTAAAGAACAAGTTAAGAATTACTTAGATAAGTTAGATGTCTTTAGGTTGGCAGGACCTGATAGAATGTATCCTAGAATACTTAAGGAACTGACTGAAGAGATCCCTGAGAATTTGTGGACAACGGGAAAGATCCCAGAGGACCGGAAAAGGGCAGATATAGCACCCATTTATAAAAAAGGGAAATAAAGACAACATATGGAATTATAGACCAGTCATCTTAACTTCGCTACCTGGAAAGATAATGGAGCAAATAATCAAACACTTTGTAAGCACCTAGAAGATAATAAAATTATAAGTAACAAATCATATCAAACCAACCTAATTTCCTTCTTTGACAGTATAACAAATCTTGTGGATATGGGGGCAAAACAAGTAGATGTGATATACCTTGACTTTAGTAAGGCTTTTGATACTGTCTCACATGACCTTCTCATAAGCAAGTTAGGGAAATATAGCCTAGATGAACCTGTTATAAGGTAGGTGCACAACTGGTTGAAAAACCATACTCAGAGAGTAGTTATCAGTGGTTCACGCTCAAGCTGAAAGGGCATATTGGGTGGGGTCCAGCAGGGATCTGCCCTTGGTCCAGTTCTTTTCAATAGCTTCATAAATTATTTGAATAATGGCATAGAGAGTATGCTTATAAAGTTTGTGAATGATGCCAAACAGGGATGCCAAACTGTTCCAAAAAAAAAAAAAAAAAAAAAGCAAATATTATGCTGGGCTGTATTAGCAGGAATGTTGTAAGCAAGACACAAGAAGTCTTCCACTCTACTCAGCACTGATAAGACTTCAGCTGGAGTATTGTGTCCAGTTGTGGGTGCCACATTTCAGGAAAGATGTGGATAAATTGGAGAATGTCCAGAGGAGAGCAACAAAAATCATTAAAGGTCTAGAAAATATGACCTTTGGGTTTGTTTAGTCTGGAGAAGAGAAGACTGAGGTAGGGACATGATAACAGTCTTCAAGTACGTAACAGGTTGTTATAAAGAGGAGAGTGATAAATTCTTATCAAGGCTGTTCTTAGTGGAGGGGGAAGCCCAGGACAACCCCCGCCTCTGCCCCAGGCCCCGCCGCCACTCCATCCCTTCCCCAAAACCCTCCCCGTCCCGCATCTTTCCAGCTTCCACACCCTCACAACAGCGTGAGCCAGCGGACCGGAGTGGAGTGGGTCGCTCGCTGCTGCTGGCGTTAGGCCCCCCGCTTATCCCCCAGGCCGCCTTGGACCCCGCATCCCCCTGAAGCTCAGGGCCCCCGCAAAGCATTGGGCCCAGGGCAGTTGCCTCGGTCCGTCCTATGGACAGGACAGCTCTGCTTCTTATCCACTGAGGACAGGACAAGAAATAATGGGCTTAAATTGCAGTAAGGGAGTTAGGTTAATCATTAGGAAAAACTTCCTAATTGTAAGGGTAGTTAAGTATTGGAAAAAATTACCTAGGGAGGTTATGGAATCTCCATTACTGGATGTTTTTAAGAGCAGGTTAGACAAACACCTGTCAGGGATCATCTAAATGGTCTAAATACATAGTCCTGTCTCAGTGCAGGAAACTGGAATAGACCTATCAAGGTCCCTTCCAGCCCTACATTCCTGTGAGTCTATGATTCACGCCTGTTCCATCTACCTCTAAAAATACAGTCCAATAGCCTATCTTCCAGCCCCTTTCAATTCCCTGTCTTAAAATTCGGGATATATTAAGTTTTTGAGTCATATCCTCAGTTCTATGAACTCCAATGGAACTACGTTGGTTTCCATCAGCTGAAGCTCTGGCCCTTGTGTATGTACACCTCACTGCTCAGTGAATGTTTGTGTGTGTGTGTTTAATAGAGTTCCCCCAGCAGGCTGTTTAGCTCAAGCCACAAAGAGTCATGTGTTCAGTTCTTGAGGCCTCTGTCTCGATTGTTGGTGTTACTCAACATAGCAGCTTCACATAATTCCATGCTTTAAATTGTTGGAGGCCCCTGATGGCTGGGGTAAGCTTCCTTTGTCCAGAGCAGGTATGTAACCTGCTGGTTAGCATGTGTTATGCCTGTCACCTCTGCCTGATCCACAGAGGAAGAGTCTGTTACAGAGCCAGGCTCAAGCTGTAGCAACTCATGCTTTTACCTCTGTAGGTCCTTGGTTCAGTCTCTAGTGTGTGAGCCAAAATAGCAACTGTCAAATATGCAAGAGAAAATGATAACTGAAAGAAGGCTTCAAGGTCCTGCAGCATGACCTCAAATGAGTCTTGAAAGGCAGAGCAACAGGCTGAGCAATTAATTACTGCCCTATCTTGGGGGATGGATGGAGCTGCACTGTACCAGTAAGGCCTCCAGGAGGCACTGTGTCTTATTGTTGTGCCAATTATTTTCTTAATCCTTCCAAAATATTGGTCAAATCCTAATAGTATGCAAGGGAGGGAGGGTAGAGGACTATGTTGTACAGTAAAGCTAAAACCAACCAAAATCTTGCCAACTCAGGATAGGATGCTACATATTGTCTTAGCATACTGCACTGCAAGTCACTTCTTGCTGCTTCTATCTGCAATATAAATATGTTCTCAATGACACGTGCTGACACACTGTGTACGTGACAGCATGTGCTGTCATTACACATTAGCTGGTTTGTGGACCAGTCAGGTTTTTCCTCCTGCAGCACTAGGCTGGTATAGTCATGAGGAGCACTTTGTTGTGCAAGAAGCTGCATGCTATCCGGTTGACTATGTTACATGCACTGCTGCTTAGACCCTTTTTACTTTGTAAACACTTGTACAGGGAAGGATTTAGGGCTATGTACTTCTAGCACATTCATGTTACCATTCCACATAATTTCATTAGCTGACACCATTTCAATAATATTACAGCATATAAGCAGAATTTGTAACATTTTTCTTCTTTCCTTTTCTTGTGGTGATTTATTCTTAATATTACTGATATCCTCCATTTCCTTTGGCTTTGATTTCTGAGGGACAACCTTCCACCACCACCACTTTCCTTCTTCTTTGTCTTCCTCTGGATGAAGACAGAGAAGAATTGGGGTGTGTGGGTGAATGGAAGATGTTCTCTAGGTTAGTAATTTGGCTGTAAAATTTTCTTCCTTTTTCTCCACCGATCTCTCCCCTTGTGTCTAAATTAGGGTACCCACCTTTTCAAAAGGCAAAAGCAGTATACATGAAAGAACCCTGCCCACTCTGTGCTCCCTCCCCCTCCCCCCCCCGCTCCTCTTCACATAAGGCCCCACCTCTGTACCTCCTTTCCTGCCCCTCCTCCCTCAATGCCCTGTCTTCTGGCTAGGCTGGAAGCAGGAGCTGGGCCATGGTCAGAATCACTCAGGAAGCCCAGGCCACTGTGGGGAGCCCCGGACCCTCCACCTGCCCCGGGCAGGGTACTGGGGTCTCAAGAGCTGCCCCTGGCCTGTGTCCCCACCCCCTGGGGTGTGCCAACCAGGGCAAGTGGAGGGTCTGGGGATCTCCACAGCAGCGTGGCCTCCCTTGGAAGCTCTTACTACTGCCCGGCTCTGACTTCTGGCCTGGTGGGGCCTTGGGAAGAAGAAGAGGAGCAGGGAGTGGGGCCTCCCAGGGAATCTGGGACAAATGCTGTCTTGGAGTCATTCAGCCCAGGACTGGGACTTGAACTTTGCATTTCAGGACTGTCCCTCCCAATTTGGGACGGGTGGTCACCCTAGTCTAAATTCTTCTTTCAATCTTCACTTTCAGTACTCAAGTAAGCTAATGGCAAACATGCCTGCACTTTAATTTTGCAAAAATTTCCCATTCAATGCTGTTGCTCCCTAAAAGAGGAAGTTTCAGCATTACAAAATGTTGTTTGTCATGGATGAAAATAAGTTGTTCTGCGCTTGGCTTCAGTAGCCTGTGTGTGGCCCTGGATTCCCTCCAGGGTGCAAACTAATAACAGAAAATGGGGAGAAAGAACAGCCTGTTCACCAGCAGAGGAAGAAACAGAGTGAGTCGGGAAAACAAACAAACAAAACACTGAATTTGCAGGTATATTAGTTGCATTAGCAGGGAAGGAGCTGCATTTTGCAATTAACTTTCTCCTTGTGGTCAACAGCCTGAGAAAGTGGCTATTCCTAGTTCAACATGCCTTCTGTGCCATAAAATCTTTTTATAAAGTAGAAGAAGGAAATGTATTTATTACTCACCCAGCCAAAAGCTTTTGAGTGCTAAAATATTTCCCCTTCTTATTATTTATTTTTTTCCAATTTGTAAATAATGTTATGAATAATACAAATAGCCAGCACACATCAAAATCATTTCCCCACAGGCCCAGGACCAGCCCTGCTTTCAATTATGCAAATTTTGTGCATCAAATTTAGATATTGCAAAACCAAAGCTGGGGCAGTTTGGGTCCGAAGCTCTTTTTATTTAACACTCACCCTTCTCCACCCTCCTAAAATCAGGATTCAGATAAATGGCTCTGGGTTTGGTCCATATTTATTTTTTTTATATCTGAAAAATAAAAAGTATATGGAGATTTGGTGCCATCCAGGATTATACACAGTTTGGAAGGGAAAAGAACACTACTTCTGTATAAGTAGAAGAAAAAACAGAATGAAACCCTGACCTGGTTTCATTGCCATTGACTTCAACAGGGTCAGGATTTCATCCAAAGACTTCAGAATATCAAATGCAGGCTTTCACTATTGTGATGCTCAAAACAAATCCAAGAAGCACATGCACCCAGTCATCTCTGTAACAATTTTTCTGAGTTTTTTCTATGATGAATTATGTTTTCCCCAATCTCTGTCACCTGTGCAAGTAATGAATACAAATGATTGAACAATAATTCTTTTCTATCAAAGTTTCTGAAGTACAAATTTGTAAACTTGGGATTTAAAAAGCCTATATCCATTTCACCTTAAATTCTGATCCTGTCAAGCTCCCAAACTGAGACTTCTAAAGATCAAATGCAACAGGAAATGGTGCTGATCATTTAGTAGGTGGTACTCATTATTTTGAATCATCACTGAAATAAACACCCAGCATGGTATTAGGAACATCCGTTAGAGGTGCCATTTTTCATATGGGACTTAGAATTGATGTCCTGACAAATTCTCATTTTAGATCACATAGTACATTTCACTGAGTTCTAGCCTATCTAATTATCCATGCTTATATGGCACTAATCACCCTTCTAGCTAGTATTAACCTTAGCGTCCTGGATAAGTTCAAATTTAGATGAATACATTCTATTTACCTAAAGTAATTTTCCCCTTGAGTTTCAGATGAATGAATTATTTTGCTCTTCCAGTCCTAAACTATTGTGTAGTGCTGCTATGTGTTGTTAAAAACACAGGACCACATTCAGATCTGGTGTAAGCAGAAGCATCTCTGTTGAAGGCAATGCAAATTCACTTGCTTACAGTAAATATGAGTTTGCTCTGTGCCGTTTCTCACTCCAAAGTGTATATCGATTCTTCAGGATGAAAGACACTATATAAAGTAAGATACTGTTATTGATCTCCGGTGAGGGATCACATTTTATTTCCAAAACGCTAGCCTCCAGTAAATCCAATTATCCCCTCTTAAGACTCAGTAGCCTCAAGCCCTTCTTTAATGCCTAATAGCAGACGATGCTTACCTGTAATGTTGTTTTCAATTATTTCAATTGTTCCATTTTTAAACAATGTATTATTTTGTATTAATACACCTGAAGCTGCTGTCAGGCTTCTGTTTCTGTTTTTAATACAATGTTGAGAACTTAAAGTTTGAAGATTTTCTTGTTCAGGGTGCTCTCTAATGTGAAGATCCATGCGTCAAAGGTTTTTTACTCATGATTTTCCTCTGTTGTTTGATGGCCAACAAAACCATTTCATAGCGGCCTCTATGGACTGTTTTAATGCCACAGAAGGTTCTTGTGTATCAGCACCAAAGTGTAAGAGACACTGGTGCACTGAGGTGGAAGATCCATATGGATCTGTTACTTTCTGTGCAAGCTTTCTCAGCCACCTGAAGAGAGTTCTCTGGGTCTGCCCCACAGAGAGTCCCTGAGTCTCTAGCACTGTTCCCTTCTTATGTGCCATTGTAACCATTGTGCTTTTTGAAAATAAAGTGCAAAGAATTCTGAAACACACCCAAATGCCTCTTCTCTTTTGCACCCTATCATACAAAACAGGTGATCCTTAAGTTATCGTGTATGGTTGAACAGAGATGTAATACACTATTTTGTAACTGGTGGTAAAGAGAGAAAAAACAGAAATAACACCTCCAAATAAAAACTAAGTGGATGCATATTTTACATTAACAAAGCTGGACATAATGCCTGCAGTTGAAACACAGTGAGGAAACCCTTCAAGCTTAAAATATATGCATACAGGCCCCAATTCGACAAAACACACAAGCATCTGTTTCAGTGTTTTGCTAAACTGGGTCCATATTCCCAAAGCGCCACTGTGCGAAAAGTGGAGGAATATTTCCCCAGGCTGCCGAATCACTCCAGAGTGTCTACTGCAACCCTAATGGTCCTTAAATGTCCTCTCCCTGCAGGTCACATGATAGAAGGATTCATATGGCAGTTCTGGTCTCATCTCTGTCTCATTCATGAGTGATGCTCCACACCAGACAGTGGTCCCCCAGCATTCAGCACTCCCTCCATGGCAGAATTGCACCATCTCAGCAGCTTGAGGTCTCCCTGCAGCTGCAGTCGTGGGGGCTGCATTTGCCATAGAAGTGGGGAGGGAGGATGCTGAATAGGAACCTAAAAGCCAAAATGTGCTTGCTGGGAAATAAAATGATAGAGCTGGGGATGTAGATTGGTTCTCAATTCTTTATAGCACCATCTAGCATAAGCAATATACATTATCATCTGATCTCTCACACAAACTGAAACAGTTAAGTAGCATGACAAGTATAAGATTAAGATTGTATCCATCACAGATGAACATAATACATTTATTCATAATTTATCCACTAATTGATTTTTTGGAAACCAAATCCTAAAGATATTGTTGGTATCACAAATCTATCTGGAGCCCCTAAGAAAGCTTTAAATTCAGATCTCTTAATTAGATTAAGATTAAAGATATTTAAAATCTCATGCAGGCAGTTATGGTTATACATTTTGAAGTTTAAATATAAGTTATTCCAACAAAACTCAGCAGTTTCAGCAGGGTAAGAACAGCTTAATTCTTTTGCTAACAGTGTCCACCTTTCATTTAAACATGCCCCAGAAGAAACTGCCATCGTAAATACAGAAGACATAAAGAGATGGAGGCTTGAATTTTCGGTAGTTTGTCAGAACACTGAAAAATAAAAAAGACGCATGGATCCTGTTCTCAGCCACTAAAATTGTTATTTTTTTCCTTTTTTCAGGTTTGTGGGGCAGATCTAAGAGTAGGATTTTCCCCCAAAGGCTTATATTATGTTCTAACATATGTTCTATGTAATATGGGCTAGAGAGGATTGTGGAACACAAAGTTAAGAAGCAGATCTGGATTCATACACAAGCTTCCCCGAGTGTTCAGAAGTGGAATTTTACTTCAGGTCCATTGTGTGGGATATATACCACTTTCCATTCATGTACCTGGCTCTTGTTGATGTCAATAACCAATCCACATGAAGATGGTATGGCTCTATAAGAGATGTTCATGATCGGAATTTCTCTTTGAATAGTCTAACAAATATAGTATTAAGAGAAAAACACAATGTTCCATTTGCATGACTTGCCCCAGATACATCCTGCAGTGCAATACAGTACATAACTGACAAGCATATAAATTGTGTGCAGTGCTGTTGTAGCTGTGTTGGCCCCAGGATATGAAAGCGGTAAGGTGGGGGAGGCAATAACTTCTGTTTGTGAAACAGACAAGCTTTTGACATCCACGGACCCTGAAGAAGAGCTCTGTAGAGCTTGAAAGCTTGTTTCTTTCACCAACAGAAATTGATCCAATAACATATATTACCGCACCCACCTTGTGTCAAGCATATAAATTATTACTTATACATTTATACTTTTCATTAATTACACCCATATTTAGAGGCAACAGCAGGGTGGGGTTTGATTTTGTTTGTTTGTTTGTTTTGAAACATTAGCAGAAATTCACTTTACAGTCCTTTTTGTTTCTTTTGGCCAGCCCTACATGCTTTGTGATTATTTTTTTCCATATTCATGTGTTGTGGTCAGGTTTTATTACATGCAGGTCATGAGGCAGCTTGATAAACCAAGAAAAAATTGGAACTTATATAGGAAAAATACATTCTGTACTCTTCTCATGCAACTCTGCAAAAATGTTATCAGACAATTAATTTTTTCATTAAAAGGGCCCACAATATTCCTTGGTTATTTCTCTGTTATCAAAATGATATTATATTCCTCAGCAAAATAAACCAATCTCCTATTAGCTTCACAAAATGAAACTTGCCTGTTTGTATTTATTTATTTTAGCATTTAATCCATAATTTTAAACCCTTGTTCATTTTTTTTAATATACCACTTGGTATTTTTATATGAACAAGGTCAAAGACTCGCTTCTGTTGCTTAGCACAGAGAGTAGCAAACATATGTAAGTACAAGCCAAATGTGGCTGACAAGTTGAAAAGGATACAGTAGCCATACTATATACTTGCCTTGCTCCCAAAGCTTTCCTATGATGCTCAGTACTGTAGCACCTAAGCACTTTACACTTGTTAATGAGTGTATCCTCACATCACCCCTGTGAAGTAGGAAAAGTGTTATCCACATTGTACAAAAAGGGAAGTTAAGGCATAGAGAGAGAAGTGTCTTGCCATAGGAAGTGTGCGTTAAAAATGGAAATCAAAGCCACATCTTTTGGCCAATCCACATCTCTTGGCCAATTCAGTGCCTTAATCACAAGACCATAGTTTTGCTATAAAAATGTTCAGTGTTGTGTGGAGATTGACCATGAAAAAGGGAGGTGCTAAGAGGAGCAGCAATACCATACAATTTCAGTGGAAACTAGTTGTATTCCTTAAGGCCTGTTCCTGACCCAGCCAAGTTAATAGTAAAACACCCACAGACTTAACTGGAATCAAGTTCAGTCCTTTAATTTTGCTCCTTATATTATTACATCACACTTCACATCTGCTAGCCTCCTAAGAAGGGGTTGCAGTGAACTCTTTTAGGGGCCATTTTGATAATCATGCTATCAGGAAGAAGAGAGACATTGGAGAACATGTCAAAGGGTAGGTTCCCTTGGGGGTTGCCTCTTTTCTCTTCCTCCAAGATGGAAACCATTGCATTGTCTATGCTCTTATTCCAGTGTGCTTTGAAACTTAAGGGTTTTCCCCCCCCTTTTTTTAGTTTTTCCACATAAGAGAGGGATTTCACTGCACTAAATAACAAAAAAGTTTGCTAATTGAAGAAACAACTCGAGGGGGGGAATAAAAATAAATTGAGGAGAAGGGATCATATATTGTCAGCACTTCAAATATTTAGGGCTCGATTCTCAAGTCTGCTACATTCATTTTGCACTCAGAATGCAGCGCAAGTGAACATACACTGCCTAGACACTCCCCTGGACAAATCCCACTGTGTAGGGGGAATCTTCAGCTGGTATAAAACAGGTAAAGGCAACCAGCTGCATTACCCATTCCTGTCACCTGGAGCATAAGACATTAAGTAGTTAATGAAGAAAGAATTTATATTCTCATAAAAGAAAAAAAAGGCCAATCAGTGCAGAGTCTCATAATTAGTAGTGTGGGTTGTCCTTCTGGATAATTCAATACATGACGTTTTGTATGTCATATAAATAAGCATGAGACTCTACTTTTACAGCATATTTTCCCCCACTGATCATTTACATGGTCCTTTGCTCCTGTTTTCTGCACTAGTATCTCTTTCAATAGTTTTGTACTTGTACATTTTTCTTGAATAATAAAGAACTGGTGTTTGTGGCTATCCTGTGTTTAAGATCCAGTGCACACAAAGACCCCATAATGCCCTCCATTTGTCCTGTAACCAATGCATTAGTCAAAGTGCATACTTCGTCACCAATTATGTTCTGTGATATAGGCTATGTTCTTTCTCTAGAGAAGAGTTGGTGAATGTATGTGTTGTTATTTAGTGTGCCTGTGCTGCGTGGTGTTGGTAGCCTATGATATGCAGGAGGTCAGAGCAGATGATCTGGTGGTGGTCCCCTCTGGCTTTAAACTCTATGCCTCTATGACATGCCTTAGGAGAGCATCACAGACCTGCACAAAGTATTTCCATGCTTGTCATCTCTCATTTTTGCTCCAGACCTTTTTGTTCATATTTCTAAGTGTATGCCTAAAAGTCATCATAATTCCTAAGTAGATTAATATAACATGACATGTAATTACTTTTTTGCACCTGTTCATACATACATATATCCTCAATAGCGGAGAGTCCATTACTGGGCTTCTAAATGCAGATCTTTGTAATTAGCAATTCAAATGCTTTGTTATTACATTTCCTCTTTGTTGAATTCTTTTGATATACCACTGTGACTTTGGTTTCACATACCTTTGTCTTTTCTATCTTTGTGGGTCTGTGATTTGCCATGGTAATTTTTAGGAAGGGTGCTCATAGGGAAAAGGGCAAAATCATGGAAACACAAGATTGAAAATGTCCAAAGTCACAGGCATTATTCTGTGTCTGAAATAACCTTTATCTTTCCATGCTTAGGGTGAATAACAAGAATAGCACATGTGTTGTGATAATAGTGAGTAATTTGGAATACAGGAATTCACAGACCACAGCCTATTTTTTGCAAATTCAACCAAAGACCCCACATTTAAATAGATAGAGGGGACCTTCTCAACCCTTAGGGATTTAAAGTTTTCAGAAAGAGGTTTAGTCCTATATGTTGTTCCCCTGTTGTTACTGACCGTTCTTGTAGCCTCCTATGAAACCTAAGATTTAAATAGGAAACTTCTGATGAATGTTTAATGCCCTCACATTCACTCACTTGTACACAACAATGTCAAGAGCTTAGAGAAGCATGACAATCAGTTGAATCCATGACCTTCTATGGCAGCTGTGAGAACATTTCCGCTTAAGTTCTAAGATATTTAAAACAAGCTATAAGATGTATTCATTACCTCCATTCCTCTCACTGGCTAAGAGTGGACTTAACCCTGGCTAGTGCTGTCAAAGTAGACAGCTAATGAACTCAGCAACAGCCATGATTTCATGGATTTCTTGTATAGCTTAGGTCTGCCTGAATGACTCGCATGACATGATTTTGGCTTACCATTTTCCAGCATGACATTCAGATCAGCATGAGCCTAAGGAAGATCAGGGAAGGGGAGTGGCTGTACTTTCTGTCTCTATGGTGTAGAGGCTTCTTCATCACGCCATCAGATTCCTGGTCCTGCATTTGTCTGGCCTGGTGTTATTTGTTAACAAATACAGCCTATATGTGGTTTGCAAATGATTTAATTTAACAATGTCTTTAACTTTTTTGTATTTCCTATCCATTATTTGTGGTATGTGACTGGTCACCGAAATCAAATGGTGGTATTTCTGTTAATTGAGTGGATAACAAACTTTATAAACAGGCAAATGGTGAATGATGAATAGTGAATAATAAATAGCAAATAATGCATTTCCAGGATAAATTTTCAGGACTGGCAAATATTTTCATGAATAAAATGACAGTCATCTGAACACTCATGAACACTGAATAATATGGCAAACACAACATGCTTGCCGCATTATTTCCAAAAATATTCATGAAACACATTTTTTACTATTTAAATAGCTCCGCTTTCCACACTTCCACTTTCACTTTTCTATTTATATTCATGTTTGTTCCCACATGTGATGCATCTAGATTCCACTGTGATGGGTGCTGGTTTCCATAATGTAACTATTTCCATAATATGACTGTTTCTCACCTTGATTCATTACCAGTTCACTCACTGGCCTTCTCTATAACTCTTTATCAGAGGGACTCCAATCTACAAGTTAGTGAGTAACTGCACTACAAGACAAAGTTGCAATATGTCCAAGCCAGCAGTCTTCTTTCTCCAATATTATCAGACACAGATGCTAGCCAGCTTTTCTGGCACACCTCCTTGTTTGTTATATAGTGGCACATTAGCTATGCATGTTAAGCATGTGAAGTTGAATGCATCAAGGCATTTAGCACAGAGAGATTCTGAATTATTTCATCTTGCCAACCTATTAGACATAGATCATCACAATTATATGTCCAAAAGAGTAAAATTCTCCCCTACCTTTATTGCTTTATTACTATTAGTGCATTCTCCTTCTTAGTTTTCTTCCTACTTCAAATATTGTATTATCTCTGTTGGGACTCTGTAAAGTTTTCTTTGTTTCGTGACACTATACAAACTCCATAGGACAAATTCTACCTCATGATGTATATAGATGTATATCTGCAAACCTATGGCTGGCAGCAGAAATATGAGCCGAAAATTAGCTACACCAGTTTTAACTCTTCTTAAATACGGTGCTGGTGATCTCCAGTTCTCTGAGACAGGAGTGAAGAAGGGTCACGATAGGGCATAATCAAGGGACCAGTACATGATCCACAAATTAATTTGCCCATATTCGCTGAACTAGCAATGGCTGCTGTGCACATCCATCCATGCAGATCATTTCTGCTTTTTAAGGGCTGTTCTGATGTAGGGAGATATCAGATGTATTTGGGGGCAGGTGTGGGGTATTGGGCTGCTCATAAAGATGTTAAGACTGAGTAAATTGTCAGAATTGACCCATGTGATCCAAACAGTAAAACAAAGAGTCTTTCATAAAGATGGCTTCCCTCCAAAATCTTTATTATCCAGCTTGTGGCATTAACTAAATTTAAAAACAAACAAAACACAAAGTGTTTATAACAAGCAGAAAAACAAAAATCCTTACTCATGTTACAGATAAAGAACTACTTCTCCATCTGATGTAGTACTCTGCGTCCTCACAGCACCAACCCAGCTAACCTAAGAGTTCTTTTTATGGAGCTTCCTGGATTACCCTGATCTCTTTAACTCCAAGGATGAAGGCCGAGATATCCCCTTACCTGCCAGTGGTATAGGAGGGACACTGCACTCTATCACACACTTTTTTTGCAGTATCTATGTGTACTGGTTTGGGAGCACATTATACCACTTTCCCCCACATTCATCAGAGTTTGGCATTATGGTAACAATGTAGGGCAGGTTGAAAATTTTCAATTTAAATGAAAAATTGGTTTTTTACTAAACTAAATTGTTCACTAAAAGTGTACAATTTCTGCAGAAAATTTTAATCAAAAAAATCAATGCCCAAG
This sequence comes from Emys orbicularis, assembly GCF_028017835.1. Classification (NCBI taxonomy): domain Eukaryota; kingdom Metazoa; phylum Chordata; order Testudines; family Emydidae; genus Emys; species Emys orbicularis. Next base: position 85,908,949 of record NC_088687.1, on the reverse strand, counting down.
CACCAAAATACTGCCACAGTGTCTCATGAGAGATGTAGTCCTATTGCCTCATGTTCCCATTCTCCTCTACGGTTCCCAGCCAGACCACATCCCCAATGATGCACTATGGCCAGAGACTCCATTTATGGATGCTGCTGCTTCTCACCAAGAGGGGAAATGGCGGCATGTCATGGGAGATGTAGTCTTATTGGGAAGTCCAGTCTATAGAGGAAAATGGGAGCATGAGGCATTGCAGAGGCATTTCCAAATCAAATTACTGTATTTCAAAGTTTTCAGCCAAAATATTTCGGGTATTTATTATTCTCCAAAAAGTCAAAATTTTCCCAGGGATGGGGTGGGGCGAATAATTCTGATCAGTTCTACAAAAGTGTGCAAAGTTGCTGTCGACACTGAAGTGTATGAAAGCTGCAGGTGCTCAGCTTATTGACAGCTCTTCCTTGACAAAGAAATCCCAAAGAGAAAATGGAGAGAATTATTTCTTAAAAGCAAAATTAGTTTTAGTGCTTCCTAGCAGAAATGGTAATATTCTAAGTCATAATTATACTGATATATACATGTGTGTATATGTAGATAGCTATTCTATAAGGTTTAGATGACGAACACTACATAAATATACCAAAAATATATACCTGAAATGGCAAGGCTTGTGCACATTTGCTACTAGAAATTGTTGTTGCTCATACAAAACAGTTCTTCCTCCTTCTCACCTTTCTGTGTATATTTGGACACCCATTGTTCTCCCCTTATGAATATGTAACTCCCACTGGGCTATATTCTGCCCTACTTGTACAAAGAGAAGCAAATTGCGCCTGCCTGTCCTGTTCCGGCCTGCACCTCTTAGTTAGGGGCAGCTTTAATCTCCACTGAGGGCTCAAGTCCTTCCTTGGAAATTTGCTAAGGAGATGAATAACGCAACATTTCTTTCAGCTGCCCTGCACATGCCCCCTCCTTGACTGCCCACTTTCTGGGCTACGCTGACTGGCTGCAAGCCCCTGAGGGGAAGGGACAGTTTGCAGGCAGCCTTCCAAAGCTGGTACAGACCCTAGGTGAATGTGGCCTATTGACTCCAATGGAAGCAAGATCAGATTGTAAGAGAAGACTAGATCTTAATTATAAGAATGTATATTTTATTTTCACACAAATATTTGCTTACTACAAACCCGACATTCATGCAAATTGCTACATTCCTAAATTTTCTCAGCAGATTAACATTTCATTATGTGTGGGGAATATTTTGAAAATATAACCTCCAAAGTGTTTTCTCTCCTTTTATTTCTCCCCCCTCCCCTTATCAATTTAAATAGTTTTCACATCCCAGCTGCATTCTTTCTATTTTCACTTTCTGTCTTCTTCAGGTTTGCTCTTATCACATTCGCTATTCACACTTCTTTACATGCATACTGCCTTCCTCAAAAACTGTCTTATTTTCCAAGGCTTGTCACAAATATGCGAGAACTAAAGCACCACAAAAGAGTAAAATAAAATAATATCTGCTTTTGCATACAGTGTCATTTTAAAATGTTAGTATCTGAAGGATGATAAAATAGTGAATGGGGATTTTAAAAAAATGTTTACTTTATAGTTAATTACAAATAGCAAAAACCATCAGTTTTTAAAAAAACACCTAATGGATAAAACTGTGTGTGTGTGTGTGTGTGTGTCAGGGAGTATAATGAAGGGCTCAGAGGACTGGCAATGGACTAATAGAGTCTCCTATCTTTAGATCACTCATTAGCTGCAATCTTGACTAAACTGGCAAAGTCATTACTAACAGATTGCAGTGTTGTAGCTGAGTTGATCCCAGAATAGGTGAGGGACAAGGTGGGTGAGGTACTATCTTTTACTGGACCAACTTCTGTTGATGAAAGGGACACGCTTTTGAACTACACAGACTCTTTGGAAGAAGGCATGATGGCATAACACAAGGTCCTCTGAATAATGGTATAAGTCATGTGTAACTGCATAGAAACAATGGGAGACTTGTAAACTGTAACTTTTATCAGCTATTTCAGTGAGCCATTTCAAATATATAAATGGGGTCAAATTTATCCCTAGTGTACATCTACTGATGTCACCAGAGGGACACTGATGTGTAAATCCATTGACAACATCAGTGTCTCTCTAGTGATGTCAATAGTTTTACACCAGGGATGAATTTGATCCCTTCTGTAAAATGTTCAATATGCATCACTGTCCTCCACCACAGATTTCCAAACTCTTCAATAAATTATTTGCATTTTGGACAATAATGCAAATCAATCCCCGGTTGTACACAAAGTGTGATGATTATATGATTCTCATGCCTTTGTGTTCAGAGAAGAAAGGAAGTGACTGTGCTGTTCCTGAAAGCCAAAAAAGCGCTCTCGCGCTAATATTATTGTCTATATCAATAGCAGCTTTAGTAGACAGATGTGATGCTAACACACACACCAGACATTACATTAGAATGACATCAGTTAAAAAATACTGGTGTGCAATCTATTCAAAGCTTTGGTGTACATTTTATTTAAAATATGATATTATACAAAAGTACCATAAAAGTACAGATGCACAAAAATATATTCCAGGCCTGATTCTCCACTGCCTGGCACATTGTGTAGGCTTTTACCTCTGTGCAAAGTGAGTGTTAAGTAAAGGTCCAATCCATTCTCACTTGGTAACATTTTACTCCCACTTAGCATTAACTCTGCACCAGGGGCAAGGATATGAGAGGTAAATAGATGCTGGGGAAGAAGGAGCCTAATTTTACAGATATAGAAGCAGAGGAACTGAGTAGCTTAATAAGTGGCTTAGTTGTGTCCCTGACTGCTCTCGGCTGACTGAGTAAGGGCCTCAGTGCTATTGAAACTGCTAACTGGGCAGCCACCCTTTTAATTACACCCATGCACCATCCACTTGAAGACCTCTACCCCCAGATCACTCAAGACTCAGGAGAGTTGGGTACAAATTGTTCAGAAAATCACCTGAAGTGATTTTGAAGTTCACAACAGGTCACCTGTGCAAGCACAAGCTTTTGAACATCCTGGCATTGACAACTAGTGCTCAGCTCCTATAGCCCTGCTTACACAATTGCTCCCAGGCTCTGATTCTCTTGACACTTACACCAGTTTAATGCCATTGCATCTCCACTGATTGCAATGAAGTTATTTCTTGTATATACCAATGTACATGAGAACAGAATCAGGCCCTCAGTAGTTGATCATGTTGCCACTGAAATCAACAGCACACTTTCCATTCATTTCAATGGGAGCAGCATTGGGCTTTATGTGACTTTATTGCATATTTTGCATGAGTGAATAACACACAATCAAACCTGATATCTGCCATGTTTCATTATAGATAAGGGGTAAGGCCCCAATCCACAAAGGGACTTGGGTGTTGCGATGCTCAACATCACAATACCTATCTTTGTGTCATCTAGAAAATTGCTGGAACAACAATGGAATCCATAAACCCTGAGTCAGATACATAGGCTCCCTATACAATGAATGGGGAGAGACAGGCACCTTGGCATGGGATCTATAAAAGCCAGCATGCTAGGTGGGAAGCTGCCTAAGGCAGCCTGTGGGAGATGGTGATTGGGGAGGGCGTGTCTATACTAAGGCCATCCCCTCTCACAGAGATAGGCGCCTAAGTCTGGACTGCAGGGAGGCATCTATCTCTGCTTGTGATCCACAGCCAGAACTCCCTGTGCTGGAATAAGGATGTTAAGCTGTTTCTTGCATGAAACATCAGGATCCTAAGCTGTTTCTTGCATGAAACACTAGAGGAAGAGCAGGAGCTTCTCTTACAACATTTAGTCCAGTGGGTAGAGTGCTTACTCAGGATGCAAGACACATGGGTTCAATTCCCCCTTTGCCTCAGAGGGAGAAGGATTTGAATAAGGGGTCCCCCACCTTTCAGGAGAGTGACCTAACAGCTTGTACTATATAGTATTCCGATGAGGGTTCTCTCTCAATCTCTTCTGTTGCAGCTGTTCCACTGTGTATAAATAATTAAAAAGTCATTGGAGCAGGATGGACTCTGGGTCTCCCGCTTCCCCTTGGGAAGTTCTAGCACCCAGCCAATAGAGTTTTTCCTCTCTTTTTGGCCCAATGACTATTTAAATATTTTCCAAAGTGAAACAGCTTCAATGGGAGAGACTGAGGGAGATCCACAGCAGGGGTTTTGTGAATCACCATAGCGCCTACATCTGGGATTGAGGAATTTAAATCTGGTGTTCAGGCACTAATTATCTTTGTGGATCTGAGCCCAAGGGCCTCTCTCAAGATTTGGCCTCTTCATGCCATATGAAAGCTTCAGAGCAGCATAAAGGGACTGTAAAAGCTCTGTGTGCAGCTGCAGGAGGACTCCTCCAGTGCAAGTAGTGCAGAAGACAGTTATAAGGCTACCTTCTGAGGACCCCCTCACAAACCCTGCCAGAGATTCCAGGGAGCACTGCGTCCCTAGGGCAGTCCAAGGAGGCTGCTGTAATTTAGACAGGCCTCCAGGGCTGTTTAAATTATGCAGGGGCCCTCTCCCACATCCAGAGTGCCTCGGTGGTGAGTTCTGTGATGCACTTCCTAGAAGCACAGCATAGAACGTCACTTAAGAACTTGTAATTCTTGACCTGGGTTCACCTCTTAATAGAAGCTGGCAAAACCCAGGCTGTGGGTCCCCCTCAGCAGTAACTCCTGCTCTATGCTGTCCATAACTCCTGGAATTGAGAAAAAGCCAGTGATTAGCTAGTGTTGACCCAGATTTAAGCAGAATCAGGGTGGTGATGAGTGTTTTACTCATTCAGTACACTTATTAGGGAGCCTCTATAGGCATGGCTTTATGAAGCCATACCACCCGTTAAAACCAAAAAAAGTGTCACTCCTCCATAGCTGAACTCCTGGGCGTGGCAGCAACAATACTGCCACCAGCCCTACCCCAGGGGTGAAAGTCTCTGACAGCATAGCTTTCCTATTGGGCTCAGGGGTTACAATTTACACACCCATGCCATTGGGGGGAGAGGCAAGCCAAGGAGTCAATCTGACTCTTAACTGAGGGGAAAAAATTGAGCTCTAAAAGTAATCAGCAAAATCTACTGGTGATGACTCATCCAGGGCCTGATCCTCCTCCCGCTGAAGTCAATGGGAAATTTGCCATTGACTACAGTGAGATCAGGGTAGTGCTCTACAGTTGCTACATGCATAAACCTGCTGTAAAATACATTCTATAATCTGTCTTCCATTAGTGGGGTCACATAAACATCAGTTATGAGCATGTTTTTTTTTTCCATTGCTTTAAAAGAGATTATTTATCTATGCCTTAAATCTCAAAGTTTCCAGCTCAAGGTCACATACAGTGTTAAAATGTGGCAGAGTATCTGCTCACCAAAGAGATGGTCAGAATCACACACAAATGAAATGTATGCTTGCTTTTAAGGGCTTTGCATACTTATGGTTGAATTGCTGGAGAAGTATATTTTCTATTAATCAAAACGTGTGTATACATGCAAGCCCCAGACATCTTAAAACAAGTGTGGCAGTGTGTGCCATTGCAGCCACTCTAAGAGCAATCTTTGGCATAAGTTGTGCTCTTTTATTTGAAGAATTGTAGGTCCAAAAGTAAATATCAAAATTTAAGACAGATTGCCCAATGATAGCTGCTACAAGCATAAGCCTGATTCAAAATACATTGCATAATCTGTCTTCCATTAGTGAGGTCATTAGCAGATGTTGTAAACACCAATTCTAAGCCTATTTACCAAAATTATTTCCCCTTCCCCATTGCTAAAATAAAAATAGTATTTATCTATGCCAAGTTTTTTTTTTTAAGTCTGTGAAACATGTCTTGTTCCAAAGAAAAGATGCGGGTTATAAATCTTTACGTACGTTAGGATAAAATACAACTTCTTATTTCTTATTTCGTTGCCTTCTGCTAGAATTAAAATGTCTGTGGTCTATCTAGTTGTTTTAGCATTTCATACTCAGCAAAATGGGGTGAGAAATGTATACCACCAGAAATAAACTAGTATTCTGAACTTGCTAGTTTGTATATTTTATATATTTGTTTGCATTAACTGCTTTGAACTAGGATGATGTGATTTATATTGAATTGCCTTCTAGAAAATATTCTTTGTGAAGTGATTCCAAAGTAGGCAGCAATTTTTTTCTTTGATAGATTCACCCCATTATTTTGTATTCTCTCCCTTCTGCTTAGCTGTTCTATAGAGTTGGGTGTTTTTTTTGTATTTTTGAAATATTAACAGAAGCACATACACATACATACCCTCTGAGGCCCATTGAATGTATATTGAATGACTGAACTCTTACACTAAAAAATATTGTACATTCCCTATTTTTCTCTCTTTCTGCCTTCATATCTGTTTTACTTACTTTATTTTTTCCCTCTGAGCTCACTAGGTCTAGATGAACTAATTAGTAGCCAATCCTCTCCTAACAGTTTTATATATGGAACAATCAGTTCTTATCCCTTGTTAATTCTAGAGCTTGGGCAGCTGGTCAGCCCCATATAAAGGGCCAGATATTCAGCTGGTGTAAATTAGTCTTACTCCATTCATGTCAATGAACCAATGCCAGTTTTATATCAGCTGAGGATCTGGCTCATTGTTTATTTTAAATTCCTGATAAAGCCAGCAAAGCACAATCCTCAATTCTGAAATCCCAAGGCAATTTAAGCAACCATTAGGCTATTGGTTAGTTTTGTTTGTTTTTTCTCTCTTTCTTTGTTTTTTTTTTATTAAGAAAAGAAAGATAAATGTGTTAACATGTATTTTCTTGGCCCCAGAAAATTTTATATGCTCGTATAGACAATTTGATGCTGTTTTCAAAGGCAATAATAACAAAATGTAGTCTGCAAATTATATTTTATCTGCTCAGTTTCATGTTCTTAGTATTTTTCTAATAGCTAGAGGGATTAAAATTGCGGGTATATAAAAATAAAAAATTCTTCACATTTTGCACACTTTTTATTATGCATGCTATAGGCAAGCTAATAAATTTAGATATGCCAATGATTAGGAATGAATACATTATTGCTGCATTATAATGCACAAACAGGTTTTATGTTCTTCTGCATAATATTAGAAGCTCAAATTTATTGAGTCACAGCATTCTTATCATCATCCAGCTTTTAAATTAAGGCAGCAACCATTAATTTATATCAGACATCAAGAAGTTCTCTTGTCAAGGTGCTTGCTGATCCATAGTGTATAATTCTGATAAACTATTGGAGTCTGTGACTGGGTCATTAAGAATTTACTTGGATGTGTGTTCAAAAAAAAAAAAAAAACTTCATTTTTACTGTTAATCTCTTTAAAGTAGCATCCTCCTCTTACCTGCTATTATCTGCTATGAAATTGTAAACATTCACCAAATCCACATGCACAGTTTTTCACTTCATAGAGCTTAAAGATAAAATGAAACTGCAAGATAAAACATAAAAGGGTGATACATATCTGCGACAATGGGTTGTAATGTATTTTGAATGAGTAAATATTATTGAGTAAATGATTTAGCTGTAGAGACTGTTCTGATAGCTAAACTATCATTCACTCATCCAGTTAGCAATGATTAAGGACCTCATCCTGGCTGCTTTCTTTGAAATCAGCAGTAAAACTCCCATAGACTTCAATGGGATAAGCTAAAGGAATGAGTGGAAGTGGCTGTGCCTGTTCTTTCTGTTTGTTTGTTTGTTTTCATGGGCCTGATCCTACAGCCTGTACATATGTGAGTAGTCCCGTTGATTTAAATTGGACTATTTTCAAGATCAAGAGCTGCAGGATCATGCCCCATGTTTATATGTGCATTTTTGGACATTATTTACATATGTTTCTCTAGGATAGTTTGTGATGCCCTCGGTCATGCTGAATAGTACCTGAAGCCATTAATAGTCTCACTGAAGTCAATTGAACTGTTACTACTTGAGGAGTAATATACTACTCAGTATGAGTAAGAGCTTGTCTACTGATGGGGCAATGCTCTCTATGGAGGACATGATTTCTAAAGCATAGTAACGTGGTGCATTTATTGGTTCATGTAAATTCTTCTCGTGTGCACAAAAGATTCCCTGGTGTGTCTTAACATAGTACTGTTACAAACAGCACTACATTAAAGCACATCAGCAGGGTCCACACAGACTAGTTAATATACAACATGTTAGTGCACTTTAGAAATCATACCACTGTAGGCTGTCCCCCGTCCCCCACCTTGCAGACAATCTCTAAGTGTATCACAGTCTGTCCCTTTAATGCTAAAAGAAACAGAAAGTCCAAGGAAGAGACTTCAAACAGGTAACTTTGTCTATCTCCGGACATTTTGAGCTAGATTCTTCCAAACAAAAATGATCTATTTGTTTTTATTTTAGATTCTTAGAAAATTAAGAACCCAGTTCTGCAAAACATTCCTCACATGAGTAGTCCCATTGACATCAACAAAACTATTCTTATGAGAAAGGACAGCTTGCACAAGTGTTGATATTAGGGTTATTTCAAATTTGAACAAATAGCTTCAGTGAGAATAATCAAACTTCTGTAGTGAAGGACAACCAAAACTTCATAAATATTGAATTAGGCTAGTATACACTTTAAGTTATTTCATGGTATTACATTGTCTCTCAAAAAAGGTGAAAATCTGTGCACTACAGTTTGTCAACAAAATATAAATAATACTGCTGATTATGTGAATTTTATCTGATACTTTCTGTGTTTATACACATCAGATTTGATACCCATATGTGCTGTCAAATCTTCCCTATGTACCCTGTCTACGATATAAGATATATCTTTATTTAAAATGCAAACTGGACTCAGCCTGATTGCTGAGATGGATTTAAATAATGTCTCTGGTTATCGAATGTATATACACTGAAAAGAAAACAATCCCAGAAACATGCTTCCATCTTAAAGACTTGATCCTGAGAACACAGGCTACCCCAATTAACTTCAGTCTTCAGTATTTCTCAGGATCCGATCATGAAGTGCTTCAGGAATCACTAAAAGTATTACAAATTATGTAAACATGAATGGGGTCAATTTTATGAATTTGCTGATGTGCCAGTTTTTAAAGCTGTAATCTAACAAACTAAATAGGCCTGTCATAAGAACATAAGAACGGCCGTACCGGGTCAGACCAAAGGTCCATCTAGCCCAGTATCCTGTCTACCGACAGTGGCCAATGCCAGGTGCCCCAGAGGGAGTGGACCTAACAGGCAATGATCAAGTGATCTCTCTCCTGCCATCCATCTCCATCCTCTGACAAACAGAGGCTAGGGACACCATTCCTTACCCATCCTGGCTAATAGCCATTAATGGACTTAACCACCATGAATTTATCCAGTTCTCTTTTAAACCCTGTTATAGTCCTAGCCTTCACAACGTCCTCAGGTAAGGAGTTCCACAAGTTGACTGTGCGCTGCGTGAAGAAGAACTTCCTTGTATTTGTTTTAAACCTGTTGCCTATTAATTTCATTTGGTGACCCCTAGTTCTTGTATTATGGGAATAAGTAAATAACTTTTCCTTATCCACTTTCTCCACATCACTCATGATTTTATATACCTCTATCATATCCCCCCTTAGTCTCCTCTTTTCCAAGCTGAAGAGTCCTAGCCTCTTTAATCTCTCCTCATATGGGACCCGTTTCAAACCCTAATCATTTTAGTTGCCCTTTTCTGAACCTTTTCTAGTGCCAGTATATCTTTTTTGAGATGAGGAGACCACATCTGTACGCAATATTCGAGATGTGGGCGTACCATTGATTCATATAAGGGCAATAATATATTCTCAGTCTTATTCTCTATCCCCTTTTTAATGATCCCTAACATCCTGTTTGCTTTTTTGACCGCCTCTGCACACTGCGTGGACATCTTCAGAGAATATCCACGATGACTCCAAGATCTTTTTCCTGACTTACTGTAGCTAAATTAGCCCCCATCATATTGTATGTATAGTTGGGGTTATTTTTTCCAATGTGCATTACTTTACATTTATCCACATTAAATTTCATTTGCCATTGTGTTGCCCAATCACTTAGTTTTGTGAGATCTTTTTGAAGTTTGTCACAGTCTGCTTTGGTCTTAACTATCTTGAGCAGTTTAGTATCATCTGCAAACTTTGCCACCTCACTGTTTACTCCTTTCTCCAGATCATTTATAAATAAGTTGAATAGTATTGGTCCGAGGACTGACCCTTGTGGAACACCACTAGTTACCCCTCTCCATTCTGAGAATTTTTTATGTCTTTTTTTCCCCTACTCTTTGTTCCCAGTCTTTTAACCAGTTCTCAATCCATGAAAGGACCTTCCCTTTTATCCCATGACAGCTTAATTTACGTAAGAGCCTTTGATGAGGGACCTTGTCAAAGGCTTTCTGGAAATCTGACTAATACTGTATCATTCCTTATACTCCTCTGTCTGTGTGTTTCCCTCTGTTGGATCATCTTATACTTAGATTCCAAACTGTTTGGGGCAGGGACCATCTTTTGTTCAATGTTTATACAGCACGTAGCACAATGGGGTCCTATTGAATGACTGGGGCTCTTAGACAGTATGGTAACACAAATAAAAATAATAGTTATTTTAATTATGAGCAATGTACTTTAATTACAAAAGTCTGGTACAGAGACTTCATTGGTAGATCTCCTAATCTTCATTCTTCATTTACACCTTTTCTTGCTTTTTCAATGTCCCAACAGTTAGTACTTTGCTTCTACTATACAAGAGACTCAAGATCCATGTGCTGGTCTGGAACCTGATTCTCTTCTCACTTGAGGAGGAAATAAGGGATCTTTTATGGAGGATCCTTTTAAAAATTAAGAACTGTCACTACTACCTATCATGACTGCTGACACAGAACTTAGCTGAGCTGTGAGTTTTATGTCTTTTGTTCCCTCTGCCAGATTTTGCTATCTTCCCTTTGATCGTTCCAAAATATTTCAAAGAAGTTTACAATATTATACCCATAAACTGTTAGCATTCTAGATCCAAGTCAAAATGAGATTATCCTGGGTACAATACAGTAGTTCCAATTTGACACAAAAAGAATGCCTGCACACAGACAAAAAAAAAAACTTTCGCAAGGAGGATAAATCGAGTGCTTGTAAGTTATCACATGCCACTCAGCTGTAACTGTGCAATTTAATTTCTGGTGTCTGGCCAATTTAAAATCTATAAGAGAAATGTGGCTATTGGGCCTGATTCACCCTTCACTTATACTAGGTTACCCAGGCATAAATCCATTGATTCCAATGGAGTTACTGCTGCTGATTTACACTGATGTAAATCAGACCTGCAGTTTTAAATCAGATATCTGTCCAGTCATTAACTCTTCTTCTAATTTAACTTTGCACATTTGTGCTATTAAGAGAGAAATTACACTGGTCTACAATTTTTGAGAAGTCGTCTGCTTCAGAGATAAAATGTGCTATTTATTATGTATTTTGATGTGCTGAATTCAAATATGACAATTAGAACAACTGATTGGCTACTGTTTAAGATATTTAAGTTTTTACATTTTATGTCTATGTATATTGTATAGATAGAGTTTTAATCATAAATTGTAAACCTAGAGCTTTTCATGTGTTTATGCTTGCCTTACATGATAATATTTCACCTGTCCTGTTTATGTAACACTTTAAAAATCAGCAAAAGGGTTATAGAAATAAAATTTATTATGAAACAAAAGGCAAAAAACTATTATGTACATAGTTTAGTCCTATTCAGTGTCTACTCGGCCCTTCTTGGCTTTTCTCTTGTATTCATTAAATGGAGCATCTCTTGTCACTGTCCAGCAATAGTCTGCAAGCATTGATGGGCTCCATTTGCCCTGACAGCATTTCTCCATTGTTGCAATGTCCTGGTGAAATCGCTCGCCGTGCTCGTCGCTCACTGCTCCGCAGTTCGGTGGGGAAAAAAATCTAGATGAGAGTGCAAAAAATGTATCTTTAGTGACATGTTGCAACCAAGGCTTTTGTATGACTTGAGGAGGGTTTCCACCAACAACCTGTAGTTGTCTGCCTTGTTGTTTCCGAGAAAATTTATTGCCACTAACTGGAAGGCTTTCCATGCCGTCTTTTCCTTGCCACGCAGTGCATGGTCAAATGCATCATCTCGAAGAAGTTCACGAATCTGAGGACCAACAAAGACACCTTCCTTTATCTTAGCTTCACTTAACCTTGGAAATTTTCCACGGAGGTACTTGAAAGCTGCTTGTGTTTTGTCAATGGCCTTGACAAAGTTCTTCATCAGACCCAGCTTGATGTGTAAGGGTGCTAACAAAATCTTCCTTGATTCAACAAGTGGTGGATGCTGAACACTTTTCCTCCCAGGCTCCAATGACTGTCGGAGTGGCCAATCTTTCTTGATGTAGTGGGAATCTCTTGCACGACTATCCCATTCGCAGAGAAAACAGCAGGACTTTGTGTATCCAGTCTGCAGACCAAGCAAGAGAGCAACAACCTTCAAAACGCCACAAAGCGGCCACTGATGTTGGTCATAGTTTATGCACCTCAAAAGTTGTTTCATGTTGTCATAGGTTTCCTTCATATGGACTGCATGACTAACTGGAATTGATGGCAAAACATTGCCATTATGCAGTAAAACAGCTTTAAGACTCGTCTTCGATGAATCAATGAACAGTCTCCACTCATCTGGATCGTGAACGATGTTGAGGGCTGCCATCACACCATCGATGTTGTTGCAGGCTAGAAGATCACCTTCCATGAAGAAGAATGGGACAAGATCCTTTTGACGGTCACGGAACATGGAAACCCTAACATCACCTGCCAGGAGATTCCACTGCTGTAGTCTGGAGCCCAACAGCTCTGCCTTACTCTTGGGTAGTTCCAAATCCCTGACAAGGTCATTCAGTTCACCTTGTGTTATGAGGTGTGGTTCAGAGGAGGAGGATGGGAGAAAATGTGGGTCCTGTGACATTGATGGTTCAGGACCAGAAGTTTCATCCTCTTCCTCGTCTGACTCAAGTGAGAATGATTCTGGTGCATCAGGAACCGTCAGTCCTTCTCCGTGGGGTACTGGGTGTATAGCTGATGGAATGTTTGGATAATGCACAGTCCACTTTTTCTTCTTTGACATACCTTTCCCAACTGGAGGCACCATGCAGAAGTAACAATTGCTGGTATGATCAGTTGGCTCTCTCCAAATCATTGGCACTGCAAAAGGCATAGATTTCCTTTTCCTGTTCAACCACTGGCGAAGATTTGTTGCACAAGTGTTGCAGCATATGTGTGGGGCCCACCTCTTGTCCTGATCTCCAATTTTGCAGCCAAAATAAAGGTGATAGGCTTTCTTAACCATAGTGGTTATACTGCGCTTTTGTGATGCAAAAGTCACTTCACCACAAACATAGCAGAAGTTATCTGCACTGTTCACACAAGTACGAGGCATCTCTGCTCACTTTGGCTAAACAGAAATGTGTCCCTTTGCAAAATCAAACACTGACAAATAAGAGAGCACGACACTATATGATTTCTAGAGCTGATATAGGGCAATTTGTTCAGCAGTGATGTAAGCTTCATTATGATTGCATCATCCATGACTTCTAGCAGGGCCATAGCAACAAAGAACGTGGCCCCCTCCGAACGGTGGCCCCCTCCTAACATATGTCCGGGCAGGGCCCCTTACAATGCAGAAACTGGAATGAGATATTTATTTTGCCACTTTTAGGGGCCCCCTTCCTTGCAGGGCCCCCTCCAGTCGGAGGGTATGGAGGGCGCTCGCTACGCCTCTGACTTCTAGGAATAACATGATGCAATTCATATCATGGATGACGCAATACCAGCTTCAGATTGCATCAGTCATTGTTTTGCCTAAAAAGCAAGTACTGTCCAAACCCAGTCATAGATTTATTCATAGATCCAGTCAAAGATGTATTTTAGTCATTTCTGGTTTAAATTGAGATCCCTTCCCTTTATAACTCACTTATCCTCCGCCATTCCCAAGTCAAGGGTCGTATATACTGACCCAATAGCATATCTTGAAAACTAGAACCAATCAACAATTTTAAGCATCATTTTCGTTCTCAGTGACCCAGAATTAGTAAAGTTTGACTACATTTATTTCAGAAGCATTTTGGCTGTAGAGCAGTGTTACAGAACAAAAGAAAATGATTTACACTACTAACTTAAGGAACAGGAGTACTTGTGGCACCTTAGAGACTAACAAATTTATTAGAGCATAAGCTTTCGTGGGCTACAACCCACTTCTTCGGATGCATATATAACTACTAACTTACCTAACAGAAATCAAGCACTTACTCTGCTGTTAGAAGCAACACCTTCAGAACCACATTCTTTCTAAATTGTTATTGGAAGCTCTCACAAATATGGGAACCAGAAGTTAAATAGTCTCAAAGATTGAAGAAAGCCAAGATGCAGAAGAGGTAGATGTTATGTGTCTGATTCTGATTCTAATACAGTTTGAATGCATTTATGCTGGGATAGCCATTGAATCTCAGCCTCAAAAATAATTTTTACCTGAGCTAAACTTGCTTTCTACCAACATGAAAAAAAATGAATAACACCCAGAAATGTAAGTAAAATTTCTGACTTAAAATCTAATTTAGCTTTCTAAATTGCATAGAATACTACTGCACTATTTCAAGGAATGACAGCAAGCGTATAAAATTTATAGGAAGCAGAGGTGAAGGGAGAGTTATTTTACTACATTTTTGATAGAGGTTATGCAAACCAAACTTGTATAAATATTCTTATTAAATTGAATTTTTTGACAAGTTTTGTCATGGATGGTTAGGAAAATGTGTAGGAAGCATGCTGAATGTGTAGAAAATAATTGCAGAAATGACTCCATTTTGGTGCATTTCTGCATAATTCAAATACTGTAGATAGTATGTAACATTAATATGTAATAACCTACAATCTAAGTCAGCTGTGGTTACTGAATAAGTCGCTTGTAATTACCATTGATGTGGCACATTCATGCTTCTGAGTGAATTGTTCCTTCAAGATTTGTATTTGATTAAACACAGATAGGTAGTAGGGGATCATATAATATCTTTCAGTGAAATTACACAGACCCAGCTACAACAATCACATTTGAAAAATGACGGCTTTTAGAAGGACTGTCATGCTTTGCGCTTTTGAAAATCTTCTTAGACATTTGCATGAAAACCACAGGTTAATAATGCAGATTTTAATTGTTCTCCATTGATTACACTTTTGTAGGTAATATAGTATGCACGTTAAAATGAATCAAGAAATAATAAAAAGAACAGGAGTACTTGTGGCACCTTAGAGACTAACAAATTTAATAATCTTTCCCTGTTTGCTGTATAGGATGCTGATCAGGTGGTTTCGCAGTTTCTTTGAGAGTGTGTGACACAGTCTCTCAGCATAGTCTGTGTGATATGTAGATCGTAATGGATTTTTTACCTTTAGTCCTTTTGGTATGATGTCCATCTGCTTGCATTTGGAAAGGAAGATGATGTCTGTCTGTATCTGTACGAGTTTTTTCATGAAGTTGATGGATTTCCACTCCATACGGCTAAATGCAGTGCCTTGCATAATGACAGGTTTCTGCATTTAGCCGTATGGAGTGGAAATCCATCAACTTCATGAAAAAACTCGTGCAGATACAGACAGACATCATCTTCCTTTCCAAATGCAAGCAGATGGACATCATACCAAAAGGACTAAAGGTAAAAAATCCATTACAATCTACATATCACACAGACTATGCTGAGAGACTGTGTCACACACTCTCAAAGAAACTGCGAAACCACCTGATCAGCATCCTATACAGCAAACAGGGAAAGATTATTAAATTTGTTAGTCTCTAAGGTGCCACAAGTACTCCTGTTCTTTTTGCTGATACAGACTAACACGGCTGCTACTCTGAAACCTGTCAAGAAATAATGTTATCTGTCTTCATTAACTTAGACCCAAAATTTAGAGAGAAATTAAGTCAATAAAAATATAACACCCTGCATGTGAAATATCCTCTGACGATGGAAGTAGCTGCCTTAAAGAGTAGGAAAGATGTAAAAATATGAATTATTAAGCCTGACTTTTTTTCACATTCCTAACAGGCTAGGTCAACAAAGAGTATTTAGGAAAGAATGAACTTTTTTTCTCCCTGCCAGATATAATTCCAGCATATAGTGGACCATGCTTTCCTTTTAAAGCCAATCTTTCAACTGTGTTCATCTGTGTCAATACACATAATGCCTAAAGCAATGAAGGAATTAAAAAAAAATGAAACCCATTAACAGAGTGAGGCTGGACAGCTGTTATTTTTGGTTAAGGATATTATAGTTTACAGGAAAGCTCCCAGAAAAGAATGGAATGTTTATATGCACATTCTTTGCAGATGAAAGTCGTTTAAGAATGGCTTGGTGGTAAAGCCCTATATATATATGAATGTAGGGATTCTGGTAGTAAAGACAATTGTATATTATTACAATCCCCAGGAAACATTTGTTTTAAATGTGTTTATTATACGCTCATGGAAAAAGAAATGAATTGGGCCTGATCTTGCTCCCATTGAGCCCAATAGGAATTTGCCACTGACTTTAGCAGGAGCAAAATCAGGCCCCATAATTCTATATTAAAGAGACAGGTCAGTTTATATACCTCCAATCCAATGTAAAAATTTATGGTATGGTTCTATGCACCCAGCAAGAACACATGTTAAAAAGAAACTCCTGAAAATTGAAATTCCATTCATTTTAAAGATTCTTTCATACAGGTGGCAAAGAGATTTTGGTAAATGTGAGTTCTTTGACAATTTTAACTAGTGTGCATATCAGAATAAACAAGTTTAGTTGGTGTAGATAAACTGACCATATGTTTCTGATCTTATGTAATAACAATAATTGTCACTTACATAGTAGATCTCATAGCATTTTATAAAGCACTATTATCCATTCCCATTTTATACAGATTTGAAGTGATTCAGAAAGTAAATGGCAGAACCAGGAATAGATCCCCCTATTCCCTGACTCCCAGTGCTGTAGTTGCCTTTCTGCTAGACCATAGAGACTTCCTACTACTTTGGTTATGATGACTAAACATGGCATAGACATCACAAATGACACCTAAATGTAGGTAAGGCACTTTTTTTCTTATGATGTATCTATTTTGAGCAGTATCTATAGTTAATTATGATTGAGCAATGGATAAGTCAATTACTAGCATCAAACTGCCTTTCTGTGGTTGGAAATGAAGACAACCAATGTTGGACCTTAGGAAACCTTTAAATAATAAATAACACACAATCGGACAATTAAATACTGTAAAGGTTTGGACCAGTTCACTGAGATGAAGAACCACTTAGAAACCAGGTACAGAAGCAGTCAATGGATATTTAAAGAGTAACTCTGTGAGGACTAATTTATTATCCTTTCAGCATTTCCATTTCCAGTCCTGGCTGGAACCCAGAACGGCACAATCAACAATTGCCCAAATTAACCTGAAAATTAAGACATTAAAATAAGGACTATAGATAGGATGAAAAAGGAGAAAAGTTTAATATCACATAGAGTTTTGATAGTACTGCTAATAAACAAGTTATGCACCTAAATGTAAGAAAAACAGAAGTTTGCACTTAAACATGAGATGATGAAAGACTTTAAATGACGCTATCAACTGAAAAGACATTAGAGAAGAGTAGAAACACATCAACCACAATATGTAATCAATATCACAAGGTTGAAGAAAGTGGCTAGTAGCAGGCCTTGTCATGATAGCTTTAGGGACTTCCATAGGCCAATTTATAATTGTACAGTTGTGTATACACTAAGTTTATATCTATTTAAGTTGATAAACATGTTGTCTAAGATTTCTGTTGCAAAAGAATGGATCTGTTCATAAATAGAATAAAAGAAATGAAATGGGAAGAAATTAAAAAGGAATATTTTTCAAATCTCTACATGGGTTGATTTTTGTTTCAGCTCATGCAAAGATTGGTTTCAGTTCAGTTCACCTAAGATCTCTGATTTTACTGAGATTTTTTTCACTGTTAAATCCAACATCTTTTGGGGAGATTGAATGGAAAACTGCCTGTATACAGAGTCCAAAGGGATCGTCAATATAATACTCACAAATTACTGTCTGAGGGTCAAATTCAGTTCTCCTGTTGGGTCAAATTGTTCACTGACTTGTACTCAGTGCAGCCCAGTTGAACAAAGTGGAGTTGCCCACAGTGTAAATCAGTACAGACTCAGATATGGTCCATTGTCTTTAATGAGACTGAGCACAACAGAATTCATCTCTTTATATACAAATGTGCAAGTCTTGTTGAACTGAGTTCCAGTTTATGGTGGATTTTCTTTTAAATCATTTTTTTCACTGCTGGCTTCTAGAGGCTCTATATTATCCATTGGAATCCAGGCACTCTTCCAACAAAGAGCTAGGAGAGTGTTTTTTAACAATTTTTTTATACTCATGGTGTGTAATAAGAATTTTCTTCCAATCTTGTAAAAATGCAATATTGTGAACATTTAGACATCTGATGTGGTACCAAATCTCTTACACTCATAAGTGTACAGATTCAAACATAAGAGAGGAAAAAGATGAAGAATAATATCACTTACTGTTTAATTAACTACAATGTATTTTGTTTGATTAGCCAATAGGTTTGACATATTGTTCATTGTGTTATATTATTCTTGGTTACAATGATGTTGCTTTAAGAGAGTTTAGAGTTATTACTCAGAGAAGGGGAGAGAGGGCTCTAGCATTCATTTTTCAAGTCTACTTCTTCGATACAGAAACCTCTGAGTTTCTTCTTCTAGAGCAATGTTATAAGTAGATGTTGCCAAGCCCACTGTTTAATAAAATAAAAATAATATTTAATAATAATAAACACTAAGCATTTACCAGTACACAATACTTTGCAAGCATTAAGTAATTAATCACCATGATGCATCTGTGTGGTAAGTATTACTATCCACATTTTACACATGGGGAAAGAAAGGCCACTAGGTTAACTGATTTTTCCAAGGTTACTCTGTGAATCAGTGACACAGCTGGGATTGCATGATACTGTATTGTGCTTAGACTTTTCTTGCCCCCCCCCTTCCAAATCTCTAATCTTGATTAAATGCTAATAGGCTTTAAAGACAAAGAAGCAGATACAATAAGATTAATCTCCTCTTATGCTTTAAGAAGGACAATAAGGGCCAAATTTTAAAAAGACATTTAAATTAGGCATGCAGAAATATAAAAGAGGACAGAAGCAGTTAACTTTTCAATGAAAATAAGAAGTTCCACACAGAAAAGCAGTTATGCACACAAATTAGTATTTGCAGTCACTTTTTTTGTGTGCCCAAATCCACATATGTTTCAGGAACAACTTAGGAGTCCAGTTTTGAAAACTTGGGCTCAATTGCCCAGCACAGACACACTTGAATGGCTTTTGAAAACACAGCAATGCATTTAGAAGGCAGAGCTCTAGCCTTATACAAATAAGGAAGTATTTTCCAGGAATTGGCCAAAACACTCCGAGTACTATTATAATATGTAGGGTAACATTTTCCGAAGTTCCTAAGCAGGTTAGATTCCTAAGATCAATAGGAGTTAGGCACCTCACCTGCTTAGGCACTTTTGAAAACCACACCAGGCTCTGATTTCTCTCATCAGGCACCTAAATGCCTTTAAAAATCTGGCCCTTAGCCACTTTTGAAAATCCTCCTGGTGCCTATCTGCATCTTTAGGCACATCGATACCTTTAAAAATCTACCCTCAAAGTAACATTGAGCTAGACCCACTAAGAGATTTAGGCACCTAACTGCCACTTTAGGCACCTGGTTAAGGCACTCAGCTAGGAGACCTGGTTTCAAGCTCTGGTTCTGAATCAGGCTTATGTGGGAATCTGAAGCTAGGTACATCCTGGGTGAGAGTGATAACCTCCACCACTATTCATTGTGAGAAAGGGTTTAGACACCTAATTCTAGGAGCAGGTTTGTGGCTGTGAATCCTAAGTGGAGATAGGCACCTCCCTACAGCCTGGGGTTTAGGGGCCTAAGTTCCCTTGTGAGGCAGAAATTTGGACCTACCCCTCTCCTTGGCATTTCCCACTGGCTATCTTAGGCCTTGTCTACACTACGAGAGTACTTCGATTTTAGTTAATTCGACTATGTGGAATCGATATTACAAAGTCGAACGTGTGTGTCCACACTAAGGACAGTAATTCGACTTTGTGAGACCACACTAACGGGGCAAGCGTCGACATTGGAAGCGGTGCACTGTGGGCAGCTATCCCACAGTTCCCGCAGTCCCCGCTGCCCATTGGAATTCTGGGTCGAGCCCCAAATGCCTTCTGGGTAAAAAAATGTGTCGAGGGTGCTTTTGGGCGCCTGTCGTCATCCGTCCGTCAATCCCGCCCTCCCTCCCTCCCTCCCTGAAAGCGCTGGCGGGAAATCAGTCCGCGCGCTTTTCTGATTACTGACAGCGCGGACGCCACAGCAGTGCGAGCATGGATCCCGCTGCGACCATCGCTGCAGTTGTGGCAGTTCTCAACGCCTCGCAGCTTCTCATCCACCTGTACCAGAGGCAGCTGCAGATAAATCATGAGAGGAGACTACGGCACCACCGTGACGGCATGAAGTCGGACACTACCTCCGACCTCTCAGAGAACATGAGACCCAGCGCCCATGACATCTCGCTGTCACTGGGTCTTGTGGATACTGTTGAACGGTGATTCTGGGCCCGTGAAACAAGCACGGAATGGTGGGACCGCATAGTGCTGCAGGTCTGGGATGAATCCCAGTGGCTGCGCAACTTTCGCATGCGGAAGGGGACTTTCCTTGAACTGTGTGAGTTGCTGTCCCCTGCCCTGAAGCGAAAGGACACCTGGATGCGGGCAGCCCTGACTGTCCAGAAGCGAGTTGCCATAGCCCTCTGGAAGCTCGCAACGCCAGACAGCTACCGGTCCGTCGCTAACCACTTTGGTGTGGGCAAGTCTACCGTGGGGGTTGCTGTCATGCAAGTAGCCAAGGCAATCGTCAAGCTACTGCTATCTAAGGTAGTGACCCTGGGAAACGTGGAGCTCATCATAGATGGCTTTGCCGAGATGGGATTCCCAAAGTGCGGTGGGGCTATAGATGGGACTCTCATCCCTATCCTGGGACCGGACCACCAGGCCAGCCAGTACATCAACCGAAAGGGATACTTTTCCATGGTGCTGCAAGCACTGGTGGACCATCGGGGATGTTTTACTAATATCAACGTTGGATGGCCTGGCAAGGTTCATGACGCTCGGGTTTTCAGGAACTCTGGTCTGTTTAGACGGCTGCAGGAAGGTCTTTACTTCCCGGACCACAAAGTAACTGTTGGGGATGTGGAGATGCCTACAGTCATCCTCGGGGACCCTGCATACCCGCTAATGCCCTGGCTCATGAAGCCCTACACTGGCGCACTGGACTCAGGGAAAGAACTATTCAACTACCGGCTCAGCAAGTGCAGAATGGTGGTGGAGTGTGCTTTTGGCCGTCTCAAGGGGAGATGGAGAAGCCTACTCACTCGCTGTGATCTCAGCGAGACCAATATCCCCATTGTGATAGCTGCTTGCTGTGTGCTCCACAATTTGTGTGAGAGCAAGGGGGAGACCTTTATGGCGGGGTGGGAGGTTGAGGCAAATAGCCTGGCTTCTGATTACGCCCAGCCAGACAGCCGGGCGATTAGAAGATCCCAGCGGGACGCGCTGTGCATCAGGGAGGCTTTGAAAGCCAGGTTCCTGACTGAGCAGGGTCTCCAGTGACTGTTTACTTTGTGGACACAGATGCTGAACCTGCCCCCCTTTCTTTACCCAGTTACTGTTGACTATCCTTCCAAGTTACATACCCCCTTCCCCACCTTCCCAACAAATAAAATCTGTTCCGTTTTGTTAATGAACAAAGTTCTCTTTCTTACTGTTTTCGTGGGAATGTTTTAAACCGGGGACGCAGACTGTGGCGGGGGGCGGGTTTAGTGTTCTGATGCAAATGATGCTTCTAAACTCCGGGAATGACAGGCTCCGCAGTGCTGGATTGGTTGTTTCAACGCAGCCTGCCAGCAGTCCTGGGCGGGACTGCGTGTATGTGTCGGCCAAGTGACTTTCTGGCAGGGGGCGGAGGGTAACAGACCCCCTGCTGCGTGGCTCTGTGATCCAGGATAAGGACCGCGGCATAAGATCTCTAACTGCCCTCCCCCACCACAAAGTCACAGATCAACCCCCTAGCACCCCAGAACATGAAAACCGCCTCCCAGACTGACCATGGTAACTAGTGACTGCACTGTGTATGTGTCCTGATGCTGGACCTGCCCCCGCCTCTGTAGCCTGCTACAGGTGACTGTCCTGTCCAAGTAACAAACCCCTTCCCCCCCTTCAGACAGAATCCCCTCTAAAAGACACTCTCGGAAACAGTACTTAACAGAAACAGATGTTTTATTATGAACCGCACATGAAAGGGGGGGGGAGGAAACTTGGACGTGGGCTAGTGTGAGATGGGTAGGAAAGGACTTTTTAAACTTTGTGGAACGAGAGCCTTCCAGTGCTGCAGCAGTGTGCAGGGGCCGACTGAAAGTTTTAACGGCCCTTGCCGCCCCTCCTTCTTTGTACTTTTGGTGAGGGGTGTGTGGGACTTGGTGGCGGGGGAGGGCGGTTAGAGATAGACAGCAGCAGGGCTCTGTCCTCCTGCCTCCGGTCTTGCAGAACATCCACTAGGCGCCGGAGCGTCTCCGTTTGCTCCCTCATTAGTCCAAGCAGGGTTTGAGTAGCCTGCTGGTCCTCCTGGCGCCACCTCTCCTCCCGTTCCATGACTGCTCTGTGCATTTGTGACAAGTTCTCCCTCCACTGTGTCGTCTGGGCTGCCTGCTCTCGTGAGCACTCCATAAGTTCATAAAACATGTCTTCACGCGTCTTCCTCTTCCTTCTCCTAATCTGCGCTAGCCTCTGGGAGTGTGATGCCAGGCTGGGTTGGGAGACAGTCGCAGATGTGTCTGTGGGAATGGGAAAAAGGGAGTGAATTCCTGAGACAGATAAATGAAGTTGCTAACAAAGAACATAGTCTTTCTCAGTGAACAACACCATGCACAGGACCTTTCACATGCGCACTCAGGACAAGGTCGAATTTTCGGCCCTCGCCTTCAGTGCCTGGGGTCCTGCAGTTGCGATCAGAGAAGCGTGGCAGGACACCTCTACTTCTGTTGCAGGAAAGCATGGTAAGCCATAGACTTGTGGCAGCTTAAAAATGTAATAGTAGCACTGGGCTCCTTTCGCACTGAATGCAAGGCCACTCTCTGCTGGCAGCAATCAGGGAAGCATGAGCTCTGCCCCTGTCCCACCACCTCGCGGCTGTCCCCGGGAAAGCTCCCTGTATGCTGCCCCTCTGCCGCCTCCACCGCGTGGCTGCAAAGCAGTCCCAATACTAACATTCCCCTCCCTAATTTAAAGCAGGGCGTCATGTGTGATATTACTCTCATGAGGATCTCGGAGACCGAGAGGGGAAGGATGCTTCGGGAGACCATGCAGAGGCCAGGGCCGTATGCCGCCATGCTGTGCCGTGCCATGATCCCGGACTACCTAATGGACTCATGGCGTGGGAATGTGTGTTACCATGGTGGACCGAACAAGATCGCCCTGCTGCGGAACCTGATGCACATGCTTGAGCGGTACCTCCAGGAGAGCTATGCCGAGCTATCCCAGGAGGACTCTGTCCATTCCCGGGCACATTGACCGTCTTTTCCTTTAAGTGCAGCATAAGGGACTACAGAGTGGAGCGTCCTGTGGTGGCCTAATCATGAATATCCGGACATTATTTGATTTTTTATACATAGTTAGGACTAAATAGTTGACTAAGCCAAATAAATCATGAACACCAAATTGCTAATATAGTTACTATTCCTGTTTTGTTATAAATAAAAGTTTCTATGTTTAAATGAGTGAATGAAAAGCCCATTCTTAACAATATAAATATTCCAGTTATGTTAAAATGAAATGTTTAGATGTTTAAAGCACTCACTGCTTGATCCTTCTCCTGATTCGGTGTCCGGGGTAAGGGCTATGGACGGTTGGTAGGGGATCTCGGTAAGGGTGATGAAGAGCTCCTGGCTGTCGGGGAAATCAGCGGTGCCAGCGCTGTCGACTGCCTCGTCCTCCTCATCTCCTTCCTCATCTTCCCCGTCAGCTAACATTTCCGAGGAGGAACCGGCCGTGGACAGTATCCCATCCTCGGAGTCCACGGTCACTGGTGGGGTAGTGGTGGCGGCCGCACCTAGGATGGAATGCAGTGCCTCGTAGAAACGTGATGTGTGGGGCTGGGATCCGGAGCGTCGGTTTGCCTCTTTGGTTTTTTGGTAGCCTTGTCTCAGCTCCTTGATTTTCACGCGGCACTGCGTTGCATCCCGGCTGTATCCTCTCTCTGCCATGGCTTTAGAGATCTTCTCGTAGATCTTTGCATTCCTTCTTTTGGAGCGCAGCTCTGAAAGCACGGACTCATCGCCCCACACAGCGATGAGATCCAAGACTTCCCGATCAGTCCATGCTGGGGCCCTCTTTCTATTAGATTGCACGGCCATCTCTGCTGGAGAGCTCTGCATCGTTGCCAGTGCTGCTGAGCTCTCCACGCTGTCCAAACAGAAAATGAGATTCAAACTGCCCAGACAGGAAAAGGAATTCAAATTTTCCCGGGGCTTTTCCTGTGTGGCTGGTCAGAGCATCCGAGCTCGAAGTGCTGTCCAGAGCGTCAACAGAGTGGTGCACTGTGGGATAGCTCCCGGAGCTATTACCGTCGATTTCCATCCACACCTAGCCTAATTCGATATGGCCATTTCGAATTTAGCGCTACTCCTCTCGTTTTCGAGGAGTACAGAAGTCGAATTTAAAAGAGCTCTATGTCGAACTAAATAGCTTCGTGGTGTGGACGGGTGCAGGGTTAATTCGATGTAACGGCGCTAAATTCGATATAAACTCCTAGTGTAGACCAGGCCTTAGGCAGCTCCCTGCTCAGCTTGCTGGGTTCTTTGAATCTCATTCCAAGACATCTAATTCTGCCTATGCACTGCATAGAGAGCCTGGGCACCTCACTCAAAGCTGGAAATTCTGTATGACAGGGTGCCTAAGGTTAGGTATTGCAACTCTGAGCAGAAGTCCCCTTTGTGGAGATAGTCCTTAGGTACTTTGGGAAATGATACTCCCAGTGTTTTGAACCAGTATTGAAGAATGCCACAGTACATTTGAAAACGGTGAGTACAATTATCTCATGGAAAAGGATAAAGTAGAATAAATTAATTTAAGTTAATACTCAATGAGTTTTTAATCAGATACTACTAAAGTGATCTTTAACTTTTCTGCAAACTGTGTTAATTGTCATTGGGACAGATCCTCAGGTGCTGTAAATGGACTTCAGTGGCGCTACCCTGATTTATACACTGAGTATCTATTCCTTAATTTTTATGGTCCTTCCCTGTTTTTTGCCTTCATCTTTCTTTTTAAGACCAACCGCATCCATCTATTGACAATTATATAATATTGCAACTGGGGAATTAAATTAAAAATTTAAATCTCAGGAGATAATGACTCCATTATGTGAGATGCTACTTAGGTCTCATCACGAATCAGAGGAGCTGATGTTAAATTGGAATAAAGACTTAATATTGAAAGGTGGCTTAATAATGATATACAAGTATATGTGAGGGTGAGGTGTTGGGGAAAGGGAAGATATGAAGTAGGAATTCACTTGCTTTCAGTACAGTATTATAATAAAATTCAGGGGAATAAACTAAAATGTTAAAACAGATATTTAACCTGGGTTGTAAAAAATAAATGTTTCATTCAAAGTGTTGTTGATATATAGAAGAGTCTGCCAACGGACATAGTTAAAGCTAGAAGCATCAGAGAATTTTAAACTGATATAGATGAGTGTTTGTAGTCTCATCACATTTTGTGATATATCTGCTGAAAGCCAAGCTGAATCAGTGATAGCCAAAAGGCAGCACATGAAGTCCAAGACACCTGCAGTGAAATACAGGCAACACCACTGAGCACTCCTCCCTAATTTCAAAGATGAACTTGGTACCCAGCTGTAGCAGTGTTGGATATGGTACCTTCCTGTTGAATTGCTGCATATTTTAGCACCCAGTAGATTCTGGGGTGTTCTAAATCCCATGTGATATCAGATTGTGTGACATCAGGCTCTGAATATCCCAGATTCTTGCATGATCTGAAGCACAACACATTGCTTATGAAGTGGCACCTCAGGGCCCAATAGATACGCATGGATCTCAAGATCAACAATGTAGATAAGGAGGGTCCACCAGAGATCACTACAGAGGAAAAGGGGAAGGAAAAATGTAAGGGAATGCGTCTCAGGGGTTTTGACTGTAGGATGGAGTGATCCAGCTCACTGCCTCAATCTGTATCATGTAAATGCTCTCAAAGTTTCAAGGACAATAGGTGCTATTTATCTTTAAAAGAACAGCTCACTAGAACTACATTATTTTGCATCTATCTATTATTATTATTATTGTTCTTGACCTTTTAAATCACTAAATCATCTCCATAGCACCACACATTAAATAGAAATATTTTTGGAAGTAAAGGACCAGATACAAAATGCATGTGGAGGCCACAAAGTCAAAAACATCCCACATTACATGGTGCTGCTACTCCAAAACCAAAAGAAATGTTTTCAAGCACTTGCCCAGCTTCTAAAAGCTTTTAACATTGTTATTGCCACCAGAGAACTGATGTCTCTTCTTGCTAACTGGAAAATACAACTTTATAACTGCATTAAAAAGCTACTGTGAGACAATGATCCAGAGATGTGTCTAGAAGCATTTGTCAAGTCATTATTTCATTGTGTGGCATTATATGCTTAGGGCACCTTTCATGACAGGGACAAATGAAAGATTACATTTGGATGGTCAAGGATACCTACAAAAATAACAATAAGAAAACCTGAAGTGCCTTTTCTTTCAGGCTGTTGCTGTGGTTTTGAGAGGGAGAAAAAGGCTTTAAAGAAGGTGAGTTGCACTAGGTGGCCTGGATCTTATGACCCAAATTTTTTGAATGAATTTCAAGTTTAGGCATCAAGGACCAATAGGGAAACAGTAGGATCAAGTTAAAACAGAAGTGTATAATCTTTCAGTCTCATGGCAAGTGGTTTTGAAAACTTGAATTAAAATTAACTAATTAAAATGAGGAAACAGATTTTTACCCTGTGGGTAAAACACAGAACAAACGGCAGATTAAAAAACTGACATGTTAAGCCCTGTGCAGGTACCAGCTCTGACTCTTCACAACAACACTGAGGGCCCAGTTCTGCATTCCATGCTCATGCCAAACTTCTTTTGAAGTCAATGCATCAAGAAAATACAGGACCAGACCCTTTGATTGGTGTCATCATTTTGCAGTATTTATGCCCGTTTTAATTAAATGCTAATACAAAAGCCTTGTGCTATAGGGTAATTAAAAGAACAAGGCTTACCTTTTCCTAATTTGCTCTGTTTGGTAAAAGGAATGTCACTAATGTAATTCATTTCCTGTAGTGTACACCACTGGCCTTCCCACATTAAACATTGCAGCTCATATCTTTAACAAAAAAATTTAAGACATGTAGAAACACAAACCTCTCTTAACAATTACACTTCTGTTAGGAGAAAAGAAGACATGACATAACACAGCAGAGCAGGTAACATGCTGCTTCTTTCTTAATGAAAAATAAACTGGTTTGATTGTTACTGATGTAGATAGTGGAACTATGCTGAAAGGTACAGAAGAGGCTAGACAAAAGTATGATTGACCTGAGTCTTTTATGTAGCAATTGATTGTTCTCAGGCATCAAAAGAGCTGTGTTATTATGCTGCTTGTGACAGATTCCAGGGCTGGCAAGCAAGCCCCTTCAGGATCTCACAGACTCCACATGTGAATCAGGAGATGAAGAACATGTGAAAATCACACAAGACTAAATTGTGTCCCTCGTTCCCCATAAGGAGGAGCAACCCCATGTGGGTGCTCAGTGGGAGAGAGAGGGAGAAAGGAGTTTTCTCCTCATGTAGAAAAGAGGCCCAGAATTTCAACTCTGGGTACTAACAAATATCACCTCCCTGGGAGCAGGCAGAGCTATGGTTCTGTTTTTATTATGCATCAGTCAGCAGAGCCAGCCAGCCAGCTGAGGAGCAGGAGAAGAGATGTTTTAGACAGCATTCCCTCCCAACCTCCTGGTGCTGTCCCTGATTATAGTGCAGCTCTGGGCTCTGTGGTGTTAGCATAATCAAACCCAGAGTGTCAAATGTGTGGCAACTTGAACAGATGAGAATAAGGGGAGCATGGACTGAGCCCTTAAGGTATGGCATTGTCCCTATATGAATTTGAATAAAGTATCCATACAGAAAGGAAAATACAGGAAAAGCCATTCCCTACATAAAACCAGACTGTCTCGCCATATCCAGGCACCTGAACTTGAGGGGAGAAGTCACGTGAACTGAAACTGGAAAAAAGATTCACGTGAACCCACTGCAAACCAAAACAAGCAAGCTTGGCATTGGCACTGCTCTTGTTTAGCTGTTTGAGCTAGAATGAAAAGGCCAAATTGTGAGCCACTACTCACAGGAGTATCAGAGAGACACATTCTAGCCTTAAATATGTAGGAAGAAATCCTGGCCGCAATGAAGTGAATAGGAGGGTTGTTGTTTTTCCATTGACTTCAATGGGAGCCAGGAATTCACTCTTGTTTTCAGTTTGTATAACATTATAGTGTGTTTAAATAACCCCTGGGGCCAAATTCATCCCCGGTGTAACTCAAGCAACTTCCATGAAATAAGACCATTTCCCTTTAGTGAACTGATCCCAGGAATTGTGTTGTAATATCTGAACTATGATATTTTAAGGACCAGAGGGCAATGTCATTCACAGCAGCTATGGCTCCTCAAGTTTAAATAAAGACATGACAAACAGACAATGCTGGATCTCTGTATGCAAAAAGTCAAAAAAAATATGAAGAAGTCATGCTTTGCTTGTATTTGAATAAACCTCATTATCTGTAACCTTTTTACCAAAAGGTATCCTTCAAATAACAATAACTGAAATATGTTTTTATAACTACTCAATATGTTTGTTTTCCTTTAGATAGTGAGGCTTAATACGAGGGGCAGTCAGAAAGTTTCTAGCCTGACAAAGAAAAATACATAGTTTGGGTTCAGTTGTTTTATTTTCAGTATATATCCTCCCCCCCTGACATGAATGCATTTGGTCCTGAGTAGCTGCAACTTGACTATGCCTATTCTGTACAAGTTCTTGTCCTGCATGTTCAGAAATTTCTGATAGAAGCAGCTCATGATCATCACTGACACTCTTCCCTCAAAGGTCTTCCTTCAACTTGGGGAACAGGTGGTAGTCTGAGGGAGCCAAATCTGGTGAATAAGCTGGATGGGGAAGCAGCTGAAAGCAACATTTGGTTGCTATGGTCACTGCAACCTGGGATGTGTGAGGTAATTCTTTGTACTGGAGAAGCAAAAAGTTCCAAATGTTCCCTGAAAAGGTCAAATCATTCTCATCCCTCAACATTCTGGGCACCCAGCTTGCTGACATCTTTCTCACGCCCACTGTCTCAGCTATGTGTCTGACTTGTTGATCTTCTGTCATTCATCACAATCTTGTGAACTGCATCAACTTTTTCCAAGGGTAGTGGCCTCTCTGAGGTGTCCTGACCTTGACTCTTTCTCAGTGCTTATTCTCCATATAACTTAAATTCAGCAGCCCATTTTTTTACTGAGTCATATGAAGGATCATTATCCCCCTGTGTTGCCACCATGTCTTCATTGATTTCCTTTGGGGAAGCTTTTCTTATGGAAGTACTTAATTACCACTCTGATTTCATTCTTCTACATTTTTCAAATCTTCAGTGACTGGCTTACTGGGATACATCCATGTTCAAATTCTGAACAGATGGAAAAAGTGACTTCTAACAAGGAAACATCAAAATATCAGTACTTTGATCTGTGAAATCTGATGGGCCCTAGGATATCATTAAATATATCACGTTAGACCCTCATAGTAACTTAGGTATTAATTTTGTTAAGCCATTTTGCTTTCCTGTCCACCTATAGTTTTTACTTTAAAGGTATATAGTTCAACTTCAAAATTAAAAATCAATTAAAAGTACAGTAAAGAATTTTATGTCATCAGGGACCTTGGTCATTCTGGATAGGCCTCCAGATGTACTCCCTTATTGGAAGGTAAATCCTCTGAAGCATTCCTGGAGGATAAGGATAGCAACAATATAAAGATAATACTTAGCAATTATATAGCATCGTATATCTTGAAAGCACAGTTCAAGCATTAAATAATTAATAGAGCTGGTCAAGTTATTCATTGCAAATAAAATATTCAATTAGTTCACCCCTTTTTTCTGCTTCCAAACTATTCAGCATTTAATCCTGATTAATGCAGTGAAGGCAGCTTTATGCATCTAATAGCTTATATGAAAACATTTCAGCCTATGGATTATCTGCAAACTATTCATTCCCTGTTCATTATTCCTGGTGGTCACTTTAGTCACATGGTGCTGGTTTTGCTTCCTTATTGGATAACTGAAGTTTTTTAAACAGAAGAATAATGAACAACAAATGACTAGAGAAAAATTAATAGCAAATACTGTTGTCTGTGTGCCAACACCATTTTGTTTTTTGCATGTGTGTATATAATACACAATATATATATATATTGTGACAAAGTTCCTCCTCTATCTTGGTGAGACCTGTGCTTATTGGCAGATTTTCTTGCCTCAAGGATTCACCATGTGGGTTGGGGAACAGCCCAGAGACCTTCCCCTCTGGAAGAACCCACAGTCCAGGTCAATTGGGAGGTTTGGGGGGAACCCAGGCCTGCCCTCTACTCCAGGTTCCAGCCCAGGGCCCTGTGGACTACAGCTGTCTATAGTGCCTCCTGTAACAACTGCATGACAGCTACAACTCCCTGGACTACTTCCCATTGGCCTCCTCCAAACACCTTCCTTATTCTTACCACAGGACCTTCCTCCTGGTGTCTGATAACACTTGTGCTCCGCAGTCCTCCAGCAGCACACCCTCTCACTCTCAGCTTCTCACACCACAAACTGAACTGACCTCCTTTTAAAACCCAGGTGCCCTGATTAGCCTGCCTTAATTGATTCTAGCAGCTTCTTCTTAATTGGCTCCAGGTGTCCTAATTAGCCTGCCTGCCTTAACTGGTTCTAGCAGGTTCCTGATTACTGTAGTGCAGACCCTTCTCTGGTCACTCCGGGAACAGAAACCCTGTCTGACCTGGGACTAATAGATCACTCTCCTGTAGCCCTCTGACCTGGAGGGAGGGAGGTAGGGGGTTGCTCCTACTCTTTCTCTGCTACTTGCTTGCTGGCTGGCTGCTAGACCCACCCACACCCTTGGTTGCTGCTGCTCCAGCTACAGCCCCTTGGAGGGGAGGCTGCTGGCCCACTCCCCAGAGGAGGGGAGGGAGAGACCCCAACCATTGCTCCTGCTGCTGGGGATGCCACCACCACCTCCACCTGAGAAGGGTCCTTCCTGCTGGCCACCAGACTGCCGCCTGGAGCTGCTGCGTTTGCTGCTGGGGAGCTGCTGGAACCCTGAGGAGAAGAAGAGGACCATCTGCCAGTCGGGGAGCGCGTAGGAATTCTACAGACCACCGTGGAGGGGGCCCTCCCGGACTGAGTAACTTTTGAACTGTGCTCTTGGGGTGGGGATCTAGATTGTGTTTGTGGAGACACAGGGGGTGTGGCGTGGAGCCTGCCCCCTGGTCCATCTGTGTCCCCCCCCCCCCCCCCAATCCCCACCACCACCCCCACTGGCTACTTACCATCTACCTTGAGCTCCTGCCTCTGGGATTTCAGCTGCTCACCTAGGCTTGCTACGCCCTGTTGCCACCATTGGGCCTGATACAGCAGCCAGCTTCCAAAGACTTTCTTTTTGTTACAAGCGCACGTGGGTGCACGTACCCCCCCCCTTTTGGACTGACCCCCTCCCCCTGCAGCAAGCCCCCAGCTTTGCCCCTGCTGCCTACCCATTTGCCCCTTGCTGTCTTTTGCCTCTCCCCCTTGCCCCAGCCCCTCGCTAGCTCCAGTTTGTTTGCCTGCCCCGCCCTTTCCCTCTGCAGCCTTTGTTTGACCCGCCCCAGCCTCTGAAGCTAGCCCCGTGGTTCCTCTGCCCCATTTCCCGCCTGGTTGCTCCCTTCCCCCTGCGGACCCCTTGCCCTGATTAGCCCCTCCCCTCGTGCGCCCATGTCCCCTCCTATGCGCTTGTACCCCCTCCCCGTTTTAGTTTGATTCTGTCTCACTGCACCCCCCAATGCTGTTATATCCTCCCTTCCTTGGTGCAACAAGAGGAGCCGGAAACCTTCCCTGAGTCGGTGACTGACCCCTAGCCCTTGATAGCCCCCCCCATCCACAGCCCCCCCTTTTTTTTTTGGCGCCCTCCTCCCCTGCCTACAGCCTAGCGGGGAGGAGTGGTCGACCTGCTTCCCCCTTCCCTACCCCCCCCCTCCAGTGTTTGCTCTCCCCCCGTCCTCATTATGGCAGGGGACGAGGAGAGTGAGACCCCTCGGGCAGACCCTGCTGCCCCTCCTCCACCCGCCCCACCATCGTCCCCCCTAGCCTCTACCTCAACCGCCGCTGCCGAGCCACCTACTACCACCCCTGCTGGAGCACCGGCAGCGGTGGGTAATGAGGTGACCTCCGCTGCTGCCACGTCCCTCGCCCCCTCTGACTCTGGGGGAGTCCCTCCAACCGGCAGGAAGGGCCAGGGCACAAAGAAGGGTAAAGGCCCCGCTAAAAAAGCCAGGCCCTCCATGGCAGGGGGTGCCCCCACTGCCGCGGCCCTGCAACCGGCCACGGCGTCCCTCCCTGCTGTTCCCTCCACCAGCTCTGTGGGTGTCCCTCCCCCGGCCCCCAGGGCATACGCCCAGGTGGCGGCGGCCCCCCCGCCTGCCGCTACGTCATCTCCCCCATCCACCGCCTCTGCTACCATCTATAGCGGCCGGGGCCCCTTCCCCACCTTGACCAGGAAGCACGGCGTCCGTTGCCTCCTGGTACCCGCCTCGCCCCAAGTGGAGACCTACGTGCGGGCATTGGCGAGGGTGGTGGGGCCCACGGCCATTGTGGCGGCCTCCAAGATGTACGGAAAGGTCGTCTTCTTCCTAGCATCGGAGGCCGCCGCCCAGGAGGCAGTGGAGAAGGGCCTGGCGGTGGGGGGCGTGTACGTCCCCCTGGAGCCGCTAGAAGACCTGGGCGCCCGACTGGTCCTGACTTCTGTCCCTCCCTTCCTTCCAAATGCCGCCCTGTTACCCGCCCTCTCTACCCTGGGGAGGCCGATCTCTGTGGTCAGCCCTCTCCCATTGGGCTGCAAAGACCCCGCCCTCCGTCACGTCCTCTCGTTCCGCCGGCAGGTACAGTTACAACTGCCGCCGGCGGCACGTGATGGTGAGGCGCTCGAGGGGTCCTTCTTGGTCCCCTACCAGGGGGCCCGCTACCGGGTGCATTATTCAATGGGGGAGGCCCGGTGCTACCTCTGCCGGGCAATAGGACACGTCCGGAGGGACTGCCCCTTGGCCCGGCACAGAGGGACATCCGGGACCTCCGAGCCCCGGCAGGACGCCGGCCCCGTCGTCGCCGGCGCCCCTAGCTGCCCGGCGCCCGAAACCGCCCCTCCTCCTTTCCGGCCCACCAAAGCTCCCGCTAGGGCCCAAGGGGTATCTCCCCCAGTGCGCCTAGACGAGCGAGAGGGCCCCGCCTCTGCCGCCTGCGATCTGGCGGGGCCTGTGGAGGAGGGTGAGGTAGGGATATCGCCGGGCATAGAAGAAGGCATGCCCCAGAGAGAATCCTCCCTCCTACATGCTGCCCCACCATTACCTCCCCGAGTCCCTAAGCCTTCGCTCTTGCTCCCTGACCCGACTCCTGTTAGCCAGCCCCCGGATGATGCCATGGAGGGCTGGTCCTTAGTACAGGGGAAGCGGGGCAAGCGGAAGGCTCGAGCTCCGCTCCTTCCATATGATGCGGTAGCCCCCCAGAAGACCAGGAAGGGGGGCACCGATGCTGAGCCTTCCGCTTTGCCCCCGGGTGGGTTTTGTCCACCATTACCGGCTAGGGAAGACGTGGCAGCATCGGAGGAAAGCACTACCCCTCCTCCGGTGTCCCTTCCTATGGAAACCCCTGATGGAGCCCCTCTCGCCCCCTTACAATCTGAAGCCCCTGCATGCACCAAGGCGAGCGTCACTTCGGGTGCAGGCGGGGAGAGCCCTGGGGTGGTGGAAGGTGATCTCCCCTCCATTTATGAGGAGATCGAGGCCCTGGGTCTGACCCCGGTTACCCAGGGGGAGGACGACCCTCTGCCAGCGGGCCTCGATCTGAGTGACCTCGCCTCAGCCCCCCTTTCCCCATGTTCTGTCCCCTTACCCACTGCTTCCGCTCTCGCCTCCGAGGAGCCCCTGGACTCTTCCACCAACCCGGCTGCAGATGGCACCCCGCTAGCGGCTGCCGGGCCTCTTGAGGCGACGGCCAGTGCCATGCAACCGGGACCCGAGTCGCCAGGGGACTTCCTCGTGGCTGAGGGGCAGCCGACCTCCTTCCTGGGTGGGGGCCCCGTCGTTGATTCTCCACCTATGGATGCCGTGGCCTTACCATCTGCCTTGGAGCACGAGCCCGGCATCACGGAGGGCCCACCTCCCTCCCCGCAAATCCCTGAGCCCATTTGCGGGGTGCCACCCCCCCCACCCAGGAGCCTGGCTGCTGGGGCCCCCGATCTCACTATCGCCCCTTCCCCTGTCCCTATTCCTGACTCCGACCCTGCCCCTGACACCGACCCAGTCTCTATCCCATCCACTTCCTGTGATGTTATTGCCGCCCCTGGGGCTGTCTCCTTCCATATCCCAGAGGACGACCCCCAAGGAGCGGCCTTTGTTTTTCCCTGTCCTGACCCACCAGGGGCTGCTATTTTCCCGCCGCCGCCCCCCATTGAGCCAGGGTCTGAGGCAGGCCACGTGGCGCCAGCCCATCGGACGCCACGTCGAGGGTCTGCCCCCTGCTTGCCCGTCTCGGTGGGCCACGGGGCTGTGACAGGGGCCCCGCTGGGGGATAGCCATAGATCGGTAACCCCACCCCCCCATACGCTGAGAGAGGAGCTACGAGAGTTCCTTGAGGACGTCCGTGGCTCCCGCAACAAGGTACAGCTTGCACTCCAGCGATGGGGGGATTTTCATCAGATCCTCCGGGCCACGAGGGCCCTCATGGGGGAGGGTAAGAGGACCGGGAGGCAGGCCGCCGCGGCCTACCAACGGGTCCGCCTCTTCCGTGACTCCTTAATCGCCTACGGGGTAGGTCACGGATTGTTGCACGGCCCGACAGAGGCTGTGGGCGTCTCTGCCGGCAAGGATCCCCCCAGCCCTCCTCATGGCACCGATCATCTTCGCAACATTGAACACCCGGGGCTGTAGGATGGGTCTCCGCAGGAGCCAGGTGCTCTCCTTCCTTCGGGAGGGGGGGTACTCTGTGATTTTCCTGCAGGAGACCCATATGGATCCGGCCGCTGAAGCTAGCTGGCGGCTGGAGTGGGGGGACAGAGTCTATTTTAGCCACCTCACAGTTCGTACGGCTGGAGTGGCGACCCTGTTCTCCCCTGACCTACGGCCCGAGGTGCTGGGGGTCGCCGAGGCTGTGCCAGGCCACCTGCTGCACCTCCGGGTCCGCATGGAGGGGCTTGTGGTTAATCTCGTCAACGTTTACGCCCCGACATTGGGCCCGGAGAGGTTGTGTTTTTATCAGCAGGCATCCGCCTTCCTCGGCACCTTGGATCCTCGCGAGTGCCTGGTCCTGGGCGGGGACTTTAACGCCACCCTTGAGGAACGGGACCACTCTGGGACCGAGCAGCACCCGGCCGCCGCGGATGTCCTCCAGGAGATCGTCGAACATCACTCCCTGGTGGACGTCTGGCGCGACCACCACCCGGATGACGTTTCGACATTCACTTTTGTCCGGGTGGAGGTCCATCGGTCGTACCACTCCCGGTTGGACCGCATCTATATATCATGCTTCCATCTTTCCCGGGCCCACTCCTCCAGCGTCCGGCCGGCCCCTTTTTCAGATCACCATCTAGCCACCGTGACAGCCTCTCTCTGCGCGGAGAGGCCGGGGCCAGCCTATTGGCACTTTAATAATAGCTTGTTGGAGGATGTGGGCTTCGTGGCATCCTTCCGGGAGTTCTGGCTGGCCTGGCGAGGGCAGCGGCGTGCCTTTTCCTCGGCGCGGCGGTGGTGGGACCTGGTGAAGGTGCGCGCCCGGCTCTTCTGCCGTGACTACACCCGGGGCGCCAGCCGACGGAGGGATGCGGTGATAGGGCAGTTGGAACGGGAGGTCTTAGAGCTGGAGAGGCGTCTGGCCGTCAGCCCCGGTGATCCATCCCTCTGCGGAGTGTGCCGGGAGAAGCGGGAAGAGCTCCGGACCCTCGAGGACCATCGGGCCCGAGGTGCCTTTGTTCGATCCCGCATCCGCCTCCTTCGGGAGATGGATTGCGGCTCCCGCTTCTTCTACGCCCTGGAGAAAAAGAGGGGGGCCAAGAAGCACGTCACCTGCCTTCTAGCAGAGGATGGCACCCCCCTCACGGATCCGGCGGAAATGTGCGGGAGGGCCAGGGCCTTCTACGCAGGCCTTTTCTCCCCGGATCCGACCGATCCTAACGCTTGCAGAATGCTCTGGGATGAACTCCCGACGGTCAGCACGGGCGACCGAGACCGGCTGGAGCTGCCTCTCACTCTGGCCGAGTTCTCGGAAGCCCTCCGCCGCTTGCCCACCAATAAATCTCCGGGCATGGACGGGCTGACCGTGGAGTTCTACCGCGTGTTTTGGGATGTCCTCGGCCCGGACTTTGTCACCGTCTGGGCCGAGTCCTTGCAGGGCGGGGTCCTCCCTCTTTCGTGCAGGCAAGCCGTGCTCGCCTTATTGCCGAAGAAGGGGGACCTCCGCGATTTACGGAATTGGCATCCCATCTCGCTCCTCAGCACGGACTATAAAATCGTAGCGAAGGCCATCTCGCTGCGGCTAGGGTCCGTGCTGGCAGACGTGATCCACCCAGACCAGACCTACACCATCCCGGGCCGCACCATCTTCGACAACTTGTATCTGGTCCGGGACCTCTTGGAACTCGGGTGTAGGGATGGTCTGTCGTTCGCCCTCCTGTCCCTGGATCAGGAGAAGGCGTTCGACAGGGTGGACCACGGGTATCTCCTGGGCATTCTGCGAGCGTTTGGCTTCGGGCCCCAGTTTGTGGGTTTTCTCCAGGTGCTGTACGCCTCCGCAGAGTGTTTGGTCAGGCTCAACTGGACCCTGACCGAACCGGTCAGCTTCGGGCGAGGAGTACGTCAAGGGTGCCCCCTCTCGGGCCAGCTGTATGTTCTGCAATTCTCTGCTCTTTGTTTCTTTGAATGATTTCTCCCTTCAGATTTTCAGCCCCAAAATCATCAGCTGTCAGTGTTCTATTATATTGCATTAGCACATCAACTTTTAAAGAATGGTTATACCTTTTTACATGGCCTGAGAGTGAAAGACCTTGATTTTTAGCTGTCTGACAGCACCAACCTTCAGTGGCAACTTTTAACAGTGCATAGCAGTTTCTCTTCTCCAAGAGCAGATACAGCAGCGATGGTAATGTCTCATAAGAATACAGCAAAAATAGAGTTTGGTACTGATATTATCCAATAAATGGCTTCAGTTCTGTGTTGTGTTGGGCTTTGTTTATCTGTCTTGGGGGCTGGGACAGTTGCTACATCAGTATTTAATCTTTAAGAGGGCCCATATGCACCCATTTCATTTTGCTATGTATGTTGCCATGTATTCCTGACTTTGTTTCCACATAAATTAAATGTAAATGTGTTTTGGGGTCTTCCTTTCTTGTGTACCCCAACTTTTGTTTGATGATAGATAAATAGATATTATGCACAAGCCCAATTTTAGATTTTGAGGTGGATCAATGAAATGTTTTCCTGGAACAGGCTCAAATTAAACTGACTTATTTTGTATAAAAAGGATATCTTTGCCACATTCCCCAGCCTTCTGTTACAGGGGAAATGAAGCCCAGATGCTTGTGATGGTGTCCATGTATAGTGTATTTATTTTAGTTATTTTTCAAATATATTTAAAGTTTCTATCTCAGAACTTTCTATTGACTTGTACAAGCATTTCAAATAAATGGAACCAAAGTCAAAATACCTATATGACAAAATGTAAACCACCCAACTAAAGATAGTTTTCCTTCATCCAACCTGTCCCTATAACAAACCCAGAAGCCTTGCAGCACACTCAGAAGCTCAGTAATTCCAGTTTCTGATGGACCAAAGAAGGAAATGAGTTACACAGTCCAGGACCTGATACGGAAAATGCCATCACAAAGCACAGAAGACTTAGTGTCCGTCCCTAATTTGTCAGAAATTGTTCTGTTCCCATGGGGGAGGACAGCTCAGTCCAGATCTAAATGATTATAGCCTCCAAATACTATAAGAATGCCTTACAACAAGAAAAACTCAACTCTAAGCAAGTGGAGGCAACTGAGGCTAATCAAGCTGCCCAGCACCCTGAACTGTTCTGCTGTTTGTGAGTCATTATGGTGATTGTTGAGGAGTGTAATACCCCTTTAAGGGACAGCCTGGATCTTACAAATGGGACAGCCTAGGGTGTAATCAAGGAGACCCTGTCCCATCCTAGGGCTTGGCTAAATATAAATCGGAAGAGGAAGCTAAGTGAGAGAGAGGGAAGTTGCAGTTATATAGAGGGTTGTTTTCTCTCAGGTTCTAGGGGACTAGCCTAACCAGAGGCTTTGTCTGTGGACTTTAAGTTTGAGACTGAACCAG
Organism: Emys orbicularis; assembly: GCF_028017835.1. NCBI lineage: Eukaryota > Metazoa > Chordata > Testudines > Emydidae > Emys > Emys orbicularis. The sequence continues at coordinate 85,870,126 of NC_088687.1, read as the reverse complement.
TGGTGAGGACCTTATGAACTGCTTATTTGAATTATTCCTGACCATGAAGGACATGCTATTTTGTTCATGTGTGTTGGCTTCTTTTTCCCTTGGGCTGTTAAAGCAAACCTACTGTTGCCCAATCAGGAGAAATTAAGGTGTGGGACACTGACAAGACCACACTAGGTTGCAAAGGGATGCACATGGACTGGTCACCTCTTTACCTATGGTGCCTGAAAAGGGACCTGAGACCCGTCTCCCATCAAGGAGGAATGAGATTGCAGAGAGGCGCCTGCACTATCCTTGGCTATGAGGTATCCAACCTCCCTAGCTGGCAAATGAAGCAACTATGATGACCTCAGAAGTTCTGGTCCCAAGATTGGCTGGGTGCCCAGTGGCTGCAGCAGTGACTGGACAGACTGGCCCATCATGAATGCCAAAAGGAAAGGAGACAAATGGTCCTGCCAATCAGGTGTGTGCACTGTCACCTAGAGGGACATATAAGCTGGGTCTGCCCCTGGGGAACCAGAAACTATATGGCTTGCTGGCTGACATAGGGTGCTGAGACACCTGGGGAGATATGGGCTATTGAGTATACTGGGACCCAGAGTTGAGGGACCCAGACAGCTGCAGCAGTTGAACAAAGGACTGAGGGGACACAGTTTAAGGCCAGGAAAAGTGACAAACACCTGGTGTTTGGCTTTCACCACAGGCTTTACCCCACCTGATTTAGGGACCTCCAGGAGCTTTCTTCCTCACTGCAATGTCTGCAGGCAGTTGCCACCATGCCTTCTCTTCATTCCCTCCCTCTCTTGCTTTGCTTCCTCTTTCTATTTATATAGCCCAGCCCTAGAACCGGGCAGAGTCTCTTTGACTACAGCCCAGGCTGTCCCAGCTGTAGGCTACAGCCTATCCATTAAAGAGGTAGTACGTTGAGACCCTAACAGCATCTCAATGCAAGAGGGCAAGGGCCTCACTGATATCCGACAGTGAGTTTCAGCTGACCTGGCCAATTGAATATACCCCAATGCACTAATGCCACAACCTGTATCTAAAAGATATCAGCAGAAAACTAATAACGTACTGATCACACTGGTCTACAATTTTTGAGAAGTCGTCTGCTTCAGAGATAAAATGTGCTATTTATTATGTATTTTGATGTGCTGAATTCAAATATGACAATTAAAACAACTGGCTACTGTTTAAGATATTTAAGTTTTTACATTTTATGTCTATGTATATTGTGTAGATAGTAGAGTTTTAATCATAAATTGTAAACCTAGGTCTTTTCATGTGTTTATGGTTGCCTTACATGATAATATTTCACCTGTCCTGTTTATGTAACACTTTAAAAATCAGCAAAAGGGTTATAGAAATAAAATTTATTATGAAACAAAAGGCAAAAAACTATTATGTACATAGTTTAGTCCTATTCAGTGTCTACTCGGCGCTTCTTGGCTTGTCTCTTGTATTCATTAAATGGAGCATCTCTTCTCACTGTCCAGCAATAGTCTGCAAGCATTGATGGGCTCCATTTGCCCTGATAGCGTTTCTCCATTGTTGCAATGTCCTGGTGAAATCGCTCGCCGTGCTCGTTGCTCACTGCTCCGCAGTTCGGTGGAAAAAAATCTAGATGAGAGTGCAAAAAATGTATCTTTAGTGACATGTTGCAACCAAGGCTTTTGTATGCCTTGAGGAGGTTTTCCACCAACAACCTGTAGTTGTCTGCCTTGTTGTTTCCGAGAAAATTTATTGCCACTAACTGGAAGGCTTTCCATGCCGTCTTTTCCTTGCCACGCAGTGCATGGTCAAATGCATCATCTCGAAGAAGTTCACGAATCTGAGGACCAACAAAGACACCTTCCTTTATCTTAGCTTCACTTAACCTTGGAAATTTTCCACGGAGGTACTTGAAAGCTGCTTGTGTTTCGTCAATGGCCTTGACAAAGTTCTTCATCAGACCCAGCTTGATGTGTAAGGGTGGTAACAAAATCTTCCTAGATTCAACAAGTGGTGGATGCTGAACACTTTTCCTCCCAGGCTCGAATGACTGTCAGAGTGGCCAATCTTTCTTGATGTAGTGGGAATCTCTTGCACGACTATCCCATTCGCAGAGAAAACAGCAGGACTTTGTGTAGCCAGTCTGCAGACCAAGCAAGAGAGCAACAACCTTCAAATCGCCACAAAGCTGCCACTGATGTTGGTCATAGTTTATGCACCTCAAAAGTTGTTTCATGTTGTCATAGGTTTCCTTCATATGGACTGCATGACCAACTGGAATTGATGGCAAAACATTGCCATTATGCAGTAAAACAGCTTAAGACTCGTCTTCGATGAATCAATGAACAGTCTCCACTCATCTGGATCGTGAACGATGTTGAGGGCTGCCATCATACCATCGATGTTGTTGCAGGCTACAAGATCACCTTCCATGAAGAAGAATGGGACAAGATCCTCTTGACGGTCACGGAACATGGAAACCCTAACATCACCTGCCAGGAGATTCCACTGCTGTAGTCTGGAGCCCAACAGCTCTGCCCTACTCTTGGGTAGTTCCAAATCCCTGACAAGGTCATTCAGTTCACCTTGTGTTAGGAGGTGTGGTTCAGAGGAGGAGGATGGGAGAAAATGTGGGTCCTGTGACATTGATGGTTCAGGACCAGAAGTTTCATCCTCTTCCTCTTCCTTGTCTGACTCAAGTGAGAATGATTCTGGTGCATCAGGAACTGGCAGTCTTTCTCCGTGGGGTACTGGGCGTATAGCTGATGGAATGTTTGGATAATGCACAGTCCACTTTTTCTTCTTTGACACACCTTTCCCAACTGGAGGCACCATGCAGAAGTAACAATTGCTGGTATGATCTGTTGGCTCTCTCCAAATCATTGGCACTGCAAAAGGCATAGATAAACCTAGGTCTTTTCATGTGTTTATGGTTGCTTTACATGATAATATTTCACCTGTCCTGTTTATGTAACACTTTAAAAATCAGCAAAAGGGTTATATAAAGGTGATAGGCTTTCTTAACCATAGTGGTTATACTGCGCTTTTGTGATGCAAAAGTCACTTCACCACAAACATAGCAGAAGTTATCTGCACTGTTCACACAAGTACGAGGCATCTCTGCTCACTTTGGCTAAACAGAAATGTGTCCCTTTGCAAAACCAAACACTGACAAATAAGAGAGCACGACACTGTATGATTTCTAGAGCTGATATAGGGCAATTTGTTCAGCCGAGTGATGTAAGCTTCGTTATGATTGCATCATCCATGACTTCTAGGAATAACATGATGCAATTCATATCATGGATGACGCAATACCAGCTTCAGATTGCATCAGTCATTGTTTTGCCTAAAAAGCAAGTACTGTCCAAACCCAGTCATAGATTTATTCACAGATCCAGTCAAAGATGTAGTTTAGTCATTTCTGGTTTAAATTGAGATCCCTTCCCTTTATAACTCACTTATCCTCCGCCATTCCCAAGTCAAGGGTCGTATATACTGACCCAATAGCATATCTTGAAAACTAGAGCCAATCAACAATTTTAAGCATCATTTTTGTTCTCAGTGACCCAGAATTAGTAACGTTTGACTACATTTATTTCAGAAGCATTTTGGCTGTAGAGCAGTGTCATTAATATTATTGTCGTGTATGTATGGAGGACAAATTCAAAATTACAAACCTATTGGAAACTATGCTATCAAAGAGTGTCTGCCAGGCAGGGCTAAGGTTACTGCATGTTGGACACAGGAATGTGGTTCTGCCATCTGGAAGGCATTTCCAAGGTACATTAATAGACAATGGGAATGCAAATTATATAGAAGGTAAACCAGACTATCAAGACAGCATGGGGATGAGACTGCAGAAAACAGATCAGTTTGTATTTTAGCAAACACCAACAGAGGAAGAAACCAGCATGAAACTTTCTTCATCAGGAGACTCCATGTCGCCTTCTTCACAGCTTGAATGAACTTTACTTTGGAAGGGTAACCTTCTGAAGAATCCATTTCAGAAGTTCACTGGATCACAAAGAGGAGGTCAGAAAACCCCATGCTATCTTTTACCTATGAAGACAAAGGAAACAAGCACAGAGGGGTTGGTCAGCCAACTTGCTGGAAGATAGACTGGCAAGGTAACTACCTTGAACAAAGGCTGTAGCCTGTTTTGTTAAGTCTTAGTCTCTAGAAAGCGTTTTTCACTTTTATTTGCTTGTAACTATTCCTTTATTCTTGAACCCACTTAAAATCCTATCTCCTTTTGTTAATAATCTTGTTTGACTTTTAATCTAAACCAACCCAGTGCTGTGCTTGATTTAAAGTGAACGTTAACTCCAGTTAATGTGGCAAGCTGTGGGGCATTGTACTTTTAAAGGAATAAACAAACCTTAATATCTCTCTGGATGGTCCAGGAGAGGGCTGGACATTGCAGAGCACATGGTTTGGGGAAAATCTGGGACTAGAGCATGTTGGGGTCATCTTGCCAGGTGTAACCAGAATGTGGCTGGGCTGTAACAAGCAGGCTGCTGAAATCAGAATTGCTGAATCAGAGGTGTTTAACACACAGTCCATGCAAGCTTCTATGCTGGTTGGGAGTGTGCAAAGGGTGCTACAACCACAGAGCATTTTGAGGTATGTAGGGTTACAGGGCAGCCAGTGACACAACCCCTCAGTGCTCTGGGTTGCACCCCAGAATGTGACAAAGACTCCTTCACAGAGCTGGAGAAACTTTTCTTCATCTTCTGGACACCCTGGCATAATAATTACAGGAAAATATTTGTTGCAATCAATCCTTAGACTTCTATCACTTGCACTCTAGCTGTCTTCTAACTCCATCTTTCATGAGCCACCACTACACCATGGTGACAAAGCCAGGGACGAAGGCATTTAGGGGCTGATGGCTGAGGACAAAAGATCACGCTGAAATTCTACCTAGAATGTTGTGGGTTTGTTTTGGTATTTTTAGACAGGCAGTATTTTCCCTCATTGCCATCTGAAAGCATATAGCCCAACAGTTGCCAATATACTCAAAATGCTTTCAAGGAAATAATTTGTCAAATAAACTCGGTGTTCGAGGGACACAAAGGGCCTAGCTACTGAAGTGTCTTGTGCACACTTTGATTTATTTCAATACTTAGGTGGCAGTGCTTTATAATCCCAAACTAATTAGTCATCACAACAGCCCTGTAGGGTAGACATTATTATCTTCATTTTGCATGTGAAGAAACGATAATATAAATATTGAGTTTTATTTGACTAAGTTCCCAAAGCCTTCATTTAAGAAGAAAGAGAGGAATGCAAAGACTGACATTGTGCCTGGTCCCTATCCAGAAGTACAAGGGGAGAAGGCACTTTTGCACTTTCTCCGGTACACCTATTGTAAGTGGGGCCAGACACAACAGAGGCTATAGAGTACTGGTATAAAGGAACATGTTAATGTGTGTCTACTTCATACCTCTGTAACAGGATAGGTATTAACTAATGAAAGGGTTACCATGGTAAAACCTATTCATTTAATAGCAGCTTGAACAGGAGCATAATTAAACTATGTCAGTTTATTTTAGAATAGGATAATTTACACATGCTTGTTTCTAAAAATATTTCAAGATTTTAAACCTAATGGGGAAAACAGTTAAAAAGATCAATTCTTGGGTAATTGTGTTCCTGTTTGATGACTGCATAGCCCACAAATGAAAAATTGAAAGGTGTCCACATATGGAATAAAGGTTTCAGAGTAGCAGCCGTGTTAGTCTGTATCCGCAAAAAGAACAGGAGTACTTGTGGCACCTTAGAGACTAACAAATTTATTAGAGCATAAGCTTTCGTGGGCTACAACCCACTTCTTCGGATGCATATAGAGTGAAACATATATTGAGGAGATATATATACACACACATACAGAGAGCATGAACAGGTGGGAGTTGTCTTACCAACTCTGAGAGGCCAATTAAGTAAAAGGGAAAAAAAACTTTTGAAGTGATAATCAAGATAGCTCTTGATTATCACTTCAAAAGTTTTTTTTCTCTTAATTGGCCTCTCAGAGTTGGTAAGACAACTCCCACCTGTTCATGCTCTCTGTATGTGTGTATATATATCTCCTCAATATATGTTTCACTCTATATGCATCCGAAGAAGTGGGTTGTAGCCCACGAAAGCTTATGCTCTAATAAATTTGTTAGTCTCTAAGGTGCCACAAGTACTCCTGTTCTTTTTATATGGAATAAACTATCACAAAATTTACTTTGAGAATATTACATTTTTTCCCTGAATTCACTCCCATCAAACAGATTGGATTCATATGCGGTTTAAGACTTTGGTGGACAATTTTCCTTTTGATCTAGCTTTATTTGCTAAGAGCCCAATTTTGCAACCTTTACTTGTGTTGGTAGCACTTTTGCAGGAAGTTCCATTCAGTGAGAGTTACAGAACTGACCCTTAATTTTTAAAGGGGCAGTCTTTAAAATAAAACATTATTTTGAAGTGAATTTACTGCCTGCCTGAATTTACTGAGTTAACCGCCTTAGAAACTGAATCCCTCAATCCATTGAACAAGTACACCACAGAGAGTGAGAATGCAAGCTTCCCTGTATGCACCATGTGTGCGCTAAGCTGGACAGAGGGTGTGTCTACACTGGAGCTGGAAGGGGTAAATTCCAGCTTGAGGAGACATAATCATGCTGTGATTGAACCTAGCATGCTAAAAAAGAGAAGTGTAGCAGTGCTGAAAGGAGGGACTAGCCATTCTGAACACATAACTGTGGTCTCGGACGGGATCGTACTTGGGGTAGCTAGCCCCTCATGCTGCTTGAGCTACCACAGCTGTACTTGACTGGAGTGAGGAAGGGATGATGCACCCAAGATCAGATACTTCATCTGACTTGAGCTGTAGACACATTTGATTCAGGAAGGAAAGTTGGTGCAGTCCTTATTGATCTGAGGACAGTCTTCGAAACTGTGTGACATGCCAGGCTGACTGCCAAGCTGCTGCAAGCTAATCCTTGTAGGCAAACAGCGTGGTTCATTCAAGAAAGTGTTAGCAAGTGAAGCTTCATTCTGTAAGTTGGAGAGAATACCAGTCACCTTAAATGTCCCCACAATGGCCTTCTACGGGATCAGTTTTGGCTCTCGTTTTTTCAAAATATGCACATATGACCTTCCTAAAATGCAAGGAAATAAATATGTGCATTCTGATAACATCTGTATTGCTGACACTGGAAACAACTTCCAGAGGATTGAAAGGTATCTCAGCCAAGACATGGATACTTTGACCACTTACTTCCAGCAATGGAGACTAATTCACAATGAAACCAAGACAGTGGCAACTAGTTTCCATCTAAACAATTGTCTTGCCGATCAACTCATCTTGATCCATGTCCAACGATAGTTACTGCCGTTCCATCCAGTTGCCACATACTTGGGAGTAACACTTTAACATAGCCTGACATACCAGGCTCACCTGGTACATCTGAAAAGGAAGACCTCTTCCCATACTGCCTTTAAAAACTATTGGGAACCTCCTGGGGAGAAGACCCTTCAAGCATCTGTATTGGCCCTGGTGTTTGCTCCAGCTGAATCATGTTCTGCAGTCTTGGTTGCAGCCACCACAATAAGCTTGTCAACATGGAGCTGAATTCGGCCACTCATATTATTAGTGATAGTTTGAAGAATACACCAGCCTCCAGTCTGTATGTGCTAGTGCATATAGCTCCGCCAGAGATGCCACTACTGTTAAGTCTGCTTGGAGAGCTGCCACAGATGAAACCAACCTATTACATCTCAGGTTGACTGATGCCCCATTCTCAGATAGGGAACAATATGCTGCACCAACTCAAAATAAACATTATATCTGCTTTACAGAAGAGAAAACTGAGAAGGAGAGCTAGATAAATAACTTGCCTGAGGCCAGTGAGGGAGATAGCATCAGGTTTAGAACTCAGGACAGGCATTCCTCACTTATTCAGACCATAATTCCTATTGTAAGCACAGGACTATAACTACTTGTCAGAAAGAAAGCTTTAGTACTAATATTCTGCAAAATGGAAAAAAAATCACAAGGACAACACCAACCAAAGAAAATGTTGTTTAAATATGAATTTGCTTCAAAGTGACTTCATACTGATATAATTTATTGGTAATGGCAAACATAAAATATTAATTAATCATCCACAATATTGCTTGTTACTAGATTTTCTCTGTTCACAAATCAACTGCAATATTTTTTCCTTTGGGTATTAGTGTGTCAATTAATATGCACTGTGAATTATAAAAACTGGGTTTGTAAAACATTTCATTTCAGTCAGAGCATTAGCAACAGCATGGCAAGAGTTTTGTCTCAACAGCCCAAAGCAATCTCTATGGAATTCCTTCCATAGGGCTGCACCAGTCCATACATAAGAGACAGTATCAGGACAAATGTCTTTGGGCATCAATATTAAGAGCAAGATTGTAGTTTTAAGACACAGCCATATCTAACTATATTGGATCATTGAAAATCTGCATATAATCTACATAAATTTGCATGGCACAAGATTACAAGAAAACCATATTATTACACATTTGCACATCTTTATTGGGACAAATGGTAGGCCTGTTCTTCTGTGTCATCTTCATTTAAGGAGAGGATTCTTCCTTTCTTTCTTCTGCACTCCAAACTCCTTCTGCCTCAGCACAGTCATGCCCCACCATCTTTCTCTTGTCTTTGTCCCTGAGGTCTGGGTGCTGCTTCTCCTCTCAACCCTGCCTCAGCTCTCCACTCCAGCCAGCTTTCTCACAGCCATCATTCTTACAGCCATCATTTCTCTCCTTCTGCCCACCCTGGCTCATCCCAGTCTGGATTCCTCTCCCAACTCTATCTTCCCTTCCCTGTCCAGATCCCTGCAACAAACTTTGCCTCCTCACCCAGCCTGAATCAAATCAAAGGGTAATTTCAATGAAGTCGATGGGATCACTCAATGTGAGTCAAGACTGTAGGACTGAGCCTATGTGGCATTCAGCTCCATTTCAGATTTTACTGCAGAAGTTGTTTTTGAGACGCTGACTTGATAAGTACTGTCAATGTAAAAAATAATGCAATATTTTTTTATTTATAGGGCACCTCATGCCTGAAGGTCTGTTGTGTAAATAAAAGTAGGTAAATATAAAATGATGTTACAGCTGCACTCAGGAAAGAACATATATGCTTTGATTTTACAACCATTGACCTTTATATGATCCCATTTAGGTGAAGAAATTCTTGAATACATTCACGTAATGCAATATTGGTCTAAATGAAAAATTCTACAGTGTTCATTATCTGTCTAATTTACATAGTAATAGCCCTATCTGAGGCACCATAACAGTACTAAAGATAGTATAGAGACCAAACAAGCATTATAGCTTTGTTATGGGGGACGGTGCATTACATTGACCTCAGACCTTCTATGTGGCCTTTAGTGATTTAATGATTCATAATATGAAACTCGGGGGGGGGGGGGGGAATTTCTTTAAGATAATAATAAAAGATTAATGGGAGCTTTGAAAATGCTGAAGCTGTTGGGAGAAAGGCTGGTTTTCAATTTAGATGTTCAAAATGAAGGTAGGAAAAATCAAATTTAGATGTTGTACATTAAATCCTTTTAGTTTAATCTTCATTTTAAAGTACATATTACTTTTGTTGACAGAATCTCTTGAACATACTAAAAATGAGGAATCAGTTCTATTAACAGTACAATTTTATACATTTTCCTACCAAAAAAAAGTGCTTTTTACTGTGCTGCTCTTAAGCTATGTAAAAATACTGTATCCATCCTATAGTAAGGCAAACATTTTCAGAGTTGGATGTTTAAAATTAAACATCTAAATCTACATTTAGACACCTATATAAACCTGGCCTGACTTTCCGAAGTGCTTTGCAGCCATAACTCCCACTGAAGATAATAGGAGCTGCAATGCTCAAATGTTTTGAAAACTGCTGGGGACTATTATTTAAGAGCCTTAAAGTGGATTTGGATGCCTAAGTTTAGGTATCTGTATTTGAAATATTTAGCCGCAACTTTGAAAAATTTCACCTAAATTTTCATTAACAGTGGTGAAGATATTTTACTTTTTAAGGGAATTTATTTATGGATTGATTATTAATTGACTGAGTCTCAACAACAGAGTGATCCCTGCTACCGTCATCTCTGTCATTTCTACTCTTAGGGCTGGTCTACACTATGGGGGGGGGGGGTCGATCTAAGATACACAACTTCAGCTACGCTATTCACGTAGCTGAAGTCGAAGTAACTTAGTTCGACTTACCTGGCTGTCCTCACGGCGGCAAGTCGACCACCGCAGCTCCCCAGTCGACTCCGCTTACTCCTCTTGCCGAGGTGGAGTACAGGTGTCGATTCGGGGATCGATTTATCGCATCTAGATGAGACGCGATAAATTGATCCCCGATAGATCGATTACTACCCGCCGATCCGGTGGGTAGTGTAGACATGGCCTTAGTTGAAGGATGCTGATTAATTCCATAAAAAATATATTGCTTCCAAGGAGGCTAGATTGCCTCTCTCACCAACCACTCCACTAGTTCTTCCTTACCATATCTCTCCCTATCCCTTTATGGCTCCTCCTCCCTCCCCCATCTTCCCCATTCCCTACTTGCTGTATCAGAAGTCCCAGGTGAAGAGGGCTCCTTGCTACTCTGAGCATCTCTTGTTAGCTACATAGTTAGGGCTTGCCTACATGGAGAGTTAGTGCACAATAAGCCAGGATGTGAATCTACATCACATCAGCCTGCCACATACTGAGTCATTGTGTGGATCCTGCTACTGTGCACTAAAACCTCCATAGTGCCAGGGCCGGCTCCAGCTTTTTTGCCACCCCAAGCAGTGGGGAAAAAAAAGAGGAAAAAGAAAAACCTGATTGAGCTGCCGCCAAATACTGAAGCGGAGCAATTGAGCTGCCACCGAAAAGGATGAGAGGGACTGGAGGACCCGCCACTGAATTGTCCCGCAGACCCGGATGTGCCGCCCCAATAATGGACGGAGTGCCACCCCTTTCTATTCGCCGCCACAGGCACCTGCTTCTTTCACTGGTGCCTGGAGCCGGCCCTGCATAGTGCACTTTGTGCCTAGCAAGGTCTACACAGCCAGTTAATGAGTGGCACCTGGATTGCCACGCACTTTCTGTGTGGATAGGCCCTTAGACTACTGCCATAGGGCCTGATTCAAAGCCCACCAAAGTCAATGGGACTCTTTCCATTTACTTCAGTGGAACTTGGATTAGGATCATATTGCAGAACAGTAGGTGATGAGAGAGGCTGTTAAAGTATTCTGAATGAGGTAGGGAAGCTAAGCAAAGCAGCTTGCTGGGTAGGCTGCTGTCTTCTGCATGTAGTTCCACTGAGTAGGGAGCTGCAGGAATAGAGAAGGAATAAAATAAAATAAAATAAAATAAAAACCTTACTCACTAGCCAACAAAATCTAATCAGCCTGGATTTAAATACACCTATATATTTTTGCAAGGCTGGTTTTAATGTGGTGTATATATAGATCAGTGGTTCTCAACCTGTTTATCATTGTGGGCCACATATGTGGCCCACAATGTGTTACGTGGGCAGCTGGTTGAGAACCACAGCACCCCCCCAAACCGCCCACAGTCCCCTATGCCCAGCAACCCCGCCTGCCCCCCGCCAGAGTGGAGCCAGGAACGGAGCCCTGGGTGTGGGCCGGGCAGCCGGACCACAGGACCCCGCTGTGTGGGGCCTGGCAGCAGCAGCTGGACCGTGGGACCCTGAGTGCTGTGGTGCATGGACAGGCAGCCAGGACCCCCAGCACGAGGCCAGGAGCAGAGCTCCCGGCGCAGGCTGTCAGCCAGGACCTGAGAAGGGGGGCCAGGAGCTGAGTCACCTAAAACCTGGGGCTGCTGCAACACCCCAGCAAACCCCTAGTTCCCAGCACCCCCACCCCCTCAATGCCCAGAGCCCCCATCCCACCCCCCAGCCTGCCCACAGACCCATTCTCCAGCCCCCTGCTCTCCTGTGGCACTCACCAGCTGGCAGGAGCACTGGTGCAGGCTGCAAGACACTGTCTCCCCCCAGCCAGCCCCGCCCCCTGTCATACCAGAGAAGCAAATTTTGAATTTTTTTTAGCACACAGCTGGCCCGCAGCTGTGTGCTAATTGGGCCATGGGTTGAGAACCACTCATATAGATATTCATGTAATTGTAGGTTGTGCGTTGACTTGAGGGAATCACTATTTAAAATGTATGTGTAAAAACTCTATACTATATTAAAGAATGTTAGAATGTCACTGTATCAGTTAATTAGTGTCAGTGGTGTTGATTGTCAAAAAATGTCTAATTTTATGTCTTTCACTATATTTATGAAATTAATACTACAAAAGTCTGGTAGTGTGTAGTAAAACAGTTGTCTGAAATGATGCAAATATAAATCTTTATTACAACCGAATGTTAAATATTTATAAGAACTGTTTGAGACACTGATGTAAAAAAACCCACCCTAAATTAAAACATAAACGTTTTAAGTCTACTATATTGTAAACTATTCAATTAATTGAAATAACCTTAACTAGAGAATATAAAACCATGCTGAAATGGACACTGTCAAGGAGTTTAGGTGCAACATTTAACTTTGGAAGAAAATAAATAGACTTTTCCCTCCATGAACTTAAAAAATTATTCCATGAAAACAGGGTTTTTTTAATTTGCAAATTCCTTTCCAGGGTGCAAACTGGGGACACAACAACATTGTGCTAGTGCAGGAGCACCAGAAAATAAATGGTTATATCAGGCTTTGCTGGGTACATTACAGGAATTATCACTTGAATCACGTTGAGTGAAAGTATGTTAATCCAACTCCTAACAACACAGTACCTTCAGCTTCCCACTTTCAATCCCCTCACTATATCACAGTCACTGAGCCCACTGACTACCCTTCTTCTACTCCTGTATCCCAAGGCCAGACTTTTTCTTCTTACTGTCTTATGAACTTCACCACATTAATTACTAGGGCCCGGAACCTCCAAAGGTATTTAGGCACCTAACTTCCATTCATTTCAAATGGGCCATAGGCTTAGTTTTGCAAGGCCCACGCAGTGTTGTAAGGTCTAAAACTTATTTTCAAATGTGACTTAGGCACATAGGGCTAGATCTACAAAGATACTTAGGCAACTAACTGCCTCTTTAGGCACCTATATCCAACATGTTGGTGCCACTGACATTCTCAAAACCACTGCTCAGCTGCCACATAACCCTGTAGGCATTTGAAGTCTACTAGGAGCCTATGTTTCCCCTTGTAGGCATGCCCAAAGCTACCTGGGTCCTTAGGCCCAGATTTTCAAAGTTATTCTCTAAGTGCCAAGTGTTCACAATACAAAACTAACTACAGTCCAACACAGATTGACTGAGCCATGGATAACCAAAACTTGGTTATGTCACTGTGGCACACAAGGGATTGTACCGTATTGTTTACTGCATTCTGAGTGCCTCAAATACAGTATAAAGCGCAGTGAAGAGCCACTGGCTAGCTTCCCGGAGGTTGGGGATTTGAAAACTGATGGGGATGATGCTACCAAGTCTGCCTAGCCCTGAGCAGCAGACTACTGTGAGGGATCACAGGCCTCAAAACTAGGCTCCCAAGTAGTGCTCCGGCCATAATTGCCACCCACCTGAGTAATGAGGGAAGGGTCCAGGGAAGGGCTAGCTTGCAGAGGGCCCCACCCCCAAAGCTACCAATTGGGAGAAACGTCCAGCCCCCTGATTGGCTAAGGAGAGCTATATAAGCCAGGAAGTCATATCAGGATTCAGGAAGTTGTCTGAGCAACCAAAGGAATCTTTGGCTGGCTGCTACTATGGACCCTTCCTGCCAGCTCCCGATTCTTGCTTCCCCATCTGCTCCTGGTTCCTGTCTTCCCATCCCAGACTCCTGTCTATTCCCAGTTCCTGCTTACCTGCCCTACACCAGGCCCCTGCTCCTCTGCCTTACCCCTGACATTGTCTCTGGCTCTGACCTTCGGCTTGGAACCTGACACTGTCTTTAGTTTTGTCCCTCTACTCTGACCCCTAGGCCTGACAGCCCATGCCCCAGTCATTGCAGCTACATATTGGTTTGCCAGCCCCAGAACACAATGAACAGTAAGATGGATGGCATTATAAAGAGCCAGTTGATCCATGAGAATTCCAGTTTGTTCACTATATAATGAATAGTTCATCTGTTGGCCCAGGCTTTAGCCTAAAGTAGGGTGGGGGGAAGAGTGTTGCATTCTTAAGTACCGTATATACTCATTCATAAGCTGAATTTTTTTAGTAAAAAAGGGAAGCGCCAGAGAAGGGGGTCGGCTTATGAACGGGTATAGAGAGGGAGAGGTGGGACACAGCCCCTTCCCCCAACAGAGGGAGCAAGGAGAGGCAGCACAGCCAGAAGGGAAGAGGTGGGGCCAGAGTCTCTCCGCTTCTGGCCACGCTGCTCTCCCCCCAGCCTCCGAAGCAGCTGCAGCTCCGGAGTTGGCAGGCTGCAGCCATGCTGCTCAGCCCAGCCCCCGAGAGCAGGCTGTGGCCACGCCGCCGGAGCACGCTGCGGCCGTGCCACCCAGCCCAGCCCGCTGGAACATGCTGCAGCCGTGCCGCCCAGTCTGGCCCGCTCCAGCCAGGCCAGAGACATCATCCCCAGATAAGGTGGGAAGTGATGGGATGGGGAAAGTGTTGGGGTCCCGGGCTAGGGGTGGGGTCATGTGGGGGGTGGTCACAGGGGTTATTCCCCTGACCCCCAGCTTCTCCCCCCCAAAAAATTTCCCCACCAGTTGCTGTCCTGGCCCGTCAGGGTAAGCAGCTGGCGCACCGGGACACTTTGTTACTTAGGTTTACCTCCGTGCCTGCGGACGCTCGAGGTAAACAAACCATCTCGGCCCCCCAGTGGCTTATCCTCGTGGCCCGGGAGCCAAAGTTTGCTGACCCCTGAATTATAGGGTCGGCTTATGAACAGGTCATAACATTTTTCCATTTTTACTTATCCATCTTGGGGGGGTCGGCTTATAAATGAACCAGTTTATGATCGAGTATATATGGTAGGTTCCCATTTCCAAAGCACAGTGAAGCTGTTCCCCAACTGTTGGCTGGTACTTAAGGGCGATCTGTACCCTCGAAATGCAGTAATAAAAGGTTGCCTGTCTTTCTTAAGGTCAGTTGGCATTTGAGTGGGAGATGGACGGTAGGCTTTCCAAATTGGCTGTTAAGAGAGACGAGCAGCTGTCTTTTCAGATTAGCTAGTTCTCCCAATTAATCAAACAGAGATTATCCAGGTTTCAGAGTAGCAGCCGTGTTAGTCTGTATCCGCAAAAATAACAGGAGTACTTGTGGCACCTTAGAGACTAACAAATTTATTAGAGCATAAGCTTTTGTGGGCTACAACCCACTTCTTCGGATGCATCCGAAGAAGTGGGTTGTAGCCCACGAAAGCTTATGCTCTAATAAATTTGTTAGTCTCTAAGGTGCCACAAGTACTCCTGTTATTTTTTAGAGATTATCCAAAGATTTTGGTTGTCCCAAGACCTTTGGGTAATTGGAGTTCAACCAAAAAACAAAAAGTGAAATAATTGGGACATTTTACCTTTTATTGTAACCCTACCAAAGACATCTTTATTACTAAATGTGAGTATCTTTAGTGGGAATCCACCATAGGGTCTAATGTTTGAGTTGCTTCGAGTACTTGTCTTCAGGCTCATAGTACACATGACATACTACCAAATAGTTCTGAGGGCTTTTGCATTTCATGGTATTCATGGTGATATATGATTTGTTATTTTGAGAGTGTCTCTTTGAAAAGTCTTTATAAGCACAATAAAACAGTAACTACATCAAATAGTTGTGTTATTTCTACGTTGTGTAAAGTCCCTGGGTATAATTTCAACGAAAAGCTACATTATGAAAAATAAAATATTCTTACCTGAATACTGTCAGCTAATTGAGTGTGTTCAGTGTCAATCCTACAGATGTGTATTGGCCATGCAAAGCTTTGCTCATGCATGTGGGCTTCCTTAATCCAAATCACACCTTTTTCCTGCCATGACATAGTGGTGGGATCCATAGATAAGTGAAGGTGAGGGGGGTTGCTCCACTCTACTAGGTTTGTGGAGAGTCGGAGCCAGGAATCACGCAGCAGCTGGGACCTTCTGTCCCCCTAATCCTGGACCTGTAAGGAAGGGAAACCAAAGGCAGACCACAATGAGGAACTGCTGAACCCTTCCTACTGTCCAAAGACAGAACCACTATGGAGCATCTTCTTTTCCCAGGGCGGGAGGAACAAAGTGATGCCAGGAACAAAGTCGGAGCCAGGAATCACGCAGCAGCTGGGACCTTCTGTCCCCCTAATCCTGGACCTGTAAGGAAGGGAAACCAAAGGCAGACCACAATGAGGAACTGCTGAACCCTTCCTACTGTCCAAAGACAGAACCACTATGGAGCATCTTCTTTTCCCAGGGCGGGAGGAACAAAGTGATGATTAAGCTACTGATGTTAACTGGGGGAAGAGAACAAGTCCAGAGCACAATTTGTACCAACTAGCATCCCCTCTTTTTCTGCTTCTCCTTTGAGGGCATAAGTGGGATTTAAGTGGTACATAGGCTCTGCACAGGAGTGAATTTTACCCTTATCATATCACTTCATATATAACTAACTGAGAATTTGCGGAAATTGTGCCTGACCCCATTACTGAAAAGGTATATTAGCCCTTTGCCATGGAGGCTCACAATTTTACAGATGGTTATGGATCCTTGATTACTCCTGGAGGCCCAGACAGTTTTGATGTTCAGAAGTACCTTTTATCATCTGCACTTTGTGTGACAATTGCCACCTTTTCTCTCTGATACAGACCTTGTCACAATTATCTGCGGCTTTGTCATCTTTAAATTGGATGTAATTCAAAGTGCTGATTTTGATCTTTAAATCTTCATGTAGTTTAGGTCCCTGTAGCCTGAGTGACTGCAACTCTCCCCAGATACAATCGCAACAGTTGAATGATCAGCTGAAATGCATGACAGCAGACCCTCAATGTAAATGTCTGGGGTATGGTAGCAAGGTAATTTCTGCAGAGGACCCTTGACTTCAGTATTTACTTTCCCTTTTGTAAGTGATCCATCAGAACTCTAATTTGTTAACTATAGAGTAAAAAGCTCATTTGTTTGCCCAGGCTTTTGCCCAAGGTAGGTTGTTGGGGAAAAGTGTTAGGACTTTAAAGAAGGTTTTTTGATTATTGTGTTTGGAGATATTATTTCTGAGTTTCTGCTCCTTTTTATGATGAGTCCTTTTATGTAGTCAGTTGCTGGGGGTATGATGTTGAAAATTTTATTAGCTGTATCTTAGTTGCTGTAAATATGCCCAGAATTTTAGACAATGAGTGTATGTTTCTCTTTAAAAAAATAAAATCTGTCTAAAGAGCTACGTATTATTAATAATAGACAGTGGAACTAGGTGTCAGAGCTAAAGCTTAATCCATTATGGGCACCTTTACAAAGGCTTGGTGACATTCATTGATCAGGTTTGTGATTACCTAGTCCAGAATATTCTTTGCTCCAAAATGCACTGTGTTAAAGATCTTTTAAAGTAGTGTCCAAGTCTCTTCTCCCAGACTTCTCAATGTTGTGTCTGATAACCATGGGTCCACATGACTCAGTCTGATCTTATCAGAGACTCCCAAAGTGTTCTTCTCTTGTACAGACACCCTGTTTTGTTTTACAATAAAACAATATTCTCACTATCCACTGGTGTCTGTATTTTGAATGCTCGCCTCTCTGTCTTGCTAGTGGGTTTGTTAAATACCATCATAATATACCAATTTTCTCTTGAATAACATATTAAGAAGTCACCTTGCAAGGATAAATTCTTAAGTATGATGCAGTCAAATATAATTATAATTGTTTTTATAGACATTATTTGTAAGACCAAAAAATCAAAGAGGAGAGAAAACATAAAATGAAAATAGAATATTGACTAACCATCTTGCAAAAATTACCTAGTCAGTATGGTTCATTATCTTAGAAACCTATTACAGAAGATCATAAAAATTATACACATAATAAAACTTACAAATACCAATGACTAGAGATCTGGGCTTGACCTTTTTCTTTTTCTTGAGTTGATAAATATCACCACCCAATGTGTCAGAGTGACTGTGTATCTCCTTTGTTCTCTGTTTTAACTCCCTGTGACCCACACAGCATAGTGTGGGAATGGGATAGGATATGGTATGATTAGTAGTAGTAATACTCACCTAAATCTCAATCCTTCTAAATTTTGAATTTCTAGACATATGCACACTTTTATAACTTCCCCTAAGAGAAGTTCACTGGCCCATCTATGGATGGTCAGCATTTAATCAACCAGCTAGTGAATGTCTCCAGATCTTGGGAGTTTGAAACAAAGCCTACAAGGCTAGCCTACTACCTTGACCAGTTATTATCTGACCCATGAAAACCAGCCAACACGATATATAATAGTCAGCTTTGAATTACCGGGCTATAATAAGACTTGGAAAGATTAGATAATTATTGGTAAACTTTGATTACATTGTACACACACAGACTGATGGAAAAATATTTCCATCAATAAATCAAATTTTCAGATAGGCAAAGTAAGAAAAATGCTTATTAACTTATTGGAGTTTGATTTAAGAATATTTACTTCATATACTTTAATATGTGATGTTGACAGTTTGTGTTTTAACAGTTTATAAAGTTTTAGCTTTTTGAATCACAGTGTCTGCTGCTATTAAATAATTTTTGTCTGACTACCTCCATAAGCTCCTGTAACTGTGAAAATTTTGATCGATAAAAATAAAATATGCTTAAGACCCATAATTTTGCCCAACTGCGAACATTTAAATTGATAAAAAGCAGAACAAAATGCTTAAAACTAAACATTGATATTATTCATCTAAACTATAAAAAAGTAAAAATCAAATTCTGCCAACCCTAGCTATTATTCAGTTTTGACATTTCTGGTGACCACACAAGCCACTCAAGTTGGAAAGGCCTGTGTAGAAACCAGAGCCCCCAAATTGAATTATAGTCTTGTAATTCAAAATGTGCTTGTATTTATTTCATAAAATATATAAATGTGACAATTTAATCCAATTGAGGAAGTAAGCCATTTATGTGAAGAAGAAACCAAGTGCTTAGTCTTGGAATAATATGAAATGAGGAGTGAGGCGATGAATTATCCAGATTTGAGAAACCACTCCCACTTAATCAACCACTGAGGAGGCTTCACCTTTGTTTCACCAGAGAGGCTCATAGCTCCCACCCAGTATTTCCATCTTCCTTCAGTGTTCACCTCTTCCTTTGGCAATGTGAAGAAAGAAGGGTACGAATGATCACCATCAATGAGGCCTATCTAGGAACAGTTGGGCACTGTTGCAAAGTCTGATGTGGGTTAATTTCTTATTGTTATCCAGTTAAGTTGGCCTACCGTGAGAGCAAAGCCCTCTGTACCACTTAAGCTCCATATAGGAGCTGTTCTGGGGGATCTGCTGCAGAGATGATCCGTAACTCTTGATAGTGGTGGGGGATACAATGTAAAGGTTTGGGGGCACATGAACACCCCACACGTTGCCTCTGGCCTCTTTCTTACTCCCCTTGCACCTCCCGCACTTGCTCCAAGCCAGCACCACCTTGCCCCCACTCCCTTCACAGCTCCTTTCCCACTTACTTCTCTCATCGCCTCCCTGCTGTGGGCACGGCATGGGCTGGAGCGAGCTCCAGACACTGCAGATAACTGTGGCTGCAGGTGAGGAAGGGATGAGACTCAGAGGGCTTCCCTGTGCCCC
Source organism: Emys orbicularis (assembly GCF_028017835.1). Taxonomy (NCBI): domain Eukaryota; kingdom Metazoa; phylum Chordata; order Testudines; family Emydidae; genus Emys; species Emys orbicularis. The sequence continues at coordinate 85,850,352 of NC_088687.1, read as the reverse complement.
CTCTGGTGGAGCTGCACTGCCAGCCCCATCTCTCTTCCCTGCTCTGGGCACCTCCTAGCAGGGCTCAGCATGAGTGCTAGGTGTCGGTGCCTTTCCCAACCACATCCCTCTCAGCCATGCTCAGCCCGACTCCCACCCTAGAAGAACTCTGGGGGGCACATGACCTCGCGTGCCCCCATCGCCTCTGGTCTGCTGGCATATCAACCTGTATCTGCTGTACCCCAAGGCTCCTACACCCTGCGTAGTCCATTATAGAAGGCTAAATTGTGGGACACCTGAGGTGGGCTACAGGAGGGGCTTTTGTTCCATTTTTATACAGGTGCAGTAACCCCAATACCTTGAGTGTGTGGCAGAAAGGGGTTGTAGATGCTATTCCAGTAGGACCCTGGGAATCTTTCCATTGACTTCAACTGGCTTTGGATCAAGGCCATAGATTGTAAAGTGATTAAAGATCCTTAGGGATGAAAGGTGCTATACAATGCTACTTTGCACTTCTACTCCATCATCCACCTGAGAATCTCAGGGTGCTTTACAAATTTAGTCTCACAACACCCCTGTGAGGCGCATAAGTAAGCATTACAGTAGGAGAAACAGAGACTGCTCTAGTCAAAGTTTTATTAGGCAAGTACCATTCTGTTTCATATGCCTTACCATTCTGACCCCGTTTACAGTTACTTGCAACTTTCTGAAATGTTAACCTTTGGGGCTGAAAATTTCCAGTCTGGTTTCTGCTGGAGGGTGAATTTTTTGTTTGAATGGGTGAGCAAAACAGTTTATTTATGTATTTGATTATGAACAGAGTGGGAGAAAAACATTTCTTTCCCCCGTTAGAAACAAAACCAACCCTTCCCCCTTTTATTTATACAGGTCTAGTGCCAAAACAGCGCGGGGGGGGGGGGGCGGTTTCACTGGAATTTAGCATAATAGTCCTTTTAGACTATCCTGTTGACAAATGGCCTGGAGTTGATCCAGGTATGACCTGGTGGAAATTGCACCCGGTGGATGTGCAGGACCCTCCGGGGGGTGGGGTGTTAGTAAAGCGTTTGGGGAGTAAATGATGAGAGCGGAGTCGTAGCTCAAAGGTTTATAAGGGGAAAGTTACCCAGCATTTGCTACAGGCTGTGCTGTGCTGCTGTAGTGCAGAGGCCGAGGGAGGGGGCGATACAGGAGTGGAGGAAGGGAACGGCAACAGCCCAAACTTCTGCTGCCAAGAGGGGCTGGAACAGTGACAGCGGAGCCCGACTCCCGGGCCAGACCCGGGACGCGCCGCCACTAAGCTCCAGCTACAGGAAAGGCAGCGGCGCATCACCTGCTGTCACACACAGGCTCAGGAAACGCTGCGAGCGGTAGTGGGAGGGAGGCTCCGGCTCAGGTGCCAGTAATAGAGGCAGAGACCCGCCCCCAGGGAGCCGCTGGGGCCAGGGTAGGAGGACAGGCTGCCGCCGCTGGAGAATCCCTTCAATCCAACGCTTGGAAGAGGGAGGGGACGGCGCTCCAGTGAGCGATGTCCAAGAGCGAGCGAGGGAGAGGAAAGGGAGTGAGTCAGTGATCCACTGCAGCTCGCTGTCTGCTGCTGCTGCGCCTGCTGCTCAACTCTACCCGCTCTTTGCCTGGACATGTCTTGAAAAACTTGGATCGTTCCGTCCCTTTCCTTTCTCCCCACACCCACTTTCAAGTTTAAAAATCGAATGGGTACACGCCGAAATGCGGCCATCCGGATATGGGCACGGGCGCTGGATTTGCTACGCGTTGGGCATGTGCTGAAGAACAGAAGGGTGGCAAAGTTCATACTTTAGACGCTTGACCATTTTTTTAATTAAACAAAGTGTGCAGGGATCAACTAAACTAGAGTGGACTTTGGGTGAGAAGTATTAAGTCCAGCTGGTCTGGTGAGTTCTTTGATGTTTGTTTTCCCTGGATTTTAAAAATATATATATTTAAATGTGTGTATTTATGTTGTCCAGTAGCATAAATGGAAATATTTAGGCTTTAATGAAGTAGACACTACTGTGTTTGTATGGATAGTGTGTGTGGGTATATACACACACTCCTATGTATACCTATGTTTTGACCCCTCAACACACACATATATATTTCCCTCCCTTGATATTGACAAAGATATCTAGATAGCTCAGTCAAAACCTGTAAAATACAGAACCAATTTCAGAAGGCTTGTTGCAAAGATGTTCTACTGGGTTTTGCATTATTTTAAAGTGTAACTTGTTTTAGAAATGGTGCCTGTGGGAAGGAGAACGAAGAGTCCGGGACGATGTATTGTGGTGCAGCGCCCTCTAGCCTGCGCACTGGGTACAGCGGCTCCTTTCCCCACCCCCCACCCCCAAGGCTGCCAAGTTCAGCATTGTCCGGAGACACGAGGGACCGGGAGGAGCCCCCACTGCCCTCTTATCCCGCTGGTCCTTGCTCTAGAGGGGCTGCAGTTCTGTCTAGAATCATAAATGAGGTTGCGGGATCTTTGCGTCAGGACGATTTCCTGCCCCTCACTTTACAATCATTTCCATCAAGCCACTAAAAAGGCAACCTTGAGATATTTGTGAGTCGATTACTTGTGATCCGGTCCTGAATGTGTGAAGATTTAGTCACAGATCAGGCAGGAATCGTTGGGGCTCCCAGTGCTGCCGCATCGATTGATTGATTTATTTGGTAGGAAAAAACGGTGCACGACGAATGCGTAATAAATGTGCTCCTCTAATCTTCTCTCGCTCTTTGCTTGCTTCCTGTGGCGATGAACTCCGGCTTCTTCCAGGCAATTAGGTTTTTCAGTGAATGTGCCGAGTCAGAATTCCCCAAACAAATGTTTGATCGTTATTAAGCGTTTATCATTTATTAATGAATGGAGATCACTCCAAGGAATATTTGGGAGTATTAATCTTTAATGTTATTTACATTTACACACCAGGACGATATCATTTTAGCTTTATCCCAAATGGCTATTTCTTTATTGGTAGCATTTACTATTTCAAGGAATGTCTAGGAACTAAATCAAAGGTTTGGACCTTTTCAAAACCAATGCACCTTATAGTTAACGTGCAGTAGAATTTCGCAAACATTGTAAAAGATAAGACCTCAGGATCCACTCAGGTAACCGCATCTTACATATGGTCATTTATATAAATAATTTGTCCAATCCCACCCATTGCTGTGGTTAAGATTTTCAGTCTCAGAGAACAGGGATACGTTTGTGTGTGTATGCATATTAGCTTGCATGCTATTGTTTACTAAACCGCAAATTGTACACTGTTACTACAAATAAAAGTACCAGCGAGCCCAGGGTTATAATTTCAGGTCAGTGTAAAAGTCCTTTCTTTACATGGTGTTCTGTCTCAATGTCTGCTTAGTTGTTTATTTCTCTCCCCCCCCCCTAACTTGTTAGAGACTTTCATGTACACAGCTACTGAATGATGACAATTTAATTCAGCTGGGAGCCATGAAATACCTGACCTTAGTTTTTCCTCCCCTCCCAAAAAATCCTTTCTGGAGAGCTCCATATTGAGAACAGTCTCTTTGGCTCCCATGATTTACGTCTCCACTTATGCTTTTAAACACCCTAAACACTTGTCCCCAAGGTTGAGTGAATAAACGAGGGGCAAGAGAGATTATTACACTGAGCCAAATCTTGCTCTTTTCAGTGTAATCACTGTGGCTACTCCTGTGAGTAAGGCGTGCAGCATTTGGTCCGGCGTCGCTTACATTTTGGACTTGATAATCTTTATGCATAAGGTTTTTGGTGTATCTTTGGATTTCCTTTTAGATATTTACAAATGTCCAGACTACTGTCTGAAGAGTTCTGTTTTTTTTTTCAATAAGCCGTCTAGTAAAATAACTGTACACAATGGAATGCAAAGCTGTCCTTGTCTTCCAAGTTGGTATTTTTGTCTTTTCCGTCTTCAATTTCTGGCCGGATAATGAGGAGGTTAGTGGTGTTTGGGCTACAGGGCGTAGTATGCATGCCACTTTTCAGAGCTGGAGTTTGCAGAGTGTAGGTTTTCTTACCCAGCTGTGCATACAAGTGCCGGGGAAACACTCCCATTCGTTGCACTGGGAACTTTGTACTGAGTGGTGTGTTATCACTGGAGGAGGCTGATTTGGTTCTAGCCGGATTCCTTTTAAGGGTTCGTGGAATAAGCAGGAAACTATAAAGCAATTATGGTCCTGTAAATGAGACGAGATAAATTTAAATGCCGATTGCAATAATCTCGGATGGTTCGAAACAGCAACCTTCGAAGTTTTAATAAAAGAAACGATCCCCCGTTTTCAGTTTCTAGATTACTGATATCATACTCTGCTCATTTTTTTAACTTTCAAGTACCAACAGAAGCATGTGTTCCAATAAGAACAAAAATTAGCAGGGGGAAGGTTGGGTTTTCACTGCCTCTGCTTACAGAAAGCTTTTTTTAAACAAAAACCCGTGAAATGAGTCCTGCCATCGAGGAGAGATAGTGGATCTTTTGATGTGAAGGGTATAATAATTTAGGAGCCAGATGGTTGGGAGCCCTGGAGTCTCTGGAAGTGTGGTTTAGGTTTTCATGCCAAGGAAATTAGTTCCGGAGGGGGGTTGTGGTGGCAGGCCTGGCCTGCGGAGGAATATAGAAATGCAGAGTGCAGCGGCCCGGGAGAGGGACGGGAGAGAGAGAGAGAGAGAGAAGAAGGCGAGGGGAGAAAGAGGAGTCGCTGGTCACCATGCGGCGCTGGGCGCCCACGAAGCCCCTCCACAAATCTTCTCCCGGCCGGCAATGAGAGGTGAGGGACGGGCGCGCCTGGCTCTGGCGGCCTCTTTGGGGAAACTTTCTGGCGAGTTTGAGGCGTGGGGCAGAAGTTTGGGGCTGGGGGCCCGAGAGAAAGGAGCGCAGCCGGCAGAGTGCAGAGCCTGCCGATCCCGGGCTGCTGTCTGCGGGCTCTGCTCCCACTGCCCCGCTCGCACGCAGCCCGCAAAGGCTGCAGCCCCTGGCCCCGGGGAGGGGACTTTGTCCTGCGAAGTTGGGCAGGGAGTTTGGGGGCAAGAGGGGGTGGACGGTGAATGGGAAGGTGCCTGTAGGAACCCCCCCCCCCCCCCCCGCGCTATCTCCTTCCTGCAAGGTTGATTGCAGCAGCCGCTCACTTTCTTGCCTCCCCCGGGATCGATGAGCATGGTGGGGGCTAGGGGGTGGGGGGTAGGAGACGTGAGTGGAATAGTAAGTCCCTAGAAGTGAGCTTGGAAACGAGGCTGGCGCGGTGTCATTGGCCTGGATTCATTTGCTACACAATCAAATCAAAGCCACGATGCAGGGGCAGGGGGTATGGGGGGAGGGAGAAGACCTTGATGAGTTAAACCTGCGCTCACGAGTCTCTTTTTCCTGCATGGCTCCATCAGGCCACGTTATCGCTGAAAAATGTGAAAGATCTTCTCCCATTCTCACCACTTCTAGCTACGCTTTAGAGACTTATTTTTGTGTGGCATGGTGGCTGTTTCTGGTCAGTTCATTATTAAGCTACCGTTTCTCTCGTTTTAATGCTTGTAAAAGGGTCTTGTTATTACGAGTTTAAATGAGCAGAGAAGTATTCAGGGACTTGTCTGTAATTTCCTCTGCAGGATTCTATTAAATTACGCCTAGGAAGAGAGGAGGTGATAATTTTGTACCCTGAAGGGAAGGTGTCTGTCTGTATGCATTATGCATTTAATGGCCCATTGTAAACTTTATATCCATGGTAAACCCACGAAGATTCTCAATGAATAAATATCTCCGGCTGATTTTCCTCTTTGTTTGCGCTTTTGCAATGTATCTACCATTGATTGTCCCTTGGATTCCTTTGAAACTTAAAGAGCAAAGCGTGCACAGAAGAACTCAAGGTTCCTGATTCCTCTCCTCTGTCCCCTCCCCCATGTTTCTATTTCTAAAATGCTTTAACTGAAATTCTTCTTTAGTAGTTTACATTTTGTGTAGCAACCATAATAAATTGTGAAGTTTCACTACAAAAAATGTGCTTTTATAAAAACAAAGAACCAAACCCCCTTTGGTAAGTTTTCACTTACCATGTATTTATTACAGTTACAAATTTGACACAATAATCAGAAATGTTAATAATGCCACTTATTTTTAGGGGAAATTCTTAAGCAATTATACTGCCCTTTTTAGAGTAGCAGCCGTGTTAGTCTGTATCCGCAAAAAGAACAGGAGTACTTGTGGCACCTTAGAGACTAACAAATTTATTAGAGCATAAGCTTTCGTGGGCTACAGCCCACTTCTTCAGATGCATCCGAAGAAGTGGACTGTAGCCCACGAAAACTTATGCTCTAATAAATTTGTTAGTCTCTAAGGTGCCACAAGTACTCCTGTTCTTTATACTGCCCTTGGTATCTTTGAATATTAAACTTATGATCAGTTTTACACAGTTTTAAATTACTATATTAATGTATGGGACGGATACCTACATTCATTTTTTTTGTAGTTACTGTGTTCTTTAAGAGCTTTATGTATAGTGTATTTATATGTGCATATTTAACTATTAGTTGATTGAAACTTCATCTGTTACTATTGTAATGTCTCTTCACTTCTCAGCTTTTTTAGATTTTATTTGTAAAAGAGAAGCAATAATGGGTGTCAGTTGTCCCAATGGTCTAATAACTTCACTTGAAAAAAAGCTTTATAGGGCCCAATTCCGCTTCCATTGAAGGACAGTGGCAAAACTCCCATTCACTTCTGTGGAAGAAAGGAGTGCAATATTTAAAAGAAAAATCTTAAACAAACAAAGTTGCAATTAAAATGTTACCCCTTTCGATGAAGTGGTTTGGTCACAAAAAGTTTCAAGATAATAACTTGCAACATTGAGACTTAACAGTTTCAGGGTATTTGATAGTTTTCTGTATATTATAATAAAAAAGCATTACATATATTGCACAAGAGATATGGTATCTTATTGCAATTTTCCCTTGTGAAACGCATCAACAATAATTGCTGATTAAGAGTCTTTTAATGATACAGTATCATTAGAGTATCATTAAATCCACTGTTACATATGAATATAAGAAAGTTACAGAGCTGTTTTGGCATAGTAAGCAGTTTGAGATACAATAGAGATTAAAGTCTCCTTTTCCTGGAGTGAGGGTTCAGTTCTTCAACCTTGACTCAAGCAAATATCAGTACTCATGCAAAACTTCTAAATTTTCATTCTAAATTTTCTTTTTGCCTGTTGTGGGTTTCAGAGTATTTGTGTACTATGTAGAGTAGTTAGGAAATAGATCAGTTTCAGGGATTTAATAAACCAAAATGTTTATAGCATATAGGGCTTGTGTTTACTCACAAGTTTAAACTATTATGTTAATCTTCCCAACAATGTGCATTTTCCAAATAACTTTCTGGCTTTAGTAAAATAATTCAACTGTAAGCTTTCATCATGTGTTAATTTTTTGAATACAAACCCTTCCCCCACCCATCCTGGCAAAGTAGTGTCAGGTTTTTGACCTAAAACTTGACTCACTTTTAAAAAGTCACAATCTAATATGGAAACTTCAGGACTATAGGCAACTATGCTTTTAAACAGTTAGTGGTTAATTGCTGAGAAATGAAAATATAATAGTCATTATATTGGTAGGGCCTACAAACTTATTGTCTTTGTCTCCCTCTTCAGGCTCTGCAGCAAAGGCCTGGTCATGCAAGCTCTTACTCAAGTAGCAACGTTTTGAATGAATAAAGTGTTTGCAGATTCATATCCCAGAAGTTTACAAATACTACTCCCCAGAGCTGTTTTGATGTTAATTAGTGATGTTGGTGCATAAAAAAGTTTTGGCTTGTTAAGGTAGTATATAAATTAAAGAAGTTGTTGATGTAAGTGTGTGTGTGTATGCATGTATATTTACATCTGTCTATACGTGCACACATATTAGTTCCCACTCATTAAAAATTCATGGAAAAATCTCAGTAGAACAAAACACAAGAAACTACTGTAGAGCCCAGTTTTCATTGGCAGAAGAATGTACTAGAGCGGGGTGGCCAATCTGAGCCTGAGAAGGAGCCAGAATTTACCAATGTACATTGCCAAAGAGCCACAGTAATACATCAGCAGCCCCCGCTCAGCTCTCCCCCGTCTCCCCCACTCCCAGTGCCTCCCACCCACCGGCAGCCCCACTGATCAGCGCCTTCCCTCTCCCTCCCCGCACCTCCCGATCAGCTGTTTCGTGGCATGCAGGAGGCTCTTGGGGGGCGGGGGGGGGGGGGACGGGAGGGGAGAGGAGCGAGGGCATGGCAGGCTCAGGAGAGAGGCGGGTAGTGGTGGAGTGGGGGCAGGGCCTCTGGCAGAGCCAGGGGTTGAGTAGTGAGCACCCCCGGCACATTAGAAAGTTGGCTCCTGTAGCTCCAGCCCCGGAGTCGGTGCCTATACAAGGAGATACACATTAACTTCTGAAGAGTTGCATGTGGCTCCGGAGGCACAGGTTGGCCACCCCTGTACTAGAGGCATTTCTTGAGTATGCAAAACTCCCATTGAAGTTTCCCTGTAGCTATAGAACAAACTGTGCTTATAAGAAAGGGCCTAATCCTGTAGTCACTTATGCATGTCTCACTGAACTCAACTGGATAGTCTTGTGAGTAGATGATGGATAGTATTGTGGTTAAGGCATTTGACTAGGGCTCAGGAAATCTGTGTTTTAATTCCGGGTTCTTTCACAGTCTTTCTGTGTGACTTTGGGTATATCTCTCTGTCTTAGTTCCCCACAGAGGTTTGTGGGGTGGGGGTGGGGGGCGGACACCATGTGGGGTCATGTGCCCCCCAGATTTGCTGCTTGGTTTGTACTGAGCATACTCCATAACACTGCTGAAACTGGCTTCCCTTACTCTGACCTCTCTCCCCCCTAACCCCCCCCCCCCCACACACACACACTACCAGCAGGCACAGGTCGTTTCTGGTTCCCCATATATAAAATGGGGACAGTTAAACTTCCTTTGTCTGTCTTCCATAGTTCCAAGCTCCTTTGTGTTGGAACTGCCTCTTACTAAAGTGTGTGTAAGTGTGTGGTGCCTAGTACAAGAAGGCCCCAAGCTTGGTTATAGTCTCTAGGCACTAGAATCTAAATAGTAATAAGTTGCATGTGTTTCAAAAATCGGTGCTCAGTTTAATTCAGTGATTTACAGCTATGGTAGTGGTGGAACCATACTAGCCCTAACTTTTGGTCTAATTTTAGAAAATCATTCTTTTTATTGCTGCATGAATATTTACTAATTCTGAATTGTCTTAGTATTTTTTCTTATTCAAAATGATACAGTATCTTTATCAGTGAAGTCTCCTTTTATGTAAGAAAGCTCCCACTATATGAAAACAATTACATCATATATTTAAAACTGAAATGTTGAAGAAAAATGTGAATATTAATTAATCATTTGTTCCCAATAGGAAATCAAAGAATGTCTGGTTATGGCATTCCAGAGGAGTATACTGTGTACTTTTATGAACATGTGGCAATGAACTTTAGTTAAGCAAACAGTTTTGCTATATTTTGAAAATGGATAGAAAATCATAGACTTGTGATATAAGAGTTTAAAATGTAGCTTTGGCTAAAATGTTTCTAGAATGTAGTCATTTTGGTTCACTAAGAATGAACTGTAGGTGATAAAATACAGTCAGGTGTTTTTATAAAGCATTGTTACTACATCACTTGACATCTTTACATTTAGATTTCTTCCCCCCCCCCATAATTCTTTTGTCTATAGAATTAACATTATTTCATATCTTTGGGTCTTAATCATGACGTATTACATAGTGGTCTTCAGATAATCTGAGATCTATTATTTAAAATTTCCAATATCTGTCTAAATTATGTCACAAACTGAAAATCCCACATTTAAAACTTCATGTTTTGAGGTACAGAAATGTCAATTAGTAATTTTATCTAAGTGGGTTATTATTCTGTGTAACTGATGGACATCTCTTGTTCCAGGTTTTAAATCAGCAATTTGTCTATTCCTTACTGACAGCCAGGCAATCATGATTTAAATATTTGTGTACTGTTTAGAAGTGACAGATTCTGTATTTGAAGTTCCTACGGAAAATAAGCAATAACTGCTTAAAAGTATAATACAATATTGTTAGATGTCACATAATAATGATGGAGTAGTTAGAATGCTAATAGTATTTACATCTGTTCAACTCAGACTTCTGAAAAGTTTAATGTATTTTCATAAATTCAAGATTCACTTTTTCAGTCAAAGTGAGATGTGAGGACCAGGTAAAAGTGGAGTCTGTTTACAGATGAATGCATTGTTCTTTATGAAAGGAATATGATCTTTCAAATTTTGGTACCATATTAACAGCTGCTGGTAAGTTTAAGGTTGGCAGGAGTGTCAAAAGTAAGCAGTGTTATTAGTAATGGAAACACACAGTTGCCAACTTTCACGAGGTAAATAAGCACCCCAACTTTCACAATAAGCCAAAAATCAAGCTAATTTCATTTCAAAACAAGGCAAAAACAAGCCAATCCCTAAGAACCCCAACACTTTGTGACTAGTTCCCCCTGGCGTGCAGTCTGGGACTGTGGTGTGTCCTCTGTGTACCCCTAACTCTACCCCCCCTTGGCCCCGCTTGCCCCTCGCCTTGCCCCTTCTTGCTGAGACCGATCCAAAAAAAAAAAGAAGCAACAAGCTATTAGCCAACAAGCAACTCACAAGCCAATTAAGCCAAAAACAAGCCCAATTTCTGAATTTTTTTTGCAGGTTTGGTGTGTCTACCTTTCTAAAAAGAAGAATTCCATAATATTATTGAGGGAGGACGGGAAATTTGCATAGTGTCATATAATGTAAGCTCTATCAAAGAGTGGTTTCTGAAAATTTGCTTTTGAATTAAAAAAAACAAAACACAATAACCCTAGAATTGGAGGAATTTAAAATATAATCTTAAATGCAAAGACAAATTCAGATGCAGACTCCTTCCTCACCCTTTAATTTTAACAAATTCGCCAAATCATGCCTTAATGTGAAAATAGCCACAGGAGGGTAACAGGAGGGCACAAGAAATTCCCTAATGGTGAGTTTGTGAAGTTTCCATCAAATCATCCTGTGTATGGGAAAGTTTAGGGAGGTCATGGAGGGCTCTTTGATACAGAGGCAGGGGATTATTAGTGCCATGCATGCATGGTGTGCCCCTCTGTACTGCTGTTATGTGCTTGACCCTGGCTTCTGCCAAAGTTATTGTCCCCTCTAAGCATCAAGCCTCAGCTCTGCTTCACTGCTTAGATACTAAGATGATCAGCGCTCCATAAATACCTTAGAGAGATGGATAAGGCACGTGTATAATTAATTAGGACAGCTCTTCCACTCCTGTCTATACCCATGAAAAGTGCAACGTGAACAGCTTCAGCGAGTGATCCACTGCTGTGGAGGTGACAACCCTTCCTATATTTCAGTGCCACTGAAAGCAGTGTCTGCTCTAGCAAAGTTCCCTCTGCTTGCAAAAGCAGAGATACAGTTGAGATCCTTGTATAGTCAAAGCACTTTTGTGAGATGTTTCTGATTAGCCTCTTGTTGATTGCGTTTAAAAAAAATGGCTGAGTCATTTTATAACATGCCCTTTAGCACAATTTAATGGCCTCTTAAATTGCCGTGAGTTTTAGAACTATTGACATATCCACATATGTATTGGAGTAATTTTAGGGTGAAACTGTTCATTTATTTATCTTGTTAAGTTAATTTATTGCTTATAAAGTCCTGGGGATCCAAGTCTCTATTTATTCACACAACAGGTGATAGCCCAGGTAAAGTGTGCAAGCTTCCTGACAAAGCTGTCATTTGAGGCCCACAAAATCATACCTCCCACCCCAATTTTAAGATAATTTAAGTACCAACTCTAACCTTAGATTTAATTTTTAAAAGGTTGTAGCCTTTTTTAGTTATGGAAATAATGTTGCTTGTGTAAAGTAATTACTTGGTTTGAAAGATTATCACAGTGATTTTTTTTTTCTCCAAACAATTACTGGTCAGGTTATCAACCCTTCCCTCTGGCTTCATATGACCACAGGCTTCATGGCCCAAGCCTTAAGTCCCACAGTTTTCAGGGACTTTGACTAATTGATCTGTAGTTGTGGGTGAGCCGTTATCTGGCTGCCTGAATGAGCTCTCTCTCTGAGTTGTCACTGTGACATCTAGCCATGAGATGGACCAACTTAGTTATTGAGCTAGGTCAGGTGCTTATCAGTGTGTTAGGGGAAAGAGGTAATGGGGGTTTGGCCCACTTGTCCTGTTTCAGAAGCCTGCTTGAGGGAGTGGGAACTAGAGGAGGGTGAATCCTTGTGAGGGGAGATGGAAAAAGAAGGCGCAATGGGAAGGACTTTGGAAAGAGACAACAGAAGGGGGCTGAAGCCACGCTAGAAGCAAGTGATGGAAGGAGAGGGAGAAGAGAGAGATAATAGAATTCAGGAGGAGGGGAGGATCACAGGAAGAAGAATAATGGAAGAGCACAGTGAAGAGTCAGTGTGACATTGGAGAATGGGTGAAAATAGGAAAGATCAAGTATGGTAGGTAATGAATTAAGAGAATACCAAACGCGAGAGAATAATCAAACATAGGAGAGAAGAATGGGATAAAGAAAATAAAGGATTAAAAAAAAATAAAAGATTTAAAATGTTTGGGTTAGTGAATTTTGTTTAATTTATATGTTTCCATATCTTTTTTTTTTTTTTGGTGTTTTCTTGGCAGATGTCCTATGTAATAGCTTATATTTTTGGAGGAAGAAAATGGAACCCCCAGAGCCTCAGGTTATCTGGAGTGTGGTCTACTGCAAACCTCTCCAAACTAACTGTTGCGGTTCTTTTGCCACACTCAGCATTGTAGCATCTGAATACATTTGTAAAATCTAAATTAACCACACAAGGATCTCTGTCCATTTCATCTCCTGTCAGAAGAACTATATTTTGTTAGCAATTATTACTATAGGATAGGGATGTCAAAGAAGAGGGTTTTAACATTTTGATCTGACAGCTTTGAGTTTTGTGGTGATTCTGACAACTATTGGGAGTAAGTTTCATATTCATGGGCCAGCTGCAGAGCAAGTTCTGTCTCCTGCCTAGAGTCTTGCTCTTGTGGTTGATGGTTTTGTTCTTCCAGTGTAAACTAGCTGTTTTAGAAGGTCATATGCATGCTATATGAGGAAGAATCCCTGCTAATCTGGACCATTCCCTTAGAGGGCTTTGAGGATAATGACAAAAGCCTTGAACTTGATTCAGTAATCAGTAGGGAGACAGAGTAGAGAGCAGACAACTGGAGTGATGTGCGCTCATCATTCTTTTTTTGCTGAGCAAGCAGGGCTGCAACATTTTTTTTTTTTTTTTTTTTTTTTAAGGTTGGTGATTTAATTCCTAGGTACAATGCATTACAGTGATGAAGCATGGAGGCCATGAATGTGCAGATCACTGTGGTCAACTTTGAATCTATTAGGATGGGGAACACGCTCTGGTCCTGCTGCAGGCGGTAGTCGATTCCTTACATCTATTGATATTTGGGTATCGAATACCATTACTGAGTTCAGAAAGACCTTCAGGATGACCATCATAGTGGTCTGAGGGCAAACACTCATAATGAAAGGTGATGCTATGGTAGTTGTGAGGTCCTCAAAGTACTTCCCTCTCATCACAGTTTGTCCTGTATTGAAATGTTGGCAACTATGCATCGACACGTGTGCAAGCAGTTGGGCTCTCCTGCTGCTGAAGAAAAGAAAGCTAATGGTGACTTGAAGATTCTGCCTATGTCAGTTAAATATGGGGCATGTCAAAACAAGTTTGGAGAGGTCCTTTAAGAAAGGTAATTTTAATGGCCTCCCCAAATTTTTTGGGCCAGTCCCCCTTTCTCCCTTCATAACATTTATTTGCTTCAACTTTGTTCTGACGGGGAAAGCTCTAAGGCAGGGGTGGGCAAACTTTTTGGCCTGAGGGCCACATTGGGTTTCCGAAATTGTATGGAGGGCCGGTTAGGGGAGGCTGTGCCTCCCCAAACAGTCAGGCTTGGCCCGCCCCCCGCCCCCTATCTGATTTCCCCCTACTTCTCACCCCCTGACATCCCCCCCCCCCCCGGGACTCCTGCCCCATCCAACACCCCATGTTCCCTGACAGCCCCACCCACCCCCATTCCCTGTCCCCTAACTACCTCCAGAACTCCTGCCCCTGACTGCCCCATCCAACCCCTCCTCTCATTCCTGACTGCCCCCCTGGGACCCATGCCCCATCCAACCACCCCTTCTCCCTGTCCCCTGATTGCCCTAACCCCTATCCACAACCCCACCCCCTGACCACCACCACCCCGAACTCCCCTGCCCCCTTACTGCGCTGCCTGGAGCACCGGTGGCTGGCGGCACTACAGCCGCGCCGCCCAGAGCAGCAGGATAGGCAGCTGTGCTGCCCAGCGGGAGCCAGCCACACCACCGTGCAGCACAGTGCACTGGGTCAGGCTGGGCTTTGCAGCTGCGCTGCCCCAGGAGCTCGTAGCCCCACCACCCAGAGCATTGCACCGGCGGCGCAGTGAGCTGAGCCTGCAGGGGAGGGGGCTAGCCTCTTGGGCCAGGAGCTCAGGGGCCGGGCAGGAGGGTACCGTGGGCCACATCTGGCCCACGGGCCGTAGTTTTCCCACCTCTGCTCTAAGGGTAAGAAAGTAGTTCATTCTCTCCACATGCTGAATCTTCATCCTCTCCACTGAGAGGATGCCAATTTAGTGTTAATTGGGAAAGTATTTTTTGTGATGTGCACTGCCACTTGCTCAAGATGCAATATACAGACAGTTCCTATTCCAGAAAGCTTGTAAAATAATTAAAACAGACCTAGAACAGAGTGGTTGCACTCGGAAGTCCAGAGGAGTGAATGATTACACTCTTAACGTATTCTAAGAACTGCACTGAGACTATCTTTTGACATTAGCCATTGAACAGCCTAAATTAGAAGGCATGAGAATGACTTTCTGTCACTATTGTACCGGTGCCACATGTGACCCAGTAACCTGAAGTGAAAGGCTTGGTAATCCATTATGAAGCACTGGGGTTATCCAGACACCACTAATTTTTTTTATTTATAAAACAAGTCAATAACACATGGCCTGTAATGGTGACATTTCAGAGACTGTTTTTAGTATGGTATAACCTTAATAACAATTGTGGCAGCTAATCATTATCTGCTTTTTATTTGGGCTTGAATGAGATATGTTTGTTACATGTGGAGGAATTTTATTCATTTATATGCTATATGACAAAGCATATTAACTTTGAGTAGCTATTGGTATAGTTATTCAATGAATACTTTCCAATTGATTTTCAGATTACATTAAATGAGGAAGTCCTTTAGCCTAATTTTTTACTTAGTCTTAAATTTAGTTTTATATAGACAAACTTAATATTTGCAAGAAAATTCAAACTGAAGTTAGTTGACTTCTTCAGTTGCTTTCAGATGTTCCTTTCATGACGGAGTAAAAAACTGTGTAATTAACTTTGGCATTTAATTTATCAATCCTTCCATGGTATAGCAGTATTCCCTATTTTTCGGATTTATGAACTTACATAGTTACATTTTTGAGATTTTTATTATCTTATTATATTATATTTTTATTATAAAGTTGCCGTATGTTTAAATAGGTACCTTTAAATAGTCTGAAACATACGGCAACTTTGAGAGATCATAATCTAGTCATGTTACTTTTAGCCATATTAGAGATGTAAGACTTTAAATCCTTTTTGTATTTTAAATCACATAATTAATCAAAATTAAAATAATGACACGAGTAATTTTTGAAAAGCCTCAGTTAATGATTCTTTATTTTGTTTCAGGGGTTTTGATAATTGCCACCATGGGGAGACCCTTGACCATGCTGCTGTTGCTGCTGGTGCAGCATTTTGGAAACTGTGAAGGAAATCAAAGACCATATCATACTTCACTAGTGCAATTTACACAAGTCCAGTACAATGCCACGGTGTATGAAAATTCTGCAGCCAAGACTTATATTGAGCAGCCAGTAAAAATGGGCATTTACCTTGCAAATCCACTGTGGGATATAAGATACAAAATTATATCTGGTGACAATGAAAACTTGTTCAAAGCTGAAGAGTATATTCTTGGAAACTTTTGCTTTTTGAGAATACGGACCAAGGGAGGAAATACAGCTATTCTTAACAGAGAGGTGAAAGACCATTACATATTGACTGTAAAAGCAGTTGAAAAGAATACTAATGCTGAAGCACGCACACAGGTCAGGGTGCAGATACTGGATACAAATGACTTAAGACCCTTGTTTTCTCCAACATCTTACAGTGTTTCTTTGCCTGAAAATACAGCAATAAGGACCAGCATTGCTAGAGTAAGTGCAACAGATGCAGATATTGGAACCAATGGAGAATTTTACTACAGTTTTAAAGAAAGAACAGATATGTTTGCTATACATCCAACCAGTGGTGCAGTGGTTCTAACTGGAAGACTCGACTATGCAGAAACTAAGCTTTATGAGATGGAAATCCTCGCAGTGGATCGTGGAATGAAATTGTATGGTAGCAGCGGTATTAGCAGCATGGCAAGGCTAACTGTTCACGTAGAGCAAGCAAATGAATATGCTCCTGTTATTACAGCTGCTGTCTTGTCTCCTTCAGAATTGGACAAGGATCCAACATATGCAATTGTAACTGTTGAGGACAGTGATCAGGGTTCAAATGGAGAAATAGCATCTTTAAGTATTGTGGCTGGTGACCCACTTCAACAGTTCAAAACAGTGAGGTCTGTTCCAGGAGGTAAAGAATATAAAATCAAAGCTGTTGGCCACATTGATTGGGAGAGCCAACCTTTTGGATATAATCTGACTCTTCAGGCTAAAGATAAAGGAAATCCTTCACAGTTTTCTTCTGTAAAAGTTATTCACGTGACATCCCCACTGTTTAAGTCTGGACCGGTCAGATTTGAAAAAGATGTGTATAGAGCAGAGATAAGTGAATTTGCCCCTCCAAACACTCCTGTGATAATGGTAAAAGCTTTGCCTAATTATTCCCAATTAAAATACATTTTTAAAAATGCACCAGGCAAAGTCAGATTCAACTTAAACCCGCACACAGGTCTTATTACCACTTTAGAACCAATAAAAGCACAATATTCATCCCATTTTGAACTTGAAGTCATGACAAGTGACAGAAAAGCCTCTGCAAAAGTGTTGATTAAAGTAAGAGACATGAACAGTAATCCCCCTGAATTTACTCAGACATCATATAAAGCTTCCTTCGATGAGAATGTGCCAGTTGGTACTAGTGTCATGAGTGTGAGTGCAAAAGATCTTGATGAGGGTGAGAATGGTTATGTGACATATAGCATTGCAAACTTGAATCCTTTACCATTTGTGATTAACCATTTCAATGGTATTATCAGTACCACGGAAGACATGGATTATGAGTTGATGCCAAGGGTTTACAATTTAAGGATTCGAGCATCTGATTGGGGCATACCATATCGTCGAGAAGTTGAAGTTCCTGTTACTATTATTTTAAATAATTTGAATGATAACACACCGCTGTTTGAAAAAATAAATTGTGAGGGAACAATCCCTAGGGATCTTGGTGTTGGAGAACAAATTACTACTGTATCTGCTATTGATGCTGATGAGCTCCAGTTGGTGAGATACCAGATTGAATCTGGAAATGAATTAGATTTATTTATCTTAAATCCAAACTCTGGGGTGCTTTCCCTGAAGCAATCTCTAATAGATGGTTTAGGTGCTAAAGTATCTTTTCATAGTCTGAGAATTACAGCTACAGATGGTGAGAACTTTGCAGTACCATTATATATCAACATAACAGTAGCTGCCAGTCGTAAACCAGTAAACTTGCAATGTGAAGAGACTGGTGTAGCCAAAATGCTGGCAGAGAAACTACTGCAGGCAAATAAGCCACACAATCATGGCGAGGTTGAGGATGCTTTCTTTGATACTCACTCTATGAATTTACATGCACCTCAGTTTAGAAGTACTCTTTCAAGCAGTGTTGAAGTAAAGGAAAGCCTACCGGTGGGTTCCAGCATAATGCTTATGAATGCCACTGATCTTGACATTGGCTTCAATGGAAAACTAGTTTATGCTATCTCTGGAGGTAATAATGATAGTAGTTTTACTGTGGATTTGGAAACAGGAATGTTAAAGATTTTGTCTCCCCTTGATCGAGAAGTAAAAGATAAATACACTCTGAATATTACTGTGTATGATCTGGGAATACCACAAAAGTCAGCTTGGCATCTTTTAGATATCAACATTTTGGATGCCAATGAAAACAGACCAGAGTTTTTACAGGACAGCTATTTTGTTGAAGTGAGTGAAAACAAGGAGCTGAACAGTGAAATCATTCAGATTGAAGCCACAGATAAAGATTTGGGGCCCAATGGGGAAGTGAAATATTTTCTTCTTACAGATACAGACATGTTCACTATTAACAGTACGACAGGTGTTGTGAAAGTTGTAGGGGCTTTGGATCGTGAAATCCAACATGTGCATTTCCTGAAAATAGAGGCCAGGGACCAGCCAAATGAAGAACCTCAGTTGTTTTCCAGTGTACTTTTGAAAGTATCTTTAGAAGACGTCAATGACAATCCTCCTAAATTTATTCCATTGAATTATCATGTGAAAATTCGAGAGGACCTTCCAGAAGGAACTATTATCACATGGCTGGAAGCATATGATCCTGATGTGGGCCAGTCAAGTCAAGTACGATACAGCCTTTTAGATAGTGGAGATGGAACCTTTGATGTAGATAAATTGAGTGGAGCAATACGTATTGTACAAAGACTGGATTTTGAAAGGAGACAAGTTTATAACCTGACGGTACGGGCCAAGGACAAAGGAAAGCCGATTTCATTATCTTCTACCTGTTACGTTGAGGTTGAGGTAGTTGACGTAAATGAAAATTTGCACCCTCCACGGTTTTCCAGCTTTGTGGATAAGGGCTTTGTAAAAGAAGATGTCCCTATTGGTTCATCTGTGATGACAATAACTGCCTATGATGAGGATGCAGGAAGAGATGGAGAGATTAGGTATTCAATCAGAGATGGATCTGGTGTTGGCATTTTCAGAATAGATGAAGAAAAAGGTAAGAATTTTTTGTCCCATCTTAATTCACTTATTCTGTTTCCAGTATTTAAAAAAACCCCAAACAAACAAAACCCCAAACAAACCTAAAGCACTAACAGTGATAAGAATGTGTTTTTACACTATTTTATTAAACATTTCTAATCAATTTATATATTTTTCTTCACAGTTTTAGTGGATGCACACTGTTAGGAAGTGAAACAAAGTGAAAACATTTTATAAAGTTGCATTTTTCCTACTTGGATTAAATATTTACAGCACATATTATACATTGGCCTCAAAACCTCTCCCACATGAGCACCAAAAGGGAATATTATATGGGGTCCAGATTGTGGAGCTCTTACTCACGTTGTTGAGAACTTACTCATGTGAGTAGTTCCATAAGTGAAGACTCACCAGGATGCTACAGTCTGGCCTAAGGGAAAGAGTAGAAACTTTAACTCTGGAATTTTCTTGCCTTTTTTTTTTTTTTTAAACTGTTAGATCATTGCTATCCTTTGAATATAGCTTCTCTATGTGTGCTGATTATATTTGCTGCTTTTGGTAAATTTATTTAGTAGCTTTCTCTGTTGTTCACCCTAACAATAGTAACTGTATATTTTTGGTGAACGAACAGAAATAAACTTCTTCCAAACAAAATGTGAATACATTTGCAGCTTGTTAATATAATATTTTATGGTGATAAAGGATTCATATATGCATTGATATAACAGATTCAGAGGTGTTGCTTTTTTGTGTCGGTGATTCGTAGGTTAGGAACTGTTGTAGGCATTTTATTCCAGTCTAATCCATTCAAAGGTGCTATCGTTATAACCTCAGTAAAATATTAAAATTCTATAAATTATTTCTTGAATAAGTGTCTCTAACACAGTTAAAATGAAAATTGCTACTCATTCTACCTCCCCCATACAATTTTTTCTTTAAAAAATAAAATATTGTTAAATTTCACAAAAGCAAAGAAATTCAGAGTGATGTCTTCTTGTACAGTCTTTCTTTCATGCCACTGTACTCTGATACTTTGTCCAAGAATTGTATGCATTTTCACATACCTTCAGTGCTAGATTACCGAAGCACAAATAACAAAGTTAAGCAGAAATCATGGGCAGAGTTCTGCGCTGTTACACCATTGGTAATCTGTCATAACTCATATTAGTTCACTGGTATCTGAAGATTTCGCTCATGTTTTATTAATTGGTCTCCCAGGGTATGTCTATACTGCAATTAGTCACCTGTGGCTATCCCGTGTCAGCTGACTCACGCTCCTGTGGCTCAGGCTGCAGGGCTGTTTAAGAGCAATGTAGACATCTGGGCTTAGGCTGCAGCCCGAGCTCTGAGACACCCCCACCTCACAGGATCCTAGAGCCTGGGCCCAGGCCGGAGCCTGGAAGGCCAACACAACAATGAAATAGCCCCGCAGCCCGAGCCCCATGAGCCTGAGTCAGCTGGCATGGGACAGCTGCGGGTTTTTAATTGCAGTGTAGACATACCTCCTGTCTGTGGGTAACTCTAGTTACAAGTTACAACTCACTTAATGATTCCATATTTTGTACATAGGGGTCTGCCAAATTCGTGCCTGTGGAAAAACGTGTAATGGACAATGAAATCTGGTCTTTTCTGTACTTTTATCCTATAGTAGAAGTACACGGAGTTTCTCAAACTGGAGGTCCCAATCCAACCCCAGCTGGGGGTTGCAAGTCTATTGTAGGGGGGTAGTAGTATTGCCACCCTTACTTCTGTGCTGCCTACAGAACTGGGTGGCTGGAGAATGGCAGCTGCTGGCCGGGCGCCCAGCTCTGAAGGCAGCACCGCCAGCAGCAGCACAGAAGTAAAGGTGGCATGGAATATTCAGCTGTATGAACACATCCACAAAATTTGCTATTTATGCCCTAACCAACCTGTGAAAAATGGTCATTTTGTTGCAGTTTAGTTAGACCCCTATTTATACACGTCTTGTAGTGTCCCATGAGTACTGGTGAGTTGTGCCCGTAAGATTGCTTAGCTTTTCAAGATTTAGAAGAACAAAATGTCACTTGAAACATTTATTTAGAAAGTCAGCTATTAATCAAAATAATATTGGTTCTTGTTAAAGAGCAGATCTCCAGAGTTGTAATTAAGTTTCACCTCTTTTACCTTATATTTGTACAAAGTAGGTTTAGAAAATGTTTAATGAACTACTTTCAAAGTCTTAGTAATTTCATGTTTAGTTTTTGGCATGCTTGACAGATTATTTATGCTTTTTAGTATTCTGTCTCTTCTTTAGTGCAAATATATTCAAGTTTGTTTTATGTAGAAAAGAGTCTTACTTTAGTCCCATATGTGGGTCTGTAGAATTAATCCAGTTTTGCCATTTTACTATCTAGGTGCCATTCTTTCTTCTTCAGTACCAGTTCATTCGTGCATGGCCCTTGATTCTGCCACTCTCATTAAGTAGGTGGCAGAATCATGTGTCTAATGTTTCCTTTTACGCCTTCATTTACCTAAGTGATTTTTTTTAAACCTAAGGCCAAATCTTGTTTGCCTTACTTTTTTGAATTTAATAGGACTACTCATGTAAGGCAAGTAGGATTTGGTCCCAAGGCTTCTATTTAATAATTTTGGCAGGGATAGTGTTGTGGATATGTGTAAACTCAATTTTAAAAGTTGCTGTTAGCTAACCCTATTTTCATAGCTGATATATAGTGTTATTTTTGTGTTTTGATTTTAATAATCATGTATAGTAGGAGGCCCAACTATACATGCTGTTGAAATCAGATTGCTTACTTCTATGTACAGCCTCTTTTTCAGCCTTTTTGGGGAAAAAGGGCAATTCCCCCCCCCCCCCCAAAAGGCTGAAAAGAAAGCTGAGAAAAGATGCTTAAAAGGTACCAAGCCCTTCCCAGTATGTGTTAAGAATATAGAGGTCCTTGACACTAAAACACTGCTTAAAAATAAAACCTTTTAATTATGCTTATTTGGAGACCATACAAGGACTCTATTACACTTATAAGTGCAATAGTATTTATGCCACTCATCACCGTGGTATTCTGCCTCTGCTGTTGGTAATAGGGAATAGGCTGATGGATAGGTGACTGGGAGACAGAGTAGAGAAGCAACAGATTGGAGGGGGGGAGAGACCAGATTGGACTTCTGACAAACAGCTGGGTGACTGATTTTCTAGATTCACTGAGAGGGTAGGGAAGAGCCCTTTATTCCTTGAGCCAGTTGTCTCCCAGGTATTCTCCTCTGGCAGCATCGTATTGCTTCATTCATGTTACTCCCAGTCCAAAGGTAGGTAGACTTCATATTTTAGGAAACTTTTTTGACTCAAAACTAAGATACCAAGTATCTAAAGGGAACCACCTATCTTATATTTAAGGAATCAAAGGTGGGAATCACATGAAGTGCATGTGGGGAATTTAAAACCTATGAGAGGGGTGTGGGTGTGAAAACAGTTCAACATGATGGAATTTCTTGGGGCTGGAGGTGGTTTGTTTTTTCAGAAAGCTAGGAAATTACCTACAAAACTTGCATTACAAGAACCTTAAGCTTGCAAAGTCAAGCTCAAAAGTTAGGAAATACAGTAGCACCTCAATTTTACAAACACCAGTCTCTTCTGAACGATCGCTTATATGAACCTTTTTTCTCGAGTGTGTGTGTGTGTGTGGAATTAAATAATGACAGCGATGTAAGTGAAGAACAACATCCTTTCACATCCCAATGCCTTCAGTGGATTGGAAATCACTTTGCAGTGGCTGAAAGGATAAGAAGAAAACTATGCGCTGTACTAATACTTAGCACCTTACCTACTGCAACTTTTGAGATGTTTGATTTTATGAACTACTCAGTCCCCAATTAGTTAATAAAATAGGGTTCTAGCGTATTAGAATTAGGGTTGGTTTCTTGAGTGCCTGTGCAACCTTAAGCTAGCCATTTCCTATCTTTTTAAATGCTTGATTTTTGCCACCTTAATATTCTTCTAATGCCTTCAGGCCAGTTGCCCTCCTCTAGAACAGTGGTCTCCAAACTTTTTTGATCGCGCACCCCTATCAGTAAAAATTTTTTAAGCACGCATCGTCTGCCGCGCCGAAGCGCAAAAAAAAAAAAAAAAAAAAAGCCGTTCAGACTCCCACCCGAACTGCCGAAGCCAAAAAAAAGAAGCGCTCCTCCTGCCGCGCACCCCCAGGGATCCTCGTGTGCGCACCCCACTGCTCTAGAACATGCTTTCTCATGTACTAGTATGTACATATCCTCATAGGATATACTTTCAGGCAGCCACATGTCCTTGTGCACCCCAACTCGGCAATCAGAGGATTGGGAAATGATCCCCTAGATGTGCTTCTGTTGTTTTAAATGCCTTTTTTTGTTTTGGAGCTGTTGCGCCCTAGAATGCCCCGTGGTAAGAAAGAACTCCAAAAATGGAGTATTTTCTAGTCTCACTGCTAATGAATGGAGATGAGGAAGTTGGGCACCCCTTGCATTCCCCTATCAATATTTTATTTGGATCTGTACATGGGACAGGCTTACTATATGGCTACCAAAAACCTAGAGTGGGGCAGTTGGCCATCTTTGAAGGTTCAGTGGGAGGTTTGCAGTCCCCGCCTTCATTCCAGAAGACAGCTTAAGGCAGGGGTGGGCAAACGTTTTGGGCTGAGGGCCACATCTGTATGGGGAAACTGTATACAGGGCAGGGAGTGCGGGGTGTGGGAGGGAGTGCGGGGTGTGGGAGGGAGTGCGGGGTGCAGGAAGGGGCTTAAGGCCAGGGATTGGGGCAGAGGAGGGGTGCGGGAGGAATGAGGGAGCTCAGGGCAGGGGGTTGGGGTACAGGAGGGGTGTGAGGTGCAGGCAGAGAGTTGGGGGGCAGGGTGCAGGTGGGGTTTGAGCTCCGGGCTGGCACCGCTTACCTAAAGCGGCTCCGGGGTGGCAGCGGCGCGTGCCAGGGCAGGCTCCCTGCATGCCTGCCCTGGCCCACGCTGCGCCGCTCCAGGAAGCGCTGTGGCCCCTAGGGAAAGAGGGGTGGAGGGCTCTGCGTGCGCTCCCCTTGCCGCGCTTCCAGGTACCTCCCCCGAAGCTCCTATTGGCCATGGTTCCCCGTTCCCGGCCAATGGGAGCTGCGGGGTGCGGTGCCTGGAGGCAAGGGCAACACATGGAGCCCTTTCCCCCCCGCCCGGGGGGGGGGGGGGCACAGAGACATGGTGCCAGCCGCTTCTGAGAGCAGCACGGGGCCCACAGCACCATGGGGAGCAATTCCGCGGGCCGGATCCAAAGCCCTGAGGGGCCGGATCCGGCCCACGGGCCGTAGTTTGCCCACCTCTGGCTTAAAGTCAGGAGGCCCTACTGGAGACTATTTGGGTGTAAGGAGAGAGTAGTGGGGTAAAACATTTTTATGTGTTTTATTGGGGTTGGCTCAAGATTTGCTAGGAAACCAAAACTTCAAGCAAACCTCAGGAGAAACAACTGGGACCAACCAGTTTAGGTTCACCAAAAATGTGTGAACCCAAATACACATTTCATGCTGCTCCAGGGAATGAAACCATAGCTCAGGGGTTCTCAAACTGGGGGTTGGGACCCCTCAGGGGGTCACGAGATTATTACATAGGGGGTGGCAAGCTGTCAACCTCCACCCCAAACGCCGCTTTGCCTCCAGCATTTATAATGGTGTTAAATATATTAAAAAGTGTTTTTAATTTATTAGGGGGATCACACTCAGAGGCTTGCTATGTGAAAGGGGTCACCAGTAAAAAAAGTTTGAGAGCCACTGCCATAGCTAGTTCTGTGTGTTGAGAATCACCTCTGAACTAGTTCCCAGAGATGTAGCATGAAAGCTCCAACATGTTCCATAACAAATATATGTACTACAGACAACAGACAAAAATATTGTATAAATCATACACATGCACCTGGGGCACTGGAGATAGAATACTTTATCCTTCGAGGTCCAAAACCAACTGTCACTTGAGCCTAAGGAGAGCTTCCTCAGTTAGACAGATGCACTCGTGCAAATGGCTTAATTCAGTATTCACTGTAAACCCTGATAAGGTTGGTTTTTTTTTTTTTTAAATATTTTAACATCATGCTACTGCTAGCAGAACTTATATTATGGATTCTTTGCCATATTTACTCCCCCAAAGTCTGGTGAATTTAGAGTAGTTGTAGAAGCTTTCGAAAATGGCCAGCTACCAGCTGCTTATTAACATTTTCTTTGAGTTGTTATAGCAATTAGTATCTTAATATAAAATGATTTGTCAGACAGACATCAAGAATTCCAGCAGTATAGCTAACTGTGTCCACAACTTCAACTGCTGTGATTTTGCTTATTAATAAAGACTTCAGATACAGGGATTACTAATAATATTAAAACAGCTTTTGTAGTTTTATGGTAAACACCCTCTAAAGTTTTTCATATTAATTTTTGAGTGCATCATCAATCGGTATTTTAATGATAGTATTCATTTGAACACTCGTTACAGTACAAGCTAAAGTATTTTTTCAGAAACCTGTTAAATTAACCAATTTGAATACACTGAAACAAATGTTTAATGAAGTATATATTTTTAATTTTTTATGTGGTCACTTGTCCTTTATTGTATTTATTGATTTTATTTTTTAATTAACTGAAATAAACTGATATATTTTTTTAATAATATTAATGTATAATAGTTTAAAATTGTATATTTTTCTTGGGGAGAACAAATACAGTATTACCTTGCTACCCCTTGTTTCAGTACCTCCTGAATCTTCATTGATCATGGATTTTTATGTTTACATTTTAGTGGATCACAAAATGGTGAAGCGCTGCTGCCATGGCAGAGCAAATGCAAGTGATATGTGCCATGTGGACCAGTGGGTGAACGAACTTACCCCCTGCTCCTCACTCTATTCTAGGTGATAATGCTCTACAATAGGGCTACAGCACTGGCTGCTGCTTTTGCTCAGCCTCTCTCTCTTTCCTGTTGCTTAAGGCAAGGTCAAGATCTGACTGCTCCCATAATAGCTTTCCTGTGACTTCCATTGAAACTGAGAGTAACCCAAGATCATTATGTGGAGTGAGGGACTCTAGTGAGGCAGTTTCCCACCTCTCTTCCCCCTTCAGCAGTGGCCGTGGCTGTTAGATAAATTGACTCTGATCCTCGTGGGGTTGAGTCCAGCTGTGGAAAGAGATTAAAGATGACATTTGGAACAGAAGCCACTAAAATCAACATAAACTGACCTCTGTTGTGTGACATGGGAATTATATTTTTGCAACCCTGACCCAGGTCAGGTGTCTGAGGGCAGGAAATAATGATCAGGCTCTTACTGGTGTTTCTCTTGGTTGCAAGTGTGTCACTCCCAGCACAATTTACAAATAAATACAGGCATAAAATACACTAATGAACATACAACTGGAGAACAAAGGTCCTAGATAATGATGCAGAAAGAACTACAACAGACTTTTGTGACACTTGAAATAAGTAAACAAAAATCTGCATTTCAAAATAAAAAATATTGCAGCTGAGTGCAAAATAATCTCGTATACTCAGAGTAGTATCCGCTCAATGTTAAAATTAAAAACTAAGATCGTTTCACAAAGCAAACCTATCCAGCAAAGCTACACTGGCATATCTGGAAAGGACAGATACCATACAGTAGACCTTGGAATAAAAGAAAATAAAGTCCCACATTCTTAGGTTGAAAAGCAGTCTGCAAATTCAGATGATCAGATATATCTACTAAACAAGAGATTAAATGTATTCTTAAAGAATTTGAGGAATTTAACAGTGGACTATATTAATGATAGAATGCATCACATTGATATAGATTCCAGAGTGCTATTAAAAATACATGCACTGAGCAGTGAAACGGAGATAAATCATGCCAATTTTATGCAGCTGCTGCTGTTTGGAGAAGCTCTGAGGGGCAGCAGAGGCAGACAGAACTAGTCATAGGTGAGGAAGACACAAAGCAGAAGCTGTTCAGGGCCATAGAAACACAGAAATCCCTTCCCTCCCTGTCCCTGTCCCAAGTCCTACATTGGTCCTAGGATGATGCTCTGCAGAGGGAAGGGAGAACAAAGAAGAATGCTCATTCCCCTTTTCCAGTAGCTAGACATTTACACCAGCCAGAGGCTGAAATGAAATGGAGCCCCCAAACAGTTTATAGGAATAGTGTCTGATAGCATCCCAGAACCCATTCCAGCTCTGGTGGGGAGACTTAATTTCTCATCAAGGCCACCCATGTTTTGTGTTAACCTCTGGATTGTAAATTTGGTCCTCCAGCTAGCAGGTGCCCTGGATATGTTCCAAAGTTTAGCCAGTGCCAGGCAGGGTCATGAGTTAGATGGCTCGCAATAACCTGGCAACCAACATTCAATCCACATACTTAATGGGTCTTTTCTTGTCCTCCCTTCTTATCCCCATAGCCATATTAATGAAGTTCTAGCATCTTCATCTGAACAGTGCAAATTAAAGTTTGGGATAGTTATTTTTTGTGTATTACAGAATAACAATAATTTTGTTCTGAAACTAACAATCAACCATTTTTTTGCTTTCAAGTTATTCAGAACATCTTATATCCCTGTGATTATTTGAACTTCAGAGGGTTAATATACATTTGCCAAACTCATAAGGTTCGAGGAAGTTGAGAGAGAAGGTTTTGTGTGTTTGCTAAAAAGTGTAAAAAATTATAAAGATTTATTGAAGAGTAGAAATCTCTCGCTCTCGCTCTCTCTCTCTCACACTCACACACTCTCTCTCTCTCTCTGTCTTTACAGGACTGTCTCTGGGTGCCATAGAATATCATCAGTAAGACTTACTGGGTATCAGACATCCTATTTCCAACACAATACCAAACCTATTTCCAAGAGTGAAAGGAGATAATTCATTAGAATTGTGAATAAGATTTATAGCTATTTAGAGTAAAATATTGAATTATGCTGCTAATAAGCAGGACATTCTTAACCTGGCATATAATAAACTGAGCGTATTAAAATGCGCTTACAACTTACTTGTAATTATATCCTTTTTTTTAAGGAACATGATCTACATTTATGATTAAATACTTAAAAGGATTATGTCAAGTTCTACATTTTCAATGGCTGCCCTTTGGCTTTTATTTAACTTTTCTTGTTATTACACCATTCATTACTGTTGAGTTTTAATAATGAGTGTGGACATTTACAAAGATTAAAAATTGTGATCATTAAATGAGCACATCACCAAATTCATGTTGCTGTTGGGAAAGGCTTTTTAATCCAGATTTATGATACAGAATTGAGACTGTAGGACCTCTTATTTCCTTTAAGCAAATCAGTTTTGTAACTCAGCAGTCCTACAACAGATCTTTTTAGATTTGCCTTAAATTCATATAGTAAAACAATTTGATCTACTTGCCCTAAAACTATACCTTAAGAGGTTTTTTTAAAATACATTCTAATTTCTTTTTTGTAAAAAATAACTCAATCATAAGGAAATATGAGAACTTCATGCTTTACTCAGGTTTAAAGACTACTGTAATTTCCGGAGTTTTCACCTAAGTGTTGTTATGGACTATCAGTTCCTAAAGCTAAATGGAGCATGCTCAGATCATCTTCCTATCAAAGCCATCTGTTGCATATTTTGTGTGTATTCCTAATCATGCTAAATCTGTCAGCTGTTTTAACATTTAAATTCTGTTTAAATAAATCTCCATATTTTAATGGTTTACACTTACTGAAACTTGTAGTGGAAAAATTGGTGACCAGACCACCTTTTCTATAGTGTGAGATTGAGGCATTGTTAGTTGATTGGGGAAAATGTGTTTATATATCCCATTATTTGCATGTGAGAGAGACTGGAAAATTTAGTGAAACATTTTTCTTCATCACCCCATCCCTCTCTACCCATACATTATATACCTGGCACCAGGCCAGATTATTAGAAGGGTTCCAATCTTTTCCTGAGCATGAATTTGAGATCAATTTGATCACCTACAGCTAATCAGCAGAATGACTGACAAGGAAGCCTTCAGCAGACGCTTTCCCCTAGTTTGTCAAAAATGTGGAGGAGTTTGCAAGCCAAAGGCAGCCCTTGTTGCTTGAAGGGAGATGTGTGGAGCCATTCCAAAGGCTCTAAAAGGAGATATGAAGGGCCTACTGAAGCAGCCCAAAGAGGAATCAAGTGATTCACTTGCTTACGTGGTCAGCAGGCATACAAAGTTATTAATCCATGTGGCTGCTGTGGATGAGCGTGTCTTCCCTGCTTTCCTGTTCCATGTGATATTAAGAAGGGCAGAAAGGGACACTGCTAGTGGTGTAAAGATTGAGTCCATTCCCTTCCATGTTGAGGGAATAGAGTTCAGCAGGCTGGTAATGATGAAGCCATAGATGTGGAAAACAAACTGGCATATGAATGACTATGCTAAGCCACAGAGAATAGTAATGTAGGATTAGTGTGAGGGAAAGAACAGTAGCTGATCAGAAAGTTATGGGGAATTCCCCTGTGTTTCTATCCCTCCCTCCTCCCAACTACTTCTGTGAATACTATGCTAGGATCAGACACTCTATAGTCTAACAGATCCCCACAGGAGGAAAGCAATGTCAAAGATCGGGACCAGTTGGAGAACTAAACAGCTGCATCTAAGGTTTCAGAGTAGCAGCCGTGTTAGTCTGTATCCGCAAAAATAACAGGAGTACTTGTGGCACCTTAGAGACTAACAAATTTATTAGAGCATAAGCTTTCGTGGGCTACAACCCACTTCTTCGGATGCATCCGAAGAAGTGGGTTGTAGCCCACGAAAGCTTATGCTCTAATAAATTTGTTAGTCTCTAAGGTGCCACAAGTACTCCTGTTGTTTTAGCTGCATCTAAGAAGCCGAGCTTGGTAGATAGCAAGATAGCAGAGCTTAGTAGAATCCTGGACAAAGGAGCACTTGAAGCCAGCTGGTTACATTAATTAAATACTAATACAACCAGCAATTCTGCATTGCGTGGCCAGATCGAGAATGGCAAAACAGTATATGAAATATCCTGATCTTGTGGGGGAGGTTTGTTGAGGAAATTGGAGACAATGTGCATAATGACCCAAATTCTTTTTTCAGTTATGCTGGTGTAAGTTCTATGTAACTCCATTTTTACCAGGGTAAAACTAGTTTAAGTGGGATCAGAATCTGGATTTATGAGAGGATTTTGTATTAAAGGAAATAACATTTTGAGGTTACCCAACATAGTCTGTAAATGCATTTAATGTGTTAAATCTTTTGAATGATTGGTATGTAACCTTGACATTTTGGGTATCAATTAAGAGAACCAGAACTATCTGTCTAAGGAGAATGTGTGATGAAGATGTACTTTCTGGGGAGGGGGAAAAAAAGCTAGTAAGCAGAGAGGCATTTTTGCTAACAACTTATTAGGATTATTCCTTGGAATATGGACATAAGACTCTTGGCACATTGATATCTGAAAACAAAAAGGGATGGAAAACCTTTAAAGATTCCAGGTTTAGAATGCAAGGGCATCTATTATGTAGTAGTATCTGATTAAGCTCTCTATCTGGTTGAGATTCCACAATTTCTCTGAGTTTTGGTGATAGGAGTTACTTGTACCAGAACAAAAAGAAAAATATTTGCATTTATGAGAAACTGTAAACATTGCATGAAATGTTTGTCTCCGTTTTACTGACAATTTTTGTTACTAAAAGAAGAAAATATTTTCTTAAGATATTTTTGTATTTCATTTCATGGTAAGGATAATTGCTTTACGTAAGGGGGAAAGCTGGGCCACAGACCCAGAACTACCTCATCTCCTGCACATTCGTATGCAGAGAATTTGTAATAATTATTAAAACTGGATTTTTTTCCCCAAAAAAAGCGAGTATTGTGATTACTTGGCAGTTTGACCTGGAGAGCTCTTGTAGTGTTGATAATTCTGTGTAATTTTCTGTTTCTAGTATTCTGGCAGTAATAATGAGCTTGTTTTGTTTGGTGATTTTTTAGTATCTATCTACCCTGTCCTCTTAATTGAATTGGGAAAGCAGGACTGGATTGAGGAGGGATAAGCAAATTGAATTGATTTGGGGGACAAGGACTACCCCTGTGTCTTCAATTTTGCATCTCCTAGTGGCCATGAAAAGACCATGCAGGAATTTCCTCCTTGGATCTTCCTCCCACCCACCTGAAGACTGCAAAACTAATTGATTTGATTTGCACATAAAACATCCTTAACAGATTTTATAGTTACAGACCATAATGATCCGCCAGTTATAGTGCTCAGCCAAAAACAGGTACCACATCTTACAAATTTCATTTCACACATTTGAATGGGTTTGTGTTCCACACTGCTAGGGCTGAAGGTTGAGAGGCATGAGTGGGAGTGGAGCTGAGGCCCTGGCTCAGTTTGTCTGCTGCAAGGCAGGCTCTCCTGTCTAAGGGACCATGAAACTGCAGGGGCAATTTTAAGATTGCACAGTCACATAGACATGCACATGTCCTATGGATTGGATTGGATTGGAACTGTTTTTATGCTCTGTATGTAATGATCCCCTTGGGGTATGTATAGGGGAATAAGCATGATGTGGAATGTAGGGGAGAAGTCTATTGCCAAGAAGCCCTGTGTGGCTCCGCAGCATAGGGTAGGGGTCGCAAGCTGGAGGATTCTCTGCGACTTGAAGTCTTTAAATCACGATCTGGAGACTTCAACAGCTGAGTTAAGGGAAAGTGGGTGGGTCAGCTTTTGTGGCCTGCATCATGCGGGAGGTCAGACTAGATGACCACAATGGTCCCTTCTGACCTTAGAGTCTATGAGTCTATGAGTTCTTTGCTCCTGCTAGTAGTCTTGCACTGGATGTTAGTCCAGGGCAGAGTTTGGCCTATCGTATGTAAAGTCAGCTGGGGTTCAGAAACTTTTGTGTAGGGTTGCAGTACCTGGGTTAGGTAAAAAGTCAAGTTTAAAAAGCCTTAGCTTAAAATTTCATAGCTTCTTAATTTTTTCACTGAACTCTTGTGCTTGTTTAAATGAGGTAGTTGTTGTTTGTTGGGATTCTTTCACCAGATAGAACAAATATCTCTAATGGCAGTTTGATGACAATGGTTATTGGACATCTTTCTAAATCCCTCTGAGCATTAGTGGAAATCTTGAGTGATGTCCCCTCAGCCTCCTGGAGAGCTAGTGTTAAATCAGAAGTGTGATCCAGGATCTAACCCCAGGTGCAGCAGAGCAGAAACTCAGCTCTGATGTATCATTTCTGAATGTAAGATTGATGCAGAACATCTTTAAGCCGAGTTTAAAAATGGTAGTATGGACAGGGCTTTAAATAAATGTAGATTACAAAATAGAAGCAGCTTTAAATCTGAGATTTAAGAATACAGTAATATGAAGGCAAATTAAAGTGCTATAATATTTGTTTGGATTTTGAAATTTATCCCTTGGAATAAACTGTATTAGTCTTGAACATGTTTTTGTGTTTTGCTGCTGGAAAAAGAAATATGGTAAGGTAGCTTGAGCAGTTTCTTAAATATCCTACTGGGTAAACCATAACCGTGACAGGTAAATAGAAATGCCATACAAAGGCTTGGGCTTGCTTCAACATCCACTTCTGCATGGCTGCTGAAAGTAGGGATTGTTTTGCAGTGAACCCTATTGATTAGGTCACAATCTGGTCTGATGAAAACAGAACTGTCTACGGGCTGTCTCACTGTAGGAGATTTACTGACACTGTGTGTGAAACAGCCACATGTGGTCTCAAGATTACCTTATAAACAGGAATCAATCCAGACAGCAGAGTACACATTACGGGGCCCATTAACTTGTTCAGTCCTCTCTCTGACTTGAAAAGCACTTGTGAGCAAAGGAATAATAAAAAGGAATGATTGCCAAAAGCTGTGGAAGGTGCATCTTGCCATATCACTGTTGGTACATCTGTTGACTTGTGGATTTATTTCCTACTATGACATCTGCTTAGCTTTTGAAGTATGTTTTAAGGTCAAATGAGGGGAATTTGAAAATTATTATGTAATGTTTACTCTTTTCTTTGAGATTTAAAATTTTAATCAAACACCATTTGGACAAGTTTAACAAAAGGCAATCCTACACAAGTATTTGGCAGGCTCCTATATTTTTATAGCAAGAAGTAGTCATAACTTTAGAATTCTGAATTAATTCTGAATTCTTGATCCCACTGAAACTCTGGTTTGCATGCCAGTTTCTTAATTTTTTATAATACTCACTGCATCCATAATTTAAACATACTTGTCTGAATATGAAGATTAATTTTCAAGTCAGTGTGCTCCAACCTAACTAAAAAAATAATGTGCTATAATACTAGTGTGTTTTTTTTTTTTTAAGAGGGCTTGTAGGAAATTCTAAAGTAGTCAAAGAATTAAAAAAAAAATGGTTGCAAAAAAATTTCATTGTTCAGAAAGGAATCATTTCTATTAGCACTTCACCTTGCACAACACTTGATACGTTCACACTTAAATAGCTGCCCACATTTCAGTTTAACTTGTATATCTGGACAAGCCTCAAACAATAAACTATATATATTTTTTGAGAATTGTATATTTTTGGTAGGTATTTGTGATGAAGAAGAAATTTATGGACCAGTGGATGTAAATTGTCTTGACCAGCCAATAATGAAGATGACCTGAATTCTTTGCATTCAGAGTTCTGTAGCTATGCAGAAATTGTCATTTTGCCATCAAGAATCCACAACTTGAGCATGTATAGCTATACAATGAAAAATTATGTATAAAATTCAGTGGTTGTACTCTGTTAGGGCCCAATCCTATAATCTCCTATTCTCCTGAGTAATCTTTACAGACAGGAGTAGTCCCAAGGGCTCTTTTTAATTACATCAGCCAATTACAAATAATACATAAATCACAAGTTTAGTTACTTATACTACAGACCATTTCCATTTTGCTGATATAAAAAACCATGTTATTACTTTCAAAGCAAATAAAGGACCAGCTCCTGCTGAGTCTTATTTAGACTGGTTTGCAGGATTGGGTCCTTGTTTTACTGTGGAGAGACCATTATTATATTTAGCTTCAACAAAAGGAAAACAGTCTGTACAGATAACAAACTAGACTTTTGATTTAGGTGCCATTGGTAACTGAGTGCTGGTTAACCTGGGAATCAATTGTGTTAACCAATGTGTCTTTCCCTTTTAAGGCTCCCCCTAATTGTTCCCCAGTAGTAGCTATGCCTAGACTGAGCAGCACAATGGACCTGTGCTACCAGAAAGCTTGGGGTGTGTCCACAGGAACTAGAATCAGTAAGGAGACATGTGATTTTCATGCTGATGGCTGTGCTCTCTTCTCCCCTCCCCCGCCGAATGATCTGGATTTGGGAGGTTTGGGGATGGGCTCCACAGCCTTTCCAGTGGATGGGTGGGGTGAATCAGTACCTCACAGAGATCTTTCTTCAGATCTCCTCTGTCACAGTAACTGAACTGTACTTCCCCACCCTCCATGGTCCACTCCAGGAGTGTCCTGTTTGGTCTTAGGCCTCCCGCAATCACCTGTCTCTGGGTAGGGACCCTTGTCCCACTCCCTTCTGACTGGAGGTTTAAGGTTGCATTGCCCCCTGCCATATGTGGCGATATCCCCAGCAAGCAAGCCAGCCTCCCTAAAGCCAGCACTTGGGCTGTGCTTTTTCTCCTAGTACAATGACTTCTGTTTTTACAAGTCCAATGTTCCCTCTAATTTTTTCCATCCATGTGCGGATTGAATTTTGTTATGTGCACCAATTTCAAGGCAATGTGCAGATGTGCGCCACCAGTAGAAACAAAAAACCTAGATATAATCTATCTATTTTTAAAAGTTACCATAGGGATAATTACTCTAGCCAGGACAGCTTAGGCATTTTAGAACTCACTACTCAATTAAATTTAAGCATGCGAGAGAGATAAAATTATGAAACGCATAGACCAGTCAAAAAACTAAAATAACAGCCCTTTGAAATAATAAAATTACAGAAAATATATGTGCATTGCAGGAAGTACCAAGAAGTAACAACAACACAAGTGTGTGTTGGGAGGTGAGTGTGACAGAGACTTTGTGTGTGTGTGGTGTGAGAGAGAGACAGAGACTGTTTGCTGGCTGATTGGGAAGTCTGAGAGACCATGCACTGTCTCTTTAAGGCACTCACCAAAAGACTCAGACTACAGCAGCTGAGCTCTCCTGCTCCTGAGCCCTGTCCCCTCTCCCCCGTTCTGCAGAGGTGGGGTACATGGGCAGAGGGAGGGGGACATCCTGACATCAGCGCCCCCCCCTCCTCCCGCTCTGCACAGCAAGAGCAGCTGGCCAGGGGCTCCAAGGCAGAGGGTAGGAGCAATGTGGCTGCAGAGCAGCAGGAGGGAGGGGCACCTGATGGCTCTTGCATGGCACTTGATTCACTTGTGGGCAGCGGTGCGACCATGCAACTTAGAGGGAACACAGGTGACCACACAGATCTACTTTAGCAGAGTACATTTATTTTAAGGACCAAAATGCACCCAGAGGAAACACAAAAAGCATTAAGGAAGTTCTTACATGTTTGGTGAGAGTTTACTGGAGGTCTCCTCCAACTGCAGCATAAGGCTCTGGTAGGTGTCAGACTTTCCAACCCTTCATCAAGGGTTGGGATTTCCCAGTGTATATTTACTGGGAGGTGTGATTCCCAGTGCAGGTAGACAGACATGCTCTAGCTCAGTTCAAGCTCATGCACTAAAAATAGCAGTGTGGACATTGTGGCACTGGCAGCAGCTCATGCTAGGTGCCTGAGCTCAGACCCAGGGGTTGAGTAGGCTTTGACAACCAATGCTGCAACTTCCACACTGCTATTTTCAGCACACTAGCTTGTGTCTGTCTACCCATGCTGGGATTCACACCTCCCAGCTGCAGTGTAGTGGTGCCCCTGAGAACCCATGGTCCTGTCCATTTGCTGAATCAACATGAAAGCCCCGTGTCAGTTAAAACTTAGCTTTTTATACCAAAAGCCCTTTCTTTGTTTGAGTTTCTGGGAAACCTAATTTGAACCAGTATTTGTGAACACCTCAGGTGGTGCTTCTCTGGAGTTGTTTATAATCCCCAGGGTAATCACCCAGCACTGTTTGTAAATCATGGATAAGCTGCGGTAACCCTCCCCTGTGGAGTAGAACACAGTCATACATAAACCATTCATAAACTCATAACCATTCATAGTCCCCAAAGATACTACTGCATGGGGTTGCAATATATTACATCTTCCCTAATAAAGAAATGGTTGTAGGTAGGATGTTTGACTTGCATCCTAGGGGAGTCAGGGTCTGTGGAGTGCCCTTTAAAGTGGTGGTGTTGGGTGTGTGTGTGTGTGTGTGTGTGTGAGTGTATTCCTCCTCCTGCTTGACCCCCTCCCCCATGCCCCTGAACCCCTACACTAACCCCATCCAAATTTGAGTGAATGCAACTGACATGGGGTCACAGTGCCACTCAGGCTTTGTCCAGCCAAAAAGTGGTTGGGCCATGGTCTGGGTGGCCCTGCCAGCTCTTTAGCATATGAGGAGAACCCACAGGGTATTCCCTGGGTGTTGTCTGCCAATTCCTTTTTATAACTTCAAATTTCAACAATTCATGCAATAAAGATTCTCCCCCCATAGCCAAATTTCTTTCTCTGTCCCACCTCCTTGGAGGTCAAGGCCTGGGGAGTCTTGTGACATAATCTCAGGGTCTCTCGGGCAAGGAGGAAGTATTGACTCACCCGCACACCCTGGGCTGGCAGTTTGTTCCGCACACACTGAGTCAAGGTGAGCAGTGTTTCCTCCCCCACCCGGTTCAAGGTCCTTTAAATTTTCACAGACCATCAGGAAGTCAGACTGGGGGAAGAAGTTCTCCCTCCTCCCTGGTTGTTTTATGTATCAATTTCTTAGCTACATGCAGAGGGGATCCAGTCCCCTCCCCCCACCTTTTCCCTGTCAGCTCCTCTTTCATTTGGGGTGACACCTTTCTACATTTTGAGTCAGCTAGAGGAGTTTATATCACCCTGGCCATGTCTATGCTAGCAAGCTTACAGCGGCAGAGCTATACCGATACAGCTGTGCTGCTGTAAGATCGTTTGTGTAGTTGCTCTGCGCCGATAGGAGCGAGCTCTCCCGTCGACATAATTAAACCACTTCCAACAAGCGGCAGTAGCTGTGTCGGCGGGAGAGTGTCTCCCACAGACATAGCGCTGTCCACACCGGCTCTTCTGTCAGCATAATTTACGTCACTCAGAGGTGTTTTTTTCACACTCCTGAGTGATATGTTATACGGATAAAAGTGCTAATGTAGACATAGCCCCTGTCCGTCTTTGCCGGTGAAATAGCTGAATTTTGGTTTAGAGCCCCATTTTCATTTCCAAAAATAACATGTCACAAGACGTAACCTCACATGTTCCCACAGTCAGAATCCCAGAACTTTCTTTGTTGTCCATATTGACTCAGGCTACAGGCAGGGCACTGGGGTTCATCATATCCAAATCAGCCTGCTTGCCAGCCCCTGATTAGGTACACCTCCCCTCCCCATCCTGTGTTTTCTCCAAGTCTCCTGGGTGTGACTTGACCATCTTTTCTTTGAGCCAGTGGTATTTGTTCTAGTCAGCAAGCTTTTGTCACTCCAGCTCTGCCTCCAGCTCCATACATCTCCTGGGCCTTTTCAGCTCCAGCCTCCACGTCTCTGGTCCTCTCACTATTTCCACTACCTCTGCTGGACCATCTATGGCACCATCTCCTTGGTCCCCTGCATGCTCTGTAGGAGGAAAAGGGAGTTTTCCTATATCCCTGTCTGGAGTGGGTTTCCCATTCTGCCTTAAACTCTGGGAACATAGCTTGGCTTATCACCTCTAATTTCTTCAGACCAGCAGCAAACAAATCTTAATGCTGATACAAAATCAACAGCTGCTGTTTCTTCACTGGTTCCTAATTCCTGCTTCTGTCTCTCTCTCTCTCTCTCTCCCTCCCCCCCCCCCCCCTTCTATTAGCTTTTTGGAAAGACTGAGACCTCTTTTCCCTGGAGTTGTTTATAATCCCCTCACTTTTGTCAGTTCCTGGAGGAGCTGTTGTAACCCTACCCATGGAGTGGAACACAATCATACATGAACCATTCATAAATTTAATACAACTGTTCCCAAAAATACTGCATGGAAATGACGTATATGTCACATTGTACCTATAGGTTTTACCATAGGAAGGTATAGTCTGTCTCCTGAAAGTTAGTTTCCCGAGTGATAGGAACTTAGTCGGCTATGTAGCAGGCATGTTAAAACTTCTGTCTGTGGAATTTTCTCTTTGATCCAAAAGTAATGCCCTTCCTGTAAGGAAGTCAAGGTAGGGTGGTGAATCAAAGTGAGGCTAGATAAGACTTGATATATGGATATAATTTTTGTGTTAAAACTCTGGTCATATACTTTACTTGCCCAAGAGATTAGCAACAGTCATATTTCATTTATTTGAACCCCTTTAAAGACACTGTTTTAGTTACAAGTGTGAGGTTTTATTGTTGAATTCCGGACTCAGCTTGAGACATAAAAGGAGTTGCCAAAGTATCAGAGACTGGCATTTGCAGTAAGTAAAAACTGCACTTCAACTGGTAGATGCAACTGCTCTTGGATTACTTCTTTGGTGTAAATTTGTTGCCCTATCATACTATTCAGTTCTTTATTTTAAAGTTATTTCCCTGTGCATCCATTATGAAGATGGGGTATACTAGCGTGTGGTTTCGCTCCCTCCTTTTTCTTTTTTTTTATTAGCTGCACAGCTAATGATTAACAAATGTTCAGCTACTTATGTAAGGAATGTTGATTGCTTTGGTAATTGTGTAGTTTCCTAAAGAAAGTTTGTACCATAGTTAGTTTACTCTGTTGAAACTAGGCTGCATATCACATTTTATAATTTAAGTATTTCACTGTGTTCAGATGTGGAAAAGGAGCCTCTTTGATATTTTTGAAAAGTATTGCCTGTGCATGTGATTTGCACATCATCCAGTAGGGGATATAGTTTTGACTTGTTGGTTTTTATGTTTAAAACA
The DNA here is from genome assembly GCF_028017835.1 of Emys orbicularis. Lineage (NCBI taxonomy): Eukaryota > Metazoa > Chordata > Testudines > Emydidae > Emys > Emys orbicularis. The sequence continues at coordinate 85,811,344 of NC_088687.1, read as the reverse complement.
TTTAATGGTAAAAACTTGTTGGGAGAAAATGCACACTTGTCAGGAAGTGCTGTATTTTTGGTAGGTATATGAGGAGGTATGGGTGAAAGACATTTGCCACACAGTTCATAGTCTTCATAGTGTCAGCTGTCAGCTTCCTACCACTCCTAATCAGTTTCATAATGATGAGTCACATGGGCTAAAGGACAAAGGTCCAGAGATCAGGAGTTGTACTCATAAATATTTTCAACTGCATGTTTATTTGCCAGATATACCCCTATGTTTTCTGAGAAGTAAGTGCTAAACAATGGAATAGCCAACTGTAGTGTATGTTAAATCCATCCAAAGGAAGGTAATAATGACAGAAGTACTTAATCGGACATGTTGACATTTAATAGTGCTTCATTGTAAAGAGACACAGCTGCTTCAGATGAGGTAGGTGAAAGTCAGTGTGAGGAGTTTGGAAAAACAGTGATGGAAAAGAATGAGTTGTGAAGTAAGTGACAAGGGCGTCAATTTACAGATGTGCACTGGCTAATGAGCTTACAGTTAAGAGAATATGGTGATCACTGTGAGAGTAAGATTACTGCAGATTATTAAGGGTTAGGTTTAAAGTGAATATTGATCCAGCGTTTTCACTTCATGCATCCAATGAAGTGGGTTCTAGCCCACGAAAGCTTATGCCCAAATAAATTTGTTAGTCTCTAAGGTGCCACAAGGACTCCTCATTGTTTTTATTGATCCAGCCTGTGACCTTTAGGTTGAATAGAGCTGGGAATGTATGTTGTGCTATGTGTGTAATTCAGGGAATGTAAAGTTCTTTGAAAACTCTAAATGAGAATACAATGTACTTGAGAATATAATGTAGGGAACAATTCTGGACTGGCAGGAGGATAGAAAAGGTCACCTACTGATCTCTTCTGTTTCTAATTTCTGTGAGTGTGTGAATTTTTCTCAAAAACAAACAAAAACCTTCTAAAATGGTTCTATAAAAAACTCAGTTTGTCAATGGTTTACAGTTTACCTAAAATACACAGTGATCCTTCACTTGCAGTACCTAAATCAGTGTAGGAAGAACCCCAGCCCCAGCCCAGCCCCGAACTTGCTGTGGCCAGGGGACAGGAGCCCCGGCCCCGACCAGCTCAGCGCCGAACCTGCCGGGGGACGGGCGCCCCAGCCCCAACCCAGCCTGGCCTGGACCAGGGCAGAGGCATCTTCCCTCCCCTCCCCCCCCCCCCCCCCCTCCCGCACAGATGCTGCTGCAGGAAGAGAGTTCTCTCTCCCCACCATAGCCCCGGGGAGCCCCACTGCACCCTAAACCCCTCATCCCTAGCCCCACCCCAGAGCCCGCACTCCCAGTCAGAGCCCTCACCCCCCCGCACTGCAACCCTCTGCCCCAGCCCTGACCTCCTCATCCCTGGCCCCACCCCAGAGCCCGCACCCCTAGATGGACCACTCACCCCTGCTGCACCCCAATCCTCTGCCCCAGCCCTGAGCCCCCTCCCACATTCCGAACCCCTTGATTCCACCCCACCACATGAATTTTGTTATGTGCATCAATATGGAGGTGATGATGTGTCACACATCACCTCCATATTGGCGCACATAACAAAATTCATTCCGCACATGGGTGGGAAAAATTAGAGGGAACACTGGTATTATCCAATAAACACTGGAAAAACACTGAAAATGGCTACTTATGTCTATGGGCTTATCTACACTGTACAGTAATGTGGCCGATGGGTGTGATCTCTAAAACTCAACTAACATATTGCATATTAATTTTTCTATGTAGATGCTGCTGGTGTGCACTAAAGATTCCCTAGTGCACGTTAACATAGTGGTGTTTAAAACAGTACTACATTAACGTGCACTAGGGAACATCACAAAAAGATTACTCATTACAGTATATAGCAGGCTCGTGAGCCGCGTGCGGCTCTTTTACAGTTAAAGTGCGGCTCACAGAACCCCTCACGCTCCTCCCCATTCTCCACTGACCAGACTGTTTGGGGGAGCTCAGGGCTTCTGCCCTGCGGCAAGCTTGGTAGGACTAGGGATTTCTGCAGGGAGGTAGGTGTTGGGGCTTCAGACCCATGGGAAGTGCCTGCTGGGGCTCTGGGCTTCAGTGGGAACGGGGCTTCAGCCCCAAGCCCCAGCAGGCGTGCCCCATGGGACTGAAGCCCCGAGACCCCCCTGACCCTGCTACAGGGCTGAAGCCCCGAGCCCTGGCAGGCGTACCCTGACTCTCGAGCTTCTGAAGATTGTCATATGCAGCTCAGAGGGTCAGTAAGTTTGGCCATCCCTGATATATAGTACTGTAATGAGAAATGTATATACATTTTTCATTAATGTATATACACAGAGAAAGCCCTGAAAAACCTTGATTTTGGATGTCTACCTAAAACTCAAAAATTGCTAAAAATAACCCCCCCCAATGAAATTAATAATAATAAAAAGCCCTACATGTATTGAACAGAGCCCTGCAAACTTGTTATTCGCTTTAAAAGGATTGTAGCCTACTTTTAACTAATACCCATTGAATTAATAAATACATTTGATGCTGTCACATTTACCTGGTATAATGAACTCTTTTATGTTCTACAAGTTAACTGTTGATTCTTCAGTGCATACCTAAGAATTTGTTTAGATATGTAGGGTATTTCTCACTTGCTAATTCATAATCAAGACCTAAAAAACCCTGTTATCAAGGTAAGCTATTTGCCTACATCCCTTTAAATACTTTCTTTCCTAATTCAAAAGCAAACTGCAGACTATTTTTACACATAGCTTTGTTTTAAAAGCTCCTGTACAAAAGTAAACAATACAAATTAGTGTAACAGATATTAATTCAAGAGTAAAATCCACACTGATTATATGAATAAAAATATACCTATCCTGATCCTGTAAGTAAAAGCCTGAGGAAATAAATGGATGCCTTTGAAAGTTAATATATTTGGACTCTGTCAAAACATTGTCACTGGAGTCACTGGACTCCAGATGTTCTAATCTAGGGACTTTAGCCCTTGAATACACAAAAGAAATTGACTGTACTAAGAACTACTTGATCCTCCTAGCTCTTGTGTAAAACACCTTCACATCCAGATGCACAGATGCCGCAAATGCTGGAAACACTCTGTTAGTTTGCTCTGTTTTAGTGCCATTGTGAATATAGGTGGCAGGTTGTAATAGCATGAATGGTTCAAGTAGTCCTCCTGCTGTTCCACAGTGCACCAGCAGTTGTTGATATCTCTCCATAGTATCCCCTGTTTCTGAGAGCAGTGCTAGGAACTGTGGGAAGTTATCCAGAGGATTCTGCAACTGAAAATGTTCCGAACAGACCTAGCGTGACTATGGGGCAAAACAGTGACAGCATAGCTGATGTGGACACACTGAACTTCTGATTTGCACCTGGAAACCAATAGGAAGACAATGCAATCTAAGGAGCACTGCTATAATGTCCTTCCTGTGACCAGCCCCACTAAGCAATTAGGCCACTACTTGCTAAACCAGCTGAAGCTGCTGAATGGCCTTAGTGGAAGTCCCATGTAAAGTATATTACAGCAATCCAGTCAGCAGCACAGGTAGGAATAACTGTGGCAAGGCCCAAACCAGGGAGTAATGACCGTCATGCTAAGCTCATATGGAAAAAAGCACTTTGGCCACTGAAATCACTTGAGACTTCCTTATCCAAAAGTACTACTAAATTCTGAGCCGTCTTGACACAGGTGAACACCAGGGATCCTAGAAATCCATTTGTCATGGAAAAAAAGAGGAATTTGCATTTTTACAGAGATCTTTAGTTTTTACATTTTGAGAACAAATAAAAACATTTACAGTAAAACCCCATTTATCCTAGCCTCCATTATCCAGCTCTCCATTAACCGAACCAGGGCTGACAGCCCCAGCCTGAGCCCTGCCACCTAGGGCTGACAGACAGAGAAGTATTTAGTATATGTAAGAAATACAAATTACAATTCTATTAATTTTATTTTATAATGATTGATGGTAGGCTTTGAATTTGCTTTAAAATGGCAAACACATCAATAAAACATTGTGTTCAACTGATAGCTATATATATTGTGGCTAGGAAAACTAAAGTTTACCATTTCATTTTAATTGTGGAAAAATTGGGATTTTTTTTTTAATCTGAGAATTTTGGGATTTTTATCACAGAAAACTAGTATCCCTGGTGAACATGCTTCTTCAGCAACCGTCTCACCACACACACTCTCAAAGCTTGTCCTCCTCAGCCTTAGCTCAATGAGTTTTGGGACATGACTGCAAGCAGTGCACACCTATGTGTGTTCTTCCTTAGCTGTCGCTCAGACAGGAAGTGTTGACACAGAAGATGAGATTTTGGTGCCCATCCCTTCTCTTGTTGGCTTCCCATTTGTTTTCTGCCTCTGGCTGAGCTGGCAGTAGCTGTCTATGGCTGAGATATTCCTTTCAACTTTCCCCCCCTGCACCTTAGTATACATCTCACAATGCTGAAAAGATTTCTGGAAAGAGAGTGTCTTTCTATAGAGTTTTTCTTCCCTCCTCTTACCCCTCTACTGTGACTCTCTTATCAGGGTCTAGTCATAATCTCTACCCTCAGCACCCAGTCACCGTGGGCACCATCATCTCTGATCCCCACAGTCAGATAGGACAGGGAGTGTAATCAAGGGACTTAGAGGTGTTCAGAAAATTGTAGGACCTGAGGCCAATTTCAGATTTAAAGTAGCTGAATCAGTTTGAGAAATATCAGAATCTCAAAATGGAATCCCTCCAAGCCACCATAGCTCTGATTGACAAAAGAAGATTTCTGGCCTCAGTTGATTTGAAAGATGCATAGTTTCACATTCTGGGATTCCTCAGATTTGCAACAGACCCATATTGTTTCCACTGCTGGCCCATTACCTTGTTTGCCTCTTCTCAGGACATTTATAAAAACGATGGTGACAATAGCAGCATGTCTGGGAAGTTTGTATATCTAGATGTAGATACCAGTTTTGTCTGTCCCTCAAGACAAGAATGTGTCCTGAATGCCAGTGAGGATAATTGGAGCAAAGATTGTGCCAAATCATGAGAACCTACTCCTCATTAATAGCCCCAATAAAGTTAGCTGGACTGCTTTAGTAAGTCAGGTGAGCAGTATTTGGCCCAAAGTCTTGTGGCAATTTTTGTTTTGTCAATAATATTACCACTGTAGTGCTTCATTGTTACAGTAGCATAACCATGGCTTTCAGACCTCTCTCTCTTTTTAAAAATCATGTTGATGGACCATGCCGTAACAAAAGCTTCTTTTCCTTCCCCTTTCTGCCAAGAAATCAGGTTGCACTTGTCTGTGCTTCACTACATTTTCCTAGCAATATTTCATTTAATATACACTAATAATTTTTTATGCCTCTCTACATCAAGGTTTCAGCAGTATAAACTGTTTCTGGTACAGCAATTATACTGCTTGTCCAAAAATCTGACGTACAAGTAGCGTAGTTGACAGAAATAAGCTGGAGCTATTAAAATAACCATAAACCAGAAAGACAATAGGAGCTGTCTGCCTTTGTCCCAAAAGATTTCCTGAACTGGAAGTAATAGGCTGAATTCTAAGGCAGCCGCATCAGGGATCTTCTGATTGATTGCATCAACTTTCCCCCCCATATCTCTGAATGCATGCTCACTTTGTACCCTAACAATCTTTTTTCTTTTAACCCAGATATGGTTCTGATGACCCACAATTTTTGTGAACAACTTTTTTAAAGGCTATTTTAAAAACATAATTGTATAAAATTCTTTCTTATATTTGTTTTTCTCATTGAGCTACGCACAAAGTTTTAAATTAATTTGACTTTGTGTAAGAATGAAAGCAATGTGATCACTCTTTTGTTGAGGTGTAGTTTTACTTTTTTTAGTCTTAACTAAGATTTGCAAAGTCTCTTCTAAATGTTTACAAATGTATTCTTAGCTTAATGCTCAGTTTTTACTAACTTTAGCCTTTAAAACGTTGTATTATCTTTATGAGCTCAACTAAAGCGTAGTTTTAATTAGCCATTGGCTGACTCCAGAATTTCTCTTCCATACCACTGTATCCAACTTGTTCTGGACTGTTTGAACTACATGTAGTGCCGGTCCATAGTGACTGTTCCTTTCTTTCCTCCATATTTGATCACAATTTATCTTGCTACCATCTGTTCATAACAGAGAAGTGAGGTAGTCACAAACAATTCTGCTTCTTAAGTTTTATGTCACGGTTTGGGTTCAGCTACATGCTGGAGCATTCTGGGTAGTCCAGTTTTGTTTGGAAGCAACATTTTACTGTGTATTAATTTTTCAATTGCTTTACTTTGTGGTATTGAGGCTGTCAAGATTTGAAGCCTGTCTCTTTAGCCAGGTTCTTTAAATATTAACCTGATCCTTTATAAGTAATGTAAAATGTAATATTTTCATATTTCATGGTATCTTTGCCTTAATAAAAAGTTTCAGAACAGATACTGATATACATAATTCTTCTACTAAGGGGACTTTCTTCTATTATAGTAACAATATGCAGAAATAGTCTCATTTTCATACAGTATGAAGGGAGGGTGGAGAGAGTGAGTGCCACCCAGCCATGCTCTGCTCCCAGCAGCAGCTCTGCAGCCCTGGCTTTGCTCCTGGCTACTGCTCCCATCCCCAGGCAAGCTGTACTTCTGGGAATGCTCCTTCCCCCCAATTGACCCCTGTTGCTGGCTATGTGATTGTGCGGAAGTTTATAGAAATATATGCTGGGCAGAAGTGGAGAAGTGGGGGTAGAGGGGGAAGGCGGACAGGTTCCATTACTGGGGGGGGGGCACGACGGAAAAAGTTTGGGGGCCACTGATATAGCAGTTTACAACATTTAACAGCTTTGAAAAATGTGTACCTACATCACAGTTACTTAATGTGTTGACACTAGACCAAATTATACTCTTTTCCACTAAGTTCAGTGGAGTTGTTTGAGATATAAATCAGGACTGAATTTGAACCATTTTATTTTATTAATATTAAGGTTCTACTTTAAGTTAGTTTTAAAATCGAGCATTAGATATGATCATGCAAATGTTGCTTATATTTTTCTGTACAGGTCACTATATATTGTAGTGGAATATGCAGTAGTTAGCAAGTATTGTGTTAAAGAAAAATCATCTTATGAAACAGGCGTGTGAGTGTGTTTTTCTGATGTAAAAAGTAGATGTACCCAACTGCACCAATGGCTAATACATAATGTATACTCCAAACACCTCATTCCCTCTGGAGTAATGTTCTGCCCCCTACCTCCTCACCACCACACACACACACACACGCTCACACACACCTGTTCCCATTTAGAAGAGGAGAAGGTCCAGTCATGCTGTGAAGGCCCTTCAGCTGCAGAGTGGAACTATCATCCACCTGTTAATGAATTTGTTAGTGCAGACTCACTACAACTCCATCAGATTGCTGATCTTGCTAGTGATTAGTTATTAGAAATTGAGAAAGTTACGTATACTAGAGAGTGGGCAGTTTGATATTCTCGAGGACCATCAGAACAGTTACCAGTATCCTCTTTCATTTATTAACCCTGTCTAAGCAGGATATATTAGTAACTGGCGTAGATAGATCTTAGCATGAATATATACAGCTATATTAAAGAATCATCTTTAGCGGTAACTAAAAAATCTTCGTTGACATCATTTGATTTTCTTTGTATGTTTACTATGTCTTTATTTAAGGCTGAAGAAGAAATTGTAATTTCAGTATACTCTTATTTCTCTTCCCTTGCTTTATTTATTCTTAGCTGCACCAGCAAAACATTTTTCTGAGAGTACTTTGAAGCAGAAATTGGAAAGTCTAAGAAAGAAATCTTTAAGCATTTTAATACCCTTCTTCTCCTGACTAATTGAGGGAGGAATATTGAATCTGCAATTCTGCATAAGACCAGTTCATAGAAAACTTATTAAATTAAGTAGGGTATATTTTATTTAATTATAAAATTTAAACATAAATGTGACCAAAAATGATCAAAATTGAAGAAAAAATAAGATGCTGAAAGATGGTGAGGAAATATTATCTAAGGACTGCTGTGGTAAATTAGGGAATCCCTAAATATACAGCTCACTGCATTGTTGGGTTACATTCTTTTTAATCAGGCTTTTAAATTGATTTTGAAAGCATTAAAATACAAACAACTTGAATACATTTAAAATGATAAAGCAATTGAATTATTTAACGAATTAGAAATGTTTTATGTTGCTGTAAAGTTCATCTTTGCTTAGACATAAAATAAATGAGCCATTGAAGTGTCAAGAAACTATACAAATCAGTGAAAATACTTAAAACTAAATTGATTTCTTAATTATGCACATTCATACTTTTCATACAAGTTTGCAAACAGCTAATTTGCATGAGTTATGCAGAAGATAGTACATTGGCTGGCTGTTGCTGAGTTACCAGTCTCCCTATTTATGCCCAGTTAGAAGTTTCTAGAGCAGACGAAACAGCATGTACACATGTAATTCAGAAATTGCAAATAAAGGTTATATTTTGAAACAATGGCAATTTCTTATCAGATTTAAGAAATCTGATAGGTGTTTTACCTGGGTAATCCAGCTTTATTGATGATAAATCTTAAACTGCCTAGCATTCAAGAGCAAATATTTTCTGCATGGCTATCACTCCTTATTCTTCAGAAAAATATCAAATAATGCTACCTGTTCAAAGTATATATATGATATAAGTAAAGAAAGGGAAAGCCCAGCATTTTTTTGCTCGGTTATGCTATCAAGACATTATTTAAGTCCGCGTGTATGTCATTTTTAAAAGCTCACATTGCCCACCACAGATCTTCAGCATTTTAAGAGTTAGACTGTGCCTCTTTTGGCACTCTGCCCTGTTTATACAGTAGACAAGCTGACATTTTACTTTAGCAAAAGGAATCTCATTCCATTCCTTCTTTAGCAGGAGATTGCTTCAAGGAGTTCACAGGACCGAGGTTTTGGTCTTTTCAACTGACATTTTAAGTGCTGAATAGTTCCTTGTCTCCATGACAGGACATTACAGCTTAAGTGCTTAGGGGCAATCGTTTTGCCTAGTTTAAAGATCCAGTAAGATCATGTGGTGGGGCTTTTTATGTGGCTGGACAAATAATATGCAGTTTTGTTGACATTACTCTTGGATGTTGTTTTAGCAAAACTGCAGACAAAGGGCTCAATTGTACCTTATGAGGAATGCCTCACATTGGGAGGTGTGGGGAGTTGCACCACCCCAGATTGAGGGCATGAAATAATTTCACTTTTGGGAATTCTGTAAGTTAAATGGTTTCAGACTCCCTTCCAAAGATAGAACTCCTTCTGGCATACAAGACTGTGGCTGTCCATGGCTGTGGCTCAGCACAGGCCTTTCTCTTACCCACCCTTGGTGCAGTCAGGCATAATCTAGTCTAACAAATCTTCTAGAAGATTTATAAATTTTCAAAGGATCAGAAGCACGGAATTGGCTATAACTTGACAGGAGTACTTATTTTACATTTTCACACACTGTAAAGAACAGAATATACTGGACTAAAACATGTTATCTCCGTGTGTTAGAAATATAGGTAACTACATTAAATGAAACATTTTGCCTTCTGTCCATCTACCTTGCTTTCCTTTACCATGTCTGACAGTGAGTATGAGGCTCTAAAAGACACATAACACATAGAATCACACGTGCCAACTCTCCTGATTTGTCTTTGTCCCTACTTGAGGGGGAAACAGTTGTGATGTTTCTCCTTGAAGCCTCGAGACTGCTCAACAGCAGACAGACACTGCCTCTCCTCCTTTTCCAGATGGTTTTCACCTCTTCACCCTGCTGGTGCTGCTGTCTTCTTAGTAACTTTACAGCTCAGTGAGGCACGTAGGATGAGGAGGTGGTAAATGGGCATCAGTAGCTTTCTCCCACCTAGCCAGTCTTTGTCAGTGGCAGCAGCAACCTTAATGTTAGGGACAGGGAGAGATCATGCTTTAGGAGGAACTCAAGCTGCACAGGGAGATGCTGAGGGAGTTTAGGAAAGGGGGAATGGCACAAGAAGAGACAAAAGTGGGAATTTTGTGAAGAGGAAGAGCGAGAAAGAAATACGTCTTGCCAAGACAGAGGAGGAGCAGGCCAGCAAACATTCCCATCTAATCTGGTAGTGGTAGGGGCCACACTTCTTCCAAACTGCACCAGAAAGGCAAAACCAGAAGCTAGAATTCCAGATTATTTGGATCAGAGAGGTGAGACTGTGTGGGTGTATGTACTTGTGTTCAGGTGCAGGGGATGAATTCGTAGGAAAACCCAAATCATACTAGGGTGTTTAACGAAACCGTATAAAATGGGATTATGCCATCATTGTTTGTGTATAAATTTGCACTGAAACATCATTATTGTAACATCATTACATCATGTATTAGGGTGACGTCATTATGTAATATAAAAGGCAGAGGATGCAAATGTTAGAGGATATCTCTCTCTCTTTTTTTTTTTTTCTGGACCTTTGTCATTGTAGAAGAGTGGAGTTTTAAGAACAGCCTGAAAATTGTATCTGTTTTGAAGCCCTTATAATGAACATAGAAATTTTGATAGCCTTATTCATGCTCCACAGAAGTCCCATGAGTATCACTCAAGGAGCATGGTACTAATGAGCATAATATAAGTATCAGAATCTGTCTCTATGTGATTCATATACTTAAAAACAACAGAACAAACACCAAAAAAAGAACAAACCAGAAATTTGACCAGAATAGCCACACGGTCTTCTGGTGGTTGTGGGCCTTCAGGCTGATTTGAACCTATTTTTCAAATATTGTCAACTGTGCATAGGAGAAATACAGCTGTGCATACATTCACATAGCAGGGAGGGACTGGATGAGAGAGTGAATTTCAATAAACATTAAGTTAAAGCCTTCTCTGGATATTTTTTTCTTTTGCTACTTGAAAATGGGTAGTATACAGCTTAAATATTTTTTGTACTTTTATGTCTCACTAATGAGTTAAAAGATTGGAGAAGGTAGCATACTGTTTTGCTGTCAATACAGACTAGTGGCAGTAGGGAAAGCATGACTCTCTTGGTTTGTAATAGATTTAATCTATTTAATTTTTAATACTTCATTTGGACTGTCTATTGAAGGTCATATTTGATCAAAATATATGTTCACGCAGTTTTCAAAATAGTACTGCTGTTACTTCACATAGCAGTAACAGGCTTTAAAAGTGGCTGAGGAAGGTTTTGATTTACCAAGCTTATTAGAACTTAGATTAATTAAGTTTGTAATCAGATTTCAAGCATCATGTTCCAGGCCAGGGATTTCTCTTCGTTTGTTTCAAATGTCATTCCCAGGGCAAGCTCTGCTAAACTGCATTTTCATGCTTTGCTGAGAAATGATTGCAGGTTTTGATTTCCATTACAGAGTCATTAATATTGTTAATGAGAGTTTTCATGGATAAGCACACTTAAGGAGGATCATCCCTGGGAATTGGGAGTATTATAGTTTGAGCATTTGTTAATTGGTTGGAATTGGTGTATATAAGACTGTCTGCCTTTCATTAGATTTATACATTTATTCTTGCTTTATTAGTGACTTTGGTCAGAGTGGTTTGGGCTATTTAATTTAAATTAGACATACTATTAAGACCCTGGAAATTCACATTTTTGTCAACAGTTCTTTTTTGTTGAGAATGAGACATGTACTACATTTTAAATAAGTCAATTTTGGCTTTTGTACCCTAGATCATCCATGATATTCTCCAAATTGGGAAGTGGCTAAAACGTGCAGCATGTGGCCGCGGTGGTGAAGGAAAAAGAGGATTGTACCTCTCAACCTGCAATTCTATTTCCTCAAATATTGTGCTCTTGGGGCAATTTATTCTTCCAGATTGGTGCTATCCCATTTAATTCATTTAGGATCGTCTGCTTTTACTGAGTGCCTCTTACTGAAGTCATTAGCTCCAGTGGGAGCAAGATTGTTCCCTAAATTTGCAACAGTGTGTAAATGAGGAAAGAACTTGGCCCATGCTCAGCTCTAATTGGAGAACACTCGTGAACTTTCTTAACTCTAGGTTAGTAATTTTTTTCCCCAAAAGGAAATATCAGTGCTGATGTCCCTTTGCAGATTACAGTCTAGGATAAGATTCATCACATAATTATGTTTTCTTCTCACTGGTCTAGGAGTAAAACCCTAATTTTGTCCTGATCTCTTGAAAGGCTGAAGAACTTCTACATCTAGCCTAGTGAAAAAAAAGTTTTAGAGCTGCAGATTTCACCCCCCCCCCCCCCCAACAGAGCTATATTTGATGGACAACAAGTCTTTAGCAGATACAGAAAGCCTAAAGAAACTTTTAATGATGATTTTCCTTCTTTGGAGAATGCAACTAGGTGTAAAGGGCAAGATAGGGAAGGGAGCATAACATTGGAAAAAGGCAAGATTACCAGGCTGCCTAGGCAAAAATGGGTGAAGAATTCACTGATAAAATTTCCTTTCTATGAAAGGAAAGTGACAAGAAGTAGTATTGCCTATCCGTAAAATGTTTAAAATGTAGGGGAGGCCATTCAAACACCTTCCATTAAAAACTGCCTAACAACACTGAAAAATATTAGTGATGCTTATAAAGGGCCAGATTCTTGTTTACATTAAAGCTGCTTTATACCGCCCTGGCAGTGTAAAAAGACCTTTCAGTAGGTGTCAGTGTAACTTAGTACCACTTTTAATCTCTCTTTACACTGCCAGAATGATGTAAAGGGGCCTTAATGTAAACGAGAATCTCGCACAGTATGTACATTTTGATATTCTACCTTTCCTCTTCATTCTAATAACATACATTCTGAAATACTGGCTTTACTGTCAGTGTGATATTAAAAAATCGTCCTTCAGCATCTTCTGCTCTCATGACAAAAGATGGTCAGTTGGAGGTGCGTTAAGGGAAAAAAAATCAGAAATATATATCCCAAACTCTATGTGGTGGTGAATGTTTTATATTTATGTGAATTAAGCACTTGTTAAAGTGATGGACTTGCAGCATGGATTAGAGCCAAGTGTAGCACAATCAGGAATTGAAATTTACATTTGTTTAAAGTCCAGCACTTGCTATATTTGTTCTTGGACCCATGCCAAAAAGCAATGGAAGATGGAGGGATAAATGTAGATCTCATGTATCTTAAGATCTGATACCTTGTAAACCACCAGAGCTAGAAACAAATATTTTTTTCATACTGCTGAAGAGATGGAAACTCTACCCACAGCTATCCCAGTGGAAAGAGCATTTATTTACTGGCCTTGGCTGGTCACAAGGTACCAGAAATCACACCTTTCTGATTCTTTCTTTCTTAGTATTTGAAGTCAAACATAATTTTTGTGACTGCTCTCTTGAAAACCACTGGAGCTCTAATCCAGTGATTTACTCTGTCTGAAAGCTTAGAATGCTGGCTTTCAAGTGGCATAAAACATTAGTCTAGCTAGCATAAAGCATTAGTCTGCTCTAACTCTGTGTGAGATGGACTACTAGAATAATATAGTAAAGATTACAAAGAGGAATAGTTGGCAGACCAGCACAAGACCTTTAAGGACCAATACACTTTTGGGAATACTGGTCCTGGACCAGTGATAGGGAAGAAAATATTGTTATCCTTGTGAAAAGCATCTTCATCCTGGTTTAGCTGATCTGTTCCAGGCCTGTAACTTCATGAGCAGAGATTGCAAATTGAATTGAATTTTGTGTGTTTTTGTGTGGCCCAATGTCCCTTGAGATTTAAGGTGGGACTATTCGTGTCATTTTTTATTGGTAATTTAAAATGTTTAAGGTCGGATCTGAAGGAGAGGGGCTGGTAAGAGATTTTAAGGTGTGGTTTTGTGTGTAGTTTCTGATACAGACCGGACTGTGATTTTTAAACTATTGAATGTGTTTTGGGTTGTATATTTCTATAGGGGGAGCCCTGGCTTGTCACAGCCAGAATTCCTCCAGGAGAGTGCACATTGGATTAGTAGCTCTGCCCCATTTTGAAAGATGTACTCCTCAGAGCTGGCCTGGTATGAAGGGGGAAAGCTGAGTCATGCCCAAACACTCACCCCTGCCATATCCCTTTCGACAGTTTAGCTCTACTAACCAGGAGTAGTAGGTCTGGCTCCAAAAGAAATTGTGGCTGACCTGTGTGCAAAGGGTGAGGGAAAGCTGCTTGGCCTCATTTCTTCCAGCCCCCTTTTGCATGTACCTTATACTGAAGCAGTGGCTTTTTTGTACCTTCGTTTTTAATATTGTCAGACTAACTTAATTCTTAGAATGCATGTGTGTCCATTTTTAATAAGGTATCTATCTCTAATGTGCCTGTCACTGATACCTGTTCTGAAGTGTAGGGAGGTGGAGAAGTTTGTATTTCTGCTATATTTTGTTTGCAAATTTGAGGAATCTCACATCAAGTAATGTTTTATTTTGAACATTAAGTTCAGGTCCTAATACAGGTATCAGTGTTATTGTTTCCTCACCTGGTCCATAGAATGAAATTCTTTCACACTTGTTTAATCTGATTCAAACTTTTAAACAGCCGTCCTATTCAAGAAATATTTGTTCAACAGTTTGGGATTTGTTCCAACATGAAAAAATGGAAGAATGATTCATTTCACTCTCACTGTCAGCTTAGGTAGCTTGTTTCCGGATGCTAATCACTAATGCAGACTTACAGTGCAGGTGACCCTAGAGCAAGTTAAAATTGGAAAAATTCTGAAAGCCAACACTATCCTGTTGGGTAGACATCTGTGCTAGATGAGTTGTTCACTGGTTAATTAATCAGTAGCACTGTAGGTTTGTCATTGTAAATTTTCACAAAAATCATAGCTTTGTCATAGTGAAGAGTTTGTAGAAATCATCTTATGGACCCAGACCGAATTTGAAATAAAACTAAAAATAAATGTACTAACATTTTCAGGAGTGTCATGTTTCTAGTTGTTACCCTGATAATCCTTTTATATTAGAGTTGCCAGGTGTCTGATTTTTTACTGGAACATCCGGTTGAAAAGGGACCCTGGCAACTCTGGTCAGCCCTGCTGACGGGGCCATTAAAACTCTAGTCGGCAGCACTGCCGGCACAGCAAGGCTGGTTGGCAGCACTGCCGGCACACAGCAAGGCTCCTGGCAGGCTCCTAGGTGAAGGGATGACCATGGAGTCCCCGTGCGCTGCCCCTCTGCCAAGCGCCGGCTCGGCAGCTCCCATTGGCTGGGATCTGTGGCCAATGAGAGCTGTGGGGGCAGTGCCTGCGGCTGGGGGCAGCACGCAGAACCCCATGGCTGTCCCTTTGCCTAGCAGCCGGAGGAACATGTCGCTGCTTCCAGGGAGCTGCCTGAGATAAGTGCCATCCAGAGCCTGTGCCCCAACCCCCTCCTGCACCCCAACCCACTGCCCAAGTCCTGTGAAAATGAGTGAGCAAGGGTGGGGGAGAGCGAGTGACGGAGGGGGATAGAGTGAGCGGGGGTGGGGCCTTGGAGAAGGGGCGGGACCTTGGGGAAGGGGTGGGGCAAGGATGTTCGATTTTCTGCAATTAGAAAGTTAGCAACCTATTTTATATGGTTCCCTTCTGAATCTAGGTTTCTTTTGTTTTTGTGCATTAACATTTTTCTTGTTTAAATAGTTGATTTAAAGTTTTCAGGTGTTGGAGAGAGATGTCAAGGGAGCAAGACTTCGACACTCTGTCTGTAGCTAGGAGTCACCATAACTAAGGAGAAGTGGTGGAATTTGTGAAAGGGGGTGGGGGAGTGCCTTGAGGAGGTCTGTCTTAAAGTTAAAGTCTACCCTTCTGAGAGCTTCAAAAACACACACGGCCATTTAAAAAGTAATCTGCCATTTTATTTTGAGATAGCTGGTGTTAAGAATGCAGGGGGGGCATATTATGGTGATAGTTGTTCAACCAAATAAATAAGCATGCCACTGCATTCTGCACAAGCTGCAAGCGACAGAGAAGCCCTGCTGAAAGCCCTGCTAGGAGGGAATTAATGTAATCTAGTCTTATGGTTAGTAGGGCATGTAGCTTTTGCGAAGTTGCCACGGGATAAATAAGGGCACAGCCTGCACAGATTGTACAACTGAAACTCTTGCATGCCACATTCAACACATGGGGTTTCTATGGAAATGCTGTGGTTAAAAGTGAAGTCAGGATTCTTAATCTGGTTCATTAACTCTCAAGTAAGTCTTCTTAATAAGTAAAAAGACATAAAAAGTATACCAGGAGTAAATAATAGAAATAGATCCTGGAAATTTGTGGGGGAATACAGATCACAGATGCACTTAAAAAGAATTTGTTTATGTTCTCTCTGATATTTAGAAATTATGATTGCAGGATGAAGACCACAGCTAATTGGCAACTTCTTAACAGAGATATAGTGATTGCATATGATGATTATTTGTGTTTTTTGAAAGAAAATTATAGGTAAACAGAGTTCAAATACAAAGTTGAAAAGTGGATAATATAAAATACCAACTTATTTTAAAGCAATACCTTATCTTTTCAGTACTTTGCTGGTATTAGTGGATTCCTCTGCAAAAAAAAATGTAACGGGATAGCCACTATTATCTATTTTGTTTTCAAGACCATCCTATACAGAATATCAATTTCTGTTTTAATATACAGAACTCTCATTTGCCCTTCTCTTTACCCCAGCCCTACCGCTTTCTACATTGTACACAACCAGTTTCCAGAGTGACATCTGGTGGTGATTCTAAAATGTTGAATACTGTGTTTGAAATTATATGTATTTCTGATTTAACAGTAAAAGATTACTTGAATTTTCTTTCTTGTATTAGAAGCTAGCTTTTCCAGAAATAACTCTATCATTTTGGATTCAGGGTTTTTGTCATCAGACTCTCATGCAATTTCCTATAAGGACAAAGACATAATTAAGGGTTTGAGAAATTGTTAATTGTATTATCTTCATCATGGGCCAAATTATGCTCTCTGATATGTTCATACTACTCCTAATGGGACCTCAATGGCAGTTATGTTTGGACCATAATTTGGCCTCAGATACACAATCTGAAGATATAAATTTAACAATATTTAAACCTCTTAGAGCAGCATTCTTTGTTTTGGTGAGGGGCAATATGCCTCCCCCCACCTACGAAAAGCAAACATTGATTACGTTTAATGAAGGGAGGGGATTACAGTGCATCTAAAGGAAGGGAAATACAGCAGTACTGTTCTTACAAACATCATGCTTCAGACGGTACACTTAGAAATGTGTATTTACCTAGATCCCATTTTACTGACAGCATGCATGAGCAGAACAGATAGGCACAGGATAGGAGAAAATACTACATGCACATCATGTAAATGTGTCCACAATCCCAAACCTAGCTGGCATGTCACTGTTTTGGCTCATTTGGGCTCCAATCACAATTAGGTCTTTATGCATTACTGTAACATAAACAATAATGATAATGATTAATAATGACCGGCCTTCACAATGCCCCTTTTATGATTATCATATACTGTTGCTTTTTTTTTTGGTCCCTCTCTTTGTAGATATTAAGGTATTTTTATGTCAGGTCCTTTTTGGGTCTAGCTAGAAAATAATACCTGGGAGAAGACAGTCTGGATGATGTAAGAAAGATTGGCTCATTCTGTAGCTGCTACACTTTCTTTAGAAATAGTGAATTTTAGTTCTTTTTAGGGGTACACTATGATTTGCCAAAGTTACGGCAAACACTGTAGCTGAGGCTGAGAAGGGCAACATAAATCTCTCTATTTTCAGATTTCTCAAAAAGGTTGTGTAAGTGGATTCAAGTATTTATACACATTAAGAAACATTCATTTACATAATTCACACAGACACATAGATACATATGAGTGTATATGCCACCAAATTTAAATAGGTTCTCACTAATTTAAATGGTGGTAAATAGTTCAAAACCCTGGTACTAAATCAGTTAGATAATTTAATACAGTGTTAAATTTTCATTGTCAGGAGTGATGAATTAAGAGCGTAAATCAAGTCCCAAAGATTGCAAATAACTCATAATTAATATCTTCTGGGCAGAAATATTTCAGGAATGATGTTAAATAATCAGATAATTCTCAAGGGAGGTTAAAAAAGAAAATTTATAAATATTGAAACAATAAAGTATAAAAATTCAGACCCTTTTAATAATTTCCCCCCCCAACTTACTCTTTATACTTATGGGGCATTTAATATTGTTGCTTTTTTCCCTCCTGTTGAACAGGTGTAATAGAGACGGCTGATCTGCTGGACCGTGAGACTACCTCACATTAC
The DNA here is from genome assembly GCF_028017835.1 of Emys orbicularis. Lineage (NCBI taxonomy): Eukaryota > Metazoa > Chordata > Testudines > Emydidae > Emys > Emys orbicularis. The sequence continues at coordinate 85,793,122 of NC_088687.1, read as the reverse complement.
TGGTTAACTGTTTACGCAACAGACCAGGGTGTTGTGCCTCTATCTTCCTTCATTGAAATCTACATAGAAGTTGGGGATGTTAATGATAATGCTCCACAGACAACAGAACCTGTTTATTACCCAGAAGTCTTGGAGAATTCACCTAAGGATGTATCTGTCATTCAGATTGAGGCATTTGATCCTGATTCCAGCTCTAGTGAAAAGTTGACCTACAAGATTACAAGTGGAAACCCACAGGGATTCTTTTCAATAAACCCCAAAACTGGTATGTATATATGATAGTTTTATGTGACATATGTATCAATTAATTTATTATCCTGTGTAAATGCAGTGGAATGGACATAATTATTTTTTACCTATTGAGTAGCTCTTTGATTATAACGTTCTAGTCATACTTTGACATCACACAGTTACAGAGAAAACCAGATATTTCAGTGATTTTTAAACTTGTTGGGCATAATATGACCCTCATGTAATTTTCTTTCAAGTTGTTGTGTTTAGTTTTTCCACTTGAGGTTTATGTTGATAGGCAAATAGCGTAGTAGTCCCACTGAAATCAATATGGACAACAGTAACTGTTCACCTGTGTAAAGAGTTTATAATCTAGTACATCATTTGAAAATGGTAAACTGGAGAATGTTTTTATTCTCAAAATATACCAGTTACAATTCTGTTTCAGTGTTATGCCTAACATTTGGGGTAAACCTAGAAATATTGCAGTTTCTAACAAAGAAGCATAAATAGAAGAAAGGAGTGATGCTGAAGTTAGAAGTACTGAAATGTGTGTAAGAATGGAGAGATGGGAAGCTAAATACTGTTGTCAGTTTTAATTGAAACAGAACAATGAATTTAAAACAAAGTAAATGTTACTTAAAACAATGTAAAGGTTACCCAATTAATATCTGCCTATGGATGACTGTAGAAAACATTCAAAATATGTATGCTATTTTTTTCATTAGTCTTTACGAAAGGTACGGGAAGTGGTGCAAATGCCGAGACTTGTCAATGATTCTCAATTTAAGCATATATCATTGCTTAGGGCACAGCTCTGCATTTTATGTGGGAGGTATGTGCAGCTGCTATATTACAGTGGGAGTCCCAGGAAGCACTTCTGATTGAGTCAACTAGAAATGCCTCCTAGGTATCCAGGGAGGTATATACTACAGCTGTGCTTTGTCTTCACCCACACCCTGCCACCCTCTCTCTGGGCAGGTTAGTATTGCTTGCATTGCTAGTACAAGGAGTGGTTTCACGCTCCAACCACACAAAGTCTAGGGAACAATGGAAGTAATTCTGCATTTCCCTCCCCCCCCCCCCCCCCCCCACTGTCCTTGCCCATTCACACAGAGGCTAGTCCAGGGGTCTGCAACCTTTCAGAAGTGGTGTGCCGAGTCTTCATTTATTCACTCTAATTTAAGGCTTTGCATGCCAGTAATACATTTTAACATTTTAGAAGGTCTCTTTCTATAAGTCTATAATATATAACTAAACTATTGTTGTATGTAAAGTAAATAAGGTTTTTAAAATGTTTAAGAAGCTTCATTTAATATTAAATTAAAATGCAGAGCCTCCCAGACTGGTGGCCAGGACCCTGGCAGTGTGAGTGCCACTGAAAATCAGCTCGCGTGCCGCCTTTGGCACCCGTGCCATAGGTTGCCTACCCCTGGGCTAGTCACAGGGGATTCAAAGTACCAAAGCTTAAAGTTAAATCCTATTTCTAAATCTAAATAATATAATTGGGAAGTGGTGATTACAGACTAACATAGCTGTCCTGTAACTTTGCTACTAGCCTTGCACAGATGGATGACATCTGACAGGAAGTACAACAGTATAAAAAAGCGTAAATAAATTAAACTAAATGCCCTAACCAAAAATTTGTGTGCCTTTTGTTGCTTATTTCCTGTTTCCATTTCTTTATCTCATTTTTCTCTCCATCCATGTCTGACCTATTATTTCCATCACCAAAACACATTCTCTCCTCTCACTCTGTCTACTCTTCTTTATTGTTTGGTTTCCCCTTCTCTATTGTCTCTGTAAAGTAACATTTCCTTTGTTCACATTCTCTATTTCTTGCTTGTCTCTATTCTTAGTTGTCCACCTCCTTGCTTTCTTTTATGTCACATTCTCTCTTCTCCTTCTTTTGTCTCTGCATTCCTCATCAATGTCTCCCCCTCCCTCTATATTATTACTTAGCATACTACAAATTTTAACTAATTATTACACTCAAAAATCCAGGGAGGTAGGCAAATAAGTATTATTGCCCCTATTTTACAGATGGAAAAATTAAGGCAAAGGGAGGTTAAGTGACTTGTCCAAGTCTTCAGAGAGCATTTGAGTCAAAGCTGGCATTAGAAAGTAAGAATTCCTTATTCTCAGTCCCATGCCCCCAAAGGGCCTTAGGCTCAATGCCTGACTGTTCGGCTTTAAAATATTGAGCTGCACCAGATCCCCAGTCAGTGATCAAGATGCATTTGAATTGAGGTTATGAGGGCCATTATCTTCCAAATATCCGTTCTATCTCTTGGAAATCAAATACACTTAGGCTGATTAGGCCCTGTTTAGGGCTAAGTTTTTTCAAATGGGTTAGAATGTGAAGAAGTTTCAAAATCTCTTTAAAAGACATTAGATATTGTGTTAGCTACAGAATAAAAAGTACAGAATGCAATTTACATCATTCTATAATAGTAAAGTCATAACTATTTTAATTAAAATAGGACTGAACTGAGCAGTACATCTGAGTACAAGCGATCTCATTATGAGTGAGATGGTAACCTGCTCCACTTGCCTGCATTGTGGATATAAGAGGATTTAAGTTGCTTCCTTATAAGGGCTACTGAACCAAGAGTTATTGCATAGGGGAAAAGCAGCCTCCATGGTGCAACTATGCTCCCTCCCACAGGGATAGACAGAGATGGAGAGTGGACAGAGACTCAACTCTGCCTCCACCATACCATCCACCAGCTGAGCTGGCACAGAAGGGGAAGTGAACAGTGCCAGATAAGGGGCTTGTGCAGATGACTTTCTTCCTTCGGGGAAAGGGGGAAACAAGCATGCATTTATGATTCAGTGTGTCACAGTTCAGCCCCTGATCTGCTCTTGGGGCTGCACAGCCATGTGAGGCCCTGTAGATGGCATCTTGTGATAACTCTGTGGTCAAACCCTATGCTAATAAACCAGGCATAAATGATTAAATTATTAGTAATGGTATATTCTTTAGAGCCATCATGTTATGATTCTTAAAGTGTATGGTGAGTGCTGGAAATACGCTTGAAATGGTTTTAGATTGTCTCCTACTCTTTGAGGTATGGACTGTCTTTTTATTGTGTTTGTACAACACGTAACACAGTGGGGTCCTGCTCCATGACTGGTGCTCCTAGGTGCTGCTGCAGTGTAAATAATAATAACCTAGATGTAACCTGTGCTAACACAGTGGTTGTCTGTCCTCTGCTTGTGGCTAATCCATATATAGAGCTTTATGGGTCTCTTACAGCTTTACACTAAGGGACCTTGTTCTTAGGCTATGTCTACACTACAGATGAATCCAAATATAAATAGCAGTGTAACCATGATATGGCAGCGGAGTCACGACTCAAGTATATACCCACCAGTTTCAGGTGGGTTGGTATGTGGCGTGGCTCAAGCATGCTTCTGCTGCTGCTACCTGTGCTACTATAGCTACGCGGTTATTTATATTTGTGCTAGTTCATTGAGAGCTAGCGTGCAAATGTGTATATATACATGAGCAGGGGAATCACACCCCTCGCTCGTAATGTAGACATAGCCGTAGCATCATGCAGGAGAGGCTTATGTTTTTTTAGATCCCGAGGTCTTGGGTTCAGTCCTCGCAGACAGTCACCTATCTAGGAGTGTCATGCTGCATAGACCTTAAAGTGCAAATAAATCTATTTTCATAAGTACATCGGTACCTCAATATAACGCGACCCGATATAACACGAATTTAGATATAACACGGTAAAGCAGTGCTCCAGGGTGGCAGGGCTGTGCACTCTGGTGGATCAAAAACAAGTTCAATATAATGCGGTTTCACCTATAATGCGGTAAGATTTTTTTGGCTCCCGAGGACAGCGTTATATCGAGGTAGAGGTGTATTGGTGAACTGATCTGTTTTCAACAAGTGGTACCTGTAGAAGTGGTATCTCCCGTGTGCCTAAAGAAGTCCAGGTCCCAGATATCCTCTCCTTCAGTAAACATTTAGTAGCCCTTGAAAGCAATTTTTCTGATTACGTTAATTAGTTATAAACATGACTGTGCATTTTAAAAACTTTTTACTAACATTATCCTTATTTTGTAAAGAGAAATGCTATGCAATAGCCCTATTAGAAATGAGAAAGCATAGCACATTTCCTCTTTATATGCAACAGTTTCTTATCTTATTTACTTCAAGTACATCTGTACTTTGATGAGATTAATGAATTATCATGTTTTTGGATCTTGGAGTTCACTTGTAATGAAGAAAGCTGCTGCACAAAAGAGCTAGCCAACAAGAATGAGACTAGTATCATAGTATTAGTCATTTAGCAACTGACAGACAAAGCAGAGATTAATTGCAAAACTTTCCTGGTCTTAGACTGTATCCAAATATCCAATCCATGATAACTATTCTATGGTTTTGATCATTGAATCCATGAGGATGAAAGAATGACTTTCCCTATTCACTAGCACGTGTAGAGCCCTTCACTGTTCCTTCATTCTTCTTTGCAGAAATGGATTAAGGCTAAATATGGCTCAGGTTAACCAAAATTGTGAGACTCCAGATCTACTCAGAGATTTTGGAAGAAGGAGGTTGAAATAGCAACATTTAATAGCCTTTCAGAGTACATGGCTCTGGCCAGTAGATCAGTTTGATCCTACCATGCTCAGAAATGGAAGCCAGAGTGGAGAGATTGTACTTTGTCCTTATAGCATCTTATATGTATATATTGCCTTTTATTCTGATGGTTGTTCAGTAGTGTGTGTCTGAATTTACCTACCACTACAATGTAGCCACTTCTGGGTGGAACACCGCAGATGTTTAGCAGAAGTAATCGATTACCTAAAAATCTGGATTCCTGTGACTCAGGTCCACCTCTGTAGGCTCATGTTCAGCTCTTTTATTTTCCCCTGATATATCTGATAGGGAGCATTTTCCCCATTTTCCCTACCCATTAAGTGCAGTCCAATTGTCTGATTCTTAGCACTGGAAGCATCTTATAGCAAGGGTTCGTAGCATAGTCACACAATATCAATTAGTTACTAGCTTTTATATAGCAATGAGAAGTTTCTCTGTTACTTTGAGAGTGGTGAGCCAAAGTCACAAAGATCCAGTTTTTCAAATAAGAAATTGCTGGATTCATTTTGGCAAACACAACTGACTAAACGAATTTGACTCTGATCCTTTTCCCATTGCTTTATTAGCAATTTACAACAACTGGGAGATTTCAGATATTATTATGGTCTTGTCATAGTGCTGGCCCTTTAAGGGAGTCAGATGCCTAGCCTGCCTGGGTCAAGCTCCACTGAAGAGAATGAGCCAACCTGTGTCCAGCTGGGGATAGTTAACTGCCTAAGTAGCTAGAAGGCAGTTAATTAATTAAAAAGCACATGGACCTAATAAAAAGCTTAGGAGAGTTCAGCTGAATAAAAGTTCCTGAGAAGAAAGGAAACTCTAGAGGAGCGGAGCTCCTTGGGAATCTGAACTAGGCAAAAGCTCTCCACATAAGGATGCCTGGGAGAGACCCTAAACAACTAGGAGAGAGACTACAAAGCTATCCAGCCTGAGGCTTTACAGCAGAAGGAGCTGCTGCTGGAACCTAGAGATATTTTGTTTTGGGACTTGAAAGTTTTATGCAGGCTCTGAGGTAAAAGCCTTTAAACCCTTGTACAAGTGCTCCTTTCAGCAAGCTTTATTTACTGCTGTAAAGTAGAGTGGCTTCTCCTTGACTGAGATGTTTCTGTGACCTCAGTATTACCTTATTAAGGGGAGAAACTGAGGCTGGCATCAGCAGAGCCACACCTAGTCACACGGGCGTGTTTGGGAGGCAACGAGGTGCCTTCTAGAGGTACAAATTGCTATATAGGAGACAAATGTATAAAAAAACTCCACAAAATTATATAGCACTAACCTTTTACAAATGCTGTCAGTTTACAAAGAGGCTATTTAAACACAAGCATAGCGCTAAGGTTGAGTAGAGGAAAGGCAGACTTTTTCAAGTGGTGCATTTCAATTTGGGAAGAAAGTCTAAAGCAAGATGAGTTTTGACCTTTCCTCATATCCATTCCTTCACCAACATAGTGGGACCCCCCTGGAACAATACATTTACTTGAGATTCAGGGAAATATGTGTATTTGAGATGCTATAGTAGTACTTGTTTTAGTGCTGGGTGCTATAGATTCTCTACTCGTAAACCTCCTGTTTGCCTTTAGATAGCTAAATAAAAGTACAGAAGTGGTGAGAGTCAGGAGATCTGACTTCGTGTTTGACTTGATCTTTGACAAGTCACTTAATCTTCATTTTACAGAGGAGTTATATTTATCTATTCTAGAGGGGTTTGGTGAGTGTATTCATGAATTCTTTTGTAAAGCACTGTGTATTTTTGTTTATGATTTTATTTTACATAATGCAATTACTTTAAAATATCTGGAGTACTTGTGGCACCTTAGAGACTAACAAATTTATTTGAGCATAAGCTTTCGTGGGCTACAGCCCACTTCTTCAGATGCATAGAATGGAACATATATTGAGGAGATATAGATATATATACACATACAGAGAGCATGAAAAGGTGGGAGTTGTCTTACCAACTGTGAGAGGCCAATTAAGTAAGAGAAAAAACTTTTGAAGTGATAATCAAGATAGCCCAGTACAGACAGTTTGATAAGAAGTGTGAGAATACTTACATGGGGAGATAGATTCAATGTTTGTAATGGCTCAGCCATTCCCAGTCTCTATTCAAGCCTAAGTTGATTGTATGTAGTTTGCATATCAATTGAAGTTCAGCAGTTTCTCCTTGGAGTCTGTTTTTGAAGCTTTTCTGTTGCAAAATTTAATTAATTAATTAATGGAGATATCCCATCTCCTAGAACTGGAAGGGACCTTGAAAGGTCATCGAGTCCAGCCCCCTGCCTTCACTAGCAGGACCAAGTACTGATTTTGCCCCAGATCCCCAAGTGGCCCCCTCAAGGATTGAACTCACAACCCTGGGTTTAGCAGGCCAATGCTCAAACCACTGAGCTATCCCTCCGGTCTGTTAACTGAGTGACCAGACAGGTTAAAGTGTTCTACTGGTTTTTGAATGTTATGATTCCTGATGTCAGATTTGTGTCCATTTATTCTTTTGCATAGAGACTGTCCGGTTTGGCCAATGTACATGGCAGAGGGGCATTGCTGGCACAAGATGGCATATATCACATTGGTAGATGTGCAGGTGAATGAACCCCTGATGGCATGGCTGATGTGATTAGGTCCTATGATTATGTCACTTGAATAGATATGTGGACAGAGATGGCATCGGGCTTTGTTGCAAGGATAGGTTCCTGGGTCAGTGTTTTTGTTCAGTGGTGTGTGGTTGCTGGTAAGTATTTGCTTCAGGGGGTTGTCTGTAAGCGAGGACAGGTCTGTCTCCCAAGATCTGCGAGAGCGAGGGATCATCTTTCAGGATAGGTTGTAGATCTTTGATGATGGGCTGGAGAGGTTTTAGTTGGGGGCTGAAGGTGACAGCTAGTGGTGTTCTGTTATTTTCTTTGTTGGGCCTGTCTTGTAGGAGGTGACTTCTGGGTACTCGTCTGGCTCTGTCAATCTGTTTTTTCACTTCAGCAGGTGGGTATTGTAGTTTTAAGAATGCTTGATAGAGATCTTGTCGGTGCTTGTCTCTGTCTGAGGGATTGGAGCAAATGCGGTCGTATCTTAGAGCTTGGCTGTAGACAATGGATAGTGTGGTGTGTCCTGGATGGAAGCTGGAGGCATGTAGGTAAGTATAGCGGTCAGTAGGTTTCCGGTATAGGGTGGTATTTATGTGACCATCGCTTATCAGCACAGTAGTGTCCAGGAAATGGACCGCTTGTGTGGATTGATCTATGCTGAGGTTGATGGTGGGATCTACCAATGTGATATATGCCCCTCTGCCATGTACATTGGCCAAACCGGACAGTCTCTATGCAAAAGAATAAATGGACACAAATCTGACATCAGGAATCATAACAGTCAAAAACCAGTAGAACACTTTAACCTGTCTGGTCACTCAGTTAACAGACCGGAGGGTGGCAATTTTGCAACAGAAAAGCTTCAAAAACAGACTCCAAGGAGAAACTGCTGAACTTCAATTGATATGCAAACTACATACAATCAATTTAGGCTTGAATAGAGACTGGGAATGGCTGAGCCATTACAAACATTAAATCTATCTCCCCATGTAAGTATTCTCACACTTCTTATCAAACTGTCTGTACTGGGCTATCTTGGTTATCACTTCAAAAGTTTTTTTCTCTTACTTAATTGGCCTCTCAGAGTTGGTAAGACAACTCCCACCTTTTCATGCTCTCTGTATGTGTATATATATCTATATCTCCTCAATATATGTTCCATTCTATGCATCCGAAGAAGTGGGCTGTAGCCCACGAAAGCTTATGCTCAAATAAATTTGTTAGTCTCTAAGGTGCCACAAGTACTCCTGTTCTTTTTGCGGATACAGACTACCACGGCTGCTACTCTGAAACCTTTAAAATATATATGTCCTTAAGGTAAAATCTCCTTGTGGCAGGATGCTGTTTTTCTATTATTACTTCCTGTAATTTTGTATTGTGTATATTATTTTTTGTTAGCCTGAAAACTCCACTGAAAGGAAAGGGTTGAGCTTTAACTGACCAAGTAATAATGGCTCAGCAGGTAAAACACTTGAATTCAAGTGGTAAAAAGGAGTTTTGTTAATTACCTCAGGACTAGAGCCATTAAGTTGTCCTCCACAAACAAAGGGGGTTGATTGACTCTCTGCAGGGCAGCCTCTGAATATATGTTTCACATGGATATGTTAGTTCTGCTCTACTGTGGTATAAACCAGGCTCTTTGTTAAAGAATTCAAGTTGTATTATAACTCAGGGTACGTCTACACTACAAGTGCAACAGCAGCACAGTTGCTGTGCTCCAGCTACACCACTGTAGTGCTTGTATTATAGACACTTGTTACAGTGCCGGAAGGGGCTTTTCAGTCATTTGTAGCTGAGTGTCTACCTAGTCGTATCTGTATTGGGGCATAGGTAGTCTTAAGTATGTCTCTCAGGGTGTGAACTTTTGCACCCCTAAGTGTGGTAGCTAGGTTGACTTATGTTTTAGGTGTAGACCAGCCTTAAGAGTGAGACATGAAAGGATGATGTTTTGAGTTGTCTGGAAAAGAAGCCTGTGCTGCCTGCTGTTACTTGGAGGACATGCATTGGGAGTGTGGGAACAGCACTACTAGTCAATGTTCGGACAGAGAGCCACAATGCAAATGGGGTATCAGTTACCTTGGTAGCTGATTTCCACCAAGCATACCATTGAGCATGAGGCTAGACTCCTGTTCAGCTGCCAGAGAGGTGAAAAGGCTCCATGCACTCTCTTCCCCAATAGAGATCCATCTATTAAGGCAGGGATTTGTCCATTAGACTGTAAAATAAAATTAATTTTTGCTAGATTGATATGTCTAGTTTTTTCCCAGAGGACTCCTGCCTCATTCAATGCACAGGACGGACTGCATTCTGAATGAATTGGGCATGTGCAATGAATGACTCTACTATCTGTAGGAATCTCTGCCACATTTTGTTGCAGAAGTCAGGTAGCGTCAGAGAATGAGACGGGATTACAGGCAGAGAAAGGATGGTCTCCTGTGCAAGGAAGTTGAATGCCACCCTGGAGAATTGGATTCTGCCTCTGCCACAGAGTTTCTATGTGATCCTAGTCAAGTCACTTAAACCCAAATTATCACAGGTAGTCACTAATTGTGTGTTCCTTGTTTTCTGAGTGTCCAATATGACACATCTGCGGTCAGAAGTGTTGAGTGGTCATAACTGCAAGTCAGTTAGATCTGTGCTTTGTGAACATATAAAATGTTATGAAAATGCTAAGAGCGCTGAAAAATCAGATAGTAGGTATCTTAATCTGGGCAGCCAAAATTAGTGGACACTTTTGACAATTTTTGCTTTAATCTCTGTGCACCTCAGTTCTTCAGCTATAAAATGGGAATAAAACCACCTAAACTCATGGGGTGTCATGAAGATAAAATGCATTTGTATCTATGAAATACTCTGTTACTATGATGAGAACACCATAGCTGTGCCCATGAAGAAACTAATTTTGTATTCAGTACAAGGTTTGGATGGTAGGTTGCAAATACAGCTGGGAGCCACACATTGAATGTGGAGGATAAAAGGAAATATTGAATAGCTATCTATTCAGTGAGCATAATCCATCCTGTACACTGAATGAGTCGGGGGGCTGTAGAAAAACTACTATGTTGTCATGTAATTAAAAAAAAAAAAAAATGAATGGAGATCTCCTATCTCCTAGAATTGGAAGGTCATTGAGTCCAGCCCCCTGCCTTCACTAGCAGAACCAAGTACTGATTTTGCCCTAGATCCCTAAGTGGCCCCCTCAAGGATTGAACTCACAACCCTGGGTTTAGCAGGCCAATGCTCAAACCACTGAGCTATCCCTTCCCCTAAAGACCACAGCGTGGGCTGATTTAAATCACCAACCAGGAAATCTTGATTTAAACAATTTATTTTAATCCTGTTTCACATTGGTACTTTTAGCTAGTTGATGTAATCATCTCACGCCTACTTTTTGTTCATAGATTGGAAGAGAAAAACAAACTTTTTCTGCTTTTTGAACTCCCAATTTGTTTCTTAACTTTGAATGAACTAGTCATTGAACTATTTGAATATACTTAAATGAAGAAAACATTCTCTCCATACCTGCAGAAGAAGCTGGTGCTGTCAAAAGCTGACTTAGCACTTCAAACTCTCGTTCCAGATGCTCAGCCAATGACTTCAACCAATTCAGTCATTTGACTTTCTTTAAGACTTTGGCAGCAAACATGTATCACTTAATATTTTTTTTGTGTTTAAAAAAATATATATATATTAATAGATTATAGTAATTTTAGGCCTTAATGCAGGTTGTAATAATTTCAAATGTACTTTTATATAGTTTTTAAAATAAATCTGTATTTAATTTTTATTAAAATATACAATTTTAAAAACCTGCTTTATTTATTTGTTAAAATCATCTATTTTTTTTATCCTCCCTGAAAGACTGTATCATAACATGTACACATAAAGGGAGTGAATTAAGGTTGCATGGGCAGTGTTAATCCTGGTATTTCCTAACTTGTGAGTGCTTGAGTTTGCAACCTTAATGTTCTTTTAAAATAACTTTTTCGATGTAAGACTGATAGTTTTGCTGCACTTTTTTGTTTTGTTTTTGAATGTTAATTGTTTTTAAAAAAAGGCTGATAGGAATTTCGCTAGTGTGTGGCAGCTTCTGTAGTTCAAACCATAGCCTTTGGACCTTAAAATGTGCATAACATTTGAGCACAGAAATGTTTGAATTAAAGGCATTTTTTTTAGAAAATGCCACCTTTATTTTCATATGTAAATTCCCACCGTATAATGCAGATTTAATTTAAAAAGTTTAGCCTCAGACAATGAGATTAAAATGTTGGTCTTGCTTAGTGTAAGGATCCTGCTGTCCATTGACTAGTCTTTGCTAATCCTTAGAGCATTGTGAAGTCATAAAAAGCTAATAGTCAGTGGGTATAATGGCAGATCATCCAGGTCACATGCTCATATCAGTTTACAACTGTTCCTAACCTTCAAAGCAATGTCAGTTTGCTGTGGCTGATTCAAAGACTGAGCCAAGTGTAATAGGAAATGGCTACAGCTGCAAACAACTTCCAAGGGTTTCCGATATCATTGGAGAACTACTTAGTGAGGAAATGAAGGCTCTGTGGCTACATTGGGGTATATACTTTTTAACAAAGGAAATCTCCATTGTTTAACATTGTGGTTCTTCATCCTGGTTGAGCTAACCTTTTCAAAACTAGAATCAAACATCTTTTGTTAAATCATATGCTAAATCTGCTGAAAAACCAAAATTGCATTTAGCTGTGATTTTTAACTGTTCAAATTGTGCCGATTTATTCCCTATCCATTTCTGCCACAGATCTTGGAATGAATATAGTAATTATATGATTAGCTGTTGCTTATTTGACACATATTGGGGAGAGGAATAAATGAAGATGTGCAGTCTTGTTATCTTCAGGCCAAATTTTGGTCTTATTGAAATTAATAGGCTGCAAAACTGCCATTTCAATCAATGGGGATTGCACATACAGACAGTGGTCAATATAGTGCCCTACATTTGAAGAGAGAATTTAATTTAGCACAAGACTAATGTTCTTTATAAAAGTACTATCAAGAGTTTGAAGGTATGTGACTAGACTATTGACAGATTTATTTCAGACATTGTCTGCAGTCTTTTAAATGAATATTTTTTTCTTTTTAAATATAGTTCCACTCTATTCTTTTTAGGAAAGAGATGGGGTATGAAGCAAGAAAAATAAAGAAAATGAAAGAACACCATTACCCCAGAATTGCTCTCTCTAAATTGTAGCAGGATAGGCCATCTTGTGGCCTGGCTTGAATAGCACTGCAGAGGCATAAGGAAAAATAAGATCCCCTTCCCATACTATTGTGCAGCCACTCCACATCCCTGCTGCAGGCATGGTACTATGTGCTCGGTACTCTGCTTGTGTGAAGGGGGATTGGGTGCCATCACAGATGAGTTGAGCTAGAATGCGGAAATAATAGTAATCGTAGTACAACCTCTGGAATCAAGGAGAGTATTGTGCCCTTCTGAAGTATGGCTCTTTCCCTGTTGGATGCTAAGTACTGCTCCTTGCACAGAGCTGATTTTTGTAAGTGCAATGTATAGACCCGGATGGAAAATGGAAAGCCCTTTCCATGAAAAATTTTGTGCTTTCGAAAAACATTTTGCCCCAAAATGGGACAAAAGGTCAAAACCACATTTTTTTATGGGAAGGTTTTTCAATAAAAATTCCATTTCATTCTGTTTTGGATCTTCACAAGTAAAGTTGACAAGAGCCTTCCAGCCTAGCTGCTGGAGAGTCAGAGAGTCCACAGTTCCAGCACTGGAGAGGAAGAGTACCCATGCAGATGGAGTGCCTGGGCTCTCTGCCGCTCCAGCACCAGAGTTTGGGGCTGGGCACTCAGCTTGGCAGTTCTACAGGAAACCCTTTTGTCAGTTTCACTGACAGAAAGTGAAATTGACAAAAGTCCTGTAGCAGGGTACCATCAGTTTGATTTTTCGGGACAGAAAATTGAAATTTTAGGTAAAACTGAAATTTTCTCAAGAAAAATTTTGGTTGTGCAAAAAGGGCATTTTTTTCCCTTTGTCGGAAAATCACTTTGACTAGCTCTAAGAATGTATCTGTGTTTTTAATATTACAAAATTTGTTCCTATTCAGAAATGGTTAGGTAACCAGGTAACTAGCTTCAGCTTGGATGTCTGTTTTTAGTTTTTATTTGATGGAAATCCAAAGACAAACCTAGCAAGAAAGAATGTTGAGGACTTTTTAGTGTTAGCTGTAGAAGATTTCACAGTTGAATCACATCTCTGTCCCACAGCCAGTTTAGTAATTCCTTTTCTTATTCCTAGGGCTAAAGTCAGACCATCTGTTGGTATTTTACCTTTTCAGTTTTCTGGCTTACTCACATGTATTGTATATTGGGCTGTACCGGTGGTGCAGTTAAGTTTTTTACCTTTGAGATGTTGCAGCAATATTCCGCATTGTAGGTATAGGGAACATCTCTTACATACAGGTAAAACGACAAATGAAACCTTTTTAATTCTGTCACCATTATGTATACACAAAACATGAAAAGCGTTTGAAAAACGAAAAAATAAGACAGATTTCTGTTAGGTTGCACCTATTTATTTCATGTTTGCATAGATATGAGAATACACCTCTGCTGTTTTGGATTGTCTTTATTTGAGCAAACACAATCAAGTTACAGGACTTGCACTGAGAATTAAAGACCAGCTGGAAGGAGCAAGTGGTCTCATATGTAGGCCTCCCCTTTGCTGCTTTCAAAATGTGCTCACTACAGCATCCGTGGAGTGAGTCCTTGATGATGGAGGAAAAGGGTTCTTGTTCCATTTAAGTTAGTTTTTCTATCCCCCATCTCCCCCCAATGGGTAGTAGAGGGGGATGAAGGAGAAGTTTATGGAGAAGAGGAGGAAGCAGCTGGGCCTGCTCAGGAGGAGGGCACTGCCCTTCTTTCTGACCAGGAGACTGAGACTGGGTGGGTGGTGTGTGTGTGGGGGGGTATTTTCCCCTTAGAGAATTTACCAGGATTGGGTTGACAGCCCCTACCCGTGAAATTTGCAAAAGGACTGAGTTTCCTCATGACTTGCTGTGGGCATCTCACTAATCACCCTTTTTCCTTGGGGCTAGGGAAGGAATTTTTCTCTCACTGCCAGATTGGTGAGGTGGGGGGTTTTCTCCTTCCCCATTGTGGATTTGGCAGCCTAACTCCTTGGGGAGTTAGGTTATAACCTCACAATTTAGTAAGTGAAACTTGTGACAGCTGTTCAGTGCAAGTTCTTGTTATGGAAGGGATACATTTATCAGACAAAATGGATTTGAGAAGGATTTGAAGGAAAGCATCCCTTAGGGAGCTAAGAAGGGGGAGTTTTGGGGCATCTGTGTCTGGTACAGTGGAGAGCTGACCCTCCTCTTGCGAGGGGACAGTCACAGGGTTCTATCTACAGTGTGGCTGGAGCCAGGTAGGGGATTATGTGTAAATGGTTAAGGAAATGATGATAACCTGCACTGTACAACTTATTGCCAGGTATTCCCAGATATTTTTGGTGAATAAAGTTACAGCCTAATTAAATCACATCCCTTGCCTCCAGTCTTCTGCCCAAGTCGTTTTGTTGAAATATTTCTACACTCCAAACATTATCTGGCATTATCTGTGCCCTTCTCTCTCCCTACTAGCAGCATAGAGCACTATCTTTAGAATAGTGTGTATTCTAGGGCTCTGCTGTTGGGAAATCCCTCAAAGAAACTTTCAGCATCTAGAATGGGTTGAAATTCCACCACTGAAATAGAGGAAGAGGAGTAAATTTGCTCATGAAAAGGAAGAAGCTGGTCTGGAGGAGAGGGGGAAGCTTCAAGTTCCATTTTCAAGTATGGGCAGTGTGTTAGACGAGGCAAGGATAAGTTAGACGAAAAATGTTGGGGTTCTTTGTGTTTTAATTCTTAATCTTGAATTTGCTTTAATTTATTATTTTAATAACATGCATATGGAACGAATAACCTGGAACGAATAGCCTGCAGTGATGCATGCACACAAATCACATAAAGAAATCTTAAGATAATCTATAAAGCTGTCAGGAGGAGTATTCCTGATATCATTTTGAACTCCTGCTTCCTCTGGATTTCTGTCAGTGCGCATATGTCCAACATAAACCATTCTGAATATCAAAGGATAAAAAGATAGCGGACGAGAATCCCATCTCAGAGAGTTGCTATACTTTCAGGTTAACTTTTCTTTCATTTTGAAAAGATTTAGATATGTAGTCAGGGAAAATTTCAAGAAGATCAGTATTAAACTCATGGCAGCCCAGCAAAAAACAAACAAACAAAAAACCAAACACCAAAATGTTTGGAATTTCATATTTTCCTGTCAAAGACAAGAATTCTTTTTGCTGAAAAAAAAATATATTCATTATGAGGCTGGCTGGTTAATACTGTATTTTTACGTCTCTTTTTTTATTATTTTGGGTAACCAGCCATTACTTACTGTTTCAGTTTTATGAGAAATGTATCATGTCTAGGCACAGTCCCTTCCAAATCTGCTGTTTCAATATGCATATTTTGAATCTTTTGGAAAACTCTCCACTTTTCTCTTGGTAGTAGAGAGGGAGTTATGTATATTATAACTTTTCTTTGTGTGAAGCCATCAATCAGTTCTCAAAGTTACAGCCTTCCTATACTACAGGAGACCTGATTCTCAACTGGAACTGAGTACAGCAGTTGTTAAAGATGATGAAGGAAAGCCGTCTTTTACCACTGAAAAGCTTTCAGTGGAAGCAGTGAATTTAAAGTTTAGTATCCTAAAGAAATCCCTGTAAGTCAGATAAATAGAGAACGAAACAATTAAAACAGGTAAAAATAGCAAAGCAATCAAACAAAAATCTAATCATTTAGCTCAGAAAGTTGTGTTCCCCTGTGTCATGTGTAGTTTAAACAGAATGGAAAGGAACATGTTTTTGTCACCTAAGCAGAATGCACTCAAACTAGCTTAGATTTTCATCCTTTGTCTTGAGATTTTTCTTTAAAATGGATAACATTTCTTAATCATTTTTTAAAATATCTTCTCAAATCAAACTGAATTTTGTAATTTGCTGCTTCATCTTCTCTAAAATTAATATTTACCATGTAATGTGTTTTATTTTCCTCTGCTTGTGTTATAAGGCATACTGTGGTAACATTGAATGTGATGGGGGGACTGCAACTGAATTATCAGCTGCATCTGAATTCTTTGTGATTTCCAATATAATAGAGTTTATTTTGGCCTTGTTTAGGCCAGGGGCTCTCTTACCAATCAGCAATGAGCCCTTTTGAGGGCAAAATTGAATATAGTATCTCTTTACATTTAGGTCCAAATTCTGTTCTTGATCATTCTGTGTAAAGCTAGAGTGACTCAATTGACTTTAGTGGAGTTACTCTAGAGTACACTAAGGTAATCGAAATGAAAATCTGCTCTTTAATGTTTGCTTTCCAAGGGCAGAGTTACAACACTGTAATAGGACAGAATAACTTAACATATAAAACCTGCATGCCCGATCTGACATCTTGTATAGGGTATGTTGGAATGTCTTATTTCCCAAAAGGCAGTTCCTTTTTATATAGTACATTCAGTACTAAGAAGCTTGCATGTTAAACCACAAATTATCATTTTTTATTTTGCTTAAAGCACATCACTATAATTTTCCTGAAATCTTTTGATTTCATGCAGCTGACTACATAAACTTTTGTGGACCAACAGCTGCTCCGTTGCACCAGTATGCAGGAGAGCAGAATTTGGCCTTATCTCTGTGCGTCAGACTTAATGAGAGAGTTTCTGTGCTACTTTTGTAGCTGGCAAAAGATTGATTTTTTTCAAGTAGTAATACATTTTCTGTTTATGTTCCATGATGCATTTTGATGTGTGTAAAACTGTCATGTGTCCAAAAAGAGTTCAAGTTGGTGAGATTTTTATTTTGTTGTTGTTTTTACAATTTTCAATAATGTTGCCATTTTTCTAGTGCTATAATTGAAAATAAAGCACAAATGAACATTGTGGGAGTATTTTCCCTATCTAGGTAAAAACAGTTTAATTGCATTAAAACAAGTTTCCTGACAGTTGTAACAGCTTGGAAAAACTGCTCACTGTATTTTAAAATGCCTGGGATGTTTCTCTCTGAAACGAGACATTGCTAATTTCCAAATAATGTTAAAATGGCAGGTTTAAAGTTCATAAACTGTTTGCACAGCAGGGCGAAGCCACCATAAATACTGAGTCCAAATTTATGATGATTGATAGCTGGCTCCACTGTACAAATGTATTGGGTTGAATGGGTGGGTGTCTTTAAAGAGTGCAAGGAAAAAAGTTGACTATTCAAGTTTGTTTAGCTACAGTAAATGTCAGATTCAGTATCCACCAACCAAAGGTTTCCAATGAGCAGAAAAGTCCAAAGAGTTATGTATGGTCTTTTTTTCTATCCTGAGGAATTCATCACAAGCTTCTGCAATCCATACTTAGGGTGCAGACATTTTATGGCAGATTAATCATGAAGTATAAAAACATCTGGAGCAGATGAAGTGAACCTTAAAACTAACTAATCCTTTAATCGTTACTCTTTTATGTTTCTGCTTTCAGCTGATCATGACTTTATTACACGTTAACAGCTAAAATGTTGGCCTCACTGAGATTTTGCTGTTTGAGTAAAGTGGTATATATTTGCATTAGCAGAAATAAACCTTATGATTTTTATGGAGGAGATAATTTTTAGTAGGTGTTTAAACAATACC
This sequence comes from Emys orbicularis, assembly GCF_028017835.1. NCBI lineage: Eukaryota > Metazoa > Chordata > Testudines > Emydidae > Emys > Emys orbicularis. The sequence continues at coordinate 85,774,991 of NC_088687.1, read as the reverse complement.
ATTGTGACAGCTTGAAACTGTCTTGCCAGGTGTCATGAGACCGTGGGTAAATAGCTGTGAGCTTACTATTAAAGAGCTTATGACTCTTATGACTCAAGAAGAGGAAAAAATTGGAGAACAATGAAGAGGAAGTAACCTCACATACTGATTTCTGAATGGACTTGGAGTGTTGGTATTTTGATGGGTTGTGGCTTTGGTGATTTGGATGTCACTGAAGGCAGTATTCTGTTGCAAGGAGAGAGGAGACTTCACAGGAGTCCAATGCTACTTGCTACCTAGTGGTAATAAAACCAAGGTTCCAACAAAAACCAAGGTTTGTTTAGCAGGAAATTATGTATTGTTAGCAAAATAGCAACAGAAGCAAACATGAATACTTAGAAGGAACCTGACTATGCACAAGTATACAGAGTAAGAGTAAGCAAACTGAAAAAAACTTGGGAGAAATATGTTCTTTCACTCATCAGTTTCAGTTACAGAAACCGTAGGTCTCATCTACACTTTAAAGTTTTACTAGTATAACTGTTTGGTTTGTGGTGGACACAGGAGGGAGTGTGTGTGGTGTTCCTCTTCCCCCTTCCCCCCCCCCCCCCGTTTTTTTTTTTTTTTTTTTTTTTTTGGAACCAAAATAGTTAGACCAGTAAAAGCTGTAAGATGCAATGGAGGAACTGCAGGGAATTTATTTCTTTTTCTTAAAAAAAGCACAAAAAGAATATTATGGGATGGAACTTCCACAATTCCCTGAGAGGCACACTGATGTCCCACAATGCACTGGAAATTTTTTCCATGAGGCAGTGCACCAGACAGTGGCATAGAAGATAACTGGGATACCTACCCACACTGCAGCACACCTTGGTGATATAACCTGTTGCTGTGAGAATGCACTGCAGCAGCAAAGAGGGCCAAGTAAAACTGCATTGTTGTCAGCAGTTTGGCAGCACTAATGCTGCTGGTAACACTTTCTAATGGAGACGTGACCCTAGTGTAGATGTAGTTTCACCACTTATAAAGGTGACATACCAGTATAGTTATGCCCCTTCCTGTGTGGGAATAGCTAGATCAGCTTAAAGCATTTTTATACTAACATATAACTGCATCCACGGGGTTGTGTGTCCTGCTTTAACTTTACTGGTGGTTTGCTTAAAGTGGTACCACTTTCTAGTGAAGACAAGGCCTTAGTGGTTACTTGTATTGATCATAGTTTAAATCCAGAAGGAAGTATGATTTTTAAGTTGATGATGTAGAATCATTGAAATGTAGGGCTGGAAGAGACTTGAAGAGATCACGTAGTCCAGGGGTTGGCAACCTTTCAGAAGTGGTGTGCTGAGTCTTCATTTATTCACTCTAATTTAAGGTTTCGCGTGCCAGTAATACATTTTAATGTTTTTAGAAGGTCTCTTTCTATAAATCTATAATATATAACAAAACTATTGTTGTATGTAAAGTAAATAAGGTTTTTAAAGTGTTTAAGAAGCTTCATTTAAAATTAAATTAAAATGCAGAGCCTGCCCCCCCTCACCCCCCCCCCCCCCGGACTGGTGGCCAGGACCCGGGCAGTGTGCATGCCACTGAAAATCAGCTCGCGTGCCGCAGGTTACCTACCCCTGATCTAGTCCATCCTTCTGCACTGAGGCGGGACTAAGTATATCTAAACCATCGCTGACAGGTATTTGTCTAACCTGTTCTTAAAAACCTCCAGTGATGAGGATTTCGCAACATCCCTTTGAATCTTATTCCAGTGCTTAACTATCCTTATAGTTAGCTATTAGGAAAAAACTTTCTAACTTACATCTCACTTGCTAATGAAGCTGATTATTTCTTGTCCTATCCTCAGTGGACACTTTGAACAGTTGATCACTGTCCTCTTTATAACTTTCCTTAAAGGTTGTTAATTTAATCACTTGTACTCCCACTTTTTTAAGGCAGGAAAATCTAAATGTTTTTTGCAGAAATGTACATTATGCACCTTTACTAAGATGTATCATATTCTTGCCTCATATGAGTGGGTGTGTGAACCGGCATAAGAAATTAAGACAACTGAACAACAGCGTAAAATTTTCAAAAGCACCTAAATTCCGTTGTAAATTGATGGGACTTAGACATTTTTGAAAATTTTTACCCTCAGTCCAAAGGTTGAGGAATCATTATCTTTCTGGGGGAAGTTTTGTTTATTAAAAAAAGTCTTGGTGGAGACAAAATGATAGTAATATTGTTTAGTCCTTCAGTAATCTGTGAATCAAGTAAAACCAAATAATTGCTATCAAAACAAAATTATTCATTCCACTTTTTTTTTTCATTTAGATGTCTTTCTCTCATAAATCCACAACAGTGATTTCCTAGTTACAGTTTATGAAAAGTCAAAGCTTATTGATTATTTTGTCTGGCTGATAAAAGCTTATTCATTTTTTCTTAAATTTAAACAGAGCCTCATACAGGAATAGTTAATTTGCTTTTCCTTTGCAGTTAAACTGAGCATCCCGTTTACTACTTATACAAAAATTAATTTTAGAAAGAAAAGTTTTGATCTTTGTAGTTTAAAATTCTAATAGTTCACACTAAGAGCTAGATCCACAAAGAGCACTTAGACTCAGTGTTCCAACACCTGGAATCCCCATCCTTGAATTAGGCACCCAGGCTCCTTATACAATGCATGAGGAGAGTTAGGCACCTATGAAATGAGGCCACAACACCTAGTACATTGGGTGGGGATCTGCCTCAGGTAGCCAATAGGCAGTGCTGAAGAGAGGAATGGCCAAAGTTGCCTTCTGCTTGAACCCTTTCCTAGAGTTAGATGCCTAAGCGCTTTCTTGGGAGCCGGAGGGAGAGGGGGGAGAGCAAGTCTCTTCTCCCCATCAGGCAGAGGAGAGAATTGACTCTGTCTCACACATCGTGGGTGAGTGCTCTAACCACTAGGCTAAAGGTTATAAGAGGCAACTCCTACACCAGCATTGTGTTTTGTGGGGCCTGATCCAGGTGGTGACTTCTGAGCATGCCTACTGGGTTGGGGTCCACTGGCAAGATAGGTGGGAGAACCATAGTTTGCGGATCCTGGTGGGATTTAGGCATAAGAGAGGTGCCCAGGCATTTAGACAGAGACATGCATATGCTCACTGACAGACTTTTAGGTGCTTAGGGGAATTTACTAGTGGAAATTTAGGCACCTAAGGACTTTAGGTGCCTAGAGAGTGCTAAGCAGGGTTTTTGAGGACCTGAATTTTGGATTTAGGCACCTAAAGTAGTTGCAATTAAACATCTTAAATCCCTTTGTGGTTTGAGCCCTAAAATATTACAGTGCGGAAACAGTTTTTTTAAGTCTAGATATTACTTTCTCGAGGAGTTATGCCTTCATAAAGGGAGTCTGTACAGCTTGAAAATAGCTGTGCTCAAATCTGCATGGTTACCATTTGATGATGCATATGAGCAATTTACCATAATATACTCACCAAGCTAGTTTTCAGCCTTCTAATACAAAAAGTTAAAGATTCAAAATGTTTATTCACTTGACCGACTTTCAGATGTTTGTGTAATGCTGTTTTTTTTCCTCTCTAGCCCATACATTATTAATCTCTGGGAGGCTGCAGGTCCTGTCTGTACTTCCTGCGTGAAATCACTAAAATGATTAATGCCTTCTATGATCAGCAAATTCCAAATCTTTGTTGCTGATGACTGTTGAAATAGTGTGGGGAGGTAGGTCTGACTGAGAGACATGAAATTCTTTGGCTACTGATAACGCAAGTGACTCTGAAATATCAGATATGTGATAAAGTAATGACCTTTGATCCAATATATAAAGTCCTGCAGTCTGTCATGGCAACACACACAACACTCATAAACATTGACATCATTGTACTTTATTGAATTTCTAATTTTATGACACAAGCTCATCAGTGAGGGCCAGGCTGCTACCTTTTTACTCTCATTAGGTGAAATCCTGTCACTATTGAAGTCGATGACAAACTCCCATTTATGTGTTATTTTTACCTTGTTGCACAGTTCCATGGGACTATTCAGAGTATGGCACTACTTGAGTAAAAATAGCAGAGTCTGGTCCTAAGTGTTGGAGCCATGTACATAAGCACTTAAGCAAGTACAATAGAATTTCAGAGTTACGAACTGACCAGTCAGCCACACACCTCATTTGGAACTGGAAGTACATAATCAGGCAGCAGCAGACACCCTCTCCCCCACCACCCAAAAAAAAAGGGGGGGGGTGTCATAAACATACAGTTAAGGGTAGCATAACATTCCTCTTTACCCTGTAAAGGGTTAAGAAGCTGAGGTAACCTAGCTGACACCTGACCAAAAGGACCAATAAGGGGACAAGATACTTTCAAATCGGGGAGGGGGGAAGGTTTTGTCAGTCTGTACTGTGTGCTTGCTGGAGACAGATCAAGAAAGCAAGCAATCCAACTCCATTAGTATTAAAGTAGTAGCGAAGGAATGTGTTAGCTTACTTTTAGTTTGGCTTGTGATTTCCTTTGTAGGAGGAGGGAGGTTTATCCCAGGTTTTGTAACTTGAAGGTTTTGCCTAGAGGGGAGATCCTTTATGTTCTTAAGTCTTTTGTTATTCTGTAAAGTACTTACCATTCCGATTTTACAAAGGTGATTCCTTTACCTTTTTTTTATTATAATTTTTCTTTTAAAAACCTGATTAATTTTTCATTGTTTTAAAATCCAAGGGTTTGGGTCTGTGTTCACCTGTACCAATTGGTGAGGGGATTATTCTCAAACCTGCCCAGGAAAAGGGGTGTAGGGGCTTGAGGGGATATTTGGGAAAGGTGGGGCTCTAAATGGCCCTCCCTAAATGTTTGTTTAAATCACTTGATGGTGACAGCGTTACTTAATCCAAGGTATAAGAAAAAATTTGTGCCTTGGGAAGTTTTTAACCTAAACTGGTAGAAATAAGCTTAGGGGGTCTTCATGCGGGTCCCCACATCTGTACCCTAAAGTTCAGAGTGGGGAGGGAACCCTGACGGGGGGAAAATACAGCACATTGCTGTGTTAAATGTAAACTACTAAAAAAAAATAGTGAAAGTTTAAAAATGTTTTTGAGAAGGTAAGGAAACTTTTTCTGTTATTGTTTTATTTAAATGAAGATGGTTAAAAGCAGCATTTTTCTTCTGCCTCAAAGTTTCAAAGCTGTATTAAGTTGATGTTCAGCTGTAAACTTTTGAAAGAACAACCAGAACATTTTGTTCAGAGTTACAAACAACCTCTATTCCTGAGGTGTTCGTAACTCTGAGGTTATACTGTATTTAAGTCCCATTTAAAACAATGGAACTACTCATGCTTTAAGTTACACACATAGAATCACAGACGTGTAGGACTGGAAGGGATCTCAATAGGTCATCTAGTCCAGTCCCCTGCACTGAGCCAGGACTAAGTACTGTTTTATCTAGACCATGCTTAAACGCTTTGCTGAATAGGGATGGAATTAAGCATGTACTTAAAGTTAAGCAGGTATTTAAACTGCATTGCTAATAGCTATGTGACTATTTAGTTATATGCATAGTCCACTCATTCAGCACTTCACTCAAAAGCTACTGGAAAGAGCTTTTTCTAGATTTAAACACCATTAATATTGAGACATTAAGGGCGGGCTGGGTCAGAGGAATGGAATCCTATCAAAGTGTTAAGGAACTATCTTTGAACATGTACCATAGCTATTCAGGTATTTTTACTGTGTTTTCCCTTAAGTGCAATGGTTTGTTAGGCTGAAGTAAGTGTGTGTGTGTGTGTGTGTGTGTGTGTACACGCAGTTTTGACTCGGCAGCCTGCATTCATAATCAGAGATGTGCTGCAACAACATATTGACCAGCTTTAAATTATCAGTGTATAACTGCCAAATGAAAGAGAAAGAAAGTATATTTTTCTCTGTTGAAAGGCAAAGCCTAATATTCTTTTCAGTTGTTTGAAAACTGGTAGGCGCTAACCTTGTTGCTTTTCACTAACCTGTTAATTGCATTTGGTTTTGAAGCTATCACTTTAAACACATGTCTAGAGAAAAACAGTTTGATCAGTCTTGACTACAATATGTATAAATAAGATAAGAAAACCTTAACTATTAATTGTTAGGAAGCAAATATTTGTTGTTCTGATACTGAGTGTTTAGGAAGTGAATTAGGTGTAAATCAGGAGTAAGTTAATTGAATTGAATTACAGGAGTAGAAGTAGAGAGTCAGTATTCTTTTTGCATATAGCATTGGTGAGACCATTACTTGGACTACTGTGTTTAATTCTTGTGTCCATGCTTCAAAAAGGTTGCTGACAAATTGGAGATGGTTCAGAAAAGAACGACAAGGGGTCTGCCTGACAGTGAAAAACGTAAGAAGCTCAGTCTGTTTAGCTTACCAAAGGGGAGGTTAAGAGGTGACTTGATCAGAGTCTATGAGGGTGAGAAGATACTTAATACTAGAGGGCTTTTTAATGTAGAAGACAAAAAGTATAACAAGTTCCAATGGCTGGAAGTCAAAGCTAAAAAAATTTGAACTGGAAATAGAGTGCAAATTTTTATGTGAGGGTAATTAATGATGGTACTAATTTACCTAGGGATGTGATCGATTCTCTGTCACTTGAAGTCTTAAAATCAAGATTGGATGGCTTTCTAATTCAACCAAAAGTTATGCTCTGTGTTATGCAGGTCGTCAGCCTAGACCCGTGGTTCCCAAACTGGGATTCGCAAAATGTTACAGGGGGTCCTCGGGGGAAAAAAAATCCCTAATGGCAGACAGAGCTGTCCCTAGGGGGACCCCAGCACGGGGCCAGCAGCCCAGATCCCCTGGACTTCCAAGAGCTAAACAGCTCAAAGCAAGCATATCTATCACCCTGAGGAGATTTAAACTTCAAGATTCCTTATAAGAAATGGAAAGGGAGGTGGATATTTTTTGCTATTTTTAAAATTAAATAGGCAGCTAGTATTGTTTTTTTAATTATTATGAAGAACAAGTTTAAGCTTTGTTGTAACATGCCTTGTTTGCCTGGACTGCTCAAGACCTGAATACTTGTGTAGGAGGAACTCTTTTGAGTTGGCTTCTTAAATACCTTTATGCTGTTTCACATCTGATACTCCTTGATGACACATAGGAGCCTTGTCTTATAACAGGCTTATTCAAAGTGATACAAGCTACGAAAGTGAGATCTTGGAAGAGTGTTGCCGTTTTCATAATGTAATAAAAATACTGTAATAATAAATTTATAATAAATAGTGTGTAATAAGCATGTCATAAAAACAAATGTTATATTTCCAGGATCACTGCTTTTATAATATACTCAAGTAAAGGAGAAAATCCCTGGAACTATTCATTTTTAGGAAGGGGTTCGCGAGACTTGACATTTTAGTGAAAGGGGTTCACAGGTTGTTAAAGTTTGGGAACCACTGGCCGAGAGTATCTAGACAGTGGGCCCTTCAAAACATTCAATCTATGCTGCTGTAAAGTGGTATAACGATTCAGGCCCTAAGACTTTATAAAACCAAGATATCTATTTTCAACACTACATAACAATTCCCCCCCACCCCCCATAAATGAGAGAGAACAGATTGGAAAACCAATAAAATTGCTATGTTAAAATAGATTTTCCATTATAGAGAATGTGTAACATTTTTCATGATAATTCAATAAAGTTTTTCTATGATTACTGGACTATAAAAAGAATTAAATTTAGAGAGGGAATATTTCTCTAAATGAGCATTTTGTCTTGAGCGCCGAACACAAATGCGACCCTGCCTGACCATTCAATATTACAAGCTTGCCTATATTAGAAAACTTGCATCTGTGCAGTTATATCAATTTAAATAACCAAATTAAGCTACATCTATTTAAAGGCAATTTAGACTGGTTTAAGTTCATTTACATTAAGAATTTGCACCAGTGTAATTTACTTACTTGTGCAAAAAAAAACCCTTGTGAAGGGCAGCCCTAAATCTAGTGAGGTTCTATGTGCCTCTCTGAGTGATCTGTGATCCCCTACAGAATATAAGACTCCAATAAGGAATTTCCATTAAATCTGTGCACCTGAGGTTTTACCAGACTAGCTCCTGTCCCCCGTACCATTGAACTCTGAGAGGTGTGAGCCCTATTAGAGAAGAGGTCTGCAATGAGTGGTCTACCTCTGTACAAGATTCCCCACCTCCCACATAGCAGAACTCCGGTACTTCTGCACAGTCTCTCTCCGTAGCTGCAGAGGAAGCCCCATGCTGTTTGTGCTTGAGAGAGATTTCTGTGTGCCTCTAACATATATTACCTTTGTTTTCTGCTAATAGGGTATTATTTAATGTTTATAGAGCATTCTAATTCACAGTGAGGTCCACAGGTCCATGACATTGGGTCTTTGCTCTGTGCAGCCTTGGAGGCAGACCAAACCTGTCATTAAGTAGCAGGGAAGGCATGATTCCATCTTTGAGAAACCATCAATTTTTCCTTTGCTGCTGCAGGCTGGCAGACCAGCTGCTCCCTGAGGAGGAGCAGAAGAAAAATAAGAGGGTGGTGGGGGTCTGCCTTTATTGGCAGAGGGAATTCCCTTTCTCCTCATTGTCTGTGGGACTCTCTGCCCCCGACCACCCATATGGAGTCCAGCATGGCAGAGAAGGATTAGGAAGGTAGTTAGAAACTGGCTCCTGCACCTCCCCACTCACTGAGTAGCTGGCTGGAGATCTGTGCTCATTCTGTGGAGACCCAAGCCCTTTTCAAGTGCTCTGGCAGGGGCAGAGTTTCCTGGTGCTTCCCTTCCCAGGCAGGAGTTCTTGGGAAGCGGCAGCAGCAGCACCTCAGCAGCAAAATTCCCCCATAGCTGGCATGGTGGTGGTTCCCCAGGACCAGCATGAGTGGGGCCACCCCTCACACTTTAAGTGGCTCAGGGCTACTCCTTTCCAGCAGTTCAGCCCAGTTCTGTCTCCCAAGCAAGCAAGCAGGCCAAGAACTCCTTTTGAACCTTTCAGGTTGGAGCCCGGTGTCCCCAGGATGCATCAGCCTATGCTCAGGCCTTGTCCAGTAATCTCCCTTGAACAAAGCAAGGGGCCTTGGAAGCTCCCATTAGGTCCCATTCCAGCACAAGCCTACATGTGAACCTCCTCTTTCTCAGGACTGGTGTCACTACTAAAGATAAGTGTGGCTGTTCCCTTGGTGGTCACGGACTGGGTGTATCTAACTGGGAGAAACTTTCCACTGAAAAAGAGTGGGTAAAGGAGTAAGGATATCGCACCCCTAGTTTGTAATGTAGACATAACCTACGAGGCACAAAGTGAAGCCGTTTCCCTCAACCCATATAAATTTTCAGAGTGCAGCAGGCCAGATACTCCTCAATGCTTGGGGTTACAGTTCAGGGCAACTACACCTGTATTTCCGCTTAGTGGTCCAGTAAGGGCACCCACTCTCAGACTGCCAGGTCCCCAGCTATTGTCCTTCTTTGGCAGAGAACCTGTGTCTCTGTCCCACTAGACTGAGGTGTTACCAGGCTGACCAGTTCCCTGCCTTCACTGTGTTATTCCCACCAAAAGACAGTCTGCCTAAGCAGGCCTGCTTCACTTCTCTCCTCAGAGACAGTACACAGTGTAATCATTAGTTATAAGTTACCACACAGCTCTTTCTAAGCAAATATATTTTATTTTTAAGGTAAAATCATTATAGAGGAAACATATTAAAACAATAAAAGAACCTGCACTTATGCTTTCCTCTTCCCCATCTCTACAAGGCTCTAGTTGCTGTCAGTCCTTCCAATCTTTCCCCCAGGATGGGACCCTCCCCTTGAACAGACAGTCCTGTCTGCTTGCTGAATCAAAACGAAGGGCCTGAGTCAGCTTAAATTCAGGCTATTTTATTCAAAAATCCTTTTTTGTCTGTTTGGTCCCTGGAGAATCCAATTTGTGTCTTTGAACTGTCCTCGTGTAACAGGTGATCAGCAGACAAAAAGTTCCCCCCTCAGTACAAAGATTCAAAGGCTCCTCCCAGTATGGCACATATATTGTCCCAAAAGATCAGTTGTGTCTGCCACATTGTTCAACATAGCCTTTTGAAGTTCACAATACTTTATCCTAAAGAAGTTCCATACGATTGCACATAAACATGTGCATTTTGTAATACAATGGGCTTCTGAATACTTAAGCTTAATTCAGTCAGATTTGTCCAGGATATCGCAGGAAATTGCCATCTGTTACACTGGGTTCCCCTGCTTATCCTCACATAGTGCAGCATGGGGGATAATCAGCCATGCTGGGTTTCCCAGCTCATCCTTACAGAGTACAGCCTGGCAAATCAATGCAGAAAAAAGCAGTCCATAGACACGTTCTGATTCCTCTAGGGATGCATACACCCCCCCTCGCCCCATACGCTATCCCCCCCCGAACAAAGAATTCTTCCTCCTTTGTAGAAGAAGGCCAGATTCCAAGTCAGCATTAGAGAATCAAATGGGAAAATAATAATAAAAACTCAGAGAGGGTAGACTCTTCAGGCAAGAATGGACTCAGTATTGTAAGCTATGCTGATGAGATCTGCAGGTGCCGTAGACAAGCCATAGTGTACTGCCCTCTTCATGCATCCTGGGAAGTCGTAATAGTGGGATAGTGATTTCCTGCCATACCTAATGGACTGGGAAAGTATCTGGCTGTCAAGGCTCCTGTGGGTCAGCAGGCCCTACTGTCCGGTTATTGCTCCCAGTTGCAGGTTGCTATGCCTCATCTCCTACCCCCAGCTGATAGCTATGGAGTAATGAGAGGGACAGCAGCACAGATGTGGAAGAACCAGCAGGCAATAAGAGGCCTCTTGTCCCACAGGGCCAGTTCTATGGGCAGGCAAGCAGGACAGTTGCCTAACTTCCCGAAGTTGCCATACCACTGTGCCACTTGGGTGGTTTTGTTTTTCTCTCTGCTGATTGGCTGGCTGTGGGTTGGTTGGTTGTTTTGCTTGGCCACTGAGGGTGTGTGTGTAGGCGTGGGGGAGGCACCAAAAAGATTGTCTGACCTCCCCAGGAAAATGGCTAGGGCTGCTCCTGTGGCCCACCATTTCTTTCTTTCTCCCTGCTTCCATGCTGTAAAGACAGATGGTTCTTCAGTGTGTTCCAGTCAAAAGATATACTAGTGTCACTAACAAAGATAAGTGGGGCTTTTGCCTTGGTAACTGGGAGAAACTTTTACCTGAAAAGTGTGGCCTTCTCTATATGCCGACCCTTCAGAGGCAGCCAATTCCAGATAGGCAATGTCTCAATCCTCTCCTTTGGCCATGGAAAACCATTGGGGGCATCAGGCCAACAAAAAAACACCCAAATGTGAACTGTCATCTGAAGCCCTACATACACTGCGGGCTTTCACAAGCAATGCCAACAGAAATCACATGTCCTACGTGCTTAAGGAAGAAAAATAGTCAGAGTATGCAAACAGCCATCCTAGATCTTCTCTGGATGGGAGCAATAGAACCTGTCCCTTCTCTGTAGAAGAAACAAGACCTTTACTCCATATTGTTCCCCATCCCCTGCCCTCCCCCACAAATTGTCAAAGTTCTCAGCCTCATATATCAGAACAGATCCATGAAGAAATTAAAATTCAAGATGCGGACCTTAAAAATCCACACTGGCCTCCATCGACTTCATTGACTTGAAGGATGTCTCTCTCCATATCTCAATTCAGCAGTCTCATAAATGCTTCCTGTGCTTTGTTCATTGAGCACAACATTGCCTGTGCAGGTCCTTGCTCTTTGGTTCAGCAACAACATTGCAAACGTTTATGAAACGTCTGGTAGTACTAATAGCTGCTCTCAAACAGGAAGGCTCCTTCTCTGAACATCATCCAGAATCAGAATTATAAATGGCACCACCCAGGTGATAAGATTGCTGCTTGAGCCATGGTTTTGCGACATAATTAACACCATCTCTTATTCACCATTTCCTGTCTCGCAATGTACATAGACACTGTGCTGTACAAAGCTTCTTACTGCAGGAAAGACAGAAAAAGCTGAAGAATCTTATCCAGCGACTCTGCCTCTCAAGGAAAGCAGGAGTATTGTTCTATTTAATCTTAATGCTTAATTTTCCTTACCAATATAGAATGGTTAGAGATTTTCTAGACTATGACAGTGTCACAACTGTTGGTTTCTTGGAGGGGGAGCCATACCTCCCTTTCCATTAACAGGTTTGGTTATAATAATAATAATAATAATAATTTTGCCTCCAAGACTGCAGAGAGTGAAGATCCAACATCATGGATCTGTGGATCTCATTACTCCAAGAAAGGAAATTTTCCTAGTGTGAGCATAGAGCACATGCATATATTTAGGCACAATGGGGTAAACTAGGGATAGAGTGGAAGACTTTTCTCTGAATGTGAATTAAAATCTACATTTTAATGGAGATGTATGTATTTAAAGTACTGGTTTTAAAAATAGATTTAGTTTCCCATAGTTTGTAATATTCTCTTGAGGAAATAAATGTTACATTTACACGTCTATCAGTTTTGTCCCTTTTCTTAATGATCGTTTTAAGAAAAACTTTCCCTTCTGTTTCTGCACAAGTCAACCTCGTGGTAAATTATTTACTTGGTATTTGTGAAAAGCATCATCGTTAATGCCCGCACGATTCTAGGACTAAAGTTTGATCATTGTACCCTCTGCTCACTGGATGGCTGTTTATGTTTCAGCAAAACAAAAAGTGGTGGGACATAATACATCAACGCTGGTTGCTTATGCTTTTGTGTTTCAGAGTCATATTGGTGAATTTATAAGAAAAATAAACAAACAAAACAAGCAAACAACGAAAAAGGATGGGCCCTGTCAGATTAAAACCATTTTAACAATAGCACCTCACTAATCAGATTTCCTCCCTGTGTATTGTATCTGCTGACTTTAGTGACCCCAAAATATGTTTTTACTGCCTTTTACTGCAGAGCCAAGAGTGAGCTGGTTCTTGTGCATTTGTCATAGAAAGAATTGTTTATTATGTTCTAATTATTTACATCTGTGCAAAGCCATTAAAAACAATTGATGTCATTGAGGGCCTGTTTTAGACTGCAGAACCTTTATTACTGGTGAGGATTTATTTGGGGGAGGAGGGAGGAATTCCCTTAATTCTCAGATCCCAGGTTGAGTTTGCAAAGCTAGTGGAGGGAGGAAGGAGGAGGGTTTTTTACCTGTAAACTGAGTGTGTTTGATGCATAAAATTCAACAAAACAGTAAATCTTGAAATTCCTCCTCCTCCTTTTTTTATGCCATTTTTGTTAGCCGTACTGTATAAATAAATGGTCCAGCTTTTTATGATAGAATAAAACAAACAAAAAGTATAACCTTAAATTAAATACATCTTCAAATCCTTTAAGTAAATTTAAAACATATTTGAAATTTAATTTCCCCTTAACTTACCTGCCAAGTGTCAAATTCAGGAGTTCTCTTTTCCTTTGCAGAAACTGAGATGACATTATAAAATGAACAGGAAGTGGGTTTTTTTTAATTTAAATTAAAGCTTTTGCTGATGGGTATTAAATGAAGTATTACTTGGGATCCAACTTCCTTGAATATATCTTTAATGTAATCTTAGTTTTCATATGATAAATTAAGAGTTATATAGCACTTTACAGGGTTTAACTAATAGTCCCTTAATGGCCAAAGGGAGGATGGTAGGCCGCTATACTGTTTTAATTTGGAGAAACAGAGAGAGCCAGGTTAACATGTGATTTGCTCACACAGTGAGCTGGTAGCTGAGCTGAGATTTGAACACAGGTCTGCCAACGATGCTTTATCCAGGGGATGATGCTGTTTGCATAAGGAACAGTCTTATTTATGCTATTTACATAAAGTTCTAAATTATTACATTTTTGGTCTTTTATATTTTCCCCCAAACGTTTCAATGGTACTAGGGCCGGCTCCAGGTACCAGCCCAGCAAGCAGGTGCTTGGGGCGGCCAAGGGGAAGGGGCGGCACCTCGGGCTCTTCGGTGGCGGGTCCCTCGGTCCCTCTCGGAGGGAAGGACCTGCCGCCGAATTGCCGCCGAAGAAGAAAGCGGCGCGGTGGAGCTGCCGCCGATCGCGATCGCGGCTTTTTTTTTTTTTTCCCCGCTGCCTGGGGCGGCAAAAACCCTGGAGCCGGCCCTGAATGGTACTTAACCTAGGCCAGACGAAACTGAAATGATTTTAATCTGGAGGTTAGGCGCTCGAATAGAACCGTTTAGAAATTCAACCAGACAGTATCACAAGAGTGTGAACTCAAAAGAGGAAGGAAGGAGAGCAATGAAAAGTGTTAATCATATTTTGTTCTATGATTCATAGGATGACTGGGATTTTTAAATGTAGCCTCACCTATGCTTGGCATTTTTTGTTTAGTGTCGCACGGTAGCTGTGATTTGTTCAAAGACTCTCTAAGTAATTAAGCTGCCTTATGAAAATGTGTTACTGATGTGGCAAGTTTTGAAATATTACCGACTGTAAAATCACACCAATTTTTCTAGAAATATCACTTGTTTCATCATTAGCTCAATAATGATTTTTTCATAAGGTTGTGTTTTCCCAAGATGCCTGACCTGTCTCTCCCACTCTGTACAGAGTGTACGTATTGATTCACATGTAGAATCACAGTTAATATTGTAAGTTATTGGAATTTATTTGTCTTTCACTCAGCAAGAGCAGATAGAATAAAAAATAGAAAAATCTGATTGTAAAGTGACACTCTCCTATTCTGAACAAAAATTGACAGTTTTGTTACGGCTCAATGCTCACTTCCTTTATTCAGAAGGTGGTCCCCACCAGATAATAAGGATTTCAGAACAGACTTAATTACAGTCCTAAACTACTTCAGTGCTAAATTACACTTCATCCTTTACTTTCCACCACTTTAGCATTCATTCTGTATTTCCTTCCTTTCTGACTTTAAGGTAAGTATGTAAAAATGTTTAATTAGAATTTTTGAATTCATGTCCCCCATTTTCAATCTAAATTGTTTCCTGATATCAATACCCATAACAAACGTGGACGGGGATTTGAAGAATGGCAAGAGGGAAACAAAGGAAACCTTTTAAAGTGTACTAGAGTCCAGGCAATATTGAAAATGTACTCTATCAAAATACATTGGTAACTGGACCATTGAGCACACTTATCCTTACCTAAGTACAGAAAGTAACTTTATTTTAAAACACCACAAAACCCATGATTAGCAAAAGTCATGTTGTGCCCTTCATCTGTACACACAGGGTGCAATCCTGGACCCACTGAAAAGTTACTGAGAATTTGGAGCCAGGATTTCACCCACAATCTCTGTTGACATTAATGGGAATTTACTGCCTGCATATCCATGGCCACATCAGGCCTTATTACTATGCCCTCTGCCCCAACTTAGTAAAGCTCTTAGACACATCCTTAAGTTAACACTAGAGCGGAGTAAACATTTTTGGACTAATAGTGTCTTTACTGAAAAATTCAGGTTTGGTCAACGTGAAATTATTGAGAATTTGACATGAATTTGCCAAATAGAGTCATTCTTACTCTAATTCCCAGGCCCAATAGCTAGTGGCAGTGAGTTGTCATTCATAGTTCAAATCCATGCTCCAATGACTTTAGTTATTTATGCACAGTGCAATAGCTTCAATAGGACAGATTGAGATGGACCTACAGCAGTATATCCTGTAGCACAATGGCTAAGGTACTGCCCTGTAACGTGGGAGACCCAAGGTCAAAATCCTTTTCCATATCAGGCAGAGTGCGGAGTGGAACCCAGGTCTTCCACATCCCAGGTAAGTACCCTAATCACAGTGCTATCAGTTATAAGTGACTGCTGCCTTCTCCTCCTCCACTGGAGAAAATATTTTTTCGGTTGATTTGTTGGACCCTAAATGTTTTTTTTTTTTCCCAATTTGCTGTGTTGTTTTTGTTGTGGGTTTTTTTTTTTTTTTTTGCAATTTTTATATTCAGTTTGACTTGAACTGATTTCCCCTCCCCCCCATTTTTTTGGAATTTCCAGTGTACTAAAACATCAGTTATTAACCCATCTCTATTCAGGACAACACTAAACATTCAGAATCTTTCAGTGTTTAGTAGTGTGTAAAGGGTTTGATTTAAATTGCAGCGTAGCAACTATAATCGGATAAATGTTTAAATACAACTTATTTCTTTAGGAAAATGGATACCAGTAAAGAGTTAAATGCAAAGAATGCAGTGTGTGTGTGTGTGTGTGTGTGTGTGTGTGTGTGTGTGAGAGATTCTAAATCCAGAGGTGTTATATTTCCTTTGTTGGCACTAGTTTCTGCTGAATGTACAGGATATATATGGTGAAGACTAAACCCTTCTGTTAACAGTCTGAAGTGTTTTAACAGAACTGTGTGGCATGCAACATCATAAAACTTAGTCAAAAGATTGTATTAACAACCATTTTATAACATCAAAGCATATTAATTTTAAGTATATTGCTTACTTCTTTGTTTCCAAAATGTATCAATCAACTTCAATTACAGAAAAGTCTAACCTGATAAATTCATTTCACAAATGGTAATGTGCAGAACTAGGTTAGACCCTTGGACTCCTAATTTGGGGCATTTATTTGCAGTAAAGATGGGATATGTTAGTGTATATTTGTAGTATGATGTAAGCTTTTCCAGGCAGTATTTGGCATTCACTAGTGCCGCTCCCAGGGTTCACCTTATGGAGTTAGGTCTGCATGCTATGTTGAAAGGGAGGGGTTCCTAGCCTGGTGAAGTCGGAGAATCTTAAGGATCCACAGGGCAACACAAAGCATAAGCACATGGATCTCCTAGAATGACTTTACCCTTCACTGTGGTCTCTGGTGGGCTCCTCCCTGCCCCATTCCCCAGCCCCTCAATAGCAAGACACTTCAGCAGCTGAGTTTGGCACTCTGTTCTGCCCTGCCTTTTTCTGTGAGGGTGGTCATAGCTGCAGAAAGGAGGCTAGAGCTTTAATCTCATCTCAGATTTTCAGTCAGAAATCTGCAGGGTCTCAAGGTACTCATGCTATATAGAGTGGTTCCTTCCTCCCTGCATATGTAAAGTTTCCTCAGAAGCACTTTATGGGCTCCCCAGAACAGGACATACTGCAGAGCTGCTGCTTCCCAAAGTCCTAGCTAATTTTTTTTGCTCCTTTTGCCTATGTAAGGGGAGGTGAGCATCTGGTCCCCCATTTGTTCATTTCCAGTTAACAATTCCAAGCTGCTCCCTAGCGTGCAGGTGACAAGAAAAGGGATGGAATGGTCAGCCTCAGCCAAGAGGCTTGGCAAATGCTTTGTCTTTGAGTGTATGAAATGTTTGAAGCTTGCCAGTGTTCACAACAAAATGGGAGGAATGGTCAGAAAATGTTAAATAGAAAAAAGTACTCACTACAATGGAAGAATGAAATTGCTGGAAAACGGAGGACAGTTTTGACCATAATTGAAAGGATTGTGATTTATGCTACCCATTTCTTGAAGAATAATATTGTCTGTATAGTCGACAGCTGTTGTCATGTATAGGAGTTACTCATATTATTTAAAAGTGACTGTCCATTTTGTTGGTGTATGTAGGCTAGAATTCTTTTGTGGCAGAGTATTTGCTAGCTATGCCAGATAGAAAGAAATGCCAGTAGAAGTAGATATCTATAAGTAAAACTGGAAACTTATTGATGTAAATTTTTTGAGTTTCAAGCTCTACTTCTATCAGGGCTGTGACACAAAATAGATATTTTTTTTTTCCAGTGTAGCAATTTAGTTGATTGATAAGTTTGCGATGTTTTTGTTATGAAAGGTGTGTTTATAATAAAAAAGCGGTAACATGGAACTGGTAGTTAGGAGACCTGAATTATATTCTTGGTTCTGCCACTGATTTACTGCAAGACCATGAGCAAGTCACTAACTTCTCCATACTTCAATTCTGCCATGTGGAATCAGGATAATAGTACTTACCCATAATTGCAAAGTGCTTAGAGAGCCTCAGATAAGAGGTGCTGTGGAAGCTCAGTGTGGTGCAGGGGTGTAGTCACGAGTGGGCGTGGGTGGGCCACGGCCCACCCACTTTAGCATCCAGGCCCACCCTCTAGCCCCGGCTCTGCTTTGTCCCCAGCTTGCCCCACTCTGCTTGCCTGCCTGGCGCTCCAGCCTGGGAGCGCGGCCGGGGGCTTACCCAGCTCCCTCCGCCTGCCCGGTGCTTCTGCCAGGGAGCAGGGGCTGGGCAGGGGGGCTTGCTCTGCTCCACCCGCCTGGCGTTCCTGATGGGGATCGGCGGCTTGCTGTGGGGCACCTATTTTTCTGGGGCCCCCCAATTGGCTGGGGCCTCTGGCCATACCCCTTTGGCCCAGTAGCTAATCTGCCACTGGGAGTAGGGCGAGCTTCAGGCGACCCCGTGGAGGCAGAGGAATCCTCAAAAAAGGTAGGGCTGCTGCTTGGGGAGCCAGGCCCAGCGTGGGACTGGGCCGGGGGCCATTGCTGCTAGAGCGCGGCTTCTCCTCCCGGAGGTGGGTGCGCACCTGGGGCCCTGGACAGCCCTGGCCAGAGCATCCATCGCCCCCCCGCAAGGCTGGCTGGAGGTGGTCGGAGGGAGGTGGGCCCCAATCCCTCCCCGGTCATTTCCTGCTCACTTAAATGCCCCATCCTGGCGATGCCAGTGGTGTGGTGATGGTGGTGGTATTATTTTATTTCATTTTCATGTGAATGTGTCTCAATGACTAATGTCATTAGCCTGAACCTAGGAAGGATTAATTTGGGTAGGATCTCTTCCTAGTCAGATATTAGTGTCTCTATTCCATCCTCCTCCTCCTTGGCCTTTCCACTGTTTTGGATATTATTGATCGAACCTTTCTTCTCAACATCTTATTCAAAATGCTCGTCACTTTCCCCATTCTCACCATCACTCGCTCACATAACCTGGTGTTTGTCTTTGGCTCCTCTCTCCCTATTGCAATACCAAGCCATGTGCAATCCCCATTACATCTTCCCTCATAACATCTCTAATAGCCACCCTTTTCTTTTTTTCCCTAAAGCTAAAAATATTCGGCTCTACGTCATCTCCTTTCTTGATCACTGTGAACTCCTCCTTATTGGCTCTGCACCATAGATTTCCCTCTGATGGCCAACTAAACCAACTTTAAAGCTGTTTTGCACTGGTGGAGCAGCTTTAATTTAACACAGGGGAGGATCAGTGCCTCGTCTAGAATCCTAGACTAGCTGTATGCTTCTGCTAAAATGATTGACAGAAATTACAATTGACTTACGAGTGAATACCCCCCTGCAATGAGTGGGGTCAGTTCACATATGTCTTTGTGTGTGAGATGTAGACATGCAATTCCCATTGACTCAGGAGCTGTACAGATGTACCTGAGAACAAAATTGGATCTGCTGTCTAGACACTATAACAGCTCTACTTTGGTTCACATTCCAAAGGATATCTTCACAATTATAAAGACTAGAAACTTTTTTTTTAATGAAAGCTTAAATTCTGCAGACATGTATGAGACTACCAAAGAAGACGTCCAGGTTGGGCATATCACTGATTACTGGCTCAATCTCCATCACAATTACTTTTCTGCAAGGACTGATGAATTACTCTTTTATATTTACAGGGCTAATTATAACCACATCAAGAAAGCTAGATCGAGAACAGCAAAGTGAACACATACTGGAGGTAAATGATTCTTTTAGATCTCTGAAATATAACAACTGCATAGAACATAGAACCCATTAATTTACAAGGAATAATATTTACCATATGAGATACTCTACATAATGAATTCAGGAAACAGAATTAGAGAAAGAAATTAATCCTTATTTTTAACAAATAACAATTCACGGAACTAAGCACCTGATAGTAACATAGTGTGTCAATATTGTTGTTATTTTTAGAACATATGTAAGACAGAAGTAACATGCACGCTAATTTTTTACCCTGAAACTGAGGTGGTGTGGTTCTTCCAAATATGGCCTGAGATCAGAGGCATTGCCATGGAAATACTTTTGTTTTCTTTTCTTTTTTTGCTGTCTATAAATGTGAGAATAGTTGTTTCAAAGCTGCCTTTTGCTGAATGTCACTATATATCTCCAAAAGACGGATGTAGACTTTTAATGTTAGAATATATGGATAACATGTTAGAAGGATGACATGGCATTTTTCCACCTATTGTAACACAATTATCTGTCACATTCAAAACTTACGGATAATTCTGCTTGGGAACCTGCATTTTGACTTGAACACGTCTGGTAAATTAATAGGTAAAATATTAAACGTGTGTCTTGTGGATTCAGAGTCCAATAATCTTGGTATGAAACCCTTGCCCGTTTCCTTTGCTTACTTATATCTGCTTTTAATGGATGAGCTGGAGTTTAGTGCTCAGCTAATACCATCTATTTGTTCTGGAAAACATTATTTAGAACAGAAACTCAAAAGATTGTGCTATATATAACCCAAATATACAACTAGATCAATATTTTGTGCTGTTACTGTGTGTGTTGCAGTTTCTCTGACATGAAACTGCCAAATTTACATTTGTACGCATTCTGTAAAAGTGTAGACCCTGTCCTTTATTCAACTTCATTAAATGTGATTTGCCAAGTAGTGCATCTGTTCCCATTTTAAGAGTTGGTCTACAGTTTCTGGGCAGATGAAATACATTTGATCCAGAAATACATGAAAGCATGCTTGGTTTTTTACTTTTTCTAGTACAATCCTTTGTTAACAATCAATAACTGTGCTGTTACTTGAACTTCTCAACACAGTTTATAAGCATTATAAACACCAATTAAATCTCATGCAAACCCTGGATAAGAATTACTGTACCACTCAACCATAGGTTGGCTTTTTGTTTTAATTAGTGGGGTGGGTTAATTAGCATCGGGTCGAAGTACAGAGCTGACCCTTTGCTGAAAACTAAAAATAGAAAAATCTGGCTGTGGTGACAAGTGTGTTTGCGTGTAAGGTGGATGAGTCAAAGCTCCAGTTACCTGCTCAGGAAGGGGAGTTGGCTTCCTGCTCCCCCCTCAGTGTATCCCCCAATATGGGCAGTCTGCGCAGGGGAGTAAGAAGGCACTTTCCACCCCTAAACCCTCTGCATAAACACATAGGTTGACCTACAATCTTGTCCAAACTAGGTTTGAGAGCTCATTCACATATAACATCATAGTATCTGTTCCATCGGCCTTCATATTATAGGTCACTGTTTTCTTCATCTGCCCAATAAAATCCTGGGTTCTGTTAGATAGACATCTTTTGTGGTACAATCCTGTGGGTTAATTCATGAATCTTGCAGAATATGATGTGTTAGATGAGCCCTTCTTTTGACTGTCTTATCTCATCACCTTTATTGATATCCCAGAGTTTCATCAGCCTGGAACTTATGTCTGATCAGGTTTTGTTCTCGATCTTGATCAGGTTTTGTTTTGTGGGTCATATTTAATATCCCATCCAGTATATTTCAATTTCTTCTGGTTCTTTTGTACTTGTAAATGGAAAAGATGGTTGAAATTTTCTCTTCTTGTTTAAATTCTTGGATTACTTAGTGCTCCCACACCACTTGCTTTCTCACTGCTGTCATGGCACAGTGCTGATTCCAACATCCACAGTGAAGGCACTGATATTCACAGTGATATTTACAGTATATCTAATACTTCAGTGGACATTTACTTGTTCCTGAGCTCTAAGGCGATAAAAAGGGACTGCAGTGTCAGCTAGAGAAACTAACAGTAGGGCTGCATCATCAATCTTGGGTTTAATCAAAACTTAGAAAGACACTAAGCCTCTAGAAGGATTCTATGAAAAAAATGCAAGAAATAAACTAAACCAGATATCCGGGAATAAGTTCACTAGTATATCATTTGTGATCCCCTGCATGCTACCTACAGCACAAGAGACCTCTCTGAATTGGGCTTCACAATGTGCTGGTTGTGCACACCACCTTCTTGACCCATGTCTACATCCGTGAAGCTGAGGGTTGAATTTAGCCCTTCAGTTCCAATTGAAGGGCCAATTTTTGCCATCAATTTGGTTTTCTTATCACCTTTGGAGACAACGGGATTACACAGCTCTAACAATAGGGCAGAATTTAGGCTGCAGAATATTTTACTAGTAACAATGAACAGGAAGATACACAGCTTGACTTACAGAGCTCAGACTGAATTTGCAAGCGTGATGTATTAGTTGGAAAAATCATCTTTGTACATGTAAATCTGCAAAGCCATTGCATTATCCGCCTTTAAATCACTTCCTAAAACCCATTTATACTGTGATCCCTATAAAACAGTTGGGATTGGTTAGGCAGCTGCTGTTTGTGCCCACTGCTTATTACACTGGTTATAATCATGTCAATGTTAGGGTTCCCTACTTTCACCATTATTTGTTGTATGCATCTTTTGTTTCTTGTTCTATGCATCCATAGATTTTAAGGCCAGAAGGGACCACTGTGGTCATCTAGTCTGACCTCCTCTATAACACAGTCCATAGAACTTCCCCTTTCTTCCACTTGTTACATATTATAATTTTTTAAAATTTTCATAGCTGCCTTCACTTGCCTTCTAAACCAGGTGGTATTTTAACCTGCATGGCCTTCTTCCTCAATTGTGAGGTTGTGGCTAGTTGAGCATCTAGTAAAGTTTCTTTAAACAATTCCCAGTTATCATTCACACTTTTCTGATTAAATTCTTCCTCCCCAGCTGAGTTGGATTCATAATTGTTTTCAACTTTGTGAAATTGCACGTTGTAAAGCACCAAGCATATGTATTACTGGTTTGGATTTTGTTTGGTTTGCATATTAAAAATATGATCAAGTCATGATCACTTGTACCTATTCTACCATTAATTTTTAGTTGTGTGATCAGTTCCTCTTTGTCAAGACAAGGTCTAACAGAATTCCCCATGTTGGGTGCAATACTTATTGAGTTAGGAAATGATCATCTATTATACAGGCGAGTCTCATCTTACACGGGGGTTCCGTTCCGCGGTTAGCGCGTAAAGCGAAAACCGCGTATAGTCAAAATTACATTGAATTGAATGGTGGGCAAAACTGCACGCACTACAGGTACAGTATTAAAATGGTTATTTTTCTCTCTTAGTTTTTTTGTTTTTGCCGACTGCGTAAAGCTGAAATCGTGCATGTTAAATACGTGTAAGATGCGGCAGACCTGTATTTAGAAATTCCAAGGATGTTTTAATACTGGCAGCATGAGACCTTCAACATATGGCACTCAGAATCCCCCCCATGATCACAAAGTTTTTCTTCCCCCCCCACACGTTATAGATAGATGTTTGAGGAGGTCATCCTGTTCCCTAGTGTGAAATGGTGATCGGTAGCAGACACCAGCCAATTCCCATCTTGTGTTTTATCTATTAGGACATTGATTCATGAGTTTTCGAGATCATTCTGAGTTGCCAGTGGCTAGGAAACAAGTAATGCCATTTTTGATATAGAGTGCAACTCCCCTCCCCTTTTGCCCACTCAGTCCTTCCTAAATAGGTCATAACCATTCATTTTAATATTCCATTCATGCAAATCATCCCACCAGGTTTCAGTAATACCAACTGGATCAAAATTTATGCTAATAAATGAGCAATTATGAGACCTCGTGTTTATTACCCAGGCTGCTAGCATTGGTGTATTGACAGCTAAAGAATTTCTTCTCATCATGTCCTTTGGTTCGTTTGATAAATTTTGTTCTCAACAGTTCAATTTTGTGCTGCCTCCTCATATCTTCTGTCTTTTCATTCACTACTTTTCTTTTTAGTTTAACACCCTCCTGATTACTCTAGCCAGCCTGTCCCCAAGGATATTGGCCCCCTTCTAATGAAATGGAGGCCATTGAAACTATACAGCACCCTCTCCCACAGAAAGTAGACCAGTCTTTCACAAAATCTGAAGCCTCCAGCCCATGCCACTTACCAAGCCAGTGGCTCGCTTCCAGAATCTTCTGCCTTCTGTCTTCCTTTGCTCGTGGGTCAGGCAGGATCTCTGAGAAGCTTGCATGTACACTCTTCTTCTTTGCACGCTTCTGAGTTCCTTAAAGTCATCTATGATCTGTGATATGACCCGCAACACACATTGTAAGCTCTTTGGAACAGGGATCATCTTTCCATTATCTGTGTAAACAGTGTTTAGCACAATGTGGCCCTGATCCTCGATTGGCCTCTGGTCGCTACCACAATACAAATAAAAGATAATAACAAATAACTTGTAAACTGAGCAAATTTGATCTGAAGTAATTTCAAGGCAATAGGACACGATTTTTAGATTAGGACTTCACCTAGCATTATATAAATATTACTTATTGTAATGTACTCTATGCAAACAATAATAATAAAAGTACTGATTCCTCTTTGGTTTTGGTTATTGGTTATCTCCTGGTATTGGTATACGTTCTCCTTTAGTTCTCCTTTTCCCTTTCTAGGCCATTATGACCTAATCAATAAAGCTTAAAATTAGAGTCTGCAAAGTATCAAAGGGAAAATTATTAACCATTACAGTATAATGAAAGCCAAAATCTGAATTAGACATTTCCCCATTTGTTAATTTTATGCTGATAACCTTGAAAATAGGTTGGGAAGAAACCCAGAAATTCACAGAATGGTGGCAATAATAAGATGCTGTGCATCTGGCTAATTAATTGAGCGTTGAAAAGTCCAGATGGGTTGGTGGGTTTATTCCTTGTGTGCTATTAAAATTGATCCTTGATTTCACTCTTGTTTGCATAGTAATAAATAATGTGCTCCATTCTGTTTGTTTCTAACATTTCCCTATTTTATATGTGTGCATTAAATGATGTTTTTCTTTTAAATATAGCTAATTTAATTTAGGCTGTCTTCATGTTATCCTTTACTATTTGATTTCTGTTTTACCTTTCTTATCATTAAAAGTGATACTTTAGTATCAAAATTCACATTTAAACAATTGCTGCCATATATTTGGATATGAGGATGAGTAAATGTAATTTATATTGTTTAATGCATTTGTCACTGATAAAATGAAGAAGTATAAGTGCTTAGATTTATTATTTATGCTTACAAATTGTATTATACTACATTTCCAATCCCATCCTTACCCAGAAGTCAAACAACCCTTCCCTCTTCATGTTTAGAGAGTCAGGGTGAAATCATACCCCCAGTGAAGTCAATGGCCCAGCTCCCATTTCATATTGAGATTCCAATCTGATGTTCCCCTCTCCCACAATCTTGTTTTGTGTTCATGATATCCTTGCCTCCTGCATCATTTTCATATTCAGACTCCTGAGGTCATCCAACTAATTTGTGAAAGGATCTGGAAGAAAACCTTCTGTTCTCCCCTTTACTGAACCCCACACCAGTATTCTCCATAATCCCACAGCAAGCAGCTCAGCAGCAATCTTCCCTAGAGCAAGTTCTCAACAGTATTGCAGAAACCCTTTACCAGAAGAAGTTTCTCTCACTGACAGACTTCTTTTCCCCCATAAAATCCCATATAGAATTAAACTGATGTAGGGAAGAAATTTCCCCCAGAACTTACTGGCAGAGACCTTGGTGGTTTTGTTTGATTTTTTTCCATCGAGCAAGTATCCATTCGAATAAGGTGATCATATTCCCCACTATCAGTTTCCTAGGATTACATACTGGTGACCTTCAGGCATTCCTGTGTGTTTCTATGTTATAACAAAGAAAGATAAAGTAAAGCAAAGACATAGAACACAAAGGCAAGGAAAGAGAATCAAGAAGGAAAAAAAAAGAGGCAAAGGAAAGAAAACTAGTAGAGGACACAACAGATAACATGGAAGAAGAGACTGCTTCTCTAGGTCAAAAAACACTATATATTATTGTACATGTTTTGTAAGAGAAATAAAAGGCAAAAAACAAAAAGGAAAACCCGAGAAACTGAAAAGAGAAACTAAGGGATGAAAAGAGAATGAGAGAAAAATGAATGAATGGAGCAAGGTTTAGATCTGTTTTAATGAATATTATTCTATACATCTTCATTCTGTTTGTCTGGAAAACATCCACAATATCAACTGGAAGATCTGGGGCAGATGAGCAATTGCAGAATACTTATGAGACTTAAATTACTGCTGTTGATTTTGTACAGGTATTGTTTTTTAAGAATGCTTATCATGCTAGCAGCTAAATTCTCCCCCATTACCACCCAATTTGTAAACTTATTTGTTGTGTAGAAGGCTGTACATACAGCATACAAACATTGAGCCTGACTCTCTAGCTGTTACATTAATGGAACTGTTCACATGAGTGAGAGCTACAGGGTCATTAAACTCAAATCTGTTACCTCTTTACAATAGATATTAAAGTAATTTAAAATACATATTTAACACCTTCTTGTTGGAATTGCTCTTATATATGTGTTAAATTCATCTATACATTTGGTTCTTTCCCACCTCATAGCTATTGATTTCCTCTTTGCTTTCTAAATAAGTTCAAATTAACATAGCATTTTTGTTATTTATTTATGCATCACTATCCTCAATAAAGTCAGGTCAGCCCTGGAATTAATGTTGAGAAAGATCACTTATTTTTGTGGCCTTTATAAAAATTGAGAGTGTTGCTGGGAGTGTAGGGGTAGAGTTTCATTTCCCATTTCCTTTAAGTTCGGGAAATATGTGTTCTGTGCTTAGTATTTTTTTTTTTTTAATATTATCTTTTTAATGTTCATTCAAACTGCATAGTGCTTTTATGTCTTAAAGTGTTGCTATCTTTTAATGTATAATCCTGTCAAATTTTTAAAGTTATGCACTTGCTTCTTATAACAATAATTGCAAAATAAAACCTTTAAGAAAATACTATGCTAAAAATATATATAAAAATGTTACTACAATAAAGCCATTAACTGAAAAAGCATATTAAACTTGCTCGCTGTTGCTGACATTCATGAAGTTAGTATTTTAGCTAGAATGCTGGAAAATAATGCAGTTGCTTTAATGTGTGCCTATTAACTCCTACATGGCACGCTTCAAGAGTCAAAATGTTAAGACAAAAAGCTGAATAAATCGAGTCCTTTTTAAAAATATTCATTGAATATCATTAGCCAGCGTTCTTTGAGTAAATATAGTTGAGGAATTATTCTATGGTTAGAATAGAAATCTGTGTGTTTGAAAGGTATTGGATAAAAAAATGCATTAGCATAATCTTGAAAAGACCATGCTTGAGTTGAAGACTAACCTTATTATCTTTTCTTATAAATATAGGTAACCATTACAGACAATGGTATTCCTGCAAAGTCAACTATTGCCCGGGTGGTTGTGAAAGTCTTAGATGAGAATGACAATAAACCTCAGTTTTTACAAAAGTTCTACAAAATCAGGCTTCCAGAACGTGAGAAACCAGAACGTGAGAGAACTGCCAAGAGAGAACCTATTTATCGGGTTATAGCTGCAGATAAAGATGAAGGCCCCAATGCGGAGATATCTTACAGCATTGAAGATGGTGATGAACATGGCAAATTTTTTATTGAACCGAAAACTGGAGTGGTATCATCAAAGAAGTTTTCTGGAGCAGGAGAATATGATATTCTTTCAGTGAGTCAAGTTCTCATATGCCATTAATCTGTTAAAGTGCTCTTTTATCTGTGCTTTCATCACTTGTTATTCAGTAGCTGGTGCATGAGTGTTTCCAGTGTTTGCAATTTAACAAACGTCAGACAGTACTTGATACTGGACCAGAAGTTTTTTTTTTTTTTAAACTGTGAATTTAACTGTCACTTGCATTGAGATCATGAATCCAAGCAGCGCTGTTCTTTTCAAGGGCTAGGATGATGGTGACATATTACAGAAATGAAAACAACAACAATTGAGCTTTAACTTTCTTCAAGGAAGCTAGTGAAATGAGTGTGAAATTTATGATTACCAAAGGTACAAACCTGTGAGGAGCTGAGTGCCCTCAACTCCGACTGGCTTCCTAGGTGTTTGAGGGCACATAGCACCTTTCAAGAGGCACTCAAACCTTTTCAGATCTGTTTGCTAGTGATGAGCCTATTGGGCTTTTTTGTTATATTTTCATTTATGTGATATAAAGATTACATGATTGCTTTAGCACAAAGTTGTCTTTTTTTTGTATTTCATAGATTAAGGCTGTGGATAACGGTCGCCCACAAAGGTCCTCAACTACTCGGCTTCATATAGAATGGATTTCAAAACCTACACCACCCACAGACCCTATTTCTTTTGAGGAAACTTTTTTTTCCTTTACGGTCATGGAAAGTGATCCAGTAGCTCACATGATTGGTGTAATAGCTGTTGAACCTCTTGGCACACCGCTCTGGTTTGACATTACTGGTAAGGAGGCCTTAAAGTTATTCATTATTAATATATATTGGTGAATGTTGTGCTAGCTGAGATTTTGCATTATTCCTTGCAGCCTTTTTGTCTTACCCTAGCTCACAACCTTATAAGGAGTTGAAATTCTCTATCTGTAAACACAAAATATAACATTGCAACATTCTGTTACGATAGCTTTGAAAATGACTTGCAAATATTTTGTATATAAACTAAGTGGGATTGAGTTACTCCTAAAGTTTGTGGCGGGGGAGGGGAAGCAATAAAAACGGCTCTTCTCTGTGCTAGTGAGGTTGCTGCACCCAAGGATAGATTCACCTATGGGAGAGAGCAGGCAGTGTTCACGTTGCTTTATTATACCCAGCCCTGGGTTCATCCAGGAGAGGGAAGCTTTGAAGTGCTTCCAATTCTTGGAGCCAAACTAATGGCTTCTAATAGGCATTTTGCCCCACTGCAGCTCCCTTTCATACCCCATTTTGGGTTGAATTTCTGCCACTGGGGGCAGACACTGTGCTGGCAGAGTGAATTGGGCCCATAGGTGATGGAGCTAAGGGTTCGGGGAGTGCTGCCGCAGCCCCTGGCTTTCCATTATATACAGGGTTTACAGTTTGATTCAGTGGCTCTCTGCACCCCCACTACAAAAATTGTTCCAGCACCATGGGTGGCAGGTGTCAAAGGCTGGGAGAGACTGAGCCTCCCCAAACAGCCCTGCATGGCCCCACCGACACTCCGCCTCCTAGCACTCTGCTGCAGCTCTTCCCCAGGACCCAGCAACTGCAGGGTTATTTGCTGGATACCCCAAAAAGAAAGAGTGTGGGGAGAATTCAACACGAAACCGATATTACAAATAACTTATTTTGCCACTTACGTCTTTCAAAATCAGAGATTGCCAGGACCTGCTTCTGGAAATATCCCATGATGCAGTATGGCTTGTCATGTCACAACCTGCCTGATCCGTTCATATTCTCGGACAGATTTTCAAAGGCATCTGCGGGGATGAGGCACGAAACTCGTAAAGTCAGTGGGAGCCTATGCAAACCAGTAAAGTTGGGTTTCTAACTCCCTTACTTGCCTTTGAAAATCTTAGCCATGTGCATGGAGCTGGACTGTGTTTGAATTGTGAGGGAAGGATTTCAAGAATAGTCATATTTAGTTTTAATTTAGGCTGGCTTCATGTTCCAGTGAGATTTGTGGTGGTTGTGATATAGTTGTTACTATTAAACATTTACTGAACCATACACTTGTGTGGCACTTTATAAAGAATTTTAAAAGACAGGTCACTGTCCAAAGATTACAATCAGATTTCAACAAATGCATGAAAATAAAAAAAGGGGAGGGGTATAAAAGTCTTCTGCCCTACACACCTATGTAGGGGAGAGAGGGAGCATAGATGTGCCCTTGCATCCCTCTAAGGGCTGTTTGCATTGTTAGTAACTGCATAGGAGAGAGAACAAGCAAGGGACTATTATTCCTATCCCCATGCACACGTGGGTGGACAGTGGAGGGGAATAGGTAAGTTAAGAGGTGGGCAGGGGTAGGATATAAGCAGAGATTTGAGGCTGCTCCCATCAGTGTGCCAGCTAGGTCAGCCGAGCCAGGGTGGATGGGAAAAGAAATCTCCTGCTGACCACAGGCAGACAGAAGGGAACCATGAAAGGAAAGAGTCATCGAGGCTTAAGTGGGAGATGGTTTCAGGAGTGGTTAACAGAAAGCAAGAAAAATAAGTCCATAGAAGAGACCTTAGACTAGGAAAGAAGGAGGTTATGGGTGACTTTTATAAGGCAGTTTCAGTGGAGTAAAGCAATAGTATTTGCTGGGATGTCTCATGAAACAGGATCTTGTGACTGCTGGTTTTGGAACATGCTATACTTGGGGCCCTACCATATTCACGGACCATGAAATCTGGTGTTTTGTGTGCTTTTGCCCTATACTATACAGATTTCATGGGGGAGACCAGTGTTTATCAAATTTGGGGTCCTGCCCAAAAGGGAGTTGCAGGGAGGTCCCACGGTTATTTGGGGGGGGTCACGGTGTTACCACCATTATTTCTGCGCTGACTTCAGAGCTGGGTGTCCAGAGAGCGGCAACTGTTGGCCGGGCGCCCAGCTCTGAAGGCAGCGCCTAACCAGCAGCAGAGCAGAAGTAAGGGTGGAAATACCATACAATGCCACCCTTACATCTGCGCTGCTGCCTTCAGAGCTGGGCGGCCAGAAAGTGGCGGCTGCTGACTGAGGGCCCAGCTCTGCAGGCAGCAGTGTAGAAGTAAGGGTGGCAATACCATACCATGCCATCCTTACCTCTGCGCTGCTGCTGCTGGTGGCTCTGCCTTCAGAGCTGGGCTCCTGGCTAGCAGCTGCTGCTTTGCAGCTGCTCAGCTCTGAAGGCAGTGCTGCCGCCAGCAGCAGCGCAGAAGTAAGGGTAGCAGTACCGCAACCCCCCCACCATAACCTTGGAAACCCCCCCCCCAACTCCTTTTTGGGTCAGGACCCCTACAGTTACAATACCATGAAATTTTAGATTTAAATAGTTGAAATCATGAAATTTACGATTTTAAAAATCCTATTACCATGAAATTGCCCAAAATGGACCCAGAATTTGGTAGGGCCCAAACTATGCTATTGGACACTTTTATCATTTGTTTCCTTTGTTTCAACTACTATGTACTGTGTATAGTGTGTAAATATTCTAATATTTTTCTTTTGATTTTTCTTCTCAGCATGCTGCATAGCTTAAACATTTAATGTTCATATTTATATGCTTAACCTTTTTTTGAACATACTGAAGACAAGTGACCTTGTCCTGCTATTGTTCCTTAAGTCCAGCTCCTACTGGGGTTTTGTGTGTGGATTGATGGTAGAACTGGGTCCAGGAGCTGTAACTTGTTGCTTGCATTGTAAGATTTATTTTTTAATAACAAAGTATTTTGAATAGGTTGATAGCTATGTGACTACATCGCATTGTCAAATTATCAGCTGTTCTTACAAATTCTTACTGTACCTCTTGACTGTTTCTAATAGCATGAAATAATTTCATTGACGACTTTCTTTTATGTTCTGTGCTTGCTTTCCATGCTTTCTTTCTTTTTGGCTGTGCCAGGAGACAAACTTGCTAGTGAAGTTTTTTACATCTTTCAGATGGCTTGTGACCTGAACTGTACAGCAGAAGGTATCTGCTGAGATCACATAATTTATTAACCAATTATGAGATCTGAAATAAAACACGCAATTTTAGAATATCTTATTAACTCTTCAAGAATGAAAGTTTGCTTAGATGCTTTTGTGACTTTTCGTTTTGTTATGTTATCTGTAAGTACACATAGCATCACATCAGAATTCTAGTTTTGGATTTTGGCCTAAATTTATGCGTCTGCACCTTTCATTTGCCAGATGGACTGGGTGCTGCTTCAGGAGATTGACAGATATCAGCACTAATAGAATAGTAATATTAGGCAAAGCATCTGTGATTTCCTTGTAAAAACGCTGCAAGACTTGTAGGCTTTCCAGGCCAGAAACTAAAAGTCTGCTGCTGAGATTGTCTTTATTTCAGAAGAAGTGCAACTGGATATGCTCTCATTCATTCACCCTGCTGTTTTACTGTAGTGGTGATTGTGACTAAATTGAGACATGAAATTCTCCCTTTCTGTCATCCAAAAAAAATTATATAACCTACCAGCAGTAAAAGATAATTTTATGGGCACACTTTCTGAAGTTTGACTTCTGGCCCAAAACCAAACCAAAATTTTATGTATAAAACCCATTCAAACCAAAACTGCTGAGTTTCACATTGCTCAATTTATATCTGTGGTCATGCTAAGGAAACTTCCTCTGGGACAGGAGCTGGGCTGTAGTGAGACTCCCAAGTCATCAGTACACTTATCATTCATAGTTACTAAATATCTGTCAATCAGTAAGGCAGAATCCAGACCAGGGGTAGACAATAATTTTTGCAGGGGGGCCACTCCACAAATTTTGATAAGTTGTCACGGGCCACACATTTCTACTATATTAATGGAGGGGGCGCGGGGTCTGGGAGGGAGTTTGGGTGCAGGAGGGAGCTCCGGGCTGGTGCAGAGTGGTGGGGTGCAGGAGAGGGTGTGGGTTATGGGCTCTGGCCGGGAGGCGTTTACCACAGGCGGCTCCCGACAGGCAGCGCAGCAGGACTCAGGCAGGCTTCCTCCATGCCATAGCCCCATGCCGATTCCGGAAGTGGCTGCGGCCGGCACGTCTCTGGGAGGAGGGAGGTAGCGGTTCTCCCTGTGCTGCCCGCAAGCACCAGTTTCCGGCCAATGGGAGCTGTGAGGATGGTGCTGGGGGCGGGGGCAGCGTGCAGAGCCCCCTCCCACCTCCCCCCACCAGGGGCGCACAGAGACTTGCCTGCAGCAGCTATCCACTTCTGGGAGCAGCGTGGGGCCACGGCAGGCAGGCAGCCTGCCTGAGCGCCCCGCTGTGCCACGGGACTTTTAGTGCCCTGGAGATCACGAGGGGGCAGCCAAAGAGCCTGGCGGGCCAGACAGAAATGTTAAACGGGCCGTATTTTGCCCACCCCTGCTCCAGATGTCTATCCTTATCTGATCTATCTGTCCTGCAACTTCTGAAGGCAAACGTTTTCAGGAAATGGAACTAATTTCAGTATTGTTCTTATTTTGATTAAGTAGAATTTTACCATCCCTGATATTTCAGTCCCTCATTTCTATGCATGTCTCTTTTTATAGTTGAAATGCAGTGATTTCCTAATATATGCATTTAATATCTTACAAAAATCACTCTGGTTATGTCTAAATAATATGCTTCTAAATATATAATTAGAAAAACATATGCACAATGTAATTAGGATAAATGGGTTAGCCACAACTAACATTACGTTGACAACAATAGAAACTAATTTCTTCATTTTAAATAGTTTATCTAAAAGTCTAAACCAATTGATGTTAATGGCCAGTATTTATCACTGCTAACAACATTTGGTCTTAAAAGCTAGTATGTTGTCAGGGCAAACTGGTTAGAGTAGCACAAATATTATTATGATCAACTAAACATTTAAATGATTGGCTGTTGGTTGCTGAGCTACATTTCAACATGGTTATTGAACTATATTTCTTAGGTCAATTTGAAGTTTTAGAAGTAAACAAATTTGTTTCAGAAAAGGAGCTTAGTGCCTTTCAAGGAGCTATGTTTTTGTGATTTTTCTCGAATTTTTCCATCTTTTGGTATTACTTCCTCTACCTTGACCTCAAAGACCCTAATAGTGACAGCCCTCTTGGTTAGGAGGACTTGCTATTCATCATAGATTTTAAGGCCAGAAAGAACCTCCTGCAAAACACAGGTCATATAATTTCAACCAGTAATTCCTGCAACAAGCTCAGTAGTCTGTGTTGGAGCTGGAGCATATCTTTAGAAAGGCATCCAATCTTTAAATCAAGATTTCAGAAGGTAGAGAGTTGAGAATCTTCCCACAGGATGCAATCAGTGCCATCCCATGAGTCAGCAAAGAGGCTCTATCCAAAGCCATATGAAGGATTAACTCATACCCAAGCTTAAATGTCCTAAGACAACAAAGTGTACGTACCTGAGAAAGTACACCACTGCAGTGTTTTATGAACTTCTGTCTCTTTCAATTTCTTGAACCAGGTGGCAACTACGACAGCCGGTTTGATGTAGACAAGGGCACTGGAACCATCATTGTAGCTAGACCTCTTGATGCAGAACAGAAATCAAATTACAACCTGACAGTAGAGGCGACAGATGGAACCAGCTCTATCAGCACCCAGGTAATGGATTTCTAATAGTGTTTGTTAGAAGAACTTGTGAATGAAGAACTTGTAGCCCTTCTTTTTCTGGACATGCATATGGTATGTATAAATTAGGGACTGCATCTGAAAAAGAAGTGGATTATGATGTTGATACTGCCTTAGTGTTGGGCATCTGAAGTGGAAAGGTTGTGTAAATAGATTAGTACAATTTGAATTAACAACTTTCAGATTATTCCTATAATATCAAAGTAAATGAAAAACAGGAGCTCAGCCTTACATATGTGATTCACTTACAAGAAAAGGATTAATAATTTTTAAAAATCAGCAACCTCCAGGAGTGTTTCAGCAAGGCATTAAATAAATCATTGTAAATCACTTTGAGAGCTGTGGATAGAAAACTTTCAGTATAGAATCAATATCATTGTTATTCTGCAACAAAAAGCTAACTTCAACATATTATGAGCCATCTCTTCCCCCTCCTGCATTAAAAGCCATGCGAATAAGTTCCGTATGATGACATTTCAGTTAACATATCCATTGTGGAGATTCCCTCAAATCACCTTTCAGGGGAGGTGAGGTTTGCCACCTATGGAAAAGGGTGTAGGGCTGGAGGACCCATGAGAGGCCATGTGTCTCTGTACCAGCTCTGGCTTGCTTGGAACTTCACTAGCAGGGAGTTCTCCTTGGCTTGATAGCCTTTGGGGAGGTAACACAGAGAAGAAAATGCAGCCTGTGGCCAGAGAGGATATGACATGTATCACCAGAACCCATCCCAATCTCCTTCCCAAGTGTGGACCTGGATGCACAGAGAGCACTCCGGCAGGTCCAGGTTGCAGTGGACAATACCATGGAGGTGGCTGAGTCCCCCGTCCACATTGAAGGGAGTAGATCCACTCATGGAAGACCCCTGAATTGGACTGGAAGAGTATGATACGATTCTCTGTAATCTATAGTAGCTCCTCAGTTAGAGCATGAAGTATGCATCACTTATAGCTATTTATCTTTTATTTTCAATTAAATGTGGAAAAATTATTTAATGTGACATATAGGTTAAAGTAAAGTATACAGTTAAAATATAAATGTCAAGAAAAGCTAAAGTGAAGGATTGAATACCATTTCATCCCTGCAGCATTGCACACTCCTGCATGCATTTATGGCATATGCGTTATGACACAAACAGCATTATATTAAGCTACATAATATTTGATCAAAAAGCAGGAGCTGCACTTACTACATTTGTACAGTGTAGAGACCTAAAGTTGCTGTTGAAATTTAGCATTATTTTTACTTGTTAGCACAGCCTTCATATATTAAAAATGTCTTTTGCATTTCCCTTTCTTTTTAAAAGAGAAAAAAAGTTTAAGAAATGTTTTTCCTTAGTGTTGGAATTCGTCAGGAGCATAACTGCTCTCTATGACCCCCACAAAGCTTAGGGGCCCCTAAACACTAGAGGGAGAATGTGAGTTCTTGCTGCTGCCATCAGTGAAAGTGCAACCAAACTTTGGCACCGGAGGGAGGGAGGGTTCGCCGGCGGGCAGCGGAGGCAGGGAGGGAGGGTTCTGCGGCGGCCCGGCGGGCAGCGGGGGCAAGGATGGTTCTGCGGCAGCCCGGCGAGCACCGGAGGGAGGGAGGGTTCTGTGGCGGCCCGGCGGGCAGCGGATCCCAGCGCCGTTTGCACTGTGCCGAGCCCCGCGTGGAGGTCGCAGACCCCAGCCAGCGCTGTCAGTGGCGGCCCCCTCGGAGCCTGCCCGAGCCTGCCCGGCCGGGAGAGGCACCCCGAGGCCGGAGGGGGGAGCCCCTCTCGCCCGGCTCCAAGCGGGCTGCAGCGCCTGGCTGCCCACGGGTGGAGGGAGCGGCCGGGTGCCGCCCTTTACCCCCCTGCGAGCAGCCTTGACCGCCCTCTTTTTGCTTCAGCAGTCCGGCCGCCTTTTTTTTTTTTTTTTTTTTGCCTGGGGTGGCAAAAAAGCTAGAGCCGGCCGTGCCACAGGACTAGAGTTGAGAGGGTATGTTTCTTCTTCGAGTGATTGTTCACGTCCATTACACATTAGGTGTGCGCGCGCTGCGTGCACAAACGTCGGAAACTTTTTCCCTCAGCGGCTCCCGTCGGGCCTGCAGGGTCTCCCCTCCCGCCAGAGCGGCGCCCCGCTCTAGCGTATATATATCCCTGCCGGCCCGACGCTCCCTCAGTTCCTTCTTACCGCCCGTGGCGACGTTGGAACATCTCTATCTCTCGTCTGAGAGTGTCCCTTAGCATAGTACTCAGTGTTATCTTCAGTTATCAGTTCTTCAGTAGTTAGTGTTAAGCCCCTGGCTATTTAGAAAGACTTAAACTTCTTTGTGTCGGGTGTTTGACCAACCCCGGCACCGGCCCTGGGCGGCGGGGCATGCCGCACGCCCAAGGCTTTAAGGCTTGTGCCACGTGCCGCAAGCCTATGCCAGTAAGCGACCCACACGACTCGTGTCTCCGCTGTCTGGGGGAAGCACATCAAAAGGAGCGCTGCAAGATCTGCAAGGCTTTCAAGCCTAGGACAAAAAAAGAGAGAGACTTTCGCTTGAAGCAGCTGCTCATGGAGACAGCGTTACAGCCCTCCACTTCAACGGCACCGTCAACCTCGGTGCGGAGTGCCCCGGCATCGGTTCGTGATCCGACGCCGGCGGGGCAACCTAAGCCCACGGCACCGAATCAGCGGGAACACCTCCGGCACTGGTCGTCTTCGCCGGCTAAATCGAAGGGCCAACCCAAGGCCCGAGGGCGTTCCCTGCACAAGAGGGTAGCGCCCGCGAAGACCGCAAGTGCTCCTAAGGCCGTTGCGGCCCCAGCACATATCCCGGAGCCAGTGGCTCCGGCGTCGAAAGGCCCATCGAGCCCCGGGATAGGCGCGTCGAGTGAGGAGGAAGGGCTGGAGGAACTTTTGGAACAGCCCTCCACCCCGGACACATTTGAGGCAGCAAAGGACCTCATTGAATTGTCCGCTGAGGGCACCCTCCGCGCTAAGGACATTCCGCCGAGACTGCCATCCAAAGGCAAGCCGGCAATGATGCGCCCATCACGGTCGCCATCTCGGCACCGTTCACGGCGCCGGTCCCGGTCGAGCTCCACCTCGGTGGACTCCTGGCTTCCCTCCGCGCAGAGGGCCGCACAACCGTCGGGCCCCAACAAGCGCAAGGCACCGACCCAGCAGCCCGGCTCGAGTAGGCACCGGGACGTATCGGTTGCGCGATCCCCGAGACCGTCCTCCCGCAGTCGTTCCCGGTCCCGGGGTCACCGGTACCGATCCAGGTCCAGGTCAGCAAGGCGCTACTCCCGGTCCCGGTCACGAAAACACCGCTCTCCGACCCCGGACCGGCACCGTTCCACGGCACCGCCGTGGCCCTCTAGATCACCGTCCGTAGTTTCGGAGGTGGACGCGGGCCTTTCCAGCAGATATGCCCACAGAGCACAGGCCAGTAGGGAGTACGAAGCCACTTGGCACCCACAGTGGGTCCATCCAGGGCAATGGCCATTCTGGACCCCTTGGGCCTACCACCAACAAGGCCCCCCGTCCAGGACCTCGAGATCTGGCCCCTCGGGACACCGGTCCCGCTCTCCACAGTGGCGCCCACCCTCTCGCAAAGAGGCTACGGTCTCCAGGCCGCCAGAGAGGGAAAGGGCTGACTCGGCACCGAGCCCGGCACCATCCCAGACCCACGTCAGGGAACGCACCCCAGAGGAGCACCCAGCCGATGAGGAGTTGCAGGAGGAGGAAGACGCGCAAAAGGCCATGACCTCCTCCTCCTCGCCAGACGAAGCCGTGGCAGGCACAACCGTGTCCGGTCCTCCCCCGATTGACCATCGGGCGCACCAGGACCTGCTCCGCCGAGTAGCCCTCAATTTGGGGTTGCAAGCAGAGGAGACGGTTGAGCAGGAGGACCCTATGGTCGACATTTTAAGCCTGGAGGGCCCCTCCAGGATCGCGCTCCCGCTCATAAAGACGGTCCAGTCCAATTATAAGACGGTATGGCAAACACCAGCCTCCACTGCACCTACTGCAAAAGGCTTAGAGAGGAAATACTTCGCCCCATCTAAAGGATTTGATTTCCTATTCTCTCATCCAACACCATGTTCGCTGGTCGTCTCTGCGGTCAACGAACGGGAGCGACATGGCCAGCAGGCCCCAGCCCCCAAGGCCAAGGAGGCAAAACGCTTGGACTTATTTGGGAGAAAGGTCTACTCGTCCGGAGGCCTCCAGTTGAGGATCGCAAACCAACAAGCGATTCTGAACAGACACAACTTCAATTCCTGGGCATCGGTCTCCAAGTTCAAAGAAGCCTTGCCTCAGGGCTCGCAACCCGAATTTGCGGCCATAGTAGACGAAGGGAAGGCAGTAGCCAAGACCTCTCTACAGGCCTCCCTTGACTCCGCGGACGCAGCCGCTAGGACAATCGCGTCAGGAGTGGTAATGAGACGCTCGGCGTGGCTGCAGGCTTCCGGCCTTCCCCCAGAGGTGCAAAACACCCTCCAAGACCTTCCGTTCGAGGGATCAGGCTTGTTCTCGGACCAGACGGACGCCAGACTGCATAGCCTCAAGGACTCTCGAGCTACCCTCAAGTCGTTGGGGATGCACACCCCAGTGACGCAGAGGAAGCCCTTTAAGCCCCAACCTCCGCAGAGACAGTACCACCCTCGTCCTAGACAGGAACCGTACCGCAGGAGGGGCAGGGATAACAGGCGTAGACGCAACAACACGCCTAACCAGGGTCAGAATCATGGCCAAGGCAAGCCGCAGCCGGGAAACAAGCAAGGGTTTTGAAGCTGCGATCGAGGACAGAGTACCAACCTCTATTCCGGATCCCCCTCTGTGTTTCAGGGACCGCCTGTCCCATTTTTACCGTGCTTGGTCAAATATAACATTGGACCGCTGGGTCCTGCGCACGGTGGAGGCGGGCTACACCCTTCAGTTCTCCGACCCCCCTCCCTCCGACCCCCCATCCCCGTCCCTCTTCAGGGACCCCTCTCATGAGCAACTCCTCATGCAGGAGTTGCAGACCCTCCTCACAGTAGGAGCGGTGGAAGAGGTTCCTCCGGACCTCAGGGGGAAAGGGTTCTATTCCAGATACTTCCTCATTCCCAAAGCAAAAGGGGGCCTCCGTCCTATTTTGGACCTACACAAACTAAACAAATACTTGCTCAAAACACGTTTCCGTATGGTCTCCCTTGGTACTATTATCCTGTCCCTGGATCCGGGAGATTGGTACGCTGCCCTCGATATGAAAGATGCCTACTTTCACATCGCCATCCGCCCGGCCCACCGGAGGTTCCTGCGCTTCACTATCAACCGGCGCCATTTCCAATTTACGGTCTTGCCCTTCGGCCTGGCAACGGCCCCGCGCGTATTCACAAAATGCATGTCCGTGGTGGCAGCTTTTCTTTGAAAAAGAAGGATGCGTGTCTACCCATACTTGGACGACTGGCTCCTTGCGGGCCGGTCGAAGGCCGAGGTTCGCTCCCATGTGACGTTGGCACTACAGGTGTTCCGCAAGCTCGGTCTACTGGTCAATGTACCCAAGTCATCTCTGGTCCCCACGCAGAGACTAGACTTCATAGGGGCGGTCCTGGACTCAGTGGCGGCACGGGCGAGTCTTCCCGTATCGCGGTTCTTGGCCATTCAGAAGGTCGTGAGCTCCATCCAGCAATTCCCCACGACCACGGCCAGATGTTGCTTGCAACTCTTGGGGCACATGGCGGCCTGCACTCATGTAGTCGGACACGCCCGCCTAAGACTCAGGCCATTGCAGTTGTGGCTGGCCCAAACATATCGCCCCAACAGAGACCCCTTAGACCTGGTCGTGATGATCCCGGATCGGGTGTCGAACTCCCTCCGTTGGTGGCTCGATCGGCAGCAAGTTTGCGCAGGGGTCCCCTTCGCCACCCCGCAACCCATTCTGACGTTAGTAACAGACGCGTCGGACCTGGGTTGGGGGGCGCACCTGGGGGACTTGTGGACTCAGGGCTTATGGTCCAGGGAAGAAAAGTTGCTGCATATCAGCCTGAAGGAGTTGAGGGTGGTTCGCCTCGCCTGCCAGACCTTTCACGCTACCATAGAAGGCCACAGCGTGTCAGTTCTGACGGACAACACTACCGCCATGTTTTACATAAACAAGCAGGGCGGGTCCCGGTCCTCTCCCCTCTGTCACGAGGCGCTCCTCCTCTGGGACTTTTGCATAGCCCATTCAGTCCACCTACTAGCGACATATCTCCCGGGGGCCCTAAACGGGTTAGCGGACCGCCTCAGCCGGTCCTATCACATGCACGAGTGGACGTTGAGACAGGACGTCCTGCATTTAATCTTCCGGAGGTGGGGGTTTCCCCAGGTGGATCTCTTTGCCACCAAGGACAACAGCCAGTGCCCTCAGTTTTGTTCATTCCAGAACCTCAGTCCGGGCTCATTGGCAGATGCCTTCACAATTCCGTGGGGCGGGAGCCTGAGGTATGCCTTCCCCCCATTCCCGCTCATCCACAGGGTCCTCCTCAAAACCCGCAGGGACAAGGCGACAGTCATCCTCATCGCCCCGGCGTGGCCATGCCAACACTGGTTCACGACCCTGCTGGAACTGTCCGTGACCACTCCGATCGCCCTTCCCCTCCATCACGACCTCATCACGCAAGACCGAGGTCGCCTACTCCACCCGAACCTACCGTCGCTACACCTCACGGCATGGTTTCTCTCTGGCTAAATGATATGGAGCACAGGTGCTCCCATCAGGTCCAGCAGGTCCTCCTCGGTAGTAGGAAGCCCTCCACAAGAGCGACCTACCTCGCCAAATGGAAACGGTTCTCCCACTGGTGTGAGCCTCATCACATCCAGCCTCTGCAGGCCTCAGTCCCATTGATTCTGGACTACCTGCTGCACATCAAGCATCAGGGGCTCGCCCCCGCCTCAATTAAGGTGCACCTGGCTGCCATATCGGCGTTCCACCCTGGGGAGTTGGGGGCTTCAGTGTTCTCTAACCCCACAGTAGCCCGATTCCTCAAGGGGATGGACAAGGTGTTTCCCTACTCGCGCCCGCCGGTCCCTGCGTGGAATCTCAACCTGGTCCTCACTAAGCTCATGGGGCCACCCTTCGAACCCCTGGCCTCTTGCTCCCTCATGCACCTCTCATGGAAGATAGCGTTTCTCGTGGCCATCACATCGGCTAGGAGGGTCTCGGAGTTGAGGGCCCTCACTTCGGAACCTCCCTATACAGTTTTTTATAAAGATAAGGTGCAGCTCAGACCGCACCCGAAATTCCTTCCGAAAGTGGTCACGCATTTTCATATGGGACAGGACGTTTGTTTACCGGTGTTCTTCCCTAAGCCACACTCGGACCCAAGCCAACGCAGCTTGCATACCCTCGATGTCCGTAGGGCATTGGCTTTTTATCTAGAACGGACCAGGCCATTCCGCAAGTCGACTCAACTGTTCATTGCCATTGCGGAGCGAATGAGAGGCCAACCTATCTCGACGCAACGCTTGTCGGCATGGATTGTGCTTTGCATACGCACGTGCTATGAGCTCGCTAACGTACCAGCCCCGCAGATCAGGGCTCACTCTACTAGGGCCCAAGCGTCCTCGGCGGCGTTCTTGGCGCAGGTTCCACTCCAGGAAATCTGTAAAGCGGCCACCTGGTCGTCGGTGCATACGTTCACAGCCCACTACGCGATCCATCATCAGACCAGAGAGGACTCGGCGGTCGGTAGAGCTGTGCTTCAGTCGATTATTCCTTGACTCCTACCCTCCTCCAATGGTAAGCTTGTGAGTCACCTAATGTGTAATGGACGTGAACAATCACTCGAAGAAGAAAAAACGGTTACTTACCTTCTGTAACTGTTGTTCTTCGAGATGTGTTGTTCACGTCCATTACACTTCCCACCCTCCTTCCCCTCTGTAGGAGTCACCGGCAAGAAGGAACCGAGGGAGGGTCGGGCCGGCAGGGATATATATACGCTAGAGCGGGGCGCCGCTCTGGCGGGAGGGGAGACCCTGCAGGCCCGACGGGAGCCGCTGAGGGAAAAAGTTTCCGACGTTCGTGCACGCGGCGCGCGCACAACTAATGTGTAATGGACGTGAACAACAGATCTCGAAGAACAACAGTTACAGAAGGTAAGTAACCGTTTTTTCAGGAATGCATCCTCACATTTGATTTAACTGAAAAAGAGCTCCTGTGTAGCTCAAAAGCTTTTCTCTTTCACCAACAGAAGTTGATCCAATAAAAGATATTACCTCACCCACCTTCTCTCTTAGTTGATTTCACAGACACGTTAATTTATTTCCCCTGAAAATGAGTTATTTAGGACTACCAATGTGAAAATAGAGTTGCACTTAAATCCTGACACTTTTTATAACAATGATTATAGTTCAAATGCTGAAGTCATGCTGGATCTTTGTAAGAACTGATGAGTAGTAAGCAAACTGTGATAAGCACAAATAAATTATAAATCTGAATATTGTGTTCAGAAATATTAAGTGTAATAAGCCTCCATGGACACCTTTTAACACACAAAATACTTTGACTAAGCACTTGAATACAAAGAGCAGTTTAACAAGCCTTGATTAACAGTAGTAGTTGTTTCTTAAGTAATCTTAAATTTTACCTGCAAAAGGAAATGACTTTATCATATTATTGTATCTGACTTCTAAACTATAAACTATTTGGTTGGCTGTAAGCCATGAACATCTGTGGAACATTTGACTCTTTCATGACTTTATTTAAATTGCTTGTTTGAAAAATATCCAGGCAGTAGGCGTGAAGCTGTTAGAGTTTCATATGCAGCTAAATGCTGAATGCATGATGCACAAAGAGAATAAACAAATTCCAGGCCTTCTGTAACGATATTTGACCGTGGTGGAGATGACTGGGACAGTAGCATTGAAAAAAATCAAATGTATTCAAAGTACTAATCCTTTTGGATTATACTATTTTGGCCTTAAATGGGAAAGATTATGCATGGGAAATAAGAACAAATGCATGAACTACTCAGTTGATTTTTGTGAAAAATACTGTTTACTACTTCTGCCACTTGTAACCATTGGTATTGTTATCCATTTTTCAATAAGTAGAAGTAATAGATAAGGTAGTTTAAGGCTAATTACAGCAATTTACTTGTTGCTTTTCTAGAAGCAGAATATTGAATTTTGCTTTATGTAAAATGTATACATATGTTATTCTTTGGGGTCAATTTGGGAAAGGAGGATAGAATGCCGTTCATTGGTTAAATTTGCGTTTTGCTTACAATGACCACACTGCTCAACAGAAACACTTCTCTGTTAGTAGAATAAGGTTACTTTATCTCACAAGCATTAACTTTTAAAACAGACTATTCATGAGCAAGAATATAACTGTAGATAGATATAATTATGAGTAAGAAGGAGAGAAAATTTTTCTTAAACTACATAAGGAAACAAGAAGGTAAACTAGTAAAAATACAAAAAAGAAAATAATTGTTTTTAAACTATATTTTACAAGGGGGAATAATTTTTCATCTTTTGAAAACATTTTTTTTATTTTGTGGATGAATATTCTCATTTTGGAGTTTTACTTGTTGTGGCAATGACATGTATTTTCTCTATAAGTTCCATCTTAATATATTCCTATCACAATTTAACTGTCGCCTGTGATACCATTAATAGGTTTTCATCCTTGTATTCCAGCTTACTTTCAACTCTGTTGTTCCCTAGATCTGCATGCACAGATCTCATTGATGTCAGTGAAGAATGTGTGCGCAGATCAGTGGTGTGATAAGGCCATTTATATACCTCTGTAAAATGATTTGAAACTCTGTGGTTTGAGATTGCTTTATTTCAGAGATCCCA
The DNA here is from genome assembly GCF_028017835.1 of Emys orbicularis. NCBI lineage: Eukaryota > Metazoa > Chordata > Testudines > Emydidae > Emys > Emys orbicularis. Next base: position 85,731,249 of record NC_088687.1, on the reverse strand, counting down.
TTCTGATCTGTTAGCATCAAGCATTTCTATGGTATGCTCCTGCGATCTGCATCTTCTCCCTCCAAGCTACTACCTTATTGTATTCAAAGCAATTTTATAATATTTTCTTTTGAATGTAATCTATACCCTACTTTCTGCTCTATATAGCTATTTTTATTGTATTATGGATTTCATGTTAAGATGGTATCATACAGATTGTGGTTTGTATTGTGCTTACGCAGAAGCCTATGCTTTTTGGAGTGACCTCTAAAATTACACCTATAAATTTTTTGCATCCAATTTTTGTTTGTGTAAAAATGAGGATCTGAAAATATTATGTGAAAAACTTGTTTGTGAAAATTGTCAGTGCCAGGTAGAGACTGATTTGAAATAGCTTTGAAAATTTGATCCATATACATTTTTATTTTATTTTTATTTTTTTACACATCCAGAGACACTGTACACTGCCATCATGGAAGTAGATAGAGACAAAATAATAACCTTAATGATTGAGAAGTTCATCCTGAAACTTAAAATTTAGTTTTTCAACTTCACAACTAGGTCAAACATAAAATGAGAGTCTTAAGTTTTTGGGCTTGATTGTGACTTGACTGATGTTTGAGCCAGAGACAGAACGAGTGAGAATGACTGACTCAATAGCTCAGTGGTTACAGCATTTGCTTGGGAGACCCAAGTTCATGTCCCTGCTCTCATGCTTATTTATACACAGTGGAACATCTTCAACAGGAGAGCTTGAGAGACACGTGCAGCGGGATACCTTATATAGCCCAGTGGGTAAGGCACTCACCTGGGTGGAGGGAAACCTAGATTCAAATCCTTGCTCCACATTAGGCAGATGGTGAGTCCTCTGACCACTAGGGTATTGGGTAAAAGGGGGCATGTTCTTCTCCTTGAGTTTCTTTAAAACAAAAATGGGGGAGCTTAGGCACATAACTCCAGGAGAGTGCAACTGTGAATCCCGAGCAGGGGGAGGTGCCTTCCTCTAACCCAGACTTAGGTCTGATCTACACTACAGACTTACAGTGGTATATCTACATTGCTCATGAGTGTGAAAAATCCACACGCCTGAGCGATGTAGTTATACTGACCTAACCCCCGGTGTAGGCAGCACTATGTTGGAGAGACAGCTTCTCCCGTCAACATAGCTACTGCTTCTCGGGTAGGTGGAATAACTATGCCAAAGGTGGAGAGCGTTTTCATTAAAGTGGTACAGCGGCGCTGAAGTCTTTCTGTGGTGTATGGTTTATAGTCTACACCCCTCTCCTCATTCCTTCCTATTGTCTGGTTTTAAGCAGTGCCCCACTCAGCTTGATGGCTTTTGTTCCCTAACTCTTCCCATGCATTATATAGGGATCCTGGGTACCTAACTTGGCGCTGTGGATTCCATTAGGTGGCAGAGTGTCTAAACGTTAGGTGTTGCAACTCTGTGTCTAAGTCCTCTTTGAGGAACTTGCCTTAAGTTGTTTAGTTGGCAGCACTTTTTGTGGCTGGAATTAAAGCTGATGTGTTCAGTTCCACAGCAAGATTTGAGCTCATATTCAACATTAACAATATAGTACACTATTAAGGGAATCCTCTTTGATAAAGACAATTGTCCTTCACTTCCTTAGTGAAGTGTTAACCCTGAGGTCCCTTCTGCTTGTGTCATTTGGTAGTACCTGGGGAAGTTAAAGTTGATAATACTGGTATTGTGCTCAACATTCCCCTTCTCAGTTAAACCAGTTCTTCTACAAGTGCTTGCTCATGTCGATTCTATTCTAGGTGTGCACACACCCACGTGTGTGGTCATCGGTGATTTTTGCCTTAGCGGTATCCGTAGGGTCGGCTGTGGCACCCCCTTGAGTGCAGTGCTCATGTGTCGGTATATCAGGCGCCGCCGGCCCTTCGCCCTCTCAGTTCCTTCTTACCGCCCGTGGTGGTCAGTCAGAATGCCTTTCCTTGCATAGCAAGGGCTAGCAGTTTCGTCTCTTCTGATTTTGAGCCTTAGGACCTTGTAAATAGTTTGTTTATAGCAGTTAAGTAATTGTTAAGTGTAGTTAGAAGTTAGAGTTCCACTGGGGACTTTGCCCCAGGCAGGGCATGCCCAGGTCTCTGGGGTTTAAGCCCTACTCAGGCTGCAACAGGCCTATGCCTGTTAGTGACCCCCACAGCAGTTGCCTCAAGTGCTTGGGGAAATGAAATGTGAAGGACAAGTGTCGTATCTGTAAAAACTTTCAACCCAGGACCCAGAAAGAATGTGATGTACATTTGAGGACTCCCCCCATGGAGGCTGCTCTCCGACCGGCTTCTGAGCTGTCCCGACTGGACTCTACCCCTAGTACCTCTGCCGCGGTGTGTAGCGCACCCCTGGCACCAAGTTCCGCCCGGCACCGCTCTCTGGCACCGGTACCCAGAAAGACAACCAAGAAACACGGCTTCCCGGCACTGAGCAAGAAAAGCCATGGGGTATTGGACAAAGGACCCAGTTCTGGCCACCCACCCACACCTGAGCCATGTGGACATGCTTCCAGTCGAGGCCCATAGTCCCTCAAAGGATCCAATGCCGACTCCCGGGAGCAGTAGGGGACCCAGACTTGTGGCAGGGTCGACGCCTTCCCAGGCTGTCCCAGCGCCTAAAGAGCAGAGGCCTCTACCAGCGCTGCTGGCTCCATGTGTGCCGCAGGAAGCAGCAAAGGCTCCCTACTAGAGCAATCCAGCCACCAAGACACCCCAAAGGGCAGTTGAGCACCGCTGATCTCCTATGCCGAGGCAGTGCTTTCCAACTCTGAGCTGCAGAGCTCCGGCTTCACAGCCCAGATCCTCAGGGGCTCACCTTAGATCACTGGCACCGTGTTCGCTGTCTCCGCCCTCTCGATGCAGGTCGCCTAGAGGGAGGTGCTGGTCTCCATATTACCAGCATCATTCAGCCTCCCGCCGATCATATTCCTGTCATGATACTGGTCGCCCCAGCACCGGGCCTCCTATTCGAAGTGACGGTCAGCCAACAAATGCAGGCATCGACGGCTCCACTGTGGTCACCGGAAGGGCGTTGTTCTGTCATGGAAGGGCAGTTTAGCTCCTTGCCAAGGCATCACCAGAGTGATTGGGCACTGGCAGCTGTGTCGACTTCTACAGCGCTGCCTTGGCAGCATGACCAGTGGCCAGTACAGTGGCCCTATTGGAGTGCATGGGGCATGCCTGTGATGCCGATGCCCCTTTCGCACCACTCGTCGGCCACCACCTTGGAGCAATAGTTGACGGCACCGGGCTCAGTGCGGGAAACGTGCTCGGAGGTTGGGGTAGAGAAGCCAGTGCCCACGCCAAAACAATGATGCTCCGGGCCTCCCCAGGTGGTAAAATCATTGTCCTCATCCCTGGCTGAGGCAGTGGCGGGACCCTCGAGGGCCAGCCCACTGCACGAAGAGAACACCAGGCCCTGCTTCGATGGGTGGCCGAGAACTTGGGCCTACAGGTGGAGGAGATGGCCGAGCAGGCGGACACCTTGTTCAATGTGCTCTCAGCCTCTACCCCTGCCTGTGTTGCACTACTAGTGCATGATGGGGTCCTGAAAATTGCCACGGCCCTCTACCAAACTCCATTATCCATCCCTCCCACCTCCAAAAGGGTTGAAAAGGAGGAGGGTTACCGTGGCAGCAAGATGCTCTCTTCAAATGACATAGGACGGGCAGACTCGGCAGCTAGGGTGGTCACATCAGCGGTGGTCATGAGGCAAAGCTCCTAGCTTCAGACCGTTAGATTGCGGTCTGCATTTCTTGGGAGAAACCAAGACCTCCCATTTGCTGGGAATGGACTCTTTGCAGACTCGGTCCACCCTTTGCTCACTGGGCATGCATACACCGCAGTCTGCAAGGAAGCAGTTCTGGCCATCCCCATCACCAAGGCCTTGGCAGCCTTGACAGGGGTGTGCAAGGAGAAAGGATAGAGACAGGAGCTTTGGTTGTCACTGCTTTTCCTTCTCCTGCTCACCCACGCAGCCCAGTCCAGCAAAGCATCCAGGAGGCCAGAAGCGCTCATTTTGAGGGTGCGCTCGAGAGCAACACCCCAGTCATCCCCCCGGATCCACTTGGTTCTTTCCTCAACCGTCTCCGTCCCTACCATTCAGCCTGGTTCGCGGGTCACCTCGGACCGCTGGATGCTAGAGATAGTATCTTGAGGCTATACCTTGCAATTCTCGGATGCCCCTCCCTCCTACGCCCTCTCTTCCCCGTCCCTCTTCAGGGACCCTTCTCATGAGCAACACCTCATTCAGGAGGTCGAGAACCTACTTCACCTGGGGGCAGTGGAGGAGGTCCCTTGGAACAAGGAGGGAAAGGGGTTCTACTCTTGCTACTTCCTGATCCCGAAAGCAAAAGGGGGCCTCAGGCCTATTCTAGACCTGTGACACCTCAACAAGTCTCTCATGAGGTTGAAGATTCGTATGGTCTCCGTGACCTCCATCATTCCATCCCTGGATCTGCGAGACTGGTACGCCGCCCTCGACTTGAAGGACGCTTATTTCCATGTTTCATGGTCACAGATGCTTCTTCCGTTCATGGTGGGCAGATACCATTTCCAGTTTATGGTGCTGCCCTTTGGCCTCTCATCAGCCCCAAGGGTGTTCACAAAATGTATGGCACCAGTGGCCGCTTACCTGAGATGTCAAGGGGTCCAGGTCTTCCCGTATCTCGACGATTGGCTCATCAAGGGCAGATCTCCAGAATAAGTGCAGAGGAGCCTCGATCTGGTGCTCTCCACCTGCTGCAACCTGAGCCTGTAGATAAATGACAAAAAATCCGCCTTAAAGCCTGTGCAATGGGTAGAGTTCATTGGAGCAGTTCTCGACGCCACGTGGGCCAGAGCCGTCCTTCTGGAGGCGCGTTTTCAGGCCATGTCAGACCTGATATCCCATGTGAAAAACCACCCGCTCACCACGGCTCACACCTGCCTGCGGTTGTTGGCCACATAGCTGCATGTACATACATAGTCAGCCATGCCTGGCTCTATCTCCAGCCTCTGCAAGGGTGGCTGGTGTCGGGGTGCTGGATCACATCCGGTTGTCCATGGAATGGTGGTTGGACTGGAATGGAATGGTCAGTGTTGGAGGGAGTTCCCTTGGTGGCCCTGTCCCCGTCACTGACCTTGGTCTCTGATGCTTCGGACCTCGGCAAGCTCAGCACGCAGGGACGATCTGGCCCTCCGTATCAACGTCAGGAAGCTCAGAGTAGTTCACCTGGCTTGCCAGGCTTTCTTGCTCCATTTGAAGGGCAAGGTAGTGCAGGTCCTGATGAACAATACTGCCACAATGTATTACATCAACGGGCAGGGCGTAGCCAGGTTGTCGGCCCTTTGCCAAGAAGCTCTCCGCCTTTGGGGCTTTTGTGTGCGACATGTCATTCATCTGGTAGCCATGCACCTGCCCGGGACCAGGAACGTATTAGCAGATCACCTAAGCAGGACCTTCTCGTCTCACCACGAGTGGTCACTCCATCCAGCGGTAGTTAGTACAATCTTCCAGAGGTGGGGGACTCCCTAGGTGGACTTGTTCGTGTCCAGGCAGAACAGGAAGTGCCATGTGTTTTGTTCGACATAGGGGAGGGACAGGGGCTCTGTCAGATACCTTTCTCATCCTGTGGTCGGGGGCTCTGATGTATGCCCTCCCACCAGCGCCATTGATTCATAGAGTCCTCATAAAGATCAAACAGGACAGGGCGAACGTTATCCTAATAGCCCCCGCGTGGCCTCACCAGCACTGGTTCAGCACGCTGCTGGACCTTTCGCTAGCTGCCCCGCTGGCCAAATCTGCTGTCCCAGAACCAAGACAGACTTCTGCACCTAAACGTGGCGGCGCTACACTTGATAGCATGATTGCTGCGTGGCTAAATGTGAATGAACGGGAATGCTTGGCCTGCGTTCAGCAGGTCTTGTTTGGTAGCAGGAAACCCTCCACCAGAGCGACTTACCTGGCCAAGTGGAAAAGGTTCCCATGCTGGAGCTCAGAACGGCATATCCAGGCTGAGCAGGCCTCACTGCAGGAGATCCTGGATTATTTTCTGCACCTCAAACTCCAAGGTTTGTACCTGTCATTGATCAGTGTCCATCTGGCCACTATTTTGGCTTTCCACCCTCCATTCCAAGGCAGGTCGGTCTTCGCTCGTGACATGATGGCACAGTTTTTGAAAGGTCTGAAGCGTCTCTACCCGCATGTCTGGGATCCCATCCCTCCCTGGGACCTGAATCTCATGCTGTCGAGGCTCATGGGGCCTCTCTTCGAGCCTCTGGCTTCCTGCTCTCTCCTGCTTCTCTCCTGGAAGGTTTTGTTCCTGGTTGTGATAATGTCAGCCTGCAGAGTGTCCGAGATCAGGGCGCTTACTTCAGAACCACACTATATGGTATTCTACAAGGATACGGTCCAGCTGCGACCGCATCTGGTATTTCTGCACAAGGTAGTTTCCGAGTTTCATACTGTCCAGGACATATACTTAACTGTCTTCTTTTCAAAGCCTCATATGTCAGACGAGGAACGCAGGCTGCACGCCCTGGATGTCAGGAGGGCACTGGCCTTCTATATAGCAAGGACAAAGCCGTTCCATAAGTCGACACAATTGTTCCTTGTGGTGGCAGACAGAATGAAGAGTCACCCGATGTCTACTCAAAGGATTTGTCCTGGATCACTGCCTGCATCCGATACTGCTATGAGAAGGCAAAAGTGCCTCCGCTGGCAATCATGATGGCACACTTGACTAGGGTACAGGCATCATCAGCGGCCTTCCTGGTGCAGGTTCCAATCCAGGAGATCTGTAGGGCCGCTACCTGATCATTTGTCCACACCTTCGCATCTCCTTGTGCACTTACCCAACAAGCTTGAGACGACGCTGGCTTTGGCAGAGCAGTGCTGCAAACTGCATGACCGTGAACTCTGAGCCCACCTTCATGGACACTGCTTGTGAGTCACCTAGAATGGAATCAACATGAGCAAGCCCCCGAAGAAGAAATTTTTTTTGTAACTGTTGTTCTTTGAGATGTGTTGCTCATTTCCATTCCATTATCCGCCCTCCTACCCTTCTGTCGGAGTTTCCGGCAAGAAGGAACTGAGAGGGTGTAGGGCTGGTGGTGCCTGAAATACTGATGCATGAGCGCGACACTCAAGGGGGCGCCATAGCCAACCCTACGGATACCGCTAAAGCAAAAACTCCAACGGCCACGCATGTAGGCATGCGCACACACCTAGAGTGGAATGGACATGAGCAACACATCTCGAAGAATGACAGTTACGAAAAGGTAGGAAACCATTTTTTCTAATGTTAATGGCTGTGGGAATGAATGCTGAGCTACTATATTTGCTTACACAATCACAGCACTGCTGATATTTAACTCAGTACTTTGCAGTGTTTTGAGATACTTTGAACCAGATACTGTGCTCAACTCTGTCCCCATTGCATTGCACTGCATTGGTCTGGCAGTGCAAAGAGCATGGAATCTGGCCACAGTTTCCCTGCTGGGATTCTCCCCATAAGACATATGAACACCTACAGCACTATCCACACTGACTATAACATATCAAAGAACCACAGTTACTGTAGAATAAGTAAACATTCTTTTCATTTACAGTATACACAAATGGTTTCTATTTAAGAGACCTCTTCTTAAAGATTTTTAACTGTCTGGACTTCTGGCTTTATTCTGTGTATCTTTTTTATTTTTATTTTTTTCTCTCCTGATTCCTGAGTGTCCTGTTTTCTTCTGTATTTTCACCAATATTTATCAACATAATCTTTTTTTCCATTGTGTCATTTTAGGTATACATCAAAGTGATAGACACAAATGACCACAGGCCTCAGTTTTCCACCTCAAAATATGAAGTCATTATACCTGAGGACACAGTGCCAGAGACAGAAATTTTGCAAGTCAGTGCCACCGACAGGGACGAGAAGAATAAACTAATTTATACAATGCAGAGTAGCATTGATCCCATCAGTCTCAAGAAATTTCGTTTGGATCCTGGAACGGGCTCTCTTTATACATCTGAAAAATTGGATCATGAGGCCATCCACCAACATATACTTACAGTGATGGTAAACAAGCATACCTGTTATTCTGCAACAGATAACATGATTACCTTTTTCACATTACAGTTAGTATGCTTTTGATATACATTTAGGTCCTGATCTTGGAGAAATTTACAAATGTGTTTTACTTTACACTCTTTGAGTAGTCCCATTTATTTAAATGGTAAGGTTCGAGGCCTAAATTCGTAATAGTTCTCTCAGAAGTTGGATTAGTAGTTGTATTAATAAAGTTTGGTGCTAATGATTAATAATGTGTTCATTGTTTTAGGTACGAGATCAAGATGTTCCTGTCAAACGCAACTTTGCTAGAATTGTCATTAATGTTAGTGACACAAATGATCACGTGCCGTGGTTCACCAGCTCTCCCTATGAAGGACGGGTATATGAGTCAGCAGCTGTTGGGTCAGCGGTACTCCAAGTAACAGCATTAGACAAAGACAAAGGGAAAAATGCAGAAATTGTGTACTCTATTGAGTCAGGTACATCCACAGTCTCATAAGTCTGCTATATAGTTTAAAATTTACTTTGTTTGGTCATAGTTAGCTTAAAATGTAAGTATGTAAAAATAAGCCATTATAAAATCAAAGGCCAATATAAATGCTTCTATAATGTTTTTAAAAAAACTTACAAATTCAAGTGGACATATTATTACATCCTAAACATTATTTCATTTGGCTACTGCTTGAGAACCTCAAAGTGAAAATGACTAGGAACCAAATAGAAATAAATGTGAAACTGATTCATCTCTTTTTGTTCTCCTAGTGGAGAAAATTGAAAAAAAGTTACCCTTAAAAAAACATAAATATTATAATTAGTGAAAAGTAAATGGAATCTAGGATTCGGACACTTATTTTTAACCTCACAGTATCTCTTTAATACATTACTTTTTCCATTCTGTTAATTAATTAATTACACTTGATTTCTTCGCATTAGAGGTCTTCCATTTATCCACAAAGTAGTGACAATATGGACAGCATCCCATACCTGACTCACCAGTGTTTCTCATCCCTTACATGGAGAGATCATTGGTTGTGACAGTTCACTTTTCATGCTTCTTCATTCCAATGCCTGTCTTGTTGGCGTCTCTCCTAAGGTGCCCACAAGTGGCAATGATAGTAGCTTTAAGAAGTGAATAAATACCACAGGAACCAGACTGAGATCACTAACTCATTTTATTTGGACTACCAAGCATCCACCAGTCGGTAATGACTTTTGGTCACACCAGTAAATTATATATGAATAGCTCTATATCCCCTTGCCAAGCACCTGAACTATCCGACCACACATGCTGCAAAATGAACATGCTCTGCATTTATGTTAGCAATAAAAAAACCCCACCATTGTAAATGGAGTTAAATTATTTTCTAGCTTTACAAAATGTTATAAAACAAAAGTCAGTATCAAGCATCTGAAACTTTATTAAAAAGTACAAAAAATACACAAACTATGTGATCATTAATGCAAAATTATATCTTATATTAAATGCCATTAAAGCATTTTTAAACCGTACAGATTCATTATTATAATTAAAAAAGAGATTTCTATTGCTGAAATTTCATTCAAATATATAAACCATTGCAACTATAATATAATACATGCTTTATTTTCATATTTTTTTTAATAAATTTGATTATGATGCTCTAAGGAGGAAAACAAGTAAACATGATAAATTCCTTTAAACGTATCAGTTGTTTTCTATTATTTGTATAAATATTACACATTTCCTAAGGTAATATGTAAGTGTTCGTGAAACTCTATTCTTGACTTACCTAGATCAACAGTGCATTCCATTTTATGATGCCAAAGCATTTCAAGAAAAGAATTTGAGCATTCTCTCTCTTTCTCTTTCATCCCTTCCTCCCCCCCCTTCCTTTCCCCTCCCCCCCCCAATCTCTCCAGATTTTTGTGGGAGTAAATGTTAAACTTTATCTTTCTTAGCTTAGTTTTTTATAGAATTGTCAACTACTGGGAAGTTAAAGCATTATGGTTGATGTCCTAAGCATATGGAATGAACATTCCTTAAATGCTTGTAATGGCTGATGGGATTTGTAATGGGATATTCTAAGAACGCCACTGTGCTTAGAGCCTTAACTAACAGAAAAGAAAATATCAACTGCCCACTCATCTGCATAATTCAAACATTTTAAATAAAATATTTCCCTGTTCAGAACATGGTTTTAGTAATATTTGCTATATTTGCTCTGTAATTAAACTTTTGAGGAATCACAAATTCTAGTCTAATTCAGTGCATGTGTTGAAATCTTACAGGCTGCAAAATCCATTACAATTTCTTTTACTTGTAAAAGGCTTATTCATAACTACTTGTTTTCAACTGTTATATATCAAATTGCAGCTGGTAAAATTCAGAAAGCACAGGGTATAGCCCATTAATTAGTAGCAATTTAGGGAGGGAAATGTTTGCTCTAGTTCTCTCTCTGTTGCCTCTCTATTCCATGCCTTCATCACTGCGTTCCGTCTTTGCCAGTCTCCTGTTGCAGTCTTAGTTTATTCCCATGTCATTTGGATAGCTTTCAATTCTGCTTCTGTTGTGTATTTCCATGTTCTGCTTCTGTTGTGTGTTCTTTGGTCTGCCTCATCACCTCTTCTCCTAGGGGTTGCAGTCCAATGCCTGTCTTGTTATGTTATTTGGGTCTTTCATCCATGCAAGTCCTACCCATCTCCCTTTTGTTCCATAATTTCCTGGCCTATCGCTTTCTGTTTCATTCTCCTCCAGAGTTTTTCATTTGTGATTTTTTTTTTTTTTTTCCTGGCCATCTGATTTTGAGGATTTGTCTAAAGCAGCTGTTTATGAAAACTTGGAATTTAGATACTAAGGTCTTAATAAGACCAAGTTTCAGTGCCATATAGTAAGGCCGACTTTACAATAGTGTTAAATATTCAAAATTTAGTTTGGAAGGCAAGGTTTCTGTTTCTCTTAGCTCAGCTTAAGAGTTGCACAGGCTTGACTAGCTCTTGCTATTTTGCTTTAATTTCTTCATCTGTTTCACCTGTTGTACTTAAAATGCTTCCAAAATATGCGAAATATTAGACCTCCTCTTTGTCAGTCACAGAAAGCATTATTGATGTTTCTTGTTGTGTGTTGATTCTCATGGTTTTTGTTTCCTTGGTGCTGATTTTCAACCTTGGAGATCATTTGTTTTGGTTTGCATGTAAAATCCTGTGGGTATGGGATAGCAAGTTGATGTCATCTGCAAAATCAAGGTCCTTTAACTTCTGTGTGAAATTCTATTGTATGCCTCTGATTGTTCTGTGGTCTTTCTCATTACCCAGTTCACTACTAATAAAAAGAGCGTGGGTGACGTAAGATATCCTGTTTGACACCCGTAGTAACCTCAAATAGCTTAGTCAGTTCACTGCTGTGTATTAGTTGGCATGTCATATGTTCATAGCTGTTCTGAATGATGTTCATCAATTACTGAGGGATTCCATAGTGTCTAATTCACTAAGGAATCTTTAATTTAAATCATTACTTCTAAAGGACATTTGAATTAACAGTTAATTGAGATGCACTTGAGACACATTAAAAGCACTGTTTTTTTCCACAAACGAGGCAATTAATTTTAATTCCTGAAATATAACTGTTATGCTACTAACCCGAGTTCCTAAATATATTTTTTTGTGTTTAATGGCTTCTTTGATTTGATTGACCATGAGCTCATTAAGAAGATTGATTTAAAGAAGGAACATCACCAGTAATTTTTTAAGGTTATAGAAAACTTGGCATATTTTAAGACAGTCTACATTTCTGCATTTTATTTTAGGCCTGGACAACTATTCCAGTTATGTTAAGGCAAAGTATCTTAGAGTAAAACAAAAATTAGTACTAACAATTCTTTATAGGAAAATTCCAGATGACTAGAAATTGTTTTGGAACAAAATTAAGAAACATTAATACCTCCCTTGCTTCTCAACATGTACGCATTCTTTTAGTTTATGGCCAGTTGGGCACAGACTCTTAATTTTTGTACATGTATCTTTGTCTCTTTCATTGTTAACTTTTTTTTTTTTCTCTCTCTGCAGGGAATATTGGAAATTCTTTTACTATAGATCCCATCTTGGGCACTATTAGAATTGCAAAAGAACTAGATTGTAGTAACCAAGGAGAGTACAATTTGGTGGTGAAAGCTACAGATAAAGGAAATCCTCCAATGAGCGAAGTAACTTCAGTGCTTATCTTTGTCACAATTTCTGATAATGCCTCACCAAAATTCACACTGAAGGAATATTCTACAGAAGTCACTGAAGGTGCCAGCATTGGTAGTTTTGTTGGAATGGTTACTGCGTATAGTCAGTCTTCTGTAGTTTATCAGATAAAAGATGGTAATGTAGGTGATGCCTTTGATATCAATCCAAACTCAGGTGTCATCACCTCTAAGAAGATACTTGATTTTGAAACTTTGTCTTTTTACATGATAACTGTTCAAGGAACCAACATGGCTGGGTTGTCTACTAATACAACTGTTTTCGTGCATATTCGGGATGAGAATGACAACTCACCAGTTTTTATGCAGGCAGAATACACAGGACTCATCAGTGAATCAGCTTCAATTAACAGTGTAGTTCTAACTGACAAGAATATCCCATTAGTAATTCGAGCTACAGATGCTGATAAAGAATCAAATGCTTTGCTGGTTTATCAAATTGTTGAACCATCTGTGCACAAGTATTTTGCCATTGATTCTAGCACTGGTGCCATTCGTACCATAATGAGTTTGGACTACGAAGAGACAAACATTTTCCAGTTTTCAGTACAAGTACATGATATGGGGACACCACGTTTATTTGCAGAATATGCAGCTAATGTTACTATTTATGTAATTGATATCAATGATTGTCCTCCTGTGTTTTCAAAAGATTTGTATGAGGCATCCCTTTTGGTGCCTACATATAAAAGAGTGACAGTCATCACCGTAAATGCTACAGATGCTGATTCAAGAGCTTTTTCACAACTAATTTATTCTGTCACTGAAGGTAACATTGGAGACAAATTTTCAATAGATCCTAAGACTGGAACTATAACTGTACAAAATACAAGTCAGTTAAGAAGCAGATATGAATTAACAGTCAGAGCATCTGATGGGAGATTTGCAAGCACTACATCTGTAAAAATTAATGTGAAGGAAAGCAAAGCAAGTCAACTCAAGTTCACACAGAGTTCCTACTCTGCAGTAGTGCGAGAGAATTCCACTGAGGTGAAAACAATAGCTGTCATTACTGCTGTAGGGAATCAAATAAATGAGCCTTTGTTTTATCATATTCTAAATCCAGACAGTAGATTTAAAATCAGCTACACTTCAGGAGTACTTTCAACCACAGGAATACCATTTGATCGAGAACAACAAGAATCTTTTGATATAGTGGTAGAAGTGACAGAGGAGCATAAACCATCAGTAGTTGCACATGTTGTGGTGAAGGTCACTATAGAAGACGTAAATGATAACGGTCCAGTTTTTGTCAATCTTCCATATTATGCTGCTGTTAAAGTAGACACTGAAGTGGGCCACATTATTCGACGTGTTACAGCAGTAGATAAAGATATAGGGAGTAATGGAGAGGTACGCTATTACCTTAAAGACCATCATGAACACTTCCATATTGGGCCCACTGGTGAAATCACACTCAAGAGACAGTTTGAACCAGACACACTAAATAAGGAATATCTTGTCACAGTGGTGGCAAAAGATGGAGGAGAACCAAGTTTTTCTGCTGAAGTTACAGTCCCAATCACTGTTATGAATAAAGCCATGCCAGTTTTTGAAAAGCCTTTCTATAGCGCTGAGATACCTGAAAACATCCAGTTGCATAGCCCTGTTGTCCATGTACAAGCAAACAGCCCAGAAGGACTTAAGGTGTTTTATAGTATCACAGATGGAGATCCTTTCAATCAGTTTACTATCAACTTCAGTACTGGAGTTATAATTGTTGTTGCCACTCTAGATTTTGAGTCCCATCCCGCCTATAAACTGAGCATACGAGCAACTGACTCTCTAACTGGGGCTCACGCTGAGGTGTTTGTAGATATAATAGTGGAAGATATAAATGATAATCATCCTCTGTTTACAAAGCTATCTTATACTGCAATCCTTTCTGAGGCATCTGTAATTGGAACATCTGTTGTACAAGTTAGTGCTACAGATGCTGATTCTGGAACAAACAGAAGGATTTCCTATCACTTGGTTGAGAATAATAGCAAGAGTCACGAGTATTTCCACATAGATAGCAGCAGTGGGCTCATTCTGACAGCAAGAACTTTGGATTATGAACATATCCAGCAACACAAATTACTAGTAAGGGCAGTAGATGGTGGAATGCCCCCATTGAGCAGTGACATTATTGTAACTGTCAATATAACTGACCTCAATGATAACCCACCGTTATTTAACCAACTGCTTTATGAGGCTAAAATTAGTGAACTGGCTCCCCGTGGACACTTTGTAACCTGTGTAAAAGCCTCAGATGCAGACAGTTCAGATGTAAACAAACTGGAATATTCAATTCTGACAGGCAATGATCACATGAATTTTGTAATTAATAGCAAAACTGGCATCATCTCCATCTCAAACCCACGCAAACAGACCCTGAAGCGTCTTTACAATCTTAATGTGTCTGTGTCTGATGGGGTCTTTAGAAGTTCAGCTCAGGCACAGATAACTGTTACTGGAGCCAATTTGAATAGCCCTGTTTTCAGTCAGAATGAGTACGAAGTGGAACTAGCTGAAAATGCTCCATTGCATACCTTGGTGACTGACGTTAAAGTGACAGATGAAGATTCTGGGGCTTACGGCCAAATCAGTTATCATATTGTAAATGACTTTGCCAAAGATAGATTTTATACTAATGAGAGAGGTCAAATATTTACCTCTGAAAAGCTTGACCGTGAAACACAAACAGAAAAGGTAACTTCTATTAGTTTAATGGCCAAGGATGCTGGAGGAAAAGTTGCTTTTTGCAATGTTAATGTGATACTTACAGATGATAATGATAATGCCCCTCAATTCCGAGCAACAGAGTATGAAGTGAATATTGGATCTAATGTTCCAAGAGGAACATTTATCACTAAAGTTTTGGCATCTGATGCTGATGAGGGTACAAATGCAGACATTACATATGCCATTGAAGCAGAGTCTGAAAGTGTCAACGAGAATTTGGAAATTGATCCTTTGTCTGGTGTAATTACTACAAAAGAAAGCTTAATTGGTTTAGAAAATGAGTTTCTAACTTTCTTTGTTAAAGCCCGGGATGGTGGATCCCCCCAAAAACAATCAGTGGTTCCTATCTATATTAGAATACTCCCACCAGAAGTGACTCTTCCCAAATTTGCAGAGCCATTTTATTCTTATACTGTTTCCGAGGACATTCCTATTGGAGCTGAGATTGATGTTATACATGCAGAGCATAATCAAACATTAGTATACACTCTAGTTAAAGGGAACACTCCTGAAAGCAATAGGGATGAATGCTTTGTTATTGACCGACACAATGGAAGATTGAAACTTGAGAAGAGTCTTGATCATGAGACAACTAAGTGGTATCAGTTTGCAGTGCTAGCACATTATACGAATGACAGTTATAATGTTGTTTCCTCGGTAGATATAAGCATTCAGATAAAAGATGCAAATGACAATAAACCAGTTTTGGAGTCCAGTCCATATGAAGCATTCATTGTGGAAAACATGCCAAGCGGAACGAGAGTCATCCAAGTGAAAGCAACTGACTTGGATTCAGGACTCAATGGGCAGGTTACATATAGTTTAGATCCATCACAAGAACTGGAAATCACAGAGTCTTTTGCCATAAACATGGAAACAGGTTGGATTACCACCCTCAAAGCGCTTGACCATGAGAAACGGGATAAGTACAAAATTACAGTGGTTGCATCTGATCGTGGTGAAAAAATTCAGTTGTCTTCTATGACAGTGGTTGAAGTTACCGTTACAGATGTGAATGACAATCCTCCACGCTTTACTGCGGAGATATACAAAGGGACAGTTAGTGAAGATGATCCACCTGGTGGTGTGGTTGCTATCTTAAGTACCACTGATGCTGATACAGAAGAATCTAACAGACAAGTCACCTATTATGTTACAGGTAAACATTTTAAAACGTTTAATATTAACTTGATTTATAAAACTAGAATGAAGTGAGGTAACTCTTACACTTTAAAAAGATTACAAAATATTAGAAATGGGTCATCTGTGACAAGCCATTTTTTGAATTTTTAAAATATTTCAGAAGCCATCAGGATGCATCATTTTTCTTTTACTTACCTTGTTTAAAAATGGTTTAATTAGAATTCATTTTGTCTTTGTGATATTTATATCTACAGGAAGAGAGAGATAGACTAAAATAAATAATGCAATGAAAAACAAAGCAAAAAAAAAATCCATAAGATAATAGATGGAACATAGTTTAAATAAATCTTCCGTAGATTTTTAAAATGTTTTTCTGTTTAGTGTAACTGTTTAAATATGTCGTCCTCTGTAATGCTACATTAATCACCATGGCAACATTAATAGCAAATACTGAATGCACTTAAATTCTTTTTATGTGTATTTATATAAGACCCGAGTTAAAATGCTACTTTTACCCCCCAAAAAAATCAAGATTTTTTTTTTATATATAGAAAGCCATGAGGTGTGATTGTTGGGGTTTTTTAGATTTTTCTTTTCTCCTAAATAGTAGCATTATATCTTTTTGCTTGAATGACATATTTTTGACTGTTTAGGAGGTGATCCCTTTGGACAGTTTGCAATTGAAAACATGCAGAATGAATGGAAAGTCTATGTCAGAAAATCTCTGGACAGGGAAGAAAAGGACAATTACCTTCTAAATATTACAGCTACTGATGGGACCTTTGCAACAAAAGCCGTGGTTGAGGTTAAAGTTCTAGATGCTAATGACAACAGTCCTGTTTGTGAAAAGGTAGGCTTGAATTTTACATGGGCAGCCATTTTCAGTGTATGTACACTTTCGTTGTAAAATCTTCTTTATCTTAGGTGACCACTCAAGAGACTGACAAAAATTGGTTGCTTTATGGAAGTGACTTTCTAATAAATGTGGAGAAGAAATGTATTTTGGGCCACTAAGACAAGAGGTTGCCGAATAAGGGTAGTCTCTTGGGTAAATTTCACTATAATTTAAAAACTCATAGGCCTGACCCAGCAACCTACTCATAACTCAGTGTGCCACTATGCAGAGGATTGGAAGACTATGAATTGAATTTCAGTTCTTAAATTCCCATGTTAATGCAAGCATTGCAAAGATAAAGCAAAGAGAGAGCATGCTTTATGCTGCTGCCATGGCAGTGCATACTAACTGATTTCCATAGGAAGTGTGGCTCCAAAGAAGTCTAGGTACCTGCACTTGGCAGAATGATACTGCTGTATACATTCTAATAGAGGTGAAGTTAAAAGAGTGCTGTGCTCAGTGGTGCCAGAGCTATCCTTGATAGGAGTGGAAGGGTTGTACAGCCAGGGAAATTGCACTGTCAAAGTCCTAGAATTCTGTAATCCATATATGTCCCCAAGCCTGCTGACAAAGCCATCCTTTGCCACTTTTGATTTTCTGATTTAAAAAAAAAAATGTACTTCTGCTATCTCACCGATGAGATCTCACCTATGTCTTTAAAGCCTGTTTGTGTTGTGTTTTTGTTTCTAACTGGAGACCTATAGGTCTTATGCTGTTTTATAAAAGGGGTGAATCAGTTCTTTGTAGGTCAGACCAGACCTGGGTAATATGACCTATCAGTAGCTCAAGATAGGAAGTTGAATGAAATTCACAACACCAACGGGTTTGGGTATCAGGAAGTAATTAATCAGATGTTCAGGTGTTTGGAATTCTTGGTTGTGCCTTGGCACTCAGAATCTTCGAGTTTGTGAATGTCAGTAATAAATAATTACTTCACTGAATAATTTATTAACGGTGAGGCAATTAATTAGAAAATCACATCTTTATTGTTTTCAGATGTTTCAACCTCTGGTTCACTTCACATGTTCCAGAATCCTCTAAAGTCAAGCAGATAATTTCATCTGTCCTTGTCCTCTTTTCCCTCCTCCATTAAGCATTGCTTCTCTAATACATTTTAATCTTTCAATGTTACTTTAAAACCTTTTAGGCTTTATACACTGATACTGTTCCAGAGGATGCCCTTCCTGGCAAACTGATCATGCAGGTCTCTGCTACAGACGCAGATATTCGTTCCAATGCAGAAATTACTTATACGCTGCATGGCACTGGAGCAGAAAAATTCAAGCTCAGTCCAGACACAGGTAAAATTCATAATATATAATTTTACATATAAAACTGCAGACACTGCCCTTTTAAAAAATATTTACAACTAAATAAAACATATGTAAATGTTGATACTTAAATCAATCTGCATGCATGCACAAAAACAAATGTTATTTATTTTTAAAATGTTAATTTAATGTTAAATTGTTTTAGAGGAAAACAGTAAACATTCAGTATGTGGAGAAGAAAAAAAGAAATGAACACACAATTAACTTGTGGAACTCCTAGCCAGGAGATTTTGTGAAGGCCGAGGGTATAAATGAGTTTAAAAAAAAATTAGATACATTAATGGATGATAGGTCCATCAAGATGGTTGGAGCACAACCCCATGCCTTGGGTGTCTCTAAACCTCTGGCTGCCAGAAAATGGGACTGAACAACGTGGGATGGATCACTTGTTAATTTCCCTGTTCTGTTCATTCCCTCTGAAGCATCTGGTACTGGCCAATGTTGGAAGACAGAATACTGGGCTAAATGGACTATTGGTCTGACACAGTATGGTCATTCTTATGTTCTTTAAAAATATAAAACACCTTGAAGCCAAAAGTCAGGCTTCTTTAATTGCTATCAGACGTCTATGCCAAAGAAGTTCAGAATAAAAGGATACCTTAAATATTGTTCTTTTTCATATTTAATGTATTGGTTACTAGCCATAGCTTTTGACCTGAAAAGTAGCAAGTTTCATTTCAGTCATATTCTGGTGGCCAACCATCTGTCTGGATCAAAATCTTGCTGTACACATAGAGAATAGTGCAAAAGGGAAGTCCGGTGTTCTCAAAGCTTTGCAGCTCGGGCAGGGAATTAAATAGGATGAGTGAACCAGAACCACCCCAGACTTGCTTGGAAGCATTAAGTGAGTGGTCTGCACTCCATCACACTCTTATTGGTTGGTTTTCATGCCTCTCAGAGCTACTTAAGCAAGAGTTAGGTCAAGCTGGACCACTTTGAGGTCCTAAGCATCCCACTCTCCAGACCAATGCAATGCAGGGTGCAGAAGCAAAGGGTAACAAAAATAAAGCAAAGTAAATGGTGGAGCCATAGGGAGGGAGCCAAGGGTAGGTTTCCCATGCAAGGATTGCAACTTAATGGCCTGAGAGCGGAGCTTGTGGATTTCCTAGGGGTTTGGGCAAAGGGGAGGTCTTCCCTACCAAATCACTGGCACAAATCTCTCATTTTTGGTTTTACTACATAATGAAGCTGCTGCCTTCCCTCACCCCAAACCATTTGTAACCTTCACATGACCATCTCTCCCTTTCCTCACTCCACGGATAATATGTCATACATTTTCTTCTAACTTTGCATTTCATTAAAACAAGGATTCAAACATTTCTTTTATTTAAAATGTTTGTTTTCAAATAAAGCACCATGCACTATCGTGTATGTGTAGGCATAGATGTATATGTTCTGTGTTATGCGTGCTGCACATTTGGTCAATTTCAATTTCAGAGGGATTTTTTAGAAAGCAAAAGGTTTCAGTGTTTAACGTTTATAAGCTGAAAAGACAGCCATTTACATGTTTTGCCCAATATGGGGCTCATTAGTGTGTTACAGCTGTTGTCTCAGCCATTGACAAAATTATCCTCAAAAGGAAAATGGTTATTTAGCTTTTGTGACTAAAAAAGAAGAAAAATTTTATAAAAACATCATGGTACAAATCATTATGGGATACTTAATTCTGGGGACTCAAGTAAGTTAATTTATTTTACATCTGTTTTTCTGTTTATAGGTGAACTGAAAACATTAGCACCACTTGATCGTGAGCAGCAAGCAGTTTATAATCTTTTAGTCAAGGCCATAGATGGAGGAGGAAGATTCTGCAAGGCTCATGTTGTTCTCACTCTAGAAGATGTGAATGATAATGCCCCAGAGTTTACAGCTGATCCTTACTCCATTACAGTGTTTGAAAACACTGAGCCTAAAACACTATTGACAAGAGTGCAGGCTACAGATGCAGATGCAGGTACATATTACTTAACTATATTTACTAATTATAGTAATAGTTCGCTAGTGGAGACTTAGATGTGTCTTTCAGTGGGACTTGCAGGCACTTAGTACTTCTCAGGATCAGGTCGCCAAATGATATGTTTAGGTCTAGTAAATTCGATACAATTTTCATCTTAGTAGCTTTGAAAGTATGTACTGTATCTAGTGCTAGGCAGGATATAGTTTTCACACCGCAAAAAAATGTGAAACTTCAAACATTTTTCCCATTACACATCAGGATGAAACCAAAATCCACCGCAGAATAGCCAGTAGCCAAGGTGTGTGTGTGTGTGTGTGTGTGTATATATATATATATATATATATATATATGGAGATATACCTCATAGAGCTGGAAGGGACCCTGAAAGGTCATCGAGTCCAGCCCCCTGCCTTCACTAGTAGGACCAAGTACTGATTTTGCCCTAGATCCCTAAGTGGCCCCTTCAAGGATTGAACTCATAACCCTGGGTTTAGCAGGCCAGTGCTCAAACCACTGAGCTATACTCATCTGGCAAGTGGGAGACCCTTGTTTAAGTCCTTGTTATGCCTGATTCAGAAGAGCCTTGAATCTGGGTCTCTAATAGGGTGACCAGATAGCAAGTGTGACAAATTGGGACAGGGGATGGGGGTAATAGGTGCCTATATAAGAAAAAGCTCCAAATATCGGGACTGTCCCTATAAAATCGGGACATCTGGTCACCCTAGTCTCCAACATTCAGGTGAGTACCCTAAGCACCAGGCTGTTGGCTGTTCTAGGGTGGGTTTCTCCCTCTCTCTGGTTTTGATGAGAATTTCCATCCTAGTCCTGAGAAACTTCAGGTTTCTATGAATCTGTATTTTCTGGCAAACTGTGTCATCAAAAAATTCCCAGCTAGCTCTATTTGTAACTAATGGTGTGCAAAATATGGAGGGAAGTGAAAAGTGTGGGCCCAAGTCTCCTCTCACATACACTAATTTTACAGTGTTGTAAGTCTGTTGGCTTAGTCCTTATTTTCAGGCTCTGTGTGCTCGAGGGAGTGTCTGCTAACAGAAGTCACATTTTTAAAACATGACCCTCAGTCTAATAGACCATGACAGTATCATACGGTATAGCTCCATTAATTGTACTGTTATATGATATGCAGTGGTATAGAGATACGTAGTTTGTTGTTCATCATTGTTTAGCTATAAAGTTTTATGTGAATATGGCCTGAATGTGACATTAAAACGAACTTAGAGTCATGCTTTGTGCTTATAAACTCAACAGGAGAATTACAGAAGCGTATGATTTCTGTGTTTGAGGGCACAACACTGTCACATACCTGTCAAGTCTTGATGATCAAGTTGTAATGTTTGGTATTGCTTCGGTGCTCAGAAAAACATTATGTGTTCTGATAAAGTTAAATTGCATAATAAAAGGTAGCAGCAGAGAGCCAGTTTCATACTTTGCCAGTCTCTGGGGCTCATAGAAAACTGAATGGCACAAAATGCTATGTTGTTGTTTTAATACAGAACTCTTGCCAGAGAAGGTGTTCCTGTTCATCTCGTGTACTTGATTCTTAAATAAACTTACTGGATTAGAGCCTAGTTATTTGATGCAGCCTGGCCCTTTATATATATGTGTGTTTATGTATGTGTGTGTGTATATATATGTGTGTGTGTGTGTGTATATATATAATATTTTTTAAAGGATTTAACCTTCTAAAGTAGAAATTATCATTTTGAAGTTATAATTAAATGTGTATTACTAACCAATATTTTCATATTAACAGAGACTGTGAATAAAACAGATAGCTACTTTACTCTTTCTGTAGTCGAAGTCACGAAGCCTATGGTATAGTTTATACCATATCAGTAGCTTCTACTCTTGACAGTAGCCTGTATAGTTATTTAAATTAGCTTTAATGTGGATGTCAGTTTTTACACTTTTTTTCATTTGTATTGTTATCTAGATTAATCACGATAGCAATGCATTTTAGCTATCATTTCATGTTCCATTAAAAGCTCTTCTGTTTTTAAATGCAGGGATGAACCGTAAAATTCGCTACTCACTAGTGAACTCTGCTGATGGACAGTTCTCTATTGATGAATTCTCTGGAATTGTTCGGTTGGAGAAGCCTTTGGATCGGGAGTTGCAGGCAGTGTACACTCTGACTTTAAAAGCTTTAGATCAAGGTTTACCTAGAAGGCTGTCCTCTCTTGGTAGTCTTGTGGTTTCTGTTTTGGATATAAATGACAATCCACCTGTGTTTGAATATAGAGAGTACAGTGCTACTGTATCAGAGGACACTTTAATTGGAACAGAAGTCCTTCAGATTTATGCTGCTAGCAGAGACATTGAAGCCAATGCTGAGATCACCTATTCAATAGTCAGTGGAAACGAACATGGAAAATTCAGTATTGATTCAGCAACAGGTAACAGAACATAAGGGTGAATTAACAGAAACATATGTGTTAATGTATATTTAGCTGTATCATTTTCACCAAGCAGTGTGTTATTACACATCATGCAATTGATTAACCAAGCAGATAGACTTAAAACATATGTCCTGTAAAGTCAGTGATACTTTAAACTGATGTGTTTTGTTACTGTCTGCTGAGATGTTCATTCAGTTAAAAATACTCTTGGAAAGAAGTGTAATAGAATATGAAAAATTAACTGTATGTAATGCTTTTGGTAGCTGCTATTTAGGATACCTTTACTTAGTCTACAAAGTAGACTAGAAGTTTCCTAACCACCATGCCAAAAATAAAAAACAAACACACAAACAAAAAACAACAAGTATAATTACAGATAACAGTCTGTTCACAAAAGCCATTATTTATAATCTAAATGAGGTTTTGTCAAAGAGAGACCTGAGATTAAACCGACAAGGAAAACTGATCATTGGTCCTCAAAGATGGTAATGATAGAAGAGTTGGTATGGCATTAGGGAAAGATAGAACTATGTGTCCAGCCTAAAGATGAAGGATTTTAGGACTGAAAGTCAGTGGGACTGCGGAGCTAAGTCACTTAAATGCTTTTGAAAATTTTGTCCATTTCTACTACTTTAGTAAAGAGTAATTTATACCTCAGTTCTCCTTACATCATAATTCCTGTATATTCTGTAGCTTTTTTGCAAAGGGTGTTTTCAAGAAAAAGAGTTTCTCTCTCCTAAGGCCTTATTTGCACACACAAGTTGTACTACTTTGGTTATTGTTAAAATGGTACAACTCCTTCCCCACTCCCCACATGTAGTTATACTGGTATAAAAGTGCTTATACCAATATAACTTATTGTCATATGGGAAGGGAAACAAACTATACTGGAATTAGGCACCTTCATATAAATATAACTGTGTCTGGTATAACAGTGTGGTACCACTTTAACCATTTTGGTTTAAAAAAGAATCACACCCCTAACCAAAATCCTTCTACTGGTGCAAAACCTGTGTATAGCCTGGGCAGTTCTACTGCTCCCACTGCTTACTACATACTTGACATAATACTCTTCTATTTTTGACATCAAATCTGGTTTCTGTTTAAGTGAAATCAAAGGTTATTTCATTTATTTTATTTATTTTGATAGAAAATAAAAACAGGACATGTTTTCCTAGACATCCTTAGCAATAAAAGAACAAAGGAAAGTAAGAGTCAGAAGAAACGAGTTGGCTCTGAGACAGTTTTTCGTTGCAGCAGCTTCTGAATGTTTAGGGTTTGATTTCATTGCTGTGTATCTCCCATTTTACACTATCATAACACAGGGATTAATCAGGTCATTGAGCTATTTGGAAATTAATTAAAACAAACTGAAAAGCAATAGTATGTAGTAGTACAGTAATATCAAAGTATGAATTTTTTCTTTGTAGGAGCCATTTTTATTATTGAAAGCCTGGATTATGAAAGTTCCCATGAGTATTACTTGACAGTGGAAGCCACAGATGGAGGCACACCTTCATTAAGTGATGTTGTAACAGTGAATATCAATGTAACTGATATCAATGATAACACTCCAGTGTTCAGCCAAGACACCTACACAGCAGTAATCAGTGAGGATGCCATGCTTGAACAATCGGTCATTACGGTACGTATTATTATGTGGTTTTGGTTTTATCTTTTCTCTATTTTATTCAGTTGAGCCAATCATAGTTTCTCTCTGAGAAATAAATACTAATTTGTAAATTGTTAACTTTTTAGGAAATCTTTCAGAACTGGGAATATAAAACATATAGGGAAAGTGTAGAATATTTTGTACTAGTTGTAGTCCATTTATATGAATTATGATTTCATTTGCAGAGAGATTCCAGAGAAATTAGTTTACCTGACTTTGGTATATTCCAAATATTGGAGTTTTTGCCTTGATAACTCTGTAATATGCTAGACCTGAAACAGCAGTGCCTTCCATTAGAATGAATTTATTGAAAGAGCACCAGTGTCTGCCTAGATCAGTTTTACATGAAAATATGATGTCCTCTAGGTTATGGCAGATGATGCTGATGGACCTTCAAACAATCACATTCACTACTTAATTATAGATGGCAATCAGGGGAGTCCTTTTACAATTGACCCTACCAAGGGTGAAATAAAAGTGACTCAACTTCTAGACAGAGAAGAGGTAAGTAAGTTTTATGACTTTTTTTTTATTCAGTTGGTTAGATTAAAATACAGGTAACTTACACTGCCATTTTCTGGGGTGATATTTATGTAAATTCTGATGACTTCAGGTGTTTTAAAATTAAGGTAAATGTAATTTTTTCAATGAGGACAATTTTAAAAAGTGACAGCATCTGTTTATGGCATTAGTTTGTGTTTATTTTATTCAGATTGTAAGAGGGTCTTTTATTAATTATAGTATATGATATATATATTAGAGCCTTGTTGTTCGTCTGAAGTACCAGTGTATTATGTGGGTTCAAATATTTTTCTCAATTAATACAAATTCTTCAGTTTGTCACCTTTTTGTTTCTTTAATGAATGTGTGAATTTTTTTATTTTATTTTTATGTTTTAAGATTTCAGGATACACTTTGACAGTTCAAGCTTCAGATAATGGAAATCCATCCAGAGTCAACACAACTACTGTAAATATTGATGTATCAGATGTAAATGACAATCCTCCAGTATTCTCAAAGGGGAACTATAGTGTTATCATCCAGGTAATCTAAACATAGCACTATAGATGTTACGACAATCAAACTAAATACAGTTTTTGGATATTAATCTGTGACTTGAAAATTTTTGCAACAGAAAAAAATATATATATATGTTTTTATTATTTAAGGCTGAAGTAATATAAATTGGACTGTTTACCTGAGTAAGTGCTTATCAGTGTAAATAAGTGTTGTAAAATCAGGACCATATTGTGCCACCTTGTTACAAAAGTTGCAGAGAAATACTTCATTCATAGGATGTGTCACTTTTAACATGTACATTATTCCATTTTTATTTTGTGTTACACTGTACAACATTCAACATACATATACAGTACATCTTAAAAATACATACATTACAATTGACCTATTTTGCTAATAATAGATGGAGATTATGCTTAGAAAACTATATTTTAGCTGCTCTGTTATTGTAAAGCAGGTGTTCTGTACTCCTGCACATAGACCATTATTTAATGTATGTTGCTCCATAGCACTCTTCGGCTGATTAAGAGATGATGCTGAGCAGCTGTAAAGGAAATGTCATTCACATCTCACGTTGTACGGATGGTAGATGTGAACTGATGTTTTGAGGATTTAAGTATTGAAACAAGGAAATAGAGATAGCAGGAATACTCAGAATAAAATATAACAAAATAATATGATATCAAACTAACTCTCTGAAATACGAAAGTTTTTTGTATTGGTTATACCCTTCAGGTGTATGCCAGGGGCATGACACAAATCTGAACTGGGCAGGACATAATGGCACTGGAAAAAAGATTAAATAAGCAAGTATTCCTGACTTAGGGAAACCCTGAACCATATTTCACTCATATTGATGACTGATCATAGCTAACTTGTCTGTTTGGCTCTTGTGGTTTATGCCTTTGTCCTTGCATATGAAAATAAAAATAGTGCTCAGAATTCTCCATATTCACAAAAATGTGTCTATGACAGAAGCAATAACTGAGTGCTATCCCAAAAGTATAATTCATCTATAACAACACACAAGCTTTAGTTTTCCATTATAAGGTGGTAATAATGGACCATATTCTCAAATGACTAGCAGGTAATTCACTCAGATACAGGGAACTTCCTGCTGGTGGAGGCAGCTCCTGCACCAGCTGTTCCCGTTCCTCTGACATGGGAACCATGTTGAAGGAGGTAAGAGGGACTTGGGATAGTTGCATTAAAGACATTATGCTAGTGATGTAAATTAGAGCAACTCCTCAGATGCTTTCTCTTGCTGGCATGGGTCAACACGGACCAGAATGAGGGAGTCATAACTCATCCAGTGAGTCATCCTAACATAGCACCTTTATTCAGACTCTTAAAATGCTCTATGAAAGTAGGTAAAATTATTATTTCCATTTTATAGGGGAAATAAAGGGACTCCTAATGCACATGAACTTGAGGAGTCTAGACCAAACAGCTGTACTAGACTCCCCAAAGTGGTCAGAAAGTGCTGTGAATGCACCTGCCTCGACTCTAACTCTTAGAGCATGGGAGTAAGGCACACTGTTCAAGAAAGTAATAGATGCTGCTGGGTGCATGTTCCCTTGTGCTCTCAAAGGATTGTGCTTTTCGTCCAGTGGGCCAGATTTTAAAAGGTATTTAGGTGCCTAATTCCAACAAACCAGTGGGAGTTAAGCACACACCTATCTTAAAAAACCCAGATCTGTGGAGTGATGTGCAGCCCATCCTCACCCCCAAAATATGAGCAGTTTTTTATGGCCACTTTTTTGCCCTAACCTACATACCCAAGGTCACTCAGTGAATATCCATAGAGTCAAGAAGGGAAACCTGGTCACTGGTTCCCATCTCAAGTACATCTTTGGAGTTTCCTCTTCCCCAACAGCTCACTCTAGCTGGAGGAGAGGAGGAAATAATTCTGTATTACATGAGGTCAATGTCACTCCCTTCTAATCAGCCAGAGTACCTCAGGGAGAATGGTGAAATCCCCTCCAGTCCACCCACATGTAACAAGGAAAGGAGCTCCACTGGATTCAAATGAGGTGGGAGCCATAAGTGCTCAGTAGTTCTGAAAATCAGGCCACTTATGTGTCCAACTTTAGGCATCCACATTTAAAAATATGGCCCTGGTCTGTTTTATGGACTTGCTGGCATGAAGAGTATCAGCTGCAAAGCTCAGACCACTAAACTGTTGACCTCAGCGAATTTCACCTACTTCCTCAAGTCATCTCTGTCCCAGAACCTTTTCAAAGAACAATAGCAAAAGGGCTCAAAATTTGATAAACGGAGGGGGTGCTATTGGGAGGGTGGATATTTTTTTTAATGGATGGCATTTTACTGATATCCTGCATTCAGTACCACATCATTCTACCAACATATTAAAGTGAAAAAGGCTTTGTGCAGCACAGCTGTCACATTTAAATATTCTGCGGGAAATGGTGTATAATCTTTGTTCCAGAAGGAAATAGAGATTTGTAGAGTACAGTA
The DNA here is from genome assembly GCF_028017835.1 of Emys orbicularis. Taxonomy (NCBI): domain Eukaryota; kingdom Metazoa; phylum Chordata; order Testudines; family Emydidae; genus Emys; species Emys orbicularis. The sequence goes on along the minus strand of NC_088687.1, from coordinate 85,703,344 downwards.
GTTGACAAATCTGATCAGTTGGTTTCCAAGTGTATATAAACCCTGCTGCATCCCAGTGATGCAAATAGTTAGATGATCTATAAGTGTAAAAAGCTCGACTTGAGAGCTGTTTAACGGGGGCTAAACTGTGGCATTTACCCACTGCCCCACTAGGAGCTCTGGGCCAGGTTGTGACCCAGGGACTCATCTCCCTTTCTCCCACTTCGTGGTTATTTTGCAGAAGAAAAGCAGTCCATGTGCTCATCTATGTGCAGGTACTGTGATTATCCTTAATAGGTAGCATTAGCTAGATTTGAATGTTTGGTGAGTTAATAATTAACTCAGAGGTACCAGTGCTCATTAAGACCAAAGGTCAAAAAAAATGGAGTTTCAAGGCCATGACATTTTTTAACACAATAACCCAAAAGAACTGGAAAATTTTCCGGGAAGTAGAAAAAACAACTGTTTGACAATACTGTGATACCGACTGACTTTTTTCTGTTGTGGAAAGGAAAACCGAATCAGAGTATCTCACTGATTACATTGTTATAATGAAACTGTCTGATGCAATGTTCCTATACATTTATAGGAAAATAAGCCTGTTGGATTTAGTGTGCTCCAGCTCACAGTGACAGACAAGGATTCTTCCCATAATGGTCCACCTTTCATCTTCACCATTCTGAGTGGAAATGAAGAGAACACTTTTGAGATTAACCACCAGGGAGTGCTTACCACATCTGTTGCACTGAAACGCAAAGTGAAGGATCATTATTTTCTCCATATTAAGGTATGAAAGGCTTATCTTTAGCCAGTTCGTGTTTTTAACCAGTTTAATTACCCAGTTCACTTTTCCCCTGTGGTTGGAGGATGGCCATTTGCATTTGTGTGACATGATCTGTATATCCTAAGTAGTGGTTCTTGCAATGAGATCGCCACAGGCAAACCCCATTGACCTCAGCAGGACTCCAAGCAGGTGCGGGGTCTTTCTTTGTGGATTTCATTGCAGGATTAAGGCATAAGTGAGGAGTAAATAGGTTGAATATCTGTCCTAATGTGTTTGTCCACCCCTTCATTTTGCATCTGTTTTTCAGAAATCTGTCCCTCTCCTTCATTTCTTATCAGGCATTTTACTGCACAAGAAAACAGCCAGACTCTAGATCGGTGGATCTCAACCTGGGGTCTGTGGCCCCCTGGGGGGCCTCAAGCAGGTTTCAGGGGAGCCGCCAACCAGGGCCAATGTTAGGCTTGCTGGGGCCCAGGGCAGAAAGCTGAAGCCCGACTGCGTGGGGCTGAAGCTGGGGGGTCCTGAGCCCTACCGCCTGGGGCTGAAGCCTGAGCATCTGAGCTTCATGGGGGCCCCAGGCAATTGCCCTGCTTGCTAACTCCTAATGCCGGCCCTGGCTTTTATATGCAGAAAACCAGTTGTTGTGGCACAGGTGGGCCGTTGAGTTTTTATAGCATTTTGGGGGGCCTCAGAAAGAAAAAGGTAGAGAGCCCCTGCTCTAGATCTGCAGTGCTGTTCCTGAGACCATCTACTGGTGGTAACAGAGGGCAGTGCCTTATTGCATCCTTCTTCCTATTGTGGCTTCCAACTGAAAGTTGGAGGAATAAGCTAGAGAATGTTCACATGTCCATAACAGGGGTGTTAATAAAGACTTCACAGCATTGCAGCGCTGAAATATTACCTATTGATGAAGAAATACCTTTATATAGCACAGTCTTCTTTTCACATGGCTCTATATAAGAACAATAGCAATACAATTTTGGTTCTTACGATACACATCAGATACTAATTTACATGTTGTATTGTAACAGTGTTTCCACACAATGGATTAGATTCTCATCTGATGTAAATCAGCACATTTCATTGATTCTATTTAAGTCAATGGAACTGCACAGATTTTACATCAGCTGAAGATCTGTCTCTGATATTGTAACTTTTTCAAGTGCCAGATGTTTTTTATACTTTGGTTTAATCTCTAACCCAACAGGCTGCTATCAAAGCAATCTAAAATAAAGGGAAGATGGTCTAACTCAATAAATCTCACTTTCTTTGATAGCTTAGTTTTCCCAGATACGTTTTTATATCTGTTAGATGACTGTGCCATAAGAAAAGATCAGACAACTCTTCATTGTCTTATCAGATGTTATTTAATTCAGCTATAAACTGATAAATAAGATAACTATGAACAGAGGAATCAAGATCCTAGGGCTAAAAAATTTCCCAAAATGTTGCACGTGATCAGGTCTTACATTTCATTTCTAGACTTCTTGTTTTGGGAGAAATCTTCTGCTCTGTTCCTACACATTCTTTAAAGGCCAATAATAATTTCTCTCCCCAAAGCTCCAAATTATTCCCCTAACTAATATTTAACATTCGTGAGAAAACAGAGCTTTCCTTTCCACTAAAGCTGGGTAGGGAAACTTTTCCCATCCTGCAAAAATATTTGAGATTTCCAACATTGTCTTTTTCCACAATGGGATGAAACCACGACCTTTCCCATTTTTTCCATGAACAGAGAAAGGCACCCAAGAATAGGCCTTAGCCAAGTGGTTAGGGAAGTCTTCTGGGATGTCGGAGACCTCTGAACCAGTCAGAGTAGGGACTTGAACCAGGGTCTCTCACTTCCACACTCTGCCCTTTATGTTTAGAACAACCAGTCAGAAATCTAGGCAAAACCAAACATAGCATGCGCTTGAGTCCTGTCTCCCTATTTAAACATTTGGGTTACTAAAAGTCAGCTTCCCAGACATAAGCCCATCTTTCTACAATGATTACACTGGTCTACAATTTTTGAGAAGTCGTCTGCTTCAGAGATAAAATGTGCTATTTATTATGTATTTTGATGTGCTGAATTCAAATATGACAATTAAAACAACTGATTGGCTACTGTTTCTAAGATATTTAAGTTTTTACATTTTATGTCTATGTATATTGTGTAGATAGAGTTTTAATCATAAATTGTAAACCTAGGTCTTTTCATGTGTTTATGGTTGCTTTACATGATAATATTTCACCTGTCCTGTTTATGTAACACTTTAAAAATCAGCAAAAGGGTTATAGAAATAAAATTTATTATGAAACAAAAGGCAAAAAACTATTTTGTACATAGTTTAATCCTATTCAGTGTCTACTCAGCGCTTCTTGGCTTGTCTCTTGTATTCATTAAATGGAGCATCTCTTGTCACTGTCCAGCAATAGTCTGCAAGCATTGATGGGCTCCATTTGCCCTGATAGCGTTTCTCCATTGTTGCAATGTCCTGGTGAAATCGCTCGCTGTGCTCGTCGCTCACTGCTCCGCAGTTCGGTGGAAAAAAATCTAGATGAGAGTGCAAAAAATGTATCTTTAGTGACATGTTGCAACCAAGGCTTTTGTATGCCTTGAGGAGGGTTTCCACCAACAACCTGTAGTTGTCTGCCTTGTTGTTTCCGAGAAAATTTATTGCCACTAACTGGAAGGCTTTCCATGCCGTCTTTTCCTTGCCACGCAGTGCACAGTCAAATGCATCATCTCGAAGTAGTTCACGAATCTGAGAACCAACAAAGGCACCTTCCTTTATCTTAGCTTCACTTAACCTTGGAAATTTTCCATGGAGGTACTTGAAAGCTGCTTGTGTTTTGTCAATGGCCTTGACAAAGTTCTTCATCAGACCCAGCTTGATGTGTAAGGGTGGTAACAAAATCTTCCTTGATTCAACAAGTGGTGGATGCTGAACACTTTTCCTCCCAGGCTCCAATGACTGTCGGAGTGGCCAATCTTTCTTGATGTAGTGGCAATCTCTTGCACGACTATCCCATTCGCAGAGAAAACAGCAGGACTTTGTGTATCCAGTCTGCAGACCAAGCAAGAGAGCAACAACCTTCAAATCGCCACAAAGCTGCCACTGATGTTGGTCATAGTTTATGCACCTCAAAAGTTGTTTCATGTTGTCCTAGGTTTCCTTCATATGGACTGCATGACCAACTGGAATTGATGGCAAAACATTGCCATTATGCAGTAAAACAGCTTTAAGACTCGTCTTCGATGAATCAATGAACAGTCTCCACTCATCTGGATCGTGAACGATGTTGAGGGCTGCCATCACACCATCGATGTTGTTGTTGCAGGCTACAAGATCACCTTCCATGAAGAAGAATGGGACAAGATCCTTTTGACGGTCACGGAACATGGAAACCCTAACATCACCTGCCAGGAGATTCCACTGCTGTAGTCTGGAGCCCAACAGCTCTGCCTTACTCTTGGGTAGCTCCAAATCCCTGACAAGGTCATTCAGTTCACCTTGTGTTATGAGGTGTGGTTCAGAGGAGGAGGATGGGAGAAAATGTGGGTCCTGTGACATTGATGGTTCAGGACCAGAAGTTTCATCCTCTTCCTCTTCCTCGTCTGACTCAAGTGAGAATGATTCTGATGCGTCAGGAACCGGCAGTCCTTCTCCGTGGGGTACTGGGCGTATAGCTGATGGAATGTTTGGATAATGCAGAGTCCACTTTTTCTTCTTTGACACACCTTTCCCAACTGGAGGCACCATGCAGAAGTAACAATTGCTGGTATGATCGGTTGGCTCTCTCCAAATCATTGGCACTGCAAAAGGCATAGATTTCCTTTTCCTGTTCAACCACTGGCGAAGATTTGTTGCACAAGTGTTGCAGCACATGTATGGGGCCCACCTCTTGTCCTGCTCTCCAATTTTGCAGCCAAAATAAAGGTGATAGGCTTTCTTAAGCATAGTGGTTATACTGCGCTTTTGTGATGCAAAAGTCACTTCACCACAAACATAGCAGAAGTTATCTGCACTGTTCACACAAGTACTAGGCATCTCTGCTCACTTTGGCTAAACAGAAATGTGTCCCTTTGCAAAATCAAACACTGACAAATAAGAGAGCACGACACTGTATGATTTCTAGAGCTGATATAGGGCAATTTGTTCAGCAGAGTGACGTAAGCTTTGTTATGATTGCATCATCCATGACTTCTAGGAATAACATGATGCAATTCATATCATGGATGACGCAATACCAGCTTCAGATTGCATCATTCATTGTTTTGCCTAAAAAGCAAGTACTGTCCAAACCCAGTCATAGATTTATTCATAGATCCAGTCAAAGATGTATTTTAGTCATTTCTGGTTTAAATTGAGATCCCTTCCCTTTATAACTCACTTATCCTCCGCCATTCCCAAGTCAAGGGTCGTATATACTGACCCAATAGCATATCTTGAAAACTAGAGCCAATCAACAATTTTAAGCATCATTTTCGTTCTCAGTGACCCAGAATTAGTAAAGTTTGACTACATTTATTTCAGAAGCGTTTTGGCTGTAGAGCAGTGTTATACAATATTAAAATGGTAAATATTGCACACATGTAATACCTTTTAAAAATCTTATGTTCAGATTTTCATAAGTTTGGATTTGTGTATGAAAATATAAAATGATTTTCCTGTGCCTATCTTCAAGAGCACTAACCATTTTTAATAGTAATACAATAACTATACAGATTTTTTTAACACAACATGATTTTCCTGTGCCACTCTGTACCATGTGTCCTATTAGAGTTGCAATGCTCACTTCTCTGTGACAGAACTCTGCTCCAGAGAGGTAATGCAAAGAGAAGAACAACTGAGAAGGGAAGGATGAGAAAAATGGAAGGGAAAGGATGGGAGGACATTATCTCACTCTCCTATTCTATTTTTCCTCTCTTTGTATCACAATATGTGTCCTCGTGCCAGAATGGGTTGTGGGTTCACTGGCATCATGTTTAAAAAGTCTTTGAATTTTGCTGGAGCTACACAGTCTGATACTGTTGAAGATAATTTGTATAGTTATTTGAAACAAATACCATCACAGGATGTTTTTATTCATCACAATGACAAATCATGAAACACAATATAATTAAATATAACTTTCTGCCTTTTCAGTTTAATGTAATGTTTGGCATTTTGCAATTTGGATTTGTTTTAACTGAGGTTCTCCCAATGACTGTATGGAGAAGTGTGTGTGTTGGATGTTTATTGCATGAGTCATTGTGACTTTGTAAGATATTTCCATGTTTGAAATAAAAAAAATACTTCAAGCGCCATCTGCTGTCTGAAACGAGCTACTGTGCATTTCTTATTTGTTAATACATCTGGAAATGCAAAGAAATGTACTCTTATAAACAGCGTATCTGTTTAATCTTTGAAGATTAAATTTTTTTTAGATACTTAGTGAATCACTAGGACTTGAAACTTTATTTCAGAACCTTAGCTTTTCATATTTGCTGTGATATTATTGCCTGAAAACTATGAATCAGTGGCTAGTATTGTGTAATAGCGTGTTTGGAGCTTCACACTGACAACTTTTTTCCCTGTTTTAATAAATAGCAGTGACAGTATTAAAAGGTGTCCTTGCTGCTTTATGAGTTTAAATTGTATTGCACAGATAATAGAAATACATCTATAATTTTGATATGAGCTATTTATGTTGTCGCTGCTAGGTTTTCTATCAAGACCTGTGTTATGTATGAAACTTTAATAAGGCATCTTCTTATAAGAAAAATAATAACTTTTTCTGAAAGCAGCATCTTGCAAGGGTGTTTTACTCTCTACAGTACAATAAATGTTTCTGTTAAAATCTGATGAGACAAAGCAGAAATTGATTCTTTATTTCTCTGTTTTCTAATAGGTGGCAGATAATGGAAAACCTCAGTTGTCATCTTTGACTTACATTGACGTTAGAATTATTGAGGAGAGCATCTATCCCCCAGCAATTCTGCCTCTAGAAATCTTTATTACAGCCTTTGGAGAAGAATATTCAGGTGGTGTCATTGGGAAAATCCATGCAACTGATCAAGATGTTTATGACACTTTAACATACAGTTTGGATCCCAAGATGGAATCCTTATTCTCTGTCTCTAGCACAGGTGGTAAACTGATAGCACACAAAAGGCTAGACATAGGACAGTACCTCCTGAATGTCACTGTTACAGATGGAAAATTTACTACTGCAGCTGACATTACAGTGCACATCAGACAAATCACGCAAGAATTGCTAAACCACAGCATTGCTATACGCTTTGCAAACCTCGCTCCTGAAGAATTCATTGGTGACTACTGGCGCAATTTCCAGAGAGCTTTAAGAAATATTTTGGGTGTGAGAAGAAGTGACATACAGATTGTTAGTTTGCAACCCTCTGATCCTCCTTCAAACCTCGATGTACTACTGCTTGTTGAGAAATCTGGTAGTTCTCAACATCCAACCAGAATTCTACTCCAGAAGATAAACTCCTCTGTAGCTGACCTTGAAGAGATCTTAGGTGTCCGGATACTTGACGTTTTCCACAAGCTTTGTGCAGGCCTGGATTGTCCTTGGAAATTTTGTGAAGAAAAAGTGACCATAGATGAGAATTCCATGTCAACCCACAGCACAGCCAGGCTGAGTTTTGTCACTCCACGTCATCACAGAACAGCAGTTTGTCTTTGCAAAGGTAAGGAAAAGATGTACCCTGAAAATAAATGGTATAATTTCAAACAACCAGAGACATTAATGGTACATTCATTTTATAGTCCAAACACTAAAAATATGCTATAGCCACCATTGACACAATTGCGCCCTTTCATGCTAAATAAGAGAAGAATAAGGAAATGATTTTGGGGTCATTCTTGCCCCACATACAGCTGTCCACCTTTTGATAGCTTATCCAGTGTAAAGCCATAAGAGGGTTTTTAGTTTCTAAAGCATTCTACTTATTTGTTTTATAAAAGTGAACATCCCATTTTGCAGCCCTACCTTGCTTCTTGATTGAAGGCTCAGATAGTTGCCTGTCTTTTGACATGCAAGTCCACACAAAGCACCTGTCTATCTCCCTGGTGCTGCTTAGAATGTTGCTCCACACAACATCTGGACAGTGCCAGGAGCCTTACCTTCAACTGGCATAGTAAAACATGGCTGCAGAACAGGATGGATCGAGTCAGACCCTCCATGGAAGTAAATGAAGCTATGCTGATTTACACCAGGTGAGGATCTGTCCTATGAATCTTTTCTAAAAAATAAAAAAAAATAGGTACAGTATTATTTTCTAAAATAATTAAGGTTTTATAGTAGGTGAGGGTTCACATCTTTTGATGGCCTTCAAAAAAACAAAACAAACAAACAAACAAAACCTCCACTAAAATAATATCTACCTGGATTTACCTTGGTAAGCCGGCACATTCTTATTTCAGAGTTTCTGCTGGCAGGTGTTGAAATCATGACTGTTTAGGAATTCCATAGCTATCGTATATACTTGCTGCCTAGCCTATTTTCTTGTCAGTCACCCAAAATAACTACCACTTTCATTCCCATTGTCTAAAGTTAAGAACTTTGTTTTGTATTTTATGTTCAAGGTGGTTTTGCTTTAAATTACCATGCCTGAAAAATAAACCACTTATTCTGTTTTACAGAAGGGAAGTGCCCCCTTGTGAATAATGTGTGTGAAGGAAACCCATGCCCCGAAGGTACTGAATGTATAGCAGATCTTAAGGAAGGAAAGTACACCTGTGTTTGCCATAGTGACAAGCCTGGCCAGTGTCCTGGTGAGATTTTAATTCTGAAATGCTTTGGATAAGTCTGCAGTACTTTGAAAGGGAACTTTGGCTTTAATCTTGTGTTAAACCATTTCATGCCTGTCTGTCTTTTTTAAGCATCAGTTGGTTCGTCGGTGACATTTACTGGGAGCAGCTATGTGAAATATCGTCTCTTGGAAAATGAAAACAAAGAGGAAATGAAGCTCACAATGAGGCTTAGAACATATTCAACCCATGCAGTTGTCATGTATGCCCGAGGAACAGACTATAGTATCTTAGAGGTAATATTATAATCTACCATTGCATAGATCTCTACCTCATACTTTGCTTTTACATCAGCCTAATTAAAAGATATTTTTATTACCAGAGTTTAAAGATTTAATAATTCCATCATTGCAGAATTCTCATAATGAATATTGCCTTCAAAGTAAAAAATGTATTGTTATTTATCCAGATGACAGCAAACATTTATCAAAAGCTTTTTTTAATGTGTAATAATTCCTTTTCTTTAATAAAACTGATCCTTCACTCTTGTTACAGCTGATGGTATTTATCTAAAACTATCAACTTTAAAATAAAGATCAGTCTTTTTTAAATATGCTGATATATCATACAGAAATGATATTGAGGATATATTCTTGAAACCGCTCCCAAGTGGGAACACTGAAGAGGGAGACCCTGGTTCTTCAAACATTCTCTAATTAATCTGTTTAACAATCTGTCGCATCCTTTACCACAGGAAAAAATAAAGACAAAGTAAAGCACAGATATTTTAATTAAGCCAAACAAAGAGCCATATGCGCAATGATTCATCATCATCATGAAATATAACATCAATAAACCTCCTGTATGAACAACATCTAATAATGCTTTGTCATTTCTTTAACATAATTGAAAACCTCTACTGGCATAACTATTTAGCATATTTGCTTAACGTGATAATGTTGGTTGATTGTCACAAAGTAAAATAAAAGCTAGTGATGTGTGGGTGTTTGTTTTGTTTTTGTTTTTCCCCTACATAGATTCACCATGGGAGGCTACAGTATAAATTTGACTGTGGCAGTGGTCCTGGCATTGTCTCAGTACAGAGTATTCAGATTAATGATGGTCATTGGCATTCAGTGTCTCTTGAAGTGGATGGAAACTACGCCCGGCTGGTTCTGGACAGGGTGCACACTGCATCTGGTACTGCTCCTGGCACGCTTAGAACACTAAACCTAGATAACTATGTATTTTTTGGTGGACATGTTCGGCAACAAGGTACAAGGCATGGGAGGAGTCCACAGGTCAGCAATGGTTTCAGAGGATGTATGGATTCCATTGTACTTAATGGGCAAGAGCTACCACTAAACAGCAAACCGCGGAATTATGCACATATGGAAGAATCTGTAGATGTATCTCCTGGGTGTTTACTCACTGCTACTGAAGGCTGTTCAAGCAGTCCTTGCCAGAATGGAGGCATATGCAATCCACTGACCAATGGAGGTAGGCTTTATTTATTCTTTTGCTGGTTGTTTTAAGTCACTTATCCAATCCTCTGATCCTGGGCCATAAGTTTTTTCTGAGGGGTGTTGTGTGGGTGTGGGTTCTGGAATTGTTTATATTTCTATTAACAAATATTGTCTCCATCCAAATGCCATTTTGTGTTCTTTTTTCTATTTGTTTGATTAAAACTTGAGAAGTTAGATTTCCTTTCCCTTCAGAGGAGATATTGACTACAAACCTGCCCTTTCCCCCATCCCACCCCTGTAGGTTTGAAATGGTAGATTCTTTGAATGCACTAAAGGCATGCCTTTCATACAGTGTTTGCTTGACTTTAGGTTATTATTGCAAGTGTGCTGCTTTGTTTATGGGAACCCATTGTGAAGTGAGTGTCAATCCATGTGCCTCCAATCCTTGCCTTTATGGTGGCACTTGTATTTCGGTCAGTGATGATTTTGTCTGCCAGTGCAGAGGACAGTACACTGGTCAGAGGTACGTCTTCATTGTTTGTTATAAAAATGCAAGTCATTACATTCAATGTCTATACTCTTTATATAAATCTATAATGTGTTACTGTAACAAGAATGCCTCTGGAGTCCTACAATATAAATAAGATTCTGTATATCTTCTTCCATCTACTTTATTTAGGGCCTGACCTGTGAGGTCTCGGACACCCTTGTGTCCACTGAAGTCAGTTGAAGTTGATGACACTCAACACCTTACAGGATCAGGGCTGTATTTTGTACCATTTATGGGAAGAAAATAATTTATACATTTTTTCCCTTTCCAGGTGTCAGTTGGGTCCATATTGTAAAGACAACCCTTGCAAAAACAGTGGCAAGTGTATTGATAGTTTGGATGGGCCCGTTTGTGAATGTGAGGCTGGTTTTCGTGGAGAAAGGTTAGTAGCTTCGTACATCTGGTTACATTTACAGTTTTAGCAACATTACTTTTATTAGCACATAACTGAATTAGTACAAACACAAGAACATTTAGCTTGGGCCGGAACCCTTAGAATTTTGTAACAATGAAAACTCAGATTTTGCAGGAAGATTCTGTCACTCAGATTAATTATGCTTAGTATGCCCCACCCTTAATAGTTCTAAAATAGGTGCTTACCTTGTATGCACAATGTTTATATCTTACTCAAATGCACATTAGAGATGTATCTGGATTCCTTCATGACAAATACTGTCCAGAATATTAAAACTTCAAAGCTCTCATAGTAGTACATCACAATGCAAACAACATAAATTTGGAAGCTGTATTCCTTGCACATTTGATCATTGGAACCACACTGTCTTAAGAGAAAAGTGTTTCTTTTAGGGCTGTCTTTTCCATATCAGCTGGTTTGGAATTTATAGACCTAATTTCCCTTTCTGGAGGAAAGACTCATCAGTATGTTAATATTTTCAGTTTGTACATTGGTAAATAAGGAAGCACTAATATTTTTGTGTCAGGATCAAAAGAGGCAGTCTTGTCCTAATCTGTTTTTAATCAACTAATGCTGTAATGGAAAATTGAAAATGTCATTTGCAGTTCATTCTGTAAACTGCAATGTTTTGTCCTTATTCACATTGCTCAGAAACAACTGTGAAACAAAGTGCTCAAAGATAACTTCAGCAGCTTGGCAGCAAAAAGCATTAGAATTTCCCTATCACACCTCAAGCATGGGTGCTCCTGCTATTTGCAGTATAAGGTGCTGCTCAGCATAAATAAGGATGGCCAAATCTTGTCCTAATAAAATTGTTTGTGTCAAGATGAAAAACCACAGATAAGGAGGCATGAAGCTTACAACTGAAGCTCCAGCTCCTCCAGTGGGATTCACTTATACAGAAGCCTGTACCCAAGTGGAATTCACATCAGTAGATCCCATTATGGGATATGGGTTTAGGGACTCTAGTTTGGACATAGACAAAGCAGTTCAGTTAATATTGATGGTACAAGGTTGAAATGGTGAAGAAAGTTTGGTGTCTCAGCCTTGTCATCTTTGAAATGCTTATATTTTAGGAAAGTGTAAAATGGATGTCACTTAGCAATGAGAAATTTATGCTTGACCCCCTAGATGCTGTGGTAACATTTATGTGCCCTCCACACTTGAAGAGTTAACAACCCCTTTTTTATTTTGGGGGAAACATCAGTTTAAAAATGCAGGTAAAAATAGTATTTGTACTCCCCAGATAAGAAAACAATAAATAATAAAATAGCAAATTGTACAGCAAAATGTAAATTCTGTATATTAAAAAACAAAACAAATCTGCAACTGCTGAGTACTAGGAGTTTCATGTAGTATTAGTTAATTAGCATCAATGTTCACTATTATTTCTCTGCTCTGGCAGGTGCCTGACTGATGTTGATGAATGCACAGAAAACCCATGTCTCAATGGTGCCCTTTGTGAGAACACATATGGCTCATATCACTGCAATTGTAGCCATGGATTTGGAGGAAAATATTGTGCAGAGATTGTTCTCAATAAATACGTTTCAACATCTTGGAACATTAGCTTAGCAGAAGTAATCGGAATTATTGTTTTCATAGCGGGAATCTTCTTATTAGTTGGGATTTTTGTTTTCTGCCGCAAACTGATCAGTAGAAAGAAGAAACACCAGACAGAGTCTGAAGATAAACACCTGGGAACAACAACAACTTTCTTGCAAAGACCATATTTTGATTCAAAACTGAATAAGAACATTTACTCAGATATCCCACCCCAGGTGCCTGTTCGTCCCATTTCTTATACTCCAAGCATTCCAAGTGACTCCAGGAACAATCTTGACAGGAATTCTTTTGAGGGGTCGACCATCCCAGAGCATCCGGAGTTTAGTACCTTTAACCCAGATTCTGTACATGGCCACCGAAAGGCAGTGGCTGTCTGCAGCGTGGCACCTAACTTGCCTCCGCCACCTCCATCTAACTCTCCTTCAGACAGTGACTCAATTCAGAAACCTAGCTGGGATTTTGACTATGACAGTAAGCAATCATCTTTTGTTAAAATATATTTGTGGTACAACTATATTTAGAATTCAGAGTTTGCGTCTATAGTACTAATATAGGGCTATGAGTTTATGGATGTGTTTTACACAAAGAAAAAAATATTGAGTCGATTAGATTTTATTGTAAACAGCAGGACACGAGATACATCACATACGAGGAACAGTGTACACAGATATATTTTACTGGCTGTGGAAGTTGCCTCTTGCTCGGAGGTTTTGTCACAAATACTTTCAGACTCCTTGGGGGCATTAATTTTTATGAAGAATGTTCAATCCATAGTACATTAATTTTTTGACATTACATTTCTTTTTGCTTTCAGCTAAAGTAGTAGATCTTGATCCTTGCCTTTCAAAGAAGCCTCTGGAGGAAAAGGCCTCTCATCCTTACAGCACTAGAGGAAGTATGTCTGAGGTCCAGTCCCTTAGCTCCTTCCAATCAGAGTCATGCGATGACAATGGTATGTAATGCCTAATCATTCTTTTCTATTGCTCACGCGCATTTGTTTCCCTCCCTGCCTATCACCCCATATAGATGTGTATATAGTTATCTATATCCATAGATAGATTTTATATATATATATGTATATATATGTAATATATGATATTTTTATTTACATACTCTATAGGTTAGTTCCTGAAGGCTACTTAAACCTGTAAAATTAAATAAGTGTTTCAGCTATATTACATTTCATGTTAAATACTGTATCCTGACAAAATATTTATTCCACTGTAAAGTACTAACAACGACAAATTCAGTATTAGGTGTTTGGTGGTGTTAGGAGGTATAAAAGTTTCTTGATATATGTAATCATTGGTTACAAGTTTATCCAGGTCCTCTTTATAAAAAAAAAATTAGCCTCTGCACAAGTGTAGTTTTAGCTTTGACATTCAGCTTTCAGTAAAACTTTTTGGTGTTACAGTTTCATTTGTTTCCTTTTTTTCTTGCTGCGGCCTCAGCTCCCATATGGATCAGATCAGTACTGAGTGAGAGCAGAGTTTAAGGGACTGCTTGTAAGTTGGATTATATTAGTAATGAAGGAAGTTGTGCAAAAGGGATTTTACTGTAGAAGTACAGTAGTAATTATCTGGCTTTTGTCATGATCAGATATGAATATGTACAAAACGTCTGTGTATCAAAAACATGCCAATACATAAAACAAGAATATTATTCTATAATCAGTGTAAATAGTATTTTGATGGTGACTCTGGGAACTTAATTTTCAGTCTTTGCTTTTTACTAATTGGGAAGCTTTCATTCAATTTTATTTTCATTCTAATTACAGACACCTTTTGCTTTTATATGAACACATCATTTTCATTTACAAAGTTTCAAGGTTAAGGAAAATGATTGAACACGGTTTTCTAAATGGATAGTAACCTTACCTGTGTTAATAAATCCAAAATGATTAAATTAAGATGTCTGTTTATGTATCTACTTGAGCTTCCTTAATTACTTAGGAACAAAGTAAATTCTACTTCTCACCAAAGTAGAATGTTGTCTTTTTATTAGTGTGAAGTTACATGTGTATTAGTGGTGTACATAAGAGCTCATCAGAATAAAATGATACCCTGTCTATTGGCAAAATGTTGAGACATATATAAGCAGGTGGTTTTTTTTAAACGTCTGTTTTCATTAAAAAGCAAGCTGCTGTTATATTAATAGCACTTCTTCACCTCATATTCTCCAAATATCTTTGCCCGGAATTTCAATCACATATTGATGGGAAAGTGAACGGATAAAGATAGATGTGAAAAGTACCATATGTCACGTTATATCCTACCTGGAGCAATGAAGGCAATGAAAATGTAGTTATAGGGGAGAGACTAACCTTTAATCCACTTTAAACCACTGAGGCACACAAAACTCCCATTGGCTTCAGTGGGAGTTCTAGACATGAAGCAATGGCAAGTTTGGACCCTCATTTAGAACAGTTTTGGCCAGAACGGTAATCAGTCACTTTTCTTTCTTCCCTCCTCCCCCTTTAAAGGAGCCAGATATCAATTTTAACTTTAATGCAAGAAATTTCTTTTAATACCATATCCCAAAACAGGCAGCTTTAGCATCACAGCAGTGCTTCTTTCATGCCATTTTGGTAGCTAGAGAATGTCACTCAGCTCTTCTGCTGGACATTGGGTCAGAAAGGTGTCCATGAAACCAAATCCGCTCTCAAATTTGTACATACAACTGCTAGTCACTTCAGTAATAATGTGTACATGAGGTAGAATCTGACTTTGCAAGAGTACTTCTTTTTTCTCCTGTTACTTTCCCCCTCCCTAGACAGAGAGCACGCACACACAAACAGTCTAGTAAGCTTTTTGTTTTCATTTGTATTCATTTTGTTTGTTTTTAAGTAGAATAGTATTGTGACACTGATTTGGCATAGCACGTGCTAAGGCCTTTGAAATTCAGCTATGCACGAGACCACTTAGCTTACTAGTGCAGCTTATATTACTATAAAAACTAGTTATTATAAAAACACATTGCTCAGGTAACTATGTAGATACTTGGTATTTTCCTTATTCGTTCTCTTTTATATCCTCACTAGTATTTTCAATCCCATTTCATTGGAAGATTCCCCAATAATTTTTGGTTTTAAAGTGGAAAATATATATATGAGCCCTAGTTTAATACCTTTAACCTCCCCATTGGTGTCCTTTAGAAAAGTCCATTTTATAATCTTTCTAGAGTAAGTACCACAGTTAGTCATTTGGTGACAAAACATTTCAGAAATTCCTATCTAACCAAAAAACCCTGTGCTTATGCATACATTATTTGGGTTTCAGGACTAGTTATGATATCAAGTTGCCATTATACAGAAGAATAAATTAAAGACTGTATATATAATTTCATTTTACGTTGTTATTTGTTAAGGTAGTAAAGCACTGAAAACTTATTTTTATTGTTATGTCTTTATATACATGTATGCTGTTTAAATTGATACTAACTATAGGTTTGTTTTAATTTGCTCCTTCCATACCATTTACAAGCTTCCATAGTGACTGTAATACACCTTGTCAATGCTGTTGTTGACTCGGTGGAAAAAGAAGGTATATATGTGTTTTCACTTTTTTATTTACTGCTTTGGCAGAATATTGCATGTTTTTGTCTTGTAGTAATGTGGTAGTAAAGTAGACGGGCAACTATGAAATGTTGTTTACTGATCAGAAAATGTGTGTTTTTTTAGTAGCGTCTGTTTTCCTGTTTTTGTGTGTATTCTCAGTACAGATATATAAAATGTATGGACAATTTTTCAAATGTGAGTGCCTAAATTTACGCACCTAACAAAATTTGGCCTGTTGTTTGGAGGTGCCTCCTCTCCACAAATACCTGTGCAGCATGTCAGGCACAATCCTAGTCCTTATAGTCTTGTTGCACAAGGCTCTAGCATGTAGACAGGGTGGGGAGAGAGTGCTGCCATGGGCTAGTTGTCCTTCAAAACTGCGCAACAGAGCTGGGCCAGCAGTGAGGGGAGTTGGCACACATTGCACCAAGTAAAGGGAAGCGGTGGGGCTCATGCATTCCGGTTGGCATTTTGCCTGCCTTAGGCACAATGGGCTTGATTCAAAGCCCTTTGAAATCAGTGAGAATCAACCCACTGACATCAATGGTCTTTGGATCTGGGCCAGCGCGCAGCCCCTACTCTCATCCTCACACACAAACACAACTTTCAATAATGTAATTATTTACACTCCATCATCTCCAGAAGATACAAAACATTGCCAATGAGTCTGTCTCACTTTTTGGTATATTGAGAATCTGTAACACAAAGACTGCTTTCCTTATAAAATTATGTGCTCAAAATATTGACTGTGGATCAAATCCCAAGCCCTTGCTTTGTGGCTGCAGAGGTCCCCCTACCTGCAAACCCAAGGTATTTCTGGTGTCTGAACTGGATAGTCAAGGTAGGGACTAGATAGTCAAGTCCATGCAGGAGTGCATACACTGTGAACTGCATGGAATCCCATTCCAGACCAGTTGCCTTCAGCAGGCCAGAGGAAGGGTGAGGGCAAAGGATCCAATGCAATGAAAATAATCCATTAATTCCCATCCCCTTCATGGATCTGCAGAGGCTGATTCAGGCATTGGGCTGAAATAGACTCCAGGGATCAGCTACTGAGAAAAAGTGTATTCCTGCCCCTCTGAATATTCTGTATTCCTTAATTAGAAAGGATGTATTACGCTTTCCTAGAAAGGATTTATCAATTAAAACCTTGTTCAGAGTGAAGCCACCTCTAGAATATAAAATTGTTTATTGTAGCTGTGGCTTCCATTTGAATTACTGCCCTATAAAAACTAAGTACTATGTAGTATTTAGAGTAAATATATAAACAGAAGGGCAAGTAGATTAAAGCACAGACTTCCCCTTCTAATTACAAGTGCCAGGAAAACATTTCACTAGTATACTTTTCTAGTGCTTGATCAAAGGTTTTCAAATTACAGTGTATTCCATGTATAATGGGCAGAGTTGTGAGAATGGGTGGGAAGAAACCTTTGAAAAAATTAGACTAATGCAATTTTCTGTGGTTCTAATGGTTAGAAAGGAGAAAAAAATGATGTTTGTGGGATTTTTATTGGGAGTTACAAGTGATCTGAACAGTAGCCAAGTATCAAGATAAGATGGAGAGATGCAGACATTTAGTATCCTTTAAAACAATTCTTCAGAGACTCAAGTTTTTTATTTTTAATCATTTAATATTTTACCTGGGTTGATATTTAAACTACCCTGAAGCTTTACCAAACACCCTGCAAATTTACATCTTCTGTATGCATTTAGTGGTAGACTTATGCTTAAAAAGAAAACCCAGAGCTCTGTTTATTGTAAGAAGAATTACACCTCTACCCCCATATAACGCAACCCGATATAACATGAATTCAGATATAACGTGGTAAAGCAGTGCTCCGGGGGAGCGGGGCTGCGCACTCCGGCGGATCAAACCAAGTTCGATATAATGCAGTTTCACCTATAACGCAGTAAGATTTTTTGGCTCCCGAGGACAGCGTTATATCGAGGTAGAGGTGTATATATAAAACCATGCAGAACAAAGAAGCAATTATCAGGCCAAATCCTGCCACCCTTATTCAGTCAAAACTCCCAAAAATTACTTTACTGGGAGTTTTGCCTAACCAAGGACTGATTTTGCCTCTGCTCAGCAATATCTTGAGAAGTCTCTACATTTGTATTCATTCTCTCTTTCCCCATGTTCTCATAATCCATGTGTCTAAAGTAGGCGCTCCAGCCCTTCTAGATTCAACAGGACAGGAAGCAAATTTTGCCCTCTGTTACCCCAGTATAACCCATTACATTGGTAGCACAGGTGTAACTCAGGGTAGGTCTACACTGCAATTATAAACCTGCGGCTGGCCCCAGCCAGCTGACTCGGGCTCATGGGGCTCGGGCTTAAGGGGCTGTTTAATTGCGGTGTAGATGACTGGGCTCGGGCTGGAGCCTGGTTTCTAGGACCCTGCAATGTGGAAGGCTTCGAGAGCTTGGTCTGCAGCCGATGTCCAAACACCACCATCGCAAAGCAATTAAACAGCCCCTTTGTCTGAGCCCCGCAAGCCCAAGTCAGCTGACACAAGCCGGCCACAGCTGTCTTTGCAGTGTAGACATGCCCTTAATGGCAGATTTACCCTCCCCAATATTATAATAGAGAAAAGTAAGGGAGCATAGCATGTCCATCAGAAGCATCATGCTGTATAGCTGTTATTTGTATGCCTTCACATTAGTTCACCTATTTGATTCCTAATTCAAATCTTTTCTCCTTTTTTCTTCTCACTTTGCCATCTAAAGAGTCTTTTGCTGTTCCTGACCTCAGCAATTCAAGAGGTGACTTCTGCATGCAGTTGTTCATTGATATTCACTTAACTCTTCGTTAATATTTGGATTTTAATACTGACTTACCTTCAGTTGTTTGCTGTGTATTTGTTTGCAGTAATTACTGTTTATTTGCTAGACTTCACATCTTATTTAGATCCTGTAACATTTTTCCTTTTTAGTGCCTATCTGAAAAGTAAAAAGGCATTAAACTGAGTGGTGTTTTCCACCACTGATACTAGTTTGGCTTCCAGTCTCCAATGGAGCATTTTATACTTACTCAGAAAAAAAGCTTACAAACAGGGAGCAGTTCTGTTATTTATGCATGATAAATTTAATTTTGTGATTTTGTTTTTGTTTGAATGCAAATGTCTTTACTAATAGAGATGAAAAGGTTTTACAAATATGTTTAATAATTATATGCTGCAGGATTCCATTACTGAAGTAGTCATAGAGTTGAAGGACAGTAATTAGTGGAATCAGTATGTTAATCTTAAGTAGAATGGTAAAGTTACTTTAAACATTCTATATACTTTACCAAACATAGATTACTACTCTTAGTAGGAAACACAAGGTTTATATATTCTAAATATATATATTCATAGGAAAAAAGACCACTGATATCAGTGTAATCAGTAACTACACAACAAGTGTTGATCCATAGGAATTTAGGTTCCTCAGGGAGGCTGTTTTGGTTATTTTTTACCAAAAGAATGATTGTATACCATTGTGTGTGTCAGCACATCCCATAGGTGAACTGCAGCGCCTCCCACTTTTGGTGAGATGACCAAAATATTAAAACTCCAAATTTGGACAAAATAATAAAATGTTTAATGCATGGCATACCATAAAGTTGTTTTGTGTTAAATGTCTTTGTGAAACCGGGAGCAGATTGCTCCAGAAGTAATTAACATAAGTTATGTCCTTATTACTAGTGGTCATGTTGTCTTCAGTACAATGTGTTGATTTTCCAGTACAAGTGTACTTTGAGGGCAAAATACTAATACAACTTTTTTTTTTTTTAAACCCACTTCACACTGCAGGTTATCATTGGGATACATCAGATTGGATGCCAAGTGTTGAACTGCCCGGTATCCAGGAGTACCCGAATTATGAGGTGGTTGAAGAGCCAGCTCCCCTTTACACAGATCCAAATGCCATTGATACAGATTACTATCCTGGAGGCTATGACATAGAAAGTGATTTCCCACCTCCACCTGATGACTTTCCTGCACCCGATGAGCTCCCGCCGTTACCACCAGAATACAGTGACCAGTTTGAATCCATACAGCCACCCAGAGACATGCCGGCGGTGGGCAGCTTGGGTTCTTCTACAAGAAGCAGGCAGAGGTTCAACCTTAATCAGTACCTTCCCCATCACTACCCAGCAGATATGTCAGAACCTCAGAACACAACCAGTGGAGTCAACAGTAATTATAGAGAACCTTATGCTCCTTACACTTTAGGGTACAATAGAGACTTCGAAGCACCCACTGTAGACAACATGTCCCTGTCTGTGTACACTTCCACGGCTTCGTGCTCCGATGTGTCAGCATGCTGTGAAATGGGGTCTGAGGTAATGATGAGTGACTATGAGAGTGGAGATGACGGCCACTTTGAAGATGTGACAATTCCTCCACTTGATTCTCAACAACATACAGAAGTCTGATACTCACACTCAACAAAAGTGCCTAGGCTTGAATGAATTTTAAGGATTCTCGAAGAGCTTTTTTTTTTCTTCTTGGCAGCAGTGCTTGAATGCGTTTGTTTAGTGAGCTAAAACTGGCATGGCTGCACTGGATCATGCAGCTCATTTCAACATATTAGCCTATTTCCATTTCCTGACCTACTGTAATTGGACAGATCAAAGGTTTCCATTGGCTGTGCCATTTCTGAAAGTGTTTTTTGTACTTACTTTGTGTGTTAAAGAAATTTAAAAAAACAAACAAACCACATACCACTTCACCATGTTAGCATGATACATGTATTTATATAGTTCTAATGCAAATTAATTTTCTCCAATTTTTTTTGTAAATTTTATGTACAGTTTTGATTTTAATAGTTTTAACTAGATTTTGTAGATATTTTGTGAATTTGTTTTCCACTGAATCGAGTGGTGTTAGTGTGCCATTAAACTAGAACCCTGACTATTATTATAATCAGGGCTTCACTGTATGTATTTTTTTTCCCCCCACTGAGGTTTGGCATTTCATTATAAGGATTTCAGCATGTTCATGCGATTCCAGCTGTACATAGGTTAGACGAGATCTGATATTTTCTGGGTCAGATATATGGAAATGTCTTAAATGGGTTGCTGTATTTTAGAATTGTAAACATTTTCCCCTTCTTGGAAAGTGTGTTGGGGACCCTCTGCATACCTGTTTAGAACCAAAACCACCATGACACAGTTTTTATAGTGTCTGTATATTTGTGATGCAATGGTCTTGTAAAGGTTTTTACTGAAAACTACCATTAGCCAGTCTTTCTTACTGACAATAAATTATTAATAAAATACTTCAGCTTTCCTCTGTGTATCTGTTATGTATTGTACAAAAAAAGACAAGGCATTCAGTGCAGCTTTTTTAAAATCTCTATTTATTTTGTACTGTACAATATTGGGTCCAAGCAACACATTTTCCTTCTTCAAAAATCAAACTGCAGTTATGTTAGATGCCCACTAGATGGGAGTGTGCAACTACTTAATGTTTTTGTTTTGCTTTTTAAAAGAAATTTGGCTAGTATGAATAAATATAGGTACAAAACTTAAGTGGCCTTCTCGCTAGTTCACATTTTCTTTTAAAAACAGATTTGAATTAATTGAATTACCAAATGTCTAAATTGTGAAGCATTTAAAACCACAGCAAAAATCCATATAAAAAGCAATCTTCCAAAGCTAAGTATTTTTCACAACTTTTTTCCTGTATCATACATGCAACTTCTTACAAGTGTTGCCCAAAGAGTGCATCAACTTTTTTGTTAATTTTGTTTTCTTTCCTGCTAATTTACTTCCATTGTTTGAAGTTCCAGTGTTATTTCCTGCAGACCCTGTGGTGTTAAGCACTGTGTCACTGAAGAAAAAATCTACTACTGAAGTATTCATTATTGCATCATAGTTGGCTCAAAATATTTGACTTTGATAAATATAACATTTCTGCAAGGAAAGAAATGTGCCATGGTAGAACCAGCTACCTTGTTTGTACTTATTTATTTATTGCTCTGTGTTTGTTTATAGGACTAGAAAGGAGTTTGAAAAACAGAAGGGCCAATTTTTTCTGGGTACAGAATAGGTGCACAGGTGGGGAGAGGAAGCAAGCTGCTTTTCTTCCCCTGTCCCTTGCACAAGGAACCTTTCCTCCATGTACCACTAGGGGCTCAATCCACATTTAAGAAGATGGCGAAGGGGCTGGGCCAAAGTGCCCTGCTCTGGTCCTGGCCTAGTGAACAGAGGGAAGTTGGCTGCACCATCCCCACAGATGATATGCCTGCACATTCCCCTGTGTGCCAGCGAGCATTTGGACAGTGCAGCTCCATACCTTTGTCAACATGAGCTAGTAACTGCTGTCAGAGATAATACCACTCACTGACAAATGTATAAAATGGCCAAATAAAGGGAAATGTAAAAACACAGAAATAAAACAATCTGCCCAATGCCCTACTGTAGTCAAAAAAAGCAAACAGGGATGAAAAGCAAAACAAGAGAAGGTGATGCTATTATTGTTACATCTCATTGGAATGTTAAGTGGTGTATTGGTCACTGCAATACACTGCACTACACAGGATGTTATTGCCATGGGGTTTGTCTGAATTCTTATTGAAGTAAATGGGAGTCTTTCCATTGATTGCAGTGTGTGTTGGATTGGGTCCATACATAGGATGCAGTTTAGGGTAATGAACATAATGTTAGAAAGGAAGAGACTTCAAGGTGACCCTACAGAGGTTTTAGAAAATATACACCTCTATCCCGATATAACGCAACCCAATATAACGCGAATTCGAATATAACGCGGTAAAGCAGTGCTCCAGAGGGGAGGGGCTGCGCACTCCAGCGGATCAAAGCAAGTTCAATATAACGCGGTTTCACCTATAACGCGGTAAGATTTTTTGGCTCCCGAGGATAGCGTTGTATCGGGGTAGAGATGTACATGTAAATTATGGAAATAAATTGTATCCATGGGTGAGGCTTTCAAAATCTAATGAACATCATTAGAAAATTTAGGAACTCATTAGTAAATATGGAATACAGAAATATTATCTGCAAAGATTAATAATCATGGAATAATTTACACTGTAATACTATGCAATTGCAGTTGAAAGTGTAAATAAATGAGATAATTATAGTAGATCTTTTTTTTAATGACTAAGATTAAGATAAATCAAATAAAGGACTAGGATGTTGGATCAGATGGCCTTTTTCCTTTATATCTCTTACCATGAGAAAAGAACTGTGATATAACAATTACTTCAAAGAACTTTGTTAATAAAGCATCTGCTTATTAAATGGCTTAGAGTGGTTAATAACTCTTGTGTTGAGAAGCTGATTGGGAAGTTTACTGGTGCAGTCTTTAATAAACTGAGCCAGTATTTTGGGTCAGTCCCTGACTGTCCTATTAATGGTAAAGCCAGTGGCAGTTTTTGCTCAGGATTGCTTAGTGCTTGGTTCTCTGTAGGATTCAACTTTGAAAGTTAACCAGCATGGGACCCTGTCAATGTGGGGAAAACATGACTGTGCACAAACTAAAGCTTCCTAATTGGCATGACCCCAATAGAAGGGAGAGGTGACAATCCGTCTAATATACCAGACTGACATTTTCTTAAGCAACTGAAACAGAACAAAAACGGTGTGCAAGATCAAAGGGTTGATATAAACAGGTTCATACATTTTTATTCAAAGAGTTTGTGCCTTTAACAGAAATTAAGTTTACATCTAAATCAACTGAGTTGGGAAAACCTGAAAGTCAGTCAAGGTTTTTAGTCTATGAAGAAAACTGCTGTAAATTTTGAGACTAAAAAAACCCAAACTTTTAATTATGGTTTGTGAAAAATGGAAAGCAGTAGAAAGTGAATGGAATCTCAGTGCAGACAATGTCATTTGAAAAAGGTAACTGTATCAAAAATAAAGGATAGCATAGAGTTACTCTCAAGTGATGCAAGGCATTCAACTTTGGTTCAATTCCTTGCATCAATCAGGACCAACTCCATATTATACTTTCCATATACTTATCTAATCTCAGATTGAATACCTCTAATGACTTTACAATGACTATATTATTAGGCAAAGTATTCCACCCACTGATTGTCTTTTACAGACAAAAGGGCATTATACTGATCATTGATTTAAAGCAGAGTTTCTCAAACTGGGGGTTGGGATCCCAAAGTGGGTCGCAGCCCTGTTTTAATGGGGTCACCGGGGCTGGCATTAGACTTGCTGGGGCCCGGGGCCGAAGCTCAACCCCCACTGGCCAGGGCCACAGCCCAAGGGCTTCAGCCCTGGGTGGTGGGACTCAGGTTACAGGCTTCAGCTTTGGCCCCGGCCGGGGTGGTGGGGCTCAGGTGGGCTCAGGCTTGGGTCCCTTCTCCTGGGGTCCTGTAGTCAGAAGGGGGTCTTGATGCAAAGAAGTTTGAGAACCCCCCGATTTAAAGGAAGGGAGAGATCAAGGGTAGAGAAGATGATGTGCTGTAAAAGTATTTGAGAGGGGGAAGAATTAGCCTGCCCTCTAACAGTAGAGAAGAAATGCCATACATGCTGCCTTGTCATGAGTGCCAGAATTTGTTGCCTGCTTTGGTTCTGATCAAATTTGTTATTGTCATTAAAAATAAAATGAATATGTTGAGGAATGCAAAATAAACAAACAACCTGGTGAAACTTTTAACCCTTTTAAAACACAGTTGCTATCTGGGTGGATCTCGGTCCCTCAACACTCAGGAATGGTGGGGAGTCTGAATGCTGCCATGGAACCGCCATTTGATTTCAGAGGGTTCCTTTTCAAACTTTTGTACTCTCTACTCCTGAAACTGAAAAAAACTTTCAGGGAACACACCAAGGCTCTGCAGTTGCTGCAACAGTTTTAACATGATGCACCAAAAGGCAACTGCTTTTCCTAACTGGTCTCAGACACCCTCTAAAGGCGGGGGTCGGTAACCTTTCAGAAGTGGTGTGCCGAGTCTTCATTTATTCACTCTAATTTAAGGTTTCATGTGCCAGTAATACATTTTAACATTTTTAGAAGGACTCTCTCTAAGTCTATGATATATAACTAAACTATTGTTGTGTGAAAAGTAAATAAGGTTTTTAAAATGTTTAAGAAGCTTCATTTAAAATTAAATTAAAATGCAGAGCCCCCCGGACCGGTGGCCAGGACCCAGGCAGTGTGAGTGCCACTGAAAATCAGCTTGCGTGCCATAGGTTGCCTATCCCTGCTCTAAGGAATCTTAACAGTTTGTTTTGTGAGCTTGTTATGACACGAGGGATGTGTGGCGGGGTTTTTACTGCTTTTAGTGTGAGCTACAATAACTACAAATATTAATCTTGGTGGGCTAGACGGTGCCATTATGTCTAGCCCTGTTTAAGGAGAGGTGTATAGCTGTCCTGCCCCTCAGCAGTCCAGGGAAAGAATTTCAGTACTGCCAATCCCAAATGTTCAGAACAGTGAGTATAATAGGCTGTCAATTGTGGTAAATTAGTGTGGAGAACAGTAGGGTCTGTATAACCTGCTCTCCCCACTCCCAGAGCAGCAATCTAGAGAAGCCCCAGGGTAGAGTGTAGGGTTTTACACCTGTTTTTCCCCTCAGCACAGTCTGGCCCTGCACCAACCATTATTACTACTACATAAATAGCTCCACAAAAAGAATTGGGAAAACTTCAACAAATAAATGCCATACAAGATCTACATTAAAGAATGTTGAGGGTGCAAAGTTAGCTACTCAAAAGTCATGAAAATGCCCCCATTAAAGTTTTGCATCCTTGTGTCTATGCATTTACACACAGCTTAAGAGGCTGAGGGGTAGTGACATGGCACTTGCAGAGCATGCTGCAGTGATCATCATTGTTTCTTGGACATTTGGGTTGGGAGCTGGGTTGATGAGTAAAGGGGTCAGACATGTTGGCATTGCGGGTGACAATTGTTACATGTGCAGTCCACAATGGTGTGAGTTCTGGTTTTGTAGCTGTGTATTTTAATTGCTCTAAAAGTGCCCAGAGTCAGGGATAAGGGCTTTCAGTTAAATCAAAAGAAAAACTAATTAATTAGACAATCATTATTTTAGCAGGACCTCGTTTCAGTCAATGTACAGGGTGGATGGCACATAGGGAATGCCTATGAGACTTCTCCCTGCATTGTGTCTAATACATTAAAATAAACACAGTGAGAAAAAATTGCTTACTTTATGTACTTCCTACCTGCCCCCCCCCCCACTTCTGTTGGGCTTATTATAGTTACAGGTGTGGGGGGGGGGATTAAATGTGCTCCGAGAGGGGTAACACGAAGATTCTCATGCTCCCTTCAATTTGTTCACACACTGTTGTGGTTTTCACTTGTTCTTTCTCAGAGATGGTTAGGTGAAATTTCAATGAATTTACAAGCTGGGAGAAGGTTGATCAGACAGAGTTCATCTCTCTTATTAGTAGCTTGCTGTACATACAGCCAGATCATGGAATGAGCTACTGCAGATGTCATCTTAAATATTTTTTGGGGGGAAATCTGAACTTTATTTCACTGGGCCAGAATTTTAATGGTATTTAGGTGCCGAAAGACGCAGATAGGTGCCTAGTGGGATTTTCAGAAGCACCTACATGCCTGGCTCCCATTGGAGTATCTGAAATCAATGGGAGTTAAGCACCTAGGTGCTTCTAAAAATCCCTCTAGGCACCTATCTTCATCTTTTGGCACCTACCATTGAAAATCTGTCTGAAAATGCCTTGATGATCAACATATTCATGTGAGAGGGGTCTTGGAACACCATCCTACTGAGATCAGTATGAAAGTTTCATTCTGGGTTTTGTTAAAAAACAAACACTAGGCCAAATTTGCAGATGTTTGTTAACCCGACCTTAGTTTTGAGCACACTTGGACAGGCTTTTGTGTGAACCCAGGCTGATTGATGGCTTCATTTGGAAAGCATATGCAACTCAGTGGTTCTGCATGGTTTCTACCTGATGCAAAGCAAAACTTTATGGTTCTTGCTTAATTTAATTTTGAGGTTGAGAAGTTCCCCCTAAAATTTGGCATTCAAATCCACACAAATGTGCATAAAATAACAAAAATGAAAGAGAGAAAAAGGTGCTCATGGAGCCCATCATGAAGCTAACAAATTTTTGACAGGTCTAAGCATTCTTCTGCTACTGAAAATAAAGTTCACTTGGCAGCAAGGATTTTGTATGTGATGTAGCATATTGAAGTGGGAATCTGTAACTTATTTGCTTTGATCTTGATTGAAACTAAAAAGGCAGAGCTAGTTTGAGAGAAATTGGCTAATTAGGATAGTTTTATATCAAGTAATAAGTTCCTGAATTCCTTTGTCACAAGTTGTGTTAGTTAACACAGCAGGCCTTAGAAATCAAAGATCAATGGCTATTTGCTGTCTAAGCCACCACAAATATTCTTCACTTGCGACACTATGTTGCATGAGCTTTTGTCACAATGAGGCCTACTGGATGGCAACCTTATATAACTTTAAAAGTATGAATAAAAATGTCTGTAGGATTAGCTACCAACCATGACTATAAAAATATACTAACTGTAATCAGAGCTAGAAGCAAGCGGTTTTCTTTTTAAAAAAAGTTCTCAAAGATTATAGTTTTGTTTCATGAACATCTCTTGTAAACCCCCTTCTGCTGTTGATTAACTTTGAATTTCTTTATCAATAGTTGAGTATTCATTTGGGGAGAAGAATTTTACAGTATGTATGAGGAACTGTACTCAGACCTCTCATTAGCGATAGCATGACTCATTCGCATAAGCCCCAGTGCACTAATTTGAAAACAAGTAGTGTTAACAGTTTTCAGAGCTAGCATATATTTGAAGTGGTATATATTGGAAGAAATTGCGTTGTATCAAACATTTCAAACTTTTCCACCTTTTTTTCCTTTTATAATATTTAACTTACACTGTAAATAATTCTTCCATGTGTGATCCAAGACTTCAGATGTCCCACATTGCAGTTAAAGATGGTTAGAAAAATTCTGAAAATACATTATTTTTCATCAGAATTTGCTGACTTGTTGAAATTGAAACATTTCACAGAACTGGTTCCATGTTGATGAATTCCCCATGGAGCTCAGGCAGGGTTCCAAACTCCCAGCCTGCTCTAAGCAGGTTTCAAAACCTGCCTGGTTTCCTGCCAACTCATTGGTAGCCCTCCTGCTAGGCTGCAGAGGAGCCTAGGACTCAAAGCTCTTCAGTAGCCCACTTGGGGAGTGCCTCTGAGTTAGGGATCTCAGGGTTTGCAGCTGCAGGACAGCTGTCAGACAGACTGTCCCAGAGCCAGGATTCTATTCCTTTTCATGGAGAATTTTGAAATTTTTGGTTTTCAATAGAAACAAAACAAAATTCTGAAATATCAAAATCCTCAATGCAATGGAATTACCTTTCTCTGCTCAGCTCTACTTTCAGGAGTTAAAATGCAAAATGATAAAGGCCTGAATGAGAGTTTTGGTGGTTTGGGCAAGGATGAAAGGCCAGATCTTTGAAATGTTATGTAGGACGGAGCAGCAATACTTAAAAGTGGGCAGGAGGGGTGGGCATAGAGCATGTGCTGAGTCAAAGACAGTGCCTGAGTGACCTGTGCTGCTGACCAGTTACTGAGTAAGGAGGGCTTGAGGGGAAAGTTCTGAAGTTCAGTTTTGGCTATGTTGAGTTTAAGTTGATGGCTGGAAAGCCACGAGGAGAAGTCAACAAGAGAGGCAGAGGTCAGTGAGGACGCTTGGGGGGGGGGGGGGGGGCGCATAGTGGGCACTGCTGATTTCTTGACAGAGGAATGGTCTGTGTGGTACCATCCTATCTATTTATCATAGGTATTTACATGGCCCTCATCACTGTAGTATCTGAGCATTACACAATCTCCAATATCTTTATCCTCATAATACCCCTGTGAGGTTGAGCAGTGCTGTGATCCCCATTTTACAGATAGTCTCTCTGTACCTTAGTATCCCACATGACTTGCCCAGAGTAATGCAGGAAGTTTGTGGTGCAGCAGTAATTGAACCCAGTTCTTCCCAACCCAAGCTTGTGCACTGGACCATCCTTCCTCAAAACTGGAGCATACTGTGTCTTCATACCGGTCTCTCACATGCATACACTCTACTACTGAGCTACATCCCTACATGCAGCCTGTGCAAGCAAGTGCATGAATCAATGCACCATTTTATCTCAATGAGGAGAAAACATTTAAATGGGGGTGAGGGGCTCTTAGTTTCATGCTTTTGAACAGTACAACGTGTGGGTAAGATTTTTAGGAGGGAGTCAAATTGTTCTGTGTTAATCTGATCTGTTATGCATAATGGCTGCAATATAACCTTTGTCAAAATGGCTTAGTGATTAGGTTTTATAAGGATATATTAGAATGGCTTGAACAGCTTAATATATATGTACACAAGTGCATAGAGCTAAAGATAGGCACTTTCAAACTAAAACTAAATAAATATGCAAAATACATAAAAGGTCATCTGCTTTTTATGACAGTTGGGAAAAGAACTATTGAGAGAGATGTTAAAGTTGCGATGAGGATGTAAAATATTTTCACGTACAAATGATGTCTTGTTTCTCCTGATAGACCAAGAGAACTCAACCAAACTTGGAGATAACAATTTCTGTACTTTACCATTCCTAAAATTAACTAGGAGGAAAAGTCAGGTAAGCATGTTGTCCCTGTTATACACCTGTACAATAATTTGACAATGGAAGTTTAAATGAATATGTAAGGTTTGTATTTTAAAATGGCTTAAATATTATGAAAGATATTATTCAAACAATGTCAAATATTGTGAAATGTGGGATGGAATGCAAATCACTGAAATGGTTACTACTCAGGCTTTTTAATGTTTCCTTCCAATAATCCACCCATACAGTTATCTAATGGACTCAAAACAATTATTGAAGGTAACCAAAACATTTGAAACCTCACAAGTGTTCAAAAGGATGGAGGTTCAGATTTGGTTTCATTTTTTCTGAACATTATCACCCATCCCTAATTATAAGGTTAATAACCAAAGTACAAGAGCTAATTAGGTTAGGAAAGTATATACATTCGTTTATATTTTTATGTTTAAAATAATGACTTTGTGTACAATGTCATATGCTATTTGAATGTCAATCATCCATTGGTATTGTAAAATAAATAAATAAATAAATAAATTTAAGTACCATTGAAATATATTATTTTACTTTGATCATTCTGAAGTAAAACTTTACCTGAACCCTGCAACAGGGATATATAAAGGATATATGTGACGTTCTCCTCTGGTCTTATCTGGACCGGTGAGCTGCTAGGTCACTCCAATCCTTGACTTTGGGAGCCAGCCTTACTCTGCTCTGATGTGAGAACCCCCACTCCTGGGCTGTTCACGCACAGCCTCTGGCATGTAAGCTGCTCCTTGGATTGTGCAACCAAATGACACTAGCCAATATCTCTGGTCCCAGACACAACCCTAGGAACCTTCGTCGTACAGTGCCCAGTTATGCCCACTGGACGCTGCAAGCTTATATGAGTTCATCAATTTAACAAAGAAATTGATATGTACCAGGCTTGTTATCCCAAGGGGAGTCTGACACCCTTCAAACCAAATGCAATGCTTCAGGTAGATTAAACAAACAGATTTATTATTTACAAAGATAGATTTTAAGTGATTATAAGTCAAAGCATAACAAGTCAGATTTGGTCAAATGAAATAAAAGCAAAACACCTTCTAAGCTGATCTTAACACTTTCAATGCCCTTACAACCTTGATGCTTCTCACCACAGGCTGTCTGGTTGCCCTTCAGCCAGACTCTCCCCTTTGATCAGCGTTTCAGTTGCTTGGTGGTGATGTCTGTAGATGGAGGTGGAAGAGAGAGGAAGAGCATGGCAAACATCTCTCCCTTTTATCATGTTCTTTCTTCCCTCTTGGCTTTGTCTCCCCCCCCCCCCCCCCCGCTTCAGAGTCAAGTGAGCATTACCTCATCGCAGTCCCAAACTGACCAAACGAAGGGGGGGGGGGGGGTGACTCACTTGAGAGTCCAACAACTCCTTTTGTTGCTGCCTAGGCCAGCATCCTTTGTTCCTGTGAGGCTAGGCTGGGTTTTGTCCCAAATATGCCCTGATGAGGTGTGAACTGCCCCTCTGCTCTTGGAGAGTTTTTGCCTGGGCTTATTTTAAGCCACGAAGACACATTTTCAGCCTCATAACTATATACATTAAATTCTAACCTATAACATTGCTGTAACAACAATGCTCAGTGCATAGTGAGCCTTCCAAAGACACCCGACATGACAAACTTTGCATTGGATACCAGACAATCATTTTACAAGGATGAACGTGGGGGTGCTGGGTGTTCTCCTGAGGTACAGAGTGTCACAAAAGGTTTCTAACGATCTCTCTTCAGCTTGTTTCCACAACATGGAGAGATCAATACTACCAAAGTATAAATTTCCAAACGTATCTTCCAAAAACAATCAAAGTGACAATTATAAAGTCACATAAATTGGGCCTATGCAAAGAATTATGTGCCCCCACTGCTGTCAGGATTCCCCCAGCTTGTTTTCCTCAATGCAAAGGAGGTTTCTGATCAATCAGTGTAACTTCTGGCTGTGTTAACTCTCTGCTAGCTTTTCTCCACTGATGTTTGGGCAGATGATGCTCAGTTATCTACCTATTAAGGTATTTATAGAATGCCAGTCACCATAGTATCTAGGCATCCCCCCAACCCATCTCTTTTTTACAGGTAGGCCAGGGAAATTGAGGCTCAGAGAAGTGACTTGTGCGTGGTCATCCAGCAGGTCAGAGTCAGATTGGGAATACAAGCCAGGTCGCATGAGGCCTAGTCCAGCACTCTACCTGCTAGCCCACTTCAGCGGACATTGACAGGTGCTTAGTCTGTAGTGTAATTATACTATTCTTCTGGGGAAAGGACAAATGTAAAATATATTTTTGAACATGGGGAAGAGCTATGAAACTGGCCGAGCCATGACTCTGCTTTTAAATGGCTTGTAATATGCACATTAATTTCAGCTGAAAGAACATTTGAATGTGAGCCATGTGGTATGAGAGAGACTAGGTTGATAGTTGTTGAAGCATGATGTGTGCCTCAGTTGGGACCTGAACTTGAAATCTCTGGAATAGAAGTGAGAGTGTCAGATACTGAGTTACAAGCATGACAACCCATCACTACGAGGGCTTACTAATTACTTTGTTTTTCTACTT
Organism: Emys orbicularis; assembly: GCF_028017835.1. NCBI lineage: Eukaryota > Metazoa > Chordata > Testudines > Emydidae > Emys > Emys orbicularis. The sequence continues at coordinate 85,671,140 of NC_088687.1, read as the reverse complement.
GATAACTCTAAAGTTACTGGGATTCTGTGTCCCAGGTACAATTTGTTTTCATTAAGGCGGCACAGTATGTGGATGTGAGCTCTGTCAGTGATGAGTCTGTGCAGAGAGTAAAATAAGGGAAATGAGATTATTTGCAAGTACTTTGCAGCTGGAATAGTAATTACAAAGAAGGGTTCAGCTCCACTTTGCATGTCTATTTTGCTCCACTAAATGCAGAGGGAGATCACAGGTATAGAACAAAAGGTAAATAACCTCAATAAGTGTTAAAAATGTTAAAAGGGTTGAGCAGAAGCTCTGTTCAATGACCGAATGATAATATGGATTTATCTCTTGTGGAGAAGGATAAAAATCATCTGGAAAAAATTAACAAGCACAGGTGTATTATATTAAAATAGCCCAGGAAGCTTTGTGTTGCCATTATACATTTAATTCCATGCTAGGATCCCTGCTGTATTTGCCTGCTTAAAGCCACACAACAATGGAGAGTTTATTAAGCAAAGCCTGTTGTTGTATAAAGTGAAATTAACTAAGAGGTCTCTCTTCTTTGTTAATCTGGATAGCTCTTTTCATCAAGTATACATTCACGTGACGGCAAAGACAGGCATGCTCCAGAAATGACATACAGAAGCCCTTTGGTCTGAAAATTGGGCATTTTCCCCCCCCATTGATGTAAGCAGATGTAAGCGCTTGCTTAATAATTAGGGGGAAAGTGTTACCATGGTGTTAGGGAGAAAATGCAGTTGGAAAGCATATTAGCTGGCAACATTTCAATAACATTATTTTTCTGATGATGTGTTTTCCGTAAATGGCTTCCATAGACAATAAGGTAGGCAGTCTAATAAGGAAGCTCTCTTCCCTTAAAGAGAAAAAATACCACATATATGCCAAGGCCAGTTTGGTAGAGTGCTAAGTTTGTTTGCTTTATACAAAGCTGAATGCTTGAAATATAGATTCCAATTCTTAAAGAAAAATAATCATGTTAAAATCATTAATTTAGCAGCCCCTCCTTTGATCATAGAAATCTCAGCTTGCTTGAGGCAAGATTTTATAACCCCCGGTACCCACAATGCTTTGCAGCAAGGAAAGCAAGTGATAGTAACAATAAAATACACAAATGTCCTTTAAAACAAGATATCTCCTTTAAATGGTCCCCATTTTAATCTTTCCTTCCAGATTTTCATCAGTGAGGATGGAAATTAAAGATGGAGGGAATACCTCTGTTTTTCCATTGTGTTGCTGTATCTGCAGTCTCCTTCCTCTCCCCTCAAAGAACTGGCTCAGTCCAACTAGTTACACATAAACAGAGGCTTTGGAGGTAGGCTGTCTCCTAAATGAAACCTGGTGGTGGGGCCTGACAGCTGAAGGACACTAATGTTAATGCCTCAGTACTGTCAACCCCCAATTGCTCAAAAAATAATGAATCAGGCTCTGAAAATCATGAGACTGGTGTAAAATTAATGAGATTTTTAAAATAAATTTGTGGTTCTCTTTAGGCTCTCAGGCAAAGGATCCATGCTGAAGACTCACTGGATATTTTTTTTTTTACTACTTCTTAATGAGCAGATCTAGGAATAGGATTTTGTCCTTAAATTAAGATGTTTGCTGAAGAATCTAAGGAACATTCATCAGCAGAACCCTTGCTATACTGCCCATCCATCTCTCTCTCTTTTTTTAAATCATATTAAGGGTCAGGGTTACACTGACAGAAGCCAAGATGTTACAAACAAAAAATGAAGAGTTTTTTACAACATGTGCTGACATTTAGCTCAGACTGTAGCCAGATCCAGAATTATAGTGGGTCATATCACAGAAAGATTGCGTGGATTTTGTACTTTAAATACTAAAGATGATTCAATGTAAATAGGATACAATGTTATGGGGCATTTTGTGCATCTATTTTCCTCTTTCCCATTTTCTAATTGGGAAGTTATCTCTCTGTTAGACCTAGTTATGGTTGAGGGTAGGTTAAATGTTTGTCCTTTAGTTGTAAAGTTCCAAATTCCTTCAAAAATGCAAGTTCCCCTTGGGTATATTTGGTTGTGATTTGATCTGTTCAGTAAGAACTGCTCGGTAAAAGCAACCATAAGGTAATTAAATGTAACATCCTTGGGGAGCTGGGGGGAGAAATGACAAAAAAACCCCACCACCGTAGCATTTAACTTCAAAAAGGGGAACTACAGAAAAATAAGGAAGCTAGTTAAATGGAAATTAGAAGGAATAGTCACAAGGGTGAAATGCCTGCACTCTGCATGAAGACTATTTAAAAACAACGTAAGAGGCTCAAACTAAATTTATACCCTAAATAAAAACCATTAAGAGGACCAAAAAAATATCACCATGGCTAAACAAGGTGGGTGAGGTAAATATATTTTATTGGACCAACTTCTGTTGGTTACAGAGACAAACTTTTGAGCTATACAGAGCTCTTCTTCTTGTCATGGCTAAACAGCAGAGTAAAATAGGTGGTTATAGCTAAAACAAAAATTCTTTAAAAATAAGTCTAATCCTAGTGAGGAAACTAGAAAAGAGTATAAACTCTGGCAAGTCAAATGTAAAAGTATAATAAAATAGGTCAATAAAGAATTTGAAGATCAACTAGCTAAAGACCCAAAAAACTAAAAGCAAGTATATTTCTAGGTATATCAGAAGCAGGAAGCCTGCCAAACAGTCAGTGGGGCCACTGGATGATTGAGGTGCTAAAGGAGCACTCAAGGAAAACAAGACTATGGTGGACAAACTAAATGAATTCTTTGTTTTGGTCTCCACTGCAGAGGATCTGGGGGAGATGCCCACACCTGAGTCATTCTTTCTCGGTGACAAACCTGAGGAACTGTCCCAGATTGAGGTGTCAATAGAGGAGGATTTGGAACAAATTGATAAATTTGAGAGTACTATGTCACCAGTACCAGAGTGTATTCACCCAAGAGTTCTGAAGGAACTCAAATAAGAAACTGCAGAACTACTATCTGTGGTATGTAACCTATTGCTTTAACCAGCGTTTGTACCAAATGACAGGAGGGTGGCTAATTTAATAATTTTATTTAAAAAAATCTGCAGAGGCAACCCTAGCAATAAACGCCAGTAAACCTAATTTCAGTACCAGGCAAATTGATTGAAACTACAGCAAAGTACGGAATTATCAGACACACAGATGAACATGATATGTTGGGGAAGAGTCAACACTTCTTTTATAAAGGGAAATCATCCCTCACCAATCTATTAGAATGCTTTGAAGATATCAACAAGCTTGTGGACAAGGGTGATCCAGTCAATATAGTGTACTTGGACTTCAGAAAGCCTTTGACAAAGTCCCTTACCAAAGGCTCTTAAACAAAGTAAGCAGTCATTAGGTAAGAGAGAAGGTCCTCTCATGATCAGTAACTGGTTAAAAGATAAGAAACAAAGGGTAGAAATAAATGGTCAGTTGTCAAAATTGAGAAAGGTAAATAGTAGGGATCCCTTGAGGACCTATAATGGGAACTATGATGTTCAGCATGTCAATAAGTGATCTGAAAAAGGGGGAAGAACAGTGAGGTGGCAAAGTTTGCAGATACAAAATTACTTAAGATAGCTAGCAGTATATGTAACAGATGATAAGCAGACTTAATACAGGTAGATATGGGAGGAAATTTTCAAGGTAAAAGATGACTTTAAAATTGATGGCCTAGGGAGGAAAGTTAAGATTTTAATTAAGGAGTGATAGCAGACTAAAAAATGAAAGATAGAAACATAGAATCGTAAGACTGGAAGGGATCTCAAGAGGTCATCGAGTCCAGTCTTCTGCACTCATGGTAGGACTAAATATTATCTAGACCATCCCTGACAAGCATTTGTCTAAACCTACTCTTAAAAATCTCCGATGATGGAGATTCCACAACCTCCCTAGGTAATTTATTCCAATGCTTAACCACCCTGACAGTTAGGGAGGTTTTTTCCTAATGTCCAACCCAAACCACCTTTGCTGCAATTTAAGCCCATTGCTTCTTCTATCCTCAGAGGTTATTTCTCCCTCCTCCTTGTAACAATCTTTTATATACTTGAAAACTGTTATGTCCCCTCTCAGTCTTCTCGTCTCCAGACTAAACAAACCCATTTTTCCTCAATCTTCCGTCATAGGTCATGTTTTCTAGACCTTTAATCATTTTTTTTTGCTCTCCTCTGGACTTTCTCCAATTTGTTCACATCTTTCCTGAAATGTGGCACCCAGAACTAGACACAATACTCTGCACTAATTAGGCCACAGCTAGAGTAGAGTGGAAGAATTACTTCTCTGGTCTTGCTTACAACACTCCTGCTAATCCATCCCAGAATGATGTTTGCTTTTTTTGCAACTGTGTTCCACTGTTAATTTATATTTAGTTTGTGGTCCACTATGACCCCCAGATCCCTTTCTGCAGTACTCCTTCCTAGGCACTCATTTCCCATTTTGTATGTGTGCAACTGGTTGTTCCTTCCTAAGTGGAATACTTTGCATTTGTCCTTATTGAATTTCATCCTATCTACTTCAGACCATTTCTCCAGTTTGTCCAGATCATTTTGAATTTTAATCCTATCCTCCAAAGGACTTGCAAACCCTCTGCCTTTGGTATCATCCACAAACTTTATAAGTGTACTCTCTATGACATTATCTAAATCACTGATGAAGACATTGAAGAGAACCAGACCTATAACTGATCCCTGCAAGACCCCAATTGATATTCTCGTCCAGCTTGACTGTGACCCACTGATAACTACTCTCTGGGAATGGTTTTCCAACCAGTTATGCACCCACCTTACAGTAGCGCCATTCCCTACTTTGAGAGACAGTATGAAAAGTCTTACTAAAGTCATTGAGTAACGGGCCTACCCTGTCCTTGGTCTTCCTCTTGCTTCTACTGTATCTGTAGAATGTTTTCTTATTAGAGGGTACTGTTTGACCAGAAGGAGAATTCCAATCTCTGAAGAATTTACTAAATGAGAGTTATTCTGCAACTTGGAGCTCACTGGACAGACAGATAAATGGGAAACAGATCACCATTGCTTGTAGATTCATAGAAAGCATCCATTATAAGAAGCAGCTCCTCCTACCAAAACCTGTCAAACATTGTGCCTGAATGAGGACCTAGTCACAATAGCCTATCTATGCTACAGTAAGGACAGTCATAAGTGACCAAAGCTGGTACTACTGGACACGTAATAGCTTTTTTTTTTTTTGCCCCCTTCTCTTCAAGGGGATGTTTATTTGGTCCCATGAGTTTCTGCATAATTCCTTAATATATTTTTATATTGCACATGAACAGATCACACCTGCCTAGCAGTAACTTTATGAACTATCTTCAATCAGGTTACAGAGGAGGTCAGTACAATACAAACAAACAATAGAAAAGGTGTATCTGGAAAACAGACTCCCAGCCTTACAAAGTCACATTGTTACTATACATCATTATAGGATCAGGCTGCAATATCATTTTAAAGAGCTAATTTAAATAAGGACCAAGCTAGTGTAATTGTAAGCCTTTTATTTTGACACAATGTTGATGTGGCCTATTTCAAACAACTGCTTACTGTGGGCTCTACTGTGTCCATCCCTGTATGCATACAGAGAAGGCAGATGGGAGGAGGGGGAAGACAGCACAATGAGCTTTCCTTCCTTGCACCCATGTACAGGGACCAGACATAAATGCATTCTTTCTGCTCAGGAAATGCAAGGATTATGAGCCTGATTCTACTCTCATTAAAGTCACTAGCTAAATTTCTATTCACTTCAATGGTGCAGCATTGTATCCTAAGTGATAATAGTAGCCACAGTGGCAGTAGCCTCACCAAATTGGGTAGGGAAGGGTACAGAAGGGGCAGAATTATACCGCTATGCTCCCTTCACCCTGCTCCACAGCTGCCAGTAGAGCTGGCTACTTAGTTCGGGTGGGGACAGAGAAATGCCTACACTTCACTCAGTCCAGTCAAGGGGTGAAGCAGCAGCTTCACATTCCCTTTTAATCAGAGATACAATGGCCCTGATCTGGCAAGGTGTTGAATGTTCCCCGTGAAGTCCCGATTGCCCTCATCATCTACTGAAGTCAACAAGAGTTGACATCACTCACTCCCTTAGTGGAATGCCTAACACCCTGCCAGATTAAGCCCATTGCCTTTAGTGCTCCTGCTAGCTCTTTCCTTCCAGACATAGTTTAGCCTTGTATATGCTATAATAATGTGCCGTTCCCACATTTCTGTGCAGCACTACAGGTGCACCCTATCTTAGTTTCTCCCAATTAAATCATCAGTAAGTTAACCAGGCTTCTTCTGAGGGTCTCATTTATTAACAGAAAATTCAACAGCAATACGAGAAAGACCTTCACCCAGGCAGACACAATTGAGTCTACCAGTCCCATATTCAGGCCCTTTAATCTGAAAGATACTCTAAGCCTTGATTTCCTCCATAGAGCCAGGCAACATACAGCTCCTCAGAGGCTGGATCTCCTGAAGCTATCATGCAGAACTCCCCCTAAAGTCCTTTCCTTAGGAGTTCTCCTGTTCTGTTTCCCAGGAGCTCGTCTCCTTAAGAGCATCTTCTCTCTAGAAACAATCCCCTATAACTGATCTGTGGCAGTCTTTTCTTAGCCAGTTAGTTGCCAAGCAGCCATGTAGGCAACTAATTACCTACAGGTGGGCTGAAATGGACTCATTCTCATAAAGCTCTTCTTGGATAGACTGGCCCACCCTGTAACACATACACTATAAATGTTCCAATCAAATATTTAGCTGAGACTGGTAAGAAGCTCAAGAAAGCTTTAAATTTCTCTCTGCTTTAAATTTCCATCACAGATATGGAGAGGCTACTTCAACTCTCTCAAGATCAATAGAATGCAACATTCAGGAAATGTTTATTCTGCAAGCACATTAAACTGTACAATAACAAGGCTGAAAAAATAACAGCAGTTATCAAATAATTTATACCAACGAATATTTGACTGGCTGCTTGAAACTCTAGCAGCAGATTATTAGTTTTGCACCCTGACTCTGTTCATAATTAGCATTTTTACAAGAATCAAAGCATATCCATATATGATTCTTTTAAATAATTCATTTGAACATGCAATGACATAATTAACAAGACAACAATAGACAACTCCAGAGGCTAGTCATACTGCATCCTTATGGATATATAGTTGTGTCCTTTCCTGCTTGCTGACAGCACAGGAGTTGGATTACCTTGTGATAACCATGCTGTATTTTATGCCTCATTACTGAAATATGTATTGTGGTGGTCATTTTGGGAAATTGTCACACTACAGCAGTGCCATGGCAGGCTGTTTATAGCTAAGTCCATTCAAAATTTCCCTTATGAGCTCTGGGTTTTGTAAGCAATTTCTATTCCTGCCATTTTAACTAACATTAGGTTTAAACTGGCATGGAAGTTTTAAAGGCCATATGAACATTTCCCACCCATTAGTTTGGATTTTAATCTGCTGGAATATTCTCTAGCTAGAAGGAGGAAAACAAAATATTATTTTCATTTTTTAAAACTCTATTTAAAAAATCAAGTTGGAGTATTTTATGGTACTACTATAGGATAGGATGGATATCTATGGTGCCAATCCTGCCCCTCTTCCTCTAACATGAGCCTTTATAATGATAGGGACAATTTGTGAAATCCAGATCTGGGTTTGGATTTCAAACACATCTATGTATACACCAAAGCTGGGAGATGTTTATATATGTCTTTATTTTAAAACTTGGGAATATTAATTCAATATAAATATTATATCATCAACTATTCCTTGTGGGCACATATAAGGTGGTAGTTATTTGCAAATGCCTACAGCTGAGGAATGAGCTGTAAATAGGTTGACCTAATAGTATACCACTTATACAAAATCTATAAAATGAGAAGGATGGCCTTGGGGTAAGGCACTGGACTGGAACTTTGGGATCAATTCACAGCTATGATACAGACTTCCTGTGTGAACTTGGACAAATCACTTAGTCTCCCTGTCAATTCACCCTCCCTAAATGAGAACACTAATTTCCTATGTCACAGAGGTAAGAATAAAATCGATTAGAGGTGCTCAGATACTATTGTTATAAGGACCATATAAGACAGATACTTGTCCTTTCTCCTCCATAGTTGACATTTGTGTCTGTGGGCTCCTGAACCTCATGTCCCTGCATGAGCATTATTGTCTATGAATGAGGCAGCAAAATCTACCTGCATGTATCTGTCTATCATTAGCATTTCTAAGCTTCCTATCACCATGATGCCTAACTACTAACTAAAGGATGATTTTTTCCCCTCTTGAATGTTTTGGAACATGACTTTCTATATTTAAAATTTGATCAAAAGCAAAGACAGGAAAACTGGAGTGCTTTTATCAATATGACTAGAACAAATACATCAGAGAAATGAAAAAGGTTGATTGCAAAATGTTTCCTAGTAATGAAGACTGACTGGTTCAACCAAACAACTTGGTCTGATCAAAGTGCTTTTATCAATGTACATAAAGACATCTTAATATAGAAAAATAGCAGGAATTCGCTGAGCTTTAAAAGGTGAAAGATAGGTCAACATATATCCATTCAAGACTCTTTATTTAGCTAAGACAAAACATTTAAACTGGCAACTGAACTCACACAATATCAAAGGACACCTTGAAGTACCAGTTGTAAAATCTCTACCTACAGGTAGTTTTTGCTTATTAACTGCAAGCCCCTGTGTGACACACACAGAGCTCAGACAGAGCTCTCAGGCTGGGCACTCACAAGGCTGTTATGTTTGGAACCCACCTCCTTGGGCCCTGGGTGCTTTAAGCCTCCTGAATCTGAACAGAGTCTAGGCACTGTCACTGGCTGGGATCTCTGGGCACTTTCTCAGTGTGAAGATCCTCTGTCAAGCACCCCCTTTCTGAGATCTCTGACCCTACAGTCCAACTGCCTAGCCCATGGAGCTACAGCTGGCACCCCAGAGTTTTTATTTTTATATACGCCCTCTCCCATAATTCCACCTTGGGGTACTCTGGGTTTACAGTTTAACTCTTCAGGGGCATGAGACAGCAAAAGCAAACAGACATACAGACAGACTTTGCACAGGATTCTAAACACCATTACTCCTTTCTTAGATAGCCCACGAAATACACAGATCTAGCCAAAACAATCAACACACCTGTAGCCATTTCCCTGTCTGTTTCCTCACCACTCCAGAGAGTCCTTTAATTTTAGGGCAGAGTCCTCTGAGTAGTCCAGGTTACTCCTTCACACAGCTTCTCATCAGAGTCATGGAGTCTCTTCCCCTGAGCTCTGCAGTTAATGCCCTTCTACTCTCCTAACCAAGCTTCTTCTGCTTCTGGTCTCTACTCAAAATAGCTGGTAAGGGACCTGGTCTTTTATAACCTCCTAGCTCCTTTGTCAGGTGACCTTGTGTTCAGCTTCATCAAATGATCTGTTTTTCACCTGGCCAGTCTAGTTGTTATGAGTGACAGCCAACTCTTTCTCCAAGGGTGCTTCTATTCAAATAGAGGACAACTCAGGTTTAGCATCCTTCTATTGTTAGCCCTGTGCCATCATCCCTTGAAATTTCAGTCCAACATGCAGATAAAAGGACAACAGCGAAAGCAGCAAGCCCCACATTCAAAATGGAGTTTGCAGTCTCAGATACACATAAAGATTCCCCCCCATGTCAAAGGGAATTCATAAGCTATACATAGATTCCTCAAATCACCACACCATTCCTGCTTCACTTTCACTGAATAGTACTTTATTCTGAGGGTAGCCCCATTAAAGTACTACTCACATGAGTAAGTGCTACTCAGTGAGCTGGACTTTTTTTAGCTACTCAGACTATACATTTGTGATTGTAGGGGAAGGCAGGGCCAGCACTACTGACGAAAGGTGTGAATTACAAATATTTGACATAGGGTAAGGGAATCTATGAACAATAACTGTGTTATATGAAATTTACGTTCCCTGTTTGTGCCAATTTTTAAGATAAACATGTTTGATCTCCCTAAGGACCATTCTACTTATCTTTATCATCATGGCAAATCCCAAAGGCATGTAACCTCCTTGCAGATAAAGTACCAACTAGCTCAATTTCTAGCTAGGTCCTTAAAGTAATCGGCCTGAATATTCAGTTCATGTACATCATTGGTGACCTTTTACACCACTCAAGTTTTTGGTGATGATATGATCACCAGCAGTGTAGTGGCATTCTTTGGTAAACAAGCTTTGTAATTCATTGGTTTTCCATTCTAATATGATGTCTGTATTAAGAAAGCTGCTAAAACTAAACCAGTGCTGATGTAGGAGTTTTCTGGGTTTGTCTATGAATAGCTGATCTTGTCCTGCCACTTAATATGGAGCAGCTTACGAAGACAACGAGAATTAAAAACATCAATCCATCATTCTTCAGACTTCTTCAGTGCCCACCTTTTGCTGCCATACAATAGAGTGGGTATAACTGTGGTTCTATAGTTCTGCAGCATCATAACAAGCCTGATGTCATAATGTCCCCACAGAAACCACTGAAGTGCCCAAAACATGGAAGCAGCTGCTCCTATGCGAGTGTCCACATCTTTAGAGTATCCTCCAGCATTGTCTAAAGACTTTGCAACATATGATAATCTAGCTTTCTTCCCTACCCCAAAATTTATCAAAATTTTTCTTGTGAAGCTAAGAACTCCAATGTGAGCACTAATGAAGTCCTTGGATTTTTGCAGTACTACTGGATCCCTGTTGAGAAATGACATTAATAGCTGCTGGCTTCTATTAAATTATACATAATGTGCTACTGAAATAGTTTGTATCCATACTGAAAAAAATCGGTCATTAATACTAGAAAACCAACATACAGTAGGATTTGAAGAGCAGGTTTCACAAACCTTTTTGTAATCACATGCAAAAATTTGTTTCTCATTGTAGGATTGGGAAGATTAGGGCTCCAAACAATAAAATAGATTTGCCTGCTACTAAACTGAGCCTTTGTGTTCTTTGCTCTCGCAATTACTCAGTTTTTGCAGAGATCAAATAAAATATTAAGTCTTTTCAGTGTACTAGAAGTAACCTATGTTAAATTGATGGCATTCCTACCTGCTCTTACCACAGAGATTATATTGTTAAAACTCACCCCCCCATCTAGGGTTTTCCCTTTATTATTAACTAAAAAACAAGCATGAACTTCAGGTTGAGTTACCTCCTGAACCTGACTGTTCCTAGAGCCCCTTTCAGAAATTGTTCCTTCTTCTAGCCCTTCCTGCATTAGAAGAGTCTCAGCCAGCCCGTTAGGCGATGTCAGTAAGACCTGTTTGGCCTGACACAGTGAGTCAGAGGCAACAGAATGAATGGTTCTGCACTTGTATGCACAGTCCTATGTCTATAAAGTCACCAAATGAAAAAACTCCCAAAGGTATCCCAGCTGCCAGAATATCAGTCACAACGTATGTTAACAGACACATCAGATCACACTGTATTGTAATACAACCACCTCACAAGGGGCCAGCCTAAAACCAAAATGTTTATCAATGGCAACAGGTTAACATTTGCCATTATTTTGAGAAAGCTGACTGTCAGAAAAATACTTTTAGACAAAACTCTTTAATCTTTTCCTGGTCTAACGGGGTGTCTTTAACAAACAGAGAACTCTGCTGGTATAACAGCATTGATGGATAAGTACATTTATTTGTATAAGAAAAGAAATTGGATGAGTTGCTCCATCTGCTTCTTGACATCGGTTTCATCATGTCCAATTCTTGCCTTCCCAAGACCTTTGTGATTTGGCGCGGAAAAATTCTGCATCAATAACCTGAACATGAAATGGCACAGGTTTCATTCACAAGTCAGCTGTGCTAATTAAAAGTTACACACCTGCCAGCAATTTCTAGCACTGTCAGTTTGAGTTATGCTGATCAGACCTACAGCCACTTTGTTGACACAGGTGATGTAGCCCAATGGTTAATCAGTTGAAAGCCGATTGAAGGTATACTGTGCTCCCTTAAAATCCCAACTCCCTACTGTGGATTCCTTTTAAATATCAGTCAGTGTACTTTCCAACATCTTTATCAACAGATGCATCTCTGTTTAACGTAATTTACATGGCTAAAGATAGTAAGCCATGGCATAATACTTGAATTGTAAGCTTTTATGTGGTCTATGACATAACCTAATCATTGTAGCAGTAACATTACACACACAAAACACCTTTAATTTATTGTCACTCTTTGCTGTATTATATCTGAATTACTGTGGAAGCTCCTCAGAGCAGGGGACTGCCTTTTATTTGATCTTTAAAACTCATAGCAGACCATGGCACTGGTTAAATAATTAATAATAATAATAATAAATCTATGTTTTTGCAATTTGTTAATTTCACATACTCTTGGAGTCATTTTTTAACCAATTTGCAATTTCACTATAGAAAATTTAAGTCTATCCCCTCAATTGGTATAAATCAGCTTAGCTCAATTGACTTCAATGGAGTGCTTCATCTCCTATAAAGAAACCACCATTTTGCTTAAGCTTATGCAAGTTGTGTTAGCCATCTGATAGGTGCTCATTTTTCAGTGACTTATGTGAAATGAGTTGGTGGCTTCAATCGAGTTCCAAGGAGATGAGTGTCCATATCACCAATAAAATATCATATTAGCGCTAACAGTTATTCTTGTTGGCAAATTCAGAAGACAGAATAAGGAGTGAGTGAGGATGAAGAATGAATTACCCTTCCAGCATTAAAAATTCAAACTCTAAAACTAAATCATATTGTCAGGGTCAGGGTGTTCTGTGGATGCTTGCAATGCTACTTCTCACTCTACTTGATCTGCAAAAAGAAGACTTCTCCATTGTTATCTATCCAGAAATTTTTGCTAGCATAAAACTCACTTAAAATCATCTTTTCTGAACCTCTACACCATTGCCAAAGGTGTGAGGTAAAATATATCTTGCAAAAACATTTTAATTGAGATTTGTCTGTTTTTCAATTGGCAGATATTCCATGTAACTACAGAATGGCTGAGAATTTTGAATCTGTAAAACAAAACAAAAAAACAAAAAACCTGTCCACTAAGCTTTTCACTATTATGATGAAATTTTGCAACAAATCTTTGTGTTACAGTTTTGATGTTTGAGCTGGATTGATTGTTTAGTATTGGTCACCTAAGTCACATGGTTTTGGTTTAGCAAAGCCTGCCTCGTCTGAGGAGGGTTATCAGAAAACACACATGTCTGAGGAATATGGTATAGCCAAGCATCTTTTTGTGAGACAGAAAAAAGAATAAAAGTCATTTGTGCTTGGTCTTTGGGGATTTTTTTGTCACTGGGGTGGGGTTAATTTGTTTTTTCTTTTTTCAATCTAAAGAGGTTGGAAATGTTAATTGTTTTGTATCATAACTTTTTTTCAATCTAATTTACAACCTGTGTGTACACAGTGCCATTAAACAGACTTTCTGTCCTTGTCTGTGTGAGGGCTCAGGTACTATAATGATGGGTGCATACAAGAACATAAAGAGAGAGATTGGCTTGTCTCATAGTCAAATAAATGTATGTTATTGTGCCTAACTCTTATTTGTTACACATTTTCATTTTATTTTTCCCCAAATGTACACATGCACCATTTATTTGTATCTCCTTATCCTAAAGTCATCTCCTACTTTAGTTTATTTCAGGTGTGGGTGGGTTATTCACAGAAATATTATTATAGGTCAACCTGCCATGCTGAATCCCTTCTGATGAATCATGGTCAGGTTTCACAGAACTACAAAGATGATAAAATACATAAAATGAATTCCCAAAGAATTTGTTTGAAAAGAGATTTTATCCGGCTGTAATTGTCAATATTGACAAAGGACTAGGAAGATTCCCAGCTAGAAAGATTCTCTTTTACTGGGTCTACAAAAAACTTACGCTATGAGACAACTTAGTACTGACTGGTTCTTCTATTTCTGTGTCCATTTCTTTAGCAGAAACTATAGTGCTTCCTAAGTTATTTTGTTCTCCAAATATAGTTGGTGGATTTTGCTGTTAGGTTTTTAATATACTGTATGTCTTAACACACCATAATATTTCATTCTATGCACTCTAGCCCAGACTGTAATGTATTGGCCAATTTATTTTTGTGGACCACAGCATGGATTTATCCTATTAAACAAAGGTCAGGCTTGGTTCACTTTAATTCTTTGTTCTGAACTATTACTGATATATTTGTCAGAACTACTGATGGCTCAGGAATTATAAGTGAGAAATATACAAGTGATGGAAGGATAACAATCCTTAGCAGGTCATTGTCTCAAGATAATTGGACTATACAGGTCTGTCTCATTTTACGCGGGGGTTCCGTTCCGCAGTTACCGCGTAAAGCGAAAACTGCATATAGCCAAAACCCCATTGAGTTCAATGGCGGGCAAAATCGCCCGCACTACAGGTATAGTATTGAAATTGTTGTTTTTCTCTTTTTTTTGTTTTTGTTTTTTGTTCTTGCCGACCACGTAAAGTTGAAATCGCGCATGTTAAATGCGCTGTGACAAAGTTCCTCCTCTATCTTGGTGGGTCCTGCGCTTATTGGCGGATTTTCTTGCCTCAGAGATTCACCATGTGAGTTGGGGAACAGCCCAGAGACCTTCCCCTCTGGAAGAACCCACAGTCCAGGTCAATTGGGAGGAACCCAGGCTCGCCCTCTACTCCGGGTTCCAGCCCAGGGCCCTGTGGACTGCAGCTGTCTATAGTGCCTCCTGTAACAGCTGCATGACAGCTACAACTCCCTGGGCTACTTCCCCATGGCCTCCTCCAAACACCTTCCTTATTCTCACCACAGGACCTTCCTCCTGGTGTCTGATAACGCTTGTGCTCCTCAGTCCTCCAGCAGCACACCCTCAGCTCCTTGCACCTCTTGCTCCCAGCTCCTCACACTCACACCACAAACTGAAGTGAGCTCCTTTTAAAACCCAGGTGCCCTGATTAGCCTGCCTTAATTGATTCTAGCAGCTTCTTCTTAATTGGCTCCAGGTGTCCTAGCCTGCCTGCCTTAACTGGTTCTAGCAGGTTCCTGATTATTCTAGTGCAGCCCCTGCACTGGTCACTCAGGGAACAGAAAACTACTCATCCAGTGACCAGTATATTTGCCCTCTACCAGACTCCTGTACCCCACTGGTCTGGGTCTGTCACAGCGCGTAAGATGCGACAGACCTGTAGCTGTATTCAGAAGAGGTGAGTGCATATTACACCCCAATAGAATAAGGAATACCCTTATTTAGCTAACACTTCCCTCTAACTATTACAGGCATATCTGGAGTTGCAGAAAATCAAATGCAATATTCATGTCCCAGTTTTGATGCCTGTTTTAAAGAGTTTGACCTTTGTAAAGTGATCACTTCATTTCAAAAGCTCCTATTCAAATTTTTCACCAGTCATTCAGTGATTATTGGATTCATTTTTGAATGTGACTCTCCCATTTGTCATGTCTTTACTCTCAGAAGGATGAAATTTGTTTGGTAGAAAATAATATTTTTCTAAATCTATTTAAATCAGTGGTTCTCAACTTATTACACATTGTGGGACACAATATGTTACCTCCGCCGTAGGTGCTGGGTGGCAGGACAGCAGCAGCCCGTACTCTGACCCTGGACCCCCGCTGCGTGGCTACTCCAACCCTGGTCATCACAACGCAGCTGCCCTAGACCCCAGAGCTCGAGGGACTGGGTGGCTGCCCCAGGCCCATGACCCCACAGGGCTGGCCAGCAGTCCCAAACCTCCGACTCCGCAGGGCTGGCCGGCAGCCCCCACCCCAGACTCCCACCAACCGGTGTGGGCCAGCAGCCCTGACCACTCTGCGCCAGGCAGCAGGGCAGCCCAGACCCCTCTGCACCAGGTGGCCAGGAACCTGGCGTACTCTGGCATGCAGGCTGGACTTTAGCACACAGCTAAGCTGGGCCTCAGCTGTGTGCTAATTGGGCCGCGCGTTAAGAACTGCTGATTTAAATGTTCTGGCATCTGGATGTCTGGTTTAAGTATAATTTCTTAGTCTATTTCCAAACTAGTGAAGGTTGTACTGAAAGTGCCAATAAATACAAGTAAAGCAATGATTATATCATATATTCAGTGCCACAATGTGACTGGCTCTTGTGTAGGAGAGCAGTGGGGAATGGTGCATGGAGCATTGGGAAAGGTGCAAAGGCTTAATCACAATCATGAATTCAGGGGAGCTTCCCACCATGCAGTCCTGGGAGTGCACAGCCCCACAAGGAGGCAGGGGAAAGCTGATGATGGAGCAGGGTGTGGACAGCTCATGGATCAGCCTACACATGTGCACACCTGCACAGTGACAAGCCTGCAGGGGATTGTTTCCCATACTTAGGGCTGTGCCTTATAGACACACTGTAGCCCTGTATGAACATACATAAAGTTACTATAGGTATACATACAAGGTTAACTTTTCCAGTGTTATTAGGCAATGTATAATGTTGTCAATGCCTTTTTTAAGAGCATAATTTTGGTTTCACTAATTTGATCAACCGTTATTTAATACTTTTTCTATGTGTGATCATTAAATGAATTCAGATTTGCATGACAATATTGGGTGTGCATGTGTTATTGCCTCCAATGAGCATGCAATGTGTGTGTTTTAGTTGCACAATTTAGTTATTTCAGAAACAATTTGGAATCAGCAGCCCAGAAAAGATGTCATCATTGAAGCGCAAGGCCAATTTCAGTACAGCGGAATCAAAACTTATAATGAAGATGATGATAAAATGTGAGTATTTCCAGTCTGTTGAAAAATCAAGGAAATATATAACTTACTGTCTGTGGGAGATAATAGAACAGATTGTTGTGTTTTTTTCTTAATGAATGCTAAATTCCATGGTGAAGTGGAAGACTTGTAAAAAAGGTAATCTGAATTCAAGCAAAGAGCAGAACAGAAAGACTGACCAAGTTTCAGGCATAGGATGCAGAACCTGCAGTTGGTTATAGGGGGACCAATGTTGGAAGGGCTGTTGTATTAATTTAGATGGAATATATAGGCCAAAGGCGTTCACGTAACCCAATCACTTTCCAACATTAAACAGTGTTAAACAAGATCTAGGGTTTGGCATACAGAGACTGCAGCCTGCTTAGTACCATGGCAAACACACCATTAAACATCCTTTTAACTTTCATTAAAAGATAAAGAAAAGAAGGAAAAACAGTTAAAGCATTTGAAATGTAATGTATTAAATCACTTCCATTATTGTATGTAATGTAGTTATAGCTGTGTTGGGCCCAGTATATTAGAGAGATAGGGGTAAAATCTTTAATTGAACCAAGTTGTCCCTCTCATCAACAGAAGCTGGGCCAATAAAAGATATTATTTCACCCACCTTGTCTCTCTATGTATTAAATAAGACTTTCATTTTGACTACATCCCTTGTTTCCTTTCCCTTTAACTGGAGAGAGTCTTTAGAATGAAACCTCCTCCCCCAACCCCCCCGTTTGACAGTCTCTCAGATAGTATCAAAGATGGTCAGAACCGTCCTTTTGGGGGAGGAAAGAAGTTAGGTGAGAGGGACTGGAGCTGATGGTGTTGCTGTCATTGTTAAAGTCCGATCCTGTTTCATCCCAGGTGGTAGTTAGGATTCATCTGGAGCTGATCAAGGTGGCGATGTCATCTGGGTCCCTCTTTGGCTCGATCTGGTCAGGACATCTCTCATGATTACAATTATGAAGGCCCGGGGCCCCAAGACATGGTGGAGGTGGCAGCCAGGATGATGAAGCTTTCTTCAGTAGATGCCGTCTGTTCTTTTTATTCCCCCTGCCCCCAAAGTCTCTTTCAGGACCCAAAAAGGGAGTGAAACTTGCACTTACTTTTTACAGTTGAATTCACAATTAGGGTAGGCCCAATTATCACTGCAGTTTGTTCTGAGCATGCTCCACTCCTCATTTCACAGACCAGGTGATGGCTATTGAGTAGGGGTGACCAATTCTTCAAAACAAAAAATGCTCCTCTGTTCCTTTCTCCTTCTCTTTATATTCCTCATTGCTGTTTTGTGTTTTCGCTTGCGTCCTTTGCTGACTTTCTTCTCTGATGGTCACCCTTCTCATTCTTCTTTTAACCTAACATGACCTGAAAATGTTCAGATACATTCCCCTCCCACTTCTCCCTTTCCCCAAGTCTGTCACCTCTTTCTTGCTTCTTCTGTTTTTGCTTCTTCTTATCTTTACTCCAGTTTTCTTTTCCTATATTCCCTGTATTTCTACTCCCCCAGTTCTTTTTACCGTCCTCGCTCTCTTTTCAACATCCTTCTTTCTGATTTCTTTTCCTACCCCTTGTTCTCCTTTCCTTCTACAGTTCGCCTTGCCCCCTTTCCTCCCCTAAACATATTTTCCCACTTCAGAACTTCAGTTCTCTTTCTGAGGCTCAGAATGGCCCAAAGATGCTCCATAGCACTGGTCCAAAAGTGGCTCAAAGTTCTTCTAGGACAAGGGTCTCAAACACACGGCTCGCAGGGCTATTTCCTGCGGCCCGCCAAGCAGCCCGTGCGCGCCCCCACCCCCCCCCCACCCTACCTCCAGGCCAGGGGTGGGCAACCTACATCCGTGGGACTGCCCCCCTCGAGCCCCGCGCCGCTCCCTGCAGCGGCTGGCATCACATCCCTGCGGCCGGGGGGAGGGGGGAAGGAGCAGAGGACTCCCTGTTTTGCCCTGGTTTCCAGGCACTGCCCCCCCCTGCAGCTCCCATTGGCCGGGAATGAGGAACCGCGGCCAATGGGAGCTTCGGGGGAGGTACCTGGAGGAGCAGCAAGCAGCGCGTGGAGCCCTGCATCCTCCCCTCCTCCAAGGGCTGCAGGGACATGGTTCCAGCTGCTTCCCAGAGCAGAGTGGCGCAGGGCCGGGGCCAGGGCAGGCAGGCAGCCTGCCCTGGCGCCGGTGTGCGCCGCTGCCACCCCGGAGCCGCTTTAGGTAAGTGGTTCCGGGCCAGAGCCTGAAGCCCTCCTGCACCCCACCCCTCAATCCCCTGCCCTGAGACCCCGTCACATCCCATACCCCTTCTACACCCCAACCCCCTGCCCTGAGCCCCCTGCCTGCACCCCGTACCCCACCTTCACCCCAACTCCCTGCTCTGAGCCCCCTTCTGCACCCCAACCCCCGCCTGAACCCCAACCCCCTGCCACACCCCTCACTCCTCCTGCACCCCACACCCCAACTCCCTGCCCTGAGCCCCCTGCCGCACCCTGACCCCCTGCTGCACCCCTCACCCCTTCTGCATCCCACACCCCAACTCCCTGCCCTGAGCCCCCTGCTGCACCCTGCACACCTCCTGCACTCCCTGCCCTGAGCCCCCCTGCCGCACCTCTCACTCCTCCTGCACCCCACACCCCAACTCCCTGCCCTGAGCCCTCTGCTGCACCCTGCACTCCCTGCCCTGAGCCCCCTGCCACACCCTGCACCTCAACTCCCTGTCCTGAGCCCCCGCCACACCCCTCCTGCCCCCTCTGGGGGCAGCGGGGGTGTGTGTGTCAGTGATGCGGCCCTCGGGCCAATAAACTAGTCCTCATGTGGCCCGCCTGGTCATTTGAGTTTGAGACCCCTGTTCTAGGAGCATAGGTGTAGCTTCCTGCTACTTTGCATCTAGTTGCCAGAGCCAATCTTAGGAATGTAAAGTCCCTTAGGCACATTAAGAATTGACTTTCCCTTGTCGTCGTCCCCTTCCCCCCCCCCCCCAACAAAAATTGGCATAGTTTATAGGAACTGAGTAGTATCCCTTTAAATAGTTTGTGAGCCCTCAGGTAGCATCCACTGTGGTCTGTGTATATAAACCTGCCAGAGAAGCAATATATATTGTAGCTGATCCTTGTATGTTGTACAATAAAACCTCAGAGTTATGAACAGCTCAGGAATGGAGGTCGTTTGTAACTCTCTGAAATGTTCATAACTCTTAACAAAATGTTATGGTTGTTCTTTCAAAAGTTTACAACTGAACATTGACTTAATACAGCTTTGAAACTTTACTATGGAGAAGAAAAATGCTGCTTTTAACCACCTTCATTTAAATGAAAGAAGCACAGAAACAGTTTCTTTACCTTGCCAAATCTTTTTTAAAACGTTCCCTTTATATTTTTAGTAGCTTACGTTTAACACAGTACAGTACTGTATTTGCCTTTTTGGGGGAGGGAGGGGGGTCTCTGCTGCTGCCTGATTGGGTATTTCCAGTTCCAAATGAGGTGTGTGGTTGGCTGGTCAGTTTGTAACACTGGTGTTTTGTAACTCTGGGGTTCTACTGTATATAGGTAGTAAATATGGTTATTTTGACCCCACTGTGCCTGTGTGGGTCCTTCATATTATATTTATTGTGTAAAGAGCAAAAGACACACCAATTGGTGACAAGGATGGGATCCTAATCCAGGAATACAGTGAAACTGAGAGTGCCACTAGAGGGCTCACACTTTATTTAAGGGGATGCTACCAAGTTGCTATACAAGTGGAAAAGAGACAAAAATCCCAGACTGAAAAACACCACCAAATCCAATCAAACAATCAATTCCCTTCCTCTCCCCACAAAGTCAACCAGTTACTGCTGCTTCTTTGCAGGGCTACTGCTGTCCTTCTCCTCCCTGAGTATGCCTCAGCTCCTCCTCTTGAATTTTTGCCTTGTGTGCCTGATTCCCCTCCTCTTAGAGGTGCTGCAGCAGCCCCAGCTCCTCTGTTTCTAGCTCCTCATGTCCTTCTGGAAAACAAGTGCTGAGCAGCTTTACTCTCTGCCTCCCTCCTCCGATCCATGGAGCTGGCTGAGAGGAGAGGTGACCAAATGTCTCCAAAATCTAGTGAAACCAGAATAAAATCTATTTCACTAAAGCTGACTAAGCAACACAGAACTGTGCTGGTCATCCTGGACCCATCTGGAATGGCAAATTGAAATCCCCTTTCTCCCTCCCTCCCTCACTGCACCAGCGTGGCTCCTCTCCCCATTTGAAATAAATTTGGCATCAAACACATTTCTCTACATACAAATAGTCCTTTTGAATGAATTTGGAGAAGGGAGGACTCTAGATTTTAAGAGTAGACTTCTTTGAAGCTGGCTGGACAGGTCCATCGCTCTTTTCCTCTTCTATCCTATTCCATGTCACTTTCAATTGTTGCAGCATCTGCAGAAGAGCCACTTGTGATCTGCGCTCCCAATCTGCTTGAATTGGCCCTGCCTAGAACTGCTTATAATATATGTATATTATAATTGAATTGAAAGGCATGTTGCATTCTTTATTATCTTTATATTACTAATCCTGTATTTTATCAGGTAGTTTCTGAATGGCACCTAAATTAATGTTATTTCAGAAATACTTTCAGACACACGCACACAATCACAATCACATACTGGTGTTGTAAAGAAAAAGCTCATGCCAACCAAACCAAGGAAGTCAGAGTATGGTTAAATTCCATTGCAAATTCTATGATGATTTAGACGCTGTCCAGTCCTACCGACATCATGAGGTCAACAGGATTTCCCATGATGCAAATGAGTGGAGAATTTGTCTTTATTGTTAACTCAGCCTGTTTTAACAAAATATTATCACTCAAATGGCCCACTAGTTCTATGTTTGGGGAGACTACAGGGCATTGGGAGATCTTTCATAATATTCCAGATGTACTTAATAACGTAGGCTAATAATCACAATAGAATGAGTTAAATTAAAGGCTTTCAGGTTTAGAATCATAGAACTGGAAGGGACCTCAAAAGGTCATCTAGTCCAGTCCCCTGCATTGATGGCAGAGCTAAGTATTATCTAGACCATACCTGACAAGTGTGTGTCTAACCTGCTCTTAAAAATTTCCAATGATGGAGATTGCACAACCTCCCTAGGCAATTTATTCCCGTGCTTAACCACCCTGACAGGAAGTTTTTCCTAATGTCCAACCTGAACCACCCTTACTGCAGTTTAAACCCATTGCTTCTTGTCCTGTCCTCAGAGGTTAAGGAGAACATTTTTTCCCCTTCTTGTAACAACCTTTTATATACTTGAAAACTGTTATCAAGTCTCCTCTCAGTCTTCTCTTCTCCAGACTGAATAAACCCATTTTTTAACCCTCTCTCAGAGGTCATGTTTTCTAGACTTTTTATCATTTTTGTTGCTCTTCTCTGGACTTTCTCCAATTTGTCCACATCTTTCCTGAAATGTAGCATCCAGAACTGGACACAATACTCTAGCTGAGGCATAATCAGCACGGAGTAGAGCGGAAGAATTACTTCTCATGTTTGCTTACAACACTCCTGATAATACATCCCAGAATGATGATTGCTTGTTTGGCAACAGTGTTACATATTTAGCTTGTGATCTGCTATGATCCCCAGATCTGTTTCTGCAGTACTCCTTTCTAGGCAGTCATTTCCCATTTTGTATGTGTGCAACTGATTGTTCCTTTCTAAGTGGAGTACTTTGCATTTGTCCTTATTGAACTTCATCCTATTTACTTCAGACCATTTCTCCAGTTTGTCCAGATCATTTTGAATTTTAACCCCATCCCCCAAAGCACTTGCAATCTCTCCCAGCTTGGTATCATCCACAAACTTTATAAGTGTACTCTCTACGCCATTATCTAAATCATTGATGAAGACATTGAAGAGAACTTTGCATTTATCAACATTGAATTTGATCTGCCATTTTGTTGCCAGTCATCCAGTTTTGTGAGATCCCTTTGTAACTCTTCGCAGTCAACTTTGGACTTAACTAACTTGAGTAATTTTATATTGTCTGCAAATTTTGCCACCTCACTGTTTACCCCTTTTCCATATCATTTATGAATATGTTGACCAGCACTGGTACCTGTACAGATCCCTGGGGGACACCACTATTTACTTTTCTCTGAAAACTGACCATTTATTCCTACCCTTTGTTTCCTATCTTTTAACCGGTTACTGATCCATGAGAGGACCTTCCCTCTTATCCCATGACTGCTTACTTTGCTTAAGAGCCTTTGGTGAGGGAACTTGTAAAGGCTTTCTGAAAGTATAAGTATGTTATATCCACTGGATCACCCTTGTTCACATGTTTGTGTATCCCCTCCCCACCCCACCTCCCATTCAAAGAAGTCTAATAGATTGGTGAGGCATGATTTCCCTCATGAAAGGGCTGGCCAAAATTCCAGCTTCTGAACTTAGATGAGCAGATCCTTAGTGAGGTGTAGTCATCACTCCCTGTATTACACATCAAGGGAATTGCAGAAATATTCTGTCTGTCAGAGACACATTGTCTCTGGACAATGCTCCCCAGGTGTGCCTCCTCACCATTCCTTGCCCCAGGCTGTGCCTATGAAGCACTATTTAGCCCCTACGAAACAATATACCAGTACTTCAAAGTATATATTACAGAAGCACCTGAGCTGCCAAAATAACACTTCGATAAAGCAAGTACAGTAACAGCCTTTTCCCCATAAATGAGTTTAGCAAAGAGCTGTATTGCCTTTGTATAGCTGTTAGAATGAGTCCACATTTCAGGGGCATCTGGCAGCATTTTGTAGCACTTGGGACCCTACAATGTACTTATATGTGAGAGGAAAATCTATGTTGTTAAAACCAATGAACTGTGTATTTTATAAAGCTGAATCAGTCACGAGGGATTCTGTGTGCTAAGATTTCTGAATTTTGTCTTGTTAGTCGATGAAAAACTGGAAAATGTTGAACTTTCAACCCAGCTTTAAAAGCCCAGTGTATATGGTGATGAGTCAACAAGCAGGACAAAGGTGAGCAATTTAAGGAAGGGAACTCTAACCAATAAGAACAAACTGGAAAATGTCATTGTTTACCTCAACCTATATGAAGTAAACATGGAAAGAGGCTTTCTCTAACAAGCCAGTCAAATGAGAGGATTAATTAGGGGGAGAAAGACAAGCCCTCAAGGATAATGTGTTATTGTTATCGCTTATTATTTTGTGAGTGGCCAAAAATATGCAAGTAAAACAAAATAAAGAAACAAATGTAAGCCATGGTCCCAGTCCAGAAGAGCATACAATCTAAATTCAGCATGACAATAAAGGAGACTCAGAACTGGACAAAGGTTATAGACCGGTTAATAAGGAGAAGAGAGACGGTAGCATTATCCGGTGGCTACTGTGTGAGATGTATACAAAACTTGATTTTAAAATGTTATGAGTCTATGCATTTAATATCCCTCTCCTCCCTCACTTTACACAGGTGTGATGGCAGAAGTGAATCATTTAAGGAAGGATTTGAATGAGGCAAGGGAGATAGTTTGGTCAATAGATTTAGGGAACACATTCCCAGTGCAAGGGGCAGCACGAAAGAAAGCACGGAGACATTTGTCGATGTCAAGGCTGAATCCCCACTCTGTCACTTTGAGTAGAGAAGTGGGGGCCCGCAAGGATTTTAAAAATTAATACTTGACAGTCCAGGCTTGTATTAAATTCCCAAGGTTACAGCTTTTCTCTGACCTTGGCTTGGTAAACACTGCCACCATCTAGATGCAAAGAAAAACCCTTGAACCCAGGAAGGAGCACTTGGGAATTCCTCCCTGTGGGGTACCCTCAAGCCCCCTGCCCCCCTCCGGGGAAGAGCTGAGGAAGAAAACAAAGGAAATTAGCTGTTGCTACCAGCTAATCAAACAACATGCACAAACCTCTTAGGACACCAAAAATCCAATCCTGTTCTTATAAAAAGTAAATTTTATTAAAAACAAAAAGGAAGAAAATACATCTGGAACTTAGGCTTTTTGCTAGATCTTAAAAGAAACAATTACAAAAATTAAGCATCAAGATAGCTCTCTTGAGGTTCAGCTTAAAGGTTACAAGCAAAACAAAAGCATCTGGGGTTAGCACAGAGGAGATCCACAAGCCAAAATAAAGAAATAAACCTAATTGCATCTGTTTAAACATGCCCTGTCCAATGATTTCTTCTTCTAGGTATGGAAGATGAATTTTTATACCTGGTTCAAGCCTTACACAGCATTCCTGTTTATAGCATTGCTGCTCTGTCTCTCCTTCTCCAGAGAACAACAGAAAAAGGGAAAGTTTCTTTCCCAATTTTAAAAAGTTCTACCTTCCCATTGGTTCTTTTGGTCAGGTGCCCACTTTTTTTTTTTTTAAATTAAACTTGGGGATTTTTTAACCCTTTACAGGTAAAGCAAGTAGAGAACAGCTACCAAGAGGGATTTTACAGCTAACTGGCTGTAACACACACTCACTCACTCTCTCTCTCTCTTCATTTATCACAGTCGAGGAGGAGATAAAAGAAGCATCGAGGCTGTCATCACTGCTGGAGAAGAGAGGGTGGCAGGAATGCAAAAGGGAACAAGATAAGTGCTGTAGGCAGGGGCTGTGTGGTGTGGGACCATGGAAGCAAGGACAAGAAGTTTGCAATTGATATACAGTACGATAGTGAGCTAGAGTAAGGTGTCAAAGAGATGGAGGACATGGCTGAATCAATGGATGAGAAAGATGATAATGGCAGCATCATTTTGGATGGACTAGAGCAGCAAGTTTAGTATACAAATATAAGAAAAGAGATTTTAACTCTCTTTAGTAGAGTATGGGGATGGAGGGGATTAAATCTGTAATACTTTTACATGTTCTAAATAGTTGTTGTTTAGATGGTGATAAGAATAGTGTAAAGGCTTTGAGAGATCATGGAGGCATCCATAGTAGCTATTAGCCTCTCCCTAGTTAGCATTGTGTTGCAATTTAATGTTAAGAGGTAGAAAGAGAGAAAAATCTAATGCTACTTGAAAGTTTAATCCCTTGTGATACTCTAAAATGTCTATTGTGTCATACAAATGTTTGACTTTGTGAATATCTCTAAATAGTAAATATTATATATCATTTCAATCCTTTGCCCTCCTTCTCTGCTCACACTGATGCCAAATCCTGTAAAAAAAAAAAAAAAAAAAAAGTCCCCATCATCTCCAAAAATCCTCCTCTTCCTCCCCATTCTTACTGCACAAACCCTTGTCCAAACCCTGATCATCTCTTTCTTATATCATTACAATTGTTTCATCTCCGGCCTTCCTGATTCCTACCTTGTTCCATTCCACTCCTCCCAAAATGCTATTGCAAAACTATCCACCTTGCCCACCACTCTCACCCTGGTTAGCCCCTCTTACATCACTGTCTAACCAACTCCTTAGTGTTTTCCTTCCACACATGCTTTCTTCCAAGCAGCACGATACACCTGAAACTCCTTCTTTCACATAGTCTCTCGCACTCTCTCCTTCAGATCCCTGCTCAACATCCACCTATTCTATATGGCCTATGAATTCTAACCTGGTTTTCTAGGACAGGTACCAAAGGGGAAATATACAAAACAAAATAATGGAACTACCAAAAATAGAGGCTTAACACAAGTTCTCTCCTCCCTTCTGCTTTTGCCCTCTGGGTGCCACATGAATTACTATGGTGATTTATCACTCATTATTTTTATTTCACCTGATAGTTTTAAGTGATGTATCCTGTGGTTTGACCATTGGTGATTTTTTAAATGCCTGATTCTAACCATTCCTCATGGAGACAAGATTGCATGTAATGATCCCATGACTGTTATGTCATTCTGCTTCTGCTCTAGTTTCTCACCACTGTGAAGAATCTTCCAATCACACTGACCACATAGGCTATGGACTTCTTGTTTTAATGGAAATAACCAAACATGTAATGCCACAATTAATGCAGCTTATCCCTCAATGTAATTCCATCTTCTTCCATGCAGTTCTTTCATGGAGATCCATTTCATTGATTAGACTTTATATGAGCAGTATAGTACTCAAAGAAAACACTGTCAAGTAATCCTAGTCTTTATCAGGGGTAGACTCTTTAAAATACCTATATATCATTTAACTCATTTTGCAGACAGCACTAAGCACCAACAGAGAAGTGTGTGTGTGTGTGCGGGGGGGACAGATGTGGTTCCTTCAGTTCCACTTTAAACCTCTGTTCTGGACGTCTGACACCACAGCTGCATCCATTCCCAAATTATCTCATAGCGATAACAACATTAATTGTCTTTGGGTTAACACTTCAAGCATAGCTTGGGACCAGAAACACAGAGAAAGTTCCCAATAGCCTATGTCTTCTGTCAATACTTTTTCTGTCCTAGATTCTACATTTCTGTAACAGCTGCATTTCTCCCTCATGAAAACAATACCTGCATCCTCTTGAGTTTTCATTTATTTCTCTCTTCCTCATGGGGGAAAGATTTCCTCCCTACTTGGTGCACCAGGCTTCCAGCACTATCTTGCTGTATCACTTGCAGTTTCACTAATTCAGACTGACATGCCATCTGCACCATCTATTTAAGGGTCAGCTCAGACATTACTTGTAATTCTGTAACTTCCAGGAGTGCTGCTTGTCCCTACTATGAACCAATCCCTGTGTACTCTGTTGAAGCTGTTGTAATGTTGTAAGGTCCAATTAAAAGCATCTAGGTCTCTGCAGTTTGAGGTGATAGCACGTGTATCAGTGAATTTGATGGGTATATCTCAAAACTTTAGGTACTTATCCAAAGCTCACTTTTTTCTTTGGTCCTGACATGGAACTGGAAGTCTCAGGAGTGGAAACTGTCTCACAGCATTTCTGATATATTACGGTATGTCCTGGTCAGAGAATTCCACAGGGATGCCCTTTCACTGTATTCCATTACTTCTGCTTCCAGCCTTGGCCCAAACCAGAGAGGGTAGTGGCACATGAAAATGAGAAAACAAATGTGAGCTGGACTTATTCAAACTGCAGTAAAGGTTTGATCTGAATTCTGAGGAAAGGTGCAGTTCAATTCTTATTACATCCAAACTGGTTTGCCTATCCCTCATTTTTATGTCGCAAAATTCGTATCAAACTGTTTAAGTTCAGAATTGATTCTCTTTCACAGCAGTTAAATAGTATGAAACTGTCTTCAGCTTCATTTCCTACTGCGTAGTTACTGATATCATCTGTACATCCCAGCTAGGTAGGTTGTTTCATTATGATTCTAAGGGCCAGATCCTCAGTTGCTGCAAACCAATGTTGCACCATTGACTTCAAAGGAAGGGCATCGATTTACACCAGCTGAGCATCTGGCCTTAAGTGTGGTTAAACATGGTTTCTATACAATCTAGTCTGGCTTGTTAAATCTGAGGATTTAAATGGCATTTTCATTATCTAAAAATTATTATTTTCTCTGCTTTGCAAGATGACTCAAAATCGGACATTGCAGAACATGCCAAAGACACAGAATAAATACTATCCCATTAATGCTCTCCTATAAATGAGTATTAACAGTATCGAGGAAAAAGATGAATCACTGGGTGACAGAACATCTTTCTCTTCCTCTCCAAGGCTGTGTCTACACTACAGACTTGCAGCGGCACAGCTGTACTGCTGCAGCTGCACTATTGTAAGGTTCCCATGTAGCCGCTCTGTGCTGACAGGAGAGAGCTCTCCTGCTGGCATAATTAAACCACCCCCAACAAGCGGTGGTTGGGGAGAGCGTCTCCCGCTGACATAGCACTGTCCACACCAGCACTTTTGTCGGTGAAACTTATGTTGGTCAGGGGTGTGGGGGGTTTTCCACACTCCTGACGGACAAAAGTGCTAGTGTAGACAAAACCTTAGATTTGCTCAATCCTTCTCTTGCTCTTTCTGCTTCACTTGCTGAATAGGGCTATGGGAAAATTCTCAGTGCAGAGAAACCAATGGAATAAAATGGTAATGTTTTATTTTTTTCTTCCTAGAACATGTATATATGTCTCTTTATAAATACTCAGAAGAGATGGTCTGTATATTCCAAACTCAAACTTAAGTCCTTCAGCTTCAAAAATGCAGCCCTTTGTTCAGTGTGGTAGAGTAGCTGCTTCAGCATATACTACACAAGTCAGTACATCACATGAGACTTCAGTATTGAAAACTCTTGCAATATTTTCCTAAATCCATGAAATTTGGTGTTTTTCTTAAAGCCCTGGTCCCTGGAATCAGGTTAATGCATGAGAATCTCAGTTCCTGTTTTTTTTTTTTTTTTTTTTTTTAAGTACATTGCTAATCCTCATGGCAACAAAGAAAAGTTTGAAAAAGTAAAAGGCTAAAATACAAAGAACCCCAAAATTATTATTTTCTAAAAACTCGTTTTTAAACCAGAGTGTGGGGGTGATTATGGATGCTGTGATGCTTGAACAGTTTCTACAGAGCCTCCCTCAAAACACCCAAGTATGGGTCAGGACACATCAGCTTGCCACACTGGAGGGGGTGTTAAACTGATAGAATGTATAGGGGCAGTCCTCCCCAGGAAACAGGGATGACCATTTAGGGGGGGTTAGACCAGGGGAGTAGAGCAGGGGAACTTGCCCTCAGAAAAGGCCTGGGGGAAAAAAGGAAGAGCCCAGCAGAACCCCCAGTGGGGGCTTGGGCCATCGTGCTACTGGTGTGGGCATCAGGGATACATAAAAAGAGACTGCTCATACATGCAATGTTGCTGGGCTGAGTTATGTGATTGTGCTGGGACCATTGGACAGGGAAAGAAAAAAACTAAACCACACCTCTAATGGTGGGGAAGAGGAAACTAAGAGGCTTAGTGGACACAGTCTTGAGCTGTTTACTAATCCAGCAGAAGCTGGTGAAACCCCACTGGATGATTCCAGGAGGGGGGTTAGAACTGGAATGGATCCATGGGGAGAAGTACTATCCTATGGCCCAGCTACCCCTGGAGATCAAAGGAAGGTTTGGGTGGAAAAGGCTTGGAGTAGTAGACAGGTGGCTCATCCCATTGTATTGGGCACAGATTGGATCCCATTCCCATTTAGGATGCAGTATGGAACCAGGGAGCCCAAGCAGTGGAAAATGAAACCCAGGAGGGAGGAAATAAAACTGAGGGGAAGAAATACCAAAACTGAAAGTAGATGGACTGGCAAACAATGGACTTAGGACAACAGGCCATCAGGAAGGGAATGAAAGCAGTGTCCCCTGAGAAACAGAGAGGAAAGAGAAGATATTTGAGGCAGGGGTAATAAATAGCCCAAGCCTGGTAGCTGGGGTTGAGTGGTCATCAGAACCTCCCCCACCCCACATGGCAGAAACCAGGGAGACAGAGCCCAGACAGTTTGGAGGGTTGGGAGAAATGGGGACCCTGAGCGACCAGGTGATGGAGAAGAGGCCACAGGCCCCACAAAGTCAATGGATCAAGAGTAGGGAGGCTAGTCCCCTAGGTTGCCCCCAGGTGTGAGAACCTGTTGGCAGAAACAATTGTGGGGGTGACCTCCACCCACCAAATGGGATTTCTGTGGGTTAGACCTGCACAAGGGGACCCCGGATGACCATCCTGGGGGTAAGAAGAGACTTAGATGAAGTAACACCTATGGCAGGGGAGGAAGAGCCCAAAGAAAGAAAAAATAGGACCAGCAGGCAAGACGGGGTGGTGTGTTACGGAGTGCTGGGAACTAAAAGCTGAGACAGCATTCTGGTCACTTAAACACCAATTAATTCCTCCTAGGGGGACTTAATGGGGCCTAATTAGTGTATTAGAATGGGCTGGGGAAGGACTAATGAGCAAATTAGTCCATTAACACAGGAGATATAAGAAGGAACAGGAAGGCAGTATAATCTCCCAGGGCTAGACTATGAAGGATCTCTGGGAAGAAGTGTTCTTCCCTCTCGTTGGCAGAGAACTGAGGAGAAAGTGGAATTAGTTAAGAACGAGTTAAGAACAACCAAAGGTCTCTGAGTCTGTGAAGACAAGCAGGATGTCACCCTGTTGCAAGCCCCATGATTTTGCAGCCATAATATTGGCTTCTTGTGCTTTCACAAGAAGTTCCTGGCAGCTCAGGATTTCTGCATCAGCTGTAAGAGATGTTGCAATTCTGGCTGCAGGGACTAGAGGCTGCTGTTGGGAGCAAGAGGGTAGGCATTGGGCTGTAGTTCTGGCTGCTGCCTGCAAAGAATGCTGCTGCACTTGCTGCCTCCTTTGTAAAGCATGGGAGCAGCAGCCTCTGGGGATAGAGACAGCACTGGGGTGTCAGTTAGTGGGAGCAAGCAGAAGGGGCACATGAGCAAAGGGGCGGAGTTGGGGAATCCCAGGAGTGTCTGTCCCCCTTCCTCTCTGGCCTGCAAGGACTCAGCTCTAGCCCATCTGCACTCTCCCCTGTGTATCCCACTGCTACTGTGCTGCTATATGGAAGGGACATAGCCAGAAGATGGGAACAAGGGGGACAGTTGGTCAGGGAAGTAACCAAGGGGAGAAACCTGGGTGAGAGCCAGGGGTAGTGTCTGGGCAGGGATCAGCAGTCACTGTGCCTGCGTGGGTATGAAGGAAACAGGGGGAGATGTTGGGAAGATCCAATGTCCAGAAAATGGGGGGCGGGGGGGAGAAGGATGTTGGTTGGCAGGGGAGTGTATCCATAGGTGGGAGCTAGAGGGGGAAATATCCATGTAAGAAGAGAGTGCTGTGTGGGGGGAGAGTGGCAGGGGAGGGGGAGTCATTCCTAGAGCTGAATTCGGAATTTTTCAACAAAAAAGGAATAGGGTTTTTTTGTGCGTGAAAAGTTGAATAAAAATGTTCCCATTTATTTTAATCAGCCCTACTAGTGTCCATTGAAGGGAAGGTGCTACAGGCCTAGGGCATAGCTGAGAGAGGAGGGGGGATCGAGGAAAGATATTGGGAAAGTATAAGGGAATCCTCTCCCTGCATTTAAATGTGTGTTGTTTTGTACATTTTAGACTGAGTTTTCTGAAATACAACCAGAAAAATCAGAAAATAGACCAAAAAATGGGAATTTAAAATAAAAAATAAATCTCATCATTTGTAAGCCAATTTCACAATTGGCCCATGGTTTTTGAGTGGGGAGGGGTTGGCAACATTGCTTGTTGCTCTTGCCTGCTGTCCTGAAATTGCTAGTCCTTCACTTTCCTGCGCCCTAAAACGCACATAATTGAAATACAAATGCAAGAAGAATGAGAGTGGACCAAATTCTGCCCAGGTGTAGTTCCACTGGCAGTCAAAGGAGTTGCACCTGGAATGGATTTGGCTCTGTCTATCTAGATGGAGTGAGAAATTTCCCTGAGTGCTAAATAAATTTCTCTAAATAAAAGCTGACAATTAATAGTGTTTGGAATTGACACTTTTGAGAAGTGTTTGGAAATAAGCAACTTCAGACCTTAATTCTTCTATAATATGTTCCTGCCTTGGTATTCAGACTATGCAGACTCAAGACCTGTGGCTCTGGATAATGAGCTTCAGACTGTAGAGTCTGACACCATCTTTAGTTATGCTGTCAATCTGTGCAATAAAGTTGTAGCCTTAGAGATGAGTGGAGTGGGAGAAAGAATAGGGGTTTACTAGAGCCGATATTCCTGGCAGAGCAAAAAGGCTTGAAATTACAATTAAAGCTTTGCTACAAATAGCTAACCTTTTTAAAAATGTGGAACTAACAAGGGAGGTGCCAAACATGAAGAAAGTCATTGTTTCTGTGACTCCATTGCCTGCATTATTTCTAATTTAGATGCTAAGCTTCTTGAGGGGAGGGTCTGTTATTGGGGTGTCTTGTTGGTTTTGATAGCCAGGAAAGTGAGGGCAGCTTTATGTTATGGGACCTTGCAAGGATGTTGGCATTTGGATAGTGTGGCTATGAGATATGCAGCAGTGTGGCTGGAGAACTGTGTCAGGAAGGTGAGCAACAGCAAGGGAATTTGGGCAAATGCAAGAGTACTCTTCCCTGGGGTTCTTGCAGCTGGCATGTGGGCACCTTGGGGTGTCTGGCCATGAGTGGCTGGTGGGTTTTGGCAGCTGGGAAGAAGTTCAATTAAGAGGAGCTTAGCACTGGAAGTTGCCAGTATATCACAGACCACCACCAGCACCCACATAGGTTTTAGAATGGATTTTGGCAATAAGGGGGTGTAGGAATTTGGAAGCTAGAAAGGAGGTCACATCAGGTCATGGGATAGCTTTGGGAGCTACAAGAGCTGTTGGTCTGAGTGGTTGGCATCTCAAGTAGCAGGATAATTTTGGCATTTGGTTAAGGGTATTTGTCACAGGGTAGAGGTCTGAGGATTTGGAGGTTAAGATTGATGTATGTGGCTCTTCCTGAACAAGAAAAGGTTTACTAAAGTGATGAATTGGCTGAGCAGTGTTGGGTCAAGCAAAGGGCAGAATGATGAATCTGTTAATGGTGATTCTGTGGCTGCTCTTTTCCTCCTGTGGGGGGTGGGGAAGGATAAGTCTCTGACAGTTAGGAGCATGGTGTTTGGGGCCCTGGAAGGAGCATGGTGTTGAAGAATGTTGGAAGGTGGTATTGGAACACACCAGGTGCTAGAGGCAAAAAAAGTTAGATGCTAAAGCATGTACAATACTTGCCTCAGCTGTGGTGCACCTGGCACTAGGGACTGACTAATTGAGGTTTGGAAGCCTGTCAGCTGGGGAATCCACAAGAGACCTACAGTTATGCTAGATGTTGGGAAAGCTGGATGGTCTGGAATTGCTGCTTGACAATGGGAGAAGCAGTTGATGTGCAGGTTGATGGTCAGGCTCTTTGTCACTGTGTCTAATTGCAGTGGTGGTACAAGAACCTGCAAACTTCAAGGTTGGCACTTGGTGAAAAAGTCCCACTGACATTGATCCCAAACTACTGAACCTATTTCCTGCTTTGGTTATCCTGAAGTATTTGTTCCCTTTCTACCTTAATGTATATTTTGAACATAATTACTCCCAGAAAAATTTCAAAGACACCATGAGGAACACACATGAAAATTCAAGCATCTGCAAACATCTGAGTAGCTCTTCACAGTGGTGAATTATTTATCTAGGTGCCTGAGTACTTATCTGAAAAGCTGTTAACATGCCCCTTGGCTTTTCCTTCTCATGTTGCAATGTTTCTAGGAATGATCACAGGGCCAGTTGTCAAGTACTGTAAGCAGAGGACACATTATTTCATGTAATTTCACTAGATGGAGAAATAAAAGTATTCAGCCAAGTCACTGGTAACCTATATTCATCCTGGAGTGGCAGTGAAGCTTGTACAGTACACCCACGCAGTGTGAGCTGAGGGGGAAAAGATGTGAACGCAGCAATACCTGCTTGTAATACCAACACAAATAGGGACCAGGAAGAGGATGCTGTGGGAATTCCTTGTACTCAGAAGCTGCGCATCAGAGTGAGCAGCTCAAGAATAATGTTTTTTTTTGGTGGGGAAAAAAAATACAGAAAGTCGCTGTTAAGTACTTAATAACTTAAAACCGCCCTAATGGGTCAGACCAAGGGTCTATCTATTGGTAGTCTGTCTCCTGATAGTGGCCAGTGCCAGATGCTTCAGAGGGAATGATCAGAACACGGCAATTTTGAGTGATCCATCCCCTGCTGTCCAGTTCCAGCATCTGGCAGTTGGAGGAGGTTTAGAGATACCCAGAGCATGGGGTTGTGTCCCTGACCATCTTGGCTAATGGCTATTGGCTAATGGACCTATCTGCCATGAAAGTATCTCATTCTTTTTTGAACCCAGTTATACTTTTGACTTCACAACATCCTTTGGCAATGAGTTCCACAGGCTGACTGTGCATTGTGTGAAAGAAGTACTTCCTTGTGTTTGTTTTAAACCTGCTGCCTATTAATTTTGTCAGTTGACCCCTAGTTTCTTGTATTATGTGAAGGGGTAAATAACACTTCACTGTTCCTTCTCCATACCATTCATGATTTTATACACCTCTATCATATCCCCCCTTGGTCATCTTTTTTCTAATCTGAACAGTTCCAGTCCTTTTAATCTCTCCTCATATGGAAGCTGTTCCATACCCCTAATCACTTTTGTTGCCCTTCTCTGTACCTTTTCCAATTCTAATATCTTTTTTTGACATGGGGCAACCAGAACTGCCTAGAATATTCAAGGTGTGTGGGTACTATAGGTTTGTATAGTGGCATTTTCTGTTTTATCTATCCATTTCCTAGAATTTCCTAACATTTTATTAGCTTTTTTGACTGATGCTGCACATTGGGCAGATTGTTTCAGAGAACTATCCATAATGACTCCAAAATCTTTCTTGAGTGGTAACAGCTAATTTAGATCCCATCATTTTGTATTTATAGTTGGACTTATTTTTTCCTGATGAGCATTACTTTGCACTTATCAACATTGAGTTTCATCTGCCATTTTGTTTTCCAGTCACCCAGTTTAATGAGATCCCTTTGTAACTCTTCACAGTCAATTAAGACCAAAGCACTTTTTATGATCCTGCAAGTTTTGAAATCCTTATTTGTACCTTAATCATTTTGCACTTTGACAATTGTAATTCCTTCTTTAAAATAACATCATGTCGGTTATTTCAGAGTTAAGAAAATTTTTTAATATTTTAATTTAATTTTAATTTAATTTTATTATTTAAATTTTGTACTTTAAAACTGTATTTTCTGGTAAGGATTGATAATTATTATAGATAATCAGATCCTCAGCTCATGTAAATCAAAACAGCTCCACTAAAATAAATTTACATCAGAATATGTACATAATTATGATTGAGGGACTAACTGTAACTGGTCCAAATGCTGCTGCACAAGGGATCAAAGGGGGCATAATAATGTATAAGGACAGACCCTGCTAAACACTGAACTTCTAGGGGAGGCACGCTTCTTTTCCAAAACAGAATATCAAGTCTGAAACAGAATTTAGATTTCTGTAGCTCAACCTGGGTTAAATTATAACTAAAATCCATAGGTTACCACTCTCAATTATTCTCCAAGGGCTTCACTCTCTTATTTAAGGTTTCATTTTCTTTCTCGAATGTTAGTGACTTTGAAGTGAATTTTAAATAGATTCTCTCATCTGGTACTCACTATAGTGACTGTGAGATTCTGATATATTGACTGTGCTTTTGACTTCAATGAGATCAGGATTAGGCAATTGCTTCATTAGGGACAGAAGGAGATCCAGTGTCCAATTTCCACAACTTAGAGGTAAGAGTATCTATCAGTCTCTGTGGACAAATTCTCTGATGTCTATTACTCCTGGGGGAATTCTGCATCGCTGCACATGTGCAGAATTTATGTCCCCCGCAGATTTCTTTGTTTCCCTGCAGAAAAATGAATTCTGATGGGGAAGCAAAGGGAAGCCACAAGAGTGGTCACGCGCCCCTTCCCGGCATCGCAGGCAGGTCGGTTCGGGCACCTGGAGCAGCCGGTAAAGATGTAAATCACTGCTGGGGGTGGGGAGGGCTGGGCAGTTGTGTGTGAGAGAGACACTCTGTCCTTCTTGCTTGCTTTTGCAGCATGCTCATCATGGAGGAGCAGGGCATTGGGGTGTTTCTGAGGAGGTAGGTGTGGAGCAGACACCTTCCCCTCAGACAGAGCAGAATGTGCCTGCCTGCTTAGTAAATTGTTCCCATTGTCTTTGTGAATTACCCCAGGAGTATAAAACAGGTGTAAAAGTTTTAAGGCTCCTTTACATAGCCAGAGTGGTGAAAAGGACAGCATGGCCTTATAAATGCTTATGATGCTTTAGTGATTAGAACTGAAACTAAATTTTTGGATTGAAAAAATTTCCTATCAAACTCTGCTACATGAACTGTTTGCTACTGACTTTTCTGGGGGTAGTCAGTAGCCAGTATAAACTGTGAGTTTGATTCCCCAGCCCTCACTTGCTCTTTCAATTTCTGTGATGTAACACTGAGCATATGGCTGCATATATTTGTTGACTAATAACTAGAAATAAAGGGTCAAACCTAGCTACATTACTATTAGGCAAGGGGGGTTGGATTTTCTCCAATGCTCCCCACTCCCATTCTCCATCCATTGTATTGTAGTTTAAATAAATTATCAAAATAATTGAAACCAGCGTGATTATATAGCATTATTTTGATAAATAGACTCATAGACTCATAGACTTTAAGGTCAGAAGGGACCAATATGGTCATCTAGTCTGACCTCCCGCATGATGCAGGCCACAAAAGCTGACCCACCCACTTTCCCTTGAAGTCTTTAAATTAAGTCGCAGAGAATCCTCCAGCCTGCGACCCCTGCCCTATGCTGCGGAGGAAGGCGAAAAACCTCCAGGGCCTCTGCCAATCTACCCTGGAGGAAAATTCCTTCCCGACCCCAAATATGGCGATCAGTAGAACCCCGAGCATACAGGCAAGATTCTACAGCCGGACCCTTATTTTACCAGCGATGGCTCGTTAATGCCTAATTGACTAAAATCACGTTATCCCATCAAACCATTCCCTCCATAAACTTATCTAGCCTACTCTTGAAGCCAGAGAGGTCTTTCGCCCCCACCGTTTCCCTCGGAAGGCTGTTCCAAAATTTCACCCCTCTGACGGTTAGAAACCTTCGTCTAATTTCAAGCCTAAACTTCCCCACGGCCAGTTTATATCCATTTGTTCTCGTGTCCACATTAGTACTGAGCTGAAATAATTCCTCTCCCTCCTTGGTATTTATCCCTTTGATATATTTAAAGAGAGCAATCATATCCCCCCTCAGCCTTCTTTTGGTTAGGCTAAACAAACCGAGCTCCTCAAGTCTCCTTTCATAGGAAAGGTTTTCCAT
This sequence comes from Emys orbicularis, assembly GCF_028017835.1. NCBI lineage: Eukaryota > Metazoa > Chordata > Testudines > Emydidae > Emys > Emys orbicularis. Next base: position 85,633,735 of record NC_088687.1, on the reverse strand, counting down.
TCCTCGGATCATCCTAGTGGCCCTTCTCTGTACCCGTTCCAGTTTGAGTTCATCCTTTTTAAACATAGGAGACCAGAACTGCACTGATAAATAAAATATGCAGAATTTTAAAATATTGTGTGTAGATTTTTTAGGTACAGATTTTTTTTATTTTTTGGCGCACAATTCCCCCAGGAATAGTCTATGCACCATACAACCTCTAAGTCCGTAGGAATGAACAGTGTAAATCAGTAAAGAATTTGGGCCCCAGAACTCTACATATGGGGGAGGGGGGAGATTGCAGGATGATCTCAGGCCCCAAATAGATTAAGTGTTCTCTCAGGGTCCCTCATCTTGTTTAACTGAAGTGAGTGAGCTCTAAAGGAGGTCTGTTTGGTGGACACTCCTTCCCCAGCACTGAGACACATTAAGTTCAGGTACCAGTTAATCACCTGAAGAGTTTTTGTGCTCTTGGATATAACTTTCCACTTATCTATCTCTCTCTCTCTCTCACTCACACACACACACTTTTTTTTTAAGGGAGTCACAATTCCTTACAAAGAAAGACAAATTGGGCTAAATAAATCATTATCAGGTATAGATGGGGAAAGAAAACCATGGGAGGCTGAAAAAAGCCTCTGTCTAAAAAGCAAGAAAGCACTTGGGCTGAGAAATGTTTAGCAGTAGATAGTAGAGTAACTGTACAGTTCAAATGGTGGCAGCCATCTTAAATTTCCATGCACCTAACATTTAGAGTAAGAGAAGCATAATGAAACAAATAACAGGAGTGCAAACTCCAGCATTCATTACTTCCTTAAACTCAAAAGTACTACTTGCATATCATGCATGCTGGAGGGGAAAACAAGAAATAAAAAAGGGAATCCTACTGCAAAAGAAGCTAATTGTGCATTTTGTGAGACTTGGATTTAAATGTCTCCTCTTTGCTATGTTACAGCACGGCCAGGCATATAGCTAAAAGGGAGTATGGGTGGGTGTTTGGTTTGTTTGAAATTTTTACTGAAACTGGAAAAAGTTTGATATCTGAAAAAGCCAGAAATGATATCTGTTTACATGTTTGTTTTAGGTACTTTTTTGTTGTTGTAAGAGAGTGAATCCTTGTTGCTCTGTTAATTTCAACTTGACTTCTTTCATGGAGTACAAAATAATTGGTGTTGGCCTATGCGATTTCAAGAGCTCTAAAGATTTCTGAGAGCTGTAAATAGAAGCATTTTGCCATATTAGGTGAAGAGGGGTTTTAATTCTGTAAATGGATTTATTTAAATAACAGTATAAGAACTCAATTCCGCAAACACTTACACATGTGAGTAATCTTACTTATGAGAGTATTCCCAAGTATTTTCAGGATCAGGGCCTCTGAGTACAGTATTCTTCTGTAAACAGCTTGAAATTAACCTTCATGTGAACAATACCCGGTGCTAATTGGATCAAATTATTCAAAATTAATTTGGAATCAGTGGGGTTTTTGTTACATTATTTGTTTTCACTGTTGCTTTTTGCTGTTTGCATTTCATAATTAATTCCTTTGTTTTAAAAAGTTTAGTATAAAGAATACAGAAATGTGAACTTTAAGCATAAGGATTGCTTCAGATATGTTCCTTGTAAAACCTCTAATCTATTAAACATCATTGGCCTATGCTTAATGATGATTGTATTCGTTGTGAGTGGTAGTTAATGACTGATTAGTTGTCTTTACACTTCTGTGTTGGTTTTAATGTATCATCTCTTCTGCACAGATTCTAGTGGACTGTTTGCTGACAGTCTGGGGGGGCTAACATGAAAAGATAGCTTATGGAGGACTAGAGAGCCCAAGATAATCAGCAATAATACTTGGCATTTATATAGCACTTTACATCTTCAGTGTATTGCCAAAACACTAATCTACTTTCTTATAACACTGCTCTACAGCAAAAATGCTTCTGAAATAAATGTAGTCAAACTTTACTAATTCTGGGTCACTGAGAACGAAAATGATGCTTAAAATTGTTGATTGGCTCTAGTTTTCAAGATATGCTATTGGGTCAGTGTATACGACCCTTGACTTGGGAATGGCGGAGGATAAGTGAGTTATAAAGGGAAGGGATCTCAATTTAAACCAGAAATGACTAAAATACATCTTTGACTGGATCTATGAATAAATCTATGACTGGGTTTGGACAGTACTTGCTTTTTAGGCAAAACAATGAATGATGCAATCTGAAGCTGGTATTACGTCATACATGATATGAATTGCATCATGTTATTCCTAGAAGTCATGGATGATGCAATCATAACGAAGCTTACATCACTCTGCTGAACAAATTGCCCTATATCAGCTCTAGAAATCATACAGTGTCGTGCTCTCTTATTTGTCAGTGTTTGATTTTGCAAAGGGACACATTTCTGTTTAGCCAAAGTGAGCAGAGATGCCTCGTGCTTGTGTGAACAGTGCAGATAACTTCTGCTATGTTTGTGGTGAAGTGTCTTTTGCATCACAAAAGCGCAGTATAACCACTATGGTTAAGAAAGCCTATCACCTTTATTTTGGCTGCAAAATTGGAGATCAGGACAAGAGGTGGGGCCCACACATATGCTGCAACACTTGTGCAATAAATCTTCGCCAGTGGTTGAACAGGAAAAGGAAATCTGTGCCTTTTGCAGTGCCAATGATTTGGAGAGAGCCAACAGATCATACCAGCAATTGTTACTTCTGCATGGTGCCTCCAGTTGGGAAAGGTGTGTCAAAGAAGAAAAAGTGGACTCTGCATTATCCAAACATTCCATCAGCTATACGCCCAGTACCCCACGGAGAAGGACTGCCGGTTCCTGATGCACCAGAATCATTCTCATTTGAGTCAGACGAGGAAGAGGAAGAGGATGAAACTTCTGGTCCTGAACCATCAATGTCACAGGACCCACATTTTCTCCCATCCTCCTCCTCTGAACCACACCTCATAACACAAAGTGAACTGAATGACCTTGTCAGGGATTTGGAACTACCCAAGAGTAAGGCAGAGCTGTTGGGCTCCAGACTACAGCAGTGGAATCTCCTGGCAGGTGATGTTAGGGTTTCCATGTTCCGTGACCGTCAAAAGGATCTTGTCCCATTCTTCTTCATGGAAGGTGATCTTGTAGCCTGCTGTGGAAGCAGAAAAAGAACTGTCAGAAAAGAACTGCAATGCATGACAGTTTGTTAGCAAGAGTCAGGCTAACTGTAGCCCTGATAACGCGAGATTTGTAGAAGCGAGGATTGTGTGAGGCGGGTGAGAAAGTACTGTGTGAGAAGTTATTGTGACCTTGTATAGATAAGGTGTAAAAGACCTTGTGTAAATAAGGTATAGGAAATATTGTATGTTGGCAAAAGTCAAAACAATTAAGAAATAAGATATCAAGATGGCTTATGTATAACAAAATGCAGCTGTCCCTCATTATTTTCTGTAATGAAAGGTATAAATGCTTGTTGTAATTAGGTATCAGTGAGAGAGACCTGCTTGGCTCTCTCCCTCTGCACAATTGTGAGAGTTAATAAAGCTTCTGACTTGCTGTACCCAAACAAAAAGTGAGAACTCAGTTTTTCTCCGACAATTTGGGGGCTCGTCCGGGATGGCAACGCCCTCAGAGGCACCGGCAGTTACTACGGATCGTTCCCCTTCGAACCCCATGGCGCCACAATAGAGGTAGGAGACCTTTTGAAATCTCTATTGGGGTGTCGAAGGAGGACTGTCCGTGGGGCCGTCTGTCCCTGTTGGGCTCACGCCATCCGAACTTATTAACTGTGCAGCAAGGTCAGATGCTGAGCGGCGTAGGGGAATTGTTTGCCGCCCCCTGTATGCATATGCGAGGTGCATAGGATTGCACCTGTGTTGAGGGGTTGTTACCGCCTCAGCAGGAGGGGTTTTTACCGCCTCATAGTCCGGACAGAGGGGTTGTTTACCGCCTCAAGAGGGGTTTTTACCGCCTCGAGTAATGCATCGAGGTACTTGGAAATAGTACCTGAAGTACTTGGGAATAGTACCTGAAGTAAGGCCTTGGTGTGTGTGTGTGTGTGTGTGTGTACACCAGTGTGAATTGAGTGTTACCGGAAGACGCCCAGAGTACTCTGCGAAGTCTTTTGGCTCGTGACCAGAACTACTCTAACGCAAGCCCGGTAACTAGAGGATCTTTTAGGAGATCCGACCCACGGTACGCTAACTCGGCCTGGCATCGTCCGGCGAGGAGGCTGCCTGGGTCTAGGAGTGTGTGAACCCATCTTCCCTCCCCTTTTCCTCTCCGTGTGAGCCACTGACAGTCTGACCATCTCACTGGATGCAACAGAGTAAGCGGCGCCGTCTCTCTGAGATTAGCCGACGCTCTTTGCTGAAGGAAGGTGTAGGAGGTCATGGCTATCCTCGTTAGTCTTTCCTGTGTAAATACCCTGTAGGAAGAGATCCTTAGTTTATATGCCGCTAGCGCGGACAGGGCATCCTCCTCCCTGTGTGTGTGATTGGAAAATGGGTGGGGGACAGTCTAAGGATTCCCTCTCACCCCCTAAGGGTACCCCAGCTTATTTCATGTACGTACATTATGGTCCATCAACCTGCAGGTATTTAGAGAATTGGAATCATTACACGCGTGAAAATTCATCTAAACAATGCCCACTAGAAGGTACCTTCAATCTAGATAAGATCATACATCTCAGAGGAGCTTTTAATCACCAAAAAAGAAAGCCTCTGACACACAATGGGAGCAATTTGTCTATTAAGGAAAGGAACGGGTTAATTTGAAATTCAGCTTGGTCCAGAGATAAAGAGAAAGTTAATCTGCGTTCAAGGTCAAGAATCAATGCAGACCAGGCTAAGTACAAAGAAAAACTGCTTTCGGCCCCAGCTGGCTGTGAAAAAATATAGACATAGTCAAACCAAAGGCAATACAAGTTACAGTGCTGAGATTACATTTGCAAAGCTTAACTGTCCAGTGAGATCCAACAGTCTGCCTTTGCGACCCTGGAGCCGGCGTGGTTTGGGAACGCTGAAGAAGCCACAGGCAGCCGGCCTGGACTGGAATCACTGAAAAGACGCCCCAGGAGACCTCAGGGTGTAAAAGAACTGCCCTCCCAAGAGAGGAAGCAAGTTGGAGATTGCACAGCACCTTCTCTCAACGTTATACACAGACGTGGCCAGTCTGGACATACGTGTGTGAGTATGAAAGTGTGCCTAATCTCAGCCGCAGTAAATCTGAGAACCGAAAAGGGATTTAGCATTCCTCTCTCCACCCCGGTTGACCGGGAAGGGTGTCAGGTGGATCTACCCCAGTCGTAGCAGGACTGGGCAATAAAGAAGTTGGAGTAATAGGAAGAGTTGTGTACTTGATAACTAGAATTGAGCAATTAAGAGCATAGATCATGAACCAGGCAGCAACTCAAACCTATGCCCAGGGCAAGTTGCAAGCCTTGAGACAGGACTTCCAGGCAGAAAAGGAAGCACTGGCTAAGCAAGTACCGGTCCTTCAGGGACTTGTCAGAATTTAACCATTTGTGTTTGCATATGCTGTAACAGCAGTGTGTTTGCCACAAGAGAAAATTGAATAGTTAAACGCCAATGGGCCATGCGTTTTGCCCAAGTGGCAAGCCTCACGAGGGAGGACTCGGGTAGCCTTGTGAGTAAGAATGTTTAAGAGAAGAGACCAGGAAGGGTGGGGGCTAGTTAAGAAGCCCACCCTCCTATCTAAATTGGTAGGAAAAAAGCCGGTGCCCATGGAAGGGACGGTTCAGCGAGAAAAGCAGGATTGGGCCCAAGCGGGCAGGCAATAGCTAGAAAGATTGGAAAACAGGTTGGAAACTTTGAGGGCACAGTGGAAGGAAAAAAGTAAGTAATTATAAGCAGGGGGATTTCAAATCCCCAGAACAATAATTGGAATGGTAAAATCTGAGTTAATTGGGTGTAGTTTTGAGAGACAAGCAAGTGATTTAAAAAAAAAAAGTGAAAAGTTAACTCTGTAGTTGCTAGAGGGAATCAAGCAGTGAAACTTGGTAGGAATGTCTGTAAGTAATTCAGGCAAGAGGTTATTTAAGTGGAATTATTCAACTATGAATAAGTTAGTCAAATGTGCTGAAAAACACTCCTGCTGTATACAATCTGTGTTTTATAAGTTTGAAATGAATTGGTATTGTTTAAAGTTGCAAAAACCGAAAATACTTTTGCCAGACACAGGAAACTAGTGTTGTTTAATATGGTGTTTAGCATTTAATCCTTAAGGTGACTTAATGCTTTACAAAATTTAAAATGTTTTAACTAAAGACCAAAGGTTGTGGCTGCAGCAGGGTAGTCAAAAGCCAGGAAAATAAAAGATTTGAATTTGTTTTTGGGTAACAAAATAGCAGATAAAAGATCTGGTAAAAAGATAGAGAAGGACAGTGCCCCTGGCTCTGTGTGGTCGAGCTGTCACTTTACTAGGGGTGCATGGAGATTTTGTAAGCACAAAAGAAACAGTTACACCTTGTGTAGAAATTGATGTGGCTAGTGTTATAAAAATTGAATTGTGGAGAGGATGTGCATTTTCCCCAAAACATGTGCAGTGTATATTGTAGCAGAGGTAAAAGAAATGCAAACCTACCAATATAGGTTGTGTTGTCTTTTTCAGATCACTGGGTGTTTGAAAGCAGAAGCTAAAAGTAAAAGGCAATCAAAAGTCTAGGAAAGTTAATTGTGTCCCTTTTAAAGTAAGAATCTTTAAGCTGTGGATAGCTTTGGATCTGGAAGCAAGCCAGAAAGCATCTGTATTAATGCAATTTTCTAACTAATAAGGTAGAAGCCACTGAAACCTGAAAATACAAGAAAATATGGGGTAATTCCTCTGTTTTGTCTAAAATCAACAAGAGTATGTGTATATAAAAAAAATATTTTAAGCAATGACTGACTACCCAAAAGGGGTAGACCTCTGTTCTTTTGTCTTTCAGATCATCAAAGAAAACGAATGCCAGCTGAACAGCATTCAATGTACCATGCATTTACTGGTACAATAAAAATTATTTTTGTGTTCTTTGTCCTGTCTTGTGGTGTTTGTCTTGTGGCCAGAATTGTTGGGTTTAATAATTTCATAGACAGTCTAGTTCAAAATTAAATAGAAGGGTTAAATCAAAAAGCAGATACTTGTTTTATTCAACTTGGAATACAAAAAGTGTTTGAATAAATCAGGAAATGTGATATACTAAAGTCTAATACAGTTGCTTAAGTAAGAAAAAGAAACTTCATTGGCCAGATTTTTAATTGAAAAAAATTGTTGTTAAAATTTGCATACCAACAGTCTTTGGAAGCAAGGACATGGAAGGTTAACCCACTCCCCATATTGCCCATGGGATCCTTCTGGCTACCTCAAATTTCTAGCCAGAGGGCTGGGGAGGGAGGAAAGCTATTGGACACCTGAGGTTGTACCGAGTGAACTCCTCAAAAGTGGGTGTGCTTGTCCTGGTTTGTTGCTCCAAAGCTCTGTAATAAAGTTATTTTACTGAAAGGGTGTACATGGCATACATTAAATAATAAGACTAATGTACTGTATAATGGCAATGTGTATGTGTTCATTGTTGAAAAAAGGTGTATGAGTGAAGAGTGGAAGTTTCCTTTGTAAGTTAAAAAAAGCCAAAAAGGGGAAAAAAAAAAAAACAGAATGAGTTAACTGAAAAAAAAATAGCTAGCAAGCTCAGTCCAAAAATAAGACGTTGGCCCCATCCAAGGATACTACCCACAGCTAAGACTTGGCTGACAGCCAAGAAAAGGGGGGGCCTGAATGTGCCCAACAACTATGATATCTGCAAAACACTGCCAGGCATTAATGAAATGTGTTAGGTTTCTTTTCTCACAAATAAAAGAAATGCTACCCAAAGACCCTAGCAGCCCTGCCATTCATTGAAACAAGGAGACTGAGTCTATGTAAAGTCCATCAACAAAAGACTGCTTTGGCTCCATGCTGGAAAGGCCCTTTCCAAGTCCTGTTAACCACCAACACCGCTGTAAAGTGCCAAGGACTGCCCACCTGGAACCATGCTTCTCACTGCAAAAAGACCCCTCCACCTGGAGAGGATTCTCCAGCTGCTGATCAGCCTATTTCTCCTGCTAGCTCTGCTGTGCCTCCTGGACAGCAGAGAAGAAGGACAAGGTGAAGTGCTAGTAACCTCTCCCTTGTCCACTGACAGATCTACAATGCCTTTGAATTCTTTTACAGAAATCACACCAGTACAGAGTGAAGTGCTAGTAACCTCTCCCCTGCACTATGGTGAATCACAACTGCTTTTGAAGAAAAAAAAAAGAAACACTCGCTCTGCTGAAACCACCAAAGTCCAGGAATTCCTGACTACAAAAGACATTAAGAACTGGCCCTGGTGGAAAAGACGAAGCATCGTTTATTGGCAAGGAGGGAACTGTGGGGACCGTTCCTGGGAATGCGGGGTCCAGTGGTGGGGTGGATTCTTTCCAGGATCAGGACTTTGTGCTTATAGACAGGTACCTTCAGGGTGCACTGCCCTTCCTAATTGGCTTTCAGAAGATGAATATCAAAACCGCCTTGCCACCACTAGGACTACACCCACTAGTCCCTTGACCCCTGCCACCACCACTGTAACTTACCCAGATACAAACCGTACTGTATATTCCAATGAAACCCAGTGGCCAAGGCTTTCACATCTTAGTGATTTACTGAAATTTTGTTCAAAGAAATTATTCTTTAAAGTTCAGAATAATGTATATGAGCAAACAATTAAATAAAAAACAAATAAATCAGTAGAAATAGAAATACATGATATCACTACCAGCGAACCCCAAGAATTAATAATTGCAATTAATGGGTTCTATAATGAAGTAAATATAATGGTTGTTCCTGGAACTTGTACTGTGTTAAATGAGAAAGGCCCTTATTGTTATTTGGTCACCCAATTAGTAAATAATCAGACAAATACCCAAATTGTTCACAGGGGGCTGCCATTAAATTAGCACAACAGAGGGCTTGGGTTATTTCCTCTAAAAAGAAGAAAGACTTGACCGAATCCCTGTGGGATGGGGCCAATAGTGCAGCAGCAGTGTGAAATATTTTTAAGAACCAGGAACATAATGAGAAATTGGGCCAACTAAAAAAGGCCATTGGCCTTGTTTCTGGAGCACAACTAACCCAGGTACAGGCTGGAGTTGGTGAGTTACATGTTATTTCCGCCCTTAGTTCTATGACCCAGAAGTTGCTAAAAGAGATGGTACTGAATATCACTGAGGCTGGGAAGGCATTGCAGTGGGATCTAGCATGTTCAGAGACTCAGGATTTCCTGAATGACCAACTGATGTCCATTCGAAATAATCTAGAACATCAGGCTTGGCCCACTGCCCTTACAGACACATCAGGAGTACCATCTGATCTGTGGCCATGGAGACTTACTTGGAAACTTTCTGGATGAAAGTGCGGACGTTCTCAGTGCTCCTTCCAAGCATATGGACCGGTAAAGGGGGTGTGGGCTCCTACATACCGTATCCTGCCGGGTCCATGGGAAGGATGCATGTGGAATTGAATAATTCACCGAGACATCTGAAAAATTAGACCATCTGATATGCCCAATCGATTTTTAGTCAGTGCTCCTGGAATTACACCTCACATTTGGATGGGGTTAAAAAGTCAGTAAACATTTTGGCCATTAGAACCCCACAGCTTCAGTGTAACCGTAAACTGAAGCCAGGAGAAGTTGTCACTGTTTATGACTACGTTTGCTGGGAGGGTAGGGGACAAGGAACTACCCTGACAGGACACTTACTTTTTCAAGCTAACGATACCTGTGTGTATGTTAATGACACCACATTACAAGACATACATTTTAATCTCACTACCACTGCAGGCAATCATATTATTTACTGGCCTGCAGATAGAGCTTTCCAAGTAGCCCTTAGGTTCCAGATACCCTTTAATTGGACTAGTTTAGTACCTGATAAATTTCAAAATTTGTTTTCACTGTTACCAGAGATTCAGAAAATCTCTGAAGTACAAGGGCAAATTCACATGCTTCAAAACATATATCAAGTTAAAAAGTATGCCTTTCAGACAGCTTATAGAGTATCCACTTTATGTACTAAGTATGATGTATTGTGCTTTGTGACTAAGGCTGTACAACAACCCCATTATAGTATTGCTATGGAAATGTTATTGCTTGTATTGTTATTAGTTATTTTAGAATTATGTTGTTGTTGTTGTAAAAGACGTAATAATAGTAATACCTTTCATGTTCATGCTAATCATGCATTGTCATTACATCCAATCAAAACTCCTAAAATTAAAACATCTAATATAGAATCTAAAGTCCAGGACTTAATGCAAATAAAGGTTTGAAAATGTTTGTTGTACTAGAAGTACAAAAGGGGGGGTTGTGGAAGCAGAAAAAGAACTGTCAGAAAAGAACTGCAATGCATGACAGTTTGTTAGCAAGAGTCAGGCTAACTGTAGCCCTGATAACGCGAGATTTGTAGAAGCGAGGATTGTGTGAGGCGGGTGAGAAAGTACTGTGTGAGAAGTTATTGTGACCTTGTATAGATAAGGTGTAAAAGACCTTGTGTAAATAAGGTATAGGAAATATTGTATGTTGGCAAAAGTCAAAACAATTAAGAAATAAGATATCAAGATGGCTTATGTATAACAAAATGCAGCTGTCCCTCATTATTTTCTGTAATGAAAGGTATAAATGCTTGTTGTAATTAGGTATCAGTGAGAGAGACCTGCTTGGCTCTCTCCCTCTGCACAATTGTGAGAGTTAATAAAGCTTCTGACTTGCTGTACCCAAACAAAAAGTGAGAACTCAGTTTTTCTCCGACACTGCAACAACATCGATGGTGTGATGGCAGCCCTCAACATCGTTCACGATCCAGATGAGTGGAGACTGTTCATTGATTCATCGAAGACGAGTCTTAAAGCTGTTTTACTGCATAATGGCAATGTTTTGCCATCAATTCCAGTTGGTCATGCAGTCCATATGAAGGAAACCTATGACAACATGAAACAACTTTTGAAGTGCATAAACTATGACCAACATCAGTGGCCGCTGTGTGGCGATTTGAAGGTTGTTGCTCTCTAGCTTGGTCTGAAGACTGGATACACAAAGTCCGGCTGTTTTCTCTGCGAATGGGATAGTCGTGCAAGAGATTGCCACTACATCAAGAAAGATTGGCCACTCCGACAGTCATTGGAGCCTGGGAGGAAAAGTGTTCAGCATCCACCACATGTTGAATCAAGGAAGATTTTGTTACCACCCTTACACATCAAGCTGGGTCTGATGAAGAACTTTGTCAAGGCCATTGACAAAACACAAGCAGCTTTCAAGTACCTCCGTGGAAAATTTCCAAGGTTAAGTGACGCTAAGATAAAGGAAGGTGTCTTTGTTGGTCCTCAGATTCGTGAACTTCTTCAAGATGATGCATTTGACCATGCACTGCGTGGCAAGGAAAAGACGGCATGGAAAGCCTTCCAGTTAGTGGAAATAAATTTTCTCGGAAACAACAAGGCAGACAACTACAGGTTGTTGGTGGAAACCATCCTCAAGGCATACAAAAGCCTTGGTTGCAACATGTCACTAAAGATACATTTTTTGCACTCTCATCTAGATTTTTTTCCACCGAACTGCGGAGCAGTGAGCGACGAGCACGGCGAGCGATTTCACCAGGACATTGCAACAATGGAGAAACGCTATCAGGGCAAATGGAGCCCATCAATGCTTGCAGACTATTGCTGGACAGTGACAAGAGATGCTCCATTTAATGAATACAAGAGACAAGCCAAGAAGCGCCGAGTAGACACTGAATAGGACTAAACTATGTACATAATAGTTTTTTGCCTTTTGTTTCATAATTAATTTTATTTCTATAACCCTTTTGCTGATTTTTAAAGTGTTACATAAACAGGACAAGTGAAATATTATCATGTAAAGCAACCATAAACACATGAAAAGACCTAGGTTTACAATTTATGATTAAAACTCTACTATCTACACAATATACATAGACATAAAATGTAAAAACTTAAATATCTTAGAAACAGTAGCCAATCAGTTGTTTTAATTGTCATATTTGAATTCAGCACATCAAAATACATAATAAATAGCACATTTTATCTCTGAAGCAGACGACTTCTCAAAAATTGTAGACCAGTGTAACATGCCCATTACCAAATCCTCACAAACCTGTGTGGTAGGTTAAAAAAGTATTTTATTGCCATTTTGCACATAGGGAACATGAAACTGAGGTTACATGACTTGGCTAAAGCCACCCTGCAAATCATTGGCATAGCTAGAATTAAAACTCAGGAGTCCTAATTCCCTGTCCCATGTGAAGACTTTCACCTCTAGTTCACCTTTTCAAATTTAGCATAGGTCAATACTGTCCAAAAATCTCATAGCTGATTGATGGCTAGTGTGAACTGAGAGAACTAGGTATTCTGATCTCAGGTTATCAGCATGGTCTAAGAACCTGAACAGAATAAAATAGACTTATCTCCTGGCAGATCCTAGCATAACACTGTTCATGTCAATATAACCACTATCACAATTTGCAGTTTCAGCAGAGATGCCAATGGCTGAATCAGCATGGAGACAGAACTACCCTCTCATCCTTATAAATTGTCCCTTTTAGTAGAAGTTCAGGCACATTGACAATGGAGTCTGTACTACTACCCACTGTGTATACTGTATCTTTTCTATGTATAGAAGACTTCAGTCTTCAGAACTGTCAGTGAGGTACCTTTAAAGAGCTCGGAATTCACTTTAAAAAGAAAAGTATCCTTTGATTACTGAGCACTGCAAGATGCGGTGCTTCCCTTCTGAAGTCATTCAGGTGTGTTATTTGTATGGTCACTTGGTGAGATGCAAAGATTTTTGACACTGAGCCACTAAAAGATTTAATAACTATTTCAATGTTTTGGTCAGCTGATGAGCAGAGCCTACTTTGTGGTGGTGCCTTACATTGTCTCATGGACTGTTAACTAGCAGAAGGGGTATTACACAAGAATAATGATAAAAACCAATGCATTGTATTGAGGAGGAGGTGATGAATAGGTTACTGAAAGAATGGTCATTAAGCCTGGATTTATTTAGCATCTATATTAGTGATCTGGAAATAGCAGTAACTATCAGGAAAACGAAATGTGTTAACAGAGACATTAGGTAAAATATATGGAATAAATTACCAAAGGCAGCAAGAAAGTTGTCTGGAGATGATCAAGTACTTGGGGAAAAAAAAACTCTGAGGGGCACAATTGGTATCTTTAGAAAACTGACCTACTTGGGTTTCCAAGCTTCCATCTGTTCTTACAGATTTTTTGTTCTCCTAGGGAAAAGTTTAGAAAATGCTCACAGTAGTATACCATTTGTCTGAATCTGTAGAAATTGTGTGCTATGCATATGGTTATTTTCACAGGCGCAGGGTGAAAGGCAAAACCACCCATGTGAAGCTTTAAACCCATTTGCAAAACTTATCCTGGCCATATGGCATGTGTTTGTTTTAAAGCCAGTAGTGTCTACTGTCATAATAGGTTCTGTCCGTGCTAAAATCTAAGGTACACTGTAGACAAAGATATTATTAATGCTCCCTTTATTGATGATGATATTCTAAATCATGCAAAATGCTCAGCATATGTTTGCGGGATGAAGTTAAAAAAAGCAGTCATGGCACTGTTCCTTTTTTTGCTGAGTTCTGTCAAAGATTGGTTAATGCATGATGCAACCTCAGATTATTTTAATTCATATTTTCAAAACCTTTTAGTGATTTTTCCACTAACGTATTTGTTTACATATTTCTTGTCTCAGTAATGTCCAATGCTAGATATTCTAGAAATTTATTTCCAAATAAACCATATGAGCCTGATTCACCACAGTTTACTCCAATTTTATGCCAATGTAATTCCACTGATCTCAATAGTGTATCAGAGGCATAAAACTTAAATAATGTGGTGGCAACTTAGGCCCTTCACATCTCATCCCAGTCTTAAATACTACTACTTCCTTCTCTTTTCCTGATGACTGATATTCTCATCAAACTTGGTTTGAGTCTTATCCTCCCAGGTCTTCCCATTCTCCCTCACTACCTTCATATTTTCTTCCCCATTCACTTTATTCTGAGCCAATATCTACTTTTCCACCCTTCACCATTGGATGGGAAATTGAACTGGCTGAATTTTGATAGCTAGTACCAGTTGCATTAGCAATCTTTTTCCATTTCAGTAGCCTTCAACTCTAAACATGGTCCCCTGGTTCTTCTGCAAAAGCACAAAACTGAGAAACTAGTAACTTGATTGAGTAAACAGCTTCCATGGAAAAGAATTCAAGGAAAAACAAGATGATGCTGCAGTTTCTGAGGAGAAAAAAGACTACCACTTAAAGGAAAATAAAAAGGCAAGGAGTAAAGAGAAAACTTGCTGTCGTTGAATTCAATAAAATTACTTAGCATGTTTCTCCTATTATGAGGGAATGGTTCTGGTCCTAAATATGTCATGGGGAATAGCAACCTCTTGCCCCAAATCACTTACTCCTCCCCAGGAGCAATAAGCACCCTGCATCTGGTCAGACACAGGGATGAAACTAGACAATAAATGTGTGAGTAGGAGGCAGTATGCACTCCAGAGTTTGTAAGGTAGCAAAGCTAGATGCTAATAGGCAGGCAGCAAAGCAGCATGATAGGTGGATGGGAGAGCTAATAACCTAGGAGTGTTGGGACAGATACAGTATCAGTTAGGCTTAGCAGATGGTTAGGCTGTTGAATCAGTACCTTAGCTTCCACAGTTTGTAAAAGTGGATTCTATGTGTTAGAGTTGCACAACAAGCACCCAGAACTGCCACTATAAAGACCATATCTGGCCACCAAAGGACATGTCATGACATCAAAAAGATACCAAGTCACCTGAAACCCCCATTGATATCCTTGTAGGGTGTCAAATGGAGAATGTGACCAAAAGATCACAGCAGGATTACTGTAGGGTTCCACCAACTATTTCTGATTATAAGCACTATAGCACACAGTGATACATGCTACCAGGTATCCAGGACCCTTGGTTCATCTGGACTACATAACAAGCTTATAAGTACCAGTAAACTACAATCCACTCCTAAGGGTGGACAACAGGAACCAGTAATGTGTAGGAACACAGTACACAGATATACACAGGGCAGGCTCACAACTCCAGGTATCACACAAGTTGGTTATTTAGATGTGTAATGAAATAAATGCACTCTGTTTATTTAAATCTCGTGTCAAATAGAATCATATAAGTCCTACCCTTAACATAGACCATTGAAACAGTAAAATTGGGAATAACGCTGTTAGTCTTTCAACAGCAAAAGAAAAAGCATTATATAAGGAAAGCTTTGTTGTTTTTTAAGAACACCACCAAAGTCAATGGAAACAAGTGCTGAACATTTCTGAAAATCAGGCACATTTCATACTCATGAGTAGGCTTTTCAGTGTAAGCAACTATACTAGGGCAGAGTCTGGAATCATCCACCTGAAATGAAAGATCAAATCTCAGAGAAGACCATATTACTGTAACTCTAGAGCTGTGCAGATTTTTTTCAGTGAAAAATACTGATTCAGCAACACCAAAACATTTCATGAATTCATGTAAGTTTTGCTGAATAGTTTCAGTCAAAAGAAACATTACAAAAATCAAAATATCTTGGTTTAACACCTTTGAAACAAAACATTTATTTTTTTAAATTTGAAACTACTTTTTATTTAACAATTTCCTTTAATTTTATTTAAAACACCAAATATTAAAAATGCTCAAAATGAAACATTTTGTTTGACCGGAAACAATTTTTTTTTTGGTAATTACCAAATACTAAAAAATCCATTATTCACACAGATCTACATAATACCTTCATCCAGTTATCATGCCCTCTACCCCAGTGAGTGTCAGGATGAATCAATAGTTCTATGTTTTACATGACCAATTTTAAGCTTTAAAATATTCCAGATGCTATACCACCTCTATGTTGATCATGTTCTAGAGTACTCACATTGTGTTATAAAATGATGTGGTGGAGCCCTCGGGGTTATACAAGATACTTCCTCTTTCACCTTAAGTGAAATTTTGTATGGTGCAGTGCTTAGGAGACTGTGGTTCAATACTTCAGAAAATTTGTTTAAAAAAAGATAAGTTTTGTTCTGAAACACAATTTTAACTTCAAAATGTTTTACATTTATGTACTTACTTTTATGTTGAACATTATTTCATGACACATCAGGAGTAGCGGTAATTGTTATATACTACTACTGATGTGACATGGTGTGACACTGTAATCAAAACATTTTATTTTTAAGGTGGTTAAGGCGTTTCAATCTGTACTTCGTACGGATTGAAATGCCTTAACTTATTTCCTAGATCAAAGTGTCTCCTGTTTGTATCATAATGAAACTGTTTGATACTTTGATCTAGGAAATAAGTTAAGTACTGTGTTCTAGTTAGAGGAGCAGCTGTTTTCAATATCCGTATTAGCCTGGAATCATGTGTCTATTTACTGTTCACTTTCATTCTACCATTGTACAGTAACTGGAAAAATATTTGGTTTTGTTCTGACTTGGAATGAAAACAAATTTCCTGCAAAATGAAATATGGAATTTCCTATCAGCATCTCTGAAAGTAGGGCCTTACGGGCTCAATCTTGCAAGGTGCTAACACCTGTGAGAATTGCTGAAGGCACTCAATCTCACAGGATGTGTTCAGTGCCTTGCAGGAGGGCGTATTTATCAATGGACACTATGCTTTTCATAAAAGCAGGCACAGAATCACTTCTTTGCTATACAAAAGGCAGAACAGCCCCTAACTACTATTGTATAGTATTGTAGACCTACGCATAATTCCTTGTCCACTTTACGGGCCCAATCCTGCAAGCCTTACTTGCATTTAACTTGGTACTGCATAACATAGTGGTCAAAAAATTAGAACAAAATAAAATTAACCTGGCACACATTTAATGGATTAAAAACGGGCTATGAGGTCTCAATATGTAACTGTAAACAGGGACTCATCATTGAGAGAGTGTTTCCAGTATGGTTCTACAGGGATCAGTTCTTGACTCTATGCTGTTTAACACTTTTTATCAGAGTTTGAAGAAGACACTAAATCATCACTGATAAAGTTTGCAGAAGACAAACAAGACAAGTTTGCAGTGGCAAATAATGAAGAGGACAGGTCATTGATTCAGAGCAAACTAGATCGCTTAGTGAATTGAGTGCAAGCAAACAATATGTGTTTTAATATGGCTAAATGTATACATCTAGGAACAAAGCATGTAGGCCCAACTTACGGGACTCTATCCTGGGAAGCAGGGACTCTGAAAATAATTTGGGGCTTGTGGTGGATAATCAGTTGAACATGAGCTCCTAGTGTGACGCTGTGGCTAAAAGAGTTAATGCCCTCCTGGGATGCCTAAACAAGGGAATCTTGAGTAGGAATAGAGTGGTTATTTTACCTCTGTATTTGGCATTGGTGTGACTGCTGCAGGAATAGTGTCCAGTTCTGGTGCCCACAATTCAAGAAGGATGTTGATGAATTGGAGAGGGGTCAGAGAAGAGCCAGATGAATGATTAAAGGATTAGAAAACATTCCTTAAGTGATAGACTCAAATTGTTCACTCTATTTATCCTAACAAAGAAAAGGTTAAGGGGGTGACTTGATTACAGCCTATAAGTATCTACAGCGGGATTGAATATTTTTTAATGGGCTCTTCAGTCTAGCAGAGAAAAGTATAACATGATCCGATGGCTGGAAGCTGAAGCTTGACTAATTCAGTCTGGAAATGAATATTTTTTTTACAGAGTAATTACTATTGGAACAATTTACCAAGGGTGGATTCTACATCACTGACAATTTTTAAATCAAAATTGATGTTTTTCCTAAAAGATATGTCTTAGGAAATATTCTGCAGAAGTTTTATGGTCTGTGTTATACAGGAGGTCAGACTAGATGATCACAATGGTCCCTTCTGACCTTGGAATCTATGAATCTACTCACAAGTTACACTCATCATGTGTGTAGTCTTGCTGTAATGAGAGGAATTAGTCACATGACTGATCCTTAATCAAATAGATCTATTCATGTCAACAGGGCTAGTGATGTAAGGCTGGCAGAATCAGGCCCTATAGTTGTACCTGCAGTGCATCAGAATCAAGCCCTATCTGTCAACCTGCAATGAAAACATGGACTCACTCCTTCAACCCTTAGCCATATGAGTAATCATTAACATGCATGTGCAGGATTGGGCCATTTAGTTACTCAAATTCAGACATATCAGCCCTCATCCCAAGAACACCTATTCAAAAGCCTGTTTGGATTTTTGATTAAATACAGTACACGTTCTCAAATTTTTAGAGAGGCTCAGTTAAGAGAAACAGATGTTCTATGCGAGTATCTCTTTGCCATCAAATACGTCACGTGTTCAGTACTTTTGTTGTGTATTTCCTAATAATTAATACTGTTTTGGTCTGACTAAACCAGACTCAAATAAACAAACAAAAATAACAAAAAGAAAACCAGTGTTAATTGAAATAAGACATTTTACCTCTCCTTGCCCATTATATCCAAAAACATTCCTCCAGTTCAGCTCCCACAATCAGTAGCTGTCCAGGATTAAGAATTCTTGGGTACAGCAGGAATGAGAGAGTGTTCAGAGGACTGAATTGTTATGTTGACTATGCACCAGCACTTGGAATAAGCAGAAGGGACCACAACTCGAGGTACTCAAAGTAAGGTTGAAGGATTGTGTGACCGGCAGGTATCCCTGAGGTACATCACCTGCCAGGGGTACTCGGGCAGCTTCACTGACCTACTTTCCATATACAAACAAGTCAAATCAGTGATATTTATGACATTGTGTTATTTAATGCATTAAAACAAAATTGCCAAAGGCTTGGTTCTGACCTCACACCTATTAAATGCATTGATCACAGTGTAGTTTGTCCTGATTTACACATATATAAGTGGAAGAATCAGGCTACAAGTAAAAATCTCAAATCTGATTTTCTCAATTACCCACTTTCACCAACCATTACTGTGTCACTTGTTACTCATTTCAAGTATGTCTGTACTTCATTAGGTCACATTTTGGAAAATCACAAATCCAAAATGCACAACTGATTTAGGGGTGGTAAAACAGACAGTTTCAGTTTTCCAAGGCACTAACTAGAGTGGTTATAAAAGGAAGAGCAATGCACATGATGTGGTTTGTTTGGCAAGCAGCAATCATGATATCACATGCACTGTCCATGATACTGCCTGACTTGTGTATTCCAATTCTTGTGAATTAGAGTTTTTATTTTATTTTATTTTATTCCTGACATTTTCATATACTGCTTATCAGGTGGCATCTAAATGATTTGTCTGTCTACAACCCTCCAAGAGTAGCAGTAACAACTTCTGAAGGGTGAGATGTCCTTCTCAAAAACTGCCACCTCACAACAACGGGGATGAAAACAAGTGTGAATAGCAATTTCTGAGATGAGCCAAAGAAACCTCCGAAATGGCTTCCTGTTGAGATCAAAGGGGATTCCGGGGCAGTCAGTGGAAGATTAGAATTTGCAGAAATTTTCCAGTGCAAATGCTTGAATATATATGTTCAAAGCCCACTCTGAAGCGAAGTCGAATCTAACACTAAGTCCCATCCTGCTCTTTTTGGAAGGCAAGGAAGTCAGCACCCAGCAGTCTCCTGTAAGGATCTGCAGCTTCTGGCATATAAAGCTGCCCCTCTGAAGATACCTACTGCAGTAGAGCATGCAGGCACCTGCCATTTCAACAGCTCTTCAATATATCAATTTAATCTTTTCAGTGGTGTTTACTGGCCAAGAAGCTCAGATCCTTAAGTGCTGAAGCATAGTAAGACAAGGACATCTCTAGTTCTCTTTTTGGATGTTGTCCTCTGAGCAATTATCTCATCAACTATTGGATTTAATACTGCACTTGCATTTGGTAAGCAGGAGTAGAATGCTCCCTTCACTTTTTCAGTGCAAACTACGTGCAAGCATTTGGCCAGGCCTAAAGTGCTATCACCTGTGTTGAATCTAGAAAAATCTTTCAGTGCTCAGTGTCTGGGATCCACTTTTTTTCTTTAGTTAAATACCAGGTCAGTCCTAACCTCAGCCTAACATCCAGTGCAGACTTAACTCAGGCTCAACTGCCAGTTTTTTCTCCTTAATATGTTCTGCGTTCATACATCCACATGCCTCCATGCTCCATCAGTGCTACATTCTGATGTAGCCACTGCTGCCTATCCTGTGGGGCAGATCCCAAAGCAGCTACAGTAAAGAAGTGCAACTAAGGGCAATCACAACACAAACATGATGGTCCTCCAATCCCTTCCTATAAGCCCTCTGACCAGAAGTGGACTACAAGTGGCTCCTGTAAGCCAGGATGGCTTTCTGGGCTCTGCTCACCCCTGCCCCCTCCCACCAGGCATGACAGAGCTATGGGTGATGGGCAGGGATATTTGCAGGGTTTGGAAACTAAGGGGTCTATCCTAGTGTCTGGAAACTAAGGGGTAGTGAAGCCACCCTACTGGCACCCTGCAGGCCATGTATAGTTTGGGCAGCAGCCAACAGAGTGGGGGTATCTGCTACAGGCAGAATGTTACTGATCGAACAGCTTTGATCTAACTTGGAGAGGAAATGCAGGGCCAAAGGCCAGTGACTGCAGCCCGTGCATGGAGAAGGTATATGGTGTGGCGAGTGCCCCAGCAGGTAGCAGTCTCAGTCTCCAGTGGGGCAGGTTTAAAGAGGAGTGGTGCTTCACACAGATGATGCAGGGAAGGTGTGAGGAAGCCTACTCAAATCTCAATAAGAGGTAAGACAACTGCCTTCCTTTACCAGGGAAACTGAGGCACAGTTAAGTGGTGCAATGGAAGACCCCAGCCAAAAGGAGGGAAGTCGAGGCAGATACAGACTACTGCATAAGATGTGATATCTATTGCTTCACATTCTGGGTCGTGCCCTCAGGATGGGTATTTTGCACTTGGCAGTCAGCTACTTCCTCAGCTGTAGCCAGACTCCGTGTACTAAGGGCAAATTAAGAGATGGAGGATTTATTGAGGGTTGGACAGTCCCTTCATCAGTGCAACAGGATACTTGAAACGGATGATTAGATGCCAAGAGTCAGACTTAAAACTTGAATGGAATGCAGTGGGCGGCATCAGGTCTGGTACAAAACAAGCAAATGAAAGTTGCCTTCAAGTAAGGCCAGCAGGATTTTAGCCTTAAACACAATCCACCACAGAATTGTCTCTAGGGCTTGCTCCTCTCAGGTGTTGAGCACCCTCAGCTCATAGGAACTTCAATGGGAGACAAGGGTTCCCTGGCTGGGATTGAGCTCTAACAGCATTTGCAGCTCTGGTATAAATGAGCCCAATCTTACTCCAATGGAAGTCAGTGGGAGTTTTGCTATCAGACTTCAGTGTAAGCAGGAAAAGGTGCCTGTAGCTTTACTGTTGAGGTTTTTAATGTGACTATCTGTCAACATTATCATCAAAACATTTTGAAAAACAACTCTGGCAGGGAGTGAATTTTCTACTATTGGATTTTATTTTTATTTCTTCATAAATGACAGGTCAAAATCTGGCAAACAAAAGCTACCTACATTTCTTAAACTTTGCTTATTTTAATGTTACTTAGTTTCCTAGTAAAATGTATGACTTTTTGTGACTTAACTGGTTTGTGGATCCATACTTATGTTGTTACTGTTCATCATTATGGTTTTAATTATTCATGAGCAAGGACTTCAAAATGTGTAAATTCCATTATAATAAAATCATAACCAGCAGACTATTACATGCAGAACATTTTATGCAATTTGAAAATGGTAGTTTCCCAAATTACACAAATTGAACGAATGAGAGTTTTCATTCTTCCCAATGTAACTTATTTCTTCTTGTGCAGAAGACATTAGGCTTCCATCATCCCTTTCCCCACTAGCTTTCAAGTCCACGAGACAGCTCCCTGCTGAAGGTTTCAAGCATAATCTCAGGTGTTGGAGATCGTTCATGGCTGTTTGAATAGTGCAAATACTTTCTCTGGGTTAGATCCACTACTGTGGCATTTAGCAAAACACAACGTGAATTACCATTTGAAATCACAACTGGCAGGTCCCGAATAGAAGTGTGATTTCTAGGACATTTTGTGCAGATCAGTTTTTTCGGGTTACATCTTTTAGTCTCATGCGACATATCATCACATAAACGAGGTATTTCAATACAGCGATTGACATTCAGCAGAAAACACTTTCTGGGGGATGAGAAGTTCCTATTATAGAATCCAGTGTAACTACGCACGAGAAATAACACGTTCACTAAAATCAGATCGTTGCTATCTTTTTAGCAATGGCACCTCATTTTGTGTCTCATGCTTTTGGGGAGCGGCGAAAGCAGACTGTGTGTCAGATTCGTACATTTGCACATGCATCCTCCCCCCCGAATCACGTTCTGGAAAGGAGATGAGGCTGCATTGCAAAGGAAGAAATGTCTCCACTGTGTATTTTCATGCAAAGATGAGACAGTCGGTCGGTGCTATCTCTCGCTGTGTCTCGCTTTCAGTGAAGCAATGGCATGTGCTGCTCTGGGGATTCGGGTCCTGAGGTTCCCCTCCTCCCCCCGCGAGCAGCTTCGCAAAGAGCTTTTTATAGCACACAGAGCAGATCCAAGCTTGGGGCTTTCTCACTCTCCTCGTCGACTTCACTTTAGTGGCTGAGTCCGCCTGTCCGTCAGTAAAGGGCAAATTTAGTACGGGTACAATTAACAAGAGATATTAACCCAACCGGTAAAAACCAAGTAAATAAAAAAGCAGCCCCAAATACTGTGACACAGAGCTCGAAGGGCACCGATCTCGGCTTACAGCGGCAGGGGAAGAGGGACGGGTGCCTACGCTTGCACCGCACGCGGTGTTGTGGAGAGGAATGAATGACTGAATGAATGAACGAACGAGTGAATGGGGAGAGCCGGGAAAAGAATGAATGGGGCCCCGCTGCGCAGCCACAAGCCACCCGCTCGCAATGAATGAACCGCTAGCCCGCCGCTGCGCCTCAGCGCCGCACCGGGGCGCTGTTGCCCTGCAGTGGCGGAGGCGGCGGCTGGAATCCCCCGGCCGCGCACGTGTCCGGGGCTGAGGAGGCCGAGCGCCGCCAACGCTAGATGTCACCTGGAGGCAGCAGTGGCGGAGGCTGCTGCTGTGGCTGGTGCGGGAGGGGGCGAGGGGAGGCTATAAAAGTAACTCTCCGCGGCACGTGCACACTTCAGGGAAACTTCGGAGCCCGGCCGTGGCCGTGAAAGGCGCTGGGGAAGCCTGCGCCGCGCCGGGCACCTTCCATCTGAGCCGGGCGGATCCCCGAGGGCTGCAGGCGAGCCCCCTCCTTGTCCCCCCTCCCGCCCCAACGTGGCCCTGGGATGTTGGGATAGTGAGGTTGAGGCGAGGAGGAGCAGCATGAGAGGCAATGGGAGCGGGCTGAACGCCTCCCACCCGCCCGCGGAGCTCAGCCTGGACCGGCCCGCCTGGGTGGCTTCCACTTTGGCCGCCATCCTCATCTTCACCATCGTGGTGGACGTCCTGGGCAACCTGCTGGTCATCCTGTCCGTGTACAGGAATAAGAAACTGCGGAACGCTGGTAAGGGCGGGGTGGAAGTGCACGGGGGAGGGGGCTTGGCTTGGCGGGAGGGCAGAGGAGGGGGCCTTGCCTGCAGCCCTAGCGCCTTCCTTCTGCACCCCAGCCTCCCTGCTTCATTCAGGCGTCGGGCGCTGCTAGCCAACAGCTGTCTCCCGCGCCAACCCGATGGGCACAGAAAGTTGGGACCCCGGGAGGGCTGGTCCTCATTGCCTTGGCGCTGAGGCGTGGGAAGTCTGTAGCAAACGCGATGCCTTAGGACCCGAGCCTCCGGCCAACCCCCTTCTGCAGAGCTATTTTTAACCGGCCACAACTGGAGGTTTTCTAGCTGTTGTATTCTGCTCGTTTGTAGATAAAACTGGGGATCGGGGTTTAAAATTCACTGCCAGACCGCGGATACAGTATGTGACAGATGCCCAAAGCGCCGTGTTTCACGGCAAATCAGCGCTCAAGCTCTCTGATGTGTATTTTTAGCAACTGCAACCAAACCGTGGTGCTATTTAAAGCTTTCGTTCAGTAAAAGTGTGAGCCGGTATAAAAACAAACAAACAAGCTGTGTTTTGCAATGGAATGAAATATGGAGGGAGGGAGGATGCCATAGCATGTAGTAGTATGTGAACCGTCCAGATGTCACGCTGCTGATCTCTAAGTTTAATATTATTTAATACATCTCTCTGCATAAAATAACAGGGTTGTGACATCAGACAAAGTCAAAAGGTTCAGTTATGGCTGATGCATAATTCAGAATAAATGAAGGCACAATGTTGATGAGCATCTCTCTTTGTTCACCAGTTACTTGCTGTTTACTTCTTTTAAAGGCTGAAACCATTTGTCAGAAAACCAGATTTAGGCACGCCTCAGAAAAGTGGATTTTTGACAGGATAGGATCTGTGACGGGCTATTGAGTAAATCCCTCTTAGTTTACTGATTATTGGTCCGACAGACAGGAACTTCTCCTTCAGAGGCGTTCTGCTTTATCACGTCAGACCAGCTGCTGCGCACGTGTACCAAATCTGTGCACTCAAAACCCTTTTGAAACTTTCATTGGAGAGAAAAAAAAAGGGGGGGGGGGAATATATGCAGGGAGCTGCGGTGCTAAACAAAACAGGACTGTGTGTTGCTATTTTTTCCACCCCCTAAACTATTATAAAGGATTGGCTCCTATTATTGATGAATGGCCTGCAGAATTTCAGTGTTAACTCCACAGAAGTCAGCTGAGAGATTATTAGACTGACTTGAGACTTGTGTGAGAGAGGAAGCTTGGTTTTGAATCTTGACAACTGCTATGTAACTGTTCTCTGTTTGCATTATAAATCTAACTGACATGGAATAAAAGGTTTCATGGTCACTTTCTAAGTAAGGTAATTAAAATGGTTTATAGTTTTAATTTCAGGGAATGTCCATAAGCATGATTAAAATGAAGGCAAACTGGTTTTCTTACGTAGTTATCACTGACCTAAAATGTAGATACTGGAGCTTTCTGTCACTTGCCTTGATGTAAATAAAGAGTACTTCCATCAAAACCAAAAGTGGTGTGAGATCAGCATCAGAGTCTAGAATTCCAAGTCAAGCTGAACTTTGTCTTGCCATTTTTTTTCTCATGTAGACCTTTCTTTTTATCCTAGGGATTTTTGTTGTTGAAGTAGGTGTATATTTGTAATGGGTCTATGGGTGAGAGTTAATGGATTTAGATAAACCCCAATGTTAATTCACATGCCTCAGTTCTTCTCTTGGGAATCTGAAGTCTAGAGATCCATAGTAACAGAACCACACAAAATATAGTGATGTGTACCCAAGAGTAGAATTGAATCCTTAGACGCTTATATCTATATTTGTTCTGCTTTAGCTCTCAGCACATCCCACTCACATTCTCACAAGTGCTCACTTGTCACATTTCTCACTCTCTGCCTTTTTCCTTCTCAGTGGCTATTGAGAACTGCAGCAAATTATAACATAGAGCCAAGGCCAGAGAACGTTCTTGGGATATTGAATTGTATTAGGCTAGGTTGTGGGACAGATACTGCTGTAATTTAACTAAGAAACCGGTTTCATAGCAGGAAATAATTCATATTATGTTTTAGGATAGAATTTAATAGTAAAACAAAGTAGTTTCCTAGGAGATAGATTAAAACTTCTGTCCTGTAAGAAAAACTTTGAATACTTTGATGAAAGAAAATGTTTGGACTTCAGGATCTTGGGAAACATAGAAAATGGTTAAACAAACAAATCTTATAATCCTCATACAACTAATTTGTAACATTTTAGGCCCCACCCAGCAAAAATGTAAGCAGGTGCATAACTTCAAAGATGTGTGTAGCCCCATTGAACATTACATTGAGTTCAGTGGGACCACTCATGAGTAAAGTTATGAATGTGTGTAGGTATTTCCAGGATCCAGGACTTATATTATTTTGAGCGGGGGAAGGAGGATTTTCTTTAATTTTTTGCTGTTAAATCAGGATATTTAGGAACAGGCTAAATTTTAAATGTCATACATCTTATTTGTAATTTATTAATTATAAGGAAAGTTGCAACTATTTGCAGAGCCATAATGAGAAAGAAACTTCTGATTTTGCAGCATCACATATTAATAAGTCATTTGCTGACACATTCATTGAGGAAAAAAGGATACAGGCTGAAAATTCCACCTGAAACAGGTCAGGGAGGAACAGAAGACGCCTCCTGAAGAATATGTATTTCAATGAAGATTTCTCTTCCTTCTCTGAAAAAGAGGACAAACTGAACTATGGAATATTTAACATTGTACCAAAACAGGTGGGTGTGGTAGGGGAAAATATCTTGCGTCTCCATCTCTCTATTTTATATATATATACATATATACACACACATTTTTTTGGGAGGATAACTACAAAGTCGATCCGGGGACTTCTTTTATTGCTAAAATATGCCCTGGGGAATAGTAGAAAACCTAGAAAAACCTTTACAAGAAGTGGTATCACCTGCCTGCCAGTCAGAAGGTTAGTAAGGTACTGTGATCAAAGCAAAGGAGTCAGTATCTCAAAGAAGCTTTGTCTCAGCAAGCGAGGAGTGTCTGATACACCAGACTCCTTCATAGTCACAGACGTGGCTTCAGTAGATGCTCTTCTAGACACAGAAGCCGATGATGCAACTGGTAGGAGCCTCTTTTATTTAATGTACTTGACTGTAATGAGTTTCATAGTTCTGACTTATTGTTATGGTGATTTTTATGATCCAACATACTACTAGGCCGAGTTCAGTCATGGTGCAAGCAGCTGTGACCCGGGTCGCATTGGCTTACATCAGGGCTGAATTTGACTCCTGATGTCTTTTAACTTTGACACACATTTAATGGGAAACATTCAAGGCATAAGGATTTTGATGTTTTAAGTCTTGACCTGATGTCCAGATAGGTGAAACTTTAGTAAACCATTCATGTGCTTGCTTCTCATTTTTTTTATAAATAGGTTCAGTATAAATCATGGAATGTGTTTCATGATTCTTTGTTAATGCTTATAAATTCTTATAATTCTTATCAGCTTATGCTGATAAATTTTTAATAAAAGTCCTGAATTGAAAAATTAAAGACACAGATTTTTGCTCTGTTGCTCTGCTCAATGTTGCAAAGTCTAAAGTGACTTAGGCTCTTAAGTGCCTAAGGCCCAGATTCTCAAAGGTATTTAAATTCTGAAATCAGGGGGAGTTAGGTGCCTAAATAGCTTTTGAGGCTCTGGGCCTAAATCACTTGTGAATATGAGACTTTGACTCCTGAGTCACTTAGGCCGTTCAGCGCTTAAATAGTTTAAAAATCTGGGCCAAAGTGACTAGCCTCAGGGAAGGTAAGTGGGGAAAAACAGATAGTTTTCACAACATCGCATAACGTTATTACTAAAAAAGCAAAATATTCGAGCACCTCAGTGAATTTAGAAAGCAGGTAACTTAAAGAAGTTTATAAAATGTTATAAGTAAGGATTCATACGATTGACTGTCCTTATGCCTTCCTTGTTCTCCTTGTCAAGAAAACAATGCATCAAGAACAAGGCGATGAAGCAGTTGTAAAAATTAGCTTATCACGTGGTAAGTTAAAAATGATTTCTTCCCTATTAGGACCTCATTCTGCACTCTTTGCATACACACAAAACAACCATTGTAATCACTGGGAGCTTTGCATACACAAGGACGAGGTTTGGGACCTTATTAGTTAATAAAGGGAGCTGCTTTCAGTCGTCTTATCCCTCTTGAGCTTCTTCCTCTTCCCCTTCTAAACTGTATTATTTGGGCCAAGTTCATTGGTTTTAGCATGGCTACTTGGCAGAGCCAGCATAAAGGAGTCATAAAGTGGTCTTAAGAGCCACCCACTGAATTCCTGGCGAGCCTCCGCTCCTCACCCTCTTCCACAAGCCAGAAGTGTGACCAGGCCTTTCCTACCCCTGGCCTATTTCTGGCGGTTGGAATGACTCATCCTGGCCATTGATGGCTGTGCACTCAGCTTCTGCTCAGGGATGAATTTGGTCTTTTATACACGTTAGATTCAGCCACTGATTTGGGAAACTGAACAATTACCAGCATGTCTATTACCAACAAACACTATTGTCACTAGCTAAGAGTGCAGAAAAGAGGTTCTGATATTGATACAGCTCCAAAGCCCTGAGACAGCAAGGTTACAGGCTTAGTCACATGCTTAAACTTCAGCATGTGCATAGAACCTTCCTGAATCAAGACTCAAGACAGCAGCAAAGAAGGGAGAAGGCAATTTTTGTATTCTAAATTCATTTCTTCACTAAATTGGGTTCAGGGAGCATAGTTTGTAAAGACAGGACCAAGAATGTCAGGAGAGCAGTGCATAAGGTTGAGAGCAGCCCCAAATTAAATTTGTATGTTCATTGGGGACATCTAGGAAAAAAATGAAGGAAGATAGCTACTTATGTGAAATGTCTTTTTAAAAAGTCCCTTTAAATAAAAAATAACCTGAAGTATTTTTATTAATATTGTTGTATTTTTAGAATCAGGAGCAGTCAGTAGGAATCCTGCATGTGGAGGGCTTACAGAATTGGGCCCTTTTTAAAAATTAAGTATGTTGCATAGCAGCATATTAATCTGGTTGGTGAAGAGACTTCTTAGTTTCAATATTTATATTTATTGGAAATATTATACATGGGGGTTTTCAGATGATCAGATTGCAGCTTTCATTCAACCTTTTCATTATGGTAATTGTTCTTGATGATCTGTTTTTTAATGTCAAGACGTTCTTCAACAAAATATTTGTCATTATCTGCTTACAAAAAGAAACCAAACTTCTTCTGTTGTGAAACATAAAGGAATTATTGTCTTTATTACAGATTTCCCTGGATGACTTTTGCATACCCAGGGAGAAAATGGGTAGCCAAAGAAATGTTTGGATCATCGGAGAGAGAGAACAGCTGTAGAAGACCAAATAATAACACGCGAAATAAGGGTCTGAAGAAAATTGACTGACATATTGATGGCAATGAACATTGGTATTTCAGACTTGAGTTACTTCAGGTAGCAAAAATGGTAAGCCAATTGGGGGTGGAGGGGGAAATGTCTAGCTGAGTTGTTGAACTTGTCCACCTGATGGACAAAATTACAAAGCAAGATGTACAGTTTTGAACAAAACAATTCCTTTAGAGTAGTAAATGGTGATTTTGGTTAATAATTCATTCAAGCTTAGGGTTCACTTCAGAAACTTGTTGAAGTGGACCTTGTCTTTTCAGTAACCAAAAATTAGGGGTAAGCATTTAAAAAAAAAAAAAATTTTTTTTTGTTTCTGTCAAATTATAGTCTTTCCTTACTCTTCCTGCCAGTTTTTAATTTTCTGAACTTGCTTACCTTTTTGGCGGCAATGCTTCTTGTCTCTTGCTGTCATGAAACACTGTTTCTGGTTGGAAACACTTTTCTTTGTCTCTTCTAGATTTTGGTTCACCCCTTTTCTGTTTTCTCTTCAGTTTTTTTTTCTCTTCTTAGCCTGTTGTCTCTAGTCTCTTTTCACTTCCTCTCTTCCTCCCCTGTCGCCCAGTACTCTGCTACTGTTTCTTTTACTCTTATCTCTTTGCTGTTTTTTCTTCTCCACCACCACTATATATGTTTCTAGATACTAACAACAATTCTAGTTTCTAATGATAGAGATGCTACCAGCAATAGATACCTGATACCAGTAGCACTACTAACAAACCCCTCTTAGACATTGTGGCTTGCTTTCATAGGGGAATAAAAATTCTGCAATGTCAGACCAGGTTTGCGCATCCAGAGTGCAATTTTGCAGTCTGAAAAAACACCTTGCACCCTTTCTGTTGGCAATCTTTTTTTCTTATGCACTTGCTTCAAAACTGCCTGAAATATCACATTAACGTTCCACTTTTGAGTAATGTATGCCAACATTTCCTCCAGGAGGACGTGATTAGTAAAGGAGTTTTTTTGGAATGAGACAAAAATATGTGCTGTTAATAGGGTTTTTTTTTTTATTATTATTTTATGGGTCTTTTGTAAACAAATAAACATGTATTTTAATATGTATGTAAATAATGCTTGAGCCTTTATTATATAAATACTACCAAGAGAGAAATACCCTTCCAGCAGGGTAGCCCTTCCAAAATCCACCAGCATTGGGGGCAATGATTGAGCTGAATAGGGTTGTAAAGGTGTATCTTTCATGCTGAAATGAGTCTCACCATTCTTTCGACCCATGTCATTTTAAGGATGGAAAATACAATGAAACAAGAATCCTATGGTATGCCAGAGAACAGATTTGTCAACCCTGTGGGTATGCTGCAAACCCCATCTTCCTCTCCTATGTTAGGCTTTTGAGGAGGGTGTGGGTTGGAAAAAAATATATTTGGAGCAATCTTTGGTTTATGTTGTGATTTGTAACTTATGGGATGGGTTACTTAGAGCACTGGATGGACACCTTTCGTTGTTCAGTAATATGTTCAGTAATAAATAATACAAAAGGTCCAAGTTCAGTATTTTTTAAAAAGTGCAAAGCCATGTCAATTTTCATTTAAAGGCAGTTTTGCACCAGAAATGTCTTCAACCAACTCACCTCAATAGCTAGAGGACCGAAACAACAACAAAAAAATCATACCTGAATATCACTGCTTCTGGTTCCACACTCTTTCAGGCAGGGTTAGCACCTGCTCAGGAACTCTGTTCTTGATTCTTCTGTGCCTAGTGCCTTGTCTGGCATACCTTGTAAAGCCACAGTTACAGAAATATGGAGATATGCATTACTTTGTTTGCATACTGCTAACTTCTTTTCCCTCCAGCCCCAAAGATTTCCCATCATCCTCCCTTTCTCGGTCTCCCTCCGCTTCCCCTCCTCAAGTTTCTTCTTCCCCAACACCCATGGCTTGTTTTTCCCCATTGAGACTCTCCTGTTTCCCTCCATAACATACTGAATATATAGACTCTTTCTAAGGCATGGTCCCTAACCTACACAGGATTACAGAGATGTGGTGTTAGTAATTACTTCACGCTATGCAGTGCTACAGCTATGTGATTAGATTAGGGACCATTCTCCAGACTTCTGGAGGACTCCTAGCAGTCTTTATAGCTTAGAGTCCTAGGATAGACCTAAAGGACTCAAACTATAGAGATTACAGTTTAGAACACCTCTCACTCATACCCCTGCTCTTCCAGCGAAAACAGGAGATAGAAGCATATGCTCACGATTCCAGTAGGGAGTGTCCTAACAAGGTCAGGAAATTGACCTCTGGTTTGGTAGTTTTCACCAATATAAATAAAGTGAGATATTAAAATGCTATCACTTTAGAATAGGGGTGTTTCCCCACACTTTGCATGTGTGTAATTAAGTGATTGTACATGTTACATGACAGTGGAGAAATAGATCTTCCTCCTGTTTGTTTAGAAGTTGAAGTCCGGGTACTGGGATTCCATCTGTTTATAATACTTCAGGTTCATATGATTATGATTTATTAACAATCTGTGTTGATGTTTTAGTAATGCAGTGGTTAATAATAGGGCATTTAGATAATTACAGTTTTTAATATGATTCAGTTTGCAAATTGTTTTTATTTACTGATACATTTATAGGCTGGAAGTGTAATATTTTTGTAACTGGGGGATTCCAGGATGGCTTTTTCTACAGTCAAAACATACCAACCCTTTTGTTGTTACCATGTGAATGGTTTTAAAGAAACAAAATAAATGTTTTCCATATTCCAGTTGAGCATGGGATGATCATTAATCTGTTTCTTTAAATGCAAATGATTTTTTTAAGATCATGAAATTTGAATATTTTTGGCTCTGAGCTAAGTGAAACTAAAACTGCATGGCAAGTAGCAGAGTAAACCTCATCTAATCACGAAAATTATGCCGCAAAGCAGGGGAGTGGAGTCTTGTAGTGTGCTTTCCCTGGCACCTGAGCTGTGAAGCCCTCCACATGAAGAAAACATGTTTGGGGCTCTACCGCTATTGGGAGGTAGTGTGACTGGCGGAAATATCATGGGGCTGAGGAACAGTTTCTCGACACAGCATGCTCCCCTTCAGAACCTGTAGATTTTCCCACAGAAAGCTCAGAAGAAGCTAGTGTTGTTCATTGTAGCATTGAATTCCATTGTTTCTACCTTAAATAGAGGGACCAAAGCAACATGGCTGCTCAGAGATGCCAGCATGTCAAAAAATTATCCTGACAACAAACTGGGGTAATCTGGAGTCTGCTCAGGGGGAGTTGGGAGGGAAAGGGTATGTGCATGATTTCTGAAGAGATTTTGAAGTGATTTGTAACATGAATATTTTAGTTCTCAAGGCCTCAACTGGCTTTGAGTTCAGCTAAGCAGCCAGAACCCACGGAGATCCCATTTCTCCCTAAAAAAAATTCTGACCCATAACTGGTGCCCCTCCATCTACAGTGATGATCTTCTTATGGGGAGGCCCAGTGACCTTCAATTCCCTCCTCACCTGGCATCAGCAACAAAGTTTCTCACTTTGATATTTAATTAATCTATCTTCTGCATTATTTTTCTCCAGTAGAGGGCTGTGTGCGTGATGTCTCTGATACTCTGGTCGTCTTTTTCTAGGGATTGGAAAGGTTTGGGGTTCCCCTAGTCTTGTTTTATTCTGTCTTCTCCCCCTCCCCCCAGTATGTGCCCATCTGCCCAGCTCTGTGTCCCATGAGTATTCTGGGAAATAAGTACTCCCTGGGAAATACTTTCTTTACAAATTCTCCCATCCATCCTCACCAATCCCAGCAAACTCAGGGTGAAATCCTGGCTACAGTGAAGTCAATGGGAAAACTCTGAGCTCAAGATTTCCCACTCAACATTTATATGGGGCAATAATTGGCCTATGAAAGGCAGGAATCCTGATCTGCCATAGTCAGGATCCAAATACTTACCAGGCACTGGGGACCCTGCCATAGCTGCCCTTTTTATGCATGAATAGTAACTGCAGTAAGGGACCAAGACATAACATCTTTCTCCCCATCCTGTGTGTGCCCTGGGACCATCTTTAAAAACCTAGAACTGTCTTGGCTAGACTATGACCACCAAGCCAGCTGTGCTCTCTGGTCCCCCTCTTCTCCTTATACAGCTCACAGTGGGGCTCAGGTTCAGTGCAGATGCCCAGAGAGCTATATAGTTGGGACCAGTACACTTAGTGGAAGTACGTGGCTACATAAGTAGCCATATGTACTGAATCTGTCTACTAACCCTTCTCCAATCCCTGTATCCTTTGGGGAGTATGTACTGGAAAGTCAGTTGAAATTTCATAGATGTTAGACGAACAAATTATGACTCGGATGTTGATGATTCAGGATTCTCTGTGGGGAGGGGAAAGGTGGCGGGCGGGGAGAAGACCACAGACTATTGCAATACCTCTCTTGTCTAAACATTTCAATAAATGGATTTTGTGTTCCGTGGATCAAGGACAGTTTGCCTGGATCCACGTTGTCTGGATGGATAACATCAATCTGTTCTTGATGTTCTTTGCCCCCCTCTGCCTTCTAGTTAAAAGCAAATGCTCCAGATTATCAAATTTTGCAAATTTATGAGCTGTTTGCATAAAATTGCTGGTCTGAGTGTTTATGTACATGATATGCATATATGTATTTGTGTCTGCATGTATGTGTGCACACAGAGTATATCAGGGATGGGCTCAAGAATGGGTGCTGTAGAGCCAACAAGGATAATCTCCAGCTGGCTGGTTAAGCCATTTTTCCATCCTCTATGCACAGCTTGGATAGGAACAATGGGAGTGGAGCAGGGCTGAGGATGTGTCCCAGTATGTAGTGGTAACTAATGTAAAGCTCATAAGATTCTCGCACTTGCTGTTTCCTACAAAAAAATGAAATATTTTAAACATTATTTTTAGCAAATGTGTTAGCATTTCTTTGGTTACTTCCATTATAAGTCTGCCTACCCTTTCAGCTCACTTCTTGATTGCCTTGTCTCTTCCACAGTCAGTGAATCCTACTACTGGGAATCTCTGCAGTGTCTGAAAATAATGTTGACTATAGGTGCTTTGATGGCTGCTGGAACACTTACATTGACTTTCATTGCTTTCTTTGCACAGAACTTGCATTATTTAAAGATTACCTTTTCTCAGTCCATACAGCATTATATGTGTCTCATATATCCAGTTTTTCTCAGTAGTTTCTGGAAGCTCCTAGGAATTTCTCTTGGTTCTATCTGTTGTACATTTGAAGGCTTTCAATGGATACTTCATAGGTTTAATATGCAAGTATGAAGACGGCTCCCTGATATATCTGTGGATTCCTGTAGCTTCTTTGACCACTCTCATATTACAGGATTACTCTACTGATAGTGCAAATTTAAACCTTTCTATCTTTCTTAAGTTGCCTTCTGTGTTTAATTGAATAATACTTTTCTCTCTTGTTTTTTTGATGATAGATATTTCAGTTTTCCTCTGAAATCTTGTGGAATTACAAGCTGGTTTTGACAGTGGGCTTTCCTTTAAGGCTCATGTTAAACATTTTCTGAAATTGTTTCATTAGTCTCTGGAATGTTAGGATATTGAAATGTTATCAGGGTATAGCACACTGCCATTTTAAAAGGGACCGCTATTCTTCCCCAGTAATTTTTCCTTGTAAGACTCGCTGTAACATAATAAAGACAATCTAGAGATGATTGTCAAATTGAACAGAGCTCTTTGTGTGCTTTTCCGATATAAAGCCTGAAACCTTGAATAATTTTAGTCTCAACAAGTAATGTGAGGCCCTAAAAAAAGATGTTGGACCTGATTAATGTAGGCACATTGGTTGAAGTTAAGGTAATGGTAAGTAAGCTGTGATCAGGGATCTCAGGAAAGGGTGAATTGGCAATCCAATTGCCTATATGCATTTGCCTTCTATTTGGGATATCACCCATTTGTCACAACCCTTTTATATGACTTAATTGTAAGTTTTTGTTTGTGGGTCTCTCTCTTACTTCCTTCAAGCAGTAGTAGCTACAGAACTTGGCTGACAGCATGCTGACTGGAATCAGTGTCTCTGAGCATGTTATTCTTGTGTTGAGAGGATGTCATAAATTACCAGAAGAGCTTATAGTAGATTTGCTTAAATTCAGAACTCTAAATGATCTCTTCCTACCATATTTCCTCATAAAAACGTATTAATCATCATTCCATCTGTCTGTGTATTGAATTGCTGACAATTCCTTGTGATAGAACAATATTTGTGTCTACGTCTTTTGCTTACCTTATTTAAATACATCAATCTTGCTTCCTTTGCAAATTGATCTTCAAATCATTAACTCCTTCATAGCTGTTCTTTCCTGCTATATTCTTAATGGAAATTCAGGAGCTACTACAAGAGTAACATATGGCAGCAGTTACATCATGAGGTTAAGTTTAAACATGGCTTTTAAATTTTTTGTGTGTGTGTGTTAGTGCCTGTATGAAAGGTGCTTTTGAAGTATGTGACTGATCATTTCTTCTATAAACTCTCAGAAATATGTATGCTTTAGCACAGTGGGCTGTTACTAAAAATAAAGGACTCTCAAACACAAATATCTTAAATATATAAGCACTGCAGGCATTTCATACTTGTTACATAGCAAAAAATCTGAATTTACAGAGAACATTTCATGATTGACATTATACTCCCAATTTAGTTGATTAGTAAGGGCTAAATTGTGGTTTAGATTATATGGCCACATAAAGGACTAAGGCCTAGATCCTCAAAGATCCAGATCCATTGACTTCAATGGGAGCTAGGTGCCTAAATTCCTTGGAGGGTCTGGGCCTAAGTGAACTAGGAATTCTGTTTACATCATTTTGTGATTACCTGGACCTTGGGACTTGATGCCTATATGTAAGTGCACGCCTGCATGCTCTCTTCCTGGAACAGGTGGTCAGGGAATGGGTAAGCGTTGGTTCCACCTCAACCCTCACTAGGGTAGAGAAGTTGACCTAGCACGAGTAGAGGTGTGGGAGGGGGTAATCATTTAGTGCTGGGGTAGGCCAATAGTAAGTTACTACTCCCATGGAACAAGGAGGAAACCGGAGAAGCATTGTGGCTCAGTGGTGTGTCTGAAGAAATACTGGACACTCTTTTCTTAGGTTCTTGTTTTCACACTTGTGAGATTTTGGGCAGATGGGTAAGGCGGGTTGCGATGCAACTTTAAATGTAACTAAATGTACATAAGAACATAAAAATGGCCATACTGGGTCAGACCAAAGGTCCATCAAGCCCAGTATCCTGTCTTCTGACAGTGGCCAATGGCAGGTGCCCCAAAGGGAATGAACAGACAGGTTATCATCAAGTGATCCATGTCCTGTCACCCAATCCCAGCTTCTGGCAAACAGAGGCTAGGGTCACCATTCCTGCCTATCCTGGCTAATAGCCATTGATGGACCTATCTTCCATGAATAAGAACAAAATTGTCAGACACATAGAAGAACATAATTTGTTGGGAAATAGTCAACATGGCTTTTGTAAAGGGAAATCATGCCTCTCCAATCTACTAGAATTCTTTGAGGGGGTCAACAAGCATGCGGACAAAGGAGATCCAGTGGATATAGTTTATTTAGATTTTCAGAAAGCCTTTGACAAGGTCCCTCACCAATGGCTCTTAAGCAAAATAAGCTGTCATGGGAAAAGAGGGAAGTTTCTCTCATGGATTGGTAACTGGTTAAAAGATAGGAAACAAAGGGTAGGAATAAATGGTCAGTTTTCCAAATGGAGAGAGGTAAATAGTGGTGTCCACCAGGGATCTGTACTGGGCCCAGTCCTATTTAACATATTAATAAACAATCTGGAAAAAGGGGTAAACAATGAGGTGGCAAAATTTGCAGATGATACAAAACTACTCAAGATAGTTAAGTCCCAGGCAGACTGCAAAGAGCTACAACAGGATCTCACAAAACTGGGTGACTGGGCAACAAAATGGCAGATGAAATTTAATGTTGATAAATCCAAAGTAATGCACATTGGAAAACATAATCCTAATTCTACATATATATATATAATGATGGGGTCTAAATTAGCTGTTACCACTCAAGAAAGAGATCTTGGGAGTCATTGCGGATAGTTCTCTGAAATCATCCACTCAACCTGCAGCAGCAGTCAAAAAAGTGAACAGAATGTTGGGAATCATCAAGAAAGGGATAGATAATAAGACAGAAAATATCATATTGCCTCTATAAATCCATGGTACGCCCACACCTTGAATACTGCATGCAGATGTGGTCGCCCCATCTCAAAAAAGATATATTGGAATTGGAAAAGGTTCAGAAAAGGGCAACAAAAATGATTAGGGGTATAGAACGGCTTCCGTATGAGGAGAGATTAATAAGACTGGGACTTTTCAGCTTGGAAAAGAGGCGACTAAGGGGGGATATGATAGAGGTCTATAAAATCATGAGTGGTATAGAAAAAGTAAATACAGAAGTGTTATTTACTCCTCATAATACAAGAACAAGGGGCCACCAAATGAAATTAATAGGTAGCAGGTTTAAAACAAACACAAGAAAGTATTTTTTTCATGCAACACACTGTCAACCTCTGGAACTCCTTGCCAGAGGGTGTTGTGAAGGCCAATACTATAACATGGTTCAAAAGGGAGCTAGATAGATTCATGGAAGATAAGTCCATCAATGGCTATTAGCCAGGATGGGCAGGAATGGTGTCCCTAGCCTCTGTTTGCCAGAAGCTGGGATTGGGTGACAGTGCATGGATCACTTGATGATAACCTGTCTGTTCATTCCCTTTGGGGCACCTGCCATTGGCCACTGTCAGAGGACAGGATACTGGGCTTGATGGACCTTTGGTCTGACCCAGTATGGCCGTTCTTATGTTCTTTTATAGTTATATGGCTCACATATCATGGTTTGAGCACATCATTGAAGAAGCCAGTTTATCCAGCATTCTCCTATCCTGGCTTTAATCCTACTTACATAATCCCTTCCACTTCTAGTGGAGATTTTAAATTGTTCCCCATCTGTTCTCCTATGGAATGCCTCAGACTCTCTCTGGGATGTCTAATTTTTTTGGTGGTTTCCCATTTGACATTCAGCTCTATTCTCTGTCAACTCATTCCCCCTATCCCTTTGTCTCTCGTCTACAGCGTTTACATATATTGTTTTAAACATTTGACATCCTTTCTTTAGGTAAAAAAGTTCTCCTTATTGCATGTTTCTGCCTTTAGTTTCCTTAACTCCGAAAACATAGCTCCCAAGGCTAGAAATCTCAGGAATTTTTTATCTTGAAAATTATCTACTCCGTCTTCTGCCACATCTCCTTGTCATCACCTCTGGTTCAGTACCATAATTTCTTTTTACTCAGTTGTGCTTCTTGAAAAAATTCTCATTCATGCCTTAATGATTTTCTATTCTGATTTCTTCAGTTAACTCTTCTATGATCTTGCTGCAGCCTTACTCTCTGTTTCATAGAGTCCAGAATTTTACAGTGAGGTTTCCTGCTCCCTCCAGGAAATGGGACCATATCAACATATCTTTTATAATCTTCACTGACTTGACTATACATTCATCTCCAAACTGAGTTCAAAACTGTTATCTTGTATTTCTAGCTTCTTTGTGGACCTGTTGCATCTTATAATTCTGACCTCCCACACATCTGGAAACTCAACTCCTCTCTCTCCCCCTGTGACTTTTGATTTTGGGGACGGTTCTTTCACTTTTGCTGTTCCATCTGTCTCTATTACCTTTACATTTTCCTTCTCAACCAATGCTCTTGAATAATTTCTTTTCTTTAAATCTCACCTTTAAACCTTTTTCCTTCTTTGTTATAATTTTCACTTTCTGTACAGCATTTTGTGATACTCTGCATTAAAAATGCTTTATTAAAATAGATTGTATTGTAATTTTCGATTGAATAAAGTTACTTAGACACTGGAAAAGGTTCATTTCTTATAAATATAGTTTTCTGCTGCTGTACTTAAATTAGCTCAGTATAGAAAATAGCTAAAAATCACTGGCTTCTTTTGTTTTCTGCATTTCTCAATCCATTACTTCTCTATGCAGTACCCAGCACTACACAGTTTT
Organism: Emys orbicularis; assembly: GCF_028017835.1. NCBI lineage: Eukaryota > Metazoa > Chordata > Testudines > Emydidae > Emys > Emys orbicularis. Next base: position 85,594,666 of record NC_088687.1, on the reverse strand, counting down.
AAAGTGTGACTACAGTTAGAAAAAAGTGACTTTAAAAATTTCAGTTTTGACATTCTGTATTTATTCTCCTTCAGTAACTTCCATATCAAATCTCTTCAGTCTACAATTCAGTGTAAAGCACCCATGGATGTTCAGTTTCAGATCAGTCTTTTCTATGTAGATAATATTTTTATTATTTCAAAAGAATGTCAGAAAAAAAAACACTTCGTGTTTCTCTCTCAATTTACTACCAATCTATCTTAAATACAGTATTATTGTGCAAGGCTCTTGAAGAGATTTAATTAATAGTGTTCTTTGCTTCTTGCTACTTTAAATTCTTTGGATTAAGGATTCTTCAAACCTCTGTGGAAAAAAAATCTGCTGCAGCTAAGCTGTTTAATGCAGTAACTAATGCTCTGTTAATTGTCCGAACAGATTACTTACTATAATGACTTAATTTTGCCTTTAAGAGTTCCCAGGATAATGGCAATGTGGAAAGGGAAAAATATGAATCTTGAAAATGAGTTTGAGTTAAGTGATTCAACTAAAGATATTACAGATATGAACTTGTAGTCCCTGTGCACCTAAAATTCCCATTTACTACTTCTATGAATCCTTTCTAAAATGATCATTGCAAGTTTCCTATGCCACCTCTGACTCATATATTTACATACTATGCACTATTCGGGTCTGTATTTTCTCTTCATCTTAGACTGTATGTTCCTTTGAGCAAGGGCAATTTAAGTGCCAGGCATACTTTTGGTACTCAAAACCAGATATCTTCAATAATGAATATAAAGGGCCATAGGACTAGAAGACATTTTTATCTTTGGACATGAATCTAAATGATCCAGCCTTGTCAGATTCTCTCTCTCCCCCCTCCCCCTCCCCCCCCCCCCCCCCATGGGCCACTGTGATTTATAGGAAACCTGTCAGATGTGGGTTAAAGATACTGAAGCTCTTCTAAGGGATTTGATATAAATGATAATTGATTCCTAATTGATTATCTAAATCAATTGATGGGAGGGGATAGGGAGGCTACAAACTCCTCTGGGAAATATGAGGATGGTGGAGGTCTTTCTGACTGGCTCATCAGACCCATCTACATTCAATCTCTATTATTGACCTCTGAGTCTAAACCAAGAGTTGTGGGGTGGCCAAGTTGGCAGCAGCAGGAGGACTGATAGATCTTACTTCCTGAGGTGGAGATTTTCAGGAAGGAGACATCTGTCTAGCCTATTTGGAGATCTGTCCTTTGGTTCTGACTCTAACTATTGAGGTACCACAAAAGCCAAAGGAACCCATGGCTCCATGATGATGAAGAGGTCCAGAAAGCCTCCATGAATCTGTATTACCTGGAGGTTTAGGGCCTGGATAAAGTAGATGCTGGATTAGGAAAAGGAAGTAAGAGGATAAGACTTAATTTAATCAAAACACTCATGAACTCTGGCACTGGCCTTGAGCTACATTTGATGGCAGTCCAAAGACCTACTGGCTCCCAAGAGAGGCACTTGGAGCAGATTAACAAAAGGATCTCTGCTCGAATCAACCAAGGAGAAGAAAACAGAACCACTCTTACTGGTACTAAAGGAAGTATGGCTGGCATTCGTTCTTCCCAATGTTGGAAGGAGTATCATGGACATTGATGCTTGATGTCCATGGTCACAAACTGGATTATGACTTCAATTGAGGACTAAACTGCAGGAGCAGATGAAAACCTAAATAATAAACCTTTAATGTAAATTTGTCTAGCACTAATAAACCTATCAAAACAAATAGGAAGAGAGGACAGAAAATATGATTAAAATATTATCTAAATCAAATATTTTCTGATGAGTCATTAACAGATCTTTAGTGTATGTTGTTATATCAAATGAGACCGTTGTTGAGGTACCTAAATTCTAAGGCCCCAAACCTTGAAAGTGTCTTTTAAAATTTACAGGAATCTTAGTGGATTATAATGTTCTGGAATGAAACATTACTAAAATGCTTTTGTACCTTATGTGAAAACAAATCAAGAGATATATAGGACCTGGTTCAGAAAAGCACTTAGTCATATGCTTACCTTTAACCATAAGTGTTGTCTCACTGACTTCACTGGAACTAGTTTAAAGTTAGATGTGTCATTAAGTACCTTACTGAATCATGGTGTAAGAGTGCAACATAGAAAATAGAGACATGAGCGCACACTCAAATTGGATTCCAAAAATGTTATGAAATCCAGTGAAAGAAAGTTGGATCCATCCTAATGATATAATTTAGGGAAATATCTGAGAAATAGCCCCCAGTACTTTTTTAAAGTTTATTTTGTTTAAGTTCTACCTTGTAGAAAGTCAGCAAAGCAGTTTGAATAGGATGCTATTATGGAGTATGACGTACAAATCAAGAAGAAGAAGGGTATCATTGAGCAAAGAGTTCCGTTAAACAGCTGTGATAAGAACACCTACTGTAGCTCATGTGTGGCTAACCTACTGATGAGAGTATTAACTTGAAAGACAATTCTGAAGTTTTACAGGGGATGTTAGTATATTGTCCAGCATGAAAAGTATAGAAAATGTTTTATCCAGTTATATTTAATCTTCTGCCTTCCAGAAATCATTATGTATACTTTCTAACAAAGTGAGAATTTTTTTGTTAGTAAATGATAAACCCCATGATTTATAGAATTGAATAGATTATTCTCAAGAGTTTTTATGCATAAGGATTGAATTATAGGCATTTAGCTAGAAAATTCTGCCTAGGAGACAAGATGGGTGACAATTAGGAGACATGTTTATGTCTGTCTGTCTTAGGAGACAGTAAGTGATCTTTGAGGAACCATATCTGTTGGGCTGACTACTTAAATTTAACAATCTGTGAAGCTATATAGTATGCTTTCCAGAGACCTAACGTGAAGAATTTTTGCGTTCTGGATGCCTGGTGGTACAGCAGGATAATGCATTTGCCTTTCATGTCTGGAAACCTCAAAGCTGAATTAGATTACAGGTAAAATGAGTTTAGTGTGTGTGTGTGTGGGGTTCCTCAAGGATGGTCAGAAACAACATGGCAAGACTGTCTGTGCTTTAGGTAACCCAACAGAGGCCAAAGCTGAGCTATGTAGGTACCTTAGAAATTTGCAATGTCAGTTATTAAAGATTCCACAGCACTTTAACGCTCTGTGGCTGGTTACAGTGTGTGCTGAAGTTCCTGCTCAGGTACTGAAGTTCAGCAATGTATATTAAGTAATGCTTAGTTCAACCACTTTTTTTCTTCCATCAAACAATTGGCAAGTGAAACACAGTAGCAACGCTTCTTTCCTTTGTGTGTGTGTGTGTGTGTGTGTGTGTGTGTGTGTGTGTGTCTGTGTAATATTAGAGTAAATGTGTTCAGTCCCATTACTATTGCATTTGCTAGGGCTGATTTGTTATGTTAATCAGCACTCCTTTGTTTAGATGACATCATAAACTTCTATGGAAAACCTTCATATTATCAGACGGTATTTAAAAATATTTCATGGTGTAGTGGGCCAAAGAAAAATGATTTGAATGAGGGACATGTGCAAATACTGCAAAGTATCTGCATAGAAGAGCAAAGGTGACAGCAAAGTGGTTCAGTAATAATCGGATAAGCTGTCATCATTACTTATTTTTATGACTACAGTGTACATACAACAGAAGTTTCTACATGTTAGAAACTTTAAAAAATGCTATAATTAGTAGGTGCTTAGGGAACAGAACAGCTTGGAACTGCATATCAGCTTCTCTATCAAAACCGCTTATGGTTTTTCTTCTCCTAACTTTTGAACCTTTCATTCTATTTTAACTTTCAGAGACTTTATGAAGCCGAAAGTGAACATTTAAATTAGGGAGCACTGAGTCTTTTATTGGTAAAATAGGGCCAAATTGTACTAAATAGCACATGTAAACTCTCTTCTGAGGACTGCTTCCCTCCCCTCCTGCATTGTTGGGAAAATAAGTCTGAAGGAGTGGTCAGAGTGCCTAATGTGAGACCCAGGTTTGTGTTGCTGTGTAAAATGTGATATTGTGCGGACAAGATACTGACCTCAAGAATACCTTGGGCAGGGATTATAAACTCACTCCTCAATGAGTAATTGTGTCTCCAGAAACCAAAGAGTGCTGTTCTAAGTGACTCTGGTAGGCAATTAGCACAATGTAAGGGGACAGAGAATTGATTGGTGTGTTTAGAATTCTGCTGTGTCTGACATTCCACTTTAATCACTGTTTTAATCATACCCCAAACCTTTTAACCCTTTGAGATTCACCTACTAAGACAAGAAGTCTAAAAATACTTAAAGCAATTTTGCTTATTCTTTTATCTTCCTTTCCTAGTGTTGTGTTGTGGGGTTTTTTTTAAGTCGGCTATGGACATGTGGGGGACAAAAGGATCATTCCACTCTGATGGTTCATCTGTTCCTACTGCTTAGGCTTCATCTGACATGTTAATTCATTGTTTCACATTCTAAGCATGTTTACAACAATATAGTGATGTCAAATCAGAGGGAGCAAATATTTATTTTTAAACATCCGTAAACTGAAATTAAACTGACCTGTGAAAGTCAGGTGGATTAACTCATAGGAGTTTTAAAACATCATCTTTCTTTGAACAGCTTCAAAAGTGAATATTGTCCTTGATTTGTCCTTCAGATGTTCCCACTGAAAGATTTCCATGAGACCTATTTATAGTGAGAAATACAGGGATTCTTTAGTTTAAGAATCATTTTAAGCATTTGATGAAATTGTTTATATTCTTGTGAGCAGGATAAAATGCCAGTTTAGGGTCAATTACTGCCCTCAATCTTTGTGTGACAATCCCATTGACAACAAGGGACAACATGGATCAAGGACATAGCCTGGCACTAAAATTGTAGCAGATAATGCTAGTAATGCATATTACTATAATTCTAGTCCTACTTCTTCACACCATAGACATCGAGCAGTTCATTGTACTATGCTGTTACTGTTACTTTGCTAATTTGATGCTAATTTTAACAGACAATGAATATTCTGATTTAAAGGAAATCACTGAAGAATTTTCACTCTTTTGAGGTTACAGTGTGGATACAAAATTAGTGTCAGAATACCCTCCTAAATTAAACAGCCTCCGTCGCATTAAAAACAATATACAATTCCCCTGCCTGTTGAAATTACTGACCTGAGAGCAAAATTGAGGCCACATTTGGGGGGATTGGAGATGCACAGAAAATGTTGTTCTTGGTTTACAACTTTATTTAGCAATGTCTGCAAATTAGTTTCAGCAGACATTTACTAGTGGATACTATTTTAAAAATAAAGGGCTTGTTCCTCAGCTGCTGTACATTGGCTTAATCAATGATACTGTTCTGATTTTCACCAGCCAAGTGTCTGGTCCAAAATCTGGAAGAGAAGATTGTTGTTTAAAAAAACAAAAATCCATAACCCTAAAAGCAGAAAAGTTTGTTTTAGGTTTTGTCATGTTTGTGTTTCTTTTACTCAGCTGTTTTTGTTATATTCTGATTTTTAATGCCTGAGCTAAATTCAAAACTCTTTTTGTACTGATTTTATATCATGCAATCCTATTGGTTTAAATGGAGTTTAACAGAGTGTGAATAAGTGTAGAGTTTGGCCCTAAATCCCCAAGTAAGAATCTGCTCCTAAACTGACATTCTACGCTTCATCCACACATAGAACTCAGATTGATGCTAATGAGATTTCCGTATGTGGAACATATAAAATATTCCTCTTAGTTTATCAACTTTATCGTCAAGGCTGCTTTATTTCCTTTCTGTCATTCATCTATTTGAAATAGCTATTATGGTGTTCCCTTACAAATTTGTCTTTTCGGGGGTGTCCATTGCTTGTAGTTAAGAAACTAACAACTCTTCCTGTCCTCCTCCCCCCCCCCCCTTGCCAAATTCAGCACCTAAAAATGTTAGCTATGTTGGAGTTCTCTCTCTCTTTCATATGTGGCTTCACTTAAATTTAAAAATCACCTTATTACAGGTTCTTTAAGACTCTTGTCTGAAGATCTTCGTTAAAAAGAAGTAAAAAACAGAGCATTTAATATTATGAGCCTCCAGTTATTCTCTCTCTCTCCTATTTTATCCTCCTACGCATTTGGCTATTTAAGAGTGTGCAAAGAACCGGTGCAGGCAGGAAATGAGTTGGATAATATGGCAGTGATGCCAGAACCACCAGTATAGTAAAGGTCAAACAGAGAGAGCCAGATTCACTCTTGGTTGGATAGGAAGGAAGTGAGGGCATTGTCTGGAGTGCAACTGTAAAATTCCCTTGTCTAAGAAATGCTGCTTAGTACTCATTTAGCTAAATTATGAGCAAGCTGAAGGTTCTTGGAATATGTTTACACTGCAGTGTAAACTAGGATTCAAACTGAGGCTGAAGCCTAACCCCGCCCTCTTCCATCTACACACAAATCACGGTAACCAAGGTCTCATACTCCGGGTCCCAGGACCCAACTGGGGATGGAGGATCTAAGCCTGAGTCAAGTTGGAGTCCAAGCCCTATTGCCTTGCAGGGAAAATGCAGCCCCACCTGACTCATGCGCTGGACATCTGCCAAAAGTATCCCATAAGCTCATTGTCCTCTGAACAGTCAAGTTTGGTGGACAGTCAGGTTTCTCCACACTGTACCATGAACAAAGGGCTAGAGTGGCCACATTTTGGGAGGGCACTAGGAAATCTGGGATATGGGTGGTTGGACTCGGGCCTGCATAATGCAGTATGGTCATTGGAGCTCCAGGTTAGGACCCAGAGTTTAACTATTCCTAACTTGAGGTTACAAATTACTGTAGATGCTCAAGCCCCACGTTAACAAACGTAGAATCTGCTATCTCAAGTTCTACTAACCCTGGGCTCACATTGCAGTGTGGACATACCTTAGTGGTCTTCAAGCATACTTCATGCATGCTTGTTGCAGTCACTGTAAATGTGATGACTACAATCCTGAAAAAGCATATACATGTACTTAACGTTAAGCATGCAAGGAGACCTCCAGTAAATAAAAAATAAACACTCTGATGATTTGGGGGAATCTGTTTTGTACAATTCATGAATTTTGTGAGAGGTTGTGAACTCCCTGTTTGTGTCTTGACCAAGCTGCAAACTTCATTTTAAAGGTGCAGCCTTTTGTCTTCTCTGTTGTCCTTTTACCTCCATGTTGACTAATGTTTCAAATGGTTGTGATACAGGGCTGACAAAAGAGGGTTATTAAATCTTAATGGCCCTTCATTCAAATACAAACATGCTAAACAATAGACTGGCTTCCACCCAAGAGCACTGGTTCATCATAAAAGAGGTCACCTGGCAAAGAAGTCACATGGTAAAGGTCTGGGATCACCTGAGCAGGTTTATCCTGTAGACAGAGGGACTGGAAAGTTACAAAAGGCAGGAGCTGATCTGTTTATGGTCTTCAGCCATTTTCACCAGCTCAAGCAGATGGAAGCTGCTGCAGGAGTCTGATGTGGCAGGGAGGAACCCTGCCTTGAATTCAGATGGTCCCTCAAAGAAAGAGTGAGCTAGAGTCAGGGGCATTACATTCAGAATGTTTGTTGTTGTCTTTATATATACTCTGTGTATTTCTTGTGCTTAAATAAAGAGCAATGGTGTTTTAGAATCCTGTGCAAAGTCTATCATACGCATTTTATGTCTCATGCTTACTGCGTGCTGTTTGAAGAGCTAACCTGCAGACCCAGAACACGCACATGATTGGAATTCTTGGAGCTGGTGTGTTTGAGCTAAGAAGGAGTCTGAGTGAGTCAGCCCCAGTAACGGGCAAGACTGAGGTTTCTGCTTTCAGAAGGGGGTGCTCAGTAGAGGATCTGCACCCTGAGAGTGTACCCTGAGACAGGGTTCAGACTCCGGAAGTTTAAAACTGTTTGTTTGATCCACTTCCAGTAGTCTGGTGAGTGGCCAAGATGGGATACTTGACTGGATCTGTGACAGACAGACACTCTGTTTAGGTGTGGAGGAAAAATATAGTGTAAAATGTGTTTCATGATATCTGTAAAAACTCCCATTGACTTAACTTCATTTTGGATCAGGCCCCAAGTCAACAAAAGACTTCTCGATTTCCTACAGTTTAAGATTAACATTTCCTTCTTGTGTGTCTTGTTTCCAACTAATTCTTCCTCATCAGTGTCATCATAGAGTATGAGACATTCATAATGGTGGGTTACCGTGAGAATTTCATTTAATTCTTTAGCTTGTACTTTCTCGGTAAAAGTTCATTTTGTCATAACTGCAGTTGTTTCAAGTTTCTCCTTAATTTCCTTCTTAGAAACTTAAATCTATATTAAAAAGTAGAGAGATTTGTTACTCTTGACATACTACTTTTTGTTGTCCTTCTCTATGTGTATAAAATTCTGCATCTAAAGACAATGACCTTAAGAAGCCTTTAGGCTAATTCTGTGGTTTAAGTTCTTCGCTTGCCCTTCATTTGCTTTTTAACCTTCTTCAGCGATCTCTGGGAGGCCAAAATGAGCTGTCTCTTCTGTTATGAATGCCAAAGATGTTCCAGGCACTTGCCAATAGTATTTAATGCAATTCATTAATCCCTATGTTCTTTGTGCATGAGTAGAAACTTAGCAGTTACAAACAAGGTGTGTGCCGCTCCACAAGGGAATCCTATTGAAAGGCCAGAGAAGCAGTCAGTGTCTTGCTTGTAGCATATAAAGTACTATAAACCAAATAATCCTTTTCCAAGCAGCAACGTGCAGAAGGGGGGAAACTAAGTTTTACGCTTTCTTGCCTCGGTTAGTGGTGGGTTGGGGCAACAGAGTCACAGGCACAAACTTGGAGCAAAGAATGGTCCCTGTCATTTTTGTAGAGCTCAGATATTTACAGGGAATCCTTGAACTAGCCCTGATGATCCCAGGGCTGCTCTCCCTTTCTCATAATGTTGTGGAGCCTCCTCCTGCCTCTTGCAGCACAGCTTGCTCAGTCTTCCCCCCCCCCCCCCCCCGTGTCTCCTCGGCTGTGCATTAACCCCCACAGGGATACGAAGTGCATGGAGTTAATGATGCTCTGAGCAACATAAACTTCAGAGGTGATTTCTGTGGGATTCAAAGAGGAGCATGCAATCTAGAGCAGCTGCTCTCTGGCTCCACTGCCTTACATGTAGCTGTGCCATCTCAAAATCCCATAGCTTGCCAAATGAATGTTGTTACCGTCTTTGCTAGAAGCAAGGATCAGCATTTGGCCAGAAGTCAGAGTTCAGAACAGAGTAATTGGTATTGTTTGTTTGAGTCCAGTCCTCACCTCCCCAACTTTCAGTGCTTTGTCTCCGTGGGAGCTAAAGTACAAAGGAAGGTTACCACTAAATAGAATCTTCCATAGCCCCGCAATGTAGGGATGTCTTACCACCTTATCAGCTGCTGATGGGGTGCTTATGCAGAAGTAAACAATGTGCAAACAAGGTTTTGGCCTTGTTTGTTTGTGTTTTATTTTTTGTGAGGCATTTCAAATATGTTCCAGCTGCTTTTTGTGACATTTAAAAGTGCAGAAGCTTTACTATCCTTTCTAATACAGACTATTGGTTACACTTCAGAACACCCTTAACCTGACTTTTGCCTTTGTGTGGCCTTGGTTCAGGTCTATGGCAAACTGAAGGTGTAAGGCAATAAAAGTTGTAGTTGTAAACTCACTTATTGCCCATGGGTAGTCACAAGATCCCCGTCAGATAATTCCACTCATACGTTTCCTCCCCCCACCTGCTGCCAACTCTTAATTGGAGGCTGTTACAGAATCTCACTCAGAAGAAGGTTTATAATCATCAAACTTCCATCTTGAATTTGTTCAGGGCCAGTTTATACTCATTTCTTCTTGTGCCAACGTTATTCCTTAGCTTAAATAGCTCTTCAGCCTCCCTAGTATTTACTCCCCTAATATATTTATAGAGAGCAATCATATCCCCCTCTCAGCCTTCTTTTTGTTTAGGTTAAACAAGCCAAGCTCTTCCATTCTCCTCTCATAAGATAGGCCCTCCATTCCTCTGATCATCCTAGTAGCTCTTCTCTGCACCTGTTCCAGTTTGGATTCACCTTTCTAGAGCATAGATGACCAGAATTGTATGCAGTATTCCAGATGAGGTTACCTGTGCCATTTACAGTGGCATTAATACTTGTCTGTCACTCCTGGAAATGCCTTGCCTGATACATCCTAGGATTGCATTTGCCTTTTTCATAGCTGCGCCACTCTGGTGGCTCACAATCATCCTGTGATCAACAAGCTCACCCAGGTCTTCCTTCTCCTTGTCACTTTCAACTGATGAGACCCCAGTTTGTAGCAGAAATTCTTATTAAAGCACAAGTGCATGGCCTTGCACTTTGTACTATTGAATTTCATCCCATTTCTGTTACTCCAGTCTTCAAGGTCATACAGCTCTTCCTGTATAATATTCTGATGATCCTCTGCATTGAAAATGCCTCCCAACTTTGTATCCTCAGCAAATTTCACTAAACACTCCTACTTTTTGTTCCAAGGCCATTAATAAAAATATTAAATAATATGGGTCTCAAGACTGATCCTTGAGGAACTCCACTAGTAACTTCCCTCCAGTCCCATAGTTCACCTTTCAGCACAACACATTGCCTTTTCCAGTTCTTAGCCAGTTCTTCAGCCACCTTACAATTCTTATATTAATCTCCATCTTCTCTAGTTTAACTAATAATTTCTGATGTGGTATGATGTCAAATGCTTTACTGAAGTCCAAGTATATTAGATCTACTGTGTTTCCCTTATCTAAAAGATCAGTTATTTTCTCAAAGAAGGAAATCAGGTTAGTCTGGTATGATCTATTTTGGTTGCATTACTTCCCCTTTACCATTTACCTTCCTTAATTTAATTATTCTTTTCTTCACAATTTGTTCTAAAGCCTTGCATGCTACTGAGGTCAGATTGTAATGGCCCAGATCACTTCCCCACCCCCACTTTCTTAAATATAGGTCTGATGTTCTCTATTCTTCATCCCCCCCTCCACCCCCCAGATAGATAGCAAGAATGTTTCATGAATCCATGTATCTATCAGACTAGCAATCTCATGTGCGAATTTTTTCAGCATTCTGTGATGGGAAATTATTCACTTATGCCGAGTTGAGCTCATTAAGGTCTCTAAGTCTCAGATGTGGTAATGTCCATTTCTGTACATTCATTCTCCTGTGAAGCCAGGCATGGAGATTTCTAGAGTGTCTCCCAATCTTCTCCCCTCATCTCCTAGTTTTAATGCTCTTCTTATCAATCACAGTTGTTCATTATTAAATTCCCTAATATAAAACATCTTGTTTCCTATGCACAACTGAAACAATGTAATACCCACGACAGTGGAAAGATAAATTATTACCTCTCCTGTTGCCTTGTCAGTGATGTTAATTTTGAAATCTTACTTATTTTTCTTTTAAGGTGAAATGGTATAATGGTGCTCTACTGGGTAGTTGGTAAGAACCTGATTAGCAGACTCTGAATTCCCCTTATGTGAAACTTTTCAAGTTTTAAACTTTAACATTTCCATGTACAGATGACAGACTTTTCTTACTAATCCCAGTGGATTTTGTGTGTGGAAATTTCAGGGTAATTCCGAGTGCTGTGACATCAGGTGCAGGTTGGTGTAGTGCTTCCCCATTTACAACACTGGAGGGTTGAGGATCTAGAATGTCATATTCCTGTGCATATTGTGATAGACCCAGGCTAGTTGGGTACAACAAAGTAGTAGAAGGCAGATATGCTGGCCATTGGATTAGCAGTTTTCTGTTCCCTGAGTGACCAGAGCAGGGGCTGCTCCAGGCTAATGAGAACACCTGACTCCAATTAACCTGCAAAGAGTCAGGTGAGGCCATTAAGGTAATGTGAACATGTGACTCTAATTAAGGCCCTTTTGATACTATAAAAGGGCTCACTCCAGTCAGGCTGAAGAGAGCCAGAGGACTGGAAGTGCGGCTGAAGGGCTGGCTAATGAAAACACCCTCAAGCCATCGGTAAGGGAGCCCTAAGGTAAGGGTGCAGAAGAGAGAAGCGGGAGAGCCGTGGGGAAGTGGCCCAGAGAAATGTAGCAACTCTGGCAGTGAAAGGACGGCTGCCAACAGCTGCTACCATTAGGGTCCCTGGGCTGGAACCTGGGGTAGAGGGTAGGCCCAGGTTGCCCCCAACCTGCCACTATAGAAACACCTCCTGGGAGGGGAAGACAGGCAGGACAGGAAGCTAAACTGTTCTGAAATAAGCCCCTAGGGACAACAGAGACTGTGGGAGTTCTCTCACCAACCTCCTTGCTGGCTTATGTTGAAAAGAGCTCAGTAGACTGTAACCCTGGCACTAGAGAGAGAAGGGCTACGTGGAGGGTCGCAGTGAGCCACTGAGGCTAGCATAAACCACCTAGAAGCGTGGGGCCCATGGAGACAAGGTCGGAGCTCTGCCACAATATATTTATTTGCTGTACAGCCGTTATAAACACATACAAAACTCAACAGGATCAAAAGCTCACTAGATCTAGACCTCTCCACTTTCCCAAAATAAAACTCCTTCCTTTCTCTCCAATCCCACTTATGTGAGTATTTAGAAGGAAGAATTTCTTGTTTTTCTACACACTTTTTTGTTTTGTTTTTCATGAGACTGTAATATACTGTAGTGTTCAGAAAAAGGTGGAGGGGAAAAGGACTATGCTTACCGGGATAGCATGGCCATTACTGTTGTTTATTTGTATTGCACTAATGTGTCGGAGCCCCAATCATGGACCTGGGTCCCATTGTGGCAGGCACTGTATAAACACAGAACAAAATGATGGTCCCTGTCCCAGAGGATTTACAATCAATTAATTAGAAATTAGCTAAATGTGTATTTTGGGTCTGTCCTACATTCTAAGTCTATGTATTGTAGCCTTAAATTGTATTTTACTTATGTTAGAAGATGGCAGACCGCAAGTGAGCAGGTTCATAAAAACATCTATATAGTAATCATCAGAATATCATTTGATCTTAATTAACACATTCACACCTTTAATTGCAGGTTTTTGGAATGGCTGTCCTCACAAAACATGCAACTCTACTGGTATATTTATCTTCAAACAGGTTTTAAGAGATTCCTGCTGTCTCTCTCAATCTGTTCTTTCACTTCAGTGTATTATTTCATCTGTATGATGGAAGTTCAGTGCAGTCTGCCAAACTATGTTCAAGCCTGCTGAATTTTTACACTTAACTGTATCAGTAGTGCCTGCATTGCCCATAGTTTATTGTGTGATAATGGAGTTTCATGTGTCATGACTGAGTTAGGCAGTTCTTCTCTTTAACCAGTTGATTAGTATCTTGGGGGGAGATCCTTAGCTGGTGTACATTGACATAGCTCAATTATTTATGACAAATTACACCATCTGAAAATATGCCCCCTCATTATTATTTTTGCATATTTCTAATCCAGGGGGTTTCTTCTGCTACTCCTTGTCTCCCTTATCATGCATAGTCTTGGAACTGAATATTAAAATATGATGTGTTTTAAAAGAAGATCTAGCCATCAATAGTCCAAAGGGCATAGAGTATTTAATGGTACCAGTGTGGGATTTCCTACAGATGGGAGTAGGGCTCTTATAGCTGCTTGATTTTTCACAAAAGTTAATAGTTGCAGCTGCATTTAATCAACATAAAATTTGTGATATCTTTGTTTGCATGCTGGGTGGTCAAAACTGACTTTTTCCATCTCATTCAATCTGAAGTTCAGGATGGTCTCTGGAGGTTAGATTACCTGGTTTGTAAAGTAAATTTCTGGATGATTTTAGTCCATCTGTCTCAGTATACATTTCATTCTATCTTAGAATATTTGTTATTTTAAGAACTCTATTTGACACTGTTAATAGGTATCTTTTTCCATTTTCAGAAAGTATTACTAAGGTTCATGTAACAATAGGTCAGATTTGATCACTTCGACCAGAAAAACTGCTTCACTACTGCATCTGATGACTTAATGCTTTGATTGTGTCTCCTGTGCTAGTTCAAACAGCAACTTTTTTCCTAATTGTTTCTAACAGGTTGGCCATCGTGATCAAGTAGTATCTGTCTAGTGCTCATTCATTTTTGGACTTCTGAGCTAAGCTTTCAAGCAAGGAATGCCTCTTCCAGACATGGATAAACTGTCTATTACTGTGAATGGCACTTACACTGAATGGGAACCAGGGTTGGCTCCAGGCACCAGCGCACCAAGCAGGTGCTTGGGGCGGCACGTCCGGCTCTTTGGCAGCAATTCGGTGGTGGGTCCCTCAGTCCCTCTCGGAGGGAAGGACCCGCCGCCGAATTGCTGCCGAAGAATAAAGCGGCGGCAGTAGAGCTGCCGACGATCGCGGCTTCTCCCCCCCCACCCCTCACCCCCCGCCGCCACTTGGGGTGGCAAAAACGCTGGAGCCAGCCCTGATGGGAACTCTTCTTACATTCCATCTGTCATTATACTTACACATTCTAGTTATCTAACTAGAAACATGTTTCACATCAGCATATTTGAAGAGGCTGGAAACTAAGTGTACATATGAGTTGTTCTCTGGTTTCTAGCTGATAGAGTGTAATGAGTGTAATGTGCTTTTCTGATTGCAAACAGTGCTCGATGAAGCCTGTGGGCACAACTGTAATACAAATAATAAATAATAATAATGAAGAATGGATGAATTGCGTAATTAAAGGCACTTGTCAGGCCCTAAGGCATATTAGTTATGGCATCTGCTTTTGGCAAGAAATTCTGATTTGCCACATCCTCCTGTGCTGCATCTTGTTAATCTTTGCATTCTTTCAGGATAAAACATGAAGGACCCTCTTACAGACTTCAGGCTGGATATATCTCCTACTTCCTTCCGGTCCATCACTTTCTCTCACAACCTGTTAAATTAAATCTGTGTAAACTCTGGAGTTTATGAATAGCAGAGATCAGCTTTAAGCTCTGAACATGGTACCCATTTTCTCACTCTCACCAGGAAATTGGCTGTTATTTGCCTAGTCTCCTTACTTCCTATTTCTAGTGCAGTGTTTACAGTGATCATAATCTGGAAGCAGCAACTTTGAGTGGTACACTGCAAATGCTGTATTGCCAATCAACCTGCTCTGTTTTTTAATTTTTGTTTTCCTGGCTGGAGTTGCTAACCTTCACCTCCACCCACCCACACTTTAAGAAATGCTCTAGTGACAGCAATTCAGAGGATGCTGGATTGGTCTTCATACTTCAGTAAAACCTATTTTAATCTATCCCTGGTGTGCCTTGCATCTAGGAGTCTCATACAAGGATTTTTAAAAAAGCATCATTGATTTCTTATTAATAGAACTGATAGAAAAATATGAAGAATGTATCACCAAAATGTATGTCATTTCCCCTCTACTTTCACCCATAAACATTTAATGAGAATTGCCCAACAGTTCTACCAGTTAGAGAAAATAGACTTGATCCTGCAAAATTTAAGTGAGCTCATAACTTAACTCACATGAGTAGTCCCATTTAAACCTATGCAAGTAAAGGTATACACATGTTTAAGTGTTTGCAGGATCGGGTCCCAAATTCTCTGCTCCTTTTAAAGCTATGTTGTATTTATATGGGGTGTGCTTGGTGAGAGATTTCTCTCTGCAAAGGGAAAAATGTCATTGACCTATTTTACAGTACTCCTTATTGAGAGAAAGAAGCAAGTTTTGTGTTGTGTTTTGAGAGTGGCAAGTCACAACCCAAGCTGATTGCTGGCAAGGTAGTGTTTCAAACTTGAAAGCTTTCCACTGAGAACACCCTATCCGTGTGTTCCATACCCTGAGAGCTCTCACTGGGCTTTGTCAATTGCATCTTACTGATAAAAGTACTTTTTACCACAAGATGTATTAAATGCTTATATCAGCATTTTCGTAATCTCCTGTGATTAGGTCAACTTGGCAAAATTATGTGGTCCCCTTAATCTATTCAGATTCTATCTTTGGCTTTTGTATGACCCTGTGGAGCTTTCGAATCTTTTCTGTGATGTGGATAAGGAGAACTCCTTGCATTAGCTGGCACCTGAGTTGTGGTTATGGGGAGATAGCTTTTGTTGATTATACAGCTCACTATGACTTTTGGCTGACCCAGAAGTGGACAAAAAAATCACCATTCTCACATCTTTTTTTTATTTTTTCTTACATATAGTCTTGCTGACAGCAGCCGATTATTTTAAAAGCACCAAAT
Organism: Emys orbicularis; assembly: GCF_028017835.1. NCBI lineage: Eukaryota > Metazoa > Chordata > Testudines > Emydidae > Emys > Emys orbicularis. The sequence goes on along the minus strand of NC_088687.1, from coordinate 85,578,540 downwards.
TGTATTTTTTCTGCTATAAGTTAAATTGCTCAACAATTCTTTGAACTGGTGGATTGATCTTATTGTAACTCTTCAACTTCTGCAGTCTGATTCCGGACGTATCTGTGTTTTTGAACATTTATTCTAAGGAATGGTCATGTTCTGATGCAGTGATGATAGAATCTCTATGCTGAATGAATGAGAATATTTCTGGTATTATGTTAGAATGCCTAAATATAACTATATTTGTGTGCTCACACTTAGAATGGAGAGGTGAATGATACCATGAGAATCGAGGCAATGGTGAATTACACAGTGATGATATAAACATTAAACTAGAGAGTGCTATTCTTCTTGAATTCGATTTAATATTTTAGTAAGAAAATTGAGCCTTTGCAATTGAACCCTTAAACTGAACACACAGTTCCTTTCAACCCAATTCTAGGGTTTGGGTTTTGGGTTTTTTTCAAAAACTTAACCTTAATCAGCTTCTGCTTTACAGTCAGTGGACAGCTCAGCCCATTATCTTTGCACCATTCAACCTGTCAGATTTCATTAGCTTGCCATGTACAGAGAACTCCCTCTACAACCAATTGCTTGTTAATTCATCTACAGCAAACTCTGAGGGATTTTCTTAAAAAGCCATTTTAGGCAAAGTAGTTGATTTATACTTCCTTTGGCACCACTTAGCCAAAGGTTCAACAAACATCAGATTTTTACAGCTCACCAGAGCTTTATAAGATTATTTTCAAAATCTCAAGCAGCAAAAAAAAAAAAAAAAAAAAAAAAAATCTGTCGGCGGTGCTTTTGGCAGTAGTTACCATGTTAAAAATCTGTTCACTTTAATAGTATTGAATGGAACACTCCTTGGAACTTTTTTTTCCCCATAGGGCAGTTGTCTTCATTAAAGTACATTAGAAATAATATGATGCAGCTTCTTTTAGTTTCAACATCTAGTGACAGAAGTTTTTGATGCACATAGACTATATTTATGTTGGATTGTCAGAAGGCATTGAAACTTGCTTCTACAGGTATATAATTTTTTTGGGGTAAGTTTTACATATCATTGCGAGACTGTCTATATTGCAATTATTGAGAGTCTCTTAAGGAGAAAACTAGCTGTCAGGCTGAAAAGCTGATCATATCCATTCCCTCATTAGAATTATGAATGTTTCAAGTAGGTGTTACTGTAGTACAAATAATGAATAGTAAAGATAACTGGCTGAATATGTTGATTATCTTTCCCAACATGCTCTTCTGATGGTTGGCTCTTTCCATTTTGCAAAGATAGTATCCATTTGGCAGCTCTCTGCTGCATTTCTGTTCCTTCAAGCTGGTAAATATTCCTGTTAAGTTTTCTTTTTTCTTATCACAGAGGTAATGGCAAATCCTCACAACAACAGTGCATGCTTGAGTGACTGGGTAGATAATGAAGGGATTGTCAGTGGTGATGGAGAAGGAGGCAGAGGAGAGAGTTTAGCAGGAAAAATGAGAAGGTGTTTTTTTTTTGTTTTGTTTTCCCCCCCCCCCCAAGATTGATTTTTATGGAGCTGTAACAAATCCTTGAAGGCGATATAAGAGCAACAAGTAGAGATGGGAGTCTGCCCAGAGGGCAAAGCGGTAATGAGGAGAGAAAGATTTGAGCGTAATTAACGCAGAGCTGATGAGAGTGGGAGTGGATTAGGCCACCAGAGAGCTAGTGTAGAAGGGAAAAAAGGAGGGAACTAAGGATAGACTGATTGGGAAATTCAAGTGCAGAGTAAGAGGAAGGAGGAATATAAAGGTAATGATGGAGCAGTCACCAAGGTAGGTGGAGAGCAAGCAAAGAACAGTCACAGATGCCTAAGGAAAAGAGGGTTCTCCACACATCAAATACAGGAGAGTGATTGTGAAGAATGAATATGGAGAGGAGATTTTGAAAGGAAGAGTTATGAGTAATTTCAAGGGCAGTTTAGGCTGCATGGAGAGAATCAAGGAGAGCACTAGAGGAGATTAAGCTGAGACTCTGGAAGTAGGCATCTTATTCATAGAGCTTGGAGAAAAGGGAAGTGGGGTGGTTTGAGTAAGGGTTTTATTAGGATAGGAATAATAACCGCATATGTAAGTGCAGAAGGGAAGAAACAAAAAAAAAAGAGATAATTTAGAAGCCATCGAATGAATAAAGAGTGCAAGGGAAGACAGGGAACTTGGGCAGAGAGAGAAGGAAAAGAAATGGAAAGGGAACAGGATTTAAGGTGCTGAGTGCATGAGTGTAGATAAGAGAAGCACAATCAATGGAATGAGACTGCATCAGAGAAGAGTTGGAATGCTTGTCCAGTGGTACTGAATGAAGAAAGGACAACTGTATGCTGAGAGAAAGTATATGGTGGAGGATTTACTCCAGTAGACGCTTTTGTGAAAGCAGTCAGAAAGTGAGAGATATGGATTCTGTTATTAGCAACCACAGGTGGTTATCTTCTACAAAATTCTGAATGCAAATTTAGGTTGTGGCCCTTTTCAAAACTTAACCCATTAAAATCAAATATTTTCCATACTTTACTCCATATTTTTTTAATAAAATACAGTACTTTACCCTTTCAAATATGTTAAACTCAGCATTAAAGCCTACATCAAAATTAGTCTTCCTTTTTGTATACTTTAGAACACAGGTAACAGGAAGAAAAGAGGAAAGGGTAAGGTTTATGATAATCTAGTTGGGAGGGTGATACCATTCTTTTATTCATTCATACTGAATGTATGTATGAATACATACATACATTCTTGAAGCCCTGCAGAGCTAATTCAAGTCTTTTCATTACAAAACAGGTGTTGGGCAGGGATGGTGTCCTTAGCCTCTGGTTGCCAGAAGCTGGGAGTGGTTGACAGAGGGATGGATCACTTGATTACCTGTTCATTCGCTCTGGGGCACCTGGCATTGTCCACTATCAGAAGATAGGATACTTGGTAGATGGACCTTTGATCTGATCCAGTATGGCCACTTTTATGTCCGTATGTTCTTATGAAATAAGAAGCTAGGTTTTAAATTTTCATTTGATGGCACTTTTCCTAAATCCCTTGCTTCTTTACGTTTGCTCCATATGATACATTCAATCTGGGATCAGTAAAAATGTTTGTTTTTGAAGTAACACACAATGGTTTGGATGTATTCAGCAGGAAAATAAAATAAAAGTAACATTCATTAGTCTCCTTTCTAGTAAATAGTCCATGTGTACCTGTTTTGCTGTTTGCGTTTGTTTGTTGTTCGTTGGGGTCAGGTGGGAAAACAAGGCTTAACTGCAGTAGAAACAGTGATGCACACTCTTCGTCATACAAAGCAGATAATATTGTATATACTGAAAACAATTCTCCCATCAGCTGTGAAGGTTAATAGAAATTATAATTAACCATTGCCAATTTTAAAATGCAGGCATAAATATTCTAACAAATTTTTCAATTTGTTTTGCATTTTCAGAAAGAATTATTTAAGCCTTTGTCAGCGGATGGTATTCCATGATCCCAGTAAAGTAAATATTTTGATGGAAAGGTTGAGTTACTAATTCTTTTTCTTATTTTCAATCCCAGCAAAAACCCATGTTTGTATGATTTGGTTTGGTTTTTTTCCCTGGAGGAGGTAAATATCTTCAGGGTACAGATGTAGACATATACCTAAACAGATTGTATTGTGACTATGTGCACTACTAAAGAGCAAAGGTTTCTTTCTGCTTATTTTGGTTCAGTGAAATGAAGTACGTCATCTTGCTCGCTCTTTTTGACTATCGTGCATGAATGGTTACTTGCTTGAGAATAAAAAGAAACCTTAATATGATTTCCACTTCATCTAGAGGCTTGCCTTTTTTAGTCCAGTGCATCTTTTCTTACCTAGGGGACAGCAAAATCATATTTGTAATACTACAGATCCAATAAAAAAGTTGGAATAATGGTATTTGTGATTTTGGAAAAGAGATATGAAAAGTTGATCAAAATAAATAGCAGAGATGACCAAAAGCATGGTATTTGATTCCAGAACTAGATGAGGTTCAGAGTAGGGTTCAGGTTTGAGACTGAATCAGAGTCTGGGAATAGATTCAAAGTCAAATCAGGGCTAGGGGATGAGTTCAGAATCAATGGCACATACGTCTTGTGAGCTGTTCTCCTGAGATTTAACCTGAGCTGGCCGAAACTCAGAATTTCTGGTGCACAGAAGATATGGCTTAGAAAATTCCATGAACTGAAAAAAAAAAAAAAAATTCATTTTGGAAACACCAACATATGTTGTTTCTAAATGACATCTCATAGAATGTCAGGGTTGGAAGGGACCTCAGGAGGTCATCTAGTCCAACCCCCTGCTCAAAGCAGGATCAATCCCCAGACAGATTTTTACCCCAGTTCCCTAAATGGCCCCCTCAAGGATTGAACTCACAGCCCTGGGTTTAGCAGGCCAATGCTCAAACCACTGACCTATCCCTCCCCCCTATGCGCCATGAAACCCTGGAACCTTACTGAAACTGATATGATCCTAAACTAAATTGGAAAATCAGATGGAATTAGTAAGTAAGCTTTTCATTTCTAGGAAAGTGGTTCAAATCAGGGAGCTGAGATTTTCATGCAATGTCTGATTTTTATTGTGAGGCTTGCAATGCTATTGTGAGAGTAGCAACACTGGGGCTAACACCTGACTACTTGATTGTGACTCAGTCCTACACAGCTCTTCCACTCTCCCCCTCTGTGTGATCGTTCAAGTCTTATTCAGAGCATGAGTCTGGGTAGAGGGAGAGCAGAAAAGTTCTGTGCCCTCCCCCACTCTGAACCTTCAAGAGCAAGAGAGCAGGGAATGGTGAGGAGTAGGAGGAACCATAGCCCTGTTCTTTTCTCCACCTTCCTCCACATGCGAGGAAGTGAGGATGGGAGTATGCTGCTTCTGGAAATGGGCAGACCCTTCATTGGGGAAAAAAAAATAGGAGTTTGGTATGAAAAAAATGTGTGAGGAGTCAAGACCAGCAAAGTGCTGCAAATGCTACTTTGGCAAGTAAGTTACAGAAAATGGGACTGTCCTGAGTGGCAAAATTTATAGCCAAAAATAAGCAGTCTTGTGGTAAAATTTAACAGAAGTGAATATCTTAAGCCTGTAAGGCCCATTGATAAATAGTGGGGCTCAGTGGCAGGCTTAATCTAAGATTGCAAGGTGCTTGGAAAAGTATGTTGGCAATGTCTAGAAGCTATGGCCTTTTATTACAGATTATACTGATATATGTAGCAGTGCATTGTTCCACATCTTCCCCTATTAAAGTATCCACATTTTCCTGTGCAACAGGAATTTCTTGCCATGTTCACTGCCATTTACTAAAATTTTATTTTCTTATGACTCAGTGGTATGATATAAATTAACTTACACAGCTAATTTTTGTAGTAGCTTCCTCCTCCCCTCCCATTTTTATTATAATGGGGGATGTAGTGTCTGATGAAGTTAATGGAAAGTCTCTCCTTGACTTCAGTGGGAGGAGGATTAGGGCCCACAATCTATAGTTAATTAATTGGAAAATAAAGTCTAATAAATTCAAATTGTATCTAAACATGCCGTTGACCTATAGCAAAGTTTCATAATCTTTAAATATCCATTAAATTACTGAAATTGCTCAAAAACCCATTCAAGCAATTGTAGTTTCACCTATCAGACACCAGAGGGAAAAATATTCCACATTTTTGGAGCCTAGAGATACAATCCAAAATGTAGAACTTTTCACCTTACCCACCAATTTTCATAAATAGAATACTGTTACTTAAATAGCATTTGTTACTCATATTCTAGCACTAGTAACAATTGATTGACTATACAGCAGTCATTTTGTAATAGCTTCTTGAATCAGCACTGTGCACCATAATAATGTATTTCTTTACTGAGCAGTAATTTGCAATCAACCTATGATAGACCCCAATCGTGCAGTCCTTACTTTGGTAAACCCCCACTGAATTCAGTGGGAATTTTGCCTGACTAAGGACTGCTGGATCAGTCTCATATTCTACAATGTGTCTGAATTTCCCAGAAGCTCTGGTCCTTTAAGGTACAGAATCAGAATGTCTCCTGTACAGTGCTGAGGTCCCTCAACTCTAGCTCTCTTCAACAGTTGAGGGACTTCAGCACCCTGTAGGATTAGGCTAAAAGAACCAGTTTGAATGTTTTCCTTTCTCCCCGTCTCAGTACAAAAGACACACTTGACTATAAGTGCTGCATTTTTTTCTGAAAATGTCTACTAATCATTACTACTTGGTTATGGCCATCCTTGCAGATAACTGAAAGCAGTTTTAAAGCTAACAATCATCAGTCAGTTAAAATGAAGGAGCAGCCTACTGTTGTTCCTACCAGAATATTGTGATCTCAATGTGTGTCAGTTCTGATATTTTGGCACTCGCTTTCTCAGAGAGATTTAGGGTTTTTTTTTTTTTTTTAACATTCTTTCATTTAACAATGAATTATCCAATTTCTTCTACTTTCTTTTTTTTATATATCTGCAGGGAACAATTTTTGTAATCTTGTTAATGAAATAGCAGTCTTTCACCTCCACTACCTGGCATAGTAATAGCAAGTAAGGGAAGAAGACAGGGCCAAAAGTCTACTGCTTCAGGAGACACTACTTCTTCCTTTTGTTTTGTATTGAGCAGAAAGTATGTCCCCAGAAGAACCTACAGAGATTTTTCAGAATCCAGCAAAGATCCTCCACAAGAGGCTGTGGTGGTGGTGGTGGTGGTGGTGTTGTTTTTCCGATAAGAAAAGTGTTAGTACTTCTTGTTTTGGTAACAAGGACTTTGACTTGGATTCTCAGGACAAACTTTCTCCATCTGACTGTTTTCTTCTAAAATTAATTTAGAAATTGAAGTTAAATCTAGCTATCAATAGCACACACTTCCCCATACTGCCAATATGCTGCCTCCTTTGACTGAGGACCTTTACAGGTGAGCGTGCAGTTCAGATCCATTCACTACTTGGCCTCTCTGCTGAGATTGCCAATCAGGGTCATCATCTGGTGGTGGTTTTTGTGATCTGCAAACATCTCTTTGCTAGGAAATGAACAGAGGCCACTGACTCTTTTCTAATCACCAAACAACCAAGAGACAGAATGTTAGGATACCTATCCTATAGACGCCTGTAGTCACCACAGGGATAGTTACAATCTAGCTGACAATGAGCCTTCCTGCCCAGGTAGACAGACTCTCCCTGATTACAAATAGTACCCCTAAAGAGGAGAGTCTCCTGACTTAATAAGTAAAATAAGTAAAATAAGCAAGCAAAGGAAAAGAAAACTCAAAGCCAAAATTACACAGTGAATAATGAGCTGGAGGCCTTAACCTTCCCCTCCAGAAAATCCTTCTTGTGACAACAGAACTCATTTCACTGGAATGACACCGCAATTGCTTCGTTTTATTCACCAGCTCATGACTGATAGCTCTAGAGCCTCTCTGCACAGAGAATACAAGTCCATTGGAACCATTGGAAGGACTGATGGTCATGTTCTGTAAAAGAAAATCTATAAGTAAAATTGTCCTCCCTGTTAATATGAAGTCGTGTTTTGTGTTCATTTTTGAATACTTGAAAAGGATTGTTCCATTTATGCATGAGGTGTTTCTACTTTTAGTTTCCACCAATATCAACAGAACCACCGGCTATCCTTTTATATTGTTTCTTATTTAGTCCTTATGAAGTCCAAGAAAATATGAAGGGAATAGAGTTATTCTATAGATAATTTAAGACCATTTGAATAAAGTCACTGTTCACGGGCCTGATGAAAAATATATTGAACATGTTGCTAAATTACTCTTCATGGCTATCCCAGTACAAATTATAGCCTGTGGTTTTCTTCAGCAATTTCAGTTTGTCCTGCTTGCCTTTATTTTGTATTGTTCTATGCTATTCAGTTTTCTGTGGAGGAAACAGTTTTACAGGAAAAAGCATACAAAATGCAGTTGGAAATGGCATTGTTAACTATTAATTATTCCATAATAATATACCAGTGTAAAAATAAGAGTCTGGATTTTGTTACATGATTGCCTTAATTACTATTTGCTGTAAAACGATTTTCAAGGTATAACGTTTTTTATTGTGGTTAGCAAGAATATTCACGAATAGGTCCTATATAGATTATTACCTAGTTTTCACCAATGGACTTAACCTTGTCTCCTCTCACTGCTGGGTTGGCAGCCATTCAAAATGAAAAGTACATGCTTCTTCCATGCTAGCCCTTCTTTATTTTATATCCATCTCTCCACAAGAAATGGTTACTCACCTTCTTGTAACTAATGTTCTTTGAGATGTGTTGCACATATCTATTATACTGTAGGCAGTGCGTGTCTCGTGCACCAGCGTGGGAAAGTTTTCTCAAGCAGTATCCATAGGGGCAGCCACATATGTACCGTGACGTCCCTCGTGCTCCGAGCTGTGAGTATCAAAGGTGGAGTGTAAGCACTTATGTCCTGATAGTCAAAAGCAGCCAAATATTAATGAAAGGAGTTCTACAAGTTGATCAATTTCCATAAGAAAGTGGATTGTTTTGTATATATTTAACCAGATTAGAAGTGGAATGTTTGAAGCTTGTTTACAGTTAGTTTAAATTTCTGAAAAGTTATTACCAGACTCTAATTTTCATTTAATCGCTTAGGAATGTGATTGCATGATGACTTTGAAACTTTGTTTCCTACCAATCACTTGCCAGTGCCTGGCTCTCTCGTAGTATAACGACTTGACTAATAATGAATTTATATGCCTAATGAGAAGAACTTTTCAGGGTGCAAAATAAGTTAGAAGTGATATATTTAATACTGTGTAAAGTATATCAAGGAGATGTTTAAAGTACACATTTTGAAAGGCATTGTAAGTAACGGACTGCAAATATTTACAAAGACAGCAAACCGGCCTACTTAGCATGATTGAAAAGTTTCAGATAATGACTTCCACAAGTACACAGAAGTAAGTGATAGGCTTGTTTGAGCACGTATCCATGCAGTTGCTAGTGCGGTTGCTAAATGTCCTCTTCACCTCCTAATATGCATAAATCACTCCAAGTAATATTAATGAGACTGGTGTATGTTCAACAAGGGGAAAATATATCCCTAATGCATGAGTCTTGTTGATATTATTTATGAATAATATTAAACAATCAAGTTGCATACTATTGTTTCCTACTGTTTTCTAATACTATTTATTTAACAATTTCTATATCAAATTACCAGGTTGGATCAGATGAATGCATCTTTAAAAAAAAAACAAAAAACAAACAAACAAAAAAAAGGCTGATCTGTGTTCATAACAGATGGGCTTGAGCCATAACATAAGAATGGCCATACTGGGTCAGACCAAGGGTCCATCCAGCCCAGTACTCTGTCTACTGACAGTGACTAATGCCAGGTGTCCCAGAGGGAGTGAACCTAACAGGTAATGATCAAGTGATCTCTCTCCTGCCATCCATCTCCACCCTCTGACAAACAGAGGCTAGGGACACCATTCCTTACCCATCCTGGCTAATAACCATTAATGGACTTAACCTCCATGAATTTATCTAGTTCTCTTTTAAACCCTGTTATAGTCCTAGCCTTCACAACCTCCTCAGGCAAGGAGTTCCACAAGTTGACTGTGTGCTGTGTGAAGAAGAACTTCCTTTTATTTGTTTTAAACCTGCTGCCCATTAATTTCATTTGGTGGCCCCTAGTTCTTATATTATGGGAACAAGTAAATAACTTTTCCTTATTCACTTTCTCCACACCACTCATGATTTTATGTACCTCTATCATATCCCCCTTTAGTCTCCTCTTTTCCAAGCTTAAAAGTCCTAGCCTCTTTAATCTCTCCTCATTGGGACCCATTCCAAACCCCTAATCATTTTAGTTGCCCTTCTCTGAACCTTTTCTATTGCCAGTATATATTTTTTGAGATGAGGAGACCACATCTGTATGCAGTATTCAAGATGTGGGCGTACCATGGATTTATGAGGGCAATAAGATTTTCTCTCCACGATGACTCCAAGATCTCTTTCCTGATTAGTTGTAGCTAAATTAGCCCCCATCATATTGTATGTATAGTTAGGGTTATTTTAATGTGGATAAATGTAAAGTAATGCACATGGGAAAAAATAACCCTAACTATACATACGATATGATGGGGGCTAATTTAGCTACAACTAATCAGGAAAGAGATCTTGGAGTCTGTTTTGGTCTTAACTATCTTGAGCAGTTTAGTATCATCCACAAACTTTGCCACCTCACTGTTTACCCCTTTCTCCAGATCATTTATGAATAAGTTGACTAGCTAGGACTGACCCTTGGGGAACACCACTAGTTACCCCTCTCCATTCTGAAAACTTACCACTTATTCGTACTCTTTGTTCCCTGTCTTTTAACCAGTTCTCAATCCAAGAAAGGATCTTCCCTCTTATCCCATGACAACTTAATTTACGTAAGAGCCTTTGGTGAGGGACCTTGTCAAAGGCTTTCTGGAAATCTAAGTACACTATGTCCACTGGATCCCCCTTGTCCACATGTTTGTTGACCCCTTCAAAGAACTCTAATAGATTAGTAAGACATGATTTCCCTTTACAGAAACCATGTTGACTTTTGCCCAACAATTTGTTCTTCTATGTGTCTGACAATTTTATTCTTTACTATTGTTTCAACTAATTTGCCCGGTACTGACGTTAGACTTACCAGGCTGTAATTGCCGGGATCATCTCTAGAGCGCTTTTTAAATATTGGCGTTACATTAGCTATCTTCCAGTCATTGGGTACAGAAGCTGATTTAAAGGACAGGTTACAAACCATAGTTAATAGTTCTGAAATTTCACATTGAGTTCTTTCAGAACTCTTGGGTGAATGCCATCTGGTCCCGGTGACTTGTTACTGTTAAGTTTATCAATTAATTCCAAAACCACCTCCAGTGACACTTCAATCTGTGACAGTTCCTCAGATTTGTCACCTACAAAGGACAGCTCAGTTTTGGGAATTTGGATATGAATCTGAACTTAACTAAAATTCAAGTGAGGGTTCAGTACCTCCTTCAGAATATAGTTACATTGTCACCATTCATATGTCTACCAACATTCTGTGTGCCAAATTTATCATATGGGTTACTCCATGTCACTGTAATTATGCCAATGATGAATTTGACCCTATGTATATAATTTTTTTAAAAGAGCACTAAGGGCCCCATTAACTTAAGTGGGAACAAGAGGAGACCTTAAGAGAAGAATTTCTTGATACATCAAGAAGCTCCTTTATATAAATATTTTTTTGATTTGGCTGTGTCTTCATATTTCATAAACAGTTTGCCAATGACAATTAATGGTTTTTGTTCTAGCCATAACTATAGAAGATTTGGATCTTGAGCTCCAATCTATGTTTACAGCAAGCATTTCTATGTAATCTGCAAGAAACAGGAACATACATTTTGTTAATCTAAACAAAGATTAAGTGCAATTCAAGATGGATTAACCTGCAGTCCACAAAATTGAACTCTGCTGTACTCCGTACCAAGCTTGTTGTTCCATAGCATTGCAATTAATCCTTAATGAAAGAAATTCTCATTGAGAAAATCAGTCATAATGAAGCTGAAAACTAGTACAATATAAATGAAAAGTACAGTATTGATTTAGTTTCTCTATATTAGTGTAAGCAGAGTCAAGATGAGCTCTACCCTGACATCTAGTGCTGAATTGTGGCAAGTTGTGGAAAAGAACTTCAGGGGCTGATCATCTTTGCATAGGCACACCCACCCCGCCTAGCATGAGCTCACAGCAGCCCAAATGGTCACATGGGCTGCTGTGGAATCCCCAGTTTCTGTTATTGGGGCAGGAAGAATAAAGTGGTGTTACCCTGATTATGTGAATCAAGGACAGTGGAACTGTTTTATGACAGAGGGACTCGCCATCAACTAAGTAGCACTTGCTAGACAAGGGACATGGATTCCAAAACCCAGTGAATTGAGAGAGGCTGGGGATAGGCATTTATACCTGATGGTATGGGCCCCTTTTGAGGGCCTGACACACCAATTGCACCACCTCTTCTCTCCACTGTGGAATATCAGAGCTAATTTTGATTCCATTAGAAGTTTAGTTACAGGCCGCTGAGCTGAATTCACTTTGAGCCAATAGTGCACCAGCACTGAGGCTCCCCTACTACAAGCTGAAATCACTAAAGAGCTAAAATTACTAAGAGCTGAAATCACTGAGTGCTGGGGGGGGGGAGCTGAAGATATGTTGCTGAGTGGCTGGCGGAGCAGAGCAGTTCGCGGGACGGCTGGTGGAGTGGAGCGGCTGGCGGAGCAGAGCAGTTTGCGGGATGGCTGGAACGGCTCACGGGGTGGCTGGTGGAGTGGCTCGCGGTGAAGGCTGCAGCAGAGCCCCATGGAGAGGTGGGGCAGTAGTCGGCCTCGGACCACGTAAGGTGCCCCTGAACACCCCCGCGGTTCCCCCCTCCCCCTCGGCTGGGAGGTAAAACTCTGCAGATAAACTTTTGAACTCTGGGGCTGCACTGACCAGGGACAGAGACTTTTGGGTTGTTGGACTTTTGGGACTTTGGGTGATTTTTTGGGTTTTTGGACTTAAGACCCTGAGGGGAAAAGGACACTGCCAAACTTACCTGGGGGTGGGTCTTTTGCTCATGGGTTGTGTTATGAATCCTGTTTGTGGTGTTTCCCTAACATAATGCCGCATTGTTTCCCTCCTTTATTAAAAGGATTTTGCTACACTCAGACTCCGTGCTTGCGAGAGGCACCGGGGGGTGGTGGTGGTATGTAATTGTCCCAGGTCACTGGGTGGGGGCTCGAGCTGGTTTTGCATAGTGTTATTGAAATGAAACCCCTAGATACTGAACCCGGCCCTTGTTGCTGCCAACTCAGACAGGCAGAAGGGTTACATTAGCACAATAATATCCAGTGGTTTTTCTGCTGCAATTGTCATTTTTATGGCATGTATTTTCTATTTAAAATACTTTATAAATTTTCAGCTAAACAATGATACTTATTTCAAGAAGATATGATTTTATAACTGTTTGAATGGGAGAGAACTTTTTGTATTTAAAAAAAAAAAATAGTGCCAGTCAGTGGGTTGACATTATTTGTTTGGTTGTACCTTAAGTTCAGGTGACTTCTTTCAGAAGAAGAAATGGTTCTATAATAAGGCTTGGCATTCCCTCTGTAACCTAAGATACTATAAAAGACGTATGGGGAAACTGAAATTTTTATGGAAAATTGCAGATTCTTAACAATACCAATGTTAATTTTTTTCCTAAAAAACAAGGTGGAAAGATGATTTTCATTCATGATGGTTTGGAAAAACCTGTTTGCATCTAATAAATTTAATGGTTCAAGAATTACTCATCTGTGAGATAACATACTACTGCTGGATTACCAAGGTCCTGGAAGCTCATGTTGACTCACTGAGTAAGTGTTAGTCATGCTTGTTAAAGCTGATTCAGGACTGTTTCGGTTTATTTTAGAATCATAGGACTGGAAGGGACCTCAAGAGCTCATCTAGTTCAGTCCCCTGCACTCATGTCGAGTATTAGCAAGACCATTCCTGACAGGTGTTTGTCTAACTTGCTCTTAAAATCTCCAGTGATGGAGATTCCACAACCTCCCTAGGCATTCTATTCCAGTGCTTAACTACCCTGGCAGGGAGTTTTTCCTAATGTTTTTCCAACCTCAACCTCCCTTGCTGCAATTTAAGCCCATTGTTTATGGGCCTATCCTCGGAGGTTAAGGAGAACAATTTTTCTCCCTCCTCCTTGTAATAGCCTTTTATGTACTAGAAAACTGTTATCATATCCCCTCTCAGTCTTCTCTTTTCCAGGCTAAACAAACCCAGTCTTTCCAATCTTCCCTCATAGGTAAGGCTGTGAGTCTGTTATGGAGGTCATGAAAGTCACAGATGCCGTGACTTTCTGGGACCTCCGCGACTTCAGCAGTGGCCGGTGCAGCTGGCCTGGGGGCCGCCTGAGCCACTGCGCGCCCCCCCCCAGCAGCAGAGGGCTCAGGGTTGAGGCAAGGAGATGGGGTGCAGGAGGGGGTTTGGGCTCTGGGCGGTGCTTACCTCTGTGGGGGGCCGGGAGCCTGGAAGCAGCAACATGTCCCTCCCTTGGCTCCTAGGCGGAGGCACGGCCAGGCAGCTCTGCGCATTACCTCTGCCTGCAGGTACCAGAGCAGGCGCTGTGGTGGGAGCACCGTGGAGATCCCCCTGACCCCGTCTCTGCCTAGGGGCTGCAGGGGCATACCAGCCACTTCCGGGAGCCACGCGGAGCCAGGTAGGAAGCCTGCCAGCCTGCCTCCAGTGGCAGCGGGCGTTCCGGGCCACACACCGCCACCCCCTCCCCCAGTGGCAGCGGGGGTCCCAGACTGCGTGCTGCCACCTGCTCCCCCCAGCACCAGTAGGGATCCCCAGCTGCACCTCCCCAAAACACCCACAGAGCCCCTGGGCCGCCCCCTATCCCAGAGCACCCCCTGGACCCCTTCCCGCCTCAGAGCACCCAAGTTTTAGTCAGGGGTATATAGTACAAGTCATTGCTGCCTTTGACTTGTCCATGACTTTTACTAAAAATACCTGTGACTAAAATGTAGCCTTACTCATGTTTTCTAGACCTTTAATCATTCTTGTTGCTCTACTCTGGACTTTCTCCAATTTGTCCACATCCTTTCTGAAATGTGGCATCCAGAACTGGTTACAACACTGCCAGTTGAGGCCTAATCAGCGCAGAATAGAGTGAAATAATTATTTCTCATGTCTTGCTTACGACACTCCTGCTACTGCTGTTGTTGTTGTTTTTTTTTTTTTTTTTGTGGCAGCAGTGTTACACTATTGACTCATATTTAGCTTGTGGTCCACTATGACCCCCAGATCCCTTTCTGCAATACTCCTTCCTAGACAGTCATTTCTCTTTTTCGCATGTGTGCAACTGATTGTTCCTTCCTAAGTGGGGTACTTTGAATTTCTCCTTATTGAATTTCTTATGTCCTTATGCAACCAGTTTTTCAAGAATTAAAAACGGAGACTAGACATATATACATCTATATATACTTGTGTAAGTTAATTCCTCATTTTTCTCTACTGCCTCCATGACTTTCTTGGACATTCATCTTTCTTTTAATGTACTTATCAAGTTCCCTGAGATGCACTATGAGGAAAAAGAAAACAAAATATTGTTTAGATTAGCTGAAATTATAGGCTATATGGAGGCATACGTGAAATCAAACTAGAAGTCGTATCCTTTCTGTGTTGCAATGTGTGTTGTGTAGATAGTTATACAGTTGGGAATAGTTGTAGTATAAAATACTTTTGTCCAAATCACTGCTTGAACAGTAATTTTCACAGCAACTAAAACTATTTTCCAAATCCAATAAAATTGAGCCACTAGGACATAGTTAATCTCCCAGCAAACTTTCAAAAGCATGAATTACATAATGTTCAGTATCCGAGGGGTAGCCGTGTTAGTCTGGATCTGTAAAAAGCAACAAAGAGTCCTGTGGCACCTTATAGGCTAACAGATGTATTGGCGCATAAGCTCCATTATATGTTCAGTATAATTTCTCATATTACATATTAAAAAGAAAATGTACATGGCCCAGCACGTACTTATTCTATGAATTTCACAAATGTCTGCCACTTAAAAATTATGCTCATGACTCTGAAATTATTCTAAAAATACAGCCCATCAAATTCCATCAAACATGATTTCAAATGGTTGATCCTGTGTGGTGTTTGAGTACCCTCAATTCCTATTGTCTTCATAGTTATGAAGTTGTAGATGTCCAACATACAGCCACATAAATGGAATACAAAATCTGAAAAGAAAGAGCTAGAAAAAAACCCTTGTGTTCCACTCCAGCTTCACCTCTCAAGATTTATGTAGTCCTAATCCTTATTTATGCACCCAGTGATTTAAAAGCTTGTTCTCTCACTGCATACAACATGGCATGTTGATAGTTACATTTGAATAATCCTCTTAATTAATAAAAGTGTGATATAACGGTTAATTCTTCGTAAAACTAGTCTACAGTCTATGTGCGTGGTTCTTTCATTGATTTCTCAAAGATTGTAACATAAATGGCCATTGAGAAACCTCAAAAAGTGTCTTTACATATTTCTGATAATCTTCTAAAAGTTTTATGCTCCCAAACTTTATAGACTGCAACTTTAATACCTCAGGACATGATCAGATCATATTTCATAGTTATGAATGATCAAACCCAAATAACCTCCCTAGACTTTTCCCAAGACTGATGGGCTTTCAGCCTCTGGTGGCCCCTTCGTGGGGCCTGTGTGGACACTATTGTGAATCTGGCCTTTGAAGTATTAAATGCACCTACTTTTGAATCATGTCCTTTTGGGGAGATTCAACATCAGAACATAAAGACCAGTTATATTGTCTGCAAGAATAAAAAGGATTAACTCTTTGTTCTCCAGGTTGCTTGTAGCCCATTAACGTGTAAACGGTTCAAAATTTTGGAACTCTGCATTGAAATTCTGCTGGGGAAAAAAGTCCTTTCCAAAGTAAGGCTGATTTTAATGAAACCATAAATGTGTGTAGTGTGCAGTGAACTAGGAGATGTATGTTCTTTAAACTCTGCAGATTTTATGCCAATTCTAATGTATCTGTCAATGTTCGTAGAAGAGATTCTATTGCAGATTATTTTCCACTCATGTTTGGGAACTCTAGTTTGTGTGGGGGGGAGAAGACCAAGAGTGGTGGTGGGGGGGGGAAAGGTGGGTAATAATTCCAATTGTCTTGAGCTTTTAAGTGGTTAATCCTTTTCTAATTTGCTATGTTCTGTAGGTATCTCACTTTTGTATGCTTGACATACTCTGACCTTTTCTAGATATACAGTATATAGCTAGATGGTCAAAAGAGAGTGGCAACTTAGTTCAATCATGAGACTGATCCATACAGTATATCTAAATGTTCTGATAGACATGAAGTGAGTTTTTGAGCTGGGAGAAAGGGTCTCTCCTGAGCTCTCAGACCGTTTGGAGTGCAGTTTTTCATTCTGTTTCTTGACTCTTCCGTTAATGTGGCACAAAAACATTTTTCCTTATTTGAATGATATTGCAGAGATGTGTTGCCCAAGGATGAAGTGCCACTAGTGGAGTAATTGAAATGGAGGGGGATGTTAGGAGGGTTTTCCCACACACAGAGACATACACAGATTCTGCTTTAATGTAGGAAGTATCAGAAAGGGGAGGGAGAAAAAAGCCTCTTGCAAACTGCCAGGTAATTAATTTTTTTTTTTTTAATTCAGAGTCACAGCTGTCACAGTTCTAACCAGATAATTAAGAGGATAGAATGACTTGCCCTGGAAATCTGCATGTTGCTAGTGTAACCAATTGCAGGATCTGGGTTCGGTATGTTGATGGTTGTTTTTGTTTCCTGTCTTTTGCTGCGTCTCTTATTCTTATAAGTTGCATGGGGAGAGAAGACATGAAGTGGTGGACATTTATGATATGTCCTTTTGGCAGCAAATCTCTAAAGCACAGAGCAACAGTGATAATAACACTAAACTTTGGCTGGTCACCCTAAACTTGAATGCCAGGCTGGTCATCATTAATGCACTGGCATTCAGATTCTATGGCCATGGATATTCTTGAGATATCCATCTATGACATGGTCATGAATGTAATATTAAAGCTATCTATCACTGAGACATATGTGTAGGCCTTGTAATAGCACAATTCTTGTTAGCTATCCACATAGTGTAACACAAATCGTGGGAAGGGGAAAGATGGGGTGTTGGGATGGTCAGTGTCTGACCTCAGATATAAAATGTCTGATTCCAGAGATGAAATCCTTTGAGTGCATCCACTTAGTAGTTTGAGTCCTAAGATAAAGCTAACGTGGAAATATGTCTTACATCAGCCAGTTGAAAGGCAGTCTTTGTACTAGAGTCACCAGAAATGATCTCTGGTGGAGAATGGGGAGAGGGTCTGCAGTGTACACATGCAGATGACAACTTTAGCCTTTGGCCTGAGATATTTGGCTTTCATATCAATCAGATTTATTCCAAATGAGTTTCGTCTCTATACATGCCGAAACTCATTTGGAATAATGTGGATCCTGTATGTGATCTTAAGTGAAGAGAGAGATGTTTGGAGTATAGTGAACACACCTCTATCATGGGTCTTACCAGTTTCCTGTCAATGTGGAGGGCATGCAGAGATGATCTGCCCTCTGAGGATGCTGCTGCACACTTTGAGGGATAACATTGGCCTGATGGGACATTACAGCCTGTGCATAATTTGTGCCATGGCTGAGTCCTGGCACCTCTGGGCTTGGTAGTTCATACCCCCAGCACCTCTGGGCTTGCTGTGTCAGTTATTAAAGTAAAAATATTGCTTGAGCCCCAGTGCCTCTTTCATTACAAATTAAGCACTGATTACCACATTATGTTGACTGTGAACATCAATGTTCTGTTCTAGCTTCTGGACCATCTCTGTCCTCCATGCTGTCCTCCCAGATCACCAGTACTTACCAATGTTCTTCCAAAGATTAATTTAGAGGACATGAGAACAGAGTGCCATTTACTGAAGGACAATCTCTGAAACTAACCACCTCTGTCTTGAATAGTTTTTGTGAAACTACGCTATGGCTCTGGAGGGGCTCTGGGTCAAATTCAGATTCGGTGTAAGCAGGTACAACTCTGGAAAGATCAAGCAATTGCACTTATTTATACCAGAATTGCATTTGGCCCCAAGAAATTTCTTCTCCAACATAGCATCTGTGAAATTCCTGTTAATTAAATTCTTCTGGGTGATGGGCAATCTAATTACACCGGAATGGCTTTTGCTTTTATTTTTAAATTAGTAGGCCCATAATATGATATCTAATTCTGGTGATAGTACCAGCACATTCTGCCTGCAGTTAGAGTGACTGCTATTGCCGATTCAAAAGGCAAAATAGCTCCTGGAATTTTAAATTCCTTCAGAGTGCTCTGAAATGATTATTTTGTACATTCCTGGAATAAGGCATTAGAATTACTTAACTGGTGCAAAATTCATAGTTAGAATGTTAAAGAGCTGCTGACAATGCACACATCTGTAATATGATAACTAAATAAATTCTGCCTTAATTTGAATGCTTTTTAAAAAGTTTTTCCATGTGGTGTGAACTGTTCTTTAAATATAATAGTATGTCTAATTTATCAATAATGACATAATAAATATAACTTCTGTTCTAGTTTTTGTTAGTTGCCATAATAATTTATGAACCCAGCACAACATACTCAAATTCCAGTTGAAACCAGTAGTGTAATATTTATTATAGTGAATAATTCCACATCCCTACCCAGGGCCGGCTCCAGCGTTTTTGCCGCCCAAAGCGGCAAAAAAAAAAAAAAAAAAAAAAAAAGCCGCGATTGGCGGCACTTCAGAGGCAGCTCTACCGCCACCATTTTATTCTTCGGTGGCAATTCAGCAGCGGGTCCTTCCCTCCGAGAGGGACTGAGGGACCCGCCGCCGAAGAGCCGGACGTGCCTCCCCTTGTCGTTGGCCTCCCCAAGCACCTGCTTGGTGTGCTGGTGCCTGGAGCTGGCCCTGTCCCTACCCATGCTTCCAGACCAACTCACTCTCCCCACCCACACACACACCCAATGTTGGAAGGCATAATCAATATAGAGGAGGATCAGAGTATTGTAGGAAGAATTGAATGACCTTGAAGACTAGAATGAGAAATAAGATGAAATTTGATAGTGCAAAATGCAAGGCCATGTACCTAGGGACTAATCTGAATTTCTGCTGTAAATTGGGGTCTTATCAGTTGGAAATGATAGGAGGAGAAGAAAGACCTTTGTGTATTAGTCAGTCCTGGGATGACTATGAGCCATCAGTGGGATGCAGCTGTGAAAAAGGCAAATGCAATCCTAGGATGTATAAACTGAGGTATTTCCATTAGAGAGGGGGAAGTATTAATGCTATTGTACAAAGCACTGCTAATACTTCATCTGGAATATTGTGTGCAATTCTGGTCACCTGTGTTCAAGAAAGACAAATTCAAACTGGAACAGGTGCGGGGCAGAACTACTAAGATGATCAGGGGAATGGAGAACCTATTTTATGAGATGAGACTAAAACAGCTTGACCTGTTTAGCCTAACAAAACAAAGGCTGAGAGGGGATATGCTTGCTCTCTATAAATACATCAAAGGGGTAGCCACTAAGGAGGAAAAAGAGCTATATTAAAGTAAAGGACAATATTGATACAAAAACAAATGGGTATAAACGGGTCATGAAAAAGTTTAGGCTAGAACTTAGAACATTTCTAACCATCAGAGGAGTGAGGTTCTGGAACATCTTTCCAGAGGTCCAAAGAGGCCCGGGCCACTTCCAGCTTTTGAAGCCCCTAGCCATAATAAAAATAAAAAATGATGATACATGAAAACAAAATAAGGCACCAAAAAAAGTGAGACATAATTTGAAGATCTTTTTATTTAACAAATGCTTTTCTAACCTTTTTCTGTGCAAAAAAATGTCTTTTACCAAATCACATCTTATTTGCTTAAATTTGCAGCTTTAAGCTGAGAGTGTGTGTCACATTTTGGTCCGATAGGGATGTGCATAAAAACAAGTTGTGAAACTTATAAAATGCCAAAAAATTAACAAGTGTCTTAATTTGAGGCCCTCTTTGAGCTTGAGGCCCAGGCCAAATGGTCCTCCTGGCCCCCTCTCTGATAGGTTGTTTGCTCCCGCTATTCCCAGGACCAAACTAATTTTAAGATGGAGTTTGACAAATTTATGAATAGGATTACATGATGGGGTTGCTTGCAATAGCAGATGACTGGATTCAATGATCCAGGAGGTTCCTTTCAGTCTTACATCGCATGTTCCTATGAAATCAGAAGTGTTATGAACATGACAAATGAAGTCACTCAGAAGGTGGGTATGGTACTAAGATGAGAGGAAAGTGATGCAATTGTGCGTGAGGGGGAAGGAACAAGGGCAGACACAGGAGAGGTGGTTAGTGGCCACAGGGAAAGAGAAGAGAGGAGAAGGACTGAATGGAATGATAATGGTATAAGATAGAGATGACAAAGAGGCACTGGGTACCCACATGCTGCTAACATAACTATTGAGATGAGGGATCAAGAAAGAAAGGCTGGCAAAATGAAACAGGTATTTTGAAGAAATATATTTTCTTTGTTAAAATCCATTTCAGAAAAAGTCCCTTATTGCAGCAGGAGTATCATGATTAATATTGTAGTGGTGTCTTTTTTTTTTTTTTAATTCTATTATTTTTACTGTATATCCTTTGTGTTCTCACCCTTATACAAAGTGCATTTGTTTCTGTATATGATTTATCTAAAAACATGTACAGTTTTCCATAAGCTTAGAAATCAAGTTGAATCCTGCTGCCAGGAACTATATTTGTCACTAAAAATCACCTCACCCTGACTGAAATCCTTCACCACAGCTTGTACAGCAGAGAACTGTGAAATAGACATAGAATGTGACAAGTTTACAGAAATCTGTTTTCATCTTCTCTTCATAGCATCTTGGATTTTAGACAAAAATGTCTTCCCCTCCCTCTCCATCTCTTTATTTTGGTCTTGGCTCTGGCATCTCTATTCATGGTGGGCAATACCATACTCTGCAAGTGGCCTGATTTAAATCAGTAGGGATACCAATGGAGTAAGGTAGAACTTGGTAGATGAGATTTTCAAAACTGCCTAGAGGAGCTGGATGGCCAGTTTCCAATTACAATTAATGTAAAATGTGAATGCAAATATGCACGGTGGCTTTGAAAGTATCATTCAATGAGATTGTGGGGACCAGGGCCCTTTCTGGAGGAGGTTAACCTTCCTCCTGACACTCACCAGTTGGTGCTATGTCACTGGGGAACAGGTTAATGCTTCGTTTGCAGTATATAACTGTATATAACTCACCAGGGAAGAGCTTTTTCTTGTCACTGGAGAAATACATCTCATTGACTGCTTTTTATATTTCATTGCTGCATCAGCCATTGGCACCAAATAGATAACTGATTGGTTGATATTGCTGTAATGGAATTCAGATTGACTTGCTTGATAAGCTGCTTGCCACGTCCATTAGCTGTACAGGAGTGAAGAAGGCCATGATATACTCTGCTACTTGTGACTGTTTCATATGGAGACAAACATGTGGCCTTTTGTAGCTAATTTTAATGCTGTTTTATCTTTTTCATCTAGTGAATCTTTATGGCTCTTCCTCAGCATTTATTTTGGCCTCATTAAAAGGGGTCTCAAAGCATATTCCTTCCTTGCAACCCTGTTTGCTCCAGTGGGTACTTGTTTACTGGCCCCATATCAATACAGTATTATTATTACTCCTCCTTGCTGTCTCAGCTGAGTTGGCTGGAAGATTGGAGGTCAGAGCCTAGTCTCTGTGTACTCTATGGCCCACCCCACCCACCTGTTCAAAAGAGGAAGTTGCATGTGCTCAGAATCTGCTTACCCTTCTGCTCCCAGACCCAAGGTCCAGTGATGCTACACGGAAGCAGAGAGAGGGGTTTAACTCCCTCTTATGCCACTGCATAGCCATGCAGCTTTGACCATGATTCGGAGCTAAATATTCATTAAAAATGCTGAGATTGATTCGCCTCTCCGAATAATGTTACATTGGCCAAACTCTATTGCCTTTAGTTGAATTACTCCAAATTTACACTGGGGTGTGTGAGAAGGGACTCAGACCATTACCTGATTTGGCTATGACTTTTACTGCCTAGAAAATGCAGCTAAACCAACTTTTAATTCATTAGAAGTACCTGTCAGTGGGTATGCTTTTCACATGCTTTATACCCGTGGAGGATAACTGGCAGCATAATTCAGTATAGTCTATTATAATTCTTTTTTTACAGAAAAGTTGGAATGAGTTGGCAGTTCCATTTCAACATCCATCCCAGAGCAGACAACGAAAAACAACAGTATTGAATCTCATATTATAATGTATGCCTTATGATACAGATATTTATCTTGTTTCAGATTCATCGACTAGAATTACAAATTTAACTCTCTTAAATCAGTGATTACTAATTACACTCTATTTAAACTGTTAACAGTGGCTTTGTGTGTACAAGACTAAAGGCTAGATTGTGCCTAGTCTTAACACACCTGCACAGGTCCTGCATTAGGGCTACCTAAACTGCAGCTCCAGTATTCGAGGGAGCATAATGGGCTGCATGCCACGTTACTCCCTCCCCCTCAACATGCGAACAGGTGGGTAACCATAATGCTGCTTCCCTATGCACTAGCTTGAAGATGCAGGGGAAGAGTATGCTGCCTCCTGAATAGGAGGTTTGCAAATTACTTTCCTGCTCCAGCACAGCAGAGAGCCTCAGGGAGTATGTGTATTTCCTACTTACGGTGGTATTCCTACCACTGTCCCTTACTACTGGCAGCATTCAACCTAGCCCCAGCTTTAAAAGGAATTAAGATACAGTGCAAACATCCATTGAGTTAGTTATCACATGCCAGTTGACCATGGATTCTGGAATATCATGGAAGATTTTTGCATAGGTGGTAATTTTTGTAGAAAAATTATAAAAATATTCAAAATATTAAAAATTGTCTTAATAAACAAAAACTAAAAGATAATGTATCCAAAACAAGTGTCCATAATATCCTTTGCCTTGTCAATAGCTACAAGTACCTTCTAGATTTATTTTCCACTTTATATTTACTTATGAACCTATCCACCACCTCTTTTATCTGTAATCCCACCCAGAGGGAAGAGACTAACTCAATACCCAAACATTAAGAGGTGAGAGCAACCTCACGGCACAATTTTCAGGTCACTTAGTTCTAGTTTTTAAAACAGATCCTTGGTTGTATTCATAGAATGTATATTTAAAATGGCTAAATTTACTGAATATTTGCCTAGAATAGATCCACCACTGCAATTTGGATACTCAACTGTTGCTCTAACAACGCTTCTTTTTTAGGTATGTCAACATTTCTTTATACATAACTTGTTCTTTGACCAAATGAATTTTGAATGCTTGCCAGCTATTAGTCTCACTTCAAATGAGTGGAGCTTGGCAGGTACATAAATACTGTGCGTAATTTATTGCATGAGCAAACAAGTGCCTGGAAGAAGATCTTTCCATGTCTTTTAACTCACAGCTCAGAGCTGTTTAGGATTTTTAAAATATATTACAAATGTAAATTAAAACTTTATGAAGCAGCAGGAATCTTCTTTAGGGGAAAATTATTCATTGAATTAATAAAACCTTTGAATTAACGGAGTGTATTCCTAATGGTGGCTATTGTTGGCTTTATGCAGAACTTTTCCCAAGTAAATCTATGCTCTCCAAAACTCACTGGGCAAAATTTTGCTGTCAGATATGTGACTTCCTATCTCCAAAAAACGACTCTTTGGAACATTTTCACTAACCATAAGCCTTACTTAACTGAGGATCTTTGGGATTCTGCTAATTCATTCCAGAGGCATGTCTCCTGCATAGCAGATTATACATGGGCCTGAACCAACACTCCCCCCCCCCCTCCCCAACCTAAACTTGTGGGTAGGGGGTTAGAAGTCCAGGTCCAAATTCTCTGGGTTGGGCCCATTTATATTTCAGATAGAGCTAGTAGAAACTTGGAATTTCTGTTCTGCAGGAACTTACGACATTTCAAAAATGTTTAGTTCCAAATTGGAATAAACCTAGACATTTTCTGTGAAAATACCAAATAATTTTCATTTTGGAAAAACTGAGCTATCTGTTTGTTCTTTGTTTTCCTGAAAGAACCAGAGCAGCCAGCTGCCCCAATTCAGGGATTCCTCACACTGCCCCCATGGCACTCTCTGTGCTGCTCCCAGAGATCAGAGAACAGCCCAGGGAGTTCCCTGGAATTGGGGGGAAGCCCTGTGAGGCAAGGGAGTGGGGGAGCCTAGAAGTCCACTCAGTATTTCCAGGGCTGCCAGCCTCCATGCCATAGACCAGGAAGCCCTGGGGTCCCCAACTCTGTGGCGTCAGCATGATGGAGCTGCCCCAGAACCACCACTGAAACTCCGGGCTCCTCAGCAGCTCACTAGGCGAGGCGGCAGGAAACCAGGCAGGGTTCAGGCAGGACCCTGCCTGACTGTGTATTTCAGCAAAAGTTCATCAAAACTGAAACATTTCTGCCAAACATTTTGGTTTTGATGAATCCGCTTATCCTGACAAAAACCTGCTTCATCAAAAAATTCCCATCCAGCTCTAAGTTCACATATTGAGCCTCCAAAAGCAGGCACGCTGTGGCCAAATGTAAATGCTTTTCGGACACTGCACCACTTATTTCTTTTCTTTTATCCTTCTCCCCTCTGGTAACGTTTCTTACACTTCAGCCAGGTAAGAAGCAGAAGAGTACCAAGATTGTTGATCACCTTCAATGTATAAGTCTCTGTGCTATCAAGTATTCATCCATTACTCTCCCTGACCCCTCTACTCCCTTAGGCATAATCATTGTGGATTAGCAGTAACAGCTGTGTAGTTCAAGTTGTGACTGAGCTGCCATGATAAGCCCTTTCTGTTTCTTTCAAATAATATCAGTCTCAAAATTGTAGGTTAACACTGGGGCCAAAAGAGAGCTTATCTAACATGTATAAGTATTCAGAGTTCAAAAATTCTTCTAACACTGATTTTGCTGATTTGTAGCAAGAGAACGACAGTAACCAGAAATATAAATCATGTTTTATGATTTATAACCATCAGCCAGTGCCAAAGATTAGCAAATTAAACTTATTTTTACAGTTAACATTTCAAATAGAAAATTGAGCAGATGTCAGTTCTGGCTGTGGAACAGAAGTCTGGAATCCCTGAGATTGTACCTACTAAATCCAGTATGTTATGCTGGAAGAGGGCTATGAAGTCATTGCTGACCTGTTCTTAGGTGCTTAATTGTTTGAGTTCTGTTTCATGCTTGTGTTAATAAATGGCCATTTGTAATGGCAAGCTTCACATATCCAGTTTATCCATCCTGGAGCAGGACCCTTTGGATATCTCACAGCATGATTGATGGGGTGATTTGAAGAGCATTCATACTCATTGTCATGACATCCACTGAGTAATGTGATTGAGGAATAGGCCCTAGAACAAACAAGTTGTTCAAATGCTCTTGTTTTCTTATGAATTGAATGTTCATATCTCTAGCAATATTCCTAACAGACTGTTTTAGAATAGAATAACAGACAGGGTTTGGATGTTAATTTTTAATAAGAATTGTGTATCTATCCTTCTTTGCATAGTGTTGATGATCTAAGGCTAAAAGTATTGGTTTGATTCTCCACTATGCTGTATTTATTAATTATTATTTATTATTTGTAGTACCACAGTGTCTAGGAGCCCTCGTCAAGCACCAAGACCCCTTTGTCTAGGTGCTGTACAAACACAGAAAGATTGTTCCTGTCCCAAAAAGCTTACAGGCGGACCAACCTGGACCACCTCCTTAGAAGTAATATAATAGGAAGTATAAGGAAATGAGACCATACTGGTCAGCAGGGTAGACATTGGTCTCAACGCACCAGTGAGCTTACCGTTGTCAAGTTTTTTTGTAGTTATCATAGCAAAGGAGAGTTTGAAGAAGGATAGTGAAGTAGCTTTGTGAATGTTTATGGGGAGCTCAGCCCAACCAGAAGAGGCATCATGGGAGAAAGTATGAAGGTGTTTTAATGCTAGTGTAATGCCATAGACTTCAAAGGTATTACATTACAGTGCAGAGTTTAGGAACTTTTTGACTTTTATTTTCTGGCAGGTCTGCAGGCCATCAATAGAGACTGGCTTTATCTTTTGTTACTGGGATATTGTCAAGGTTGTTTGGCCTAAAATTTGACCAAACTTAAACCACCCAAATTCTCAGCTGTTGAAAATCTGCATAGCTTCATTGAAGTCAATGGAATTACATTGATTTACACTAGCTGAGAATAGTTTGCAGCTAGTAATGGTTATAAAGCCTCAGTCTGAATTGATTATTGCCATGTGTTTAAAAAAATCAAGAGCCCAAGTAAAGGACACTTACACTATAGTTTGTATAAGACTCAGTGCAGCTTTACATGAGGATATCAGGAGTTACAATCAAATCCCCTTTAGCATGATGTAGGCCATTGGAAAAAGTAGTGTTCCCTCTTAACTGCCTGCATGATCTACAAATACTTCACGATAAGAATTAAGTTGGGACATTGTATAATGTTTTGTGTCTGCCTAGTTGAAATGTGAATATGATATATTGTTATGGAGAGGGTCTCCTTTAACTATCTACAGCCCATCAGAGCAGAGCAGTATGCCATTACGTACCAAGAAAGAAGATCAAAATAACTGTCACTAATGGTAGGTACATATTCTCAGATGCCTTCTGTCTTTTTGTCTGTCTTTGCTCCAGAATCATGGAGTATATGCTGCTGGACACATGCTATTTTTTTAAATTTAATTTCCACAGCCTCTACATGAAGGAAACGTCAAAAAGATGCAATGATAATAAGAACTGAAGAAGAAAAAATAGCAGCTCTAAATGTTGATCAGTGTCAGATCTTGATCTATGAGGCATTCACTGGACCTGGAACATGCCGCCTCCTCAATTCTCCCCTCTATCATCCCCAGAAGGACAGAAATCCTCCCCCCATTTGCCTCATGTAATGTCCATTCTGGCTGCAGTCCCTTCAACTGAAAGTTATTAATAAGAGAAAAGCAACAGAGGGTCCTGTGGCACCTTTAAGACTAACAGAAGTATTGGGAGCATAAGCTTTCGTGGGTAAGAACCTCACTTCTTCAGATGCATCTGAAGAAGTGAGGTTCTTACCCACGAAAGCTTATGCTCCCAATACTTCTGTTAGTCTTAAAGGTGCCACAGGACCCTCTGTTGCTTTTTACAGATTCAGACTAACACGGCTACCCCTCTGATTAATAAGAGAATTAGTTCTAGTTTCTTCTGCTGCCGTACATCTAGCTTCAGACTCTGGCTCGTGGAGATGTGCAGTAAGAAGCTTTGCAGCTCTCTGATAGCCCTAGGGTTGGGGAGTTTCTCATTTCTCTACCCCTGAAAATGCCACGGGTAGCAGCTTTTGCTGCTTCTTCCTCTGACCTTTTAGCAGAACCTACATTTCAGGCAGGTGTCTTTGCTCAGTGCTACCGCTTCACACCAAGTTCTCAACCCAGTCTAGTGTTCCTGCTGCTTTAAAAAAACAAACAAAAATCCAGTTCCTCTGCCTGGAGAACGAGCAGTGAAAAGCAGGGAAAGTTCTACAGCCAACACCTACCTCAGGATATGGGAAATATTCACAGCCAAGTCTGTTAGCTAAGAGCATTGAGCAACTAGTGACACAATCATGTACTATAATTCATTTTAAAGGGCTTTAAAAAGGACATGAAATTAGTACCTTAGGGGTTTCACTATCAATTATTTCTGTGAGCCATTATTTGATTCACCTTCTAGACTGGAGGACTTGGGGACTCAGCTATATATATTTTTCAGAACTCTGAAAATCCATTTTCCAGCATTCTGTGCTTTCTGCCTTTTACCTCGAATTTGTTCCAAAAGTGAACGCAGAATTACATTTTAATGACCCTCCTGTGTTGCATTTATTCCTAACCTAAGTTCAATGCAGGTAAGTGAGCTCCCTTCACAGAATAACTAACTTTTATGAGAATACAACAGAGAATGTCAGACTTGACAGGTATACTAATCTGGGGACTGGTCCAATATTGATTACAGCATTGGAACTTGCAAAGATCAATATCTTACCATTAAAATGTAGTTATTTATTCACGCTCCATTTCAATTCAATAAAAAATAAACCTGCTCTTTATTTTCTGAACTGCATAAAAAAGAATAACCCAGAGCTACTGTCCACAAAGACATTTCAAGTAGCTCTCAAGAAGAATGACACAGATGAGCAAAAGCTAACATTTTAATACTGTTGCTTCCAGGCATAGTATTCTAACAATAGAGCAGTATTCTGAAAGCAGTGAACTCCAGTCTTACTGCCTCTTGGTAATAGGGATGAAGAATCAAGAGTGAAAGGGCAACTGCAAACAAACATAACCAATGGAAATGTACATTTGTTCTGATCTGCTGACAGGACTTGGTTTGTGGGAGAGGAGTGGATAAGCACAGATATTTTACTAGTGGCATAAGGCATCTATGGGTAATGTCTACACTGCCATTAAAAACCTGTTCCAGCTGACTCAGGGTATGACTACACTATGAAATTGGGTTGTAGGCTTGTAGGGCTCAGGAGCTGTTTAATTGTGGCATAGCTGTTCAGGCTCATGCTGGAGTCCAGGCACTAGGACCCTGTGAGTTTGGGAGGGTCCCAGAGCTCAGGCTGCAGCCCGAGCTGGAATGTCTACATGGCAATTAAACAACCCCTTCCTTTGTTAAGCATTTTGATTTCTGTGTGAGAATAGTGTTATGTAAGAACTGAGTAGTAGTATTCATAAAGGATAAAGTTTGTATTATTTTTTTTATTTATTGGTTCAAAATGTGATTGTTAGTTTCCCGAGTCCCTCACCCAACTGGTCAACAGGAGAACACATTCTACTGCAAGAGTCCTGTGGTTGGTCAGTAAAGATATACTCAGACTGTTAATGAGATAAAAGGTGGCATCAGGTCCGCCCACTGAACTCAATATCTTATAATAACATCACCACATAAACACATTCTTGAACATAAATGCAACACTATAAATAATAATGCAAAATACTGTGTATTGTAAAATACAATTGAGTTGATGTTGCTTTGGGAACTTATTTGAATTATCTGACGTCTAGCCATTTTAAATTCTCGACATTACTGTTGTATTAGCATAGTATATTGCATTTAATATTCAAAATTTCACTTATGAATTGGAGACAGCAGTGATTTCATTCAACATCCTGATTCATTTACTATCCAAAAAAATATTTTCTGCTTCATTCTTCTGGTCTTTAGAATTTAGATATAATTATTTCCAGGCATTTAAGGGTCATATTTAAAATATTCTTTTCAGTGTGCATGAATATGAATATGCCATTTATAATGCAGCTGACACATTTATTTATGTTCACATAGAGTTTAGAATACACACTCGTACAGGCAAATTTGTATATGTATGGAAACCTCTGAATAGGTCTACATATTCATAGGGAAAGATGAGACCGTATGTGTAATGTATGTTAAAATGGCCAACTTAAACACCTGAAAGCATGGCAATTCAAAGCAAAGGATATCGGTATTGAAAATGTTCTTGAAGCATTGCAGTATCCCTGAACCTCATTTTGCAGAAATGTGAGGGTCAGGAAGAGCTAGATTCCAATCTGACCTAAATTAACAACAAATCAGTTTTGGTCAATATTTAGGACTGCTAGGAACCCCTGCCTCATGACAGGAATATGCCTGTCCCCTGTTGATGACATGTGATGTGAAACCTAGATTTTCCTCATAGCAGAAGCAAGCAACTAAGTAAGTAGAATCATAGAATATTAGGGTTGGAAGGGACCTCAGGAGGTCATCTAGTCCAACCCCCTGCTCAAAGCAGGGCCAATCCCCAACTAAATCATCCCAGCCAGGGCTTTGTCAAGCCTGACCTTAAAGTAGGGAGACGAACTAGCAGCTCTTTGGGGAAAGAGGGTGTAGGATAAACTCCTCTCCCACCCATGAAAAAGACCAGCAGTAATGGAGGCAATGGAACAGGACAGGCACATGTTACCCAATGCCCTCTTTTCCCATCTACATACAGGAGGTGGGTTGGTGAAGGGAAAAGAATCCTCTCCATTTACCCAAAGAACTATTTCTATGGGGAGATGGGGCCATATTTATCCTCCCACCTCCACAAAAGAGGAAGGATAGACCAGCTTAATTTTCAGTGGAAGCTGATTGTGCTTGGATCGTCTCAGTTCTCTTTTGAAACTGTCTTTAATGTATCTGTACAGCACCCAGTACACTAGTGCTCCAACTTTGAAGTATAGTAGTACAAATAATAAAAGCAAGAGCAAGGTGATAAGCAAAAGTGGCTGTGATATCTCTGATACACAGGCAGTGGTATAACTGAGCAGGGTTTGGTCATTATTAGGGCTGTCAAGCGATTTAAAAAATGTATCAAGTGATTAATCGCACTGTTAACAATAGAATACCATTTATTTTAAATATTTTTGGATGCTTACCACATTTTCAAATATATTAATTTAAATTACAACACTGAATACAAAGTGTACAGTGCTCACTTTATATTTATTTTTTATTACAAATATTTGCACTGTAAAAAACAAAAATTTGTGTTTTTCAATTCACCTCATACAAGTACTGTAGTGTAATCTTTTTCATGAAAAAGTTGAACTTAGAAATATAGAATTATGTACAAAAAAACTGCATTCAAAAATAAAACAATGTAAAACTTTAGAGCCTACCAGCCCATTCAGTCCTACTTCTTGTTCAGCCAATCACTTAGACAAACAAGGTTGGTTACGCTTTGCAGGAGATAATGCTGCCTGCTTCTTGTTTACAATGTCACCTGAAAGTGAGAACAGGCATTTGCATGGCACTGTTGTAGCTGGCGTTGCAAAATATTTACGTGCCAGATGCGCTAAAGATTCATATGTCCCTTCATGCTTCAACAACCATTCCAGAGGACATTCTTCCATGCTGATGATGGGTTCTGCTTGATAACAATCCAAAGCAGTGCGGACCGATGCATGTTCATTTTCATCATCTGAGTCCGATGCCACCAGCAGAAGATTGATTTTCTTTTTTGGTGATTTGGGTTCTGTAGTTTCTGCACCAGAGTGTTACTCTTTTAAGACTTCTGAAAGCATGCTCCACACCTCATCCCTCTCAGATTTTGGATGGCACTTCAGATTCTAAAACTTTGGGTCAAGTGCTGTAGCTATTTTTAGAAATCTCACATTGGTACCTTCTTTGCGTTTTGTCAAAGCTGCTGTGAAAGTGTTCTTAAAACTAACATGTGCTGGGTCATCATCCGAGACTGCTATAACATGAAATATATGCATTATGCAAGTAAAACAGAGCAGGGGACACAATTCTCTCTCCAAGGAGTACGGTCACAAATTTAATTGACGCATTACTTTTTTTTTTAATGAGCATCATCAGCATGGAAGCATGTCCTCTGGAATTGTGGCCGAAGTATGGAAGGGGCACACAAATGTTTAGCATATCTGGCATGTAAATACCTTGCAACACCGGCTACAAAAGTGCCATGTGTTTTCACTTTCAGGTGACTTAAATAAAAAGGCAGAAGTATCTCCCGTCAATGTAAACAAACTTGTTTGTCTTAGTGTTTGTCAGAATAAGAAGTAGGACTGAGTGGACTTGTAGGCTCTAAAGATTTACACTGTTTTGTTTTTGAGTGCAGTTATGTAACCAAAAAAAATCTGCATTTGTAAGTTAAACTTTCACAATAAAGAGACTGCAGTTCTGTACTTGTATGAGATGAATTGAAAAATACTATTTCTTTTATCATTTTTACAGTGCATCTATTTGTAATAAGAACAGCTCTACTGGGTCAGACCAAAGGTCCATCTAGCCCAGTGTCCTGTCTTCTGACAGTGGCCAGTGCCAAGTCCCCCCAGAGGGAATGAACAGAACAGGTAATCATCAAGTGATCTATCCCCAGTCTCTCATTCCCAGCTTCTGGCAAACAGAGGCTAGGGACACCATTCCTGCCCATCCTGGCTAATAGCCATTGATGGACCTATCCTCCATGAATTTATCTAGTTCTTTTTTGATCCCTGTTATTGTCTTGGCCTTCACAACATCCTCTGGCAAGGAGTTCCACAGGTTGACTGTGCATTGTGTGAAGAAATACTTCTTTTTATTTGTTTTAAACCTGATGTCTATTAATTTCATTTAGTGACCCCCTAGTTCTTGTGTTATGAGAAGAAGTAAACAACACTTACTTATCTACTTTCTCTACACCAGTCATGATTTTATAGACCTCAATCATATCTCCCCTTAGCCATCTCTTTTCCAAGCTGAAAAGTCCCAGTCTTATTAATCTCTCCTCATACGGAAGCCGTTCCATACCCCTAATCATTTCTGTTGCCCTTTTTTGAACCTTTTCCAATTCCAATATATCTTTTTTTGAGATGGGGTGACCACATCTTCACACAAAATCAAAAATAATCAAATAATTGAAAATAATAATATAAACTGAGCACTGTGCACTTTGTATTCTGTGTTGTAATAGAAATCAATATTGAAAATGTAGGAAAAAATCCACAAATATTTAATGAATTTCAATTGGTATTCTATTGTTATAAGTGCAATTAATTGCGATTAATTTTTTTTAGTTAATCACATGAGTTAACTGCGATTAATTGACAGCCCTAGTCTTTATCATAACAAATAAGAGTAATTGCAGTTAAGAAGATAAAAGTTCAATCAGTAAAGAAGTGGCTTGACCTAACTCGTATGTTGCTGGGCAAAACAAGACCTGCAACACTTAGAATTTTGCTATCATTCACTGAAGGGGTTGGAATTGGTACTTGTAATGAACGCTAGCCTATGGAGAAGAATATATAGAGATATAGCAAATAGCGCTCTCTCTTTTCAATGGCTGGCATTGAGACCCCCAAGTTTTATAAGATAGTTTTGAAGGAGCCACCTCTCCAGATTATCAAAAAGCCCTTTCCCTTTACCACCCCTGTAGCATCCTGGCGGCAGAGCAATTCCACTACGAGTGCTGGTGGGGATAAGTGATTGTTTCTTGTTTACAAGATTAAAGAACTAAACATTCTCATGAATTTGGGGGCAACCTTTCTATTAAACTTTCTGTTACTATCAAAGGCATTCATCTGCTTCTGTCTACCTGCAGACAGAATAGGGTCTTGTATTCACCTGGGAAAATACCCACTATTGCATTTAAGTGGCTCTCCAAGAGGCCAAAACTGTCTTTCACTTCCCACTTTGTGCCAGGGACCCCACTTCACCTAAAAATCTGGATAAAGGGATGTTTATAGAAACAAGTAAAGCTAGAAGGCCCTAGTAGGGATGCAAAAGGAAGTGAAAAGAGGATGGATTCACCAAGGGGTTACTGCCAAGTTTTAATCTTCAGCCCTCTTTAGACGAGCTCAGCCAGTTTACGTGGACATTCTAAAAGACTTAAAGGTGATTGTCCCTACTGAAATGAGATTTCTCAAAGAAAACCAAATGGATGAATTTAAAACTGGTCACTTTGGTTGGCCATTGAGGCCAGGAACTAAGATTGTAGTATAACTTGGACACAATGCACTATTTAATAAACTTAATGTTATAATGCATTTGTATCACAGTGGTGCCATTATACTAGGCCTTAAAAATATATATAATGGTTAGACAGTACCTCTCCATTTTCTCAGCATTTTGCCATCCTTTCAAGATTTGATAATGGAATTTTTGATTGTTATCCATTGAGATAATTATCCCATCTTCTGTCAGCGCCCTTTTTTATTTTTAGCTTCCTAAGTGAAGAATTTCCTTGTTGTTTTCTGGTTTGTTAAATTTTGTTAAATAATAAAGTAGGTTTGCATATAGATGTGTAGCTAAAAAAAGGATGGAGAACTCAAGAGTAAGGTTCAGAGGGAGAACAGGCTGAGTTCTCATTGAATATTTAAAAGGAAACTATCTTTAGCTGTCTATATTTAGCTGTTCAGTTTCCTTAAAAGCTTTTTTTGGTGTGAGACTTTTTCTTACATGTTTAAACAGAGATTAAAAAAAACTGCATAAAACAGAAATAAAAATGCAGAAAGGGCTCTATCAGCAAAGTTATAACAGACACAATATTATGAGTCTAAAATGAGACAGGATTATATTTATTTTCATTTTGCAGAGGGAGTTATGTTCACATTCATATGACAAGCTCTGAACTTGTGATTTTTGCAGTGAATATTCTGGATTCTTGCAATGAGCAGATATCATTTCTGTATCCTGAAAAAGAAGTCAATGATTACAAATATTTCAGCTGAGATATTAAACTGAGGTCCTTCTTTCTATTCCTTAGAAACTATCCAGGTGGGATTTACACTAATAAAAATTCCAACAGCTCTGGCTCCTTTGTTTATTGCATTGCACCTGCCAGAATTGCTTGTGCACCACAGCAGGTAAGAACTGAGGGTAATTGAATTCTACCCATCAAACATTAGATAAACAGAAGCTTCTAAAAAAATGTAACTCCACTACACATGGAGGAAAAGCCTAGATAAATGTGCAAGATTAAAATTACCAAATCCAGGCTCAGGTGTACCAAAATAATATCCTCAATAATCACGTTAGGAGGGGCATTCAGTACATTGGGTTAGTTCAACTTGTTTGAAGTCAGTGGAGTTAGTTGCATTACTATAACAGAGAATAGAATTTGGTCCTAATTTCCCAGCCTATTCTAGGCATAAGCTGCCATATTTGCCAATGCACTCATTGCACTGGTGATGTATAACTTTGTATATCGTAAAGTACTATGTTCAGTGCTGATAGGAGGAAAGGTGCACTTTCTAACCACATTCTAATGTTACTAAATACATAAGTGCAACAAAGCCATGTATTATTTAATTAATCAAATTACATTGAAAAATGTTAAGATTGTGTGACAGAAGGTATTAAAAAGGAGGTTTCTTGATGAGACTAAGGCTTTGTCTACACTGGAACTTCGTCATTTAAAAAACCACCTCCCCAAAGGACAAAAGTTTTACCAAGGAAAAGTGCCAGTGTGAACAGCACTTTGTCAGCAGGAGAGTCCTCCTGCCGACAAAGCTTCTGCCGCTTGTTGGGAATGGAAAGTTTTTGTTATCAGAAGAGCTCTCTCCTGATGATAAACAGCAGCTACACTGCGTGCCTTTTAGCAGCATGGCTGTAGTGGCACAGCCATGTCGCTAAAAGCTGGGTAGTGTAGACAAAGCCTGACTTTAAATGACCTAAGTACAACAGGGTGCATTATGGAAATAGCCAAGGAGTCACCCCATTAGGGCTAGGTACAGAAGGTCAATTAGCTTCTGTCACATATTGAATGTACTTTGAGTATATTCATTGCTCGGTAAATTTCTTTTAAGTAGAGAAAAAATCCCCTCGGGTAGGAAAAAACAGAACTCTATATGAGCTTCTCCCATCAACGTAAATACTTCACCTCCCTGAGAGGTGGTAGCAGTGCAGTAAAGCACTCCCATCGCCATAACGCTGTCTACACCAGGAGTTAGGTTGATATAACTGTGTGGTTTTACCGACATCAATTTGTAGAGTATACCAGGGCTCAGGGCCTGATTCTCTTCCCACCAAAGTCTAAGGAAGTTTTATCATTCACTCTAATGGGGGAAAGATTACACTGCTTTACAGCCAAAATGCTTCTGAAATAAATGTAGTCAAACTTTACTAATTCTGGGTCACTGAGAACGAAAATGATGCTTAAAATTGTTGATTGGCTCTAGTTTTCAAGCTATGCTATTGGGTCAGTATATACGACCCTTGACTTGGGAATGGCGGAGGATAAGTGAGTTATAAAGGGAAGGGATCTCAATTTAAACCAGAAATGACTAAAATACATCTTTGACTGGATCTATGAATAAATCTATGACTGGGTTTGGACAGTACTTGCTTTTTAGGCAAAACAATGAATGATGCAATCTGAAGCTGGTATTGCATCATACATGATATGAATTGTATCATGTTATTCCTAGAAGTCATGGATGATGCAATCATAATGAAGCTTACATCACTCTGCTGAACAAATTGCCCTATATCAGCTCTAGAAATCATACAGTGTCGTGCTCTCTTATTTGTCAGTGTTTGATTTTGCAAAGGGACACATTTCTGTTTAGCCAAAGTGAGCAGAGATGCCTCGTACTTGTGTGAACAGTGCAGATAACTTCTGCTATGTTTGTGGTGAAGTGACTTTTGCATCACAAAAGCGCAGTATAACCACTATGGTTAAGAAAGCCTATCACCTTTATTTTGGCTGCAAAATTGGAGATCAGGACAAGAGGTGGGCCCCACATATATGCTGCAACACTTGTGCAACAAATCTTCGCCAGTGGTTGAACAGGAAAAGGAAATCTATGCCTTTTGCAGTGCCAATGATTTGGAGAGAGCCAACAGATCATACCAGCAATTGTTACTTCTGCATGGTGCCTCCAGTTGGGAAAGGTGTGTCAAAGAAGAAAAAGTGGACTGTGCATTATCCAAACATTCCATCAGCTATACGCCCAGTACCCCACAGAGAAGGACTGCTGGTTCCTGATGCAACAGAATCATTCTCACTTGAGTCAGACGAGGAAGAGGATGAAACTTCTGGTCCTGAACCATCAATGTCACAGGACCCACATTTTCTCCCATCCTCCTCCTCTGAACCACACCTCATAACACAAGGTGAACTGAATAACCTTGTCAGGGATTTGGAACTACCCAAGAGTAAGGCAGAGCTGTTGGGCTCCAGACTACAGCAGTGGAATCTCCTGGCAGGTGATGTTAGGGTTTCCATGTTCCGTGACCATCAAAAGGATCTTGTCCCATTCTTCTTCATGGAAGGTGATCTTGTAGCCTGCAACAACAACATCGATGGTGTGATGGCAGCCCTCAACATCGTTCACGATCCAGATGAGTGGAGACTGTTCATTGATTCATCGAAGACGAGTCTTAAAACTGTTTTACTGCATAATTGCAATGTTTTGCCATCAATTCCAGTTGGTCATGCAGTCCATATGAAGGAAACCTATGACAACATGAAACAACTTTTGAGGTGCATAATCTATGACCAACATCAGTGGCAGCTTTGTGGCAATTTGAAGGTTGTTGCTCTCTTGCTTGGTCTGCAGACTGGATACACAAAGTCCTGCTGTTTTCTCTGCGAATGGGATAGTCGTGCAAGAGATTCCCACTACATCAAGAAAGATTGGCCACTCCGACAGTCATTGGAGCCTGGGAGGAAAACTGTTCAGCATCCGCCACTTGTTGAATCAAGGAAGATTTTGTTACCACCCTTACACAGCAAGCTGGGTCTGATGAAGAACTTTGTCAAGGCCATTGACAAAACACAAGCAGCTTTCAAGTACCTCCGTGGAAAATTTCCAAGGTTAAGTGAAGCTAAGATAAAGGAAGATGACTTTGTTGGTCCTCAGATTTGTGAACTTCTTCGAGATGATGCATTTGACCATGCACTGCGTGGCAAGGAAAAGACGGCATGGAAAGCCTTCCAGTTAGTGGCAATAAATTTTCTCGGAAACAACAAGGCAGACAACTACAGGTTGTTGGTGGAAAACCTCCTCAAGGCATACAAAAGCCTTGGTTGCAACATGTCACTAAAGATACATTTTTTGCACTCTCATCTAGATTTTTTTCCACCGAACTGTGGAGCAGTGAGCGACGAGCACGGTGAGCGATTTCACCAGGACATTGCAACAATGGAGAAACACTATCAGGGGAAATGGAGCCCATCAATGCTTGCAGACTTGCTGGACAGTGACAAGAGATGCTCCATTTAATGAATACAAGAGACAAGCCAAGAAGCACCGAGTAGACACTGAATAGGACTAAACTATGTACATAATAGTTTTTTGCCTTTTTGTTTCATAATAAATTTTATTTATATAACCCTTTTGCTGATTTTTAAAGTGTTACATAAACAGGACAGGTGAAATATTATCATGTAAAGCAACCATAAACACATGAA
The DNA here is from genome assembly GCF_028017835.1 of Emys orbicularis. NCBI lineage: Eukaryota > Metazoa > Chordata > Testudines > Emydidae > Emys > Emys orbicularis. Next base: position 85,539,998 of record NC_088687.1, on the reverse strand, counting down.
AAGACCTAGGTTTACAATTTATGATTAAAACTCTATCTACACAATATACATAGACATAAAATGTAAAAACTTAAATATCTTAGAAACAGTAGCCAATCAGTTGTTTTAATTGTCATATTTGAATTCAGCACATCAAAATACATAATAAATAGCACATTTTATCTCTGAAGCAGACGACTTCTCAAAAATTGTAGACCAGTGTTATATTGGGAAAAGATATAATCACAAGTATTAATGCATATTTCACATTTCCCCAAATAATAGTGCAGTTCTAATTTCCTATCATGAGCTCAAAAACGATGAGGAGTCCAGTGGCACCTTAAAGACTAACAGATTTATTTGGGCATAAGCTATCATGGGTAAAAAACCCACTTCTTCAGATGCATGGAGTGAAAATTACAGATACAGGCATAGATATACTGACACATGAAGGGAGTTACCTTATGAGTGGAGAACCAGTGTTGACAAGGCCAATTCAGTCAGGGTGGATGTGGTCCACTCCCAATAATTGATGAGGAGGTGTCAATACCAAGAAAGGGGAAATTGCTTTTGTAGTGAGCCAGACACTTCTGGTCCCTATTCAAGCCCAAATTGATGGTGTTAAGTTTGCAAATGAATTGTAGCTGTGCAGTTTTTCTTTGAAGTCTGTTTTTGAAGTTTTTGTTGTTGAAGAATGGCTACTTTTAAATCTGTTACTGAATGTCCAGGGAGATTGAAGTGTTCTCCTACTGGCTTTTGTATGTTACCATTCCTGATGTCTGATTTGTGTCCATTTATCCTTTTACATAGAGACTGTCCGGTTTGTCCAATGTACATGGCAGAGGGGCATTGCTGGCACATGATGGCATATATCACATTAGTAGATGTGCAGGTGAATGAGCCCCTGATGGTGTGGCTGATGTGGTTGGGTCCTCTGATGGTGTCGCTAGAGTAGATATGGGGACAGAGTAGGCAACGGGGTTTGTTACAGGCAGCTATTGTGAGCAGTCGCTAGTCATATTGTATAAAGACAAGACACTCCAAATTCATATATCGGTTATCAGTGAAGCTCTGATGGAACTATCCACACTGTTATAACTACAATATCCCAGCCAATTGGCATTCTTTTAATTTATGAAAAGACCTAGTGAATACACTACAATGGTGACCGATGGATTAATACATGTGCATTTGTAAAATTGTACATCATGATGTGATGTGGCATGAAGGTATTGATAGTGCGCCCAAGACCAAATAACTTTTTAAAAAAACTTTTAATTTAAAAAAAAACCCTCCTGAATAGAGATTTTCCCAAACTTTATTAAATAAATTACAATACATATTGGATTGAAAGTCATATTCTACCTTCCCCACTGCAAAATGTTGATTGCAGATATGTTACTTTTCTATGCCCTTATTCAGCAAGCTACTTAAGCACTTCCCTAATTTCAAGCTAATGAATGTTGCCTTTGGAGTCAGTGACACTACTCACATGCTGAAAATTAGGGACATGCTAAAGTACCTTGCTGAACCAACGCCATGAAAAACTGCATTCTTCCCAAAATACCTTTATAAAACAGTTCTGCTGTATCATACCTTTGAATCTAGGGTTCTTGTAAGTGAGATCTAAGAAGTAAAGTTATACAACTGCTGCTAAGCTTTTGACATTACCATATTATTTGTCATTGCAATTACTTGATTTGCTTGCTGTAGCAGGAGTACTGCTTTCTTACACAGATTTTATAGACTGTCATTTATTAGCTTACATGCTATTCCTAAACCAGGTGTCTGAAACATAAATTGTAGCCTTGACATATTTAAGTTTTGACCGGCACTCTGTGTATGTAGTTCAGGTTAAACATTTTGTTCTGACAATTGTTAAAATAGTAAGGGATAAAGCAAGAATCTAGTTGCTAGGGTGAGTATTGGGCAGGGGCATGTTGGGTGGTATTCCCCACCCCTGCGCGTGCATGGAATGACTGCAGAGTTGTTTTGGAAAGGTTACTGCAGCCCAATGTCTGAAGTAGATTCCTCAGGCCCTTATGCAAGCTCCTCACAAGGAAGAAGATCCATATAGTAGTGGATCATCTGAACCTAGCTCCTCCTTCCATTGGCCCAGCCATGCAGCCTCCTGTCTCCCCTCTCCACTTAATGAACTGATGAGCAAGGAGCTGTTCTGGAGAGGGACTATCATCGCCTCCCTCTTCCACCCCATGCACACAATTAGTTTCCCCCCTTTGCACATCAGCAGTGTTCCATTGCCAAAGAGCCCTCTGTAAAGTTACCCACACAAACAAATCCTACTAATTAATTTATTAAAACAACTCTATTTAGTTATCTAGGGATGCCAACTGCCTTGCAGGTAGACAAAGAGGCAGCTGCAGGCCACTACACCAACTCAACTCCCCTCAGTAACAGCAGAGCTGAGCGCTCCAATCTAAGGCATCATCAACTTTTTTTTCTGGAGGGGGAGAAATAAGGACTCTTTCTGCTCCTCCCCACCTCTTTCAGGGACTCAGGGCAGTAAGAGGAACTAGGAGGCAAAAGGAGAAAAAAAGATTTGAATGGAGAGGTGAGGGAACTCACAGGGAAGGCAGATAGGAGAGAAGGAGCTGTGGGGAAAGATAGAGGGGAGTGAGGCGATAGAATAAGTCCAAGAAGGAAAGCAAGGGATAAAGAAATGAAAGGGAACTGGGTTGGGGGGAGCAAGAGTAAACACACCACCACCCCTGCTCAGTTGATTTTTACTGTAACGTTATTTTGTATTTCCCTGGTGGATGTCCTACATATCTGCATTGAGGAGAAAGCAGTGGGGTGGCTATTTTAAGAACTCGTGTTTAATTAACATTGCTGGCTCTCTACCCTGGATCCTGTAGTTAAATGTCGGGATTGCTTTGATGGCTAGCTATGCTTATATTACTTCTGATTTGTGTGTGGGGCTGTGGGAGGGATGTTGTTTTGTTCTTTGTTTTTTAATCTTTTCCTCCCCTGGGATAATATCCGGGACAAATTCAATCCATAAACCCTGTGTGACACCACTCACTTCAATGTAGCTGCATGGAGAGCTAAATCAGTGTATGGTCCTCCATGTTACTGGGCTGAGTTTTATACACTGGGTCAAATTCTGCTGTCAGTTACATGGATGTAACTGCACATAGCAACCTTGGTAACTATATGATTTTTATTATATTTACCATCACCCTTCCTACCCCCCTATTGTCTGTTAACTTTTGTCATGCTGCAAATTAGATTGTAAGGTCTCAGGGAAAGAGGCAATCTCTTCCTACTTTTTGTACAGCTTTTTTGGGCATGATCCTGACTGGGCTCTCTGACAATACAAATATAATAATAATAATGTGGCGGGGTCTCTCTCTCTCTCTGTGTGTGTCATGCCCTGCTTTTTCCTTTTGCTTTCTTTTAGTCCAGGGATCGGCAACCTTTGGCACGGGACCCGTCAGGGAAATCCGCTGATGGGCCAGGACGGTTTGTTTACCTGCAGCGTCTGCAGGTTCGACCATCGCAGCTCTCACTGGCCGCGGTTCGCTGTTCCAGGGTAACGGGGGCTGCAGGAAGTGGCGCGGGCCAAGGAATGTGCTGGCCACTGCTTCCCACAGCTCCCATTAGCCTGGAACAGCGAACCTGGCCAGTGGGAGTTGCGATCGGTCGAACCTGCGGACGCTGCAGGAAAACAAGCCGTCCCAGCCCGTCAGCGGATTTCCCTGTTGGGCCCGTGCCAAAGGTTGCTGATTCCTGTTTTAGTCTCCACTCTCATCTCCTTTCCCTCCCTTTGCTTGGGCTTTACTCTAGCCTCATCACCTTACACTTTATTTTCAGTCTCCACAGTGCTTGCAGCTGAGGAAGAAAATGTTCTGCAGTGGTCCAGTGCTGCTGTGTGTGGCACTCAGTAGTATTGTTATTCTAAGCAGTTGCATACGGTTTCTACAATTCTGATAATAACCCTAGTGTTTTGAAACATCTAGGCAAAGAAATAGCACTGGAGCACAGGCTGGTCTGTAGGAATTGTTTTGTAAATGAATGATAGAAATTAAAGGTGGAAATTATCAATATAAATCCATTTTGTGAAAGTGGATAAGTTACTCAGATAAATCCATTCAGTTTCTGATGCATTTCTCTCTCAGGAGGAGGGGCTAGTGGACATTTGAAGAGGACAGAGGGTGGTACCTCCAAACCACTCTGTGTCCAGGGATCCGTAGAGAATTCCCATCCTTGCAGATGCCCTGAGAGCCAAAACCAGTATCACAGAGCTCAGGCAATCTGCCCACATGCCATTGTGTTTGCTTTGGACTCCAGTTCCCACCCCCATGACAACATGGCTTATATACATGCTGTGCTGCCATTGGTGGCCTGTCTGTGGTTCACCCTACCCCTCAATCCCCGGGGTGGGGGTGGAAGCCACAGAATGCAACAACAGCATTAATCCTGAACACAATATTGGATTGATGCCAGACACTCCACAGGTTCACCCACTGATAATGCTGCGTAACGATTAGGTCCTTTGATCCAAGAGTGAGATGTATATGTGCTTTCACCCTCTCAGGGAGACAGCAGTTAATACTGCTTCCCACACTGTTTTTACTGGCAACATTTGGCTTATTACACTGGTCTACAATTTTTGAGAAGTCGTCTGCTTCAGAGATAAAATGTGCTATTTATTATGTATTTTGATGTGCTGAATTCAAATATGACAATTAAAACAACTGATTTGCTACTGTTTCTAAGATATTTAAGTTTTTACATTTTATGTCTATGTATATTGTGTAGATAGTAGAGTTTTAATCATAAATTGTAAACCTAGGTCTTTTCATGTGTTTATGGTTGCTTTACATGATAATATTTCACCTGTCCTGTTTATGTAACACTTTAAAAATCAGCAAAAGGGTTATAGAAATAAAATTTATTATGAAACAAAAGGCAAAAAACTATTATGTACATAGTTTAGTCCTATTCAGTGTCTACTCGGCGCTTCTTGGCTTGTCTCTTGTATTCATTAAATGGAGCATCTCTTGTCACTGTCCAGCAATAGTCTGCAAGCATTGATGGGCTCCATTTGCCCTGATAGTGTTTCTCCAAGGCTTTTGTATGCCTTGAGGAGGTTTTCCACCAACAACCTGTAGTTGTCTGCCTTGTTGTTTCCGAGAAAATTTATTGCCACTAACTGGAAGGCTTTCCATGCCGTCTTTTCCTTGCCACGCAGTGCATGGTCAAATGCATCATCTTGAAGAAGTTCACGAATCTGAGGACCAACAAATACACCTTCCTTTATCTTAGCTTCACTTAACCTTGGAAATTTTGCACGGAGGTACTTGAAAGCTGCTTGTGTTTTGTCAATGGCCTTGACAAAGTTCTTCATCAGACCCAGCTTGATGTGTAAGGGTGGTAACAAAATCTTCCTTGATTCAACAAGTGGTGGATGCTGAACAGTTTTCCTCACAGGCTCCAATGACTGTCGGAGTGGCCAATCTTTCTTGATGTAGTGGGAATCTCTTGCATGACTATCCCATTCGCAGAGAAAACAGCAGGACTTTGTGTATCCAGTCTGCAGACCAAGCAAGAGAGCAACAACCTTCAAATCGCCACACAGCTGCCACTGATGTTGGTCATAGTTTATGCACCTCAAAAGTTGTTTCATGTTGTCATAGGTTTCCTTCATATGGACTGCATGACCAACTGGAATTGATGGCAAAACATTGCCATTATGCAGTAAAACAGCTTTAAGACTCGTCTTCGATGAATCAATGAACAGTCTCCACTCATCTGGATCGTGAACGATGTTGAGGGCTGCCATCACACCATCGATGTTGTTGCAGGCTAGAAGATCACCTTCCATGAAGAAGAATGGGACAAGATCCTTTTGACGGTCACGGAACATGGAAACCCTAACATCACCTGCCAGGAGATTCCACTGCTGTAGTCTGGAGCCCAACAGTTCTGCCTTACTCTTGGGTAGTTCCAAATCCCTGACAAGGTCATTCAGTTCACCTTGTGTTATGAGGTGTGGTTCAGAGGAGGAGGATGGGAGAAAATGTGGGTCCTGTGACATTGATGGTTCAGGATCAGAAGTTTCATCCTCTTCCTCTTCCTCGTCTGACTCAAGTAAGAATGATTCTGGTGCATCAGGAACCGGCAGTCCTTCTCCGTGGGGTACTGGGTGTATAGCTGATGGAATGTTTGGATAATGCACAGTCCACTTTTTCTTCTTTGACACACCTTTCCCAACTGGAGGCACCATGCAGAAGTAACAATTGCTGGTATGATCTGTTGGCTCTCTCCAAATCATTGGCACTGCAAAAGGCATAGATTTCCTTTTCCTGTTCAACCACTGGCGAAGATTTGTTGCACAAGTGTTGCAGCATATGTGTGGGGCCCACCTCTTGTCCTGATCTCCAATTTTGCAGCCAAAATAAAGGTGATAGGCTTTCTTAACCATAGTGGTTATACTGCGCTTTTGTGATGCAAAAGTCACTTCACCACAAACATAGCAGAAGTTATCTGCACTGTTCACACAAGTACGAGGCATCTCTGCTCACTTTGGCTAAACAGAAATGTGTCCCTTTGCAAAATCAAACACTGACAAATAAGAGAGCATGAGACTGTATGATTCCTAGAGCTGATATAGGGCAATTTGTTCAGCAGAGTGATGTAAGCTTCGTTATGATTGCATCATCCATGACTTCTAGGAATAACATGATGCAATTCATATCATGTATGACGCAATACCAGCTTCAGATTACATCATTCATTGTTTTGCCTAAAAAGCAAGTACTGTCCAAACCCAGTCATAGATTTATTCATAGATCCAGTCAAAGATGTATTTTAGTCATTTCTGGTTTAAATTGAGATCCCTTCCCTTTATAACTCACTTATCCTCCGCCATTCCCAAGTCAAGGGTCGTATATACTGACCCAATAGCATATCTTGAAAACTAGAGCCAATCAACAATTTTAAGCATCATTTTCGTTCTCAGTGACCCAGAATTAGTGAAGTTTGACTACGTTTATTTCAGAAGCATTTTGGCTGTGGAGCAGTGTTATTTGAGCTTGTTTGATCTCTTCCATATCATGTACCAAAGGAGATAATACGACCTTGGGAGAGGGCTAAAACATACGAACACCTCGGTAACGCAGGATTTTTACACTTTATTGACAAACCTGAAACTTCTGTTAATCTGTACAGCTGTGAAATTCTCTACCCATTTTATAAAATGAATGGTTCAGGTGATCATTGTGATACAATAAATGATATTGATTTTGATTATCATAGAAGATATTAAGTTTTGTTTAGCGTACAGTACTTCAAATATTTGTAAGATAGTGATGAAATAGCAATCAGTTTTTTCAATGTTATTGCAGATATGTAAACAATGGTAAGGGATTGTTAGCAAATCTCAATTGTTGGCATCAGAAGATTGTTTAGTTAATTAGTGTGACTTTCTTCAATAGCTTCCAACGCATTAAAAATCTATTGATTTATATACCTCAGTTTTAATTTAATGCAACAGATTTCCCACCTCAAGATAAAAATGCTAGAGAATATTTCTCCTATGGATTTGATGCTGCTTTTTAAGCAAAAATCTTGTACACAGACATCAAGCCACATCTATTGGACGATCAAGCCAAAATATTTGTGTTAAACTATTTATAAAAATATAAATTTAAAAAACAGAACAATTATGTCCACAGAGGTTTTGTTTATTTTCAGAAGCCCAGATAACCTACCTTCTTCTCCTTCAAATCCTTCCTGAAAATGCATTTCTACAAAGCCTATAAAACTGACCACTACTAGATACTTAAACCCTTCCAAAATCATTTGGTACACTACCTACTATTTGGGTTTGATCTGTTTTGTCTACAAGTGAAGTAGACTGTAAGCTACTTAGGGTAGATAGTGTCTTATTTTTTTTATAAAGCATCAACTGCGTTATATTGTTGCCCTATAAATACATTCAAAATAATAATAAGCGTACATTGTTAGACTAAAATACACCCTATGTCAACTCAGGCATGGAAAAGGTTAAGTAAGCAAGCATTAATTTCCATTTGTTTTTTGTCCAGGTTCCCCATTGGGTTTTTTCCATGTTCTCCCAATTCCAATACAGTTTGATCATTTTCACCAAGTGAGGTCTTTGTTAGAAGCACAATACAAACGTCAGAATGGGAGGTGTCCTTAAGCATACGTTACCCAGGAATCTAAAACTGGGTGACAGTTTTCAGTTCTCTGCAGCTCTCAAGAACCTAGAATATTAATATAATAGGAACTCTGTTTATACAGGTTTTAGTATTGAGAGTAGAGCTAGTCAAAAAAATTGAATTTTGTAAATTTTGTTGAAAAATAGGAACACATTTTTGCAAAATTGTTTGCAGAAATCTTTCCTGTTCACTAGCTCTAATTCAGAGATACTGTCGACATGATAAGCATTTCACATGTGTTTGTGCAAGTCAAAGGGAGCTGCTGGCTGCTCAGCACTTTTGGAAATTAGGCAACTTATTTAAGAACCTAAATATGGACTTTTGATCCTAACTTTAGGCACCATTGTTTTAAACATTATCCTTTATTTGCAAACTTGTTTTATTAGTCACTCTTCTTCATATGCACAACCTATTTGGCCAAGGCCAACCTGGAACTGATCCCTAATATTTTATTCATGTATTGTGGGAGTCCCTACTGTTGCTCTCCTCCAACCACTCTAATTTGCATATAATGTCCTTGGATAGAGGATGAGCAGGCATTTCAAATCAATTTGTTGCTGTTGCTTCTTTGGATGATTCTGTATGGTAACTCTGTTCTGCAGTATACAATTAAGTATAATCTAAACATAGTATTATGATCTTTCTTATATGCAACACTAGCTATGTATCTATTCTTTCTCATCTCTCACATATAGTATATTGTTCCTGCGCTCCTGGGGTCCAGTCCTGAGCACCCTGAGTTCCCATTGACTTCAATAGGAGCTGAAGATACTCAGCTCCTTACAGAATCTGAGCTGTACTGTGGTATTCAAAATATTTGTCTTACTAGGCTTGTTATAAATGAGTGGGAGTGTAAATATTGAATACTGTCTGAGTGCTAACAAGCTTCCTGCCTCATATTATGGATGTGTCAAATTCTATGGTTGTAATAATTACACACTAGGCTTGGTTAGCCCTCACTAGGTGATATTCCTATGGCAAGAGGGCACATGCCTGCAAGGTCAAGGATCACAATACTGGATTTTTCGTGCCCTTCTGAACATTGTTTCCATTATGAGAAATTGTCTAACAATTATAACAATAAAGCCCTAATGTAATGTAAGGCCTCATTAAGATTAAAAAGAAAATTAGAGTGAGATGTTTTCATGCACGTGTTTGATGCTGAAATGTACACACTGGGCTTAAAGCCATTCACATCCTCTTGCATGACCACCTGCAGTACCAGATTTAATTTGTTAATCAGGAGTAAACCCCAAAGGTCTCCGTCATGCAATTAAAATTTAATATGCACGTGGAATTTTTGGTACAAGCCAGGTTTAGAAATAGAGCCTTGATTTTAAAAATAGGCATTTCACATCTAAGGGAGTTGATATTATGATCCGTAAAATGAATGAAGTTCCCAAGAGTAACGAATTTATACAATATTTATTTCTGCATTTCTTTTCAATGGTTTTGTACCATTTTGATGCAGAGTTGTATAGACCATTAATTTCTTAATCCTCTAGGACCTGTGCTTCAGTGACACTGGGACTGTCTGAGCAAACTTACTTATCTAAGCAAACTTATTTGGCTTTGAAATGATGGCTGAGAAGTAACCCTGAAGGGAAGAAATGGTAATTGACTCAACTTGCAGGGTACAGTATTCCTCTCCATATAATACTTTTGGGGCACTTAACCCTTGTGGAATTCCAAATGAGATACTTAAATGAAGCGGTTTTCACATTGTGCATTGCCACCAGGAAGATACTGGACTGGAGCCTGATCCTGCTTTCCTCGAACACTCAATATCTCAACTAATTTATTTTTGGGGGATATCAGTGTGCACATGGAATGCAGGATCATCCCCCTACTGTGTAGTAAATAACTAGATCAGAGACTGTAGCTGATTTCTAACAGACCTAGGCCCATCATAGTTGTACCAAGTAACGAACATATTGATATCTTGAATGTAAATGGAGCATTTTTAAAATTACTTGTGTACAGGACCAGGAATGCAAAGAAAAGTAGGTTATTTAAATAGCACTGGACACTTAGAAAACCACTGGAGAGCAGTTATCAATGAACAAATTTTAAAATTGAAGGAATGTTTAGGGCATCCCTTGTCACACAGTATGAAGGTAGCCGGTTCATGATTGGTCTAATCTTTTTGAATGCCATTATGTGCAAACCAAAAGGGGACACTGATCTCACAAAACAGTGTGGTCACAGGGAAAATGGCAGCATGATATGCTTCCTAAGAGTACGCACCATTCTATTCTACAAAACAGAAATGGCATCCAAAGGAAAGTAGCTCATGGCCTTTTCTGCAAAGTAAAGGTAAATTCACTTTGTACTGTTTTTAGCTTTCTAGTCTTGTTTTCCATAAAATCTAGACCAGTACTTTCTGGTTTGCCTGTGAAGTACTGTAATCTGGAACTGTAGTCACTCCTAGCATTGTGTTGCTCTGGAGTAGGATTGCTAGTTTAATAAAGTGTTGCTAGTTTTACAGGAGAATATCACCTTGTTTGGCTGTCTGGTTTTATGACTATGGAGCACACTGTTTGACTCTTTCCCTTCTTTCTGCACATGTGAATTAGCTGTTTGTCTATCTAATAATGCACAACTTTGGATTTATCTTTTGAGCCTGTGCATTTTATAGAACTAAATGAGAAAATATCTAGACTAAAGGGAAAATATAGTTTCACGATTAAATAAAATACAATGAGAGACCCCTGGACATAACCAGTAAAAACTTTAGCAATTATCAGAAATCTTGTAAGATGTCACTAGAAGAATTCAAGGTGCTTTACTGTGAAGATATGGTGATAAGGGTACCAAATCCTAAGAATCCTGGCAGTGAAGCATTTTGAACAAGTTATACCTCCAGAGAATTTGACCTACATTTATAGAAAAAACATCCCAATAATTAAGCCTAGCCTATAATTAGTTATATCAAGATCAGAAACTAATGCTTCTACATTCACATCTGGGCATATTTGAGAGGTGATTAAAAAAAAGCAGTTAGGAACTGCATAGACATTCTAATCAGAAACTAAATTTGATTTCATAATTGACCCTAGATTGTAAATGTTACATACCACTATCATTAGGGAGTGGGGAATTAATAAGTAAACACTAAGGGCCTGATCCAGCTCCTATTAAAGTCAATTGAAAGACTCCCATTGACTTCAGTGGCCATAGGATCAAGTCCTGCCTCAAAATAAACTCTTATGGTAAAAAAGGAAAGGCTGAAAAATGTCTCAAAGTTAGAAAAATGTAAAAACATGCTTGTGTCCCATCAGACTAGGTGAATACGAAATGTGAACAGTCCACTAAAAGAAAGAGAAGGCATTGTTTACCTGAATGCAGTACAGTCTGTATTTGTGGCTCCTGGATACCCAATACACAACAGATGGCACATCTCAATAGCAATGAGCTTGGGTGAGGGAGGTCCCTAAGCAAGAAGCTAGAATTAGGTTGCAGATAATATGTTAAACATGCATACACATCATACAGGTTTAGAAGATATTGGGAATGGAGTCTTGTATCTTGTTAGAGCTGGGGCCTCTAGCTATTAATACAATACAAATACTGAATATGTCATTAAATGATAATGATGCAAACTGGTCTTTTTTCAGGAAAATATTTTTTTTTCCAATGTATGACTGAATTTTTGAAATAATGCTAGGGTAAAAAGCATAGAGGTTGAGGTGTAAAGAAGATTGAAAGGGAGAAGATCAATTACAGGTGTTTAATAATGTTTAGGGGGGAATGCAGATGTTTGATTTGATCTATTTATTTAGATGAAAAATATTTTTCCTATTTCTAGCATAGAATAATCTGTGGCTGTTGGCAAAGTGTGAACTCTCTGCTGTTCTATACATGTAAAATAATTATTTGTCTGTTTTTCTTTTCTTCCATTCATTGAGATGATTCTAGATATTTTTGTTTCTATTCATATTTAAGTTATTGCTGCTTTGCTTGTGCTGGTTATTGGTTTGCTTGTTTCTCATAGCCAGATTTCTCAAAGCCAAAATTGTTCCCTGAAAGTCAGAAACCAGATTGCTGTATTCACCAAGGATTAACAACATGGCTAGACCATTAATCCACCTGAAAATAAATTTAGTAATAAAATAATTTTATTCTTTGGGTGAAGAATAAAAAATTAGCATAAGAAAGTAAGGATAGAAACAGCAAACTGGAAAATATTAGTCTAAATAAATGTGTTGAAAAATAATAGCAATCCCTTATCACTGTCATCACCAAAATAAGATCTCCAGTCCTCCCACTCAACTACTCAATTAAAGTTTTTCCATAATCCCAAAATCTTAAATAGGACTCACCAACCTTATAAAATGTAGTTATTTTGCATCATAGATCTAAAACCTCCAAAAAATTTTATTCTTACCACTGCTTCCAGCAGAGAGAAAGTCAACTCTGCCCCTAGTAATACCTCCCCCTTGACATTTGGGGAGCTCTGGTCTCCAGGCCAAAGTCTGCTCTCAGTTGTGTCGGCAGAATTTGGGCCTCTTTTCCCTGTTAATGTGGCTGCTTGATGCTGAGTTCCCTCAATTCTAAGTCTGAGGTTCAACATTGGCAATTTTGTCCTTTATTGGTTCTACTCATATTGTGCTAGATCCTGTTCCCATTCAAGTCACAGGCAAAACTCTGATTAACATCAGTGCTGAAGGATCAAGCCTAAACACAGAGTCTATGGAATCATTACAAGCATACAAATGCTATGTATTACACAGATATCAATTACTGCCAGTGCAACAGCCTGTGGATCTTCTGTGCTGCTTCTCCATCTATTTTGGCAATGGCATCATGAAAATTAATAGTATTAGTCTTTCCTACAACTTCCCTGTGTCACATTTATTCCATTCATGTTATGTGGTGTTTCCCTTTTGGGAAAGTGGAATTGTGTGGAAGATCTTTTTTTTTTCTTTAGTAAAAATTGTAAGATGGCAGATTGGTCTGATATGGAACATGTACTTTTTAAGAGCAGTCTCATGGGTTTCTTCTGCATTCACAGCACTGCCAATATTTTATGGAGCATTTCTTTGGACTATCTAAAAGCAGAGCCTAGTGCCTCTAGTCAGCCCAGCGCAACTTTCTCCACACTTCTTTACAAGTTAAAAGAACATTATTAAGTTTGAAAAGTCTAGCACTCAAAAGTTAGGAAACACCAGAATTCAGATGGCATGTGAAACCTTAATTAACTCCCCTTGTGTTTATGCATTACAATACAGTCTTTAATTGCATGATGGCATACTATTTTTTCAGTGCACAGAGTGGAAGGTGCTCAATTAATGAACAGCTATTTAATATTTTGTTTTCTCAGCATTTGTTCGGAGTGTAGCCACAGGGGTTATTTACTGCACAGTGTTCTCTCCTCTCCCACCAGTCTCCTTGCCCAGTCTCCCCTCTGGCTCCTGCCCCCATGAAGTCTAGCTCTTGTGAATTCTGAATTCAAACCAGCACAGGTTGACAAGCTCCTTACTCTCAGTTCTGTTGCCAGACCTCAGCCCAGCCAACAGGAGGCCAGAGCTGCAATTATAGGCAGAATTCTGCTCAGCCCCCTGCCTGGAGCATGCCCGGTCCGGACAGAATCGTTTGGGGATATAGCGACTAAAAATCTAAGCATGTTCTACTGAGCACGCGAAAACTGAAAGAGCCTGTTAATTTGGGCAGATTTGGACTGATTTTCACAAGGAAAGCAAAAGGCAAGCCCTTGACACACAAGTCCCCCTGCTGCCAAATTTCAAGCCCCAGCTCCAAAGTCTGGGGATCCTAGCACATTTTTTTCAAAGAAAAGATCAACGTTTTTCAATATGGGCAAAACAGTCATTTTTCCTTAGTCTTGTTCTTGGAAGTGGCTGAACCATTGTGGCTGAAGGTTTTTTGGGGGGAAAAAAAATCAGCCTGCAGAAGAAACCAGCCTGGAAAATTTCAGCCCAAATAGTTAGTTTGGCAAAGTTATGGGCAAATGAAACAGAGCCTTATAATAGGAAGTGACTCAGCCCCACCTGTAATTTATATAGTGTTGTATTTACACATTTACAGTATTCTGCAAACAATCTTCCAATGGGTCATGGACAGATTTTGTTAGCAAAGACCAACAGAGGGAATGTATTTTATATTTTCCTTCTCTTTCTATTCAAACTTCCTCCTTTCATGCTGCTGCTGAAATTAATAGGACCTCTGCCACAGGCTTCATCACAAGCAGACACTAGGATGGCATTAGCTCCTCAGTCAAAAAGAGGAAACAACTTCAGAAATCAACAAGAGAGAGGCATCTAGAAAACTAGGTACAAAACTTATAAAAACAGTATATCTTAATCTTTTAAATAAGGCCATTTATCCCAGCTTCTGTTATTAGGAACAGTTAATGGGCATCATGTGTCTGCACTGAATACAATTAAAATACAAAAAAAAGCACTGTTCTGAGCCAAATAATTTCCACATTTCTGCATCTCTGCATGTGTTTTGAGATTTAGTATTTCCCTCTGAACATTTAAAGTGTGGGATTAATGGGAGAAAATGCTTTTTTCAATGTTATAATTAATGTAATTATATTTAAAAAAGTGGAGCACAATGGAGAATTGCAGCAGTGCAAAGGACCTGTTACCGCATTGGTATTTTCATTTTAAAGCTGATTTTCAGTTATAGTTTAACAGTATGGTACTTGCTTACATGCTGAAAAACTTGACTAAAATGTTGTCCCAAACACATCTGTGTTAGCAAATTTACTTTTGCTTTTGATAAATTCTTTTAGTAAATTGGCTTTTTTTAAACAAATTATAGAAAGATAAGAGAGCACGTTGGGTTGTTTTGTGTATTACTAGTTCTATCAATTAGTAGTATTGCCAATAGTCCTCAGCTTGTTTAAAAAATATCCTTGCCTCATTGAAGTCAATAGTAAATATCCCATTTACTTCCATGATGCCAGGATTTCATCCCTTATAATCAATAATCTGCCACAATTTCTTTTATCTGAATTTAGGTTCCATGTTTTGCTTGTCATTGTTTTTAATTTGCAATGTGGTTGTAGAGTTGTTGGTCCCAGAGAGACAAGGGGGGTGAGGTGATACGTTTTATTGGACCAACTTCTGTTCGTGAAAGAGACAAGCTTTCCAGTTTCTACAGAGCTTTTCTTTTGGACAATAGGTGTTCTTCTGGACAATGAACACCTATTACTGTAGGTTTTGTAAATTACTGATTGTGACCTAGGGACCTCTTGATACCAACTATTAGCAGTGCATTAGGGTTACAGGGATCCTCTGGGTCTGGAATTTACATTCTGGTTCACGAAAGAGTGTCACATAAGGTCTCTAATGAAAGCCTGTGTCATACTGGTCATCTTAATGATTGAGAGATGTATGTAAAGGTGATATGTAAAGAGTTACGTATGTACAAAAATTATGTTCTTAAAGCAAGTAAGGTGACCTCTTTTAGAATGGCTCCACCAGACAGGAGGTAAGAAATGTTTAGCTGTCTGGCTACATGAAAGTGAAGTATTGTAAGCTTTACAGTGGCGACACATTTACATACTGAGTCAAATGCTAATAGAGGGATGTGAAATCAATGAAAAAAGCACACAGGAAAAAATGAGCTGTGCAGAATGATATCCTGTTCTCAAACTAAAACGATGGTTTGAGAGACTATATCTAGGAGGTGCAGAGGAACCTCCAGTGATTACTTCAGTCTGTGAAGACAAGCTGCCAGCGGGCTTGATCTCAGAAGCAAGGGTCTCAACTAAATTGGTTGAAAATGCTGGGGAAAGGACTTGGGGTAAGCTGTCTTGTAGGAAATGGGGGAATACCCTGTTAGTCGCTAGAAAACATGTTATGATTTTGTTTTATATGTAACCCTTTGTTACCAATATTCTGACTCTCTATCACTTGAATTTCTGTTTGATAATAAACTTATTGTTTTCACTATATCTAAGTGTTGTGTGTGAAGTAAAGTGGTGATACCGAGTGGAGTTTTACAACCTGGTGGACACTATTCCTTTGGGATTAGCAGAACTAAAAGTTCTGTGCGTGCTCAGTAGACCAGGGATTGAGCACTCTAGAGGGAAGATAGTCTCTATATTTGCAACAAGACCTCACGTGACCTACAGTGTATGACGTAAATATCTCATGAGAATAATAATCTTCATACTTGCAATATAGAAGTCAATCTACATGTTTATTTGCTAGTTTTAAAAACGCATGAGGATAAACTAGTTCAATATAAACTCATACATTTGTAAAATACTTGAAGGATTATGAGGTGCTCAGATGCTACAGCAATGGATGCTGTTTAAGTACCTAAAATAGATTGATTCTGATTTACCTGCTTGATTGCGGGCCCTATCCAAAGCCCATTAAAAAGTCAACAGTATCTTTTCAGCGACTTCTCTTTGCTGCTGCATCTGCTTTGCTTACCTTTAGATTGATGCCACGTACTCTTACTCCTGATTGCTCTGTGTTCCATGTGGAAGATCTTTAAACTATCTTTGTCAGGATGAAAAATTGGATTTGGATTTTTTTAGTTTTTTAGAAACGCTTTACTTGAGAAATACCAGAAGGATGACTTCTCTAAATAGTAATACAATTGCAATATTGTAGCTGGAGTCTTTAAAATTTATTAAGGTAATATCATCCAAGAAAGGCTTGAGATACAAACAGGAAAACAGATTTAAGTTTCAGAAGTAGAAAAGTTTGGGGATAATATAAGGAAAAGCAATGGAGTTAAATGTGAAAAGTGAATGAGAGTTTTAAATGGCACCATATGAATCATCGTATTATTTATGCTCCTTTTTCTAGCGAGACTATTTTAATAAGACATGAATTCTGGATCTGTGCGAGTAGGAGAACCCAAGTAAATGACATAATAAACATAGAATTTTTATGGTAACGAAACCCAATAAAACCTTTGTTTTAAAGGTACACCATAGAATTGAACCATTTCCTCCTTAAAGAAAAATAAGTGTCTTATTTCTGATACATGAAAATAAAGTTTGGTGTTAATAGAAATTAGAGTTTTCCTCTGAGACTGGTTGTTAAAAATATGGAGAGACACAAAGGAAGAAAGAACAAAAGAAAAAAGATAAATAAATATTTTTTTCCATATTTATTTTGCAGGAAATATATTTGTTGTAAGCCTGGCCATTGCAGACTTGGTAGTGGCGATCTACCCATACCCACTGGTCCTGACATCTGTATTTCATAATGGATGGAATCTGGGCTACTTCCATTGCCAAATTAGTGGCTTCCTGATGGGCCTAAGTGTTATTGGATCAATATTCAACATTACAGGCATTGCTATTAATCGATATTGCTACATCTGCCACAGCCTCAAGTATGACAAGCTGTATAGTGACAAGAATGCTCTGTGCTACGTCATTCTCATCTGGATCCTGACATTTGTTGCTATTGTTCCCAATCTGTTTGTTGGATCACTACAATATGATCCGCGGATCTACTCGTGCACATTTGCACAATCTGTGAGCTCACCGTATACAATAGCAGTGGTGTTTTTCCATTTCATGCTTCCCATAGCCATAGTTACTTTCTGTTACTTGAGAATATGGATCCTTGTTATTCAGGTAAGGCGAAGGGTTAAACCTGACAACAAGCCCAGGCTGAAGCCACATGACTTTAGGAACTTTGTCACCATGTTTGTGGTATTTGTACTGTTTGCAATCTGCTGGGCTCCTTTGAACTTCATAGGCCTGGCTGTGGCTGTTGACCCAGACACAATAATCCCCAGGATTCCAGAGTGGTTGTTTGTATCCAGTTACTACATGGCATATTTCAACAGCTGCCTTAATGCTATCATATATGGACTCCTGAACCAGAATTTCAGAAGAGAATACAAGAGAATTATTGTCACAATTTGTACAGCAAAGGTTTTCTTTCAGGATAGTTCTAACGATGCAGCAGATAGGATGAAAACCAAACCCTCACCGTTGATTACGAACAACAATCAAGTGAAGGTAGACTCTGTGTGAAAATGGGAGCCTCACCATTGCCGATCTACAACATTCAAACACTAGCTCTGTTTTATTAGCCACACAGTTGAAGTGCTGTAGTGAAATACTAGTCCTATATGAAAGGTATTTGGACAATGTTCTGTGTACAGTATTTGTGAGCCAAAGTAACATAGCCTTGACATAAAGAGCCTCCTGTTGTACAACATATCTTTCAAATAATGACTCTCATATGCTTAAGGTATTACAAGGTTACAGACATTTTTTTTAATTTTCTGTTTAACATAGATAACTGAAGATGGATTGGAACTGAACTGCCATAATAACTAACTATTTAAAAAAGCATCATCAACCCCCAGCTGGACTCCCTAAATTGCAAGGCAGGTTATGGTACTGATCCTGACACCCTTAACAACTTCTGTTAAAGGAAAAACGGGAGCTATTCATTCCAGTGTGAGGGAACGTGAAAAGACAAGGGAGAATACTTGAAATGCTTCACTAAGAATCTCAGTCTATATATTTAAGTTCCTACAGTACTCATAACTTTGTGGCAAGTAAGCCTCACCACTCCTTTCAGGTAACTACACCACCCTTGTTGAGTCCTCCTCTTTAAAACTGTTTTTAGGAGGAGAAATATTCATGTCTGATTATCTCAAAAGCTATATGGGCCTATAGAACAACTAGGGGCATGCTGGGGGTGGCAGGGAGCACACATGGGTTCATCAGGAGCTCAAAGGGCACAGGGTGATTTTGACATATGGGAACTTCCAACTTCCCTAATGTCCAGGAGAAATACAAATGGGAGAAGCCTGGAAGCCACCCAAAAGGAGAGAATGGGGGAGATATCCTCTGGAGATAGCAGAGAGAAGTGCCTGTTGCTCCTCCATGACCATTTCATAGTATGTTTTAGGAATTGCCAGACACTGGGCCTCTCCTCAGGAAGCCAAATGCACTTAAGAGGGGCAGCTGAGAGAAATGGGAGTTTGTTTGGAGAAGGACAGGGCCTCTGTGGGTTCTGAACGCTTAGCTGAACTCTCAACCACATGAAGCCTGGAGGACTGAGATAATCATATCAAATTCACGTACTGCTTTCCAAAATGAGCATGGGACCCTGTTCTAACCCCTGGAAGCCTCTAGAGCTCTGGCTCCTTCTCAAAATTGTCCAAAAAAGCTTTTGAAATGTTGGTATCTAAACATCTCATCCATAGTTTTTTTTTTTTTAAAACACAAGAATAGGTTTCAGCTTTTTCAGTTAATGGGCTGAGATCCTTTCAAACACTATGCAAGGACTGTTCTCTCCCTAACTCGTACTATCATTAAAAGGAATGATCCACTGAATTAGATCTATAAAGGTTTCCGCTATCATAGCTTTCTAATCATTAGCCATCCTCTCCTGGCATATATTTACTTCCCACAATCACTGATGCTTGAGCTTTTCCAAGACAGTTCCAGCCATCTCTACAGGACTAAGAGGTTTTAATAGCTTATCAGAATGTTGTTATTATTATATGTTAAAATATACACTATGTTGAAACTGGTTCATTAAAATAATTACATGAAACTCTAGAAAAATATTTGGTTTTCAACAGCTTAGATGTCTTTGAAAACATTAAATACTCACTGTATTCTATAATTCCTTAACTGTGGACAACCTTAAAAGCATCTCATATCTTTTGGGCATATATTATTGTACAGTTGACTTAATATAAATTATGAGCTAAACAGAACATATTCATACGTACTTGAAACCACACTGACATTTTGGCAACTGAATAGTTTCTTACCTTAAAAACAGGTGCCTCATGTTGTCCTTCGCTCACTTCAGGCTTATAATGAACCTAACTAACAATGATGAAACACTTTCCAGATGAACAAGCTGGTCAATGCATTATCAAGGTGCTTGACTCATCTTTGTTTACATTCAAATCTGTAATGTAAAAACTGCTGTGTAAATAACCAGTTCTCTTCTATTGTAGTATATAATATGATTAACAGTATAAAGTATATCACAGCTTCCTTCAGTGATTTCATCCTTACAGGATGCTTAGCTGTGTAATGACATTGCTTATAGTGTGTAGTTATATCACAATAATGAGGGAGGCAAGACCACCTTATATTAGTCACATAAGAAATTCACTATTTAAATTACTACAAAAAGTCTTGCCTTATTTAAAACAAATATTTTCACTTAAAACAATGTAATATGTTATGATAAATCTGATAAAGTAGCATAAAGATAGTTTCAGTAGCCTGACCATCAGTGAATTTAGTAGTGTCAAAGGTTTCTTCACTTGCCTGTTTCAAACTGGAAGCTTACATGTTTATCATTTCTACACACATATAAGCCTTGAAACAGCCATTAGTGTGGGTTATCTGAGGAATTAAAATCCCTTTTATTTTTGCTAAAATATATTTTTGATTATAATAAAAAAAACATTTGCTAGACACAATAAATCATATATTATACGAAAGGTCTATATTTTGGTGAGCAGGTCTGTAATTAAAATTGAGAACATTTCTGAGATCTGGTATTTTGAAATATTTGTATTAATTCTAAAACTACAGAAATTGTTTATGTTGGTGATGATATGAGCTGCTAAATATAGCAATAATTTTAAAAAGATTAATCTCTTGGTATTGTTGGTTGTAGCTATTTGTTTGCCCCCAAATTAATGACCAGCTGGCTGGAAGTTTTAGGAAATTATTTGCTGACCTCTTCAAATTTTTCTGCTTATTTTTTGACCATTCCATAGTATGCTTTTAGGAATGGTTTGCGAAGTCACTCCCAACCAGCAGCACATCCAAATGCAAAATGATTGCAAATTAAAACAAAAGTACCAATGTTTAGTTCCCTAGAATGATTTATGTCCTGATCCTGTGAGGGGCTTGCAAAATGATGAATTGCTGGAAGTTGCTCAGCACCTCACAGAACTGGGCCATCTATAATCAACAGGTAATATCTACAGCACATTGGATGCTTCTTTCTCAGTAAAAATAAAACTAAGCTCTGGCAGTTGTGGGTTTACCCAAACAGTCTTGCAATTGAACTGTACAAATGGATGAGCCCTAAGTAAAGATATTTTTACTTTCAAAGTGATGAAATTCACCCAGTGTAGAAAACCAGCATAGGGCTGCTACACCACTTAATCCAATTACTCTGTATTTTGGAGGCTTAAGTGGTGCATAGGCCCCCTGGATATGGGTGATTTTCACTCTTTAAGGCCCCATTCCTGCAACGTGTTACACATGGATAGACCTCTGCTTTCGAGCTGAGCCTCAGTGAAGCCAATGGACCCCCAGGCATGAGCAGGGATACACCCATGTGCAACACATTGTAGGATCAATGGTTAAATGAGTCTCAATTTGCCCTATGAAAATTCTTTTTTATGTATGATCCTGCCTGTGCTAACAATCAATCTGTAACTGTGTGTCACCATATCCTGAATAACACTATTGCAGTGTTTGGTACAGTCATTTTATTGGTGATGATTTTCATTGAAAGCTTTATATAACACAAAAGTATAGCACTGTTTTCTTATAACTAGCACAGAAACTATTAACACATTAATATAAGTTAGTGTTTATTGTATATAAACAGTGATTGTTTGCAGCTATGTACATTAATTTTGAATAATTTATTTATAATGCTCGTCACAATATTTCTTTCTCTCCACTCTGCTACTAGTGGAACAACACGGAAAAACAGCAAATGTGTTATTTTATATGGACATCTGAGCAACAACAAAGCTGGTATTTGGCTTTTCTTTACCTTATGTTTCAGAAGATTATCTTTCAATAATCCACAATAATCTATTCTACTGTACTCAGTCTCTGTAGTAACAAATAACCCATCCTGCTACGACCAGTCTGTACTGCACCTTTGGATTGCTTTTTGAATTACTTTTGCAATGTTGTCGTTGATTAGCTTCAAAAAGAATTATGCCACAAAGGAATTCATTGGTCCATTGAAACTGCACAGCAAACAACATAAATACAATAAGCACACACAGTCTCAATGTAAAAAGCCTAGAACCCTAGCATTCAAAGTAGCTTGTTTCTAAAGCAGTAGTAATGTAAAATAACAGATATTCTCTAATCCCTTTCCAATATGTGCACTTTCTTTCTGTTTATAATTAATAATTCCCAGCACTTTAAAAGAATTAAGATTTGCTACTGTCTGCCATTTGCTGACTGAGGCTTTAGCCTGGATATGTGCCAGCTAATATAAACTTGCTTGCCAATTCAGAACCTGTAGAAAAACACAGTAGTCGTGGCTTCATACGCCATGTTCTGTAGCTCAAATTTTTGCCTAATTGAAATGAGAACCCCATTATGTGATTCCGTTTTTTTCAATTATAAGGGGGGGGAAAAAATCTACCTCAATACCTTGTATGGTTCTGGGAAGTTCTAATTACATAACAAAGAGTGGAACTTGCCACAGTATACACCTCTTAGATTCTATTCTAGAAGAAAGAAAGGAAAGGTGAAAGGAAGAGGTGCATAGGTTAAAACTAATCTGGGATTACTTTAATACACATTGGCCACCCAAAACAGCCATATTACTGAATACTGACCATAATATTTATGATACATTATGTATAACATGCCTACAAACGAATTATTCCAATATATTAAACAATATTAAAGATAAAAGACTAGCTCCTCAGCTAATGTAAATCAGCATAGCCCCACTGATTTATAGCAGCTGAGGATCTGGCAGTATTTACTTTCATACATGTACAGGACACCTATCATACCATTACACTAGCTACGTTTCTCTCTTAATTTTAAAGAGTCCATCACTGTCAGCTATCCAGGTCTATGCCAAGGTTGTGGAGGAATGTGAAATTGCCTGCCAAATCTCTGCAAAATAAACCTCATCCAATGGAGTTGTCTATGTGATTTATTTTTTAAATAAAGTAAATATATTAACTCAATGGCTTGATTAAACTTCTGTTATCTAGCCATGCTTCAATGTTGCTATATTGGTGAAATCCTACAAGCTTTTGGCAGATATCCAGAAATTATCACCTATATGTAACTCTATGGATGTATGGAAATAGACATTCCACACACACTTCCTCTTAGTGATGTCCCCATATGGGTGCTCAAGGATTGCATTTAATTACAAACATGTAAATGGGTCCTGATCCTGAGAACTCTTTCTCAGACAAATATTCTCATGAAAATGGAGTAAGCTCATTGATTTCAGCAAGAACTACTTGTTTAACTGCTCCAGGATCAAGCTCTGGAATAGTAACCTAAATTACTGCTAAGAAGCCGTACATTAGAAAGTGTGACAGAACACTGAATACCCAATGAAACATGGGAGAATTTGTTCAAGGATGGACAAGAATCACATCAAAATGTTGTTATAGTGCAACTGCTAATGGTATGCTTGATTCCCGCTCCCCATCAAATTGTTACATGGCTACACAACTACACTTCTGTGCAATCCTTAGTGATGCATTATCTGGGTCACGCCCTCACAACACACAGAGAAAGTATATCTAGTGGTTATTTTGAGGAAAGAATCAAAATATTTTAAATTACATAGAACTACCCAGCCTATACATTGAAAAGACTTCTTCAAGCCATGCTGAAAGGTATGTTCCGCCGGTTTATATATGGCAAATATTCCAACTATACTATCCTCAGGTGTACATTTTCATCCATGGTCAGGCAATACATTGAAATATGCATGTTTAAATCCAAAAGACCAGTGTACAGCCCTTGGAACAGAAGGATGATGTATATGCTCAACCTGAGCATTTGCCCCAACCCAGTATGTAGCTCGTGCCATATTCCAGGATAATTCTTTCCCTCTCCCTTCAGAATTAACCCTTCTCTGATTTCATATTCCAAACTATGGCCCTTTATCCCCCATGTCTGAGCAGGCTGCCAGCCTGACTCTCCCTACACACCTGTTTGCAGCAGCCAATCCACTCTTTAACGAGCAGTGCTCTCGGCTGTGTGCCAGAATACCCCATCCCAATGTAACCACCAATCCTTTATTTTAAGGGATGTCAGATGGTCCTCCACCCATACCTAATAAGGCTAAGCATTTTATCAGATACAAATATATATAGTTTAAGCAATATTCATGCAAATGGTTCTACACTGTGATGCCAATGTATATTTTTGTACCATGAGGTGATGTTCCTTAAAAAGAAGTGTCCTGTATTTTTCATACAGTTTGCTTTTATTTCCAAGAAATGCAGATTGTTACCCTGCTGCACACCCCCCCTTGTTCTGCAGTCACATGACACCCTCCCTGGCTGCTTCCTGGACTGAGGGAGGGAACAGGGCTAACGAGCAGGAGGAAACAAACTCTCACTGAGGACTTGTCTACATGGAAAGTTATTGCCTAGCATGCACTGAAACAGAAGTATTGAAAGCGCATGATGGAATGTTTAGCACACAATAGCAAGGTCCACACGGCCAGTTAATGTGCCGAAAGCTAGTGCACTGTAGATTCACAGCCTTGGCTTGCCACGTACAAACTCTGTGTAGACATGCCATGAGAAAGCAAGCTGGGAGGTGGTGTTTGGTTCCCAATAGGGAGAAGACTCACATCAGATAGACAACACAACTCAGCCTACTTTCCCAGGGGCCTTCCCTCCTCCCTAGCACAGCTATCTTAATGGCCTCACTAATACTGGTTCCAACCAATGGTCCATCTAGTCAGTATCTTCTCTCTGACATTAGTCACTACAGTCTGAAGAAAACGAACAACCTCTTTAATGACCAACTTCACAATAAAGTAGCTAGGGGAGGAATTTCCATGCAGGGAGTAATTTGCTTACTCTCCTGAAATATGTAGGTTATAAATGGTTGCCCTGCCCAGTTAGTATAAAAAAATGTAGTTATTACAATTATTTTTCATATAAATGTCTACCTGCAAACTGACCAATTTCCTATGGCTGAGTGTTTGGAACTTCCTCACCATACACTGAAATGGGCAGTTTAATGAACTTGATGGTCCTAGTTCTGCTTTCAATTACACTGAATTTCATAACAGCTACATAAATGTATGTGAAACCCAGACTTCACCTGGTATGTGTCATTTTACGAGTACATATCTATTGATCAAGATTTTGTTGAATAACATTTGTCTAATCATTAAATTGGATGAAATTTGTGAAAATTTAAAAATAAATGGACTTTTTTCATAACTTCCTCATGTTGGAGAATGACTCATAATATTTCAATTGAATGTTAATTGAATATGTAACATATTGAAGAACAATTTCACATACAGTGTTTTCAATTGCTTTGATTATTCAGCCAACTCTGCTGTCATTACCTGGTTGTATGTAGTTATGGAAGTGTAAAAGTGAATACACAGTTATGCACACAATAGCTTCATAGATTGTAAGCCCAGAACAGACCACTGTGATCATCTAGGCTGACTTACTGTATAACACAGGCCACACAACTTCCTTGAATTAATTCCTGTTTGAAGCATACCTTCCAGAAAAAACATCCAATCTGGAATGTAAAATTGCCAGTGCTAGAGAATCCATCACAACCCTTGGTAAGTAATTCCAATGGTTAATTACTCTCACTGTTAAAAACATGCACCTTATTTGCAGTCTGAATTTGTCTAGCTCCAGCTTCCAGGCATTGGAAGCTATATCTTTGCTAGATTGAAGAGCTCATTATCAAATATTTGTTCCCCATATAGGTACTTACAGACAATGATCAAGTCACCCCTTACCATTCTCTATGTTAAACTATATAGATTGAGCTCCTTGTGTCTATCACAATAAGGCATGTTTTCCAATCCCTTAATTATTCTCATAGCTCTTCTCTGAACCCTCTCCAACTTACCAACATTCTTCCTGAATTGGGGTCAACAGAACAGGACACAATAGTCCTGCAGCAGTTACACCACTGCCAAATACAGCAGTACTGTAACTTCTCTACTCCTACTCCAGAGCCCCCTGTTTATGCATCTAAGGCTATGGCTGCCCTTGGAGCTGGGGGTGTGATTCTTAGCTCAAGTAGACATACTCATGTCTGTCATTAGGCTAGTGCGCTAAAAAATAGTAGTGTAGCTGCGGTAGCACAGGCAGGGTGAGCTGTAGCATGGGCTAGCCACCCTGAGTACAGTCCCACAGGGGTCTGGGAGTGTTTGTACTCAGGGCAGCTAGCCCATGCTACCATTTGTTGAGTTGGTGCCAAATTATTATGAATTGCTGTGATTGATATGGATAAATGTGGCGAGCATGAGTTTGGTATGGCTTGGTATGTTTGAACCTGCTAGAGGATTTTGGGAGCAGGACTCTCTTAGCATTAGATAAATGGAGTGGAATACTACTGGAGGTGCTGAAACTGCACTGGAATGGTTAGTGTGTGTTTTAATCCCGAATTTTTTTGGAATATATCAGCAGAGAACCTGCTCACAAAGTAAAGAACACGTAAGATCATGCGAGCAGTAGGCTTGGTGACATGGCTGACATCGGTCAAAATTACCCTTTTTGGATAACCTCACACAAAGAGCTTGAGTGAATGATTTATGAGAGGGTAAACTATGGATGAGCTTTGTTCTGTTTGTGTGTTTGCTTTGCAGTCCCCTCCAAAATTATGAAGAAAACCAGTAATAAACACCTACAAGGCATATTTCTGAACATGTGATTCCTTTGAGAACAAAAGGGTATATACATGCTAAGCAAAGTGAATGAAATCAGATCAACTCCCCAATTAATATCCAAAGAGGTTTGAGTCTGTGAGATGGAAGTCATCGGGGTAACGGAGACCCTGCCTCAAGGGATCTTAGAATCAGAGGTTGTCTGCTTTGAGGGACAGACCAAGTGCCTTAGAGGGGAAAGAAGAAAGAGAAGTAGTCTCCATCTAGAGCTGGTAGACATATCTGCTTTGTCTGCCAATCAGGATGCTGTGTAAGGCAAGCCTGCACAACTCGTAAAGTGGCGAGGGCCATATTACTCCAAAGAAAACAGCTGAGGGCCAAAACCCCTGGCCCCTGCCGAATCACCACCCCCCCAGCGCAACCCAGCCCCCCCCCCAAAACACCCCCCAGCACCGCCCGGCCCCATGGAAACAACACCTCCCCCAGCACCGCCCGCCCCACGGAAACAAACCCTCCTTCCCCAGCGCCACCCCGCCCAAACAGTGGTATTGAACCTGGGTAATATGTTATAGCAGGCCCCTAAGGGAGTATAATTAAGGTAAAAGAAAAATGTCTTTTTGCTAGAAGTAGAATAGGATCTTCCCCCCACTTTGTAATCAGTTGCCCTGTTAAATGAATGAGGTGTGAATGAGGAAGGCATGGAAGGCAGGCACCTCCAGACAGCTGCAACCCTTGGAGGGGGATGGGAGCCAGACCATGGACAATCAAACTTGTCAAGTGGGCTGACTAGAGAAGCGTAGACATACTGACGGCCTCGGGGGATAGAAGCAAGCACCTTCCTTTGAAAGCAGCACTTTCAATCTGCCACCCTCATATGCCTCAGGTTTTTATACAGCATTGGGACAACCCCCAGCCCAGAGAAAAGCAGCAAAAAGGACCAATTTTTATGAGAGACAAGATCAGTAGAACAGGTCAGCCAACAACTCGCCGCTCGCCTCCTCACCCACCTCCCAAGTATAAAGCCCGCCACCGCCCGCCCACTCGGCTCATCATCCCCCCACCCCCCGGCTCGCCTACTCACCCCCTGCTGCCCACTTGCCTCCTCAGCCCCCCCCCCCCCGCCGCTGCCGCCGTCACGAGCTCACCTGCCTGTCTGCCGCCGGCTCGCCTGCTCCCCCCGCCGCCAGCTCACCTGCCTGCCCGCCATTAGCCTCTTACCTTCTGCCGCTGCCTCACCCTCACTCCCCAGCCTGCCACTGGCCTCTTCAACACCCTGTGGCCAGCGGGCCGTATGTTGTGCAGGCCTGTTGTAAGGCAACATAGTTACTGAGGGTTTAATGCTCAGGAAACTGAGGTTTATGGAAAAGAATGTACACCATGTAACTTTAACTGCCTGTGTGATTCTCTCTCAAATAAATGACTGTGCATTAAGCATACTGGTTTCCAAATTCTCACTGGTACTGGTAAACCCCTGCCCAACTTTGGGCCATTAAAAGATCCATTTCAACACCATTCACTGCTGCCCATGCTACCACAGCTAAAATTACTATTTTTAGTGTGCTAGTGCCATGAGAATTAGCGCAAGTATGTCTACTCAAGCTGGGAATCACACCCCCAGCTCCAACTCTAGGTGTAGCCTATGACTCTCATTTGCCCATTTGGCCACAGCATTGCACTAGGAGCTCATGTTTAGCTAATTACCTCCATAACTCCCCAAGTTTGAAAAATGAATTTATCAACAGGTTTAACCATCCCTCTCAAACTACCAAACGACTGAATGTAGAACTTTTAGAAATGTAAGATTATGCTAAAAATTAGGGGTACAAAAGCAGGTGTTTTTAAATGCAGGGGATGAAATTTCACAAATTCCAGCCTGATCCTACAAGCTGATCCATGTGGTGGACACTTACTACTGTGCCGGGTCCTATAACAGTCAATGGAACTCCATACAGGTGCTCTGACCAGATTTCAGAGTATCAGGGTCTAAATAAAATTTCTCTCATCCTAGTACAAGGCAATAAGAAAAAAAAAATCAAGAGAACACTAACTCTTTGTGAGGGGAAGGGATTTTGAACCCAAGATGTGCAATTACACCCTCTTATATAATATAGCTGAGGTATTAAAAACATACTTTCCTGCATTTCTATCACTGACATGAAACACCATGTTCCCAACGGTCATGGTTTTATTGGGAATCTGGCAACATCTGTTGTTCTTCAGTCATAGCTCCTGGAGTCCAGGGTCTAGATGAGCAACTCAGCTTTTATTTAAAACAAAAATTAAGTTTCTAGCCCTCCTTGTTGCAGAGTAAAGCTTGAAAATGTGACCACAGTGTCACCATTTGGAAACCAGAAGACAAGCCAAAAAAAAAACCTCCAATTTTTTTTAATCATTATTTTGGGGGGCTGACTCATTTTTGAATGCTTGGAGTTGGCAATACTGGAAACCACCAAGAAACCCAAGGCCTTAATATGTTACATTTATTTGGTTGTTGTGCGCATAAAGATGGAAACAACAGAATCAAGCATTTAGCAATGTTTTAACCGTATTTAAACACTGAAAAAATGTTTCCAGTTTGCACGGATGAAGTTGATCAAATTCAGTCAATTTGAATCAATGTAATTTCAGCTACTGAGAATAGCTGTTCTAGCGCCACACAAATCTTGAGGACATAGTGGGAGAAACAGGATTAATGAATATAACGGGGAAAGAAATAGCAGGTGCTGATCCTGTATTCTTTATACAAGGAAAAAAGGCTCAAGCCCAATGATTGTCAGTTTTGAAGCATTGGGTTTATAAATATTTTAATAACTACTATAACTTAAAAATATAGTACCAATAAAGTTACACTAATGCAAGCTCCTCCATTGAGACATTTTTCATATCCTATTTTTATACATATATCCTCAGCCTCCATTAAAAGAATGTTAAGGCTGCAAAGTCAAACATGCCAAAGTTAGAAAATGCAAGAATTATGGTTGCCCAGGGCAACCTCAATTCATCCCCTTATGTGCGTGCAGTATGAGACAATCTTTAATTAAATGACTGCATATTATTTTTTCCATAGACCTCTGCTTTACTTAGGGCATAGAATGTATGGAGCTCACTTAATGAGCAGCTATTCAATATTTCGTGTTCTCCTCATTGTTCGATGTATGACCCTAGGGCTTATTTACTGCACATTAGTCAAACCCCTGCACACAATTCAAACCTTGCTTTGAAGTCAGAATTATTAATGTCCCCATGGGCTTGTCTATGGCACCCATCACTACAGTAGCTCAGTGCTACACAAACATGAATTTATTTCCACAACGCTCTTGTGAAATGGGGAGGGGGGGCGGAAGGGGAGATGAGTCACAGAGAGATTAAGGTAAAAAAATATCCACCAATGTTGAGACACCTATTATCTGATTTTTCAGAGCATTTAGTATTATATAGCACTCTGTATATTCAAGAGCCAGCTCCCTTTGATTTCAGTCACAGAGATGAATGTTCAGTACTTCCGCAAATCAGACTCCCAGGGACCCAGAAAATGAGGAACACAAAATCAGTAATCATCTGTAAAACATTTGGTTTAGGCAACTTGACTAGCATCACATAGGAACTCTGTGGCAAAGGCTGCAACATAGTCCAGTTCTCATGGGCAGTACTCAATTGCCTTAAGATTGAGCCCATTCTTTTTTTCCCCTTCAGTCCCCTGCCTCATTCACTAAACACCTTCCAACTTCTGCAAAAAAGAAAGCAGAGGTTCTCCAAACAGCCTTCTTCCCTACAAAATCCTGATTCATCACCAGAGCAAGTTCATCCTATGCTCTGAATCAGGATGGGGTCCAGTTGAAAAAAAAATTGTTTGTGATCCTGTGATTAAAGAGTGTATCATAATGCATATTCATTAGGGGACTAAGGTTGCCCAGGCAACTTTAATTCTGACATTTCCTATCTTTTGAGTGCTTGGCTTTGCAATGTATGGTCATTTAAAACAGGTTTTGTTTTTGTGCATAAATTCTTAGGTTTTTTTAAAAAAGTGGAAAAAACCCAGAAGTTCTGTCATGTGTCATCATATTGGCACCTACATGAGTCATAATCAGGGCTGATCCACCACACAGACCTCTGCCACGAGAGCTAAGGCAATAACTGATAACTCTAGTAGTAGGTCATCCTCTCTGTGAATCAGCACTACAGAAAGGTGGGACACTTTGCTAGTGTGTTTAACAAGTATTTGCTGGCAGCAGAGGAATGGTGAGACTCAGGAATCTTGAGGTTCATTCCAGACTCTGGAGGGGAGTGTGCTGCAGTGGACACAAACTCCACTGCCTTTTTCCCAGGCATGACCCCTTCTGCTCCTCCCCTGCAACCTGTCCCTACCCCTGTCTCCTCATCCCAATCCTATTCTCCTTTAGCCAGTTTCAGTCTTGTGACCAGGATCCCAGTGGGAGCCAGCTGAGGTCACTCAATTAAGGTGAACTGCAAAGAATGGGGCAGACAATCCCCAAAGCTGGTGGATATTTCAATACTTAGATTTACCAAGCCAGCACAAAGCAGTTTCTTTATTACCTCACTGATTGCCCAGAAGCCAACACCACAATTCCCTTAAAGTAACCCAGCCTCAGGCCTCCAGCCAGGTACCCAAGTCAAATATGATGAAGATTTCTGAAAATCTTAT
Organism: Emys orbicularis; assembly: GCF_028017835.1. NCBI lineage: Eukaryota > Metazoa > Chordata > Testudines > Emydidae > Emys > Emys orbicularis. Next base: position 85,508,598 of record NC_088687.1, on the reverse strand, counting down.
TTCATCATATAAAAGAAAAGGTTCTACCAATCCCAAAGGATCAGACACATTACCTCCCAGGTTATTGAATATTCCAGATATTACCCAAATACACGCTTACAGCCAATTTTTATTAAAAAAGAAAATAGCGAGTATAGGTTAAAAATCAATATACATACAGACATGAGTTTAATTCTTGAGGTTCAGATTCATGGCAGAGATGGTGAGCTTTGTAGTTGCATATTCAGGGCGTACCAGCTTACCTGGGATCTCAATCTTGCGACTCAAACTTCCCCTGATTAAGCTTAAGCAGTTCTGAGATGGCAGGATCAGGACCCAAGGATCTTTTATACAATTTCAAGCCTTCTTTGATAGGCTGGAGTCCCTTGGCTTACAATAGGTAATCAGAGAGACTTTGAAGTAGGTCCATCACCGGTAATTAGCTACACGAATTAACATAAGGCACTTGCCTGTTTTTCACCATTTGCAGATTATCGGCTATATACATTTCAAAGAGAGATAAATACAGCGATAACCCATGTTTACAGTTCATTTCAATGCTAGGATGTTCTTTTGATCACTGAATTAACAGAATACAGCATAGACAGGGACTGTTGGTTACATTGTTTACCACTACCCATATATATGTAAACACAAACATTATCTCCCCATATGTCTTTAAGGGAGAATTGGAGTCATTTATCCTGCAGGATGCTTAGCCCTTTCTGGCCATGCATCACAAGTCTCCACTCCTCAGCTTCTCTTCCTAGTCCCAGTCTCCTTTGTCCAGCAGGTCCTTGTCTTACCACTGCCCGCCTCAGTGTTCCCCACCCCTCACAGTCCCAGTCTCCTTGCCCAGCCATGTCCATTCCCCTAGCTCACAGCTTCTTCTCTGCAGGCATTTTGCCCTGCCAGACCCAGTCCTCCACTCGCATCTTCTTATGCTATCTCTCTCTTTTTACCAGATTTGCCCATTACTTTGGGGGTATGCTCATTTATTAGGGTTACTCTTCTGGGGTGGGGGTTCTGTAATTCTATCAATGTACTGCTTGTGTCACTTGTGTTCTCATATGGAGCTCTACTTCTCCCTGCTGCAACTTCCCACCCAATGGAGCTATCCTGCAGGACCTAGGTTCCCCAGGGCTGGGTTCTTCCAGCCCCAGAATCAGATTAACTCACACACATTAACAGAGCATGTCTGAGAGGACCGGGTTAATCAGCACTCCCAAGCTGACCCCCTTATATGTCCCTGGACTCAGTAGTCTGGGTCGAGCAGCATTCCCAAGCTGTCACCCTCATATGCCGTGGGCACTGCACCAGAATAGAGTACGCCTGAGCAGACTGGGTCAAGCAGCACTTTCAATCTGCCACCCTCATATGCCTCAGGTTCAGCACGTCCCTATCCCCACTGTCACGCTACAATTGTTCTCATAGTAACCCACTTGATGAGCAAACCCCACAGGATTTTGGAGCACTGCAGGGATCTTTAGCTTAGGCACGAGGAGCATTGCTGCAGAGCGAATGGGGAGCCAAAAAAACACCAAAGAGGGGGAGAAGGCGAGAGAGAGAGAAGCAACCTGCTTAAGCAGGAAAGTTATTTATTGCCAGGTAATAACCATACAAGGGGAGCCAAACAAACAAAACAGTTATAATATCAAATCTAACTTAAATTTGATTATAAAAATCAGGTTTAGAAAACTATAACTAGGGTGACCAGACGTCCCGATTTTATCGGGACAGTCCCGATTTTAGGGGACTTGTCCTGCATCCCGACCTTACATCAATCGGGACGCACTTTGTCCCAATATCAGGGGACCATCTGGTGGAGGACACAAGCCGGCGCTGCCAGCGCTGCTCACCTCTTCTTCCTGGGCCCTGGGGCAGCGCAGCTGAACTCCCGGCACCCGCCTGCCAGCAGGAGCCTGCAGAGTGCTGCAGCCCCGCTCCCCAGACACGCACAGAGGCAGCGAGGAGGTCTCCGCTGCGTGCTGCAGGGGTGGGGCTTGTAGGCGATGGCAGCCAGCAGCGGGCAGAGACACCCCCCGCCCCTGCCCCCGCCCCCGCCCCCTCGACCTGACCCGCGTGACCTTAGGAGCCAGAGGGATGGGACCTGCCTGCTGGATGCTTCCTGGGAGCCACTCCAGGTAAGGCTAGCACTGCTAGGACTCACCTGGCCCCCTGGCAGGTCCCTCTGGCTGGGGGGGAGGGGGCGCTCTACGTGCTGCCCCCTTCCCTCCCCGAGGGGGAAGGTGGAGACGGAGCAGAGGCAAGCTGGTGCGGGGGGGGGGGGGGGGAGTGGAGCTGCCGGTGGGTTCTCAGCCCCCCACCAATTTTTCCTGTGCTCCAGCGGGTTTTTTTTGTTTTGCTCCACTGCCGGCTTGTTGTTTTTTTTTTTGCTCCGTCCCCCCCGCGTCCCGATATTTCACCTCTGTCATCTGGTCACCCTAACTATAACTGATTACACAAGTCAGGGTGAGAAGGCTATACCGAGACAGAGAGCGAGCACTGGGTTCTCACCACTCTGTGAAGCTTGAATCAGTCGGGGTTCCCAGGTGGTGGTGGTAGCTGAGGGTCCAGAGTGCTGGAGACAGAGCCCCCAGCACAATCAGTCAGGAGAAGATGAAGTCCCAGTATAACTGATGCAGATTTTGGATCCAGGCATCAGAGCACTTACTTGAGCATGGGTAGCGGGGTTTGTAGGGAAACAACAATAGTTCAAGGGAGAACACTAGATTTGTTTATGGGTAAACTGATGGCTCAAGGGAGTACACCAAAGTTGTTTTGTTCAGGCTAGACAATAGGAACTGATTATTCCTGGCTATGGGCGGTGTTCCTTGGAGGGAGCGCACAATTCAATTAGGCAGCTTCAGTATTTTGGATACCAATAAAGGATTTATTACTAGAATTGGTCTGATAACTACTGAGCTGGGTGTGTGCAGCTGTGGGTTCATTAACATCTGGAGCAGAGATTCCCCATCATGCAGTGCTTTTCTGGTCCCAGAGTTCCATGTGGTTCTTTCCTTGGAATCTCTGTTTTCCATTCTGTACTAATGGAGATGCCTCCCTGTCCCATCTTTGATGCAAATGAGGCTAGGGGAGTTTCCTTAATCCTATCATCCTTGTCAGCAAGGCCAGCTCTAGGCACCAGCAAAACAAGCTGGTGCTTGGGGCAGCACATTTTTAGGGGCGGCATGGCCGGCGCCAGAATGCCGCCCCTAAAAATGTGCCGTGGCCGCTCTAGCTCACCTCCGCTGCTGCTGCCTGGGAGGGAGGGGGAGATCCCGAGCGGCCGTTTCACGCGCCGCTGCTCCCCCTCCCTCCCAGGCTCTCAAGTCTGGGAGGGAGGGGGAGAAGCGGCACCCGCGCCGCGGCCACTCGGAGTCTCCCCCTCCCTCCCAGGCTCTCAAACCTGGGCTCTCAAACCTGGGAGGGAGGGGAAGATCCCGAGCGGCCGTTTCGCGCGCCGCTGCTCCCCCTTCCTCCCAGACTTGAGAGCCTGGGAGGGAGGGGGAGAAGCGGCGCCCGCGCCGCGGCCACTCGGAGTCTCCCCCTCCCTCCCAGGCTCTCAAACCTGGGAGGGAGGGGGAGATCCCGAGCAGCTGCAGCGCGCGAAACAGCCGTTTCGCACGCCACTTCTCCCCCTCCCTCCTAGGCTTGAGAGCCTGGGGGGAGGAGACAGGGCTGGGGATTTGGGGAAGGGGCGGAGTTGAGGCGGGGCCAGGGGTGGGGTAATTAAAAAACGGGGGGGGGGGGGAGGCCAAAATTGTGTTGGCTTTGGGCGACAAAAATCCTAGAGCCGGCCCTGCTTGTCAGAGGGGTTTAGGTGTGTCTCCCACTGCCTTTTCATTGCTTTTTGTAAGTTTTTCTTCTGATCAGCTTTGGTTCAAGCAGAGGCTGCGGGGGAGAAGGTCTTTTGTGAGTCAGACAGGCCGAGTACGGCACCCTGGTTCCCCAAGAACACAGAGCAGATAGGTAACACTCATATCCCCTTTCTGGCTTCCAGTCTCCCCCTGGCTGTCAGTCCAAAATCTCCCTCCCTAGTCTCTTTGTCCAATCTCCCTATCCCTTGTCCCCCACCCTCACTGCTCCTTGCCTAGCCAGTCCTTCACCCCAAGCTCCCAGTCCCAAATTTCCCTCTCTGCCCAGCCAGCCTTTGCTCCCAGTTTCTGCCTTCCTGGCTGCTTATTCCAATCTATTGCTCCTTCCCATCCCCCAAGGTTCAAGTCTTGTGCCCTCTGCAATCCTATCAGGCAACTGTCTCATTCATATGGGGAAGACCCAGCAGGAAGCCACTGAGAGCACAGGATAGAAACTGTCTCTCGTATTTGCTCAGGTGCCCCCGCCCAGGCTTGGACCTAATACATTCCACAGCAGTTCAGAGCTGCTTCCCAGGCTGGAGTACGTCCAGTGCTGACAGAATCTTAAGCAAAGTTAGCAACTAAATTTCAGACATCTGTACTGAATATGTGTGAACTGGGATTTTTCAACTTGGCCAAATTTGTACAGAGTTCATAGAGAAAGGCAAAAGGCACATCCCTGACCCAGAGGCCACCCACCTTCCAAGTTTTGAGTCCCTGATCCAAAACAAAGAAAAGGTCACCAGAAATTAACCTGGGCAAAACAATGTATTTCTCCCTAACCTTGTTCTTGCAAATGGCTGAACTATTTTGGTCAAAATTTTCCAAAAACAATTCAGCCTGAGACAGACACCTGGTCAGGAGAAGTGGAAGCTCCCTAAACGTGTGGGGGAGCATTTCCCCCCAGCCCCCCTCAGGCCTACCCCACACTGCCTATTCTCCCTGAGGCTCTGCCCTTTCTCCCCAAAGCCCCACCCCTGATTACTCTTCTCCTACCCCTGGTCGCTCACCCTTATGGCCAGTAAAAAGTGATGGGGTCATGGCCCCTTAGTTCCCTTTGTTCTGGTGCCCCTGCCCCTGGTATGGAAAATATCAGCCCAAACTGTTTAAGTATAACCAACTGAAAACAGTGTGTCTTCTAGTGGGAAGTTCAGGCAACCTTATTATTAGGTGTTGCTACCAACCCCACTTACTATATATTTGATCTAATAAAGGCAGAATCAGAGAATAAATACATGCAGTTCTTCCAATCTTATTAGCTAACCAACATGAAATCAAATCCAACTGAGCAGTGCATCAGCAAATTCTGCATTTTCAGTTTAAGGGTTTGATCCTGCAAACCTTACTCATGAAAGCAGTCCTTAATGCATGTGAGTAGTAACTACTGTTCATGTGAATAAAAGCTGCAAACGTGCGCCCGGAGTCATTAAACTTCACAGAAATATTCAATTTTAGATGGTAAAAAAGTGCTTTGATAGTTGCTGTTATTTAAAGTGGCAGACACATCAGTTGAACACTGTACTGAACTACAGGGTAAAATATTCTGGAAGCAGGAAAAGCCAGCCAGATTAAATTTAAATTAACCCTTGTGAATGTTGATAAATACAGAGTACATAAAGGAGCAAAGCAGCACTGGTATGGCTCTTTTAGGCACACACACACTTTGCATCTCCCTGCTTGCTGCCCTATTGAAAATAGTCCTTCCCTTGGAGCACAACTCTGATGTGTTGGGCATGGAAGGGGCCACTTATGATCATTGTTCAGATAGTGAGTATCACAGGAATTAGCAGAGATAGGCATGTCAGCATTTCTAAATTAAAAGGTTACATTATTTCAATATTTTACACTGCTTTCATCATTGAAGTCCAAATGCAAATCAATTCCATCATCATCATAAGCAGAGTTATTCATTTGAAAATACTGGGAAAAGTTCTAGCATGATATTCATTGTTATGGGCCCAGCTCTGCTCCCATTGAAGTCAAAAACAAAATTCCCAGGAATAGGGTCAGGTCCATGGTTGAGTGGATGAAAACAGGAGGTGAGAGAGCCTGGCAAACAGTGTTTTCTTAGAAGATTTTAATTTTGTATTTCTAAAACATGTAACAGTTTGATTTAAGTTGATGAGCTGTTTATTGCCTGGACATTGCTGGTGCTGCTGCTATGAATCCTCTGAGAATTGCCTCAGTGGGACATTGGCCTTTATGAATTCATTTTAATAAATAATTTGAAAAACCTCTTTAAAATGGTGCTTCCTACGCCTGCCCTATGATCATTTCCCCAGTAGAATTTAAACTGTGTTGTCTATGGTAGTAATTATAAAGGAAGTTCTAGGGGAAATGAATATTTCCACATTAGGTGAAAAATACAGTAGCTATTTTAACACAGGCTTCTAGATAGGTACTGAAAAATAAGCCACATGTTTCAATTTCAGATAAACACAGTATGTGAAATTATAGACTATCATATTCAGTCTGTGAATCATTCTTACCACACATTATGTTAAATGATCATTCATCTTGCAGTATTTCTTTAAAAAGAAGGTGGGAGTGGAAACACCCTTTAAAAAAAAAAAATCAGGAAAAAAGAATCCTGACAATGGTATTGGCCCATTACTACAAGGAAATGGTAGAATTATCAATAATGTAGAAAAAGCAGAAGTGTTCAATAAATATTTATGTTGTGTATTTGGGGAAAACAGATGATATAGTCTCATCATATGGTAAGAACACCATTCTTTTCATTCCACTAGTATCCCTGGGGGATGTTAAACAGAAGCTACTAAAGTCAGACATTTTTAAGTCAGCCGGGCCAGATAAACTACATCCAAGAGTTTTAAAACAGCTGGCTAAGGAGCTCACTGGAACATTAATGTTCATTTTTAATAAGTCTTGGAGCACTGGGGAACTTCCAGCAAGACTGGAAGAAAGCTCATGTTGCCATTTTTTAGAAAGGGTAAATGGGATGAACCAGGTAATTATAGGGCTGTCATTCTGACATTGATCAGTGGCATGATAATGGAGTGGTTGATATGGGACTCAATTAATAAAGAATTAAAGGAGGGCAATATAATTAATGCAAATCAATGTGGATTTATGGAAAATAGATCCTGTTAAACTAACTTGATATGTTTTTGATTAGATTACAAGTTTGGTTGATAAAGATAATAGTATTAATGTAATATATTTAGATTTCTGTAAGACATTTGACTTGCTACTGAGAGAGATAAACTAGAGAGATATAAAATTAACATGGCACACATTAAATGGATTAAAATATCCTAACTGATGGGTCTCCAAATGTAACTGTAAATGCGGAATCCTCATCAAGTATGTTTCCAGTGGGGTCCTGCGGGGATTGGTTCTTGGCCCTATGCTATTTAACATTTCAATCAATGACTCGGAAGAAAACATAAAACATAGATAAAGTTTATAGAAGACAGAAAAACTGGGGGAGTGGTAAATATTGAAGAGGACAGGTCAGTGACAGAGTGATCTGGCGTTCTTGCTAAACTGGCTGCAAGCAAACTATGTATTTTAATATAACTAAAGTGCAAATGTGTTCAGCTAGGAATAAAGGACGTAGGCCATAGGATGCAGGGTGGGCTCTATCCTGGGAAGCAGTGACTCAAAAAGATTTGGGGATAGTGGTGGATAATCAGCTGAACATGAACTCTGAGGCCTTGCCTACACTGGCAAGTTTCTGGGCAGTAAAGCAGCTTTCTGCATTGTAACTCCTGAGGTGTACACACTGCCAAGCCACTTAGTGCGCAGAAACTGTGCAGTTGCAGTGCTGTAAACAAGCCACCCCGAGGAGAGGCGTACAGCTTTCTGCGTTGGGGCTACAGCGCCACAGTGCCAGTGTAGACACCCTAGTCGATTACTGTGCTGTGATTGGCCTCCGGGAGGTGTCCCACAATGGCTATTCTTGCTTCTCTGGTCATCGGTTTGAACTCTACTGCCCTCCCCTCAGGTGACCAACTATCATCTCCACCCCGTAAATTCCTTTGGAATTTTGAAAGTCCCCTTCCTGTTTGCTCGGTGACGCGTGCGGTGGTCTCAGTGCATCTTTCCAGGTGGCCATGCCTGCTCCACGGACCAGGCGATCCCCCGCTTGGAGCAATGGCGAGCTGCTGGACCTCATCAGCATTTGGGGAGAGGAGGCTGTCCAGTCCCAGTGGCACTCCAGCCATAGGAATTCTGATACCTACGGACAACTTTCATGATGCATGACAGAAAGGGGCCATGACCGGGACACACTGCAGTGCAGGGTCAAAGTGAAGGAGCTGCGGAACGCCTACAACAAGGCGCGAGACGTAAACCGCTGCTCCGGTGCTGCGCCCATGAGCTGCCTGTTCTACAAAGAGCTGGACGCGATATTCGGCGGCGAACCCACCTCCACTGCGAAGGCCACTGTGGATACTTCGGTGGCTTGCATGCCAGTCAAGAGTGGACCAAGCCAGGAGGAGGAAATCTTGGATGAGGATGTGGAGAGGGAGGGGAACCCAGAGGCAGAGGATGACTTGGAAGTCAGAGATACATGCAGCCAGGAGCTCTTTTCTACCCTGGAGGAGGCTAGCCCATCACAACTGTTGGATCTTGGCGAAGTGCAAACAGGAGAAGAGGCCCCTGGTAAGTGGATTTGATTTTGGGAATCACTGAAGTGAGTTGTTGGGGGGCAGGAGAGTGCAGAAAGCAGGCTTGTGTCTGCATGATGCACGTACCACATGCCTAGTCTAAGCGGCGGAACAGGGTTGTTGATTGACTCCCTCACTTCACAGGAATCTCTCATGGAGATACTGGGCAATCCACTTTGGAGAGATGCTTTGTTTCCTGCCCCATTAAGGGTAACTTTCCCATGCCACCCTGCTGTCACTGGGGGAGGACCATTGCTGCACACAGGCGAGCCACATAAGGGCCAGAGCGGAAGCCGCAGTCTTGGAGAAAACCCTCCCTTGATTCCCTGCTCACCCTCAGCAGCGAGATATCTTCCAGAATAAACACAACCTGTGGAAAATGTGGGGACAGGAATGATTATCAGGACCCCCCTACAGTGCTGGCTCTCCCCAAGAGCCACATGCCCAGGAACACGGATTTCCTCTGCCCCTGTGGTTATTCACCATTTTGGGGGTCTCGTGGCTCATGTGTGCTTGTCTGGTGTCGGCCAGTTAGTGACAGGTATGTGAATAGCGGCTGTATTTTAAATCACTGAATCAGTGTTCTGTGTGTTGCAAACAATACTGCTTCTGTAAAATGTTGCGTTTTAGCTTCACAGATATGGCGTTTGGAGCCCAACCTCCCTCTTTGTTATCGCCGACTGAACGGCTGTGCAGAATTAGAAAGCAGCCACGAAGAACTAAAGAGGACTTTCTGCGTGAGGTCATGATGCAGCCCGCGGCCGAAAAACAAGAATTGAAGGAGTGGTGGGACAGCAAGAAGAGGGACCGAAAGGAGAACACGGTGCGCCAGAATGAAGCCACGGATCGGCTCTTAAAAGTGTTATAGAGCGCCAAGTGGACATTCTCCAGGCGATACTAGAACTGGAAACTGAGCAGCTCTGCTCCCTCCCTCCCTCCCCTGCAGCCACTGTCGCAAAAAACTCTTTCCCATGCCCGCCCAAGACACCACCACCACACTCTTATCAATCTCCTGGCTCCGGTCTGTATCCGTGGCATTTCACTCCTCCCCCTTCCAATTAATGTACTAGGTGGCTAGGTGGTCTGGTGCCAGAATTGGAATATTCGTGCCATTTATCACCGCTCCGCAGTTAGAGAAGCCCATTTGTGCAAAGCCATCCACGTCTCGGACGTTGCCCAGAATCATGGCCTTTTGGAGCAGGATGCGATTAATGGCCCTGCACACTTCCATCAACACGAGTCAAACGGTCAACTTTCCCACTCCGAACTGGTTAGCAACCAATCGGTAGCCGTGTGGAGTAGCCAGCTTCCACAGTGCAATGGCCACGCGTTTCTCCAACAGCAAGGCAGCTCTCATTCTTGTGTCCTTGAGCCACAGGGCTGGGGCGAGTTCATCACACAGTCCCATGAATGTGGCTTTCCTCATCCAAAAGTTCTGCAGCCACAGCTAGTCATCCCATATGTGCATGACGATGTGATCCCACCACTCAGTGCTTGTTTCCCAAGCCCAAAAGCGGCATTCTACTGTGGTCAGTGAATGCCACAAGCAATCTCGTGTTGTAGCTACTACGCATGGTGAGATCAATATCATATTCCTCTTGCCTTTGTAGTTTAAGGAATAACTCCACTGCCACTTGTGATGTTTTAGTCAGAGCGAGCAGCATACTGGTCAACAGTTCGGGATCCATTCCGGTAGTCCAAAGAGGCGGAGCGCACAGTACACAAACCATTGAAAAATGGCGCCAAATGCAGACAGAAGCACAGGGATTGCTGGGATGCGAAGCAATGCATCATGGGGCATTGGGACAGGACCCAGGATGCCCCGCGACCCCCTCTGCCTTTCCACAACTCTTAGCGGCAGAAGAGGAAGAGGTGCTCTGTGGGATAGCTGTCCAGAGTGCACTGCTCCAAATACCACTGCAAGTGCCGCAAGTGTGAACATGCTATTGCACAGGCAGCTGGCAGTGTGAACACACTACAGCAGTTTCCCTTCAGCGCTCTCTGAGCAGCGCTGGAACTGCCGGTGCTGTAACTCTGCCAGTGTAGACATACCCCCAGCGTGAGACGCTGTGGCAAAAGAGCGAATGCAATTCTGGGACGAATAAAAAGAGGAATCTCAAGTAGGAGTAGAGAGGTTATTTTACCTCTGTAGTTGGCACTGGTGCCACCACTGCTGGGATACTGTATTCAGTTCTGGTGCCCACAATTCAAGAAGGATGTTGATAAATGGAAGAGAGTTCAGAGAAGACCCACAAGAATGATTAAAGGATTAGAAAGCATGCATCAATCTACTTAGTTTAACAAAGAGAAGATTAGGGGGTGACTTGATTACACACTAAGCATCTACATGGGGAACAAATATTTAGTAATGGGCTTTTCGGTCTAGTAGAGAAAGGTATAACATGATCCAGTGACTGGAAGTTAAAGCTAGACAACTCAGATGGAAATGAGGAGTATTTTAATAATGAGCGTAATTAATGACTGGAAAAAGAACAGGAGTACTTGTGGCACCTTAGAGACTAACAAATTTATTAGAGCATAAGCTTTCGTGGGCTACAGCCCACTTCTTCGGATGCATATAGAGTGAAACATATATTGAGGAGATATATATACACACATACAGAGAGCATGAACAGGTGGGAGTTGTCTTACCAACTCTGAGAGGCCAATTAAGTAAGAGAAAAAAAACGTTTGAAGTGATAAATCAAGAGAGCTCAGTACAGACAGTTTGATAAGAAGTGTGAGAATACTTACAAGGGGAGATAGATTCAATGTTTGTAATGGCTCAGCCATTCCCAGTCCTTATTCAATCCTGAGTTGATTGTGTCTAGTTTGCATATCAATTCCAGTTCAGCAGTCTCTCGTTGGAGTCTGTTTTTGAAGTTTTTCTGTTGTAAGATAGCCACCCGCAGGTCTGTCATTGAATGGCCAGACAGGTTAAAGTGTTCTCCCACTGGTTTTTGAGTATTACGATTCCTGATGTCAGATTTGTGTCCATTAATTCTTTTGCGTAGAGACTGTCCGGTTTGGCCAATGTACATGGCAGAGGGGCATTGCTGGCACATGATGGCATATATCACATTGGTAGATGTGCAGGTGAATGAGCCCCTGATGGTATGGCTGATGTGATTAGGCCCTATGATGATGTCACTTGAATAGATATGTGGACAGAGTTGGCATCGGGCTTTGTTACAAGGATAGGTTCCTGGGTCAGTGTTTTTGTTCAGTGATGTGTGGTTGCCGGTGAGTATTTGCTTTAGGTTGGGGGGTTGTCTGTAAGCGAGGACAGGTCTGTCTCCCAAGATCTGTGAGAGTAAAGGATCATCTTTCAGGATGGGTTGTAGATCTCTGATGATGCGCTGGAGAGGTTTTAGTTGGGGGCTGAAGGTGACAGCTAGTGGTGTTCTGTTATTTTCTTTGTTGGGCCTGTCTTGTAGGAGGTGACTTCTGGGTACTCATCTGGCTCTGTCAATCTGTTTTTTCACTTCAGCAGGTGGGTATTGTAGTTTTAAGAATGCTTGATAGAGATCTTGTAGGTGCTTGTCTCTATCTGAGGGATTGGAGCAAATGCGGTTATATCTTAGAGCTTGGCTGTAGACAATGGATCGTGTGGTGTGTCCTGGAGGCATGTAGGTAAGTGTAGCTGTCAGTAGGTTTCCGGTATAGGGTGGTATTTATGTGACCATCGCTTATTAGCACAGTAGTGTCCAGGAAATGGACCGCTTGTGTGGATTGATCTAGGCTGAGGTTGATGGTGGGATGGAAATTATTGAAATCATGGTGGAATTCCTCAAGGGCTTCTTTTCCATGGGTCCAGATGATGAAGATGTCATCAGTGTAGCGCAAGTAGAGTAGGGGCGTTAGGGGACGAGAGCTAAGGAAGCGTTGTTCTAAATCAGCCATAAAAATGTTGGCATACTGTGGGGCCATGCGGGTACCCATAGCAGTGCCGCTGACTTGAAGGTATATATTGTCCCCAAATGTGAAATAGTTGTGGGTGAGGACAAAGTCACAAAGTTCAGCCACCAGGTTAGCTGTGACATTATCGGGGATACTGTTCCTGATAGCTTGTAGTCCAACTTTGTGTGGAATATTGGTGTAGAGGGCTTCTACGTCCATAGTGGCCAGGATGGTGTTTTCTGGAAGATCACCGATGGATTGTAGTTTCCTCAGGAAGTCAGTGGTGTCTCGAAGATAGCTAGGAGTGCTGGTAGCGTAGGGTCTGAGGAGAGAGTCCACATAACCAGACAAGCCTGATGTTAGGGTGCCAATGCCTGAAATGATGGGGCGTCCAGGATTTCCAGGTTTATGGATCTTGGGTAGCAAATAGAATACCGCTGGTCGGGGTTCTAGGCATGTGTCTGTACAGATTAATGACTGTAACACTTTGCAAAGTATTTTGAGGATTCTCCACCAATTTTTAAACTGAGATTAGATATCTTTCTAAAAGATATGCTAACAAATTATTTGGGGGAAGTAATGTGGCCTGTGTTATACAGGAGGTCAAACTAGATGATCACAATTATCTCTTCTAGCCTTGGGATCTGTGAATCCACTTCTTTCTCAATAGTTCAATTCTACACAGTTATGATGATTAAAATTCTCTGATAAACAAGCATTAATCTACAAACATGCCAGCCCTAAAAAATACAAAATCACAATAGGCTCCAAGTATCTTCTCAGGAAGACCTTAATTCACCTGATAGGGAAAACGGATGCTCTGTGGCCTCCCTTGGGAGGTGGTGGCTCCTGGAACACAATAACATGTTCACCATCTCCTTCCCTTCCCTGCTCTCCAACAAGGTTATACTTTGACATGGGGACCATGTGGTCCTTTGTCTATAAGTCACATCTGTCATTTGCATACACAGTGATGCTCCCCAGGACAATAGTTTGGTAACAATAATCAAAAGGATAAAAAAGTAGAATTCAATTTTTATGGGGTTTGTGATGGTGTGTTCACCCCACACAAGTCACGGGCGGGTTAATGATGTATGCTTGAGATGCCAATTATCCTGCCTAGTTGCACTTAGTTATCAGCCTCAGCTGGTGGGAGAGTTGGGGCTTGTCATAAGGAGATGGGTGAGGTGACAAGGTTGGGGAGTGCCCTTTCTCAGAGAAGTAGCCTGAAGGTAAATTGAAGAGGAGGGAGAAGAGCAGACAGGCTTCGCTAGAGGTGAGCTAGAGCTTGCCAGGAGGCAGGAGCCCTGAGTTACAGCTTGCCTGAACCCCTGAGTAAAGGAAGGCCAGCCCCTGGGCCTTGGGGTTTTTCAAGGAACAAGAGGGTAATCTAGAGCAGCTGAGGCATATGTGCAGTGAGGCTGCTGCCAGCAGAGCCCAGTCGACCTGAAGGCTTGGTTTCGTTATATATTTTGGTTGAATTTTAGTATAGAATCCTATGGCATCAGAAAGAGCAGGATTACATAATGTGGTCTGGCAGGAGGACCAGGACATTCTTACAGTTGGAATAGGCCAAATAAGTGTGGGAAACTGAGGCAAAAGTTGCTTCATCACTGCATCTGACTGCAAGGGGGTGTTCTGGAGCAGCATCTTTGCCACTACACTATTTCATTACAATGCAAAGTTAAATTTCTCCAGAGTTATAAATGCAGCCTCCCAAGAAACCAATTTTTATATTGAAAAGTTCATCTTATTACCCAGCTAAACAGTAATTCTTTCCACCTCTTTCAGTTCTTTAATCTTCATAGAATATTCCTATAACATCTAGAAGGTGTATTGGTTACACATCTAATAAATGTAATGCATTTCTTTCTGACAACTCTTTCTTGCAGAACTCAAACTAAATATTTTAACTTGTCAAAAGAGCCATCTGCGATGTAACCCTTGCCAATTGAATGAGACGGTCTAAAATCTGCCCATGACACTTTTGGTTTCAATCTCTCTTTGCATTTTCAGATTAAATCTCTTTAGCAGTTGATGGTTCTTTAAAAGGTACCAAGCAATTAGAGTTTAATCATGTTTGTGTGGGACTGGGTCTGCTTACTGTAGCTGCCATGCAAGTTCATCACAGATAAAGTAAAGACTACTCAAAGCCACAGTGTGACTGAATCATTCACAGATCACATCTCAACTGTTTTATCAGTCCCAAAACACATTGGATTATTTTGAACTATTGAAGTCCTATTTCCTCAGCCAATTTATCATTTTATTGTCAATATACTATAATCCAGATTCTTTTCTTTATTTCAGATTTGCACAGTATGCAGTTATTATTGCAAACTGCTATTATCATGGGCCAGGCTGTTAGATAGAAGCCTTTGACTTTGCCTTGATACTAAGTATTTGAGTTTTTGCTTGTTGATTCAAGATGGGAGATCTGGAAGTGTTATTGCTGTTGCTTTTTCAAAAGGGGAAAATTAAAAATTTTCTGTGTCAATTAAAAAAGTATATATTTTAACATAGTAGAACTGCAATGTTAGTTAAAGAATTCATGTTAAAACCATATTGATATTTACTTGCAGCCATACTAGCATGTGCTGTAACATCAGCATATGCCACAAGCTAAGCAAATTTGAGTTTGGTTGGTTCTTGAATAATAACTTATAACCAGCAATAACTTCAAGAAGTGTTATCAGTGAATTAGGAGGTGGTCCTCTTCCCTTTTGGTCAGTTCTGATCCAAATTCTGCAGCACTATGTTAGGGGACATGTTTTTCAGATGAGACATATAATCAAGATATTAGTACTTGAAATGCTAAAAATACACCTCATGATACTATTGAAAGAATAGGAGAGTTATGACCCTGCTCAAATCCAGGTAATTACATTCTGCCTACACAAAGTTTGCCCTGCAGTTTGAGTTGATTGTAGTACTCTTTTCCACTTTTGCCCTAAACTATTATGTAGTGCTGATGCATTTCCTTTCCCCCACCCCCCGCCCACACACACACAGTTGCAACATGCATTGCATGTCTGGGATGATCCTCTTTAGTAATGAGTGACATGGCCTGCATAATCCAATTTCTCCAATTACCAAATACATACATACACTCACATGCAAACAGAATGAGATCATTCTCCCTATTCAAAACCATGCTGTTACCTTGAGTCTTTTCTGGTATTTTGAATAGTGCACTTGGGAATCCATAGCTATTTGGGGATCTGAAAAACCAACTGTGCATACCCCAAGTCCATCTTAGTGATAAGATGTAACAGTCTCATGACATATTACAGGGACCTGCTCTGGGTTGCAAAATGTAATTTTGACTGGGTCTTTATTTGCCTCAGGTTGTGGCTAACCTCATTCCATCTTCAATGCCATTAGCTCTTCTCTTCTGTCTCCTCTCTCTGCCTAGACATCATAACAACAGAACTAGAGTTGCTGCCATAAATCCCCCCCCCTTTTTTAGGGGGGGGTAACAGTCTCAGGGCTAAGGGTTTCTGAAATGACTTCTGAAGCTGGAGGAGGGAAGTAAAGGAGATACAAACAGACTAGTAATGCGGCTGCCAATGTTTACAAGTGGATTACTACAATTAACAAAAAACAACTAGAATTAAGTCAAAATGGTGATTGTTGGCAAATTTGTTTCCTGAGGATTTGTTATGGATCTGAACCAGGGCAAGGACAGATAATCACAGAGTTACTATCAGTTAGAGCAGGGGTCGGCAACCTTTCAGAAGTGGTATGCCAAGTCTTAATTTATTCGCAGTAATTTAAGGTTTCGCATGCCAGTAATATGTTTTACATTTACAGGGGCTGGTGGATGGAACCCCAGACTGACAGTGGGCTGAGCGGACTGGTGTCTGGGACCACAGGCCAGCAGCGGGCTGAGCGGCTCAGCCTGCTGCCGGTCTGGGGTTCCGTCCGCCAGCCCCTGCCAGCCGGGATCCCGGCTGCCGGCCCCGCTCAGCCCACTGCCGATCCGGGGTTCCGTCCATCCAGGCCAGCAGTGGGCTGAGCAGGGCTGGCGGCCAGGACCCCAGGCTGGCAGCAGTGTGACACAGTAAATCGGCATGCGTGCTATAGGTTGCTGACCCCGAGTTAGAGTCTGCAACTAATCTTGTGTGTGTTACTTTGAAAGTCAGTATGGTATGCCCTTAGGGTGACCAGATGTCCCGATTTTATAGGGACAGTCCCGATATTTGGGGCTTTTTCTTATATAGGCTCCTATTACCCCCAACACCTGTCCCGATTTTTCACACTTGCTATCTGGGCACCCTATATGCCCCAGTGGTGTGCTGGAGCCGGTTTGCACCAGTTCGCAAGAACCGGTTGCTAAATTTAGAAGCCGGTGTAGAACTGGTTCCTAAAGGGGCAGGCGGGTGGGCAAACTCCGGTTCGCGGGCCATATCCGGCCCGTGGGACCGTCCTGTCTGGCCCGCCTGAGATCCGAGCTGGGGAGGCTCCCCCAGCCCCTCCCCTGCTTCCCCCCCTTGCTTCCCCCACCCTCCCGCTACCCCAGGGCTCTGGGGGCTATTTAAAGGACCTGGGGCTCCCCTGCTTCTACCGCCCCGGCCCTTTAAATAGCTGCCGGAGTCCTGGAGTAGTGGTGGTGGGGCTCCGGCGGCTATTTAAAGGGCCGGGGTGGTAGAAGCAGCGGGAGCAACGGACTTTTTAAATAGCCCCCAGAGCCCCACTGCCGCTACCCCAGGGCTCCAGCAGTGGGGCTGTGGTGGCAATTTAAAGGACCTGGGTCTCCAGCCCCTGCTGGGAGCCCCAGGCCCTTTAAATTGCCCCCTGGGGAAGTCGGGCCACCCCGGTACAGCGCACCGGCTCTTGCCGGTATGCCGTATGGGAGCGTACTGGCTTACTTTCACCTCTGGGTAAGGGGGTGGGGCTGCAAGCTCCAGTGGCTGCACGGCATCCTTACACAGCAGCATGGTAAGGGGGCCGGGCTAGGAGGAGGGGTTGGATAAGGGGCAGGGAGCGGTTGGAGGGGGTGGAGGTTCTGGGGGGGCGGTCAGGGGACAGGGAACGGGGGGGGGGTTTGGGTAGGTGTGGGAGTTCCGGGGGTCTGTTGAGGTGGTGGTGGTGGATGGGGCAGTCAGGGGACAGGGAGTGGGGCAAGTTGGGTAGGGGTGGGGTTCTGGGGGAGCAGTTAGGGTGGGGGGTCTTGGGAGGGGGTGGTCAGGGGACAAGGAGGGGGGGTTGATGGGTTGCGGGTTCTGATGGGGGCAGTTGGGGGCAGGACGTGGGTTCGGGTCGGATAGGTGGGGGGGAGAGAAGACAGGCACGTGGGGCTTGTACTCACAGCGCGGTTCCCTATCGGGTCTTCGGCGGCGGGTCCTTCACTCGCTCTGGGTGAAGGACCTGCCGCTGAAATGCCGCCGAAAACCCGGAGCAAGTGAAGACCTCCCCCCCGCCGCCGCCACTGAAGTGCTGCCGAGGACCTGGTAGGGAACCGGTTCTTAGGATTTTGGGAGCTCATCACTGGTCTGCCCCAAGCTTTCACAAGCAGGGATTTCCTCCCCCACCCACACCCCAATTTCCCCAACATGCCCCCCCAGGGATGAACTAGTTACATGCAGTGTTGCCAATTTAGTCATTGGTTGGAAATTTGAATGGAAATTGAAGCAATAATATAGACTTTAAAAGCATACACAGTATATGATAAAATACTTGTACCTGAAAAAGCATAATAGGTCTGAAAAGTGTGAACAAATACTAGCTTCCTCACACAGCTGTTGCTTTTTATGACAATGTTGGTGCATTCATTTTGGTGATGTTGGCCCATCTAATAATTTCAAATTATTATTTGTAAGCAAGGTCTGAATAAGCTCTCTGCTGACATCTAGTGATGAGCTGGGGAGTGAGAGGAAAAGGCTTCAGGACCAGACAATATTCACATGAACACACCTACTCTGCCTAGGTATCCAGCAGACAGCTGTGTTGCCCAAGTGATCAATTTTGTCTGATGTTGGGTTACAAATCACTTTAGTATTGAATGTAGGGGTAATGAAATGTTGTTATCCTTACTGTATGAGTAAAGGGCAGCAGAACTGTGCGTAGCCTGCCTGAATGAGGGGGTCTCCCTCAATGCTTAATTTGTGCTGGGGCTTGCTAGGGCTGAGCCCCAGGATCTCTAGGCTCATGGCCCCAGCACCTCTGGGCTTGCTACATCAGTTATGAAAGTAAAAAACTTGCTTGAGCCCCGGCATCTAATTGCTTGATTCCTGGCACTCTTTCATTACAAATTAAGCACTGGTCACCCTCAACTGAACTGCACTTGCTAAGCAAGGGATTTGGATGGCAGATCCCAGTGGAGAGAGGGTGGGGAGCGTTTTGCTTGGTAGTGTGGGCTCTGCCTAAGAGTCACAGGCACTATTTGACCTGCCCCTCTCCTCTGTTTAGAGATAGAGCTGATTAGGCTCAAGTCTTTTGTTTTGTTAAATGACCAATAGCACTGAAATAATGGATAATCAGGTCTAAGTTTCTGTGGAACAGATAACCCAGCCTGCACTAGCAGTGAGATTCCCCCACTGAGAGCTGAAATCATTGAGAGACTTGGGTGGAACCTCACAAGACTGACTCAGAGGTCACAGTGACAGGTGGCAGCAGAAGGTGACGGCAGGGAGCCATCAGCGACAGAGAGGTGGAGTGAATGTTGGTACAACAAACAACAGCAGCCAAAGCAAGTGGTGAGCGGCTTGAGGAACGAGCAAGGTGCCGTCTCCCTCCTCCTGCCCCCAGGGTGGGAGGTGAACTCACTCAAAACCGCCTTGAACTCCACTGACCAAGGACAACAACTATGAGTGGGGTGCAGTGAAGGGGGAAGGGAGGGGTATGTTAAAGGAACATTTCTTTGTTGGACTATGTTTTAGTGACTTTGCTCCAGAATGTTAGATTTGTGACTAGGAAACTTATACAAATATACATTTCCTAGTAGGCCAAGATTTGTAAAATGCATTATTTGCCAACGTCGTTATTTCACATTGTTGCTATCTTGAGAGATTGTCATCTTGAGTATCTGTACTAAACATTTTTATTATTAAAATTATTTTTTACAAAAGAACATAAAACCAGCCACACTGGGTCAGACCAATGGACCATCTAGCCAAGTATCCGGTCTTCCGACAGTGACCAATGCCAAGTGCTTCAAAGGGAATGAACAGAACTGGGCAATCATCAAATGATCCATCCACTGTCGTCCACTTCCAGCTTCTGGTGAATAAAGGCTGGGGACACTCAGAGCATGGTGTTGCATCCCTGCTCATCCTGGCTAATAGCCATTGATGGATCTATCCTTCATGAACTTATCTAGTTCTTTTTTGAACCCTGTTATATAATCTTGACCTTCACAACATCCCCTGGCAAAAAGTTCCACAGGTTGAATGTGTGTTTGTGAAGAAGTACTTCCTTTTTTTGTTTTAAACCTGCTGCCTATTAATATCGTTGGATGAACCCTAGTTCTTGTGTTATGTGAAGGAGTAAATAACACTTCTTTATTCACTTTCTCCACACCAGTCAAGATTTCATAGATCTCTATCATATCCCGTTAGTAGTCTCTTTTCCAAGCTGAAAAGTCCCCGTCTATTTAATCTCTCCTCATATGGAAGCTGTTCCATAATCCTAATCATTTTAGTTGCCCTTCTTTGTATCTTTTCCCAACTCCAATATATCTTTTTTGAGATGGGATGACCAGAACTGCACATAGTATTTAAGATGTGGGCATACCATGGATTTATATAGTAAAAGTGGAGGACTTGGTTTGCCAAACCAATCAACAAAGCCAGTGCTGACAACCTATGTGAAAAGGCTGCAAAACACCACATCTCTGGACTGCATCAACATGAAGAAAACCTTATAAGCTAGTCAATGTCAAAGCCAATTTTAGAAGTACTTAATGAGGCTGTTAAGAATGCTGGAGACACAGTTTATGCAAACAAACATGGCTGTCACATCATACTTTCTATTTAAGCAAGAGATACCACACACTACAAACTGGAGGCCAATGTTAAGTGCATTGTCACTTGTTAATCCTGAAGTTGGACACTCGTTCCGACCAAGACCAGCAAATGCTCGCTATCTTTCTGCAAGAAATTCAACTGACTAGTTAGAAGCATGCGGTGCAACTGTGAAAGTCTCAGCAGTTGAAAAAGTGAAGAACTCTGTCAGAAAATGTGCATACATGGCTGATGAATGCACCAATGCAAATAGGCATCAGGCATTAAGTCATTGCATACGTTATCTTGACCTACCACGTCAGTGGTAGGTCAGTAGATGCATTTCTAGATGTTCAGGTAATAGAAGACACATCAGCTGCATCTGTCACAACCCACATCTCAGAAGAGTTAAATGCTTATAAATTGAACCCCAAAGAGATGGCTGCTTGTGCATTTGATGGAGCTGCAAACTTCTCTAGAAGACATAGTGGAGTACAAGCTTTGCTCAAAGAAATCTCTCCTATACACACTGCAGAGGCCATCTACTTCTACTAGCACTGCAGAATCCTCAAAAGATATTTAAAAAAACCCATACATTTAATGGCTTTGTTATACTCTTTTTTGAGCAAAAGTCCAAAACGATTGAACGTCTTGGAAAAAATAGAAGATACACTAGGACTGAAGTTCAAATTAGTCCAGCCTGGGAAAACCACTGGCTTTCTCATGAGCGATCCTTGGCTGTTCTCTGAAAATTACTGCAACCATTATTACTGGCTTTGGAAAGTATCTACTGAGATCGGACAGATTTAAATAGTAAGGCTGGTGGACTACTTTTTCTAAGTTCAGAGAAGACTATCACCATTCTCTCTCTTTTAAGTCCACTGTTGAAATCACATGGGTCATTAAACAATGCCATCCAGGCATCTGCTACAACAGTAGTAGATCTTTGCCCAGCAATAAAAGCTACATTTGGATCAGAGAGAGATCCATTAAAAAAAAAAAACATACTGGAAGAAGCAAAGACTTCAGTTCAGAAGTTGACTAATTAAGGAACATATACTGACTCCTTACATGAAGAGGACAAGTAGTGTTTGTTAAGCCAGCTTGAAAAGTAAAGTAAACAGATTTGATTCTTACAAATTCACAACAGCAACTTCTGGATTCTACTCAGCCTCTATGTAGTTTTTACAGATCCCGGTGTTATAAAACACCAACAGTTGAGTGGAGTGAAGCACTACCAGCAATGGGGCTGCCATGTGATCAGGACAGAATAGAGAATGTGAACACAGAGTGAAATATCATATGATGAACGAATGAAGATTTGACTTCAATTTCTTCTTTATCATGACTAGTGGATTGACCCAATCTTTGTGCTATGTTGCCTGGGATGAAAGAAGTAGGAATTCATTTCTTGTTACTCCCAGTCACAACAGCTACAATTGAGCAATCTTTCTTCTCATTGAATAGAATTTTGTGTTCTGAAAGAAGTCGCCTTCTGCCTGATCATGAACATATCAATAAAGACTGGAAGTACCGGACACATGAGAAGCCACCAAAGATGAATGCATTGCATTTGAGAAGTTTGTTAATAGAGTTATGCAAAATTACAAGAAATCAAGAAGGATGTAGATGTAGTGCTTCATAGTAGGCATGAGTAACCAACTTTAAAATGTGTGTTATGATTTTAAAACATGAATTAAATCTAATTAAGTGGTCGTGAAACGTTTTTCAGTTTTTACTATGATGTGATGCAGCCCACCTTCGCCCACCACCCCCACCTGTATATTTGAACACTAATTTCAATTTCTGGGGGAAACACTGTTCACAAGTCATGAGTCAGGGCCCCCGAAAAATTATGAGTTTGGCTTAAAGATCACAAGATTTTAAATAAGAATAAATATGAGGGGTTGGGAGCATTTGCTTTCATGTTTTCAAGCTTTTCCTTGCAACCATGAGGGATAGAAACTTATTTTTTTCAATCTATAACAGTCCCAGGAACTGTTAACAGTAGGTATATTGGAGAGTCACTCAAAAGGTGCTCAGACCTTATGGTGATGCAGGCCATCTAAGTAACTAGATGGAGGATATAAAATGTGTTCATATTGTTTGATTTCAGATATTAAATTTTATGCCTAAATGAAATCAAGCAATGCTATTTTTCACTGATCTGTTTTTATGCTACAGCATAACCATTTTGTTATTGATGAATTAGCAATTTTGCTTCTAATAAAGCATTTTGCCCTGTTTCTTAGATATATAAAATGATGAGCAATGACTATAGCAATTAAAGAAAGCATTCAGCAGGTCACTTAGTTGAAAACAGTCCATGCATGTGACTTCACATTCCTTATTTTCATCTGACTGAGTTTTTAGTCCTCCCATCCAACAAAAACTATATTCTGTTAAGTGTTTTCTTTCCACCGTGCTTCAGAAATTACGTGGTGTAATGTTTGTCTTACATTTCTAACAAAAGGGGGGAGGGGAGTGAGTTCCAAAGCTGACAGACAGAAAGCAGAAAATCCATTTCCCAGAGCTCTATGTTTTCACTCTGGCTTTTTATTTTTATTACCTAGTGTTTGGGGCCAGATATAATCTATGATTCTGCAGCCACTGAATTTGCCCCAGAATATATCCCCTTGCCACAGAATTGTTCGCCAGAATCTCAGCTTTCATAAAACATTTCTAGCTTTTCCAGTTGCAGAGAAAACCTTAAAAAACATGAACCAAGTGTAAAGCAGAGCTGCCAGTGTCTGCAAAGACAGCCTAAAACAGTAGCTCTGAGAGGTGCAATATGCCCACTTCATCTCAATCAATTTTCTAATTGCAGAATTTGGCATTTTTCCAAGATGCCACAAAATTCAGCATGGCTACCATGGAATTTGTCATTTTGCTACAGCCAGGTGCCTATCAACCTCCCTGATGGGTCATACCTGCAGTTGCCTCCTGCTCTGTACCTTTGCCCACAAGAGGCAGTTAATTAGATTACAGTGTGTGTGTTCCTTGCACTGCTCCATGGGGATATGCTACAAGAGTTGGGGCCTCAGAGGAAGAGCTGGATTCTCTCTCGCCACCAGGGAGTGGGGGAGGCAGAATTGTAGTAGGTGGGCAAGCTCAGTAGCCTGGAGAACATAAGGCCTGAGAAGCCAACTTGCTGGAGCCAGCTACAAATGCTCCTCCTTCTCTGGACCATAATGAGGAGAAAAAGGTTCTTAGCAGAGCTGCCTGGACAACATTATGTGAGCCAAGGCTCAAGAAGTGAACCCAGGGAGCCTGGAAAAAAACAAATCCTCAAAAATAATAATCATGGGAAATGATCATTGTGATAGAATAAATTAATGGAATTTGGTCCCATTGAGCCGTAGAGTCAACTGGGCTTTAACTGTTTTAAACTAAGTGGACCAGAAGAACATTATTATTCTGTTCATACATGTGATTACATTTGTTTTACAAATAAAAGTAGTTTTAAGGTCTCATAGCCTCATTTGACTCAACAGGGATGGTAAAGTTGAAAGAGTTGTGAACAGTTTCTGAATGAGCTGCGTTAACAAGTATATTCCTTGGTTGCTATGGTGACTATCCATCTGTTAATGCCATTAAAAAAAAATTTTCAAAATTTTCATGGCATTTTTAAAGAATTGTTTGGCTCAAATGCAGCACCCACACAAAAGTTAGAATAAGTTCAATAACCAACAACAATCTTGAATATTAGCCTGTTCCAAGGATTTCTAATGGATCTGCTAAGGCAGTTCAAATAGCCCTGATCTTCTTTCCTCTAGCTGCTTACACATTTTTTTATCACCTTCTAGACATCAGCCCTGGGACATCACTCCTTTCCTACTATCATCTCCCCCTTTCAACCTTATATTTTGTTGTCTTCAGGTAAATAATGGAATTTGCACACAAATGGGAATTTGACCACCACACTTTTTCCCCATCGTACCCACAGAGTAATGGTAAGGTGGAGTCAGCTCCGAAAACAGATAAGAGACTGTTACATGAGGCTATTTCTCCTGGTTCAGACCCCTCGTGAGCATTTTTTGGCACATAGAAATACTCCAGTACAGGTATGCAAAACAGTCCTGTGCAGGCACTGATGGGATGGAAGACCAAAACCTGTTGAAACCAGAGGATGGAGATACAATCAGAGGAAGTAGGAACTAGACTATAACAGGACAGGATTTGCATGCTGAAACCAAGCACAAAGGTGGCACCTACAACACTGTGAAAGGTACCAGATACGGACATACAGCAGAAATCACAATGGAGAGCAGGTGGCATATCTATGCTACGAGTAATAGCATGGGACAATGCATCCTTAACCACAGCATGTAGCTCTAGAATCTGAGCTTTCATTCTGAAAACACTCGGCTTGATTGTCTGGGGAGTCTTGAAAATGAGGGCTGTTCAGGGAACTGACTACAGCTCCCTCATTCTGAGAGAGTCTTAACATTAATTTCTGTGGGTGCAGCATGTGCTTAAGTGATTTGCTGGATCAAATCTATGAGAGCACTGGTGTCATGTCCTTGAAACCATTAGCTAGAGAACCTGTAATAAGGCATTTTAATCAAACTTGATGTGCCATCCACCTGCCTCAATGGGTGGGGGAAACTTGATGGGGCAGGCAGTGAAGCAGGACAGTCCCAGCAGTGAGGGAGAGGACACTCACTGAGGGACACCAGGTAGCTCCTCCCCTCTGGTGTCTCTGGCACCCATTGGCCAGCTGAGGAGGAGGGATGCGGATTAGCCAGCATTCCCCAGCTCCCAGGATTTAACCTGGAGCACGGGCCATATGAAGTCTCTTTCGGCTCCATTCCAGCAGCCCCATCCTACCCACCCAAACTAGCAATGGAAACCTGGCCTGACAGATGCTGCAGGTCTAGCAGATCATCCATTTGGGGGTCAGGAAGGAATTTTTTCTCCCATGGACCAATTTACAGAGAACCAGGGAGTTTTTCCACCTTCTGCGCAGCACCTTCAGGCCACAGAGGATTAAGTAGGAATGCACATAGTACGTAACTGAGGTACTTGGGTTGAGCTGTTAGTCCATGTCCAGGTTAGCAACTTAAAATCTAAACACCTTGGCTGTTTGTTTTTACAGATGTTTCTTTCTGATTTGTAAACCATTCAGAAGTCTCAGGGAATATGAATGCTTTGCATTTAAGAAAAAGATAAACAGCTATCATAATAAAAGGAAATTAGCAAAACCAAAAGAGAATATGAAAGGTATGGCAGATACCACTGACTCAGTTTTTAATTAGCTGGCTTCTGTGTAGCCCAAAACTTTTGTTCAAACAATTTCTATACCTCATTCAGGAATCCAGTTACACTCAGCAGTGGCCCCATGAGGATGCTTCAGGTCAGGGAAGTTAGCACTGCCAAGTTCCATACCAGTCTATTGCTGTCAGGTCTCATTCAGCAAAGTCAATTCCATCAGATCTACTGCTGTTAGGCCCTGGTCTAGCAGGTCCGCGATTACTTGGAACTTGTGCAAAGAAGCCAGCTCTGTTCTGGCCTGCTGCCACCAGATCCAGCCCCACAAAGTCAGCTCATCCAGGTTTACTGCTATGAGGTCCTGGCTTAACTAAATCCCTTTCAGCTGGTCCATTACTGACAGGTGTGGCTCAGCAAAAGCCATTTTACCTAATTCTGCTGTTGGTTCAGTGAAGTCAGCTCCATCAAAGTACAGATCACAGCAAGATTCCCTGACAGAGTACCTGCTCTTTTTTGTTCATTCTGGGCTCAGTATGCAACCAGAATCCACTACAGGAGAGCAGAGTGACTCCTTGGCATACCTTTCATAATTCACACACCCTTTTCTATATTGACATGACAACTTTAACATCAATCCTAAAGAATAGAGCATAAGTGAATCCAAATGCCACACAAACACTGTCTAGAGCTGCAAGAAACGGATTTTATGTTTAAATTAAACTGGCCAGCAGCTGGATTTTCTTCTTTCACCAAGAGGAGGTGTAGACAGGCTCTCTCCATTAAGCCTTCTAGCTTTGGAGTTTATAGATTTTGACCTCTCAACCTCATCCTGGAATAAATCCAGGTATTTTTAAATCTAGGGTCTACCTATATAATCAGAATGTTCTTTCTTGTAGAAAAGGGGGGGGAAGTTTTAAATCCTCTAGACCTGCTTTGTTTTCCCTGAACTGACCCCACCCTCTCCCTAACTAAATCAAAACCCCAGTTAATTATTCATGGTTATTCATTAAGGAAGAGAAACAATACTATGTGATTTAGCAAGCCACATGTTGAAATGTATTCATTAAAAAGTGCCTAGCAACTTTGAACAACAAGGGAATTAGAAAAAAAAATGAAGTCACTTCACAGACAACTTGCAAGCAGAAGATTAGATTCATGCTGCCTCAGGTCTAATTTTCATTAAGACTTGTGTAATGGTAAGTTTCATAGTTTTTTGGGGATGTTCTATTTGTTTGTTTTTAATAGTGAAACCAGTGGGTGAGATAAGTTTGTGACACAAAGACCTAGATCCTCAAAATATATTTAGGTGCCTGGGGGTTTTGGCACCTAAATACCTTTGAGGATCTTCATCAAAGACCATACTGTTTTGTTCCCCACCCCCACACTCCGATTTTCTACATTTATTATGAGAGCCTTTAAAAAACAAAACAAAACAAAAACACCACTTTAAGTTATGTGACTAGTTCCATAGAAGTCAATGGGACTTCTCAAATACAAAGTTAGGTACATGCTTAATATGTATTTTGCTGACTGTAGACATGTACTTCTTCACATATGAGAAACATGCCTCAGGGGGCACGTGACCAGGATTCACCACCGAATTTGGTCCGCTGGTTGGATCATTAGCTTCCCCAGCCCAGGCCAGGGGAAGGGACAGGGAGCATGACATAATGTGAACACTGATCCATGCCCCCCAGGCAAGTATCTTGATGAATAAGGATCAAGGTCAAATTAAAGATGGTGTGGTATTAACAATATAGTATTTTAACAAATAAAACATCAGCCAGTGTGGTCATATCTGATAACAGCCTCAGAAGCCAGGAGTTTTAAAATCAAAATTTAAATGCTATTTAAAGTACATGCCGCCATTTGAAGTGTTTCCAATATACCAAGGTCACCCATGTAGTTTGGAAGTGAAATGTGAGTGTAAAATTTACATTCCCCTTTTCTTTCTCTGCATTATTGATCAGGCAATGATTCTGAATTAGAGCTTTGCAAAACATTTTGCACACAAAGCAAAAAACAAAAACAAAACAAACAAACAAAACCACGACTGGAACTGCCAGATATTGCGATGGAAATAACCCAGTGAATAACCAGAGAATTAAATTCCCAAGAGTGTCCTGGTGCTGTTTAACACTAATACAGCATCCATAACTCAAACACATCCACTTGTGGCTATGGTGCTGGTCATGCACATTTTTAGAGAGAGCACAAGAACTGGCTATTAAAGAAACTGGTACATTTCCCCCTTTTCCTTACAGCAGGAAGTTCCTACTACTTACCCCACCTCTACATAAGTCTTATCAATCTTACGCCTTCCACCTTATGTAAACAGAAAAAAATATATACATTTAAATCACTAATCCCAGAGTTTTAGCTACCATGGACAAAGGGACAAGAAGTGTGAGTGCACTGTTTGCGTATCCCAATGGACAGCTTTGTCTGACAATTGAATAAATTCCAAATGTTAGGTTTTATTTACATAAGATCAGCCACAATGGGTCAGACCAATGGTCCAGGCAGCCCAGTATCCTGTCACTGACAATGGCCAGTACCAGAGCTTCAGGGGAGAGTACAGAACAGGGCAGTTGGAGTGATCTACCCCATTCTAAACTTTAATTTTAAAACTTTTTAAATTAGGGATACATTTGAAAGCAAATATGGGTATTATTATTTAGTATTTATTCTATGGTAACTCCCAGAGGCACTGATCACGGTCCTGTTCTGGTAGGTGTTGTACATAAAGGTAAATACAGTCCTTGTCCCAAGGTGTCTACAGCTATATCTACACTGCAACTGGGGATTTAATTTGCTTCAAACTAGCTAGCTCAGTAAAATAGTAGTGAGGCTGTGGAGGCGTGGGCTTCAGGGGAGACTGTACAAGTCCCCCTGAGCATGTACATGCATTGCTAGTTCAAACTGCTGCATCCTCAACTGCTATTTTTAGTGAGCTAGCTAGATGTACCCATATAATCTGTCATCTACACAAGCTGTAATCACACCCCGAGCTGCGGTGTAGATGTCACCTCAGAGAGTAGGCACATGAAAACAAGAATATTTGTTGTTGCTATTCTCTATTTGTCACGTTTTTCCTAGATTAAAAACATTAATCCCACCAAGCAATAAATAAATGATATGTAAGTTAGGCAGCCAATCACACATAACAAGTAACGAATCATACTGCTCAGTGTGTGGCTAATCCATAGCCATTAATTGAGGCACGTGATAGGCTGAACAATTAGGAGGAGCTCACAAATTCAGGAAAATCATGATCTGTTTCTTTGAGGAAAGTTTGCACACAAGAAAATTAGATTTCTAGAGGTCTCAAATATTCATTTACCTAGCTCTACTCCCATATCGTGTTTCTTTGTGTCACTGTAGTCCAAAAGCAGCTTGTTGGTAGCTTTTCAAATTTTCCATGTAAATCTCTTGAAAGTTTGTGTATGTGCTATTTGAAGAAAATAGGCTGTCATCAAACCAAAATATTAATGATAGTTGTAACTAAGTGTAAAGGTGATTGCGTACCTCTGTATGAACAGTCTGCCCTCTTGTACGTGGCTGAAGCTTAACATAGTGCCTCTTCTATTATGCTTCACCATAGTATATATTTCAGCACCACAGCAACTGGTTTCCATTACCTCAAGTGGTAGGGACCTGCGACCTGATGATCTGGA
Source organism: Emys orbicularis (assembly GCF_028017835.1). Taxonomy (NCBI): domain Eukaryota; kingdom Metazoa; phylum Chordata; order Testudines; family Emydidae; genus Emys; species Emys orbicularis. Next base: position 85,479,397 of record NC_088687.1, on the reverse strand, counting down.
GTTAAAGGGCCATGGTGCTACAGCTTGGTCACAGGTGTGTAATGTAGCAGTAATTGTTTTGTTTATAGCAATGCACTGAGGGTGGAACTCTCCTCTGAAGGTCTTTAGTACTAGGGCACATGTCAACTTTGAGGGGCTTAAGTGGATCTTTAAATTGGAGATGCTTAGAAAGTATACTACTGGAATTCTTTAATTGTCTAACATTGGACTTTGCAATGTTGACCTGAGGAAGAGCTCTGTGTGGTGTGAAAGCTTGTCTCTTTCACCAACAGAAGTTGGTCCAATAAAAGATATTACATCCCACCACCTTGTTTCTGTAATGCATTTGAGGAGTTAACTAGCTAAAATACAGCTGGAGTGTAAAACTTCATGATCCCTAAAAAAAATCAAGGGCTGAGGCCATCATTTGAAAATTAGAGAGAGAAAACCAAAATACTACTTTACAGGCCTTATGATACTCTATAGTAATGTTCATTGTATAAAGTCTGTGTGGTGGGTATTTTTTAAAGTCAATGTAGGAGAACCCGGCAAGTAATGAGAACCCTGCAAACTGCTCCCCACAGTAGCATACAGTGGGGGAGATTTGGGGAGCCTGTGGGTCTCTGAAGCTTGGCAGGGTAAAGAGATGCAGAGGGAGCCAGGGACAGAAGCTCACATGCTTTTCAGAGCATCAATGAAATAAGAGTAGAGACGGACTGTGTGAAGATCCTAAACTTCACATTGCAGTATGGGGCTGGATATTAGGTAAGGATCCTAAACTCTCCATTGACTGTATTTTTTTTTTATATGGAAGGAAACAAAGACAAAACTTTAATGCTGTCACTTTTATTTCTCTTTCTTTTTAAGTTGCTAAATGCTCTCAATTTTTATGGTATTTATACATGACTGTGACGGTATTGGGACTCACCACCATGGCGCTCCCGCTGGTTGCTCCGGGAATTAGCTCAGTCCATGGGGAGCACCCTTTGCTGGTGGTGTCCCGTCTATCGTCTGTTCCTCGCTGGTGTCTGGACCCACGTTGCTCCCCGCTCAGCAGCGTCCACTTCAGGACACTGCCCTCTGGCAGTGCCCCCTAGTCCATCCTCACCCCCTTTGGGGTGGGGTTAACAGCAGTCTTTCTCTGCACCCCAGCCCCAATGGTCAACCACACCCCAAAGTCTAACCCCTTGTGTCAGGGGTCTGGTGCAGTCTGCTACTGCCACGTTCTATGGCTGGGTGTCCATGCAAGGGGGGGGACCCAGGCCCACCCTCTACACTGGGTCCCGACCCAGGGACCCTTTAGCAGCAGCCTTACTGCCCTCCTTCTCTCCCCTTGTGCGTCTCTCTCCCTGGGCCGCTGCCCCTTCTGCCCCTTTGCACCGGCTAGGCCCTTCCCTCAGGGCCTGCAGCCTGGCAGGTAGCGGGTTGGAGTTCCCTTTGGCTCACCCGAGCCTGCCCAGCACTGCGCTGTCCCAGGTGCTAGCCTCCTCATGCAGGAGACAGACCTTCACCCTTTGAAGGCCTGGGAGAAACTGCCTGTGCCGTGCCTAGGCAGCCTTTATATAGGACCTAGCCTAGCCCTGATTGGCTGGCTCTAATCTCGGCCCTGATTGGCTGTCAGTAGGCCCTCTCTGATTGGCTGCCGGCCTGCACAGCTGCTCTGGCCTACTCTAGCCCCCTCTCGCATGGGGGTGGGGCAGCCACCCCACCACAATGACATTTGAATTTTTTCATTCTAACTGCATACCAGGCAATCTATTTCAATGCTTCTGTTTTTATTTTTGAAATCTGTCCAAGGGATAGAACAGGGCTCTCTAGGGCAGGTCTACACTACAGGGTAAAGTCGACCTAAGTTACACAATTCCAGCTACATGAATAACATAGCTGGAGTCGATGTACCTTAGGTCGACTTATTGCGGTGTCTATACTGTGCTGGGTCATCGGGAGAAACTCTTGCATAAGGTAAGTTGATGGTTCTCATTCCAGTGGAGTACTGGAGTCGATGAGAGAGTGATCGTCAGTCAATTTAGTGGATCTTCACTAGACCCGCTAAATCAACCCCCGGTGGATTGATCACTGCACATTGATCCCCCGGTAAGTGGAGACAAGCCCTAAGAGATTGTGCTTCTCTGTGCAACCACACTGTCCCATGACAGTTACGTTCCTCGTATCAACTAATAGAGAGAGGTATCTGTGACTACAGGAGCCAGACCAAGACTCTGGAACTTGCTGTCAGAAGAAATAAGAATGACCACCGATCTCTTCGCTCAAGCTTAAGCTCAACGGGGCTCTTACACATCAAACATTCTCACACTGTTATTTAATATTAATAAATTGTAATCTCTTGCTGACAAGGAAGGAAGAGAAATATGATTATTGGCGTCCTTGCTTGAGTGGAGCTCAAATACCATGGTGATGGGCATTCTGGATAGATATGCATGTGGAATTTTACACATATACATTTCACTGGGAGGTTGTGAACTGAGAAAAATATTAAAATACCTTCAATCTTCCCTTAACTGTTCTTTTCCATACTTGTATATGTAATATTCCTTGCTCTCCATTCATAGAATACTTTTTTTTAATTGTTGGTTGTATAGACATAAACAGCATATACAGTGATATTTTATTTGTAGGGCTCCCATTTCATCCAAAGCACTGAGGCTTTTTTAAAAAAAAGCCACCCTCCCCAAAACTAAACTATAACATAGATCCATTGCTTCAACCATACTGCCAAATTTTAGCAAGCAGATATTTGCTAGTGTTATAGCTGAGCACACACATTTAAATGAGACAGCTTACCCTTTAAAATGGAAATATTCCAAAAAACCCACAGTTTAGTGTGATAAATGCTCAGAAGCATACCCAGATACAGCTGTTTGAGGGTGGCTAAGCCTATTTCTCAACACACAAGGTTTAAAATAGCTAACTAATATTCCCTCTAAAGGACTCCATCTGAATACAGTCCATACAAAGTTTTGGGAGTGGAGGAAGCTTAGACATCCATGTATGAAACCAGAAAAACTAATTAAATCTGTAACAATCAGCATGAAATCTTTAATCACAATTAAATAGGATTTTTTCAGCATTTGAACAAAGAACCCCAAATAGAACAAGAGATGAACGGAAAGTATGTATACTGCTAATACAGCACATGCAGCAGCCAGTTCTGTAAAGGAGGAGATTTAACTTTAAAAGCTGTCCCCCTTTCCCTCCCCCCCCCCCACTGTATAAAAATTTAAGGGAGCCAAGTAGAAAAACTAAGCAAATAATGTGACAGGGTCCCATCTTCATCACTGCAAGGAGACACCTTCTCTAACAAAGATTTAGCACTATTTATATTGCCCAAGTGTAGCATGCAGATTCACTGGGATTAAATTAAATGACTTCTGAACCTAACTGCATAAAAACCTTCTTTTAAGACAAACAAAGTATTTTCTTGTCTCGATCACAGGTCTCAAAAGAAAAAAAAATTCCCTATAGTTTCTTCATCTCTCTTAAGATGCTTTTCTTGTTCCTTATGTCAGAAACTGTCACAATGATGGAGTTACTAGTTGTCCTTTTCCCCTCCCATTGGGCTCCTATATTCTTCATCTCCATATGCAGGTGTTTCTCTGATATGTCATTTAAGAAGATTATGCAGGATTTAATCCTCCATAAACCCAAGGAGGTCAGATACTCCTGTTCAAACTTTCCATTGGCCTGCGTATGGTACATTTCATGTTATTTTCAGCTGGTTTAGAGCCTCTGGTTGGTTATCTGGTTGTATACTGGGATTTGAGGCTGTTGCGTACTGTCTGTTTGTGACCACATATTATTAATTACTTAATAAAAATCAAGTATCCATTAGGAAAGTGGTGCCTTAAACGTGAACTTTAAATTTGTACTGATGATTTTAAATTTCTAACCTAATTATTAAAGTCTTTGAGGTAGGTATTTTACTGATCGTTCTCTATAAATACATCGGAGGGTGGGGTAGTAAATATGAGGGAGGGAAAAGAGCTGTTTAAGCTAAACTACATTGTTGGCACAAGAACAAATGAGTATAACCTGTACATGAATAAATTTAGGATGGAAGTTAGAAGAAGGTTTCTAACCATCAGAGGAGTGAGGTTCTGGAACAGCCTCCCAGAAGGAGCAGTGAGGGCAAAAAACCTAACTAGTTTTAAGAGGCAACTAGATAACCAGCGGAGGGATAGCTCAGTGGTTTAAGCATTGGCCTGCTAACCCTAGGGTTGTGAGTTCAATTCTTGAGGGGGGCTATTTAGGGATCTGGGGCAAAAATCTATCTCACAATTGGTCTTGCTCTGAGCAGGGGGTTGGACTAGATGACTTGAGGTCCCTTCCAACACTGGTATTCTAAGTTTATGAATAGGATTGTAGGACTACCTGCAAAAGCAGGGAGCTGGATTCACTAATCCTGGAGGTCTTTTCCAGTCTTATGTGCTAACCTGGGAATCTGCAGTCGGATTATAGCCACAAGCAAATTTCACTCTGTTTTTTATCTGAGAGTTATCTAGAAGATTTTCACCAACATTTCTCGAGCCATTTCTTGAACACTAGCCTTGCTTTGAGGGTATCAAATAGGCTGATACTATGGCCAGAGTCTAAAGAGTGGAAAATACTATTATATAAGTGAACTTGCTTAAAAATTCAGCAGGTAGGACTACATGCTCTAACATCTAATGACTAGTTAAAAAATCCAGTATTTGCAGATGGCCACATTTTCACAGAGTTTGTGCCACTAAACTGGGCACAGGGTTGCATCCATAACAGCAGGTACAATTAAAATTTACTCCATCCAACTGTTCTTAAAGGACATGGAATATGGCATATAAATATGCTATTTATAGGGTCCCTGGGTTAGAACCTGGAGCAGTGGATGGGCCAGAGTTCCCCTACCAGCTAAGTCATGTAAACCCGTACATGGTGGGGACAGGCCTAACCATAACCCAAAGGGCACGGCTCATTTGGAAGCCTGATCAAAGTCCTGAAGACACTGGTGAGGGAGATAGACTGCTGAGTTATTGGAATCAGTGCTACATCAGAAGGGGGTTCATTTTTGACTATGTGATCTGCCAAAATCCAAACCACAGAAGACTGGCAATGGCCTACAGGGGGCACCAGGAGCAGGAAAAGGACTGCAATACTGCACCCAGCCTCACGGAGACACTTGAGGTGAGTGACCCCTCTCGTATGACATGTTAAAAGAAACAGATGTTGTACCCACAAAGGGAATTAGCTGGGTTTTATATCTTACTTGTGCTGTGGGCAATAAGCTGCACATGCTTTTGTGCCCCTAATTATCTCCCCAACTCATATTGTCTCCCATCTGATGATACCTGCTTGGATTGTACAAAATGTAACAAAAGAAAACATACACAAAGGGAAGAGGGAGGAAAGTAAGTGCCAATCCAAATACATTATGGAATGGGGTCCTTTGCTAGATATTTAACTTGTCCTTTCTGGCCGTACATTCAGGAGATAAGTTGTGTTGTGTGTCATAGCAGTAACACAGATTAGAATATTCTAGGCTGAGAGATGCTTTCTCCAGGTATGCTTGTTGAAACTTGTCTCCTGTATTGAATAGATTGTCTTTCCTGTATATTATCAAGGCCATAAGACTTGGGTGTGCAAGAACAATGGGGCTGCAGCATTATTAGCTGGGAAACAGAGTCTCTCATTATATACAGTTTCCTCAGTTGAGCTTGTTATCTTTCCTGTGTATAATTTACAAGCATACACTACTGTTCTAGCAATACTGGCAACTTAAAATCTACCTGAGAGATTCATAGATTCCAAGGCCAGAAGGGATCACTGTGATCATCTAAATTGACCTCCTGTATAACACAGGCCCTAGAACTTCCCCAAAATAATTCCTAGAGCAGATCTCTTAGCAAAACTATCCAATCTTGATTTAAAAATTGTCAGTGAATCCATCACAATTCTTGGTAAATTTTTCCAGTGGATAATTACTCGCTGTTAAAAATTTATACCTTAATTCCAGACTGAATTTGTCTAGTTTCAACTTCCATCCACTGGATTGTGTTATGCCTTCCTCTACAAGATTGAAAAACACATTATCAGATATTTGTTCCCCATTCAACTCACCCCTTAACCTTCTCTTTAGTAAGATAGCTAGATAGACTCAAGGAGCTCAGTTACTATACGGCATGCTTTCTAATCTGTTAATCATTATTGTGGCTCTTCTCACTCCTCTCCAATTTATCAACATCCTTCTTGAATTGTGGGCATCAAACTGGGCCCAGCATTCCGGTAGCGTTCATACCACTGCCAAATACAGAGGTGAAATAATCTCTCTACTCCTGTTTGAGATTCTCCTGTTTATGCATCACAGGATCTCATTAGCTCTTTTGGCCACAGCATCAGACTGGGAGATCAGCTTATTATCCACGATGACCCCCAATTTTTTTTTCAGAGTTGCTGCTTCCCAGGATTCAGTCCCCCATTCTGTAAGTATGGCTTAAATTTTTTGTTCCTAGATGTATTAATTTATATTTAGCCATAATAAAATCATAGAATATCAGGGTTGGATAGGACCTCAGGAGGTCATCTAGTCCAACCCCTTGCTCAAAGCAGGACCAACCCCTAAACAGATTTTTGCTGCAGATCCCTAAATGGCCCCCTCAAGGATTGAACTCATAACCCTGGGTTTAGGAGGCCAATGCTTAAACCACTGAGCTATTGCTACCCCCCTGTTTACTTACACCCAATTTATCAAGCAATCCAGATTGCTCTAAATCGGTGCTTCGCAAATTTATTTGATCACAGCCCCATTCTTTGTGTCTGTCAATATTTATGCCCCCCAAGTATATATACAGGGCTGGCTCTAGCTTTTTTGCCACCCAAAGCAAAAAAAAAAAAAAAAAAAAAAGGGCGGACGGACTGCGTGTGGAGGGCGATCAAGGCGGCTCGCAGGGGGGTGAAGGGTGGCACCTCGCAGCCGGGTGAGAGGGGCTCCCCCCTCCGGCCTTCGGGTGCCTCTTCCAGGTGGGCAGGCGGAGCCCCCGGGGGCTGCAGGAGGTGCTGGCTCAGCTGCTCCTTTAAAGGCGGCTCGGCTGGGCCAGGCTCAGAGCGGTGTGGAAGGCGGAGGCCGGTGCAGGCGGCGGGGAGTGGAGTGTCCCGGGGAGCCCGGTGGCACAGTGAGTGGTGGGGATCGCTAATTCCTGCCCCCCCGGGCCGGGGTCCGTTCCCCTGCAGGGCTGGGCTGGGACTGGCGGAGCGTGGGGAGCCGGAGCTGTGGACCGGGCTGCCAGAGCAAAAAAAAAAAAAGAACCAAGGCAGGGCGGCCGGAATGTGCCGCCCGAAGATTGGCCGGAATGCCGCCCCTTACAATGTGCCGCCCCAGGCACGTGCTTTCTCGTCTGGTGCCTGGAGCTGGCCCTGTATATATACCACCATCCAGCTCTGAAGGCAGAACAGAGAGCAGGAGCTGCTGGCCGGGCACGCAGCTCTGAAGGCAGCGTCGTGCCAGCAGCACTGTGCCAGCAGCACCACAGAAGAACTGGGTTTGTTTAGTTTGGAAAAGAGAAGACTGAGAGGGGACATGATAGCAGTTTTCAGGTATCTAAAAGGGTGTCATAAGGAGGAGGGAGAAAACTTGTTCACCTTAGCCTCTAAGGATAGAACAAGAAGCAATGGGCTTAAACTGCAGCAAGGGAGGTCTAGGTTGGACATTAGGAAAAAGTTCCTAACTGTCAGGGTGGTTAAACACTGGAATAAATTGCCTAGGGAGGTTGTGGAATCTCCATCTCTGGAGATATTTAAGAGTAGGTTAGATAAATGTCTATCAGGGATGGTCTAGACAGTATTTGGTCCTGCCATGCGGGCAGGGGACTGGACTCGATGACCTCTCGAGGTCCCTTCCAGTCCTAGAATCTATGAATCTATGAATCTATAAGTAAGGAAGGCAATGTGAAAATTGATATGTCTCAGTATCACTGTTCACAACAGACTTAGAATCCCATTGCCACCCTTACTTCTGTGTGCTGCTGGTGCCACCCCAGGGCTGACAGCTGGAGCTCCACCACCTCCAAGTGAGGGATGGGGTGGGGGTGGGGAGGAGAGCCTGAGCCCAGGTGGGGGGGCTCCATCAGCCCTGAGGCAGTGGGGCTCCATCAGTCCCCTTTTCCCCTGCCTCCTAGATGTGCACGACTCCTCTGCACGAGCACCAGCCACCCGGCGCTGACAGCCAGAGCTCTTAAAAAAAATATATATAATCCAAAAAAGCACACAGCTCATGCCTCCCTTGACACATTCTCGCACCTCCCTTGGGAGGCCCACCCCACAGTTTGAGAACTGCTGCTCTAGGTCAGTGACCTGTCCTCTTCACTATTTACCACTAACCCCATTTTTGTCATCTGCAAAAGATATCAGTGATTTTGTTTTCTTCCAGGTCATTGATAAAAAATATTAACTAGCCTAGGGCCAAGAACTGATCCCTACAGAACCTCACTTATATGGCATTTCCCCCTTTAGAATTACATTTTGAGACCTATCAGTTAGCAAGTTTTTAATTTATTAAAATGGGTGCCATGTTAATTTTATATTCTAGGGTTTTGTTTTTTTAAATCAAAATACCATGGGCTTCATAACAATTTTCAGCATTTCTTGTTTCTGTAGTTGTCCATATTTTTGTTTTGTGTTGTTTACACACTTCAGCTCCGAGGGCAAATTAAGCCAGTCTTTTCCACTCTTTGTTTTAATATTTCTCTGAAAACCTCTCCTTAAATCCTTCTTATTTAATGTACCTTTCTTTTGCTGATAGTCTGCTCTCACCATCTTGCTTAATCTATTTATTGTTTTATCATATGTCCAATTTAGATTCCAAATTCTTTGAAGCAGGGAGCTTTGCTTTACCTTTTGTAAAGCACCTGGCATACCTCTATTGCTGGATGAATGATACCTTTATAACAGTCTCCCAGATTTCTACAATCTTTTTAACACCAACATTTTACAAAGCAAATAGTTCGTATTTTCACCCATTAGCACTGCTCTGTATTGCCGCCACCTACCTGATTGAGGTAAAAGTCACAATGGGACAAATTCAACTATGTCAGGTCTATGGGTACGTCTACACTACCCGCCGGATCAGCGGGTAGCGATCGATCTATCAGGTATCAATTTATCGCGTGTAGTGTAGACGTGATAAATCGATCCCCGATCGCTCTCCCATTGACTGCTGAACTCCAGCAGTGCGAGAGGCAGAAGCAAAGTCGACAGGGGAGCCGCGGACGTCGATCCAGCGCCACGAGGACGCGAAGTAAGTGATTTTAATTCAATCTAAGATACGTCGACTTCAGCTACGCTATTCTCATAGCTGAAGTTGCATATCTTAGATCGATCCCCCCCTCAGTGTAGACCAGGCCTCTGACACATACAGAGCTGTCAGTGGAATCCTCAACTGTCCATTTAATTTTCTGTCTGTTTTGTCTCATTAAGGCAGCACAACACAGGCAGAATAGGGGTTGAGAATCTCATCAGCAAAGTCAGGACAGCTAGATTCTATTCCTGACTCTGTACTGACTTGATTTGTGATTTTGAGCAAGTGACCCCTGTGTGCTTCAGTTTCTCCATCTCAGCCTCATATTCCTCATCTGTGAAATGCTTTGGCATCGTTGACTATTTATTTATCTACTTATGGAGGTTTATTTTGTATTATAATATTTGTACAGTACTGGACACATTTGATTCAGAAGTCAGAGAGGCTACAAGCATGAAATCTCATTTTATGTTCATATATGCTCCAGTAACCTGATTCTAAAAATACTCTCAGAACAGAAACGCACTATTTTATCTATGACCAATCCAATCAAAAATTATTTGAATTTCAAATACTGAATATTCATATTAAAGTGCCCACAAGCAAGCTCCAGCCCAAGGATTACTCACAGAAATAAGTAGGTAGTTTTGAAAAAGCAATAAATGCGCGCAAGAGAAAAATCAACTGTCTAGTTGGCAGCCAGTTTCAAGCGGAGTGCCCCAAGGGACGGTCCTGGGGCCAGTTTTGTTTAATATCTTTATTAATGATCTGGAGGATGGTGTGGACTGCACTCTCAGCAAGTTTGCCAATGACACTAAACTAGGAGGCGTGGTAGATACACTAGAGGGTAGGGATCGGATACAGAGGGACCTAGACAAATTAGAGGATTGGGCCAAAAGAAACCTGATGAGGTTCAACAAGGACAAGTGCAGAGTCCTGCACCTAGGACGGAAGAATCCTATGCACTGCTACAGACTAGGGACCGAGTGGCTAGGTAGCAGTTCTGCAGAAAAGGACCTAGGGGTCACAGTGGATGAGAAGCTGGATATGAGTCAACAGTGTGCTCTTGTTGCCAAGAAGGCTAATGGCATTTTGGGCTGTATAAGTAGGGGCATTGCCAGCAGATCGAGGGACGTGATCGTTCCCCTTTATTCGACATTGGTGAGGCCTCATCTGGAGTACTGTGTCCAGTTTTGGGCCCCACACTACAAGAAGGATGTGGAAAAATTGGAAAGAGTCCAGCGGAGGGCAACAAAAATGATTAGGGGTCTGGAGCGCATGACTTATGAGGAGAGGCTGAGGGAACTGGGATTGTTTAGTCTCCAGAAGAGAAGAATGAGGGGGGATTTGATAGCAGCCTTCAACTACCTGAAGGGGGGTTCCAAAGAGGATGGAACTCGGCTGTTCTCAATGGTAGCAGATGACAGAACAAGGAGCAATGGTCTCAAGTTGCAGTGGGGAAGGTCTAGGTTGGATATTAGGAAACACTATTTCACTAGGAGGGTGGTGAAGCACTGGAATGCGTTACCTAGGGAGGTGGTGGAGTCTCCTTCCTTGGAGGTTTTTAAGGCCCGGCTTGACAAAGCCCTGGCTGGGATGATTTAGTTGGGAATTGGTCCTGCTTTGAGCAGGGGGTTGGACTAGATGACCTCCTGAGGTCCCTTCCAACCCTGATATTCTATGATTCTATGATCACAATCTGTTCATGGACAAGTTTCTAGCAGAAAAACAGGAAAAATGAGTTGATTAAGTTACTCACTTTGAATTATTCATCTAGCTCAAGGTATCATCTGTCCTAGTCATTGTTACTTTGTAGTACATACAATGGTAGAACCGAGAAGCCACAATCAAGATCAGGACCAGATTGTGCTAGGTGCTGTATGATACAGAATAACTCTTTAATTACTTTTGTTTCCCTTCTCTGGATACATTCTCACTGATATGTTTTTATAGGAATGGAAATTCCCTTTTGAGGATGTACCTCTCTGTCAATGCTGAAGTGGGGAGGAAGAGATTGCTCGTCTGCGGGAACACTTCTCCCAAGATCCCACAAGTGAGCTGCTCCTGTGCACAGAAGGAGCTCTGCAAAGTTTTGGGGAGGGTGCGAGATTTGCTGGAGGTGGAGCAGGAGGACATCACAGTATCCGAATTCCTGCATGGAAGTCATGGTGAAAACCAGAGAGGTTGGGAAATTCGGAGAGGATTTTCTAGTGGAATTTGTGAATTTCCCTCCTGCACTGTCCTTCTGCATGGCCATATTCTGCTGCCTCTGGCCAAAATTTCCTGGCAGCACATTATTCCTAGTTGAAAAATCCTATTTTAGTTCTGAGAAAAAAATTATTCTTTTTCAAAAAACAAACAAAAATACCCATTTGGTTGCTTTCAAAATGAAATTTATTATTTCTTTTTTGTTGTAAACCAAAATACCTTTCAGTTTTCAGATTCTCCCCCACCTTCCCTTCTCTCACTTATTTACTTTCTGCCTTTTTTCCTTTCTGGAAAGTAAAGAGAAAAGGTTTTTTGTTATTTTAAGCTGGTGAAGAAGAGTGGAGGATTTTTTTTAAACCTTTCACACTTTTTCCAACAGAAAAGTGAAAGAAAATAGGAAAAACCGCACGTTCCCCGACTTGTTTACCTTTTCACGTTGTACTGGAAAAGAGGGATCTAGAAGAGTGCACACACTGCTGGCACACTCCTTTATGGCTGGCATAAGCCTTTTCCCCCTGTGACAGCCCCTGATGACAGCTGCTGGAGCTCTGTAGTGGTCTGCTTCTTCTCATGATTCAACCATCCAGTCTGATCATTATGAGTTCTCCCATTCCAGGGCAATAGTCCCACCACCACCATTTCAATATCCTTACATCAGGTCTTCAGCTCCCAATTCTGGGCCCCAGGATCCTTCACCCTCTTGTCTTAGGGCTTTCAGAAGTCTTTATCTCTTTATATCAGAGCTTCACACCACTTTCCCCAATAGCTTGTAGGGAACCCAGGCTAACCCTGTCCTCTAGATTCCAGCCCAGGGACCCTGTAGTGAGCGGGCAAAGTCTGTCTATTCACACATGCCCCCGCTACCTCCCTTGCCTTCTTCCTACCTCAGCCTGTCATCAGGCCCTTCCTTCCCACAGCCCCTTCCTGGGGTCATTGTGTACCCTGTGTTCTTCTCAGGCTACAAGCCACCTCTATCTTCCAGGCCTCTACTGCATCTCTAGGGAGAGCTTTTTCCTGCAATCTAACAAATCCCATATGAAAAGACAAACGTAAGCCACTTTTGCCCTCCTCAGGCTCTAACTTCTTCTCTCCTAACATCAGCTGCTCCATCCCTGAATTGAACACCTCCCAGGGCTCTCTCCCTATAAGTCCATTCCTGTCCTTTTGCCAGGACTCACCACTAGAGCTTGCTCTACCTGGGGGCTTTTCTGTCTCTGTCCTGACTTCTTGCCAAGTTTTCTACTCAAGAGAGGGTCCCAAGGCCAACTCTTCCCCTGGGCAACTGCTTAATGCCCAAATAAATGTGTTAGTCTCTAAGGTGCCACAAGGACTCCTCATTGTTTTAACCCTGCCACTCTCTCGCCATTCTCTATTGCCAAGAGAGAGACTGCAGAATTCTTTCCTGCTCTCCCTTCAGCCTCCTCTTGTTCTGGGGTTCCTCTCTGCATAGTAATCACTCAGGCTAGGTCTACACTACCCGCCTGAATCGGCGGGTAGAAATCGATCTCTCAGGGATCGAATTATCACGTCTCGTCGGGACGCGACAATCGATCCCCGAATCGACGTGCTTACTCCACCAGGGGAGGTAGGAGTAAGCGCCGTTGACGGGGAGCCGCGGAGGTCGATTTTGCTGCCGTCCTTACAGCGGGGTAAGTCGGCTCCGATACGTCGAAATGCTGAATTTGCGTATCTTAAATTGACCCCCCCCTGTAGTGAAGACCTGCCCTCAGTTCCTCCCTCACATGGGACTCATTTTAAGCTGGGCTTGGACCAGCCTCCACATGCAACCAGGTGCCCTAATTAATCTCTCCTGTGCCAATTAACTCTTTCAGAGCCAGGGTGAGATATATACTCCATCACAGGAAGAAAAATTTAGCAAAAACTTTTAAAGAACTTTTCCAGTGGAAAAAGGATCCATGGGAAGTTAAAAATTGAGAGAAGATGGGCATTTTCCTACAATTTCAAATTGAGAATTATTAAAAATATGTAACTTTTCCTAAACATTTTGTTTCAATTTGTTTGTTTTGAGAAATGAAAAAAATATTCTTTGAGAGACTTCATTTTTCAGTGAAACCTGGAAAAAAGTCTACTAGGTCTATAGCACAGTTCCAGTGTCTGGGTCCCCCTGTGGTTGCTCAGTAGCAACTGCTGACAGGAGTTGGGGAAATTACAGCTGTACGAACTCTAGGTTTGATTACTGCAATGCACTGTACCTAGGATACAAACCCCGGCCTTCAAAAACAAACAAACAAACAAAAAACAGCCCCCTTTGAAACAGCAGATCTCTTTAATCAATATAAGCCTCTGGGAGCACATCACTGTTCCCTGGCTAATATCAGCTGAAATATAGGAAAGAAATCTTGAATATAAAGTACTCTAAAGCACTGTTTCTCAACCTTTTTGATACCAGGGATCAGCTTGCTGCCTTTCTAAACTGTGTCAGGGAGATCTCAGGGACTGGTGCCAGTCCACGGACTGGTCATTGAGAAACACCGCTCTAAGGCAGTGGTTCTCAACCAGGGGTACATGTACCAACTAGAGGTACGCAGAGCTCTTCCAGTGGGTACATCAACTCCTCTAGATATTTGCCTAGTTTTACAACAATTTTAAAATGCACTAGCAAAGTCAGTACAAACTAAAATTTCATAGAGACAAAATGAGAACGTAAGCAATTTTTCAGTAATAGTGTGACTGTGACACTTTTGTATTTTGATGTCTTAATTTGTAAGCAAGTAGTTTTTAAGTGAGGTGAAACTTGGGGTATGTAAGACAAATCAGACTCCTGAAAGGGGTACAGTAGTCTGGAAAGGTTGAGAACCACTGCTGTAAGGTATTGGCTCAAGATACCTTGGAGACTGTCTCACCCTGTGTGATCATAACCTCTAATTGTCCCTTAAAATATATGCTAACTACTTATGCTAAACTATCTGTTTGATCTTATATTTAGTTGTGACACTCTTAGTACCTTTCCCAGACCGGAAGAAGAGCTCTGTGTAGCTTGAAAACTTGTCTCACTGAATAACAGAAGTTGATGAAATGTTAAGGGAAATTAGAGAGGCTATCAAAATTAAGAACTCAATAATAGTGGGGGATTTCAATTATCCCCATATTGACTGGGAACATTTCACTTCAGGACGAAATGCAGAGATAAAATTTCTCGATACTTTAAATGACTGCTTCATGGAGCAGCTGGTACGGAAACCCACAAGGGGAGAGGCAACTCTAGATTTAGTCCTGAGTGGAGCGCAGGAGCTGGTCCAAGAGATAACTATAACAGGACCACTTGGAAATAGTGACCATAATACAATAGCATTCAACATCCCTGTGGTGGAAAGAACATCTCAACAGCCCAACACTGTGGCATTTAAATTCAAAATGGGGAACTATGCAAAAATGAGGTGGTTAGTTAAACAGAAGTTAAAAAGTACAGTGACTAAAGTGAAATCCCTGCAAGCTGCATGGGCGCTTTTTAAAGACACCATAATAGAGGCCCAACTTCAATGTATACCCCAAATTAAAAAACACAGTAAAAGAACTAAAAAAGAGCCACCGTGGCTTAACAACCACGTAAAAGAAGCAGTAGAGATAAAAATACTTCCTTTAAAAAATGGAAGTCAAATCCTAGTGAGGCAAATAGAAAGGAGCATAAACGCTGCCAAATTAAGTGCAAGAATGTAATAAGAAAAGCCAAAGAGGAGTTTGAAGAACGGCTAGCCAAAAACTCCAAAGGTAATAACAAAATATTTTTTAAGTACATCAGAAGCAGAAAGCCTGCTAAACAACCAGTGGGGCCCCTTGATGATCGAGATACAAAAGGAGCGCTTAAAGACGATAAAGTCATTGCGGAGAAACTAAATGGATTCTTTGCTTCAGTCTTCACGGCTGAGGATGTTAGGGAGATTCCCAAACCTGAGCCGGCTTTTGTAGGTGACAAATGTAAGGAACTGTCACAGATTGAAGTGTCACTAGAGAAGGTTTTGGAATTAATTGATAAACTTAACATTAACAAGTCACCGGGACCAGATGGCATTCACCCAAGAGTTCTGAAAGAACTCAAATGTGAAGTTGCGGAACTATTAACTAAGGTTTGTAACCTGTCCTTTAAATCAGCTTCTGTACCCAATGACTGGAAGTTAGCTAATGTAATACCAATATTTAAAAAGGGCTCTAGAGGTGATCCCGGCAATTACAGACCAGTAAGTCTAACATCAGTACCGGGCAAATTAGTCGAAACAATAGTTAAGAATAAAATTGTCGGACACATAGAAAAACATAAACTGTTGAGCAACAGTCAACATGGTTTCTGTAAAGGGAAATCGTGTCTTACTAATCTATTAGAGTTCTTTGAAGGGGTCAACAAACATGTGGACAAGGGGGATCCAGTGGACATAGTGTACTTAGATTTCCAGAAAGCCTTTGACAAGGTCCCTCACCAAAGGCTCTTATGTAAATTAAGCTGTCATGGGATAAAAGGGAAGGTCCTTTCATGGATTGAGAACTGGTTAAAAGACCGGGAACAAAGGATAGGAATTAATGGTAAATTCTCAGAATGGAGAGGGGTAACTAGTGGTGTTCCCCAAGGGTCAGTCCTCGGAGCAATCCTATTCAACTTATTCATAAATGATATGGAGAAAGGGGTAAACAGTGAGGTGGCAAAGTTTGCAGATGATACTAAACTGCTCAAGATAGTTAAGACCAAAGCAGACTGTGATGAACTTCAAAAAGATCTCACAAAACTAAGTGATTGGGCAACAAAATGGCAAATGAAATTTAATGTGGATAAATGTAAAGTAATGCACATTGGAAAAAATAACCCCAACTATACATACAATATGATGGGGGCTAATTTAGCTACAACAAGTCAGGAAAAAGATCTTGGAGTCATCGTGGATAGTTCTCTGAAGATGTCCACGCAGTGTGCAGAGGCGGTCAAAAAAGCAAACAGGATGTTAGGAATTATTAAAAAGGGGATAGAGAATAAGACTGAGAATATATTATTGCCCTTATATAAATTGATGGTACGCCCACATCTCGAATACTGCGTACAGATGTGGTCTCCTCATCTCAAAAAAGATATACTGGCACTAGAAAAGGTTCAGAAAAGGGCAACTAAAATGATTAGGGGTTTGGAACGGGTCCCATATGAGGAGAGATTAAAGAGGTTAGGACTCTTCAGCTTGAAAAAGAAGAGACTAAGGGGGATATGATAGAGGTATATAAAATCATGAGTGATGTGGAGAAAGTGGATAAGGAAAAGTTATTTACTTATTCCCATAATACAAGAACTAGGGGTCACCAAATGAAATTAATAGGCAGCAGGTTTAAAACAAATACAAGGAAGTTCTTCTTCACGCAGCGCACAGTCAACTTGTGGAACTCCTTACCTGAGGAGGTTGTGAAGGCTAAGACTATAACAGCGTTTAAAAGAGAACTGGATAAATTCATGGTGGTTAAGTCCATTAGTGGCTATTAGCCACGATGAGTAAGGAATGGTGTCCCTAGCCTCTGTTTGTCAGAGGATGGAGATGGATGGCAGGAGAGAGATCACTTGATCATTGCCTGTTCGGTCCACTCCCTCTGGTGCACCTGGCATTGGCCACTGTCGGTAGACAGGATACTGGGCTAGATGGACCTTTGGTCTGACCCGGTATGGCCATTCTTATGTTCTTATGTTCTTATGATCCAATAAAAGATATTACCGTAACCTCCACAACCTTGTTTCGCTAATGTCCTGGGACAGACACAGCTACAACAACACTGCATGTAACTTCCAATGTCAGCTCTTTCCACTACAGCAATTGGACTTCAACAGTGAGATTTATGAACACAAGAGAGAGAGATTCAGAGATATTTTCAGTAACTGACTTATGAGTGTTGAACTCCGTCAGAAAAGAGCAGAATGGCAATGATTTTTAGCTCCTTCAGAACACACCTTAAACCCACTCCTTTCACATAAAATCATAGAAGATTAGGGTTGGAAGAGACCACAGGAGGTCATCTAGTCCAACCCCTGCTCAAAGCAAGAACAACCCCAACTAAATCATCCCAGCCAGGGCTTTGTCAAATCGGTCCTTAAAAACCTATGAGGATGGAGATTCCACCACCTCTCTAGGTAACCCAATGCAGTACTTCACCACCCTCCTAGTGAAATCATTTTTCCTAATATCCATCCTAGACCTCCCACACTACAACTTCAGACCATTGTTCCTTGTTCTGTCATCTGCCACCACTGAGAACAGCCTAGCTCCATGCTCTTTGGAACCTCCCTTCAGGTAGTTGAAGGCTGCTATCAAATTCCCCCTCACTCTTCTTTTCTGCAGACTAAATAAGCTCAGTTCTCTCAGCCTCGCCTCATAAGTCATGTGCCCCAACCTCCTAATAATTTTTATTGCCCTCTGCTGGACTCTCTCCAATTTGTCCACATCCTTTCTGTAGTGGGGGACCCAAAACTGGATGCAATACTCCAGATGTGGCTTCACCAGTGCCGAATAGAAGGAAATAATCACTTCCCATGATCTGCTGGCAATGCTCCTACTAATGCAGCCCAATATGCCATCCTAAGTGCAGGACTCTGCACTTGTCCTTGTTGAACATCATCAGATTTCTTTTGGCCCAATCCTCCAATTTGTCTAGGTCACTCTGGACCCTATCCCTACCCTCCAGTGTATCTACCTCTCCCCCCAGCTTAGTGTCATCCGCAAACTTGCTGAGGGTTCAATCCATCCCTTCATCCAGATCATTAATGGAGATGTTGAACACAACTGGCCCTAGGACCAATCCCTGTGGCCCTCCGCTTGATATCGGCTGCCAACTAGACATCGAACCATTGATCACTACCCATTGAGCCCGACGATCTAGCCAGCTTTCTATCCACCTTATAGTCCATTCATCCAATCCATACTTCTTTAACTTGCTGGCAAGAATACTGTGGGAGACCGTATCAAAAGGTTTGCTAAAGTCAAGGTATACCATGTCCACCATTTTCCCCATATCCACAGAGCCAGTTATCTAATCATAGAAGGCAATCAGGTTGGTCAGGCATGACTTGCCCTTGGTGAACCCATGTTGACTGTTCCTGATCAATTTCCTCTCCTCCAAGTGCTTCTAAATGGATTCCTTGAGGACCTGCTCTGTGATTTTTCACTTAGCTTTCCCTCAGAAACCCCACAGAACCACACACTTAAAAGTAAATCCGTACAGAGTGGGGTAGGAGAAGGGAGAGAGGAGAGATACCTTGTATTCATGTTAATAAATGTGCCCACCACGGAACCTAGACCGTGAGCATGTACAGAGGCCAGAAACAATCTCAGTTCTTTAGTTTCTGCTTCACAACAACAAGGGAAGTTTAGTGCAGGCTATGGAGCTCAACTTGCTGGTGAGAGGAGGGTGTAGTGAGGCTAGGCTGGAATGGGAGGGAAAACTCTCTACATTCACTGTTGAGGTATAACAAGGGCTTCTCCAGCCTGCATTTCCCTAGGACTCCTGGAGGAAGGTACGCTTGCCTACAGTGCAGTGCCTCTGGAAGTTGCTACCATGGTTCAGTCTTTTCTCCACACACACCCACTTACCCCAACACAGCAATGCCTTAAAACTACACCATTTGCATTTCAGTAACAGCATAATGCCACTATTTGGTTTGTCTGGCTTGATTTATTCTTTATGAGCTCATTCTGCTTATTGTTATTTAGTATTAGTCAGGCTGCTCAATGAAGAGCTTGAAGATCAATTTCTTTATTACTTATTCCTGTATTTTAATTGGCATTGGAGTTAGTCTAGCTGATCTTCATTTTCCTCACTCTCCCTTCTTTTCTATTCTAAACATGGTTACTATATTCCCTCTCTCTTGTATTTAGTGAGTTGTCAAAGAGGACGACTTCTGACTGCATTTTCATGAGCAGTTCTTCAAAGACCTACAATGAATATCCAATGATGCTGTTGATTGGAAAGGATGGATAAGAAACCTACAAATACCTACATTGTCTTGCTCAAATCCTCATTAGCTATTAATTTCCTGCATATGTCTCAATGTATCTTATTTAAAGACAGAAGGAAACAAAAATGGAGTATTTCATCCATATCTGAGTACCTGTACCATGCTATTAAGCTTATTTTGTAATCGTCTCCTTCCTAGTTTTTCCTTTACCCTGGATGCAATTACAAAACATTTCCATTGACTCCCTATACTGGCTATATTTTATTTTACAGTTTGTATTTAATATATTAAAATATTGTGTTTTGTCTCATATTCTTGCGAGAGATTCCTTCTTTGTTTTATAATTATCTTGTTGCTTCACATTGGCCTCTTCTTTTTACTTATATCTTTCTTTTGTAGTAGACTTATTATCCATTTTGCCTCGGTGATAGTGTCCCTTAGGATACAAAAAGAATTGAATTTCCTATTGCTTATTCATACTTCCACTCAGGGCCGGCTCCAGGGTTTTTGCCGCCCCAAGCAGCAAAAAAAAAAAAAAAAAAAAAAAAAAAAGCCGCGATTGCGATCAGCTCTGCCGCTGCCGCTTCATTCTTCGGCGGCTGGTCCTTCGCTCCGAGAGGGAGTGAGGGACCCGCCGCCGAATTGCCGCTGAAGAGCCGGACGTGCCGCCCCTCTCCCTTGGCTGCCCCAAGCACCTGCTTGCTGGGCTGGTGCCTGGAGCCGGCCCTGATTCCACTCATGTGATCTTGCCCACTTGTTCTTTTAATTTCACAAAATGTGCAGTTTCTCAGCTGGCTATTCTTATACCACTGCCCTTTTTGGTTTGTTTGTTTTGAAGACACATAAATATGAACATAACGTCTACTCGTTAAAGTAGCCCACTAGATCTCAATCCTATCGTTTTACTCAGCATCCAGCATTGATACTGATGGGATTTAATGTGAGATTACATGAGGCAATAACTGTGCCCAGCCTTCTAAATATATAGTACAATAGGGTGGATGAAGTTTAAACTATGCAGCAAATACACAATATTGTAACTAATATGTGTAAGAGACAAAGAAAGATTTTGTGTAGATCCAGGTAGGGGTTTCCATGGGCCATATGTGGAGAATGGACAGGAGGGAAGAAGGCATGAAATTAAGATTGTTGTTTGAATGTTAAAAATTATTTTCCTTTTCAAGCCATCATCTTTCAGGGTTCAATCTAGCTTTCACAGGACTTGGATCAGGCCCTAAATTTGCATGGATAGTTTTTTTTGGGGGGGAAGGGGGTGATTAAGTATTCTAATACTTTCTGAAGCTGAACTGACAACAACTAGCAGGTCTTTACCGAATGAACAGAATTTGGAGGCTTATGTAAAACTGTTTATTAGTAATTCCAGAATTGTGTTTATTCAGATGAGCATATGTTTTAATTTTGGATGATCTTTCATGTACTTTAACCCTTTGTTTACACATAAAGTATGTATGTTATTGAGTACTGTTGTTGAAAACTGTTCTGAACCCACTATAAAAGCTGTGAGACTGATTATTTGTAATGTGTTATATTAGTACCTGTTAGAAAATATTAACCTTTTTAGTCATCTTTTATTGTACATTAAACTCATTCACATATTAACTATTCTTTCAGAATCTTTATGAAATTTGAAAAAAAGTGTGCTTGAATTCTAAGGCCAGACTATTGGTTCTTAACCTTTGAGTGACCTGTATTCAGGAACTTCATGTGATTGAGTGTTGGACTGTACTACATTATGGCTGGTTCCTCCACATCTGTGGCAATATAAATGTCTAAGAAAAAAACCCTTCAAACTGACAAAAAGTGTCTACAGCCATATGGTATTAACAAGACTGGGTGTTTGATAAGGGGTACCTATGATTTAATTATGCTCTATGATTGATAAGAGATCCTTGTTATTGCAGATGTTTTCTGTAATGCATAGAAAAAGGATCCATTGACAGATGATTTTTAACGCATCAAGAACTTTCAGTAGTCACAGCTGTCAGTAGTAATGACCGGAGTAGAATTCCCTTTAGTTTATCAATCATGTAACCTAAAGATACCATAAAAGAAATTTCATGAGTAATTAGGTTATTTGAAAATGTCAAAAACAAAACACACAGTGTAATTAACCATGGGAAAGTAATCTTCCCTCCAGAAAGGAGTTTCTTTGGGCTTGTCTTCACTACCAGGATAAGTCGACCTAAGTTACGTTGCTCTAGCTACATGAATAACGTAGCTGGAGTCGACTTAACTTAGGTCAACTTACCCCAATGTCTTCACTGCACTGCGTGGATGGGAGACACTCTCCGATCGACTTACCTTACTCTTCTTGGAGAGGTGGAGTGCTGGCATCAATCGGAGAGCGCTCTGCCATTGATTTAACAGGTTTTCACTAGACCCACTAGATCGACACCCTCTGCATCAATTGCAGCAGCGTCGATCTCCTCGGTAGTGAAGACAAGACCTTTGTCTCAGTCTCACACTCTATAAAAGACAGAGGACTTGAAAGGTAGGTTTGGGAGTGAAAACTGCCATCATCCCACCAAAGCCGGAGGAGACAGAAACAGAGACTAGCTCTTTACCTTCACCAATGATGGTATGTGTCTATTCTTTCTGTATTATGTATAGTGCTGTATTAATTGGATCAACTTTGATTAAATAATTCCATTTGAGCCTGTTATTTGACAATCTCAAATCATTTCAAATTTAAACACACAACAGTTATTTTAAGATGTTTTCTTGTCTTTTATGCCATGTGTGACTGGTAATTGCTCTGACAGGCTGTTTTTTTAGTAAGAGACAATTTGGATGTAATTTGTAGTAATAGGGAGATTATATGGATATCTAAGATGAAGCATATCATTCTTGACTGCATGTGAGTTTGATAAAAGTTTACAGATGGATTATAATGGAGCCATTATCATACATTACAAAAGGAACATGATGAATTATATGTTTGTCAACTAGGGAATACTAGGCCACCATCTGTTTTGGATAATTGCATTTTGTCTAGGGTTATCGTTGTTTTTCCCTTCTCAGTATAAAATTTGTACGTCTGATCTAACTTCTCTTCTTAGTTTTGAGATTACAAAAACCTGAAAAGAGTACAGTAAATAAGATGGGATATTTATTTTAATAAAACATATTCATCCTCCCAATAAAAGAGGATGATCTTATCATTTTTGTTCCAAATCAGATGTATGGTAATTATTAATTATGTATTATTAATGGGGATATATTTTTATTACAAATATCTTAAATTAATAATTTCATGCTAAGGTATTAGAAATATAGCAGAGACCAATTTAACTGAAAATCATGGCCTCTTTTGATATATATCTCCTCTTGGTACTGACTCTAAGTTAACTTTCCAACAAGAACGTTCACCACATAGCTGAAGGACATCGCTGATGTGCAATAGACTAACTTTCACAAGTATAAAAATAAATTGATATAGAATGTAGAAATGTTATATTTACAAGATAATGAAAATTGGATATTATCTAATTCAATAGTTCAAATATTCAATATCAGGAGTATAGAAAAGTAGGGATAGTAGACATCCCCCATCTAATATGCCTTCTTAAATTAAATTATACACAGATTGTAGTATTCATGATACCACAGGTTTTAAGAATAATTCCAGATTTAAACTTGGGTCCAAATACTTGGCCTTGCTGTCGTACTCCTCCACCCTCTTAAGCTGCTGTGACAACACAAAGTGCCTATAAAGCTATCATCAGTGGCTTCCTGAGGATACTTCCAAGTGCAGGTAGCATAGAATTATCATGGAGCTGGAGTAGGAGCTCAACATTACTTCTCTGCTGTCCCACTGTGTGGAGAATCCCCAGACCATGTATAGCCAATACAGTCTTCTAGTCTGCCAGTGCAGAGGGGTGTTCAGCATGTCATTGCGTTTTGTTATTGGAAGTAGCAAGGATTCTGCACTTGGATGAATTTTACCTAGAATTAATAAAAAAGGGGGGAAAGATTTCTTTCAAGAAAATAATTCTTATAATTTCTTTTCCCTCTACTTATTACATTATCATCATGCATACCATAGAATTTATTAACTTACCAACTAATAAAACACAAAATATAAGTTAAACTTATTCAGGGCTTTCTCAGATTAGCTAAAGGATCTTGTTTTGTCATCAAAAAGATCCTAAACACTGCCGGCTATGTATACAATCTATCGCATATCTTGGGCTATCATCAGATTTCAAAGGTTGAGTTAAAAGCCACATGATGATGCTGGAGACCGGTAGAGAGAGCTTGGAAAATCATGAACTCATTTGTTTGTTTAAAGATAGATTGTGACCGAGTGCCTGGATGGGCCACACCGAGGATGCCACACTGGGGGCAGACTGCAAGAAATGTGGCAGACAATCCCCAAAATTGGTGGTTTATTCTATAGTTAGATTCACCAAGCCAGTAAAAAAAAGCTTCTGTAGTACCACACTGGTAAACAAGAACCCCTTTAGGCATTCCAGCCAATTTAGACAACCAAGAATAATATAGTGAGAAGCTACTGAAAACCTGATTCACCATATTTAAGGTTCACCAATCCCAAAGGACCAGACACTTATACCCAGGTTAATATGAATCTCAGATCTTACCCAAATATCACGCTGTCAGCTAATCCTTAATAACTAACTTTAAGATTAATAAAAGGAAAAAGAAAGAAGAAAGTTATAAATGGTTAAGAGATCAATATACGTACAAATGTGTGTAAAGTCCTTAGGTCAATTTCATAGCAGAGATGGTGAGGCTGCTGATTTGTAAAAGTCTTTCTGGAATACATTCAAAGGGCTATAGTTCAACAGGCAGTTCAGGTGTATAATCTGTTAGAGTTTTTCCATGAGAATTTCAAGGTAATCCAGGTATCTATGCTTTAGATTTTTCCTGGTAAGGATTAAGCAGACCAGAGATGAAAGGATCAGGCCTGAGGTTTCAGTTGTATAGCTGAAACAAGCTGTTAAGTGTTTTGAACACAGCATATGACTGACAGTTCATCACTTTGAAGTTAACATCCTACTTACTATGCATACACTGGTAAACCAGGTACACTATAAAACAACAGCTGGTCATTATAACAGAGATAGTTAAACGGAAGACAATGTAGATACTCTTATTAGTTTCCTGCAGTATCTCACATCTTTGAGTTTAAAGTTAACTGAACAATTTGCATACATAATGTAAAGCAATTAAGACCTGAACGGGAATTAGCATCTACAAGCTAATCTGGTTACATTGTTTATCTTGTTAGAAGTTTTAGGTAAACACAAACAAATACACTTAGCCTCTCCCTTGATTTCTTCTATTACTATAAATGAATGGGTTAATGACAGTTAGTCTAGTACATGTCTTTGAAATTCACATACAAGTAAATTGTCTTGATTACAATTGTAATATCTCTTGTTAAGTTGTTATGGGTCATACACAAGTTGGCAGCGTCATATAGATAAAGAACATTTGTTTTAAGGCTGGAGTATTTAAAATGAAACGAATGAGGAGCACTACGAAAAATCCTAGTTTGTTCATTGAATCAGCTAAAGCTTATCTTGGAAGGCACCGTTATTTTCTATAGTGTAGGAAAAAATAGAAAGAGTTTATACCCTGCTGGTTAATTTACACCAGGAAGTGTTTTATCTAGAAGCCATGACTAAGAAGGGAACCTTTGAGAAAAATAGATTTTGACTTGTTATAAGAAACAATAGAATTGAACCAAAAAAATATTTCTAAAGTGAGGAATAATTGTAGCCTCACTATTGCAAAGATGTAAGCATGTACATCACTAGCCCCACTAAAGTCAATGGGACTATTATGTGCCTAAAGCAAAGCATGTGCAGAAGTTTTTGAAGGATTTGCATCTTTACTTTATATTAATGCAAACACCTGATTTTGACATTTTGGGCAACAATATAAAAAGCTATATATAAATTCCCAGTTAAATATATTTAAAAATTTAGTCAGGCAGATAAAAATTCCATGCCAAAAACATCTTAGTTCAAAGATTCTTTTAAGTGATCACCTTGTTTCTCCTAAGATTAACAGCAAAAGGAATTCCAGCTACATGGGGAGAGATTCTGTGCTGTGCTTCTGTGAAGTGCAGCACAAAACTCACAGCCAAAGGAGGCTTTAAGTCACCTTTGCACCCTCTCAAGCCGTGGCTGTTCCAAGGACTGGAGAGACCTCATATGGTACAGCAGCCTCCTTGCCCTGCAGCACTGCCCAGAATTTCTTCAGTACTGCATGCTGCAGCTCCATCCCTTAAACAGTCTTCTCACCCAAGCCCCACCTCCAACACAAATCTCTGATCATAGCCCTGCCTTCCACTCACCCACTATGCCAAGGCTTGCAATGGGGCCTTGGGAGGCACTTTTACAGCTGGCTCCACATTACCTACAATTGGATACAGTCTGGCTCCAATCTTGTTTAACCTGAGAGAGCAAGATGGTTCTTGCTGGATGTTCCGAAGAATGTTTGTGAAATGTGTTTTTGTTATTAGGTATTATAGAACAATGGTATTTCAGTTCAGACTAACTCCCACCAAAGCACTTGATACAGTGAAATGAAAGACCAGAATGCTGATGGGTTCCTGGGCTTTAAATAATCATATCAGAATTATTACAAATTTAAAAATAGGAGACCTTATACGCGCCTTCTAGCATGTCAGCAGTCATTCTGCCATGAGACACCTATCAGACCTTGGATCCCAGTATTCTGGAATGATAATGTCCTTAGGGTCATCCTTCCCATTGATTCAGTGGGAGCAGACTCAAGTCCTTAGAGAAATTAAGCCTGCTATAAGAAATAACTGTGAGACAATGTCATTATGGGATTATCTAAAGTGCCACAAGGACTCCTCATTGTTTTTGCAGATTTCTGCTGTCTCTCTGATTTGCATGCCAAATTTACTCTTTTTACAAGTAAAAAAAGTCTTTTTCCAACTGTCATTCCTGCAATCTCAGACTGGAATCTTGAAGTCAAGCTGTGAACTTTCCTATTTTTGCACCATCATCACCAATATAAATTCCACAAGGCAATATCTATCTTCAGAATTCTGTATTCAAAGCTTGAGCAATCTAAGGCCTGGTCTACACTAGGAGTTTATGGCGAATTTAGCACCGTTACATCGGATTAACTCTGCACCCGTCCACACCACAAAGCTATTTAGTTCGACATAGAGGTCTCTTAAATTCGACTTCTGTACTCCTCCCCAACGAGGGGAGTAGCGCTAAATTCGACATGGCCATGTCGAATTAGGCTAGGTGTGGATGGAAATCGACGGTAATAGCTCCGGGAGCTATCCCACAGTGCACCACTCTGTTGACGCTCTGGACAGCAGTCCGAGCTCGGATGCTCTGACCAGCCACACAGGAAAAGCCCTGGGAAAATTTGAATTCCTTTTCCTGTCTGGGCAGTTTGAATCTCATTTCCTGTTTGGACATCGTGGCGAGCTCAGCAGCACTGGCAACGATGCAGAGCTCTCCAGCAGAGATGGCCATGCAATCTCAGAATAGAAAGAGGGCCCCAGCATGGACTGATCGGGAAGTCTTGGAGCTGATCACTGTGTGGGGCGATGAGTCCGTGCTTTCCGAGCTGCGATCGAAAAGACGGAATGCAAAGATCTACGAGAAGATCTCTAAAGCCATGGCAGAGAGAGGATACAGCCGGGATGCAACGCAGTGCCGCGTGAAAATCAAGGAGCTGAGACAAGGCTACCAGAAGACCAAAGAGGCAAACGGACGCTCCGAATCCCAGCCCCAGACATCCCGTTTCTACGAGGCACTGCATTCCATCCTAGGTGCGGCCGCCACCACTACCCCACCACTGACCGTGGACTCTGAGGATAGGATATTGTCGACGGCTGCTTCCTCGGACATGTTAGCGGACGGGGAAGATGAGGAAGGAGATGAGGAGGAGAAGGCAGTCGACAGCGCTTACAACGCTGATTTCCCCGACAGCCAGGATCTCTTCATCACCCTTACAGAGATCCCCTACCAACCGTCCCCAGGCGTTAACCCGGACACAGAATCAGGAGAAGGATCAGTCAGTAAGTGTTTTAAACATGTAAACATTTATTTTTAACAGAACAGGAATATTAACAATATTAACAATGGGTTTTTCATGATTACTTTGCCCTAGGTGCTTAACATTTCAGTCCTTGGCAGTGCAACTACTGAAAAAAAATCTAACAATGTCCGGTTTAGCATGATTGTTTTGCCCTAGGCGCTCTACTGTTTAGTCCCTGCCAGTGCAGCTACAGTAAAATCCGGTCTATATGTCCGGGGATAGAGCAGAAATCCTCCTGGGACATCTCCACGAAGCTCTCCTGGAGGTAATTGGAAAGCCTTTGCATCAGGTTCCTGGGGAGAGCAGCCTTATTGGGTCCTCCGTGGTAGGAAACGTTTCCGCGCCAGGAGACAATCAAGTACTCGGGTATCATTGCCTTGCAGAGCATGGCGGCATACGGCCCTGGTCTTTGCAGGCTTTCCCGAAGCATCCGTTCTTTCTCCGTCTCTGAAATCCTCATCAGAGTGATGTCGCTCATGGTGACCTGCTTTGAATTAGGTAGGGGAATGTTAGTATTGGGACTGCTTGCCTGTTCCTTTACAGAACTGTAACCGGCAGTTTAGAACCACGCGGTGGAGGCGGGAGAGGAGCAGCATACAGGGATCTTTCCCTGGGACAGCCGCGAGGGGGTGGGACAGGGGCAGAGTTCATGCTTGCCGGATTGCTGGCAGCAGGGACTGGCATTGCTTTGAACGTGAAAGGAGGCCAGTGCTATTATTAAAGTTTTAAGCATCCACAAGTCTACGGCTTACCATGTCAGCCTGTTACCCAAATTCCGCTGTCCTGTCCCGCTTGTCTGATCTGCACTGCAAGACCCCAGGCACTGAATGCGAAGGCCGAAAATTCGACCTTGTCCTGAGTGCGCATGTGATAGGTGCTGTGCATGGTCTTGTTCACAGAGAAAGACTATGTTCTTTGTTCACCCAAAAATTTATCTTTCTGAGGAATTCACTCCCTTTTTCCCATCCCACAGCTGCGACTGTCTCCCGAACTACCCTGGCATCACACTCCCAGAGGCTAGCGCAGATTAGGCGTAGGAAGAAGAGGACACGGGAGGACATGTTCTCGGAACTTATGGGCTGCTCCCGAGCCGAGGCAGCCCAGCAGACCCAGTGGAGGGAGAACTTGTCCCAAATGCACCGATCACACATGGAACGGGAGGAGAGGTGGCGGCAGGAAGACCAGCAGGCGACTCAAACGCTGCTTGGACTAATGAGGGAGCAAACGGACACGCTCCGGCGCCTTGTGGATGTTCTGCAGGACCAGAGGCAGGAGGACAGAGCCCCGCTGCAGTCTATCTCTAACCGCCGTCCCCCGCCACAAAGTCCCATACCCCCCTCACCCAAAGTCCCAAGAAGGAGGGGCGGCAGAGTCCATGAAAACTCTCACTCCACCCCTGCAGACTGCTCAAGTACCAGAAGGCTCTCATTCCCCAAAATTTGATAAGTCCTTTCCTTCCCGCCTCACCCAAGCCCCCGTCCCAGTTTCATCCCCCAGTTTCATGTGTAGTTGCTAATAAAAAATACGTTTCTGTTAATTACTGTTTCCATCATGTTCTTTTAGAGGAGAGTCTGTTTGAAGGGGGGGAAGGGGATTGGTAATTGGACAGGACAGTCACCTTTACCAGGGTACAGACGGCAGGGGCAGGTTCAGCAGCAGGGCACACACACATTGCATTCACTAGTTACCCTGGTCAGTCTGGGAGGTGGTTTTCATGTTCTCTGTGTGTGTGGGGGGGGCTATGTGACTTTGTGGCGGGGGAGGGCGGTTAGAGATCTTATGCAGCGGTCCTTATCCTGGATCACAGAGCCACGCAGCAGGGGATCTGTAACCGTCCTCCCCCTGCCACAAAGTCACATAGCCCCCCCCCACAGAGTCCCGAACAGGAGGGGTGGCAGGCTCCGTTGAAACAACCAGTCCACCAGTGCGGAGCCTGTCATTCCTGGAGTTTAGAAGCGTCCTTTGCATCACTACACTACACCCGCTCCCCACCACAGTCTGCGTCCCAGGTTCAACACTTTCCCACGAAAAGAGTAATAAAGAAAACGGTGTTCATTAACAAATTTCAAGTGATTTTATTTTTAAACGTGTGTTGGAAGGGGGTGAACGGGGTGAACGGGGTATGTAACTGGAGAGGATAGTGAACATTTACTGGGTAAAGAAACGGGGGCAGGTTCAGCTTCTCTGTACACAAACTTAATAGTCACAGGTTACCCTGCTCACTCAGGAACCTAGCTTTCAAAGCCTCCCGGATGCACAGCGCATCCCGCTGGGCTCGTCTAATCGCACGGCTGTCTGGCTGGGCGTAATCAGCAGCCAGGCTATTTGCCTCAACCTCCCACCCCGCCATAAAGGTCTCCCTCTTGCTCTCACACAGATTGTGGAGCACACAGCAAGCTGCAATAACAATGGGGATATTGGTTTCGCTGAGATCACAGCGAGTCAGTAAGGTTTTCCATCTCCCCTTGAGATGTCCAAAAGCACACTCCACCACCATTCTGCACTTGCTCAGCCGATAGTTGAAGAGTTCTTTTTCAGTGTCCAGGGCGCCTGTATAGGGCTTCATGAGCCAGGGCATTAGCGGGTAGGCTGGGTCCCCGAGGATGACTATAGGCATCTCCACATCCCCAAGAGTTATTTTGTGGTCCGGGAAGTAAATACCTTCCTGCAGCCGTCTAAACAGACCAGAGTTCCTGAAAACACGAGCGTCATGAACCTTGCCCGGCCATCCGACGTTGATGTTTGTAAAACGTCCCCTATGGTCCACCAGTGCTTGCAGCACCATTGAAAAGTAGCCCTTTCGGTTAATGTACTGGCTGGCCTGGTGGTCCGGTCCCAGGATAGGGATGTGAGTTCCATCTATAGCCCCACCGCAGTTTGGGAATCCCATCACGGCGAAGCCATCTATGATGACCTCCACGTTTCCCAGGGTCACTACCTTTGAGAGCAGTACCTCAACGATTGCGTTGGCTACTTGCCTGACAACAACCCCCACGGTAGATTTGCCCATGCCAAAGTGGTTCGCGACTGACCGGTAGCTGTCCGGCGTTGCAAGCTTCCAGAGGTCTATGGCCACTCGCTTCTGGACACTCAGGGCTGCTCGCATCCGGGTGTCCTTGCGCTTCAGGGCAGGGGACAGCAACTCACAAAGTTCCAGGAAAGTCCCCTTCCGCATGCGAAAGTTTCGCAGCCACTGGGATTCATCCCAGACCTGCAGCACTATGCGGTCCCAGCAGTCCGTGCTTGTTTCCCGGGCCCAGAATCGCCATTCCACAACATCAACATGACCCATTGCCACCATGATGTCCTCGGCGCGGGGTCCTGTGCTTTGTGACAGGTCTGTGCCACTCTCAGACTTCAGGTCCTCACCGCGCTGCCGTAGCCTCCTCGCCCGATTTCTCAGCATCAGCCTCTGGGAAAGGTGGATGATAAGGTGCGAGGTGTTGATAACGGCCATAACTGCAGCGATGGTCGCAGCGGGCTCCATGCTCGCAGTGCTGTGGCGTCCGCGCTGTCACTGACCAGAAAAGTGCGTGAACTGATTTCCCGCCAGCGCTTTCAGGGAGGGAGGGCGGGAGTGACGGTTGGATGACGACAGTTACCCAAAACCACCCTCGACACATTTTTTTCCCCAGAAGGCATTGGGGGCTCGACCCAGAATTCCAATGGGCAGCGGGGACTGCGGGAACTGTGGGATAGCTGCCCACAGTGCACTGCTTCCAATGTCGACGCTTGCCCCGTTAGTGTGGACTCACAAAGTCGAATTACTGTCCTTAGTGTGGACACACACGTTCGACTTTGTAATATCGATTCTACATATTCGATTTAAGTAAAATTGAACTACTCTCGTAGTGTAGACATACCCTAAGTGTCTTCAAATTCTGCCGTCAGTTACAGCTGTTTAGCAGAATTGCCTTCATAAGTGTGTTGTAATAAATCCAAGCAGCTGTCTCAAGTTTTTATGAAAGAGGAATACTTAAAATCCAAACAGAAAAATTCTTTGGATTATATTAGCTTCCTCATTTTCTGTAAATATTATAACCAAAAAACTACATTAAAACAACGTTAAGGTTGCAAAGTCAAGCACTCAACTGTTGCAGAATTATTGCAAAAAGGGCCAAGGGATCTGTTTTAAGAACCGCTCACTGTGATTGGAATCTTGATATAGAACTTCCTTCAATAAACCCTCTGCTATGCAAATATCTTTGTGAAAAAACTGTTTCCCACTCTAGCTGAATACCTGCTTTGTTACATCTATTTGTGTGTGTGTGTTTCTTTAATGAGCGAGTAGTGGTACAAACATTGTTTGTCACACTTTGTGTCCTGTATGACCTTTGCCTAGTATGGGATACTAGAATTCCGACAAACTACATCAGAAGATGATCTTTTATATATCCCATAAAGTCCGTTAATTGGCTGGACCTCTAGACTGACATCCAACAGGTTTCATCTGCAGTTGATTGGAGGGTAGTGGCTCTGGAGGTTAAAGCATGGAAGTGCAATACAATAGTGTAGCTGCTTTTGTGCACGATTGTGCATTCAAACAAATTTCTTGCCTATCAAATATTAAATAAACTACTCATTTTATTAACATGCAAGTTTCCATAATAAAGTAATTATCATTACCATTGCTTGTGTGAGATTTGTGATAAGAGGGAAATAGATACATGCTTCTGCATATGCACAAATGTGCTTAATATTTATGATCTATATAAATCAGTGGAAACAGTTAAGTAGTTGATCAATTTGGATCAGAAAGTTAATTAAAGAATCGGTCACGCAAGCCATCTTTTAAAGCATAAATTTAATCTAAAAGAGATAAGAATGTGGTAAGCAATTGCTAACAAAATCAAGGAAACTTCAGTTTAGTCCCTGAAAAAGGGAAGGCAGTCACTTTAAATACTAATACTGTAGTTAAACATACAAGTCTACCTTTAAAGAGTGTATTACAAGCTCCATTTTTGATGTGATAATTTATATTAAAAATACTTATCTGATTAACTGTAGAAACCTTGTGTCTACATTGCAAATCAGAGCATATGAAAAAGTGCATTGGAGATTTAAAATTAGAATCTGTGTGTGAATGAATGCATCCCTGTATTCACACCATACACCCTATAGTAATAATCTTTTTACAAGACATGCCTGGTAAGGTATAATTTGAAAATTCATAACTTGCTGATCAATGATATATTGGTAAAATGCATATAACAACATTACGTGTAAAGTTATGAACAGAAACTGAAATCATGACTGAAGTGTTAATCCCAAGGATGCCATGTGGATGGAAACTTTCCCAGGGGAAAGAAATTTTGGGTCACAGTTTGAGACTAGGGAAGAGGGAAATTAAGGGAAGTCCTGAGACTGCACAAGAATTTCATGTCTCATGTGTGTTCTTTAAAACACTAACAGATGCAGATAGAGCATACCCTGGGGGAACAGGGTGGGGTTAGAAGAACTGAAAAAAGTGGCCAAATCCACTGGGGCTGCATACATGTAACTGACAGCAGAATTTAACCCAAAGGGTTTTAAGCTGTGAGTAACTGACTGAGCTTGATTTGTCTTGTGCTGACTCCCTATTCCTTAGATCAGTGGTTTTCAACCAGGGGTACGTGTACCCCTGGGGGTACACAGAGATCTTCCAGGGTGTACATCAACTCATCTAGATCAGTGTTTCTCAACCTGAGGGTTGCAGTCCCCATCAGAGTCACAGGATGAGGTTAAGGGATTGAAGGTGCAGGGCTGGCATTAGGAGGGCAAGTAGCAGGGCAATTGCCCATGGACTGATGCCATAGGGGTTCCCATGAAGTGAAGTTACATGCTTCAGCCCCATCACCTGGGGCTCAGGCTTCAGAGAAGGCTTATAAGTGAAAAACAGGCTCAAGTATCACACTGAACTATAAGTATAATTTTTATATTCCATTTGATTTATTTTATAAAATAAAAATGAGAAAGCAAGCAATTTTTCAGTAATGTGTGCTGTGACACTTCTGTATTTTTATGTCTGATTTTGTAAGCAAGTAGTTTTTAAGTGAGGTGAATCTTGGGGCACACAAGACACATCAGATTCCTGCAAGGTGTACAGCAGTCTGGAAAGGTTGAGAACCACTGCCTTAGATTGTTGGTACTTATAGGCAAAGGAGCCCTTCTATTTCTGTCACCCGTACACAGTACTGTGTGTGAGGAAATCCATTAGCTAAGAAAGCAAAGGATGTAAGTACTCTGCAGATGCTCTGAAAGGGACATTCAGAGCCACCATTAAGGTAGCTGCTACCACTTTCTCTAAGTCCCAAGGGGTGGGAAATGCAATGATTGAACCACTTCAGAGCAGACTGCTCAGTGTCTCAATACACCTTCCTTCCCTTGCACAGTACCGTTTCTTGCTATTATGTAACTGAAATGCCACTAGCACCACTGGAAGTGAAATTGAAGTTATATTTTCATGTTGTATAAGCATTTTAATGGTTGAGGATACTGGATCCAAAAGGGAAATTTTAATATGGGAATTTTTTTATTAATAACTTATATTACGGTTGCACCCAGAAGCCCCAGCATAGATCAGGGCCCCATTTTGCTAGGTCCTATACTAATACATAATAAGAGTCCCTGTCCCAAGAACTTACAATCTAAATAGATAAACAGACAAAGGACAAAAGCTAGGGGTTGGAGGTGGGAGCATGGAGGTTGTGCTTCAGTGCAGCAGCCAAGGATTCTGTAACAAGAAACATCAGAGTGATGATCTCATACAGCACGAGATTATGAATTCATCACTTGGGCAAAACTCCACTGAACTCATTGATTAGGCTCACATGAGCTGCAGCACATTCATTATTGTAATCCAATGTACTGTGTTTGTATTGATGGACTAGAAGTGAACACTTTATCCTAATATATTTCAGCAAATCTTTGATTTTTATAGTTTGTTTTAAAAGGCAATGCTTTTGGCACAAGGAAAAAAATAGGTCAGAGCTCATCTAGATTCAAAATGCAGTTGGCTTATTCAAAGTCCATAGCAACAGCTTTGGAGATGAAAACATTTAAAAAAAAAACCCAACTTAACATTATGCAAAATTGAGAGAAGACAAAAAATATCATTGAAAATATATGTAATTATAGATGTAACCCTTCTGCCAGGCAGAGTTGGCAGTAATAAGGGCCGGGTTCGGTATCTAGGGGTTCCTTTTCAACTATACAAAATGAAACCGCTAGAGCCCCTACCCAATGGCCTGGGACAATTACACACCACCCCCTAGGCTCCTCTAAGAGGCAATACTTCCCCTCTCATAAGCACAGAATCTGAATATAGCAAAGAAACTTTTCATAAAAGGAGGGAAGTAAGCCGGTAAAACCTGGGAAAACACTGCAAACGGGGTTTATAAACATAAACCATGAGCAAAAGACCCACCCCCAAGTAAGTTGGGCAGTGTCCTTTTCCCCTCAGGTTCTTAAGTCCAGCAACCAAAAGTTCCTTTAACATGCCCACTGCACCCCACTCACAGTGGTTGTCCTTGCTCAGAGCAGACCCAGAGTTCAGAGGTGCATCTGCAGTGTTCACCTCCCACCCTGGGTGGGGGCGGGGAGTAAGAAGGCACCTCACTTGCTCTGCTGCCTGGGCACTCACTCGCCATTCCTGTTTGCCAGCTGCCCTCTGCGGGGATCCACTCTGCTCCTCTTCGCCAGCTGCACTGCCAGGCAATTGGCATGATCCTTTCCGCCAGCCGCTCTGCTGGCCAATTGCCGCACCTCTCTGTGGAGCTCCTCTCCACTCCTCTTCGCCATCCACCCTGCTGGCCGATTGCTGCACTTCTCCACCAGCCGCCCTGCTGGCCAATCACCATGACTCTCTGCCTGCTTCCCTGCCAGCCAAACACCAATCTACCTAGATGTCTTCAGGTCTCACAGTTCTCAGTGATTTCAGCTGTTAGAGGGGGACCCTCACTCCTGGTGCACACTGGACAGTCTCTTACATCAGAGACACTGCCCCAAAGCAGGTTTAATGCTTAGACCTAGGGATCAGTGATTTCAGCTCTGCGGTGTATAACAAGTAAGGCTGTCAAGCGATTAAAAAAATTAATCACTATTAATCACACAATAATAGAATACCACTTATTTAAATATTTTTGGATGTTTTCTACATTTTAAAATATTTTGATTTCAATTACAACACAGAATACAAAGTGTACAGTGCTCACTTTATTTTTATTTTTATTACAAATATTTGTATGGTAAAAAACAAAAGAAATAGTATTTTTCAATTCACCCAATGAACTTACAAATGTAGAATTATGTACAAAAATAAGTGCATTCAAAAATAAAACAATATAAAACTTTAGAGCCCACAAGTCCACTCAGTCCTACTTCTTGTTCAGCCAATCGCTCAAACAAACAAGTCTGGTTACAATTTGCAGGAGATAATGCTGCCTGCTTCTTCTTTACTATGTCACCTGAAAGTGTGAATAGGCATTGGCATGGCACTGTTGTAGCTGGCATCGCAAAATATTTATGTGCAAGATGAACTAAAGATTCATATGTCCCTTCATGCTTCAGCCACCATTCCAGAGGACATGGATCCATGCTGATGATGGGTTCTGCTCAATAACAAACCAAAGCAGAGCAGACCGATGCATGTTCAGTTTCATCATCTGAGTCAGATGCCACCAGCAGAAGGTTGATTTTCTTTTTTAGTGGTTCAGTTTCTGCAGCTTCCACATTGAAGTGTTGCTCTTTTAAGACTTCTGAAAGCATGCTCCAAACCTCGCCCTTCTCTGATTTTGGAAGGCACTTCAGATTCTTAAACCTTGGGTGGAGTGCTGTAGCTATTTTTAGAAATATCACATTGGTACTTTCTTTGCGTTTTGTCAAATCTGCTGTGAAAGTATATTTTTAATGAACATGTTCTGGATCATCATCTGAGACAGCTATAACATGAAATATATGGCAGAATGTGGGTAACACAGAACAGGAGACATACAATTCTCCCTCAAGGAGTTCAGTCACAAATTTAATTAATGCATTGTTTTTTTAACAAGCATCAGCAGCATGGAAGCATGTCCTCTGGAATGGTGGCCAAAGCATGAAGGGGCATACAAATGTTTAGCATATCTGGAACGTAAATACTTTGCAACACCGGCTACAAAAGTGCCATGCGAACGCCTGTTCTCACTTTCAGGTGACATTGTAAATAAGAAACAGGCAGCAGTATCTCCCGTAAATGTAAACAAACTTGTTTGTCTTAAAGATTGTCTGAACAAGAAGAAGGACTGAGTGGACTTGTAGGATCTAAAATTTTACATTGTTTTGTTTTTGAGTGCAGTTATATAACAAAAAAAATATCTACATTTGTAAGTTACACCTGCATGATAAAGAGATTGCACTTCAGTACTCATATGAGGTGAATTGAAAAATACTATTTCTTTTGTTTATCATTTTTACAGTGCAAATATTTGTAATCAAATATAATAATTAAAGTGAGCACTATACACTTTGTATTCTGTGGTGCAATAGAAATCAATATATTTGAAAATGTAGAAAAATATCCCAAAATATTTAATAAATTTCATTTGGTATTCTATTGTTTTACAATGCAATTAATCACAAATATTTTTTTAATCACAATTATTTTTTGAATTAATCACAAGTTAACTGCAATTAATTAACAGCCCTAAGGGCTGGTCTACACTGGGGGTGGGGGGAATCGATCTAAGATACGCAACTTCAGCTACGAGAATAGCATAGCTGAAGTCGGCGTATCTTAGATCGACTTACCTCGCATCCTCACGGTGCGGGATTGATGGCTGCAGCTCCATCGACTCCGCTTCCGCCTCTCACCTTGGTGGAGTTCCCGAGTCGATGGGGAGCGTATTCGGGGATCGATTTATCGCATCTACACGAGACGCAATAAATCGATGCCCAATAGATTGATTACTACCCGCCGATCCGGGTAGTGAAGACATACCCTAAGAACAAGACTCTCAATTGAATCTAAATTAGCTGTTATTACACTGGGGAAAAGAAGAAGGGTCATATGATGTTTAGTGCCCACACCACCCAGTACAAGTACCTACCCCTGCCCTCTCTCAACCTGGGCTTTGGAACCCATGTCCCCTGCCTAGTGAGTGTCATTTAGTTGAAGGTGAGTCCCTCAATCAGGGTATGCCAAGTTCAGTTCTGCTGCTCTTGATTCACACTACAAGGAAAACAACCCTTCCCAGTAACAAGGAGACTAGGGATCCAACACCAGCCAAAAGTGATCATTTGGGCAAGAAATCCCATCATGCTGAGCACTTAGGCAAGGTGTGCGTGCCTATGCAAAAGTCTTCTTCCACAGCTTATCACTAGATTCTCAACCGGGGTTGAGCGGAGAGCTCATTCAGACCCTGCTTAGATAGACATATTTTAAGTTACCTCCTTCATTGTATCCTTCTGCCCCTTTAAATGTTCCTGCTTCGGAACATGAAAAACAACAATAACATGAAAGGACCACTAATAATGTTCAAGGACACTTTTCCAGGCAAGTGAGGTAGGGACTTAGAGGGAGGAAGGGAAAGCATAGGATTCATCTAGAGACAAAAAATATTAACTTACTTAGTCTACCCACCCCCTCTCCTGCCTAGTGTCTTCGGTTGCTGCTTTCCCAAACCATATGGTTTTACACTGTCAGATGCCTTGCAATCAGTGGTTTATACAACCGCAACCTACATCTTGGTATATTGTGCACACATCTGCAGGCCCAGGCAGGGTGGATTGATTTAAAACACCAAGTGGAAACCTTTGGTTTGAATTGTTATGCTGGAGTATCTACCTCAGGCAGACTGTTAAAAACAGGGCAAACACCCCAAACCAGTGGTATGTTTTTTAATTAAATTTCACCAACCCAGTAACAAACATGAACCCCTGGATCACTATAACAGTCTTACCATGGAGTCAGACAGTTGCATGAGACTCTCCAGTCTATCTTGCCACCCAGGCAAGCTGGACTTAGTGATAAATGATCACTTACACCAAAAATCACAAACTAGTCAATGAGGTTGCTTTCAGTCCCAAGAGACCAGTCATTTACCCCAGACCAAACTAGTCAATGAGGTTGCTTTCAGTCCCAAGAGACCAGTCATTTACCCCAGATCTCACACCAAGGACAACACCTGTAGCCAATTCTGTAATAAGCCAAAGATATAACTAGGAAAAACTAGTAAGAGTGTTAAGTATCAGGGGGTAGCCGTGTTAGTCTGTATCTACAAAAACAACAAGGAGTCTGGTGGCACCTTAAAGACTAACAGATTTATTTGGGCATAAGCTTTCGTGAGTAAAAACCTCACTTCTTCTGATGCCCAAATAAATCTGTTAGTCTTTAAGGTGCCACCAGACTCCTTGTTGTTTTAGTAAGAGTGTTATTTACAGGTTAAAGTAAGCAAACATATAAACACAAATGAGTTACCATCTATGATTCCTAAAGATGACAGATGAGGTAATCTGTCAGTTCAAGGTGTCTTTCAGGGCAGATCTAGGCGTAACCCCTAAAGATCTCTGCCTGTCTCTAGCCCTGTTCAAACAGCAAAGCGATGACAAATTTTCTTGAGACCCTGTTGTATCTTTTACATTTGGCCTTCCAGTCCATGAGAGGAGCTCCCTTGCATGTAGCATTTCTAAGGTGTGGTAGAGCCATTCGCCAATCCTTTGTATTGCGGTATCTCTTAATGGCCCATTTAATCTTGGTAGGCCTCCTTAATGGTCGGGGAGGGGGGAAATGATTCCTGCGCCTGGGCTCACAAGTCCAGAGCAAACATTTTCAAAGTTACAAAGCAAAACTTACATATTTCCTTATAACATAGATTATAGGCATTAGAAGTGAGATTAATGCATGCAGCAACATACAAGCATTTCATAGAATCTAAACACTAAAAACATTCTTATAAGACTAATACCTATTTTGAAGAAAACTAACATACAGGTGAGCTGGTTTGGTTTCCATCTATACGTTTGTCAGTTCTTAGTTCACATCTACAGCCTTGGCCAGAGCTGGCACATGGTTTACCAGCATCCCATACATAATCTATTTTAAGCAACTTTTCCATTTGTACTTCAGTTATTTTCTAAAAAAAGGTGTAGTCTCATAGTTGATACAACCATTAAAAAAAGTTGATTTACAACTAAATAGAGCTTTTATATTAGATTTGGTACATCTTTTTGCTGCCTCTGAGGGTAACTATACACATTTATTTAAACAATTATATAGCTTAACATTTTCAAATTCTTATTAATTGTACATTTTTAGTATCTTAGGAAAATGGTGAATGATATCTTGCTTATTTACTAGATAATAAACTTTTTGTTCATGATTTGTGTGAAGCTGTGTTAGGTTAATTAAACACATAAAACAGCATATAAATTTATATTAAACAAAACCAACCTTAAGTATTTTGGATACATAAACTTCTCTTATCAAGACATGTTTCACATTTACAACTAAATGCCTCCCTAATGGAACAGAGGGATTAACTGTAGTCAGTAAATTAAACTGATTATTTCAGGTCCACCTGGGAAAATTTTCAAATAGGCCTAAGCAGGGCTGTCTCTAGCTATTCTGGGGTCCTAAACAGCTTCCCCCCCCCCCGTGGGGGGCGATGTGGGGAGCCCCAGGCCTCCGGCGGTGCGGCTGGGGCCAGGCCGCTGCACTTCCCGCCGGCCCGGCCCTGCTGCAGTCCTCAGGGAAGCGGGGGCGGGGCTGGGGTGAAGCAGGGGTGGGAACAGGCGGGGCGGGGTGGAGCAGGGGCTTTGGGGAAGGGGTGGAATGGGGGCGGGGCTGGGGCAGAGCAGGGGTGGCAAGAGGTGGGGCTGGGGCAGAGCAGGGGTGGGGGCTTTGGGGAAGGGGTGGAGTGGGGGCAGGGCTGGAGCGGAGCAGGGGTGGGAAGAGGTGAAGCAGGGGCTGGAGCAGTATGCAACAGTGCAGGGCACCAGGAAATGTGGAGCCCCAAATTTCCTGGTGCCCTACGCAGCTGCATACTTTGCATATGGCTAAGGATGGCCCTGTGCCTAAGTGAGAGTGACTGGAGCTTAAATTCCTACTCACGTAAGTCTTTTGAAAATGAGACAGGCTCCTAAGTCACTTAGGATATCCTTCAGACTTTTAAAAGTAGTAGATCTCATCCCCTACCACCTCATTTTTATTAATAGACAGGAAGAGAGACATGTCTTCTTGCTCTTTCATTTCCCAATCACCTTCTCAACTTTGACTTGAATTAGTCCAAATGAAAAAAAATATTCTCTGTGATTACAGAAGAGGCTATTACTGTCAGAAGCTAGTTTAGCGCTTCAAAACACTGATTCCAAGTGCTCAGCTAGTTACTGTGACTGGGTGCAGGGAATTGACCACACTGAGAATGCCACACTCAGGGCAGACTGCAAGAAACAAGGCAGACAATCCCCCCAAATTGGTGATTTATTCTATAACTAGATTCACCAAACCAGTAACAAAGGAGATTCTATAGCACCACACTGGTTAACAAGAAGCCAAACACAGTCCCCTTTAGGCATTCCAGCCCTTGGCTCCCATCCAGTCAAACAGGTCCAATTTGCCATATATGAGTTTCTACCAATCCCCAGGGATCAGATACTTACCCCCAGGTCAATATATATTTTAGATCTTATCCAATTATCATGCTTTCAGCCAATCCTTAGTAAACTAACTAAAGATTTATTAATAAAGGAAAAGAATAGAGTTATAAATGGTTAAAAGATTATATGCATATAAAGGATTGCAAAGGTTTGTAGCAGTGATGGAATACTCTGCTGGCTTGCAAAAGTCTCTCTGGTAACTTCCAAAAGATTGGAAGGTCCTCGTTCCACTGTTCAAAATACTCCTTTTAGATGTAAATCAACAGTCCAGAGAAATGGAACAAGAATGACGCAAAATGGACATGTCTCGGGTGTCTTTTATATCCTCTGCTATGTGCATGGAAATTTACTGTCCCAAACAAAACCCACAGCCCCTGTGTATGGAAAGTTACTGACAAAGATGGAGTCTGAGGTCACATGTTCACATCACAAGCCCTTGCATGTTTTG
Source organism: Emys orbicularis (assembly GCF_028017835.1). Lineage (NCBI taxonomy): Eukaryota > Metazoa > Chordata > Testudines > Emydidae > Emys > Emys orbicularis. The sequence continues at coordinate 85,437,853 of NC_088687.1, read as the reverse complement.
CAGAATCACAGGGGTGGTCATTGGCTCCTTGCTGTCTGTGGCATTCTCAGGAAGAGCTATCTGGAGAGCTGATTATTCTTAATGGCCCATCAAGCTTCAATAGTCCATTCACAATGGGCTGGGAAGATTGGATGTAAACTACCTTGTGGGTGTCACCCCAAGAAAAAACACATGTAGGAGATACAAATACATAGCCAATATTCATAACGTCAGATACATGGATTTAACCAGGATAATCATACTTGAAAGACTGTAACCTTTCCATTGACACTTCACATGATATATTTTGTATCAAATTTAGTGCAATTGTGCAACAATGATATAATGGTCATCTTCCTTTTCAGACAGCATCATAGTGACTTCTACCAGTTCAGTGGGGTGACTTTCGTTAAGTCATCAGCAGACACCTACAGTTTGAATGATTCACCTCCAGCCCTGAAATTTATTATGGACAGCATGCTGGTGGGTAATTGTTACATGTTTTTAAGGTGCCACCAGACTCCTTGTTGTTTATGTTTATCATAGAATCATAGAACTGGAAGAGACCTTGAGAGGTCATCTAGTCCAGTCCCCTGCACTCATGGCAGTGCTATGCATTTTCTAGATCATCCCTGACAGGTGTTGTCTAACCTGCTCTTAAAAATTTCCAATGATGGAGATTCCACAGCTGCCTGAGAGAGGTGGTGGCAGTTGACTAGGGAGGTGGCAGAGGCGGTCCACTCCCTGCCCAAGCCCAGTGGCCAGGGACAGGGTCTGAGCGAGCCAGAAACATGCCAGGGAGGAGAGGGGACTCCAGTTTGCTCAGCCTCTGTCCCTGGCAGACAGGCTGGGCAGGGGACAGCCTGCCATCACTGCCCCAACCAGGCTCTCTCAGCCAGCTACCATGCTTCAAAGAGAAGAGGCCCTGAGTGGCCAGCATGAGAAGTGGCTGGTCCTGTCCCTTTCACTCCCCACTTGGCCCAGTTGCCAGGGACAGGGGCCAAGCATGCTGGGGGTCAGCAGGCCCACAGAAATCGGGGAGGCACTTGACCCTGCACGCCCCGCCACATGTTGCCTATGTGAGGAACATTCACATAACCCCTTCTGTCTAAGCTGGATCCTAAAACAAAAGCTCATTAAATATTACTCAGTACACGGCTTTTAAAAAAATCATAATGAAAGATTCCTCCTGCTACAGCTGTTTCTTGTACTGTTTAAATGATGATTTTATTATAAGCCCAGTTCTTAGGGGAAATTAGTAAGTCATAACGATTATCTAAATCTATTTAAAACCGTATCTTTAGCAACATATTAAAACAGATTGGGGAAAAAAATTTAAAATGTTGCAATTCATAAATGCCTAATAAATAAATATTTACCCTTACACCTGACATCTTCACTTAGGATGTTTGATTACATTGAACAATCAAAATATTTTTTTCAGAAGTCCAGCCGTAACATAAACCACAGTCAACCTGTGGAACTCATTGCCGGGGGATGTTGTGAAGGCCAAAATGTATAATTGGGTTAAAAACACAATAGATAAGTTCATGGACCATAGATCCATCAATGGCTATGGTCAAGATGGTCAGGGATGCAACCCCATGCTCTGGTACTCCAGAATTTCAGCCTGTTCTGTTCATTCGCTCTGAAGTATCTAGCACTGGCCACAGTCAAAAGACAAGATTCTGAGCTAGATGGCCCATTGTTTTGACCCTGTATGGCCATTCTTATGCAACAGTAAAAATGTAATTGATAAATACTCCCACAACCTAAGTTGTTTGTGTTCAAAATATATTTCAAAATTTGTAAGTAATCCATCCAAAACCAATTTATGACAAGTTATGTAATAGAATAGTGAGACATGGTAGGCACTACTGAAGAATGCTGCAAAAATAAGTTTACTGGTCAGCTAATCCAGATAGTTCAGACATGTCTACATCATCATCTTCAGAATCATTGCCTTCTAAGGAGCATTTTTCATAATGTTGTTTCATTCTGACATCCAGGCCTTGTGTCTCTCTGTTGCACTGCTTGCATTTGGCATGTGTTCCTTTTTTACCCAAAGGTAAAAATTTCCTGAAAATATTCCCAAATAGGGTCTGTTTCCTCCAGCTCCCAGGTGTTGCAATCAACACTAGAGGCTGCACTCTGAAGAATGTTGTCTTTTCTTCCCACAGTGGCCTGCTTTGACACCAGTTTGCTCTTTTCTGGTTGCACACACTACTACTTCGCCCTTGTTACACAATTCCCCCACTCCAACCCCACCCCCAGAAAAAACAAAAGAATGAACTACAATCCAAAGTATCTGCTCATGTAACCCACACACCTTTCACACTGCACTATTTTATTTGCTTAGAGACAGAGAGATGCAGTTGAGAAATTAATGGATTTCTGTATCTTTGTATCTGTCTGTGTACATGTAAGAGGACAGAGCAAGTCCCTTTACCTGAAGTGCCAAGAACCATCCAGAAGCAAGCACAGGTAGTTATTGGGCAGATCAGTATTTTTCCATGACTTGGAGAGTAAGTTTTCTGATGGGTGGAGTCAAATATTCATAATTTGAGATCTGAGACAATCAGAGCTCACATAGGAAGGAGCTATAAAAAGGAATGCAAGATGACTCAAATGGACTCAGTGGATGGTCCCACTGCCTATGATGACTTTGCCAGTCTATTCCACCCATAGCATAGCCCTGGGTCCCCCATAGGATCATGCTCTTATTATAGACCTCTTGTTCCATATTTATAAATCTTGACCTCAAAAGTTAGAACCAGGGAGAAAACATTTATATAGTAAAATAGCCTCTAACACATTTGGAAAGAGGCTTATGGATTCAGCATTGATATTTTTATTTAAATGTTTTAAGAGATAATTTTAGGCCTTAACATATTCTGTATTAACTTCAGATTTCATTTTAAACAGGTTTGTTTTAAAACAAAGTGGATATAATAAAAATAAATAAAATCCACCCTGGACCCACGTGATCTTTCTAAATCCTCTGCTCTAGATCAGTTATTTAGATTAACCCATTCACTCTACTTATTAACTTATTTCCCCTTTCTTGACAAACTTTCTTACACACTATACAAAACTAAATTAGATTGTGTGGCATATAGCTTTAAAACAATGCTCCATTGGACTCTGCAAAGTTTATAGTTGCAATCATGCATGTTGTTCTTTCTGGGTGGATTCCTGTATGTGTGCAGAGCCACATTGAAATCAATTTGCTTTACATATTGTTCCAGATACTCCCTGAGTCATGCTGGCTTCTGTTAACAGGAAAATTTATCTCAAATTAGAGTTGGGTAGCATCTCTATTTTCTGTAAAAGTCATCTCACTTTTCAGGTACTGGCTTTTGAAGGAGCTAAAAATATTCCACTGTGAAATGATAGAAAATCCTACTGTAAATATTAAAACAAAATATTTGATGCAAAAATGCTCTCCTGAGGTAGCTGAGCAAAGATTCTAACACTGCTTAATGAAGTCACATGGCTTTCATAGCTCACATGTGAGCTCATTCCAAAATAAGGCTACATCAAATCCTAGCCACACTTTTGAGTTGTTGTTTAACACCACAGACCATTTCCTGAGATCAACTCTTTATTAGGTCAAAAATAGCTCCTGCCTGCCAACACGATCTTTTCCGACAAGTAAAACCCTTGATTATAGCTTAAGCTTTTGACATGGGTTGTGTGTGTTATAATACTGTGAATGTGGTCAATTGTCCATTTCAGAAGTTCAGGTATTGCCGCATCCCAAACATGCAAAAAAATGTTTTGGGGAAGTCTCTTGCAACAGTGATAAATCAGGCTTTCAAGGCTCCATTTATTTGATATTTTCTTGCCCTCTATCCAGTTTGTCAGGATACTTAGTCCCTCAGCTATACTGGTACCATTTCAGAAACGGTGTCCCTGTTTACAGCCCATATATGTGCAGCTGTCACCTTTGGTTTTCACATAGGTCAGAATTCTTAGTGCCAACTGTTGCAATACTCCAAAGGGCATGACATGGCATTGGGAGAAGAGACTTCTGGGGCACACCTGGCTCTCAAAGGGATCAAGCTGTGAGAGACAAAGTGTTTGCAGCTGCAGAGTGTGGAGATACCATGCCAAAACAAACAGAAGGAAACTGGCTGTAATTCTAGTGGATATACATGGATCCCATTACATTCTTTCAGTTAGAGGTGAGGGAAAATATTTTGGCAGTGGACCTAATGGGTGACTCATCTCATCAGTCCTAATATTTCTGTGGTGATGAGAAAAGAGACTATATTTAGTTTCCTTTTATTTGGATTTTATGAGACCATTGGGGTAAATACCATATACAATGCATATTGGTTTTAATTAAGTTATTCTTACCATGTCTCAGTTTTTTTACTTTTCAGGCTAGGTAAAGTATACTTAGCTAAAGTATAGACTCAAGAATTCTTGTAAATCTGTACACATTTAAGTTTCAATTCTATTTTGATTAGTACAATTACATAAAGAAAGATACATGAGTTTTTACAAAGTTCAAACGAATGAGTTTAATACATAATGTTAAAGCGTAACAAAAAAAAATCAAAGTTTAATCACAATATCACACAATAACAATTTTCTCCTAATTCCATATTGACCATTTCAACCAAAAATAATTCTGAAGTTAGACATTTTAGAAATGTAAACAACTACTTAATTACTGTCAATTCCATTAAAAATTGACTTCCCAGATAAATAGCTGAGTCTTTTTCCTTCAAACAAATACCCACACATATGTACTAGTTGATTCAAAGCTACTTCTAGAAATTTTTGAGTAGCTGTGATCACAGATATTTGTAATCCTAATTTTAGTTTACTATAAACTCTTAACTCTAATCAAATGTTAAAATAATGATAAATCTTTAGTTCACAACTCATTAATTCAAGCTTCCCATCTCTTAAAAGCTGTCAGTTTCAGGTGATATTCCAAATTGTGTTATCTGAAGAATCTCTAGAATGCAACTGGCCTGCTTTTCTTTCATCTTTTCAGTGCATGTAAATACATTTTCTTGTTAAAATAGTGCTATGCTGAACTAATAAATTTTCTAGTCTCAACAATCTTTACTTATTGACTATTTCTAGACATCTGTGGTGAGACTTATTAGGGAAGCACAAGTACATGTCATGCACTTAAGTAATCTAAAAGCTTTTTATAATTAAATTACATACTCCCAGAGATGTATTTAATTTTGAATAATCAAATCTTATTTCTTATGCAAAATAGGTGTTTATCTGTATTTTTGTAGGACAGATTGATGGTTTTCCCCCAAATAGGCAGAAACTTCATTTCAATTCAAGTAGGTTCTACTGATATACTCTAGCTCTGTTGTCACACTAGTCTTCCTATAGGGCTGAAGAAGGAAGTTACCACCACTAGGAGTCATCCTTGGTAGATAGCTAGTCAGTAGGCCAACGGCTGTAGATCTCCTTGATGTCTCATGCAGTGATTTTGGCTTGTAGAAAGCCATTTGTTGAAAGTATTATGCTTCTTTTATTCTGTTTTGGTGGGTGGCCTGTTGACTAGTTCTATTTTCAAAAAGCATTGTGAACCAATCAGAATACAGTCCTAACATCAGCAAGCTGAGGTGGCCCAATCAGAATGACAGTTTGCTTCACTGAGCAACTCTAGAGAATAAACAGGGCATTTTCTTTGTGCTTCACACATCACAATTTGTGGGTTTTCCTGGACACAAGCAAACAATATGCATTTTAATTAGCATTGTGAGGTGTCTGGTTTTCAATTGGAATGTCTGGTCAAAAAGGGGATCTAGATACCACAAGTCTGTCACCCGGCTCTGAAGAGGCGGCTCCTATGGCAGTACGAATACACTGGCTCGGACGGCCCCTTTGAGGACATGGTGTGCAGGGCTGCAGTGGAGGATAAGTTACAGGAACCCATAGCAAGTGGGGTTAGGGGCTCCCAGCAAGCATGGGAACCTTTCCTGGGAGGGAAGGAATGCACGCTGCCCCGCCACGCTAACCAGCATTTTCCCCAGCCACACTCTCAGGCAACTCCAGGGCAGGGGAGACTCATCTCCTGAAGGATTAAGCTCCATAATCTAGGTCCTGCTCCTATGAAAGCTTGTTCACACTCAAGAGCCTTCCCCTATTGTCTGACAGTTCAATTGTTTCAGTTGAACACAGCTGTTATGGGAAGTCATAGTTACATATGGGGCTAGAACCTTGCTCAGTTCTAAAGAGGGCTTTGAATGTCAGGACAGAGTCCCTGAAACTAGATCCTGTACACAGTGGGGAACCTATTAGAGAGTAGAACACTGTGGTGACTTTCCCCCCTCGTGACTTGTGTTTCTAAGCAGGCAGACTGCTACATTTTTTGGTAGCTGGAGCTTTTTCAGTTGTATATGGCCAGATATGAGTTGCAACAGTGAAAGATGGAGTTCACGAATGCATAGATCACTGTGGTCTGATTTGAGTCTGTTAGGATGGGATATAATTTTCTGGCCACTGACATGGAAGTGTTTTTTTTTTTTTTTTTTAAACCATCGTGCTGTATGGGAGTCTCATAGCATTGTGTCCAAAAGGACCCCAAAGGCTCCAGACTGACTTAATCTGAGTGCAGATGCTCAATAGCGTGGGATGTTATACAGGATGCAGAGAGGAACTGCATATATGTGTGTCACTTAAGATAGCACAGAATTCCTTAATAGGGTCATATCTCCTAGAAAAAAAAATCTGTATATATTAAATAGTTGAGGCACAACACAAAGACAGAACAGTCTTGAGGAGATGAGACCAAATAAGTAGAGAAGAAAATGCCAGCCTGTAGCACCACAGCTGCTTACTGCCTCCCAAGTACCTCCTCACAACTAGAGATCACTCTGGGCTGCACTGCTACACATTCCTCCCCCTAACTCATAGTCCACAGGTAATTACAGCACTCAGGGCCGGCTCCAGGCACCAGCTGAGCAAGCTGGTGCTTGGGGCGGCAGATTGTTCGAGGCGGCATTCTGCCCAATCCTAGGGCGGCACGGCTGCTTTTTTTGTTCCGCTCCGGCCACCCTGTAGGGGGCGGCGGCACGGAGGACCGGAGCACCCTGCAGGGCAGTCCTCTTCCTTCCCTCCCCGCCGACCGGAGCGGAGCCCTCGTGGCAGGCAGCAGGAGGCGGTGCAGCGGGAGGGGCCGCGTGGCAGCGCCCCTGCTGTAGCCCTGGCCGCCCCCTTCTCTCTCTCTCCCGCCCGCTCCCTTCCCCTCCCCCAGCCGGTCCCTCTGCACCCACGCTCCGGCTGTGCCGCAGGTTTTTTTTGTTTGTTTGTTTTGTTTTTTTGGGGCTTGGGGTGGCCAAAAAGCCAGAGCCGGCCTGACAGCACTCCCCTCCTGGGGAGGTCCCATTTATTGAGCCCATACATACAAGCCCTCCAGGCCCCAACTGGGTCAGTTCAGTCACCCTCACCCTTAAGGTAGAGAAACCCCAGCCCTTCTTCCCTCAGTTAAGTCCCAATACAAAGTCTCAGGGGTTTTACATGGTTGCAGCTCAGCCGTCTTCAGCCCTCTGTATTCTAGGCCCCCATGAGGTTCTTTAACAGGAGCCTTCTACTCACTGCAGCTCCTTTCTGTTAGAAGCTCCCTTGGTCTCCGGGGTCTTCCCTGCAGGAGCCTTTCACATACTCAGCAGTCACTCACCCATTTCCTGAGGTTTTCCCCCAATTCACTTCCTACCTTTGACACTCTCAGCTAGTCTCTCTCAACTACACCCCTCTGCACTGTAGCCTTTTATATTGAGATCACCTGATCCCTCTCAGGTGGGGCTCATCTTGCAATCAGGCTGGCTTAGCTTCAGACTCCCCAGGCCAAGGCAAGCCACCCTAATAAACAGCCTATGTAAACAAATAAGTTCAGTAAAAAAATACAGTCAGCAAAGAGTGGACAAAACATAGAACACATGTGAAATGCTAAAATGATTGTTGATAACAAAACAAGAGAAAATTTAGAGTTCTGTACACAAGTCTATTGATGTAAACTTCATGCTATGGTTTGTAGAAAATGGGGCTGATCCATGTACTGGGCCAGATGGAAATCAAAAGTAACTCAACTGAAGTAAATGGAGTTACACCAGAATAAAAATCTTGTCAGTGAGACCAGAATCAGAGCCAATTAAAAGAAAAAGGGGGAAAAATGTGTATCAAAATTAGGGGCAATAGAGAAATGAGATAGATAATATGCCAAATGAGAGAGTAGGGAAATTGCAATTGTGGTTATATGAGTATTTAGAGAACAAAAACTTGTAATTGTGAAGGAAAGAAAGGTACATTCTTTTTCAGCAGTCACAAAAACAAGACACAAAGCATGCGTTGGTGAGAAGTTGAGGAAGGGGAGTAAAAGACTGGTTATTTAAATTCTTCAAGTTTGCAGTTGTTACATTTGGGATGTACAGAGCAGTGGTTCTCAACCTTTTTTTCCACTTACTGACCCTAAAACAATTTCAAATGGAGGTGCAGACCCCTTTGGAAATCTATTGTCTATATATATATAGTTGAATTCTGTTTAGTCAGTTTTCAGTCTAAATCTTTCACGGACCCCTTAGGGTCCATGGACCTCCCAGGGGTCCGAGGACCACAGGTTGAGAACCACTGGTATAGAGGGTTGGTGTAAAGAACAGACTTCTTTCTCAACCCATGGCATGCTTGTGGCCAAATCAACATACAGCTGTGGCCCATGTGATAGCCTCAGGACCATACAGCTAGTATATATATTAGAATCATAGAATATCAGGGTTGGAAGGGACCTCAGGAGGTCATCTAGTCCAACCACCTGCTCAAAGCAGGACCAATCCCAAATGCCTTACGCATCAGTTGAATGCATGACCTCTAGGAACAGCTACTGTTCCACTGATGGGAATGTTACTTCACACAGAGATCAGCCCAGTTGAGGTAAGAGGCGTTATTTGCATTTACAGGCCTGTTCTCAGTCACACAGACATCGTGTGATTACTTGTATGGATTCAGCCCACATAACATATAGAGAGCTGCATATGCGGCCCATAATGGTAAATAAGTTGAGAACAACTGGCTAGACTAAACGAGTTCAGGATAGTAGTAGATTGTGAAAATTAAAAGGAAGTTACTGGTAGATAACGGTTCTTAAACTAGAAAAGAATAATGAAGAGAATGTGGAAGGCTAGAACAGTTCATTTAAAAAAAAAAAAAAAAGAAACAAAGCACACAAATGTATATTATGAATTCCCCTTCATAAAAGCAAGGAGCATTACCAACAAGATAGAAGGATTGCAAGTATATGCATTTCAAGAGAAATATGATATTTTGGTGTAAACAAGATTTGGCTACATCAGGAAATGAAAATGACTACTGTATTAAATTACAAGATATAAATCTAATTCAAGAAGGATGTCATGTGGTAATAAGAATGAATATCTATCTGAAAGAGCAACTCACTAACACAGACTGGCAATCACAAAAGGCTACAATAATGCAGGCACTAAAGATAGAGACTTGAAGAATGTTTGAGGTATCCCTCATGAAAAAAGAGATAATTTTATGATGCTTTAATGCAGGGGTCCCCAATGTGGTGCCCGCGGGCGCCATGGTGCCCGCCGGAGTGTCTAAGTGCACCCGCATACTGGCCGGCGGACAAGCATCCGCCGAAATGCCACCGACAAGCAGCGTCATCCAGAGATGTTGCCACCGAAATGCCACTGATTTTCGGCGGCGACACCTCTGGATGACGCTGCTTGTCGGCGGCATTTTGGTGGCGACGCCTATTGACGTTGCCGCTTGTCGGCGGCATTTCGGCGGATGCTCATCCGCCGCCACGGTCATCCATGGCTCATCGTCTGGTGCCCACCAGACAAAAAAGGTTGGGGACCACTGCAATGGATTTTTTTAAATTATGAGAAGAACGTAGATAACTCACAAGCCCCCTCCTTTCCTCAATGTGCTGTTTGGACATAGATGCTGAAATAGCTCCTTAGTATACTCAGATGGCTGTCCTCCACTGGTCTGGAATAGAAGTTCACACTTCCACTCGTAGACCTCCAGAATATCAACGTTCTTCAGAGCTTGCCCTGTCTGATGGGATTGAACAACCACGGCTTCTTACTAGACCATTAATAAGTTCCTGCACTCAGGGGTGCCAGAATGGGGAGGGGGAGGGAGGTGTCAAGGGGCCATGGCCCTCCCAATTTTGAAAGTGAATGGGCCTGTCCTGTCCACTTCTTAACACGGGCCCCGCCCACTGCCATTCCTCTTTCCCCTGAGGCCCCGCCCCCCAGCCAGGCTGAAAGCTGGAGCCAGGTTGGGGTAAGAGCTGCCTGGGCAGCTGTGGGTACCTGCGGACCCTCCACCTGCCCTTGGGGGGGATCTGGGTGTGTGCAGGAACACAGGTGGGGAGCTGTTCTCAGGCTCCCCCACCCCAGGCAGTTGGAGGGGCCCGGGATCCCCAGCCCATCTCCAGCTTCTGGCTTGGCTGGGGAGCGAGACGTTGGGGAGAAGAGGAGGGGCAAGGGTGGGACCACAGAGGGATCGGGGCCTTGTGCCCCCCCCCACTTTTAGGAAGAATCCATTTCCCCGCTTATACTCCCACCAAATCTTCCCTTCCCCTTTCCCCTACAAAAAAAAAAAAAAAAAAGATAGAGACGGCTATAGCGACGTGCTTCTGGATTGGTATGGCTGCCCTCATTTGAGTGTCCTAATACTAGAGGGTACTTGCAAGCTGATCACAAACTTCCAGGAACATCTCCTTCTTCATGTGATAGTTCTGGACCCTGCTGGTTGTCCCAGGTCTTCATGACCATGTAATCCCATTGGGGCCCTGCTCCAGAAGTACCAGTCCGCACAGGGGGAATCTGCACATAAGGCAACAAGAGATATGAGCAGTCTCAGTTGGTTCACAGCTGGCATGTCTGTATTGTGCTCTGAGAGGTGCCTTTGGCAGTTCAAAAACTGCCCCTGGAATGTCCACCGGTGTCTTGCAGATGCTCCACCAATGTCCTGAAATAGGACAGAGCATAAGGTAGAGAAGTTCTTCACTGGGGTGGGATCCACATTGCACGCTCCCTGCAGCCAGAGACAGACACAAAATGGCTTGGCTGGATGTTTTGTTGGGCTAAAACCACCCAAAACACTTCTAGTCAACTCTCATGGGATTGACAGACAACTTCTCCCACAACCCACTATGGAGATAGCAGGGTCGTCCCTAGAGATTGTGGTACCCTATGCAGCCCGCCTGCGGGGGGGCCAACCCCGGGCCTCCAAGGGAGAGGGCGTCCCAGGCCTCCGCGGGGGCTGGAGGGCATCCCAGGCCTCTGCGGAGGGGTGGGGGGGAGGCTGCGCCCAAGGGCTTTGGGAGGCAGGAGCAGCCAGTGCAGGAAGGCAGCAGGGGTCGGGCCTGCCCCCACACTCACGGGGCCACTGAAAGTGGAGCAACCCAGCCCCAGCCTGCTCCACTCTGCTCCCCCGGCTCCCAGGCTTGGGGGAAGCGGGGGGACTGACCCCCAGCACTCACTGGTGGTGCAGCTGGGAGCTGGTGTAGCATAGAGGGGTGGGGCCGGGTCGCTCCACTTCTCGCTGCCAGGTGAGTGCAGGGCAGGCCCGACCCCGACCCCCGCTGCAGTCCCCTAGGACGTATAGCTCACGGGACGAGGTTTGGGGGGAAGGGGTGGGGCTGGGGCAGAGCAGGGACAGAGTGGGAGTGGGGCAGGGGCAGAGCAGGGGCGGGGTTAAGGGGAAGGGGTGGGGCAGGGGCAGGGGCAGAGGCAGCTTTCCCGGGCCCTGCAGTGCGCAGCCCACGAGGGGCCGGCTCAGCCGTCCGGGGGATCAGGCTGGCTGCTGGAGCTGGATGCAGCACGCAGCTGTGTAGGGCACCAGGAAATTTGTGGCTGCGTAGTTTGCGTATAGGTAGGGACAGCCCTGGGAGAGAGCCCTAGAGCAGCTTCAGCTGGAGAGGGCACTAGGAACCCTGAGATATGATAGTACACATCCAATAGAAGCTGATGTTCAGCCTCAGGTCTGCATACAGTACAGATATATCACATGGTTATGAGGCCTGAGTCTCCATTGCAGTGTGGACGATCAAGCACAGGCTTGGAAACACGAGTCCACAAGTCTGGGTCCCACAGATAGTGCTGTGCAGACATACCCTAAGAAATATAGCACTGCAGCTCTTTTGAGGATATAAAAAAGTCCATTAAAAAAAGCTTATACATGGGCTTTTGTTGAGAGCAATTTATAACACTAAAGAGCCCGATGGCAATATGGCTGTTTACATTGTTGAAGAGAAAGTTTTACTGCATTATCACAAGTAATGATGTAGCCTTTTACAGGTTAAATGATTTGAAATGTGTCTGGTGAAGAGAGGATGCTTCTTTTACAATGGGATTTGTAAGGTGAGCGAAGACTTTGAATGCTTTGCAGTTGTTTACGGCTGTTACTGAAAGCCTTGAAAGCTATTGGTTTGAATGTCATGGGCACCCTAGAGATTGCCATTGGTAATGATGTTGGAATTTACTAGTTCTGGATGTGTAAATATAGATACCAAAGGATGTGACAGCTGTTTTTAGAAGGTTGGTACACTACTACTTCTATCAAAAGCAGGGAACCAACACAAAATTGCAAAACATGTTTTCAAATAAAGGCTTAAACCTGCCCTCTGACACATGAGACTGCATTTCCATGAATCTCTTAATATGCTTTTAATGAGAATCCAATGGAGATGATTTTACAAAATGCATAGGAAGGTGCCGTCAGATATTGGAGATCAAGATCAAGCTCTCAATCCTTCCCTTATTTAAGAAGGCTGAAATGAAGAATTTAACAGGAGAAGCATGAAGCTCTTTCTCTTTAAAATTCAGTATTTCTGAACATTAAGCTCCCGTGTCAGTCACCATTTTTGTCCATTGATGATGAACAACTGAAAAAGCTTTAAGGACCAGAAAACATGCGGGGAAACTAGCTAGCAACATCTCTGCTGATGCTCTAACCTTACAGGGGAAGATGATTTTTTAAATTCCTTAAAACTATCTAAAAATCCCACAAGGAAAAAGTGAGTGCTTATTACTTATTCAAACATTTACAGCACGTAAGTGGTTCTCTGGCCACTAATGTTAATCTAGTTTCATGGCCGTAAACGATTATTACAATCATTAAAGTGACTCGTGCAATAAGTGGCCCCTTCTTACTCAGCATGTCTTCTCTCTCTATGCCAAATCCTATACCTTATGCAAAGCCTGACTAAGTGGGCTATGTGCTGGAATCTCCCCCAGGCTGTGGAATCACAACAAAATACCTCTGTGTCCCTGCCAGCAGGTATATGGGATCTTGGGGAGCAATTACCACACAGGTGGGGTGCGAATTAATTTCTTTATTAAAGGAAAAAGGAAGTGGTGGGAATTTAACAATGAAATATGATGGGATGGGGTGTATAGGGTGTTTACAATAGACAATGATGGGGGGGGTTCTTCTAGTAAATGGGATAGGGGGTTTCAATAGTGGGGTACAATACAGTGGGGTACAATACATTTGGTAACCAATTAACACTGAAGTATAAATGTAACAGGTAGCTAACAATTTCTATGTAAAGAGTGTGTCACAGCAGCATATAACCAACTAACAGTATGGGTAAAATGGGTTAAATAACCAACAACTTTAGGTAAAAATGTGTCACAGTGGTGTAAATGTAAAATGTGAGGTGTGTCAGAGAGAAAAGGGGTAACCAATGGGGTTTTATGCCAGAAAGAGAGAGAGCAGACAGGCTGTAAGTTTAAACAGCAGAGAGGAAGAGAGAGAGAGAGAGAGAAAGAAAGTGGTAGAGAAGTGAGGATGGGGGAAGAGGAGCACGTGGTGGAGGGGGATTTAAACTCAGGGAGACACAGAACAGACAGGCTGCAAGTTTAAACAGCAGAGAGACAATTATACAAAACACAGCAAAATCTTATCTATGATTTAACTTAACCAAAACTACACAAATTAGCAAGTAACAAAACACAATGCAACAATTCTTTAAGCCTAACTTACAGGGTACAATGCAAGCAATTTTCTAAACCTAACTTAACTACAGCTATGCAAAATGAAATTACAACTTATCTAGACTAAAGGACAAAATCTAACCTAATGGGTGCACCTTATACTAGGGGTAGTTCCAGAGGGCAGACTGGTGTGTGCCCAGGATACAGCTCCAAGGGGGGAGGGGGATTTAACTAGTGGTGGCTGCAAGCTGGCAGCCCAGGATACAGTCCAGGAAGGCACAGGCTTATTTCTAGCAGCAAAGGCGCTGCAAAGCAAGAAACAGATTACAGATACAGACCAAGGAGTTTAAGAGAGGTTTTAAGACACAGACCAAGGTTTAGCTTGAGTCTGTGTGCTGGGGAAACAGAGCCAGCAGCTAAAGTAATAAAAGTATAGAAAGTTTCACAGAGGGATTCTTACCAGTCCCCAAGGCAGCAGCAAAGGCAGAAGCAGCAACAACATCAGAAGAAGCAAGGAGGGCTCGGTACGGTCTTGATAATCAGGAGGTCTCTCAGGCAGCAATTCGTTCTTCGTGGGGGTGGGGGGGGTTAAAAACGGGGGTACGCTCAAAAATAAAACGAGAGTGGAGAAAGGACCCCCCAGAACCCCTGGCTGATCAGACCAGGTAGCAATGCAGGAACCTTTCTGATGTTTGTTTCAAAAATGCCTGTTCTTAAAGGCAAACTCAGGCAGTTTCCCGCCAGTAATCCTGATAGGCTCCTTCTGTCACAGGGGAGGAGATACAGGGAAAAACTGCAGGTGAGCATAGAGACGTGCCTGGGCAGAGTCCTGGACCATAGGCGTGAGTTCCCACCTCAGGACTCAAAAGCACATGAGGCCTATGACTCATGCCCAGGATCTCAAAAACACATTAGGTCTTGCAGCTCTGGACATTGCCTACCCTACACCGAGCCCAGGTTTAACAAGGTGATAACAGGACCAACCCTTTGAACAGGGCAGTGGTCCCACTTAGCACGCAGCACAAGTGGCCATCCCTTTGAGAAGGGCAATGGCTCTTGGTAAACAACTTAAGGGGCCCTCCCTTTGAGAAGGGCAGTGGCCCTGGTAAACAACTTAACAGCCAGGGAGGGGCGGCCACAGGAGGAGAACAAAACAAAATGGAGTAAGGGGACAGCTGTAAGAAACAAAATGGAATAGGGGGAAAGCTGTAACAGACACTCTGTAGTTGCTACCATACTGGAACATCATAGCCCCTGAAGCCAAAGCACTTGCATCCCTGGTGAGAAATAGCTAATGAATCATTGTAGCCATGGATCCAGTGACTGTTACCCTGCCTTTCCTCTATCCTGCTCCCAAATCACCCCGACATGTTTGGGAAGAAAAAGCCCCTGTGCTGCTGTGCTACATAGTGTGCAAAGGTCGTGAACCACTGCACGTAATCCCCAAATCCTGTCCCGCAACCCTGCATAGCAGAACTGCACCAATTCCAGTGAGTCTGAGGCATAGGTGCTGACTTTTGTTTTTGTTGGTGGGTGCTTTCCACCTTCCAGTTTCATGTCTGTGGCACCCCATTATCTTTCAAACAGTATGCACTCTCCAAATTCTCCTGGATTTCTTACTGCTAGATACCGAAATAGCATCAGCCACAAAGGATGTCATCTTCTATCCACAGCAACCAGGAGACTGTTCTCCATGTTGATAGAAGATGACTCGCAATCTCGGTGATCAATGCATTGGTTACTTTAGGCTCAAATACGGGAGTGCAATTGGGAACTCCAAATTTGAGTGAGCGGCATTGTGACCTGGCCCATGGGGTGGCAGCGCTGCTCACTCACATTTGGCCCAGATGCCCCTCTGTCATGACGACGGAGGGGAAGTGAGCTGCAGTGGGGTACTGAGCCCAGTCTGTGGACAGGAGCTGCAGAAACTGCTGTTGCAGGGTGAGGGGTTTTTTTTTGGTCATATTAATCATTGTTTTAAAAAGAAGGATTTGGGGAATGTGGGCCTGATCCTGTAGACACGTACATGAGTAGGTCAAGTTAAGTAAACAAGACAAGTCAAGGGAGTTAGGGTTTGCAGGAGCAGGTCCTAGCTTCCTGAAATAACTCTTGCATCTATGTTCTCTACTTATTGTGGAGAGTAAGGACGGTCCAATTGTTAAGGCACTAGCCTAGAACCCTTGCCACTTAGGTTCACTCTAGCACACCTTCCTGTGTGATCTTAGACAAGTCACTGTGCCTCAGTTTTCCTGTAAAAAGGGGGCTAATAATACTTGCCTACTTCAAAGGGATGTTGTGAGAATAAATATATTAACAATTGTGAGGTGCTCAGATAGCACAGGAATGGGGGCTATATAAATACCTTAGATAGAGAGAGCAGAAAAATTTATTTGGGGAGCATTCCCAGGAGATATGAACATTGTTCCATAAAGACATGGCATTCCCTCCAGCATTTTGGTTTTTAAATGTATGTATTTTGTTTTCAAAGACTGGTATACAAAATGATCTAATCATTCTTTTTCATGGGCATGCTCACCAAAATGGGGACCTTTTCATTATTCATTGCTGTTACTTTAACGTGAAAAATGATATTTTGACTTGTGATTTAAACCTCAGGAGTCAGTTTACATCAGGAAACCAGCAGGTGAAGAGAGCATCAGGTTTCTGTGGTGATAGTGTTTAAAAATATCATTGTGTGGGTATCATATTGGCATGTGACGTTTTACATCCCTAACCCTTCCGGTTTTCTTTTCTTTTTTTTTTAAATTGGAATTGAGTTCTATTAGCATTTGGATCTCACTTTTATGAATTATACTTATAAACTATATTAAACCATTTGTCATAATACTTTGTTTATACTGTTCCAAAATTAATCTCCATTTGATTTAAAGGGTGTTTACTGAGCAGGGCAAACATCACAATAAAACACCATACAAACAAAACAGCAAAACAGCCTGGTTCTTTCCTGATGTCTGTATTCTCAAATGTATTCCCAACGTGCACTGCAATGAAGCTTGTAACAGTTTGTACATGTATTATAAAGCTCTCATAGCACGCTTATTTATATGGGCATAGGCACATTTGAAGAGCAACATTTTTCCACATCCCTCCCCTACAGTCAGTCTGTTGCTATGGCCACTGTTCCATTGACTCACCATCTATTTAAATCTAGCAGGATAGGAATATTTTTTCAATCATGGGATTTGATTGGCTGAATATTCCCAAATGCTTTCTAATTAGTTGAGTATTCTGGTCAATATAAAATGCCAAATACATGGGTTCTAGTGCAATTGAAAGATTGGGGTTGGTTTTATTTGATCCCTTATATGAAGGCACATACATTAAAAATCAATTAACTGAAAACAAAATGTACGCGTTAATTTCATACTTCTGGGTAGGGAAGGAGGCATTGGTGGCGGGCCGGGGGGCCTCAGCATGGAACTTCTAAGGTGGCAGGGGGCAGAAGCCCCAGCACCCAGATCTGCAAGTGGAGGGGGGGGGGGGGAGCAGGGGCCTGAAGTGCCAGGCTGAACCACATGCACCGAGAGGGCTGAAGTCCAGAGGGGGTCTGGAGCCAGGACTCCCATGCCCTGAGGGGTAGCTGAAGGCCCAAGCCCCAAGCAGGGCTGAAGCCCAGAGCCCCAAGCCTATAGTTGAAAATATAGAAAACATCCAAAATATTTAAATAAATGCTATTCTATAATTATTGAACAGTGCGATTAAAACTGCGATTAATCACGATTAATTTTTTTTAAAGCACTTGACAGCCCTATTAAAAAGCCCTTTGTGCAGGAATATTGTATATTACTTCAGAGACAGAAAGACACACAGAACAAGTGAGGTAGAATGCACATCAGTCCTGACTCCCATTTTCCACTCTCCTCCAGCCACAAAAATCTCCTCTACGCTCCTGGCAGCCATTGGCTTCTAGGACACAAAGTCTGTGTGGTCCCTCAGCATCCCAGAATCCAGCCTTTTTCTGTTATACAAAGCGTAGAGGGTTGCTCTGGTGGGCTGGGAGAACAGAGTTAGACTGTGAACCAGGGGTAGAAGAGAGGGAGGGAGACACTGAGGCTTCAGTGGGATGGTGGGGGCTAGACACGATGGGAGTGACTCAGGAATAGAGGGTGAAATGGAATGGAGCAGTCTAACAAGTGCTACATGCCTCACTAATGCAACAAACTCATTGGCTAGATACACAAAAGGGACTTAGGCTCACTGTTGCAATGCCTAACTTCCCAATGGAATTCTGAACACCTCGTAGACACCCAGACTCCCTATACAATGCATGGGTAGAGCGAGGTGCCTAAGAGTGGAATTTTCAGAAGCCAGCAAACTGAGTGCTTAACGGCCTAAACTAGCCAGTAGGAAATGCACAAGAGAGGGGCACAGGCTAGGACCTAGGTGCCTATCTCCATTTGGGATTCACAGCCAGGAACCCCCTCCTGAAGTTAGGCCCCTAAGCCAGGTCAGCCCTTTCTCACAAAGGATCAAGGAGGAGATAGTGGTGGTCCCCTTATACCTAATATCCCTGTGGTTAGAGCACTCAGGCAGGCTGTGGAAGACCAAGTATCACTTTCCAACTCCACCTGATTCAGGGAAGGGACTTGAACCCAAGTCTCCCTGGTGAGTGCCCTAACCACTGAGCTATGGAGTACTCTAGGCAGTGGTTTTCAAACTTTTTTTCTGGGGACCCAGTTGAAGAAAATTATTGATGCCCACGACCCAACGGAGCTGGGGATGAGGGTTTTGGGATGTGGGAGGGACTCAGGGCTGGAGCAGAGGGTTGGGGTGTGGGAGGGGGTCAGGACTCTGGGCTGGGGGTGCAGGGTCTGGGGTGGGGCTGGGGATGAGAGGTTTGGGGTGCAGAAGGGGCTCTGGCTTTGGGGGGCTCAGGGCTGGGGCAGGGGATTGTGGTGCGAGGTTGGGTCATGGAGTTACCTCCGGTGGCTCCCAGTCAGCGGCGCAGCCAGGGTGCAGAGGCAGGCTTCCCACCGGTCCTGGCACTGCAGATTGCGCTGTGCCTGGGAAGGGCCCAGCAGCAGGTATGGCTCCTAGGCGGAGGCGCACAAGCGGCTTGGCACGGCTCTTGTCTTCAGGCACCGCCCCCCCCCCCCAGCTCCCATTGGGTGGTTTCCAATGCAGAGCTGGTGCCCGGGGCAGTGTGCGGAGCCCCGTGGCCCCTCTGCCTACAAGTTGGACCCACTGCTGGCCACCTCCATAGCGTGGTGTCGGAGCAGGTAGGCATTAGCCTGCGTTAGCCGGGCAGCATCGCCGATGCAACTTTTAATGTCCCGGTCGGTGGTGCTGACCAGAGATGCTGGATCGCTGAGCAAGGTGACCCAGTGTCTTACATGCCATGACCCAGTACTGGGTCGTGACCAGAACTTTGAAAAAACACTGCTCTAGGCTGGGTATGTTTCATAGACGCCAACTCTGTGGGTGCGCCAGAGCTGGAGCACCATAGAAAAAAAAAAAAGGTGGGTGCTCAGCACCCATCAGCAGCCCCCCCCAATCAGCTCTTACCCCGGCGCCTCCTGCCCATCCACCAATTGGCCCTGTTGATCAACTCCACCCCTTCCCGCCAACGCCTCCCACCCGCCGGTGATCAGCTGTTCAGTGACGTGCAAGAGGAGCTGGGGGAGAGAAGGAGCAGCAAGGGCCATGGATTTTCGTATACCCCCCCTAAATTTCCCCAGCACCCCCTCAGTGGTCAACTAGTTACATGCAGTGATGCCAATTTAGTCATTGGTTGGAAATTTGAATTGAAATTGAAACCTTAATACACACTTTAAAAGCATATACAGTGTAGGATAAAATACTTGTACCTGAAAAAGTATAATAGGTTTGAAAAGTATGAACAAAGACAAGTTTCTTCCCACAGCTGTTTTTTTCTGACAATGTTGGCACCTTCATTTTGGTAATGTTGGCCAAACTTATAATTTCAAATTCTGATTTGTAAGCAAGGTTTGAATGAGCTCTCCCCTGACATCTAGTGATGAGCCGGGGGATGGGGGAGGAGGCTTCAGGACCAGACTATATTTACATGAACTCACCTACTCTGCCTCGTTATCCAGCAGACAGAGCTGTGCTGCCCAAGTGATCAATTTTGGCTGGTGTTGGGTTATAAATCACTTTAAAAAAAAAAAAAAAACACTTTTTTCCATGAGTAATGTACCCAAATGCATGGATGCTAAATATCTAAACTGTATTCTTAAATTCATTCACCTAAATTTGGGTTATTGCTGATTATGCACTATATGTATCTCATGACATGACTTTAAAAACAAACTTTGTATTAATGGATAATCTAAGCACTATACCCAGATGTACAAACACTCTTTTCTCAACCTATGTATTATATACTTTTTTCAACATTAGCTTTAATAAAATTTTTAAATTTGAATGTGGGGGTCATGAAATGTTGCTATCCTTATTGTCTGAGTAAAGGGCAGCAGAACTATATTTAGCCTGTCCTGATTGAGGGGGGTCACCCTCAATGCTAAATTTTTGCCAGGGCTGAGCCCCGGCACCTCTAGGCTTGGCAGTTCATAGCCCCGGGACCTCTGGGCTTGGCAGTTCATAGCCCCAGGACCTCTGGGTTTGCCACGTCAGTTATGAAAGTAAAAAATCTTGCTTAAGTCCCGGTACCTCTTTCTTTACAAATTAAGCACTGGTCACCCTCAACTGAACTGCGCGCACTACGCAAGGGGTTTGCATGGCAGATCCTAGTGGAATGGGGTGGGGGAAATAGGGGTTTTGCTTGGTGGTGTGGGCTGTGCCTAAGAGTCACAGGCACTATTTGACCTGCCCCTCTCCCCTATTTAAAGATAGAGCTTATTAGGCTCCATAGAGATTCTTTTGTTTTGTTAAGTGACCACTAGAGCTGAAATCACTAATAACCAGGTCTTAGTGCTTAGACCTGCTGCAGGACAGCATTTCTGTGGAAGAGACAGCCCAGCCTGCACTCGCTGTGCGGTTCCCCCACTGAGAGCGGAAATCCCTGAGACTTGGGTGAAACCTCAAGAGACCGACTCGCAGAGGTCACAGTGGCAGGTGGCAGCAGAAGGGGATGGCTTAGGGCCATCGGCGATGGAGTGCTGGAGTGAACAGTGGCACGACAAACAACAGCGGCCAGAGTGAGTAGCAAGCAGCTAGAGGAACGAGCAAGGTGACTTCTCCCCCACACCCCACCAGGTGGGAGATGAACTCATGTGAAAGCACCTCTGAACTCTGGGTCTTCACTGACCAAGGACAACAACTATGAGTGGGATGTGGTGGAGGGAGAAGGGAGGGACACGTTAAAGGAACATTTGTTTGTTGGACGATGTTTTAGTGACTTTTCTCCAGAATGCTAGATTTGTGACACAGAAACTTACATAAATATACATTTCCTAGTAGGCCAAGAATTTTAAAATGCATTATTTGCCAAGGTCATTATCTCACATTGTTGCTATCTCGAGAGGTCGTTATTTTGGGGAGTTTCTATACTAAACATTTTTATTATATTATAATTAATTTTTACATAAGAATGGCCATATTGGGTCAGACCAATGGTCCATCTAGCCCAGTACTCTGTCTTCCAACAGTGGCCAATGCCAGGTGCTTCAGAGGGAATGAACAGAACAGGGCAATTATTAAGAGATCCATCCCCTGTTGTCCACTCCTAGCTTCTGGCAAACAGAGGCTCTCAGAGCATGGTGTTGCATCCCTGTCCATCCTGGCTAATAGCCATTGATGGACATATCCTCCGTGAACTTATCTAGGTCTTTTTTGAACCCTGTTATAATCTTGGCCTTCACAACATCCCCAGGCAAAAAGTTCCACAGGTTGAATGTGTGTTTGTGAAGAAGTACTTCCTTTTGTTTGTTTTAAACCTGCTGCCTATTAATTTCATTGGGTGACCCCTAGTTCTTGTGTTATGTGAAGAAGCTTATTCACTTTCTCCACACCAGTCAAGCTTTTATAGACCTCTATCATATTCCTTCTTAGTCCTCTCTTTTCCAAGCTGAAAAGTCCCAGTCTTTTTAATCTCTCCTCATATGAAAGCTGTTCCATAACCCTAATAATTTTAGTTGCCCTTCTCTCTAGCTTTTCCAATCCAAAATATATATATATTTTGAGATGGGGCGACCAGAACTGCACACAGTATTCAAGATGTGAGCATACCATGAATTTATATAGTAAAAGTGGAGGAGCTTGGTTTGCCAAACTGATGAGCAAAGCCAATGCTGACAAACTATGTGAAAAGACTGCAAAACACCAAGTCTCTGGACTGCATCGACATGCAGAACGCCTTATAAGCCAGTCATTGTCAAAGCCAATTTTAGAAGTACTTAATGAGGCTGTTAAAAATGCTGGAGACTCAACACAGTTTATTCAAATAAACATGGCTGTCACATCATACTTTCTCTTTAAGCATACTTTATCTTTAAGAGATAGCATACACTACAAACTGGAGGCCAATGTTAAATGCATTGTTATTTATTAATCCTGAAGTTGGACACTGGTTCCGACCAAGACCAGCCAGGGGTGGCAGGTGAAACTTCACCTAGGGGAGGCTAGATCCCTATCCCACCTCTTCTGCCCTTGGCTCCGCCCAGACTCCAACCCCACCCTGCCTCCGCTCGGCCCACTTCCTGCTCGGTCCCCCCCGCCACCAAGTCCCTCCTCACCCTATCCACTTGCAGTGAGACCCCCCCACCTGCCGCATCCCTCTTCACACCTCTCCCCGCACCATGAGATCCCCCTGCCTACCATTCACCACATCCCTTCTCACTTCCCCGCCAGACTCCTCCCACCACAAGACCTCCTCGCCTGCTGCTGACTCGCTGGGTCCCTCCTCACTCCCCCACCAGCCGTGACACCCCCACCTGCCGCTCACCTCTGCCTGCCTGCTGCTCACCTTTTCACTCCCCTCCCAGACCTCTCCAGCCCGCTGCAAGACCCCTTCACCTGTAGATGGCTCACTGGATCCCTCCTCACTCCCCCACTGGCCATGAGACCCCCGCCTGCCAGTCGCTTCCTCAACCCTCTGTCCGCCTGCTGCTCACCTCCTCACTCCCCCATCAGAGCCCCCTGATCGCCGTAAGACTACCGCTCGCCTCCTCACTCCTCCACCACAGTCCCCCATCCACCACAAGACTGCCGCACGTCTACAGCTTGCCTCCTCACCCCTGCACCTGCCCGCCGCTTGCCTCCTCACCCCTGTCAGACCTCCCTCCCTGCCTGCAGCGAGACTCCCACCTGCCCGCCTCCTCACCCCCCGCCTGCAGGAAGACCCCCGCCCCTGGCCTCCTCACCCCCCCTCCCCGCATGCCCGCTGGCATCCTCACTCCCCCACCTGCTGCTGGTTTGCCACATCCCTCCTCACTCCCCCACCCCAACGGAGAAGGGGAGTGAGGAGGGATGCTGCAAGCAGCTGGGACTTCCAGAGAGGGAAGGGGTGGAGTGGAGGAGAGGAGGAAGACTTACCGGGCAGGCAGCATCAGCAGGTGTGGGAGCCTCGGGGAAGGGGCGGAGCAGGGAGGGGAAGAGGTGGGACCACCACGGCCCAGGTGTCTGGCGGCGGATCAGCGGCTTAGCCTTTCCTGGCCTCTTATACCCGCCACCCATGAGACCAGAAAATGCTCACTATCTTTCTGTAAGAAACTCAACTGACTGGTTAGAAGCATGCAGTGCAACAGTGAAAGACTCAGCAGTTGAAAAAGTGAAGAACTCTCTCACTGCATTCAGAAAATGTGCATATATGGCTGATGAATAAACCGATGCAAATGGGTGTCAAGTATTAAGTCACCGCGTATGTTATCTTGATGTCAGTGGTAGGCCAGTAGATGAATTTCTAGATGTTCAGGTTATAGAAGACACATCGGCTGCATCTCTGACAACCCACATCTTAGAAGAGTTAAATGCTTGTAAATTGAACCCCCAGAGAGATGGCTGCTTGTGAATCTGATGGAGCTGCAAAGGTCTCTGGAAGACATAGTGGAGTACAAGCTTTGCTCAGAAAAAAGTGTAACCCTAATCTCTCCTATACACACTGCAGATGCCATCTACTCCAACTAGCACTAGTACGAGCTGCAGAATCTTCAAAAGGCATTTAAAAAGCTAAGTTTAATGTCTTCATTTTACGCTTTTTTCAGCAAGAGTCCAAAAGAATTGAAAGTCTAGGAAAATATAGAGGATACACTGGGTTCAAATTAGGGTGACCAGGTGGGGTGGGGCGGGGGCAAGAAGAGGTGGGGCGGAGGTGGGCGCTTAGGAGAAGGGATGGAGTGGGGGCAGGGCCTGGGGCGGAGCAGGTCTTGAGCACCCCCATCAACTCAGAAAGACAGCGCCTCTCGTATGTTTTGTTGAAGCTGTTCCTCTTTGTATGAAATACTTAAATATTCATTGGGCCAGAAAGAGCATGAGTGACTCTATAACCTAGTGGTTGGTGCACTTTCCTGGGAGAGGCAGACTGGTGTCTCTGCTCCAATGAATATTTAAGTACTTTATGCAAACTGTAACGGCTCTAACAGGATAGAGCCCAGTGGCCAGGGCACTAACCTGGGAGGTGGGAGGCCTGGGTTCAAGTTCCTGCTCTGAATCAGGCAGACTTGGGACATGAACGAGGGTCTCCCATCTTGTAGAGGAGTGCTCTAACTACTGGACTATGTGGTATAAGGGGGACACCACTGCCTCAGCTGTGTTTTGTGCAGGGTCGGATCTAGTAGGTGTGCTCTTAGGGTGCCTCTGAGCACACCTATCTGATCGGGCCCCACTAGCGAGCCTGGTGGGGGAACAGCTAGTTTGAGAATCCTGCCAGCTCAGTGGTGTCATGACTTAAGTTGCTTTGCACATGTCCACCAAGAGAAATTTAGGCACCTAGGGGAATTTAGAAGGGGAAAATTAAGCTCCTGGGATGTTAGGTGCTTACAAGTATAGGCAGCAGCTGAGCAGGGATTTTGAGGATTTAAATTTTGGACTGAGGGGCCTAAAATGGCATTAGGCACCTAAACCCCTTTTGGATCTAGCCACATCTGTTTGGGGGATATTGATAGTGTATTGAAAACTTATTATAAGCTATCACTTTAAATTCTCACAGGTTTTTCCTGGTCCTGTTTACATGCTAAGGGCGCTGTAGGAACTCTGGGTCTTTCAGCAGTCAGTCTGCAAAGAGCCAGCCTAACAATGTTATTCCTCTCTGCCTGCTTTGTCTAATCGCTCTGGTTTTGGTTCTTGTGTGTTAAGATTCTGGATTTCAAGGAATAAAGTAGTGTTACATTGCAACCTCCCAGAAACAGCATTTTATGTTTTTATCTAACTTCTCTGTATGCCATGGATTTAATAATATTCTAATATGGGAATCTGCCCTGTTGAAGATGTTCCACTGTATATAACATAAGAACATAAGAATGGCCATACTGGGTCAGACCAAGGGTCCATCCAGCCCAGCATCCTGTCTGCCGACACTGGCCAATGCCAGGTGCCCCAGAGGGAGTGAACCTAACAGGCAATGATCAAGCCATCCATGCTGCCATCCATCTCCACCCTCTGACAAACAGAGGTTAGGGACACCATTTCTTACCCACCCTGGCTAATAGTTATTAATAGTTATTAATGGACTTAACCTCCATTAATTTATCTAGTTCTCTTTTAAACCCTGTTATAGTCCTAGCCTTCACAACCTCTTCAGGCATAATATATATACACATAATTAAATACACATTGTGCCCGAAAGAGTGAGAATTGGGATAGACTAGATGAATGGTGAGTGCCAAGTGCAAGCTGGAGTGTAAATCTACAGTACACTAGCATGATGCATCCTAACTGTCCAGGTGGATCCTGCTACTGTGCACTGGAACTTCCCTAGTACACACTGACCTTCCCTTCCATTCAGAGTAGATTAAAGCACAGTAGAGAACTTCTAATAAAAAATAAATTAAATAAATTAATGGAGATATCCCATCTCCTAGAACTGGAAGGGACCTTGAAAGGTCATCGAGTCCAGCCCCCTGCCTTCACTAGCAGGACCAAGTACTGATTTTGCCCCAGATCCCTAAGTGGCCCCCTCAAGGATTGAACTCACAACCCTGGGTTTAGCAGGCCAATGCTCAAACCACTGAGCTATCCCTCCCCCCAAACTTTGGCACCTAACTCCCTGAGAGGGGCAGGGCTTAAAACACACCTGCATCTTGACATCTGCTATTGCCAAGCTTACTCTCTCTCTTTGGCCCAGTCTAGTGTGTGGTAGCAGGGTCCACACATGCTGTAGGGTGTGGTATGCTAACGTGCTGTAGATTTACACCCCAGCTTGATGTACACTTACTCTATAGACCAGTAGTCTAAGGCTTGGTCTACACTTACCCCCCAAGTCGAAGTAAGGTACGCAAATTCAGCTACGTGAATAACGTAGCTGAATTCAACATACCTTACTTCGAACTTACCGCGGTTCAGACGCGGTCCACACGTGGCAGGCAGGCTCCCCCGTCAACTTCGCGGTACTCCTCTCGCTGAGCTGGAGTACCGCAGTCGACGGGGATCACTTCCTGGTTCGATTTATCGCGTCCACACCAGACGCGATAAATCGAACTCGGAACTTCCATCTGCAGCCGTCGAACTACCCGGTAAGTGTAGACTAGCCCTAAGAGGGCAAGAAATGGTTTAGGCACTTGACTCCAGGACAGGCTTCCCAGCTGTGGATCCCAAACAGAAATAGTCACCAACCTCCATCCAAACTTTGGCACCTAACTCCCTGAGAGGGGCAGGGCTTAAAACACACCTGCATCTTGACATCTGCTATTGCCAAGCTTACTCTCTCTCTTTGGCCCAGTCTAGCCCTTTGTGTTGAAATAAAAAGAATCAGTGTAAATGCAAAAAAGCATGAAATGCCAAACTTGTTAGCTACAAAAAGTGTATAGAAAACAACACAATGCACCCCTCTCAATAGAATGTTAAGAATTAATGTAGGCCATTATGAAAAACAATGGCCTCCCGCTTGTTGCAAAAGATATATCTAATCCAACATGATTTACAATTGAAGGGAAGGGAAGGAAAGGAATTAGTCAGATTGTGTTAATCAAATTAGGTGGTGTGAACTCCTGTTTATGTAGAATAAGATATGTCTCATGATCCGGCAATATCCAAAAGCACATCAGAGTTCTTTCCATAAGATTCATGGTGTGCGTGGATCAATATTTTCTCTGGTGCAAAGAAATATTTCTACTGAGCTATTGCAGAGAGGGAAGTAATCTTGTACTTGTCACAATAACAAATGATGAAAATCACTCTTCCAGCTATGTATCAAATAGGCATTGTGCACCTATGCAGAAGCATAGGGGAAGTAAGCCCCACTCATCTGCTTTATGCCCTGCACAGTCTACTCAGACCTTTGGTTTGGGTATGGTAAGGTAAGTGACATATATGGCCCAATCCTGAAAGGTATTCAACTGAAATCAATGGAAGTTAAAAGTCTAAATACTTTTGAGGATCTGGGCCTAGATATTCACTTGTCTCCCACACCCCCTATGCAGGGTGGGTAGGACCTTGATTCTGCTGCACAACACACCAGCCAGCACAGCTGAGAACCAGTGGCATAGTGGGTGGTAGTAATCTTATACTAGTCAGGGAAGGATTCAAGTCTCTGAGGCACAATTCTGTCCCTGTTGTGCTCCTGGGGCATTGCCTCTTACACAGGGCAAATTGTATCTAAGAACAGAGGGTACTCAGCACCTTGCAAGATTGAGCCTATGAAAGCATCAATATTTCAAAGCTCCAAAAATGGCTCAGGTGCAAACAGTTTCCTGGTTTTCTAACACAGAGCTTTGATAGATACTGTAGCCCATAAATTGCAAGTTATATATGATGAGTTTGTATTGAACAAGGAGAATCACAAACCATGTGAGGAGTTTGCAACGAATGAGCTTCCTTCAGCTTCATTTACAAAGGCAATAATCCATTATATTGTAGCAATTTTAGGCCTATTTCCTTAATGGGGATTCACAAAAACCATATGTGCTTGCAACTTACTTGGAAAGTTATCCCATATAAAAAGCCAAATTATGCCAACCTCTGCACTAGTGTGCTTTGAGGGGGAAGAGTGAAAGTAGCCTTCTTCTCCCCTTCCCGCAGTGCACCTGCATAAGAAGAAATCATAGAGCTGCTGCTCATGCTTTCTGAGTTCAAATCTAAATCCAGCTTCATGCTTTTATTTGTGTTTGACTACAGAGAGATTCTCTGATACTTCAGCATAGTGCCTGTAAGAAGTGGGAACAGGTAGAAACTTTGTATCCAGCACTACATTTCATAGATTTTACATGTTATCATTTTAGACATGCACAACTGATTAGGATTACTCACAGACTGAGGGCTTAATGGAAGATTCTTCATGTTGCAGGAGTGGAAAAAGTACAGAGCACATAAAAGATCTCAGTCAGACTTTTCTCTCTGGACATTCTAAAATCTTACATGTATTTTTGAATTTTTACATGATAACAGCCAACCCTTCAACATCTTTGGGGTGGATGGCTAACTCCCCTCAGGTATCCAGTACTGTCAGTCCTAAGTGTTCAAGAATCAGGAGTCAGCCTCCCAAACAATAAGAAGATTGGCTTCATAATTATGAGATTTTAATAAAATAAATTGAGGGTTCCTTTTATTTGCCTTTGGGTTAATGAGCCTTTAGGGTGCACTTGGACCATGTATGTTTCTGGCCCTTCCAGATGTGGAAAAAAGCTGGAATACTTTAAAAAAAAAAAAAAAGAAAGAAAGAAAGCTGAGATTCTCACTTAATCACAGGTTTCCAGGAGCTGGGGCTTTTAAAAAAAAATAAACTAAATATTGTGAGATGCTTGCTAAAGTTGTGAGAATTGACAACAATGCCATTATAGCGGTAAGAAAGAGCTGATCTGAAACCAACTGCATGTATATAGTCTCAACATTACCGTAAACAGCCTGGTGTAAGGCTGGTGTAACTGGCTACCAGGGGATTCCCTTCACATACAGAGACTCCCCAGGTGACATAGAAGCCTACTTTCATGTTGTTCTCAACCCATGGCCCACTTGCAGCCCAAACAGCACAAAGCTGCAGCCCATGTGACATCCTCAGGGCCATACCGGTAGAATATATATTGTGTATACATAACACAGAGAGCTGCATATGCGGCCCACAATGGTAAATAGGTTGAGAACCACTGGTTTAGAACATCCCCACTGCAGCCTTCTACAGTAATATTCATTAAGGTGGTAGGTTGTTGGTGGTTGCTGGGACCTATATTTCCATTCGACCTTGAAAAGGCCACCACCAGAGAGAATGCTTTCGACACCCACTAACGCAGGGGTAAGCAAACTTTTTGGCCTGAGGGCCACATCTGGGTATGGAAATTGTATGGTGGGCCATGAATGCTCACAAAATTGGGGGTTGGTGTGTGGGAGGGGGTGAGTGCTCTGGCTGGGGGTGTGGGCTCTGGGGTGGGGCTGTGGATGACAGGTTGGGGGTGCAGGAGGGGGCTCCGGGCTGGGACTGAAGGGTTCAGAGAGCAGGATGGGGATAAGGGCTGGGGCAAGGGGTTGGGGTGCAGGCTCTGGATGATGCTTACCTCAAGCAGCTCCCGGAAGCAGTGGCATGCCCCCCTCCGGCTCCTTTGCGGAGGCATGGCGCGGTGGCTCTGCCTGCTGCCCCGTCTGGAAGTGCTGCCCCTGCAGCTCCCATTGGCCATGGTTCCTGGCCAATGGGAGCTGTGGAGATAGCGCTTGGGGCAGGGGCAGCGTGCGGAGCCCCTTGGCTGCCCTACTTGTAGGAGCCGGAGGGGGGACATGCCGCTGTTTCCGGGAGCTGCGTGGAGTCACGGCATGTGCGGAGCCGGGCAAGCTCGAGCTCCAGCTGGGGAGCAGGGTCGGGAGGGCCAGAATAAAACATCTGAAGGGCTGGATGTAGCCCCCAGGCCGTAGTTTGCCCACCCCTGGACTAGCAAGTCGAGTGTCAGTGAAAACACAAGGGTGAACCTGAGCAGAAAAAGGTGAGTTTTCCTCTTCTCTCCCCACAAGATGTTTACATAGATATTGATCCAGGCTTCATAGGGATTTAAATCCTGAAGACCTCAAACCTTGAATTGTTTTTCTACTGGCTGGTGAGGGGTTTTCAATGTGGAAAATAAGCAGCTTTCATTGCAAAAAATTCCTTTTCAAACACTTTATTTTTTTCTTTCTTGACTTTGTTTAAAGATCAGAGTGGTTGAAAAATCCTTTGCATCAGAAAATATTATCCTTCACCGCTGTTTTCATTTTTTTTCTTTTAAGCTCATGACCCACTTCAACTCCATTTTCGCTATTGTATGGCATCATGCTCACCTTTTTTACTTTCCCTAGATCAAAACAGGGTCTGATGACAAGATATAAACAGTTGTCTGGTGGAGAAATTAATGCATTTTCTACATTTGCTCCTGTACTACTTTTATGC
Source organism: Emys orbicularis (assembly GCF_028017835.1). NCBI lineage: Eukaryota > Metazoa > Chordata > Testudines > Emydidae > Emys > Emys orbicularis. The sequence goes on along the minus strand of NC_088687.1, from coordinate 85,407,478 downwards.
AGAGGAAATTTCTGCTGTGAAATCTGTATAACCAATGAACAGTACAGAAGAAACATTTAAAACCAGCCACTTAGTTTGAACAATCTTTCTGCATGACAGCAAATACTGCATACAGCAAAGGTGACTGTTATTTTTAGGAACTTACACTAAAGTACTGTTAGTGTGCTATGGTTAATTAAGAAACTTGAAACGTGTGGCCTTGAACTACCCTGGAGAAAAATGCCACAGGAGCTTTGCTGTTCCCTGTCTCTTGCTGCAGTTCTAGCTTCTAGGCCTATGGCCTTAACTAAGTATATAATTATGCCCTTCTTGCCATGACCCTTTTTATCCAAAACGAACTCCTCTAATCCCTCAGCTGAGCACACTGACTATTGAGGAAAAAAAAACTAGGATATTTTAGTGATCTGCAAATGTAATTTTTAATAAAGTGTTACAAGTTTGTGTACGGACTGCCCCCAAATGACCAAGTTAACAGGGCATTTTAAGTCATTGTTTTGGTTTACGAACATTAGTAATTTTATTTCCAGCTTTGTGAAGTGCAAAATCCACATGGAACCAGCAGTTCTCAAGCAGTGTGACGCCCTGATGCAATTGATGTCACACTCATCACTGAACAGAACTGGAGTCTGTAAACCTATTTATAGGCATAAGCTAAGATCTGGCTGTGTTTTGCAATATTTTACTTACCTACCTGTAGAATACACATTATAATAAAACATGTATTATTAAATATTAAAACATAGATGGGGTGGCAATATAAGGGGGAACTACTAGTGGGAGTTACACACGTACATATATTTATGTAAATATAAGCCACTGAGTTCACTTTTGTTAATGGGTCCAACCTTGTCATTAGTATAAAATCTAAATCTTTGTCCTACATAATATCTATTAAGATTCTGAGTACGTTTTAACTTTGTAGAGCCGTTCTAGTCCTGTGGAGGCATTGCATTTTAATGTGTTACAACTGAATTTCAACGAGTAAACAGATTACATGACGTGTTGAATAGATACTTACAATGATGCCCCTTCCCGCCCTGGGAATAGCAATTCATAATTAAAATTCACACTCACCAGTAGACTTGCTTTTCTTGGTGACCGTAGAAGAGTACATATATTCTTTGCCATGTTTCTGTAATGGTGTAACTTGTGACAACTGCAATAAAGATATATACATGACAAATATATTATGTTTTGAAATGTGATTGATCAGGGTTTTTTCATAGCTGAGTTCCAATTATGCTGTTTAATACAAAAAGAATTGAGAAATATTCAGTAAAGACATTAGGCTGTCTGTTGCTTCAAATCACCATTGTATTAGCACTTCTCATGGGTACCCAAACTATTCTTGCCCTCTAGGGAAAAAGCACCAGTTTTGCACATCAGTTAGAGCTGGATCACATCTGGTTATGTCATTTTATTTGATGCAACTTAACTCAACACATTATGGAACGTGTATCACAATGCTTTAGAACCTGAAATGAACTGTTAGTCTCTCTCTCTATAGGTTGAAGGAGCTGAAGGCACAACTGCCATACCATTTACAAACCAGCCATCACCTACTCTTACCCAGCTATGCTTTTTGTTCTGACAGTGCTTTCTTTCTCTCCCTCCTCTCCTCCTCTGCTCCCACAGGGAGTTGAAGATTGTGAACCCAGTTTTCTGATTGGTTTTAGTATATTGCATTATGTTTTAAAACCATACTTATTGCCTGTTAGTGAAATCTAAATCTGTTGAAAATGTAAAGATATTCCTATCCAAATCTGAGGAGCCATTGGAGTGTGTTGAGCACTTCACACATCTAGGTAGCAGGACTACAAGGGAGGCTACGCATTACTTAGATATCTGACATAGAATTGGACTTGTGACTGCTGCTCTAGTGACACTCAGCCACTATAAAGCATAAATTGAAATTTGTGCAGTCTTTTCTCTCCAGCATCTTGTATGAACACTAAGGAACTAGGACATTAAGATGCTTTCTGCCTTCAAACTGAAATGCTAGAGGTGATTGCTGTGCCATAGCTATACCTCCCACACATGACTAATGAAGAGGAAATTGACCAAATTTATGCTATAACTGGAGTGATACCGGATATCATCAAGACGATCGGACAGAGAAAACTTGAATTTGCAAGACATGTGGGTGGGATGAGTAGAGGAAGTCTGCTGATGACAGTTTTGCAGGGACTGCTGCCTGTGGCAAGTGTGGTTCAGTGTTGTGGCTGAGTGGATAGCATGCAGTATGGGAAACTTTGAGGCTGTGCAAAGACCCTGAAATGTGGAGGAAAAGTGTTGGCCAATGATGCCCATGTGATGGGTTTACTGCTCATTGTGATGTGACTTTATGGTGCCTCATGCTATGAGAAAAATAATATCTCTTCCCTTTATGGAATACAATGTTTCTATTTTTGTCTCTCTCCTCCATGCAAGCCCTTTTCAATGCCACTAAACTCCATCTGGATAAATCCTAGGTTGGCACGGCCGCTTTTTTTTTTGTTGGTTCCACTCCGGCCGCCCTGTAGGGGGCAGCGGCGTGGAGGACGGGAGCGCCCTGCAGCAAGCCCGGCAGGGCAGCCCGCGTCCTTCCCTCCCAGCCGACTGGAGCGGCGCGGAGCCCTCCCAACAGGGGGCACGGCGGGAGGGGCCGCGTGGCAGCACCCCGCTGAAGCCCTGGCCGCCCCGCTTCTCTCTCTCCCCCCCGCTCCCTCCCCCTCCCCCCGCTAGCCGGGGCACATCTGCAGGGCAGGGAGTCTCCCTGCACCTTGGCTCCGGCCGCGCCGCAGGTTTTTTTTTTTTTTGCTGTTCTGGGCGCCGCGTTTTTTTTTTTTTTTTTTTTTGCGCTTGGGGCGGCCAGAAAGCCAGAGCCGGCCCTGCTATTAGGTAGTAAGTAATTCCATTTTCTTGGGTTCTTTCATGAATGGTTACTGTGTACTACATATCACTCTTTCTAAAGACAAGGATTTCCCAGTCTGTACAGTGAGTGAACCTCATCAGGTCCTGATATTTCCCTGACTTGTTTGACATTCCTCTGAAGCTCTTATTGCCTTTCACATTAGGAACAAAACAAACTTAAGCCTGTGTTGTGTCTGCCCTGTAGTGGAGCTTGAATAAATTCATATTCCAGTTCATACTTCCCAACAGCTAGTTGGAAATATTTGTTTTTTCTGTCTTGCAATGAAGTCTGATTGAAGATATGCCAGCCAGGGTTATATGCTCTACTCCAGCAGATTGCTGTGCTGCATTTGCTAATGCGATGTCTTCCATTACAGCCATTAAAAAAAATGGTTTGAGCACTAAATGAGTTTTAGATTTTATGATCATAAATCATACCTGCTGGTGATTGAGTTGATGTTCTCCTGCACGGAAAACAAGAATGGAGGTCTGCAAAGTATTACAACTTTTCCAATCTGCTAGCTAAATGAATGTTTGAAGCAACATGATATACATCTACTGTCTGCAAAGGGTTAAGCCAGAGCAGATGATGAGAAGAAAAAAGTTGAAATGCTATATTATGAAAGATCAAGAAGCATGCCCACAAGTGTATTTAAAAATTGTCTGGGTAGCAGAAAAGACTAAGGTGATGGTTACAAAAGGGGGTTGTCTCCATTAAAACCATTAATTCTACAAAAACTAGGAGTCCTTGTGGTACCTTAGAGACTAACAAATGTATTTGGGCATAAGCTTTCGTGGGCTAGAACCCACGTCATCAGATGCATGAAGTGAAAAATACAGAAGCAGGTATAAAACACATGAAAGGATGGTTGCTTTACAAAGTGTGAGGTCAGTCTGACAAGATAAATCAATTAACAGCAGGATACCAAGGGAGGAAAAATAACTTCTGAAATGGTAAGAGAGTGGCCTATTACAGACAGTTGACAAGAAGCTGTGAGTAACAGTAGGGAGAAATTAGTATTGGGGAAATTAAGTTTAGGTTTTGTAATGACCCAACCACTCCCAGTCTTTATTCAGGCCTAATCTGATGGTATCCAGTTTGCAAATTAATTCCAGTTCTGCAACTTCACGTTGGAGTCTGTTTTTGAAGTTTTGTTGTTGAAGTATTGCCACTTTTAGGTCTGTTATTGAGTGACCAGAGAGACTGAAGTGTTCTCCTACTGTTTTTTGAATGTTATGATTCCTGATGTCAGATTTGGGTCCATTTATTCTTTTGCGTAGAGACTGTCCGGTTTGGCCAATGTACATGGCAGAAGGGCATTGCTGGCATATATCACATTGGTAGATGTGAAGGTGAATGAGCCCCGGATGGTGTGGCTGATGTGGTTAGGTCCTATAATGATGTCCCTTGAATAGATGTGGCCAGTGTTGGCACCTGGGTTTGTAGCAGGGTTTGGTTCCTGGGTTGGTGTTTTTGTTGTGTGGTGTGTAGTTGCTGGTGAGTATTAGCTTCAGGTTGGGGGGCCATCTGTAGGCGAGGACTAGACTGTCTTCCAAGGTCTGTGAGAGTGAGGGATCATCCTTCAGGATAGGTTGTAGATCCTTGATGATGTGTTGGAGAGGTTTTAGTTGGGGACTATAGGTGACGGCTAGTTGAAATATTGACTTTTTTCATAGAATGTAAAATACTGTGTCATGCTGTCTGGCATGGCTCATGACCGAGAGTGCCATAATATAATTATAATACTATAATTAGATTTTACCAACCCAGTAACAAATGCAAACTCCTGGATCACTGTAACAATCTTACTATGGAGTCACAGACAGTCCCATTGGGTACTCTCGTCTATCCTGCCACCGAAGCAAGCTGGACTTAGTGATAAATGGTCACTTACACCAAAAATCACAAAATATTCAGGTTTCTCCCAGTCCCAAGAGATCAGTCACTTACCTGAGATCAATTTGTACCTTAGATCACCAAAGACAATGCTGTTAGCCAATCCTACAGTAAACTAAGGATTTATTAACTAGGAAAAAGAAATGGGAGAGTTATGTACAGGTTAAAGCAGGCAACATATATGCACTAATGAGTTCAGTTTATGGTTCTAAAAGGTAGAGATACAATAATTGGTCAGCTATTAATCTTTTTTTTTTAGGGCTAACCTAGGTTGACCCTGGGGATCTCTGCTTTTTTTGTCTCTTAGCTCAAGCCTTAGTAAGAGTCCAAACAGCAGAGATGAAAAATCTTCATGTCAGCTATCTTTATTTCCCTCTTCCAGAATTCAAGCTGATGGGACATGTTTTCTGTCACGTAGCATGTTAATAGGTGTAAGAGGGCCATTAAACCTGCCTTTATGTAGTGATATTCCACAATGGCCCACTTAGTCTTGATAGTTCTTCTGGATGGGCAGGGGAACCGATTTTCCTGCCTAGGTACACAAGTTCAGAGCAGGCATTTTTACAGTTATGAAGCAAAACTTACATATTACCGTATAGCACAGTATACAGACATTACAAGTAAGATTAAAGCATGCAGAAATTTACAAGCATTTCATAGAGTCTAAACACATTCTTACAAGTCTAACACCTATCTTGAACAATATTAACCTACAGGTGAGCTGGTCTGGTTGTATTTGTCAGTTCTCCGCTGATGCCTACAGACTTGACAAGAGCTGGCATCTGGTTTACCAGCACCACATACTGAATCAAAGCCTTTCAGAAATGAAACATTTCATCTAGAGAGACAATGTATGTGAGGTAATTATTGGACAAACTTCTGTTAGTGGAAGACAAGCTTTTGAGCTTCACAGAGCTCTTCTTTAAGTTTAGAAAAGGTAACCAGAGAGTGTCACAGCTAAATACAAGGTGCAACAGATTGATAAACATAAGGAGTTGACACATGTTGCAAGAAACCACTTAAAATGAAGTGGGCAATTAACACCTCTATACTCATAGGACAAAGGAGAGCTAGCAGGTTACAGATTGTCATGAGCCTGTGGGGGAGTACACTCAAGCTTGGAGTGCCCCCTTCCATCTGGGCATATGTCACAGGGATCCTGAGCTCCTCCTGTCTGCCTCTGGCTCCAGGTCTTTTGTATCTCAGCCCTCCAGCCAAGTCACAAAGTTCAAACCCCTTCCAGAGTATCATGAATCTGAATAATACTTCTGCCCCCTTGAGCTACTGAAGCCGTGTTCTTCTACTTGCAACACCCTTTCTCAGGTCATCCCTGGCAGAAGCTTAAGGTGCCCTTGTTATATCAGTCTGTTAGAAACCCAGGGTTAGGGTCTCAGCCAGAGACCTGTTTCATCTCATCCTGTCCATCCCCCCCCCAACTGAGCTCCATCAGCCTACTTACTGTGGCTTAGCTCCACCCCAATTCTCCCCCCCCCTCAGGCCAGGAGCCAATTAGCCACTCACCTGCCCAGGTACAGAGCATAAGAACATAAGAATGGCCCTACTGGGTCAGACCAAAGGTCCATCTAGCCCAGTATCCTGTCTTCCAACAGTGGCCAGTGCCCCAGAGGGAATGAACAGAACAGGTAATCATCAAGTGATCCATCCCCTGCCGCTCATTCCCAGCTTCTGGCAAACAGATGCTTGATTACCGTAATTGGGTGCATTCACTAGCCTTGCAAGTGATGGGGGTTAAGCCCCATCACAGAGTCATGAAACCATTGTCTGAGACAATGATTTTTAGTGTCTAGCACAGTTATGAATTTAAGTTCCTGTGCTCATCTTTTGAAGGTGTTGTGGAGGTTTCCTTTGAGGACGAGGACTGATAGGTCAGATATGGAGCAATCACTCTGTAAAAAGTATTCACCCATTGGTGATAAAACCACCCTATCTTATTGTTTTCTGTGCAAGTTCATTTGAGAGTGTAGTGATTGGCTTCACCCACAGAGTTGGTGAGGGGCATTTGATGCATTGGATGAGGTACACAACCTGTTGTGATAGGCATGTGTAGGGCCCAGGGATCTTGAAAGGTGTGTTCTGAGGGGTATTTATCATCATAGCAGTGGAGATATGTCTGCAGGTTTTGCATCTGTTGTTCTGACAGGACCTGGTGCTGCTTAGAGTTGGTGTATCCTGGTCTGTGGGAAGCTTGCTTTTGATGAGCTTGGTGAGGTTGCTGGGTTGTCTGAAGGCCAGAAGAGGAGGTTCGGGAAATATTTCTTTCAGGATATGGTCTCCATCAAATATAGGTTATAATTGTTTGATTTCAAAGGGCAACTAAAATGATTAGGGGTTTGGAACGGGTCCCATATGAGGAGAGATTAAAGAGGCTAGGACTTTTCAGCTTGGAAAAGAGGAGACTAAGGGGGGATATGATAGAGGGATATAAAATCATGAGTGGTGTGGAGAAAGTGAATAAGGAAAAGTTATTTACTTGTTTCCATAATATAAGAACTAGGGGCCACCAAATGAAATTAATGGGCAGCAGGTTTTAAAACAAATAAAAGAAAGTTCTTCTTCACACAGCGCACAGTCAACCTGTGGAACTCCTTGCCTGAGGAGGTTGTGAAGGCTAGGACTATAACAGGGTTTAAAAGAGAACTAGATACATTCATGGAAGTTAAGTCCATTAATGGCTATTAGCCAGGATGGGTAAGGAATGGTGTCCCTAGCCTCTGTTTGTCAGAGGGTGGAGATGGATGGCAGGAAAGAGATCACTTGATCATTACCTGTTAGGTTCACTCCCTCTGGGGCACCTGGCATTGGCCACTGTTGGTAGACAGGATACTGGGCTGGATGGACCCTTGGTCTGACCCAGTATGGCCATTCTTATGTTCATTGAGGCATTTTCAATTTAAATGAAATATTTTGATAATCCAAAATGAAAAGTTTTGATTTGGGAATATTAAACTGACTTGAAGCTAAGCATTTTGAGTCTGTTCCACATTTAAGTTATATTCTCCTATAGTGTTGCATTGCCTTCTTGGATCATAGTTCTGGAGTCTGACGGGGCTGGACTACACCTCCCATGATGCACCTACAGCCATAGACTCCCATGATGCACCATGCCACTCAGAGGAAAGACTGCATGATAGGAGATGTAGTCTAACCAGGGAGCACAAGCCATAAGAGACAATGGTATCTGAACTACAATTCCCATGAACTGACCCTAGAATAAATATTTGGGGTTCAACAAATTGAAATAATTTGATTTGGGTTAAACTGACTTGAAACACTTGAGTTTTCAGTCAGGAAAACTGACAAAAGTCAGCAACACTGGTTTTGTAGAAACTGCAATTTCAATCAGAAAGTCATTTCAGTGGGAGTTTTCTGGCCTGCTTTACAAGTTACCAGTTTACATATGACTTGGCTCAGCTTTTCTGCCATCACAAGAGTGACCCGAGTGTAGCATTCTGCCTGGTCATATTTTAAAGAGTGCCTTCTAGGATATTCTGGACATCTAATCTGAAGAAAACCTCACCAAAGACTATGGATATTTTTTTGAGATCCCACCTCTGGCCTCAGCAAACCCTTGCCACCTATATGATTTCTTATAAATAATCCATATTCCCTTGCCAGGGGGTCACAGTGGTAATTTCATGTCAAATAAAAGATTTTGGTTGATCCAAAGTGAAATTTTCTCAACATTTCATTTAGTTTAAAAAAAACAAAACAAAACAAAAAAACACATTTACTATTTTAAAATGAAATGTAGAGAAATTCAGAAATGAAACATCTTTCCAAATCAAAATGTTTCATTTTAGAAATACCAAAATGAACCAATTTTGACATTTCTGAAACAGTTCTCTTTTTGACCAAATTAGTCACCAAAATCAACCTGAATTTGCCAACAGTTTGTTACCCTGAATCTGTATTTTTAAGGGGGGGAAAAACTATTCATGTGAAAAAATTTGCTAAGGTATAGCAGCCAGTAACTTGACAGGCATTACTTATATATGAAGACACAGTAACTTATACACAGATATTCCCAGGGGTCAACCACATATAGCAGAACTCCAACGCCATTGAAAAAATGTAGGCTATCTAACTGTACAGCGATATGGAAGATTAGTTCTACTCCAACTGATACGTTTCCTATGCTGAATTCTGAGCTGCCCATTTAGGACAGCTTTATGGCCCCTATGGCACAGCACAAAGACAATTTAGTATGGACTGTGAGGATCAGGTCCAGTGTTTTTAACCCTTAGCTGAACACTCAACACACTTATAGCATTAGATTATCTTAAAAATAAAAACTCAGAAATTTTGAGTCTCACAAGATTGAGTAGCATGTTGCAGAAACTCTTGTAGATTCCCTCATTCTAAAGAAAGCAATAGAGCTGGTAAAATGTTTTTTGACTGAACAGGTTTCAATTGAAAAATGCAGTTTTGTCAAAATTGAAACACTTTGTGGGAACAGGTCACTTTTGATGAAAATTTTGATGGGGGAAAAAAAGTCAAAATAAATTTTGATTTTTTTTTTGTTTTGATAATTTTTTTTATTTCAATTAATTTTCTTTTGACTTGTAATATTTACATATATAAACATCAAACCTAATATTTTAATGCATCTAGTATTTGATAGTATCTATGAACATTATTAAAGACAAAACCATCCAATATCAAAATGAAATGTTTTGATGGTCCCAAATAACCCCCCCCCCCAAAAAAAAAAAAATTAATTGGGCAGGAAATTTCGAATTTGAGCTTTGCATTCCACATTTGGAATTTTTTTTTTAAATGTCAGAACTTTCCATGGAACAGAAATTCTGTTTTCCATCCAGCTCTAATGGCTACTTTATAATCTTCCCATGTTTTCTTTTGTTTTTCAAATGCCTTAAATTTTGCTAATGATCCAAGAGCTATTTTAAAACTAAAACAAAGCTTTTAGCTTCTACAGCAATGACTGCTTCCTTAGATGGAAGGAAGCCAGCATAGCAGCTGCCAGCTCTTCAGCTGCTTTCTAAGTCTTTTTTAAATGGTATTTTAGTTTAACTACAGGCATTAATAAAACCACAAAATTACTTCCTCTAAACCAAAAAAATCAAGATGGCAGCTCACAAAAGGTATATGTGGGAGTTCCCGAGTCCCTTATGAGACCTTGCTGAATTCTTGAAAAGACAACTATAACTTCCCTATGACTAGCATTACTTTCTTTCACTTGCACAAATGTCCTGCAATTATTTTCCACGACTTACAACATTACCTCCCCTGGAAGCAACGTGATGCAAAAAGATAAGGCTGGCATCAGTGGGCAGCTTCATGCTGCTTCCTAATGCAGCATAGTGGAGGAAGAGATTTGCTTTTCAGACTCTTCTTCCCCCTTACAAGTCTAGCCAGAGTTTAGGAGGCTGATGGCTCACAGAAAAGAGGTGAGTGGTCTATCTTTCAAAGTGACCAGAGGGAAAGCAGGTTACCAATTTTTCTACACAACAGGTAGGGCTAGCTGGATTGAGTGGGGACAGAGGGCAGCTTTGCCTCCATAGATCTGGACAGTTAATTAAGTATCCATCTCAGAACCTTTTGATGTCACCCCATCAAAAGATTTGCATACGGCTGAGATTGCTTTGCAGCGTTTTTGTTATGTACTGTACGTTTGTTAAGTAGAGCTAGGTGAAATTCTTCAGACATATGGTTTATTCACCAAAAAAGTAGTTTCATTCAACCCAAATCTATTTGCAAATTTGACATACATTTGTCAAATACCTTCGTTCCTCCCCAAAAATCTTAGGCTACATTCACAAGGAGACTTAAAGACCATTCACAGAATGGCCAGAGGAGGATGTGGTGCCCCCCATAACCTTCTTCTTAATGTATGTGCAATGTGCCTCAAGTGGCACGTGACCAGGATTCATCACCAAATTTAGTCCACTGTTTGGATCATTAGCTGGATACCGTCACATGAACACTGATTCATGCCTCCGCCCCATAACCTTTACCCCAGTGGTTAGAGTACATGGGCTGTGGACCCATTTTCAGTTTCCTGCTGTGCATCATATGGAACAGGGATTGGAACTGGGATATCTCACCTCACAGAAGAGCGCCCTAAAACCCTGAGTATCAGAGGGGTAGCCGTGTTAGTCTGAATCTGTAAAAAGCAACAGGACCCTCTGTTGCTTTTTACTAAAACCCTGAGTTATTCTAGGGTGACTCTCTCTCAGTCATGTGAGAGAATGATTCTATAGCCTAGAGGTTAAGACACTCAAATAGGAGAGTCAAGTCCATTCTCTAATGACTAATTTATACACTAGCAGCGAGATTGAGAGCACCCCACTCCACCCACAGAATACACTGTAGCCCTATGATTAGATCACTCTCTGGAGAATTGTTTGACATCAGGCAGAATGGGGAATTGAACTTGCAGTCTACCACATTCTAAGTGCCCTAAGCACTAGGTTAAAAGTTAAGAAGACACCACCACATCTTCGTCTAGTGGTTTTGTGAATGTAGCCCTTTATTCCTCTTGCTTTTATTTTAAGAAAAAGTTTAAAAAAAAACAACAGGAAATGAAACATCTAGTTTCAGGTCAAATGAAATATTGTGATTATTTTTTTATGTAGCTTTTTTTTTTTTGGTTTGTTTGGTTTTTGGATCTGCAGTTTTGGATTGCACTGAAGTGGATTTGGGTGTATGCGCGCATGTGTTTTTTTCCCCAATTTCAGGGAACTGAAAACTCAGTTCTTTGCCCAGTTTGACAGACAGGGCAGTTTTCTGCCCTATCCTTTAGAGACCTTATTGAATTAAGTTTAAGTAGCTTTAGGGTTCATACTATTAAATGAATGGCTTCTGTATTGTTATAGGCCAGGATTATATATAATATCTTGAGGGGGAGGTGAATGCAAGTTTTCAATCTCCAGTTACACAAAACCCCATTTTGAAGCTACATACGGAGGAGAGGACCATTGGTCACCTGTTCCTGGAATTGAAGGTCAAAGGAAAGATCATGTTTACTTTACAATAGGCATCTTTAATTGTGGCATTTGCAGAGGTTGTAACTGACATTACTGTACCATGGTATATATCTGTAACATGCTGCTAGAGATACCCACAGCTGTGAAACACTGGGTACCTCTCTGCCTCAGCAAGAAAGCTGGTGATTAGACTATGTCAGCTCTTTACCACACCAATCTGTCTTCCTCACCAGCAAACTCCTCAATGGTCTTCTGGCCCAAATCTTGCCTAGCAGATGACTATCAGTGAACTGCACCCCTGAGCTCAGAGATATTTTCTCTATAATGCACAGTACCTAATCCTATACATTCACAGAAGATATTAAATTTGCTGCTCGGTTAGACAGTCAGTACATCACATCTTATTAATTTAACTGGAGCAAATACATCCTTCACTTCAAACACAACACTGTATTGGTTCATAGTAAAAGTAAAATATGTTTATTAACAAAAGAGCAGGGATTAAGTAATACCAAGATATAAAGGCAGAGATGGTTACAAGCAAATAAAAGTGAAAACATGCATCTAAATTTTGAGTTTTGAACTTTTAAAATCTATCTAGAAAGAGACATATATATTCTAGACATATAGAGACATATGTTCTATATGGTCAGGGCCGGCTCCAGGCACCAGGCAACCAAGCTGGTGCTTGGGGCGGCACCTGGAGGGGGGCGGCGCGGCGCTCGGGCCGCCGGGGAGAGCGGGGCCACAGCCGGGCTCGCCGCCCTCCCCCCGGCGCTCTGGCCGCCCTCCCCCCCCGCGCCCTCCCCCCGGCTGCCGGGGGGAGAGCGGCGAGCCGCAGCCGGGGCACGCCGCCCTCTCGCCGCCCTGCCCCCGGCGCTCTGGCCGCCGGGGGGAGAGCCGAGCCCCCGCCGGGGCTCGCCGCCCTGCCCCCGGCGGGGCTCGCTGCCCTGCCCCCGGCGCTCTGGCCGCTGGGGGGAGAGCCGAGCCCCCGCCGGGGCTCGCCGCCCTGCCCCCGCCGGGGCTCGCCGCCGGGGGGGGGGGGAGAGCCGAGCCCCCACCGGGGCTCGCCGCCTTCCTCCCAGGGCTCCGGCCGCCCTCCCCTCTGGCGCCCTCCCCCCGGCCGCCGGGGGGAGAGCCTCCTCCCAGGGCTCCGGCCGCCCTCCCCTCCGGCGCCCTCCCCCCGGCCGCCGGGGGGAGAGCGGAGCCCCCGCCGGGGCTCGCCGCCCTCCCCCCCGGCGCCCGCGGGGGGGGGGGGGGGGGGCGGCGGCGGCTTTTTTGCCTGGGGCGGCAAAAAAGCCAGAGCCGGCCCTGTATATGGTTTCTTTTACCCATTCTCCTTTCCAGATTTTTAGTAGCCGGCCTGGCCAGGACTCATCAGAGATCAAATCACTTAGTTTCTTTGTTTCCTAAAGTGAAGGATCAAGATGGATAATTATATATCCCCAAAGGGATGTCTTAGTCTTACCAGTCAGGCAGGCCTTTTGGGGAATCAGTCTCCTGTCTCTCTCTGGGGTGCAGGAGCCAGGTGAATTCTGTCTCCTGAGTTCAAAAACAGGGTAACCCCAGCTGGTTGATCTTGAGAGCTTTGTTTACTGCTAATATGTAAATTGAGGGAAACCCACATTCCTTTGTCTAGTGCAGAACTGTTTACCCCCTTTACCTAGGCTAGACTGTCTTATCTTAAACATATTCTAGTAACATCATACAGAGGGAATTCGTAACTTCACATATAAGGTTAACATGCATTTTACAATGATATTAATAACCAGCATGATGTTGTTAGCTTTCATATGATATTTCACAAGGCATATTCTGTGCAAATATCATTGCAGTAGTGTGTAGGGTGTGAATACAGGGGTACCTAGGGTCACAATATCTTATCCACGGTGTTCATGGTTTTTACTTGAAATGGGGAATGCCTCAAATATTGCAGTAAACAAAAAGGGACAGATCTATAGCTGGTGTAAATTGGTATAGCTGCATTGACACAAATGGAGCTACATCCATTTAGATTAACTGAGGATGTGCCCACCAAAATTTAATTGTACCCACTGCATATCATTAGTGTCTACTAAAATAAGATGCTGTGAAAAGTATCATAAATATGTAGAAATGATGTAAAGGCATGAAAGAAACTGAACCCCAAATCAAATTTAAAAAATTACTGGTCAATTCATCCTGGATCTGAGATTGAGGTTGCTGGGAAGTTAGTCAAAAGAATGTGTGGCTCCCCTGCTCGCTATTGCAGTGTGCAAGGACTCCACTGCTTTTTCATCTGATCTTGTTTCACGTGAGAATACCTTGCTTTCTCAATAAGAAGTTCAAGTGTAATTAGCCAACTAGTCATCAGTGAAGTTTGGGAACCCAGCAACATAATCCAAATAAGTGCTTTGGTCTATGTGACGCATGACCAGGAAGGGTTAAGCATCCTGCAGGATAAATAACTAAAATTCAACCCTTAAAGACATAGTGGTAGATAATGTTTGAGTGCTTACATATATATTGGTAGAGGTCAACAATGTAATCAAACTGTCTATGCTCTATTCTGTTAATTCAGAGATCAAAAGGACATTATAACTGTAAATATAGGATATCATCTATATTCATCTCTCTTTGAAATGTATAGCAAATCATCTGCGAATGGTGGAAAAAAACAGGCATTTACCTTATGTTAATCTGTGTGGATAATTACCAGCGAGGCTTAGGAAATGGGTCCACTTCAAAGTCCCCATGAGTGCCTATTGTTTGCCAAAGGACTCCGAGCTGTCATGCAGGGGAAGGCTAAACCACAAGGACGGAGATTCCAGTCCTGACTGGACCACCCTGATTGTAAACATTGGACTATAACCTATGAAATATTTCTGAAAGAACGATTTGCCACTACAAAGCTCACCATCGCTGCTATGAATTTGAATCTCAAGAATTGTACTCATGTCTGTATGTATACTGATCTTTTAACCAATGCTCTCTATCTTTGCTTTTTTAATACATTTTAATTTAGTTAATAAGAATTGGCTGTAAGCGTGTATTTGGGCAAGATCTGAAATATTCATTAACCTGGGAGGTAATGTATCCGATCCTTTGGGATCAGTAGAACTTTTTAATATGATAAATAAGATTTTCAGTAATCCTCATAATTGACTTGGGTGTCTGGGTGGAGGCCTGAGGCGGGGTTGCTTTGATGAAACTGTGTTGTTGGTTTCTGGGTGACCAGTGAGGTATTATAGAAGCTGTTTTGTGTTGGCTTGGTAAATCTAAGTATTGGAATATCCACCAGCTTTGGGGATTGTTTGCCCCATTCTTTGCAGTTCACCCTAATTGAGTGACCTCACTTGGCTCCCCTCAGACCCCGGTCACAGTCTACTTGTTCTTTTCTTCCATTTAGCCACCTCAGAAATTCATGTCTACCGAAATGTAATCATTTTAGCCTCTTAACCTCTAGCTTTTGTCTATTCTTTGTTGTAAGTCACTTCTCAGCTGCGGTACATCATAAACTGTTGTGCTACTCAGCTCTATTATGGAGTTTATGGTTGGTTCTAAATTTCCAGCACACTTTGTTTACAAATTTTATGTAACTAACCTACAGGATTAGTCCCCTTCTGAATTCTTTCTGATGTACCATTTTTTAATAAGTTATTTGAAAATTACTTACTAGAATCACTGTTGTGTTCCTTTCTGCAAGTTAAAACACATTCCCTACAATATGATGGGGCCTAATTTAGCTACAACAAGTCAGGAAAAAGATCTTGCAGTCATCGTGGATAGTTCTCTGAAGATGTCCATGCAGTGTGCAGAGGCGGTCAAAAAAGCAAACAGGATGTTAGGGATCATTAAAAAGGGGATAGAGAATAAGACTGAGAATATATTATTGCCCTTATATAAATCGATGGTATGCCCACATCTCGAATACTGTGTACAGATGTGGTCTCCTCATCTCAAAAAAGATATACTGGCACTAGAAAAGGTTCAGAAAAGGGCAACTAAAATGATTAGGGGTTTGGAACGGGTCCCATATGAGGAGAGATTAAAGAGGCTAGGACTCTTCAGCTTGGAAAAGAGGAGACTAAGAGGGGATATGATAGAGGTATATAAAATCATGAGTGATGTGGAGAAAGTGGATAAGGAAAAGTTATTTACTTATTCCCATAATACAAGAACTAGGGGTCACCAAATGAAATTAATAGGCAGCAGGTTTAAAACAAATACAAGGAAGTTCTTCTTCACGCAGCGCACAGTCAACTTGTGGAACTCCTTACCTGAGGAGGTTGTGAAGGCTAGGACTATAACAGGGTTTAAAAGAGAACTGGATACATTCATGGAGGTTAAGTCCATTAATGGCTATTAGCCAGGATGGGTAAGGAATGGTGTCCCTAGCCTCTGTTTGTCAGAGGATGGAGATGGATGGCAGGAGAGAGATCACTTGATCATTGCCTGTTCGGTCCACTCCCTCTGGTGCACCTGGCATTGGCCACTGTCAGTAGACAGGATACTGGGCTAGATGGACCTTTGGTCTGACCCGGTACGGCCGTTCTTACGTTCTTATGTTCCAATAAAAGATATTACCGTAACCTCCACAACCTTGTTTCGCTAATGTCCTGGGACAGACACAGCTACAACAACACTGGTGCTGCAGTGCTCAGCGTTGCAATGCCTTACTGATTTAAGAGCCCAAATCTCATTTTCAGAAGGGATTTTAGGAACGGGATGTAGGTTCCTAAGTCAGTTAGGCTTTGCGACTCTGAGCACACAGCTTTAAATATCTTTAAAATCCAGGCATATGTTACTGTTTTACCACTTGCATCTGTAACTTCCTATTTTACAGACAAATTAAAATAAAAAATATTGTGAACCCCAAAATACCACTAAGGGGTTTCTTGTTCATCTCCTTTAAGATGTACAAAACCTAACTAGTCTACCATATATCTAATACCTCAAACTGTGAATTAATTGTTTGCTTTCTGCTGTCTTTGATTCTGAGCAATGCCTTTCCTTTAATAGAGTGACTGATCCTATGCCAATGTTCCCTCTATTCTAGCCACAGAAATCACATTATCTCCTAGAGCTGGGCAAATACTGAAGAAAAAATTATATGAATAATTTTAAAGCAAACACATTGCAAATACCAGTGTACTCATGTCCCTTTGCATTCACAATTAGCACCAGTATTCTCAGTTAGGCCTGGTTGTAAAGTTTGTCAAAATTGTTTTTTCCACAGAAAATTGCTTGTTGATCAAATTAATGTTTTGGTAAAGGTGTCTGCTTTCCATGGGGAAAAAAATGATTATTTTTTCTCATTGAAAAATGGAATGTTCCCAAACTGAAAAGTTTTCAGTTTTTGACTAAAAACTACATTATTTCAGCCCAAAACTAAAATATTTTGATTCTGAAATGTTTCTGTGGTATCTCATGGGAAGTGCAGTTTGGGTGCTTTATGTCCCCGTTCTTTCCTAGAGGCTGGGATCGGTGGTTGGACTACATCTCCTATGATGCACCCTGGCCAAGCAATTATCATGATGAATCACCTCCCGCCATGAAGAGGGGAGACTGTGGTGCATCATGAGAGAAATATCCTGGCCAGCTAGTGAGACCTGCAGATGAGAATAGGGGCATGAGGGCCCAAACTACAATGCCTGCACGAGGCACTGTGGCAGCACTTCCAAATCAAATATTTCTTTTTCTGGCATAATACTTGTCAGGATTTGTTTTAAACTCAAAATTTTCCATGAAAGCCACTCCAATTTCCTACCACCTCTGTTCTCAACTTTTCCCAGACTTTGTCTCCTTTCCATACTGGTAGCACCTCAGAAATCCCCTGGAGCTGTTTGTAACCCCACAGGGAAGGTCACAACCCCCAAATGGAAAATCCCTCTTCTAATGAACACATTTGCTGGAATGCTTTCTTATACAGGGCATTTAAAGTGAATTCCAGTATTTATGCTAGCAATTAAGAGTTCTACTCCTTCAGCCTGGAAACAGAAACATTCTATGACCTATGTATCTGATGAGAACAGATTGAATTTTGAATAACCACAACGGGCTTGCAATAGAACTACAACCCAAATAGACAGGTATTATTGGGTGGAGAATTTCAAACAACAAATGAGAAAACTGCACTATGGTTATTGATAATTTGAAGATGAAGGTGAAAATTGTTGAACAGGTTCACACAAAATGATCATCTACCTAGGTCTTATTAGCACATTTCTCACAAGAATGGCATATAAACTCAGATACCTAGAAAGGCACTAATAAGACCATGTCTACACTTACCAGGGATTGACACTGCTGTGATTGATGCTGCAGGGGTCAATTTAGCGGGTCTAGTGAAGACCTGCTAAATTGACTGCAGAGCGCTCTCCAGTCAACTCCAGCACCCCACCAGAATGAGAAGAGTAAGATAAGTCGACAGGAGAGTGTCTCCCATCAATGCAGCATGGTTTAGACACTGCAATAAGTTGATGTAAGCTACGTCAACTCCAGCTACGTTATTGACATAGCTGGAGTAGCGTAACTTAGGTCGACTTTCCCAAGTAGTGTAGACAAGGCCTAAGATATGCAATCAAACTAAAAAAGCCAAGATCTTTTATTTTGGAAATATTCCAATTTTGATCTAAATCTGGACATGAATGTCACATCTCCAATCCATCTCTAGTGCTAACATAGACCCTGCAAACACTTATGTATGAGAGTAATTTTACCCATGAATAGTCATGTTAAGTTGTTTAGGACTATTCAGGAACTTAAACATAATCATGTGCATAGATGCCTGCAGGAGAAGGATCTTATAGTTTCCTTGGCCATAGCAGATGGAGCCAGTGTTCTTCACGTGATTAGACTAGGTTCTTATAGTACTAGACTAATTTCATCAATTTTTCTTGAGAAATAATGTGGCAAAATTTTGTGTTTTTTTTTTTTAATTTTATCTATGTTGATGGATTTTCATTGATTCCACATTGCATGGGATTGGTTTTGGTCCCCTGATTGGTTAAGCCTAACTCATGTGGCCAGGAGGGTTAGCAGAAGCCATTTTGATGCTTTCTTAGAGGGAGTGGCTACATTTTCCAGACTTACTCAGAGTTGGTCAGAAAGAGAGGTTGGCCACACTGGGCAGTTTAGTGCTGTTCCCTCATAGAATATGGTGGATGGAGACAATTGCTTTACAGATCCTTCTTCCCTCTTTCAAATCCAGTCAGGATTTTAGGAGTGCAGTGGCCTGATGACTCCCTCAAAATAGTGGTCACTTTGGTAGATGGATCACTGAACAGGGAAGCAGGCTACCAGTTCTGCTGCACAACAAGTGGGGCTAGAGTTGGCTTATGTAGGGACAGATAGCCACTTTGCCTCCATAGACCTGGATAGTTTATTTAAATATCCAAACTCTGAACCTTTTGAAAGAATTGCAGATTTTGCTGAGATTGGTTTACTATGTTTTTTTTTTCACATAGTATAAGTATGTTGAGGCTAATAGAATGTCAAATCACAAAGTTTGTGCTAAAAGCAAATTTTACAAGCTATTGAAGTTTCAGGAACAGTGCAATTGTGGGGGCTGAAAACAGTGCAATTGTGGGGGCAAATTGCAGTGGTGAAAAAATATTGGGAAACTTTGTTCACTTGGTTTGCCTACCTGTAGTTTTACATGCATCATGTCCACACCAAGTATTCTGTATTGTGCTTCCTTTGTGGCTGTAGAGTCTGATTATTTTGATTCCTTTGCACTTCTCTCTGCTGAGCTGGATGAGCTACTTGAGCCTAATCTAGTCACATCAGTTTAAGCTTGTGTGTTTAGTTGTTCTGCATTTTCAGAGCTCTCTCTTTTCCCCATTTTCAATCAGTAAATGTAGTCACTTCTGAAAATCTACTCTCCACAAAGAAATTCATATGCTAAGTAAAAAATAATCATGTTAAACTGGCCCTTGCAGTGCATTTCTCTTACCCTTTTAATGGCACTAGTTTTCCTAAAAAAGTCAATTTTTCATTTTAGCATTGTTCTCACCTTAATTATGTAGCTCAGAATATTCATATAGCAGGTACAAAGCGTGTGTATTTAAAAACAAACACACAGATCTCTTAAACCTTGATAGTAACTAAGTCATACCGAGACATGAGAAAGATATCAGTCCACCTACATAATGAACGGCTTCCAGTTCAAAAAATATCTTTGACAGCAGCATAAGACTGAGTCAAAAATAGAACTTACTACTATCACCTTCTTTAAGATAGATTCAACCAACATAGGCGGTTACCAGATAGCACTCCCTTTACACACGATTTAGGCTCTATAACTAAAACTCTCTAAAGAGTGTAAATCTTTTTTAAACGACCTCTCTTTTTTAGCCACACCCTCTTTGCCCTTTATTTTAAGAGTGGAAGAGTACAATGGCTGATTCCAGATAATCATTTAAGCGTGCCGTGTCACACTGATTATCATATATATTGTTCAATTTAAGTTAAGCTATACAGGAAATCAATAAATGCTCATCACTCTTCTGATAACACATTTTAAATTACTATGCCAGCATATTTAGCAATGAATAACAAACTGTAGTACAGTGCAGGTTCAAATGCTCTCTTAAAGGCCAAAGACATGGTCACTGTTTCTCTTGTCTACCAGTTGGAAGATGCCATCAAAAGGATCTTTTCCTCCAATACTACATGTCTAAGCATAAAGGGATTGTGAAATCTATATTTCTATTGTTTTACCTTGATGGTTTATCTGTATGATCTCAGATTCTTTAATTGTTTCTGTCTGTTGCATAACTAATTTTGCAAGATTTAAAATCAACTAAGGTGGGGGGGTCTGATTGGTTAAAGAAGTGTTTCATAATGGGCTAGGATTGGTGAAAAATACTGTCTTGTAGTACTTTAGTTTAAAATGATAGCTATACCTTAACCAAAGTAGGACCCAAGTGTTAGCTATATAAACTGGGGTCCAAAAGGAAGTTCTTTGGAACCTAACTCCAGGACACAGTCCAGATCAGAGCTGCTAGATCTCAACACCCTGCCAATCATACCATGCAGAAGCCGGAACCCCATGTGATCTGATCTTCACTGGCCACCAGGAAATGTTCATCTGCCTTATTGTGAGTGGTGAGTATTGTATGCTTAGTGTGTGTATTCTGTTTTGACAACTGTTAATAAATAGAGGCTAAGGATATTACTGTGTAAGGCTCTTTCACTAGTAAAAGGCCCTGCAAACCCACAAAAGATTACACCCTGAGCCCTAGGAACTGGGAAAGGGTGGGAGTGCCTATATTAACTAGGTTAGGCCTTAAGTCCATGGAAGGGTAAAGGTGGGGTGCCCTAGAGTATGCAGGTAACACATTACCTTTAAATCAGGATGGTCCACATCCAGCATAGGCCAATAGAGATCAAACTTCATCTGATGCCTGTTTGGTGCCCTACTGCAGGAGAATTGAAATGGTGTAGTGTAGTAGAGGGAAGGTGTCAACTTCATAAACCACATCACATCCTCATAACTGGTTTCAATCAGCATCCCTGACCTCCGCTGAGGTTGCTAGTAAGTATGGAATATGGGGACTGACTACTTTCTCAGCCCTAGAGGTGGTTCCTTCAGGCAGTGTACGAGGCAGACTGGTAGGTGGAAGATTAAATTGCCATTCCCAGATTTCTACCTATTGTTAAGAAGTGATTCAGTCCAACACTTTCCATGAGCATCAAATTTATTTTTCCAAATTTGTTTGAAAAGATTACAAGTATTGTTTGAAAACAGATGTATCTGCAGCTTAATTATTTTGTTCTATTTATGTTCTCTTTTAGCAGATTGAAGGCAATTGTGTTTACCACCTGACACTGTTTCTCACTGCACAATTCTCTCTCTGCTTTCTCAGGCCAAACCAGTTTGGTCAGTGAGGGAAATCCGCACATTATGAGACTCTCTTCTCAGCCTCATCCCCAAGAATTTGTTGATATCACAGATAAAGTGCATCCTGGACTTCCTCTGAGACAAACCCATAGCCAGACCAGACCCTCAATAGGTGCCATGACTCACTCCCCAACAGAGCCTGCACTGACTCAGCCATCAAGCATGCGGTAGCAGCCTATCCCTGGGCAGGGCCCAGCTCAGATGACCCTCACCCAACCCAGGCACAGGTATTTCATTGACCCTGCCAGACCTGCAAATTAGTCTGTGCAACAGCACAACTTAGCTAGGAACTCTGCTGCTGCCTTGTGGGGTTACTGACGCCCTAGGCTTCCAGCCTTCCCTTGATCCAGTTCCTGCCCCCAGCCTTGCCTAAGTCTTGTTCCAGCTCACTTCAGCCTTGTCTGTTCCCAACTCTGACCTTGCTCCAGCCCTGTACCTGTCTCCTGACTCTCAGACTGACTCCAACCTGGCTTCAACTTTTCACTTGCATCTGGATTCTGACTATGATCCTGATCTGCCTGGTGTACAGACTCTGACCATGGTTCTGACCTGCAGCCTGCCCCCGGACCCTGGTTTCAGCACTGCCCTTGGCCTAGTCCTGACTCTACGACCAGATTTGACCCTTGGTACCTGTTCAACCATGATTCCAACCACAAGGCCTGACCTAGAACCAAAAGCCTGACACCTCCTTCTGCCTTTCCCCTGTTTTCTTGTCTTTTCAGAGGACTTACAGCATATCAGCACACTTGAAACTTTTCCCTTAGATGCCCGCATTCTACCAGTTTGGATTAATATATAAAAAAAGGTTAATTTAGCAACAGAAGTCAGAAATGCTGCAGGGGACTGAATACCCTAATTTCCCTCATTCCTGAATTTATTTTCGAAAAATGGCATTTCATCTGGGATTCAATCTTGCTATAGATTGGAACAGAAAAGTTGGAAGACAGTTAAAGCACAGGGAGAGATAGTAGGAACACTATGCAGGAGGGCTGTATCAGCAAGAGCAGTAGGAAGAGGCAAAGGGGGAGGTCTCAGCCTCCTTGGAATGGGAGGTGAGGAGCCAGAGTACCAGGCTGTAAACAATGAAGATTTGGAGGACGCTTAAGTGGGAAGCATGCTTGGAGACTAGAATGAGGGTTGAGTGGAACAGGAAGGGGATGTGGGGATTGTAAGGTGGTTTTTTTTTTTTTTATTTGCAGTATGCTAGTCAGCCATTAGGTGCCTCTGGGCTGTGCAGAATTCAAGCTATAGCACAGTCCCTGGTAAACAAATGAGGCAAAAGTTAGCATTCAAGTTGTAGTCATCTTATATTCTTAATTACCACCTGTTTAAGATGAACTGTGTTTTCACAGATTATGACATGGGCAACCCGAAGGCCAAAGTGAAAAGTCTACAATGAAGGAAGAGCACAAGGGACATGGTAGACCAAGGAGTGAATTAGAGACGGCTCCTAATTGTCATCCATGGGAGTGTATAGTAATGGGAAAGATCAAAGGTAGGACAAGCAGGATGCTAAAATAGGTGAATAGGTGGGAGAGAAACAGGCTCATTGAGCCTTCCCTGACAAGGGAAAGACTCTGGCAGTGAGGAAAGGCTCAGCAGTGGGAAGCTGCTGAAGCTTTTCCCAACTGTCTCTTCCCTGACAGAGCCTGTCATTGACACATGTAGTTGCACACTTCAGTAGCCTTAGGGGAACCTGTTACAGTTGAGCTAAAGGAGGAATTGCTCTCCATCGCCCTACCCATTCCCATTCTTTATTTTAATCACTATCGGGATTCATCATTTTACATCACCATCTGACCACTGGAGAATTTAATCGTTTTGGGCCAGAGCTCAGATGAGCCTGGAGACACCACCATGGGAACAGCCACACATCAGCTATTGTCACACAAGCAGCAGCTGCTGCAAAAAAAACCCTATTGCTCCTCTAGGAATCTCATGGTCTGGATGTAGTAAGGAAAAAGTGTCAGTCTCTTCTCCTCCCCTGCCACCTCCTTGCTGGAGGAGCAGCTGCTATAGGGAAAGAAAAGCCTGCCCTCACTGTCAGATGGGACCCACAGCCTCCCCCTGGCCATCTGCCTACCAAAAAGGAATCCCAATCCTTCATTTATCCTGCCTCATTGCCAAGAGGAATCTGCTCCTCTACTGGACCCACGACCAATGCGAGCTAAAGTCCCATTCCCTATCACTTCATTGATCAGTTACTGATTTTACTACTTGGACTCCTAGTATTCATACTTAATGACGTTTTAATTTTGTTTGGATAAATTGCTACTATTTTGGACTCTGTGCTTCCCCAGTCTCCTAAACCAGGGCTTGCAACTTTCACACCAAGCATCTACCTTCTAACTTGAAATTGCAAACTGCATAGTTTTCTTTCCTTCCTGCTTTTTGGAGTGGAGGAAGAGCGGTCTTCAAACCAAACAACTGAACTGAGGCTCTGAGGTTAATTGGTGGTGGACTGATTGCCCATGAAAAGCAAATATGATATGGTACTTCCATAGTAAGATTCCCTTGTACTGTAGTTGATAGTAATATTGATGAAGTTGGAGAGACTTTAAATTGGGGGATGAACTTTAGAATGATACTGCTGCTATCAGGTTGCTCTGCTCCACTTTTGTTTTTAGCAGCACCAAGTTTTAAAAAGCTTTTCCCTTATCTTTTATCGTCTCAGTAATTTTACAGTACATCAAAAGGAAATATTGACTTTCTGGAATATTTTGCTTATCAGCTACAGCAAGTTAAGATCATCCTTGATTAGGATAAAAATATTCTTATCGTATTCTTAATTCATGAATTGTTGCAGTTTGGCATGCTTTTTTTTGGTAGCGTACATGGTTTTTACATCAAAAACAAGAATTTGGGTCAGATTGAAATGAAATTCTTATCTCTGACACTCAGATCGAAGCAAGGCAAAACTGAGCTTTCAGTTGATATATGAATCTCTTGAATAAACGCCTTGTAAACTAAAAATAATATAAAATATACAGTAGGCATATGTGTTTAATGAAACTAATTTATTTATTAGACAAAAATATTCAGTAAATTTCAGACATGCTAAACAGTTCTCATTTTTCTTTGTACAGACTTCAAATTTACAATAGTTTAATCCCTCCCTACATAATAGGGTGTCTTTTTTTTGTTTTGTTTTTTAAATCCTCCTTCTTAAGACTTTACCAAAAAAAAAAAAAAAAAAAAGTCAGAAATGGACTTTTTGCTGCAGCTGACACTAGGAGCAGATCTACAACTGGCGTAAAATGCCACAATTCCATTCACTGCATTTGAGCTACGGTGATATACACGTTGAGATCTCTCACTACTTTTGAGCCAGTTCAGCCTGTCTTTCAAGAACATTTATGAAGTCTTATCTTCAAATTATAGGGTACAAATGTAATTTTAATCCTTTAACTATCTGTAATAAGAAGGGGAAAATACAGAGGGCAAGATTACACTGTGCCCATGGGCAGCAAGGGAAGCTTCCCCTGGGGAACACTAGCTCCCTGTCCTACCTCTTCTGTCCATGGGCCCCGCCTCACCCAGACTCCACTCCATGCCCCGCCTCTCCTCCCACAAGGCCCCCTCCCTGCTCTGCCTCCCCTCACTGCATCCCTCCTCTCCTCCACCCCCCTTCCCCGTGAGGCCCCCCTGCCTGCCGCTCACTGCGTCCCTGCAGGCAGTGGGGCCTCGCAGGGGTCGGGGGATGGAGTGGAATGGAGAAGAGGAGGGACTCAGTCAGGCAGCAGCAGGCGGTGGTGGGTTAGTGAGGACCTCGTTGAGGAAATGGTTGTAAGGGACAACCTTGGCTCGAGTGACCATGAGCTAATTCAGTTTAAACTAAATGGAAGGATTAACAGAATTAAAACTGTGACTAAGGTTTACGATTTCAAAAAGGCCAACTTTAATAAATTAAGGCAACTACTTAGGGAAGTGGATTGGGCTAACATACTTAGGGATCTAAAGGCAGATGGCGCCTGGGATTATTTCAAGTTGAAGTTGCACGAGCTGTCCGAGGCCTGTATCCCGAGAAAGGGAAAACGGTTAGTAGGCAGGAAATTTAGAACTAGCTGGATGAACGAGCGTCTCAAAGGGGCGATTAAGAAAAAATATAAAGCGTACAAAGAATGGAAGAGGGGAGGGATCAGCAAGGAAACCTACCTTATTGAGGTCAGAGCATGTAGAGATGCAGTGAGAAAGGCCAAAAGCCGTGTAGAGTTGGACCTTGCGAGGGGAATTAAAACCAATAGTAAGAGGTTTTATAGCCATATAAATAAAAAAAAAAACAAAGAAAGAGGAAGTGGGACCGCTGAAGAATGTAGATGGAGTGGAGATTAAGGATAATCTAGGCATGGCACAATATCTAAATGAATATTAGGAATTATTCCAGCTCAGTACCAATGTGGACACGAGAACAAATGGATATAAACTGGCCGTGGGGAAGTTTAGTCTTGAAATCAGACGAAGGTTTCTAACCGTCAGAGGGGTGAAATTTTGGAACAGCCTTCCGAGGGAAATGGTGGGGGCAAAAGACCTCTCTGGCTTCAAGATTAGGCTAGATAAGTTTATGGAGGGAATGGTTTGATGGGATAACATGATTTTAGTCAATTAGGCAATAACATGTCATCGCTGGTAAAATGAGGGTCCGGCTGGAGAATCTTGCCTGTATGCTCGGGGTTCTACTGATCGCCATATTTGGGGTCGGGAAGGAATTTTCCTCCAGGGTAGACTGGCAGAGGCCCTGGAGGTTTTTCGCCTTCCTCCGCAGCATGGGGCAGGGGTCGCAAGCTGGAGGATTCTCTGCGACTTTAAGTCTTTAAATCACGATCTGGAGACTTCAACAGCTGAGTTAAGGGAAAGTGGGTGAGTCAGCTTTTGTGGCCTGCATCATGCGGGAGGTCAGACTAGATGACCATAGTGGTCCCTTCTGACCTTAAAGTCTATGAGTCTATGAGGTGGTGGCTTCAGGGAAGGGGTGGAGCATGGAAGAGAAGAGGTGGGGCCACCACGGCCCTGGCATCTGGTGGTGGGTCGGCAGCAGCTTTAGCCTCCCCTGGTCTATTGTACCCACCGCTCATGACTGTTCCTGTGCACACACTACTGGGGTTTGTTTTATTTTAAGTGAAATCTATGCTTGCAAGTAGGATTAATTTAATCTCAATCTTTAGAAGTCAGCTACAACATAAGACACCAAATGCAGTTTGAGACAGCCGTTACTGTGTGCACAGTAAAGTCAGGCAGCATGGAAGAAGAAATGAGAGCAATTATCTGTTCTGTGAAGACAATCAATGGTGCTGCTGAGTTATTGTGGGGGAAATCACAAGTGTTAAAACAATTTTATTCTAAAATGCAGTAAAAAGTTGACTACTTACAAAGATACATACTGTAGTGCAAGTTGTTAAAGGTGATTGCTCTGTTGGAATGTGGAGTTCTGGTTAATAACAAATTGCACAAACGTTCATCCTCTTGCTCACTTGGATTTTACTAGATGTTTGTAAGGGTACGTCTACACTTACTTCCTGGTTCGGCGGCAGGCAATCGATCTTCTGGGATCGATCCTGGAAGTGCTCGCCGTCGACGCCGGTACTCCAGCTCGGCGAGAGGAGTACGCGGCATCGACGGGGGAGCCTGCCTGCCGCGTCTGGACCCGCGGTAAGTTCGGACTAAGGTACTTCGAATTCAGCTACGTTATTAACGTAGCTGAATTTGCGTACCTTAGTCCGAAGTGGGGGGTTAGTGTGGACCAGGCCTAAGACATGCTATTTATTGTTACTGTACAAGATTTACAACAAAAATCAAACCATCGGTCATTTACTTCCTAAGAGTGTAATGTTACAATTGCTAGGTGGTGTTGCCGCAATAAAGACCAGGTTCAATATCTAGAGTTTCTGCTTAACATTGCAAATTAGAACTGACTTGAGCCCCCACCCAGTAATCTGGGAAAACTAAACATTAGCCTTAGTTGCCTCTAGAAGCAATACTTCCCCACTCACAAACACTGAGTCTGCGTCTAACAAAAGAAAACTTAATAAAAGGGAAAGGGAATCCAGCATTAATTTGGGAAAACACTGCAACAATAATTCAAAAGCATGTTAACCAAAAATAAATACCCACCCTACAGTATATTTGGCAGTGTCCTCTGCCTCAGTGTGAAAGTCTGATGGATGAATGGCTCTTTAACATGTCACTTTCCTTTCTCTCCATTACACCCCACTCACAGTTGTCCAAGGTCAGTGAAGTCCTAGAATTCAGGGGTGCATTCACATGGGTTCACCTCCCAGCCTTGAAAGTGGAGGGGGAGGCCGTCTCTGTAACTGCTTACCACTGCCACTGTTATCTCTTCTGCCATTTTCTGCTCGCTGGTATCTCTGCCTCTGTAGGCTGCTCACTGCCACCTCTGCAATGCCATGTTATGAGGTTCCACCACTTAGCCCGGTTCTTAATGTCATCAGCTCTTAGTGATGTCACTGGGTAAGCAGGGAACCTCATTGCTACTACAGCCTCAACAACGTCTTTCACTACAACACTGTCCATCCACCAGATTGAGGCTCAGTTCCTAGACCTGCTTAGTGATTTTAGCTTTGCTAAAGAAAGCTGGCGGCAGAGCAAAAAAAAAAAAAAAAGCTGCCGGAGCACCCCCCCGCTGCCACCACCGCCACAGCCCCGTCTCCACCCAACTCTATGGTGGCCGCAACAGGTGAGCGTGCCCCGGCTCAGAGCTGCCAAGCCCACATGCTGTGCTAGATCCCCGGCGCAGCCTGGCTCGCTTCCCGGCCGCCCTCCCCACCCGGGCCGCTCCGTGAGCCATGGGTGCGGCACAGGAGGCCCAGGCCTGCCTCGCCTTCTACCGGGGGCTCGGGCGGAGGGAGCCGCTGCAGGATCTCTGCTGGGCTGTGCTCACCTTCCTGGAGAAGCTGGACTGGAGCAGTTTGCAGGGTGAGTGCTGGGGGCCACCCCCTCCCTCCAGGCTTGCGCCGACATACAGCTGATCAGCGCAAGCCTGGGAGGGAGGAGGAATGCGGCATGCTTGGGGAAGAGGCGGGGCCAGGGCGGGGATTTGGGGAGGGATCCAATGGGGCAGTGAGGGGGCGGGGCCGGGGGGCGGGGCCAGGGCAGGGATTTGGGGAGGGATCCAATGGGGGGAGAGGGGGCGGGGCTGGGGAGGGCGAGAGCCCCTCCGGGCTCCGCCTGTGTGCTGGAGTGGAGGGCAAAATTGCTTATTTGTCCAGTGTCCCGACCGAACATCGGTTGGGACGCAGGACAAACAAGCAAATATCGGGACAGTCCCGATAAAATTGGGACGTCTGGTCAACCTACACTGAACAGAAACAAGGATTCTCAATCGAGTCTGATCAGCTCTGTCTTTGAATACTGGAGAGGGGAGGGTTAAATGGTCTGAGGACTCTTTAAACAGAGTCCACACCACCAGGTAGGAATACCTATCCCTCCCCTTCATTTGGAGGCATCCCGACCTCCTGCTTAGCAAATGAGGTTCAAGTTAGCATTCCCTGATAGAGGGGTCAGGGTAAATACAGTTCTGCTGCCCTGCTACAATAAGATTAACATTTCATTACCCTGGCATTCAATACAAAAGTGAATGTTATCCCACAACAGCCAGAACTGATCACTTGACAAAGCAGCTCTGTCTGCTGAATGGCTAGGCAGAGTAAGTGTGTTTATGCAAAGAGACACACTGCTCCTGAAGTCTTTCCCCAGTTGATCACAAGATGGCAGGGTAGAGCTCATTTAGACCCTGCTTACACTATTTTGTTTATGGAAAAAAACCACATGCTTATCTGCTAAGCTTGCTGTTGGGCAAGTCTGAACCAGTAAGAGAAAGGTGAATCTGATACTGGTCTATGCTCTCTGCCAGCAGGTGTAGAGAAATACGGTCAGCTCAGGAATAAAAAGTTAAGTTCCTTTAAGGTAATATCCAGCTGCATCCAAAGTATATCAATACTCCTTACTACAGTTTATTAGCTAGTATTAATGAATGTGTATAATGGCACATACAGTGAGGCCCAGTAGGTCTCAAAACCAGGGCCTGCAGAGCTGCCAAGCATCAGATACCTTTGCACTGCCACCCAGCAGCAGCTAGAACCAGTTTGCGCTCCACTACTCATGACCCACTGTGGACACAGACCATGGAAAATCCCACCTCTAAAGGTCTGACTGGCAACAGCCTTGTAGCTCCTGGTTGGCTCCCCACCCTGTATAAACCCAAGGGGCATTCCAGAAAGTGTCCAGGCAAAAGTGTGGATCTCTTGTAGTTGCCATGACCAATCCTACTCCTGAACTCCTGGCTTTGACCTTGGCTTAATTTGTACCTTACCTCCTGACCCGAACCTTGAAACCTGACTCTGACCCTGGGTATTGGCCCTGGCCTGGAACTTGACCATGAACTCTCCTGCTACTCTCAGCCTCAGGTTTGACCCTGCTCTGACTCTTGGTCCTGACTGTCCTTGTCTGGAATCTGACAGTTTTGCCTGCACCACCCTAGCCAGTGGTGAAGGCCTACCCTGGGGCCACTCCCTGCTCAGCATGCTCCAGAGGGTACTGGAAATGCCTGAACAGGTTGAGCGCTCCCAGGAGGAGTTCCCCACATTTCAAGCTCAAGTGTTACAGCTCACAGCAGAGAAGCAAGCTCTGCACAGGCAATCCACCCAGCTCCATGATGAAAATGTGGCACTGCAGACTCAACTGGCATAGCATGCTGCAGATAACCAGAAGCAATAAGAGCAGCCCGCCCAGCTACAGGATGAGAACATTGCACTACGGGCATGCACTGAGGCCATGTATCCAGATCCAGGGCCCCCAGTCTACCTTCCAAAATGTTTTAGTGGGGACCACTAATAATTCAGTGGGGTTATTAACCAATTCCTCCTGCTGTTTCTGCTCTGCCTCAGGTCCTACCCTATCAAACAAGGAAAAAGTAGGACTTATTAGCCTCCTGACAGGAGATGCATTGGACTGGGTCTTGCCCCCACTCAAATGAGCCAACCCAAAATGTTATCTGACTAGGATGCCTTTTTCCAGGCATTTTCTGCCATACTTGATGATCCCCACCATGCAGCTCAGTGGAGGAGGCCCCATGCAAATTCCACTAGGGGCAGGGACTGACCTCATCCTCTGCTGCACACTTTTGGTGATTAGTCTGACATTGCACAGAATGAGGTGCCCCAGCTCTACCCAATTCAGGTGGGGACTACATGGGGAGATTAAGGATGAGCTTACTCGCGGGGACCCCGACCAACCTCGATGCCTTTGTTGTCACATGCCTCAACAATAGGCTTTGTGAACAATGTGAGGAAAGGGAGGGGTCTGGGTCATCACCTCACCAGTGCCCCTTAGTACCAATCTACAACCCAGACCTCCCCTGCCCCCATGTAGCTGGATAATGCCCACTGCCAAGTGACCCCAGAGGAAAAAGAACACTGTTGCCACCACAGGCTGTGTTTCTATTGTGGAACATCTGGCCACACTCTTGCCAACTGCCCATCTCAAGCTCTAACATGAGCCAGTTTGGGAAATGACCATGCCCAGACCTGGTAGGGAGTTGACCTAAGCAAGCC
Organism: Emys orbicularis; assembly: GCF_028017835.1. Lineage (NCBI taxonomy): Eukaryota > Metazoa > Chordata > Testudines > Emydidae > Emys > Emys orbicularis. The sequence continues at coordinate 85,376,269 of NC_088687.1, read as the reverse complement.
TTGAGATAACAGCCCCTCTACTCCTCACCAAGGCACATCCCAGGAATGGTAAGTGGTCCCCACACCTTAAAATCTGTGTCTGCCTCTGAGTTCCAGGGGAGCCTTACTGAATTCCCCCACAGTGGGCACTGGTGGATTCTGTGGCAGCAGACAACTTCATAAATGCCAATACAACCTAAGCCCTGGGTATTCTGGGTCAACCAAAGACAGCCCCGGCCTAATGGAAACTATAGATGGCTCACTCCTGTTGTTGGGGCCAGTGACACAGAAGTCGGTGCTTCTGGAAGTTGCCATTTGGGACCATTGGGAAGTCTTTCAGTTCGGGATGATCTGCTTGCCACACTTCCCCATAATTTTGTGGCTGGTGGTTCATGATCAACACCTCCTTTAGTGTGAGTACCAGGTTAGCTTCCGCTCCAAGTTCTTCCAGCAAGTCTGCCTATGGTCATTGCCTGACATTCTCCCCGGGCCCTGGCCCTGAGTAAGGTGGGATTACCACCAGAGTTGACTTTGGCATTGTCCCACAAGTATAGCGACTACAGTGACTTCCTCAAGAAGAAGAAAGCTGACACCTTACCATCACACCAGAATTATGACTGCCTGAGTGAGCTGAAATCCAGGGCCAAAAATCTTGCAAAGGCAGATATGCATAGGCATATTCTACCATCATTTAAAAAAAATTGTATTCCAAGATGACTTGTTCTGTGGGGACTCTCAGTTAGAAGTGCTGCTCTTAATTTTGGCCTCTAACACGGTCCTATAGACCTCTGTGGCAAAAGTCCCTCTGTTTTCAGTAGGAATAGGTTAGAGCAATTATTTGTTTTTAATTTATAATTTGTATATGGGTGAGTTAAGGAAGCCAACTCTTTCCACCATCACCCCACCCTTCCCCAAATTATAGGATATTACTACTTACAATTTCTCTCATACCTTTAAGTTAAGCTTTGAAACATTTAAATCTGCATACAAACATTAACCATTAAGATTTTGAACAGTTTAGGGTAGGTCTTCACTTCAATAATACACCTGCAGCAGGTCTGTGTCAGGTGACTGGGGCTCACAGGACTATAAAGTTGCAGTGTAGATGTTTGGACTCGGGATCCTAGAGCTTGGGCTGCAGCCCATGAGTGGGGAGGGTCCCAGAGCCCAGGCTCCAGCCTGAGTCCAAACACCTATAACACAATTTCGTAGCCCTGCAGCCCAAGTCAGCTGGTGTGTGTTTTTATTGCACTGTAGACATAAACTTAGAGTTCATTCTGAGGGCCAAATTCTGTCCTCGGATACATCTGTAGAACCCAACTAATGTCATTACATTTGGAAAATGTGCTATTCATTAAAAAAAGCCCTACAATTTCGTTTAAAATTTGTATTTTTAGGACTTGACTAATTACATAAGATTAATGCAAGAAGACTGGCTTGTATGGTATTCAGACCTGTAAAATTTCATGTTTAAAGCTCATCAAGATGAAACCCATTTCACAATATCTTTGACAGTATCTACTGAGAGTCAGTCTTCAGAAGATAAGGTGGCTTTGTTGTGCAAGGGATTTGCCCATTCACTATTTTTAATTTAATTTTATAGCTGAATTTTCTATAAGCCAGTGATGTTGTTTAAAGACACTTCACCCAGGTAAGACATCATCTTTCTCAGAAGTGGCCTTACGTGTCTTTTTTTATTATTATTATTTTCTCAGGGGCTGAGTGTTTTTTAATGTGAAAAAGACTGGATATTTTTATTATTGCTGGCTTAAGTGGTACTTTCCCCCCCCCAAGTTGATACTTGCCAATTATGACCTAATCAAAACTTGATTGTACTGAGTTGCATGGCTTCAATGTAGGCCTTGTGCCTGACTTGTCCAATGACCTTTGAGGAAGGTGCTAAAAGGTGAAGCATGCAAAACTCAAACCATAAGACTCAAGGGCAAGGCTGAGAAGCCTCACCTTTTGAATCAACCAAGCACCTGAGGAAAGACTGACATTCCAGAATCTTAAAGACTGATCATCTGGGGGGAGAGGAATTCAAAACAGCAACAGACATGACACTCATGCTTTTTACCAGTCTCTCCCTGCCCCTGAAGGTTGATCTGCTAGTGCTAGAAGAATTGTTGTAGCAGAACATCACCATCTGGATCTGATTGCAATTCCTGTTCCTACCATATGAGAGTCCAGAAAAGAGAACTAAAGAATTTGGGATCCCCCATTATCTTGAGTATCTTATTTTTCCTTTCTGCTTCTTGTCTTCAGTTTTTACTAAATGGGAGATGTCCCCGCCTTTTCATTTTCTTTATTTTTAGTATGTGAAAGTGTGGCTGTGTGCATGCTTGTGTTTATGAGCACCCATAAAATCCATACAGGGAAAAGGTGCCAGAAAGAAAAGTAATCCTGGCCCTTAAGGTTCTCCCAAAAGGGACACATTAAAATGTGTTCTGTGTTTAAAGGGCCTGAGCGGTTTGAGATTGTCATCTGTAATTTCTGGCAAATTAGACTTGTTAAACTTCTGCCTATCAAGAATTTTCTCTTAACATCTGTATTATAATATTTCCGTTGGGCGGCAGGGGAAGAAGAAAAAGGTTACTCACCATACTGAAGTCTGGAATAGAAGAAGGAAGCTTTATAATTGGCACGGAGGTTGCGATTCAGACATTAAATACTACTGGGGTGGGGGGAGGGGAGAATGAAAGTGTTTAACCAAATTAGAGATTTGACTGATTTTGGTAAAAAAAAATTCTAGTTGGTATTTATGACTAGATCAGCCACCTTCCTTGGAATGTATAGCTTGATGGTTTAACTCCACTCCATTAGTGAGACTAACTTGTTTGATTTGACCTTGATTTAACAGCATCATGTTTCTAGTTAGCGTTAATAATAGCTTAGTCTGGGGATCTCTTATTTTTATTTTAGTTTGCATTTAAAAAACTTACAAACCAAATGGATTGTGAGCCACCTTTCTTTTAATAAGCAACACTGGTCCAGATCCTCTTTGATGGCCTGGGGCAGAAATGAACTGATTAGTCTAAAAGCCTGAGCCACTCCTAATAAGCTTATGGTTCTCACAAATGTTACAGTCAAGGGACAAAATCTAAGTTGCCTGCCAACTGATCACTTCTCCACAATTTCCAGCACACAGATCTCACCTGTTCTAAATTAGTGGAGAGGTGAACATCACATTCCTAGCATCATCCCCACATGCTCCATACATTGTTGAGAGAGCCCTGGTTGGAGATCAGCAAGTGAAGAATCAGACTGGGGCTAACAGGCTGATGGCTCATGGAAAGCTAATTGTATAAGGCTGCACTGATTCTTTTGCAAAACTTATACTTGGGAAAACCCTCAAAGACCATGGTGACTGGGGAAGCTGTGATACTATGGATCCATTGGAGGGGATTAAACAAAGCCCCAAGAAAGCATGAAGGCAGAGGGCTGCCATGCAGCTGGCTCTTGCCTCCTGTGGATATCCTGCAGTTCACTACCTCTGGGAATGCAGGTGCTTCCTGTTCTGCAGGGGGGGGGGTGACAAGTTTCACCCACACAACAGAGTCATTGGTGGAAAATTCCCCTCATTACATTCTCCCCCCTGGCACCCTTGCTTGTATTGGTCAGTAAATACATCAGTTAGAGGGTAGAGCTGTTTAATTGCAAACATTTGTAAAAGATAGTCAGACTTATGAAGGAAGAGATTTTTTTTTTTTTTTTAAATAATCCTTATCAGGGGCTGGTCAGAGGCCATGTTTCAGGGTTTTTCAGCTCTATCATTTGTTAGGATATTCAGACAGAAGAACGTTCAGACAGAAAAGGATTGCCTGAGCATGAGGTAGCTTTGTCCCCTTCTTAGCCTGTGTGCTCATTAAGGACATGCTGGCTCTATGAAACCTCATCTTCCTAGCATTTTGACCCATGCTCATTAGTCTTTAAAGAGCAAGGTAATCTTTCCCAGGGCCCTACTGTCAGGCCCTTGGGAGTCTAGTCCTCCCCCACCATTGCAATGCAGAGAAGGAATACCTGCTTAACTGTTCTCTAGCAAGCCCACACCATGATCTCTGGTTCCATTCCAGGGGGGGGGGGGGGGGTGTCTTTGCCAGCCCATTGCTAAGGAGCTTCCATGAGGAGGCACCTAGCCCCTCTGGCAGCCTCTACCTGAGCATCAACCTTTTATCCTAAGTGTTGCTGGTCAGATGATTAGTGGCAGGTGAGGAAGCTGCTCTGTTCATTAACCCTTTAGGGGCTGTAGCAGTGCAGGGGTTATCCACTCCATCACACAGCCTTTATACATTTTTTCCAAATTTAAGGGTTAGTGGTGGCAGTGAAATCAGGGCTTCTCTTATTCATGGCATTAGTACCAGTAGTCACTAGTAGTAAGCATCTCACCATGGTTCATCTCTTTTTTGGAGGACCTTAATTAGTCCTTCAAACCCCATGTAAGGGTTTTCCTGTTGTCCCAAATTCATCACAGCTTCAGCTCAAAACAAGTCCCTCAGTCTTATGAGACCTCAGCAGGCCAAAGTCCCTGCCGACCTTTCCCTAAGGAGTGAGGTGTCCCCCCCCCCCCAAGGTCCTGTCTGTTTACTCAATCAGAAAGAAGGACCTGAGTCAATTTTAACTCAGGCTATTTAACAAAAAACCTTTGTCTATTGGTCCCTGAAGAATCCAGTTTGAACATGTACATATGAGTCTCTCTCCAAGTGGTGGTAGCTCTCTGGAGGTATTAAAACCGAAGTGAATTTGTTTATCCCCCTTCCCCATGTTTTAATTTATGGAGGGCTGTGGTTCCCCTCCCCTATGGAACTACATATAACCCCCCAATAGTACATAAACATTTGTATTTTTAATACAATGAACTCCTCAAATTCTTAAACTTAATTGAATAAGGTTTGTCCAGGATATCTGTCACACTACACTATGCACATTTTCTTTTGTCTGTTATTTAGAATGACCTAGAAAATTCAAATTAGTGGAGCTGTGCAGGTCATCCCATATGAATGCCAGTAAAATCTATATACCACTGCATGCCATCATGTTTGTGATATTTTAGACAAGTTATTTTAGAGAGGATTTTTTTAAATGATAATTGAATAACAAAGTTAATAGGCTGATTTTAAATATTCATAACTCTACAACCACTGACATGGGTCCCATTCCTGTAAAGTCTTATGTGCATGCCTATTTCATACATTTGAGGATCTGGCCAAAGTGTATTTAGGCACCTAACTCCCATTAAAGTCAATGGACATTAGGTGCCTAAATGACTATTCTTTGAATGGGACTGCTCAAAGTGCATAAAGTTGACCATCTATGTAAATCTTTGCAGGACTGGGACCATAATGTCCTAATTTGGCTTGTTCTTAAGGGAACCACTAACTCTGAAGCATTTTCACAATATTATAAACAAAATACTTTGCACTTATGTAGTGCCTTCCATGAGAGAATCTTAAAACACTTTATAAATATCTGGGGAGACATAAGCCCATGTACACAGCCAGCACAAGCCTGTGCAATACTTACTTTTAACTTAAGCCCTCAAAATAGTATTTGATGTATAAATGGTGCATAGATCTTTGGGGTCCATAGGCCCACTCTGAGTACAGACCTTCTGTAACAGGTCCAGGTGGGTGCTCCCTTCCAGCCAGCCACTGGACTACTTGGAGAGGGGATCCAAGCCTCTATGTCCCTGAATGGTTTAAGCTTCTGGAGTCCCAGTAGGGAGCAGCATTGGTTCTTCCCTTGACCTCTCTGGCACATTTCCTGGGCACTGACTCAGTTTGCTACTCCTTTGTGGAAATGAACCTCTCAGACCATTTCTCTTAGGGCCCCAGGACCACTGTTGCACCCCCACCTAATACCCTCATAGCTTAAACATACCTTATCTCAGAACTCCACACCAAAGGTGTGAAGCTTTTGGTTTACGGTTTAACTCTCTCCAGAGACATGAGGTAGTTGTGAAGCACTTAATGCACTTTGCACAGAGTCTAACACCTTAATGTTCTTTTACTTATTCATGTAAAGCACAGGAGAGTACAGGTCATAAACATCCTTGCTACAATGTGCATCACTAATTTACCCTTCCCTTGGAGGACTATCTGTGTTTAGGAAGGTAGGCAGGGTTCCTTGGCTCATTCAGGCCCTTGCATGTTAGGTTGCTTCACCCTAATCCTGAGTTGGGGGGAAATGGCCAGGGACCCAAAAGAGATCAGGTCCTCCCTTTTTATAACCTTCCATTCTCCTCTGTCAAGAGACTCTCTGATCATCTTCCCCAAATGATCACAGAGCCTGTCAGGCGACTTTTTGCCAAGGTGACCGCTCCGTTGCTAAACCAGTTCTCCTGGTTGGGAGCCAGTCTGTTGTTTAGAGCTATTCCATTTCAGTAATAGAACACAGCGTCAATGACTCTTGTTATTCTTTTGCCACCTGCCTTTGATATTTCAGCCCAAACTGGAAGCAAAGAGACAATACAGAAGGCAATAGGCAAAATGGAGTGTGCAACTTGGTAAAGATACATACGGAGAGTTCACAGTCTCTCATAGAATACATAGACTGTACAGATAAATTTTCCCAATTCATCACAAGGAGTAAGTGGTAGCAGGAGTAGACTATCCTTTCGATGGCCCAGATGCTACAAGGGAAGGCAACACAGTTTGGTTCTGGTTCTATTCCTGGCTCTAGAGAAGAGTACATTTGTGGAGTGTGGTCTAGCTATTACAGGCAGTCTAACACACAAGTGTGGTATATTCATTCATAAAGTAGTGTGACTAAGTGAATGAAACTGGCCATATTACAGATCTGGATTATATTCTCAGTTTTTTCTAGACATGACCTTGTGTAAAATCATTTACCACCTCAGTAACATTAGTTACTTGTAATAATACTTGCTTGCTTTCTAAGGCATGAGGCAATGCTCATTTATACGTCCTGTGAAGTGCACAGATTTAACACTATTCAGTGAAAGAACTAAAATTAAAATTCATGGTCTCCTACCTCCCAACCCAGTGATCTAGTTCCTAGGCCAAAAAAAAAAAGTGTCTGCTCTGCAGCATTTCCCTGTCTGAAGCTCTAGGCCTAAGCCTACCATGTCCGCAGCTCAGCGAGGGCTGGAGAATGCTTAATGCAGTTGGCATGCATGTTGAGAGCTCTCTGGAGAGTGCTCATTGCTAACAGAATGTCCAGCAATATTTACTGCAGGCAGGGCCAGCTCTAGTGTTTTTGCCGCCCCAAGCAGGAAAGAGAGGGAAAAAAAAAAAAAGCTGTGATCGCAAGCGACGGCAGCTCTACCGCCGCTTCATTCTACAGCGGCAATTCGGCGGCAGGTCCTTCGCTCCAAGAGGGAGTGACGGCCCACCACCGAACGTGCCGCCTCCCTCTTCATTGGCTGCCCCAGGCACCTGCTTGCTAGGCTGGTGCCTGGAGCCAGCCGTGACAGCAGGTCTCTACCAAGCTTTACTAAGCCAGTGCAAATGGCAGTTTTCCAGTGCTTATAGCTATGCCAAATCTGGGTGGATTTTCAAGAGGAGAGCAAACAGCATCTTTCCAATCCAGGACCATCTCCATGCCAAATTTCAAGGTCCTGGAGGCATTAGAGTGCTTCACAGAAAGGGATGGACAATAGTTTTGGCATTAGCAAGACTACCTATTTTTCTTTAACCTCATTCTCCAAAATGGCTTAAATTTTATAAGTGCAGCCTCAACTATTGGTGCAGCCTTGGTTACAATTTAGGGGTGAACCATAGTCAGTGGTTACAATGTTGATAAGATTTGTATGAATGAAACCATAGTTTCATTCACAAGCAGAAAGTTGGACATATGCTACATAGGCTTGTATATAAATGACTGATGACAATTTGTTAGTGATTTTGAACCACACGTCAGATTGTAGCAGGCAGTTTGCATCATGAAAGCCAGTTCCTTCACAATCAGAGATAAAAAATGAGGAAGTCTATAAAATGTTAATTTATAGCTGATCTTTTGGAGAATTAGTGTGTTTCAGCTTGTGCGACAGTCTGGTGCTAGAGATTTTAAACATTTTAACATGCCAGTGCCCTGAGAGCAAATGGTGCTTGAAATGCACATTCATGTGATGGGTCATATTTTATTCATTAGTTATGCAATATGAATATGCCTGCATGATATTAAGTAAAAATAAACATCAGTAGAAAGGATTCTCCTGATCTAAATAATGAAAAGGAAGCATTCTATGGATCAGGAATGTACTTAAATTCTATTTTTAAATAAGGAAACTATTTCTCTGGGAAAATAAAAATATTTTACAAAATATCTTTTTATATGAGAGACAAGTTGGGGGAGGTAACATCTTTTATTGGATCAACTTCAGTTGGTGAAAGGAACAAGCTTTCAAGCTCCAGCAACCTCTTCTTAGGGTCTTTCTATATGTTCAGTTTAGGGAACGTAGGGATTGCCATATTGGATCAGATCCATGATACATCTAATCCAATATCTGGTCTCCAATAGTGGCCAGGGAAAAAAAAGGTATAAAATCATCACATTAGGCAGATATGGACTAATCTGATTCTCACATTAAATCTCCTCCCCAATCACTAGAATGTAGAGATTAGTTTAAACCTGAAGCATAAGATTTAGTATCGCCTCCAAAATGTGTTAGCTTTAACTATAACAACTCGTTACCCCATAAGTGTCCAATCCCTTTCTGAATGTTGCTAAATTGTATTTATAGTACATATACAGTCCCTATTACCACAGTATCTTACAATCTTTAATGTATTTAGCTTTGCAGCATCCCCTTTTGCAGCATACTTTTGTTTTATTTGCAACGTTTTTTGTTTCCATTATTCTTACTTGAATCTCTGTTCTTTGTTAATAAACTTCAATTTGTTTTCACAATAAACAGATTACAGTTCTGTGTTATAAAGGACCTGATCCTGAGTTGTAATCTTCCAGCTATATGCGGTCTCTTTAGGGACAGCTTACCTGGTAATTTTTGTGAGTGTCTAGTAATGAGGTGGATGCTATAGGGGAACATTCTTCTAAGAGGGTTGCGGGACCCAAAACAGAAGAATTTTGGTTCAAACATTTTTTTGACAAATTCTGATAGGCAAAGGTTATAAATCTAGTGTGAGCACTAATACCATATTGCATTTTTTCAAATACTGTGTTAATATTTATCAATATGGTATTTATATCTTTGTCTTTTTGGTATACATCAAGGAACAGAAGAAGGCTTACCGTAGTTCACCCCTTCAATCGTCCAATGCTCAGATATGGATCCTCCTTTTACTCCAAAGCTTAACTACCACAGTTGGGTTCAAGGATGCAGCTAGCTGGAAGGAATTCTTTCCTTCACCATCCCTAAGGAGTTAACAGAGCTGGGAGAAGTGAAATGGTATCACCTGCCAACCCTGGGGAGCAGGACCTTAATTTGAATCCCATGCATGACAGCATGTTGCAGTGTCACAGTCAGTCTCGCCCATATGGCACATTTGTTTTCAATGAAAACAACAAGGAGTCTGGTGGCAGATTTATTTGGGCATAAGCTTTTGTGGGTAAAAACCTCACTTCTTCAGATGCATAGAGTGAAAGTTACAGATGCAGGCATTATATACTGACACATGGAGAGAAGGGAGTTACTTCGCAAGTGGAGAACCAGTGTTGATGGGGCCAATTCAATCAGGGTGGATGTAGTCCACTCCCAATAATAGATGAGGAGGTGTCAATTCCAGGAGAGGAAAAGCTGCTTCTGTAATGACCCAGTCCCTCCCAGTCCCTATTCAAGCCCAGATTAATGGTGTTAAATTTGCAAATGAATTTTAGTTCTGCTGTTTCTCTTTGAAGTCTGTTTCTGAAGTTTTTTTATTCAATGATAGTGACTTTTAAATCTGTAATAGAATGACCAGGGAGATTGAAGTGTTCACTTACTGGCTTTTGTATGTTACCATTCCTGATGTCTGATTTGTTTTCAATGAAAGCAAGTGCATCAAACATTGTCACATCTTCCCATTTATTTTAACATCTCTAAATAACAAAGAAAGTTGTTAATTGCTTTGCTTAATTGCTGAGCAGCAGCTGGAAACTATGTAAACACAGCAAAAAAATAATAATTAAAGCTGCTTCAATGATCAATAAAGGTTGAACACGATTTCCTTTAAGGCTTCTAAGTTCCCACTGAGGTATGTTAATTACTGCATTCAAGTACTTGCTTTACTTAGGGCTGATTTCAGGCTTAGCTGAAGAAATCTTATTAGGCATTCAATACTGGGTCAGATCATTATTGCTTCATATAGTTCAGTTTGCTTGAGGCAAATTAAAACAGACTTTTTATTAATGGAAGAAGAAAAACACTTCAAAAGAGATCAGTAAACAAAAGAGATCAGGAAATAAAAACAGATACATCAAAATGGAAATTTCTCTATGGTCTTCTACAAACGTGGTCTTAATTGTTAGGGACAGGCATGTGTTTGTAAGGATTTAGGTTTGTTGAGATCTTAATCAAAGCCAAGTTGGCTTAAACCAAATTAATCAATCACAAGTAGTGAAATAAAACTAGGCTGATGTCAAGTAAAAGATCAAATGTGAATCTGGACTTCAAGCCAGGGTCCTACATCAATTCTGTAGGCAAAATTCCCATTGGAAGCATTTTGGGATTTTGGCTGATTAAAACTGTAGGATTTGACTCAAAGTAGCAGCATTTTCAGCAGAGATGTTTAACTGATAGGTGGAGACATGATTAGATGTGCCACAGGGGAATAGCTTGCAAGTCCAAAGAAGCAGAGGAAAAAGCCCAGCAAGAAACTTTAGCAGAGACTTACTGGAGTTTCTTATTAATTGGCTTTCCCTACTAAGGAAACCCTGCCTTCTGTATTGTGCAGGCCACAAGCTATACTGTGATTTCATATGCATGCTCACTTTCACATCCTCCGCATTCTGCTTTTGAAACACCCCTTCTGCCTCCACTCACTCTCAGCTACCTTTGATCATCTCTCAACTGTTGCTACATTCCAAAAGTCCCTATCTATTTGGCCTGTAAAGGAGACAGTGATAAACCCTGTTGCTTTGTTGGAGCCCCTCCTTGCCCATCTGTTGCAACCTGTGGCATTAAAACCACAAGAGAGCCTTGTGCACATTACCACATTTTTCATGAACTAGTCCCCAAAAGATATTTATAGCAAGTTAAGAGATTTAAGGGATGTTTTTTTTCTCTCCCCTTTCCTTCCATGAGCAGGAAGCCTCAGCCTCTTTCAGTAGATGGTCATTTGTAAGGCTCCAGTTCCCTTCAGGAGGGAGAGGCAATGATAAGGAGAATGGAGGAGCAGCAGCAGTATATGAGCCATCAGGGTCCCTCTGCACTCCAAACTATAGATCACCAAGATGCCACTGAGTCCTTCCTGGCCCCCATCAGGCACATGAGGATGAGTCAGTATCTCCCTGGAGGTAACTTTTAAAAGAGGCCCCATCTCCCCTGATGAGAAACAGGCAGCACGACTCTATTCCTTTGGACTACTTGGAATCTTTAGACCAATGTTCAGTGAGCTTGTAATGGGAGAAGAGGTGTGGAGTTTAGACTTCAGTCTGGAGAAGATTTTGAGCAGGTGCTCAGGATTTGGAGGAGAAGAGGTTTGGTGGCTGGACAGGTGCTATGTCTAGCTTAACTCCAGAGATTACTGGGGGGGAAAAAAACCCTTTCAAGACAGACTGTTCAGGATAGTCCTAACTCAGAGTCCAGACTTAGACTTTTTCCCCCAAACACATGTCCGAGTCTTTTTATGTTCATCTTTAAAAAAACAGAACCTTTGACTCTGTTTTTTTTCCCCTCACAAGAAGGTAGAGGATGAACCAAAAACTGCTAAAGGGATAAGGCCTGTGATCCTTTTTCAGACTTTATGTTAAAATCCTGCAGGCTTTACTCAATCATTTGGCTGGCTGTTCCATTCCTTACATCATATATCACCTCATTAACTTATGAGATGGTGGAAATGGATAGTGGTTCAATGTTCACAATCATGAAACAGTCAAATTTAGTATAGCATACTACGGGATTTCATTGAAAAAGATTGTATATTAAAATATTCAATAGCACAAACACCATGGAAAGAAATGGCAATAAATGAATCCTTTCTGAAATGGTCTAATAATTGAAATACACAAGCTCATTCTTAAGAACCATATGATCTTTTAAATGCTATGAATGAAGTCCTGACTGTACTGAAATTGTTGCAAAACTTTTGTTCACTTAAGGGGGGCCAGGATAAATTTCATACATAGGGTAAAATCCCTCCAAGAATGGCAGGCCCTCACTAAGCACTATACATTGCTTACCTAGACTTGTCTTAGGCCCTGATTCACGAGCTTAAATGATGTATGAGGTGCAGTGTGCATCTTCTACGCTGGTGAGATTTCACCTGCCATAATGACAGTAAAGGAAAAACTGCACTCAGAAAGATGATGTATTTGCCTCAATTCAGCAAACTACCCCTGTACTGTAAAGCACTTAAGCAAATGCCTAATTCCCATAGATTTTAATGGGACTTAAGTGTTAACAGAATATAGATGACTTCAGCACATACTTAAGTGCTTTGCTGAGTTGCAGCCACTGAGCCTTTGTCCTCATTACACAATAGGTTTTTGGGTCTGATCCTCTTGCCTCTCAAATCAAGATAGCAAACCTATCCCTCCATCTGGTGTTTAACTAGCTATACTGAGGTAAAACTACAGTGCCTTGTCCCCACTAGGCTTTTACATTGAGAGAGACATTTCACTGGAAAATCATCTTTTATGCATTGAAGACATCGCCCAAAAAGTAAAGTGTCAAATGAATCACAAGTATCATTATCAATTCAATCTCTTTACCATTTTCCTCAAGTATTCAAACCTTAAAGCTCTCAGAGATCAGCAGGATACACAAGAGGATCATTCTCTAATAAGGCAACAGGTAAAGCACCTGTGGACACAAATAATTGCTAAATCTAAACATGAACAAATGAAATGCATGTGAGCTTCTCAGTGGTACAATATTTCTTGTATTCCAGTAACCAAAAGTGATGAATGTCCAGCAGGGACAGCTCCGGCTTTCTGGCTGCCCCAAGCAAAAAAAAAAAACCGTGGCAAAAAAAAAAAAAACAACAACCCTGCGGCGTGGCCGGAGCCAGGGGGGAGGGAGACTCCCTGCCCTGCAGATGTGCCCCGGCTAGCGGGGGGAGGGGGAGGGAGCGGGGGGAGAGAGAAGTGGGGTGGCCAGGGAGGGAGGGCTCCACGCCGCTCGGGTCAGCTGGGAGGGAAGGACGCTGCTGCCCCCTACAGGGCGGCCGGAGCAGAACAAAAAAAAAAAAAAAAAAAAGCGGCCGTGCCGCCCTAGGATTGGGCAGAATGCCGCCTCCTACAAGCTGCCGCCCCAAGCACCAGCTTGCTCGGCTGGTGCCTGGAGCCGGCCCTGATGTCCAGTTTAAAAAAAAAAAAAGTGTTATTTTTAAATGTAGAGGAAAAGAACCTCAAGTGGTGTAAATCAGCACAGCTCTGACTTCAATGGAGCTATGTGCAGATTTCACCAGCTGAGTATCTGGCCACTTATATTTAAGGGTTTTTTGTTTTGTTTTGTTTTGTTTTTTTTAATTAGAGGTGAATCTGGAGAAAGAATTTTGGATGACTGAAAGGCAAAGCAATTCCATTTTGGCACAGCAGTGCCAGAAACTTATAATATCCTAAATCACACCCAGTATGGGCGCCAGCTCTTAATGACACTTCCCACTCCTCATTTGCTTCCAAAAGAATATAATACGAGGGGAGAAGAATTACAAATACCAAAAAAACAAAGACAACACACAAAAACACACCTGCATTTCAACTGAATGGGAAAAAAAGTGGGCAAGAGTAGATGAAACAATAGCAACGACTAATGACCTCATTCGGTTTATAAATATTTTATAAAGCAAGGAATGTAACAGTTAACAAAATTTGTCATGCATTTTTGCAAATACTGGAAGAACAGGGGTAAAATTTTCAATAGTGCTTAAGTTACATTACAGCTTAAGTGGCATTTTCAAAAGTGATTTAGGTATTTAGAAACCTAAATCAATAGACCTATTACTTAGGGCCCAGGGCCCTAGGCCTATCACTAGTGACAAACACTTGACACTTCAATATGAACTATTTTGAGGTTTGGATTTTTTTAAAATTATTTTGTGCCTCTGTACTTCCTGTTCCCAGGAAGAAGTAAAGTACTAGAGAGGCCACCTCTTGCAATTTGTCCAGCCTAAGTAAAAGCAAGTAGTTCTGGAATCTTAGGCGAGCCAGTTCCAGTCAGATTCTAGACAGGTCTAGATATTTGAATAAGAACCTGTACTTCAGGGTTATGAACAATGAACCTTCAAATTTTCCCATCGATATTTACAGAATATTTATAGCAGCAAACAAATATGGAGAATATTTAATGAAGAGAAGCCCATATATGAATACCTTCAAACTTAGGGGCTTTAGAATCAGTTTTATTGCAGTACTTTCTTTCTGACCCTGAACTTAAGCCCTTTGATGTAAATGGAATGAGTTTAATTCAGGCTTCATACTGGGCAAAATCAAAACCCTGAAACAAAATCTCCTTTAATTTTTGGAGAGTTCTGATCAAATCTATATCCCAACTTTTAAATTTGAGCCCACTTTTACATGAATTGGGAAGAATATCCATGCACAGAGATTTGCTTTGAAATCACTTATTTACTTAGATGAAGTAAATTAATGTTTTGGGCAAAGATGCAAATATATTCCCTCAGTGATTAACTTTTATCAACCTCAGAAATAGCTTGCTACAGTGTTTCCCATAAAGCCAGGTTTTTAAAGAGGATAGATTCACTTACTGCATCTTCAGTTCTTTATCAGAAAGTTTGTTTCCATATGCATATTAACTTACAATAAATGGATTTTCATATGGAGATCTTGTTTTGCAATTAGAACACAGTAGCCTAATTTCAAACAAGGTTTTACAAGCACATTTTAGTTAAAGCTCTCTGCATTCCAGAAGTCTCTTCCATCTGCATACAGTACTTATTGACCTATAAGAGAGAACAAAAAGGTACTGACTAAATTACTTCCACATGTTTTAAGATTGTACTTTTGCTTTTCATCAGAGCAAATGGAAAAATTTCCTAAAGGGCTTAATGGGTTCTGGTAAAATTATACTTTACAAAGATCACAATCAAGTGTGTGACTTAAACAATCAAAACTAAGAGCCTTAAGTGAGATTTTCATATATGCATAGGTATTAGCTGGATCCAACCTTGGTAGGAAAAAAAAAAAACAACAAATGGAAAAGAATAAATGAAGAAAGTGGAACTTCCCTGCAAAAATGGGAGGGTTTGTCTTCTTGGCAACCACCCTCTTTTCAAGTGCTGAAGCAGCCCTTGTCTGGGCTGTGCTGTCCAGGCTGAACAGAAAGAGAAAGCAGAGGACAGCAAAAGGCTCTGAGAAGTGTTGTGAAACTGTGGCTACATCTACACTACAGGGGGGGGTCGATTTACGATACGCAAATTCAGCTTCGCGAATAGCGTAGCTGAATTCGACGTATCGCAGCCGACTTACCCCGCTGTGAGGACGGCGGCAAAATCGACCTCCGCGGCTTCCCGTCGACGGCTCTTACTCCCACCTTCGCTGGAGGAGTAAGAGCGTCGATTCGGGGATCGATTGTCGCGTCCTGACGGGACGCGATAAATCGATCCCCGAGAGGTCGATTTCTACCCGCCGATTCAGGCGGGTAGTGTAGACCAGGCCTAAGAAGAGTCCATGCCTAAAAGTGAAGCAAAAAGAAAATGAACTCCTTTGAGAAGAAGCTCTGCTAAGAAAATGAGCTGCAGGCCAAAAGTAGAGCAGCTAGAGTAAGGAGGCTAGATCCCACGGAAACAAAGGGAAAGAGCCATCTCTACCGGAGCCCAAAGAGAAAGACAAGCTGCCGTAGTAGGACAGAAGCAGCAGGGAGAGGTGTGGGGGGAGTTAAACTAGAAGTTTGCAAAGGAACTGAAGAATTTCTGTCATGGACAATACAGCCAATATTTCCCTTGATCCCTTTGAGGAGCTTTACATTTGCAGATAGCTTCAGATTACTCAAAATGGTTAGGCTATTTCATGTTGCATCAAGGCAGTGGTGCCAGATAGCAGTGGTGAATACCAAAGACATTTCATTATATACACCAAGGAAGTGAAGCAGATGATTTTTGGCATCAGGACTAAATTCCAGATCAGAAAAGTGTGTATGAAACAAAGAAACTACTTGAAGTCTATGTTGCTGGGAAAGCTGAGCACTCCAGAATAACAAAGGGAAACATGAAAATGAAAATTACTGAGTAGTGAAGTTCAACAAAAATGCTCAGAAATAAACAATGCTGGAAAGCAAGAGCATTATGTGTTAAACCATCCCAGCTTTCCTGGACAATATACATAGCCTAGGAATCCAAGTGCCAAATAAAGGGACACTGTAGATCTTCAGGGCAGAGCATCACATGAAAGAATAGTGGAAGAACCAGAGATTATATTCCTTGGTGAAATGGTCACAGTAAATATGGAGAACAAGCTGCTGAAGTGTGATTGGGAATACTGAGAATGGCAAAAAAGAACCAATGGAAGTGTAGACATCACAGTATGAATGTTTATAGTACTTTTGAGGTCTGATCCTGCAGTGCAGAAAATGAAGTTCTGCTTCCTTTGCCAGCACTATCCAAAAAAGAGGTTATGGCAGATCATAATCACAGTTTAGTAAATCTAAGCTCTGTGTGAAATTTGTGACAGATGAAAGCAAAGTTAGTTCACTAGTAGGACAGAATTTGTAAGCTCAGCAAAAATATTGGTGTAACTTGAGACCTCACTGGCAAGCTTACAGACTGCTATGGCTCATAACAATGATCTTTCTTTCCACAGACACAAGGATACAGGGCATTTGGGAAAGGCTGTAATGAGGGCACTAGAGCTTACACTGGCAAAATCTGATGATTAGGTTGTGAAGGTGGCAGTGGCCTGTGTGGTTACTCAGATCCATGCATTCTGAATCAGTCCCTAAGAGGAATCCTAAATTAGAGAATATAGAAAAAGAAAAAAAGTCAAACTGAAAAAAGAAAAGGAGGAAAAGGCAAAGCTTAAAATCAGATGTCAAAAGAAAACAGACCAAGTGTGTAACCCTGGCCCCACTGAAGTAGATAGAGTTTTGTCATTGACTTCAATGGAACCAGAGGAAATGCCTAAGTGAAAAAGAAAAAGGGGAAAGGCAAGTCTTAAATTCCAGGTGATAAAGGAAAAGAAAAGAAAATGAAAAGCCAGATAAAGAAGCACAGGTATTAGTGGAGAGCTAGCTATGAAGAATAATTTTAGCAGGCTCCCAGGTGCATGTAGTAGATGTTAAATTAAGCTAGGCCTCATTGGGCTTTTCAATATTAAGAAACATTTGTATTGAGAAAAGGATATTTACTTAGAATTGGTACAACAGGTCTCTTGTACCCAACAGTTATCTGTTATGACAAGATGTTTCAGTGTTATTGACACCTGTTGAAGTCAGCAGAGGAAATAGCATGGGAATCCTCACTGCTCTACTACTTATTGGGGCATCTGTGCCTCTAGTAAGGAATTTCTTCATCCATTCCTGGAAGGGATGGGTACTTCTTTGGTTAGTGCTGAAAACATCTGTGAGCCAACTAAAAACTCCTCAGAAATGTCTTGCCCAGCTCTATTGTAGTCACAGGAATTGATTCGGATCTGACTAGTTTTACCGGTCATAACCCCATCAGCAATAATAGTAACTCTTGATTTACACCAATGTAGTTGATATCAGAATCAGACCCACATTTCAGACTAAAGGTCTAAAGAATTTTCTTGCTTCTTGTCGATTAAGCATTTTTGGCAGGCAGCAAAAAGCTGCTTGGAAAAAAAGGTGTAGAAGTGTTCATAGAAATTTTCCCATGTCAAAATACTTTTAGACAGAAATTTCGCAACTAGCTCTATTAACAAATATGATATTATATATATTATTATGCAATGGAGAGCTCATTTGAAACATATTCGCTATCTTGTCTGAAGTGCTTTGAGGATACTTCAAGGGAAATATTGCAAAACTTTCTCAAACCTCCATTTATCTCAGTGTCTCTTTTTAGTAGATTCAAAAGGAGCTATTATGATCTATAATATCAAAGATTACAGAAGGAACCTTTAATCTATGCCTCTCACATGTACAATAGCTCTGTGCTGAAAAAAGTCACATGACTTTTTATGAACTGGTTGTTGCATGGGAACCAATGACTTTTCTAAATTAAATAACAGATGTTTAATCTTTAAAAGAAATACCAGTGGAGCTTTCATGATGCTATGGACTAATTGGGCCAGATTTTTCTCATGCTTATACAGGTTTTACTCTTTGGTGGCATTACAATTGATTTACACTAGTATAAGTATTACAGATCTCCATAATAAATGTACATACATAGCCAATAGGTGTATTGACACTCAAATAGTTGGCACTCAAAAATATGTAGCATAGTTCCTGGGTTTTGTAGGACTCAAAACTTGTGCATCGCCTTGTAGGGTGATATTCCCTCTCTTAAGCTATTAAGAGGAAGCCACTTGTCTTCCCCTTTCTTTGTAAAAACACTAGAAGTATGATTGCAAGAGGCACTTGGGCACCTAAAGTGGAAGTTAAACACTAGAATTCCAAGATTTAGATCCTCAAAACTGCTTATCTGATGCCTTACCCTGTGAACATCTCAACTCCCGAGGGGCTTCAATTTTTATTTGTAAAGTGCCCTAGGCCCTTATATTTCTGCCAGTTGGCACAGCTTAGTCCCGACCCCACTGAGCTGCTCAGCCCCTAAGACTCATGCATAAATCCCAGTGGAGTTCACAAACAGGCACTTCTGCACCTATCTAAAAGCTGTGCTCAGAGGCCACCTTATAGCACATTCACTAGACCAGTCCCATCAGAAAACACAGCCAGAGAAGGAACTGGTGTCTCCCCACCCCCTTGTTTAATAGCGAGTGGTTGGAGCAGTCATCCGGCATATGGGGGAAAACGGAGTTCAAATCCTCACTCTGCCTGATGTCAAGCAGGGACTTGAAGATTCACGGCTGTGAATACTGAGAAGGGGAAGGGAGTCTCCCTCTGGTTTACAGTTGTGCACCTAACTCCCCATTGAGGTTTAGGGCACAGGCCACAACATTCTTCTCATCATTTCCTACTGGCTAGCTTAGGTGGCTGTCTGCTCAGTGTGCTAGTTTTTGGCATCTAACTCTTCCTCTACATTGTATAGGGAGTCTGGGCACATAACAGGATCATGAATTCTTCTTAAAACCTAAAAGTTAGGTGCTACAACCACTTGGTCTAAATCCCATCCTACAGCCATTTTATGTTACAAGATTAAAAAACCTTTTTTTGCCCCATATTATTGAGAAACAGTCAAACTGATTTATTTCAAAACTTTTTAAAAAGACCCACTTGTTCCTAATCAAGACCTTGTTTACTACATTTCAGTCCAGAACACTCTTTCACTGCCTAGTGAAATATTGTGTCAGAATCTGCACCAACTACAGTTGGGTTAGCAGGTGCATCTGTATGGTAATGTTTAATGTCTGGTCACTGCATGATAAAATGTTGCAGAACTCTTGGGGAGAAAAAAACAGCTTGACAATATTAATACTGTAGCAAGGGTAAACATGTATCAGCATTGAGGACAACTGAAGTATAAATAACATGGATTCCAAATCCCTGAAAGGGAATGTATTATTAATATTAAATCTGAAATAGCAAAGATAATGTTACTCTGAGTTAGCCCTTTCACCATATCACAGAGGATAGAATCAGTGGTAATAAATGGAAAATACAGTAGATCAAAACTAATTTAGAGCAGACTTCAGGTTCGCTTGTTCACACAAAGTCTTCAACACGTGGAAGGTCTTAGTAGATATGGTTGTCAAAGAAAAAACATACTAAAGTTACCGGAGAAATTTAGATGGTGATATAATGGCTGGAGTAGAAGAAAAAAACAAACAAAAAACTTAATGGCCCAAGCACTCAGACAATGTTCCATGGGATCCAATACCAAATGATCTAATTGAATAAGTATTAAATCCCTTCACAAAAACATTATACTTCACTGAACATGTAACTTTTCAGGGACAATATTCCCCCCGCACCCCCCGCATGTGTTAATATTTTAGTTCCAATTTAGACTTCAGAAAATCTGATTCCTTATTGACAAATGAACTCTATCCATGACTCAGGCTCCGAGATGCTACAATAATACACATAAATAACTAAGCTTTCAATCTTGCAAAGAGCTCCATGCTGGTAGAACCCTCTGCCTACCCAAAACCCCACCAGGCACTGGGCTTTCCATGCAGAGATCATTGTAGGTACAGGGCCTAAGGGCCTGGCCTGGCCTGAGGCTTGATCCTGGACGTTTTGTTGTTAATTTCAATGGGAACAGAATTGGGTGTTCAGAACACCAGCATGAGAGGCAGTCACAAGACTTGCAAGCCATCTTAACAGTTTATAGTTACTCTAGGATTATAGGCAGAGGTTGGGTACAATACCACGCTCCCCAAATGTTTGTACTGAGTTTTGAGAGTCACCATAAAAACAGCTTGCTGGCTAATCTCAATCGACCTATCAATTACCACTCCCCATTATCTCCTTTAAATTCTTCTATTACCACCGCACTTCAGAGATCTCTTCTGCCTTCACCAAGTCTTCCATATCACTCCAAACCTGATGCAACAGGTAGTAGGCTCTTCTACTGATCCACCCTAACTCAGGACTGTATGGTTTATTGGGAATGAAGTAGGGACTCAGCTCATCCCACAAAAGAGAAAATGATGGAAGTCCTCAAATGGATGGTGGAACAACAGCTGCAGGAACAGTATGCACAGGCCAACATTAAGAATAAATATGAATTGCAACTACAAATGACAATGAATAGTCATAGGGCCATGGGAAAAGTGAGAGACTCTAGCCTGGTGGTTAGAGCACTGAGGCTATGGAGGAACCAAATTCAAGTCCTTGCTCGAACTACTACTTATTTATAAAAAGTGGAAGAGCTTCAACAGGAGAATGAGAAAGATGCACCCCAGAATAGTCCATAGTCCAGTGGCTATGGTGGTGTCCTGTCGTTTGCAAGACCCAAGTTCAAGTCCTTTCTGCACATTGAGCACGGTGGAATCTCACATATCCCAGGTGAGTGCCCTAACCACTGGGTTAAATGTTATAAGGAAGGCTGCCTACTATCTTCACGCCACCCCAGACCCCATACTTGTTTTTGTGAATCTAGTCCTCCACTTTTGTCAAACTGCCCAACATTTACATGACATTTTTTGAAGTAGTTCAGGACAATGTTTTCTTTCAGAATTTCCAGAATCATAGACTCATAGAAGTGTAGGACAGGAAGGGATGTCAATAGGTCATCTAGTCAAGGCCCCCACAAAAGGCAGGACTATATAATAACTAGACCATTCTGGACAGGTTTGTCTAATCTGTTCTTAAAAATCTCCAAATGACAGAGATTCCGCAACTTCCCTAGGCAATTTGTTCTAGTGCTTAACTATCCTGACAGTTAAGAAGTTTTCCCTAATGTCCAACCTAGGCCTCCATTGCTGCAACTTAAGCCCATTGCTTCTTGTCCTATCCTCAGAGGTTAAGGAGAACATTTTTTCCACTTTCCTTCTTGTAACAACCTTTTATGTACTTGAAAGCTGCTATGTGCCCCATCCCTTCCACCAAGTCTTCTTTTCTCCAGACTAAACAATTTTTAGACCAATCTTTCCCTCATAGGGCATGCTTTCTAGACCTTTAATATTTTTTTTAGCTCTCCTCTGGACTTTCTCCAATTTGTCCACATCTTTCATGAAATGTGACAGCCAGAACTGGACACAATACTCCAGTTCAGGCCTTACCAGTGTGGAGTAGACTGGAAGAATTACTTCTCATGTTTTGCTTACAATACTGATGCTAATCCACCCCAAAATGAAGTTTTCTTTTTTTGCGACAGTATTACACTGTTGTCTCATAGTTAGCTTGTGATAAGTATAACCCCCAGATCCCTTTCCACAGTACTCCTTCCTAGGCAGTCATTTCCCATTTTGTGTGTGCGCGCTATTGACTGTTCTTTCTTAAGCAGAGTACTTTGCATTTGTCCTTATTGAATTTCATCCTACACTTCAGACCGTTTCTCCAGACCATTTTGAATTTTAATCCTGCCCTCCAAACCACTTGCAACCCCTCCTAGCTTTGTATCATCTGTAAACTTTATACAGTAGAACCTCAGAGTTACAAACACCAGAGTTACGAATTGACTAGTCCACCACACACCTCATTTGGAACCAGAAGTACACAATCAGGCAGCAGCAGAGACAAAAACCAACAAACCAAAAAACAAAGCAATTACAATACGGTACTGTATTAAATGTAAACTACTAAAAAAAATAAAGGGAAAGCAGCATTTTTTCTGCATAGTAAAGTTTCAAAACTGTATTAAGTCAATGTTCAGTTGTAAACTTTTGAAAGAACTACCATATACTTTTGTTCAGAGTTACGAACAGACTTTATTGCTGAGGCATTTGCAACTTTGAGAGTCTACTCTACTCTCTCTGCCATTATCTAAATCATTGATGAAGATATTGAACAGAACCGGACCCAGGACTGATTCCTGCAGGACCCCACTCATTATGCCCTTCCAGCTTGACAATGAACCACTGATAACGCTTCTCTAGGAATAGTTTTCCAACCAATTATGCACCCATCTTATAGTAGCTCCACCTAGACTATATTTCCCTCATTTGTTTATGAGCTCATGTAAGACATATCTTGAATGTTGTAAGGCTTTTTGATACTACCACATCTACTGCTTCTCCTCTATCCACAAGGCTTGTACCATGTCAGAAGAAAGCTATTAGGTTTGTTTGACATGATTTGTTTTTGAGAAATCCATGTTGACAGTTACTTATCACATTATATTCTAGGCGTTTGCAAATTGATTGCCTGATTATTTGTGCTATTATCTTTCTAGGTACTGAAGTTAAAATGACTTATCTGTAATTCCCCAGGTTGTCTTTATTCCCCTTTTAATAGATCAGCATTACCTTTGCCCTCTTGCAGTCCTCTGGAAGCTTTCCCATCTCCCATGAGTTTTCAAAGATAATTGCTAATGGCTCAGATATCTCTTCAGTCAGCTCCTCAAACTGGGATGTATTTCATTTGGCCCTACTGACTTGAAGACATCTAACTTGTTTAAGTGAATTTTAACTTGTTCTTTCCTTATTTTAGCCTCAGATCCTACCTCATTTTCACTGGCATTCACTATATTAGACATCCAATTGGTGAAAACTTACACAAAAAAATGCATTTAGCACTTCCATCACTTCCAAATTTTCTGTGATTGTCTTTCCCCCACCCACTGAGTAATGGGTCTATCCTATCCTGGGTCTTCCTCTTGCTTCTAATGTATTTGTAGAATGTTTTTTGTTACCCTTTATGTCTAGCTAGTTTAATCTCATTTTCTAATTTTCTTCCCTACATGCTTGTAGAAGAAGGGACAAAATTAGAAAATTAAACAAAACTAAAATCAAAATATTCTATTTGGCAAACGTGACAAATAGATTTGGGTTGACCAAAGCCACATTTTTTGGCAAATGAACCGTTAACCAATTTTTTTTTTTGGCCAGCTCTAGCGGTAATGCAGATGCTAGACCCTCACATAAAACTGATGAAGTCCTACTGACTCATTTGTACCACCTCTGATATAAGGGAGATAGGAATGGTTCTCTAGAAAAAGGGAGTTAGGCTGTTGAGACAGAGGGAGTCCCAAAGGGCCACACTAGGAATAGCTAAATTCTTGTAGGAACCTCAGGCTGAGATTTATATTGTTGTTTTTGAATTACTGATAAATAAAAGTCTCAAGGAGGCTATACTAACTCACTAACTAACTTGAATACTAACTCAGGGTCTGGTTTCTTTAGTGACAATAGGGTAACATCTCAATTTGTTCATACCTGGTGAGCTGTAACTGGAACTAAAAATTGACCAGAGACTCCTGTGTGGTAGTGCTGAACACAAACAACAACAAACCAACTACTCATCCTCTCTCTTGCAAGACTCCCCAAAATGGTAAGAATTACACTGGGACTTGAGCACAGGAAGGGGATCCCTGATAGCCTTCAGATACCTAGTAGTGTGCAGCTGATATTTTGTAAGTCTCATTGTGGGTCTAAGCAGGTCAAGCAATCGCTGCTCAACCAGTTGATACTTTTCATAATGCATGTGACCTGGTGCTTCCCTGGGTCAGACACACTGCAGAATGCATGGCATGCATTTGACCCGCAAAGGAAACTCCAAAGCATGAACATTTTAATAATGCTAGTCAGCCAGATGCAAACTGCCTGACCTTCAGATACCTCAACATAAATGAGAGATGCCTGTTTGTGGGTGTGGGTAGAAAATTTGTACTTGTAAAGTGCCTGCCATTTGACGATCTCAAAGTGGTCCGAGCTGGGTAAGCATTGTTATCCCACTATTACAAGAAGGAGAAATATAGCCCAGAGAGGCCCAGTGTCACAGCACATGTAGCCTTTTTAGTCCTGACTCAGTCTCCCAGCTATCACCAGACCACACTTTGACCACAGCAGGTTTAAAACAAATAAAAGGAAGTTCTTCTTCACACAACACACAGTCAACTTGTGGAACTCCTTGCCTGAGGAGGTTGTGAAGGCTAGGACTATAACAGTGTTTAAAAGAGAACTGGATAAATTCATGGAGGTTAAGTCCATTAATGGCTATAAGCCAGGATAGGTAAGGAATGGTGTCCCTAGACTCTGTTTGTCAGAGGGTGGAGATGGATGGCAGGAGAGAGATCACTTGATCATTACCTGTTAGGTTCACTCCCTCTGGGGCACCTGGCATTGGCCACTGTTGGTAGACAGGATACTGGGCTGGATGGACCTTTGGTCTGACCCAGTACGGCTGTTCTTATGTTTCTTATGTTATGTACACTGCCTCTTTTGGTTAGCTTGACTGTAACATGAGATGAGTATGGAAAGATTGGACTTAGGTTGGTTTGGTGCTTGGGCATGAGGTTCTAGCCTGTTTTTTCTCCTTCCAAAATATCTAACCCACAGTAATTAATATACATCTAAGACTGATAGTGCACTGGTAGTTTTTCTGCTGAGCAAAATACCAAAGGTAGGAAGCAGTGGCAGATGTAGCTACTCAATTCAATGAGTGTCCCATTAAATTAGTTACACTAAACTGTACTGTAATTACAGTATGAAAAAATTTGAGAGCATGGCGTGATGTCACACTCTATATGATTTTATGAAAAAATGCTAATCATTGTGAATATAATGTAACTGGAATATGCTTCATGCAAAAGGTCTCTTGTAAGGTATCATTACAAAGCTGATAATCTACTGAATGTGTTCATCCTATTTATATGAATGTATCATTCTTGTACCTGAAACTAGAAATATGAAATATAACTCTGAGCTCCTATTGTAATTATACAAAGTAGGCCATTAATGGTGGTTTGGAATCTTGATGGCTCCCATTAACCAGGACAATTGACTGTAGATGGCTCTGTCTTACTTGTAAGTCTTCCTGTATACCTATGTGCTGGCAAGTGGGTAATGAAGTCTTATAGTGACATGTGATCATGTCACCTGCGCTGGAATCTATCTTTAACCTGGTGTTTTTCCATCTAGAAGGAGGGATGGGAACCCAGAGAGGGACAAAGGATTCCCACCTTATGCAAAAGATTTATAAGTGGGTGGAACAGAACAAAGAAGGCGGCCATCATGAGAAATCCCCTAGCTACCACCTGGGCTGGAACAAGGGCTATACCAGGGGAAAGGATTGTGCCCAGACTAGGATGGCGTCCAGTCTGTGAAAAACTTATTGAAACATCTCTGAGGGTGAGATTTTCTGTATTCAGTTCTATTACTGTACTAGGCTTAGACTTGCATGTTTTATTTTATTTTGCTTGGTAATTCACTTTGTTCTGTCTGTTACTACTCGGAACCACTTAAATCCTACTTTTTGCATTTAGTAAAATCACTTTTTACTTATTAATTAACCCAGAGTATGTATTAATACCTGGGGGGGGGGAGGGGCGGGGAGAGACAAACAGCTGTGCATATCTCTTTAGCAGTGTTATAGAGGGTGAACAATTTATGAGTTTACCCTGTATAAACTTTATACAAGGTAAAATGGATTTATTTGGGGTTTAGACTCCATTGGGAGTTGGGCATCTGAGTGTTAAAGACAGGAGCACTTCTTAAGCTGCTTTCAGTTTAAGCCTACAGCTGTTAGGGGACATGGTTCAGACCCTGGGTCTGTGTTGGAGCAGACTGGCATGTCTGGCTCAACAAGACATGGTGCTGGAGTCCCAAGCTGGCATGGAAAGCAGGGGCAGAAGTAGTCTTGGCATATCCGTTGGCAGCCCCAAGGGGGTTTCTGCGATCCAACCCGTCACACATGGTACAAAGAGCATGGAGGGGAGGGGGTCAAGGGAGTTCCGGGCCTCAGCCTAACCTCATCTCAGGGCATGCTCCATTCCATGCAGCCATCCTGCCACAGGTCCTGGTCACTCATGGTGGCCATGAGCCCAGCACCCCACATCTATATTCCTGTTTCCTGGATACCAGGACATGCAGAGGCAGCACCTGTTCCTCCCCCTCACAGATTTTGCCCTTCAGGCATCTGTAACCATGCACAGCTGTGATCTCATCGTGCAGTGACGTGGCCAGGAGCAGTGCCAGTGTGACAGAGGGCCCAGCTCTGAAGCCATGCATGGTTTCTCATGCAATGGAGACAGTGTCTCACCTCCCTCATGAATTATGTATTTTCACTTTTGCTGTAATGATTTCTGTGGGTGCTATTGAACCCATGAACCCCTGCTAAAGACACCCCTGGGAGGAAGTATAATAAATAAAAACAACAAGGAATGCAGTTTTATATTTTTCTAATTTTAGGATGAGTAGTAAAGAACGCATGTGAAGAAAACAGTGACTCTAAGCTTTGTTTTACTTTAACTTTTGATTAAAGGAGGCATTTAGTGTAAAACCCTTTCATTGTGTTCTCATACTGAAGTACACTTTCAGTTATTTTCCATTTGACTGATACTGAAGCCCAGATTCCTTTTTAGTCCTTGTGTTCTCAAACTAGGTCAGAATGCACGTGTCACATTATAAATGTTTCAGGAACCATGCTTTCTGACCTAAATGGCTTACAGTTCTTGATTTAGAGATAATCAGTTGGATGGACTCAATGGACCTCTATCTTTTACTAGGCTTTTATCTGAATTTTAACAGAAGTAAAGTACACAACAAGTTTAAATGAAGCAGTAGGCCAATTGTTATTGACAGAAAACAAAGGCTGGAATGTAAACTAGTGAGAGTCATTAAAGGACAGCAGTCCTGTGCAGATACTTAGAGGCTTGTAGGTAGTACAAGCACCTTACAGACAATGCCTTTAGCCTCCCATTTCCCCTGTGAGGTACAGAAGTATTAACGTACTTGACAGAAAAAACTGAGACACTGAGATATTAAGTAACTTGCCCAATGTCAAGCAGGAAGTCTGTGGAAGAGTCGGGAATTGAATCTAGGTCTACTAAATCCCAATCCAGTGTTTTAACCAAGGTCAACCTTCTTTACCAGCCGAGGGAACTTATCCTTTATTCATTAGATACATAAAATTGACTCCATAAAAGTAAATTAAAAACAAACAAACAGAGAATTAAGTGAACATCTAGATTGCCTGCCCACCAGACCCAGAAATAACCAAAATTGTTCCAGTCCCTGACTGGCAAAATTAGAGTGCTCCCCGACATGCTACTTTTTAAATGCTTACACTTTGACCAGGTTGAATTTTTAACTGTTTCAATAGGAATTCTTTGTAAAATGGTCACCGGTCCCCACTGTCCGTAAGCCTCAGAGTCCTCTATGATCACTAGAGTCTAATGATGAAAATTAGCCATCATTAGTTCAAATTCAGTCTAAATCAGTAATGACCAAACATTGTGACTGTCTGAAGCCACTCGTCAGTGGCCTGTGTTGTTTTGTTTCAATTCTTATTTCATTAAATTGGCATCAATCTGCATCCTGAATGACAGCTGCAACTTAGAGACCAAGGAATCTAAGAGTAACCTTACTCCCGCTCCTAGAGATGGTCCCTCCAGAACAAAGTGGAGGCATGTTAATGTCGCTGTGTGAAGAAGCTTGCCATGCTTTTGTCCACTGGAAAGGAATGTGAGCAGATAGCGGATTTAGTGAGTTGGGGGATATGTGGTTGTATACACTGGAGTCAAAGTTACCAGACCTAGATGAAAAGAGAATCTTTTCTAGCTCACTTTAAGTGTTGAGAATTTTTATATAGTCCTTTGAACATAGCAGAAAATATTGTTATTCCTGCCTAATCAAGATTCAGCTGTACATGCACTGAGCCATGGAAGGCCACAGAGGTAGAATGGCCACTGATCAGTTTCTAAATTATTATTCATCATATCCAAAAGAAATCAAGAAGTTTTCAAACCCTCTCCTAGGCTAGCTTCTGTAATAATTTCCTTTTGTTAAAGGAGGTTCTTTGAATGGTCAGTGGCTGTGCATCAGATAATACTTTTTAGAAATAATTAAATGCTTAGTATAAGCTATACTGTATTAGCAGTTATTAACCTAGATAAATCCAGAATTCATGTTTCCATATTTTAACCGCCTTGAGTTCCACATACCTATTCATATGGGCCATACCTTAGCAATTATCCTATTTTCACTAAATTCATAATTTAGATTTACAATACTATCTGACTAAATATATTACAAAGTATAAAATAGTCAAACCTATATGATTAAGGCTAGCAATTCTTATACTTCATCGCAAACTAACCAGCTAACATGTGGAAAAAAATGTCATCTTATGATATAGTTCTGTATTACTAGGTACATTTTGTAGATTAGAGTGCTTCATCTGAAGTACACAAGATCTGTCCCTGTAGGAGACAGAATATTGGGCTAGATGTGCCATCAGGTTGTTCTAATATAGCAATTCCTCTATTTTCATAGAATGATATTATCCGCACCCCTTTACTAGATGTTTGCTGCCCATCCTGGACACTCAATGGATTAATTATTAAAACCAACTTTTAATTTTCCAGTGTTTATTCTTCCCATTTTAGGTCAATAGCTGAATGTCAAGTTTGACTTGGCAATATGCATCTTGCTAATTTTTTCTCATTTGATATTGGTATTTTAGTAACACACCCCTTCAGGGCTTACTTGCCTCTGCAACAGTCTGTGCTGAATGTCTGAAATGAATGAAACCACTGCTAATTATACAGATTTCTTAAGAACCAACACTGATCTTTTCTGATATTTGCAGTAAGTACAAGGCACAATGTAATGAACCACTAATGAATGTGCAGTCACAGAAGGTCAGAGCCATCACTTCACATATACCATATATTCTAAATATTGAGAGAGATGATTACTATTGGCTAGTAAGCATGTTTCCTAGAGGGCAGGAGCTTCTGATAGCAAAAATTAATTTGCATGGTCAGACTAACAGATCAATAAATTACCAAAAAGCAGAACAGAGTAGATGCAGAACAAGATGGAACAGATTTACTCTTTATTTTTTTTTTCTTTCTAATTTTTTACCATGCCATTTGCTGTAGTGGTGGGCAGAGATGGGCTGAAACAGAACTGTCGACATTCAGAGGCACTGAATGCTGTTGAAGTTTGGATACAGATCCAAGTTGGATAGCTTGGCCTCATCTCTAGTTCTGGGAAAGTGTCAGACCAGGGCAATGCTAACATTCCAAACCATCAGCAACTCCAATAGAATAGTTGTCTCCACAGATAAAGCAAACTTGAATGTCAGTATGGGTTAAGGATACATCTCTATTAATTACATATCTCATTAATTGCCGTCCTTCCTCCCACAAAGCTCTTCATTTACTAAAGAAAATGAGCTTCCCTACTATTGACAGTTATGTCAGCACTAGGACAATCCTCCAAGTTTAGTTATTCAAGTTGAGATTTTCAAAGGAACCTAAAGGAGTTAGGAGCTCAGCTCCCACTGAAATGCAACAAATTGGTGCCTAACTCCCTTAGGATCTTTTGAAAACCCTAGCTGTACTTGCCTAACAGCAGCATTTTTAAGATTAAGTTCTTCAATAAGTTCATTTACTTAACAAACAAAGCCACCAGAATGGACTGTAAATCATTTTCTATCGTCTACTACTCATGTTGCAATACACAATGTGTTGATTTGACAAATGTTTAGACACAAACCCTATTAAAATAGAACGGGACACCCAATGTGACTTCAAAGGGGGCAAAAGCTAAGCGAATGACCAGCATCACTGGAGAAGTTTGAGGGGTAAACATTGACATTAGCACATAGCTAAGGGCACATTCTGGACGGCAATCCCTGTAACTGCTTTAACAAAAATCTATGAAGAAATTCAACTCTACACAAATGTGGAAGTTAGTTAAATGCAGCCTAAGCAAAGACATGTTCTTAAAAGGGACACCAAACACTATCAGTTTTACATTTACAAAGATTTACCTAATATTGTGACAAATATCACCTAAAACAGAGAGATTAGAGCAAAAACAGCTACTCTCTCTATTTTAATTTCAATTTACTAACATTGTGCATTTGACAGCACTCTGTGTATATAGTCAGTTTCATTATTGCCCTTCTACAGTCAGTCTCCCCAGTTTATTTGTCTAGGTCTCACACAGCAGAGGAGACATTTTTTAAATAGAAAACTGTAAAGTTGGCAGTAGGTGTTGCTGTAGGATTGGAAGGTACTATTATCTGAGCCCTGTGGCCTTCTCTAGTCTGTCCCAATAGGTTGGAGGCGCTCATAGGGGGCAAACTATCAAAATCCCCAGACCCTCAGAGCTCCTTCTTCAGAACAGCCAGCACCCGTTACAATCAAGGGCACTGACAGCTTCCTCCACCCGTATGTCCTTCACTAGAATCAGAAGGATCTAACCAGGATACTGGGCTCAGTGGCTTGCCTGCCCCATAACAAGAGGACTTCAGTACCCAGTGCTGTTAATTCTGTACTGTTCAAAAGTGCAGAAATAAATGTATTGAATGTGCTTCTCTGTCCATGACCAGCTCTCCTTGCACTTCATAAGTAAAAAGACCCAGAGAACCTCAGCTAGGGCACTACAGCACCATCTAGTGTTCCAGAGAGGAGCAAGATCACAATCTGTGTAGTGAAAGATCTGCCCACATTTTAAAACTTTACTGCAGGCCTGCACAACTCGTAAAGCGGCGAGGGCCATATTACTCCAAAGAAAACAGCTGAGGGCCGAACCCCCCCCCCAGCATCACCGAAACACCCCCCCCCCCGAAACAACACCCCCCCCCCCCCAGCGCCGCCCACCCTGCGGAAACAAACCCTCCTTCCCCAGTGATGCCCCGCCGAAACAGCTGTGGGCCGAAAAGGAAGTGGGGGGGGAGATGATACTTTATTAAGAATTTTTCAATTAAAGCAAACAATTGTATGTATGGCACACTAGGAAGGCACTAACAGTGTGTAGAAGCCTGTAGTGTAGACAGGGCCGGCTCCAGGCACCAGCTTATCAAGCAGGTGCTTGGGGCAGCCACTTTGGAGAGGGGCGGCATGTCCAGCTGTTCGGCGGCAATTCGGCGGACGGTCCCTCACTCCTGCTCAGAGCGAAGGACCTCCCGCCGAATTGCCGCTGCAGATCGCGATTGCGACTTTTTGTTTGTTTGTTTGTTTGGCTGCTTGGGGCGGCCAAAACCCTGGAGCCGGCCCTGAGTGTAGCGGGGGAAAGAAACGGCATGCATAGGGTGACCAGATCACAGCAGTAAAATAGGACCCACCCCCTCCCCGCTTGGCCCCACCATCACACCCCTCTTCACCCCCTAGCCTCCCCGCTGGCTTGCTGCGTCCCTCCTAGTCAGTCCCCCACCCACCACTCTCCTCCTTTCACCTCCTCCCTCCCCTGCCAGAAACCCCCATACCCACCCCTAGAACCCCTGCTGGCTCACTGCTTGCCTCTTTGCCCACCTGCCGCTTGCCCACCCGCTCGCCTCTGACTCGCAGTCAATCAATGCAGTTGTAGCTAAATCTCTGCATTATGCATTTTTGTACAACTTTTATATGACTTTGTATTGAACCTTGGTAATATGTTATAGCGGGCCCCTGAGGTAGTATAATTAAGGTAAAAGAAAAATGTCTTTTTGCTAGAAGTAGAATAAGATCTTCCCCCCACTTTGTAATCGATTGCCCTGTTGAATGAATGAGGTGTGAATGAGGAAGGCCTGGAAGGCAAGCACCTCCAGCCAGCTGCAACCCTTGGAGAGGGGATGGGAACCAGACCAGATCAGGCCCAATGCTGCTCGCTCACCAGGATGTAATGGGCCAGTGGTAGCCACTCCATAGTTCAGACTGATCCTAACTTACAACTAAGATCCATTTTTAACTTCCCTGTAACTTCTCCAAAAAATTACCAGATCCCCTGAGCTCTCCTAGGCCAGGTAGGATTTGTCTGGGAGGTTTGGTAACCTTCAGAAAACGGGTTTTGCAATTAAGGTATTTCACAAATATCCACCATTCCCTTTCTGAACATTTTCCTAGCTTCCTACCCCCAAAATGGCTTGGCCCCAAACACCAGGTGTCTGGCTTAGTTGGACGGGGGCCTCTGGGTGTTACTGGGGGAGAGCTGGGGGATCACAAAGACCTGTGTCATGTTTATAACATTGACTCTGTAAATTATTTAAACTGCCCTTAGGCTGAGCCCTGGCTCTGCGGCAAGGGCTGCTCTGCAGAGGAAAAGGTGGGGCCCTGAATCGGGTTGGATGTGGCTAGGATTCTTGGGGGCAGGGCAGGGGGGATGGTGAGGAACAGGGAAGAATGATATGGTTGTGTGGTTGGATCCCTGAACTGTTCATTTCTAGACTGTCCTGCCTTTAGGTTTTTAGGGAAGCTGTCGAGTATTTGTAAGTGAGATTTGTTGATGGGCTAACTGGGCTCCTCTAAAATTTACAGCTTAACTCTTCAGCTAACCAAGTGGTTCGGATTTATGTGCAGTATGTCATAGTTCTCTCTTCTCTAACGCGGGGATGGACATTTGATTTGATCCTGTCCTCACTTTGCCTTTGCACTGCTGGGGACAGACTCAGCTGCACAGGTTCCCAAAGTGTGGTGGGATTGAGTCCAGAGAGCTGGGTGTGTGCTCATGGGGCCAGCTTCTTCTGACTGCGAGATAGAAAGAAGCTAAATATACATTTAAGGGTCCTCCTAACGTGGCTTTTCCATGGAAGCAGTTCCTGCAGTGACAACAGCCACATGAACCCCTGATCCAAACACAGCAGCCTGTCTGGTCCTGGAATTAGCAGCGATTCCCCCCAGAGACTGTCAAGCCTTAATGACCCAGTTTTCTTTACCACCCTGGGGCAGTTACTTGAACATTTGGGACCCTCAGGGGCATTCTGCCATTTCCCTCTCCTAATTGCCCCCCCACTGCCCCCCCACCCACTCACCTCCTCAGCCCCTCCCGCCCCTCCGGCTCACCTGCCCCCCCGCTCGCCTCCTCAGCCCCTCCCCCCCTGGCTCACCTGCCCCCCCCCCCGCTCGCCTCCTCAGCCCCTCCCCCGCTCCGGCTCACCTGCCCCCCCCGCTCGCCTCCTCAGCCCCCCCCTCCGGCTAACCTGCCCCCCCCGCTCGCCTCCTCAGCCCCCCCTCCGGCTCACCTGCCCCCCCCCGCTCGCCTCCTCAGCCCCCCTCCCCCACCGCCAGCTCACTTGCCTGGCCTCTTACCTTCTGCTGCTGCCCCCGCCTCCTGCCACTGGCTCACCCTCACTCTCCAGAGTCCAGCCTGACACTGGCCCCTTCTTCACCCCGCCCACCCACTGGCCAGCCAGGCGGCCGTTGGCTTGCCTACTCACCCCATGCGGGCCGCACAGTGAGCCCACCTACACACCCACCCGTGGGCCGTATGTTGTGCAGGCCTGCTTTACTGGTTAAGAGGCAACACCTGCAAGATCAGCATTCTTCTTTTTAAATGCTTTCTTATCAGTTGAAAAATACACTTTCCAAAACTAGAACCAAAAGCTACCTTATTGTTTCTGATTTATAGACAAGGTTTATAATGAAAATGGTGTCAAAACATTAAAAATAGTAGCACTAACAGGCTTCAGAACATTGTACCTTTGGTAACAATATGAATATGTGCTTATTCATTAATAGTTGCTATGTGCACTGTAGTTGTAGCTATGTTGGTCCCAGAATATTAGAATCAATGTGGATAAGATAATATCTTTTATTGGACCGACTTCTGTTGGTGAGAGAGACAGCAATTGTGCTAAACATTGTGTTCCCACAGCATTTTGCTGTGATGTGGGGAGTTCCTGTCCCAGACCTGAAGAGCTCTGTGTGGCTCGAAAGCTTGTCTCTCTCAGCAGAAATTGGTCCAATAAAAGGTATCACCTCACCCACCTTGCCTCTCAAACTGTAATAAAAATACCTGTAGCAACTATTAATCAGTTTATTTAAAATTAGACATTGGCTTGAAGCTTGGGGACCATTCCTAGACAGTTTTAGGGTGAGATTTTCAGAGGCCTTAAGGGAGCATACTTTCACTATGAATTGGGCACCTAACTAACACTATTTTGGGATACCAAGCCTAAAAATACAATTAAGGGTGGCCAATCTAGAGTCACTAGACCTTTAACAATTTACACAAGCTGAGGATCTGTCTTGCTAGTTTTTCATACCAATAATTGCAGAAAAAAAAATCTACTGATAAAAATACATTTGACTGATAACTTTCATCCAAAACAGTTAGAAGTCTCCTTGTGGGTCAATTTTAAACAGAAATAAGCTAATGAATTTAACAGATTCACAAAAAAAGATCTAAGATTTCAAAACATAGTGAGGCTTTTAGCAGTCCCACATGACATTCTTATAAAATAGGGAAAAAGTGGTCTAGACAAAAATTACTGTAACGTCAGCACACAATCAGATGAAAAACTATACTCAGAGTAGTTACCAGTGGTTTGCTGTCAAGTGGGTAGGATGTATTTAGTGAGATTCCACAGGGGTCTCTATCCTGGGTGCAGTGTAATTCAATATTTTCATAGAATCATAGAATATCAGGGTTGGAAGGGACCTCAGGAGGTCATCTAGTCCAACCCCCTGCTCGAAGCAGGACCAATTCCCAACTAAATCATCCCAGCCAGGGCTTTGTCAAGCCGGGCCTTAAAAACCTCCAAGGAAGGAGATTCCACCACCTCCCTAGGTAAAGCATTCCAGTGCTTCACCACCCTCCTAGTGAAATAGTGTTTCCTATTATCCAACCTAGACCTCCCCCACTGCAACTTGAGACCACTGCTCCTTGTTCTGTCATCTGCCACCACTGAGAACAGCCGAGCTCCATCCTCTTTGGAACCCCCCCTCAGGTAGTTGAAAGCAGCTATCAAATCCCCCCTCATTCTTCTCTTCTGGAGACTAAACAATCCCAGTTCCCTCAGCCTCTCCTCATAAGTCATATCCTCCAGACCCCTAATCATTTTTGTTGCCCTCCGCTGGACTCTTTCCAAAATTTCCACATCCTTCTTGTAGTGTGGGGCCCAAAACTGGACACAGTACTCCAGATGAGGCCTCACCAATGTCGCATGAAGGGGAACGATCACGTCCCTCGATCTGCTGGCAATGCCCCTACTTATACAGCCCAAAATGCCATTAGCCTTCTTGGCAACAAGAGCACACTGTTGACTCATATCCAGCTTCTCGTCCACTGTGACCCCTAGGTCCTTTTCTGCAGAACTGCTACCTAGCCATTCGGTCCCTAGTCTGTAGCAGTGCATAAGATTCTTCCGTCCTAAGTGCAGGACTCTGCACTTGTCCTTGTTGAACCTCATCAGGTTTCTTTTGGCCCAATCCTCTAATTTGTCTAGGTCCCTCTGTATCTGATCCCTACCCTCCAGCGTATCTACCACGCCTCCCAGTTTAGTGTCATCTGCAAACTTGCTGAGAGTGAAGTCCACACCATCCTCCAGATCATTAATAAAGATATTAAACAAAACCGGCCCCAGGACCGACCCTTGGGGCACTCCGCTTGAAACCGGCTGCCAACTAGACATGGAGCCATTGATCACTACCCGTTGAGCCCGACGATCTAGCCAGCTTTCTATCCACCTTACAGTCCATTCATCCAGCCCATACTTCTTTAACTTGCCGGCAAGAATACTGTGGGAGATCGTATCAAAAGCTTTGCTAAAGTCAAGGAATAACACATCCACTGCTTTCCCCTCATCCACAGAGCCAGTTATCTCCTCATAGAAGGCAACTAGGTTAGTCAGGCACGACTTCCCTTGGTGAATCCATGCTGACTGTTCCTGATCACTTTCCTCTCCTCTAAGTGTTTCATAATTGATTCCTTGAGGACCTGCTCCATGATTTTTCCAGGGACTGAGGTGAGGCTGACTGGCCTGTAGTTCCCCGGATCCTCCTTCTTCCCTTTTTTAAAGATGGGCACTACATTAGCCTTTTTCCAGTCATCCGGGACCTCCCCCGATCGCCATGAGTTTTCAAAGATGATGGCCAATGGCTCCGCAATCACATCCGCCAACTCCTTTAGCACCCTCGGATGCAGCGCATCCGGCCCCATGGATTTGTGCTCATCCAGTTTTTCTAAATAGTCCCGAACCACTTCTTTCTCCACGGAAGGCTGGTCGCCTCCTCCCCATACTGTGCTGCCCAGTCCAGCAGTCTGGGAGCTGACCTTGTTTGTGAAGACATTTTCATGAATGACTTGCATAATGGAGTGGAGAGTATGCTTATGAAGTCTGCAGATGACATCAAGCTAGGAAGGGGTTGAAAGCATTTTGGAGGATAGGATTAGAATTCAAAATGTCTGTAAATTGGAGAATTGATCTGAAGTCAATAAGATGAAATTGAATAAAGACAAGTGCAAAAATACATTTAGGAAGGAAAAAACCAAATGTACTAGTACAAAATGGGAAATAACTGGCTAGACAGTTATACTGCTTAAGAGATCTGGGGATTATAGTGGATCACAAATTGAAATATGAGTCAATGTGATGCAGTTGCAAAACAAACAAACAAAAAAACAAAAAAACCACCATTCTGGGGCATACTATGAGTATCCTAAGACAGACACAGGAGGTAGTTATCCCTTTCTACTTGACACAGTTGAGGCCTCAGCTGAAATACTGTATTGTATCTAGTTCTGGGTACCACACTTCAAGATAGATGTGAACAAATTGGAGAGAGTCCAGAAGAGAGCAACGAAAATGATAAAAGGTTTAGAAAACCTGATCTATTAGGAAGGTTAAAAACTGGGCATGTTTAGTATTAGAGAAGACAAGATGGAGCTGACAACAGTCTTCAAATATGTTAAAGATGGTTATAAAGAGGGCACTTATCAATTGTTTTCTGTGTTCACTGAAGGTAGGATAAGAAGTAATCATGCAGCAAGGGAGATTTAGGTTAGATATTAGGGAAAAAATAAATTATAACGATAGTTATTAGTAGAAGAACAAGAACCAAGGGGGGTTGTGGAATCGCCATTGTTGGCATTTTTTAAGAAAAAGTTAAACAAACCCATCAGGAATGGTCTAGGTTTACTTGGTCCTGCCTCAATGTTGGGTCATGAACTAGGTCAGGGGTTCTCAACTTTTTTTCTTTCTGAGCCCCTTCCCCCCTGCCACATGCTATAAAAATTCCATGGCCCAGCTATGCCACAACTGGTTTTCTGCATATAAGAGCTAGGGCCGGCATTAAGGGGTAGCAAGTAGGGCAATTACCTGGGGCCCCATGCCAAAAGGGGGAACCACAAAGCTAAGTTGCTCAGGCTTTGGCTTCAGCCCCAGGTAGTGGGGCTCGGAACCCTGGGCTGCAGTCCCATGCAGCGAAGCTTTGACTTTCTGCCCTGGGCATTAGTGAGTCTAATACCGGCCATGCTTGGCGGACCGCCTGAAACCTGTCTGCGACCTCCCAGGGGGCCCCAAACTGCTGTTTGGGAACCACTGAACTAGGTGACCTCCAAGGTCCCTTCCAGCCTTGCATTTTTATGATTCTGTGATGATTCTAATATTGCATTTAGTTAAACCTAGTAAGTGGAAGAAGATTAAAAACTATATCAAAAAGTAAGAGCCATAATACTTATGCCACTAGTTATTCTGAATAAGGTACTGCATTTATGTAGGGAAAATACTGGATTTTACTGGTTTACTCATGTTGCCATTTTTTCTTATGCTCATTTCTGATAAATGGATTTCTTCAGGAGAGCCATTCTGCAATCAGCCTTGCATAAGAAATTTAAAACTTTTTCCTTTAATAGGATTGTTCAATCTTTTTAGGTTCTAGGTCATTACATTTGCATCATTTATTCTATATGACCAAAGAATAAAAAGTTTCAGTCCACTCCTGTCAGATCTCTACTCTACTGCCCTCGCATCAAATATTTTCAGAGAAGTAATAAAGGATCAATTCTGCTTGGTAAAGTTATGGTGAGAAAACAGAAAGAGCAAAATAAGATTTTGGGTTTGATCCTGCTCCCAATACAGAAGTGCCTGCACAATTCTTGTATATGACAGAAAGGGAGTTCATGATGGCCCAGCTTAAGCCAGTTTTAACCAGATCCAGTTGCCCCTAACATCATGCACAATTGGTGCGAGGTACTGTCAGGGCTGGCCTTCCCATGAGGCGAACTGAGGCGGCCGGCTCAGGTGCCAGATTGGGGGGATGGGGAGAGGGGAGAGAGAGGGGCAGAACCAGAGTGTAGAAAATTGTGTCTGCTGCTGGTGCATATGTATTCACCATCAGGGCCGGTAAAAGGATATTTTGTGCCCTAGGCAAAACTTCCACCTTCCGCCCCCCTCCCCCCTCCCCGGAGCATCGCTTATTATAAACTTTCAAAAATGAATACTGCATAATGTGGCATTGTTCATTAGAATTAATACACGTTCGGCTGGAAAATTTATTAATTTCATTATTTAGTCTACATATTTAATAAAAATAAATGAATAACCTGACAGTATTGACACTGTTATTGTTTTCGCTTTGCACAACATAGCATGGATCTTAAAATAAATCACACACATTATACACAATACACTGTCACTTCCTTCCTTCATTCTTTCATATCAAAGTCTACTACATTTTATTCTACCTTTATAATATCCAATTATTGTTATTAATACAATTTATAAAATTAGAGCCTTGCATGGTGTCAAGTATCAGGGGGTAGCCGTGTTAGTCTGTATCCACAAAAACAACGAGGAATCCGCCAGCAACTACACACCACACCACAGAAACACTAACCCAGGAACCAATCCCTGTAGCAAACCTCGTTGCCTTCTCTCTGTCCCCATATCTACTCTGGCGACACCAGCAGAGGACCCAACCACATCAGCCACACCATCAAGGGCTCATTCACCTGCACGTCTACTAATGTTATATATGCCATCATGTGCCAGCAATGCCCCTCTGCCATGTACATTGGCCAAACCGGACAGTCCCTACGTAAAAGAATAAATGGACACAAATCGGACATCGGGAATGGTAACATACAAAAGCCAGTAGGTGAACACGTCAATTTCCCTGGACATTCTATAACAGATTTAAAAGTGTCTGTTCTTGAACAAAAAAAACCCTTCAGAAACAGACTTCCAAGAGAAACAGCAGAACTAAAATTCATTTGCAAATTTAACACCATTAATTTGGGCTTGAATAGGGACTGGGAGTGGCAGAAACAGCTTTGCCTCTCCTGGAATTGACACCTCCGCATCTATTATTGGGAGTGGACCACATCCACCCTGATCGAATTGGCCCTGTCAACACTGGTTCTCCACTTGTGAGGTAACTCCCTTCTCTTCATGTGTCATTATATAATGCCTGCATCTGTAACTTTCACTCCACGCATCTGAAGAAGTGGGTTTTTTACCACAAAAGCTTATGCCCAAATAAATCTGTTAGTCTTTAAGGTGCCACCGGACTCCTTGTTGTTTTTATAAAATTAGAATGGCAGATACTCCGTCACACTGGGGGATTGGGTTTGGTGGGAAAGTGAAGCAGACCGGGTTGAGTCAGTGGGGTATCGGGTTAAGTGGGGAAGGGAAGCAGACTGAGTTCGGTCAGAGAGGGAATTGGGTTTGATAGGGAAGGGAAGCAGACTGGGTTCGGTCAGTGGGGGTTCAGGTTTGGCTGGGGAGTGCAAGGGGAGCAGACAATGCAGACAGGGTTCGATCACTGTCTGGGAGGATCAAGTTTGGCTGGGGAGGGGAAGGGAAGCCGACTGGGTTTGGGTGTGGAAGGGGGAGAGGGCGCAATCTGGGGGCGGCGGGCGGGGTAGGATTCAAAGAGTCGCAAGGTGAAATGGGCGCTCTCCATTCCAGTCCCTGGCATGCAGCAGCGGGCCAAGTGCAATTGCAACAGGGCAATGGGAGCATGTCACCTGCTTTGCCTTCACGAGTCCGTCCTGCACCCGGGCTGGGGAGTTGAATGCTGGGCTCTCGCTCCGGCACGGGGGGTAGGGCAGGCAGGACTGTGAGGCACAGAGTGCACGGCCCTCACGCCAAAGCAGGGTCGGGAGGGTAGAAATCTGGGGCGCAGGGAGATGGGTTAAAGCGGCTTAGCCGCCCCTTCACGCGAGAGAGCCCACAGAGCTGCCAGCCGTGGTGTCCCTCCCTTCTCTCCCCAGGGAGCAGAGCCTCCTCTGCCTGCAAGTCCTGCAGCCCGCTCTCCGAGCATGCCATGCAAGCTGGCCCCGGCTGCACCACACTGACAGCACACAGCTCAGCTCCAGCAGGGGTCTTACACCTCCCTCCCTACAGTCTGCGATCTGCAGCGGCGACCCCAAATCTTGGGGCCCTAGGCGGCTGCCTAGTTTGCCTAGTGGTTGCACTGGCCCTGTTCACCATCTCTGTGCATCTAGAGCAGAGAGGAGTGCTGTGCTGGAGGAAGGAGAG
The DNA here is from genome assembly GCF_028017835.1 of Emys orbicularis. NCBI lineage: Eukaryota > Metazoa > Chordata > Testudines > Emydidae > Emys > Emys orbicularis. Next base: position 85,335,333 of record NC_088687.1, on the reverse strand, counting down.
CACAAGAGACATAACAGGCAGGCAGGAGAAAAGGTGAGAGGGAATAACAGAAAGCAGCAGGAGCTGCAGGGAGAGAGAGGAGGAGCAGCCTCTTATGTACCTCTCTAGCACCCGCAGGAGCCTGGACTGATTAACACCAGCTTCTCAGGGAGCTTCCTGTTTCCTGCTGCAGTAGGAGCCAGTTAGGCCCTTAAAATGGTGATATCTTCCCTCACTCAGGCCCTGCTACCAGCCTGCTTATTTGTCCCTTTCAATTGAGTGTTGAGAGCCACTATAGTGGCACAGAACAGCAGTCATGAGTGAAAGAAAACACCCCTCTGGGGCAGCATTCAGAAAAAGCAAGCAAGCAAAGGAAGCTTTTCTATCTAAGCAGGAAGGAGCTCTCCTGAGATACATAGACCCAAATATGGGAGGCATCTTGAGCAGAGAGAATGTTCACGAGGATTGTTTTTATAATTAGGCCTAATTGTGAGTTAAACTATAAAAAGTGAGTGTAAATTCATAAAATGTCAAAATAACCTATAACAAGTATTGATAGAAAAAGGTAAGAGAAGGAGACAGACTGAATTAATTCAAACAAAGACCTACTGATATAACTCAAGGACTGTGACAAAATTATGTTTGGTAAACAAGAGGAAGGTGGAACCGGTAATAAGTGAACCAAAATCGTTGCGTTAGAAACTAGGCCAAATTGGTTGACAAAATAATAAGGGAATAGGCTATTCTGCCAACCACTCCCATTTGGGGCCCTTAAAGAAAAAAATCAGGAGTGAAATTGGCTACTGGTACAAGCTTCACCATCATGGCTGCCATGACCACCTTCTCCCAGGAGCCCAGACTTTCTTGACCCTGATCTTCAGCAGTGTTCTGACCAGACCGGGCCAGAGAGAGGGACCAAGATGACATCACCACCTCTACCAGCTCCAGCTGAATCCCAACCACCAGCTGGGATGAAACAGCTCCAGCCTATCTCAAGAAACTTCGCTTTTCCCCGAGAAGGACAGGTATTACCATCTCTGATACCACCTAAAAGGCTGTCAAACAAGGTATTTTTCCTTCTAAAAAAACCTCTCCAGCTAGCAGGAAAGGGAAAATGGATGTTAAAACGAAAGACTTAGTACTTTACATTTCAAATGCCTTAACTTTTTCCTTCTTTTCTGTACCTCTAATAAAAAGATAAAATGGTTTTTAATGGTGTGATTTTTAATGGTGTGGTTGCCATATCTTCTCTGGGACTATCCCAGAGAAGGTATTACTGAGATGAGATATGCATCTTCTAGATTTGGAGGTCATGGTGGATGATCAACTGATAATGAGCTCCCAGCGCAACCAAGTGGTTAAAACGGCTAATGTGATCCTTGGATCCATCAACAGGGGAATCTTGAGTAGGATAATTATAATACCTCTGTATTTGGCAATGGTGTGACCACTCCTGGAATAGTGTTCAGTTCTGGTTCTCACAATTCAAGAAGGATGTGGATAAATTAGAGAGGGTTTAGAGAAGAGCAAGAATCATCAGAAAACATGCCTTCTAGTGATAGATTCAAAGAGCTCAATCTATTTACCTTCACAAAGAAAAGGTTAAGGGGTGACTTGATCAGCTGCATGGGGAACAAATATTTGATAATGGGCTCTTTACTCTAGAAGACAAAGGTATTATGTGATTCAATGGCTGGAGACTGAACCTAAACAAATTCACACTAGATATAGTGTATATTTTTAGCAGTGAGGGTAATTAACCATTGAAACAATTTATCAAGGGTTGTGGTGAATTCATTGTTGACAAGTTTTAAATCAAGTTTGAATATTTTTCTAAAAGCTATGCTCTAATTCAAAATGAATTATTTTGAGGACATTCTGTCTTTCTAATAGGCATAGACAAAATAATCCCAATGGTCCCTTCAGGCCTTAGAATTCATGACAAATTTGCAGATGCAGTTGGGGTTGAACAAAACTATTTTTCAGCAAATAATTTATTTGTCTGAATTTTTTCCCCCAGCTCTAGAGTGCTCCTTTTACCTGATCTACAGTGTCATGGAGGAAGCCGACCTCATTTCTATGCAGAAGGGTGGGAAGCAGATCCTCAGCTTAGGTAAATTGTATCACTCCACTGAGGCCAATAGAGCAATGGCTGAGGTTCTGCCCATGAGATCTATATAGCAAAGATATTTCTTGCTTGGATTTTGGGAGGAGGTGGGGAGGTACTGACTTATCTGCCAATATTTTATATAAATCACTTCTCTGCTGCTGAACATTACAGGCCTGTCTTTTAGGAGGCACACACCTATTCTGCTGTTAAGTTTTTTTAAATACCTCCTAACATTTAATTGGTTCTCATGGACTGAAGCAACACAACAGTAGCCTTGGCAAAGTAGCATGAAAAGGGCGATCCTGTAGAAGATTAATTTTGTGGAAGTTACAGTACATGCTTCTCGAGGGGGTTATTGTAGCAACTAAGTGACTAACTTCACTGTTTGAAAGGCCACAGATCATTAATTCAAATATAGAAATTATTATCTATTAAAGAGAATTCCTTAGGTGAGATGAGCCCATTAGATTATCTAATTTGACCTCTTCCATAACACAGGCCATTGGATTTCTCCCAATAAGTTCCTGCATCAAGCCCATAACTTCTGATTGAGCTCGACTCTCTCTCTTAGAAAGACATCCAATCTTGACCTAAAGGCTTCAGATGATGTAGAGTCCACCACATCCCTTGATAAGTTGCTCCAATGGCAAATAACCTCACTACCAAAACTGTGTGTCCTATTCTCATTCTTAAAAGGGATGGTTTGAAATGAGACCTTACAATGAGAGATGTAAAGGCTCAATCTGTTTAGTTTATCAAAGAGAAGATCAAGAGGTGACCATCTTCACAGAGAATATATACCAGGTAGTACAGGTTCTTTTATGGCATCTCTTAGGCAGGAGGTCAGACTAGATGGTCTAATAGCCCCTTCTGGGCTTAAAAGTCTAAGAATGTCTAGTTTCAGCTTCTCTGAATAAAAAGTGAACTCATTTTTGTCATTAGTTTAAACAGTTATGTACTTGCCAAAAGAACCATCTGCTTCTACTTCTTAGAACCAGGGAATTCAGTATTGCTTATGAAAAATAGTTACTAATCCATATATTTGGAAGCAGTCTGAACAATATTCTTCAGTATATACAGTATTCCTAGATCCTACAATGGATGTTCTGTTTCTTTGTAGACCTTGGGACAGAACCAAATTTGAGAGCAATATGAAGGGTCAGCACCAGTAGAACAGCCTGCTTGTTTTCTCAGCTTCCAGAACTGCATAGGATAGACAGACTTCCCTCCACAAAGATTTGGAACCTTTTCATTCAAAAATTCCTAAATTATGTGGACCCTTATTTGCTTGGAACTGGAATGAGATCACAAAAAAGTCATTCACAATGTCCACACTAATGTCAATAAAAGAATCAATTCCAAGAGACATAATTAGTGTACAAGAACAATATTGAGTGAAGATTTTGAAGCTACTTTCATTATATATTTCAGTTTATGTAGAACACACTTTGGTTCAAAAGTATGTGAACATACAATTCTAGGTAGGCTAAAATAAAGTGTTATGAATTTCTCAGTTATTTAAATATAGGTTCCAAGTCTCAGAAAAGAGAACATATTTTCATATTCTTTGCTGAGTATCATGCAGTTAACACTCAATGATGCACATATATGTCCCTTGGCTGCCTACACGTATGACCATCAGTTAGGATGGCAGGATGCAAGTTCCCAATATTGGACCTTTGCATCAAGTGCCAAGCAGCGATTAATTAAGATAGGTAGTATAGACAATACCTCAAATCTCTCCTTTGTAGCAGCCACCTCAGCACTGCATGTCCCCATACACTAAATAACCCCTGTTTAAACTTACATGCCACACATGCACAAAAAGCATGATTAGAAGCAGAAATTAGGACAAGCTTCATAAGTAGTTGTAGAGATCAACCACACACAGCAGCTCACAAGCACTTTGTGCCAAGGCAAATGCCATGGCATCCAAAACTACTAAACAAGCCAAGTTAATTACAGAAGAGAAGAGAATCTGTCAGAACCCAAGACATGTTTCTGCATGTGAACCCCTGCCCTGGTGATGGGAGGAATAAATGAAAAATATTGTAAAAATAATGATGACAATAAAGGACACTTTGATACCAAGATGATAGGTGCCTTAGAAATAATCTTCCATTCACACAGCCTCATTTGTCAATCTTCTCAGTAAGAGATGGCCTAAATATTTAGGCCAAGAACCTTCATGTCTGCCTAATACACCTTGAACACTGTTGGCATAATGCTAAAAGTTGTCCATTGCCCCAGTGATAACCATGGCCAGCTGCATTTCCAACTGTAGGATTGTGGCAAGAGGCTTAAAAGTACCAGAATATGCCCATCTCCCACTGAGGAGCACATTCCTACACAGCCAGTGCCAGCATCCAGAGGTTCCCAGGCCTGATCATGCTGAATAAGAACATCTCTGAGGCAATGAGAGACTACTTTTACTTAACCGTGACAAATTTTCTGGCTTTTCCACCTCTGTTATTCCTTCGATGGATGCAAATACCTCATTAATAAAGATTTAAAGGATAGGACTATAATGAATGCCAGTCAACATGGTTTTATGGAAAATAAGTTGTGTCAAACAAACATGTCTTCTGGTCTTTGAAAAGATTGCAGGCTTGGTTGATAAAGCTAACTGTGTATATGTGCAGTAACAGACTTATGTAAGGCATTTGACTTAGTACCACGTGACATTCTACAGTAGAACCTCACATTTACAAACGCCTTGGGAATGGAGGTTGTTCATAATGCTGAAATGTTCATAACTCTGAACAAAACATTATGGCAGTTCTTTCAAAAGTTTACAACTGAATATTGATTTAATACAGCTTTGAAACTTTTCTATGCAGAAGAAAAATGCTGCTTTTAACCACCTTAATTTAAATGAAACAAGCACAGCAACAGTTTCCGTACCTTGTCAAATCTTTTTTTTTGAACTTTCCCTTTATTTTTAATAGTTTATGTTTAACACAGTACTGTACAGTATATGCTTTTTTTTGTCGCTAATGAGGTGTGTGGTTGGCCAGTTCATAACTCTGAGGTTGTATTGTATTTAATTATTAGCACTATAGATTAAAAGCTAGATGACAGACCTCAAAAATCATCATCAGTGGGGAATCTATCAAAGGGGGGGGGGGTTCTAGTGTGGGTCTGCAGGGATCAGTATTAGGCCCAATGTGATTCAATGCTATTAAACATTTTTATCACTGGTTTGGAAATATAAAATCATGGCTGATAAAATTTGAAAATGATCCAAAGACTGGATCAAAGACTGGTGGAGAGATAAATAATCAGAAGGACAGGACAGTCATACAGAGCAATCTAGATCCCGTACACTAGGGCCATTTGCAAGACAGTCACATGCAGTTATGTATCTAGGACCAAAGAATGCAATGACATACCTGCAGAATGGGGTATTCTGGAAAGCACTGAGAATGATTTAGGGGTTCTAGTTGTTGTATTTCACAGCATACAAATAGAGAAATTAGATAAACATTGTCCTCTTGCTGAAAGATTGTAACATAATACTATTTCTTAGAATTCAGATCAACACCACAAAAACCCCAAATCAGAGAGAAACAAAGCAGGCTGCTCCCTAAAACAGAGGCACAACTCTCCCCACCTTATTATGGGCTGTCTTTCTGCCATCTGACTTTGATCGCACACTTTCCTGCAGAGCCTCCTAGTCTGCAAGTAGGATCAGGAAGTCTGGCCACCCACTCTTAAAGTAACAGCTTGCAACTCCCAAAAGTCCTCAGTACAACACAAGTAACTCAACACAGGCTCCCAGCACAAAAGTATGGCAAAAAGGGCTAATGCGATTCTACTCATTACTCCTCCATTTATGCATCCAAGGAAGGTGATTTTTACCTCTGTATCAGGAATTGGTGACACAGATACTGGAATATTGCACATGTTTCTGGTGTCCACATTTTAAAAAGGATGTTGAAAAGAGGAAAACATTCAAGGGCTGGAAAAGATACCTTATAGTGAGAGATTTAAGCTATACAGATTAAACTCTAACAAAAAGAAGATTGAGAGATGACTTGACAGTGTCTAAGTACCTTCATGGAGATAAAATACTGGGTACTAAAAGGCTATTTAATCTAGCAGAGAAAGGAATAATAAGGACAAATAACTGGAAGCTGAAGCCAAACTGGAAATAAAGCACACGTTTTTAACAGTGAGGGTGATTAACCACTGGAACAGACTACCAAGGAAATGGTAGTCTCCATCTTTCATCTTAAATAAAGACTAGATACCTTCCTGGAAGGTACAATTTAGCTAAACAAGTTACTGATTGACTGGGTGAATTGTAATGACTTATGATATAGAAGAGGCCAGACAAGATGATCTAATAGTCCCTTGTGGCCTTAAATTCTATGGGTCTATAAGTACATTGCTTGGACCTCTGCTCTGGCCAGACTACATGATTGGAGCATATGGGAGTTCAGGGCCTAGTACAGATTCCTATGCCAGTTCTGAGTAAATCAGAATAAATACATTGCTGGCCATTTGTCTTTGCATCACCTGGCGTGTGCTTGGGATGCCTCATAGTCCTGCCCCATAACGAATGGGTGGTTCACTTCTATATAGTTCTGTTCATTGAAGAGACTGTACCTTTTCCTCACTTGTGGACCCGCAAGCTCCTCCTCTTATAGGAGGTGGGTTTTTTTTGTTTTGTTTGGGGTTTTTTAAGAAATGACGCAAGGTGAAATCTTGCAGCTTCCTGTACCTTGTAACATATTTCCATATGTATCTACACAGGAATGTACACTCTGAGCAAGCCCTTTGAGGTTCAATGAAACACATATTGTGACGACCTCTAATCCCTACAGATCAGCTGATCCCACAAAACTGTCTACTGAAAAGGTCCACCAAATTGTAAGAAATTAGTTTTTTTCTGCTGCCAAGCCAAAACTTATTTAAGCAATTACATTTCACAGGCTTAAGAGTTAACTCTCTGAACCTCATCATCACACAGAGCTTCATTAGCTGATTGGGCTCCACTTCTACTCCAAGCAAAAACTCCATTTAAACGGCCTTAACAGCCTTCCCTTTCTTCTTAAGGAAGATTATCTAGCATGTGCATTCTGGCATATGCCCATTAAACAATACACATAATTTCCCCTTTTGTATCCCTCTCCACTCCTGAGTTTTGTCCCAAAGCAAAGTCCTGAAATCCTATACTTACTAAAATATGAAGTACTGGGAATGAGATCTTCTGAAAAACTACTCTGGAGATTTCATTGAATACAGAAATTCAGATATTCTGGGTAATCTGAAACTTGGGAAAGGTCTCTCTCTCTGTTATTCCTACACTAATTTGTACCACCCCACTAAATGCATATTGCTTGGATTGTTTGTCTTCCCTCCCCCACTTCTTCCAGTGTCTATTTGCCTAATCTGTTGCACTAACTCTTTGCTTTTTCCCCTTCAATAGCAGTTCTGGGTCATGTCTAGATATCATAGTAATGAATACAGTATAAAATACTAAATAGAACTCTGCCCTGAAATGCACCCTGTTAACCCCCCACCCATTTATTGGATTTGCATGGTTGTAATTTAGAAGAGAATTTGACCCTCTTTTCCTAACTAATGCAGCTTAGTTTTAATGATGTTTTCTCCTTTTGTTGGACCTTATCAAGATCCAGGCATTTTACCATCATTCCCTCATAAAGCTGGCCAGAAAATTTCCAACAAAGCATTTTTCTGTCTGAAACTGCTTACTTCTCCAAGGTATATTTCAAATATGTTGCCATTGATGAAAATTTTTTTCTAAAGAAGAATTGAAAAGTGTTTAAATAAATATTTTGAAAATAAAAAAAGAGAATTAAAAAAAAAAGTCAAAACATTTTTCCAATTTTTATTGTCAAAATGAAATGTTTCAATTTACCCAGCATGCAATTTTATTTTTTCAAATGTCAGGAATTGACACATTTTGGTTTCATTCTATTCCAGGATGCAAGAAAACTGGAAATCAAAAAATTCCCCCCAAACAAATTCTGTTTCCTGCATATTGCCTCAGGAGCTCACTTGCTTGCTATTCACTGGCTTCTCTGAACCCAGATGTGAAATTTAACTTAGGACTGCCCTCTCATTTACAAATCCACAGCTGGGTCTCCCAGCCCCTCCCCCTGCAGAATGCAGCTGTGCTGATCCAGTGTTTTAGGTGCAGACATGCCCTAAGTTAAAGTTCTTTGGGACAGAAAACTTACTTATTACATTTCTCTTAATTTTGTTTCCCCCCTATGGAAAGAATTCAAGCTTTAGTTTGCCTTTTCACTTAAAGAAAATGGGAGAGAAAGTGTTATTTTTGAAATGGTTGCACCCACCCCTTACACCTGTCCACCCCCCACCCCATGAGCTGAGGCCAGGAGCAGGGCTGTGGCTTGGGGGGGTGCAGACAGGGATAAGGGAGCTGAGGCTGGGGCAAGGAGCAGGTCTGGGTGGCACTCCCTCCCCACTCCCCATGGGGGCTGGTCTAGGCCCTGCTGTGCCTCCCAAACATTCCTCTGTGCAGTTTGGGGGCCTCTGGGTTAGACATTCCCCAAGCTATTCTGTTTGGAGCCCACCTCACTGGGCCCCATGTGCTCCAAGTCTCCTGGGTCTGAACAGAGTCCAAGCACTGCCCATGGCTGTAATCTCTAGGCACAATTATTGGGGGCAGGGGGAGGGAGACTCAGTCGCTGTCTAGCACCCTGTTCTGGAAGCCAAGACCCTGCAGTCCAACTGCCTAGCCCCTGAGGCCAACACTGACCCCAATGATGTCCTCATAACTTAAGAACATTCTGCTAGACTCACCAGCTGGGAGTGCCCCCTCATTGTAAGCCCTAGCAGTGCCATAGTTCCACCCCATCTCTTCTTTCAGGTTCTAGTGGTCTGGCCTGGTGACTTTGCTCTCCAGCCAGGTCACACACACAGTTCCATCTCCAGTTTGAGGCTAACCAAAGTCCAAACCAAATAATGTCCCACAAATCTAAAGCAATAAACAAGATCTTCCACCCCACCTGGGATTACATACAGTTTCACTCTCCAAAGTGCAGAGCGAATAGAACAAGAAATGATCACCCTTCGCAGGCTCTTCACAACCCACCCCCCACCTGCTCTGAAGAGTCTTTCCCCACTCATTTTATTGTCTCCTAAAAAGCCTGGGTCCCACCGGCTATTGATCCACAGGGCTTCTTCCCTGAAGTACTTCCCTTTCTCTGCTGCTTCCCGGGCTAAGTCCCTACCCCCATCTGTCTGGCTGAGGAATAGCCTTTGCAGGACGTACCTCAGGGCCTCCATCTACTCTTGCCATCCTCTCCCTTCAAGGCCAGCCACAGAACACATCCTTCCTTTGCTGGTGCCTGCCAACTGAATGCCCTCCTACCGCTCTATCTCAGATAAACTCTCTTCAGTCTTTTAGAGAAATCACCCAGCTTCTTCTCACCTAATCCTACTGATTTCCCCAAACCATTTAATCCCCAACTGATCAGGGTCAGCTTTGGAGAATGCAAGGGGGAAGCTGATCCATCACAGGTGTAGCTGAGCCCACTACTTTCAAGGAGCTAGCCAGTCTCTGACGCACACCCTCTCCCAGAACTCCAACTGTAATAGTGCTCTGGCTTTACAGCTCATGCCAAGGGGCACATGACAGTGAAGCAAACAGATTTTGAACAGCATTCTAAAACAAATTACTCTTTACTTAAATAGCATGAGAAATACACAGAACTAGGCAAAATAATAAACACATCTTTACCTCAGTTTTCTCACCACTCTGAAGAGTTTGTTGGGGGTTAAGACAGAAACCAAGGTCCTTTCTTTCCTTCCTGCTCATGGCCTCTCATCCGGAGCATTGAGTCCCTGGTCTTATTTCATCTCTTTCTATCTAAAATGGCGCCTGAGAGACCCTATGTTTTATAAGCTGCAGTCCACTCTTGTCAGGTGACTCACTCCTCTATCAGCCTCAGCAGGTGACCAAAGTACCTCACCAGGTGATCCATTGTTTAGTTACCTCCCCCCGGAGTTCAGACTTTAAAAATTAGTGTTCCATGGTTGGCAGCCATCTCTTTTGTCCAAAGATGCTCTTTTTGAATGGATGATCTTTCAGATTAATGACCCTCTATTATTAGCCCTGTTACTATCCCTTGAAATTTCAGTCTAACATCATGATAAAAAGAAAACACAGAAGGCAAACAAGCTACACATTCAAAATGGACTCTGCAGTATGATATAAATATATGCAGAGAGTTCACAATCTCACATAGAATTAATAAATTGTACATAGATTACTTTCACTTTTAACCTTTTTTATTAAATTTTCTCCTTCTTTTTTTGGTACAAAAGGTGTGGGGAATGAAAAACTAAGTGGTATTTCCCCACAATTTCACAAGGAATTTTTTGGACAATACTCAAAAAATTGATTATTTTTTTTGAAAAATGAACAATTTCATTGATTTTTTTAGTGAAAAAATGTGTTTGAGGAAACCCTATTTTTCAACAACTACTAAAGCCCTTTTTGTTCAAAAACTTTTTAACTGCTCTAGTATTAACTTCTGTGTTTGTGCTTCAAATATGGTTGGTGTATATGTTTAAAATAATCTCTTATCAAGGAGGCAAACTGGCTTATGTGCTGGGCAGTTGTATGGGATTATGGGGAGGGGGAATCCTTCACAGATGTTGAGAAGCAATTGCAGAGCTAATCTGTAGAGGCTCTTCAAGGTGGAGTAGGCATTCCCCCCTCCCCACGCCCCGCATAGTGGAGTGGGAAGAATGTGTCTTTCTATAAGTGTGTACAGCACCTAGCATAGTAAAGCCCCTACAGGGCCTGTAGATGGTACTGTAATATAAATATTTGATACTGAAATGAGTGTCCCCACCCATGCCTTTTCCCACCTGCCTCTTATGTGTGGGCTTGGATGGTGTGCAGTGAATAATACAATGAGCCACACAGCGAATGGGGAGACTAAAGAGAAATAGGTACTTATTCAGTGGGCACTATCCATTCTGTTCACTGAGTAAGGCAGGGGACCTGTGGAAAAATAGGATGTGATCATGTAAGTAAAGACCATATCATAATGTATACTCACAAAGGGGCCAAATTAAGATTGCATGAGCCACCTTAGTTTTGGTGTTTCCTAACTTTTGAGTTCTTAATTTTTCAACCTTACTGTTCTTTTAGTGGTTTTTTTTTATGTAATATTTGTTTTGGGGTGAATTGAAAACCACAAATGCACGTCAGTAAAGATAACTTGCATTTAATGTAAGTCAAGTGCTTGGACAAAATCATATGTACATTTTCCCATAACTTCTGAAGACTGGATCAGATTCTAAGACTGTTAACCAGGCAGCAAATGTACAATATGAGCCAGCGAATAGACTGACAAGATATCATAAGTAAAACATGACTTTTGAAGTACAGAGTGAATTTTCCAGCACACAGGTTCTTTGATACAGACAATCCACCATAAAAAAAAACAATCAAAGTGGCATTGGGCAGATCTTGTTCAGGTAAATGCTTTTTTAAAAAACAGATGACCTGTCAAAACAAAACAGTTTTCCTGGAGTGCGGATTCAGCAATCGGCATCTACAAATAATCAATGCAAACATAACAGGGTTCAAAGTCTTCAAGTATTCAAAGGGCTAGCTTCTTATGACTGCATGCTACTCGTTTTGTACTTTTCACTGAGCTATATGAAAACGTGATGAGAACCATGATGCAGCTGAACATTACTGACCCTCTGTAAATAAAAAAGAATAAAAATGGGATGTGCTAGCTAGATTTAGTATAGAAAGGAATAAGAATTCCACAGATATTTTTAGTGTAGTCCAAATGTTAACTTCTTGCTACATTGTTGCTTACTATCAGTCTCTTATTTTTTAACGAACTTTACTAAAATTCAGGGCTTAATATCTTGGCCATTTCAAATCCTATGCAACTGGATATTAGCAAACAAATTGTCAACCTAGAGTCATGTTTCTACTACCAAATTCTTCAATTCGGTGAGGTCATCCAGAGTGCAAAAGCATATGGATTTAATTTGATAAACTGAGTGTCAGCTATTTGCTTGATTTAAATTGATTTTTAAAACTTTTATTTTAAATTTCAAGTTGTTACAGTAAGTACATGGGGAATAATGGAATAGTTTAAGGTTATTGCTGAGAATGCGAGTGAGGTAACATGTCTAGTTTGGTCAGCGTGGGAGCAGAGTTAAACACACTAACCAATATGGTAAAGTATGCAACCCTATGTGCTGCTTAGAAAGGGCTTAAATGGTGGGCTTCCTACAAATCTGTTACAACAAGGCAAATTTCCTCTCTGATTAACATATTCCTGAAGGTTTCTCTGCCCTCCCCAAACATTTCCACCAAGGAGGAGTAGAATGGTAGCATCATGCAGTGCTGTAAATGACTTGGCATCTAGAGCCAAATTTTCAGTGACATTTAGGTGCCTTAAGATGCAGATAGGAGCCTAGTGAAATTTTCAACAAGCCCCTAGGTGAGTTAGGTTTCTCAACTTTTACTTGGAGTTAGGTACTTAATGTGTTATAGAGGCATTTTTAAACATCTCACTAGACACCTATTTGCATCTTTAAGCACCTTAATACCCTTGAAAAGTCTGGCCTTTAGGCATCTGAATGGGTACAATTGTTGCAAATTATTGTGCCTGCAATACTAGAGACTAGCTTGGTGCTCAGTTTAAAATTGGAGCCTATAATTTGCATATTGATATTTCTAGTAATTCTCAACTGAGCTTTTTGCTTTCAAGGGTTTTGTTTTTTAATATCTTGCACACTTTTGCCTCCTCTTGCTTATTATTCTAATAGTGGGTCATTCTATTAATATAAATTACTGATTTCCATAGATCTTAATTATTTTTATTCCAAATTTAACATTTTCTGTTATTGTGTGTTGTACAGAAAACCTGGTACTTTTAATTTTTCAAAATATCTTATACAGGTGAATTATCAGTCTTTCAGAGTTGATGTGTGAATGAGATTTGGGTTTTTTTATTTGTTTTTTTATACATTTAGACACCACCTTGGTCCATTGATGTAACATGACTATGTTTTGTATTGCTTGATGAGTTTTCCTCTTTTTAAAATTGCAGTCATTAATCTCATGTTCATTCACCTTGGTTTACTACAGCCTACAGAGAATTTCAAACTGAGCTGTAACTTGAGCATCAGCAGATGAATTCCCAACTTCAGGGTCACCATGATACAAGTATTACAAAGTGAAATTATCTTATTTTAATCTTACTCTCCAGGAGGCTAAAATCTCCCCCCCCCAACTTTTTTTCGTGTGTGTGTGATTTTTTTCCCCAATTTTTTTTTAGAACATACAATTTTAGGATGAGGAAAAAAGCACTGCAAGAAATTGTAGGTTGGGTAGACTAGATTTCTTGTCTATAGCAGAAATCCTTCGAGAATAAAGCCCGTAGTAATTATAAAATCATAGAATCATAGAATATCAGGGTTGGAAGGGACCTCAGGAGGTCATCTAGTCCAACCCCCTGCTCAAAGCAGGACCAATTCCCAACTAAATCATCCCAGCCAGGGCTTTGTCAAGCCGGGCCTTAAAAACCTCCAAGGAAGGAGATTCCACCACCTCCCTAGGTAAAGCATTCCAGTGCTTCACCACCCTCCTAGTGAAATAGTGTTTCCTAATATCCAACCTAGACCTCCCCCACTGCAACTTGAGACCATTGCTCCTTGTTCTGTCATCTGCCACCACTGAGAACAGCCGAGCTCCATCCTCTTTGGAACCCCCCCTCAGGTAGTTGAAAGCAGTTATCAAATCCCCCCTCATTCTTCTCTTCTGGAGACTAAACAATCCCAGTTTCCTCAGCCTCTCCTCATAAGTCATGTGCTCCAGACCCCTAATCATTTTTGTTGCCCTCCGCTGGACTCTTTCCAAAATTTCCACATCCTTCTTGTAGTGTGGGGCCCAAAACTGGACACAGTACTCCAGATGAGGCCTCACCAATGTCGCATAAAGGGGAACGATCACGTCCCTCGATCTGCTGGCAATGCCCCTACTTATACAGCCCAAAATGCCATTAGCCTTCTTGGCAACAAGAGCACACTGTTGACTCATATCCAGCTTCTCGTCCACTGTGACCCCTAGGTCCTTTTCTGCAGAACTGCTACCTAGCCATTCGGTCCCTAGTCTGTAGCAGTGCATAGGATTCTTCCGTCCTAAGTGCAGGACTCTGCACTTGTCCTTGTTGAACCTCATCAGGTTTCTTTTGGCCCAATCCTCTAATTTGTCTAGGTCCCTCTGTATCTGATCCCTACCCTCCAGTGTACCTACCACGCCTCCCATTAATGGAGATGAAATATACCGTACTTATTACTATTGAAATGCATCATATTACACAAAGATGTATGTCTAATTTTAAAAATTATCAGAGTGGTTCAGATCCCCCTAATGGGAGGGGGATTTCTAACTGTTTATAAAACAATTAAGCCCCCAATCAGACAATAATGTATGGTTTGTTCAGACAGTGGAAGGAGGAGAGGTATGAATTTTCAGGGAAACAACTGAAGAAAAAGTCTGCACAAAGAGAAAACACTGTTATGCACAGCTCTACTCATATATATATAATCTGTTGCTACATTTCCTTCCCAGATATCTTATTTCACAGATAAGGTAAAACTTTGTTAAGTAGTTCTGCGGAAGTTACCAATTTATTCCTGTTTTTTAAGGACTGAGTCAGATTTCACTTATATGGGTACATCCTCTCCAAACAACCTTGGATGAAAACACTTGGTCAGGATCATATATTGTATCATAGAAGATGGAGCCCTTTATTATAAAAGTAATAAATTTAAAGAGATACTGGTATAGAATTATCTGAATCTAGACATAATACTTTTTATCTCCTGTCAAAGTACCCATATCTCTCCCAGTTTTTCACAAATCTCATGAGAGAATGACAAAAAAAAATTAAAGCAGGATTAGTTTAGTCTTGTAGTCAAGTGGGAGGGGTCCAATGATTGAAGTATTAACGAGTCTAAAAATTCCTTATCTGTACAACAGAGAGTTTGTCCCTCCCCTTCAACCCTTCTGTGAGTTGGAAAGCTGTGAAGTTCAATATACAATCAGAAAGGATCTCTTATTATTTCAAAACCTTTTTGAGTAAGTCCAACTCACAACCTTCCATCAAAGCATGGAAGATTCTTCAGGGTTGGTATTATTCATATTGTCCCATTTTGTAAATAAACATCTCTACTTGGCAGTTATTAATTTTTTATTAAAAGCATTATGGTGAGATAGTTACATTTTTCTTAAATCCATATTTTTCCACTTTAAATCCAAGATGGTTAACACTTTTGTCTAGTCTTCCATCACATCTGATAGTATTTTGAGGTTTTCCTCTCCATTATATTTTATACAGAGGCTGTTTATATTAACAGTTCATGCACGTAGAGATCATGAAAGTCACTAAGATTATGAAATCTTCTAAAAATATAACAGTTTTTGGTCTGACTCTGTTCTTTTTGTTAAATTTCTGTGATAATGTGTCTTTTTTTAAATCACATTGAGGCACTTTTTCTTGAAGTCAGGTTTTGTGATCCCCAACATGCTTGGAAGCTGCCAGTATAGTTTCTTTGTTAAGAAAGCCCACTTTATATCCAGGTGTGATGGCTCGCTATTATCTGAAATCTCACTCTTCCCTTTCTTTTAGAAATTTTATAATGGGTTGAATTATTACAGTTACTGGAGAACATAGAGACTCATGCTTTTTTTCTAAATGTCAATCCATGTTTTAGGTAGCACATTACCATCAAGTGGCTTTGCTTCAGCAGCAAGTAGTATTCTACTTACAGCATGACAGACAGTACATTTTTGGAACATCTTAGTACATACGAAAGACAATTTACTTCAAACAAAATTGCTGTTCCATGATACAGCAGGAAAAATATATTATGATTTACCTTTGATGTGGTCTCCAACCTTTAATATGGTTAATTACATTTATATTTTGTGTGTTCTTGAAAAGCACTGTTGGGCTTGAGTTTACTTGTATAGTCTGATACATTCAAAAAAACAAACCACCACCTGCAACTGGCTACTTGATGACCCTACACAATAATGAAACTGTCTTAATTGTTTTTCTCAATCAGGCCCTAAACTGTTTTTCAACTCATATTTCAAATGGCATTGTGATTGTGCAAACTGATAATTAATTCCCCTTGCTCAGTTTTGCCTTAATACTGCAAACCTTTATACATGTCCTTAACTTTAAATATGTATAGTCCCAAAGAAGTGGGTGGGTGAGGCAGTGTACTATCCGTGGTTACTACACGATGTTTAATATTTTGTTTACTTTGTGACATAAAGTAATATGAAAGTTACAAAAGTCTGGAATAATTCTAACAACTAAATAAACAAATTTGACCAGAAATGCATTAGGGTTTGTTATTAAAATATTAAGTTGTTGGTTGGTTGGTTGGGTTTATTGTTTGTTTATTTGTTTGTAACTGAATCCTAAAAGTGGATGGTTGATAATTATTGACCTTTAAACGCAAAGTAAAACTTATGGGCACCCAACATCTCATGAAGTGGACAAGGTACCATTAAGGCTTGTATCTAGAGGGAATTAACTGGAAAGTTACTGAGAAACAGCTAGGGTGTGAATTTAAAGCACAATAGCTCTTCCTCACTAATCCACCTCTAAAGTGGAATAACCTAAACTGCCCAAAGGCACTCAGTGTAGAATAAGAGTTTCCACATAGAGAGCTAACGCAGAATAGATATTCATCAATAGCTATTCTGGGCTTCTTCCTCATGTAGAAAAGCCGTTACGGAAGGTTTAATGGAAACTTTTTAACTCTGTTTTCATTCACATAGCCAAAAACAGCTCTACACTACTGCTCCCTTATTCCAACAGAGTCTGGCAGTCTTTAGTTAGGCAAAAATTCCTGTGTATATCAGTGGGAGATGCACAACTGTATCAGAAGGCAGAATTTGGCCCTTAGTCTGTGTTTTTTATTCCTTACTGGTATAATTGGTATGATTTCTAATCTACAGTATGGTATGCCTTGAGTTGTCCTCCCTATTTATAGTGTCAACAATTAACTAAATTAACCACCTTATAAAATCCTTGGAGAATAAACTTTTTAAAATGATATATATATATTCCTATAATGTGTAATTCAGTTTTGTTTGATCTTAGGCCCTGATCCAGCCAAGGGTATAAGAAGACGTGTAGCTTAAAGCACAACAGTAGTCCCATTGAAGTCCCAGATTCCCTCTGATATCAATGCGTCAGCTTATGTGCTTGAAGCTATGTATGCACTTATGTGATTTTCTGAATCAGAATCTGAATTACCTAAGTAGGTTAAAACCTGTCTTGATCAAATTGATTTCAAAGTATTATGTGTATTTTGTGTACTTTAATGTTTTACCTAATTTTTACTGAATTTTGCTTAAGCCCTATTGGGTAAAATTTTCAAAAGCACCTAAGTGACTTAGGATCCTAAGTCATATTTTCAAACATGATGCACTTAACAAGCTATGGGCCAGATTTACAAAGGCATTTAGGTGCCTGAAGATGCAGATAAATGCCTTGGGGTGTACAAAAGTGCCTAAGTAAGTGATTTCAATGGGAGTTAGGTGCCTAGGCATTTTTGAAAATCCCAGTAGGCAGCTATCTGCAGCTTTCAGTGCCTAAAAACCTTTGAAAATGTGGCCCTAAGTCACTTTTGAAAATGGGATTTAGGCTCCTAAATTACTTAGATCCTTTTGAAAATTTCACTCATCTTCTAATTGTCTATCACTTTCTAGTGTTTAGATTGGGGGTATTTTAGATGAGAATGGCCCTAATTCTGCAAGCTATTCCCCAAAGGTAGTCCCAGTGAAATCAATGTGTCTCCCCATTAAAGTCTATGGGGAGCTGTGCAGATGCAGAACAGCTTGCAGGTTTGGGGCCTCTATCAGGCTCAGAATTAAAACAAAACAAAATGAAATAGATAAAAATAGCTATCCTGACCAGAAGACAGGATAGAGAAATGGAAGAATCAAGCTAAGCTCTGCAAATGAATTAAAGGAGAATTTAACTCACATTGAAAGCAATGAAAAGCTTTCCATTTATTTTACTGGATGTTGGATCAAGCCCACAGTAACTGGATAAACTCTGTTAACTCTCTTAAGCTATGTATAAAATCACCACTGTCTATAGAGAACAAATAAAAAATATCACTACAGATATGTCATCACCAAGAATGCAGCACCAGGGCCATTATTTTGGAATATCTATGTTAAATAATTCTAAAGATGTTCACAAGGCTTACAGTTTTATCTAGTGAGCAGCTACCTTAATTATGCTCTTACAAAGTAAAGGCAACTTTGCCCTTAATACCAACTACATAGGATTAATTCTTACATTTATCAATAACAAAAAGTTTACATTAAGATTAACTTGAATCTAATCAAACTGCATTTTGATGAGATTTTCAGTTTTAAAAAGGACAAGATGTTAGCCACGACTACAAATGAATCAGTGAGCTCCCTATTCTCAAAGAACTATGTGTATTACTTTGACTGGTCTAGAGAACTAAAATGATGTGATTGATAGGAAGATTCTACCTTTGAATACTTTTGATTGCACATCTTCATGGCAAAAATACTTGAGCTTAATATCATAAACAAAGCTAAACAGGGCCTTGCATGAGAAACTTTCAATGCCTGTTTATCACCTTCACGTTCATCTCGCTTTGATCCTTTCCAATGCACTTATCGGATTGCTCTGAAAGTGGGTTGGGAGACAGAAAGATTATCACTATCATTTATAGGCGTTAAAGCCGCCAGTTAGAATCAGACTGAAGAAGTATCAAGGATCTTAGAATTAACAGAATTTTCCTATGAAATATTGTTTTGAATGGAGGTTGAAAGCCGGAATGGATTGAGGGAATTTGCAACTGAGAGGAGATGGGCAATGGAAGAGAATTATTTTCCTTTAAAAATATTTATTAATCATGATTCAAAATGAGTGTCGGAGAGTAAGGAAAAGGAAAAATGAGACGGCGCCTCTAACTATGATATATATTATATATCATATAATGGACATGATTCTCCTCTTACTTATACCAGTCTTGCATTTATAATTTCACTGACTTTCACTGCTATAAATCAGGACCTTACAAGGTGGGTCAGGTAACATCTTTTATAAATCAGGACCTTACATTTTAAGTGTGCATAGAAGGTGCCAGATTGATACTCATAAAAACTAATGTTCTCTAGCTAAAAACAGATCTGGGTGGGAAGCACCAGAGGCTTCCCCACACTCCTCTGTAAATATGCTTCAACCCTAACCTCGGGTCTGGACATTTGACCATTGATATCAGTGTCAAACCTCCCACTTACTTCAATGGCGAAGGATCAGCTTCTACTGATGACGATACCCACCCTGGTAGTTCTGGTGATGTGGACACTTTTCCACTGGGAAGTTCCCTGAGACTAATATTTTAACATTGCAAAAGTAATCAATACGTAGTTCAATGTAAGACAAATTATTCTCATGCATGTGTAACCCTGTCTAGAGTATAATTGCTTGGTGTATTGACAATTTGGCTATTTAAGAGAAAAAAACAAAAATGTTCTCCAACTATTTCATTTTGCAAACTACAGGGATCCTCTGATGGTCTATTTCACCTCTGTACATTCTTCCCCACTGCTTGTTTCTCAAAGCATTTTCTTTTTACACATTCCTAGGAAGGGTTCTGAAGAGGATCACTGATGACCACAGTGTGAGAACCACTAGTAGCTTGTTTGCACTAACCATGTCCAGACTGTACAGAGCTATATGGCTTTTCATTTGTGTGCAAACTGGACCTACAGGAAGATTAGTAGTATGCTATAAAATCCAGAATCAGGAGGGGTTGTAGAGCTCTAAGGCAAGCCTGCAAGCATAAAAGTTGACCTGTTTTGATGATGGTAATTACTTGCCTTGGTTCATGCTAACTGGAAGTGGAAGATGATCAGTTAGAAAATATGGTGGCATTCAAAGAAAATTAAGTGGGAAGAATTAGAGCTCCTAATGTAAATTTAATCTTAGAAGAAATACAGTCAGGTCACGGACTCTTTCATATTCACTTCACAAAGTATGCTCCAGATAATTCTAAATTAAAGCAATGACAGGTGCAGAAAAATTTGCATTTCTCACTCTGAAATTCATTTTCTTTCACACCCACACACAATTTTAAAAAGAAAATGTCCCCGAAAGAAGTGGCAAAGCAAAGATACAGGAGATATTTTTAAAAGTTTAAAATAATGCTTCTCTACTTATTAGGATTTCAGAGTTCATTTTAGTTGCCTTCCTCTCATTTGACAAACGTGGTTATCAGTGGTTGTTAAACCATATCACGTTGCAGTTTATATTGTATTTTGGGTGATGTATAGGAGGAGGTGCTGTTTGACAGTTATTTTTAATTTTTTTTTAAGCTTCACTTAGTAGTTTGACTACAGAAGTAAAGAGATGAAGCATGTGAAGTGCTGTTTCAGCTAATCTTCAGTTAATATCCTCCAGAGAAAGTAAAATCCTTTATAAAGTGCTGCAAACCTGGAATAAAGTATTCATTATATGCATCCATCCACCCATCTCTCTCTCTCTCTCTCTCTCTCTCTCTCTGTGTTCCTCTTTTAACCGCTGACCCACAGTGGCTTATTGAAATATCTTCTCTTGAGGGACTGCCACCGGGAGGCAAGAAGGCAAAATCTTTGGAAATGTTCCAGTAGCAATGACTCAGCCATTTTGTGAGGGAGCAATAGTCTGCTATGGGCAAGGTTGTGGTGCAGGAAAGCAGCTACACCCCTCTTCCACTGGGGGAGCAACAGGACTCATCGCAGCCCAAAAGTGAGTGCATGGGAAAGAGTTATGGCCAGACCAGCCTGGGGATGCTTAGATTTAGTGAATCTTTGCAACATCTTACATGTCTGAGACTCAAATGGTTTCTCCGGTTGAACCTCATATAGCTTCCCTCATGTGCCTAGGAAAGATGTGAAATAATTTAGGCAAAATGGAGAAAATGTGTGGATTTAACTTGAAGTGAAGACTCTTGGAATGAAATCCTCACCCCATTGAAGTCAAAGAGAATTTTACTAGTGACTTCAATGGAGCCATGATTTCACCTATGTTTTTTGTACTGAAGCCTGTCTTAAGTCACACTTTGAGGTGTCAATCCTACAAAGTATGGATCCCCTTCAGTACCCGCTGGGGTCAATGAGAGTCGAGGGGGCTCATGCACTTCACTGAAGCAGTCTGTATGTGAGTGTGATGAATTAAAAGACGCACTCTGGCCAGTGTTCTTTGGGTAGCTTCTCTAAGAGAATGAATTAAAAATATAGAAAGACACCAGTTACTGATTTTCTCAAAGAACATTCAGACATGCTACAAGGACTTCAGGAAGATCATTACTTTTGGAACAAAAGTTCTTTTGGACACATCTAAACTTTCTGGATTATCTATTGTGGACAGACAATATTCACTGTTGATTTGTGTATAATCATCTTCTGTTTCGGCTTGTTCAGAGAGGAGTGTACTCTAAGGAAATGGGTCTCAGCCTTATAAAAACAATCTCTGTTTGAAGCCATTGGTGAGAGACAAACTGTAAAAGAATTGAAATTATATTGTTGCACTGCTTGCTTTTATTTTCTTTGTAGAATAAATAACTAGCTATAACATTGAGATTTTCTTTACTTGTCTGAGTCTCTGCATCCCTGAATATAAAAGAACCTTCATGTGACAAACTATGTGATCACCCTCCTGAACTTATATCAAAAGAAGCAATTATTAGTAATTTGACATGCCTTTATTCTAGAGTAGATTATTTGCCACTCAACTCCCTTTTCACACCCACAATAGTAATACCCACTAATGCAGGCTACTAGAACTATGCTGAAATTCACAAATCCTTTGAGGTCATGTAGTCCTCCACATTTTTCAAGTAGATACAAGCACCTTCTCATATAAGGTGCCTGAAGTTAATATATTGCTTCTACTGAAAACATACCGTCCTTTTGTTAGCAATTATTAACCAATGAAATATGATTTCAAATGGATGCCTCCAGTAACTTTTCCACCAACTAATGTCAAACTATGACTACACAAGAATGTGTACGCATCATCAGTCATCTACAACCCATCCTGGACAATGATCCCTCACTTTCACAGACCTTGGGAGGCAGGCCAGTCCTCGCCCACAGACAACCCGCCAACCGTAAGCATATTCTCACCAGCAACCACACACCACACCATAACAACTCTAACTCAGGAACCAATCCATGCAACAAACCTCGATGCCAACTCTGTCCATATATTTACACCAGTGACACCATCACAGGACCTAACCAGATCAGCTACAACATTACCGGTTCATTCACCTGCACATCCACCAATGTTATATATGCCATCATGTACCAGCAATGCCCCTCTGCTATGTACATCGGCCAAACTGGACAGTCCCTACGTAAAAGGATAAATGGACACAAGTCAGATATCAGGAATGGCAATATACAAAAACCTGTAGGAGAACACTTCAACCTCCCTGGCCACACAATAGCAGATGTAAAGGTAGCCATCTTACAGCAAAAAAACTTCAGGACCAGACTTCAAAGAGAAACTGCTGAGCTTCAGTTCATTTGCAAATTTGACACCATCAGCTCAGGATTAAACAAAGACTGTGAATGGCTAGCCAACTACAAAAGCAGTTTCTCCTCGCTTGGTGTTCACACCTCAACTGCTAGAAGAGGGCCTCACCCTCCCTGATTGAACTAACCTCGTTATCTCCAGACTGATTCTTGCCTGCATATTTATACCTGCCTCTGGAAATTTCCATTACATGCATCTGACGAAGTGGGTATTCACCCACGAAAGCTTATGCTCCAATATGTCTGTTAGTCTTTAAGGTGCCACAGGACTCTTTGTTGCTTTTTACAAGAATGAAATGGATCAGTCCCTGTTATTGTAACAATCAGACCAACATTTTCATATCACAAAGTTCCATCTTGTTGCATGTTAAATACTTTTGCTATATTAGAATGAATCCCCCATGATGAATTATGAGTTTCATAGGTTTGTGATCCCTGTGCCTGTACAGTGCCACATTGAAGTCAGATATTAAAGCATCATGTCAGTAGAGCAATCATAAAACAACTAGGGTAAAGCAACCAGAGATCTATGTAACACCCAAAAGAATGCCAGGTACTTCACAGAAGATCTATAAAGCCCAGTTCCTGTACCAAAGGGGCTCTTTGCATCTTGTATAAAATTAGACTATCAGTGAAGATGGCAAGGTGGGGGAGGTAATATCTTTTATTGGACCAACTTCTGTTGGAGAGAGAGACAAGCTTTTGAGCCACAAAGCGCTCTTCTTCAGGGGGAAGAGCTGGGACTCGAGGAAGAGCTCTGTGTAGCTCAAAAGCTTGTCTGTCTCACCAACAGAAGTTGGTCCAGTAAAAGATGTTACCTGACCCACCTTGTCTTTCTAATATCCTGGAACCAACACAGCTAGAACAACCCTTTTTTTAAAAAAACACACAGACACCCTTCAAAATAGCTCAGCCAAATTTGTTCAGCCTTTCCAGAAAACTCCACCCTTGAGTTGGCATCAGGCATGAAAAATTTCAGCCCAAAATCAATTAGTTTTAAAAAGTTATGAACAAAGTGGGGGTAAAGCAGAAAATTAGAATTCAATTTTAACTAGCTACTGAAACCCGCTCTATCAGTCTATTCCACTTGACCTTAATTCTGAAAAGTCTATTGGGTGGCTATTCTTCCTGTATTTTCTCCTTTTTCAAACATGTATGCTCAGCTCCCTCTTGAACTGGTGCACATTACAGTACCTCTGTTGCATATTTTGGTAGTTTTGCAGCACACTCTTCATTGCCCATGAAACCTTTTACTTTAATTGCTTTGATGCTAGCACATCACCTGTTGCAAGTCATGACCTTTGCTTATCAATTAGCTTCTGTCTCAAAGAATTTAACCATTTTAAGGCTCAACTGAGTTTCCTTTAAGGGTACCTCAAAGGTGGAAAAGACCTTGAAATTATGCTAATAAATTGTTTTGAAACACACCATCTATTTTTGAAACATGATGGTCAATGGCTGAAGCAGAGGAAGATACAAAGCTCTGCAAGATTTCCCTCCCAAGTATCTCGTTCCCGTACTGAGATATATAGGCCGGCTGCTTACCCCTCTTCATAACATGCTTGCAATGTCCTGAATCATTTAGTTGCCATCTGCTGTACCTTTTTAATATTATCAATGTCCTTCCTTTGGTGTCAAAAACTGCAAAATATTTCTAATGAGATTTATACTCCATTGGTCTATTTTTATACCGCAAGGTTTATTTGCAACCAATAATTTGTGCAAATGCCTTTAGTGCACTATCCTAACCACGGCCTCCCTAAAGTGTTTTTTGTAGTCTATGCTCAATATTTTGCTTCCTTTTAGGCTATGGCTCTAATTAGAAGTAATACTTCTCTAGATTAAAAAGTGAAAAATCTAATTTATCATGTAGATCCAGTTTTTAAAGCCAAAAAACAACAACAACAACAAAACAAAACAAAAAACCTCCTTGAATAAGTCTATCTGGATGAAATGTGCTAATTCTGCACTAACTGGAATATTAAGCTAAATCCTAAGATAAAAGGCCTCTTTCGCTACAACCTTGAAAGCAGTGTACTAGTGGAAATCTAGGAGAGTCGTAGATGCCTCGTTTCTTGATGGATACTTAAACGTATTTGCAGTTCTTTGTCACATAAACAAGACTGAAGATAATGAAATAAAATCTGTGAATATTGCATATGAATAAATATGGCTTTACTGTAGGTATCTTTTTTAAAGAGGACAAATATTATTTAGCGATTTTTCTAGTGTTCCAGCTGTTCCATTCACATTTAAGCCTGTGAATTAAGCAGTCATTTTTTTTAAATTAATTGTCTCTGGACTTTCTTCTATCAAATCAAACATTACAACTAGCTATATAGAAATCTGGATCTCACACTCACTTCAAGCCCCTAGGCCTTCAAAGATTATGCAGCAGCAATGCACTCAGTTTTTGCAATAAATGAGTGCACAATATTGTTTTCTGATGATGGATACCGGGGCCTGATTTTGACTTCATTCTAGTGTAAATCAGGAGTAACAGCAGTGAAGTCTATGCAAAACTAATGGGAGATCATAATTAGGCCAAAGGAATGGTACTGAAGAGTCCTGGAAAGATGATTGCCATAATTAGATTCATTAATGGAGTGGCAGGGCTATTGTTTGGATGGGAAAAGGTAGAATAGAACATCCCTAGTCTTTGAGAAGAGTTTGGTAAACAAAAAAACAGGCAGGTTATTATTTTTCCCATGGTTTAAATAACCTACTGTGTGTGTTGTATACATTTTGATCCTATGAAGTTTCAGAGGACTTTGTTTTCAGAATCACTATCTCATCCATCCTGGATATTGGATATCCATTCCAATACAGGATATTTCCATCCTGTATTGGAAGAGAAATGGAAACTGTGAAGGGTACTCAGCAGGGAACATAGTACATCATATGCCCAGCAAAGAGATTAAAGAGAGTAAGTGAGGGAGACAGCAGAATTAGCATACTTTACTGACAGGTTTCAGAGTAGCAGCCGTGTTAGTCTGTATCCGCAAAAAGAACAGGAGTACTTGTGGCACCTTAGAGACTAACAAATTTATTTGAGCATAAGCTTTCCTGGGCTACAGCCCAAAGACCTGCTGGAAAACAATGCTTATGCTGAAGCACTTCTAAAAAGTGTTACAATAAATCTCAGTGTAACACACAGTGAAAATAAATGCTTAGCTCCTGATGCTGGAATTCAAGGAAACACATTGTAGCATCATTTTCCTTTCAACAGCCACTGGGAGCATTTCATAGTGGTATGCTTAAGGTGGCATTAAGTCAGTTGTTTCCTTACCAGATCATTTTCAAATGCCATGTTTTTAATAGTGATTTTAAAAATCTCATTTTACACTTAGTCCTTTCAGTAAAGGTGCTTAGTGACCTGTAATGCTCACAAAAGGCACTGAGTGGACTGCTGTGGAAAGAGAAAGGCATTCAGCAGTATCAGCTACTGTAAGGTCTCTTGCAAACTGCACAATCTATTTCTCTAGAGTGCAAATAAGTAGGGGATAAGGGACTGAGCTACCTCAGACCAGGATAACTCACTGCTTATGGGCCTCCTGCAAATTGTGATGCTTTGGCTTTGCATAGACTACCCTGATCATTTAAAAACACAGATAACCCTCCTCCACTCCACTCATTTACCATGGAACACACTGAGAATTTGTTTATTGGTCACTGCACAGTTCATAGAAGTCCCCATATAGTCAGGAAGTTACACCCCAATGGTAAATAATAGTGTAAATCACACGCAACAGGTTGCACCCTTATTCATCAGGAGCACATGGATTTAGAAAGCGATGCATGTGGATTGTTCATATTTTGTGCATTCTGTGAGAAAAGTGGATATGGCCTTAAAATGTCTTGACCTCAGGCCAAGTATACTATGCACCCCCCATCAGACACAGCATAAAAAAAAAAAAAAGAGTAAACAGTGAACAAAGTGCTTCTTTTCCCTTCTGTACATGAGGGTGCTGTAGCATCATTATTCCTTGGAGGACAGTGTGTCCTTGTGGGGTGAGCACCTTTCATACTAATCATACATACACATTTGAAATGCTTTGGTATATTAGCTGTAAAGTGCTGGGGCACTGTGTCCCTGATAAAGTTCTTCTCATAGTGGATAATTCATCTGTTCTATATTCATACACACACAAACCTTTGCCTACTAATCACATTTGTTATCGAATATACATATGCCCCACACATATAATGACAAATCCACCCATAAAAAACAAGATCAGCCAATGATGGAAGAGATTGTAGAAATCTGAAAATAAATAAGTACCCCTGTCATGGGCTCTTGGCACTAGAAGATTAAGTAAAATGCAACTAGAAAAGTACTAGTCAAAGACTTCAGAGTGGACCTTCTGGTCCAACCAAATAAATTCACTACCCAAATGAACTAACCACAAAAGACCAGGAAAGTAGAGGAGCACTGTGACACCCTAAAGGTGAGAACCATAGAGGAGGACCACTCACTCAGTCGTCCGCCCTGGTTTTGTAGAGAACACATCTCGGTTGTGATTAATCATGTCGTCTGCCTCGATCTTTCGGATCAGCGTCAAGTCGGGTGATATCCACACTTGCTCGTGTAAGTTATCCTCCTGGGGAAGGGTCTCCTGGGTTACTAAGCATGCCTCTCGATCATGCCAAGGTTTTAGAAGATTGATGTGGTAAATTTGCTCTGGTTTCCTCTGGCCTGACTGCCACACCTTATAGTTCACCATTCCCACTTCGTAGGGTCCCTGCCACTGGGCCAACAATTTACTTTCTGCTGCGGGCACCAGGACCATCACTCGATCCCCTGGTAGAACCGTCGAAGCTTTGCTTGGTGGTTATAATGGGTTCGTTGGGTCTCCTGTGCTCTCTCCAAGTGTTCCCGTACAACGGGCATAACTTAGGCTATCCGATCCCTCATCTGCAGTACAGGCTCGACTATGTTCCTTCCAGGATTTGGCTCCTCTTCCTAAGCTTCTCTGGTTATATCCAATATGCCCTAGGGGTGGCACCCGTATAGTAGTTCGAACGGAGAGAAACCCGTGGAGGCTTGTGGAACCTCCCAAATGGCAAACATGAGGTAAGACAATAGGGTATCCCAATCTTTCCCATCCCAGCTCACCACTTTCCTGGTCATGGCCTTGAGGGGCATATTGAACCTTTCCACAAGGCCATCTGTTTGCAGGTGGTATACAGAGGTCCGTAGGGCTTGTACGTGGAGCAATGGACGGAGATCTTTCATCAACTTGGACACAAAAGGTGTCCCTTGATCAGTCAATATCTCCTTGGGTAGCCCAACCCGGGCAAAGATCTGTACTAGCTCCTTAGCTATTGTCTTGGAAGCCGTGTTGTGTAGGGGGATGGCTTCCGGGTATCGGGTTGCATAGTCTAGTACTACAAGCACATGTTGGTGGCCTTCTATGGGGGCCCAAGCAGATCCATGGCTATGCATTCAAATGGTACCTCTATTATTGGAAGAAGTATCAAAGGGGCCCGCAAGTGTGGGCAAGGGCTATGTAGCTGACACTCTGGATAAGAGGTGCAGTATTGCCGACATCTTCGTGTACTCCTGGCCAGAAAAACCTCCGCAGGATCCCTGCCTGGGTTTTCTCTACCCCTAGGTGTCCTGCAAATAGCTGACTGTGGGCGAGGCTCAATATTGCTTTTTGATGTTTTTGTGGTACCAGAAGTTGATTTATCTCTTGCTCCTGCATTTGCACCACATGGTACTGGAGATTATTCTTCACTATAAAGTAAGGTCCTGGAACCCAGACCTTCCCATCTACGGGTATCCCATCTATCTCAGCCACCTCTTTCCTGGCATTATCATATCTAGGGTCCTCTGCCTGGTCCCGCCTGAAAGTCTTTCTCCCAGAACTAACCTGCCCGAGCTCCCAGGGGCCGGCTTCTGCTTCTTCCAACCGCTCGCTGCCATCATGGCTGGGGCCAGCCTCCAGCTCACCTTCCATGGTGGTAGTTTCTCTGATGGCTGCTCCTGTCCATCTGCCTACTAGCACGGTCTTCTGGCCCTGGGTCAGGATCCGGGTTCCCAAAGCTTTCGCAGCCTTCCTCTCTTTTTGTCTTCCAGGTCTTTTGGGGGGCTGAGAACAGATCCTGAGAAATCTCAGTGAACATTGGGGGTTGACATTCCCCCAATGATTAATCAATGCCCTCAGGGTCCCCACCTCCCTCCAGCTTCTCCAGGGGGAGTAAATTATCAAACCCTGGATAGGCCCTCCCAACGACTACAGGATATGGGAGTTTAGGAACTACGTCCACTGTCACCTCCATGGGGTTCCCCTGAACCTCTATCTCCACTGGGATGGTGGGGTAATGGCTCACGGCCCCATGCACACACATTACTGCTAGGCGTTTGGCTTGTAGCAGCTGGCTACTTTTTACCAGCTTACCCGATATAAGGGTGATAGCACTCCCAGAGTCCACAAGCGCTGTAGTCTCTGCACATTTATCTTCACCAGCCTGGTATAGTTATGCGGGGCTAATGCAACGCCCACAAGGTGAATAAGGGAGCATGGGACCTCCCAGTCTCCCAAGTTACATTGCATAGGCTCCTCGGTGCTGGGACACTGTGCTGCTATGTGTCCCCACTCCCCACATGCATAACATCTATAATTGCCAATCACTCCCCTATCACGGGGGTTAGGGAGTTTAGTCCCAGGGATCTCCCCGCTCAGGCCAATCCCTTCCTTCTGAGGTCCCTGCTGGTTTTCAGCCCCCCCCCTTCTTTGACCTAGGACTCCCCAGGGGTTGGCTGCCCAACCTTCCAGGGTTGGGGTCACGTGCTTGCTTCGAAAGGGGCCTTCCTTGGGTAGTTGGGTCAATTCCCTGGCTGTTACGTTTCTTTCTACCAGTGTGATCATCTCGTCATAGGTGGACAGATCGTTCTGGCCTACCCATTTGCAGAGATCTGGTGGCAGTCCTCTCATGTAATGGTCCATGACCAGGAACCCCCCAAATCTCCTCCGGGCTGCACAACTCGGGTTGTTACCACTTCCACGTGAGGTGTATGAGGTTGAATAGCTGGGACCTCGGGGGTTTGTTCTCCTGGTATTTCCACTCATTGAGCCTCTGGGCTGGTACCGCTGCCGACACCCCTGATCGTGCTAGGATCTCTGCCTTCAGACGGGTATAGTCAGTGGCGTCCATGGCAGGCAAGTCAAAGTAGGCCTTTGGGCCTCTCCGTACAAAAAAGGAGCAAGAATGCTGGCCCACTGCTCCTGGGGACACATCTCATGCTGAGCAGTCCTTTCGAATGAGAGGAGATATGCCTCTATGTCATCTTCCAATGTCATCTTTGGCAGACAACAAGTGGCCCTCAGGGTTCGTGTCCCATCGGACCCCTGGGCGGTGAGGATCTTCAGCTGGTTCACTACCTCTCACAAGAGGGCACGATCTTGGGTCGCCTGGCCCATTAATAATTAATTGGTTTCCTGCTGTAGCCACATAGATTCCTGTTGTGCCATTGCCTGAACCTGGGTGGCCTCCTGCTGGGCTGTCGTGGCTTGTACCAGAGCTCTTACCACCTCCTCCATTGTGCTACAAAGCAAACAAACAAAACAAAACAAAATCCAAAACCCCAGTGCACTTTTTTTTTAACCTCTTTCTTCCGCCACGCTGTGAACGATGATCCCACCCCTGACACCAGTTGTGACAAAGCTCTTTCCTTGTCTCTGTGGGTCCCGCATTTCCTGGTGTATTTTGCTAGCCTCAGAGGCTCACTGTGACCCTCCATGTAGCCTCTCTCTCTCTCTAGAGGCAAGGGTCACAGCCTACTGAGCCATTTTCATCATAAGCCAGTAAGGGAGGTGAGGAGAAGCTACCCTCCCTTGCACAGTCTCTGTTGTCCCTTAGTCTCAGTGATTAATCAGGGGGACAAACGGGGAAGCCCGAGCCCATCCTCTACTCCGGGCTCCAGCCCACAGATCCTAATAGTATCAGCTATGGTAGCTGACTTTTTAGAAACAGGACATGTACAATTCCCTGGGCCACTTCCCTACAGCAGCCCCACACTTCTTTAAGATCCACTTCACCCTTACCTCAGGGCCTCCTTCCTTGTGCCTGATATGGTTTGTACTGCTTAGTCTCTCCAACAGCGCAGCTTCCTCCAACAGCTCCTGACGGGTGCCCAGCTGACTAACTGGGAGGCTTTTAACTAGTTTCAGCCAGCCCCTGTTTGGCTTCAGGTGTCCCAATCAACCTAGCTATCCTCCCTGCCTTCTGGAAAGATCTTAATTGGCCCTAGGTGTCTTAATTGACCTGGAGCAGCTGCCATTTGCTTATCTTGGTAACAGGGATTTGTTTAGCCTGTGGCTAATATATCTGTCTCCCATTACTTTACTATAGCCTTGCCCCATCACAATGTACAGTACATATGCCTGAGTGAATAAGTACATACTACCTGCTGCCTTGCACTATGGGATTTACTTAGCATAACAACATAGATAGTTTGGTAATCCACAGCCCTGATTTAGGTATCCTGGCTCCCTATACATTGCATGGGGACAGTTGGGTTCCTAAGAATGGGATTCAAAAAAGCTAGCATAGTAAAGGGAGAGTGCCTAAACTAGCCAACGGGACATGCCAAGAAGAGGTGTGTGGCCTAAAATCCATCTTTAAAGGGATTTAGGTGCTTCCTTCCATTTGAGATTCTCAGCCATGAATCCATTCCTAGAGTTGGGTGCCTAAGCCAAGTGAGCCATTTCTTGAAAAAAAAGAACAACAATCCAGGAGGTGAGGTGGTGGTGTATCCTTTATACCCAACAGCCGAGTGGTTACAGCACTCACCTACGACATGGAAGACCCTGCTTCAAATCCTCATCTGCCTGCTACAGACCAGGCTTTCAAGCCCAGGTGTCTAACCTTTCAGGTGAGTGCCCTAACTACTGGGCTATAGGATAGTGTAATGGGAGGGTGGGGAGAGAGATCTCAAACTCGCCTGTTGAAGCTGTTCCACTTTGCATGATATACTGAGTCACTGGGCCAGAGAAAGCATGAGAATGACTCTCTAGCCAGTGGTTAGAACATTCACCTCTGAGACCCAGGTTCCCTTTCTATCCAAAGAAAAGCAAAGTATTCTATAGCACCAAGTGGAACAGCTTCAACAGGAGAGAATGAAATGATCTGCCTCACACAACCCTTTAGCTCAGGGGTGCAGGCTCATATCAGCTCATGTGACAGTGGTAAAGAAACACAGTCAGAATTGCCTTCATTTTACACTACACCAGAAACTTCATTGGAATATGGAAAGCAATATCATCCCTAAAGTTACTCTCCTTCACTGTAGAGCTTCTGCCTATATCATTTCCCCCTGCGCACTCCCACCCACCTTCCTGTTAGAGCTCTAATCCTTCTCCTTAAAAAGGTTCATCTGTGTCTATATCCCCTGGGTTCTCCAATCCCCATAGCCTTTATATGGGGATTCACAACCCTTTTCATATGTAAACACTTTGTTAAAATTGACATTTATTGTGCAAATAGAAGGATGTCTTATACCATAATAGATCACCCTAAGTCGTTTTCCAGTGCTGGTGGTTAAGCAATTTTCTAAGATGTTATCTTGATTACTACATAAGAAACAATGCCAATAGGTTTTTGTGTGCATAGTGTTGAGTTATAATTGTCTCAGGAAATGAAAGGAGAACTTAAAATTTCTAAAGTAGTAGTAGTGGGAAGCATTTTCAGTGAGTATATAGCTATAGATTGAAATGTTGGAAGCTGTTCCTTTTTAGCTGCTTCCTGGTTTTAAATAAAGCAGACTTATTCACTGCTAGACCTGGGCAGCAGGTATCATAAGCTGGGGGAGGCTGTGCCTACCCAAACAGCCTGGTGTGGCCCTGCCCATGCTGCACCCCCAGGAGGCCCCCTCCTGCAGTTCCCGGTGCTCTGCCCTGGCCCAGACTGGTTGGGGGCACTGAAGCCACACTGCCCAGTGCATCAGGGCTGGGGGCTGTGGTGGGGGTGGTCTAGGCCCCTGCGTGGGGGGTGGGGGGTGGAGGAGGCAGAAGGAGACGGGAGGGGCAGGGCCTCAGGCAGAAGGGGAGGGGCCGGGGCTAGCTTCCCCCAATGGCTGGGTTACCAGCTGCCCATACTGTTAGACCTTGATTTTATTCAACATGTCAGAATCAAACACCTCATAGTAAGGAGATTTAAGAAGGAGTAAGAAAAAGAAAGGGAAAATATTTTATTTATTTGATGACGAAAGGAAGCCAAAATGTAATCTACCAGAGGATTTCGATTTCAGCCATCTGGGACACTGGTTTGACTGGAAGCAGCAATTTACTTTTAACAGGATCTTTCCAAAGCTAAATAAGTTGAGTGGGGAAGTACCACTGTGTTCTTTTATATATGCCCTGCGAAAGAAAGCAGGGCAAATATTTAAATCATTCTTTTTTGAAAATGCAGATAATAAAAATGATTAAAAATAGTAAATTTTATGAATGTTACCTCCAAGCAGAATGTAATTTCTGAGAGAGAATATATTTATCTGCCAGAAGAATCAAAAGTTTGTGGAAATGACATAAGCAATAAGAACAGATCTAGATACAGTACACCAGGAAAGCAACAAGATCATAGATGCAATCTAGACATCCGAAACCTGTAAGTGTAAGAACACTGAACATTTTTGATATCATGTGTTACACAGTGGAAGTGAGCAATTAGAACACAAGAAAATTATAGTACATCATTCTTTCTTGATCATTCAGCCAAATGATTCTAGGAAGCCATGGGAGATGAATGCAAGTATTGATGATTCTAAAGTTGATTTAAAACTAACACAGAAGTTGATGTGTAGTGTATAGGAATTTGAATAATCCTCCTAAATTAACACTTACCATGTTAGTCTTTAGACAGTCCAGGAGGGAAACATATCAGTAAGGGGAAGTAACAGATAAAAGTTGTCACTTAACAATTCAAAGTGTACGTGATCAGTGATTCACAAGTCATCAAGTTATGTTAAGTCCTCATATTTAGCTGAAGCAAGGGATTGGTCTGCCA
Organism: Emys orbicularis; assembly: GCF_028017835.1. Lineage (NCBI taxonomy): Eukaryota > Metazoa > Chordata > Testudines > Emydidae > Emys > Emys orbicularis. Next base: position 85,301,602 of record NC_088687.1, on the reverse strand, counting down.
GCTGGAAGAAATTTGTACTGATGTTACTGGACTACTGTGATATTAATTCAAAATCTTTACAGAGTCAATTCAGTCAGGGGAATTTTGACTGCATTGATTCCCTACATGAAAAGATGAGCTAGATTGAATAGTTAGATGTGGAGTTAGAGAAGATACCATAGAGGCCTCTGAGGGGTGTGAACTTGAAGAAACAGTCTTATATAGTTTTATGGAATTTAATTGGGGCCAGACCAATAACATTCTGTAAAATGGGTCTCAAATGTATTGTAAGTGTGGCCAGTAGCACTAAGTGAGGCTGGTAGTACTGCCTATTATTAAGGTTTGCACTTTCCATTAGAAGAGCCTGTTTTCAGTTGCTTATAGCATTGCAAAACTAACAGTTGGGGATGAAATTTACCATGCTGGGTGTCTTAGGCTGATTTTTTGGAGAAGTTTTATGTGACAGGGTGCACTTACCTCTCCTGAGTGCCTCCTGTTAGCTGGGTGTGGTGCTGCAATCTTCTTTTTCTCCTAGTGCCCCCTGAAGGTTGTCAACTTCTTCAGGTGGGTCTTCAGTGGCTTAGCCCTCTAGCTAAGTCATACAGTTATAGATGAACAGATGAAGCCCTTCCAGGTAACAAAATTCAACAAATAGTTGGCCCTTACCAGGGTCTTCAGCCCCATCTCTGGGCCTGTTTAAATTCCAGACCCTTTCTCTGGCTTTTAGTCTTATCCCCATTTTTTGGGACTTACATCACTTCCTCACTGGCTGGTGAGGGGATCCAGGCCCACCCACCATTTTGGGTCCCAACCCAACAACTGTGTATACAGCAGCCACATACTGCTTCCCTTAATAGTTGCTGCTGCATTCCCTGGACTGCTTCCCATTTGGTCCTGTCACCTTCACCAATTACCTTAGGGTGATGGTCCTTGGGTTCTATCCATCTGGTTCCTAATTGAGCAGGGTTTCTCCCAAGTCTCCTTGACTAAACCATTTTTCAGTCCTACCCCCATTTGAGCAGGGTCTTTCCCAGGCTTCCTTGCCTGGAGAGTTTCTCAGCCTTTCAGCTCTCCCTCACCCTTCTGGTCCCAGCTAGTAACTGACCTGCTCAGCTCCTGTAGCTCCTTTTATCTGAGCCTGATAGGCTCTGATTGGCTGCCTGTTGAAGCCTTTCTAGGCAGGCCTGGAGGACTCACCTTCACTGCTCCTTTCTTGGGGCAGGGTGTGGTAGGACCACAAGGCTTCTAGCAATGGTGGGGCTCAAAGGTCCTGGTAGAGCCCATCACATTTCAGCATAATGTATCAGCCATTTATGAGAACAAGGCTAGGGAAATATTTTCAGAACCAAATACACCTCTATCCCAATATAACGCTGTCCTCAGGAGCCAAAAAATCTTACCGCGTTATAGGTGAAACCGCGTTATATTGAATTTGCTTTGATCTGCCGGAGCATGCCCCCCCCCCCCGAGTACTGCTTTACCACGTTATATCCGAATTCATGTTATATCGGGTCGCGATATATCGGGGTAGAAGTGTACTTTGAAATTATCTGGAAAGGGAGCAGATCCTGGGCTCCCGGGCATTCACCTGCCTGGCTGACTCAGAGTTGCAGAGCCTGGAATCACTGGGGTACCCAACTCAGAGGCAGTCTCCCTGGCAGACTGACCCAGAACTGCAGACCCTGAAACCCTTGGCTGCCAAGGAGCTGAAGAAGCAAGCTCATAATCAGAAGCAAGCTCCCCACACACCAACTCAAAGCATCACCAGACCCAGTCATAACAACAGATACAAAACCTGCAGGCGTATCTCCACTGCTATCATGGTCAAAAGCCCCCACAACACATCTTTCAAGATGCACGGAACCTACACATGCCTCTCACAACATGTGGTGTACCTCATCGAGTAAACTAAATGCCCCAGTAGTAACAGTGTGGGTGAAACCAGGCAACCACTATGCTTGCAAATAAACTCACACAGAAAAATGATAAAAAAACCAAACACACTATCACCCGTGGGCAAACACTTTTCATAAATCAAAGGGGTAGCCGTGTTAGTCTGGATCTGTAAAAGCAGCAAAGAGTCCTGTGGCACCTTATAGACTAACAGACGTATAGGAGCATGAGCTTTCATGGGTGAATACCCACTTCTTTGGATGCTGCATCCGAAGAAGTGGGTATTCACCCATGAAAGCTCATGCTCCTATACGTCTGTTAGTCTATAAGGTGCCACAGGACTCTTTGCTACTTTTCATAAAATGATCACTCCATCTCTGACTTCTCAGTCCTCATCCTCAAAGGAAACCTGCACAACACCTTCAAAAAATGAAGCTGGGAGCTTAAATGCATAACTTTGCTAGACACTAAAAATCATGGTCTTAATAAAGACACTGGAGTTATGGCTTATTACAACAATCTGTAAGCCACTAGCCCTCCTTTTTTGTCCCATGACTACAGGGTGTTATTGGGCCCCTTCACCTTGAATGGGCCCTTAAAAATATGTACTCTGAGTATCTTTCCCAGACCTGCAAAGAAGAGTGCTGTGTAGCTCAAAAGCTGGTCTCTTTCACCAACAGACGTTGGTCCAATAAAAGATATTAGGCAAACCCACTTTTTCACTGTGATGGATACAAGAACAGTGCAAATGATTTAATACATTGACTCTTATTCTAATACATCAAATCTGAAAGCTTCCCAGTGTCCAATTTATTGTTATAGTGAATCAGAGTGCTACCAAAAACCTAGTTGTCCATAAAGTTTTATGGTTCATGAGAGTAACTGGCCTAAAGATGTTGGAACCAAAAGTATCTTTACTTTCTCCTTTGAGCTCTCAGAACTTCTATCAATTTATTTCACAGTCTTGATTTTTACACAATCAATTGTTAAACTCAGGCAGATGGAGCATCTGGCACAGGCCCTACTCCCGAGGAACTCAGGCATGAATATGAGGGTCAGAGATGAAGAATTATGACCTATAAGAAGGACATTCTTTAACCTCAATTATCTTGTGGACATCACCATTTGTGGGCATGGAAGGATTAGATTTTTGTATAGGTAAACATTTTTTTAAAGTCAGTAAACATTTATTTCATTGTAACACGCAAACCAATGAAAACATATTCCCATCATTAATAACTGAAATTATAGATAGTAAAAGAAAGAAAAATGCTTCTTGAGAACTTAGAGTTTGATTTATGGATATTTATGTTATATATATTTTGACATGTGATGTGGACAATTTTTGATTTAACAGTTATAAAACTAACTTTTTGAATATCTCAATAAATAATTATTATCTGACTCCCTATTGAGTGATCTCTCCATAATTTCCCACAACGATGAAAGTTTACATCAATATAAAAAATGCTTAAAATCCATACTTTTGCATAAATGTAAACATTTAAATAGACATGAATAGAAAAATGCTTAAAAACAAAGAGCTACATTTGTCAAAAATATAAAAACAATAAAAACTGAATTTTGCCAAGCCTAATAATTTGCAACAGTTAACAGGTCCTAGGAACTGAGGTCTCTCTCTCTTTTTTTTAAAGTAGTATCCTAAAATAACTAAAAAAACATTTTTAACCTAAAAAAAGCACCAAGGAAACAGGCTGATGAGCTACACAATAATTTATTGCTTTGTTGGCTGGAAGAAACTCAGGGTGTATGGGGCCATTTATACTTAAATAGCCATGCACGGTGTGCTCTGTAAGTTGACGCAGGGTTTCTATGGCTCCAGATGGAAAACGTTTTCTAGATGGATTACAGGCTTGTGTGGAGTATATTGGCACGAGTGGGGAGCTGTACTGAGAAACTACTCAGGGAATACTCTTATAAGTATGTAACTCTCCTTTCTTCTTTGAATCAGTCTTGCAGAAATGGAATGTTACGTCATGGAAATAGCCCAACATAAATTTTGAAAATTATTATTCTGAGACTTCACACTCTCTACTTTGGCATCACTAAATGTCATGAATAAGCCAAACTGTCTGTTTTGTAGCCTGGGATTAGGAAAGATATCCAAACTATTGTAGCCAACTGAGAGCATTGTCAAGAAACCAAGCCTACTTGCCACACAGAATCCTGTAACTCAGTGGCCAATCAGACTCTGGAAATGAGTGGGAGCTGACAACTAAGAGTTACTGGGATGGAAGCACTTGGCTGCACTTCATTACTTTTCCAGGTACCTAGGAATCAAATACATAGCTGACCTTTCCAGCTAAGTGTCATAAATAGCCTTAAGAATATGTTTGCATGGTGAGGAAGCCTAGGAACCTGTCATATGTAATGGTCCACAGTTTGTTGGGAAACAATTCATGTCATTTATGGACAAGTATAACTTTAGCCTCTAGCTAATGCCCAGGCGGAGATAGCTGACCAAACCACTGAGTATATTCTAACATAAGAGATTCCATTTCTAGCTTCTTTCAGTTATAGATCAACTGTAATAAATACCATGAAGCACAGTCTAGTACATCCAATGATTAGGGTACAGCTGAGGATGCTGATTTCTATGCTAGAGAACAAACTGTGTCCTAAATGGCAAATCTATTCAATATCAGACTGAAGAAACATCAAAAGATGCATATAAATGTCAGTTTGAAAAAGTGAATGCTTCAAGGGCAGCACGTGAACTGTATTCTAGTACTTGAATGAGAGGAAAATTGACTGATGAGAGAGGTTGGACAACAATTTGGAATGTTAAAACCAATGGTTCTAACCTATTTTGGAAGGATCAAGATGGCAAAAGGAGAGAGGGAGTAGCACTCTATGTTAAAAATGGCATTACACCTCTACCCCGATATAACGCGGTCCTCCGGAGCCAAAAAATCTTACCGCGCTTTAGGTGAGACCGCGTTATATCGAACTTGCTTTGGCCCCCCGCTCCTTGTCCGCTGACCGCCCCCTCCAGAGACCCCCGTCCCTAATTACCCCCAGGACCCCACCCCCTACCCAACCCTCCTGCTCCCTGTCCCCTGACTGCCCCGACCTCTATCCACACACCCCGCCCCCTGACAGGCACTCACCAGCAGTGGCGGTAAGCGGAGCAGCCCAGCCCCAGCCCGCTCCACTCCTCCAGCTCCCAACCGCGGCGCTCCGCTTCCCGCCGCAGGTGAGTACAGGGGGCGTCCTTTCCCCAACCTCCCCGCACTCACTGGAGGCGAGAAGTGGAGCACCGCAGGTGGGAGCTGATGCACTGATCCGCCAGAGCACTGCTTTACCGCATTGTATGCGAACCCATGTTATATCAGGTCGCGTTATATCGGGGTAGAGGAGTACCTGTTTCCAAGTCACAGACAACTCAGAAGAAAATGATCTTGTATGTTTAGGAATCAATGTCCTAACAGACAAAGCACAAGATGGGGTACTAATTGGTGTCTGCTACAGATGACCAAACCACACTAGGGAACAGGACGACTGCTTCCTTAGACACCTATCTACAATATGTAGGAAAAAAAGCTGTGTAATCCTGGGAGACATGTACTGGAAGGTTCATGCTGCCCATACTAAAACATGGAGTTTCTAACCATCATAGACAATTTCCTGGAAGGTTCATGCTGCCCATACTAAAACATGGAGTTTCTAACCATCATAGACAATTTCCTAACTCACAAAGTATTGCAGCCGCACAGGAATATTCTTTATTAGACCTGGTACTAACAAACAGATCACAGAGTGGAAAAGTAATGGTAGCTCAGGTTTAAGTGATCATGATTTGATCACATTTATAATGCGCAAGCAGAGTAAAGTCCAGACCAGTAATATATATATATACTGGATGGTTTAATAGGGTCAGTTTCGTAAAGCTCAAAACCACCCAATTCAGCTGGGAGGAAGAAAATTTATTTAATCAGAAAAACTGGAATGACAATTGGTGATCTGCCCCTTAAATGGCCTGGGGGAGGGGAGGCAGGGAGCAGCCAACCCTTCTCTGGGAAGAAGATCAGAAGGCAGGTGCTGGGACTCACCTGAACAGCACCTCATTAGAAGCCCACACTTTCAGCTGGACAATAGATGAGAGGGCAGCTCCATGAAAGGGTGGGGGGAAAACAAGAGAGAGTAGGGAGCATACTCTCTCATAGCCAGAGCAGGAGACGGCAGGCAGCTGGGCCCTGTGGATCTCCCCTCCTTTGGTTTCTCTCTCTCTCTCTAACAAACAGAGCCCTGAAGGAAGGGACAAAAACTAAGATAGGCTTGGCTGACTATTTGTCTTCATCTAGTGATTAAGACCACCAGCCTACAAATACCTTACCAAATGGCCAAAACACACCATTGAAGAACAAGGCCATACTGGTTAAAAAACTGACCTGGTTTAGAAGGCAGCTGTAAAAAATAATTTTAAAAGATAATGTAAAACAAATGGAAAAACGGGAAGTAGATAGGAATTAATATAAAAGAAGATAGGAACTGTAGAAAAATGATAAGAGAAGCCAAGTGACACAATGAGAAATCTATGGCCACATAGTTAAGGAGAAGGAGAATGAGTTTTTAGAATCTATTAGGAACAAAATAAATCCTGACAATGTTATTGATCCATTTCTAGATGGAAATAGGAGAATTATTGACATAATAATGCAAAAAATGCAGAAGTGTTCAATAAATATTATTGCTCTGTATAATATCTGGAAAACCAGATATTATAGTCTCAGCATATGGTGATAACACTCTTTTCATTCCACTAGTATCTCTGGATGATATTATGCAGAAGCTACTAAAGATAGACATTTTAAAATCAGCAGGTCCAGATAACTTTAATCAAATAATGTTATAAGAACTAGCTGAGGAGCTCACTGGACAATTGATGTTGATTTTCAATAAGTATTGGAGCACTGGGGAAGTTCCTGAAGACTAGAAGAAAGCTAATGTTGTGCCAATTTTTAAAATGGGTAACCAGAATGACATGGTCAATTATAGGCCTGTCAGTCTGACCATAAATCCCAGCAAGATATGAAGCAGCTGATATGGAACTTGATTAATAAAGAATTAAAAGAGGGTAATGTTATTAATCAAATCAACATGGATTTATGGAAAGATCATGTCAAACTAACTTGATATCTTCATTTGATGAAATTACAAGTTTGATAGACATAATAGTGTTGATGTAATATACTTAGACTTCTGTCAGGCATTTGACTTGGAAATACACAACATGTTGATTGCAAAACTAGAATATATAAAATGAACATGGCACAAATTAAATGGATTAAAAACTGGCTGATAGGTTGCAGCAAACGGGAAATCATCATGAAGCAGGTGTGTTTCCAGGGGGGTCCCATAGGGATTGGTTCTTGGCCCTATGCTATTTAATATTTTTATCAATGAGGTGGAACACGACATAAAATATCACTGATAAAGTTTGTAGATGACTCAAAAATTGGGGGAGTGGTATATAATGAAAAGGACAGGTCACTGATACAGAGCAATCTTGATCACTAAGTAAGCTGAATGCAAGTAAACAATATGGTTTTTAATATGGCTAAATGTAAATGTATACATCTAGAACAAAGAATGTAGGCCATACTTACAGGTTAAGAGACTCTATCCTGGGAATCTGAAAAAGATTTGGGGGTTGTGGTCTATAATCAGCTAAACAGGAGCCCCCAGTGTGATGCTGTGGCCAAAAGAGCTAATGCCCTCTAGAGATGTATAAACAGGAGAATCTCAAGGAGGAGTAGGGTGGTTATTTTACCTCTGTATTTGGCACTGGTGTGACTGCTGCTGGAATAGTGGCCAGTTCTGGTGCCCACAATTCAAGAAGGATATTGATAAATTGGAGAGGGTTCAGAGAAGAGCCAGGAGAATGATGAAAGGATTAGAAAACCTGCCTTATAGAGATTTGAATCTTTGAATCTATCTATTTAGGTTAACAAAAAGAAGGTTAAGGAATGACTTGATTATAGTCTGTAAGTATCTACATGCAGAGGGTGGATTAGGGTTTTGTGGGGCCCTGGGCCAGAGCAAGTAGAGCCCCTCCCCACACCTTCTGCTTGCAGTCCCACCCCCACACCCCAGGTGCTCCTGCTGGGGAGCGGGGTCGGGGCACGGGGGCTTGCCCCGCAGTGCCCACCTGCCTGGCCCTGCTCCCCAGTTGGAATGCCAGGTGGATGGGTAGAGCAGGGCAAGCCCCCACATCCCAACCCCGCTCCCTGGCTGGAGTGCTGGGCAGGCAGACTGAGTTAGGGCATGGGGTCACCTATTTTTTCAGGGCCCCCAATTGGCCAGGACTCCTGGGTATAGGCTCCATTGGCCCAGTGGCTAATCCGTCACTGCCTACATAGGAAACAAACATTAAATAATTGGCTCTTCAATCTAGCAGAGAAAAGAATAATATGATCCAATAGCTGGAAATTGAAGCTAGACAAAAATTCAGACTGGAAATAAGAGAGGTTTAACAGTGAGAGTAACCATTGAAACAATTTACTAAGGGTGGTGGAGGAGGATTCTACATCACAGACAATTTCTAAATTAAGATTGGGTGTTTTTCTAAAAGATTTGTTCTCTCAATTATTTTGGGGAAGTTCTATGGCCTGTGTATTACCGGAGGTGAGGCTGGATGATAGATGGTCCCTCCTGTCCTTGCAATCTATGAAACACCTGCTATTGTGCAGGACAAATGCACTGGTACAACCAAAACAGCTGCATTCAGGAGTATTGAGACATTTGCAACACTTTCCAAAACCAATAGATGATGCTCAATAGTTTATTATTCTTGCTTCAGAGTTAACCAGACAGTTCTACAGTGGCACAGGAATCAGAAAGAGATCATGCATGCAAGCAATTTTGTGAATTTATTGAGACCATCAAGAGCCAATATGAATGATTCTGCTTCAAGTGTTGTGACTAAAAACCTCCAGAAGGAGAGTGATCAGAAAACATAATCATGTTGATAGACACAGCAAACATAAATGGCAGAATTTACAGTTTGCAATTTGAGTAGCGGGTACTTTATTTAGTTCCTAAAATCAGTTAGTATACTGGGTTAATGGAATTACCCCCAGGATGAATTTGTCCCATTGTGTTTTATCATTTACTAGAATTAGTTGTACAATAAATAAAAAAATAGTTCTCAGTAAATAAACCTATTTGTTAATAACTCAAAGAAGTGGAAATGTACAGTCCTGGGATGTTAAAATTCCTCTTGTCTTGTAGGAAGGATTATTATTTATCCATCCAGGAACTCTGTTACTCACATGAAATTTCCCTTGCAGGTCATGAAATTGCTCATAGGACAGAGGGAAATAGAAGACTCAAGGACTCTGAACTGTGATAATATAGTGGGGAACCTAAGACTCCAATAGAAGCTTGAACTGCAAATATTTTCAGTGATCATATAGCTATGCTGATTTTACTCCAGCTAAATGCTGACCATTTGTTACCATCAGTTAAACCAGAGTTAGCATCAATCAGAGTTCCTGATTTTATTGTACAGTAAGTAGGGGATAATGGCCCTGATTCTTCTCTCATTTACTCCGGCTGTACACTGATGTAACTCCATTGACTTTAAAGGAATAACTCCCAATTTACACCAGTGAGAGAGAAAAACCAGCCCCTTCATTTCTGAAACATATATTCGCCCACTCTTCACCTCCACTCTGGTTTCTTTTCTTTACTAATGTTACTATGTTTGGAGAGGAAAATCTTACATTTCCAGACTTTTGCAGGAACAGTTATCTTCTCTATGCCCCTTAACTGTTACCTCTGATCACTCTTGGGGCTTGCTTTATCAGGTCAGACTTTCTGCTCTTTGAGACTTCTGTTTCATCCCTTTTCCCTTCATTTCAGGTTATTTCTCTGTGGAATACTTTCCCGCTCAGCTCCAAATTCATCAGCTCTCTCCCCTAGTTCAAGGAAAATGTTTCCATTCCAGAGTTATTCAAAAACTGAAATGTTTGGATTATAGTTAACACATTTTGCTGTGTTTTTCATTCAGGTTCACTCACGCTCATCACTTGACAGCCCACCATGAAATGTGTCCTGTTGTGAATGTGACTGCTGCTGATTGTACAGAATGTGATATCATATCCAAAAAGAGTAAAAGGCATGCCATGAAGAATTTCCCTGCTAACTTCTTTCAGTAATATAACACGCAAGAGTTATATTTTGCCAATTGCAAATAATTTTTACTAGTGGCATTTTCTTCTTTTTATGCATAGGACAAAAGAACCAAAGTAGTGAACAGAAATCTTTTTTTCTGCCTTTTCTTGTCTGAACTTTTCATTTAACACTGGTCCTTAGTGAGCTAACAAGAATAATTTCATCCCAAATCCCATACTGGTTTTTAGTCCACCAGATGTTACTCTGTTTCTTTTCTACTTGAAAAGGTGAAAAATACATTTAGACACACTAAATTTTATCACTATCATCTGCTATTAACTTTTAGTTCTCCTATAGTCTCCCTCCTTGTCTAAAACATTAATTTTTATAAAGTATATTGATAATTTTTCTTTGGCTATTTCTATTTTCTTTGCTATTTCAGCAAATCAGCATTAGCTAGTCCATGGCCATGCATGCCAATAGCTTTCAAGAAAATTTATACACACACACACACACAAAGCACCGACCTTAATTTTTCTTTGTAATTTCTGAAAAATAGTTTTTTTTCCTAATTTTGCTGTGATGTTATGCAGCATCCTGGAGATTCCTAAAAGTTTGAAATAGGTTAATTTAACTGGCTAAAAACCTTTCCTCTTATTATAACTAAGACTTTGTGCCATTGGGCTGATATTTTCATTTAAACATTTTGATTGATCTTTAAGGCTTTCCACTTATGCTCCATTAATGCTAGCACTACTTCATTGTGATGCTGAACATAGGGAGACCTGGATTTGAGTTTATTAAACACTGCCCTCTTCTGCCTTAAAGAACAAAAATACTCTGGAAAACAGGGTTTTTTTAATGTTAGTTTTAAAGAAATGGAATGATCACATTTTCAATTGATATTTTGCTGAGCTAGAGTGGGCTGTTCCTTTGACCTTGTCCTCTTCACTCCCTTTGAAGGCAAGAGGGCAAGGGATGGCTACGACCAGTCTTTGTCATCAATGGATGAGTTTAAAAAAAAAAAAAAGAGCAAAACTCAGAGCAACAAAAATAGCAAGAAGCAAATATAAAACACATGAATAACACCCATGTAGTTGATAATAAGATGAATGGACACAGAAGTTGGAAACAAAGCTAAGTGTAAAAGAAAAATAAGAGTGCTTTACAGAAATGTAAATAGCTATGGATATGTTAATACAAGTGTGTTCTTAAACAGTGTCCCACTTGTATGACATCTATATCTGATAGTCTGAGGTGTATGATTGGTAAATTGTGGAATAATGTCATTTTCTCCAACAACTTAAGCCAGAAAGAAGAAAATAAAGGCTTAAATTATGTGTTGCACCTCCAGGAAGTGTAGCCTGAGGTGGGTGTGCGGAGTCATTGGAGCAAAGATGGCTGTAAGACACGTTTGTACTCTCAGTATTCTTGGCTACTGGTCTGCCTCTAATCTGTCTCCTTCCAGTGCTGCCTCTAAATATGCCCCCATCCTAGGGCTTTCAGGGGTAGAGGTGCAATGTGGGGATATCTACAGTAGACCAACATAGTGCCCACCTGAAGGGAATTCTCCCCTGGTTCCTCATCAACTTACTTCCCCTATAGGCTGAAAGACATTCAAAATCCACCCAATATATAAAAATCCTTCTGTGTAATGATATTTATTAAATGATGTATCACATGCACATTCTTTATGTCTTTACTCAGCAGACAGATTTATACAGATTTTGCACAGCTCTACAGGTAAGTAAAATACAGAATATGTATTGACTTGACTACAGAATAGTGTAACTTTAAAACCTCGACTCTTCTTGCTGGAGAAGTTCTATTTAGAACAATTCTCTGAGCAGAAATAACTGAACTGTCATAAACAAACTAAACTCCCTTTTCTGACAACTGTCTTCTCATACTCTCCTCTTTGTCTAAGCTGGGGTTCACTGATTTATGAATGACCCACACAGAATATTTAATAGTTCCTTTAATCAATTTATTGGTCTGTACAATTACATGGGGAAAAAAACACAAAACCTTTTTCAAACAGCAGCCACTACCTTGCCAATAGTCTCTGGTGGGACCCTAGCAAGGCTGTGCAAATGCTCCACCAAGATTCCAGCACAGAAATAAAATTGGAGTAGCTTGGCATTTACGTTAATTTTGTAACCTATTCCCTGGTGGTTGGAGGTTGTTCACACAGCTTTTCCGACCCCACATACATTCTCACAACTCCTGCCTCACCCTTCTGATGTGCTCCTACAATGCACAGCTTCCTTCATACTTGCCTGAGTCCCCAGTGGCTATTCCCTCATATAGGATGTTTGAGTAGTTGCCACAGCTGGCCTTCTTCCTCCCCTAAAGCAACAAAAGGGGCTGGGAAGGAAGCTGGGCATGTAGCCTGAGGTGGGAGTCAGCAGGAGCAAAGATGACTGCAAGACACCTTTGTGCTCTCACTATTCTTGGAATGGGGGTGGGGGAAGCAATCCTCCCAATACCGATACTGTCTACTCAGTTGGGGGCTCCCTGAACATAAACTACATCAGCAGACAGAGGAATGGGTAGTCTGAGGGTATATATTTTTTTCTTGGAAGTAAAAATTTTGTAGAACCTACTCCTCCAACTTAATCTTCAGAAGTTGTTCTTCTACAAACACAACCTGCAGGGCTTGCATTGGTCTGGTCAATAGTAATTGCACTAAAAAAAAAATCCTATTTAATGAGGCCAGATACCAACAAAATAGACTAGCTAACCTCAGTCAAAGAGGCTGAAATTTCAGGGCCATTTGGTCAATGGTTAGCATAAAGCCTATTGCTGATTAACCATGAGGACCGTGCAAAAAAGAAATGAGACTCAAAAATGTCAGATATTCTCCTTTTGCTACTCAAAGGAGAAGCCCCCTGCTGCCCTCCCCTTGTTCAAGGTTCTCAGTCATAGAATCCAGCTAATCCAGAAAAATGAATGATACTTCTGCTGCCAGAGAAAGTCAGCTGATGATCTAGATGTGAGTTAACCCAACTTTTAGCAAATAAAAGAGTAGAGAAATAAGGCCAATTATCAGAACAGCTGACTGCTCCTTTTCCCATTTGGCTGCAGCTAAGAGATTTGTTTAAAGGAAATCTTTCTTCTTCTCCCTCTATTCTGCAGGTGTCAGCCACAACATAAAGTTCATTTAAAAGATGTACATTATACCAAGATAGTACAATATAACCAGATAGCACCTCTTCTCTCCCTTGTTTGCTAGTATCTGGCAAGTTTTTTAACTGTTCGATATGTACTACAAATACTGTATCTTCATGAACCAGCAAGAAAGACTGCTGCAAAGTTCTGCTTGGTAACATTCATAATTTCAGGAGTATATTCTGGAAAAAACATTTTTAAAAATATTGGAAATATAATGGTAAGTGAGGATGTTACATATTTGATAGAATGTCACGTTATGATTGATTCATTAGTGGTACTGTCACGGTTAAGAGACTGGAAGCACTACATCCCAAAACACCTTGCCAGCAGTAGAGGAATAATATTTTTAATAGAATGTACCAGTCTTGGGATATTTAAAAACATAAAAATAGCCATCCTGTGTCAGACCAATGGTCCATCTAGCCCAGTATTCTGTTTTCCAACAGTTGCCAGTGCTAGATGCTTCAGAGGGAGTGAACAGATCAGGGCACTTTATCAAATGTCCATCTCCTGTCATCAGGGGCGGCTCTAGCTTTTTTGCCGCCCCAAGCATGGCAGTCAGGCGGCTTTCGGCAGCATGCCTGTGGGAGGTCCCCGGTCCCGCGGCTTCGGCATACCTGCTGCCGAATTGCCGCCGAATCCGCGGGACCGGCAGACCTCCCGCAGGCATGCTGCCGAAGGCTGCCTGACTGCCGCCCTCACAGGGACTGGCAGGGCACCCCCCACGGCTTTCCGCCCCAGGCACATGCTTGGAGTGCTGGTGCCTGGAGTCACCGCTGCCTGTCATCTGATCCCATCTTCTAGCAGTCAGAGGTTTAGGGATAGCCAGAGCATGGGTCTGTGTCCCTGACCATCCTTGCTAATAGCCATTGATGGACCTATCCTCCATGACTTAGATAATTCCTTTTTTAACCCAGTTATTCTTTTGGCCTTCACAACATACCCTGGCAATGACTTCCACAGGTTGACTGTGTGTTGTGTGAAGAAGTAATTCCTTTTGTTTTAAACCTGCTGCCTATTAAATTTTATTTGTGACCCCTGGTTTGTGTGTTATGTGAAGGGGTAAATAACACTTCCTTATTCACTTTCTCTACACCATTCATTATTTTATAGATCTTTATCGTATGCCCCTCTCTCTTAGCCTTCTCTTTCCCAAGCTGAACAGTCCCAGTATTTTTAATTTCTCCTCATATGGAAGCTGTTCCGTAATTATTTTTGTTGCTCTTTTCTGTACATTTTCCGATTCTAAACTATCTTTTTTGAGATGGGGCAACCAGAACTGCATGCAATATTCAAGGTGTGAGCATACCCGGGATTTATAGATTAGCATTATGATAGATTAAAATAAAACAGAAACTATCCCTTTCCTATTGGTTCCTAACATTGTCAGCTTTTTTGTCTGCTGCTGCACACTGAGCAAATGTTTTCAGAAAATTATCTATGATAATTATCTACTCCAAGATCTCTTTCTTGAGTAGTAACAGCTAATTTAGACCCCATCATTTTGTATGTATAGTTGGGATTATGTTTTCCCATGTGCATTACTTTTCATTTATTAATATTGGATTTCATCTGCCATTTTAAGACATTACAAGATCCTTTGGCTGGAAGTTGAAGTTAACACACTTCAAACTGGCAATAGGATGTTATTTTTGAAAGTGAGGGTAATTAACCATTGGAATATTTTGCCAACAGGTGTGGAAAATTCTCCATTAGTTGGAGTGTTTAAATTCAGACTGGGTGACTTTTTAAAAGATATGCTCTAGTGCAACCACAATATTTAGACTAGATTGTGGAATCACTGAGCGGATGGCCTGTGATATGCAGGATATCAGGCCTCATAATCATCTCATCTGACTTTAAAATTATGAATTCTCAAAGTATTAAGCAATCATTATCAACAATTAAGATATTTTTTGGTTGTACAAATACCTACAATTAAACAAAACAATCCTACTTCTTGATAGTAAGACTTTGTGATCCAGGGTACTACATCAGACTTAACAATGGTGCAATGCTAGAATAGAAAATCTTGTGTTTGAATCTCCTCAACTTTGCATCACTTGCAGTTATGTACACATATGCATGGTGGGTGTAAAACACTACCGTTCTGTTATAGTAGTACTTTACGTCCACTTGTACTCATTTTGCATAGGTGTAATTGACCACATAAGGTGCACGATAGAGAAGAATCCTTTCTGTCGAAACTTCAAACTGTGATCTTGTCAGATCTCCTAATTTAAGCAACAGTGAGCCTAGTAAATTAGTGCATGGGATCTCCAAGGAGCACCAAGGGTACTGAATGAAGTGCTATTCGTGACGCAATAGGTGGCAATTTTCCTGCAATTTCATTGAGTTATATAGATCAGCGTAGTGATTTAAGCATCAGGATTGATATGCACTCGGATTCTGAGTTCAAATCTGCAGTGGTTGAATTTCTGGGGGGTTTCCAGATGAAATCTTTAAAAAGATATTGCCTGATTTACAGAGAAATTAAAGATCCCACAGCCCTTTTCATAAGAGCAGAGATGTCCCAGATGGCAATTTTACCAATGTATAGGATCTAGATTTTGAAACAGACTATGACTGGCTGAGTGGGATCCGTTATGCTGAAAGACTTTATAAAAGATTAGAATTAACCAAGGCCTAAGCCTTGATGAGGGAAGTGCAAAAAGTGCATCATATTTCAACGTCTCCTGACATTCAGAGGAAGCAATCAGCTTTTTTCAGAGTGAAGCTTATCAGAGTACAATGGTGACCTAGGAAGTGTGGTGCAAGGTACTGTCTCCATCCAAACTAGTGTACTGTTTTCTTAATGAGCATAGGGTTCTTATGGCATATAATGCAAGTCTTTAGTTGGGACCGGGTAAGAAGCAGGAAAAGGGAATTACCTAGAGCTCATTGCAAACAAACAATAAAGCAGTAATGCATTAGTGTGTATAAAAGACAAATATCAGAAAATATACGTGGTAGCTTCTAAAAACTGATTCTCAGTAATAAGTTTTCAAAGAAGAATATTTTACAAAAATTTATATTTTAAAACTGATTAAAAATTCATTATTTCTGAACATACTTTGCATAATTTGATATTATTTGAACAAAATTTTGCAAGTACCCTTTGTAATAAAAATTGTACAGTTGAAACCCTGGATAAAATACTGATATGAATTTTTATATGGTTCTTTAAACACATTTGAGCCCTGAGTTCAATTAGGTATTTTAAATGCAAGGTCATTGATCAGCAGATAAGAAGAAGCCTGATGAGGGCCAGAAGAACTACAGAATGTGAAAAAACAGACTGTCATCTCTGAACCCCTGTAGTCAGATGAAGACTGACTAATATTCATTTTCCGTATTTAATGCAGGACCAGTACATTCCTTCCCAAAAAACTTTCATCTTTTTATATTTAATTTTTCCTAGGTTTGTAGCTCCAATAGAGTATAAGAATGTATAAATGGATGTACTGTATATAATAACTTTATAGCATGCTTCTTTCCCCGCATTGTAGGAATTGGGGCCTTGCAGGCCTACTTTAATTGTTAGCCTAACTGGTGAAAAGGTTCAAGAATTGTCACAAGGATTTGTTATATAAAAAACTGTTTAAGAATCAATGGGAAAAGGAAAAAAGACTGAATTAATTTGAACAGAAAGGGTCTACTGATACCATTCAAGAACTGGGCTAAGATTACGACTGGTAAACAAGAGGAGTAGAGGACTGTAAATTAATGAACCAAAATTGATGTGTCAGAAATTAGAGGGATAAAATAATGAAAGGATGGATTATTCCATCCATTACCTGTTTGACACCCTTAAAAAGAGACTTTCGGGGGGAATAAAACAAGATGTTTCTTTTATCATCACATCATCTGCAGTGGATAGACTGTTACTATGACACCAGACCGTGATACTTCAATGAGAACCCCATCCAATGATTTGACCATCATCACGGCCCCAGTGAGGACCCCAGCCTGATACATGTGAGATCCTGCTCAGTCTTCCCCTCCCTCATATGCTCCTTTCTTCCCCCATCTCCTCTTGGCTTTTCATCTGGTTCTGAAATCAGCTGTACTGCACAGCACGGTGAGATGAGACGGCCCATCCAGCTTTGCCCAGCCTGAGAAGGACCAGTGAAGGAGAGGGATATGACCAGAACAACAAGATGATGTCCTTGGCTGGGGAAATGAACCAGGGGCCAGAGCAACAGCTACTGTGACTGACCTGCCAGACCAAAGCATCCATCTGTGACTGACTAGCCACCCTGTATCCTGATAACATCAACAAAAACTGTATTTTCCTCATTGTTACTATCTTACCTCTTCTCATCTTTTGTCTAAAGCAGAAAGGAAACTATCATTTCCAATTCAGAATTAAACAAGAGAACTAACCCTTTCTTTCCCACCAAGAAAGACTGTTGGACTGAATAAGAGACTTTAACCAATATTCACCATCTCTACAAAAGGACTTTGGTTGGATTTGATTAAGTTTGTTTTTCATAAACAATCCATTTCAGTTTCAGTGCTCTTTACCTCATTTTGAGTGTTTCAATCGATACAGTTCTAACCTTTGACACAAATTTTATAGTGTGTTTGCCATGGGAGTAAGTGGGCTGAGGTCTCTATACACCAAAACCTGGCCCTTGTTTAACACTGTTAAACATTGGACAGTGACTGAGTTATCATAACACCTTTAGCCCATATTTTTCATTTAAGTTAATACAAAACACCCTCTCAAGTTTAAAAAAAAATCCAAAGCTATGAATAGTGGACAAAAACATGCCTCAAGAATAAGACAAGAACCCCATAGTCTTTTCATATATGGTAGCGTAAAATATCTTATGTAACAAATTATTTATCTGGATAATGACACCACATGAAAATGGTGTAGATTGCTTTGACTCATGGTATAATATTAATTAGCATCTGGCGCATATAATAATGCATATAGGAAACTCAAACAACAAAGGTTATCTATCCATCAAGAAGTCCTTGGTTTGTGTGAAAAACAGATCAGTTTACTGAATTTAATAAATGCCAATCAAAAGGTATAATGCACAAAGTTTTGCATGTAGAAATTCAAGTAATATAAACAGCAGTAAAACTACTTCAGATACATTGATTTTTTTCAGTTACAATGATATTGATAAGTGCTAGTGACTTGGATCTATAATATTTGGCAGCAGAACAGGTTTTTTTGGCAAGACTTTGCTTAACCAAAGGTGATGCATGATTGACAAGGCATTACAATTAAAGTATAGTGTCTAAGGGATCTGGACCGAATCCTAAGATCCTCGCTTATGGTGTGTAACTGCCTCCTGTGGGAGGGTGGCAAGAAAAGAAAACTGAGTGAGATTCTCTACACATACATATTTTCCCAAGTTGTTACATAGGAACTACCCTACCAGTGCAAAACCATGGTCTACCTAGTCCAGCATTTTGTCTCTGGCAGTGAGACTTAAGAAGCAGGTGCAAGAAACCCCACAGCAGGCAGAAATGAAAAAGAATATTTCAGTGGGTAGTTTTTTTCCTAACACCCAGCAGTTAGAGATAGGCCTATGCCCTGGTTTATATTCCTTTCATTTTTTTTAAATAATTCCATATATTGTAACTCTGCATGTACTTGGCATACACAAATGTCAAAACCTTTTTGGAAGCCTGCTCAGCTCTTGGTCTCAACATCATCTAGTGGCAATGAATTCTATTATCTAATTGTACTTGTGTGTAAGAATATTTCCTTTTATTAATTTTAAATTTTCTACCTTTCATTTTCATTAACTGTCCTGTTCTTGTATTATTTGAAGGGATGAATAGAAGTATCCCACCTATCTTCTCTATACCATTCATTCTTCTTGTTTTTTTGTATAATTTTATTAGCCCCCTTAATTCATCTTCTCTCTGAAATAACTGGGACCATTTCCTTCAATCTCTCTTCATACGAGAGTGTTTCTATGCCCCTTATTCTCGTTTTCCATCTCTGAACACCACCTATTTCTGCTATATCTATCTATAGATAGGGTGACCAGAAATGAATATTCCAGGTGAGGGTATAGCACTGGTTTGTATAGTGGGAACATCTTCCCCAAAACACCCATCTACAATGCAAAATATTCTACCTACCCCAGCCTGTACCCTAAACTGGTGGGAGTCAGGAAACACTCCAGAGAACAAGGGCTGGCTAGTTAAGATTAAGAGCATCATGAGCAATTTAGCCAATCACTGGCTAATCCTCTTACACTAACAGGTGACAGCCATAAAACTAACTGTTACTCTATGCAGGGAACTATTTTTTCTCCTTGGTGTTATCTTCTGATTTCTAAACTGGAAGTGAGGTGAACCTACGAACTGTTACAAACTCTCTTCACAATTACAAATAAATAGTTGACTGGCAAAGTTTAGACTACAGTATGTGAATAGAGAATAATGGTGTAAAGGGCTGGTCACTCACCCAATAAAGACAGTGAAACCAGGGGAAGAAGAAACTTTAAGAGGTAATTCAAATAGTTCAAAATATTGTATTGCAGCAAAGCCACTAGAGGAAATAGAGCAGATGGGAGGGGAGAGAGACTGGTTATACTCCTCACCTGAAAGGTCACAAGAGATAGTAGCATTAGGAACTTTGAAGCACTGTGGAAGATGGAAAATCAGGCAGCGTAGTCACATTAAACAATCAGTTCTGGAACATATAGAAACTATTACAATACAATGGCTGGAAGTCTATGACACAAAACATTTAAGCAATCACACCTGCCAGGATTGAGAATTAAGATGAGATAGAGACAAGTTCAAATCTCATCAGAATTCCTGCCTTGGAGGTTTCTGTTCTCTCTCTTATTCTTTAGTTAACCTATTTTTTCCCCCCTGCTTTGAGAAGCTATTATTTCTGTCAGTGTCATCTGGAATCTTTCTAGTTAGAGAGGAGGTAGGAAAGGACATAGGAAGGGCAGGCAGAATGAAGGACTTCTTAACCTTTAAAATGGCATCTCACATATCAAGATCAAGGTAGCTTCACTAGTATTTTCGGAGATACTTAAGCAGTTAAGTATTTTGTTTAAGTAGAGATAAAAGTGGAAAGTTAACAAGGGTCTAGAAAGTCGCATAATGACTGAGACACACTCTCATTGCATGCAGAAGTGCTGAACATTATGGGAGGTATATAATTGGAGATGCTTTAAAGGCCACCAAGCTTTTGCACCTTCCTGATCTTTCTCACAATCTCAAAGATTTGGTTTTTCTTTATAAAGTCACTTACAGAGTGCTGTGTTTTAAACTGATCAGAGTGTGGAAAATGTGAGGAATGTAATCATAGATAGATCTGTTTCGAATTAATCAAAGTTTAGAATATTTAAAATATTGCAGGTCCATACTTGTCAGTGCTATATGAGATTAAATAACAGATGAGAGCATGGAATGGGGATGCTATGTTATCTTTACAGTTAAATCTCTTTTAGTTCCTCTTTCAGTTATATCTCAACATCCATTGTCCGTTAGAGGAATGCCATGAAAAATCATGTGAAATTAAATGAGGAACTACTAAGGATTGTTGGGTAAAAGCCTTGTCCTATTGATGTCAATGGCAAAATTGTCATTTATTTCAGTGGAACCAGGATTTCATCTTATATCTTCACAACTACAGTTACATGCAGTAGAGATACAATCATGACTCCACAGCAATGAACCTTTCTTCCCAAACACTCGCTTCCCCTCTATTGATGAATTGTGTGGGCAGGGAAGAATGGGACTGAAGGGACAGTGGCATAATCCCCCCTGGAAACTCTCAGAACTTTTGTGAGTAAAATCACAATGAGTGAGTCATCATTCTCCCTCAGTGCATTATCTATACTTCCCATCCCACTCAGTAGAAATGCTTCTGCAGACTGAAAAGGAATAGTGGGTGAATAGATTTGGGAGGGACTGCCAAGGCATAATGCCCCACGTGGATAGCCCTGTTCCCCAGGGATCTTGGGGAATCTTCCATTTCTTGGGGGGCAGGGGGTTAACCCCAATTCCCACCATGACCCTTTGCCTCTGTCCCAATGAAAGAGCACACTGGAAACTACATGAATGGCAATACCCAAGAAGTGTTGTGCCCCATATTCAGAAGTAGCCAACACAGGAGACGCTCTGGACAATCTCTAAAGAGCAGCCAATTGATTTGCCAATTTGTACAGCATCTTGGCAGTTTACAGTAATACACAAAATGATCTGTACTTAACAATTGTCAATTATGATTCTTAATAAGTGCAGCTTTAACAAATTTATCATCTAGGTGTCATCATCAAAACCCAGTTCAATAGATTGCTCTGCTGATAGAAAGAGCTAGCTCAGGGTGGAAGCGTTATAAATTGAAGGAAGGGGTGACAGTTTTGTATTCTAAGATTAGCCAGCCTAAAGCCTGCAGGCGCTCTTGCTGCAGCTTTGTTTTCTGTGTGTGATTTTCATGGATACACATTTTCCCATCTGAGCTGTCTTTTTGGCAGAGCAGTAGCAATATTAAGCAGCACATTTTGCTGCTATAGTGACTCACAGGAATAAGCTTCTCTTCTCTTGGAGTAGCTCAAAAGAACACACGCTGGAGTGCAAGCCTTCGGAGAAAGGTTAGGGTGTCAATAGCTGAGGCATGAACACACTCTTTTCAGCTGAGTACCTCTTCTTCCTATGGTGACAGCTACTCACCTTTGAGAGGGATGGGAGTTACCTCTGGATCGGTGTCAAATCTGACACTTATTACAATCAGACAAGTTTTTATAAACACCAAACACGAGGTTGGTTCTCAAAAAAACCAAAAGAACGGGAATTCAGTCCTCCCAGGCTGAAATTCAGAACAATTGCTTTTGCCTTTGGGTGGTAACTATAAAACTTTTTGAGGAAGCCAGTGTTAATTTTTAGCCTCAAGTTGGACACAGTGACCAGTTAATGCACTCACCAGTTACAATGACCAGATGTCCTGATTTTATAGGGACAGTCCCGATATTTGGGGCTTTTTTTTATATAGGCTCCTATTACCCCCACCCCGTCCCGATTTTTCACACTTGCTGTCTGGTCACCCTACCACCAGTTTGTCCACGATGTATAAGTCCACTGGTCCAGGCTGGGATTTGTTCATCCTAGGATGACAGACAATTTAACTTTTACTAGTGTAACTACGTACACGAGTATGTAGAATCCATGACATTTGTCTCCTCTCTGTCTTGCTTAGACTGTAAACTCTTCAAGGCAGAGATGATGTATTTTATCTCTTGTACAGTCCAGAGCACATTGTTGGCATGTAACAGAAAATAGATAACTTGCATCCCATTCATAATTCTGGGGACTATAGATACAGTCCTGAATTATCACAGAGCCTGCGAAATCGCTGAGCTCTCTAATATTAACATGATTCATTGCTTATGTGACTTTACCATGCACAGGCACATGAACCTTTTATCAGGAACGTGCTGACAGCAAGTCACGTTCAGCGGCAGATGAGTTTAGGCTCTGTCCTCCTCGCTATATTGCATCGTTGGCCAACAAATTAGTCAGAGTAAAACAAAGGTGACCCAGTGCCACTGACTTGCAATACAGTTTTCAAAGCTAAATGAATCTTCTGGACAGAAATATTCAGTGCAAACCCTTTGCTTCACTGGCTGGAAGTTAGTGAGTTTAATGCTGGACTGATAGACATGTAAGTTAAAATTTCCTATTTACCAGTGTTTCAGCATAGGTAACAGAAGAGTCCTTACACAGCTCTACTATTATTATTGCAGAGTCTCCAGTCAGGATCAAGCCTCATTATGTTCATTCTTAATATATTGGGGTCCTTCATAAGAGTAAAGGAATAACTCAGTCTCTGTGCCATTTGGTCCTTGGCCTCTACTGTAATTTCCCAGGAGGCTACTAATTATTATACATTGCAATGTTTTACTTTGCCTACCTGTGCACTAGAACCTGCATTTAAATCACTTACACATTTCAAGCAAGCTTCCAATGAGCTTTCAGTATCTTCTAAATTGGACTGGATTCAAATCAATGACCAAGGCCAAATCATCCCCACCACTAACTCCGCATATGGAGGAGGACGACATTCAAGGCATGAGTCAATCTTCCCTCTCCAGACCCAACAGAGGCCCTTTCAGCACCTGAGGAGTGTGTGGGTCAGGGAAGCGCTAAGTGAGACATAAGTTTTCCCCTGGCACCCTAGAGACTTGAAGCAAAAAGATAACACAATGTAAGGTTACATTATCATTTTGGTACTCCGCACCCACAGGGCCCAGCCAGGGGTCTCTCTGCTAGTGCAGTCCCAATGGAACCTTGCTGCCAGGGACTCCTTCCCACAACTTATCCCATCTCCATGCCCACCCCAGTGCAGACAGCAATCCCCTGGAGCAGCCCTGGTTCAGTCTGTAGGCATAGGGACAACAGCATCATAAGGACAGATGCTTCCCTGTGCTTTTCCTTTCAGGAGAGATGGGTGTGTGAGGTCCCCTGGGTTAGAAGATCTAGGTGGGATGATCCAGGCTTTAATTTGCAGGCTCCATCTGCATTCAAGTCTGTGGCATTACAGATTAAATTCAAGTAAGGAAATTCTATTGCATAAGTGACAAACTGTCACCCCACACCCCTTCTCTTGTGTTAAAATATAATATTTCAGACTTGCCTTTCATCTGGAAAATATGCGAGGAACACAAAAGCAGAAAATATTAGCAGATAAAACCCTATTGCTGTGTCAAAGTAAGTTGGGAGGAGGCTGAACTGAATACTCTTTTGGTGCCACATTTACAAAAAAAAAGCTAATCCTAATGAGACAAAAAAAAAAACAGTACACGTTTCAGAAGGTTATTGGTTATTTATTTGTTTCATTTATATTCAGGATGGATCTGTGTCATGCCATTTGGTAAATATAGAAAAATGACTCACTTCCTTTACAACTGGAGGGGTTTCTAACTAGCTAACTAAATAAACAAAATTCTAAGCTATCACACTACAATAAAAATCAAAAGGAAAACCAAATGATTCTTTAGGGCTTTTTCCCCTAATTTTAATAGATCAGTAAGTGACAATTCTTACGTTTAAAGATTATTGCTGTTGGGGGAAGATTGTTTTTCTATGAAGTGTGTGCACCAAAACAAAACCAGCTGTGGTTTGTAATATGTTTTTGTTCTTAGTTTATTAATGGCCGTTGGAATAAATAACTTAACTCCAATAATATTTCCTAATCAATGGCTCCTATGGTAGTAAAGTTGAATATAAAATTATTTTTAAATGCACCTCTTTTGATGTTGAAGTGGTACAAAATGTGTTTCTCTATTGGCTGCATACGGTTAAAAAGTAAAAGTAATTTGACCATATTAGGCTAATTTTGCTCGACAGATTCAGTTCATGCTTCAGCTGTCAGAACAACTGCTGCCTTCATACTGTTAGTGATCTTGACATCCCTTTGAGCAACTGAAATATCACAGATTCAAGGTAGCCTAGATAATGGTGGTGCTTTATTCTGAATGAATTTAAAATGTGAGATTAGCACAGCAAAACGTCTGTTCTGGAGAATTTTCAAATTCAGCTGGGCACACAAATGCTTAAACTACAGTTGCACAACAAAAACAAACTGGAGACACAAAGAACGTATGTGTGTCTAAATATATAAACCATGTGCAACCATATGCCACACACCTTACATGTGTATATGTTTTTATAGTAGCTATAAAATACCACACATAAGGCTTGATCCTGGACACCCTCAAGTCCCATTGACTGGAATAGGGAACGAGAGCACTCAGCACCTCAAGCTCATATAGCCATCTGATCAATTGCATTTTCCATGCACTGCTGAACATCTCACCTGCACTCTGCCCATGGGACTTATTCTAACCTTCCAAACTTCTCCATAGCTTCAGACATTCCCTGATAAGAAATGAACACAAACTTTCTTTCTATCTTTCCCCAAAACAATATGGAATTCCCTGTCCACATCTCACCAGCAAAAGAAAAAAATAAATAAAATTACCCTGGTTTGAGGTGCAGGATGGTCAATAGTCAATTATGGTCTAATGAGAAGTTTATGAACTCAAATTTCATGATGCTTCAGGGCTAGAGGTAGAAGAACAGATCTTCATCTGCTATAAATCAATGTGTAGCTATGTTGATTTGCATCAGCTGAAGATCTTGCCCAGGAACTTTGGACCATTGAAAAGAGGCAGCTGTCAGTTTTTCAGTGGGCTACATACCGCTTTGCTATCAGCCCTTACAGATTCTCAAATACTAGACTTTAACATTGTAATGTATTTATAGAAAAGCCATTTTAGGTAACAATTAGATGTTTCTAAAATGTATTAGTTTCATTTTTTCCCTTTCCTCTGAGATACAGTCATCTCAGGTCATAGTCATAAGGTATCTTGGTTTTACAGACTGTGGGATACAAAAAATAGCGCCAGTACAAAATTTAAAATTCTAAAACATTTCTTAACTAGTAAAACGTGTTTCCTGGTGGCATATACAGAACATCTGATGGAGTGAAAACAGTTTCTAATTGTACTTGTTTGGGATTACCTGCATTATTGAAGTGGCTTGTGCGTCATGTGACCATTTAAAACTCATGCCATCAAAACCTTCACACCCACTATATCATATCCTGTCTATATATATTGCACGCACACACACACTCACCCCCCCACCCCCCTTAAAGGAATATCATTGAGGTTTCAATGTCAAGCACTCAAAATCTGTAGATGTGAGAATTAAGGTTGCCTGCTCAACTTTCATTTGGCCACCTAGCTCATATGCATTATGGCACAGTCTTATTATATGGACTATATTTATTTCTTCAATAGGACCGCTGCCCAGAGAATAGAATAGAAAGTACTCACTTAACAAGAAACAATTCAATTCAGCCCTTATTTACTGCACACCACTCAAACCTTGCTCTGAAGACAGAATTATTAATTTGATCACAAATGCTTTTATGGTGAGCATCAAATTATAATCAACTGAAAACAGGGTCTTATAATGGGAGTGTTGGTCAACCTTAATAATAATTAGTGCTATCTACCAGCCCCACCTATATTAAAAAACAGTTGGTCCTTCTATGAAGGTCTTCACATGAAACCAAACTGCTTTAGACAAGAGACTGAGGAAAATATTGTAAGGAATTATTTAAATGGTCTAACAGGTGTTTTGCATCTCTTAAAACAATATCTAATAAACATAAATAAATACTGGGATCCATCTAGCCTTTAGGATTTTGATTTTTATACACACACACTTTCACAAAGAAAAGGAAATCACAGACAGTGAAAAATGTGTACAGAAAAAAATAAATAGAACACAGACAAGATTTAGGGTCTCTGACAGATCCTGCAGTCATGGCTCAGGCAAAATTCCCACTGAAATCTATGGGAGCTTTGACTGAGTAAGGATTGCAGGATTGGTTTCACTGAGTACCATACTGGGATTCAGGAGAACTGAATGGGGAAAATAATGTTTACACTATGCACACAGATGCTAAAGGGCAGGCTGATGTTTGCAAAGCACTGAAATCCTTGGATGGGCAGAGCCAGAGAAGTACAAAATTATTTCATTATAAAAAGTCATGACAATGTTTCACAAACATCTATAGAGAAATTACTAAAGAGAGGGGCACATGGCATTCAGATGACAGAACTTTTCTTTTTTCTAATGCTTTATTTATTAAATATTTTGTATCCATTCATTTAAAATAACATTTTTGTTACACTGTGATATTCAGTAGCACACATGATTTTAAAATGTGTTGTATTGTAATCAGTCATGAATCTGAAGATTTGCTGTGGTGTGCTAAATTTGGCCACTAGGAAACGGAAATATAAAGAGAGAGCTTTTGGTCCAGGAAGACTATTCTCAGTGTTGAAATTTACTTTCCAAGCATTTGCCAGATGAACTGCACACAAGCATGCCCTTTAGCATCTTAATAATATTCTAACATAGTCATGTAAAATTGGAAGGTCTGTGTCCTAGTCACCATTCGTTTAAGTTGCTAATCTCTCTCTAACTTGACCCTATTCCCTCACCCTAACTCCGCCACTAAATTGACTTGCCAATATTTTTCTTGCAATTTCTTGGTACTGTTGATTAGATTTTACCTCCTTCCACACTCCACTAGTAGAACGTCACTAAAGTATGGATATAACAAATAACCAACACTATTTTAAGAAGGTGCAGAGATAACATGGAACAACAGTAACCAAAACACCACAGTGAACCCATGTTGTATGCAGTGTAGTTGTAGCTGTGTCAGTCCCAGGATATTAGAAAGACAAGGTGGGTGAAGTAACATCTTTTATTGGAGACACTGGATTTATGGCTTATAAAAACAACCTATAACCCATGAACTCCTTAGAATATGTGTTAATTACTTACGCTAAACAATCTGTTCCATCTTGCGTTTAGCTATGATGCTCGGAGTACCTTTCCCAGACCTGAAGCAAAGCTCTGTGTGGCTCAAAAGCTTGTCTGTCTCTCCAACAGAAATTGGTCCAATAAAAGATATTACCTCACCCACCTTGTCACAGTGACCCCATTGCAGGATACTTTAATGCTTTTTATTGCTGTGCATGCAGTCGTGTCCTGAAAAGATCTCCTCTGTGTTTCTGACCAGAACTTTGCATCATCATCATCATTATTAGGGATGATGTTCAAAAACTTTGCAAATATTAGCTAATTAATTCACATTAACAGACCTGCCAGAGTACAGCTAACTTCTGAAGACTCCATCTTAGGTTTTATATGAGATCCAGTAGATTCTGGAAATGGACACTCTGAATTGACTTCAGTAGGGCCAGGGTTTCAACCAGGGAGTTTTCATTAGGTCTATGCAAAACTACCAACTCTTTACTTTAAAGTAGGTTTCTGCTCTGAAAGGTTAATATGTAAAAAGAGCATTGTGCAGCACCACATTTATGGACCCTCAATGGCTTCAAGAGCATATATGGTAAATTTATAAGAAAAAAAGCTGTTTTTTCCCCAAAAAACTGCCATCCCTGCAACTCAATCTGAGAGCAAAAATTCAAATGCCATTTGTACTTTGATGTTCTGATCAGTAAGTAAAGCTTCAGGAGGCCAAATCCTTCTCTCCATTACACCTGTGTAACAACATGGAAAAAGGACAGGCAAGTATAATTTGTGCCTGGGATGGTAAATGTTCATTATGATTTTAAAAGGCCTATATATTAATTAAATGGTACCAGTAACTTAGAGTACAAATCATGCTCCATTGTTAATTTGCAAATGTAAATATGTCATTCTTTTGCCAGCCAATCAGTCAACATGTCATCTGAGGTGGAGAAGCAAGGGATATCAAAACTAAGGAGGGAATGAGGAGGCACAGAGGACAAGGAAATGGCTTTTTACTTTTGGCAGCTGGCAAAATAATTTGCTGCCATTATTCTTTGAAAATGCATTTATGCCTTCAAAATTAAGGGTTACTATTGGCTTAACTTGGTTGTCTGGGAAGAGTCTCCCCCCCCCAACCCATAAAAACTTGTAAATCAAAAGACAGAGGTTGTGGAATTCCAATGGTTAAAGTTGAGATATGGATATGAAACTACAGACAGCTACAGGGTTTGACTGCCACAGAGGTGCTACAGAATTAATTTACCTTTTATCTAGAACTTATTATGTGAAATATTTCACATAATTCCCAGGGCCTAGACTGCAAAGTAGATTTTTAATGGCTCAATCCCTTATTCAAGAGAAACTCTCATGGAAGCCTCCCAATAAGCAGTTGTATGATGGTGGCAAGTACCAGAGTTTGGGCTTTAATTTGGGGTAAAATAGTTAGTAGTGGGAAACTCTCAAAAGTCATGAAAACAGTAAAGTAGTACAGGTAGAAGGTAACCAGTTTACTACTGAAAACACAGGAAAATTGCCACTGGCCCTATCCTCTTTTCATAAATCCTCATTGTCTCTTGGACCCTTCTGAGTTTACAATTGCATTTAAATTTTCAAAGAAAACATTACATATTATTTGTTGACAGGACTCCCCCTTAAGGAAGAAAGAGTCTAGAACTATGTTCACATTACATATTTTTAGATTCTTAATCTCTGCTTGTTTAATGGTTTTGAACCATTCCAAGCAAAACTGTATCTGAAGCATCAAAAGGGGCAAATCTTTCCTCCTGCATGTACAGAAGTCTCTGAATGGAGCAATTTTGATGTGTGCAATGTGAGGGCGAGATACAGGTAGCCAGTGCAAAGGTCTGCATGCCAGGTAGCTGTACTCCATGGGGGCAATTCCTGCCCCAGGGTACAGGAGAAGGCCAGAACAAAACAAAGGAAGGGGTCCACAATGTTGCATCTCCATCAGCCTTCACACAGCAGGTGCTGCAGCAGCCACAAAGGCTATTGCTCTACTAAGAGTTCATGACCTGGGTTGGAGGATTTCATCCCCCCAACCCTGCAGAAGTCTCCTGTGTACAGTCCATTTTGGGGGAGCTGTGCACA
Organism: Emys orbicularis; assembly: GCF_028017835.1. Classification (NCBI taxonomy): domain Eukaryota; kingdom Metazoa; phylum Chordata; order Testudines; family Emydidae; genus Emys; species Emys orbicularis. The sequence goes on along the minus strand of NC_088687.1, from coordinate 85,271,971 downwards.
GGGTGCAGAATTTTGCCCAAAGCTTTTTATAAGTTGAGATATTAAGCACCAAATATTGTGGTCCACATCCTGGCCTTTGTTGCTCAGGTGGAGTATAAGGGAAAGTGGATATAAGTAGCCACTGCCCTTCTTCCAGGAACCAGGACAGGGTTTAAAGTTAGCGTTCAAGGCTTTATATATGTGCCAAGTATTATTATCTATCCTCAAAGGAGCTGTAGTGCATGGGATAGCTGCCAGTTCTGCTCTAGCCTTCCCTGTGCCAACAGCATAACATCTGTAACCAACTTGCAGCTGTTACTGCTACTTTCCCAACCCCAAGTCCAACTCCTACTTGCCAGTGCAGGATTTTTCCCTGTCACTGTTTTTATAAAAGGACTGTCATCTAATTCCTTGTTAATTATACAGTAGCTAGCTGTGATCCTGACATTGCTATCATCTAGCTACAAAGCTATCGCATCAGATGCAGTTACACAGATGAAAGACATCTTTTTTTAAGTGAGACACAGCAGAGAATTTATTTTATATAGTGTAATTTATATACCATCTATCTATCACTTTGTATGTTAGTCACATTGTAACTGCCCTGTTTGCAAGGTAGTTGCATTTTGGCTATTTTGAATATATAATAAAGCACACAAAAGCTTTCTACAGATGAAATCATGCTTTCTGTAATAAGCCAGAGCAGGAAACAAAGTTGGAAATTGCCTCAAAAAGAGGTTTCTTCTCTTATTTTCAATAGGTGCTTTTTGTTTTGTTTTTGTTTTTTCCAATGTAATATATAGTTAAGCTTATAAAGCTAATTGGATAGAAGACGTTGTTTTCATCTAACTAAAGTCTTCGGGACTAATATAGAAGTACAGGTATTTGGGTGAAGTTTAATGGCCTGGGATATACAGGAGGTCAGACTAGATGATCTGACGCTCCTTTCTGGCCTTAAACTCTATGAAACTATGATATGAATGAAGGTCAGCTGAAATGTTTGGATTTAAATGGTGTGTTTTTTCCAGATCTGTCTGATGGTATGTGAAATACCAGCATATTTCCTTAATTATTCTTTTAATGAAGTGTAGATGAGGTGTTCAATGCTTTAACTGGTGGGCTTTGCAATCTATCAACATTAACTATATATACAGTTCAAATTATAATTGGATTTGTGCATCACAGAATAATATCCTGATATATTCTCATTACCATAAGTTTGTCAAAAGCTGACTGTTTAGAAAACATGGCAAATTAATTTTATTTTGATTTAGTAGAACACTGTCTTCCAAAAAAATATTGTAAATGGATCACAATTTTAAACATAGGAGTTCTTCAAAATTCAGAAGTTCGTCTAACCAAAGAATGTGCCTATTGGATTACATATGTATACTGTACTCTCAGAAGCACATAAAAATGTAGATTTGTACTTGCCATTTTAAATGCTTCTTATCTGACAGTTTCATTTCAAGAACTGTTTGTGTACAGAAGAACTGCCAAAAAGAGTGGCATGTAATGTTATATAATAGCATGTGCATTGACATCACAGATCAGTGTTGCTCAGTTAGCAGCAGTCTCGCCTCTGGGCTAAAAGATTGTGGGTGCCAGTACTATCCCAGGATTTGGGTTCCTGCCCACACAGATATTACAGAACACTACTAGAGGGGTGTTGCACTGGTAAATGTGTTGTCCTTTAGTTACAATTTGAAATGAAGTCCCTCCTGCCTGTCTCTGCTGTCTATTCACGTGGAAGTTAGAGATCTCATGACACATTTTGTATAGTACAGGGAATAACCCTCATGGCCTAGTAAACATTCTCTCTCATTTAAACATACTCTAATGTCCCAAGGTTTCCTGTGTGTGAAAGAGGTGTTGCTAAGCACATAAGGGTTGCTGTGTTTGCACTACCAATATCTAACACAGCACTTTGTCAAATGCTTTGTGGTACATTAACTCAGAAACACACTAAATAAATTGAAAAACAGATTTTTCATTTCTGTCCATCAAAGCTTTGAAAAATATATGCAGAGAAGCACAGAAATGGAAATACCAGATCCATGCAGCTGTTATGAAAATACCTATGGATCATTGCATTGGAAAAAGAAATATTATACTCAAAAATAGACTCACATAATGCATTTATATGACTCATACAATGGTCATAATAAAAAGCCATTAATAAGGTTGTTATTCCAAATCTAGGGTTAAGACTTGTGGTGGAAATACTTCCTGCTCAAGAAAAAATGAGATTGCTTTGGTCCTCAAGGAAACTGTTACAGGCATCTAACCTACAGCCACAAGAGCATGTTATTACCTACACAGCACTTTTCATCCATAGATTTCACAAGTGGGGAAATATTAGCCCCAGTTTGTAGATAGGGAACCTGAGGCAAGAAGCAGTTAAGTAACTTACCCAAGGGCGGGGGGGGGGGGGGGTGTGGGGGGGAGAGAGATAGCAAGTCTATGGCAGAATCTGGAACAAAACTCAGTTTTCAGAACTCCCAATCCTTTATTCTAGGGACTGGTATGGGGCACTGTACCTTTAAGAGGGTCTGGCAGGAGCCAATTGAAATTAGTTGTTGTGTTGTGCAATGTTAGGCAATGCTGATCAGCTAGAACTCAGACACTGAATGAAGCAGATCTCTGTCAGACTCCTGCACTCAGAGTGATCAGTGACCACCACCTAATACCGGGAGTAAAACAAACTAAGAAAATACCCTGAGTGGAAGAATGGAGCAGTTAAAAGCCACACCAGAGTTGAAAATCTCTGGAAATTTGGAAGAAAACTGGAAAAAGTTGAAACAATTCTTCACTCTCTACCTGCAAGCCATGAGTGTGAGCAAAAAGGAAGACAGTCAGAAGGTAGCCTTACTTCTGACAACAGTTGGTTCTGGAGCACTTTATGTGTTTAATACTTTTCAGTTAACTCAGGCAGAGGAGGCTAACTATGAAACTGTAGTACAGAAATTTGGGCATACTCCACATAAAAATTAAACATGAAAGATCTGTTTTTAAACAGGGAGCATAAAAAGAAGGTGACGCCATAGGACAGTTTGTGATTGATCCAAGGCAGAAGAGCCAATCTTGCAATTTTGGGGGTCTAAGTGGCTGATAAGAGGCCAGATCATGAATGGGATCTGAACCAAAAAACAAAGAAACACTCAGGGAAAGACTACTGGAAGACACAGGATCAACCTTTGTCAAAGCTATTAGAATTTGCCAAGCAAATGAAGTTACCCAATCCAGAAGGTAGCTTATGGAGAGCGGACAGTATTCTGACACTGTGATAGCAAATCCAAAATACTACGAGAAAGGAGACCTGAGGCATGCTAAACTCAAAGTCGGAGTCCAGCAAAAGACAGCACATGGAGTTGCCACCACTTGGTGAAAATGATGCTGTGCATATCTAGGATGAGCAACAACAGTCACAAACAGCAGTGGTGTCACAAGAGGTATCCCCATGGGTGTACGAGGTTGTCACCCTAGATAGACATATACTGAATAGGAATAGGAGACCCGTTCTTCAAATCCCAGGAGGGAGAGAGAGAGGAAAAATGAGACAGGCTCAGTGCCCCTTGAGAAGGTCTCAGACAAGCAACAATTGTAGCAGGTTGAGACAATAGAGCTCCAGGACACGGAAAAAACAGAACAAGGGGACTTTGTATCATAACTAGTGAAACTGGAGTCAGAGGGCCCATGTTCCGTGGAGGGACTGTTATTGACAGTACACCAGGGAAGCAGAGAGTGCAGGGAGTTTGGTGGAAGCAACTCAGCCACATGGACAGATCAATAAAGTTCCACTTGTTCAACTTGCATTCAGCTTTATTCTTGGTGAATGAAACAATGACCAATAGAGCTGGCTGAATGAGAAACATTGCACCTCCTGAAGGGCTGTAGCAATCGACACTGAGAACTGAGCTCTAAAGAATTCTGCTTTTTTTTAGAATACATCTATACTGGGCTATAGCCATCTAGCACAAATGGCTCCTTGAAAATAACAGATTCCTTGGCAATATCTGCTAAAGCAAAGCTATTTAGTCTATAACCCAAGATGATAAAAATTTGAAAAAGAAATCTGTTGCCAGAAAACAGCACTAATATTTTTTTCTGAATCACGACTGTGTTCAATATATTTAAGACACCAATAAAAAGTCACTGCCCCGAGAAACCTATAATATAAAATATATATAAACAGTGCTGTAAAACATTCTGCAAATCAATATTGGTCACAAAGGACCTGATGTGAAGCTTGCTGCAATCAGTTGCAAGAATCACATTACTTCCATGGGTTCTGGATCAGGTTCTGAGTTAGCTAGGTATGATAAAAAAGATTTATTATTATTTCCACCCCCCAAATAAATAAGAAAAAACCCTAGAAAAATAAATCCAAGGAAAGGTCACCCATAAATAAGCATCTAGTTTAAGGATAATTAAACCTAGAATAGCATATGATCTCATAGAATAACATATGATCTCTGGTAGAACATATGATAGCTTGAATTGAAGAAATTATCTCTGCTCCTGCTGCTGTTTACAGAGGCCTTAGGGGTTTTAGTAAATATAGTCTATTTTAGCCTTATCTCACAGTTTAGGTTGTGTATGGTTCATAGTAAACACTGTCAGTGCAGGACTTGAAGCATTTTGTCCAAAAAAGGACTCTAACAAATTATGCCAGGAGATGAAGGTTTTGTTGTCCTCTGTTTTCCAAATGGAATAAAGCAAGCTGATGAGGTCTCTAATGACACTCCCACCTCCCTTGCCAAGGGCCACTGTATTACAGGATCATCCAAAAGATGTTTGCTGGATGCAAGAAAATAAAAAATCATAGTCAACTGTGATTCTTTATAAGAGGCCTCATGGCTAGACCTAATATAGTAGAGAGGAAGTCTAAATGTTGTTAGAATACTGCTTCTTCCTGCATGGATACCCAGTTCAGAAACTGATACCTCAGAAAGAATAGAGATCCTCTTTTTTACTGTGACTTATGCATTATGTGACAAAACACAAACCTTCAATTTTCAAGTGCTGAATCAATGGGAAAGGCTGGATCTTAGCTACTCTGTAGATCAGACTGTAAGATTTGACTTTTAGAGCCATTTGAACTGAAGCAGAAGCAAACACTCTTTCCACAACAACACAGTTGAAGTTCTACAATAAATCCAAATGAAACAATTCCCTACTATGTCATAACTTCACTTCCAAGTTTCAGCCTTATTAGACTTTTGATCAGTGGAACAAACTGCTGCCCCTAATATGAAATCATACTCATGTTACTAGTCCAACATTAACTCACCAATATACTGGTCACTGCAAAAACAAATCAGAAGCAAACTTACTGCTACATTTCCCTGACTACAATTATCATACTAGTAGACTACCTTGCCAAAAGATATGTATAAAGCTAAGAGACTCTTACCAAATGTGGAAACAGTGACCATAAACCTCCCAGAGTCAATCTGCTTTGTGGGCTCCCTCTTGCAAATACCCTGTGCCAAGCCTATACCTGGTGCTGTGTGCTTCCCCCAGTGTATCAATACTAGCTAGTGTACTGGAGGGAAGAGGGGGAAGAGCCAAGCTTCTAAACACTTTCCACCTCATTCTTCCTATTCCCATCCACTTCTAAAGGGGGAGGAGACATAGTAGCCCTATGGAGGCAGCTCTCCTCCCTGCTCTGCCACCCACAATCCAAACAGCCAGCAGTAGGGAGCAAGGTGCCGCACATGTGCAACCATGCAAGATGCACCCCCAATGTAGACCTAAATAATTAATCTGAGTCTGTGTGAATAATGTATTGCTAAATGGTCAGTGGCTAGAAATAGACTGTTAAAAAAAAATCTAGTAATGCAAGCTACCTGCAATAATGTAGTTGCGAAAAAGGAATCAGTAGCTTCAGTGCTATCTAAGGTATTTAGATGCCCCTCCCCCTTACTATCATAACTAAGCACCTTACAGCAGTCCTGGGAGGTAGAGAAGTACTATTATCCCCTTTGTAGGTAGGGAACAGAGGCACAGAGAGGTTTAGTGACTTGCTACAGGTCATACAGGAAGGCTGAGACAAAGCAGGGAATTGAAGCTGGATGCCTTAAGTCCCAGAGTAACACCTTAAATCACTGGACCATCCTTTCTATCCAGTGGTCATTGTAATCTAAGACATTCTCTAAGCAGAAGAATATACTGCATCCCAAAGCAACGATGTTAAGTCTTTAATTTTTGTGGGTTTTATTGAAGAATTGTCAGTTCTCAGCTCCCCTTAAGATTTTTAAATGCAGTTATTTTCAGCGGGAAGAAGGCAAAGTTGTTTACTTTTTCCAAAGGCATCTCTGTGAGTCTTCTGTAACTCATCGATTTCAAAGCATCCATGACTCATATAGGACCTGATTCAAAGCCTATTGCAGTCAAGGAGAGCCCTTCCAGGCCCATAATAGCTTCAAAGCAGTTGAATCAACTTAGAAAGAAGCTGATTATTTTGTAGTTTAATATGATTTTCTATCCTTCTTTGTTATGGATTTAACTAACTTTGAACTTTCAGAGGTTCTGGTGAGTAATAAGCAAAAGTTACCTTGCTGCATCACCTAACTCTAGTGCCATCAATGCCAACAATTATGTCAGAACACACAGTATTTCCCAGTGAAAAAACAGGCTGATCAGTTTGTCACTTGGTGATGATCACTATCACACTCATAGTTATTTGCATTATCCTTTTCTAAAAGTTATTCTGTTGGCAGGCATTCTGGTTATTGGCAATTTCTCATTTTCAAGCTGTGTTAATCAACTCAAGCTATTTCTTATCACTATAATCATCTTTCTTATGTTTTGACATTTGGACTCCAAATTGCAGTGTCATCAGACTGTAGTTTTCCCCCGTACCCACCATGCACTTGCAGTAAACTAGCTTTGTATTCTTTGAGAGTTTGATACAAGTAAAAGAAAAAAATTACTAGTGTCTGCCTTTGAGTATTTCCCCATTCGTATTCATCCTCAGCACTTCAGTTGTTCAGCAATAAAGTCCACTGCTTCTTTGTACACATTGAACAAGCTGGATTTTAAAAGACTTTTTATCCTGTTTACTAATTCTGTCACATGTATAAAGCAATTATACTGTCTTCTAACCAGTAGACTTGAAAAGCTGCACTTGGTGCAATCATTATCTGTACTCCCAGAATTAAATTTCTGAAGCTTACACTGTGATGCTATCATTATTATTATTAGCTATCTTGTGGTATCCCCCCCACCCCATATTCAAAGAGTGATCAGAGATAGTGTGAGTCCAACAGACTTTTGTTTAAAGAAAGAACAAATATAAATTCTCCAGGAGAGAGAGAGACGAAGAACGAACATACTGACAGGGGTGTTGGAACAATCTTTATAGTGGGGTGCTGAGAGCCATTGAACAAAACACCGTATAAGCTGGAAACCACTTCAAACCAGGGGATGCAGCTGCACTCCCAGTTCCAGCACCTATGTAATATAGACTTGTGGATGACTCTCAGGGACTCATATGCAGCAAACATTATGCAGTGCTTCAATAGTATAAGTTGCAAAAATGTCCATGATGTGTAGCACCTAGAATAAGCATCCACCATAGCCAAGTACATTCTTTGCTGAGAAATCAAAGTGTAGTTTTTTTGCTGGGGCTTAATGATGCACTTTCTGGCATGTTTCATAGATCAGTGGACTATTTTCCCTTGTCCTCCATATCTTGGGGCTGGTCTGCATTTGGAACTTACATGGGCATGCTGGCTCTCTGAGGGGGTGAAAAATCCACACCCCTGAGACACATAGCTATGCCAACCTAACCTCTTGTGTAGACAGAAGAATTCTTCCATCAACCTAGCTACCACCTCTCAGGGAGCTGGATTACCTACACCAATGGGAGACCCCTCCTGCTGCTGTAGGTAATACCTGCACTGAAGTGTGACAGTGACCGAGCTGCAGCTGTGCTGCTGTAGCATTTTAAGTGTAGACATAGCCTCAACGTAAGCCATCAAAAGTAACTTTTAGCCAAACTTTTCATTTTCACTATGCCTTCCTGATGTTTAGGTGCTTCAACCAGCACCCTCATTTGTGAGTTCTTTGTTATTATTACCCACATACCCTATAGTATATAGTCATTCTCTACTGATCTAGGAGTGCTTGGAGAGAGAGAAAGAGGGCAGGAGAAGCGCTAACGATGACCTGAGTGCTGAAATGTGATTCCTTCCCTCCAGGTAGTTGCCTGCCCAGCTCCAACCTGTAGTGTGAAAAGCCACAAGCTCCCGTTGTTGATCCAAAATATAGGCACAGTTGAGGAAAAAAGTATGGAATTGAATCTTTTCTGGAGGGGGAAGGAGTGTGGATATGCTGGATGTTTGGCAGAGTTCTTTGAAAAAGACTAAAAACTTCATGACATTTTTGTGGAAACGTCAATATTTTATCTTGTAAATCAGTAGAAAACCAGCAAAATGTTTTCATGAAAAATTTAATCAACACTTTGACAATTTAAATTTTTCTACCAGCTCTAATATCTTGAAAAGAAGAGACTATTTTACATCAGCACTGGCTGAAAGGAAACCTGTATGAGACAGCTCCTTGTTACAATTGTCAGCATATCACTAGGTTTGGGCAAAACAAGGCTACCAAACTGCTTTAAATTGGTGGATCTCACATACTTGCAAGACATTGATGCTCAGATTCCAGCAAGCTTTTGAGGTCAGATCTGTAATTTCTTTTTCAAACTCCAGTCTCCTCTAGGGATTGTCTGCACTTGGTCACTGCTTTAGGAAAAAATGTATGGCAGTCTATCTAGGAAACATCTCTATAAGTGGGACTCTGTGGTGAAGAAATGTGAAATAGTCTAGTGCAGAAGTCTCTGATGGCACTAAAATATGCTCAGTGACCTATCATGAAATGTAAGCCATTTAGTTCCAAATCAGGACCAAGTTTATACTTCAGCGCAAAGTTGTCTCTGGTTTCTAGTCCACAGTAACTCTATGAACCTCCTGGGCTATAAAGCCACAGAAGCTGCTCCCCAATTCCAACAGGGAACACCCCCTCACTAGCATCCACATAATGCTATGTCAACCTTTCACATACACCCAAGCTCATACTGAGAGTGGAGTTTAACTCCCTCAAATTGACTGCGGTACAAGATGGGTGGGAGGGGCTCCTTGTATTTTTTTCTCTCTCCCCCGACTCTACTGTACCTCTCACTTACCCTTTATACACCCACAGAACAGCCAGGCATAATATGGCCCTACAGCTTTAAGTAGGCAATAAATTGCTAACTACACCTATACTATTTTTCATCTCTTCAGGGACTTGTCAACTTTTCTATAAATATAGAAATCTGAGGCTATTCAATTATTTAGGACCATTAAAAACTGTTAAATCGGGTTTGAAAAATGAAAAACCCTCTTTTGTCTTTGAAAGAATCTGGCCTATTCCAGCTAAAATTATAAAAATGAAAGTGAGGTCCTTTGGCAAGGGGCAAAAAGGAAGACCCAGCAGTGACAAAAAGAAAGATCAAAAAATTTACTTAACTAATTGTTCAATACCACAGCAGGGAATTCAAATTAAAGGGAGAGAAAGGCAAATTGCAGCAACAATGTCTCACACAAAACAAATTTTTGTGAGGTCTGGTCTGGGGAAAGTAGCAGAATGCATGTAATTTCATTATTGTAAAGGGGGTGGGGGGAGACTATCCAGTTTTTAAAATAGTTTCCTCTAGTGCTTTAAACCGAAGGCAGTGAATAGCTTCCTATTAACTTCAGTGGCATCAGGATCAAGACCACATGGAGTAAGTCAAGATGTTGGCAACTCTGGCCAATATAGGTGAATGAACCAGAGAATAGTCTGTGGCTGGACCTGGTAGTGGCCTTCTCCTGGAAATCCCCATGTGACCACTACTACCAATGTTTCTAGATTAAAAGGCTATATGTGATAGGCCACAAATCATTCCCAACCTATACATTTTAAATATATGTGGTAGTGTGTATGGATGCATGAGAGTGTCTGCTCTAGATGTTGAGTCTAGGCTGCTGACGAAAGAAGAAGTAAGGTTGTTTTAAATATGCAATACATCACTTGTGGATTTGCAAACACCTAGAAAATAAGGTGATAAGTAACAGTCAGCATGGATTTGTCCAGAATAAATCATGTCTAATAACTTTCTTTGACAGAGTAATGAGCCTTGAGGCTAGAGGGAAGCAGAGGTGATGTATGGAGGGGCATACAGAGTCACATGTCCCCCCGATTTGCTGCTTGGCTTGTACTGAGCATGCTCATTCACACTGCTGAAGCTGGCTGCCCTCACTCTGCCCCCCCCTCACTGTTAGTAGGCATGGGTCATCACTGGAGGGAAGCAGAAGATGTGGTATATCTTGACTTTTGTAAGGCTTTTGATACTGTTTATGAGAAGGTCAGGTGCGACAAACTAGGGAAATACAATCTAGATGGAGCTACTATAAGGTGGATGCATAACTGGTTGGAAAACCATGCCCAGAGAATAGTGGTTCACAGTCAAGCTGGAAGGTCATAGTGAGTGCAGTCCCACAGGAATCGGTTTTGGGTCCGGTTCTGTTCAATAGCTTAATGATTTAGATAATGGCACAAAGTACATTCATAAAGTTTGCAGATGATACCAAGCAGGGAGGGGTTGCAAGTGCTTTGGAGGATAGGATTAAAATTCAAAAATGATCTGGACAAAAGGAGAAATGGTCTGAAGTACACAGGATGAAATTCAATAAGGACAAATGCAAAGTACTCCATTTAGGAAGGAACAATCAGTTGCACACATGCAAAATGACTGCCTAGGAAGAAGTACTGCAGAAACTGATTTTTTGGGGGGTGGGGTGGTGGTGGTGGTGAAGAGTCATAGTGGATCACTAGCTAAATACTGTTGCCAAAAAAAAAAAGTAACATAATTCTGGGATGTATTAGCAGGAGTGTTATAAGCAAGACACTAAAAGTAATTCTTCCACTCTACTCCATGCTGATATTGCCTCAGCTGGAGCATTATGTCTAGTTCTGGAGGCCACATTTCAGGAAGATGTGGACAACTGGGGGAGAGTCCAGAGAAGAGCAACAAAAATGATTAAAGGTCTAGAAAACATGGCCTGTGAGGAAAGATTTAAAAAATTGGTTTTGTTTAGTCTGGAGAAGAGAAGACTGAAGGGGACATAACAGTTTTCAAGAAAATAAAAGGTTGATACAAGGAGAGTGAAAAGTTATTCTTGTTAACCTCGGAGGATAGGACAAGAAGCAATGAGTTTAAATTGCAGCAAGGGAGGTTTAGGTTGGACATTAGGAAAATCTTCCTGTCAGGGTACTTAAGTACTGGCATAAATTGTCTAGGGAGGTTGTGGAATCTGTCAATTGGAGATTTTTAAGAACAGGTTAGAGAAACACCTGTCAGGGATGGTTTAGATAATACTTAGTCCTGCCATGAGTCCAGGAGACTGGACTAGATGACCTCTTGAGGTCCCTGCCAGTCTTACAATTCTATGATTCAAGATGTTGTATTAAGTGTAATGATATTAAAATATTTGTTTACTTCCCCCTCACTGTGCATAATCATGCTTTTAAATAGTGAAAAATTAACTAACATCATTTGCTATATCTACCTCCAAGCAGTCTTTATTTCCTCTTTGCAGCTGCTAATCCCTTCAGTAAGGGAATTAGTGTGCAGCTCTAGAGCACATGCTGCTAGGGGGAAAAGGAGACAGGGAACATCCTGGTAGGGCTGGCATTCTTCATGGTTTCTGGCCCTCCCCAGAAGAAAGAGGGAGGGACCTAATTGTTTTTTCCATGATACACAGCTTGCCTTTTCCTAGCTCCATCTGTCTCCTGTTTTTAAAATATTCAGGAAAACTGAGCAATCTTTATTTAAGAGCAATAGCTGGGGCATAAAACAGTGGCATATGAAATTTCTTCTGTCTCCACATTCGAAGACTTCAGTGATCCAAAAAGAGGAAAGTGATGCGAAACCTGGAATCAGAACAATCCCCCAGTTTTAAGATTTCAGAGTGGTAGCCGTGTTAGTCTGTATCAGCAAAAAGAACGAGGAGTACACAAGTACTCCTTGTTCTTTTTCCAGTTTTAAGAGGCATTCCATGATACAATTTTCATATCAACCAGAATTTCATATCAACCCTCCCAGCTTGGTATCATCTGCAAACTTTATGAATGTACTTTGTTTTAAGATAATTCATAAATTGTACATAGAAAGATTCCCCCAAATTGTCTCACTAATGCAGTACTTTTCATCTTCAGTTATTTATAAACTTAAACTTGTTCATCAAACAAGTTTATCTGGAACTCACTGGGACTGACTCTGATCTCATATTCTTTGTACACCACTAACTCCACTGACTTCAGTTGAGTTACTCCTAATTTACACTAATGCTTGGTGTTCTGGTATTATATTTAGTCTAGGATATTAAATCTAGAAATTGTTAAACAAACATAAAAATACCTGCTATTATTGTGCTTTGTATTTAAGGGCTCACTCTGTTGGGGCTGACTACCTGTTTTGATTTTCATGCGAGAGATTTCCACAGCGAGAGAAAGGCTGATCTTGTGATTAATCCTCTGCAGTGACACTTAAGATATTTGGGTTCTATTTCCAGCTTTGCTCCAGACTTCCTTTGTAGCCATTGGAAAGTCATGAAAATCTCAGTGCCTCATTTCCCATCTATAAAGTGGATATGATTAATAAATTTTAAAGCTAGAAAGGACCATAGTGATCATCTAGTCTGACCTCCTGCGTAAAACAGGCCACTGAATTTCACAATCTGATTCACACATCAAGCCCATTCTGGTTGAACTACAGTTTATAATTTAGAAAGACATCCAATCTTGATTTAAAGACTTCAAGTGACAGGGAATACACTACAGCTCTAGGATAGTGTTCTACTGGCTAATTACCCCCAATGTTAAAAAAAAATTGCACCCCATTTCTAACCTGAATTAATCCAGCTGCAGCTTCCAGCCACCCAAGCTTTATCTGTTAAATCAGAGAGCACTTAACTGTCAGAAATCTTCTCCCCATGCAGATACTTCTAGACTTACCTAGTTAGTTTTAATCTATGGCTGGTCAAAAATTTCCACCAAAAGTGGAATTGACACCTCCTCATCTATTATTGGGAGTGGACTACATCCACCCTGATTGAATTGGCCCTGTCAACACTGGTTCTCCACTTGCGAAGTAACTCCCTGCTCTCCATGTGTCAGTATATAATGCCTGCATCTGTAACTTTCACTCTATGCATCCAAAGAAGTGAGGTTTTTACCCACGAAAGCTTATGCCCAAATAAATCTGTTAGTCTTTAAGGTGCCACCAGACTCCTTGTTGTTTTTGTAGATACAGACTAACACGGCTACCCCCTGATACTTGACACCAAAAGTGTTTTTTTCCACTGAACATTTCGTTTTCCAAAAAATGAATATTTCATGAAAATCCCCCTCCCCCTGCCCATCTGTTTAAACTTTTAAACTTTTTTGGGGGGGATGGGGGACAACTTTTCAGCTGAAAACATCCCCGAAATGACTAAACCTCCAAATGTTTGACTCCACAATGCTGCTGGAGTGCCTCACAGGAGTTACAGTTTGGATGCCTCTGGTCCACTTTCTCCTCAGTGTGCGGGGTTCAACTACTGGAGTACATCTCCTGTGATGTACAATCAGGGTATTCCATGGTGCACTGTGGGGGCTCAGCATGAGGGAACACTGTAGTGCATCACGGAATAGGTAGTCCAGACCGGAATCCCAGCCCATGGAGGAGAATGGGAATGGCAACTCCCATGAGGAACTGCAGTGGCATTTCCAAATAATAGTTTTTGAGCTAAAAATTTCTGGGTTTCAGCTGAAAATCTTCAGCTTGTGATTTTTCACCAAAGAGTCAAAAATTTCTATGGAAATTTCCACTCAGCTTTACTCTGAATAATGAACAGCTGATACAAGACCTGATTAACAAAGAATTAAAGGAGGGTGATTAATGCCAATCAACCTGAGTTTATGGAAAATAGATACAGTAAAACTTGATTTTTTGGGATAAGTTTACAAGTTTGGTTGATAAAGGTAATTCTGTTGATGTGATTATACACATACTTCTGTAAGGCATTTGACTTGCTACAGCATAATATTTTGGTTAAGAAGCTAGAATGATATAAAATCATAAATCAATAGGGCACATATTAAGTGGCTTAAAAATAGTCTAGCTGATAATCCTCAAAACATAATAGTAAATGTGGAATCACCATCACACATGCGCTTCTAGAGATTGACACCACACTATTTAATAAGGACCTGGAAGAAAAAAGTTATTCATTACGGATAAAGTTTGCAGACAAAGATTGTGGGAGTGGTAAATAATGTAGAGGACAGGTCACTGATCCAGATCTAGATCACTTGGTAAGCTGCACATAACCAAACAATATGCATTTCAGTATGGCCAAATGTAAAGTCACATCCAGGAACAACAAATGTAGGCCATACTTACAGATTGGAGGATTCTATCTGGGAAACAGCAACTCTGAAAGACTTAGGGTTATGGTAAATAATCCGAACATGAGCTCCCAGTGCAATGCTGTGGCCAAAATGGCTAACGTGTTCCTTGGATGCATAAATAGGGAAATATTAAGTAGGAATATGCTATTACCTCTGTACTTGTTGTACTAGTGCAACTGCCACTGGAATACTGTGCCCAGTTCTCTGTGCACAATTCAAAAAGATGTTGATAAATTGGAGAGGGGTCAGAGAAGAGCCATAAAAACGAAAGGATTCAAACACCGTGCCTTATAATGATAGATTGAACAGACTCAAATATCTCAGATTATAAAAGAAAAAAAAAGATTCATTGTTGACTTGATCACAGTTTATAAGTACCTACATGGTTAACAGAAATGTTGTAATAGAGGGCTCTTCAATATAGCAGAGAAAAGTATAACATGATCCAATGGCTAGAAGTTGAAGCTAGGCAAATTTAGAATAGAAACAAATAAAAGTAATTAACCAAGGAAACTATTTACCACAGGTTGTCGTGGATTCTCTGTCACTGACAATTTTAAAATCAAGATTGAATGTTTCTAACAAATTAATTCAAGGAAGTCCTATGGCCGGTCTTATACAGGAGGTCAGAGTAGATCATCACACGGTGGTGCCTTCCGGCCTTAAAAATCTATAATAAATGGACATGAAGTATGTCTATGCCACCTGCAGCAGTGAACGTGAGTAAACAGCTTTGGGCTTGTGCTACTGTGATAAAAATAGCAGTGTAGATGTGGCAGCTCAAGCTGGAGCTTGGACTCTGAAGCCTAGAGCCAAGCCACAACTTCACAGTGCTGTCTATGCAGCTATTTTTAGCATGCTAGTGTGAGCCCAAGTCTATTGACCTGGGCTGGGAGGATTGCTGCCATGGGCTGTGTAGACATACCCTCAGATACTACAGTGCTGAGGGGCAAAGAAAAGCTTACAAACATATGAACTTCCCCAATGTTACTTAACTCAACTTGCTGTGTAAAGCTGAATATTGTCTCCAAAGAACAGTCGCCATTTAATTCTGACGATTTTTGTCAAAATTTGATTTTCTGTAATATTCTACCAATATTCCACCTAGTGAAATTTGTTCAATTTGAAAAGTAATAGCAATATTCATATTCTGATTCAGTGAAGTATTAAGAATGTGCTCAATAGAGCTGGTGGAAAGTTTTAGAATAAAATGTGGATGAAAATTGTTTGTAAGAGATGCTTGCCCCTTAAGGGCCTGGGGTTAGCCAACCCCGCTTGCCAAATGAGCTATACCCTAGAGAGAAAAAGCAATTTCCCCTATAAAAAGCAGCAGGAAGAAGCTCCGGAAACTGCAGGGAACGAGAAGGGCTTCTGCACAAAAGACCTTAGTGTCACAGACATTTGGAGGCAGAGCTCAGTGAGCAGGAGGCTGCTGGGGGAAAACCTGACTGGGTTTGGGCCTGGAGGTGGAAGACAGTCAGATGACTAAGCTCCAGCCAAGTTAAGCCTGGGAGTGGCAGATAAATCAGAGAAAGCAAGGAAGGGCTGGGCCCAGTTTAAAACTGGTATAAAGACTGTGTCTTGGACTACCATGGAAGAGACACCATTGAGTTCTGTTCATGACAGATTGTTACCAGCCTGAGTGGAAGTGGTGAAGTGTGAATCACAGGGACCACAGAGAACAGCCTAAACCCCAGAAGGAGGGCTGTGGGGTTCCCTTAGTCAAGAAGGAAAGGTCTGGGTTGAGAGGACCACTGGAGACTATGTACAACATTAAATAAACTAAACTGCACCCAAAATGCGTAACTGTTTATAGCACAGTTCACAGTATTTCATTTAAGGTGCACTGAAGAGACGAAAACAGAAGTAGGGTGCCACATGAGTAACCTCTGAGGTGGTGTTCAAGAGGCAGCTGCTTTCTTACATTGCTTTTAAAAAATTTGTTAACATTGTAAAAAAAATGTTATTCACAAAATTTTTAAATCAAAAAGTTTTATTGAAAGCTCTTGATTTCAGTAAACAAATTTTTGATAACTTAATTTTAAGGGTGGGATTACTCACGCACACTTAAAGATAAGCAAGTCTTATGTGGAATCAGGGCCAGAATAATTTAACATATAAATACTTTTTGGAATTCAAACCAGCTGTAGTACTGAGTAAAATTTGGGCTAGATTAATTGCAGCAGTTTCCTCTGGTTGGGAATAATAGTTGGGAATTGGGGGGAAATTTCAGTATATTGCACTGGCAAGTCTGAAACATTGTTTGAAAACTGGCTACTCTAAATCCATATTATGTAAAATTAAAAGCTCTGAAGTTAAAGATGTTTTGAAATAAATTAATTGCTATTAAAATACAACGTGAAGAAAATTCATGTTTTATGTCAGAAGTAGGGCTGTCGATTAATCGCAGTTAACTCATGTGATTAATCGCAATTAATTTTTTTGAGTTAATTGCACTGTTAAACAATAGAATACCAATTGAAATTTATTAAATATTTTGAATGCTTTTCTACATTTTATATAATTCTGTGTTGTAATTGAAATAAAAGTATATATTATTCTTGACTACAAATATTTGCACTGTAAAAAGACAAAGGAAATAATATGAGGTGAATTGAAAAATACAAGTACTGTTGTGCAATCTGTGTTGTGAAAGTGCA
The DNA here is from genome assembly GCF_028017835.1 of Emys orbicularis. Classification (NCBI taxonomy): domain Eukaryota; kingdom Metazoa; phylum Chordata; order Testudines; family Emydidae; genus Emys; species Emys orbicularis. The sequence continues at coordinate 85,254,848 of NC_088687.1, read as the reverse complement.
ATTTACATATGTAGACTTGTGTTACATAACTGCATTCAAAAACAAAACAGTGTAAAACTTCAGAGCCTACAAGTCCACTCAGTCCTACTTCTTGTTCAGCCAATCGCTAAGACAAACAAGTTTGTTTCCATTTACAGGAGTCAATGCTGCCCTCTTCTTATTTACAATGTCAACAGAAAGTGAGAACAGGCATTTGCATGACACTTTTGTAGCTGGCATTGCAAGGTATTTACGTGCCAGATGGGGCATAGGAATGTTTACCATTTCATGATTCAGTCACCAGAGGACATGCTTCCATGCTGATGACACTCATTAAAAGAATAATGCGGTAATTAAATTTCTGACTGAACTCCTTGGGGGGAGAATTTTATGTCCCCTGCTCTATTTTCTGCCATATATTTCATGTTATAGCAGTCTCAGATGATGACCCAGCACATATTGTTCATTTTAAGAACACATTCACTGTAGATTTGACAAAACACAAAGAAGGTACCAATGTGAGATTTCTAAAGATAGCTATAGCACTTGACCCAAGGTTTAAGAATCTGAAGTGCCTTCCAAAATCTGAGAGGGACTACGTGTGGAGCATGCTTTCAAAAGTCTTAAAAGAGCAACACTCTGATGAGGAAATGACAGAACTTGAACCACCAAAAAAGAAAATCAACCTTCTGCTGGTGGCATCTGACTCAGATAATGAAAATGAACATGCGTCAGTCCACACTGCTTTGGATTACAGAACCCGTCATCAGCATGGACGTATGCCCGCTGGAATGGTGGTTTAAGCATGAAGGGACATATAAATCTTTAGTACATCTGGCATGTAAATACAAATGTAACCAACCTTGTTTGTCTAAGTGATTGGCTGAACAGGAAGTAAGACTGAGTGGGCTTGGAGGCTCTAAAGTTTTACATTGTTTTATTTTTGAATGCAGTTATTTTCTGTACATAATTCTACATTTCTAAGTTCTACTTTCACAACAAATATTGCACTACAGTACTTTTATTAGGTGAACTGAAAAATACTACCTCTTGTTTTTTACAGTGCAAATACTTGTAATCAAAAATAAATATAAAGTGAACACAGAATTCTTATCTTCTTTGGCCAGCACCCCAGTCAAAGGAAACCAAGAAAAAGAAAGAGGAAAAGAATGTCTACAAGCAAGCATTATTGAAATGAAGGCTAAAGACCATTCCACTTCCTGTTGAGAAATAGGGAATAATGGCTCTGATATGCAGGGCCCTTGCTTTTAAAAACCACGCAGCAGGACCCAAATCCATTAAGAAACTTGGGCATTGCAAATGCTGAGCATTGCAGCACTTAAACTTAGGCGTCTAGTCATCTAGTGGAACTCACAGCCCCTGAGTTAGATGTGTTGGGTCTCTGTATAATGCACCAGGAGAGAGATGCCTAAGAATGGGATGCACGAAAAACAGTACATTAGGAGGACAGCAGCCCACAGGAGATGCTGAGGAGAGGGGCGTGTCCTAAGCCCTGGACCTCTCAAGTAGGTAGGCACCTAGGCCCAGACTGGAGGAGAGCAGGGCTGGTTCTAGGGGCAGGCTGGGCACCAATTTCCAGGGAGCGCCACACTGCTGGACTTTGGTTTTGCGCTTCACTCTTATTGGCCAGATATGTAGCAGTGGTGATGGGTTTTGACTCAGCCAGTGAAGGGGTGGGAAGACATGAGCCCAAAATGGTTTTCTGCCTTAGCTCCTGTAAAAAGGCATCTCTCTATGCTTAGGATCCACAGCCATGCACTCTCTCATGGAGTCATCTCCGAGCCAGATGAGTGCCTCTGGGCCATCCCTGAGACTGAGTCTGATGAGCCATTCCTGAGATGGATTACTCGAGGGCTTCACGTCAGTTAACCAGGGCCAAGCCAATCCACAGGTGCATGTCTAACCAAGTGACCCCCTAGGCCAGGAATATAGACCTCCCAATGACAGCAGACATTCCAGTCTACTCAACATCATTCACTTGCTTGGAGTATCCCCCACTGTTTGGTGGTTGACAGACTGCGCCTGCCCCAGCCTGCTCTTGTGCCTGTTCCAGCCTCAGCTTGTTCTGCTCCAGCCTTGTTCCAACCCCATTCTTGATTTCTCCTCTGACCCCTGGGTTTGGTCTCCAGCCCAACCACTAGGCTGGATTGCCACTGCTCCAACCACTAGGACCGAACATCCAGTTCAGTTTCTGACACTTCCAGAGTTAGGCAGTAGCTGACCAGTGGTTTTGAGGATCTCAGTGACATCTAAATCTTTTCATGGATATAAGCCCTGATCCCTAGTGGAGGTGCAATTTCTATTGCTTCTCTTCTCCAGCACAGCATGCTCCTTTCACCCTTTATTCTGCCTCACAACTACAGCATGAGCAATGTGCAAACTTAGCACTGTGTTCTTCCTTCAATATGGCCCAACATCATCATCAAAGAAGCACCTAGAGGGTAGTTCAGTCTCCATGCTCATTCATTCCAGAGTCCTTACTAAGTCTGCCAACTACAGCCAAATGTAGCAGCCGGCTTACATGATATGGACATCAGTCCACTGTGATATGAACTAAGACCTACTATTCATTTCATATAGTTCTGTTACAAGACTCATCATCCCAGACATGCCCCTTCACAGCAAGATCTGGTATTGCCATGACTCCACAGCCCCTTTCTTCTGGTTTTCATGACCTGCTGCAATGACTTGGCCCTCCTGCCTGGTCACACTCAGTTACATTCCCCCTTTCAGAGCAACCAAAGTCAAAATCAAATAGTGTCCCACAAATTAAAAAACAAAACAACAACAACAAAAAACCACACAACACTGATTTTCCACCCCTCCTTGGCTCATCTTCAGTACCACTCTCCAAAGTGGACATAACAGAATGCACCACCCTTCTTAAGTTCAGTTCTCTACAGACTCTGCTTCTCTACCAGGTTATGCAGAGTTCTTCCCTGCTTCTTTTACAGAACTCTATCTTCCTGAAGGCCCAGCTCCCCTCAAGCCACTGACCCCCGGGGCTTTCTCCATGACATTCTTCCCCTTGTCTGCTTCTTCCTAGGCTAGATCCTTATCCCATCTGGGGTTTAGACTTTTTCAAGGCCTCCTTCTTTCCTCTGGCCCCAGCTGTGACTAGGGCAAACACCCTCCTTCAGGCAACTCCCCTATCAACTGAGCCCCTGCCTGCAGCTCTTCATAGGAAACACCTGTCCCCTTCTTAACTGCATCTAATTAGTAACCAGGGCTGGCTGGCCCCAGAACATCAGCCCTTAGGGGCAGGCCGCTGTTAAAAGACCTCTTAGATTAGTTGTAATGTAGTTAAGAAAGGTTAAAATGAGTCAAAGTATCTCATAGGCCACTACATCCATCAGTGTTAATAACCAGTCATTACCAGCCTGCAGCCTTATTTGCAGTCAGTGTTGTTCATATATCAAGAGATACCATTAAATGAAGCTACCTGCTTTAAAATATCATGGAATTTATGAGCTATAAATAAGAAAATATGTTGTGTGGGTGTTATAATGCAGGATTAATTAAATGCTATCTATGAAATGTTCTTTTTTTGTTTATTTACTTCATACAAGGCAATGTCAAATCCACAGAAATATAATTTTGAAAACAATGGTTTGGAGAGAGAGAGAGAACAAGGTTAAATATATGAATTAAATACAAAAACAACCTTCAGCGAGGCATTTTCAGGGCATTATGTGGTGTTTTAGCCACATGACTCATCTAGTTAAAAACCAGCATAACAATTTTGAAAATTTACCCCTAAAATAATGTAGATTGTGAACACATCCCCAGAAAAACAAGGAAAGGCACATAATTAGGACGAGGTTTTCACTCTCACCTTCACTATGTATTCTACTGCTTTTGTGGATTTGTAGCTGAACCGTAGCAATATTTAAATATAGGTTTTAACTATGAATCCCTTAGAATTTTAAAAGATAATTGATGCATAGGCTGTGTATAATCTTGAATACATTTCATGGGCTGGATTCACCCAGGGCACCCATCAGCATAAAGCACCGACCAGTTCCCTGATGATGGAAACTGATGGGGGAGGATGACATGGCATGGCACATCTGCTTTAATTCCCCTAATCTCTAGGAGGCTGAATGGAGACATCATACCGCAAAGAGTGAGCAGCTTTGATTAAGTCATGGCATGTGCAGATTCAGTGCCACCCCACGAAAGCTCCTACTGATGAAGCTGTATAAAAGCTCAAGCAAGATTTTCCTCAGGGGAAAAACTAAAGATTTGTCTGCGCCGAGGTGAATACCAACTGAGGTGGAAAGGACCTTACTGGTAATGGATATGTGCAGAAAGATACAAAACACACAAGTGTCAGTGAATATGGCCTAGTGTTTGTACTCAATTTAAACTATAATAGAGTTTCTCAGAGGTCTTCATATAATTGGTTCCAGTGCTATATTCCCCCTGCATTATATAAAACTCCAAGTAAAGCATCTTGAGTATTTCCTGTTTCCTCAAAGTCAACTTTTGTGTAAAAAGTACAGGAGTACTTGTGGCACCTTAGAGACTAACAAATTTATTAGAGCATAAGCTTCCGTGGGCTCGAAGAAGTGGGCTGTAGCCCACGAAAGCTTATGCTCTAATAAATTTGTTAGTCTCTAAGGTGCCACAAGTACTCCTGTTCTTTTTGCGGATACAGACTAACACGGCTGCTACTCTGAAACTTTTGTGTAGTTTCTTCTAGTACTTACTGCACTGTTATGAGTATAAGAAAGCCAATGATTCCACAATCTTTTAAGGGCTTTGATTCTCGTTGTCTTATTGTAAAGTACTTGGCTCATTTTCTAGGATGAATTTCAGAAACCTGCCTAACTGTGTAAGACAGAAGCACATAAAAAAGCCATTCAGATTAGACATATGTTCTCTTACTTGCTCAATCCAATTTATATTGGAATAAACAAAATCCCCAATTACCTGAGTTCTGGCCTTTTTTATAGTTCTCTCTCATTTATAACAACACTTCTTGATACAGCCTAAAGGTCAGTTAGGATAGCCCACAATCATCCAACTATCTTTATTGTCCTTTACTTCTAGTAAAACTGTCTGTTGTGTCAGCTGATATATGTATATAATTTTCTCTGCAGAGTCAATATCAAATCATCCCCAGTATCACAACCATATCCTGTCTTATGGTTTCCAGTCTTTTTATTATTATTACTATTCCACAAGTTTTCCAAAAGATGGATGACATTGTGAACTAGACAGTCTTCTCCCCAAATTCTTATTCCTCATCTGTAAGCCAAACAAGTGACATGGTAATTTTACAGGTTAGCAGCCTCTTATGGTCAGATACAGCCCAACTCTAATATGTAACTCTATTTCTTCTCCAAAATACCCCTAATTATCTAAAGATCCAAATAAATTGGAGTGATACCAACTGGTTAATCAGTTGTTTTACCCCAATACTATGTATAAACTCTCTGCTTTTACCTGCTAAGCTCTCTAACACAATTAAGACCAGATGTCTAACCTTTCTTTTCAGGACCTGTAACTAGTTTACTTTTATATTAAGTGAAATATATACAATGAAAGAAGCTTATCACCAGAGCTCCTGAGTAACTAATCAATTATCTTAAGCATTGTGCTATAAAGTCTACCCTGTTTATCTGGTCCTTTTTACTATGCATGAAGTGCACCAATTTAGTTGTAATGCACTCTAATTCTATTTTTCTCCACAGATCCCTTATTTTTTATATTTCTCATGTTGATCTTAAAATCTGCTTAACTATATGTTAAGATACTGGATTTCAGTAAAAACTGCTATTACATTTATCCTTTTATTTTAATTCCTTCTTTAAATTTTTCCTTAAAGACTTCCCCATGCCATCTGTTTCCTCTGATGTTGAGCCTCCAGTGTACCAGTCCTGCAAAATACAGATGTCTCACCTCATTTCTTATCATGTCTTCTAGGAATAAAATCCACAATGAATAATCAGTGAACCCCTCATGTAAATCATCTTGAATTGAGAATATCAACCTACCTGTAACATGCTATTTCCTGGGTAAAATATCATGGAAAGATTGATGCACGATGCAATCAGTAAAGATTTAAAAGATGGCAGCATCATTTAATATTAATCAACATGCTTTTAGGAAAAGTAGGCCTTTCCAAACAAACTTGATATTTGTTGATGAGATTACAAGTTGGTTGACAAAGGTAACTGTTTTGACATTGTATACTTACATTTCTGTAAAGCATTTGACTTATTATACAACATTCTGATTCAGAAATTAGCACTATACAAAATCATTGCCACACATATTTCATGGATTAAAAATATCTAACTGATGGATCTAAAAAAAATGTGTAAATGGGGAAAAGTCATCCAATGGGGACATTTCTAGTGGGGTCTTGCAGGGCGTCTGTTCTTGGCCCAATGCTATAAATAATTACTAAAGAGAGCATATAAGAAAACAAAATCATTGCTTGTGTGGCTTCAGCTTCCCTCTTTTTTCTCCCAGGTCCTTGGAATCACCAGTATTCTAAGTGGCTTCTCCCCTCTCCTCATGCAGGTCAGATCCTGGGTTCCTTTATTTCTCCTTGGCTCCTGAGGACTCCACTCAGAATGACTCTTCACTGTGCCAGATACACCGGGGTATTGTCCATTGTGAAATCAATGAAAGTAATATATTCTGGCAAGAAGTGTAGAGTCCCGTACACAGGGGACACCAAAGGAAATGAAACAAACCCCATCTAAGGAATGATGCCAAAAATAACACTATGACTGGGGTTAGAAATTTATTGGGAATAGGACACTAGAAGCTGGGGAAGGAAGGGCCTAAGGTTAACTAATAATTAACCAACATTTATAAATAAGCAAGTTCCCCACCTCCTAACACTCAAACGCCTCCAAATCCCACTTCCCTCTTTAACACCTTCTGAAGGCAGATGGTACAACTGAAGTCACAGGTCCTGAGATGAAGTATTGAAGCACAGGCCAGTTAAAAAAAGTCACCTTTTTCTTTACCCCTGGGTGGGGCAGTCCTTTCCTGATGCTGGCCAGACTCACCAGTTTCCCTGGAATACTCCTGGGGTCTCAGCTGGCTTTAGGTAGCTGGTATGGGTTGTATCTCTTCATCTATGGATGCTGGTCACAGCAATGCTGGAGCTGCCAGAATCCTGCAGCCAAAGCTCAGAGCAGTACAAACTCCCTCTGGGAGGAAGGGGAAATTAACAGCGACTGCCTGAGCCACATTGTATCTCTCTCAGCTTCTAAACTCAAAAACACTCTCTCAATCTGTCACCCCTTCCCAGTGAACTTGCTGGAGGCTGTGCAGCCCTCGATTGTCATTGGTCCAGTGGACAGCTCATCCAGATCAACCCGTACAGAAGCCTCCATAATTGGCCCCAGCAGAAATTTCTCGTTTCTTCTGCCCCCATCCAAACATGCTGGGAATGAGGTCAGACGGCTTTGGTAGCCATCTTAGTTGAGGTCCTTTTGGTAGGGCTTCATAGAGTCTCTCCAGAATGGCACTCCAGGAGCTGAAAAAAACCTAAATGGGGGTTTTATAAGTTCCTACAGGGAGAAACGGCTTCTGATCATAGAGGGGTCTTTAAACTAGTTGTCAAAGATCCAGAAATAGGGATCAAATTTTTAACAATAAGGGTATTAAATATTGGGTAGTCTTTTTACCCAGGGACATGGTGGATTCTCCATCACATGAAGACTTTAAGTCAGTATAGGATATGCTATTACTCAACAAGAAATGATGGGCTTGATGCAGGAGTTACAGGGTGAAATTCTATGGCCCGTGATTTGCAGAAAGTCAAACTAGTTGATCATTCATAATGGTCCCTTTTGGCCTCAGAATCTATTAATCTATTTGATATCTTAGTACTGCAGCTGATGCTCAGAGATGTCCTCTTACTTTGTTATTCCTAGCCATCAGAAACATGCTAGATACAATGAAATTGCATAATATTCCTCACAGTATTCATATAAGGCCCAGATTCTGACAGTCTTACGCACAATGCATCCGTAGTACCTTGGTCCATGAGCAGTCCTACTGAATTTAATGATTCCTCAACCAGAATCTGGCCCTAGGACTGTAAACTGTTCTACATGCTGCCATGCTACTTTGGACTGTGATCTTAAAACCAAGATTTTGGTCACTTGTGCTCACCAACAATCTTCTGGCCCTTTCTGCAACAGTAGTGCTGTTAAACATGCCAAACTCCAATTTGAATGACTACATTCATCCTAAATAAACACATTAGAGTTTCAACTCAGTACTGTCTTGTTCTTCGCTGTCCATCTCAAACTGTTTAATGTTGCTGTGCTTTCCGATAAAGTTAAATCAGTATTAAACAAATATGAAGTTTCACCCCAGAATTAGCTGTATTTCTCTGGTGGACTGTAGTACTTCTAGCTTAACAGTGATTATGATTTGTAAGGTACTTTGGTATCTTCCAAGAGTAAAGCCATTATATAAATGTACAATATTCTATAATTATTCCTCAGTTTTTTAGTGGATGATAAAAGCAAGTGAGAAAAAAATCTTAAAAGATTCTTGGGAGTGGTGTGTGTGAATTTCGCTTCTAATCAACATCTTCTTTTGCTCCCTCTCAGAAGGAGAATGAAGAATGTGCTGTTCTCTATTTCTCCATCTTCCAAAGACCACTAGATATCTATGGCTGAAAAAAAAATGGATTAAAATATAAAGAACCTTGATTAGAAAGCCAGATTCAAAAATATTATCTACTCTACTAATGTAATACATAAGTACATTAACATACCTTCTTCATTCCCTTTCACTCTAGTTATATGTTCTGTGCATTTATCAAGGGGAAAAAGAGTAACAGTGAATAGTTTAAAATAAAGCAATGGAAGGTCGCTATTTAAAATTAACTAGTGGAGGAAAAAGGAAATTTAATTTTTAAAGTTTTCAAATAAATAGCTAGCAATTTTTCAGTATAGTTCACAGACAGACCCCTTATTTCTTTAGAACATAAAACAACACCTGTTTCATGGGATTAATCTTCCCAAATGCCTATAATTTCTAATGACTTTAGGTTAGAAAGAAAAAATCATTTTTAAAATCTGACAGTTGCAATTTGAATTGTCAGCAGGGTAATTTGCCTGTAGGTTACGTTGCTGGGAAACATCCTCATTAATTTGTTTGTAAAGCACAAGTGAACTGATGCTTGATTTTTGCATTACACATAGGAATTTTCAGTCACTGACTTTGTGAAGAGAGTTATTATTTAGGTTTTATTATTTACTTTGCTTTGATTTACTGCAGAATATCCAGTTAGGGAGGAGTGTTAATATGATATCCTTAGTGTGTTTGCTGTTGCCAGCCCTTCCAGATGACGATTTCCTTTAGATGTTCTGTGCATGTAAAAATACTTCAGATGTGCCAAATGTAGGAATAGTAAAGAGTAGCTTTTAGGCATTTTTAGATGTGCCTCTATCACACCTCCACATGTGTGTGCATAAAATTTCAAAAGCACACACACACACCGTGCTGCAGATTCCAACACCTCTTTGTGATCTCTGCTCTAAAGCCTCCATGTGTACAAATATTAGAATTTGCACTCACAACGCCCATTCGTCCCAATGGTTTGGGGGTGCAGATTCTAACAGGTGTACATTTGTAAGATTTAGATGATTTCATTTGCAGTTATGTGCACAGACAGTAGGCAGGCTGGGGTCTGAAAAGTATCCCATGATTCCTAATATGAGTGGGATATAACAAATGAATGCTATGGAGTGTAATCTATGTACATTTCTGCCCTTTGGGATGGGAATATATGTGATGTCCTTATGAGACAAGTCTTCTCAGAGGTCAGATAGTGAAAGGGGGTCTGCACCCACATAAAGTCCCTAAACACAGTGGAAGGGACTCATTTCTGTTGTGTGGAATGGCTTCTCATCTGCTGTAGCAATATACACTTCCATAACAGATCATAACATGGCACTGAAGAGGAATGATAGGGTTGGGATTTGTCAATAGGTCTGAATACATGCAGAAAAGTAGTGGGCTGTATCCTTAAAATAGCCGCAGTTCACAAAGCCAGCCTGTTAGGTATTGTTGATCCTGATGGAAAAATCATGATTGCTCAGTGTTGTAGACATGGCTCACTTAACTGCATCATCATTATAATGGAGGTGGGAGTTGCCCTTTAATCAAAGGTATCTTAGAGCTAATGCAGGGAGGACCTAGGGTCTGGACTGAGCAGTCCTAAAGTAGGAACAGCTAAGCCCTGGACTGAAATTAATCTTTTCATCAGTTTCTTAAATTAGTAAAGCCAACCCCCAGGAAGGAGTGAGTTGTGATTCTATGCTGTATGTGGACTATATTTTAAAACACGTTTAGAAAAACACCTGCTTGCAGTCCTCACCTTTCAGCAGCTGCATGGCCTAGTCATATACCAACTAGTGTTGATTGGGACTGCTGATTCATTTCCTCATCTGAGATATTTCTACTAATTTTCAGGAGCACACAGCCCATTTGCTCGGGCCTGAATTCTTTTCTGGAAATTGCCCATCTGTAAATAATGTCACTGGACTATCAGATTTGTATGGGATGTCTACATGATCATTGGTGTTATATTCACAGCATACAAGAGAAGTTAGATAAAAATAAAAAAATACTCTTGCTGGAAGGTTACAACATAACACTACTTCATTTCTTATCTGTCAGAATATTTAAGAACTCAAAAACTGAGGGAGACAAAGCAGGCAATTCACCCACCCTTACTCTACAGATGGGCTATCTGTTGATTAACTATTATACTTCCCTATGGAGTCCCCTTCCTGCAAGCAGAACCAGGACAACTCCAGAGAATTTAAAGTGATAAATCACAATGTTAAACAGTTTTCAGTACACCACAACTAGTCACAGATCGGGTCATTTTGTTCTTTCTACACAACAGCTTTGAACAGGAAGTGAAGAATATTATACACACAGCTGAAATTAGAGGGAGAATTGTAGGTGGGCTTCTTGCACAATGGAATATAGCCAGAGCCCTGGGGCTACCACCCTTACTCATAAAAAGTATGAGAGGATCTTTAACAACAACAAAGACCTCAGTGCTTTGTATGATTTGACAGCAGTTTTAGAAGCACAGTGTCTCTACCACCATGTGGTATAGGTTTAGTACTGATTCAGAAGGCACCATACAACTTTCTGAAGCACCAGTATCATTTCCCACAGCATTTAGCTTTTTCAACTATTGGCCTGGCCCAATCCAGTTTAGTTTGTGATATGGTTACATGCTGTGAAAATAAGATGACCTCTAACAGCACAGACAAGAACTTTACTTGTAAATACACCTCTACCCCGATATAACGCTGTCCTCAGGAGCCAAAAAATCTTACCGCGTTATAGGTGAAACCGCGTTATATCGAACTTGCTTTGATCCGCCGGAGTGCATAGCCCCACCCTCCGGAGCACTGCTTTACCACGTTATATCTGAATTCGTGTTATATCGGGTCGCGTTATATCAGGGTAGAGGTGTACTAAGAATATTCCTGAAAGTATGTTGGATAAGTTAAGTACATGACGTGCTATCATTCATACATTCGGGGCAGGGATTAGAGTTCATGTCGCATTTCCCGTCAGTATCCAGCCTGGGCCAGGGAAGCTGATTATCCAACCCCCAAACCAAATTTGGGGATGAATCTTGGTCAAGTGCCACCTGAGGCGCATTGCACATATACTAAGAAGATTAATGCATCGTAAATATATACAGATTAAGAATCTAATTGGATGCTGTGGGGAGATAAGTATAAATGATCTCTTCTTCAAAAAAGCATATAACAAAGATAACTGCTCATTGGCTAATATCTGAAATATAATATACATTTCCAAAAATACATCCAAATCACTTCTCAGTTGTGTCATTTATTCATAATTGCTGAGTATTAATAATATGAAAAAAAATCTTCTTAGAAAAAAGCTTTAATATTTCATAAGTCCTAAAAAAACATTTAAGAATTGCAGGTGCCTTTCTTACATTTCCCACAATAAATGTGGTATGTATTTCATAAAATTAAAGTTTGATCATGTTCCAAATGCAAGATTTTGAAACCGTTTTTTTCATCTTGGGCCAAACCTTGACAAAGGGCTTGTCCACACAGGACGCTACTGTGAATAAGGACTTCAGGATTTAGTCCTTCATGTCAGTCTCTCGACCAGTACAGTAAAATAAAATCACACTAGATGTAAGATGATGAATCAGAATCATGCCACTCAAAATGTTTAAATGCAGCATTATTATATCTTCTGTCTCTTATTAAGGGATACTGAAAACACTATTGAGCATAGTACTTAGTATTGTGTGTAGTTCCACAGAGTGAAATTCTGGCCCTACTGAAGTCAATGGCAAAACTCCTTTTGACTTCAATGGGGCCAGGATTTCACCCACAAACTTCAATGGGACTACTCCTGTTAGTGCTTCTCTTGATAGTAAGCAGGGATTAAAGTAAGGCAGAGTGTGGGGAAAAGCAGAGAAAACTTTCCTCTCCCCTTCCTGGCTTGGATAAGCAACGCCATGGCTCCCCCCTATTTCTTGCCAGTGTAATAGAAAGAGAGAGCCTGAAACAGGAGGCCCGGTATGAGGCCTGAGGCTTGAACTAAAGTAATGGTCAAGCCTTTCTGATATAAAGTAAAGTGAACAAAAGTCAGGCTGTGAGCAGAAGTCAGGCCCTGTTATAAAACATGCAAGTTCACAGAACTTGGCAAGAATACACACACATTCCTAAGAAGTACTAGGCACAGGACACTCACACAAGCACATTCCAGAAGGGTGGTATCAGAATACCCTGTGACAGGCTTATGGTGTAAAAACACTCCCCAAGGATGATACAAAGACACACTGACCATCTCTTAAAGATAAGGTCAGGATGACAGGGTGATGAATAGAGATGTTTTGATTGAACAAACATGTACAAGGCTAAGGGTGGTAACTAACCACATCAGAGAGGCAATGTGTAACTTGTTTGTATCAGTGTATAAAGAGGGGTTTCACAGGAGGTATCTTTGTCTGGCCTAGTGGGGAATGAAAAGTCCTGCCATTCACTGAGCTGGTCCAGTGTTATGGGCGTACATTTGTTAGTGGTCCTGTACAGTCTAGGATACTAGACAATAAACCTAGCTGGATGCCTTCGCTACTGAAACAGGGGTGTGGTTTTATTGGGCAGGTCGATCGAGGTCTGCTGTGTCTGCTATCTGCGCAGGGTTGGCACAGCACACAGAGCACACACATACAGCCAATGACTAACTACAGACATATGCAATAACAGCATCCCCTGCTGTCCAACTTACTTGAGCCACTGGCCACGAGGGTTTGCCAGTTTGAGCCCTATGCCTTAATACTGATTTCACAGCACTTCTCCACACAGAAGTCCCACAGATTTCAGCTGGAGTTATATATGAGAAGGACTGCATGATCAGGCGCTTATCTGAATTTTGTTAAGCTATTGCTCTTTAATGGATGCCATGTGCCTTAAGTGAAGAAACTCATTTCCATCAGCTAATATTTGTATTATGTAGAAGCAAACAAAGTGACATCTGCTAAAAAGCATTTGATCCTTCTAGAGCTGTTTATGGGTTTCTGCAATGTCCTGTGTGATTTCTTCTGGATTAAGTCAAACAAACCCAGACTGATATCATAGGTCTTTATATAGGATCTGTCACCATGATATCTTCACTCTGCACAGAAACCCAGAGCAAAACTCACTTTCTCTATCCATTTTCCCTCCCTTTATGGGGAGGGGAAGTGAACAGAGCAACAATCTTTCAAAGTGCTTTGACATTTCAATGGGAATTTGGATCTTCAGGATATTTCCATTGATGAAATTATGTCATAAGAGGATACAGTGCAGAATTCATGCTAACTAGTTAATTTTCAAGGTTAAATAGAATTTCTGTTTCATAAGATTTGACAGTACTGAACACTTTTATGTGGGATAATTTAGACATTTTATTCCGTGAGTTTGGATATGTGAAATGACATGCAAGATAACATTTCTGTTTTAAAAAGTAAACAGGTTGTTTTTTCCCCCTCTATAATCAGCTGTTTTTAAAGTGTGTGCTGAATGGCTAGCTGGACTTGGGTGGGTGTGCTGAAGATGGTAGCTTGCATATACTGGCCATACCATATCCAAACTCAGCTAATTACAGAGTTTAGGCCAGGGCCGGCTCCAGGCACCAGCTTAACAAGCAGGTGCTTGGGGCGGCCAAGGGAGAGGGGCGGCACGTGCGGCAATTCGGGGGTGGCAGGTCCCTCACTCCCTCTAGGAGCGAAGGACCTGCCGCCGAACTGCCGCCGCCGATCGCGGCTTTTTTTTCCCCAATTGCCGCCGCCGCTCGCGATTGCGATCGCGGCTTTTTTTTTTTTTTTTTTGCTTGGGGCGGCAGAAATGCTGGAGCCGGCCCTGGTTCAGGCATCCCCTTACAGTGATCCAGTTATGTTATTTTCCCACAGACAGAAGGATTGCTGGGCTCTGGCTGGTGACCAACTTGATACTTTGTCACAAGTCTCAAGATGGAAATCGTTTTAACTTAACAGGTGGGCAGTTAGGTGGAGATTAGGCCAGCATGAGGCCTGCTGAACATTCATCAACTAAACCCTTCTCCCTAGTTGGTGATGAGGGCTGGGGCACAAGGACTCTGTAATTCTTGGAGGAAGCATGGATGGAACAGGAAATAGAAGAGATATGAAGGGATGAAGTTTTTCCTGAGTAAGGACAGCAGAATCTGGCCCATACTTGCTGCTTCATTCACTCTTTCCTCTGTTTTGTTTTATTTTATTTTTAAATACCTGTTTTCTCAGTTATCCAAAAACCAACTTTCACAAGCTTAGGAAAAACCTTAAGCAAAATTATGTTTATGACTAAGCAGCTTTTGCACTTCAGTGGTGGGGACTGAGACATGGAAAATGTACACATCTCCAGCCCCAAAAATATGAAAGAGCAGAAATTGATTTCCAGAAGGCAGAACTCCAGGAGTGATTACATTTGGCTGAACACCATGAAAGTGACCTAGACAGATGTAATTAAATCCATGACAAGAAATACTCAAAGAAAGTGGAAAAAACTAGCAAAAAAAAAAAAAGGGGGTCAGAGGTTGTGGCTGGCTGAGAGTGATGGTTTGATGTTGGTGACTAAGATATAATATTGCAGTAAGTATTCTCCCCTTTGAGAAAATTGTTCTTTATTATTAAATTGTGCACATTTGCTGAGTGCATCACAGACGCAGCATTGAGACAACAGCTTCCACACTATCCTCCTGTAGTCTTTTTCCAGTTACTGTATGTTCCGATATATTTTAATCTATCAGTAAAGAGAAACCATAGAGGTGGAAATCATTCTGGTCTATTTCTGTGAAGTACTAAGTAGTCTCAGTTACCACTTGCCATAGTGGCTTATAAAATGCAGCCCTCCACTGAATCCAACTATTTAATTGTTTCCTAACCTTTTTCTTTATTAATAAGGTTTATGAAGTTATTGGTATAGCAGATGTATAAATCTATCAAATGACCATGTTATTCAAAATATTATAATTTATTACTGAAATTTGTATGAATTCATCTTGATTCTTTAAAAAAGATAGAAAAGGCTCATTTAATTATATTTCCTTTTGCATCTCCTTAGTTCAAATCTCATTCTTCAGCTTCTTCTTTTAAAGTGCAAATCGATGTAAAATTCTTATTTCTACTAATTTTTCATTGGTCTACTTCCAAAAATCTATATAGCATTAGGATACTTTGCATAGGCTTCACTTTTTTTAAAAATCAGTTTTGTCTGGGAGTATTATACTTGTTACAGCTAAAACTAGTCAATTTGTGTGTTTTATGTGAATGTTTTCAAAAAAAGTGTTGAAATTTTACCATTGTGAGGAAATTACTGCTAGTTATAAATGTCAGTATATTGCTTAATAGTTCAGCTTGGCAGCTTTATAAGATTGACACTTAAAACAGGATCAAAATCTTTTCATTTCATACTTAAATTATTGAACTTAGTCTCAGAATTTACCACACTAACTCTTGGAAAACTTATAATTTTCTATATAATTTTTTGGGGGTCAAAGATTTACTAATATTGCCCAAGAAAATATTTTTAAATAAGGGCTTTTTGTAATTTGGCCATGAGTTTTGCTTTGGGTCGGGAGGGCAGGGGGGAAATAGGTTGTGTGCGCGCCATCAAGTTAAAAAGATACAATACACACAACGTTCAAACATCACCTAGACACCTACATTTGGATGTAATCTCTTTAAACCATTTAAAGCACCATTTTAATGCAACTAAATACCAGTTATTCCTTGTTTTTAAATACTATTTTAAATGCTACACCAGTCCCCATCTAGCCCACCTTTGTCTCATCCACTTATTCTTTTCTTTTCAGTTAGAAGCTCTGTGGCATAGCAACTGTCATTTGCTATATATTTGTACAGCA
Source organism: Emys orbicularis (assembly GCF_028017835.1). Lineage (NCBI taxonomy): Eukaryota > Metazoa > Chordata > Testudines > Emydidae > Emys > Emys orbicularis. Next base: position 85,238,423 of record NC_088687.1, on the reverse strand, counting down.
TCTAGCACAATGGGGTACTGGCTGACCTTAGGCTAGAGTAAAATATTGTTATTGTTGTTTGTTACTATTTATAATTTTAGCAAACATAACCTGATGCATATGTCAAGTTCCACTACCTATTTCTGTTTCTCAAAGCTGCCTAGTCTGCTTCCATGATGCAGCAGTTCGGCTCCTCATATAACCCAATTAGGCAGGCTAAACAGGGACTTTGTCCAGCACCATTCCCCCATCCCACTCCTCCCTTCGCTGCAGATCTTGCAAAGCCCCTGCTCCCCTCTCTGCCCCTCCCCCCAGCCACACTTTCACATCTTGCTCCATATATAGCTGTTTACTTACTTCATCTCCCATGATATCATTGTGGAAAGGTATTAGTGCAGACACTGGCAGAGTTTTGTGGGAAACTAACATGAGGCCCCCACTTTGCTGATTTATGCCAGTGTTAGTAAGGCCTCACTTTTCCTAAGAACCAAACTCACATTTCTTTTTTTTAGAGAAAAATATTTTAGAAGCAACAACAGGCTAACTGATACCATATCTATTGTAAGCATCATTATAGAAAGTACAATCTGCAGTTTTTCTTCAAAGCTATATCACCTGCCAATAGGACAGATGTCTTTATTAATAGTCTTCTGATTAAAAGTTTGTTGTTTACCTATGAGGATTATGCCAAAATAATCTTTTGGCTTTATGGAAGTTGAACAATTTTGTAACAGGATTCAGAGCTTGTGATTATCCTGCAGTTTATCAGCAACAGCAACCTAACCAATGAGATTGATGCACCAGCATGTTCCATTTGTAGTACTATGCAGGCATCAGTATTAACACCATGGTTTTAAACATCTCTATTGACAGTGATGAAGGTGTTTGAAAAAGCTATTTAAGGAATGAATACCATCATTACATTCAACATATAGTACAGTGCATGACTTTTATTCCACTTCCGCTTTTATGACTGTGGTGACTGATAGTGATAAAGTTGATCAAATCCTGTAAAACTAGTGTTTGTGAACATGCATTTGAATTCTGACAGGCTGTTCAATTTTAACTATGCACTGAATTCTATGGGCTGGATCTTCAACTGATGGAAACTGGCACAGATTCACTGATGGATCTGAACCCAATTACAAAAGGTGAATAGCTGGCCCAGCATTCTAAAAGAGAAGTGTAACTGACTGACTTTCTACCTTGTGTAAAGTTTACTTGAGAAACTTTAGAGCAAGGATTTGAAAAAAGTCTGGCAAATGAATTGTAAAATGAGAGTGTCAGCACTAATGCTACACCTTGATTTATATTTTAATACTAATGCTGACTCTTCTCCTTCCCAAGATCTGCACCTATTTCAGGTCCTGAGATATACAAGTATTATTTCAGAGTCAACCTAGGGTCAATGTGCACTGTACTATAGGGCACATGAATGACCTGGCCATGTGTCATTAACTGTAATGTTCAAAATAATGGATGTTTTCTTGTTACCTTTTTCTGTAAAATGTAATATAAAAGATCAAAAAGGAATTTTTTCAATCAAAGAAGATCACAGGGCAGAACCCTAATTTTTGTATTACTGTTTTTAATATAATTCTGAGCATTCAACATAGCAATGTGTTGTTTCAAAAACACATGATCCTCAGCAGAGGAAATGTCTCCCTTTAATGTCTCTGGGCAATATATTTTACTGTCACATTCTACTATTTTTAATCCCTTTGAGTATAACCTTTCAAAGATTTGTCCTCTCCATTTTATAGCAAATGTCATCAGAACAGATTTTCCACACAAGAATGCAAATAAGTTAAATCAGTGTGTGACTTTGGTTGTCTTGTGATGGACAAATCAGTTCAGTGTGAGGTGATAGTTAAGTATTATTTATGAGATACTCTATGCACAGAATCTAAGTTCCCTTATCCTTGAGATAGACTGAAAATCTCACAGTACGAAACACCTGATTTAAATGAGTGGAGACAACATGGTTTCACTAGGCAGTTCACCACCAAGAGCTATTTCTAAGATGATCCAGGTTCTGCTGATTTTGCAAATGCTGTGGTGGAGACAAAAGGACCTTTTATTTGCCTCCAGTACAGCAATGGTATAAGATATGAAAAATTCTTTGCATTGCGACTAGACGTAGACCACAATTTCCATCATTGGCACAGTAGACATTAACTAGGATGGGTGACTGCTGCAAAATGTAATCCATGAATATTTGTTTGAATGATTAACCAAATTCACTTTGACTCTTCACCACACATTAGTATCTGGTTTCCATTCAATGTATGGATGTACTAGAAAGAATGTAAGTTTTAGGCAGCTGAACATTTGCAAATATAAAATTTTGAATTTGTAAACAATTATTTGCACCAGAAAGTTGATTTGAAGAGTTATGTTCATCCAGTTAGTAACAGGAACATACTGTGTACCCACATGTTCAATCAAACTAAACAACTCAAATCTGACTTTTTACATTTCAAATACTCTCAATGAGCTGCTCACAAATAATAGAGACCAAGATTTATTCACAGAAATACTTTGGTCAATAATTGTGATAAGCCTATACATTGAGAAAAATCAAAGCTATTGACCAGCAATGCACACATTGAAAGAGGCATAATTTGTCAAGCAAATTATTTACCATGAATTGTTCAGCTAATTTTGCTATCCACTTTCCTGCTTCATGAGTTATATACCACCATGGCACCAAGAAAGATACAAATAAGGAAGGTATTTGAGGGCCACCATACTGACAGAGGAAGACAAAAATATGTATAATTATAAGGCCCAACAGGGCATCCATAGAGTTGTTCAAGTACATATAAGTTGTGTGTTTGTAAATGAACACATTCTTTATCTATATTATTAATAACCCCTTAGATTAAATATGAAATAAATTTACAATCCGGTACACCTCTACCTCGATATAACGCTGTCCTCGGGAGCCAAAAAATCTTACCGCTTTATAGGTGAAACCGTGTTGTATTGAACTTGCTTTGATCCACCGGAGTGCACAGCCCCGCCCTCCCGGAGCACTGCTTTACCGCGTTATATCTGAATTCGTGTTATATCGAGTAGCATTATATCGAGGTAGAGGTGTATTGCCAAATTTAAGCATTCAAAAATCATGAGTCAGGCCCCAAAAATTCTGAGCTTGCCTTAATAATCATATTTTTTTTAAAATTATAATTTTGGGGGTTGCCTTCTGGTTTCTGAATCGTTAGGTGTAATATTTTCAAGCTTTGCTCTACAATGAGTGCTAAAAGCTTCCTATTTCTTTTACATAAAAACAGATTCTCATTACTATTTGCTCCAAATTGCTCCTCAAACACACACATACACAAATTCTCTTCAGTAGCCTCTGACTTCTTCTATCCTAGGGATGTCTTGCCTCTTCCAGCTCAGATTAGGCCCCTAAAGAGAAAAAAACATGTAGCAATTTAGGCTGAGTAACTCTTTGACCCATCTGTCTTTCCCAATGATGCCTCTCTTCCCCTCCATATTCAGATCTGACTGACAGTTTTTTATTGTTTTCTCTCCAGGGCTGCAAAGCTTCTGGCAGCTCCCCATCACATTAGCGATCCTCTCTCTCTCCTGGCATTCTAGCCTCTTGCTCTGGCCTTGGATCAGGCCCCACAGAGAATTGTAATTTTTTTTTTTTTTTTTTTTAAAGCTGGTGTGTTGAAAGGAAGTGCAAACAGACTCTTTGCAATTAGTTTTCATTTGTCATTTTACATACTCCCTGCAGAGCATTCTGGTATGCTGCCATGCAGCTTGACAGTAAATGTGCAGAAATCTTTAATAGAATGTTTAAATATTCAAATTATTTTATTTCCTTTAGGCAAAAACCCAGTGGGTTCTATTTTGTGGCCATTGCTAGTGTCTATATCTCATGTGCCTACTGAAGTAATGTTCATTGATTCAGTAGTAGGTGGGCATGAAGCAAAATATGGATTCAAAAATGTGGGCCTTGAAAACAGGCTATGAAGTAGAGAGGCCAAGTATCAGAGGGGTTGCTGTGTTAGTCTGTATCCACAAAAACAACGAGGAGTCCAGTGGCACCTTAAAGACTAACAGATTTATTTGGGCATAAGCTTTAGTGGGTTAAAAAATCCACTTCTTCAGATGCATGGAGTGAAAATTACAGATGCAGGCATAAATATACTGACACATGAAGAGAAGGGAGTTACCTTACAAGTGGAGAACCAGTGTTGACAAGGCCAATTCAATCAGAGTGGATGAGGTCCTTGTTCACTGAAGTAGAGAGGGGAGAGGAAATCTAGAATTCACTTGAATATTGTGGTGGTTAATTCCCAAACCAAATTCAAACCCTTTCAAGTTTCTGTTCCATTTAAGGGTGGCAAAAGGCTAAGTCTGGGATGCTGCTAACAATGGCAGGACCAAGACAAAAATTTAAGTACTCCTTCCTATAGGCACTTGCCCTCTTCCCAACCAACTAGGACTGAAGGGACCTTTTCTTAGTTACCCAGATTCATCTCCCCCCCTTTCCCTGGGAATACCAGCTCCAAACCCTCTTCCCAGAGAGTGACTGCTTTTTCCCATCAGCAACACCTTCTACTGCCAACTTCCTGGCTTATATAGGTCTTGCCTGTTCTGCACAAGTGAGAGCCTTCTAATTAAGGTTTCCCTCACAGTCTTAATTCAACCTATCTTGCTTCCTAATAGGCTAATTGGCCCCTCTGGCTCTGCCTTAATCCTTTCAGGGCAAGTGTGGGGAGGACACCCCATCACAGAATTAATTTTTTTTGAAAATTTATAATCAAATCTGTTTGCTTGGATGAATTATGAGCATTTTAAAATAGCCCCCTTTTTATTTTTTTGGTGTGTCTATTCTTTTTTTCAAATATTTCTAGAAAAAAAAAATCCTGACATATGAGAGCTGAACATTCACTCATTTGTAGATCATTTCAAAATATAAAACATGGGTTATCTTTAAAAAGCATATTCATTTACAAATATTAAATATTAGCACCTGAGAGCTGCGGTAAAGCATTCTTCATGGATGGAATCTGGTGATAGAATGAACTTTCAGAGGAGGTCAGGTGAATTCATGATTTTATGCTGAAGGTACTCAGATCCTATGGTGATGGGTTGCAATATAAAACCAATTGATTATGAACACTGTTAGTCATTGGTGTTTCGATTTATGCTGCTTCCTTTCCATTCTCCAATTTTCTGTCGAATTAAAGTTTTAGAGTGTTGGCATGTTTGAGAATCATAATGGTAGCAGATTAATGCTTAGTATTGTGTTGGGATTGAATGTTGCCTTAATTTATGATTTCCTTACTTTTTAGCATTTGCATTGTTGGGAGGAAATACAGTCAAGCATTCTCAACTCTCAGTTAATTTTTATGTGTGGGATTTATACTGTATTTGTGTTTAAGTGGAATACAAAATAGACATGATCAGAAGAAACTGTATGGCAAGCTCTGCCTTTGAATAAGCCCCATGTGAACCTGTGCACATAACTTAAAAATGCAATATCTGAAGTACACTGATAAGTGGAGAACACTGCAACTCTCTAATAGCAAAAAGTTCTATACTCTGTGGACTTGATTGTGCACCATTGAAGTCAATGGCAGCTTTTCAACTGACTTCAGCTGGAGCGAGATGAGACCCATCCCCCATCTATTTCATAACCCTGCAGGAGTAAATCCACAATAATAGAGAGATCAGGTACAAGATATTTGCATAGGAGAAAAATTTTAGTCACTCATTATTCCTCCATGAACCTGAAAGACAGAGAGCATACTACCATATTTTACATGTAGTCTGTCAGAGAGCAAGCGAGCAGGGAGCTGTTAAGAAAATAACAAGAGCTGCCCAAGGGATAGGTAATCAAATGTGAGAGAAAGGAATAACTCTGTCCCCTGGATGACACACATTTCACAGTTCCACACTACCCAGCGGTGTCACAAAAGCAAGCAGGAGAGCAAATGAAACTAAACAAAATAACAACAAGCAGGGTATCCTAGTTTCTTAATTTAAAATAAATCAAAATAATGTCCTCGTGGTTTTGGCCCAAATATTTCCCTTTTGTTGGGTTAGAGATAGGATTTTTTTATTAGAATGATGGTGCTTTCAACAGCATAGTAGGCAACATAAAGAAAAAGCCTTTTATCTCGCTCTCCTTTATTCCCCTTCCCTTGTTGTTCTCTATTTCTGGAATGATTTGATATGGTAATTTCATTGTCATTTTGTATTCATTTTTGTCCCTTCAAATTCTGTCCTGCATGTCATTTCTTCTCCCTTTCTCTTCATGTGTTTCATCAGTAAAAATCTCTTATAATTACATTTTAGCAGTTTTACCTCAACTGCAGATTTTTTTCTAGTTGAAACGTGTCATGGAATCTTGCATCTGTAATTTCTGCAACACTGAACCCTTCCAGCATATTTCAAATTTTCCTCTAATAGAAGATCTATATTTTGCTGTTCTGTTGAATGACAAATTAAGACAAATATTCATGTGCAGTGATATATGGACAGATTTGTAAAAATCATTTGGCTAACTCAGTTGGCTAACTTGACCCCAAACCTACAATGAATTCTGCTCAGAAAGACCTGTGCACTCCTGAGGAACCCCATTGACTCATCTGGGCTGTGTGTAGGTGCATGGAGCTCATTGCAGAATCATGGCACTTGGCCAGTTATAAATATGTAAAAATCCACATACCATGCATCAGACAGTGGCAAGCCCAAAGTGCTCTTGCACAAGGAGGCCGCGAGACATACTAGTATATTATGGCTGATGTGATTAGGCCCTATGATGATGTCACTTGACCGAGGAACCTATCCTTGTAACAAAGCCCGATGCCAACTCTGCCCACATATCTATTCAAGTGACATCATCATAGGGCCTAATCACATCAGCCATACCATCAGGGGCTCGTTCACCTGCACATCTACCAATGTGATATATGCCATCATGTGTCAGCAATGCCCCTCTGCCATGTACATTGGCCAAACCGGACAGTCTCTACGCAAAAGAATTAATGGACACAAATCTGACATCAGGAATCATAATACTCAAAAACCAGTGGGAGAACACTTTAACCTGTCTGGCCATTCAATGACAGACCTGCGGGTGGCTATCTTGCAACAGAAAAACTTCAAAAACAGACTCCAACGAGAGACTGCTGAGCTGGAATTGATATGCAAACTAGACACAATCAACTCAGGATTGAATAAGGACTGGGAATGGCTGAGCCATTACAAACATTGAATCTATCTCCCCTTGTAAGTATTCTCACACTTCTTATCAAACTGTCTGTACTGAGCTATCTTGATTATCACTTCAAAAGTTTTTTTTTTCCCCCCTCTTACTTAATTGGCCTCTCAGAGTTGGTAAGACAACTCCCACCTGTTCATGCTCTCTGTATGTGTGTATATATATCTCCTCAATATATGTTTCACTCTATATGCATCCGAAGAAGTGGGTTGTAGCCCACGAAAGCTTATGCTCTAATACATTTGTTAGTCTCTAAGGTGCCACAAGTACTCCTGTTCTTTTTACGGATACAGACTAACACGGCTGCTACTCTGAAACCTGTCATTATGCAAGGCACTGCATTTAGCCGTATGGAGTGGAAATCCATCAACTTCATGAAAAAACTCATACAGATACAGACAGACATCATCTTCCTTTCCAAATGCAAGCAGATGGACACCATACCAAAAGGACTAAAGGTAAAAAATCCATTACAATCTACATATCACACAGACTATGCTGAGAGACTGTGTCACACACTCTCAAAGAAATTGAGAAACCACCTGATCAGCATCCTATACAGCAAACAGGGAAAGATTAAGAATGAACTCTCAAAACTGGATATTCTCATAAAAAACCAACCTTCCACACAAACTTCCTCATGGATAGACTTTACAAAAACTAGACAAGCCATTTACAAGACAAACTTTGCCTCTCTACAAAGGAAAAAGGACACTAAACTATCTAAACTGCTACATGCCACAAGGAGCCACAACAGTAGTTCCCTTAACCCACCCAGCAATATTGTTAATCTTTCCAGCTATACTCTTAGCCCAGCAGAAGAGTCTGTCCTATCTCGGGGCCTCTCCTTTTGTCCCTCCAGACCCACGAACATGATACAGTTCTGCGGGGACCTAGAATCCTACTTTCGACGTCTCCGACTCAAAGAATATTTCCAACATACCTCTGAACAGCATACTAACCCACAGAATCCCCCCTACCAGCACTACAAAAAAAAGGATTCTGCGTGGACTCCTCCTGACGGTCGAAACAACAGACTGGATTTCTACATAGATTGCTTCCGTCAACGTGCAAAGGCTGAAATTGTGGAAAAGCAACATCACTTGCCCCATAACCTCAGCCATGCTGAACACAACGCCATCTACAGCCTCAGAAACAACCCTGACATCATAATCAAAAAGGCTGACAAAGGAGGTGCTGTCGTCATCATGAATAAATTGGAATATGACCAAGAGGCTGCTAGACAGCTCTCTAACACCACATTCTACAGGCCATTATCCTCTGATCCCACTGAAGATTACCTAAAGAAACTACACCATCTGCTAAAAAAACTCCCTGACAAAGCACAGGAACAAATCTGTACAGACACATGCCTAGAACCCCGACCAGGGGTATTCTATTTGCTACCCAAGATCCATAAACCTGGTAATCCTGGACGCCCCATCATCTCAGGCATTGGCACCCTAACATCAGGCTTGTCTGGTTATGTGGACTCTCTCCTCAGACCCTACGCTACCAGCACTCCTAGCTATCTTCGAGACACCACTGACTTCCTGAGGAAACTACAATCCATCGGTGATCTTCCAGAAAACACCATCCTGGCCACTATGGACGTAGAAGCCCTCTACACCAATATTCCACACAAAGATGGACTACAAGCTATCAGGAACAGTATCCCCGATAATGTCACAGCTAACCTGGTGGCTGAACTTTGTGACTTTGTCCTCACCCACAACTATTTCACATTTGGGGACAATATATACCTTCAAGTCAGCGGCACTGCTATGGGTACCCGCATGGCCCCACATTATGCCAACATTTTTATGGCTGACTTAGAACAACGCTTCCTTAGCTCTCGTCCCCTAACGCCCCTACTCTACTTGCGCTACATTGATGACATCTTCATCATCTGGACCCATGGAAAAGAAGCCCTTGAGGAATTCCACCATGATTTCAATAATTTCCATCCCACCATCAACCTCAGCCTAGATCAGTCCACACAAGCGGTCCATTTCCTGGACACTACTGTGCTAATAAGCGATGGTCACATAAATACCACCCTATACCGGAAACCTACTGACCGCTACACTTACCTACATGCCTCCAGCTTCCATCCAGGACACACCACACGATCCATTGTCTACAGCCAAGCTCTAAGATATAACCGCATTTGCTCCAATCCCTCAGATAGAGACAAGCACCTACAAGATCTCTATCAAGCATTCTTAAAACTACAATACCCACCTGCTGAAGTGAAAAAACAGATTGACAGAGCCAGACGAGTACCCAGAAGTCACCTCCTGCAAGACAGGCCCAACAAAGAAAATAACAGAACACCACTAGCTGTCACCTTCAGCCCCCAACTAAAACCTCTCCAGCCCATCATCAGAGATTTACAACCTATCCTGAAAGATGATACTTTACTCTCACAGATCTTGGGAGACAGACCTGTCCTCGCTTACAGACAACCCCCCAACCTAAAGCAAATACTCACCAGCAACCACACATCACTGAACAAAAACACTGACCCAGGAACCTATCCTTGTAACAAAGCCCGATGCCAACTCTGTCCACATATCTATTCAAGTGACATCATCATAGGGCCTAATCACATCAGCCATACCATCAGGGGCTCGTTCACCTGCACATCTACCAATGTGATATATGCCATCATGTGCCAGCAATGCCCCTCTGCCATGTACATTGGCCAAACCGGACAGTCTCTATGCAAAAGAATTAATGGACACAAATCTGACATCAGGAATCATAATACTCAAAAACCAGTGGGAGAACACTTTAACCTGTCTGGCCATTCAATGACAGACCTGCGGGTGGCTATCTTACAACAGAAAAACTTCAAAAACAGACTCCAACGAGAGACTGCTGAGCTGGAATTGATATGCAAACTAGACACAATCAACTCAGGATTGAATAAGGACTGGGAATGGCTGAGCCATTACAAACATTGAATCTATCTCCCCTTGTAAGTATTCTCACACTTCTTATCAAACTGTCTGTACTGAGCTATCTTGATTATCACTTCAAAAGTTTTTTTTTCCCCCCCCTCTTACTTAATTGGCCTCTCAGAGTTGGTAAGACAACTCCCACCTGTTCATGCTCTCTGTATGTGTGTATATATATCTCCTCAATATATGTTTCACTCTATATGCATCCGAAGAAGTGGGTTGTAGCCCACGAAAGCTTATGCTCTAATAAATTTGTTAGTCTCTAAGGTGCCACAAGTACTCCTGTTCTTTTTAAGGATACAGACTAACACGGCTGCTACTCTGAAACCTGTGGAACAGTGCAGATCACAAACCCCAAGAAGAAGTATATGAGATCTGGGGTCAAAGCATTCAAAATACCCCAAGCAGAATTTTTACCCCCAAAAGAGAAAAGTGCTAGAGGCTCCCCACTAAGGACTTTCCTATTGCTACTGATTTTACTTGGAAGATGTGACACTACACAGCGGGGGGTGCTCTGTAACCCTCATATTCATCATTTGTATATAATTGTTGTGATATTTCATATAAAACATGCCATGTGTGGTATCATAGGAAAGGTTCCAGCTAAATATGTGTATCATTAATCCATATAAAATTATAAGAATTGTGTTGTATGGTTTTCACTAAAATATGCTGTGGGTTTGTGACGCGCCCAGATACTAGCTCTCCAGAGACAATGACAAGGGAGGTAACCAACACCCAGGTGGGTGCTGAACAGACATCACCAGCCATTGTTCAGCAAGAGAACTACAATGCAATGACTCACTTGCATAAGGCCACACCAGGGGAATTGCTCAACCTTGCCTGGTGACTCAGCAATGCACCCAGACATGCCTGGACTTGTGTTCTCCAATCACATGGACTAAAGGGTATAACACAGAGGCCCCATGATTGGCCTTTTCTCCTCCCCCCACTTATGCTGCAAGCAATAAGGTCACTCAGAAGACTTAAGAGTCCAACAGAGGAGACTGGCCCAGGTTTCAAGAGTGAAACCTGTTAGGGTTACCATATTTTAATTTTTAAAAAGGAGGACACTCCATGGGGCCCCGGCCCCGCCCCAACTCCGCCCCTTCCCCGCCCCCAACCCCGCCCCAACTCTGCCCCCTCCCCTGAACGCTCCGCCCCCTGCTCCTCCCCCTCCCCTGCTTCCCGCGAATCAAATGTTCGCGGGAAGCCTGAAACAGGGAGGCAGCAGGTAAGCTGGGGTGGGGTGGGGCTCAGTCCGGCCCCCCTGGCCGAGCGGCTCCCTTCGGCGGCTGGCCCAGGCCAAGAGGCTCTGGCCCCGGCGTCTCCCGCCCGGCTGGGGCCCCGGCCAAGTGCCCGCACCCCCGGCCCAGCACCGCGCCGGCCCCCGGCCCAGCACCACGCCGACCCCGGTCCCGGCCCCGGCCCCCGGCCAAGTGCCCACGCCCCAGGCCCAGCACCGCGCCGGCCCCGCGCCCCCGGTCCCGGCCCCGGCCAAGTGCCCGCACCCCCGGCCCCCGGCTGAGCACCCGCACCGGCCCCCGGCCAAGTGCCCGCGCCCCCGGCCCAGCACCGCGCCGGCCCCGCGCCCCCGGCCCCGCGCCCCCGGCCCCAGCCCCGGCCGAGCACCACGCCGACCCCGGTCCTGGCCCCAGCCCTGGCCCCTGGGGCGGCCCAGCACCGCGCCGGCCCCGCGCCCCCGGCCCCAGCCCCTGCTGAGCACCCCCCCGGCCCCGCACCGCCGGGCCCTACCTCCCTATTTTCCCGGACATGTCCGGCTTTTTGGGATTTCCCCCCGGACGGGGATTTGAGGCCCAAAAAGCCGGACATGTCCAGGAAAATCCGGACGTATGGTAACCCTAAAACCTGTATACTATGAACTGCAATATCTAGTGGGTGAGAAAAACTGCTTAATCTAGGTGTTGCCCAGTCTAATGGGGTTGAGAGTTTAGACTGCCTGCTTATACTTTATTTTCTTTTGGTAGCCACTCTGACTTTTTGCCTATCACTTGTAATCACGTAAAATCTATCTTTTGTAGTCAATAAACTTGTTTTACTGTTTATCTTTACCAGTGAGTTTGCCTGAAGTGTTTGGTAAATCTGCTCAGGTTTACAAAGGCTTGTGTATATCCACTTTCCATTGATGAATGGTGAACCAATTGGCAATGCAAGACAGTATATTCCTGAGGTACAAGGGTGGGAGCTGGGGGGATTTGGCTGGTGCCTTTCTGTGTGTGATTCATGAGTGGCTTTGGGATCATTCATGCAATCTTGCTGTGTGGGGCTCCAAATGCGGTTGTGCTGAGTGATAACAGTGCCTGGAGGCGTTTGCTGCTTGTCACTAGCAAAGTTTTGTGAAAGACAGCCCAGGCTGGAAAGTTAAGGGGGCTCAGTAGTCCCACAGTCCCAGGCTGCACCCCAGGGATTCCATCACAGAAGATGTTCAGCTATTATGGTGAGGGGCAGTAGTATAAAACCGTAAGATAGATATAGTGTTTATATTCCTTACCTGGATAAATTAGCCTTTATAAACAGTGGTGAGGAGTGTGGGCTGTCCCCACTAAATCACAGGATGAAAAGATTGCACAAGAATGAAAGGGTAAAAAGGGAACGTTGAAAGTTGTGGCCCAGATACCCAAAGGTATTTAGGCACTTAATGCAGAGGGCAGTTACGGGCTAAATACCTTTGAGAATCTGGGCCTATGTGACTTCTAAGACCCACTGGTGAACATACTGTCTCTATACTTTGTTACTGCTACCTGTTCATCATGAGAATGGTGATCTGACTCAGCTACATGTGTCTGGGATGTTCTAGGTCACGTAAGATTCTTGCACTTCTGTTCTCCTTCATCATGGCTAAATGCTCTTTCTCTAGTTACTCTTTTCACAGCCCGCATGTCCTTAGCCCATTGACATATATAGAAAAGGACAAGTCTTCCAGGGCTGGGAATTTAAAAAGCCTAATTTAGGTGTCTGAATAAGACAGTAAGAGAAGTGGTAACAGTGAAGTAGATTGGGAAATATGGGGAAAGCAACAGTGGTGGAAGGTGGAACATTTAGTTTGATATGTGATATGCTAAAGGGGCATGTAGCTATCATAAATTACAGAGTATGTAGGGAATATAGAGGTACTTAAGTGTTCTTTACTTGCTGTATAGATATATTTAGTTCCCTGGAAGAAATGTCTTTACCTCCCTCATTAACACTATACAACATAGGCTTTGTGTAAGAGGCTAAATGAATGTAGGCTAGAGGAGTTAATAGTGGGTAGAACATGGGATAACTAAGAAACAAAACTGGTAGAAGGATATGGATACCCAAAATGAAGGAAGCAGAATCATTCACATATAATATCATTGAGTGATAAATGATTGAACCACTGGTTGCACGTAGCACTTCAGAGCCAGGAGAAGTATCATCATCTTGATAGAAGTAGTAGTGCCAGTGATGGCAGGTTGAAACATATAACAAATTAACACTCGAGGCAAAGTATGACTCTATTAAGCAACTGAAGAAGGGCTGGAATGGGGTGAGGTAGTTATCTTATTTTTTCCCTCTGAGTCAGACTATATTACAAAGCTCTGTCTATAAACACTGTGGAAAAGAGTGTCACAAAAATAGTTGGTGAGGTGCTTGGCTTCTGCAGCTATGTCAGTTGTAGACCGGCACTCTCCCCCTAAGCATGGGGAAAGGCAGTAAAGGCCATTCTAGTGCCCAGGACCTTCTGCAATTTCCTTGCTAAAAGCATAGAAAACTCTTTTTTGGACAGCATTGGCAAATATTATTGGATACAAATTATAAACCAATATGTTTCTATAGAAATCGCTCTCTGAATCATAGTTATTAACCAGTTGTACTGCATATTTATGAGTTGATAAATGCATTGCTTGACAGTAAACCATTATGAAGGCTTGTCCAGTCCATACACTCCCAGCAATGTATACAGTAAATGAAATACTATTGCATTTACCAGACTGTGTTGGACTGCTGTGCCTCCTTTTCAGGAGGACATTTTGCTTAACAAATGGTGATAAAACGGCAATTCTGCAACGTGGGAGCCTAGAAGGATCAGTCCTGTGAAATGCATACTGGAAATAGATTTTCACATGGTAATTGTGACTTAAAAGATATTTTAGTTTTTGGGAAGCATAGTTGCTGGTGATGGCAATCAGACAATAACCGTGTGAAGTTATTCTCCCACAGGCATTTTGCAACTGTTAAAATAATCTCTGCATCAGCCCCATGCAGAAGTGTGACCATTGACTTCCATAGCTCCAGGGAGTTTCACAAATAACATTTTCCATCTCTTAAATCAGAGTACTTTAGTTTTCCCCATGTAGATAAAATCCACCCACACAAAGCCTTCTGTGACCCAGAACTCCCCTAATACCAATACGTTGTGCGGAAGAAGTAGTGGCCACTGGACACACATGGAACTCTCTGCTCACACTGTGAGTTAGAGAGCAGTGTGCTTCATGCCAGCTCAGAATATATTATCATGAAGGGAAGGAGCACTGGTGCTGTACCACGGATCGGCAGGTTGATGGCCACTGAATCTGCACTAATGCAAAGCTAGTGGGCAGAAAATCAGACATAGGGGACATGCTACTATTCCAGCCCGTAATTCAGAGCAGCAGCCATGGAGGTGCTATACACAGTGGCCAGCCCCCTGGCAGCAGGAAAGGTGAATTCTGTGGGATTCCCTGCTCAGTTCTTCATTTACTTGGCTATGTGAAGGGATGAGAGTCATGAACTTCATTCCAAAAGGATGTTTAATCAACATTTTCAACAAGAGCTCAAGAAAGATAAGGGCATATATCACCTACTATTCAATGTTTTCAAGTGATTTCCAGGCTTTATACAGGATCAGGTTTGTGGCTAATGAAACCCTTTATTTGTGAATAGTTATTTCGTGGCAGGGCAGAGGAGAAATGCCAACGAATATTATTCACAAGTAAATACTTGACAAGCTGTAATCAAGATTATGTCCAAAGGAAGGTCATAGAACAGTTCGAAGGAAATTAGAGGTGCAAACTCTGCCTGAAAATTGTAAATGCTAATTAATAGATGCTGTGATATTTGACGCACTGTTTGGTGTGCCTGCAGCTAATTTTCTGCCTTCAGAAAATTTGTATTTATTGGTCCAATTTTGCTTTTAGGATGAATTGGGATACCCCCCATAGAGGAAGAGGAGGTATTAATTCAGAGTTTTACAATGTGTCAGTTACCACCAGACCTGCCTCTACATAATGTCTCTTAAAAATACTACATTTGTCACAGAAATATGACTGGATTATATAGTCTATGTCAATCCTGGATTAGTATAGCCTATATACTAATCCGTGCTTTTAGTGTCACATCATCTCAATTCCTGTAACTTTCTGCTACCAAGTTTAATAGATAATTCCTTGCCCAAATTACTCTCCTAAAGTTCAGCTGCCAAATATTAACTTGAACTAAATGCTCAGAAGAGGAACCCCCCACATAAATACACACTCTTTTCATTCTCTCTCTGATCTAGCCTTTTATCCTGCATCTTGGTGTAGGCCCTCTGAGACAAGAGCCTCTACTATTTCCTTCCAAATTAGAAATTTCTTGACAGTAGACCTATGGAAAACAGAATCCATTAACATTAGGACAGAACAAACTGAAAATGAGTTTATCTAGTGTTTTCATGAGTTGTAACCTGTATTGATTTAATTGTTGTAAAATCCTTATGTTCTCTGTGCAAAATAATATTTAAAATTCATTCTTATTTGCGTATGATGGACACTCATGAAACTGCCATTTTTGATGGCAGGAGTGTTGTCTTCAAATAAAAAAAATGGTTACAAGGTTATTGTTGGCTGGTAGGATGGAAAGATGTCCGGGTCAGTTGCCCTAACTTATGGAGTGCTGCAGAGCATGGAGACCCGCATATGCAAAAGCAGCAGAGGGCACATGGTGAATTCTTCTGAAATTTGTGTTGTGAGTGTTTTATTTAAAGTCCCTCTGAGTATTTCCATATATTCCAGAGGGGAGTCAGGGTAGAGTTTATTGTTCTGTGTAAAGCAATTATTAGCTTCATAGGGTTCCTCCCCATAACTGTTATAAGAGCTATCTTACAAAAATATCAAGATTTACCCCTAGTATCCTGGAAAATGTTATGTCATTAATTTATATGTTGCCCATCACTGAAGTTAGTGTCCAGGTGAGGAGTTTAGATTAAGGGCAAGTAATAGGTGAAAACGAAGTAAGACATCTGTCCTCTTGAGTTGAATCCATATATCATTGCAGGCACTAGTCCTACCAGCTTAGTTAAGATTGCAAGCCAGTTGTTGTTAGAAAGCCCTCTGCTCACATACATAACTTTTTTAAAACATTCACATTTTGGACTAATTTTTTTCATTCTTGGTCTCTGCCTGTAGGTGAACTTGCACAGATGTTATCTTTCTCATCTTTATAAAATCTAAATATTTTTCCTATTGTGCATAAATCCTAAATAAACATGTATTAGGCACAGCTGTAGCCAAAATAGTTGATGTTTGCAACTTGACCAGGGCACTGGCCTCACTAAGGACTACTGCCTTAGCCTGATTAAAAAAAAAAAAAAAAAAAAAAGGTTTTACTTAACAATTGTGTGCTGGACACATGCAGTAGAAAAATTCTTCAAATCTAAAGGTGTGCATAAAGTACAGATGCACTGCAGATATCTTCACATCTAATGAAGAGTGTGTCTAGTTAGATAAACACTTACATACTCTGGAGTCAATTGTGGCTTTGCCACAAGCCCCATGTGTGGTATTCACTGTCTATTTCCTGGTCTCCGCTCACACCATGGAGAGCATTCCCTGAGCCACCCTAGACCTGACACAGCATACATCCCCCTGCATGCTGAACAGTGCCACATTAGAAGGGTGTAGCCAAAACTCTGCCCAGTCCTGCCTACATTTGTAGATGGGAAAGGTGTGCATGTGGGGGGGTATGTAGTGGTCCTGTCTGCTCTGCCTCACCCTGCAGCTACTCACAATAAGTGCAATCCAGGCAGAGGAGGAAAGTGGCTCTCTATGATTGCTTACTCACCTGTGCAGACATACAGGATGAGCCACAATCCAGCCCTACAAGTCAGATTTTAAAAAGCCCTTTCAGCTTGTAAGGTGAATGAACTGAAGTGGTGAATAGCTGGGGATAAAAAGACCTACACACTCCGGTGCTGATATCAGGAGGGCTTGTAATCACCTCAGACATTTCTGATTCATAGAATCATAGAATATCAGGGTTGGAAAGGACCTCAGGAGGTCATCTAGTCCAACCCCCTGCTCAAAGCAGGACCAATTCCCAACTAAATCATCCCAGCCAGGGCTTTGTCAAGCCTGACCTTAAAAACCTCTAAGGAAGGAGATTCCACCACCTCCCTAGGTAACCCATTCCAGTGCTTCACCACCCTCCTAATTAGGAAAAAGTTTTTCCTAATATCCAACCTAAACCTCCCCAACTGCAACTTGAGACCATTACTCCTTGTTCTGTCATCAGGGTACCACTGAGAACAGTCTAGATCCATCGTCTTTGGAACCCCTTTTCAGGTAGTTGAAAGCAGCTATCAAATCCCCCCTCATTCTTCTCTTCTCCAGACTAAACAATCCCAGTTCCCTCAGCCTCTCCTCATAAGTCATGTGCTCCAGCCCGCAAATCATTTTTGTTGCCCTCCGCTGGACTCTTTCCAATTTTTCCACATCCTTCTTGTAGTGTGGGGCCCAAAACTGGACACAGTATTCCAGATGAGGCATCACCAATGTTGAATAGAGGGGAATGATCACGTCCCTCGATCTGCTGGCAATGCCCCTACTTATACAGCCCAAGATGCCGTTAGCCTTCTTGGCAACAAGGGCACACTGTTGACTCATATCCAGCTTCTCGTCCACTGTAACCCCTAGGTCCTTTTCTGCAGAACTGCTTCCTAGCCATTCAGTCCCTAGTCTGTAACAGTGCATGGGATTCTTCCATCCTAAGTGCAGGACTCTGCACTTGTCCTTGTTGAACCTCATCAGGTTTCTTTTGGCCCAATCCTCTAATTTGTCTAGGTCCCTCTGTATCCTATCCCTACCCTCCAGCGTATCTACCACTCCTCCCAGTTTAGTGTCATCTGCAAACTTGCTGAGAGTGCAGTCCACGCCATCCTCCAGATCATTAATGAAGATATTGAACAAAACCGGCCCCAGGACTGACCCCTGGGGCACTCCACTTGAAACCGGCTGCCAACTAGACATGGAGCCGTTGATCACTACCCGTTGAGCCCGATGATCTAGCCAGCTTTCTATCCACCTTATAGTTCATTCATCCAGCCCACACTTCTTTAACTTGGTGGCAAGAATACTGTGGGAGACTGTATCAAAAGCTTTGGTAAAGTCAAGGAATAACACATCTACTGCTTTCCCCTCATCCACAGACCCAGTTATCTCCTCATAGAAGGCAATTAGGTTAGTCAGGCATGACTTGCCCTTGGTGAATCCATGCTGACTGTTCCTGATCACTTTCCTCTCCTCTAAGTGCTTCAGAATTGATTCCTTGAGGACTTGCTCCATGATTTTTCCAGGGACTGAGGTGAGGCTGACTGGCCTGTAGTTCCCTGGATCCTCCTTCTTCCCTTTTTTAAAGATGGGCACTACATTAGCCTTTTTCCAGTCATCCGGGACCTCCCCCAATCGCCATAAGTTTTCAAAGATAATGGCCAATGGTTCTGCAATCACATCCGCCAACTCTTTTAGCACCCTCGGATGCAGCACATCCGGCCCCATGGACTTGTGCTCGTCCAGTTTTTCTAAATAGTCCCAAACCACTTCTTTCTCCACAGAGGGCTGGTCACCTTCTCCCCATACTGTGCTGCCCAGTACAGCAGTTTGGGAGCTGACCTTGTTCGTGAAGACAGAGGCAAAAAAATCATTGAGTACATTAGCTTTTTCCACATCCTCTGTTACTAAGTTGCCTCCCTCATTCAGTAAGGGGCCCACATTTTCCTTGACTTTCTTCTTGTTGCTAACATACCTGAAGAAACCCTTCTTGTTACTCTTAACATCTCTTGCTAGCTGCAACTCCAAGTGTGATTTGGCCTTCCTGATTTCACTCCTGCATGCCTGAGCAATATTTTTATACTCCTCCCTGATCATTTGTCCAATCTTCCACTTCTTGTAAGCTTCTTTTTTGCTTTTAAGGTCAGCAAGGATTTCACTGTTAAGCCAAGCTGGTCGCCTGCTATATGTACTGTTCTTTCTACACATCGGGATGTTTTTTTCCTGCAACCTCAATAAGGATTCTTTAAAATACAGCCAGCTCTCCTGGACTCCTTTCCCCCTCATGTTATTCTCCCAGGGGATCCTGCCCATCAGTTCCCTGAGGGAGTCAAAGTCTGCTTTTCTGAAGTCCAGGGTCCGTATTCTGCTGCTCTCCTTTCTTCCTTGTGTCAGGATCCTGAATTCGACCATCTCATGGTCACTGCTTCCCAGGTTCCCATCCACTTTTGCTTCCCCTACTAATTCTTCCCGGTTTGTGAGCAGCAGGTCTAGAAGAGCTCTGCCCCTAGTTGGTTCCTCCAGCTCTTGCACCAGGAAATTGTCCCCTACACTTTCCAAAAACTTCCTGGATTGTCTGTGCACCGCTGTATTGCTCTCCCAGCAGATATCAGGGTGATTAAAGTCTCCCATGAGAACCAGGGCCTGCGATCTAGTAACTTCTGCTAGTTGCTGGAAGAAAGCCTTGTCCACCTCATCCCCCTGGTCTGGTGGTCTATAGCAGACTCCCACAACAACATCACCCTTGTTGCTCACACTTCTAAACTTAATCCAGAGACTCTCAGGTTTTTCTGCAGTTTCATACCGGAGCTCTGAGCGGTCATACTCCTCTCTTACATACAATGCAACTCCCCCACCTTTTCTGCCCTGCCTGTCCTTCCTGAACAGTTTATATCCATCCATGACAGTACTCCAGTCATGTGAGTTATCCCACCAAGTCTCTGTTATTCCAATGACATCATAGTTCCTTGACTGTGCCAGGACTTCCAGTTCTCCCTGCTTGTTTCCCAGACTTCTTGCATTTGTGTATAGGCACTTAAGATAACTCGCTGATTGTCCCGCTTTCTCAGTCTGAGACAGGAGTCCTCCCCTCTTGCACTCTCCTGCTTGTGCTTCCTCCCGGTATCCCATTTCCCCACTTACCTCAGAGCTTTGGTCTCCTTCCCCCAGTGAACCTAGTTTAAAGCCCTCCTCACTAGGTTAGCCAGCCTGCTTGCAAAGATGCTCTTCCCTCTCTTCGTTAGGTGGAGCCCATCTCTGCCTAGCACTCCTCCTTCTTGGAATACCATCCCATGGTCGAAGAATCCAAAGCCTTCTCTCCGACACCACCTACGTAGCCATTCGCTGACTTCCACAATTCGACGGTCTCTACCCAGGCCTTTTCCCTGCACAGGGAGGATGGACGAGAACACCACTTGCGCCTCAAACACTTTTATCCTTCTTCCCAGAGCCACGTAGTCTGCAGTGATCCGCTCAAGGTCATTCTTGGCAGTATCATTGGTGCCCACATGGAGAAGCAGTGAGGGGTAGCGATCCGAGGGCTTGATGAGTCTCGGCAGTCTCTCCGTCACATCGTGAATCCTAGCTCCTGGCAAGCAGCAGACCTCTCAGTTTTCTCGGTCGGGGCGGCAGATAGCTGACTCAGTCCCCCTAAGGAGGGAGTCCCCAACCACCACCACCACCCTCCTCCTTCTCTTGGGAGCGGTGGTCGTGGAACCCCCATCCCTAGGACAGTGCATCTCATGCCTTCCAATTGGTGGAGTCTCCTTCTGCTCCCTTCCCTCAGATGTATCATCTAGTCCACTCTCCGCATTAGTACCTGTGGAGAGAACATGAAAATGGTTGCTCACCTGCATCTCCATTGCTGGTACATGGACCCTCCTCTTTCTTCTTCTGGAGGTCACATGCTGTCAAGTTTCTTCACCGTCCCTCAGTCGCCTCTGCGCAACCTGCTCCGATTCCTCAGAAAGTTGTGCCTGTAGAAGCATATCCTGATGTCTGTCCAGGAAATCTTCATTTTCTCGTATGCAACTCAGGGTCGATACTTGTTTCTCCAGACCTCGAACCTTCTCTTCCAATATGGAGAACAGCTTGCACTTTGTACAGACAAAGTCGTTTCTGTCCTGTGAAAGAAAGACAAACATGGCACAACCTGTGCAGGTTACAACAACTGAACGCTCACCTTCCATAATTTCTTCCTTCTAAGAGCTTCCTCAACTGTTGCAGCAACTCACAGAAGCCCGCGAGATGTAAGCCTCAGTGGGCTCTCCGCAGGCGAACTCCCAGGCAAAGTCCCTCTGTTAGCCTCCGCTGTTCGCCGCTCAGCTGGTTCATATTGTGACGTTGTGCAGTCTATATGGTTTTATCAAAACTTGATAATAAGTCAATATAATGTAACTGGGATAGTTTTAGAGAAAATACGGTAATAAGTGAATGTAACGTAACTGGGATATGCTTCATGCAAAAGGTCTCTTGTAAGGTATCATTACAAAGCTTATAATCTACTGAGTATGATCATCTGATTTGTATAAATGTACCACTCTTGTATCTAAAACTAGAAATATAAAATGTAACTCTGAGGGCCTATTGTAATTATGTAAAGTGTGGGCCATTAATGATGGTTTGGAATCTTGATGACTCCCATTGTCTGCAGATGGCTGTTTACCTGTGAGTCTCCCTGTATATGTGTGTGCTGGCAAGTGAGTAATGAAGTCTTGCAGTGACATGTGATCATGTCACCTGAACTGAAATCCATCTTTAACCTGGTGCTTTTCCAGTGAGGGGGGGTGGAAACCCAGAGGGACAAAGGGTTCCCGCCTTATGCAAAAGATATATAAAGGCGTGGAACAGAAGAGAGAGGGAAGGAGCCATCATGGAGAATCCCCTAGCTAACACCTAAGCTGGAAGAAGAGCTGTACCAGGGAAAGAATTGTGCCCAGGCCTGGAAGGTGTCCAGTCTAAGAAAAACTTACTGAAGCATCTCTGAGGGTGAGATTATCTGTATTTAGTTTGATTAGACATAGATTTGCGCATTTTATTTTATTTTGCTTGGTGACTTACTTTGTTCTGTCTGTTACTACTTGGAACCACTTAAATCCTACTGTCTGTATTTAATAAAATCACTTTTTATTTAGTAATTTACTCAAAGTGTGTATTAATACCTGAGGGAGCAAACAACTGTGCATATCTCTCTATCAGTGTTATAGAGGGCGAACAATTTATGAGTTTGCCCTGCATAAACTTTATGCAGGGTAAAACGGATTTATCTGGGTTTAGACCCCATTGGGAGTTGGGCATCTGAGTGCTAAAGACAAGCACACTCCTGTGAGCTGGTTTCAGGTAAACTTGCAGCTTTGGGACAAGTGATTCAGACCCTGGGCCTGTGTTGGAGCCGGACAGGAGTGGCTGGCTCAGCAAGACAGGGTGCTGGAATCCTAAGCTGGCAGGGAAAACAGAAGCAGGGGTAGTCTTTGCACATTGGGTGACAGCTCCCAAGGGGGTTTCTGTGATCCAACCCGTCACACATATAAGTTTCCTTGGTCCATATAAGTTTTCTGGGGCCTGATTCTGATCTCACTTACACAAGTGGAACTCCACTTCCATAGAGTCCCTCCTTATTTACACTGAGGAAAATGAGAGGGGAATTAAGCCCCTGATATGAACTTCAGGTGATATCTCAAGACCTTCTCTTTTTTTCCTTACAAAAGCATATAGCTAACTAAAGGTGCCCTTAAAAAAAAACAAAAAACCCCCAAACAAACCTTTAAATTTCATATAAAATCCTCGCACTACTGCAACAGTAATGCTATTTTTTTTTTACTTAGAATATGGCTAGTGTATGCCTGTGTATTTATATATAGCATAATACATATAAAGTATAATTGTGTAAGTATGTTACACACAACCACTGCTACAAGGAAATATGTAACATTATGGCATCATGACCAGGTCCACCATAATATAGATATAGTTTTTATAGAGACTGGGCCAGAGTCTCTACAGCCTAGCACACTATGTAGTCATTTACACTACTGTAAAGTGAGTGTAAAACCCTGCCAAATCAGAAGGATAATGATTTGAACACACTACACACTCATTTTGCATTGCTGTAAATAATTACACAAGTTACAGGGCCACTGCGATTATGTCCCATTACATATAAAAAGTTAATCGGGTTTCCCTTCCTTTCCAAGCTTCAGGTTTAGTTCAGTTTGGACTTTGCCCAACGATTCTGGTCTATTCTTATTATATTCTAACCAAATTATCCATCTCTACTAAAATAATTGCCTTTTGATATCAAGTGTAATTGTTTCAGGTGCACAGATGAGATGACTGTTATGTCAAATACAAACATGTGATAGTCAAATGAAAAATAGTCCTGAGAGTGTGAAAAGAAAACAAATAGATAATAGAAAAGGTGATCAATTTTATGATACTTCAAGACCATAATTTGGAGAGTTCATTAAATACACTGAAGTGTGCCCCAAACAGTTGAGATGACACCAAGAGAAAAGGAATTGACACTGTCTGAACTACAAAGGTGAGTTGAGATACTTGAAAAGGAAGTCGGCTTGAGAGTGAGAAAATAGTGCCAGGAAAAAATGGAAGAGCTAATCAGAAGTCATGAATTAAAATTAAAGAGTATGCTTAGCAAAAATAAAATAGGAAGACCTGTGAGGCAAAGTGCAGCTCACACATTGTTCCTGACATCTGTAAACATGAAAAAAAAAAAAAAAAAGTTTGACTAAGCTTATTTGTAGCACACAGAGGTTTAATTTCTCTCTCACTTATACCAGTTTAAGTCAGGAGTTACTCTATGGAAATGGAATTACACTAGTGTAAGTGAGATCAGAATCAGGCACCAGAAAACATATATGGGCCAATGAATCAAAGACAATTGTCTGAGGTGATTCACTAGCCTTTCTTTTCTGGCCCTAGCCTTTGACTTAGGGAGAACTGGGTTTAATATTATCTAAAGTCTCAAGTTAAAAAGGGTGCTATTACCCTAGTCCCCCTATTTGCACACTGCAGTCACTTCTCAATGGGCACAATAGACACGCTTTGCTTCAGAGAAGCCTAGGATAGTAATACAAGAGGTGCTAAAGGTCTGAATTAAGGTACATTGGCAGGGCTATTTAACATTATTTGGCAATAAAGAGAAGTCCAAACAACAGAGTTAAAAATAATTAGAAAGAGGACAAATAGTACATTATGCAAATGTTCATAGATTGTTGGTCAACTTCCAACTATATTTGGAAGGCCATACTAGCTATATTACTAAGCAAAATACATTCACACAGAAAACACTCTCTCTTTCACATTACCTTTAGTTACTCTTATTCTTTGCTGAACACATATCAATTAAAATCTGAAGCATTTGCTAAATAAGCAATGAAATAAATATGTTTTAAAGCCTTAGGAATAGTTATCTAAAAGTATGATAAAACTAAAAATTATATGGTACCTTGTGAGTCATGTATGCCCAGGAAGGCTGTGGATATAGCTTAACAGCAGGCCAGCCTATGATATTTGGAGAAAAGGTTAATCTTTTCATGAAAGCTAAATTCCCACCAAATTTCCGCCCCCCCCCCCCCCCCCCACCTGCAACAGAACTCCAGACCTACAACAAGTTTCAGCAATAATTGGGAGGCAGAAAATTCCATGTATATGAGTTCTACTCTCGACTCCTTTCAATTCTAACTCAGTGGGCAGGAGATGTAAAGCTTCTGAGACTCATCTCACTTAGGCTCTGTGCTCATCCTCTAATTAGCCAGGGATTTTTAAAATAAAAAATTACCTGACAGTTTTGGCATGATGTTCCTGCATATCAGCTACATGTAAATTATATTAGAATCTGTCAAGCACAAAGGAGAACTTTCCTGTTGTGGCGTAGTCCCAAAAATCAAATATGTGAACAGACGGACACTAGAAGATGAGATTCTGATGGTGATGGTGGAGAAAATGATACATAGTGAGAGTGTCTTGTACAGTATTTAGTACCCATTTTTGCTGGCCTCTTCTAGATCAATTAGAGTTTGTAAAGTTTCTTTTAGAATTAAAACCTTTCCTCAGTCAGAGCAACAACTGATACATTTCACAGGAACAGTAAGTCAGAAATACTATTCTATATGATGATTTGCAGCTCAGAGTTCTGCTCATGGCATTTTAATCATATTTATCATAGATTTGTTTGCTTTGGTATATTGGTATTTCAAATGAGTCTCTCTGGAGAGAGAATTTAGGATTCTATTCTACCTCTCACTTCGCTTAGAGCAAATTTTAATGATTCTTTAATATCATTGTTTACATTACCAGGGCCAAACTCTAATACCAACAGAAGCTGTATGCCAAGAAGTTCCAAAAGAAGCCCGGGGAAGAATGTCATAGAGCAGCAACAGACCCACTTTGCAGCAACCCCTACTATAGTCTACTGCTGTGTAACCTCTGTGTCTCACGTGCCCCTGCTGTCTGTAACGGGAGTGGTGGGATGGCTAGTGGATTGGAA
Source organism: Emys orbicularis (assembly GCF_028017835.1). Classification (NCBI taxonomy): domain Eukaryota; kingdom Metazoa; phylum Chordata; order Testudines; family Emydidae; genus Emys; species Emys orbicularis. The sequence goes on along the minus strand of NC_088687.1, from coordinate 85,212,674 downwards.
TTACAGATCCAATGGTTTCATTCTTGCTCCTCCCCCAGCCTACCTTGCCTTTTGTGAACTGTGCCTTTAAGAGATGCAGTAGTGTCCCACTCCAGGAAGTGCATCTGGCCAGGTGTGGTATATGCAGAGTGCTCTCCGGGTAAGCTGCAGTAAAGCTCTATTTGTTGAAACCTCCCCGGGTGTGTCTCTGCAATAGTGTTTCTGGGTCAGATACCAAACCACAGACCCCACCCACAAAACAATTCCCTCCTCTCTGAAGTTCAGGGAGTCTCTCTGGAGCTAAGCTCTGTGAATTCTGTGTGGTCAGATTTTGGAATCAATACAAAATTTTCATAGAATCTTAGAACAATAGGGTTAGAAGGGACCATAATGGTCATCTAGTCTAACCCCCTGCCAAGATGCAGGATTGCATCTAAACCATCCAAGACAGATGGTTATCCAGTTATCCCTCTGAAAACCTCCAGTGAAGGAGCTTCCACAACCTTCCTAGGCAATCGTGTCCATTGTCCTATTGTTCTTACAGTTAGGAAGTTTTTCCTGAGATTTAATCTAAATCTGCTATCCTGTAGTTTGAGCCCATTGCCTCTTGTCCTGCCCTTTGTGGCAAGAGACAACAACTTTTCTCCATCCTTTTTATGGCAGCCTTTAAAGTATTTGAAGACCACTATTATGTCCCCCCCCCCCTCCATAATCTTCTCTTTTCCAAATGCAATATATCCCGCTCATTCAGCCTTTGTTCATATTGCTTGCATTTCATACCTTTGATCATCTTTGTCACATGCCTCTGGATCCTTTCCAGTTTCTCTACATCCTTTCTATACATCGGTAACCAAAATGGGATACAATACTCCAGATGTGGCCTAACCAGTGCCAAGTAGAGTGGTACTATCACCTCTCGTGACTTAATGCAACCTAAAATTGCATTTGCCTTTTTTTTTTTTTTTTTGCAACAGCATTACATTGCTGACTCATGTTGAGGTTGTGATCTACCACAACTCCTTCTCAGCAGTGCTGCTGCCAAGCCAGTTATCCCCCATTCTGTATTTGTGCATTTGTTTTCCCCCAAGTGTATCACTTTACATTTGTCTTTGTTGCATTTCATTTTGTCGTCTATAGCCCAGTTCTCCAATTTATCAGGATCCCTCTGAATTTTAGCTCTAGCCTCCAAAGTGTTGGCAACCCCCCCAACTTTGTGTTATCTGCAAATTTGATCAGTATATTCTCTATTTCTACATCTAGGTTACTAGAGATAGTAAACACCAGATAGAGAACAAATCCCTGTGGAACCCTCCTGAAACCTCCCTCTAATCTGACATTATTCCATTAATAGTTCCTCTTTGTTTGTGGTTGTTTAATCAATTATGAATCCACTTAATGGTAGTTCTGTCGAACCCACATTTCAATCAAGCTGGTTTGGCATGGTTTGTACTGAGTAAATCCATGATGGCTGCTAGTGACTACCCCTTCATCCTCCGGGTATTCTCAAATTGAATGTTTTACACATTGCTCTAGTAGCTTCCCAGGTATCAAAATCGGATTCACTGGTCTATAGTTCCCCCACTCCTCCCTTTCCCCCTTTTTAAAGATGGGCATAACGTTAGCCCTTCTCCAGTCTTCCGGGACCTCTCCTGTCATCTATGAGTTTGCAAACATTATTGCCAGTGGCTCTGAAATTTCTTCAGCTAATTCCTTCAGTACCTTGGGGTGAATAGCATCAGGCCCCACTGACTTGAATTCATTCAGCTTGGTCAGAAGACATGTTCTTTACTTATCCCGACCTGCATCCCTTCCCCTTTATTGTCTTTGATAACTTTGCTAGTCATCTGGTCATGTTATTTTTTTGTGCGAAGACTGAAGCAAAGTAGGCATTGAGCAGCTCTGCCTTCCTATCATCTTCCATTACCAGCTCACCTACTTCATTAAGCAGCGGACCACACCATCCCTGATCTTTCTTTTTTGTCTGACATATTTGAAGAATTCCTTCTTATTGTCTCTAACATTCCTTGCCAGCTGTAACATTCTTTGCTTTGGCTTTCCTGATTTTGTCATACATGGGAATAGCGTGAGCATGTAGGATTTCCTTGGTGACATGCCCCTCCTTCCATTTCCTATTTGTATTCCTTTTGGTTTTTAGATAGTTAAAAAGCTCCTTGTGTAGCCATATTGGCCTCCTGTGTCTCTTCTTATCTTTCCTCTGCATTGGAATAGTTTGATGTTGAGCCTCTAGTAATGTATCTTTTAGGAACTGCCAGCCCCCTTTGACTCCTTTTCTTCCTAATTGGTCTTTCCCTGGGATCTTGCCTATAATTTCTCTGAGTTGGTTGAAATCCACCTTTTTGAAGATCAGTGTCCTTGTTTTGCTGTTTTTGTATCCTCCTTTCCTTCGGATCTTGAATTCTATTAAATCATAATCACTTCCTCCCAAGTTCCCGACCACCTTCACATTCGCAACTAATTCATCTCTGTTGGTCAAAAACAGATCCATATTTTTAACTGGATACAGTTTTATCCACACAAAACCTTACTGAGCTCCTGGAAGCGGCGGCCTCACGTTCTGCTCCTTTCACCGCTGTGGTTCCCGGGAGAGCCCGACGGTTGAGCGGATACAGATTTCTATCCATGGATATCTGCATCTGTGGGTATACATTTGTATCTGCGCAGGGCTCTACAATTCATTCTTGAAAATGTATAGAGCCCTGCGCGGATACAAATGTATACCCACAGATGCGGCTATCCACAGATAGAAATCAGCATCCACTGAACAACAGGGGTCTCCCAAAAACCACAGCGGTGAAAGAGGCAGAACATGGGGCCGCCGCTCCTAGGAGTCAGCACCCCGCACCAGCAGCTGTGTGGAAGGGCTGGGGGCAGGGCTGGGGGCGGGGGTGGTACTGCAACATTTAGAAGGATAATTCAAATGGCTCATTGGAGTTGGTGACCTGGTATCAAATGGGTGTAGATGAAAAATCTGTCATCCAATGAACAATGATCTAGAGCATTGTTCTGTACCAATCAGGATACTTTGAACAAAATTAGAAAGCAACATACTTTGAAAGCTGAGAGAAACAAAACATTTATGATAAGAATATAACCACCAGGACCATTTCATGGTTAGGCAGGCAAAAGATAATGAGGCAATTAATTGGATGCTGGGAAATAAAAGTCTATATGAAGCCAAACAGATGTCCTCTTGAAGGCGTGACAACTAGCTGTTTGAGCCACAAGTCTCTTATAAAAGCAGCACTAAATGAAATGTAGGAAACAATTAGAAGCCAAATTGCAGTGTGTCTTTTCTGACACATTGTACTCAGAGTTAGGTGGCCACCTAGGATTTATTTTGTTCTGACATGTAAGGTTTTCAGTGAATGTAGGCGAGAACAAGGAAACTCTATTAATTTTCTGGGCACTATTTTTTTCAAGATAGAACTTTTCAATGCTCTGTTGGGTTAATTGGTTAAGATCAGAGGTTCATGCTAGTTGGACAAAAAAGGATGATTTTCTTTTCATGACAGACAGAAAAAAATCAACAATACAAAAATATGGTTCCATCTCTTCAAAGTATACTTGTTATAAAAATAAGATTTTTCTGCTTTGAAATAAAAGCTCTTTTTGACATTACATTTAATTTCAGAACCCTGCAGACATCCACTTGTGCTGTGTCCACATTGAACTGCAAAATTAGAAACACATTATCGATGAGCAGAGATTTACTCTAATCTTGCTTAGTTTGTTTTTCCCCTTTCACACTTAACCACTCTCATCTACAACCCATTGGAGAGGGCCAGTTCAAGGCCCTGGCACCATTTATGTCCCACTCAAGCTCTGTTTTGAGGCACTATAAGTGGTGCCCAGCCTTGTGTTTGCCTCCAGCACAGGGATGAATTTCATCTGAAGTGATCATTCACTGCCCCAAGTACATTTTTCTACTTAGGATTCCCAGACTGACAATTGTATGCAGTGGTGTTGTAGCCATGTCAGTCCCAGGATATTATACAAACAAGGTGGATGAGGCAAAATCTTTTGTTGGACCAACTTTTGTTGGTGAAAGAATCAAGCTTACAAGCTACACAGAGCTCTTCCTCAGGTCTAGGAAAGCTCGAAAGCTTGTCTCTCTCACCAACAGAAGATGGTCCAATAAAAAAATATTACTTCACCCACCTTGTCAGACTGACAGTTGTTAGTGACTGACCAATTCTGCATAACCTCTGCCAGATTGCCTGATGAAAAGCTATGGTCTTATATTATATCATGACATCAGCTAAGGTACTCAAGGTAACAGAACCCTAGCTGAAAAGTGTTATTGGCAAATCAGCTTTTGTGAGGGGGTTTCTCTGTAGAACGCACTCTCCTCTTTGAACCACCAGGGCCTGGATTTTGTTAACCAAAGGGCTGCAAAGCTTTCCCCTCTCCCCCGCCCTGGAGCTTTCAGGGAAGGTGTTGGCAGATAGTAAACTCCACATCTGACCGTCTAACTATTGATATTGTGGGCAAGTATTGTTGTGATTCCATATGAATAGTTCATTTGTATTTTGTGCAATTTGTATTTTAGTAATTGTATATTTTAATCATTATAAAAGTACCAAGAGACAGAGATAGATGATTCAAATTAAATAATTATGAGTAAATAAAATTAGTATAGTAGCACACAGAACACTATAGCTTGATAGGTGTTAATGTACTGAGATTCCAAATTCTACATGCAAGCATGCCTTGACCTCTTTAATTTGGTGTAAGTTTTGTTTGGTTTTGGTTTTTCTTTTAAGTAAGAAATATCACCTTTGTCATCTTTGTCTGGCTTGTCCTCATCCAGCCCTCTATGAATGCAAGTCGACACCACACCGTTCTAGCAAAAACTTTGTTACTGTCTGGTGTCATACAGCTTCTGAAAATTAACTGGTGATCTCATTTCATGTCCCGTCATCAGTGGATGGGTCCACATTATAACAATCACCTTCACACTGGCACTGTACTAGAAATTGCAGAAAGAGGGAAAACGGCCTCCCCATTCACACGTAGAGGTTCTCTCTCCCAGTTTGCATAAGTGTGCATAGATGGGGAAAGGTGAAGAAGTTATTCATAGAGTCCAATCACAGAAGGGATGTGATGTTTTGGATATCACCCAGATTAGTAGCGGGTCCTATCACCACCTACCCTGTAACACTGGGTGCCTTTATGCTGTGCAGCTTTGGTTTATGTAATAGAAGAATCACAGATTCAAAGATGAAATAGTAAGGGAGAGCAAACAGAAACAAGTTACACAGAAAATAAACATCATGCAACCATAGACTTTATACTTTCAATTGAGATAAAACTCTCTTTTCTAGTAAATTACCTATTGCTTCTGAACAGCTTCCCACCTGCCTCCTGCCATAGAGGGGAAGGGGATCCAGCCTTTCAAAGACAGCAGGGACTGTCCCTCAGTTTAACTTCAAACCCATTCCATTTTAAAGGGGGTTTTCAGATGTTTTTGCTTCAGTCACTATAGATATTCAAAGTGGGGAAATCCCCAGTTGTCTCAATATCTTTCCATTAACTATAATGGTCCATTGTTAACAATCCATTGTACAGCCCGGAAAAGGTAGTCGCATCTGATTGTATGTAAACACCTGTCTTGGGAGGTGCCCCTCCCTGCTGTGAGGTGTATTTGAAATTGTAGTACAGGTATGAGCACAGTTTTCTATATACATAAACACAGAGATTCGTAACCACAGTTTGTATACATATCTCATAATGATCATCAAGTACAGAACATTACTTTCATAAAATACCTTACTCAACATATTTTTATACAATAAGATTGTATACCATCAGTTGATACCATTGCTTATTCTTTGGTGTTTAGATCCTCTGTCCTAACCTTGGAGTGTCTGAGCCCTGATTGTCACACACATCCCTTGTGCATTTGATGCTGGAGTTTTGGCCACTAGCCATGATGTAAGCTTCACTTCTGCCCCCTTGTTTCTGGATAGGACATTGTCTACCTTGTTCTCCACCCCAAATATGTTTCATTTCCATATCATATTTCTGCAAAGCTATGCTCCATTGTATTAGAGTAATTCTGTTTAGTCAGAAATGCAATGGTTTTTTTCTTGTTATCCTCCCCAGTTTGCATCAATATGGCTCCGAGGCCTATGTCGGCTGCATCAATACAAAATTCAAACATTTTCTTAAAATATGGACTGGCCAAAATGGGTGTCATTGATAAAATCTGTTTTGCTGTATCAAAACCCTTTTGACAGGTGTCTGACCAAACCACTTTTTCTGGTTTTCTTTTCTGGCATAGTCTTGTGATAGGAGTGACAATGTCATTAAAACCTCCCACAAATTTTCAGAAATAGTTAGCCAGACCTAAACAAGATTGAACCTGTTTTTTAGTTTTGGGGACAGGCCAATTCACAATAGCTTCCACTTCCAGAGCATGTGGATGGATTTGGCCTCCAAACAACCCAGGTAAGAGATCTTTGCTGCCCCAACCATACACTTTGATACTTTGACTGTGAGGCCTGCCTCCCTGATGCTTTTCACTACCCTCCCCAAAGGTGCTTTGTGTTCTTCCCAGGTGTTGCTAGATATAGCAATATAATCTATGTAGCTGAGAGCAGTCCTGGAACCCATGTAATACCTGCTTGACCAGCCTCAGGAATGTGGTTCCTGTATTAATCTGAAGGGTAGTACCTTAAACTCAAAAGGTCCAAAATCGGTAATGAATGTAGACTTTTGTGACTCAGTTTCCAAGGGAATTTGACAGCAAGTCTTGGTTAAATCCAATGTAGTTAAATATTTAGCTCTGCTAAGTATATCTAACATATCGGCCACATAAGGTGTGTAGAGTAAGCATCTGGGACTGTAACAGCATTAAGTTTTCTATAATCCACACAAAACCTTACTGAGCAGTCTTTCTTTGGTACTAGGACAACTGGCGAGACCCAGTGGCTGTCTGAGAGACTGCTATGATTCCCACGTCTAGCATACTTTATATCCCTCCCTTGATCTGTCCCCTAATTGTCCCTATTGTCCTGTAAGCCCTGCTAGTTACTGGGTCAAGGGATGTTCTCTCAGGAGAGTTAGATAAGATTTGTCAGAAAACACCTTGTGTTGGCTTTGTAACACAGCCATGATTTCTCTCTTTTCTGCTGGGGTTGGCCCTGAATTTAAATTATTGCTCTCTAAGAGGTCCCCCACTTTCTCTCAGACATTAAGTCTAGGACAGGTGATATGTTGTGTCCTCATCTACAGAGCATATCATGTTTGCTACAGGCTCTCTGTTATAGTAAACTTTCAATAAGTTAATATGTACAGTTTGGGGTAAGCCCTTACCATAGGGTTTTGTGCGTAGTAAGTAACTTAATTTAGTCTATCATCTCAAAGGGACATTCCTATGGGCTAAGTTCCCTCTAAGCTGTGCTTCCGGGTGGCTGCCCAGCAGACTATCAAATACCGCGCACTTCAGGTGTCCCTCCCCACACTGCCCCGCTGCTCCTGCCCTCTGCCTTGAAACCCCTTGCAGCTGCTCCTGGGAGCCTCCTGCTTGCTGTGCAGAGCGGGGAAAGGAAGGGGGGCACTGATGTCAGGGTGCCCTCCCACCCCTGTACCCCATCTCCACAGAGTCGGGGGGAGACACGACAGGGCTCAGGATGGAGGGAGCTTGCTGGCAGCTATTGATGTGTCTGAACAAGCAGGCTTCAGACTGCTGAGTACCGATCTACTTAAAAGGGCAGTGTACTTAAAGGGGCAGCGTGTGTCTCTCTCTGTCTCACACACACACATCCCTACACTCTGTGTCTCTGTCACACACACCCCTACACTCTGTGTCTATGTCACACACACTGTGTGTCTCTGTCTCACACACAAAGACACTGTCTTTCACACTCACCTCCCAACACATACTTGTATTATTGTTGTTGTTATTTCTTTCAAAGTGTGTTGTTTTAGTTTTTTGACTGGTCTACGCATTTCGTAAGTTTTATTTCTCTCTTATGCTTAAATTTAATTATTTGAGTAGTGAGTTCTAAAATGCCTAACCTGTCCTGGCTGGAGTAATTATCCCCATGGTAACTTTAAAAAAAAAATTATATATATATATTATAGTATCTAGGTTTTTTGTTTCTACTGGTGGCACACATCCGCACATTACCTCGATAGGGTGCACATAACAAAATTCATTCTGCACATTGATGGAAAAAATTAGAGGGAACATTGTCATGGGGTCTGCATTTTATATTTTTTTGTAGGGGCTAATAACAGAACCAAATCATCTATATCAAAGTCTCATTCACTTGCCTTTTTTTCATACTATGCTTTTTGTACAGCTTGACTTTTTTCAAGATTATGCCGTACCAGTTAATTTAATTGCTTATTCTCTGGGATTCTGACCCCCTTTTCACCTCTTGGGTATATGGATTCTGATTGGCACAAGGGAATATTACAGTCATCTAGTCTGATCTCTTGAATAACAGAATTTACCTAATTTAATTTCTAGTGCATATCTTTTAGCAAAACATCCAATCTTGATTTTAAAATTGCCAGTGGTAAATTGTTCCAATGGTTAGTTACTCTCACTGTTAAAATGTATGTCTTATTTCCAGTCTATTTGTCTAGCTTCAACTTCCAGCCATTGGATCATACTATACCTCTCTCTTCTAGATTGAAGAATCCATTATCAAATATTTGTTCCCTCTACTTATAGACTGTGATCAAGTCACCCTTTAACATTCTCTTTATTCAGCTAAAAAAACCAGAGCTCCTTGACTCTATCGCTGTAGGGAATATTTTCTAATCCTTTAACCATTCTCGTTGCTCTTCTCTGAACTGTCTCCAATTTATCAACATCCTTCTTGAATTGTGGACACCAGAACTGGACACAACATTCCAACAGCTGTTGCACCAGTGCCAAATACAGAGGCAAAATAACCTCTCTACTTCTATTCGAGATTCCCCTGTTTACACATCCAAGGATTGCATTAGCCTTTTTGGCCACATTGTCATACTGGGAATTTACATTGAGCTGATTATCCACCACCTCCAAATATTTGTGAGTCTCACTGATTCCCAGGATAGAGTCTTCCATCCTGCAAGTATAGCCTACATTCTTTGTTCCTAGATGTATACATCTACACTTAACCATATTAAAATGCATATTTTTGCTTGCATCCAGTTTACCATGCAATTCAGATCATTCTGTATCAGTGATCTGTCCTTTTCATTATTTACTACTCCCCCAATTTTTGCAAATTTTATCAGTGATGATTCTATGTTTTCTTCCATGTCATTGATAAAAATGTTAAATAAATAGTGTAGCCAAGAATTGATCCCTGCAGGACCTCACTAGAAACACACCTGCTTGGTGATGATTCCTGGCTTATAATTACATTTTGAGATCTAACAATTAGCCATCTTTTCATTCATTTAATGTCTGCCATGTTAATTTTATATCTTTCTAGTTTTTTAATAAAAAGGTTGTGTGGTACCAAGTAAAACACTTTGCGGAAGTCTATAATCTCATCAAAAAGAGATATTATTTTTACCATTTCCTTATCTTTTTACTGTGTAAACTTGTATCACTGCAACAGGCCCTGCAAGGACATACTGTTCATAATTAACTTCCCAAGGTTCTTTTAAAATAAACACTCCCATTTAAAAGCTTTGTTCTGTACGGTACTATACACTATCAAATACGAGTCTCCAAGCTTTAGCATTTTTGTTTTTGTAACTGGCAATCACTAAGCACTAGATCCTGATGCTATTTAGGTACAGCTCAGAACTTTGGGGATGAGGAGCAACTTCACTCCAGAGTGAGCTCCTGAAGGCATTCAACAGAATGGTTCTCTGAACTCTCGGAGTCCAGAGAGAACATAGCTGTTACTACACCTGTTCCCCTCTAGCTAAACCAGGTCTGCACCATAAGCCAATGTGACTGGAGAGGGTGGAATCCTAGCTCTGTCCCCTTCCCACTCTCCACAGCCTTTTCAGTGCTGGGCACCCCTAGAGGACCAGGGAGGGAGCATTCCCTGAACTCACCTGAGCACATGGACAGTGCTTCTGCATGGTTTCATGCAGACCAAGTTGAAGGAATGGGAGAGAGGAGGGTCCTTGTATTCTCCTCCTGCACCATTCACCTACATAAGGTCCAGAAAGAATCTGGTCCAGAAATGCTACACAACATTAATCTTCTTGTGTTCCCATTTCCAGTCTTCTAATTTCTATACCAACAATACACCATCTGGTATTGAGCCTGTAATTAAATTATTTTCCAGTGTAGTCCATTCTATTTGGCGATGCCTCATTTGCAATATAATCCACAGCACTAAACAAAATCATTTTGCAAAAAACAGCTTGTGAATCCAAATTTGCAAATGAAGCTAAGGCTGAATCTTTACATGGTATATTTCTATTGGCTCTGTGCCTGTCTGTTTGGCTCTTTAATGGTGCTGAGGCTGTTACTGTGGCTTGGTTCTTCCTTAGTTTCTTCAGGTAGCTAGACATTTTTTCTAATTTATAGGCAAAATGACTGCAAGCAGCTATCAGTGTGGAAGGTATAACTACCCATCATAGCCACTGTGGGACTGTCAAGAATATTCTTACTCTACATCAGTCAGTCATAAAACAAGAACATTCCTCTGTCATCTACCAGCAATATGATGGTTTGGGCTGTTTCTGGACGGTAAAAGCTCTGTCCTGGAGAATCATGTTATCCAATTAGTGCTGAAGGTGAGGCCAATATTTAAATGAAGTTTCTATTCGATCAGCAATGAAAAACAGCCTTCTTGCTCATAAGATTATTGCTATTATTTATAGTTCAATGTTTCCCACCCAGGAAAAAAATGCATGGAGGGAAACTAAATTATCAAAACTTCAGGTGGACTTTTGTTTTCAGCCTTTAGGTTGCAGTCTTTACACTTCTTGATGGGGCTGGTGAGGTTGTTATATTGGCAGAAGTGTGCGGGGCCAAAAAAAGTTGTGAGCAAGGAGATCCATAGGAAAAACTGGCCCCAATCCTGTTGATTCCCAGCCAGATATTTCAAAGGTACAGCACTGGCAACACAACTAGATAGTGTCTGGGCCTGAAGCCATCCTCTATAACCCACTCCAAGGAGAAGTTAGTGTTGCTTCAGAAAGCATTACTTAAGACATTTTCTGTGTACTTTGAACTATATACAGGGGATACTCAGCACTTGGAGTTGCTGCCCCTTTCACACTCCCTGACTATCTTATGATCCCTTTTTCTGCACAGAACAGAAACCATGCTTCATTTTTGCTGAAGTGACATGGGCAGATATGCACAAGAGAAAACACCCCAGGCAGCCATCTTCCCTTATGCATGGTCTTATCCCCAAAGTCTGTTTTGACACTTTTCCCCCTTTCCATTCTATACAGGCCAATTGATAAGCAGCATCTTACCATAAACAGTAGTGTGACAGCTACAATACATGTTCTTTAAAAAGATCATGCATTTGTTCCAAGCAAGTTTAGAGCCAAAACGTGGCCTATAACTCCTCAGTGTAGATCATGGGAGCTGTGTGATCTAGCCATGATCTATAGCTGCTTGGATCATGAGTAGGACACTTCCTTCACTCAATGAAAGCTGGATATCCACTATGCAGCTGCTAAACCCTCCCCCAGGTCAAGAATTAATTATTCCACCCCATGACTCAAAAATGGCCGACAACATGCTGAGAGTGACATCCGGATATGAAATGACTCTTCTAAGATGCCCATAAGAGACACAGGTTCTCCCCAGCTAGAAAGGGAAGTGTGTAAGGACTGTGAAGCTTGTGGAGACTGGGGGCTACACAGCCCATACAGCAAGGCAGATCTGTCAACCAGGAGCCTCTTGGGCAAATATCACCCCCCCATGGCAAGTGGTGGGGAGGAAAGACATCTCCCTCACCCACCCAAGAGAGTCTGAGGAGGGAAACCTGCCCACGCTATCCCTTGTGATTTTTACCTTTCTGTGAATCAGTTATAGGGGCCTTGAATCCTATTACTTCTCATACTTGTCACTGCTCTTGAAGGGTTACTGCAGCCATTCTGTGTTGAGAAATAACATTTAATACAGTGAGTGCACAGTGTTACAGATGCATAAATACTGTCTTTGCCTTCCTTTCCACAAGCCTGGTTAATCACCCTCCCCTTTCATTCACATCCCTTCCCCTCTCTACACCCAAATCACCCCCATTGAAACTGGCTGCAAGAGAGATAAATTCATTCATCTGCCATCTTCTTCTGTGGAATAAACAAGTATGAAAGCATCCTTGACTATACCCAAGAAGCACAGATGACACAGACCACAGCTTGATGGCATGATATACAGGAAGAATAAAGAGTCCATACATAGAAGATCTAATATTCCCACTGTCAGGTGAATGGTGGCGTTTCCAGCAATTGGCGGAAGTTGCACGTGTGGCTTTGAATATTTTCTTTGGCATTCAATAGTTTCAATTTAATACCTTAATCTATATAAACGGAAGGACAAGATAGGAGAAGGTCACTCTTATATGCTTCCAAATAATGTACTATTTTCCCCATGTTAGATTCACTAGGCAAGATTCTTGGCTGTTATAAATCAGCAATATTTTAGCGCTGATTTACATTGGATGAGGATCTGTCTCATCTAGTTCCCTACTCCATTTGTTGTATGAAGGCAAGTGCAAGTTTATGATCTATTCCACTGAGCCTCTTATAAGAATAACTATCAAAGTGTCAGAGTTTCCAATGACAGAGAGAAAATCTTCAAACAGAGAAGGTAACAGTGTGCTGGACTTCTACAAAATAGTTTTAGACAGCAGAGAGTGATTTTGGGAGGAAAAGAAAAGCTGGGTGCTAAGAATTCCAAATTTGACTTTGATCTGTCTCATACTAAGGAGCATAGAGATTTTAATTAGGTCTCAAACCCAAAAAATATTATTGGACTGCCAGACAGAATTAGTCAGTGTTGCCAGTGAGAAGCCTGGGGATTGCTACATAGGCAAGTGGGATTGATTACAGCAAGAAGTACAAAATGGCTAAAAATAAATATCAAAAACTTTGAGTGTATTTAATGCTCATGACTTTTGGCTGGATTGAGCGCTTTGAAAAGTGAAATCCTATTTATCTACAGAACAAATCACAGCATGAGCGGCGGTCATGTGAGTTTTCTTGTACTCCAAATAGTGTCTCAACCATTTTCATGCTCTGGGGTGAACAGGTACTTCCATATCCATGCCTCAGTCCTTGGATTCTTTGCTGACACTGCCAACAATAGTACTGGACCAACATTCTGCAGAGGCCATTAATGTTAATACCTATCAGTTGCCAATATAAATCCTGGTCAGATTCAAATGTCCTAAAGGTAAAAGACAGGTTTCAGAGTAGCAGCCGTGTTAGGCTGTATCCGCAAAAAGAACAGGAGTACTTGTGGCACCTTAGAGACTAACAAATTTATTAGAGCATAAGCTTTCGTGGGCTACAACCCACTTCTTCGGAAGTGCATCCGAAGAAGTGGGTTGTAGCCCACGAAAGCTTATGCTCTAATAAATTTGTTAGTCTCTAAGGTGCCACAAGTATTCCTGTTCTTTTTTCTAAAGGTAAAAAGCTCTGTATCTCATTAGCAGTCCCCTCAGTTAACCCCAGCTGCCTACTGTCCATAGTTATCCCCAGGCTACCAGTCCTGGTATCAAAACAAAAAACACTTTAAGAAACCATCCAGGAAATATAAATATTTATGTTTGATAATAGAAGCATTAGAATTGGGGTCAGCTACTTTAAACAGCCCTTCAGAGAAATGCACATATCTGACACCGCTGGGCAGTGTAGGTTTAAAACATTGCTCACTTTGAAAATGTAGAAACAAGATCTTAGTCACTCTAAATAGTGCAAAATGTGTTTAGCTGTTCAAGATAAAAGGGAACTTACTTGCCAACAGAGATAACCAAGTCTGGTTATGTAGGACCCCGGTGAGTAGTGAAGATCCCAAAATAATATTTCCATCAGTTTTGGGCTTTAAAGAGCATGGATATCAGATAGCTTTTACAACTTAAAAGCTAATTTTTGCAGAAGAAAATGTTACTCATGCACGATGGAATCAATCAATTTGTATAATTCTAATATTTTGCATTTTCTTTATATGGAAGCTGGAGAAAAAAAGCTGAAGAAAATTAGTTGTGAAACTCTGATGGGTGACATTCAACAGTTAATCTATCAATTTTCAATTTCTTAAAGAACTTTAAAACAATGCAAGTGAAATGCACAAAGCAGTTCCTGAATCAATTGACTTTAAAAACATAGACACTTCATTTCTTCTTTTATCGGTCATCTTCTTTTCATTCTGACATTGTGTATGTCTGGATACTGAAAGTGACATTTGGACCACAGCAGCAGTTTTGTGAAGCATACATTTTAAAATATCAAGTTTGATTAGATAAATGCAAGAGTTTATCTACAGTTAAGACATCTATCAGGCTGTCTGTCCTTGTATTCGGCCTCAGATAATTCATGCATAAAATAGAAAGCTGATTTCAAATGACCAAGATGGAAATACTGCTATATCTATGTGTTATACTGAACATAAAAAGATAAGAATGGCCATACTGGGTCAGATCAATGGTCCACCTAGCCCAGTATCTTGTGTTTCCGACAATGGACAATGCCAGGTGCTTCAGAGGGAATGAACAGAACAGGTAATCATCAAGTGATCCATCCCATGTCACCCATTCCCACTTTCTGGCAAACAGAGGCTAGGGAAACTTCAGAACAGGGTTTTATATTCCATTCTTATCCAGTTCTTTTTTTAACCTTGTTATAGTCTTGGCCTTCACAACATTCTCTGGCAAAGCGTTCCACAGGTTGACTGTGTGTTGTATGAAGAAATACTTCCTTTTATTTGTTTTAAACCTGTTGCCTATTAATTTCATTTGGTGACCCGTAGTTCTTGTGCTATGAGAAGGAGTAAATAACACTTCCTTATTTACTTTCTCCACATCAATCATGATTTTATAGACCTCAATCATATCCCCCCTTAGTCATCTCTTTTCCAAGCTGAAAAGTCCCATCTTATTAATTTTTCCTCATACAGAAGCTGTTCCATACCCCGAATCATTTTTGTTGCTCTTTTCTGTACCTTTTCCAATTCCAATATATCTTTCTTTGGGATTGAGTGACAATAAACAAATACCTCACTGTTAAGCATTTAACATAAGATTACCTCACTTCGTAGATTAAAACAATCTTTCTAACATAGAGTGCTAAGGACCACTGCTGAAGAGCTGGATCCAAAACACCACGGCACCAAATTTTAAAATACATTTCTGTGATGTGTGGAGACTTGTGCACCCAACAGAAAGAGATTACACATTTTCTCCCCTGTCCATAATACATATTCATAGGCCTACTTTTTCATAATCTCAGAGGGGCTAGTCTAATTTATATTCAACTCCTCAATTGGCACTATAGTGATCTCTGACCATGCACCCTTTACCCTGCAATTGATTTCCATCGTGCTGGATGAGAAACAAAATAGATGGAGGTTTAACACCTTACTACTTTTAGACCCACCATTTTCAGATGTTGATAAATAAGGAAATTGACCTCTGCCTGGATGCAGTGAGCCCTCAACTCCCTCTACAAGCTTCTTTGGGAAACTTTAAATGTCTGTCTTAGAGACCAAATGATTAGCTTTGCTGTGGCTAAAATAAGGGAGCAAAGGGAAACTATGGTACTCCATAAAAGGAAAGTCAAGGAGATGTACCAGGAAAACACTAATCCTTCCTCAGTACTCCTATGTAGACTGACAAGAAACAGGTCTGCGCTCAATAAGCGGTACACAACCCTGTCAGGAAGTGAACTCATCTCCAGACCACTCCCCTAGTGCCAGGATGCAGTGTTGCAGTAGTTCTTTTGCTCTAGTGTTGACTGTTGTCTATCTGGTGCTGTAGCTGTCTGCAGCTTCCGTGGCCTGGCCCATCTTTCAGTTCAGTCCCATTCTGGGGTAACAGAAAAACACAAAAAGTCTAATGGCTTTTATGCCAGGCCTTTGGCCCTCATTTGCCTCTCTTTATCCTGGGGTTTGATTTTTCTCTCCTGCTGGAGGAGGAAAACTCAGGAACCCTTTTGGACCCTATGTTTGGAAGCTCAGGACTGCTCCTTACAATCTCCAACTGCTTCCCTGGGCTGCTCCTACCTTTTCCCTGTTTGTCTGCATTTCCCACAGAGCTACAGATTCCACTCCTCCCACGCTGGAGTGCAGCTTCTTCCCAACTGGCTACTGAGGTGCTTCTTCAACGCCACACTCCACCTCTCTGGCAGCAGCTCTTCTCTATGTTGCAGCCTTTTATACCAGCTGTTGCTAATTGACCTCTTAAGGTATGTGTACACTGTAATTAAAAACCTGGGGTTGGCCTGTGCCAGCTGAGTGGGGCTTGAGCAAAGGGGCTGTGTGACAGTCCACACCCCTAGGGTCAGGGCAGCGTGGGCTATCGGTCACAGTCCGTAAAGCCGCCCGTCAGTGCAGGGCAGCATGGCCTAGCAGCCAGAGTCTATAGTGCCACCCTTCGGTGCAGGGTAGTGTGGCCTAGCGGCCAGAGTCTATGGAGCCGCCCTTTGCTACAGGGCAGGGGGGCCTGATGGCCGGAGTCCATAAAACAACCCTTTGGCGTAGGATAGCATGGCCTAGTGGCCAGAGTCTCTA
Organism: Emys orbicularis; assembly: GCF_028017835.1. Classification (NCBI taxonomy): domain Eukaryota; kingdom Metazoa; phylum Chordata; order Testudines; family Emydidae; genus Emys; species Emys orbicularis. Next base: position 85,196,014 of record NC_088687.1, on the reverse strand, counting down.
GCGTTGGGGTGTGGCAGCCCTGGTAGGGGAGCCCAGGCCCACCCGACTCCACCGAGCCCCGACCCAGGGCCCTAACAGTGGCGTAGCGGCTTGCCACTGACTCAGCGGGGGGATCCTACCGAAACATGCTGAGCTTACCCAGGGGGAGGTACCACTCCGTCACCCTCCCCGGGTCACTTCCTACCAGAGTCTGAGTTGGGGTTTCCCATGAGACGTCGGGTCCTCTGTGTTTGGCTGGGCCGGTCGTCTCCAGGGTTTCCTCCAGTCGCCGGGGTGCAGGCAGGCCATGGACGGCTTCGATTCCCGGCGCAGTCAGAGACTGTGGCTGGCCTTCCGCAGGAGCTTCCCAGGCAGGTCCTTCCCCTGCGGCCTCCAGCCCAGAATGAGCTGGTCTCCCTCCCTTTATACTACTACTAGAGCCCTTGGAGCATGCCCAGTCTTGCCAGGGGGGCGGGACTTCTGCTGTCAATACCTGGGGCGTAACCCTGTGTGGGCTAGTGAGGGGTAAGCAGACCCCATCACAGGCTGTTTCATTGCAGTGTAGACATTTGGGCTCAGGCTGGGGCCCAGGCTCTAGGATCCTGCAAGGAGGGAAGGTCCCAGAGCTCAGGCTGCAGCCTGAACATCCCCTTAGCCCAAATCAGCTGGCACGGGCCAGCCACGGGTTTTTAATTGAGGTGTTGACATACCCTTTGACACAGCTGGAGGAGTAACTGGTACATTATTAACTCTTTCTTGGCTGCTACATTGTGGGGGTCTACACACTTAATCACAAGACCAAGCTGAGTTTGTACTTTTTCAGTTAAGAAAACACTTCTCGGAGGCAGGAGGAAATGGCAGGTAGACTGTTAACTCACCAACTGGTGGAACGAACAGCCGAGACGACTATTACAACAATCCAAGATACATAAAATAAATTGTATACCACACCCAGAGATCTAAATAAACAATTGTTTTACATCTGTATATACCATTCAGATTCTGCCCCTTTGCATGTGGCCTGGACATTTTCTTTCTTAAAATACAGATATCCCAACTCTCTGTGGCCCAGCAGGAGAGCTTGGATGCTCCATTAACAACATCAGAGCTTGCCAGTACCCTGAAATCCATGAAATGAGGTAAGGTCCCAGCCTAGATGCTTCCCAGTTGAAGTTTATGAACAGTTTTTTGAATCCCTTATAGGTAAGCTGCTTACCCTGTTCAGCATATCCCTAGAGGAGGGTACTCTCCACCTCCACCCCCCACTCCACACAGGGAAGGCTTGATTTCAGTTATTCCTAAGTCATGTCAGGCTCTCATATCATGCTTGAACTGTAAACCAATCCCCCTAATTCAGTGGTTCCCAAACTTGTTCCGCCACTTGTGCAGGGAAAGCCTCTGGCAGGCCGGGCCGGTTTGTTTACCTGCTTCGTCCGCAGGTTCGGCCGATCGTGGCTCCCAGTGACCGCGGTTCGCTGCTCCAGACCAATGGGAGCTTCTGGAAGCGGCGGCCAGTACGTCCGTCGGCCCACGCCACTTCCCGCAGCCCCCATTGGCCTGGAGCCGTGATCGGCCGAACCTGCGGACGCAGCAGGTAAACAAACCGGCCCAGCCCGCCAGGGGCTTTCCCTGCACAAGCGGCGGAACAAGTTTGGGAACCACTGCCCTAATTCATAGTGATATGAAAATATTGGCCACAATTTTGGCACCTAGGCTGGGGAAAACTATGCCCAATATCATCCATCCAAATCAATTAGTTGTAAAGTACTGATTGAATTGATTTGATAGTTAATATTAAGGTTGTTAAAATACATTTTGCATACATACATTAATGCTATGCTGTGCATTGATCCTTTAAAAACATTTGCTATGGCTGTGAAGCTTAAAAAAAGAAAAGATGCCGTGAGCCAAAAAATAGATTTAGAAACACTGACATGGAAAGCTTGCTCTTGCTCTCCTTCCCCAAAAAGGAATGTGCTAAATGTCCCCAAGAACTAGAAGAAAAGCCAAGTTTACATTACATTTCACAAAATTCACTGCTTGCTATGTCAAGTGGTCATATCAAATTTTATTTCTGACCATCAGACTTTCTCTGGCAACTGTCCACTTCACTGCTATATGTTTCCAGATTTGTGAAGTGGAAACATGGTCAATCAACTTATTGTAGTTCAAACAGTAAATTCCTGCAGTACTCTCATTATTCAGAAGTCTGAAGAGTTAAGTGAGCTATTACTTAATTTTGATAGAGGCAATTTAGTTATGAAAGTGAACTTTCACAGGCACTGTCTCAATACACAAATGATTAAATGTATCACTACACCAACCAAAGGTTATTACAGCACTCTTTTAAATATGTTAGCTCATTAAACAAAGCAAGGACTGGCACAGGAATGGAAGACAGCTGGCTCCAGGCACCAGGCAACCAAGCACATGCTTGGGGCGGCACCTGGTAAGGGGCGGCCAATCTTGGGGTGGGGGGGGGAGCGCGGCGTGGCATTCCGCGGGGGGGGCGGGCTCCGGCGGCGCAGCGCTCGGCGGGGGGGGCGGGGGCGGGCTCCGGCGGCGCGGCGCTCGGCGGGCTCCGGCGGCGCGGCGCTCGGGGGAGGGGTTCCGGCGGCGCGGCGCTGGGGGGGGGCTCGGGGGGGCGGCGCTTTTTTTGGCTGCTTGGGGCAGCAAAAAAATTAGAGCCGGCCCTGGACACTGCTAACAGCCTTTGAGAATTAGAGTTCCATGAATGTAGACAGAACTCCAAAAAAAGTGGCAGTACAGTGAAATTATATATATTTGATTAGTATTGGGGTTATTAGCCTATTAACTAATCACTTTATAAATCTTGGTAAGTTGTGAGAATTGGGAAAATATCTGCTGTATGAATGAGGCAAGGCCACATTCATCTTAAAATGGACTATCTTGAAAGAAGCCCATGCTCTAATATTGTACTGGAATCTCTTTGCACTGGCTACACATGTCTACAATGTCCATGGCCTTATGTCTTCTATCTGCTGCAAACCAACCAGTGGAGCATGGAAAAGCCATCATACCCATTAACTACCAATTAGAAAACATTACAATATCCTTCTGTCAGGTACATTCATCCCCAAATGTGGTGCTTGGCCCTTTCAAGGTGAAATTACAAATTGCAGAACCCCATTTTCAACTTAACTACTGGATTGGTATGTCATATATCCATTATATAGGCATACCTCCTCATTTTTCTCTAGAGGTGAACAACATGGACAAATCTTGTATGGTCTTAAATAGGATGATCTTGAGCATTGGAGGTACTCCAAAAGGTGAGAGGGACTTCTTATTCCTTCCTATGATCATTGCATGATGGAACTGATACCACCTGGAACAATCTCTGCCCCCTTGTGACAACCTGGCATCATAAACAAAACAAACACAAACAAACAAGCAGCTATGAAATGCAAAACTCTAAAAATCTATTAGAAGAGAATATCTGAGAAAATATTTTCTCAAATTTAATTCAGTGTATGGTATGTTCTGGGTTATCTAGCTCAAGATAAATCAGAAGAAATATGAACACCTGTTGTTACTCAGAGATCAACACTGGACTAAAGAGATCTGTGTGGAGTGCATATCCAAATTAAGGTGGGGGGAGAGGGAGAAGTAGGCACATCAATCAAAAGATGGTTCTGAAGATCATAAAGATCCCTATATAGAGAAATTCCCTTTACATAAGATAGGGAATTCCAGTGTTAATATCTCTCCAAACATAAGAAACACTAAGTGCAACCAAAAGTGGAATAGTAAAAGTTGTGTATTCAATGTCAATGTCGAGAATTTCCTGGATTTATAGGAGATTGATTTCTCAACTTTAACACTGCTTTACCCTTAGTTTTAGAATACAATTGCCTTGTCCTGTCTATTAAAGCGTGTGTGTGAGAGTGGGGGTAAGAACAAAAAAATTCCAAGTCATTTAAGTTCTGGAGCATGTAATTTCTTTGATGAGGCACTTTTTGGCAGGAAGTCTCCTAAATGCAGCTATTATCAGCTGAAGCCTCCTGAATAAACTGCCCTCATATACTTTGAACCATCTCAAAGTTAAAACTTTCACAAACCAACTGCCATCTCAGAATTTCAGCCATCTCAAACTCTGGACCATCCCACAATTTCAGAACCCACCTCCTGTTTTCAGGACCCAGTTCACCCAAAAGGTGGCAACAGTTCAGGGTGCACATGCCCACTTCAAACTTTTATGTCTTTATTTCTATTAAACAGATTTTTCTTCAAACTTGGTGGTTTTGGTAGATCTCATTTATATCTACTGGTACAAATCAAGTTATGCTTGAAGACAATGAGTTTTAAAATTACGTCTCATATACTGTGTCAACTTTACAAATACATTGTTAAAAAAAAGACTAGAAAAATTCTACTGCACATGCCACAATGTGGTGATTTGAAATGCTAATTTATTTAACACTAATTTTCTTCAACCTTGACTTGAACACCTTCTGTCTACAAAACAAACCCAGGCTGACATTTCTAGTTTCAATCATTTTTTTAATTATGCAACTGCAAAATTTCTGTTCAGAACACATTATGAACACTTGTCTTTCCTCACACGCAACCAAAACAGAAAATGCTGAACTATATTGGCTAAAACAACTCCAGAAATGTTCTCCATTTGGTTATGATCAATACTGGAAACAGGGCCGGCTCTAGGATTTTTGCCACCCAAAGCAAAAACAATTTTGGCCGCCCCTCCCCCCGTTTTTAATTACCCCACCCCTGGCCCCGCCTCAACTCCACCCCTTCCCTGCCTCCTCCCCCCAGGCTCTCAAGCCTAGGAGGGAGGGAGGGAGGGGGAGAAGCGGCGCCCGCGCCGCGGCCGCTCGGGATCTCCCCCTCCCTCCCAGGTTTGAGAGCCTGGGAGGGAGGGGGAGACCCCGAGCGGCCGGGGCGCGCGAAACAGCTGATTCACGCGCCGCTGCTCCCCCTCCCTCCCAGGCTTGAGAGCCTGGGAGGGAGGGCGAGTAGCAGCGCGCGAGCGGCAGCAGCAGCGGAGGTGAGCTAGGGCGGCCGGGGCACATTTTTAGGGGTGGCATTCTGGCGCCGGCCATGCCGCCCCTAAAAATGTGCTGCCCCAAGCACCAGCTTGTTTTGCTGGTGCCTAGAGCCGGCCCTGACTGGAAAGTATCATCCCAAAATAAATGTGTTTGAAAAATTTATGAATAAACTATAAAAGGTGGCATCTTATTAGAATATATAAATTGGAATTTAACCTCAATTATAATGGCTACTACCTAAGCCTGCTATAATATATATATTAAAAAAAAAAAAAAAAGACAATGGGCCTAATCCTGACAGGTCCTCAGCATAGAGGTGCAGATGCTCAGCATTATTGCTGGTTATATTATTCTTTGTGCCTAGTATTAGCTGTGAATTTAGCCCTTTTATTCCTTTTGGACAGGAAATGAAGAATAATGTCCAACAGAAACTGCAAGGGGAATTTAGCAATAGTGAGGTACATGGTGGTGATTGTTTCTGAGAAGGCAGGGTTTCTTGTAAGGGTCTTGATGTAACAAGTTCTCCCCTTTTTTTTTTTTTTTTTTTTTTGATAGTGTGCTTCTCTAATTGCCAAAAAGTATTTCTTTGTGAAATTATGATTTATTCAGTTTTACCAGAATGATTTGACACAGTTTAAGAAAAATGACCATAGGATTTAGTAGAATGCAAACAGTTTGAGTATTTGATAGTTAGCATATTTTATGTATGAAACTGTTTTATGGTTGCCAGTTGCATTATTTCCAGCCATACAAATGAATTAAATATATGGGTACTGCTTATGAACTAACAAAGCAACACCAATGATCATCTAACAACACTGTGAAGAAATTCCTTTACTCTTTTGACAGTTAACTGATAATGCTACAAAGTTTCCTGCTACCAGCTTGAAAGCTAAATTTATCCTGGGCCTAGTAAAGCGGATTCTATTAACATCTTGAAACAAAAATCAGTGGCAAGATCAAGGGTCTTTGTTAGGTGGATAAACATCTGTTCAGCCAAATGCATTCTGGAAATCCAAATGCATCCAACTAATGCATCCTGGAAATCAGCAAACACCACCAGCACTATTTGTATTTGTAACCTGATCAAGACAGATAATTGTACATAATGATGAAATCTATATAGTTAGGTGGACATTCAACGGGATGTTAACTATGTTCTCCTTTTCTTTTCAAGCACATAGGTAGATGTGCTGATGTGGATGGAAATGGAGAACAGTTAATTTTTACCATATTATTAATGTTTTAACTGATAACACTGATATAGCGCTTTTCATAATCAAAGTATTTACAATCATGAATTAAGCCTCACAACACCCCTGCTAAGTAGCTTCCCTCATCCCCTCTCCCTCCGATCATGTGTAATACATATTGCAAATTAGATTGCAAGTTTTTCAGGTCAGGGCAATGACCATGTCTTCCTGTGTGTTTTTATAGTGCCTGACACAATGGGGTCAGTCCTGATTGGGACATCTGAGAACTACCATAACACAAATAATAAATACTAAAATATAACAATCAGGGCCATATCAGTGTACAGTTACTCACATGAGTAGACCCATAAATCCATGTGACTACTTGTGTGAGTAACTGCTCAATAACTGGAGAAGGGTTCACAATCTGGTCCTGTTAAATTGAGTTAGAGATTTGCCCAATGCCACCTTTCAAGTCCTGGGTAGATATGGGAATAGAATGTGTGTTCCTTACTTCCACTCCTGTGTTCATTCAGAGCACAAGGTCATACTTCTCTCAAGGAAGATGATAACAGATAAAAGCTAATTCTAAATATGTCTTATAATACAGTTCACAGAGGTTACATCATTTCAAATGCCACTATCATCCTCTTTTTTGTGCCGCTACTAGGGCTTTGTGACGTTTTGGCAGTAAAACTCACCTGCTTTCAGGATTTCTTTCAAAATCCACATGCAGACCACATTCACTGCAGATTTAGTGAAGTTCACAGTCCTTTCAAGTGTTCCTGCCTCCAATTTTGAGCATATGGTAGCAAATCTGGACAGATTTAGAGAGTTACATCAAAATCATGTAGAATTCAGGGTTTCATATTGTTTAAAAAGCATAAATCAGTCATTCTAAGTTTCCTTTGACATTCAGGTTAAACAAACACAGCACAACAAGGTGAAACCTGGTGGTACATACTGCTGAGGGTTGAAACCAAAGAACATGTTCACATAAACCCCTGCAAAGTGAAATGCTGAATTTCAAAAAGTTCCAGCTGCAGCTGAGTGAAACTGATTAAAGAACTGGTTAGCAGAAAGCAGATTTTGAGGGCAGAGCTGTGTTTATCTTACAGCAAAATATTCAGAATTATACTGGGCATGAAGCAATTTAATTTGACCTTTTGCAGAAATGCACAAGAAAGAAAACCTGCTTTCACTTTGTGCCATATTGGGAAATCAAAACTGAAGTCAAGAAAGGCCTTAACCTATCAGGAAAAACAAAAACAAAAAGCAGTGAATAGCATGTTAGGATGAATTTTAATAGTTTTTCAGTTTCCCTCCTTTTCTTTTCCAGCCTTAGATACAAATTCAGGCAGTTTGTGGAGGCTCTTTGGGAAATTCACAATGCACAAAATTCCCTTCCCCTCAAAATACATTTCAAATAAAACATATAAAAGGTTTACAGAAAAAGACTCAAGGAATTATGTCACTTGTCTCTTTTGCAATGATTTCCTCAGTCCCAAAGTGTTTTGAAGGGCTATGAGCAGCCACAGTGGGCTCTGGAATATTTAGTTACTCTGTAGAAAGAAGACCCGTGGATATGGGGGCAGGCAGCTTTCTCCACAGAATCTTCTATTTAGAAGATTTTGCAGCAAATGGGGGAGGGGAGTCAGGAGATACATGGTTCTACTTGTCATGCTTCCATAAAAACAGAGAGGAAGAGTAGTCCGGTGGATTTGGGCACTAGCCTAGGGCTTTGGGAGACTCACGTTCAATACCTGCTCTACCACAGCCTTCCTGTCAGACCTTGCGTAAGTCACTTAAACACTCTGTGCCTCGGTTTCCTATCTGCAAGATGGGTATAATAGGACCTCCCTACTTTAGAGGGGTTTGTGAGGATAAATATATTGAAGATTGTGAGGCGGTCTGATATTATGGTGATGGGGATCACAGAGAGAGACAAAGGAGTTTAACAATTCATACACTGGGTGAATAATATCACTCCTTCCAACTTTTCTACTAACCGCATTGCCAACTCCTGTGTACAAAAATCATAGTCAGGCCCCAAAGAAGATTGAGATTGGCTTAAAAACCATGATATATAAAAAAATGTGGGTTCTTTTTATGTGCTTTCTAAGTGCTGAATCTTTACAATGCACTTGATTCCAAGCTCTCTCCTCAGCCATGAAGGCTAGAAACGTTCTTTTAAAAGGAAAGCTGAGATTCTTGCCTCCAAGGAGCTGGTGATTTAAGAAAAACATCAAATATCACAAGACTTACGATAAAATTGTGAAAGTTGGCAAAACTGGACACACTGAAGAAGTGTGGTTTCCAAATAACTATTTAGTCTGAGTTAGGTACAAACTATGAATCCCCCAAACTTCCAGAGAACTGGCCTAATAGCCACTGCTCTAAATGATGTCCCAGCATGTTCTCTGGTAGTGACACTGGCCAACCATCAAGCAGCTCTGGAGTAACTATTAATTATTAATTAAGCCACTTACAGGGCTATTGTATGTGAACTAATTAAGCGAGTTTACAGAGCACCACCTACGTTCTTGCATGCTAAACTATGAAGTGGCTGACGTTTGTGTCTTGTGTTTATATATGTAATTAAATGTATTAAAATAACTATAACATAACAGTTTTCAAACTGAGGCCAGTACATCCTGGCAATCAAAGATCACTTGTTTGTGGTCTGTGGAGAACTGGCAGATGATACTGGCTGCTGGCTTTCCTCTTTGTTTCTAGTTGCTAAAGCACATTAAATACTTTCCCAATGTTTCATTTTCATGTGAGGAACTGCCATAGTTGTCACACTGTTCATTTGCCATTATGATATTACCATATGCTTTTCTATGGAGGTCCATCACCATAGTATGTGAGCTCCTCACAAACAATAATGAATTCTGTGAAGTAGGGAAGCATTGTTATTCCCCTTTTACAGATGGGGAAATTGAGGGAAGGAGAGACACTTACACAAGGTCACATTGAACCCGTGGCAGAGCTCAGAATAGAATTCAGATCTCCTGAGTCCCAGGCCAGTATTTTAACCACAAGATGATCTGCAATCAAATATGGAACATATTGAAGAAGTTTTTTAATGAAATGTGATTCACATTCTCAATATGTCTGTAGCTTATTTTGTGCTATAGTCATAACAAAATTATCTTCATAGAACTGCAGAGCTTTTCTCCTGACTCGCCCTGATGTCAGACCAGATGGGTTGTATTAACTCCAACCCAGAGACTGAATGTCTCTGAGTGGCACAGCCAAACTCAATAAAGAGTTTAGGATGAGGTTTATTTTTTTTATTTGCTTGTTATTTAAGTTAACAATAAAAGTAAACCCCAGAAAGGGGGGTGGGGTTCAATTTGGGCCAGATCGAGTGTCTGTGTGTATTGTGTTACATAAGCAGCATGAGACACCATTTGTTGATAAACCTGGTACCGGAAAATAAATTTGGAATTCAGAATCTTGAGCGAATTAATGTTAGGAACCATTACAAAGATGGTAGTATGGTAAATTATGGTCAGCCTGCAGAAAAAGAACTTGTCAAATGTACCCATGAATAGTCCTGGGTCTCAACTGCCAGAATCAAAAGAGGTGAAAGATTGTCCTGCACTTTTGACCAGAGTAAAGATATGATGTTGACATTGATGTCTGGGAAGGAACATTAAAATGTTCTGCTGATGGATACAGATTGCCTTGTACTATAGCGAGCAATGTCAGATAAAATTATAATTGACCTAACTGGAAAGCTTTAAATCTGCCAGGAAAAGCAGCCTAAACTAACCCATTGAAATACTGTAATAAAAATAGAACTGAACCATCAGGCTACTCCTGTTTGTTTTAACACTTTGTATAGAGCCCAGATAATCTGGTGGTGGGAGCTACTGAAACTGATAGACAAAAAACATACGTGCATATATTAATGATTGGCATATTTACAATGAATTAAAAAATCCCTGTTGTCATTAAGTATGTACGTTTGGGGAGAGATTTTCAAAAGTACTTAAGGGGTTTAGAGCCACGAGTTCCATTGAAAGTCAATGGGACTTGCGCTCCTAAATCCACATGCCTTTGAAAATCCCATCCCTGACGGTTTTGATTGTAGTGTTATAGGAGTAATTCTGTACAGTAAATAAGTATTCAGACACAGAGAAGCAACCAGGAAGTAACCCTTCCTACCAAGAGGGAGCATTCATGAGGGGAACCTTACAGAGATTTCCTCACCCTTTAAACACCTTCCACAGCTTTTCCAATGGGAGAGGGTGATCTGTCTCCATATTAGTAACTTGCCAGTGGTTTAATTATATTGTTTTATGATAGTGTCATCACAATTTTTTGAGGGTGAAAAGAGCTATTCCCTTGACAAAGAGGATGGGACCACAAGGAAGATACCAGTGATTTAAGCTACATTTTGTAGTAAATGATTTTTGTTTTTAGAAGGATGTACTGTGTATTACTGAAATTTCCCACAGTTATTCAATGCAATGGAGCTATGACAGCCCAGCACTTCTGATAATCAGTCCCTTAACTTTATATGTTCCCCAGCATTTCAGCCCATGAACAAGTTTTGGTTTCCTTGAGCTTGGCCAAAATCTCCACTCTAATTTCATTACTTTTGTAATCCTTCTGCCAGTCAGAGTTGGCAGCAATAAGGGCCGGGTTCAGTATCAAGGGGTTCCTTTTCAACAATACGATACAAAACCAGCTAGAGCCCCCCACCCAGTGACCTGGGACAATTACACACCACCCCCTGAGCACCTCTAAGAGGCAATACTTCCCCTCTCACAAGCACAGAGTCTGAGTGTAGCAAAAAACTTTTAATAAAAGGAGGGAAATAATGCGGCATTAATTTGGGGAAACACCACAAACAGGGTTTATAAAAACAAACCCTGAGCAAAAGACCCACCACCAGGTAAGTTGGGCAGTGTCCTTTTCACTTCAGGTTCTTAAGTCCAGCAACCCAAAAGTCCCTTTGACGTGCCCGTCCCTTTTCTGCATCCCACTCACAGTTGCTGTCCTTAGACAGTGCAGATCCAGAGTTCAGAGCTGCATCTGCAGAGTTCACCTCCCACCCTGGGGGGGAGGGGAGTAAGGAAAAACCTTACTCGCTCCACTGTTTGGGCACTCACTTGCCGCCCCTCTCTGCGGGGCTCTGTTCTGGCACTCTCTGCCAGCTGCACCTCTCCACCAGCCACCCTGGTGGCTGCTTGCTGTGCCTCTCCACCAGCCAACCTGCTGGCTGCTCTCCGCACCTCTCCACCAGCCGGCCTGCTGGCCATGCCTCTCCACCAGCCAGCCACGTCTCTGCCAGCCGGCCTGCTGGCCAATCACCGCATCTCTCCACCAGCCGCTCGCCACACCTCTCACTGGGCTTTGGAACCCATGTCCCCTGCCTAGCGAGTGCTGTTTAGTTGTGGGTGAGTCCCTTCATCGGGGTATGCCCCTTCATCGGGGTATGCCAGGTACAGTTCTGCTTCCCTCAATTCACACCACAAAGATAACTACCGTTTATTACTCCTAGCTCAATAACAAGGAGACGGGATCCAACACCAGCCAAAAGTGATCATTTGGGTAAGCAATCCCATCATGCTGAGCACCTGGGCAATTGAGATCAGCTCCTGAAGTTCTCTTCCACAGCTCACCTCTAGATGTCAGGGGAGAGCTCATTCAGACTCTGCTGACACTTTAAAGAACAGATAACAGAAGAAAACGTAGTATTATACAGGCGCTTAAAATTGTAGGATTTAGAATGACAATAGGCTTATAAACTTCTGGCTAGGGCAAGAAGATAAAATTGTTCATTTATCATTTGTTTGACAAGTCATACGTTCCTCAGCTGGTTGACAACCTCCTGGCTGTGGTTATTTCTCCATATATTATAGATATATGCATCTTTCTCCAATCTCTCTCTTATTTTTTATTGAAATGCTTTTTGATTAACAAATGTAACACCTACCTGTCCCTCACCTTCCCTCACTCACTGACATATGCCATCTCAAATCAACTTATTTTCTCTCTTTAATGAGCTTAACTCCACCAAGAACTTCCTTGATCAAGTTGAAAATTAATAAAATGTGAAAATGACAGCCTTAGGTATTTGATCTGATTATATGGAGTGTATACTACCAGCTTCATTCCCTGAGGTGCAGTTATGACAGGTTTGCTCAAAAGTGGGCAGAGGTGGGGAAGGATTACATTAGCCTTTTACAAGAACCTAATATTCAGCAGATGCAGCTAGTCGATTTTTCTGCTGAGGTTCATGCAATTATGACAATTCTACATGTTCTTTGAAAGCATGTCACTTGTTCATCTATGTGAATCATGAGAATATTTGAGGAGGATATATATCAGTTCTGTCATCACTGGCATTCCAATGCTTAAATTATTATATATATTTTTACTACTCATAAATGCTTTAGTGATGTTGTCTGATCATTAGAAAAAATTCAACCAAACCAATGCAAACAATCACTTGGGCCTAATTCTGTCCCCCTTACTTACACTGAGTTTATTCCATGATTAGTTCCATTGAAGCCAACATTTCAAGAACATGTAGTGTTATTGACATCTGTTTAGATAGTTAACCATAAACAAACATTTGGAACTTCCTTCAGTCCAAAACTGATATTTAGCATGGCTTGCAGCAACTAGCAACTAGTATACAGACATCAACTCCAAAAACCATCATTTTAAAGAATTTTTGGATACTATTTACATTAATCAGTTTAGCCAGTTCCAAATTAATATCTTCTTTTTCCCTGAAGGTTTGTTTAATTAGCTCTGGCAGAAGGTAGAAGGAACAGTTACAAGTATTAAGCTTGTTCCAGAATGAAATGTGAGTGAGGGGGAACAGAAGAGGTAAAAAAAAAGGAAGGGAACAGGGCTTGAATATTTTCATTTCAAATGAGACCACTTTACTCCCTCAAGTTTCTACAGAATATGTATCTTGCATTCAGACCACATTCTGTTGAAACTTGGGGAACTAAAAATCAGTTTTTCTGTCTGTACTGTCAGGCAGGGGGCATACCGAGGCCACTCAGAGCACATCTTAGTTCAACATACCTTTAAATATATCTTTAAATTTGACTAAGGAAAAGATTTGTATTGCAGTCCTGGGTCTGAGTAACATTTTAGTAAAGTTGTAGTGTCTCTCCCTCTTAAACAGGAGACAGTCAGGCTTCTAGGGCCAGACAGAGTGGAGCTGGGGGTGGTATCCAGTCTCAGGCTTAGAACAGTTCAGCATACCTTTCAAGCTGTCTAGGGAAAGGATTTATGGCACTGTCCTGAGTCCCAGGATATTTGTAATAAAGCTGCAGCATCTCTGCCTCCATCTACATTTCACGCTGACAGGCAAACAGGGGACAGGGGTTCAAATCTCCTTTGGATCAAAGAACTATATTCCAGCTCAGGATTTTGTCCATTTATATAATTATTCTTCCAAGACATGGAAGCTTGTACTAGTAAATTTCTCATGCCGCATGAATTCCAGCTCGTCCTTGAGGTTTAGCAGATGTGCAAATTTGTTAGGGCCACCTTCCTAGCTCATTAAACCTCTCCATTCATTGATATGTAATGCTGTGACCATTCTCATAAAAATCTCTGTGGCATTGTTTGAGGGATCCAGTACTGCTGAATCGAAAAGACACTTCTTTTTTCCATTCTGGTATTTGAAATACACCAATATGCTCGATAGGTGATCCAGTATTAAAGAAAGAAAAGTAAAACTGGCAACATAGAGGAAATTATCCCCACCCTTCACCTTCTCACATTATAAACAGTTTAATTTGTGAAAAATACTATTACATGTATCTCACTATTGTGTGTGTGTCTGGTCCTTCCTCGTGAGTAGCAAGGGGGCTTTCTGAGAACCAGGGCACATAATGGAGAGAGACAGTTACATTCCATAAATGTTCAAAAGTAGCAAAATTGTGGCATTCTATTGCAAAGCAAGGTTATGTGGAGGGATGTGTTAAATTTTCCCCATGGCCTAAAATATAATCTTCCTTTTGTCCATTTAATTGTTAGGACTTTCTGGAGAAGACACAAATTCTCTCAACAAGAGGACAGAGAGAGAACACAAGAGAAGGGAGAGGAAGATGTAGAAGGGCCCTGGAGGACCTGTTGCTGGGATGGAGCAGAGAAATCAGGGCCAGTGAGGAGCAGTCTCTGCAGCACGAGAGGCAACTGTTACCAGCACAAACATCACCCCAAGCTATAAACACATTCAAGGCAACCTGTAATGATGGGTTTTGTATAGGTGTCAATGTTACAAACACCCACATTAATATTCATGGACCTGCCTCTGGGTCCACCAAGCCTTGCAGAACGATGGAATAGTATCCATTGTGGTTCACCTTATCCTTGTTGTGGGCAAACTATTGGCATGAGTTTGGGAACCTCATCTGTGAAAATCAGCAATTATTTCAGGAATGTTTCTTATGCTAGCCACCCATGGGTAAACCACAGTATTCATCACCTCATCAAGTTCCACATCCATGACCCCAACAATGGACTTGCCAACTCCAAAGTGGTCTGTAACAGACCTTTAGATATCAGGGCAATAGCAACTTGCTTCTCAACCAGTATGGCTTCCTTAAACAGAGTGTTCTGGAGCTGGACAGTGGGTTCAAGCTCCTCACTTAGATAGACAAAGGTTCATCCCAAATCTGCAGAATGATGTGATCCCACAACCCCTGCAAGTTCTCGTGCACTAGCAGTGATGGTACACCAAAAGAGATTCTGTGGCAGTAGCAGCATTTAACATAGGTCCACTGTACTATGAATGAATTGTCATTGTCCCTCAAGGCTGCTATTTTCTGAGTCAGAAAATGCTGCCAAAATGCCATCTAGCATTTCGCCGATTGCCTACTCCACTGCAAAAAACATTTGTTCCACAATAAGGAGCAGCAGCACAATGACTTCATCCAATTGATCCATGATTTAAATCCAGTTTTGCACAAATAGAAGTGAGGGGCAACGTGATCTGGAACTATCAGCAGCACATGTATGAAGGCAGGGAACATTGTCTTCTGTGCATGGGTCCAGGAAGGCTTAATGTAATATGTTAGGGCAACCAACTCCAGAGGGGTTACACCTATATTTGACTTCCAATGGGACTTAGGCTTCTAAGTGCCTAAGCCACTTTTGAAAAGGGGATTTATGCTCCAAAGACATTGAGGTACTTCTGAAAATTCTACCTCAAGTCTATATAAAATGGTTTACAGAACCATAATGGCACAACTGTTTGCTGAAAGCTGAAAATGGGTGGCAGGGGATGAATTACTTGATGATTACCTGTTCTGTTCATTCCCTCTTGGGCACCTGGCATTGGCTACTGTTGGAAGACAGGATTCTGGGCTAGATGGACCATTGGTCTGAGCCATTATGGCTGCCCATATGTTCTCTTAACTAGACTTCATCTACATACTATTTAAAAAATATAGAAAGTCTCAGACACCTTTCAGCTCTCCTGTGACACTGCATATTCTTGTTTTTTTTGTAAGATCTGTTAAAAAGCAATGTCTGCCTCTTTTATTTTGCATGTGAAATTAGTTCAGTAAAGCTCTATTCTTTACATTCTTGATCAACCCTTTAACCATAAAAGGAACAGATCTTTCCTTCAGAGGAATTTTGATACTTATTTTGATACTAACATGACAGCTGAAGAAGGCTGCAGGGCAACAAAATTCATTAGAAGTGAATTTTAACACATTTCTTTCTGTCCACTAATCATGTAAGAAAAAAAACCCCTAAAGTATATGCTACAGTGACATAGGATGAATAAAGCTGAGAAGTGAAAGTAGGTCAGAGTTCCAGGACTCATGCCAGCTCAGGAGATTAACTTTTATCAGAAACAAGCATGCAGCATGCCATCTCTATATGTCCTGTATTTGTAGTCTAGTCTTGAAATTAAGTCTTCTAGTTGTTCCAGTTAGACAGATCACTGTCTTTTATACACACAAAGCATAAAATGCATTTTTCAATCTAGATTATTTTTATTTCAAATTAAGGAAAAATAGACAGAAAATATACCAAATCTTCAAGCGAAAGAGAGACAACTCCACAGTGCTCACTCTAATAGTCTGTATCTAAACTGAAACATAAAATAGGATCTGTCTCTGCAAACAGGAGCAGGACTTACAGAAAAGTCAAAGACAAGAGTCAACAGGTGGATACAGACATATAGGGAAGCACAAGGAAACAAAATGACAATATTGATCAACTTGATAGGTAAGGGTCTTAGCACACCAGCTGCCTAAAAGTTGTCTAACCATTTATTTTCTCCTCAGCATCACCTGACAAAGATATTAAAATGTTCTTTTGCAGATAATACAGCAAGCTTGTTTTCTATAAGTTATATTACTATACGTCAGCTGAAAAAAATTGTCTACTATACTCCTACAGCCCCATGTACAATATAATACTCCATAACCTTATACTTTAATAAATGTGCTTCTCTCTCATTTGATTTTGTCTGCTTCTACATCCTAGGATAAAATTAAGAATTTTATATCCCTTATCACTATAAAAGAGAAATGAATCAGTTTTAGCACTGATTATGAAATGTCTGACTCCAACAATGTCCCTAAAAGAGATAATTTAAGAAGATAAAATATCAAGCCATATATAGTTTGCTGAGATTGGCTTTCTAATATTTTAAATATTTTCAGGAAATAAATTCTTGGCCCTAAATTAACTGTCAATCTTGATTAGCATTGCAGTCTTCTAAGAAAAAAGCACTACTTAAAATAACATGATTCCATTCATGACACAGAATGTATTGAAGTGGCAATCAAAGAAGAAGCCCCTGAGCCAAAAAGTGTATAATAATATGAAAAGAAATGGATAATAAAAAAATTAAACTTTAAACATTTTTGCCGTCTTCCAAAATCTGCACAAAGTAAATGCAAAATCAGCTCTTCAAAGAAAAAGGTCCAAAAGAGTGCATTAATGAATATGTTAATATGACACAAGTTTTGGAGGGTTGGGGCTGGGAGAATTATTAAGAGGACTTAAATTCTTAAAATTCTAAAGTACTTTGGAAATCTTTTTAAAAGTTCTTATGTTAAACAAGAATATTCTCAGGGAAAGGAAATGTGTTGAGTGAGAATGCAATCAAATATGTTTTTGTAACTAAATACATATTGTGGTCAGAAAAAGTATTTCAAAGTAAAAAGAGTCTCAGACACTATTGCTGATGCAATTTCTTGCTCCGTCACTTTCTTTTCAAGGCTTAATTTCTCTCTCGGTGAAATTCAACACACTGATACACAGACACACAGAGTACAGAATGTGAGAAAATGAGTTTTGTATGTGAGAGTTGGGAGGCACCTGTGTGAGGAGATCTCTGCAACTACTCCAGCATCTGCACTGTAAAGCAAGCTTTAACCCTGTGTGCATGCTTGCGGTCTTTAGATCTGTTTAATCATGAAACAAATGGCCTTGTACCAATCTACCAACAGTGTTGAGTCAATCTCTGCCAAGCTCAGAGAGTGCTGAGTTCCCTAAGTGAACACTTTCTATCTGTCTTTGCCTTACACACCATAACGGCTGTAGTTACAAGGTATTGGGAGCCTTCCCCAGCCACTCTCCCCACTGTGTAAATTTCACCCTCTGTCCTTCGGCTCTTTCTTTCCTTTTATCTCTCTCCACCATTCCATTTCTTAACTTCATTCTTTTCTGCTGTTAAGCTCTCATGACATGTCATGCTTCATGGGATATTTCAATTTTTCTCACTCCTCTCCCTCTCCAATAAGCCTTGCAGGCCTCTAATTCTGCCCCCAGATTTCATCACTAAACTTAACGTGCACAGAACATTAGAAAGTCTAAAATTAAATTAACTTGTTCTCTCACCCTTCCACTAGAGTTAATATCATAACAGTTTTCAGCTCTCTCTCTTATATTTTTAAAGGAAACTATTGAATAAATATGAATTTAGACATTCGCACAGCTTACCGACTGCTGATTGTAATGGTACTTCAGCTCCTCTATTTTGAACTGTTTGTAGAATGTTTTCTGACTAGCCTAATTTACTATTATTCCATATTATTTACTGTCACTTATGTGAACTAGTAAAATTCTATGACACTAGACCTACACAATAAATTCTATTGTATCACCATAAACCTTCAAATTTGGGTGCCTAAAATTAGGCATCTAAACTTAAATGTATCACAGACTATTAAACAGAAACGTTCTCCTTGACCAGAAGCAAAGTAATCTTAATTCCTCTCCTACATTTATGGTTAACTAGGGCCCAAAGCACATGCCCATTAAAATCAATGGCAGTCTTTCCTTTGACTTTAAAGGCAGTGGGGCTGAGTTCTTATGATTTTTCAATATTATAATTTGGCTAATTGAGCAGATGCATATGTCATTTGCTCATCAGTATGAAATGTAATGGTTTACTATGACAAACCGTGTGTGTTTAAATGGACATATTTTGATGCTCTTGCATAAAAGTAATGTAATGTTTAGTCTATGCTCATAAAGTAGTTTGGTTTCTTATGATTTGTCTATTGAGGATTACATGGAATTATTTTGCTCTATAGGAGAAGATTGCTATTTGGATGTGCTTTTAATCTATGCTGTTAGCTACAGTGATAGAGAATCCTAAAATAAACAGATGAATGGTCTTGAATTTTTAAAGTATCTTTGATTTTGTTGTGCATGGTTTCATGGAAAACCAAGCTTGTTGCAACATTTGTATGAGTAAGTTATGAAAGCCTGTGTGTGTGGTTCAGAGAGAAAACTCTGAGTTCTTTTATAGGTATTGTGTTTTCATACACAGGTAGAGTTAGTTTGTTTGAATTCTGGACACTAAGTATGTTTCTGTGTTGATTTTCCATGTGTGTAAATTGCTGGTTAAAGCTGGTGTCAGTTTTGTTTCATAACCATAGCTTGTTATTTAATTATTTCCATAAAATGGCCCATCTTCTCTTGAACTTCATCTTTATGACTTGTGGTGCTTGGACTTTCAGAAAGACTTTGACAAGGTCCCTCATTAAAGGCTCTTAAGCAAAGAAATCAGTCCTAGGATAAGAGGAAAAGTCCTTTCATGGATTAACAGGCAGGAAAGAAAGGGTAGGGGAAACTGGTCAGGTAAGCAGAGTCCCCAAGGATATGTACTGGGATTAGTGCTGTTCAACATATTAAATGATCTGGGAAAAGGGGTAAACATTGAGATGACAAAGTTTGCAGTCATTACAAGATTACTCAAGATAATTATGTCCAAAGCTGACTGTGAAAAGTTACAAAGGGATCCCACAAAATGGGGTGACTGGGCAACAAAATGGCAGATGAAATTCAATGTTGATAAAGGCAAAGTAATGCACATTGGAAAACATAATCCCAACTCTACATACTGTTGCATGTCTGAAGTGAATGATAATTTGAGATTGTCAAATAGGCTTAATTGGAATTATTTAATAAAAGATTATCAATCAGAGATTAGTACAGCGCCATACAGAATACAGCAAGAATGGATACATTACCACCCTGGATACAAGGTAAAGGGCTAACTCTTTCTCTCTTCTTCACTGTAACTGGTGGGATGTGGCAGTTTCATTCCCCAACTAAGTTCCCAAACTTCTGCCATTATATAGGGTTTTAAGACAAAGAGACCCTTCTTTGCCAAAAATACTGTCCCAGAACCATATGTTATGATGTCATATCTTTTAAAATACTTACATTCCATTACCTGATTGATGTGTGAAGGCATAATTATTTACAGCTGAGTGGCCAAACGTTCTTCAATATAATATCTTTTAATGGGTCCTTCTTCCCCCATAATTATTCTTCCCTGTTGATTCCCCTCTAGGAAACATCTGCCTTAACAATCATCCCTCACCAATCTCCTATGTTTATATAAGCATTATATATGTGTGTGTTAAGGGTATGGTTTCCATAAATATTTGATGTTTTATAGATATGGAGGCACCAAGAATTATTAGACACAGCCTAATGCATACAATTCCTGAATAGGGTTACTTACAGTTTAAGGACCAGTATTCTAAACCTTAGAATTCAAACAAACATACTCTTTGTTAACATCATAAAGATTCAAAACTATAGTTAACGTATAAATGAATAAAGTATACAAAAAGAAAAAGGACTAAAATGGTTAATATTTACTAACAAATACTAACGATACAAAATGATGGGGTCTAAATTAGCTGTTACCACAGAATAAAGCACTCTTGGAGTCATTGTGGATAGGTCTCTGAACACATCTACTCAGTGTGCAGAGGCAGTCGAAAAAGCTAGGAACCATTAGGAAAGGAATAGATAATAAAATAGAAAATATCATAATGATACTATATAAAGCCATGGTACACCCACAACTTGAATACCGATGTCAAATCTCAAAAAAGATATATTAGAATTGGAAAAGGTACAAAGAAGGGCAACAAAAATGATAAGGGGTCTAAAACAGTTTCCATATGAGGAGTGATTAAAAAGACTGGGACTATTCATCTTAGAAAAGAGGTGACTAAGAGGTGATATGATGGAGGTCTATAAAATCATAAATGGTGTGGAGAAAGTGGATAAGGAAGTGTTATTTATTCCTTCACATAACACAAGAACCAGGGGTCACTCAATGAAATTAATGGGCAGCAGGTTTAAAAACAAACATAAGGAAGTACTTCTTCACAGAACACACAGCCAGCTTCTGGAACTTGTTGCCAGGGGATGTTGTGAAGGCCAAAAATATAACTGGGCTCAAAAAATAGTTACGAAGTTCACGGATGATAGGCCCGTCAATGCCCATTAGCGAAGATGGTCAAGGACACGACCCCATGCTCTTGGTGTCGCTAAACTTCTCACTGCCAGAAGCTTGGAGTGGATGACGAGGGATGGATCATTAAATAATTGCCCTGTTCTGTTCATTCCCTCTGAAGCATCTGGCACAGGCCACTGTCAGGAGACAAGATACTGGGCTAGATGGATCATTGGCCTGACCCAATATGGCCATTCTTATGTTCTAAAACCTTCGTTCTGTGTCAAGATCACTCCAGCATATACCAGGTTTCTCTCAATGGCAATAACTTCTCCATCTAATGTCAATTTAGACTGTAGTTGAACCTTTTATGGTTTGTGGTAAAGTGGTGGACTTTGTTTTTGCTGGCCTCAGCTAGAATTTAAGTTCCTTTGCCCAGCTGGTTAAACTTTCCAAGTCCTCATTCAATTCATTTTGCAATACATCTGTTGCTGTGAAAATATGTGATTGTAGATGAAAGCATTGGGAAGAGACTTGTGAAAGGCTGGATCCTCACAGAAGAAAAGATTTATGGATGATACTGAAGTTCATTGAGAACAAACAGACAGGCTTGCAATCTAAAGATAAACACCAGTATCCTGAAAAATGGAGGTGTAGTGGCAATTAATGATAAAGAGTCTGTAAATGTGCTGGTCAGATATTCTTCCAAGACTACCGTGCTTATGTACAACAATGAGGATCAGTGATGCTGGAACTAAGGGTTCTTGGGGTGCTACTGCACCCCCCAGCTTGAATTAGTAATAACAAACACCAAATACATGGTTTCCATCATCAGCACCCCCACTATAAAAAATGTTCCAGCACCCCGATGAGCATGCAGCCATTGCAAAACACACAGGATGGAGGAACAAGAATCTTAAAAAGTGCATACAGACCCAACTGAGTACCCTTTTAGAAAGATATTTCTCATAGATGACCTAGAAGATTCATCAGAGAAGCTTGAATCAAGAAAATCCCCAGGACTTGACCTCAACTAGGCCATATGATAAAGAACTTTGGGAAAAAGGCTAAAGCCAGGTTGTTTGACATTATCAGCAAATCATGGATAAAAGGGAAGGTACCTCATCGGTGGAAGTCAGAAGTTATTGTTCCTCTTCTTAAGACTGTTAAGGATCCCTCTTCTCCGGGCAGTTATTGGCCTGTATCTTTAACAGTCACCTCTCAGATAACGAAAAGAAGGCTTTTAGGATGGCTTCTAAAACAAGGGAACTGACCCTAATGGCATATAGGCCTTTGCGCTTAATTACAGACTGACTGGTGGCCATCTGTCAGCCTATTAGTAATGGGTTTCAACAAAAGCCAACAGTTATTAATAGGAACCTTATTGAATTTCAGTGCGGCATTAAAGAGTTTGGCATGATAAGCTCTTTGTGAAACTCAGTGAGATGGGAATCTGTGGCAAAATGTACTTATGGACAAGAGATTTCCTACTGTGAAGAAAAATAACAGTAAGTCTAAATGGTATTTTTTTCAAAGATATAGCCACTCATGAGTACTCCTTAATTTTATTTTAAGAACACACTTCCTATGAAAAACTCTTATTCTCAAGTGCGTAGAAATCTATACAGATACATGAAATCTGGAGCTGTGAAATATTTCCTGCTCTTAGAAAAAGGTGACCAAAGAATCATGAGATACTGTTAATATTTATAGCATAATTGATTTTTGACTAAGTGTCATATACCAATTTTTCCAAATTCTCAGTAAAATACTAAAAATTATTCTAGCCTAATTTAAATCTCACAATTTCTCAGACGAATCACTTCCTCCAATCAAAGTTAGAGTGGGAAGAAAACAGGGCTTATAACAGACATCAGAACACTCTGATGTAGTTCTAGTGTTGAAATATTTAATTCACACCCACATTATCCAGAAAAGTAGAGAGAAAGACAAATAAATTGTGCAATTTGAGTTTCAAGTCTATCTGTGTAAAGAAAATTAAAAAAAACTAAAGAGAAAAATGAAGCAAGTTTGACCCTTGAAAACTTCCAGATTCTCTAATCTATTCAGTCTGTATTTCATTGATAACATACAATAATAAACTTCCATAAAGTAACTCTTAAAAAGTGCAGTTAATTATATAATGTACACACTTCACAACTATTCTGAACATATATTTTTAACCTGAATATGTGGCTAATCAATTATTGGCTGATTATCACAGATTAGCACTCAGGCCAGGTCTATACTATGGGCATTATAGTGGCATAGCTATAATGCCATAGCTTTGCTACTATAACCCTGCATTGTAGAAGCAGACTACAGAGACAGATGGGGTTTTCTCACCAGTCTCCAAGCCACAGTAGCTAGGTCAATGGAAGCATACTTCCATCAGCCTAGCTGCATCTACACCAGGCATTAAGTTGGTCATAGCCACAGTATGCAAGGATGTGGATTTTTCACCCTCTGAGTGCCATAACTATGCCGATCCTAAATTTTAAGTGCAGCCCAGGGCTCAGTTTTCTAAAAAATGTTATGTTTCACTCACTAGTCTGATTATTAGACTACAGTAACGTTAATTATTGTTCCATGGATTATATTCAACCTTAGTGCAGAAGGCCAGTGCAGACTCTGTAGAAGGACTGTGTAAGGGAACTGGGTGGAGAGTCTGAGTAGAGGTGCCTGTGCATCCTTTCCACATCCTAGCACCACACAGGCTCACACAACAAGTTAACACTGGGGGATGGATCGGGGGAGGCGCCCTGACATTTATCTATACATGGATTCTGTAGCACCAACAATGTTCACAGCTGCAGCTTCAGTATGCATGCAACAGACTTGGGTTATATGAAGATGGAATGGATTTTAAGTCTATATCTGTAGAGCTGAATTTATGCTTCATGTAATTCCTGTCACAGTTTCAGGGCAACTGTACCGGTATTCCCCCTCTGTGGTACATCATGGAGGTTTCCAGCTCCCAGTCATCACCTCTCATGGGTGGAGACCCATATCTCACTGCCTCCTTACCAAGGATTTTAAGCATGGAGCTGTGCGTGCAGCCTTTACACTGTGCTATCCCCAGCAACCCAGACTGCCGAAAAAGGCCAGCAATTATGCTTTGCTTTCTCTTTGAGGGCTATGACCAGTGTATCATCCACAGTTATAAGTTACCACACAGCTCTTTCTATGAACATAAGAACGGCCATGCTGGGTAAGACCAATGGTCATTCGAACCTAGTATCCTGTCTTCCAATAGTAGCCAGTGCTAGATTCTTCAGAGGCAATTAACTGAATGGGGCAATTTCTTGAATGATCTATCCCCTGTCATCCAATCCCAGCTTTTGCCAGTCAGAGGGTTAGGGACACCTAGAGCATGGGATTGGGTCCCTGATTATTTTGGCTAATAGTCATTGATGGACCTATCTTCCATAAGCAAACACATTTATTCTTAAGGTAAAAACATTATGGAGAAAACATATTAAAATAATGAAGAATCTATATGTATGCTAAAAAAAGCTTACAGGAGGTCACCTCCCACTCCAAACTAGGGATCTGGTAGATTTCAGTCCTTCTAACTCCACAACTGGGATTTCCTGGTGGTTATAAATTCATCCATCTTGTATCCAGAAGAAAGCCTAAGCAGATCACCTGTTTCTTTATACAGCTCAGGCCTTTGACCTTGGTCTTCTGTAACAGGTGATCAGCAGACCATGACCATCTCCTCAGGGCACAGATTTGAAAGGCTGCTTTTTTGCACAACCAGAGTTGAAGAAATTGCATTAACCTCTCCCTAGGGATTCCCCAGGAAATCCACTTAACACTTACTGTCCCCAAAGTGAATATTTGTCTGGCACATTTTCAACATAGTCTTTTGAACTCCCAGGTCTCATATCTATCACATCTCCCCCCAGAGAGGTTACACACAATCCTGTTCCACAATAATACATACACTTAATACAATAAGGTCTTCCATGGATATTTCAGGAAATTGCCATATCTGTCAATTCCATTTACAGCAGCAAAGTTACTCCAGGGATGAAATTGGTTCATATTCTTCCATTTCACTTTAGAGAAAACAAATAGTTCCTGGCAAACAGAATCTCAGTTTATTTCTTGACCCATAAAAAGTCTATTTTTATACAATTTATAAGATCTTAAACCTTGCCATCCTAATATTTAAATATCTGTTTCTTCTGTGAGCTCATCAGACTTCTTGTAGCTAATAAGAGTGTCAGATCACTCAACAAAACATGATTAGTGAAAAAAATCTCTTTAAAGCTTTATTACTCCATACTGATGCACTTATTTTAAAATATTTCCATAGATTAAGCATCTTATCTTTAAAAAATGAAACAGAACAGTTATGAATTATGGTGCATATTTTGTGTTCAGATTAACTTCTATAAATGATATTTAGATTTCAGCTATCCTTAAAGAACAGCAACTCGAGGTGAATAGCAGAGCAGACATCACAGTAGACCTTAATAATTAAAGTACACATCAGGAAAAAACCTTGGTGAGTCATAAAACCACAAAATGCGAGAGGTCATTTATCTTACAGTGACCTACTTTTCAACAAATGACACAGGAAACCAATATCCTTAGAGGTGTATGAGAAAACCGGAGACATTTAAACAAACCTTTTTATGAATGTACTTGTAAACATTTCCAGATACAAACTAGAGCTATCTGGGCAATAAGATGCCCCTTGCTTTTTTTCCCCTCACAGTCAAGAAATTTTTTGGAGATATCCTGACCCACTCAATTTCTAACTGAGTTTTCAGAACACTTTGTAATATTCCAACTGAAATAAATGAAAGTCTCTGTTCTCTACAGGCAAAAGTGTTTGTAGCAGTAGTGGTCCTCAAAAATAAGTTGACAAGGTAAATTACATGACACAGTACCTTATACGAGACCTTTATTATAGAGGTATGTTAGCATTGCTATAGTTATGGTGGAATTTAGCTTTTGATATATATAAATTGCACCCAGAAATTATGTAGAACATTAAAGTTGCAAAGTCAAACTCTCTAAAGTTAGAAAATGCCAGAATTAAGTTTGTCCATCTTAATTTGCCCTCTAGTGTGTATGCATTATGTTATAGTGCTTAATTACATGATCGTGCTATTTTTCACACGAGCTTTGCTTCATTCAGTGTAAAGGATTGATGGTGCTCACCAAATGGGTAGCTATTCAATATTTCTTTTTATCCTTACTATTCAACAGGTGACTCCAGTCTTTATTTGACTACAAAATATCCAAACTCTATAAAGTACACAGAATTTTTTATTTCCTTAAGCATTTTTCCATTATAATTATCACCATGCCCCTCTCCAATCCCAACACCTCTAGCCTGTCCATAACCCCTCTGCTTAGTATCTCCCAGCACACACCATCTAGTCTTTCCCTGTCCATCCATCCTGTCCTGTTTCTTCCCTCCCCCATCCTTACCCCTCTGCAATTGAGCAAATCATGTTGCTTCTCCTCCATGCTGCCCAGGCACCAGCAGTGAAATCTTTGAGAGCACAGGAGGGACAGTCACCCTGCTCTCTAATTCTGGTGCCTGACTGCACAGCAGCCCTGGTAAACCAGGAGGAATAACTGCAGGACAAATTCTGCCCAGTTGGGCCCTGGGATGGAACACAGTTGGTCCTCTGTGGGGATTGAGCTTGCTCTGTGCAGATGGAATCTTTGGAGAATAATTCTTTCCATCCCTAACAAGCCTCTACTGAACATGTGCAAACTGCAATTTTTGGAAGCTTGTAACTTGTCCAACTTTGAAAAGATTTTCATGGAAACATGAAAAGGTCCCTCTTGACAGTAGGGTGACCTCCCTACTATGAAGATGCTGGAGCTTCTCAATTAAATAAAGGAAATACTTTCCTACACAGAATTTTGCATGTTTGAAAAAAAAAATCATCCAAAACCAGGACAAAACACCATAAACATGAACATTTTGATGAGAACAGTTTTTTTAAAATGATAGTGAACAGGGGACCTCAAACAGAAGTTTGAGAGGAAGAGAGGGAGATCCCCCTGCCTAACAAACAAGGTGTGAATACTAATCATGGGGTGAGTGAGCTTGTTTGGCTGTTTGGTTTTTGGATGTTTGCCGTTTTCTCTCTTTCAGGTTATTTTAAAGGTACAGGATCAGTTGGGATTATGTGTTTGGGGACTATTTGAACTTTTGTTCCCTGGATCAGCCTTGATCATCTTGGATCAGCCTCAATCAGCCTTGTGATCACCCTCCCTCTGTGTGATTAACTAGGGGGTAGGGCTGACCTAGGAGAGAAGGCCTTAAAAGCCGGAAGCTAAACGACCAAAGGGACTGCAAACAGGGGAGTTTGAGAAGGAGTTTGTTAAGAGGGACTCGTAATATAATTGCTATGGTTAGGAAAGGCCACATCGCCAGTATCAACACTGCTTCTGTCTCCTCCACCTGCACCTGTATCTTGATAGAGAATGTAACCATGGATGCTTCTACCCAGATCCTGGCATGGATTTGCAGAAACTGTGGCCTGCATTTCCCACACTCAGAAAGCCAGGCTGTGGGGACTATCCAATGTGAAAGGCATCTGCTGGTGGAATCTCTGAGGAAACAAGTGGGAGAGCTACAGGAGGAGGTGGCTAAGCTGAGGAGCACCAATGCACACAAGGAATTCATTGAAAGTATTCATATGGAGATGTCCAAGGCTGATGACACTATCCAGCTAGAGGACTGCTGTCACACTGCCGGGGGAGGATGATATGGCTCTGTCACAGGGAGGACACTGGCTGCTGGTTACGTCTGGCAGCAGACAGTGCTCCACCCCTACTTCCAACCCACCCACCACAGTGATGAAGAACCATTATGCTGCCCCGGCAACAAGTGATGAGGAATCACCTCCAAAGGTGGAGGAGGAGAAGCCATGTACCCCCAAAGCTGGGAGGTTCGCAGCCACCGCTTCCAGAAGGAAACATAGGGTAGTGGTGGTTGGTGACTCTTCTGAGGGGGATGGAGGCACCCATCTGTCAGCCTGACATGGCATCCTGGGAGGTATGCTGTTCTAGATTTGATTTTGACAAATAGGGAGGAACTGATTGAGAATTTGAAAATGGAAGACAGTGTCAGTGAAAGTGATCATGAAATGATAGAGTTCATGATTCTAAGGAATGGTAGGAGGGAAAACAGCACAATACAGAAAATGGATTTCAAAAAGGCAGACTTTAGCAAACTCAGGGAGTCAGTAGGTAAGTGCCCATGGAAAGCAAGTCTCAGGGGAAAAACAGTTCAAGAGAGTTGACAATTTTTCAAAGAGAATTATTAAGGGCACAAAAGAAAACTATCCCACTGCTTAGGAAAGATAGGAAGTATGGCAAGAGACCCCTCTGGCTTAACCAGGAAATCTTCAATGCTCTGAAACACAAAACAGCATCTTACAAAAAGTGGAAACTAGGTCAAATTACAAAGGATGAATATAAAGAAATAACACAAATATGTAGGAATAAAATTAGAAAGGCCAAGGCACAAAATGAGATTAGATTCACTAGAGACATAAAGGGTAACTAGAAAGCATTCCACAAATATATTAGAAGCAAGAAGAAGAACCAGGCTGGGTTAGACCTGTTACTCAATGGAGGAGGGAAACAAGAAAATGTGGAAATGGCAGAAATGCTAAATGAGGTTTTTGTTTCAGTTTTCACCAAAAAGCTTAATAGCAATTGAACATCGAACTTAATGAATGCCAGTGAAAATGAGGTAGGATCTGAGGCTAAAATAGGGAAAGAACAAGTTAAAAATTACTTAGACGGGTTAGATGTTTTCAAGTCACCAGGGCTGAGGGAACTGGGGTTATTTAGTCTGCAGAAGAGAAGAGTGAGGGGGGATTTAATAACTACCTGAAGGGATGGAGCTCAGGTGTGCTCAGTGGTGGCAGATGACAGAACAAGAAGCAATGGGGGAGGTCTAGGTTGGATATTAGGAAACACTATTTCACTAGGAGGGTGGTGAAGCACTGGAATGGGTTACCTAAGGAGGTGGTGGAATCTCCTTCCTTAGAAGTTTTTAAAGCCCGGCTTGACAAAGCCTTGGCTGGGATGATTTAGTTGGTGTTGGTCCTGCTTTGAGCAGGGGATTGGACTAGATGACTTCCTGAGGTCTCTTCCAACCCTAATATTCTATGATTCTATGATTAAATGCATCCTAGAATATTCAAGGAGCTGACTGAGGAGATATCTGAGTCATTAGTGATTATCTTCGAAAAGTCATGGAAGACAGGTGAGATTCCAGAGGACTGGAAAAGGGCAAATATAGTGCCAATCTATAAAAATGAGAATAAAGACAACCCAGGGAATTACAGACCAGTCACCTTAACTTCAGTACCTGGAAAGATAATGGAGCAAATAATTAAGCAATCAATTTGCGGACAACTAGCATATAATAAGGTGATAAGTAACAGTCATTGTGGATTTGTCAAGAACAAATCATGTCAAACCAACCTAATAACTTTCTTTGATAGTGTAAGCCTTGTGGCTAGGAAAAACTTCCTGACAGGGGGGTTGGTTAAGCACTGGAAAAAATTGCCTCGAGAGGTTGTGGAATCTCCATCATTGGGGATTTTTAAGAGCAGGTTAGACAAACACCTGTCAGGGATGATCTACGTAATACTTAGTCCGGCCATGAGTGCAGGGGACTGGACTAGATGACCTCCCAAGGTCCCTTCCAGTCTTATGATTCTGGGATAATGGAACTAAATTTTTCAACTTCCCAGATGCACACCAGGAAGGCAAAAGGCACACCCTTGACACCAACGTGACCAAATTTCAAATTCCTGCTCCAAAGGATGGGGGTGCTTAAACTTCTCAACAAAACAGTTTTGTGATTTTTTTTTTAAACATGGGCAAAACAATTTTTTCCCCCCCTAATCATGTTCTTGGAAACTTCTGCTGCAACTTTCCAAAAAATTCAGCCTAAGGCAAAAAACTTGCATAGAAAATTTCAGCCCAAAGAGTTGAAGTTTAATAACATTTGGTAAGGTGGACACAAGCAAACAATATGCATTTTATAGGGCTAAATGTAAATGTATACATCTGGAAATAAAAAATGTAGGCCGTACTTACAGGTGCAACCACTGCTGGAATACTCTGTCCAGTTCTGGTGCTCACAATTCAAGAAGGATGCTGTTAAATTGGAGAGGATTCAGAGAAAAGCCATGAGAATGATTAAAGGATTAGAAAACCTGCCTTATAGTGATAGACTCAAGAAGCTCAATCTAGTTATCTTAACAAAAAGGCAAAGACAAAGGAACTCCCACTAGCATCCTCTCCAGCAGAATTGCATCAGTATAGAAGCAGTCTCTCACGTATGCAAGTCTCAAGCCATCTACTAGGGCTTAAGAGATCAAAATCAACACACTTAAGCCCCACCCAGACACCAATAATCAGCCAATGCAAATCAGGAAGTATAGGTATCATGCACAATAAACTCCATGTAACAACTTAGCTGTATCTTGAACTGGGTCCAGTTTCCACATGGATTAAAGTGTAAAGTTTGTTATATGGATGGCAACCAGACTAAGTTTTTGAGCATGCAAGCCCAGTTCTGTTAAGATCCATTTACAGCACAGTTAGATCCCATCTGGTCTGTAAATAGTTACTCAGTCTCCCTGGCTCAGCTGTTTTTGTAGTGGAGATGGATCCTGCATCAGCATTTGCCTTCCAGAAAAAAATTCAGACTGACAGTGAATTTAGTGACTAACTGATTTGTTTAAACCTGAACAAGCATTTGTCAGTACAGTTTAGCAGTTCATACCATTTTACCATATAAGTCGAGACTGTTCAGTATGATGATGTTCTGTTTTATCTCTAATCATATAAGCTAAAATGTTAGCTATTTAACTATATGCTAGGTTGGAATATTATGACAAGTTATATTTCTTTTCTCCCTTCTCTACCTCCAAAACACAGGAAAGATGGCCCAATTTATTTATGAAAAGATTAGGCATATGTGCATTTTCTAGACTTGGAGATGCTACATCACTTTACTGGATTAATAGTGATTTGTAGTGTACTACCATTATTTACCTATCTTTGTAAGGCAAATATTGATATAAGAATGACTTTTATAGACTTGAAGCACCCAGTGCACACTTATGTAAATTGAATTATAAATCATAATTGATTAATAAATAACTAAATACTACTTTGAGAATAGAAAGTCTCCATGAATATTAGAAGAGTATACACCTAAAGTTTACACTGAGCACATACTCGAAATCCTTTAAATATCTGCTTCATTGATTTTGTTGACACTATTGTATAACATTAGCTATATAGTACATTCAGGCTATATGGTAGCCAAAACTAGGACTGGAGTAATGAAGCTAGTCAGAAGGAACCTAAAAATTTAAAAAAAAAAAAAAAAAAAAAAAAAAAATTTAAAGGCATATTGCAACCAAAACCCAAGTAATTGTAATAACCAAAACAGAAGTTACTGATACCCTAGGGTTAGGGCTAGTGCTCAGCCAAAAGTTACATTTAGGGTTATTGCTCAGCCACGGATTAGGGTTATGACAATGGCTAGGCAGCCGGTGTACTGAGACCATTGACTATCATGCTGACCAGTATTGTCTCTGTTTCTTTGTAGTTCTCATCAGTCTGTCTGTATCCATCTGTTGTCTCTTGTCTTGTACTTAGACTGTAAGCTCTATTAGGCAGGGACTATCCTTTTGTTCTGTTAGTACATTATCTAACACACCGGGGGTCCCGGTCCATGACTAGGGCTCTTAGGTGCTACAATAATATAAATAAATGGTTAGCCAAATATCCACATTCCCACTGAGAAGACCTGCACAAATAAATGATTATTATAATTCAGAGGTGAAAGATTAAGAAGCAATGCTGCAGTCTCTGCAAATGGAAGATGTAAAAGAATTAGAAGGAACCCTAGAATCTGTGGTGGTAGCAAAAGGTTCGGAAGCAATCTTAGGGCCTGTGGCCAGGGCGGAGGAGAAAGGTGCAGAAACAATTCCACTATCTCTGCAAATAGAAGATGTGAAAGAATCAGAAGGAGTCGTAGAATCTGTGGCTGTGGTGAAGTTGAATATCCACATTCCCACTGAGAAGACCTGCATGAATAAATGATGTTTAAAATTAGACTGAAAGCTCTTCAGGGAAGAAAACGTGTTCTGCTGTGTGGTGTGTTTGTACAATGCCTAGTACAAGGTAGCCCCAATCCCGATTGGGACCTCTAAGCATTGCAACAATACATATAATAAGTAATACTATTCATGGGTATGGGTGAGATTTTAAAATGTGATGATTTTTCTCTTTTTTGCTTTTGTTTTAAATTCCATGAAGGTAGATTAATTTAGAAGATGTTTGTTTTTTCTTTCCTTTCCTGTAGCAGAAATTCCAGCATGATCACACTGAAGAAATTTGCAAAGCATGGAATATGCTCTCACGCTATGACGTCTACTGGATAAACTACACTGTCAGATATCATAAAGTCAGTGCATTTTAAAATACCAATTCTAGCATTATTAGAACAATAGATACCCCAGGGTATTTTAAAGCAAGTCTTGTGATGAGTCACAAATATGCTAACGCTTATTTGGCCTGTTCCATACTTTCATGAAAATATAAGCCCAAGACACTATGAAGGAAAAAGCATCTCTTATCTCTTCAGTTATAAGCCTACAAAGCTATTGAAAAAAAACCCCGTTCTCTGTAGATGCAGAGAAATCATTTTCCTTTTCTCCCTTCTAAGATAGCTGTTCCATGTGTGAATGTAAAGGAGAGGAGAAGCAGGGAAGGGATGTAATGCAGTTTCTTTTTAGGTAGAAAAGAAAATCATGGATACTTTTCATGTTTACAGACATTTTGGATCTCAATCTCACTCCAACTTTCTCCCCTTTTCACAGAAATAATTCCATGACTAAAATAGCTATATGTCTCTCTTATACATTATGCATTACAATAGTAGTGTCTAGGAGTATGTTGGGTGTTAATGCAGATATTAAAAATTACATGACTGTTTTTTCCATGCAATTGAGGAAAAAATCCAATTCTTAGACTACCTGCAACACTGCACATTTCTACTGATTATTACAGATGCCTTTACCCTGCACATAATCATGATATTTAAATTGTCTTCTCTAGTAATTTAGAAGTAAGATACTGCATTTCAGTAGGTTCTCTTTTCCATGTTGTTATTTTTAACCTTTGCTTCTATCCTTGTAAGAAAACTCTGTTATGTTCAACACTTTGTCTACATTTGTACCAGAATATATGGAGGACACTCTTTTGAACCAATTGTATTTCATACTGTGACGGAGTTGTCTCACCAAAGCAGCACCTCCTGCTGGCCGTCTTTTCGGGTATTAGCTCTCTCAGCCGGTGTGCCCTTTCCTGGTAGTGCCTCTCCTGCCGTTGCAGACCTGCCTCAGTCCAGAAACTGCAGTGTCCTTTTCATGACTCAGCCGTCCAGCTGCGTCACCATCCGTGTTTTTCCCCATTCCTAGGGGAAAGTATTGCCATCAATAGTCCTGACACTTCCCCAGTGGCAAGTGGGGGAACCCAGGCCTGCCCACTATTCCAGTTCCCAGCCCAGGAAACCTGTAGATAACAGCCTCCTGCTGCCTGTCCTTAACTTCTCTGCCAGAGCTGCTTAAATTCTCTTGGCCACTTCTTCACGGACCCAGCACCTTCTTCGCCCTCTTCT
Organism: Emys orbicularis; assembly: GCF_028017835.1. Lineage (NCBI taxonomy): Eukaryota > Metazoa > Chordata > Testudines > Emydidae > Emys > Emys orbicularis. The sequence continues at coordinate 85,162,396 of NC_088687.1, read as the reverse complement.
CAGAGTCTCCAGCCAACACATCCCAGCAGCCAGCCAGTCCTTTTGCTCCACTGGTCTCTGCCAGCAACTGCTCCGTCCAAGGTGCTACCTTCCTGTAGCCCTCTAGGAACACTGTCCTCTCTCCCCAGGCTCCTTGCAGCAACTGACCCTGCTCTGCCTTACAGCTCCCTTTTATGCAAGTCCGCTGGGCCCTGGTTGGCTGCTCCATGCAGCCTCCCTCCAATTGGTTGCTTCCTGTGTAGCCTCCCTAGGCTGCTTGGAGGACTCGCCCCCACTGCTCCTCTCTGAGACAGGCTGTGACAGGCCCATGAGGCCTCTATTAAACCCTTCCTCTTTGGAGTGGGGTGAACACACCATCACACACACATCTGTGAGCCTGTTCTGAATCTTTGAAGCTACCCTCTAAGGTCTTTAAAATGAGATTCTAACATATATTTAGCTGTTAAAGGGCTATCACAGAGGGATTTCATGTTTACTATAAACATGCATATACACAAACAATTATGTAAACTGCATATACTTCCAATAATAAATAAACTCCATTTATTATTCGGTGAGTCTTGTCAAATTTGATGGGTGCTCATAGGGTGACCTATTCCTTGCTGTACTCTAGCTCAGGAGTTCACAACCTTTTTCTTTCTGAGGCCCCCCTCAACATGCTATAAAAACTCCAGGGCCCTGGGGGTTGGGGAGACTTGGGGCTCTGAGCCGGGGGTGGGCCCTCGGGCATAGGTATAGTTTGACTTCTATTTTGGGGGTCAGGGCCCAGCAGGGCTTGGCCCAACTCCACACAGCAGGGTCCAGGAAGGCAGCGCCATGTGGTTGGGGGTTCAGCTCAACAGGGTACAGGGAAGGGTAACTAGGGGCTGTATGCAGGCAGGGGGGAGCTCAGGGTGCAGGGAGGGAGTAGCCAGGGGCTGTGTGTGGGCAGAGTGGAGCTCAGGCTGCAGGGCAGGAGTAGCTAGGGCTGTGTGTGGGCAGGGGGGAGCTCAGGGTGCAGGGAGGGAGTAGCTAGGGGCTGTGTGTGGGCAGGGGGGAGCTCAGGGTGCAGGGAGGGAGTAGCTAGGGGCTGTGTGTGGGCAGGGGAGTAGCTTAAGGTGCAGGGAGGGGTAGCTAGGGACTGTGTGCAGGAGGGCTTCCCTGTGGTCACTGCTCCCCAAGGGCTCTGCCGTCGACAGAGCAGTGTCCCCGTGCCTGGGCAGCTCTTACCGGCTGTGTGAACTGATGAGCAGCCGCAACCCAGAGCACCAGCAGCAGACGGGGGAATGCCATGGTTGCCTGCTCCATGGTACCAGCCAGAGCAGCAGCTGCCCACACTGTCTGACTCTGGCTTCATGCCTCCGACCTGGCTGGGGATGGGGCCTCAGAGGCGGGGAGAGGAGGAAGGGGGGAGTGGAGCTTCCCCTGGGACAACCCCGCTCTGGCACTGCAGCAGTGGGGGCAACCAATGTTTGGGGTTTCAGCCCCGTGGTGAAGGACACCAGGGCTCAGGATTTCAGCCCTGCGACGGGGGTGACAGGACTCAGGGTTTCAGCCACCGTGCTGGGGCTTGGGCTCTGGGTTTCAGCCGTGGGGTCGTGCGGCCCCCTGGTTAAGAACCACTCGGATAGGAAATCTCCCAATTGAGGCTGAGTCAGAAATACCCCAAGAATATCCCCTCTTATGGTTGATACCAGAGGAACATAGAAACTGCTATAGTGGATCAGACCTGTGGTCCTGCTCGAGCAGTAGATGCTTCATAGAAAGGTGTAAGAAACCTCATAATGAATCATTATGAAAATGAAAATAAAACAAATAGTTACATATTTTACTTTTATATCAAATATATATAAGAAAATAAAAGATTCCATTTGGGTTTGGGATGACGATACAGAGCAGTCCCTGTTTTTTATGAATCTGCTTCCCCATGAACACTTGCTTCCATGTGGACAAAGATCAAAAATATTTAGTTGAAAATACTGACAAACCAAGATTATTTTCAATCCATACACCACTAGTGTATAAATATCCTGGGCCTGATTCTCCTCTCATCCATACTTGTAAAATCAGTAATAACTCCATTGAAGTTGTGACTGATGTGATGCTTTGGAAACCTGAAATATTGAAAAACTATTATACTGAGATATGACAGATGCTATGGCCATACAGAATATGCAAAAGCTATTGTTTCAAATTTTATCAGAGTTATGTGTATCTTTATGGGATGGCTAGTGATTGTCTTCCTGGCTGAATGGGAAACAAATAGATATTTTGTATAGGACCTAAAGGCACCGGGGGTAATTAATGTGAACCGTAATGCAGGTAACATGTTTGTGGGAGGTTCCATCCTCTGCGCAAATAGCATATACTGTACCTGCTTTGACGTGGTTCAAGAAGGCAAGCAGACAAAGAACTGTGAACTGTATAAACAGACAGCTCTTGTCTCTTACTTTTACTCAGTCTAGGAACTGACATGAAGCCATGACCAAGAGAGGTGAACCATGCAGAAAGGGCCTGAAGTAATTTATTACTATCCAGGTCTCTATGTGGAAATTGGGAAATTGCTTGTTAAGCCAGGCAATGTATATAAGCTGATGATTGTTTTATGATTATTGTTTTTATTATATATTTTCTCTTATGTTTTTCTTCTGAATAAATAGTACTTGCTTAATGAAGGCTGGCTGGTCATGGGCTAATCTGGAGAACAGGACTGCAGATGTTGAAGTAGTCAGACCTGCTGAAATTATCACAGTAAATTACAGGATTCTGCAGCCCACGGCCCAGGAGAGTCATGGGACTCCACCCTCCCAGAAAGGTGACAGCTCCAGACCTGAGATCTAAGTGGGAGGTGCCAAAGGAGTCAGAGTTACCTGGGGAATGGTGACAGAAGTCAAGGCAGTTATACTATCGTAAATCTGGACAGCAGGAGAACCAGGCTACTTTGGCTAGTTTTTCTGCTGCAGCCAAAATCTGGTTGGCACAGAAGAAAGATGGATTGCACTGGCTCCCCGATTCTCTGCCTGACCCAGATGCATGATGGTAGAGCAGTTCAGAGGCTGATCTAACCTACATCAGCCAGCAACATTCCCAAAAGGGCTGGCTTTCAGCTGAGAGTAGTTGGAGCATAGCGGAAAAAATACATTGTTTTGCCTATGCTGAAAAAAATCATACAACTGTTTTGTTGAAAAGTTTAGCACCTTCATCCTTTGGAAAGGAGCTTTGAAATTTTGTCACCTTTTGCCATCCCCATGAAAAAATGCCCAAATTTGTCCTTTGAAAACGCCTTGCACCTTTGAAAAATTGCCATTTCATACATGCTAAATTTTCTGAAGATTCCATCTGTACTGAACATGCTCCAGCCCTCCTACGAGTCCAGTACATTGTGCATGCACTATCTTCACAGAGTAAATGCTCCATCCCAACCCTGGAGATGGGGTGAGAAGGGAAAGCTAAGCATCTATGCTCTCTATGTCTCCAGTCCTGGAGTTTGGAGGGAGGTTGAACACTGAAGCCCTCAGCCTCTCCCACAGAAAAATTCCATTTGGTTTCTCTCAAAACCCAATGTTTCTTGAAAATTCTACCTGTGAAAAATATTGCATTTTTGGCTTTTTGTCCGGGTTTGGAATGATTTTTTTTCCAAAATGTGAAATTTGTTTGTGGGAAAGTATGCCTGGCCATCTCTATTTGCAGTGGAAAGCAGAACATGTGCAAAGGGTGGAACATGTGTTACGCTATTGGCACTATTGGTAATAAATAGCTGACTGCACTCTTCACAGTACCTTGGAGGCATTATGTCTTACACAAACTTACACCACTGCTTGAACACTTTACCTGTTAACCTGCTTTCCTCAAGACTCCACTACCTTTCAGAGTTATAAGTAAGTTTATAGCCGCTGAACTGGCAACTGACTGTATGGGCAGATCCCTGCACCTACACAGAGGCGTAGCGAATGCCCTCCGTACCCTCCGACCGGAGGGGGCCCCGCAAGGAAGGGGGCCCCTAAAAGTGGCAAAATAAATACCGCATTCCAGTTTCTGCATTGTAAGGGGCCCCGCCCGGACATATGTTCGGAGGGGGCCACCGTTCGGAGGGGGCCACGTTCTTTGTTGCTACGGCCCTGCACCTACATGGAGCCCTATTGACTTCAATATTCAAAATAATAACTGGTTGAGGACTTTGTTTTGTACTCATCTTGACCCTTTTATCTAATGATGTTATAGTGAATTACAAACATTAGTAAAATATCAGAACTCCCTCAGATATAGACATGAATCTTGCCTTTTTAGATAGCTAAACAGAGACACAGAAATTGACCCAATTTTAAAAATGTGATCTAATTTTAGGTGCCAAACTTCAGACATCTAGAGACAGAATTTCAAAGGTATTTAGAGGCCTAAAGATGTAGATATGAGCCTAGTGGTATTTTCAAGAGCACCTGAGGGGTTAGATGGTTAGCTACCATTAATTTCAAAGCTGATTCCATAGATTCTAAGGCCAGAAAGGATCACTGTGATCATCAAGTCTGATCTCCTGTATAACACAGGCCATAGAACTTCCTCAAAATAATTCCTAGAATATGTCTTTTAAAAAAAATATTCAGCCATGATTACAAATTGTCAGCGACAATGAGAATCCACCATGATCCTTGGTACATTTTTTCAATGGTTAATTACTCCCATCATTAAAAATTTACACCTTATTTTCAGTTTGAATTTGTGTAGCTTCAACTTCCAGACATTGGATTACCTTTCTCTGCTAGACTGAAGAGCCTCTTATTAAATGTCTATCTGAATCATTAGGTGAATACCTTTAAAAATCTAGCCCCTACACCAAATTTTGCAACTTGGGTGCCTAAAGTTACACATCTAAATCCATTTTAGGCATCTAACTGAAGTGTCTGAAGTATGGCACCCAGAAATTGATGTCTCCAAAACTAGAGGGTATTTTTGAATAACTGTGTCTGTGGTCACGTAAGAAGTGAGTACAAGAACAAATACAAAAGCACTGGAATTTGAAATGCCAGTTCCTGCTCTAACAAAATGACTGTGCTTACCTCCACTAGTTTCTTTATCCAAAACTTTAACTGTCAAAAACCTAACATGAGAGAAAAGGAAAGGCGTTGTTAACTTTGAAAAAAAACTCCTTATCTACTGAGGTATCTTCTACAGCTCTCACCACCTTTATAATAATAATTATTAATATTTATAAAACATCTTCTTTGAACGCCACACAAACAATTCAGGATATATTCATAACACCACATAGTCAAATCATTTGGCTAAACAATTATACAATGTTAACAGGCAAGAACATTTGTTCAAAACTCATAAGCAGTGAAAACTCATGTTTGCAACCATAATATGATGAATGGAACACAGCCAGTTACTATATTTACTTACTTAATAAAACTAGCTTATTTCTAGCAATTGGTGGCCCATTATATAACAGACATGCAAACAGTAGCATAATGTCAGTTTGACCCCTAGACCTTGCACATTATAGGGACCTGGAGGCCATAACTGCCATGGACAATAAGAAGCAGAAGGAGCTGTTCAGAGACTCATTACTTGACTTCTGCACAAATGTTGCTGCCCCTCTGACATCCATGTGGTTTTCAGGACAACTGCAGTTTTAGGAAAGGATTCCTCTGACAGTTGAGAAGGTGAAAGATGTCAAACTATGATTCCACAGAGCTATGCTGATTATCACCAGCTAATGATAAGCCCCTTGAGATATTCATTAGGATTTTCCACTGGTTAATAGGTTTAAATATTGTGAGTTAGCATGGATTGGTCTCTTGGTATGATTTGTATTTTTTCTGTAACAGGATATATTTTTAACTTCTTACTTTATTCCTAGATAAATTAATCTTTGCTCATATAACTTTTCTTAAGTTAGGTGGCCAAGATTTCTGGGTAGTTGCAAAAAACAACAAATCATTAATTTGACTCACTGAAGTGGGTGAAAACCCACAAGTGTAAATAAATAAATAAAATAAAACAATGGATCATTATTCTCTTAAATTAAACTGTACTGCTAATTCATAAATCCAAGTGAATTTATTTTTTCTAGAAAAATAAAAAATTGGAAAGCCTATATTATAAACAGAAAACATTCCTTAGCAGAGGTGGTTGAATTTCATAATTTACCTTAAATAACTGTATTTATTTATTAGTTGAGGTCTGTCTGGAACGGCAGAGCAGAGACTATCTACAATAGCCTAGCTACATATTCATATATTTCATATGGATATACTTGATGTTTCTTAAAACAAAAACCAATGAATAGATATAGGATGTCAATGTGACGGGATGCATAAAGCCTGAACTAGACCTGTTTATACATCCCAGGATTGCACTAGCCTTTTTGGCCACAGCATCGCACTGGGAGATGCTGTTCAGCTGACTGTCGACCACATCTCCAAAATCTTTTTCAGAGTCACGGCTTCCAAGGATAGAGTCTCCCATCCTGTAAGTATGGCCTACATTCTTTGTTCCTAGATGTATAGGTTTACATTTAGCTGTATTAAAATACATATTGTTTGCTTGTGCCCAGCTTACCAAGTGATCCAGATTGCTCTGTTTGGGTGATCTGGCCGCTTAATTATTTATCACTCCCCCAATTTTTGTGTCCTCTACAAACTTTATCAGAGATGATTTTTAGGTTCTCTTCTTGATAGTTAATAAAAGTGTTCAATAGCGTAGGGCCTAAAACCAATTCCTGCGGGAACACACCCATTCTATGATGATTCCCCATTTACAGTTACATTTTGCAGTCTATCAAATAGCCAGCTTTTAATCCATTTAATGTGTACCATATTAATTTTATATCATTCTAGTTTTTTTTAATCAACAGGTCATGTGGTACCAAGTGAAACATCTTACAGAAGTCTAAGTATATTACACCAACACTATTATCTTTATCAATCATGCATGTTATCTCATCAAAAAAATCAAATTAGTTTGACAGAATCTATTTCCATAAACCAATGTTGATTGGCATTAATTGTATTGCACTCATTTGATTCTTCATTAATTGAGTTCCATATCAGCATCTTCATTATTCTGCGTGCAATCCATGTCAGACTAACAGGCCTATAATTACCCAGCTCATGATGTTTACCCTTTTAAAATATTGGCACAACATTGGCTTTCTGCCAGTCTTCTGGAGTTTACCCAATGTTCCAAGACTTATAGGAAATCAATGTTAATGGTCTAGCAAGCTGCTCAGCCAGCTCTTTTTAAATTCTTGGATGCAAGTTACTCAGAGCGGCTCATTTAAAATGTCTATTTTAGTATGTTGAGTACCATTAAAAGCAACTAAATATTAAGGCCCTCTAGTGGTCCCTCTTTCTCCAGTGGGGAGGGAGGCCACTCTGCCTCGCTGTATTGGGTGGTAACCCTCGGGCTCGGGCTGCGCCGTAAGTAGTCTATAGTCTGTGCCTGTCTAACAGAGGCAAATAAACAATAATAGTCTGGTGCTCTGGTCCTCACCCTCAGGCGGGGCAGAGTGCTGAATAGTCTTTAGCTCACAGCCCCTCAGCTGGGGCTGGCAATACTTAACAGTCTGTAGCTCTAGCCCTTTGGGTGGGGCCAAACGGAGAGCAAGCTGTAGCCTAAGCCTCCTGGCCAAGGCAGCCAACAAACACCCACAGTCTGGGGTGCTAGCCTTTTGGGTAGGGCAGAGCAGGGAACAGGCTGTAGCCTCAGCTTGTGGACTAAGGCAGCCAGCAAACACACACAGTCCCAAGCTCTAGCCCTTTGGGTGAGGCAGAGCAGGGAGCAGGCTTTACCCTCAGCTTGCAGGCTAAGGCAGCCAGCATCCACACAATCTAGGAGCTCAGGTGGTGGTGGGGAGCACCACCACAGTCTTGGGGCTCCAGTAGGGGTAAGAACCAACCGAGTCTAGTGTCCCAGCTTGATGGACGGCAGATTCACACAGGCCTCTCGGCCTAGGGTGGGGAGTCTGCTGCCCCAGGGGTGGGGTGGCAGGGGCTAGGAGGACGCAGGCCTGCCCGACTCCACCGCATCCCAGCCGAGGGCCCTAACAGTGGCAGAGTGGTCCGCCACTGGGACAGCAGGGATCCAGCCACAACACACTGACCTACAGTCAGTCAGCAGTGTAGCCGGACAGTGGTCGGCTGCCCCGGGCTACTTTCTACCTCTCCGGAGTTTGGTACCTCTATAATCCGGAGGTCCTCTGGCTCCTCTGGATACACAGAGGCTGGCAGTCCCAGCAACTCCTCTTCAGACCCAGTCACCTCCAGGGGCAGGGTGCTGCAGGGTGCAGGTTCAGCTCCAAGGTGCAGCAGCAGAGTGGTGGTGTCTATCTCCTTCCCTGGCTCCTGCTCCACTGAGTTGCTGAGCCCTCCCCTTTATACTTCCTGTCCCACCCTGGTACGTTTGGCAAGGGTGGGAGGGATGGGTTTGGCTCCATCCACTAGGGGGAGTGTAGTGGCCCCTCGCTCTCCTGTCCAGAGGGAGGCCACTCTACTGGCCCTAACATTGAGACACTCCTCACAATGCATTCACAGGAAAATTTCTAACGAAGTTTATTTGTAATGGTTCACAAATAAAACTGGACTTTGAATAAAAAATCCCATGTTTAAAGATAAGAAATGTCAACATTAAAAAAACCTGTTTTCCATAACTCTCCTGCCCTTTTCTAATCAATTAAGGGTAGCAAAGAACAACATGTACTAACTAATTCATAATACTGAAATATAAAATGACTTGTTAATGGTAAGATTAAAAGCTTATGCTGATAGCTATATTTTAAATAATTTGTAATTATGTACAGTGAATGAGTACAGATGAGGTATCACTTAGGCCAAGTCCTTGCTGGCATAAGTGTGGTTTCTCCAATTCTTTTTTTTACATAGAATTGCTAATCTCCTTAAAATATTATTCGTGACAGAACAAAGGTAACGTTGTGTTGGAAGATGTACATAAAAGACACACAAACATGTACTGATAAATTTTAAAAAAAACTTTTTTCTGGGAAGACCAAGAGCAGGATGACACAAAAACCTGATCCAGATATTGCAAACCCATCAGAAAAAATACAGAAATTGGGTAACTGAAATTTGTGTATGCATAATGTAAGAGTTATCTAAAATCAAAAGGGTTAATGTGCTAAAAGCCAGTTGGATAAAGATTAAGTAATCTGTAACATGGAAATGTACAAAAGATCTAAGTGAACATGGGCCCAAACTGGAGAATCACCAAATCAGAAACTGAGGGACCAGACTATCAGAGAAGGCAATGAAGGTGGAAGAACTTCCTGGTGACTCACAATGTGGTAAATTGGGTCCATACACATTTTTTTTGTTTGTTTCTTTTGTTTTTTAACTGATAGGGCCTTCTTCCTCAATTGTGGTTTTTTGAGCATCTAGTAAAGTTTTCTTAAACAATTCCCAGTTATTATTCACACTTTTCTGATTGAATTCTCCTCTCAACTGATTTGACTCAAATTTTTTGTGTAAAACTGGACCTATTAAAGCACCAAGTATATATATATATTATATATATATAATTACTGGTCTGGACTTTATTTTGTTTACACATTATAAATGGGATTAAGTCATTATCACTTGTACTTAAACTACCATTAATTTTTAGTTCTGTGATCAGTTCCTCTGAATCTGTCAGGATGAAGTCTAATATAGAATTCCCCAGTGTTAGCTGCAACACTGTTTGAGTTAAGAAATTGTCATCTATAATATTTAGAAATTCCAAGGATGTTCTAGTATTGGCAGCATGAGACCTCCAACATGTGTCACTCAGATTGAAGGCCCCCATGATCACTCAGCTTTTTTTCTTACACATTATAGATAAGTGCTTAAGTAGCCAGTCATCCGGTTCCTCAGTGTGAAATGTTGGTCTGTAGCATCACCAACTAATACCCGATCTTTTGCTTTATCTTTTATTATATTGATCCATAGGCATTCAAGATCATTTTCTCCCAAGTTACCAGTGATCTGGAAACAGGTAATGACATTTTTGACAGAGTGCCACTTCCCCTCCTTTTTTGCCCACTCTATGTTTCCTAAATAGATTATAACCACTGATTTTAACATTCCAGTCATGTGAGTCAAACCACCAGGTTTCAGTAATACCAACTAGATTGAATTTATGCTCTTAAATAAGCAATTCCTGTTCCTCTTGTTTGTTACCCAGGCTGCTAGCATTGGGGAATAGGCAATTAAATAATTTCGTCTCTTCATGGCTTTTGGTTCCTGGATTAACTTTGTTCTTGATGTCTTGACTTCATACTGAGTGCACATATCTTCCCTCTTTCAACCCACCAATTTCATTATTAATTTAATGCCTTCCTGCCTACTGTAGACCACCTTTTCCCAAGGAAATTGTTTCCCCTTCTACTGAGGTGAAGGCCATCCAAACTATACAGCTGCCTTTCCCCATAGAAAGTGGACCCAAACCCTACACCCTCAGTGTCAGTGATTCACTTTCAGAATCTTCTGCCTTCTGTCATCCTTCGCTCATGGAACAGGAAGAACCTTACAGAAGATCACTTGGACATTCTTCTTCGGAACACTTCTAAGTTCTCTGCAGTAACCTATTATCTGTAAGATATCCCATAATGCAGTGTCATCAGTCCCAATATGAATCCTCACCAATGGATCCTTGCCAATCAACTTCAGAAGTCTATCCAGTCTTAGAGTGCTGTTCTTGTGCCTTGGCTCTGGGAAGGCAGGACATCATCCTGTTGTCCACTTGTACCTTGCAGAATGTTCTTTTGTTTTTTTCTGAATATTGAATCCCCAAAAGGATCATCTGTCTTCCTTGGACAGTTGGAGAACTTTTTGCAGTCAAGCTTGATTTTCTTAAAGGTTGGGCCAAACTGCCACCCACAGGTGTGTCCTGTACCTCTCTCTGTTCCCATGAAGTAGTTGGATCTTTTCTTTTTGGCAAATTGAGAGCATTTGTTCAACTCATTTTGCAGCTCATCTAAAGCTAGGTTACTCACCTTTTTGATGGCTTGCTTCTCTTCTCAAGGTTTATTTTCTATCACTTTTCTGGCTTCTCTCAAATCCTACTACTTTCTGCATCTCCTCATTACACCACCATTCTTCATGAGATTATGGTCTAACCAGTGTAGCACAATCACATAGTGCCTCAGCTTCTGGGATCAATACATTCTTGAAAGTACACCACTCCTCTTCTGCTATTCCAATTTGTGTGTCTTTTGGCTCAAACCTTGTGACTTTCTCCCTAAACTTGTCTGCAGAGACGCCATGCAGTCTCCTCATCTTGATGCATGTCTCATTGGAGCAGAGTTCACTTCAGGTCCATTTGCCAACTCTGACTGTTACCACCAATGGCTTATGTTGGGGTGTGACCATTTCACTTGGGGTAATCTTACAATCTTTAAGCATCTTCTTCTGGTACATTTGGGTTAGTAAGAAATCTATTTGCATGCTTACTGTGCCGCTTCAATATGTGTAAAGATGAGTTTCTGTTTTCTTAAACCGAGTGTTGGCAATCTCTCACACTAATTGCTTTAACACATGTGAAGCAGTGTAGTACACTCTGTGTTATGCCATACCAAAGTGCATTCTATCCCAGCAGTCTGATCAACTTGAGCCCATATGAGTGGTGAAATCTCCCAGAATGAGCAGTAATTTCTCTGCTACCGCTATATCTGCTAGGTTCTGCAAGATCTACCTGACCTCTTCTTCAGGGCCACCTTGTTGTGGGGTAGATACCAATACCATAAATAACATGCACTCTTTCACTTGTATTTAAACAGACATTAAACAGACTTTCACCCTTATGTTTTCCTGAACAGTTTTACAAAGTTCATTGCAAACCACCATTTCTCCTTCTACTACTGCCACCTGCACAGTACAACTTACAGCCCCAACCTAATTCTTGACTGAATTTCCTAAACATCTGGTCTCCTGCACACAGAGCATACTGTTTCTTCAGACCAATAAAATACTACTATGATCCCTACAAAGTAAACAGAAACCAATAAACATAAACTCTGTCCAGTGACTTTTTTTGCACAGAGTATGGATTTTACTCAGGACTGTGCTACTAAAGACAATTAAATGAAGAACACAATCTGGTATTTCACTGCCCCATTTTAGGAATAGATAAGATGGCAAGGTATAGAAATTTATTTATGAAATAGAATCATGGAAATGTAGGTTTTTGTTTAGACTGTTAGTAAAAACTTCCTGTGAGAGAGATTCCACAACCTCCCTAGGTAATTTGTTCCAATGCTTAAGTACCCTTATAGTTAGGAAGTTTTACTTAATGTCTAACCTAAATCTCCCTTGCTGCAATTTAAGCGCATTGCTTCTTGTCCTGTCCTCCATAGATAAGGAGAATAATTTATCACCCTCCTCTTTATGACAACCTTTTATGTATTTGAAGATTGTTATGTTCCCCCCACACACACACACCCGCCTCAGTCTTCTCTTTTCCAGACTAAACAAACCAATTATTTTAACTATTTCCTTGAAGGTCATGTTTTCTTTAAAGGTCAAGGCCTTTAATCATTTTTGTTGTTCTCCTCTGAACTTTTTTCATTTTTCCATTTTGTCCATCTTTCCCAAAGTTTGGTGCCCAGAACTGGACACAGTACTCCTGTTGAGGCCTTATCAGTGTTGAGCAGAGTGGAAGAGTAACTTCTGATATGTTGCTTACAGCACTCCTGCTAATATATCACAGAATGATGTTCGTTTTATTGCAACAGTATTAGATTTTTGACTCATATTTAGATCCCCTATAATTGATTATTCCTTCCTAAATGTAGTAAGTTGCATTTGTCCTTACTGAATTTCATCCTATTTATTTCAGACCATTTCTCCAGTTTATCAAGATCACATTGAATTCTAATCCTGCCCTCAGAAGCGCTTGCATCCCCTCCCTGCTTGGTGTGATCTGCAAACTTTATAAGTGTACTCTCTCTGTCATTATCCAAATCATTTATGAAGTTGTTTAATAGAATCAGATCCCTGTGGGACCGCACTCAATATGCCCTTTCAGCTTTATTGTGAAACATTGATAACTACTTTTATCCACCTTATAGTGGGTTCATCTAGCTTATATTTCTCTAGTTTGTTTACAAACAGGTCATGTGGGACAGTATCCAAAGCCTTACTAAAGTCAAGATATATCATATCTATGGCTTCCCCGCTATCCATGCTGTGTGTTACCCTGTCAAAGGAGGATATTAAGTTCATTTGACATGATTTGTTCTTGACAAATCCATGTTGATTGTTACTTCACATCTTATTTTCTTCTAGGAGCTCACAAATTGTTTGTTTGATTATTTGCTCTATTATCTTGCCGGGTACCAAAGTTAAGAAGACTGGTCTATAATTCCTTGGTTTGTTCTTATTTCCATTTTCATCGAGAGCTATTATATTCGCCCTTATCCAATCCTCTTGGATCTCCCCTGTCCTCCATGAATTGTCAACGAAAATTGCTAATGGCTTAGAAATCTCTTCAGACAGTTCCTTAAGTATTCTAGGATGTATATTATCCCCATTCCACAATGTATTTCATCAGGCCCTACCAACTTGAAGACATCTAACTTGTCTGAGTAATTCTTAACTTGTTCCTTCCCTATTTTAGCCTCAGGCCATGCTCCATTTACAAACATGCAAACATTTACACTGATGTTCACTATGTTAGTCGTCCAATTCCTTTTTTGGTGAAAACTGATACAAAAGGGTATCTAACACGTGAGGCACTGTTGGGTTTTCTATTATTGTCTTTCCCTTCTAACTGTGTAATGGGCCTACCCTGTCCTTCTTCCTCTTGCTTCTAATGTATTTTTTTAAATGTTTTATTACCTTTTATGTGGCTAGCTAAAAAATTTTTTTTTGGCTTGGCCTTTCTAATTTTGTCCCTACATGCTTGTGTTGTTGTTTTTTAATATTCATACTTCATAATTTGACCTAGTTTCCACATTTTGTATGACTCTTTTTTGAGTTTCAGGTCATTAAAGATTTCCTGGTTAGTCAGGATGGTCTCTCACATAAAAAAGGTAGGAAGTAAGGTATTAGGAGATTTCTCTTGTGCCCATAATAACATCTCTTTATAAAACTGACAACTCTCCTGAACTCTTTTTTACCTTTAGACTTGCTTCTCATGGGATCTTACCTACCAATTCTCCGAGATGCAAAACTCTGCCTTCTTGAAGTCCATTGTCTTTATTCCACTGTTTTTCCTCCTACCATTCCTTAGAACAGTGAACTCTATCATTTCATGATCACTTTCACCCATGCTGCCTTCCACCTTAATTCTTATCCAGTTCCTCCCTGTTTGTCAGAATCAAATCTAGAATAGCCTCTCCCCTACTCTCTTTCTCCACGTTCTGTATAAAAAGTTGCTTCCAATGAATTCCAAGAACTTGTTGGATAATCTGTGCTCTGCTGCATTATTTTCCCAACAGATGTCTGGATAGTGGAAGTCCCCCATTATCACCAAGTCCTGTGTGTTGGATGACTGATGTTCAAAAAAAGGCATCATCCATCTCTTCTTCCTATACTATACTAGACAGCTACCATGACATCACCCTGGCTTTTTTTTTTTAAATCCCTTTTATCCGTAGCTAGAGACTTGCAATAGGTCAGCCTTGCACTTCTATTTCAACCTCAGTGCAAGTGTATACATCTTTGATATATAAAGCAACACCTCCCTTTTTCCCTGACTGTCCTTCCTGAACAAGCTGTACCCTTCTATACCAATAATCCAGTCACGTGAATTATCTCACCAAGTTTCTGTGATGCCAGTTTTGTCAGTTGTGATTATTCACTTGTATTTCTAGTTATTCCTGTTTATTCCCCATACTTCTTTCATTAGTATACAGACATCTAAGATTTTCACTAGATGTGCCCTCTGTAGTCCTTCTTGTCTCTCCTTTGTCCCTGCTGTGATTGCTAATGTTCCCCCAAGATTCCAGCCCTTCACCCAGGTCTCCATGTTTTGGATTTACCTGTGGCTTTTGTCTCCTGCTCCTGTCAAACCTAGTTTAAAGCCTGCCTTACCAGGTCAGCCAGTCTGTATCTGAAAATACTCTTCCCCTTCCTTGATAGGTGGACCCCCATCTCTGATCAGCAGTCCTTCCCAGAACAGCATCCAAAAGCCTTCCTAGTGACACCATCTGTGCAGCCATGTGTTCACCTCCATGCTGTGTCTGTCTCAACCTGGACCCCTACCCTTGATTGGAATGATTGATGAGAACACACCTATGCCCCCAACTCATTCACCCTCACTCCCAGATCCCTGTAGTCACTTCTGATCTGCTTAGGGTCACACCTTGCAGTATCATTAGTGCCCACATGGATGAGCAGTATGGGGTATTAGTCAGAAGGCTGGATGATCCTCTGCACACTATCCACAACAGACGACTGTGCTCTCCTCTACATAGGGATAAAAAACCCGCAGCTGGCCCAGGTGAGCTGCTTTGGGTTCATGGAGATCAGGTTCCGGGGCTGAAAAAATCACTGTGTAAACACTCAGGCTGGGGCTGGAGCTCAAGGTCTGGGACCCTGTGAGGATGGAGGGTCCCAGAGCTTGGGCTGCACAGGTGGCCGAATGTCTACACAGCAGTTTTTCAGCCCTGGAGCCTGAGTCCCACGAACCCAAGTCAGCTGACCCAGGCCAGCTACAGCCATTTCACGGGTCTTTTATCCCTGTGTAGATGTATCCACTGCAAACTTTAAGGAAGCCAAAAGAAAAACCAAAGAGACAAACAAGCTTTCCCACTCACCCCACAAATTACTGCTCACTCCTTCTTCAGTAGGGGATCTTCCTCTCAAACTCCCCTGTTTGTTGCCGCCTATTCGCTATCTCCCCGTAGTCATTTAGCATTTGGCTTTTAAGCCCTTCTCTTCTAAGTCAGTCCTGCCCCTCATTAACACACAGAGGAAGGATGAGCACAAGAAGGATCAATGGATAGGAGGCTAGAGCCTTGCTAGTGCCCACTCAGCTACTAACTAGTCGGCCTCTGGCTCCCATTCCCACATAGTCCCCAAACACACAGTTCCCAACAACCACACTGTAAACTTTAAGCAGGCCAATAGAAAAACCAAGCAGAAAATCAAGCTCACTCACTCACCTCGTGAATTAGTGCTTGCTACTTCTTCAGCAGGGGATCTCCCTCTCAAACTCCCATTTGCTATTTTCACTATTGAAATAAAATGAATGAAAGTCACTATTTTCATTTTCAGTAGGTTTTATAGTTTGTTCAAAACAACTGAATATTTGGGGAAATGCTAACTCTTGAACTTTGAGTTATTTTAAAATACATTTTTAACATCTCTATGGTCTATTTATATTTCCCTCTTCACCAATATAGACTACTTCTTCAAGAGTAGATCAGTACTTTTATGTTTCATTGCATGTACTGAAAATAAAATCCTAAAATATATTTATGAGATTGTCAATTTTATAGTATATTGGATAAGAAATAATTGTTTTGTCAGTTTATTTGATTTCCCCTTTAAACATAAATATATATTGCACTACATGATATCAGAATATTGCTCTGAAAGCTGGGTATTCCAAAGCCTATCTCACCCAGTTCCAAATATTTTGATAATTGGATTTAGTTTCTCCTACTGAAAATATACCTTGCTGAGGAATTACTGGAAAAGTTAATTTGTGAGGCTGGCAAGCAACAGTCATAGATGTGTGATGAGCTGGGTGAAACAACAGACTGTATAAAAAACAACTAAACAGAATGGGCAATAGAGAGATTATTTCACTGCTGTTCATGGCAAAAAAGACTTTATACTCTACCAGAATAAGATTTGTTTTCATTTTTTCGCAATGTCTGAGAATAGTCAAAGTGTTCTAGTCCCATTAAAACCTAGGACTAAGAGCTAATTAGCTCACTGATCACATCTGCACACTCTTTTAACTGGTTCAAAAGTATTTAAAAACATGAAAAACACATCCATCAGTTCTCATATTTTCAAAGTGCTCATCACCTAAGTTATCTAGGTACTCTACAAAATTAAAAGATGTATCGAGTTACCTCATTCTCTAACAGGGAGTGTTCTCCCTACCTTCTGTTTAAAACACTTTCTTCTCAAAAGATGTCAAAAGTTGCCTTCCAGAAACCCAATATCAGAGGAATTGGAAATATTGTGCAAGGTCTATATAAGAAGGTGAATCCTTGAGCATGCTTTAAAGAATGAGATTCGGGCTCAGTTACATCTTACCATGAGCGAGAGCACCCTGTCCACTACCGTCATGATTACAACTGTAGTCTCATTGTGTGAGTATTAAAGAGTCCAACAATATGACCAGCCAAAGATTTCTGGCCAGTGCTGTTATTTAGATATCAGTGACCAGTAGAGAGTCCAATAGGTTTCTGTTACTGCACCCCACCTTGAGCACTGTAGGAGCTAACAGCTATGCTGGAGAGCCCAATCCTGTATATTCTAAGCAGAAATACCTTGCACTAAAGTGCACATCATGGTTGCACTTCTGGAATAAAACTGGCCTTTAATGCACTTTAGCTAGTACATCCTGGGCGGGGCACAATGACATGCCTAAATCCTCATCATCAAAGGAAAAAAGGCCATTGGAAGTCTGCCCAAGAAGACAGTTCTTTCCCCAACTTCTAAAGACAATGCAGCTCAAGCACCAAGATCTAAAGGCATGTTTAAGATTTTGCTGCTGTAGAATAGGTGGTGGAGCAGAATGTAAATATGACAGCCACCATCTTGGCTGGCACTAGTGATGGAACTTGGGATGCTCCAGAGCTAAAAGCATGAATAGCTGTGCTAAAAAGTCAGGCTCATAAGTCAAGTGCTTTAACAGACTCACATTCTCTGTGGATCAGACACAGAACCACACACACACTGACCAGGAGTCATATAAACCCTACTCTGTTTCCCACCCCCCTCACTACACTAAGGACCCATTCTTCCTCCCCTCCAACAAAAGTTGAAGGGGAAATGACACAGCTGGCTGCTCTCCAAAGAGACCTGAGGAAGGGTGAATAAGAATGTCACTGAACTTTCCCCTAAAAGTCCCCTAAAGAAGGTGCTTTGATTAATTTGCTAAGTAGTGAATCTGCTGCTCTTCTCTCTCCTGCACTGGAGAGTCAGAGGTCCTCAGGAGAGGGAGGATTGGGTGGCATTTAGAAGGACATTGGGTGGCAGAAGCCATGGGTAGCTGCTGCACTGATATAAAAGAACAACATAGACGGGCCTTCAGTGCGACATAACACAAGACACAACCCAGGCTGACAGGACACATAACTACCTCTAACGGAGGAAGGGACTACCATCCAGTTACTAGACCTGGAGGAACACTCATCTTCTTTTGGACACTCCCAAATACCAAACCAGAGGCTACATTATTGTTGTTTAACTGCAACTACTAAAGTTAGTGAGCCTAAGATATTTGCAACCTATTCTGCCTGCCACAGTAAAGCATCCTTTTGTTTAAGTCATATGTCTGATTGTTTTTTGGGACCAGGGCTGGCTGGAAAACAAAAGTCCATTCTGTGAAAAACAGATTTAAAAACAAAAATCACTCCACTTTGGAACAAAAACCTAAACCTTTTCAAACTTTTCACAAAAAAACCATGAGAAGGAGAGAGACCCCAGAACAGGCCCAGTGGTTTGGGCACTTACTTGGATGTGGGAGAGCCAGGTATTAGTCCCATTGCTAATTCACAAATCCCCTTCCACCCTCGTCCCACCCTAGTTCCTCACTTCCCCCATTATGTTAGTTCCTTCCCATCACCTAGTTCTTTATCCCTAGACACACTCCATCAGGCCCCAAAATAAAGGACTTCACAGCAGAAACAGTTTCAGCTACTGTCTTGCTTCTCTTTCCTTCCCAAACTTGTTGCTTAGTACTCTTCTCCCCAAGGTCTGTCAGATCTCTCATTGGAGGAAGCAGAAGGAGAAAGAAGGGTGACAATTGGCTGGTAGGATGGGAGGTCCTATGTGGGAATCTCAGCCACTTTGCAAATCTGGCCTTGAACATGTGTGAATTTTCAGCTAGTTAAGATCCACTGTCATATATTGAGTAAAGATGATAAACAGAAATAAACACTTATAAATGACAGCATAAACAACATAAAATGTTCAGGCAGCCTCAATTTGTCTTCTAAATTGCAATGTGCCACAATTTTCCTACATAATTACAGTATCTGCATACCCAAACAAGGTAGTGAGGCAAGCAACTACAGATAAGGTTGCTCCAAAGGGTAGCTGTATATTCAAAAAGCAATTTCTAATTTTGAAAGTGTGCTCTTTTGTGTTTATAAGAATGATAAAATTAAAAGAAGAATGATAAGACACAATCAGTCATGCACAAACACAAATCTAGGACAAATAAAAAAGAGATAGAGTCAAAGGAATAAAAAGAATCAAACTAACTGAAAATAGATAATTTGTTATACACACATAATCTTATTGTATGCTGATGATCTGTAAACTAATTATATACAGGACAATAGTCAACATTCTGACATGTATCTATCTGGCCATTATTTAGCACAGTGATTAACAGGCGCTTGTGAGAAAAAAAACACCATCAGTATGTCAGTTGATTAATAATAAGGCACTAAGAAAACCATCAAGTTTAGCTTTTGGGCATATCACTTTCCTAAAATAGAATACAGAGGGAGCTATGTGTCAAAATACCAAGCATATGAGTTTTGCCTGAGGCTGGACTTTTCTTTCTGTGAGTAGCCTGTCCCATACTTTATTAAACAAGTGATGCATAGAGAGAATAAAAGGTGAATTCCAGAACTGCTATAACAATATGTGCCTCTAGCAGAAGAAAATGTAATACACAAAGGTTCTTAGAAGCTGTTTGTCCTGCTTACTCTCAGAAGAAACATTAATGTTCACAGTTTTCATTGATGTTACACTTACACCCAGAATAGTGTCCCCCCCCACACACACACACACATATTCACTTCATGTAACTCAGAATGAAATCTAGTTCTAGGCAGTAGCACCACCATTAACTCGAGGTGTTTAACATACAATGTGAATATTCCTTAAACATCACTGCACGCTTTTTTTTTTTTTAAAGTGACTAAATGTCCATGCATCTCTGCACATTCTTTTAGGTTCTGTCACAAAAGGTATAACTTTTAGGGGCAACAAGTGGAAATCGGCCACTTTTGCACAGAATCTCTAAATAAAGTCCTGATTGGTTTGTTCCAGTTTTGCATAGGAGGAAGGAATATTTATTGAGATTCAAATAGTTTTAAAAAATCTCTTTATAGCAATAAAGAACAATGAATGCTAACCCTTCTGTATAATTAGACTTACGTAAATAAGTCTACGTTCATGATCTAATATAAAAGTAACTGGAACGGTTTGGTCCAGCACCAGCAATTATAAAGGTGAAGACAGACAAAACTGCTGTGCAATCAATAAGGCTTCCTTTCAGCAAAGTACTTACCTATATGTCTCTACTTAAATATGTGAGACTAAATATACCATGTGCTTAAATAGCTTAGTAAATCAAGGAACAGATCAGAAAGGGATTTACATTGATAGATTCCTTTTTTGTATATATGTTTATAGTAATTAAACACAAACATATACATATACACATACAAATCAACCCTGTATGAAAAATTATCAATTACAATAATAATGAAGTAATGTACTGTTTTTATTGGAGTTGAACAAATAATTTGCAATGAATAAGGTATTCAGTTAACTAAATCTTTTTTGTGCCTCTAGTAGATCCTGATTTCTTCAGATGTCTTTAGTCAATTTGACTTCATTGACTCTACTTATGTAACTGCTTAGCAGTGGGAATAAGGAATTAAGAGCACAAAAAGACAAGGAAGGATAGCACAGAAGGAAAGTAAAATACAAAAGGATTGCCTAGTTTGATTGGCCTACAAGATTGACGGGGCCACACAAAATGCCCAATTCTGCAATAATTTCGGAGGCAAAACTGAGTAGGGATTGTAGGGTCAGGGCTATACTTACTGAAAGCGGCATAACAATTGTATAGTTACAAATTTCTAAAAAAAGTTGACCAAATACCCTTGTTGGCAAATATGTCTGAGCAGTGTAATATGTGTAAGCATGCATGGAAATTGACTTTCAAATGTGCTTGCACAATTACTTATGCACTCATCCAATGAGGAAACATAAATATTACCATGTGACTTATCTGACCAATCATAACTAAGCTATACAGATCCCATCAAATATTCATGGTCAACTAGTAGAGTTCACATATTGTGAATTCCTTATTCCCACTGCTAAGCAGTTACATAAGTAGAGTCAATGAAGTCAAATTGACTAAAGACATCTGAAGAAATCAGGATCTACTAGAGGCACAAAAAAGATTTAGTTAACTGAATACCTTATTCATTGCAAATTATTTGTTCAACTCCAATAAAAACATATGGGCAGGGAGCTTATATCTTTTACCTTCACACTGGTGATGAATTTATACTACAATTTCTCAAATTTCAGTGCTTCTCCAACAATTCTCAAGTTAAGCATTTATTTTCTTAAATTGGTCAGTTAACGAGAAATCCTCTCAAGGCCAGTTCTCCATAATACATCTCTATTACTGATCAAATCAAATCACCTTATGCCCAAGAGTCGCTGCTGGCAACACACATGAAATGCCTCCACCCTCCCAAAGTTTGTTTATGCAAAGTCCATGTTTCAGGGCTGCATAAGAGGATCAGAAGTACACAGGTTTGATTAATTTTTACTTTTGTATATAATTTCACCTTCTTTTGGCTCCAGGTCTTTATGGCTGAAGCTGCTAAACCAATTCTCCTTAGGATGTCTGGCTGGCTGTATCTATTTGATGACAATTTACTTTCTAGATAGGTGAAATCATCCCCTACTTCTACAGTTTGCCCAGCAGCACGGATATCTTGTATCACAACTTTTGCGCCAACACTCTGGATTTTTGTTTTTGCCCAAGAAACCCTTAGCCCAAGGGCAGCTGCCACATGCTGGAAGCTCTCTAGTGCATCTTAAAGATTGCATAATCCAGGTTGGTAAAAGTTGAACTGAGAGTTTTACCAATATTTGCAGAAATATTCCAAGGAGTCAATCTATTGTGTGGCAGAACAGGACTGGGGTCAGGACAGATCCCTGGATCCAGTGTTAAACCTGTCAGACTTATGGGTCCCCCATCAGACCCATACTCCTGAGTCATTATATAGCTCTTGAATTAACCACAAGAGGATGTCAGGAATGCCTATGCCTCATAGGCCTTTCACAGGGCAGCTCTATTAACAGAATCAAAGGCTGCCTTTAGGAGTACATATGCTGCTGTCAGAAGACTATTGAATTCATAAGGAATGTCAGATAAAAGATGAAGAACAAGTATAGCATCCACTGCAGATAGCTCAACAGAGAAGCCTGATTGGTCTGGGTGATGGTGTTTCACAAGGAGAGGCTGGAGTCAGGTGAGGAGGACACGCGAAAAACTTCTCTGGGAACAAAAAGCAGAGTGATGGGTCCAGAGCTGCTGCACTCAGTGTGTGGGCCTTTCACCTTATATAGTGGGATGATGATCCCTTCCTTCCACTCTGTTGGCACCTTTCCAGTAGTCCAAGCCCCAACAAAAAGTTGGTGTAATGCTACATTAGTGGGCTCTGTGGCATGCTTGAGAAGTTTGGGTGTTATGCCATCAGGTCCAGCAGCACTCCCACTTTGCAGTTTCTTTATGGCAGAGTGAACCTCTTCTAATATAGGTACATCTGCACAGGTTGCATCTACTGCTAATGCATCCAGATCTGGGCATGGAGTCACTTCAGGATGGTTAAGTGCAGTCTCATAATATTATTTCTATCTTTGCAGGATTTCTTGGGTTGAGCATGTTTTACCATCAGCTGTGTTTATTGGCATAAACCCTGCCAAAGTCTAGTTCTGGATCAAAGTGACTAAATGGCTTTAAATGCAGGTCACAATTTATTATATATTTTCCTCTACTGCATATTTTACTAAGTTCTCAAATAAGCTTTGAGATCCACTTTTGTTTTCCCCAAAAAATATTTTGTAAACATTATAATAATTAATGGAGATATCCCATCTCCTAGAACTGGAAGGGACCTTGAAAGGTCATCAAGTCCAGCCCCCTGCCTTCACTAGCAGGACCAAGTACTGATTTTGCCCCAGATCCCCAAGTGGCCCCCTCAAGGATTGAATTCATAACCCTGGGTTTAGTAGGCCAATGCTCAAACCACTGAGCTATCCCTCCCCCCATGTTCAACTGCATCATGGAGCTGTCTGGCCTCAGATTTCTTTTACAGAATTTGAAATATCTTATCAGATAGTCAAGGGCATCACTTGTAGCATTCTCTATTTGGAATGGTATTTACGGCTTCTCAGATAACTGTGCTTATGGCTGTCCAAGTTGAGTGTATGTCATCCAGGAGAGCGCCAAGTGCGTTAATTTTGTTATGCACTATGACAGAGTACTTCTTAGCAAGTGCTGAATTTTCACAGATACATTGTGCTTTGTGTGTCATAACAGGTGCACAAATTAGGTGGCAAGGTTTGTGCCAGAATTATTCATGGAACCTTAATATGTGCTATTCATATTTTTAATGTGGCTTTAAAATGGACACTTTTAATAGTATACTATCTCTTGAATTGCACTTAAACTTAACTTTAAGGAATTTCTTTGTTTTGGAATCACCTTTTTAAAAAACTAGGACAGTTAATTCACGTGATTAACTAAAAAAATTAATAGTTATTAATCCCAGTTTTAATTGCACTGTTAAACAATAGAATACCAATTGACATTTATTAAATATTTTGGATGTTTTTCTACATTTTCAAATATATTGATTTCAATTACAACACAGAATACAATGTGTGCAGTGCTCACTTCATATTATTTTTATTACAAATATTTGCACTGTAAAAAACAATTTGTATTTTTCAATTCACCTTATACAAGTACTATAGGGCAATCTCTTTATCGTGAAAGCGCAACTTACAAATGTAGATATTTTTGTTACATAACTGCACTTTAGAGCCTACAAGTCCACGCAGTCCTACTTCTTGTTCAGCCAATCACTAAGAGAAACAAGTTTGTTTATATTTACAGGAGATAACGCTGCCTGCTTATTATTTACAATGTCACCTGAATGTGAGAACAGATGTTCATATGGCACTTTTGTAGCCGGCACTGCAAGGTATTTACATGCCAGATATGCTAAACATTCATATGCCCCTTCATGCTTTGGCCACCATTCCAGAGGACATTCTTCCATGCTGATGACACTAGTTAAAAAAATAATGTGTTAATTAAATTTGTGACTGAACTCCTTGGGGGAGAATTGTGTGTCTCCTGCTCTGTTTTACCTGCATTTGGCTATATATTTCATGTTATAGCAGTCTTGGATGATGACCCAGAACATGTTGTTCATTTTAAGAACACTTTCACAGCAGATTTGACAAAACGCAAAGAAGGTACCAATGTGAGATTTCTAAAAATAGCTACAGCACTCAACCCAAGATTTAAGACTCTGAAGTGCCTTCCAAAATCTGATTGGGACAGAGTGTGGAGCATGCTTTCAGAAGTCTTAAAAGAGCAACACTCCGATGCAGAAACTACAGAACCCAAACCACCAAAAAAGAAAATCAACCTTCTGCTGGTGGCATCTGACTCAAATGATGAAAATGAACATGCGTCGGTCCACACTGCTTTGGATCGTTATCAAGGAGAACCCATGAGCAGCATGGATGCATGTCCTCAGGAATGGGGATTGAAGCATGAAGGGACATATGAATCTTTAGCGCATCTGGCATGTGATATCTTGCAACGCCGGCTACAACAGTGCCATGTGAATGCCTGTTCTCACTTTTCAGGTGACATTGTAAACAGGAAGTGGGCAGCATTATCTCCTGCAAATGTAAACAAACTTGTTTGTCAGAGCGATTGGCTGAACAAGAAGTAGGACTGAGTGGACTTGTTTTATATTGTTTTATTTTTGAATGCAGTTATTTTTTGTACATAATTCTACATTTGTAAGTTCATCTTTGATGATAAAGAGATTACACTACAGTACTTGTATTAAATGGTTTTTACAGTGCAAATATTTATAATAAAAAATAAATATAAAGTGAGCCCTGTACACTTTGTATTCTGTGTTTTAATTGAAATCAATATATTTGAAAATGTGGAAAACATCCAAAATATCTATATAAATAGTATTCTGTTATTGTTTAACAGCACAATTAATCACCATTAATTTTTTTAATCGCTTGACAGCCCTAAAAACCCCCATTAATTTCATGCAGTCACTTCTGGGGTTGAATACAGAAGTCATAACAGCACTAGTAGCACTACACAATTTGATGACACTAAGTGAAAATAATGTATCCAATTAAAGCAGCTGGGAAATTTATGTAGCGAGTATGTATTACACAAATTAGAATTTGGTCAGGATCCTATCACATGTGCTCTTACTTTTTTAAAAAGTATAATGGGAATTTGCCAGAAGTGTTCAGGTCATCAGTTTTATGTTTCATTTAGAGAGACAGCATCTTCATAAGCACAAGTGCCCCCTAAACCTATACTAGTGTTGGTTCAATTCTGACTCAAAAGGAAAGGAAAACTATAATCTACTGATCCAGTAAGTCTCTCTTTAATAGCATATGTTTAAAATGTTCAAAATAAGTCTATTATCTAAAGTGAGCTTCTCACAATAAAGCATATGCTTGTGTTCTTAAAACCGGACAGGTCATCTTTATAAAAATACTTAAGAGTTTAATTATTGCTAAATTGTTGACTAAAGTACAAAATGAAGTGTTATTAAAATGCAAAAATGTTTTTTAAATAATGTGTAGAAAGAAGGCAAACTAGTAGAGGGCAATTTTTTCCTCACTATGGCTGGAATATTAAGTACATATAGGAGTTTTATTGAAGGTCTCCACCTCATTCTACATAACAGCCTCATATGTATTTTACACATGTGTAATTCTGTACATCAGTGTAAATTAGAGAAAAATTCAGCTCAGCATGCTGAAAATGTATCCCCTAATACTTCAATTATACGGTCACTGAGTTATTACAATGCAACATATTCCTGTATTCAGTCTAGCAGGATATGAACACAGATTCCTAAACAGGGAACCGTGAGATGATATTTTTATCACAGGAAGTGTAATTAGCGACATAGCCGCCACAAAGGAGACAGCAGTCCAGTTCAATTTGGATAAAAACACATTTTTCCTAGCCACAGATTTCAAATTCAAATGAGATCTTAACTGTTACAAAGTCTGGGTTTGTTTTGATCCAGGCTTTTGGTATAGCCCATTATGGAGTAAAGGACTAACCGCCAAGTTCAGATTTGGGCATGAATCCAAAATTGGGGGATATTCAGAGCTGGGATTTTTGGTTTTGGCCCATTTCTAGTTTCTATGCTTAGTTTGCTCCATCTGAAATATGCTAAACTCTTGGACCTCCAAATCTGACAACAGAATTTTAATGAGATTCCTAGTAACTTTTGCCTTTAATCAGGCTGGAAAGTACCATAAGAAAAGCTTCTTTCATGCTGTTTTGCATTTTCATTTCTTGCCAGCCCTTATTCATTTTAGATTTGAGCAAAGGTCCAGGTTCATTCTTATGTTCTCTAAACTCATTCACTCATCCCTAATTGCAATGTCCCTATTACTATTTTTAATATCATTTTATGAAGAACATCAAAAAATCAGCCAAGACTGTTTATGGACATGGAAATATCATGCTTCGCTCTTGAGCCAAAATATCCACAGCTTTCTATGCAGAACGAGTCCCAGTAGGATATGGATACGGCTTCAAAGCAGACCAACTTATGCAGACTTGCTGTGGAAGATCAAAATGAGAAAAAGAAAGCAAAACTCTGCAATAGGGCAGAAGACCAGAGTTTCTGCCTTCCATACTGTGCTATTCCTTGCTGTCTACCTGTCCATTCCAACTTCTATATATACACATTTGTACACTTCTCCCCTACTGAGTACTGTATCTCTGTTATTACTTAAGAATTTTCTCCCCCTCCTCTGTACAGACCTAAATAGAAAAAAATGACTGGGTCAAAATCTGCCTTCAGTTGTATGAATGTAAACCTGTAGTAACTCAACTAATTTCATTTCAACTTAGATCAGAATGTGGATCTTTGATTCCAGGTCTAGCCTGTGGACTGGAATAAAAAAAAAATACACATTTAAGAATGGAAAGGGGGCGTTTGCTCCTAAATTTGTTTAAAATTCTGCTTGGGGCATTGAGATTTGTGAAATGACAGACTGCTCCTTAGAAGCAGCCTCATACCAAAGAGAGACTTCCTACTTTTAACAGGCAGGCTCCATGGGTGAGAAGAACCAAAACTATTTGTACTGCAGAGAAGTGCCCTTGGGCGAAGGAGAACCTATGGTGAAGCATGTTATGATTAATTTCTCTGCATTACAGTTCATATAACCAAAAAAATTTTCATTTTCTTGTCAGAAAACAAAATTTTTGGTGTTTGCATCATAAGGAAAAGGCTCTTTAAAATATTATTTCCTTCTGTTCCAGAAAGGCTATATGGTCTTGAGTTAAAAATAAGACCCAAGCCTGCAAGCCCTACACACATGCAAAACCTCACTGAAGTTGCTTTTCTCTCTCTCTCTCTCTCTCTTGTTCACTCATTTACAGCTTATTTCACTTACTGAAAGTAGAAAGTTTGCTGTGACCTTCCTGGTAACATCAAGTGAAAAAGTCATGGGATTTCATCAGGAGTTCTTCAAATAGACGCTATGCAGGATTAGGCCATTAACTCATCTTACAGTCCTCAGAAATTCCTGCGTATTTCTTTAGCCTCATTTTAATCCATCCTTCAGTTGCAGGCAGTTCTTTCCTTCAGACTAAATCTCTGGAGTTTAGATCAAACTTCTTACATTATTAACAACAACAGAACAGCCAAGCCCAACCTGCTCCTGCTACAATGAGCTGTCAAAGTGGTTTCTTCGGCTTTTGACAATACTTTACCTAACTAGTTTATTTCAGTTTAAATTGAAACATTATTGCCAGACTAAGTTCAAGTTCAAGTCTCTTTCTCCTACTCTTTCATTTGATATACCCATAAGGTCAGTAATCGAGATGAGTCAAAGCATTATTTTACTTTCATGTAGTGGGAGAAATTTTCTATGGGTGTGTATGTTTTTCCATGAGAAAAAGAGAAATAACCCTAGAAAAGGAGGAGGAGGAAAGGAAGTAAGCTATATTCAAATGGCATCAGAAAAAATATAACTAACTGTGGGAGAGGTTCTGAAAACATGGTGATTATTTTATCTGTGTTTCATTCTTCAAAATAAAAAATACATATAAAGTTATGTATCTAGTTAGAAAACCAGAAAGTCATGTACCAATACATATCCCTCCAAATTTAGGAAAAGTTGTAAAGTTTTGTGACATCCCCGCAACATTTTCTGGATTATTTTATTCAACTAGAAAGAATAATTGTGCTAACTATGCATAGATGTGCTAGTTATGCATAGATTAATTACATGTATATTTAGAAATATGTATCTAAAAATAACAAGAGTATCATATAAGAAACACATGTTAAAGCATCAATAGATCTGTGACTGGGTGACTGTCCACTAATTCCAGAGAAAGGTTATTTTATGGAAAGATTCATTTCAAAGTGAAGATGAGGAGAATAAGAATAAAGTCATTCTCATACAACTCAATGGTAAAAACAGAATGACTTCTGTTAAGTTTCAGTATGAACATGTGGATTTATTTATTAACTTTTATATTTACAAAAATCTCTTTTTTAAATTGAGTAGCTTTTGTTCATTTTATATTGCAGATGATATTGTTTACAATATCGTCCCCAATAGGACACTATAACAAATATACCAGAAGGCCTGGTCTTTGGCCAGAGAGCTCACAATTTAAAAGAAAAAAAAATTAGAAGAGGGAAATGGGGCTAAGGTGGTGATGGGCTAAATCTTCATAATAGTGGTGGGTGTTTTTATAATGCCAAGTTTTTTTATTATTGTTTATATATGTATCTCACACTCATGGCCAGATTTTTGGCCCAACTGTACTCCTTTGCATTGCTCAGATGGTTCAAGGGGAGAAGCAACCTCTGAAGACCTTTCCTGGGGATAGCCCCATCATGGGGAAGTTTCCAGCGGACACAGAGCAAGTCAAGCTTCCTCCTATGCCTCCTTCTCTAAAGACCCTGGTGTATTCCCCTTCTATGGTCCCTCGAGGGCACCCACTATAGGCTCCTAGTTCCTCAGCATTATCTCTCTTGGATACAGACCTGCATCCCTCTCCTTCCTGACCAGGGTTTTCCAGGTTGCACAGTTCCCTGCCTACACTGTGATATTCCCAGTGAGCCAGACTGCCTAAGCAGGTCAGTGCCTGTACTTTGCTTTCTCTCTACAGAGGCTATGAATAGTATAATGGCCCACAGTTATACATTACCACAGAGCTTTTTCTAAGCAAGCACATTTAATTTTAAGGTGAAAGCACTACAAAAACATATTTAAAACAATAAAAGAACATACACGGATGCGGAAAAGCTTACCAGAGGTCACCCCAACTCCAGTCTTGGTAGATGTCAGTCCTTCAAAACCCACAACTGGGTTTTTCCTGTAATTACAAGTTCATAACAGTCTCAGATACTGAACCAGAACAACCAGCTGGGCAATTTATCTGTTTCTTTATACAACTCTGGCCTTTGATCTCCAGTCTCCCAGGAACAGGATATCAGCAAACAAAGATACTCTTCTCAGAGCAGGGTTTTTGCACAGCAAGAGGTGGGGAATTTGCATTAACCACTCCTTATGTATTTCCCAGGAAATTTATTTTGCACATATGGTCCCAAAAGTCAATTTTTGTTTGGCACATTGTTCAGTACAATCCTTTGATCACCAGGCCTCACATCACATTGCCCCCTAGAGCAAGCCCACAATAATACATAAAATTTGCATTTAGTACAATAGACCCCAGAGATACTTAAATTTAATTCAATAAGGTTTTTCAGGAATATTGCAGGAAATTGCCATACTGGTCATTCCTGGTAAAGTGAAAAAGAAGGGACATATGAGCTCAGAAAGAGGTGTACAGAGAGAAGCAATGAGTGGTTTGTTCCTGCAATCCCCACATGACATATGGTCCTGAGGGGACCATAGATAGCTGGCAAAGACTGCAGCTGTCACCAGGTTTATTTAAACTGCACTGAGGCCAAGTTTGGGACAGATAATCAGAAGCTCTAAGTAGCAGAAGCTAGATACAGCAGAGAATCTGGCCCAAATCCTTTATTCCCAGTTGCTCCTCAAACCTGTCATTACAAGTTGGTAGAGCTGATTGGGAATTTTCCACTAAAATGATTTTTTCAACTGGAAAATCCAATTTCTGCAATATTGAAATTGTCCATAATTATGCTGAAATTTTTAAATTTTCTGTAATGAAAATCTACATAAAATATTTAATTTCAGGTCATCTTGGCCCAAATCAAAACTATTTCGGTTTGTTGACTGACCCAAAACTTTTGTTTGGATTCAGTTCATCATTAAACCTCATTTCCCTATGTGGCTGCATTGCCTTCTGGGAATTGTAGTTTAGGTGTCTCAAGCACCCATTCTCTCCTATGGGCCAGGCTTGCTGCCCAGACTGCACCTCTCATGATGCAACTTGGTCCCCCTACAGACCAAGTTGCAGGATGGAACATCGGAGTCACATGACTGCAGCTGCATCATGAGAGATGTAGTCAGGGAGCCCAGCCCAAAGAGGACAATTAGGTCATCAGACACTTTCATAAGGCAATAGGAAGATGTGGTTTAATGCTGAACTGACTCAAAACAAAATGTTTCAGCTCAGTTCAACAAGTGAAAATGAAACATTTCTATTCAGGAACATTGAAATGTTTCATTTTGATGAAAATGTGTAATGAAACAATTCACCATTTCTAAACTGATATTTTTCAGAACTTTTTGTTCAGTGGCAAATTTCTATATTTCAACCGTTAGTCTAGATTTGGGGTGAAAAAAATGTTGACAAGATGGACTTTCCTATGGAATGGAATTCCAATTTTTCAGAGAGCTATACTAATTGGTTAACTTCCTGTTTATGGAATGGCAGAACTAGGTCGTTAGGAGGAATTTGAAAGTTGAGAGGGTAGTGGCCTGCCGGAGCAGTTCAGGATTGATTTTCCATGTGCAGACATTGGTGAAGAAGAAAGAGTGGTTGTTGGAGAGGTGAAAAAACAGTTGGTTGGATCTTTAGCTGGTACAAATTGGCATAGCTCCATTGAAAGCATACTTAATTCCACCTCTCCACCTTCCTTATATATTTCAGCTCAACCCTGCTTGCTCTTTCTCTCTTTAATATATGTTTCATTGAGACATTTAAAAATCTCACCCCTTTTGAAATTACCCTCTTCCAAATTATCCCATCTTGGTGACCCTGATAATAACTGTCTCAGATTTAGTTAAAATTTATGGAAGAGCCCTTTTCTACTTATCTGGGAGGTAGACATGGTGCAGGCTGACCCACTTGTGCATGGGAAAAAGGAAGGTGTAGAAAATGACCTGCTGGTGGTAGTGGGACAAGAGGACATAGCTGCAAAGGCAGGTTGGGGGCTGAGCAGGAGCTACCTGAGGAGTGGCTACAATAAGAACCAACTAGGGAAGATCAGAAGTGGACTGTAAGTGGTAGAACACCGATATTTCAAGAATATAGGAACACAGAATCGTAGGAAATGTCTTACACAGAATGGTGGTCTATATAGTCCAGTATCCTGTTTCTGCCACTACCAGGGGCTTCAGAAGAAGGTACAAGGAGCCCTGCAGTAAGCATCAGAGGGGTACATGATGGCATATATAACATTGGTGGACGTGCAGGTGAATGAGCCGGTGATGTTGTAGCTGATCTGGTTAGGTCCTGTGATGGTGTTGCTGGTGTAGATATGTGGGCAGAGTTGGCATTGAGGTTTGTTGCATGGGTTGGTTCCTGAGTTAGAGTTGTTATGGTGCGGTGCGTGGTTGCTGGTGAGAATATGCTTAAGGTTGGCGGGTTGTCTGTGGGCGAGGACTGGCCTGCCTCCCAAGGTCTGTGAAAGTGAGGGATCATTGTCCAGGATGGGTTGTAGATCACTGATGATGCGTTGGAGAGGTTTAAGCTGAGGACTGTAGGTGATGGCCAGTGGAGTTCTGTTGGTTTCTTTTTTGGGCCTGTCTTGTAGCAGGAGGCTTCTGGGTACACGTCTGGCTCTGTTGATTTGTTTCTTTATTTCCTTGTGTGGGTATCGTAGTTTTGAGAATGCTTGGTGAAAACCCATATGTTATATATGCCATCATGTGCCAGCAATGCCCCTCTGCTATGTACATTGGCCAAACTGGACAGTCACTACGCAAGAGGATAAATGGACACAAGTCAGATATCAGGAATGGCAATATACAAAAACCTGTAGGAGAACACTTCAACCTCCCTGGACACACAATAGCAGATGTAAAGGTAGCCATCTTACAGCAAAAAAACTTCAGGACCAGACTCCAAAGAGAAACTGCTGAGCTCCAGTTCATTTGCAAATTTGACACCATCAGATCAGGATTAAACAAAGACTGTGAATGGCTATCCAACTACAGAAGCAGTTTCTCCTCCCTTGGTGTTCACACCTCAACTGCTAGCAGAGCACCTCACCCTCCCTGACTGAACTAACCTCGTTATCTCCATACTGATTTATACCTGCCTCTGGAGATTTCCATTACTTGCATCTGAAGAAGTGAGGTTCTTACCCATGAAAGCTTATGCTCCCAATACTTCTGTTAGTCTTAAAGGTGCCACAGGACCCTCTGTTGCTTTCTGCAGTAAGCAGTTATGCTACTTCCTACACAAAAAGTTTCTTCCTAACCTCTCAATTACAGGTTGGCTTATGCATCAGCTCATAAGGACATAACCCTGACAAGCTTTTTTAATTATTATTTCTTTGTTTAGTGCAGTGGTCAGCAATCCTTGAGAAGTGGTGTGCCAAGTCTTCATTAATTTAAGGTTTCGTGTGCCAGTAATAAAATTTTATATATACAGGGGCCAGCAGACAGAACCCCAGTCTGGCAGTGGGCTGAGCGGGGCTGGCGGGCAGAACCCCAGACAGGCAGCGTGGACGGCAGACGGAACCCCAGATCAGCAGCGGGCTGAGCTGCTCAGCCCGCTGCCGGCCTGGGGTTCCATCTGCCGGCCCCTGCCAGGTCGGGTCCTGGCTGCCGGCCCCATTCAGCCTGCTGCCAGCCCGGGGTTCCATCCATCCAGGAAGGCAGTGGGCTGAGCGGGGCTGGCGGGCAGAACCCCAGACAGGCAACGTGGACGGCAGACGGAACCCCAGATCAGCAGCGGGCTGAGCTGCTCAGCCCGCTGCCGGCCTGGGGTTCCATCTGCCGGCCCCTGCCAGGTCGGGTCCTGGCTGCCGGCCCCATTCAGCCTGCTGCCGGCCCGGGGTTCCATCCATCCAGGAAGGCAGTGGGCTGAGCGGAGCTGGAGGCCAGGACCCCGGCTGGCAGCAGAGTGCCACTAAAAATCAGCTTGCGTGCCGCCTTTGGCACGCGTGCCGCCGGTTGCTGACCCCTGATTTAGTGTTTTAATCCTTACCATTGCAATTCTAGATGTTCTCATTATCCATATAAATCTCAAATCCTTTCTGAAACCTGCTAAGCTCTTGGTCTCAATTATATCCTGTAGCATTGAGCTCCACAGGCTAACTGTGCATTTCCTTTTATCTTTTTTAAATGTAATATCATTCAGCTTGACTGAATGTACTCTTGTTCTTGTATCATATTAAAAAAGGACAACAAATCTAGGAGAGCTATAGAGCAAACCTTTTTATTTTTCCCTTTGCAGGCGCTGTCCCACAACCATGGCCCAATATAATACATTTGTATTGCAGTACACAAACCTTTGAATACATATTGCTTAAACACACATATTACATAACTGATTGCTTCCTGGTAGCAACTTAACAGGTATGATTTGCAGAGAAATAGGCACTAAGTAAGGGACATTCCTTAATATATAGGGCAGATGGTCACCCCAGGAGACAGTAATCCGGAGACTGCACGGAGTGAGAACTACTTACATGAGTAAGGTGAACAGGATTTGTCCCACATTGCTAAAGGGAACTAAGGGAATTCCTCAGAAGATGGAATTTGGAAGAAGTTCAGGATTACACCTTGAGAGGGCTTCAGGACTCAAGAACCGATATCTCCTCAGGTTCACATTGGAACTTTTGGTAGTGTATATATGTCAAATAGGAGAATTTATTATAGCTGCACAAGACTGTATTCAGAGGTGAAAGTAAGCCTCAGGCCCTTTAAAGTGCCGCCCGAGCCCCACTGCCAGAGCTCTGGCGATGCTTTAAAGGGCCCGGGGCTCCCCGCAGTGGCAGGAGCACCGGGCCCTTTAAATCCCCACCCGAGCCTGACTGCAGGAGCTCCGGGGTGATTTAAAGTTAAGGCCATGCCTCTTCCTGTTGAGGCCACACCCCCGCTCAGGACTCCGGTGTACCGGTAAGTCCTTTAAGTTACTTTCACCCCTGATTGTATTCCATGGTAAAATATGTTGAACTGGAATTCTGCCTGAACTAATATTTTGTGCCCATTACCTGGCAAATGTGCACTAGAATTCCCTCATTTTATCTACCTGATTATTTGATTTTCAAGTCTTCCCTAATTCTTAAAGTACAAATTGAAGTTGCAGCATTCTGTGTGGATAGCTCCTTTTATTAACAAGGAGAAAATGTGTAGTATGATAAAACCCTAAACCTATGACAAATTAATGTTAGCAGTTACAATAATATCAAATCTGTATTATCCGTAAATTGTGAGCAAAGTTAAAAGAAATCTTCATGATAGGATATGGATTTTCAAAGTAAGGAAAGGTTTACGAACCGGATGACTTCTGCCAAGCTGGAGTTCTGAATTGCAGAGGAACCAGGCATTATTTTAGCTACAGGACACATTTGACATTCATTATTTTTGGCATACCCCTCAGTTCCTGTCCGTTTCAAAGAACTAAGAAGAATTTGTATTCATAATGATAGGCTGAATGACCCTACATGTGAAAAGAAGAAGTAACAAAGCAACTATCATGCTTTCTATGCACGAGACTTCTGCGCTACAAAAAGAAAAAAACTCTTAAATGTCTATAGGATGCAAAAATATGTTTCTGTGATAAGATGGGTCAAAGAAAAAGCTATGCATATTTTTAGATGTAGCCATTCAGAAGTATGTGGTAGATTGCTTTGCTTTAATCGATTTATAAGTTTGCTTAAAAATTTATTTAAGATTGCTTTAATCTGTTTTTAAGTTAATTCCAGCGACATATAGCTCTGCATGCTTACTAAAATCCTTTTACACTGTCCTTATTTAAGAGGGACAGACTTTTTTTTAGCACTAGAGTTCACATTTTACAATTCTGTCTCCAAAAAGCTCTCCTAACTGCAGTGTATTTCTCCACAGTTAAAAGGTTTGTCCTTGATTTGTCTCTCAAAATGTCCCATTTTAAAAATTCCCAGTATTAACAGGTATACGAGAATCTCACCAATTATTGTAAAGCTCAATTTTGAGAACGTGGGGAATGAGTAACTTTACTCAGGCACATAATCTCATAGGGCCTGATCCTGCATACAAATGAAAGGAAGTTTTGTCATTGACTTCAATGGTAGCAAGATAAACCCCACAGATTTCAATGGGTTGAGACTACTTGCATGAGTAAAGTTATGCTCATGTTGAAGTATCTGCAAGATTGAGGATCTTATCTGCCTCCATCTTATATTGGTAGAAGTATTTTATATCCCTTTCTAACTCTTTAGGGTAGGGATTGTCTGCTACTCTGTGTTTGGATAGTGACTAACACAACTAGTCCCCCAATTTTTGTGTTCCCTAGGCATCCCATAATAACTGTGTCCACTGAAGGTAGGAGAGGAAGTAATGGGCTTAATCTGCATTAAGGGAAATTTAAATTAGATATTAGGAAAAATATTTCTAACTATAAGGGTAGTTAAGCTCTGGACTAGGCTTCCAGATGTTGTGGAATCCCCATCACTGAGGGTTAAGAACAAGTTGGACAAACACCTGTTAGGGATGTTCTAGGTCAGCATTAGCTTGGCTCTGAGTGATAATCTCTATTGGTAATTCCATGTTAGTGATTTATCGGGCAGTGGGGTGGGGATAAAAAGCATGTGAAATTAACCG
The DNA here is from genome assembly GCF_028017835.1 of Emys orbicularis. Classification (NCBI taxonomy): domain Eukaryota; kingdom Metazoa; phylum Chordata; order Testudines; family Emydidae; genus Emys; species Emys orbicularis. The sequence goes on along the minus strand of NC_088687.1, from coordinate 85,126,235 downwards.
GTATTGTAAATTTTATTTAAAAAAAAAAATCACTTCACAATTAACTGGCACTCTAAATGTATCTGGTGCTTTGAAACAGCATATAGCCAGAGCTTATGAGCTGCTGAGTAGGAGCTGCAATGACTCAGTTGCAAGGGTTCTCAGCACCTAACAGGATATGCCCAGGGCCGACGAGGGGGAGGGGGAAGCCAGTACAAATTACCGGGGCCCGGCGGTCTGGAAGGGGGCCCGGGGCCCGGCTTCCCCCCTCGTCGGCCCTGTTTAGCCGGTCTGCCCTTGCTGGGGGGCCCCCAAAAAAATTTCACCGGGGCCCGAACCCGCTCTCAGCGGCCCTGGATATGCCCATAGTGTGTGATACCTGCCTGGCCTTCAGAGCAGGAGCTTGATCCCATAAAGTTTTGTACGTTCACATTTTCCACTGAAGTCAATGAGAGTTGAGGGCATTCAGCGTTTCTCAAGAGATACAAGTGGAATTCACAGCCAAGTCAGACTAACGTGTCTGACCACTGCATATGATGAAGCAGCAATGAAAATGTGTAATGAACAATGAATGTGTCAACATTGTTTAAATTAATCTTTGTTTAAAACTCAACATTCTTTCAGCCCTGCAAAATGAATTACTTTTGGGCGTGATACAAATCCCAATAGAAAGATATCCATTGACTTCAACAGGTTTTAAATCAGACCTAGTCAGTCTGGATCCCAAAGATACACATTGTGCATGTGCCCTTAGAAAGTACATAAAACTTTTAGAACAAGAAATGCAAAGAAGCAATAGGATTATAAAAACAATCTTTTTCTCTGTATGATACTATTTGGTTAATATTCAAGATTCCTACTGATCCTTGCAGTTGATATTGATACAGTAAATTTTCTACCAATTCTAATCCTTACTTACTTAGAAAGACACAGATTCCTGGGGCTTTGGACTGATGCATACAAGTCAACTTACTGGAAAGATGTCCTGAGGATTATATTCAATGTGAAGGTTGGTGGTCTTTTTTTATTATTAATCAGCAGCAGCCAAATGTGATTTGGAGAATTGAATAAAGCCTTTAACACAATACTCTTTCTATGATTTATGCCTCTAGTTGTATTTTAACACTTACACTTAAAAGTAGGCTAAAATCATGGAGGGGGGGAGGAGATTAGACTGAAGTATCTAAACAAAATTACCATTGACTATTAAAAAAATCTGTCCTTTTTATTCTAGGAACAATTTTTAAGGTTACCTCTGACTCTTTGCAACAGAACTCTAAAACATAGCTTCATTTGTATTATAGACAGCCCAACATTTTAAAACTTGGATGTATAGAGGTATGTATATTAATACACACTTGGGTACCTAAAATGGCCTGATTTTCAGAGGCACCTTCAAATTTTGGCCTTAATTCTTAAATTTGAAGAATTTATACAAATAAACTAATATCACCATTATTTGTATTCTAAAAAATGTTAGCACATTACTTTTGTAAGTGCATCTTCCTATTAATGTTACAGATTCTCTAGAGACCTCCAACACTTTGCAGTCAGTCGGACTAGATAACGCAGTTATCACAGCATTTAGACTGCAAATCACCATAGTATTACAGTTACAGTTAAATGAGAATGGACTAGGTCAAAACAAATCCAAAACCTAATAATTCCTAGGGATCCATGGGAGTCCAGGGCCACCCACAACAAAGCTTCACATCTCTGCTGCAGCTCTGTGCCACTGGATTCCCTGTGGCCTCAGGGACCTCCCTTAAACTTGAAGGGTGCTACAGAGGAGATAGCAGTCCCAGGCTGTATTACCATTTCTGGATAAGTTCTGCAGAGCCAAAGAAGAAAGTGATGTAAATCCCCTCCCACCCTTAGCTCATCCAAATTTCCCCCACTCCCTGCCCCCTTCATCTGGATCATCACACCAACAGAAAGGCCTCCATGGATACTAGGTGAATGGTGCCAAGGAGACAGCTCAGCCCCAATTCTGCACAGGATAGGGAGTTATTGCAAAGGGTCCCCTCTCTATACAGATTTTGGGGCCTCTCTATACAGTTTTTCTGATGCTTTCCAGTGTTGGTCAATTTTGTGGAAATTTTGTTGATGAGTATGTCTTACCTGTTCTTCCTATGTATAGATGTTCAATTGATTTCTGACAGAACGCATTTTGCTTATAGTGCTTTGAAGGCTCAGTGACCACCATTATCGGTGCTTCTCCTCTAATTACACTGAGCCACATTCTCTGCCCCAATTCTGATTCTGCATGGTTCAAGATTCTCAATGTGAAGCTAGTGGTGGGTGTCTGTAAAATAATGTTCCTGCCTCACCAGAGCTCTGATCTATTCGGTTTTCACAGATTGTGCCTTCCTTTCATTTTCAAGACAGCAAGATCTGATTGACAGAGGCAAGAGAAGCAGCACTATTTTTATTATTGTTGTTTTAGAGAAATGGCAGCCTTTCCGTAGCTAAAATTGCAAACAGCCTCTGTTAAAAAGTCCTTTTACTTCTGTATAACTTTTTGGAAAAATGGTTTGTCCTAAAAATTGCCAGATTTACTCTGAAGGCAAAAGGGAACATTTACACAAAACCTGGAGGAAATTTCCCAAATGGTTTTTGAGTTACAGATTATTACACAGTTACACTGAACTGAAATTTTGACTTTTGTAGAATTTATTTTTTTACCTATTTCTTGTACAAAAACTGTCAGTTACTAACCTTGTAAATATTTAATATTGTTAAATCTCCTTAGAAATACATGCAAAAACACATTTTTGAAGGGAATTGCTTGCCATTAAGCAATGGTATTAATGATTTGTGTGTGGGGGGGGGGGAAATAGCTTGGGCTCAGTCTTGCTCTCATTATGGTCATTGGTTGCTTTATTTATTTATTTCAGTGAAAGCACAAACATGATCAGGCACTTTGTGCACAGAGGAGCACATTACCTTCTATCGGTTGGCTGCAGCTTATAAAGAGTATACCAGCAAATATTCTTATAACAAGAAACTGGTTCTGAGGTGCATACACATGACCCAGTACCCTATTTCAAGGCTCTGGCTGACTGGTCAAGTCAGATGACCAAGGGTCATGTAGCAGCTTAGAGGCAGCACTTTATATATAAGGGAACTTGCTCAGTCAGAGAGGAAGTTGTTGAGTCAGGAGCAGGACCTGGGCGGGTTTTTTCCAGGTGGGTGCAAGTCTAGTAGAGATACATGCAGGGAGCAGGGGTAGAAGACTTAATGGAGTGAGGCTTTTAAAAGGCCAGATAACAGTTCCCAGAATTCAAGATAGAATCAAGAAGGCTATGAAATATTTGTTTTGAGTTAATGTTGAGCTCTCTTGTTAAAGAAAGAAAAACCTAAAGAACAGGAATAAAATTCTGTCACTGTTGGGAACTTTATTCCATCTATTGTCCTGTGACTTGGCTATTCAGCAGCTAACTGAAGCCTCATTTCAGATCAAGTGGTAGAGGCCTGTGTTTTTGGAGTTGTGGGAACACAGTTCTAGTACCATCCTCTTATGGGTGTATATGTGGGGGGGAGGGTTAATAATGGAAAGGTAGTATCAATCATTGCCCTGTTATAGAACAGATTCATAGATTTTTAGGAACTATTGTGATTGTCTAGTCTGACCTTGTGCACAACACAGGTCAGAGAACTTTCCTGTAGTTCCTTAATAGCCGTGCTTGAATTTCAGACAAAGATCCAATCTTGATTTCGATCCCTTTATAACTACATTTAAGCCTAAGAAAGATAAAATCATCATTCCTTCAAATGCGGAGGTTTAAGTCTTATCAATACCAGGAATTTGCTCTGATAAGCTTCAATAAATTGAGCAAATACTTTGAGATTAAAATATTTCCAAATATCTTGTTTAGGAAGCTGCTGGGAAGTATCTAACATTTTTGTCTCCCTCTGTCAACCCAAAGATATTGTATTACTTCACAAAATGCCAATTATTAGTAGAGATTTCTGACTACCCCAAAGCAATCTCATTGTTGTTCTTAATCCATTTACAGCATTTACATACTACAGTGAAATGTACTTCACAAAAGTGGATACATTTTGACAATGTTTCACGGAAGAAGCAGTTCTTAAGGGAAGAAACTGTAAAAAGTTTAAGAAATTGCCACTATCCAAAATGAAGTTATGATTCACCTAATTGGAATTAATGAAGGGGGGGAGGGAGAGAGGAAGAGAACTAATGGAGAATATATCCTATGATGTCCCCCATCATCAATTTTATTATTTCAGTGTCCAAAACAAAGGGCTGGTCTTCACTACGGGGAGATCAACACTGCTCCAATCGAGCAAGGGTCGATTTAGTGGGTCTCGACCGCAGAGCACTCTCCAGTCGACCCCGGTATGCCAGCTCCCTGAGAAGATTAAGGTAAGTCGATGGGAGAGCATCTCCTGTCGACGCAGCACAGTGAAGACACTGGGGTAAGTCAACCTAAGCTACGTCAACTCCAGCTACGTTATTAGCGTAACTTCGGTCGACTTATCCCGGTAGTGAAGACAAGTCCAAAGATACTGATAGGGTGGAGATGTATTGTTAGTATACAATGCATTCTCATCAACATATGCTTTCCCCCATGACCTTTACAAATACAATGGCTGATTTGTGCTTGTAGTCAGTGCATTTTTGCACACAACTTCTTTCCACCACAATTTCAAAGCTCCTAGAGAAATCTCCTGCTTTACTACCAAGGCTGGAACTGCTCAGTTAATTTAATAATCTGGTGACGCTTGCATCAATAATGTATTTATTTTTTTAAAAACCACAGCATCTTCATTTGTCTGAACAAAATGTTCGATGTAAACAAAATCAAAAGAAAAACAAGGACATTCCAGAACCAAAATTCTTTTTTTTTTTTCAAATTCAGTTAAGTTTGCCAAGTGTCAACTATGCATTAATGTTTCACAAACTCACAAAATCAAATTCTTTAAATCCAGGAAAGGAATGAAGGACATGATTAATCTTACACTTCCTATGTACTAAAAAACTTATTTTCTTACCAACCACTAGGAAATGAACATTTCATTACACCACCACAACCTTATTTCTGACCCCAAATTAAATACCATACATTCAACAGTAACCTCAAAATATACATACTTTTTCAGAAGGGTGTTGTGTTGTAACTTGAAAATTATGGAATAGCTCATGCAGAATACAGACAATGAACTTCAAAAAAGCAGACTTTAACAAAGTCAGAGAACTGGTAGGTAAAGACCCCTGGGAAGAAAATTTAAGAGATAAAGTAGTACAAGAAAGCTGGCAGTTTCTCAAGGAAACAATATTAGTGGCACAACTGAAAAACTATCCCAGTGCAAAGGAAAGGTACGAAGAATAGTAAGAGGCCAATATGGCTCCATCAGGAGCGCTTTCACAGCCTGAAAATAAAAAAGGAATCCTACAAATAGTGGACAAGCAAGGGACATAAAAAGCGAATATGAAGAGGTTGTTTAAATACATTAGAAGTAACAGAAAGACGAAATAAAGTCTTGGTTCTCTAGTTAGCAGGGAAGGAGAGCTAATAACTGATTACATTAAGAAGGCTGAGGTGTTTGACACTTATTTTGCTTCAGTCTTCACTTTAAAAGGTTAATGATGACCGGATACACAACACAATATTGATGACCAGATACACAACACCAGAAGAAGGAAGGACTGCAAGCCAAAATAGGGAAAGAACAGGTTAAAGAATATTTATATAAGTTAGATGTATTCAAGTCAGCAGAGCCTGATGAAATTCATCCTAGGATACTCAAACAACTAGCTGAAGAAATCATGGAACAGTTATCAATTATGTATGAGAACTCATGGAGGATAGGTGAGATCCCAGAGGATTTGAGAAGGGCAAACATAGTACCTATCTTTTAAAAGGAGAACAGAGGACCTATGAAATTATAATCCAGTCAGCCTAACTTCAATACTTGACATATACTAGAACAAATTATTAAACAATCAATTTGTAAGCCCCTAGAGCAGTATTTCTCAGTGACTGATCTGGTCCCTGACACAGTTTAGCAAGCCGATCCCTGGTATCAAAAAGGTTGAGAAACACTGACCTAGGGGACAATGGGGTTATAAGTAATAGCCAGCATGGATTTGTCAAGAACAAATCATGCCAGACCAAATTAATTTCCTTCTTTGACAGGGTTACTGGCCTAGTGGATGGGCAGAAAGCAGTAGACATGATATATCTTGATTTCAGTAAGGCTTCTGACACACATGACATTCTCATAAGTAAACTAGGCAAATGTGGTTTAGATGAAATTACTCTAAGGTGGGTTCACTAGGCTTCGGAGGGAGATTGTGGAATTCCTGTCACTGGAGCGGTTTTAAGAAATATGGGATGAACACCTCTCAGGGATGGTCTAGGCTTACTTGGTCCTGCTTCAGCAGACAGGGCTGGACTTGATGACCTCTTGAGGTTCCTTCCAGTCCTACGTTCCTGTGATTCTATGCTTTTAGCATGCAACCCATGGTAAGGGGGACTGCATAGATTTTCATCACCCCAAGGAGGACACCAAAAGGAATTTTGCCTGAGAGATGCACAATGCCTTTAGCACACCCTAGCTGTAGCTCCTGGAGAGGGATACATCCATTCAAATGGTGAGCATAACTCATTGTTTGAACACAGCCAGCTTCATTGACCAGCACATGATGGGTGTATGCAGGAGATATGGAGACATGGCTCTTCCTACTCTCCACCCTCCCTCCACTTATTTTCTGTCATTGGAAGCATTTGGGGTGCATTCCTCATGCTCTCCTAAGCGCAAGGTCTAGAGTTCTGTCCTGCCTTGCACAATAAGCTGCTTATTTCCTCTGATACCTCTGCACAGTCAAAGAAGGATAGGGCATAGTATAGTTCATTCGCACTCTCTCTCTCTCTCTCTTTCTCTCTCTCTCACACACACACACACACGTACGTGTGTAAAGGCATGTGTTAATCATCCTCAAATACACATCCAAACCGAGAATTTTTCCATAGATCAACAATTAAATTACAAATAAAACATCTCTCTCAATAGCACCCCCTCTGTCCAGTTAAGAATGCTGTCCAATGCCAACAAACAAAAAGCCAGAATCTGTTTCAGCCAAGCTAAGTATGGTACTACTTGAATCCTCATCATTTAGAAATTCAAACTGGAAAAACAAGGATGAATTTTTTTTTCTACAGAAACATTTCTAAAGGTGCTAGTGTATATGTCTCTAAGTGGTCTCGGACCCACTGTCTCCTGTCTGACACACCGCCACAGTTGTGATCAGCAAAGTTGTCTGAGCTGAAGATGAAGAGAAGGGGGGTGATTGGCAGGGCATTCTCCATTAAGACCCCTGGAATGTACTTCCTACCTCCTTCCATTCCCACCTCCTCAGATCTGTAATAGCTCAAGTCTGTTAGCATGACCCACTGTTTCTCCCTAGCTTGTGAGGAAATGGGTATTCGGTAGAGCTGAGTGTGGAACACTAGGGGATCATGTGGGATTCAGTTAATTCAGTCATTTACATAGGCATAGTCTTTATGACAGGTTTCAGAGTAGCAGCCGTGTTAGTCTGTATCCGCAAAAAGAACAGGAGTACTTGTGGCACCTTAGAGACTAACAAATTTATTAGAGCATAAGCTTTCGTGGGCTACAGGCAACTTCTTCGGATGCATAGAATGGAACATATATTGAGGAGATATATATACACACATACAGAGAGCATGAACAGGTGGGAGTTGTCTTACCAACTCTGAGAGGCCAATTAAGTAAGAGTAAAAAACTTTTGAAGTGATAATCAAGATAGCCCAGTACAGACAGTTTGATAAGAAGTGTGAGAATACTTACAAGGGGAGATAGATTCAATGTTTGTAATGGCTCAGCCATTCCCAGTCCTTATTCAATCCTAAATTGATTGTATCTAGTTTGCATATCAATTCCAGCTCAGCAGTCTCTCGTTGGAGTCTATTTTTGAAGCTTTTCTGTCGTAAAATAGCCACCCACAGGTCTGTCATTGAATGACCAGACAGGTTAAAGTGAATCTATTTCCCCTTGTAAGTATTCTCACACTTATCAAACTGTCTGTACTGAGCTATCTTGATTATCACTTCAAAAGTTTTTTTCTCTTACTTAATTGGCCTCTCAGAGTTGGTAAGACAACTCCCACCTGTTCATGCTCTCTGTATGTGTTTATATATATATATATATGTTCCATTCTATGCATCCGAGGAAGTGGGCTGTAGCCCACGAAAGCTTATGCTCTAATAAATTTGTTAGTCTCTAAGGTGCTACAAGTACTCATAGTCTTTATGAGTTGCTGGAGGGTGCTCAAGCCCTGCTCCGCCCCACTCTACCCAATCCCCCAAGTCCCCACCTCTGCCCCGCCTCATCCTGCCCCCACCCCACCACTTCCCGCCCCCTCCCTGAGCACGCCCTGCCCTCACTCCTCTCCCTCCCCGCCAGCACCTCCTGCATGCCACTGAATACCTGATCCATAGCAGGGAGGAGGCGCTGGGAAGGAGGGAGGGAGAGGAGGTGATTGGCAGGGCTGCTCGTGAGCGGGAGGTGCTGGGCAGTGCAGGAAGAGGTGATTTGGAGAGGCTGCTGGTGGGTACTGAGCACCCATTATTTTTTTTCCATGGGTGCTCCAGCCCCAGAGTACCCATGGAGTTGGCACCTATGGGCATTTATGTTTTCATTGTTCATTTGAATTGATCAGGGAGAATTTTATTTTAGCATTTTTAAAGAAATTATCAAGAGTGCCCAGTACATTGGATGAGCATTGTTTTATTACAAGCTGTAGCATCTAAATAAATAAAATAATAGCAATAAGACACTGGGGTGAGTCATTATTGCTTAAGGCTTAAATCCTGCAAAGAGAACTGCCCAAGTGGAAATCCCATTAACTACTGTTGACTTCAATGTGGCTCTGTATGGCCCACCCATGTTGTTCTCTGGGAAGGCTCAGGGCCTATGTGAGCACGTTGGCTAGTCAGGATATAGTTGTATAATGTACAAATTGCTTTGTGTAGGAAAAGAACAAAACCAAATAATGCTAAAGCAAATAAGGAATCAGCAACTCTTGAGCACTAATTTTCCTGTACAAAGTTTTCAGAATCTAAAACCTTTTAAAGTTCACACCTGTGATGTCCACTCATTCTTTTTTAAGAAAACCAAACGTGACAGGTATGTCAGGACTGAAAAACCTGTGGGGCAATTAGTTTCAAGGCTTTGACATTTAAGTGGCTAAACATTATGACTGTACCTGCCACGAGATTTTTCATTCAGATTTTAATTTCATGAAACATGAATGTGAGTTTTGACTTTTTTGAGTCAATTGTTCTCATTGCTGAAGGAAGTCTTGTGTTTTGTAAATTTAAATCCCTGATTCTTGAAGGTCTCTGGCTAAAGTGTTTATGAAAACCTCCATTTGCAATCATGTAATTTAACAGTCGTGACATTTCAAAAAAAGCATCCCTGAACTTTACAATGCATAAAGCAAACATTCAAGTTAATGTAAGGTTACAATAAAAAATGAATATTTCGTGCAAAACACTTTGTTGCAAAAACTGAATTGCTTCATATTAAGCATTTTCATTTACTGAAATATTGAAGCAGCAAAAAGAACAAAACCCCATGTCTTCAAGCCAAAAAATGTAAAAATTGATGTTTTAAATGAATGCTGGAGGTTGTTACAAGTCAGACTAGGTCAGTCTGGAACCTTTATGAGAGCACATTCTACCAAAAACAAAAAACAAATAAACTCCAAGAGATATGCCTCAAAGAAGACAGAGCCCATTAGGTGCACCCTAACAAAATAAAAAACAAAAATGGCATGTTTTTGTCTTCATGTCAAGTGTGTTTTGATTTTTTGTGTGTGTGTGTTTCTCTCTCTGTTCTAGGACTGGCACTCCAGCATTTACAGAGCTCAGCAAAAAGATGAAAGGCCTTATCCAAAAAAGAAGAACTCCAGACAGACTTCTTAGGACAAATAAATAAAGCAAATGTTTTTACAGTCTCAGCTTGCTTACTTTAGCAGAAAAAGCATGATAGAAACTCAGATGGGAGCAGTACAGGAATAAACAAAAACTTTTTTCAGCAGATATTGTGCATTTTTACACATCCTTTGGGTTACACCAAAATAGAATATTATATATGATAAACTTTCCCATTATTTAAGAGTACTTACAACACTTGCACCAAAATATTCCAGTTATTTGCTGCCTGAAAAGGGGCAGATATAGTAATTTGGAAATCTATACCCTAGGGAATAGATGTACTGTATATATACACAGTATACACAGTCAGCATGGCCAAATGGGATGACGGTCAGTCTCTGACTGAAGTTCTATTCTCAGCTCCCTGAAATCCCTCTGTTCCCTTTAAATTCTTTTGAGGTTGCTATTTAAAAAACTCGTTCTTTTACTTCCTCCTCGCTCTCCCCTCCCCCCACCACCAGCCTACTGTAATATGTTCTGGAGCAGTGGTCCCCAACCTTTTTCATCTGGCGGGCGCCAGATGACGAGCCACGGAGGACCGTGACGTCGGACGAGCATCCGCCAAAATGCCGCCGACAAGCAGCAACGTCAATAGGCGTCGCCGCCTAAATGCCGCCGACAAGCAGCGTCATCCAGAGATGTTGCTGCTGAAATGCCGCCGATTTTCGGCAGCATTTCGGCGGCAATGCCTCTGGATGACGCTGCTTGTCGGCGGCATTTCGGCGGATCCTCGTCCGCCGGCCAGTACGTGGGTGCACTTAGACGCCCCGGCGGGCACCATGGTGCCCGCGGGCACCGCGTTGGGGACCTCTGTTCTGGAGTCACATAACCATGTGCCTGTTCCTATAGGGATCTTCTAGCGAGGCCAGGTGACCAATCACTCAGTCAGCCATCTTTGAAACCTACAGTGTCCACTCCCTAGGTAATTCCAAAGATAATCTCAGGAGCCTCTAACTGTGGAGCTATTTATCAACTAAACATTTTGGGTTCTTATTTCCAAACATAAAACTCAGATTTTTTTTAAAATGTACAATAAAATGTACTATTAATAATTATTGATGAGTAAACAAACCTGGTTACAAAAAGAACCCTCTCAAAAACCTTCTACCTCCTCTTGAGGCAAGAAAGTTTGAAGTGAGAGGTCCAAGCTACCAAACAGGGATCTTTACACAGATTTCAGACCCTCACAAAACAATTACCTAAATGTAATGGTGTAGAGATTAAGGGCTTTATTTCGGCCTCTTAAAGAGCCAAAAATAGATATTAGGATCCTAAATCCATGTTTGGGCTCTGTATCCCTCCCTAACCACCCAAAGTACATGGGTTTAGGTTTGGGCCTATTTCTAATTAAGACACCCACCCCTCTTATTTTCCTTCTGCAGTATGCTCACACACCTCCCTTACCTCACGCTCTGTCCTTGCAGAGCCTGGTACCTCAGCAGCACCACCATGACCACCACCACACAATGCACTGGGAATGCCTGGAGCTGCCAGAGCAGCTGTAGAAATGACAGGGGGAGTAGGGAGGAAGAAAGGAAGTGGGGATGGGTTTCTCCTCAACCCTTCCAGAGTCTATACATGGTCCCAATGACACATTTCCCCTGTTCCTCCACAGGTGGCACCTCCACAGGTGATACCACACGTGGCAGAAGCTTTCTCAACTCCTGGGTAGAGACAGAGAAATGGGTTGGGCTCCCTCCTGCCTTCTCCCATAACCAGCATATAGTCCAGCAGCTCATCTTCACCCTGGGCTCCTCCTGTGTCCTCAGCAGCCCACTTCCACTCTGGGATAACAGACTTCTACCAGCAGCTAATTTAGTTAGTCCTGCAGCTGTTGGTGATGCATGACTGGGTAGAGATACAGATGCACATAATATAATTTGTTTTTCCCCTTTTTCTCTTTTAAAAATCCTAGGACATTAGGATTACCCCTTGTAATGTCTTACCCTCCCCACCCCCCCAACATTTCTAAGAATGTTATTTATAGATATATAAAAGCAGCATTAAAAAAAGTGGCTGACACTTTAAAGTCTACTAATTCCAACAGCGAGGATTCAAGCTCTTTCGGTAATTAGAAGCTCACCCTTCCTCTAGCTATTTAGGTTTGAGGAGCACCTGAACTGAATATTCATAAGTGCACATGTCCTGCTGATGGTTGTGCTGTATTTTCTGCATGCTGTGTCATACTCTGCAATTTTCCTTCCCATTAACATCAAGAGGATTTACATTAAATCCAAGAAAGGATACTATGACGTGTTTCAGTCACACTTTCTCACTAATGTGACCTTTTCACACGTGATCAGATTGGACTTGTTGGAAATGAAATGAAATGAAATGACTAAAAGGAATATGCAGCTAAGAATAGCACATAAAAGGAAGAACCAGAAAAAAAGCCACACAACCCAGATAGAGAGAATCATATCAAACTGTTTTATCAGAATACCGTATCTATGACAAAGTGAATCCTTCTTGAGAAAGGCCAACATTAATTTACTAAAATTAATGTATAATGTTTTAAAAAATTGTTGGTGGTACTGCAGATGGTTAAAAATATCCTTGGGTAGCCCTTATAGAGGACTCAACATAAAGTCTCACTCTAACCCTCTATTATTTGACCATTATTTTGGTTTGAATTTTTAAAAGTCCATGGGTAGAAGTTGTGTGCATAATTTGAGAAAGCAGAGCACATGATGTGCATAATTTGTGAATACAGAACACAGAAGTCAAGGTTGCACACATACACAGTTTGGTCTTGTATGTTTTGGGGGCTGCAGTTCTAGATTTTACTGTTGGTTGGGTCTTGTACATACATAGTGAACAGAAATGTTCTAACATCCTGGAAATACCTTATTCAGACCAGTGCTTTGAAACAGAGAGAGAATTCCTGAATAGTTATAATGTCTTAAAACTGACCTGGTGTGCGCCGCAGGATATCCTGAAAGATTTTAGTTTGTGTAAATCAGATAGCTAATAATGCTGGCTATTAAGCCGAGAGTGAAAAAGTTTCATCCATTTTAAAAGTGTGCCAGTTTGAGAAACATTCCCTGTAATACAAATGTGGAATGCCATCAATATCTCTCAAAACAGAAATAACATTTTGTTTGACCAATGTATTTCCAATAAATCCCTCAAATCCTGCTAATATTCTGTTTTACTGCTGAGAATATTTCAATGAAAGGACCCTAGCAATCTGAGACACAGTGTCCCCTTTTTGGCCACCTTGAGCTTGAGCCCAAATCCAGAAACCATTATTCATGCAACTAATCCTTACACATACACGAGTTCAGAATTTGCATGATTGAGCCCTTAACTTGGCTGCCAGTGGTTACATGTAGTGGTTTGTAAGACTCTCCTAATACTTAGTCAATAGGCAGAGGATGCTAAAAAGTCATCTTTTGAGCTTGTGACATGCTGCCTGTGAGCCAGGAGGTAGGGTAGTTAAGTCTTTGAATTATTAGTAAAAGATTATGCTTCTGGATTTAGCCTCTCCTCATAGTTTTTAATGTTTATCTCTGTCGGATAAAGTTAGACTGAGTTAGACAACGTTAAGTTAGCATAAGCCACTTTGTATAGACCTAGTTGTGCTTGTGACTACACTTAAATTTGTCACCCACCCATATAAGCTACAGCAACACGGTAACTCCACATCCCCGAGCAGCCTTGAACCAAGGTCAACGTGCTGAAGTCGATGCAGCATGAGTGTATACACTGCATTATCTATGTCAATCCTAACAGTCCTCCAGCAGCTGTCCCACAATGCCCAACACTGACTGCTCTAGCCACAGTTGCAAACTCCACTGTCCAGGGGTCATGGAGAATGGAAGACCCACTATGTTCCCCTTTAAAGACCCACAAATTTTTGAAATCCCTTTTCCGGATTGTCCAGCTTGGTGAGCACACCTAGCAGTTCATTATTATGTGCAACTGCCCAGCTGACCATGCTGAGACTATACACTCCAGCTGGGAGTAGTCAGGAAATATTGGACCTCCTGCGACTGTGGAGAGAAAAGGCTGTGCAGGCACAGCTATAGATCAGCCATAGAAATGTGGACATCAATGAAAAGATTGCATAGGGGGTGCAGAAAAAAAGGGTATGACAGAGATCAGAAGCAGTACCCAGTGAAAGTGAAAGAACTATGCAGGTGTATCAGAAGGCCAGGGAGGACAACAGTCAATCCTGTGCTAAGCTGCAGACCTGCCTCTTTTATAAAGAACTGCATGGCATACTTGGCAGAGACTGGCCACTCCTAGCAGACCACCATAGGATACCTCTGAGAAGCCCATGTCACAGGTCCCTGGCATGAACAGCAAGGAACAGGAAGAGATGGAGGAGGAAGAGGGACATGTGACTGGGGGATCCAGCTATGCTGCGAGGCAAGACATGTTTGAGATTCCACTGCAGTTCAGTCAGTCCTGGCAGTTGAACACAGGTGAGCCCGATGAAGGGGAAGTAATCTCAGATAAGCATATAAATGTATTTCCCATTACAATGACGTATGGATGATACCCCCCAGCTTAACAGGACACAGTTATCGACTTTTTATTAAATTTACTCATACTAGAAGTGGTAGCCTTTTATTCCTCTGTACAGTTAAGTAGGGGTGACCATGCAGAGCAGTTTGTTTATATACACAGCGATGTCCCTTGAAACAGTCCTGAGTGGTACCTTCATGGAGGTACTCTGCAGTCCTCTTCCAAAATTTTCTAGGGATGGCAGCATTATTTCTTCCTCCATGATAGGACACTTTCCCACGCCAGTCAGTGATAATTTTGGCAGGCACCATTGTAATGAACAGGCTAGCATCATACAGGCCTCGGTGGTTTCTCTGTGCCTTTGTTATCCACAGGAGTGAGATATCAGCAAAAAACACCACCACCAGTGGACAATGGTGCCAGTAATTCAGTGTAATTGCTCTATACTCAGTTTCATGCAACTGAGCAATTCCCTCACCTCTGGAAGTCTATACTCACGATGGCTGGTGCTGCGAGTGGTGCGTGCGCAAGCACTCCCAAGCAGAACAGTCAGGAAATATGTTTTGTTTAAAACTTTAGGGGAACAAGGGAAGGGATTTCTGAACCTTAACTTTTGCTTTCTGTTGTGGCAATGGTACCTCTGCGTGTTTTATTTGTAGCTGATGCCACTGTGGCCTTGCGGCGTTCCCCCTCCACACTGGAGGAATGCTTGAGTCAGATAAGGAGGAGACAGAAGGGGACTCCGGATGACATGTTCAGTGAGATCTTGCAAGCCAGTGCTGCATCAGACCATAAGCAAAGGGCCTGGATGGCGAATATTGCAGACAGTGGACAGAAGAAGGCCCAGAAGGCCCAGCAGGAAAAGGAGAGGGAGATGCACCGGGACATAATGGGGCTACTCCGGCAGCAAACACAGATGCTGCAGACTCATGTGGACTTACAGGTTCAACAATCATAGGTCCCAGAGCTCAGGCTCAAGCCCGAGTGTCTACCCAGTGATTTTTCACCCCGGGAGCCTGAGTCCCATGACCCTGAGTCAGCTGACCCAGGCCAGCTGCAGGTTTTTTATCCCTGTGTAGATGAGACCACAGTGGTCTGTTGTGGATAGCATGCAGTAACTGGCTTAGTTACTCAAAATTCTATTATGTAGAAATTAATTCATCTTTATTAGTTCACAAAATATCCTGAAGAGTGCCTAGAGGTACTGAAAACACTCACTTACTTGTTACTGTACAGTGTGACACAACTCATAGGAGCAGTGACAAACAGAGTAATAATCAAAAGTATAGCAAGCTCCACAAAATTCCTAAAAAGCCCCAAAACAGCAAAGCCAGGGAAAGAACAGTACACCACAGTGCATCTCTGTGGCTCACTGTTGAAGTGCTCTTTCAAAGTTCCCCTGAGCTGTATAGCTCTGTGTTGAGCTCTACCCGCCTTTGTGTCTGGCTGCTCAAACTCCGCAGACAGCTGCTCTGCCTTTCCCTTCCACCCTGCAGCAACTTTCCCCCTGTGTTTCACAGATATTATGAAGGACACAACAGGCAGCTATAACCATTCGGATTTTTTTTTCCACTGAGGTCCAATTTTGTGAGTAAACTACGACAGCATCTCTTCAATCTACCAAAAGCACATTCAACTGTCATTCCGCATTTATTGAGCCAGTAGCTGAATCTTTCTTTGGTGCTGTAGGGGTGGCCAGTGAGCAAAGTGCAGGCTGGGTCCCCCAGGATCACTACTGGCATTTCAACATTGCCAATGGTAATCTGCTGGTCAGGAAAGAAAGTCCTTACTTGTAGCTTTCTGAACAGTCCTGTGTTCTTGAAGATGCAAATGTTTTGCACCTTCCCTGACCAGCCAACACTGATGTTGGCGAAGCATCCCCAGTGATCTACCAGTGCTTGCATAACCACAGAAGAATAGCCCTTTCTGTTGATGTACTCGGTGGCAAGCTGGGCTTGTGCCAAATGGGGCTATGTGTGGCTTCTATCACTCTGTCACAGTTTGGGAACCCCATTGCTGCAACTCCATCCACTATGTCCATCCTGCACATTGCTGAAAGTCACAGTCCTGTGTAACAGGAGATGCTTGCATGACAAAGGCCCCCACTAGTGGATTTTCCAACTCCAAAATGATTCCCCACTGACCAATAGCACTCCAGCGTGGCAAGTTTCCACAGTGTGGTCACCACTCCCTTCTCCATTGTCAGTACAGCTCTCATTCTGGTGTTCCTGAACTGGAGGGCTGACGTGAGTTCAGCCCATCGATCCAGGAATGAGGTCTTGCGCATCCAAAAGTTCTGCAGCCACTGCTAGTCATCCCAAGTCTGCATAACGATGCAATCCCACCAACCAGTGCTCATTTCTCAGGCCCAGAAGCAGCACTCCACCATTTGCTGCTGCTCCATGAACACCACCAACAACCTTGAATTGATTCTCGCTATGTCCCACAGCAATCTGTCCTCCACAAAATCACCATATTCCCCACTGATTTGTTTTTTCTTGAGGCTCTGCAAATACCAGGGAATCATGCATCCTGTGCTTACAATACTCCTGACAATAGTGCAGAACTGTGCAGACTCCACACTTCTGTCAGAAATGGCAGACAGCAAGGAGGGCTGCGTGGGTTTACGGGATTTTTTAAAAAAGGCACAAAAACTATGGGATATAGATATTATGGGATGGAGACAGTTGCATGCTAGGAAGTTGACCCCTTGCTCCCATTCACCCCTGGGTGACTCATTGCCGCCACCATGCATTGCCAAACTTCCCTCCCCCGTGCAGTGCACTGCTTTTGGGAGCATTGCATACTGGGATATCTACCCATGGTGCAGTGCACTGTGCATCGACACAAGCACTCCTGGTGAGTACACACAGTGCTGACTCAAGGAGCCAAGTATGCACACACACAAGTGCTGTACTAACTGTAGTGGCTTTATGCTGATGTAACTTGCATGGCAAAAGTTTGTAGTATAGACATGGCCTGAGGTATTTTAAAAGCGGTGTCCAAGGGATCAGACATTCTCAGGAGCTGGAAATGTTGTTCCCTCAGGTTATTTTGATTTGGTAGCTCCTATGTTTGGCATTAATAAGCAGTTAATGGCTTTGGGAATGGATTAGGCTCACTATTCAATAATGTCCTTAGACTTTGTCTACACTTGGAACACTATAGCAGCATAGCTGCAATGTAGACACTACCTAGGCCAATAGGAGGAGTTCTCTTGTCATTTTAGGTAATTCCCCTCCTTGAGAAGCAGTAACTAGGTTGACAGAAGAATTCTTCCAACAGCCTAGCTGTATCTACACTGGGGATTTTTCACACAGCTGGATCGACCTAGCTTTATAGTATAGACCTGCCTTACTCTTTTAGCAGCTTGCGTGGAAAGGTTATTGTGAGCAAAATGCCTCTTTTTTGAGGATACTGAGTCCATGAAGGAGATTTTGCTTGGTGATCTTAACTAGTTAGTGAGACAGACTCCCAATTAGTTATTAAAGTTTAAAATATAACAGACTCGTGTTTTCTGCTTCTTCATTTGTATTTAAGTTTGGTGTGGATTCAGGCAGAACTGTCTTGTAGCAGCAATACACTTATCCAATAAAAATACAGGTTGCACAAATTCATTATGTCACATATTCACCACTTCCTACAATTTTATATGCTAGAGAGATGTATAACATGCTGTCCAAAATATTTTGGTTTAGTCCTTATCTCTATAAACAGACTACACTCTGGGAAATCCTCTTTAAATTGGGCAAGCAAATGATTCTACAGCCTTGTGGAATTCATAAGAGGATATACACCTTGAAGCAACTATTTTAGGAAGTGACCAGATTACATTTGACACAGAATTAAAGGGTCTCTGCAGGTATGTTATGCTTAAACACAGGTTGAAACAAATAGTTGGGTAAAACAGAATTAAATTCCAGCCTGGCCTTCCTTAATGACTCTCCTTGAGTATATTGAAATGTAGGAATATGTATTCTCATCTCAGTATGCGGGTATTCTGTGTATAATACCCATGAGCATTTACATACTAATGATTTGAGATTTAAAAAAAATCCCTCTAAACAAGAAAGTGACTACAATACTCACATTTGATTATAAGTAGAATAAATGCCAATCACAGTAAACAAAGCTAAAAGGACTGAAGCACAGGATATTTCCTGAGTATTAATGAACATCTAGAGGTAGATGACCCAGTGCTTTAAAGCATTAATTATTCTTTTTAGGCATTCATTATTCTTCTAGCACTGTTTGTGCTGGAGTTATCAGTCTTAAATTGGTGAATTTGTAAGTGCTTTGGCCCCGTCACAGAATTCAGACTTTGGGAGAGAAAATTATTAGGAGAAAAATTCTAATACTAGAAATTGGAAATAGAAAACAAACAAGATGTACCATTGCAGGAGGTTTTGCTGATATAAGCACAAGAAATGTTTAAAGAAAACAGATGATTAACACAAAAATGTAACTAGGTATTACAGTACAGCCTGTATAGTGCAGTTTTATACTGGTTTTAATTTTCAACAAGTAGGATTGGATATGTTAGTTTAACCTTATCCTGTTATACTTGGATAAGTATTGTAAAATTCTAGCCTTAAAGATTAATTGCAAAGCAAAAATGAACATCAAGTTAACTCAAAATGCCTATTCTAAATAGTCTGTAGGGAGTTATTCATTGTAGAACTATGTTTTAATTAAACTTTTGAAAAATTTCCTTCATCATTAAAACCCTTCTTTGGTTCTTCCTAGCTCACTCAAGATATTCCAGAATGCAACGGTGATGCACATCTCAAAAACCAAAGCTCAATTTTGGCTGTTTAGATGGGGTCACAAACTCAGCCTGCAAAAACAAAGGATATAGGTCACTAGTGAGGAAGCCAGGATGGAGGTATTGCTATACTACTGAAAAACAGGGAATGTGATTTCTGAGCACTTGGGTTTGGTGAGGTTATCCTTCCAAATGCCAGTGTGCAAGCAACCCATCTGAATCAGCTGCATTACAGCTCTCTCTTAGCTTTTTAGCAGACTGATGTCACCTGCTGCTGCATTCTCCAGTTGAAAAATTCAGCTCTTAGTTTAGTATTTGAAAAACAAAACAACAACAACAAAACCCATAAACTTTCCATGCCTCTTCTCCCTCCACAGGGGAATCCACAGTAGCATTGTAAATGGGTATGCTTTTCAGAGTTATGAAGGAGTGGAAAGAAGTGTCTGTAGGTGGCTGTCTGGCTAACTTCCTATTGAAATGATTACTTTAATGTTGCTGAGTTTTTATTTAATTATTAATTATGTATTAGGACACCCACTGAGCACTGAATTTTAATTATTTTAAATCTAAATAAAATAAAATAAAAATATTATAGAAAGATAGTCTCTCTCCATAGTTTAAACTACATTCAGGGTTCCATTATAAACCAGATTTTCACTCACTTCCAACTGCTTGAGATAGAAAAGTTTAGTACTCTATAGCAGATTTTTTGCTTGTTATGGTTAAACCATACTTTATTAATTATTGTTATAGGACTCTAAAAATAGCTTTTTTGAGACATTTCAGCTAATTTAAGAGTTGTTGTGTCCCTGCAATATAAAAATTGCATGCTTCATACAATACTTAGCATTTTTATTCATCAATGTATAGTTCTCCAATTCACAGATGCAAACATTTTTATGACCAAAAAATTAGCTCTGAAATGTTTAGATGCGAGCACTGTTGAAAGGTAGGGTGGGGAGGGGGGAATTATAGGTAAGAACTTATAGCCGGACAAACTTTCTACATGAGCAGGAAATATGTCAAACTTTTAATAAACGCTTTTCTCTGCTTGCATTAACATTTTAAATGTTGGTACTTGCTACAGAATGTTTGGCTCTCCCTCAGTTACAGGTGTGTAAAATTTCAGAGGTCAGAATTTGAGCATTTTATCATCTTTTTAGGTGAGATAAACTTGGGGGAAAAAACTTGACATATCAGCAACTCCGGCAGTTTAAATAGGTTTTTTTTTTTTTTTTTTTTTTTGCAAGTATCTCTTTAAATGTGCAGGGGATTTTAGTTTTTGTTTGTTTGTTTACACTGCTATGTCATATCTGTGTTATTTAAATGATCTGTCTGAGCAACTTGTTGCAGATAAAATTTTCTGCATGAGAGGATTTTTGTTTAAAAAAACCTTATGTAAACAAGTGGACTCATTCAAACATTTCACAGAAAATTTGATTTGGTGCATGATCCTCATTTTTCTCTGCTAGACAAAAACAAGTCTGGGATCTTTGTCTTGCAGTCCCTTCCAGCAGACCCAGTCCATGAGATGCTTCTAAGACAATTATGGTTTTTTAAGAAGTTCAGCACTCAGTCCATGTGCTTCTAAACTTAAGGTTTCCTGATCAGTGTTGAGCTTGGAAACCCCATATACTCTGGATGCACATGGAAAGGATTCTATACCCAGGGCCTCTGAATTAATTTTGCATGGGAATGGCTAAGAGGAAAGGCAAGTTACCTATCATATCAAGAAGTTTATAGTTTGGGTGATTAATTTAACGCTATAATATTCACTGAACGATTAAACAATACAGGATTACTGCGATAAGCCCTGGCCTCCTTATCCAGGCAAGGCCAACTCCCAAGCCTCCTTATCCAGGTGAGGCAAACTCCTCAACATTCACACCAATGGGGAGGATTTATAAGGGAGGTCCTTGCACACCCCCCTTCCGTCAAAGAGCACCAGCCCGTCCTTTAAAGGAATGGGGTAGGATACCCTATTGCCTCCGGTACGGCGGGCGATTTCCAGGGACTTCCCCTCTCTCCGAGCAAGGGGAGGGAGCCCACGGCTCCAAGAGGAAGATCCGGGGTAAGGTTTCGGTCATAGGTCAGCCACACAAAGGGTTAGGAAAGGCACGGTCCCCGCACACCCCTCCTCTGGCAGAGAGCACCGGCCCGTCTTCAAGAGAACGGGATGGGATACTCTACTGCCCAGGAGTACATGGGCGGTTTCCCGGGGCCTCCTTGCTCTCCGAGCAAGGAGGGGCGTAATTCAGCGCTTCACGGAAAGGCAAGGATAGGGGCCCCTTACGACCCACAGTCACACAGCACACCTAATTCGGGATATCTGTTACGGCATCTCTCACCACTGTCAGTCTATTGCTGGTGGGAGCCCTGCCACCCCCCTCGGCCGCTCTGGGATTCCTTGGATTTCCTGCCCCAACACACCATGGGATCCACTTTTCCCGGGGTCACCCAGCAGCCGGTCAATCATCCTCCGGGGGGACCAGTCCCCGAAGGCCGAGCCACATGAAGCTAACTAACACAAAACAAACAAAACCCAACACAAACAAGTTACAAAACAGACAGACACAAAACGAACAGGCATCAGGCAAATGAGTCTAGCCTCAAAAGGTTCGGATGACAGCGCGCCCTTACCTGAACCCAGAGCCTATGGGCAGCTCCCCATCGAAGCCCAAATAGAGACAAGTGTCTCTTACCTGGCGCCTGGGATCGGTGTGGAAGCGGTCCACGGTCCTCCGGTCCGGTGGGACGTCGAGTGATCCTGGACGAGCCCCCAAATTGTTGTGGAAAAAGTCACCCACGCATTGATTTTAGTTCTTAACATGGGGAAATAGATTCAATTAGTGTAATGACCCAACCATTCCCAGTCTCTGTTCAAACCTAAGTTCATGGTACCTAATTTGCATATTAATTCAAGTTCAGCAGTCTCTCTCTGGAGTCTGTTTTTGAAGCTTTTTTGTTGCAAAATTGCCACCTTTAAGTCTGTCACTGAGTGGTTAGAGAAGTTGAAGTGTTCTCCTACTGGTTTTTGAATGTTATGATTCCTGATGTCAGATTTGTGTCCATTTATTCTTTTGAGTAGAGACTGTCCAGTTTGGCCAATGTATATGGCAGAGGGGCATTGCTGGCACATGATGGCATATATCAAGTTGGAAGATGTGCAGGTGAACGAGCCCCTGATGGCGTGGCTGATATGATTAGGTCCTATGATGGCGTCACTTGAATAGATATGTGGACAGAGTTGGCATCGGGCTTTGTTGCAAGGATAGGTTCCTGGGTTAGTGTTTATGTTGTATGGTGTGCGGTTGCTGGTGAGTATTTGCTTCAGGTTGGGGGACTGTCTGTAAATGAGGACTGGTCTGTCTCCCAAGATCTGTGAAAGTGAGGGATCATCTTTCAGGATAGATTGTAGATCTTTGATGATGCGCTGGAGAGGTTTTAGTTGGGGGCTGAAGGTGACGGCTAGTGGCATTCTGTTATTTTCTTTGTTTGGCCTGTCCTGTAGTAGGTGACTTCTGGGTACTCTTCTGGCTCTGTCTATCTGTTTTTCACTTCAGCAGGTGGGTATTGTCGTTTTAAGAATGTTTGATAGAGATCATGTAGGTGTTTGTCTCTGTCTGAGGGATTGGAGCAAATGCGGTTGTATCTTAGAGCTTGGCTGTAGACAATGGATCGTGTGGTGTGTCCTGGATGGAAGCTGGAGGCATGTAGGTAACTATAGCGGTCAGTAGGTTTCTGGTATAGGGTGGTGTTTATGTGACCATCGCTTATATTAGCACAGTAGTGTCTAGGAAATGGACCGCTTGGGTGGATTGGTCTAGGCTGAAGTTGATGGTGGGATGGAAATTGTTGAAATCATGGTGGAATTCCTCAAGGGCTTCTTTTCCATGGGTCCAGATGATGAAGATGTCATCAATGTAGCGCAAGTAGAGTAGGGGCATTAGGGGACGAGAGCTAAGGAAGCGTTGTTCTAAGTCAGTCATAAAAATATTGGCATACTGTGGGGCCATGCGGGTACCCATAGCAGTACCGCTGACTTGAAGGTTCAGCCACCAGGTTTGCCATGACATTATCAGGGATGCTATTCCTGACAGCTTGTAGTCCATCCTTGTGTGGAATGTTGGTGTAGAGGGCTTCTACATCCATAATGGCTCATTCACCTGCACATCTACCAACGTGATATATGCCATCATGTGCCAGCAATGCCCCTCTGCCATATACATTGGCCAAACTGGACAGTCTCTACGCAAAAGAATAAATGGACACAAATCTGACATCAGGAATGATAACATTCAAAAACCAGTAGGAGAACAGTTCAACCTCTCTAACCACTCAGTGACAGACTTAAAGGTGGCAATTTTGCAAGAAAAAAGCTTCAAAAAACAGACTCCAAAGAGAGACTGCTGAACTTGAATTAATATGCAAATTAGATACCATTAACTTAGGTTTGAACAGAGACTGGGAATGGTTGGGTCATTACACTAATTGAATTTATTTCCCCATGTTAAGTATCCTCACACCTTCTATGGGCCATCTTGATTATCACTTCAAACGTTTTTTTTCTCCTGCTGCTGACAGCTCATCTCAATTGATTGGCCTCTTACAGTTGGTATGGCTACTTCCACCTTTTCATGTTCTCTGTATGTATAAATATCTTCTTGCTGTATGTTGCATTCTATGCATCCGATGAAGTGGGCTGTAGCCCACGAAAGCTTATGCTCAAATAAATTTGTTAGTCTCTAAGGTGCCACAAGTACTCTTGAGTTAAATTTCAGGCCTCTTATATGTAAAACCCTGATAAATAGATGTTAACAGTTCCCAGTCACCTTCAAAGCGAGCTTATCAAAGTTTCTTAGTGAAACAAACATTTAATGCATGCAGCCCTTGGGTTAATAGCTGACTAGTCCTCAGTTGCTGTATCCAAAGTGGTATAGGTATTGGGGATCAGCATATAAAATATGCATTCCCTGGATCTCTACACGTCTCTCTCTCTACAGAGCACTATCTTTTCTCTATAAGCCCAGCCAAGTCAGATAAGAATTTACAAACTTTCACCTCACTATGTGCTGCCCCTTCTCTTTAACCAACACAGAATCCCATTTTTAAAAGTGTTAGCTGGTAGCGAAATGTATGTTCTATAGGCTCTGTAGCCTTCAGGGGCAACAAAACACTCCCTCTTGTCCTTCCCTCTAGGCCCATAAAACACACTGCATTGAGCCAAACAACATCCTAATAGTGGGTCTCCCTAGTAAGTGAGGCTGGAATTGCAGTCACCTATATCCAAAGTAGTACACATATTAGGACCCAGCCCTCACATCTCTTAGTCCTGAGTTAATCAGCCACTGAGTCCACAGGGCTATCTAACTCCTATTTATAACCTTCCACTCCACACCCTCCTCGCCTGCACTCGGGAGGGTGACTTGATGTCAGGCAGATTGCCCACAATGAAAACTTCCTATACTGCTTCAGAATAGCTTCCAAACATGTCTAGTAACTACCACCCCCTATTTCTGGATGACCCTTTTAGCCAAGCTACCCTGCCCTGCTCTCTGCCCTTGTGCAGAGACATAGAATATTCCAGGTATAATTAATGTCCCTCCCCACTGCTTCTGTCTCTTTCTTTCAGCTAAAGTTAAATGTTGTAGTATAAAGCTTATGGGTTAAATTTTGCTAACATTTTCTTTCATCATCTTTTCATTTCTAGGTGCCCTTACCCTTCTGGATTCCAGAAACAGTAACTACTACAAAAAGCTTGTGAGATTTCCAGACAGATTTTGCAGATCCAAGAGGATCATTTTATTTGGAAAAACATCTGGGGTGAAATTTTAACCCTGCTGAAGTCAGTGGCAATTTTGTCATTGACTTCAGTGGGGTCAGGATTTCACCCTGGAGTTTTTTGGGTGCTTATCTGAACCAAACCTGAAGACAACCTCTCTAGCTTCCCCTTGCCTTACAGCTTATTGATTATGGCCTGGTCTACACTACGTGTTTAGGTCGACTTTAGCAGCGTTAAGTCGAATTAAGCCTGGACACGTTCACACGACGAAGCCCTTTCTTTCGACTTAAAGGGCCCTTTAAACCGGTTTCTTTACTCCACCTCCAACGAGGGGATTAGTGATAAAATCGGCCTTAGGGGGTCGGAATTGGGGTAGTGTGGACGGAATTCGACGTTATTGGCCTCCGGGAGCTATCCCACAGTGCTTCATTGTGACGGCTCTGGACAGCATTCTCAACTCAAATGCACTGGCCAGGTAGACAGGAAAAGCCCCGCGAACGTTTGAATTTCATTTCCTGTTTGCTCAGCGTGGAGAGCACAGGTGACCACGCAGAGCTCATCAGCACAGGTAACCGTGATGGAGTCCCAGGATCGCAAAAGAGCTCCAGCATGGACAGAACGGGAGGTACGGGATCTGCTCGCCCTATGGGGAGATGAATCAGTGCTAGCTGAACTCCGAAGCAGTAAACGAAATGGCAAAATATTAGAAAAGGTCTCCAAGGCCATGAAGGACAGAGGCCATAACAGGGACGCACAGCAGTGCCGCGTGAAAATTAAGGAGCTAAGGCAAGCCTACCACAAAGCCAGAGAAGCAAACGGAAGGTCCGGGGCAGAGCCGCAAACATGCCGCTTCTACGCGGAGCTGCATGCCATTCTAGGGGGTGCAGCCACCACTACCCCAACCATGTGCTAAGACTCCCTCACTGGAGAAACACACAGGGAAGCGGGTTCGGGGTACGAGGAAGATGAGGATGGAGATAATGTGGATAGCTCACAGCAGCAAGGAAGCGGAGAAACCGGTTTCCCCAACAGCCAGGATATGTTTATCACCCTGGACCTGGAACCAGTAACCCCCGAACTCACACAAGGCGTGCTCCCATCCCCTGAGGGCACACAGGGGACCTCTGGTGAATGTACCTTTGTAAATATTACACATGGTTTAAAAGCAAGCGTGTTTAATGATTAATGATTAATTTGCCCTGGCAATCGCGGCCAGTACAGCTACTGGAAAAGTCTGTTAACGTGTATGGGGATGGAGCGGAAATCCTCCAGGGACATCTCCAGAAAACTCTCCTTCATGTACTCCCAAAGCCTTTGCAAAAGGTTTCTGGGGAGGGCTGCCTTATCCCGTCCGCCATGGTAGGACACTTTACCATGCCAGGCCAGTAGCACGTAGTCTGGAATCATTGCATAACAAAGCATGGCAGCGTATGGTCCCGGTGTTTGCTGGCATGCAGACAACATCCATTCCTTATCGCTCTTTGTTATCCTCAGGAGAGTGATATCATTCACGGTCACCTGGTTGAAATGGGGCAATTTTATTAAGGGAGGACATTCAGAGGTGCCCGTTCCTGCTCTGCTGAACATAAATATTCCCCGCTGTTAGCCACGCGGTGGGGGGGAGGGGTGAAGTGATCATCCCAGAGAATTGGGTGTGGGGGGGAAGGGAGTTAGTTGGGTTTGTGCTGCACGTTAACCCTGAAACCGCAGCCCCTCCTTTTACATTGCAAACCCATTTTAAATGGCCAACCCAACGGGTGCTTGGTATGGGAAATGAGAGCGCTACTGTTTGAAACCATTCCCACATGTTAAGAAGGTTAAAAAAGCCAAAAGACTGTGTCTTACCATGGCTGCCTGCAAGCCGAAATCTGTGGCCTGGCACTGCATGAGTGATCTCTCACACCAAACCGGCAGGCCCTCAATATAAGAGGAAAAATGCGACCTTGTAACGAAAGCACATGTGCTGTGTAATGTGAACAGCAAAATTTAACGTGAAAGAGTGTACCCATTGTTCTCTAAAATGTGTCTTTTTAACCACCTCTCCCTTCTCCTCCACCAGCTGCAAATGTTTCTCCTTCACAGAGGCTAGTGAAGATTAGAAAGAGAAAACGGAGGACACGGGATGACATGTTCACAGAGCTCCAGATGTCCTCCCACACTGACAGAGCACAGCAGAATGCGTGGAGGCAGTCAATGACTGATTACAGAAAAGCACAATATGAACGAGAGGAGAGGTGGCGTGCTGAATTGCGGGATGAACAGAGCAAGTTGCGGGCTGAAGATTATAGGTGGCGTCAGCTTGCAGACAGAAGGCAAGAGTCGATGCTCCGGCTGCTGGAGCATCAAACTGATATGCTCCAGCGTATGGTTGAGCTGCAGGAAAGGCAGCAGAAGCAGAGACCGCCGCTACAGCCCCTGTGTAACCAACAGCCCTCCTCCCCAAGTTTCATAGCCTCCTCACCCAGACGCCCAAGAACACGGTGGGGGGGCCTCCGGCCACCCAGTCACTCCACCCCAGATGATTGCCCTAGCATCAGAAGGCTGGCCTTCAATAAGAGTTAAAGTTTTAAACTGCAGTGTGTCCTTTTCCTTCCCTCCTCCCCCACCCATCCCGGGCTACCTTTGCAATTATCCCCCTAGTTGTGTGATGAATTAATAAAGAATGCATGAATGTGAAGTAACAATGACTTTATTGCCTCTGCAAGCGGTGCTCGAAGGGGGGAGGGGAGGGTGGGGTGGTTGGCTTACAGGGAAGTAGAGTGAACCGGGTGGGGGGGGCGGAGGGTTCATCAAGGAGAAACAAACAGAAGTTTCACACCGTAGCCTGGCCAGTCACAAAACTAGTTTTCAAAGCTTCTCTGATGCGCACCGCGCCCTGCTGTGCTCCTCTAACTGCCCTGGTGTCTGGCTGCGCGTAATCAGCGGCCAGGCGATTTGCCTCAACCTCCCACCCCGCCATAAATGTCTCCCCCTTACTCTCACAGATATTGTGGAGCGCACAGCAAGCAGCAATAACAATGGGGATATTCTTTTCGCTAAGGTCTGAGCGAGTCAGTAAGCTGCGCCAGCGCGCTTTTAAACGTCCAAATGCACATTCCACCACCATTCGGCACTTGCTCAGCCTGTAGTTGAACAGGTCCTGACTCCTGTCCAGGCTGCCTGTGTACGGCTTCATGAGCCATGGCATTAAGGGGTAGGCTGGGTCCCCAAGGATCACGATAGGCATTTCAACATCCCCAACAGTTATTTTCTGGTCCGGGAAGAAAGTCCCTTCCTCCAGCTTTCGAAACAGAGCAGAGTGCCTGAAGACGCGAGCATCATGTACCTTTCCCGGCCATCCCACGTTGATGTTGGTGAAACGTCCCTTGTGATCCACCAGGGCTTGCAGCAGCATTGAAAAGTACCCCTTGCGGTTTATGTACTCGGTGGCTTGGTGCTCCGGTGCCAAGATAGGGATATGGGTTCCGTCTATGGCCCCACCACAGTTTGGGAATCCCATTGCAGCAAAGCCATCCACTATGGCCTGCACGTTTCCCAGAGTCACTACCCTTGATATCACCAGGTCTTTCATTGCCCTGGCAACTTGGATCACAGCAGCCCCCACAGTAGATTTGCCCACTCCAAATTGATTCCCGACTGACCGGTAGCTGTCTGGCGTTGCAAGCTTCCACAGGGCTATCGCCACTCGCTTCTCAACTGTGAGGGCTGCTCTCATCCTGGTATTCTGGCGCTTCAGGGCAGGGGAAAGCAAGTCACAAAGTTCCATGAAAGTGCCCTTACACATGCAAAAGTTTTGCAGCCACTGGGAATCGTCCCACACCTGCAGTACGATGCGGTCCCACCAGTCTGTGCTTGTTTCCCGGGCCCAGAATCGGCGTTCCATGGCATGAACCTGCCCCAGGAACACCATGATTTCCACATTGCTGGGGCCTGTGCCTTGTGAGAGGTCTATGTCCATATCAATTTCCTCATCACTCTCGTCGCCGCGCTGCAATCGCCTCCTCGGCTGGTCCTGGTTTTACTTTGGCATGTCCTGGCTCTGCATATACTCCAGGACAATGCGCGTGGTGTTCATAGTGCTCATAATTGCCGCGGTGATCTGAGCGGGCTCCATGATCCCAGTGCTAGCTATGGCGCCTGGTCTGAAAAAAGGCGCGAAACTAGTATCTGACGGACCAGGGGAAGGAGGGAGGGAGGGAGGGAGGGGTGAGTGACGACATGGCGTACAGGTACAGGGAATTAAAATCAACAAAGGTGGCTGTGCATAAGGGAGAAACACAAACAACTGTCACACAGAATGGCCCCCCGCAAAGATTGAACTCAAAACCCTGGGTTTAGCAGGCCGTTGATTTCACGGAGGGAGGGGGAAGCTAATTAATACAGAACAAATCTATTTTTTACATCTTAAGCTGGCAGCCGACGGTGCAGCATGACTGATAGCCACTGCAGTATGATGACGATGGATACCAGTCGTAATATACCATCTTCTACCAAAAGCCAAGGGGTTGCTGCTGTGTAGCAATGCAGCCCCACGTCTGCCAGCACCCAGATCGCCCTCGGCCTCTTCTGGGTGCTTAGCAGAAAATACTGGGCGCTTGGCAGAAAATAGCATACTACGACTGATAGCCATCATCGTCAAGACAGTTCAATAGGACGGAGCATGTCTGCCCAGGTGCCCATGATCGACAGCCACTGCAGTACGATGACGATGGATACCAATCGTAATATACCATCTTCTACCAAAAGGCAAGGGGCTGGTGCAATGCAGCCCTACAGCTGCCAGCCCCACGGCTACCAGTCATGCTGCACCGTCTACCGCCAAAAGGCAGTTAGCTGCTGCTGCTGTGTAGCAATGCAGTCCCACGTCTGCCGGCACCCAGATGACATATGGTGACGGTGAGCTGAGCTGAGCGGGCTCCATGCTTGCCGTGGTATGTTATCTGCACAGGTAACCCAGGTAAAAAGGCGCGAATCTATTGTCTGCCGTTGCTCTGACGGAGGGGGAGGGGCCTGACGACATGTACCCAGAACCCCCCGCGACACTGTTTTGCATCATTCGGGCATTGGGATCTCAACCCAGAATTCCAATGGGCGGCGGAGACTGCGGGACCTGTGGGATAGCTACCCATAGTGCAATGCTCCGGAAGTCGACGCTAGCCTCGGTACTGTGGACACGGTCCACCGACTAGAGCACTTAGAGCATTTTATGTGGGGACACACACAATCGGCTGTATACAACCAATTTCTATAAAACCGGCTTCTATAAATTCGACCTAATTTCGTAGTGTAGACATACCCTATGAGAGAACTGGAGTTTTGCTGTTGACTTCTCTGTGAGAAGGATTAGGGTCTATGCACACGTCTTACCAGAACACAGAGAGAGTAATAAAGTAAAACAAGTAACAAAACACCAAGCAGGAATTAAACTAATTATCCCATTTAAGAAAGATTCTTATTCCAATTCCATCTCCCAGAACCACACTAAGAGAAAAAGAAGCTTACATGGACATTGCTAATTCATGTGAGAACGTTCCCCTATGGACATTAATTTTACAACAGTAATAGAAGAATTTAGGAAATAAACTACATTCTGCCATATGCAATGAAAGTAAAGCACTTAGTATTATCACCTAATCTACAGAGTGAGCACATAAATCAATCAGATAACTGGCAAAATTAGCTTTATCGAGAGGAGAAAGAAGATTCATGGCTCACACAGCATATGAAGAACAGAAACATACTGTTCCCAACAGGAGATCATAAAAAGCATAATTATGGTATGCTGTGTATTATATACTAGCTAAGCTAAACTGTGTGCACCATATTATCAAACTGGCAAACACAGTAAAAAAAAAAAAAGTGAGTATTTGAAATGCTTATAAATAGACCAGCTCATCTCCAATACTGTTTGATTACAATCCATAACTGCAATCAGTTTAACCGATTGTTTTGGAAACAGGGTAAGCTGTTACCATTTAGTTTGCAGTGCCAGAATAAGAGGACATTTTAAATGAGTTAAAAAGTCACCTAACAGGTTACCAAAAGAATAATATTGCACTGTCAGCAATAGGTGATTGCCATGAAGAAGATGCAAACTGAAATTTACTGGAAGAAAAACTGAATCCCTTATCTGACTCATACTAATGAGTCATATTACCTTACTGGAGGGAGTTTAAAGGTGGAGCAAGTTTTTAAACTAATATATAAGGAACAGATAATGAGTGTTAAATCTGCAATAAGGTATTGAACTGCAAAAAAAAAAAAAAAAAAAGTCCCAAACTAATCAATGTGAACATTGTATTTATTTAAAGCATATTGTGATCTTATTTATGTTTATGCTGATCTGAAATATTGCTTTCAACACTGATAGTGCATGTGCCTCAATAAGTGATTGAACTGACACAGCACAGTAAAACGTCTGGGATATAAGAACAAGTCTGCACAAGTATTTGTCTGCCTTGCAAGAGTCTGCTGCTTGGATGTACTCCATATACCTTATTTTTGAAAAAGGGTAAAAATATAACCTCAAAAGAATTGAAATGTTTTATTTCAGATTGAACCAAACATTTCATTCAACCAGAAATGATTTTTTTCTCAACTTTTTTTGGTTTACCAAGAAATTTGAAAAATTCTCTTTTCCGGTCAACCTAAATGCTTTTTAAAAAAAAAAAAAAAAAAAAAAACTTATTTTGGGGTTCAGGCAGCAAGCCAAAAACAAATCAGTTATTTGCACAGTTCTAATTTAGACAAGACACTTTAGATATATCATTATGAGTATGTACATCATCTAGCAGGATCAGGCCCAAATTTTAGTAAGACAAAGATAATTTTTCATATTATACAGTATCAGAAAGAAAAAAAAAGAAAGCCATGCTCAATTCTGTAGACGATGTAGGAGATCCTTTCTGTTATATTTTACCCACAGTCCCTTGCTATTAGCTAGGTGCAATCATAGCAGCATCCCTCTGTTACAAATATGAGATGCAGGCTTATCCGAGACACAGCATAATGCTCTTGGTAGATAACATTGCATTTAAACTGTTTATTTAAACTAATTTCCTGTGCATTTCCTTTTGGTTTATTGAACATTGCATTTCCTAACTTTTTAAAAAATGTTTAAAACTAGCAAGTATGCCCATGTATATATATTTTCTAGTAACATATTAACATTGGTTCACAAACTTTTCCATAGCAAGACCTTCTTTTCTATAGTGGAACAATCACAGGACCCACTACCACCAATTTTGCAATATGGGGAAAACTGGGTGGTCATGAAATCCACATTAAGAATCCTTGATGAATAACATAACAAAACTGGCTGACACCAGAGATTTACAATCTGGTCTGCTTCCCAAGATCCCATTCCAGAACTATTACTGGGATGTGTGTGTTTCTCTGAGGTTTATGCTAACAACTGTAATTACACGAGAAGATTCACACACACCCAAATGAAGTTAAGTGATTTAAAGACTCTAACATAGCATAGCTATGGACAAAGTGATTTCATCCCATAAGGACAAGTAATCAAATTTATGTTGCTCTACAGTCCTCTTTCTCACTCATTCATAGGTACCCCAGCAAACACAGCCAAACCCAATAGCCTACATGCAGTTAATAAAAAGTGAACAGATAATAGACTGTGTAATTGGTACATATAACTTAGTAAAAGTCTCATAAGTATCTGAGAAAAAGGACTCATTACTATATCACAGATGTGTGTGTTTTATATTCTTCTATATCACAGGAAAAACCATGATGAAAAAAGTCTAAACCTAGACAAATTCTTAGCATGAATGATGGTATTTCTTAGGTTACAGGGTGCTAATATTTGTTATGACCAAGGAAGGGGACTAAGATGGAAATCTGGGAAAACAAGATTTTGAAATGAAAATAAAATTAATTCTGTAAACTCTATTCTGTAGATTTAAATTTGTACTATAACCTTGTTCCAATCACATCATCAAAATACTCAAATATGAATACAAATGAGGAAGTCATGATAAATTACTCATTTTGTCATGGATTATTTTTCTGGTTCATTGATTAACAGAAAGTTGAGAGAGTGCATGATAAAGAATTACTAATTAATTTTGGAAATTTAACATTAGTGCTTTTCCTCCTTAAAGTTAATTTAATTCAACCAATGTAAAAATGTGTTTCAGCAGATAATGGAAAACAAAAAGCATTATGTGGTGCTCAGACTGAGTAGATGGATGCTGACTTGAAACCCTTAAAATAAAAAATGAAACATTTAAAAACTAACAAGTACAACTTTTTTCAAGTAGAATGGACGAAATCCTGGGCAACACCGAGCATGCAGAACTCCCATTAAAGCCAATGGAGAACGTCATGTACTTGTTTGGTGCACTTATGCTCTGTTTTTAAAATAAAAGTTGCTTTGTTCCTCTTCAAATATACATATAGAGGCCAACCCACAATGATGTCAATGGAAATCCTGTCACTGGACTTCAACCAGAATTGGATCAGGCCCACTGACAGCACATTCCCATTAGATACAGAAAGGCAAAGCTGGAAAAAAAAATACCCACACAAATAGATTAACTCACTTTGTAACATCTCTCCGGTCATAATTAAGAGACAAACTTTATCTACACTTTCCCCACGCACATTATATGCAGGGTTCCAATAGAGTGTACAGCTTTACAACGTGCAGGGAAGTGGACTGTTTGTATTGCCTCCCAGAATTCTTGCCACTCTGAGCAACAGAACTGCACTGGTTCCATTATGTCCAGAGACAGCCATGGGAGAGTTGTGGACACAGTCTGACCTTACTTGAATGAGGGAATGACTTTACATAGGGAGGAATAGAGAAAAACAATTTTTCCTTTACTCATGAGGAAAATACAGTAACTCCTCACTTAAAGTCGTCCCAGTTACCGTTGTTTTGTTGTTACGTTGCTGATCAATTAGAGAACATGCTCGTTTAAAGTTGCGCAATGCTCCCTTATAACGTTGTTTGGCAGCTGCCTGCTTAGTCCACCGCTTGCAGGAAAAGCAGCCCGTTGGAGCTAGCTGGTGGGGGCTTTGAACCAGGGTGGACCGGCAGCCCCCATATCAGCTCCCCTAAGTTCCCTGTGCGGCAGCCACCCAGCAGACTATCAATTGCCGGGCAGTTCAGCTGTCCCTCCCCCCACTACTGTGTGCTGCTCCTGCCTTCTGCCTCGGAGCCTCCTTCTTGCTGTGCAAGGAGGGACAGGAAGAGGGGTACTAGTGTCAGGGTGTCCCCCTCCCCCCGCTCCTGCCCCCTGCTCCTTTACCCCATCTCCACAGAGCAGGGAGGGGATACAACAGGCCTCAGGATGGAAGGAGCTTGCTGGCAGCAACTGCTGTCTCAACTTGCTGATCTACTTAAAAAGGCAGTGCAGTTAGAGTACGGTCAGCATACTTAAAGGGGCAATGAATGTCTCTCTCTCTCTCTCTCTCTCACACACACACACACACACACACACACACACGGTTATGTTCCTGTCTCTCTCTGCCATGCTGTCTCCCCTCCCTCCATTTGTACTGCCTTGTAGAGTGTGAGGCTACATTAACAACGTGCTAACCCTTGAGGGCTCAGCCAAGTGCTTGTTCATCATTTAGCAGTAAAGCATTCCCTGGGAAATATCCTATCCTCTTCCACCCTCTGACTTCACCGCCTCAACCAAGCTTCACGATCATCATTGCTGTGTACAGTAGTAAATTGTTTGTCTAAAACCGTGTGTGTGTGTGTGTGTGTGTGTGTGTGTGTGTGTGTGTGTGTGTGTGTGTATATATATAGTCTTGTCTGGTGAAAAAATTTCCCCCCATATTTACATTAATTTTATGGGGAAATTGGATTCGCTTAACATTAAGTGAAACAAAGTAGCATTTTTCAGGAACATAACTACAATGTTAAGCGAGGAGTTACGGTATGGATCTATGCCAGGGGTTCTCAAAGGGGGTTCGGGACCCCTCAGGAGGCCGCGAGGTTATTACATGGGGGGTCATCAGCTGTCAGCCTCCACCCCAAACCCCACTTTGCCTCCAGCATTTATAATGGTGTTAAATATATAAAAAAGTGTTTTTAATTTATAAGAGGGGTTGCACTCAGAGGCTTGCTATGTGAAAGGGGTCACCAGTACAAAAGTTTGAGAACCACTGCTCTATGCCATCCCAGACTTATAATGTTCACTTACATTCTTTGCACCTAGCCAGTAAAACATAGAAATCTATGTAAACAGAAAGACATGGAATGTTCTGTACTACATTCTAATTAATATGGTGTCATCTCAGCTCAATCATATCCAGCTGAACCAGTTGTTTTATGAGATCTTAAGGAAGGACTTAAAACATCAACAAAATATATTTTATACCTTTAGATTTTTCTTAGTTTTGCAGATTAAATCATAAACACCTCTGATTCTATCGTGAGGCTGCTCTAATCTATGTTGCAATCAGACTGATCCCCAGCTGAACTCAATCTGGAAGCATGCAAAGGGCGTATAAATCATAGCCGCAGCCCAAGTGTGCCAAGCACAATTATTGTGCATTCAAGAACAAACTATGTAATGTGGTGGGGCAGATTAATCACTGGTGTAACACCACTGAATGTCTGTATATATTTTAAAATGTGGAATTAACTGTGCTGTGTTCCCAACACAGTCTGAATGTGTTTGCTGATGAACTTCAAAATGCAACTTACTGATAGAGCTGGCCTAGAGAACTTCTATTGCCCTCTGCACTTTTAATATCCATGTTGTTCAGTGCATTGCCTTGGCTTTGGGTATTTGAATATTGGGTGTGATACAATGTTATCTCTGCAATATGCATTAATAAGTTATAAGGTCAGGTAGAATCATGCTACTTTACAACATAAAAATACTACATTAGTTCTTTGGATTTTTGTTCCACAAAACAGTGAGATTCTTGTGATATTTTTGGTCAAATCCTGATATCCTTATTCAGTTCTCAGTCAAGAAAGAATCCCATTAACTTCCAAGGGAGCTTTGCTTAAGGTAATTATTGTAGAATTTTATCCTCTGTGGCTTGTATGGCTCTTAGTGAGTGAATGATTGATTGATTGATTGATTGGGCGATCCCTCGATTTGAGGATGATCTCTACTACGGATTTACATATGGATCCTGAGATGACCAGGAGTCCGATCCTGGAACCACAAATCTGCCCACAGTAGGTACAGACATTTTGTGGCAGGCCAGCTACCTGCTGGGAGAAAGTGCTTTCGTTTTCCTTCCTTCTCTCTCTCTCTCTCTTTTCAGTTTTGAGGTCAAGGCGCTTCTCCTCAAAGTGGGCCACTGCCTGATGGAGGATATGGTGCCATTGGGATCGGTTGGTGGCTTGCTCCTCCCAGCTTGTGACGTCCACATCAGTTTTCTTAAGATATGCTTTCAGTGTGTCTTTGTAGCGTTTCCTCTCTCCCCCACAGGATCTCTGACCATGGGTGAGCTGAGAGTAGAGGACTTGTTTTGCGAGGCAAGAGTCTGGCATCCGCACACAATGTCCAGCCCAGCGAAGTTGGTGCATGAGGATCATTGCTTCAATGCTGGTGCTGGTTCTCACTGTCGATTTTTGAGAAAGTTGGCTACCGAGGTAGCCAAAGTGCTCGACTGTCTCCAAAGTCTGACCCTCGATGGTGATTTGTGGTGGGTCATGTGCAAGGCCTGAAGCAGGTTGACAGAGCACTTTAGTCTTCTCAATATTGAGTGAATCTACTAGGCTTCGGTAAGCTTGTACAAGAAAATCCAGTATGGACTGAAGGTCATTCTCTGTGCATGAGGATGACACAGTCATCAGGTTACTGAAGACCAATAATGGATGCCCTGAAGACTTTAAACTTCGTTTTTTTAAAAACATTGGCTCATTTAATCTTCAACGTCTCCGCTCGAAGTCTAAAGAGCCACCTGTCCGTTCTGTATTGTATGTCAACTCCATTGAGGAGGTGATCTTTAACAAGGAACAAAATGACTGCTAAATAGATGGGGAACAGGCTTGGGGCAATAACGCATCCTTGCTTAACCCCAGTTTTGATGACAAATGGTTCCATCTCAAGGCCATTACAGAGAACCGTGACAGTCATCTGATCATGGAGAACTTAGGACCTTAATAAATTTTTGGAGGGCAGCCAAATCTGGACAGCACCTTCCACAGGACTTCATGCCTGACAGAGTCAAAGGCCTTTGTCAAATCGATGAAGGCCATGTACAGGTCCTGATTTTGCTCCCAAGACTTTTCCTTGATTTGGTGAGCAATGAAGATAATGTCAGTTGTCCCACGGGATGGTCTAAAACATGGCTCTTCATATTGGCCTTTATATTTTCATCAGTATTTTATTTGTAAAATCCAATTGGCTACTGTAGCTATTGTTCAGTATAGAAACCAGAAACCAGATTCTCAAACCTGGTTATTGCTTTTTTACTCCACCTGAATAGTGCAAAGAGGTTGTAATCCAGCCCAAATTTACCAGTGGAGAATTCTCTTCAGGTCCCGCATCGCTCCTTCTACCTACCTTCCAGGACAGGGAGCATGTTGGGGTGTAAACCTGATTTTTATAGGGCTGATTTATTATATACTTGCCAATGATCTTACCAGAAGATACTTAGGTTCTTGTCCCAAAATCAGGCTACAGAATTAGAAAGTGTAGAGAGTTCAATATGGACCCTCGGTGTGTGTGGCAAGGACATTCACACCAAGGACAAAGCCAGGTTTAGAGCCAAAAAGAAGTAGTACAGTTCTATAGGCACTTGTGGTACCATCCCTTACAAAAGCTACTTAAACTAGCATACTCACACCCTTCCTTGGGGAACTGCTAGTGAGAGACAAAGGACCAGCCTTGTCTTGGCATGCCAAATTAGATCGATGGTCCAGGTTCCTCAGTCCTGAGATGGTGGAGATCAGGGTTGAATGCTAAGTAGCTAAGCTATATTGCAAACGCTGAGCTAATAGCTAAACAAAAGAGAACTTGAAGTTAAAAGAAGGATCGCTCCACATGGTGGTTTACCCTCTTATTGGGTCTTGGCACTATCCTGAATAGTTCCATTCCCAAATTTTATTTCCTTACCCAGATAAATCTTAGGGTGCACTTACTCTATAAGCTAGCATATTCTTATATATTAAGGCTGATTATCTCATTCTCGAAACTGTTACCTTTAGCCTTAACCATTCCTTCTATGTTCTTGTTGTGTACTTTGTGATTTACTGGTACGCCCCAGAATTTTGGTAAACATATTCAGTTGCCCAAAGTCAAAAAGGGTAACCAGTAGGCCATTTATCTATGCCAAAGGTCACAAAACACTTATGCTAACTTGCTGTAGCTAATCCTACAGGATACAGGCTTGTAGGTTCCTTGCATTACAGCCAAATACAATGAAATAACATCTACTGAAATTATTCAAAACAAAAATATAATCAAGCAAATAGAGAAAAAAAGATTATATAATCAGGACCGGCTCTAGGAACCAGCAAAGCAAGCTTGTGCTTGGGGTGGCACAATTCCAGGGGCGGCACAATTCCAGGGGCAGCATTCCGGGCAGTTCTGCTCTCGGAACTTGGGGCAGCAAAAAACCTAGAGCTGGCCCTATATACAATATAGCAAGCTAGCTCCATGGACTACAGGGGGGTGAAGGGGCATGGTGGGATGGTAAGAGGGATTCAGAAGTCAACTACACCAAATCTCCACTGGTTTAGGGTCAGACCCTAAATCAGTGGCATAAATTAAAAGTCCCTGACAGCAGTTCTAAATGGCATCAAGGCCAGGGCTGGCTCTCAGAATCCCTCCTTCTCCTGCACCAAGCAGAGCTCTGCTATGTGCCAGCTTCTGCCTATCTTTCTTACATAGAGGTAATACCTTGTCTTGAATAATATAATTGTTTTCAACGGGATTACTCATGGAAATCAGCACTACACAACGTAAGGATGGGAGATTCTAGCCTTAAGAAATTTAAAAACGCCTCTACAAGAGTAACAGTGCCTTTTGAAATGAAGCATTTCATAATTGAAATACAGAGAATGTAGTTTCTCAATATCTCCATGTGCCTTATGTTGTGCTGGTCAAACTGAAAGTGCTCCTAAAGAAAAATATGCAATTTGTAATGGACACAATGCTTACCTTATAGACAAGCATTTCAAACTATGTCCTCATTATAGCAGAAGTAGCTTGAGGAATATGGGTATAAAAATGTTATACTGGACTGAGAGGAAATAACAAACATACAGGGTGCTTAACTAGACGCTACACAGGACTGATGGAAAAGCAGAACTGTTGTGCTGACAGCTCCTTTGCAGCCACAGCACTTTCCTCCCTTGTGCTCAGTGAATATGGGTAGAGCTGAGAATCTTAAGCCAATACGTTTCGAAGAGTCGGTTGATTTCCTTCAGTTCCTTAGAAATGCTCTGTTTTATTATTTTTTTCTTTAACAGTGGCAGTTCATCACTTCTACTTTGCATGTCAGTGGGTTTGCTACACTGCAAGTTTTATATGTAGGTTTCTTTAGTGCAGATGATCCTGATAATAGATTTCCAGCTAACACACATGCTGGCTAAAATCTAATGGCACTTTGTACCACAGGATGCACTTTATGATGTAATATGAAAAATGCAGATTAAATATGCTTCGTAGCGTGAGCTGACAGTAGTGGGTGCCATCTGGTTGCCTTGTCTGTTTCCACTCATATTTCTCACCAGGATTGCTAATTACCTTATAATAATATTTCCATATCAATCAATTCAAATGGAATGTGTAATATTGTCGTACACTTGAAGCCTAGGAGAACAGTACTGTGTTTTTGTTTCTGAACAGAAGAGCTTTTGGCTTGATGTAGGATGTGTGGCTTAATGTGGCAGGCTTTAGTTTGCTGGCTTTATCCTCTGAAAACTGTGTAAATGGTAACTGTGATTTACAGCACTTTACTTGACATAGCAGCTACTGTATGCCAGCAGACTTCAGGCTGTCTAAGATAAAGTATGTGGAGGAAGCTTGTTTAAAAAAATAAATAAGGTTTGCCTCAAGCTTGCTTAAGGAATTCCTCAGCAGCTTTAAAAAGAACAAAATGAAATGCTATATTTGTTTTCAAAACATTTTAGAAATTTAAGGAATTTGGGGCAAGAATCTGATCTCACACTGGTGTAAACTTGGAGTAACTCCACTGAAGTGAATGGAGTTACACCAGGTAAAACTTGAGAGGTGAATCAAGCCATTCAACTTGTACAAAAAAAAAAAAAAAAAAATCTTTAATTTCCTCAAAGGAATATAAGGGAACATATGGCATGGGGCCAAAAGCAGAAGCTTGTGTTCTGAAGGCTCGAGGGATTTAAAACATTACGGCTAGGTCTACACTGCAGCGGGGTTCCGACCTAAGATACGCAACTTCAGCTACGTGAATACCGTAGCTGAAGTTGCGTATTTTAGGTCGGCTTACCTAGCGGTGAGGACGCGGGAAAGTCGACCGCTGCCGCGCTGCCGCCGACTCCGCTGCCGCCTCCTGCCGAGGTGGATTTCCGGAGTCGACGGCAGAGCGATCAGGGATCGATTTTACCGCGTCTTGACTAGACGCGGTAAGTCGATCCCTGAAAAACCGATTGCTACCCGCCGGATCGGCGGGTAGTGAAGACAAAGCCTAAGAAAACATGCAGTTTAGAAATTTAGGTGCACAGGATGTTATTTATTCCTTATTTAATGTTATATGGTGCACAACACTATGCAAAACTGTAAATTGCACCTCCCTTCATTTGACTAAGGAATAAAATGGGACTAGTCATTTGTTGTCAAGTTACACAGGCATAGAAAGGATGGTTGAGGGGCTGGGGCACTAGACAGTCCTCAGGAGACCTGGTTCAGTATTTGGTTTGGCCACAGGCTTAATATGTGCCAAATCACTTAGCCTCTCTTTATCTCAGTTCTCCATCTGTAAAATGGGGATACAGAATGTCTCTGTTGCCGATCGTTATGTTAAAATCCATTAACAATTGTGATATGTCATACTACAGTGGTGAAGGCTATACAAGTACCTAAATAGACAGAAGTGCTTCGCTGGATCAAGGCCCAAATGAGGAGCATATAATGGCTTGGCAGCAGGGAGGATGTTACATACCTAAGGGGAAGCATAAAAAAGGTGCAGAGATAGGAGTGAATTCTTATTTGTCTGTTGTAAAACTCCTTTAAGAACTGAGTGTTACTGGCAACACATTGTGACCTATCATGCAAGACTCTAGGACCTCCTAAGAGGCATGGAGTGAATACTCTCAATTCCCATGGGAGCCAATGGAAGGTAATGTTCAGTCCCTCACAAGACACAGGGCTCCAAAAACTTGTTCAATGATATTACCATTCAGTATCAGTGCTCAGGGTCCCATTTATCACAGCAGCATCCAGTCCTATTTGTAAAATATGTGGTTATAGAATTCCCCACTGGAAGAACTTAAGTGTTCTCTTTTCCTCTATGGCTGTTCCCCTAAAACATCTTTTAAATGAAAAGCTTGATAAAATGATGCCCAAATTAGCCAGTGTGTGACTTAAGCACAGGGGGGAAAAAACTTGATAAAAAAAAAAAAAACTATGTAAATATTTCAGTACAGAAAAACTACAAAATTCAAACCCTTTAACATCTTCTTCCTTCCTAACCCAAACACATTATTTTCAGTTTTTCTTGACATTCGGTTTCTTATCTACACCTCCCAGTATCAAAAGATTGAAGGTGAAATCCTCACCCTACTGAAATCAATGGCAAAA
The DNA here is from genome assembly GCF_028017835.1 of Emys orbicularis. Lineage (NCBI taxonomy): Eukaryota > Metazoa > Chordata > Testudines > Emydidae > Emys > Emys orbicularis. The sequence goes on along the minus strand of NC_088687.1, from coordinate 85,084,520 downwards.
CTCCCATTTACTTCAGGGGGTGGAATTTTACACTCATCTATTTTAAAGACTAAAACAAGTCCTTTAACCTCCAGCTCCTCCTTCTCAACTCCTAAAAAGGCACTCTGCTTCCTGTATGGTCAAGATTCATGTTTCGTTTGTTTCTATTTAAGACTGCGGATCAGTTATGTCTCCCCCCAACCCCGCATTTTAGTCCCTATGTATTTGTTGCCCATCCCAAATCTTTTTCTGTATTCTGTCCAAGTAAGAGCCTTACACTGCAAGTTCTTTTGGTTGTGTTGACACTTCATGGATGGTTTAATGAAAATTATGTACGGTCTTATAGGTCCCAGAACCACAGTGGACTTTGATTGAGGAAGAAATGAATCTAGAGAAACTAGGGGCTGATTTTGCTCTCATTTACACCAATGTAAATTAGAAGAAGTAGTAAACTGTAAAGTAAATTAAGTTATATTGGAGTAAAATTGGAGTTAAAAGAAGAATCATGTCCAATGTCTTGATTGCTATTAGATCACTGATTTTTCTTACTAGCCCAAATTACTGGTATATTATTTGTGTTTCTCTGTATGGTTTGAAATATGCTAGCTTAGTTTTAGCCTACTATTGAGTAGATAAGCTTAATTTAAAATTCTTAGTACATGTTTTATCACTTATACTTTTCTCATTAGTTTCATTTAATAGGTTCTCGGTTTTTTAAAACATTGGCTCATTTAAAATTTATGTTTTAAAAAAGTAAAAGTGACTACTTAGTTGACCACAAAAACAAATAATAGTACAGAATCACAGTTTCCCAGGCCACAACATGTGCAGACATTTACCCTTGTCACACTGCTGCAGTGTGACATGATATTTTAGATGAACTGGCAATATGAATGGACATCGGTTTTCCCAGCTGAAAATAGAACTATACTGCTTTAAATTTTTAGCAGGAAGGCAACATTGTCTATTTAGGAGCCTCAAGCACTGGATTAAGAAAACCTAGGACAAACTGGCAATAAGCTATTTCCCTCCAAAAGATTAGATTCTTATAAGTAGTAATATAGCTTCACTTTCCATAAATTGTATACACATTGTTTTGGACTGTGGCTAGCCCTCAACAGAAATGCAGGTGTAGGCATAAAGAGCTTTCTATATTATGTGTCACATATTATGGCCAGGAACAACTGTAGTTAGGCTCTGTCCCCCTACCTGAGAAAGTAAGCTACAACCCACAAGGCACATAGCAGTGTGTGTGCTCTTTATACATGTGCAGAAACTCCTGGAAACATTCCGCTTCCTTGAGACAAAATGCTTTCTGGTTTTTAAGCTATAAATCTCCACACTCATACCCACTTGCTCCACTTCCTAATATAGGACTGTGTCTTGCTGCACAAAAGATTCAGTTATGTGTTTTAAATGAAGTCTTATCTAATCTGTCTAATGTGATTAGATGAGCAACTGGAGAAGATATTCTTCCCATCTCTTCTAATATATTGTTGTGTAGCAGTGTTGGCACAAAAAGGCCACTCCAGAGGTGGCGGCATTTTAGTGGTGAGTGACCCGCTCCCTTCTGTGCAGTCTTAAATGTAATTACCACAGCAGTAAAAGCAACTTTGTTTTGTCTGGTTGTTTCTCTTACTGCATTCAAAACTGAATAAACAAATAAATCAATTGATATGAAAATCCCCACTTGTCATAGAAGAGCAGGCAGGATATTTGTCCTGCGATATTACATTGTTATAATTGTATTAGGAAAAATTGTAGATTTAGTTCAAGACACTGGGCTCTGAAGAAATCTCTTCAAATTCCTTTTTGGGATGCTAATAGCTCCTCAGCCTTCTCCACACAACCTCCTTTTCCCTCACCCCCATTCTTGTGGGATCTTATTCCATCCTCAAAAAGTTACTTGGCACTCTGGTGGCTACCTGGAGATGCAGCATGCCCAAGGAGATGGGCCTTGTGGCAGCTGCTCCCCTGATCTATAGATGCTCCCAGGAAAAGACAATGGAGAGGGCAGGCAGCTGGCTACACTAGTAGGAATAGGAGCAGAAGAATAGGGGTGAGGGAGGGGCAGCGACTGGGAAGGCTTATGTGAAGGAGCAACCTCCTGGATCCTCCAGTTTCTGGGCAGCAGTTACACTGTTTAATGAGGTTATGAAGATTTGGCAACTTTCTTTGCCCCTCTTCCTCTGTGCTCCCACCTTGTCCCATCATGGTGGATTCCACCTCTGTCTGTTCCTGTCCCTCCCCACAGGCAAAAAAAACAAAAAACAAAAAACAAAACAAAAAAACGCTCTTCCCACTGGTTTTCCCCATTGGCCATTTGGAGTAAATGGGAGGAGAAGATTGCTTCAGTCTGTCTACCTATCAAAGGTATTCTTAGAGCACTCATCACCAAATGTAACCTGGCCCTCTTCCCACAGCACAGGATCTCTGTATGGACGTCCCTTCAGGCTTGCGAACTCCAAGTGCAAGGACAATAATTGTGCTCCTGAGTAAGGTACACCAATAGTCTTATATTCTGGCTCTGAAAATGGCTGATGCCAGACACTTCTAAAGAAGACCATCAAATCTCCCTCCTTCTCAAACAATACCCTTTCTTGGTTGCACAATGCTATCCCGTTGAGGGAAGTTTCTGCCCGAATATAGCTAGGTATCAGTTTTGTGAAATCTAATGATTCAGGTACTGTAAAAGAATAAAGACATATTTTGAGTCTTAGGCCCATATTCCCAGCTGGTGTAAACTATCAGAGCTCTATTAAAGTCAATGGAGCTACAGCAATATACAACAACTGAGGAGGTGGTACTTAGTGCAGAGTATAGGGACATTCATAGCAAAGTGCCAAGTTTAAATCAAGGATAAATTTAATTTTTTTCTAAAGGGACAGTTAAAATGGAACGCATAATTCCAAACTAGATCATTGCGGATGGCCAGGCATGGTGGCTCCCCTATGGCAGACCCATAATGCACTCTACGAAGTACGAGCACGGATGGGGCACACAACCTAACAGAGGAAAAAAGAATGAGTGAGATACAGGACATTGTGAAAGTGTGGAGAGATGAGTTGGCCTTTCAATGGACTGGGGAACTTTTCCCCTTAAATGAATTAATTATGGGGCTGTCACAAGCCCAGTGAAACAGAGTTCAGTGCAAATGAAGACTCAGAAGAGCTCTGTAAAGGAAGGAGCACCATGCCTGGGAAAGTTAAGGAGATACCAGGAGAAGCTACTACTGTAAGTTTCAGTTCATTACAATAAAGGTCTATTCAGCTTCTCACGTGATTGCTTATCCTATATTTAGGACTATGCGATAGATACAAATTTAAAACAGAAAGATTGCATTTTTCTATTAAACAAACATCATAATGGTATCAAGTATCAGAGGGGTAGCCGTGTTAGTCTGAATCTGTAAAAAGCAACAGAGGGTCCTGTGGCACCTTAAAGGCTTAAAGGTGCCACAGGACCCTCTGTTGCTTTTTACATCATAATGGTACATATTCTGGTTACTGTCATCCTTTAAACTGATATGTAATAGCCCGAGTTCTAGTAATTCAATTTCTAGGAGAGTTCCCATGAAGTTTGATTACCTAAGCTGTTCTATTTTATTTTTGGTCAGTTTATCTGTAGAAAACAGAAGAAAAAGATATGATTAGTCAAATGATGCTTGAAGTTCAGTGGATTCTCTTGAAGGGGAGAAGAGAGTGAAATCTCACCACCAGAGCATTCAGCTTCTATTTTCTTACTTCACTGAGCTTTGCTTCACACGTGTCCTGCCATTTATATAGGCAGTTTGCTCTTCATGATGAGCCAGAATACATCCATTCAGCTTATTCATAAAGTCGTGTAACGATTCTTGGCAACACCGATAGACACTACACTTGTCAGCTAATCATGCATACAGCACAAAACCAGAACTCATGACTTTCAACATCTAATATACAAGCACTTTCAGGGGATTGAATGGAAACACCTTAAGCAGGACTGACCAGTAGAAAGTAGAGTGATATGCATACTGTAAGGCCTGGTCTACACTAGGCTTTTATGTCGAATTTAGCGCCGTTACATCGAATTAACCCTGCACCCGTCCACACCACGAAGCTATTTAGTTCGACATAGAGCTCTCTTAAATTCGACTTCTGTACTCCTCCAAAACGAGAGGAGTAGCGCTAAATTCGAAATGGCCATATCGAATTAGGCTAGGTGTGGATGGAAATCGACGGTAATAGCTCCGGGAGCTATCCCACAGTGCACCACTCTGTTGACGCTCTGGACAGCAGTCCGAGCTCGGATGCTCTGATCAGCCACACAGGAAAAGCCCCGGGAAAATTTGAATTCCTTTTCCTGTCTGGCCAGTTTGAATCTCATTCCCTGTTTGGACAGCGTGGCGAGCTCAGCAGCACTGGCAACGATGCAGAGCTCTCCAGCAGAGATGGCCATGCAATCTAATAGAAGGAGGGCCCCAGCATGGACTGATCGGGAAGTCTTGGATCTCATCGCTGTGTGGGGCGATGAGTCCGTGCTTTCAGAGCTGCGCTCCAAAAGACGGAATGCAAAGATCTACGAGAAGATCTCTAAAGCCATGGCAGAGAGAGGATACAGCCGGGATGCAACGCAGTGCCGCGTGAAAATCAAGGAGCTGAGACAAGGCTACCAAAAAACCAAAGAGGCAAACGGACGCTCCGGATCCCATCCCCACACATCCCGTTTCTACGAGGCACTGCATTCCATCCTAGGTGCGGCCGCCACCACTACCCCACCACTGACCGTGGACTCTGAGGATGGGATATTGTCCGCGGCAGGTTCCTCGTCGGACATGTTAGCGGACGGGGAAGATGAAGAAGGAGATGAGGAGGACGAGGCAGTCGACAGCGCTGGCACCGCTGATTTCCCCGACAGCCAGGAGCTCTTCATCACCCTTACCGAGATCCCCTACCAACCGTCCCCATCCCTTACCCCGGAGACAGAATCAGGGGAAGGATCAAGCAGTGAGTGCTTTAAATATCTAAACATTTATTTTTACAAGAACTAGAATATTTATAATATTAACAATGGCTGTTTATTAAAGTGCTTAAACATGTAAACAATTAACTGCAAAAAAACTGGAATATTTACAATCGTAACAAAGGGTTTTTCATGATTTGTCTGCCTTAGGCTCTTCACAATTTAGTCCCAAGTATTTAAAATTTTTTTTACAATGTCCGGTAAGTCATGATTATGCTGCCCAAGACGCTCCACTCTTTAGTCCCAGTGCACCTACGCGAAAATCCGGTCAATATGGCCGGGGATGGAGGCGAAATCCTCATAGGAGAACTCCTCGTAGGTCTCAAGAAGGTACATTTCCAGCCTGTTCATCAGGTTCCTGGGTAGGGCGATCTTATTGGGCCCTCCGTGGTAGGACACGTTACCGCGCCACGACACCATCAGATAGTCTGGTATCATCGCCCTGCAGAGCATAGCGGCAAACGGCCCTGGTTTCTGAAGGCTTTCTCGAAACATCCTTTCCCTCTGGGACTCCGAGATCCTCAGCAGGGTGATGTCGCTCATTACGCCCTGCTTTGAATTAGGGAGGGGAATGTTAGTATTGGGACTGCTTTACAGCCACGCGGTGGAGGGAGAGGGGCAGCATACAGGGATCTTTCCCTGGAACAGCCGCGAGGGGGTGGGACAGGGGCATAGTTCATGCTGTCCTGATTGCTGGCAGCAGAGACTGGCATTGCTTTCAATGTGAAAGGAGGCCAGTGCTACTAGTACAGTTTTAAGCAGCCAGAAGTCTACGGCTTACCATGATTGCACGCTACAGAAGTTCAGGTGTCCTGCCACGCTTCTCAGATAACTGCAAGACCACTGCAGGACCCCAGGCACTGAAGGCGATGGCCGAAAATTCGACCTTGTCCTGAGTGCGCATGTGAGAGGTGCAGTGCATGGTCTTGTTCACAGAGAAAGACTAGGTTCTTTGTACACAACTTCATTTATCTGTCTCAGGAATTCACTCCATTTTTCCCATTCACACAGACACATCTGCGACTGTCTCCCAACCCAGCCTGTCAGCACACTCCCAGAGGCTAGCGCAGATTAGGAGGAGGAAGAAGAAGACGCGGGAGGACATGTTCTCAGAACTAATGAGCTGTTCCCGAGCCCAGGCAGCCCAGCAGACACAGTGGAGGGAGAACTTGTCCCAAATGCACCGAGCAGTCATGGAACGGGAGGAGAGGTGGCGTCAGGAGGACCAGCAGGCTACTGAAAAGCTGCTTGGACTTCTGAGGGAGCAAACGGACACGCTCCGGCGCCTTGTGGATGTTCTGCAAGACCGGAGGCAGGAGGACAGAGCCCCGCTGCGGTCTCTCTCTAACCGCCCTCCCCCGCCACCAAGTCCCACACCCCCCTCACCCAAAGTACAAAGAAGGAGGGGCGGCAAGGGCCGTTAAAACTTTCAGTCAACCCCTGCAGACTGCTCTAGCACTAGAAGGCTCTCATTCCCCAAAATTTTAAAAGTCCTTTCCTACACACCTCACAGAAGCCCCCGTGCAAGTTTCAACCCCCACGTTTCATGTGTGGTTCATAATAAAATATTCGTTTCTGTTAATTACTGTTTCCATGATTTTATTTTGGAGGAGAGTCTGTCTGAACGAGGGGAAGGGGCATGGTAATTGGACAGGACAGTCACCTTTACCAGGGTACAGAGGCGGGGTCAGGTCCAGGATCAGGACACATACCCAGTGCAGTGACTAGTGACCCTGTTCAATCTGGGAGGTGGTTTTCGTGTTCTGGGGGGGGGGGGGGTTGCTCTGTGACTTTGTGGCGGGGGAGGGCAGTTACAGATCTAATGCATCACAGAGCCCCGCAGCAGGGGAGCTGTAACCCTCCTCCCCCTGCCAGACAGTCACATAGCCGACACATACACGCTGTCCCGCCCAGGAGGGCTGGCAGGCTCTGTTGAAACAACCAGTCCACCACTGCGGAACCCGTCATTCCTGGAGTTTAGAAGCATCATTTGCATCACAACAGTAAACCCGCACCCCGCCACAGTCTGCGTCCCAGGTTTAAAACATTCCCGCGAAAACAGTAATAAAGACAACGGTGTTCATTAACAAAACAGAACAGATTTTATTTTTTGGGAAGGGGGTGAAGGGGGTATGTAACTGGAGAGGATAGTCAACGGTAACTGGGTAAAGAAACGGTGGCAAGTTCAGGTTCTGAGTCCACAAACTTAAAATTCACTGGTGACCCTGCTCAGTCTGGAAACTGTCTTTCAAAGCCTCCCGGATGCACAGTGCGTCCCGCTGGGCTCTTCTAATCTCCCGGCTGTCTGGCTGGGAGTAATCAGCAGCCAGGCGATTTGCCTCAACCTCCCACCCCACCATAAAGGTCTCCCCCTTGCTCTCACAGAGATTGTGGAGCACACAGCAAGCTGCAATAACAATGGGGATATTGGTTTCGCTGAGATCACAGCGAGTCAGTAAGCTTCTCCATCTCCCCTTGAGACGGCCAAAAGCACACTCCACCACAATTCTGCACTTGCTGAGCCGGTAGTTGAACAGTTCTTTTTCTGTGTCCAGGGCGCCAGTATAGGGCTTCATGAGCCAGGGCATTAGCGGGTATGCTGGGTCCCCGAGGATCACTGTAGGCATCTCCACATCCCCAAGAGTTATTTTGTGGTCCGGGAAGTAAATACCTTCCTGCAGCCTTCTAAACAGACCAGAGTTCCTGAACACGCGAGCGTCATGAACCTTGCCCGGCCATCCAACGTTGATGTTAGTAAAACGTCCCTTATGGTCCACCAGTGCTTGCAGCACCATTGAAAAGTAGCCCTTTCGGTTGATGTACTGGCTGGCCTGGTGGTCCGGTCCCAGGATAGGGATGTGAGTCCCATCTATAGCCCCACCGCAGTTTGGGAATCCCATCGCGGCGAAGCCATCTATGATGGCCTGCGCGTTTCCCAGGGTCACTACCTTTGACAGCAGTACCTTCACGATTGCCTTGGCTACTTGCATGACAACAACCCCCACGGTAGACTTGCCCACGCCAAACTGGTTCGCGACTGACCGGTAGCTGTCCGGCGTTGCGAGCTTCCAGAGGGCTATGGCCACTCGCTTCTGGACAGTCAGGGCTGCTCGCATCCGGGTGTCCTTGCGCTTCAGGGCAGGGGACAGCAACTCACAAAGTTCGAGGAAAGTCCCCTTCCGCATGCGAAAGTTTCGCAGCCACTGGGATTCATCCCAGACCTGAAGCACTATGCGGTCCCACCAGTCCGTGCTTGTTTCACGGGCCCAGAATCGCCGTTCCACAGTATCCACAAGACCCATTGCCACCGTGATGTCCTCGGCACTGGGTGTCGTGGTTTCAGACAGGCGTGTGCTACTCTCGGAGTTCAGGTCCTGACCCCGGTGCCGTAGCCTCCTCGCCTGATTTCTCTCTATCTGCCTCAGTGAAAGGTCGATGATGAGCTGCGATGCGTTGACAACGGCCACAACTGCAGCGATGGTCACAGCGGGATCCATGCTCGCAGTGCTGTGGCGTCCGCGCTGTCACTGACCAGAAAAGTGCGCGAACTGATTTCCCGCCGGCGCTTTCAGGGAGGGAGGGCGGGAGTGACGGTTGGATGACGACAGTTACCCAAAAGCACCCTCGACACATTTTTTTACCCAGAAGGCAATGGCGGCTCGACCCAGAATTCCAATGGGCAGCGGGGACTGCGGGAACTGTGGGATAGCTGCCCACAGTGCACCGCTTCCAATGTCGACGCTTGCCCCGTTAGTGTGGACTGACAAAGTCGAATTACTGTCCTTAGTGTGGACACACACGTTCGACTTTGTAATATCGATTCCACATATTCGATTTAACTAAAATCGAACTACTCTCGTAGTGTAGACATACCCTAAGTCACCCATCACAAATGAACCTAAAGAAAGGTGTTAAAACCAAGCAGAGAAAATTTGATATTCAAGTGGGATCCAGCAGAGTAATGGAATTAAAACATAATATGGAAATAACACATCTGTACTTTATTCTAAACTGTGTGTGGTTTGAGGAAAAGAAGCTGGTAATGGATTGACCCTAAGACAGACAGTGATTCTGAGGCGGCAAGTTGAAAGGAAAGATGGGGGAGCACATTTATTAAAACAAAGCCATAGTCTTGTTTTTGTCAAAAAGCATTAGAGAAACAGAAATTGAGGTGGGAAAATGGAAGCCCTTAACACAGGGGTGCTGAGAGCCATTGAACCAAACTGTAAACGCTAGATGAAAAACTCTCCAAGCCTGGGGGTCTAGCAGCACCTCCACCACCCCTAGTTCTAGCACTTATGCCATAACAGCACTTTTCAGAGCATTTTCTCCAAAAAGGTATAAAAATAGACAACGGAAAGGAGAGTGAGAAGCTGTCTAACAATTAGAGCGAATGATGGAAGACAGGACCTTTATGTTCTATTCCCAGCTCTACCATTAACGTGTTTTACCAACCCAATTAGGTTCTCAGTGCCTCTGTATACCCATCAGTAAAATAGGGATCGTTCTACCTCACAAAAGGAGTTGATTCATATTTGTAAAGTAATTTGAAATCCTCAGCAAAAATCTTTATGGCTGAGATTTTTCAAATGAGCCCAAGGGATTTAGGCACCCAACTCCCATTGCAAATCCCAACCCACATAAATGGAAAGCATTAAGAGACAAGAACCCCATAAAAGGTTTAATAACTGTTACTTTATATGTTTAGGGTTGTGGTAGATTTTATCTTGATTCCTCTTCAGTATAACTACAGGATGTTTTTTTCCGTTTAATTTATAAAGCATTCAAGACAGCGTGGTTGGTTTTTTTTGTTTGGTCTATATATTTAGTTTAGGTTTTTTTGCTTGAGGCATGAGAGGAGAGAGAGATTCAGAGGTTCATTATTTTATTTTGGTATGTTGTGAAATAATCTCCATTTCTGGCAAGTTAAGACGACTGATTTTAAATCTGGAAGACAGCATAATAGCCACTGTTCAAGACTGAAACAACAAACCAGAGGAAATCTTCACAGAGAAAGTTATTCCAGCCTCTGAAAAGACCTACACCCACACACACTGCCTGAGTTACATATCAAGCAGATCTGAGCTATGGTAGAAGAGCTGTTACTACCACTAATGCGGTGACTCTAGGGAACTTGAAGAATATTTTAGCAAGCACTGGTGAATGCTAACTCCAGTCACACAAGATTTTTAAAATATTTTTAATGGTGGTAAATCCTAATATTTTTTATTAAATGGTGCTTTCTTTTCCAGGCTCTTGTAGTCCAGAAGGAGCTTTGCCACAGCAACTATTAGTAAGTCTCTTTCCCATGTAGTCTGTTGGAGTAAGCCACTCTCTTTCACTTGCAAATTTTTCACTGGTGTAACACAGCCCAGCTAAATAGCATGACATATTTGGCTAGTTCTTTGTTAGATTTTATGCACTTGAATTCTCATTCTACAGGACATTTCACAGGCCTGCTCATTTTCCAAAGATCAGCTTGCAAAATCAGAAACAGAAACGTGGCATACACAGAGGCTGGGCTGGAAGGCTGTTTAGGGAGGATTAAAATGGTGAACATAACGCTTATGCTTAGCATATGGGTTTGCCAAGCACTGGCTTATAACTGTATTAGAGGCCAGTAAACTTGATGACTAGGGTTGTGTAAAATCTGTTTTTTAGTTCATGTGAGATTTGTGAAAGTTTAACTTATCTGGATTTACACCACTTCATTTTAACTTGAAGCTTCAGTGAAGGAAATTGAAATACCATGTAAAGCTCAAGAAAATTCCAGCAAAGCTAGCCTTGGGATTCTGGACCTCAAGAAGCCTTTAAAAGGTGGAGAGGAGTGGGACGCAAGCCTGTAGCCCGCTAACTCCCAAGCCAAGATGTGATGTCTTCTGGTAACACATATCTGATCCCCACTTAATCCCAGGCTTTTCAGGAGGCTGACAGCAGATCTGCTCCCCCATTTTGTAAGAAGAAGGGCAGCAGAGGTAATGCTACTATCCCTACACCTACCCCTGTGGGGTAAGTGACCTGCCCACATTCTCACTCCCAACCGGTAGGACTCCCTACTTCAAAGTCTTCTTACTTCAGTCCTAAGGCTCCGCAAACTACATTGTGTCATTAAGGACTTCTACAGAGTATCTCAGACCTCAGGCTAAATAAAATGTAAAAGACCATTGGAACTGCAACAGTGGTACTAGCTGGAGCCCATTAGAATCATCTGCTTCTATAAGGGGGTGGGAGATAGGCAGGGGCAGGCCACCCAAGAAGATCTTTCCTGAACATGGAGGCAAAAGGTCTGCCATTGGCATCTCCCCAAGTATCCAAATCAGCGGGTGGGGGAGGGGGGAAACTGACAGCCTTCCGGAATCTGGCCAAAGGATTCGGGAGAAAGGAGAGGCCCAACAATCAAACTGCTGAAAGCATCTGTCAGGTGCAGGGACAGCAGACAACCAGACTGCTCCCCCACTTCAGGGGTCATTATAGCATCCTGGGGTAAGGGCATGTGATCCAGTAAAACTCAGTCAGATTTAATTCAGATTTGTAAAAGTCTCAAACCTGAGACAAGCATCAGCTTTGTAATGAAACTGAATTGGACAATTTTGACCCCTAGTTTTGGGTTAGGTTGTGCCACTCAGCTTATTGATGGACTCCAAAGTCAAGCACCAGCAGCTTGCTAAAGCTATTGTATAAATGTCATTATTTATAGTCTTTCTTGCCTTTAAATAAAGCTGTGGCCTTTTCCCACAAACATATCTTGTCATCATTTCAGCATGTCTCGGGGCGATGTCACACAGGCCAACTAACATCTTTAGCCTTCACTGAATGACCTATCTTTGGAAGACAAAAAGTGATCCAAAACCAACCAAACTACAAATCTGAGAGATCTTACCACCTGTATCCATTAGATTCCATCTAAAACAATCTCCTCCCAGAGATCCCTGTAATGAAAGATCCAGAGTAATCAATGATTCAAAGGGCTGTATTTACACTGTGTAGTGGGGGAGTGAAACAAGGCAAGGCATCTCCCCAGCTTACTAAGGACTCACTGTCACATCCACAGTCTCCTTTAGCCAGGTTAGTTGTTCCAAAGAAACAAAAACAAAACAGTTAATCGCATCATCCTGGGCTATGGTACCCAAGGGCTTTGCCCCTTTACCTCTCAGGTTCTTGCTGCCTCCCCTCCCAGAGGACGGGCAGATAGACAAGCACTTCTGCTTCCTAGCTCTGACTCACCAGGTCTCTGACTGGATCATCTACCACTTCTGCAAATCCAGTTGCCCTCTTTTAAAGCCTATTCTGGGTCAGCTGATGTGGCATGTCTTAAAGGGCCAGTATCATCCTGTGATATGGAGTTGTACAAAAATTCCTTGTGACGGGTTCCCCACCAGTATGCCACTTGGAACATGGGTACCGCTGAGCCTGCCTAACTCACCAGCCTGGGCTCCCTTTCACACTGTGGTGCCGTGATAAGTTGCCAAGCTCTCCAAGCTTACTCGTTCACCAGCATACACACAAATAGGGACACACCCAGCTGCAGCTTCACACAGATGCTGAGGTCAGCTCTGCATGGGAAGGCTCAGCTAAGGAATGCACTCCCCTCTGGAGAGTAAACCCAAAATTATACCGTCTTGTGCTGCACAGGGAACCATACAGTATAAGATCATAAAAATTCACCCCCTCCCTCAATGTGGAGAGAAATATGCAACAGCTTTCTACCCCAAGTTATAATTTCCACACACTGGTTTTAGACAACAAAAACAACAAGTTTATTAATTACAAAAGATAGATTTTAAGTGATTATAAAGTGATAGCAAACAGATCAAAGCAGATTACCTAGTAAATAAATAAAACCACAAACTGAGCTTAACACACTAGATAGGTAGGATATGAATTAGCAAATTCTCACCCTGAGTGATAAACAGAATGGCAGATTCTTAAGGTACAAGCTGCCTTAGCTTTCCCAGGTTTTCCCTACACAGGCTAGCAATCCCTTAGCTTAGGACCATCACTTGCCCCCCAGTTCAGTCTTTATTCCTCAGGTGGTTCCAGGTGTGTTGTTGTAGGGAGATGAGGTACCATCATGATATCATTATCCCCCTTATATATCATCATCTTCCCACTTGCTGGAAAGCTCTTTTGCTGTGACCTGGGTCAAACAGTTCCTGTTGTGTAGTACTGTCTCTGAGAGGTTTCTATTGTACACCGTTTCCTGGGGTAATCCTTGTGTGCATTTCCTCAATAAGCCATTAACATTGTTTGGCCTTTTTACTGTTGTACCTGAAAGGCTGCTTGTGGGTGTTTTCAACCTCACAACATGTTTAAGTAACACATACATAGCCAATCATCAAATTCACTTACAATCCAACGAGATATTAATGTCTAGCAGATCAAGACTTTTAAAAGGATACCTCACAAGGCATACTTTGGGCAAAACATACCCTGGCACACCAATATTCACCATAATCATATAATTAGGGTATCACACTCCTCATCTAGAAATAAATGAGAGTTGTATGGTGAATTAGGTATACATAATGTAATTTCAAGGAATAGTGGCTGAGCCTGGAAAAGTTATAAGTGAAATCCTGTCCCCAATGAAGTCAGTAGAGGAAGGATTTCACCCTATGTGTCTAATTCTGTGCTGCATTACAGTGTTTTTACCACTTATACAGTGTTTTTCATCCATAGAACTCCAAGTGAGCTACAAAGGAGGCAATTGTCATTATCTACATGTTGGCTAAAGTGAAACTAAGAAATAGAGGTGAAATGCAACCTTGCAATTGAATTCTTTGCAAATGATTATTTAGCAGATGCAAAGAGTAGAAATTAGGAGCAAGGTTTTATGCTACACCTCATTAAGAGGAGCACAGAAGGCAAAACCCAGAACTTTACAGTACTTTTGCACCTCTAGGTCCAGTGACACAGCCTCCATCATAAGTTAGAGAAGCCCTAGGCCTTGATACTAATTAGGCACCCTCATTGGCCATCCCAAAAGAGAAGCCATATATTGAAGGGGAATGGAGACTGCTAGTTGTTTAGCCCTAGCCGCAATCTCTGAACTACAGTGTGAGTAAGGATGCACTACCATTTTGCATACAATGTTTACTATAGAAAGTGGCCTTCATTCTCCAGTAATGGCTGACATTCAGTATCTTACACAAGTCATAAAAATCTCACACACACACACACACACACACACACAAAAACAGCTGGCTATATTATTTTTGGTAGGAGAATTAGGTGATTAGCACAGGGGTCGGCAGCCTTTCAGAAGTGGTGTGCCGAGTCTTCATTTATTCACTCTGATTTAAGGTTTCATGTGCCAGTAATACATTAACATTTTTAGAAGGTCTCTTTCTAAAAGTCTATAATAAAGTGAACTATTATTGTATGTAAAGTAAATAAGATTTTTAAAATGTTTAAGAAGCTTCATTTAAAATTAAATTAAAATGCAGAGCCCCCTGGACCGGTGGCCAGGACCCGGGCAGTGAGAGTGCCACTTAAAATCAGCTCACATGCCACCTTTGGCACACGTGCCATATGTTGCCTACCAGTGGTTTAGCATCTTCATGTTATTTCCATGCCAATCCATAGTCTAAAGTGATATCTGCAGGATCTCTGCTTCACAGAGTGCTATCCAATGCAACATCTCTCATAGCAAGTTCCTCTTTAAAATGTATTGTATTCCCTACATAGTTTAGAATACAAAACATGAAAGCACAGCTAACCAGAGGCACTGGAAAGAGACAGTTACCACAAATATGTCAATTATAATATTCCATGAAACCTCATTTATATGTGTTTATGTTTTTCCCCCGAGCACAAAAAATGCCTGATATTGTCTCTCTCTATTCTGAAGTAGATTAGCAACTGAAGCCTGAAATATTTTATAAAAAACATGAATAGTAACCAAATGTGTTTTCAAGTTACTTTACAACATGTTGACATTCACAGAAATATTTTTTCTTTTAATTAGCATTCTTGGGTAGACAAATATTACAAAGGACTGGGCAGCACGAGGTCAAAGATATACTAGAACATGAAACATCTGTCAGAGCTCAGGAATTTACAGTATGGCTGAGCATATGAATGGATGACAAAAAAATCAGTAATCAAAAGAATCTACTTGACATTTGAGATAAATGAGTTGCAATATTTATCAGTACACAGCAAAAGAAAATGTGTTTGCTTCACGCTGCACTCTTTGTAGAAATAAACTTGAGAGTTTTTTAAAGAAGGAATAAATAAACACTGCTGAACCTAATCTCAAACAATCCCAGTTTCTTTGGCATCTGTAATCTAGCATACATCTTGTTCTTGCCTACTGGACTTTGTTTTATTGACTTCATTTCCCACTCCTTCCAGTAATCTACAAACAACTCCTGTATGTCCTTCCTGATACCGTCCACTGCTGTGACAAGAGCCCTCTCCTCTACAACTCCGGCTCACTGAAACAGCCTTTCTTACATCAAATCACCATCTGTTTTTGAGTCTCCTCAGAAGATACAGCTTTTCTCCCTTTGCTAGTCTAGTTTGTGCACTTTGTTATACCTCATTCATTACAGTAGTACTGACACCTCTTTAATTATCCCGCTGTTCAGTTTTTATAATTTAATCATGTCATGTTAAGAGAAAATACAAATCAGTGGTAGAATCATACTGCAAGCAAAATTCAAGAATACGAAAAGAGTCTGCTTGATGAAACAAAAGCAAGAGCCTTTATCCCCAATGAGATCTTGGGGTGGAATGAGACCATTTGAGAGGCTGGGATGGAAAACAAAACAAAAAAAAAGTGTTTTAAACTTTGGGAAGGATTTTCAGGAGTATAAAAAAATCCAGAAAGATAGTAAAGAGGTAGCAGCTGGTAAGACTAAAGCTATGGCAGACTTGTATCCCCTTTTTGAAACAAAGGAGGGTACAAAAGAAATATATAGACTGGCAAAGACACACAATGAAAGAGCTAAAGATATTGGTGAGATTAAAGTCATTAAAGATGAAAGTAGAAATACATTACTCAAGAAGAACCAGATTAAGGCACTATGGAGAAATTACTTTGAAAGGCTTATGAATGAAGAGAATCCAAGAGAACCATGCTGTATGACAAAATGAAACCAGGTTCTGGTGGCACTAGTCCTAGAAGAAGAAACTACAGAAGCATTGAGCAACATGAAAAATAAGAAAGCTCTTGGACCAGGCGGCATACCAGCAGAACTATCAAAATGCCTGGGCAAGTAAACAGTTGTCAGTAAAATCATGTATAACTATATCAAGAGGACTGAAGATATCTCGATAAAGAGCACATTAGATCCCATTTTTAAAGACTGTGATAACTACCACAAGATTAAACTCATGAAGATCTGGGAGAAAGTTATCGATAAGAGACTATGAAGAGAAGTAAGGTCAGTGACAGTGAGTTTAAATTTGTGACTGGCAAATTGACAACGGATACAATCTTTGCATTAAGATTTCTTGTAGAAAAATATAGAATCAATCTTGAGACGGTTCATGACCACGTTCTGAGAGAAGTCATTCACTGGTGTATGAGAATGAAGCTAAAGGCTAGTTTCAGACTCATCCTGGACACATACAAGGGTGCTGTTACCACTTCAAAGGCCATGTGGAAAAACGGAATAGTTTCTAGTAAGAGTCGGAGTCGATCAAGGCTCAGCACTAAGCCCCTTTGTGTTCACATTGATGCTTAATGCATTTACAGAAAACATCACATGCTTTTTGCAGATTATGTAGTGCTTGAAGGGGAGAGTAAAAAAAGGAAGTGGAAGAAGATTTAGAGAGAGATGGAGATCATACTTGAAAGAAATGGTATGAAAATCAGCAGAAATATACAGACCATATTTTCTGTTTTATTTGATGATACCTTACAAGACGACAATGAGATTAAACTTGGGGGGAGGAGGGGGGGGGGAAATCGGCCACTACCAAAGGTACAGATGTTCAAGTGCCTAGGTTCAATAGGACAGGGTTATGGTGAATTCAATGATAAACTTATAAGCAGAACAGGAGAGGCACTTCTCTAAATGGAGAGAAGTGAGCAGTGTGATCTGTGAGGGAAGAATGCCTATTAAATTGAAGAGTAAGATCTACAAGATGATAATTAGGCCTGCACTTTTGTATGGCTCTGAATGCTGGGTACTGAAAAAGAGACAGGAGCAGAACTTGAATAGAGGGGAAATGAAAATGTTTAGATAGATAATTAGAGTTACAAGGATAAACCATGTTCAAAATGAATGAATTAGGGGAAGCATGAAGGCGATAATTATAGAAAAACTGAGGGAATCCAGGCTTAGATGGTTTGGCCCACTGCTTAATTTGTAATGAAAAAGAGGTGCCAGGGCTCAAGCAATTTTTTTTAACCTTTCATAACTGACGCAGCAAGCCCAGAGGTGCTGAAGCTATGAACTGTCAAGCCTAGAGGTACTGGGGCTCAGCCCTGGTAAGCCCCAGCACAAATTAAGCACTGGTATGGCCAAGTGAAAAGAAGAGCAGAAGAATATATAGGAAACAAGAAGTTTTGAGGGTAGGAGAAAGGTTTGAAGGCACAAAACTAGATGGATGGATGGTATACAGAAGGATTTGATTAGCTGTGGAGTTTCTGAGGAACTGCTTCAAGACAGACTGGAATGGAGGAGGAGGAGGACTTTCTTATTCCCCCTTAGTCATCTCTTTGTCAAGTTGAACAGTCCCAGTCTTTTTAATCCATCCTCATACGGAAGCTGTTCCATACCCCAATCAGTTTTATTGCCCTTCTTTGTATCTTTTCCAATTCTAGCATATTGTTTTCAGATAGGGGTGGGGAAGGACCAGAACGGCATGCAAGGTGTGGGCATACCATGGATTTATATAGTGGCATTATGATATTTTCTGCCCTAATTATCTCTACTTTCCCTCATGGTTCCTAACATTGTTAGCATTTTTAAGTGCTGCTGCACACTGAGCCTCTGTTTTCATTAATGATCTCATTAATGATCTGGAGAATGGCGTGGACTGCACTCTCAGCAAGTTTGCAGATGACACTAAACTGGGAGGAGTGGTAGATACGCTGGAGGGTAGGGATAGGATACAGAGGGACCTAGACAAATTAGAGGATTGGGCCAAAAGAAACCTGATGAGGTTCAACAAAGACAAGTGCAGAGTCCTGCACTAAGGACGGAAGAATCCCATTCACTGTTACAGACTAGGGACCGAATGGCTAGGAAGCAGTTCTGCAGAAGAGGACCTAGGGGTTACAGTGGACGAGAAGCCGGATATGAGTCAACAGTCTGCCCTTGTTGCCAAGAAGGCTAACGGCATTTTGGGCTGTATAAGTAGGGGCATTGCCAGCAGATCGAGGGACATGATCATACCCCTCTATTTGACATTGGTGAGGCCTCATCTGGAGTACTGTGTCCAGTTTTGGGCCCCACACTACAAGAAGGATGTGGAAAAATTGGAAAGAGTCCAGCGGAGGGCAACAAAAATGATTTGCGGGCTGGAGCACATGACTTATGAGGAGAGGCTGAGGGAACTGGGATTGTTTAGTCTGCAGAAGAGAAGAATGAGGGGGGATTTGATAGCTGCTTTCAACTACTTGAAAGGGGGTTCCAAAGAGGATGGATCTAGACTGTTCTCAGTGGTACCTGATAACAGAACAAGGAGTAATGGTCTCAAGTTGCAGTGGGGGAGATTTAGGTTGGATATTAGGAAAAACTTTTTCACTAGGAGGGTGGTGAAGCACTGGAATGGGTTACCTAGGGAGGTGGTGGAATCTCCTTCCTTAGAGGTTTTTAAGGTCAGGCTTGACAAAGCCCTGGCTGGGATGATTTAGTTGGGAATTGGTCCTGCTTTGAGCAGGGGGTTGGACTAGATGACCTCCTGAGGTCCCTTCCAACCCTGATATTCTATGATTCTAACTATCCACAATGACTCCAAGATCTCTTTCAAGAGTGGTAAAGGCTAATTTAGACCCCATCATTTTGTATGTATAGTTGGGATTATGTTTTCCAATACACATTACTTTGCCTTTATCAAATTGTATTTCATCTGCCATTTTGTTGCCCAGTCACGCAATTTGTGAGATTCCTTTGTAACTCTTCACAGTCTGCTTTGGATTTAAGTATTATTTTTATCATCTGTAAACTTTGCCACCATGAGTTTTGCCTATTATCTGGGGGAGGGAGGTTCCAATTCTCTACTGCTATAATGCCATTTGAAATCAAATGCAGTTTGAAATCAATGCAGTTACACTAACAGAGAATTTGACACAGAATTTCTAAATCTAGACTGTTGGAACTGATCAAGTGATCATCTTTCCCAGTACCTAGAACTATTTTTTTTTATGAATACTAGTATTATTTATTACTAGTATTACAATCACCATTAAAGGCCTCAAATTGAATTAGGATCACCTTGTGCTAGTCATTATATATGTGTAGGTTAAAAGACAGTGTACATTCAGAGTGTATAATTACCTATAAGATGCAAAAAATTGGTTTTTTGTTTGTAAAAAAAAAAAAAAAAACACACACAACAGGAGGGAGAATGGAAAGAAAGGACAAAAGATACCACTAATAAGAATGGGATCATAGGCTAAATAGTGCACAAAATGAGTTCTGATTCAAAATCTTTGGTTTGTTTTTGTTTGGGTTTAGCCTCCTACCTATTTCATTTTAAAAAGTTAAAATAAATTCACTTTTTATTTTTAAAAATTGGGAGTTACTGAAATTTGAATGAGTGGGAGTACACTTTATGTCATGAATAATGATAAATAAGTTTATTATTTGGGTCTTTAAAAAGGAGCTCAAAGGGCAAAATTACCCCTACAATCTCCACAGCCAAAACATCATTTAATTAAAATAAACAAAGCTGAAGAAATCTTTCCTGTCTCTGGGATTTTGAACTTCCACACCAGAGTGGCAAGAAGATGGACACCTGAAGGCAAGTGAAAACGAGGCTGCCCAAAAACAACATGGCGAAAAGCTGTGGAAGCTGAGCTGAAAAACCTGGGGCACAGCTGGGAACCATTGAAAGACTTGCCAGAAACCGACAGGAGTGGAAGAGCTTCATTGCTGCCCTAAAGTCAGACATAATGGGAACATAATGATGATGATCCCTTAATAATTAATTTATAGTTTTAATGATGTGTGTCCGTCTGAACGACTATTGCAAGCAGCACTGCAACAAGACTTCGAGCCTTTGGCTGACTCGAACATTTCCTTTCATGTTTCAGAGTATTAAAAAACAAAACAAAAAAAACCAACGCTAACATATTGGATCACTTATCAGTCAGTTCACCCATCGCACTATATACATCCAGGGCTTTATTTTTATTTTTTTATTTTTTTTCTGAGCCATGTAAGCATGAGTCTGACCTAATGTCTATTTATTCATTACAATGGTAAGGATAAACCACCCCATAAAAATAAAAAAAGGATTTATCTGAAGGCATATGTTGCTATATGTTTCATATATGGCCATAAAAAACTATTCTTTTACTGTACTTGGATATAGCTCATGTATCACAGAACACTACTCCGACATTTTAAAACTGAAACTGGAATGAAGCTTCTAAAACTTTAAGTAGGGCTATTGGGGTGGGGGTGGGGTGTCTTGTACTTCTGAAAGTTGATCATATACTGGTTTCTACCAATATATTGGTGATCACAAAAGAATCACTCCTGATTCTCTGAGATGTATAGAATCCATCCCCTTTTTGTAGAGTCCTGTGCAGACTGCAGAGACAATAACCCCATAGGATCTACTGCAGATGTTCCACAAAGTTAGTTGTAGATGTAAAGAGGCAGACATTGACAATGCTTCCATTTAAAATAGACATCTTCAAGGTTAGAATTAGAAGCTTTTATCTAAAAATGTTACTTTTCTGTCAGTTTTAGAACAGTATGTAGGGAAATCAGAGGACTTTGCTATCTCCAGTGTCAGACTGAATACACCACACAAATTGGGATTCCACCCCAGAGAACAGATGGCCACATTTTGAGGAAGGTGATGTTATTTAATAAGAACTTCAGTTAAAAGTTACTTCCTCAGCATAAATAAATGCAGTTGCTTCCAAGACTTTGGGGGGAGGGGAGGAAATCACATATACACGCACTGCATTGCTCACTCAGTTATTCTGAAGTCCAGATGAAGCTTTACACAAAGATTCTGTAATTTCTGTCAGATTTGGTCATTTCTGTCTTGCAAGTTATATTAATAAAGCTTCATGTTCTTCACGTATAATATAGGTCAGGGGTCGGCAACCTTTCAGAAGTGGTGTGCCGAGTCTTCATTTATTCACTCTAATTTAAGGTTTCACGTGCCAGTAATACATTTTAACATTTTTAGAAGGTCTCTTTCTATAAATCTATAATATATAACTAACCTATTGTTGTATGTAAAGTAAATAAGGTTTTTAAAATGTTTACAAAGCTTCATTTAAAATTAAATTAAAATGCAGAGCCCCCCAGACCAGTGGCCAGGACCCAGGCACCGTGAGTGCCACTGAAACATCAGCTCACGTGCCGCCTTCGGCACGCGTGCCATAGGTTGCCTATCCCTGATATAGGTGGAGCTGAGAGCAGCACCTATTGTTAGGGTTGTCCAACACTTCCAGTTATAAGACCCTGTTTTCAGTTGCTTATAACTTTGCCAAACTTTAACCATTCAGGCTGAAGTTTCCCATGTTGGGTTTCTGGCTCAAACTGAATTGTTTTGGAAAGCCTCAGCAAAAGTCATTCATATATAGGAGCAGAGAGGAAGGAAGGTGAGGGGTGGGAGGGCAGATGGGTTTGGCGTCAGGATCTGGCAGAGCCAGCCGGGTCTATAAACAACTAAAACACGTTCTACATTAATGGTTCTCAACTTTTCCCCAGTTCTGTACCCCTTGCAAGAGTGTGTTTCGTCTTGCATACTCCAAGTTTCACCACACTTAAAAACTACTTGCTTACAAAATCAGACAAAAATACAAAAGTGTCAGCCACAGTATTACTAAAAAATTGCTTATGTTCTCATGTTTACCATATAATTATACATTCCAATTGATTTTTTAAATATTGTACTTACATTTCAGTACAGAGTTTATAGAGTAGTATAAATAAGTCATTGTCTGTACAAAATTTTAGTTTGTACTGACTTTGCTAGTGCTTTTTATGTAGCCGGTTGTAAAACTAGGCAACTATCTAGATGAGTTGATGTGCCCCCTGGGAAGACCTCTAAGTACCCCCAGGGGTACACATACCCCTGGTTGAGAACCACTGTTCTACAGAACCTGGAACTGAATCCAGGAGTCCCATATTTCTACATTCCACTACTGTCAGCAAAAAGCAGTGAAATCCACTAGCAATATGCATGTCTATTTCCCTTCTAAAAGAACAGGAGTACTTGTGGCACCTTAGAGACTAACAAATTTATTTGAGCATAAGCTTTCGTGGGCTACAGCCCACTTCTTCGGATGCATCCGAAGAAGTGGGCTGTAGCCCATGAAAGCTTATGCTCAAATAAATTTGTTAGTCTCTAAGGTGCCACAAGTACTCCTGTTCTTTTTGCGGATACAGACGAACACGGCTGCTACTCTGAAACCTATCATTATTTCCCTTCTAGTACCTGGTCCATCTAGAGCAGATGTTCTCAAACTTGAGGTGGGGGGAGGGGGAAGGGGATGGGCGCAGAATGTATTCCAGGGGGAAGGGAGAGGGGAACGTGAGAAGCTGTAAGGAAAAAAAAAAAAAAGAAAAAAAAAATAGGTTACTGGGCACATTTTATCCACAGCAATGAATAACTGAAGGGGAAAGCTGATTCCTCCAGATATATCAGGTCCTCAGATGGCACTGCATTTTGATGGATTTCTGTTAAGCTTGAATGGCGTTATACAAAGTTGTTGCGATCTGTGTATTAATCTGTTTGCTATGACACAGTGTGAATATTTAATTATAAGCATGGACCACAATCACAGTTTTGCTTTAGTTGTATTTCAATGGATCGTAGCTCATTCGTGCAACAGAAAAAAAAATACTCAAGTGAAAAACAAAGAAGCCAAAACTGATTCAAATGAAGCACAGCTGCCTCATATCGGCATATGCACTTGTGTGGTGGGGGGTGGGGGGGAAGGGAAGGCGTAAACTACTACAGATACAAAGAAGTAGGGCACGATCAACTAAGTTTGAGAACCACTGACCTAGAGGACCAGGCCCTACTACTGCTACCAATTTCTCCCTGTGCTCATGTGGTAGAGGTCTGTGCTGTGAATCCTGCAGATGACCCAAATTTCGGGTCAATATGATTCCACAGAACAGTTTGTTTTTCAGTTTGGGGTTTTATTGAATACAAACAAAATTAGAAGTTACATAAAATACATTAAAAGAATATTAAGATTGCAAAGTCAAGCACTCTAAAGTTAGGCTACATAGTGCTCTTGAACTGAATCAGGCTTATCTAGTAAAGGAGGATATTATCTGTAGGATTCCTGCCTCATTTGTTGCAGAAGTTGGAAGGTATGTAATGAAGGAGACAGGGGTCTACAGGAAAAGAAAGGACATTCTCATGGCTAAGGCAGTTGAATGCTGCCTAGGAGAGTTGGACTCTATCCTTGCCTCTGCCACAGAGTTCCTACAAGATGCCAAGCACGTCACTTAAAAGGGAAAATAATGCAGAGGCAGGCACTAACTGTGTTCCTCATTTTCTGAATGCCTGGCCTGAGACATCTAGGGCCAGATCATCACCTGCAACTGAAGCTGATTGGAGCTGGGCTTGGAATATATGAAGAGGTATAAAATATGCCAAGTAGTCTAAAAAAATCTAGCCCTAGGTGTCTCCAACTGGATAACTGGAATTAGTGAACACTTGACAAGTCTGGCCTTGATCTCTGTGCCTGTTCCCCAGTTGTGAAATGGAAATAAAAATGTCCCCCATTCTAACAAAGAACTCATTAATGTTTGTGAAGCACTTAGCCACTATGGTGAGATCATCTCAGAAAAGTCCAGGAGAAAAATGAATAATTTTGTGTTCAGGGTAAGGTTTTGTTGGTAGGCAGCAAATTAGGCCTATGGCTGCACATTGAATGGGGAAAGTAGAGGAATCATTCACCAACCAGTGCACCTCCTCATGGCTAGGCATGGTGCTGCCTTTCCAACTCTAGCTCTAAGCCTGTGGTGGTTTTACTCCCTCTCACAACTCAGCCCTCCAGGCAGGTCATTTTATAGTCCCAACCCCTTCTAGGGTAATAAAGAGTCCACCAAAACAAAAGTCTAGTGACCTTATGCCAGGGCTTCAGCACCACCCTGGTCTTAAATTAATAGTCCTAGTCCTCCTCCCCCCTTTCCATCAGGAAGCTTTTACATTCCAGTGCTTGAGGGTCAGTAGGGGAAAACCAGACACTCCCTCTACTCTGGGTTCCAGATAGGGACCCTGTAATAAGCAAGTAAAGTCAACTTACTCAGACTCACTACTACTGTTTCCCCAGGCCACTCCCTACCTATCTGCCTCCAGGCCCCTTTAACAGAGCAACTCCTTTCAGTGCTTTTTCCATGGAGTTTTTGGCAAATAGTGCCACTTTCTGCCTGTTTGTGGCTATTGCAGAGTCCTATAGGGTTCCTGCATTCCTTTCCTCAGCAGCCTGCTCCAGCTGAGCTCTGGTAGCCTTTTTAGCAAGTCTAGGTGCTTGTTAGCCAATTAGCTGCCAAACCAAACACCCATGCAGTCAATTACTTTCAGGTAAGCAAAGATGGGATCATTTTCCTAAAAGAAGCCTGTCAGGGACAGATTGAGCCCGAAGTCCCCTTAAAATGGCCAGCCAGCCCTGGACAGAAGGATATAAAAATGAATACTCATTCAGTGAATGAGGCAGAGGTCATGTGGAAAAAACAGTATTTGTTCATGTAATTAAAGATTGTATCATAATGCATATGCACAAGGGGGCTGAATTAAGGTTGCACAGTCAATAACCTATTCAATTGTCTTCAGTGGGTGAAAGATCAGGCCCTTGTTCCTCATAACATAATTACAACAGAATTCATTATGAGCAGCACAGGCTAAAGCTGCAAACAGTAAAAGAACAATATATTCATTCTTAATAGAGCTGGAGAAAATACTGCAATAGCTTTACCACAAATTCTCATTTGAATGTATACATTCATTCATTCTGACCATATTTGCACCCCTCATGTATAATGTTCACAGATATTCATGGGCTCAGGGTTTTACTAGCATTAATTAATTAATGCTTGTGTAACCCACAAACCTCCTGGGTGTGGTGTTCTGTCCCATCTAGTGGTGGGGTGGGGAGAGAGAGTGAGAGGTTTTAATGAGTCTGCTCTACAGCCTTAACTAACAGGCAGTTGGCTTTTGGCTCATGCCGTAGGAGCTCATACACTAAGTTCCAGAGGTCCCAGGTTCAATCCCGCCTTCTGTCAGCCTTACACTTGCTTGTATGCTCAAATACACATAGAAAGTGATTTTTAAATTTACATCCTATAAGCATTTACACTAGACACTCAAGTATAAATGTAACTTGTTAACTATGTCCAAATGTATCTACATCCAAGTTCTCCTTTTTCAGTTACACCAGTGTAACCCCACTGATTCCAACTGAGGTGCACCAATTGAAATGAGAAGCGAATTTGGACCATGGTTCCTAAAATAATTCAGTCACCCACAGCATGGAAATGTATACATGTGCATCTCAAGATGGAATATTTTGCCCTCTGTTGGGCAATCAGAATGATATGAACCAGTCTATGCCTACAGTGGTTTGCTTAGGTGCATCATCTCTACTTTACCAAAGACCAGTCTTCTACTTTTGGTGAATGGAAGGGGGACGCGCTCTAAGGCCCTCACAGAACGTGCATTCATGACTCCCCTGTGGAGAGGCTTTTGGCCCAAACTAAGATGCAGTGCTTTCCAACAGTATAGGGTAATAGAGTTGGTTGAAAATGGATGGAGAGGAAATCATGTCAAATTTTAATCATTTTCATTTCCCAGGTTTTGAAAAAGGAGAATTTTTTTGTTTATTTGGAATTTTCTACAAAAATGTTTGTCAAAAAAATTGGTTTTGAAAAATATTGGTGTGGAAGATTGAAGGGGTAAAAGATGGGAAAACTGGAAGAACAATGAACCAAACTAAGACTAATTTTTGTTTCCCATTTTTCATAATTTTAGTTTAAGGCCAAAAAAGCAATTTGTCCACTTTTTTAAGTCATGATTTTTTACCAACTCTAACAGCTAGATTTTCCAGGTTTACTCAGTCTTGTCCCTTTTTTATGTGACTACACCTATGTGGTTCACAAAACCAAATTAGCTCTACAGTTCCATTTGTCAGAGGAGAGAACAGTCCTGAAGATTGTGTGATGAATAAGACTGATTACATTTTCTTTGATTTCAGGGGAAAGCATTTAACGTTAAAGATATTATCTGTAGAATTTCTGGACACTAGCAAAGAACGTGCTTGGAGTCCAAAAAGCAACTAGTGATCACTGTGGTAGTTGCTTGACAGTCTTCATTAAATAATTCAGCTCATCTGGCTACCCATACTTATCAAATCTCAGAGATTATCAGAGAAAATCAATTTCCTGACAGACAGAATTATTTTTCTTTATTATAGCGAGTCTTTTCCTGGAGCAAAATTTGGTAACGTTTAACAGGGTGATGATTTGTTTGTTTTGTTTTTACAAATTATAAATGGTTGATAATTATACAGTGGAATAACAAATAAATTAAAACATTAAGACCTAAATTATGTAACATTTTAAGACATCAGTCATTGTGATTAAGCAGTTAGATTGGAACAGGATTGGGGCCCTACTGTGTGAGGCACTGCACAAAGAAGGACTCAGCTTCTGTCCAGATAATTTACAATCTAAGAGAAGCAACATGTGACAGGTGAGATTATCGATCTATCTATATATATATCATTTGATTGTTTCTATCTATATAAAAATAACACACACACACACACTGTATATATTGTTTTATTTTAGGAGTTCTGTAATTACAACCAAGATTCCAAAGATCCATTAATGTGCAGTGTTGTGTAGGAGCACATCTCTGCAGCTTTATGATACAAAAAGATCTGGACAAACTGGAGGAATGGTCTGAAGTAAATAGGATGAAATTCAATAAGGATAAATGCAAAGTACTCCACTTAGGAAAGAACAATCAATTGCACACATACAAAATGGGAAACTACTGCCTAGGAAGGGGATCAGGGGGAAGGGAGTGGGTTGCAGTGGATCACAAGCTAAATATGAGTCAACAGTGTAACACTGATGCAAAAAAGGGAACATCATTCAGGAATGTATCTACAGGAGTGTTGTAAGCAAGACATGAGAAAAGCAATTCTTCTACTCTACTCTGCATTGAGAAGGCCTCAACTGGAGTATTGTGTCCAGTTCTGAGTGCCACATTTCAGGAAAGATGTGGACAAATTGCAGAAAGTCCAGAGAAGAGCAACAAAAATGATTAAAGATTTAGAAAACATAACCTGTGAGGAAAGATAGAAAACACTGGATTTGTTTTGTCTGGAGAAGAGAACACTGAGGGGGGACATATAAGTTTTCAACTACCTGAAAGGCTGTTACAAGGAGGATGAAAAATTATTCTTGTTAGCCTCTGAGAATGGGACAAGAAGCAAAGGGCTTAAATTGAAGCAAGGGAGCTTTAGGCTGGACATTAGGAAAAACTTAACTACTGTCAGGTAGTTCAGCACTGGAACAGAGAGGTTGTGGAATTTCAGTCATTGGAGATTTTTAAGGACAGGTTAGACAATCACCCATCAGAGATGTTCTAGTTATTATGTAGTCCTGCCTTGAGTGAAGGGGACTGGACTAGAAAACCTAATGACGTCCAGTCTTACATTTCTATGATTCTATGTACTTATCCTGATGCCTAGAATAAGTTTCAATCTTTGTTATTTCCTAAAATTCTCCCTGTATTTTCATTCATGGTCTTTAGTCACTTTCTCCTCTAAAAGCCTACAGAGTTGCTGGAACAGAATGGTAGCTGTGTTCTACTGCAGTGATGGTAGCATACAGTAGGTGAATGATACCAAGATATTCAGCCAGTAATGCATATTGAGACACTTCAGAAAAATATGAGGTACAAAATTAGAGTTCTGTAACTGTAGTTCCTCCTACTCAGACAAGAGTCAAATGGGCATTTTGACAACTACTCCTGGATCCTGCTGGCTGGAGACTGGGTTGCTCACTGGCTAAAATTAAAGCAGTCTCAAGGACACTCAAATTTATGCCCATTGGCCCCAATTGCACAGCAATTAGTAATCAGGAACACTTTGGCCCCATCTGCTTTCTCCCACCCATCCCTATCCCTAGGACAAGGAGTGGAGTGGTTTAGGAACTACATCAGTTCTATACCACACACATAGGGAATAGTCAGGGAGCCAGATTCTCCAGTTTCACAGCTCCTTCAGAGCAGCACAAAGCAGCTGAATCAAGGGCCGGGATCGGTCCCATTATTACTTTTAAAACTTGCTTCTTTTCAAAGACATTCCATTTAGTCTCAGGGTGTAAATTTTAAATTCCCAAGCACCAAGGAGTTAAATATAATGTAAAGAAACTGAAAAAAATATATACAGAAAAATCAACAAGAATCTCCGCTTGAAAGACATTGTTTAAATCAAATGTTTTACTTCCGAAAAAGATGTGGTGAATCTAAGATGCTAGATCTGCTACTGTAGCCTTTATGAATTTTAAAGCGTCTTTTGAAAGAGAAGAGTGCATACATTTCTGTTTTAAATTCTTAGAGTTCAATGGAATTTCAGGTGAGATAAAAAATGTCATTAGGAGTCTCCATGCACCCTGTATCACTATCTGAAAAAAGGCAATGCCTTCTATGAAGCATTAGCAAAGCATTGACGTAAAGGATGACGACGATGATGCACCACCGTATCTGTCAGTGAAAGGGGATTTGAAATTCTTAAGATCTTTCTTGACAGATGTCACAGCTGGCATTCCAAAGCCAATGTATGTCAATAGCACTGTACACTGATTAGTCTGGCACAGCAGAAGGCCTACAGTAAACTGGGAACCATAAAAAACTTGAAAGAGCAAAAGGGAATAAGCATTTTATTTCTTATGTCTGAACACCATATGATATTTATGGGCAGTGGGGAGACCACCAAATACGGTTTCCAACCCTCCAGGATTGTCCTGGAGTCTCCAGGAATTGAAGATTAAGCTTTAATTAAAGATTATGTCATGTGATGAAACCTCCAGGAATACGTCCAACCAAAACTGGCTACCCTACCACCAAATGACTGATGCCTATCCAGTTATCTATCCAAGTTTTAATAACAGCACCCATCACCACAGTATCTGAGTCTCTTCCAGAGCTATGTGCCATTGTCAATGTAAATTAAACTATAATTCATTGAATGATAGTGATACTCTCAAAGCCAGCTGCAATGAGCACAAATCTGTTATTTATGGCACATTAGGGAACTAGATGGAGCCAGAAATAATGTTTTAAAAAATATAAACAGTATGTGAGACATGGTGTCTTCTGTATTCAGTGCGGAGTTACCAAAATGAAAATAAACAGATGTTAATCAGAAATAGGAAAGGGATACAGAGAAACACCGCAAAGGTAATTAGTTGAATTGTTTCATTTGTTATTAATTCAGCTTGATTATCACTCTTGTCTCCTATCATATCACCCCTCTCTACCTCTGCTTTGCTAACGATGTAGGTTCCGTGGTTTAAGAAAAACTGTAAGTATTGGGTAGAACAGCAGTTTAGTCCTCTACAGGTGATCGATCTGGAAAAGTAAAGCCAACGACAGTGACTCTTTCCCCTTTTCTAGTGCAACAAAACATTTCATTACATGTTCTATCTCTGTCCAAGGTGTGGATATGGCCACCACCAAAGAATCTCAGCACCTCACAATCTTTAAGCCACTTATTTGTCAGAGTTTCTTACTACTATCTCTAGTGCTGGCCAGAATCAGACAGAGCAGGAACTTGAATGTGGGTTTCTTACATACCAGATGAGTGCCCTAACCAGCAGGCGGTCTCCCTTTCAGAAATTCACTCTGGAACTGAGAAACCTTCCTGACAAAAGCTTTGGTTTCAATGAATCAACATTTTCTGATGGGGGAAAAAAAAGTGTCAAAATTTCTAACCACCAAAAACTCTCTTCTTTTTCTTCCATGTTGATCCTTTCACATTAAACATCATTCCTACCTCTCCCCCCACACACACATCCCACTCTGGTTGCTGGTCCCTCCTGCTGAAACCTGCCGCAGCTCCTCTAGGTGCTGTGGGAAGCCTCAAGCCATCAGGGATGGGGAAGGAGTGGAATGTGGAGGCAGGGGCCAGGGTGCCACTTAAGCAGGCACGGGAAGGTTGTTCATGGCCCTGTCCGACGCTGCATGGAGTTGGCTGTGGAGAGATTGGTTCCTGCCACTGGCAGCATCATCCAAGGGTTAACAGTGCTGAAGTGAATCCCCAGAAGCCCAGCCCATCAGGAAGTTGTGGAGTGGGGGTAGGGTTGGGGAGCCTGGGCTGCACCTCTGCTGGGGCATGCACTCTTGCCAGTCCCAGAAGCAACAGCAACTTCCTTCCAGGGGGAGCAGAGCTGGCTGTGGGACACAGAAGGAAAAGCCCTCAAAATCCCTTCCCCTAAAGAAGCCTCAAGGCAGCAGGTTGGGGGAAGGAGGGGTTGGGGGAAGGCAGGGAGTCCTGCTTTCCTCGGTCTTGTAACTATCTTTTTAAACTCTAAAGCTCTTGGAAGTTATTAGGTACTCAAATCCTTGATATGTTTGCCAGTGTATCCCATATGTGTATGTATTACTGAAATGTCACTTTAAAAATAGCTTACAATGCAATATAGTGTAAGAAGACTTCGAAATATAAAAAGTGAAGTTTGCCCCAGGACAAAAAAATGTAGTTCTTAGTGGACTTTGTAGCCTGTTAAGAACAAAGAAAACTGAGCGGGAACATTGTCTGGGACATGACCCAGTTTACAATAAGATCCAGGAAGAGGAGGCAGAGCGTTGGACAGTCCCACCTGCAAGGAAGGAAGTAGTAGCTCTTTGAAGCCTGCTTCCCTTCCCTTCCTGTGCTTCAGCCTGTGGTATGGGAGACCCATGCAACAGAGTGACTTATGGTCCCTTAATCACTTGTGCAACGGCATATAACTAACTGTCTAGCTCTATGGGACTAAGGTTGCAGTCTGCCTTGATATATCTTCTGCTATTTACTATTTCTTTGCCTCCTTGCTTCCCAGATGTCACCATAATGCTAGCTGTATTCGGCTATTTTAGGATGAAAGAAAAGGATGTTTTATAAACAAGTACTATATTTTATTAATCTTTTAAAACAGTGCCAAGTAGTTTCCATTTTTTTCAAAGCCATATGTCTTGATAATCTTGAACCACTGATTTTGTCCCTCTTTCTATCATACATACCTTTGAATAGCCATGTGTTTCCAAACCCATGCTATAGCAATTAAGTCCTTGTAGACTCACTATCTTTATTTCATTGATGAAGTCATGACAAAGTTCTATTATTTGATTCCTATATAAAAAGGCAACTATGCACATAGCTGGGGCCTTGCTATAAAGTATGAAATATACAAAAATAAAATTGAAACAGCAGATTACCCCCTGACAACAAGCAGAACTGAACCCTCTACAAAACAACAAACACTTCCTAATCCAGAAGGCTTTCACCTTGTGTTGTTCTTTTTCCCCCCCAAGTGGGATGCTGTAGTACACCATGGAGCCACTAGTAGTCATCAACACAAGTAAACTGATTTCCATTTTATAATCTACTGCCTCAATTGATAAAAGAAAAACTGCAGGAGAGCTACTGCAGAGATGCAAGAGGAGACATTCATCCAGAAGGGTAGAACCTGGGGGCAATTTTAGCCAGCATCAGTCCTGTTCTTGAAGATTTTATAAGAAGACTACAAATATTGACTTTGGCCTCTGTAATCAGGCATGGACTCACCCCTGCGGCACTTCCTGCTGGTCGTCCACGGAATTAGCTCGTCAGCCTCCGGAGCACCCTCTGCAGGCCAGGTGTCCCACTTGTCTTTGGCCCCCGTGTCCCTCCCGGACCCCGGTGCCCTTGGCTTAGGTGCTGCCCCCTGGCAGTACCCCACTCTCTCTCTGGGTCTCCCCACCCAGGGGAACCCCCACCCCCTATCCCAATGTTGCCTCAATCGTGGCTACTGCCAGTCACCATCTAGCCCCCGCGCCCTGGGGCAGACTGCAGTCTATCAGCCAATCTTCACTGGCAACAAGGGGTTTGGACTGGCTGCCTTTACCCACCCTCTGGCTGCCCCTGTGCAACCCCAATACCTATTTAGCCTAGGACCAGGCCCTGCAGCCTGGGGAGTTGCTGGCCTAGGGCTTCCCAGCCCCCAAGACCTTTCCCCAGCCCTGCCTTACTCTAGGTCCCCAGGTGAGCTCCCTGCAGTCAGGCCTGTCTCTCTCTCCTGTCAGAGAGACTGCTCTGTAGTGACTACCCTGGCCTTTTTATAAGGCTGCGTGGCTCAGTTTGGGGTGTGGCCCCAGCTGCAGCCACTTCCCCAATCAGCCAGGGTTTTGCTCCTTTTTACCCAGCCCCAGCCCTCTGCAGGGCTTTTCCAACCCCTTCAGGGCTGGAGCGGGTGATCACCTCGCTACAGCCTCTTTTTGTAATTCATCTTTTTCAGGAATACAGTTATGTCAGGGTTCCCTCCCCACTCTGAACTCTGGGATACAGATGTGAGGACCCACATGAAAGACCCCCAAGCTTATATTCTACCAGCTTAGGTTAAAACTTCCCCAAGGTACAATTCCTTTCCTTGTCCTTGGATGGTATTGCTGCCACCACCAAGTGATTTACACAAAAATTCAGGAAAAGGGTCACTTGGAGTCCCTATTCCCCCAAAATACTCCCCCAAACCCCTTCACCCCCTTTCCTGGGGAGGCTTGAGAATAACGTGAATACCGACAAGACTCTTTGTTTCTAGGACACTGAAAATCAATCAGGTTCTTAAAGGAAGAACTTTATTTAAAGAAAAATTAAAAGAATTACATCTGCAAAATCAGGATGGAAGGTAACTTTACAAGGTATTAAAAAGATTTAAAACACAGAGGATTCCCCTCTAGGCTCAGCTTCAAAGTTACAAAAATAAAACTACCTCTTAGCATAGGAAAAATTCACAAGCCAAAACAAAAGATAACCTAATGCATTTCCCTTGCCTACTTACAATTTTTGTAATTTTAGCTGGATCATTCCAGGTATATTTTCAGGAGATGTTGTCCCTTTTTGGCTTCTCTCTCTGTCCGGAGAGGTAACAAAGAGAGCACAAACAAAACTTCCCCCCCACATTTGAAAGTATCTTCTTTCCTTATTGGTCCTTTTGGTCAGGTGCCAACCAGGTTATTTGAGCCTCTTAACCCCTTACAGGTAAAGCGATTTAGTACAGCTCCCCAGGAGGGATTTTATGTTACCTTTACAAGTTATTTCTCATAAAAATTTGAATTTAGTAAGTTAGATCTCTATAATGTAAAAATGTAGTATTTTCCTATGTCTGTTTTTGGCATGCCTCCAACTGAAAAGGTATTTAAAATAATTCTTCAAGTAATTATGTGATAATGACTACCTTGTACAAGATTACATTTCATTAAATATCAGAGTGATTTTTTCCTCATTTGTCTGGTAAAGTAACAGAATTTTTGACATTTGGATACTTCTTGTGCCAAAATCAAAGGGCTTTCATAGAGTGAAACATCTCACTATTTGAAAGCTCTAAGGCCATTTCTTTCTGTGATATTATTAATATGTTAGTTATAACTATTTGATCCAATCCTAGAGAGCACATTACAATTAACTATAGGGATTCATTACCTAATATTGCTTAACAAAAATCTTACATTGTCAGCCATCGCCCTCATATCTTTACTGTTATTTCTAATGTCTTCAGAGATAAAAGAAAATCAAGATTTGACACTTTTCAATTCATAATCTTAGCATTAAGGATCCAGACTTCTGGTTAATGATATGTCTGCTCTAAGAAACAAAACAATATCCTCTCTGCAACATACAGTACTGTGTCTTCTAAAATGACTGTTTACAGTGCACAACATTGGTTTTAAGGAGACTGTGAGGTGTCTTTGGAACTAATCTGAAGGTATGTTAACTATCAGTCTTGTGAAAAGATCAGCTACTGAGCAGAGGCTTGAGGCAGGAAATACAAAGTGAATTTCTATGGCCTGTGCTGTGCAGGAGGTCAGACTAGATGATCACAGTGGTCACTATTGGCCTTAAAAACATAAATCTATGAAGAGTAACAATTTTTTCTATGCTATAGATATTTAGAAAATAGTTTTTCATATGGTGTAGCAAACAAGATACAGGAGTCAAATTAATCCCTGCTATATTTTTGTTCACTTTGTTGGTGCTTACTCAGGACCATGGTCTGGAAAATGCTATGGGCAGCAAGGATCTTCAAGCAGTGACATGAGCTATCTGGAGATCAGACTTAAATGGGTTGAACGAGAGGGAGGGAAAAGTATGTCCTGGGCACTGATCTGTTGGGGTTGGTGGGAAGGTATGTAACAAGACTTTTGGACTAACCCACCCATTAGCAAGTATTTGCACCTTGCAGGGTTGGGTGAGTCTTCCTGATTCATTGTAGCAGGTGTTTCTTGTTAATTTCACTCTGAATACAAGGGAGGTGGAAATATCTCTTTAGTGAGAAAGGGTTAAGGTAGAGAGTTCTCCACAGGAAAACTCTAGAAGCAGCCAGGGTTAGAGAGAAAGCTTGGGCTGATTACTTTTTATTGTTGATAGAGCCATCAAGAAACCCACATTGCAGGAACTGGTAAAGATTGACTCCATATAGGGCTCGTCTTCACTGCCACAGAAGTTAGTACATGTGAGGTAATCCATTTGAGCTAGCCTTTCTGGAGTCAGAATGGAGGGACAGTGACACACTGTGAAATGCTCCACCTACACGGAGGGACTGGACTACCAGCTGATGAGTTGTAATTCAAATGGCTGCATTCACACTGCATTATTATTTCAAGTGTCAGCAGCACTCATGCTTCAACCCCTCCCCTGATAGGCTAACTAGCTCAAGTTTAAAGAACCATGTTAGATGCTGGCTTGTGCCCAACCCATAAAGGGCTCACTGTCATGCACCAAGTATTTTTCTAAGCACACAGTTTTATTAACCAAACAGACACACAAATCAACACAAAAACAGTTCCTCAGTCCACCCTAGACTATAGTCTCACAGGGGAATTTCTCCTTTGGCTTTCTCAGTTCTTTCTGCTTGAGGACCTACCACAGGAGTGTTCCTTGCTCTTTAAACTGAGCACTGCGTCCCAGGGCTTTCTCCTTGGTGGCCCTTCCCCAGCAGATTCCCACTGCCTCTTTCCCCCCAGGGACTTTGGTAGCTTTTCCCAGGGAAGGCCCCCTTCTTTACTGACAGCCTGGCTTTTTATAGCCCCACTTACTGCCTTGCTCTCAATTTGCAAACTGGAAGCCCCTTTTCTAGCACAGGGAAGCTGGACCTACTTCAGTTACATGGGCCAGCCACCCTATGACACACCATTTAACTTGAACTAGACATGGAGGACAGGCGCTGGATTATGGGCAAAACTTGAGGTACAAAGCAGTGAAACCACACCCATAGCTGGCTAGATTCACTGCAATGCTCTGGAATGTCAGAGAGTCAAAGGCAATTAGTCTATAGCAGAGAAACTGGCTAGATTCTGTTCTGATCATGGTGGGAATGTCAGCTACTCATACTGGTTTAAGAAGGAAAGATCAGCTGAAGATCAAATACTAACATAGTCAGATTTTTTCCCTGAAGTTGGAAGATATACTGCATGAGAAGAATTTCCTAATGACTTCTAGTTTTGATGTTATTTCTCAATGTTTTATAGAGGAGAATGATTTTAAAATTTATACATGGGATGACATTGATAAGTGATCCATGAGTAAATACAGTCAAGCAATGAACCGTATGTTGGATTAATGAGAAATGGACACTGGAGTGGATACACTGTCTAATTGGATGAAACATAGATGCTTCAGAATTGTAGTGTTCATTGTTTTCAGTAATATTCATCTTTTGAAAAACAACAACACTTTCAGAGATAGGTTTACCATTCTGTACATGTTATATATACACATATACAATCATGTCGTGTTCTGAGATTACTAGAATGTCAGAATGGCAATATGAGTTATGGATAAATTAACAGTCCATGGCTTTAGCTCTTAAATTCCCTTTTTTTAAGGTTGCAACACAGCATTTGTATTTATGTAATTTTAGTTTAAATATCCCATTCCTTCTCTTGCAAATTTCACTGACTTAAAGGAAAGTATACTTTGGTCTAATATCAGTTGCTGGATTTAGTGTGCAGGGGCTGGGTGGTATTGGTGACCTATGATGATCTGGTGGTGCCTTCTGGCCTTAAATTCTATTAATCTAAAAGTAGCAGTTAAGCCCATTAATGACCACTAGCACCACTATCATTACCACTCATTTAAGATCGTAGAAGACTGATTCATAATGAAAAATATATACATATATAGCAAGTTTCCATCTCTTTGTTGTGGTAACGTGGGATTTGTTATGCAGCTCAGAAAGAAACTCTATATCACTAGAGAGGGAGAAATTAGAACCTGAATATTTTTCCATTTCTTTTTCCTTCTTAAAAAGAGGCAAGTTGTTGATTAAACTCCCAGCGGCTAGAAGGAACTTCAAACGTCATTAGCATAATAAGAGACAGTCTGTTGCAAAGATGTTTGGAAAGTATAAAAGACATATATAATAAAAATACAGCTTTTATGAATTACTTGAACTACCAAAAGAGAGACAGGTTACAGAGATACAAAATGTGCCAGGTTTTGAGTATTGATTGATGCTTAGCTACTGTATCAGACCCATGGCCTAATACAGTCAAGTTTCAGTCAGTGGTTAGAATTCAAATCCCAGGACTTCTCATCTGCAGCATTGATACTAATAGTTTCTTTGAAACTTGTCTCGTCAGATTATCTTTGCTATAAATCACCTCAAAGATTGTATTTTGACTCTTGTGTTAAAAAATTATATTTGCTTTCTTTGAATAGTCTAGCTATTTAGTTTAATGGCAGGAACATTTGCCAAAACAGCAAGCTTTATGCAAATATTTCAGAGAATTAGTGGGGGGAAAATCAAATTCAGAACTATGAGGAAGACAGTTGTTACTTTTCATGGTTTGCATGAGTGTAAACAACTCAAAACTACTCAAATTTCAAGCAATAAGTAGAATTACCTGCTCACAAGCAAGCAACAGGGCCAAGAATTATTTACAGAAATGTGGAATGATAAACAAATTCCAAAGTTTCTGCAATCTGTTCATGGAAAATTTACATACAAAAAGCAGGATTTATTCATCCAATTGATTGATAAGAATGAGTTTTCCAAGAGCTCTTGAGCTGTGACAGTCTTTTTTTGTTCTGTTTTTGTACAGCACCTAGCACAACAGGCTCCTGGTTTATGAGTGACCTACTTTCATACAAAGAATAAACAAAATAATAAATGTCTGTCCAAAGGCAGGACTGAGAGGACTCTGTCAACATTCCACTCAAGCTGTGTGGACACTCTGGTTTACTTATTTGGGTATGTCTACACTGGAGCTGGAGATGTGATTTGCAGCTCGTGTAGACATACCTGTGCTACTTTAATCTAGTTAGCTCACTAAAAATAGTGGTGAGGATGTAGCACCACAGGCTGTAGCATGGCCTGCACATGCCCTCCTGGCCCCCTGGGTACGTATTCACTTGTGCAGTCCATGCTGCAGCCTGCACCATTGTGTCCTCACCACTATTTTCAGGATGACTATGAGCTACCAATGTGATGCGGCCATGAAAAAGACTAATGCAGTCCTAGGATGCATTAGGTGAAATATTGCCAGTATAGATAGGGAAGCATTAGTACCATTATACATGGCATCGGTGAGACCTCATCTGGAATAGTGTGTGCAATTTGGTCTCCCAAATTTAAGAAAGATAAATTCAAACTGGAATAAGTGCAGAGGTCTACTAAGGTGATCCGAGGAATGGAAAATCTACCTTAGGAGAGGAGACAAAGAGATTGGCTTGTTTAGCCTAATCAAAATGAGGCTGAGGGGAGATCTGATTGGTCTCTATAAATGTATCAGAGGAATAAATACCAGGGAGGCAGAGTTATTTAAGTTAAGTGCCAATGTGAACACAAGAACAAATGGATATAAACTGGCCATCAACAAGTTTAGACTTTAAGTTAGGCGAAGGTTTCTAACTATCAGAGGAGTGAAGTTCTGGAATAGCCTTCCAGGGGAGCACTGGGGACAAAAAACCTAACCGATTTCAAGACTGAGCTTGATACGTTTATAAAGGGGAGGGTATAATGGGACTGCCTACAACGGGATGTTACCAATCTGTGACTGCTAGCAGCAAATATCTCCAACAGCCAGTACATGGAGAAGGCTCTGAGTTACTACAGAGAATTCTTTCCCAGGTGTCTGGCTGGTGGGTCTTGCCCACATACTCAAGGTCTAATTGATCACCATATTTGGAATTAAGGAATTTTCCCCTGGGTCAGATTGGCAGAGACCCTGAGGGGGTTTCGCCTTCCTTTGCAGCATGGGGCATGGGTCACTTGCAGATTTAAACTAGTGTAAATGGTGGATTCTCTGTAACTTGAAATCTTTAAATCATGATTTGAGAACTTCTGTAACTCAGCCAAATGCTAGGAGTCTACTTCAGGAGTGCGTCGGTGAGGTTCTGTGACCTGTAATGTGCAGGAGGTCAGACTAGATGATCATGATGTTCCCTTCGGACCTGAAAGTCTATGAGTAGCCTTTGAGGACTACATGACAATATAAGCAAGTAACAAACATCCATAGTACTGCAAATTTCTAAACAAACACTCACAACACCATGAGAGATACACAGGCCTATGCAAAAAACAATAAAACCCACATATAAAATCAGTGCCTCAGTTTCCTCACCACTCCCAAAGCCCTTTGGGATTTGGTCAGTGTATTTTCAGGGGTCAGGATTGCTTCTTTCTCCTCAGCCTTGTTGGATCCCCTGTTTCTCTCTCTACAGGGGTGAGTCCATATTATAAAGTTGTGGTCCCATGTGTCATGTGGTCACACAGAGTTGCTTCAGTTGTTTGATTGTGAAATATGACAGTCAGGGTCCAGAGACCCCAAGGGGAAAACAGAAGGTTTCAACTCCAAAAATAAGCAGCTATTAAACTAATTGAATACTGTTATTGTATCACAAAATTTAGCAAGTAAGGTCTTTTATAAAAGTTTGTAATGTACTGAACTGGATGATTATGAGATATGTATACAGACTGGTTATGAATTTATGTGTTTGTGTATTTCCCCCTCTGACTAACCAGGAGTCACTATGGACTAAGAGATAAAAGTCTTTTAAAAGACTATAATAAAGCAATGGGAGAAGAGAAGGTAATTTTATGATTTTGGAACATGCTGGCAATGGTGCATGCAGTCTTGTTATTTTTATGTTCTAATATAATTTTCTCCTATTGTGATTCCACTGTAAGACTGTAATTGAAAGTAAATTTACATGAAAATAGTATTTCTGATGCAGAAAGTAAGACTACAGCAATCAAAATACTCTATAAACATAGCAAGCTACACATTATCTGCTTATGCAACTTGTGTTATATCTGAAGAAATCAATATCCACCAAAAACTTTGCTAAACTACTCTTGATATATTATAAAAAAAACTAATGATTTTTCCAAGTCACAGCTTTTCAGAGACCAGAGTTACATAACCAGAATTTTTTAGTGTACAGCTACTTTCAAACAGTAGGCGTCATGCTGGCAGTTATGCTAACAAGTGGAGTCATTCCAAACCCTGTTAGTATTCATTTAAAAGATTTCAATAGTACTTAAAAGGACATTTCATTTAAAATGACTATGTCTTGGTTTGATCTGGTAATTAAGTGACATGACCTTGTCTTTTTAGTCAGACTGAATTCCGGGGTTTGTTTGCTAACTCATGACCTAATATCTTAATACACACCAAAGAAAAAAGATAGGAAGTTTAAGAGGAAGTTAAAACTTCATGACAGCATGCCTCAGAAGAACTCCTCTAGTTTGTACAAACCATTCAAATTTTAGTATTTC
Organism: Emys orbicularis; assembly: GCF_028017835.1. Classification (NCBI taxonomy): domain Eukaryota; kingdom Metazoa; phylum Chordata; order Testudines; family Emydidae; genus Emys; species Emys orbicularis. Next base: position 85,044,411 of record NC_088687.1, on the reverse strand, counting down.
CTCTGGAGGAGGATGGGGGGACACGGAGACACAAGGGGTGAACTCCACAAAGCAACTTAGTTGCCAAAGTTAGATGCCTATGTCCCCATGTGTGGCACTACTGCCATCCACAAAACTCCCACTTGGCTGCTGCGTATCCCTGTAGGAGCCTAAATTCACTCAGCATTTAACTTTCCACTGTAACATTTTCCTAGGCACCTAGGTTTTAGACCTTGGGGCATTCACACTGCTGTTTCCCTCTAGGCATCTGGATGCCTATCTCCCATCTAAGCCCCAGAGTGATTCTCCCCCCGGGGAAGATGGGAAGATAGTAGTCCAGTGGCTAGGGCACCCATCTGCATTGTGGGAGACCCCAGGTCCAGTCCCTCTGCTCCACTCACTCTCATTATTTATCCACAGTGGAACAGATTCAACAAGAAAGATTGAGGGATCCCTGCATCAGATTATCCCATAGCTCAGAAGCTAGGGCACTCTCCTGAAATGTCAGATACCCAAATTCAAATACCTTCTCTACATCAGGGGGAAGGGGGAAATTAACCTCAGTCTCCCACAGCCCAGACAAGTGCTCAAACCACTGAGCTAAAAATTGTGAGTGGATTCTCTTCCAGCCTGTGTGCATAGTGTGGGGCAAGCATCTAACATAGGGCCTAAATTGCCTGACTCCAGGCAGTGGGTTCTGTTCATGGATCTCAGAGACAGACACTTTCCTGAAGCCTGGATTTAGGCAACAATCTCAGAGAGGGGTGGAGCTTAGCACACACCCTTTCATCAGCACTTTCCTTTGGCTAGCTTGGGCAGCCCACACCCAGCATGTTGGGTTTTTTAATAGATTGCATTCTAAGGCTCCTTCCCGCCCCCTCCCCCATTCATTGTATGGGGAGTCTAAGTGCCTAACTCAGCTTTGTGGATCACAGTGCTGTTCCTGTGACTTTTTAGGCACCCAGAAGTTAGGCACTGTGTCACTCAGTGCTGCAAAGCCTAAGTCCTTCGTGGATCCCACCCAAGGAGTCATGCTAAACTTTCTTAATAAAGAAAATGACCCTCACAGCTGATTCTTAGTTGATCAGTCTTGGAGGTGTTGACAATGAAAGAGACTGAACTATTCTGTTTCCTACTAATATACAAGACAGCCAAAAAAGTTAATTTAGAAAATGTTTCCATGGAACAGGAAGACTGTGAAGAAGGAGCACCTTAATTCCAACAAGCAGAGGACATACCATACCATAACTCATATCAGGCTGACACACTCATTGGCCCATCTCAGTGTTGTCAAAATCTGTATCTAAAAGGTGTCATGGAAGGTGTCATATGCAAATTATAAGACTCTGCTCATTAATATTATTGTGTGGTGTATGCACAGGTGGTGTATAAAGAATACTAGATGATTGCTAGAAATATGTTTTCAAAATGTGTTTGGCAAGCAGTGCCTAAGTGCAGCCTGTCCCAGACAAAAGAATACTGTGTTTGACTGTGTAGCCAATGTAAATTAAGTAAGGTGAGGCCAGAAATAGTGAAAATACATTTATATAGAAGAACATAAGAACATAAGAAAGGCCGTACTGGGTCAGACCAAAGGTCCATCTAGCCCAGTATCTGTCTACCGACAGTGGCCAATGCCAGGTGCCCCAGAGGGAGTGAACCTAACAGGCAATGATCAAGTGATCTCTCTCCTGCCATCCATCTCCATCCTCTGACGAACAGAGGCTAGGGACACCATTCTTAAACAATGGTAAACAATGCCATCAAACTGGCAAGTGGCAGAGATGTCCACTTAATGATCATGACGGGGGGACAGAGGCTGTAGCCCCAGGAAGTCATCCTGGCTCTTGAAACAGAGACAAAGGACTTTGGAAAATATAAGTACAAATAAAAAGCCAATCTAAGTAATGCATACCTCTAAATCCCTCTGGACAATAGATCTAAACCCTATGTAATGATCAATGCTCCCAAATGGTTGTTTCATTACAACTAGCTCCCATTTGTAGTGTTAGCAGCTGCAAGTATTTTTCAAAGAGCAATGGACAATTTATTCCAAGGCATGCCACATGTCTGTGTATACCTTGATATCCTGATTACAGGGGAATCTGACTCAGAACACTTGCAAAGCTTGAAGCGGGTACTTCAAAAATTGACTGATGCAGGCATGCACCATAAGAGTGAGATGTGTATTTTTCAGGCCGCTGAAGTCATTTACCTGGGACACAAAATTGATGTAACTGGCTTACATCAGGTAGAGGGGAAAGTATGGGCCATTACTGAGGTGGCCTCAGTGACCATGGGTGAGGCTTCATGTAGACTATGCTGGTCCATTTATGGGGAAAGCATATTTATAATAGTTGATGTTCATTCAAAATGGATTGGGGTATACATAATGCCCTCCTCTACAGCTGAGCCTATTATCTGATAATAGTATTATCTGATACTACAACTATTATCAGATATCCATTATGCACCTGCTACTGATCAAGGACCACAGGTGTTTCCATTGTGCCGGTCCAGATGATTTCCTAAATTTGGATTTGTAATAGTAAGGTAAACATGCTAGAGAGGGCAGAATAATCCTTTTAATTGCTTGAAGATTAGGGTAATCTACTCCAACTTTTTAGTTAGGATGTTTTGTTGTTATAGTATTAATGATTTAAGTTTATTGCTAATGATTTAAAGGAGAAGTGTAAGGAAATTGTAGATATTTGTTATTCTTATTGCCAGCAGGTGGCCAATGTGAGAATAGCTATTTTACTGTTAGAACCCATAAGGCTCTCCAAAGCATGCTCCAGGGGGTTGAGGGCATGTGTGTGAAGAAGTTTTTCCAAGGCTGATTAGTTGTCTATGTGAACCTGTACCAGAATAAAAAGATCTCCTTTTTCAGTTTTCATCTGTTTTGGGTCTCTATATACTACAATAACAATACAGATTTTGCCAGCTTCAGAATACCATTACCCAAGAAGAGAATCATAGCTAGTGATATGACATGAAAAGTTGGCAGTATTTCATTTATTCATTCATAACCCAACACTTGAGCTAAAATTAAAAACTATTTTATAAATACATCCTATACAAGACTGCCTGTTTTCATAAAGCCTCTTGCACATTTTGAAATAACTATTTCAAATTCTATGCTTCATATGAATCTGCTGTAGTATTGTGCACATGTGTTGGCCTGAGGGCCCATATAATGCACCACTGGTTACTGGAGCGCATTCTAGGGAAAATATGACTAAGAATAACCTTGTCGCCACCCCTACGTTTTTTCCCTTTAGCAAATAAATTCATTTGGAAGTTTTCTTCTGCAACAGGTTCTGCAAATATGACTACGGCTAATAATTGGGAATGACTGATGCTTACATTTGCATGCTTGAGAATGTTATTGCTTCTCTGTTGTGAATACTGTATGGAATGATACATTTTATTCTAATATTTTTCCCCTAGAGATAGCGGCATGATATTGTGAATTTATAAAAGGAATGCAAATCTTTTCTGAGCTCTCAATTTCTTTGAAATGTGTCTTTTATGAGTTTTGTTCTCTCTCCACTCCCCCTGAATGTTTCTCCTTTGGGAGTTTCAGATATTTCTTGGGCTTACGTTATGAACTTGTCATATTTTTTATACAAAAGGAATTTATGAGTTAAGGGACAAGATTCTCCCAATTTTGTTGGTCACCTAGTTACATTGGAAAGGATGCACCTAGTCCACTTGAAGTATTTGTTGGGAGGATGAGGGAAACTAATCTGGAAACCTTGGGCTATGCAAGTGACCATGGTGAAAGTAACTTGGTTGCGATATGGGAAGAACTCACTGGGTGGAATCCTGACTTCTGCCAAGTCAATGGGAGTTTTGCCATTGACTTCAGTGAAGCCAGGAGTTTCACCCTGTGCCTTTACTCAGAGGCTAAAAACAATGGTGAGTAGCAATGGAGTTACACACTCTAAGTAGCCTAGAGCAGACAGAAAAAGGTTGGTGAGGTTCATTTAAAACTATCTTGCTAATGAAGTACTTCTCTCCCGGGTGCCTGGCCCTTCTCTCCCCCCGGCCCCCAATGTTCCTTTTATATTGCTTTGTTGATGTGCTCTCAGACAATTTCCTTCTTCCCCCTCCTCCAGTTTCCCCAACAGCTAATCCTCCCTTTCATTCAAACTGAAGATAGGTGCTGAATCTTCTTGAAAGGGTTAGGAAAATCATTTAACATTTTTATGTGTGGGATGAAATATTCATTGGAAATCCCACCCTCCCAGTTAAATTCATCCCCATTTAATATATCGAGAAACAGGGACTCAAAAAGGATATGTGATTAATTGAGGTTACACAACAAGTTAGTGACAGAACCTGTAGTGACTGGTTGTAAAGGCATGTGCCAGGCCTGTATGCCACCCCTTCCCCTGCGGGACTGCAGGTATGCCCTGCCTTAATTTGCAGTTGGGGGCAGTGTTGGCTGTTAAATTGAACCTAAGGCAAGGAGAAGCCAACACACACTAACCAAACAACATGTCCACTTTTAATAAGGTCTCAGGACAGGCATAATTACAATAGACAGTTCATCAGTACCCTAGTTCAGAGTTCCTAAAATTAATGTTCACAAAACAAAGTCGGAGTCAGGTTTGGCCAGTGTCCTGGATCCTGAGAGAGAAACCCTCAACCACTGCAGCCCGCATAACTCTTATTCCCTTCTCCGCTTTCTGGTCCTCCTTAAATAGCTCAATTCTGGGGTTGGGCAGGGAGACTTCTTGATTATCCTCAAGTTGCAGGTTGTATGCTCCAGTCTGGCCCTTAAAGGAGTAGTACATACCTACAGTTAGAAACAGGAGAAGAATCCATGGGGATCTTTATTACCTACCAACTCATGGCTGTGAACATCTTAGCTCCAATTAATGTATTGATTTCCCAATTTGTAAGACAGAGTTTTGGGGTGCATTCCATCGCACACTGACATGAGCTGAAGGGCTCCCATTGAATACTACAGGCACTGATTGCCACCAAAGGGACTTACCTGACAGGCACGGTAGTGTAGTGGATTAGAAATAGGGCAGGGCATTCAGAAGACTTTGGGTCAATGACAGACCAAGGTCTGACTTGTTACATGACCTAAGGCAAGTCATTTACTACCTGAACCTCAGTTTCTCCATCTCTCCAATGGGAGAAGTAATATTTCATTTCACAGGAGTATGGTGAAGTCTAACAAAATAATATTTGTAAACTGGGGATATGTGAAAAACATTATTAAAGCTAGTCTGCAGTAGAAGTGGGTATATCTACACTGCAATAAAACACTGGCAGCTGGCCCAAGGCGACTTGGGCCAGTGGGGCTCATGATGCGAGGCTATAAAATTGCAAAGACTTGTGTGCTTACAGTTAAGGACATGCAAATAGTCACATTGACATAAGTGGGACTATTCATACACTCATAATTAAGAGCTTGCATAAGTCTTTCCAGAATTGTGGCCTAAACCTTTACATACAAAAGGGCTTTCCACGTTTTTGTATGCAGCAAAGTAGTTCTGATAACTCTTCTCACACCTCTAATTTTCATCACTAACTTTGGCATTAACCAAAATATTTATACATGGATTATCCAATATAGCGCCATCAGAAGTAAGTGCTTAATTACTGGACTGTAATTTACATGATTAAGAATGGATGATGCTGACTGAACAAAGACTAAAAGAGCAATTCAGTATTTCCCCAAGTAGGCTTTGAACAAAAGTGTAAACATGTGTACAATTCAGATATAATTCTGCTATTTATGGGCTAGTCATGGTGCCACAGATAAAGGGCCTGAGGGATGAGAGACTGGGGACTAGAGCTTCAAAAAAAAAAATAAAAAAGCTTTGTATTTTAATTGGGGGGGTGGGGTTCTCATGGATGCTACTTGGCTCACATTCCCCACTCTCACCTCTGCCACCAATGAATGATGCCACCACCAGAGAAAGCAGATATACCCCATTTTAACTGGGATAATAAATTCCTCCCATTTTTAAGAAATTAAATTGAGCTAAAATGAGAGATATGATAATATAGTGAAGCCAAGAGCATCTGATCACTAAAGCAAAGAATCAGCCTGATGGGAGCAGCATAGCAGAAAATGGTGACTTGTTAAATCACGTGTAGAAACTGCTTACAAATATGCCAGCCATAGCACCAATCCTGCAAGCACATATTTAACTTTGCACACAGAAGTAGCAACCTTGACTTTGTCATTATCACAAATTGCAGACATGCTTAAGTGTTTGTAGGATTAGGGCCCATGTTTCCATTTCAGTTTTTTTAAACCTCTCTGTACAGATATTCATCAGTTAAAGAAGTTTAGATTTCTTGTTTAAAATATGCCACTATTCATTCACATCCCTGTCAGCTGCTAGAAACTCCTTGAATCACACTGATCCTTAGCTGAAGGGTTTTCTTTCCGCCCCTCCCCCCTCCATACAAAGTCCTTTGTGGAGAGATGTGAATATCTTGCTAATGAGGTCTAACATCCACCATCACATCCATACATTTGTTTCTGCATGATTTGAACCATTACCTTATTTGCCCTCAACTCCATTTTTGTCCTCTCCTGCCATGCACTTCTCTATATTATAAGCAGATAATAGTCATGTTAATGCTGAACCTAAAACATAGGTGAAGGGTTGGGAGAAAACAAAAACTGATGTGATTAATCAAAGAAAAATAGGAAATACCAGAATTAAGGTTGTCTGTGCAAATTTAATTCAACTCTCTTGTGCTTATGCAATAGGACACAGTCTTTAATTACAGGATAACATACTTTTCCCCCCGCCTCTGTCAGTGCATAGGATAAATTTGCTCTGGGGATAAATCAAGGTTGTGTGTTGAAGGATGCTGTTGTCTGTATTATTATTTTTATTACCATAATACCTAAGAGCCCTAGTCATAGGCCAGGACTCCCTTACGCTAGGTGCTGCACAAACAGAACAAAAGGATGGTCCCTGTCCCAAGGGGTACAATCTAAGAATAAGGTGAGACACAAAAGATGGGGATGGGAGTACACGGAAACAATGAGACAGTACTGGTCAGTGTGATAGGCAATAGTTTCTGCACACCAAGTCAGTTTTTTGTAGGCATCATGGCAAAGCAGGGTTTTGATAAGGGATTTGGGGATGGACAATGAAGTAGCTTCATGGATATTTACAGGAAGTTCCTCCCAAGCATGTGGGGTAGCATGGGAGAAAGCATGAAGGTGCTTGTCTGAAAATGTAACAAATGTGTGATGGAGGCTGGCACCAAGGGAGGTTTCTTTCCTCCCCCCACTGCCATTCCCTGTTACCTTCTGCCCCAAAGTCCAAGACTTCTGTCTGCTCGTCCAGCCAGTCCCAGTTTCCCCCTCCTAGTTCTTCAACCAATCTCTCTCTCCTCCCCCCAACCTCCAGTCATCCTCCACCCCCACCCACACCATACCCCTACTGGCTCCTACTCCCAGTCTTGTTCCCTGGGCTCCACATCCTATCTCAGTCTCCCTCCCCACCTCCTTGTCATAATATTTGTTCACCTTGTCCCAGTTCTCCTTTCACCCCAGCCTCTTATCAGATCTGTCTCCCTTTCTCCATCCTCTACTGGTTCCCGATTCCAGTCTCTTTGTCCAGCCAGTCTCCCACACACTCTTTCTAATCTGAGTGTCCCTCCAAAACCTGGCACCCAATCCCCCGTTGGGTAGGTTTTAAAATTAGGAACATTATGTTTAAAAACATGAAATCCCAATAAACATACATTTTAAAATTTGGATCATACCAATTTCCTCTGATTGTTTGTTTGTGATACAAGATTTGCCGATCACTAGCACTAGTGAAATTAGTAATTTTCCAAGGAATTTAATTAATACTCGGTAAAAGAGGTGCCTTGAGGAGTGCACTTTAACACAACACTGTTATAATGCACCAGGCCATTTCCCTACTCAGAGCAAGTAGCTGTGCAGCTTTTTGCTACTCCCACAACCAGCGTAGCTGTGGAACACTTCCTTTCCTGTCTCCCTCAAGTTCAGGGCCCTGGAAGAACCAATAAATAAATCATGCATTGAAGATGTGACTGATAATGCATAGCAACTAATTCCAGTTACAAATGTCATTAAATCCTAACCTTTATTTTTATAATCAGTTATCCACACCAAAATGTGTTCATTCTAAAAATGTAAGTTTCACATTTTATCTCAAAATTGCCTTTGCATTATTTAGTCTGGTTCTTCTTTATTATTATTAATTATATTTATTACAGTAACATCTAGAGGCCTCAGTCAAGATTAGGCCCTCCATTGTGGTAGGTGCTGCATATACATATAGTAAGAGACGTTCCTTGCCCTGAAGAGCTTACAGTTTAAGTCCCTGACCCTCCAAGAATTTATGTATGTGCTTAACTTTAAAAAAAACAAGGGGACTACCCACAGGAAAAGGGACTACTGTCAAATTCAGTAAAACGTTTAGACAGGGTCTTAAGTCTCACAGAATTCAAATCCTCCACTAAAATCAGGATTGAATTCAATGGTACATAATATATGGTAAAAGTACTTTGCTGAATAAGGGCCCCAAGACACTAATGAGGCAAGATAGGGTAAATTACATTTTACAGACATGTTGCAATTCACTTGTGTGAATTTCAGTTCACACTTGTACAATGCAGATATATTTGTTAATGTTTGGGGGGGGAAAAGTTTATTCCCTTTGAAAATGAGTATTTCCTTTGAAATGAATACTTATGAAGTAGCCTTTGCCTAACCAGGAGCCTGGCTAATATTTTATCACATATCCAGACATTTTTCTGACCTTATTTTCTTTTATGCTGTCCTTGAAGTTTTTTTCTTTTTCTTTTTGCAGTATAAAAATCAAGTGAATATTAAGTGGTCAAACACTGTACTAATGTATTCCAATGTTGTACTAATATATTCCCCATGGATTAATTAAGAAGAAATATAGAATTTACCATTGTACAGGATTTCTCCACAACCTTGTCTTTTATAAAGAAAAGAGTTTTCTAAAAATGTTGATTTATTAACTTTACTACCCTTTTATATATTAAAAATGTCAAGTTATTTTCCCCTTATGTATCTTGAACTAGTACTGTGGAAATCAAGACAACCCAGATAAATAATTTCTTTTGAATAATAAGATTAATTTGTGAAGAGATACAAGTTAATAATATAAGTAAGCAGACAAAAACAAGTTGAATTTTAGACAAATCATTATTCATAATTTTCTTTTTTACTTGATGACTGATAAAGTTGCAAGTAAAACAAGTAATTCCTGCAATCAACCATGGTAGAACCATTTTTAGACCTGTGGGATAATTGAGGGGAAAGTAATTATCCAGGACATGTGCCTTCTCAGTTTCTTCAATGGAGCCTAAGATGATATCATATAGGAGACTGGAGATGGAGGGCAGAGTGTCTCTTCCATGAAGATACCATGGAGTGCCCAGTGAAAAATCAGTCCATAATCTTAGAGACACATGTGCCTTTAAGTGCATGGTCATTCCACTGAAGTAAGTTTTGACAATGAATTTAGTGATGGCTGAAGTATTGATACAATTCAGTGTTGCCAACTCTTGCAGTTTTATCACGAGTCTCAGAATATTTGATCTTAAAACCCCAGCTCCTAGAGGCTTGTGAATCCATAAGAATCTCAGCTTTCATTAAGAAAAAAAGTTTATATTTCTTGTTAGTGTGGAGAAAAGCTTGAAAATGCGATCCAAGTACACTCTAGCAGTCCAAAAACCACAAGGTGAAAAACCATGTATTTTATTTTCTGTTACTTTAGAGACAAACCCCTGATTGTCCCATAATTACTAGAGAGTGAGCAGGGAAGTAAACACAGTAGGAATTGTTCCTCTTATTAGGGCCTCTGTCAGGTATTTTTACTACACTATATATTCTCATTTTTGTTCATCATGATGGATATGTGATATCCTCCAATACTGATTTTGAAAATACAAACTTACAAAGAATTTCATAAAACTGGCTTTTACCATACTGTATATACCCTAGACATAATTGCATGGTTAGCAGGCTTTAAATTTTCAAACAAGGTTTTTGCTCCCAATTTGCAAATTTCAATTAAATCTCACCTTCCATTAAATGTTCTAGGATGCCGGTCATTGCAAAACTAGCTGCTGAATCACCTGGGATAAGAGTGTAAACTACACCACACCCAATGTCCAGTTTAGAAGTTAAAACTCATAGATTCCAAAGCCAGAAGGGACCATTGTCCCTGTATATAACACAGGGCCATAGAACTTCCCCGAAATAATTCCTAGACCATATATTTTAGAAAAACATCCAGTCTTGATTTTAAAAATGATCAGTAATGGAGAATCCAAGACCCTTGATAAATTATTCCAATGGGGAATTCAGGCTGTATTTGCCTAGCTTCAGCTTCTAGCCACTGGATCATGTTATACCTTTCTCTGCTAAATTGAAGAGCCCATTATCAAATATTTGTTCCCCATGTAGGTACTTACAGACTGGGATCAAGTCACCTCTTAACCTTCTTTTTGTTAAGCTAAATAGATGGAGCTCCTTGAGTCTATCACCGTAAGACAGGTTCATTCTTGTAGGGCTTCTTTGAACCCTCTCCAATTTTTCAACATCCTTTTCCTTTTTACATTGTAGACACCAGAACTGGACAGAGTGTTCCAGCAGCAGTATGGGTGCTGGAACAATTTGTATAGTGGGGGTGCTGAGAGCCATTGAACCAAACTGTAAACCCTGTATATAATGAAAACCACTTCAAGCCAAGGGGTGCTACAGCACCCCCCACACTCCTAGTTCCAGCACCTATGAGCAGTGGTCACACCAGTGCCAAATACAGAGGTAAAATAACCTCTCTACTCCTACTTGAGATTTCCCTGTTTATGTATCCAGTGATTGCATTAGTCCTTTTGGCTTCATCATCTCACTGACAGCTCATGTTCCTACCTTGTAGGGTCCTAGAACGCAGGTAGCAGCCCAAGCCCAAATGTCTACACCTCAATTAAACAGCACCTTAGCACAAACCCCACGATCCTGAGCCTGCTGACACGGGCCCGCCATGGGTATTTAATTGCAGTGTAGACATACCCATAGTGCACTATCCTCCTCTCAGTGGACAGTGTGTAGAACAAACTCATAGTGAGGGAGTAATACTATATATGATTTTAACTCCAATGTAATATCACACAAAGCATTTACATCTCTCTCTTCGCTCTCTAGGTTAAATCTGAAAAAAAAATATATTCATAGTATTTTTACCCTACTTTACCACAACATCCTTAAGCCTTTAAAATAAAAAAATACAGTGCGTCTCTGGTGAGAGTATAAATCTAAAATCAAATTCATTTATAGGAATATATATTTATATTTCTGCAAGGAGTGACTAGGCAGGAAAGATTTCTCTATATTTTTGATGCTCTCATCAACTAAGGCATAACTTTCATAGAACATTTGATGGAAATAATAGGGATTTTACACTTGTAATAAATAGCATAACTTACATTGTTTATACACATGAGCCATGCACAAAGACATAAATAATGGAGCAGGGAAATATCCAAAAAATAAGATGCAGCAGAATGTCTTTTCATATGGTGCATTTTAATCTACACTTAGACCATCTTTTTCTTATTGGCCACACAAGCAAAAGGTCAGGATCTCAATTTCTATTTTGTGTTTCGTTTCCACATTCTGAAAATCATTTGTTATATGTGCAGCAAATTGAGAACAAACAAATTGTTAGCAATTTGAGCAGCATTAAAAATGCTAGTGCATTGCATTGCTCATGCTATTACTGGAGAAATAGTATATAGAGTAATAAAAGACTGACTCCTAATGCAAATGATGTTATAAGATGACTGAATTATGGTTCATATGCCATCTTAAATCTATCATTTCCTGTCGAGTACTTAACCATGTAACCTTAACATTCAGAAAAGTATTAAAAATGTTAAGATTACAAAATCAAACACTTACAAGTTAGGAAATGACAGAATTGAGGTTGCCTCTGCTAATGACCCACATTAGACGATTAGTTGGAAAGATAGATAGATAGATAGATAGATAGATAGATAGATAGATAGATAGATAGATAGATAGATAGATAGATAGATAGATAGATATTCACTATGGAGCACTTGTGCTGCTATATTAATAACTTCCATAAACCTCATAGAAGCCCACTGACATTTCAGAGGTGTTATCTGGACAAATTAATGACTGAAGCTGGGTGAATTTGCATTAAATTGTACAAGCATATGTCAAATCAGAGCATATATTCTAATCAACCACAGTACATCAGGGAAGAAAAATTATGAGTTAGATTGTGCCTGGTTCTTACACAAGTTTGTGCAGGGACAAGAGTGCAAGGGGCTTTCTCTCCCCATAACCCTCCTCTCCCCCAGCCACCTTTGATCAGGAACAATTACAGCTCCTGTGCCCAGGGGAGTGTAGAGACTGCTCACTTCTATTATTAGATATTTGATTATGGGATAGAGCTTATGGGCCTACCAAGAATGGGACCCCATTCTACTAAACACTGTTTGAACATGAAATAAGGGACAGTCCCTGTTGTAAAAAGCTTAGTCTAAAGAGAGAAGACAGACAAAACTTAGGGGAACATATAAGCAAAGTAATTGTTTGAAAAGTTCATAATAGTTCTGTGGTTTTGGGGACAGGGGGTTGTTTGTGTGTAGGGGGAGGAGGGTATGTTATTTAAATTATTTGGGTGGCACTTTGTTAGGAATCTGTTAGCTAAATGGAAGGGAAAGAGGCTGTAGAAGGGAGGGAAGGAAAGTCAGGGAAAAAAGGAGGGGAAGATAGTGGCAGGTGGAATGTGCGACTAAAGTTCCAGCTGGGATTTTGCCCCTTGAGTACAGACAGGTGACAGTTTTGGATGAAAAAAAAAAAATTTGCAAGAAAAATGCACGGTCAGTTCGACCAAAATGTTTCATTAATTGGTCTCAATTTTGATGAATTGTTTCGGTTGAAATGAAAACAATTCAGAACTGTCAAAACAAACCACTTCACTATTGTAAAAAATGAAACATTTCAATTTTTCAGGATAGATTCAAAAAAGGGTTTAGGCATCATTCCTAGATGATCAAGAGTTGGTGTCCCCCCATATAACCTTTAACCAGTGGTTAGCTCGCTCACATGGGATGTGGAAAACCAGGTTCAAGTCCCCCCTTCCAGAGAGTGCTATGGTTATTCTGGTGCAAGTTTCTCTGTCTCTCCTGTTGAAGCTGTTCCACTTTGTATAAAATAACTGAATTTCTGTTGGGCCACAGAAAGGGTGAGAATGATTCTAGAAAGAGTGGGAATGACCAGGCTCAAATCAGCGCTTAAGTAATGCCAAAATGCTTCAGAATACCCTTCTGGCATTGTTTTTTTTTTTTTTTTTTTAAAGGAGCTAGAATGCCATTTTCTGGTACTTTTCCTGGTCCCTAGCCAGACAGCTCTTTGACTGCAGAGTCAACAGGTGTCAGTGTCAAACCTAGGCAGGGGGCTACTTGGCAGCAGGTCATCACATAGGTTTCTGGGGTCACTGCAGCCAGGACTAGGCAGGGGAGTGCTGGGGGAGCCCAGGGAGAATTGGGTAGTGGGGCCACCCTGACAGCTGAGGCCCCTCTGGGAAGCAGGCGCTGGGCACAGATATGAGGGAGGGAGGTACAGGACAGGCTCTGCAGGGAATCACCTCTTGCTCTATGGGGATCCCCTACACTCTGGCCGGTCTGCTTTCAGACTCTAAGTGTTTCTGTCTCCCAGGCCCACTACCTACAATGCCTTCTTTGGCTTCCCAGGTTCACCTCCCGAGGGTCGATCTACATCTTTTCTCCTTACAGTCCTTTCCTGTAACATGCCTCCCCTTTCTGAGCTCAGAGATTCCCTAACTCTCTTGGTAGAGAGCCCTTCTCCACATTTCACCCCCTGCAATCTGCAAATGTCTAGATTTTGGACAGCCTTCCTCCACATCTCCTTCACTCACCCTAACTAATCCTGAGGCAGTTTCTTATATAGTCCTGATTGCCACATGCCCCCTCTCTTGATCCCATAACCACTCTGGGACTATATCACCCAACAACCCATCTTGGGAACTACATCTCCCAGCATGCTCACCTTTAAAAGGCTGAGACCCAGTAATACGTAGGTTAGCTGTGTCTGCTCTTAAAAAGGACAGCATTCTCTGCCACAGTTACTAATGGAATTACTATTGACTTGCCATTGAAAAGATTTACCTATTCAAAGTTATCAGAACAAATATACATTTTGTAAAAAATAGCTTTGCAAAAAACAGACTCAAGGGAAGAGAAATGCGCATCATTACTTAAACACAAATCATGGAGCATCCTAATTGTTTGTAGATTCTCACCAGAGACTTACTAGAAGGGGCAAAGACTTATGTACGGCTTATGAAGGTCTGCTTCTCAGCCTGAAGTGTAGATATCGGATTTCCACATGTAAACATGGTTGGATAAAGGGTACACCTCAGGGCATAGTTAATTTTCTTTCACTAAGGTCTGTAGTAAAATATAGACTGAAAACATTTCTTTCATTCTGTTTTTTAATAAGATATTTATTTTTAATTCAAATAAATCTTAACACAGCTTTGCTTAGATAAGAAAATTTAATCTTTTTCCCTTAATGAATTTTGTTTGTCATGCTAGCAAACATTACTTAACCAAGAAATTGATTCTCTATAGTGAAATTGGGTCACAGTTAAACATATTTTTAGCATTTTTAATTTTCTGTCCCTGAATGGTATTCAAATATGGAGCTTTTCAAAGTATGCAGAGTGTGTATATATAATATGTAGGCAATACAGTCAAAAGATTACCTGTGTAGTACATTGAGGAAGTATTAAAAAAAAAAAAATCTAAAAATCTCTAGAAGCAAGCTCCCTGCTCCTTGACTGTCCACAGTACAGCTGAACTTCTAGCAGTCTTCTTCTTTCGTATGACATTTGAAAATCAACGCACTGGGATTAGAACTGAATCTTGAGATTTTTAAGCCTTTCTAATGCTTCTAGGGTAGCTAGGTAGATCCCCCTTTTGCCACCACCATTAGTGTGAAGTGAAGTCCATGATGTGTTGCATGGTATGTACCTCACCACAGTCACAATTAGGTGGTTCTTTGATCCATTTATGGAGGAGATATCCACACTTTCCATGCATTGTCCAAAAATGGTTGAGTGTAGTCCACTGCCTACAGGGAAGGCAGAATCCCAGGACTACTTTCATAGCAGTCACAAAAGTTGAGCATACCTCAGACAGAGTGTAATTCAAAAGTTAATAGAACAGGAGTACTTGTGGCACCTTAGAGACTAACAAATTTATTAGAGCATCCGAAGAAGTGGGCTGTAGCCCACGAAAGCTTATGCTCTAATAAATTTGTTAGTCTCTAAGGTGCCACAAGTACTCCTGTTCTTTTTGCGGATACAGACTAACACGGCTGCTACTCTGAAACCTGTCAAAAGTTAATGAAGCTTGTAGCCAATTAGTTCATTTTATCATTTATTTATCCGTGTTTTATCTAGTGTTATGGTCAACTCATATGTTATTTCATATGTAATCAATATATGCTATATAGATTTAAATTGTAGAATTATAGATGTATAAGACAGACATGTATTTAGGAGTGATGCATGTATATTAGCTATATAGTAATGCATGGCTGTAATGCAAGCCCTACAGGCTGAGGCCTGTAAGATTTTAGCTTAGTCATAGTAGGCCATAGGCTTTAGAATGCTTGACATGAGTGGGTGACCTAGGGATAACCCTATGCCAGTAAGGTTACAAGATTACAGGAAAGAATGCACTAATAGGTGATGTTATGGAAAAATAGACTGCAAAACACCTGATTGTAACATCACAGAAAGTTCTGGTCTGACCGAAGGTTACCATGGACACATGGTGTGTGTAGATGCTAATGAGAATAAGGGGAACTAAGAGAACAACCTATGAAAAATGAGGCACACCAACATTCATGGGTTGTGGAAATACAGATAAGGAAAGGAGAGTTGAAACCCTCATGAATATGTATAAGGTGTGGTATAATAATAGGATAAAATTGGTTCCCTGGTTGGACAAAAGTGGAAAAACCCATTAAGGGAAGACCCCAGCATGAATCACCCCTCTGTCAATGACCACCTGTTAAGAGCTTCACCCAACTCTATGAGGCCTTTGGGTGAGTGAGTATGGGTATAGCATTGGACAGTGCATGGACTTTCTCAGGCTTTATATACATGTATATGACTGTAACTTATAATACAAACAAGATCTTTTACTTTTAACTGTTTGTGGTCACTGTTCTTGTTTTTTGTGTGTTCATAGAGCCCCACTGCCCCAATCTAAGGCTATCATCCCCTGGGTGGGGTGGGGGTCCAGCTGTCAGTGTCCCCAGGGCCGGCTCCAGACACCAGCGCAGCAAGGGAAGGACCGGCCGCCGAATTGCCGCCGAAAAATGAAGCAGCGCAGTACAGCAGCCGCAAAAGTGCCGCCAATCACGGCTTCCCCCCCCCCTTCTCTTCGCCGCTTGGGGTGGCAAAAAAGCTGGAGCCAGCCCTGAGTGTCCCACAATGCCCCACACAGTTAAGCTGGTGAAAGTGCTCCTGATGAGGATGTGCACCACTGACAGAAGGAGCAAAGTGTGGATATGAAACACCACTTGAAGTTGACATACAGCTACCGCAGTAATTAATTTAAGTCGATTTAATTTTGCAGTGTAGACATGCTTGTTGTAATGAACCATAAATCCAGTGCCTTTACTGACTCCCTGATTTTTAGTGTCTAGAAAAATTGTAAATGGAAGCTCCCAGGCTCATCTTTTGAAGGTGTTGTGCAGGTTTCCTTTGGGACAAGGACAGAGATCAGATATGGAGTGATCATTTTGTGAAAAGTGTACACCCACAGGTGTTAATCCTGATAAATTGAATAATGCTCCCTGGGACTTTGAGTATTAATTACTTTATTAAAAAAAAAAAAAAAAAAACAGACTCACCTCCATACCCTCATAATATATTCTGAAAAATTATTTATGAACTATGTACTTCAATGGATGGAGGGTTCAAATGTTTCTTTTGAAATGTACATACTGTATGAATATTTTATTTTCCTTTCCATTTAGAAATATTTTTCATACTGTATGTACTTCAAAAATTTATAAATAAGAGGCAGAAATAATACTTACAAATGAGTGTTCCGCTTTCTCCTCCACAAACTGATAAATATGAAATCAGACATTTCTCAATGGAAGCAGAGGATGCTTTGAAAATTGGATGCCAAAGATGATATGGTGGAGACCCGAGGTAAACAATAGATAAAAGCTTTGTAAATATTGCTCTCCTCCCCCTAGTTTCCTTCATTTTGCTTTCCTCTCTTCCCCTTCATTGTTTGTTGGTATTCCTCATTAGATTATCTGTCTTATTTTGATTGAGGCATGGACCTTGCCATCTTATATGTTTGTAAAGCACCATGAAGGACATACGGGTAATGTGCTCAGAGGTTCCAGTTCATTCAAATCAACTACACATCATGATCCAGAACTCTCACCTGCATATTTTCCAAGGCTCCATTCTCTTCCCTTACCCAGTTCGTCATGATGATACATGCACTCCAGGCTCAACTGTTGTAATGCAGAATACTTGCAAATCAAACTGCAGACAATCAAGTTCCATTTGATGCAAAAATGACAACTGGTCCATCTTGTTTCTCAAGCTTTCCTTTCCATTCAATCTTGGACATCATTTCTATGGTGGATGACATCCAAGCCTTACATCTGGGCGCACAGTGCTGGCAAATGGAGGACAAGAATAACCAGACTTCACTTTGATGAAGGCAACACTCACTAGAACAAGAAGAAAGGAAAAATAAAAATGGCTGCACATAGGGGCTAGTAAAATGGAAGAAGAATAAAAAATTGCACTGTTTCTGAGGGGGACTGCTGCTCAGTTGTTAGATATGTACAATGCATTTCATATTGAGCTTTGAAGAGGCAATGAAAAGGTTCTTGTGAACATTGTGCTCTTAGAATAAAATGTTACCTGTTGAAGACATTGTTTCTACTTCTTCCGGGGTCCTTATCTGAAAACTATGGAGGAGTTTGTCACAGATTTAAGAACATAAAATGGCCATATGGAGTCACATCAGTGACTCATCAAGCCCAGTATCCTGTCTTCCACAAGGGGCCAGTGGCAGATGCTGCTTCAGAGGAAATGAACAGGGCAATTATTGCATGATTCATCCCCCATCATCCATCCCAGCTTCTGGCAGTCAGAGGTTTAGAGACACCCAGAGCATGGGGTTGCATCCCTGACCATCTTGGCTAATAGCCATTGATACATCTATCCTCCATGAACTTATCTAATTCTTTTTTTAACCCAGTTATACTTTTGGCCTTCACAACATCATCTGACAAAGAGTTCCACAGGTTGACTGTGTTGTGTGAAGAAATACTTCCTTTTGTTTGTTTTAAACTGGCTGCCTATTAATTTAATTGAGTGACCCCTTGTTCTTGTGTTATGTGAAGGGGTAAAGAACACTTCCTTATTCACTTTCTCCACAGCATTCATGATTTTATAGACCTCTATCAGATCCCCTCTTAGTTGTCTCTTTTCCAAACTGAACAGTCCCAGTCTTTTTTAATGGTTTCAGAGTGGTAGCCGTGTTAGTCCATATCAGCAAAAACAACGAGGAGTACTTGTGGCACCTTAGAGACTAACAAATTTATTTGGGCATAAGCTTTTGTGGGCTAAAACCCACTTCATCAGATGCATGGAGTGGAAAATACAGTAGACCGGTATATATACACTGTACATGAAAAGATGGGAGTTGCCTTACCACGTGGGGGGGTCAGTGCTAACGAGACAATTCAATTAAAGTGGAAGTGGGCTATTCTCAACAGTAGAATACCAAAGGAGGAAAAATCACTTTTGTAGTGGTAATGAGGGCAATGTAATCAGGGTGGCCCATTTCAAACAGTTGACAAGAAGGTATGTCAACTGTTTGAAATGGGCCACCCTGATTACATTGTCCTCATTACCTCTAAGGTGCCACAAGTACTCCTCGTATGGAAGCTGTTCCATACCCCTAATCATTTTTGTTGCCCTTCTCTGTACCTTTTCCAATTCTAATATATCTTTTTTGAGATGGGGCCTCTAGAACAGCACTCAGTATTCAAGGTATGAGTCTATCATAGCTTTATGTAGTGGCATTATGATATTTTCTGTCTTATCTATCCCTTTCCTAATGCTTCCTAACATTCTGTCAGCTTTTTGTCTGCCACTGCACATGAGCAAATGTTTTCAGAGAACTATCCACAATGACTCCTACATCTCTTTCCTGAGTGATAACAGCTAATTTAGACCCCATCATTTTGTATATATAGTTGGGGTTATGTTTTCCAGGGTGTATTACTTTGTGTATTACACAATTTCATCTGCCATTTTGTTGCCCAGTCACCCAGTTTTGTGAGATCCCTTTATAAATCATTGCAGTTAGCTTTGGACTTACCTATCAGGAATAATTTTGTAATGTCTGCAAACTTTGCTACCCTTTTTACTTCTCTCCACTATGAAAAGTAACCATTTCTTCCTACCCTTTGATTCCTATCTTTTAACCAGTAACTGATCCATGAGAGGACCTTCCCTTTTCTCTCATGACTGCTTACGAGTTAAAATTTTAATAATAGTATCTAGCTCATAGGCCCCTTGTTTTCACTTTTCAATGGTTTTTACTGAAAAATTCCTCAGTTTTACAAAAGCTATTTATTCATTTTTATTGCTTTTCACCCAAATTTCACAAGCACATGAAAATACTGATTATACGAAGAAAATCCAATACATTAGGTAGATGTGTTTACATTATTGAATTAGTCTAAGTGTAAATGCAAAGCTGTTTGTTAAATTTTTAATATTTGTTATATACACTGATACATTCCTAGGAAAGTTTAAACAAAATAAAAACTGAAAATGAAGGGCATTGTCATATATAGCACTTTTCATCTGTAGATCTCAAAGTCCTCTTTAAGGAGGCAAGTTTCATTTTTCTCCTTTTACAGATGGGGAAAGTGAGGCACAGGGAAAGGAGGGGACTTGGCCAGTCACCCAGTAGATCAGCAGCAGAGCCAGAAATTGAACCCAGTCTCCTGAATCCAAGTCTAGTTTCCTGTCTACTAGGCCACACTATTTCCCTAAAAAGTCTTGTTAATTTGAATTAATACGACTCCTGTTTAGAAGACAAATAGCTTTTGGGATGCATCAATAAAAAAGTGAAATGTTACTTAGTAACGTAAATCTGATACCAGAAATGCACATGAAAAACCTAGGGAGCCCAGAGCACATGATTGTAAACATTGTAGGTCAACCAGTTGTTTGTTTGTTTTTTGTTTATGTTTTTGTTTTTTAAGTTTATGGAAAATAAAGCAAAGTAAAAACACATGCTGAATAAGAAACAAGACCAGCAATATAGCAGCTGGACTGGCTACAGAGTATGTTAAGTTGGGAAAATATATAGAAACTATAATAAGCCACTTTGCAAAAAATATGCACACAATGTAGGAAAATGCATGGGTTAAAGAAAGAATGTTCCTTATGTGAAGAGATGTTTCTATAAACACTAAAGAAGCTGGTAACTCAAAAGAATGCTTAATAAAAATATGCACAATGGCCTATAGCTGACATAGAAAATAGACAAAGGAATACAAGTTAATGTCACAACAGAAACATTCAAAGAAAGTATTGAGCTTGAAAAATCAAAGGTGTGATTGGAATGTTTTCCTCACAATAGGATTCCAGTCATGGGCAAATGTGAATGGGCACTGAGATACAAAGGAAAAAATGGTAATACAAGAGTTTAGTGGTCGTTGTAGGAAGGAGACTAATCTTGGGCTAAAGCATGTGAGTCTGTCAGTCTACGCAAGAGGGTGTAGGCCGTGGAGAGGGAGAATAATAACTAGAGCTGATTTGAAAAATTGTTTTGAATTAAAATTTTTCAGTGAAACATGGTCTTTTAAGAAACTCAGATTTTTTCCAAAAAAATTGTTATTCAAAATTTTCCAATTTTTTGATGGAAAAATACTTTCTGGTTTTTGGAACTGAAAATTAATTTATTTTCTCCTTCCTCCCCCTTTTTCAGTAGGCAAATGAAACAAAGGGGGGAAAGAAAAAACATGGGATGGGGGCAAGGAGGAAAAAGGCAGAGAGATAAGAGGAAATAAACCCCCAAACTGGGGGGGAAGAAAAACTAAAATCAGATTTGGGATTTTTATATAAATAAATTTCAAGTAAATATGAAAGTGTCAAAGTTTTTCATGAAACATATTTGTTGGTTTTTTGACTGATAACAAACCTGAGTCCAAATGAGTATTAATTGCATCTATAAAAATTGCTAAGGGACAAAGATATGGTTCTGGGAGAATGCAGAGCCTATTATAAATGCCATTTTAAGTATTCCACAAGCCTTAAGACTAAAAAAATAGTGGCAAAACATGACAGGAGACTTAATCATTCATGGAAAAGGAAAGCCAAGAAATTAGTCTCCCTTCTTAACAATTGCAGAGAAAAAAGGAGCCGGACTCAGACCTGGCATTGATCCCAAGGAGCTGAATAAGAATATTACAAGGAATTTTTTCCACTTGTCCCAAAGGAACAAAATGTTTGCTGAGGGATCTGATGCAAAATTATTCAGCAACTTAAATGCATCAGCTGGGTATAAGGAGATTCTCTGTAGACACAGAATGCCCCAAGATTTGCACTTTCAACAGACTGTGCGGTACATACTGCTTCTTGACATTGCGTTTCAGAGTATGTTCAGCACCAGAAATATTTTGTCACACAATTTCTCAGGTGCTAGTCTAGCAGGAATGAAAGCATGGTCTGGTGACATAATAGTCTGGGAGAGCACTGCTACTGAATACCATTAACCTTCTGGTTGCAGAAAGTGCTAAAAATTGCAAGCAACAACCTTACTGAACAAGGCCAACTGTCAGTTTCAAACAGCTGAAGTCATCTATTTACCAGTGAAATTGTTTGATGTTTTCAAGTAATACTGAACATACAGAGACCCAAAGATGAAAAGTAATGCAGCCACTACAAAGCACATTGAATGATGTAAGTTCATACCCAAATCTGCAGCTCAAACATCTCACCTAAAAACTCCTTCACAAAGACATGGTTGCCACAGCAAGAAAGAGAGAAACAAATCAAAGCAAGTACTGATATCAACAGAACAGCTGCATTTCTTTGACCAACTGAGATATACCCATGTCTCCACAGATGCATCAAAAAGAAGGGCCTGTAAATTGCATAGATGTGGCACTGCATGGCTGCCTAACTTATGGTGCCACATCTGGTGAAAGCTGCAGACAAAATGTAGCTAAATGTAGCAGTGGCAGACAAAATGTAGCTAAAACTGTCTTGCATGCAATAGTACAAAGTTTCACTATGGTCATACTTCCAAAACTGAAAACGTCCATTATTGCAGTACACAAGAAAAGCTCTGTAAATGTACCACCAAGGATATATCAATGACTTTTGGAAGTAGAAAAGTAAGATATGACCAGGAAATTGCCACCAGGACATTACCCAGTAATTGCAGACACATTGTTAAGAGCACATTTCTCTTAATGATGTACAACCATGTGATCTCAAACAAGCTGTAACAATATATGCTAAGATAGAAGCATCGTGTACTGTACCACCAGGAATATGGGATAAACTGGAAAGAGAAACATTGATGGATGAAACACTACAAGCCATGTACATCACTACGCATATCAGCAGCAGTGCTGTGAAGGCCAGCCGTGAACCCAGAGCCCTGACTGGTTAGGGGTTTGACTAAGAGTAGATGCTGGTGTTACAGTCCAGAACAATTGTACTTGTATTCCCCCTACATGGTCCAACATGGACACTCTCAGTCTTGCAGCTCCCCAGCCATCACCTCACTGGGCCAGAGACTTGCATCTCTCACCCTCCTGACTGGGGTTTTTCCAGGCTGCACAGTTTCCTACCTATACTGCGTTATTCCCCAGCAAGGCTGACCACCTAAACTGGCCTGTATCTGCTATTTACTTATGTTTCAAAGGCTATGAACCGTATACTTACCCACAGTTAAGTTGCCACATAACTCCTTCTAATCAAATACATTTATTCTTAACGTAAAAACATTTCAGAGAAAACATTAAAAATAAAAAAAGAACCTACACACATGCTAATAAGCTTATCAAAGACTATACCAACTCCAAGGGTTCTGGCCAATGAAAAGTCCTTCAAACCCCCCTCCCGGGTTTTCCTGTGGTTACAAGTTCATAACAGCTGTTAGCTCAGAACAAGCACACCCATTAATCAGAGAGTCACTTTTATCCAGTTTGGGCCTCTGATTTTGTCCTCATGTAACAGGTGATCAACAGACAATCGTATTTTTCCTTAGGGCACAGCTTCAAAAGGATGGGTCTGCAGATTGGTAATTTGCATTCCCCTACCTCCCAAATATCTCCTAGAAAACTCACTCCACTAAAAATTCAGTTTTGTCTGGCCCACTGTTTTAAAAGGGTCCTTTGAAGCTCATAACACTTCCCAGGGTTTACATTAGTCCTGCCTCCCCTTTAAAGAAGTTATATACAATCCCACAATAATACATAAACATTTGCATTTTGAACTCCTAAAACACTTAAAAACTTAATTCAGTAAGGTTTAACTTAATTCAATAAGGTTTTCCAGGATATTGCAGATAATGGCCATATTTGTCACAGCTGGCTTCTCCACCCCACCGCCAACCCTCTGCTCCCTAGATACCTGTTCACCTAGATTGCAGGTAATCCCAGCCCTACTTCTTGCGACCTCTCTATAGTGGACTGCCAAAAGCATGTGTTAGCCTCTCTATGGTGGACTGCTACGATGCATATGGATCAGAAACAGTCAAGCCAGAAATGAAAAGAGGCTACAAAACCATAACAAGGCTAAAAGTTGTAAATCATTGTAAATCTACCCTATTGTAAATTTCTATTTATTGTAGCTCAGCATAACTTCACTGACCTCAGCAGAGCTGTAATGATTCACACCAGCTAAGGATCTGGCCCTAAACTTCAAGGGTTTCATTCCTTGAACCTCCCCGCCCCCGCACCCCAAAGGCTCTGCCCCTAAATCTGTCTCAGAATCTTGCAGCTTCAGAGCTAACAAGAATACTGTCCGGCAAAGAAAGCCTTGAAATGTGTGCCATATACCATGCTAATTTTTGGTGTGGTCCAATAGATTTTTAATCTTACTGAAACAGCAACCAGATGGATTTTTGTTTAACATCTCATGAGAAGTCTGTATTATAAAGGGTAGAATTTCAGATTCAGTTAATTTTGCTTGCCTCAAATTTAGAGCCTCAACTCTTTCAGAGATTCTCATTTTTGCTCATCAGTGAGTTCTTAATTTGTAAGTAGCTCAGCTGGAATTCCACACAGAGGGCAGCAGTCTAGAGCTCCCCTCACTGCTAAGTATTAATACATTTTTCACATATGCACTGCAGGTATTTTTCTCTCAGAGTGCCTGCCAGTCAGGCACCCAGCTAGCTCTGCAGAGGGAGACTAGATTAATGAAAATAATTACGGACTTCATTCTTCCTGTGCTCTAATACATGAACCACTTTTTGTGATTCAAAACTTGAATCAGAAGCTGGTGGAAATTAATAATGAGCTCATTTACATTTCAATATATTCACTGCTGATAATTTGAAGTGCTATTTTTTTTCCAGCAATAAGATCCTATAGGCAGTGTCCTATCCTCCCTCTTGTTTGCAGGCCAAAATAAAATTATTTAAAAAACACTGTTGTCATTTTTAAAAATTATGTGTTTACTACCACACCAAATTTACATTCAACAGTTCTAGGCTGGCTTGCAAAAGCCAGCTAGACCTTTACATTATTCTTTTACCATTGTTTTGCCAGCTTGATAGAATTAAGAGACTGTCATTATAAATACATGTTATAAAGAAGCAGCAATATATAAAGTGATGCAGAGCTTGGCAGCTACTTCTCCAAAGATTCCATGGCCACTGAGCATGCTCCATCCTCTCACAGCTCCTATATGACAATTGGAATGTGCATGTACCATCCCCACAAAGCATTTGAGTATGCTCCAGCCCAGGAGCTGAGCAGGACTTTACCTACATTAGCCCCCTTCTCACACACCAGTTCTTAGGGTATGCTATAGCACCAGGTACTGACACTGAGAGCAGGGAGACTGTCCCTCCTATGCTCTCAATGCCCTCTCTTCCTAAAATACAGGCAGGGGGAGGAAACAGCCTGAGCCTAGCTCAAATCACAAAGATGGGGAGAAACGGGCAGGAGAGGGACAGGGCCAAAGGGTTTATAACCACTAGATACACTTCCCTCCAGAACCTGGAATTGAATCTAGGATTCCTGAGACCCTTTGTTCCTCTATTGTCAGCAAATAGCTGTGAAACCCACTCGCAAAGTGTATGTTAGTCCACCTATTGTAGCCTGAAAATTAGTCCACAAATACAGGCAGTACTCAGACTTACAACACAGCTGTTTCCTGAAAATCGTGTCTTAAGTCGAAACGTCATAACTCTGAACCGATTTTCCCATAGGAACCAATGTTATAACTGGGTGATTGATTCCTGAACCAAGACCCAATACACTATTTTCACCAAAATAACCCAGATTTTTGTACTCAATCAATTATAGATGGGTAATATAGGTATATTAATGTAAATAACAGTCATGTTGACATAAAAAAACATATATGCTAAAAATACATAAAGAAATATAGTACAGGCAGTCCTCTGACTTACAACACAATTGGTTCCTGGGCGTTGCTGATCTTGTCATTTGATTTGTAGGTTAAGAAACCTACTGAAGGAATGAAGAAGGAGATGGGACACCTTCTTCTGAGCTCATGGGTGGGTCTAATTGCGTGGAGTTTTTCGGGGGTTTTGAGGTGACTTGGAAGGACTTAAAGAAAGTTTCTAAGGAAGTATGGACAGATGTTCTCTTTTCCTTGTAAATTTCTCTGTAGCAGCTGTACATGTTGGATATGCCCCTATTCACAGATGCACTGCATTCAATGTTGGGGTCATGTTCCTCAAACAGGGACATGGCAGCTTCCAAATATTGAAATGTCTCAGCCAACACTTTTGTTGTCAAGACTTTAGGATGAAGAGTCTCTTCAACAGTGGGTGCATCTTCTTCCTCTGCCACTTTTTGCTGTTCCAAAGCAATGAGGTCCTCATTAGTTCATTCTTCAGAATATGATGCCAGCAACTCATCAACATCCTCTAGTGCAATGTCTAAGTTGAGTTCTTTGTCCATTACAACAGTAGTTTTGGTCACCTCCTCAACAGTGTCTGTAAAGCTTGGAAGTCAGACATAAAATCAGGACACAATTTTTTCCAAACACCATTCAAATTTGATTGTTTGACTTCATTCAAGGCCTCACCAATGTTCTTAACTGCATGGTAAATGTTGAAGCCCTTCCAGATTTCCTTCAGAGTTGGTCCACCTTCCTTCTCAGTTGCCCAGATGGCCTGGGCAAATGTGCTCGTAAGATAGGCCTTGAATGATGCAATTATCCCCTGGTCCATTGGTTGCAACAATGAGGTGGTGTTGGGGGGCAGAAACACCACTTTGATGTCAGGATGCATGTCATCAAGGATGGTTGGATGACCAGGAGCATTGTCGAGGATTAACAATGCTTTAAATGCAAGATTGTTTTTGCTGCAATAATCCTTGACACTTGGCACAAAACGATGATTAAACCAATCTTCAAAAATGTTCCTATTGACCCATGCCTTAGGATTGGATTTCCATATCACTGGGAGAAATGCTTTGGAATATCCCTTGAAAGCCCTGGGGTTTTTGGAATGGTATACAAGCAAAGGTTTAAGCTTAAAGTCACCTGCAGCATTTGCACTGAGCAAAAGAGTGAGCCTATCTTTAGCAGCTTTGTAGCGTGGCATGGATTTCTCCTGTTTGGCAATGTAGGTTCTCGACAGCATTTTCCAAAATAGCCCAGTTTCATCAACATTAAAAACTTACCGAGCACCATACACCCTCTTCAATGATTTCAGCCAATGTCTCAGGAAAAACACGAGCTGCCTCCTCATCACCACTGGCAGCTTCACCTGGGACCTTGATGTTATGCAAATTGGCCCTCGCTTTAAAATGCATAAACCACCCCCTACTTGCATTAAAAGGCTCTGCATCAGAACTCTCCCCCTGTTGTTTTTTTAGATCATCATAAAGACTCTTAGCCTTTTCCTGAATTATGCCTAAACTCACAGGAGCACGGCATTGATTTTGATCCTCCAGCCAAGCAATTAACAGTTTCTCAAGCTGGGCAATAACTCCAACATGCTGCTTGGTTATCACAGTTGACTGCATAGGAGCCGAGCCCTTAACATGTTCCTGAATTCGTACCTTGTCTTTCAGGATGGTCACAGTCATTCGAGGGATATCCAAAGCTTTACCAATTTCAGTTGGCGTCTAACCTTTTTTGGACCTCTTAATTATTTCCATTTTTGTTTCTATAATAATTATTCTAAGTTTCTTAGAAGAAGAAGAAACATCACTTGCACCAGATTTATGCTTTTATGCCATTATTATGGGCAAAGAAACACTAAATTAAAAAAAAAAAAGTTTGGAAGCACAAAGATTTGGAAGCACATGTAAAAATGGCGTTGGAACAGCTACTGAGTCAGGGCGATGGGCGGCACAGAATGTTGATGTTGATGTGCACATATGAACTTGTTCACTGGCATGGCCTTGCATCAGCTCGAGAATCGTACAGAATTTCCTGTATGATTATTTACTGGGATACATGATGCGCTTGTCACAGATAACATGTTCTTTTCCTAGGCGGCTACTTAGAGTTAATTGAAAAGATGGAATTTGGTGAAACACACACTGAAGCTTGAATTGAAATAACAGGAAAGGCTCAATATACATAAATATAACAATAAGATAAAAAGTAAAGTGGTTTCCTGTATTCATACTTAGACTCTTGCATTGTGCATACTTAAACATATGGAGACCAGTGGAAACAAAGACAGAAGGTAAAGTAAGTGAAGCCTATTAGAAGGGAGATCCTGATTCAGTTTACACCATCTTGGGGAGCCAATGAACATGGTGAAATGGGAACTGGATGTGGTATTTTAGCGTGAATATATGTCTTATTTGACCCTTTACACTGACAATAGTAAGGTCAATTCCTACCCCAATCCATATGTGCCTTTTGGGGGGGTCCAGAATTAAGCATTAATGTTCATTATTTGCATCACTTATCTCTTAATTCCTATATGTAAATATGGTCTAACTACTTAGATACTCTATAGCAGCCTAATTGCTAAGGCCCTCCAAAACTCCCTTATTGTAGAATTCTGTGGTGTACTATACCCATTTGTGGTTACTTGTTGTCTCTCAGAATGAAAGCATAAAATATCTGATATGGGCTTATCTCCTTAGACCTACATTATTCCGCTAAATCCCAGACTTTAGCATAACTATTCCCACAAGGCCTTATATCAGTGGTGGGAAACCTGCGGCCCGTTAGGGTAATCTGCTGGTGTGCTGCTAGACAGTTTGTTTACATTTGCATGGCCACAAGGCTGCCCACCACTGCCTTTAATCATAGCAAGCCTAATTTGTTCTCTTCTTGTTACAACTTTCATAACTTCCATTAAACATGCTGAGCAAATGAATTAGATGTTACCCAAAACTACATAGCTGCCAAGATCAGGTCATGGATCAGTTAATTTATTAGCCCAAGGCATAAGTCTATGCTACTGCTCTATAGTTCTCAATTCTTTTGTTGGTCCATGTGGGTGTCAATATGATGCCGCATGATGGAATTTCTGCTCTTTGTTTTTTAAAAATATTAAGAAATTACACACACACAAACTAACAGAAAAGAACACTAAGGTTTCAAATTCAAGCATTCAAAAGTTAAGAAATACCAGAATTAAGATTGCCTGTGTGATGCTGAGTAACTTCAACCAAACTTTTGACTGGTGTCCAATTTGATGCATCTGGAGCTAGATTTGCATAACTGCTGAGCACTCACAACTACAACCAAAGTCAACTTGAGCTACATTTTGAACATATGAAGCGCTAAAAAATGGTAGGTGTTCTGAAAAACTCTGGGGGCAGGATTTGGGGACCCCACCGAGCTCTGTTCTGTAGGGGTGCCCTGCACACCAATGTTTAAGGGGTTGAGACTTGGCCACATAGGAGTAGGGGCAGGGCTATTAAATCTGCAACTTTGAAAATTTGCCATAAAATCTGCTTCTCGTCACTCCCTGCAGTTGCAGGGGCATTGGCAGCTGTGGTAGGAGGGACACCTCTAGGAGTTTTACCATGTCTTAATCCTCCACTGAGAGCAATTTACAGCAAGACCAGCTCCTCTTCACTCCCCTGGGGGAACTTAAGCAAGACCGGTAACCAGGTAGTACTCCTTGCCCCTCACCAACTTCTCCTCCCTTTCTGCTCAGAAGGGGATATGATAATCTCTTGGAATGCACCTTTCACCACCTATCTGATAGGTGATAACTGCTATATTCCAGCAGGTATTAGCACAGTGGAACCTGACTCTAGCAAAATGAAAAGTCACAATAAGGGAAATGAAATACATTCAAGATACTTGAGACTTTCACTCCACTTCCCTGTAAGTGAAGTTCCATTGTAACTGAGCTCATTTTGCTTCTACTCTACAAGAAAACTACAATGCTTTGCAACAAAACTTAAAAAACCCCAAACACCTAATTGCCTGAGTGTAGTTTGGCAGTGAAGGGAAGTAATCAAAAATGAATATCTCACTGCATCAGCTCAATTACAAGCTGAAGCATTGCTCATGAAGCAGAGTTATCCCTAGTGTATATTCTACCATTCTTTCACCCACTAATTAGCCCACTAGAAACCCATTTCTTTTTTGTATAATAAATTCACTAGTATATAATATAGAAATATATATAAATTGTCAAAAATAATGCATTTTCCACATCTGAAGTTTCAGGGCATTCAGTAGTTAGCCATTTTAGCTGAATACAGATTGTCTTCCATGTCTTTTAGATGAAAGGGATTTGAAGAGTAAAGCCTATGCTATCTCACAAGAACCTCAGGGTGTGTCACCTTTTGACTCTTCTATCTGATGTGTAATAAAAGGATTCCTTCATCACAGCAGTGTGTACTTTTTGCAGTGAAAAAGAAGTCCAAACCTTCAGGATGCATTGTTATTGTTGGGGGCTGGGGGTGAAATGTGGCAGCATTAACAAGAGAAGAAGTTTACAGTCATCTGACAGTTAGTAATTTATCAGCAGTCACAGAAGTTAAGCAATAAGAGAGGGTTCAATTTGAATGGTTAAGATTTTGTATATTACTGAACAGGTCTCCATGCCTTGCTTATATATAACTAAATAAAACCAGAAGGCAAAGACAAAAGAGGCTGTTCATATTTCTCACTCTTTAGGCAATATTAGACAAACGTATGCTTAGTACTGTACATAAGTGATATAGCCTCTATGTAAAATATATAATTTTGTTTCAAATAACTGTCAGTGCCAAATACGTGTATATCTTACTGTATACTTTTTTCTAGTCTGCAAATTATAGCTTGTTTTAAATGAAACAATTTCCCCCCTCTTTTTCATTTGGTCACACAATCAGGCAATTTATCTCATACCCAATCTAAATAATTGTCTTGTCTTCCTGAATGAAGAGTGGGATTATTGATAAACAAAAGAGCTCTTTATATTAATTAGCTTCATAGCATTTTATTTTTATCCCCATTCAGGTTAGTAAGCTATTTATATCTTTGAATTATTTAAATTGCCCCCAATCCAAAGACAGGTACCAGCAGGTATCATTACTGTAGGCAGCAGGTCAGGTGCCATCATATCCTTGAATAACCAGTAACAGAATAATATTTCAAATGATTAAACACACTCTCTGCTGTCCATGTTATCCTGAGATGATCTTTCATTTTATGGTACGTGACTCAGAAAAACATTTCCTTTGTGTGGTTGTTTACCTCCATCTAGTGACCAGAAAGATACATAAACCAAAACTTCTATAGTTGTTCATCAATTCTAAACAAATGCACTATTGAAAAAGTGGGCAAAATTCTGTTCTTTCTTGTGCTCGTGTCCTAAGTGAGGGAAGAGAACATAAGGGCTAGATTCACAAGGGGGAATAAGGTGCCTTTATGCTCCTAAGTCCAACATTTAATCACCACTGGCATGCATAAAACCACTGCTCAGATGCTACCTAACTCCCCAGGCACTTAAGTTTCCAGCAGTAAAGGCCTTTATGCACCTAAATATCAGCCAGTGGGCATTCACAAAGCTGCCAAAATCCTGATGCCACCAAGAAGTTCCATGCATAGCTCATGCCTAAATCCTGGTGGGATTCACACACAAGGTATTTCCCCACCTGCATTGCCTGCAGGGTCTGGACCAATAGCCATGCTCAGAGCTCACCTAATGTTGCAGTGAAGGAGGAGAAGCAGCCAGAGCTGGAGCCCTCTAAAGCCCCCACACCCAATAGCCCAATTTAAGCACTCACCCAGAATGTGGGAGACCTGGGTTTAAATTCCCCACACCCCTAACATGGAGAAGGGGCTTGAAACTGCATCTCCCATTTCCTAGATAAATATCCCAAAGCCCAGTGATTAGAGCATTCAGAGGCAGGGGTGTCTCAGGGTATGTCTACACTGCAATGTAAGCCCAAGGTTAGTAGAAATCCTGTTAGCAGGCATGTTAACCTAGGATGAGAGCGTCTACACTCATTTGTAACCCCGGGGTAGAAATTATTGAACCCTTGGTCCCAGCCTAGAGCTCCAGCATCTACACTGCATTATGCAGGCCCACCTCCAACCATATCCCAGACTTCCTAGCATCCTCCAAAAATGTAGTCACCATACCTCTTTTTCATGGTACAGTGTGGGAAAATTTGACTATCCACCAAACTTGACTGTCCCAGAGCACAAGTCTAGTGGGGCTGTGTCTGCACTGCAAAGCAATAGGGCTTGAACGCTGGGTTCCAGCTTGACTCGGGCTTGGAAACTCCACCTCTATGGGGTTCTGGGACCCTGACTAGAGCCCTGGGTTAGCACAATTTGTGTGTAGACAAAAAGGAAGTTAGACTTGAGCCTGAGTTTGAACCCTGGGCTTACATATAGTATGTAGTCATATGTTCAGTCTCTGCTGCTCAAGCAGTTCCACTTTGTTTTAAATAATTAAATACTTATTGGGCTACAGATATAGTAAGAATGACTCTATACGCTGCTGGTTAGGGAAGTCTGCTGGGAAGGTGGAGATCTGAGTGCCAATCCCTGAGCCAGTGACTACTAAGTATTTCACACAAAATATAAGAGCTTCCACAGGAGACACATCCTTCTCTTTGGCTTAAAAAGGCTCCATCTCGTTGAAACTATAGTAAAGAACAAAATCTTCAGACACATAGATGAACATAATTTGTTGGGGAAGAGTCAACATGTTTTTTATAATGGGAAATTATGCCTCACCAATCTACTAGAATTTGTTGAGGGGGTCAACAAGCATGTGGACAAGGGGGATCCAGTGGACATAGTGTACTTAGATTTTCAGAAAGCCTTTGACAAGGTCCCTCACCAAAGGCTCTTAAGCAAAGTAAGCTGTCATGGGATAAGAAGGAAGGTCCTCTCATGGTTTGGTAACTGGTTAAAAGATAGGAAACAAAGGGTAGGAGTAAATGGTCAGTTTTCAGAATGGAGAGAGGTAAATAGTGGTGTCCCCCAGGGGTCTGTACTGGTACCAGTCCTATTAAACATATTCATAAATGATCTGGAAAAAGGGATAAACAGTGAGGTGGCAAAATTTGCAGATGATATAAAACTGCTCAAGATAGTTAAATCCCAGGCAGACTGAGAAGAGTTACAAAAGGATCTCAACAAAACTGGGTAACTGGGCAACAAAATGGCAGCTGAAATTCAATGTTGATAAATGCAAAGTA
Organism: Emys orbicularis; assembly: GCF_028017835.1. Taxonomy (NCBI): domain Eukaryota; kingdom Metazoa; phylum Chordata; order Testudines; family Emydidae; genus Emys; species Emys orbicularis. The sequence goes on along the minus strand of NC_088687.1, from coordinate 85,011,464 downwards.
GTGCACACTGGAAAACATAATCCCAACTATACATATAAAATGATAGGGTCTAAATTAGCTGTTACCACTCAAGAAAGAGATCTTGGAGTCATTGTGGATAGTTCTGTGAAAACATCCACTCAGTGTGCAGTGCCAGTCAAAAAAGCAAACAGAATGTTGGGAATCATTAAGAAAGGGATAGATAATAAGACAGAAAATATCATATTGTTTCTATATAAATCCATGGTACGCCCACATCTTGAATACTGCATGCAGATATGGTCACCTCATCTCAAAAAAATATATTGGAATTGGAAAAGGTTCAGAAAAGGGCAACAAAAATGATTAGGGGTATGGAATGGCTTCCATAGGAGGAGAAATTAATAAGACTGGGACTTTTCAGCTTGTAAAAGGGACGACTAAGGGGTGATATGATAGAGATCTATAAAATCATGACTTATGTGGAGAAAGTAAATAAGGAAGTGTTATTTACTTCTTCTCATAACACAAGAACTAGGGGTCACCAAATGAAATTAATAGGCAGCAGGTTTAAAACAAACAAAAGGAAGTATTTTTTCACACAATGCACAGTCAACCTCTGGAACTCCTTGCCAGAGGATGTTGTGAAGGCCAAGACTAGAAAAGAACTAGATACATTCATGGAGGATAGGTCCATCAATGGTTATTAGCCAGGATGGGCAGGGATGGTGTCCCTAGCCTCTGTTTGCCAGAAGCTGGGAATGGGTGACATGGAATGGATCACTTCATGATTACCTGTTCTGTTCATTCCCTCTGGGGCACCTGGCATTGGCCACTGTCGGAAGGCAGGATAGTGGGCTGGATGGACCTTTGGTCTGACCCAGTATGGCTGTTCTTATGTTCTCCAAGTTCTCTCCTAATTCTTCCTTGCTCCTACTGGTGGGCAGTTATTTATACAAGTAGACCTAGGCCTGGTCTACATTAAAAGTTTAGATAAATATAGCTACTTTGCTCAGGGGTATGAAAAATTAACTCTCCTGAGCGCTGTAGCTTTGCCAACATAACCCCTGAGGTTGACATGATTAGGTTGATGGAAGAATGCTTCTCTCAACCTACTACCACTCCACAGGGAGGGGTTCCTACAGGGATGGAAAAACCCCTTCCATTGGTGTAGGTTGCACTTCCACTATGGGATTACAGCAGGCTAGCTGCAGTACCACTCCTGTGATGCTATAGACCTCATACTGTAGATAAGTCCCTGCTGAAGTCCTATTGAAGTCAAAATTCGTTGACAGAATCAAGAGAAATGTATAGTGAACCTAAGAGCCAGTTTGCTGAAGTCTGTTCACAGAGATCCTAAAATCTATTGAAGAGTATCGTTGTGTGGAAAATAGTTTTCCTGTCCTAGGAAAATGTTGAGATTTCAAAAAATGTTGTTAATCTCAAATCAGGACAAAAAGGTTGAAGTCTTTTGCAAACTGAAAGTCTGGTGGGGGGAAAGTGGTCCAGGTCAGTCCAAACATTTTGTTTTCATAATTTTGAAAAAAGATCAAAATGAAATATTTCATTTTTAATTTTTTTAAAGTAACTTACATTTAAATTACTAAATTAAAACAATTTGAAACAAAAAGTTAATCAGGCCAAAAAAATCCAGAACTTTGTTTAGAAAATATCAAAATGGGATGTTTCAAAGATTTTAAAATTCTTTCTTCAAAAGATTTTTTGAAACGGGCAATTTGTTGAAACCAACCCTTTCCTGTGAAAATTTTGGTTCCAACACATTATCTTGTGTGACGGCATTGTCCCACTCCTGTCTCTTTTCTAGTCACAGGCCACTTGGAGACCTTCTTCTGGTCAAACACCTTATGTAGTTATTTACAGTGCTCTCCCCATCGTGATTACAAACTGTTGCAGCTCAGTATTTACATACCTTTTGTCTCCACCAGCCTTGGCTGAGTGAGCTAAGGAGTGTATCTCCTCCCAAGAGATCTCTCCTGTCTCTGACTCTCAAAAGTCTACCTCATGCACACCATCCCTGAGCACTTCCTTCCTATCCCTTTATACTGTCTGGGCTAATTCGCCTTTTAGGCTTTTCCCAATCTATCAATTAGGCACAGCTTTGCCCCTCAGATTTACACCAGGGTGATTTAATTGGTGATCCCGTGATCAGAATGTTGGCACAGCTGTTGTGGCCCAGCACTCCATCACAGACTGTTTTAACAGAAAAAGTTTCGCCAGCACTATTCAAGATGTAAATTCCAAAATGTAAAAAATAATAAATAATCATAATAATTACTCATTCAACAAGGTTAATAGTTATGAAAGCTGAAATTTAAAAAAAAACCTTCAACAGGCTAATGAATACAGAAAAATAAATTTCCAGTGCCAAAAAAGAAAAAAAAATAGAAGGCAACTGTGGCAGGGTGCTATCTTTGATTCCCCTTTGTGGAAGAGCAAGGCCCTTCAGACACATTTCCCAGAGTTTCCTCTGTTGGGGTTTAGAAATAACTCATTCACCTCCAGAGTCTTTAAACAATATTCCCCTTCTCCTTGGGTTTAATTCATTTTGTTTATACAGCTTCCCTCCCCCCCCCCCCACCCCACCCCCACCCTCACCCCGAGAACTCCCTTTTAGGTTCAGAAATCTTCTCAGAGCTATGGAATTTCAGTTCTGGCCTCCCAGACCCATAGATTCTCCACTCAGGTTCAGAGGTCTTCCCATCTCTCCTGCTTGTGACTTGGTGGATTTCCTTTTCAGCATCTCCCTCCTTGGCACAGGACACCCACAGTTTCCCCTTGTTCGACTGTGCTTTCAACCATCTTCTTCTCCAGCCTGCTCCTTTTCACCTTAGTCCCTTTTCTCCCTGGACTGGAAGAACTCAGCAAGCATCTACCTTACACTGTTGCTATCTCTCTGCTATTAGCAAGGAGGCATCTTATATGCTAGTCCCCTTCTCCCAGCCCATTCCAAACTGATTGGGTGAGAAAGAAAAATTATCCCACCTATTCTGCAAGGCTTCTAGTCCCAGGCCCTTAAAGACTTTCTCCCAAAACCTACTTACTCCCAGGACCACTTCTTCTCCACCAATGCCTCTTATTTCATAGGTCTTTGCATTCATCAAAACCTCCCAAAACCTTAAAGAGACATAGCACAGAACTGGAATAAGAGACTCCACCTTCAGAGTTATTCAAGAAACAGAATCCTGAATAACCTCAAATGTAGAAAGCCCTAAAGCAACCTCCTGTTGGTTGCTCCACCTTTTTCCGACACAGAGGCAGAAAGCAAAAGAACTACATTATGAACAAGGAAGTCATTCCTGTACTAATAACACTGGCCTGTGGATCTAAGAGGGTGTGGAAATGTGAGCGGGTGGCTCCATCTTTTCCTCCAGCTCTTCCTCTGGCCATTTTGTAAATGGCACCTAAATCCCAGGTTGGGGGGAAATTGGCCTAAAATAGTCCGCAAATTCACGTCAAATTTGCAAATAGTTTTGGGTTGACTAAACCTGCATTTTTTGGCGAAAAAACTATTCATCCGAAATGTTTACCAAGCACAACATAGCCTTCCTGTGCCTCAATCTCCAGTCTGGTGTTGTGAAGATAAATACATATACGTTTGTGAGGCACTCAGATACTGCCGTAATCGGGGGTCATATCATAGCCAGATAGCTAGTCACTTGTAGAATTAAAAGAGGCAAGAATTATTTTCTGTAAATAAAGAGTTAAATGTTGTTCGTTTTACTTTTTCTGAATGTATTTAACTATCAATTGCTAACAGTTCACAAGACTATCTACCAAAGTCAGTTGTAACCTTAGCAACAATTCATTTAATAATATCATCAAATCTTTCACGATATAGTGAAGATGAAAGGACAAGTACAATCTGAATCCTTGCCAAGTAATGTTGTATTGAGGAACATGTTATACTTTAAGATGACATCATGTGTTCAATACAGACAAGTTCAGTTGAATGTGTTAATATTCATAATTAACATAAGTAGATGATAGTGTAATAGATAAAATTGCTGGAGATGAATTTATGAATAAAATGCTTTTCCATAATCTATGAAATGTGATTACTGTAATATCATTTGAATTGAAAATTTCTATGCTAGATTCAAGATACAAAAAAGGGCTTGTTACGTGAAGAGATTGCACATTAGATATGAACCTAAAGTTGTTGAGCCACTTACCCAAGCATTTCTGAAATGAAGCTTGCTCTACTACTATCTGATAATTTGTTATCTTCAGTAAATTGTCTGAATCATTGGTACCTTAATTATCTTTGCTAACAATTGGTACATTAATGATCATTTCCTAACAAACACAAGTCAAGGAAAGTTTGCTGAATGTTACAATTCTGTTGCAGTTCATTCATAACTAAAAATTCATAATTTTATACTCACAAAATACAAAATGGTAACATCAGCACAAATATGAATAGAGGAGCTACCAGCTGTCTATTTTATATCATTAATATAAATGGAAAATGAGATTTGACCTAAAATAGACTCTTACTGTGCTCTAGTAATGAAAGAGCTATTGATAATAACATTTGATTGTGTTGGGTTTAACAGTGTTTACAATTATAACAGGAACTCCCTGGAACTAACCCAAGGAAACAGGGGATAATCTCTTAAAATCTATTTAATAAAAGCAAATGGTCTCCTGTACCAAGCATTTTACACACATCAGTACAGGATAATCTATCAGTGAAATATTAATGAAATCATTTGTTATTTTCATGGCAGCTGAAATAGTACCATGACATTGATTGAAAGGTTATTTATGAGTGTCCTGGTAATGAATGAGTAATTAGCAAATCTTTCCAAAACTCTTCATTGTGTTAATGACAACTGAGTGTGCCAAATACTCAACAGGCACTTTTCAATATTAGAAAAATCTCAGAAGCAATACAGCTCTCTCTTTAGCAGATCATTAGGGCTCAATTCACTTTAATTCCTATGCAGTTAATATTCAAGGAATATGGATGATAGTCTATGAATTTTAGGTGAGGCCAGAGACATGGCCACTCAACATTTTAGATCCATCCAACATTTTAGATCCATGATTTATAAAGTGTCTAATCCAAACATTGTACAGATTCTCAGAAAGCAAACAAGGCAAAGAACTGGCAACCCACAAACTGCAGCAATCAGTGAAGGATAAAACCCTTTGACAGATTTCCAGCCCATCTGTGTAGCTGTCAATCATGCATGTTGTAAAAAGCAGATTTATGAACAATCATCTGAGAAGCATTTCTTAAACATGAAGCATAAAAAGAAAAATGTGCTGCTTTCAGGTAGAGGATAATTAATAATTTTTTTAAATGTTCTTTTACAGTAGTGTCCAGAATGTTTTGGGGCTATACAGACATACTGTGTACGAAGACACAGCCTCTGCTCCTCTGCTGTGAAATATTTACAGTCTAGAATACAAAAAACAGATAAATGAATGCAAGAATGCAGACTGGGATACAATATGCAAGCAGAGAGGACAGGGTAATGACTGTAGCACGTTAGTTCCACTTCAAATAATATTTTATTGCTTCTTTTTTGTCTTATTTATTCATTTTTACTTGTATGTTATAGTTATCCACCACCAAGTCAAGATCAGTTAGTTAATTTTATATAGGCATCATCGGGGGAATAGGTCTTCAGGAGAGATCTGCAGGAGAAGAAAGAAGTAGCCTTGCAGATAGGCTCAGGAGGGACTTTCCATATGTAGGACACTTGAATAAGGTCAAACAAAAGTCTTTGGCACAGCAGAGAATTGAACCCAGGTCTCCCAAGTAGTGTCCTAACTGGCCATCCTTCCTTTCCTGATTGACCATTCATCAGTCATTGACTAATACCTGTAACTGTTAATCCTAGCCTGTTGGAAATTATGCTAGATGAGAATTTTCTATTTGTTTTCTGTGAAGGGTGTTTGCTGTAATCTAGGTCCCTGCTCAACAAGATATGTAAGCATATGCCTAACCTTCAGAATGTCAGTAGGACCTCCCATTGATTTCACATTAAAATTAGACCTTAAAATGAGGAACGTGCTAAGTACCCTGATGAATTGGGGACATAATTGCTGAACTGGGAGCATAATTGCTGAATTTGTATATGTGACAATGTGTTTGGAAACTTAATGAATGACCTATAGTCCAGTATGTATGAGATTACGTTTTAGTTTGTGAAACAGGTCATTGTTAAGAATAAATTGTTCACAGGTCACAAGTATCCCCAAAGCTCATGGATTAAGACCTTCAGCAGTTATGCTCTGGCATTTTGTGCTAACTGAAGTCTATAAGTGGTTTCCAAAAAGAGTTCCTAGTAGAACCCATTGAAGTAACCAAAGCTGATCACTATGGTGAGATTCCCCAACCCAAGAAAAAAATTCAGAGCTTCCAAATATTTTGGAGATGAAAGGACATTTTTGACCATCACTGAAACCTTGATTTCCATGTTCATCTCACAGCCAAAACTAAGGTGACCAATCATGCATGCCCAGAATACCAGACATTCTGGTATTTCTAGGAATGGCATTGGCCTGCTCCAGCCTGCATGGCCCTGCCCCCACCAACAGGACGTTGCATGCCCAGTGCGTGTGAGGTCATGCTGGTGAAGCAGCTCACTCTTCAAAATGGCATCCCCCATCCTCTACCAGGCAAAACCACATCTGATTTTGTCTCAGTACCATACCGGGGACAAACCTTAGAAAACCAGGATTGTCCAATTTCAAACCAGACGAATAGCCTTCCTGGCCAAAACTGATTACCCTGAAGAGAGCCAGGGGATATCTAAGAACTTCCAGTTATTGTGCATATGCCATAAACAGTGCTTCAATATTATCCATATTAAACTTAAACCTGCTATCATATATCTAGTCTGCAGTCTCAGCAAGATTCTGTGACAGCACAGAAACTCTGTTATACAATCTATACTAAGGGATCACTCCATCCGTCACTGAAATGCAGCTGTTCCTGGGATGAAATAAATAAAAACTGAAAGGAACAGTCACAAGAGTGAAATACGTACAAGCATAATAAATAAAAAAAATAGTAAAAGGACTCAAAAAAATGCCACCATAGCTAAACAGAATTCAAGAGGCAGTCAGAGGCAAAAAGACACCCCTTCAAAACTGGAAGTCAAATCTTACTGAGGAAAATAGAAAGGAGCATAAACTTTGGCAAGTCAAGTGTAAAAATATAATGAGGTAGGCCAAAAAAGAATTTGAAGAGCAACTAACAAAAGACACAAAAACTAACAGCAAAATAAATTTTAAGCACATCAGAAGCTGGAAGCCTGTCAATCAGTGGGGCCACTGGATGATCAAGGTGCTAAAGGAGCACTAAAGGAAGACAAAGCCATTGAGGAGAAGCTAAATTAATTCTTTGCCTCAGTCTTCACTGCAGAGGATGTGAAGGAGATTCCCGCACCTGAGTCATGCTTTTTAGGTGACAAATCGGAGGAACTGTCCCAGACTGGGGGGTCGATAGAGATGACAAATTGGAACAAATTGATTAAACAAACAGTAATAAGTCACCAGACCAGATAGTCTTCATCCAAGAGTTTGAAGGAACTCAAAGATGAAATTGCAGAACTATTAACTGGGGTATATAGCCTATTGTTTTAATCAGCCTCTGTACAAGATGACTGGAAGATAGCTAATGTAATGCAATTTTTTTAAAAAGGGTTGTGAGGCAGTCCTGACAATTACAGGCCAGTAAGCCTAACCTCAGTATCAGGCAAACTGGTTGAAATTATAGTAAAGAACAGAATTGTTAGACACATAGATGAACACAATATGTTGGGGAAGGGTCAACATGGCTTTTGTAAAGGGAAATCATGCCTCCCCAATCTATTAGAATTCTTTGAGAGGGTCAACAAGCATGTGGACTAGGGTGATCCAGTTGCTTTAGTGTACTGGAATTTCAGAGAGCCTTTGACAAGGCCCCACACCAAAGGCTCTTAAGCAAAGGAAGCAGTCATGGAATAAGAGGGAAGATTCTCTCATGGATCACTAACTAGTTAAAAGATAGGAAACAAAGGATAGGAATAAATGGTCAGTTTCACAGAGGAGAGAGGTAGATAGTGGTGTCCTCCAGAGGTCTGTAAATAGCAGGATTCCCTAAGGATCTGCACTGGGACCAGTAATGTTCAACATATTCATGAATGATCTGGAAAAGGGGGTCGGTAGTGAGGTGACAAAGTTTGCAGCTGATACAAAATTACTCAAGATAGTTAAATCCAAAGCTGACAGCAAAGAGCTACAAAGGGATCTCACAAAACTGGGTGACTGGGCAACAGAAGGGCAGATGAAATTCAATGTTAATAAGTGCAAAGTAAAGCACATTGGAAAACATAATCCTAACAATACATACAGAGTGATGGGATCTAAATTAGCTGTTACCACTCTAGAAAGAGATCTTGGAGTCATCATGGATAGTTTTTTGAAAACATCCACTCAAATGGGCAGCAGCAGTCAAAAAAAGCTAACCGAATGTTAGGAACCACTAGAAAAGGGATTTATAATAAGTCAGAAAAATCATCATGTCACTACATAAATTCATGGTATACCCACATCTTGAATACAGAGAGCAGTTCTGGTTACCTCATCTCAAAAAAGGTATATTAAAATTGGAAAAGGTACAGAGAAAGGCGATAAAACTGATTAGAGGTATGGAACAGCTTTCATATAAGGAGAAATTAAAAATGATTGGGACAGTTCATCTTAGAAAGGAGATGACTAAGGAGGGATATGATAGAGGTCTAAAAAATCATGAATAGTGTGTAGAAAGTGAATAAGAGAGTGTTATTTACTCCTTCACATAACATAAAAACTGGGGTCACCCAATAAAATTGACAGGCAGCAGGTTTAAAGAAAACATAAGGAAGTACTTCACACAACACACAATCAACCTGTGAAACTCATTGCCCGGGGATGTTGTGAAGCCCAAAATATAACTGTGTTCAAAAAAGAATTAGATAAGTTCATGAAGGATAGGTCCATCAAAGGCTATTAGTCAAGATGGTCAGGGATGCAACTCCATGCTCTGGGTGTCCCTAAACCTCTGACTGCCAGATACTGGGACTGGACGACAGGGGATGGATCACTTGATAATTGCCCTGTTCTGTTCATTCTCTCTGAAGCATCTGGCACTGACCATTGCAGGAAGACAAGATACTGGTCTGGATGGACCATTGGTCTTACCCAGCATGGTCATTATGTTCTGTTTAGCAGTGAACCGCAACAGCGCACAAAAGTTTTACATCAAGTGAAAAATACCTGTTTCCAGTTAACAATTGCAGTGTGAATTTCAGGCAGCGGAATGTAATGTCTCAAGATTCAATTTACCCTGGGCACAAGGACTAACACTCTGCTAATACAAAAGTCATTAATTAATTATTATTAATAATAAAATAATAATATGCAATATTAACAGTGACAGGGTCCCACACTTTGTTGCTTTAGTGGGCCCAGCTCCCACACTGAGAGACAGCAGCATAGTACGCTGCTGCCTGTGATATGAGTAGGGAGCAACAGGGTGTGCCAGAGACATTCCTCTGCCTGCAGACCAAATGGACAATCCATGGGCCTGGTTTTCCTCTCACACCAATGAAAATCAGGCTTTTCTGGTTTTCAAGTTTTCACCAAAATCAACAGGATTCTGCCCATTGATGCGTAGAACATCGTGGTGTTCAAAACTTATTGCATGACAAACAGACCAACAGAAATATGACATCAAGTTGAACAGAGGGCCTCATGTCACTCCATCAATAATATATTAAAAACAAATTTGTATTTCATAGAATCATAGAATCATAGAACTGGAAGGGACCTTGAGAGGTTAGCTAGTCCAGTCCCCTGCACTCGTGGCAGAACTAATTATCTAGGCCATTCTTGACAGGTGTTTGTCTAACCTGCTCTTAAAAATCTCCAATGATGGAGATTCCACAACCTCCCCTAGGCAATTTATTACAGTGCTTAACCACCCTGACAGGAAGTTTTTCCTAATGTCCAACCTAAACCTCCCTTGCTGCTATTTAAGCCCATTGCTTCTTGTCCTATCCTCAGGGTTAAGAAAAACAATTTTTCTTCCTCCTCCTTGTAACAACCTTTTACATACTTGAAAATTGTTGTCATGTTCCCTCTCAGTCTTTTCTTTTCCAGACTAAACAAACCCAATTTTTTCAATCTTCCCCCATAGGTCACGTTTTCTAGACCTTTAATAATTTTTGTTGCTCTTCTAGACTCTCTCCAATTTGTCCACATCCTTCCTGAAATGTGGTGCCCAGAACTGGACACAATACTCCAGTTGAGGCCTAATCAGAGCGGAGTAGAGTGGAAGAATTACTTCTCGTGTCTTGCTTAGAACACTCCTGCTAATACATCCCAGAAGGATGTTCGCTTTATTTGTAACAGCATTACACTCTTGATTCATATTTAGCTTGTGGTCAACTATGACCCCCAGATCCCTTTCCGCAGTACTCCTCCCTGGGCAGTTATTTCCCATTTTGCATCTGTACAACTGATTGTTTCTTCCTAAGTGGAGTTCTTTGGATTTGTCCTTATTGAATTTCATCCTATTTACTTCAGACCTTTTCTCCAGTTTGTCCAGATTTCAGTTGTAGTAAAGTGGCTATTAAGTAAAGTGGCTATACTGATGATACCAGAGACCATGCTTTCACCTCAGTTCTCCAAGCAGCTTTATATACATAAAACAGCAGATGTGACAAAAACTATCCCTATGTGATTTCACATAAAGCAATCCTTTTCTCCCAGCTGCAGTGTAGACATACCCTTAAAGAGCCAGTGTCTCCCTGATATGCTTTCTTTAAGATGATGCTGTCTTGCTTTCTTTAAGATGATAGGTAGACTATGAGGGAGCCACTAGGGTTGATGGTCTGTCCTAGGAGAAAGGACAAGTAACTTGATGCTTTTTAATCTTGCTAATTTTGCATAAAACAGTCTTTCAGGTTGAAAGGACTTTGAGGCACACTCCTTTGGGAATGGGCCGTGTTAATTTCAGAAGTTAATGTGAGACTGGACTCTGAAGCAGACTTTGTGGGTAGCCATTCTAAACCAGAAAGACTGGGGAAAGGAAAAACCCTAGTAGGAGGGAACTCTGTTGTTTAAAAGAACTTGTCTGGCCTGTTACAGCCACTTACTATCAGAAATGAACCAAACCACATTAACATGTTAACCTCAACTACTCCACATGTCAAGTTGTGATCAGTAATGTCAAAAACAGATAATATTTGATCATTCTTATCAAAAAACTGATATTTGATCTAACATAACTAGTCTGCAGAGTTGTCTAATGTGAGTTCTGCAAAGATCATCCATCAAACATGTTATCTGCATGCCTTGCCAATGGCTGCCAACCACATAGGAAAACATAAAAGGAATCCCATAATGTCTAGATGTCTCTGGAGTTGCTTAGTCATAACCTCCACTAAACCCTTCCGAAAAGTGGGATGTTCAATACTGAGCCAATAATTGGATAGTTCCTCAGTGTCAAGAGATGATTTCCTGATAGGAGTTTGCATATGCACTGGGCATATTTCAGGGAGTCAGTTCAATTGGTTTGCCTTCTCTAGAATAGGCATTGATAGTGGAGCCTATCCAATAGGATAACGGCTTGCCATTGGCTTTTAAGAAGCCAAGATTGGCAAGAATACCACTCACAGTTTATTGACTTGACCTATCCTAGAACTTCCATATTTTGTGGATGAGACATTGCTAAAACTAATCAGACAGTGTCAAAACAAAAAATGTCTAAACAGATTACTGTACTCCCGTTTTACCATAGCCTGACACGTGCATGAGGAACTACCTTAGGCATGACACATTATTCTGGCAAAAGGAGCTGGCAAATCTCTCATATCACAGAGAAGCCTATTTCAAGGAAAGAAGTCTGGATGCACTAGACTCTTCAGTACCCTGAAGAGCTCAGCTAAGTGGTTCTTCAAAGACTGCAAGATATAGGAGCACAGGTCCCACTAGCTTTCAGTGGAACTTGTCCTCCTAGATCCCTTAGTTGCTTTTGAAAATCTGCCTGAAAATCATGCACTGGCAAGGGGTTATTGTTGTTTTGTAAAACTGTTTTTAGATACTATCTTTTAATTCAAGTGAAGCAAAAAATAAAGTGATTCCATATGTGAGAGAGAGAGAGAGAGAGAGAGAGAGAGAGAGTGTGTGTGTGATTTCTTTATATATATATATATATACATACACATACACATGACATCAACTCTCAGTAGAAAGTGTGTTAAAAGGAGGGTCTTGTTTTATTTTGTTTTCTCAATTGCCCAGTATGTCATACTTTCTAACCTGTGTTTGGCTATTCTCTAGCAGTTCTCATCATCACTAAAAGATAAGTAACCATCCCTCTGAGTTATGGTGAGTCTAGTTCATTTATATAGTTTTGTTCTGTCATGCCAGATGTGAAATGTTGAATGGTTCTCTCGAGCATCTTGGCAAATAATTTTCCTCAGTGTTTGCTCTTTACTAATCATTTGTGGAGGATTAAATAAAAAATGCTTAATGTATCGTAGAGCTGTATCAAGTATTTTGCACACTAGGAGAGGTTAATAAAATAAGCTTTTTCTCACTTTTTAACAAATAAATGATGTTTCTATTTATTAAAATTCTAATCAGGGAATATGCAGTGTTGCTGTAACCATGTTGGTCCCATGATATTAGAGAGACAAGATGGTTGAGATAATATCTTTTACAGTTTCCCAGACCTGAAGACGAGCTCTTTGTAAGCTAGAAAACTTGTCTCTCATACGAAAAGAAGTTGGTCCAATAAAAGATATTACCTCACCCACCTCGTCTCGCTATCAGGGAATATTTATATAATGTGGAGTAGTGGTTGCCTGAGTTAGCACTGAGTAGAAAAATGAGTACGGACTTTAGGGTTTGGCCTTAATTACATATAATAAGTGAGAGGCATCTAATTATTTTAGATAGTCTAGGCTGTTAATAAGTGTAAATATTTTTCAATTAAACAAAATTTGAACCATATACAGTTGTTGCTCTGCACACGCAGCTCCCCAACTTCCCCATTAGGAATTCTGTATATCAGCACAGAGTGTTGTAGAGTCCTAAGACTGCAAATTACAGCGTTTTTTCCCCTAATAATGAAAAAAATGGATGAATTCATTTGGTTGCCTGCTCCAGCTTTCCAACTGATGAGTCACACATATTGTCTCTTAACATATCTACGATACAAATTCAATACCAAGAACAAAAATAGAGAGTGCAAGGAGCATTACAAACAAGTACATTATGTCAAAAGGGGACTAAACTAAAAGTAAGTAATTTCCTTGAGGAACTCATAAATAAATGTGCAATTTTAAACAAATGGAAATATGCTACAGTTTAATAAGGGGCAACTGCATAACAGAGATCCGATGAGGTGTGAAAGGAAAGCCACTGTAGCTTGTATGTAAGTGAAGTCATTAAATCTGTGAAGTGCAGAGCCAAACAATTAAGCATAATCAATAAACTAGAACAGTTATTTTAGCAACTTCTAATCTACTTTTGCATACTATATAATCCAAGTCTTCTAGACTTCCTAGACTGGGGCATCACCTTATGGAGAAGAGGTATGAGCATGTGGCTAATAAACCAGAAGAACTGAGTTCTACCACAAAATTTCTGTGTGGTACTAGGTAAGCCACATTTAACATTTCTTTGTATCTGTTTTTTAGACCCCCAGTTCAGGAAAACACTTAAGCATGTACCTAAAGCCATCCCTATTCAGGGCAGCACTTAAAATATGCTTAACTTTAAGTACATAATTAATTTCTATTGAACTCAGTGGGACTTAATCATGTACTTAAAGTTAAATCCATGCTTAAGTCTTGAGAAGTCCTGTCCTGATTAGGCATGCTTTCCTTAATTGGGGCCCTAATCTGTAAATAATTAATAATAATTCATATCTATTTCCCAGGGATGTTTTTGAGGCTAAATCACATAATATGTGTAAATCAGGTAGAAGGCATTATAGAAGTGCAGATTATTATTTTGTGTATGGTGACTGAACCATGATGTCCTTTTGTCTTAAAGCCTCATCACCATTATCTAAACAAGTGTTCTTTTAGGCGTAAACTGTCTGCTTCCTTAAAAATGTGTAATGGCACTACTCAAAATAATATCCCCACTTTGAAGGTGTAGTGCTCCTTCCTCATGCAAATAATCCTGCCTGACTCTTAAACAGCTACTAATTTTTGGTGAAATCACAAAATATTTTACTCTCAGAATATCATCATCATGGTAAATCCCAAAGGGCGTGGTGTCCTGGCAAATTGACCATTACCAGATTGATCTCTGGCAAGGTGCATAAGATGGTCTGATTGTATATTCAGTTCATGTGCATAAATCTTGTTGTGCCACCAAAGCTTCTAGCACCCACATCATCGGCCATGGAGTGGTCACACAATTCAGAATGTGTTGGTCTTCCATTCTTCTAATATGTCCATACCAAGAAAGCCGCCAAAACCCAATCCGTGTTGATAGGGGTGGTTGCCAGGTTCATCTTAGATTAGAATATCCTCGTTTCTGGTCTTGTCCTGCCACTTGATATGGAGCTGTTTACTGAGACAATGAGAATCAAATATGCCAGTCTGGTGTTCTTCAGATCTTCTTCAAACACCCATGTTTTACTTCTCTATGATAGATTTGGCATAACTGTGGTTCTATAGATCCACAGCTTCATAGCAAGTTTGAATTGTCACAACATCCCTATAGAGGCTGAAAGATGGCAGCATCTGCTGCTATATGAGCATCTTTCAAGCATCTTTCAGCACTGTCTATGATACGGCCAAAAAATATTTGACAGCTGCTACATGTGCAATGTCCCATCCAAATAGGTTAATATTGAGCTGGCTATAATATGGAGCTGAAGACTGTTTTATGAACTGGCCAGGGATCTAGTTTTATCAGGATTAATAACCAGACCAACACACGCTACTTCTTGCCCAACCAGATTGGCCATCAGCTGCAGTGATTCATCAAACTAAGACAATGTAATTGACACATTGAAAAACTCAAAGCAGAATGGTGTTCAGCTCAGAAAAACTCAAAACAGAATGGTGTTCAGCTCAAAGCCACTAACACCTGCTTCCTCAAGCTTTGTCATCAATTAGTCAATGCCAATATTGAAAAAAGATGGTGGCAGAACAAAGCCTTGCCAAACACCCTTGGAGATAAGAAACCATGCCATGTATCTGCCACTGACTCAAATACACCTTTCCATTCCATTATAGACCTCTTCTATCAATGACACTATATTTCCAGGGATGCTGAGACACCTCATCAGATCCCACAAACTTGCTCGATGCCCTGAATCAAAGGCCTGATGGAAGTCTATAACAAGTGGTTCACACAACTTATTCTCTAAAAGCTGTCTCAAGGTACAGCTCTGGTCAAGAGCACAGTGACGAGGGATAAAGCTGCACTGAGTATCCCAGCCTTTCAGAATACTATATGTCCAAATTGTATTTTTCCCCCAACTCATTTCCCCATAACTGTACATTTCTTCAGGTAGACATAGTTGAAATCTAATTTCAAAGTAGGCACATTTTCTTTTTCTTTTGTGTGACAATACATTAATTTTGGGGATCAGCAATGACTTAAAGATATATGATAATTTGTGTCTCAAGCCACAGATGTGGTAGTTTATACAAAAGTAGAAGCTGTTTACACAGGCTTAAATCTATTGTGTAGAAAAGTCCTTATTTCAGAATTTGTCTTGCTGTAAAATGTTTTACACTAATATTAGAGATCTTTTTGAACCTTTAAGGACACAGAAATATGTCACTGAATTACACAGATGTATGGTTACTAGGGCAAGAAGTAACACATTGCTTTTGTGTACTCACTTCATTTGTCCAGGGTCTGCTCATTGTATAATTTATTAATATTTTAGCTGATCAACATTTTTTTATCAAAAAATACTATTTTGAACAAAGCAAAAATGTGTGGTGAATTCATTTCAATTTCTTTGAAATTTCCTGTTTTTGTCAAATATTTGAGTTGGAAAATATTGGTTTGGGGATTTAATTGTATTTTTTAATTATATTGCATTATGTAACTTGTGATTGGTAATTTGCCTCCATCACATCTTACCTTGTGGTGTTCCATGATTCAGTGAATATACCCATAAATACTGAAAGAGCATGTGATCAGCTGCTGCTCTGTTTGTGATGAGGTTTGGGGCATGGCCAGGTTGCATTGTGTCACTGACCTGCTGCTTGTGAGGTTCTCAAGAGGCAGCTGAGCCGTATCCCCCTCCACTCTAACCCTTGGAGAGAGGGAATGGATTTAGTGCTGGTGTTTGTCTTGTGGACGATTGCAATTTGCAGCTCCTTGTAGCGGCAGTTACACAGGGATTCTGACAGGACCTTAAATGTTGTGGATATAATTATCTGCTAGTGAGGTTCCTGTGGGATTGTCAGGCCCTACACACCCAAGGTTGGCTGGTTGGTTGCTTTGGGGGGAGAGCGGGATGAGCAGGCATGACATTTCAAAATTGATGGTGGGGAAAATACCAGGGTCAGGGAGACTCCTTCTCCCTGTTTATCTATGAGCCGCCTCCTCACGGTGCTTGCAGAATCCACATCTGACTTACCTGGAAGCAGTCTGAATTTCTATCCTTGGCCTCTCCCTTTTGCTCTATTGTCCTACAAAGGGGATGCAGATGAACCCCTAACCTCCTCCATACTATACTGTCCTTCTTCCTCTTCCTCCCTACCTCCTCCTTCCTTTCCCTCCCATCATTATCCATGGGAATTATGATGGTGATGGGTGTTTTTGATTGGGTATGCCTTAAGCCTTGAGACAATCCACCTTTCCCTTCCCCAGCCCACCAACAAACACACTCAAAATGGCCACTTTTACTTTTCCAAGTTGAACATTTTCCTTTCAAGAGCGTTTGATTCAAAATTGCTGGCATTATTTGTTACATGAGAAATTATGACATTTTATCCCACTTATGAAATTTCCTATGATATTGATATACCACTTTTGAGCAGTTCTAACTGATATGCATATTTTATTATTATTGGGCCAAATCCCGGGGTCCTTTTTGGCTTTTGCTCAGCCTTTAAGTGGCAAAAGCCCTTGATAGTTGGACTAAAAACTCAACAAAGATCTCAGGAATTAGCATTGTAGTACTGGTGCTGATGTTTCATCAAAAGTGATCATCACTATTTTTTCTGGGTATCAGTTTCATTAATACTGAAAGTAAAATTATAGTCTCAAAAATTAGAATCAAGACTTTTACCCACCCCTGCCCTGACCGATTAAGCTCATTAACATACATAGGAAGAATCAGAACTAGGCGGCATATAGAGTCACAGCCAGAATGTGCCAACATCTTACAAGAAGGCCAACAGGAAGAGCTAAATATTTTATGTTTTATCCAGGATGGTCTCATTCTGATTTCTGATCCTAGTGAGAATGCCCTGCCCCTGACTCAAGCACATTCTAACCCCCTTCTATCAACCTTACTATCCTAGTTTATTTGAATACAACTTGACTGAAGGGTTGAATGGTGAGAGGAGGTAGGCCCAAGCCCATTTAAAGTTTTGAAGGTGAGGACCAGGACCTTGTAATGTACCAGTCCAGATACTGGAAAAAAATAGCCAGTGCAGAATACACAGCATTTGACGTGATATGATCCTGATTGTCTTGCTCCCTTAGCAAATGGACCACTGCATATTGAATTTTCTGGAATTAGCTTATACTATTCAGTCAGCCCACTAATCCAGGCTTCAGGTGACCAAAGTATGGATAATATGCCCGGGTGCCAATTTGAGAAGTAGTGGCATGATCTTTTGACTACCTAATGATGTGGGAGGGAAAGCAGCTTTGGCATCAAGGAGCAGTTTTAAAAGGCTCATAAGACAGTACCCCACCATGACAATCAAAGAACATAGTCCCTAGATTGAGGGTGAGGCTATGACTTCTTAAACTGTTTCTCACTTTCAGCGTCATGACGATCTCTCCTGAATTGAGTGTGAGCCTGCTGTTTCTCAGGCAGGGCCCTATGTCCCTAAGACACACTGGATATTAGGGTGAAAGCAAAGTCTACACTAGGCGAGAAGAGGTAAAGTTCAATGTCATTTGCATATTGCTGATATGATATAGTCCATGGCATTTCATGATTTCTCCCACTGGCCTCACATAAGTGCTGGACAGGACTGAGCCCTGTCAGACTCCAAAGGACTAAAGACTTGATCCTGCACTACTAAAGTCAGAGGGAGTTTTACCATTGATTTTATTAGGCACAGGATCAAGCCCAGAGTCATCAGCAGCGGCTGCCCACTATAGTCCAGTGGGATTTATTTCAGATCTATTGTGAGGAAATTACATCATTAGCATCACAGGATACTGTCCTCTGTTCGACCCAACATGCCCATCAAAGAACCTCATGATATTTGTATGTCTGTCTGCCCTCAGCCCATAGCCCTTATGAGACGGTCCATCAGCATGACCGGCATTGCCTCTGCCAGCTCTTGTTCTGTGGCCAGACTGAAAGATGTTGTAGGAGACAAGATGCATGACAGTTGTTTTAGGTGATAGTTTGATTCCAGTAATTAAAGGGGAAGTTTTGTTATGATGCTAATTTAAGAATAATACCTTTAAAACTATTCAGATGAGGAAGTTATGGCCTTGACCTGGAAAAGGGATAATCTCTGACACCCATGTGGATCTTGAATGTATTTCAGGCCCTTGAATGTATTTTTTTTTTAATTAAAAACAGATGGATCAAGTCTGCAATTCATGGGTAAATAATAATTGTAAATAAATGGCATTAAACAGACACTAACTACAAAATGCTAACTTTTTTTCCATTGGTTTATCCAAGTCAATCGCTTGAGTGAAATAGTTATAGGGATTTTTAACTGATCTCAACAGTTTCTATTGAAATAGGCGCTAACGATGATAAGTGTACATTGGCAGGTCCTAATAAATTAGTTGGCCTAGAGGGCAACACATAATACTAGGAAATATTTTTGTCATTGGGGAACTTGACGATGTTTGATATTTCTTCCTTTTTTCCATTGTTCTATTTAGTGAACTGTTTTAACACTATTACCTTCTCCCCTAAGGGCAGGTCCACACCTAAAATGCTGCAGTGGCACAGCCATTGTAGCACTTCAGTCAAGATGCTACTACGCTAACAGGAGGGGTTTTCTCCTCAGTTTAGTTAGTCCACCTCCCGGAGAGGTGGGAAGTTCTCCCATTGACTTAGTGCTGTCTACAGCGGGGGTTAGGTTAGTATAAAGGCGTCGTTCCTAGGTGTGGATTTTTCAGATTGTAAACTTTGCATCTGTTGTGTTTCTGGACCCTCTGTGCATGGATCTCATTTTTCCCCCATGTAGACAGGAGGGTCAGCTGCTGATTCTGCTTCTGCAGCATCATACTCCACATTTTCTTCCAGACTTCTTTCTGGGTCCAAGAATATGAGTGGGAAGTAGGGGTTGGGAGCAGATGAGAGGGACAGAGGACTGGGTAAACAGTGTCCCCTCTGTACCCAGTGTGAACACAAGAGAAGAGTTAATACAGAGGCAATAGTATTCACTTTCCTGTGAAGCCCCATCCCTGCTGAGTAATCCTGCTAAAGGAAGTCTAAAGGGCAGACACTGGTTGGGAAGGTCCTAGCAGCAGAAATATTGGGCAGAGTCCCAAGAGGCCCAGAACCAATGGAGAAGAAGAGGGAGCTGCAGGGTTTGTGAACCAGACTCTCAATTTCTTCTGCAGGAGGGGCACAACCCCCACGCTCCCAATAGAGGGATACAAAAATAAATCCAGCAGGTTGCTCTGGTAATTTCTCTAGCTGTTAGACAAGTATTTCCACATAAAGATTATATATATTACCCTATACACTACAGCAGAAGAATGATATCGATGTCTCAATGTAACCTGTTCATCACCCATCATTCTCTGGGGAGTACCATAAATCCACATAACATCTCTGACTGATTAACTTTATATTTGATTTCTAATTACACTGAAGGGTGTGTTAAAACTTGTGTAACCAGTAGCACTGCCGACATATTTGAAGAGGCTCAACCCTTGCAACAAAGAGTCTGGACTAAATCAGAGTCAATAAATAGGCTCCTGCTATACCTATTTCAGGAACAGGGTATAAAACACTTGTGCATTTTGTTAAATCCTCCTCCTTGTGGATGACCCATGCCTCTTTTGAGAGCTGGGGGGTTTGATTTAATGTGTATAGATCCAAGAATAAAGCCCTCCACTATATCATCTCAAGAACTATGGTTTCAAAAATAAGAATCTATGAAGAAAATGGTTTTATTTCATATTCAGATTTTTTTTTGAGGTAGAAATGGCATTAGAAACCATGATTGCTTACTTCTCGCTTCCCACATGCTCCCTTTGCACAAACAATATTTACATTTAATATACATTTATTTAAAAAAAACAGATTAAATTTAAATTTGAGCTAAAGAGTGTGATGGGTTGGATCACAGAAACCCCCTTGGGAGCTGCCACCCGATGTGCGAAGACTACCCCTGCTCCTGTTTTCCCTGCCAGCTCAGGACTCCAGCACCCTGTCTTGCTGAGCCAGACACTCCCGTCTGGCTCCAACACAGACCCAGGGTCTGAATCACTTGTCCCAAAGCTGCAAGTTTACCTGAAAACAGCTCACAGAAGTGTGCTTGTCTTTAGCACTCAGATGCCCAACTCCCAATGGGGTCTAAACCCAGATAAATCCGTTTTACCCTGCATAAAGCTTATGCAGAGCAAACTCATAAATTGTTCGCCCTCTATAACACTGATAGAGAGATATGCACAGTTGTTTGCTCCCCCAGGTATTAATACATACTCTGAGTAAATTACTAAATAAAAAGTGATTTTATTAAATACAGACAGTAGGATTTAAGTGATTCCAAGTAGTAACAGACAGAACAAAGTCACCAAGCAAAATAAAATAAAATGCGCAAATCTATGTCTAATCAAACTGAATACAGATAATCTCACCCTCAGAGATGCTTCGGTAAGTTTTTTCTCAGACTGGACACCTTCCAGGCCTGGGCACAATTCTTTCCCCTGGTACAGCTCTTGTTCCAGCTCAGGTGATAGCTAGGGATTCTTCATGATGGCTCCTCTCTCCCCTCTGTTCTCTTCCACCCCTTTATACATCTTTTGCGTAAGGCGGGAACCCTTTGTCCCTCTGGGTTTCCACCACCCCCCTCTAGAAAAGCACCAGGTTAAAGATGGATTCCAGTTCGGGTGACATGATCACATGTCACTGCAAGACTTCATTGCCCACTTGCCAGCACACACATATACAGGAAGACTAACAGGTAAACACAACCATCTGCAGACAATGGTCCTTGTTAATGGGAGTCATCAAGATTCCAAACCATCATTAATGGCCCACACTTTACATAATTACAATAGGCCCTCAGAGTTATATTTCATATTTCTAGTTTTAGATACAAGAGTGGTACATATATACAAATGGGATGATCACACTCAGTAGATTATAAGCTTTGTAATGATACCTTACAAGAGACCTTTTGCATGAAGCATATTCCAGTTACATTATATTCACTTATATTTTTATAAAACTATTCCAGTTACATTATATTCACTTCTTATTATGTTTTTATAAAACCATATAGACTGCACAATGTCACACCCTCCTCCTGAACTTACTGCCAGAGACTTGGACACTGACCATGGCGGAGGCAGTATACCTAAAATTCGTTTTGTGGCTCCCCTATGGGGCAGACACTCCTGTGTCCCCCAAAAGGGAAAGAGACCCTGATCCAGCTGTAGGCTTACAGCTCCAAGCTATGAGAGACCTTTCGCTGGCCAGCAAAATCCCCCCCCCCCTTTCACTCAGGTTGGGTTTGCTTCCAGCTAGAGTCCTTGGGGTTTGTTCCCACCGCAGCAGTCACCAGGACCCCAACTTCCAGCTCCAGGATACATGTCTCTGTGCACCTCTTCCACTCCATTACAGCCAGGTCATGCTTTTGGGTCTTAATTGCTTTGTCGCTTAAGTCCAGGTTGGTGGGCAGCCTTTTCCCGGGCAAATTGTGCATCAATTTCCATTTGTCTTCCCTTGAGACCATTACTCAACGAGCTGGGAGACCACAGAGAACACCCTCCTGCAGGGCCGGCTCTAGGCACCAGCTTGTCAAGCAGGTGCTTGGGGCGGCAGCTCCGGAGAGGGGCGGCACATCCAGGTATTCGGCGGCAATTCGGCGGACGGTCCCTCACTCCGCCTGGGAGCAAAGGACCTCCCGCCAAATTGCCGCCGCAGATCGCGATCGCAGCTTTTTTTTTCTTTTTTTTTTTTTTTTGGCTGCTTGGGGCGGCCAAAACCCTGGAGCCGGCCCTGCCCTCCTGCCAGACCAGGCACCCCTCCCCTCCTGTCTTGCTAGGTTAGACACTCCAGTCAGCTTCAGCACAGACAGAGGTTGGGCCACACCCATCTGCAGTTCACTGAAACTGAGATGCACTCAGCTCAGGGGCTTCTTAGTTAACAGAGACTTTCCCAGCACCCATTGTTCAGTCTTTCTCGGCAATTTGCAACTTGTGTAGTTTTAGCTTCTTTTAATCTTCATTCTTACTTATTTTGCTTCCTTTTTTGTCCCTACTTCCCTTTCCCGAAATAAGCAAACAGAAAATAACAAACCAGTAACCACTTTGTCTGTTCTCCAGCCACCACACTTAAAACTTACTAAAATCAGCCTCAGAAACAACCCTGACATCATTATCAAAAAGGCTGACAAAGGAGGTGCTGTCGTCATCATGAATAAATTAAAATCACTACCAGTATCTCAAAGCAATCAGCTGTGCACAGACCCTGCTTGACTACGCCACTGTGACGGGTTGGATCACAGAAACCCCCTTGGGAGCTGCCACCCGATGTGCGAAGACTACCCCTGCTCCTGTTTTCCCTGCCAGCTCAGGACTCCAGCACCCTGTCTTGCTGAGCCAGACACTCCCGTCTGGCTCCAGCACAGACCCAGGGTCTGAATCACTTGTCCCAAAGCTGCAAGTTTACCTGAAAACAGCTCACAGAAGTGTGCTTGTCTTTAGCACTCAGATGCCCAACTCCCAATGGGGTCTAAACCCAGATAAATCCGTTTTACCCTGCATAAAGCTTATGCAGAGCAAACTCATAAATTGTTCGCCCTCTATAACACTGATAGAGAGATATGCACAGTTGTTTGCTCCCCCAGGTATTAATACATACTCTGAGTAAATTACTAAATAAAAAGTGATTTTATTAAATACAGACAGTAGGATTTAAGTGATTCCAAGTAGTAACAGACAGAACAAAGTAAGTCACCAAGCAAAATAAAATAAAATGTGCAAATCTATGTCTAATCAAACTGAATACAGATAATCTCACCCTCAGAGATGCTTCGGTAAGTTTTTTCTCAGACTGGACACCTTCCAGGCCTGGGCACAATTCTTTCCCCTGGTACAGCTCTTGTTCCAGCTCAGGTGATAGCTAGGGGATTCTTCATGATGGCTCCTCTCTCCCCTCTGTTCTCTTCCACCCCTTTATACATCTTTTGCATAAGGCGGGAACCCTTTGTCCCTCTGGTTTTCCACCCCCCGCCTCTGGAAAAGCACCAGGTTAAAGATGGATTCCAGTTCGGGTGACATGATCACATGTCACTGCAAGACTTCATTGCCCACTTGCCAGCACACACATATACAGGAAGACTAACAGGTAAACACAACCATCTGCAGACAATGGTCCTTGTTAATGGAAGTCATCAAGATTCCAAACCATCATTAATGGCCCACACTTTACATAATTACAATAGGCCCTCAGAGTTATATTTCATATTTCTAGTTTTAGATACAAGAGTGGTACATATATACAAATGGGATGATCACACTCAGTAGATCATAAGCTTTGTAATGATACCTTACAAGAGACCTTTTGCATGAAGCATATTCCAGTTACATTATATTCACTTATATTTTTATAAAACTATTCCAGTTACATTATATTCACTTCTTATTATGTTTTTATAAAACCATATAGACTGCACAACGTCACAGAGAGTTTTTTCTTCAACAGCTTTTTCCCTGAGTGGAATGAATAGCCAAGAAGAGTAGGAGATGAGTAATGGAATATGGGCTTATCACCTTTAGGTTACTAGGGTGAGTATACCCCAGCTTGTTAGTGACCAAATCACATTTATGCACTGAAGTCAAATGGGAGTTTGCCTGAGTTTAGACTTTGTAACAAAACCTACAACCAGGAAAGTTTCATGTGGCCTTGTGTTTCATTGGAAACATTCCTGAAAGTGAATACTTTTCTCTCAATACAAATTCATTAACTTTACAGAAGTTAAATCACAGTTGGGCATCAGAAGATCTGTCTGTCATTGTCCACCCACCATAAATTGGGGTGCACCTAAATGTCAAGCTACACTACCCCTCACACTGTTGCTAGGCTGCTTAGTATGCTTTACATGGGTCTCCTGTTAGTAATGATATGATAACATATGTCACAATTTCACTCAGACAGCGTAATGGTCAGGGCCATCCTTAGGCATACACAGCATTGTGGCTGCGTAGGGCACCTGAAAATTTGGGGCACCACTGAGTCTTAATGTCCACCCTCCCGGCTCTTCCTACCCTTGTTCTGAACCTTCCTGCAGGCTCCCACAGCTAGCTGCTGCAGCCTGGTGACTCTTACTCCAGAGGGGATCCAGTAACTTAAAAGTGAAAAAGCCTTTTAGACCTATTAGCACAACATTGAAACTGTTAAAGAGCCATTCAAATGGTAATTAAGCCATTTAACAGGCATTTGCCAATCCCTAGGTATATACTGTCAGTTTCTGAATTTACTGACAAAAACAGTTGTGCATTACTGTAATATTTACTCAGAACATGTTAGTCTATAGGACCTTAGTTTAAAATTTGCTTTAAAAATATTTCATTAGAAGATTGCTGAAGATTATAAAATCACATCTCTAAAAAATCCTTGCAAGATTTTTAGATGCACAATCTGAGTATTCAACTGTAGCCTTAAATGCTTGGATCTTCAGATATAGTTTTTTAAATAAATCCTTCAAAAGACCACCTTTATCTAAAATACACATTTTAATTTTAATTACTATAGTACAAAAAACTTGCTTCCAGAGTCTTCCTGTCCTTTCTGTCCATCCCTTTCTCCCATCACCCCCTGTTGAAGAGAGCCCTTAAAGGGACAACACCCCTTTCCTTCCAGATAGCTGGACAAACGAGTTTCCCTTTCTTTACTTCTGACTATTTGATGAACTAGTTTTAAGAGAACCCTCTAACAAAATCAGTACCTTAGTAAGATATAAAATCCTTTGTTATGCCTAAAATCTTTGGAAACATATTTTTTAAAGTTGGTGAAATTTCATAAACATGTTTATTGTTATGGAGATCACACAAAGTAAATTAGTGTTCCCGTTTGTTACGAACACACTAAACCTCTGTGACTGATTAATTTAAAATAATGTCTTTGTTTCAGTGAGTTAAATATGTAGTAATCTGGAATGATTACTTTATGAAGGCGTAAGAGTACATTTAAAATATAAAATCAGTTTAGAAATACTGATTAAAAAAAATGTAAAACAGAAGAGCTGCATCATGTATTCCATAACATTTAATGTTGTGTTCAGCAGGACAGCTGACTTGCCCTTACTACAAAGTTTTTGCAAATAAATCTCTGACAGACTTCAGGGTATATCAAAATACCTGTGACTGACATTTTTTATTCCCAAGTTTAGTGCTTTTAATTAGGTATCTTCTGCATGTCCAGTCTTCACCATCTGGCAAGCAGTGGAAAACATGCTCCATTTTCTTTTGGGGGAAAAAAAAACTCTTCTGCAATTTCTTTCTAATGTCATTTGCTTCATTTGGGTTCAGGGATTTGGCTGGAAGGGGGTGAGCAGGGAGACAGTGGGGAGAGGGCAGGGCCTGGGCAGAGTGGGGGTAGGGCCTGGGGCAGAGCAGGGGTAGAGTATGGGCGGGGCCACAGGTAGAAGAGGTGGGCTGGGAAGCTAGCCTCCCCAAGCAGTAGCTTCACCCACTGCCCATGACAGCAGGTAAGAGCAGGTCGGCTCCCGCACACCCAGCACGCGCTGCAGTCTCCTTAAGCAAGGGCCGTATTCACAGAGCCAAATGCGCCGGCACCACGCATTCTGCGTGAGGGAGAGGGTATGGGGGGTCTCTGTGGGGAACTGTGACTCTCCACCACCGTGAGGCGGGCCGGGCAGCTCTAGGGTGACCAGATGTCCTGATTTTATAGGGACAGTCCTGATTTTTGGGTCTTTTTCTTATACAGGCTCCTATTACCCCCACCCCCTGTCCCGATTTTTCACATTTGCTATCTGGTCACCTTAGGCGGCTCGTCCCTTCCCCCCCAGGTTGCGAGCCCAGGCTGTCTTCGGGCATAGGGTCACCAGTTTAATAATACTATGTAGGGCCCCATAAATCTTAAGGATGGCCCTGGTAATGGTATAGAGAGACAGACAAAGAGTTAGCTCCACTAGTGAATGAAAAAATGGCGGCGGCAGCAGCAGATATAAGGGGGGGGGGGGAATAGCTCAGTGGTTTGAGCATTGGCCTGCTAAACTCAGGGTTGTGAGTTCAATCCTTGAGGAGGCCACTTAGGGATCTGGGGCAAAAAAAATCAGTACTTGGTCCTGCTAGCAAAGGCAGGGGGCTGGACTCAATGACCTTTCAAGGTCCCTTCCAGTTCTAGGAGATAGGATATCTCCATAAGCTTTTTAAAACCAAGACAGTTATTTTTAAATACTAAAACAGATCAAGAGGGAATTCAGCCAATGTTCATTTTAGCAAGTTGTTTTGACAATGCACAAGTTCTTTTTGCAAGCAAAATCACTCTTTCTCAGCTTAATGGTTTGATCAGTATCCTTTCATTGAATACCTGATGATGCTGTTGTCAAGGCTGTATCCCCACTTTGAACTTTAGGGTACAAATGTAGGGGCCTGCATGAAAACTGCTAAGCTTATCTACCAGCTTAGTTCTGGTCCGCTGCCACCATCTTAAGAATTCCCTCCCTGGGAAGCCTTGAGAAACCTTTCACCAATTCCCTGGTGAATACAGATCCAAACTGCTTGGATCTTAAACAAGGAGAAATTGACCCTTCCCCCCTCCTTCCTTTCACCAACTCCTGGTGAATACAGATCCAAACCCCCTTTGGATCTTAAAACAAGGAGAAATCAATCAGGTTCTTAAAAAGAAGGCTTTTAATTAAAGCAAAAGGTAAAAATCATCTCTGCAAAATCAGTATGGAAAATAACTTTACAGGGTAATCAAACTTAAAGAGCTCAGAGGAATCCCCTCTGTCTTA
Organism: Emys orbicularis; assembly: GCF_028017835.1. NCBI lineage: Eukaryota > Metazoa > Chordata > Testudines > Emydidae > Emys > Emys orbicularis. The sequence continues at coordinate 84,984,144 of NC_088687.1, read as the reverse complement.
GGTTCAAAGTATAGCAAACAAGATAAGCACTCTGGTAAAAGGTACATTTACAAGTTGAGAAAACAAAGTAAATCTAAGACGCCTTGCCTGGCTTTTACTTACAATTTTGAAATAAGAGAGACTTGTTTAGAAAGATGGGGAGAACCTGGATTGATGTCTGGTCCCTCTCAGTCCCAAGAGCGAACCACCCCTTAAACAAAGGACACACACAAAAGCCTTTCCCCCCCCAAGATTTGAAAGTATCTTGTCCCCTCATTGGTCCTCTGGGTCAGGTGTCAGCCAGGTTACCCGAGCTTCTTAACCCTTTACAGGTAAAAGGATTTTGGAGTCTCTGACCAGGAGGGATTTTAGTACTGTACACAGAGAGCTGTTACCCTTCCTTTTATAGTTATGACAGCTGTATTTTGCTATCCCAGTATGGATTTTTAGTATGTTTCAGAATATGATAACAGTTTTACAGAAAGAGGTGTGAGACTGGAACAAGATCTTTGAGAAACTGAATAAGTATGTCAAGTACAGTATATGAAAAGTGGCGAGATTACCAAACAGCTAGTAAATTGGCCTCAGTTTGATCTTGTTTCTAATTCTCACAAGATCACTGTTCAGGAAAACAGAATATGCAAGAAAAATTACTGATTTGCTATGTTACCTTTCACACCAAAGACTGGCCCTTTGGGGCAGCAATGCAAAACAACTATCAGAAGAAAATTAAAAGGGTAATTTTCTGGAGCTGTGTTCTCTTTTTATGAAATATGATGAACAATTTGAATGAAACTGCATGGTACATTTAACTTAACAAGCCATGACATTCAAAATAAGTTGCTGTAAGTCGCAGCTGACCTGGTGAAGAAACATGTAACTGAGGAAATGCAGACGATCGGATTTTATTGTCTCCTTGCTAATGAAGGGTGGTCTTTTAAACAAGGACCTCTCAATCTGTGTTCATTATGTAGGTGCTGATTTAAACGTTCATGCATTATTGCTCCTGTTTAATGACTGCTGTAGATCACAAAATGCAGAGGGAATTTACAATAGTCTCAAAGAAGGAATATAAACAGTTGGAATAAGTGTCATTCCTAGAGTGGCTCAAATTTACGATAGGGAAAGTATTATATCAGGCAACATTAATAGGGTACAGCAAAAATTAGAAGTGACTACCTCACAGTTATTTACATTGTATGGCTCACAAGCTTAACAGTGTCACTGTAGAGGCTTATAAAATAAAACCATGTAGGGATTTTTCAGCTTTTTGGAATCTCTCTAATGCTATTTCTCCATGCTTGGCTTTTTTGCAATAGACAGCATGCACTAGGAATCAAGCCCATTGAATTGACTAGTTTGAGTGATACACATGGGGCACACAGGTGGAGAAGTGTCAGTGCATGCAAATCTACTTTAAAAGCAATCATCCAATGACTGAATAAGTTCAGCCAGCCTGGAAGTAATCAAGGCTTTGTTGGAGCAAGTGGTTCACTGCAGCAAGTGCAAAAGATTGAGACATATAATAAAATCTATTTTTGACCCTCTATTGTCATTAATTTGAGTTGCTCACAAGGCACTGCGAGTCAAAAAGGCCATGCTCTCCTCAGCAGCAACTTCAGAAAATATGAAAAACCATGGAACCATGCCTGGACCAATGTCACGCATTATGCCAAAAATATTGGCATTTTGATTGAGGAAGACAAAAAGTGTTTGGTGACCAAGTAAGAACTTAAAAGTGAGCAACTTCATTGTTTATTCCAGCTGTGGGGAAGAGAGGGAGTACATGTTCTAGCTGACCCATAGATTCCCAAGCAAAAGTAGTGCTAACAACTTTTCCCCCAGTTATTAATGCATTAATGAAGAAATTAAAAGAAGATTTTTCTGAGGAAATGTTTGGCATCCTTATGGCATGCACTTTCTGTCTAGCGAGCCTCTTGCAGTTGACAAGGTGCTGGAAATCCATGAGAAGATTATAGGAATCAATGCCAATTTAGCAAAATCTGAAATGCAGATTTCTCATACTGACATTGCATATCATGGACATGTCATAACATTAGAAAATCTGAGTTCCATGCTGACAGCCTCAGAATACCCCAATTTCTTTAAACTGGGTTAGTTAGCACTTGTGCTGCCTGCTGGTGCAATGAAGTCTGAAACGTCCTTGTCAGTGATGTGTCAAATTAAAACATACTTGACAACCATGAGCCAGAAAAGGTTTTTGGCTTTGGGTATCCTGAACATTGTATCTGACACCACCAAAGACATTGAGCCTGCAGAAATTGTCAAAATTTATGCTTCCGAGGGAAAAAGACAAACTTCTTCTAGAAGAAGAAAAGAGCAAGATTTTCATTATTTTGTGTTCATGCAAACGGAATGCATTTTACTACAGATTTAAGTGGACTAACACAAGCTAAATAGATTCACCGCTAAGATGTGGCCAAATGTTGTATAGAGCAAACAGGAAACATTATTTAGTAATGATCCCTTGGTTTAATGTGCAGCTGTATAGCTCCATGGTTGGGTCTCATAATAGCCTTGTGTCTGGCTGTTCACATTCAGCAGACAAGCTAGTCCTCCTCACCCCTCCACCCTGTCCCAGCCTTTCCCCCGTTGCCTCAGATATTATGCAGTACACAACATGCAGCTATAATGATTGGATCTCAGTGAGGCCAACTGTCAAGGCTAATTCTCCACTCTGGCACTTTAAGAGCAGAAGGTTGGGGCCCGCAAGGATTCTAAAAGTTAATACTGGTCACTCCAGGCTTGTATTAAACTCCCAAGGTTACAGCTTTTCTCTGACCTTGGATTGGTAGATGCTGCCACCACTCAAGTGCAGAACCCCAATGAGAGCCCAGGAATGCGCACTTGGGAATTCCTTCCTTTGGGGTACCCTCAAGCCCTTTCACCACCACCACCTGCCCCCGGGGAAGAGCTGAGAAAGAAAAAAAGGAAATCAGCTGTTGCCACCAGCTAATTAAACAATATGTGCACAAACCTCTTAGGACACAAAAATCCAATTCTGTTCTTAAAAAAGGTAAATTTTATTTTAAAAAAAGAAAATACATCTGGGAACTCAGGCTATTGCTAGATTTTAAAAGAGCAACTACAAGAATTAAGCACCAAGAATAGCTTTCTTGAGGTCCAGCTTAAAGGTTACAGGCAAAACAAAAGCACCTGGGGTTAGCACAGAGGAATCCACAAGCCATAATGAAATAAAAGGGATAAACCTAATTGCACCTTCCTAGACATTTCCTGATCTACTTACATATCTGGGGTTTTAAATGAGTAGTTTCTAGGTACGATACTAATAATTTTTCATACCTGGCCCAAAGCTTCTTACAGGATAGCTGCTGCCCTGTCCGCCTCTCCCCGGGAGAACAGACAGACAAAAGGGGAGTCTTGTTTCAATTTTAAAAAGTTCTAGCCTTCCCATTGGCTCTTTTGGCCAGGGGCCCACTCACTTCCTTTTACCTATGCATAGCAGTGAGACTTTTTAACCCTTTACAGGTAGAGCAATTAGAGAACAGCTATAAGAGGAATTTTATAGCTACTGGCTGGCTAGCTAAAAGGGAGCTATCCCCCTCCCTTCATTTATCTCACCAACATTCCCACCTATTCAGTAAATATCAGTGACCTTTTAATCTACCAAAAGCAAATTCAATAGTCATCCTGTACCTGCTCAGCCAGTAGTGAAATCTTTCCTTGTCTCTGTCAAGGTGGACAGTGGATAGCTTAATGAACCAGGGGAGTAATAGGTAAGCTGGGTCCCCCATAATCTCTATAGGCATTTCAGCATAGAGTCAGAGTCTAGAATGTCTGGAACTGTCCTCTGTTCTTAGAGATGTGAACATCACGCACCTTCCTTGACCAGCTCACATTGATGTCACTGAAGCATCCCTGGTGATCCACCAGCACTTACATAACTATTGAAAAGCAACCATTTTTGTTTATGTACTTGCTGGCATGGTGAGAGGGTACCCGAATAGGAATGAGTGTCCCACCTATCACTCCACTGCAGTTTGGGAGCTCCATTGCTTCAAATCCATCTACTATTTCCTGCACACTGCCAAAAGTCATAGTCCTGTGTAACAGGATATGCTTAATGGCTTTCCACAGTGGGGGCCATTGTCATCCAACTGTTCATATTCCAACTGCAAACAGATTGCCCACTGACCAATGGTCATCACCTGCTTCTCCACTGTTGATGCAGCTCTCATTCTGGTGGGCTGGGGTGAGCTCAGCACATACCTTCAGGTATGTGGCCTTTCACATCCAAAAGTTCTGCAGCTACTTTTTATCACCCCAAACTGCATCACAATGTGATACCACCAATCAGTGCTAGTTCTTAGGCCCAGAAGAGTCAATCCATCATATGAAGCTGCTCCATGAATGCCAACCAAAACTTAACATTTTTATTTTCCATGTCAGTCAGTATCCAGTCATCAAACATCTCTTCTTCTTCCTCCTCCCACCACCAGTTGTAGTAGTACTCACAGAAGTGCACAAATGCAGTAGAATCATGTGTTCTGCGTTAGCAATGGTCATTAGAACTGCGCTGAGCTCGGCAGGGTCCGCCCTTCTGGCAAGGGATGGTGAAGACTGAAAAGCAGTGTGCATGACTATAGGAGTTTTAAAAATGGCTCAGATATTATGGGATGGAATTAGTATTATAGATGGGGAAAGTGGCATTTTAGCAACTTGACCCCCTCGTTCCCAAAAATCACTGGGCGAACTGCTGGTATCCTACAAAGCACTGTGAAAATGTCCCACAAAGCACTGCATTGGACAGTGGCATGGAACACACTGGGATATCTACCTGTCAAGCACTGCATTTTCCATCAGGGCAACCACTCATGGTGCAGATGCACAGCACCTAAGCAAGCAGGCAATTTTGATATAATGCTTGCAAAGTAAATTACATTAACCAAACTCTGTAGTGTAGTCATACCCTGACGGTGCAGGCTCTTGTCAGCCCCTCTAATACATAAATTATTCCAATTTTTGATCTGCATTTCTGTGTCTGGCTCAGCCAAGGTTATTAGTCTTTCACTTTCATTAGTACTGCATTCACCCCACACTTAAAAAAAATAATCACAGAAGGTACACTTGACTAGATATTTTTAGAAAGCAAGGACTGTTAATTTCCTCTTTTTAAAATCTATTGGCAGGTTTATATTTAAATAAGTGAAAGGGAAGCCATTTAAGCTGGTGTAACAAAATGGTAATTTTAATCAACAACTCATGACATCTATGGAAATACTATTTTAGTAACTCTGTTCATTAAATGACTAGTGTTGCTTTAGATTAATCAGGTGACCATTTCTAAACTCCATTTCATACAGTGCACCATATATTGCATATCAAAGATGAAAGCAAAAACATGTTTTGTATTCAGTTTCCCTATGTTTTAAATTTTGATTAAGTAGCAGGTAGAGAAATATTTCATAATTAGTCATGTATATATTCATCCTTTAGTTAAAATGGGGGATTACCTAGAGGACAGAGCTTCACAAAACTTATGCAGAATGATGCTCACTGCTCAATATTCAGCATGCTAAAATCTTTACAAAGTGTTTTTGAGATCTATTGATGTAGGTGCTTCACAGCCTTGAAACCCACCTGCTCATTTCCTTCAAAAAAAAGCTACTTGAGTAAAATAATTGCATGTGTCTCTTAATCCATAACATTCTCCTACGAGTGCTTTCTAAGATATTTTACCACGTCCAAAGAGAGTGTGGAGCTCTGGGAAATCAGTGAGTGAACAGATGTGTAATTGTGAGCTCTCAGAATTTACATTTTCATGTTAGCTATCTGGATAATGGCTGAAGAGAATGGTGATGAAAGAGTCCTGTAAGCTTTCACAGCTTTTACTCATTTAAAATAAATGATCCAATACACCCAGAATCATTCAGGCCAATTCTGTATTATTATAAGTGCTGAACATTCTCAATTCCCATTGACTTCAGTTACAAGCACTCTGTACAGAGCAGGATTAGACCCATAGAAGCTAGAGATGGAAAAGAGCCTTTAGGTCACTAATCCTACTCCTGGGGGAATTCCGTGCCAATTTCCCCCCCCTAAATTCTGCATATTTTATTTGTCAAAATAATGCAATATAATCACACCAGTTTCACTTATTTTGGTAATTTATTTAAATTACCATACGGGGGGGGGGGGGAAATCACAATAACTGTTCAGCATTTCCTAAACACATGAACATTAAGTTACAAATACTTGGTAACCAAGACCCTGCATTCCAGTTATAATCCTGGATTTTCATTTAAATTACACTACTTTTATTTTGATGTTCTGTAAAGTAGAATGTCGCTTTAAATTGCTCAGAGTTTCACAAATGAAAGTCATACAGTTTTGCTAATCACCTGTCCTGCATTTTTTTTAATGGATAAGTAAAATAGATCCTGAGTTGTAATCTAACCCCATTGTGCCTCTCTGGCACAGGAAAAAAAGCGAGTAAGCACATAGGCCTTCCTAGCTGAGGATTCCATTACTGTCATTTACAATAAGGCTCCTTTACACCACTCCTGCAAGGTAAAGGAGCCTTAATTGACTAAGAATGGGAACAATTAAGTAACAATGGAAACATTAGCAGCCTGCCTTTTTAAGTTGTTACATTTCTGCTCTGCCTCAGGGACAGAGCCTGCTTTACACCTCCCTATGCCTCAAAGCCCAGGATGCAGCAACAGGGAGGAGAGGGACAGAGTGAGTCACATGCAGCCAGGTGCCCAGCCCCATCCTGTTAAGGTCTCTCCACTGGTGCACACAGGCATGCCCAGCCTCCCTCCCACCCACACAGTGATCTACTCTCTGCTGCCAGCTGCTCCCAGCGTGCCACAGAAGGGGCGCGTGTTCCCCACAGACTTCTTTACTCCCCCATTTTTCTGTGGGGAGCCAAGAAATCATAGAATATCAGGGTTGGAAGGGACCTTAGGAGGTCATCTAGTCCAACCCCCTGCTCAAAGCAGAATCAATCCCCAACTAAATCATTCCAGCCAGAAGGTATGAAGGTATGAATTCTGTGCCTTCTGCAGGGTACAGAGTTCCCCCAAGAGTATAATCCATTTTCCTGACAATGCAAGATTGTTCCCTATTGTACATTTACTAGTGTTTTGCCACATTTAGTTTGAAATGTGGCAAGTGATGGAGCTTCCAGCACTTCCTTTGGGACTCTATTCTGTTCTAGATCCTAATAGATTTCACTCTTGGGGAGATTTTCTTGGAATACATTTTAAATAATCCCTTTCTTTATATCATACCGCACTCTTAGCTGATCTTCAGGGCATGCTAATCTTCAAGAAACTCTGCAAGGAGGATCATCTGTTTTGCCCAGATAGCTGAAGAGTTTAGGGCCTGATGGGAGTGACTGCATATGAGTGGGATGGAGGTTGGGGGGGGGGGGCAAGTCCCACCTATTAATATTAGAGATAGAATTGTGCTGGAAATGTTCTGGGTGTCTTGCTGATTTTGTTTTTTGTGGTATTGTTATTTTAAACATCAGAAAGGTGCAGATTAGCAGATGGGTTCCTCTTAGGGGCCTCAGACTGGCTGTAGTCATGTAAGCAATCCCTGTACTCAGCCATATTCCTTCAGAGGACCTGAGCTCCATTCTCCTCACAAAGATGCCACTAACTAAGCTGGGTTTCTCCTCTATTAAGGCCTTTCCTCTAGACCTGAGATGTCTTACAGGGTGGGTCTACTTAAGTCTATAGCAGGTCCTTAACACTGTCCTGTTTGGTCCAGGCTTTGTACAACCCAGCACATGCCCTCCCACTCAAAATAGGACCTGGAGTATTGTTAGCCAATCTTCCCTCACTACCTTCACAAGAGAAGTTATCAGCATTGTGGTGCACCTTTCCAGCCCAATGTTGTACATAGAAGTTATAAAGCTGGAGGGATAGGTACCAGTGCATTATACAGTGGTTCGCATCATTCGTGGTGGTCAGCCACCAAAGGGGGACATAGATATTACTTATTAAGGAATCCCTTGTTGTAGACTAAGAGCATCCATGGCCCACTTCACTTCCAAGGCTTCCTTTTCAATCACTCAATATATCTTCTCTAGGGAAGATTTTCTTGCTAATGTAAACATAGGTGCTGGAACTAGAGCTGCTGCTGCACCCTCAACTTGAAGCTGTTTCCATTATATACAGTGTTTACAGTTTGGTTCAATGGCTCTCAGCACCCCCACTATACAAATTGTTCCAGCACCCCTGAACATAGAGGACTGGATGTTCTTCATCTTTCACTTGGGAAAGGACAGTCCCTAGCCCTACATCTAAGGGATCTGTTTGAAGAATAAATTTCAGTGTGAAGTCCAGGAGTAACAGCATGGCACTCACTCCTCAAAAGCACCCCTCTGGCCAGGTGTGTCTGCAGTCTTTAAGTAGTCCTGACATGCCATACCCCCAGGACTTCCATCCTGCAGGCAATGGTTTCACCCTGTTGGTCTATTCTGGCCCCAGCTCTCTAGCTGGGCCACTATGTAAGTTTAGTTCCCCTTCTGAGGGTGTTGCACTGTCCAATTATAGCCCAGTTCCCCAGTGGCCTATGGGGGGGACCCAGACCCACCCACTGCTCTAGGTCCCAGCCCAGGGACCCTAAGAATAGTAGCCACATGCCACCATGTCCCTTTAACTATACTGCTTTCAGTTCCCTGGGTCACTTCCCTTTGGCCCCAGCCTTTACCAAAGCTTTGCCCTTACCTCAGGGCTTATCTAAGTTCAGGCCCAGCAGCCAGTCAGGGGCTCTTCCTCACGGTCCCAGTCCCTGTCAGCACTAAGTTATCACTCCATGGTGCTGCAGCTCCCTTTAGCCAACTGGGAGCACCCTCTATTCTCCTCTAACTGCAGCAAGAAACTGACTGTTTGTCACTGCAGCTCCTTTTTATAGGCCCTCCTGGGCCCTGATTGGCTGCTGCCTGCAGCCGCTCTGATTGGCTGCATCCACTGCAGCCACTCTAGGCTGCTTGGAGGATTCCTCTACTGCTCCTTTCCTGGGATGGGTATGGCAGGACACTGAGGCCTTCAGCAGGGGGCCTCTGTGTCTAGTCCACCCCATCATACCAGGCTAAAAAGGACCAGTTCACAACATAAACAGCCTTATATTGTATTAAAGGCTGTTTCCCAGGCCTCAGACCACTTGACTTTCTTTGGTTCATGAGGTTTGTGACAGTAGCTGTAACAGAAGCAAATGCTGGCACAAACCATCAATAGTACTCCACCAATCCCAGCAAATAGCTCATTTGCCTTTTCATGTTGTGAATAGAACAGGCTATTATCCAGACCCTTACCTTGTTGCCAAGTGATTGGAGTTGGCCTCTTCCTCCCATATAGATGAGATATGTGATCTCCCAGTTCCCCACATTACACTTAGTTGGGTGAACTGTTAGACTTGCATCTGCTGGGGACTGAAGAACAGCCATGACCTGTCTCCGATAGGTAAGATATAGCATATTTTCCATCAGGTCAGAGGACTCTGACCATCAGCTACTGAAAAGTCATACCCACCAAGTAATCACAAGAAGAGATTACTGAGCAATAAATCGCACATGTCGGAGAAAAACTGAGTTCTCACTCTTTTGTTTGGGTACAGCAAGTCAGAAGCTTTATTAACTCTCACAATTGTGCAGAGGGAGAGAGCCAAGCAGGTCTCTCTCCCTGATATCTAATTACAACAAGCATTTATACCTTTCATTACAGAAAATAATGAGAGACAGCTGCATTTTGTTATACATAAGCCATCTTGATATCTTATTTCTTAATTGTTTTGACTCTTGCCAACATACAATATTTCCTATACCTTATCTACACAAGGTCTTCTACACCTTATCTATACAAGGTCACAATAACTTCTCACACAGTACTTTCTCACCCGCCTCACACAATCCTCGCTTCTACAAATCTCGCGTTATCAGGGCTACAGTTAGCCTGACTCTTGCTAACAAACTGTCATGCATTGCAGTTCTTTTCTGACAGTTCTTTTTCTGCTTCCACAACCCCCCCTTTTGTACTTCTAGTACAACAAACATTCTCAAACCTCTATTTGCATCAAGTCCTGGACTTCAGATTCTACATCAGATGCTTCAGTCTTAGGGGTTCTGATTGGATGTAATGACAATGCATGATTAGCATGAACATGAAAGGTATTACTATTATTACGTCTTTTACAACAACAATAACATAATCCTAAGCTAACTAATAACAATACAAGCAATAACATTCCCATAGCAATACTATAATGGGGTTGTTGTACAGCCTTAGTCACAAAGCACAATACATCATACTTAGTACATAAAGTGGATACTCTATAAGCAGTCTGAAAGGCATACTTTTCAACTTGATATATGTTTTGAAGCATGTGAATTTGCCCTTGTACTTCAGAGATTTTCTGAATCTCTGGTAACAGTGAAAACAAATTCTGAAATCTATCAGGTACTAAACTAGTCCAATTAAAGGGTATCTGGAACCTAAGGGCTACTTGGAAAACTCTATCTGCAGGCCAGTAAATAATATGATTGCCTGCAGTGGTAGTGAGATTAAAATGTATGTCTTGTAATGTGGTGTCATTAACATACACACAGCTATCATTAGCTTGAAAAAGTAAGTGTCCTGTCAGTGTAGTTCCTTGTCCCCTACCCTCCCAGCAAACGTAGTCATAAACAGTGACAACTTCTCCTGGCTTCAGTTTACGGATACACTGAAGCTGTGGGGGTTCTAATAGCCAAAATGTCCATAGACTACCTAACCCCATCCAAATGTCAGGTGTAATCCCAGGAGCACTGACTAAAAATCGATTGGGCATACCAGGTGGTCTAATTTCCCAGATGTCTCGGTGAATTATCCAATCCCACATGCATCCTCCCCATGGACCCGGCAGGATACGGTATGTGGGAGCCCACACCCCCTTTACCGGTCCATATGCTTGGAAGGAGCACTGAGAACGTCCGCACTTCCATCCAGAAAGTTTCCAAGTAAGTCTCCATGGCCACAGATCAGATGGTACTCCTGATGTGTCTGTAAGGGCAGTGGGCCAAGCCTGATGTTCTAGATCATTCCGAATGGACATCAGCTGTCAGGAAATCCTGAGTCTCTGACATGCTAGATCCCACTGCAATGCCTTCCCAGCCTCAGTGATATTCAATACCATCTCTGTCAGCAACTTCTGGGTCATAGAACTAAGGGCGGAAATAACATGTAACTCACCAACTCCAGCCTGTACCTGGGTTAGTTGTGCTCCAGAAACAAGGCCAATGGCCTTCTCTAGTTGGCCCAATCTCTCATCATGTTCCTGGTTCTTAAAAATATTCCACACTGCTGCTGCACTATTGGCCCCATCCCACAGGGATCCGGTCAAGTCTCTCTTCTTTCTAGAGGAAATAACCCAAGCCCTCTGTTGTGCTAATCTAATGGCAGCCCCCTGTGAACAATTTGGGTATTTGTCTGATTATTCACTAATTGGGTGACCAAATAACAATAAGGGCCTCTCTCATTTAACACAGTACAAGTTCCAGGAACAACCATCATATCTACTTCACTATAGAACCCATCAATTGCAATTATTAATTCTTGGGGTTCGCTGGTAGTGATATCATGTATTTCTATCTCTACTGATCCATTTGTTTTCCATTCAATTGTTTGCTCATATACATTATCCTGAACTTTAAAGAATAATTTCTCTGAACAAAATTTCAGTAAATCACTAAGATGTGAAAGCCTTGGCCAATGGGTTTCATTGGAATATACAGTACGGTTTGTATCTGGGTAAGTTACAGTGGTGGTGGCAGGGGTCAAGGGACTAGTGGGTGTAGTCCTAGTGGTGGCAAGGCGGTTTTGATATTCATCTTCTGAAAGCCAATTAGGAAGGGCAGTGCATCCTGAAGGTACCTGTCCATAAGCACAAAGTCCTGCCCCTGGAAAGAATCCACCCCACCACTGGACCCCGCATTCCCAGGAACGGTCCCCACAGTTCCCTCCTTGCCAATAAACGATGCTCCGTCTTTTCCACCAGGGCCAGTTCTTAATGTCTTTTGTAGTCAGGAATTCCTGGACTTTGGTGGTTTCAGCAGAGCGAGTGTTTCTTCTTTTCTTCTTCAAAAGCAGTTGTGATTCACCATAGTGCAGGGGAGAGGTTACTAGCACTTCACCCTGTACTGGTGTGATTCCTGTAAAAGAATTCAAAGGCATTGTAGATCTGTCAGTGGACAAGGGAGAGGTTACTAGCACTTCACCTTGTCCTCCTTCCCTGCCGTCCAGGAGGCACAGCAGAGCTAGCAGGAGAAATAGGCTGATCAGCAGCTGGAGAATCCTCTCCAGGTGGAGGGGTCTTTTTGCAGTGAGAAGCATGGTTCCAGGCAGGTAGTCCTTGGCACTTTACAGTGGTGTTGGTGGTTAACAGGACTTGGAAAGGGCCTTTCCAGCGTGGAGCCAAAGCAGTCTTTCGTTGATGGACTTTACGTAGACTCAGTCTCCTTGTTTCAATGAATGGCAGGGCTGCTAGGGTCTTTGGGTAGCACTTCTTTTATCTGTGAGAAAAGAAACCTAACACATTTCATTAATGTTGTGGAAGCAGAAAAAGAACTGTCATACATTGCAGTTCTTTTCTGCTTCCACACACACAAGGAACTTGTCAATAGCAAGGTACAGAGAGAGAAGCCAGTGTGCCACCTGAAACAGATCAACAATTAAAATCCCAATAACACAGAGATATAAAGCAAAAGCTGAACTTGACTAATACAAAATGACCGGTGCTGCAGCAGCTTGAGAAAATTTCTTTTGATCATCTATCTAGAATTAGAGTCCCAGAATAAAAAATGATTGGGACTATAGAGATAAAATTACTGCATATCATGAGGTTTTGTACAGTGGACAGAGGCCCAGATTTAAAAAAAAAAAAAAGTTATTTAGGCACTGCTGTGCTCAGCATTGCAATGCCAAACTGATTAAAGAGCCCAAATCTCATGTTCAAAAAATATTAGGCACTTAGGAACTGATGGGATTTAGGGTCCTAAGTATCTAAATCACACTTGAAAATGAGATTTGGGCTCCTAAATCTGTTAGGCATTGCAATGCTGAGCCGAGCACTGCCTGAATACCTTTAAAAATTCTGGGCTTTAGTGTCAGAGTTCCACACAGTCTGAGGTAAAAAATATTAAGCATTATTCATAGTGTCTATCTGGATATTAAGAAATGTAAAATCAGAGTCCATGTTGTATTCTGACTAGACAGAAATGCTGTCATGATGAAATCCCTGATCACCTTTGCAGATCTGTTTGAATTAAATTGGAAAATTACCTCTTATTAGTAAGCTGTTACTTACATCTTTCTGAAATTGAATTGTTGCAGAACACATCAAATAACAATTATAGCATATTGCATATCACAGCTCACTCATATAATTTTGTTGTTTGGGGAGGGGGAATTGGGGGGAAAATGTGTTTTTTTTCTACATGCCTCCATCTCTTTAAATCTGGAACTCTGCTCCCAGGTCATCTCAGCTCCGTGGAACCAGAAGTGCTTGCTCCTGGGGTCTGAGATCCCTTTACACTTCCTTGACCCAGAAATCAATGGGAAGCCTTCCAACTGACTTCATTTGGCATTGGATCAGGCTCATAAAGAGCCATGTCTTCTTGAAGTTTCAGATGTATTAATCAGGTGTATCTTGTCTACACAACACCATGGTATTTGAGTAACAACCTCATGTCCAGGTCTGTTTGGACTTTGCAAGGTTTGCTCACAAAGGAGTTCACCTTACTGGATCCACTTGAAGATCTGAATTAAGAGACATGTAAAGTTATGGGTCCAAATGCTACCTCCCACTTTGTGATGCAAAGAGAAGGAAAAGAGTGAGCAAAATGAGCAGAAAGGCTATGTAAACAACTACATGACAATACATAGCTGTGTGTCGAGTGAGTTGGCTGTCCAGCTAGTGAGGCAGTAGCCAAGAAGCAACAGCAGCATGGTCACCTTAGCAATTGGCACTGTGATTGGGTGTCCACCCCACACAAGACTGGAAGGGGTGAAGGTGGCCAAGTAGGCCTATTAACTCCACAAGCAGCATCTGCAGGAAGAGCCAGGGAACAGGGAATTGATTGCAAGCAAGTTCAGCTGTGCAGGAACAGGTGGGGCCTATAAAGCCAGGAAGCTGGCAACAGACAGGGGCAGTTGCTGGGGAAGGGTAGTCACTCCCTGGGAAGAGGGAGAAGGGTCTGGCGCTGGTATTCCCAAAGAAGGGGGGAACTAGAAGTGGTGGGAAGGAGTGGTGAGGTCTGGGAGAATAAATCCCAGAACTGTTGGGTTGAGGGTCCCTGGACTGGAACTCAGCGTAGAGGTTGGGCCTGGGTTCCCCTGCCAGCCACTGAGAGAGTGGTACCTGAGGCAGTGGATGGGAAGACTGCCCAGGACTGCTGAAGGAAATACTTTGATATACTTCCAGAAGAGGAAAACACTGAGTGACCTGGGCTGAGTTGTGAAAAGGACTCTTCAGTTCCTGGAGTGAGAGAGGGGCTGCAGATCTGAGAAAGAGAGGAGTGAATACATGCAACTATGGGAAGGGGCATCTGACGAGTGGCAAGCTAATCCCCAGAGTGGCCAGGAGGAGGCACAGACTAGCAGTCAGTGAACCACCCTGTGACAGGCATATTTCCCAGTATAAATCTTCATGAAAGTTTAAGGCTGCTACAAGCCGCTTAGCTCCCATTCCCTTATAAAAGAGAGTAGTGCCCAGTCTCTGTGCAGGAAAAAAGTGGCAGCATGGCTCTTGAGTGAGCCATGCTGCCAGAGAGAGGTATGGCAAGGAATAATGTGGTGGAATGCTCAAAACAGGCTGCTCTTTTAAGATCTGGAGGGACCCAATTTCCCCTATTGTCCAAAATTGTTTGACTACACTTGCGGTTCATTCTTAAAAATGTTTGAGAGATCAAATAACCAAAACTTAGCTAAATTCTTTGTCTAAAGACAAAAACAGTAAAATACAAAAGAGACATATGTATTCATCTTCCAAGAAGCAAATTCTTGCTGTGTGTTCACCTTACAGAGAAGGTATGCTCCTAAAATAAGCATTTCAGCTCGTAGTATTTACAGGATGATTTCATAAGTTAAACTCTTTAAACACACTAAAATTCAACCCTCCAGTTTGTTCCTGTTCTCTAACTTGTTCTGTACCTATTTTATCTTTATTTTGGATTCTAGCATTCCAGGAACAGGTCTGTGAGGGTACCTCCCCAGCTTGTACCAGGCAGAACAGTAATGTATTTTGCCTTTCACAAGTTTCCTAATTTCTGTTGCAAAAGCTGACTTTAGCTTTGTAAACTATTGTGAGATACTTGACATGAGTGAACAGAATGATCAGGAAAACATAATATATTCAGTTTACATATGTGTTGGGAAGTTATGTTATATATATTAGTATCATTCACATAATGCTTAATGAGGTATATTCTATGCCTAACATTTATGTATTGCCTAACGTGTCATGGACCTTTAGAGTCCATAGGGTGTCAATGATATGACCTCTTTTCTGTGCATAACCACAACCCTAAAGGGCTTTCCATATTAGAGGAAGCATTTGGCTTGTGATTCCCATTTATCAATTATAGTACGCAAAAGGAGCCCATGTTTAAACAAATGATTTCTAATAGAGTGAAATTCATCAAAACTTTAATTATTAAAATCATTTATTATGTTCAGCTTGTTCAGAGCCCACAGATGATGTGACCACTATATTTATCACAATTTTTCTGCCAGTGTGACCTGCACTAATAAAAATGTGTGAAATTAAAAAGAATAAGCATTATATGCAAAATGAGATCTTAATTGAAGTGTTCTCTTGCTTTTTAAGAAACTCTGTAAAAGTTGCACACTATGCAAATATTTTTATCATACTAAGATTCAATAGTACTTCAGAAATAGTTCCACTTTTCCTTTGATGAAAACACAAGAGAATTCACTTTTTTTAGGTCTTTATAAAGGAAAATAGAATTTATTTATTTTTTGCATGCGGATGTTGACTTTCTTTTTATGTCAAACTCTTGTGTGTTTCCTTACAGGGCTATCTTTCATCATTTACATTAGGTGTCCTTCCAACAAGGCAGAATTTTCAGATCTTAGCCTTTGCATCAGAATTTCAGTGCTACACAGTCAAAAAGCGGGTATTAAGAATATTTGTAGTACATATGAATACTTTCCATTTTAAAAGGTATTTATTGTAGTTTAATTATTCCCTCAGTTATATTTAATTATGTTTGTGTGCTGCCACTGGAAATTAACAACAAAAAATAAATACAAGCTTCCTTTTTATATCCAGACAAGAAATTTAGTTTCTTCCCTGGCAGATTATCAAATAATTAATAGTTAGCTTTCCCACCTACATGAATGGAAAATGACTGTCGTTGTGGCACTGTGACAGAAGAAAGGCAAAAATGACAGATGAGCTTTCTGTCTTCTAGAGCAGTGGTTTTCAACCTCTGGTCCGCAGACCTCTGGGGGTCCATAGACTGTCTGAGTCCACGAAAGGTAACTATGAAAATAAAGTTTCAGATCCCAGAAAAGGCATTCTGTTTTTCTGATCAATCAAAGGTATGTGAATAACCCCACCTACAGGTCAAAAGTGAGAGGTGTTGTCCTTACCATAGAAGCCCACAATTTAATACCCTTTCTTATGCTGCACATGCTTGGCCCTGCATTTGACGCAGCATTTATAGTTTAATTCTGTTCAGTTTTCAGTCTAAGACTACTATAGTAGGAGTCTGTAGACCACATGTTGAATTTCCAAAGGGGTCTGCACCTCCATTTGAAAATGTTAGGGGTCCACAAGCGAAAAAAGGTTAAACCAGTGTTCTAGAGGAGTAAGTAACCACTCTGAGGATTGTTCCCTTATGAGTTAGTTTCTGATTCCTAATTACCAGTCCTATGTACTGTGTAACGTAAGGTGACAGAATCAAATGATAGACTGTTCCTGCTGCAGTGAAATGTGGGATAGAAAACTTCACTATGCAGTATAGATGCCAATGTGTAAGTGCTCACTGGCACATCACCACCTCTATTTAAATGATCCATAAAGTAGGACAAGCTTTGCAGTACTGCTGATTGATTCATGCCACTAATTCTTCCAGGAAGCACTTTAATCGACATTAAGACAGTGTGAAGTGTTTGCTTGTAACTATAAAATGGACATTAAAAATATCATGTCTAGTGTTTAGATTAAGTTAATTGTTTCATAATAGAAAATCATTCATCATAATTAGAATGGTTCCTAATAAGAATTCATCTATGGAACTACTTTATAGCCCTTCCTGGGTTTCTTTTAAATGCAAACTGGAACACAGTCTGTTGAAGAAACACCAGGGAAGCCTCTGCCTGGCAGAGCACTGAAGAAAAACAATCTGTCTTCAAATTTCAAAGTCTGAAGGTTTCCCAAGCACTTTCCCCATAGCCCAACCAGATGGTATATTTCAGTCTGTATTTAAAAAAACAAACCAAAAAACCCTCAGTCAAGAACATTAAGCACCTTGATGCAGAACATAATAAAATAATGTTAATTGTTTCATTTTATGTTACAATCAATTCAGGCCATATAAAAAATGCTGAGGAAATATTCAGCCATGTCTAGAGCAGTAAAGGAGGGGAGGGACTGTGACAGTCTACTGTTATGGTCATCATTTTTACAAGACTATGACAAATTTTCTACAAAGTATGCCTTGTGAGATATCATTTGAAAACTCAATCTGCTGAATATTGTTCTCCTTGTAAAATGTGTGCATCATCATCGTATGAGAAGTTATTAGATTCTACTATGTATCATTGTTATAACATGGTCTAAGGCAGGGGTTCCCAAACTTGGTTCGCAGCTTGTTCAGGGTAAGCCCCTGGTGGGCCGCAAGACGCTTTGTTTACCTGAGCGTCCGCAGGTATAGCCGCTCGCAACTCCCAGCGTCACAGCTCCCACACCACTTCCTGCAGCTCACATTGGCCGGGAACAGTGAACTGAGTGGGAGCTGCGAGTGGCCATACCTGCGGACGCTCAGGTAAACAAAGCATCTCATGGCCCACCAGGGGCTTACCCTGAACAAGCCGTGAACCAAGTTTGGGAACCCCTGCTCTAAGGTTAAGACGAGCAGACACAAACCAGTTTTTTTCAGAGACAAAGACACACTAGTATCCCAGCCAGGTGTTAGAGCTATCCCTGACATAAGCAGCCATTATTCAGCAATGGGAAGGTGTAAATAATAAATTTAGATTTCATCACTGAGACAGTTCAACCCACATGTCCACAAGAGACTACTTGTCCCCTGCACCCCAGTTGGGGGTAATCCTCAAAGAGGCGATGGTAGTATAGGAGAGGGAGAGACAGTGGCCTCCATTTCACCTCTTCTCCTCCCATCGCTCTGCTCCATGACAAGAACTCGCAAAGAACTGAACTAAGGTGGAGTGGTCCTAGGCTGAAAGGAGACCTACCCTGTGAAATTTACAACAGTGTATGGTGAGACAAAATGTTTGCTTTTACGTTCACTTAGCTTGTTAAATTAGGTAATAGCTTGTGTTTTACTCTATTTTCTTCTTTGTAACCAATACTGACTTTGATGTATCATCACTTAAGTTTTTTAACTACAGAGAGGTCGATTTTTATTTTATTGTTCTATCTTAACCAGTGTTTTTGGATTAAGTTGTGTGGGGATAAAGCTGGTGCATATATCATTTTCCCTTGATGAAATGATGGACTTTCTATGAGCTTGCATTGTTCAGTAGTGTGCTGGACAGTACAAGGTGCTCATTTCTGGGGGAACAAGGCTGGGACTTGAATTTGTGGATGTAACCCTGTATGTAATTCATGAGTGATTGGTCAGAGCGCTCATGTATTTAGCTCGGGTGAATTTGCATGCTGAAGGCTGTGAGAGCAGATCAGGAGTGGCTGTTCTGAGAGCAAAGCAGTGTAAAAGGCACCCCAGGCTAGAGAATTTAGGGGACACAGCTGTTCAGCCGACCAGATTGTACCATAGGTAATCTCACAGAGACATGCAGGAGTAAAGCAGAAGTAAGATGCAGGGTGAATAATAGAAAAAGCCTGATCCAAAGCCCACTGAAGTCAATGGAGAAAATCCTATTGGTTTCTTTAGACCATAGATCAGACCCTGGTGAGCCCAGCTATAAACTGCCCAAAAAAATCAGTTCTCACATGCTTAGAATCTGGCAGAATCCACAGAATTTTGCTATCTGCACTGAGCATGCTCCCTCCCCATAGAAGAACCGAGTATGCTCTAGCCCAGGGCTGCAGGAGGTGAGCAGGCCTTCCCCTGCAAGTGCTCCACTCAGCACCTGTGAAGTGGGAGAAATAATACCCAGATGTCAGTGATCAGGGCCGGCTCCAGGTTTTCTGCTGCCCCAAGCGGCCAAAAAAAAAAAAAAAAAGCCGCAGTAGCGCGATCGCACCACTCCACTCTTCGGCAGCAATTCGGCGGCAGGTCCTTTGCTCCAAGAAGGACTGAGGGACCCGCCGCCGAAGCGGACATGCCACCCCAATAGTGGCCGGAGTGCCGCCCCTTGGTATTGGCCGCCTCAAGCACCTGCTTCTCTAGCTGGTGCCTGGAGCCGGCCCTGATAGTGATAAGCACCATAGAAAAGCCCATGAGGTAATTAAGAATTCTGTATTAGAGTAGGGTTTTGATGGTGTACAATAAATAAGACCCAGGGCTACACGTTGAAAGATAAGGATAAGCAAAAGATTTAATGGCTGCTTGTTCAGTGAGCACTGTCCACCTGTGCACTCAGTAAGGCTGGGATCCTGTGGGGAAAAATAGTATGTGATCATGTAATTGAAGACCGTCACATAATGCAGATGCACAAGTGGAGTATTTGAGATTTCACAGGCAACCTTAATTTTGGCACTTCCTAACTTTTGAGTGCTTGATTTTGGAACCTTAATGTGCTTTTAATGGAGTTGTTAATGTTATATATTTAGTACTGATCAGAAAAGTCCTACATTAAAAAACTTTCCTGAGTGCTTCATTATTCCACTTTGAAAGCTAGCAAGTGCCAGAATTAAGGTGGTTCATAGTACCTTAATTTTGCCCCATTGTTCATACATATTGCTATAATGTAATCATAGCTAAAGACTATATATATCAGTGGTTGTTTAACTATCTAGTGTAAATAATTCTAAATGGTATTCTATGTATGTTTATTCCTGATTATTGTAAGTCAAGTTTTTTTTTTTTTTTTTTTTTTTTGCTATTAGCTTTGATTATGTATCCCTTCTGGGTGCTGTACAGGGAGACTTTGGCAAACCAGTAAAGTGCCTGAAAGCACTATGGCTTATTGTTATAGGCAGCCTAGTCAGCAAGCTATAAATTGGCCATTCAGCAGTCTCAGCTTGACCAAGGCGGGGGGGGGGGAGTTTTGGGGTGCCACAGAAAGTGCAGCTTGACCCCGCGTCCTTCCTGATAAGAATTGTGTTGAAGTTGTTGATACCTGCATTTTAAAAGAGCAGGATGTGCCCCAGGAATGTCTATTGGGGTCTCAAGGCTGCAAACTCTGGAAAGACCCAAACCTGGTTAATCAATAATCAGAAGGAACCTCTTGCTTGAGCATTGAAACTGCTTACTTTACAAGTTTTCTTTAAGGGACATGTCATTCTATTACTAATGTATAAATAAGGGGAAAAAGCTTGACATAGTTGGACTTGTCTGGGGACTTTTTGGACTCTCCCTCTGGATACATCTTGCAGTCCCCACCGGCAGACGGAAGATTTGGCCACCGGAAGCCTGCCGCAGTGTCACTCGAGAGCCACACTCAGCTTTGGTAATTATCAAGGGTTGGGGGTGTTTTATTAACCTGTTGCGGACGTGTGTAAGTGCTTGAGACTAAGTAAAGTTTAGCTTTAAGTGAAAGCACTCTTGCGTTGTCCTGTTTGTGCCAGCCATCTATCAGTCGGATGGCCGTGTCTCCCATGATTTATTTCCTGATACCACCTCGCACAGAGTAAAAGTTACCAAGAGCTTTGGGTTGAAAGAACCCCGGGTAACAGGTGCCCAGTATAAAAAAAATAAAAGATCAAGTTATCCTGTGCCAGCAGTTCCTTGGAACAGGGACTACTTTTTCTGTGGTGCTTAACAAATAACAACCACCTGCTAGGAGCCGAAGAGCTGTATTTACCATGAATTGCACATATTTGTATTAAAAATAAATGTACCCAACCAGAATATTTGAAATGTTTCCTTGCACTTGTACCTCTCAGACTGATTGAATAAAAAATACGCGTGGTTTGAATTTACTAATGCTGAAACCCTGAAGTTGATCAGCTTTGCTCATATTCTAGTTCTATCAAGATGGCTTTCTCAAGACACATTTTAGGAATTGCCTCTGATCCAGAGGGGAGCTTTTTTCAGTCTTCATAGAAGAAGAAATAGTTATTTCAGCTGTGACAAAGTCCTAAGCAGCTGTCATCTTGATTCTCCTATCTTTTGGCAAGGAGATAGAGACAAACATAAATCAGCAATAGTTAGTGAGTAACTTCTGAAACTAGACAGCTTTACTGACAGCTGAACATAAAAGTTAAATACTGTATCTGATGTGAGACGTCAACCCTAGGGGCGAGAGAACTTTCAAACTTGTCATTCTATTTATGGTCAAACTCCTGCTTGTTGTACAAATTTAAGCCAAGAAATCTATGTATCCACATTTTCATTTCACAGAAACAGTAAAACAAATTTAAAACCTAGTCTGGTCACATTTTATATTAAGGCTCCATTTATAAAATGATTTAAAAGTAATTAAAATATGTTATAAGTGTGTTACAGACATGAGTAGTATGTGTTTGGATAGTTAACTTTGAACACATTCTATTGATGTGTTCATATGAGACTTAGGCTGATAAGCATCTGAAAGGAGACTTAAGTGCCTAAGTCATTTAGGCACAAATCCTCAATGATATTTAGGTGCCTAAATCCCCCTGATTACAATGGGAGTTAGGTACCTTTGAGCATCTGGGCCTTAGGCACTTTTCAGAAATGTTACCTTATGTAATAATTTATTTCAAATTCAAGTTAAAATTCAAATGCCAGTATCATATTAAGGATAATGTCTGTCCAAATTAAAATCTAGATCTGACAAATTACATTAGTCTAGTCCTCCACTAGTGCTGCCTGCTGTTGCATGTTCTCTATGTGTCCACGAATATATTTTGTTCAGTCCCCCTGGCCTGATGGGGCTGGAAGGCATATACACTTTCATGACTGCACCAAGTCCTAAAGTATACTTTGCTTCATATATGGGCATGGGCTTGATTTGATTATGCTTGTTCAGGAAAACAAATCATATGCTATCACCACAATGCTATAAGACAATAAGAAAAATATTCTTATCCAAAATACCTCTCCTTGAAGGGCAGATTGCCCAGTGGGTAAAAGTTACATTAAACATTTAAGCACACTGTTCTTTGAGAATTTGATGGTATTTAAGTGTAATCTAAGCCAACTACTTCCCTCAGGGCTAATACCACAAAGTGTTAAACACTCTCACTCCCCATTGACTTCAGGGCTCAAAACCTGTGGAAAACGGTCTAATAGATTTTAGGTTTGTATGTCCATTGTCCTTGCAGCATAGAAAAGAATAAAGGACAGGAGAGAAAAAAGGAATGAAGTTAAATTTCTGGTACTCCTATTCTCTCCCTCTTTCCAGGAATACAGAGAAACTGGCCATTCTATGACAGACCTGCGGGTGGCTATCTTAAAACAGAAAAACTTCAAAAACAGACTCCAACGAGAGACTGCTGAGCTGGAATTGATATGCAAACTAGACACAATCAACACAGGATTAAATAAAGACTGGGAATGGCTGAGCCATTACAAACATTGAATCTATCTCCCCTTGTAAGTATTTTCACACTTGCTTCTTATCAAACTGTCTGTACTGAGCCATCTTGATTATAACTTCAAAAGTTTTTTTTCTCTTACTTAATTGGCCTCTCAGAGTTGGTAAGACAACTCCCACCTGTTCATGCTGTCTGTATGTGTGTGTATATATATCTCCTCAATATATGTTTCACTCTATATGCATCCGAAGAA
Source organism: Emys orbicularis (assembly GCF_028017835.1). Classification (NCBI taxonomy): domain Eukaryota; kingdom Metazoa; phylum Chordata; order Testudines; family Emydidae; genus Emys; species Emys orbicularis. Next base: position 84,961,091 of record NC_088687.1, on the reverse strand, counting down.
GTGGGTTGTAGCCCACGAAAGCTTATGCTCTAATAAATTTGTTAGTCTCTAAGGTGCCACAAGTACTCCTGTTCTTTTTGTGGATACAGACTAACACGGCTGCTACTCTGAAACCTGAGAAAACTCAGGTCTACTTGGGACCACTCATACAATTATGGAATGTGCTCAGCTACCACAATGATGGGTGCTGTATGTATGAATGGCAAATGGACAGACAGATCAAGAGGGAGATACTTGTAGTTTAAAATAGTTATAATTAGTAATGATCAGTAGGCTATAGGAAAATTATGGAAAGCATGAAAAGTAAATGCATATTGTGCACCACATTTTCAATTTATCATAATCTTTATCAGTTAATTCTTAAAGACAAATGAAAGACCCAAAAGCAAGTAAAACAAGCATGTAATGGCTGCTCTTCTGTATGCTTTTTTTTTAAATAAAGAGATACATCCTCTTCCTTCAATATTTTCTTCACCTTCCATCAAGGAAGAGTTAGAAACTCCTTGTAAAGGTAACTGCTCACCCAGGGTAAATGATGAGTAACGGATTTTAATTTGAAAAGAGAATATTTTTCACATGTCCCTAATAATTGCTTTCTGACCAGGTAAGCTGACTTTGACAAATGCATTTTCTGACAGGTGGTGAAACCACAACAATGCTTAAGCTTACATTGGAACAAAGTTGTTATTTATCTTACACAAGATAATGGGAAAATAATTCTTTAACACTTTTTTCCTAGTGCATAACCAGAATTCATTTAATGTTTATATATTTATTTAATGGCCCATTATGGGATTTACCTCTGACTACCAGGTGAAAAGTATTTGCTAATATATTCTAAAGGAGTGAGGAGACTGATTCAAATTTCTCCCCTTTGGACCCTGAAGAATACATAATAAGCTTAAAAGCCTTGATACATTTATGGAGTACAAACTAGCCTTATTTTACGGACCATTGTCCCCAAAAAGCTCCCTTCAGTATTGATGTCCTCAGAGACAGGTATTCCCAAGCAACACAACTGGTCCTACAACTATTCTGGCGACATACAATAGCCAAGGTTGGGGTTGTGAGCTAAATAACAACAAAAACAAAAACAACTATTTGTAGAAAAAAAGGGGGGAAAGGAGTAGCCTAAAAATTTCATCCATTTTAATCTCTCTGAGATCTTAGATTTTTAATACAGCAACATTCAGGTCTTGAGTCCCAAATGAGCCTCTCTACTTACCACACCCTCCCTCCCCCATTTACTGTAAATGTTAATTTCACTTTCTACTATTCTAGAAGGATTTTAATATAACAATGCAGGTTTTCCATTAAACATGAAGGAAATACCATAGTCATTACAGCAGAAACCCACAATGAACAAATGGGATATTTTGTTGTAGAATAAAATATTGAGGCAGAGTATCATTAAAATGTCACAGGTGATTGGTAAGTAAAACTGAGTTTTGCCAACATCTCACACTGCATGAGTGATTTCCACTATAGGACCAGTTCCTTGGCAGGTGTAGAGCATCATATCAAAATGATGTATTTATACCCGTACCCAGTCTCTGACAGTGGCCATTACCAGATGTTGAGAGGAAAGAGCAAGAAACCCTCTTGTAGTGAATTATGGAATAAATTGAAAAAGTCAGAGATTGGTTCATGACCTGAAGCATGATGGTTTATATTCCATATAAAAAAAAGGAATAGCCTATCCTAGTGTAACTGAAGATGTTCCCATAACTCTCATACTATGAGTAATCCTTCTCCAGGGTGGCCACTCCTGCATTCCCAGAATACTGGACATTCCAGTACCTCCAGGAACAGTGTGGACCTGCTCCTGCCAACATGGTGCAAGCAAGGTCATGCCGATGGGGGCGGGGCAGCATGCTCTTCAAAATCGCATCCCCATTCAGTACTGGACAAAAGAACATCTGTTTTTGTCTCAATATGAGACAGACGAACCTTAGAAAAGCCGGAATGTCCAGTATAAAACCAGGCATTACATTTTCTAGTTTTGGATTGAGTGGATTTTGAAAAAGAAACTGTTTATAACAGTGTAAGCAGATGAAGTTCCCACCCTGCACCAAGTACATGGTGTACACTGCATAAGTTCCACATTTACCAGTTTCCCAGGCTTTGCCTTTATTGTTAAATAACAAAGGGTAAACATAGGGAGGCAATGCAGCCTATGATAGGGCACTAGAATGGGACTGAGGATACCCAGGTTCACTTCCCAGCTCTTCCATTGGCCTCCTGGGTAACCTTGGGCAAGTCACTTCTCTCCCTCTGCCTCAGTTTTCCAATATGTAAGACAGGGATAATGATACTAACTTCCTTGGTAAAGTGCTTTGAGATCCATGGATAAGAGTGAGGCATTATAACAAACATCAGCCCAAACTTCCTTCTGAGCTTGGCTGTACCTAGAGTTTGTCTGCAGGACACTTTCTCTTTCTATCCTTACCCTTAATTCCCTATGTCTCAAAACAATACTCCAACCCCGCTCATAATTCTAGATTGGAGTTAATAGGACCCACCTGACCTGATAGGCATGAACAACTATAACACCATCACCAGCACAAAATTCCAGGGTGAAATACCTGGCCCCGGGTATTGAAGTCAATTCGCCTCTAGAACCTACCATCCTCTTCATAGGAACTCCTGAAATGTAATATATTCTCACTCTATCGCAATAACTGATAATGGGAAAAGATTAAAACAGCTAATTAAATTAAAATTTCTGAATTAGTAATGCTTACATGTTAATAATTCAGTGGCCTCAAATTAGCATGATCTCCATCACAACTGAATTTCTTTACAATAGTTAAATTCATATTCTTTGCTGAATTTCACTATTTTTAAATAGTAAATAATTAGTAATTTAATCATATCAAGTATGCTTATTCTTGCAGTACTTAAAACTCAGTGTGTTATAACTAGCATATAGTAGCACAGATCAGCAAAAAGGAGTAAAAAGGAAAAGAAAGGCTCCTGGACCAGGTCTGGACCCACAACATGGGGGATCAGTGCAACATAGAATATCTGGTACTCCTTGGTTATTGGTGGAGGATATCTCACTATCAAAGGTATATAGTATGCTACCCTCACAACCAGACTGTGCAGTTAATACTGTTCCTGAAACCATGAGACTGACAGGGGTCTTTATGAAAGACACAAGGTGGAAGAGGTAATATCTTTTACTGCACTAACTTCTGTTAGTGAAACAAAAGGTGTTTTTATCCACAGTGAGCCAGAGGGATTGAGAGTGAGAATGTCTCTGTAGCCTGGTATCTAGGACCCCCTGGGAGGTGGGAGACCCAGGGTCCAGTAGAACAGCTTCAGCAGGAGAAACTTAGGTAGCCCCACATCAGAATATCCCATAGTTAGTGGTTAAAGTACTCTCCTAAAAGGCAACAGACCCCTATCCAAATCCCTGCTACCCATTGGGGGAGGAGGGGAATTAAACTTTGGTTTAATTCCAGAGCAGTGCGCTAGCCACAGGGCTAAAGGTTGTAAGGTGAGCACTGCTAGCAGTGACAGTCAGCTTTTGAATGGGACCCTATCCAGTAGGTGGCCTCTAACCACACATACTGGAACTGGCTTTCCTGTGACTTATGCAGAAATGTCTGTTTCCCAGGTTCATGGATCACTCTGAGACTTAGGTGGAAGTTAGTTTTCCAGACACCTAGAATAAGACAGCAACATGCATGCCTAGAGGCAGAAACTTAGGTGTCAAGTGACATCCACAGTTTTTGGTAGGAGTATTCTGGATCCCAGTGGAGCCTAGACCTGGAGCTTAGGTACCTGCGTACCTTTGAGGATCAGGGCCCTTATGTTTAAGAAGTCCATTTTTGTCTTGAACAGAATTATATGCAAATAATTTTGTTCAAATTGCAGCAAACAGTTTTGGTTTTAGTACATCCCTATTCCAAGAGCAGATAGTTTAATCTTCAGTCAAGTTCCTCACCCTTGTATGTAGCTTATCCTCACCTCAAGGTTTTTCAATGCCTTACCCATTCCTTACAACAATGTCCAGCACTCTGGAGTACCCCAGAGCTGCCTCTTTGGGTCACTTCCTACCATGCATCTTCCCCAAAGTCTCCAAGTCCAATGTAAAATAGTCAAATAAAAGGGGGAGGGGAGGCAACTAATCCTTCAGCCCATACTGGTCTCAGCAGGTGGTCTTCTTCCTCACAGTGAGGCTTCCTCAGCATCCTTGTTCAGGGGCCCTTATAGCTGTGGTGCCTTCCTCCCTGGCTTTCCCTCTTCTGGGCAGAGTTGCTTTTAAGCTTTTTCCTCAGCTGGAGCATGTTCTGCAGGCCCGGCTGGGCGGGGCTACCTGGACCAATGTGGGGTTTGTACACCCCATCACAAGGCATGAAGTGTTTGTTTATCAGTTATGTTAGTTCAGTCAAACACCTAAAAACCCTATTAAAATGTTGGCTAACATCTTTGAAGCAAAAACCAACGAGTAGTCCTTGTGGCACCTTAGAGACTAACAAATTTATTTGGTCATAAGCTTTTGTGGGCTAGAACCCACTTCATCAGATGCATGAAGTGGAAAATCCTGGAGCCCTGCATGCAACTGATGAAGTGGGTTCTACCCCACAAAAGCTTATGCCCAAATAAATTTGTTAGTCTAAGGTGCCACAAGGACTCGTTGTTTTTGCTGATACAGACTAACACGGCTACCACTCAGATCTTTGAAGCAGTGTTAACTGATCACATCTTATCCATGACTAGAAGCTGGCACACCAAGAACTTCAGTACGGATAAAACTGAAACTGTACATTGCAATACTATCCATCAAGTGCTGTGGCTAGTGAAGGTGTTCTCCATAATTTAAAATATTAATGTATATTGACAGAAAAAACACTATAAACAAGATGTGTTGTGAGGCACTAAGGAAAAGGGTTGAGTGTCCTAACAATGATAGTCACAGTATGCAGATATGTCTTGCTACTCCAATAACAAAACTATCATCCTGACTTTTTGCAATGATTCTACTCATTAGCCAACACCTCTAGCAAGACAGTAAATAGGTGAAGAAGAAGAAGAAGTGTGTATGTTTTATTGCTAGAGAATTCCCACATACCAAACAAATGATGGGTCCCAAATTATGATGGGCTGGAAATGCCAGCCCATTTTCAAGGAAGCACTTTAAGAAAGTCTATCGTCTCTTTGTCACTATATGTTCCTTAACATCTCAGTTTAAAAGGATGGAACTCTAGAAACCATCTTCTGCTAATAGTTCTTTTAACTTTAAAGTTCAGCAACTGTGAACTATCAGGAATGAGGATCTTGTTTCTCTGCCCAATCCATTGGTTGAGCTTTTGCAACATATGTAGTGTACATCTGGAAAGGGTGGTGTAAAGAAAACTTAATTTTTGTACATTTCCAAAAAGAATAGTCTGCTTTCCTGCTCCAACATTTGGTGCAGTAAGGCCATAGGTGAAATTCGTTCTTAAAATGAAAAATATTGATTTTTACCCTCCATTCTTTAGATATGTTTTCCATTACATGCCTGAAGTCTTCATCTACCCCTATTGGTAATACCTTGGATAATGTTCAGACAATGAGCACACCTGCAAAGACATGAAGTCATGGTTCCTTTTAAGTATGCATAAAAAACCTAGCTGGGATTCTAACTTAGATGCATAAAGTATATTTTCTGAACTTTGAATTAATACCGAAAGCGTATTTAATATGTTTTCTTAGCACTGTGGGGAAAGGGAACTAGGGGGCCTTCTTTTTAATGACCAAAGTGATTCTAAAGGCCTAAATTCAGACCCTTTGACAGAGGACTGTTATGCTGATTGCCTCTATAAAAAATCAGCACAGGCCAAGGCCTGAACAAAACTGGCCTGAGCAAGACTGAACTGCACAATTCTCTGCCAAATTCGGTCCAGGGTTGTGACCAGAGGAGGGAGGGGGAGTAAACAATGCAAGAGACCTCTGCACATAATAACCGCTTTAGCAACATAATAACTGCTTGTTTATGAAATATAATAACCGCTTAATATGAAGAAATTGCTTTTGCAAAGGCCAACTTCTCCTGTAGTTCCAGCTATCTGCAAAATTAGCCAATCATATATCTCCTTTGAGTGTCCTGTGTTAGCCACCTACGCCCATAACCGTAAAACCCCGGAAAAACGATATGTACTCTAACGAGAAATACCCCTAAATTGGTGCCAAGTAACACCCCTAAAAGGAAAAACACCAAGTGACCCCTTGCCTAATATTTACCCAATTCTCGTAAATAATAAGGAAGGTACCGGGAATGGGGGGCTGACCCCAGCTTTAATTTCTCGCAAATGACGTATAATTTGTACTTTGCTTGCAGTTTGACGGAATAAAAGCCGCCTGCGTGTGGTCCTAGGTGTGTCAGTCTTCAGACTGTCACCCCAACGCGTTTGGTATGTATTGCAATAAAATAAGCCTCAGGCTTGAGTCTGTGAACTAAAATCAATGCGTGGGTGATTCTTTCCATGACAGCACCCACTTTTAAAGCCTACTCTATTTTTATACAAAACAGTTTTGTGAATCCACCATTTGTGAAATAAAAGCTGCTGGCTGATTGTAACTAAGTACCCTGCTACTAATGTAAGCTTTCTATTTTCAAAAGACAAATTAGGCTGTGAAAATGCAGAAATTTTTTTTAAAACTTGCCTCTGGGGAGACCCTCAGTTTCATAAGTGGAACAGATTTAATTCACAACTTTTTTAAGTCTTTGAAATATTGCTTGCATTTAAATGTACTGTACCATCTCACAAATACTTATTCAGCTAAAGTAACATCCTTTAAATCCCAGCCAACACATACAAGGTCAAAGGCAAAGCAGAAGCTCTGCCAACTAATTAAACACTGAAAGTTCATGAGAAGAGAAAGACAATTGGTAAAATTATGGACAAATAAAAATGGTCATGTATATAGGGCCTCCTATACACATGCATCTCCAAACACTTAAAAGACAAGGGGTATGAGTCTGTGACATACTCTTTAGTCCCTGGCAGTATAAAGGAGCCTTAGTGTGAATGTCACTTCTACATTGCTGGAGCAATATAAAAGAGACAATGTACAAGTGAATCAGGTCCCATGTGTCAAATCTTGCCACATTTGAAGTTAATGGGACTGGGATTCGTCCCTAAGTGTGCATGGACCACTTCACCTGCATCTGAAATGCAGCTAACGGTTGGGTGGAAAGCCACTAGCAACCATTCTCTAATAATGCTTCACAGCCACCTTTAAGATGGAAAGGCGAGAAAAGCTTCTCTAAATGAAACTGCTAGAAAAATGTAGATGGGGATAATGTGTAATCAGAGCCCAACGTTGAAATGAAACCAGGATACTAGCATTAAACACCCCTACTCTGGCAAAAAGCAAGACAGTAGTTGTAAGTAGTCAGGTCCTGGATCTTGCCTCATCTGAAGTTGTCACACAGTGCCCACTAGCACCATTATCTGTTCATTTCCCTCAATTACAGACCAATTCTGTGCAGTGTTCAGGACCTGATGGAACTGGGCCCTTGGTATCCTCTCTCTTCTCCTGATTGTATTTATGGAACAATTTAACTCCAGATGCTAGCATGTCATTTTCCTTTCTTCCCTGCCTTATTTGATTCCTGCACTCTTACTGTTAGAATATGTTTAGTCCTTTCAGTTTCCTCCCTTTCTTATCAATATTTTGTCTGTGTAGGTAAGCTCTTTCATCAATCTTCCTTTCAGCCACATATTTTCATCTTGTGTGTATATTTAAAGTTCATTGGAATGACTAGCCTTTCTATTTGCAGTAGTGAGACTTTTCATTTCCACTATCCAGTCTCTATCTTCTTTCCTTGTGGGTCAAATTAAACTCCGATCTTCCCAGGTACTCATAAAAGTAGCAGAACACTTATTCAGTCCTCCCACACCAGTACCTCTTGCTGCTGTACTTTGCTTGTAAATTCATCTAGTAGATAAAGTGGCTTAGCCTGTGTTTATAAAGCACCTTGTAAATTTATGGCACTATGAAAATGATCTCTGAAGTTAGAGGGCAACGATCCAGAAATCAAGGGAAACTTTTATATATAGGACAAGCCAAAAGACTGAAAGGTTTTTAGTTTAAGCATCAAAATTTGGGTATTCATATTCTTGTAACTGTTTACAATACACAGTGGGAAAGTGTGTGCTCTCTGTGGATTCTAACCCAGGAATGTAATCATCCTAGGACAAAAGTTCAACATTTAGCACCTGACTGTCAGATGTGCTGAGCACCTGCACCTTCCGCTTAACTGTTTTGGTGGTTTTTTTGTTAACACACACATGCCAATAGCAACTCTGTCTGTACTTTGGGCCTTGTCTACACTCAGGCTACGTGCCCTCACTAGAGAGGGCCCCCTATGACAGGTGGTGAGTGGTTCCAGTATTTAGTCAGCCTACAATTTATACTCCATCCTGGAACTGTGACTTCAGTAACACTTTACTCCTCAGCACAGTGATGCTCATAGTACTGGAAGCTTTCAACTTCATCCATTTGTTAAACAAACCGTAGTCACCAGATGCCTGATCCTCCACTCTCCAGCTATACTAGTATAGCTCTATTGACCTTGGTGGAGTTATTCCTGATTTAAACTAAAGATCAAACATCAGGATCTATGACTTTTAAAGGAACCTAGTCATATCTCTGAAAAGTGAGAAGCTATTTCATTAGTCACATATTGCTCTATGTCTTGAGACGTTGGGTATGTCTCACCAAAAACAATGGCTTTAGAGGCCCTTATGCAAAGTACCAATAGTGCTTACCATGCCTCCTTGGGTGGCAACAGGAAAGGTATATTCCAGAATCATTTCTACCAAACAGCACCAGAACTAGAAACATGTAGAGCAGAAGTTACAGACAAATACTTTTGGTTTGAGCTTCCAGGAAAAGCTTCCTGCCCTTCAGAGTTTGGTCTGATAGAAATCATCAGTCAGCTAATAACTTTTTAAAGCCCTTCTCATCTTCAGCCTTTTCCTGAATCCTTGGCTAGTAAACAGGTCAACTACTTAAACTGATACTTCTGCCCATTTTACACTTCCTTCTATTTTTCTCGTTTTAGAAAAATTTCTGCTCATCTTCTACAAGGGAGAAAGACTATACCCATCTAGTCTTAGGCTTCTGGTCTATATTCCCCATATAGCATTTTGTACAAAAGACCAATTTTATTTTAAGGGGCTGAATTTCACTTCTTACATTGATACATGTAGGCTTTCTGTAGCCAACAATCTAAAATTAATTCAGGAAATCTATATTCATTATACATTCAAATCCCACAAGGAAAGCATTTTTTGCTAAGCTAATGGGCTAACTAGAACTGGATTCGACTGCTGAAGTAACAATCCAGCCCTTTAAAGCAAGAAACAGGCTTTTCTGGAGGAAAAATAGAAAATATAGACTCTGGGACAAATTCATCCCAGATCTAACTCCATTGGCTACAAAGCAGTTACACCAAGTATGAATTTGGCTACCTTTTTCAGCCTTCCCATCCTGCTTAATCTTTTCTACTTGGCTTCATCTGGTATCCTCAGAAATATCATACTCTCCTCAATTCTTATCCACCTTTATCTGTGGGTACCGTGTTTCCACTTAGATACTGTTAATAAGTACAGCATAAGCTAAAAATCACTGAACCCCTAACTGCAGATGAGACTAAGAGAGCTTGCATAGGACATATTAGTCAGGTTCCTGCAGACTTGTGGATCTGTGGAAATAGAGAATAGTCAGAATTCAAAATTTTTGGCACTTATCAGAACCATAAAAGGTTTTGTAGATAACTATAGAGGATACATTTGCAGTTCATGGTTCTTGTCACCTTATTTAAGAATGTATGTATATGCCAAGGCAGCTCACTTGGCTGCAGAAAAAAAAAGTATTCATAAATGTTCATACAAATAAAAGCTGTAGGTCTGCTAAGGCAGTATACAAAAGCCCTCTGTTCACTTTCCATAAACATTGGTATGAGTGAATGTATTGACAAATAATGTTTGTGAAAAGCAAGTGCACCACAAATACCTGTGTGAATTCACCCAAGTATTCATGCTGAAAGTATCCATACAGACATCTTGAAAGCTTTTTGTGGAGAGTGTTTTGTTATTTCTATTTTTAAACCATTGTAATGTGGATGCAATCTATGTTAATCAGAGAAAACAGCTTTTTAAAACCATAGGCCAAAACTTTCAAACTTGAATGCTTAAAGCTAAGCAATTTAAGTCCACATTTAGGTACATAAATAAGTTGCTGCATTTTCAGAAATGCCAAGATCCTGTACTTCTCATGGAAGTCCATGGTACTGTAATGGAGGGTGCTTCGCACTTCTGAAACTCTGAGCATGTATTTAGGTGCCTAACTTTAAACACTCACGTTTGCCAACATTATCACAATATTTTAACAAATATACAAAGCCTACTAAGGCAGTCTCAAGCATGCCTTATGGTTTCTGAATGATCAAAGAATCACTTAGTTTTCAAAATATGGCTTATCCGTTGTGCAAACAGGTTTAGATTGTTAAAGCACATTAACTCAGACAACAAAACTAAATGAATGAATTTTTTCCTGAATATTCATTTAACGAGAGACTGTAGCAATTGAAACATGCCAAATTTAAAAAACAAAACAACAACAACAACAACAAACCTTTAAACATTCATAAATAATGCAGTGTACAAATGCTAAGCATACCAACTTCATCATAAATGATGAAAAACTTGAATATTTTAAAAATATTCCCTGATTTTGTTAGATATGTTTACAACGTATTTTTAAAGGGGGGGAAACCTCCATTTTCTTTCATGTCCTCTAACTTCCTCTAACAGGCTAACTGTCAAGTACACTAATATGACTAACATCTATCTGTGTGTTTATGCATTAGATACAGAATTTATATTTTTTTCATTTGTATTTAGTAATATTCAGGTGAACTTAACTATTCGTTTGAAGTAAAACTACAAGTAAACCTTCAGAACTATGCATTCATTCTACAAATTGCTCTAGTACATCTGTTTACTTGCCTTGATTAGTGTTTCATTCCTTTTAAACATTTCATACTCTAAATGTAGGGCTTCTGTTTTTCAGGGTTTATTTTATTTTTAGCCATTTGAGTTCTATATAAATGTCAAAAAATGTTTTCAGGACTCTGATACTGTAATGAGAAGACTTTCTGGTACTTCCCAAATTATCTATATAGGATCTATTTTTATTATAGATCACCTAACCTCATTTATTGTAAGCTCTATTTAGTTAGTAAACCCCTGGTTTAGTGTTTGTGTCCTAGTGCACTTCAACATAGTACTGTTTCAAACACCACTACATGAAAGTGCCCTAGGGAACCTTAGTGCACAGCATCAGGGTCTATAGGGCCAGTTAATGTGCAACACATTAGTGCACTTTAGAAGTCATACCCCTATAATCTGCATTACTGCTCTGTGTAGACAAGCCCTTAGATACAGGAGGGAGCGAGGACATTGCCTGAATAGACAACCTGCACTAGGAAAAGAGTGAAGTTATCATGAATTGAATAACCATTTCTGGTGCTTATTGGGTAAACACATTTTTATGTATTTAATTATTTTAATTTTTAATCTGGGGTGTTTTATCAGTGTTTATTGGTTAAAACCTAAAATCAGAAGTCCTAATTACATGCCAACAAAATATAAAAATTGAACGATCCCAACAACTCAGAAATTGTTGTTGGCCACACCTGAAGAAGAGTGTGCAACAACATTGTAACAAATAAAGCCATTACTTAGCAATGGATTTCATCTTTTCACTGAAGTCCAGAATTCAAGGATTTTGCTCTTGTACTTCAACAAAGTTCTAATTGTGACTGTTAACATGGTTGTATCCTTGAAGACTGTCATTCTATTTTCTGAAAAATAAAGTTGCAATGAACCCGTGATATTACTGTATAAAATCTATTTCAGCCTGTTTAGCATTTGTCCATTATTTCCATTTCATATGTTATAACAAATTAATCTATAAATATCTGTACAAGAAAGATTGTACTTGCCAAAGAAATACTTTACAGAATATAACTACATCACTACCTAGAACACCCTGATTCTAATTTACATTAAGGCCTATTTATACTACTCTGAGAGTATAGAGGTGCTTTAGTAAATGGAGCTCTAAGCCAGAAAATTAGTATCTGGATTTCAAAAACCCCAATGCAATGGGGGAATAAATTTCCAGAGCACACCCTTAATTGAAGAGATTGTGTTACACCCTCTCTTGTCTACCATTCTCGTTCTGCAGCAACCTGCAGCTTCCATGGCCCAGTCCTCTAGCCAGGTCACCTTTCAGCTTCAGTCCCCTTCCAGCATAATCCAAACATAAAAACACAAGGTCTCGTGGCCTTTATGCCAGGCCTTAAGTCCCCATCTGGGTCTCAGTCGTTGCCTCTTTTAGTCTTCTTCCCCTCTTCCTTCCTCAAAATTTATAGTATGTGATCTGGGATATTGGTTGGAGCCAACTGTAATGGTACATGGTAGGCATGTTATGAATCTACCTTTTTGACTTCATCAGATACTGTACCAAATAATAAGCTGATTGGATGTCAAGTGCACCTCCAGGTAATAAGACTCTGGAAACAATTGGTTTAAAATTTAAAAAGTCTCATTTACAAAGCATTTGAGACTCACCCTGGGATGTGTATCCTTTGCATTCACATGGGGCATTTAATGGGCCTAGCTTTCTGTCTGGAACCTTGTCTGCAATAGATCATATCACATGGCCAGAACCATTACAACCATACAGCATAAGACACCACAATCTAGAGACTGTCAGAAGCCATTTGTCCATCAATACCAGTGGCATAGACATCAGCAGTGAAGCTTTGCCATACTTTACTAATTACTGATTTTTATGTTATAGTAGCATTTGGAGGCCCATGCAAACTCATAGTAAGAGATAGTCCTTGAAGCACTGAAAGATTGTTTCTTGCACGAGGAAAACCAGGAAGTCTGTAACAGCTGGGAATTGAACCCAGATCCCCTGGATCCCATTCTAAACCACAAGATCAGCCTGCCTCTCACATCTTCCAGTAAGTTTCTACCCTGCCCTATTTAATCTATTTATCTAGGTATTTCTAATGTTGAACTGGAAGGACTGCTTCATTCTGGAATGAAAGTGTAATTATATCTCACTGCCCTTTCACCTATTGCCTCTGCTGGGACTGCCAAAGGCTCCCAGTGGTGGTGGTAAGTTTTGTGATGCGGACATTTGTCTATGGAGAATTGGACAAACTACTAACTGAAGTCTGTTTTGGTAGGGGGAAGAACTTTTTCAAACTTGCAAAGGGTTCAGGTTAGATTTGGTTTAGGTTGAGTTTTGGTGGAATGTCTAGTTTGTATTTTATCTAAACTGACTTCCTCTCCCTCTGGTCATCAGGTATACAAAGTATTACCAACCCCAAGCATGCAAAAATCATGAGTCAGTCCTCAAAAATTATGATTTATTATTTAAATAATAAATTTGGGACTCCTTTCTCAGCCTTTATGCTGCACTTGAGTAACATTTTCTCCACAAACATGAGGGCTGCAAACTTACTTTAAAAATTTATGAATAACCTGAAAGCTGAGATTCTCACCTAATCCCATGAATCCAGGAGCTTGGGCTTTAGGCAAAAAATCAAAATACTATGATTTTATCATGAGACTTGCTATGAGAGTTACCATCATGGTATACATACACTGTAAAACTCAATATAAAACATTTGTTACATTACCTACTTGCTAAGATATGTCATTGCAGCACACAGCTGTGTATAAAACATAACAGGATATAGATTTATAGGTTAATTATCCTATAGTTTATTATTTGTATTATAGTAGTTCTTGGTTAGCCTCTAGGCACAAGGTCCCATTGTGCTAGGCACTCTACAAGTAGAATAGTAGACGGTACCTGCCCTGAAGAGCTTACAGTCTAAACAGACAAAACACAAAGGCCAGGGGAAGAGATACTACAGGCAAGTAGAGTGAACGGAGTAATGACTGACAAACTTCATGTTAGTGCCATGATTATTTTGTTTTTAAACCCTTAAGGTAAGGGTTTAGTTCAGGATTAGCTAAATAAAAAGCCAAAGGGGGGCAAGGGCAGGAGGGAAGGGAGAACTGGAGGCACTTGGGGCAGGTGAAATGAAGTTGAGGTGAAGAGACTTTGTGAGAGGAGGCAAAAGGAAGTTGGTGCAAACAGCCAATCAACAGCATGGGGAGAACATCCAGCCAAAACTGCAACAAGAAGTCTGATGACATCCTTGCTGACTGAAGGAACCCTGGCTGCTTCTGGGGCTGCTCCTGGCAGCTTGAATTTGTCTGGCTCCTCCCTGCCATTTTTCTTCTTCAAGCCCACATGCCTACAGGGAAGGGGAGCCCAACATGGGTCCGAGTGCCCCCAGAGATGATGGGTTATCTCCCCAGCACCGTTCTGGGTCTGGGAGGTTTGTGGGGGGAAGGGAAATGACCCTGGCTGAACACATATTAAACTGTGTGTTTGCACCAAGATATAAAGTTATTTTTTCCTGGTTATGTTTATGGTGAAGGGTACTCAAAACTCAGCTTTGTATCCTAGCCCTTGGGTTGGATGCCTCTGTTCCCACAGGTGAATCTTCAACTAGACTGCTAGCCCATGCCTGCATATTTGTCACATTTAAGCCTGGATCCTTTCTTCCTACCTTTCATTTCCTCCCCCTCCATTCCTTTTCATTTGTTTTTGGTTACTTTCCTTTTCTAGTGTTTAAAAATTATTTGAATGTTTTTAAATAAACAAAGACAGAAATGAAAGTGGCCTAAATGTAAAACACTGTTATTTAAAGTAAAATGAACTGAGTGACTAGGCAAAAAATGTCTAAAAATAAAACTGATGTTCTTTTCTACTGATGATAATTCAAGTTTGAAAAGTTTGCGTATATTGAAAGAAAAAGACCCATATCTTATTAATTTTGATTGTCTTGTTTGTTTACATTATAGAAAATTTATCCACCTCATCCCACCAACACCTACTAAAACTCTTCTCCATCTGCAGTAAATGGTGCCATCCTCACTAGGACCAGTAACTTTCTGAAACACTGAACTAACAATAAAATTGCAACATATTTACCTTCTCTTCCTGAGGAGGGAAATACTGTAAAGAACATCTTTCTTGAGGTATTTGAATTTTAAAAATTTCAAACGTAAATTGTTCTGACATTCAGATTTGTTTTTAATCTTTAAATTATGTAGAAACAGATTTTAAGACAGGTAAGTGTAAAAAATGTTACTAGCTAAAGAAGCTCTTGTTTTTGGTGTTGAGAACAAGAAATATATTACTAATGAATCTTCTAGATTAGGCTTAAACATGATATACATTGTATTTGTTGTGCCTGCTGGTTTAGGAAATGTGTCTAATGTGCCCAATGTCCCCACCATCTAGCCAACCTGTCTTTCTAATCAGAAACACATACTCTAAGGGGACACTGGCACCCACTTGATGGAAGGTTTCAGTCACTCACTTCCATGGTACCTTCCCCACCTCCTCTATCAAACTTTCATCTGCATCCTACACTGGTGAAAGTTGGTGCAGATATAGACTGTAAAGTGAGTTTGCTATGTTAACTTCTTTGCAAAAACAACTATAACTAATTCATAGTACTTAGTCTTAAGTCTACAGGTACATTGCAGCACAAGGAAATTCCCAGTGACCTTCACCCTTGTAATGTACAGCTAATAAAAAAGTGAAATATCATTCAGGCTAGTAGAAAGGCAGCTAAATTGGGTAGAGCACAGGATGGCCTGGATTCCAACAATGTCCTGACTCTATATGTGACACTGAGCAAGTCTCTAAACTATTCTGTACCTCACTTGCACCATATGGAAAATAATGGCTAATAACACTGTAGCGAGGCAATGACTCACCAGCACAGCACCTCCTGCTGGCTGTCCTGGGAATTAGCTCTCCAGCTCCAGAGTGCCCTCTGCTGGCCAGTGGTTCACCTGTCACTGGCCCCCATGTCCCTCCAAGACCCCAGTGCCCTTTACCCAGGGGTTCTGCCCACTGCAGCAACCCCCAATCTGGGTCTCCCCACTCAGGGGAACACTCAACCCCCTATCCCCTCCTCACCTCAGCAGCTACTGCCAGTCACCATCTAGCCCCCACTCACTGGGGCAGACTGCAGTCTGTAATGGCCACTCATCATTGGCAAGGGCAGTTTGGACCTGCTGCCTCTGCCTATGCCCAGGCTATACCCCTGTAGCCCCAGTACCTTTCGTAGCCCTTTAGCTAGGCCCACAGTCTCGGGGTTTTCTAGGCTGGAGCTCCCCAGCTCCTCTAGCCTTCCCCCAGCCCTGCTCCACTCTCAGTACCTTGCTCAGCAACCAGACAGCCAGGTCCTTCTCTCTCCCTGTCTAGCTCTTGCCTAGCAGTTCCTTTATAGGGCCAGCTGTGGCCTGATTGGGGCATGGCCCCAGCTGAGGCTGCTTCCCCAATCAGCCTAGCAATTGGCTCCCCGGGGCAGCCTTTTCCCCCGGGCTGCTTTAAGCTCTTTCAGGGCTGGAGCGGGTAACCACCCCGCTACAAACACCAACCATACGACCGGCAGCTCCTTTATCTCAATCTGAGAAGTCTTCCGTGAGACCTCTCCAGGCTGCCAGTCTTCTACCAGGACCTCCTCTGGACCTGGAAATTGTTCTCAGTGACCAGGTCCGTGGCGGCCACCAAGGTGGCAGATCTCCCGGAGCCCCTGCTACACAACCCCCAGCTCTGTGTGCAGGTGGCGGAGTCCCCCTCGGTGCGCCAGAGGTTGGTCCTGGCAGAAGTCACCAGAGTCGGAGACCTCCTGGATTACGACCGGGGAGACTGGCTGGATCCCCTGACGCTCACTCGGCGTATGGGGCTCTCCAGGCCTTGTACTCCCCGGCGCGTACTTCAGGAGGTGAGGGCTGCATTGCCGCTCGCTGCTCAGGCCTACCTCGACCTGCACGAGGGCAAGCCCCGCCCACCCTCCACCCCGGGCCCTCCAGACCTTTTCATCGGGCCCCAGCCCTGTGGACCCAACTGGCCCCCCCACCCCTTCTCCGGGAGCCGGCTGCACGATCTGCAGCCGGTCCGCTTCCAAACCGCGCCAAGGAAACACCTATACACACTCGTGCTCAACACCCTTCACTTCCTCACCCTCGTGTCCCGCCCCGACACAAAGTGGCGGGACCTCCTGCCACCTCTAGAGGGTGAGAAGCCCCGGTGGGCCAGCCTATACTCCACCCTGGTCCCAAGGCCCACCGGGGATATCAGCTGACGGCTCCTTCATGGGGCCGTGAGCACGGGCGTGTATTTGGCGTGGTTTACCCATCCCAGACACCTGCCCTTTCTGCGGCGTGAGGGAGACCCTGGCGCATGTTTATTTGGAGTGCGCCAGGTTGCAGCCCCTATACCGGCTCCTCACAAATATTCTATTACGTTTCTGGCTGCACTTTTCCCCTCACCTCCTTCTCTATGCACTCCCTATCTGTGGCCCCACAAAGTCACGGGACCTCCTGGTCAACCTCCTCCTGGCCCTGGCTAAAACGGCCATCTATAAAGCCAGGGAGAGGAGGTTGGCTGATGGAGACTCCTGTGACTGTGGGGCCTGTTTCCGTTCACGTATCTGAGCAGAGTTCCTCTGGGCGGTGTCCACTGGCTCCCTTGACGCCTTCGAGGAGCAGTGGGCGCTGTCCGGGGTTCTCTGTTCAGTGTCCTCGTCAGGTTCCCTTCTTTTGACCCTCTGACTGCACTCCTGTCCCTGTTATTTCATTAGTTGTCCCCCGAAATCAGTTGGGTTTCAGGTCCTGTAGATCCTCCCCTTAGGCTGGGGGGGGGAATCCTTTAGCAGTGGGCGGGCTTCCACCCACCCACTTCCCGGAACCCAATAGGTACAAACACCAACCATCTTAGAGCCCTGTGAGCACTACAAATAAAAATGCTACATATTAACTCTCATTTCTCTATGGTAGATATAGGTAGGAAAATGTCATCTTCTCAGATCTATGCCACTTTTACCAACTGCTATAACAAAGCTCTATAAAAATGTGAAAATAATGTACCTCTTTTCTCACCATTTGTTAAATGCAAGACAAATTAGAGCAAAAGTGCCACCTAGTGACGTATGGCCACAATGATTTCAAGTTATTTAGGAATATATGAAAAGCAATCTACCTTTTCCTATAATTTAATTGAGCATCTAGTGGACAATGACAAAGAAACTAGACATTTTCAGATATCTGTGGTAACCTGGACAAGGGCTCCTTTCTAGGGAAGAAATTCATGCCGCCTCTTCTCCTACCATTAAAGTGGTGTTTATAATTTTTAAATGCCTCCATCAGCCCATTCTGCATATGCTGACAAGTTCATTCTTCACTCTCTGACCACTTACTGGTGAACAGAATCAAAACTTTGTTAATCAAACTCAAGGTATTATTTCTAGAAATATAAATACAATGCAGTGAAAGGGATGCATGGATTAGGAGGGGCTGAGCACCATCAATGGAGCAGACCCTTCCTACCTTAAGGCTACTTTTACTGCTACAGAGGCACAAAGCAGACTTAAAAAACTGGCCTGAGTGGCCTACTGAAAAATCCACTAATGTGGAATAGCAGGCAATGACAGCTAGCTCCTGCCACCACCCCAGCTCCTGATGTCGGGCTATGTGGGATAGTTGCTGTGCTCCAGTGATTCCCTAGGGGTTGCTGCTGCAAGGCATCAGTTAGATCAGTTATTTCGCCTAGTCTAAGGAAGCCATGAAGATCAGGGAAGTATAAAGGTGGCATATCTTTGCAACTCACCATGTGGCATGCAGCCACATTCACTCCCTCCTTACCCAATCACCTTGAGCCATTGGCTGGATCCCAGGTCTGGAGTCATCATGTTGATTGAGGCTTCAAAAGAATATTGTTTCAATTGGGTAGCAAGCCAGGTACCAGGCGGAAGCTTCTGTTTTCTCCTTTTCCCTACTGGTTTACAATATATCTTTCATACTGCACATACACAAATGAGTCTGAAGTGATGTGGCTGGCTGGTTTCACTCTCTTTTTAATGGGGTTCCCCCCAAACCCAGCTCAGCTCACAAAACAAATTTAATTTTATACTCATTACTACTGACAAACAGTAATAGCTTTTTCAAAGAAACTACAACTTCATTCACAACATAAAAATCACAGGAAAAATCTATCCGCTTATTATTCAAGTAGATGCTGGAGCATGAATATTTAATATCCTGTTTCTAGTATGTTATTGTCCAGGAGAGCCAAACTCACAAAGCCCTCCATTGGAAGGGAAGTGAACTTGAAATAGTGTATAATAAAGATTTTTTACAAATTAAATCAGCTAATGGATTCTCCCTACAGAGTGGAAACTAGGCAAGGACTGAGAATCCACATTTCAATTTAATTGGGCAAATCCTTCCACTGTAAAGAACTGCCTCACAAATAATTTTTGTTCTACCCAGTCCCATGCTTTCAAACATTTGATGCACAGCATTCATCTCAGCAGAATAGTCATTTTCTGTTGTAAATCACAAACAGCATCCCAAAAAGATTTCCTTTAAAAACATTAAACCTTTAGCTTGTAAAATGAGAAAATCCTGATTATAATAATTTTAAACCACATTAAATCCCAAAGCATCATTCTTATTTCATTTCCACTTTTTAATTTCTCCCTCTGTGTTCTCTCTGGGCAGAGGCAGTTGTTTAAGGCAAACTCAGCTATTAAACTGATGGGGGGCTATATATGAACCTAGCTAGCCAAAAGAACAAAAGAATCAAAAGAAAACTATAACTATAGCTTTCTATAGAAGCTGTTAGTTTCTGAACAAAAGAAAGCTATAGCTCACCAGCATATGAACTCACCATTCTTGAATAATGGCCAGATTTTTCAGCTGAATAAATAAGCAACCTTATCATTCCCTCCCCTCAATGAACTTCTGCAAAAGGAGAGAGAGAGAGAGAGAGTCAGGCAGTAAATTTCTTTTGATCTTTACTATAGATCATTTTCTTATAATGCCTCCAGGCATCAAAGCTCTGAGGGTGCACCTGTTTCCCTCCCCAATGTGGGTCAGCCTTCAGCAAGCTATAATAGAGCCCTGAATTAGATAAGGTACCAACAATGGTAGGGAAAGGCATTTAATATAACTGTGAAGGGAAGTAGGTTGTTTCTGTATGGTTCATATCTCTTGCTAAAATAATATATCATTTACATGATTATGAAGGGTGGCCTGCAAGTAGAATAGGCTAGTGAAGGGTTAGCTAAAAGGAGTGCATTTTAGAAAGACCTTGGAGGAGAATTAATTTGCTGGATGCACCAGAAGGGGAGAGTGGCAAAGAACAATTGAGGCCCATCCCTGACTGGAGGCACTAGGACTCATCACAATACAAATAGTAAGTAGTGATGATGGTAGTGCAACATAACTGATGCTAAAGCAATTCTTTCACCTGGTTAAAATTGCTGGATCTTTACCAGTTGCACCCACTGAATTGCTTGTGTTTTCAGCATGACTAGAGGCCATTATGAATGTTCCTTTTTGAGAGCAATGTTATTTTAGAAGTGTCCACTACATAACATTGTTTACTGCCAGAAAGACATTTTTGTCATAACAAGGGTGCAGATCTACTGTAGTCAGAAAAATGTTAACTCTGGGAGATTTAGGAGGTGACGCAAGTGTCAATTTAATCACAGAACCTTAGTTTGGGGGTGGGGGTATTCTCCGATTAACGTACATAACTCCCACAAATGTAACTTGAGGTTGCACTCATAAATCCTTCGCACATTAATAGAAGAATAAATTAGTCTCTTTGACTGTAACTTCTATTTTTCAGGTTTCATTTGGAAACCACTCAGCTCAATCCTCCACAAAGGTTCACCTGGGTTTTGATTTACAAAGAGTCTTTGCTAACATTCATCTTATTCACTCTGCTGTCTATACGAACTCTGCAACTGTGGCTAGGCACTCAGCAAGTTCTTCATTTGAAAAAGAAATTAGCATAGAAATCTCTGCATCTCTACAGCAAGAGCTTGCTGAGATATCTCAAATTGCTGATCTAAATTTGTCTGAGGCTTTTCATTTTCTGACGGAAGTTGTTGGAATTCTTGTTCCTTTTGTGTATTGACTTTTCTGTATTTCTGCCTCTTCCTCTGCCTGCACCACTACTAGTTATCTGCATGGAGAATTATTGTCTGAAAGCAGAGTTTCCAAAGATTCTCCTTTTGATTGAAGAGTTGTCTCCAATTCTGGCTCTTTCACACAAATGCCCCCAAAGAATGGAATTTGCTTCTTTTATGTGCTCATTTGAATGTTCAGCAAATTTTAGCCATAAATTAATTTTATTCCTAGTTTCTTAAGATGAAAAAGCAAATGTTTTGTTATAGCTGGAGCAAAAACTGAGTGAAAATAAGCAGCAGCAGCAACAAGCAGCTTGCATTTCATGCTGTCTTAGGCCTCTATCTTCTGAAACTCCAAAGTGACAAGGCTAATCCTACCTTTGGTTATTTTATAAAGTAAGGTCCTTAAGCATGCTTAATTCCTATGGACTTGAACAAGATTCAGATCTGATTCCCAGTCAATGCTCTATACACTGGACCAAACTTCCACTCATAGGACTATATTCCACCCCAATTCAGGAAACCTTTCCTTTTTAGCACTTAAGCATATGCTTAAATACTGTTGAAGTCAACAGGCCACATTAAAAGTGCATGCTTAAGTGTTTTGCTGAATTTTTGCTGTAGTCAGCTGCACAGGGAAGTAAGGGGGAGTAGAGCCTTATTCCTCTCTTTGGCCCTGCTCAGATTGTGACTGGCTGTGGGGAAGAGACGAGGAGAGTAGAGGCTGCTCCCCACTGCAAGCAAATGGGCAGGTCAGGAGCAGAAAGGAGAAAGACAGGGAGTGGAAGCTATAGAGTGGAAGCAGCCGAATAGGGGGGTTGTGGATTGCAATAGTGCCTAGATCTGGGGTTTAGATGCCTACTGGTATGTCTGCACAGTGCTTTAAAGTTGTGGCTTGGGCTGGAGGTTGGTCTCTGAAGTCCACCCCAATCAGTGGGCTTCAGAACCCAAGTCAGAATGTCTACACTGCTATCTTTAGCATGGTAGCACGAGCCCTGTGAACCTGCCATGGGGTGCATGGACATCCCTGTGCCCCTTTGTGGATCTGGTCATTACTTCTTCCCCTGCCTACACCCTGAGAAAGGGGGAAGCAGAGGAGGAATTGTGACTTTTTATTGCTATATCAACAGCAGTTACGAAACTCCCCCCCCCCCACCCCGAGTTTCATACCACATTTGGGTGATGTTTGCAGCAGGAGGGCAGATGCTGCCCCTCCTCCCACCACTGTCCTGCCCCACTGCAGTCTGAAGGCACAGCGCTGCCCCCACCCCACCACAGAGCTTGGGACCAGGAGCCTGCCTCCTGATTTGCTGTGCAGATTTAGGCAGGGGCTGATGTCGGGGTGTCCCTCTCGCCCTGCCCATGTCCCTCACCCCCTGCCCATGCTGAGCTGGGGTCAGGGGACAGGGAGCCTGTCTGTGCTGGTGCCTCTGGCTCAGGAGTGGGAGCTGCCGGCTGCTGCTGTACTGAGCAAGCATTCAGGCGCCTGAGTGTTCAGCTTAAAGAGACAGCGCGCTGACACACACACACACAAACAGTCTCCCGCACACACTCCCCCCAACACATACACAGTCCCCCAGTACACTATCTCTCCCCCACACTGTCTCTCTCTCACACACACACACATACACACACATGCACAGAGACAGGCCCCTCCCAAAAACACACACACTTTCTCTTACACACGTATTTTTATTGTTGTTGGTGGTGTTGTTGCTTCTTGGTACTTCCTGTTAAAATGCACATATATTCTCTGTAATTTTATTCTTTCAAAGTTTGTTAAGGATTGCAGTACTGTTATATTAGTTTTTTGACTGGTCTGTGTCTTTCATAATTTTATTTCTCTCTTATGCTTAAATTTAATTCTTTGTGTAGTGAGTTCTAAAATGCCTAACCTGTCCTGGCTACAGTAATTATCATTATTACTTTTATTACCATATTGTGCTTTGTCATTCATTAGTTAAAATGGTACAATCAAATAATAGTACACTTCTAGAGTGTAAATTTAGCTTGTACTCACCTTAGCAGTGCCAGTTTAAAAACAAAAACAAAAACATTGGCTAAACACACAATTTTAGTCACTGTGCAGATGAAGGTCGCCCATTAACACAGAGAAAGTAAGCAGATTTTATTTCTATTTATTTATCCCTACTAAAGATAGTGTACAAGGTATCAAACCTGTGTTTCAGATATCTGTATTAAGGCTTCAAAACTGATACCTCAAGGTTTGGGATTGGGAATATCTTGCTGAATTATCTCCTGATAGTTCTAAATTTCCATATTAACTTAAAATATGCTTTAATTGATGTTTGCATATATTTTTTCTTTCTTTAGATAGGAATTAATACAGTGCTCCTGTCAGCTAATTTCTACGTTATTATCTGCACACAAAAAAACTACCCTAGAGTTTTCTAAGTAGCACCTGAAATCACAGTTAAAGATGTGTCGTCCCTCTCACTACCAAAATCTGAAATGGTCCCCCTGCCATGCTGCCCAGCAAGTGGGGGATTAGCGCCACAGCTGTGGTCTTTCCTCAGTTCTGGCAAGGGAATAAGCATGCACATAGCCATGTCATTCAACAGTATAAGGGAGGTTCTCACTTCCTCTTACTCCCTGCAATGGGGGTGTAGCCTAAGACACAATTTAACCCAAGACTTTGATTTTAAATTCATGGGTAAACTTGGATAGTCTAGCCCACACAGCTAAGCAAACTGTGGGCTAGACTATGACAGACTACGAGCATGCCGAGCATGCACAGGAGAGTCCAAGGGAGTAAGAACCCGCCTTTGCATGGTTGTGCACTCTACGTCACAATCTACCAGAAAGCTGAGGTAAAGCACTTAAACTGAGGATCTCAAGACACTATAAAGCATGAATTGAGAGCCAGATTTTGATACCTTTACTGGCTTTGATTAGCACCCTACTTCATGAGTAGTCTCATTGATTTCAGTAAGACTACTCTAAGAGTAAAGAGGATACCAAACATGAAAAAGGATACCAAATCTCTTTACACATAGGCAAATCAAGGACCAGAGAAGTTAAGTAACTTTAGACCTGGTTTACACTACACAGTTAGTTGACGTAAGTTGCCTTTTATTGACCTAGCTGTGCATTTAAATTTGTCTCCTGCTGCTGTATGTGCCCTCTTATGGTGACACAGGAACACCACCTCCCTAAACACTGTTGAGTGGTGATTGATGTATTGAGGTAATTGCATTACCTATGTCAGTTCTAACAGTCCTCCAGCAGCTGTCCCACAATGCCTGTCACTGACTGTTCTTGTCACAGTTATGAATTCCACTACCCAGGGTTCAGAGAGACCAGAAGCCAACTCCCCACCTTAATAACTCTGCACATTTTAAATGCTTTTTTTTCTGATTGCCCAGCTTGGCAAGTATACCTAGCAGCTCTCCCTTGTTGTGTGCAACTGCCCACTTCACCTCCACTTCCACCCCAGCAACAGCTTTTCTCCCATTGGCTCACAGATTTTATGCAGGACACAGCAGGCAGCTATAACAATTGGGATTTTTTTTCTCACAGAGATCCAATCTTGTGAGTAAACAATGCCAGTATCCCTTATATCTACCAAAAAGCACAGTCAGTTGTCAGTCTGCAACTATTAAGCCAGTAGTTTGAATCTTTCCATGGTGCTGTCAAGATGCTCTGTGTATGACTTCATGAGCTAGCGACCAAGGAGTAGGCTGAGTCCCCCCAGGATCACTACTTGCATTTCAATATTGCCAGTAGTAATCTGCCAGTTGGGAAAGAATGACCCTGCTTGCAGTTTTCTGAACAGTCCTGTGTTCTTAAAGATACAAGCATCACGCATCTTCCCTGACCAGCCAACACTGATGTCAATGAAGCATCCTTAGTGATCCACCAATACTTGGATAACTATAGAAAAGTAGCCCTTTCTTTTGATGTACTCTGTGGTAAAGTGGGCTGGTGCTAAAATACAGGTATGCATGCCATCTATCACCCCACTGCAGTACAGGAACCTCATTACTGCAAATCCATCCAGTATGTCCTGCACATTGCCGAGAGTCACAGTCCTGCATAGTAGAAAAGAATTAATGACCCCATAAACATGACAACGGCCCGAACTGTGGATTTTCCAACTCCAAAAGGATTTCCAGTAGCAATTCGGCGTTGCAAGCTTCCACAGTGGAATCGCTTCTCAACTGTCAGTGCATCTCTCAATCTGGTATCCCTGTGCTGGAGGGCTGTGGCAAGCTTGGCACACAGATCCAGAAATGTGGCCTTTCGTATCTGAAAGTTCCACCACCACTGCTTGTTGTCTCAAACCTGCATTATGATGCAGTCCCTACCAGTCAATGCTCATTTTTGGGGACCAGAAGCAGCTTTCCACCATCTGCAGCTGCTCCATAAACACCTCCTACAACCTTGAATTGGTTTTTGCTATGTCTCACAGCAATCTGTCCTCCACAAAATCTTCATATTCCTCACTGCTGCAGTTCTTCTTGCAGCTCTACATGTACTGTAGGATCATACATCCTGTGTTTGCAACACTCATGACAACAGGGAAGAGCTGTGTAGCCTCCATGCTTCTGTCAGACAGTGAAAAGTGCCATAAGGGTTTGTGGGGTTATTTTAAAAGGTGCAAAAATTATGGGATGGAGAAAGTTACACAATGGGAACTTGACCCTTCACTCCCTGTCACCCCTGCACAATTTGTTTCTACCCTACCATGCATTGCCCACATTTCCCAAAAGAGAGTGTGCTGGACAATGGCAAGTTGCACACTGGGATACCTACCCACGGTGCACCTCACTGTGCATGGACACAAGCACTCCTGGTGAGTACATGCAGTGCCAGTACAAGGAGCCAAGTATGCATGCGCACAAGTGATATACTAACTGCGGCAGCTTTATGCCAACATAACTTGCCTCAACCAAAGTTTGTAGAGTAGACATGGCCAAGACAAGTTATTTGCAGAATCTGTGAGAGAACCCAAGATCCTTGACTCCCAGTTCCCTATTCTAATCACTAAATGGTAGGATCAGTATAATAGCAGTGATTGTAATTTACAAGTGTTATCCAAAGAGCACTTTTCATGGTGTAATGATAATTTGTACAGCAATTTCCCTCTCATTAAGTGAGGGATATTTCACCTTACAACATTTAAAAATAATATTTTCTTGCTGCCTATTCTCCTCACAGTAGTTTGCTGTGATACTGGCAGTGAAATACATCTGTTATCTGTAACACAAAATATATTTGTGAAAAGGAGAAAAGCAATCTCGATGTTTTAAAGATAAAGTAACCAGGATTCTTCCTCAAGCAATGACAAGCTAGAGATCTGCACAGTACAATATATTGTGCTAAGGAAATAATAACACAGGATGTCTCTGAATGGAGTGATACTTGACTCCTCCCTCAGACAGATCACCTATTTCCATCCCTTGCTACTCACACACCCTCCAAATCACAGACCATGATGGCCTTACCTCATGTAAATAGTACCATGTCAGCACTTGGTCATGTAAATTTAATTGCTATTGACTGAGCTTTAGCTGGTTTCCACAAACCATCCAGAAGTCCAATGGCATGAAGATAAATCACCAGGTCACCAGGTCCAGATGGTATTCAACCAAGAGTTCTGAAGGAATTCATAAATGAAATTGCAGAACTACTAACTATGGTATGTAACCGGTCACTTAAATCAGACTCTGTACCAGATAACTAGAAGATAGCTAATATGATACAGAATTTTTAAAAAGTCTCCAGAGACTATCCATGCAATTTCAGGCTGGTAAGCCTAACCAGTACCAGGCAAATTGGCTGAAACTATAGTAAAGAACAGAATTATCAGTCACATTGATGAATATGATTTGTTGAAGAAGAATCAATACAGCTTTTGTAAACAGAAATAATGCCTCACCAATCTATTAGAATTCTTTGAGGGTGTCAGCAAGTATGTGGACAAGGGTGATCTGGTGGATATAGTGTACTTGGACTTTCAGAAAGCCTTTGACAAGGTCCCTCACCAAAAGCTGTTAAGCAAAGAAAGCTGTCAAGGGATAAGAGGGAAGATCCTCTAATGGACCAGTAACTAGATTAAAAAACAGGAAACAAAGGGGTAGGAAAAAATGGTCACTTTTCAGAAGGGAGAGCAGCAAATAGTAAATAGTGAAAGTGAATAAGGAAGTGTTATTCACCCCTTCACATAACATAAGAACCAGGGGTCACCCAATTAAATTGATAGGTAGCTGTTTAAAACAAACAAAAGTCAGTACTTCTTCACATAATGCACAGTCAGCTTGTGGAACTCGCTGTCAGGAGATGTTGTGAAGACCAAAAATATAACTGGGTTCAAAAAAGAATTAGATAAGTTAATGGAGGATAGGTCCATCAATGGCTACTAGCCAGGATGGTCAGGGATGCAATCCCATGCTCTGTGTCTCCCTAAGCCTCTGACTGCCGGATGCTGGGATTGGATCACTCAATAATTGCCCTGTTCTGTTCATTCCCTCTGAAGCATCTGGCACTGGTCACTGTCAGAAGACAGGATACTGAGCTAGATGGACCATTGGTCTGACCCAGTATGGTAGTTCTTATAAGTTCTGCTCCAACCAGCAATTAGTCTATAAGTGTGGAGGAGAATAAACCATGGTCAGCACCAATTCAAGAAAAGTGAAAGCTGCTGTTGTGTTTACCACCCCATTAAAAATCAGAAATCCTATTTCAGATTTCAGTCTTAGAAGTAGCCATCGAGGCAACTTTCAGGCAAAGTTACAGAACATTAAAAAATAGAGGTACTAATGTTAAGATGCGTAAATACCCCATTCCCTGAAGGAGCACCAAGAGATCTGACTAGATTCCCTTCTCATCCATCATAAAAAAAAAACCAAAAAAATTGAATAAATAAGTCTAAAGTAAATATAAAAAACACAATGTAAAAATTTGCTTGTGCAGCGTTTAGCTGCTACATGGATGGACAGTATAGAAAAACCTTTGTATGAAGTTTACTAAACAATTATTGAAATTGTGTGCCCTCCTTCCTTGTAATAATCTAAATGTTACTTCAGGAGAATACATATTCCACTAATAATGATCCCCTATCCTATTAACCTTCTCACATCACCAATGGTAAATAACCATCTTGTCACCAAACAGAGCCCATGAAAATCCCAAGAAAGGAGCTGAAAAATGTTTTGATATTGAATCCCAGCCTGAGGCTAATGACTATTGAACCTTGTAGAGGAAGCATCAGCCAAGACTGTCCTGAATTGTTTATGCTTTTTTCTAAACCCAGAATGTATCTGTGTCCATTCACCTCTTTCTTATGCTACAGGCTGAGATCCTTCTCTCACTGATGAGAAAGGCAAATCTTCTCACTGACTTCAGTGGGAGAGGGACCAGATCCAGTAGAACAATTATTGGTATGCATGTGGAAATCAACAGTTTAGAACATAGTCTTTATTATTCCAGATCAGTGACTATAAAACAGAATTTTATTTTTATTACTCTTCTTATTACATACAATTGTAAATCAGTTCATTCTTGCATTTCTGCCTTACTAAACCTATCTGCTGTGGTTAAAGAAGATTAAAGAAGACCACAATTTACCATATTTCAACATGTGTCACAAAATTGATTTCAGGATTATGTTTCATGCCATGATTTAGGTATCCAAATATTTTCAAGAATTTTCTTATGCTACATGGTTTTTTCTAGAATCCAGTCTGCATATTCCGCCACTTTTGTAAAAACACCTGGTTGTTCTGGGCGAGCGCATCCTTCACCCCAGCTGGTAATGCCCACCACATACCAGATTTCCTCATGTTTGCATGATAGTGGCCCACCTGAGTCTCCCTGTATCACAGAAGAAAAAGACCGGATGTGCAAAAGATGGTTTTGGTTAGTATTTCTTTTACAAAGAAGGTCCGGATTCACCACAACATTACTCCCATTTCAGACCATTCTAAATCCATCCATTTCCATGGAATTGCACTGCATAACACAGGCCCAGATCCGCAAAGTTATTAGATGCTTAATTCCAACTCATTTCAATGGGAGGTAGGCACCTAAATGCCTTTGAAGATCTGGGCTACAGGAGTTTGTATCAGGCTCATGTGTTTCAGGAAAGTTAACTTCTACATATTTTTCATTCAGTTAGACAAATTTCTACATAACACTATCCAGCAGAGTTCCAACCAACATCTACATCTTCTTGTTTAAAGCCTAATGAAAATACACATTTGTATTTCTAGTTAGGGTTTCCTCTCCTTTATATGCTAGTGAGAGGAAAAAAGATGCCAATTTGCAGGCTTTTATCTTGTGATCTTGACCTTAACATCTCTTTGTCCTCAGCCTTTTGACTAAGGTCAAATGTAACATAAGCTTTCTATCTGGTTTGTCCTCTGTTAGGGAGACCATCTCCTCCCCACCGCTACTGTGCCAAAAAATCAGGTGCATTATTGTCCCTGCGTGTTAGCTGAAAAGGGTTCCATCTTTGTCTCACTTATCTATGCTTTTGGCAGATACAAGTGAGAATTTATGTTATAGCCATGTATATATCCATGCACCCATCTATTTCTTAATAGCTGATGCTATTTTTAAAGTGTTGCTACAAGATTGTAGCCAGTGATTAGAATGCATGATTGTGCACTTATCGTCCCATTACCTTACAAGCATCCTTTCCACCTTCTCTATAACCAGCACATATCATCTTGTCAGTTATTCTGTCCTGCTGGTATCTTGTCTGGCATTCTTCATTTGATATTAGAGGAATAGTAGCCTTCTGAAGAATATCTTGCACTTGATCTATAAGCAACACAACACATGGCTAAGATCACAGAAGTGTCAGTTGTATCAAAACAAGGAAAATAAAACTTTAGGAATCCCAACATAGAGTTATTACAAAGAGGGCACACTGAACAAGAGCCAACTCAACATGAACTTGCAAGTGGGCCAGATTCTGCTCAGATAACACAGTGTAAATACAGAGTAATGCCATGGATTGTTGCAGAGCCGGCACGGGATGGCAAGTTAAGGTACATCATCAGCCCCCATGGGAGAAGGGGTAAAGGTGAAGTATAGATGTTACATGTCACCATTTATAGGTGCCTCTGGTTGCCTGTCTAGCCACATACTAGGCTGCCCCTGGTCACTATTAGTGTGGCCTCTAGGTGTGATGCAACAGGCTATGGTGTGTGGCATGGCTATATCTTGAATTTACTATGCTGCTTGCTCTGGTACTGCTTAATGTTCTTTACACACGGCATATTGTCTGTCCCCACTGAGTACGTGTAAGTTCCTCCTCACCTCCCCCATATTGCTGCTAAGGTGCTGGATTGAGGCACCTGTTATCACCGGCTACTCACTGTGGATGCTGCACTCAGTGACACCCATGCCGACAATGCAGTTATGCACCATATTAATATCTACCCTGTTTTCCATATTTGCATCAACACACCATGTGGGCAACTGACTACTGTGCAATCCTTAGAACTCCCTATGTAGCTAACTGTGAATCCACTGTTCCCTGAGGATTTCAGGAGAGGGTCACTTGCAGACTGTAGTCCTGTTTTTGCAAGTAGCTGCGAGCACTGCATATTATTAATAATTATGTATTTGTATTACAGTAGCATCTAGATTCCCCAGCTGCAACAACTGTGGTGCTCAGACCCCAGCTATTTAAACACATGCAGATATGTGCATGCATTGAAACTGACAACAGTGATAGAGGCACTTATACGTTAGATTCCTTCTAATCTAATGACTATTTTATTTACGTAAATTCGTCAAATTTCACATTAAACATTAGCTCTCAAATCAGAGTAGGAAGGTGGGTGAAGGAGCGATCCCTATGTAATATTAGAACATATAAGATTTTAATATGTTATTGTTCAAAAGCAAGGTACAGGGCTATACAAACAAAACAAAGCTCAATCTTTTTGTTTCTGGGCTTGCTCTTTAGACAGACTGAGAGGGAAATATCTATTCTAGCTACATATTGTTGTCTAGATTAACGAACAGCTAGAAACTAAAAAATTATACTGGATTTCTGTACTTAACATACTAAAATCATGCATTTCAGATCAAGGTTGTATTCTCAAGCATTTTCATTTCTTAAATCACAGAATTAGGGTCTTTGTGAGTAACCTCTTGTGATTTTAGTCAATAAACTTAGAATTGTTTAATAAGTCTTTGATACTCACTTTTTATAATGGAGATTAAAAGAATTGGGGGCAATGCTGGGGTTATATTATAGTGGTTGCCTGATTGCAATAACTGTAACAAAGATCATGATAGAATTTTCTTTAAAAATACTCTAGCCCTGAATCTGATCATATATACGCCAATGTATAAGAATTGAAAGAAGAATGTGCAGCTAATAAAAATCAAAAGAGTTACAATATGTAAAATTTGAATAAGTGATATCAGAATCACACATTCATATCACATGCCTATAACTTTTTGGAAACTTCTACTTTGATACCAACACCTTCTTCTTTGGCAATTTCAACCCAAAGTGAATATTTTTTTAGCAAAAAATTTACTCCGCTTTTTTTAGCTGTAGATCAGTGAATTAAAAAAAAGGACCTGATTTTCAGTGAGGTCTCGGCCATACCTATATAATTCTGGCAAAGTGCAGCAGCAAGGTTGTCCAATAAGTAGCAAGACCCAGTTCAGAGGGGTTCTTTAAAAAAAAAAAAAAAAAGCTCAAATTTTTTAAATAATTTTTTAAAGGAATATATTCCGTAACATAACTCCAGCGGGCCCAGGTTCCTCCAACTGACCCTTCCTTACTCAACTCCCAGTCTCAACTGGAAGCTGGAGAGTTTTACAAAGGGCTCCCTTACCCAGAATAATTTGATAGGAAGAGAAGATCCTCCCCATCTCTCTGGGTGACTGACAGCTCAGCAGCCAATCAGCTCTTTTCCCCTCACTCTGGGTTCTACAAGAGTTTCACACCCATCATAATTATGTTCTGAGAGCCACTTATTTAAGATATCATCCCTCGCCCTATTTCCTGCCATGATATGGAGGTTTGCTAAAGTGCCTTGACTCAATAGGCTAGATTGTGAACCATCTCCTCACAATGGTATGGGGAAATATTCATGTGAATAACTGCTCACTAGGATGAGTAAGGGGTTCACAATCTAGCCCCATGTAAGAAAAATTACTAAAATATGTAAACATTTGAAGGACCAGGCCCTAAATGTAGAACAGGTATATGGATGCACTATGGAATGGATGGATATCCTATGGACCAACAAATTGGTATCATTTACCTCATTATCACATTTCCATCAGTGTATGTGACGTATATTTGTGACTTGTTGGGAATTCACTGAGAATACAATGTGAAGTGACACAACACAAGGAGTAAATTGCACACCCAGTTGTAACATCAGTAAGGCTTCTAGAAGACGTATATGTATAAATCTAAAGGGTCCTTGTATAATTTAGGAATAGTCTTATTCATGCACACTCATTCTGGTGGGAGCTCATATAAGTAAAATAGTGAGCAAATGACTGCCTTACGTGTAAAGTGAAACCTCAGTTCCTGTTCACAGGTATCAGCATGACATGGTCCTTGAAAATATAGGTATTCATGGGTTAAATATTTGTCTGTACCTTGTTCTTTTGTGTAACCCCATCCGATCACCTGGCAGTTGGTATAAATTGTGTTTGTTTCTTCTTTTGATGGCAAGCATATGGGACTTTGTAAATCTAAAATTTAATTAAAAATATTAGTTTAGTTAGAAGAAAGATTTAACCTTAAGGTTCTTTTTGTCCCCATTGAAGCCCTGATGCTATTCTTCTCCATAGGCTTCTCCCTCCAGACTGTACAGTGCCACCATGGTCCTGTCCAACGTGGACAGGGTGAGTCTCATAAGAACATAAGAACGGCCATATTGGGTCAGACCAAAGGTCCATCTAGCCCACTATCCTGTCTTCTGACAGTGGCCAATGCCAGGTGCCCCAGAGGGAAGGAGCAGAACAGGTAATCATCAAGTGATCCATCCCCTGTCGCCCATTCCCAGCTTCTGACTCCCCTCAGAACCCACAAGCTGTATATTCGAGTAAAGGAACCCTAGCTTCATCCACAGCAGTGCTGAGACCTACCATTAGGTCACCCTACGAAGCTTCCAAATTTAGAGAAATAATTTTATTATAATGTAATATTCTATGTACTAGTAAAATTCATAGGCTTATCAAGTTTCATTAAGGCGATGTCATATCCAGTTTCTGCGATCACATATTGAGGGTGAATAATAATCTCTTGGACTTTGAAGACAGGTGTATCCTCATTTATTTCTGATAGTTTTAAAATGCCAGCATAAACACGCCAAATGTTGGGATTCTCGAGACTAAAGGAAAAAGATAAACAAGCAATCTCAGGTTCAGAGAATTTCACTATTTTATATTGTTTGCAGGTGCCAATGTTTTCAGTTATCCTTGGGTGAACAGAAGCAAGCACTGATGCCATTCTTTCCATTGCTGCATTTTCATAGTGTCAAACTAAAAAGAGATTCAGCTTTTCCCTCTCCTCTGCTTTGCATGTCTCCTGTTCCTCTTCTCATTTATATTCCCATCTTCACATCAGCTTTCTCTCTCCTTTATATTCCCATTCTTTCTGATCCTTTTTCATCTTCTTTCTCTCTCTCCCTTCTGGTCTCTTTTTAGTCTCTTCTCTCCTTATTTTCCTTTCTAAGGGCCTGATCCAAGCCACACTGAAGTCAATGTGAGTCTTTTCATTGACTTCAGTGTGCCATTTTTTATTAGCCAAAATAGAATTGGAAATGTAAATTCCAGTAGAGTATATTCAAGGACTTATCTAATATAAAGATGACTCTTACCACTAAAAATTTTGCTGTAAATGTAGAGGAGAAAATGTAATTACATAGCGCTATATGAAAAATTCCAGTTCGTTTCTCTAGATTCAAATTTCATAGGAGTGCATGTACTAGTGACTTTGTATGAGATTATTTGATTTCAGTATTATATTATTAAGTCATTGTTAAAAGTTCAGTAAGTGCATAAATTAAGTAATATAAATTATCTTAAATTGATTTGCTACAGAAAGTTTATATGTGAACTGACAAATATCAGTTAACTAATTTTCCATCAACAGAATAAAGCTATTTTTCTTTTAATAGGGTGCCCTCTTCTCTTCTAAAATATTGGTAAGATTCTACTCCTATAAATAAACTTTTGATAACATGCATGTAAAGATAATCTTTACACTATTGGACTTGTCACTCTGAGCCAGAGTTTGACACCCTTAGGTAAGACTACTTGCAGAGTAAGGTGCCTGATTCTGAGGTCCATGTGACTAAAGGTAGCCATGTTACTGGATCAATGCTCTCCTTCTTTTGGGCCTGTCACCTGTCATCTCCTTCATGTTCAGCATGGTTCCCACAGCACTGGGGGCAGCATCCAGAGACAGCACTTTCATCAGTAACTGACAGGATGAGCTGCTTTTTTAAAATGTAGACAACACAATGAGGAGAAGGGAGCAGCTGAATGTCAGTTATGTATATCTGGTCTCCAAAATATTAATGGCTTCATGTGTACTCACAAACTTGTCAACCATTAAAGGTATGTATTGTATGTTTCTATGCACTCTAGCATTCAGTACTTGCTGGCCGCACTAAATTCCATGGTAGTTTTACAAATCACTAATAATTAGAACATAAAAATAACTGATTCATACAAAGAAGTTTTAGTGACTTAAATTGAAGCATTTCAAATGTAACATCCTAGTAATTATACTCTAGAGAGTAGTTCCAGCGTAAGTCCCTGTTTCCAGGACCTTTTAAACAGAGTAGAGCAGAATCTCTGAGGTGCTCCAGACCCTTGACACTACTCCAGGCAAACAGAATGGAAATTGACCAGATCTTGCCAGCTGAGAGTTCCCCTAGCATGGCAGAGTCCTCAATTAGCAAAGAGCTAGTTCCTATGTCTCACAGTCAGCGTTGGGGGATGTACTGTGGAAAGAAGAGTGCATGGATACAGTGCTGCTGTATTCTAGCTATTTTCAACTGGCAACCAGATGCCAGGGGCTATAACCAGCTGTCATAGATTAGAACAGATTAGAGCAATCCCAGAGATTAGCATACAGCTCATGTTCAACACTGTATGCAATTATTCAACACTTTATCTGTAGGCAAACTTTCTTAAACATGTCAAAGACACTAATCTCCATTCATGTCCAAGTCTTTGACAAATTTTGTCTTCAACAAAAGCCCTCAGAACACAACATCCTTTAGGGGGGGGGGAATAACTTGGTGAAAAATACATTTTTTTTCACACTCACTGTACAGTGGCCACACAAAACTTGACAACATTTTCCAGTGAAATTCACCTTTGAGCTGAAAACAAGCCTGAGAAATTTCAGTCTGTGGGGTTTTAAAAGACATTATAAATGACTGAAAATATTGGTACAGGAAGTGTCTTCTCATATGGGACAATAGTGCTGAGCTCCAGTTGTTGTGGAAACCAGAATTTTCTGCTTTAAAAATCTCATCTTTTGGTTTCATTAAAATAGTTGCTTCCTCCCTACTCCTCATTTTTACTATTTATATTTATTTTTTGTGAAAGACAGGTGTTAACTGAGACCTCACATGGTGTCAGAAAAATCTTACCCTATTTCATTCCTTTATGAGTAGTACTCACTTATCAATGCAATGCGCAGCTGTTAGAATCCACTGATTGCTGATAATTGACCCTCCACAGAGATGTCTCTGAGTAGATAACTTGACTTGCAAGCTCACTTGCCATGGCCATTCACCCCGGAAAGAATCTGTCCCTCCGACAACTCTGTCATCTGGTTTAGGTGGTTGCATACACACTATGGAAAGAATTAAAAGCCTGTACAGCTTTATTTAGCAGTTTGCATCCCAAAAGATCTGAAAGTGTTCTGCAAATGATATATGAACTATATGTCGGAAACATTTCACCCACCAGTGGAATTTCAGCCACGTCTGGAGCATCAGCTAAGTACTAAGAGGAAGAGTGACACCTACTGAATTCTGATCCCTTTATGAGTATGATCTCAGTGTAAATCTATTTTTTTTAAGACCATGCATATTATTTACCACTAAATTCTGCCACTCTTACTCTTGTGGAATAACATCTTGTGGGACTATTCATGGAAAAAGATACCATTTACGTGAGTAATGGTGGTAATTAGGTTTACTCATATTGATGTCAATGGAGCTATACACCATTGTGGAATTTTGCCCATTAACTTTGCACAGCTTTATTAAGTGAAACTTTTGCTTACCAGTGCTGGCTTTTCTTTTACATAACCTTAATGTGTAGCCAGAGATCCTTCCTTTCTCATACACTATTCCAGTTGGGGATCCATTTGAGGACATTCTCAAGTAGCATTTGCATTTACTGTAGATCAAATGAATATACAGATTAAATTATAATTTTTTACCTAATATACTTGCTGTATGACTTCTTCAGCAAACTTTAAAACATACAAAAAATTATCTTACCCTTCCTTGTTGCATGATTCTTGGAGTGGGAAATAAGTAAAAAACTGGCAGCGGATTGTGTCTGTGCAAATTTGCTGACAAGCTTTGTGTCCTTTAACATAGGTAACATTCAATTCATCTCCCAAAAAGTTTGTGTCCGTGTAAGTGCGGGAATGGCAGGCTGTAAGGCATTAACATTGCATATGTCAATAAATCAACATGTTCCCTGCACTGGTGTTCCATTCTCAGACTAATTTTCTATTGCTTATTAAAATTAATCATTTTAAATTGATGTGGGTTTTTATTGTAATGCATGCTTTACCAGGAAAAGATCTTTTGCAGTTTAGAAGACTAAAACCGGACATAGCATTTTCCCTTTCTACAGGTGCATCTGGTACCCCAGTTCTTGAGGTCTTAAGGAAACAAAGATTTCTAAAAAAAAAATTAAAAATAGTATTAAGTCACTGAACATGTCCTAACACTGATCTCCCAAACTAAATGCCCTGCAGTGTAGATCAAACTGTAAATTGCACAATCTGGCTCTAGGGAAATTAGACATTGTGTAAATTGGCATAGCACCGCGCTGTACCAGCTGAGGATCTGGCCTGTTATTACCAAGGTTTTGAAAAGCAGCAGCACTTCCAAGTCCTAGCAAGTGAAGCTCCTTATCTGTATTGTTTTACATTTCTGCAAAAATAATTCCATATAAAAAGACATTAAGAGAATGCTAAGGTTCCATGATTCGACATCTAAGGTGCTAGACATAAAAGTGGCCCCGACGATCAGTGCTGCCCCCTCTTGCCCCCTCCAGCACCTCCTGCCCACTGGCGGCCCCGCTGATCAGCTCTTCCCTCTTCCTTCCAGTGCCTTCCACACACCATGATCAGCTGATCAGTGTCAGGGGCAGGAAGAGGCAGGCATGGGGGGAGGCTTGGAAGAAGGGGTGGAGTGCAGGCAGAGCCTCGGGCAAAGCTAGGGTCAAGCACCCCCCGGGAACTGAGGAAGTTGTCGCCTATGACCTCAACATTCTTTCCACATAAGACTTTATGGGTATGTCTACACAGCCCACAGCAGAAATTTGCCCAGCCTGGACTCAGACTAGTGGGGCTTGTACTAGTGCTCTATAAATAGCTGTGTAGACAGTGCTTTGAAGTTGTGGCTCAGGATGGAGCTTGGGCTCTGAAGCCTAGAGAGAGGGGTTCAGAGCCTGAGCTTCAGATACCTGTTTTAAACGTTTAATAAGGATTCATCTTTTGATTATTTAGGAGAATTGGAAGTTTATTCCCTCTTTGATATGTATTTTCTGATTAACTTTTATTGTATGTGCCTCTAGATATGCAATTTCAATAACAGCCCCCTGTGCACATCGGAGGAAAGAATTTGGCCGTTTGAGAGATTAAATGTCCCCTTTGATACCATACACATATGAATAAAACATTTGTAAAGCTGTACTTTAGTGAGCATTCCCACAGCTATATTAGTAGAACTTTTATTGTTTGTTATTAAAAATGGACATAAGTATTTTTAATGCTTCTAATTAGAATTTTAAAAATTAACTGTCATATTCACCTTTGTGTTTCTACTTTCCATTCCCTGGTAAAAAATGTAAAGAATAAGCAGTTTGGATAATAAGTACAAATCGTTCGACATACAAAGCTATCGGGAGTGAAAACACTTGTAAGATCAGTTCCTGAAAATGTTATTTGTTGAAAAATGTCCATACGACAATCTGTATAAAAGAAGAAAAAAAATATCTAAACTCTAGTAATTTCTGATATCAGAATACTGAGATGCATTTATATACAAGCCTTATTAGTTTTCCTCTGTGTTTGAAGGATATCATAAGATTTTAATAAGAAATCATATTTTTATGAGCATCTTTAAAAAAGATCTCTCTTTGTGCTCCTTCATTCCTTCTTTCTTTTCTCATTTATTTCAAGAAGCAAAAGGAAAAAGACAAATATTTTTAGGGCTGTCAATTAATTGCAGTTAACTCAAGCGATTAACTCAAAAAAATTAATCGCGATTAATGGCACTTATAACAATAGAATACCAATTGAAATGTATTAAATATTTTGGATGTTTGTCTACATTTTCAATATTGATTTAAATTACAACACAGAATACAAAGTGCACAGTGCTCACTTTATATTATTATATTTTATTACAAATATATGCACTGTAAAAATGATAAACAAAAGAAATAGTCTTTTTCAATTCACCTCATACAAGTACTGAAGTGCAATCTCTTTATTGTGAAAGTGTAACTTACAAATGCAGATTTTTTTTGTTACATAACTGCACTTAAAAACAAAACAGTGTAAAACTTTAGAGCCTCCGAGTCCACTAAGTCCTACTTCTTATTCTGCCAATTGCTAAGACAAATAAGTTTGTTTACATTGACGGGAGATACTGCTGCCTGCTTCTTACTTACAATGTCACCTGAAAGTGAGAATAGGCATTCGCATGGCACTTTTGTAACCAGCGTTGCAAGGTATTTACATGCCAGATATGCTAAACATTTGTATGCCCCTTCATGCTTCGGCCCCCAGTCCAGATGACATGCTTCCATGCTGATGATGCTCGTTAAAAAATAATGCATCAATTAAATTTGTAACTGTAGTCCTTGGGGGGAGAATTGTATGTCTCCTGCTCTGTTTTACCTGCATACATTTCATGTTATAGCAGACTTGGACAATGACCCAGCATGTTAGTTTTAAGAACATTTTCACAGCAGATTTGACAAAATGCAAAGAAGGTACCGATGTGAGATTTCTAAAAATAGCTACAGCACTCGACCCAAGGTTTAAGAATCTGAAGTGCCTTCCAAAATCTGAGAGGGATGCAGTGTGGAGCATGCTTTTAGAAGTCTTAAAAGAGCAACACTCTGATGCGGAAACTACAGAACCCAAACCACCAAAAAAGAAAATCAACCTTCTTCTGACTCAGATGATGAAAATGAACATGCATCAGTCCACACTGCTTTGGATCGTTATCAAGCAGAACCCATCATCGGCATGGAAGCATGTCCTCTGGAGTGGTGGTTGAAGCATAAATATCTTGGAACGCCAGCTACAACAGTGCCGTGTGAATGCCTGTTCTCACTTTCAGGTAACATTGTAAACAAGAAGCAGGCAGCATTATTTCCTGTGTTGTAATTGAAATTAATATATTTGAAAATGTAGTAAACATCCAAAAATATTTAAAATAAATGGTATGCTATTGTTGTTTAACAGCACGATTAATCACGTGATTAATCACGATTCATTTTTTTAATCGCTTGACAGCCCTAATATTTTTCAAATGTATTTAGTAGTTTGATTTCAGCTGTGATAGCTACTTGTGATATCACAGCTACTGTAACTCATGCAATTCTTTTGATAAGATTTCAAATTGATCTCAATTTTTTCTCATACTTAAAAACATATTATATTGCCATATATTTTAGCCTCCCATCTATGATGGCCAAAACCAGTCAGTGTGATTCACTAAATGTCAATGGAATTTCTTCCATATCCATGTGTGTGTCTATCTAATATAAACTAAAACTGGACAATGTGAAAAGCCATTCCTTAGTTGCTACTGCTTTATGGCTGGTATGGGCACTGATACCTCTTAATATCTTCTCCCTTATTCACACCCCTATCCCATTTCCTCTTCATTATCTTCTGCACTTAGTGAGCAGGTGTCATCATTGCTCATATTAATATTGTAAAGAGTTGGATTACACTATTTTTGAGATCATTTCCTGAGAATATTTCTATAATGGGACTAGCAGAGTCTGATAAGACACTCTAATGCAGAAAAGGACAAATAACAGAAAGATCAAGAAATACAAAATGGCGTTACAATTATTGGAAGAGATTTCTCTTGAAGGAAGTTCTATGGCCTGTGTTATACAGGAGAGATGATCACAGAGATCTCTTCCGGCCTTGGAGTCTATGAATCTGTGAACTAAGATAATGCATGAAGAAGAAAAATGTCACAACTAAGATAGGAGAATGCCAGACAATATGAGGAGGATGAGAAAGATAAGAAAAGGATGAAGCAGGATGTTACAATTAAGTACAGGAGGGAATAATACCCAGAATCTGAGCCTACAGTCCTGAGAATTTTGCCTGGATAGTAGGAACAGGCTCAAATCATACATTAGGCTTAGCAACAGGATTCCCACATTTTACAGAAAATTTATTCTCTGGTCAGTTTTATGCTTGCTTTAAAGATCTTCAAGAGCTAGTCTACACTTCCGCGCTACATCGGCGCAGATGCACCTCTGCAGCGCATCTGGTGAAGATGCACTATGCCAACGGGAGAGTCCTCTCCCATCGGCATATTTACTCCACCTCAACGAGAGGCAGAAGCTATGTCGGGAGAGAGCAGCTCCTGCCTACATAGCGTGGTGTGGACACCGCTTTAAATCAATACAACTTGCGTCGCTCAGGGGGTAGCTTTTTCACACCATTGAGTGACGTAAGTTACATTGACTTAAGCAGTAGTGTAGCCAAGCCCCAAGTGTATACACTGCACATAATTTGAAGCAGCAAACTTTAGTCTTTTCCTGATCTTCTGACTTTTTTGGAATTTTATCTTACAATTTTTGTATCTATGATACAAAAGTAAAACACAAAAACAAAATTTTGAGATCTTCATCTCCAAAGGCATTTCCCACAGTGATGATAAGAGAGGAAAGTTAAAAGAGTCAGAACCTGTAATTTGAAGTTTACTGACATAGGCTACTAGCTACAGGTTCCAAAAAAGGAAT
The DNA here is from genome assembly GCF_028017835.1 of Emys orbicularis. NCBI lineage: Eukaryota > Metazoa > Chordata > Testudines > Emydidae > Emys > Emys orbicularis. The sequence continues at coordinate 84,919,771 of NC_088687.1, read as the reverse complement.
GAGTTGATACTACTGTCTTTTTACGTTGTACATATAACACTTGTACACATGAGGTCTATATAGAATACCTTGTTATTCCATTTCCTTTCAATCTAAGTTAAATCAATAGAGATGTAAATAGTTACCTGTTTGAGAAAGTTGGCAGGGTTTTAATGAAAATCCAGATACAACATTATTAAGCAGTCTTATACTGGTTGGTGTTCCCATCCTGCTATTTTTCAAGAAGCATTTGTTACTGAATGTGGGGGGAAAAAACATATTTAGTAGGACAACAAACCAGATTCTTCAATTCAGGAAATCAACTTTGTGCTGCTCGAGTGGACTTAAACTTGGCAGAAATGGCCATCGGAGAATTCTCCCTGCGCAAGGTAGCTCTCGCACCAGCACAGTACACAACAGGCAGTGAGGGGTTTGGCAGAGCAGAGCCTCCCATACAACAACTGATTAGCTGAACGCTGTTTAGCTTGTAAGATCTGACAGGATCACAGCACAAATGGAGATATCCTATCTCCTAGAACTGGAAGGGACCTTGAAAGGTCATTGAGTCCAGCCCCCTGCCTTCACTAGCAGGACCATGTACTAATTTTGCCCCAAATCCTTAAGTGGCCCCCTCAAGAACTGAACTCACAACCCTGGGTTTAGCAGGCCAATGCTCAAACCACTGAGCTATCCCTCCCCTCACAACCACAGTATAACTACTAATCATGTAACTTCTCAGGTCCCAGTTTATGGTACCCTGTTTTATAACCACTTTCTAGAGCACTAACCAGAGCTTTGTGGGGTAGGCCTGTGAAACAGTGTTTTACTCCAGTCCTCAGCAATAAGTGACCCCTATTCACCCTGATTCACCACTATGCACTGAGCCTTCCCTGGGATTTTGGGGAAGATAAATAAGAGGATTCTTTATGGTGCATTTTAAATGAAATGTATGGGAAGGAGAGGAAGAATATTCAGCCAAATACTGGGGAAGAAGCGGAGCCCAGATACCTGGTCAAAATTGTCACCATTTTAAAAGTTTGCAAGGGACTTTGAGCCTAATAAATGGGGAAATTGAGAGCTACAGACCCACAGCTACTGCAGGATATGGTGTCCATTGGGGAACCTTAGCACTTTATATAGTAGCATTTTACAAGCATGAACTAATTAAACAGCATAATATCTCTTGCGTCTGATGAAGTGGGCATTCACCCACGAAAGCTTATGCTCCAATACTTCTGTTAATCTTAAAGGTGCCACAGGACCCTCTGTTGCTTTTTACAGATTCAGACTAACACGGCTACCCCTCTGATACTTGACACAATATTCCTGTTAGCAGAAAATTATTATTGTCTCTATTAAGTATCTGGTATAATATTGCCTTAAAAATGTAAGTTGGCAAATGAACACACTGACATATTGTGTTGGGGAATGAAAGCAATAAAACGTTATATTTAAAAGGTCCAACTTTCATGTAAATTTCTCAAAATATGCGATGGGGCAGAAAAATACAGAAGATATTTGCTAATAATGCAATTTGATTATTAGTAATTATTTTTATTATGGTAGTGTCTGTGACAAACATGGCAATTTCCTGCGATATCCTTGAAAAACCTTATTGTATTAAATGCAAAGTTTATGTATTTTTGTGGGCCAGGATTGTATGTAACCTTTCTAAGAGAGAGATGTGATATGAGGCTTGGGAGTTCAGAGGATTATACTGAAATTGTGCCAGACAAAAATGGATTTTTGGATAAATAAACTGAGTTTAAACTGACTTGGGGCCTTCCTTCTGATCCAGAAAATAGATAGGACCTTTTGTCCAAGGGGGGACCCCAACCCTTGCATCAAGGTTGGAAGGACTTGGTCTTCTAGGGCCCCATAAAACTAATGGGTGACCGCTGGTAAGCTTTTTAGCACGTGTATAAGTTCTTTTATTATTTTTAATATGTTTTTTCTGTAATGCTTTTACCTTACAAATAAATGTGCTAGCTTAGAAAAAAGCTGTGTGATAACTTGTAACTGCTTGCAATTACTCTGTTCATAGCCTCTGGAGAGGAAGCAAAGTACAGACACTGGTCTGCTTAGGCAGTCTGGCTTGCTGGGAATATCACAGTGTAGGCATGGAACTATGCATCCTGGAAAAAACCCAGTGAGGAGTGTGAGAGGTGCAGGTTGCTACTCAAGAGGACAGTGGAGGAGAAGGCACCTAGAGTGGGTGACCTTGGTGGACCACAGGGAGGAATATAGGTGCAGTTGCCCTGACCTGTGACAATGCCTATGGGACAGCCAAGAACAGGAACTTATTGTGCTGTTCAAATATAGAGTAATAGGATAGGAATAGAATATTTGTCAAAGTTTTCTGTAGAGCATCAGAAGTTGTATTATTATCATTGAAACTTAACTTACATTTTTAAATATACCAGCAAAGAAACAATAGCATAAACGTTAATCATAGTAACAATAATGGCAATAATATAGTAGTAATCAATAATAATTTTAAAATTCATCATAGGTTCCTGATCTTGCACTGAGCTGAATGCATGTGGATCCTTTTAACCACTGAGGTCAGTGGGACAATGTTCAGGTGCTGTGCAGATGGAGCTTAGTGAAGGATCAGGGACATAGCTTCCTCAATTGCTTTTTCTATTAAATAAAACAAAATACTCTAGTAATAAGATTAGAATTTAACAATATCCCCATTTTAACAACAACAATTACACCTCTCTCTTATCTAGCACTTGTCATCCAGAGATCTCAGAATACTTTACAAGAGAATGAAGTATCATTATCCCCATTTCACAGATGGGAACACTGAAAAAGAGGGGTGGCAATAACTTGTAATTAACTAGAGAATGATAGCCCATATCACTTGAAATCTTTACATCTCCCCTGCATTTTAGACTCTCCAGTACTGTAATACCAAGCTTCCCTTTGCATCCAGGAACAAATCCAAGTTAAACCACTACAGACCTTTTCCTACCAATAAGTCTAGACCTGATTTGAATAGGAAAAGGATATATTTGTGATTAATGTCTACATTTCAAAGAGAACAATGCAATGTAAATGCTATTTCCTTAGCTTCCCTTTTCTTAAATTTTGTCTATGAATTACAGTGCTAAGCCATACTGCTGTTCAGTTAGAAGAGTCAAAATGTTATTTACCGAAAGTCTGCACTGTGAAATGCTCCTGAAGCATACGTAAAAAATTGACAGTTGTAGTCATTGGTGCATCTCTTTTGACACTGTTGATAGCTGTCAGCAGTAGTTATATTATAATTTGTCCCTTGCATATCCAATCCTGTATGGACATCCATGCTGCAAGCTGGGGAATACAAACAAACTACTATTCTGAAGACATTCGGTATTAGAAGTGCCAAAGATACAGCAGTTCACCTGAAGCAACCTTACTCACTTGATTCTGCTGCTCTTATACACTTGAGTAGCACCTTACTTTGTACATAGCCCCATTCATAACACTGGGATTGCAGACAGAGTCAGGTGCTACTTGATACAAGTAAGAGTGGCAGAATCTGGTCTTAAAGATGCATCTGTGTCTTTGCAAGAGGAGAGAGCTGAGGACAGTCAGATCACTGAGTCACCATGATGGGATTTCAGCCATGTGGCAGCTCACATTGATACATCAGAGTTTGTCTTTCTACTTTCAAAATTCACAAAGCATAAATCAGCTCTTTTAACAGGCAAATTCTGTCCTCAGACACAATAGCCAACTCCCGTTGGAGTCCATAGGAGTTGTTCACATGCATCCAAAGGGAGAATTTTGACCAAAGAAATTGAAATAAATCTTCCCCCAGTAGATGGAGGTTTTACTTTTTACATTTTGGGGCACTGGGTTGTATTCACCCAGCACATTTGTCAGCTAGCCAGAGCTGTTTCCTTATCATGAATAGAAAGGGCCAGATTTTGATTTGAACTACACTAGCCTGATTCCAGAATAACTCCAGAGGCATTAATTAGAATGAACAGCAGGAAAAATGTCCTTATAGCAAGATCTATTAGACTTGGCAAAAGCAATTTAGAACTATGAATATGAGTTAAATAACTCTGGCATCAGTACATAATTCAACAAAAAAGGACTTCAAGATAGTAGTGAATGCTCTATCAGATGAGTGCCTGTAAGAGGTGAGATGCTGAATTTTGAATAAGCTGCAGCCTAGTGGTATATAATAGGCCCCATTTAACCTTGATGTAAGCAGGCATCTCTCCAATGAAGAAAATAGAGTTGTGCCCTGTTTGGCCAGGCTCTGCTTGGCCCAATATCAGCAAGGGGTTCCTAAAAGAAATAACTGCAAAAAATATAATCTCGCATGTGCCACGAAAGCATTTATGAATCATGCCAAATCTGTTTTGCTGAGCACTGGTCTCAGCTTGGTGACATCTTGATGATAGTATGAAGAAGTTTTAATAATGGATTTAAAACATGCATCCATTGATATGTCTTAGATATGGCACACTGACTCCCAGACTGGGTTAAATATTTAAAGATTAACTCAGTAATGAATTATCAAAGGGCATCATCAAGGTGGGAGCATCACACAGCAACAACAGAGAGCCAATACTGTGTGCTTCTGTTTTGATTGACATATTCTCCATAGAGCTATAGGGCATGCATTGCCAAATATCTCATAAGCAACTGGATGGAGTAAAAATGACAATAGAGCACTCAGATGGAGAAGCAAGATATATCTGAGAATAATCTGGAGAGCTACAGCACAGAAGTGCAGAATGCTCCACCTTGTGATTAAACCAAGTGGAAGAATAAGGTTGAACTAATAGGATTTCCTTGCTGCTTTGTTGTTGGGAATCTAGAAGTCAGGGAGATGGGATTCAAAAAGAAGCTAGGAAAGGAATTGTCAGTTGTTATTGAAAAGAGTTCCCATGAAGTGATTATCCACCATGGTTATCTTTCTGGTTCCTCTTTTAGTCCATTCTAGCTCTTTGAAATATTTGCTGTGTATCACACGGTGTAAAATAGATTCAGTTGCACAATAGATGAATAACCATATCTTACCCCTGATTTGTGTGTTACATTGTTTTAAGGAATGTCCAGAGATTGCACCTGCCATGCCCACCTTTGGCAATATTTCAGTATCACTGTCTTTCAAGAAGCAGGTAAACCTGTATTTAAAAAGCAGTGTTAGGTAAAATTAACCTCCAAAGCCCAGACGCAAGGGAAATAGCTTGTGTTCAGTGTTATGTTTCTATTCTCAAAGAGCAAAATGTGCTTTCAGGGCCAGCTCCTCAGCCCCATTTTAGCCCCTTCTGGTGCAAGAAGAATTAAAACTGCCTTAAGGCAGCAGTTATGGAGTCCCCTAACCTAGCCCTTCCTGACCCCTTCCAGCATAAAGGGTGTTCTGGGGTAAGGAAATCTAGGCATTCCCAAATTCCCCAGCATCATTATATCCAGGCACCAAATGCTTCCAGATTTAAAATTTTAGGGCTGGATCATGCTGTGTAGTCAATGCTCCATTTTTGGCAATTACTATTCATGTGGGGACTCCAGGAGGCCATGTGGCTCATGGAGGCAAAATACCTCTAGAATAACTCATTCTGTGTGGTGGGGTCTAACCATAATCCTTTTTGCTATATCTCTGGGACACATGATGGGTTAGATATGGGAAGGGAGTATCTAAAGAAGATGTATACAGTAAGATGAGTAAGCCTTTAACAACACACAGCAGATCTGAAGGAGTGCACGAGTGGTTTCCTTTCCTGAAGCTTCCAAAGGTTTGGGAAATGCTGATTTAGATGATCATGTCAAAAGAAATGAGAGTGTGTTACCCAAAGCAACCTGTTCTTCTACTGTGAGAGCCACCATTGTGTTCTTCCTTTAAGCACATTTCAGCATTTCCTATGTAATAATATTACATTGATGGAGTGGTGCTGAGTGCCTAAAATACATTACACATCCGTAGCACAGAAAAATCTGCTTCTGTTACAGAGACATGGTATGTTACCTTTTGGCAGGATCTTTAGTCCACGTTGCTGGAAGGTAGGTGAACAACAGACACCTAGGATGGTAAGTACACACTATTCGACAGTAATCAAGGTTTGGTGTGAAAACTGTAGACACATCTCCTCCTTGGAAGTATGTATTTTCATAGATCTGAGTTATACATTCTGATATAGAATAGTGAAATGCATTAGTTTGTGTTACTGCAGGTGGTAAATCTCACAATATGTTGACCAGATGAGGACTAAGGCAGGGTCCCGGAGCTAGATTCTCAGGTAGTGGAAATCTGCATAACTCCAGTGGGCTCCAACTTTTGATGGACCCTCTATTTCCTCTTAATCCATCCAGGATCTAGCTTTACCTGCTTTATACCAAGGAACAAAACACTCTCTAAACACAAAATTAAATACTGAACTTGAAGCGAAGTGAAAAAGTAAAAGTTTAGGAACTGTAGAGAACCTAAAGAGCGATAATATAATCTCAAATGTATAGGCACACATCATCAAGCATGTATTAACTCTCCTACAGCAAAACACATCCACATAGCTTGTATGTGTGAATAATAGAATAAAGGCTGTAGTGATCTGTTCATATGTTTCAAAGAAGGGTTAGGTGCTAAATCTGAGGGCAGGTCTACACTACCAGCTAAGTTTATCTAACTTACGTTACTGGGGGTGTGAAAAAACATACCCTGGTGCGATGCAAGTTAGATCGACCTAAGCACTGTCTACACTGGCGCTAGGTTGGCAGGAAACGCTTTCCCACTGACATAGCTTCTGCCTCTCATGGAGGTGGAGTAATTATGCTGACAGGAAAGCGCTCTCCCCGTCAGCATACAGCAGCGCAGCAGCGCCAATGTAGTGCTTCTAGCGTAGATCTGCCCTCAGTTTTAAAACACACACAATGCAGGTTTAGAGATGCATACACTATGCTGCTAGTTGTTTTGCCATCTGGAGTGTTAAGAAGTGTTACTATGTATATCCATGTGTATATATAAGAGGGTTTTGCTCAGGATGCAGTTCTACTATTAAAAGAAAAAATGGATAAAGGGAAATTATTCTATTCTATATGGACTGGGAGGAAATTCCAGTGAAATATATTTACTAAATTGATTACCGTTATTGATTACTCTGTTATTTGACAGCCTTCGCACTGAATTGAAAACCATGTCCAAAACACTTAAACAAAATTTAAAAATTAAATATATTTAAGCTTAACCCTTTTAAAAATGCTCATCGCAGTTAAACTCTTAATCCTTTCCAGGACTTTAAAACCATTTTTATCCCCTAACATATTAAATGTAGGACCCATTAATACAAATTATTATAAAATATATTTTAGGTATATCAGTGAAAATACATATTTTAAAGGAATTCAATGGGTTAGGATCCAAGCTATTTTGGTTATTTGCAAGATTTTCACAATTTGTCAAAAAATAAGTGTATCTCTTTGTTTATGCAAAAAAGCATTTTATAAATATAGAATGTGACTATGATGTGTGTGTGTGTATTTACTAGTTTTCTCAAAATATCAAAATGCATTATTATCACTAGAACTTATTTACATAAGCTTTAATCGTGACAACAAAAGGAATGCCATTTGCTACAATTTGAAACATTTAACATAGTAAATACATTTTTAAAATAGTACAAGTTATCTGATGATTCAGATGCTCAGTAACTTATTTACCTTTTTGTAAGACTACAGAAGAAGTTAAGAATTTAGTATTCTGATTTTGGGGTGCTCTAATTTAGTAGGGGGCATTGCTTCCACAACCTTTTGACAAAGTGCAAAGTCTTTAGTTTTCTAGAGCTTCCACTCCAAATAATACATTTATTAAAATGTTAGATGAATCTGTCAGTCTGTTCTTGTTAAATACTCTATTAGCTAACTCCATCCTGTGTGAAAATAGATAATTCATTAGGAAGCATAAAACTGTAGTTGATATTTCTCCTAACTTATTGGCATAGTGCTCATTGTGGAAACATGATGGAATGTTTGCCAATCAAATGAAGTAAATCATTAACATATGCTGACATTGAAAAATGTACACAAGAGTTTTACTTTCCTCTGATTGCTACCTTTCAGCTATTTCAACAGAACCATAATGCACAGTAAGATAAATGGTTTTAGAGTTATTCAGACTTCTTACAATAGACTTTTCCATTTAATAATAAGCAGATGTTATAAGGATGCTACTGAACTGTTTCCTCAGCTATTTTTTTTTAAAAGCATAATAGTGTCACAGAAAATAAATGTGTAAAACTGAAGCTTTTTAAAAGTATGTTGCTGATTTTTAGGCCAAGTTTCTCTCTTCAATATGGCTGCTTGGCTGAACCGTTCTTAAACTGTACCCTTTCCCCTACCTGCTAGCACTGGGGAGTGGCCAGGGGAAAGGAGACTTGTCCGTAGCTTCCTCACACCCTGGAAAGCCACAGCAGTCTCCTGCTCCTGCTATGCAGACCCCTTGACAGCCAGCACAAGTTACAGCAGCTTTACATTGCTCTAACTTACACTGGGTGACTGGCCAGGAGGAAAGTCAGCCCATGATCATGGGAGCAAAAGAGGTGGCTTAGAGCCCCTACCCACAGGAATTGTGCTATGCACTCTTCAGTTGCAGCAAAGAATCTTGGCCCTAATGTTCTGGGCTAGATATACTTGGTCTGATTCTAATCTCACTTGCACTGGTTCATAATAGAGTTATACTGGAGTTACTCCTAATTTACATCAGTGTAACAGAGTAGAATCAGGCCAGGCTGTACAATCTTTATTAACATGATTTCAAGTGGTATTCAATGGGATTGCTCATTGAATAGGGTACTACTCAATGTGGGGTAAGAGTATCAGAATCTAGGACCCTCAGTTTGCATGCAAGTATTTAAACTGTCATACATATTATTCCCCTTACTCTTACTTTTTTAAAAGAGTTATATTACTCTGTGTGCACATTTTAGGAAGTATGCATAAACTTACCACTGTAAACCGAAGTGAATAAGAAAATGAAATTAAAGGTCTGATAAATCCAAGCCATCCTAAAAAATAAATACATCAAAATGTTTCTTTAGGATATAATTAACATGTGATGAAATTAATCTTAAAGAGTGGTAGAGCTACACATTATTGGGTGATTTATGTGCTGTCAGACAGTCATTTAGATAACATGCAAAGTCACAGGATACAATTGGAATGACCGTGCTGGTATATACAATAGCATGCATTAGCAGCAGAAGTTTCATACGGTGTTTATGACTGCAAGAATGAATTACATTTACAAACTCTGCTCAGCTCTCCAATGGAGTTACCCTGGATTTTCACTTGATTAAACTGAGAGCCAAACTGGCCTGCTAATTATACATTTCAGTATTACCAATATGACCATCTCCTGCTAGTCATTTATTTCCAAATGGTTTTTAATCTAAACAGCTGCTAGCAACCAGGTAGGCATTGCATTCATCCTTAGTATTTTAGCAAAATATGAATGCTTACAAAATGAATCTTAAATTCTTCACTTCTAAAAATTTTATGCTGCAAATTTTAGGAGCAGCAAATGAATGTTTATGTCAGCAATATAACACAACCCATAACCAGATCAACATGCATTGTGTAGTGGATACTGCCAATCTTTTATTTGATAGCAATTAAAATAATGGAAGTTATTTACCTGAAAGCACAATAGCTGCACATATGTGAGTAGTTCTGGCTGGTTGGATAATGCGTGTGCTCTGCTAGGGTAAAAACCAGCACTTCCAATTGTGTTAAATATTTTGCATGCAATGTTTGCCTGACTTGAATATTTACTTTTAATGGGTACTCACAATGTCAACATTGTTTCTGTCTTTGGGCCAGATCCTTAGCTAGTGTAAAGTGGTAGCACTCCAGTGAAGTCAATGTAGCTACAGCAGTTTACACCTGCTGAGGATCTGACCCTTTGTTTTTAATAAATGTCTAATCCCTGTTTTACAATAGTCAAATCTGCTTCTGCTTAATGTGGGGCCCTGCACAAACTAGTGAAGATTTATGTTTAAGGAAATCTTCAGGGCATAGGCAAAAAAGAATCCCCCTTCCTCTGTCCTATTCTTCCCTCCTTGCCCATGCCCCAAGAAATAGGCCTGATCTCTCCTCACTTATATCAGTATGAATCTTACAATTATATCATTTGTGTGTTAGTGAAATGGTGACTCAAGCCCAAGTGAGTTACACTGGTGTAAATCTGGTGTAATTGAGGAGAGACTCAAGTCTGATGTTTCTTTCCTTTTATCACAAATTCCTGAAGTGCTGCATTTAGCAAGTGGAAACCAATACTCTTTTCAGTTAGGGGGACTGCAGTCTGCTGTCTCTAACATATATTCAAATTCCTAATTTTCAAAAGGCTCTCCATCAGCTACCCCACCTGTGTCTCCAAACTCAATTTTCCCTACAGTTTTTCTCACTTGTTATGCCTCCCAACATCCTCTTTCTTAACCACTTCCTTACTATTGGCTTCTTCTGCATTGGGACCTTTTCATTTCTCCCTGTGGTTGATACTGATTCTACTATCTCTGTGTCCAGTGCCTTTCCTTTCCTTCGCTAATTTAGCCCTGTAACAAGACACGTGGCCTTTTATGAACAGACCACAGGTGTGCAGCGCTATTCTGTTTCACCCAAAACAATGGCATTCTGGAGGCTGTACATCCCAGAGGGACCATTGGATTCTAGGCTATGGGAAGAAATAACCTATTATCCCTAGCCTACTCTGCCACAGACTCCCTGTTTGGTCTTGGCTGCCCTAACCTTTGGTTTATAGAATGATTCTTGCTCTTACTCTCTGGCCCAATGAATCAGGCAGAGGAGGGATTTGACCAACAGCCTCCCACACGCTGGGTCAGTGGTACCACTTCTTCTGGTTGCGCTTTGTGCAGAGCCCAATCCGGTTGGCATGCTCTGAGACACCTACCAAACTGGGGGCCCCCAGGCAAGATAGGTGTGGGAATGCAGAGTTTCAGAATTCTGCTAGGGCTTGGGCATGAGCTATATGCTGGGCATCAGGACTGAGGCAGCACTCTTAATGCTCACCTGCAGAAAGTTAAGTGTCTAGGGAGTTTAGGCACCTACAGGGTTAGCAGAACCCTAGCAGGGGTTTTGAGGAGCTCACTTTTGGATTTAAGTGCCTTACATGGAAGTTAGGCACCTAAATCCCTTTGTGGATCTAGCCGTTAGCCTCTCTGTGCATCAGTCCCCATCCATAAAATGAGAATAGCAGTACTTTCCTGCTTCCCAGGGGTATGTGAGGATAAATAGATTAAAAGATTGTAAGGCACTCAGATACTATTGTAATGGGAGTTATACAAGTACCATAGATAAAAATGCTGGGAAACGGGGCCAGAATACAAATAAGCTCCTTTTTCGTCAGAACAAGGAGATACGTGGAAGGAGCAGGAGCTCTGCCTTGCTCCACTCACAGACAAAAGGATAAAGAACCCAAGAGAGGCACTGGGTGGCCCTGTGAAAGCCTAGGAAGAGAACTGTTGGATTTATTTATCAGTGGAAATATTGTTGACTGAGAATTTTGTATTGGAAGCCCAGTACGGGAGAAAGTTTGAACAAGGTGAAGGAACGGCCTTGGGCAAAGAGGCAGAGTGGGCTTGAGGCCCGGAATGGGCATCTGCATATTTAGCTGCCCAAGTTTCTTCCCATCGTGTCCAGTTCCACCATGAGGAGAAAAAAGCCTGTACCCTAGGTAAAGACTGAGAAAGATTTATTTTTTTACCTTGTTAACATGGAAGGGGTGGAGGTTTTGGTTTAGCTGGATGACTAAACTACCCAACCAGCAAGAGGGAAGCTGAGGCAATGGCTGCAAGCACTAAGCCACTGCAACACCTTTTTCTAGTTTACAAACCTTTGAATTGACTAAATGGAATTCTGTGTCACAGGTATTCAGTGAATAATTTCTGTGTACAAATTTCATCCCAAGCATTGTGCAATTTAGCTATTTACTGGTCTCTGTTTTTGGTGTGTGATTGGTCATATAAGCCATGCAGTATTGTTTCCTGTTCCTGACAGGGTGACTAAAACTTTTAAACATAAAATAATAAACAGTGTGAATAAAGTATTTCTGGCACAAATTTTTGAAAGAATGATGATTTGTGCTAAAAAACATTAAACTTTCAACTATTCAGATATTAACATTTTCACAAAACCTCAGCACCTGTCTGAATACAACAGCAAGCTGAACTTGCTATTTTTGTTCATGAAATTATTTACAAGCCACTTTTTGAATTATTCAACCAGCTCTAGGATGTGACCTCTGAATTTTATATTAGAAACAATTAATCTTCTCTGAGTCTTTCATGGACATCTTTCAATTCCTGGCTTGCACACCCATACACACAGTATGTATGTACTTGTATTTGCATTTCTCAAAGACATTTGTAATTAGAAAAATATTAAAAATCATTGCATTAACTGTCACAGTACAAACAGATTGAATATTTTGTTTTATTGATCTAGGGAGCAATGTAGCAAATTCAACATTTTATAAACAAATTCACAACACTGTAAGGCAACAACGTATTAAGTGTCCCTCTTTTGCATTTTTAATCTCTCCATTTTGTAACATCACCACTATGTTTTCACATGGAAACGTACACTGTGTAATATTTCTTCAGTTTAAAATATCTTTAATAAAAACTTTATTGAAAAATAATGTATATTGTGCAGATAGCTACAAATAGACCAAGGTTAGGTACATTAAATACATTACCAATATTTCCTATATGAAAGTATTGTAAGGTGGGGGATTCCAACAATTGGGAGAGGGGTCCCAGGTCCCAGCCACACACCTCTGCACAAACACCAACCCTCTCTCCTACAGGGATCTGAGTTAGCCCCTGGAATATGAACTACACTTAACAATAGAACAACACTTATCTAACCCAAGCAAACCAGGAGTAGAACTAGGTCAGGATCTCTAGCAGGGGTTATACAGACTTTCTTGCCCTGATAGAGCCACAGCTCCTCCCCCACTGGCTGGCTAGACACACACAGACTCTCAGCCCCATGCCAATGCACTCCCACCCCTTCCCCTTTGGGCCAGTCCAACCTGTGAGCTCAGAATAGTGGTCTCAACTGTCCTGTGAACTCCAGGCTGTGCATTTATGAAAGTCCCCTTTTGCAAGCAATTGGCTCCCCTTCAAGCAGCTCCAGGTTCAGTCTCTCTCTCTCTCTGCCCCAGCTCAGGGATACTGCTTGCTGGCCAGCTTCTTCTTTATTCTTTCTCTAAATCTTCCCAGGCTGATGAACCATCCCACTTCCTGTCTGCTCATTGGCTCAAACCCTTTCAGAGTTAATTCGGTGTCCTTGTTTTTGAGGAGCACTCCCCCCACAGCCAATCAGGTTTGTGCTGCATGGAGTTGGGGAGAGAAAGAAGAGCTTTCTGCCCAGCCCCACAGTACACAATCATCATAAACTGCCATGATATTTCACTTCTGTGTCAGCTCTTTGTCCACCCTGTGAGAATAGCAGCAATTTATGGCTGTGGGTCAAATTCTATTCTCAATTACTAGATGTAGCACCAACTGACTCAAGTAGGATTTGGACCAGGAGTTGGATCTCATAGCAGACTTTGACCCTGAATGTCAAATTGTTACAATTATTTGTGCTGGGAACCAAAATTCTCATTTTGTGCACAGGCCAGGCAAACACAGATCCACCTTGTGCTGGTGTAACTGCTCTATTAAGGGAGGTAGCTCAGCACCCAGGCTACCTCGATTTTCTTCTTCTCCTAAGGAAAGAAGCCCATCTACTGATTGCTTTTGTGAGCCAAGTGCCAGAAACTGAACAAAAAATCCATTCTAATAATTTATAACCATTTGTAAAGGACTTCAGTATCATTTAAAGTACAAAAACAACAAGGAGTCTGGTGGCACCTTAAAGACTAACACATTTATTTGGGCATAAGCTTTCGTGGGTAAAAACCTCACTTCTTCAGATGCATCGTTTTTACCCACGAAAGCTTATGCCCAAATAAATCTGTTAGTCTTTAAGGTGCCACCAGACTCCTTGTTGTTTTTGTAGATACAGACTAACACGGCTACCCCCTGATATTTAAAGTACAGAGGTTTACATAAATCTCAACCAGATTTGACTGTTAGCTGAATGTATTATATCATACTGTATAAGTTATGTTACAAATTAATCTAATCAATAACATTAAAAGATAACTGTGAAAAACACATGCATTGTGGAAAATATATTTTTCTCCCTTCAGTAGGCACACTGGAAGTCATTTGTGAAATTCTCCCCTCATTCACACAGAGATAACTCTATTGAAGCCAGTAAAACTGCTCTGCTTTAAGTGAGAGGAGAGTTTGGGACATGCCATAAATTGCAGAATGAACTCAATAACAACAAAAAACAATGTTGGATGAATAATCACTAAATATACTGAACCAGATCCTGAGCTGGTGAAAACTCACACAGCAACACTGTAGACCATAGAGCTAAGTTGATTCACACCAGCTGAGGATCTGGCTCATTCTTTTCAGGTAGCTCCAAATTCACATAAAGTTTTCTACATTTAGCCTGTCAAGGCTACAGTTCCATGCAAGAACTATAGTTGTCTGATTTCTCTCACATAAGCTATGGAGTTGTCCACCAAAAATATTCTAATGAAGACTGTAACAGTACCTTGTGTTGGCAATTAAGAGACTATGGATGGAAGACCACCTTCATACCCTCACCCTTGGGAGAGTGGAAGCTGGACATGTCCTGCAACTTTTCCTCAAGGGTGAGAAGTCAGTCAGCTGACCATTTCATGGAGCAACATGAATGGTGGTCTCAGAGAAAGTGATGTAAAGTGCCAAGACAATGGTTAGTAAGGATATAAGATGTTCAAATGTCAACGCTACTTTCTGAGACATCCTGCCATCTGAATGGGAGGGAAAGATCATATCCTGAGATAAATATTTATAGTACAAAAGGCCTAGAGATTCTGAAATATTTTGATATATTTACAATTCTGTTAAATCTTTTTGTGTCATCAAAGATCAGTGAACTACAGGATACTGCTGAGCACATGTTTTAGGATCTAAAATCATTGTGAGCTTTCTTCTTATAACACACACTCTCTTCTCCTCTTCAGTTGGATCCATATGCCCTTATTTGGACGAAGAATTAGTTCTGAGACCAAACCAAGTTCTTCTCTCTTTTGACTTGTCTCCACCCAAAAGCGCCGTAGGATGATGGCTAGAACAGCTTTCTCTTCCATCTGTGCAAAGCGCTGGCCTTCAGGTTATATTGGAACATAAACAATAGTAGTTTAGTACTAACAGCCATCATAATTACACTTAAAGATTTCCCACAAAATGCAGCAGGGAATAACTGTGTATCTGTAGTCAAAGATTATAAGCCAATATGGGCCAAATTCAGGATAGTACAAATGTTACCAAGAATGGGATTTGTGATAGATCTGTTTCCTTCCATATCTACAGCAGGAAAGAATCAGCTTTAAAATATTTATGGCCTCCAAGCAAGAGGAGCTTAAAGTTGGCCCTGTATCATGGAGGAAAAGCTAATATAAAATGTGACCCTGTTATGTCACATATAGGCCTAATGAGGAGGAGGAGGAGGAGGAGGAGAAGGGCTTAGCTCCAGGATCACAGCACATGGACGGCAGGAAGAGGAAGAGCACAGATAGAAGGAAAAAAGACAGAGCTTTGTTGATTTCATTTTATCCTAAAAGTAGAGTGTGCTGGTGAAATAGGGAGGGGAATAAATTAAACAAATAATCAAAGGTTTAAGAGAAAAGTGGAGGGGGGAGAAAATAGAAATAAAAAGGAAAAGGAACTAAGCAAATTGACAAGGGTCACAGACCAGACAGTTAGCCAAAGATTATATGGAAAGAGGCAGAGGATTTTAAAAGTTGTGTTGTGCTGTCTGTGAGAGATATGGCAGTTTCATGCAATATCTTTAGGAGATGTTACTGTATTAAGTGTATGTATCATTCTGGGCCAGGGATTGTATGTAATTCCACAGGAGAGGTAACCACAGGAACTAAGAACAGTTGCAAGGTGATAAGGAAAATTCACTCAGGCTTTGTCTTCACTACCCGCCGATCCGGCGGGTAGCAATCGGTCTATCAGGGATCGACTTACCGCGTCTAGTGAAGACGCGGTAAAATCGATCCCTGATCGCTCTGCCGTCGACTCCGGAAATCCACCTCGGCAGGAGGCGGCAGCGGAGTCGGCGGCAGCGGTCGACTTTCCCGCGTCCTCACCGCTAGGTAAGCCGACCTAAAATACGCAACTTCAGCTACGGTATTCACGTAGCTGAAGTTGCGTATCTTAGGTCGGACCCCCGCTGCAGTGTAGACCTAGCCTCAGATAGTAAAGCCTCCAGTGAGTTACCACCACCTGGAGAGGCCCACATATACTAGTTCAGACTGGGTTCTCCAGAGGCCAACAGACAAAGAAAGGACTTTTGGATAAATAGTCTGAATTTAAACTGACTCAGGACCTTCTTTCTGATCCAGCAAACAGACAGGACCTGCTGTCCACGGGAAGGGCCCCAATCCTTAGGGAATGGTTGGAAGGACTGACACCAACCAGAGCCCTTGAGGAGATGGGGATAATCTTTGATAAGTTTTTTAGCACATGTGTAGGTTCTTTTTTTGTTTTTAATATGTTTTCTCTGTAATGCTTTTACCTTAAGAAAAAGTGTGCTTGCTTAGAAATAGCTGTGTGATAACTTATAACAGTGGGTCATTTTGCTGTTTATAGTCTCTGAGGAGAAAATCAAAGCAGCTCTGCTTACGCAGTCCAAGTTGCTGGGAAATTCACAGTAGGCAGGGAACAATGCAACCTGGAAAAACCCTGGTCAGGAGGGAGAGAGTCATGAGTCGCCACCCCAGAGATGTGATGGCTGAGGAGCTGGCAGCCTAGAATAGGTCAGAAGGGGAAAAAACGTGTGCAGTTGCCCTGAACTCTGACAGTGTCTCTCTCCCTTCCCTCAACCCCTTCTCTGTACATTGTCTGTTCAGACTGCAAGCTGCCTAGGCAGGAATCTTTATGCCTGGAAAACACCTAAAACAATTTGGGTGCACTAGAAACAATAATTAGCCTGATTATGATAAGTTAGTTCCCTCTTTCAATGCGCAAAGATCTGATCAAGAATAAAGAGTAATCTTTGGCTTTGTTAGTTTGTTTTGGGTTTGTTTTTTTAAAATTAACTTCATTTGTATTTGGACTCCCGAGAATGTCGACTATAATTTTGCATTGCTGACAGAAGAGTCGCAACAGCTGTTGCCGAGAGCTTTGCCTACAATGGTGCTTCTGGCATGGAGACCAACCCATTCAAAATGGAATGAAATCCTGAAAATGAAATGAGCTCAGAACAACAGAAATTTGCCGCCTTCTCTAACTATGAATGGTGCAGAGTATTATGTGGTAGAATAGTGCCTCCGAACTAAGGATCCATAAAGGGACAGCTCCTTTGATGTCACACCAACTATATAACACATACAATTCTCCAAAAGTTGTTTATTTTTGAATATACACAACTGTGTTAGGTGCTTCAGAAAAACAAGTGCAGACACAGTCCCTTCCCTGAACAGCTTACAAGTTTTAGGAGCTCAGTGACCGCCCCAGCAGTTACTGCAGAAGACCGAAGGGGGGGTCTTAAATTTTCCCCTCCAGCCTGCAGTCCACCGGTGGTTGGGATCATAGTATCACCAGCAAATGTATCCCATGGGGAGGGAGAGAAAGAGTGGCTCATGCTGTTCCCTAGTGAGCTGTTGGGGTGTCTCTCGGTGACTCTGAAGTCTGACGGGAACCATGTCCAGCCCTTTTGAGCTAGAACTGATGTTAGCATGACACTGAGTTACATGTGGATCAAGTCCCAGTAAGGAGGAAACAAAGTGTACTCTGAAGAACCCCATGGGAAGAAAGAAAATGTAAATATGACATCAGTCTGAAGAATGAGGTACCAGTAAGAATTGCTCTGCCTCAGTTATTAAGCACACAGGATTGACATTGACATTTGAATGCATAAGCTCTGCTGTGGGTACTGCAGCAAAGGTAACTTCATCTAACCAGACTTAGTGATAAATTCAATAACCAAGTATGAAGGCTATCAAGGGGCAACCCTGCCTGGGGCACGCTACACAGCACCCTCCAGCAGCAGGCTACAGCATGACAGGTACCACTGCCTCTGTTTCCCCTTTTTGTTCACCCAGGAAACAGTCTCTCAGTGTCCAATACAAAGTCCGCCTCTCAGAGTAATTTATTCAAATATACCAGTGCATTCATTCCCCCAAAAGCCTTGTAGAAAAACATTCTTGACAAACCCACAGTAAACATATAAAGGTGCAACTATTTTTCCATTCCCCTCTTCATGGACAACACCTCCAGGTTACTCACCTGGGAGTCAACAGCAGCACTGTGTTCCCAGTCCCTTTGGCCCCTGATCCAGGGCCCGCTCTCCAGGCAATACACCAGAGAGTGACCAGTCTCATGATTCTTCCCATGGCTCCCCCACGTCAGGTGTCCCCAAGAGAGCTCCCCACAGCGTTCTATTCCCCAGGTCTCCCTGTCTGGGAGCCCCACCCCTGCTCAGGGAACATCCCTCCAGAGTCCACCCTCTTGCTTCCAGGCTCAGCTTCTCCTGTCCAAGCTGGATCTTTCCTTTTTGCCTTCTGCTTATCAGGATCCCAACTTCAGTCAGTTCTCACCAGCAGTTCTGTTCCAGCTGTCCTCAGAACTCAGCTGTATCTACCAGGTCTTCTGTAGTTCTCCCAAGCAATGCTTGACAGCTCTTTCCTGTTGCTTCCTGTCTCTGACTCCTCTCAAGCTCTGATACTCCATGTCTCTGGCTGACCAGGTCTCCTTCCCTCTAGGGCCCAAGTACCCTCTTTTAAGTCTAATGGGGAGGGGAGGTCAACTAACCAGTCTTAAGTGCACTAATCTCTTCCTTCGTTAAGGGTCAGTGTCACCCTCCCGACAGACGCCTATTACGCTTCGGCTTTTATCAACTACGTACCAATGCAGTTTCTGGATCCAGCAGAGAAGGGCACATATGCATATGGATGCCTTCCACTAGAATTCTCAGGGAAGAATCGCTCAGGCCTGAATTCCTCAGGGTCTGGGAAAACCTCTGGATCTCTGTGCAGTGCATAAGTAACAACGACTATCTGTGTACCTTTTGGTATCTTAAATCCTTCTGCAAAAAAAGAATCAACATGCCAGTGAAGTAAGTGGCTTCCTGTAAATGGATACAAAGCACAAAAACAGTTCTTTACTTGTGCAACACCTTGACAGCAGATACTTCTCATAGCTAAAAATGATGAATACAGACAAGGCTGAGATCTACTACCCGTAAACATCCACAAAACTAACTCATCGTCCTCCTTCAAAACTCTCTTTTGCAGCGAGCCTTTCAAAAACTTGACAATGTCTAGACTGCTGTTGTGCTGACATAAGAGCCTAACCTGCTAACCAATAGGGTCTTATTGCTTTCTTGTACTCCACATCTGCTCTCCCTTGTCTAATATGTAGATTGTAAGTCCTTTGGGACAAAGAACATCTTTTTGTACTTTCTTTGTACAGTACCTAGCCTAAATGGGTCCTGGTACATAGCAGGGGCTCCTACACACTGTGAAAATAAAAAATAATAATAAATAAATACTACTACTTACTAATATGGCAATCTACACTTGTGGTCCGGGCAAAGGATGGAACAGAAGGGAAGAGACGAAGGGCTTCTTTAACAACACACTCGAGATATCTGAGCTTCTTCAAGTCATCCATTGTGACAGGCTGGTCAGAGTTCCCTGATTAGAATCACAACAGGGGTGTGAGAAACAACTGTTCTAATCAGACTAAAGACACAAGCTTTGAGCACTAGCCTGCTAAACCCAGGGTTGTGAGTTCAATCCTTGAGGGAGCCATTTAGAGATTTAGTTGGGGATTGGTCCTGCTTTGAGCAGGGGGCTGGACTAGATGACCTCCTGAAGTCCCTTCTAACCCTGATATCCTATGATTCTATCTTAAGGGGCTGCCAACTCTCTTAAACGCTAACAAAACTACAGCTCAACCACTGGGCTTGTGTAACCTTTGAATGGGCTAGAGTTTACATCATTGCCCTTCTCCAGTGCCTAAAAGAACCCAACTCCCATAGAAAAGCACCTGGAGACCCAGAATTCAGTCACTGAGGATTTTCAGCAAGGATTGCACAAGATCAACCTCCCCACATTCAAGTCCAAAAAGAATAAAAGGAATTAACTTAATTCTTAAGTACCAACTTTATAAAGACAAAAACATAATAATAATAGTCATAATAACAACTTAATTTCTACAACATAACATGGCTCCTTTATAATCCACATACATGATCTTCACAGTTATACATAAACAAAAATAAAGAAAACAAATTAAATCTAAACAGGTCAGTCCCCACAGAAAGACAGTGATAAGAAACTCAAGAGTTCCAAAAGCTAAGGTTGAGTTCACCTGAGTCTCAGTTACAGTCTGCTGAGTTAGAAGCACTGCAGCAATAACTTCTTTCCTCTTGCTTGCAGAAACCTCCAACTGAAATCCATGCAGACTGTTCCTCTTCCTCTACTGCAATCACTCAGTTAGCTAGCATGGGCGTGGGTATAATAGGCCAGGGGAGGCTAAGACTCCCCTAAGCCAAGCCCTGGCCCTGCCCATGCTCTGCCCTTTCCCCAAACCGGTGTTGGAGGTGGCTGGGGCCCCTCCAGCTGTGGAGGTGGGGGAGCTCAGGGCTGTGGCGGACGGGAGGGTTGATAGGGGCGGGACCTCATGTGGAAGGGGCAGGGCTGCATGGCTAGCATCCCCGGGGGGGGGGGGGGGGGTCATATGCCGGCCATAACTAATTAACTGAGCACTCACTTTAAGTATACAGATTAAAAAAAACCTGCTGCAAAATACTTCAGAATTAATGAACATAGCCTGCTTTCAGCTCCTGTGGCTCAGCTTCTTCCAACCCACACAAGGCACATGGCCTTTTGTAAAGCAGCTGCCGTGACTACTAGCCCTCATGGAGTTTGAGTCTAGTAACAGGGAACCTATTGAGCATACCCAAAATTACCACCCCCAATTCCAGAAACTTCTGAGTGTGGAGAGTTAATTGTGCATCTGCCTAGCACCAATGACCCAGACACAACTCATTCCTCCCCTCTACAGATCTCTTAAAGAGATATCTCCCTTTTAGGGCTGTGGGTTACACTTATGGGTTTGAATTATTTGTCTAAATATTTATTCTTGTGATTTTCTTCAACTACCATTATTATTTATTATTAAGGCTACAATTTAATCCTGGGTATTTTTAGCAAAAGTCACGGACAGGTCACATGCAATAAACACAAATTCACGGTGTAACGCTTTGTACCTCGGGGAAACACCCAGCACCCCCATGTTCATCCTTGTAAAATGACTGTGTGGTATCCAATGCAAAGTTTGTCATGTTGGGTGTCTTTGGAAGGCTCATGATGCACTGAGCATTGTTGTTATAGTGACGTTATAGTAATTATTGTTATAGTAATGTTATAGGTTGTAATTTCATGTATATAGTTATGAGGCTGAAAATGTGTCTTCATGGCTTAAAATAAGCCCAGGCAAAAAGTTCATACCTCATCAGGGCATGTATGGGACAAACCCAGCCCAGCCTCACAGGAACAAAGGACACTGGCTTAGGCAACAACAAAGGATCTGTTGGACTCTCGAGTGAGTCACCCCCCCTTCCCGATTTGGTCAGTTTGGGACTGCGATGAGGTAATGCTCACCTGACTCTGAAGGGGGGGGAGGGCGCAAAGCCAAGAGAGAAGAAAGAACATGATAAAAGGGAGAGACGTTTGTCTTCCTCTCTCTTCTACCTACATCTACAGATACCACACCAAGCGACTGAAGTGCTGATCAAAGGGGAGAGCCGGGCTGAAGAGCAATCAGCCAGCCTGTGGTGAGAAGCATCTAAGTTTGTAAGGACACTGAAAGTGTTAAGATCAGCTTAGAATGCGTTTTGCTTTTATTTCATTTGACCAGATCTGACTTGTTATGCTTTGTTGGGGGCTACCAAGCTCCGGCTGCCCCGGGGCCACCCACCCACCTCGTCTCCCGCCACCTGCAGGACCACTGCTCAGGCAGTCCCCAGAGCCAGCTGCTCCGGCCACTGCTGGGGCGGGAGTGGCTGTCCCCAGGGCCGCCTGAGCAGTTGGCCCCAAAGCCAGCTGCCTGGGCGGCCCTGGGAGTCAGCCACACCAGCCGCTGCAGAAGTCATGGAGGTCGTGGAAAATCATGGAATCCGTGACTTCTGGGACAGATATGGAGCCCTATTGACTATTTGTATTGCAGTAGCACCTAGGAGCCCAAGTCATGGACCAGGATTCCATTGTGATAGGCACTGTACAAAGATACAACAAAGAGATGGTCCCTGCCCAAAAGACTTTGCAATCTAAGCGATCTGTCATAATTCCCTTAGCATCAAACCAACTACCACTGATATATCTTTATACACAGAAGAGTTACAGCATGTACAGTGGCAGGGCAGGTGTTTATTTTCCTTTATAAATCTCTAGATAGAAATGACTATCAAACCATACACTGTCAGTGCAAACTTACACCAACAAAGAAGCAAAGGATAGAAACTAACCAAACACTTCATCCAATTCTCTGTGAACTTTCTTCTGGGCTTCCGGATGACATCCAAGTAAGTAGATGGCCCAGTTCATAGCAGCAGCTGTTGTATCATG
The DNA here is from genome assembly GCF_028017835.1 of Emys orbicularis. Classification (NCBI taxonomy): domain Eukaryota; kingdom Metazoa; phylum Chordata; order Testudines; family Emydidae; genus Emys; species Emys orbicularis. The sequence goes on along the minus strand of NC_088687.1, from coordinate 84,897,084 downwards.
CCCCTAGAGGTACAGATTTACTCAGATGTTCAGATCTGCATTATACTCATGCATATGAAATTAAATATATTCAAGGAATTAGGGACATTTTAGTGATGTAGCCTAACTGTACAGATACAGAAGAAAAGCTAAGAATATATGAATCCATGTAAAAATCCGATACCTAAGACTGAACAGGAAATAACCAGTTGTGTAATATGATGGATGGAAACTAAAATGAGGGGGGGAATCATAATGTTAACAAGCAGAAGTCTTTTTGCCATTCCTCTTCTATTACTTAGCTAGTCTATGTTGACCGGGTGAAGGGTCTTCCTCTGCATTCAGATTCTGAGGAAGAGGTTTGCTATTGCTTCCTTTTAGACATTAGCTGGTTGACCCATTAAATCTCTCTGGACAGTCACAATATTTTAAACACTATATAGTAATCTTAAAGTCACTATTTTTCCCCACAGTCCATTGTTGGAGGGGCATTTACCTTTCTTCACTGCTTTACAATGAAATATAAGTATACAAAGTTACTCACTATCTTTTTCATCATGGGATTGTAAATACAGTATTACCATCAATTACCACAAGAGGGCATAGGAATATAATTTTCCTATAATTATATGTTATAAACATAAAACTGATCCAGTCAGGTACTGTAGGCTAACAAAAACAAGGGAATGTTCACTAGCAACAGATTTTGTCAATATCTTAATTTTAATCAAATTTGCTGTAATTGAGCCCCAGATTAATAGCGACCATGGTACAATTAATTCCACTGCCTCTGGGAGTAAAGAGTTACACCAGCAGAAAATGAGCAATACAGCAGTGAATCAGGCCCAGTGTGATCATTTCCAGTTATCCTGTGTCACAATGGATATAACAGTAATGGAAAGGGACTAAAGACAGCTAACAACGTGATTAGTAGCATGGAGAGATTTCAATGTGAGAAGAGATTAGGACCATTCATATCAGGTGCAACAATTGCTATATTTCTAGGTATATATCTATCTAGTCTAGGTAGGTATTATACAGCTTCCTCACTAAGAGCCTGATCCAAAGTCCATTCAAGTCAATGGAAAGACTCCCTTTGACTTGGATAGGCTTTGAATGAGGACCTACGGGTCCAGGCCTGCAAACCCTGGCCCGTGACAGAAGCTCCACAGTAGTCATTGGACTATTGGTGTGAGTGGGGACTGCTCAAATGTGCCATGGTTTGCAGGACTGGGCACATAGTTCTGCCAATGGACTTCAATCTTGATTGGAAATGTGCAACTTTCCACCACAACATTGCAACTCACAATATTGAAGATTTCTTGCTCTGGATATATTTTTTGTTCTGAAGAATGAGATTCTATACTGCAATGTGTGCATCAAGCTCTTCTTACATTGCTCCGACACTATTACAGTTATGACTGAATCATAAAAGTAAAGCTTCTGTTCCAGTAAGAGGAAAACTTCAGTTCTGTAACAGGTCTCAAGCTCTGAAAGTCTACAGCTCCTTGGGGTACCTCAAACATGAAAGTATCCACTTCCTCTCGAATATCCATGTAGCTCAGTCTGTTTCCTTTGTCATCAGTTGCATTCAGAAGCATATCAAGAAAAGCTCTTCTCTTTTTGGATCCACTTTGTTCACATTTTCCTTCAAAGTCAATTTTATGTTGTTCGTGTATCTTTATTTCATGGGATTTTTCTGCAATAACCTTTAATATAAAAATGTATATATAGTTCATGGCTTAAATTCCACAATCTAATGATGTGTGGCCCCTGTTTGTATGCACTTTAAAATAATTTTTATCCCACATTTAAAAATTCACTGTATCCCTGGCTGTATACCAGGGGTGGGCAAACTATGGCCCGCGAGCCAGATCTGGCCCCTCAGAGCTTTGGATCCAGCCTGCGGGCTTGCCTCCCATGGCACCGTGGGGCCCCACGCCGCTCTCAGAAGCAGCCAGCACCATGTCCCTGCGGCCCCCAGGTGGGGGGGCAGAAGGCTCCGTGCATTGTCCTTGCCTCCAGGCACCGCCCCCCGCAGCTCCCACTGGCCGGGAATGGGGAACTGCGGCCAATGGGAGCTTCAGGGGAGGTACCTGAAGGCGCAGCAAGGGAAGCACACGCGGAGCCCTCTGCCCCCCCTCCCCCAGGGGCCGCAGCGCTTCCTGGAGTGGCGCGGCATGGGGCCAGGGCAGGCATGCAGAGAACCTGCCCTGGCCCTGGTGCATGCCGCTGCCACCCCGGAGCCACTTTAGGTAAGCGGCGCTGGGCCGGAGCCCAAACCCCTCCTGCACCCCATCCCCCAACTCCCTGCCCTAAGCCCCCTGCCTGCACCTCGCACCCCTCCTGCACCCCAACTTCCTGCCCTGAGCCCCCTGCTGCACCCCATACCCCTCCTGAACCCTAACCCCTGACCTGAGCCCCCTCCTGCAGTCCGCACCCCTGCCCTGAGCCCCCTCCTGCACTCCGCACCCCTCCTGCACCCCAACCCCCTTCCCTGAGCCCCCTCATGCATTCCGCACCCCTCCTCTGCCCCAATCCCTTGCCCTGAGCCCCTTTCTGCACACTGCACCCCTGCCCCGGCCCTGCATACAATTTCCCCACCCAGATGTGGCCCTCGGCCCAAAAAGTTTGCCCAACCCTGCTTTATACTATGCATTGGTTGGTGGTAGAAAGGGACCTATCCCATCCCCTTAGTACTTGTTTCCCTATTGCATGCTGAGTTTGCACTCATCCATGCAGTGAATCATATATATTCTGAGGTTTTATGTCCTGCTTTTTCACAAACAGGCTACTTATGAGTATGCACCTAGTGCTACAGACAGGAACACTTTGTTGACTCCTTACTTTGATTGTTCTTCATTTCTGAGCCTCAGCACAGTGCTGCTGCCTTAGCAGGCAACACAATACTGTATAGTTATGTGGCATTGCACAGATGTGTAGAAAGAATAGTAAATATGGCAGGCGACCAGCTTGGCTAAACAGTGAAACAGTGAAACCAGCTTGGCTAAACAGTGAAATCCTTGCTGATCTTAAATGCAAAAAAGAAGCTTACAAGAAGTGGAAGATTGGACAAATGACCAGGGAGGAGTATAAAAATATTGCTCAGGCATGCAGGAGTGAAATCAGGAAGGCCAAATCACACTTGGAGTTGCAGCTAGCAAGAGATGTTAAGAGTAACAAGAAGGGTTTCTTCAGGTATGTTAGCAACAAGAAGAAAGTCAAGCAAAGTGTGGGCCCCTTACTGAATGAGGGAGGCAACCTAGTGACCGAGGATGTGGAAAAAGCTAATGTACTCCATGCTTTTTTTGCCTCTGTCTTCACGAACAAGGTCAGCTCCCAGACTGCTGCACTGGGCAGCACAGTATGGGGAGAACGTGACCAGCCCTCTGTGGAGAAAGAAGTGGTTCAGGACTATTTAGAAAAACTGGACGTGCACAAGTCCATGGGACCGGATGCGCTGCATCCGAGGGTGCTAAAGGAGTTGGCAGAGGAGATTGCAGAGCCATTAGCCATTATTTTTGAAAACTCATGGCGATCAGGGGAGGTCCCGGATGACTGGAAAAAGGCTAATGTAGTGCCCATCTTTAAAAAAGGGAAGAAGGAGGATCCGGGGAACTGCAGGCCAGTCAGCCTCACCTCAGTCCCTGGAAAAATCATGGAGCAGGTCCTCAAGGAATCAATTATGAAACACTTAGAGGAGAGGAAAGTGATCAGGAACAGTCAGCATGGATTCACCAAGGGGAAGTCGTGCCTGACTAACCTAATTGCCTTCTATGATGAGACAACTGGCTCTGTGGATGAGGGGAAAGCAGTGGATGTGTTATTCCTTGACTTTAGCAAAGCTTTTGATACGGTCTCCCACAGTATTCTTGCCGGCAAGTTAAAGAAGTATGGGCTGGATGAATGGACTGTAAGGTGGATAGAAAGCTGGCTAGATCGTCGGGCTCAACGGGTAGTGATCAATGGCTCCATGTCTAGTTGGCAGCCGGTTTCAAGCGGAGTGCCCCAAGAGTCGGTCCTGGGGCCGGTTTTGTTTAATATCTTTATTAATGATCTGGAGGATGGTGTGGACTGCACTCTCAGCAAGTTTGCAGATGACACTAAACTGGGAGGCATGGTAGATACACTAGAGGGTAGGGATCGGATACAGAGGGACCTAGACAAATTAGAGGATTGGGCCAAAAAAAACCTGATGAGGTTCAACAAGGACAAGAGCAGAGTCCTGCACTTAGGACGGAAGAATCCCATGCACTGCTACAGACTAGGGACCAAATGGCTAGTTAGCAGTTCTGCAGAAAAGGACCTAGGGGTCACAGTGGACGAGAAGCTGGATATGAGTCAACAGTGTGCTCTTGTTGCCAAGAAGGCTAACGGCATTTTGGGCTGTATAAGTAGGGGCATTGCCAGCAGATCGAGGAACGTGATCGTTCCCCTTTATTCGACATTGGTGAGGCCTCATCTGGAGCACTGTGTCCAGTTTTGGGCCCCACACTACAAGAAGGATGTGGAAAAATTTGAAAGAGTCCAGCGGAGGGCAACAAAAATGATTAGGGGTCTGGAGCACATGACTTATGAGGAGAAGCTGAGGCAACTGGGATTGTTTAGTCTCCAGTAGAGAAGAATGAGGGGGGATTTGATAGCTGCTTTCAACTACCTGAGGGGGGGTTCCAGAGAGGATGGAGCTCGGCTGTTCTCAGTGGTGGCAGATTACAGAACAAGGAGCAATGGTCTCAAGTTGCAGTGGGGGAGGTCTAGGTTGGATATTAGGAAACACTATTTCACTATGAGGGTGGTGAAGCACTGGAATGCGTTACCTAGGGAGGTGGTGGAGTCTCCTTCCTTGGAGGTTTTTAAGGCCCGGCTTGACAAAGCCCTGGCAGGGATGATTTAGTTGGGAATTGGTCCTGCTTTGAGCAGGGGGTTGGACTAGATGACCGCCTGAGGTCCCTTCCAACCCTGATATTCTATGATTCTATGATTCTATGAGAATGCAAATCAGCACCAAACGGATGAAGAATCCCATTCAGATGTGGTACCTAATTCTCCTTGTCTTTTCACTGGTGTATCTCCATTGACTGCCATGGAGCTACAGTGATTTAAGGGCTGATTCCTGCACCACTGGAGACAATGTGCATAGGGACTGGCTCTACATGAGAGGAAAATCAGGCCCTGTGACTTAACTTTCTTCTTTAAAGGGCAAATTCTGGTCTCAGAAATGGGTGCACAGTTTCCATTAACTCAACTTCCTGTCACCACAGAATCTGGTCTTTAGGTATTAATCAGTTTGTATTGCTTGATTAAAACAGATTTAAAAATAAAGGTAGGGCAGTTTTTAAACTCTTTATTTAAAGCATGGAATAATAAAGAGTGAGTCTTGGCATTTGCAACAGCTGTGATTTTTACAGCTGTTACAAGACTAATGGTGAAGTGCTAGATTATTTTAAACTGTTCATTAAGGGAATTAAGCTGTATGTTAAGGGAATTAAGAAAATTTTCTATGGCTTCCCCTCCTCCCCCAACTAAAGTATACTAGTATAAATGGTTATACTATTCCCATGTAAGGGTTACCCATTAGCTGAAAACAATAGATTCTAAGTTATTGCATCTTTCCCTTCAGAGCATTCCTTTATGGCCTGAATATCATAAACATTCTGTTTTCCTATCCCAGACACATCTCTCAGATAAGGTGATGTTTCCAATGGTTGAATGCCCAGCCACCAAATGCACAATCTGAAATCTCTATATTTACTATAGTATGTCTCTCCATTGACTGGGACACAATAAAAAAGGAATAACAGGTTACATTGTCAGTAAAACTGTGAAGAATCTTGAGACTTCTATTATGTTCCCTTCCTTCTTGGAACATATAGTACATAAAGTCAGGCCAAAGCCAAGGACACCTCTGTCTCTGATGAAGGACATCACTCATCCTAGGGTAACAAAAATAACATTAAATTATAGTTATTTCTGAAAAACATCCCCAACACATCCACAAGAGCCTAACAGTGTCTAAATTTCCTGAACACGATGATGTAAATACCATCTGATGTTGCAGACACAATCATTTTGTCTAGTCCTTAGGGATCCCATCAATCCACTTTTTATTATTAATTACAATGCTCAGTATCATCTATCTTATTTTTCATGTGTCTATGGACAGAAATGCTTCTATCAGGTTGTGACAGGAGTGGTTTGTCCCCTTAAGGGTAGTAGGGCCTAAGGATCATCCCACCCCGTTCCATGGTGGGGCCCTTTTAAGGTTTGGTACCCAAGGAAAGTGACATAAGGCAGATATAGGGAGAGAGGAAGTGGTTCAAGGAGAATAGTCTGTATGTGAGAAAAACCTGTGCTTCTATTCCTTTGAGGGGCCAGAACCAGGAGCCTTGCAGAGAAGGTGGGGCAAGGCTCCTCTCTCCCAACCATCCAGAACCAGCTCGGGGAAAGAGAGCTGTATCTATGCTGCTGCCTCCTCCCTCAGAAGAGGGAGACACCAGCAGGACAAGGTGACCTGCTGAACCCTTGGAGACTAGGGACTAACTGGAGAAAGGGACTAGGTGAAGGAGAAGCTGGTTGAAAGCAACAGCTGGGCTGTGCATATTTCTTCAGACCAATAAGGACACTGTGGGCCTCATGTGCCCCAAAGGTAGCAGCTTGATAGAAAACCTCAGCCGCAAGGGAGAGAGCTGTTAAGACCCCATAGCTTTTGGGGAAGCTATGTAAACTAAATAAATCTGAGCCCAGGTGAAAAGGAAATGTTTAAAGACGCCAGAGGCAAGTGAGTTTCTTCTGAACTCCTGTAGATGGAACTGAGGGAAGTGTGCCTGCAGGACCTCGCTGTGCCATAAGGGGAAGCACTGGCATTGCCCCCTGCCACACAAATGAAATCTATTCCCATCTAAAATCAGTATTAATCAAAGAAGTTTGTCACTATGAAAAAGGAATGTGTGCCCCCGTTTTCTCTCACCCAGGTATAATTCTGCAGTAACTCTGATGTCAGTGGGTATACTGAGAACAAAAGGTTGAGGAGGTTTTTAATTAAATCTAACAATTTACATGACCTTTCCTCTGATTTCAACCTCTCCACAATTCAGAAGCATAAGCAATGCCATCTGATAAACAAACTATGGAAAGAAATTCTGCCAGGACAATTTTTCAGTGAGACATTCACACAATTGTGACTAAATACAAATTATAGAACAGAAGTATTAGCCTTGCCCTATGAGGGGTTTGGACCATGCATTTGCAACATAGCTTCAAATATTTTAGAAAACCTAAGAGTCAGTCACAAAAGAAATCATTGTCATAGAATTTAAGGCCAGAAGGGACCACCATATCATTTAGACTGACCTCCTGTATATCACAGGCCACCTCCACCACTCACACACTAAACTCAGCAATGGAAATGAGACCAAAGTATTACAGCCCAGAGGAGACTAGACTATTATGCGCCATAGTGAATAGCAGGTATTGAGGTGTACCAGTGCCAAAGGCCCATGCAATAGCAGGGAAATGAATAAATGAGGAATACCCAGATAATCCTGGCATGTGACCTGCCCCCCACACACTGCAGAGGAAGGCAAAAACCATCCAAGGTCACTGCCAATCTGACTTGGGGAAAATTCCTTGCTGACCCCATATATGGTGATCAGTTAGACCCTGAGCATGTGAGCAAAAACCATTCAGCCAAGCACCTGCGAGACAGAATGCTGAGTGCCACCTCAGAGCACTGGCCCTCCCTGTCCAATATCCCATTTCTAGCTGTGGCCATCTCCGATGCTTCAGAATAAGGTGACCAATCATATCCTCTCCAAGCCTTCTTTTTGCTAAGCTAAACAAGACAAACTCTTCCTGTCTCCTCTCATAAAAGATAGACTTTCCATTCCCCTGATCATCCTATTAGCTCTTCTCTGCACCTGTTCCAGTCTGAAATAATCTTTCTTGAATATAGATTAACAGAACTGTACACACTATCCCAAATGAGATTTTACCAGTGCCTAGTCAATAGTATTAACATCTCTTTATCTCTAGTAGAAATGCCTTGCCCAATATATCCTAGTATTTGATTTGCCTTTTTCCACAGACACATCACATCACAGATGGCTCATAGCTATCATGTAACTGAGGGTTGTTCAAATGTAATCTTATATAACCTTTTAGGATTAATCTCTGGCAGCATTAAATCTCTGGCAGCATAAAGGAGCCTGGAAGCAAGAGTAAATTAAAGATGCACCCACTTTATGCTACTAGAGTAGTATAAAGGGACTTTAGTGCAAATGAGAATAAGGTACTTTAACTCCACATTAGGCCATATTTTATGTTGACATATGCAACATGCAACTCCACTGAAGTCATGCACTGTAGCACTGCACTTTGTGTAGGTTTTTTGGTTTTGTTTTTGTTTTTGGGTCTGGTTGATTTTTGTTTGTTTTGGGTGCAAAACATTACCATTCTAATCAGATAGCATTTCATTCCCACTTTGCACCAGTGGGAATGATTGTACAAGGTGCAAACCAACAGTGAATTGGGCCCAATGTGGGATTCAGTGTCCCACCCTCCAGAGAAGGCTCAAAAGAGCCATGGTGACTATTCCAGCCAACATTAGCCATGGAGAGGCTGAACTGCAACTGAAACCTGTTCACAGGTTGGAGCAGCTGGCCTTGTGCAGCCGTTATAGAGGTCTCATCTGTGCATGGACAGCTTACACAGGTTCTACCATCGTCCTGACACTCTACCTCCATATACAGCCTCCCTCATCCCCACAGATAAGCAAGGGAGGACTTAGGTGGCACAGAAGGCCTTGTGCAGGTCTACACTTACTTATAAACAGCACGGACATATTCAGAATCCCTATTGTTCTGTGCACCCACATTCTTGCCCATCGCAGTGTCTAGAAAAAAAGAAAAGAGAAATTTACTAAAGTTAACTGGGTGAAAAGTCAAATTCATTGACAATATACTGACAGGTGTTGCATGAAAGCATTGCAGCCATTTACATCCTCATCTTATGGGATTTCGCTTTTTTTAGAATGTGTACTCTCTTTGTGAGTCTAGTCCTATTACCCCTATTCCTTTAATTCTCCCTCAGTTTACATTCCATATCCCTGTTTTACCCCATGGACAAAGGATTCTTATAACACAATATTTGATTGTTCAGACAGATACGAAAATAATTAAAATAGAAAAGATGCATTCAGGGTAGATAATACAGAAGTATTGTTACAAGACAGGCAGGGCCTTTTTTTGTCAATTATCTCAACTAATTAAATTTCAGCATTGTAACTTCTCTACTTTTAAATCTCCTTATCATTTACATCATGTTTATAGCAACTGTTGAATCATCACCAGGACTTACCACAGATTATATCCAGGGCACAGAGAGTAATGTCTAGAAAGCAATCAAAGGGCTCTTTGTCAACGTGCTTTTCAAGTTTATCAACCAAAATATTGGCTTGTTCATTCATAACTTCTAGAAAATCAGCTAAGATTGTGAAATGGAATGTGGGAGTTATCATTTTCCTTCTGGAATGCCACTTATCTCCAGTGCTACAAAATAAAGCATTGCAAATTAAGTATAAACAACTCATCAAAAAGGAAATAATGAAACTCTTGAATAGTTACAACTTGTAGATAGATTCTTAAAACTAAAATTTTAGAAGGTTGCCAATGGCCAATCATAGAATATCAGGGTTGGAAGGGACCCTCAGGAGGTCATCTAGTCCAAACCCCTGCTCAAAGCAGGACTAATCCCCAACTCTTTTTTTTGTCCCAGATCCCTAAATGGCCCCCTCAAGGATTGAACTCACAACCCTGAATTTAGCAGGCCAATGCTCAAACCACTGAGCTATCCCTCCCCCTCTCTTGGTAAGCCCATCTTCATTAATGACATTGATGACTAGCTCTAATGATTTGTAACATTTTTCATACATAAATTAATGTCAATAGTTGCAGCCAGCACCACACAACATAACGGGCAAAGTGGAAGTACGTTTTGCTACAAAACTCTTCTAACCATACAGTGCTACTGACAGCTTGCTGCTAACTGTAGCTGCTTCAAGACAAATACTGTGAACAAAGTTACATTAAGGCAAGGGCTGACTGAGAAGGCACTTGGGGTGGAAGTGGGTGAGGAGAAGGGTAAATAAAAAGCCCTTTATTAAATATTTGGCATCCCAGCCTGGCTAAGCCCATCTTCATTGATAATCATAAATGGTGGCTCCCCTCATTTTTCCACTGTGTAGAAAAGTGAGGGTTAGGGATAGTTATAGCCTTATATGGGTCTAGTTTTTGGCATCAGTATCATCTACCAGCTATTACTCAGAGAAGTGGATTCATCTCCCAAAGAGCTGTTAAGGTGGTGGGACAGATGCTGGGCAAGTATATGTTTCTGTGGTCCCTCCCCCCTGCAGGGACCAGGGTGCCCCAAACAGCCCTGTCTGCAGAAAGAATCAGCACACAAGTAGCTGTTTCCATTGAAGTGAGTCCAAATAGTTTCTCCTCTTTCCACTGAGCTCTTTTGGGATACTTGATCCCAGCCTCCCAAGCCATCCAGTTCACTCTAGAGTGAACCAGGTCTACTCCACTGCCCTGTTTGCTAGAGTGTCTAATGATGCTTCTCCAGTCCCCTCCTTGCTGGAGTTTGAGCTATGGATGTGCTTGATCTTGTCTGATCATAACAATAGGCTGGCCAAAGGAGCCAGTGGGACTTCTCCATTTAGCTACTCAGCAGCCTGTCTGCTCATTTTGCAATCTTAAGAGTAGACCTAGGCTGTGTCTCAGATAGCATCAGTACAGCACATTCTTGTTTTTAGCAGAACTCCCAGAACCCCCTAAACTTCTTTCCAATTTTTAAGTGATCCCAAACAGAGTATTTCCTTGAACCTGACCCTCCCTTTTCTATAGTGGAAATCAGGAACACACCATTGCTATGAGATCATTCTCATGCTATGTGATCCAGCCGCAGTGTTAGTTCATTCCAAGTTTCTAAAACAGCAAAAAAATATGAACAAAATCATCAAAATAATTAGAAAATATCTGAAATGGCAGATGCATGTTAGACAGGTGCTTGCAAAAGCAGTGTAAGCAAGTACTGTCACAAAAGAAGCAAGTGTTATTCTGGGATTTATTAACACGTGTCATATGTAAGACATGGGAAATAATTGTTCTGCTCTACTTGGCATTGGTGAGGCCTCAGCTGGAGCACTGTGTCCAGTTTTGGGCACTACACATATGGACAAATTGTAGAGAGCCCAGAGAAGAGCAACAAAACTGATAAAATGTTTAGAAGCATGATCTATGCAGAAAGGTTGAAAGAACTGGCCATGTTTAGACTAGAAAAGAGAAGGCTGAGGGAGGACTTAATAACACTCTTCAAATATGTAATAGGTTGTTATAATAAGGACAGTGATCATGTTTCCTCCATATCCACCAAGGGTCGGACAAGAAGTAATCAGCTTAGTTTGCAGAAAAGGAGATTTAGACTGGATATTAGCAAAAAGCTTTCTAGCTATAAGGATAGTTAAGTAGAGAATAGGTTACCTAGGGAGGTTGTTGAATCCCCATCACTGGAGGTTTTTAAGAATACAGTAGATGAACACCTGTCAGGGACAGTCCCTAGATATACTTAATCCTTCCTTAGTGTAGGAGGAAGGGCTAGATGACCTCTTGAGGTCGCTTTGAGCCCTACATTTCTCTGATTCTATGCGCAGTAGGATAGAGAGGGGGGAAATGGGGCCCATCCAGGCTCCTCCCTCACCCAGGCACCCAAGAACTCTCCAGATGTAGAATTGTGTAAAAGAGACACCTCCCTAATTTTGGGGTCACCAGGACTAATGGTGTCTCCCCTCCCTCCAGCCACGTGTCCTCTGAGAAAGAAACTGCAAGTCGGAACCAGCCAGAGAATGAATCTGACAGAGCACCTGCAAAAGCAGTTTAACAGGGATCCATAACACTGATAATATTTTCCACAGCTTTGACTGGACTTTCTCTGACCTGTGTTGACTGGCTGTTTGCGCCAATCATCTCCTCCTCCTCTCACGGTCTCTTCACTTCAAGCTCACGCCACATCTGCCCCTCATGTTACTTCTTTCCCTCTTCCCCTCACCTTTCTCCCTTCTCTTATCTTCCCATTTAGCACATATATCATTAACCACCACCACCATCCCACACACACTCACCCCAAAATAGGAAACTAACATGATAGTGTGTGTTATATCCCTTTCCCTGTGTCTGTCTTGTCCATGTAGGGTATGCTACACTTTGAGCTGGCGGTGTGAATTCCAGCTCAAGGAGATATCCCCACACTAGCTCTGATCGAGCTACCACAATAAAAATAGCATAGCCATGGCAGTGCAAGTGGTTAGTGTTGCCTGATTCTTTAGTGGTTATCAATTATTATTGATTTCCAATTAATTCTGATGTAAAGAGCTGGGGGACTGTAGGGTTCTAGTCCCAGAATCAGGCACAATAGAATCAAGGTTATTAAGTTCAGTACCTGGTTGGGAATCCCAGTATGCACAATGGAGACACTCACACTAAGGGCAGAGCAAAACTTTAACCACTTTTATTAGCACAATTAGTAAAGACAGAAAAGCTCCAAACCACATAAAAAGATAGCAAAAATTCAGACTTAAGGTGATATCTTGCACCCATTCTTCACCCATATGTTCATATAGTCACAACCTTCCTTGGGAATTTGGTAGTAAGTGACAAAGGTCCAGCCCTGTCCCTGGCATGCCAAACTTGTCCGATGGTCCAGATCTCCCTCTTACATGGTGGTCTGGCCTCTTATAGAGTCTTGGGGCAGTCACAAATATTCATTCAAATGCCCAGCCTCCCTTGTCCATATTTAACTTCCTCACCCTAATAATGTTGGGGTATCTTTATCCTGTAGGTTAGTATATTAATGATTTCAACTAATTATCATATACATCAGTTCATTGCCAAGGCAAATTCGTAGTTAAACATTTGCCAACATTTTATCCTAAAATATCAAAACCTAGTATCAATTCAATGTTCTTGTGGTTACCTGGTATAAACTTCCCCTTTAAACATACCTTTCCCAGTTCCCCAAAACTCAGGGTGATCTGTGCCAGAGTTCACAGGCCTCAAAGCCTTATGCTAAAAGTTTAAGCTCATGTCTTACAGAATACGGGCCTTTAGATTCCTTTGTGTAACTTCTGAGTAAAATAAAATGCTAAAGCTAGCTCCACTGGCTACACTAGCCACCCCAGGTATGTACCTAGCATCTTGGATGGATACATACTTGGTGCAGCTAACCCCTCCCATCATTCAGAAACACTGTGGCTACACTTGAAATAGCATGGGTATGTCTCCTCAAGCTAGAATTTACACCTACAGTTTGCAGTGTAGACACTGCAAGCTCTTCAGGGCAGGGCACCAACGTCTGACTGAATTCAGACATCTTCTTCAGAAGGTAGGTCTAGTTGGCTGAAAAGTACACAGGGCCTTATTAATAATTAATGTAATGCTACCATATTAGCTAAGGAGCTGCTCTGCAGCTCCAAAGGCTTGGGGAGGATTCCTACTACTCCACTCCCATGCAGCAGAGTGCGCAACATGTGCACTGTTGTCCTGGATTTGGGCATCAGAGGTTGAGAATGAGCTGCCCGTTTGGTGCTACCTGCTCTGAATCTAAGCCACTCTGCAAACCTGAAGGTAGGCAGTGTTATTCAGCACTTTGGGCAAGGAGACAGGAGCAATGGATTCTGTTCCGGGGTTGGCCACTGACCTGCTCAATGACCTTGGGAAAGTCACATCATCTCTCTATACCTCAGTTTCCTAGTCTGTAAAATGAGGATAATAAAATGTATCCTCCTTTATAAAGGCACTTGAAAATTGACATATAAGAGACAAGTGATTATTATTATGTATATGAATTGAAGCTATATATTTGTTGAGGAATATATAGTGTCTGTTAAGTGTTTGTATGCTCACCTGATACAATCAAAAGAAATGGACCCTCTGACATAGGCGTGGGAACTAGAGGTGCAGGGGGTGCTGCAGCACCCCCAGGTTTTACGCAGAGCTCCGCTCCCAGCCCCACATGCGAGGTTCTGGCCCCATGCCCGGGGCTCCGCTTCTGGCCCCCCCATGCGGGATCTGGCTGCTGGCCCCACTCCTGGGGCTGTGCTCCCAGACCCGCATGCAGGCTCCCAGCTCCGTGCCCAGGGCTCCTCTGCTGCTGGCCCCGCGTCCGCCCCCAGCTGTGGTCCCAGCCTTGGCCCCCTTACCCCTGTCTGGGTCCCCCCTCTAAGAGACACGGCTCTGCTCCTGGCCCCAGCTCTGGGGGGGCAGACAGGGGTAAAGGAGCTGGCTTTCAGCACCCCCACTATTAAAAAAGTGTTCCAGCATCACTGCCCTGTGACTATTATTATTACTAGCAATATTATCATAATGCCAAGGAGCCCTAGTCATAGACCATTGTTCTAGATACTGAACAAAGGCAGAACAAAAATATGGTCCCTGCCCCAAGAATCTTACAATCTACATATAAGACATGAGAGAACCGATGGAGACAGATAGATGGGGGGACACAAAGAAACAATGAGGCAAATGGGTATGAGTTCTCAGAAACATCAGCCTTAAACGCTTTCACCTTATTGTGTTCCCTTTGACAGACTGTTCCATGTCCCAGCAACATTTTGAGCAAGCCACACTCGTCCTAATCTAAGCCCTATGGACAGAAACTCCAGAGAGCAAAGAGTTCTCCACTCTCTCTATTGGTGAAAGGTGGGGGGCGGGGGGGAAGTGTGCTCTCATAGAAGAGCTTCATTTGCACCCAAAATCCCTCTAGTGACACTTGGAAAGTGTGATGGGGTATGTATCCCACACAGACCCAGAAAGGATTAACCTGGGCCTGAGAGGCCAGCCATCCTATCTGGCTATACCTAGAGATTGGGCCAGGTTTAACTGATTAGGAAGCCCAGATAGGGAGGGGTGAGTGCTTAATATAAAGGAAGAAGTTTAAAGCAGAAGAGGACTGCTGGGAGGAAGTCTGTAGTCACTCTCTGGGAATACACAGCTTGTGAGGGGAAAACCAAGGGGTGGGAAAGTTAGCCTTGAGATCTTTGCATCAAGGGAGAAGGCTGGCAAGCAGCCAAGAGAGATGAAGCAACCACTAGGAGTGGAGCAGGCTCCAGTGGTAAAAAAAGGAGAAAGGTTGGCTGAGAGAAGGCCTAAGAACAGTCATGGTAACAAGAAGCCTAAGGAAGCAGAAGCAAGTAGTCTGAAGGAGCAGACCTTGGTGACTGGTTATATGATCCCTGGGATGGAACCCTAGTGTACTGGGAGGGCCTGGGTTCCCCTACCAGCCACTGTAGAAGGTGGCACTGCGATGTCCTGTTCCTTTAAATATTTGGGTGCTCTGCACTTGTTCTTCCCAGTGCTGAGCCTCACTTCAGTTTTGATTTCTTGTTTGCTGCCAGAACAATGAAGCCATCACAGCAGGCATGTGTTTAAATCAGCTCCCCCTGTGTCTATGTCCTCTGCTGGGGCCAAAGATAATGGACATGAGTCCAGAGAAGGGGACAAGGATTACAGAGCCCTGAGAGAAAGGTGTGAGGATAACAGGGTCCAAAGGTGGGGCTGAAGGCCTTGTTATAAGGGTATTGGGTTTATCTGGGCAGCGTGGGCAGCGCAGCTGGCTCTGGCCGGGTGTCGCGGCTGCGAGCTCCTGCTGCTGGTAAGGGGGCGGGGAGTGGGGGGGTTGGGTAAGGGAGCGGGGGATTCTGGGGGGCAGTCAGGGGATGGGGAACGGGGAGGGTTGGGAGTGAGAGTCCCGGGGGGCCTGTCAGGGGGTGGGGATGTGGATAGGGGTCAGGAGGGCAGGCAGGGAGCAGGGAGGGTTGGATAAGGGGGTGGGATCCCAGGGGGCAGTTAGGGACAGGGGATCCCGGGAGGGGGTGGTCAGGGCACGAGGAGCAGAGCGCGGTTGGATAGGGGGTGGGAGTCCCGGGGGGGCTGTCAGGGGGTGGGGGTGTGGATAGGGGTCTGGGCAGTCAGGGGACAGGGAGCAGGGGGGTTGGATGGGGGTGGGGGCCCAGGGAGGGGGTGGTTAGGGGACAAGGAGCAGGGGGGTTTGGATGGGTTGAGGGTTCTGAGGGGGGCAGTCAGGGGGCGGGAAGTGGAAGGGAGTGGATAGGGGGCAAGGGCCAGGCTGTTTGGGGAGGCACAGCCTTCCCTACCCAGCCCTCCATACAGTTGCGCAACCCCGATGTGGCCCTCGGGCCAAAAAGTTTGCCCACTCCTGTGCTAAAGGGTCCTAAATCGAGAAGTTTTGACAGAACCATATTCTGTCAGAATCTGCAGTTCGTCAAAATTGAAACAATTTGCAAAACTGGGTGGATTTCACCAGAATTTTGTTTCAAAATAAAACCGGGGGGGAAGTTCTGACCTAGCTGAAATGTTCCATTTTGACACTCTCCGAATGAAATATTTTGATTTTTTTTGTTTTGAAATGACAAGTGATCTCTACCAAAATACAGTCAGTTAACAATGCCACTTACAAACATTTACTTTCAAATACCGTGGGAGTTTTTGCTGATTAATATTGTTCATGTATGTAGCTATATTGAGAAATTATACCACATATAGCGTTGACTTGCACCTCACTGATTTCAATGGAAATAAGGGAATTTGGCTCATGACCATAAGAGGATAAACCAATTTATGAAAGAGCACTTTCCAGGAGGTAGTATGTATTACCCCTTATACTGCACATGTAGATAGGACAATCTCTTCTGATTAATTAGCAGTAAACAAGGGGTATAGTCCACACTCATTCTGGGCATGAATTACCTCTGATAAAATATAAAAAAAAATTGTTGAGAGTCTTTCTAGGGGTTTTCAATATCATAGATCTTGAGGGTTAGAGCTAGGAGGGTTAGTTCAGCTGCGTCAGTTTTAAATATGAATCCTTTAATCTAAGGCAGTAACCAGCAGGGGTGTCCCAAGAAGTTCTTTGCATGGTATGCACAACTGAATTACTGTCACTTTAACTTAGCATGGTGTCTACACATACACTTTTTTAGGTTACATTTAGCAGCAAAACAGGCAACTAATACAAATAAAATTTCAATGAGTGGCAGTGCAACCCAATCATGGGGGTGCAGCACGGCTTAGGTTTGGCCCGGCAGCCCCTTCTTGAGGGGTGCAAACAGAGGGCACATGGCTCCCATTGAAGTTCATGAAGGTGAGTCTGAGCACAGCTGGGAGCTGGATCACTAAGAGTACTTGTATCATTTGTGTGGGGATACTAACTGATTTTGCTGGATTATAATTGGCTGATATTCTTTTGTTGAAGAATTGAAAGTTGTTTCTATCAATTATGAAAACTCGAGCTCTGTACATGGTCTTGCTACATCATTTGCTCTAAAGTCCCATTCACATTCTTCACATCACATGACCTTTTCAAGAACTGCTGTTTTTTCTGGGCTCCTGATTGTGGCAGAGAGACCCCATTTTAGAACACTACAGGACACACATGGCTCTTTGGGCATCTGTTCTTTTTATTCCAATATTTATACCATAACTAAGTTATTATTCTGCCTATTTGCAAATAAAATGTAACATTATAGTCTTAAGGCAGTCCATATACATTATAACTTAAAATTAAACTTTGCATAACTTTAAAGGGACATGACTCTATTTGTATATTACTATACCTTGTTAGAAGTCCTGTGCCAAGCCATGGATGCAGAAATTTGTATAGATAGGATTTTTCTATGTGTTTCGAACTGCTTAGAATAACCTACCAAAAGAAGAAAAGAGGGAGGGGAAATCTCTCTTTAGAAGAAGTTAGTTAAATTGTTCACTCATTCTATTTTGTAAGAGGACACTTGCAAGGTATGGCCAAAACTATGACACACATGGCTCAGTCAATAAAGCTAGTCTGAAAACTTTGATGGAACCATTTTCTGTTCAAAAATGCAGTTCCAGCACAACTGAAATGCTTCAGAAAATCATGTTGATTTCACTGAAATATTATTCTGGAGGGGAAAATGTATTAAACAAGTTCTGACAATGTCAAAACGTCCTGTTTTGACATTTGGAGTGTAATATTTCAGATTTTCATTTTGAAATGATTATTATAGTACAAAATAAAGAAAATTGGACATGAACATATATTGTAATAGCAGTTAAAAGGTCAGAGGAATGAAATGTTAGCCCCATTTTTTGGCTGGATTGTCATTAATGTAACTGCAAAATTGCAAGAGTGGCTCTAGAGGCAGTTTTACTCCTGTCCATGGCACAGGGCAGAATGGGATCCTATGGGTAGCTTTGTATTAGCTTGAAATTTTGGTATGTATGCTTGGAGACTGAATTGCATACATACCTAGAGGCTGATGGTAGTGGGTACATTTTATACACTGAAATACATAAACAAGTGTCCTGATAGTGACAGAAGAGATACCTGAACAAGAGAGCTCCCTTAAGGCTGGTTTAATTACACACCCTCCTTTACAAAATAATGCCTATTGTTTTAATTAAACACGTTTTTTTCAGTTTTAATTTGATTGATGTGTAAATTACATTATTTCCATGAGATAGACCAGGGGTTCTCAATCTTTTTCTTTCTGAGCCCCCACCCCCCCCCACAACATGCTATAAAAACTCCAGGGTCCAGCGGGGAAGTGGGGGACTTGGGGCTCTGGGCCGGGGTGGGTGGTCAGGCATAAGAGTAGTTTGACTTCTATTTTGGGTGGGCAGGGGCCAGCGGGGCTTGAGCCAGCTCTGCATGGCGGGGTCCATGGAGGGAGCGCCACGTCCACCTCGACTCATCTCAGCAGGCCACCTAGCCTGTCTGGGTTGTGCGGGAATGGGGGTGTGACGGTGCCCCCCCATAAGGCTTTATGGAAATATGCTTGTGAATATATATATGACATAACTGGAATATGTTTTATGCTACATATGCCATGTAACATATCTATGTAAAGGTTATGATCTACTGAATATATTCATCCTATTTGTATGCATGTGTCATTTTTGTATTCAAAGTTATGAATATTGGGTGTGTACTTGCTTGATTTTTAAGTAGCCTTAGTAAAGCATTTGGTCAGCTTCTTGAGAAAGGAATGTGCAAGTTAAGTGCCCAATCAAGAACCAATTAATGGACAATGGATCTTGGAAGGCTCCAATCCACATAAGAAGTCTACATGAGGACGTTCAAGCTAGCATGTGAGCCATGGCTGCTACCTGTAAGTTCTGAAGTATCAGAGGGGTAGCCGTGTTAGGCCTTGGCTACACTGGCAATTCACAGCGCTGCACTTGCTGTGCTCAGGGGTGTGAAAAAACACCCCCCCTGAGCGCTGCGAGTGCAGCGCTGTAAAGCGCCAGTGTAATCAGCGCCTGCAGCGCTGCACGCTCCCTCGTAGCGCTGCAAGCTATTCCCTAGTCTGGATCTGTAAAAAGCGCATGTAAGTTCTGAGTCATGCATGGACATGTGACTTGCCCATGTGACTCCAAAACTCCATCTTGTAGCTGGAGTTTGCATAGGAGAGAGGAGGGGGTCTCCACCCACAAGAGAAAGTCTATTTAAGCCCTGTGGGAGACCCCTCCATTTTGTCTTCAGCTGGCTAAAAAGATAGCCTCTCCACCCCCAAGGATACCTGAAAGAAACTGGAACAAAGGACAGTAACTACAGGGGGTGTGAGTGATTGCTGGACCCAGACTAGAAGGAGACTAGTCTGTAAAAAGAAGCTTACTGGAATTCCTCTAAGGGTGAGGTTAACCACTTAAATCCTACTTTCTGTATTTAATAAAATCACTTTTTACTTATTAATTAAGCCAGAGTATGTATTAATACCTGGGGGGGGGGCAAACAGCTGTGCATACCTCTTTATCAGTGTTATAGAGGGCAAACAATTTATGAGTTTATCCTGTACAAGCTTTATACAGGGTAAAACAGATTTATTTGGGGGTTTGGACCTCATTGGGAGTTGGGCATCTGAGTGTTAAAGACAGGAACACTTCTTAATTGGCTTTCAGTTAAGTCTGCAGCTTTGGAGCATGTGGTTCAGACCCTGGGTCTGTGTTGGAGCAGACTGGTGTGGCTGGCTCAACAAGGCAGGGTGCTGGAGTCCCAAGCTGGCAGGGAAAGCAGGGGCAGAAGTAGTCTTGGCACATCAGTTGGCAGTTCCCAAAGGGGTTTCTGTGATCCACCCCATCACAGGAGGGGTGCAACCAAAAATTATAACTCAAAGGTGTTCGAAAACAGCTCAGGGTGCAGGGAAAGGGATACCTAAGGGCTGTGTGCAGGCAGAGGAGTAGCTCAGGTGCAGGCAGGGGGGTAGCTAGGGGTTGTGTGCTGGGAGGGCTCCCCTGGAGCTTCTCTGTTCCCCGAGGGCTCTGCCAGCCATGTAGCTGGGTCCCCCAACCCGGGTGACTCTTACTGGCTGCGTGAGCAAAGCGGGCTGGGAGCAGAGGAGCAGCTTCAACCCCCTGCACCAGCAGGAGACGAGGGAATGCCATGGCTGCCTGCTCCATGGCACCAGCCACAGCAGCAGGTGTCCCGCACTGCCCGGCTCTGGCTTCCCACCTCTGACCTGGCCAGGGGATGAGGAGAGAAGGAGGTGGAGGGGGTGTGTGAAGCTGCTCTGGGACTGCGCTGCTCTTGCAGTGTAGTTTGGGGGGGAGGAGCAACACCCCTGTGCCTCCCAACTCTGCCCAGGGGCTCAGGGCTTCTGCCCCATGGGGAGCACCGTGGGGCAGGGCTCTGGGATTTAGCCCCACTGATCCTGGCTTCAGCCCCGCGGAGGGTACCGGGGATTGGGGCTTCAACCCTGTGGGTCCTGGCTTCAGCCCTGTGGGGCGTGCTGGGGCTTGGACTCTCGGTTTTAGTCGCAGGACCCCACAGCCCCCTTGAAAGGGTTCGCGGACCCCCTGTTGAGAATTGCTGAGATAGACTGTCCATACTCAAGTCCTGTAGAGAGATTTCTTTGTATGCACTTTATTAAATAAATAAAATAAAATATATCTCACCCATATATCACTTGCTAATAAGAACAACTGTACATCAAAGATGATAGCACAACACTGACATTTGAAAACTAGTGGATCCTTAACACAGTTCTGCATTCAGAACCTGTTATGTTGATAATGCAAAGTGAAGTTCAAGGTTTTCCACAGTCCAAAACCTGGATAAATATTTCCTCTCACTTAGTCAAGAATAATAGAATATCAGGGTTGGAAGGGACCTCAGTCCAACCCCCTGCTCAAAGCAGGATCAATCCCCAACTAAATCACAGAATCACAGAAGTATTTTTAATCAATGTAAAGACATAGAAGAAGAAATTTTGCATTTATCTCCAAGCAAACTACAAACCATTCAGGGCTAGACTGCACTATTTGCATGCTGCCATAGTAAAGGGGATGGTACTGACACTCCTGCAGTGAGAACACCAGGAGTATTGTGTCTCAGTTGCACTGACAGGGAGTGATTTGTGTCATCCCTTTAGCTCACGCAACATACTCCTAGGAGGAGCATCTGGCATGCAGTCCCTGTGCTCCACTACCTGCCTACGTAACACGGACAGACCCCGGTCGTTGGTGGGCGGGATCGTATCTGGGACCTCTGGAGTTTGGTGCATGAGCCTCTGCTGCATGAGCTAAAAGCCATATGGCTCTTAGCTAAGGCTGTAGAGCAGACTTATTAATATCTCTCTCTAAGTGGTCTCAGTGCCACTAAATGGGACAGAACACCACACCCAAGAGGTGTGTGGGTTACACCTAGAGTTATAATGCCCCTGTGTAAAGGGGAGCTGGGGGGGACCAGCATGAAGCCTAGACTCTAGACCCATCAAGAAGTTTTTAAGACTGGTGTCAGTGCTGCATGGCCAGCTATTTGCAATCTTTTCTGTAAATTCTGGAGATAAAGCAACTTAAAATTTTAAATTCGGGAATAACTATAATGATTAGTTAAATCCCTGAATGTGCTCATATTTGCTCACTCAAGCAAAGAGGAAACAAAACAAAAAAAAGTGAAACAAGATTATCTCAGTATTGCAGTTTACATTTTAGGGGTCCTGTCTTCCACTGACATGTACATAAGCTTCAGTCAGCGGCACATACAGTACACATAGAAATAAAGGGGAAAGAGACCCACTCATGGCAAAAACATTAAATATATTTCTTAAATTTTTATACTGGAATTTTCCTTGGCAATTTGCTCTTTATATTGAAAATGTATTAGCACCGGTTCACAAATTGTTGCCTTTGAACCTTGAAATTACATCAGTTCAAATATTTTGACACTCCTGATTGATAAATTACACAGAGGGAATTTCTGACATGTTTTGTGCTACAATTGCATGACTTGTACAAACAGATTTATTAAAAATGAGACAGGAATACTCACCTCGACAGTATCTGGGTGATATAAAAACAGAAAAGGCAATGGTCCTAACCAAAGTTTTAACAGTGGTTGATTCCTGAAATCTTCATAGTATTGCATCATTTGTTTAAAGAAATCTGGAAGAGAAAATCTGTTTGAATGGGCCAAAACCAGAACTTCTGTGATTAACTGATTATAAATTCACTGTAGTATTACATTTGCTACTGTAACAAAGCTGGTTTGTTTGCACTTATTTATTATTTTGATTACAGTAGCATTTAGGAGTCCCAACAGAAATCATGGACTTAATCTGAAAAGCACTCTACAGACACAAAGGAAGAGCCACTCCCCTGCTTGCAATCTAAACAGAAAGGATATATCCTTTTCAGTATCCAGAAAGATAATGGAGCAAATAATTAAGCAATCATAGAATATCAGGGTTGGAAGGGACCTCAGGAGGTCATCTAGTCCAACCCCCTGCTCAAAGGGGGACCAATCCCCAGACAGATTTTTGCCCCAGATCCCTAAATGGCCCCCTCAAGAATTTAACTCATAATCCTGGGTTTAGCAGGCCAATGCTCAAACCACTGAGCTATCCCTCCCCCAATTTGCAGACACCTAAAAGATAAGAAGGTTATAAGTTTCAGAGTGGTAGCTGTGTTAGTCTGGGTACGTCCAGACTACCCGCCGTATCAGCGGGTAGTGATCGATTTATCGGGAATTGATATATTGCGTCTCGTTAAGACGCGATATATCGATCCCCGAACGCGCTCCCCGTCGACTCCGGAACTCCACCAGAACGAGCGGCGGTAGCGGAGTCGACGGGGGAGCTGCAGCCGTCGATCCTGCGCCGTGAGGACGGGAGGTAAGTCGGAATAAGATATGTCGACTTCAGCTACGGTATTCCCATAGCTGAAGTTGCGTATCTTACATCGACACCCCCTCCCCAGTGTAGACCAGGCCTCTGTATCAGCAAAAACAACAAGGAGTCCATGTGGCACCTTAGAGACTAACAAATTTATTTGGGCATAAGCTTTCGTGGGATAAAAAACTTCATCAGATGCATGGAGTGAAACATACAGAAGCAGTATATATATTACAGCACATGAAAAGATGTGAGTTGTCTTACCAAGTTGAGGGTCAGTGCTAACGAGGCCAATTAAATTAAGGTGGAAGTGGCCTATTCTCAACAGTTGACAAGAAGGGGTGAATATCAAGAGAGGGGAAATTACTTTTGTAGTGCTAACGAGGCCAATGCAATCAAGGTGGACGTCACCCATTTCCAAGAGTTGACAAGAAGATGTGAGTATCAGCAGAAGAAAATTACTTTTTGTAGTGACCCATCTACTCCCAGTCTTTATTCAGGCCTAATTTGATGGTTTCCAGTTTGCAAATTAATTCCAGTTCTGCAGTTTCTCATTGAAGTCTGTTTTTGAAGTTTTTTTGTTGAAGAATTGCCACTTTTAAGTCTGTTATTGAGTGTCCAGGGAGATTGAAGTGTTCTCCGACTGGTTTTTGAATGTTACAATTCTTGATGTCTGATTTGTATCCATTTATTCTTTTGCTTAGAGACTGTCCGGTTTGACCAATGTACATGGCAGCACTTGGGAAGGAACAATCAATTGCACACATACAAAATGGGAAAGGAATGCCTAGGAAGGAGTACTGCGGAAAGGGATGTAGGGGTCATAGTAGATCACAAGCTAAATATGAGTCCACACTGTAAAACTGTTGCAAAAAAAAAAAAAAGCAATCATTCTGGGCTGCACTAGCAAGAGTGCTATAAGCAAGACAAAATAATTATTCTGCTCTACTCCACGCTGATTAGGCCTTAACTGGAGAACTGTGTCCAGTTCTGGGCACCACATTTCAGGGAAGATGTGGACAAATTGGAGCTAATGGACACCACCCAGAGGAACTCTGCCCAGAGACGTAAACAAATAAGTGATCAGAAATGGGCACCACAGTCGCAATCACAAAGAACGTTCCAATTTCAACCTCCTCCTCAACTGATAAATGGCCATTTTGGTTGGGACTAGGAGGAGACCCCAGGATATTGTGGGGGCCAAAAATAGGATGTGAATAAATGAAAAAAATGCGTGGAAAAGTTCGGCCAGAACCTCAACAAGAGAAGAAGGCAGAAAAGGGGCTTAAACTTGCAGATATGCATGCGCCAGGGTCTCCTTCTGTCACTGTGAGGCTAACGAACAATGATTTATTAGAAGGGGGGTTGTCCAGCACCAGCTTGTCATGGCAGGACTGCATTGTTTTATTTGAGGAATGGGGACCAGCATTAATAGATTGGGCATGGGGCCCAATATTAACAGATTGCCATGCTATGTGCAGTGACGGTAGCATTAGCTGGGGGCTCAGAGTTCAGCCAGCAGTAGATCAGTGTCTTCAGATCCAAGAAGTGAGATATACTGAGTCATCAGGAGAGACGGCAGGACGGGTTTGTGACTCAGTGTACCAATGTACTGCAGCTTGCGGAGTAGGTTTAGTCCTTGAGCTAGTAGGTGGTGAGTGTTTTCAAGCCCTACCCTAATCTATAAAATATACTCGGTGGAGCACAGTCAAATAAAATCAGAAACAATCTCTTTTCATATTATCATAATGTAAACGAATAGTTGCCAAGACTAAATTACAACCTTGAATTGCACAGGATCAAAGAGGGATGTTACTGGGTGTAGCCAGCAAATTGAGGTCCTATGACTCCTGTTAATGAGGGTGTATGCTCCCTAACAGTGCAATGGCTGTACAAAAAAGTGTGCAAAGTATCAGTTTCAGGGTAACTGCATCTGTATTCCCCCCCCCTTTGTGGTCCATTTCAGGCATGACCAGTCAGGTCTCAGGTCCTCTGCTGTCACCTGTCTCTGGGTAGGAACCTGTGGCCCACTCCATTCTGACCAGGGGCTTTAAGGTTGCACAGTTCCCTGCCTCACACTGTGGATGTTCAAAGAAATCCAGCCTGCCTAACAGTCAGCGCCTTTTTCTCCAAGGGCTATGAACAATGTATTCCCAGCAGCTAGAAGTTACCACACAGCTCTTTCTAAGCAAGCACCTTTATTCCGAATGTAAAAGCATTATAGAGAACACATAAAAAACAATGAAGTTCCTATACACATGCCAGAAGCTTACCAGAGGTCACCCATCAGTCTTATGGGGCCCTAGTAGGCCAAAGTCTTTCCAACCCTTCTGCAAGGGTTGGTGGCCCTCCTTGGAAAGAAGGTCCAGTCTGTTTGCTCCATCAGAAAAAAGGTCCTTTGTCAGTTCAAATTCATCCTTTTATACCAAAAGACTTTTCTTTGTACCCTAGTCTCTGGAAAACCCAACTGGAACCAGTATATAAAAAACACTCCAGAGGGTGGCACCTCTTTAGAGTTGTTTAGTCTCAGTGTTTCACCTTAATCACCTCCTTCTGTTCTAGTTCCTGAAGGAGCAATGGTAAACCTCCCCTGTGGAGTGGAATACAATCATACATACAATTCCTGGCCCACAGTGATACATCACTGAACACAATTCATCCTCCCAAATATACTACACGTGGTTACATTATCTATCATGTCTCCCCTAGAAATAAATGGGTGTCTCTAGGGTTTCCGACCAATGTCCTAGGAGCACTCGTGGGGAAATTTCTTCCATTACCTTTCATAATTTCACATTTTAACTATTCATATAATAAACATTCTTACAATCAAGCACACATCATTCAAAAATCCATACAGAGTAATTTGACAACCCTCCTGTGTAATTTCTCTCTTTAGGCCTGTAAGGGGATCTCAATCACCCTCTCTTACCCTTGTCACACCAAAGTTTTTGGATGTGAACTTGATACCTGGTGCTCCCACACCCACCTCCCATCCGACTTCTAGGGAATGTGTGTGGCGTCCTTTTGTACCTCAAGATACTGGCTGCCCTGAAGATGGGTGAAGTTTCTTCACCCCCCTTTGGAATATTCCAGGAAGTAAGTCTTTGGACAAAAGCGAGAAAGAAGGCAGGGCTGGCTCCCTGGAAAGCAAATCTTAACCATTCTTTTAACAGCGGGGGGTGGGGAGGTGGGCAAGGGAAATTCCTCAAACCTCCCCCATAGCCAAATTCTTTTCTCTGTGCCACCTCCTCAGAGATTGAGGCATGAGGACCTAAAATTTGACCTTATCTCAGCGAGGGGAATGAGTATTGATCCCCATACACTGAGTCAAGGTGAGCAACTGTTCTTCCCCAACCAGATTCAAGGTCCTTTACATTTTCACAGAGCACCAGGCAGCTCCCTACCTTACACTGTTGATAGCCCTTGGAGAGAAAGCAAAGCACAGGCCTTCATGCACATTGGCTTGCTGAGGATATCAGTGTAAGACAGGGAGCTTTATAGCTTTAAAACCTCCAGTCAGAAAGGAATGGGACAAGGGACCCTACCCAGAGCCAGGTGATGGCTGGAGACCTGAGACCAAACTGGGAACTCCTGAAGTGGACCAGACCATAGTGGGTGACCAAGTGGGGAGGAGGGAAGTAATGGTGCAGTTACCCTCAAACTGACACAGAGTATTTGTGACAATCAGGGTAAATAATTCCAACAATGGCCAATGCCAAGTGCTTCAGAGAGAATGAATAGAACAGGTAATCATCAAGGGCTAGTCTACACTGGCAATGCTAAAGCGCTGCCGCGGCAACGCTTTAACGTGCCTTGTGTGGTCGCAGCGCAGTGCTGGGAGAGAACTCTCCCAGTGCTCTTAAAAAACCACGTCAATGAGGGGCACGGCTCCCAGGACTGGGGCACTGTTTACACTGGTGCTTTACAATGCTGCAACTTGTTGCGCTCAGGGGGGTGTTTTTTCACACCCGTTAGCGAGAAAGTTGCAGCACTGTTAATTGCCAGTGTAGACAAGCCCCAAGTGTTCCATCCCATTGCCAATTCCCAGCATCTGTTTGTTTCCAAACAACTCTTATCCCTATGAGGGAAGCAATTAAATTGGTAATTATCCAACAATTTTAGTATGACTCCTTTGTTTTCGCAAGAGATTCTAAGACATGTATCCTGGCAGTTGTTTTTAAGCATATAAACCAAGAAAGTAGACGTTTCAGGTCTATCTCATTTTAATTAGATGCATGGTTCCATGCATCTGAAGAAGTGGGGTTTTTTACCCACAAAAGCTTATGCCCAAATAAATCTGTTAGTCTTTAAGGTGTCACCAGACTCCTTGTGTTTTTGTGGATACAGCCTAACACGGCTACCCTTCTGATACTCATTTTGACAAAGCCCTGGCTGGGATGATTTAGTTGGGAATTGGTCCTGCTTTGAGCAGGGGGTTGGACTAGATGACCTCCTGAGGTCCCTTCCAACCCTAATATTCTATGATTCTATAATTGTGTTACTGACCTGACTGCCCATTTGACAAATCATCTCTCCTGTATGTCTTAATTTGTACTGATGATATGGGCCATTATATATATTTAAACTATAAATGTGTGAAAAAGTAGCCTCTGAAAAAGGCTAACTTCTATGTCTTCTTGAACACCCAAAACAAAAAATAACAAATACATTAGGGAAAACTAGGCAAAGATCAAAACAAATAATTTGTCCACAGTTAAGAGCTTATTTACATATTCTAACAATAAACTCCTTAGAAATAGGGATAAACTGCCACCACACACTGAACCATAAAGCCATGTCAGCGGTTTCTGGGGGAGGTTTTGGTTGGTTGACGTAGAGTCTCGGTAATACTGCCTGGCTGTTTTGCCTGGATCTAGAACTGCAGCAGGATGCTGAGTATTGAACTGTTTTGTTTTTGTTTTCAGCTTGGAAAAAAAGTCTTTCACATAAGAACAGCTCACTCCTACTCTGTTATTCTACAAGAATTAGTGATGGAGCCAGTCCAGCTCCACTGCTGCAAATAAGCTCCTACTTATACAACCCTCGGAAATCCCCAGCCACTTCCCGAGCACGTTACACATGTCTATACCGCTGTACACCCTACTGCTGGGACTCATGCCCAGAGCATTGCAGTCACCCTGGAGAGAGGGTGCTTCAGGCAGCAGCTCCAAGAGGGAGAGGCGTTTGCAGGCAGTTACCGCTACGTCTCTGGGCGGCCGTTACCTTCCCCTTTGCGCTCGAAGAGCAGAGCATTTCCCAGCAGAGGGTAACAGGGGCTGACCCCCGGAATCGGCTTCAGCGCCGTCCACTTCCCCAGGTAATCTAGCAGCAGGCGGAACGTGAAGGCTGCCAGCAGCGTGAAGAGCAGAGTGACGACTCCGGCCCCCCAGTAGAGCAGCCGGTCCCCCTCCAGAGCCAGCTGCAGAGCGCCCATCGCTGCCCCGAGCCCGGCCACTGGGCGTGCACTGAGCCGCAGTCCCGGGGTGCTGCACCGAGCGTAGAACCCGGCCTCTGCCTCGGCTCCAGCCGAGGGAAGCGGAGCCCAGGGATGGGGTGTGCAGGGGTGGGGGAGAGGCCTGGGAACAAAGGAGTGGGAGGGAAGGAGAGATCCCCAGAGGCTGCATGAGGAGGGAGCAGAGCAGCAGAAGGCGTAGGTGCTGGGAGAGATGCTGCATCCCATGGCTTGAAGTGGTTTCCTTCATATAGAGTTAACAGTTTGGTTCAATGGCTCTCAGCACCTCCACTGTACAAATTGCTCCAGCACTCCTGGGGAAGGAAACACTGCTGTGATCTGTGGCTGCCCTTTTTCTCAGGGTATGTCTACACTGTGCAGTTGTCACCAAACTTTTGTCTTTTGCAGGTAGTTAAAAAAGTCCCCCGCGAAAGACAAAAGTTTTGCCGAAGCAAGTGGCAGTGTGAACGGGGCTTTGTCGGCAGGAGCGCTCTCCTGCTGACAGAGCTTATGCCACTCACAGGGCTGGAAGTATTTTGTCGGCAAAATTGCCGACAAAATACTGCAAAAGAGCGGTCACACTTGTCGCTAAAAGCTCCGTAGTGTAGACAAGCCCTCATTGTGTAACTTGGGATCTGCAGGAGAGTTTGACTAAGCAGCCTAGGATCTGAACTTGGAGGGTGAGGTGAGGTCTCCCTGTAGTTGTCAGTGACCCTAACTACTGCTGCTCATAGTTAGAGGGGTCAAACCATCTTTCACTCAGCTACTGCAGGGCTCAGGGCACAACTCCCAGCCTTGTGGGCAACACTGAGAAGAGGAGGTTACTCACCCTGTGCAGTAACTGACGTTCTTCGAGATGAGTGTCCCTGTGGGTGCTCCACTCCAGGTGTTGGTGCGTCCCTGCGCCTTCGCTCGGAGATTTTTCGTAGCAGTACTCGTACTGGCCACGCATGCGCAGAGGCTGCCCCCCGCTGTGAGTCTAGGATAATAGTACGCATGCGTGGCCAATCTCCTCAGTTCCTTCTCTACAACGGAGGCTACCCCAACTCCGAAGTAGAGGGGAGGAGGGTGGGTAGTGGAGCACCCACAGGGACACTCATCTCGAAGAACGTCAGTTACTGCACAGGGTGAGTAACCTCCTCTTCTTCGAGAGATGTCCCTGTGGGTGCTCCACTCCAGGTGACTTAAAAGCCATATATCTTAAGGAGGTAGGGACTTCGGATCTGATAGGAACGCCGTTGATAGTACAGCCCTGCCCAAACGTATATCAGATAGAGGGCCTTGAGTAAGGGCATAGTGTTTAACAAATGTGTGCTCAGAGGACCAGGTGGCTGCTTTACAGATATCAGCCAGGGGAACTTTGCGTAAGAATGCTACAGAGGCAGCCATAGATCTAGTGGAGTGTGTTCTGATGCCGTCTGGAGGTGTAGCTTTCTTTATCTGATAGCACAACCGGATGCACTGGGAAATCCAGTTCGAAAGTCTCTGGGTAGAAATAGGCGTACCTTTGGAACGCTCCGCGATGGAGACAAAAAGTCTGGAAGAATTTCTAAAAGGTTTGGTTCTATCCAAATAGAAGGACAAGGCCCTACGTACGTCTAGTGTATGCATTGAGGCTTCGAATGAGTTTGCATGTGGCTTCGGGAAAAAGGTTGGTAAGTGTATCGGCTCATTAATGTGGAATGACGAGTGTACCTTAGGAAGAAAATTGGGGTGTAACCTGAGGGTAACCTTGTCTTTGAAAAATAGCGTATATGGTGGGTCTGCCATAAGAGCTGCTATTTCTCCTGCCCGCCTGGCGGAGGTAATTGCCACTAAAAATGCTGTTTTCATCGAAAGGTGTAAAAGGGAGCACGTGGCTAGGGGTTCAAATGGTTGCTGAGTTAGGCAAGATAGAACTAGATGAAGGTCCCACGGAGTGGTGGGTGGTTTTATGTCTGGGTATAGGGTTTGTAGTCCCTTGAGGAAGCGCTTGGTGATCGGATGAGCAAATACAGAAGTATCATCGATTTTGTCATGAAAAGTTGTAATAGCAGCTAAATGGACCCTGATGGAACTGGAAGAAAGGCCGGATTGCTTAAGGTCCAATAGGTATTCAATTATGAGCGGAAGAGATGCTGACGTGGGACTAAGTTGTTTAGTTGAACACCAGTGTGTGAATCGTTTCCACTTACATAGATAGGTGGTGCGAGTAGATTGTGTTCTGCTATGTAGGAGCACTCTTTGAACTTGTTCAGAGCAATCTAGTTCGTTTTGGGAGAACCATGGAGGAACCATGCTTTGAGGTGGAGCATGGGTAGGTTGAGGTGGAGAAAACGGCCGTGTTGTTGTGATAGGAGGTTCGGAATGAGAGGCAAGGGGATTGGTGGTCGAATCGACATTTTGGTGAGAAACGGAAACCAGGGCTGTCTGGGCCATGATGGGGCAATTAGGAGCACCTTGGCCCCATCTGTTCGTATTTTTATCAGGACCCTGTTCAGAACCGGTATCGGGGGAAACGCATAGAGTAAGTTTTGGTTCCATGGGATCATGAATGCGTCTCCCAAGGAATGTTTGCCTAGCCCTGCTCTGGAGCAAAAATTGGGACATTTCTTGTTTTTTGCAGTTGCAAAGAGGTCTATTTCTGGGTAGCCCCAAATGCGGAATATGTTGCGAATGGTGTGCTCGTTTAATTCCCATTCGTGATCCCACGGGAAACGTCTGCTTAGATCGTGCGCTGTGGTATTCATCACTCCGGGAAGATAGGCCGCTGATACCCGGATGTTGTTTGCAATGCACCAGTTCCAGAGCTTCAGAGCCTCTGTGCACAGAGAGTGGGATCGAGCTCCCCCTTGCCTGTTCACGTAGAACATGCATGCAATATTGTCTGTCATTATGCGTACGTGTTGGTTCTTGATCAGTGGCAGGAATTGACGGCACGCATTGCGAATGGCTCGAAGTTCTAGGACGTTTATATGGAGAGAGGACTCGGTTGAAGACCAAAGCCCCTGGGCTGTGTGGTGAGACATGTGTGCACCCCATCCTGTCAGAGATGCATCGGTCGTCAGTATGAGGGATGGAGCCTGCTGAAGAAAGGGGACTCCAGAGCAGAGGTTGGAGTGAATTGTCCACCACTGTAGAGAGTCTTTGACTCGGATAAGTATGGAGAGAGTCTTGTTTAAAAGGTGCACATTTGGTCTGTACACTGTGGCCAACCACGCTTGGAAGCACCTCATGTGTAGACGTGCATTTTGGACGACGGAGGTGCACGAGGCCATGTGACCTAGTATTTGTAGGCAGTCCCGGACAGTCACCTGGGGACTGTTGCGAATCGTTGTGGCCAGTTGACTTATAGAATTGAAGCGGGCTGGTGGGAGAAATGCCAACCACGTCCGGGAGTCTAGGTATGCCCCTATGAACTCCAGATGTTGGGTGGGGTATAATGTGGATTTGTTTTTGTTTACTTGCAGGCCTAAAGATAGGAAGCAATCGATGGTAAGTCGTATGGATCGGAGAGCTTCGTCGAACGTTGAAGCTTTGAGGAGGCAATCGTCTAGGTAAGGAAATATTACGACCCCTTGTTTTCTGAGGTAGGCTGTAACTACGGCTAGGATTTTGGAAAAAACACGGGGGGCCGTGGACAGTCCGAAGGGGAGAACCCGGTATTGGAAATGTGTGGAGCCGAGAGTAAAGCGTAGGAATCGTCTGTGGGACGGGTGTATAGTCACATGAAAATAGGCGTCCTGTAGGTCGAGGGCTGAAAACCAGTCGCCCTGCTCCAGCGCTGGGATTATAGTGGTGAGAGTGACCATCTTGAACTTTTGCTTTTTGACAAATTTGTTGAGCCGCCTGAGGTCGAGGATTGGTCGCCATCCCCCATTTTTCTTCTCTGTTAAGAAATAATGGGAATAAAACCCCTTCCCTCTGTGTCGTTCTGGCACAGTTTCTGCTGCTCCCAGTTGAAGGAGATGCTGCACTTCTTGGAAGAGTAGTTGCTCGTGAGATGGGTCCCTGAAGAGGGACGGGGAGGGTGAGTGGGTGGGAGGGAGGGAGAGGAAGGGGATGGCGTATCCAATTGTAACTACCTCTATGACCCATTTGTCGGATGTAATTTTTTGCCATTGATGAGAGAATGGTCGTAGGCGGTGTCCAAAGATAGGCGGGGTAGCGTGGACGTTGATAAGGTTGGTATCTAAATTGTCGTCTTCTGGTCGCAGGTGGCTGGAGACCTAGGGACCGGAGGGTTGCTCTTGCGTCCTTCATCGAATGAAGCATGTCGTTTGTGGTGGAGGCAAAAAGTTTTTCCCCGTCGAAGGGAAGATCTTCAATGGTGCTCTGGACCTCTCGAGGGAAGAAGGAGGAAGAGAGCCATGAACCCCGTCGCATGACCACTGCTGTGGCGGTCGACCTTGCTGCAGTGTTAGCTACATCGAGGGCCGCTTGGAGAGCGGTGCGTGATATGGTTTGTCCCTCGGAAACCAGAGCTGTGAATTGTTGTTTCTTCTACTCTGGGATGTGATCAATAAAATCCATGAACTTACTATAGTTTTTGTGGTCATATTTTGCAAGGACTGCAGTATAATTAGCTATGCGAAAATGTAGCGTCGAGGATGCATAGACTTTACGGCCGAAGAGGTCCAGGCGTTTACTATCTTTGTTGGCTGGGGTGGAGCGGGCGTACTGTTGTTTGGCCCTCTGGTTCGCAGCGTCCACTACCAATGAGTTTGGCGCCGGATGGGTAAAAAGGAATTCAGAGCCCTTTGACGGGATGAAGTACTTCCTGTCCGCTTGTTTACAGGTAGGTAGGCTTGTGGCTGGATTCTGCCAGATGGATTTAGCGGGTTCTAAAAGGGCTACGTTGATTGGCAATGCCACTCTAGAGGAAGAAGAGGGCTGCAGGATGTCTGTTAGCTCATGCTGTTGTTCAGTGACTTCCTCCAAGTTAATTTTTAAGTCACCGGCAGCTCTTTTAAAGAGGTCTTGGAATTTTGCATAGTCATCCGACGGTGTTGGAGGAAGGGGAAGTAAGGCTTCCTCAGGCGTTACGTCGGGCTCTGCTGGAATAGGAGCAGGACTCAGTTGCTCCTGGGAGTGTGACTGTGCTGCCTGGTATCTTATGTCACCGGCGGATCCGTCACGTGGCGGTGCTAAACCGGCGTTGCGCCTGGTCGAAGTGCCGTAGCGCATGCGTTCTCGGGGGTACGATACCCATGGTGCCCAACATTGCCATGGTGGTGGGTAGGGCATAGGTGGTGCCATCCAAGGGTTCACTCCCCATGGGGCAGGATCCTGATAACAGGCCGAGGTGATTTGTTTGTAACCCCTGTTGATTGGGGTGTGGGAGTCTTGATCAGGAGAAAAAACTGCCTGTGGATCAGTTTCCTCCTCACTGGAGGAAGGTTGTTCTGATCCTGAGTCATGCACTGGAGAAAAACAGGCAGTCATCAGGGGAGACTGCAGAGTAGGTGACAGCGATAGATCTGCTGTCTGAGTAAATTGAAGAGGTGAGGCTCCTGCATGAGGTGAAAACTGCGGAGGAGGAAGTTGCCCTGAGGGAACATTCCTCTGAGCAGGGGTTTTGCCTTTGATCTCCCTGTCAGTCTGTGCCGCGGTTGCCGGTGCCGTGGTAGGTGCCGGGGGGGGCAACATCAGCCCGCTGAGGGTCAGCCAGGGCGGGAAATGTCGGCACCGCGTCCATCTCGGTGCCGAACGGTGCCATAAACGAGGCAGGCAACTGAAAGCCTGTAGCCTCGGCACCGGAGCCTCGCGCCGCCGCCGCAACCTGAGGCGGCTTTCGTGCGGTGCCTGAGGAGCCCGGCTCTTCAAAAGGGCTGAGGCGAGGAAACGCAGGCAGGGAAACTGTTGACCTGCCTGAGGCGCTTTTGTGCCTCACCAACTTCCTTGTTGGAGAGGGCTGCCCCTTCTTTGAAGTTTGCTTCAGGTTTTTTGAAGCAGGGGGGCTGTGTCGGGCAGTAGAGCCGGAGTCGGCGCCTGGGTCTGAAACTGACCCGATAGACTTCTGCAGGAGGAGCAGTTTCAATTTGAGCTCCCTGTCCTTTCGTGCCCTGGAACTGAGTTTGGTACAGTGGGCACATTTTTGGGGAATGTGTGTTTCCCCCAGGCATTTTATACAAAGAGAATGGCCATCAGAGAGTGGGATAGCATCCTTGCACGTAGAGCAGCGCTTAAAGCCTGTGGAGCCAGGCATGGTAGAAGCGGCTGCGGCTGAGAGAATTTTTTTTTTTTTTTTTTTTTTTTTTACAGATAAAGAACTAATAAACTAGACTAACAAGAACTGACAACAAACTAACTACTATAACAGGTAATTGTAAGAAAGTGAAGGATTTCCTAACGAGTCTGCTGAGCTCCGTCTCAGGCCGGGGAGGGTAGAGAAGGAACTGAGGAGATTGGCCACGCATGCGTACTATTATCCTAGACTCACAGCGGGGGGCAGCCTCTGCGCATGCGTGGCCAGTACGAGTACTGCTACGAAAAATCTCCGAGCGAAGGCGCAGGGACGCACCAACACCTGGAGTGGAGCACCCACAGGGACATCTCTCGAAGAAGAATTAGGGTGACCAGACAGCAAGAGGGAAAAATCAGGACAGGGGGTGGAGGGTAATAGGAGCCTATATAATAAAAAGACCCAAAAATCAGGACCGTCCCTATAAAATCAGGACATCTGGTCACCCTACTGAGAATACCTTCAGGACACAGGCAATATTACAGAGGGGAGCAGGGACAAACCACAACAACCAACAAGAATCAGGACAAGTATGAAAAGCTGGGATACACATTCTAGAAGGAACAACACACAACCACACTGAATTGGATCCATGGGCATGGAGGAGACTATCCCTAGCCATCTGTGTAGCGGGGTGGACACCCTGAAGGGCTTGAAACCAGCCCTGAAAGAGAGCTGCAGGGATTAAAGGCAGCCCTGCAGAGGGCTGCAGCTCTAAAAGCTGGGCTGATTGGGGAAGCGGCTGCAGCTGGGCCACGCCCCATCAGACCACAGCTGGACTGTATATAAAGGCTGGGAGCCAGGAGCTCAGAAGTCTCTCTCTGTGTTCAGAAAGAGAAGGGCCTGGCTGGGGAGCTCCAGATGGGAAAGCCCCAGGCTGTGGCCTAGTAGAAGGCCAAGGAGTACTAGGGGTTGTAGAGGGCAGCCCAGGGTAGGCCAAGGCAGCAGGTCCAAACCCAACCTTGCCTGTGATGAGTGGCTGATACTGCAGTCTGTCCCAGGGCGGGGGGCTAGACGATGACTGGCAGTAGCCTTATACTGAAGTGAGGTGGGGGTTCCCCAGGGAGGGGAGACCCTAAGACTGAAGGGTTACTGCTAGGGGACAGCACCCCAGGTACAAGGGCACTGGGGTACAGGGAGGGACAAGTGATGGAAAAGGCCTAAAGACCTAAGTAGAACTAAGGATATGCATTTAACCATGTATTTAATCATGTTAGCTATTTGCCAATCAATTTAATTGGCTCACTTGGCTCACAAGTATATGCAGCTGATTCCCCATATCTCCTCAAGGTTTTTAGTGCAAAGGGTCAGCAAATGTACCTTGTTTTCCCTTCTTAATGACAAATGTATCCGCCACAGATGTCTCTTGTATCCCCCTCCCCAAATAGTAATATATGTATCCTGTGTAACCTATTATCTATAGGTCAGCGTAATGACGCAAAAGGATGAAGGCTAAGTTGTTTGTTACTGATTATAAAAAGGGCCTGTTCGGCCATGAAAGGTGTGTCTCTCCTCTGGCATGAGCCGATGAGAGCGCCCACTCAGCTGGTCGATCAATAAAGAACTTGGTACCCGTCTTCCTGTCTCTCCGTGCCTCCTTGGTGTAATTGGGTAGGCTCTGGGGAGAACGGGCCCTATTTGGCCAACAAATTGGCGACTCCGCCGGGACTTCTCTTCCTGTAGGGGACGCTGACCGCCGGTCGAGGACGACTCCGGAGAGTGGCCACCTTGAGCTGTTGGTTTGCTCAAGCTCCGGGTCGCCACAATCGACCGGGACGGCTGCGCCCCCTCTATAGAGAACTCCAAAGGACACGGAAGCGAGACGGTACCAGAAGAAGGGGAAGTCCGACTGCTGGACGCAGCCACTCCGGGCCGTAAGTGCGTTTACCTCCTGGGTTTTGAGGAATAACGCCCCCGAAGTGTGGGTTGGACAGTGGAAGCCCCTTAGGCAGCCTGTGCACAGGAAGGGTGTATGAGTGTTAAAAGCTGTGACAGTGTTATGAATGTCTTGTTACTGTGTTGTTAAATGAATGAGTAACGTCCAATGAACAAATGTTTTGTGGTCATGATAACTAAACCAGGCAACGGCTTATGAATAATTTCACTAACTTCACTAGTCCGTGGGCCGTACTGGACAATTCCTGGGACATAGAAAAGCTCCAGGGCTTGCTTTTATTCCTGGTAGGGGTACTGTTCTTTTTCATTTTAATGATATGCTGGAAGCCAAAATTGTGATAACCAGGTCTAGGACTTAAACCGACTCTAGCCACACCGAGACTCCTGCGAGGGGAAACCCCATGACCAGGATATCTTGATCGCAAGGGGGGTCGGTCGAACCCGTGACCAGGTTTAATTAAACACGAGCATAATGGGGTCCGGACAAGGCAGATATGCTGGGACACCCTTGGAATGTATGTTAAATAATTGGAAGGCGTTTAAACGCCAGGCTGATTATGGAATGGTATTATGTAAAGATGATCTGATAATGGAGAAGTTAATTATGATTATGACCATGAGCTGTCTTTGGAAATGAAACGTCAAAAGATTCAGAGAGAACTCATGAAGCTGGAACAGGAAAAATATAGAGGAGCTCTTGGAGATTGCGTTAAAGGTTTATGATCGCAGAGACGATGAGGAACGGAAAAAGGGGGCCCGCATGCTGGCGATGGCCCTGAGGGAGGGAAGTGAGGAAAAGGGGGGCAAGACTAAGGGGCGAATAGGACCACAGGGGAAGGGAAAGGGCCCCCGTTTGGGACGAAATCAATGTGCTATCTGTAAAGAGGAGGGACACTGGAAGAACGAATGCCCCCAGCGACATACCATGGGGGAAGGATATAGAAACAAAATCCCACCAATTCGTTTGTAGCCCTTCCTGTCCCATTGCGCTGCTAGGACGGGATGTCCTTACCAAATTACAGGCGGAAATCTCGTTCAATAATAATGGGACTATGGAAGTTAGGCTCCCTAAACAACAAACCTCTAATTATCAAATGGCCCTTTTGAGTGCTGAAAATCCCCCCCCCCCCCCCCGGCGCAGTCTCAGAGTGAGAGGGACCAGCTGCCGGGGGTTAACTCTAAGGTCTGGGCTGAGAAGGGAGGCTTTGCTCGGGCTCGAAACGCTCTACCAGTGCATATTTCCCTTAAGGAAGGAAGCCGCCCAGTCCGAATTCGACAATACCCCCTTAAGTTAACCACTCAGATCGGGTTGAAGCCTCTGATTCAAAAGTTTTTGCAGTACGGCTGGCTAAGGGAAGGCACTTCCCCGTACAATACTCCGATAATGGGAGTGCCTAAGCCTAATGGGCAGTATCGATTGGTCCAGGACCTAAGACAGGTTAATAAGTTAATAGAGGCCCCTTATCCAGTTGTCCCAAACCCTCATACCATCTTGGGCCAAGTCCCCAAGAGCCACAGCTGGTTCTCTGTGATAGATTTAAAAGATACTTTCTTCTCTATACCCCTTGATCAGGAGTCTTAGAAACTGTTTGCCTTTGAATGGGAGGACCCAGATACCCATTACAAGGCTCAGTATCTCTGGACTGTTGTCCCTCAGGGACTTACCTGTGCACCCGAGATTTTTGGCAGCCAGCTAAAAAGAGATCTTGCCCCGTTCCTGGCTAGACACCCCTCGTGCAACATAGTTCAGTATTGTGATGATCTGCTCTTAAGTACTGAGACGGAAACAGCTTGTAGAGAGCAGACTATAGAA
Source organism: Emys orbicularis (assembly GCF_028017835.1). Lineage (NCBI taxonomy): Eukaryota > Metazoa > Chordata > Testudines > Emydidae > Emys > Emys orbicularis. Next base: position 84,858,503 of record NC_088687.1, on the reverse strand, counting down.
CTTATTAATTTTCTTGGGGCTCAGGGGTACAAGGTTTCCAGGGAAAAAGCCCAATTGGTTAGACAACAGGTCACTTTTCTCGGGTATCATCTTTGTCAGGGACGTCGTAGCCTGGGTAAAGACAGGATCCAAGTTATACTCGAGAGTCCTCAGCCCCGAAGTCCCAGAGAGTTGAGAGCTTTCCTGGGACTAACCGGTTTTTGCCGGCTTTGGATCCCTGACTACGGAGGGAAAGCCAGACCACTATATGAGTCCCTTACTAAAGAGGGTCTGCTCCATTGGTCATGGACCAAGGAAAAAGAAAAAGCATTTCAAGAGCTTAAAAAAAAAAAAAAAAAAAAAAAAAAGCCTTAGTTCAGCCTCCCGCTTTAGCTCTCCCGGGTTCCCGGAAGCCGTTCACCCTATACGTTCACGAGAGGGGAGGGGTGGCATCTGGAGTCCTGTGCCAAAGGTCGGGACCGACCTGGTGACCTGTAGGTTACTACTCAAAGGTATTGGACCCGGTTGCCAAAGGCTGGCCGGCTTGTTTACGAGCCGTGGCTGCGACCGCTCTCCTTGTGCAGGAGGCTGAAAAATTAACCTTGAGTGGGGATACTGAGAGTGTGGTAGCCCGTCCAAAAACACAAGAACGGGCAGCACAGATAGTATCTGTATTTTCGCATGTACCTTTTAACCCTGTACATTTGGCTGCTTTTCAAGGCAGAGGCAGGAGAATTCTCAACAAATCCAAGCAAGTTCATTTCTATCTTTGAAGGTTGTCTAGCTAGCCATAAGCCTGACTGGGATGACTGTAATATACTTATGAGAACCTTGTTGTCTGAAGTGAAGCGGATTCAGGTTATAGCCAAGGCTAAGAAGGAAGACGGGGAAGGCATTTAAGGTTTAAAAGGGAAAGCTATTGGACACCAGAGGTTGTACAGAGTGGAATCCTCAGAAGTGAGTGTGCTCGTCCTGGTTTGTTGCTTCAAGGCTCTGTACAGAAGTTATGTTACTGGAAAGGATGGATAATGGCAATGTGTATGTGTTGATGGTTGGAGAAAAGGTGTATGAGTGAAGAGTGGAAGGTTCCTTTGGAAGTTAGAAGAAGCCGAGAAAGGGAGAAGAGGAAAAAGCATGGAATGAGTTAACTGAGAGGAAAATACAGCTAGCAGGCTCATCCAAGGACCGTGTTCACAGCTAAGACTTGGCTGACCACCAAGAGAAAGGGGGGCCTGAATGTGCCCAAGCAACTCTGAGATCTGCAAAATACTGCAAGGCATAATGAGGACAACAGAAGGGTTAAGAAGCAGCTTGGCTAAATAGTATTGGCCCAGGGATTTAAAATTCCCCCACTCTGTTCGGCCAGGTTTTGGCCAGAGACTTGGAGGAGTGGGATAATTCAGACAGAGCCCTCCTGCTGCAATATGTAGATGACTTGTTGATTGCTGCTGTGGGTCTAATCCCTTGTCTCAGAGCTACTGTGAGTTTCCTGAACTTTATTGGACTGCGAGGATACAGGGTATCTCAAAGCAAAGCCCAAATTGCTCTTTCAGAGGTTCAATATCTGGGATTTCACATCAGGCAGGGAGAGAGACAGCTCTCAAACGAAAGGAAGGAGGCTATCTGCCAAGTTCCCATCCCCAGCAACCGTAAACGGCTTAGAGCATTCCTGGGCATGGCAGGTTTTTGCAGAATATGGATTCCAGAGTTTGGACGGTGGGCTAAACCTCTGTATGAATGTGTTAAGGGAGCGGAACATGACTGTTTAGAAATCATAGATGTTCAGTATTCTAGCCGCCCAGATCTAAAAGATCAGCCACTCCCAAATGCTGACTTGGAATGGTATACAGGTGGAAGTAGTACTGTTGTGGATGGGCAAAGGAGGGACATTTGGGATCAGGAGCTATGGTCGATTTGGCTACACGGTCCCTTAGGGGATTGGGTATACATATGGAAGCCCAAAGAATTGTTAATAACTGTTCTGTTTGCCAGCAAACAAACCAAAAGGGGTGCGGCCCCTCCGCCCCAATGGGAGGCCGGCTCTGGGCTGCCTATCCTTTTCAAAGGTGGCAGGTGGACTTTGCTGAAGTCCCCCCTTGTAGGGGCTATAAGTATTTGCTTGTTTTTATTGACCAACTTACTGGGTGGGTAGAGTGTTACCCTACACGGCATTGTCAGGCACGGGCAGTCACCAAAGCCCTGTTATATGAAATACTTCCCCGCTTCCATCTCCCCGAAGTAATTGAGTTGGACTGGGGAAGCCATTTTATCTCCCAGGTGGTTTAGCAGGTGTCGCGGGCCCTCGGTATCCAATGGAAATTGCATACACCTTGGAGACCGCAGAGCTCGGGCCAAGTAGAGAGAATGAATAGAACTCTCAAAGATACTCTCACTAAACTATGTATGGAGTCCGGTTTAAAGTGGCCTGATGCTCTGCCACTCGCCCTTACCCGCATTCGAAGGGCCCCGCGTAAGGGCCTGAAACTTTCACCCTTTGAGCTGGTCTTTGGGTTCCCTCCCCGAGTACTCATCCCGGGGTACCAAGAGGATGTAAACTGGGAAGTAGGGAATGACTCCTTGTGGAAGCAGGTTTCTGCGCTACAATCTGTTTTGTTACAGCTACATCGATACGCGGCGCCTTTCCAGACCCTTCCCTTGGATCAACCCGTGCATTCATTCCAGATCGGTGATCAAGTCCTTATCAAAAAGTGGAAGCGTGATCCTCTCACGCCATGGTGGGATGGCCCGCACACTGTATCGCTCATCAGCCAAGCCGCTGTGAAGGTTCTCGGGAGCAACAAGTGGACACATCATACACGGGTAAAGCGGTTTCTGAATCCAAACCCGGAGAGCAACACAACCAAAGAGAACAACAGCCCTCTGTCCACTCCGGCTCCGGAAGCCCGGGGTGGCACAGGTGAAGACTCCACCTGGGAGTACCAAGGACTAGAGGGACTAAAGGGATTGTTTAAGAGAAAGGGACAATGAAGCTATCCTTTGTGTTTCTGTTATGCATATTCAGTTATTCATATGGTTGGGAAAAACAGGTTTTTGCAATTAGGGGAAATAATAGCAGATTCCTTTAACCTTACCAATTGTTGGGTATGTGGCGGTCCAGGAGAGTTAAATGAGTGGCCCTGGGTAGCCCAGCCAGTACAGACCTGGGGTGGGTGGGACACAGATTGGTTTACCTCCTGGCTGCCACAATTGGGATGGCTACGAAAAGGTTTTCTCCTTTTTATATTCTTTGTTACCACCCTATTAACTCTCGCTTGCTTTACCCCTTGCTTGGTTGCGACAGTCCGAAGACTGGCTAATCAGGTTACATATCAACAAATGATGATATTATACCAGCCAGTAGGAACTGAGGAACAAGGGCCATGAGGCTCTTAAAATGCTTTTAAGGGGGGAGATCTAATGGAAAAGGCCTAAAGACCTAAGTAGAACTAAGGATATGCATTTAACCATGTATTTAATCATGTTAGCTATTTGCCAATCAATTTAATTGGCTCACTTGGCTCACAAGTATATGCAGCTGATTCCCCATATCTCCTCAAGTTTTTTAGTGCAAAGGGTCAGCAAATGTACCTTGTTTTCCCTTCTTAATGACAAATGTATCCGCCACAGATGTCTCTTGTATCCCCCTCCCCAAATAGTAATATATGTATCCTGTGTAACCTATTATCCATAGGTCAGCGTAATGACGCAAAAGGATGAAGGCTAAGTTGTTTGTTACTGATTATAAAAAGGGCCTGTTCGGCCATGAAAGGTGTGTCTCTCCTCTGGAATGAGCCGATGAGAGCGCCCGCTCAGCTGATCGATCAATAAAGAACTTGGTACCCGTCTTCCTGTCTCTCCGTGCCTCCTTGGTGTAATTGGGTAAGCTCCGGGGAGAACGGGCCCTATTTGGCCAACACAAGGGGGTCAGAGGACAGGCGGATCACTGGCCTGCAGAGGGCGCTCCGGAGCTGGAATGAGCTAATTTCCAGAAGTCACCAGCAGGAGGCTCAGCAGGGGTGAGTCCGCTCCTCTACAGTCTGTCACACAGAGCCACCAACATGGCCAACAAACACTGGCTGTAAACAAACAAATGCATCACCTGTAGAATCCACTGCATACCCTACATAGCCCAGACATACACATGTAAAGAGCTGTACATATTAAGTGCGACTATGCCAATAAGCTCAGTCCCACAACTGTGAATGCCCAGGGCCTTGTTACAGAAATGGCTGAATCAAGAGGACTGTAGTGATGGTGCACAGGGAGAGAGAGTGTGCAGGTTGCCACCATTATTGACCAAATTCTCTGGTAGTGAAATGTGATGCTGTGACAGTTTACACCAATAAAGACTTTGGCCAGATACCTGTACCAAATGGGTCACTGACCCCAGCTTGGTTTCTCTGGATCCAGAATCCATTGTTCAATGTCTAGTCGTGACTCATGGATCTACACAGCCAAAGGAGCCACCACAGGAAGCATAGACGAGCATAGGTACATGAGCCAAACAGGACAGTGGGCAGCCATGCATTGCCTGAGCACCTCAAAGTACACCAGCACACATCTGTGTGTATGAGTATTAACTGTATTACAGCAGTGCCTACACACCCCAGGTGAGAGTGGGCCCAGTGTGCTAGGCTCTGTGCAAACATACTGCCTGTCTGGAACAGCTGGGAGTGAATTTCACAGGGACTGGGGAAGAAGCAGGACCGGCTCCAGGCACCAGGCAACCAAGCACATGCTTGGGGTAGCACCTGGTAAGGGGCGGCCAATCTTGGGGTGGCGGGGGGCAGCGCGGTGCGGCGCGGCATTCCGCGGGGGGGGGCGCTCCGGCGGGGGGGCGGCGCGGGGCGCGGTGCTCGGGGGGGGAGGGGTTGCGGCGGGGGGGGGCTCTGCGGGGGGGGGGGCTCGGCGGGGCGGCGGTTTTTTTTTGCTGCTTGGGGCAGCAAAAAAGTTAGAGCCGGCCCTGGGAAGAAGGCTCTGGTGATTGAAGGCAGCTCATGTGAGAAAGGAGCAGTCAGTCAGCTGGGAGCTGTTGGATCAGACTGAGAAGAGCAGGTGTGAACTACTGCCACATAACTCACTTGTGCTGTTGCCTTTGCTGCCTGAGGAGGTTTCAGAGCTGTCTGCCACTGCACCATTTGGGAGGGCTGGTGAGTGTTTGTTGCTCCTGATTCCCCATAGGGTTTGCCAAGTCAGACTCGTGTGAGACACCAGTGTAAAGTCAGACAACTCAGACAGAAAGAGGAAAGAAATCTTCCTGAATGAAATAATGCAGCCATATCCTTTAGGTGTGTAGCAACTATTGCTTATTTACAAGAAGATGGGGAAAGCTAGGCAGCTTGCTGCCAGCTCACCAAGTCAACTGTTCCAACCTTTCATCTTCCAGTCACCACATGTACTTCCCCTGTACGTCCCCTTGAACCACATTATTCCAAAATCATCCCTTGTGTAACTCCACTGACACCTATGGAGTTAAACCTATGAATTTGGCCCATTAACTTTTGTTGTTGTCGCTTGGTACCTGTAGACATTCCTCTGAGTTGTAGGGCTAGATCCACAAGGGGGACTTAGGTGCCTAAATGCCCATTGAGGGTATTTCTACACTGCAATGACAAACCCGCGATTGGCCCAGGCCATCTGACTTGGGGGACTCGGGATAGTGCAGCAGCGATGGATTCTTCCTAAAAGTGGGGGGGGGGCCACGAGGCCCCACCACCTCCATGTCCCCATCCCTGCCCCTCTGCTTCCCCTGGATGTCCGACCCAAGCCAGAAGCTGGAGCCAGGCCGGGGAACCCGGGCTCCTCCACCTGACTGGGGTGGGGGGTACACAAGAGCAGCCCCCGACCTGTGTCCCTGCCCCTCCCCCCCCCAGCCCAGGGCAGGTGGAGGGTCCATGGCTACCCACAGCTGCCCATGTGGCTCTTACACCAACCCAGTTCTGGCTTCCTGGGGGTGTTGCTTTGGGGACCAAGGCAGCAGACCTGGACTGTGACAGAAAGTGGGAGGGCCATTGCCCACCCCCCCCCCCCATTCCTGTGCCCCGGCTCTGGGACCCTCTCATCTCAGAGAGTCCTAGAGCCCAGGCTCCAGCCCAAGCCTGAATATCTACATGGCAATTAAACAGACCCTTAGCCTGTCAGATGGCACAGGCCAGCCTCAGGTTTTTAATTGCAGTATAGGCATAGCCTTAGGTGCCTGAGTCTAACATCTAGGCACCACTGGCATTCATGAAACCACTGCCTAGCTGCTGCTTGACCCTGTAGGTGCCTGAAACCACTAGGTACCTAAGTTTCTGCTGGTAAAGTCCCTTACATTTCTGTCAGTGGGCATGCGCAAATCTAAGCCCTGACACCACCAAACTGCTCAGCAACTAATTCACCCCTAAGCCCTAGTAGGATTTACACACTGATTTCCTCAGCTTGGCCTGATCCAATAAGTGTGCTCTGTGCACACTCAACCACACAAAAAGGGGTAGAGGGGTGTGCTACTTCCCTTACAGTCAGTGTCCTGCCTAAATTTCCTGGAAGGCATGGAAATTATTAAAATGCTCCCAAACTGATTTTTCTTTGTTTTTTTTTCCCTTCTCCTTTAAGAAAAATGGCTAAAAAGTCTTTAATACAATAATTATTTTAGCTAGTTAATTTTAAGGATGGAATGAATTTTACAAGTAACTAGTCAAAATTGACTACGGTTACTTCTAAATTTAATTCCGTCCTAGAAATTCAGTAGCAGTACTTGTAAAAATAATTCCATGCAAAATCCGTGAAATTCAATACTTTATCATTTACACTGTCATGAATTTTCTAAAAAAAATAATATGAAAAACATGATGTATACAAGGCCCTACTAATACTGAATAAGGAATAGTTTGAGTACTTGGCTGGGATGTGGAAGACACAAGTTCAAATCCCCACTCTGCCTGATTTGGGGCAGGGATTGGAAGCCAGGTCTCCTACTTCCCAGGCGAGTGCCCTAACAAGTGCGCTAACAGTTCAGCAGGCCTCCCGTTGGCATAAGTAGCATCTTCATTAAGTGCTACAGCACAGTAATTGTAGACAAACCCTGGGAAGCTGCCAGGAGCAGAAGTGCCAGGCCCAGAGATGCTTGGGAGGGGCAGCCTGGAGCCAAAGAATGAGTTAAGATGATTTTTCTGATTGTCTGTTCACTAACTTCTCTTTAGAAAAATAAACAGCCTTGCAAAAGATTGGGTGTGGCAGTGCACGCTTTGGACATGGGACAAAGCCTGGCCCAATGACAGGGATTGACAAAGAAGACAAACTACATGGATCACATGGTAAATTAGGTGTCAGCAAACAATGTTTGTGTCAATACAGCTAAATATGAAATCACATCTAGGAACAAAGAATGCAGGTCAGATGTACAAAATGGGGGGGGGGGACTTTATCCTGGGAAACAGTAATTCTGAAAAAGACTGAGGTCATGGTGGATAATCAGCTGAACACAAGCCCTCAGTGCGATGCTGCAGCCAAAAAGGCTAATGCCATCCTTAAATGCATAAACAGGGGAAGATGGAGTAGGAGTGAAAAAGTTCTAGTACCTTTGTATTTGGAACTGGTACAATGGCTACTGTGTCCAATTCTGGTGTCACTGTTCAGGAAAGATGCTGATAAATTGGAGAGGGTTCAGAGAAGGGCCACAAGATTGCTTAACAGATCAAAAAATCTGCCTTATAGTGAAACATTCAAGAAGTTCAATCTATTTAGCTTATCAAAGAGAAGGTTAAAGGTTGGGTTGCTGGAACAATTTGTATAGAGGTGATATAGATATGCTCTCGTTCAAACAGGAATTAATTCAAAGAACTCTTATAGCCTGTATTGTGCAGGAGGTTAAAACTAAATGATCAAAATGGCCCTGTAACAAGGTGGCTTGCCTATGCCCAGCAGAGCCTGGGCCTAAGCCAGCCCTCATTACGAGATGAGCCCCACCTGAGACGAATCAGGTGCTTCCAATATAAAAGACAGCAGGGAACTGCAGCTGGGGTGTGATTGAGAGAATAGTTATGTGTGCCAAAGGTAGACAGTCTTGTAAGCTGGGGCAGATGGTAGCTATGAGGAGCAAGTGTGGCTCCTGCAGGGCCCCAGCTAGCTAACGCCTCTGAATAGGAGGGAAGATGAGCTGAAAACTTTGTGTTTTTTTGGACTTTTGAGTTCTATTTTTGATAAACTCTGTTACCAGCCTGAGGCGAACCGGTGAAGAGTGAATTAAAGGATTGAGTTTGGAAGATCAGTGGGGACAATGAGTTCTTATGGGGGTCTGCACGAAGGGGAAATAGAGGTTTGATGGCCACCGAGGCAACTCCACCCACAAAGGGGTGCTTGGGAGGCAGAAAAAGGCCACTGTGCTACAGGTCCCCTCTGGTGTTACAATCTGTTAAATCAATGTACTATTTCTTAAGGGGCCGTAAAGACCATAAAGTGGGCATATTATGCTCACAGTTGCTCAAAACAGTGAACAAACAAACTTTTAGAATGCAGTAGTAACAGGGATCCAATGTCACAAGCCCTGCTAAAAGAGAATGACAGTGATGGAACCTGGGCATGGTCATGACACCATGTGTTGCTAATTCAAGGTCCTAGTCTGCACCCATTCTGCCACTGAAAGTACAGAGATAAAGGGATGCCAGGATCCTTAACCTGACTCTACCTGCATTTCAGTACCTTCAGTAAGGATGACAATAAGGGAAGAGTTTGTCTGATTTTTTTGAGAAGGCTATAACAGTAATACATGTAATGGTGACAGCACAGAGCTAATAATATTCACTACGTATTTCTCTAGCACAGACAGTGAATTTGCAGGCTCCACAGATAAGAGATGTGTAATTGTATACAATTAGTATCTTTGTGCTATTTCTGATCACATTTCTAAACAACTGTAAGCAACGTGTACTTCTGTAATAGGCAGTCAACCATACTGCAAAGTTATGAACAATATCTGAGTGACAGTGTATAAATTGTATCTTGTGGCAGACCTGTCAGTTTTTCTCAGCAGCTGCTGGTCCAGAGAAGCACATTTCATTTTGGAAACACCACCTGGCAGTGTTTCTGAAACACATTTTTTTTTTCTTATTGAAGTGAGAACTTGAAAAGCTGCAGTTTCACCCAGCCTTAATTTTTGTTCTTAGCTTTTCCATTTGGTCCCTGAACATAAGAACATCACATTAATCATGAAACACCCAAAAATTCCCAACCTATAAACATTTCCCACCGGACAGATGACCGTGGAGCATTGATTAAACACAGTATCACTCTCTGACATAAGAGCAACTTTTAGTGGCTCCTGTAAGACACAGTTCTGATATCACTATATAATAAGAATAGTTTGATCATACTACAACTCAGGTACATAATTTAGTGCTGTTCCAAAGGTTATTCAGTGTGGGGAAATAGAACAGGGGGGCCTTCTTTTTAATAGCCAAAGCTTAGAGTCTGAAGGCCCCGAAATAAACCCTCTAACAGAGGACTGTTATGCTGACTGCCTTTACAAAAAGTAGTACAGGCCAGGGCCTGAACAAGACTGAACTGCACAGTTCTCTGCCAAATTCGGTCAAGGGTTATGACCAGAGGAGGGAGGGGGAAGGAACAATGCAAACTGCTTTAGCAATATAATAACCGCAAGTTTATGAAATACATTAAGAAATTGCTTTTGCAAAAGGCTGATCACTCTTGCAGTTGCAGCTATCTGCAAACTTTCCAATTCCAGCTATCTGCAAAATTAGCCAATCATAGATCTTCTTTAGGTGTCCCATGGAAACCCCCCCTAATCTTTAACCGAAACCCCCCCCCCAGAAAATAACATGTGTCTTAAGAAATGTACCCAAATTGGTGCCAAGTACCACCCCTGGGGAAAAACCACCGAGAGCCCCTCTACCCAAATAAACACCCAATTCTCGGAAAATAATGAGGAAGGTACCAGGGGCGATGGGGGGGGGAACTGACCCCAACCCCAATTTCTTAACTCATGACGTATTGTTTGTACTGTGCTTGCGGTTTAACGAAATAAAGGCAGCCTGCGTGCTGACCTAGGGGTGTCAGTCTTTGGACTGCACCCCAGTGCACTGGTATGTATGTCAATAAACTGGCCTCAGGCTTGAGTCTGTAAACTAAAATCAATGCGTGGGTGTCTTTGACCACAACAATTTGGGGGCTCGTCCGGGATCACTCGACGTCCCACCGGACCAGAGGACCGTGGACCACTTCCACACCGATCCCAGGCACCAGGTAAGAGACCCTTGTCTCTATTTGGGCTTCGGTGGGGAGCTGCCCATAGGCTCTGTGTTCAGGTAAGGACGCGCTGTGATCTGAACCTTTTGAGGTTAGACTCATTTGCCTGACACCTGTTCGTTTTGTGTGTGTCCGTTTTGTAACTTGTCTGTTTAATGTCTTGCATCATGCTGTGCTATCTCTTTCATTGTTTACTTAGGCTATAAGCTGGGGGGGGGTAGGGAACTGTCTGTTTTGTGGTGTGTACACGAGGGTCTTAGACCCAACGGTTTCCTTGGGACAGCCTCGTGAAATTACTGGGACATCCGTCTAGCAGTTAAACACTTTTAGAGTGCCAGCCCAGTATAAAAATAAGTTTCGGATGACAGGAGATTATTCAGGCAGGAACAGAGGCTAAATAGACTATGTGGTCTCTCCGGAACATAAAGGAAACCGTTACTAACCACGAGAACAAGGAGTACGCCAAGCTCCTATGCTTTGCTTTTTAAGCTTTCTACTTTGTCTTAGTCAGCTTTGTGGCTCACGCCTTTGGGGAGTGGTTCCCCCGGAGGGTGAAGGACCGGCTGCTGAGGAACCCCGGGAAGGTGGACCCCATAGTGAGTAGGGGACGGAATCCACCCCCTGGAATCTACTGCAGGCGGGGTAAGGGACCGAGGATAGCGGAGACCCCCGCCTTGTTGGAGCTTAAGCAGTAGGGTGAGGCCAGGGCACCCTGGAACCGACTGCGAGTGGGGTAAGGGACTGGGAATACCGGAGACCCCCATTGCGTAAGTGGACAGGGAATCCCGGAGCAGCCGAAGGGGCAGGCAGGGCTCCCACCAGCAATAGGCTGTGTGGCCGGGTTGGTCCTGCGGCCCGGGGATTGGCAGGACTCCCACCAGTATTAGGCTGTGTGGCCGGGTAGGACTGTCATAGTAAAGATCCCCCGGTTTAGGTGTGGTGTGATTGTGGGTCATAAGGTGGTCCCGGGACCTGCTACGGGTGGGGTAAGGGACCGAGAATAGCGGAGACCCCCGCTTTGTGTGAGTAGTAGGTCCCCATCCTTTTCTGCCCATTAAGTGACGATTGCGATTGCGTCCCTCCTTGCTCGGAGAGTGTGGAGGCCCCGGGAAACCGCCCGCGTACTCCGAGGTAGTAGAGTAACCCATCCCGTTCTCTTGAAGGCGGGCCGATGCTCTCTGCTGGGGGAGGGGTGTGCGGGGACCAGGACTTTCCTAACCTTTCTATGTGGTTGACCTACGACCGAAACCTTACCCCAAATCTTCCCCTGGAGCATGGACTCGCGTATGGAGTGAGCTCCAGCCCCTGGAAATCGCTTGCCAAAACCTGGGGCAACCGGGCATCCTACCTCGTTCCTCTCAGAGGCAGATTGGTAACTCGTTGCCGGACAGGGTGCATGCGAGGACCTCCCTTTGTAAATCCTCCCCAGTGGCGTGCATGTTGGGGGATTGGCCTCACCGGAGTTATAGAGGCTAGGAAAATAGCTCTCGCCTGGAAAGGAGACTAAGGCTTACTGCAGTGTTCTAGTGTTGTTGTGTTGTTTAACCACTCTTTATGTATAATAGCACTTGCTTTGTTAAATAATTAATCCTCTCTTACAAGAGGGGGTTAGCCAAAAAGCCCACCCTCCTTGCTGAATTGATAGTAAAACAATGCCTGTGCCCATGAAAAAAAGGATTGGGCCCAAACGGGCAGGCAACCACAGTTTAAGGAAGTTAAAAGAAAGAAAGTAAGAAGTTAACTCTGTAATTACTGGTGGAAATTAAGCAGTGAAACTATGAATAAATGTTAAAAGAAAAATTCTTGGTTTCTTTGCAGCCATTCCTTTGGGAGTGTCTGTAAATAATCCAGGCAAAAGGTTATATGGGTAAAATCATTTAACTATAAAAATGTTAGTTAAATTTGTTAAGAAACACTCCTGGTGTGTATAATTTTTTGTTTTATAAGTTTAAGATAAATTAATGTTGTTTTGGGGTTATAGAACCAAAAAAATACTTTTGCCAAACAAAGTAAACTAGTGTTGTTTAATTTTGGTATTTAGCATTTAATCCTTAAAGTAACTTAATGCTTTACAAAATTTAAATTGTTTTAAATAAACCAAAGTTGTGGCTGCAGCAGGGTAGTCAAAGCCAGGAGAATGGAAAATTTTAAATCTGTTTTGGTAACAAATAGCAAATAAAAGCTAATATCAACTAAAAAGCCACAAATTGTTCTTGAAGTGTTGCTGGGTACACCTTATACCCTGAACACCTTTGGCGCTCCCTGAACGGTTGCGCCTCAGGTGCTCTGGCCCTGTTTGCTCGCGTACATCACCGGATGACCGTGCACCGTTGATTGCTGCAGTTAAATAGGACTTTTCCTCTGTGGCCCAGCACTACTGCCAGCAACATAATGATTAGGCAGGCAGCACTTTTCCCTCTTTGGGAACTTTTTCTAAATATTTGGATTAATTTTATTCAAATGTTTAAATGTTATAATTATAAGTATGTGTTAGTTTTAGTAATGTATTTTCTTGTAAAAAGGGCAAATGCAGGATCTTGGGCCGAGGTTTTACAACAGTTTTTGCATTGGTAGAATATGTCATGCGGGGGCTGTTGTGAAGCTTTTGCTTAAGAATTTTGTATCACAATCTGGCATATCTAAACTAATTATAAAAGAGCTATGTGCAGCTTCACAAATCCAGTATGGCCAAATGCCCTTTAAAGGCCACTCCCAATCAAAAGACCAGATTCAGCCCTCATAAAAATTTTTACCAGGGCACCCAATGCAACTACCAGCAGTGCCCTGCTGGCCCTGGCTCAAATAAACAGTCATTTAATAAATTATACAATAGTCAGGCGCTAACGAAATGTGTTAGGTCTTTTTATATACCGCAGTCCTGCCACTCACTGAAACCAGAAGACTGGGTCTATATAGAGGTCCATCAGCAAAGAACTGTTGCCGAACAGCTAAGTGAACTAAGACTACGAAATCTGGAAGAATAGCTTGCGGAAGCTAGCCAAAACTACCTGAAGATAAAACTTTTAATATTCCTCAGCCTCTCCTCCTTAACGAACTTGGGGTGTGTTGCGGTACAGGCTAAATTGGATCAGTGGCCTCCGGTTTGGCCTGTGTCATATTGCAGTGTACCCCGGCTCTACATGGTTGCCCATCGTTGTAGTCCCCGCTCCCCAGCTACTCCCCCTCGTGTCTTCTCCAATTCCCATACAAATCTGTCTGGCCATAGCCTCGGAGAAAAATTCAAGTCTAGGACCAACAAATGTGGTATAGCTCACACTACCGCCGAGATAATCGATTTCAGTGGTGGATGGTACTAAATGCTACTATAGAAACAATCACCTTCTCACTCCCCCTCTCTGCTTTCCAAATAACTACCCAGTACCCTAATTGTTCTCAGGGAGCGGCCATTCGGCTGGCCCAGCTTGTGCAGTGGGAAAGTTTTTATCGAGGGAAAAGAGGCTTAATAGAAGGGGCCTTACATGGCCTAACTGGAATAGCCGCTATTTGGACAATAGATAAAGCCCAGGATCATAAAGAACACCTGGGAAATTTGGAAAGGGCATCAGGCCTCCTTACTGAGGCAGGGCTAACCGGCACCTATACCAATATAAAGGCCCTCCATGCCCTGTCAGGACTGGGAACCACAACCCAAACCCTCCTACAAAAATTAATAAACACCCTTGCCCTAGTGGGAAAGAACACTGGCTGGGATTCAGCTTGTAGCCAAATGCAGGATTTCTTTAACAGTCTCTTAGCAGAAATGCAAGGCGATGTCCTAAGTCAGCGATGGCCCAAAACCCTTACCACTACTGTGGGAGTGCCACCCAAGCTGTGGAAGTGGAGACATACGTGGACATTGTCACAATGGAGCTGTGACTCCGTCGCATGTACCTTCCAAGCTTCGGGGCCTATTAATGGCACCTGGGCTCCAGTGCAATTGCTTGTGCCTGGGCCATGGGCAAACTGTCTATGGGACTGGGTCATCAATCGGCAGGTATGGGAAGTCAAACCACCCCAGGGACCTAGCCGTTTTATCACCACTCCCCATAATTTCGCTGCGCAACACGTCTGGGTGGGAATCGGAACCTTGTGGTCCTTGTGGCCCTTAGAACCCCCACAGTTGTCCTGCCTCTGCAAGCTGCATCCCGGGGAAGTATTCAATGTCTTAGATATGGCCTGTTGGGAAGGGGAAGCAATAGGGAAAGACCCAGAAAAAAATTGTTATTTAATAAAAAGGATGGGTGCGCCCTGCCATCCAGTCCCCAACTCCCTCTTCCTTTCCACCTTAACTTAACCACTGCACAAGGTAGCCGCTTCATCACCTGGCCTGGTATGCCCCAAATCTATGTGTCCCTTCACCCAGCCATCCCCCTTACTTTTGATTGGACTTCCCTTATCTCTAACCGTTTCTTAAACTTAACCTCTCTATTCTCCCTCCTCTCTAACATGTCTTACCTTCAAACCCAAATCCATGTAATAGAAATCGAATATAATAAGACAGCCAAAGCATTTCAGGCTGTTTACCGATTAGGTGCCTCAGTCTTAAAAATTCTGCTTGGTGTTATCCTTGCAATCTGTTGCGGGTTGTTAATTGCCGTTCTCTGTTGCTTATGTAAAATATGTCATTTGCCCCAGCTACAGCCTCAACCACCACCCAAAGCCCCATTCTTTCCACAGATGTCACCAATCCCACACTCTATTGTCCCACAGACCCGGAAATTAACCACCTTAGTATTAATTCTGAATCCAAATACTGTCCTATGGTCTCTTTGCTAAACAAGAATAGTGATGCCTGTATGGCATCAGAGGAGGGAAATTGTGGGGAAATAGAACAGGGGGGCCTTCTTTTTAATAGCCAAAGCTTAGAGTCTGAAGGCCCCGAAATAAACCCTCTAAAAGAGGACTGTTATGCTGACTGCCTTTACAAAAAGTAGTACAGGCCAGGGCCTGAACAAGACTGAACTGCACAGTTCTCTGCCAAATTCGGTCAAGGGTTATGACCAGAGGAGGGAGGGGGAAGGAACAATGCAAACTGCTTTAGCAATATAATAACCGCAAGTTTATGAAATACATTAAGAAATTGCTTTTGCAAAGAGCTGATCACTCTTGCAGTTGCAGCTATCTGCAAAATTAGCCAATCATAGATCTTCTTTAGGCGTCCCATGGAAACCCCCCCTAATCTTTAACCAACCCCCCCCCCCCGGAAAATAACATGTGTCTTAAGAAATGTACCCAAATTGGTGCCAAGTACCACCCCTGGGGAAAAACCACCGAGAGCCCCTCTACCCAAATAAACACCCAATTCTCGGAAAATAATGAGGAAGGTACCAGGGGGGATGGCGGGGGGAACTGACCCCAACCCCAATTTCTTAACTCATGACGTATTGTTTGTACTGTGCTTGCGGTTTAACGAAATAAAGGCAGCCTGCGTGCTGACCTAGGGGTGTCAGTCTTTGGACTGCACCCCAGTGCACTGGTATGTATGTCAATAAACTGGCCTCAGGCTTGAGTCTGTAAACTAAAATCAATGCGTGGGTGTCTTTGACCACAACAATTTGGGGGCTCGTCCGGGATCACTCGACGTCCCACCGGACCGGAGGACCGTGGACCGCTTCCACACCGATCCCAGGCGCCAGGTAAGAGACCCTTGTCTCTATTTGGGCTTCGGTGGGGAGCTGCCCATAGGCTCTTGGTTCAGGTAAGGACGCGCTGTGATCCGAACCTTTTGAGGTTAGACTCATTTGCCTGACGCCTGTTCGTTTTGTGTGTCAATGCGTGGGTGTCTTTGACCACAACATCAGTCATCCATAAAAGGCACAAACACACAGCAACAAAGGTTAAGCAAGGCAAATTGCTTCACCTGGTTACTTTATCCCAGTATGGTAAGGCATTAACACACTGCAGTCTAGTTGTCTGCATTCCACAGCCATGTGATCTGCTAATGCATAGTAGTGAATACATGGGACATATTCCAAGTCAACCTGTCATTCGTGTTATCACATGCTAACTTCACAGATCCCTACATGGGACAGCCTGCAGCATTCTATAGGGAAAGATGGTGCAACAGACCGTCAAAGATGGTGACCCAGTTACACAATATTTTCCTTTTTGCATAATCTTGCCTGCTTCAGCATAATACTCCTTTTATGGGTGTACGTAGGCCCAGCATTACCCAAGGGATTATGGCTACTTGGATTCCAAACATATATTTTTCTTTTCCTCCTTCTGTGAGGTGTGGTATCGATTGCTTTTGAGTAAGATAGACAGCCAAGATTTCTAAGAGACTAATGATTGTAGGTACCTCTATAAAGTATGCAGATCACTATAGAGTATCTGTACTCAAAAGTGCATCCGTTTTTGTCTCATTACTATTGCACACTCCTTACCATTGGATAAAGAAACCACTGCACGTTAGCGAGCTCAATAAAAGATAAGTGACAAAAAAAGACATTTTAAACTGCTATGGATGTTCTCTTTTTTGTGGATTCCCTACACCGACCAAATCCTGCAACTGGCATTAAGCAGAAATCAGTGAAAGCTACGGGTACTCAGCACTTAAGGCCTGATCCTGCACCATTAAAGTCAGTGAAAGGTTTGCCATTGACTTCAATCTGCACAGGATCAAGCCCTTATAGAACTAGGTGCCTAACTCTAGGCCACCCAGTTTGAAAAGTTTTGTCTAGGTAACTCGATCGGGGTCGCAGGGGGAGGTGGTGTCAAAAATGGAATGAGCCCCTTGCACAGAGAACGTGCTTCCTCACATGATAGTGAGCTTCCTCTCAATGGATATTAACAATTAAACCTACTGAAACAGTGTATTGTAAAACAACATGTTATAACATGCCTGAATAGTCATCAGAATTTTGGACCCTATTGTGAGAACTGAAGGGCTCAAACCTGGCTACAGTTTTCCAACCTTGTTGGAACCTATTATTATGTTAACCAAAAAATTTAAACTTTTTGCATGTCAAAGCCATTCAAAATCCCTTAAAATTTATTGACACACACTCTTGACCTTTTGGCGGCAGCCACTTGCTCCAGGAGTTCAGTACATCTGAAAATCTGATCCAAGCTCTTCTCTGCATTCCACTTCTGTAAATAAACAATGTGCATGGTGACACTGTCCTGAAAAACTACATGAGTAATTAGCACTTACCCTTACCAGATTCATTTTGGTGGGGTTCCTTTCAACGATATACTTTGATGTACCACATGTACTACCAACAGGCAGAGGAGAAACTAGGGTGCTTAGGTGATGCTAATGATTAAGTTAGTGGCTTGGTTTCACTGCACAGCTAAGCCCAGAAGATACAAGATGCTTATTGGGATCCTCATCAAAGCATACTTCTTATAGTTCTCCATAGGAGGAAATTGTTAGTGCAAGCCAAATGTAAATGCATACACACAAAGGTAAGGAGACCAGATTAGTAACTTAAAAAAAATCAGGGGTCTAAATGCAAAAAGAATGGGGCAACGAGAGCTGCGGGAAGAGAAAGTCCTAAATATGGGGCCGAAAAGGTCAGAATCATAAGAAAAGCACCTTTCCAAATAAGCTTGCCTTCTTTGTATTTATTATAAAGTGGGAAGGGATGGGCTGAGACCCATGCCAAGGAGAGCAAGTTTCATTCCCTAGGTCCCACTGAAGCAAAGTCATGATTGCCTCAATATTTTGGTGCTCAGCAGGAGACACTTTAAATGGGGCTTGACTCTCATCGACTGCTGAGCACGCTGAAAATCATGCCCCGAAAACTGAGGCAACCAAAATCATAAGTTGCTTTGGAAAATCTTGGCCAATATAGAGTTTAAGGCCAGAAGGGACTACCAGATCATCTAGATTCGGTGTTACAATGCCCGAGGTTTAGGTGCCCTGCCACCTAATGCCTGGGGAGAGTTAAGTGGCTAAGAAGGGGATTCATAAAATCCAGCAAGCTGAGCAGGGAGCCACATAAGCAAGCCAGTGGGAAATGCCTAAGCCCCCAGCCCTTAAAGGGATATTGGGCCTGAAAGATAGTGAGAATGACTCTATAGCCCATGGGCTAGAGCACTCACCTGGGTGACCCCAGCTACAGTCCCACTCCAATGAATACTTAAGTATGTTATACAAGTGGAACAGCTTCATCAGGAGACACTGAAAGACAACCTCACCAGAATACCCTACCCTGTAGCCTGGTGCTTTGGGCACTCACCTACAAGATGAGAAAACGGGGGGGTGGAGGGGGGAGTTTCAGATCTCTGTTTTGAAGCAGGCAAACTGGGGATATGAATCCATATCTTGCCCATCCCAAGTGAGTGCTCTAACTCTTAGGGTATGGGGTGGGGGCAGCAGGACCTCCCTCAGCTGTGTTTTGTGCGGGGTACAATCTGGTAGAGAGCTAGTAAGCAAGCCTACCAGATCAGATAAGATAGGAGGGAGACCGCCTAGATTGAGGCTCCTGCTGGGGTTTAGATGTCCAGCTACTCGGCTGTGTCAAGACAGAGGTTGCAATTCCTAGTCATTCATGATGACAATGGATAATCATGGGCTAGAGAAAAGCCAGACAATGACTCCGTAGCCCAAACCCTGCACCAAAATATGCCATAACTCAGAAGCTAGGACACTTTCTTGAATGTGGAGAGTATTTGTGAAGTTCAAATACATTGTCTATATCAGCGAGGGAGAGAAATGAATCTGAGTCTCCCACATCCTAGGAAAGTACCCAACCCCCTCGGCTAAAGGTTACTAGGAAGCTCTTTCCCCCACCCCCTCTCATGAATCCAGCCTTTGTTTTTATAAAAATGCCCAAAACTAGAATGAAAAATTTCAGCTCAAAACATTGTGTTTTGACCCAATTTAAAATTTGTTGATTGTTCAATACTCTGAATAATTTCATTAATGGTTCAATCCAAAACAAAATGTTTTGTTATTTTTTTGAATTGCCAGCAAACTTACAAATCCATTATTCATGCAGCTCTAAGTATGATACAGTCTTCAATTACATGATCAACATACTTGTTTTTCCACAGGACCTGGGTATCGCAACAGATTTTGGCCCTGGGTGCTAAATTGTTAGAATTATTTGTGCTGGCAACCAAACTTCTCATTTTATGCACAGACTAGGCAGATACAGAATCCCCACCTTGTCCTCCAGTACCTGCTCTGTTAAGGGAGGGTGGTTATGCTCGACACTACCTCCGTTTTCATTGTATCCTAAGGAAAGAAGCTCATGTGGTGAGAATTATTGTGTGAACAAAGTGCCAGAAACAGAAACTGAACAACAAGAAAAACCCCTTCTAATAATTTGATACTTAGTTCCTTTATAAATGGTTACAATAATTTAAAATGCAGAGATTTACATAAATGTCAACGAGAATCAACTGCTAGCTGAGCTTATTTTATCATACTATAAATTACATGTTATTCTCCGACACATGACAAATTAATCCAACAATCAAGGGCACAATAACATTTAAAGATAACTGTAAAGAACACACACATGTTGGAAAATATTTCTTTTCCTTCAATAGGCACACTTGAAGTCATTTGACAAATTCTCCTCTTATGGTAGTTTTCAAAGTAGCAGCCGTGTTAGTCTGTATCCGCAAAAAGAACAGGAGTACTTGTGGCACCTTAGAGACTAACAAATTTATTTCAGGTCATGTCGATTATCACTTCAAAGTTTTTTCTTCTGCTGATACTGATAGCTCATCTCAATTGATTGGCCTCTTACAATTGGTATGCGTACTTCCACCTTTTCATGTTCTCTGTATGTATAAATATCTTCTGTGTGTTTCACTCTATGCATCTGAAGAAGTGAGCTGTAGCCCACGAAAGCTTATGCTGAAATAAATTTGTTAGTCTCTAAGGTGCCACAAGTACTCCTGTTCTTCTTATGGTAGTGAAACCCTACTGAAGCTAGGAGGGCTACAGTGCTGTAAGTGAGAGTGGAGTTTATTTAACACATGACAAATTACTGAATGAATTCACCAAAAACTCCCAAACATAATAACTAAATATATACTGGTCCAGATCCTCAGCTGGTGTAAACTCACCCAGCTCCATTGAAGTCCCCAGAGATAAGCTGATTCACACCAGCCAAGGATCTGGTTCATTGTTTGCAAATAGCTCCAAATTCACATAAAGTCATCTACATTTAGCCTGCCACAGTTCCATGCGAGAACTACAGTTGTCTAATTTCCCTCACATAAGGGAACTCATCCATCAAAAATATTCTAATGGAGACTATAACAGCACTTTGTGTTGGCAATTAAGAGACTATGGTTAGAAGGCAACCTCCATAACCCTACTCTTGGAGAGTGGAAACTGGGCATGTCCTAAACCTTATTAACTTTTCCTCAAGGGTGAGAAGTCAGTCAACTGACCATTTCAAGGAGCGACATGAATGGTCATCTCAGAGAAGATGATGGAATATGCCAGGACAATGGATCATAAGGATACAAGATGTATCAACTGTCAATGCTACTTTCTGAGACATCCTGCCATCTGAATGGGAGGGAAAGATCATATCCTGAGTTAAATGTTTATAGTACAAAAGGCCTAGAGATTCTGAAATATTTTGATATATTTACAATTCTGTAAAAAGATTTTGTGATCAGAGTGCACTACATTGTACTGCTGAGCACATGTTTTAGGATCTAAAATCCTTGTGAGCTTTCTTCTTCTGACATACACTCTCTTCTCTTCAGTTGGATCCAGATGCCCTTATTTGGGCGAAGTATTAGTTCTCCCACGAGGCCAAGCCCTTCTCGCTCTTGACTAGTTTCCACCCAAAAGCGTCGTAGGATGATGGCTAGAACAGCTTTCTCTTCCATCTGTGCAAAGCGCTGGCCTTCAGGTTAAATTGGAACAGAAACAGTAGTAGTTTAGTACTCGTAATTACACGGCAAAGGTTTCCCACAAAATCCAGCATGGGAATAACTGTGCATCTGGTGTCATAGATTATAAACCAATATGGGCCAAATTCAGGGTTGAATGGATGTGCACGCACAAGAGGAAGGACAGAATTATGTCAATTTTTTATCCTAAAAGTGGAGTGTGCTGGTGTGGTAGGGAGGCGGAGGAATTAGGCAGACGATCAAAGGTTTACAAGGAAAGAGGAGGGGCGAAAAAATAGAAATAAAAAAAAGAACTAAGCAAATTGATAAGGGTCACGGACCAACCTATTCGCCCTGGTCTACACTAGAAATTTACATCAGTATAGCTTCATCTCTCAGGAGCGTGAAAAATCCACTTCCCTGAGAGACGCAGCTATACCAACCTAACCCCCGGGGTAGACAGTGCTAGGTCGACAGTGTTTCAAGTGCAGACAAGCCCTTAGCCAAAGATTTAACTCAAAAGAGGTGTGGATTTTAAAAAGTTGTCTTGTGCTGTATCTCACCCTTCCCTCAACCCCTTTTCTGTACATTGTCTATTCAGACTGCCATCTATCTATGCAGGAATCTTTATGTCTGCAAAGCGTCCAGACTTCTTTGGGTGCTCTAGAAACAATAATTAATTAGCCTGGGTATAATAAATTAGATCATCTTTCAACACATGAAGATCTGATCAAGAACAAAAGAGTAATCTTTGATGGGGCAGGTTAATTTTTGCTTCACTAAATATTTGGACTCCTGAGAATGTCTACTATAACTTCGCACTGCTGACAGAAGAATCTCAGCACCTGCTGCTGAGAGCATTGCCAATTGTGGTGCTTCTGTCATTGGGACTGACCCATACAAAATGGAATGAAATCCTGAAAATGAAATGAGATCAGACTAATGGAAATTTACCTTCCTTTCAGTATTTTGACCCATTTGAGGTAGAATAGTGCTTCTAGATGAAGGATCAATAGAGGGACAGCTTCTCTGATGTCACAACAACTATAGAATATACACAATACTCCAAAAGTTGTTTATTTTTTAATACCCATAGCTCTGTTAGGTGCTTCAGAGAAACAATTACAAACACAATCCATACCCTGAACAGCTTACAAGTTTAGGAATTCAGTGAACACCTCAGCAATAAGTACAGAAGACAGAGGAGGGTTCTTAAACTTTCCCCTCCAGCCTGCTGGTTGAGATCATTGTGTAGCCAGCAAACATATCCCAAGGGAAAGGAGAGAAAGACAGTGGCTCATGTTGTTCCCTAGTGAGTTGTCAGGGTGTCTTTGACGGGTACTGGAGTCTTGAGGATGTGTCCAGGCCTCTTGAGCAGAACTAAAGTTAGCATGATACAGTGCTACATATGGAGCACGTCCCAGTAAGGAGGAAAACAATAAAGTGGGTGTAATGTGGACTCTGACGAACCCCACGGGAAGAAAGAAAATGTTGTGACAATAATAATGTGAGATACTGGTAAAAATTGCTCTGCTGCAGTTATCAGCCACAGAGACCTGAAATCTCCATTCAAATTCATAGGCTCTGTTGTGGGTACTACAGCAAAGGCAACTTCACCCAAGTGGTAAGAAAATAAACATATATGGGACCTATTACACGTTACTACGTACCAATACAGTTTCTGGGTCCAGCAGAGAAGGGCACATATGCATATGAGTGCCTTCCCTTAGAATTCTCAGGGAAGAATCGCTCAGGCCTAAATTCTTCCGGGTCTGGAAAAATTTCCGGTTCTCTGTGCAGCACATAAGGAACGACAATTACCTCTGTTGCTTTTGGTATCTTAAATCCTCCTGCAAAAACAGTATCAACATGCCAGTGAAGTAAGTGGCTTTCTCTAAATGGATACAAAGCTCAAAACAAATTCTTGACGCAGGCAGCACCTTGATGGAGCAGGTATTTATCATACCTAAAATGATGAATACAGACAAAAGGCTGAGAACTACTTACTAATATGGCAATCTTCACTTGTGGTGCGGGCGAAGAATGGAACAGAAGGGAAGAGACGAAGGGCTTCTTTAACAACACACTCAAGATATCGGAGCTTCTTCAAGTCATCCATTGTGACAGGCCGGTCACAGTTCCCTGATCAGAATCACAACAGGGGTGTGAGAGACAACTGTCCTAATCAGATTAAACACACAAGCTATTTTAAGAGGCCCACAGCTATCTTAAATGATGACCAAACTACAACTGCGCCACTGTGCTTATGAGTTTGAATCATTTATCTCAATTTTCATTCTTGTGATGTCCTTAAACTATTATTATTTATTATTTGTATTGAGATAGCATTGAAGAGCCCTAGTCATGGACTAGGACCCCATTGTGCTAGGCACTGTACAAATATAGAAGAGATGGTTCTTCCCCAAAAAAGCTTACAATCTAAGTATTAAAACCTGTCACGACTCCCTTAGCATCCAACCAACTCCTAGTGACATCGATTTCTCCACAGAAGAGTTACAGCACATACAGTGGCAGTACTGTGGTTTATTTGCCTTTTTAAACCTCTACACAGAAATGAATATGTAAACTATATACTGTACCATGCAAACTTACACGCACATCCAAGGAAAGAGTAGAAACTTACCAAACACTTCATCCAATTCTCTGTGAACTTTCTTCTGGGCTTCAGGATGGCATCCAAGTAAGTAGATGGCCCAGTTCATAGCAGCAGCTGTTGTATCATGCCCCTAAGAGTACAGATTTACTAAGATGTTCAGATCTCCATTATCCTCATGCATATGAAGATAAATATATACAAAGAATTAGGGACATTATAGTGGTGTAGTCTAACTGTATAGATACAGAAGAAAAGGTATGACTATATGAATCATGTAACAATTTGGTACCCAAGACTGAACAAGAAATAACCAGTTATGTAATAGAATGGATGGAGACTAAGATAAGAAAAAAACTGAAGTAAATCATAATATTTAATAAGCAGAAGTCCCTTTGCCAGCCCTCTTCTATTACTTAGCTTTTCTATGTTGGCTGGGTGAAGGGTCTACCTCCGCATTCAGTCTCTGTGAGGAAGAGGTTTGCTATTGCTTCCTTGTAGACATAAACTTGTTGACCCACTAAATCTCTCTCGACAGTCACAATAATTTAAACACTATATAGCAATCTTAAAGTCACTATTTTTTCCTCAGTCAACTGTTGGAAGGGCATTTGCCCTTCTTCACCGCTTTATAATGAAATGTAAGTATACCTGACTTTTTAGTTACTCACTATCTTTACTATCCCATGATAAAATATACAGTATTACCATCAATTACCAGAAGAGGGCAAAGCAATTTAATTTTGCTAAGATTATATATTACAAACATAAAACTCAGCCATTTCGGTACTATATGCTAAAGAAAACAAGAGAATGTTCACTAGCAACAGATTTTAGTACAAGTTTAATTTTAATCAAATGTACTCTAATTATGCCATAGAGTAATAGCAACCACAGTACAATTAATTCCATTGCCTCCGGGAATACAGAGTTACAGCAGCAAAAAACTGGAGCAGTACGGCAGGGAACCACACCCAGTGTGATCATTTCCAGTCATCCTGTATCACAACCGATATAAGTGTAATGGAAAGGGTCCAAAGACAGCTGACAAAAGCGATCAGAAGTATAAAGAGATTCATTGTGGGAAGAGATTGGGACCATTCCATTTAGTTGGAGTACCTCAAACATGAAAGTATCCACTTCCTCTCGAATATCCATGTAGCTCAGTTTGTTCCCTTCATCATCAGTTGTACTGAGAAGCATATCAAGAAAAGCCCTTCTCCTTTTGGGCGCACTTTGTTCGCAGTTGTCATCAAAGTCATCTTTCTGTTGTGTGTCATTCTCTATTTCACGGGCTTTTTCTGCAATAACCTTAGATATAAATATATCAATATATTATTTTTTCCACAGTTTAGATTCCACAATCTAAGTGTGTGGCCACTGCTTTAAATACACGTACTTTAAAATAACTTTTATCCCAGATATTTAAAGACTGACTCTACCGCTGACTCCATACTATGCACTGGTTGGTGATATTAAGCGACATCTATACCCACCCCCTTAGTATTTCCCTTAGTATTTGTTTTCCTATTGTACACTGAGTTTGCACAGGTCAGGGTTGTGAATCATGTAGAATCTGAATTTTTAAGTCCATGCTGGCTCTTTGCTTTGATTGTCCTTCATTTCTGAGTCTTCAACGCCGTGTCTGTAGTAAGCAATATTATAATACTGTACAGTGATAGTGCATCACACAGAATGCAAATCAGCATCAAGTTGTTATAGAAAGAAAGACAGGATTTGAATGGTTACCCATGTTAAGCACACCATTGTAGCTGGAGAAAATGAATTAAAATCAGATGTTACTTCTATGGATTTAAAATTAAGAGAAAATAGTGGACTTTTATAAAAAATAGGTCGTCTCCATGTATTTTTTCCTTGCTGAAGTGTATTCATTGAGGTTTTTATTTTTAAGTTTTCCATGCAGTCTACATTTCTATCATTTCCTCAAAATTCAGATCTGAACTGAAATATTTAAGTACTGGACAAAGCACCAGAACAAAGCAGAATGCCATTTTAAAATATTTTAGCTGTTACAGGCCTTAGGGTGTAGAGATCTGATTATTGTAAAATGTTCAGAATATTACATGTTAAAGCAATTAGGATGATTCTATGTGATTTTTTTTTTTTTTTTTTTTTTACCACCAGTTACAACTAAGTTATACTATTACCATGTGAGGGTGACCCATTGGCTAAAACCAACGCTCAAACAACAAGTTCTAAGTCACATTCTCTCCTCTTCAGAGGATTTCTTTAGGGACTGAATATCATAAACATTCAGTTCTCCTATTATATATGTACCACAGATAAGGTGATGTTCCCAATGGCTAATTCTCTGTCACCACATTCACAATTTGGAATCTCTATATTTACTACATTATTTCTCCTCATTGATGGGAACACAATATAAAAAGGAATAACGGGTTACATTGTCAGTAAAACTGTGAAGGATCTTGAGGTTTCTAGTTTGTTCCCTTCCTTCTTGGAACATAGGGTACATCAAGTTAGACCAAAGCCAAGGAGACTTCTGTCTATGATGAATGAGGTCACTCATCCTAGGGTAACAAAAATAGCATTATAATATTTATTTCTAAAAACATATTCACAACATGTCCACAAGAGCCTAATAGAGTCTAAATTTCCTGGTCCTGGACAGGATGATGCAAGTACCACTTGATGTAGCAGACACAAACCATTTTGCCTAATCTTTAGGGATGCCCTCAATCCACTTTTAATTAATTATAATGCTCAGTACCGGCTATAATACTTTTCACATTTTTATTTATAGAAATGTTTCTGTCCAGTGAAATCTATTTTCCCATACAAATCAGTATTAATCCAAGAAGTTTGCCACTATGAAAAAAAAACCTAGGGCCAACTTTTTCTCTTGGTCACACTTATGTAAACCTGGAATAACTCTACTGAAGTCCACAATATTAATCTGCGTTTGCAATAGGATCAGTCACAAAACAAATCATTGTATTACCAATGCAATGCTTGTTCTAATATAATCTGATGGAGACCGGTATGGTCTGATTCTATGGTCACTAAGGCGCTTTTATACTTCTGTGGCAATAAAAAGGGGCCTTGGAATTAGAATAAATTACACTTACACTCAATGTAAGGTCACTTTACACTGCTAGGGTGTGACTCTAATTTATTCTTACTTCACTATTGTGTTGCACCTCCTGTAGTCTTTTACACTAACACACGACGAGTGAAAAACATTACCATTCTAACCTGACACCATTTCACTCACTTTGCACTGTGTAAATGTGTATACAAGGTGCAAATCAACAGTGAGTTGGGCCCAATGTGCTATGTAGATTCAGTGTCCCCCCTCCTCCGCCTCCGCCCCAAAGAAGGCTCAAAGGAGCTGTGGTGACTAGTCCAGCCAATATTAGCTATGGAAGGGCTGATTTGCAACTGCAACATGTTCACACATTACGGCAGCTAGCCTTGTGGAGCCATTACAGAGGTCTCTTCTGTGCACGTACAGCTTGCATAGGTTCTACCATCATCCTGCCACTCTACCTCTATATACACTCCCCCATCCCCACACATGGGCAATGAAAGACCTAACTTGCACAGCGGGCCTTGTGCATAGGTGAACTGTTGCTCTTGTGCAGGCCTGGTTGTCCTACCAGATTTTGCTTTAGAAAGATTTGAGGTGCTATAGCTGGCATTGGCATTCTCAATCCTACACCAACAAAACTATAAGACAGACTTGAAAGATTTACACTTACTTATAAATAGCACGGACATATTCAGAATCCCTATTATTCTGCGCACCGACATTCTTGCCCATCGCAGTTTCTAGAAAGAGAAAAGAGAAACTTATTAAGAATACGTTAGCTGGGTGGAAAGCCAGAAGTACATTGAGAACAAATGGCCAGGTGTTGCATGAAAGCATTGCTGCCATTTACATCCTCATCTCATGGCATTTCTCTTTTTTTAGAATGTGTACTCTCTTTGTGAGTCTAGTCCTAATATTCCTGTTCCTTTAACTCTCCCTCAGATTAGATTCCATATTCCTGTTCCACCCCATAACACAATGTTTGATTGTTCAGATAGACACAAACATAATTAAAACAGAAAAGATGTGTTCATTATTGATAATACAAAAGTAGTGGTACAAGACCAGCAGGGCTTTTTTGTCAATTATCTCAACAAATGAAACTGTAGCATTGTGGACAGCTGTAGTCTCCTCATCATTTACAGCACTTTTATAGCAACTGTTGAATCATCACCAGGACTTACCACAGATTATATCCAGGGCACAGAGAGTGATGTCTAGAAAGCAATCAAAGGGCTCTTTGTCAACGTGCTTTTCAAGATTATCAACCAAAATATTGGCTTGTTCATTCATAACTTCTAGAAAATCAGCTAAGATTGTGAAGTGGAACGTGGGAGTTATCATTTTCCTTCTGGAACGCCACTTATCTCCAGTGCTACAAAATAAAGAGTTGGAAATTAAGTATAAAAAAACCTCACCAAAAAAGAAACAATAAATTGTTTGTGGAACTGCTCAGTGAATATACAATTACTTTCACTAGAGTAGTTAAAACTGGTAGATAGATTCTTAGAGCTCATCTTTTCAAATGTTGCCAGTGGACAATGTAGTCTTTGTCAGTCCATCTTCACTGATGACAGTAAAGAGTGGCTCTAATGACTTGTAACATTTTTCATACATAAATTAATGTCGATAGTTGCAGCCAGCACCACTCACCATAAGAGGTAAAGTGGAAGTACATTTTGCTACAAAACTCTTCTAATCACACAGTGCTCCTAACAGCTTGGTGCTAACTGTAGCTGCTGCAAGACAAATACTGTGAACAAAAAGTTATCCTAAGGCAAGGGCTGACTGAGAAGGCACTTGAGGTGTAAGTGGATGAGGAGAAGGGTAAATAAAAAGCCCTTTGTTAAATATTTAGCAACCCAGCTCCAGCTAAGCCCACCTTCACTGAGAATTGTAAATGGTGGCTGCCCTCATTTTTCCACTATGTAGAAAAGTGAGGGTTAGGGATAGTTACTGCCTAATGTCCAATTTATTACATCAGTATCATTTACCAAACATTTATCAGAGAAGAGGATTCATCTCCCACAGAGCTGTTAAGGTAATGGGATGGAGACTGGCCAAGTATACATTTCTGTGGTCCCTGTCCCCTGCAAATAGCTGTTTCTATTGCAGTGAGACCAACTACTCTCCCTCCTCCCATAAAGCTCTTTCAGGGTGCTTGATCCCAGCCTCCCAAGCCATCTGGCTCATTCTGGGGTGGGCCAAGTCTACTCCACCTTCCCCTCTGCTAGGGTGTCTAGTGGGGTGTCACTGATGCTTCTCCAGTCCCCTCTCCCAACTACTGCTAGTCTTTGAGGTATGGATGTGCTTGATCTTGCACCATCACAACACAGCCTGGCCAAAGGAGCCAGTGGGCCTTCTCTCCTTAGCTACTCTAGCCTGTCTGCTCCTTATGCTGAATCCCTGCTGCAATCTTAAGAGGAGTCCTAGCCTGTGTCTCAGGGTATGTCTACACTACGGGATTAATCCGAATTTATATAATTCGAATTTTGGAAACAGATTGTATAAAGTCGAATGTATGCAGCCACACTAAGCACATTAATTTGGCGGTGTGCGTCCATGTACCGGGGCTAGCGTCGATTTCCAGAGCGTTGCACTGTGGGTAGCTATCCCATAGCTATCCCATAGTTCCTGCAGTCTCCTCCGCCCATTGGAATTCTGGGTTGAGATCCCAATGCCTGATGGGGCCAAAAACATTGTCGCGGGTGGTTCTGGGTACATCCTCCCCCCTCTCCAGGGAAGCAACGGCAGACAACCGTTTTGCGCCTTTTTCCTGGGTGAACAGTGCAGACGCCATACCACGGCAAGCATGGAGCTCGCTCAGCTCAAGACAGCAGTCATGAACATTGTAAACACTTTGCGCGTTATCGTGCAGTTTATGCTGAACCAGAACCTGCAAAACCAGGCGGCGAGGAGTAGGCTACGGCAGCGCGGCAGCGAGAGTGATGAGGACATGGACATGGAATTCTATCAAACCGCGGGCCCCGGTGCTTTGGAGATCATGCTGTTTATGGGGCAGGTTGTAGCCGTGGAACATCGATTCTGGGCCCGGGAAACAAGCACAGACTGGTGGGACCGCATAGTGTTGCAGGTGTGGGACGATTCCCAGTGGCTGCGAAACTTTCACATGTGTAAGGGCACTTTCATGGAACTTTGTGACTTGCTTTCCCCTGCCCTGAAGCGCCAGAATACCAAGATGAGAGCAGCCCTCATAGTTGAGAAGCGAGTGGCGATAGCCCTGTGGAAGCTTGCAACGCCAGACAGCTACTGGTCAGTCGGGAAACAATTTGGAGTGTGCAAATCTACTGTGGGGGCTGCGGTGATGCAAGTAGCCAAAGCAATCACTGAGGTGCTGCTACGAAAGGTAGTGACTCTGGGAAATGTGCAGGTCATAGTGGATGGCTTTGCTGCAATGGGATTCCCTAACTGTGGTGGGGCGATAGATGGAACCCGTATCCCTATCTTGGCACCGGAGCACCAGGGTACCCAGTACATAAACCGCAAGGGGTACTTTTCAATGGTGCTGCAAGCACTTGTGGATCACAAGGGACGTTTCACCAACATCAACGTGGGCTGGCCGGGAAGGGTTCATGACGCTCGCGTCTTCAGGAACACTAATCTGTTTAAACGGCTGCAGCAAGGGACTTACTTCCCGGACCAGAAAATAACCGTTGGGGATGTTGAAATGCCAGTAGTTATTTTTGGGGACCCAGCCTACCCCTTAATGCCATGGCTCATGAAGCCATACACAGGCAGCCTGGACAGGAGTCAGGAGCTGTTCAACTACAGGCTGAGCAAGTGCAGAATGGTGGTAGAATGTGCATTTGGCCGTTTAAAAGGTCGCTGGCGCTCGTTACTGACTCGCTCAGACCTCAGCCAAACTAATATCCCCATTGTTATTGCTGCTTGCTGTGTGCTCCACAATCTCTGTGAGAGTAAGGGGGAGACCTTTATGGTGCGATGGGAGGCTGAGGCAAATCGCCTGGCTGCTGATTATGCGCAGCCAGACACCAGGGCGATTAGAAGAGCACACCAGGAAGCGCTGCGCATCAGAGAAGCTTTGAAAACCAGTTTCATGACTGGCCAGGCTACGGTGTGAAAGTTCTGTTTGTTGAAAACCCGCCCCCTTGATTGACTCATTCCCTGTAAGCAAACCACCCTCCCCCCTTAAATCACAGCTTGCCTTTAAAGGAAATAAAGTCACTATCGTTTAAAAATCATGTATTCTTTATTAATTGATTATAAACATAGGGAGAGAACCGACAAGGTAACCCGGGTGAGGTTTGGGAGGAGGATAGGAGGGAAGTAAAAGGCCACTGAAAAAATTCAATATAATGACAGCCTTTTGGTTGGGCTGTCCACTGGGGTGGAGTGGGAGGGAGCACGGAGCCTCTCCCCCCCCCCCCCCCCGCGTTCTTACACGTCTGGGTGAGGAGGCTATGAAACATAGTGAGGGGGGAGGGAGGTTATACAGCGGCTGCAGCGGCACTCTGTTATCCTGCTGCCGTTCCTGAAGCTCCACCAGACGCCGGACCATGTCCGTTTGATCATGCAGCAGCCCCAGCGTTGCATGCAGCCTGCCACCTCTCATCTCGAGCGTCCCTCATGACCTCACGTTCACTGGCATCTTTCCTGTACTTAGATACCGTGTCCTTCCACTCATTCAAATGAGCTCTTTCATTGCGGGTGCATTCCATTATTTCCGAGAACATCTCGTCTCGCGTCCTCTTTTTCCGCCGCCTTATCTGAGATAGCCTTCGGACGGAGGAGGGAGGCTTGAAAAATTTGCAGCTGCTGGAGGGATGGAAAAAAGGAGAGAAGTTTTTAAAAAGATACATTTTACAGAACAATGCTTATACTCTTTCATGGTGAACAACACTATTCACATTACATAGCACATGTGATTTCAGAACAAGGTCGCATTTTCCATCTTAATATTGAGTGCCTGTGGCTTTGGTATTAGAGATCACAGACGCAGGTCCGGGCAACAGAATTCGGCTTGCATGCGTCCATGGTAAGCCATTGTCTTTCGGCTTCTGCGCCCTCCTTTCCCACATACCAAGCAAAGCCCGTTGACTGCTGCGGTTTTCCTGTTAACCTTCAGCAGCAGAAAACAAACTAACCCCCTCCCATCCAATTATCTGGGATGATCGCTGTACCCCTCCCCCCACCACGTGGCTGGTATCAGGGAAGATCCCTGCTAGCCAAAGGCGAAAAGCTCAGCGCCAATTCCCCGCCCCTCCGCGCTTGGCTAACTGCAGGGAAGGATTTCTTTTCAGCCACAGGCAAACAGCCCAGTAGGAATGGCCACCTCTGTCCCCTTAATTAAATTCCCGTATTTCAACCAGGTTACCATGAGCGATATCACTCTCCTGAGGATTACACAGCGAGATAAAGAACGGATGTTGCTTGAATGCCAGCAAACACCGGGACCATACGCTGCCAGGCTTTGTCATGCAATGATACCAGATTACTTGCTCCATCCCCAGACACGTTAACAGACTTTTCCAGTAGCTGTACTGGCCGCGAATGCATCCCAAGTTCTCAGGGCAAATTAATCATTAAAAAACACTTGCTTTTAAACCATGTTTTATATTTTAAAAGGTAAACTCACCTGAGGTCCCTTCCATGGGGTCATGGTCTTGGGTACTGGCTTGGGAGGCTTGGGAGGGTACTTCAGTCAGGCTGAGAAAAAGATCCTGGCTGTTGCGGAGAACGGAGTGCTGGGTGCTCTCCGCAAGCTCGTCCTCCTCCTCCTCCTCCTCCTCTTCCTCCTCTTCCCCGTCCGCAGAATCCTCAGGTGTGGCTGATGAGATTACCCCCGCCTCGGAATCCACGGTCAAAGGTGGGGTAGTGGTGGCGGCCCCGCCTAGAATTGCATGCAGCTCAGCGTAGAAGCGGCATGTCTGCGGCTCTGACCCGGAGCGACCATTTGCCTCCTTTGTTTTCTGTTAGGCTTGTCTGAGCTCCTTGACTTTCACGCGGCACTGCTCTGAGTCCCTATTGTGGCCTCTCTCCATCATGCCCTTGGAGATTTTTTCAAAAGTTTTGGCATTTCGTCTTTTCGAACGAAGTTCTGCTAGCACTGAATCCTCTCCCCATATAGCGATCAGATCCAGTACCTCCCGTACGGTCCATGCTGGTGCTCTTTTTCGATTATCGGCCTGCATGGTTATCTATGCTGATGAGCTCTCTGTGGTCACCTATGCTCTCCTGTGCTGGGCAAACAGGAAATGAAATTCAAATGTTCGCGGGGCTTTTCCTGTCTACCTGGCCAGTGCATCTGAGTTCAGATTGCTGTCCAGAGCGGTCACAATGGTGCACTGTGGGATAGCTCCCGGAGGCCAATACCATCGAATTGCGGCCACACTAACCCTAATTCGAAATGACAATATCGATTTTGGCGCTACTCCGCTCATCGGGGAGGAGTACAGAAATCGATTTTAAGAGCCCTTTATTTCGAAATAAATGGCTTCGTTGTGTGGACGGGTGCAGGGTTAATTCGATTTAACGCTGCTAAATTCGAATTAAACTCATAGTGTAGACCAGGCCTCAGATGGTTTCAGCTGGGAACACAGCATCTTCCTGTTTTGAGCAGGGGAGCTCACAACTGCACCTCCCCCCAAAATCTCCTATTTTTAAATGTCCCCAAACTGATCATTTTCTTGAACTGACCCTCCTTTGTCTATAGAGTAAAAGTCAGGAATGCAGCTTGCTGAGATCCAGCCACAGTGTTAGTTCATTCTGAGTCTAAATAGCAAAAAATTATGGGGAAAAATCACCAAAATATTTACAAAAGATCAGAAATGGCAGATATCTATATTAGACTTGTGCTTCCAGAATAGCATAAGTAGGTACTATTGCACTGGGGGAGGAGTAAAGTGGGGCCTAGCCAGGGCCGCCCAGAGGATTCAGGGGGCCTGGGGCAAAGCGGGAGAGCAGACATACTAACCGGGCAGCACTCCGAGTCTGCGGCGGCAGGTCCTTCAGTCACTCCGCGTCTTTGGCAGTGTAAAAGTTACTAGTAACCCCCCTTAACAGCTAGCAGCCGTTATGTTAGCCAGCGGCCATTGGGGGAAGCAAACACCTTAAGTACACAGTAGCCTAAATTTTTCAACTGTCTTCCCTTTCAAGGCCTTAAGGTAGTTAAAGCTGGTCCCAAGCCGGTTTTCACTAACCAGATAGCAAAAGCACGGGTCTGACAACCACCAGTCAAGTGTTAACATGGCAAGGGCCTTTGTCTGAATGTGTATAAAGGATCTGTAAAATGTGTGTAAGACAAAGTCTTTGTACCAAGGTGCAAAGTTCTCCTTTCTTCTGCAAAATAAAGCAACTCCTCCTTATCCCTGTCTGGCTGTTATTGGCTCTCAGCTAGGTGGACCCGATATTTCGGTGACAGTTACTGGCGACTCTGCCGGGACTCTCCTAGCTCTCCGGATGGCTGCGGCGAACTGGGAACGACGCCAACGGGGTGTTTCGCCCCTTTTCTCTGCTTCACCGCGGCCCCTTGGGTTCGTGTTCCGATAAGGTGAGTCCTAATAGGATAAGGAGACACTATCTGGTTCTGGTTCTGGTCTGGTTCTGGTCTGGTTAACCGGTTAATAAATTTCTGTCTTATAAATTTGGGCGTTAAGTGTGTGGACGGATCTGAGCCTCTCATTCGTAATTCCTCAGAGTGAAAGCCATCGCGTGCGATGAAGATCTGAGGTCGAATTGGGATCCTTCTGTCCCATCCCCTGTAGCGGTCAATATTAGAAAAAATTCCTGTAATAGGATCCTATTAGGCCATAATTCCCTCTGTTCTCTGTGTAATTCTCTGTTAGGGTGTCAGCAAGCAGATGGGTGGGTCTCTGGTAAAACCCTCTAAGAATAGTCCTTTGAATTATATGTTAAGCAAATGGCCCTTACCCGGTGTTCAAAAAGGGATGTCAAAAAAGCGTTTTTTTACAACTTTGTACCCAGGATTGGCCAGCCCTGGGGACTGCATGGCCCGAGTATGGCTCCTTTAATATTCCTACCCATTTAACCCCCTTGCGCCTGACATTGGAAAACCAAGCGCCGGGGCAAATGGACTATTGGTTTTTCTGGGACGATAAGGCTCATCGTTGCTTAAAGAAGGTACAAATTCAGGCCCCTCTATTCCCAAAAGCTTCTGCCCCTCACTAGGCTGATTATTGGGAGGATATCCCCCCCATGTATTGCCCTAAACCACGGCTACCCCCGGCGGCAGCATTACCAATTGCGGCAAACCCGGTACCTTTCAGTAACAGCAGCACTGAAGGACCCGCCGCCGAAATGCCACCGAAGACCCGGAGAGACTGAAGGGCCCCCCGCCGCCAAAATGCCGCCGAAGACCCGGACCGCTACCGGGTAAGTAAAAAGGCGCCTCTAGCCAGGAAAGGGATTCTTGGTCAGGGCTCGTGGGGCCCCTGCGGGGCCTGGGGCAAATTGCCCCACTTGCCCCCCACTCTGAGCGGCCCTGGGCTTAGCCAGGGCCAGCCCTCCCTCATGAATGACATCCCCAGAACTGTACAGGGGAGACATCCATGGTGGACATTAGGTGCCTTCCCTCCCCAGGCACATGTGCTCTGGGGCAAAAAACAGCAGAGAGGAGCCAGCCAGAGACCGAAGCCAGCAGAGCAGCAGTAGAAGCAGCTGAAGCAGGCACCCATGAACACTGATAATATTTTCCACAGCTTTGACTGGACTTTCTTTGCCTTGTGCTGACTGGGGGAAGGGACTGGAGCAAACAGCCAAAGTCTCTATACCTCAGCTTCCCTCCACATCTGACCTGCCCCATATACGTTCCTCCCTTCCCTCTTCTCATCTGCTCTATCCCTCTCATCGCTCTCCTTTCCTGCCTTTTCTGTTGTGTGAATCTCCTCCTAGCCCCCTTCAGAAAAAATCATAGCACTACTATGACATTTGTGCTTCCACATTATTCACTTCACTTGTGGTTCATATCCCTTTCCCTCACCCTGTGTCTGTCTTGTATACTTATACTGTAAGCTCTTCAGGGAAGGGAGTATCTACATGCTGTGAATGTGTATGGTGCCTAGCAAAAAGGGGCCCTGATATTGGTTGGTCCCTTGGCATTACCCTAATAATCATGATTCATAATAATAGGAGACTATCCCTTCAGCAGAGGTGATAAGTGTGCATAATTGATAAAGGTGGTGTGTTTATGTATTTGATATAGCACACAAATCCAAGCTGACTATGATTTAAAGGGCCAGGGGCTCTGGCTACTGCCTGGAGCCCAGGGCCCTTTTAAATTGCCAGGCGGGAAAGCTGCCCCCTGCCGGTACGGTCGGCTGTGTACGCAGTACCGGACCGGCTTACTTTCATGTCTGGGGTTCACCTTCCTCTGAAACATTAAAGATTGGCCACTACTGGAGACAGCACACCAGACAGGGTGGACCACTGCTCTGAGTGGTACAGAAAATCCTCTCTTTCAGACAATGGCTGGTGTGTCTTGCACACAGGCTCAGGGTCAAATTGATCACCAGATTTGGGGTCAGGAAAGAATCACCAAGTCAGATGGGAAGGGTACTTGGGCATTTTTTGCCATCCTCAACAGCACAGTGTGTGGATCACCAACCAAGATCATTTGTGCGTAGCTTACCTAATCAATTCCCTGCCATTGCAAGGGCCTTGGGTATTGGTAGCACCTTAGTCTTTCTTGTTCTCTGCCTGTAGCACACAACAGTTTAGTCTCCTGAGGACTGAAATACTTTAGTTTAACCCCAGTGTGACAGATATGGCAATTTCCCGCAATATACTTGGGAGACCTTATTGAATTAAGTTTACATATCTTTAGGGTCCATTGCATTAAATGAATGGTTGTGGGCTTGGATGATCAAATGACTATATTGAACAAAGTGGCAGACAAAAATGGATTTTTGGGATAATACCAGTGAAATGGATTTCCTGGGAAATATCTAGGGGGAAGTGAAAGCAAATTTCACACC
Source organism: Emys orbicularis (assembly GCF_028017835.1). Classification (NCBI taxonomy): domain Eukaryota; kingdom Metazoa; phylum Chordata; order Testudines; family Emydidae; genus Emys; species Emys orbicularis. Next base: position 84,821,809 of record NC_088687.1, on the reverse strand, counting down.
CACCCCTACCCCACCCATGGTTATGCAACTGCACCCTAAGGACAGGACAATCATTAGCTGATTCCCTAATCCCGGAATCCCAAGATCAAAGGACCAAGCTGTGTAAAGGAAAGATGAACCTATGCATGGGTGTGCTTGTTCTGAGCAAAAGCTGTAATGAACTTGTAACTACAGAAAAACCTTTTGGTGGGATTGGAAGGACTGACTCATACCAAAGCCCCTGCTGGAGTAGGGCGTGGTGGCTGTCATCTTTGGTAAGCTTTTCAGCATGTGTGTAGGTTCTTTCATTCTTTTTAATGTTTTCCCTGTAATCCTTTCACCTTAAAAATAAATGTGCCTGCTTAGAAAGAGCTGTGTGGGAACTTATAACTGTGTGCAATTAAACTGTCTATAGCCTTTGGAGAAAAAGCAAAATACAGACACTGGCCTGTTCAGACAGTCTGGCTTGCTGGGAATATCACAGAATAGGCAGGGAATTTTGCAGCCTAGAAAAACCCCATCAGGAAGGAGAGAGACACGAAAAGGTGATGGGAGAGGAGTTGGGAGCCTCGAGTGGGTGCCCTTGCACATGGCTTGCCTTGAAGTTCATGAAGCTGAGTCTGAGGACAGCTGAGGGCTACATCAATAAGACTAAATGTGTCATTTGTGTGGGGAGAATATTTGATATTGCTGGATTATAATTGACTGGTATTCTTTTGCTGAAGAATTAAAAGTTGTTTCTATCAATTATGAAAACTCGAGCTCGGTGCATCCGAGTGAGGTCTTGCTACATCGTTTGCTCTGAAGTCCCATTCACATTCCTCACATAACATGATCCTTTCAAGAACTTTCTTGAAAGTTCCTCATTCCTCACATAACAAGATCCTTTCTAGACTCCAGATGGTGGCAGGAGGACCCCATTTTATGGCCCTGCAGGTGATACATGGGTCTAACGCTGCTCTTTGGGCATCTGTACTTTACATTCTAATATTCAGACCATAATTATGCTTTTATTCTGCCTATTAGCAAATAAAATATAACACATTCTAGTCTTCAGGCAGTAAATATACATTATATCTTAGAATTTAACTTTTCATAACTTTAAAGGTACATGACTATTTATATATTACGATACCTTGTTAGAAGTCCTGTGCCAAGCCATGGATGTAGAAATTTGTACGGAAAAGATTTTTCTATGTGCTTTGAACTGTTTAGAACAACCTACCAGCAGGAGAAAAGACAGAGGGGAAATATCTCTTTAAAAGAAGAAGTTGGTAACACTGTATACTCATTCTATTTTTTAGGAGGAGGGTATTTGCAAAATATATTCAAAGCTATGACTGCTCTCCTATAAACTTGAACACCCATTTACAATCAGAGATAGCTTTGCATTGCTCAGTCAACTTTACAAACCCTGGAGGTACAGGAGAGATCATTAACAAGGAAATATTTATCACAATAAAAATACATCAATTTGATACTACACTGTAAGAGCAGGAAAATGTTCCAATGGATTGTAATAGTCAATAGTATAAATGTGACATTCCTTTTTAATATATTGCAATATCTCCCAGGCCAAAGTAAGCTGGATATTTGGACTGACAACCTGAACTGCAACAGAGGTTCTGTCTCTCTCATGTAACTGGTAAAAGTACATCTACCTAACAGTAATATTAAACATGAGACACAGAATATAATTATTTATGTAATACATCTACAAACTTTGCCCAACTAGAGTAGGAGTCTTTCTTGGGTGAATGAAACCATCTTGTGCAGAATTTAAGCTTTCATTTTTAAAGTTAAGTTTCTAGACCTTCAGGTTGTGAAGATAACTTGATTTCTGGTTGGACTGTTTACACCAAGGCAGCGATGTCTTCCCAAACCCCAGGGTAGGTCAGTCTCCGAAGCAGAGCTGAGAGCGATAACCACAAGTTTGTGAAGAAGAGTCTTTTCAGAGGCAAAAAATGGATTGTTTTCTTGGGAAAGGGTGGGGGACAAACTCAGACTCTTATTACCAGTAGGGTAAGTCATTTTGTCAGCCTCCTGGATTTTTAGTTGGACTAGTAGATTTTTATAGGAATTCTGCAGGTTTAAGCCGGTGCTGTGCTTCCAGGGGCTCCCCCAGCAGCTTATTCAACTACCCCTCTTAACTCCACAGAACTGATATATCCCCAGAGGCGTTTCCATGAGGGGTCAGGAGGAATGGGGGAGCATACTGAAGAGGCAGATTTACTCCAGTCCATGGCATAGGGTAGAAGGGGCTCCTAGGGGTGACATTGGGTCAACCTGAATTTCTTGGGCATATATTTAAAGACTGAATTACATACACACCTAGAGGCTGATGGTAGTGGGCAGATTTTATACACTGAAATACATAAACAAGTGTCCTGATAACACTGGTCTACAATTTTTGAGAAGTCGTCTGCTTCAGAGATAAAATGTGCTATTTATTATGTATTTTGATGTGCTGAATTCAAATATGACAATTAAAACAACTGATTGGCTACTGTTTCTAAGATATTTAAGTTTTTACATTTTATGTTTATGTATATTGTGTAGATAGTAGAGTTTTAATCATAAATTGTAAACCTAGGTCTTTTCATGTGTTTATGGTTCCTTTACATAATAATATTTCACCTGTCCTGTTTATGTAACACTTTAAAAATCAGCAAAAGGGTTATATAAATAAAATTTATTATGAAACAAAAGGCAAAAAACTATTCTGTACATAGTTTAGTCCTATTCAGTGTCTACTCGGCGCTTCTTGGCTTGTCTCTTGTCTTCATTAAATGGAGCGTCTCTTGTCACTGTCCAGCAATAGTCTGCAAGCATTGATGGGCTCCATTTGCCCTGATAGCGTTTCTCCATTGTTGCAATGTCCTGGTGAAATTGCTCGCCGTGCTCGTCGCTCACTGCTACGCAGTTTGGTGGAAAAAAATCTAGATGAGAGTGCAAAAAATGTATCTTTAGTGACATGTTGCAACCAAGGCTTTTGTATGCCTTGAGGAGGTTTTCCACCAACAACCTGTAGTTGTCTGCCTTGTTGTTTCCGAGAAAATTTATTTCCACTAACTGGAAGGCTTTCCATGCCGTCTTTTCCTTGCCACGCAGTGCATGGTCAAATGCATCATCTCGAAGAAGTTCACAAATCTGAGGACCAACAAAAACACCTTCCTTTATCTTAGCTTCACTTAACCTTGGAAATTTTCCACGGAGGTACTTGAAAGCTGCTTGTGTTTTGTCAATGGCCTTGACAAAGTTCTTCATCAGACCCAGCTTGATGTGTAAGGGTGGTAACAAAATCTTCCTTGATTCAACAAGTGGTGGATGCTGAACACTTTTCCTCCCAGGCTCCAATGACTGTCGGAGTGGCCAATCTTTCTTGATGTAGTGGGAATCTCTTGCACGACTATCCCATTCGTAGAGAAAACAGCAGGACTTTGTGTATCCAGTCTGCAGACCAAGCAAGAGAGCAACAACCTTCAAATCGCCACAAAGCTGCCACTGATGTTGGTCATAGTTTATGCACCTCAAAAGTTGTTTCATGTTGTCATAGGTTTCCTTCCTATGGACTGCATGACCAACTGGAATTGATGGCAAAACATTGCCATTATGCAGTAAAACAGCTTTAAGACTCGTCTTCGATGAATCAATGAACATTCTCCACTCATCTGGATCGTGAACGATTTTGAGGGCTGCCATCACACCATCGATGTTGTTGCAGGCTACAAGATCACCTTCCATGAAGAAGAATGGGACAAGATCCTTTTGACGGTCACAGAACATGGAAACCCTAACATCACCTGCCAGGAGATTCCACTGCTGTAGTCTGGAGCCCAACAGCTCTGCCTTACTCTTGGGTAGTTCCAAATCCCTGACAAGGTCATTCAGTTCACCTTGTGTTATGAGGTGTGGTTCAGAGGAGGAGGATGGGAGAAAATGTGGGTCCTGTGACATTGATGGTTCAGGACCAGAAGTTTCATCCTCTTCCTCGTCTGCCTCAAGTGAGAATGATTCTGGTGCATCAGGAACCGGCAGTCCTTCTCCGTGGGGTACTGGGCGTACAGCTGATGGAATGTTTGGATAATGCACAGTCCACTTTTTCTTCTTTGACACACCTTTCCCAACTGGAGGCACCATGCAGAAGTAACAATTGCTGGTATGATCTGTTGGCTCTCTCCAAATCATTGGCACTGCAAAAGGCATAGATGTCCTTTTCCTGTTCAACCACTGGCGAAGATTTGTTGCACAAGTGTTGCAGCATATGTGTGGGGCCCACCTCTTGTCCTGATCTCCAATTTTGCAGCCAAAATAAAGGTGATAGGCTTTCTTAACCATAGTGGTTATACTGCACTTTTGTGATGCAAAAGTCACTTCACCACAAACATAGCAGAAGTTATCTGCACTGTTCACACAAGTACGAGGCATCTCTGCTCACTTTGGCTAAACAGAAATGTGTCCCTTTGCAAAATCAAACACTTACAAATAAGAGAGCATGACACTGTATGCTTTCTAGAGCTGATATAGGGCAATTTGTTCAGCAGAGTGATGTAAGCTTCGTTATGATTGCATCATCCATGACTTCTAGGAATAACATGATGCAATTCATATCATGAATGACGCAATACCAGCTTCAGATTGCATCATTCATTGTTTTGCCTAAAAAGCAAGTACTGTCCAAACCCAGTCATAGATTTATTCATAGATCCAGTCAAAGATGTATTTTAGTCATTTCTGGTTTAAATTGAGATCCCTTCCCTTTATAACTCACTTATCCTCCGCCATTCCCAAGTCAAGGGTCGTATATACTGACCCAATAGCATATCTTGAAAACTAGAGCCAATCAACAATTTTAAGCATCATTTTCGTTCTCAGTGACCCAGAATTAGTAAAGTTTGACTACATTTATTTCAGAAGCATTTTGGCTGTAGAGCAGTGTAATCAGTGGCAGAAGAGATACCTGAACAACAGAGTTGCCTTAAGGCTACTCTAAATAATGCATCCTCCTTTATAAAATAATGCCTATGGTTTTAATTAAAACACTTTTTTCAGTTTTAATCTGATTGATGCAAGTTATATCATTTCCATCAGTCCTCAAGTCCTGTTGAGAGATTTCTTTGTATGCACTTTATTTAATAAATACAATAAAATGTATCTCACCCGTATATCACTTGCTAATAAAAAAACAACTGTACCTTGAAGATAATAGCACAACACTGATGTTTTAAACTAGTGGATCATTAACACAGTATCTGCATTCAGAACCTGTTATGTTGATAATGCGAAGTGAAGTTCAAGGTTTTCCACAGTCCAAAACCTGGATAAACATTTCCTCTCACTTAGTCGAGATCACAGAAGTATTTTTAATCAATGTAAAGTCACAGAAGAAGAAATTTTGCATTTATCTCTAAGCGAACTACAAACCATTCAGGGCTAGACTGCACTATTTAGGCTTGATACGTTTATGGAGGGAATGGTTTGATGGGATAACGTGATTTTAGTCAATTAGGCATTAACGTGCTATCGCTGGTAAAATGAGGGTCCGGCTGTAGAATCTTGCCTGTATGCTCGGGGTTCTACTGATCGCCATATTTGGGGTCAGGAAGGAATTTTCCTCCAGGGTAGATTGGCAGAGGCCCTGGAGGTTTTTCGCCTTCCTCCGCAGCATAGGGCAGGGGTCGCAGGCTGGAGGATTCTGTTGTGGGTGGGTCAGCTTTTGTGGCCTGCATCATGCGGGAGGTCAGACTAGATGACCATATTGGTCCCTTCTGACCTTAAAGTCTATGAGTCTATGAGTCTATGCACCTGCCAGAGCAAAGGGGATGGTACTCACACCCCTGCAGAGAGAACACCACCGGTATTGTGTCTCAGTTGCACTGACAGGGAGTGATTTGTGTCATCCCTTTAGCTCATGCAACATACCACTGGGAGGAGCATCTGGCATGCAGTCCCTGTGCTCCCCTGAGTGCCTAGAGTTATAAAACACCTGCACAGAAGTAGGGAGGGAGGGCAGGCAGGGAGGAGGAGGAGACCAGCATGAAGCCTAAGCTCTAGATGTAACAAGAAGTTTGGTGATTGGCATGTGTCCTTCATGACCAGCCATTTTTAATGTTTACTGTAAACTCTGGAGATGAAACAAACACAAAATTTCAAATTAGGGAATAACTGTCATAAATTCTATGACTTATACAAACAAATCTATTAAACATGAGATAGGAACACTCACCTCCACAGCATCTGGATGATATAAAATCACAAAAGGCAATGGTCCTATCCAAAGTTTTAGCAGGGGTAGATTCCTGTATTCTTTGAAGATGTGTACTACTTGCTTAAAGAAATCTGTGGGGTGGAAAAAAGCAATTTGAATAGGCCAAAACTAGAACTTCTGTAATCATGTAATTGATCATGAGTTCACTGCAGTGTTAGTTTTGCTACTGTGACAAACCACGTATGTTTTGCACTTATTTATTATTTTGATTATAGTAGCACTTAGGGGTCCCAGTCGAGATTGCGATAAGCACTGTACAGACACAGGAACCTTGCAACCTAAATAGAAAGGACAAATGAAAGAGTATAAAGGAAATATTTTTATCCCCCTTTTATAGATGGGGATCTGACACACAAAGAGATTATGTGACTTGACCAAGGTCACATAGGAAGTCTATGGCAAAGCTAGGAATTTAATTCATTTCTCCGGATTTCCAGCCCAGTGCATTAGCACAAGCCCATCCTCACACTGATTAATTTTTCTGAACAACATGATAGATGGAATATAAATCCTTGGGGGGTAAGGATCATCTATTAAATACAAGAGAACCTCTACTGATTGACTTTAAAGACCTTAACTGACACTCTCTAAAATGGCACCAAGAGCATCTGAGATAAAAGGGGAAATGAGATTGTGCAGATTAATAAAGCATTCCACAATAATGCTAGAGTCCACATTCAAGAGAAATTTCTACACAAAAGACCAGAGGGTCGCCACCTATTATTAACGTTGCCTAACACTTTCCACTATACGGCCTCATTTTTAGTTGCTTATAACGTTGCCAAACTTTAACAGTTTGGGTTGCAATTTTCCATGCCAGGTGCTCACCACAAGCCAAATTTCAGCCAAAACCATTCAGTTGTTTTCAGGAACAAGGCTAAGTAAAAATATGTTTCAGAGTAGCAGCCGTGTTAGTCTGTATCCACAAAAAGAACAGGAGTACTTGTGGCACCTTAGAGACTAACAAATTTATTAGAGCATAAGCCTTCGTGGGCTACATCTGAAGAAGTGGGCTGTAGCCCACGAAAGCTTATGCTCTAATAAATTTGTTAGTCTCTAAGGTACCACAAGTACTCCTGTTCTTTTTTTAAAAATATGTTGTTGTTTTGCTCATGTTAAAAAAATTCTTGAGACCTTTACTTTTAAATGCCTTAACACCTCCATGCAGGGGAATGGACTGTGTGTCAGGAATGTACCTTGTGCCCAGGACCGGCTCTAGGCACCAGCAAAGCAAGCACGTGCTTGGGGCACACATTTCCAGGGGCGGCATTCCGGCAGACGTCTTCAAAAATTCCAACATCAAGCCCCAGCTCTCCTCGGGCAACAAAGTGTCAAACAACTGCCTGGACGTGGCGGGCAGTGGCCCTCCGGGCTACTGCTACAAAGCCTGCCTGGCCCCGGAGTCCACCAAGAGCGACTTCACGTTCCTAAAGCCCTACCGCCCGAGTCCCCCGAGGAACAACGAGAAAACCGCCGAGAACTTACCAGGGCCGGGCAGGAAGCCCCCAGTGGCCAATAACACCGTCAGTGCTGCCAACCAGGTAACCCTGCGCTGCAGTACAGCCGGTGGGGCTCAGGGAGACGGACCGGGAGAGAGTGCCATGAAATACCCCTTCAAGGGTTAGCCCGGCTTTCCCCTTCTTCTCTCCCTCCCCTGCCCCCTTGGAAACGAATCTGAGCCGGGAGAAATCCTTTCATTCAGGGACAACTTTTTAAAGATAATGACCCGACCCTTTGATCAAGTGGCAGTGTCAGAATTAGCACCCGTCGGACAGCAGGCAATTCTCCAGCACGCTCCTTACCCATTTCAGTTAATGATTTGGGGAACGTCAGGCTCATTTTAAATGAGCGAAAGTAGCAGAAAGCGCTCAGAAGCGGCAGCCCAGCTCCTAGTAAGACTGAAATATGGAGCGTGCCCAGGAAAGCCAAGGGCTCTCTCCGATCGGGGCTGTACAACCCCGTAGCCTTCCTTCAAGAGATCCAGACGTGACACCGGGGCAGCAAAGCATGCGGTGATTTAAGCCTCTTGAAATGTCATCTCTATTCTGTTTTTCCCCTCCACACATATTACAAGCGGCACGAATTACTCATGCGCTCTAGTGGCCCATGGGGCTTTTCAGCTCCTCTGTCTCAATAAGAAATTCAGGCAGATACACCCGGCTCAAGCAGATTCAGATGCAGTCGTTGCCCAATGCTGCATCAGTACCGCACCCAGTCAAAAAAACCAAACCAAACCAAACCAAACCAAAACAACAAAAACATTGCGAAATGCAAACATGTGTAAAAGCCACCAAAAGGGGGGGAGGGGCAGCCTTTTTTTTTTTTTTTTTGCTTGGGGGGGCAAAAAACCTAGAGCCGGTCCTGCTTGTGCCATCCCACTAATTTGATCATTTTTAGCCTTAGAAAAAAAACATTTTGTACTTGTTCGGTAGAGACTTGCTAGATCTTAACAGCTAAAAATCTCTGAAGATTCCTTCTTCACTGAGCATGCTTGAGTCTCTCACAGCTCCTGTGTGCGACCGGACCAGCCTCTTCCATCCCCTCACAGCTCCTTTGTGTGACCACACTGTGTATGTGCCATCCTTACAGATTTATTTGGACATAAGCTTTCGTGGGCTAAAACCCAGTTCATCAGATGCGAAAGCTTATGCCCAAATAAATTTGTTAGTCTCTAAGGTGCCACAAGTACTCCTCATTGTTTTCAAAGTAGCAGCCATGTTAGTCTGTATTCGCAAAAAGATCAGGAGTATTTGTGGCACCTTAGGGCTTGTCTTCACTACCAGCCAGGATTGGCGGGTAGAAATCGATCTCTTGGGGATCGATTTATCGCGTCTCGTCGGGATGCGATAATCGATCCCCGAATCTACGTGTGTACTCCACCAGCCCAGGTAGCAGTAAGCGCCGTCGACGGGGGAGCCGAGGCGGTCGATTTGCCGCCGTCCTCACAGCGGGGTAAGTCGGATCAGATACGTTGAATTCAGCTACACTGTTCCCGTAGCTGAATTTGCGTATCTGAAATCGATTCCCCCCCCCCCCCCGGTAGTGTAGACATAGCCTTAGAGACTAATAAATTTATTTGAGCATAAGCTTTCGTGGACTACAGCCTACTTCTTCAGATGCATAGAATGGATCATAGAATGTATAGAATGTTTTGTATCTACAAACAGCCCTCTGTCACAATCATGCCTGTTCTTCCAAAAATAGTTGACTGTTTCTAAGTTTTATGACAGAAACTGGCCCTGTACATTTATCTTCAGCACAACCACCACACCCACCCTGCAGCAAAGTTAAAGCAACTAAATAACCCTTTTCCTTCATTCCACTTCAGGTATAACTTACCTGAAAGATCCCTTTTGTTAAAAAATCAAGGCTCAATAATACAGCACAAAAGCCCATATTTGCACAGGTACAATAAGCACAGAAATCCATGCACATTGATATTTTTACTATCTCACTGTGGAGAAAGGCACAATAACTTGAGCACCTTACCAAGGCCTGGTCTACACTAACCCCCAAATTCGAACTAAGGTACGCAACTTCAGCTACGTGAATAACGTAGCTGAAGTCGACATACCTTAGTTCGAACTTACCGCGGTTCAGACGCGGTCCACACGCGGCAGGCAGGCTCCCCGTCGACTCCGCGGTACTCCTCTCGCCGAGCTGGAGTACCGCAGTCGACGGCGAGCGCTTCCGGGATCGATTTATCGCGTCCAGACCAGACGCGATAAATGAAACCCGGAACTTCGATTGCCAGCCGTCGAACTACCGCGGTAGTGTAGACCTGGCCTAAGACTCATAGGAATATAGAAAAATCTCACAGTAGAAAAAGAACTAGTAATGTCTGATTTGTCTTGAAAATCAGAGGAGCATAATGAATGGACTCAGAACACCTAATGTGGAACTGTTCCAGTTTTGAGTAAATACTGCTACACTTTGAAAGTTTGTTCTGAAACAATAATTCTTACGAACATAACAGGCTCATCTAATTATGTAATTATCCAGCGCTTTAGCATGACTCCTTTACCTTAGAATCTAGTGGGGAAACATGTACCATGGCAGTTGTTTTTAAATGTATTAACCATGAAGAGGCTGACCAAGGGTATCTAAAGTTTCACGGAAAGACAAGAAATGGATTTCAAAGCATACGGGGTGGAACGGTAGCTTCTGAAAATGGCAAACTTCAAAATGCAACAGAGGGTCCTGTGGCACCTTTAAGACTAACAGAAGTATTGGGAGCATAAGCTTTCGTGGGTAAGAACCTCACTTCTTCAGATGCAAGACTTGCATCACTTGCTCACTCCTACTCTGTTATTCTACAACAAGAATTAGTGATGGGGCCAGTCCAGCTCCACTGCTTCAAATCAGCTCCTACTTATACAGCCCCCGGAAATCCCCAGCCACTTCCCGAGCACCTAACAAGTGTCTACACCGCTGTACGCCCTACTGCTGGAACTGATCCCCGGGGCATTGCGGTCACCCTGGAGAGAGGGTGCTTCAGGCAGCAGCTCCAGGAGGGAGAGGGGTTTGCACTGCAGGCAGCTACCGCTACGTCTCTGGACGGCCGTTACCTTCCCCTTTGCGCTCCAAAAACACAGTATTTCCCAGCAGAGGGTAACAGGGGCTGACCCCTGGAATCGGCTTCAGCGCTTTCCACTTCCCCAGGTAATCTAGCAGCAGGCGGAACGTGAAGGCTGCCAGCAGCGTGAAGAGCAGAGTGACGACTCCGGCCCCCCAGTAGAGCAGCAGGTCCCCCTCCTGAGCCAGCTGCAGAGCGCCCATCGCTGCCCGGAGCCCGGCCGCAGGGTGTGCACTGAGCCGCAGTCCCGGGGTGCTGCACCGAGCGTAGAACCCGGGCTTGGGCTCCGGCTCCAGCCGAGGGAAGCGGAGCCCGGAGGTGGGGCGCGCGGGGGTGGGGGAGAGGCTGGGGAACAAAGGAGTGGGAGGGAAGGAGGGATCCCCAGAGGCTGCATGAGGAGGGAGCAGAGCAGCAGAAGACGTAGGTGCTGCGGGAGCTGCTGCACCCCCTGGCTTGAAGTGGTTTCCTTCATATACAGTTTGGTTCAATGGCTCTCAGCACCCCTGGGGAAGGAAACGCTGCTGTGATCTGTGGCTGCCCTTATTCTCACTGTGTAATGTGGGATCTGCAGGAGAGTTTGACTAAGCAGCCTAGGATCTGAACTTGGAGAGTCAAGTAAGGTCTCCCGGTAGTTGTCAGTGACCCTAACTACCGCTGCTCATAGTGAGAGGGGTCAAATCATCTTTCACTCAGCTACTGCAGTGTCCAAGGCACAACTCCCAGCCTTGTGGGCAACACTGAGAATAGGTTCAGGACACAGGCAATATTACAGAGGGGAGCAGGGACCAATAGGGTTACCATATTTCAACACTGAAAAAAGAGGACGTTCCATGGGGGCCCTGGCCCTGCCCCAACTCCGCCCCTTCCCCACCCCTGGCCCCACCCCAACCCCGCCTCTTCCCCACCCCCCTTCCAACCCCTTCCCCAAAGCCCCCTCCTCTGAGCACCCCGCATTCCCCCTCTGATCTTGGTTGGGGATTGCTAAGTGCTTCCCTGCTCCCCACTCACCCTGCAGCCCCTGCACCCCCCCACCCCTGCAGCCTCTGTGACCCCTGCTCCCCACTCGCCCTGCACCCCCCGCCTGCCCTGCCCCTGCGCCCCCTTGCCCCTGCAGCCTCTACACCCCTGCCTGCCCTGCTCCTCCTCGCCCTGCAGCCCCTGCGCCCCCCGCCTGCCCTGCTCCCCGCTCACCCGGCACCCTCTGCCTGGCGGGGGCTTCGGACGCTCAGCGGTGACCGGGGCGGCGCGGGTCCCTGCAGCCCCGGCACACGCCGCACTCCCCGCCCCGCGTCGCAGCCTCCTTCCTGCCGCCGCCGAGCACGTTCCCCGGCCTGTCTGTCCCTGCTGGAAACAGTTCCCGCAGCGCCGGGTTCCGAGCCGCGCGGGGTGACAGGGCCGCAGGAAGGGTCCCCCAGTGGCTGGGGGGTCCCCACCCGCGGGGGAAGCCTGAGCCGCTGGCTGGGCCCGGCCTCCCCATGGTCCTGCGGGCTCGGCTGGGGCGTGCGGTCCACCCGGCCTGCGGGGGCAGCAGCGGCCCCTCCGCCGCCTTCTGCGGCTGCGCCCCCCCACCCCCGCCCGAGCTCGCTACAATGTAGCCGGGGCGGCTGGGCTGCGCTGCGGACCCGGCGGGTCGTGCTGGGGCTGGGCGGACCCCGGCTTATGCCTCCTTATTTTCCCAGACATGTTCGGCTTTTTGGAAATTCCCCCCAGACAGGGATTTGAGGACCAAAAAGCCGGACATGTCTGGGGAAATCCGGACGTATGGTAACCCTAGGGACCAACCACAACAACCAAGAAGAACCAAGTATGAAAAGCTGGGATACACATTCTAAAAGGAACAACACACAACCACATTGAATTGGATCCATGGGCATGGAGGAGACTACCCCTAGCCATCTGTCACACAGAGCCACCAGCATGGCCAACAAACACTGGCTGTAACCAAACGAATGCATCACCTGTAGAATCCACTGCATACCCCACATAGCCCAGACAGACACATGTAAAGAGCTGTACATATAAAGTGCTACTGTTACCAGTAAGCTCAATCCCACAACTCTGACTGCCCAGGATCTCGTTACAGAAATGGCTGAATCAAGAGGACTGTAGTGATGGTGCACAGGGAGAGAGAGTGTGCAGGTTGCCACAGTTACTGGCCAAATTCTCTGGTGGTGAAATGTGATGCAGTGACACTTTACACCAGTAAAGACTTTGGCCCTATACCTGTACCAAATGAGTCACTGACCCCAGCTTGGTTTCTCTAGACCCAGCATCCATTGTGACTCATGGATCCACGCAGCCAAAAGAGCCACCACAGGAAGCATAGACAAGCATAGGTACATGAGCCAAACAGGGCAGTGGGCAGCCATGCATTGCCTGAGCATCTCAAAGTACACCAGCACACATCTATGTGTATGAGTATTAACTGTATTACAGCAGTGCCTACACACCCCAGGTGAGAGTGGGCCCAGTGTGCTAGGCTCTGTGTAAACATACCTAGTAGCACAACCCTATGTAAGAGGCAGACTGCCTGTCTGGAACAGCTGGGAGTGAAGTCACAGGGACTGGGGAAGAAGGCTCTGGTGACTAAGGCAGCTCATGTGAGAAAGGAGCAGTCAGTCAGTTGGGAGCTGTTGGATCAGACTGGGAAGAGCAGGTGTGAACTGCTGCCACATAACTCACTTGTGCTGCTGCCTTTGCTGCCTGAGGAGGTTTCAGAGCTGTCTGCCACTGCACCATTTGGGAGGGCTGGTGAGTGTTTGTTGCTCCTGATTCCCCATAGGGTTTGCCAAGTCAGACTCATGTGAGACACCAGTGTAAAGTCAGACAACTCAGACAGAAAAAGGAAAGAAATCTTCCTGAATGAAATAATGCAGCCATATCCTGTAGGTATGTAGCAACTATTGCTTATTTACAAGAAGATGGGGAAAGCTAGGCAGCTTGCTGCCAGCTCAGCCAAGTCAACTGTTCCAACCTTTCATCTTTCAGTCACCACATGTACTTCCCCTGTACGACCCCTTGAACCACGTTATTCCAAAATCATCCCTTGTGTAACTACACTGACACCTATGGAGTTAAACCTATGAATTTGGCCCATTAACTTTTGTTGTTGTCGCTTGGTACCTGTAGACATTCCTCTGAGTTGTAGGGCTAGATCCACAAGGGGGACTTAGGTGCCTAAATGCCCATTGAGGGTATTTCTACACTGCAATGACAAACCCGCGATTGGCCCAGGCCATCTGACTTGGGGGACTTGGGATAGTGCAGCAGCGATGGATTCTTCCTAAAAGTGTGGGGGGGGGGCCCACGAGGCTCCACCACCTCCATGTCCCCATCCCTGCCCCTCTGCTTCCCCTGGATGTCCGACCCAAGCCAGAAGCTGGAGCCAGGCCGGGGAACCCGGGCTCCTCCACCTGACAGGGGTGGGGGTACGCAAGAGCAGCCCCCGACCTGTGTCCCTGCCCCCCCCCCAGCCCAGGGCAGGTGGGGGGTCCATGGCTACCCACAGCTGCCCATGTGGCTCTAACACCAACCCAGTTCTGGCTTCCTGGGGGTGTTGCTTTGGGGACCAAGGCAACGGACCAGGACTGTGACACAAAGTGGGAGGGCCATTGCCCACCCCCCACCCCCACCCCCATTCCAGTGCCCCTGCTCTGGGACCCTCTCACCTCAGAGAGTCCTAGAGCCCAGGCTCCAGCCCAAGCCTGAATATCTACATGGCAATTAAACAGACCCTTAGCCTGTCAGATGGCACAGGCCAGCCTCAGGTTTTTAATTGCAGTATAGGCATAGCCTTAGGTGCCTGAGTCTAACATCTAGGCACCACTGGCATTCATGAAACCACTGCCTGGCTGCTGCTTGACCCTGTAGATGCCTACCTTTCTGCTGGTAAAGTCCCCTACATTTCTGTCAGTGGGCATGGGCAAATCTAGATCCTGAAACCACCAAGCTGCTCATCAACTAATTCACACCTAAGCCCTAGTGGGATTCACATACTGATTTCCTCATCTGGGCCTGATCCAGTACGTGTGCTGTGTGCACACTCAACCACACAAAAAGGGGGAGAGGGGTGTGCTACTTCCTTTACAATCAGTGCCCTGTCTAAATTTCTGGAAGGCATGGAAACTATGAAAATGCCCCCAAACTGTGATCTTTTCTTTGTTTTTTCCCTCCTCCTTTAAGAAAAATGGCTACAAAGTCTTTAATACAATAATTATTTTAGCTAGTCAATTTTAAGGATGGAATGAATTTTACAAGTAACTAGTCAAAATTGACTACGGTTACTTCTAAATTTAATTCCGTCCTAGAAATTCAGTAGCAGTACTTGTAAAAATAATTCCATGCAAAATCCGTGAAATTCAATACTTTATCATTTACACTGTCATGAATTTTCTAAAAAAAATATGAAAAACATGATGTATACAAGGCCCTACTAATACTGAATAAGGAATAGTTTGAGTACTTGGCTGGGATGTGGAAGACACAAGTTCAAATCCCCACTCTGCCTGATTTGGGGCAGGAATTGGAAGCCAGGTCTCCTACTTCCGAGGTGAGTGCCCTAACAAGTGCGCTAACAGTTCAGCAGGCCTCCCGTTGGCATAAGTAGCATCTTCATTAAGTGCTACAGCACAGTAATTGTAGACAAACCCTGGGAAGCTGCCAGGAGCAGAAGTGCCAGGCCCAGAGATGCTTGGGAGGGGCAGCCTGGAGCCAAAGAATGAGTTAAGATGATTTTTCTGATTGTCTGTTCACTAACTTCTCTTTAGAAAAATAAACAGCCTTGCAAAAGATTGGGTGTGGCAGTGCATGCTTTGGACATGGGACAAAGCCTGGCCCAATGACAGGGATTGACAAAGAAGACAAACTACATGGATCACATGGTAAATTAGGTGTCAGCAAACAATGTTTGTGTCAATACAGCTAAATATGAAATCACATCTAGGGCCTGGTCTACACTAACCCCCAAATTCGAACTAAGGTACGCAACTTCAGCTACGTGAATAACGTAGCTGAAGTCGACATACCTTAGTTCGAACTTACCGCGGTTCAGACACGGTCCACACGCGGCAGGCAGGCTCCCCGTCGACTCCGCGGTACTCCTCTCGCCGAGCTGGAGTACCGCAGTCGACGGCGAGCGCTTCCGGGATCAATTTATCGCGTCCAGACCAGACGCGATAAATCGAACCCGGAAGTTCGATTGCCAGCTGTCGAACTACCGCGGTAGTGTAGACCTGGCCTAGGAATAAAGAATGCAGGCCAGATTTACAGAATGGGGGGGGGGCTTTATCCTGGGAAACAGTAATTCTGAAAAAGACTGAGGTCATGGTGGATAATCAGCTGAACACAAGCCCTCAGTGCAATGCTGCAGCCAAAAGGCTAATGCCATCCTTAAATGCATAAACAGGGGAAGATGGAGTAGGAGTGAAAAAGTTCTAGTACCTTTGTATTTGGAACTGGTACAATGGCTACTGTGTCCAATTCTGGTGTCACTGTTCAGGAAAGATGCTGATAAATTGGAGAGGGTTCAGAGAAGGGCCACAAGATTGCTTAACAGATCAAAAAATCTGCCTTATAGTGAAAAATTCAAGAAGTTCAATCTATTTAGCTTATCAAAGAGAAGGTTAAGGGCTGGCTTGTTGGAACAATTTGTATAGAGGTGATATAGATATGCTCTCGTTCAAACAGGAATTAATTCAAGGAACTCCTATAGCCTGTATTGTGCAGGAAGTTAAAACTAAATGATCAAAATGGCCCTGTAACAAGGTGGCTTGCCTATGCCCAGCAGAGCCCAGGCCTAAGCCAGCCCTCATTACGAGATGAGCGCCACCTGAGAAAACTCAGGTGCTTCCAATATAAAAGACAGCAGGGAGCTGCAGATGGGATGTGATTGAGAGAATAGTTATTTCTGCCAAAGGTAGACAGTCTTGTAAGCTGGGGGCAGATGGAAGGGGCAGCTATGAGGAGCATAGGGCCCTAGCTAGCTAAAGCCTCTGAATAGGAGGGAAGATGAACTGAAAACTTTGTGTTGTTTTGGACTTTTGAGTTCTATTTTTGATAAATTCTGTTACCAGCCTGAGGCGAACTGGTGAAGGGTGAATTAAAGGATTGAGTTGGGAGGATCAGTGGGGACAATGAGTTTTATGGGGGTCTGCACGAAGGGGAAATAGAGGTTTGATGGCCACCGAGGCAACTCCACCCACAAAGGGGTGCTTGGGAGGCAGAAAAAGGCCGCTGTGCTACAGGTCCCCTCTGGCGTTACAATCTGTTAAATCAATGTACTACTTCTTAAGGGGCCGTAAAGACCATAAAGTGGGCATATTATGCTCACTGTTGCTCAAAACAGTGAACAAACAAACTTTTAGAATTCAGTAGTAACAGGGATCCAATGTCACAAGCCCTGCTAAGGGAGAATGACAATGATGGAACCTGGGCATGGTCATGACACCATGTGTTGCTAATGCAAGGTCCTAGTCTGCCACTGAAAGTACAGAAATAAAGGGATGCCAGGATCCTTAACCTGACTCTACCTGCATTTCAGTACCTTCAGTAAGCATGACAATAAGGGAAGAGTTTGTCTGATTATTCTGAGAAGGCTATAACAGTAATACATGTAATGGTGACAGCACAGAACTAATAATATTCACTGAGGGTATGTCTACACTACGGGATTAATCCGAATTTATATAATTCGAATTTTGGAAACAGGTTGTATAAAGTCGAATGTATGCGGCCACACTAAGCACATTAATTCGTTGGTGTGTGTCCATGTACCGGGGCTAGCGTCGATTTCTGGAGCATTGCACTGTGGGTAGCTATACCATAGCTATCCCATAGTTCCCGCAGTCTCCTCCGCCCATTGGAATTCTGGGATGAGATCCCAATGCCTGATGGGGCCAAAAACATTGTCGCGGGTGGTTCTGGGTATATCCTCCCCCCTCTCCAGGGAAGCAACGGCAGACAACCGTTTCGTGCCTTTTTCCTGGGTGAACAGTGCAGACGCCATACCACGGCAAGCATGGAGCCCGCTCAGCTCAAGACAGCAGTCATGAACATTGTAAACACCTCGTGCGTTATCGTGCAGTTTATGCTGAACCAGAACCTGCAAAACCAGGTGGCGAGGAGTAGGCTACGGCAGCGCGGCGGCGAGAGTGATGAGGACATGGACATGGAATTCTATCAAACTGTGGGCCCCAGTGCTTTGGAGATCATGCTGTTAATGGGGCAGGTTATAGCCATGGAACGCCGATTCTGGGCCCGGGAAACAAGCACAGACTGGTGGGACCGAATAGTGTTGCAGGTGTGGGACGATTCCCAGTGGCTGCGAAACTTTTGCATGCGTAAGGGCACTTTCTTGGAACTTTGTGACTTGCTTTCTCCTGCCCTGAAGCGCCAGAATACCAATATGAGAGCAGCCCTCACAGTTGAGAAGTGAGTGGCGATAGCCCTGTGGAAGCTTGCAACGCCAGACAGCTACCGGTCAGTCGGGAATCAATTTGGAGTGGGCAAATCTACTGTGGGGGCTGCTGTGATGCAAGTAGCCAAAGCAATCACTGAGGTGCTGCTACGAAAAGTAGTGACTCTGGGAAATGTGCAGGTCATAGTGGATGGCTTTGCTGCAATGGGATTCCCTAACTGTGGTGGGGCGATAGATGGAACCCATATCCCTATCTTGGCACCGGAGCACCAGGGTACCCAGTACATAAACCGCAAGGGGTACTTTTCAATGGTGCTGCAAGCACTTGTGGATCACAAGGGACGTTTCACCAACATCAACGTGGGCTGGCCGGGAAGGGTTCATGACGCTCGCGTCTTCAGGAACACTAATCTGTTTAAATGGCTGCAGCAAGGGACTTACTTCCCGGACCAGAAAATAACCGTTGGGGATGTTGAAATGCCAATAGTTATTCTTGGGGACCCAGCCTACCCCTTAATGCCATGGCTCATGAAGCTATACACAGGCAGCCTGGATACGAGTCAGGAGCTGTTCAACTACAGGCTGAGCAAGTGCAGAATGGTGGTAGAATGTGCATTTGGCCGTTTAAAAGGTCGCTGGCGATCGTTACTGACTCGCCTCAGCCAAACCAATATCCCCATTGTTATTTCTGCTTGCTGTGTGCTCCACAATCTCTGTGAGAGTAAGGGGGAGACCTTTATGGCGGGGTGGGAGGCTGAGGCAAATCGCCTGGCTGCTGATTACGCACAGCCAGACACCAGGGCGATTAGAAGAGCACACCAGGAAGCGCTGTGCATCAGAGAAGCTTTGAAAACCAGTTTCATGACTGGCCAGGCTACAGTGTGAAATTTCTGTTTGTTTCTCCTTCATGAAAACCCGCCCCCTTTATTGACTCATTCTCTGTAAGGAACCCACCCTCCCCCTTCCCCCAGCTTGCTTTCAAAGGAAATAAAGTCACTATCGTTTAAAAATCATGTATTCTTTATTAATTGATTATAAACATAGGGAGAGAACCGACAAGGTAATCTGGGTGAGGTTTGGGAGGAGGATAGGAGGGAAGTAAAAGGCCAGTGAAAAAATTCAATATAATGACAGCCTTTTGGTTGGGCTGTCCACTGGGGTGGAGTGGGAGGGTGCATCTTAATATTGAGTGCCTGTGGCTTTGGTGTTAGAGATCACAGACGCAGGTCCGGGCAACAGAATTCAGCTTGCATGCGGCCATGGTAAGCCATTGTCTTTCGGCTTCTGCGCCCTCCTTTCCCACATACCAAGCAAAGCCCATTGACTGCTGCGGTTTTCCTGTTAACCTTCAGCAGCAGAAAACAAACTAAACCTCCCCCATCCAATTCTCTGGGATGATCACTTTATCCCTCCCCCCACCGCGTGGCTGGTATCAGGGAAGATCCCTGCAGAAACCAAACTACCCCCCCCCTACCGCCATGAATTATCTGGGATGATCGCTGTACCCCTCCCCCCACCGTGTGGCTGGTAACAGGGAAGATCCCTGCTAGCCAAACGTGAAAAGCTCAGGGCCAATTCCGCCCCTGCTGCACTTGGCTAACTGCAGGGAAGGATTTCTTTTCAGCCACAAGCAAACAGCCCAGTAGGAACGGCCACCTCTGTCCCCTTAATTAAATTCCTGTATTTCAACCAGGTTACCATGAGCGATATCACTCTCCTGAGGATTACACAGCGAGATAAAGAACGGATGTTGCTTGAATGCCAGCAAACACTGGGACCATACGCTGCCAGGCTTTGTCATGCAATGATACCAGATTACTTGCTACTAGCATGGCGTGGTCAAGTGTCCTACCATGGAGGACGGAATAAGGCTGCACTGCCCAGAAACCTTCTGCAAAGGTTTTTGGAGTACCTCCAGGAGAGCTTCATGGAGATGTCCCTGGAGGATTTCCGCTCCATCCCCAGACAAGTTAACAGACTTTTCCAGTAGCTGTGCTGGCCACGAATGCATCCCAAGTCCTCAGGGCAAAGTAATCATTAAAAAGCGCTTGCTTTTAAAACTAGTTTTATATTTTAAAAGGTAAACTCACATGAGGTCCCTTCCATGGGGTTATGGTCTTGGATACTGGCTTGGGAGGGCTGGGAGGGTACTTCAGTCAGGCTGAGAAAAAGATCCTGGCTGTTGGGGAGAACGGAGTGCTGGGTGCTCTCCGCAAGCTCGTCCTCCTCCTCCTCCTCCTCTTCCCCGTCCGCAGAATCCTCAGGTGTAGCTGATGAGATTATCCCCGCCTCGGAATCCACGGTCAGAGGTCGGGTAGTGGTGGCGGCCCCCCTAGAACTGCATGCAGCTCGGCGTAGAAGCGGCACGTCCGCGGCTCTGACCCGGAGCGACCGTTTGCCTCCTTTGTTTTTTGATAGGCTTGTCTGAGCTTCTTGACTTTCACGCGGCACTGATCTGAGTCCCTATTGTGGCCTCTCTCCATCATGCCCTTGGAGATTTTTTCAAAAGTTTTGGCATTTCGTCTTTTCGAACGAAGTTCTGCTAGCACTGAATCCTCTCCCCATATAGCGATCAGATCCAGTACCTCCCGTACGGTCCATGCTGGTGCTCTTTTTCGATTATCGGCCTGCATGGTTACCTGTGCTGATGAGCTGAGCTATCTGTGGTCACCTGTGCTCTCCACGCTGGGCAAACAGGAAATGAAATTCAAATGTTCGTGGGGCTTTTCCTGTCTACCTGGCCAGTGCATCCGAGTTCAGATTGCTGTCCAGAGCGGTCACAATGGTGCACTGTGGGACAGCTCCCGGAGGCCAATACCATCGAATTGCGGCCACACTAACCCTAATCCGAAATGACAATATCGATTTTGGCGCTACTCCGCTCGTCGGGGTGGAGTACAGAAATCGATTTTAAGAGCCCTTTATTTCGAAATAAATGGCTTCGTTGTGTGGACGGGTGCAGGGTTAATTCGATTTAACGCTGCTAAATCCGAATTAAAGTCATAGTGTAGACCAGGCCTAAGTATTTCTCTAGCACAGACAGTGAATTTGCAGGCTCCACAGATAAGAGATGTGTAATTGTATACGGTCAGTATCTTTGTGCTATTTCTGATCACATTTCTAAACAACTGTAAGCAACGTGTACTTCTGTAATAGGCAGTCAACCATACTGCAAAGTTATGAACAATATCTGAGTGACAGTGTATAAATTGTATCTTGTGGCAGACCTGTCAGTTTTTCTCAGCAGCTGCTGGTCCAGAGAAGCACATTTCATTTTGGAAACACCACCTGGCAGTGTTTCTGAAACACATTTTTTTTTTCTTATTGAAGTGAGAACCTGAAAAGCTGCAGTTTCACCCAACCTTAATTTTTGTTCTTAGCTTTTCCGTTTGGTCCCTGAACATAAGAACATCACATTAATCATGAAACACCCAAAAATTCCCAACCTATAAACATTTCCCACCGGACAGGTAACTGTGGAGCATTGATTAAACACAGTATCACTCTCTGACATAAGAGCAACTTTTAGTGGCTCCTGTATGTACAAGGCTTCCATATCAACTATTTTTATGCAGTTAGCGGCATTACCCGAATGTTAAGACACAGTTCTGATATCACTATATGATGTTAATAATTTGATCATACTACAACTCAGGCTGTCCGAAGGTTATTCAGTCATCCATAAAAGGCACAAACACACAACAAAAGATCAGCAAGGCAAATTGCTTCACCTGGTTACTTTATCCCAGTATGGTAAGGCATTAACACACTGCAGTCTAGTTGTCTGCATTCCACAGCAATGCGATCTGCTAATGCATAGTAGTGAGTACATAGACATACTCCAAGTCATCCTGTCATTCGTGTTATCACATGCTAACTTCACAGATCCCTACATGGGACAGCCTGCAGCATTCTATAGGGAAAGATGGTGCAACAGACCATCAAAGATGGTGACCCAGTTACACAATATTTTCCTTTTTGCATAATCTTGCCTGCTTCAGCATAATACTCCTTTTATGGGTGTACGTAGGCCCAGCATTACCCAAGGGATTATGGCTACTTGGATTCCAAACATATATTTTTCTTTTCCACCTTCTGTGAGGTGTGGTATCGATTGCTTTTGAGTAAGATAGACAGCCAAGATTTCTAAGAGACTAATGATTGTAGGTACCACTATAAAGTATGCAGATCACTATAGAGTATCTGTACTCAAAAGTGCATCCGTTTTTGTCTCATTACTATTGCACACTCCTTACCATTGGATAAAGAAACCACTGCACGTTAGCGAGCTCAATAAAAGATAAGTGACAAAAAAAGGCATTTTAAACTGCTATGGATGTTCTCTTTTTTGTGGATTCCCTGCACCGACCAAATCCTGCAACTGGCATTAAGCAGAAATCAGTGAAAGCTACGGGTACTCAGCACTTAAGGCCTGATCCTGCACCATTAAAGTCAGTGAAAGGTTTGCCATTGACTTCAATCTGCACAGGATCAAGCCCTTATAGAACTAGGTGCCTAACTCTAGGCCACCCAGTTTGAAAAGTTTTTTCTAGGTAACTCAATCGGGGTCGCAGGGGGAGGTGATGTCAAAAATTGAATGAGCCCCTTGCACAGGGAACGTGCTTCCTCACATGATAGTGAGCTTCCTCTCAATTAAATCTACTGAAACAGTGTATTGTAAAACAACATGTTATAAAATATCCCTGAATAGTCATCAGAATTTTGGACCCTATTGTGGGAACTGAAGGGCTCAAACGTGGCTACAGTTTTCCAACCTTGTTGGAACCTATTATTATGTTAACCAAAAAATTTAAACTTTTTGCATGTCAAGGCCATTCACAATCCCTTAAAATTTGTTGACACACACTCTTGACCTTTTGGCAGCAGCCACTTGCTCCAGGAGTTCAGTACATCTGAAAATCTGGTCCAAGCTCTTCTCTGCATTCCACTTCTGTAAATAAACTATGTGCATGGTGGCACTGGCCTGAAAGACTACATGGGTAATTTACACTTACCCTTACCAGATTCATTTTGGTGGGTTTCCTTTCAACAATACACTTTGATGTACTACCAACAGGCAGAGAAGAGACTAGGGTGCTTAGGTTAGTGGCTTGGTTTCACTGCACAGCTGAGCCCAGAAGATACAAGATGCTTATTGGGATCCTCATCAAAGCATACTTCTTATAGTTCTCCATAGGAGGAAATTGTTAGTGCAAGCCAAATGTAAATGCATACACACAAAGGTAAGGAGACCAGAATAGTAATTTTTAAAAAAATCATGGGTCTAAATGCAAAAAGAATATATAAATCGAGATGGGATGGGCTGAGACCCATTCCATAGGTCCCACTGAAACAAAGTCATGATTGCCTCAACTTTTTGGTGCTCACCTGGAGACACTTTAAATGGGGCTTGACTGTCATAGACTGCTGAGCACTCTGAAAATCATGCCTCAAAAACGGAGGCCACCAAAATCATAAATTGCTTTGGAAAATCTTGGCCAAGATAGCGTTTAAGCCCAGATCATCTAGTCTGACCTCTTGCATATCACAGGCTACCAACACCACATGGCACCCACACACTAAACCCAACAAGGGAAATTAGACCAAAGTATTATAGCCCACAGGAGACTAGACTACAATGCATCACAGGCAGAGAAAGCAGGGACCAAGTACACTAGTGCTCTGTACTCCTGCAGAGATAGGGAAATGATTAAGTGAGATCTACCCAGATAATCCTGGCCAGTGATCCACACCCACATGCTGCAGAGGAAGGTGAAACACCCCAAAGGTCACTGCCAATTTGACATTGGGAAAAATTCCTTCCCAACCCCACAGCTGTGGATCAGTTAGACCCTGAGTGTGAACCAGCCAGCCAAGCACCTCAGAGAGAGAATGCTTGGTGCCACCTCACAGACCTGGCCCTCCCTGTCTGGTGTCCCATCTTCAGCTCTGGCCAGAGGAAGGACATTAAAAAAAACCCAAAGGATATGTTGGAGAGTTAGGGGGAAATCCCAATTAGGTGACCAGCAAAAATCCTGAAGCATGAGCTTTTAGGCATATAATGACAAAAAGTGGAAGTGAGCCTGAGCCCTACACCCTAACATCACAAGCAACCCTGTCAGACAATTGGACTCTTAAATTTGTCCAGTTCTCTCTTAAAACTGTTTGCCCCCACAACTAGTACTGGGAGGCTGTTTCAGAGCCTCACCCCTCTGATAGTTAAAAACATTCTTCTAATTCCCAGCCTGAATTTGTTCTTGGTCAGATTATACCCATTTATTCTTGTGCCAACATGTCCTTTTCTTAAATAGCTCTTTACCCTCACTAGTATTTATCCCTAATATATTTATAGACAGCAATCACATCATCCTGCTGACTTAGCCTTACAATGGTGATCTTCTCTTCATTCTGTCTGTCCCCACTTTTGTTCATGGCCCTTATTTATCTGTATAATTTAAGGCTGGATTATAACTTTAGAATCTGCTCTGAAAAAGGGTGTCACGTATAGTTGTGCTGCTCCAGGAAAGGAACAGCTAGGGAAGCAGACTGTACCTCTGAGCTATTCTCTGCTCCAGGGAAGTAGAAAACTATGACAGGCCTCAACTGGTGCAGTGTTCATTAACAAACACTCTGGCCAGTGCATTGAGGGTGCAGAGCCAAGTCCCTGACCTTTTCCCACCTCCTCCTGCTTCCCTCTTGGGCTGCAACTAGTGGAATAAGTATCCCATGCAAGAGAACAAGATGATGTCTTACACTCCCTTCCACTTAGAGCTAGTGACAATCTAGCCCTTAGCTCTGTAAGTTACTGGGAGGTGGAATCATGTCTTCTTACATGTTTTTAAAGCAGCTTGTACACCTCCGATTCTATGTAATTGATTTATAAAACAATGGTTATTGCCAGCTGCTCATTATACAGAATAGTACACAGCAGCCAATGGAACGTATTTGGGATAAAATGCTACAGTGTGCTCACTGGGCTTGATCCAAAGCCTACTGAAGTCAACAGAAGGAATGACCTATAGAATATAATGTGCCCATATCTATAGCTTCCTCCTCCTTTAGATACAACTCTCTTTGTCCTTGTTGAAACCATTGTCCAGAGTTATGTGGGACGCATGAGTCCCTGAGACGCAGCGTAGTTTAGAGAAGAGCTGGTCAAATAGTAAAAAAAAATGGATTTGGGTATATTTTCATGAATACAAATGCCAAGTGAACATTGTTACTGTGATTTGTGGGATGATGTTATTCATTATATGTGAATATTTTGACAACTGCTGGTATCTGAGAAAATGTTTGTGTATCCCAAGTTACACACATTTTTATTTTAAAATTTAATTCTAGAAGTTTGATTCTCCTGTTTAAAAACACCTGTCATCCTAACCATCACCCTAACATAAATACCATATAATTTAACATAGCACCAGGAACAAATAGCAAACATGGAATGGTCAAAGTGAAGGGGGGGCAAACAACTCCGATTCTAAAATTTAGTCTTCCGAACTATTCACCCAATGTGTAAGAATAATGAATACATTCAAAGAGAATCAGGATGGGTTCACAAATGATTCCCTAGCCAAAAAGTGGGGCTAATTCATAATGAATTTTTGTTAAGTACTGGTAACAAACAATTTAACCAATTGTAGTTTGGAGGAATGAGGGAAAGAGTTGAAGTCAGGAACTCCCGGAATACTAATCCAATCACCCTGTGCCATTGGGCGACTCTCTTGACCACTCTGTTTCTCCATCTGTACAATGGGGATATTTACTTGCCTACCTCAAATGGGTGGAGGAAGGTTTAACTGAGTCATTTGTTAATGTTTGTAAAGTGTTGGCTAAGTGCTAGGCTGTAGTACTAATTTATGGGTATGCGCACAGCCTATGTGCTGTGACGCTCCAGTAATTATGTATTGTTTCCAAATCTCCAGATGCAATCACCCACTTCTGATATTGTGAACAACATGTGACAAGTCATAGTCACGATGCTTAATGCAGTACTGGCAGGTGCTCGGATACTACAGTGATGAGGGTGACATGAGAACCTATATAGAATGGAACAGAATAGAACATAATACTAATATATATGTGGTTCCTTGTGCTAATATTTGTCATGAATCAGATACACACTCATCCAGCCACCCCATATGTGTAAGCCTACTCCTAGCAATTACACATTCATGACATGTATAATCTATAATTAAGTAAATATTCCAGATAGCCCTGATAATCTGAAGACAGCATCCACCCTAATTTACATGTCACGATTACTTCTTTTCTCCCACTGTGACAGCCTAACCTGCTTCATCCATGTCTTAACCTGAGTCACCCAGGACCCAAAAACAGGATATGAGAAGGGATCCTTTTCACTGGGAAAACTGCTTCATTTGCACTTGTAGAGATGCAACCCAATTCATGTCTCTCCATCCTATCACCTATGACAACCCAGTGATGGGTTCTTGGGCCAATACTATTCAGTATTTTTATCAATGATGTAGACGATGATATAAAATCTTTGCTGGTAAAGTTTACAGGTGACACAAACATTGGTGGGGTCGTAAATAACAAGGAGGCTAGGTTACCGTTACAGAACAATCTGAATCACCTATTTAAATTATCACAATCCAACAAAATGTGTTTTAATATAGCCAAATGCAAGATAATACATCTGGGAACAAGGAATGCAGGCTATACCTACAGGATGGAAGAGACTGTCTTTGAAAGCAGTGACTCAGAGAAGGACTTATTGGTCATGGTAGAAAATTGCCTCCAGATGAGCTCTCGGTGCAATGTTGAGGCAAAAAGGGCTAATGCATTCTTTGGGTGTATAAAAATGGGAATAGCAAACAGAAATAGGGAAGTGCTCTTGCCTCCATACACAGCACTGGTAAGATCACTACTAGACTATGGCATCAAGTTCTGGTGTCCACACTTCAAGAATAACATGGAAATACTGGTGAGAGCTCAGAAGATGACAATAAAAGTGATTCAGGGGCTGGAAAATGAGCCTTACCATGTGAGGTTTAAGGGGCTTACCATATTCAGCTTTGTGCTGGAGCACACCACCCATCCCAATCAGGAGAAGGCTAACCAGTGCCTCTGGGCTCAGTCCCTGCCAAAGAGCCAGACCTGCAGAGCCTGCTCCAGCTGGAGGAAGCAAGCTTAAAAAGGAGAGCTGGTTCCAGGAAACGGTGGCAACCAGGAGCAGGGGCGGCCCTAGACTAGCTGCCAGCAACTGGCACCCTAGGCGAAACATGCAATCGGCGCCCCCACCCCCAAGGGCAGATCTAGGCTGAGGTTTCTGATAAACTGAGAAACATTTTGCCCCCTTTTTCCTTTTAAGTTTTTTTAAGCGTTTTTTTTTTTTTAAAAACAGAGGCTTAATTATTCGGTTTGTCCATCCGTCCATCTGTCCAACCAATGTTTCTGAGATCAGATAAAATAGAGACATGAAATTTTCAGAATAGATTTGTACACAACAGCTAGATATTTCAGTCTGATTTCAAATAAAAATGCATTAAAAATGTTAATTATAATTTTTATTACAAATCCAAAATCATCCATTACGCTATCCTGCTTTAACTGCCATTACCACCACATCCAATATAGAAAGAAATAAGAAAACTCTTCAATGAACTTTAACCTGTATTTACAAAATACTCCGAATAAAAAACACTCTGTGCTCTTAAAACATGACTTTTCTTGCTTTAAGTTTTGAAAATTCAGTCACTAGTTCTTTTAGAACCAGTTTTCCAGCTATTTCATGCTCTATTGACATTATGGCAAGTCCAACAAGTCTCTCTTGCACCATTGTTGAACGCAGATATGTTTTTATCAATTTTAACTTTGAGAAGCTACATTCCCCACTAGCTACAGAAACTAGCAAAGTTAAAAAAATGCATAGAGCTATAAAAACGTTTGGAAAACTGTCTGAGAGTTTATTTTCAAAAACAAACTTTAGTACTTCTTCAGGAGTGGAATGTTTCTTAAGTCATCTTGAAAAAGCCTGAAGCTCACTACACAAAGCTGTAGCATCAATGTCTTTTGAATTTTCATGAGTCAATGCCAACTCCATTTTTATACAAAATTCTCTTATCTGTTTTGCTGTTTTCTTTTGCAAGCAATGGATATCATATAGAAAGCCAAATACTGACTCTAGCTGCTGAATCTGTTGAAATCTTTCATCAACTGAGTGAATAGCAGTATCAAGGACCGCAAAGTAGAAATTCACTGTGAACCTTTGTTTTGGGTTCTGAATGGCTCTGTCTCATCCTTCATACGAAAACTGCTATTTCTTTTGCTGAGTGCGAACTGGCTCTGGTTCAAATTCTGTCGGAAAGTCTATTTCTTTAGCAAGCTCGAGAGAATCTACCAGTGTTCTTTTGAACCCTTCATCACTTCTGAATTCCTCCAGAATGTTTTTAGTTTGCTGCAGTTTTTGAATAGCAGAATGTATGTTCAAGTTCTTTTCCTGAAGCTGCTTACTAGTGAGGTTAATCTCGAAAAGGATATTATACCACAAAATGAGTGAAGTCACAAATTTGAACTTGGAAAGGCCATTTGCGAGAGCTTCTGCATCTGAACGTGCCGTATTGCCAGACGATCCAATAAAGGTAGTATCATTAGAAATTTCAATTAGGGCATCATAAATGTTTCGAAGTTCATAGCAAAGAGGCTTCGAAGCATCAATGCGACTCTCCCATCTTGTCTGACTAAGTGGTTTCACAGTTGGAGAATTCACATGGCGAGTCAGAATCTCCCAACGGTGTGTTGAGCCTGAGAAAAACACATAAACACGTTGCACCAGGTCAGAGAAACTGCTTGCCTCCAAGCAGCATCTAGCAGCATCATTGACAACCAAATTTAGAGAATGCGCACTGCAAGGAACAAAAAAGGCCCTAGGATTGATTTCCATCATTCTGCTTTGCACACCATTGTCTTTACCCTTCCTATTACTCCCATTATCATAACTTGGGCCACGTAAGTTTTCAACAGATAATGACATTGTTTCAAGCTCTTGTAGAATAGTTTCAGTCATAAATGCTCCAGTCGTCTCCTTGGGCGGTCTCCTTCACAAAAATGTTCCTTTATGAGCACTTCAACATTATCTTCACCTGCAGACTTTTCCATATCCACAAAACAAATGATCATCGTCATTTGTTCAACATGACTCACATCTGGTGTACAGTCCAGTATTATTGAAAAGTATTTTGCAGAATGGGCAGCTTCTACAATTTTCTTTTTAATGGGATTTGCTAGGATTTCAATCAGTTCATTCTGCATATTTTTTCCTAAGTAATGAACCTGTGTTTCATGATCAGTTATTTTACGTAGATGCTCCTTCATGACTGGATCAAACAAAGCTAGGTATTAAACAAATTTTAAAAAGTTTCCATTACCTGGAGTGTATAATTTTTCATTTCTACCGTGGCCGCAGAATGCTAAATTTTGCCCACCAAGAACTCTCACTAAGTGGGTTGTAGTCCACGAAAGCTTATGCTCTAATAAATTTGTTAGTCTCTAAGGTGCCACAAGTACTCCTGTTCTTAAAGCAATCAGATGCTCTAATATTTGTTGCCAATATTCTTCTTTTTCCTTGATCACACAAATTATCTTCTTCAATAGATTTTCCTTTTTTCAATCGTAATTCAAGTTCTTTCCAATTTTGAAAACATTCCAATGTTCTGTACTTCTTTCATGTGAAGAGAGAATTGAAGATATGCTTTTCCAGTCCTTCGAAACATTTTCAGTAAGTGATGTACCAAAAACTGTGCTCCCGACTGCAAGCATTATAGCATTAAGGATGGCTGACACACCCACCACATGGTTGGCTATTTAAACCACATTGCAGGCATCCCAACACGTCTTTTTACTGCTTAAAGGTTCAATGATTATTAACATACACTCACTTACCTATTTAAAACAGTTAGTTACAGCGTTTACACGGAAACAAAATGACCTTTTTCAAAGTTATAACCCGGCACTAGTTGTTTGGAAAGTAATCCCCTTCCTCATGGTTACCCGCTTGGAGTGTGACGTCATCACTTTCGTAGTCCATTAAGCGTTAACGCTGTTACTTTTCTTTTATGGACCTTATTTATTACATGTGAACCAGTTATAACAAAGAAAAGTTCATAATTATACAGCCCGATAATAACACTAAGGTTTAATAACACTTAAAGTTACTCACATTTTGGATTTATAATGCTGAAAGACGTTATTCTTTATTCTTTGGCACCAAGAAACACAATTTTCCACAGTATTCGCTCGATTCTTAACCATTTACCTGCGATGTGTGTTAAAATGTATCAACTTGCAATATCTCCCCTCTACATGAATTTCTGGCTATGCAACCTTGACGTATATTCGAATTAGATGTCACTAGCATTGCAGCTCTTGCTGCTGGCAGATGTGTTTCATTGTGGCTGAGTTATTGCTTATCAAAATTACAGAGTGGGTCATCTTGAACCTACATTGCAAATTTAAAAAAAAATCGCTAAAATATTTATTTTTGCAGTAAATAAAAGATTTGACATATTAATAAATTCTCAGAAATGTAGAAATATGAATTATAATTCATATTCCTCCGTTTGCGCACAGGAATTGAAATAATGACATTTTCGTTATTATATTTGTATTTTTTTTCATCTTTTTCTTTTTTTTTAAATTTGATTTTTTCCCTCGAATTTGGCGCCCCATTTAACTTGACACCCTAGGCGACCAACTAGTTCGCCTATATGGACAGGTCGCCCCAACCAGGACGAAAGAAACTGTGCCTTAGAAGCAGCTGACTCTCATTACAGAGTAGCTGGGAGGGAAATAGCTGGCAAGCCTTTGCCACCCACACAGATTTACCAAAAAGACAGCTGTGTTTTGTGTGTGGTACAATCTGGAAGACAGCTACTAAGCACGCCTACCAGATCAGATAAGATGGGAGGGAGACCTCCTAGACTGAGGCTCCTGCTGGGGTTTAGATGTCCAGCTGCTCAGCTGTGTCAAGACAGAGGTTGTAATTCCTAGTCATTCATGATGACAATGGATAATCATGGGCTAGAGAAAAGCCAGACAATGACTCCACAGCCCAAACCCTGCACCACAGCTCAGAAGCAAGGCACTTTCCTGAATGTGGAGAGTATCTGTGAAGTTCAAATACATCATCTATATCAATAACTGGCTCTGTGGATGAGGGGAAAGCAGTGGACGTGTTATTTCTTGACTTTATCAAAGCTTTTGATACGGTCTCCCACAGTATTCTTGCCAGCAAGTTAAAGAGGTATAGGCTGGATGAATGGACTATAAGGTGGATAGAAAGCTGTCTAGATCGTCGGGCTCAAGGGTAGTGGCTCCATGTCTAGTTGGCAGCTGGTATCAAGCGGAGTGCCCTAAGGGTCGGTCCTGGGGCCGGTTTTGTTCAATATCTTCATTAATGATCTAGAGGATGGTGTGGACTGCACCCTCAGCAAGTTTACAGATGACACTAAATTGGGAGGAGTGGTAGATACGCTGGAGGGTAGGGATAGGATACAGAGGGACCTAGACAAATTAGAGGATTGGGCCAAAAGAAATCTGAGAGGTTCAACAAGGACAAGTGCAGAGTCCTCCACTTGGGGCGGAAGAATCCCATGCACTGCTACAGACTAGGGACCGAATGGCTAGGCAGCAGTTCTGCAGAAAAGGACCTAGGGGTTACAGTGGACAAGAAGCTGGATATGAGTCAACAGTGTGCCCTTTTTACCAAGAAGGCTAACGGCATTTGGGGCTGTATAAGTAGGGGCACTGCCAGCAGATCGAGGGACGTGATCATTCCCCTCTATTCGACATTGGTGAGGCCTCATCTGGAGTACTGTGTTCAGTTTTGGGCCCCACACTACAAGAAGGATGTGGAAAAATTGGAAAGAGTCCAGCGGAGGGCAACAAAAATGATTAGGTGGCTGGAGCACATGACTTATGAGGAGAGGCTGAGGGAACTGGGATTGTTTAGTCTGCAGAAGAGAAGAATGAGGGGGGATTTGATAGCTGCTTTCAACTACCTGAAAGGGGGTTCCAAAGAGGATGGATCTAGACTGTTCTCAGTGGTACCAGATGACAGAACAAGGAGTAATAGTCTCAAGTTGCAGTGGGGGAGGTTTAGGTTGGATATTAGGAAAAACATTTTCACTAGGAGGGTGGTGAAGCATTGGAATGGGTTACCTAGGGAGGTGGTGGAATCTCCTTCCTTAGAGGTTTTTAAGGTCAGGCTTGACAAAGCCCTGGCTGGGATGATTTAGTTGGGATTGGTCCTGCTTCGAGCAGGGGGTTGGACTAGATGACTTCCAACCCTGATATTCTATGATTCTATGATCAGGGAGGGAGAGAAATGAATCCGAGTCTCCCACATCCTACAAAAGTACCCAAACCCCTCGTCTAAAGGTTTCTAGGAAGCTCTTTCCCCCACCCCCTCTCGTGAATCCAGCCTTTGTTTTTATAAAAATGCCCAAAACTAGAACGAAAAATTTCAGCTCAAAACATTGTATTTTGACCCAACTTAAAATCTGTTGACTGTTCAATAAGCTGAATAATTTCATTAATGGTTCAATCCAAAACAAAATGTTTTTTAAAAAGAACAGGAGTACTTGTGGCACCTTAGAGACTAACAAATTTATTTCAGCGTAAGCTGAAGAAGTGAGCTGTAGCCCACGAAAGCTTATGCTGAAATAAATTTGTTAGTCTCTAAGGTGCCACAAGTACTCCTGTTCTTTTTGCGGATACAGACTAACACGGCTGCTACTTTGTAACCTGTCAAAATGTTTTTTGTTATTTTTTTTTAATTGCCAGCAAACTTACAAATCCATTATTCATGCAGCTCTAAGTATGATACAGGCTTTAATTACATGATCAACATACTTGTTTTTCCACAGGACCTGGGTATATCAACAGATTTTGGCCCTGCGTGCTAAATTGTTAGAATTATTTGTGCTGGCAACCAAACTTCTCATTTTGTGCACAGGCCAGGCAGATACAGAATCCCTACCTTGTTCTCCAGTACCTGCTCTATTAAGGGAGGGAGATTACGCTCAACACTACCTCCATTTTTATTGTATCCTAAGGAAAGAAGCTCATGTGGTGAGGATTGCTGTGTGAACAAAGTGCCAGAAACAGAAATTGAACAAGAAAAACCCCTTCTAGTAATTTGATACTGAGTTCCTTTATAAATGGTTACAATCATTTAAAATGCAGAGATTTACATAAATCTCAATGAGAATCAACTGCTAGCTGAGATTATTATAGCACATTTTAAGATCTAAAATCCTTGAGAGCTCTCTTCTTTTGACACACACTCTCTTCTCTTCAGTTGGATCCAGATACCCTTATTTGGGCGAAGTATTAGTTCTCCCACGAGGCCAAGCCCTTCTCGCTCTTGACTAGTTTCCACCCAAAAGCGTCGTAGGATGATGGCTAGAACAGCTTTCTCTTCCATCTGTGCAAAGCGCTGGCCTTCAGGTTAAATTGGAACAGAAACAGTAGTAGTTTAGTACTCGTAATTACACAGCAAAGGTTTCCCACAAAATGCAGCATGGGGATAACTGTGTATCTGGTGTCACAGATTATAAACCAATATGGGCCAAATTCAGGATGGAATGGATGTGCACGCACAGGAGGAAGGACAGAATTATGTCTATTTATTTATCCTAAAAGTAGAGTGTGCTGCTGTGATAGAGGGGGGAGGAATTAGGCAGATGATCAATGGTTTACGAGAAAAGAGGAGGGGTGAAAAAATAGAAATAAAAAAAAGAACTAAGCAAATTGACAAGGGTCACGGACCAGACAATTTGCCTGAGTCTACACTAGAAATTTACATCAGTATAGCTATGTCTCTCAGGGCGTGAAAAATCCACTTCCCTGAGAGACGCAGCTATACCAACCTAACCCCCGGGGTAGACAGTGCTAGGTCGACGGAAGAATTCTTCCGTCGCCCTCGCTACCCCCTCTCGGGGACATGGATTACCTACGCTGAGGGGAGAATCCGTCCCGTCAGCATACGCAGTGTATACACAGAATGCTGCAGCTATGCTGCTGTAGTGTTTCAAGTGCAGACAAGCCCTTAGCCAAAGATTTAACTCTAAAGAGGTGTGGATTTAAAAAAGTTGTCTTATCCTGTATCTCACCCTTCCTTCAACCCCTTCTCTGTACATTATCTATTCAGACTGCCATCTATCTAGGCTGGAATCTTTATGTCTGCAAAGCGTCCAGACTTCTTTGGGTGCTCTAGAAACAATAATTAATTAGCCTGGGTATGAGAAATTAGATCATCTGAAGAACCCCACGGAAAGAAAGAAAATGTTGTGTCAATAATAATGTGAGATACTGGTAAAAATTGCTCTGCTGCAGTTATCAACCACAGAGACCTGAAATCTCCATTCAAATTCATAGACTCTGTTATGGGTACTACAGCAAAGGCATCTTCACCTAAGTGGTAAGAAAATAAACACGTATGGGACCTATTACACTTTACCACCTACCAATACAGTTTCTGGGTCCAGCAGAGAAGGGCACATATGCATATGGGTGCCTTCCCTTAGAATTCTCAGGGAAGAATCGCTCAGGCCTAAATTCTTCTGGGTCTGGGAAAATCTCCGGTTCTCTGTGCAGCACATAAGGAACCACGACTACCTCTGTTGCTTTTGGTATCTTAAACCCTCCTGCAAAAACAGTATCAACATGCCAATGAAGTAAGTGGCTTTCTCTAAATGGATACAAAGCTCAAAACCAATTCTTGACGCGGGCACCACCTTGATGGAGCAGATATTTATCATACCTAACATGATGAATACAGACAAAAGGCTGAGAACTACTTACTAATATGGCAATCTTCACTTGTGGTGCGGGCGAAGAATGGAACAGAAGGGAAGAGACGAAGGGCTTCTTTAACAACACACTCAAGATATCGGAACTTCTTCAAGTCATCCATTGTGACAGGACGGTCAGAGTTCCCTGATCAGAATCACAACAGGGGTGTGAGAGACAACTGTCCTAATCAGACTAAACACACAGCTATCTTAAGAGGCTCACAGCTATCTTAAATGATGACCAAACTACAACTGCACCACTGTGCTTATGGGTTTGAATCATTTATCTCAATTTTCATTCTTGTGATGTCCTTAAACTATTATTAGTATTGAGATAGCATTGAAGAGCCCCAGTCATGGACTAGGACCCCATTGTGCTAGGCACTGTACAAATATTGAAGAGATGGTTCTTGCCCAAAAAAGTTTACAATCTAAGTACTGAAATCTGTCACAACTCCCTTAGCATCCAACCAACTCCTAGTGACATTGATATCGCCACAAAAGAGTTACAGCACATACAGTGGCAGTACTGTGGTTTATTTGACTTTTTAAACCTCTACACAGAAATGAATATGTAAACCATATACTGTACCATGCAAACTTACACGCACATCCAAGGAAAGAGTAGAAACTTACCAAACACTTCATCCAATTCTCTGTGAACTTTCTTCTGGGCTTCAGGATGGCATCCAAGTAAGTAGATGGCCCAGTTCATAGCAGCAGCTGTTGTATCATGCCCCTAGAGGTACAGATTTACTCAGATGTTCAGATCTGCATTGTCCTCATGCATATGAAGATAAATATATACAAAGAATTAGGGACATTATAGTGGTGTAGCCTAACTGTACAGATACAGAAGAAAAGTTAAGACTATATGAATCATGTAACAATTTGGTACCCAAGACTGAACAAGACATAACCAGTTATGTAATAGGATGGATGGAGACTAAGATAAGAAAAAAACTGAAGTAAATCATAATATTTAATAAGCAGAAGTCCCTTTGCCAGCCCTCTTCTATTACTTAGCTTTTCTATGTTGGCTGGGTGAAGGGTCTTCCTCCGCGTTCAGTCTCTGTGAGGAAGAGATTTGCTATTGCTTCCTTGTTGACCCATAAACTTGTTGACCCACTAAATCTCTCTCGACAGTCACAATAATTTAAACACTATATAGCAATCTTAAAGTCACTATTTTTTCCTCAGTCAACTGTTGGAAGGGCATTTGCCCTTCTTCACCGCTTTATAATGAAATGTAAATATACCTGACTTTTTAGTTACTCACTATCTTTACTATCCCATGATAAAATATACAGTATTACCATCAATTACCAGAAGAGGGCAAAGCAATTTAATTTTGCTAAGATTATATATTACAAACATAAAACTCAGCCATTTCGGTACTATATGCTAAAGAAAACAAGAGAATGTTCACTAGCAACAGATTTTAGTAGAAGTTTAATTTTAATCAAATGTACTCTAATTATGCCATAGAGTAATAGCAACCACAGTACAATTAATTCCATTGCCTCCGGGAGTATGGAGTTACAGCAGCAAAAAACTGGAGCAGTACGGCAGGGAACCACACCCAGTGTGATCATTTCCAGTCATCCTGTATCACAACCGATATAAGTGTAATGGAAAGGGTCCAAAGACAGCTGACAAAAGCGATCAGAAGTATAAAGAGATTCATTGTGGGAAGAGATTGGGACCATTCCATTTAGTTGGAGTACCTCAAACATGAAAGTATCCACTTCCTCTCGAATATCCATGTAGCTCAGTTTGTTCCCTTCATCATCAGTTGTACTGAGAAGCATATCAAGAAAAGCCCTTCTCCTTTTGGGCACACTTTGTTCGCAGTTGTCATCAAAGTCATCTTTCTGTTGTGTGTCATTCTCTACTTCACGGGCTTTTTCTGCAATAACCTTAGATATAAATAAATCAATATATTATTTTTTCCACAGTTTAGATTCCACAAGCTAAGTGTGTGGCCACTGCTTTAAATACAGGTACTTTAAAATACACGTACTTTAAAATAATTTTTATCCCAGATATTTAAAGACTGACTCTACCGCTGACTCCATACTATGCACTGGTTGGTGATATTAAGCGACATCTATACCCACCCCCTTAGTATTTCCCTTAGTATTTGTTTTCCTATTGTACACTGAGTTTGCACAGGTCAGGGTTGTGAATCGTGTAGAATCTGAGTTTTTAAGTCCATGCTGGCTCTTTGCTTTGATTGTCCTTCATTTCTGAGTCTTCAATACCATGTCTGTAGTAGAAAGACAGGATTTGAATGGTAACCCATGTTAAGCACACCATTGTAGCTGGAGAAAATGAATTAAAATCAGATGTTACTTCTATGGATTTAAAATTAAGAGAAAATAGTGGACTTTTATAAAAAAATAGGTCATCTCCATGTATTTTTTCCTTGCTGAAGTGTATTCATTGGGGTTTTTATATTTAAGTTTTCCATGCAGTACTCTCAAATTTCTATCATTTTCTCAAAATTCAGATCTGAACTGAAATATTTAAGTACTGGACAAAGCACCAGAACAAAGCAGAATGCCATTTTAAAATATTTTAGCTGTTACAAACCTTAGGGTGAAGTGCTCCGATTATTTTAAAATGTTCAGAACATTGCATGCTAAAGCAATTAGGATGATTCTATGTGATTTTTTTTTTTTACCACCAGTTACAACTAAGTTATACTATTACCATGTGAGGGTGACCCATTGGCTAAAACCGACACTCAAGCAACAAGTTCTAAGTCACATTATCTCTCCTCTTCAGAGGATTTCTTTAGAGACTGAATATCATAAACATTCAGTTCTCCTATTACTTATGTACCACAGATAAGGTGATGTTCCCAATGGCTGATTCTCTGTCACCACATTCACAATCTGGAATCTCTATATTTACTACATTATTTCTCTTCATTGATGGGAACACAGTAGAAAAAGGAATAACAGGTTACATTGTCAGTAAAACTGTGAAGGATCTTGAGGCTTCTAGTATGTTCCCTTCCTTCTTGGAACATAGGGTACATCAAGTTAGACCAAAGCCAAGGAGACTTCTGTCTATGATGAATGAGGTCACTCATCCTAGGGTAACAAAAATAGCATTATAATATTTATTTCTAAAAACATATTCACAACATGTCCACAAGACCCCTAACAGGGTCAAAATTCCTGGTCCTGGACAGGATGATGCACTTGATGTTGCAGACACAAACCATTTTGTCTAATCTTTAGGGATGCCCTCAATCCACTTTTAATTAATTATAATGCTCAGTACCGGCTATAATACTTTTCACATTTTTATTTATAGAAACGCTTCTGTCCAGTGAAATCTATTTTCCCATAAAATCAGTATTAATCCAAGAAGTTTGCCACTATGAAAAAAAACCCTAGGGCCAGCCTTTTCTCTTGGTCACACTAATGTAAATCTGGAATAACACTACTGAAGTCCACAATATTAATCTGCATTTGCAATAGGATCAGTCACAAAACAAATCATTATATTACCAATGCAATGCTTGTTCTAATATAATCTGATGTAGACCTGTATGGTCTGATTCTTATGGTCACTAAGGGACCTTTATACTGCTGTGGCAATAAAAAGGGGCCTTGGAATTAGAATAAATTACACTTGCACCCACTGTAAGGTCACTTTACACTGCTACGGTGTGACTCTAAATTATTTTCACTTCACTGTTGTGTTGCACCTCCTGTAGTCTTTTACACTAATGCACAACGAGTGAAAAACATTACCATTCTAACCTGACACCATTTCACACTCACTTTGCACTGTGTAAATGTTTATACAAGGTGCAAATCAACAGTGAGTTGGGCTCAATGTGCTATATAGATTCAGTGTCCCCCCTCCTTCCCTTTCCCCCCCAAAGAAGGCTCAAAGGAGCTGTGCTGACTAGTCCAGCCAATGTTAGCTATGGAAGGGCTGATTTTCAACTGCAACCTGTTCACACGTTATAACAGCTGGCCTTGTGGAGCCATTACAGAGGTCTCTTCTGTGCATGTACCGCTTGCATAGGTTCTACCATCGTCCTGCCACTCTACCTCTATATACACTCCCCCATCCCCACACATGGGTAATGAAAGACCTAACTTGCACAGCGGGCCTTGTGCGTGAGTCAATTGTTGCTCTTGTTCAGGGCTGGTTGTCCTACCAGATTTTGCTTTAGAAAGATTTGAGGTGCTATAGCTGGCATTGGCATTCTCAATCCTACACCAACAAAACTATAAGACAGACTTGAAAGATCTACACTTACTTATAAATAGCACGGACATATTCAGAATCCCTATTGTTCTGCGCACCGACATTCTTGCCCATCGCAGTTTCTAGAAAGAGAAAAGAGAAACTTATTAAGAATACGTTAGCTGGGTGGAAAGCCAGAAGTACATTGAGAACATACGGCCAGGTGCTGCATGAAAGCATTGCAGCCATTTACATCCTCATCTCATGGCGTTTCTCTTTTTTTAGAATGTGTACTCTCTTTGTGAGTCTAGTCCTAATATTCCTGTTCCTTTAACTCTCCCTCAGGTTAGATTCCATATTCCTGTTCCGCCCCATAACACAATGTTTGATTGTTCAGATAGACACAAACATAATTAAAACAGAAAAGATGTGTTCATTATTGATAATACAAAAGTAGTGGTACAAGACCAGCAGGGCTTTTTTGTCAATTATCTCAACAAATGAAACTGTAGCATTGTGGACAGCTGTAGTCTCCTCATCATTTACAGCACTTTTATAGCAACTGTTGAATCATCACCAGGACTTACCACAGATTATATCCAGGGCACAGAGAGTGATGTCTAGAAAGCAATCAAAGGGCTCTTTGTCAACGTGCTTTTCAAGATTATCAACCAAAATATTGGCTTGTTCGTTCATAACTTCTAGAAAATCAGCTAAGATTGTGAAGTGGAACGTGGGAGTTATCATTTTCCTTCTGGAACGCCACTTATCTCCAGTGCTACAAAATAAATAGTTGGAAATTAAATATAAAAAAAACTCATCGAAAAGGAAACAATTAATTGCTTGTGGAAGTGCTCAGTGGATATACAATTTCTGGCACTAGAGTAGCTACAACTGGTAGATAGATTCTTAGAGCTAATCTTTTCAAATGTTGCCAGTAGACCATGTAGTCTTTGTCAGTCCATCTTTGCTGATGACGGTAAAGAGTGGCTCTAATGACTTGTAACATTTTTCATACATAAATTAATGTCGGTAGTTGCAGCCAGCACCACTCACTATAAGGGGCAAAGTGGAAGTACATTTTGCTACAAAACTCTTCTAATCATACAGTGCTACTAACAGTTTGATGCTAACTGTAGCTGCTGCAAGACAAATATGGTGAACAAAAAGTTACCCTAAGGCAAGGGCTCACATTGAGAAGGCACTTGGGGTGTAAGTGGGTGAGGAGAAGAGTAAATAAGAAGTCCCTTGTTAAATATTTAGCAACCCAGCTCCAGCTAAGCCCATCTTTACTGATAATCGTAAATGGTGGCTGCCCTCCTGTTACGGGGTGGTCACCCGCTCCGGCCCTGAAAGGGTTACAGCCAGCCCTGGGAGAGGGCTAGGGCTGTGAGCCAATACTAGGCTGATGGGGGAGGCAGCCACAGCTGAGGCCAAGCCTCAATCAGGCCACAGCTGGCCCTATAAAATGTTGTGGGCCAGGAGCTCAGAGAGTCTCTCTGTAGCTGTGGAGAGACGGGCCTGGCTGCTTGGGAGCTCAGCAGGGTACCTAGAGTGAAGCAGGGCTGGGGAAAGGCCAGAGGAGCTGCGGAGCTCCAGGCTGGAAAACCCCCAGGCTGCAGGCCTTGTTAAGGGCCGGGAAGGGTAGTGGGGTTGCAGAGGTGCAGCCCAGGGTATGCAAAGGCAGCAGGTCCAAACCCCGCCTTGCTGATGGTGAGTGGTTTACAGACTGCAGTCTGTCCCAGTGTGCGGGGGCTAGATGGTGACTGGCAGTAGCCACTGAGGCAAGGTTGGGATAGAGGGTTGGGGGTTCCCCTGCGTGGGGAGACCCAGAGAGTGGGGGTACTGCCAGGGGTCAGCACCCATGATAAAGGGGCACTGGGGTCTGGGAGGGACACGGGGGTCTGAAGCATGTGGGATACTGGCCGGCAGAGGGCGTTCCAAGGCTGGAAAAGTTAATTCCCTGAATGGTGAGTTGTCGCCTGCTACACGGTGGTGGAGAATGCAGGCAAGTTGGGGCGGCTAGCAGAGGGGCAGCGGGCCCTGGGGAAACTCCTGCAGAGACTGGTGGGAGAAACCCAGCGCTGGGGCCAGGAGGCCCGGGGTAGATTGCCAGGCGTGTTACACCTGTGGGCAGTGCGGAAATGTAAGGGTAACTTGTCCCTACTGGGATGGGGGCAGAGAGCCGCACCCGTGCTACACCTCCTTTTTCCACTATATAGAAAAGTGAGGTTTAGGGATAGTTACTGCCTAATGTCCAGTTTATTACATCAGTATCATCTACCAAACGTTTCTCAAAGAAGATGATTCATCTCCCACAGAGCTTTTAAGGTGATGGGACAGAGACTAAAGGATTGCGGATAAACTAAATGAATTCTTTGCTTCAGTCTTCACGTCTGAGGATGTTAGAGAGATTCCCAAACCTGAGCCGTCCTTTGTAGGAGACAAATCTGAGGAATTGTCACAGATTGAAGTGTCACTAGAGGAGGTTTTAGAATTAACTGATAAACTTAACAGTAACAAGTCACCAGGACCAGATGGCATTCACCCAAGAGTTCTGA
This sequence comes from Emys orbicularis, assembly GCF_028017835.1. Taxonomy (NCBI): domain Eukaryota; kingdom Metazoa; phylum Chordata; order Testudines; family Emydidae; genus Emys; species Emys orbicularis. Next base: position 84,779,976 of record NC_088687.1, on the reverse strand, counting down.
AAGAACTCAAATGTGAAATTGAGGAACTATTAACTATGGTTTGTAACCTGTCCTTTAAATTGGCTTCTGTACCCAAAGACTGGAAGATAACTAATGTAACGCCAATATTTAAAAAGGGCTCTAGAGGTGATCCCGGCAATTACAGACCGGTAAGTCTAACGTCAGTATCAGGCAAATTAGTTGAAACAATAGTAAAGAATAAAATTGTCAGACACATTGAAGAACATAACTTGGGCAAAAGTTGGATCAACAAACATGTGGACAAAGGGGATCCAGTGGACATAGTGTACTTAGATTTCCAGAAAGCCTTTGACAAGGTCCCTCACCAAAGGCTCTTATGTAAATTAAGTTTTCATGGGATAAGAGGGAAGATCCTTTCATGGTTGAGAACTGGTTAAAAGACAGGGAACAAAGGGTAGGAATAAATGGTAAATTTTCAGAATGGAGAGGGGTAACTAGTGGTGTTCCCCAAGGGTAAGTCCTAGCACCAATCGTATTCGACTTATTCATAAATGATCTGGAGAAAGGGGTAAACAATGAGGTGGCAAAGTTTGCAGATAATACTAAACTGCTCAAGATAGTTAAGACCAAAGCAGACTGTGAAGAACTTCAAAAAGATCTCACAAAACTAAGTGATTGGGCAACAAAATGGCAAATGAAATTTAATGTGGATAAATGTAAAGTAATGCACGTTGGAAAAAATAATCCCAACTATACATACAATATGATAGGGGCTAATTTAGCTACAACTAATCAGGAAAGAGATCTTGGAGTCATTGTGGATAGTTCTCTGAAGATGTCCACACAGTGTGCAGCGGCAGTCAAAAAAGCAAACAGGATGTTAGGAATCATTCAAAAAGGGATAGAAAATAAGACGGAGAATACTGTATCTTATTGCCCTTATATAAATCCATGGTATGCCTACATCTTGAATACTGCGTACAGATGTGGTCTCCTCATCTCAAAAAAGATATACTGGCATTAGAAAAGGTTCAGAAAAGGGCAACTAAAATGATTAGGGGTTTGGAACGGGTCCCATATGAGGAGAGATTAAAGAGGCTTTTCAGCTGGAAAAGAGGAGACTAAGGGGAGATATGATAGAGATATATAAAATCATGAGTGGTGTGGAGAAAGTGAATAAGGAAAAGCTATTTACTTGTTCCCATAATATAAGAACTAGGGGCCACCAAATGAAATTAATGGGCAGCAGGCTTAAAACAAATAAAAGGAAGATCTTCTTCACACAGCGCACAGTCAACCTGTGGAACTCCTTGCCTGAGGAGGTTGTGAAGGCTAGGACTATAACAGGGTTTAAAAGAGAACTAGATAAATTCATATAGGTTAAATCCATTAATGGCTATTAGCCAGGATGGGTAAGTAATGGTGTCCCTAGTCTCTGTTTGTCAGAGGGTGGAGATGGATGGCAGGCGAGAGATCACTTGATCATTACCTGTTAGGTTCACTCCCTCTGGGGCACCTGGCATTGGCCACTGTCGGTAGATGGATGGATGGACCTTTGGTCTGACCCAGTATGGTCGTTCTTATGTTCTTATGACTGTCCAAATATATGTTCCTGTGGTCCCTGTCCCCTGCAAGTAGCTGTTTCTATTGCAGTGAGACCAACTACTCTCCCTCCTCCCATAAAGCTCTTTCAGGGTGCTTGATACCAGCCTCCCCAAGCCATCTGGCTCATTCTGGGGTGGGCCAAGTCTACTCCACCTTCCCCTCTGCTGGGGTGTCTAGTGGGGTGTCACTGATGCTTCTCCAGTCCCCTCTCCCAACTACTGCTAGTCTTTGAGATATGGATGTGCTTGATGTTGCACCATCACAACACAGCCTGGCCAAAGGAGCCAGTGGGCCTTCTCTCCTTAGCTACTCTAGCCCAGGGGTAGGCAACCTATGGCACGCGTGCCAAAGGTGGCACATGAGCTGATTTTCAGTGGCACTCACACTGCCCGGGTCCTGTCCACTGGTCCGGGGGGCTCTGTATTTTAATTTAATTTTAAATGAAGTTTCTTAAACATTTTTAAAACCTTATTTACTTTACATACAACAATAGTTTAGTTATATATATTATAGACTTATAGAAAGAGACCTTCTAAAAACATTAAAATGTATTACTGGCATGTGAAACCTTAAATTAGAGTGAATAAATGAAGACTCGACACACCACTTCTGAAAGGTTGCCGACCCCTGCTCTAGCCTTTCTGCTCCTTATGCTGAATTCCTGCTGCAATCTTAAGAGGAGTCCTAGCCTGTGTCTCAGGGTATGTCTACACTGCGAAATTAGGTCGAATTTATAGAAGCCGGTTTTATAGAAATCGGTTGTATACAGCCGATTGTGTGCGTCCCCACATAAAATGCTCTAAGTGCTCTAGTCGGCGGACCGCGTCCACAGTACCGAGGCTAGCATCGACTTCCGGAGCATTGCACTATGGGTAGCTATCCCACAGTTCCCGCAGTCTCCGCCGCCCATTGGAATTCTGGGTTGAGATCCCAATGCCCGAATGATGCAAAACAGTGTCGCGGGGGGTTCTGGGTACATGTCGTCAGGCCCCTCCCCCTCCGTCAGAGCAATGGCAGACAATAGATTCGCGCCTTTTTACCTGGGTTACCTGTGCAGACAACATACCATGGCAAGCATGGAGCCCGCTCAGCTCAGCTCACCGTCACCATATGTCATCTGGGTGCCGGCAGACGTGGGACTGCATTGCTACACAGCAGCAGCAGCTAACTGCCTTTTGGCGGTAGACAGTGCAGCATGACTGGTAGCTGTGGGGCTGGCAGCCGTAGGGCTGCATTGCACCAGCCCCTTGCCTTTTGGTAGAAGATGGTATATTACGATTGGTATCCATCGTCATCGTACTGCAGTGGCTGTCAATCATGGGCACCTGGGCAGACATGCTCAGTCCTATTGAACTGTCTTGACGATGATGGCTATCAGTCGTAGTATGCTATTTTCTGCCAAGCACCCAGTATTTTCTGCTAAGCACCCAGAAGAGGCCGAGGGCGATCTGGGTGCTGGTAGACGTGGGGCTGGCAGACATGGGGCTGCATTGCTACACAGCAGCAGCCCCTTGCCTTTTGGTAGAAGATGGTATATTACGACTGGTATCCATCGTCATCATACTGCAGTGGCTATCAGTCATGCTGCACCGTCGGCTGCCAGCTTAAGATGTAAAAAATAGATTTGTTCTGTATTCATTAGCTTCCCCCTCCCTCCGTGAAATCAACGGCCTGCTAAACCCAGGGTTTTGAGTTCAATCTTTGGGGCGGGGCCATTCTGTGTGACAGTTGTTTGTGTTTCTCCCTGATGCACAGCCACCTTTGTTGATTTTAATTCCCTGTACCTGTACGCCATGTCGTCACTCGCCCCTCCCTCCCTCCCTCCTTCCCCTGGTCCGTCAGATACTAGTTTCGCGCCTTTTTTCAGACCAGGCGCCATAGCTAGCACTGGGATCATGGAGCCCGCTCAGATCACCGCGGCAATTATGAGCACTATGAACACCACGCGCATTGTCCTGGAGTATATGCGGAGCCAGTACTTGCCAAAACAAAACCAGGACCAGCCGAGGAGGCGATTGCAGCGCGGTGACGAGAGTGATGAGGAAATTGACATGGACATAGACCTCTCACAAGGCACAGGCCCCAGCAATGTGGAAATCATGGTTTTACTGGGGCAGGTTCATGCCGTGGAACGCCGATTCTGGGCCCGGGAAACAAGCACAGACTGGTGGGACCGCATCGTGCTGCAGGTGTGGGACGATTCCCAGTGGCTGCGAAACTTTCGCATGCGTAAGGGCACTTTCATGGAACTTTGTGACTTGCTTTCCCCTGCCCTGAAGCGCCAGAATACCAGGATGAGAGCAGCCCTCACAGTTGAGAAGCGAGTGGCGATAGCCCTGTGGAAGCTTGCAATGCCAGACAGCTACCGGTCAGTCGGGAATCAATTTGGAGTGGGCAAATCTACTGTGGGGGCTGCTGTGATCCAAGTTGCCAGGGCAATGAAAGACCTGGTGATATCAAGGGTAGTGACTCTGGGAAATGTGCAGGCCATAGTGGATGGCTTTGCTGCAATGGGATTCCCAAACTGTGGTGGGGCCATAGACGGAACCCATATCCCTATCTTGGCACCGGAGCACCAAGCCACCGAGTACATAAACCGCAAGGGGTACTTTTCAATGCTGCTGCAAGCCCTGGTGGATCACAAGGGACGTTTCACCAACATCAACGTGGGATGGCCGGGAAAGGTACATGATGCTCGCATCTTCAGGCACTCTGCTCTGTTTTGAAAGCTGGAGGAAGGGACTTTCTTCCTGGACCAGAAAGTAACCGTTGGGGATGTTGAAATGCCTATCGTGATCCTTGGGGACCCAGCCTACCCCTTAATGCCATGGCTCATGAAGCCGTACACAGGCAGCCTGGACAGGAGTCAGGACCTGTTCAACTACAGGCTGAGCAAGTGCCGAATGGTGGTGGAATGTGCATTTGGACGTTTAAAAGCGCGCTGGCGCAGCTTACTGACTCGCTCAGACCTCAGCGAAAAGAATATCCCCATTGTAATTGCTGCTTGCTGTGCGCTCCACAATATCTGTGAGAGTAAGGGGGAGACATTTATGGCGGGGTGGGAGGTTGAGGCAAATCGCCTGGCCGCTGATTACGCGCAGCCAGACACCAGGGCGGTTAGAGGAGCACAGCAGGGCGCGGTGCGCATCAGAGAAGCTTTGAAAACAAGTTTTGTGACTGGCCAGGCTACGGTGTGAAACTTCTGTTTGTTACTCCTTGATGAACCCTCCGCCCCCCCCCACCCGGTTCACTCTACTTCCCTGTAAGCCAACCACCCCACCCTCCCCTCCCCCCTTCGAGCACCACTTGCAGAGGCAATAAAGTCATTGTTACTTCACATTCATGCATTCTTTATTAATTCATCACACAACTAGGGGGATAATTGCCAAGGTAGCCCGGGATGGGTGGGGGAGGAGGGAAGGAAAAGGTCACACTGCAGTTTAAAACTTTAACTCTTATTGAAGGCCAGCCTTCTGATGCTAGGGCAATCATCTGGGGTGGAGTGACTGGGTGGCCGGAGGTCCCCCCACCGTGTTCTTGGGCGTCTGGGTGAGGAGGCTATGAAACTTGGGGAGAGGGCTGTTGGTTACACAGGGGCTGTAGCGGCGGTCTCTGCTCCTGCTGCCTTTCCTGCAGCTCAACCATACGCTGGAGCATATCAGTTTGATGCTCCCGCAGCCGGAGCATCGACTCTTGCCTTCTGTCTGCAAGCTGACGCCACCTATCATCTTCAGCCCGCAACTTGCTCTGTTCATCCCACGATTCAGCCCGCCACCTCTCCTCTTGTTCATATTGTGCTTTTCTGTAGTCTGACATTGACTGCCTCCACGCATTCTGCTGTGCTCTGTCAGCGTGGGAGGACATCTGGAGTTCCGTGAACATATCATCCCGCGTCCTCCGTTTTCTCTTTCTAATCTTCACTAGCCTCTGTGAAGGAGAAACATTTGCAGCTGGTGGAGGAGAAGGGAGAGGTGGTTAAAAAAGACACATTTTAGAGAACAATGGGTACACTCTTTCACGTTAAATTTTGCTGTTCACATTACACAGCACATGTGCTTTCGTTACAAGGTCGCATTTTTCCTCTTATATTGAGGGCCTGCCGGTTTGGTGTGAGAGATCACTCACGCAGTGCCAGGCCACAGATTTCGGCTTGCAGGCAGCCATGGTAAGACACAGTCTTTTGGCTTTTTTAACCTTCTTAACATGTGGGAATGGTTTCAAACAGTAGCGCTCTCATTTCCCATACCAAGCACCCGTTGGGTTGGCCATTTAAAATGGGTTTGCAATGTAAAAGGAGGGGCTGCGGTTTCCGGGTTAACATGCAGCACATACCCAACTAACTCCCCTCCCCCCCCCCCCCCCAATTCTCTGGGATGATCACTTCACCCCTCCCCCCACTGCGTGGCTAACAGCGGGGAATATTTCTGTTCAGCAGAGCAGGAACGGGCACCTCTGAATGTCCCCCCTTAATAAAATTGCCCCATTTCATCCAGGTGACCGTGAATGATATCACTCTCCTGAGGATAACAAAGAGCGATAAGGAATGGATGTTGTCTGCATGCCAGCAAACACCGGGACCATACGCTGCCATGCTTTGTTATGCAATGATTCCAGACTACGTGCTATTGGCCTGGTGTGGTAAAGTGTCCTACCATGGCGGACGAGATAAGGCAGCCCTCCCCAGAAACCTTTTGCAAAGGCTTTGGGAGTACATGAAGGAGAGTTTTCTGGAGATGTCCCTGGAGGATTTCCGCTCCATCCCCATACACGTTAACAGACTTTTCCAGTAGCTGTACTGGCCGCGATTGCCAGGGCAAATTAATCATTAATCATTAAACACGCTTGCTTTTAACACATGTGTAATATTTACGAAGGTACACTCACCAGAGGTCCCCTGTGCGCCCTCAGAGTCTGGGAGCACGCCTTAGGTGAGTTCGGGGGTTATTGGTTCCAGGTCCAGGGTGATAAACATATCCTGGCTGTTGGGGAAACCGGTTTCTCCGCTTCCTTGCTGCTGTGAGCTATCTACATTATCTCCATCCTCATCTTCCTCGTACCCCGAACCCGCTTCCCTGTGTGTTTCTCCAGTGAGGGAGTCATAGCACACGGTTGGGGTAGTGGTGGCTGCACCCCCTAGAATGGCATGCAGCTCCGCGTAGAAGCGGCATGTTTGCGGCTCTGCCCCGGACCTTCCGTTTGCTTCTCTGGCTTTGTGGTAGGCTTGCCTTAGCTCCTTAATTTTCACGCGGCACTGCTGTGCGTCCCTGTTATGGCCTCTGTCCTTCATGGCCTTGGAGACCTTTTCTAATATTTTGCCATTTCGTTTACTGCTACGGAGTTCAGCTAGCACTGATTCGTCTCCCCATATGGTGAGCAGATCCCATACCTCCCGTTCTGTCCATGCTGGAGCTCTTTTGCGATCCTGGGACTCCATCACGGTTACCTGTGCTGATGAGCTCTGCATGGTCACCTGTGCTCTCCACGCTGAGCAAACAGGAAATGAAATTCAAACGTTCGCGGGGCTTTTCCTGTCTACCTGGTCAGTGCATCTGAGTTGAGAGTGCTGTCCAGAGCGGTCACAATGAAGCACTGTGGGATAGCTCCCGGAGGCCAATAACGTCGAATTCCGTCCACACTACCCCAATTCCAACCGACCCGCTAAGGCCGATTTTATCGCTAATCCCCTTGTCGAGGTGGAGTAAAGAAACCGGTTTAAAGGGCCCTTTAAGTCGAAAGAAAGGGCTTCGTCGTGTGAACGTGTCCAGGCTTAATTCAATTTAACGCTGCTAAAGTCGACCTAAACTCATAGTGTAGACCAGGCCTCAGATTGTTTCAGCAGGGAACACAGCATCTTCCTGTTTTGAGCAGGGGAGCTCACAACCACACCCCCACTCCCCATGCCCGAAATCTCTTATTTTTTAAATGTCCCCGAACTGACCCTCCTTTGTCTGTAGAGTGAAAGTCAGGAATGCAGCATTGCTGAGATCCAGCCACAGTGTTAGTTCATTCTGAGTTTCTAAACAGCAAAAAATTATGTGGGAAATAATCACCAAAATATTTACAAAAGATCAGAAATGGCAGATACCTATATTAGACTTGTGCTTCCAGAATAGCATAAGTAGGTACTATTGCATTGGGGGAGGAGTAAAGTGGGGCCTAGCCAGGGCCACCCCTCCCTCATGAATGGCATCCCCAGAACTGTACAGGGGAGATATCCACAGTGGACATTAGGTGCCTTCCCACCCCAGGCACATGTCCTCTGTGGATAAAAACAGCAGAGAGGAGCCAGCCAAAGGCCAAAGCCAGCAGAGCAGCAGTAGAAGCAGCTGAAGCAGGCACCCATGAACGCTGATAATATTTTCCACAGCTTTGACTGGACTTTCTTTGCCTTGTGCTGACTGGGGGAAGGGACTGGAGCAAACAGCCAAAGTCTCTATACCTCAGCTTCCCTCCACATCTGACCTGCCCCATATACGTTCCTCCCTTCCCTCTTCTCACTGCTCTATCCCTCTCATCACTCTCCTTTCCTGCCCTTTCTGTTGTGTGAATCTCCTCCTAGCCCCCTTCAGAAAAAATCATAGCACTACTATGACATTTGTGCTTCCACATTATTCACTTCGCTTGTGGGTCATATCCCTTTCCCTCACCCTGTGTCTATCTTGTCTACTTATACTGTAAGCTCTTCAGGGAAGGGAGTATCTATTGCTGTGAATGTGTATGATGCCTAGCAAAAAGGGGCCCTGATATTGGTTAGTCCCTTGGCATTACCCTAATAATCATGATTCATAATAATAGGAGACTATCCCTTCAGCAGAGGTGATAAGTGCATATAATTGATAAAGCTGGTGTGTTTATGTATTTGATATAGCACATAAATCCAAGCTGACTGTGAGTCAGATTCTGTCTGTAAACTTGCTTTTCATTACACCCCAGCAGCCGCACTTAAGTTCTAAGAACAATAAAGTTCTAAAAGCATAAATGAAGGCAGAATTTAATAATTCTGAATCAGATAACTGGCAAGGTGCTCAGGGTGTGCTTCCCAAGGGGGAGTTAGGTGCTGAATTCAGATACCTTGTGCAGAATTTAGGTCTTCTCCAAGGGTAAGTCCTAGCACCAATCCTATTCAACTTATTCATAAATGATCTGGAGAAAGGGGTTTAACAAATCTTAGAAAACAGGGGAAATACCAAAGGATTGGAGCATTGCCAACGTAGTTCTAGTATTCAGAAAGGGAAAAAGGGATGACCCATGGGTCTATACACTGGATAGCCTGATGCTGATCCCAGATAAAATGATGGAATGGTTAATTTGGGACTCTTATTAAAAAAAGAATTAGAGGCTACAAATATAATTAATGGCAGTCAACATGGTTTCATCAAATTAACCTGCTGTCTTTTTTTTTTTTTTTTTTTTAAGAGCACAGTTCTGGTTAACAAAGGCAACTATGTTAATATAGTATACTTGGATTTCTCCAAGGCATCTGACTTAATGCCACGTGACATTCTGATTAAAAAGATCACATTATATGGTATTAACAGGGCATACTTTAAATAGATTAAAAACTGACTCACTGACATCTCAAAATGTAGTTGCTAATGGGGATATATTAGTGAGTGAGACCATTTCTAGCTGAGACCCCTGAGATTGGTTCTGGGTCAACAGCTATTCAATATTTTTATCAGTGATGTAGATGATAATATCAAATCTTTGCTGGTAAAGTTTGCAGATGACACAAACATTGGTGGGGTCATCGATAATCAGGCAGACAGGTTACTGTTACAGAGTAATCTGAATCATCTGATTAAATGGTCACAATCCAACTAAATGTGTTTTAAGAGAGCCAAATGAAAGATAATACTTCTGGGAACAAGGAATGCAGACTATACCTACAGGAGGGTCACCTGGAGAGCAGTGACTCTGAGAAGGACTTTTCAGTCATCATAGAAAATCACCTCCAGATGAGCTCTTGGTGCAATGCTGTGGTAACAAGGACTAGTATGATCCTTGGATGTCAAGAAGGGGGAATAGCAAGTAGAAGTAAGGAAGTGATCTTGCCTCTGTACACAGCATGGGTAAGATCAGTACTACAATACCGTGACCAGTTCTGGTGAACATTTGGAGCAGGGGCTGTCTTTTTATTTTATGTTTGCACAGCACTTAGCACAATGGGGTTCTGGTCCATGACTGGGGCTCCTGGGCACTATGATAATACAAGTGGAGGAAAAGGACAGTTTGAAGGAGGGCCACAAAAATAAACCAGAGGCTGGAAAAGAAGACTTACAATGTGAAGCTTTATGAGCTCAATTTGTTCAGCTTATCAAAGAGAAGGATGAGAGGTGACTTGATCACTGTGCACAGGTACTTACACATGGAAAAGATATCTGATAGAGGGGAGCCTTTTCAGCCTTGCTGACAAAGGCAGAACACAATCCAATAGCTGGAAGTTAGACAAATTCAACCTTGAAATAAGATGCCATTTCCTAGCAGTGAGGGTAATTAGACTTTGGAACAATTTACCAACATAGGTGGTAGACTCACCGTTGCCTGGAGTCTTTAAAATGAGATTATATAGCTCTCTAAAAAATATGTTTTAATCTACCTTCAGGCTGGATGGTCATTGTGGGCTCTTTTGGCTCAGAATCTGTGAATTTATGAATCCCACCCTTCGTCCCTTTTTTTCATGGACGATGGGGAGAACAGGTGTGTCTGCATTGCCCTCAGCATGCTCATTTACACTTGCAGCTCTGTATTAAGACAATGATTATAATCAAATCTCATTTTCAGGGTTTCACCAGTCACCTGTAAACATCAGGGAGGAATTTTTTCCCCAATGCACAATTGGCCAGATTTCTTGTGAGGTATGGTGGGGGGTTCACCTTTCTCTGAAACATCAAGGATTGGCCACTACTGGAGACAGCACACCAGACAGGGTGGACCACTGCTCTGAGTGGTACAGAAAATCCTCTCTTTCAGACAATGGCTGGTGTGTCTTGCACACAGGCTCAGGGTCAAATTGATCACCAGATTTGGGGTCAGGAAAGAATCACCAAGTCAGATGGGAAGGGTACTTGGGCATTTTTGCCATCCTCAAGAGCACAGTGTGTGGATCACCAACCAAGATCATTTGTGCGTAGCTTACCTAATCAATTCCCTGCCATTGCAAGGGCCTTGGGTATTGGTCAGTCTTTCTTGTTCTCTGCCTCTGGCACACAACAGTCTCCTCAGGACTGAAATACTTTAGTTTAACCCAAGTGTGACAGATGGCAATTTCCCACAATATACTTGGGAGACCTTATTGAATTAAGTTTACATATCTTTAGGGTCCATTGCATTAAATGAATGGTTGTGGGCTTGGATGATCAAATGACTATATTGAACAAAGTGGCAGACAAAAATGGATTTTTGGGATAATACCAGTGAAATGGATTTCCTGGGAAATATCTAGGGGGAAGTGAAAGCAAATTTCACACCCACCCCCACCCCACTTATGGTTATGCAACTGCACCCTAAGGACAGGACAACCATCAGCTGATTCCCTAATCCCGGAATCCCAAGATCAAAGGACCAAGCTGTGTAAAGGAAAGATGAACCTATGCATGGGTGTGCTTGTTCTGAGCAAAAGCTGTAATGAACTTGTAACTACAGAAAAACCCTTTGGTGGGATTGGAAGGACTGACTCATACCAAAGCCCCTGCTGGAGTAGGGCGTGGTGGCTGTCATCTTTGGTAAACTTTTCAGCATGTGTGTAGGTTCTTTTATTCTTTTTAATGTTTTCCCTGTAATCCTTTCACCTTAAAAATAAATGTGCCTGCTTAGAAAGAGCTGTGTGGGAACTTATAACTGTGTGCAATTAAACTGTCTATAGCCTTTGGAGAAAAAGCAAAATACAGACACTGGCCTGTTCAGACAGTCTGGCTTGCTGGGAATATCACAGTATAGGCAGGGAAATGTGCAGCCTAGAAAAACCCCATCAGGAAGGAGAGAGACACGAAAAGGTGATGGGAGAGGAGTTGGGAGCCTCGAGTGGGTGCCCTTGCACATGGCTCGCCTTGAAGTTCATGAAGCTGAGTCTGAGGACAGCTGAGGGCTACATCAATAAGACTAAATGTGTCATTTGTGTGGGGAGAATATTTGATATTGCTGGATTATAATTGACTGATATTCTTTTGCTGAAGAATTAAAAGTTGTTTCTATCAATTATGAAAACTCGAGCTCGGTGCATCCGAGTGAGGTCTTGCTACATCGTTTGCTCTAAAGTCTCATTTACAGTCCTCACAGCGCACAATCTTTTCAAGAACTGATCCTTTCTAGACTCCAGATGGTGGCAGGAGGACCCCATTTTATGGCCCTGCCGGCAATACGGGCCTAAAGCTGCTTTTGGGGCATCTGTACTTTAGATTCTAATATTCAGACCATAATTATGCTTTTATTCTGCTTATTAGCAAATAAAATATAACACATTCTAATCTAGGCAGTAAATATATATAATATCTTAGAATTAAACTTTGCATAACTTTAAAGGTACATGACTCTATTTATATATTATGATACCTTGTTAGAAGTCCTGTGCCAAGCCATGGATGTAGAAATTTGTACGGAAAAGATTTTTCTATGTGCTTTGAACTGTTTAGAACAACCTACCAGCAGGAGAAAAGACAGAGGGGAAATATCTCTTTAAAAGAAGAAGTTGGTAACACTGTATACTCATTCTATTTTTTAGGAGGAGGGTATTTGCAAAATATATTCAAAGCTATGACTGCTCTCCTATAAACTTGAACACCCATTTACAATCAGAGATAGCTTTGCATTGCTCAGTCAACTTTACAAACCCTGGAGGTACAGGAGAGATCATTAACAAGGAAATATTTATCACAATAAAAATACATCAATTTGATACTACACTCTAAGAGCAGGAAAATGTTCCAATGGATTGTAATAGTCAATAGTATAAATGTGACATTCCTTTTTAATATATTGCAATATCTCCCAGGCCAAAGTAAGCTGGATATTTGGACTGACAACCTGAACTGCAACAGAGGTTCTGTCTCTCTCATGTAACTGGTAAAAGTACATCTGCCTAACAGTAATATTAAACATGAGACACAGAATATAATTATTTATGTAATACAGCTACAATCTTTGCCCAACTAGAGTAGAAGTCTTTCTTGGGGAATGACACCATCTTGTGAAGAATCTAAGCTTTCATTTTTAAAGTTAAGTTTCTAGCCCTTCGGGTTGTGAAGATAACTTGATTTCTGGTTGGATGGTTTACACCAAGGCAGCGACATCTTCCCAGACAAGGGAGGTCAGTCTCTGAAGCGGAGCTGAGAGTGATAACCACAATTTGTGAAGAAGAGTCTTTTCAGAGGCAAAAAATAGTTGTTTTCTTGGGAAAGGGCGGGGGTCATTTTGCCAGCCTCCTGGATTTTTAGTTGGGCTAGTAGATTTTTATAGGAATTCTGCAGCTTTAAGCTGTTGCAAGTGAGAGCAAAATCAGGCCTTAGTCACTCCTTTTGGGTCCATTTCCTCAGCAGTCTTTCTTTTTGAGCAGGTTATAAAGGCTATCTGTTTACCATGCTTTTTACTGAGGGTCTGAACGGGGAGGGTCTCAGGGCTCCATCCTCCTCTATGTGGGACACAACTCATGTAAGGTATTTGAAACTCCATGGATTTCAACTCATGGAGTTTCCTGTGAGACCTCACCATCTCGCAAAAGGCATTAGGGTACTGCTTTCTTAACCTATGGATCATTCAAATCTAGTCAGTTGTTGGCAACCTACAAGAGACAAGTGACACCTGTTTGGAAGCCTCTCCAGTTCTTGCTGGCATCTGAAAAACCTGGTCACTGTGGGTGTGTCTACACTGCAGCTGGGAGCGTGCCTCCCAGCCTGAGTAGGGCACACACTAGCTCTACTCTGGGTTGCCAACCCTCCACGATTGTCCTGGAGCCTGCAGGAATTAAAGATTAATCTTTAATTAAAGATTATGTCATGTGAAACCTCCAGGAATATGTCCAACCAAAATCGACAACCCTATACATGCTAAAAATAGCAGTGGGGATGTTAAGGCCCAGGTGGCAGCATGAGCTTGCAGCCAGAGTACAAGCCTGCCCGACCCCCTGGGTCTGAGCTTGGGTGGCTAGCAGTGTCCACGCTGCTATTTTTAGCAAACTAGCTCAAGCAGAGCTAACACGTGTCTCTCTACCCAGCTGGGAGGCTCTCTAAAGGTGCTGTGTTTCCAGGGGCTCCCCCAAACCTGGATACATTTTGAATCCTGCATAAAGGGTTGATCTCAACAGGGAGAAAATAAAGCACAAGTTAATACAAACTCAGGGTGTTTCCCAAACCAGTATAGGAGAAGGAGAGTCCACGGAAGCCCAGCAGCTCATTCGACTGCCCCTCTTAACTCCACAGAACTGATATATCCCCAGAGGCGTTTCCATGAGGGGTCAGGAGGAATGGGGGAGCATACTGAAGAGGCAGATTTACTCCAGTCCATGGCATAGGGTAGAAGGGGTTCCTAGGGGTGACACTGGGTCAACCTGAATTTCTTGGGCATATATTTAAAGACTAAATTACATACACACCTAGAGGCTGATGGTAGTGGGCAGATTTTATACACTGAAATACATAAACAAGTGTCCTGATAATCAGTGGCAGAAGAGATACCTGAACAACAGAGTTGCCTTAAGGCTACTCTAAATAATGCATCCTCCTTTATAAAATAATGCCTATGGTTTTAATTAAAACACTTTTTTCAGTTTTAATCTGATTGATGCAAGTTATATCATTTCCATCAGTCCTCAAGTCCTGTTGAGAGATTTCTTTGTATGCACTTTATTTAATAAATACAATAAAATGTATCTCACCCGTATATCACTTGCTAATAAAAAAACAACTGTACCTCGAAGATAATAGCACAACACTGATGTTTTAAACTAGTGGATCATTAACACAGTATCTGTATTCAGAACCTGTTATGTTGATAATGCGAAGTGAAGTTCAAGGTTTTCCACAGTCCAAAACCTGGATAAACATTTCCTCTCACTTAGTCCAGAATCACAGAAAATAACAGAACACCACTAGCTGTCACCTTCAGCCCCCAACTAAAACCTCTCCAGTGCATCATCAGAGATCTACAACCTATCCTGAAAGATGATCCTTTACTCTCACAGATCTTGGGAGACAGACCTGTCCTCGCTTACAGACAACCCCCCAACCTAAAGCAAATACTCACCAGCAACCACACATCACTGAACAAAAACACTGACCCAGGAACCTATCCTTGTAACAAAGCCCGATGCCAACTCTGTCCACATATCTATTCAAGTGACATCATCACAGGGCCTAATCTCATCAGCCGTACCATCAGGGGCTCGTTCACCTGCATATCTACCAATGTGATATATGCCATCATGTGCCAGCAATGCCCCTCTGCCATGTACATTGGCCAAACCGGACAGTCTCTACGCAAAAGAATTAATGGACACAAATCTGACATCAGGAATCATAATACTCAAAAACCAGTGGGAGAACACTTTAACCTGTCTGGCCATTCAATGACAGACCTGCGGGTGGCTATTTTACAACAGAAAAACTTCAAAAACAGACTCCAACAAGAGACTGCTGAGCTGGAATTGATATGCAAACTAGACACAATCAACTCAGGATTGAATAAGGACTGGGAATGGCTGAGCCATTACAAACATTGAATCTATCTCCCCTTGTAAGTATTCTCACACTTCTTATCAAACTGTCTGTACTGAGCTATCTTGATTATCACTTCAAAAGTTTTTTTCTCTTACTTAATTGGCCTCTCAGAGTTGGTAAGACAACTCCCACCTGTTCATGCTCTCTGTATGTGTGTATATATATCTCCTCAATATATGTTTCACTCTATATGCATCCGAAGAAGTGGGCTGTAGCCCACGAAAGCTTATGCTCTAATAAATTTGTTAGTCTCTAAGGTGCCACAAGTACTCCTGTTCTTTTTGCGATACAGACTAACACGGCTGCTACTCTGAAACCTAGAAATATTTTTAATCAATGTAAAGACAGAAGAAGAAATTTTGCATTTATCTCCAAGCGAACTACAAACCATTCAGGGCTAGACTGTGTCATCCCTTTAGCTCATGCAACATACCACTGGGAGGAGCATCTGGCATGCAGTCCCTGTGCTCCCCTGAGTGCCTAGAGTTAAAAGCACCTGCACAAAAGTAGGAAGGGAGGGAGGGAAAGCAGGCAGGGAGAAGAAGAGACCAGCATGAAGCCTAAGCTCTAGACCAGTGGTTCTCAAAGCCGGTCCGCCGCTTGTTCAGGAAAAGCCCCTGGCAGGCCGGGACAGTTTGTTTATCTGCCGCGTCTGCAGGTTCGGCCAATTGCGGCTCCCACTGGCTGCAGTTCGCTGCTCCAGGCCAATGGGAGCTGCAGGAAGTGGCAACCAGCACATCCCTCGGCCCGTGCCGCTTCTCGCAGCCCCCATTGGCCTGGAGCGGCGAACCGCGGCCAGTGGGAGCCGCGATCGGCCGGACCTGCGGACACGGCAGGTAAACAAACTGGCCAAGGGCTTTCCCTGAACAAGCGGCGGACCGGCTTTGAGAACCACTGCTCTAGACGTAACAAGAAGTTTGGTGACTGGCATCTGTCCTTCATGACCAGCCATTTTCAATGTTTACTGTAAACTCTGGAGATGAAACAACACAAAATTTCAAATTAGGGAATAACTGTCATAAATTGTATGACTTGTACAAACAAATCTATTAAACATGAGATAGGAACACTCACCTCCACAGTATCTGGATGATATAAAATCACAAAAGGCAATGGTCCTATCCAAAGTTTTAGCAGGGGTAGATTCCTGTATTCTTCTAAGTTGTTTACTATTTGTTTAAAGAAATCTGTGGGGGGAAAAATCAATTTGAATGGGCCAAAACCAGAATGTCTGTAATCATGTAATTGATCATGAGTTCACTGTAGTGTTAGTTTTGCTACTGTGACAAACCACGTATGTTTTGCACTTATTTATTATTTTGATTATAGTAGCACTTAGGGGTCCCAGTCGAGATTGCGATAAGCACTGTACAGACACAGGAACCTTGCAACCTAAATAGAAAGGACAAATGAAAGAGAGTATAAAAGAAATATTTTATCCCCTTTTTACAGATGGGGATCTGACACAAAGAGATTATGTGACTTGCCCAAGGTCTAATAGGAAGTCTATGGCAAAGCTAGAAATTAAATACATTTCTCCGGATTCCCAGCTCAGTGCATTAGCACAAGCCCATCCTCACACTGATTAATTTTTCTGAACAACATGATAGATGGAATATAAATCCTTGGGGGGTAAGGATCATCTATTAAATACAAGAGAACCTCTACTGATTGACTTTAAAGACCTTAACTGAGTCCCTCTAAAATGGCACCAAGAGCATCTGAGATAAAAGGGGAAATGAGATTGTGCAGATTAATAAATCATTCCACAATAATGCTAGAGTCCACATTCGAGAGAAATTTCTACACAAAAGACCAGAGGGTCACCACCTATTATTAACATTGCCTGACACTTTCCACTATACGGCCTCATTTTTAGTTGCTTATAACTTTGCCAAACTTTAACAGTTTGGGTTGCAATTTTCCATGCCAGGTGCTCACCACAAGCCAAATTTCAGCCAAAACCATTCAGTTGTTTTCAAGAACACGGCTAAGTAAAAATATGTTGTTGTTTTGCTCATGTTAAAAAAATTCTTGAGATCTTTACTTTTAAATGCCTTAACACCTCCATGCAAGGGAGTGGACTGTGTGTCAGGAATGTACCTTGTGCCATCTCACTAAAAATCCACCCAAATTTGATCATATTTAGCCTTTGAAAAATCACATTTTGTATTTGTTCAGTAAAGACTTGCTGGATCTTAACAGCTAAAAATCTCTGAAGATTCCTTCTTCACTGAACAAGCTTGAGTCTCTCACAGCTCGTGTGTGTGACCGGACCAACCACAGTGTATGCGCCATCCCTACAGAGCAACTGAGCCTCCTCCCCCCACCCTCACAGCTCCTACATGTGACAGGACTGCACATGTGCCTTCCCCACAGAGCAACTGGCTATGCTGCATCCCCTCCCTGCCCTCACATGTGACCACACTATGCATGTGCCATCCTCACAGTGACTGAGCTGCCTCCATCCCCTCAACAGCTCCTGCATGGGACTGGACTGCACATGCCCTCTCCAGCCACGGGTTAGGAGGCTAAGAAGAACTTTACCCATAATGGCTGCTTCAGCCCAGGGTGCAACTGGGCACCATAACTCAGAGCAGGGAGCCTCTCTCTTCTGTGCTCTCCATGACCCTACTGCTGGTACTCAGGCAGCATAGAGGAGGAAGCTGCAGACGGGACAAAAGTCAGACCGGTGGGGGGGGGGGGGGGGGGGAAGGAAAGGAGTAGATTGGGACAAGAGATCTCATGAAACTGGGACTGTGGGGGGAGAGAAACTCTGACTAGGTTTGGACAGGGAAGACTGGGCTGACTGGGCAAGGAGACTGGGAGCTAGAGAAGGAAGGCCATGTTGGGATTTGTTGGGTGGGGAGGCTAAGACTGGTTAGGTGGGGAGACAGGGACTAATTGGGCAAGGAGACAAGGAATCATTGAGAGAAATGGGAAGATAGGGGACTAGGATACAGTTAGCTGGAGGATTGGGTGGAGGGAGGGAAACTGGGACTGTCTGGCCACAAGACCGATACAAGGAACCAGGGGGAAATGGGAGCAGGTGAGAGAAGAGACAGATCTGACAAGGAACTGGGGTGGGTGGAAAGAAATGAGACTGGCTGAGAAAAGAGACTGAGACGAGGAGCTAGGGAGGGAAGGGAGGGACACTGAGACTGGATGAAGAATCCTGAGAGGGAGACTGGGACCGATAGACAGTACAAGAGGGAGGGAAAAGGCAAATCAGATGAGGAGCCAAATGGGAAAACTGAGAGTTGCTGGGCAAAGAGATGACAACTGGATGTGGGGATGGGGAGAGACTTGGAAACATGGGGATATTTGAATTCAGGCAGCGAGACCGGTGGGGAAGACAAAGACTGGCTGGGTAAGACTGGGACGGAGACAAAAAGCCTGATATGAGGTGACTGGGTAGGCAAGGAGGCCAGGGCTGGAACAGGAACCCAGGAGTGAGGAAGATATAGGACTAGAACAGAGATAGGAACAGGTTGGAGGGGACAGGGACGAAAGGGATCAAAGCTTGGGGAAAACAGGCAGAAGAGTTTGTGGAGAACATGACCCTCCAGAGTCTGGAATAAAAGCCAAGATTCCTTAATCTCATCATTCCTTTGCTGCCAACAAATATCTGTGAAACTAACTAGAAAAGTCTGTGTCTCATCCCTCTCTAGTGCTGGCCCACAAAGAGATGATATTGTACTATTGCTATCAGATAATCCATTAGTTTAAGTGGCAGAGGTCTGTGTGGTGGATTTAATGGTCTCAACCTTGCTGATGAACCATGTGGGTGTCAATACAATGCCATATGATGGAATTTCTGTTTTTTCAGCTTGCTTTTTTAAAAATTCAGAAAATTACACACACACAAACTATGTTTAAAAACATTGTTCAGGTTACAAAATAATCACTCAAAAGTTAGGAAATGCCAGAGTTAAGGTTCCCTGTGCATCCTTAAGAATATATATTATGACACAGTCTTTAACTACCTGATCACATATTTTTTCCATGGGCTCCGTGCCTGATTCAGTGCATGGGATGGACCTGCTCTGAGGATTAATCAGGGCCACGTAAGTGAAGGAATCTGCTGTCTATAGGATCCGTGCTTCATTTGTTATAGAAGTTGGAAGGCGCATAGTTAGGGCCATACCAAATTCACAGTCCACTTTGGTCAATTTCACGCTGAGTATTTTTAAAATAATTAATTTCATTATTTCAGTTATTTAAATCTGAAATTTCACAGTGTTGTAATTGTAGGGGTCCTGACCCAAAAAGGAGTTGGCGGCGGCGGGGGGGTGTCACCAGTTTATTGTAGGGAGGTTTGCAATACTGCTACCCTTACTTCTGCCCTGCTGCTGGTGGGGCACTGCCTTCGAAGCTGGGCATCTGGCCAACAGCTGCTGCTCTCTGGCCGCCCAGCTCTGAAGGCAGTGCAGAAGTAATGGTGGCAATACCGCGACCCCCCACCTCCCTAAAATAACCTTGCGACCCTCCTGCAAGTCCCTTTTGGATCAGGACCCCCAATTTGAGAAACACTGGTCCCCCCTGTGAAATCTGTACACTATAGGCTAAAAGCACACAAAAGACGAGAGTTTGTGGGGGGAGACCAGATTTCACAGTCTGTGACGCGTTTTTCATGGCCGTGAATTTGGTAGGGCCCTATGCATAGTGAATGAGGGCAGGGAGTTGCAGGAAGAGAAAGGAGGATCTGGTGGTTAAGATAGTGGAATTCTGCGCTGGAGAACTGGCTTCTATCCCTGCCTCTGCCACAGAGTGTGATGCTTTGCAGGTCACTTAACCCAAATTTTCCACAGGTAGTCACTAATTGTGTGTTCCTCATTTTCTGGGTGCCCAAGTGAGGCCTGCTCAGGAGAAGTGCTGAGGGCTCATAATTGCAGCTGAAGTCAGCGGGAGCTGTGCTTGAATATATAAAGGGTGATACATTGTTAAGTACTATAAAAAAATCACGTCTTCAGCATCTCAGATTGGACACCTAAAATTAGTGGATTTTTTTTACCTTAATCTCTCTGTGCCTCACTTCCCCATAATAATACCCCCTCACCTCACAGTGGTGATACAAAAATTAATTAATTAATGTTTGGGAAGCAGATGAATACTACTGTGATCAGTATCATAGAAGAGCCCCTTCATATCACAGTTTGAGTAGCATGCAGTAAATACGGCCTATGGCAACATACTGAACTGTGTGGTTAAAATAAAACATTGAATAGCTGCTCATTAATTGAGCACTGTCCATCCTACAGCAGAATGAGCCTGGGATCCTATGGAAAATATAGTATGTGATCATGTAACTAAAGTCTATATCATAATCCATACACACAAAGGAGCTCTTTTAAGTTTGTATAGCCAACCTTAATGCTGGCATTTTCTAACTTTTGAGAGCTTGACTTGGAAACCTTCATAATGTTCTTTTAAAAGAAATGTGTGTGTGCGATAGATATAAATGTAGCAAATGCTGTCTTAGGCCCTGAACTTGCAAGGAATTCCACACAGGCAGCCCCCTGCACTTGTACAGAGCAAATGGCAGGATTGTGGCCCTCGTGTATGGTTTTTTAACCCACTTATGTCATAGAACAAAGTCAGAAATGACATGTAAAATGACAGTTCAGCCAACTAGATCTTCATCAGAATGTATGATGCAAAATAAACATATTTAAACAACCCAGAGCCTTGAAAATTTCCCTGGCACTGGCAAGACATTCCTACAGAAGCATTATTTATGCTTACCCTGATCAAAACAAAATTCTGCTTTTAAAGACACTCATTGGCTTTCCAAATAAAATACTATAACATTTCCAAAACTGAGACCTGTCTGCTCTGTAACTGGTTTCCAGGCCCGCCCTGGGCCAGGAATTCAAACAGGAAGACCTGGAATCTTCCCTAAGTGAGAGCTATTGGTTTCCGTAGAATCTATGCTTTCTGCTCCTTGTGGTTGTGGAGATAACCTTCCAAACATGACCCAAGTATGATTTGATGCAGCATTGCCTGGTCTTTCTAAATCAACAGAGAGACTGTGCCAGTTAGGCTTTTGGAAGGGGGACAGCTGCTACCATTAGGAGCAGGGTTCTGTGTGTATGAGTATGTAGGAGGGCTGCACTTCCCACCTACTGGAACAGAGGCTTGAGTGCGGTCTTACCTCCTGAAGCAAAAGTCCATGGGAGCATTCAACCACCCAAGTAGAAGGCTCTTTGTGTGTAGGTGGGGACATCAACAACACCCCATCGCCCCTTAGAGACAGCTCTGTGGAGAAGAGTGTCTCTTGCCACAGCAACAGAGGATTCAGGGAGGAGGATGCCAAGTCCACCAACCACAACCTACCCCAAGCAGAGGTTCATCTAAAGGGGCCCAACACGGGGCTCTGTGCTGGAATGTCTGCTCATGGTTTTAATTGGCTCTCACAGGAGTTTGATTAAAGGATAAAGGGCCCCTGGGTCTTTGAGGCCTCTTGAGGGGCTGCTGCTTCAAAGCTCCACCCCCAGACAACCTGTGCTGGCCTAGTGGCTAATAGAAGCTGCTCTTTGTGAGTTGTTGTGTACCAACTGGGACCCAGAGTCTCTAGATGGGTTCCCTGCCCAAGTGTAAAGGTCCAGGCCATTGTAGTTTCTCATGGTAGCTGTGCTGCGGCAAAGAGCTCTGGGGCAGCTTGGAACTTTAAAGCTCCACATCTAGAAGGCCTGTGCTGGCAGCTGTTGGGGCCATGGAGTGGGAGGTGCTGAGAGGAGCCAATGTGCCGGCTGCATTTGCCTTAGCTCCAGCAGGTAGGGAAGGGTCCAAGAGGTTACATAACAGTTATTTATAATGTGCTATAAATGGACTTTGTGTTGTTTCTCTAGGAAGAGAGTTGTGGCAGATGTATGTTAATTACACATAAAATAATTACATAAGATACTAAGTCCAGGAGTTATTTAGTTCTATAAAATGTGGACTTCATATTTTGCAGATAGAAGAACACAACGTGAAATACAGCTCACAGTTTATAACATTATTTATTAATATCTCTTTAGAACCATATTAGTTTTGGAAACTAAGTTATTCTATCCCTCTTATTTCTATATCATCTAAAGAAAGCAGAGAGCCATTCAGAGTCTGTCTAGGAGATCGGCTTGCAGCTCATGGTCCAGTATATGCAACTGTTGGCAATACAGCCAAATGGAAAATTCTCTCTTACCTATAGTACATCTACTATAGTTCTGTTTTGCCACAGAAGCATTTTGCAGATGCAAGACTATATCTTAATCTATACTTTAATGAAAATTCTACAAGTGTGAGAAGGTCAGGACTGAGCCTGTATATTTAGCAAAAAGCTAACAATAAACCAGATCAGCTACCTTTTGGGATATCCAGACACCAGATAAAATTCACCAGGTTAGATGTTCAGTTGGTGTAAATCAGCAGCGCTCCATTGAATACACTGGATTTACACCAGCTGCAGATCTGGCGTACTGTTTTCCCAAATGACATCAACAAGAAAAAACTTCACCAGCAGGAGCATTAAACCCACAAAATTTTGCAACACACCTAGAATACTTTGAACAGTTATTAATAAGCTGATGTTAACAGAACAATATATTAATAATGTCATAATGTAAACAACAATTTGACAAGACTAAAATACAACCTTGATTTGCTTTTCTAGGATTACACAGGATAAAGGGATGACTGGGCATATTAATAATTATTATTATTATTTGTATTACCATAGCACCCAGGTGCCCTAATCATGGACCTAGACCCCACTGTGCTAGGCGCTGTACACAAACAGAGCTAAAAGGCAGTCCCTGCCCCTCAGAGCCTACAATCTGAAGCCAAGGGATGAGGTCTTGTGACTTATCTTAATGTGGGTGTGCAACTTCCTGACAATGCAAGGGTATCTACAAACAGCCCTCTGTCACAATCATGCCGGTTCTGCCAAAAATAGTTGCCTGTTTCTAAGTTTGTGACAGAAATTGGCCCTGTACATTTATAGTATTGTCTTCTCCAGCACAACCACCACACCCACCCTGCAGCAAAGTTAAAGCAACTAAATAACCCTTTTTCTTCATTCCACTTCAGGTATAATTTAACTGAAAGATCCCTTTTGTTAAAAAAATCAAGGCTCAATAATACAGCACAAAAGCCCATATTTCACAGGTACAATAAGCACAGAAATCCATGCACATTGATATTTTTACTATCTCACTGTGGAGAAAGGCACAATAACTTCAGCACCTTACTAAGACTCATAGGAATATAGAAAAATCTCACAGTAGAAAAAGAACTAGTAATGTCTGATTTGTCTTGAAAATCAGAGGAGCATAATGAATGGACTCAGAACACCTAATGTGGAACTGTTCCAGTTTTGAGTAAATACTGCTACACTTTGAAAGTTTGTTCTGAAACAATAATTCTTACGAACATAACCGGCTCATCTAATTATGTAATTATCCAGCACTTTAGCATGACTTATTTACCTTATAATCTAGTGGGGAAACATGTACCATGGCAGTTGTTTTTAAATGCATTAACCATAAAGAGGCTGACCAAGGGTATCTAAAGTTTCACGGAAAGACAAGAAATGGATTTCAAAGCATACGGGGTGGAACGGTAGCTTCTGAAAAAGGCAAACTTCAAAATGTCCTTTTGAACTCTTGAATGTTAAAAAATATTTGACATCAGTTAGGAAATATTTGGTAAAAATCAAAACAAACAATTCGTCCAAGTGTAATGTTACGTTTGGACCAAGACATAGGGGGAGCTGAAAGCAACACAGCTGTCTGCCGTAGTAACTATTATTACGGCTGCAAAAGAGAAACTAACACAGAAGGGAGGCTTTGCAATGGGGTGAGGAGGGGGGAGTGCTCAAACAGTTAAAGGGACAGGACATCACAATTAAGAGCTTGTTTTCAAGAAACAAATTATAATCAAATTATAAACTCTTTGGAAATAGCGGGGGTGGGGGGAATACCCCAGGAACCATAAAGCCATGTCAGCGGTTTCTGGGGGAGGTTTTGGTTGGTTGAAGTAGAGTCTCGGTAATACTGCCTGGCTGTTTTGCCTGGATCTAGAAATGCAGCAGGATGCTGAGTATTGAACTGTTTTGTTTTTGTTTTCAGCTTGGGGGGAAAGCCTTTAACATAAGAACAGCTCACTCCTACTCTGTTATTCTACAACAACAATTAGTGATGGGGCCAGTCCAGCTCCACTGCTTCAAATCAGCTCCTACTTATACAGCCCCCGGAAATCCCCAGCCACTTCCCGAGCACCTAACAAATGTCTACACCGCTGTACGCCCTGTTGCCGGGGCTGATCCCCAAGGCATTGCGGTCACCCTGGAGAGAGGGTGCTTCAGGCAGCAGCTCCAGGAGGGAGAGGGATTTGCACTGCAGGCAGCTACCGCTACGTCTCTGGACGGCCGTTACCTTCCCCTTTGCGCTCGAAGAGCAGAGCATTTCCCAGCAGAGGGTAACAGGGGCTGACCCCCGGAATCGGCTTCAGCGCTTTCCACTTCCCCAGGTAATCCAGCAGCAGGCGGAACGTGAAGGCTGCCAGCAGCGTGAAGAGCAGAGTGACGACTCCGGCCCCCCAGTAGAGCAGCCGGTCCCCCTCCTGAGCCAGCTGCAGAGCCCCCATCGCTGCCCCGAGCCCGGCCGCTGGGCGTGCACTGAGCCGCAGTCCCGGGAACAGTTCCGCTCTCCCCTCCGCCGGGCTGGGGTGCTGCGCCAGGGGACTCCACGAGGCGGAGCCCGAGCCCCGAGGCTGGGCAGGAGGGGAAGAGGCTGGGGAACAAAGGAGTGGCAGGGAAGGAGGGATCCCCAGAGAAGTTTGCAAGAGGGAGAAGAGCAGCCACTGTAGCAGAAGAGGAAGGAAACGCTGCTGTGATCTATGGCTGCTCTTGTTCTCACTGTGTGACCTGGGATCGGCAGTGGAAAGACCACGAAGGTGGGAAGCATCAGAGAGGACAGACTCAGCGAAAGCACAGACTCCATGCAACTCCCTCAACTTCAGTTAGGCCACATGCCTGCAGCAAAGGGCAAAGTGTGGCCCTAGGAGTAAATACTTCAGCTTTCAGCAGCCATGGACCAGGAGCCCCACTCTGAATGTGAGACCCCTGAGCCTGTGCAGCTGGGATCTGAACTTGGAGGGTCAGGTGAGGTCTCCCTGTAGTTGTCAGTGACCCTAATTACTACTGCTCATAGTTAGAGGGGTGAAACCATTTTTCACCAAGCTATTGCAGGGCGCCGGGCACAACTCCCAGCCTTGTGGGCAACACTGAGAATACATTCAGGACACAGGCAATATTACAGAGGGGAGCAGGGAGAGGGACAAACTACAACAACCAAGTATAATCATGAGTTGATACCCTGTGAGGTGGAGGGTCCCAGAGCTCGGTCCTCCAGCCCAAGCTAGGAAGTCTACACAGCAATGAAACAGCCCTGCCGCTCAACCTGTGAGCCCAAGTCCACTGGCTCCCCTCTTAAGTCAGTGGAAGCACTCCTGGTGAAGACGCGCACCATTGACCCAAGGAGGGTAGCTGGATGTGAATCACTGCAGAAATTACTGCGGTGGCTGTTGTAGTAATGTAAAATGTAGTTAGATGAGGCCCTGAAACATAAACCCTTGTATCAGAGGCCCGGTATGAGGCCTAAGGCCTGAACTAAACTAATGGTCAAGACTTTAACATAAAGCAAAGTTAAGCTGTGAGCAAGAGACAGGCCCTGCTCAGCCGGTCCGTTGTCAGGGAGCACATATGTACTAGCAGAACTGTAGGCATCTGATCCGGGGAGCTAGAGACTGTGTTTCATTTGGCAATAAACCTTGCCTTGTGCCTTTGTACCTTATCGGAGTCTGTGGTCCTTGGGGGTTTCTCTCGGGGTCTTCTGTGCCAGCTATCTGCACAGAGCCGGGGCAGCACGCAGAGGGAACACATGCACGCAACTGACTTATCAACATCGATAGCTGTTGGATAAAGCAGACCACCACATTGGTGACACTTGATGACAGCTGTAAGTCAGCCGAATATAGGTCAACTTTCTAGTGTAGACATACCCTAAATCAGTGCTTCTCAAACATTGCAGGTTGGCAACCCTTTATTTGAAGTCAACATTTTTCACAACTCCATTACATTTACTATAAAAGGCAAGAGTAAAAATGTATAGATGGTAACAATCATAACCCTATGTAATTTATAATTTATTTGGGTGCGTGGTTTAAGAGGTTGCCATAGAATACTTGACCTTGTATGGTAAGGATGTGTGGGGAGTGAGATTTTCTTTACTATAGATTGTAATAAAAATTGTTATGCTTTGTGACCCCCCACAAGGGGATCACAAGCCACTGGCTTAGAAAACACTAACCTAAATTGTGTAGGAAGTCAGACTAGAGATGATCATAATGACCCCTTGTGGACTTAAAAATCTATAACTTCTCAAAGTTACTGATTTTCTTTCTGATCTTAATCTAGTCCTTGTTGTTGAGGTACACAGCTTCTGGCATATCCAAGTAACTTAACAATATTTTAGTACATTAGGTAAAGAGCGATCCCTCCTTCAATGCCCTTAGTGAAGCCAACTCTGCTGCATTTCCTCCATGATGAAAACTTGTCTCTTTCCATCCAAACGCACATTTAAGCCTGTCTTTCTGACATCTCCTTGTGGATGCCCAGCTAGCAATTTATCTTCAGCATGGCCAAAATTGAGCTTACAATCTTCACTCACAAATTTTCCATCACAGTGGATCACACCACCATTCTCCCAGTCACTCATGTCCATAATCTGGATGTCATTTTTGACTCAGCCCTCTCTCTAGACACACACGCATCCAGGGTATCTCCAAGTATCACCACTTCTATCTGCATAATATTTCAAAGTTTTAGCCTTTTTCTGTCTCTCCGGATTGCCAAGGCTGTTGTTCAGACCTTCATCAGCTCATGCTTTTGTAACATGTTTTTGTATATGAAATAAGTTATATAAATATATAAGTTGTTTTGTGCTTTAGAATAAGTTGTACTTTATGCCTTTACATTTGGTTAAGGTAGTTGACCATGTATTAGATATGGAGTCTGAAATTCAAAATGGTGTGTCTGCCAAACAACAGCTCGACTCCATCTTTGTTTAGCTTCTTGTTGAAGTTTTCGCACCCTTTTGGAACTTAGGCGGGAAAGGCAGTTAATGGTTAGCACAGAACTGGTTCAAACAGGTTCCAGCAGGGGAGCTGCCAGTTTTACTTCAGAACTTTGGTGCGCTTGTTCCTATATAAACTCTGAGTGCCCGCGGCCTAGTTGCTGTCTGTCCTAGAGGCAGCCACGGTACCGTTGTATTTGTGTGGCTACGTGGACCAGAGATCAGAAGACCAGCATCTGAAGACATCAGCGTTAAAAACTAACTGTGCTACCAATCTATAAACCCCACATTATTTTCAGAGAAAGGTACAGAGGTCCTGTTGATTGCTCACCCTTCCGTGATCGCAGAGCCAGGCCTCTCTTCAGCATCAGCAGATCCTGTTGATCTCCCACTAAGAAGTGGTTGAGACCCAGGGTCCATCAGTTGACTGTGACAATGGTGTCGTACCATCTACTGCCTATCAACACCTAGAAATGGAGTATCTTGGGTATTTTTGTTTTAGGTTTGTTTGTTTATTGCCAGGGTATCTGTTTGGTCGGGCCTGGATTTTAAATCCAAATTGTCAAACCACATCTCGCTGTTGTTTCTTATTAAGTTATCTGTTCTAAATAAAAGCTGTTATCTGTTTACTTTATTCTTCTCTCTTTTTTATCCATTTGCATCACTGAATAGGGAGGTACACTATCTTTCCCTATACCGCATAAGGGGCCAAGATCCTGCTAATTAGCTGCAAGGCCTATACCATCCTCACCATCATAGTTAACGTTGCACGGTTAACACTTTCACTACTATAATCTACTTTTCTCTGGCTTTGAGGCAAGACAAATTGCCATTTTAAAGACATTTAGTGTTCCAGCTAGGATTATCTTCCTGGCTCATCACACTCAAAACTTCTGGGCTGCTACTGATACAGTTCTAAAAATTTCTTCTATTTTAAGGGTCTAACTGAGCATTTCAACACTCTGCTGCATGACCGAACTGCCACTTTTGAAAATCACCATGCCTGTGGCTTGCTGAAGGTCTCACATCAAGTCAGTAATACAGCTCGTGTGGCCCAGGAATACAAGTCAAGAGATACGAATTCTAGTTACAGCTCTGCCATTGATTTGTCTTGTGACTCTTGGCAAATCACATACCCTTTCTGTGCCTTTGGGATTTAAGAATACCAGTGAAGGAACAGGAATAATCTGAGAGACTGATAGCTAGCTAGAGGGATTAGAGACAAGAACAAAAACTAAAATGAGATTCAGCTTGGTAAAAGGTATGTTGATGCCACAGTTAACTCTGATTACGTCTGAGTATTAAACTGAGGCTATGGCCTAACTTCCTCAATCCCTGTAACTCTGTTTCAAGGGCAGTCACAGTAATTATCTTCCTCCTTACTTAATTGCTGTCCTGAATAACAGTGGGGGAGGTCTGGATATTAGGAAAAACTATTTTACTAGGAGGGTGGTGAAGCACTGGAATGGGTTACCTAGGGAGGTGGTGGAATCTCCATCCTTAGAGGTTTTTAAGGCCCAGCTTGACAAAGCTCTGGCTGGGATGATTTAGTTGGGGTTGGTCCTGCTTTGAGCAGGGGCTTTGACTAGATGACTTCCTGAGGTCTCTTCCAACCCTAATCTTCTATGATTCTTACATAACATGAGGGAAAATGGAACAACCAAACAGGAATACAGGATTAAGTCTGTCATAAAACTATTGGCCACATAATTGTGCCTCTAGCCTGCTTCATGCATAATAAAAAGCCCTACCCTTACAGTGAGCTGCAGTAGCAAAGGGGAGGGAGAGTCTCTCTCTCTCTCTCTCTCTCTCTCTCACACACACACACTTGTTGGCATGCATGTACACTCAGCCCCAGCCCCCCCTCCCCTGTCTCAGAGGCTGCTCCAGGCACACTGGAACAGACGTGCTTCCAAGGAAGAGGCGCGTGTCCCCCGGCAGAGTTTTATTGCATTTTTCTACACGGGGGTCACAGAAACATGCGAGCCATATGAATTCTGCACCCCCACATTGGCGCAGAATCGCCCCACGAGTAACATATGTATAAGAAACATAGGGGATTAGGAAAGTAGATGTGAACTCTATACACCACAATCGTAGTGAATAGTTTGTAGATATATGCAAATATGTCCCCATTTTATTAAACAGCTATTTTATATTATTATTATTAATAGAGATGCTATTTGTGATTTTCATGTATTTTACTATCCAGCTCTTATTCAGTATTGAACCCAGAAGGAAGCCTCTAACAGACTGAATAATTTTCCTTCTCTTACCCCTTTATGCATCATAAAGGATAGAATCCAGTAAAGGTTCCTACTTATATTAGACTGTTTAGGAATCCTTATTTCTTTCTTATTCTTCACTAGGATTTCTACCATCTTAAAGTTAGAGACTCACTGCCCCTCACAAACACAATCTTCATGTGTGGCTTCCTATTTCTGAACTCCCAGAGTTCATCACTCCTTAAAGTCTCATTTGCTTTGGCCTGTGTCTATTCTCTACATGAAGTGGAAACAATTACCAAGGCCTCCTTAAAGAAGCTACCTAGGATATTATTTCTCCTTTTCCTCAGAATACTTGTCAGGATTCTTAACTAAGTTCTACAATAGCTATACTGGGACTCTCCTATATCACTCTGTGACACAAAGACTCCTTGCCAATGGGTCCCTCGGTCTTTGCAAACAACTCTCACCCCAGACCTGACAAACACTACACCAAACACTTCTTAGAGGATATTTATCCATAAAGAGTAAAATGTAAGGTATCTACAGAAAGCTCATAACTTCTCAAGATTCATAATCATTGCAAGATGTATGTACAGGTAATATTTAAGGCATAATGTATTTATACAGAAAGTATGCTTTATAGACTTGGAGTAAAAGTTAGTCATCAAAGGATAATATGTCTCTGTGATGACCCATTCAAGAATGAGGGAGTTGCCACCTTGCCCTGGTTAGCCAGTGATGCAATACCAGGCTCAATTTTCTAGCCTTGCTCCATCCCTAGACTATCAATGGAAAACATCAGAGACAACCACAAACAGTCGAAACCACTTGGATGTAAAAAAGGAACATTGCAACAGACAGGGGTTTGCCATGGCTGTGAATAAAGACAAAAAAGACTGATTCAGAATAACGGGTAGTGAAGAAAGACCCTCTGCATCCTTTCACTGAAGAGACATCTTGGGGATCAGGGATGTTCTCAAGAAAAATTGGATCCCGGTTCCTGTGAAGCCAGCCAAGTCTGCAAGAGACTGAACTTGGGGGGGGGGGGGAATGACCCACTTGTACTTTATTAGATAGGAAAGGTAACTGTTAATAAGTATAGACCCAGGTTTGCATTTTACTGTTTTGTATTACCACCATTTATGTACATCACTCTCTTTTTTCTAATTAACTCTCCATTCTTTCTTACAATAAAACAGAGTAGGTTTATTTAAGTGCTCACAAGCGCTGTATGTTACACCAGAGTTGGGGGGTGGGAGAGGATGAGGGTGTTTAAGGTAAAACTGGTAAAGGGATACACAACACTGTTAGGTGCACAGGATCTGGGATTTCTGTGAATAGCCACTGTCAGGGACTGGATATCACAGGAGAAAGATTCAAGGGACTGGTTTGCATATATTGTTAGCCTGCAAGTCAAAGTCAGGGCTGGCGCAGCACAGAGAGTGCTTGAGTAGCTGGTGGTGTTAGGCTGCTGACACCCAGCTAGGGGCAGGCAGGACTCCCTCAGGCTGGAGGCAAGGAGAACAAGATGACTCACAGGCCGGGGTGCCCTGAGAATCATCACACACACCTCTTATACAATAAAGTTGGGGGTCTTTTTCACCTCTATGTTCCACTATTCTATGTCTCATACAGGGAAGCAATACTATATAATACTAACTAAGGCTAAGATTATGTCACAGAGGTCACGGATTCTATGATTGTCAGAGACCTCCATGACATTTTCCAGCCCCAGGGTGGCAGGCCAGAGCTGTCAGCTGGTGGGAGCCCCACAGCTCTCAGACGCAGTAGGTGGCGGGGGGACCCAGCACTCTGAGCCACTAAGGGTGGCAGAGGGACATCGGTGCTCCCAGTCACTGCAGTTCTGACCCACTGTGGGTGGACCCCAGAGCTCCCAGCCACCCCAGGCAGTGGGTGCTGGACACCCCCTCCCTTCTAAAGTGGGGCTCAGGCCTCCTCCCATCAGTCCCATTTTGTCGGTTATTTTTCTTCCATTAATATTTTTAATTGCTCGTGACCGGTCCCTGACTTTTGCTAAAAATAACTGGGACAAAATCTTAATACTAACTAATCTATATTTTTGTGAGACATGGCCTCTTCTATCAATAATCTGGGTTCTTGTGTTTCCATCTCACTTGGAGGTGATGCCTTGTGACCTTTAGAGCAAGACCTAGACAAATTTCTCCGTTTGACCTGTCTCCAAGGCTTCAGACACTAGGAAAGAACAAAAAGTATTAAGGAGCTTATGGCTAATTGCTTGCTAGTCTGTTTGGAAATGTTTATCCAATCTTGAATCCAACAGAAAACATATTTAACTTGAAGTAGACTACTCAAGAAGTGTCTTAATTTAACACAGGCATAATATTGAGTTTGACACTCAAACATCATATCCAAGATAAACACAACACTCCTCTTATGAGTTAAATATCATCACATATTTCCCTTAGACTATTGTAATACTTAGAAATACTCATTAAAAAGGTTAAGGATAGCTCAGTGGTTTGAGCATTGGCTTGCTAAACCCAGGGTTGTGAGTTCAATCCTTGAGGGGGCCACTTAAGGATCTGGGGCAAAATCAATACTTGGTCCTGCTAGTGAAGGCAGGGGGCTGGACTCTATGACCTCTTGGGGTCCCTTCCAGTTCTATGATATAGGTATAATTATTTTCCTGTAAAACTTGCTACTTTAAAAGGCACTGTAACTGTAGACACTCTTTTAATTGTAACAGATTGTACTATAGACTCTACCCTCAGCTAGACTTGCTCAATTTTTTATTTTTGGGGGGGTCAAATTTTTGAAAGACTCCTACCCATTCTACTTTCCACCCAATTTCAAAAATGGTTTAATAAAATAGCACTAGTTCTGTTAGCATAGTATTGTTTCCCTAAATCATGTATAGTCTCTGTCTCAGGAGAAGTTTTGTTCCCCCACGCTGTTCACCCTCTACAGCTGTGACTAGTGTTGCTTCACCCAACCAGTGGTGTTCATGCTGTGTCAGTAAGATGGCCATTTTGTTGAACAAATTTTGCTTTTGCTGTCAAAAAATATATACCAACTCAGCTTCCTCTCCACTGTTTTTTTCCATCAGCCACCTAATTCCTTCCATACTGGCTTTTCACCAGTTGCCTGGCCCATTCCATTATTTCTCATCCCAGACACTATAGTGATCCCTACACGGCATAGTGATCCCAGGCTCAGACTCAGGGTTAAGCCAAAACTCCCCTACTGTCCACACACAAAGCCTTATGACCTGTGCCAGAAACCTCTCAGGCCTGTAGCCTCACTCAGGCATATGGGTCCAAGCCAGAGTCCCACTGTGGCATGGGTAAAAGCCAGTCATTTTATAATGTGGACACAGCTGATGCCTGGGTCACCAAGCTCACATCCAGAGAGTCCACCAGCACTATCTCACAATCCCCTAGGCCTGTGTCCCCCAACCCTTCTACCCCAAACTTACCACTTGATTCCCAGGAACCGGAAGCACTCTCCTGGTTCAAACACAACTCTCTGTGTTTAACCCTTCCTTTCCATGCAGACTGCTCAACTGTAAACACCGTTAATCTACTGTGTGTTAGCTATGTCCATCACTAAGAAGAAACCCTACATCAAGCACATTGCTAGCTGACCAGAGGAACACAACCAGATTCTGGTAAAACTGCAGTGGAAGGGGAGCAAGACATTTGACTTCACCAGAACACAAGAAATGATCATGGATACAAAAGTATCTTGGAAAACCTGGGAGCATTGGGGAACCACCAGCATGTGATCAATACCAGGAGCAAGTTAAGCAGCTGAAGACCATTTATTGCCAAACCACAGGTGCTAACCACACCTCAGAGCACTCCCATCAGTATCCCCTACCTCTTCTACAAGCAATCAGATTGGCTGCTGGGAACTGTGCCAAGCAAAGAGCTCACAGTGCTGCATGACAATTTCCTGAGCAGGGATGGCTGATAAGAAGTAGTGTTGTTCCATGAACAGGGGACAGGACTGGGACTCAGGAGACCTGGATTCTATTCTCACCTCTGCTACTGACCTGCTGGGTGATTTGGGAAAGTCACTAAATTTCTCTGTGCCCATTTCCCCTACAACTTTTAGTCTGTCTTGTCTAATTAATTAACTATTAATTAATTAAACTATTTAGACTGTAGACTCTCTGGGGCAGGGATTGTTACCTATTGTGTATATGTACAGGGCTAACACACTGGAGTCCTGATCCTGACAGTGCCCTCTAGGCACTACTGCACTACATATAATGAATAACAAAAACATTTAAGTTACTTTTTGGTTTTTTTGTATGGTCTAAAAAGATGCAAGGACTATGAAATGCTGCCTCTATTCATTAAGTAAATATTGTAATGTTAAAATAAATCTGCTGAAGGATTAGATACAGGAATTTTTATTAGGTTTTACATTAGTATGTGACATTAAAAAACTTCAATAATAACTGGGTTGGTAAGTGAGAACTGTCTTATTCACAGGTCAGCGAGCAGGTTCAAATCTTGAGAATGTATGGAATAATTCAGCCTAACAAGACAACTGATGTTTCCTGAGACCAATTCCATTTGAGCTACAGAACACTTAACATATTGAACAGCTTAATTACTAATAATGAATGAAATACAGCTCTCTAATCACTGTTCAGATGAAGATAAATTAAACAAGGAAGAAAGGCTTTGCAATTTTTACAAAGAGCAACAGGAAAAGTCTGACACTAGAAAAGAGAAAGGGCATAATAGGGATAAACACTGGGTAGTACAAATTCTTATTTAAAAAGACATTAACTTTGTAAATAATCAGTGCAGGGACAATCCAAAATGCCTGTAACACTGGAGAGGGGAAGGGGAATACAGCTACAGGGATTTAAGCAGGTTGTTACTTGCTTCTGCCAACAGAGAAGCAAAACTATGAAGTTGCTTCCCAAATGAAGGACTAAATCAGTGTACGTGTGTGAAAGAGACAGTGGCCTCATCTTTATCCTGGAAAGACACCAAATTCCTACAGTCCAGATTTAAACCATTGGTTTTATTTTCTTTTTCTTTCATTTTGTTCCAGTCTCTGCTGATGCTACTTTTGAACAAGGCCATACACATATGCCCAGGACTGGAAGACGAAGCAGCACACAGTATGCTGCAATACTCTTTCTTTATTCTTTGTGACGGTAGCTAGTAGGCCGAGAAGTATAGTCCTCCATTTACTGCCATGGATTTTCTATCTCTTTCAAAGTTGTATTAAGAGGCTACTTGAAATCTCTTCCTGGAAGTGGATGGATTTCTTTGAAAGGATTTGGAGTAATGTTGTGACCCTGAAAATACAAAACATTATTTGGTAAGTGTACCATAACCAAAAGTCACACCAATCCTGTATTTGGGTTGCTTCTGTAGGCCTCCTTTAGAAGAACATTTATTAGCTTCATTGTATTCTCACACGTCACCTTTTTTTATCCATGTAGTTCCTTTGGTTTGTATTAGTTTCTCTGCACAATGCTTTAACTAAAGAATTATCCAAAACTCAGGAAAACCTACAATTCTCAGAAATGAGAATGGACACACAATGTGTGGAATGGCAGACTTTCATTGGCTGAATGGAACCTAACATAAAAAGTACTGCTTTATCCCAGAAGTTAGAGAGCCCCATATGAATACTGAATTCCACATCCAGTACCTGCTTGTTTTGCTGGTACAGCAAAAGAAAGACCTTAGCTGAAATCCAACAATGATTTAATTTAATTTAAGATTTGATTTAAAGAACATTATAAACAAAAAATTTCCATTTTCTTTTTCACATTAAAATTACTTGTTTATGTTGAATACACTAATAATGAATGAGGGACTTGTACACTTCGTAGCTCATGTAAGCCAAGCTTATCGCACACTTCAGGGGCTCCTTGCATCCCTCCATTTCCCCCCACCTCCAGCTTCTTATGTGTCACCGTACCATCCCCCTCTTTTTCAGGGACTCCCTGCAACTCCCCCCCAATCTCCTCGCTGCCAGGGGTTCTGTGTGCCCCCATTTTCCCTTTCCTCCCATGTAAGGGCCAACCCTTTCTACCCGCTAATGCCAGTGGCTCTGTGTCTCCTTATTCCCACTTCATCCCATGCACTCCTCACCCCATCTCCCTATACCAAAGGGTTTGTCTCCCTCCTTCCCCCCATGCAAGGGGCTTCCAAATATCCCCCCACACCAGGTTTCCCCCACTCTCCCCATCCCCCTTGGCAGGGACTCTGCTTGCAAATCTTTCACCTTTTCCCCCATGCCACCCATACCAATTGCCACCCATTCCCTCTCTTGCCCGATACCAGGGTCCCCTATTCTCCCCTGAGTGGCAGGAGCTCTGTGTGAACACCCACATTCCCCAAACCATTATTATCTGTCTGGGTGATAAGTCATTCACGTGTCAAACTCTCTTGGGAGGATGAGCAGGAGTACTGTGATGCGGGAAGGTACCAATGGGGGCCATCAACCAGATGTTTGATCTACAGACAACTGCAGAGGTGCTTGAAGCTGTGTCTGTGCTAGGCAAATGGCAGTGCCCCCACTTCCTCCCTTTCAGTGTTTTTCCCCCCAAAAAACAATAGGGTTCTGGCCACTGATGCTTAGAAGGGACCCTGATATTTTGGAATTGATTAGATGCAGTGTTCAAAAGTTTTCTCATTACATAGACAGACAAACAGAGAAATGCCATCAAGTTGGGTGTAAAGCTTTTGCAACCTCAGCCAATGAAAAAGCATAATTATATGGAGTATATTTAGACATTTTATAATCTAGTGTGGAATGTCATGTGCAATACACATCTATGAGTGTCTGAAAAAATTTATAAACAAACACTGCCACTGTTGCCATTTATATGGAACCTACAATGAGGGGGTTGCACACTTCATAGCTTTTGTAGGCCGAGCTTATTATACACACCAGGGGCTCCTTGCATTCCTCCATGCCCCCCCTTCCCACCCCACAAAAGCTCCCTGCATGCTGCCCTCCCATTCCCCTCTATTTCAGGAACTCCACCAATCTTCTCCCTGCCAGGGGCTCTGTGTGCCTCCCCATTTCCCTCTCCACCCATACCAGGGTCCCCATTATCCCCACCATTCCCACTTCTTCCATGCCCTCCTTTCTCCTCTTCCCCCCATGTCAGAGGCTTTGTGTGCTCCACACCAGGTTCCCCCAATTTCCCCCTCACCAGGAGTTCTGTGCAGTACAGCTTTTTTTATATTAATCTTTTGGTTTTGCTTACCTGTTAAAAAGCCTTGACCTGTCCATGTATTGTTAGCAAAATCCATGGGCGTCAATGACCTTTTATGAGGGGTGTCTGACTGTAAAAAGGGGGGAAATATTTTTGTTCATTATGGTCCTCTCACAGATTAAGGATCTGATTGTGACTTTCGCACCATAGCCTAGCACAGAGGTCAGTGGCGGAGTTGCACTGCTCTAGAAGGAGTATAAGAGAAATTGTGCCTCCACAGGCATCTTTCTTGCATATGGAGGTGGTGCAATCTGCTTCATTCATTAGGATGCAGCAGATCTCTCTTCCCAGCACACTAACCCCACTCTTCAGACCAGTGTAGATAGGGTGCAGGAACGTGGTCCCACCCTCTTTTAGACATCCTGCTCTCTGGAGGGAGTAGGAGTAAGCAGTCCCTGGGCTCCTGAGATCACAAGGTCTGCTATTGTGGGAGGCTGTTTTGCAGTCATACAAAGGTGGTGGTGGCAGCGGCGGGGAGGCAGGTGTCCTGCATCTCTCTCTGCCCCAGCCTTCCACAGATGTCTGGCCCAACATCTCTAATCACACAAAAACCCACCCTGAATGTGTGAGTTGTGTTGGGTCTTGAAAACTGATCAATAATGACAGTTCGTTCTCTAAGTGGTCGTCGCTCTGTACTGTCAGGTACTGCGCTTGACACTCTACTATGAGGATATCGCCCTCTATGCTGAAAGAGAAAAAGAAAATTGAGCATTGAAATAAATGCAAATATTGGCATGGAGAAAATAAGAATCCTTTTGACCTTCGCTTAAATTAAAAGAAAAAAAAAAGCAAAGAGCTAATTCTCCACTAAGTAAAAGGCTCAAGTTAAGAGTTTTTAAAATTACTAGGTTGGGCTTTTCAATTGGATTTCAAGTGTCTAAAAATTAAGGTAACATGTTTTATAGAGAGTAGGAGGGGGTAAGTGTAATTGCAAGAGGTTCTATTTAAGACTAAGAATGATAGCTGTGTTAATAGCATGTGTCTATGTCTCATGTTCTATATAATTTGAGAGGGTTATGCTAGACCCTACTGTACCTATGATAAAAGATGGCTAGGAGGGTCTCCCACCTCCCAAGTGAGTCCTCTAAAGTAGAAGGAGTGGGGGTGCAGGACCACCACTTTTCATGAGAAAGGACTGCCTTGGCTACAACTAATTCCAGGAAAGAGGTTACAGCTAGGAATCCTGAGCAGAGGGAAGCACCTCCCTCCCAGCACAGAGTTAGGCACCTAGCATCCTTTGAGGGGCAGCGCTTAGACCTCACCCCTCTCCTCAACATTTCTACTGGCTAGGTTATGCAGCTCCTGCTCAGTTTGCTGGCTTCTGTGAATCCTTTTTTAGGCATCTAACTCTCTCCATGCATTGTATAGGGAATCTGGGCACCTAATTTAGGGTTGCAATTTCCACTAGGCGAGAGGATGCCAAGTGCTAGGTGCTGCTACCTCACAATCTTTAACATATCTATCCTCACAACACCCCTGTGAGATAGAGCAGTGCTATTATTTCCATTTTAGAGATGGGGAAGTGAGACACAGTGAAGCTAAGTGACATGCTCACAGTCACACAGGAAGTCTTTGCCAGAGTAGGGACTTAAACCAGGGTCTTCTAAGTTCTAGGATAGTGCCCCAACTGCTACACCATCCTTCCTCTCATAAAGGAGCATAAAAACATACAAAACCATAAAGGTTATGGGTTTCTTCATGTATGTCCATATTTATAATTTTAAAAATATTGGGAAGTACATTATTCAAACTGAAATAATTTCAAAATTCTAGTTTACTTTTCATCATTTTTCTCTTTTCTTGTACTTCATGCTTCTTGGACAATGAAAATGGAACAGTTTCACTTTTATTTATATTCACTTTTAGTCAATTTCATTTTCTACTTCTCACACACTAGCACAATGTAACAAAACACCGCAAGGCAATATATAAATCTAAAACACAAATATAAAATTCATTTATATCTGCTCTTTAGAAATTCAAGAAAAAATTATTTAATTTTTAAAAAATGTCTTTAAAATGACCTACATTTGGGGCCTAAAATACCTCCCAATATCCCTTCAAATGTAACTATAAACTCTCACATATGTTAAGGCCTTGTATCACAATAAAATATGATTGAATGCAATTCTCCCCAAAGTACTAATTTCAACTAGTGATGCAAACTGGGTTTGGGGAATTTTTTTTGTTTTTATTTTTTTGTTCAAGTTACTGATGTTCTTTAACAATATTAACAAGTACACATCTTACAAAGCCTTGCCGTGATCCAGGTACTGAAAGATACTGTTCAACAGCCTCTGTGTTTATTGGTGGTAACTTGTTCCGGGCTGTATGTACAAGTGGAGAGGACAAGCGATCTAAGCCAGTATACCTGTAGGATTCAGATTAAACAGATTTCATATTCCATCTAATACACCGGGGACAACATTTCTTAATACGTTTAAGTTACTGTAAATAGCAGAACACTTAATGCAGTGGCAGCTCTCAGAACAATGCTTTATGTATGCTTCATTTTTCTGTATGAAGTGTGGAATCTTTCAGAAATCTCAGAGCTAGTTCCCAAATCTTTTACAATACTTCACTAAGCCCTGTAACAATTAATGCTCTTGTTCAAGTTCAGCAAGGTCTTGACCTCAGGGAAGAAGAAAGTGAAACTAAAAACTCACAGTTTAGTTCCCCTAAGGACTTCATCACTGTACACATTAGGAGACTTTGAACATAGTGGGTCTGAAGTGAGAGACGGTAGCCTACGATGGGTTGGCATTTTCCTAGAAGATGCCAGCAGTACCCGAGATGATGAGAGAATACTGTTATCAGTAATTCGCCCCCGCCGATTCCGCACTGAGTTGAGAACACTGGAGCCTATGCTATGTTGTTTGTCTTCTTGTTCATTCCTAGAGAGAAAACAAAACAAACACACACTTTTTAGAAGAATATAATTGTTACTTATACAAATTAAAACTCAGTCATATCTATTATTAACAGAAAGATGTCTGCATTTTTAATTACATTTTTGAAATCCCAAAGCATATTTTATATGACCAAAATAACAAAGTACAGCATAAAAAAGTATACTATTTTCATATCAATATTTACTGTATCTTGTCTGCCAAGCCTGCATGCCTCTGTTGGAGTGGTTTAGCTTGAATTGTCATGACACCATTCAAATCACTATAAAAATTGCTGGAGAAACGGTGAACCTAAAGAGAGCAAAACAATAAATATATTTAACCTTTCAGTCTCATTACCTTCTTCAAAGCAAGGCTTCAAAAACCCCAAAACTCACATAGTTAGGTCAAAAGATGCTTAAAAACTATGCAAGAGAAATCCCACTTCAGATCATAATGGAACATTTCTCCCCTATATAAGATAAAATGCAAACAAATAAGGGTCAGTACTCCACAAAACAAAGCTTGAAAACTAAGACTAACAATACATATTACAAGAAATAATTACTTAATATTATCACTGCAAACATAAGCAATATGTACCCCACTATTTATTTCTATTATAGGCAGAGTTGGCAGCAATGACTATAATTAAGGTTGCTTTTCCATTCTATTGTAAGTAACTGAAAACAGGGCCCTATAACTTTGCCTAAAGTTTTTTCTTCAGGCTAATAATTTTTTTTATTATGTGTCCACTTCAGGCTATTATATATAATTTATTTGGTTACTTTTTGAAATGTTTCAGATAAAATGGTTCAGCCATTTCTGAGAATGAGGTTAGTGAAAAATATGTTTTGTTAATATTAAAAAATTCTTACAACCACTTTACAGAGACGCTCTACCATGCTTTGGAGTAGGGACTCAAAAATTTAGCAGAGGAGTCACTGTGGGGACAGAGAGGTGACTTGAAATGCCCCCATGAAAATCCATCCAAATTTGGCCACATTATAAACCTCTGACCATTGCTGTCTGCACTTGCTTCAGTAAAGGTTTGTTAGAGGATGGCAGCTAAATTCTCAAAATATTACTCAAGCTCAAGGCTGCAGGGGCTGAACAGGACTTTTTTTTGGTTGCAATTTACTCCTGGCTCCTGGGCCACTACAGTACCAAGCACTGGAACTACACTACAGGGGAAATTCGATCTAAGCTACGCAATTTGAGTTACGTGAATAGTGTAACTCAAATTGACGTTGCTTAGATCTACTTATTGCGGGGTCGACACTATGCGATGTCGATGGGAGACGCTCTCCTGTCAACTCCCCCTACTCTTCTCAATCCGGTGGAGTACAGGAGTCAACAGGAGAGTGATCTGCGGTCGATTTAGTGGGTCTTCACTAGTGCACCACCGGTGCATCGATCGCCACTCATTGATCCCCCATTAAGTGTAGACAAGCCCTAAGAGCAGAGAGGCTGTCTCTCCTATGTTCTCAAAGCTCCCCCGGTGGCCGCCTAGGAAGCATGGAGGAGAAGAAGAAAGCTGCTTGAATGCAGGGGCAGGGGCAGGGACATGCTGGATGGAATAGGGATAGGCTATGGGAAAGAGAAGCATAGGGGACAGAGTCAGAAAGGGACAGGCTAGAGGAAAGAGGCAGAAGAGTATGTAACTGCTAGAGCATACTCACCTCCAGAAACTCAAATAGAACCCAAGATTCCCAAGTTCCAACACTGAGGCAGACTCTGAACAAGTCTCTTTGTCCACCAACCCATAATGCAGTGGGGAGCAGAGAGAGAAGAGGATCAACTAAGACAATCTGATGTTAGGGGTTTCGAATGAGGGGAGTTAGGCTGGAACTTCACATGCACCTTGCAGGGAAGAGTTCTTTCATGGTTCTATTGAAAGGGAAGGGTTGTCTCTCAATATAAAGGGTATGATTTTCTGGGAGTGAATAGGAAATATTGCTATCTGTTTTTATAGCACCTAACACAATAAGGTCTCAATTCTAATTGGGGTCTTTGGGCTCTAATTGGGGTCCAAATAAAAAGTGGTTATAACAATGATATAGACTTGTGTTTTTTTAAAAAACAAACTCAAAGGTGGAAAGTCAAACTAAATACCTTAAATATGCATAATCAATAAAATGGAAACTTTTCTGATCTAAGTTAGAAAAGGCCTAGGCCAACTGAAAACAGAATTCTGTTTTGTGGAACAATATTTTACCTGAGATGGAACAAAATGCGAACCAAAAGATGTGCTTCGTGCCTCAGAGCCTCTTGATGGGGGGACACTTGCTGTATCTGCTGTAATACGGGAGACTAGTAGATGTGGCAATTTACTTGTAATAGCTTTCAATTTCTCCACCTGCTTATCATTCTCTGCACCAGTGTAGAATATACAAGTGATTAAGAAACAAAATTTTCTGCAGTTATACAAACTGATGATGGTAGGAAAATATCAGTGACTCAGATTTGACATATTATCTGCTAGATAAACAGTATTCAACATTTATTATAAATGTTATGACATTTTGTCTTAGATTAGTTTTAATTTAAATCTTTATGACATTTAAAAATAAACTAGTTGTCAGAATAAAAGCATTTATTTCTAAAAACATTTTCAAAATGACTGTATTTTCTCTGTCCGTGATAAATCAGTTGGGCCATGTATGTGGAAGAAATGTAATTTGTTTTTATTTTTTAGAAAACACTGGTAAAACAGCTGAACATTATTGAAACATTCTCATGTAAGGTGTGTTAGAAACAGAAAAACGTATGAACAGAAGCAACCAAATGTCCTCTTAGTCCATTCCTGCCTGCCAAAAGCTGTATTGCTACTTTTTCAGTGAGTATAAGCCATTATTTCTATCATACCCTTAAATTTCTCAATGGTCCTAGCCCACATACTTTGCTTAGCAGCCTATTCTCCACATGTGGATGTCCTTCTTAGAGGAAAAGGTAGCAAACCTAAATCTCCTCCTCTTTAATTCATAATATTGAGCTAAACAATTCACTTGAGGCCTGAACAATTCTTGTGTAGTCTGGCAATAACACATGCAACACTCAGTTCTACCAGCATAGAATACTGCAAATATTTAACTTCTTCTACTTAGACCG
Organism: Emys orbicularis; assembly: GCF_028017835.1. Lineage (NCBI taxonomy): Eukaryota > Metazoa > Chordata > Testudines > Emydidae > Emys > Emys orbicularis. The sequence goes on along the minus strand of NC_088687.1, from coordinate 84,737,115 downwards.
TGTCTACACTACAGGGGCTATAGTGGCATAGTTACAGCACTGTAGCTATGCCAGCATAACTCTATAGTGTAGACACAGCTTAGAGCAATGGAATGGGTTTCTACATTGCTTAGGGAGGAGATGTTCCTCCTGAAATAGTAACTAGGTCAACAGAAGCATTCTTCTGTAAACCTAGCTGTGTCTATGCCAGTGGTTAGGTTGCATAGCTACACCACTCAGGGCTGTGAATATTTAAGTGTAGACCAGCTATAGTTTTAAAATGAATTTGAAGTTGATTATTTTCTAGTTTCCATTGATATATTTTTCCTTTTTATTTAAGATTGATTTTATGTATGTTTTTCTGGCATTGTTTCTTCAGTTAATATACATTTTAAGAAACAATGCAGAGCCCATTAGCTTCTAAAGGCAACCCCATGCACATGCCAAAGCACAAAATTTCACCAAGAGTTAGTTCTTTACCTTCTGCTTTTCTGTGCAATAGTCTGTTAAAAACACCAGGAAGAATTAAATTTAATCACAGTGAACTATGTTCTTTCATCCTGTGTTAATCTTTGCATAAACCACAGTCAGCGTGGCTCTCTCTCCCCCTCTAGTGGCTGGACCACACAAAGTTTGATGAGTCTATACTGTGATTTTGCTAACAAACTCGGGTCTTTTAGCGTAAACACTAGATGCTAATGCTTTTAGATACCCAGGCCCCAGATTCAATCTCTACTGCTGAAGAGCTTCCAAGGGGCATCATGTTACATATTGCACCAAGGATCTCTTTGCGTCTACTTGCACTGAAGCACTTCTTGTGAGAGACCTCCTCTCTTTATGGGCCTGATCCAAAGCCCACTGAAATCAGTAAGAATCTTTTCATTGGATGTGCATGCATTTTATAAAGTGCCATGCAAACACACAGTGATATTTATGGAGACGAATAAAGATTTTGCTAAGCCATATTTAATTAATATTAAATTACTGTTCCAAGTACAATTCTATAAGTGCCATCTACAAAAACTCTGAGTACCTGTGATAGCAGTTTCCCAGTTTTTTCTAATCAGCTCCTCCAATATTTCAACTATATTGCTCCAGACACCATCAAACACTTCAGCAGCCACTGCATCTTTGATACAGGCATTGGGAGAAACAGGAGGAATGCCACGTTTATTCCTCTTTCGAGCAAGCTGGGCTTTCTTTTGTTCCAAACTCTCATCATCACTAATGATTGAAGCAAATTCAGCTTTATTACCAAGTTCTACATGTTTTTGTTAACAAAAACAGTTAATCTAACATACTTTCTTATGGATCCAGAAAAGCATAAAATAGATTTATATTTAAAAGATCAAGTTTCATATTATACATGATCCAAGTTCTGTCGGAAGAAAACAGAACTGCTCCAAACTGAAATTATGAATTGGTTTTACTTTGTGTTTTTGCCTCTTGCTGATTGAATGGCGGTGGTAGCAACATGAAAAATTAAACTGGGGCATTATAGCAAGAAGTTTTTGAGGCTCTTGATATAGCAGCCATAGACATAGATAGTATTGCAGGAATGAGACAAAACTGATGGACTTGGGCATTTGGGGCTAGAACCCCACACCCCCTTACCTCACCACCACCTAAGGAAAATACCATTCCACCAGCTTTGAAGGGGGGAATATTATGTAGAGTAGATTCTTAGCTCCACATCCTGCTCATCCAGACACATTTGCCATGACCATGTGGAGTGACTTGGAGGGATTTCTGCAGCTTTGCAGGAGCAGGGAACCATGAAACCTCATGTGCCACACCACCCTTCCATTATTATATGGACATTTTCACCCCTCTTTATTTCTCTCTCTTCCTCTCTGGACTGGGGAACAGGTGTATCACAGAACCCTTACTCACTGCCTCATGATACACTTAGTATGAAAAGAGCTTTCTGGAACTAAATTTTATTCTATGCTTGTTCTAACATTAACTATATCATATTACAATTTAACAAAATGGAAAATGATATTAAAAACAACCTCTATAATCTCAATTCAGAAAGGCCCCATCCTTGGCTGCATTCTAGATGTGCCGGTGGAAAGTGACGCTAAAGATGGTGTAGCTGGCCCCAGAAGAATCAAACTAGTTCAGGAACAGGGGATCCTCTCTTGTGCAGAGGGCACAATGGTTCCTTTACCATAACTTCCCAACCCTACAGCCAGCGCTGGGGATGTGGTTTCCCTGCACTCTCACAACCCTCTTCAGGCTGCTTTAACTTATGCTGGGGGACACATAGGTAGCCCAGGGTTGGGGGGAACAGAGAGGGGGCTTAAAATCACTTTTGCATCCCCCCTTTTTGAGCTATACGGTGTACTTCTGAACCACAGCTGAGAGTGAGGACTAAGGAATTTTCTAAATTAATTGGAAGTAGGTTTAGAGAAAAGCAAAGCACAGGTTTTAAGCAATTTCATGATAGTTTCTCATTACATTCTTCAAAAAATATATAATTTATTTACAGCTCCTTGTTGTCAAAAGCAAGATACTCTTCAATTTTTCCATCCACCTCATAGATTTCTTCTTCCAGGAATGAATACTCAGATGAGTCAGAGACAGAAATCCTTGAGGAACCACAGTCTAATGATTTGTGTACTGGGGATGCTATTGGAACTAGTTTAGATCCCGAAATGCACAGCCTGAAACAAAAGAATTAGAATTAAATATACATGGAAAGAAGTGTAAATAGGCAGCCGCTGCATTATACTAAGCTGTTTTAAGGTTATTAAAATTATATGCGTATAAACTTATGAAAAGATATGATAGATCAAAGTGAAGTGCTTTTGACTAAGTAAATTTTATTTCCACTACACAAAGACAATATACTGAAATGATATCCTAATAAGATCTTAAAAGCCCACAGTACAATTGCTGCACAATCAAGGAAACTCTTTGATATAGCATACAAACTTTTCACTTATTTGATCATCTATAAGAGATAATGTTTATGTATTTGTGACTGAGGTTTTTTTATGTTAATGTGGCTACAGTTTAGTTGCTGTAAATATTAGGAATATATGAAAAAAATGTAATGTCAATAGAAATGCTTAAAAAGTAACATATATGAAAATGTTAACATACTCTTTTGTGTTGCTAGTGCTTTCACAGAGACCAAGTAAAGATTTGGTGTACACCGAGCAAGTCGTTCTGCTCTGAAAATGCTGAAAGCCTTCATCTCTAGGAAAAAGGAGCTGTTTTCCTAAAATCCTGCAAAATATAAAATGTGAAGTAGTTACACGTAATCAAATCTGAATAACAGGAAGTGCAACAATGTGAAAAACACAGACACATGCAATACAAACAAACAAACAAACAGGTAGCAATAATTTAATAATAGCTCCCATACATTTATTCTGAGTAATTAATAGATATAAGGGGCCAGATCCTCAGCTAATGTAAAGTGGTGTAGCTGCACTGATGCCAGTAGAGATATGCTAATTTAAACCAGTTGAGGATCTGGCCTATACGCTTTAAAAATAGCCAGACATTTAATGAAAGGACAACCGATAACACCCACACTAGCTAAATGAACTATGTTATAAAAGTTGATTTGCATACAGAACATAAAACTCTCTCTCATATCAATAGTCCATCAGATAACATAGAAAGAGAAAATTTTAAAATAGATGGAGAACACAATCCCAATAGGGTTACTTTAACATCACTCTGCACAACTCTAGTAAAACAAAAGTGACCTCCATGGGGACAAAGGATCTGACCCAAAATGTTTATAAAGGTGGCTGCTAATGTATGTTATTGAAATTGAGACCAGATAAGGCTTCAATGTGTAGGTTGTAATTGGGGGGGAAAGTTTATTTTTCTTTTAATGTATACACAGTCACTTTGTGAAATAGAAAATTTCAGATCATTATTTATCTGAGTAATGCTCATTACTTATTGCATTGCTTTCCACTAAACATTTGCAAGGGCTCTTGAGGGGAGTCTACAGGTAATAAGCAGGAACTTGTATATTTCAATCTGAGATTCTCAGGTTCTTTCAAATACTTGGAAACTTTTCCTTGAGAAACTCCTACTTTTTCACTGAATGGCACTGTAAATAAGAAAGTTCTGAGTCATGTTCATTAGTCACTAAAATAACAGGAGTACTTGTGGCACCTTAGAGACTAACAAATTTATTAGAGCATAAGCTTTCGTGGGCTACAACCCACTTCTTCGGATGCATATAGAGTGAAACATATATTGAGGAGATATATATACACACATACAGAGAGCATGAACAGGTGGGAGTTGTCTTACCAAGTCTGAGAGGCCTCCCACCTGTTCATGCTCTCTGTATGTGTGTATATATATCTCCTCAATATATGTTTCACTCTATATGCATCCGAAGAAGTGGGTTGTAGCCCACGAAAGCTTATGCTCTAATAAATTTGTTAGTCTCTAAGGTGCCACAAGTACTCCTGTTATTTTTGCGGATACAGACTAACACGGCTGCTACTCTGAAACCTGTCATTAGTCACTAACTCATTAATCATTAAAAATTCTCTACTTTATAAACTGACTCAGTAAGAAAAGGCCTTTTCTTTTAATAGGTTTGATCCCATGCCTATTGAAATCAATGGCAATGTTCAGACACAGTCTGAGCAACTAAATATGTTTTTACCTGTTCAAATGGAGACCAGTATGACTTACCTATTTTACAGAAAATGGAAGGACTGATTGTGAACCTCTTACTCACATTGGGGAACAATTACTCACAGCAGCAGTACCACTAGAGTCAATGGAGAAACTCCAGTAATTGCTCAACAATGTGAGTAAAGGTGTTCACAATCTAACCCTGACTAAGAACTAAGGGGTGTTTTTTTAACCTCAGAGTTAATTATTTTTGTACATGGCACACCATGCATTTTTCAATATCAGGTGGTACAAAATTACCTAAAATAAACTCGCTTAGCACCTGTAATTCAGCACTGGAATGTTCACATAACTTCTCGTACCTGGAAATATTTCTTCTAGAGCTGACATTCATGTCAGACAGGCTTTTTCTATATCACTAGAATTTTTCCATACCTTTCCAGTAATTCATAGATTCCAAGGCCAGAAGAGATCACTGTGATTATCTAGTCTGATCTCCTGTATTACACAGGCCATAGAACTTCCACAAAATAATTCCTAGAGCAGATATTTGAGAAAAACATCCAAACTCGATTTAAAAAATGATCTGTGTGTGTGGAGGGGAGATATAGCTCTGAAAAATCTACATGACAGGATTTGCAAGAATGTTCCACTCAAGGGACAAGGACAAGGGGATATGAACTTGGAAGCCCAAAGATCCACAGAGAATTGAAGGGCCAATGCAATGGACTCTCAAGAATCTAAAACGACAGTGCTGTGTGGCTCTTTTGCTAACACCTCCCCTAGTAGGATGGCTCCTTCAGAAATCATGTGGCTATAGTGCTAGAACTGTGCACTATTCCTCATTTGACAGGGTAGAAGGTTGCAGAGGCAAAGTTACTGTTGGTTCACTCATTAACTTGTACACATTTCCAAGCAGAAATCTACCAAGTTCCCAAGGGAGCCAGTCACTCAGAACAACTGCTTCCAACCTCCATCCCCAGTCCTGACAAACACTTGCAATCCTTAACAAGAGGCTTTGGCAGATGACTGGAAAAGAAATGGAGCATACAGAAACAACCCAGACTAGAGAAGAACATGAGGAGCACTGTATCAAGCTTTCTTTTCTACTATACTCATCTTTTTTTCAAAATAACTTAACAAAATAGTTAATGACACTCACATTCCATATCTAGTCTACCCAGTGTTGTTGTAGCTATGTCGGTCCCAGGATATTAGAGAAACAGAGTGGGTGAGGTAATATCTTTTATTGAACCAACTTGTCCCTCTCACCAACAAAAGTTGATCCAATAAAAGATATTACCTCATCCATCTTGTCTCTCTACTATCTAGTCAAAAATCTTTAAATTAAGTTAATATATTTCCCTCCTGAATCATGTACCATAGACAGGTTCAATCTACCTATTTCCTGGAGCTCATTAATAAGTTCCATTTACTTTTTACCATCATTATCAGAGCTAAGCCAGGAAATCATAAGTACCCAACTTTCATATGAAATCTAGTCCAGTGAAAATACTGTAAAAATGTAATCAGCTGAGAATGAATATATTGAATTAGCTACACTTCTACACAACAGCAGGATTTCTGCATATCCTGTGAATTGTTATAGCATTTAAAGAAAGGAAAGATTTTGTATAACAATATGGAAATGTTGCTTCAAGTTTATGTATTTAACATTTCCTGATTCACATAAAGGGTTGTAGTATTTATTAGTTATTATTATTGTCAACCTTAACAACACATTCTAAATCTTTTTTCATTGACATTTGGTAATTATGATTCTCTGGAATCTTAAAACTAAAATCCTTTTAAAGATTAAGGGCTAGATTGTCCAGATACACATAGGCTCACATTAGAATGGTATGGAGCCACCCTAAGACAGTAAGAGTGTGCATATGTGCGCACACAAAGCAGTACCACTTTAATGGTGTTGTGTGACCCTCTGAGCACATAACAGGGCATCGTCCCATGGCTAATTCTCTTCCCTGCCCTTGTTGGGTGGTTTGCTGTGCTAGGGATCGAAGGAAAGAGCAGTCCCTGTGTTCCGCGGGCACCTTGCACCACCATGAAAGAGCCAAGGACACTTTTTCCCTAAGTACATATCTCTCCATTTATAGAACTACTTACTGCTTTGCTAACATTTCACTTTGGTTCATATTGGTTTACATGACCCAGGATGGTGACATCACCATGGCCAAACACTGTTCCTGCAGCCTATGGACACTCTTTTCTCACTACTCCTAAAGAAGACAGCATTCAAAGGGCAGAATTGACAGCATGAGTGTCTTTGTATTGACTTCAGGGCAGTTAGGATTTTGCTGCATGTCTTCACTGAGGTTAGTTTTTATAAATATAGTATTAATTGCACTATTAGATGTATTCTGTAAATATTAAAAGTCACTACTGAAATATGTTTCTTCTTTTCTCATATTAATTTTCACACACATGACTATTCTCATGATACTGCATTAATATAAAACCTTTTGCAATGATTACATTACTTAGGATGAATATCATGAGCAGGTAGAGCACTGAGAGCCCATGCATGGCCAAGGACTAACACACAGTTTGACCACTGAACTGCAGATGAATTTGAACACAATTCTGAAAATAATACTACAAATATAAGCCAATAAGAACAGCTCAGATTGAGATACCTAGAAAATAAATAAATTAATCAAACAAAATTCTGATAGCTTAGAACTAATTCTAGTAAGCAATTCCCTTACCTCAGATGAAGAGAACGTTTGGTCCATTCTTTACATTCTGCCTGCAGACTCTGGGTTTGAGAACTCACTTTTCCTTCAAACAACATTTCATCCACATCCCAGAATGACTGATGCACTCTTTGTGTATTAGCTTTGTCAAATTCCTACAAATTATAAGACTATATTGAGGAAATACATTTAAAATGAGAACCATATCAAATATACAACCTTTTTACATTTTTTATTATTAGTCACTGGAGATACAGTTGAGTTAACAAATGACCTAGTTACTAATTTGGTTTTCTTTACTACTATAGCAGCTGTCCTGCACTGGAAAAAAGTAACTTTTCGATCACAAGTCATGTGCTATATGACAATTCAAAAACTTAGTTTTCTGTAAAACAGTTTGATCTTTCATCAATAAATTAGATAAAAAGTACTATTAATAAAAATTTCTGTGACATACATCATCCCTCCAAGAGTAAATTGAGCTTCTTTCAGTGGACAAGCCAGTAGTATAGCTTTGTATTCCAGACCAAGAATTATTCAAGTCTGTTGGTGTTATAGGACTGCTAGAAGACAGTGACGAAACAGTTTCACTGTGGAAAGAAACAAAATAATAATAATCAAATATATTTTACACAAACATACTAAAAGTAACATTGCACATATTCATACCATATATATGGTAGTGATGTATGACTGTGTGTGACACATGTGACTTTCAGAACATGCTGTGAAATCCATCTGTTAGATAAGGTGATGAGATGGGTATTGGCTTTTAGGCAGAGTGGGATGGATGTATGCTGCAATCATACCTATCATCCAAAGGCTGATAGGTAGGGCCCTACCAAATTCACAGACCATTTTGATCAAATTCACGGTCATAGGAATTTAAAAATCGCTAATTTCATGATTTCAGCTATTTAAATCTAAAATTTCATGGTGTTGTAATTTTAGGGGTCCTGACACAAAAAGGAGTTGGTGGGGAGGGAGGGTTTGCGGTACTGCTGCCCTTACTTTTGCATTGCTGCTGGTGGCAGCGTTGCCTTCAGAGCTGGGCAGCTGGAGAGCGACGTCTGCTGGCCACGAGCCCAGCTCTGGAGGCAGAACCGCCTCCCGCAGCAGTGCAGAAGTAAGGATGGCATGGCATAGTATTGCCACCTTTCCTTCTGTGCTGCTGCTGTAGAGCTGGCCCCTCAGTCAGCAGCTGCTGCTCTCCAGCCACACAGCTCTGAAGGCAGCACAGAAGTAAGTAAGGGTGGCAATACCGCGACCGCCCTAAAATAACCCTGTGACACCCCTGCAACTCTCTTTTGGATCAGGACCCCCAATTTGAGAAACTGTGGTCTCCCCCGTGAAATCTGCACAGGATAGGGTAAAAGCACACAAAAGACCAGATTTCACATTGGGAGACCACATTTCACGGTCCATGACGTGTTTTTCATGGCTGTTAATTTGGTAGGGCTCTATTGATAGGTTAACTTTTCTACCATATTACACTGCTGGGTGATTATCATTTTAACTATTACCAGGACACCCAGAACATGTGTATAGGCATTTACTTTACACATGCACCCATGTACATGCAGACATCCTCAATATGTGAAAGGTGCTGAAAGAATGTGTGTCCTTCTGCACAGTAAAGTCAGTGCAGCCAAAACTGTACAAGTTATAGACAAGTAAACCTTTCGAAATCTATTAGAAACTGCATTATTTCTTATAGTAAAGTGTTTAAAACTATAAAAGTTTCAATTAGTATTGCTTTATTATATTTACTGCTATGGATTACATTTTACACATACAGAGAGTGGGCTTGTGATGGTTTGGGCCCTTTGGGGTGTCACCTGATGTGTTGCGGTGCCAGAGTCAGCCTATTCTGCCAGCCTGGGTCCCCTTTACCTGGCCTTGCCGGGCTAGGCTCACAAGCCTCTTCCAGGCAAACACACAGGCAGGGCAACACCCAGCTGCATAGAGAGACAGAGATCCGTTCTGCTGCACACTCCCTTTAAGGGGTACAAACCCAAAGGTTTTATGAAATCCGCCCCCTCCCTCAATGTGGAGGGAGATATGCACAACTTCTTGCCCAACCCCCAGTTAGCAATTACATAAACTGGGTTATATTATAAGCAAGAAATAAGTTTATTAACTATAAAAGGTGAATTTTAAGTGAATATAAGAGATAACAGACAGAACAAAGCAGATTACTGATCAAATAAAACAAAGTACACAAGCGACGCTCAATATACTTAAGAAACATTACAAAATGTAAATTCTCACACTAAATGTTATTTTAGGCAGGTTGCAAAGTTTCTGTGGTTCAGAGTTCCAGTTATATTTCCTTTTCAGACTGGACCCCGTCTTAGTCTGGACTCCCCCTTGCCTTCCCTTCAGGTGGCTTTAGCAGTCTTTCTTCTTGGGCAGATAGGCCATGGAGAGGAGGAGTCTCATTTGCCTTCCTCCACACCCTTAAATAGGATTTACATAAGGCAGGAATCCTTTGTTTCCCAAACTGATTCCCCTTCCCTTCCAATGGAAAGTTACAAGAGGTCCCAGGTAATGTTTAGTATCAAGTGACAAGACCACCTGACTCTGTAGTATTACAGTGTCCATGAGTCAGTGGCAGTATGGATTGTCCGCAAGAAGGCCAAGCCTTTTCACAGTCCACTGTCCTCGCTGATGGGTCATCACCCTGTCTGGCTTTTTCATTGTTGTACCTGAAGTGTTAGCAATGGGCGTCACCCAAAGTAGCATAGTTGAAATACAGATACATAGTCAATATTCCTAACTTCAGATACAGAAATGATACTGGCATACAAATTGAATAATCACATTCAGTAAATCATAACCTTTCCAATGACACCGTACAAGACCCATCTTGCATAAAGTACATCTCAGTTATGTCACATTCATATCATAAGCATATTTTCATAAAGAATATGGAGTGAAACATCACAGAGCCAATTGCAAACTTTCAGTTATGGGTTTTTAGTTTGTCAGAAGGCTTTTAAATGACTATACTCTGGATCCTCCAACACTGGAATGCAGTGAAGATCCTGGCAGTCATCTTTGCAGACCAGACAACTTCTAGGCAGCGGTAGTTGGAGTGAGGCCTCTTTAAAGTTAGCTGATCTACAAAAACAGTTAGCTTTCTCTTCACTGAACTCTGAAGTTTGAACCTGGACTCTCCATGCTGGCTGGTGCCTCTTCATTTTGCTCTGAGGTTGTGGAGCCCAGGAGCGTAGTTCAAACTCAGAGATATTTACAGGAGATCTGATTAACAAGAACTTGGGTAAATTAGGGTTATTTGTATTTTATGCAGTACAGAGCCTGTGTGTTTCTGTTCCTAGATTAAATGCTTTGAGATTCAATAATAATAGTTTTATAAAAAAAAAAGAAGAATGTGGGATTATGTTACTCAGCAAGTGGGGGCAGAGGTGGGGAAAGGAAAAATAAACTCTGAGAAGCAAAGAATCATGGTTGTACAAAATATTAAGTACATTGGAGAAAATGAAGACCATAGGAAATGTTATCAGCCTGAAATGCAGAGAAGACAAACTTTGAGTTAAGCAGACTAATACATAAAAAGGTGAATTTACTTGCTATCTCAGCTAGTTAAACTGCTGCTTCCCTTGCACGGCATAATGTTTATTTGGAAAGTTGAAGTCCACACTTACCACCTGTCATCCATGAAAATGACCTGGAAATGACCAATGAAATCCAAGAAGTAATCTGAAAATAATCACTTGAATTAAGAGATGATGTTTCTTGATCCATTACTCCTGCAGGAAAAGCTTACCGAAAAATGATTGATGACATTCATTTTAACTATGTTAGAGAATGTACTTTAGTGAAAAGAAACCGCACTACATTTGTGTAAAAGCATAGTATTAAATGTAGCCGCTTTTTTCCAAAATAATAAAGCAACCTGTTAATTGTCCAGATTTGCTGTAGACACATTGTAATATTTAGTTATAATGGATTATATTACCATACTTAGCCCATTGTTCTATTATTAATAAGTACTATTTCAAAAGTTAATGCATACCAGGTAAAATTGTCAATGGCGTCCTGCACATTTCTCATAAAAATTGCTGGAAGATCTCCACTCTTCCCTGGGAAACAATGATCTGTAGATCCTTTGGACAGCCCCTTTCTGAAAACACCACAAGAAAACAATATTAATTCTATTGTCTGTACATAATCAAAACTCATGTCTCACAATCAAAAACAAAGGGTAGAAACTAACTACTGGTACAGCAGACTACTGTATAGCCAAATGAAAAGAGCGGATCTGATTTAAAAGAGGGTCAGAGCAAATGATTTTCACACTGGAATTGATACTGTAAATTCCAGTCACAAGTGAAAGAAGAGAACTCTGGATTCCTGTACAATACTCAAGAATGTGCACTTATGGTGAGAATGGTAATACAGCGCTGTAAGACAGAATGAATTTACTCCCAAACTGGCAAATAAGAAGGCTTCTGCCTAGGAACTAGTACTATAATCAGGGATCGGAGGGAAGATCCTACAAACCTTTTGCACACAATCATCAGAGTCAATGGGATTATTCGTTTAAAGGATGGGAGGACTGGGTGCCAAGGTAGCAATGAAAAAAAGAAAATAAATTAGCTTTGCATTTAGTCCATTTATAGAAAAAAAGAGTATTATTTTCCATCTTCCTGCAACCTGTTTTTCTTTATGGACTCAAACAACTTATTTGCAGGATCTGGACTGATGACTGTATGATTGCAGAATAAAGCATCTCTCACCACTAGACAGGAACACTGGCTGAAAAGTATCTGGTCTATGAATTCAGAACAATTACTTGAATTTCCGCCTCGGCCAACTCCTTAAAAGTGTTAATTAACAAAAATGTTTGCTCAAACAATTTTAAGATATAGTAAGTCAATTTACAAGAGCTTTCCTGAGAAAAAAAAATCGGAGTGTACTTTTAATGGAATTAAAGGCTTATTTTAAGATTGGTATTAATCTGTACAGAAATCTACATGTTATTCTTCAAACATTTCTTTACCCTTTATTTTGCAGTTCAGAAACCACAGGAAAAGCACTCATGCAGTATTCCCTCCCAGCACCAGAGGTACTTCAAAAGTACAAAACAGTAATTGTTCAGACAGTACTTAGTTAAATAAATGTTGTTGTTCAATCATTAACCTGCAGCTGGTTTCACTGCCTGTAAAGTCTGCAGGAAAAGAAGTTACAAATATGCTACTAAGTGGAATAGGGCCTTTTCAAAGAGTCTTTAAACAGTCAACTTAACATTTTCATTAGGAAATCTGAGATGCTAGTTAAATATCAAGATACGTGCACATATCAAAATCTTCATGAGTTGCTAAAGCACCATTACTTCAGTTCTGAAGAAATTTGGATAATTTGCATTAGGGAATAGGCCATACAAATTTTCATTACTCTGCCCTTTCCAATGTAACAAATGTTAGTACTGATCTTCTGACTCATTTTGATTGCTACTTATAAAATGTAGTTCTATGTCGCCACCCTCAATAACTTAAAAAGTCTATAAACCTTAAACTACATACTTTAAAATACACAGATGAGGAAAACTCTACTGTTGCTTTATTGCTATTTCTATTTCTACTACAATATCTTACTGTGGAGAGAAAAGTTAGTATTTTTTAACTGGAGTAGTTGTTAGTTTACAATCCTAAACGGCTATAATCTAACTCAGTTGTGCAATTAATAAATTAAACTGATCCGTTTAGAACATACAACACTGAGAACTCCCATATAATAGCTCTAAGAGTACCCTAACAATCATTAGACTTATGACAATCACCCAGCGACCTTAATGCTAATATACAAATAACATTACACTGCCAGCTAGCAGCCCTAAATAGTCAAATTCATGAAACAATTTACCTCAGCCAGCAGACAATAAAACCAGAAATACTCCAGAAAAGCCTCTCACCCTTAGATCACACGCAGTAATATAACCTCATCTCTCTCCAAAAACCCTATCAAACACAATATTAATTTTTTTCCAATATTGCCATAATAATATAATCTCAGATAACATCTTAATTTTTTATACTTAGTTTTAGTTAAATTTGAACACACAATTTCTATTGAATATAGTATTGTTAAATCATTATATAGCAGTTTATGAAGTATAAATATATCTTCAGAACACATACAATACTTTGCACAGACACAGGAGTGGGTTCAAAACACTATTTGAATGGTAGCTTGATGGGACACCTGTGTTCTATTTTGATGCAGATACTTCTTAGGCATTTTTCTTAGATAATAAAAATAAATGAGCTAAATAAATATATACAAATAACTAAACTCTGATATTTATTAGGATCTGCTATGATGTTTTCATGAGCTCCCCAACATAAATTATTCCCTAAACTCCTAACTCTAACACTGCATGTAATACTACAAAATAGTTTTCTTTAAAGAAATCATCTTGCTCAGAAAAAAACTGAAATCTCTTTAGGAGAAATATACGCGTTTGTAAACACACTATATAGGCTCAGTCCTGCAACCTTTTCTGAGATGAATAATTCCTTACTTAAGTAATACCCATGTAAAGACTGTATGATCAGCCATACTATTTTCCAATTTGTCTTAATGTTGACTGGGATTGAATGCAATGCATAAAGACACTGTCTATGGTTATGAGAAGAGTTCTGTGAAGAATGACATGAGCAATTAAAGCCTTAAATTAAAGCCAAAACAGTCACTTTGAGCTATATTCTACCCTTGTTCCAAATGTGGGCCTTCCACTGATTTCAATTGTACATATTTGTTTATTTCTAAAGAACAAAGGTCAAATACAGCATTAAGTCACTACTCAGACATCAAAATTATTATTACATACATGTACACTCCTATTTAATCCTGCATCTATCATGCACCTTTGACTGCCTCAGCTGCACTCTGCCCTCTAATCCGTCTCCCCAGCGAATTCTAAAATTCCAAACTTCTCAACAGCTTCAAAACAGACACCATTATTTTAATTAAATCCACTGGCCACAGAAATGTTTCCTTTTTTTTCTCTTCCCAGATGTGAAACTCACACCTCACAAGCCTGATTAAAATGACCTGAGGCCCCAGTTGGACAACAGTCAGTCTACAATGGCGATGGTTTTCATGGTCAGATATCTTGTGCCTCCTGAATGCTAGAAAAAGAACCTCATACTTTTCAAAAGGAGAGATTCCCAAAAGGTGCTGAGATACTGAACTGGAAATCATGACATTTGTATTAATAAACAAAATCTATTTGTACAGAATTTTTAATGTAAGAGATTTTCTCGCTCCCCCGAGTTGTTCTCCTGACACTGGGAGAGCCTGGAGCTACAGGCTGAGGTATGAAAAAGTAACAAGAATAAAAAAAAAATGCAAGTGCTCTAAAACAGGCTTTTTGGCCAGGAAAAACACTTGATGGTATGGTATAAAGGTTTTACCGGTGATCCTTTGGAATGACTTATTGTTAGTAATACAGTCATGCCAAATTTACACCAATACATCTTGCTGCCACCCCACCCCATCATGTATTTTATACACCATTCACATACCCTATTCATAATAAGCTGTACACACTATCCATATTTGCATACATGTGTCCACACACTCCATATTCACACACACTGGACACGTGTAACACAGCCCCGCACACGCACTGCCCCCGAGAATTCTGACCTCCGCCTGCACACGCGCGGAGGCTGAGGCTGGTGCCTCTGAAGGGAGGGAGCCCCGAGGCGCGCGCGCAGCCCCCCGTGTTTTCCAGCCTTACCCTATGACCACCAGCTCTGGATCTCGGGCACGGCGCGGCGGGTCGGAAGTCACGGGCGGGGGGCAGGGGCGCCGCACCCCGCTAGCCACGCGCATGAAAGGCGCAGAGAAGAGCGGCGCCCGGGCTCGCAGCAGCCCAGCAGGGTCCCTGTCCCTCCTGGCGGCCCCAGCGCGGACGCGGCTGCAAGCCGCGCCCCCCTGTCATTTCTCATTGTGACCCTCCATCTCCCGTCAGGAGAGAGGCCGGGGGCGGGTGGGAAAGGGGTCTGCGGGGTCGGGCTGCTTCGGAGCCGCTGCAGCTTCACCCTCCGCTCGCTGCGGGCTCTTAGCGCCCCTTCCCGACGGCCGCAGGTGGCGGGGAGCGGAATTCCACAACAGCTGCAGTGAGCGGGCCGGGCGGCTCTTTCTCTCCAGGGCGCAGCTCTCCCCTGGGCAGATACTGTGCCGCGCGGGCCCACGCTCCAGGAAACCCCACTCTAGCCAGCCGCCTTCATTGCCCGAACAACCCTCGCCACACCACACAAGTGACCGACCCATCCAGCTGCCAGACCCCGCCCTACTTTCTCACCCGCTAGGGAGAGCCCTGACCACTACCCCATCACACCCACCCACACACCCACCCACCCACACACGCCCCTTCCCTCCTACCAATTATTCCCTTCCTTCCAGGAACAAGAGCCTTAGTGCCCTAATGCCAATGCCCCCTAAACCCAACAAAGCCCTAGCCATTCCCCGGTGCTGGAGCAATTTGTATAGTGGGGGTGCTGAGAGCCATTGAACCAAACTGTTAATCCTGTATATAATGGAAATCACTTCAAACCAGGGGTGCTGAAGCTCCCCCAGTTCCAGCACCTATGCCCCCCCCACCTTCGTGTTAGCCAATAAGAAAAGCCATACCCACCATCCTAACACACACCTGCCAAGTCCTTCCACTCCACAGGACATCTGAATAGGTTCCCACTCCCCTTCCCATCCCAGGGACAGGATTTTCAGAGCAAGGCTGCTGCTGGACTGCTCACCGGGGTCCAGATTCTGCCAGCAATGAGTAGCACTTTACTGCCCTCCTAACCCTATTGAAATGACAGGATGACTCACAAAAAAAAGTACTACTCACTGAATACTAGTGGTTGAATCTGGCCCACCTTATTTGGAGGGGGGAAATGCAAAAATAAAACAAAAAGCAACAGAGGTAGGGACAACTGCTACCAGAAACAGTGGTTAAAAATACTCCTGTTCTGGAACTTGTACCAGGCATAGGGTTGGAGTGAGCTACAGCATCAGTCCAGGCAACAAGAATGCATGCACACCCTCAATGCACAGTAAACCATAAACATATGGAGAAAAGAAGATCATTAGTGTCACTCTGGGGAATGATGGTGATTCCTCCTTTGTGCAGGTGTTAGAATTTTTATTTCAAAAGCACCATTTAATAAAGAAATTCCAAGGGAGATTTCCACCAATTGACTTTAAATGAAGGTTTATTTCAGAAATGAGTTTCTAACGCAATTTATTCACTACAAAATTCCTGTGCTTGCCCATGGTACTGGCAGGTGTAGCCTACTGAGTATTTCCAAAATGTACCATTTAAAAATTTCTCTGTACCTAATGATATGCCTTATTAAATAATTCCACACACTCCCACTCCTACCCTCATTTCCCCAGCTGTTTCTGAAACAATTCCTGTATGCTTGGTTTGATGCAAGAGAAAGGTGAAGCACCAGATAACACCTACATCAGGCCTTGGCTTTCCTTTGCAGGGGTTAATGAATTTGGGAAAACAAGTCAATCCAGAGCAAAGAGTTGGCTAGCAGCCTCTCCCTCAAAATCCTGCTGTGGGGGCAGGAGGAAGGCCATCTCAGATAAACTGGTAGGGATTAATTTTCCCCTCCACTATCCCCGTTTTAAATATAGCTAATCTTCATGCTACAGGCAATGGGAGAACGTGTGTGACTGCATATTTACTCCAGAGCACTTCCCACTGCTACCAATATACAGGTTCCAACTAAACATGTACATCTCAGATAAATACTGTACATCTCTCCATAAACAAATACTACCAGGAAAGGGAGCGGTCTCAGGGGAGCTAAAAATAAACTGCTAAAATAGCAGGAATATATAACAATTTGCTAAGCTATATTAAAATAATATTTAAATCTTGAAAATGTAATATTTAGATTATAGGGTTTTTTATTTTGGTTTGTTTTAAAAGAGGAATGAAAAGGAAAGTATGCAGAAATATTTCTAATGTTTACAAATACAGCTATCCTCACATACAAGATTGAAAAACATTTACTTTACACATTCTTCTGAACCACTACAACACTAAATAATAATAAACACATTACACAATCCAGACAATAAGCACAAAAGAGCATTGCAACATAATTTTAATTGTAAGCCACTATGAATAAAGACACTAACAAAATGCAACTTATGAATTGCACACCATATATCTGAGTATAAATGAGAAATATTTGCTTTGTTCTAAACTATAATGTAGTTTTATACTGCCACTAGCTGGCTATTTTGTTTATCAGAGTGTTACACTAACAACACAATACAGCAGCCCTTATGGACAAGTCACTTCAGTTATAAGACCCTAATTTACAGATGCTTATGACAGTCTTTAAAAAAAAACACCTGAGGCTGACATTTTTCATATTTGGTCACAGTCTAGTGATGAATTTTATGAGGAAAATTTGACAAAAATTCCATTTGGTTGCCTGAGATATTGGGGACAGGGGGATTTTCACCAGGTAAAACTCATTATTTTTTCCTCTACTTGGATATCACAAATACTGAGGGGAACCAGGGAAGCTGAATCAGATGGATCACAAAGGGAGGAACCACTAAAGCCATAATTCCCCTGTGGAGCTCCACTTGTGGTAGCAATTGTGAAAGCTGCAATTAGGACATGGTTACCATGGTATCTTAAAACACTTATGGAATGGACTAGGAAGAGGACAGGATTGTGGCTAAAAGGGGGCCAAATTTTCATCCCCTACATGGAGTTCAAGTAAAAGGGTTTTGCACAGGAGACTTATACAGTGGCTTGGAGGACAAAAATCCCCTCACCCAAAGAGGAAGGCAGGGCATGGAGCACCTGCACAGGTTGGAGTGCAGTGAATTTCCCAAGAAGGGATGAGATGTTAAATTTCCTAAACTAGGCGAGAGAGAGAGAGAGAGAGAACGCATGATCTTGAGGCCTCTACAGAGTGTTCTGGGCCCTTCTCATTGCTTCCTAGCCACTCACCAAGCAGCATCTCTTTCATGACCTGTACTGTCATTAGAGTTTCTACCAATCCCTCCAAGTGGAAGGAGTTTGGTGTGGAAGTCAATGCAGATTGAAGCATCATTAACTTCTGTCTCAATATCCTTCACTGTTGGAGTAGAGTGTTCTGCATAGAGTGATTGCTTCCCCTCCACTCCATCCTCAGTATGTATCCTGAATGCCAGCTGAAGCCCAGCTGTGTGGAGTTGGTGCAGAGTGCCTTTTGCTGGCTCGGAGAAAATGAAGAGTGCATGCTGTGTAGGCTCCACTATACCTTTCCATGGGCTTAGAACCCCTCCATGTTCTTTTTTACTCTGTTTTGTTTCAACACCTTGATGTAGAGGAGAATATAGAGGGCCTCAAATGAGAGAGCAGCATATGGTAGTGCATAATGCCAAAGAAGTTGCACAGAGGGTGCTGAAGTACTCATGGAAGAATCTACGGGCGGGAGAGAAGGAAAGAATACTGGGCTCTCTATAGGAAGGGTGCAAGAGAGCACCAGAGGTTTATATAAAAGAGTACAGAACTGCTGTGTTTTACATAGAGTTCAGGAGTGCATGAGGGTATTTTAGATTATTAAGTCCTGAAGGCAAGGACTGTCTCCTTTTGTGTTTGTACAATGGGGTCCTAGTCTATGACTGAGCTCTCTAGGTGCTACAAATGCAATACAATAATATCTATGAAATAGGTCTGGGAACAGATAAGGGAACACTTTAGGGCAGGGGTCCCCAATACGGTGCCCGCGGGTGCCTACTGGCCGCCGGACAAGCAGCCGCCAAAATGCCACCGAGAAGCGGCAACGTCAAGAAGTGCTACTGCCGAAATTTCGGTGGCAACGCCTCTTGATGACGCTGCATGACAGCGGCATTTCGGCGGCGACACCTCTTGACATTGCCGCTTCACGGCGGCATTTCGGCGGCTGCTTGTCCAGCGGCCACAGTCCTCAGCAGCTAGTTGTCCGGCGCCCACCCCACGGGAAAGGTTGGGGACCACTGCTTTAGGGGAGTGTGGGAATATCTCAAAAGTCTCTAAAAGAGGTCGGCAACTTTTGAGAAGTGGTGTGCCAAGTCTTCATTAATTTAAGGTTTCGCATGACAGTAAAAGGTTTTGTGTGCCAGACCGGCAGTGCGGGCAGCAGACAAAACCCCAGACCGGCAGTGGACGGGGTCCCAGCCGCCGGCCCCGCTCAGCCCGGGTCCCGGCCGCCGGCCCCGCTCAGCCCGGGTCCCGGCCGGGTTCCGTCCATCTAGACCGGCAGCGGGCTGAGCGGGGCCGGCAGCTGGGACCCTGGTTGGCAGCAGCATGCCACTAAAAATCAGCCCGCGTGCCGCAGGTTGCCGATCCCTGCTCTAAAAGGAGGTTTGTGAGCATAATAGGAACCTTAGGAAATGGACAGATTCAGGGAAACACTGAGGAGCATCTACAAAGCTGGAGCACTTAAATGAAGTATTAAACAGGAGGGGTGCAGAAGAGATATTCACAGGGGATGTTCAGTTACATGAGGGAACTCTGAAAATGTGGCTGAAGTGCACAGGAAGGCTTCTAAATGGTGTGCAAAAAGCATCAAGAATTTAAAAAGAAATGGAGGAACATAGGGTATCTCTATAAGAGAGGTGTGGTAAAAGTTTCTAGGGGAAAGTTGCGGAGCACTTCAAGGTCTCTAAACAGGAAAACAGACAAATGAAATTTTCAAATGAGTTAACAGAAGTGTATGGCTGTGATACAGAATTGGGGTCATTAGAGGAAGGGTACAAAAAGTACTTGGAACTTCTATGGTGAGCATATATGGAAGTGTACGGGTGATCTCCAAGAGAAATGGATACTCAGAGCAAAGGAAAGTAAACAAAGGAGCACAAAATCTTTAAAATTAGGGTTTTCTTGGATATATCAGGAACTACAGTGCTTCAAGCAATCTTTAGAGTAGTAACAAAGCACATTGGAGAGAAATAGGGTGTGGCAACATGAGGTCTTTACAGGTGAATTCAGGAGCACACTGACTGTCCTTAAAGGGCAAGGCAACCACATGCAACTTTGTCTCTTTCTTCCTTTTCTGACCCATTTCTCTCTTCCACTACAGCATACTAAGCAACAGAAGAAAATTAACAATCAACATGAATTTGCCTACTGCAGTTTTGAGCAATATTTTCCCAGAAGCACTGGCTACAGTAGTGTAAATTAAACTAGCTTTGACTAATCATCTTCAAGCTGCTGCTGCTGCAAGCACATCTGAGGAAATAATACTCTGCAGCAGGACAAATACAATGTTGCTGATGGGAAAATCCTGTGGAAATAACTATTTGTGGGGGGAATGTGATGGGGAGAGAAACTGCAGATGCGGCAAATGTAGGATAACTGCAATATCGTATCTTGTTTAAACTCCTGTATCCTCAGAGAGTATGCTAGATAACTAACTATGCTACAAAATGAAACCCTAAGAAGAAATGAGTGGCAAGCTTCCGTGCCTGAAATGACAACTGCAGTCACCTCAACTTCCTTTTTTTCCTCCTCTCTTAAGTTATATCTTGTGCCTTAAAATATGCATTTTATAGTGGTTTGCAAAGTTCTAAAGAAAATATATTTCTAGAATGAAGATGGTAAAATTACAAATCTGTTACATCAAGAAATAAATAAAAAGAATAAGATTATGGAAATGATAGACTATCATATCAGCTGAACAAGTGGGTGCCAAAGAAAACAAAATATTAGAAGAAAAATATTTAGTGACTCTAATGTGATTTATTGCAGGCTGTAACATACATGCTCTAGTTTGCCAAAGGCAATAAAACCCAAAGGAAGTTCAAGATATGGAGAATTACAGTTGGAAAAGGGAAGTGAAAAAAGGCTGTCTGTAAAGCTACCATGTGAAAACTTAAAAAACCAAAACAAAACAAAACTGCAGATGCCAATTCCTTTTATTTCTCTAAAGCCATGCAGTTTGTTGAATGGCCATTTTACCACATTTATTAACAAAGAACAGTATGACCTAGATTGCACGTGGTAACAAACAGTTCAACAAAGCTTCCTTTAAAAAAAAGGGGGGGGCATATTGCACAAAATCACTATCATCACTCCAAAATAATAATGCAAATGGGAATGCCACTTGAATTTACAGTCCCAACAGAGATACAAAACCTTCACAACTGTATTTAAAACTTAAGTTAGGCTCAGTACATTATAATTTACACAATAAATGTTTGCAGTGCAATACAGGGGACAAAAGAGTCCCTCCCCTGAAAAGCTTGCTACCTATGTTAAGAAGAAAATGACCAGCACAGGTACAGATACATAAAATCATAGAAGTGTAAAACTGGAAGGGACCTCAGTAGGTCATCTAATCCAATCCCTTACACTCAAGGCCGAACTACGTAATAACTTGACCATTCTTGATAGGTGTTTGTCTAATCTGTTCTTAAAAACATGCAAGTATGAAGATTCCACAACCTTTCTAGGTAATTTGTTCCAGTGCTTAACAACCCTGACAGTTAGGACGTTTTTCCTAATGTCCAACCTAACCCTCCCTTGCTGCAATTTAAGCCAGTTGCTTCTTGTCTTATCCTTAGAGGTTAAAGAGAACAATTTTTCACCCTCCTGTTTGTAACAACCTTTTATGCACTTGAAAACTGTTATAATGTTCCCTCTCAGTCTTCTCTTTTCCAGACTAAACAAACCCAATTTTTTCAATCTTGCCTCATAGGTCATGTTTTCTAGACTTTTAATAATTTTTGTTGCTCTCCTCTGGACTTTCTCCAATTTGTCCACATCTTTCCTGAAATGTGGCACCCAGAACTGGACACAATACTCCAGTTGAGGCAATATCGGCATGGAGAAGAGTGGAAGAACTACTTCTCGTGACTTGCTTACAACACTCCTGCTAATAAATCCCAGAATGATGTTTGCTTTTTTTGCAACAGTGTTACACTGTTGACTCAGATTTAGCTTGTGATTCACTGTAATCCTCAGACTGCTTTCCTCTGAATTCCTTCCTAGGCAGTGAGGGGAAGGAGAGAGAACAGGAAGAGAGAACGAGGGTGATTACAGTAAGATCACATTATTAATATTTTAGGGATTAATGCATATAGCATTGAGAGTTTCATGATTCCCCTTCAACGTCTCTACTTAGCAGGGGAAACTAAGGTTGATAGATCTCACAATATGTGAGGGACTTGACAGAGTGGACAGATGGCAGAGAGGGTCAAGAAAGGAGTTCCAGACTTAGGAGTCACATAAAAGAAAGTGAGAAGAACATGTGAGGAAGAAATGAAGGAGGTTGTTAGAACTGTGGCTTAAGCTGAATGAAGAGGTGAGGGGAAGAGTGAAGAGGATGGGGAGGAGCATCAAAATAAATGTGAACGGAGAGAGATGCAAAAACTAAGACTGTCTCTACTACAGACTTCTGCCAGTATAGATATACACCTCTACCTCGATATCTTACCGTGTTATAGGTGAAACCATGTTATATTGAACTTGCTTTGATCCACCGGAGTGCGCAGCCCCCCCCCCCCCCGGAGCACTGCTTTACCGCATTATATCCGAATTCGTGTTATATCGGGTTGTGTTATATCGAGGTAGAGGTGTATGTTGATTGGGGTGTGAAGAGGTGTGATCACTGACTGACACAGCTATGCTGACAGACATCTGTAGCGTAGACACAGTTATACTGGTAAATCTGTGCTTTTACTGGTGTAGCTTGCTTCACTTGTAAAGGGTGGTTTTACTATACTGGTACAAATCACATCTTTGCTAATATAGCTGTAGCCATAGTAGGAGTGCTTCGTCAGTGTAGTATACCGGTATTCCTAACCAGTAAAGTGCTGCTAGTGCAGACTTAGCTTGAGTTGTGCATGGCCTTAAATGAGTTTGAATTTGTTACAAAAAAAGCAAGAGAAAGCCAGGGACTGAGCATAATAAGAGAGATAGGTGTCAGATCATTTTCACATCTAATTTTGGACAAACTAAAGAGGAAGAATAATCAGGGAGACCAGAAAGGAGGAAGTACTTTAAATTCAAGAAAAAAGATTGGAATAGATAAGAATGGCTTGAGGTGGACAGCATCACAATAGCAACCATTTTATTTGATTTGGACAATGTGGAGAGGGTGACGTAGGGTACCACACTTCGGCAATATTAAGAGTATGGTCACTGGCACTGTCTAACTCAAAGTTCCCCCAACCCAATGGTTCATTGGGCTGACACAGTGAAGGCAGGTCGGTTTCATAGTCAACAGTACACAGGGGAGTGACATGGCCAGCATTATGTCTGACTGTAAGGGATCAGGGCATAGGCAGTCTTGCCTAGCAGTCACAGCTGGGCCAACCCACCTGTCAAGGATGGCTATAAGGCAGAAGTCAGCAAGCAGGGATCAGAATAATCACTAGAGCCAAGATCAATAAGCAAGAGTCAGGGTCAGAGGCCAGAGATCAGAGGTAGTTAGGCTGGAATCAGGACACAAGAAGAGTGAGAGTCAGGCAGGGGTTGGAGACTGGAGATCAGAAAGATAGGTGAGGTCTGGAGTCGCAGCAGGCCAGAAAGCTGTGTAGTTGCCCAAACAAATTCCTGTTGTACCCTCTAGGGTTAAATAGCGAGTATGGGCCAATCAGAGGGTCGTAGGTTGCTGTCACTCTGGACAGTACTTCCTGCAGCACCTAATCTCCATAGAGCCCCTTCGATGTGGCAGTGCATGGTCTCCTGGTGGCAACATCACCTGTCCCAGGCTCTGCAGACCTGGGTTCTAGTCACATGGATCAATACATTACACACACACACACACACACACACACACACACACACACCCCACTTCCTCTGGGTTGGCCTCAGGCCTGTTTTATACAGCTGGTGTTGAGGAAACCTTTTTACCAGGTCAGGTCATGACATGGGCAGCAGCAATGCTCTTCAGGATCATAGCCCTCCCAGTCACTGAGATAGTACTGTCTCCCATTCTGCAATTTAGAGTATGGGATAGTATGGACTATCCTCATGCCCTTGGACCTGGAGTGGTGGGGGTGGCTGTTTGGACTGGTCAGGAAAAGAGTCCTCCATGTAAGGCTTCAGGAGGGATACATTGAAAACATGATATGTCTTAAGGGATTGAGGGAGCTGCAATTTGAAGGTTACAGGGTTGATTTGCTGATAAATCCAGAATGGTCCAAGTAACTGGTGGTCTAGCTTGCAGATCAGCCTTTTCATACAGAGATGTTTTGCTGCAAGCCAGACTATTTGGCCCACTGCGAGAGCTGGGCCTTCCTGGCATCAACAGTCCACATACCACTTGTAGTCCTTTTTCGTGTCTTCATGATGGTCTTTAAGCTTTAAGTCCTTTTTCGTGTCTTCATGATGGTCTTTAAGCTCCTCCTGGATATGATTAATTCATTGGATCCAGTCTGTGGCTGCTGGGTTTGGGCAGGCTGCCAGCAAAGCTGGGTGGAAGTGAGGGTGAAACCCATAATTTGCAAAAAAGGGACTCTGCCCCATGGAGGCATGGTCAGCATTGTTGTATGAGAACTCAGCATAAGGCAAGAGGGAGAACAGTTATCAGAATGGTAGTTGACAAAGCACGTTAGATATTGCTCTAGTACTTGATCCACCTTCTCTGTCTGCCCATCTGTCTGAAGGTGGTACGTAGAGGAGGTAAAAGTGCAAATGTTCAGTAACCGGAGCATTTCACGCCAAAAGTGTGAGACAAACTGCTGACCTTGGTCCAAGATAATACAGTTCAAAAGCCCATGAAGATGGATTAACATGCACCACCAGCAGTTGAGCCATTGCTTCAGCAAAGGACAGGGCGCCAAAGGAGATTAAATGCATCATTTTGCTCACTTAGTCCACAATGGTCAAGACTACCGTGTGGCCATCAGAGTCAGGGGGTTCCTGGAAATCCAGGGTGATTGAGGCCCAGGTTATAGATGAGAATGCCAATGGGCTTAGCGTGGGGTATCTTGGTGTGTGCACCCAAGTCACAAGAATCAAACATAATCCCAGACTTCAACTTGTATATGGGGTCACCAGAAGAAATGGAAAGCCACGCGGGAAGTCTTAAGGCAGCGAAAATAGCCCAACAATGGAATGACATGGCACATATGACACACTTCTAGCCTGGGATGCCCTGGTGGAATGTAAATACGCACATTGAGTTATGTGATTGTATTCCATGTGGATCATTGCATTTTGGTTCTGGCTCTCATTTGTTCAGGCTGTTCCGTCACCTCCTGGGTTTATAGATTACCCCACAAAGCAGATCAGATTAGACCAATCAGGTCTTGGTGTATTGCAACACTAAGGAAATTGCGAGTTTTTAGGAAATAGGGTGTTTTTGGTTAGTCTCCTCGTCCTCTTGGTAGTGTTCACCCTTTTGGGATAAGGCATTGTCTTTCCCATTCCTGGCTTCTGGATAATAGGTAATGATGAAATCAAACCAACAATGCCTATCTGAGCTGTCTTTGGTTCAAGGTTCAAGCCTTATGCGGCTAATCAAGGTTATTATGGTCAGAAAAGACTTGCATCAGGTGTCAGATTCCCTTGAGGTCATGGCACCACTCTTCAAAGGCTGATTTAATCGCAAGCAGTTCTTGTATAATATTTCATAATTCCATTCAGCAAAGGTGAGTCTTTGGGAGGATTTTGAGCAGCGGTACAGCACTTGCTGTAGCCTGCACCTCTGAATGAGTATGGCCTCAATGACAACAGCCTCCACTATGAATGCCTGGGACAGGTCCATATGTGCTAGATCAGGAGCAGTCATAAAAGTGGCTTGGGCTATTCAAAGGCACGGCGAGCTTCAGGCTTCTAAACAAATTTGATGGCTTTCCAGAGGAGGTTTGTCATGGTGGGTATTTGCCCTGAGAAGCCTGGAATGAACCTTCGGTTAAAAATTTGCAAAGTCCAGAAAGCTCTGTAACTCCCAGGGGGACCTGGGAATTGCCCAGCTGCAGATGGCCTCCACCTTTTGTGGGTCCATTTTTGGGTTATATCCTTTGCCCTCTGGGGAAAGGATATAACCCAAAAATTCTGAGGAGGATTGGTCAAAGGTACATTTTTCCAGTTTCACGTATACTCTGTGCTTCCGTAGTCTTTTCAGAATGGACCGAACATGGTAACAATGTTGATCAGGGTTCTTCGAAAACACAAGTATGACACCAAGATAGTTGACTACATACTGGCCCAGAATGAAGTGTTGAAAGGTTATGGGAGCATTGGTCAGACTAAATTGCATTACTAAATATTCGTAGTGCCTATAGCAGGTTCAAAAGGCCGTCTTCCATTCGTCTCCTGCTCTAAGGTACACTAGGTTGTAAGCCCTCTAGAGATCCAGTTTGGTGAAAATTCAGGCAGACCATACATGATCTAATAATTCTGAGATTAGGGGCAGGGGATACTGGTGTCAGACCATCACCTGTCTTAGGGCCCAACAGTCTATGCAGAGGCGTAGCATTCCATCCTTTTTCTTAACAAAAAGGACCGGAGCCCCTGGCAGGGAGGTGGAGTACCAGGTGAAACCCTAGGCCAGATTTTCCTGGATGTATGAACAAAAGGCTGCCAGTTCTGGCTCAGACATTGCATAGATCCATCCGTAAAGGACCTTCATCACAGGATGCAGGTCTAAGGGGTAGTCATAGTCCCAATGCAGATGTAGCATGTCTGCATTTTTCTTGGGAAGCTCGGGAGCAATTCCTTCTGGCTAGCCAATGCCAGAAATCTGTATGATTGCCCAGACAACTTCTTGGAACACTCTCCAGGGTTAAATAGTGATCATGGGCCAATCAGAGGGCCACAGGGTACTTTCACTGTGGACCTTTTGTGTGGTATTTCCTGTGGCGCATAAGCTTCACAGTGTTCCTTGGATGAGGCTCTGCATGGTCTCCCTCTGGTGATGTGGAAACATCTGCTATCCCAGACTCTGCAGACCTAGATTCTAGTCCCACATATCCTTACACTTGCCTTTGACTGCCCTAACCCAATGGATCAGGTATTCATTTTGCAACTGGGTGAACTGGAGCTGGCCGTTCAGTGTAATATCAAGAGAGACTTGAACACATGATCTTCAGGCTTCTAGTCAAGCACCTTAACCACTCAGCCACCAACAATTTTGTTTGTTTTAAACTTAACTGGGTTTTTATTCCCCCTCACAAGCCTTCTCTCAATAGTGAGGATTTAAGAATTTAGCATAATTCCTGATACATATATAAAATTAAACTCTACATAATAGCATCTGAATAAAGGAGAGATGGAGAGCGGAGTCCCTTACATATGAAATTTACTGTTTTTTAAATGAGTATTTGGCACTTACATCCCACAGTGATAAGCAGATTAGAAATACATAGACCGAGAAAGAAAAAGGAAAGTTATCTTGCCGTTGAACATTTCATGAGTTTTCTCTCTGAGTCTGGATATCATATCAGGGTTCTAAAAGAAGGGAAAACTCAGGGGAAGTGTAATTGCATTTGTAAAAAGAGGTTTATTACTTTAAATAACAGGAAAGCACATGGCTGATGCCCGATGCCAGTTTTCAAACTGTATGCAGACTCAATATGAAGATACTGGGTCAGATTCTCAGCTGGTTTAAGTCAGCACAGCTCTACTGAAGTTAATGCAACTACACCAATTTGCACTAGCTGAAAACTAGCTCTGTTTATGTGTAGAATACAGCACTGTATAATAAATTTGTTAGTCTCTAAAGTGCCACAAGTACTCCTCATTCTTCTTGCTGATACAGACTAACATGGCTACCACTCCAAAATCTAGCACTGTTATAGTTACAAAACTAGATGGTCACTAGATGTCACTCTTGTTCCATAAAAGTGAAACAGTATGCACTGACATTTCACTGGAGAAATTCATGGGTGTCTTCCATAGTAACATCTACATGGCTAAAAGGAAGCTTTAATACAATGATCGTATTTACCTTGTCACAGAACAATGTGATGAAACTAAAATGCTTGAAATATTAATTCTCCACTAGAGATGGACCTGCATCCAAACCCAGGATCTGACCCCCCTTCCCACAAAATTTCAGTGGGGGGGCGGGGTGAAAGGGGGATTCAAAATCCAGATCTGAATTTTGCAGCTTTCAGGCCTATCATGTGCCTCTACATTATAGCAGGGGGACTAGAGGTCAGTACCATGGAGTGTTATTCTGAGCTCTTTTACTGTCCTGCTATGTAAGTTTGGGAAAGTCACTGACCCTTTCTGTGCTTCATTTTATCCACATACTAAATGAGTATATTAATATTACTTGCCTCATGGACTTTTTTTTAATAGAGAGCTTTGAGATCCATGAATGAAAGCCACACTATCAGAGGCTCGTTCACCTGCACATCTACCAATGTGATACATGCCATCATGTGCCAGCAATGCCCCTCTGCCATGTACATTGGCCAAACCGGACAATCTCTACGCAAAAGAATAAATGGATGCAAATCAGACGTCAAGAATTATAACATTCAAAAACCAGTCAGAGAACACTTCAACCTCCCTGGTCACTCAATTACAGACCTCAAAGTCGCAATACTCCAACAAAAAAACTTCAAAAACAGACTCCAACGAGAAACTGCAGAATTGGAATTAATTTGCAAACTGGACACCATTAAATTAGGCTTGAATAAAAACTAGGAGTGGATGGGTCATTACACGAAGTAAAAACTATTTCCCCATGCTAATTTTTTCCCCTACTGTTACTCACACCTTCTTGTCAACTGTTGGAAATGGGTCATCCTGATTATCACTACAAAAGTTTTTTTTCTCCTTGCTCCTCCACCTTAATTGATTACTCTCGTTACAGTTGGTATGGTATGGCATTTTTTCATGTTCTCTGTGTATATATATCTTCCTACTGTATTTTCCACTGCATGCATCCGATGAAGTGGGTTTTAGCCCACGAAAGCTTATGCTCAAATAAATTTGTTAGTCTCTAAGGTGCCACAAGTATTCCCCGTTCTTTTTGCTGATACAGACTAACACGGCTACCACTCTGAAACCTGTCACTATAACCTTTGTCATCTTGCTGAACAAATGAACCACAAGATGTCTTTAACATAAAAGCAATATATACAATCTATCTGAGGAAACTAAATATAGAAAAAAATCCTTTGACACTATTTTGGGAGAATAAATATTGATACCTAGCTTTTGTTTGTTTGTTTTTGTTTACCTGATTAAAAGTACGTTTGTTATTTCACAGAATCACTTTGCTAAGTGTAATGCTCACTATGAGTAGTCTCAAGGAAGTTAATAAGACTACTCATGGTAATGAGTGGCATACCTGATAGTAAGTGCTTACAGATCACTTCCTCAAGCAGAAGCACTAGTTCTTGGGGCCTGTAATGTAAACTTAAGTTCCTTCCTTTCTAGTGCATAGCAACAACTAATACATCTGATTTTAGCTTATACTTTTGAACTATTTTTATTGTCTTTTGTTTTACTGTCAGTAGTGCACTAGCCTTTCACAATTATGGCCTAATCCTGCATGCCCTCATTCTTATTCTATGCAAATGGTGTCTGAAAACTTTCTCGCAGTTGAATGATTGCCAAATTTTGGACATCATCCTGAAGTACTGTACATGGTTTGAATCTAACATTACCCCGAAAATAGAAATTGGGAAACAAAAAACTTGGTAACAAAACTGCCTGAAAGCAAATATTAAACTTTAACATGCAATAACCTGAGCATTTGCTGAGTATTAACTCATGCATTTTTTATCCTGATTTGGTGCAAAAAATTTGTGTTTCCCAAAGCAACAGGGCCATCTGTCAGATGATGTATTATATACGTTATTTCTTAGACTGAGCTTCTGAAAGCTACTGAGATAAGACATACATACTTAGGAGTTCATTTATCTTTGGAGGCAAATCTGACATTTTACATATTTTTACATAAATTATTAATTAATGTCAAGAAAATGCAATCATCTTGATTAACTACAATAATAAAGACAGCTAATTAGTGTTTTGGTAGAGGTGTTTTATTTCTTTTGGATCTGATAGGAAGCATTTACTGCAGCAGGATCAAGTGTCCCTGGAACAGAAGGGGGAAGGGGGAAAAAAAGGTTGAATAAAATTCTTGGAAATGGTCCATAAGGCTTTCAAAGCACATCAGTAATAAGAATACAATGATAAAATAGAGGGAAAACACAATTACTATTCTTTTCACATACAAAGGATTACTTTTATCAACATAATGATTATATCAAAGTGGTCAGTAAATCTTTCTTTTCTCTTTCTTAACCCAAAAAAGCCTTGATCAAACAGCCATCATCAGACCTATTTGATCTACTGTATATCAGGCACTATTGAGCAGCTAAGATAAGGGTGTACTTTAGAGTTTGCATTGTTTCAAATAAACCTTCACCACTCACAGGAGGTCTGAGCACAGCAGGAATGCTCAAGCTATGTTTGGAGCAGGCCAGAGAAAGAGTCTGCTCTAACTTGTGCAAGGAGCCAGACTAGCCCCTGGCAGCCAAGGCACAGGAAGGCCCATACCTTGGTCACTGTACCAGGCTCACCAACAGCACCTGGGGTAATTTGGTCCAACATGTGTGCAACACTAGACCAGACAAAAACTTGGTTTAATCTGGATGGGTGTTCAGAGGTGCAACAGGACGGCCTGTGCCCCAGAGCGACAGCTATCCCAAGACATGCACACAAGGTGAGTATACTCCAACAAATCAATATTTAACGTGTGATGCCTCAGACATTTGATGTCCCTGACCTTCTCGCAACTCATATATTACCAAATACCGGACTGAAAACTATCCCCACAGGCATACTACTGTATATTTGCCTATTTTGGGGATTGACACCTTCTTTCAAAGAATCTGGGCGCTTTAGAAAGGGCCAATTTCACAAAGCTGAAAACAATTATGAGCCAAATCAGCTGGGGAGGTGGGAGAATTTAAAGAGAAAAATGCAAATATCTGTGAATGGTTTATTAGATGCTCAAAAAGCAACAATAAAGAAAGAAGTCTGCACTGGTTAAAAAAACAACCTGGCTTAGAGGGGAAGTGGAGGCAGCTATAAAAAATGAAATATATGTAACAAATTAAGGAAACCAAAGATACTAATGAATATAAATCAGAAGCTAGGAATTGCAGAAAGTTGGTAAGGGAAACAAAGGACACACGGGAAAAAAGATCTATGGCCAGCAGAGTTGAGGATAATAAGGAAGAATTTTTAAATATATTAGGAACAAAAAGAATCCTGAAAATGGTATTGGTCTATTACTAGATGGAAATGGTAGCATTATCAGTAATAATGCAGAAAAGTCAGATGTGTTCAATAAATATTGTTGTTCTATATACGGGGGGGAAACAGTGATGTAGTCATTTTATGATGATAAAACTCTTCCCATTCCACTATTATCTCAGCTTAGGTGGTCGGTGTGCAAACGCAGCCCCTGGCTTGAAGGGGTTTCCATCATATACAGGGGTTACAGTTCGGTTCAACAGCTCTCAGCACCCCCACTGTATAGATTGTTCCAGCCCCCCGTCTCAGCAGCTACCACATTTAGAGATTTTTAAATCAGCAGGTCCAGATAACCTGCATCCAAGAGTTTAAAAACAACTGGCCCCAGAGCTCATTGGACAATTAATGTTGCTTTCCACTAATTCTTGGAACACTGAGGAAGTTCCAGAAGATTGGAAGAAGGCTAATGTTTTGCCAATATTTAAAAAGGGTAATCAGGATAACTTGGGTAACTACAAGCCTGTCAGTCTGACATCGATCCCAGGCAAAATAATGGAGTAGGTGATACGGGACTCAATTAATAAAGAATTAAAGGAGGGTAATACAATTAATGCCAATCAACATGGGTTTAAATAGATCCTGTCAAACTTTCTTGATGAGATTACAAGT
The DNA here is from genome assembly GCF_028017835.1 of Emys orbicularis. Taxonomy (NCBI): domain Eukaryota; kingdom Metazoa; phylum Chordata; order Testudines; family Emydidae; genus Emys; species Emys orbicularis. The sequence continues at coordinate 84,704,916 of NC_088687.1, read as the reverse complement.
TTGGTTGATAAAGGCAATAGTGTTGATGTAATATATTTAGACTTCTGTAAGGCATTTGACTTGGTACCGTATTATATTTTGATTAAAAAATTAAACAAACAAAAATCAACATGCTTCACATTAAATGTATTAAAAACTAGCTAAATACAAGGTCTCAAAATGTAATTGTAAATGGGGAATCACCATGGAGCATGTATGTTTCTAGTGGAGTCCCATAGGGATTGATTTTTGACCCTGTGCTATTTAAAATGTTTATCAATTACTTGGAAGAAAACAAAATAATCACCGATAAAGTTTTAAGAGAACAAGAAGATTTGGGGAGTGGTAAATAATGAAGGGGACAGGTCACTGATACAGAGCAAACTGATACAAAGCAAACAAACGTGTTTCGATATGGCTAAATATCAATGTACACATCTAGGTACAAAGAAAATAGGCCACACTTACATGATGGGAGACTCTATCCTGGGAAGCAGTGGCTCTGAAAGTGACTTGGGGGTCATGGTGGATAATCAGCTGAACATGAGCTCCCAGTGTGACACTGTGGCCAAAAGGGCTATTGTGATCCTCAGATGCATAAAACAGAGGAATCTCAAGTAGGAGCAAGGAGGTATTATTACTTTTGTATTTGGCACTGGTGCAATCATTACTGGAATATCATTTCTAGTCCAGACATCTGCAGATAAAGAAGGATGTTGATAAACTGGAGAGGGTTCAGAGAAAAGCTTTGAGAATGATTAAAGGATTGGAAAACATGCCTCAATGATAGACTCAATGATTTTGTATCTATTTAGCTTAACACAAAGAAGGCTGAGGAGCAATTTGATCACAGACTAGAACTACCTACATGAAGAGCAAATATTTGATAATGAACTCTTTAATCTAGCAACATAGGTATAAAGAAGAGCCAATGGCTAGAAGATGAAACTAACAAATTCTGACTGGAAATAAGGTGTAGAAATGTACAAGTGAGCATAATTAGTCACGGGGACAATTTCCCTAGCGTCATAGTGGATGCTCCATCACTAGCAATTTTAAAATCAAGATTGTATGTTTTTCTAAAAGAAATCCTGTTTCAAACTGGAATTATTTTGGAGAAGTTGCCTGCCTGTGTTACGCAGAAGATCAAACTAGATTATCAGAATGGTCCTTTACAATCTATAAATCTAGTAGTGACCAGTGCTGGAGACAGGGCACTAGTTTAGCTGCATCATTGATCTGATCCAGTGTGACGGTTCTTATTTTCCTCTGAAGAAAGCCAATATAACAAATTGCTAATGACTTCACTTGTTCAGCTCTCAATTTTACATATAAAGTCTGTGGTCACTTCCCTGATCTAGTTATGGATGGATAAAATTTTACTGGTCACAAACATTGCATTAAATTGCATAAACACAAGAATACAGTCACTGTTAGCAGATATCCACTTTGCTTTCATACATAAACAGGGCCGGCTCCAGGGTTTTTGCCGCCCCAAGCAGCAAAAAAAAAAAAAGCCGCGATCGCGATCTGCAGCACTTCGGAGGCAGCTCTACCGCCGCCACTTCATTCTTCAGCGGCAATTCGGCGGCAGTTGTTTCGCTCAGAGAGGGAGTGAGAGACCCACCGCCGAAGAGCCGGATGTGCCACCCCTCTCCATTGGCTGCCCCAAGCATCTACTTGCTGAGCTGGTGCCTGGAGCCAGCCCTGTACATAAACACTTGAAAATAACTCACCCAAACATAATATGCTACCCACGCCCCATACCAAGATTAATAATCTTCTGCTATCAGGATGGCATGCCTGCCATGTTTGAATGTTTATTTATTAATTTTTATGGGAAAGTTGGGTGTTTGGGCTCTGCTGTCTAGCATGGATTTAGTGGCAGGAGGGCCACGGGCTTCAGTTATTGTTCCAGTACAGCGGTCTCTAATTGTAGTGAGTAGAGGGACCAGGAAGAATCTCAATGGCTATCATCCTGAAAAGTGCTTGGATTTCAAAGTCTCTTCTCTACCACTCTAGAGCTAGGTCCTGTTAGTGAATGGTGGAGCAGAGGCCATATTTACAGAGAAAGCCATGCATGAGTCTCTCAACTTACCACCATTCTTTACAAAGGCCCAAGACACAAGATAGCAGCAGCATACCCTGAGAAGTCCAGGGAATGCCTGTTGTTATGTCTCCTTAATCAGCCATTAAAAAAAAAAAAAAAGAGCCCATGAAGGAGATCCCATGGTACACTCCACAATCATCAACCAGGTCTCAGGGAGTCCTGCTGGTAGGCCTGACGGAAATAACTCATATATAGACCCACCAGAAAGTATATGGGGTTCCCAGGACAGGGCCACAGAAGCAAAATGTTAAGAACACTATTCTCTATGCAAGTTGCAGAGTCAGCTGCCGAGGAAAGTCCTCTCTGCTCTAGGGCAGCTGAATTTCAGAATAGCTCCCCCATCCCACAAGGAACATGGCAAAGGTGTCTGTGAGGGAAGTACTAGTTATTTAGTTATTTCTCTTTTTAACCTTTTCTACAGTGAGTGGTGCCGGAACATTAACATTCCAATCCTTTCTGAGTCAAATATCCAAGTGCACTCTTGTCACCAGCCAATTCCAAATAGAACACAAGATGACCTATCACAGAGAGGCAAAAATTTTCATTCAGTAAACTTCTTCAACTTGTTGCTACCCAGTAATATGAGGTAGTGGGAAAACTATAATTTGGTGATAAAGGCTTCAATTCTGTTTTCTTCTTGGCAGTTTGCTAGAGCCCTCATTCTTAGAAAACACATAAAAAACAACAAAACGACAGTTAAGACAAATAATTTTCAATTGAAAAATTGCTAAAGGTTACAAACTACATCCTGACTTGTCTCTCTCTTTTCTTAAAAATTATGTACTGAAACTCCTGGATTTCACAGCACTCATGTACTCATTTTCAAAAACACCATTCAGTATTATGGTCTGTCGGCTTACAAAGTAATAATTTTCTTTCAAGTGGTAAACTTGTTCAATAACTTTATGTCTAGTAGAATATTGAGGCATCTAACAAATGGAAATATAAAACACTGATAGAGATTGGGCCTTGATACAGTTGTCATCTTTTAAGAAGCATATCCTTGCTTTCGTTTACTGTAGGCTACTATATAGAATCATAGAATCATAGAATATCAGGTTGGAAGGGACCTCAGGAGGTCATCTAGTCCAACCCCCTGCTCAAAGCAGGACCAATTCCCAACTAAATCATCCCAGCCAGGGCTTTGTCAAGCCTGACCTTAAAAACCTCTAAGGAAGGAGATTCCACCACCTCCCTAGGTAACTCATTCCAGTGCTTCACCACCCTATAAAATAATATTCTGTCTGCTGAGTTGACAAGTACTTTTAATATCAAGCTTCAATGAATGTAAAATTCCTCTTCCACAATATTACATTTTATGAAGGAGCACAAGCACATCTCCCTAATCCTCCCATCTCTGGAACAATTACTACTAAAACTAAGAATCCAATTTAAATCCTGCAATTGCCATGGACATAATACAGGCCTGAATATATTTTGAAATTGATGTTAAGAGGTACTCTTCTTCCAGAGCCTCTTAACTCAATTCTAATCATAGAGCAAGTTCTCTTCTTGGATTTACTTGACAAATCTTTACTCCAATATTCTGCTCTCCCTTTGTGTAAGGAAACATCTCTCCTTCACAAGCACTGCATCAAAAACACATACATTTTTTTAAATCAGATCTGTTTGATAGTTAATTTCATTATGGTGAAATGGAATCGTCTCAGCCAGAGTGAAGGGAAGATGTACACTTACTGACTGTAAATGTACAATCATTTTGCAGTTATTTAATTCCCTGCACAATGGTTGATGTGAGTCTAATCTGCATAATCTTTGCATGGTTATTGAGAAATAATCACTTGTGATTATGCAAATCCCTCGCTCTCACTGGATGCAGCCTTCACCACTCTGTATCCAGAAGCCAAAAACAAAGCCACATCAATATCTGACCCCATTCCCACCTATTGTCAGCACTTAAATACTACAAAAACAACAAGGAGTCCAGTGGCACCCTAAAGACTAATAGATTTATTTGGGCATAAACTTTCGTGGGTAAAAAAAAACCACTTCTTCAGATGCATGGAGTGAAAATTACAGATACAGGCATAAATATACTGGCACATGAAGAGAAGGGAGTTACCTTACAAGTGGAGAACCAGTGTTGACAAGGCCAATTCAGTCAGGGTGGATGTGGTCCACTCCCAATAGTTGACAAGGAGATGTCAATACCACATTCTACAGGCCACTATCCTCTGATCCCACTGAGGAGTACCAAAAGAAACTACACCATCTGCTCAAGAAACTCCCTGCTACAGCACAGGAACAAAGCTACACAGACACACCCCTAGAGCCCCAACCAGGGGTATTCTGCTACCCAAGATCCATAAACCTGGAAATCCTGAACGCCCCATCATCTCAGGCATTGGCACTCTTACAGCAGGATTATCTGGCTATTTGGACTCTCTCCTCAGACCCTACGCTACCAGTACTCCCAGCTATCTTTAAGACACCACCAACTTCCTGAGGAAACTACAATGCATTGGTGTTCTTCCTGAAAACACCATCTTGGCCACCATGTAGAAGCTCTTTATACCAATATTCCAAATGAGGATGGACTACAAGCTGTCAGGAAAGTATCCCTGATGCGGTCACGGCACACCTGGTGGCTGAACTTTGTGACTTTGTCCTCACGCACAACCATTTCAGATTTGGGGACAACTTATACCTTCAAGTCAGCGGCACTGCTATGGGTATCCGCATTGCCCCACAGTATGCCAACATTTTCATGGCTGATTTAGAACACCACTTCCTCAGCTCTCGTCCCCTAGTGCCTCTCCTCTACTTGCGCTACATGGATGACATCTTCATCATATGGACCCACAGGAACGAGGCCCTTGAAGAATTCCACCTTGATTTTAACAATTCCATCAACCTCAGCCTGGACCAGTCCACAAAAGAGATCCACTTTCCTGGACACTACAGTGCAAATAAGTGATGGTCACATAAACACCACCCTATACCAGAAACCTACTGACTGCTATACTTACCTACACACCTCCAGCTTCCATCCAGGACACATCACATGATGCATTGTCTACAGCCAAGCCCTAAAATACAACTGCATTTGCGCCAGTCCCTCAGACAGAGACAAACACCTACAAGATCTTTATCAAGTATTCTTAAAACTACAATACCCACCTGGGGAAGTGAGGAAACAGATTGACAGAGCGACACGGGTACCCAGAAGTCACCTGCTACAGGACATGCCCAACAAGGAAAATAACAGAACACCACTGGCCATCACGTACAGCTCCCAGCTTAAACCTCTCCAGCACATCATCAACTAGCTACAACCTATCGTCACTTTGACAGACCTTGGGAGGCAGGACAGTCTTCACTTACAGACAGCCCCCCAACCTGAAGCAAATACTCACCAGCAACTACACACCACACCACAGAAACACTAACCCAGGAACCAATCCCTGTAACAAACCCCGTTGCCTACTCTGTCCCCATATCTACTCTAGCCACACCATCAGAGGACCCAACCACATCAGCCAGACCATCAAGGGCTCATTCACCTGCACATCTACTAATGTAATATATGCCATCGTGTGCCAGCAAAGCCCCTCTGCCATATACATTGGCCAAACCAGACAGTCTCTACGTAAAAGAATAAATGGACACAAATCAGACATCAGGAATGGTCATATACAAAAGCCAGTAGGAGAACACTTAATCTCCCTGGACATTCAATAACAGATTTAAAAGTAGCCATTCTTCAATAAAAAAACTTCAGAAACAGACTTCAAAGAGAAACTGCAGTGCTACAATTCATTTGCAAACTTAACACTATTAATTTGGGCTTGAATAGGGACGGGAAATGGCTGGCTCACTACAAAAGCAATTTTCCCTCTCTTGGTATTGATACCTCCTAATCAATTATTGGGAGTGGACAACATCCACCCTGACTAAATTGGCCTTGTCAGTACTGGTTCTCCACTTGTAAGGTAACTCCCTTCTCTTCATGTGCCAGTATATTTATGCCTGTATCTTAAATTTTCACTCCATGCATCTGAAGAAGTGGGTTTTTTACCCACGAAAGCTTATGCCCAAATAAATCTGTTAGACTTTAAGGTGCCACCAGACTCCTCATTGTTTTTGTGGATACAGACTAACACGGCTACTCCTCTGACATTTAAATACTGTAAAAGTTGCATCAGAAATAATGAAGCTATATTCCCAGCTATTAAATGCAACATGATTAACAAAGGAATTTCTCTTACTGAGTAGAAGAAAGGGGATGTTTACACAGCAACTAGACATCCATGGCTGGTCCATGCCAGCTGACTTGGGCTCACGGGACTTGGACTGTGGGGCTGTTTCATTGCTGTGTAGACTTCTGGGCTCGGGCTGGAGCCTGGGCTCTAGGACTGTGGGAGGGTTGCAGAGCTCAGGCTCCAGCCCAAGTCCGGAAGTCTACACAGCAATGAAACAGCCCCGAAGCCTGAGCCCCACAGACCCAGCCGGCTGGCTCAGGCCAGCTGTGGGTATCTAGGTGCAGTGTAGACATATCATCCTGAGGCTATCTTAGAGTAAAGAGGGCAATGAAAGATGGTGACAGGTTGGAGAGTCTATCAGAAGCTATGGGGACCACGTTTATTAAGATGAGATGTTCTGAGGCTAGCAGCCAATCAAAGTAGAGGTAGCTGTTTTAGGGTTCTCTGTTCAGTTTCTTAAGGTGAAAAGTTTAAACAAGCCCAGAACAGAAGGCCTGGAAGGGAAACAGTAAGGGTTAAAGGACTTAGTGGCCAAGGTACAGATGGTTGGGAAAGGCTATAGGGGAAAGGATGGTTAAAGGGGAAAAATAAAAGAAAACTGGGTATTATATTATAGCCATTGTGGTAAATAGATTTTTAATAGAGAGCAAGAGATAGTAGTAAATATCTTTTCTTCCCCTCCAGTTTCTTATATTTTTACCCATATGTGATTAATTGGGGCTATATCTACACCACTTATGAATTCTAATGGATATTGTCAAGTTGTATTATGAAAAAAAATGCTCTATTGTGAATGCCTATATGTATGTGAATCCATCTTTTGCTGACAGTGCCTTTAGCATGTACATCCCAGACAGATACAAAGAGAAACACTTAAGGTTAACAGTACTTAGACCGCACAAGGTTATGTGGGGGGGGCGGGGGGAAGAGCATCTGCATCCTTCAAGAAACCTGTTTAGCTGATTCCTCTGAAGAGAAGGGGGCAGGTGAGCAGTGGAAGTTACCCTGAGGAGAACAAAAGAGGCCAGGAGGCCAGACAGGGTTTAAAATATATGAACACACACAGAAACGGAACAAGCAGCATGCGGCAGGAGAAAGCAAGGTCACGGATGCTGGATAAAGGGTTTCATGAGGGAGAGAGGCAAGCTAACATGCAGCAGACTGAAGGAGGAGGGGACATTCTACTTATCTGCCTTCTGGGACACTAATGGTTCCCCAAGGACTCACAAGGGACAGATAAGCTAGAAAGTGAGGGACATTTGCAGTTTGAGATGTTCATTATTTTTTATCTGTATTCTCCTGTGCTTTACATGATTACGTATAAACGAGAATAAAGGTTTTACACCATACAAAGTGTGTGTGTGTGTGTGTGTATATATATATGCTTCACAACTACTGGGTGCCCCAAGAGAGTTAAAGTGTAAACCAGAAGCTTGACACCTTTGGGATGGAGTGTTGGTCCATTTAAGTAAGTGAGATATTTCAGGGTCAGCATTGGTCCCGGGGCCTAGGCAGCGCCGGTGCAACCCATTAGGCGACCTAGGCAGTCGCCTAGGGCACTAGCATTTGGGGGGCGGCATTTTGGGTCCTTTGGCGGCAATCGCGGCGGCCGGATCTTTGGCCACCCTGGTCGTCGTCGGCATATAGGCGGAGGGAGCTGGGGCAGGGGGGCACGGGGAGGGCCGCCTGCAGCAAGTAAGGGGGGGGTGGCACGCAGGGGAACTCCCGGCCCCAGCTCACCTCTGCTCCGCCTCCTCCCCTGAGCACGCTGCCCCACTCTGCTTCTCTCCCTCCCAGGCTTGCGGCGCCAAACAGCTGATTGACGCCGCAAGCCTGGGAGGTGGGAGAAGTGGAGCAGCGACGGCGTGCTCGGGGAGGAGGCGGAGCAGAGGTGAGCTGGAGTGGGGAGCTGCTGCCCGGCTCCCCGGGCCAGGGGGAGCTGCCGCGGGGGGGGGGGGCGCCTCAGGGTGGAGGGGGGAGTGGGGAGCTGCCTTGGGGGGGCTCCTTAGGGCGGAGGGGGGGCAGAGAGCTGCCACAGGGCTCGGGGGGCGGGGGGCGCAAGATGGAAGTTTTGCCTAGGGCACGAAACATCCTTGCACCCGCCCTGGGCCTAGGGCACGTAGACTAAGGAGACCTATTTCCAAGAAGTAATAACAGACTGAGAGCCAGTGCCCAGGAAATGTGCCAGAGAGACCAAGGGAAAGGCTAGTGCTGCAATCTGTTGAGGCTCTAGAAGCTTAACGCACCCCAAGAGAGCCACAGCACAGAGACCCAGATTGTTCTCACAGCAGTCCTAAGTGGATGCCAGGAGTGAGAGCTTGCTAGAGCTGCAGGTATTTATTTTGAGGGAGAGAGGGATGAAATCCTAGTTATGTTCTATTGGGAGTTGGTGCATGGTTGTGCCATCACCAAAAAGGCCTAAGCAGCCTAAACAAACCCATGGCTTTGAACAACTAGTGTCTCCAACCATACGCTAATAAAACTCATTTCCCAGTCACGAACTAGGTGTACTTTTTAATTGTCTGCTGAACTGCAAACATGTATTCTCTCAAACCCTACACATGACCTGTTTTTACTGCACCTCAGTATTTATGCATTATTTAATGTTTTCTTTCTGCATCACATAGGTAGTTGAACATGTTCCAGAGAATGACTAGTGCAAGTTATTGTAGCTCTGCTGGTAAAATAAACTAGAACTTGTTCAGCCCTGACCTATGTAACCAGATACTTTTAAACAATTAAAATTTTAAAACATTTTTATATGGGCTTCTTTGTCTTATTTACCATATAAGTGAAGGCTATATCTAACTTTTGTCTCACGATGAAGGTTTCAGTCTGGATGGAAACACCACAACAATATTCTCTGAAATAGTTAAACCGGTTCATTGCAAGATATTTCATTGTGCTGTTCAAAGTATTGTATTTAAGATTCCACTCTTAAAGCTTACAGAATATAAGCTTTTACAAGAAACACTTTAAGCTCTATCCAAATAATGTGCATGATATTTAGTTATTCAATTATTAATATAGCTTGATCTAGCTCATGCAAAAATTTAGTGTTGATTCTAACAGTTCCATGTTTTTTTAATAAAATTTGTTTCATTTTTACAAACATGTGAAGCAGTCATTAATAAATATGCATTCCATATTTGAATTTTATTGCAAATTTCTCTTTCAGAAGAGAAATCAGTTTGACTTCACAAAGCTTTAAAACATTGTAAATAAAGGGCCTGATTATCAACATCATTTCCAACCTAGCTTTTCTCTGTGCACATGCAACTTTGTGCGCAAGCATGCACATACATTGTTTCTACACTATCACCAGAGTATTCTAGTGAAAGTTATAAAATAATGCACATGAAGATGTGTGCACCTACGATATGGCTCATACACAAATGAAAGTCACCTTTAAAAAAGAATTCCCTAAGTGTTTTTTGTTGTGGTGGTAATGGTAGTATAGTTGGTTCTATTTTGTTTACATGCCTGGTACTATGGGAACATCTTATCACAGTTTATCAAAACCTTAGTTGGTTACTCAATATGTTTTATTTTTATGAATAGCAAGCTAAAGCCACAAACACTACACATTGATCAGCAACTGAAAATACATTATAGGCTTTATAAAGTGAAACATACTTCTTACGCACTAACTCACATATCTTAGAGGAAATCATGATCAAGGTATCTTTCATAATACCATCTACAAATAGATTAACTGCTTGATGGTTCTCCAACATTCCAGATATACTCCAGGTAGACAGCACCTGCTATGCAAAGTTTCAGGTTTAGCAAAATATTCTAGTTACTTTAAAAGAATGTTAATAGAAAGAAAGGGATTAATCATTTTTATAATACAGTTAATAAAATCAAAGGAGCTGTTGCTTTGTTAAGAACTGTTTCACAGTTTATTATGAGGTAATCTAATAGTAGAGCTGGTCAAAAAAATATTCAGTTTTGAAATTTCAAACTTTTCCCACAAAAACAGGGACTCCCCCCCCAAAAAAGTGTCCTGTTTTTCAACCAGCTCTATGTAACACTTTTGAACAAATGTGCATCATTCAACAGATATGATTTATAATAAAGTGTAAGGCAATTACAGAAAGCATATTAAAAAGATAAGGGTTTGATTTAACCACACACAAGGCAAGTCTACACTATTAAATTAAATTGACCTAAGTTATGTCGACATTCAGCCATCGCAATAAGTGAATCGGTTTTACATGTCCACACTACGCTCCTTGTGTCAGCGGCGCGTGTCCTCACCAAGAGCACTTGTACTGATTTAACTGCCAGTATCGGTATTGTGGGATGGTTTCTGAAAGGCAGCAACAGTCCACGTAAGCAATGCAGTGTCTACACTAACTACATCAATTAAAGCGCTATGCCTCTCTCAGAGGTGGAGTTATTAAGTTGGTGTAGTGGATGAGTTACGTCGGTGGGAGCCACATTTTAGTGCAGATGCTTACAGTGTTAGCTGTATGTAAGCGATGTAAACTGCCTTATGTCGACCTAACTCTGTAGTGTAAACTTGGCCACAGTTAGAACATTGAGAAATTTCACATTTGCCATGTCCAAACACTGAAACACAAATAAGGGCAAATTCCTTTAAATCAGTGGGTTGCCCAGAAAATGAGGGAAGCAATGATATCTGTGATAGACCCAGACCAGTGGGGTACAGGAGTCTGGTAGAGGGCAAATATACTGGTCACTGGATGAGTAGTTTTCTGTTCCCTGAGTGACCAGACCTATTGGGATCCAGGAAGTGGGCGGGCAAAGCCCGCCCACTGCTAAAGGATCCCCCCCAGCCTAAGGGGGGTCCACAGGACCTGGAGACCAAAAAATTACGGGGGACAACTAATAAAAGAACAGGGACAGGAGTGAGGTCAAAGGGTCAAACGAAGCGAACCAGACGGGGACACCGAGCAGAGAACCCCGGACAGCGCCCACTGTTCCTCAAAGGCGTCAAGGGAGCCAGTGGACGCCGCCCAGAGGAACTCTGCCCGGATACGTGAAAGAACGGAGGACCTGAAATACGCCCCACAGTCACAGGAAACTCCATCGGCCAACCTCCTCACTCTGGTTTTATAGATGGCCAGTTTCGCTAGGGCCAGAAGGAGGTTGACCAGGAGGTCCCGTGACTTTGTGGGGCGACGGATAGGGAGTGCATAAATAAAAAGGTGAGGAGAAAAGTGCAACCAAAAACTTAACAAAATATCCGTGAGGAGCCGGAATAGGGGCTGCAGCCTGGTGCACTCCAGGTAAACATGCGCCAGGGTCTCCCTCACGCCGCAAAAGGGGCAGGTGTCTGGGATAGGGGTAAACCGCGCCAAGTACACGCCCGTGCTCACGGCTCCATGAAGGAGCCGCCAATTGATGTCCCCGATGGGCTTCGGGATCAGAGCAGAATAAAGGCTGGCCCACCGGGGCTCCTCACCCTCCAGAGGTGGCAGAAGGTCCCTCCACTTCGTATCGGGGCGGGACGCGAGGGTGAGGACATGAAGAACATGGAGCACGAGCGTGTATAGATGTTTCCTTGGCGCGGTCCGGAACAGAACCGGCTGCAGACGGTGCAGCCGGCTCATGGCGAATGGACGGGGAGGGGGCTAGTTGGGTCCACGGGGCAGGGGCCCGATGAAAAAGTCTGGAGGGCTCGGAGTGGAGGGTGGGCGGGGTGTGCCCTCTCGCAGGACCCGGTCGAGATAGTCCCGAGCAGCAGGCGGCAAAGCAGCCCTCACCTCCTGAAGTACCCGCCGGGGAGTACGAGGTCTGGAGAGCCCCATGTGCTGAGCGAGCGTCAGGGGATCCAGCCAGTCTCCCCGGTCGTAGTCCAGGAGGTCTCCGACTTTGGTGACTTCTGCTAGGACCAACCTCTGGTGCACCATGGGGGACTCCGCCACCTGCACACGAAGCTGGGGGTTGTGTAGCAGGGGCTCCGCGAGGAGATCTGCCCCCACGGTGGCCACCACGGACCTGGTCACTGAAAACAGTTTCCAGGTCCGGAGGAGGTCCCGGTAGAAGACCGGCAGCTCGGAGAGGCCTCGCGGAAGACCTCTCGGATGGAGACAAAGGAGCTGCCGGTCATATCGGAGCCCTCGGAAGCGGCGCAGGAAGGCGTGCGCCAATACGCTCCATGCCGGACTACCTGCACCATAAAGGAGCCTCTGCAGGGCCTGGAGGCGGAAGACGTGGACCTGAGCGTGCAAACACTTCAGGCCCTGCCCTCCCTCCTCCAGGGGTAGATGGAGAACCCCCACAGAGACCCAGTGCAGTCCTGACCAAAAGAACTCCAGAATCAACGTCCGGAGGGTGGTCAGGAAGCCCAGGGCCGGGACCAGGGTGTTGAGCCGATACCAGAGCATGGACAGGACTAGTTGATTGAGCACCAGTGCTCTCCCTCGAGGAGCACGTTGTCGGCGTACGCCAACAGGACCAGCCGCAGCTCCAGCTCCCGCAGCACCAACCCTGCCAACCTCCTACGGAGGAGACAGAGGAAGGGCTCGATCGCCAGAGCATACAGCTGGCCCGAGAGGGGGCACCCTTGACGTACTCCTCGCCCGAAGCTGACCGGTTCGGTCAGGGTCCAGTTGAGCCTGACCAAACACTCTGCGGAGGCGTACAGCACCTGGAGAAAGCCCACAAACTGGGACCCGAAGCCAAACGCTCGCAGAGTGCCCAGGAGATACCCGTGGTCCACCCTGTCGAACGCCTTCTTCTGATCCAGGGACAGGAGGGCGAACGACAGACCATCCCTACACCCGAGTTCCAAGAGGTCCCGGACCAGATACAAGTTGTCGAAGATGGTGCGGCCCAGGATGGTGTAGGTCTGGTCTGGGTGGATCACGTCCGCCAGCACGGACCCTAGCCGCAGCGAGATGGCTTTCGCTACGATTTTATAGTCCGTGCTGAGGAGCGAGATGGGACGCCAATTCCGTAAATCGCGGAGGTCCCCCTTCTTCAGCAATAAGGTGAGCACGGCTCGCCTGCACGAAAGAGGGAGGACCCCGCCCTGCAAGGACTCGGCCCAGACGGTGACAAGGTCTGGGCCGAGGACATCCCAAAACACGCGGTAGAACTCCACGGTCAGCCCGTCCATTCCTGGAGATTTATTGGTGGGCATGCGACGGAGGGCTTCCGAGAACTCGGCCAGAGTGAGAGGTAGCTCCAGCCGGTCTCGGTCGCCCGCGCTGACCGTCGGGAGTTCATCCCAAAGCATTTTGCAAGCGTTAGGATCGGTCGGATCCGGGGAGAAAAGGCCTGCGTAGAAGGCCCTGGCCCTCCCGCACATTTCCGCCGGATCCGTGAGGGGGGTGCCGTCCTCTGCTAAAAGGCAGGTGACGTGCTTCTTGGCCCCCCTCTTTTTCTCCAGGGCATAGAAGAAGCGGGAGCCGCGATCCATCTCCCGAAGGAGGCGGATGCGGGATCGAACAAAGGCACCTCGGGCCCGATGGTCCTCGAGGGTCCGGAGCTCTTCCCGCTTCTCCCGGCACGCTCCGCAGATGGTTGGATCACCGGGGCTGGCGGCCAGACGCCTCTCCAGCTCTAAGACCTCCCGTTCCAACTGCCCTATCGTCGCATCCCTCCGTCGGCTGGCGCCCCGGGTGTAGTCACGGCAGAAGAGCCGGGCGCGCACCTTCCCCAGGTCCCACCACCGCCGCGCCGAGGGAAAGGCACGCCGCTGCCCTCGCCAGGCCAGCCAGAACTCCCGGAAGGACGCCACAAAGCCCACATCCTCCAACAAGCTATTATTAAAGTGCCAATAGGCCGGCCCCGGCCTCTCCGCGTAAAGAGAGGCTGTCACGGTGCCTAGATGGTGATCTGAAAAAGGGGCCGGCCGGACGCTGGAGGAGTGGGCCCGGGAAAGATGGAAGCGTGACATATAGATGCGGTCCAACCGGGAGTGGTACGACCGATGGACCTCCACCCGGACAAAAGTGAATGTAGAAACGTCATCCAGGTGGTGGTCGCGCCAGACGTCCACCAGGGAGTGATGTTCGACGATCTCCCGAAGGACATCCGCGGCGGCCTGGTGCTGCTCGGTCCCCGAGCGGTCCCATTCCTCAAGGGTGGCGTTAAAGTCCCCGCCCAGAACCAGGCACTCGCGAGGATCCAAGGTGCTGAGGAAGGCGGACGCCTGCTGATAAAAACACAACCTCTCCGGGCCCAATGTCGGGGCGTAAACGTTGACGAGATTAACCACAAGCCTCTCCATGCGGACCCGGAGCTGCAGCAGGCGGCCTGGCACAGCCTCGGCGACCCCCAGCACCTCGGGCCGTAGGTCGGGGGAGAACAGGGTCGCCACTCCAGCCGTACGAACTGTGAGGTGGCTAAAATAGACCCTGTCCCCCCACTCCAGCCGCCAGCTAGCTTCAGCGGCTGGATCCGTATGGGTCTCCTGCAGGAAAATCACAGAGTCCCCCCCTCCCGAAGGAAGGAGAGCACCTGGCTCCTGCGGAGACCCATCCTACAGCCCCGGGTGTTTAATGTTGCAAAGATGATCGGTGCCATAAGGAGGGCTGGGGGGGATCCTCGCCGGCAGAGACGCTCACGGCCTCCGTCGGGCCGCGCAACAATCCGTGACCTACCCCGTGGGCGATTAAGGAGTCACGGAAGAGGAGGACCCGTTGGTAGGCCGCAGCGGCCTGCCTCCCGGTCCTCTTACCCTCCCCCATGAGGGCCCTCGCGGCCCGGAGGATTTGATGAAAATCCCCCCCATCACTGGAGTGCAAGCTGTACCTTGTTGCAGGAGCCACGGACGTCCTCAAGGAACTCCCGTAGCTCCTCTCTCAGCGTATGGGGGGGTGGGGTCACTGATCTATGGCTTTCCCCCAGTGGGGCCCCTGTCACAGCCCCGTGGCCCACCAAGACGGGCAAGCAGGGGGCAGACCCTCGACGTGGCGTCCGATGGGCCGACGCCACGTGGCTCGCCTCAGATCCTGGCTCAATGGGGGGTGGCGGAAGGAAAATAGCAGCCCCTGGTGGGTCGGGACAGGGAAAAACAAAGGCCGCTCCTTGGGGGTCATCCTCTGGGATATAGAAGGAGACAGCCCCAGGGGCGGCAAAAGCATCACGGGAAGTGGAGGGGACAGGGACGGGGTCGGTGTCAGGGGTAGGGCTGGAATCAGGAATAGGGACAGGGGAAGGGGCGATATTGGGATCGGGGGTCCCAGCAGCCAGGCCACTGGGTGGGGGGGGTAACACCCCGCAAATGGGCTCAGGGATTTGCGGGGAGGGAGGTGGGCCCTCGGCGATGCCGGACACGTGCTCCAAGGCAGATGGTAAGGCCATGGCATCCGTAGGTGGAGAATCAACGATGGGGCCCCCACCCGGAAAGGAGGTCGGCTGCCCCTCAGCCATGAGGGAGTCCCCTGGCGACTCGGGTCCCGGTTGCATGGCACTGGCTGTCACCTCAAGAGGCTCGGCGGCCACTAGCGGGGTGCCATCTGCAGCCGGGTTGGTGGAAGAGTCCAGGGGCTCCTCGGAGGCGGGAGGGGAAGCAGTGGGTAAGGGGACGGAACATGGGGAAAGGGGGGCTGACGCGAGGTCGCTCAGATCGAGGCCCGCTGGTAGAGGGTCGTCCTCCCCCTGGGTAACCGGGGTCAGACCCAGGGCCTCGATCTCCTCATAAATGGAAGGGAGATCACCTTCCACCACCCCAGGGCTCTCCCTGCCTGCACCCGAAGCGACGCTCGCCTTGGTGCTTGCAGGGGCTTCAGATTGTAAGGGGGCGAGAGGGGCTCCATCAGGGGTTTCCATAGGAAGGGACTCCGGAGGAGGGGCAGTGCTATCCTCCGATGCTGCCACGTCTTCCCCAGCCGGCAACGGTGGACAAAACCCACCCGGGGGCAAAGCGGAAGGCTCAGCATCGGTGCCCCCCTTCCTGGTCTTCTGGGGGGCTACCGCATCAGATGGAAGGAGCGGAGCTCGAGCCTTCCGCTTGCCCCGCTTCCCCTGTACTAAGGACCAGCCCTCCATGGCAGCATCCGGGGGCTGGCTAACAGGAGTCGGGTCAGGGAGCAAGGGCGAAGGCTTAGGGACTCGGGGAGGCAATGGTGGGGTAGCATGTAGGAGGGAGGATTCTCCCTGGGGCATGCCCTCTTCTATGCCCGGCGATATCCCTACCTCACCCTCCTCCACAGGCCCCGCCACATCGCAGGCGGCAGAGGCGGGGCCCTCCCGCTCGTCTAGGCGCACTGGGGGAGATACCCCTTGGGCCCGAGCGGGAGCGTTGGTGGGCCGGAAAGGAGGAGGGGCGGCTTCGGGCGCCGGGCAGCTAGGGGCGCCGGCGATGACGAGGCCGGCGCCCTGCTGGGCCTCGAGGGTCCCGGATGTCCCTCCGTGCCGGGCCAAGGGGCAGTCCCTCCGGACGTGTCCCATCGCCCGGCAGAGGTAGCACCGGGCCTCCCCCGTTGAATAATGCACCTGGTAGCGGGCCCCCTGGTAGGGGACCAAGAAGGACCCCTCGAGTGCCTCACCGTCACGTGCCGCCGGTGGCAGTTGTAACTGTACCTGCCAGCGGAACGAGAGGACATGACGGAGGGCGTGGTCTTTGCAGCCCAATGGGAGAGGGCTGACCACAGAGATCGGCCTCCCCAGGGTAGAGAGGGCGGGTAACAGGGCGGCATTTGGAAGGAAGGGAGGGACAGAAGTCAGGACCAGTCGGGCACCCAGGTCTTCTAGCGGCTCCAGGGGGACGTACACGCCCCCCACCGCCAGGCCCTTCTCCACTGCCTCCTGGGCGGCGGCCTCCGATGCTAGGAAGAAGACAACCTTTCCGTACATCTTGGAGGCCGCCACAATGGCCGTGGGCCCCACCACCCTCGCCAACGCCCGCACGTAGGTCTCCACGTGGGGCGAGGTGGGTACCAGGAGGCAACGGACGCCGTGCTTCCTGGTCAAGGTGGGGAAGGGGCCCCGGCCGCTATAGATGGTAGCGGAGGTGGTGGATGGGGGAGATGACGTAGCGGCAGGCGGGGGGGCCGCCGCCACCTGGGCGTATGCTCTGGGGGCTGGGGGAGGGACACCCACAGAGCTGGTGGAGGGAACAACAGGGAGGGATGCCGCGGCCGGTTGCGGGGCCGCGTCAGTGGGGGCACCCCCTGCCATGGAGGGTCTGGCTTTTTTAGCGGGGCCTTTACCCTTCTTTGTGCCCTGGCCCTTCCTGCCGGCTGGGGGGACTCCCCCAGAGTCAGAGGGGGCGAGGGACGTGGCAGCAGCGGAGGTCACCTTGTTACCCGCCGCTGCCGGTGTTCCAGTAGGGGTGGTAGTAGGTGGCGGTTGAGGTAGAGGCTAGGGGGGACGATGGTGGGGCGGGTGGAGGAGGGGCAGCAGGGTCTGCCCGAGGGGTCTCACTCTCCTCGTCCCCTGCCATAATGAGGACGGGGGGAGAGCAAACACTGGGGGGGGGTAGGGAAAGGGGAAGCAGGTCGACCACTCCTCCCCGCTAGGCTGTAGGCAGGGGAGGAGGGCGCCAAAAAAAAAAGGGGGGGTGGATGGGGGGGCTATCAAGGGCTAGGGGTCAGTCACCGACTCAGGGAAGGTTTCCGGCTCCTCTTGTTGCACCAAGGAAGGGAGGATATAACAGCATTGGGGGGGGGTGCAGTGAGACAGAATCAAACTAAAACGGGGAGGGGTACAAGCGCATAGGAGGGGACATGGGCGCATGAGGGGAGGGGCTAATCAGGGCAAGGGGACCGCAGGGGGAAGGGAGCAACCAGGCGGGAAATGGGGCAGAGGAACCACGGGGCTAGCTTCAGAGGCTGGGGCGGGTCAAACAAAGGCTGCAGAGGGAAAGGGCGGGGCAGGCAAACAAACTGGAGCTAGCGAGGGGCTGGGGCAAGGGGGAGGGGCAAAAGGCAACAAGGGGCAAATGGGTAGGCAGCAGGGGCAAAGCTGGGGGCTTGCTGCAGGGGGGAGGGGGTCAGTCCAAAACGGGGGGGTACGTGCACCCACATGCGCTTGTAACAAAAAGAAAGTCTTTGGAAGCTGGCTGCTGTATCAGGCCCAATGGTGGCAACAGGGCGTAGCAAGCCTCGGTGAGCAGCTGAAATCCCAGAGGCAGGAGCTCAAGGTAGATGGTAAGTAGCCAGTGGGGATGGTGGAGGGGGCAACGATGATGGTGGTGGTGGGGATTGGGGGGGGGACACAGATGGACCAGGGGGCAGGCTCCACACCACACCCCCTGTGTCTCCACAAACACAATCTAGATCCCCACCACAAGAGCACAGTTCAAAAGTTACTCAGTCCGGGAGGGCCCCCTCCACGGTGGTCTGTAGAATTCCTACGCGCTCCCCCACTGGCAGATGGTCCTCTTCTTCTCCTCGGGGCTTCAGCAGCTCCCAGCAGCAAACACAGCAGCTCCAGGCAGCAGTCTGGTGGCCAGCAGGAAGGACCCTGCTCAGGTGGTGGAGGTGGTGGTGGCATCCCCAGCAGCAGGAGCAATGGCTGGGGTCTCTCCCTCCCCTCCTCTGGGGAGTGGGCCAGCAGGCCCCCCCCAAGGGGCTATAGCTGGAGCAGCAGCAACCAAGGGTGTGGGTGGGTCTAGCAGCCAGCCAGCAAGCAGGTAGCAGAGAAAGAAGAGGAGGAGGAGGAGCAGTCCCCTCCCTCCAGGCCGGAGGGCTACAGAAGAGTGATCTATTAGTCCCAGGTCAGACAGGATTTCTGTTCCCTGAGTGACCAGACCTATTGGGATCCAGGAAGTGGGCGGGCGAAGCCCGCCCACTGCTAAAGGATCCCCCCCAGCCTAAGGGGGGGGTCCACAGGACCTGGAGACCAAAAAATTACGGGGGACAACTAATAAAAGAACAGGGACAGGAGTGAGGTCAAAGGGTCAAAAGAAGCGAACCAGACGGGGACACCGAGCAGAGAACCCCGGACAGCGCCCACTGCTCCTCGAAGGCGTCAAGGGAGCCAGTGGACGTCGCCCAGAGGAACTCTGCCCGGATACGTGAAAGAACGGAGGACCTGAAATACGCCCCACAGTCACAGGAAACTCCATCGGCCAACCTCCTCACTCTGGTTTTATAGATGGCCAGTTTTGCTAAGGCCAGAAGGAGGTTGACCAGGAGGTCCCGCAACTTTGTGGGGCGACGGATAGGGAGTGCATAAATAAAAAGGTGTGGAGAAAAGTGCAACCAAAATCTTAACAAAATATCTGTGAGGAGCCGGAATAGGGGCTGCAGCCTGGTGCACTCTAGGTAAACATGCGCCAGGGTCTCCCTCACGCCGCAAAAGGGGCAGGTGTCTGGGATAGGGGTAAACCGCGCCAAGTACACGCCCGTGCTTACGGCTCCGTGAAGGAGCCGCCAACTGATGTCCCCGGTGGGCTTCGGGATCAGAGCAGAATAAAGGCTGGCCCACCGGGGCTCCTCACCCTCTAGAGGTGGCAGAAGGTCCCGCCACTTTGTATCGGGGCGGGACGCGAGGGTGAGGACATGAAGAACATGTAGCACGAGCGTGTATAGATGTTTCCTTGGCGCGGTCCGGAACAGAACCGGCTGCAAATGGTGCAGCCGGCTCATGGCGAATGGACGGGGAGGGGGCTGGTTGGGTCCACGGGGCAAGGGCCCGATGAAAAAGTCTGGAGGGCTCGGAGTGGAGGGTGGGCGGGGCGTGCCCTCTCGCAGGACCCGGTCGAGACAGTCCCGAGCAGCGGGCGGCAAAGCGGCCCTCACCTCCTGAAGCACGCGCCGGGGAGTACGAGGTCTGGAGAGTCCCATGCGCTGAGCGAGCGTCAGGGGATCCAGCCAGTCTCCTCGGTCGTAGTCCAGGAGGTCTCCGACTTTGGTGACTTCTGCTAGGACCAACCTCTGGCGCACCATGGGGGACTCCGCCACCTGCACACGAAGCTGGGGGTTGTGTAGCAGGGGCTCCGCGAGGAGATCTGCCCCCACGGTGGCCGCCACGGACCTGGTCACTGAAAACAGTTTCCAGGTCCGGAGGAGGTCCTGGTAGAAGACCGGCAGCTCGGAGAGGCCTCGCGGAAGACCTCTCGGATGGAGACAAAGGAGCTGCCGGTCATATCGGAGCCCTCGGAAGCGGCGCAGGAAGGCGTGCGCCAATACGCTCCATGCCGGACTACCTGCACCATAAAGGAGCCTCTGCAGGGCCTGGAGGCGGAAGACGTGGACCTGAGCATGCAGACACTTCAGGCCCTGCCCTCCCTCCTCCAGGGGTAGATGGAGAACCCCCGCAGAGACCCAGTGCAGTCCTGACCAAAAGAACTCCAGAATCAACGTCCGGAGGGTGGTCAGGAAGCCCGGGGCCGGGACCAGGGTGTTGAGCCGGTACCAGAGCATGGACAGGACTAGTTGATTGAGCACCAGTGCTCTCCCTCGAAGGGAGAGACACCGGAGCAGTCCTTTCCATTTCCGGAGCCGCTCCGACACCCTGCCCTCTAAACCTAGCCAGTTCTCCGGCGGAGACGGATGTGTGGCAGAAAGGTAAACGCCGAGATAGAGCAGCGGACCCGCGCTCCACCGGATGGCCTGAAGCGCGGGTGGGAGGGAGCTCGCCTGCCACCCGTCCCCTACCACCAGGCCAGAGCTCTTGACCCAGTTGACCCGGGCGGAGGAGGCCGCCGAATAGATGGTCTGGCAAGCCTCCACCCGCACCAAGTCGCCCGGGTCCTGGACCACGAGGAGCACGTCGTCGGCGTACGCCGACAGGACCAGCCGCAGCTCCGGCTCCCGCAGCACCAACCCTGCCAACCTCCTACGGAGGAGACAGAGGAAGGGCTCGATCGCCAGAGCATACAGCTGGCCTGAGAGGGGGCACCCTTGACGTACTCCTCGCCCGAAGCTGACCGGTTCGGTCAGGGTCCAGTTGAGCCTGACCAAACACTCTGCGGAGGCGTACAGCACCTGGAGAAAACTCACAAACTGGGGCCCGAAGCCAAACGCTCGCAGAGTGCCCAGGAGATACCCGTGGTCCACCCTGTCGAACGCCTTCTCCTGATCCAGGGACAGGAGGGCGAACGACAGACCATCCCTACACCCGAGTTCCAAGAGGTCCCGGACCAGATACAAGTTGTCGAAGATGGTGCGGCCCGGGACGGTGTAGGTCTGGTCTGGGTGGATCACGTCCGCCAGCACGGACCCTAGCCGCAGCGAGATGGCCTTTGCTACGATTTTATAGTCCGTGCTGAGGAGCGAGATGGGACGCCAATTCCGTAAATCGCGGAGGTCCCCCTTCTTCGGCAATAAGGCGAGCACGGCTCGCCTGCACGAAAGAGGGAGGACCCCGCCCTGCAAGGACTCGGCCCAGACGGTGACAAGGTCTGGGCCGAGGACATCCCAAAACACGCGGTAGAACTCCACGGTCAGCCCGTCCATGCCTGGAGATTTATTGGTGGGCATGCGACGGAGGGCTTCCGAGAACTCGGCCAGAGTGAGAGGTAGCTCCAGCCAGTCTCGGTCGCCCGCGCTGACCGTCGGGAGTTCATCCCAGAGCATTCTGCAAGCGTTAGGATCGGTCGGATCCGGGGAGAAAAGGCCCGCGTAGAAGGCCCTGGCCCTCCCGCACATTTCCGCCGGATCCGTGAGGGGGGTGCCGTCCTCTGCTAAAAGGCAGGTGACGTGCTTCTTGGCCCCCCTCTTTTTCTCCAGGGCGTAGAAGAAGCGGGAGCCGCAATCCATCTCCCGAAGGAGGCGGATGCGGGATCGAACAAAGGCACCTCGGGCCCGATGGTCCTCGAGGGTCCGGAGCTCTTCCCGCTTCTCCCGGCACGCTCCGCAGAGGGATGGATCACCGGGGCTGGCAGCCAGACGCCTCTCCAGCTCTAAGACCTCCCGTTCCAACTGCCCTATCGTCGCATCCCTCCGTCGGCTGGCGCCCCGGGTGTAGTCACGGCAGAAGAGCCGGGCGCGCACCTTCCCCAGGTCCCACCACCGCCGCGCCGAGGGAAAGGCACGCCGCTGCCCTCGCCAGGCCAGCCAGAACTCCCGGAAGGACGCCACAAAGCCCACATCCTCCAACAAGCTATTATTAAAATGCCAATAGGCCGGCCCCGGCCTCTCCGCGCAAAGAGAGGCTGTCACGGTGGCTAGATGGTGATCTGAAAAAGGGGCCGGCCGGACGCTGGAGGAGTGGGCCCGGGAAAGATGGAAGCGTGACATATAGATGCGGTCCAACCGGGAGTGGTACGACCGATGGACCTCCACCCGGACAAAAGTGAATGTTGAAACGTCATCCGGGTGGTGGTCGCGCCAGACGTCCACCAGGGAGTGATGTTCGACGATCTCCCGGAGGACATCCGCGGCGGCCTGGTGCTGCTCGGTCCCCGAGCGGTCCCATTCCTCAAGGGTGGCGTTAAAGTCCCCGCCCAGGACCAGGCACTCGCGAGGATCCAAGGTGCCGAGGAAGGCGGACGCCTGCTGATAAAAACACAACCTCTCCGGGCCCAATGTCGGGGCGTAAACGTTGACGAGATTAACCACAAGCCCCTCCATGCGGACCCGGAGGTGTAGCAGGCGGCCTGGCACAGCCTCGGCGACCCCCAGCACCTCGGGCCGTAGGTCGGGGGAGAACAGGGTCGCCACTCCAGCCGTACGAACTGTGAGGTGGCTAAAATAGACTCTGTCCCCCCACTCCAGCCGCCAGCTAGCTTCAGCGGCCGGATCCGTATGGGTCTCCTGCAGGAAAATCACAGAGTACCCCCCCTCCCGAAGAAAGGAGAGCACCTGGCTCCTGCGGAGACCCATCCTACAGCCCCGGGTGTTTAATGTTGCAAAGATGATCGGTGCCATGAGGAGGGCTGGGGGGGATCCTCGCCGGCAGAGACGCTCACGGCCTCCGTCGGGCCGCGCAACAATCCGTGACCTACCCCGTGGGCGATTAAGGAGTCACGGAAGAGGCGGACCCGTTGGTAGGCCGCAGCGGCCTGCCTCCCGGTCCTCTTACCCTCCCCCATGAGGGCCCTCGCGGCCCGGAGGATCTGATGAAAATCCCCCCATCGCTGGAGTGCAAGTTGTACCTTGTTGCGGGAGCCACGGACGTCCTCAAGGAACTCCCGTAGCTCCTCTCTCAGCGTATGGGGGGGTGGGGTTACTGATCTAAGGCTTTCCCCCAGTGGGGCCCCTGTCACAGCCCCGTGGCCCACCGAGACGGGCAAACAGGGGGCAGACCCTCGACGTGGCGTCCGATGGGCCGACGCCACGTGGCCTGCCTCAGATCCCGGCTCACTGGGGGGCGGTGGAGGGAAACTAGCAGCCCCTGGTGGGTCGGGACAGGGAAAAACAAAGGCCGCTCCTTGGGGGTCATCCTCTGGGATAAGGAAGGAGACAGTCCCAGGGGCGGCAAAAGCATCACGGGAAGTGGAGGGGACAGGGACAGGGTCGGTGTCAAGGGTAGGGCTGGAATCAGGAATAGGGACAGGGGAAGGGGTGATATTGGGATCGGGGGTCCCAGCAGCCAGGCCACTGGGTGGGGGGGGTAACACCCCGCAAATGGGCTCAGGAATTTGCGGGGAGGGAGGTGGGCCCTCTGCGATGCCAGGCTCGTGCTCCAAGGCAGATGGTAAGGCCACGGCATCTGTAGGTGGAGAAACAACGGTGGGGCCCCCACCCGGAAAGGAGGTCGGCTGCCCCTCAGCCATGAGGGAGTCCCCTTGTGACTCAGGTCCCGGTTGCATGGCACTGGCCGTCGCCTCAAGAGGCTCGGCGACCGCTAGCGGGGTGCCATCTGCAGCCGGGTTGGTGGAAGAGTCCAGGGGCTCCTCGGAGGCGGGAGCGGAAGCAGTGGGTAAGGGGACGGAACATGGGGAAAGGGGGGCTGAGGCGAGGTCGCTCAGATCGAGGCCCGCTGGCAGAGGGTCGTCCTCCCCCTGGGTAACCGGGGTCAGACCCAGGGCCTCGATCTCCTCATAAATGGAGGGGAGATCACCTTCCACCACCCCAGGGCTCTCCCCGTCTGTACCCAAAGCAACGCTCGCCTTGGTGCATACAGGGGCTACAGATTGTAAGGGGGCGAGAGGGGCTCCATCAGGGGCTTCCATAGGAAGGGACACCGGAGGAGGGGTAGTGCTTTCCTCCGATGCTGCCACGTCTTCCCTAGCCGGTAATGGTGGACAAAACCCACCCGGGAGCAAAGCGGAAGGCTCAGCATCGGTGTCCCCCTTCCTGGTCTTCCGGGGGGCTACCGCATCAGATGGGAGGAGCGGAGCTCGAGCCTTCCGCTTGCCCCGCTTCCCCTGTACTAAGGACCAGCCCTCCATGGCATCATCTGGGGGCTGGCTAACAGGTATTGGGTCAGGGAGCAAGGACGAAAGCTTAGGGACTCGGGGAGGTAATGGTGGGGTAACATGTAGGAGGGAGGATTCTCCCTGGGGCATGCCCTCTTCTATGCCCGGAGGTATCCCTACCTCACCCTCCTCTACAGGCCCTGCCAGAACGCAGGAGGCAGAGGCGTGGCCCTCCCGCTCGTCTAGGCGCACTGGGGGAGATACCCCTTGGGCCCGAGCGGGAGCTTTGGTGGGCCGGAAAGGAGGAGGGGCGGCTTCGGGCGCCGGGTAGCTAGGGGCACCGGCGATGACGGGGCCGGCGCCCTGCCGGGGCTCGGGGGTCTCGGATGTCCCTCCGTGCCGGGCCAAGGGGCAGTCCCTCCGGACGTGTCCCATCGCCCGGCAGAGGTAGCACCGGGCCTCCCCCGTTGAATAATGCACCCGGTAGCGGGCCCCCTGGTAGGGGACCAAGAAGGACCCCTCAAGCGCCGCTCCGTCACGTGCCGCCGGCGGCAGTTGTAACTGTACCTGCCGGCGGAATGAGAGGACATGACGGAGGGCGGGGTCTTTGCAGCCCAATGGGAGAGGGCTGACCACAGAGATCGGCCTTCCCAGGGTAGAGAGGGCGGGTAACAGGGCGGCATTTGGAAGGAATGGAGGGACAGAAGTCAGGACCAGTCGGGCGCCCAGGTCTTCTAGCGGCTCCAGGGGGACGTACACGCCCCCTACCGCCAGGCCCTTCTCCACTGCCTCCTGGGCGGCGGCCTCCGATGCTAGGAAGAAGACGACCTTTCCGTACATCTTGGAGGCCGCCACAATGGCCGTGGGCCCCACCACCCTTGCCAATGCCCGCACGTAGGTCTCCACGTGGGGCGAGGCGGGTACCAGGAGGCAACGGACGCCGTGCTTCCTAGTCAAGGTGGGGAAGGGGCCCCGGCCGCTATAGATGGTAGCAGAGGCGGTGGATGGGGGAGATGACGTAGCGGCTGGCGGGGGGGCCGCCGCCACCTGGGCGTATGCCCTGGGGGTCGAGGGAGGGACACCCACAGAGCTGGTGGAAGGAACAGCAGGGAGGGACGCCGCGGCCGGTTGCGGGGCCGTGGCAGTGGGGGCACCCCCTGCCATGGAGGGCCTGGCTTTTTTAGCGGGGCCTTTACCCTTCTTTGTGCCCTGGCCCTTCCTGCCGGTTGGAGGGACTCCCCCAGAGTCAGAGGGGGCGAGGGACGTGGCAGCAGCGGAGGTCACCTCGTTACCCACCGCTGCCGGCACTCCAGCAGGGGTGGTAGTAGGTGGCTCGGCAGCGGCGGTTGAGGTAGAGGCTAGGGAGGACGATGGTGGGGCGGGTGGAGGAGGGGCAGCAGGGTCCGCCCAAGGGGTCTCACTCTCCTCGTCCCCTGCCATAATGAGGATGGGGGGAGAGCAAACACTGGAGGGGGGGTAAGGAAGGGGGAAGCAGGTCGACCACTCCTCCCCGCTAGGCTGTAGGTAGGGGAGGAGGGCGCCGAAAAAGGAGGGGGTGGATGGGGGTGGGCTATCAAGGGCTAGGGGTCAGTCACCGACCCAGGGAAGGTTTCCGGCTCCTCTTGTTGCACCAAGGAAGGGAGGATAGAACAGCATTGGGGGGTGCAGTGAGACAGAATCAAACTAAAACGGGGAGGGGTACAAGCGCAAGGGAGGGGACATGGGCGCACGAGGGGAGGGGCTAATCAGGGCAAGGGGACCGCAGGGGGAAGGGAGCAACCAGGCGGGAAATGGGGCAGAGGAACCACGGGGCTAGCTTTAGAGGCTGGGGCGGGTCAAACAGACAAAGGCTGCAGAGGGAAAGGGCGGGGCAGGCAAACAAACTGGAGCTAGCAAGGGGCTGGGGCAAGGGGGAGGGGCAAAAGGCAGCAAGGGGCAAATGGGTAGGCAGCAGGGGTAAAGCTGGGGGCTTGCTGCAGGGGGGAGGAGGTCAGTCCAAAAGGGGGGGTACGTGCAGCCACGTGCGCTTGTAGCAAAAGAAAGTCTTTGGAAGCTGGCTGCTGTATCAGGCCCAATGGTGGCAACAGGGCGTAGCAAGCCTAGGTGAGCAGCTGAAATCCCAGAGGCAGGAGCTCAAGGTAGATGGTAAGTAGCCAGTGGGGGTGGTGGAGGGGGCAACGATGATGGTGGTGGTGGGGATCGGGGGGGGGGACACAGATGGACCAGGGGGCAGGCTCCACGCCACACCCCCTGTGTCCCCACAAACACAGTCTAGATCCCCACCACAAGAACACAGTTCAAAAGTTACTCAGTCCGGGAGGGCCCCCTCCACGGTGGTCTGTAGAATTCCTACGCGTTCCCCCACTGGCAGATGGTCCTCTTCTTCTCCTCAGGGCTCCAGCAGCTCCCCAGCAGCAAACGCAGCAGCTCCAGGCGGCAGTCTGGTGGCCAGCAGGAAAGACCCTTCTCAGGTGGTGGTCAATGATGGTGGCATGCCCAGCAGCAGGAGCAATGGCTGGGGTCTCTCCCTCCCCTCCTCTGGGGAGTGGGCCAGCAGGCCCCTCCCAAGGGGCTTTAGCTGGAGCAGCAGCAACCAAGGGTGTGGGTGGGTCTAGCAGCCAGCCAGCCAGCAAGTAGTAGAGAAAGAGGAGGAGCAGCCCCCTATCTCTCTTCCTCCAGGCCAGAGGACTACGGGAGAGTGATCTGTTAATCCCAGGTCAGACAGGGTTTCTGTTCCCTGAGTGACCAGACCTATTGGGATCCAGGAAGTGGGCGGGCGAAGCCCGCCCACTGCTAAAGGATCCCCCCCAGCCTAAGGGGGGGGTCCACAGGACCTGGAGACCAAAAAATTACGGGGGACAACTAATAAAAGAACAGGGACAGGAGTGAGGTCAAAGGGTCAAAAGAAGCGAACCAGACGGGGACACCGAGCAGAGAACCCCGGACAGCGCCCACTGCTCCTCGAAGGCGTCAAGGGAGCCAGTGGACGTCGCCCAGAGGAACTCTGCCCGGATACGTGAAAGAACGGAGGACCTGAAATACGCCCCACAGTCACAGGAAACTCCATCGGCCAACCTCCTCACTCTGGTTTTATAGATGGCCAGTTTTGCTAAGGCCAGAAGGAGGTTGACCAGGAGGTCCCGCAACTTTGTGGGGCGACGGATAGGGAGTGCATAAATAAAAAGGTGTGGAGAAAAGTGCAACCAAAATCTTAACAAAATATCTGTGAGGAGCCGGAATAGGGGCTGCAGCCTGGTGCACTCTAGGTAAACATGCGCCAGGGTCTCCCTCACGCCGCAAAAGGGGCAGGTGTCTGGGATAGGGGTAAACCGCGCCAAGTACACGCCCGTGCTTACGGCTCCGTGAAGGAGCCGCCAACTGATGTCCCCGGTGGGCTTCGGGATCAGAGCAGAATAAAGGCTGGCCCACCGGGGCTCCTCACCCTCTAGAGGTGGCAGAAGGTCCCGCCACTTTGTATCGGGGCGGGACGCGAGGGTGAGGACATGAAGAACATGTAGCACGAGCGTGTATAGATGTTTCCTTGGCGCGGTCCGGAACAGAACCGGCTGCAAATGGTGCAGCCGGCTCATGGCGAATGGACGGGGAGGGGGCTGGTTGGGTCCACGGGGCAAGGGCCCGATGAAAAAGTCTGGAGGGCTCGGAGTGGAGGGTGGGCGGGGCGTGCCCTCTCGCAGGACCCGGTCGAGACAGTCCCGAGCAGCGGGCGGCAAAGCGGCCCTCACCTCCTGAAGCACGCGCCGGGGAGTACGAGGTCTGGAGAGTCCCATGCGCTGAGCGAGCGTCAGGGGATCCAGCCAGTCTCCTCGGTCGTAGTCCAGGAGGTCTCCGACTTTGGTGACTTCTGCTAGGACCAACCTCTGGCGCACCATGGGGGACTCCGCCACCTGCACACGAAGCTGGGGGTTGTGTAGCAGGGGCTCCGCGAGGAGATCTGCCCCCACGGTGGCCGCCACGGACCTGGTCACTGAAAACAGTTTCCAGGTCCGGAGGAGGTCCTGGTAGAAGACCGGCAGCTCGGAGAGGCCTCGCGGAAGACCTCTCGGATGGAGACAAAGGAGCTGCCGGTCATATCGGAGCCCTCGGAAGCGGCGCAGGAAGGCGTGCGCCAATACGCTCCATGCCGGACTACCTGCACCATAAAGGAGCCTCTGCAGGGCCTGGAGGCGGAAGACGTGGACCTGAGCATGCAGACACTTCAGGCCCTGCCCTCCCTCCTCCAGGGGTAGATGGAGAACCCCCGCAGAGACCCAGTGCAGTCCTGACCAAAAGAACTCCAGAATCAACGTCCGGAGGGTGGTCAGGAAGCCCGGGGCCGGGACCAGGGTGTTGAGCCGGTACCAGAGCATGGACAGGACTAGTTGATTGAGCACCAGTGCTCTCCCTCGAAGGGAGAGACACCGGAGCAGTCCTTTCCATTTCCGGAGCCGCTCCGACACCCTGCCCTCTAAACCTAGCCAGTTCTCCGGCGGAGACGGATGTGTGGCAGAAAGGTAAACGCCGAGATAGAGCAGCGGACCCGCGCTCCACCGGATGGCCTGAAGCGCGGGTGGGAGGGAGCTCGCCTGCCACCCGTCCCCTACCACCAGGCCAGAGCTCTTGACCCAGTTGACCCGGGCGGAGGAGGCCGCCGAATAGATGGTCTGGCAAGCCTCCACCCGCACCAAGTCGCCCGGGTCCTGGACCACGAGGAGCACGTCGTCGGCGTACGCCGACAGGACCAGCCGCAGCTCCGGCTCCCGCAGCACCAACCCTGCCAACCTCCTACGGAGGAGACAGAGGAAGGGCTCGATCGCCAGAGCATACAGCTGGCCTGAGAGGGGGCACCCTTGACGTACTCCTCGCCCGAAGCTGACCGGTTCGGTCAGGGTCCAGTTGAGCCTGACCAAACACTCTGCGGAGGCGTACAGCACCTGGAGAAAACTCACAAACTGGGGCCCGAAGCCAAACGCTCGCAGAGTGCCCAGGAGATACCCGTGGTCCACCCTGTCGAACGCCTTCTCCTGATCCAGGGACAGGAGGGCGAACGACAGACCATCCCTACACCCGAGTTCCAAGAGGTCCCGGACCAGATACAAGTTGTCGAAGATGGTGCGGCCCGGGACGGTGTAGGTCTGGTCTGGGTGGATCACGTCCGCCAGCACGGACCCTAGCCGCAGCGAGATGGCCTTTGCTACGATTTTATAGTCCGTGCTGAGGAGCGAGATGGGACGCCAATTCCGTAAATCGCGGAGGTCCCCCTTCTTCGGCAATAAGGCGAGCACGGCTCGCCTGCACGAAAGAGGGAGGACCCCGCCCTGCAAGGACTCGGCCCAGACGGTGACAAGGTCTGGGCCGAGGACATCCCAAAACACGCGGTAGAACTCCACGGTCAGCCCGTCCATGCCTGGAGATTTATTGGTGGGCATGCGACGGAGGGCTTCCGAGAACTCGGCCAGAGTGAGAGGTAGCTCCAGCCAGTCTCGGTCGCCCGCGCTGACCGTCGGGAGTTCATCCCAGAGCATTCTGCAAGCGTTAGGATCGGTCGGATCCGGGGAGAAAAGGCCCGCGTAGAAGGCCCTGGCCCTCCCGCACATTTCCGCCGGATCCGTGAGGGGGGTGCCGTCCTCTGCTAAAAGGCAGGTGACGTGCTTCTTGGCCCCCCTCTTTTTCTCCAGGGCGTAGAAGAAGCGGGAGCCGCAATCCATCTCCCGAAGGAGGCGGATGCGGGATCGAACAAAGGCACCTCGGGCCCGATGGTCCTCGAGGGTCCGGAGCTCTTCCCGCTTCTCCCGGCACGCTCCGCAGAGGGATGGATCACCGGGGCTGGCAGCCAGACGCCTCTCCAGCTCTAAGACCTCCCGTTCCAACTGCCCTATCGTCGCATCCCTCCGTCGGCTGGCGCCCCGGGTGTAGTCACGGCAGAAGAGCCGGGCGCGCACCTTCCCCAGGTCCCACCACCGCCGCGCCGAGGGAAAGGCACGCCGCTGCCCTCGCCAGGCCAGCCAGAACTCCCGGAAGGACGCCACAAAGCCCACATCCTCCAACAAGCTATTATTAAAATGCCAATAGGCCGGCCCCGGCCTCTCCGCGCAAAGAGAGGCTGTCACGGTGGCTAGATGGTGATCTGAAAAAGGGGCCGGCCGGACGCTGGAGGAGTGGGCCCGGGAAAGATGGAAGCGTGACATATAGATGCGGTCCAACCGGGAGTGGTACGACCGATGGACCTCCACCCGGACAAAAGTGAATGTTGAAACGTCATCCGGGTGGTGGTCGCGCCAGACGTCCACCAGGGAGTGATGTTCGACGATCTCCCGGAGGACATCCGCGGCGGCCTGGTGCTGCTCGGTCCCCGAGCGGTCCCATTCCTCAAGGGTGGCGTTAAAGTCCCCGCCCAGGACCAGGCACTCGCGAGGATCCAAGGTGCCGAGGAAGGCGGACGCCTGCTGATAAAAACACAACCTCTCCGGGCCCAATGTCGGGGCGTAAACGTTGACGAGATTAACCACAAGCCCCTCCATGCGGACCCGGAGGTGTAGCAGGCGGCCTGGCACAGCCTCGGCGACCCCCAGCACCTCGGGCCGTAGGTCGGGGGAGAACAGGGTCGCCACTCCAGCCGTACGAACTGTGAGGTGGCTAAAATAGACTCTGTCCCCCCACTCCAGCCGCCAGCTAGCTTCAGCGGCCGGATCCGTATGGGTCTCCTGCAGGAAAATCACAGAGTACCCCCCCTCCCGAAGAAAGGAGAGCACCTGGCTCCTGCGGAGACCCATCCTACAGCCCCGGGTGTTTAATGTTGCAAAGATGATCGGTGCCATGAGGAGGGCTGGGGGGGATCCTCGCCGGCAGAGACGCTCACGGCCTCCGTCGGGCCGCGCAACAATCCGTGACCTACCCCGTGGGCGATTAAGGAGTCACGGAAGAGGCGGACCCGTTGGTAGGCCGCAGCGGCCTGCCTCCCGGTCCTCTTACCCTCCCCCATGAGGGCCCTCGCGGCCCGGAGGATCTGATGAAAATCCCCCCATCGCTGGAGTGCAAGTTGTACCTTGTTGCGGGAGCCACGGACGTCCTCAAGGAACTCCCGTAGCTCCTCTCTCAGCGTATGGGGGGGTGGGGTTACTGATCTAAGGCTTTCCCCCAGTGGGGCCCCTGTCACAGCCCCGTGGCCCACCGAGACGGGCAAACAGGGGGCAGACCCTCGACGTGGCGTCCGATGGGCCGACGCCACGTGGCCTGCCTCAGATCCCGGCTCACTGGGGGGCGGTGGAGGGAAACTAGCAGCCCCTGGTGGGTCGGGACAGGGAAAAACAAAGGCCGCTCCTTGGGGGTCATCCTCTGGGATAAGGAAGGAGACAGTCCCAGGGGCGGCAAAAGCATCACGGGAAGTGGAGGGGACAGGGACAGGGTCGGTGTCAAGGGTAGGGCTGGAATCAGGAATAGGGACAGGGGAAGGGGTGATATTGGGATCGGGGGTCCCAGCAGCCAGGCCACTGGGTGGGGGGGGTAACACCCCGCAAATGGGCTCAGGAATTTGCGGGGAGGGAGGTGGGCCCTCTGCGATGCCAGGCTCGTGCTCCAAGGCAGATGGTAAGGCCACGGCATCTGTAGGTGGAGAAACAACGGTGGGGCCCCCACCCGGAAAGGAGGTCGGCTGCCCCTCAGCCATGAGGGAGTCCCCTTGTGACTCAGGTCCCGGTTGCATGGCACTGGCCGTCGCCTCAAGAGGCTCGGCGACCGCTAGCGGGGTGCCATCTGCAGCCGGGTTGGTGGAAGAGTCCAGGGGCTCCTCGGAGGCGGGAGCGGAAGCAGTGGGTAAGGGGACGGAACATGGGGAAAGGGGGGCTGAGGCGAGGTCGCTCAGATCGAGGCCCGCTGGCAGAGGGTCGTCCTCCCCCTGGGTAACCGGGGTCAGACCCAGGGCCTCGATCTCCTCATAAATGGAGGGGAGATCACCTTCCACCACCCCAGGGCTCTCCCCGTCTGTACCCAAAGCAACGCTCGCCTTGGTGCATACAGGGGCTACAGATTGTAAGGGGGCGAGAGGGGCTCCATCAGGGGCTTCCATAGGAAGGGACACCGGAGGAGGGGTAGTGCTTTCCTCCGATGCTGCCACGTCTTCCCTAGCCGGTAATGGTGGACAAAACCCACCCGGGAGCAAAGCGGAAGGCTCAGCATCGGTGTCCCCCTTCCTGGTCTTCCGGGGGGCTACCGCATCAGATGGGAGGAGCGGAGCTCGAGCCTTCCGCTTGCCCCGCTTCCCCTGTACTAAGGACCAGCCCTCCATGGCATCATCTGGGGGCTGGCTAACAGGTATTGGGTCAGGGAGCAAGGACGAAAGCTTAGGGACTCGGGGAGGTAATGGTGGGGTAACATGTAGGAGGGAGGATTCTCCCTGGGGCATGCCCTCTTCTATGCCCGGAGGTATCCCTACCTCACCCTCCTCTACAGGCCCTGCCAGAACGCAGGAGGCAGAGGCGTGGCCCTCCCGCTCGTCTAGGCGCACTGGGGGAGATACCCCTTGGGCCCGAGCGGGAGCTTTGGTGGGCCGGAAAGGAGGAGGGGCGGCTTCGGGCGCCGGGTAGCTAGGGGCACCGGCGATGACGGGGCCGGCGCCCTGCCGGGGCTCGGGGGTCTCGGATGTCCCTCCGTGCCGGGCCAAGGGGCAGTCCCTCCGGACGTGTCCCATCGCCCGGCAGAGGTAGCACCGGGCCTCCCCCGTTGAATAATGCACCCGGTAGCGGGCCCCCTGGTAGGGGACCAAGAAGGACCCCTCAAGCGCCGCTCCGTCACGTGCCGCCGGCGGCAGTTGTAACTGTACCTGCCGGCGGAATGAGAGGACATGACGGAGGGCGGGGTCTTTGCAGCCCAATGGGAGAGGGCTGACCACAGAGATCGGCCTTCCCAGGGTAGAGAGGGCGGGTAACAGGGCGGCATTTGGAAGGAATGGAGGGACAGAAGTCAGGACCAGTCGGGCGCCCAGGTCTTCTAGCGGCTCCAGGGGGACGTACACGCCCCCTACCGCCAGGCCCTTCTCCACTGCCTCCTGGGCGGCGGCCTCCGATGCTAGGAAGAAGACGACCTTTCCGTACATCTTGGAGGCCGCCACAATGGCCGTGGGCCCCACCACCCTTGCCAATGCCCGCACGTAGGTCTCCACGTGGGGCGAGGCGGGTACCAGGAGGCAACGGACGCCGTGCTTCCTAGTCAAGGTGGGGAAGGGGCCCCGGCCGCTATAGATGGTAGCAGAGGCGGTGGATGGGGGAAGATGACGTAGCGGCTGGCGGGGGGGCCGCCGCCACCTGGGCGTATGCCCTGGGGGTCGAGGGAGGGACACCCACAGAGCTGGTGGAAGGAACAGCAGGGAGGGACGCCGCGGCCGGTTGCGGGGCCGTGGCAGTGGGGGCACCCCCTGCCATGGAGGGCCTGGCTTTTTTAGCGGGGCCTTTACCCTTCTTTGTGCCCTGGCCCTTCCTGCCGGTTGGAGGGACTCCCCCAGAGTCAGAGGGGGCGAGGGACGTGGCAGCAGCGGAGGTCACCTCGTTACCCACCGCTGCCGGCACTCCAGCAGGGGTGGTAGTAGGTGGCTCGGCAGCGGCGGTTGAGGTAGAGGCTAGGGAGGACGATGGTGGGGCGGGTGGAGGAGGGGCAGCAGGGTCCGCCCAAGGGGTCTCACTCTCCTCGTCCCCTGCCATAATGAGGATGGGGGGAGAGCAAACACTGGAGGGGGGGTAAGGAAGGGGGAAGCAGGTCGACCACTCCTCCCCGCTAGGCTGTAGGTAGGGGAGGAGGGCGCCGAAAAAGGAGGGGGTGGATGGGGGTGGGCTATCAAGGGCTAGGGGTCAGTCACCGACCCAGGGAAGGTTTCCGGCTCCTCTTGTTGCACCAAGGAAGGGAGGATAGAACAGCATTGGGGGGTGCAGTGAGACAGAATCAAACTAAAACGGGGAGGGGTACAAGCGCAAGGGAGGGGACATGGGCGCACGAGGGGAGGGGCTAATCAGGGCAAGGGGACCGCAGGGGGAAGGGAGCAACCAGGCGGGAAATGGGGCAGAGGAACCACGGGGCTAGCTTTAGAGGCTGGGGCGGGTCAAACAGACAAAGGCTGCAGAGGGAAAGGGCGGGGCAGGCAAACAAACTGGAGCTAGCAAGGGGCTGGGGCAAGGGGGAGGGGCAAAAGGCAGCAAGGGGCAAATGGGTAGGCAGCAGGGGTAAAGCTGGGGGCTTGCTGCAGGGGGGAGGAGGTCAGTCCAAAAGGGGGGGTACGTGCAGCCACGTGCGCTTGTAGCAAAAGAAAGTCTTTGGAAGCTGGCTGCTGTATCAGGCCCAATGGTGGCAACAGGGCGTAGCAAGCCTAGGTGAGCAGCTGAAATCCCAGAGGCAGGAGCTCAAGGTAGATGGTAAGTAGCCAGTGGGGGTGGTGGAGGGGGCAACGATGATGGTGGTGGTGGGGATCGGGGGGGGGGACACAGATGGACCAGGGGGCAGGCTCCACGCCACACCCCCTGTGTCCCCACAAACACAGTCTAGATCCCCACCACAAGAACACAGTTCAAAAGTTACTCAGTCCGGGAGGGCCCCCTCCACGGTGGTCTGTAGAATTCCTACGCGTTCCCCCACTGGCAGATGGTCCTCTTCTTCTCCTCAGGGCTCCAGCAGCTCCCCAGCAGCAAACGCAGCAGCTCCAGGCGGCAGTCTGGTGGCCAGCAGGAAAGACCCTTCTCAGGTGGTGGTCAATGATGGTGGCATGCCCAGCAGCAGGAGCAATGGCTGGGGTCTCTCCCTCCCCTCCTCTGGGGAGTGGGCCAGCAGGCCCCTCCCAAGGGGCTTTAGCTGGAGCAGCAGCAACCAAGGGTGTGGGTGGGTCTAGCAGCCAGCCAGCCAGCAAGTAGTAGAGAAAGAGGAGGAGCAGCCCCCTATCTCTCTTCCTCCAGGCCAGAGGGCTACGGGAGAGTGATCTGTTAATCCCAGGTCAGACAGGGTTTCTGTTCCCTGAGTGACCAGACCTATTGGGATCCAGGAAGTGGGCGGGCGAAGCCCGCCCACTGCTAAAGGATCCCCCCCAGCCTAAGGGGGGGGTCCACAGGACCTGGAGACCAAAAAATTACGGGGGACAACTAATAAAAGAACAGGGACAGGAGTGAGGTCAAAGGGTCAAAAGAAGCGAACCAGACGGGGACACCGAGCAGAGAACCCCGGACAGCGCCCACTGCTCCTCGAAGGCGTCAAGGGAGCCAGTGGACGTCGCCCAGAGGAACTCTGCCCGGATACGTGAAAGAACGGAGGACCTGAAATACGCCCCACAGTCACAGGAAACTCCATCGGCCAACCTCCTCACTCTGGTTTTATAGATGGCCAGTTTTGCTAAGGCCAGAAGGAGGTTGACCAGGAGGTCCCGCAACTTTGTGGGGCGACGGATAGGGAGTGCATAAATAAAAAGGTGTGGAGAAAAGTGCAACCAAAATCTTAACAAAATATCTGTGAGGAGCCGGAATAGGGGCTGCAGCCTGGTGCACTCTAGGTAAACATGCGCCAGGGTCTCCCTCACGCCGCAAAAGGGGCAGGTGTCTGGGATAGGGGTAAACCGCGCCAAGTACACGCCCGTGCTTACGGCTCCGTGAAGGAGCCGCCAACTGATGTCCCCGGTGGGCTTCGGGATCAGAGCAGAATAAAGGCTGGCCCACCGGGGCTCCTCACCCTCCAGAGGTGGCAGAAGGTCCCGCCACTTTGTATCGGGGCGGGACGCGAGGGTGAGGACATGAAGAACATGTAGCACGAGCGTGTATAGATGTTTCCTTGGCGCGGTCCGGAACAGAACCGGCTGCAAATGGTGCAGCCGGCTCATGGCGAATTGACGGGGAGGGGGCTGGTTGGGTCCACGGGGCAAGGGCCCGATGAAAAAGTCTGGAGGGCTCGGAGTGGAGGGTGGGCGGGGCGTGCCCTCTCGCAGGACCCGGTCGAGATAGTCCCGAGCAGCGGGCGGCAAAGCGGCCCTCACCTCCTGAAGCACGCGCCGGGGAGTACGAGGTCTGGAGAGTCCCATGCGCTGAGCGAGCGTCAGGGGATCCAGCCAGTCTCCTCGGTCGTAGTCCAGGAGGTCTCCGACTTTGGTGACTTCTGCTAGGACCAACCTCTGGCGCACCATGGGGGACTCCGCCACCTGCACACGAAGCTGGGGGTTGTGTAGCAGGGGCTCCGCGAGGAGATCTGCCCCCACGGTGGCCGCCACGGACCTGGTCACTGAAAACAGTTTCCAGGTCCGGAGGAGGTCCTG
Organism: Emys orbicularis; assembly: GCF_028017835.1. Lineage (NCBI taxonomy): Eukaryota > Metazoa > Chordata > Testudines > Emydidae > Emys > Emys orbicularis. The sequence continues at coordinate 84,668,161 of NC_088687.1, read as the reverse complement.
GTAGAAGACCGGCAGCTCGGAGAGGCCTCGCGGAAGACCTCTCGGATGGAGACAAAGGAGCTGCCGGTCATATCGGAGCCCTCGGAAGCGGCGCAGGAAGGCGTGCGCCAATACGCTCCATGCCGGACTACCTGCACCATAAAGGAGCCTCTGCAGGGCCTGGAGGCGGAAGACGTGGACCTGAGCATGCAGACACTTCAGGCCCTGCCCTCCCTCCTCCAGGGGTAGATGGAGAACCCCCGCAGAGACCCAGTGCAGTCCTGACCAAAAGAACTCCAGAATCAACGTCCGGAGGGTGGTCAGGAAGCCCGGGGCCGGGACCAGGGTGTTGAGCCGGTACCAGAGCATGGACAGGACTAGTTGATTGAGCACCAGTGCTCTCCCTCGAAGGGAGAGACACCGGAGCAGTCCTTTCCATTTCCGGAGCCGCTCCGACACCCTGCCCTCTAAACCTAGCCAGTTCTCCGGCGGAGACGGATGTGTGGCAGAAAGGTAAACGCCGAGATAGAGCAGCGGACCCGCGCTCCACCGGATGGCCTGAAGCGCGGGTGGGAGGGAGCTCGCCTGCCACCCGTCCCCTACCACCAGGCCAGAGCTCTTGACCCAGTTGACCCGGGCGGAGGAGGCCGCCGAATAGATGGTCTGGCAAGCCTCCACCCGCACCAAGTCGCCCGGGTCCTGGACCACGAGGAGCACGTCGTCGGCGTACGCCGACAGGACCAGCCGCAGCTCCGGCTCCCGCAGCACCAACCCTGCCAACCTCCTACGGAGGAGACAGAGGAAGGGCTCGATCGCCAGAGCATACAGCTGGCCCGAGAGGGGGCACCCTTGACGTACTCCTCGCCCGAAGCTGACCGGTTCGGTCAGGGTCCAGTTGAGCCTGACCAAACACTCTGCGGAGGCGTACAGCACCTGGAGAAAACTCACAAACTGGGGCCCGAAGCCAAACGCTCGCAGAGTGCCCAGGAGATACCCGTGGTCCACCCTGTCGAACGCCTTCTCCTGATCCAGGGACAGGAGGGCGAACGACAGACCATCCCTACACCCGAGTTCCAAGAGGTCCCGGACCAGATACAAGTTGTCGAAGATGGTGCGGCCCGGGACGGTGTAGGTCTGGTCTGGGTGGATCACGTCCACCAGCACGGACCCTAGCCGCAGCGAGATGGCCTTTGCTACGATTTTATAGTCCGTGCTGAGGAGCGAGATGGGACGCCAATTCCGTAAATCGCGGAGGTCCCCCTTCTTCGGCAATAAGGCGAGCACGGCTCGCCTGCACGAAAGAGGGAGGACCCCGCCCTGCAAGGACTCGGCCCAGACGGTGACAAGGTCTGGGCCGAGGACATCCCAAAACACGCGGTAGAACTCCACGGTCAGCCCGTCCATGCCTGGAGATTTATTGGTGGGCATGCGACGGAGGGCTTCCGAGAACTCGGCCAGAGTGAGAGGTAGCTCCAGCCAGTCTCGGTCGCCCGCGCTGACCGTCGGGAGTTCATCCCAGAGCATTCTGCAAGCGTTAGGATCGGTCGGATCCGGGGAGAAAAGGCCCGCGTAGAAGGCCCTGGCCCTCCCGCACATTTCCGCCGGATCCGTGAGGGGGGTGCCGTCCTCTGCTAAAAGGCAGGTGACGTGCTTCTTGGCCCCCCTCTTTTTCTCCAGGGCGTAGAAGAAGCGGGAGCCGCGATCCATCTCCCGAAGGAGGCGGATGCGGGATCGAACAAAGGCACCTCGGGCCCGATGGTCCTCGAGGGTCCGGAGCTCTTCCCGCTTCTCCCGGCACGCTCCGCAGAGGGATGGATCACCGGGACTGGCAGCCAGACGCCTCTCCAGCTCTAAGACCTCCCGTTCCAACTGCCCTATCGTCGCATCCCTCCGTCGGCTGGCGCCCCGGGTGTAGTCACGGCAGAAGAGCCGGGCGCGCACCTTCCCCAGGTCCCACCACCGCCGTGCCGAGGGAAAGGCACGCCGCTGCCCTCGCCAGGCCAGCCAGAACTCCCGGAAGGACGCCACAAAGCCCACATCCTCCAACAAGCTATTATTAAAATGCCAATAGGCCGGCCCCGGCCTCTCCGCGCAAAGAGAGGCTGTCACGGTGGCTAGATGGTGATCTGAAAAAGGGGCCGGCCGGACGCTGGAGGAGTGGGCCCGGGAAAGATGGAAGCGTGACATATAGATGCGGTCCAACCGGGAGTGGTACGACCGATGGACCTCCACCCGGACAAAAGTGAATGTTGAAACGTCATCCGGGTGGTGGTCGCGCCAGACGTCCACCAGGGAGTGATGTTCGACGATCTCCCGGAGGACATCCGCGGCGCCTTGGTGCTGCTCGGTCCCCGAGCGGTCCCGTTCCTCAAGGGTGGCGTTAAAGTCCCCGCCCAGGACCAGGCACTCGCGAGGATCCAAGGTGCCGAGGAAGGCGGACGCCTGCTGATAAAAACACAACCTCTCCGGGCCCAATGTCGGGGCGTAAACGTTGACGAGATTAACCACAAGCCCCTCCATGCGGACCCGGAGGTGTAGCAGGCGGCCTGGCACAGCCTCGGCAACCCCCAGCACCTCGGGCCGTAGGTCGGGGGAGAACAGGGTCGCCACTCCAGCCGTACGAACTGTGAGGTGGCTAAAATAGATTCTGTCCCCCCACTCCAGCCGCCAGCTAGCTTCAGCGGCCGGATCCGTATGGGTCTCCTGCAGGAAAATCACAGAGTACCCCCCCTCCCGAAGAAAGGAGAGCACCTGGCTCCTGCGGAGACCCATCCTACAGCCCCGGGTGTTTAATGTTGCAAAGATGATCGGTGCCATGAGGAGGGCTGGGGGGGATCCTCGCCGGCAGAGACGCTCACGGCCTCCGTCGGGCCGCGCAACAATCCGTGACCTACCCCGTGGGCGATTAAGGAGTCACGGAAGAGGCGGACCCGTTGGTAGGCCGCAGCGGCCTGCCTCCCGGTCCTCTTACCCTCCCCCATGAGGGCCCTCGCGGCCCGGAGGATCTGATGAAAATCCCCCCATCGCTGGAGTGCAAGCTGTACCTTGTTGCGGGAGCCACGGACGTCCTCAAGGAACTCCCGTAGCTCCTCTCTCAGCGTATGGGGGGGTGGGGTTACTGATCTAAGGCTTTCCCCCAGTGGGGCCCCTGTCACAGCCCCGTGGCCTACCGAGACGGGCAAACAGGGGGCAGACCCTCGACGTGGCGTCCGATGGGCCGACGCCACGTGGCCTGCCTCAGATCCCGGCTCACTGGGGGGCGGCGGAGGGAAACTAGCAGCCCCTGGTGGGTCGGGACAGGGAAAAACAAAGGCCGCTCCTTGGGGGTCATCCTCTGGGATAAGGAAGGAGACAGCCCCAGGGGCGGCAAAAGCATCACGGGAAGTGGAGGGGACAGGGACAGGGTCGGTGTCAAGGGTAGGGCTGGAATCAGGAATAGGGACAGGGGAAGGGGTGATATTGGGATCGGGGGTCCCAGCAGCCAGGCCACTGGGTGGGAGGGGTAACACCCCGCAAATGGGCTCAGGAATTTGCGGGGAGGGAGGTGGGCCCTCTGCGATGCCAGGCTCGTGCTCCAAGGCAGATGGTAAGGCCACGGCATCTGTAGGTGGAGAAACAACGGTGGGGCCCCCACCCGGGAAGGAGGTCGGCTGCCCCTCAGCCATGAGGGAGTCCCCTTGTGACTCAGGTCCCGGTTGCATGGCACTGGCCGTCGCCTCAAGAGGCTCGGCGACCGCTAGCGGGGTGCCATCTGCAGCCGGGTTGGTGGAAGAGTCCAGGGGCTCCTCGGAGGCGGGAGCGGAAGCAGTGGGTAAGAGGACGGAACATGGGGAAAGGGGGGCTGAGGCGAGGTCGCTCAGATCGAGGCCCGCTGGCAGAGGGTCGTCCTCCCCCTGGGTAACCGGGGTCAGACCCAGGGCCTCGATCTCCTCATAAATGGAGGGGAGATCACCTTCCACCACCCCAGGGCTCTCCCCGTCTGTACCCAAAGCAACGCTCGCCTTGGTGCATACAGGGGCTACAGATTGTAAGGGGGCGAGAGGGGCTCCATCAGGGGCTTCCATAGGAAGGGACACCGGAGGAGGGGTAGTGCTTTCCTCCGATGCTGCCACGTCTTCCCTAGCCGGTAATGGTGGCCAAAACCCACCCGGGGGCAAAGCGGAAGGCTCAGCATCGGTGCCCCCCTTCCTGGTCTTCCGGGGGGCTACCGCATCAGATGGGAGGAGCGGAGCTCGAGCCTTCCGCTTGCCCCGCTTCCCCTGTACTAAGGACCAGCCCTCCATGGCATCATCTGGGGGCTGGCTAACAGGTGTTGGGTCAGGGAGCAAGGACGAAAGCTTAGGGACTCGGGGAGGTAATGGTGGGGTAACATGTAGGAGGGAGGATTCTCCCTGGGGCATGCCCTCTTCTATGCCCGGAGGTATCCCTACCTCACCCTCCTCTACAGGCCCTGCCAGAACGCAGGAGGCAGAGGCGTGGCCCTCCCGCTCGTCTAGGCGCACTGGGGGAGATACCCCTTGGGCCCGAGCGGGAGCTTTGGTGGGCCGGAAAGGAGGAGGGGCGGCTTCGGGCGCCGGGTAGCTAGGGGCACCGGCGATGACGGGGCCGGCGCCCTGCCGGGGCTCGGGGGTCTCGGATGTCCCTCCGTGCCGGGCCAAGGGGCAGTCCCTCCGGACGTGTCCCATCGCCCGGCAGAGGTAGCACCGGGCCTCCCCCGTTGAATAATGCACCCGGTAGCGGGCCCCCTGGTAGGGGACCAAGAAGGACCCCTCAAGCGCCGCTCCGTCACGTGCCGCCGGCGGCAGTTGTAACTGTACCTGCCGGCGGAATGAGAGGACATGACGGAGGGCGGGGTCTTTGCAGCCCAATGGGAGAGGGCTGACCACAGAGATCGGCCTTCCCAGGGTAGAGAGGGCGGGTAACAGGGCGGTATTTGGAAGGAATGGAGGGACAGAAGTCAGGACCAGTCGGGCGCCCAGGTCTTCTAGCGGCTCCAGGGGGACGTACACGCCCCCTACCGCCAGGCCCTTCTCCACTGCCTCCTGGGCGGCGGCCTCCGATGCTAGGAAGAAGACGACCTTTCCGTACATCTTGGAGGCCGCCACAATGGCCGTGGGCCCCACCACCCTTGCCAACGCCCGCACGTAGGTCTCCACGTGGGGCGAGGCGGGTACCAGGAGGCAACGGACACCGTGCTTCCTAGTCAAGGTGGGGAAGGGGCCCCGGCCGCTATAGATGGTAGCAGAGGCGGTGGATGGGGGAGATGACGTAGCGGCTGGCGGGGGGGGCCGCCGCCACCTGGGCGTATGCCCTGGGGGTCGAGGGAGGGACACCCACAGAGCTGGTGGAAGGAACAGCAGGGAGGGATGCCGCGGCCGGTTGCGGGGCCGTGGCAGTGGGGGCACCCCCTGCCATGGAGGGCCTGGCTTTTTTAGCGGGGCCTTTACCCTTCTTTGTGCCCTGGCCCTTCCTGCCGGTTGGAGGGACTCCCCCAGAGTCAGAGGGGGCGAGGGACGTGGCAGCAGCGGAGGTCACCTCGTTACCCACCGCTGCCGGCACTCCAGCAGGGGTGGTAGTAGGTGGCTCGGCAGCGGCGGTTGAGGTAGAGGCTAGGGAGGACGATGGTGGGGCGGGTGGAGGAGGGGCAGCAGGGTCCGCCCGAGGGGTCTCACTCTCCTCGTCCCCTGCCATAATGAGGATGGGGGGAGAGCAAACACTGGAGGGGGGGTAGGGAAGGGGGAAGCAGGTCGACCACTCCTCCCCGCTAGGCTGTAGGTAGGGGAGGAGGGCGCCGAAAAAGGAGGGGGTGGATGGGGGTGGGCTATCAAGGGCTAGGGGTCAGTCACCGACCCAGGGAAGGTTTCCGGCTCCTCTTGTTGCACCAAGGAAGGGAGGATAGAACAGCATTGGGGGGTGCAGTGAGACAGAATCAAACTAAAACGGGGAGGGGTACAAGCGCAAGGGAGGGGACATGGGCGCACGAGGGGAGGGGCTAATCAGGGCAAGGGGACCGCAGGGGGAAGGGAGCAACCAGGCGGGAAATGGGGCAGAGGAACCACGGGGCTAGCTTTAGAGGCTGGGGCGGGTCAAACAGACAAAGGCTGCAGAGGGAAAGGGCGGGGCAGGCAAACAAACTGGAGCTAGCAAGGGGCTGGGGCAAGGGGGAGGGGCAAAAGGCAGCAAGGGGCAAATGGGTAGGCAGCAGGGGTAAAGCTGGGGGCTTGCTGCAGGGGGGAGGAGGTCAGTCCAAAAGGGGGGGGAACGTGCACCTACGTGCGCTTGTAACAAAAGGAAAAGCAGTTTAGGCTGGCTGCTGTATCAGGCCCAATGGTGGCAACAGGGCATGACAAGCTTAGGTGAGCAGCTGAGTCCCAGAGGCAGGAGCTCGAGGTAGATGGTGAGTAGCCGGTGGGGGTGGTGGAGGGGGCAATGATGATGGTGGTGGTGGGGGCCGGGGGGGGCACAGATGGACCAGGGGGCAGGCTCCACGCCACACCCCCTGTGTCCCCACAAACACAGTCTAGATCCCCACCACAAGAACACAGTTCAAAAGTTACTCAGTCCGGGAGGGCCCCCTCCACGGTGGTCTGTAGAATTCCTACGCGTTCCCCCACTGGCAGATGGTCCTCTTCTTCTCCTCAGGGCTCCAGCAGCTCCCCAGCAGCAAACGCAGCAGCTCCAGGCGGCAGTCTGGTGGCCAGCAGGAAAGACCCTTCTCAGGTGGTGGTCAATGATGGTGGCATGCCCAGCAGCAGGAGCAATGGCTGGGGTCTCTCCCTCCCCTCCTCTGGGGTGTGGGCCAGCAGGCCCCTCCCAAGGGGCTTTAGCTGGAGCAGCAGCAACCAAGGGTGTGGGTGGGTCTAGCAGTCAGCCAGCAAGCAGGTAGTAGAGAAAGAGGAGGAGCAGCCCCCTATCTCTCTTCCTCCAGGCCAGAGGGCTACAGGAGAGTGATCTGTTAATCCCAGGTCAGACAGGGTTTCTGTTCCCTGAGTGACCAGAGCAGGGGCTGCACTAGAGTAATCAGGAACCTGCTAGAACCAGTTAAGGCAGGCAGGCTAATTAGGACACCTGGAGCCAATTAAGAAGAAGCTGCTAGAATCAATTAAGGCAGGCTAATCAGGGCACCTGGGTTTTAAAAGGAGCTCACTTCAGTTTGTGATGCGAGTGTGAGGAGCTGGGAGCAAGAGGCGCAAGGAACGGAGAGGGAGAGCTGCTGGAGGACTGAGGAGCACAAGTGTTATCAGACACCAGGAGGAAGGTCTTGTGGTGAGAATAAGGAAGGTGTTTGGAGGAGGCCATGGGGAAGTAGCCCAGGGAGTTGTAGCTGTCATGCAGCTGTTACAGGAGGCACTATAGACAGCTGCAGTCCACAGGGCCCTGGGCGGGAACCTGGAGTAGAGGGCAGGCCCGGGTTCCCCCCAAACCTCCCAATTGACCTGGACTGTGGGTTCTTCCAGAGGGGAAGGTCTCTGGGCTGTTCCCCAATCCACATGGTGAATCTCTGAGGCAAGAAAATCCGCCAATAAGCGCAGGACCCACCAAGATAGAGGAGGAACTTTGTCACATATCCCTATAGCAGTTATATCCTTCCTTTAGCACTCTGATAGTTCTACTGTTTTCCAGGAGGAACTTTTAAAAAAATAATGTTTAAGAAATTGATTTTTTGTGAAATAAATCTGTTTCTTCACAATTCCCAATATTAATGAGAATTGTGTGCAAGGAACGAGTGTACAATTTGGCTCTATTTATTTTTTAAAGTTTGCTGGAATATGGGAATATTTGTACAGTACCAGCAATATGTTCAAAGATATTCTTAAGTATGCATTCCTTTTAATTCAATTTCACACTGTCGGAAACATTTTACAAGATTACTTAACACATCTGACTCTAGCAATATTAAGGAAATTTAGATAATTTTAGGTGATGAATGCTTACTACATTTATTTTATTTCTAGTAACTCATAATTTTGCTTAAGTTCACAGTTTTATCAGTTTGCTAAACTAAAAAGCCTGAATGCTCCAGTTTACTTCTGCTATTGTAAATTATGTAGATTTTGCCAACATGAATCTACACAGAACAGCAAAGCAAAACATGTTCACACACAATTTATTGGTAAGGAATTGTATATTCTACAAATTTGCCTCTATTACTGATTTTTAAAAACAACTCTTCTGTTCCACATTAAAATTGTTACTCTTGGATAATATTCAAGTCATATCAAATATATTTCCTACTGGTCCAGTACCCAAAACCACAGCAGCCAGGAGTTGCAATTGCAGGGAAAGTCCTGGTCAGCAACTACAGTCCTTGGTTGCAGTGAAATTCTGTACAGATTAATCTTTTGAGAATTTGGCTGCAAACTCTAACAAGTCTCCACTTAGAATTTGCAAATTGAGATTTTTCAAGGGTTTATCATTTGGATGCTGTTTCCAAAAGGCACAACTCTGACACAAACTCTGTTTCTGGTGAATGGAGAATCTCAAGAGTAGCATTACCAGTAGTAAATAAATACATTCCACTGTAATTATATCAGCTATTTGCATGATATTTATATAGTTCACCTCACTGCAGTATATTTTCAGCCAAATTAGTAAAGTATATCTTCATAATGCCCTTCTTGTAATCATTGAACTGAATTTTGTAACCCTGCCATTACCAACAAACTACCTCAGAGACTAGAAGGACTATATACTCTGTACTGTACTCTGCCATATCAAGGTCATAAATACAAGTGCATTACTGCTTTTCAGAATAGGCTATTAGATGAAACAATTAAAAATCTGTTTGTTGTACTTTAGTGACAAAAAGTCACTTTTTTACTCCTATTAACACTATGGAGTTCATCTAGCTATGGGAATTGAGCTGGATTCTCTTATGGCTCATGCATCATCAACATAATTGTTAACTAACTGCTAAATTACACAAATTTATTACTGATGTGTGAATATAGCTTGATTTACAGATCTTAGGAAGGATCCCAAATCATGTGGTCACTTTCTGTGCATGTGTAACGCCAGCAGACCCCTCGAACTGGGGACCTCTGGAGCTTAGTGCATGAGCCTCTACCGCATGAGCTAAAAGCTAACCGGCTGTTAGCTAAGGCTGTAGAGCAGACTCATTTTATCTCTCTAAGTGGTCTAGGTGCCACTAGATGGAACAGAACACCATACCCACAAGGTGTGTGGGTTACACATGGAGTGTCTAGAAACCACACATGTACTAGTTAAAGCCCCCTTGGTTGTCTAAAGGTTTGGCGCAAATTCTCTAAAATGGATGTTTTGGGCCAAAGTTCATAATCATTCAGTAGAGTAGGAGAAACCACATTTGTCCAGGGGATGATCAGTCTTATACTGCACAAATTGAAATTCATTTTCTGTTCCCTTTCATGTCCCCAAACCCTTTACCAAGGAGAAGATGCTGAACTGGCAATGAGGAAAACCATTCTTTTACTGTGAACTAGAGTTGTGAATAATTTTTACTTTTTTTTTTTTTTTTTTTGCAACCTCCCCCTCGCCCCACAAAAAACAAAAACAAACTTTTTTTGGCCAGCTCTACTGTAAACAAAAGTCACCTTTAAAAGTAAAAGAGAGGAGGTTAAAATAAAATAAAAATTCTACATCACAAACTGGGTAGGAGTTTTGAAACCATAAGATATTGACCACTCCTCTCAAGCATTTCCAAACTTTTTGATATCAGTATTTCAAGTGACATCACCTATGCAGTTATATATTATTGTTTTGTAATCAGCTTGCTGGCACAAAAGAAGATAAGAGGCAGAGGAGAATTGAAATACCATTCTTAAGGGTGTGTAAGTATTATTGCTAAAAAATATAACTATATGATCTGAAACAAAATTAGTAGCTAAGAATGAATGAAAAAGGGCTGTTTATTAGAAGGATTTAAAGTTTGCTATAGTTCTTAGCCACAATATTCAAAATGTTGTGAAGTACGTTCCCTCGCTCCCTACAACCTATGCATACCAATACACACACAAAACACCATCTCCTGGAAATTCATCTAATCCTGTCTTTTTTTTGTACAGAGAAGGAGTAAATTATACACTCGTGCCCACACTTTGAAATACCAGAGAAATTGCACGAAGATAAATGGAACACAGTCCTCTCAGTCCAACAAGGGACAGGTTCTGTGCTGCCCTTCCTGAGGGTACTTCTACACTACACCCTCTTTATGGTGGCTTTAGAGTACATACACTGCACACTTCCCAGCACAGGTATAAATATCAGTGTAGATGGTGAGACACTGCTTATGCGAATAAAGACACCCCTGTGGGTATGTACCCTACATGGCTCTCTACATACTCAAGCAGTGCCTCCCCTGTCTACATTGCTATTTTTAGCAATGTTGTGTCCCACTGCCAGTGCCTTTCCCCACCACAGGAGATGCCAGAACTTTTCCCCGCTGCTTCCTCAGCACCAGAGCCTTTTATTGACACATGTAATTAATGCCACAATGTGGGCATAGCTTGCTTTTCACTGCAGTGTGTTGCTACATACATCCTACACACAGCCGCCAGTGGTGTGCAGTGCAGACATATCTTAAGAGGCTCAGAAAGCACAGTTCAGGGGGAAAAGGAGAAAACGTGGCATTAAGCTTGTTTTCCACTGCCCAGATTCTGGCCTCTGTGACTTCTGAGGCAGGCAGTGTTGCTGACCCCAGGGCTGTCCAAGCAGCTGGCTCCGGGGCCAGCTGATCAGGTGGCCCTGGGGACAGCCATGCCGGCCGCTGCTGGAGCAGCCCCACAGCCAGCTGCACCAGCAGTCCCAAAGCCAGCTGGACCAGCGGCGGCTGGAGTGGCCCCGGGGCCAGCCAGACTGGCTGCTGCTTGGGTGGCCCTGGGCAGCAAGCCCCGGGGACCAAACCTTCTTTTCATGAAGAGCCCTATCCAAAGAACAGCTATATAGGAGCAAATCCTAGTCCCAGGCAAGTTAAAAGGAGAGTTCCCATTGATTTCAGAGGTGTTGTGTTAATTAGGATTTAGCACTAAAGGATTTAGCACTAAATATTTTGTTACTGATATATTTTCACTCAATGCCAAATCCAAAAATATCCTGCCAATGCACAAATTATTTTAAAGCTTTCTTCTAGTTACAGTATTTTTAAGTGACACTATAATATTATGTATAGGATACTACATATTAGAGTGAAAAAGATATGTTAATTGTCTAGCACTTGGAAAAGGAGACTGGGACTCAAGGGATTAGGATTCTATTTCCATCTCACTCTGTCACCTTCCGCAAGTCACTTATGCCCCCTTTTTCGAAGTGACCACTGATTTTGAACACTGAAGCCAAGACTCAGGGGAACAAACTGAAGGTGGAAGATGACATCATGGATAGAACCTGATCTTCTAAATTCTGACATATGAAAAGTTAAGTGCACAGTTAAACAGAACCTCCAGGGTTTAGTACCACTTTGACAAATGGGGGCAGATGCTTTTGATAGAAAAGGGGGAGGTTGGCTGTGACTCAATAAGTTCTTCAAAGTATTTCCCTCTTCCAACCAATATCACTCCGGTCTTGTCCACTTTAAGTTTGAGCCAGCTGCTCTTCATCCATATGCTGATCTCCTCTAGGCATTTTTCATCCTTAAGATGGCACTGGTTGCAACTCTGGAAGAAGACGTATACAGCTGGGTGTCACCAGTGTATTGCTGATGGTGGAGTCTATGGCATCTCATTTCCAAATGATTTCATACTGAATAGTGCAGAGCAGGATAGATTTTACAGAACTCTGCAGGGGAGGGTGCTTTGTTTTGGGGTTAGGAGGGTTTTTTTGGGGGGGTGGGGGAGACAAACAATTGCATATTAGCATTCTTGGGCCCTGTTGGAGAGGAATTCATTATATACCTAGCCAATCAGCCAGTGGGGATGGAAGGGTGGAATCCTTTTTGACCACACAGCAGTTTACACCTCTTCCAGTGCTTCAGACTGTTCTCTGATTATTATGGAATTGAAAGAATTTGAGTGATTGGCATATTCAATATTCAGCCTACGTAAATACAATAGGGCGAACTGAATTCCAGATTGTCTCTCTTTTGGGTATTTCAATTTATTCAGGATGCAATCATGCTAAAGTAGTGAGGAAAACGATGATGAAGTAGAACATGAATACTTATTTATCTGAATGATTACTTTTCAATAAATGTTTTTTTTTAAAGACCAATCACATTTTAACATTAAAAAAAACTCATGGAAAAGGATTTTATGTTTGGATGAGCAGAAAACTACCTCATCTGCTTAAATACTAAGCGAAAAAAATATACTTTGTAATTTAGACCAACTTAAATCTGAACTCAAGGTAAGGAGGACTATAGTTATCAATATTTAATTTGGGTGCTTCTAAAAGCTTAAGTGGAATCATCTAATTAAAAAAATGCTAATGTAGAGGTATAGACTTTCCTTCTCCAACTGCCATATCTTATTCCTTCTTCTGTGTATCTTCTTGGTATGTTTTTTTTCTTTTTAAGACAGACAATACATGTTTGTTACATGCCTTTTGGGTATGAATAAAATATTTTATTTGCTATTAAAAATACACAAAAGAACATAAATTATATCAAATAGAGGGGTCTGAACTCTGAAGGACATAGTTTAATAAAAGGAAGTAAGCATTTTGTAGTGCATGTCTATCTTGCATCTTAGCAAGAATACCCAACCAATTTTAAATGACAGAAAGTAGATTTCAAAGTGTTTACTGATCAGCCCTTGTAAGATAGGCATCAATTTCTTTTCAGCAATTAACTAACAATAATCTGATCCATCTTTTAATTTGTCTAATAAATTACATCCTCTACTTTTCACTAGGAAAACAAATTCAGATTGCATTATATTCTGCTTTATTTTTCTTACTCAAAAAAGAAAAAAAAGAAAAGGATAAGTTTAGTATTCATGAAATTAGACACACAGCATTGACCTGATTCAGGCATGATGTATGCAGGCACTGCACAGCCTTCCTCAGACAACTCTGCCGATGAACCTCAATTCTGACCTACAACAACTCTGCTATGCCAGTCCTGTACTTCTTTGAGCAGAGTGCAAGCAATTATTTTGAAACAAGACACAATGTAACAAAAAAGGAAGGGAAGTGGGCAGGGAGGATCAGACTTATAAAGATAGAACCATACAGTTATGTAGGTTAGTGTGAAGGGGCACACCCTCACTCTAGTATAGTGGAGACTAACAAGCTCTTCTGTGCTTCTTTAGCAAACTAGGCACACCTGTAAGGCTTGCTATGCTTGGAAGGGGAGCTTAAAAAGGGAAAACCTGCCACAGGAAGGGGTGGTGAACAAGAGGAAGACTGCTGTACCTCAGAGACAGATAAGCCAACAGAAAGACAGTTGCAGGCCTTACCACCCCTGAACTTACATGGACCAGCTATAAAGCAAGGTGCCCCCAGGAGGAGGGGTAGGAGGCAGACCCTAATTATAGACACTATACCTGCTGATAAACCAAGCCCTAGAGGGGTGACCCCCAAAAAAGGCTATCTAAGAGACAAACCACCTTTGGCTTTCTTTTCTTTTACTCTGATTCCCCTCTCTCTTAAGGGAGAGAGAGAGAGAGAGAATAAGACCTTTCTTTTGTTTGTGTTTATTTTGTTTGGAGAACTCCCTTGTGAAATTGTTAAGCAAAGAGGTTCTTTTCCCCAAAAATCAGGCAAGCACAGACAATACTGATGGGGGTATATTCACAGTACCGGGAAGACTGACAAGCAGCTTCAAAAATATGGTGCCATAGTGGCCAGTTGTATACATTCTCTTATTAATTCATTTGCATTTATCTGTACATACAGAGACAGACATTGTTACAAGTTGTCATAAACAGATAGTTAAGGGTTAATGCCTCTTTTACCTGTAAAGGGTTAAGAAGTTCACCTAGCCTAACTGACACCTGACCAGGGGAACCAATGGGGGGGACAAGGTGGTTCAAAAGGAAGGAGGGAAGTTCCCTTTGTTTAGTTTCAGTTTTAAGTTTTGACCAGTGTGGGAAAGCTCCAGAATTCAGCCTCTTATCAAGTAGTGAGTATTAGTGAAGGAAATAAATAGGTTTATATTTATTTCTTTGTAACTTATCTTGGGCATTAGGGAATAATCACATTGGGTATTTTTTGTGTAAATAAGTTTTTGCCCAGGGGGACATCCTCTGTGTTTTGAATCTGTTGTCTGTGAGAGTAGCTGGTATGCTAATCTCTCCCAGAGGGTTTTCTTTTACCTTTCTTTTCTTTAATTAAAAGCCTTCTTTTCAAGAACCTGACTGATTTTTCCTTGTTTTAAGATCCAAGGGGGTTGGATCTGGGCTTACCAGGAATTGGTGGGGGGAAAGGAGGGGGGATGGTTAAATTCTCCTTGTGTTAAGATCCAAGGGTTTGGATCGGTGTTCACCAGGAAATTGGTGAAGAAGTCTCTCAAGGCTACCCAGGGAAAGGAGTTAGAACTTGGGAGTGGTGGCAGCAAAACCAGATCTAAGTTGGTAATTCAGTTTAGAGGTTCACATGCAGGTCCCCATATCTGTACTCTAAAGTCCAGAGTGGGGGTGAAACCTATGACACAAGTCAAGAGTGAACCTTGAACAAAGATAAAAATAAGAACAGTACGTACATATAGAGGTCATCCTAATTGCATTAAAGTCTATGACTACCTTGCGGGGGAAGGAGGCGGGATGGGAGGGGGGTAAGGATGAGTGCTTACAGATATCCGGTGGGCTGTGAAGGGAGGGTTTATTCTGTTCGAAGAACTGAGTTACTGGGAGGGCATTGACCATATAAGCTTATTAATTGTTTACAGTCGTCAGTGCCTTTTGAGCTACTGAAATATTCTTGCTTGTTCTGCGGTTTTTGTCTTAGCTGTTAGCTAAATTATCATGTATTGACAGAAACTATATCCTCACTTCTTAGCAGCTTCTGTTTTTTCTGATGGCTAAATTTTAACTCCTTCCTGACAGTACAAACAGGGGAAGGACATCATTAACAACCCGAATTGGAATCTGGTGGGGACTCAAAGGAGCCCCAACCACCACCCCACCATTAGCTATTACGCAACTTGTATGTTCCAAATCATCTGTGTTGTTTTGGTTCTAATAAATAACTACGTAACTACCTAGCTATCTCCAATTACTGTATAATCAGCATTGGTTGTCCAATTTCTTGCAGGCATCACAGCAGAACTGGGTCTTGAGGCAGAATTAGAAAGATGAGAGGGCAGTGATCTAAAAATGGATTTGAACTTTATTCACAAAAATAAATGGCTAGTGCAGTATTTCCACTGCATTATATCTAAAAGATCTAAAAAGATCCCAGATATTTGTGCTTTGATTCTCTTTCATATTTTTAAACCGAACACTTCAGTTCAGAGCCCAAAACTGTTTGTTTTTGTTTGTTTGTTTTTTGGAACATATCTGCTAATGAAACAAATTGTTTGCTCAATAAGTGTTTATGGACATTTATTGTATCTGTTTTTCAAATTAACATTTTACACCGTGATGAGAAACACTGAAAGATAAAAATGTCCCCAGTCCTCTGCATTTTTTAAACTGTATTACCAATACTACAAGTGTTTCTTTTTATTAAATGTTTCCCATAAAACAAACAATTAGTTAAACACCTTAACTTAATTATTCTAACTTGTAGTATTATAAACCATTTAAATATCTAAGCTGAATTATTTTAGCTTGTAGTATTAAATACAGTTGGCTTTAGTATTCAACTGCAGATATTAATTTTGATGGGTTTTTTTATTTCAGAAGAGAAACATATGTTCTATATCTATTTTCTATTAAAATACAGGCAAACCCATTATCCAAATTTCATTTAGGTCCATCAGATCCAAAGTTTGCTGAAGAACATACCAAGTACACACTAAACTGTGTTCAGATCAAAATGTACAGCTCATTTTCTCAGCTAAATTTAAGTCCAAGTCCAACTGTTTTTCCTCCAAACGAAAAAATGTCCACCCTGTAACAAGGGGAACAAATACACTTAGAAGTGCCCTGTGTATGTGGAGAGCGCCCAATACACACTGAGGCACAAACTTGCATTTTGGATGAAAGAGTGGGAAAATGTGATCTTAGAGATGTCTCAATTGTTCAAAATTTGTTGACATTCTCCTAGTGCTCTTCTTCAATATGAATGCTTTTTAACTGGATTATGAAGCTACTGAGCATACGATATTGGCATTTTGATAATATGCATTTTTATACGACTCCTCTACATTTATCTGTGTTTGTGGATATATTTTAACTTTTTAATAGGAGCTTCAGTAATATCTATCATTTTGAAAGCTTACATTTATTTTTGCTTTGCCTCAATAGAGCTTAGTTTTATTTTGTATAGATATTAGACTTGGTAGGGATGAAAAGGTAGCTTAGCCTGAGTGTTTTTGCTGGCATTTCCCAAACCCTTGGCTTAAACTATGCCAGGTGAGATTTTAAACTATGCATTTAGTCGACAAATTAGCAAAGTCTTTTATTTTTAGGGTTTGTTCATATATGTTCTAGTGTTTTTCTATAATTTATTTCTAGCCCCAAGGGGTAATTCAGGAAATCTTTTGTTTACAGGGGCTATTACTATCAAAGGCCCCAACTCAGCAAGGTATTTCAGTAAGTGCTCGTTTTTAAGTATGCAAATAGTCCCACTGAATCAGGGCCTAAGATCATGAGGCAAAGTAACTGAAATCAATGAGAGTCTTTCAGCAGCTTCAGTGACTACTGAATCAGACACTAACTGAATCAAGTCCTCCGTGCTTAGTATCCTCACCTAATAAACTGCTCATTTAAGGGCCACAAATCCTTCCCTGTTTTCTTCTTCTAGTGTAACCCTTGAGCATCTAAAAAGCAAACAGCAAGTCTTTAATTATTATTTGCATTATGGTAGAATCTAGAGGCCTCAGTGAAGGATCAAGACCCCACCATAGTAGGCACTGTACATACATACATAAAATGGAAAAAAATGTCCCTACCAAAAGCTCTGAGATACTAAATGTCTTCATAATTATATTTGGTTATAATCTGTGTAATAATTCAATATATGTGTTACTTTTTCAACTTCTCAAAGAGAAGACTATGTTCAAGTTAATTAGTACAATCCAATGAAAGGATAATTAGTTGCAAGTCTTGTGTTTATAGTGCTGATCAGACTTTCTGCATTGCATAGTGCCCAAAACACTGAATTTGGATTTTGACAACTACATAACAATTTTGAAAAATCTAATCTTTGACACAAAGTTGAAAAGCTCATTAAAGTGTAAAGAAATAAATGTACACTGTTATAAGAAAATGTAAAAAAAAATTTTGCTGTGTACGTTAGGCCTGGTCTACACTGGGGGGGGAGGTCATTGTAAGATACGCAACTTCAGCTACGGGAATAGCGTAGCTGAAGTCAACGTATCTTATTTCGACTTACCACCCATCCTCACGGCGTGGGATCGACGGCCGCGGCTCCACTGTCGACTCTGCTACCGCCGCTCACCTTGGTGGAATTCCAGAGTCGACGGGAGCACGTTCGGGGATTGATGTATCGCGTCTAGACGAGATGCGATATATTGATCCCCGATAGATCGATCACTACCCGCCGATCTGGCGGGTAGTCTGGACGTACCCTTATTGACACAGCTTTCAAAGGTTGCATTAAAAAGCTAGAAAGTGAGTTTGTGTCTTTTCTACAGTGGATTCTTGGCCTATGTAGACAACAGGGCAAAGTGAAACAGACAATATGTAATTTACTAGCCAGATGCAAGGAAGAATGACTAGAGAGGATAAACACTGACTGGACAAAACTAATCAGCAACTCCAAGGCCATAAGAAGCACATAAGTAACAATAAGACAACTGTTGTAAGAAATAATGAAGAAATGAAAGCAATGAGTTTAAAAAGATAAAGAGCTACCAATTAGAGCATTAGCAGAATAAGTAAAAATGTATTAGAAAATATATTTAGAATGAACTATTTACAGATGAGGTAGTTTTAATAAATTGCACCTATACAATGTTACAAGACAAGGCAAAGGATGTGTGTGTTTAATGGGGAGGGGGATGGAACAATCCAGATCAGACCACCTTTATGATGACAAGTGGCTTACCTGTGCCACATTATGGTACCCTGCTCTATCTGCTTTACTTATATTTTATGCTTGACTAAGATGGTAATTTATTGTCCTAAAATATAAAATATTCTTATTAAAGCTATTATCTCACCAAGGCCTCTTTTTGTTCATGTAATGACCAAGTTTTGCAACACATGGTAATCAGACTACAGCCTTCTGTTACAGCAACAGCATTTATATGGGCGCTCAAGTCCAAACACAACCATTATGAACAGGAATTACAGGAGTTATGCCAGAGGAAATGTTCTAACACACAGCTAGTCATACAACTGTATAATACAGAGCACAGGCTATTCCAACTAAGGCCTTGTCTACACCCAGCCGCTAGTTCGGCGGCTGGGAATCGAAGTTCCGGGTTCGATTTATCGCGTCTGGTCTGGACGCGATAAATCTATCCCGGAAGCGCAAGCCGTCGACTGCAGTACTCCAGCTCGGCGAGAGGAGTACCGCGGAGTCGACAGGGAGCCTGCCTGCCGCGTGTGGACCGCGTCTGAACCACGGTAAGTTTGAACTAAGGTATGTCGACTTCAGCTACGTTATTCATGTAGCTGAAGCTGTGTACCTTAGTTCGAAGTTGGGGGTTAGTGTAGACCAGGCCTAAGAGTAGCTTTAATCTTGTTTTGGGCATTTGGCACTTAGGTCCCAAGTCCTCTCTAATTTCCTTTAAAGAAAAAATGAGCAAAGTGTAAGTCTCATTCTCATTGATCTTTCTGCTGCTTTTGCCTCTAATTCTTTTGCCCTTTTTCACTACCTCTCCTTTCTCAACTCAGGACTTCCCTCCGTCTCCTCTTACCTTACAACTTGTTCTTTCAATGTCTCTTTTGGTGGCTCCATCTCTTCTTCCACATCTGTTTGAGCCCAGTCTACTCTACAAACTTTTGCCAGCATAGCTACACTGGTCAGAGCTGGGTGACAGCTATGCCGGCAAAATCCCATACTACAGATGCAGTTATACTACCAAAACTGCACTTTTGCCAGGGCATGTGTCATAACTATAAAGGGAAGGGTAACAGCTCTCCTGTGTACAGTACTATAAAATCCCTCCTGGCCAGAGACTCCAAAATCCTTTTACCTGTAAAGGGTTAAGAAGCTCGGGTAACCTGGCTGACACCTGACCCAAAGGACCAATAAGGGGACAAGATACTTTCAAATCTTGGGGGGGGGGGGGGAGGAAGGCTTTGGTGTGCTCTTTGTTTAAGGTTGTTGTCCTCTCTTGGGACTGAGAGGGACCAGACATCAATCCAGGTTCTCCCCATCTTTCTAAACAAGTCTCTCATATTTCAAACTTGTAAGTAAAAAGCCAGGCAAGGCGTCTTAGTTTTACTTTGTTTTCTCAACTTGTAAATGTACCTTTTACTAGAGTGTTTATCTTTGTTTGCTGTACTTTGAACCTAAGACAGAGGGGGGTCCTCTGAGCTCTTTAAGTTTGATTACCCTGTAAAGTTATTTTCCATACTGATTTTACAGAGATGATTTTAACCTTTTTCTTTAATTAAAAGCCTTCTTTTTAAGAACCTGATTGATTTCTCCTTGTTTTAAGATCCAAGGGGGCTTGGATCTGTATTCACCAGGAGTTGGTGAAAGGAAGGAGGGGGGAAGGGTCAATTTCTCCTTGTTTAAGATCCAAGGAGTTTGGATCTGTATTCACCAGGGAATTGGTGAAAAGTTTCTAAAAGCTTCCCAAGGAAGGGAATGGTGGCAGCGGACCAGAACTAAGCTGGTAGTTAAGCTTAGAAGTCCTCATGCAGGCCCCCACACTTGTACCCTAAAGTTCAAAGTGGGGATACAGCCTTGACATGGTGGCACATGGAGTTCGTTTTAAACCCAAAAGCCAGTAAGATTTTTTTTCCTTCTAGCTGCTTGGAAAGCAGAGCTGAAGGTAGATGCATATCTTATCTCTCCTTGCCTGAAGGCAGAGGTGTTAAGTTTTTTTTAACAAGAGCCTTTGTTAAGAGAAGGGTTCAAAGTGAGAAAACTTTGACTGGTAAAAGGAATTTACAAGCTGAATTGTTTTTTTTTTCTTTTTACATCCTCCTGAGTAGCTAGTTAGAAAGTCTCTGTTAACTCAGCAGCAGCCAGAGCTGAGTACATCCCAGTTTCAGTAAACTGCAGAGGGGTGTGACCCAGCACAAGAAAACAGGAAAATGACTACCAAAGAAGTAGCTAACAAAATAGAACTGGCCAAACTAGAAGCAGAAGAAAATGAAAGAAAACATCAGAGACTGCTTCAAATTAAAAAACTTGAAACAGAGCAGAATGAAAGAGAAGAGAAAGCCAAAGAGGAGGCCCACGAAAGAGAAGAGAAAGCCAAAGAGGAGGCCCACGAAAGAGAGATGGAGCTGGAAAAAGCCAAAGAGGAGGCGAGAGAAAAAGAAAGGAAGCATGAACTGGAAGTAGCCAGGGCTAAGCAGGATGCATCAGACCATCCTAGCAACTCCTCTCCAGGTACCACTTCCCATCCCAGGAAATTCCCCACCTACAAGGCAGGCGATGATACTGAGGCCTTCTTAGAAAATTTTGAAAGGGCCTGCCTTGGATACAGCATCACTCCAACCCAGTACATGGTAGAGCTGAGGCCACAGCTCAGTGGACCCTTAGCAGAGGTGGCGGCTGAAATGCCTAAGGAACACATGAACAGTTATGAACTTTTTAAAAACAAGGCCAGACTCAGAATGGGGCTAACACCCGAGCATGCCTGTCGGCGGTTCAGCGCCCTAAGGTGGAAACCAGATGTGTCATTTACCCGGCATGCCTACCACATTGACAAAAATTGTGATGCCTGGGTATCAGGAGCAAATGTTAAATCTCTGGAAGATCTGCTTTCCCTAGTAAAAATGGAGCAGTTTTTAGAGGGTGTTCCTGAGGAAATAGAAAGGTACATCCTAGATAGGAAGCCCAAAACTGTAACCGAGGCGGGGGAGATTGGAGCCAAATGGGTGGAGGTGACAGAAAAGAAAAAAACTAGTAGCAGTTGGAGCGAATATCAGAAGGGGCAAGCCGAAACAAAACCTTATCACCGGGGACAACCCAAGGCCCCACCCACATCCCAAGGGAAACCCCAGACGCCTTCTCACCCCACCACACCAGTCTCCATCAACCAACATCGCCCCGGTGATACCTTAGCAGGGCGATGTTTTAAATGTAATGAACTGGGGCATATAAAGGCTCACTGCCCCAAGAACCCCAACCGATTACAGTTCATTACACCACAATCACACCAAAGATCCCCAGACCGAGATGCCTCTCTCATACCCTCGGAGCGAAGGGAAACCTTGAGAGTGGGCGGAAAGAAGGTTATCGCTTGGAGGGACACTGGGGCACAAGTGTCAACAATCCACCAATCCCTAGTGGACCCCAAACTCATCAATCCGGAGGCTACAGTGACAATTCAACCCTTCGTGTCACAGTCTGTAACCTTCCCTACAGCCAAGTTGCATGTCCAGTACAAGGGCTGGTCAGGAATGTGGACTTTTGCAGTCTGACAATTATCCCATCCCCTTGCTGCTGGGGGAAGACTTGGCCAACCATGTGAAGCTAGCCAAGAGGGTGGGAATAGTCACCCGCAGCCAGGCTAAGCAAGCTTTCACCCCCATCCCTGTTCCTGAGCCGTCCACCAGGGCCCCGTCTGTGTTACCGGAGACCCAAACACAGGTGGTGGAACCGGATCCCCTGCCAACGACTGCAACAGCCGTAGTGGATCCAATCCCAGAGACCCAGCCAAAGCCAGTCCCAGAACCGGAACTGGCAACACAACCAGCACCAGAACCATTGCCAGCACTGAGTCCAGCGCTTGCAAACCCGTCTACAACTCCAATGCCAGAGGGCACCAGCGAGCCTGAACTGGTA
This sequence comes from Emys orbicularis, assembly GCF_028017835.1. Taxonomy (NCBI): domain Eukaryota; kingdom Metazoa; phylum Chordata; order Testudines; family Emydidae; genus Emys; species Emys orbicularis. Next base: position 84,646,225 of record NC_088687.1, on the reverse strand, counting down.
GAAGCAGCAGATAACCCTACCCAAGAGGCTCAGCCAGAGCCTGAAATACCACATAGTGCACCAGCGGACAGCAGTTCACAGTCAATGGAAACAGCCCCAGCACCTGCATCGCTTCCAGAGGGACCAAGCCCCAGTCCACAGTCCAAGGAGGAACTGATGTCTCCAGCATCAAGGGAACAGTTCCAGGCCGAGCAGGAAGCAGATGACAGCCTTCAGAAAGCTTGGGCGGCGGCACGGAGCACCCCACTGCCTCTCAGCTCTTCTAACCGATCCCGGTTTGTTGTAGAACAAGGACTTTTATACAAGGAGACTCTTTCTGGTGGGCACCAGGAAGACTGGCATCCTCAAAGACAGTTGGTAGTTCCCACTAAGTATCGGGTAAAGCTCTTGAGCTTAGCCCATGATCATCCCAGTGGCCATTCTGGGGTGAACAGAACCAAAGACCGGTTGGGGAAGTCCTTCCACTGGGAGGGAATGGGCAAGGACGTTGCTAATTATGTCCGGTCTTGTGAGGTGTGCCAACGAGTGGGAAAGCCCCAAGACCAGGTTAAAGCCCCTCTCCAGCCACTACCCATAATTGAGGTCCCATTCCAGCGAGTAGCTGTGGATATTCTGGGTCCTTTCCCAAAGAAGACACCCAGAGGAAAGCAGTACGTACTGACTTTCATGGATTTTGCTACCCGATGGCCGGAAGCTGTACCCTTAAGCAACACCAGGGCTACAAGTGAGTGCCAGGCATTAGCAGACATTTTTTCCAGGGTAGGGTGGCCCTCCGACATCCTTACAGATTCGGGAACTAATTTCCTGGCAGGGACCATGAAAAACCTGTGGGAAGCTCATGGGGTGAATCACTTGGTTGCCACCCCTCATCACCATCAAACCAATGGTCTGGTGGAAAGGTTTAATGGAACTTTGGGGGCCATGATACGTAAATTCATAAATGAACACTCCAATGATTGGGACCTAGCGTTGCAGCAGTTGCTTTTTGCCTACAGGGCTGTACCACATCCCAGTTTAGGGTTTTCACCATTTGAACTTGTGTATGGCCGCGAGGTTAAGGGGCCATTACAGTTGGTGAAGCAGCAATGGGAGGGGTTTACGCCTTCTCCAGGAACTAACATTCTAGACTTTGTAAGCAACCTACAAAGCACCCTCCAACACTCTTTAGCCCTTGCTAAAGAAAACCTAAAGGATGCTCAGGAAGAGCAAAAGGCCTGGTATGATAAACATTCCAGAGAACGGTCCTTCAAAGTAGGAGACCAAGTCATGGTCTTAAAGGCGCTCCAGGCCCATAAAATGGAAGCGTCGTAGGAAGGACCATTCACGGTCCAGGAGCGCCTAGGAGCTGTTAACTATCTCATAGCCTCCCCCACCTCCAACACAAAGCCTAAGGTATACCATGTTAATTCTCTTAAGCCCTTTTATTCCAGAGAATTAAACGTTTGCCAGTTTACAGCCCAGAAAACAGATGACGCAGAGTGGCCTGAAGGTGTCTACTACAAAGGAAAAAGGAATGGTGGCGTGGAAGAGGTGAACCTCTCCACGACCCTTGAACGTCTGCAGCGATAGCAGATCAAGGAGCTGTGCACAAGCTTTGCACTCTCCCGGGAAAGTTTCCCGGAGTCAACTGGTTAAAAATTGTTCTTGGACTGGAACATATTGTTAGTTTTTTAATAATCAGTAGTATGTCTAAAGGTACATGTGTCTTATTAACTCTGTTTTCTCCTAGAGCTCCAGGAAAAAATCACAGCCAGTGTGGAACCGAACGTCCAACACTATCTGTGATTTGGGGGGCGTGTCATAACTATAAAGGGAAGGGTAACAGCTCTCCTGTGTACAATACTATAAAATCCCTCCTGGCCAGAGACTCCAAAATCCTTTTACCTGTAAAGGGTTAAGAAGCTCGGGTAACCTGGCTGACACCTGACCCAAAGGACCAATAAGGGGACAAGATACTTTCAAATCTTGGGGGGGGGGAGGGGGAAAGGCTTTGGTATGCTCTTTGTTTAAGGTTGTTGTTCGCTCTTGGGACCGAGAGGGACCAGACATCAATCCAGGTTCTCCCCATCTTTCTAAACAACTCTCTCATATTTCAAACTTGTAAGTAAAAAGCCAGGCAAGGCGTCTTAGTTTTACTTTGTTTTCTCAACTTGTAAATGTACCTTTTACTAGAGTGTTTATCTTTGTTTGCTGTACTTTGAACCTAAGACAGAGGGGGGTCCTCTGAGCTCTTTAAGTTTGATTACCCTGTAAAGTTATTTTCCATACTGATTTTACAGAGATGATTTTTACCTTTTTCTTTAATTAAAAGCCTTCTTTTTAAGAACCTGATTGATTTCTCCTTGTTTTAAGATCCAAGGGGGCTTGGATCTGTATTCACCAGGAGTTGGTGAAAGGAAGGAGGGGGGGGAAGGGTCAAATTCTCCTTGTTTTAAGATCCAAGGGGGTTTGGATCTGTATTCACCAGGAGTTGGTGAAAGGAAGGAGGGGGGAAGGGTCAATTTCTCCTTGTTTTAAGATCCAAGGAGTTTGGATCTGTATTCACCAGGGAATTGGTGAAAAGTTTCTAAAAGCTTCCCAGGGAAGGGAATGGTGGCAGCGGACCAGAACTAAGCTGGTAGTTAAGCTTAGAAGTCCTCATGCAGGCCCCCACACTTGTACCCTAAAGTTCAAAGTGGGGATACAGCCTTGACAGCATGTCTATAGGAACACTTAGGGTACGTCTACCGATCGATCTATTGGGGATCGATTTATCGCATCCGATCCCCGATTGCTCTGCCGTCGACTCCGGAACTCCACCACGGCAAGAGGCAGAAGCAGAGTTGACGGGGGTGTGACAGCCGTCGATCCCGCGCCACGAGGACGCGAAGTAAGTGATTCTAAGTCCATCTAAGATACACAACTTCAGCTACGAGAATAGCGTAGCTGAAGTCGATGTATCTTAGATCGATTTTCCCCCCCAGTGTAGACCAGGCCTTAGTTGCAACAAGCTGGAGTGTAAATCTACCTGGCACTGGCCTGCCACATTCTATCTGTCCTTGCGGACCCTGCTGCACACTGTAAGTTCCCTAGTATACTTAAATCTTCTCCCATTTTAAAGCGGGGTAGATCGGTGTATATACATATACCAGCAAAGTGTCCCTAGTGCACACTCGGTCTGAGTCCTACAGGATCCATCCACTGTCGCTTCTTTTTTCATACTACACTGTTCAACTATGTGATCTCATTCATTCCCTTGACTTCAACCACTATGCTCATGACTCCCAAATCTACTTCTCCTTTCTTGACCTCCCATCTTATACTGCTGCCAGGGCCAGTGCTACCATTTAGGCCAACTAGGCGGTTGCCTGGGGCGCCAAAAATCAGCGCCCCCAATTTTTTTTTTTACAGCGTTCGAGCGGCCACTGCGCTGGGAGGGAGAGGGAGTCTGAGCCGCACACCATGTCAGCGCGCCGCCGGCAGCCCTCTGAGCTGGGCACCCTCCGACCCCATCCCCCCCACAGCCCTGACCCCCAGCTCCGAGCCCAGCCCCTCTGAGCTGGACACCCTCCTGACCCCATCTCCCCACAGCCCTGAACCCAGCCCCTGTGAGCCGGGCACCCCCCAACCCAGAGCCCAGCTCCCCACCCAGCCCTGGGCAACAGCAGCACCACCCCCAGGCAGCGACAGCCCATTGGTATCAACCATCACCATCACCCAGCAACAGCCCATTATGTAACTGCAAATGTATACATACCATTACAGCTTTTAATGTTTTTAAATAATGTATTTAGTGTATTTTCAAATTATTACAAATTAATTTTTGAATGTATTTCACTAGTTATTTTTTACATTTCCAAATACATGTTACTATAGTATTGCAACTTTTTTTTAATGTAAGGGGCCCCCGAAATTGCTTTGCTTTAATTCTAAATTATAACATGTTACTCTGTGACCGTGTATTGTGTATAATGTATGTGATTTATTTTGGGGGGAGGGGGGGCACAAGGTGGAAGTTTCACCTAGGGCGCAAAATATCCTTGCACCGGCCCTGACTCCTGCCTCTAACACTTCCCCCAGATCTCTCCCCAGAACCTCAACTCAATGAATCAAACTGATTTATCTTCACTCCTAAATCTTTTCCTCTATTTCTTTCTCCGTTTCTGTTGATTTTACCACTATATGTTATTACCAAGAGTCATAACCATGAGTCATCATCAACTCCCATGAAGTCCTCTTCAGCAGCCTCTCCTCCCCTTCTATCTAGGCCCTTACCAAGTCCTTTTGTTTCTTCCTCTACAATACCAAACTTTGCCACTTCTTTTATGATTACTGCCAACATACTAGCACATACCCTAGTTTTTCTCTCTTCTTGACTACTGTAGCCTTCAGCTCTCTTATCCAAAACTGTTCCCAAAAATCATAGAATCATAGAAATGTAGAGCTGGAAGGGACCTCAAGAAGTCAGCTAGTCTATCCTCCTGCACTAAGACAGGGCCAAGTATATTCTGACCTTTGTCTAACCTGTTCTTAAAAACCTCCAATGACAGGGATTCCACAACCTCCCTTGGAAGCCTATTCCAGATCTTAACTATCCTTACAGTTAGAAATGTTTTGCTAATACCTAACCTAAATCTCCTTGCTGCAGATTAAGCCCATTATTTCTTATCCTACCTTTAGTGAACATGTAGAATAATTGAACCTCTTCATAACAGCCCTTTAACACATTGCAAGATTTATCAGGCCCTGCTCAGTCTTCTTTTTCAAGATTAAACATGCCGAGTTTTTTAAGTTTTCCTCATAGGTCATGCTTTCTGAACCTTTTATCATTTTTGTTCTTCTCCACTGGATTCTACAAATTGTCCACATCTTTCTTAGTGTGTAGCACCCAAAACTGGACAAAGTACTCCAGCTGAGGCCTTACCAGTGCAAACTAGAGCAGACAACTACCTCCTGTGTCCCACTATATGACAATCCTGTTAATACACCCCAGAATGATATTTGCCTTTTTTGCAACTGCATCACATTGTTCACTCATATTCAATTTGTCATCCACTATAACCCCCAGATCCTTTTCAGCAGTACTTCCTTCTCGCCAGCTATCCCCATTTTGTAGTTGTGTATTTGTTTTTGTTTTTCCTTCCTAAGCGTAGAACTTTGAACTTGTCTTTATTGCCTTTCATATTGTTGACTTCATATCAATTTTCCAGTTTGTCAAAGTAGTTTTGAATTCTACCCCTGTCCTAAAGTGCTAGCAAACTCCCCCAACTTGGTGTCATCCACAAATTTTACAATCATACCCTCCACTCCATTCTCATGCCATATATTCTCATAACTTGCCATCCCTGAAAAATTGATCAAGCTGATAGAAAACATCTACAGCAAGTTGATGAGTGCAGTGAGGGTAGATAAGAAGCTGATGAAATGGTTCAGGATCACTGGAGGAGTGACAAAAGGATGAATGGTATCACAAGATTTGTTCAACTTGGTACTGGAAGCAGTAATAGCTGTAGCACTGATACATGAAATGGGAAGAGTCATGTTAATATGTAGAACGACAGTGCATAACCTTAGATTTGCAGAGGATATTGACCTCGTGGTACTGAGCAAGATTTACAGAGAATAACTGACAAGGTTGACAATAAAAGCAGAAAATTCATATTGAACATCAGCATGGAGAACACAAAAATTATGGCACTTGGAAGACAAGAGAAAGAGGTAAAGTTCAAATTCAGAGACAAAAAACTAGAACAAGTGGAAAAATGTGCATACCTTGCATGCCTCTATCAAAGAATGGGAATTGTGAAGATGACATAAAAAGAAAAATCAGACTGGCCACTACTGCATTTGCAAAACTCTGCAAGATCTGTAAGGCTAAAAACATTTCAATAAAAACAAAAATCAGCATATACCAGACAACTGTCATGACACTAATGCTCTATGGGGTCAGAATGCTGAAGTACGAGTATATCTGACGATGAAAGATTTTGACTGCAGAAATTAACGGGCTCGGGGGTAATGCTGACAGTTTCAAAACTGCAGAAAATAAAAAGATGGAGATAAGAAAATGGATAGAGCAAGAAATAATGCTATTACAGAAGATTCAGAAAAGACAACTGTGGTGGTTTGAAAATGTGTCAAGAATGCAGCTGAAAAGTATACCATACATGACAATACATACCAAAGTGCAAAGAACTGGAAATAAGAGGAAGACCAAGGATGTGTTGGATAGATATGATGAAGAATGACATAGAACAAAAAGATTTCAAGATGTACCAGCTTCACAGCTTTGATCAAGACAGAGTGGTGGACAGACTTCAATCGGGCCCATCGTTGCTTTTGAGCTGACAGACAGGAATCAAAGACGACAACAACTCCTCTCCACTTCATTATGCAAGTTTTCATTAATGGAATATTGAATATTATCAGACCCAGGACAGACCCTTGCAGGACCTCCTAGATGCACCCCCCTGGTTTGACAGCAAACCTTGGTAACTACTCTTGGAGTACGGTATTTCAACTAGTTGTGCACCAACCTTATAATTTCACCTAGACCACATTTCCCTTGTTTTCCTTATGAGAATGTCATGTGGCACTATCCCAAAAAGCTTACTAAAATCAAGATACATCACGTTTACATCTTTCCCCTATCTAGTAGGCCAGTAACCCTGTCAAAGAAGGAAAATAGATAGCTTTGGCATGATTTATTCTTGACAAATCCATGTTGGCGATTACTTATAACCCTATTACCCTCTGACACTCCTCTGCCTTTTCTACCAGTGTGACTTTCTGCACTTCCAGAATTCCTGTTTTCCTCACAAAGTTCAAGTTACTTTACTTTCAGAACACTGCACATTCTCCTCCTCCACATGCTCCCATCTTATATTTCATTACAAAAAGTTATGAATATTACTGTAGTATCACATTGATATATATTCAATTTTTATGCTGAGAAAGTCAAGAAAATTGAAATCATAAGTGACCTCAGCAATCAATGTTACAGCTTTGTCCAACATGATTTTCACATCAAAATAATAGTTGATTTCACATATCAATTTTATATTATATATTAAGGACTAAAAGAAATCCAGACACATATTTTGCAACACAACGCTGTTTTCAAATACCCCAATTAAAATATGTTCTCACTAGCAGCATTACCAAATATTTGTTTTTCTCTGATCATAACTGTGCTAACTTTAGCCACTACTGAAGCATGATATGGGCATAATATAATATCCATAACTTTATAATTTTAGCATGTATTTTTCTTTTATAACTTTAGCAAAGGTAATTAGCTGGTAAATTGGCTTCACTACACTTGATGTTATTGGAGCTATGCTGCTTTACATCAGCTGAGAAAGTGCCCTGTTTTCTAATGTGGTACAACTTTCTGTAAGCAGAACATCCCACAGTGGAATCACACAAAATCCACATTTAAGTGGTTGGATATGTGTAGTTGTCTTTAACTATAGTTGAAGTTAAGCATTTTCAAACTCAACGCTGGAAAAGTTCAGATACAAAGAAAGTTTCCAATCTGTTTTAAAGTATCTCTTTACATTATATTTATGAATATAATTCAAATGTGTACGTCAACACACAGCAGGCATGTTGAAGCAGCCTTTTACAATGAGCACAAGTGTAAAAATAATCCTATGGCAACACATCCTCATTTGAGCTGCCAGGCCCTTTTACCCTCTCCTTTGCCTTAGCTGGTTTCTCTGCTGAGCCCCATTTTTAACAGAATGATTTTACCCTACCAGGATAAAAAGAAATACGTGAAACTTCATTTAGGAGAGTATTACACATCCTGGGAGGACGGAATCTGATCTCAGCTACCCTGGCATAAATCCAGTCACCTTGTCGATGGTGGTAGAGTTGCTCTGGATTCATTATACCTGTGTAACCCAGTGCAGAATCCAGTCCTCTGTCCCCAGGAGCACAGCTGATTTGCACAGGAGCATTTTAAACCTTTTCTCCCAAACATGGGTCCTTCCCAGAGGGGAAAGTTCATTAGCGCTTTGGGCACCCCAGGGGCTCGCTGCATGATTGGGGCGGTTAGGTTACCCATTAGGTGGGCAGGACGCAAGCTCCAATATACCCCTTACCCTAGCCCTCCCAACACAAAGCTGAGCTTTTCCTCGACCAGAGAGCCAGACTCTCCCAACGCCCCCACCCCCTGGCTGCCTGGGCAGGGGGAAACCCTGCGCCATTTGGGACCCAGACACAGCCCCCCCAGCCATTCCCCACTCACGCTAGGTCGGCGGCGTTAGAGGCGCAGGCTCGGCCGTCGGGGTCGCTCTCGGCCACCCCCTCCTCGCCGATGTCGGGCAGGGTGACGAAGAGCAGCGGCTTGGCGCTGGGGGCTGCCCAGGCGCCGGGCTCTCTGTCCGCGGGAGCCGCTGCCTGGCGCGGGGAGCTGCCGCCTCCGCCCGGGGGCAGCGCCACCCCAGCCCCGCCACCGGGAGCCGCCCGCCCCGGGAAGCCCCCCGCTAGTGGGGGGAGCGGCCGGGGGCTGACGGGCAGGGAGCCGGGCACGGGAGCGCGGGGGAAGGACGGGGCGGGCAGGGGCTGGAGGGGAGACGGGGGAGGCAGCGCCCTGGACGCGGCAGGGCAGCCGGGAGCCGCCCCGGGCACGGGGGAACAGGAGGAGGCGGCGGGGCCCGGGGCTGGAGCCGCGGAGGGCTTGAAGAGCCTGGCGAAGATGGTGCCCAGGTCCAACACCGCCACCTTCATGGCTGCGCGCCCGGCCGCAGCCGCTCGCAGCACAGCGAGAGCAGAGCCCGGGGCGCGGAGCGGGCAGCGCCCGCCAGGCGGGGCAGGGGGGCTGAGCCTCCTCCCCCCACCTCCAGCCAGCCGAGCCCGGGGCCAAGGCGGGGTGTCCCCCCGTCACTGGCGAGCGGTGCTGGCCACGCTCGCTGCTAGGGGCTACGGGCTGGCAGGTTGCCGCAGGTGCCCGAGAGAGAAGCAGCAGCGAAGGGAGGGGGCGGGGGTTGCTAAGCTAAACAAAAACCGAGGAGCTGCGGTAATTGGGTGCTTGACTGCAGCTCCAGGGCCTGGGCCGTGCGTGGGAATTGACAGTATGCATCACGCACAGCTCCACCCGGCATAGCCCTTAACAGGGGACGTGTTGCTGAAGAAACAGACCTGTCCAAATTATACATCATCTAGGCTGGACAAAAACAGTCTGCTGGAGCTGAACAAACCCCCTTGGAACAATTCCTGGCTGGCCAAAGCAAGAGCTCTGTGGGAGGCGGGGGAGGGGAACGTGCAAAAGAAAATGGGACTATTTCTGCATGTCAAACAAAGCATGTTTCTGAAAAGGCTTTTGGTTTTAAATAATGTACTCTGTTTGGAATGAGGAACATAGTTCTTAAAGCTAAAATCCCAGCCAAATCAGCTCTTAGGTGAGTCTGTCAAACAAGGGTTTGTGGTAAAAGGTGTTAACTGTTCTGGCAAGTGACAAATCACTCCTGAGAAGAATGGATGAAAACTGGCTGCCTAGGCTCAATCCTGCTAAATCCGGCGATGTTGTTCGGTTAGGTGAAAGGGACTGGGGGAAACATCAGGAGTAATTTCCCCCCTTTGATTAAGATAGAATATCACTTTCCATTAACAAGGTTTGCAAACCAGGGTCCTGATACTGCCACTCCTAACACTTGGGTTAGGATAGCATTCAACATCCCTGTGGTGGGAAGAACACCTCAACTGCCCAACACTGTGGCCTTTAATTTCAAAAGGGGGAACTATACAAAAATGAGGGGGTTAGTTAGACAAAAGTTAAAAGGTACAGTGACTAAAGTGAAATCCCTGCAAGTTGCGTGGGCCCTTTGTAAAGACACCATAATAGAGTCCCAACTTCAATGTATACCCCAAATTAAGAAAAACAGTAAAAGAACTAAAAAAGAGCCACCGTGGCTTAACAACCATGTAAAAGAAGCAGTGAGAGATAAAAAGACTTCCTTTAAAAAGTGGAAGTCAAATCCTAGTGAGGCAAATAGAAAGGAGCACAAACGCTGCCAACTTAAGTGCAAGAGTGTAATAAGAAAAGCCAAAGAGGAGTTTGAAGAACGGCTAGCCAAAAACTCCAAAGGTAATAACAAAATGTTTTTTAAGTACATCAGAAGCAGGAAGCCTGCTAAACAACCAGTGGGGCCCCTTGACGATGAAAATACAAAAGGAGCGCTTAAAGATGATAAAGTCATTGCGGAGAAACTAAATGGATTCTTTGCTTCAGTCTTCACGGCTGAGGATGTTAGGGAGATTCCCAAACCTGAGCTGGCTTTTGTAGGTGACAAATCTGAGGAACTGTCACAGATTGAAGTATCACTAGAGGAGGTTTTGGAATTAATTGATAAACTCAACATTAACAAGTCACCGGGACCAGATGGAATTCACCCAAGAGTTCTGAAAGAACTCAAATGTGAAGTTGCGGAACTATTAACTAAGGTTTGTAACCTGTCCTTTAAATCGGCTTCGGTACCCAATGACTGGAAGTTAGCTAATGTAACGCCAATATTTAAAAAGGGCTCTAGGGGTGATCCCGGCAATTACAGACCGGTAAGTCTAACGTCAGTACCGGGCAAATTAGTTGAAACAATAGTAAAGAACAAAATTGTCAGACACATAGAAAAACATAAACTCTTGAGCAATAGTCAACATGGTTTCTGTAAAGGGAAATCGTGTCTTACTAATCTATTAGAGTTCTTTGAAGGGGTCAACAAACATGTGGACAAGGGGGATCCGGTGGACATAGTGTACTTAGATTTCCAGAAAGCCTTTGACAAGGTCCCTCACCAAAGGCTCTTACGTAAATTAAGCTGTCATGGGATAAAAGGGAAGGTCCTTTCATGGATTGAGAACTGGTTAAAGGACAGGGAACAAAGGGTAGGAATTAATGGTAAATTCTCAGAATGGAGAGGGGTAACTAGTGGTGTTCCCCAAGGGTCAGTCCTAGGACCAATCCTATTCAATTTATTCATAAATGATCTGGAGAAAGGGGTAAACAGTGAGGTGGCAAAGTTTGCAGATGATACTAAACTACTCAAGATAGTTAAGACCAAAGCAGATTGTGAAGAACTTCAAAAAGATCTCACAAAACTAAGTGATTGGGCAGCAAAATGGCAAATGAAGTTTAATGTGGATAAATGTAAAGTAATGCACATTGGAAAAAATAACCCCAACTATACATATAACATGATGGGGGCTAATTTAGCTACAACGAGTCAGGAAAAAGATCTTGGCGTCATCGTGGATAGTTCTCTAAAGATGTCCACGCAGTGTGCAGAGGCGGTCAAAAAAGCAAACAGGATGTTAGGAATCATTAAAAAGGGGATAGAGAACAAGACTGAGAATATATTATTGCCCTTATATAAATCCATGGTACGCCCACATCTCGAATACTGTGTACAGATGTGGTCACCTCACCTCAAAAAAGATATTCTAGCACTAGAAAAGGTTCAGAAAAGAGCAACTAAACTGATTAAGGGTTTAGAGAGGGTCCCATATGAGGAAAGATTAAAGAGGCTAGGACTCTTCAGTTTGGAAAAGAGAAGACTAAGGGGGGACATGATAGAGGTATATAAAATCATGAGTGATGTTGAGAAAGTGGATAAGGAAAAGTTATTTACTTATTCCCATAATACAAGAACTAGGGGTCACCAAATGAAATTAATAGGCAGCAGGTTTAAAACAAATAAAAGGAAGTTCTTCTTCACGCAGCGCACAGTCAACTTGTGGAACTCCTTACCTGAGGAGGTTGTGAAGGCTAGGACTATAACAATGTTTAAAAGGGGACTGGATAAATTCATGGTGGCTAAGTCCATAAATGGCTATTAGCCAGGATGGGTAAGAATGGTGTCCCTAGCCTCTGTTCGTCAGAGGATGGAGATGGATGGCAGGAGAGAGATCACTTGATCATTGCCTGTTAGGTTCACTCCCTCTGGGGCACCTGGCATTGGCCACTGTCGGTAGACAGATACTGGGCTAGATGGACCTTTGGTCTGACCCAGTACGGCCTTTCTTATGTTCTTATGTTCTTATGGGTGGATAACTGCATACTGAGGCTCTGCACAGGCACAGAAATCTGTGAGCTAAAAATTTCCAGAGTGAGGCCTAGAAGTCTAAATGGCTTCTCAGCTGTTTATGGATCTTTGGATAGCAATAATGAAGAGTTCAGTTTTACATTTGTGCTTGGTTGAGAGACATTGCAACTTTTCCTATAAGATGCAGACCTCACAACCACAGTTATCCATGCCATAGTTTCAGTTCGGCTTATTGCAGTGTGCTTTATTGGGCAGAACACCCAAAGACTACTATTTGAAGCTACAGCTAGTGCAGATTGCAAGTCACTATAGCTTGGAGATTCTAGGCTGTTGGAATGTTCCCCTTAAGACCTGCAGGCAACATAAGTTAGAGCAGCCTTCAGATCTGCACACTTTGCCCCAAGATGTGGGGCCACAAAGATATCTGGAAGCCACCTTTGCCCATTTTGTCAGCCACAGCCTGGTTGGACCAGAGAGTCTGGTCAGGTGTTTCACTATTGATTAGTGCCTCTCAAGGGGTATCACAAACTAAAATTATGAAAATTTTCTTCCATTTTGAGTGTGCGCACTCACACACTGGTTTAATACTGTTGCTTGTGCATAAAGATCTACCTTTTTTAAAGAAAAAACAAAAGTATTTAGTGAGATCATTTAGATTGTTACAGTTTACTCATCAGGGAGTCTCCTTGGTGAGGCTAAGTAGTCTATGTATATTATGATTAATTACCGGAAATCAAACTGCAATTGATTCCTATCTTAATGTTCTCCAATCAATTTTTAACAAAAGAAACATTTTGAAAATATGCATCTCTGAATAAAGTTTAGATATTGGGGGAAATATTACAAACAGGTTATTACTATTAATATTTATTACTATACAAATAAACAATCATAATAATCTTAATTACAATAAGAATTAGTAATACAACTACCATCCAGAGGATTCATTTAGGATAGGACCAAAGAGAGAGGTCAAAAAGGGTACAGTAGTCAAGACCAGAGATGAGCCTGCACAAGACTTTTGGCAGCCAAATAGGAAGAAAAATATGAAACTAGAGAGAAACTCTATGGCAAAAGAAGCAGCAGATTTGGACACAAAGTGGAGTGTGGGTGTAGTGAAGCAGAGTGGCTTCCCTCCCCTCCCCACTGGAGGGCAAGGGACTACTACACTTGGTGGAGAACACAGGTAGCGCCCCCTCCTCTGAGATAAGGGGACGAGCCAACGACAGCGGTAGACAGAACCCCTTCACCCTTCCTCAATTTAGGAAGGATGGAGGTCGAGAAGTTGATTAAATGGCTCGCCAAGAGCCAGCAGCAGCAGCAGCAGCAACAACTGCTGCAACAGCTCAGGAATCAGCAACAGCAACTGATTCGAGAACTGGGGGCCCAGAACTGTGAGCAACAACAATAGTGCTTGCAGCAGCTTGCAGCACTTCGGCCGACCCCCACGGGCCCCAACCCTAGGGGTGCCGCGGCCCCAGCTGACCGCACGGTGCCGGTGCACTTGGCAAAAATGGGCCCCAAGGATGATCCCGAAGCCTTCCTTATCATGTTTGGCAGGGTTGCCTACACAGGAGCAATGGGCCATCTTATTGGCTCTGTACTCGACGGCCTCAGCCTAGGCCATCTACTGGGAGGTCCCGGTAGGGAAGCCCAAGAGTATGGGTAGTTGAAGGCCGCCATCCTTGATGCACTTGAGATCACACCAGAGACATTCTGGCGGTGGCTCCAGGAGAAGAGCTACCCTCCCGGGGCCTGACCAAGGGTGGCAGCCCAGCAGCTGAAGGATGCCTGCTGGCGCTGGCTACAGCCCGAACGGGGGGCAAAGTCACTGAACAAGTTGTGCTCAAACAATTCATACATATCCTTCCAACTCGAGGCCCTGATGGATGACTTGTTGGTGGCAGAGGCCACTGTTGGGCCTGGGGCTCAGCCCATGAACCTGGTGATGGTTCCCCCTCCCCCTCCTGGGAAGAGAAGACCAGGGCCAAAAGGAGCGAACCCTGACCCGGCCCAAGACACCCTGAGAGATGGGAGGTCAGCAAGCCCCAACACCCACCCCCTACAGCGCCGCCATTACCTGAGGACATAGTCGTCATGGGGAAGCCCCAGACTGCAGGCAAGCCAATGCCCTCACCCAGCTCTACAGTCTGGCCCCGTCGCCCCAAGATCGGCCCTTGTTTCACTTGCAGCCAATTTGGACATCTCAAATGAGAATGTCCCATGATGGACTGCAGTTTTGGCCAAGTCTGTTCCGGGGAGGCCCCGGGCCCGTAAGCAGCCCTTGGATAAGCTGATAATCCCCCTTAGCATGAACATAGTCCAGGTATCCACTCTCCTTGATTCAAGGTGCAGGCAGGCTCTCATCCGCCAGGATCTCACCCCATGTCCAGACCCGCTGTTGGGTGTCATTCAGCTGCAGTGCATCCATGGGGATGTGAAGCCCTATCCCAAGACCCGGGTCACCCTGACTGTGAAAGGGGAGACACGGACCACGATGGTTGGGCTGGCACCAAGGCTGGCATACCCCATCATCTTGGGCTGTGACTGGTGGGGGTTCCCGGAGGTCCTGCATGAGATAACCACAGGGCTTCCCCAGCCTGAAGTAGCCAAACCCCTTGAGGAAGCTGACAGAATCTCTGAGGACCCTGACAGGGAGGACCAGCAGGCTAGCAACCCTGACCCCAGTCTCCCGAAGGAAGAGGTTGAGCCTGGACAACTCACTTGGGAAGAACCCACAAATTTGGGGGCCGACTTCAGCTGGGACCAATGAGAGGATCCCTCACTTAGCCAGGCCTATGAACAGCTGGCTCGCATTAATGGGACCCTGACAGAACCCCACCAGGCAACAGTGTACCCCCACTTTGAACTGACCGGTAACTGCCTGTACTGAATCACCCATGACCTAAATTCCCTGTAAGCTGCGTGGCCGCACAGCAGCCTATTTAGCACCATGGAGGTGCTTAGGGAACCCACCTGGGAACTTGCTGCTGCCGGGGGAGGGGTGCCCCACCCCCAACCCCAACTCACCCTGCGGCCCGGACTCAGCCATGGCCAGAGTGGTGCAGCCCCGGGCACGGCCCAGACCCAGCTGGGGCTGGGGGAGGGGCACCCATCCTGCAGCCCCAGAGCTCCTGCAGGGGGGACAAGCTCCTCTCCCCCCCAACCCAGGTACTGCTGTGGGTAAGAGAACACTGGGGGGAATCCTCTCTCCCCGCAGGAGCCCCAGAGCACCCTCCTGCACCACAAACCCCACATCCCTGGCCCCCCCCAGAGCCCGCACCCCCAGCCGAAGCCCTCACTCCCTGCCCCCAACCCTCTGCCCCAGCCCTGAGCCCCCTCCCACAAGAACCCCTCGGCCCCACCCTCACCACATGAATTTTGTTTTGTGCACCAATATGGAGATGATGTGTCACACATCACATAACAAAATTCATTTCGCACGTGGGTGGGAAAAATTAGACCACTGCCCGTGACCCTCAGACCCATGAAACTTGAGCCCAGCTGGTGGTACCCCGGTGCCACTGACATGCAGTTTTGTGTCTTGCCCATGATGTCCCAGTGGCTGGGCAGCTGGGCCATGAGAAAATCCTAGCATGAGTTCTGGCCTGATTCTTCTGGCCTGGAGTGCATAGGGAGGTGAAAGATTTTTGTGATTCCTGTCCTGAGTGCCAATGAGCAGCCCCGAGGGACGTACTGAGGGTGCCCCTCATCCCGTTGCCAGTGGTTGGCACCATTCGAGAGGATCACCATGGATCTCATGGGGCCCCTCCTGAAGAGTGTCACAAGATTCCAATACATTCTGGTGGTTCTAGATTATGCCACTCGGTTTCCAGAGGCGATCCCCCTTTGAACATCACTGCCCGGATGATTGCCATGGAGCTCCTGAAAGTCTTTGCCTGCGTAGGTCTCCCCCAAGAAGTTCTGACAGACTAGGGCACCAACTTCACATCAAAGCTCCTTCGCCAAGTCTGTAGCCTTCTAGTGAGGCGCACGCTGGGCCCCTCTGGTTTCAGCCCCTGTTGCCCTCTTCAGTCAGTCAGTCCAACCAGTCAGATGCAACACCAATGTTCTTTATTTACAGTTGTTTTCCCACCACCTATGTAAAGGTTTCGCAGCCAACTTTGCCAAGTGCAGGCTTGGCCAGCAACAGACCAGAAGGCTCCTGGCTTCCACCTCCATCTATGCTTGGCCATTCTCCATTCCCCCTTCTCTCTGGCTTTCTCCCAGCCTTTATAGCCCAGGCTAATGAGGCTGGCAAGTGCTGCCTGTTACCAGGCAGACATTGGGCTATCCAACCAGTCCCAATCTGTTCCCCTTGATTGGGGCTGGAGTGGCAGGGGCTGATTAAGTGCTTCTCACTCAGCACCCTGTCACAAGCCTACTGGGAATAAAAAAATTACAGACCTCTATATACCACCCACAGATGGACGGGCTGGTGGAATGTTTTAACCGAACACTGAAGGAAATGTTGTGGAAGTTCCCCCGGAAGATCTTAACCAGTGAGACCAACTTATCCCACCTCTGTTACTGGCCATCCGGGAGATCCCCCAGTCTTTGACCAGGTTCTCCCCCTTTGAGTTGTTATATGGCCAGCAGCCGAGGGGGCTACTAGACCTTATGCATGAAAACTGGGAGCAAATGCCATCTCCATTGCAGGGCCTCCTCCAGTATGTCCTGCAGCTTCAGGAGCAGTTAACCAGGGTGGGGGATCTGGCAAAGGAAAACCTACAGAATGCGCAGAAGGAACAAGAGCGAATGTATAACAAAGGAGCCCAGGGGAGGACCTTTGCGCCCAGTGAAAGGTACTGCTCCTACTACTTTCCGAAGAATCAAAGCTCCTCGCATGCTGGCAGGGGCATTATGGAATTATTAGCCAGGTCAGGCCGGTCACCTATGAGGTGTCCCAACCCAACCGAAAGAAAAAAATGACAGGTCTACCATGTCAATTTGTTAAAGGCATGGTGGGAGCAGGAGGGGCTGCTAATCACCCCGTATCATAGGCGCCGACTCCATGGGTGCTCTGGGGCTGGAG
Organism: Emys orbicularis; assembly: GCF_028017835.1. Lineage (NCBI taxonomy): Eukaryota > Metazoa > Chordata > Testudines > Emydidae > Emys > Emys orbicularis. The sequence continues at coordinate 84,629,167 of NC_088687.1, read as the reverse complement.
CAGCCACAGGGAAAAATTAGTGGGTGCTCTGCACCCACTGGCAGCCAAGCTCCGCCCCCCCCAGCACGTCACGTTCCCGCTCCTCCGCCTACCTACCTCCCAGTGCTTCCTGCCTGGCCGCCACCAAACAGCTGTTTGGCGGCATGCTGGGAGGGAGGGGGAGGAGCGGGAACATGGAGGGCTCAGGGGAGGAGGTGGGGAAGAGGCGGGGATTTGAGGAAGGAGTTGGAATAGGGTCAGGGAGGGGGTGGACTTGGGACGGGGCAGGGCCTTGTGGAAGGGGTGGAGTGGGGGCGGAGCTGGGAGCAGAGGGGGGTTGAGCACCTACCGGCGGGAGCAGAAGTCATCACCTATGCCCCGTACCTCCTGGAACTGGACCTAGGACCCAAATCCCCCTGGTTCCACCAACTCGGAGGAGCCGCAGCTGGGGGATACCCTGACTGAGGAGCAACTGAGGCAGGCCAGGAGCCTGTTGAAGTCATTCCCCAAAACCTTCATGGTGCAGCCATGGCACACCACGCTAGTTTAACATAGAATATTGATGAACCTGGAAGAAGTCATCTGAGAGACCACAAGGCTGTTGCCCGGCCACACCGGTGAAATAGTGGAGAAGGAGGTCCAGACCATGCTGGAGCTAGGTTTAATCGAGAAATCACAAAGTGACTGGCACAGCCCCATCATCCTGGTCCCAAAGCCGGATGGGACCCTTAGGTTTTGCATCGATTTTTGGAGAGTCAACACCATCTTGAAATTCAACGCGTACCCAATGCCACGGATTGATGAGCTACTAGACCGCCTCAGTGATTCCCAATACATCAGTACTCTGATTCTCACAAAGGGGTACTGGCAAATTCCCCTGGACCCGAGCTCCTGGGAGAAGACTTCCTTTGCCTCCCTGACCGGGTTGTACCAATTTTCCTGGGTGCCTTTTGGTCTCCACAGGGCCCCAGCCACCTTCCAGCGGCTGATGGACCGGATCCTACAGCCTCCCTGTGCCTACGCCACAGCCTACCTCGATGATGATTTACAGCAGCCCCAGGGAGGACCATCTCAACCATGTAGCCACTGTCCTTAGAGGCTTACGGGACGCCAGCCTGACTGCCAATCCCAGGAAGTGTAAAATTGGTTGGCAGGAAACCACCTATTTGGGGTACACCCTTGCCTGAGGCCAAGTACGACTCCTGGTAGTGAAGATCCAGGCGCTGCAAGCCTAATCGGCCCCTACCACAAAGAGACAGGTGTTGCAATTGCTTGGGCTAGCAGGCTACTATCGCTGCTTTGTCCCCGACTTTGTCTCAATTGCAGCACTGCTGACAGAGCTCCTGAAGAAGGACAGACCCTGACGCGAGTGTTGGACCGATGATTGCAGATGGGCCTTCCAAATCCTCAAAGACCAACTGTGCCGAGAGCCCATGTTCTTCAGCCTGGACTTTAACCGGGAGTTTCTGTTACAGATGGACGCATCGGCGATGGGCCTGGGAGCCGTCCTCTCCCAGGAGGTAAACGGAGATGAGCACCCCATATTATATATCAGCTGCAAGTTGTTACCCCAAGAACGGAACTACTCGGTTGTTGAGAAGGAAGCTCTGATGGTCAAGTGGGCTGTGGATGCCCTGAGATACTTCCTCCTAGGGGCACCCTTCATGCTAGTGACTGACCATGTCCCCCTTAAGTGGTTGAACACTGTTAAGGAAATGAACCTGCGACTAATGCGCTGGTATTTGGCCCTGCAGCTATATTTGCCTTCATGGTACGTCATCGAGCAGGTAGAGACCATACCAAGGCCGACTTCTTCTCTGGGTTGGGGGAAGGAGACGTTGCCATCTCCGGTTTCCTGGAGACAGACTTGAGGGGGAGGTGTAGTGAGGCAGAGTGGCCTCCCTCTGGACTGGAGAGCGAGAGACCACTACACTCGCATTGGTGGGCAGAGCCGAACCTGCCCCATCCCCCTCACGAGAAGTACCGGGGCAGGGGAGGAAGTATAAATGGAGGGCTCTGCAGCTCAGTTGAGTGGGAGCCAGCTAAGGAGACGGATGCCTCTGCCCTGCTGCGGCGTCTGGAAGCTGAATCTACACTCTGCTGCACACTGCCCCTGGAGGAGGAGAACCCAGACGAGATGTTGCTGGGACTACTGTTGGCTATCTACCCAGAGGAGCCCGAGGACCAGTGGATGCCAGAGATAGAAAGTAGCCCAGGGGCAGCCAATGACTGTCCAGCTACCGGGCTGATTGCTTCTAGGTCAGCGTGTTGCGGCTGGATCCCCGCCGTCCCAGTGGCAGACCAGTCTCTGCTAATGTTAGGGCCCTCGGCTGGGACGTAGTGGGGGAGTTGGGCGGGCCCGCATCCCCCTGCCACCCCAACCCTGGGGTGGCCAACTCCCCACCTTAGGCCAGGAGGCTGTGACTCTTGAATGTTCCTGTCAGCACCCTAGACTTGCTGCTGGGTGCTCAACCCCTTTGGAGCCCCTAGACTGTGTGGGTGCTCACCCCTATCTGAACCCTAAGTCTGTCCATGTTTGCTGGCTGCCTGAGCCCACAAGCTTAAGCTAAACCCTGCTCTGCCCTGCCCCAAAGGGCTAGAGCTTATTAAGTGTGTCTGCCTGCTGGCTGCCCTGAGCCCAAAAGCCTGCTAAAGCCTGCTCCCTGATCTGCCTGCCCAGAGGGCCAGAGCTATAGACTCTGTGTTTGCTGGCTGCTTAGGCCTGAAGGCCTATGCTATAGCCTGCTGCCGGCCCCGCCCCAAGGGCTGGGGCCCCAGACAGTTAATTGGTGTCAGTCCCAGCTGAGGGGCGGTAAACTAAAGACTAGATTGGGCGCTGCCCCGCCCAAGGGTGGGGACAAGAGCCCCAGACTATTGGTGTGTGTTTGCGTTCGTTAGCCAGGCCCAGAACCATAGACTGCATACGGCTTGGCCCCGCTGGTGCGGCCCGAGCCCAAAGACTACCTCCCCTTACAACAAGGCAGAGTGACCTCCCTCCCCACTGGAGAGCAAAGGACCACTACAGTGGGGCAAGAGAAAAAGGAGTCAAAGATGACTGAAGTTATGGGCCTTATTGTCAGTGAATATCAATGGTATTGTCACAAGTAACAATAGAGGGAGGGAAGAAGGTTTTATAGGAAAGATGCCTCCTTCTCCATATCTCTAACCATTGTTATGGGGCAGATATTTCTCAGCCTGATCCTTATGTGCCTGATCCTACAACACTTTACTCAAGTGAATATTCCTTGTGGGAATAGTCCATCAACTCAGGCCCTTTGTTCATAACTCTAAAAATAAAAAATATTCTAGGAATAAATAACATAACTAAATTTTTACTGTTATTTAAAACTGCTCTTGGTATTTTACCTCTCTCAATTTACAATAGTAATGAGTAAGACAGTAGAGCTTCACTCTAATAAAACTATCCTGAAAAATTTGGGCTTACAACCATGTGCAGGAAAATCACTACGTATGAGGCACATTGTGGTTCATCCTGTACACTTGCGCAGGGGAGTAGCTGCCCTGCATGAGTGTACAGGATGAACCACAAGTATATAAAAGGTTGTTACAAGGAGGGAGAAAAATTGTTCTCCTTAACCTCTGAGGACAGGACAAGAAGCAGTGGTCTTAAATTGCAACAAGGATGATTTAGGTTGGACATTAGGAAAAACTTCCTGTCAGGGTGGTTAAGCACTGGAATAAATTGACTTGGGAGGTTGTGGAATCTCCATCATTGGCAATTTTTAAGAGCAGATTAGACAAACATCTGTCAGGGACGGTCTAGATAATACTTAATCCTGCCATGAGTGCAGGGGACTGGACTAGATGACCTCTCGAGGTCCCCTCCAGTCCTATGATTCTATGATAATATAAAAACAGTATTAGTGTATTGATTATTTAAAATAATTTTACTCAGTCATTTCAGGCACATTATGTTTTCCTTGAAATCCCTTTTGTAGAACAAACAATTTTTGAAGAACTCAGTATGAAAAATTTAATTTGTAAATATTGAAGTACAGACAATATTTAGTCTTTGTTTCACAATTAATACCTTTATTACACATGTTAATAGCTAACATTTGTTAGACAGCATGTTATATTGAATTGGGATGAGAAGTCTAATTTTTGCTATTATTTTTCATTACAGTAAAGATTTAGAGAACACACAAGGAATGCTCCACAAGTTAATCTTTAAATAGAGGAAAGTGTAAGTGACATGGTGTAAACCTGGCACCACATCTTTAAAGCCTCGCCTCCTCAATTTTCATGGCTTAAACAAGAAGAGAGAATTTGTCGCTTGGACTGAAAAGACGATGAGAAAGATGAGATGAGAGCATCACAATGAGGATAATCCTGTTACTGTAATTAAGGAATCATCACATATCAGTTCATCTGTAAACAAAGCCCTTTATTTTCATGTTAGATCTTCTGTAATCAGCTGTATATATCCTTCAATCTCTACCAATGCACACAAAGGCTATTTGTTCTTTTTTGTTAATTTTTTCTCTTTAGCTAAACTTTATTATATGGCATCTGTTATCATAGAATAGGTGCATTTTTGAAAAGGCTGTTAAAACTGATGCTTTTACAAATTGACATGTACATTTTATAGACAAAACAGCTTTATTATTTACATAAAGAGGTACCACAGTGTCTGAAATTTGTTACTGTAAAACAAATGGTTAACTCAGAAGTCCACGAGTAGTCAAACAGTCTCCTTTGTGGGGACTTTGCCAATTCCCAACTCCCTCCAGAGTTATGCATCTGCCAGCGGCCCAGGTCGACAAATGGATTGGGACATTACAACATTCAGTGTTGCAACACCTAACTTTAGCTGCCTAGAAAATCAGTGGAACAATGGACTCTACAAACCTTGAGTTAGGCACCTAGGCTCCCTATACAATGCATAGGGAGAGATACGTTCCAAAGAATGGGATCTCCAAAAGCCAGTACACTAGTTGCAGAGCTGCCAATGGGAGAAGCGGACAAGAAAGGTGTGTCCAAAGCTCCATCCCTGTCTCTGAGTTCAGTACCTAGGTACAGGTTGCAGGGAGGTGCCTATGTCTGCTAGCAATCCACAACCAAGAAGAACTCGTCTCCTGCAGTCAGGTAAATTAGGCCACTAAACCACTTCTTGTGAGAAGGAGTTGGGTGCCTGCCTAAGTCCACATAAAATGACCAGGAGAGTGGTGGTGGTAGCCTTCCTCATAGCCTTTAGCCCAGTGTTTAGGGTATTCACCTAAGATGCCAGTATTCTTAGCTCAATTCCCCTCTCTACGTCATAAGAAGGGAGTTGAACAGTGATTTCCCACATCTCAGGTGCCTGCCCTAACTACTGAGCTTTAGAGGGGTTTTCATTCTTTCTTGGGCCCAATTAATATTTAATTATTCAATTAAAGCTTCAACAAGAGAAACTGGGAGAGCCCCCAAAACAGAATCTCCTAGAGATCAGTGAGAGTGTTTAAATCTTTTCTCTTCAAGCAGAAGGGGGAACTGAACCAAGGTTTCCCACACTCAGATAAGTACCCAAGGCTATACCTTGTAAGGGAATGGGTGTCCTCTGGCCCCTACACCTAAATCTGGGGTTCAAGTACCTATCTTCCTTTGAGGATTTGAGCCTGAATGCTTTGCTGAAGCTAGCTAACCCATATTTGTGTGGATTCTGTACATATACACCTCTACCCTGATATAATGCGACCTGATATAACACGAGTTCAGATAGAACGTGGTAAAGCAGCGCTCCGGGGGGGGGGGAGGGAGGGCTGCGCACTCCGGTGGATCAAAGCAAGTTCGATATAACGCGGTAAGATTTTTTGGCTCCCGAGGACAGCGTTATATCGGGGTAGCGGTGTAGTAAAAGTCATACAATTAAAGCAGAAATAAATGAGTTCAGTACACACCCAGTTGAATTATAGTATTATTTATAATTCTTCCCTTCCTTCTGCCAAAGGGAAAAAAAAAAAAAAAGATTATGGATCAAAAGAAAGAGATCCAAAGCAAAAATCAATAGAACAAACAACTGGATAGTTAATTTACTTTTAAGATTTTTCTCCCCACTCACATCTACAGCTCTATAGTCTTCAGCTACAATATTAACAAAATGTTTATATAGGCAACACAAATTACTATTTCTGCTGTTCTTCAAGGCAGCTATCCTGAATTCTTTCCTTTGCATGTTTCATTGGTAATAAAGATAATGGTGATGCGATTGTGCCCATTGTCAGAGAGATCCCACAGCAACCCCTGTCCAACTTCACTGCCTTCATTTGGTTTGTACAGATATAACTGATGGGCCTTGTAACTGCAATTTAGTGAACAATTCTTTTGATTTACAAGAAGGAATAAAACTCAGTTTATTCTTAGTTTTGCAGGTCTCCAGGAGTAAAACAAAACCCTCACTTTAGTCCCTAAACTAAGCAGTTATTACTTTGAATATATACACATACCCACAGAGTAATGCTAAAGTTTAATTGACTCTCCTAGTGTGCTCACATACTTCTATTGCAATATAATGACAATTATTTTTCAAATAGAAAAGATATTTATATTACAGATGAGAGAAAATGTTTGTCATATTTCAGTTATAAAATCAAATGTGATTTTGACTCATTAATTTTAAAAAACTTTCAGAATCTTTGGGAGATCCTAAATCCATGTTGAGCTCAAGTAGACTAGCAGAGGTGCCTCCCACAAAACATTTTATAGTACATTTTGTATATAGACAATTTATATTCATATACATTTTGGTATCAGAGTGGGAGGAAGTTCAACCAAGCAGGTTAATCCATAGAAATTATTAATTATGAGCATGAGAAAATATCCTTCCATATGCTTGCTTTGGGAGTTTGTTTTGCCCATGAATATCTTTTTTTCAGGAGAATATTTATGAGTTTCCTGCAGAGGTTACTAGAATAATTAGTTTGTGTACATTGTGCACCCATATGGTTTAGTTCTTGCTATCTGATATAGGCCACAATGCATTCATCCAGCTCTCTGTCTCAGTCATGAGTGATCCAGCCAAGTAGAAGTTACCCAGTGAATTACACAATATCTCAGGTGAAGTTAGGATGTGGATGAGAGAGAGTTGGCTGTGATTTAATCTAGACAAGGCACAGACAGGAGGGTGGGCTTGGGGAAACAGCCATATGGCTTAGCGGAATTTATATGAGCACCCCATCACTGAGGGAATGTGTAAAAGTGTTGATAAATCCTGAGCTGCTCTTGGATGTTCAGATAATGGTTGCAACCATGGGCACTTTTCTGTCTGAGCCTGGTGAGAAGAATGCAGCCTTTCCTCTCTGATGCTGCTATTCATGCCTTTGCCACCTCAAGATTAGATTGCTGTAATATGCGGTATGGGAGGCTACCTTAGGACCCAACAGAAGCTGAAGCTAATGCACAATGTGGTGGGCCACTTATTCAGTGGAGCTGCACCTTGAAAGCATATTAAATAGTACTCCAAGATCTCTGCTGCCTCACAATAATCTTCTAGGTGGAATTCTAGGTATTAGTTTTAACCTATAAAGTCTTAAATAGCTTGGGACACAGTTACCTGAGAAATCACCTCTCTTTCCCTGCCATAAGCCATTGTAGAGATCAACATGAATACTCATGTCTCAGCACCCTCAATGTAAATGAAAGGGAGCTGCTGTCAGGGTGTTCTCTGAAAAGGGTACTCCACTTTGGGACCCACTTTCCCTTTGGTCCACCAGATCCTGTATTTGGGAAGTCTGCAGACCCCATCCGTTCTCAGGTTATTGAAGAGGGGATGGGCTGAGGATTTGGTGGATGAATATGAGAAGCTTTCATTTGTATATTTCTAATTTATTGGAGAGGGCCGCAGAGCCAGACGTGGGTACCTATAGATATTTTTTAGGAACACTAAGAAATAATAGTAATATTGGTAAAATAGTACGATAGGGTTTTTTTCATTCTCCAACTAGATATTGATTTCTGGTAGGTAGTCTATTCAGCTGCTCACAGGAAATAGCAGCTATTTCTTATCTTGCTTGTAGAGTTTAATGCATATTAGAACAGTTTTCATTGAAGGAGGAAAACCTAAGTGAACAGTATATATAACTCAGGGCTGAATTAAATACATCTCAGTGTAAATTGTAAAACCATGAGAATTTGCAAAGCTCCAGTTTGCAACAGCTTACCAAGAAAAATAGATATCTGAAAACTACAAGGAAAAAAAAAAGGAGTTAAAAATCCAATGTAAAGTTGTAACAGGGTTCAAGTCCTGCCCTTCTTCCTGGGGCCCGCTTGCTGCCCCCAATAAGGCTCAGAGAGGCTTCAGGGTTGTGAAACACACATGTCTTTATTTATATAAGGTTCTCCCACCACCAGTGTCTATCTATACAGAAGTCTTGCAGGATTAGTCACCTCCTTTACAGGCAGAGGCAGCCTTCAGCTAGGAAGCCTGACTGACTGACTGACTTCTCCCTGGCTCCCTCCCAGCCTTTTGGCTTGTCAGGCCAGCAGGTGTCACCAATCCTCAGGCCAGCATCAGGCCTTTTCCATCAGCCCCAATCTGTTTCCCCTGATTAGAGCTGACTGGGCAGGGGCTAATTAGGTGCTTCTGCACAGCACCCTGCTAGATAAGTCTACACATTTCAACCAGAGTCTGTTTCTTAGTTCAGGGTTCCTCAAAGGTCCCCTCCCCCCCCCCCCCCCCCCGCCAACATGCATCAAATTTCAATAGAAAGATTGTGATGTGGACCACCTCCTCTATCATTGGCTATCATACAAGCCACCTCCTTTGCCAGTCATAGCCCCATAGTTTCCCTGTGCCATACAAAGAAATTGCATACTTAAATAGGAATGTATTTTTAGCTGCCATTTGATGCAAGCTGGCAGCAGGAGAAGGGGAGCTGACTGTTGCTGTCATTCACACTAAGATTTATGTGCATGTAAAATGTCATGCAAATCGGGATGCTGTGGTTTTCTTTCATTGATATAATCCACAAAAATTTTCCTATGTTTCAGTAATAGATTTCTAGGTAAAGTGACAACCTCTTAAAGAGACATATTGCATTTTGAATAGTATGTGATTATGTCTGTACAAAAACACGAAGGCCCCATTCAGTGCACATCACAACTAGCAGGCTGAATACCAGTGAAATCCATGGAGACCAAGGTAGACCACATGGCTGGGAAGCTGGACTCCTAGCACCACAGAAGGTATATACCCCTTACATAGACTTCCATGGTCTAGGCACCCAACGCAGCAGAACCATACCAATTTCTCTGCTTAGAGGGGCCTTCCATTATGGGAGAAGGAAGATTTGTCCCTAAAAGGGTTTAAAAGTTTTAGGGGCTGATTCTTCACTGCCTTGCAGTTTGTATAGTCATTTATATCTGTGTCAAATGAGTCTGAGACTTCACCAAATCAGAATAGTAGCCTGGTACAAAGGAGTAGGGAATTAGGGCATCAATGTTCAGTACTGTCAGAGCAATAGCCTGGTTCCTCCATCAAATTCTGTCCTATGGGTAGCTGTGAGTGCGCTCTCGTCAAGTCACTGTTAAAGCTCTCATTTTCCCTTTGACTATTAATTGTACTGTTTACAAAACACATGGTACCAGTATGCCATTCTTATTTAAACACCTTTCTCCAACTCATTTTAAGTGGAAAAACCAAAGGTAGAACTAAAAAGAAAAAAAGTACATAGCTTAGAACTTTGCAAGGTAAGGTCCTTATACCCAGAAAATGCATTTTGGATAATAACTATCTGCTATGGAAGCAATATTTATCAGACTTCATCTTTCATTTGAAAAAAAAAATTAAGAACTAGAAATATCAATTTACTGTTCTTGAATTTATAGAATACTAAAACATTTCCTTTCGGGATGCCCTAAATTCAAGCTATTTTAGAGGGGAGGCATCTAGATAGAAGACTATTAGAATTAGGAAGCAGGAGAGAAGTTCTGGATCTTCTCACATTGCTTGAAATTCATCTTATTCCAGAGGGCCTGCACGCAGCCCTCTCCAACACTGAAGGAATTAACAAATGAGGTCTACGTGTCCAGGCGCATACTCCCTCTCTAGCATTCATTACTTTGTATATCTGTATCACATTTCCTCCCTCTTATTCATTTCCTCTCTAAAGTAAACAGTCCCAGTCTTTTCAGCACCCCTTCATGTGGAAATTTACCATGCCGCTACTCATTCTCACCACCCCTTTCTTCACTCTATTTCTGCTCTATTTTAAATAAGCTGATTCTTTATGATCACAGATTGAAAGAGTTGTCGGTCCTATTTTTTGTGTCCATCATGACCATTTTATGAACTCAAAATACAGGTGAAACAATATACGAAGGATAAGAACAATTACCAATTAAAAACACATAATAGGAAAAATAGAGGAGTTGCTGTGGATTGGTTTAATTTTTCCCCATAAGGACTCTTATCCTTTAGTCAGTCTGAAATGAAGTGTCCTAACAGTTCTATCTTATACTTTAGAAATTCAATGCATGTTGCTGCTAGATTTAAGTGCCATTTTTAATTGCTGATGAAATGCACTGACCCGTTCTTTCTGAGCTGGCCAATCCAAGATGCAGCGAGATTTGAACATTCCTCTTCTCAAGCAAAGTGCATGATTCAGTTTGTAATCTGGAATGTCATGAAGGAAGATCAGTATGATGGAATCCCGACTTTGCTCAATAGCTTGCTGGACAGCATGGTACACCTTGAACCTTAAGCAAAAAATAAGGCAATTAAAAAATGGTGTCTTGAAAGTACATGCTATATAACTACACAGAGCTTATGAATGATTGAATCAGCTGACTTATGTAGGGATGAGTGACATCAAATAATTTTCTGTGATAGCCCCACAAAGGTCAGTGCCGAATCTGTATATAGTTTTTAACATTTAACCTTTATGATAATACTGGTATTACATAAATAAATCACTCATTTTTTAATTTAACTAAAAAAAATAATAATTTCCCCTCCAAGAAATTAACCCAAGTTAACTGTCTCAATTTTAGGCTCACTTAGTATACAGTCTTCTTTCTGTCAGCCACCAAAACTGGCAGTGGGAAGGCCCTGGCTCAAAAAATGATCTTTGTATGTTTACAACCTCACCAATCACTGTCTTGTCTCAAACATCTATTTTTAGGGAAGATCATCTGAAGGGAAATGATGGTTTGATTGACTAGACAAGCAGGTAGATTATGAGCCAAATTCTGCTTTCAGTTACACTGGGGTACATCTGGAGTATCTCCATTAAATGTCAGACAGTTACACTCATGTCACAAAGTATAATTTGCCCTGGACTTTCTGTTTTCAAGAAAGTAGACCGCTGTCTTAGAGATGATTGCATTAAAGATCTGCTGAACAAGTGTTATTCACACACACGCACATACTCACTTTTTGCACCAGGGATCTTTTAAGAGATGTTCAGTGACAACAAAGATAATCTTCCGACTTCTTTTTATACTATTAATAGTGGCTTCAAATTCAGATATGCCTGCTTCAAAGTCTCGTTCCTCTAAACAAAACCTAATTTGAGACTGATCATTTTCTTCCAGAGGAATGAAGTTCTTGGACACCCAATTCCTGTCCCTTCTTGCATGAATAATGTAGGCATCATAATCAAATTCTTCCTGTTGCCTGTCTATTTCTGTAAAACCAAGTACTCGATTTACTGACACATTCCAGTAAAATGCTATCCTCCAGCCTTCAAAATGGATAAGAATAACAATAAAGATGAGGAGCATTATCACAGTGGTGCTTATTATATACAGTAATTTAAAAGGGGCACTATCTTTGCAGGGTGAAATGTCAAAATGCATCACCAGATTACTATGATATTTAGGTGGGGTGTTGCAAAGGTAATGGGTATCTAATCCAGGTATGTTTGTTTGGGTCACATTAAGCCAACTAACAAACCAGGAGATACTTTCACAGGTGCAGTCAAATGGATTGGAATCCATCTCTAGTTCTTTCAGATTCTTGAAAGCTGTCCCAAACACTTTTTCTTCAACAGATGTTATAAGATTTTTCTGAAGGATCAATGAATTCAGAGATATCTGGTCATCAAACAAAGATGCTGGAAGCAAGTTCAAATTATTTGATCCTAAATCCAGGCTTCTTAATTGAAACAATCCCTTGAAAACTTGTACTGGAATCTCATCCAAGCCATTAGACTTCAAATTAAGTATATGCAGGTTAAGAAGATCTTTTAAAAAAAGGACAGGGCCACCTGGATTGGCATGTTTCCAAAGTCGAGCCAAATTATTATGTTGCAAATCCAGAATTTCAAGTTTGTGAAGTCCATCAAACAAATCATCTTTTACATTAGCTAGATTGTTGTTGCTGATATCCAGGATGGTTAGATTCCGTAGAGGGTGAAAAGGTGAAGGAGAGAGGTCCAGATTGCTACAAGCTACCTTCCGTAGCATCAGTTTTCTAAGGCTTGGAACAAAAGCAAATGATTTGCTTGTCAAAGTCAACTGTTTGTTGTAGGAAAGGTAGATATCCTCAATATTTTGCAGACCTTTAAACTCATGACCTGTGAACATCTGGTTTATTTCATTGAGTCCCAAATCAAGAATTTTTAGGTGTCCCAACCAAGAAAATGCTCCACTTTCTATTTTTGTGATTCTACTTTTTGTAAGATTAAGAAACCGCAGAGTAGAATTAGCAAGTGATGAAAACGTTTTATTAGTTATTATTTGTAAGCCATTGGTCCAGTTACATAGACTCAAATATTTCAGATTGTCCAAGCCTGTGAACATATTAGGAGTAATTTCTTGAAAATTATTACTATCTATAAGAAGATACTCTAAATGGCTTAGCCAACGAAAGGAGAAATCATCAATTTTTCTGACATGTGACCTTCTCAGATTCAAATATTTGACATTGGACAATCCATACAATGAATGAGAAGATAAGTGATAAATCCTATTATCCTCTAGGTTTAAATTCTCTAAGTTTGAAAGCCAGGTAAAAGAGTCATTGTCTATCATGTTCAAATAATTTTTGGAAAGGTTTAAAGCTGTAATGTTTGTTGTTTGCAGTCCGTGGAAGGTTGACTTGTAAATAAAAGAAAGCTGGACCTGGCTCAGTGACAGATTCTGAATTCTTGTGCCTGATAATTCCAAGCAAAGTTTCTCTGTGTGATTTTCGCCAAGCTCAACGTTGTTCAGCACAAGGCCATACAGATTTCCAATTGCATGTAAACAGCCTGTGTGAAACTAGAAGGAAAAAAATTAATGATTTTGACATTAAAAGAAAAAATAAATCACCTAAGAAAGTTGTTCCATAAAGCCAAAAGCTGGAAAGTTCTTCAAATCACTACCATAGACCAAGAATACAATTTAAATTAACTCATAGATTTTCACTAAACTCCACAGGATTTAACCAAACTTTGTTTTAAAATGTGTTATATTTCTATAGTAATGGTTCAAAACACTGTAGTAATACCCTTGAAAATTAATATTTTTCATCAGTAATGAAAAAACCTACCTCACTTTTACAGTAGATACATGAAAGTGATTTGAAATTCTGTGTCTAATTCTCATTTAACTCTGAATCTTTAGAGGTAACTTGTAAATATATGTAACAAATCTCTCTGCCATGTATTTCCTGTGAGGTTTCATTTACTGATCTATTGTCAAGAAGTGTCAATATGACACTAAATGAAGGAGAACATGGAATACTTTGTGTTTTGTTTTGTTTTTTTGCCAAAGTATTTAGGCCTACAACAACAGTCAAGATTAACTCAGTCTCCTTTTTGTGGGCACAATATGCACTCATGAAACTAGAGCCCATACATTTTTCCACAAAATGAATGGCAGTTACAAATCAGAATATTTGCCCCTCTTCTTGATTCATTGCCAGAATTGATGCATGATAGGCACAAGTACTCATCTGTGCTAGTAATGAGCTAGAAAGAACACAGGTTGACTTTCAGAGCTGACAGGGGGGTAGGAGGGAGAGAGACAACAACAAAACAAAACCAATACCAATTTACTTGTGAAATGAGTACACTTATCCTGAAAGTCAGGGAGGAACTCAACAATGACATTTTTGCAATCACTTTTCAGAGCAGAACCATATTTTAATGCTGCATTGATTGGAGTGTACATGTGTAGTACATAAAATAGCATGCAGGGATTAAACTTGGATAGAGGACATCCACTTTTTAATCTATTTGTATGCTTTTCTACTGTGCTCATTTCCATAATATCTGAGCACTTTGCATGAATGAATTTAGCTTACACCATCTCTGTGAGCTAGGTAAAGGTTAGGAAATGAAAGGACAGACTGATTAACTAGTTTGTCCAAGATACCAGAGGACTATTTATGGCAGAACTAGGAATAAAACCCAGATGTTGGCAGTTCTTGTACAATGCATTGATAACCAGAGCCATTGGAACTTCAGTTAAAAGAGTCAGAGAGGTGGTGTGATGCCAGGGAAGATGCCACAGAGGGGGAAGAAATATGCAGGAGAGAGAAGAAAGGAAGAGAAACAGAAAAACAAAAGTGGGCAATGGCACACAGGTAAGAAACAAGGAATGAGGGTGACAGTTGAACAAAGGAAGGACAATGGGGAAGAGAATACAATGCAAGAGAGCAAAGGAAGTGAACAGCAGAGAGAAAGAGGGAAAGGAAAATTGATGCTTCTTTTCAAGAAAAAAAAAAAGAATAGAAACATGAAAAAAGACAGACAATATTGTGGAAAAAAGAGTTTAGTACATTTATTTTTTGTTTTTGTAGTATTTTGTTGCATTTCCCTGGCCAACATCTCTAAGTTTGTGGGGAAAGAGATGGAATGGCTATTTTGAGCACTTATAGTACATTAATGTTGCTGCTTATCTTTTCTAGCTACTACAGTTGAATGTGTTTTCTTAGGATATGTCTACACTACATTTTAAAATCCAGAGCAGCAAGTTTCAGAGGCCTGGTCTATAGACTCAAGCTCCCAGGCCTTGACCTATGGCACTAAAAACAGCAGTGCAGAAGCTGTGGCTTGGACTGGAGCTTAGCTCTGAAGCCCTCCCCAACCCAACCTTCAGAGCCTGAACCCTTTGTCCACACGTAGCTGTTTTTAGCACGAGCCCCATGAGCCCAAGTCTGTAGACTTGGGCTCCGATACTCGCTGCCACAGGTTTTAAAATGCAGTGTAGATGTACTTTTGGTTACTAATTGTGACACGATCCTGCTCCCATTTATTTCAGTGGAAGCTGAATCATGCCCTTTACTACTAGTTAAGACTGAGTGATAACAATATTGCATCTTTACATATCCCAAATGCTTAAATAAAAGGAAATAAGTAGTTAAGTGCATCAGAAATCTTACTCCACCTACATAATAAACCAACTCACAATATCAAGAATAAAGTAATGTGCATTTTATTTCAACAGAACAATATTACCCCTGACCAAAAATGAATACTATTCTTTTATCAGTGATTGCAAAATAGAAAAAATATGAGTCAGATCTTCAGCTTGTGTAAATCATTTATACCAGCTGAGGATGTGGTCTTGTATTTCTTACCTCTTTCAGTGGGTTTGATGATAAGTCAAGCCTATTTAAGGAAGTGTTGCTAAGAAAATCTAGTTCTTCCTTTTTTAACTCAGTGATTTTATTCCCTGACAGCACGAGCTCACGAAGGCTCTCCAACTGTTGCTGAGATCCTAATTTTGTAGAAAGCAAACGATTATGAGATACATCCAGTATGTTCAAATTCTGGGGGGGAAAAAACAGGTGAAAATACAGTAACAAGTTAGATATCTTTGGAATTATTTTAGCCATTCTGAAGTTAAAAATTGGTCACATTATTACAATTAGGAGAGCAATAGAACAAAAATTGTAACACAGAGAAACACATACATTGGAAGGCAATAGTCTGTCTACATCAGATGTCACCCATTATGGGAATCCTTAAGCTAGATGACCAACATGGTTTCAGGCTGCCAACCTCCAGTCTCCTGCAGGAGAAAGCCCCCTGACATCACACACAGCAAGCTACAACCACTTGGTGATCTTGACCTGCCATGACATGGTAAAAAGCAAGCTGCTTATCTAAAACTCCTCCTCCTGCTAAAGGCCTAAAGGACAGCAAACAGTTAGCCCAGGACTTGAATTCTATTCTCACCACTCCCTCTGAGTGGCCTTAATCCTTTTACTTAGTAAACATTATTTAGTTGCATTTCAACATTCGATGAGGTAAGCAAGTACACCTCTACCTCGATATAAAGCTGTCCTCAGGAGCCAAAAAATCTTACCACGTTATAGGTGAAACCGTGTTATATTGAACTTGCTTTGATCCACCGGAGTGCGCAGCCTCCCCCCCCGGAGCACTGCTTTACCGCGTTATATCAGAATTTGTGTTATATCGGGTCACGTTATATAGGGGTAGAGGTGTATCTACATTTTACAGAGCAGTTAAGTGGAACACAGAGTTTAAGGGGGTTGCTCAGACTTGCCTAAGGCAGCCAACCAACGTGAGAAAAGTTTTTAGAGCCTACCTATTGGCCCAGTTCTCTGTTGTTCTAAGGCCCTTTTATGCAGCCCCCAGATTGATGCTGAGCTGGTGGAATAGCTCTATGTTCACTCTTATCACAGACCCCCCCCCCATGCTATAGTAAGGGGAGGTTATTCAGCAGTAGCTGCCAGGTCACCTGCACTCTGACTAACTGGAAGATCAGGCATCTCCTCACCACTCACATCCTCACTGGGGCCAGAAGGCTCACCGTGAACATTTGTGTCTATGTATCTCAGGAGAGCTCCTTCCTGCTTAGATAGAAAGCAAAGGAAGCTTTTCTTTCTTTTTCTGAATGCTGCCCCAGAGGGGTGTTTTCTTCTTTCTCTCATGGCTGCTGTTCTGTGCCAGCTCTAGTGGCTCTCAACACTCAATTGAAGGGGACAAATAAGCCGTCTGGTAGCAGGGCCTGAGTGAGGGAAGATATCAGCATCTTAAGGGCCTAACTGGCTCCTACTACTTCAGTTGACTGCCTGTTCTCCTCAAGTGGGTTCAGGGAAGCAGCAGGAAACAGGAAGCTCTCTGAGAAGCTGGTGTTAATCAGTCCAGGCTCCTGGGGGTGCTAGAGAGGTACATAAGAGGCTCCTCCTCCTCCTCTCTCTCCCAGCAGCTCCTGCTGCTTTCTGTTATTCCCTTTCACCTTTTCTTCTGCTTGCCTGTTGTGTCTCTTGTGCCCTCCTTCCTCCAGCACAGCACTCTACCATCTCTGTGCATCTAGAGCAGAGAGAATACATATGCACCAGCAGCAGACACAATTTTCTACGCTCTGGGTCCTAGTGGCGCCCCCCCCCCCCCCCACAGTCTGGCACCAGAGGCGGCCGCCTCAGTTTGCCTCATGGTAAGGCCAGCCCTGCTTTCCTGCGCTGCGTTAATCAAATGAAATGGAGAATAAAGTCTTTTGTCTTCTACACAATAGGCCATATCTTATAAAAACATAATCTGATTTAGTTGGGGATTAGGTCCTGCTTTGAGCAGGGAGTTGGACTAGATGACCTCCTGAGGTCCCTTCCAACCCTGATATTCTATGATTCTATAAGAACAGCCATACTGGGTCAGACCAAAGATCCATCCAGCAGAACAGGTAATAATCAAGTGATCCATCCCCTGTTGCCCATTCCCAGCTTCTGGCAAACAGAGGCTAGGGACACCATCCCGGCTACTAACCATCGATGGATCTATCCTCCATGAACTTATCTGGTTCTTTTTTGAACCCTATTATAGTCTTGGCCTTCACAACATCCTCTGGCAAGGAGTTCCACAGGCTGATAGTGCATGGTGTGAAGAAGTACTTCCTTTTGTTTGTTTTAAACCTGCTGCCTATTAATTCATTTGCTGCCCACTAGTTCTTGTGTTATGAGGAGTAAATAACACTTCCTTACTTTCTCCACACCAGTCATGATTTTATAGACCTCTATCATATCCCCTCTTAGTCGTCTCTTTTCCAAGCTGAAAAGTCCCAGTCTTATTAATCTCTCCTCCTATGGCAGCTGTTCCATACCCCTAATCATTTTTGTTGCCCTTTTCTGAAGCTTTTCCAATTCCAATATATCTTTTCTGAGTTGGGGCAACCACATCTGCATGCAGTATTCAAGATGTGGGCATACCACGGATTTATATAGAGGCAATATGATATTTTATTTCTTATTATCAATCCATTTCTTAATGGTTCCCAACATTCTGTTCGCTTTTTTGACTGCTGCTGCACATTGAGTGGATGTTTTCAGAGAACAATCCACAATGACTCCAAGATCTCTTTCTTGAGTGGTAACAGCTAATTTAGACCCCATCATTTTATATGTATAGTTGGGATTATGTTTTCCAGTGTGCATTACTTTGCATTTATCAACATTGAATTTCATCTGCCATTTTGTTGCCCAATCACCCAGTTTTGAGAGACCCTTTTGTAGCTCTTTGCAGTCTGCCCGGGACTTAACTGTCTTGAGTAATTTTGTATCATCTGCAAATTTTGTCGCCTCACTGTTTACCGTTTTTCCAGATGATTTATGAATATGTTGAATAGGACCACGCCCAGTACAGACCCCCTGGGGGACACCACTATTTACCTCTCACCATTCTGAAAACTATCCATTTATTTCTACCCTTTGTTTCCTATATTTTAACCAGTTACCAATCCATGAGAGGGCCTTCCCTCTTGACAGCTTACTTTGCTTGAGAGCCTTTGGTGAGGGACCTTGTCAAAGGCTTCCTGAAAATTTAAGTACACTATATCCACTGGATCCTCCATGTCTACATGCTTGTTGACCCCCTCAAGAATTCTAGTAGATTGGTGAGGCATGATTTCCCTTTACATGTTGACTCTTCCCCAACAAATTATGTTCATCTATGTGTCTGACAGTTTTGTTCTTTACTATAGTTTCAACCAGTTTGCCCGGTACTGAAGTCAGGCTTACAGGTCTGTAATTGCTGGAATCACCTCTGGAGCCCTTTTAAAAATTGGCATCACATCAGCTATCCTCCAGTCATTTGGTACAGAAGTGGATTTAAATGATAGGTTACAGACTACAGTTAGTAGTTCTGCAATTTCACATTTGAGTTCCTTCAGAATTCTTGGGTGAATACCATCTGGTCCTGGTGACTTATTACTGTTTATCAATTTGTTCCAAAATCTCCTCTAATGACACCTCAATCTGGGACAGTTCCTCAGATTTGTCACCTAAAAAGAATGGTTCAGGTTTGAGAATCTCTCTCACATCCTCAGCCATGAAGACCGACGTAAAGAATTCATTTAGTTTTTTCCGCAATGGCCTTAACATCCTTGAGTGCTCCTTTAGCATCTTGATCATCCAGTGGCCCCACTGGTTGATTAGCAGGCTTCCTGCTTCTGATGTACTTAAAAAAAAAAATTGCTATTACTTTTTGAGTCTTTAGCTGAGTCAAATTCTTTTTTGGCCTTCCTAATTATATTTTTACATTTCATTTGCCAGAGTTTATGCTCCTTTCTATTTTCCTCACTAGGATTTAGCTTCCCTCTTTTAAGGATGCCTTTTTGCCTCTCACTGCTTCTTTTACTTTGTTGTTTAGCCACGGTGGCACTTTTTTGGTTCTCTTACTATGTTTTTTTAATTTGGGGTATACATTTAAGTTGAGCCTCTATTATGGTGTCTTTAAAAAGTTTCCATGCAGCTTGCAGGGATTTCACTTTTGGCACTGTACCTTTTAATTTCTGTTTAACTAACTTCCTCATTTTTGTGTAGTCCCCCTTTCTGAAATTAAATGCTACAGTGTTGGGCTGCTGTGGTGTTTTCCCCACCATAGGGATGTTAAATTTAATTAAATTATGGTCACGATTACCAAGCGGTCCAGCTATATTCACCTCTTGGACCAGATCCTGTGCTCCACTTAGGACTAAATCAAGAATTGCCTCTCCTCTTGTGGGTTCCAGGACTAGCTGCTTCAAGAATCAGTCATTTAATGGGTCAAGAAACTTTATGTCTGCATCGCGTCCTGAGGTGACATGTAGCCAGTCAATATGTGGATAATTGAAATCCTTCATTATTGAGTTTTTTATTTTAATATCCTCTCTAATCTCCCTGATTATTTCACAGTCACTATCACCAGCCTGGTCAGGTGGGCGGTAGTATATCCCTACTGCTATATTCTTATTATTAGAGCATGGAATTACTATCCATAGAGATTCTATGGTACAGTTTGGTTCATTTAAGATTTTTACTTCATTTGATTCACACTTTCTTTCACAGTGCCATTCCCCCACCAGCACAACCTGTTCTGTCCTTCCGATATATTTTGTACCCAGGTATTACTGTGTCCCATTGATTATCTTCATTCCACCAAGTTTCTGTGATGCATATTATATCAAGATCCTCATTTAATATGAGGCACTCTAGTTCACCCATCTTATTATTTAGACTTCTAACATTTGTATATAAGCACTTTAAAAACTTGTCACTTTTTAGCTGTCTGCCATTACATGATGTAATTGAATGGGACTTTTCTTCATTTGACTGTTTCTCATCAAATCCTACCTGTATTTTATCATCGTCCATCCTCTCCTCCTTACTAGGATATAGAGAATCTCCATTAGTAGATCCTCCCCTAAGGATATCGCTGTCTGAACCATGTGCTCCTCCACACCTGTCGGCTTTCCCCCAGCCCTTATTTTAAAAACTGCCCTACAATCTTTTTAATTTTAAATGCCAGCAATCTGGTTCCATTTTGGTTTAGGTGGAGCCCATCCTTCCTGTATAGGATTCCCCCTTTCCCAAAAGTTTCCCCAGATCCTAATAAATCTAAACCCCTCCTCCTTACCTACACCATTGTCTCATCCACGGATTGAGACCCTGCAGTTCTGCCTGTCAAAGTGGCCCTGCGCGCAGAACTGGAAGCATTTCAGAGAATGCTACCATGGAGGTCCTGGACTTCAATCTCTTACGTAGCAGCCTAAGAACCTCTCTTCTATCCTTCCCTATGTCATTGGTACTACACGTACCATGACCACTGGCTCCTCCCCAGCACTACACATAAGTCTATCTACACGCCTCGAGAGATCCGCAACCTTTGCACCAGGCAGGCAAGTCACCATGCAGTTCTCCCAGTCATCTCAAACCCAGCTATCTACGTTTCTAATAATCGAATCCCCCAAAATTATTACCTGTCTCTTCCTAATAACTGGAGTTCCCTGCCCTGGAGAGGTATCCTCAGTGTGTGAGAATACCACGACATCATCTGAAAGGAGGGTCCCAACTATGGGATCATTTCCCTCTGCTCCAGTTGGATGTTCTCCTTCCCTGAGACTTTCATCCTTCTCCACAGCACAGAGGCTGTCAGACTGGGGGGTGGGACCGTTCTACTGTGTCCCAGAAAGTCTCATCTCTATACCTCTCTGTCTCCCTTAGCTCCTCCAGTTCAGTCACTCTGGTCTCCAAAGCCCATACACGGTCTCTGAGGGCCAGGAGCTCCTTGCACCAAATGCACACATACGCCACCTGCCCACAGGGCAGGTAATCATACATGCTGCATTGGGTACAATAAACTGGATAGCCCCCACTCTGTTGCTGGACTTGTGCCTCCATTATCTTTTTACTCCTGCAGCTAGTTCCTTTCTGGTTGTTTTGTTATTATCATGGGGTTCTTGGCTTTAAGTTTAAATAATGTTAAGTGTATCTAGCCCCCTGGTTCACACTCCCTCCTCTAAAAACTCCCTCGCAAAACTCCTCTGTTAGCTACTCCTGGTTGCTAGCTCCTCTGGACGCTTGGGAGCGGGCTTTTTAAAGTCCTGGTCTTCCTGAGTAGCCCCGCCCCCTGGTTAAGGGTTGATGGGTGCTAAAGTGCTTAGGAATCAAAGCCTCGTTAAGAAGCTCTCAGCTTTGCCTAACAGGCTGCTAGGCTCATCACACACATGGTCAGACGGTGCCGTAACAAGGGCGAGGCGAGTGAGGCACTTGCCTCAGGCGTGCAAAGCAGAGGGGCACAGCTCTACCGCCCAAGCGGGGTGGAGAAAAAAAACCAACAAAAAAACCACACACCACGTGATTGGCGGTGCTTCGGCAGCAACTCTACTGCCGCCACTGCTTCGGCAGCGGGTCCCGCAGTCCCTCTCGGAGGGAAGGACCTGCCACCAAATTGCCGCGGCCGCTTCATTCATTCTTTGGCGGCAGGCCCTTCCCTCCGAGAGGGACTGAGGGACCCGCCGCCGAATTGCCGCCGAAGAATGAATGAAGCGGCGGCGGCAATTCGGCGGCAGGTCCTTCCCTCCGAGAGGGACTGCGGGACCCGCCGCCGAATTGCCACCGAAGAGCCTGGAGCCGGCCCTTGCCTCAGATGCAAAAATTCCTTGTTACGGCTCTGCGGGTCAGCACAGTCCCCCAAACAAACAGACCACACAGTATATTTCAGTCAAGCAGCAAGCACAAACACACACATGCTACAGACAACAAACTTACCCGAACCGTAATCGCTCCTCCTTCACCTGAAGAACTCCCTCGCAAAACTCTCCTTATTGTGTTACTTAACCCACGTGTAAAATATAGCTAATAATTATTACCCACTTTTGCTATGTCCTTTGAGACTACAAATGAAGTATTACCACAGTCCTATTTTTATAAGTGGTGAAACAGAGAGAGAAAGTAAACTGGGAGGCACTGTATGTTAGTACATTAAACATTGGTCTTGACAGTTAGACTTGAATACTAATAACTTGTAACCTTGGGCAAGCTTGTTAATATCTTTGAGACTCTATTTCCTCAAATAAAAAATGGGAATTATACCACTACTTTGCCAGCCTCACAGTATTAGTGAAGGCTAGACTGTGGCCCTGAAGTGCCTAAAGGCACAAAACCTGCTTATCTAAATAATCATATATCCCCCACACTCTGGGGTAATCACCAAGTAGCACAGGAGGAATGCCAGCATAGCCAGAGCAATTCTGTGTTCTGGTGATTCTCCAACTGCTAAAAGAGAGCTTAGCTGGTCAGGGTAACCACAACACTCACTTGAGCTGCTGGAGATCAGTTTACTGATAAATAAACTGTGGTTAATTTGACAACCACCCAAGGCAGAAGAATGCTGACAAATTCTAAGCAGATGACCACGTTGGCTAGCAGCTACAAATTAATATAGACCCCAAAAGCTCATAGAGGCCTGAAAAAGCTTTACCTCAGCTTGGTAAAGAAAACCACAAATGTGTGTGCTTGGAATATGAAAAGTTGACACACAAAACATACTACCGTCTAGACTTGGCCAAAAAGGAGAAAAACTTGCAGTAAATTTAGGAGATTTTAAGTCATTCTACATTCTGCTGTTTTTCCTACACCTCTACCCCAATATAACGCGACCTGATATAACACGAATTCGGCTATAACGTGGTAAAGCGGTGCTCCGGGGGGCTGGGCTGCGCACTCCGGTGGATCAAAGCAAGTTCGATATAACGCGGTTTCACCTATAATGCGGTAAGATTTTTTGGCTCCCGAGGACAGCGTTATATCGAGGTAGAGGTGTATCTGATTTTTCATTTTCCTCAGGTTGTATTATCTTCTCTCATTTCCACAGGGACTGAGGGGGAATGATATGCAACCTCAAACTCTGCCTCCACCTCACCCACCTCTCCAGACCTGCCCACTTGCCACTCTTCCCCCATCACAGACCATGGACCCTGTATACAGAGAGGCCTCAGAAGAGGAAGAAGGAGATAGAGGGAAGGACCCCACAGAGGTGGCAGAGACCCCATTCTGCTCTAATCCAGTGGGTCTTATCTGGAACATTCTTTGGGAAAATAAAAGGGCTGAAGAAGTTAATAGTAACAATAGGTTGCTTCTTCTCCAGAGAATGAAGAAGAGTATGTTTAGGCTTGGAAGGCATAGCTATTTATAGGTAAATGTCGATAAACATCAATTTCACTGTACACACACAAACCGATTGATCAATTATAATAAAAATTTACAGATACACAAAGTAAGAAAAATGCTGCTCGAGTTTGATTTAAGGTTATTTACATTGTATATTTTGACATATGATGTTAACAACTTGTGTTTTAACAGTTATAAAGTTTAACTTTTTGAATTTCAACATCTACTGCCACTAAATAATTGTCTGGCCTCACCCATAATTTCCCATAGCTATGAACATTCAAAGTGATAAAAATAATAACATGCTTAAAAATAAACATCAGTATTAGCTGGCAAAATTATAAAAATTAAAAATTTAATTAAGTGTATTGGACCTTCCCAGATGAGGACCATGACCTGCTCTGGAGATGCATTGGATTCTAATTCAGTAATTGCTTTTCATTTTCTAAAAGGGAAGAAAAGAAATATTTCTATATATCTTACCTTCAGGTTTTTGAAAGGATTGCTTTTGATCTCTATTATGTTGTACCCTAAATTGAGCTCAGTCAGGCTGGAACAGGAAGCAAAAACATTGTCAGTGAGCTCATGCAACTGATTATGTTGCAGCTTCAAAACTTTCAACAGGGGCAAAGTTTGGCACAGTTCTGGCTGAAGTTTAGAGAGGGAGTTGGATCCTGCATCCAAGTAAATAAGCTGGCTGTACTTTGTTAAATTTGCAGGTGGTAGCTTGTTTAGCTGGTTATGAGAAATGTCCAATGCGGTTATATTAATTGGGAGATCTGAAGGAATTTGTTTCAGCTTTAGATGACTGCAGTCAGCCACTTGATTTCTGATCTTACATTGGTTCTCAGCTGTTACACAAAGCAAGGAAAAGGTCAACAGGCTGTAAGACAAGCAGGCCCAACTGGGATGGGAATCTCTCATTGTTCTATCTACAAAAGAAAAATGAACACATACAGTACAAGTTATAATCATTTTGGTAAAGTATGTACATTAACACTTACTGTAAAGTAAACCAGACTTATAATCAAATACTCTCACCTATGCTATATACACTACAACACAATTTGATAATTTTAAATTACCTAAAACATTTAATCCACCCCTCCCATACAGTAGCACTCCCTTGTTGAAAAAATTAAATTCAATCACATCCCAAAAATTTAGGTTTTGTTTAAACTTTGTTTTTGTTGTTTAAAGTCTGACTGGGAATGTTTTAACTTTTTTATTTCAGTGAAAACGGGGTGGGTTTTATTTTTTAAATGCCAACTTAAACTTGGCCCAAAATTAAAATTTTGTAAAATCAAGGTGTCACAGAGTGGTACCAGCCCTAAAGAAGGAAGAAGCCAGTGCGCCTGTGATTCACCAGCTGCCTCCTAAGTGAAGCTTAAGAGAGGGCACTTAGGTCCTATAAATAGGAGGTCCTTGAAAGGTCTGTCAGGACAGGTGAGAGTTGCTAGGGTCTGTGAAGGAAGCTTTAGGTAGCTCCTGAAGGTAGGTGAGTAACAAGAGGGGTGAATTCCCAAGCCAAAGATCCAGGACTGGAGAGGGTTGAAGGCCAGAGGGACTTGCTTGTGACTTCTAAGCCAGAAGGTGAAAGGCCAGGGAACAGCAGAAGGTCTTACTGGTGTTTCCATGCATGGGCAGCTGGGCCCAGATGACCAATGAGAAGGTTAGGGGAAGTGAAGGATGCTACCTCAGTGAGGATGAACTCCCAGCAGAGAGGCTGTGGGGATTCCTCCTAAGAACAGTAGGGTTTAACTTTAGCTAGAAGGGCTGGGGTGACTGTTGTGGTAAAAGGACAGGAGATGACTGAAGAAGAGCCTCCATGTGGTATGTGTTATGGGGATGGACTACTAGAGCCTATAGGATTTTACTAACTATATCACTGGGTGTGAGAAATGGACTAGTTGGGGCTTTTGCTATGGATTATTTGATCTAGGTTTCAGTAAATCCTCCCCTGCCTGTCCCTGGAGGGTATTAGTGAATCAGAGAAACCTGTGTGGTGTTACTGGGGACTCTGAAGGAGGAATGCTGAAGCAGGGGTGCCTGTTCTGCTGCAACCTGATGCTGGAGGATGCTTCAGGTGAGGTCACCCTGTCACAGGGGGATTTTTAATAAAACCTAACACCAATTGAAATGTTTTAACATTTTAAATAGCTTAAAACAGCTGTTTTTACAAACAAAAAATAAACACTTCCCTGTAGTCTTTGAAACATCAACCTTAAGAATCCAGAAGTGAAACTGACTTAATTCTCTCTGTCCAAGTTGAGAGAAATATAAAAAGCAAGTTAAAGTGATGGGTATATTGGATTTTTAACATTTTTCCATTTTTAATATTCTAATGTATTAGTAAGAGATTTATTTACAGTTAGTCTTTTAAACTAAGAATGTTTCTTTAAACATCCCCTTTTGGAACCCAAACATTTCAGCATTGTCCTAACTGCATGAGGATTGGAAAAAGAAGCTACTAAGAAACAGATAAATGAAAGTGAAACTAAACAATCAAAATCTAAGTTAAGAGCACCAGAAAGGGCAAATAAAATGCAGAAGTGGTAACTTTTACCTTTAAATAAAATTCTTCATCCGACTAACCAGTGATGTTACTAGCAATAGAGGTAAGAACATTTGTGATCTTGCAAGTATATCAGACCAAAGCAATTAGGTACACCCATGTATCCACAATGATTTTAGGTCCAGATTCAGGAAGGTGCTTAAGCACCTGCCTCACTTTAAACCGAGTAGTCCCATTGGTTAGATTGCTCATGCACTTAGTTACCATGTGCTTGTGTGCTATACTGAATAGGGATTGATTAAAATACATAATGCTTTGTAGAATCAGGGGCTAAATAAAATCATAGGTAGACCTCAGAGCAGAATTTTGCCCATTTATTTTAAACACTTTCCAATTTAAAGTGTTTCCAATGCTTTATTAGGATAGGTATTCTGAAGTCAGATATCTTTTTGACTCTTGTTCTCAATACAACAGAACATTCTTTTTTTAAAAGTCTTTTTGAAAGAGTACCAGTAGATGATCAGTTTCTATAGACTATTCAGTTAACTCATTTGAAAAGATACTATATTAAAAATGAATTTGTTTAAAGATGTTAGACAAAGCTGTTGGGTTTTTTTGTTTGTTTTTTTACAGTAGAAATAAGTCTTACAAAAAGGTTTCAGAGTAGCAGCCGTGTTAGTCTGTATCAAATTTGTTATTCTCTAAGGTGCCACAAGTACTCCTGTTCTTTCAAAAAGCAAATTAAGTTACAGGTACAGCTTCTATACCTATGTTCTGCTGCCAAATTGTTTTACAATAATATTTTAAATCTTTATTTCTCTTGTTGCTCCATGAAAGCTCTGATTTTCTTGAAGTTAAGCAAGAATAAGCTCCCATAGATCTTATTACAGGCCTAATTCAGTGGAATTCTTCTGTATTTACACTGCTATAAAGGAGAAGAACTTGACCCATTATGACCATTAGTTCAATTAACGTATTGATACATTGTATGAACCATTAACAGATTTTTGCATTGAGTTTTTAAATTCTTCCATTTCCCATATTCCCATCATGTGACATAGCTAAATATTATATATTGTTGGATTATGGACTAATTTAAAATCTACCATAAGTAGAGCACACACCTACAGTCCTACTACTTTAATCAGATGTGGTGGGGGACCCTTGAACCCAAGCACAGCTCCATTGAATTGAGTGGGACTTCATGCAATTGCAAGGATCTAACCATGAAGATCCTACTGCAGAATCTGAGCCTGTTTGCTGCCAGCTTAACAGAAACACCATTCTGCTGAGCGCAACACAACTTCAGTTAAATGTGCCATTTCTGCTTTCCCCTGCCCCATGTTACGTTGTATTAGTTTTTTTTAATTTTTCCATCAGATCTATTATGCAAGAATATATAGTCCCATGTGACAAGAATACATTCTGTATATACACACACTGCAGAACACAGCAATCCAGTTGGAATCAAGTCCTTACTTGTGCAAAGCAGTCCTTTGATGTCACTAGCACAGCTCCCTGACCACAGGATTCTGCTTGTACATTTCACAATACACCTCTACCCAGATATAACAGGGCCCGATATAACATGAATTCGGATATAACACGGTAAAGCAGCGCTCCGAGAGGGTGGGGCTGCGCACTCCGGCGGATCAAAGCAAGTTCGATATAACGCGGTTTCACCTATAACGCAGTAAGATTTTTTGGCTCCTGAAGACAGCGTTATATCAGGGTAGAGGTGTACCACAAGAAAATGCTAATCCTCTTCCTAATAAGACTACAATACAACTCTAAAGCTTGCTGTAAGCCCTATGGAGCACATCCTTATCGCTGTACATAATCTTTGTTCATGCACATATCCCCATTATGTAAGGCTTACTTTTATAAATAAGGGCCTGATCTTGCAAACCCTAACTTCCTCTCCTTTTAAAAATATAGGGTGAAATCCTGGCTCCACTGAAATCAATGGCAAGCTCCCCTGGACTTCGAGAGGGTCAGGATTTTAACAAAGCAAACCTCACCAAAATCACTTAACATCCACTCAATCTGCTCCAGGGCCCAATCCTGCATGGTCATGAGCACTATCTGGAAGGTACTGAACATTCCCAGCTTCCAGTGACTTAGTGCTTCCCAAGCAGCAATTAACATCTTCTAGGATTGGCCCCATTGTCTTAAAGATCCCTTGAAACATGATACAGGAGGAGAGTACATATGCCATGGGCATTTTCTGCTGTAACAAATATGATTTTTTTTTTTTAAAAGAATAGGTTGAGAGTAGTTTCTCAATTTATTATATTATCTCACAGACTCTTTGGAGATTTGAAATTTCAATTTTTCATACAAATAATGTAATCATTAGCCATTAACACATAGATCTGTGGAGTCAGAGAGAAAATCAACATAACACCTGGTGCTAACAAATATAGTGTTTTAAGGTTAAAAACTGCATTGCTTATACATATCCTCATCTGAGTTTTTAAGTTTGTAATTGCTGCACACTCATCAATATTTTATTGCTAACTTCTGTTTATTGAGAACCCGCTCTAGTTTTTCCTTAATTCAAAGTTGTTAAAAATAGGATTTTTTTTTTTCCCCACTCACCAGATTCCAGCAATGTCTGCTTTAGGATAGAAAGTTCCCCCTTTTTTGGTTTCCCCTCTTTTTTTCTGCTGGTTTGTTCTTAGGAAAGGGGACTTCACCACGATAAACCTTCTAAGTAAAAGTTGTGTCCTACAGTAAAAGCTGAAGAAAGTACCAAAAGGAGAAGCTACACTGACACTGTCCTGTTTGTAGCTATATTGAATGCTCTCCCTCTTCCCACTTCTCCGATCCTTCATTGTTTGCTTTTAACAAACTCTTCCTGTTTCGGTGCATCTTGCAAGCTCGTTCCATTTAAAGAGACAGCAGCCTCCTTAAGCCTTGATGTTACCCAGGCTTCATTTCCAACAACTAATCCAAGACATTACGCATTATTACTCTTTTCAGCCTGCAGTAGTTTCCAATCCCCATTATCTTTCCAAGGTATTTCAAAATTGCCTGGTTTCTTAATCCCTTCTTTTTGCCCTATTGTCCCTCTCCTTCTGCTCAGTTCTGCTTAATTTTCACATCTTTAAATTAAGAGTGTGTCTGCACTGCACCAGAAAAATGTATACCCTTATTCTGGCAATGTGCAGTTCAACTAGTGCTGAGTTCTATGCAGACAAGGCACGGGTGTTTTTACTACCCTGGTCACAACAAGTTTTCATTATAAAGCAGTAAAAATGCCAGCACCTAGATCACACTAGTGCTTACATGATTGCTAGCACTGGTGCAACTGCATTGGTGTCGGAATACAGGTTTGCATTTTTCCAGTGTAGACAATGCCTTAAGGGGCAGCAGAGCAATGTATCCAACTTCTAAAGCTGAACCATATTAAAAATAAAAGTTGTACTCACATTAGATTTCCAGCTTGATCCCTCAGTTCAGTGAAATACAAAAGCAATAATTACATCCCCCCACTTTAGCCATTTACAAACTTTCTTTCTGCACCATTCAATGTGGGGTGAAGGCCTGGAGGAGTCTGACTTACTTGGAACCCACAGAGCATAACAGGGGCAAGGACAGCAGAAAGAAAGTGAACAAATACAAGCACTTTCCCTCCCCTCCCCCATACACTGCACAGCACCTTGGCTGTGCTGCCAACTAATTAGAGAGCGGAAGTGACTCCTCTAGACAGAATGAATTGCACCCTTTCCTTATGCCCTTTGATTTCTTTCTAACATTACCAGATAAGCAAACAATAACACAGAGCAGCCTATGGAACAACAGAGCTTTGCCTCAGACGGTTCTTTTCTGTGGTAAAATAAACAGAACTGCCAAGTCTCATTCATAGGGAAGGATACTCCCTCATTTTCCTTTCACTGTAAGGCAGTTTCTGGGGTTCTGTGCTTCAGCTGCAAACGGTTGCCATCTCTACTTCCAGCTATGGAGAAACCAACAAATCAGAACAAGCTGATAAATATACTTGAATATGCATCAATCACTGGACTACAGATTCATTCTTACACTCTTGCATGCTCTTGCTTTCTCTACCTCTGGCCCAATGACAGTTATATTTATCCTCAAAGGGTTAGAGAGAGTGAGTGAGAATGACTCTGTAATCCAGTGGTTAGGGCTAGGGTTGCCAACTTTCTTTTCACACAAAACCGAACACACTTGCCCTGCCCCATGCCCTGCTCCTTCTCCAAGGCCCCGCCACCGCTCACTCCATCCCCCCTCCCCCCCCGTCACTCACTCTCCCCACCTTCACTCACTCGCTCATTTTCACCAGGCTGGGGTGTGGGAGGGAGTGAGGGCTCTGGCTGGGGGTGCGGGCTCTGGGGTGGGGCCAGAAATGAAGAGTTCAGAGTGCAGGAGGGGGCTACAGGCTGAGGCAGTGGGTTGAGATGCGAGAGGGGGTGAGGGCTCCGGCTGGGGGTGCGGGCTCTGGGGTGGGGCCAGGGGTGAGGGGTTTGGGGTGCAGGAGGAGGCTGGGGGTGGAGTTGAGGTGTTCAGAGTATGGGCAGGGCTCTGGGCTGAGGCAGGGGGTTGGGATGTGGGAGGATGTATGGACTCTGAGCTGGGGGTGCAGGTTCCAGGGTGGGGCCAGAAATTAGGGGTTCAGGGTGCAGGAGAGGGCTCCGGGCAGGGGGTGTGAGGGCTCTGGCTGGGGATACAGACTCTGGGGTGGGTTTAGGATGAGAAGTTTGGGATGTAGGAGGTTGCTCTGGGCTGGGACTGAGGGGTTTGGAGGACACAAGGGGGATAAGGGCTGGGCCAGGGGAGTGAGGGCTCTGGCTGGGGGTGCGGGCTCTGGGGTGGGGCTGGGGATGAGGGGTTTGGGGTGCAGGAGGGTGCTCTGGGCTGGGATCAAGGGGTTTGGAGGGTGGGAGAGGGATGAGAGCAGGGGGTCAGGGGTTCAGGCTCCGGGTGGTGCTTATCTCAAGCAGCTCCCAGAAGCAGTGGCATGTCCCCCCTCTGGCTCCTATGTGGAGATGCATCCAGGCGGCTCTGCATGCTGTCCCATCTGCTGGTCAATGGGAGTTGCGGGGGTGGCGGCTTGGGGCAGGGGGCAGCGTGCAGAGCCCCCTGGCTGCCCCTATGCATAGGAGCCAGAGTGGGGACATGCCGGCTGCTTCCTGGGAGCCGTGTGTCACGGAGGCTAGCAGGGAGCCTGCCAACCCCGCTGTGCGGCACTGCCAACCAGACAGTCAACGGCCTGGTGAGCAGTGCTGACTGGAGCTGCCAGGATCCCTTTTCAGCCAGGTGTTCCAGTTGAAAACCAGACACCTGGTCACCCTAGTTAGGGCACACGTAGGAGACCTGGGATCCAGTCTCCCTGCTCCAATGACTCTTTTATTAGTTATCCACCATGCAACAACATCAACATCAGAGACTGAGGGAGCCATGCATCAGAATGCTCCCTGGCTCAGTGGTCAGAGCACTCTCCTGTTCAGATCCTTTCTCCTCTTCTGGCGGAGTGGAGGGAATTGAATCAGGGTCCTCCCCCATCTTAGATGACTGCTCTAATCACTGGGCTAAAAGTATAAATTGGGTGGCAGCACCTCCTCCTCCTTCTATGTGGAATACCTAACTGGGTCCCACAACAAATGATTTAATTTGACTCCAGGTGGCTGGTTTCTGTTCGTGGATGGCTATGCAGAGCTACATACCTCACCATAGTCCAGGCTTGGGCACCTGTCTCGTCTCCATCTCCCATGGGCTAATTTAGGCAGCTCCCCACCTAGTCTGCTGGCTTTTTTGGATTATGTTCTTAGATGCCTATCGCTCCCCATTTATTGGCTAGGAGCCTAGATGCCTAACTGGGTTTTGTGGATCCCATAGTTGTTTCTGTGATTTTCTAGGTGCCTAAAAGTTAGGTGCTGTGATGCTCAGCATTGCAATGCCTAAGTCCCTTTGCGGAGTCCATCTGAAGTATCCAATGGGTAATCAGACTAAATGAAGCTGGCCTATTTTGTCCCTGTTAGGTCTTCTGCCAGCTGAATTCCAACACTGATGCCTTAGACATTGCTAATTGTTCATGTTCAACGCTGAAAATATCTAGTGCGAAATGCAAGTTTAAGATTGTGCGAAGCTCTCAATCCATAAACTGTGGAATAACAACTTTCAATTCCTTCTCCTGGCCAAAATAGCAGAGGCTCAAAATAGGGAAGTTTGTCTTAGTACAACTACAATAGAATCATATTGATTTAGTATTAAATAAAAATGAGCCCACTCAAGTCAGAGCCCTTCTGTTACACTCAAAGGGTTCTAGACTGGGGCCCTAGTTACAAGATATAAAGGGCCTAATTTTTCACCTGGGGTCCAGTGCCTAATCTCACAAAAATGCATATGAAAACGTCTCTGTGCATGCAACGTGGTATTTGCATATGAAAATTGAATAGTTCCATGCACAGAGATAGTTAAGTGCTCAGTTAGCCAAAATGTGCTCTTGTGCATGCCAATGCTGGGTTTTGAAAGCACATGCATTACACCCATGGCTCAAAATTTTCCCCAATGGGTAACAGAAAGAGAAAGTTTAAAAGCTAAATATATATGGCTTGGCTAAGCAAAGACAAATGGGAGAAATGCTAACCGTCTAGAGACATATAACAGTTGTAGATACAGTGTTGCCAGCTCTTGTAATATTATTGAGAGTCTTGCATTATTTGGTGTTTTCTTAAAGCCCTGGCTCCTATGGTCGTTTTATTTAGTGAGAATCACAGCATTCTTTTTTTAAGCAATTTTTTAGTCCTTGTGATTGTAGAGAAAAGCTTGGAAATGTATACCAGAAAGGCTCAAAAAACAGAAATAAAAAGGATCCCAATTTTTTTTTAAGGTCTCTTGATTTTTAAACCAATCTCATGATTTTGGGGGGCCTGACTCATTTTTGAAAGCTTGGAGTTAGCAATACCAAGGAAGGAGAAGAGTTATTTAGTGTGGTTGAAATTCTGACAGAAGTTGTGATGAAATTAAGAAAGGGAAAACTTAGTTTCAGTGAGATCTATTAGGCTGGGGAACAATCTCCCAAGGAAAGGGGTAGAAGAAGCCTCATCATGTGGGACATCTAAAACTAGACTGGAGAAAACACTGGAAAATGTACTGCAAGGAGCAATCATGCATTTAGAGTAGGATAGACTAGGTGACCTAGAGTCTTTAGCTTTTGATATCTATCCTTGTATGTACATACCCTACATAGAGTAAACTGGAGACAGAGAGCAGTTAGTGCACCTGGAGGGTGCGCCAGTCCTATTTGAACATGAAGCCCGCTGTGGAGGAGCTGGGTCAAGTGATGAGCATAAGGGAGAGACACAGGAAAGGGGAAGGTTGGGTGTCTCTGCTCTCTGCAGATGGTCTGATAGCAATCAAGTGAATTGAGGAAAAAGCCAGAGGAGGGGAGTTAGCTCTTGTGGTGGGTCTCAAAATAAGGGCAAGATTCTGGGGAGGCAGTCCTGGGATGCTGATGTTCAGCTAAGGGGCAGAGTACTTGGGAAGGGTTAAAGTTCAAATCTGGGGAGGGCAGAAGTTATTTAAGTTTACACTTTTGGTTGGGGACTTATTTGAGAACTCCAGCAGGAATCCTTTAAGTTGTAGCCCTGACGGAAGGATGAAGGCTGAGACCTTAGGGAGTTTGACAGGAGTGTTGCTACACAGTGAGCCTGGAAAGGGGGCTGTTGGGAAGGTGGACAAATGGCTGAGGTAGGAAGTCCCACAAGGAGGAAGCAGGGGGTCTGAGTAGACAGACCTTGCATGCTAAATGCAAAGTCCCTGAGCTGGGTCCCCAAGAAGAGGGGGAGCCTCGGTTCCCCTACTGGCAGCTGGAAAAATGGTGGTGTGAAGATTCTGCAGACCAGTGGTTGAAGGATTACTGAGCTGGGACCTGGTTTAAGGCCATGGGGATTATTGTTCATTTGGATTTTGTGCTCCTGTGGTATGGGGGTGACTCTAAATGACCTGGCTGAAGAGCTAATGAGAAGAGGCAGATAACACAGGGTTGAAGTGGCTGTCAGTAGGGGATGCTAGCTGAGCATCCAGTTATCCCATGAGGGGGCATGCCAGTGGTGAGTCACGCTTCTACATTGTCTGATACAGTGAGCATATAGGAGAGATGGTTATTGTGTAAGGTTTATCACCTTCCTTGGCTCATCCCCTAGCCCCCTTCATCATTACATAATATAAGTTCACTAGTAAGAACTTGAAGCATGTATTTCAGGAAATGACTTATGATTTCAGCCTCCATGAGTACAAGCCCTGAAAACCTGATTCTTATCAGGGGCGGCTCCAGGCACCAGCGCAGCAAGTGCGTGCCTGGGGCGGCAAGTCGCGGGGGGCGGCCTGCCGGTGGCTGTGAGGGTGGCCGTCAGGCTGCCTGCGGCGGCATGCCTGCGGGAGGTCCGCCAGTCCTGCAGCTTCGGCGGTAATTCGGCAGCGGGGACGCCGAAGGCGTGGCACCGGCAGACCTCCCGCAGATATGCCGCCGAATCTGCATGGCCAGAGGACCACCCGCAGGCGCGCCGCCAAAAGCCTCCTGACTGCCGTGCTTGGGGCGGCAAAAACCATAGAGCCACCCCTGATTCTTATCCTCACAAAAACAAGCTCTGTGAACTCCGCCTAATCAAAACAGCTCCCATTTTGCATATTGAATACTTGCCACTAGCTGCCTGCAAAGGAGCTGCAGAGCAAGGCATTTTCACTGAAATTATTAATTGAATGACTCTAAAGTCAGAAGAAATTGTGGACTCTCAATCTAGTGGCAGAAAAATGACAAACAGAACAAAAGAAAATAAACTGCTTGTTATAAAATCTCTTGTTCCTCAGCAACAAATCAAATGATAAAATACTCACACACTGGCATTCATATTACAAACAGCAAAAGATTATGTACATATAATAGCTTATTAAAGAAGAGTGCCTTACATTAACACTACAGTATTCCTCAATATGTACCCTTGTACACTTTGAAGATAAATATTCAACCCTATGTGATATACTGCCATCTCGTGGCTTCAAAATGTTGCTGCAGCATGTGTTTTGCACATATGTATCTCTGACCTCAAAGGGTGCGGCTACGCTGCCCTGCCCCAAGAAAAGGCAATAAGTCTCAGACCCCAGGCCAAATGACTCTGCTCAGGTGACTCATGCTATGGGGCTACAATTAGAATGTAGACCTTCTCGTTCAGGTTGCAACCCGGGCTCTGACACCCACTCCCCTAGCTGGGTTTCAGAGTCTGGTCTGCAGCCTGAGAAGAAATGTCTACACTGTTATCTTTAGCCCCATAGCGTGAGCTGGAGTCAGTTGACTCAGGTTCTGAGATATGCTGCCACAGTGTGTGTGTGTTTTTTTGCGGTGTAGACGTATCCAAAGAAATTCACATGCAGGATCTGTCATGGTCAGATGTCGGGTCATGTATTCTGTCTGTTCTGCTATTTATTATTTGTATTACCATAGTGCATAGGAGCCCCAGATATGGACCTTAAACCAGGTCCCAGCTCAGGTCCCGGGACCCCATTTTGCTAGGTCCTGTACAAACAGAACAAAAAGACCATCCCTGCTTCAAGGGTCTTACAATCTAAGCATTAAAAGGGATAACTCTTTTTTGCTGCTTGTAGAGTAACTTATAAATAACCAAATAAACTGGAAGCTCTTTTTTGATTGGGGGGGATGGGAATCGGACCACTTGTTTAGGAAAGGATTTAGGTGTCTAGCTGTGGGCAACCAAGTTTGAAAATGTTGCTCTTCACTTTAGCCATCTGTAAAACCATGCTAATACTTAGCAATCTCACAGGGTATGCTGAGAAATAATTATGTATAAAGAATTGGAGATAATTCTTATTTCCTCTTGGTAGAGATCTTTCACAAAAGATCTAAATCATGACAAGTCAGGGAAACAGTAGATGACTCAAACATTTTTAGGGTCAGGGTTATTTCTTAACATTCACCAATCACTCTTTAATTTCATCTGAAAGGTTCCTATGCTTAGTCTTGAAACTAGTATTGAAAAAAGCATAGAATAAAAGGCTGACAGTTAGGCTGAATCCTCCAGTTCATAGATTAATAGATTTTAAGGCCAAAAAGGACCATTATGATCTACTCTGACCTCTCAAATAACACAGGGTAAAGAATCTTGCCCATTAATTTCTGCATCAAGCCCATGTACTACAGCTCACGCAGAAGTTATCTTTAATTCTTCCTTCAGGGCCAGAACTCTTCCTAGTGATTCTCTCACTGCAAAACCCTGTTCTTAGGGTGCCTGGGAAGGAATGGGTTAACTAATTCTCCACAGCTTGCCCAGCAGCAACCTTAATCCCTCCTCTACCAAAGGGGGTTAGCTAACCCCTTTCATGCCAGCCTATAGAGCGGTTCTAATCTAGACATCTAAATTGGGGGTACCAGGCAGCTGGCCTGCTTTATTGTGGCCTATATAACACATTCAGTTTAAAAAGCTTTTCAAAGTACATTTCTAGCCCTCATGATTACACTCATTTCATATTCTCCAAATTATCTTTGTAAGTGATATAGCACTCTCTTCCTGAGTGTGCAGACAAGCTGAAACCAAAGCTCTTAGGCCATGTCTACACTGTGAGCTAGGGGTGTGATTCCCCTGCTCATGTCCACATACCTGTGCTGGTACTCTTCAAACTAGCGTGTATATAAATAGCAGTGTAGCCGCAGTCTCATGGTAGTGTCAGTGGAGGCATGGCTGAGCTGTGATAAGTAGATACCCACTGGTTTTAGGTGGGTTTGTACGACGCATGATTCTGCCATACCTCCATTACTGTTACCTGTACTACTGTGGCTACACTGCTACTTATATTTGCACTAGCTTGATGAAAGCTACCATAAGTACGTGAAAACACAGAGGGGAATCATGTCCCTAGCTCATAGTGTAGACAGCCTTAGGGGTGTGAACTCCTTTGACTTCTATTAATATCATTGAGGTGTCAACTCTAAAGCCAAGTTGACGTAATGTTATATATTTTGAAACCTGCTGGAGCAGCAGTGTGTACATGCCACTAGGCCTTGCACGTGGTATACAGTTAGGAAACAGTTATTTGCATCTCACTATGCCCCTGTGGTTCCTTCATTTAACATTTCTTGTGTAAAAATCAAGACACAATTGGGGACAAGGATGGAATGGTCTTAAGCAACTTCAGAACAAGCATCTCCTGGGGCCCTAATTAGCCTCCAAGTGATCAGAGTGCAGACCCATCTACTCACTCCCTGCAGCCACCTCAGCCAGGACCCCTCTTGTTGTCTTGCTTGCTGGCAGGCTGGCTGCTGCTGCTGCTTGGACGCCCTGCTGGTCTTCCTCCCAGGGAGGGAGCATCCCCACCACCACTGAGGCCTCTCCTGGCTCATTGCCACTGCTGCTGCTGCTGTCAGAGGAGTTGCTGCTGTTGCTGGAAGAGGAGGCTGTCGCGGAGGTACTCTTGCTGCTGTGACTGTTGCTGTTGCCCGGACTGTGCTTTTTTCCATCCTCGTCTTTGCCAGTGCTGTGGCAGTTGTTGCTGCTGTTGTCGGGGAGCGAGCCCACTCCTTTCCAGTCCATCTGTTCCCCCACTACCACCATCATCTCCTCTGTGACTCCCACAGACCATCTGGGACTGTCTCTACTTACTAACTTAGCTGCTCCCCCCTACCTAGGGTGACCAGATGTCCCGATTTTATAGGGACAGTCCCGATTTTGGGGTCTTTTTCTTATATAGGATCCTATTACCCCCACCCCCTGTCCCGATTTTTCACACTTGCTGTCTGGTCACCCTACCCCTACCCCTTTGCCACCTTGGACTGCAGCAGCAGCCAGGACTTTGTTCACAAGCACAGGTGGTTACGCGTGTCCTCCTCCTCCTCCCCTTGGCCTTGTTGTTGTCCCCCCTCCACTTCCCCAGCTGCTCTAGACTGGTGGGCCCTCCCACCCTCTGTTTGCCCCCCGCAGCAGTTTGCCCCTTTTTCCTTTGCTACCAGCCCCGTCTGCCCACAGCTGACCACTTTGTTTGTCCCTCCTACCCTGCTCTAGTCCCCTAGAGTTTTTTTTGTTAGTTTGCCTGTCCCACCCCAGACCTATTTTCAACCCATTCTTTTCATACCACCTCTACCCCACCCCTGCCCCTCGCCCTCCTGCTTGATCCATGCACTCATGCCCTCCCAGCATTTGTGAACCCAGGGCTGGCTCCAGGTTTTCTGCTGCCCCAAGCGGCGAAAAAAGAAAAAAGCCCATCGGCGGCACTTCGGTGGCAGCTCAATCGCGCCGCTCCATTCTTTGGTGGCAGTTCGGCGGCGGGTCCTTCACTCCCTCTCTTCCACTTCGGCGGCAGCTCAAAGAGGAAGAGAGGGACTGAGGGAACCGCTGCCGAAGACCCGGACGTGCCGCCCCAATACCGGAGGGAGTGCCGCCCCTTTGTATTGGCTGCCCCAAGCACCTGCTTCCTTCACTGGTGCCTGGAGCCGGCCCTGTGTGAACCCCCCTTTTCTGTTGATCCCCACTGTACACTACACTCCCCAATGTTGTTATAGTGTCCTCCCCCCTTATCCAGTGCAGCCAGAGGAGCAAGTGCTCCCACTCCATGTAAGGCCCCTGTGACCCCTCCTTGTTGGTGCCCTGTTCTCCTGCCCGCAGCCTAACAGGGAGGAGTGGTTAGCCGCTTCCCCTTTTCCTTCCCCTGCACATCCCCCTCCGGTGCTTTCTCCTGCCCCCTTTCCCTGGATGGCAGGGGAGATTGCGGAAGGGGGTCCCCAGTCGATCCCATTGCCCCCCCTCACTTTGCTCCCCTATCCACCCCTACAGTTACCACTTCAGCCAGCTCTGCCGGGTCCATCGTTACCGCCCCTACTGAGGCAGCAGCAGGCACAGGTGAGGACTCCTCTGCTGCCAGGGATTCCACCCCACCACCAGTGGGTAAGAAGGGCCAGAGGAAGAAGAAGGGCAAGAGCCACACCCAGAAGGTAAAACCTCCCATGGTTGTGACCATTCTCCCTGCCACTGCCCTGCCATCAGCCGCAGCTCCCCCTCTCCCTGCCGTTCCCTCCACCAGCTGTGGGGGCGCCCAACTCTCGGCCCCCAGAGTGTACACCTAGGTGCCTGCAACCCCTCTGTCCACCACACTGTCATCTGCCCCCGCCGTCTCCCCTACTTCCATCTGTAGTGGCCAGGGCCCCTTACCCACCCTGACTAGGAAGCACGGCATCCGTTGGCTCCTAGTGTCTCACCCCACGTGAAGACCTATGTGCAAGCATTAGTGCGGGTGGTGGGGCCCGTGGCCATCATGGTGGCCTTTAAGAGGTACGGGAAGGTTGTCTTCTTCCTAGCATCAGAGGCTGCTAACAAGGAGGCACTGGAGAAGGGCCTTATGGTGGGTGGCCTCTACATCCCCCTCAAATCCCTGGAGGACCTGGGTATACAGGTAGTTTTTAACTCTGTCCCATCCTTGCTTCCCAATGCTGCCCTTCTTCCCTTCCTCTCCACCCTGGGGAAGCTCTGTCCATTATTAGCCCTCTCCCGTTGGGCTACAAGGACCCCGCCCTGACCACATCCTCTTTTCCCCTGGCAGCATGTGACAGAGAGGCTCTCAAGGAGTCATTCCAGGTGCGCCATCAGGGGGCCCAGTAGTGGGTGCACTATTCCTCGGGAGAGGCCCGGGGTTTTCTCTGCCAGGCGGCGGGGCACATCCGGAGGGACTGCCCCTGGGCCCGGCATCGAGGAGTCCCTGGGACCCCTGAAATCTAGGAGGACCCAGCCTTGTCACCACCAGCGACCCTGGATGCCCGGTTCCCGCTGCCGACCCCATCCTCTTCCGTCTGCCACTGCCTGCACTCTGGCCCCAGGGATAGCCCCCTCCACCCCCCGCCATTGTGCCCAGACGAGTGGGTGGGCCCCGCCGCTGCTGTGCATAGTGAGGTACAGCCTGCAGAGGAGAGGGCAGCTGGGCTGTAACCGGGCTTGGGAGAGGGCCTACCCCAGAGAGAGACCTCCCTTCCCCTGTCTACTTGGAGTGCACCAGGTTGCAGCCCCTTTTCCAGCTCCTCCAGAACCTTCTCCTAAGGTTCTGGCTGCACTTTTACCCACATCTTCTGATTTACACACACACCCCATCTGTGGCCCCACAAAGTCACAAGACCTCCTCATCAACCTCCTCCTGGCACTGGCCATAGGGTTGCCAACTTTCTACTCACACAAAACTAAACACCCTCGCCCTGCCCCTGTCCTGTCCCTCCTCTGAGGTCCCACCCATGCCCTTCCCCTTCTCTGAGGCCCCACCCCTACTCACTACATTTCTCCCCCCCCCCATCACTCACTCTTCCCACCCTCACTCACTCGCTTATTTTCACCGGGCTGGCTCAGGGGGCTGGAGTGCGGGCTCCGGGGTGGAGCCAGAAATGAGGAGTTCAGAGTGTGGGAGGAGGCTCCAGGCTGGGACAGAGGGTTGGGTGCAGGGGATGAGGGCTCCGGCTGGGGATGCAGGCTCTGGGGTGGGGCCAGGGATGAGGGGTTTGGGGTGCAGGAGGGTGCTCTGAATTGGAACTGAGGGTTCGGAGGGTGGGAGGGGGACCAGGGCTGGGGCAGGGGCTTGGGGGGAGGGAGTGAGGGCTCCAGCTGAGGGTGCGGGCTCTGGGGTGGGGAACCTTTTTTCTGTCATGGGCCACTGACCCACAGAAAAACATCAATCCCTGCCTGGGGAGGTGCAGAGGCTCAGGGCTTCCCCCTGCAGCGGGGCGAGCTGCTGCTCGCGGCTTCTGCCCCACAGGGGGACAGGAAGCCCTGCTACGTTTCCCACCCTTGTCCTAGGCATAGGAGCCGGAGGAAGGACATGTCTGCTGCTTACTGGGAGCTGCGTGAATTGGAGGCAAACAGGGAGCCTGCCAGCCCCACTGCGTGGCACCACCAACTGGACAGTCAACGGCCGGTCAGCAGTGCTGACTGAAGCCGCCAGGATCCTTTTTCAACCAGGTGTTCCGGTGAAAAACCGGACACCTGGTCACCCTAACTGGCCAAAGGGGCCATCTATAAAACCAGGAAGAGGATGCTGGATGGGGAGGTGCTGTGCGACTTTGGGGCCTATTTCTGCAGCCAGGCAGAGTTTCTCTGGGCCACATTCTTTGGCTCCTCAGACACTTTTGAGGAGCAGCAGGCGCTGTCCAGGGTTGTTTGTTCCGTGTCCCCTTCCAGTTCCCTGTTTATGGCCCCACAACTTCACTCCTGTCACTGTTTTCTTATTAGTTGTACCCCAAAATAATTTGGGCTTCAGGTTTAGTCACTCCTCCCCTTAGGCTGGGGGGAGGGCTTCAGACAAGGGCAAGCTTGTGCCCGCCCACCTCTGGAATTCAATAAGTACTCAGTCCCTGCACTCTGTCACAATGGCTCATCTGAAATTCCTTTAATTATTGGAGATCAGAGACTATCTACCAGTCATTGCTCTGACATTGCTTATAGTTTGCAGCCATTGTACTGACAATGACAAAATTTGGGTTATATATATATATATTTTAAAAAGCTAATATGTCTAGAATTTTTCAAAATCCTTTTGTGTTTAACAAATGACAAGACCTAGAGCTGGTCAAAAAAATGTCAATTATTTTTCCATTGGAAACTTTGTAATTTTTGTAATTTTGTTTTTATTGAAATTTCCCCTGGAAATACTTTGGTGTTTGTAATGAAAAACAAAACCAAAAAGATTCATTTTCCAAACATATATTTTTTTGGAACAAAACTTTTTTTTAACAAAAACTTGTACCCAAAGCTGATTATTTACCCAAATATCTTGTAGTTTTTGGTGCGCAGTTTCCCAACAAAAATCAGTTTTGTTAAAATTTTTACTTTTAACAAATCTATTTTCATTAAATTACTTTTTCATGAATATATTTTGACCAAGACTACACAATATGAAGCCATGTGGAAGACACAGCATTGTTATTGGTCCCAGTATTAATATTTCTCTATTATTCACACAATAATTTCTTATAGAAAGGGAGGGATAGCTCAGTGGTTTGAGCATTGGCCTACTACACTCAGGGTTGTGAGTTCAGCCCTTGAGGGGGCCACTTAGGGATCTGGGGCAAAATCAGTACTTGCTCCTGCTAGTGAAGGCAGGGGGCTAGACTTAATGACCTTTTGGGGTCCCTTCCAGTTCTATGAGATAGGTATATCTCCATATATTATCTATTTTTGGAAAGTGAATTCTCTGTGCAGTGTTAGTGGTAAGAGTTAGGCTTTTTATTGGTCAGTCTGTTAATTAAGAAAGCAGACCTTTCTTTGACAAGCAAGCCACTATTCAGACAAACTACCACTAGATGGCATTCTTAACTTCGCATACAATATGGATGGCCAATATGATTAGAACAAATGAGCACTGATGAGGGTTATATATAATTAGAGTCCAAAAGACAACCAAAAAATCCCAAACTAACAATAACCAAGTTAGCTGAGCATCTGAGGCCTTGGTCCTGCAACTGGCTCAGCATTGGGCCAGTTGCAGGATTAGGGCCTTAATTTTTTGAAATATTAGTGAAATTACAAAGAAAATCCATGTGAATATTTTTAATAACTATGCATTTAACATATAGAAAAGCAGAAGAGATTGTAGTCAACCACAGCTGAGAATAAAAGACAGTCCTCAAATCAATAGACTCTGGGCCCAATATTACACTCCTCACTCACACAACGCTTACTGGAGTCAGTGGGAGCATTCTCTGAATGACATCAGGAGCAGGTGTCTGAATCTGACTCTGCTCCATTTTAACAGCTTTATGACAGTGTAATTCCACTGTAATCAATGAAGTTATACCAGCATTATGACAGTGGCAAAGCTCATTATCCAAGTGTGATGGGGTGTACTCCCCACAGTGGCCCAGGAGGAGCTGAATTAGGCCAAGTGGGCCCAATGAGCCAATTAAGCTGCAAATAGTGGAGATTTAGGCTGTGTGGAGGGAGCTAATTAGAAGGAAGCTCACCTGTGAGGGAACAACCCAGGCTTCTATAAAGCCAGGAAGCTGAGAACAGTGTGGAAGGCAGCTTGAGGCAAGGGAGAAGTGTCAGTGTAGGAAGGAATCCAGGGGTAAGAACAGTAAGGTTGGTGTAAGTAGAGACCTTAACTCTTCACTACAGGGCCCTGGACCACAGTTTCCCCCCCCCCCCCCCCCCCCCCCCCCCCCCCCCCCCCCCCCCCCACCCCCCCCCCCCCCCCCCCCCCCCCCCCCCCCCACTAGCCACTGCAAAAGTGGTATTGCTAAGGGTACTAGATACAAAGGCTGTTGGAGTCATTTCTGGAAAGACATAGTTAGGGTAGCAGGTACAAGGGCTGCCTGATGCTGTTTGTGGAGAGAGATTTTGAAAGACCACCCTTGAATGTGAAACTGCTGAGTGACTTGGCTGGAGAGTCAAGTTATGAAGAGGAAGCAGTAGCTCCAGGGCCGGTTCCAGGAACCAGCTTAAAAAGCAGGTGCTTGGGGCGGCCAAGGGGGGGGGGGGGCACCAGCGGCAATTCGGGGGCGGCAGGTCCCTCACTTCCTCTAGGAGTGAAGGACCTGCCGCTGAACTGCCGCCGGCGATCGCAGGTTTTTGTTTTTTTTTGCGCTTGGGGTGGCAGAAATGCTGGAGCTGGCCCTGAGTAGCTCCTGGAGCGTGAAAGAGGCTGCAGGGCAGACATAGGGATATATATAGAGAGAATGCCAGGGGTGAAAGTAACTTAAAGGACTTACCAGTATGCTGGAGTCCTGAGGAGGGCGTGGCCTCAATGGGAAGAGGTGAGGCCTTTCAAGATTTAAAGGCCCCGGGGCTCCGGCTGGGAGCCCCAGGGCCTTTAAATCACCCTGGAGCTACCAGCTGCAGAGGTGGCTGGGAGCCCTGGGGCTCAGGGATGAATTAAAGGGCAGCAGGGCTAGGGCTGGGGTAGCGGCGGCAGGGCTCTGGTGGTGATTTAAAGGGCTCTGGTGGTGACTTAAAACAGCGGCAGGGGCTCTGGCTGCTGCAGGGAGCCCCGTGCCCTTTAAAGTGCTGCCGGAGCTCCGGCAGCAGGGCTCAGGTGGCGCTTTAAAGGGCCCAGGGGCAGGAGCTCCGGGACCTTTAAATCCCTGCCCAAGCCCGGCTGCCAGAGCTCTGGCAGTGATTTAAAGGGCCCGGAGCTCCTGGAGCCCTGGGCCCTTTAAATCACCGCCAGAGAAGCCGGTCCACTCTGGCACGGTGTACCGGCTTACTTTCACC
The DNA here is from genome assembly GCF_028017835.1 of Emys orbicularis. Taxonomy (NCBI): domain Eukaryota; kingdom Metazoa; phylum Chordata; order Testudines; family Emydidae; genus Emys; species Emys orbicularis. The sequence goes on along the minus strand of NC_088687.1, from coordinate 84,584,646 downwards.
TCTGTGGAGTGCACCTGCAGGAAGGGGTGTTGGCCTGGCATAGCTAATCCCCAGAACCAGCGGGAGGAGATGCCATCCAGTGGTGAGTAGAACACCCCATTATACCAGGAGATATGTTTCTTGACAACCTCCTGCAGGTTGCCCTCCTATTGAAACTTTTTCTTGGCATGCCTTTCTTGGGCTTGCCCTTTAAATTTGGCACAGACAGCTGCAGCCCAAAAGCAACCATTTTGAAACTAGCAAGCTATTAGAGAAAGCATCGTTCTCCCTTTCATTTGGTAGTTTTTCCCCCATTCACCTTTTCCTCTGCTTATTGTTGAAAAGATGTAGTCTCAAAAATTCCTGGGATCTGGGTTCGGTTCTGGGTTGCTTGCTGATGCTTATTTCTCGAATTGGCTAAATCTGAACACCAAATGTGAACCTCCCCAAAGTTGGAAAGTTCATGTTTGATTCTGGATTTTGACACCCCTTTGATTAAATGTAGGAGTGCTCAGATCTGTAGTTTTGGTTCACTAAATGATAGAGATGCCGTGATTTGGTTTTAGTGTTTGGTGCTAGCTTTTCAGGACTACCTTGACATTTCATCAAACATGAGCTGAAGTAGCAGTGTTCAAATCCCACCTAATGTTAGGGGAGGATACAGGTCTGAGTTGAAATTGTGCTAGGGATGCATTGTGGTCCAATGGCTAATGTGCAAGTCAGGAGTCTTGGGTTCTGTCTCCTCTCTACCATTGACTAGCAATGTGACCTTGGGCAGTCACTTTGCCTCCTGGTCCCTCAGTTTTCTTATCTGCAGAGTGGGAATTAGCTTATCTTACTTAGTTTTTCATTTTGAAGCAGGTTTTGAGATATCTAGATCTCAAAATAGATAGAAAACCCTATGTACTGCAGCATTTGGGTTTGGAATCAACCTTACTGAAATATCACTAGTCATTCAGATAGAAATCTCAGAGAAAGAGCTATCACCTTGTACTGCAATGTAGTGTGACTGGCTGGTCTCAGATTTTGGCCACACCTAAAGCAGAATGGAAAAAACAGGTAGACTAGAACCAGAACTTCCGATCTGAACCATTATTCTCCAGTCAGCTCCAGATTCATAGCTCAAATCTATCCTACAACTGTTGAATCAAAACAGAAAAATTGAACATCATACTACTCAGGAAACTTTGCATTTGGATCTGGTCATTGAAATTTCACACCTGAGCATGTTCAGATCCAAGGTTTTATTATCTCTATTGTAGAGAGCACTGAATTCTGTGTATGTATGGTTACAAAGGGCCACAACTTTTGTTACTAACTGACCAATACAACAATTTTCCATTTTAAAATGGGCTAGACTTCTGTATGCCCTGTCACCTGGCTTTTACCTAATTTGCCTAGTCATTTCTTTCCTGGCTTCCTTTGAGTGGAAAGCAAAACTCTTCCTTTCACAAGTCATTGTGAAGGCAGAAATTCCTCACTCACCCTTAGGCCTTGTCGACAAAACTCTGTAATGTAGACAAAAGTTATGCTGCTTTAATAAAAGCACTTTAATTAAACTACTGTGGCATGTCCACACTATGCTCTGTGTCACAAAGCACATCCACACTAGCTGCTCTTGCATCAACACAGAGCAGTGTACTGTGGGTAACTATTCCCACTGTGCAACTGGCCTCAGGGTGCTTTGGGAAGGGTATGCAATACCTCATGGGGCAGGTACAGTGTTACATGATGCAGGTTTCTCAATCCCATTGTTCCATGGGCATCCTTCTAGATTGTTGGCTGCTTTTCAACTAAAGTGTTGGGTGGGGAGGAGGGAGAGTGTGTGACAGGAAGCATGTGTGTGGGATGGGGGAGAGATTGTGTGTGTGTGTGTGTGTGTGTGTGTGTGTGTGTGTGTATTAGAGACACCATGCAGACACACAGTCACCCAAGTTCAGACCACAGCCTGAGCAGCCAATCCTGGGGGTCTCTCTTCTCTCTTCCCCCCCTGCACAGCAGCAGCCTGTTCTTCCTGACTGCTGATTCCACATTAATGGTTCTGTGATTCCCTCTGAATTCTCCCACAGCCTCCTCAGCTACAAGGAGTGGCATCCTCAGCAGCTCTGTGAGCTCTCCATGCTGAGGAATGTCAAAGCTCCCCAGAGCTTTGAAAGGGGAGGGACACATGCCTGCATAGCTAGATGCAGGGCAGCTGGAGTTCAAAACCGACAGCAGAACGATCACAGTGAGCATTGTGGGCTACTGGGGGAGGCCAGTTATGGCGACATAATGAACAGCAGTGTCTACACTGATGCTTTGTTGCTTTAACTTTGGCATAAAGCTTTTTTGCGGCATTCGTCAAGGTGGTTTTATTTTGTCGGCAAAACAGCAGAGTTTGCCACCAGAAGTAGCTTTGTAGTGTCTCCGCTGTTTTGTCAGCAAAAGCTGCCTTTTGCTGACAAAATTGTGTAGTATAGACAAGGCCTTAGGCTACTTACATTTCAGTACTAGCTTTGGACCTGGGTCTGTCTTAGGTCCTCAGCACACAGATAAGTGATAAATGCCTTAGAAATACCTCAGATAGATTTGTTGTCTAGCCGGGACGAGGGATGTGTGTGTCTAACGGAAAGCTGAAAATTCTCCAAAGATACAGCAAAAGGTAAAATATTGCTGATTTTCTTCCCCTCTGGCTATACATATTTTTGCTGCTAAATGGGATAGCTGTCAGGGTACATTAATTTCAAGGCTTGTAACCTTGATGGTCTCCTTTAAAAGGCTGCTGGCATCATTTTTGCTTATTTTCTTATTACTGTTTTCATCTTCTCTCTCCTTCCAATAGCTTGTTTTATCCAGTTGGGACTTGTCTGAGTTAGATCATAAGCTGTTTGGCACAGGACTGTATCTTCATGTGTGTTTGTACAGCACCTGGCACACTGGGGCTTCCACCTGATTGGTGCTTCTGGCATAATACTAGCATTGTTTGAAACATTTCAAAGTTTAAAATGTAAAAGGGGACAGCATGATGCAACAAAGCCTGAAATGATGGGATAGGTGCCACAATTGGAACTGGTGAGAGATGGTTTTCCCATCCTATGAACATTTTTCCAAGTTTTCAATATTTTTTCCATTCTGTACCAGAACAAAACAGATCTTTCCAGACGTTGGTGGTTTCTTTTGTCAAAATGAGTGCTAAAGGGCTATATTCATTCTCTCCAAATGGATATTTGATTTATACGGAGTGGAACAGCTTCAACGTGAGGGACTGAAAGGGACCCATCCAATAGCTTGGTGGTTAGGATACACATCCTGGGATGTGATACCTGGGCTCAAATCCCTCCTCCAAATCAAGCAGAGGAGGGATTTGACTTTGGGTCTCCTGCATCCTGGGTGACCTCTCTAACAACTAAGTTGGTGGTTGGTCTTTTTCTTCATCTCATTTTGATCTGACAGTCCATCCTGACCTTGAGAAATATTTCCTGATGAAAGTTCTGTCAAAACTGGTACAGTCCCACAAAGTTTTTGACAAATTCCCAATGATCTCCAGCCACTTTGCACAAGTACAGTGATGCTTGGAGGGACTGCTGTGTGTGGACACTGCATTAGTTTAAACAAAGCAAGATGATCAGTCCACACCCACTGAATGCTTGGAGTGAAGGGTGTTGCTTGCCGCTGCAGGGCTTAACCTTGCAAGGCCTCCTGCTGCAGCTGCCAATGCTATATTTCCTAAGAAAAGAATGGGACAATCAAAGTGCGGATCTTCAAATTACAGATAACTCCTTTTCCCTCCTTTAGGAATTACTGAACAGATTTGTAGTGCAACTCTAAAGCTACAGTATTTCTACCTATACCTCCAAACCAGGCAAGGCCCAAATGTAGGACACAATGAGATACAAAGACCCAAAATGAGGGTGGGGGTTGACAAATTATTCATGCAAGAGACTTTAAAAGCTTTGGATTCAAATGTTTGGTATAAATTACTGTCTATAAAGTGAGTTTCATAATTTTCAACAATAAAAGCGAGGGGGGGACAAACTTGTATAGAACATGAGGTGCTTTGGGACTAAGATGGGTGATATCCCTTGAAATGAGGCATTAAGATAAATGGTTGCCAAAAAACCGCCGACTGGTAACACTGGATGTTGCTGCAAGAGTGGGAGCAAGGTAGCAGTCCTGGCAACAGTCATAGGATTGCCAACCCCAACCATTCAAAAATCATGAGTCAGATCCCCCTAAAATCACAAGTCGGGCTTCAAATATTGGATTTTATTTTTGTGGGGGGGGGCAGGTATTTTGTCTTCTGATTCTTGAGCTACTAGTGTTCATGCTTTCAAGTTCTTCTCCATGAAGGCTAGTACCTTTCTTTAAATAAAATACCAATTTCATGGAATCGTGTGATTCCAGGAGCTGGGGCTTTAAGGAAAAAACACCAAATATTGTCATTAAAATCATGAGTCAGCAACACCAGAGCCGCCATAAATACTCTTGACAGGTATTCAGGCCTCCAGTTAGGCACAGATTAGCTTCTCTCTAATTTTTAGGGAAATTTTTCAAGAGCAATTCTTCCATGTGGATGTGTAACTCCTTGTTAGTACCAACAGAGAAGTGACTTGGTGAGTAAGTGCTGGTCAGGCAATTTACAGCTGCCTGGATGGGCTGTTTCAACTGTGTCCCCAATTTTTCCAAGTTGTCAACACACTTTAGGGAAGAAAATACATGAACCCTCATTTTAGTTAGTTGTTTTCTTCCCTTCACTTTGAATAGGCTACCCACCACCTATGTTCCAGATTTCCTGTGTTGCAGACGTGATGTACTGGGAATTGTAGCAGGAAAAATAGAGCAAAATATATATAGCCACTTTCATTCTAGTCACGTTAAAATGTGAGATACGAGGGTCATATAGAGACATAGACGTCCAGGGCAGTAACTCGGGGAAATGATTAATGTTGCTACACAGGATCAACTGGACACAAAGTCAATTCTTCTTAAAATCCACTACAAGTGTTTTTAAATGCTGTTCTTTGCCTGTACCACCCTGCCCCACTCCACAGAAGTTTTAAATGAACAACTTTTAAAAGGTGACAAGAGAAAAGGTCAAGGAATATTGGAGTGACTTGTTATGTCACATGAACAAAACCTTCAGTGTGCACAAACACATTCTCTTAAAAATACAGTATAGTCCCTGGAAACACCTCATAGAAGAGCTCTCTCATAAAGTGATCATATTATTCATTAACATTTAAAAACTATTGCTTCAAACTTTTCTCCATGGTGTTTTCTCTGCTTGCATCGCATTAGCTAAGCAGAAGGTACAAGGTTCATAGAGGAGGGCTTGTAAGCAGCTCCCAAACAACATGCTTGAAATTCCTTCTTTTTGTAAGAGGAGTACAAAACTACACTTGAATAATTAAGCTATTGAGCTAGGGTTTATGCAGAAAAGACTGTAATTTGTAAGCTGTGCCTTAAGTGTCTGGTTTTGAAGTGATTTGCATATTTTTCCCTGGCATTGTAGGAATGCTATGAGAATTTGCTACCCAGATTTCACAGTACGTGTTTCTCATGGATACCTTTCCAAGTTTGTCTTTAGAAACTCTGAGGTAGTGTCTGACAAGCACCAGTATTTTGATGTCTGTATGGCTTATGAATACAGGTATTCATGCAACAGTAAGTCAACTTGTGCTTTCTTACAACATGCAATGTAATTTTGTTTATCTAGGTTACATTAAAAATTAATCATAATGATTTATGCAGGAAAACTATAACAGCTCTGATAAATAAAGTAACTAAATCCAGCCACAGAAATGTATGTTTGCCAATTTAAATAGAGCATTTAGAATGCAGTTCATCCCTGGCAATTATTTCCCTGTTTATTGTATAGCACTTTAGTTGTTTTCAGCTCTTCTTGTAATTACATCTCAGAGAGTACAACCTTTGATTGACCTTGTACTCTCATGCTGTTTATTTCTTTCTTTTTTTTTTTTTAAATTAAAGGAAAAAACTAATACTTGTTTCAAGTAAAAAAAAAAAAAAAAAATCTAAAATGTCAGCTTTAGCTACTGATATCAATGTAAAAATGCTTTTTAAAAATCCCCTGAACTGCTTGTTCAGGACTTTTGGAGCTCATCTACATTCAAATATAGGTAAAAAGCATTGATTTGGATAAACTGAAATAATATTTAATGAGTTTAAAGAATATAGAGCAGTAAGCATAGCTTCAGATTCATTGGGTGCAGTGAAACTTGTAATGGGTGATCAGCAAATGTCAGTTATCTACTAGACCTGGTCTCAATACTTCCAGATGGTCACTGTAAACTAGGTATGTTACATATGGACAACGTACAGGGCCTACGGGTTGACTCTTTTTATACTGGAAAAGTACAACCTAGTCAGTGAAGTCACTGGTGTTACATTGATCTAACTTCATTATAGAATGTGGTCCATCAAAGATGAGTTTTGACTGCAAAATTTGCATCCAGCTCTGAACTTCCCAGAGTCTGGATTGTATGGATCTGGAATTGCAGTTTGGGCCCATCTCTAATACATATAGGCCTGGTCTACACTAGGAGTTTATGTCGAATTTAGCAGTGTTACATCGAATTAACTCTGCACCCGTCCACACAACGAAGCTATTTAGTTCGACATAGAGGTCTCTTTAAATTCAACTTCTGTACTCCTCCCCAACGAGGGGAGTAGTGCTAAATTCGACATGGCCATGGTGTGGATGGAAATCGACGGTAATAGCTCCGGGAGCTATCCCACAGTGCACCACTCTGTTGATGCTCTGGACAGCAGTCCGAGCTCGGATGCTCTGACCAGCCACACAGGAAAAGCCCTGGGAAAATTTGAATTCCTTTTCCTGTCTGGGCAGTTTGAATCTCATTTCCTGTTTGGACATCGTGGCGAGCTCAGCAGCACTGGCAACGATGCAGAGCTCTCCAGCAGAGATGGCCATGCAATCTCAGAATAGAAAGAGGGCCCCACCATGGACTGATCGGGAAGTCTTGGATCTGATCGCTGTGTGGGGCGATGAGTCCGTGCTTTCCGAGCTGCGATCGAAAAGACTGAATGCAAAGATCTACGAGAAGATCTCTAAAGCCATGGCAGAGAGAGGATACAGCCGGGATGCAACGCAGTGCCGCGTGAAAATCAAGGAGCTGAGACAAGGCTACCAGAAGACCAAAGAGGCAAACGGACACTCCGGATCCCAGCCCCAGACATCCCGTTTCTACGAGGCACTGCATTCCATCCTAGGTGCGGCCGCCACCACTACCCCACCACTGACCGTGGACTCTGAGGATGGGATATTGTCGATGGCTGGTTCCTCGGACATGTTAGCAGACGGGGAAGATGAGGAAGGAGATGAGGAGGACGAGGCAGTCGACAGCGCTTACAACGCTGATTTCCCTGACAGCCAGGATCTCTTCATCACCCTTACAGAGATCCCCTACCAACCATCCCCAGGCGTTAACCCGGACACAGAATCAGGGGAAGGATCAGTCGGTAAGTGTTTTAAACATCTAAACATTTTATTTTTAACAGAACAAGAATATTAACAATATTAACAATGGGTTTTTCATGATTACTTTGCCCTAGGCGCTTAACGTTTCAGTTCTTGGCAGTGCAAGTACTGAAAAAAAAATCTAACAATGTCCGCTTTAGCATGATTGGTTTGCCCTAGGCGCTCTACTGTTTAGTCCCTGCCAGTGCAGCTACAGTAAAATCCGGTCTATATGTCCGGGGATAGAGCAGAAATCCTCCTGGGACATCTCCACGAAGCTCTCCTGGAGGTAATTGGAAAGCCTTTGCATCAGGTTCCTGGGGAGAGCAGCCTTATTGGGTCCTCCGTGGTAGGAAACGTTTCCGCGCCAGGAGACAAGCAAGTACTCGGGGATCATTGCCTTGCAGAGCATGGCGGCATACGGCCCTGGTCTTTGCAGGCTTTCCCGAAGCATCCTTTCTTTCTCCGTCTCTGAAATCCTCATCAGAGTGATGTCGCTCATGGTGACCTGCTTTGAATTAGGTAGGGGAATGTTAGTATTGGGACTGCTTGCCTGTTCCTTTACAGAACTGTAACCGGCGGTTTACAGCCACGCGGTGGAGGCGGGAGAGGGGCAGCATACAGGGATCTTTCCCTGGGACAGCCGCGAGGGGGTGGGACAGGGGCAGAGTTCATGCTTGCCGGATTGCTGGCAGAGGGACTGGCATTGCTTTGAACGTGAAAGGAGGCCAGTGCTATTATTAAAGTTTTCAGCAGCCAGAAGTCTACGGCTTACCATGTTGGCCTGCTACCCAAATTCCGCTGTCCTGCCCCGCTTGTCTGATCTGCACTGCAAGACTCCAGGCACTGAATGCAAAGGCCGAAAATTCGACCTTGTCCTGAGTGCGCATGTGATAGGTGCTGTGCATGGTCTTGTTCACAGAGAAAGACTATGTTATTTGTTCACAAAAAAAATTATCTTTCTGAGGAATTCACTCCCTTTTTCCCATCCCACAGCTGTGACTGTCTCCCGACCTACCCTGGCATCACACTCCCAGAGGCTAGCGCAGATTAGGCGTAGGAAGAAGAGGACATGGGAGGACATGTTCTCGGAACTTATGGGCTGCTCCCGAGCCCAGGCAGCCCAGCAGACCCAGTGGAGGGAGAACTTGTCCCAAATCCACCGATCACACATTGAACGGGAGGAGAGGTGGTGGCAGGAAGACCAGCAGGCGACTCAAACGCTGCTTGGATTAATGAGGGAGCAAACGGACACGCTCCGGCGCCTTGTGGATGTTCTGCAGGACTGGAGGCAGGAGGACAGAGCCCCGCTGCAGTCTATCTCTAACCGCCCTCCCCCGCCACAAAGTCCCATACCCCCCTCACCCAAAGCCCCAAAAGGAGGGGCGGCAGAGTCCGTGAAAACTCTCACTCCACCCCTGCAGACTGCTCAAGTACCAGAAGGCTCTCATTCCCCAAAATTTGATAAGTCCTTTCCTTCCCGCCTCACCCAAGCCCCCGTCCCAGTTTCATCCCCCAGTTTCATGTGTAGTGGCTAATAAAAAATACGTTTCTATTAATTACTGTTTCCATCATGTTCTTTTAGAGAAGAGTCTGTTTGAAGGGGGAGAAGGGGGTTGGTAATTGGACAGGACAGTCACCTTTACCAGGGTACAGACGTGGGGGCAAGTTCAGCAGCAGGGCACACACATTGCAGTCACTAGTTACCCTGGTCAGTCTGGGAGGTGGTTTTCATGTTCTGTGTGTGGGGGGGCTATGTGACTTTGTGGTGGGGGAGGGCGGTTAGAGATCTTATGCAGCGGTCCTTATCCTGGATCACAGAGCCACGCAGCAGGGGATCTGTAACCGTCCTCCCCCTGCCACAAAGTCACATAGCCCCCACACACAGAGTCCCGAACAGGAGGGGTGGCAGGCTCCGTTGAAACAACCAGTCCACCAGTGTGGAGCCTGTCATTCCTCGAGTTTAGAAGCGTCCTCTGCATCACTACACTACACCCACTCCCCACCACAGTCTGCGTCCCAGGTTCAACACTTTACCGCGAAAACAGTAATAAAGAAAACGGTGTTCATTAACAAATTTCAAGTGATTTTATTTTTAAACGTGTGTTGGAAGGGGTGAACGGGGTATGTAACTGGAGAGGATAGTGAACATTAATCGGGTAAAGAAACGGGGGCAGGTTCAGCTTCTCTGTAAACAAACTTAATAGTCACAGGTTACCCTGCTCACTCAGGAACCTAGCTTTCAAAGCCTCCCGGATGCACAGCGCATCCCGCTGGGCTCTTCTAATCGCACGGCTGTCTGGCTGGGTGTAATCAGCAGCCAGGCTATTTGCCTCAACCTCCCACCCCGCCATAAAGGTCTCCCCCTTGCTCTCATAGAGATTGTGGAGCACACAGCAAGCTGCAATAACAATGGGGATATTGGTTTCGCTGAGATCAGAGCGAGTCAGTAAGCTTCTCCATCTCCCCTTGAGACGTCCAAAAGCACACTCCACCACCATTCTGCATTTGCTCAGCCGGTAGTTGAAGAGTTCTTTTTCACTGTACAGGGCGCCTGTATAGGGCTTCATGAGCCAGGGCATTAGCGCGTAGGCTGGGTCCCCGAGGATCACTATAGACATCTCCACATCCCCAACAGTTATTTTGTGGTCCGGGAAGTAAATACCTTCCTGCAGCCCTCTAAACAGACCAGAGTTCCTGAAAACACAAGCGTCATGAACCTTGCCCGGCCATCCGACGTTGATGTTTGTAAAACGTCCCCTATGGTCCACCAGTGCTTGCAGCACCATTGAAAAGTAGCCCTTTCGGTTAATGTACTGGCTGGCCTGGTGGTCCGGTCCCAGGATAGGGATGTGAGTTCCATCTATAGCCCCACCGCAGTTGGGGAATCCCATCGCGGCGAAGCCATCTATGATGACCTCCACATTTCCCAGGGTCACTACCTTTGAGAGCAGTAGCTCAACGATTGCGTTGGCTACTTGCATCACAACAACCCCCATGGTAGATTTGCCCACGCCAAAGTGGTTCGCGACTGACCGGTAGCTGTCTGGCGTTGCAAGTTTCCAGAGGGCTATGGCCACTCGCTTCTGGACACTCAGGGCTGCTCGCATCCGGGTGTCCTTGCGCTTCAGGGCAGGGGACAGCAACTCACAAAGTTCCAGGAAAGTCCCCTTCCGCATGCGAAAGTTTCGCAGCCACTGTGATTCATCCCAGACCTGCAGCACTATGCGGTCCCACCAGTCCGTGCTTGTTTCCCAGGCCCAGAATCGCCGTTCCACAGCATCAACGTGACCCATTGCCACCATGATGTCCTCGGCGCGGGGTCCCGTGCTTTGTGACAGGTCTGTGCCACTCTCAGACTTCAGGTCCTCACCGCGCTGCCGTAGCCTCCTCGCCTGATTTCTCAGCATCTGCCTCGGGGAAAGGTGGACGATAAGGTGCGAGGTGTTGACAACGGCCATAACTGCAGCGATGGTCGCAGCGGGCTCCATGCTCGCAGTGCTGTGGCGTCCACGCTGTCACTGACCAGAAAAGTGCGCGAACTGATTTCCCGCCGGCGCTTTCAGGGAGGGAGGGCGGGAGTGATGGTTGGATGACGACAGTTACCCAAAACCACCCTCGACACATTTTTTCCCCCAGAAGGCATTGGGGGCTCGACCCAGAATTCCAATGGGCAGCGGGGACTGCGGGAACTGTGGGATAGCTGCCCACAGTGCACCGCTTCCAGTGTCGACGCTTGCCCCGTTAGTGTGGACTCACAAAGTTGAATTACTGTCCTTAGTGTGGATACACACGTTCGACTTTGTAATATCGATTCCACATATTCGATTTAAGTAAAATCGAACTACTCTTGTAGTGTAGACATACCCATAGAGCCAAAGGGGCCAGATAAAGATGGGGACAATAGTTCTTTTTGTGAGTACTATTTTGATCACACACACACACAGCGCTAAATGTATGTCAGAAATCTTAGTCTCTTTCTTGCCTTTTCTGAACATAATTTGTAAGGTAGAGATGGGAAGAAAAGGAGGGAGGTGAACTCCGGCCGTTTGTCCTGGCCTTTGTTCACCTCACCTAATAAAACTATATGCATCTGTCTAAATGCTGGCCTTTTGTTTTCAATTTCAAATAACTGAAGGCATAGAGAGACAGTGAAGATGAAAAAGCAGAGTTCTCTTGCAAATCTTAAAGCAGGCTCCATTCTGCAGAACTTTAAAGGCCTCTATTCTCAGCAGAAGGCGAGTGGGAGGTAGCTACTTGTTATAGGCTCAGCGGTATCACAGAATGTATATGAGCTATATTCTACTCTACTACACACACAACTCTGTGGAAATATTGCACAAAGATCAATAGAATATGGCAGGTACTTGGCATTTTCCAGGAGCTGCTGGCAAGTTTGGAACTTCGTTCTAGCTTGGTCCAAAATGAACAGGATGACTGCACACTGCAAGGCTCATCTATATTTTTCCACAGTCTTGGGAATGGCATTTGTGGTGAGATGGATATTGTTTGGGTTTTAATTCTGTTTCTGGTTTGCGAAATGAAGACAGGCCATTTGTTCTATGTGACTGGTTTTTAACTTATGGTAAAGCTATCTGGCTCCCAGGGTAGGCACTCATATCCTCACCAAAAATGTACAAACTGATACTCTGCACATACTATGCATAGGAATAATGTACCACCTCTGGATTGGAACACAACAGGAGCCCAAACATCCTCTGTCATACTGGCAAACAGTACTTTCAGAGCAGCAAAATGTCTGATAGTTTATATTACACTAATTCCATGATCCTGTTTGGAAAGCCAGAGCCCTAGGCATGTACAAGGCTTACATGAGTCCTGTGCTGGGCAGCAGTGGTGGTGTGTTGCACAAAGGAGGCATATATGGGGCAGCCTTATGTGCTGAATCATGCCCCCATAGGCCATATAAAACAGGTGCATTCACAGGAAACACATTATAGCAGCTTCCAACAGTTGTAACTTGTGCACATCCCCCTGCATCTGTAGCTCAATCTCAGATGTACATGGCAGATTATATGCAACATGAAGAGGATAAGGAAACATGGGCACTTTAGATAATATTCAAAGGCCAAGTCACAGGATTGGAGCCCATGACATAGTAGAACCCCTGTTGCCAAAATTGGCTGCGTAGAGGAGGCCCTGATAGCCACTATGTCTTGTGCAGTTCCAACCTGCCAGATTTGCCAATAACAATGATTCTAGTTAGTACCCGCTTAAGTGTGGTAGAATGAATGCAATAATCTTTGGAAAGCTGCTGTCACTTGCTGAACAGAGGCATCATTCCTCCTCAGTGAATGTCCATGTTATGCTGGTGTTGTAACCCTACTGCTGCAGACTGTCAGGGGAGAGGAATTCTAGGCCTTTAGCTCCAAAGTACAGGTCTCTCCCATTTGAGCTAAACCCATAATTCCCTTAGCTAGTAGTAGTAGTAGCTATGAGCCAACACGGGATAATAGCCTAGAGGGAAACATGGCAGTAGTGTGTTACCACAAGGGCAGTTCCTTTACTTTTGCAGTTAACTTTTGTTTAATAGTCTGAGTTCTTTCCTCAGCAGTGTACCCTGGCTGTTAATGGTGCTTCTTGTTTGTGGGTTAATGAGGACTTTTCAGAAGTTCAGAGCCCCCCCATCATCTGCAGTAAATCACAAATCCTGCAGCAGACCATGCCCATTGCAGCCTCCACTCTTTTCAGGGACCTCAGTTGGGGGACAAAAGGGTTGCTAATGTGTTCTGTGCACTGCAATTAAAATATTGGGTGTGCATCATTTAGTCTGAGCTCTGTTTTCTAGACAGAGGAAAGAATAGGGTCTGCAACAGAGGGACTATCCCTTTAAGGGTCAGGAAGCCTTGGGCCGCTCTGCTCTTCAGTGAGTGCTGCCCTGTGATACCAGCTAAGGGCTGGGTCGGGAGGAGGCTGTTTTCATGGAAGGCAAAAAGCTGGGCTAGAGCTAGGAACTGGCTGAGGGTGGGTAGACCTGACTTTGACCATTAGAGCTCAGGAGCTGATGGTGAGACAATAAGAAGCCACTGCTGCTGGGAGCCCACCTACAAGAAAAGGGGCTGAAGTCTAAAACCTGTGGGGCTGAAGATGTGTTGATGATGTTTCAGACTTGGACTAAGGGACTGTCCTCCCGAGAAGGGGTGGAACACTTTAAAGTTGCTTAGTCAGAGGCCAAGTCACCTCTGGCTGGAGCAGGCCAAAGGTTCTTGAGGGGAGACCGAGGCAGTGCACCACAACGCCAGGCCTTGCTGCAAGGGGATGCACTTCAAGGTGGTGAGTCTTGTAATGGGGCCCTATCTCTTTAACACCACCTTCTGTTCAGCATGTAACTTGTGAAACAATGGGATGAGAGATGACCAAGAATGCTTTCACTCATGACACTAATGCAATGTGTACTTGGTACTAAGCAGATGAATTCTACCCTGCCTCAAGTACTAATACAAGAAAAAGCTAAATAAAACTCTACAAGTGTGTGTACACAATATAGAAAACAACCAGAAGTCAGCACATACGAATATGGAAGGTGAAGATTGGAGTAACTTTCCAGCTAAGTCTGAATGGAAATATATCCTAACCCTATGACAGGATAGCTGCATGAAAAATTACTTACAAGAACATTCCCAAGGAAAAAGATTAATTCTCACATTACAAAATGTAATTCTTTCAAAAGCTGAAGGAATGAGAACCTGATTATACCAGTGTTTGTACATGAAAACAACACCGGAAAGAAACTCAGCAATCCATTCTAAGAGGAGAGAACTTTTTAGGAAATATTAAGCCAGTGCAATTCTACTTGTTAAAAGCTTCATTATTTATTTGGAAGCAGAACACCATGCATCAAAAACTGATTTTAATATTGTCCAAAAAGGTCTGATTAGTTTGCATGAGAAGGGTTTAAACTGGTGTTAGAGCCACAGTTTACAACCTCCACAGGAATAGTACAGGAGAAGTAGTAATTAACTGAAGGGTTTTCCTCTAATCCTGCTGCTTGAAAGGATTTCCCAAAAACTAAGGCAAGAATTGGAACAGAATAATGCCACCAATGCTGTCCACTTGTTGGATTGTCCACATTTGATTTCAGAAAATGAAGTGACAGAGGCTTCTTACTTACAATTGGTGTAAGACCTTAGGTCAGCACCCAAATACCTCATCCTATGGGAGTAGAGCTGGATGAATAAAAGTATAAAGGGAGGATGATGTAACTGCTGAGATGCATTGATTAGGTGCACAATAAATTTAGTTGCACATTGACTCTATGCTCAAACCCACAAGCTTAGATTCTATACAACTGAATATAGAGGGCCAGCAATTGGCTGATCTATTCTTTTCAGTCTTTCATTTTGTCCAAAGCTGAAAGTTTTTTGGCCTGATTCTATCATTCCATCCTGATACACCTGGGGCCAAATCAATTGTCATTACTCTGATTTTTTTTTTCTTCTAAAGTGTAGTTTCTCAATTTTTCCTCTTAACAAAATACCATGTTGAGTTCTTGACTTCTGCTTAGGACTAGAGGAAACAAGCTGTTTACAGAGGTTTTCTCCTTAACAGATCCACAACGTGACTCATGTGGCACGTGACCAGAATTCATCACTGAATTTGGTCCACTGGTTGGATCACTAGCTTCCCCAGTCTGGGCTAGGTACTGACGGGAGTGTGATAGCTCTCCTCTCCAAGTCAGAGCAAACCAATTACTTTCACTGTTAGTGCAACTGGAAATCATTCACTATGTCTGAGCCTCAGCCAAAAGAAATTTAATTCAAATACATTTATCACTCAATAGCTATATGAGAAGAGAACAGAAGGGTGTTTTCTTTAATCAACATTACTCTGAAGTGTGGCCAGGGGAGGGAGAGAAAAAACACTGACCTTCAGTTTGCCCACTTTGGGAACTCCTGCCAACTCCTTTTCTCCCACAAAACAATCACATCCAGTTACATCTTTGACTGTACTGCTTAAAGAAAACCACTGATACATTTCAAATGAGAGCTGAATTCAAGCTTGCCTTTATATTGTACAGTACAATCCATGAACTGAGAAGCTCTCCTATTACTTTGAGCTCTGCACAGTGCCGCTGTAAGCTAAAGAAGCCCCAGCAAGTAAAGGAACCTGTTATAAACCTAAGCAGGTCTGAGGCAAAGGATATGTATTGCAGTAGACTAAAGTGGTGCACACAGTATATTGTTTGTTTCTATACCAGATTTCAATTAGGGATGTATATTGGTTTCTGATGCATCATTTCTGTGTTTTCATACCCAGAATAAAGAACTTTGAATCTAAATATAAAGAGGCAGACCCTCCGCTGGTGTAAAGTGTCATCGCTCCACTGAAGTCAAGCGATGACACTGTGCCTGCTGATAAGCTGTTCAAGGGGACTGACACTGTTGCATTCCAGTGGCCTAAAGAGAAAAATGCCCCCCTGTGAAAGGGCTAGTCTACTGGTCCCCTCTAGTGTATCTGAGAGGGTGGTTGTGGGGAGCCCAGCCTTCGTCTCTCTTAACCTGCCTGGAAGTTTGAGGAACTCCTGGACAACGTGGTGGAGGATGAGCCAGTGGGACTATCTACTGGGTCTGGGGATTTCTAGGTGGGGAAGGGGTCAAGTCTGTCCCTACCTCTTACTCCTGTTCAATCCCCCTGCTCAGTTGCTCTGGCAGCTCACTGGTGTTCCTACTGCAGTCGGTGGTGGTGTGAGCCTGGCCTTGGAATGTTCCGTGACTTTTTTATTTGGACAGAAAGCCAACATTTTCTTGAACTCTATTGAGAGGCGAGAGTGGCAATTTTTAATTTTTATAACTCAGCCAAATCTGAATGGAATTTCGTGGGACAAAGGAAAGGCACTGTTGTTGTAGTTCAGGGATTCCACTTGCTGAATATCAAAGGCCTGCTGCACACAATAGAGATGTGAGAGCTTCTCAAAGAAAATGTGCCAGGAATCCTCTCTAATGGAAAGTATTAGGCAATCTAATTATAGGGGCTGCTACCAGCTCCCCCTTTAATATTTTATATATTAAAGGCTAGATCCTTAGCTGGTGTAATTCAGCATACTCTGTGGAGTTACGCTAGCCAAGGATTTGGCTCCAAATAATTGACTAGCAACAACAACTGAGCACTTTCTCAGGGGTCTATTTTGTTTTTTGTTCTCCTGACTAGTCTAGACTAAACTGTTCAATTCAAGTCTAGAAATCTTGTATACTTCTTGAGACCAAATCTACTTCCTAGAGGTGACTCACTCCTTTGCTGCACACAACATATAAGGTAGAGTGAACAGAGCTGAAGTTAATTCCATTTTAACAAACACAGTGGCAGATTTGAGGACTAAAAGGCTTGCTGGTGTCATACGATTAAGTTCTAGAAATGACTCTCTCATGCTGCTGTCAGAGACTAAGGCTTGGTCTACACTAACCCCCCAAATCGAACTAAGTTCGAAGTACCTTAGTTCGATCTTACCTCGGTCCACACGCGGCAGGCAGGCTCCCCCGTCGACTCCGCGGTACTCCTCTCGCCGAGCAGGAGTACCGCAGTCGACGGCGAGCACTTCCGGGTTCGACTTATCGCGTCCAGACAAGACGCGATAAGTCGAACCCAGAAGTTCGATTGCCAGCCGCCGAACTAGCGGCTGGGTATAGACGTACCCTAAGATTCCTTCTTTTTTTAATCTCACTTTCTGGCTGTTGTCAAATTTCTCTGATTCATCTCTCAAACTTGTAGCCTTTGTCAAGCTTTTGGGGTGGGGGGGGGGAGAGAAAGGAAGTCCTTGAATTTTTTTTCTTCCTTATTTGTTACCAGGGGTTCTGTTTGAAAAGCTTAATTGCTTGATTTCTAGGAATTTGAGGAACTGTAGAATAGAGATGTAATACAAAGTGCTTCAGAAATACAGGTGCCTCCAAACATGGAGATATCTGATGATCTACCATAGAGAGAAACAATTGTCCTACAGATATGCCATTTTATTTACCTATTTGCAGAAATATTTGTATTATAGAAACTTACTTGTAAGCAGCTGAGTCTAAAAACTTTATTAAACAATGAAGTCTCATGCAGAAGAAGCATTTTATTGAATGTTGTTAGATACAACAAATATAAACCAGGTCATCTCCCAAACTAGACTTGTTTTAGAAGCTGAAAAAGAAGCTGGTAACCAGAAACTGCACTGTAACAAAAAGCTTGCCCTAAAAATGCATTAGGATTTAGTCCCAAAGCTTTTGGGGAAGCTGTCACACTATCTGTCATGGATATATCCACAATCTGGTTGCTCATATAATAACATTTAGCAAACTTCTAAACTTAAATCTGTAACTAACAACATAATTTGGAAACATCAAATTGAACCAAAGGCATGAAGAAATGCTAACCAAAACAACCCAAGAACCATTTCAGTTACTACTACTGCTGTGTAGTGTCTGAACTCCAGCAAACTGAGCAGAAAGACCCTAAGGCATTTTTAGCCTTAAACGTTGGTCTTCTATACTGCAAGCAGTGTTGTTGTCAAGGTACTAGCTGTGCAAAGATTATTTATTTTTCAATACTACACCAGCACTGGAATGTCCTTGCAAGAGAAATTCTTCTTACTATGCTAGTGTCTGCAACAAGGAACCTGGCCCTTAGTGATTTCTCACTACTTTCAGTTACCTATTTGAAAACTTTGCAGTCTATTCTGAATCGTACTCTGGTTATGGCCCAGTTCAGCCACTTCTACTCAAGTTGATTTCAGTGGGATTAGAGGCAAGATAAATTACTGCTCAGCAGAAAGCCGAGGTCAACACACACACTTAGTACTGATATAACTATTTCAGTTTGATTTGTATGGGTTTTTTAAAAAAAATCAAAGTAGTTATACAGGCACAACCTCTAGCATGGATGCAGTTTAGCTTATTCCCTTTTGTGTACAGGAACATAGGTGCCAACTTTCCTCGGCGCCAGTGGGTGCTCGTACCCCCCCTGCCCTTCCCCAATTCCACCCCCTTCCCTAAAGTCCCCACCCCAACTCCACCCCCTCCCTGCCCCTATCGGACCCCTTACCCAAATCCCCAGCCCCGCCTCTTCCGCGAGCATGCCATGTTCTCCCTCATCCCCCCTCCCTCCCAGTCACGTGAAACAGCTGTTTCGCGGCGCAAGCACTGGGAGCTAAGGGGGGAAAGCAGGCACACGGTGTGCTCAGGGGAGGTGGCAGAGCAGAGGTGAGCTGGGGGGGGGGGGGCGGGGAGCTTCTGGTGGGTGCTGAGCATCCACCAATTTTTCCCTGTGGGTGCTCCAGCCCAGCCTTGGAAATGCCAAGGTCAGGGCAGTCTGCAAAAGGGAGAGCAGATATCCACCAGTCTTAGGAGTAACATTGAAGTTAAACTCCCCAACCAGTCACAAACTGTGCTTCTGATCTTCCCTCCCCCCCCTCCCCACCCGCACTGGTTATCAAGAAGCAAAAAAGAAATCTCACAGCCCCCTTTATTGCATTCCAGTTCTCTAGTCCCCAATCAGCACCTAGGTCCAGTACTGTGAGAAGTTATTTAAAAAACTCTGCTCACATATACAAAATGTTCGGACCCCAAAGAGTCAGCCACATTACCAGGTCAGTATAGGTTTGGATCTTACCCAAAATACCACACTGCCAGCCAATCCTTTACTGTCTAAAACTAAAGGTTTATTATAAAGAGAGAACAAGAAGAGAGCTGTTAAATAGTAAAGCAGTTACATACATACATACTTCAAAATCCATATATCAGGTTCCTAGCAGTATTAGTGAGATTGCTGAAAGTTCCTCTGGAATACATCCACAGCTTGGATGGGTCATTCAGTCCTTTGTTCAGAGCTTCAGTTTGTAGCAAAGCTCCTCCAGAGGTAAGAAGCAGGATTGAAGACAAAATGGAGAAGATGCAGCTGCCTTTCATAGTCTTTTGCCATGGCACCTGTGCTTCCTTTGTTTCAAACACAAGCTGCCCAGCACATGACTTGGAGGTAGGGTGACCAGATGTCCTGATTTTATAGGGACAGTCCCTATATTTGGGGCTTTGTCTTGTATAGGCACCTATTATCCCTCCGCCCCCATCCCCATCCTGATTTTTTCACACTGGCTGTCTGGTCACCCTACTTGGAGGCCTTGGAGTTCTGTCCATAGGCATGCCCATGCATGCCTTGCTGAGTCATAAGGTGTATCTGCCTTCTCTCAATGGGTCAGTTGTATAGCTGATGGTCCTTAATGGGCCATCAAGCAGGCTAGGCAGTGCTGATGCCAAACTGTCTGGGGGTGTCACCCAGAAGCATAGCCCAAGTTTGAAATAGACATACATATCTTTAACCCAAAATACAAAGGTGATAAACACATAAATGAGATTACCATATCTGGCAAATTATAACATTTTTGCAGATATCTTACATGGCATATCTGGCATAACTCATTGCAATTTTATAATATTGATGTTGATAATATCCTAAAGTGTCCCCCAGATTCCATACAGCATCACAACAAGTATCCTGGTATAATTGTGTCCACACTAGAAGGGTTGTCTACCTTACTTATACAGGTTATACTGGTATAATTAAAACAATAGAACCTTCTTGTGTAGACAAGGCCTAAGAGTAACAGAATTGGACCCCTCGTAAATTTCATGTTTCCCCATTAATTGTAAAACTAGTTAGATTATTCCTGAATTTGATACTTTTTGACCAGCTCTACTAATTATTTTCTGTGGGACTTTAATTTTTTAATGTCCAGTGAATCCTCAGGGTGACTTTGTCAAAAATACTAAGCAGAAAATTTCAGTTTTCAAAAAACATTTTTGGGATTAGTTTTTGAAAACCAATATTCTTTTTTCTTACTCCTCCCCTCTATCAGCCCCCTGCCTTTTCATTTCAGAATAAAATTCTACCAAAGCAAATTTTCTGCCAAAAATGTTTTTGAGGAAAAATTGCCCCTCTTCTGTCATGTGTTTAAATGAAAAATTGCAACCAGCTCTAATAGTATGGTTTAAAATGTTAACCACTAACTCCAAGTAACCTGTAGTACTGATTCAGATTGGTCGATATTAGACCAAACCATGCTCGAGTACTTCCATGGAAGTTAATGGAACGCATGTGAGCAGGACTCAGAAACAACTGTATACATCTACATACCATACTGGCACTTTTCTGAAGACACTCTTTTTCTGTAGAATATCAACTTTCATTTTTTTTAAAGTGTCTAGCTGTTACGGTGAAGCATAATTTTTTTTTCCCAATTGGAAAAAAATTTCATTCTTGAGCGGATTTTTTTTTTTTTGGTGGTAAATTAGGGCACTAGGGATGAGCTGCTATTCAGGCAAAAGGTCCCCTCCAGGGAGTCAGTCCTGCAGCTGCTGAGTACCAACTTCTGCTGACTTGTCTATTGGGAGCTGAGACATTTGATACCTTGCAGAATGAGGCCTCTAGTGAAAGAAGGCAGGGAAGCTCAGAGAAAATCTTTGGGCTTGTAAATACACAAAGTAGCGTGGCTTTGTGGATGCAGGTATGCTACTATAACAGTGCTTTATACAGGTATAGCTATTTCTGTACAAGAAAGGAAATAAGATATACTGGTATAACTGCATCCCCACTAGGAGTTGTATTTCTGTGTTTAAAAAACAAAACAAAACCAACCCCCAAGTGATAGTGCAGCAAAGAGTCCTGTGGCACCTTATAGACTAACAGATGTATTGGAGCATGAGCTTTCATGGGTGAATACCCACTTCTTCGGATGCATGTAGAAGTGGGTATTCACCCACGAAAGCTCATGCTCCAATACGTCTATTAGTCTATAAGGTGCCACAGGACTCTTTGCTGCTTTTACAGATCCAGACTAACACGGCTACCCCTTTGATACCAGTGATAGTGATATCACTTCAAAAACTGTGTGTAGAGCTAGATGTGTCGCAGAGTAGGGCATGCTCTTCCTATGAGGAGATCTCTCAGCAGCCATGAATTTCAGTTTAGGAAAATCAGGTTAGCTCAGTTGATCACTGAAAGGCAAATAATGACCTCACATAACTCGTGACATGCATAAATTCCATTCAGTGTGCTTGGCAGCATTAAGAAAAGTGGCTTGTGAGCAACATTATTCTCTCTCTAGTGTAAGGAAAGGTATGAGTTACTGGTATGGGGAATGAATTTCAAATAAGTACTATCTATACTTTTATTCCACATCCTTATAAATAGTATCTGAATGCCTCAAATGATGCAAAATTGGTATAGGACTAACAGTATTAATCCTTCTGTTAAGCCTCAGAGCTGAGTGGCTTCTAAAAAGCTGAGCAGACTCAAGTCTGAACTGAATGCTCATGCATTTAATCAAGTGCTGTGCCTTCTTTTCTAACAAACCTCAGTTCTGAGTACTTACTAAATATTACTTCTTACATATCCTTCGTTTACCCTTTCCCCTTAAGCTTGTCTTTCTGCCTCTGCATTTCCCCCCTTAAATTAGCATAGTTTTCATATTAGTTAAATATGGCACATTCTAAACAGTAATCCACTCCATATCCTTTAAAAGAACAAAACCCAGCCCTTCAAGTAATACAGAAGCCATTCACTTTTTTTTGCAGAACACCAATCTCTGTCTCTTGAGCCTCGACCCTGCAGAGTAGTGTGTACACTTCACACTGGTGCTTCTAGACTCTCAAACTGCTCCAAAGAGTTTTCCTGAGAGGCAAAAAAAATTTCTATTCACAGGGTTTGAAGCACAAGTGGAGAAAATGTTTTTTTAAATTGAGTTTTATATTTTGGCTTGATATTGTGGCAGCCATCAATTTGAATTTTTCAATGGAATCTTGAGACATTTTTCCTGGTGTTCTGGGCCACACACATTTGGGAAAGTGTGACAGTTTAAGAATGTCCACAAAACTTGCAAAAAACACACTTAAATTATGGGTTTTAGTTATTTATTTATTTTGCTTGTAGCAGTAAGGGGGTGGGGGAAACATAGGCATCCTCAGAGCAAGCATTAGTGTTCACCAGGGATCCTAGAAATCCAGTTGCCATGGGGGGAATATGCACAATTTGCAGGTTTGTGTTTGATTCACAGAGAATCGGAGAATCCAGGCGCCCAGCTCTGAAGGCAGCGTTGCTACTAGCGCAGTGCAAAAGTAAGGGTGGCATAGTATAGTATTGCCACCCTTATTTCTCCACTGAGGCTGGCAGTGGCACTGCCTTCAGAGCTGCGCACCCAGCCAGCAGCTGCCACTCCCCAGCTGCCCAGCTCTGGAAGGCTAGGGAAACTAAGTTGAGTGTTGTTTTTTAATTGCAGGAAAATAGATATTTTTGTTTTTATCTCAGAATTTTGAGGTTTTTATCACAGGGAAAACTAAAATCCCTGGTGTTCACTACACAATGGACAAGGACAGAAATTAACCCAAAAAAGGCCACTGTAAGGGTGGGGGGGAGAGTTGTCAGCTGGATATCTTTAAACTAGGGCTGTCGATTAATCGCAATTAACTCAAAAATTATCAGTTTTAAGCACACTGTTAAACAATAGAAGACCAATTGAAATTTAGAAAAACATCCAAAATATTTTATACATTTTCATATATATTGTATTCTGTGTTGTAACTGAAATCAATATATTTGAAAATGTAGAAAACATCCAAAAATATTTAAATAAATGGTATTCTATTTAACAGTGCGATTAATCGCAATTAATTTTTTTAATTGCTTGACAGCCCTACTTTAAACTGTATGGTATTTGGTAAAAGACTGCCTGTAGTGATGCTAGCTAATGGCTACAATGGAGGCTGTTACTCAGGGGCTTGGGGGAAGAATGCCAAGGAATAAGAATACAGAACATGAAAGAAGGAAGCTTTTGAAGTCTGTCCTAAGTCCAGAGTTTTTTTTGATTTCTACATACTGAGATATTTGCTACCAGAAATACAGAAGTGAACTATGTTTTGGTAGTCTGGAGTGATTAATATCCATTTAGGGTTTGATTTTCCCATAAGGGGCCAGTGCTGCAAGCCCTCTGCACAGGGGAATCAATGCAGTTATACTGGCATAAAACTAGAGTAAGGTCCTAGTGAATCAGGTCCTAGGCTTGCTTTTATCCTCCTGTAGCAAAAAAGTAAGCAAATAAAAAAATCAAGAATAAACTTACCATCTTCTTGTCAGATTTTATTTGACTAGTGAGGGAGGATATTATCTTCTAGTGATATGAGTCAGGCAGAAGGGAATGTAGGTGAAAAAGCAATCAGAAATGTAAAAAACCTAGCAGTAGTATGAAGAGCAGAGTATAGACCGCTCTCTTGATCTTATCATTAAGGTGGAGCAATCCTGACAAATGTGTGGGAGTTTGTATTTCCACTGCCAATGCTCTACCACTCCTTGCCAATGGTACCAGTTTCACTGATTGCAGTAGTGGCAGGATTAGGTTGGTGGTTAAATGGAGGACTTCTATCTTGAGCTATCAATACCTCTTGTGGCTTTGTGTCCATTTTTAAGCTTGTTTTGATTTTTTTTCAGAACTGAATTGTTTGTACCTGAAATATAATTACAATCTAAAACAGCCTGAAAAAACTATAACTAACCCTGTTCTTCAGATTCCTCACCCTACTGTCTTAGCACCACTGCAAGTAGTAATACATCATATACTAATGAGAGAGATTGGCAGAATGTTTGGAATTAGGCCTGTATGCTTAGTAACTCTAATATCCTGATGAATGTCAATAAACAATTCTGAGTGTTAAACAAATGGGCAATGCCACAGCCACTTTCATCTTCCACCATGACAGTACAGTCATCCTCTACAGATAGAGCATCAGTGGTAGAGATGTATCTTTAAATTTCTCAAATGATGCTGCTGAGTATTTCATGTTCCACATGTACCTCAGGAACATGGAAGGGACACTCTGAGTTCACCACTGTTTTCAAGGAAATGGAAATAGACAATGAAAGAGGCACAACTGATAAGCTGGAAGAGGAGCAGCAATGAAAGCATTAACTCCCAGCTTGATATTTTTCTTTCTCCTCCAGAGGCTCTCAGGCATACTTCTCCTGTTACTGACCAAACTAGGGGGCAATTGCTTTCAGGGGCAAGAAAAGCCTTCTGGGATTTCAAATGAAGAGTTATTAGTTATTTCTAACATAGTGTTTTCACATGTCCTACATATTGCCTCCATAATTAGAATATATTATTGCTTCCCATTGTTATGAAATGAATTATCAAACCTTAGATCTTTATACATGCAGGATATTTTATTAATGATGAGACATAAATGACTCTTGTCGCTATTAAGTAGACAGTAAATGTGATATGTCACTGATTTTATAATTGTGGCTGAAACCAAATGCCAGTTGTGCATATGGGAAACTGTATATTAAACACTCACAGAAAGGCCAAACAGGCAAAACTGTTAGCCCAGTGTGATTGAACTGGCGTATAAAAACTTCAATTTGAAAATGATACAGCAGCATTTTAGGGCAATCATTCTTTTCATCCAAGAGCCTTAGTGTAAGTGGATTAAGCAAAACATCGCAGGCTGTGGGAAAAAAATGTTTTTAGTGAAATTTAAGATGCCCAAATGCACCTTCCCCCTTTCCCCCCAGAAACTTATCTACTGCATATGTGGAAAGTAACAACCACAGAGTTACTGCACTGTTATATACTGTTTCACCCAGCTTATGGGTTAAGTTAAAACCTCTTTAAACTGTTATGCAAATGAGTACCCCATTTAAGTCAGTTGTAGGAGACAGTTAAGGGGCCACACTTAAAACAAAGCCTAATGGAATCTGCTCAGAAACTAGCATCCGGTGCACAGAGGCTGGGGATTGTGACCGGGGGGAGAACATACAAACAGAACAGAGTAGACGAGAGACAGGCCAAAGGAGCAGCTGAAAATATGTGGCTGACCCTGGAAGAAACATGGGGAGAAGTTTTTTGGGTCAGGAAATCAGGCTGAAAAGAGGGCTCTTGGTGCTGTGAACAGAAGAGGCTGTTTGCTGCTATTTGATTCTTTCTGCATTCAGAGAGACAGGACTCTCTGTTCTTTGTAAATAAATAAAATTGCATCAAAGAACTGCCAGACTGCCACCAATTTTTACTCCCAACTGGAACACCACCATGGTCCCAAACTCTGACTAGCTGCTCTGGTCAAAGGGGGGCAAGAGTACACTGAGGAAACAATTTTTCATATTTTATATAAATAAAAAAAACCAGACCCTGACTTTGCACACTTGACAAGTCAATTGATAGTGCCAGAAAAATCTTAAGATGAATCATGATGTTTTGAGAGAGAATATGTAAATTTCTATAAGGTGGCATAAATCACTAGGGAACAATTCAGCTGTTTCCTCAATATGCACACACAGTTTAAAGTTTTCCAACAGTACTGTGCACTTCATTATTATGACTCAGGCATTGTGGCAATAAAACACTGGAGCCCTCACCCTTCTCTGGAGAGAAGCAGTGTGTTTTTTTCAAGTTAGTGGTGTGTATTTAGGAACTGAGAAGTGGTAATGCATTTGCAGCCCTCCAATACTAAACAGTGATTACACATCATTTATGAGCTAGAGGCTATGACAGGACTCCTTACTCATTATAGGAGCTGCAGTATCTCCTTTCACTAAGCTGCTCTTTACTCTGATTCCATGGAGACTTCCACATTGACTGCTATCTTCATAGCAGTGAAGGTTACCCCCAAGCCTAATAAGGTTCACTGTTTTGCACCTGACATACTTAAGCCTTTGTGGAAAGGAATGTGAAGGGGACAGGTTGCTTTGCTTTGTTCTTTCTGTTACTTGTCAGATGACTGGGGGGTTGTGGGAGTGAATGAGAGAACTGCTCAGGGGGAAAAACACTGTATGCCTTACTAGTATCTGCACTATAACATTATCTGCTGAAATTAAGTTTGCAGGCACTGCTGTGCATGTGGTTGGGAGTATGTTATCAGGTGCAGTGTGTCTGTAAAATGACTCCAGTAATTACAACTGAACTTACTCAAATCTGTTGCATCCAGCCTGTTAATCATTAACTATTGTGCCATCAACACAAATTCTTTATTGTGGGCCAATTCTGTGAGCAGCTGAAATTTCCATTGGAGTAGAGCAGTGGTCTGCAAAGTGGGGTGCGCAAGAGGATCCTTGGAGGTGCACGGCAGGAGGAGTGCTTTTTTTTTTCCCCGTCAGTTCGGGCGGGAGTCCGAGTGGTGGCTTTTTTTTTTTTTTTTTTGCTTTGGCAAAAATGGTAGAGTGGGCGCGGCAGGGGATGCATGCTCAAAAAATTTTTACTGATGGGGTGCGTGATCAAAAAAGTTTGGAGACCACTGGAGTAGAGGGTGTCTAGCGTTTCTCAGGGTCATGCTTAGCACCTTGTAAGACTGGCTTGGCCCTCTAGTATCCATTATACAACACTTCTAACTTGTAAGCTAGAGCAGTGGTTCTCAAACTTTTTTTTTTTTTGTGGCCCACTTCAAATTGCTGAGGGTCTTGGCGGACCATTTAATCTTTCCAAATGTTGTTTGTACCATTAACTAGCTATTGTAAAGCGCTTTGGATAAAAGTGCAATATAAAAAACTTTAAGCATTTTTTTCTACAAATAAAAGCCTTTCTAATACAATGGATGTGCCCTCTCTCCCCTGCCGTGGCAGCCCCCAAGCTGGGAAGGAGGTGGGTCTCCCCTGCCGTGGCAGCCCCCAAGCTGGGACTGGGAAAGGGGGGGGGGGTGTCTCTCCCCGGCAGCTGCAGCTCTGGAGCTGGGGAAAGTCTCTGGCCACCACAGCCCTGCATGTCCCAAATTCTCCCCACCCCCTCTTCTCACCTCACTGCCCCCTCCCACCATTCCCCCCAAGGCCACCACCTCACCTTACATGTGTGTCTTCTCCAGGGTCCAGGCACTTAATTAGTGGAGCCACACCTGCACAGCTCCCCTAATTAGGTGGGTGACCCTTCATTGTTTCATGTGCGGCTGCCCAGGCATGCACCTTAGAGGGGACTATCTGTGGGCCACAGTTTGAGAATCTCTGAGCTAGAGATACTACCCCAGCATAGATAGACTAGTTGAAACTGATCTGACAGAAAAGCCTTAGCAATAGCACTGAGGAACAACACATTTCTGGTGGGTTCAGCTTTGCAATAAAATCAAAGCAGTAATCTACCAATCACACATTTCCCTTACTGCCTCTTTTCTTCCTTCCCTCTTCACTTCATGATTTTTCTCTCCCTTCCCTTTCTTTGTGTCTTCCCTCTGTTCCTCCTCCCTCTACACAAAATCAAATAAAACAAGTGACAGTTACAGGGTTACCTATAGCTTGATAGTGACTGCCCCTAGCTTTACATGCTGTTAGCCAGCAGGTAGCACTGGGGTGAGAGGCATTTTATACCAATAGGGTTAAACTGTGACCTAGATTCACTTCAATCCAGGCCTGGGAGTGGCACAAGTCTTCCTCAGCCTCTCCTCTGCTGGAGACTGCAGCCAACCAGCATAGGTACGCATCAGAGCATTGGGGTGGCTGGGTTGTTCTCTGATTCATGGCCTCTTGAAAGATTCCTGAGGCAGGGTAACTATGGTGCTCCTAGCAGAACTTACAGCAGTCCTATCCTCAAAGTGGGAGGGCAGTGACTGGAAAAAGCAAATGACCCCTGGTCACTACAGTCTTCGCTGGCATTGAAGTGCAACTTGTATCTCCCTTCCCCTGCAGAGGTAAATCTGGGCCTTTTGGCTGTACTGGCAAAATATATGGTATCCCTAGAGCAAATACAGCATATTTGATATACCTCTGTGATGGAATGTATTCTCTCTCACACACACACTGGTACTGAAAGGGTTAAGTGGAGCTGGCGAGCTCAATGAGGGCACCTGGTGGTAACTACACAGGTGTCAGGCTCAATTAAGGGTGAGATTCAGCTACAGAGGACCTGGGTGGTTAATGTAAAGAAAGGGCTTCAAGGCAGAAGAATTCTAGTCTATGGGGAGAGTAGGCCTTGGGATCCTTTCTTGAGACAGGAGCTCTAATAATAGAGTCGGAGAGGTACTGAGAAACCTTAGGGATGAAGTGCCCCTTCCTAAAGGGGTAGGAACTGGCTCTCTGAGGAGACAGCTTGAGGTGCTTGCTTACTATTAGAGTTGGAAAGGACTCTGCAGAGCCTGGAAAAGGGCATGGAGACTAGCTGAAGTAGGAAGAAGTCTAGGAGAGTATCAAGGCGTCTAAGGGAGCAAACCTAGGCTGATCACTATCACATTTGTGGATTGGAACCCACAGTAAAAGGAGAGCATGGGTTCCCCTGCAGACCATGGAGGAAGGAAGGGTGCCCTGCACCCCCTCCGGATAAAAGAGGCAAGGACTATTAGTAGCTGTAAGACAATGGCTATAAAGAACACTGGGCTTAGAGTCAGTTCAATGCTCTTACACCAGACCTTCAGCGCCTATCTGTTAGGACTTTGTTATCACTAAAGGGTCAGGACTGAGTGTGACCCGGAGGGTCAAGATAGAAGAAACAGATCCCTGCAGAGCTGGAGTAGCTATCAGCAGGGGATGCCAGAAGAGCAGAACCTGCTATACCATAAGGAGGTGTGCTGACTGGTGAGTCACTCTTTGATGTGTTTGTTTTTAAGATTTCTTTAAATTAAGAGAATTTAGAATGTGAAATCCTGGCTCCATTGAAGTCAATGGCAAAATTCCCACTGACTTCTGTGGGGTCAGGATTTCACCAAGACTTCCCGCTCCCCGATGTGTACTCCTATAACTGCTTGGACCCCTTCTTGTTATGTGTGGCCCCTTCAATTATAGTCGGTAGTCAAACTGGAAAAGAGAGCAGTGGTACACTTCTACCCTCTGCCCGCTTGATATGCCACTCACAGGTGATTGTCTGGATGTTCAAAACATGATCATATGTGCTCTTCTAAGCAACTCAGATTTGGTATTCCCTAAATGAGTTTTGGATACATGGGCACTGCTGGGCTCCTTAATCTTGCCTCCCCTTCAGTGAGGCTCAGATGCCTTACTGAGTTCCGTGGGAATGATTCCACCATGGTGTGTTTCAGATGCTCTCCCTTGGGTTCGGCTTCTCCCCTCTGCCATGTTGGCTCCATGTTTTTTTTTTTTTTGGGGGGGGGGGGGGGGAATTAAGTGGTGGTGGTCTACCAAGTGCCACCCACTCAAAGGCAAAATGAAATGTCATTCTATAATAAGATCACCTCTGTGCTTTCATCAACAATGAAATAATATATTCATTTAAAATCACCAGTGAGCATCTAAATTAGTGCCTCAATTAGATGAACAAGGGCAAATCATACCTCTCAGAACTATTGTTCCAAGGTCTCAGGCACATGTCACTGCACCAGTTATGCTGGGTTCATAGTTTGAAGATTTTCTCCATAGGTGCTAAGACTAGAGATTTTTTTTTTTAAACAAACACCGCCCCCGCCCCCCAGCTCTACAAGGTGGCCCAATTCAAGACCTGGATACAGTATAATAAACATGTAGTGTCATGACATGAACCTAAATGTTTGCAATGCTATAGTCTACATCTTTTCTGTATCTAGAAACTTAAAAGCAGTTATAGCACTGCAAATAGAAAACCTTATACCCCAAATGTAAGTACTTGTCACTAATGTAATTGTCTTTGTCAAGCTGCCATTACAGCATTGAGGGAGGACATAGACATTTATATCCTCTTAGTCACAGAGAGAATGATCCAAATACTCAGCTGACCAGAGAGCTACTTTCCAGGTTTAAACTTGGCCTAGAAATTGTTTTGCAAGCAAATTAAGAGGAATTAGTCTGAAGTTGCTTTAGTTGCATTTTAAAATTATCCTAACCTTTTTTGCATACTCACCTTTAACAAAACATGAATGGCCAGATTTTCAGCAGTGCAATGCACACACTCTCACACACAGCTGAACATGTAAACAACTTCTATTCATGCAAATATGTGTAGGCACATACCTTAGCTAATCTTCACATTGAATCATGTGTGGAAATGTATACTGCACTAGCCAGTGCATCATTTGGCTATCTTAGACCTTGGAAATTAAATCTATACTGTCAGCTCAAAGATGCATAATGGTGCCAAAAATTGCTCCATTTAATTCTATAGAACATTGATGTGCACACAAGATATTAATTTCAAGCATTTGTAACATCACTTATTTCACACAGAGCAAAACTTTAGTACAAGTAGGTTATGAATTGTACAGTTGAAGGAATAGGAATCAAGAGAGAGAACATTAAGAACTGTTTTTTCAGATACTGTAACATTTTTGTAAATGACATGCAGTGAGGAAACATCACTAAGCTATTGCCCAAGTGAGTAGAGAGAATAGAGGTGTAATCCTGAGTTCTGTGCAGGCAAAAAGTGTCATGGATTCTGAGAAGTCAAGTACAATAGTTGTGCTCAGTTATGGTGTATGCAATTACAAGGTTTGCTGGATGGTACGACCCTCTGAAAATCAAAACGCAGTCCTGAGAGTGATGATTCCCCCAACACATCCCATTTTCCCTTACGCAACAGCTAATGCCTGCCTGGGCAAGGAGAACCCTAGCCCAAGGGAGTAGTTTCCCCCCCTATACACAAGGGATAGGAAGCTGCAGCAGCTGGACCCAGGAGTAGGAATAGCTATACAGAGGCAAACTTGGCAGAAAATTGCTGCTGCTCTAGAGAGAAACAACTCTCCACTTGAGGGAGGACTCAGACTGTTTTGATTTATGGTTGGTTTTCTCTTATGAGGCTTGTATACACTTACTGGGGGATTGATGTGTGGCGATCAATGCATCGGCAGTCGATTTAGTGGGTCTAGTGAAGACCCACTAAATCAACCACAGATCACTCTCCCGTCAATTCCTGTACTCCAGCAGATCGAGAAGAGTATGGAGAGTAGATGGGAGAGTGTCTCCCATCAACATTGCACAGTGTGTACCATGCAGTAAGTAGTTCTAAGCTACGTTGACTTGAGTTACACTATTCACGTAACTCAAATTGCATAGCTTAGATCGACTTTTCCCTGCAGTGTACACAAGGCCTAAGTAAGCAGCCCAAAAGTCTGAGAACTTTGTGTTGAGCAGAGTTGTACTAAATGTAAGCCGTTTTGAGAATAAACGGACTTTATACTCACTGAAGATATGTGCTCCCTGCCACCACCTGCAAGAGACAGCCTGTCTCCTGATGTCTGTGAAACTGTATTCTATATGGGGCATGGAACATGTATTTCAAGCAAAGCTAGTGAATGGCTTGACAGATTGGTAAGAAGTTATAGGGATACTTTCACTTCTCTTATGACAATTTTTACGAAAAGTCAAGACAGTGTTAACATGATGAAAGGCTAAAGCTGTGAGAATAGCATGTGTGTGGAGAAATGAAGTATCATAACCACTTCTTGTCTTAACAGTGGTCATAACCAGAGCTAAGTCTTATAAACTTGGGCTAATTCCTAGTTCTCCTGAAAACAACTTTTTAAGATCTCCTCTTAACCTTAAAGTGTGAAACCTCCCAATTCCCAGAGGAATTAGAACTCCCAGTGAGAATTCACTGCATAACTGCAAAGTTGTTGAGCCCCTATTCTCAGCCCACTGTGCTGCAATGGGTTTAACTTGGCAGCACTTGGTGTTCTCAGTGAAACTAGTTCAACTGTTTACCATCACATCCACCCACTGACACACATCTCAGAATGTTAAGTCTTGAATATTTTTTCAAACCATGAAAATCAGATTCCGTGATTGCAGTGACAGGTGTTACAAAAGTGCAACCTGAGTCATTCCCAAATGAAATTGTTCAGTGGCTTAAATGAAGCAAGGTTGTGGCCTATGTAGTTTCTAATAGACAGGTGCCTGCCATACTTGGCTGCTATTGTCCGTCTCCACATAAGGGACTAGGATTGAATGGGCATGGTCTACTCTTTCATCTCTAAAGTCACTTGCTTCACAGGGGTGAAGTGGATTGTTGATGTAGTTTGAGGAGGCTAGTACTACTGTGGCTGTCCCGTGCCTGCTCTAATACTTGTTCAGTCTCAAGGCATGCTGTTCCTGTACCTTACACAAATGCTTTGGCCTAGTACAAAGTTGAGTGAAGTGAGAGACTCCACAGCTTAGAGTCTCCCATTCACTTCATTTCAGGAGGCTTGGGATCAGGCCCAAAACATATTGTGTGCAATATGTCTTAAAATTTCTGTCTAGAGTGGGAGGATGGCCCAGTAATTAGGGCACTAACATGGGACTTGGGAGAACTGGTTTCAATCCCTACTTTGTCTTCCTGTGTGAGTTTTTTGGCAAGTCATTTTGTCTCTGTGTATCATTTCCTCCCATCTGTAAAATGGACAGCAGTACTTCCCTACCTCATACAGGTGTTGAGGATGAATATATTAAAGATTGTGAGGTGCT
Source organism: Emys orbicularis (assembly GCF_028017835.1). Taxonomy (NCBI): domain Eukaryota; kingdom Metazoa; phylum Chordata; order Testudines; family Emydidae; genus Emys; species Emys orbicularis. Next base: position 84,551,876 of record NC_088687.1, on the reverse strand, counting down.
CAGATACTATGGTAATGGGGGCCCCATGTACTTGTAACCCTTCTGCCAGGTGAAGCCAGAAGCAACAAGGGCCAGGTTCAGTATCTAGGGGTTCCTTTTCAACAATACAACACAAAACCAGCTTGAGCCCCCACCCAGTGACCTGGGACAATTATCCACCACCCCCTGGGTGCCTCTAAGAGGCAATACTTCCCCTCTCACAAGCACGAGTCTCAGTGTAGCAAAAACTTTTTTAATAAAAGGAGGGAATTAACTCCGCATTAATTTGGGGAAACACCACAACTAGGACTCATAAACACAAACCAAGAGCAAAAGACCTACCCCCAAGTAAGCTGGGCAGTGCCCTTTTCCCCTCAGGGTCTTAAGTCCAGCAACCCAAAAGTCCCTTTAATGTGCCCATCCCTTCTCTGTATCCCACTCACTCATTGTCCTTGGCCAGTGCAGCCCGAGAGTTTAGAGGTTCATCTGCAGAGTTCACCTCCCACCCTGTGTGGAAGGCAGGGGGAAAGGAGGCACCTTACACCCTGCACTGCTCGAGCACTCACTTGTTGCCCCAACAGCTGATTGCCATGCCCCTGTAGGGGTCTGCCCTGGCCCTCTCTGCCAGCCTCCCTACTGGACACTTGCCACGCCTCTCCACCAGCTGCCTGCTCACCAAGATGTCTTCAGCCCCCCCACCCCCGAGCTCAGTAATTTCAGCTATTAGTGGGGGAGCCTCACTGCTAGTGCATACTGGGCAGTCACTTGCAAGAGAGACACTGCCCCAAAGTAGGTCTAATACTTAGACCTAGGTAGCTTCACGGCATGTAACACAACTCTCAATTAAATCTAAATCCGCTCTTTTATTATACCATGGAGAGAGGAAGGGTCAAATGGTGTTTAGGACCCTTAAACTGGGCCCAGCTACAAGTACCTATCCCCACCCTCTCTCAGCTAATTGGGCTTTGGAACCCATGTCCCCTGCCTAGCGAGTGCTGTTCAGTTGAGGGTGAGTCCCTCCATTGGGGTATGCCAGGTACAGTTCTGCTGCCCTCAGTTCACACAACAAGGATAGCAACCCTTTATTACTCCTGCCCTAATAACAAGGAGACTGGGGATCCAAAACCAGCCACAAGTGATCATTTGGGCAAGCAGTCCCATCCTGCTGAGCACCTAGGCAGGGTGTGTGTGTCCATGCAAATGAGATCAGCTTCTGAAATCTTTTTCCACAGATTACCACTAGATGTCAGGGGAGAGCTCATCCAGACTCTGCTTACATACCTAACATGTCTAATGTCTTCACACAAAGGCATGGGAACTTATAGCGGACCCTGAATCTGCATCTTTAATAGTTGGTATTGTACTTTACTGTTGCTGATGATTTTATGATCTAAGGCTCTCAGCCTTTCCAGACCACTCTATCCCTTTCAGGAGTCTGATTTGTCCTGTGTACCCCAAATTTCATCTCTCTTAAACTACTTGTTTACAATATCAGATATAAAAATACAGAAGTGTCACAGCACGCTATTACTGAAATATTGCTTGCTTTCTCATTTTTACCATATCAGTTGGAATACAAATATTGTACTTACATTTTAGTGTATATAGAGCAGTATAAACAAATCATCTGTATGAAATTTTAGTTTGTACTGACTTTGCTAGTGCTTTTTATGTAGATTTATGTAAAACTAGGCAAATATCTAGAGGAGTTGATGTACCCCATAGAAGATCTCCGCATACTCCCAGACATGTGCATACCCCTGGTTAAGAACCACTGATCTAAAGTCATACATCTGCTTTAAAGAATGGAGCCAATTCTAACTGTGGGTGATTTATCAGATTTAAGTTACTGCGTTAATATTACCTAAAAGTACAGTAGTTACTGCCTTTTAATTGTTAGAGCAGGCAGCACTGTTCTTACAGTCTCTTAATTAAATAGCCAAATCATAATGAATTGTAAAAAAAAACTTCAGTTGGGGTTTTATCCAGTGTCTCCATGAAACAATAATAACTTAAGGATGCAATGGAGCCATGCAGCTTGTCTATGCTTGTGCATCTGTCTAACTATTGCATCTGAAGAATTGGGTTTTTTACCCATGAAAGCTTATGCCCAAATAAATCTGTTAGTCTGCCACTGGACTCCTTGTTGTTTTTGTGTCTACCTATTGTTTGTTCTCGGTGGTGCCTTTTACTTATTCAAATTCTGGACTATATCATTTTAACTACACAACAGGCATAATAATCCTATGTACACAGATATCTCCGTCCCCCACCCCCAGCATCCTTTAAGGTCAAAATCTAGCTTTTACCTGTCTAGCTTTGAATCTGTCATCCATTCAGTTCTCAAACATTTTAGTGTCATCCCTGGTTTGAGAAGACATAATTAAGGTGTTCATAATTATGGAGTACCATTTTTTTCACTAAAATACAGCCCTAGTTTGCCTTACCTCTCTACATAACTAATCAATGAGACTATTAGTAGGTGGTAGTAGTTGTTGGTAGCATTCAGGACGTCCTAGGAGGTGCTTAAACTGTTTGGGCATGTCTACACTGCAATTAAAAACCCGTGGCTGGCCTGTGCCAGCTGGCTCAGGCAGAGGGGCTGTTTTAATTGCAGTATAGATGTTCAGGCTGGGAGGTTCCAGAGCCTGGACTCCAGAGTCTGAATGTCTACACTGCAATTAGGCCAGCCACGGATGTCTAATAGCAGTGTAGACACCCTTTGTCCCCAAAATCATTACTTTCTTTCAATAAACAATATTAACAACTGATGACAAGCCCAAAGAGCCAAATTGTAGGTTCCCTTTCAACCTCTCTTCTTGTCTCTTGAGAGTCCCTATTGCTGGTTTTTATGCAGCATGTCAATGGAACAAGGTCATTCAAATATCTTTTATCGAATCTTCACTCCACCAAGTGCTGAATGGAAAGTATTGCACAGAGCAAGATTAGACTTTGCACTAATGAGACTATAGTGCAGATAACATTGTAATCTATCAAAGGGGACACAAGGCAAAGTTACAGTGAGCGCCAGTCTCCTTGTCCTCCTACTTCAAGCCACCTCTGCATGTTGGGGTTTCTGGGCCAGCATTAACCCTGCATAGTTGCTGTTTCCATACAACTGGAAGACGGCAGCTATATATTTTCTTTTTTACGTGTGTTTTAAAGTTAATGCAGATGACTATCTATAACTTCTTCCAGTGAATGTGGGAGTTGAGTGGTTTGGAAAAGTTGGCTAAAAGCTTTCAGTAAAACATGTGACCTATACTCTTTGGCTTTCATAAACTAGGCCTGTAGTTATACTGACCTCCAATATGAATATTTATTTGTTAAATGGGGGTTATGATTTCCAGGCATCTTTTTGTCAAGCTAGAACTAAGCGGCTTGTTACCAGGTGGCAGAAGCCTCAGGGAGTAGGAAAGGAGCTTGTGCAAATAACTCTATCTCCCAGGCACAAACCCCCATGGACATTTGCTTTTCATGGAAACTGACTATATTAACTTTGGCAGAGAGATGGCACTATTTTTGGATGCTTTAAAACGGCCACTGAGAGCCTTACATTTTTATTCATATAAAGCAACTATTCTCACTTATTAAAGAAATGTGTGGGTTTTTTTTTTTTAAAAAAAGCTTCCATTTAGGTTTTCCTGAATTTCATGTTTTTATTTGTTTTTTTTAAAACCCAAGCCATTCAAATACCAACCAGATGTCAACCTAAACCATGGTTACACTTGTAGTCACTGACTGATGTGTAAAACTGACCTTTCAAGCACCAGGTGATAAGAAAAAAGAACCCTTGCTAGAACAGGCGTAAGCAGTGGCAAATTGAACAGTCAGCAAATGCTGACTGGGTCCCACCTGATCCAGGCCTGCCCTTGTCTCCCTCTCCCAGTGGTAGAGGAACAAAAAGCTGGGCCCCAGTGCAGACTTTTATGGTGGGCCTTCACATGCATATAAACTGACTTCTCTTCTTCCCAGTCCCCTCCCCCTCCACTCTATTCTGAGCCATCTGTTCCCTCTAGCCCAGGTGCGCCGTCAGCTTTTCTGCCGCCCTAGGCGGCGGAAGGCCCCGCCCTGAAATGCCACCCCCCACAGAGGCGGCAGAAGGTCCCGCTGCTGAAATACCGCCGTGGTCGCCGCCCCCCAAATTGTAGCGCCCTAGGCGACCGCCTAGGTTGCCTAATGGGTTGTGCCGGCCCTGCTCTAGCCCAGGCCCTGCAACAGTACTTCTATCACTAGAGCCATCTCCACTGCTCCTACTAAAGCCAGGACTGCTGTCACGGGAGCCAGACCAGCAAACCATCATTGTTGTTGCCACTGGAGTTAAAATCAGAGCCTATAGGTAGAGCAGCATGCTGGTTCCTGCACTGGAATTTCCTCCCGATGCAGGCATTGGAATTTTGCCAAGGCTGTGGGAAGAGAGGAGGGGTCTCTGAACAAAATGGAGGCTCTGCCATTGGCAGTCCTACCACCAGAGTTGATGGCAGAGCCACCATTTTGGAGGCCCCCTCCCTGGGCAAATTGAAATGTGGGCAGTGGGCACCAGCATGTTGCTCTTAGAGGTTCCAGCAGGCCACAAACAATGGTAGCAGCCTGTGCCAGATATGTTGTATGGCCAAGCAGCCCTGAGCCTACAGGGGCCCTCAAAGTGCATGGCCCCTGAGCAGCTGCACCAGCTATTCCTCTGCCACTGCCATCTGCCCTGCTCTTGATTCTGGGGCCCCACCTTCACAAGTAACTGAGTCAGTCACCATGGCACAGGCCCCCCTTGCTGCCTCAGGGCTGATGCAGTTGCATGTGTCTAATACCACCCACGGCTATCAGCACCCATCTTTTAAAGGGGTCCTAGTAAGAGCAGTTGTTTGTTTCCTTTAGGTGTTCCTAGGGGGTACCATAGCTTAGTTAATGGTGCTCTGGCATTTCACTGAGATTGATTCTAAACCAAGCTGTACTAATTAGATGAGCTGACTGACCTAGAGGCATAGTTCTCAATGGACTTGTAGATCTCTAAGCAAGCTCTATAGCAGATAAGGTAGGTTTTGCTCTTGGACTCCCACATTGAACTGGATAAGAGCAGGCAAGAATTTCATCCTCTTTGTCTGGGTTGCAGGGAGAAGTGGGCCTAGCATGGGGAAACTATACCCCCTCATCCAAATTCCATGCAGGGGTTAGAGTGGGATCCTCCTCCCCAAAAAGCAATGTCAAAATGGGAAATAATATAGTCCTAGGAATAAAAGTTTTTCCATGGTCTCTACTACCACTATGTAAAATGAAGTGAGGCATTGGGACACAGGGTCCAGGGACCCCAAATTGGGGTTCTGGAGCCAGATGGTGGGCATTCCTGTACAGAGAGAACATCATGACTGGCTATGTGTTGTAGGTCAAACACGACAAACCCTTGAATGTGAACAGGAAGCTCCCCCTACTTGAGATATTTATTTCAAACTGTCTGAAAAGAGACAGTTGAATATAGTTATAGTTTCTTATTGGTGCAGATATAAGGGAAGTGGGCTCCTGGCCTGCGTCTTCCAAGAGGGACCATTGAAATATCATGGTTTCCTCCAGGCTTTTTTCTCTTGTGCAAAGGTACTGTTTATATGTTCCCTTTATTTCCTAGCCTGGCTTGCCAGAAGCTAAAACTACAGATAATATGGGTTACGTGGTAGACTGTTTGCCAGCCTACCTGCTTTGCTGGGACCTGATCCAAAGTCCATTGAAGTCAATGGAAAGACTCATTGGGTTTTGGATCAGGCGTCTAGCTCTTGGAGGAGAGACTGGCTGGAACCACTGCGGGCTAGCCAGATCCCTAACCACCAATGGAATTATAGTTAAACAGCTTTGATTTCTGTTGGCTGGGAGTACATCTGGTCAAAATGTTTCATTCAATTTCTTTTGACAAAAAAAGCCTTTCTAAAAATTTTGCAGAAAATTTGCTGTTTGAAACATTCTAATTTTTAAATGAAAAACAATGTTTTTTTTTTCTTTCCCTTCCCCCCTCTTTTTCAGTGGCAGAGAAATGGGGGACAAAGCTTACCTCCTCCAAAAAATAACTTTTTTCAAAAGATGAAAATTACCATCTCTCTGCAATAACTCACTTTGAATTTTCAGGAGAAAAGAATATATTTGAGAGCACGGACAGACACATTGTTCCGCGCCCCTCCCCCCCCAACTCAAAAAAAAATATTGGAGATATCTATAGGATTGAGATCATAGAGACAAGGACAAACACTTGTCCATGGGCTTGACTCTACTTCTGTGAGCAGTCACATTGATGAGACAGCATTAATTCTGCTGAGAAATAGGGAGCCAGAACCAGGTTCCTGATGTCCCCATCCCTGTCTCCTGTGCCAAGCAGAGCTCTGGTGCAGGAAACCAAGGATTTTGACAAGTGAAATACTGACTGTTAGGGAATTGATGTTACAGTTCATGATTTCATCAGTTTAAAGTAACCCATTTGCTGGTATTTTAGTACAGTGGGTTTATGATTAAGTGAAAGTCCCCTATGAAGTTTTAAAGTTACCCAGTTTTGGAATTTTGCCTAGAAATCTCTCTGGATTAAACTTCAGTTGTTCATTGCAACACCTGATTGGTCCCAAGATATTAGAGAGACAAGGTAGGTGAGGTAACATCTTTTACTGGACCACCATTTGTCATATACAAATGTTACGGGAACGTTGAAAAGTGTCTGGCCTAGTACCAATCTCTGTAGAACCCTAATAGAAAAATCTCCCATCAATGATGATTCTCCATTGTTCCTTAAAGAGCTTGGGATCAGGAGCCTTGTAGAGTGGGTGGGGCAAGGCTCCCTTGTCTTCCAGCCAGAGCAGACAAGAGCTTGGGTTATTGAAGCAATTAATCAGTGACTGGGCAGGTGCCTCAAGGAGGTTCCGAGCCCAGTCAAGGGGAAGCTGCTGAAGGGAAGAAGTCTACCCTGCCACAGCCTCAAGAAAGAGGACTGTGCAACTCCTGGAACTGAGGAAAGCTTACAGGCCAGTGTTAGAAGCACATAGCCCCAAGAAGGAAGGCTGTGAAACTCCATCTAAAATGTGAGCTAGCGTCAAGCAACAGGAAATACTGGTCTGGGTATAAAGTGAATTATTGTTGAAATCTCAGAGGAAACTGATGCAGGTGTCCGCAGGGCCAACCCAGGATGGCTCCTGTCCATAAATCGCATATCTGCCTTTTTCATTATTTTGCCTAGGATTGATGAGACTAACTGGCTGACAGTTATTCAGGTCATCCTACCTACTCTCTTTAAATATTGGCATAACATTAGCATTCTTCCAGTCTTCTGGAATTTCCCTGGTATTCCAACATTTATTAAAAATTAACTCCACTAGGCCAAAGTCCCCCTCAGCCAACATGTGGGCCTGCTGACTTAAAAATGTTTAAGCTTAGCAGATATTGTCTCCATTCTGTTAGTAATTAAAGGAGGATGTTAAAGTACTCTGTCCTCATGTGATACAAGTTCATCATTCTGCTTCTTAATACAGAGCAGTAATTGAACACTTTTTCCCTGCATCATTACTGACAATTTTCCCATCTTAGTCTACTAATGGGCCTAAACAATTGCTAGGATTTCTTTTGTTTTCTAACATTTAAAAAAAATAAGCTCCTCATTGTACTTATCCCTGCCATCCATAGATATTTTTCCCCTGATAACTTAAATGTAGAACATTGAAATGGGAAGTTAAATAGAAATCAATATGAATTAGAAGTTAATTTCCCCTTTTTCTATGTTATATCAAGTTGTTTTTTTAATTTCTGCCTTCATTTCAGCAGCAGCCCAGGATGAGTTATTGTTTTGCTTTCCATTTATTTTATGCTTTCCAAATTAGCCTTAATTTTACAAGCCAGTCTGTCAGGCCTGAATAGCTTACACAAAGATTACAGCAAGTTTCCCTTAGTTTCTTTTGGGAAGAAATTGGAAACGCAGGTATCATGTTACTGACCCTTTCCTCTCAGGGTCACCAAAAGTGGTGTGGCATATCAAACACTTCACCAGTGTATCATAAAGTTAGGCCATTCCTATATAAACAAAAATGGTGTGTGTGTTGGGGGCTGGGGGGAGAGCGGTAAAATGTGTTTCAGGAAGGCTAGAAAAACCACTTAGCACCTATTCTAGATGCAGGGAATGCCTTTAAAAGTAGGGCTAACTGGTTTTAAACTCCTCACTAAAGTCAACCCATAAATTAGCCCAGATTTAAAGGTGTTACCACTTAGAGCTTAAGGTAGATACAATGTATTTCAAATAGGTTTAGCTAACATGTCTAGACTAGGTAAAATAGTGTTTAGTCAAGGTCTTGAATTACTGCAACATTTATCTTCCGAACTTTAGACCTTACAGGACAGCCAATAAACACAATACAAACACATTCCTAATGATAAGGGTCTTTTTAGTATGACTGCCAAAAAACAAAGGATGTAAATGCCCTAGATCCAAAAACTTAGCTATAGGATTAAAATACAGGTCTGTCTCATCTTACGCAGGGATTCCGTTCCGCGGTTAGCGCGTAAAGCGAAAACCGCGTATAGCCAAAACCCCATTGAATCCAATGGCCGGCAAAATCGCCCACACTACAGGTATAGTATTAAAATTGTTGTTTTTGTCAACCGCGTAAAGTTGAAATCGCGCATGTTAAATGCGCGTAAGATGCGACAGACCTGTATACACTAATTCCTTCCTAAACCACAAGCTCAGTATGTTAGAGGAGGGTATCAGGGTGTCATTAATGCTCAGGGTTCCTTTCACATTCAGCTTTCTCTTGGAAAATGGGTACAATTTTAGAACTTTGTGCCTCTTGTGACATTACCTAGGATACAATGTGAACTGTTGTGTCCCCTCAATTCTCCAACCTGGGGTGCCTTTTACACTGCTTCACACAGCCTCCAGCATGTAAATTACTCCCAGCTAATACTGTATGAGTTCTGTGCTCAGTCACTCTTGAATTACACTCCAGAGCAGCACCAGCCAATTCCCAGACTTCCCATGCAAATGTCTTGTACTGCCCAGCCCGCTCCTGGACCACACAAGCTCATATAAAGTCCATCATTTTATTAATAGAAAATGATGTGCACAAATCCTATTACAGTAGAACTTCAGTTACGAACACCTGGGGAATGCGTGTTGTTCATAACTCTGAACAAAACATTATGGTGGTTCTTTCAAAAGTTTACTACTCAACACTGACTTAATACAGCTTTGAAACACAGCTTTGAAACTTTACTATTCAGGAGAAAAATGCTGCTTTCCCTTTATTTTTATTTTTTTACTAGCTTACATTTAACACAGTACTGTACTGTATTTGCTTTTTTTGTCTCTGATGCTGCCTGATTATGTACTTCTGGTTCCAAATGAGGTGTTTGGTTGACTGGTCAGTTTGTAATTCTGAGGGCTCTACTGTATCTCAAATGGAGTTTCCCCAAAACTTCAATCCAAGCACATTGATCTAGATAAAACAAATTTAACCACAGAAAGATTAAGTGATTACAAGTAATAAGGCATAAAAGTCAGCATTGGATACAAGAAAATAAAAGTAAATGCAACTAATACCTAACTTAACAAGCTAACTGAATTCAGAGCAAAAGTCTCTAGCCACATGCTCCAGCAATCTTACTGGCTGAATTCCTTTCAGACTGGCTCCCTCCATCAATCTGAAGCTATTTCTTTGTTCCTCACCTGTTGTGTCTGCTCTGGGTAGGGAGAAAGGGAGAAATAACTTGGGGAATCTGTTCCCCATTCTTATACTTTTTTCTCTTCTTTGAGAATCCTCTCCAGCTGGGGTTCAGGCGACCATCTGTGGGGATGGGAATGTGCAGTTGTTTGCCAATGTATAAATTTCTCACTCTCACACTTTTCCTGCCAAAGAATGAGTGCTTACCCAGGTGATAGTCCATTTCATTTTGTTGACACCTGGCTGAGGCATCCGTTTCCCTTTCGTCTCTAAGGAGCCGGTTTGTGGTTGCTTTTCTAAACTCGGAACATGTCTCAATGTTCTACAATAGAATTTTATAACTTTTTATTTTGCCACACGTTTTACCAGGACAATAATGATCAACAAGTTGTGAGGTATCATTTGAAAACTCACATTTTGTACAAAGTATGCCTTGTATCATAGCCTTGTAAAAGGGATGAACATAAGGGTACAGACTGTCACAACCATGTGAGGTACTTCAGCTAACATGCTGCAAAAAGCAATTTTAAGTGTGATATTTTGCATCTGACCAGCAAAACTGATTTTTTACAAAATGACAATTGCACAACTGCACACCTGAAGGACTTCAAACACTCTCTCAAATCCCACGATCCACATACCAATAGTTATTGCTAATGATCACTTTATCCATACCTAGCTTCTTTTTGCACTTTTAAACTTATCTAACAATATCTTCCCCTCTAGCTGGTATGCATGGGGAACAAATCTTAAATTTCTCAATTAACAAATAACAGGAGGGGATGATTCATACAGATGACCATAACCCTAGCCAACTTCTAGTCTTTGTCTTGTCTTGCTCTGTAATCTGCTGACCACGGCTTCCTCTTGGGATTTATTGAATTAGATAAAGGCAGAGAGTGCAGTCCATTTCACACAGTGTCTCTGAAGTCTGTGTGTTTCCTTCTGCTATTCACTGCTGGTTATGACCAAATGCCCACAAAGCTAGTAATTATGCAGCAACCTTATAATTATACTGGCTGATTTGCCTCCTCTGGATGGAAACCATAGTGCCCTCTTTAAGGAATATTCTAAATGTTAACTTGAATCTGGACAAATTTCTATTTTGTTTATTATATTTCTATGAAATCCTTGTGAGAACTAGTTTCAGCGCCTACACAGCTTATTCATAGTACAGTAACTTTATCCTACGGTAACTCGTGGCTTAACGTTGTAGTTACGTTCCTGAAAAATGCGATGTTAAGCGAATCCAATTTCCCCATAAGAATTAATGTAAATGGGGGGGTTAGGTTCCAGGGAAATTTTTTTCACCAGACAAAAAACTATATATTATAGAGATATACACAGAGAATATGTTTTAAACAATTTAATACTGTTCACAGCTATGATGATTGTGAAGCTTGGTTGAGGTGGTGAAGTTAGAGGGTGGAAGAGGGAGGGATATTTCCCAGGAAATGCCTTGCTGCTAAATGATGAACTAGCTCTCCGCTGAGCCCTCGAGGGTTAACACATTGTTGTTAAAGTAGCCTCTCACACAAGGCAGCATGAACACAAGGGAAGGGAGACAGCGTAGCAGACCGAGACAGACACACACCTTGTGTGTGGGGGAGAGAGATGCACACTGCCCCTTTAAGTAAGCTGACCCACTCTTAAGTGCATTGTCTTTTTAAGTGGATCAGGAAGTTGAGACAGCAGCTGCTGCCCCAAGCTCTCTCTGTCTCTCCCCATCCGTGTCCTCTCCCTGCTCTATATGGAGAAGGGGTAAGCAGGGTGCAGGAGCAGGGGGAAGGGGAACACCCTGACATTAACCCCCTCCTTCTCCCCCTGCACAGCAAGCAGGAGTCCCTGGGAGCAGCTCCAAGGCAGAGGGCAGGAGCAGCACGTGGCAGTAGGGGGAGGGACAGCTGAACTGCCCGGCAATTGCTAGCCTGCTGGAGAGCTGCCGCACAGGGAACTTAGGGGAGTGGGGAGCTGATAAGGGGGCTGCTGGTCCACCCTGGTTCCAAGCCCCCACCAGCTAGCGGCAACGGGCTGCTCTTCCTGCAAGCAGTGGACAAAACAGGCAGCTGCCAAACCATGTTAGAAGGGAGCATTGCACAACTTTAAACGAGCATGTTCCCTAATTGACCAGCAACGAAACAACGTTAACCAGGACGACTTTGTGAGGAGTTACTGTGCTTATTAGACAAGAGAAATAATACATATCAAGTTATTACAATAGCATGTAGAGACTGCAACTGAGTGGAAGGTCCTGTTGTGCTAGGCAGTGTGCATCCATTAAAATAAGAGCATCACTACCTCAAAGAACCAGTCGAAAATGACAAGAGAGACAAAGGGTAGTAGCAAGGAAGTAGTATTAGCTCTGTTTTACACACAGGAAAATCTCTAACTATCATCCTTGGTGATCTGGGAAAAGAGATGCTTTAAAGCTGTACATGCCAATCAAAAACCAGCTGGGTAGCAATGTGCCTCAGAGAACACCTGTTGTCCCCACAATGTCTTTGCTGCTGCACTTCCTTCCCTCTTCAAATCACTGTTAACCAATAGGCAAGTGGGGGGGGGGATGGCTGAAAGAACTGGAAGCTTGTACACCAAACAAGGTAAATCATGGTGATATCTTATTGCCACTATAAACTAAAACACATTAATGCCATTGCAACTCCCTACTAATCAGTAGTTTTGAAAGCCCCTTTTTATTGTGGGGGGGCTTTTTTAATAAAAACCCTGGAATAATAGACTAAACAAAGTCTGCTCTCACACCTTCCATATCTGCTGTACCTTTTATATGGAGATCAGAAAACTCCACCTTTATGAAAGTGGATTTCTGTGGTGTATTCTGACAGAAAATGTCTATACACGTAAGATGAGCTGCTTAAGCAATTTGAGAAAAAGCCTATCAGCCTTCTTAAATAGACATAAGGCCACAGTACTCCAATAGAGTTTTGTGCCATAGAGTGGCTTTGAAGTGAGCAGATGAAGGAAGAAAGTGACAGCCTCTGCAAGATTAAACCATTATCGAGTTTTTTTGCCCCTGAAGAATTTTTTCTTAATAGATTTCAAGGCTGTGCTTTTATTTCTTCGTTCACTGGTGTTTGTGATTTGATTTTTGGATTTTGGGGTTTATGATGCTAAAATTCATCTCTGCAGAAAGCTTTGCATTTCAGTGTTGTTGGAATCTGGCTCTGGCCTGGGTGATGGTTGGTGTGCGCTCCATTGTAAGGGTGGATTCTATGAATAATGTGCAGAAATGCTGATTGTGGTTTCAATAGCATGCCTGTCAGTCTCAAGCAGTTAGTTAATTTTATAATGGCAGTTGCTTTACTGTGAAAATACACGAGAACCAGTTTAGGAAAGATTGCCATTTAAAAAGAACTATATACCTCAGTGTTTCCTAGCCTAAGCCTGGTACGAGCCAGGCTAATCTGGGGAAGGAAAAGGGTTTCCAGTGGAGCAGGGAAAGTAGTAGCGTCACTCACCTCACTCCCCACTGCAAACATGCACATGCAGGTATAGGTAATGCAGCAGACCTCTCCTCAAAAGATAACCCCCTTCCTTCCCTGTTCCCACAGTAACCCCTGATGCATCCAGACTTGGGAGTAGCGGACTGGCTTGACAGGGGCAGACTTCTACACTTGTGCAGAATCCCTTTAAAGTTAATGGGGCTCCACACAGGTTCCTGCCTGCGCAGCTCCAACCACAGGATTGGAGCCTCAGTAGCAGCCTGCTGGCCCCAGCTTCTCTCTTCTCAAATGACCTGAGTGTGTATATCTCCTGCCCTCCCCCCTGCACCCTCATTGACTCACCGATAGATGCTCCCCTCCCCCCATCCTCCACTACAACATTCACTGTGTCAGATTGATTCTTAAACTCAATTCAGTGTCGCTACCTCTGGAGATTTTATGGAATCTCACCATAACTGGAGTTTTTTCTTAAATCTCCAGCTGCTGAAATCATGATACCCGAGAAACTCAGCTTTTTTTTCTTCTTTTTTTAAAAGCAAAGTTTCTAGCCCTTATGGTTGTGGAGAAAAGCCTGAAAATGTGAATCTGAGTGCACCATAAAAGCTCAGAAAACAGAAGGAAAATAAACAAAACCAAAACAAAAAAAAAACAAATTCCTACTTGATAGGCTTCACAATCTCATGGATTTTGGGGTGGCCTGACATGAATTTTGAATAATTGGGATTGGCAATGCTAGTAAATACGCTTATTTTTTGTAACTTTTGTCTGTCTTTCCCTCTTCCCTATTCTTTCATCTGTCCAGTTCATTGCTCAGAGCCTGATCCTGCCACTATTAGTCACCCTGAAGAACCCAGTGTACTTGGCGCTTCTGTGGGAACACATGGGGCTGTATTCTTCCTGGGTCTTCCGGCAACAATGGATGCTGAGCTCTTTCGAAAAATCTAGTTGTAGCAGCTCCCATTGGTGCTGAGCAATTTTGAAAATATAGCTCTTAACCAGGTACCTAAATGAGAGCTGAGCTGAGCTCTCGAAACTCTGGCCCTAGTAACGGGTGCTGAACCCTTGAGAATCTAACCCTAAGCTCTTTTAAAAAGCTGGCCCGATGTGGCGGTGGGTGGGGGAGAAAGGGAGCCGCCTCTTACCTTTGCACAGCCCACATAAGGACCAGGCAGAGTTGTAGGCCCAGCACTTAGGGGAGCACAGAGCTTGCTCTCTGTCACTACTCCCCAGGGATTGCCCCAAAGGGTACTGGGAAGGGTGGAGAATAGATGGCACCATGTCTCTAGCCAGCTGCTTGCAAGCAGGTAGGGAGGATCTTGAAGTGTGGCAGCGTATGCATGCTCTTGGTTTTCTCTGGGAAGCTCCAGAAGGTGGTATTCCTCCCCAGTAGACACCCTGGAGTATCTTGTGTGGTGAATATGGCTTCACGTATCCTGCAGTGCAGAGCTGTTCCTAAATGGAAAATGGGGCGCTGCCTTGTAGAACTTATATTTTTAGCAGCTTATCATGGCCCCCTCACTCATTATTTTAGCACCTCTGAAAATCAAGCCCCTTGTATGTATTAGAAGATGTGATGGGAGATACTGACCCTCTAGCATTCAGGGGAGAAACTAGGGTTGCCAACTTTCTGCTAGCCGAAAACCAAACACCCTTGCCATGTCCTGCCCATTCAATACCCTGACTCCCACTAACTTATCCTCCCCCCCTCCCTCCGTCATTAGCTCTCCCCAACCCACTCTCCCTCATTTTCACCAGGCTGGGGCAGGAGATTGGGGTGTGGGAGGGGTGAGGGATCCAGTTGGGGATGCGGGCCGGAGATGAGGGTTTTGGGGTATAGGAGGGGGCAGAGGAGTGTGGGAGGGGGCTGAGGGGTGTGGGCTCTGGGCAGCACTTACCTTAGGCAGCTCCCGGAAGTGGCCAGCCTGTCCCTCTGACTCCTAGGTGTAGGGGCAGCCAGGGGGCTCTGTGTGCTGCCCTGTTCGCAGTTGCCACCCCCACAGCTCCCATTGGCCCACGGTTCACAGCCAATGGGAGCTGTGGAGCCGGTGCTCAGGGCAGTGTCTGCGCCACAGGCAAGGGCAGCATGCAGAGTCCCCCTGGCTGCCCTTGTGCCTAGGAGCCAGTGGGATGAGCTGGCTGCTGCATCCAACTGGACTTTTAGTGGCCAGGTCAGCTGTGCTGACCGGAGCCACCAGGATCCCTTTTCGACGAGGTGTTCCAGTCAAAAACCAGACGCCTGGCAACCCTAGGAGGAATCCTTCTAGTCTGTGTAGTGTGTGCAAGGGGCAAGATCAGAGGACTGCACCATGCCTATTCTGTGCTGGTGGATGCCTCTCTAAGGGGCCATTGCTAGCAGGGTAAGTTATTACAGCCCCTGGGTCTGTAATGGTACTCAGGTGCCTCCAGAATTTAGAAGGTGCAAAAGAGGAGCATATTCTTTCCTGACTACCCCCAAGCTGTACTGAGTTTAACTCTGCTCTTGTGTACAGCAATGTGCTTATGTGCCACTCAACCTTCACTCGGAACACTTCCCATAAACAGAGTTACAAGAGCATATCAATAGTATTGCACTTACAAAATGATTTTCAAAGGCTGTGAAGTCTGATAGATCAAAGCAATTTTTTCACCATTACATACCCAGATACTGCTCTTCAGTGAGAAGTATTTTATGTCAAATTTCAAGTCTTCTCTTCCCTTTCCCCAACTCTTTCAGCACTAGAGCTGTGTTTAAAGGGGGAGAGAGGCACGTGTCGAGGTCCAGGACCCACACTCCATAGCTCTATCCACCTTGATGCTGATGCCCCATTCCTTTGCACCAGGCGGACTACAAATCCAAGACTGGCTCTTGGTAGCTAACAAATGGTCATTTTGAGATCCCAGAAAGAAGAGCAGGCTGGGAAGTGTAATCCATTGTGGTAACCATAGTTCTGGGTTCTGGTAAGGCCTTATGGGAAATGGGGTGGATGGGGAAGCTATGGAAATAACCTCCTACCTTCAAATCACAAGTGGCCCAGGTGTTTTTTCCCTAAAAGACTGGGCAAGTAAACTGACCTTTTTTTTTTGTGGTATGATTTATTTTGTAAATGTTTTTTCCCCAAATAACCTCAAAGGGTGTCTGGAATAACCTCCCTGAGACTGTAGTTTCTTTTCCTTTTGGGACATGTTTTAAAAACAAAACAAAAGCTAACACCCGCCCCCCCCCCCCCCCCCCCAACAAACAACGTCTTTCTGTTAACATTTTCCAAATAATTGCTTCTGTATGGGATGCCTGTGATAGCATTAACTTGTCTATCAATAAAAACAGAGTATTCAGACATTGTGATCTAGGCATTGAATCTTGAGAACAGCTATGGCAAAAAAAATCTGTTTTTCATCTACATTACCGTCTCATTAGATTCATGGAAAGTGACAAACGTGGCATGCTCACACCACTGTTTTTGTTTTCTGCACTATGATGTAAAGCGGTGGGGTTGTGTAGATGAAAATTGCCTCTTATTTTAGCCAATACTGCACTTCTATTTGGTGAAAATGGCTCTTGTGAATTTATGTGCTTGTAAAATTCTATCTGACAGAAGACCAAATGCCATGCCTGTAGCACCTGAGACGCATGCTGTGCATCCACTTTGTATGTTTGCTTTGGCAGGAAGTATTCTAAAACTGAAACAATATTTCAACTATATACCCTGCAGTATCAGACTTTTTTCTTTTTAATTAAAATCTATTTTTCCCAAATAAACTTATAATACTGAATTCTTAAAAAAAAAAAAAAAAAATCTAATCGGTTGAACGCAAATGGTAATATATTTTTATTACTGGCTCCTTAATTACTGAAGTGTAGTGAATTTTAAATTTCACCTAAGCTTTTTGAACCCTCGT
Organism: Emys orbicularis; assembly: GCF_028017835.1. NCBI lineage: Eukaryota > Metazoa > Chordata > Testudines > Emydidae > Emys > Emys orbicularis. The sequence goes on along the minus strand of NC_088687.1, from coordinate 84,534,889 downwards.
GGATGCTAGAATGTGTGTAGCTGTTCTTGGCATGCCTGCAGCTTCAGCTGAGGCGACTAAGGAAAGTGTTTTGTTTGAAACTGTTATGGCTCAAAAAACACAGCATAATGTATCATACCTCCTGGAAAATTCCCTGGTGAACTAATACCCTAAATTATATTTAAGAAGATGCAATGTCATTTGGAATAACAAAGAGTTTCAGAATCCCTTTTATAGAGGAAGGGGGGGAGTAGAGCTGCTTTTTCTGGTCATTTCAACTCAGGATAGTGAAGTATAGCAGAGTTCAGAGGATACTTGACCTGTGTATCATAAATAAAGGTTTTTGTACAATTCACATATGATCTCTGCTAGGACAGAGACCATGTTTTGGGGGGAAATTCAAGTGTGTTTAAGTGACTAAGTCCCATTTCCAAAAGTGAGAGTCTTTTAAGAGCCTTAGTGTCACTGAAAAATCCTAAGTCACTTAAGCACTCGTTAAAAAATGTATAGCTTAATATTTTGCTTTGGGATGGTAGGAATATACATTGAAAAAACATTTCTAGAGTTTAAATGTCATTGTGGTCTCTGATGCAGAGCCAGGAATAGAGTTAAATAAAATAACTTTTTAAGATGCAAACATTTGCTGCGCTTCACTAATATAGGTAATTATACATCAGTTGTTTCACGGCATGAATCTGAGATTAAATATTTCCAAAAAAGCATTACCAGTTTTCTATGCTTGTTTTCATTTACCCAGCCTTGTAAAATCTAAAATAGATACCAGGAGGGCTATTCTTGCTTAAGTGATGCAATTCATAATACCCTTCCTTGTAAGATGGATTAGGTAACCTTACTTAACTGTATCCTCTAAGGTTTTTAATAACCTCCTTAATATATTCTGTCATTCCCATCTGCTTTGATTTAAGGCTGATTATACTAGCTCTCCTTAAAACTGGAAACCACCTGACCACTTCAGCAATGTTAGCAGATGCAGCTTATAGTATTTTCAGTCTGTAAGCACAATGTTTGCTATTGTGAAGTTATCCATTGTTAGTTTTGCCCTTGTTTAACATGCATACAACCTTGGAAAACTAAATATTAGCCTTGTCCATTGAATAGCTGTTTTTGTTTGGTGGTTTTTTTTAACCTGCTATTGTTCCCCTAACAGCCAATTTTCTGTAAGTATCCCCTGGGAAACGTACTGAACACAGCCTAAGGTTAAGGCAAGAGAAGTACAGTGAGCCCAGCAGCCAGCCAATCAGACTCGGATAGCTCTAAAATCTGATGCCTCCAGACAAATGGTAGAGTGCACTGATTATGCTTCCTTATTGTGCATGAATACAACATACATATTGTAAATGCCCCAAGTACTGGCAAAGGCTGCTATGCAGATCAGATTGCTCAGAAGGAGCAGCATTGCCAGGGTATAAGCACATGCCGTGTAACTCATTACATGATACAGCATCTGACAAGCTGACTACAACATTTCTGTGCTGGAATGTTCTCTTTTCAAGGTATCTGTTCCTTTCATTGTTTGTTTGAGTCTCTTTCATTCAAGGTTGCAGAATTACAGGGATTAGTAGAGTGCTGATGCATGAGACTGAATGAATTTTATCCTAGTCTTAGCCTAATTATCAGTTTTAAAAATGTCTAAACTGTAAGTAACATTGTAGAACTGTGGTACATTTCTGCTATTAAGATTTGCTATTGTAATCTATTGGCCATTTGCAGATACAACAAGCTGGTTTATCACCATGGTCTTTTGTTGTTGCTGCTGTCCCCATTATAACTTGGTTTTGTGTGCAGCTGTATATGAGATCAATGGTATCTGCTTAAATCTGGACAAAATAAGAAAGAAAGCAATACCTATAACACAGCATAGCGCACTTCAGAACTGATAGATGCAACATATGTGAACCTAAAGAACTCTGAGACTAAAGGCTAAGGAGCATATCATGCTTTACACCAATACAAGCAGAAGTTTTATGAAAATGGGTTATTTTCATTGTGCCCTGTACTCCAATATTACTATTGTGTACAAGGATTGTAATGCCTTACGTATCATCCAATGCTGTATTGAGCAAGCGGCCATCAGCATATTGGGAATACTTTTTTGTTAGCTTCTAGGACAAATGACAGGATATTTCAGTATCAAACAAGGTAACTGAAGACTAGGGCTGAGAAAGTAATTGATATATCAGTTTGTTGACTGAACTGGGGAAAAAAGATTTGGATTGACCTACAATGGAAGTATTTCAGTTATTCTTGCTGAAACTAAAAACCAGGGGGGGAATTTGTTTTGGTCAAACATTACCTTTCACTTTGAGTCAAATGAGATGCTTTTGTTCAACCTGAAATCTTTTTCATTTGTGTTTTTTGGGTGGGTTTTTTTTTTTTTTAATCTTTCTTGGCTGAAGATATTACAGAATTCAACCTGTTTTTGCAAATTTTGGTTGAAAAGATGCATTGGAATTGGAAAAGGTACAGAGAAGGGCAACAACAATGATTTAGGGGGATAGAACAACTTTCATGTGAGGAGAGATTGAAAAGACTGGGGTTGTTCAGTTTAGTCATCTCTCTTTTTTTCTAATGTGGGATATATGAAGAAGTCTATAAAATCATATATGATCTAGAGAAAGTGAAAAGGAAGTGTCCTCTTTTACTCATTCACATCACGCAAGAACTAGAGATCACCTGATGAAATTTAATAGGTACCAGGTTTTAAACCAACATAAGGAAGTACCATGGGATGCTGTGAAGGCAAAAAGTATAACTGGATTCAAAAAAGAATTGGGTAAATTCATGGCGGATAGGTCCATCAATGGCTATTAGCCAAGATGGTCAGAGATGCAGTGTCATGCTCTGGGTGTCCCTAAATCTCTAAACTGCCAGAAGCTGGGGCTGGACAACAGGGTGTGGATCATTTGATAACTGCCCTGTTTTATTCATTCACTCTGATGCATCTGGCACTGGTCACTGTCAGAAACAGGATACTGGCTGGATGGAACATTGGTCTGACCCAATATGGCCATTCTTATGTTGATCCAAAACTGCATTTTTGGCAGTACCTTATTTGTCTGAAAATTTTTGCCCAGGTCTATTAAAGACCCATAAGAAATGTATTTGGCCAGGCATGTGAGTGTTTACGGAGTGTTTATTTCCTGTAGCCAGTGTCCACTTTTGTCTTATCTGCTGCACCCAGCTATCAGCAGAGATTAACAATGGGTTTGAACATTTAGTAATACTCATGTTATGAGAACAGTTCTAAGCTGCTCACATGTCTAATTACAAAATGAGTTATCAATAGGGTGTGATGTGACTCAATAAATTAAAATTTCATAATAAACAACTACGCCATCTGAGGCAACACAAGTCTGCTTCAGTGAGGCTGGTGGGTAGGAAAGCAGGTGTAATATACACCGCTACCTCGATATAACGCGACCCGATATAACACAAATTCGGATATAATGGGGGGGGCGGGGCTGCGCACTCTGGTAGATCAAAGCAAGTTCAATATAACGCGGTTTCACCTATAACACTGTAAGATTTTTTGGCTCCCAAGGACACTGTTATATCGAGGTAGAGGTGTAGCAACTGCTAGTGCATTCAAGTGATGGGGGCAAATCTGAGTTCCAATCTTATTGTCAAATTGCAGAGACTGCATCTTATTTTAATCCCATGTAAGACTTCTGTTTCTTGCAGTTTTCTCAATTTACACCTCCAATTAGTTAATGGAATAGCATATAACCAGCTTTTCTGGGTTGGAAGAAAGGATGGATGAATTGCAATATTGATTCCATGCACAAAACTGCAAAGCCTGCAATACTGTTGATCTTTTTGTGTTGAGGTTTTGTATTAATCCTGTCTAGTTCACTATGACCTAATGGTGTAATATGTTGTCAATCCAGTTAGAATGTAATGTGTGGTCTGGTTTGGCACATATATTCTATTCATAAGTAGACGGTTTAAATAAAGAATAATTGTCATGGAGCCAGGGTAGCCACTCATTAATTTAGAGACCATTCCTAGCAGGTGCTGAGCATTTCCTGGGAAGTGCTCAGCGCCTTTTTCCTCAGTTTTGTAGGACTAGGCTCTAGGTTGCAAGGCTGTTTCCACTGTAACCCTGATTTTGACATCCCTCCCATCTTTCACTAAATAAATAAGTGTGTGTTTTCAGTGCTTAGACTTAGTCCAGATGAGATTATTTTGATATAGTTTGATTAACAAGATGTTTTTATTGGTGTCTTAAAGAAAATAGTGATGTGGAATTTTTGAAAATTATTATTTTTTTTTTTACATAATTCACTAACAGCTTGACTTAAAACTGCATTTTATACCTAGATCTCCCCTGAAAAGAAATAACCTCTCCATATACATTAGAATTTCTAGTAAGTATTTTGCAGACTTTGCAAGTGCCATACTCCCTTCTGCAGAGTATCAAGGTAGTGTTGCTTTTGGCGTTTCCAAGGTTCACAGGTGCAGCCCATCCTTTACAGGAGGTGAATGAAGTCTCTGTGAACTTTGCAAACTCCATGCTTATTGCTGTGATTCCCTCAAGCTCTAATGAGAGCCACAGACCAAGAGCCTAATTCAAGAAATTTACAAGGAGCATCCCCTCTCCGAATTGGCCACTTGGTCCACACCTATCCTTCCCCATTTGCTCACAGGTTCTTTGATGCCCTC